>NC_088388.1:57550000-67550000 GCF_037993035.2 Macaca fascicularis
ACAGATGAAGCCGAGCCATGGAGGACAGGAGGCAGGGGGAAGTCAGAGACTGACACGGCTAAAGCTGTGCAATTCTGGAAGGGGCCATATGGAGAAAGGAAGGGAGCCATGTTTGGAAAGCTTGAAATGTTGGGCTTTGTTAGCATGCTGTACCACAATACAGAAGGCTGGGCAGGGCCAGGTACATAGTCTCCAGGATTTCCAGTGCCTGCTCCTATGGGAGGCCCTCAGTGGTCCCTAGCCAAATGCTTTCCCTTGGTGGAATGCCTGCAGTTTCCACAGTGTGTCTGCCTAAGGCTGGAGCCCTTTATGCCTTTCACAACCAAGTAAACGTTCGTTGGGTTTCTTTTGGTTGCAAGTGATGGAAACCCAACTTACTCAGAACATCCGAGTCAAGAGAAGGGGAAGAAAGGGGCTGGTTTTCAGACAAAAATAGAATTACGTGACAAAACACTATTGGACTATGTCTGTCACCCATCTCTGCTTGTCTTTTCTTGCTGGCTTAGAACAAATTTATCTACATGGCAGAGAATACAAGTCTTGACTTTTACATCTTATAACTTCAGCCACCAGGAGAAACCAACCCAACTCTCTTGGTCCCAAGTTCAAAACTCCTAGTGGGAAAACCCAGTGGGCTAAGTTAGATCAGTTGCCCACTTCAGGGTCCAACAGGCCATGGGGGTAAGATTGTGTAAGAGCTGGATATCTTTCACAGGAACATCAGAATAGAGTAATTGGGTAGGGGGAAGTACTTAGAAGGTGGAGGAGGAGGGATTCTCAACGGACAATTCCATATTTGTCTATTAGAGTCACTGCTATGGTTTGAATGTGTCCCCAAAAGTTCATGTATTAGAAATGTAATCCCCAATGAAACCATACTGCTGAGAGGCGAGACCTTTAAGAGGTGATTAGTCACGAGGGCTCTGCCTTTACAAATGGATTAATGCTGTTATCTTGGGAGTAAGTTTGTTATGGAGGGAGTGGTGTTCTTATAAAAGATGAGTTCAGTCTCTTTTTTTTCTCTCTCTCCTTCACTGTGTTCTCTTGTCCTTCTACCTTCTGCCATGGGAGGACATAGCAACAAGGCCTTCTCCAAATGCAGGCCCTCAACCTTGAACTTCTCAGCCCCCAGAAGCGTAGAAATAAACCTCTGTTCTTTATTAATTACCCAGTTTCAGGTATTCTGTTATAGCAGCACAAAATGAACTAAGACAGTGACCATGATCCTTGGCACTCAGCACGAGACCTGGCCTTAGGATGCATGAGACAGTGTTGGTTGTTAACAAGAGGAACATGAAGGAGAATGGGAGGCTTTCAGTCCAGACTAGCAAGCAGAAGTTTTATCCTCACCTCCACTCCTTGAGATGGTTCTGCTGGCCTTAGCAGGTCTAGGCTTATCCTAGATCGATTGGTTCTAGGCTAGTAGCTTCCAGCTCCCAATCTCCTGTTAGGATCACCTCTAGGCAAATGCTTATGGTCAGGCTGGGCTAGACTGGACTCGGAGGCCATCCCATGGGGCACAGGTTTGAGTGTTATCACATTATTCTAAGAGTGGTAGAGCCAAGCTGCTAGGACCCTCAGGCAAGGCATAAAGTAGGAGGTCCTAACCTGTTGAGCCAGGAACCCATCTGTGGTCCTATAAGGTGGAGCTTGGGAAAAGCAGCCCCCAGACCTTTTTTGTGTTCATAGGCCTGGACCACATCTTTAGTTTCAGACAGTCTGGTCTACAATAGCAGAAAGAAAGAGTGAAGAGTGAGCCTTGCCAGAGTCCCTACAGTTGGAGCAGCTGAGCTGAAATGTAGGGTCAGGATAAATACCCATCTGGGCTCACCTGGAGGCCTTGAACATGAAGCAGCCTTAGACATAGGCTGTAACCTTTCCTAATCCACCTCCCTTAGCTCCCTGGTCCAGCCAAAAAGAAAGAACTTCGGCTGTTTCTTCATGTCGTTTCTTCCATCTCTCCCAGGATCATGACTTTCTGTGAGCATCAGGGAACTTCTTGAAACAAAGAGAAAGCAGGGAGCACATCAAGGGTCAACCTTGGCTCCAGGTTTCCATCCTGGGAAGCTCTTTGGAAACATGGGGCCTGTCAAAGCAGAGTCTAGAATTGGATACTTGGAACTTGGAGAACACATTCAAACTATTTATTGATGGGGAATCAGAGGATCAGTGTGTTCATTAGGAAAAAGGGCTAAGCTACTATAACAAAGAGGTCCTAAGTTACAATGGCCTAAAGGAGATGGAACTTTATTATTTATCTGTCGTAACACGAGATAAAAAGTCTAGGTTGGTAGGGTTACTCCACAAGGCCACTTAGAGACCCAGCTTCCTTCTATCTTATTTCTTTGCATACTTTAGGCTATTGATTAATCAAATCTGGGTGTTCTAATATCTATATTCCATCTTATGGAAAGGGGGGAAGATAGGAAGTTGTGGATAAGCAACTTGTTTCTTCATGCCGGTATAGTCTTTGTCTCTCCCCAGAACAAATTTATCTACATGGAAGACTATATGAGTCTTGACTTTTACGTCTTATAGCTTCAACCACCAAAGAGAAACCAATCCAGCTCTCTGGGTTCCGATGTCAAAACTCCTACTGGGGAAACCCATTGGTCTAAACTGGGTCTCTCCCCTTGTAAGCAAGAGAGGTGAAAATAGCTCATCTCTCTCTTTTGCTTACAAATAAAAACTAGTAACTTGTCTATACCCATTGCAATGGAAGCTGGAAATACAGTCTCCAGTGCCATGTGCCCAGGAGGAAGGAAAAGACATGTTGAATATGCCACCAGTAGTCTGCCACACACAGGAAGAGGAAGTTACACGGTGTGAAATCTATAAGAAGTGGACTCAGAGCCACAATGTAGGCCTAGCGTCACCAGCAAGTCTGTGGCTCCAGTTCTACCTGCAGGCTCTGAGGGTTTGAATCAGCATCCTGTCCCCAGGTGTGTTCTCCCAAGCTTTAGAGGGCTCAATCTAGTACAAGCCCCAGGTGGTAGCTGTGACCTCCAGTCCTGATAGGACTCAAGTATTTCTGACTCACCACAGGGGTTATTTGAGCACAGGGGCTTGGAGAAGCCCAGGCAAGTCCTAGGTAGCAGCAGCTACAGAGGAATATGTGCTTTCAGGGTTTTCTTGTTTTGTTTTTGTTTTTGTTTTCTCCCCCAAACTATTGTTTGGGAGTTGGCAGGGCCTCTCAGACAGGTTGGATGCTGGGTGAGAAGGAACCCCTTTGGCTTCTTCCATCATGGGTCAGGGGTGAGGCAGGAAGACCCCACTAGAGATTGAGGGAGAGGGACCAGGAGGGGGACTAGGAGTGCCCTCCCATCAGTCCCACATACCTGGGCCCCTGCCTGCAGCATGGAGAAGGACGGTTTCTGAGATGCATGTGCTGTTGGGACATGCGGTTGTAGCTCCAAGGGGACCACCTGCATGTGGGTGTGTTCACTCTGGTGAGCTTGTTGGGAAACAGTCTGTTCTCTGGGAGTGAGTCACAGTGCTCAGCCCCACAGCCCAGTCAGTTGGCGTCCATGAAGCTCACGGACCAGCACCAGCCTCCAGAGCACGTGGCACAGCTGGACCCTTAGACCCAGCCCACGATCGCTCCAGGTCTCCAGTCATCAGTGGACAGGTGATTAGGAGGGTGGGAGAGGGAGGAGATGACCCCTAGTCACATAAAATCGGGGTTCAGATTGAGAGTCTGACATTGCAAGTCAAGCTGGGTGGGGTTTGGTTGCTGGGGTATTCGTAACCTCAGAGGGAGCTGTGGGCATCCAGGAGCCCCCTTGGCAAGGGTCTCTGAAAGCTGGGAGGTGCAGAAATGAAGCCATTTGGAGGTGGGAAGTGGCCCCTACAACAGCTGACTGGGGAAGCCTGAAAGCTTATCAGCACTGCAGAGGTTGTTGCCATAATCAAGTCTCAGAGCAAGCTAGTTGGCTACATAAATGAAAGAGTGGAGGGAAATATTTGAGCCAGGCAAATTCTCCCAGCTGGGGCTAGGGTGGCGGGTGCATGGAGTGTAACAGTAAGTTCAGAATATCTGAGTTGGATTGGACCCCTGAGACCTTCTTCTCTGACCCATTTTTCTCTCAAGGTAGGAAGCTGGAGAAGAAGATGCAAACACTTATAGCTTAATAGTTTTTCTTTTATTACTGTCACACAAATAAGTATACAAATAACTATGTAATTAACTAGATCATTGTGATAAGAGCTATGGAGGAAAAGCACAGAGGGTCCCATGTCAGAGTATAGCAGGGAGGCCTAACCTAGTCTTGAGGGAAGAGGCCACCCTGACATTTAATCCTGGACACAAGGGATGAACACGAGGTGGTCCAAATAAAAGGGGGCAAGAACATTTCAGGCAGAAAAGAATGGTGCATCTGCAGGCCTGGAGACAGGTGGTGGTTCAGACAACAACAAGGGCAATATGCTGCGTCATAGGAGCAAGGGTGGGTGTCAGTAATGGGAGATGCTTCAGGAGAGCCTGCTCGTGCAGAGCCAAGTGGACATGCAGAGAGAGGACGGGGGCTTGCTGTGGAGAGCAACAGGAAGCCATGACAGCTTTGAGGGTTGGTTGGTGAGATCTCATTTGCACTTTTAAAAATCTCCTGGCTGCTCATGGAGTAATAGAGGCTATATCATTGAGGTTCAGGGTGGACTTTGGGTGGGGTCCAGTAAGGAGCTCTTGCAGCAGTATGCAAGAGATCATAGTGACTTGGACTAGGGCAATAACAGTGACTGATTGGAGGGTGTGTCAAAAAGAACTCCCATTTAATTTCTAAATTTAAAAAATTATAAATTACTTATGCATTATGAATAATGAAAAGGTAAGTGTATACTTTTTTTTGAGTCAGGGTCTCACTCTGTTGCCCAGGCTGGGGTGCAGTGGTATGATCATGGGATCATGGCTTACTACAGCCTCTAATTCCTGGGCTTAATCAATCCTCCCTCCTAAACCTCTCGAGTCACCGGGATTACAAGTGTGAGCCACCATGCCTGGCTCAGTGTATACTTTCTCCTTCACTCTTACCTTCCATTCTCACTCACTAATGTCACCAGTGTTGACAACCTGAACAAGTGCAGCCTTTCACATCTTTCCTTCACGTGCATCTTAACAGAAAGAGGTTTTCTTTTGAATGGGATAATATTACTTGATACTCTGCAATCTACTTTTCCCACTAAACAGAACATCACAGATGTCCTTTGCAAGTCAGTTGCTCTAACTCGTTTTTAACAGTTGCATAATATTCTACAGCAGAGTTGTAGGACAATTAATTCAATCATTGATTGGCACTGATATTCATATGGGTTCCAGTTTTCTGCCACCACAAACAATGCCGAAATTAGGATTATCCTTATATATAGGTGATTTCCCCTTATAGTTTGGAGTCCCAGAAGGAGGATTTATAGGTCAAAAGGCATGTACACGTTTAATAAATAGTGCCGGGTTACCTGCCCCAAAAGTAATAGATTGTGCCAGATTGCTTGCTCAGTAGCAAAGGAGAGTACACATTTTCTCAAAATTTTAGCAGACCTGGACATTTTACTTTTTTAAAATTGCTTGCCAATCTTATGAATTTAAATAATGAAAACTTATTTTGCTTTAATTTGCATTTTCCCAATGACTAATGAGGGTAATCATTTTATTGACCATTTAGATTTCCTCTCTGAATGGCCTGTTCGTTCTCTTTTTCCATCTTTCTTTTAGGCTTTTGTCTTTTATTTACAATATAGAAATTATTTGTATATACAGCATATTTTGCAAATATTTTCCTAATAAATCATTTGTATTTTTCTTTTGTTTGTGCTATCTTTTGCCATAGAAGTTCTGAAAATCAAATTTAGTATATTTATCTTTTCCTTTGTTAGTCCCAATAAATTTATTCATGTTATTATCCAAATCTATTAAATTTTTGTAATAAAATACCATCCAATATTTTCAATGTTTTATTCTTATTTTAAAATATTAAACCATTTGGAACACAATTTTTATATTTAAGGGAGGTAAGGATCCTATTTGTTTCTTCTAGATGAATAACCAGTTATGACAGCACAATTTATTGAAATAACTTTATTGAGATGTAATTCACATACCATACAATTCACCATTTAAAGTGTACAATTCAATGCATTTTAATATATTCACAGATTTGCAAATCTCCACAATTTTAGAACATTTTTATAACCTCAAAAAGAAACTCTGCACGCCTTAGCTATCACACCCCTACTATCCCCAGTCCCTAGCACTATCCCCAGTCCCTAGCACTATCCCCAGTCCCTAGCAACGACTTATCTACTTTCTCTCTCTACAGACTTGCCCATTCTGACATTAAATATAAATGAAATCATACAATACACAGTATTTTGTGACTGGCTGCTTTCACTTAGCATTATGTTTTCAAGGTTCATCCATCCTGTGGCATGTATCAGTACTTTATTCCTTTTTATAACTGAATAATATCTATTTGTCAGTTCATGAACATTTGGGTTTTTTCCCACCATTTGGCCATGATGAATAATGCTGATATAAACATCAGTATACAAATTTTTGTGTGGACCTATGTTTTCAATTATCTTGGGTGTATACCTAGGAGAGGAATTTCTGGTTATAGGTGGCTCTGTGTTTAACTTTTTGAGGAGCTGCCAGGCTGTTTTCCAAAGTGGCTGCACCATTTTACATTTCCGCCATCAGTGTGAAGGCTCCAATTTCTTCACATTCTTGCCAACATTCATTATCTACAGTTTTTAATTCCAGCTTCCTAGTGGGTGTGAATTGGTATCTCCGTGTGGTTTTGATGTGCATTTTCCCTATGTTGAGCATCTTTTCAGATTCTATTGGTTTGCTTGTACATCTCCTGTGGAGAAGTGTCTATTCAGATGGCAGTACCACTTACTAATTTTTCTCTGATGAATTAAAATGCAACATTTATCATATATTAAATTCATTTCTGTACTTGAACCTGTTTATTGTCTCTTTGTTCCTGTGATCTATTTCTCACTTCCTGACTTACACCATACTATTTGATTATGGTAGCTTCATAGTATGTTTTATTATCTAGTAATGCCAGTTGTCTCCAATTAGTCTTTCTTTTCATATGTTTTCTTAACTAGCCACATATATTTATTTTTTAATTGCACTTCAAGTTAAATGTTTTTCAGTTCTAAAATTTTTAAATTTGGGATTCTAATAGAAATTGCACTAAATTGATATATTAATTTTGAAAGGATTTGCTTTTATAATGTCTTCTCTTTTAGAAATATGGTTGTCTTTTTATATATCCAGATCTTGTTATATGTCCTTCAATATGCTTTCATGAGTTCCTTTAAAGAAGACCCTTATCTTTGTGATGATTGTTGTTTTTAAATTATTCCTAAATATTTGCTTTGTCACTATTGCAAATGCTCTATTTCATTGCCATTTCTAACACATCATTGCATTTAGAAAAAAACTGCAGCTTTCTATCTATTTATCTTGTATTTAGCTACCTTCTCATTTATCTAATAATTTTAGTAACTTTCAAACTAAATTTTATTGGATTTTTGGTTAATAATTGCATAATTTGTAAATAAACATATTTTTGTCCTTTCAAAAAACAGCTGTTTATTTTGAGCAGTTCATTTTCTTGTCTTATTGAGTTAAAGTCTCAAAAAATGTTGAATAATAATGATAATAACGGACATTCTGTCTTAGTTCCAGTTTACGGAAATAGCTTCAGAATGTCACGTTTGTTTATCTTCTATTGGGTTTTGGTAAACAGTCTTAACAAATTGAACTAGTTTTCTTCTATTTCTATTTTGCTTCATATTTTATTAGTAATATGTGCTAAATTTTATCAAATGATTTTGGACATATATTACTATAATCACATTTTGTTCCTTTATTTGTTGATGTAGTGACTCATACTGATAGAGTTCCTGATGCTGAATCATGTTTGTGGTGTTAAAATAAATCCTCCTTTGTCATGGTGTATTATTCTTTTGATACTTTTTTCATGTCGAGATAGCTAATATCTTATTTCAGATTTTGCACTCTTATTCAAGCTGTTCTATGAATTTTTTTTCTTTTAAAATTCAATCTTTATAAGGTCTGGGAATCAGAAAATGCTGGCTCATAAAACAAACTAGGAAGATTTCCAAGTTTTTCTCTTGTCTGGAATAGTTTAAATAACATTAAAATCATCTGTTTTTCAGGTTATATAAAACTCATTTTAATGTAATCTGTGCCTTGTGGGGTTTTATTTTAATTGTGATAAAATACACATAACATAAAATTCACCATCCTTACCATTTTTAAGTGTACAGTTTAGCAGTGTTAAGCACATTCACATTTTTGGGTAACCAATCTCCAGAACTCTTTATCTTGCAAATCTGAAAATGCTATCCCCATTAAATTCCCCATTCTCCCCTCTGCTGAACCCCTGCCAACCACCATTCTACTTTTTGTCTCTATGAATTTGACTACTCTAGGTACCTCATATAAATGAAGTCAAACAATATTTGTCTTTTTGTGGACTGGCTTATTTCACTTGGTATAACGTTCTCAAGGTTCATCCATGTTGTAGCATGTGTCAGAAATTCCTTCCTTTGAAAGGATGAACAATATTCTTCTGTGTGTATCTATCACATTTTGTTTATCTGTTCACCCATTGGGGAACACTTGGGTTGCTTCCACCTTTTGATTATTGTGAATAATGCTGCTATGGACATGGATGTACAAATATCTCTTTGAGAATCTGTTTTCAATTCTTTTGGGTATATTTCCAGAAGTAGAATTGTTGGAGCATATGGTGCCTTGTGATATTTTAATAGCATAGTTTTAATATCTTTTTAAATGTATTCTGTTTATTGGCCTATTTGAGATTTCAACACCTTCTATGCTCAGTTTTGATAATTTTCTACTTTGCTTGAAGTCATCCATTTCTTCCAGGTTTTCACATTTATTTTCATAGGCTTACTCATATTATTGTTATAATTCTTTAACCTTCTCTGTACCTGTGATATATCTCTTTTCTTATATCTAATATCATATATTTGTGCTTTATTTTCTTAACTAGGTTTTCATGGAATTTTTTTTTCCATTTTGTTAGTCTTTTCAAATAATCAAGTGTTGGTTCTAATTTTCCCTTTTAATTACCTTTTCTATTACTTGTTTATTTTCTATTTCATTATTTTCTGACTTCATTAATTTTCTACTTTTTTGGTTCAGTTTGTTCTTTTCTAATTTCTTAGATTAAATATCTAGTTCATTTGCTTCCAGTCATTTTTAAAAATATTTCAAGCATATGAGGCTATATTTCTTCCTCTGAGCACAGCCGTGTTCCATAAGTTCTGTCTGATATGCTGTGTTCTCTATTTTCATTACTAGATTGGTAATTTCTATTTTGATCTTATTTTGATCCAGTACTAATTTAATAGGATGTTTCTTAATTTTCAAGCAGTTTATGCTTTTAGCTTTGAAGTTGGCTTCGTTTGACATTAATATTGCTGTTTCTACTCCCTCTCTGCTTGCATTTTCTTGGTCTATCTTTGCCCATTGCTTTATTTTCAGTCTCTTTGTCACCTTGTTTTGGGAGTATTTCTTGTAAACAGCATTTGGCTGTATTTTATTTATAACTTACTCAGACAATCTGTTTTTTGATAGGGAAATTCACTCTCTTCATGTTTAGTGTAACATACTGATATACTGACCTCCACTGCCATTGGGAAAAGCTGGCTGTTGCACCAGGGACAGCGCCCCTATTATTGTTCTGATCCATTCTTGCTCACACAGCCTTTCCCTTCATGCCAGTTATGCAGCTAAGACAGGTTGGAACATAAAGGCAAAAAAATGCCGAATACCAGATCCCACAATTTTACGATAATTAGCCTCAAATTCTGATGTTCCAATTCTCCTCTCCAGGACCTTCCTCTCCAAATAGTTGTGAGACCTAGGAATGCTTACCCGTGTGACCCAAGTGCCTTCTGGACACCACTAGATTTTGAGTTCTGGATACTCATTTTCTCTCTAGCAATCCCAGGGTTGGGAGATGGGGGATGATGGATTATGAGAAGAGATGCCGTCTGTATAATTAGAGCTGCTGCCTGATACTCTTGCCATCTTGCCCGAGCTGCTGTTAATGCCACCAAGTTGCTGATCCCAGCTGCTCTTTTCCTCTTGGCCCAGCAAGGTGACATCTCAGCTTCTAATGACCAGCTGTTTCAGAGGGCCTCCCATAGCCAAGCTGCAGGGCTCCTAGTGACCCAGTTTCTCATTTGCACCACTGCCCTCTTCTTCTCAGAGTGCTGATCAGGGGTGAGTTAGGCCCCACCTTGCACCATACTTGGAACTATTATTCCCTTAAACTCCTGGCCTTGCTTCTCAGTCTAGTCCACCCATGAGGATCTCCTCTCATTGTCTCTCTGCCAGCATGGCCCCCATTGAGGATCTCAGTCCTCATGATAGATCTGTCCCTGTCTCAATCCCAGCTGTGGACTGAATTCAGTGTCTTTCACCAAAAGCTGGGGCCCCATATAAATGCAGAGATAGGGCGGGGCATCTGCTTCATTATCTGTGATCACCTCATGATGTTTACACTCTCTGAATTTTCTCTTTCTCTCTATGAAAACCAGGAGGCTGGTCTTTTAAGAGCTCACATAGGCCCTTGCTGCAAGTGATGGTGGGAACAGGGAGTCTGGGTGCTTACACCTCAGGCTGGCTTCTCTGAGTATGAACTCTGGCCAAGCAGAGACACCCAATTGCAGGGCCCTGCTAGTCCGTATGGTGCCTTTGTGCAAAGTAGCAAAAGGTGCCTTCTTTGGGTGGGTGCAGTCCGTGCCAGCTACATGGCTTGGAGGGTGAAGGGGTACAGAATTTCAGGCCCTACCAGATGCCTTGGTACGTGGAACAGCCAGCACCCATCTAGGCAGTCACTCCTGGGGAATTGAGAGCAGCTGATTTGGGAGATCATTCTGAAGAGTCTCTCTGAGTGCTCCTCCCTTCTTCACCAAATTAAATATAATTCGTGCAGTCATTTTACAAACTTTCCCAGACACTATGTCGGTCTGTTTGAGAGGATGGAAGAGAGCTGGAGGAATCAGGATGAGCTCCCTCCCTTCTCTCTACCCCTCAATCAGAATGTGCTTTGATAAGTGGGGGCTTGGGGACAGTATAAGGGTGACTAACTGCGCCTCCCTTACCAATTAAATTTTTAAAAAGCTGCTATGGAAGGAGCGAATATTAGTTTCCTGATTTATAAAGCCAAATGGATTAAGCTCATTCATTGCCCGAGGAAACAAAAAGGAAATCTTCAATACCTCTGTGCACATTGAGAATAGGAACAATGCCCGTCTTTAGAAAGCAGAAACCTAATTTGGGGGAATCAATTACCCTCTGTGTCCCTGCCTCTGTGGGCTCTCTCACTGGCTCTCTCAATAGATTTCCTGGGAGGTAAAATGTGGAGAAGTTCATCAACCATAGGCACACCCTGGGCACAGCCTTGAGACAGGAGGTGAAGAATTAGGTCTAGGGTGGGTGGAGTTGGGGGTTCCTGGGTGCAAGGGTGGGGTGGGGAGGGTTTGGGGATAAAAGTTGAGAGTGGGGGCGGTATTGAGAGGGATAGTGAGAGGGCAAAGTGGGGGGTGGTGGTGGGAAACTGGGGTTTATAACTGAGGGAGAGCAAAGCCCAGCCTGAACAGGTGACAGGGTGGAGAACACTGTGGCCCAGCCTGGGTTCAGAGTCACCACCGCCTCCTGATCCTCTCGAATTTCTCCTCTGTGATCTGCACTTTCCCCTGTGGGGCTGAGCATGCCGTGGGGAATGGCTGGGCAATAATGAAAAAAGAAAGGGGATGGGGCGCCTGCCACGGTAGCCGCGGAGTCACATTCACAAAGTCACACACACAAGCACTCTCGCGATCTCCTACACATTCCTGTGCCGGGTCCCAGTCCGGGCCCACAGTCCCCAGACCCAGAGTCACGCCCAGCCTGGCGCACTCGTTCAGAATCACAGGCACGGAGCCCACACTCCCACCCGCACACACACCCCCGCAATCGTCCTACCCCCACCCTCGTCTTGAGCTCACACAGTGGCTCACCACCCCACACAGCCCTCACTCTGGCATGCGAACACACACACACACACACATACAGTTCCTCACACGCACACACTCTGGCTGTGCTTTTGTGTTTTGTCAGAATTAATGAGAAAAGTTCCCGTGCCCTGCGGGTAATTAGTGTCCTTGGAGTTAAATAAGCTAATGGCGGGCACCTCTGGCCCAAGCAATTATGTTTGTGTATTGAATAATTGATTCAAAGGGGGGGGAAGGGCCGCTAATCAGATCTGAGCATAATGAATTGATTTAATTAACAGGGGAATCTGAGGGGCCCTGGGAAATGCAGCCTTCACTTGGCTGAGGCGAGCGCGGCCCGCACCGAGGAAGGACGCGCGCGCGGCTCAGGCTCCGGCTGCGGCCCGGCCCGGGCAGCGGCTGCTCGCTAGGCTCCCGCGATCCCGGCCTGGCCGTCTCGCCCCCTCGCCGGCCCCCTGTCCCTCCTCCTGCGCTCCCTGCCCGCGGGGCTGCGCTCCGGACTCCGGTCGGTCTGCCCCCGTCGGCAGCCGCGGCTCTCGCGACTTGGCACCAGCGCTGGGCCGGCGGGAGCAGCGCAGGCGGCCAGCGGCGGGAGTCGGAGCCGCTAGCCCCTCAGGTGTCCTCGGCGCTAGTCCGGCTGGAGCCTCCGGGACCATGGTGTTGGACCAGGAGGACGGTAGGTGCCCGGCGCGCGGGGCTAGGGGCGCGGGGCGGAGACTGCGGCGCTGGCCCTGCGGAGTCCACCCCGCTAGCGGTGGCAGCGCCCTCAGCACCCGGGGCCGCCTCCGGCTAATGGGTGCCTTCCCGGAAGCGCGGCTGCTGGATGTGTGCGCAGGTGCCGGGGTCGGCCGTGACAGGCTCGGCGGTGCCAGGCTCAGCGCCCGAGCTTCGTCGGCGGGATTAGGAAGTCTCCCGGTCCCAACGAGGCCGCCAGCCCTGCGCGCTCCGGCCGGGAACTTTCTCACGGACTCTTGCCGCCTTGCGGGCATCCGGAGCGCCTCTGCAACCCGCACCGCGGGCTTCCAGGCAGTGCCCACTGCCAACCAGTCTCCCAGCCTCTCTGGGTGTCTGCACGTTCCCCTTCCGCTCCCTACTGCGGAACGGATCCCCGCGGGAGGGTGGGGGTGCCCACAGATCCTGCAGGTGCAGGGGTGAGGGTGCTGTCAAACAAGCAGTGTCCCTGCGGTCTGGCACTCCATAGCTTCGGCATGGGTGACATTGCCTCTGCCCCTGGCAGGGATGGGGAGGGAGCTGCCATCAGTTCACCCAGCCTGGCATGTTGGGAAGTGCCACGCTGGCTGGGGTAGGTGGGTGGGCCATCTAGTCCAAAATATCAGGTCCAACTAAAGGCGGTTTTACCTTGAAGTTAGCGAAGTTTAGGGTCCTTCAGGTTCCTTCAGCTGCCAGGTCCTTGGTGGTAATTTGGTATTAGTAGGCTTGTAGTCCTTTTCTTAAAGAGCCCCACGCCCAAACTGCAGTAAGCTTTGGACCTCACAAAATTTCCATCCATCCCTGGGTCCAACTCCTACACTTTCCACTGCCAGTCTCTTGGAAGAACTCACAGCTCTGGCTGACCCAGAGACCATCCGCCACCGAGGCTGGGACAATCCCTTAGTGCCTGAAGGATGAAGTGCTGGGGCAGGAAGCTGGGAGGTTTGGGATTGAGAGGCAACTTCTGGGCTGCAGGGAAAGGGTCTTGCTGCCTGGCCTTCCTCTCTAGTCCGTCTAGTCCCTTGACCCACCCTACCACCACTCACTATAGTGATCAATTGTCCTTGTTTACTCAGAGCGATCTCAATTTTAGTGCTGAACATTCTGCATCCTAGGAAACCCTTGAGTCACGAGGCAAACTTGGACAGTTGGTCAGTGCACACCCACAACCTTTTCAGGGCTGCGGTGCAGGGGTACGGGAGATTTCTTTGCTATGGTGCAGATTTGGCTTGGGCCTCCATAAGGCCTAACAATTTATAACTGCAGCTTACAAGGAGATCTGTCCAGGCTCTCCAGAAACCAAAAGAGGAAAAGTTTGCCGACTGTGCACTTCTTCACTCCAGCGGGTTGCAAATTCCTGAGCATTGGCTGCTTTTGTGTAAGTAGGGGGAAGGGCGAGGCATCTGAACGTGGCCAGCAGGCATCCTGATTGCACTATGAAGTCTGTAGGTTTACTCTGTCCTGTCAACTGTGGTGGCCACAGAGAAGGGGTCCTCATCACCCCAATACCTCTCTGAGCATCACCTGTGTGGCTAGCCTGTAACTCCGTCTTGGAGGCAGCTGCATTGTGTTGGGAGCAGGCTCTCTGGCTGAGGCACATCTGACAGTCTCCACCAAAGAGTTCTGGAATATCTAGTCTGCCTGGGCCCTCAAGCCCTGCGTCCCACTCCTAATGCAGGAACTCTTCCTCAGGACTTTCCTGCCAGGTGGAGGGGCAAATTGCTGGGACCTGCCCAGATATTTGTAAGACAGCCAGTAGCACCCGCTTTCTCCTCAAACTAACCTTGGGGATTGATAGCTGTCCTCTCCCTGCCATCCCCAGAGGCATTTCAAGGGCATTTTGGAGCACTCTTGGCTTGTTGAAGTGAGAGTACATGCTCATCACCTGTGGAATGTGTTGGGTGAAAACTACCTCCTGCAGCCCCAGGGGATCTGAGGATTCCACTCTGGTGGTGTGGGCGTGTCCCTGGACCTAGAAGCAGCTTGGGTGGGGTGAGCATGGGGGTGGGGCGAGTGTGGGGGTGGGAGTTACTTGCTTGCCCGTGAGCGGAAAGAGGACATCAGATGGGATGAGTGATGTTCCTATCTGCCTCTGTCAACCCAGCAACCCCCTTCCTGGCTGGAAGGTCAAGCCACCCAAACCCTCCAAGACTTGCTGTGAAGGTTCCTCTCCAGATCAGTTTAGGAGTACCATGCTCACAACTGGGGGTGCAGAAAGAGCCACCTGTGGGCACACACAGCACCAGTCCCCTGCTGGCATGCCCTACCTGCTTCTGCAGCCCATTGCTGAGCACCCCAGGCCAGCTCTGGTCCCTGGGTTTGGGGCACAGGGCCCTGACTCCCCAGAGAGATGCCAGCCATGTGGCTGCCAATTAGGTACCTTGGAGGCTGAGGTGAGCTGGTATTCAGACAAACTCATGGACAAGAGAGTAGAAGGGTGGCCACAGCTAACCCAGTTCTGGTTTGTGGGTCAGGGCCAGTCCCTGAAAGTGAGGAGAAGCCGCCCCTGGAGGTCAGTAGTAAGGCTGCATGCAGCCCCGATGGAGTGAATGCCTCCAGTAGCACCGAGGTTTCTACGGCAAGAAGCTGCTGCTTGCCAGCCTGTAAGGCCCTGTGCGTGCTACACTGTCTAGCCCCCAGCTCTGGCGGGTGTGAGGGGCTGGCACCAAATATGCCAGTGGCAGCAGTGCCAAAGCCTCTCTCAGACCCTGAGGGCATGGGTCTGGCGGCAGTGGCAGGGGAGAGATCAAGCTCGCAGTCCTGAGGCATACTGAGTCTGAGCAAAATGATATATTTAACATCAAATATACTCAAGGACTATTAGGATTAAGTATTCAAGATGAGGGGGAAAGTGAAACCCTCTGAGCTGCAGATGAGGCATCTCATTAGAAGCAGTGCTTTTCTGTTTTCTCAAAGCCTGACTTCCATGCCTAGCAGAGAGGAAGATGGCTGCAGCCCCCTGCCCCCAACCCCTGTCAAGCACTGGGGCCTCCCAGGGTTTAAGGGGTAAGACCTAGCCTCCAGGTCTCCTTCAAACCGGATAATCTCCCCCAAACCCCTGCATTGTCTGGAGTGCCACAGTTTACACAGCATATTAACATGCATTAGCTCACCTGATCCCCACAACAACCGTAGATGCAGGAAGGTAGGTCTCCCACTTCACAACCAGGAAAACTGAGGCCCAGATAAAGAAAGAGACTTGCTAAGGTCCACTGTTGGTAATTGGCAGAGATGAGATAAAATCCCAACTGGCGGTCCTTCAGCCCCTTTCCCTTTCCCTGGGTCTAGTCCTCAGAAGTGATTGCCAGGACCAAGCCTCCAACACATCTGTCTGGACCCCTCCTTGAACTGGAGAAAAATCATTATTTCTATCCCACGCAGGAACTCTGTACTGTCTAGGCAAAGAAAAAAGACTTGGGATTTAAAAGTAGGTAGCCTTCTGGCCAGGCACAGCAGCTCATGCCTGTAATCCCAGCACTGTGGGAGGCCGAGGTGGGTGGATCATGAGGTCAGGAGTTCGAGACCAGCCTGGCCAACATGGTGAAACCCCATCTCTACTAAAAAAATACAAAAATTAGCTGGGCATGGTGGTGTGTGCCTGTAATCCCAGCTACTTGGTAGACTGAGGCAGAAGAATCACTGGAACCTGGGAGGCGGAGGTTGCAGTCAGCCAAGATCATACCACTGCACTCCAGCCTGGTCAACAGAACGAGACTCCATCTTAAAAAAAAAAGAAGAAGAAGAAAAAAGAAAGAAAAGAAAAAAGTAGGTGAGTAGGTTGCTTTCCTAGGGTAGGCAGCCAGAACATCAGCCCCAGGATTCTGGGGAGAAGCAGGGTCCAGGACAAGGGATAGACACTGTCTCTTTTCCTGCCTTATGACTTACAGAGCAAGAATTGTCAATTTCATAATAGTAGCAGGAATCTTTGTTTTGTTCAGTGCTGTATCCCCAGTGCCTTAGAACTGTGCTTGGCACATAATATACGCTCAGTAAATATTTGTAGAATGAGAAAGGCTTTCAAGGCCAGGCCTGGGCTTACTTCGAGAGAAATTGAGATAAGCTCTCCTACTCCATGGAGTTAGAATGCTTTTGGGGATGCTGCTGGGGTCAGGAGTAGTGCTGTAAGACTCAGGGTAGGATTGTTTGTGCCCTGAAGAGGGTTAACTTTGCCAGACAATCCGGGAAGCAACCAGAAACTCCGGGCAGAGCTGATAGGAAGGGAAAGGATGTGATCAGAGAAATATTGCTCGAAGAGGAGACAAAAATCAAGGCTGAGGGCCTGGGAGTAATACATGGGGTGCATCCTCCTGACAAACATTGAAGACCACGACCCTGGGATCCGAGGAGAGACGCTTACCGAGCTGGGACCTAGAGGCCTCCAGGTGGCGCTGCGGAGCCGGGCAGCAGTGCGTCTCCACTCCCCCATTAACCCGGGAGGGAGGGGGCCTCGGGAAATGTGTGCATTTATTCAGTAGCAGGAGTGCAAACCTCATACATTGAGGGAGAAAGGCAGCGGGAGACGGCCGCGAGATTCCCCCATCTCTTTGAATATAATTTTAGATTGAGATTCAGATTAAATCCGAGGGGAAAACACTTTATGAGGCTGAAAGCTGTGTCGTTGCCAGAGCCAGGGTTATGAGCTATCAAATGCAATTACATTAAGACAGATTATACTGGGCAAATTGAGCCATTTAGAAGGTGAGAATCAAAGAAACGGCTCTGATCCTCTTTTCCCCCTTCTCTCTCCCTCTCCCTCTCTCTCTCTCTAAATTGCAGTTCGTAGTTCCTTGCAATTCTGAGGCACAAAAGTAGGTGAGACTGCTTTTGTATCCGCGAAGTGCTTCACTCCTGAATGTAATTCTAGCTGAGTGCAATCTAGGTTAAGAGCCGGACAAGCGGGTAATTAGAGCCCGCTAGCTGCCCGAGGACCGGCCGCCCCGCCGAAGCGCGCCCCGAGTCGGCGCCCTTCTCCCGGCCGAGCCTAGCTGCGGCTGGACACGGAGCGCCCGAGATGATGGTGCTGGACAAGGAGGACGGTAGGTGGCGGGCCGGGGTCTCGACGCCCCTCACCCCCTCGCCCCCTTGCCCCCCGCTGCGGCGCGCAGGCACACACACGCGGGAACACGGGCGCACACCTGCTGGGCTGTGCGGGGATTGCGGGGCGGGCGGCACGCTTGGGACCAGGGCTGGGGCAGGGGGAAGCACCGGGGGACAGCCGGGCGGAACTTGCCGGGGGAGAAGGTGGGCGAGCCCCGGGCTGCATGAGCCCCGGGCCGCACGCCCCGCGGACCCCGGCCGTGAGCCAAGGAGCTGTGCACCGGCCGTGTGCTGCGCCGCGGGGCCTCGTGGAGGCTCCGGCTCCCCTGCGATCTCCGCGCCGCGGAGGTTCGCTTTGAGCATTTCGTCTCTGCGGCTGCTGCTCACACCGCAGCCATCACCCTCGCCCCCGCCGCCGCGTAACCCGAGAGGCACTGAGCGCTGAGCAAATCAGCGGCTTCGGGGAGAATCGTACTCCAGAGCTCGGGGCAAGCGGGAGCGCGGGAGGACGGCGCGAGAGCCGGGGTGCCCGGCAGACGAGGGGAAGGCGGTTTGGACCCTCGGGGCACATCTCCATGAGCGTGACTCGATGAGAAAGAGAGCCACCTCTTGTGCTGGCCCGCTATCTCCCTGTCTCTTTGAGCGCGGAGGCGGGAGTTTGGCCCAGAGGAAGAAAATGTCCCGCCGCCGGCCAGTAGCACTCATGCGGGGGCGGCTGCGAGAATGGCACGGACCTTCAGTGGTCGAGCCTCAATGCACCCTAGAAAACTGCAGGGCACGGGAAAGGTCGGAACAGAGGAGCCCATAGCTGCTGGAAGCCACTAGCAGGTGGTCCCATAGACCCCAAAGCCTTCCTGGCAGGGAGTGCCCTGCAGTTAAGTGTCCTAGAAGGTTGGGGATCCCAGCCCCCTTGAGGGGAAAGCCAAGTGGGTGCCCTAAGATGAGTCCCCAGGGTCAGGAGAGAGGCGGTACCCTGGCTGTCCCAGGACCTCCGGCCCTGTAGGTGAGGCCTGTGTGTTGGTGGTGTAGGGGCATTTGTGATTGTTGGTGTCCTCGCTGCCGCCGGCGTTCTGCCATTGGTGAGGTACCAAAAGGGTAGGTTTGCTTTGAGTCAGCGGGAATCCTCTTAAAGTGACTGTAGTGGCCATCCTCTGACCTTCCACTCAGGAGTCTCTGCTGGGCCCGTGCCCGCTGGACCCGTGCCCTCTGCCCCCGGGGCAGCGTTGTTATTGATGTGACCAGTTGGTGAAAACGCAAAGCTAAGTGACTTGCTCAGGGTCACACAGGATGCTCGCATTGCTGCTGCCAGGTGCTGATGCCCCCAGGCTGCCTACTGTCTTCTGAGACATCCAGCAGGGAGGTGGAACTTGAAGTATCTGGCCTGGGGGTGGCATCTAGGAGGCTCTGTGGCTCTCAGCATGGGTGTAGGAAGAGAGAGGATGGGGGAAACCTCAGTGCTTCTGGGCTAGCTGGGGTGGGACATCATCTTCAGTATGTCTTCTCTATTCACAAGGACCCCTTCCTTGGAGCCCCATGTAGGCCATCGGACAACTTCATATAGAATGAAAAGGCGAAGAAGGGGTCTGGGGTCAGGCCAGACAGGGAGGGAGGAGACCTTGATTTAGTGCCTTTCATCACGAACTCCTCATGTTACTTTGGAACAGTCATGCTTCACTTTCCCTCTTGGTAAAAATGAAAGGCTTGGAGAAGCCAGAGCAGAGGGCACTTCCTTGGTACCTGGGGATACTGTCACTATGGGGAGCATGTAGGGTTCATCTTGAGCAGAGGTTATTTGGCATGCTTGGCTCCCCAGGCCCAAGCCAGGAATCCGGAAGACTCAGGCTCTGTACATGGGAGGCCTCAGGCCGGGGAGATTGGTCTCATGCCAACAAGATGACACCCCCTACCTGCACCCAGGATCTTGCTCTGCCCAAGCACCTCATGATGCCTCTGGCTCTGAGATAATACAAAGGGTTTCAGATGAGCCTTGAGTGGGAATGGATTTCTGGAGGTCATTTTAGCCAGCTCTCTGCCTCCAAATTGTGGTGTACCTCAAGCACCCTGGGCAGATGTTTCTTCTGGTTTCTGTTAGAGCTGTGAAACAGAGCTCCAGATGCCCCTCCATCCCCAGCCTAGACTGTCCAGTCTAAACAATATGGTGCCCACTACCATGGAGCTGCTGGGCTCTGGGGTCTCTTATAGCACAAGCACAGCCACTGGGGTCCTAAGCAGCCACCTATTCTTGTCCTGCCCAGCCTATAGCTGTCTTTCAAAAGCAACCTTTCTGCTCATGCATCTGCACTCCACTCCCTGTTAAGAGGAGTCTGGCCTCCCCTAGTTCCAGGAAACCTTGAAGATGGCACCTTCAATTGGAGGAGGGAGAAAGGTTCTGGATCCACTCATCTGCTCCTCCAAACCAACCACCTAACTCCTTCCTGAACACTTCTGCCCTCTCAGCAGGTGGCTACCTGAACTGGGTGGCAGCATTCCCCCACCCCCCAGGTCCCCCAAAGGGTGCGTTCCCTGCATACAGCACCTTTTGTCTGGCTGCAGCAGGGACTCAGGGCTGCTATTAACCACCCCCAACGCCTTTTCTCCATCTGACAGCATCTTGTCGGGAGAGGCTGGGGCTCCTCTGGTTGAAGTCGGGTCTGCCAGCTGCCGAGGACCAAAGCTCCCGCTCTGCTGGGCTGCAGGGCTTTCATGTTGCACTTCTGAAAGATAATAAAATATCAATCGTTTTGCCGTAGCAACGGGTTTAAGAGACTTTCTGAAGTATTGAATCGTCAGAAAAAAAATTTTTTTTTTGCTTTTAAGCACAGTGCATTATTAATAAAGTAATCCATTAGGTCGAGCAGTGAAGGGTCACCACAGAGACAGAAAGATCTGTTTTGCAAACGGTTAAACTTCGAGTTTTAAGATTAATTGCTTTCATTTGGATGCTTGCTCTTGGCCTAGCCATCTCCACTTTACTGGAACTCAGGGTCCGGGCTTTCTAAATGCTGCTGGGTCTGCCTGTCAGCGAAAGGCAGCTGAGCTCCAACTTTCCCGGAGAAACAGCCCTTCTTCCCCTGGCACCTGCGGCTTGGGCTGGCACCAGGCAGTGGGCTTTTGGGGGAGGGTTAAAGTCCCAGGGGAGCAAAGAGAGCTACAGCTCTGAACCCTACCCAAGTCAAATGAGCCCTTGGGCTGTTTGAGAAGAGGCCTTTGAGTAGGAGCAGACGGCAGAGAGTCTGAGAGGGCCCAAGAACAGTGAGAGCTTTGGTCTGTGTGGGACTGGGCAGGAGAGGATGCTGGGGCATCCAGCTGGGGATGCTGGGATACTCCCAGGTGCACACAGGAGAAGGGCAGGGCTGGGTATAAACGGTCTTTGCAAAGGCCCACCAGGAAGGTGGGGATGACCACAGGAAGCAGCAGGCGGGTTGTGGAACTAAACACCAGACATGATTCCTAGAGCATTTTTAATAAGTAAAAATGCCAAAGAGAGTGAAGCTGGACTGAGGAGGACCAGACAGCGGAGTCTTCAATTGTGAATGACCGCTAGGAGCACAGCCTCCACAGCTGACTCAGTTGATCCACCAGAACCGGCACATGGCTATGCTTGGGTACGAACCAGCCCTTGCTGGGCCACCAGTAGGATTTCCTAGGATAGACCCTCATGTTCTAGGCCACAGAGAGTCCTGGGGCCTCTCCTGGCAGAGTGTACTCACCACTGTCCCAGCCCTGGAGAGGCAGGCAGGCCCTGATGCTGTTCCATGCCAGAGACCCCAGCCCATCAGCAGGAAGGCAGAGCCAAGTGGACACTGCTGCCTGCTGAGGCCTGGTAAAGGCCTTGTGAGTCTGGCAGGGTGGGGACCAAATCATGTACTTGCCCAGTGCCTAGAAGCAGGGGAGTGGGAGGGTTACCATCTGCATCTACCATAACCAGCCCCAGTGGCAGCCCTCCTTTCTGCTGGGAATGAGGCATCACATCCTGAGCTGTACATACAGCTGCTTCCCCTTCCTGCCCAAACTTAGCCAGGCAGAGTGTCTGTAAAGATGGGTAACCCCCTCACACACACACACACACACACACACACACCCGAGCCTTGGGTGAAGAAGCAGGTGCTTCTCTCTGTTCCCTGCTCTTCCATTCATTTGCTCACACAGAGCAGCACTAAGAGGGGGACAGGGAAACAACATAAATTGGTCTGTCGTCCAGAATCCATGTCTCGCTAATGTACCCAGATTAACTCAACTGTAAATTGTCTCCTTGGATGGTGGTGTCTTGCTAAAAGTTTCCCATATGATTCATGATTTGGATTGCTTTTAACAGCTATTGGCTAAGCAAGCCGGTGACTGTACAAGGTGATGCAATTGGCATTAGTGAGGGGAGGCACGGGAGCGTGTAATGCAGTCAATACTGCATTAACTACTGATGCCCAATTACAGGGAGCAGGAGAGAGCCTTTCAGGAGCATTAGGACTGGGGGAAGCTGAGATCACTGGCTGCTGCTCGCCTAAAAGCTTCACCCTTTGGATGCCGGGGCTCAGTGCTGGCATGGCCACTCACTTGGCCTCTGTGGTTGTGGGAACTGCCTTTTTCTCTTGCTGTCTGTTTCTGAACATGTCCCACAAATATGCCTTTAGCACATGAAAATGGACGTTTCCCTAGAGCTGGGACCCGCCTCTCCCTCCCGAGAATTGATTCCTTACTCCACCCTGTGTCACCCTGTGTCCCAGAGTCAGACCAGGTGGCTGCCCCATGAGCTTCCATTTAAGGAACTTCACAGCAGGCCCTATTTGTAGGCAGCACCAAGAGGAGGTCTATTTTGGTCTCTCACCCTTGGAACAGATGGATGATTGCCAGTGAGCACTGGCAGTTGACTCCCTGTGGTCATGGGCAAAGGAAACACGAGGTTCAGCCATGGCCCAGGGCGAGGCTGCCACAGTTGGGAGGTGGCCGTGGCTAGACAGGTTGTGCTGTCTGAGCAGAAGGCAGAGCTGTGATGGTGCAGCTAGGGAAGGCTGGGGGCCAGTGACTTGAGCCATGTTGGGGTCTAAAGCAGATGCAGGTCCAGGGAGTTAGGAGATCCCTCCAGAGCTGTGCCCCCATGTAGCAGGGAGGCCAAGGCTGTTGCTGGATCCATCTCCAGGGTCTAGAGGGCCTCCCAGAAAGCCCTGTTCAGGGACGCTGAGAAGACTAGAAGATGTTAGGGCAGAAGGTAGAGGAAAGGACATGGGTGTCCCAGTGTGCCAGGTACTGTTTGACTTGCTGCCACCTTTGTCATTGCACTAAGCTATGCAGGTCCAGTATGTCTACTGTGATTTTGTGTTACACGCCCACCCAGTGTAGAGGTTGCTTGCCTCTAAACCTTTGCCTCTCTACCTTCTCATCTCTACAGTGAGAACAGCCATACCTAATTGGCAGGATTATACTCAGGATTAAGTGAGATACTGTCCATGTACACATTTGATGAGCCAGAAAGCCTCATGGCTGTGTGGAGCAACATTGCTCCGTGTTCAGTTACAGTATGATCTGAAATAACTCTGTGTCCAGTCCAGTGCTTTGTTCACTGGTAAGCACTGGGTCTGTACCCTCACTCTGCCAGTTTATTTATCATGGCCCTTAATCATTGCTGCCTGGGAGGAAGGCTGACCTCACTACTTGCCCATGTCCAGATCCCCACGGCAGGTGGCACCTTGGGAAGAGGTCTCTAAAACCACTCTTTGCAAATTCCTCCATTTATAGGTGGAAGTCGAGGTTCAAATAGGGCAAAAGGGCTGCCTAGGGTTCCATGAGGAATTGGAGCCTAGAGCATCAGCATCTTTTTGCCATGCCTTCTGCCCTAGCCCCGAGGCGTGATGAGGCTGGGTAGTAGAAAACTCTGATTACAGCAAACATCAACTGGACTGGGACTACGGACCACGTGCTTGGGTGTCCCAGTTTTACCCCTTGCCAGCCTACTGACAGCCCAGAAGATGCAGTTCTATCCTCAGATGTAGGTGAAAGGTGCTGGTGGACACTCACATCTGTCCTGGTCCTTTTGAAGTGGAGAAGCCCCAGAGGTTCCTATGGCATGTATCCCATCTTGCTTCCCTGTCCTGTCTGGAGTTGGAGGACATTGAGACATGCAAGATGTCCTCCCATTCCCAGGCTTAGCTCTTTGTGGTGCTGCTAGAGTGAGTTTTCCTGGCAAGCCCATATTTGGGATTGGACTACACCAGTGGAGTCAACTTGTCCTGGCTTGCAAGATATTCTGTGCATCTCTTCCCAACTCTGAGTTCAGAGACACTGCATTGGTAGCTTGAAATTAGCCACAGTTTGTACCATGGACATAAGCAAACACTACAAATCAGGGCGTTTTCCCAAAGACTTGGTTGTTAAGCATGCATCAGCACATCACCGGATTGCATTCATCTGGAACTCTGGACCTACCTTTTTGTCCTCTGCTACCGCCATTCTCATCTCACCTACTATCTTTCTCCTGGTGCTCATTACAACCAGTCTGACCAAACCTCTGCTACCCTGGCATCCTGCCTGAGGCCTACTGCTGCTTTGACCATCACACTAAACTATGCAGGTTTAGTATATCTACTCTGGTTTTGGGTTCCATGAAGACTCAGCATTTGCCTCTATTCCCTTGCTCCTATGTCCTCCTTGCCTGGCATGCCCTTTCTCCTTTAGTTGGCTGAGGTTTCTCCCAGACCATTCCAGACCATGCTCAGAGACACATCCACCAAACCTAGCAACAATTTGTTCACCACTGGTGGGTATGTGTTCATTTCGTGTTCTGTCTAAGGCAGGAGTCCACAGTAGCTGATACAATTAGGGGAAAAGTAAAAGCAGGTGGTGTGAGAGGAGTGAGTAGGTTGGTCCAGATTGCAGGGGCAGCTGCCCAGTATGAAGGCCCATGGGCTCAGATCACTAGATCCTCCCTCCTGTCCCTTCCCCTGGAGGTCAACTGGGCTTTCTTGAGTGGCCTCCTGTCTTCAGGTGTAGTCTGCTAGCATGATTCAGAAAACCTGGGTTTTGTCCCAGCTGACTGCTGTGTGACTTCAGGCAATGCACTGGGCCTCAATTTTCTCATCCCTACAAAGGGTGAAACACCTAACTGGCACTTTATGTCCAAGCACACACTTGGTAAACCAGAAAGTTTCATGCTTGTGTGAATTGACATTGCTCTCTGCACAGTTACAGTATGATCTTTTGGCTTTGGCCTCTCAGCCTTTAGGAGTCATAAAACACAATAGCTATCATTATACTGAACCCTTACTTAAAAGTGCAGCATTGTGCCGTCTATATGTATCAAGTAGTTATTGCTGCGTAATCAGTTACCCTAAAATGTAGAGCCTCAACACAATAAGCATTTATTTAACTTGAAAATCTGTGGGTCAGTGATTTAAGCAGGGCTTGGCTGAGCAGTTTTTCTGGTTTCAGCTGGGCTCACTCACACCTGGAGGATGGAGGATGGCTGATCAGTTGGATGCTGGGCGTGAAAAGACTGCGAGGCCCTCATTAGCCAGTAGGCTTGTCCGACTTGTTCTTATGGCAGAGACCGGTCCAGAAGGTGTGGAAGCACACAAGGCTTCTCTTTTTTGAGAGAGTCTCGCTCTATTGTTCAGACTGGAGCGCAGTGGCACAATCACAGCTTCCTGCAGCCTTGACCTTTTGGGCTGAAGTGATCCTCCTTCTTCAGCCTCCCAAGTAGCTGAGACTACATCACCATGCCTAGCTAATTTTCGTATTTTTTGTAGAGATGAGATTTCACTATGTTGCCCAGTCTGGTCTTGAACTCCTGGGATCAATCGATCCACCTGCCTCAGCCTCCCAAAGTGCTGGGATTACAAACACGTGCCACCACGCACCACCGCACCCGGCCTACACAAGGCTTCTGAGGCCAAGGTTTGGCACTGGGATGTTGTCACTTCTGCTGCATTCTATTGGCCAAAATAAATCACAAGGCCAGCCCAAGTTCAAAGGGTGGAGAAGCAGATTCTGCTCTTGAAGGTAGGAGGTGAAAGTCATATAACAAATGGTGTGGCTATGGGGAGGGGTAGCGAATTGGGGTCATTTTTGTAATCAGTCCACCAAGCATCTTCCATATATAATCTCATTTAATACCCCTAAGAACCTTAGGAAGAAGCTACTATTACCCTCATTTTACAGATGAGAAAATTATTGTACAAAGAGATTGAGTAATTGGTTCCACTACAGCTCAAGAGTGCTAGAGCTGGGCTGTGAACCCAAGCAGGTTGACTGCAGAGTCAGTGCACTCACTCTCTGTGCTCTGTCTGCTCCCTTTTCCAGCTGTCAGACATGAGGATGCAGAGAAAGACTCTCAGAGTTCAAGGAAAGGTGAGGAACCTTCGAGATGACTTGGGGTGGAAGGAAGCTTGCTGTGGGCAGTTTGAGGGGGGCTGCCATGGGAGCCCAGCTCCATTCCTTCCAGAGCCACCCTGGCAGGGGAGGGACCATAATGAGGTCAGTCCCCATTGCCTCTTTCAGATTTTCCTCTCTGTCCTGCAAAGCCACTAGACAGCTTGAAAGGATGTGATGCTCTGTGTTCCCAGAGCTGACTTAGACCTGGGCATATATGCAGATGCAGCGAGGTGAGAATCAATTCATTGGTTGGCCCCTAGCCTCAAAATGGGGTGGTAAGTGGGCTGGTGAGAGGCCTGTGTACATTCATAAACCAGCTGATTGAAAAGCAATATTTCAGATAAATACAAGCCAGCGATCTATCAGTGGTTGTAATAAAACCCAGGCTTCAGGCTGTGATTTTATTTTGAAATAATAAGAATTGCTTGATTCTTTTTACTTGAGTTACCATGGTAATTCCGGCGTGGAGCAGTGTTATATTGATTTAGAAAGTGGACAGTAATATTTCTTTTGTGTTATTCTGTTTCTAGGCCTTGATTTCTAATTTCCACTTGGAGATTACTTTTATAAATTTCTTAAGTCCTTCCACTTTTTTTTCCTCTCACAGTATAATTTTCCTCTCATACGCTGCTATGTTCTGAGCTTATTGGTTTGCTCTTATTTTAAATTAAACTTGCTGGTTTCAAATATTGAAATGACATCTTTGTCTGTGTCTGTACTTTGGTTTAGCAAAATATTACAGTCTGACGCTTTCTGCTTAATAATTTAAGGGAGGCATTCTGTCGGCCCTCACTGGGTGCTGATAACTTATGACTCAACCAACGCAGGCCTTAAACTCCTGACATTTTAATATTGTGTGGCGGGAGTGGCTGCCCTTCTTCTCTGAGTCTCAGTGGGGAAAAATTCGTGTGGTACCCCAGAAAGGAGTTTTAATAAATCAACTTTGCTGGTTGGCATGATGACTTGATGGAGAGCAGGAGGGAGACCCACTCTTGCCAGACAAGTGGGAGCACCGCTGGCCTGGGCTCCTACAGTCCTGTTCCATCCTGCGTGTCCTCTCCCCTCAATCTTTAAAAACCCTAATCCCTGACGACAGTATCCAGGAAGGACTGAGTGGGGCTACCTGTGGGTGCCATCAGAATGTTCAAACTCTCTGATTCTCAGTTTTCCTTTTGTAAAACAAGTGGAATTAGCATGGGCTTTGAGTTACACAGGTTCAAATCCTGTCTCTGCTGCTAAGTCATTCTGATGAGTAAATTCTACTAATAATTTCAAGTAGTAAAATGGGTATGAACACGGTTACCTTTTAAGTCTGTTGGGACTTGATCAGGCAAAGCTTCTGACAGTCTTGCAGATGATTGGTGTCATTTCCCTGTCCTCCCTGGGGTACTGGTGAGAGCAGGGGAGACAGGGGAAGTGGATGTGCTTTGGAAAACTTGCCCTGCTCCAGACAGGCCTGGAGTTCCCAGCCCTGGGAGGATTACTCTTTGGAAAGGACTCACGGCTGTGGCTCCTTGAGGACGTGAAGCAGCTTCTCCCACTTTCCTCCTCTGCCCAGCTGAGGGCAGGGGGCCTGGGTAGGGCAGCTGGAGACAGGGCTCTGTCCTCTGGGCTCCTCTCCTCAAAACACTCCACCTCAAGGCCTGTGCTGTAGGAGGAAGTTCACAACAACATGGGTTGTCAGGCAGAGAGCTGTCTGCAGGGCCCCCTCTCAATGGCCTGAGGAGAGGGCCCTTCTCTACAGAGCATGTATGCCAGTGTGACAGTGTATTATCTACAGCTGTGTAACACATTACTTCCAAAATTAGCAGCTAGAAACAATACCCACTTATTCTCTCATTGTTGTGGGACAGGAATCTTTACGGGGTCCTCTGCTCTGGGGTTTCTCTCCGACTGTGATCAAGGTGTCACCTGGGGCTGTGGGTTCATCTCAAGATTCATGTGGGGTTGTTTCAAGCTCAGTAATTTAGTTGCTGGCAGAATGCATTCCTCACGGGCTGCTAGACTGAGAGCCTCCATGCCTTGCTGGCTGCGGCGGCCATGCCGTATGGGCCTCTCCAACATGGCTGCCAGCTTCCTGAAAACCATTGAAAGACGGTGTCTGCTCACAAGAAGAAAGTCTGTCTACGAATCACAGATGTGACGTTTCATCACCTTTGCTGTGTTTCCTTTCTCGGGAGCAAGCCACTAGGTCCAGCCCACACTCAAGGAAGTGGGGCAGATGACATAAGGGTGTGAGTGCCAGGGGGCAGGATCACTGGGGACCATCTTAGAAGGTGGCCTGCCATGAGAGGCCAGCCTCTGGAATAGCAACTGCCTCCAGAGAGAATGCCTCACCAGCTCCATTCCCAGGAGGCCTCCTGGGTCACCTCATGCCAGGGAAGGGCACAGATGTCTCAGAGTCTATCATTTCATCATCACAACACCCTTGGGAGGCTAAGAGGACAAATACTAGCTCCATTTTGCAGAGGACTAGGTTGTGTCCAGAGAGGAAAAGATGCTTGCCTGGGATACCCCAGCAAGCTGGCATGTGGAAGAGTTCAGGCGAGAACCAGGCCCTGCCTGCCATGAGCCTGGGGAGGTGGCGGTAAAGACACTCGCAGGCCCTCCCTAGCTCTAGCTGTGGGAGGGATGGTGCTGAATATGTGCGGACACACACACGCACTCTCACACACACATGACACACACTCGCTCCCACATACATGCACGCACACTACATGCCCACTACACACCCCCATACACACCACACACACCTATACACACACATATGTTCACATACACACATTCACACACACATGCACACCCACCCACACAGACACATGCACTGTCTCTCACACTCACACACCACACACACACACACACACACACAACCCTGGACCAGCGCTGGGGGCTGCTGGATTTTGTTCTCACAGGTGGTCAGTTTTCCAAGGCTGGGACGGCCCTACAAAGCCGCCCCAGTGGGGTCTATCACCCCAGGGTCTCCCTTCTCAGTCCGCCGGGATGATACCCGCAGAGGAGGTGAGGGTGGTTCCTTCCTGAGCCAGCCTCCCCGCTGCTGTTGGATTGAGGGCCCCACCTCTTTCCTGGCTGTTACAGGGGCGATGGAGGCGGCGTTTTGAGGCAGCCTGGGCAGAGGTAGTGTCGGCAGTTCCTCACGTGGGAGCAGGGTGGAGGAGGCTCTCCTGCGGGCTGAAGTACTCCCGTAAGCAGGTTGGTGGGCACGGGGCTGGGAGCCAGAACTGCTGCATCCACATCCCAGCTCTGCCACCACCTCACAGTGTGTCCTTGGGCTGGTCCCTTCCCCTTTCTGGGTCTTGGTTTCTCCATTTGCATTCCCAGAGTGCCTGCCGGCTACATACCCTGTGGCGTCGTATATGGAGACAGGACTATTGGGGAATGGGTGTGGCAGGGCCAAGCCAGCAGAAAGGAACTCCCAGTGAGGTCTCTTTCTCTTTTGTTGGTCTCCTAGGGTCGGGACACACAGTTTCCCAGGTGAGAGCATCTGTAGCTCTCAGCCCTCCACACTTGGTCTTGTCACACTCAATCCAGGTGGAAAGCCCTGTCCCCTGCTGTTTGCAGGTAGAGTCTCAATTAGGAGGCAGAGGGGACCCCTGGAGTAGGTTCAGAGACTCATGGCCAGTGAATGGAAGTCATAGCCTTGGACTGAGAGTACCCCAGTCAATTACATCCTTTTATGGCTGGGGAAACTAAGGCACTAAGAAGCGTCTGCTTCCTTTCTCAGCTGAGTGTCTCTGAGATACTTTCTGAGTAGAAATATCTGTGCCCAGCAGACGCTGCATCCGATTGGCATGGGGCCTTGAGGCTGCACCCCAGCTCTGTCAGTCAGAGGCCATCTCTTCCAGGCAGCCGCTCTCCCCCAGCCAGAAGCTGTTTCCCATCCATGAGGCATCTTCTTGGCAGGGGCCAGGGCTCTGGGGAGCAGTGGGCAGTGGGCAGGGCTCCCTCAGGCACCTGGTTCCAAGCTGGCACTCCACCCAAATGCAGAGTTCAATGCTTTGACCTGCCTTTGTGCCCTGAGGATGTTTTTATGCTATTCTTTGATCCTCAGAGTGCTTATCAGATCACTGCTAAAATATGCCTTTGACAAGAGCATAAGATCTCATTAGTATTATTGAGATATTATTCTCCAAAAAAAGATCCACAAAAAAATTAAAATTGGTTGAAATAATTAACACAAAGTAAAACTGGCAACAACTAAGACTGCACCTGGTAAAGTATGTTACTAACTAAAAATTGACAGAAGAATCAAATCTTCCTGAGAAGTTTAGAGCTGGTGAAGCTGGCTCGGGAAGCATTTTCTGGTAGAAATAATTGCCAGAAAAGAATCCCAACAGTGGCAAAAACTCGAATTTGTGAGATCTGATGTGAGCCAAAAGCTGATCATAAGCCAATAGTCGCCTTTAACAATTTAAAAATAATTGATCCCAATGAAAATAATCTCCACAAAATTCAAAAAAATGGGGAAGGGTGAAGAAATGGTTTAACACAAATGAATAGAAAAGTGATCAAGGAATTAATTGACTTAATGAAGCTCATTAAGAGTTACTTTATTGATGAAAAATTCTCAGTGTTGGTATAATTCTTATCAAAATGTAGATGTTAAGGGCTAGCCCCTACTAGTAGATGCTTAGTAAATATTTGTTGAGCGGATAATGAATGAATGAGTTTATAGGTGAAGGAGGTCAGGAGAGGATCAGAGAGAATCAAAAGGATTCCTTTGTCCCAGAAAGAGGACAAGGAACCCCAGGTTCAAGACTGCAGAGGCCATTGTGACTGGAGCTTGGGGCATCATCAGTGAGGCTGCAGGGTGGTCAGGGCTGGCAGCGCCACATTGTGCAGAGCCTTGCAGGCCGTGGGTAGCAGTTCCAGTTTCCCTACATCCTCAGGGGGCGCATGTGCAGGTTTGTTACATGTTACATGGGTATATTGCATGGTGGTGAGGTTCAGGGTATGACAGATCCTGTCACCCATCAGTGTCTGTTGTTCCCATCTTTATGTCCATGTGTACAACAGGACACCTTTGAATGGCTTGAGGTAGAAGCAAGATTCTTGCTCAAATTTACATTTCATTAAGACCATTTGGATTACTCTGTGGAGAGCAAATGGGAGGGGATAAAACTAGAGGCAGAGAAAGCAGCACATAATGGGGAGGGAGGGGTTCTTTTTCAGCTGTACAGACGGACCTCTCCCCATCCCTCCAGCTTCAGATGGCCCCACACTCCTGCCTGCCTCCCTTCAGTTTCCTCCAGAGCTTGCAGACTGGGTGTGTGCAGGGTGAGGCAGGTGGGGGTCTGGATTGGTCAGAGGAGGCAGTTGGGGTTTAGGAGAGGAACTGTGCTGAAGCTGTGGCCTTAGGAATGGGAGCTCATCTGAGGTCTTCTGGTGGTCAAGATCCTGGCTGGAGCTGCTCAGCTCCCTGTAGCGGGGCTTGAACTTGTGGCCAGAGCTGGAGTTGAGCTCCAGGGAAGGTAGACCAGAGGCCCTGGCTGCAAGCCTGTCCTTGCCCAGCTTTGTCCCTGAGGCCCTTGCTTGCCCAGCCCAGCTTTGGCTTGAAGGCTTCCCCAACCCTTCACTTCCTCCTCTGCTGCTGTCATGACTGGACCATGATTCTGGCTTTCTAGGCTCTAAGAGAAGGAGTCAAAGACTGTGGGCCTGAGGCAGGTGGGAGGACACCAGGACTGGGAGGTAGCAAGTCCAGACCTATCCAGCCACCCGACGGTCAGTCCCTGACTCCTCTGGCCTCCTATGATCTGTCTGTAAAGTGTTTCTTGGCCCTCCCAGTCTGGGCCAATGTTCTTTCTCCCGACTGGCTTTCATAAAAGCTGCTGATTCTGGGAAAGAGGCATGGCTCAGGGTCTCCCTACCCTTACCTGTTTCTACTCTAGTCCACCCCCAATTATATTCAACTAGGATCGGTCCAGAGAAGAGCAGAACTTGTTTGAGGCCTCAGAGCACCTCCGTGTGGTCTGGGAACTATGCCTAAGGTCTTGCCTCTGCAATGAGCTGTCCCTCAGGGGAGAGGTCTGTATAGTGGTCTGTCTGTAGACTCAGGTGTCTATAGTGGTGCATATAGTGGTACCATTCCTGCCTGGCTGCCCAGGGTCTGGAGACCCAGCAGCCCACTCCATGCTGTCTCAAGGGCACACACTCTTCTCCCTGTGGTCCATACTACTGGGAATCCTGCCCTCCCTTCCATGGTAAAGGCTTTGGACTCACTCTCCCAAGGAGAGAGAACCCCCAAGAGCACCAGGTCAGACACATGCAGATGTGAAATCTTTAGAATTCTTTGAAAGCGACAGCAGCGGCATGAGGACCTGACCACTTGCTGCAGGATTAGCTGTCTTTTGACTTGGTAGGTAACAAGCATGAACTGTGGATTTCAGTCCTGCTCTGCGGTCCTCTGACTGTGGGCTCTCCGGCAAGTCTTGCTCTACCACCCACTGCTACTGGATGTTATTGGGCAAACCACTTCACTTTTCTGAGCCCTGGTCATATAAGTTAAGACCCAGAACATCCTCCCTGTCCCCTGCACAGAACTCAAATGAGAGAAAATGTTTTCATGTGTTTTGGCCCACCCGAGGAAGTGTTGGTGAGAACATAGTGGCTGCATAAATGGAAGGGCACTTGCAACATGCGCTCCTGCCACCCCTTACCTTGAGAGGGCTTCTCATCCCTGGGCCTCAAAGAACTTTGGGAGAGAAATTTAGAGAAGTTCAAGGGTAGTTTCCCTGAGGAGCAGCTTCCCAAGACAGCATTTCATGCTGAATCCGTGTAGACTCAGGGAACTAGCCTCATGACTAGAAAATGAGCATGTGTCCACTTGCTTCAAGGCCCAGATAGTCCTTTCAAGTGACCAGAGCTGTCCTGTCTCCTCCATAGGGCTCTCTCCACTGCGGGAGAATTGGAGGCTGGTCTGCCTCTGCAGAGATGAGGCCTGAGCCGCTGTGACTACTCTCAGTCTATCCCCGTTCATTCCCAACTTGGGGGCAGGCAAATGCCCATGCCCCCGTGCAGCCCCAGCTCCCCCTGCTGACCAGGATGCTTCATCTTTTTGGGTCATCCTCTCAGATTAGCTACAAAGGGTACTGTCCCTAGTCTGGGCATGGTGCTCTCCCCTTCCAAAGGCAGCCTCGTTGCTTTCCTTCCTAGCCTCGTGGCCTGAATCTAAGCTGGCACATCCCTGTGCCAGGTGGGGCTCACAGGCCCTGGGAGAGGGCAGCATCCCTTACCCAACCCTGCCTGGGGGCCTGGAAGTCCTCACTATGATGCTATTCATTATGCATGTACCATTATGCACATACTGTTATGTACTTGTGGTGTCCAAAGTCGGACAAGCTCAAGGTCCTGAAGGAGGGACCCCTCTGCCATGGGCATGCTCAGTTTGCAGGTAGGGCATAGTCCTTGAAGGATGCAGAAATTTCAACAGAGACCTGAGAAGACAAAATGATAATGCAGTTGTGGAAGCAGATGGGCCAAGGAGAGTGATGGATCCAGTAAGGTTTCAGTTTCTTGGGGAGCAGGGCTGGAAAAGTGGATAGAGTCAGATTTCTGGATATGGGGGTCTGGGGAAGGAGGTAAGGGGGTGCTATGGAGCCCTTTCATCACTTTCATCCCAGCAGGGGCATGGAGTGACCAGGGCCTGTCCCCTGTGAGGCTGGCTGTGGGGCCTCCCAGGTCCCCCCACCTGGCAGTTTCTAGCTGCCACAGGTTATTGCCCCCCTTTGCTGACCCCAGAACTGAATATTTTATGAACTGGTTTCTCCTGTTCTCAAAGGAATATTTATATTGTTTTTGTTTGTCTCATTTTATAATAGCTTTATTGATTTATCATTTGCATACCACAAAATTAACCTTTTGAAAATACATACTTTAGTGGTTTTTAGTATATTCACAGAGTTTTGCAATCATCACCGTTATCTAATTCAAGAACATTTTTATCACCTCAAAAAGAACCTTCACCCCATTAGCAGTCACTCCCCATTCCTCCCTCCCTGGCAACCACTAAACTACTTTCTGTTTGTACAGCATTGCCTATTCTGGACATTTCATATAAATGGAATCATGCAATATGTGGTTATTGTATCTGCCTTCTTTCTTGGCATAATGTTTGCAAGGTTCCTTCACGTTGTAGCATATGTCAGTACTTCATTTCTTTTTGTGGCCAAATCGTATTCCATTGTATATATATACCATGTTTTATTTATTCGTTTGTCAATTGATGGACATTTGGGTTGTTTCTGTTTTTTGGTTGTTCTGAGTAATGCTGCTAGGAACGTTCATGTACAAGTTTTTGTTAAGACCTATATTTTCATTTTTCTTGGGGATATACTTAAGAGGGGAATTGCTGGGTGATACAATTTCAATGTTTGTTCCCTCCAAATCTCATGTTGAAATGAGATTCTCAGTGTTGCAGGTGGGGACTGGTGGGAGGTGATTGGATCACGGGGATGGCTTCCTCATGAATGGCTTAGCACTATCCACTTGGTGATGAGTGAGTTCTTGCTCAGTTCACTCAAAATCTTGTTGTTTAAAAGAGTGTGGCACCTCCCCCATCTCCCTTGCTCCCAGTCTTGCCATGTGACTTGCTTTCTCCCCTTCCTCTTTTGTCATGATTGGAAGCTTCCTGAGGCCTCACCAGGAGCAGATGCTGGAGCCATGCTTGTACAACCTACAGAACTGTGAGCCAATTAAACTTCTTTTCTTTACAAATTACCCAGCCTCAGCTATGTTTATAGCAACGCAAGAACAGACTAACACACTGGGTCATATGAAAACTCTGCGTTTGGGGATATTTGTTTTTAAATTCAAATGAATAGTACATGAGTATTTAGGAGAGAAGCCATCCTTAGTTGTCTGGGCTTCTGGAAGGGAGGCACCCTTAGCTTGGTACTGAGGTTCATTGGCACTTTGGATACGTCTTTTGCCTGCTGGCTTCAGTTTTCCGATCTATGAAGTAGCTTTAGTACTGATCTCTGCTCACCTCAAGGGCTTCTGTAAATAATTACTACTTGTGAGCCGGGCGCAGTGGCTCATGCCTGTAATCCCAGCACTTTGGGAGGCCGAGGCAGGTGGATCACAGGGTCAGGAGATCGAGACCATCCTGGCTAACACGGTGAAACCCCATCTCTACTGAAAATACAAAAAATTAGCCAGGCATGGTGGCACATGCCTATAGTCCCAGCTCTTCGGGACGCTGAGGCAGGAGAATGGCATGAACCCGAGAGGCAGAGCTTGCAGTGAGCTGAGATTCCACCACTGCACTCCAGCATGGGTGACAGAGCAAGACTCTGTCTCAAAAATAATAATAATAAAAAAATTACTATTTGCATAGCATGTCATGGATAGCAAAGGACTTCTGCTTACTTCAGGTACTTTCATTCTTCAGCCCTGCAAGTTGAATGTTATTGCTCTAGTTTTGCTGATGAGGAAGCCGAAACTCAGAGAGGCTAAATTACTTGACTGAGTTCACAATGTGGGTCGATGGCAGAGCCTGAACTTGAACCCAGACTTACCAGAGTCCAAGTCCCTGGCCTGAACCCTTGCCTCAGATGTGTCTCTAAGCAAAGCAGGGCCCAGACATGGCCAGTTGTAGGCTCTGAAGCAGAGCATGCTATAGGAGAGAAAAGGATGCTACAAAAGTCCATTTTTAGCTGTGTGACTTTAGTTAAGTTGTTCCACCTCTCTGAGCCTCAGTTTCCCCATCCACAAAATGGAAGCAATAATTATAACTTATAGCACTGCTACAAGGACTTGGGAAGATGCTGTACATGAAGTGCTGGGCATGATGCCAGGCACATAGAAAGTAGCTGGTAGAAGTTTATAGGGCACACGAGGAGGAGTGAAGAGGATGCAGGGTACTGTGGGACTGTTGGGGAGAAGTGGCTGGCTTCTGGGCTGGTCAGAGCAAGCTTTAAGGAGGAGCCCTCACTCGGGCTGGCCAGGAAGGTGAGCAGAAGGTGGAGAGTCCCCTGGGAAGGCCCAGTGTTTTCTGACCTGGTGCTGCTGAAAACCACGAGGGGTTCCCAGGGTTCTCAAGAGATTTCCCATGTTGGGAGTTTGTGGACAAGCTCTGCTGGTGCCCCCAGCCCTTACCCCCAGGCCAGCCTGCAGACGCCTGAGAGGGGGGCTTGCGTGACTGCCTCAGTTAGCCCGAGCGGTAATAAAACACTTTAAATTTATTGTGACATTTGGATTTAATTAAAAAGTACACACTTAGGGAAGTAGAACATAATGGGGAGAGAGGCAGTGTGGCTTTTCCCCTCCTTTCTTCCCCAAACTAATTAGCATTGTATTTTAAATTGTTTATGTGCCGCTAATCATCGTAATAAATCATTTATACTGAAAAAGACACACTCGGCTGTGCCCGCCTTGCGGGTTCTGCTCACAGGGCTCTATCGTGAACAAATTGATCTGGAAGTGAATTTATTAACCACTAGGGAAGAAATCATTAGTGCTTTCTCTAAACATTCCCCAGGTACGCTTTATTGCCACAGTTTATGCTGTAACTAAGAGGAGCATTATCAGGTCCATGTTGTAATTTCCTTGCAAAGCCAGCAGCCCACTCCCAAGCTGGGGGCTGGGAGGGGCTGGGAGGGGCTGGGGAGTCCCTGCCTCCTCTCCTATATGTGATCTGGTGACCCCAGCCTCCTTTCCTGGTGCTCCTTATTCCAGAAAGGGCTCCCTATAAAGCCCCTGCAGGCCCGAGGCCTTGGTGGCTGCATTCTGTTGTCTCTTACCCACAGGGTGGTTCACACTCATTCATGTTTATGTGTCAGGAGTATGGCTTAAAGCTGGGAGCTAGCCAGGGGTTTGGAAAACTCTGGGGCTGGGGCTGAGGGAATCAGTGATCTCAAAGAGTCTTGTCATAGACCAGCTTTCCCACCCAGAGATGGTGAATGCACGCACTGTGAGCTAATGATAGGCTGGGAGGCACAAATGGGGCTCAACAGGGACCCAGGCAGGAGTGGGAGGCTGCAGCCGAAGCTGCCAGGAACATCCTCTGTGGGCTCATGCCTCCAAAGGCCTTCCTACTGCAGGCCTGGGGCCTTCTCAAGGGTTTGGCTAGAGCAGTCTGTTCTGGCTTGGTGAGGCCCACTGCCCTGTGCCTCCTTGTCCACCTCACCTGGGTGCAGGGCCCAGGCAGTACTTGTACTCCAGACGTGGTCTGACGGATGACAGACAGCACGGCTGTCAGCTCCCTGGCTGCAGACTCTGTGCTGTGGACAATGCGGCCTGCGGCCACACCGGCTTGCCCAGCGGCTGGCCCACCCTGCTGACTCTCACACAGGATGCCACTTTCCCTTTGCACTTGGGGGCTTCAGACCACTCTCACTTTACAGGGGCTGCACTGCAAGACACACAGCAGGCTTTCTCCCACCAGGTTTCCAGAAGAGACATTCGCTTCTGAACAAGGATCTTCTGCCTGGGAGCCCATGGCTGGTCTAGGATACAGATCCCAACCTGTCTGATTCCAAAGCTCATATTCTAAATGGCTTCATCCACGGTTGCTCCCTGAGCCTCCTCAGTCATGCGGGAGGCTGAAGGGAGATCTGGCCCACGTGGGCCTTGCTTTCAGCGTCTCTCTCTTATCCAGGTCTGCAAAGAAGTGCTGAAGCAACCCCCAGGGCTTCAACAGGAAGCCCTGGGGCAATGCCTCAGGCAGGCATCCCAGAGGCAGTGCTGTCTCAGCCACAGCCAAAGGGGTTCCCATCCCTGCCGCTCCTGGGGGTGGGGCCTGGAGTCTCCCTCCTAACCCCCAGCCCTTCCTCCCCTCACCCAGCCCAGTGGCTGGCAGATGGGCTCTGGCAGCTTCAAGAAGGAAGCAGGACCCAGCAGCTGCCTAGGCTCAGCTTGCTGGGAGGGTCCCCTCTTTGTGCCTGGAGAACGCATTTAAAAGTTTGAATTCAAAATTGATTTTGAAGGGCCCTAATCTCCCATCCCCTGGTGCTCGCGGTGTGTCTGCAGCTCCTGCCAGACTCTCGTTTTCTGGTTCAGCGCGCTGGTGCTCACGTCCCTGATGCTGTGAAATTGAGACTCGTCTGAGAGTCCATGTCCTCCTCCTCTGTGGAGATTGCAGGCCTCCTGGGAGCCCTGTTTCATTAGATGGGTGACGCGGGCTTTGAGGGTGCCCAGGGAGCAGCTGAGTTGCTGTCAGGAGAACACAGATTCCAGATGCTTCTCCACCGGTCCCCACAGCTGTGCAGTTTCAAGCGGCATTCTGTTAAGGAACCTAGGGGCTGGCTCTAGCAGCCCAGGATGGGATGGGGGTTGGTGGAGGCTACAGATCGAGAAAGGCTTGGGCCTGGGGCTTTTCTGTAGCAAACTCCAAGGGCCGCTTTCTCCCACTGGCCCCCGGAGACTCAGACTATGCTGACAGGGAAGAGTAGTCATTTTTGTAAGCCAAGAAGACCCTCAGGTAGGGAGTTGGGAAGGCTAGGTCTGTGCCAGGGGTGGAATTACAGAGACACCTGGTACTCCTGAGGGTTGAGATGGGTATTTATGTGTAAAGGGAGGCTCGCAGTGGAGGCAGGGGCTGGAGGATGTGTTTTTGCTCCTCTTTTATCTAAAAGATAAAGGGTTTATATTTGCATGAGAGCTGTCGTGCCTCAGCTGGAGCCCTGGGATGGCTTCTCAAAAGCCTGGATTGTGGCAGCCATGACCCAGGAGCTGCTGTGGTTGAATCTGCTTTGTTCGTTAGGGCCACATAGCTACAGGTACCTAGGGGGTGTGGCACAGGGGCAGCAACAAGCCTGATTAAGGCTCCATCTCTGGCGGCCCTGCCTATCTGAATTGGCCCACTCTGGCCAGCAGACTCTTGCCAGTAATATCTGGATAGAATCCAGTCTCTTCATGCATGAATTGAACTGATGGCTAAACAATGACTGCTGTGGGGCTCAACGCTGGGAACACAATAGTGGACAAGACATGTAGGGCCCCAAGAACAGCCTTCATGGGGCTTTTGTTCTTAGGAGAGTACCCAATCAGAGTTGTTTTTTTTGTTTGTTTTTTTTTGTTTTTTTTGAAACTCACAGAAAAGTTAAAACAATGACAAATTGTGATGAAAAACTCAGAAGGAAATTACTGAAGTGTGGGGAGCTCATTTAAATAAGGAAATAAGGAGGTCAAGAAAGGCTTCTCTGAGGAGATAACATTTAAGCTGAAGCTTTGAAGATGAGAAGGAGCCAAGTATATGCAGAGGCAGAGGCAGGGAAGGGTGTTCTGGGACGGTAATAGCATGTGCAAAGGCCCTGAGGCAGGAAGGAGTTTGGAGTGTGGCTGGAGCACAGTGTGCGAGGGGAAGGCAGACACCAGACCACATGAGGATGTTACAGGCTGGATGAAGAATCTGGATGTTATTCTCAGGCCATTGGATGTTATGAAAGGGTTCCAAGTTGAGCAGTGACCTGCCCTGGTTTATCTGGAAGATCCCTCCAGCTGCCGTGTGAAGAATGGGCTATGGGTACCAGACATCATGCTATGCTCATAGTGCGTCGAGAGACTGTGATGGCTGTGGAAATGGAGGATGCAGGTGGGATGAGGAGCAAGAGTTGGCAGGGAAAAGGGTGAGGAGGATGGAAGTCTGAGGACGACACTGAGTTTCTGGCCAGAGCACTGGGTGGATGATGGTGTGGGAGGGAGGAAGTCTGGGCGAGGGTACAGGGGCGAGGTTTGGGGAAGAAATCAGGAATCCTGCTTTGGACCTGTTGCTTTTGAGCTATGTCTGAGACTCTAAAGACAACCAAAGAATGGAAAGAAAATGCCAATACCCATCCTGGAGAAGGTGAACACATTACAGATAACGATGCAATTAACGTAAGCCTCATTCCAAGTGACAAACTCCAGTGAGCACATGCAGCTTCTGATGTTTCTAAATTTCCCCCACTAAAGAACCATAGAAAATTATGTGAGGCTGTGAGAGCAGACTGCATCACACCTGCTCCAGAATCACATCCAGGCCTCCCTGCAAGCTCTCTATGATGTGAATATTTGTGCCTCCCCAAAATTCTTATGTTGAAGTCCCAACACCCAATGTGATAGAGTTAGGAGATGGGGCCTTTGGGGGTGATTAGGTCATGAGGGCAGAACCCTCAAGAATGGGATTAGTGCCTTCTTAAAAGGGACCCCAGAGAACTCCCTTGCCCCTTCTGCCATGTGAGGATGCAGCAAGAAGATGGCCATCTAATGATCCAAGAAGCGACTCTCACTAGACATGGAATCTGTTGGTGCCTTGCTCTGGACTTCCCAGCCTCCAGAACTGTGAGAAATGAATTTCAATTGTTTATATGCCACCCAGTCTGTGGTATTCTGTTATGGCAGCCTGAACAGACTAAGACAGTCCCTTAGACTATTGCTATTCCCCCAAACCAGACTCAGCTTCCCTCAACAAGGAAGATCTGTGGGGGATGTGTGGAAACTCGTCAGGCCCTTTATGTCATGGTGGGTTCAGGCTTTAGATGCAGTATTCCTAAGGATAGATTATTCTTTGCCAAAACGCACTGCAAAAATATAGCATATGAAGCTTCCCACTTTGTACTCCTGCACAGGAAATGGCCCCTCTGGGGGGCTCTGGGGATCAGCGACCCAACCTTTCCCTGACAAGGGGTGTTTTGTATTCCTGCAAGGAGTGTTTCAGAGCTGTCTTCTTTTGGTAGGGTCCAGATTGGGTCCAAGTGAAAGTTCACTTTCCCCATTGCTTGAGGAAAAGATGATGTGATGCTGCCTCTGGCCCTGGGACACAGCAGGCAGGGCATGGATGCCTCCTGGCCAGCAGCCTGGATCTGCAGCCTCGCTTGGCCGCTGGTGGCTTTACCCTTGGGCAAGTTGATGATTTCTCTGCACTCAGGGTCATGACAAGCATATGTTCCTGGTACAGAGCAGGCACTCAGTAAGGGGTAATGTGGTTTGAACTGTCATCCGGTTGAACATGACTACGGTGGCTGCAGGTGCTAGGGGTGCGAATGGACACTGCTTCCCTTAGGGCTTCCCTCCTGTGATGGGCTCTAGCGTGCAGGAGGAGCTTGGCACTTAGAGCAGGCAAGCATTGCTGGACTTCACCCTGAACCAGTCCCCTCTCCAGGACCTCTTCTGCTCCAAATGTCTCACCCTGAGCTGGGCCTGTCTCCAGGACCTCTCTGCTCCCCGCCCTACCCATCCCCTCATTCACACACAAGGCCCTGGCTGTTGGTTGAGGCTCCTGCTATCATTATAGCCCTGGATCTGGAGCCCCCAGCCCAGCCTCCTCCTGAGGACATGTGCCATCTCAAGGCTTCTTTGTCCTTCTCAAAGCTGCAATGCAGACATCTTGGCTCTAGTTCTACATGGCCCACTGCTCCCTTCCCAGCCCTGTGCCCTCTGTCTACTTAGTTTCTGGTCCATGTCCCCTTGCTGGCTCTGCCCAGAAGCCCTTTCAGGATCCCACAGCAGTCATAGCATTTGAAGGATCAACAGATGAGTGGGAAAGTCCTGTGGTCCACCCAGAGACAGTGCCCTGCATGGACAGTCATCCCTCTTGGTTTTAGCCCAGGCCCTGATCTAACCATGGCCCCAGTCCCGACCCCAGCACCATCTGGCATCCAGGCTGCACTAGAGAATCCAGGATGTGCAGGGAGGCCCTGGGCGTGTGCTGGATGGGAACTTGAACTCTGGAGTCTGACAGGCCAGGATTCCAATCTCTGCCCTGCAGTCTTCTAGCTGCATGACCTTGCATGACCTGAAACTTCCCAGGCCACTGTCTTCTCGTCTGTGAAATGGGGGTAATCATTTAGTGCATCAGAGTTAATATGAAGATTCACTGAGACAACACTATAAGATGGTTAGCCCAGCACCTGGCACAGTGACTGCTGAGTAAATGGTGGGGTTTATGAAAGGCATACAGAGCTCTGATGAGGGCATCTCCATCTCAGCTCCTTTTTTAAATTGGGTATCACATATATGCAGTTAAATGCACAAGGCTCAAATATTCAGCTCAGTGAATTTTTATACAGGTATGTACCCATATGAACACTCAGATCAAGACATGGGACATTTTCAGTACCTCGGGCTCCTCGTCCTTCTCTCAGTTGATAATATGTCCCCCACCTCACCCCAAGTAACCATTATTCTGACATCAGATCAGTCTTGCCTGTTTGGGAACTACATATAAATGGAATTATACAGTATGTACCTTTTTGAGTCTAGCTTCTTTCATTCAATATTATGTTGTCTGATTGACCCAGGTAGTGTGTATTGGTAATTCATTCTTTTTAATTGCTACATACTATTCCATTGTACGAATATACCATAATTTATTTTGTTTTACTGTTGATGGACATTTGTGTTGTTTTCAGTGTAGGACTATTAAGAAGAAAACATCAATGAACATTTTTGTGCATCTGTTTTGATGGGCATAAGCTCTCATTTCTGTTGGGCATATACCTAGGAATATAATTGTTGGGTCATGAGATACACCTAAATTTTCTCAGCTAATTGCTTTATGCTACTATGCCAAACATTGTTATAAGTACTTCATGTTCATTATCCAATTTAATCCTCAATCCTTTAAAGTGGGCTGTCCTCATTTAGCAGGTGAGTAAATTGAGGCAGAGCTGGGAAGTGCCAAAGCCAGAATTCTAGCCGAGGGTGTGTGTCTGCAAGGCCCACAGTCTCAGGGCCTACACTACCCTGCCTCTTCTCACAGTCTCCCTTGAGGGGTAAGCAGCACCAGAGTCAAAGGTGCCAGTCCCTCCACTGAGCTGACCGCCACCCCATGGGCTGAACCCAGCCTCTCAGCCTTCCTCTCCCTGCCCTAGTGGGGAGCTGCAGGCCACAGGAGCCCCTGCCTCTCTCCCTCATCCTCATAGTGAACACGCTGCCTGCAAGTGGGTGTGCAGAGGGGCGGTAACGAGCGTGCTCTGGGTGGCTGTAGCCGCGCGTTTCAACAGTTGTTCTCATTGGCTTTTGATTCCAAATGAGTAGGAAATGCTATTAGTTCAGGCCTCGCCTGCCGCATGGCAAGGCCCTGGAATAGGAGTGCAGTGAGACGAGAAATTGTGGAGATAAAACTGGTGTGAAATGGAGGCCTTCTCACAAGGCTGGATGTGTCCGTGCGAAATGAAGTTACTTCTGAGAAAACGAGATTTAAAGAGATTCTGCAGAATTAGATTACACTTTCAAATTTCCTTATTAAAGAGGATTGATGCCTAGGAGGGGCTGCTGGTAGGCTTGGTTTGGGATCCTACTCTGCAGTTCCCAGGCCTGGGTGTGGGCCCAGGCGGGCAAAGCACCTTACAGGTGATAGGGACTCAGACCCCCAGGACCCAGAGAGTGAGTCTCCCCACCTCCAGAAGCTGAAGTAGGCATGTGGATTGTGGGACTGAACTTCTGGGTAATGTCTGATGTTGCACGTGGGTCCATGAGGGTAACAATAAGGGTTCATGCTCTTCCAATTCCTTCCATCTTCAGGTCTCTTACTTGTGGGTTTTGTTGAAATCAGAGCTTGATTCTAAGGGCTGTTCCACTTTTTGACACTGTAGTCTTTTAAGAGACTAAACGTGCATGCAGCTGCTTGTGCATATGTGCGCATCTGTGCATAAGTGTATACTTACATGAGTGCACCCAAAAGCGTGCTAATACATACACATGCATGTGTGTGCTTAGACGCATGGGTATGTATTTTCATGCAACTTACTGAACACCTACTGTATGCCAGCACTGTGCTGGGAACTGAAATAAAACTGTTGTGGGGAGAATAAAACAGATACAGTCCCTCCTCACATGGACCTAGTGTATGTGTGTGATCACGTGGACATGGGGAAGTATTTGTGTGCTGCTGTGCATGTGTCCTGCAGCTGTGTGGTGAGCATCTGCATGCTTTTCATGTGTCTCCTAATCTCTGTGAAGTCTCCTGCTTGGGTCTCAGACCCCCTCAGCATGCGGCCCTGCAGCACAGCCCCCCTCAGCATGCGGCCCTGCAGCACAGCCCCCTCAGCATGCGGCCCTGCAGCACAGCCCCCCTCAGCATGCGGCCCTGCAGCACAGCACCCTCAGCATGCGGCCCTGCAGCACAGCCCCCCTCAGCATGCGGCCCTGCAGCACAGCACCCTCAGCATGCGGCCCTGCAGCACAGCCCCCCTCCGGCATGCAGCCCTGCAGCACAGCCCCCCTCCGGCATGCGGCCCTGCAGCACAGCACCCTCAGCATGCGGCCCTGCAGCACAGCACCCTCAGCATGCGGCCCTGCAGCACAGCCCCCCTCAGCATGCGGCCCTGCAGCACAGCACCCTCAGCATGCGGCCCTGCAGCACAGCCCCCCTCTGGCATGCGGCCCTGCAGCACAGCCCCCCTCTGGCATGCGGCCCTGCAGCACAGCACCCTCAGCATGCGGCCCTGCAGCACAGCACCCTCAGCATGCGGCCCTGCAGCACAGCCCCCCTCAGCATGCGGCCCTGCAGCACAGCCCCCCTCAGCATGCGGCCCTGCAGCACAGCACCCTCAGCATGCGGCCCTGCAGCACAGCCCCCCTCCGGCATGCGGCCCTGCAGCACAGCACCCTCAGCATGCGGCCCTGCAGCACAGCACCCTCAGCATGCGGCCCTGCAGCACAGCCCCCCTCAGCATGCGGCCCTGCAGCACAGCACCCTCAGCATGCAGCCCTGCAGCACAGCCCCCCTCCGGCATGCGGCCCTGCAGCACAGCACCCTCAGCATGCGGCCCTGCAGCACAGCACCCTCAGCATGCGGCCCTGCAGCACAGCCCCCCCCCCGGGCATGTGGCCCTGCAGCACAGCCCCCCCCGGCATGCGGCCCTGCAGCACAGCGCCCCCCCTGGCAAGCGGCCCTGCAGCACAGCACAGGAGTCAAGTACTTGGGCCCTAGTGATAGACTGCCAGGGTTCACAGGCCAGCTCTTTCTCCTACTAACTGTGATCAGTTAGCAAGCTTTCTTGTGCCCCAGTTTTCCCATTGTGAAATGGGGGTCATAATGGTTGTGGGTACAGCTCTTGGAGGCAGAGCACTGGGAGGTGCTCAGTCACTGTCTTCTCCCTGCAGATTGCCCAGTGCAGGCTCCCTGCTGGCCCCAGAGGAGGGCTCGGGTACCCATGGTGAGAAAGGGAAGCCCCAAAGCTGCAGTAGCAGCTGTGTTGTGCTGTGTGAGCTCTGGAGAGGGCCTGCAGCTCAGTCTCCCCAGCCCAGGCCAGAGAATGCCTGGGTGCTGGTTTGGAACCAGTATTGAGGCTTGTTGAGAGATTATGAGAAATACCAAGGGCCATGCACAGTGATTCACACCTGTAACCCCAGCACTTTGGGAAGTTGAGGTGGGAGAATTGCTTGAGCCCAGGAGTTCGAGACCAGCCTGGGCAACATAGTTGAGACCTTGTCTCTAAAAATAAAATAAAATAAAAAAAATTCCTCCCCCAAAAATTTAGCCTGGCTTGGTGATATGTGCCTGTGGTCCCACCGACACAGGAGGCTGAGGTAGGAGGATCTCTTGAGCCGGGAGGTTGAGGCTACAGTGAGCTGTGACCACATCACTACACTCCAGCATAGAGATAGAGGAAGACCCTGTCTCAAAAAATAAAAAAGGCTACACCTGCCTCCAGGGCTCTTTCCAGAGCAGCCAGAGAGTCCTGCCCTGGAACTGTCACCCTCTGCATGGCCACAGCAACTGCTTCCCACACGGCTGGTCACTGGAACAGCCTGTTGGACAGATACGGTGGCTTCCTTCTACACATACTTGCACTGACCACTAGACTGGCCTTTGGGTGGAGCTGGACTATGGCCAGTGCCAGGGTGACTTTAACCACAGTAGAACAATCAAATCAGTTTGTTGCTCCTCAAAATAAGTGTCTCTCACTATCCTGTCCTATACATTGAGGAGGGTGACACTAATCAGAGTTCACATTTTACTGTGGCCTTAGGCCTTAGCACATCACATAAATTAACTCCGTTCTTCCTCATGATGACTCTGAAATGAGTACTCTTTTCATACCCATTTTACAAAAAAGAAAATTGAGAAAATGTGAATTAAGGTCACACAGTCAAAAGTGTCAGACAAACCCACATTGGGAGATATTCCATGAAATGACTGGCCTGTACTCTTCAAAAACGCCATTGTCTTGAAACACAAAAGAAAGGTTTAGGAATTCTTCCAGATGTAAGTAGACTAAACTTGACAACTGAATGCGATGCAGGGCCCAGGATTTTTCCATAAAAGATATTTTTGAAGAAATTGGTAAAACCTGAATGAGGTCTATAGATTAGATAATAATATTATGCCAATGATAATTTTCTGGTTTCAATTATTGCACTGTGGTTATATAAGAGAATGTCCTTGTTTTCAGTAAAGCATTCGCAAACCAGAAGTATTAGGGGATATAGAGGCTTCCTGTTTGAAACCAACTCTCAAATGATTTAGGGAAAATTATAGGTAAGTTGGTAGGAGTAGGTAGAAAGATGGTGGATAAATCAAATGTGGTAAAATGTTATATGCAGGGAATCTGGGTGAAGGGTTTACAGGTTATTTTTTCTACTATTTTCTACTATTTCTAATATTTTCTAATATTTTTCTACTATTCTTGCGAGTGTCAAAATTATGTCAAGAGAGAAAATGTTAAAAGAAAAAGAAAGCAAGTGCTGAGCAGGGATGGTATCCTGGGGTGAGTGTTAATACTATCAGTTCCTGTTCACTGTGCCCTGGGCACCAGACTCTGTGCTATGGCCTCATGTGCATAACCTCATTCTATCCTCACCACATTCTGAGTGGAAAGAGACCATTGTGGCCCCCAGTACACACATGCCAGTCAGAAAGGTGGGAGGATTTAATCCAGGTCCCCCAGCTCCTTGGAGCAGTTCCCAGACTTGAAACTAGGCTCTCTGATTTCAAGGTCTGAACTCTTAGCCTCAGTCCCGCTCTTGACTCTGACCTTTTGGGGAGAGTGGGCATGGGCAGGACAAAGGCATTTCTGCCTGGAGTAGTACAGAGTGAAGGCCCTGGGACACAAGCAAAGAAGATCTATTTGCTGGAGGGAGAGGAGCTGTGTTCCAGGATCCTGCAGGAAGCAGAGCCAGCAGTGCCAAGCAGGACACACTGGCGTGTGGGAGGGGCTGCAGATGCCCAGTGGAGTTGCCAGGGTTGCCAGGGTGTGGCTACAGTGGCTCCAAGCAGGAGAGCCACAGGAAAGAGCCTGGAGTGACCTGGGACTGGGTGAGGTCGATGTTCTGGGCTGGAAGACTGGCATTGGAGGAGCTCACTGGGGTAGGTGTCCCCCTAGGGTGCCGTCCAAACCAGAGGCACTGGTAGTACTGGAACCTGTGGGCTTGGCAGTTTCAGAAAGTCCACGTGCTGGAGCTGAGGGACAACTGGGCTGGGACAGGTGGGCAGGAGTTGCTGGGGACTTGGGTCTGGCCTAGTGGACTATTCTGGGGTCCATGTGAAGATGAGGGCATTTCACCTCCCTGCTGGAGGAAGAGAGTGGGAGGGGTAGGATGACCTCTGGCAGTCCCTCCCCGTCACCTGGACTGTCTGGCTTTCCCCCAGATTAAAGAGCGGAGGGTGAGTGTCTGGCAGCCAGATGAGTCAGCCTGGGAGGCTTCTCTCTGAGCCTGGCTGCCTCCTTCCACCAGCAGCCCTGCCTCCACCCCCTGCTAGAGGTAGGGGTTGGAGTTCAGCCTGTTTCCCCTCCAATGTCGTTCCCCCCATGTCCCAAGACTTAGGGGTGACCCTGGGTTGAGTGGACTCGTTTATTCTGTTGGACGCATGCATCTGAGTGTGTGCCCAGGCGTGCGTGTCGGCGCAAACATCATCCGTTGTAAAGTATCAGTGTTTTCATGGGTGAGTAGTAATTACTGGGTAATGCTTTAAAACCTTTCCTGAAGGAGCGCAAAGCCATTTTTTTCTAAAGTCAGGAGTACATTAAAAGGATTACCATGTAGATTTGATTTTTAGATAACACTAAAATGGATCCCAAATGGACTTCAGCAAAGGGATGCTATCTCCTTAATGGAAAGTGCATGGCCCGAGGCTCAGGTCCCAGAGCCAGGCTGGGGAAGGAGGGAGGGAAGAGGTGTCTGCAGAGGGGCAAGCTGGCGGATTGGGTGGGGGGCTAGGTGGGAATGGGGGAGGCAGAGCAGGAGGGAGGGCCCTGACCCTGTGGGGAGCTGATCCCTCCATCTGGGGAACAGGAGACTGCAGAGCCCCTCCTGAAAGCCCTTCCACCTTTCCAGCAGTGTTTTCAAGCCTCCTGGATCAGCCTGGTGAGAGCAGACACAGCATGGATGCCCCATGAGGAAGGAAGGCTGTCTCCACTGTTTTGTTTGACCCCCCAGAGCTCTTCCACTCTCCTGTGAGAAGCAAGGGATTGCTTCACTTTTTCTTACAGGCAGATGAAGGAAGTTAGGCCCAGAGAGACCGGGGGATATGCTCTGGACCCCATAGCCAGAGGACTGCAGACCTGGAGTCTGGTCCCAGGCCCATCCCACGGTGCTGTCCTGGCTCAGGCTTCCCCCAGGATGCCAGCCTTTCTTGCCAGGAGGTCTCTAGACCCAAGGGTCTCTAGATGCTCTGGGGCCTCCTCGGTACACTTTGGCAGAAGCTGTGTGGCTTCTATAAGAGTTTTCCAGAGCCAGGAATCAGTTCAGCATCCCGGAAGAGGGGTGTCCAGATCTTAAGGTAACCTGCCTGTGCAGAGGCCAGCCTGGGCACAGGCAGCAGGGAGGGGGACTTGTGGCAGCTGGTAGCTGCACCCCTCATGGCTTCCACAGGGCCCTGTAGGTGCCAGATCCCTCCAGTGGAGAGACTGTCGACTAGTGCTGGAGTTCTCAGCCCTGCAGGAGCCAGGACAAACATGCTAGGGTCCGAGCTTGGAAGACCAGCCTGTCCAAGAGCCAGGGTAGATGGAAGAGAGAGTGGGACAGCTGCTTCAAGTGCTGGGCTCTCTCACTGTCTCCCTTCATGCTAGGCTATAATTTAGTGGGCTAGGGTCTCCCCTGAGTACAGAGGTTCCAGCCATTCACCCATGTTCTGGTAATAACCCAAATATAGAGTCCTGGGAGGGGCTCAGGACCGCTGGGAAGGGAGCCAGGCCTGCCATGAGCCTGGCTGATCAAAAGGAATGTGAGCCTTGTAGGGGCTGTAGTGGGGGCCTGGCCCAAGATCTTCCCAGTCGGTTTTTGAATGCATAGCTCTGTTGGCTGCACGCTCCCTGCACAGGGCCTAGGGACAAAGGTCCTGCCCATGGAGCCCTACCCTGGTCCAGGTCCTACCCTGGGAGGCCCTCATTTCCCCATCCAGCTATTTTAACTCCTCCCCCATGTCCCCACACCTCCCTGTAGGCCAGGACTTGGAAGGAGCCTTGTAGACCCCTTCAGTTCTCAGGGGTACCTGCTCCCCAGCTGCCCTCCTTCGGCTCTTTCAGAGCTCTGTGCCAGCTGGGCCCTGCTGGAAGAGACACAAGCAGGCCCGAGGACAGAGTCATCCTGTGCCCCATCCCTCTCTCAGACCAATTAACCTTTAGAACTGCATTAAGGAAATTAGGCAGCAAACTCCCCAGCTAACAGACAGGCCCTGCGGGGACTGGACGGAGGAGGAGGAGGGAGCCCACTGGCCCTGCGCACTGCAGCCTGTGGGTGAGTGCCTGCTCCCCAGCCTCACCTATCCAGGAGAAGTCTGAGGAGCCAGCTGGGCTGACAGTGAGCACAGGAGAGGGGAAGGAGCCCTGGGGCCAGCTTGACGGTGGCTGACTCAATGCCCTGTAACTGTCTGAGCCTTAGGTTCCCCATCTGTAGAATGAGAACATTTAACTGGAAGAACTCTGAGGGCTCTTCTGACCTTACATCTGTGGATTCTGAGACCAAGGCCTCTTGTGGCTGGTCCTCCCCTGATGCCCAAGGAGGGGGGAAGCAAAAGGAAGGGAAGCAGCCTAACCATTCAGACTCTGGGTTGGGGGCAGTGAGGAGGGCTGGGAATGGGAGGGACACCAGGGGATGGGAGGAAGGCCAGAGCCCTGCAGATAGCAGGAACCCTTTGGAGAGGACAGGGCCAGTAGGAGGACTGACTCCAGGGGAGTGTTGGAAAGCCGGGGAGGTGAGGAGGGCTGGGCCCTTATCCAGCCTGCACCTTGGTCAGGAACAGAGCATGCACACCCTCCCTGTCTTCACAAGGATTCTCAGGCAACTCCCACAGGCCTGTAAAGTCACAGAGCAGGGCTTCTGAGGTCCTCTCCACTTCCCTCCCAGCCTCACAGGTCCACATGGATGTCCAGGCTACTGGACGACATCTGTCCCCATCTCCTCCTCAACTGTCCCTGTGGTCCCAGGAGAAGGGAATAGGAATCCATGCCTCTGTCACTTCATGCCCACACCTGCACATCGTGCCTGTGTGTGAGGGGTGTGCGTGAGCACACATGCTCACCTGCTGCGATGGGAGGCTCTGCTCTGTGGTGAACATCATGTTGGGCCCTTTGTACTTGGTGCCTGTGTGTATGTTGGGAAGCCAGTATGGGTGCTGGGAGGTGCGGATGGCTGAGAGATCCTAATCCTGGCAGAATGACGAAGGATCCAGAGGCTCAGAGCCTGCCCTCCCCCAGGCCAGGGCAGGTGAGGTATGAAGCATTCCCAAGGAGAGCCCCAGCCAGGCCCTGCCAGCTGCCCCCTCTTACCTGCCAGGAGCCCCAGAGCCTCCGCTCCCTCCTGGGAGTGTCCCAAGAGTGTCTCACTTCCTTCTTGATGCCTTCACAGCTCTACATGGATAGACCAAGAGGCTGTAGCATTTCAGCTGGAGAAACATGAGTCGGCAAAAAGATCTGGGGGTTCTAGAGGATCTCCTGGGCCTGAGGAGACTACATTTCTTAGGCTTATTGCTGAAAGAGCCAATGCGATGGTGGCTTCACATGGCGAGCTTCAGGCTTCTCCGGGTGAGACCGCACAGGGGCCAGAGGCCAGGGTGGGGAAGAACAGCTCAGGGAGGCTAGGCCTGGGGTCTGTGCATGCCTTGGAGCAGAGCAGCCTCTGGAGGGACCTTCACAGGACCAGGGAAACAGGCTGTGCCACGCAGCCCAAAGGGCAGGACCCAGAGCCAGGGAAAGAGGTTACTGGGGAGAAAGCGAGGGCTCCTGGGAGCCCCAAACCTAGAGGGGGCAGCAGAGAGAAGCAGTGAGCTCCCCATTCTTGGGGGATATTCCTTGAGGCCCAGAGCTACGGGGCCCATCCTGCGTTCCTGTCTGTCTGTCCGTCTGCAGGCGTGCCGATGCTCTCCGTTCAGCCCAAAGGGAAGCAGAAGGGTTGCGCGGGCTGTAACCGCAAGATCAAGGACCGCTATCTGCTGAAGGCATTGGACAAGTACTGGCACGAAGACTGCCTCAAGTGTGCCTGCTGTGACTGTCGCCTGGGCGAGGTGGGCTCCACCCTCTACACCAAGGCCAACCTCATCCTGTGCCGACGCGACTACCTGAGGTGGGCTGCCGACCCCTGGCCTCGCAAGCCCTTGTCCTGCTCAGAAAGCCCCCCATCCTCAGCCCTAGTGTTACTGTGCCCCGGCCCTAGACCCAGTACCCTGTGTGCCCCCCCATTCTTGACTGTCCTGCCCCTGCCCTGCTTGCCCCAGATACCTGAGGGAAGGCCCAGGTCTTTATGCCCTTGGACTCAGTGCTCAGCACAGGTTCAGGGCAGGCATTTGTAACCTGGGGCTCCTAAGTTAAGCTTTCCGAGGGCCCCAGCTTTGCTCCCCCCCACCACCCCTCACCCCCTGCCTTGGCCAGGTGCTTCTGACCCACCTGATCTGGAATCTGGGAGGGGATACTTCAGAGGGGCTTTGAGAACAGGTGTGGAAGCTTTGACTTCCCCGGGCCCCTCCTCCCTAATGCAGTCTTCTTCCCTCTCCCAGTGCCCAACTTTCCTTTCCAGGTGGTCCTTGGGAGCCGGCGTCCATTTGCCCAGGGAAACTGGCAGGCAGCCATATCCTAGGAGCAGGGCCACTGATGCTGGAGCTTCAAGACCTGGGTTGGAACTAGCTCTGAGCCTGTGGCTCCTAATCTTCTCCTAGCCTCAGTTTATTTCCCCGTGAAGGGTGAAAGAACAATGCTTCCCTGCCTTGCATTCCTCTGAGCTCTAACTCACCCTCCCTACAACCTGGATCCTATTCCCTGGGGCTGCCTCCCCCAGTTAACCCTCCCTGAGGCCATTTACGACATCAGCAAGGCTGGAAGGAGGCCACAAAGCAGGGCCTTGGCTGCGACCCAACACCTGCATTTGGCTCTGTCGCAGGCTGCTGGATGGCGGCTGGGCTTGTGGGGAAGGAGGGCTCATCGCATTCATTAACAGGTCAGGGCAAAGGCTTCATGGGGTTCCCTCTGCCTAGGTCTGGGCATGTTGCAAGGGCGAGGTTATCAGTGGAAGCTCCCCCACTTCCCCAAAGATTCTTTGACTGACCTGCCTGTACCTTCTCTCTTAACACCTGCATTTAAAAGTGATGTAGTAAAACAGAATCTGTGACTCAATGCTCCTTGCCAGGGCTGGAGGGGAGAGGCTGAGGCCAGGAGCAGGGGTTAAGGAAGAATGTTCAGACTAGGCATGGTGGCTCATGCCTATAATTCCAGCACTTTGGGAGGCCAAGGCAGGCAGATCGCTCCAGTTCAGGAGTTCGAGACCAACCCTGGACAACATGGTAAAACCCTGTTTCTACAAAAAAACAAAAACAAAAAAACAAAAAAACAAAAAAAAAAGAGCCAGGTGTAGTGGCTGCACGCCTGTCGTCCCAGCTACTCAGGAGGCTGAAGTGGAAGGATTGCTTGAGCCCAGGAGTTTGAGGCTGCAGTGAGCTGTGATCGCGCCGCTGCACTCCAGCTTAGGTGACAGCTCTTGCTGACCCTGTCTCAAAAAAGAAAAGAATGTTCCTGGGGATTCACCCCTTGAGGACCTAGAAGGGGCCTCCATGTCTGGAGGTTTAGGGCATCACCTGGGGGCTGAGCCTACCGGGTTAGGACAACATGGCAGACCAGCTGATGGGCCACTTGACTTGGAGAGAGAGGCCCACAGTGCAGAATGGGCTTATCAGGAAAAAGCACCCACAAGCATACAGGGCCCTGCCAGCTACTAGGGATGGAAGGTAATTTTTTTTTTCCTCTGGCAGAGGCAAGGAATGACTGTAGGACCAGCTAGACCAGTGGGCTGGGATGGGAGCGTGGCTTCCTTGAGCTGCTCAGGCTGGGAGAATGGCTGTCCAGAGCCTGCGCCCTCTGCAGCAACTGTTCCTGGGCTGATGGCAAGAAAAGCCCCTCTTGGCAGGCAGATGCTGTGGCCCAGCCTTTGTCTGCCTTAATCTGAGCCACCAGGCAGCTCAAGCTGATGAATAATGGAGCCAAGCTCATCTGCAGGCGCCTCAGCTTGAGCTGGACAAATTGGGGATTAGAGGGGCCCCCCTCTTCTCAGCCTCCTTGCCTCACTTGGGGCTTGCTCTGTCTGTGTGTAGGAAAGAAGCAAGGAGGAGCTGGGATGGCTCAGACCTTTGGGACATCCAGCCGAGGGCTGGCTTGCATGGGGAGGGAGTAAACTCCCTGTCCCTAGAGCTTTACAGCCAGCAGATGAGAGGAGGGATGCCTGCCTCAAAAAGGCATTTGTGCCAGATGTCCTTGGTGCTTCCTTTGGGCATCAGTTCTGTTTTACAGCGTCTTTGAATAGCATCATCCATCCCTATTTTACAGAAGGATAAACTGAGGTTCAGAGAAAGGAAAAAAAAAGGGACTTAGGCAAGTGAAACAGTGAATTTGTCATGGAAAAAGGATTTAATAAAACACTTTAATTTTGGCAAGGCACAGTGGCTCACGCCTGTAGTCCCAGCACTTTGGGAGCTGAGGCAGGAGGATCATTTGAGGCCAGGAGTTCGAGAACAGCCTGGCCAACATAGTTAGACCCCATCTGTATTTTTAAAAAATAGAATAATAAACACTGTAATGTCAAAGGTGGGAAAAGCACGTCACACAGTAGTTTAGAGCATGCCTTCTGGACCAACGCACTGTGACTGTCCAAGTTGTTTCTCTGTGACTCATTTTTTAAATCTTTAAAATGGGGAATAACAATAGTACCACCTCCTAGGTTTGCTGTGAGGATTAAGAGTTAATCTTTGTAAAGTTCTTAGAATAGTGGCTGACACACAGTGAACCCTACCTAGGTGGTTGCTTAGTGAATCGTGACTGAGAATTTACAACAGGTTTCACAACTACCCCATGAAGGGTATGTTTCAGACTTTGTTTTATAGATGACTTAAATGAGGCTCAGAGAGACTCACTGACTTGCCTGAGGGCACACAAGGGAACCCAAGATTCACATTCTGCCCCTGAAATTCAGGCTTGTGTGGTTCTGGATCCCTTGCTCAGGGCCCAGCCTAGGATTCTCTTGGTGGCTCCGGGGCTTGAGGACCCTTGTGGGAGCCTGGGAGGGGGCCTTGGGATAGGCAGTGACAGCCAACTCCTGACCCCCTACACACCCTCCCTGGAAGGGGATGTGCCGATTTCTTGGCAGCCTGATGTCAGGGCAGAATCTAAATGCTGCCCTCAGTGCTCTCATCCTATTGCATGAGCCCACCTGCCAAGCCCACAAGTTGGAGGATGGGAAGGACCCTGGATGGAGGCAACTCCTTTCCCCCTGCCCACCCAGCTCCCCAGAATGCTGCTGAGTCCTCTGCACCCTTCCCTCGGCAGGCTCTTTGGTACTACAGGGAACTGTGCTGCTTGCAGCAAGCTGATCCCAGCCTTCGAGATGGTGATGCGGGCCCGGGATAACGTGTATCACCTCGACTGCTTCGCCTGCCAGCTCTGCAACCAGAGGTCAGTGCTGGACTGGCAGACCCAACACACTCCCCAGATGCCAGTCTGAGGCCTGCTGGGATGGGCCAGGAGCACGGTGGAGGCGTGCAAGCAAATGCAGGTCGCATGTGTGTATGTGGTGGTGTGTGCAGGTGATGAGCGTGCATGTGCTTTATGTGTTTTGTGTGTGTGTAAGTTTGGTAGCCAAATGTGTGCACTTTAATACTGGGTGTGCACATCTGTGTGGCACATTTCTGTGTGAATATAATGAAGGTGTGCATGAGTTTACTGTGTATGCATAGCGAGTGTGCATGTGCATGCATGTGTATTTGTAAATGTCATGTGCAAGTGGGCACATGTGCATGATGGAATTAATATGCATTTGTACATGTGTTTTAAATGGGGGTGTATGTGTATGTGCAATGTGTGTGCATGATGAGGTGAGTATGCATGTGCATACATGTTTTATTTTATTTTTTGAGATACAGTCTCACTCTGTTGCCCATGCTGGGGTGCAGTGGCGTGATCTCACAATCTTGGCTTACGGCAACCTCTGCCTCCCGGGTTCAAGTGATTCTCCTGCCTCAACCTCCCAAGTAGCTGGGACTACAGGCGTGTGCCATGACACCTGGCTAATTTATTTTTTCTTTTTTTTTCTTTTTTTGTATTTTTAGTAGAAATGGGGTTTTACCATGTTGGCCAGGCTGGTCTTGAACTCCTGATCTCAGGTTATCCGCCCACCTCTGCCTCCCAGATTTCTGGGATTACAGGTGTGAGCCACCGTGCCCAGTCTGTATATGTGTTTGAAATGTGCACGTGCATGGGATGATGTATCCTCCCACCCCCGTACCCAGTGTGTAGTATGTGTATGTGTGTGCATCTACGTTCCAGTGAGAAGGGGTTCCCAAATCTAGAGGGCAAAGTCCCCTTAGGGAGTGGCCACTCTCTCCTCACCCAACCCTTGTGATTCTGGTTCCAGCCCAGCCTCTTTTCTGGTCTCTTGGCCCCAACTCTGTGCCCTAGCCCTGTGGGAGTCCCTGGGGACCTAAGGAGCCAGAGCCCTTTAGTTCTGGCTGGGGCCTAGCACCAGAAGGCAGGCGCTTTTCTCAGGAGCCCCCAGGTCATGTAGGAACGCATACAAGTGCTCCCTGAAGTGAGGTTCAGAGGGACCTACAGGGCACGCTGGTCTGGCTGGGGGCTCTGGCCAGACCTGGTGCTAGGAGGGCTCAGTGAACTTACAGCGCCACCTGGTGGTGCGACTGGAATCTGCTGGAACTAGGCCAGCGATCCCTGGGGTCTCACTAAAGGCTTCACCCACCCTGGGGACATCTTTAGGGAAAGGACTGGAATCTTCCATTACTTGGGGAGGACTAGGAGACAAACAAAGGATCTTCCTTGGGTAGGAAAGGAGACACTGGAACAGGGTCATCTCCTAGAAGGATGCTTTAGGTAACCTACCGATTTTGTTTAGAGGAAGAATGAATGCCCTGTACTGAGCCATCCTCTTAAATTGGGGAGAGGGATAGAGGGATGGAAGAAACAACCATTTTATCCCTCCCTCCTTACCCATCTCTGCCTTTTTTTTTTTTTTTTTTTTTTTTTTTTTTGAGACTGAGTCTTACTCTGTTGCCCAGGTTGGAGTGCAGTGGTGTGATCTCGGCTCACTGCAACCTCTGCCTCCCAGGTTCAAGCAATTCTTTGCCTCAGCCTCCCAAGTAGCTGGGATTAGAGATGCCCACCACCATGACCAGCTACAGTTTTTTTGTATTTTTGGTAGAGATGGGGTTTCACCACCTTGGCCAGGCTGGTCTTGAACTCCTGACCTTGTGATCCACCCACCTCAGCCTCCCAAAGTGTTGGGATTACAGGCATGAGCCACTGTGCCCGGCTCCATTTCTGCTTTTCTCCATCTGTCTCCCTCTTTGGTCTTTTTCTGTTTGTCCTTTCCCTTTCTCCCTCTCTGGGACTGGGGTAGGCTGTTCCTGCACCTCTCCACCAAGCCCCCTAATCCTACACTCACCTCCACAGGAGACCTGACTGTGGAAGCCTGTGGCCCAACTGTCTCTCTGTCCTACCACTCCAGGCTACAGGGCCTGGCCAAGGTTGGGGCTGGCCTGGGGGAATTGCCCAGGTGTGCTGTGGGGACTTTAGGCAGTCCCCTCTGGAAGGTTCGAGGAACAAACTTCCCCCACCACCTCCCACATAGCCCACCTCCTAGGCCAGGCCGGGTTCTGTCTGCAGCACCCCCTTACCCACTGGAACCTTCCCATGGCTTCTCTCTCTCGCTTGGATTTTCTAGATTTTGTGTGGGAGACAAATTCTTCCTGAAGAACAACATGATCTTGTGTCAGATGGACTATGAGGAGGGGCAGCTCAATGGCACCTTTGAATCCCAAGTTCAGTAACACCCGGCGCCTGGCCTCCAGGCCCGTCTGTCCATCTGCCCGCCTGCCCACCCGCCTGGCCGGCCAGCCAGCCACTCTGCCAGTGCAGGCTGGCCAGCCACCCTCCTGCCACCTTAGAACTTCTCCATCCTCGATGGGAGGGACGGCCCTTCCTCCTCCACCACCGCCCGTCTGTGTATGACCCCTCCTGGGGCCAGGCCGGGCCTGTACAGTCTGTCTTCTGTATATAAATGGGAACATTTATTTTATGAGAAATGTAATGCGATTTTATTACTGGCGTGGATTAAACTTATGAATGTTTCCGGGAGGTTACTCTGCGTTGTTCACATGACTGACACAGACCTGGGGCCCCTCCCCTCTGCCTCTCAAGGGCAGAGCACAGAGCAGGGTGGGGGTCTCCGGCACGTGCTGTAGCCGGGCAGGGGAGCAACAGGCTGGCTTTAGGGGAAGAAGCTGGGAGGAACCAGACAACTCAGAGACACTAGCTCCAGCCGGAGGTGAGACCTGAGGCATCTTCCCTCTGGGAGAGCACACACTCTGGCCCTGAGTAGGTCCCCAAGAAAAGGGGCAAGATGAAGCCTTCCCTACCCTGTGTTCCATCCCCTCTGTTGAGACCCCCGACTGAGGGCACAGATGGAGACCCAGCTCTGACCTTTTCCCCAGTAGGACCACAAATCTTGTGTCCTCTGCCATGGGAGCACCATGCTGAAACCTCTCTTCCCTTTTAGGGTGACGGACAGTACTTGTTGTCTCTGCGAGCAACTGGGGCCCAGCTTTCTGCTCTTCTGAGTGAGCAAGAAAAATCCTGTTTCCTTTCGACTCAGCCCATGCAGTCTGGAGGCATCCATTTATTCAGTCAGCAAACCTCAACAAACTCCATGTCTCAATCCCATGCTGCAACCGGGGGTGTCCTGGAGCAAATCAGATGTGAGAATGAATCATAGATCAGACACTGTCCCCGCCCTTGGGGAGCTTGCTGTGGGGGTGGAAAGTGGAAGCCATGTTGCGGGGAAAGCCAGGAAAACAAAGCACATCATTGTGAGGACAGAATGCTGTGCGGAGACCTGGGACAGGCCAGTTCCCTCTGCGGGACACAAGGCCACTTGTGATGACTTAAGAGAGTCATGGATGGACAAGTCAATGCACACATGGTCAGACAGACATGTGCTGCAGGCAGGAAGGATGGACACACAAGTAGACAAGTGTGTAGGCAGAGACAGGCAGGAGAGGTGGAGGTGGGCAAGCCCCATCACTCACCTCCAGCCACAGCTGCAGTAGACAGGCAGGCATCAGGGCGTTTTCCACCTCCCCCGCTGAGCTAGATTCACTCAAGGCAGCAGGGGTGCTGTCTTGGTCTTGGCTGCAGCCACAGTGCCAAGCACAGAGTCTGGAACCGTAAAGGTACCTTCTCACCGGGCAATATTAAAAAGAGAGGCTTCTTGAGTCCCCAGCCTAGACAGAAATAGCTGCACAGACAGGCTCCCTCACTATCAGGCCGCTCCCTTCTCCTTCCCAGGGGCTATTTTCACCCTAGCCATAGCCCAGAGCCCAGGGCACATGGAGCCAGACTATTGCCTCAAGCCCTGCCTGCTCCTGGGCAGGGAATGGGCTGGGCTGGGCTGGGCTGGGCTAGGCTAGGCTGGATTCCCACCTCACCCTCCCCAGGCCTACTCCTCCACTTGAAAGTGAAAAGATGGCGGGGCCCTCCTGCGGGCTTGCAGAAGGCTACCTCTCCAAGTTGTGGTTTTGTGGTCACTGGCCCAGTTTGTGAAAAGGGATTGCTAGAGTCGAGGATCCTGGGGCAGGAGTTCTCAACTTTGGGGGCATCCGGTTTCTGTGAAGGAGCTGCACCCTGTATGTGCGAGAAGAGAGGCGAAGGCTGGTGGATCTGGCTGCAGTGGGTGTTTGTGTGAGCCATGGGTTCAAGGGGACGGTGAAACTGGGAGTTGTCTGTATGTGAGCACATGGGATTGTGAAGGAGTTTGAGTGAGGAGAGACACAGAGGGCTGGAGTTTATAATGAGGACTTTTCTTGCTCAACATGAAAAAGCAAATGATTTTCCTGCATTGTAGCAGAGTCCGCAGTGCCAGATTCTCCCTGGACCCTTAGGTCTAGGATGGCTGTGCCCAACCCAAGGGCCCCAACTCTTACTTCGAGTTTGCTGGAGATAAAGTTATAACACAAGTTAATTACATGGTTATCGAGAGATAACGGAGCCAGTTGAATGCAGTTTCTGGGCAATTACAATTGTTTCCAACAGAGTTACCATATTGCAGCCATGAAATAACATGTCATTTTGCAGTAATTATGTAATTAACTTGTCTCACCACTCTAGGTTGCACAACAGTTAATTCACTCACAATGAGATAGAGTCAAACTCAGGCAGGCAGGGTTTGCAAGTCCCCAAGAACAGAGCTGGCCTTCTAAGAAGACCCCAGCCCCATCCTGCCCACCCCAGACCTTGTCAACGGACTTCCCCAGCTCAACATGGTATGGAATTTGCCAAGTCTGGCATCATGGACCCAGTTATTGCTCTCTCACCGTCTCATCTGGGAAATGGGGATGATCTGATTCCCAGGTCAGCCACGGGCCCCAGATCTACACTGTGAAGTGCTGTGGTTACATGAGCTACAGTCAGCATTGTGGACATCATGAGATCCTCAGTAGGAGACCCTCACCCAGAAAGTCCAGTATCAGTCCACAGATATCCTGAAGAAGAGGCCACATGGGCCTCATCTTAGCAAGTGTGAAACTGATAAGAGGGTAGGGATGAAGCAGAGAGAGACCAAGCTCATTCTGTAACAGAGCAACTGGGATAGCGGGAATGGCCACCAAGGTCTGGGGATTATGCACCTGGAGAGAATTTGCAACACCCAGGAACACCCAGGGGTGACACAGGAGAAGCCTGAATTCCTCCCCCATCACTGCAAAGGAGAAACTTGGTTAAGTGTAGGGCATGAATTGTGTGGACTTGGCTCTCCTTAGGGGTTGCACCCACCACAGATGATTGGTGCAGGGAGGGAGAGCTGAGTGTGAACTGTTAGAGGCTGCAGCAGCTCTCATCTCAGCCTGGGGCATGTGGGCGGTGGGGAATGTGGGCCACCATTGAACCACAGCTGTGCACAAATCTCCCTTTCCTCCAGCCAGATCTTGGGATCTCATCCCCTCTCCCTGCCTTCCTTGGTGGCCTGGGGAAGAGATACCCTAACAGGGGGCCTGAGCCCATGAAATATGGCACCTGCTTATGCTCCCACTCCTTGGCCTGAAGCTGGACTGCGCAGCCCATGTTTGGAAAGAAATTTGATTCCAATCTTAACACTGTTGCAGAGCCCATTATGAAATCTCCTATGAATCCTGTCTCCTCCTGGGCCTGCTCTCAGAAACCTTCCCCCACATCATGAGACATGCGGAGGCCACAGGCACAATCCACATGACATTCCTGCCTGGGAAATCTCATCTCTACAAGGAGACAATTGCTCTTTCCCTTAAAGCTGTCAGAGACCATTCATGGCCAGGATTTTTATTCTAGGGCAGCGTGCTTCTCCTTCATGACTCAAGACTTCCAGTGGGTGCTGCCTAGACCCCAGCTGTCTGAGCTTATGTGCTCTGAGCCCAGGACAAACAGCCAGGTCCTCGGACTATCCCCCGGCACTGGGTTTTGCAGAGCTTATTGCCTTTGCCAAGAAAGCCTGGGCCCCTCAGAGGTTCCAGAGCCCATTGGCTGCCTGTGGCACCTGGGCTGGGGTCTGTGCCTCCGTGGTCCCCATGCCTTCTCCGTGACACCACATTCCAGAGAGGAGCTGGTTCAGGGGCTCCTGCCTGGGGCTTTCTTTGCAGACTCTTACCTCCTGGATCTGCTCTGGAAGCATAGTGAAGCCTGTTGGGGTGGGGTAACGGATAGCTCTGGGGTTTCCTGAAGTTCCAGCAAGTCCAGTTTTGTCTTCCAGAGCTCAAAGATGCTAGGGAACTGAGGCAGTTCTTGGGTCACATTTGTTGTTCTAATGGGTCTGCCTGCTGCACTGGGTGAACTGAAGGGCTCTCCTGACAAGGGGCCAGAGAGCTCCTCATGATTACCTGGGCCCCTTTTCTCCGGCTGTCACCCTGATCCCTGAGCCCCCGGCCCATCTGCCAGGTACTAGGTGGGATCAGGGATCAGCGACAGAGCACTGAGACACAGAGGGACAGAGGAAGAGATGAGAACGAATAGGTTGTGGTGCAGTGGAGGGAGAGAAAGAGAGATGGAAACAGAGGGGGAGATGGAAAGAAATGAGGCAGAGGGCCGGAGAGGAGACAGAGGGGGAGGGAATGGGAAAAGCATCCCAGAAGAAGTTTCTAACTTTAGGGAAGGTGTGAGGTGACAGCAGTGCAGAGGAAAGGGCAGCGTGGCATGATGGTTACATGCATAGGCCCAGGAGCCAGATTATGTGAGTGCAGATCCTAGCTCTCCACTTGGCAGCTGCACAGCCCGGGGCAGCTTGCTTAGCTTTCATCTTAGAGATTAGGCCTTTCCTCATCTGTAAAGGGGACTGATGATAGTGCCTGCACCTCAGGTTGCTCCCAGTGGTAGATGAGCCATCACATGGGAGGTGCTCACAGCTGCAGCAGCTCCTGGTAAACACCAGAACATGTAACTGCTGCTGGGAACCTTCTTTTATACAACCAGCACTAGGTCTGCTGGTTTGAGGCCTGGCTCACCGCAGCAGAGTCCTGCGTCACAGGTGACTCCTGGGCATCTGAGAGCTCTCAGGAGAGGGGCACTGCGTGCTGGCACCAATGGGGGAAATCCAGCCCAGACAAGGCAGGCTTTCATAAAAACATGCCCAACCCGCTTAAGCCTCTCAGCAACTCTATCTTACAGTTGAATCATCCCCATTTTACAGTTGAAGAATCTAAGGCTCAAAGAACCATTCTAGTTAAATAATATTCAATAGCATCTGGACTTGAATTGAGGCCTGGTCTGACTCGAGTCCATGTGAAACTGCCACCTAGAGGCCGCTCTGGGCAGTGGAAGGATCTGGGAGTCCAGAAGTAGATTTTATCCTCACTAAACCGCCAGATCCTCTCCCAATCTGCATTCCCTTTTCTCTCTACAACTCACGCCCTAGTGAGGGCTTGGTGCACAGAGGGGAAGGGTCCTCGGACACTTATGTTCCTCACTGCACATCCTGCATGAGCATGTCACTGGGCCTGGCCTGTGCTGGCCACTGGGTGGGATGAGCAATTCCAGATGCTGAGCAGAGGCAGTGCAAGCAGCCTGTCCCATGCCTGAACTGAAGGTTTATCAGTGGGACAGGCCCCAGTGCGTCATTACTCTGTCAGTCTGTCACAGATATGAGTCAGGTGCCTGCTATACGCCAGGCATGGTGCTGGAGGGAGGCTATGGGATGGAAACACAAGTGAACAAGGTCATTCTCTGTGTGGTTTAAAGTCTAGTGAGGGAGACAGACAATAAACAAATAAAAAGATCAATAACAGGCTAAAGACAGTGCCGGGCAGCAGGGAGAAGCTGGAGGGAAGCCTACTCAGAGAGAGTGGGCAGGGATGAGAGTTTCTTGCCCACCACCCTTAGAGACCATCTTATCGGATGGGCTCACTTTGGGGAAACGGGGGCCCAGAGATGAAGTGATGGCCAGGGGCACACTGGAACCAGCCTGGGTTGGGAGCCTGGGTTCCTGGCCCTCAGCCTGGCCCAGGGCTCTGTCTCCTACATCCTGTGACTTGCGTTCCAGACAAGGATCCTCATCGGGCACACAATGGGTGGAGGAAAGGAAACCGCTCAGCCCTGACACCTGCTCAGTGCTTCTCTTCCTTGTTTTCCAGTTAATAAGAAACATTACTCCTTAAAATGTCAAGAAATTGGGTTTGGGTTCTTGGCTTCGACCACCAGTCTCCCTGCCCCATAATTCCACGAACTTAGGACACATTGGTTAGATCCATGGCTTCTGGGGATTCTAGAGGGATTGTTCCGGACACTTGGAGTGACTGCCCTGTATAGCATATGCATTAAGAAGGCAGAATTCTCTGCAGACTCAGCACAGTAGTGTTCTGGGGAAAAAACAATTCACTGTAAAAGCAGGAAAGTGCAATGCCCTAAGGGCTGCAGGACACTGGGAACTGGCAGGACCAGCTCTCCTGTTCCTTTTCTCCAGCCCTTGCCTCTTTCAGCCCTGCTGGTTAGTTCTGATGGGGGAGGAGCTGAGGCTCAGCTTTGGGGCCTCTGTTGGACCTTCCTGGCTCCTGGGGTCCAGAGGTGGGCCGAGGCAGGTGGGTTTCTCTTAGCTGTGCATCACAGGCCGAGGTGTGGTGGCTCCTGTCTGCTGCCAATGACATGCCCATTAGGCACCCCCTGAGGGAAGGGTTGTTTTGTCTGGGTCCTGGAGACGCCCCTCCCTGCTTCACCTGGGCTTTCAGGGCTATCGGTTCCTGAAATCAGTCAAGGTGATGGTAGGGCGCCTTGCTCCTGGTCCAGGCACAACAGGCCACCATCCATTCCTCTCTCACAGTGAAGGAGTGAGGGTGACTTTGCACAAAGTAGGGTTGGGGTGGGCACTGGTTCCATGGGACCCCATTCTCTGAGTTCCCGTGGGCTGCTGCCCCTCAGCCGGGGGCTCTGCTGGCCCAAGCCCGTCCTTCACCCTTTCCTGCACCTGCCTTCTTATTTAGGGCCTTTCTGGAAGCTAATCCCCATGCTTATTAGATGACCCCTCCTCCTGTCCCTCTGCTTTCATTAGAGACAAGAGAGCTAATTACTGGCCCCTCTGAGGCCCCCCTACAGGCCATTTTAGAGCTGAGGCGGCCCTTAAAATGATTTAAAAATCCCATTTCCCTGCAATGCAGTAGACTACCCTTCCCTCCTCATTAAGGCTAATTACAAAACATTGCCCACCTGAGAGGGGCCTGCTCTTGTCCTCCCACCCATGCCCACCTCCAGCGGTGGCTCCCCAAAGAAGCCTCCCCAGGCTGGGAAGGGAGGCAAGGGAAGCATCAGAGGCTTTTCTCCCTCCAGGCAGACGTCCCAGAAAATTCTGGAAGACTGAGCCTGAAACAGCCCGAGGCAGGATGGGTGCAGGTTGTGGGGGTTAGATGGAGAAATGTTGAGAAGGGGAAAGAGAAGACCAGGTTTGAATGGTGGGCGCCACCCCTTCTGGGGCTGTCAGGCTGCAGAACTGCAGAACTTCCCCACCAAGTCCAAGACGTGAGCATGTCCTATGTGAAGGAGAACCAGGCCGGGTCTCAGGACTCTCTGGAGCTCTTTGTGGTCCTGGAGTTTCCAAGATGGAGCCCCTTGGGCTCGTCAGCAGATACAGAGTGGAAGAGGTGCTGGAAAGCACCCCCGACAAATACGGCGTGGCCTTTCCCTGGAAAGCCAGCACTCACTAACTCCAGAAGCAGCTCAGCTCTTCGAAGGGGGGCCTCCGCCCAGGTGCCTCTGACTCCAGAAAATGATGCTGACATTATCCTTTATTGTGACATTTGTCTTGTTCCCCTCTGCCCCCTGCCTGGGATCAGCAAAGTGGAAAAACCAAATGAAAAACTCAGGCTATCAAAAAAGGAGCACTTTAAAAATTTCAGCATATAATGTGTGTGTGTCACATATATATTATATAAAGGTTTGTTTCATTTCAAACACATAACTTTATTTTGCAGTTTAGATATTTTTATTTTAAATCCCATATGGGGTTGGATGCCCTCATCTTTTTTCTTTAGCGTAGGGCCTCTAACCTAGGCTCTGGACTCCATCTAGCTCTGCTCTCTCTGTATGCAGTGTGGGGCTGTGCAACGTAATCTCTGAGGTTCATCCCTCTCCCACATTCTGGGAAATGGTGAGTCCCATTCCATGGGACATTTGGTATGGACTGTTTCTGCATGCTTTCTTCCCAACCCCGCCTTTGGTAGGGGGCTGTAGATTGGTGGTGTGCAGTAGATGGACCACAATGTTTAGCTCATAACCAAGCTTTGTCGAAGGGGGAATATAAAGCAAAGAAGTTGCATGATCTATTTTGTTGGGGACCCCAAGGTGTTCCCAATGTGAGCCCAGGGCTAAGAAGGAATAGACTGCCTTCCACCACTGAGTTTGTCTCTGGTGACCCTCAACACCAGCAATGCTTTGAAGAATAGGACACCATATTCCTCACTCCCCTTCAGACACTCTCCTAGTCTTGTACACCTTTCAAGTTTTGCTTTCTGATTTTTGCAGATAAACATTTAGGCCAGGATGAAGACTTCATATAAAGGAAGGGGCACAGGTTCCAGAGTCCCAAGATAGATGCAGATTCTGGGCTCCTGATCCCATCTGGGTGAGGACCAGATCCCCATTATACTTCTGGTTGTCTTTATTCCCTGTTAGAATGCACACTTCTACCTTTCCCTACCACTGACCAGTAGCCCTTTGTCCAGCAAAATAATGCCCTTGGGCCTGAAGAGACCTTAGAGGCACAATATCAAGGGCCCCTTGCTTTTAGTGGGCAATCTACGTTTTTATATTAGCGGTCACAGGTTTCTACCCTCTAGGAACTTACCCGCCCGAGTGGGGCCAAAGACAACAACCCATTATAGAAATGTTTCTGCTTATTAAAGCCCTATAACCCCCATTGCTATATTTTGTCTCCCAGCCTCCCTGGGAGTACACAGGTTAATAGTCCCAGCTTACAGGGAAGGATATAAAATAAATTGTAATGTAGTTAGATCATGCAGATGACAGAAGAGGAATCAGCTCTCTTCCTCTCGGGACAGGGTGCCTGCTCTGTACCTTAGGTGTAGACCACTAATAGAAGCAATACATGGTGAGAGTGGATGAATAGATATTGTGTTGTGAGAATTCTGAAGAGGAGATGGCCCATGTGGCAGAAAATATCTGAGAAGAGGCAAGTACTGAGCCGCTTCTTACAGAAAGGCTAGCTAGAAATATGAGGAAAGACCTTACAGGTACAGAGGGAAGCCTGTAATCTTGACTTGTCAAAACAGAAGAAGGGACACTGGGAAGTGGAATGTGTCTCGAATGGAAGCGGGGGACAGGAAATTGGAAGCTGAGCAGAAGAGTTTAAGCCTTTATGTACTGGGCAATAGAGAGTTTGAGTTGTGAGTCAGGCGTAGCACAGATGTCCACTGTTTTCTAAGTTGTGAATCTTATGGACACTTGCAAAATGTATTTTCCTGTAGGTACCATAGGTAACCTTATTGGGTATCACTTATTAAAGCCCTGCCTCTGTAAGGGCACAGTGACCTGCTATGAAGCGGGAGTATCAAGGAAGAATGTTTTTGGTGGCTCAGGCTGGGGCCCAGGGAGCAGAACTGGCTTATTTGAGCTGGGACTAGGATTTATCTGTGTGGAAATACGGAGAAAGGACACTTCAGGCTGAGACAAAAGCAAATGTAAGGCCTAGCAGTGCTAGGGAGGCTCAGGGAGGAGCATACAGTTAGACGTGCCGGGAGGCGAGGGGGCTTATTGGAAGTAGTGAAGTGGTCTACGGGTAAAGGGAGTACAGTTGATGGAGATATTGGATGGTCTGTGTCCTGGGGCACGGGGTATAGAACTGGGGTTAAGGAGCACTGTTTATTGGGGAGGATTTTGAGGCCCAATAGACCAGAAAGCTTCGGAAGGTGTCAGAGTCTAGCACAATGGTGTGATGTTTTGAAATGCACCTCTGCCAAGGGGTAATAATGCTCTTTGCAAGTGGAGGTGACCACTCTCTTGGCTAAAAATTGAGCATGATATGGCCTGGGGCAAAGCCCTGTGGCTGGCTGGTCATGCAGTACTTTCTATCAGACTACCATTATTTGGTGCTGTTTGGGGGTTGATTCTTCAAACAGCTGAGTAGTATCATGTCAGATGCCGTTTTCCATCACAGGTGTGGATGAGGTTATGAAGGAACTTACCAAGAATCCAGACACTGAAAAGCATGCCTGAGAGCAGTCTAGTGACCTAGGCAGAAAAAAAAGTGATGTTGATTTAATTCATCCATCAACCTATACATCCATCCATCCATCCTTCTTGCCATTCTTCCTTCCATCCAGATTTCTGTCTATCCAAGGTATGTCGAGTGTGTAATGCAGTATCAGGCAAGCAAGGTGAAAAGACAAATGAAGCAAAGCCCCTGCCCTCAAGAAATCTCACAGAAAGGAGGGGAGTCAGGAGCCAGCCTGTTAAAAAGTCATAACTCAGTGTGATTGGCATCATGTCAGAGCTCTGAACAGAGGCTTCAGAAAGAAGGAAGAGAAGGTGACTAACTTTTCCTGGGAGAAGGGAAAGTATCAGAGGAAGGGACACTTGAACTATCAAACATGGGATGATGCATATGCCCGGCAGCCGGTAAAGGCACAGAAGTGGGAGACAGTGGGGCTTAGTTGGAGGGTGACCCAGCACTCAATGTACCTGCAACGCAGAACGCAGAGGCCTTGGAGGAAAGCAGCACGCCTGTTGGCAGGGACTCTCATGCCAGGCCAGGGAGATGGACCTTTACCCTCGAGGCAACCAGGAAATGTCAAAACTTTGTAAGTGGAACAAAGGCACAATCAGGCCTGAACTTTTTGGGAAATCACTCTGCAGTGATATAAAGAGTGAATCATGGCAGGAAATAGTGGCTTACGCCTGTAATCCCAACACTTTGAGAGTCTATGGTGGGAGGATTGCTTGAGTCCAGGAGTTCAAACCTGAGCAACATAGCAAGAGTCTGTCTCTACAAAAATAATTTTAAAAATTAGCCGGGTATGATGGTGTGCACCTAGCTACTTGGGAGGCTAAGGTAGGAGGTCTTGAGCCCAGGAGGTCAAGTCTGCAGGGAGCCATGATCACACCACTGCACTCCAGCCTGGGAGCAGACACCAGGAAAGGAGACAGAGCAGACAGCAGGGGTGAGGACACCTGCAGCTTCTTCTATTGCACAGATGAAGAATGAGTTTTTCATGACTTGCTCTTCATGAGCCTTTGCTGGACTTTTTTGTTTTTCTCTCCATTGAATAAGTACTAGAACTCTCTTGGGGATAGAGAAGGCAAGGGCTTCCATCCAGTCATTGCGTCCTAGGCCTGCTTTGAGTTTTATCCACTCTTTGCTCCCAAGGCATCTTCAAGCACAGAGAATAAAATGGTCAAAGGAAAGGTGTTCACACTGGGCAAATAATTTCTTATGAGATGAGTGAACTGTGGTTACCTCCTCAGCCCCCCACCACCAGGGTATTTAGGGCTCATTGAGAAACAAATTGAGAATAATGCCAACATCCCAAATGGCTCATATGGGGCATTTTCTGTTAGTGGAAGTTCTTTCTACAATAAAAACAGGTTCAGAAATGAGGCAAACACTTACTTTAGTATAATAATTCCAGGTAATAATTATTGGAGAGAAATTAAAATCAGGTAACCAGGAGGAATATGTATTCCTCTGGTAATAATCAGCTTTGAATTTTGTGAATTTTGTGAATGTCTGTTAGGTAAATCCAGGAGGAAGCAATGCATCCATGTCTGGTTTAGAGGTCGAGCTAGAGCCAAAGCATGAGCATCTTCCTCACTCACAGGAACAAGGGAGCATCTACCCGAGACACCCTCGGTAGTGGATACTCAGGGGACTTTGAAGCTCCACTCCACAGATGATTAGTCTAAAACAAAGGTGTGTACCTGGAACCTATTAATGGTCTAGGGTGTGTAGGTATCCAAATTGTTCTTATCAGACTAAGGACTCGTATCCCATGACAGGATGAGAAGTTTCCTGTCTTTGTATATGTGAATAAGGAAACAGGTGGTTCTGTTTGTCACTGCTAGCCATCTTATGACCATGAAGGAAACCAGTCTTAGGATGAAGATGGCACCAAGGAAGGCAGAATGGAGGAATGGAAAAATCTATGTCCTCAATGGCTTCATTAAGCTGCTGGTGGTATACACTTGGGGCCCACCCTACCTCCAGATGACTCTATTGTTTAAGTCCCTTTGAATCAGGGGTTTCTGTTACTTGCAGCTCAGAGCATCTTTACTAATACACCCTACAAAGGACTCCAAAGGTAAAGTTGCATAAGCCTTGTTGCAGTACGAGGGAACTTTTTGGCTGTATAAACTCATGCCCTGGTCTTTCCAACTTCCTGTATGGATTTTACGGGTGCCTAGTTGAAGCCTTCATTAGAACTGCTTATGCCTCCATCCACTGGAGTTGAGCATATATTAGACCTGGGGAAAATAGGTATGGTGGCACTCAGAGAAAGGGGCAGGACCTTTTCCTTCGACTTCTGATGGGGGCCTGGTCCTGCCTTTGAGAGTTTAATAGCCAATATTCTGATTTTCCTCTCAAGAGAATATTAGCAGATCATGTACTTGTCTCACCTGAGGGCCAGAAGGGAGGGCCTTGTGCTGCAGATTAGTAGTGGCTGTCCTCTCCACACCAAGCACTGTTTTCCTTCCCACCCACCCTTGTATTCTCATCCCCTACTCACCCTATTGTTGAAGAGAGGGGCTGTGAATATGGAAGTGGTAACTGGGACCAGAGCCTAGCTGAGGCCCCAAGGCAGTGCTCCAACTGGCAGGCAGGCAAAAACTGGAAGCCCTCTTTCTCTAGGGCTGAAGTACCAGCCAGAAGAGGCTCTTAGAAGCAGGTCCTGAAGGTAGCATGTGCAGTACAGCCTGCTCTGGCCTAGCTGGGACCGCAAGAACCATCAAAGCTGTCCTCCCTTCCCTCCCCTGCCTTGGATGACACATGAAAGGGACTCTGATGCCCTATGCTGGTGGTTTTGATGTCCAGCCTTGCCCATTGAAAAGCCCTTTTCCTGGCAATATTCTCTGTCTCTCCTCTGTGACTCTTTCCCCGTGTCCTCCTTGTCATTCTCTCTCTCCCTCCCCCTCCATTTTTCCCCCTGTCTCTCTCTGACCATCCCCATCTCCATCCACCTTTCCCTGCTGCTCGAGCTCTGTGTAGCTAAGTCATTTTTCCTGAAGTAAAATCTGAGTTATCCTGTGTAAGACAGTTGGGTTCATTGAAGAGCCTGCCACAGGGCCTTTGCTAGAGCAAGCCTGAAGCTACTCACCCCACTCTCTTTTCTCAGAAAAGACATGAGTCCCCTGGTACTTGGATGCTTGCAGCTGGTCCTACCTCCAGAAAAAAATGCAAGCATTTCTGTGATCTGGCAGGACTCCCGTAGACCCCAGAATATCCCCCAACCCGTCTGTCTGGAGCCCAAAATTCTACTATTATTAGTTATCCCATTGGGAGCCCCCTGACATTGTGCACCAGTGATTTCCTATGTGAGTCTCACAATTTTTCTCTGAAGGGTCCCAATGATCAGAGGTATCAGGGAGCCTTGGAATGTGGTCTGCCATATTACAAGAGGATTTTTAAGATTCAGGTTTTGTCTTAAAAGTTTACATGCATCTCACTCATAACTGGGAGTTGAACAATGAGGATGAGGACACATGGACACAGAGAGGGGAACAACACACACCAAGGCCTACTGGGGGTTGGGGATTAAGTGGGGGAACTTAGCAGATGTGTCAATAGGTGCAGCAAACCACCATGGTACACATATGCCTATGTGACAAACCTGTATGTTCTGCACACGTATCCCATTTTTTTAGAAGAAATAAAGAAAATAAAAGTTCATATGCATCAATGTATTCCAGTTTATAATATATCCCTCAAGTCCCCAGTGCCCCCTTTCAGGTTACCAAATGTACCTCCATCCTGCCTGCCAGTTCATAATATATCTTTTCAGGCTGAGTATGGTGGCTCACACCTGTAATCCCAACACTTTGGGAGGCTGAAGCAGGAGGATCAGTTGAACTCAGGAGTTCAAGATCAGCCTGGGCAACACAGCGAGAATTTGTCTCTACGAAAAATCAAAAGAAGTAACCAAGTGTGTGGTTGTGGGCTCCTGTAGTCCCAGCTACTCTGGAGGTGGAGGCAAGACTATTGCTTGAGCCTGGGAGTTTAAAGCTGCAGTGAGCTATGATTCTGCCCCTGCATTCCAGCCTGGGCAACAGAGCCAGAGCCTCATAGATACATGACATCTAACAATATTTCCTTTAAGATTCAGGTTTTGATCTCTCTCTATATATAGAACTGTATATAGAGTGATCTCTCTCTATATATATAGAGTGATCTCTCTCTCTCTCTCTCTATAGAGAGAGAGAGAGAGAGAGAGAGACTGTATATACATATACTTATTTATTTATTTAATTCATGGAAGGAGTACTAGCATTATTATTATTACCACTCTACAGTTAAGGAATTGATGGTCATAAAGATGTGACTTACCCAAGGTTGCTGAGCCTATGAGTGGTGACCCATGGATTGGGGACTCCTGCCCAGGTCCCATAAGCCCTGTCAGTGGTGGCATTCCCAGACGGACAGAAATTTGCTTGCTGGAGCCTGGGTTGTCTTGTCTGATGAAAAGATTCCTGTTGAGAGCCTTGAGAATATTGAGTTAGGAAGATCTAAGAGGCAGGGGGATGGGGTTTAAGCAATACTGACTCCCAGGATTTGGCCATGGAAGGACTGCAGGACTTCAGGCACTCTGACTGGGGTGGCCAGTAGGCCAGTAGGTGTCCCCTCCAGAGAATCAGGCTCTGAGAGGGATTACATTAGTCCTCTGAGCCAAGTATGACTGTTGGCTTCCTGGATCCCTGATCAGACACTCACCTGGCTCTTCCCTGGGGACAGAGGAGAACAGGGTATGGTCTGGCCCCCTGAGTGTGACTGGGTGAACTTGGGCAGTTCTCTTCCTGTCGCTGAGCCCCAGTCCTCTTTGCAAAATAAGAAACTGGAAGGAATGTGTCCCAAACACCCAAGGGGTGGCTTGCAGCCCCCAGGGCAGCCAGCAGGAGGTGCCAGTGTCCTGATGGGTCACCTTCATAGAAGGGAAGAGCCAGGTCTGTGCAGCCTCTCCGGCCTCTAACTTGAGGCCTCCCTCTCTTAGTAACTCCCAGAGGAGGGCTCCAGCTGTCAGCTCACTGGGATTAAAGAAGGAATCTCTGGCAGACTCTGGAGGTGTAGGAAAACCTACTTGGGGAGGATCAGACCAAATTCTGCCAAAATTCTGAGGACTGGAGAAGGTGATTTGGGGGACTCCTTTTCAAAACAGTAAGTCTGAACCTCGGAGGGTAAGGGGGGCTATAGAGGAGTGCAACCCCTCACCAAGAACTTTATCACCAACCCAGACTGCATTAACAGAGTATGGTGTCTAGAACATGGAAAGGAACAGGCTCTCTTCTGGCCAGACCGCCTGTGGACTTTGGGCTTCAGGAAGAAGGTCCAAGGCAGCAAAGGCAAGGGAGACCCTGTCAGATGAGGAGCACCTACAGCACCTTAGCTTGTCTTCCCTGCAGCAGAGCAGTCTTAGAGTCATGGCTTTCCAGACTGTGGAGCAGAGAGGTCAAACGTGGGGGCACTGGTATCCAGCAACGCTGGGTTGGTGTCTGGCACTGTTACTTTCATCGGTGACCTTGCATAGGTTACTTCACATCTCTCTGCCTCAGAATTCCACCTACTGGCTGGGCACGGTGGCTCACGCCTGTAATCCCAGCACTTTGGGAGGCGGAGGTGGGTGGATCACGAGGTCAGGAGATAGAGACCATCCTGGCTAAGACAGTGAAACTCCGTCTCTACTAAAAAAAAAAAAAAAAAAATTAGCCAGGCGTGGTGGTGGGAGCCTGTAGTCCCAGCTACTTGGGAGGCTGAGGCAGGAGAATGGCATGAACCCGGGAGGCAGAGCTTGCAGTGAGCCGAGACTGTGCCACTGCACTCCAGCCTGGGCGACAGAGCGAGACTCTGTCTCAAAAAAAAAAAAAAAGAAAAAAAGAAATCCCACAGAGACATGAGGAAGACTAAATGAGGTAATACATGAAAGTACCTAGAACAGCATCCACATAGTAGTTGCTCACTTCGTGTTAGATATTATTACGGTTGTTTCTATTATTAGCTGAATGGGTGTCATGAGCAGAGGGAGACTGTATGGGTGGGATATAGGGAGGAGCATATGGACTTCGTGTAAGTACGACCCTTCTCCATATGAAAGCTTTGATGGTAGTGAGCTTCCCGCCCCTGGAGGTGTTCAGAGGCTGAATGACTCCCCTCCCCAACTCTAAGGGCCACTTTCAGTTCTTAGACTTTTGGGGTCCCTTCTACAACTTTTCTTTAATTGACAGAAAAAAAAAAAGTATGCATTTACCATGCACAGCATGATGTTTTGAAGTATATATACATTGTGGAGTGACTAAATCTGGCTAATTAACATATGGATTATCTCATATAGTGTCTTCCACAACTTCTGCACCTGGAGGAGATTCCCAGGACAGTCTGTCTGCTGGATTCTATTCCAGAGGAAAGGAAATGGGTGGTCCCAGCCAGTGCCTGCAGAGGAAGACTCAAGAACTCCTTCCTGACTCATCTCCCTGCTCACAAACGCTCTCAGAATTCCTCTTTTTGAGTACGAACAGCAGGATAGGGACAGGGATGAGGGCAGGAAGAGGCAGCTTAATAAAAAATCCCAATAAAGTTCTGCAGCCCCTGGCGGCCAGGGGCAGGTCCTGGGCATGAGCCTTCCTTAGACCTGCCCACAGGGGGGCCCTGACTAATATTCCTGCCTGCCCCTGGCTTCATTAATGATGCTGAAGAAGGGTCTATGAGGTCCAACGGGCCTCCCCAATGCTGCCTGACAATATTGCCATGCCGCCCACGCCAGCCCCATCCCAGCACACATACCCTCACTCTTCTAGACCCTCTGCAGAGGAATGGGTTTGATTCAATCAGCCATTTGCCTGTGGGACCATCTGGTTCAACTTATGGGCAGATGCCAACTCCAGGGAGTCAAGCAACCCTGGCATGGAATTTGGAGCAAAGACTTATTAAAGAGCAGCAGAGAGGCTCTGGGATGGGGGCTCTGTTCCCCCAGAGCAACCAGACCCAGGGTAGGCTCCAGCTAGGAAAGGCAAGGGTGGGATAGATAGGGGCAGGAACCCAGGCAGAGCCCAACAGGAGTGCTCCCAGGCTGGCCAGAGCTCCTCCCCTGGCAGTTCAGGGCTGGCTGGCCTCCCTCCACCGGGAGCTCGAGGTGGGACAAGGTTGGGCCTTGTTCCCTCTGTGTTCTCCCTAATAGAAAGCACAATGCCTTAAGAAGTTTGGACTGAGAAAAGCTAAGTCTGAGTACTTTGAAGACAGCCAGACAAAGGGCTGGTGGAGACAGCACGGAGTGCCTCGGCCCTCAGCTGCCCACAAAAGGAAGGAAAAAGCAGTGCAGACGTTGCAGTTAGGCTTAAAAAACAAACCCGTGAAACAGAGACAGCCCCCCTACTTCCCCCTCGCTCCAGCATTAGCAGGAGGGGCTGAAAACATTTGTTCAGAGGGAGGGTGGGAGGAAAAAGCCCTAAGTGCTTCTGCTTCCTTTTTTTTGCCAAATCATGCAGAAGATGCTGGCAGCTGCAAAGATTCAATTATGCACAATGCGAAAAATCATTTACAAAAATAATGGCACTCGAAAAAAAATGGCCTCTCCAGAAATGGCGTGGAACAATAAATCCGTTAATTAGCTAATTAATATTCAATTGGGGTCAGTGGGCTTAATAGAACCTTTCTTGGAGACCCAAGAAATTCTAAACGGCCGCGAGGCGCCTGCCCACTGCCATTATCTCGGGCGAGCAGGCCCTTATCGGGCTGCCAGCTGTCCCCGAACAATGCGGGCCCTTATCAGCTGGGGCAGCAGCCCTGGCCGCTCGCTTGGGCTCCCTCCGCCCAGAGGAGCACGCAGCCTCTTGGTAATTGATATACGGCGCAGCTTTGTCTGAGGCTGTTTGCTCTGCTGGTATTTAAGGCAGCACGGGCCCCCTGATTGATTGCCATTGGCCAAGTTTCTGCTGTCAGTGAGGGACCAGCCAATGGCAGTGGCTAACACTCTTGATGGACCAGCCATCTGGGCCAGGCCAGAGGCCCAACTTGCACCAACAAGGCCAGCTTGGGTTTGGCCTGAGTTTTGTTGTCCTCCTAAAGTGGGAAACTGAGCCCTCAAAGATTTGGGCGTTTGGGTGGGCAGCTGGTATCCCCTGCCCTGCTTTGCTCTCAGTTCAGTCTTTCTCTCAGGAAAATGGGAGGTTGGCTCAGACCAGAGTAACTTAGGTTGTTACTGTAAGTGTGATCCATGGACTTGCAGCATCCAGCACCTGGGAGCTTGTTAGAAACACAAACGCTCAGGCCCACTTCAGACCTCCTGAATCTGAATCTCTGGAAATGGGGTCTAGGAGTGTATGTTTTACTGAGTGCCCTAGATGACTCTGATAAGGGCCCACTGAAGTTCGAGATGCAGTTATGAAGATCAGGGTTCCCACCCTTGGCTGTGCCTTAGAATCACCCAGGCGAGGGAGAATTAATATACAAATTCCTGGGTCTTGCGGTGTAGGGTCACTTTTCCCTCAGCCGCTAGTATGTGCCCTGAGCACAAGGTACTCTGGGAACACTGGAGCTGGCCAGCAAAGAGACAGGGATCCCGGCTGCTATGGTCGTGCCCGTGGGGTTCCTGCCCAGCGTGGAACAAGGTTGCGCATGTCAAACAGTGTAGACAAGCTCTGGCTATACAGGACTTGGGCTCCAGAAATCCACAGGGAGTTATACTGCATTTTCTATTTTTTTGAATCAGTGTCTTGCTCTGTCATCTAGGCTGGAGTGCAGTGGTGTGATCATAGCTCACTGCAGCCTTGAACTCCTGAGCTCAAGTGATCCTCCCGCCTTAGCCTCCCAAGTAGCTGGGACTACAGGTGCATGCCACCATGTCTGGCTAATTTTAAAAGCATTTTTTTGTAGAGATGGGGTCTCACTATGTTACCCAGGCTTGTCTCAAACCCTGGCCTGAAGTGATCCTCCTGCCTTGGCTTCCCAAAGTGTTGGGATTACAGTTGTGAGCCTTCCAGATTCATGTTTGATAGAAGCAATGTTCCACATGGGAGGTGGGCTCCCAGGCTAGCCCCTAGATACTGTGAGACTCATAGCAAAGCTGAGTCTCAGCGCATCCCCTTAGCAAATGGATGGGGAAGGGAGGAGAAGAAAGAAGAGGAAGTTAGGGAAAAAGAAGGTGGAGGGGATTTTATTGTCTTACTAGGGCTCAAAGCATGGGGTCAGGTTTTCTAAGTGTTTCTTCGGTGCCCTACATTCTCATCCTGCCCCGTCTTCTCTCACTTCACCCCACTGGCCCACTCTTTATCACTGTACCCTTCCTGGCCTGCCCTCTCAGGTAGAGCTGAGAATCCCACAGCTCTGCCTTCTCCCAACCCAGCCCCACATGTTCCAGCTGCAAACCCTTGGGGACCAGCTTGGTCATGTCTCTGCATGTGAATGAGCAGGACAGGTTCACTGAGGTAGGAGAGCTTTGGTGGGATCTGGACTTGGAGTTAGCTTAGATGAGGTGGGTAGGAAGAGTCCCCCATCCTGACTGCACCCCACCTTCTCTCAGGTGTTGCATGGGAGCCAGTCAAGCAATAGGAACAAAGAGGCCACAAGGTAAGGGGCAAACACCAGGCATAACACACCCAGCCTCAGTGCCCCTCATCCAACACAGTGGAGCTTGGTGAGAGGAATTCAAGAGCCATGCTCTTCCTGGAACACAGACAGGCACAGGAACTCTGGGTATCAGCAGGTGATGGGACCTCAGCCACAGGGGCCATGGGGGGTTAGTGGGGGCAAAATTGGTCTAAACAAAGGATGACTCTAAGCTTAGGATGATGTTGTCCTGGGCAGGTGATTGGGCAGGGCCTTGAACCCCAAAGCAAGTTAGAATGAAGTTATCAGCCCTGGTCTTCCAGGCAAGGACCAGATGTGATTCTGAGTGAGACCAGAGTGAAGGGCTAGAGCTACTGAAGCTCTTCCTGCCTCCTGGGCCACATCCCAAGATGGCCAGCTAATGTGATCAGTTCCTTTGTCTCCACTGTGAATCAGCAGCAACGGCTCAATGGGATGCTCCTCCTGGGTCATTTACTTCTTTAGCAACAAGGGGTTTTCAGTGCACCAGCATCTGCGTGGGGGATTACCGGTCACTTCTAGAACTGCCTAGGCCTCAGGGGAAGCGCCGCCGAGTGGATTGACTGGTGCGAATTGTCAGAGTCACCAGCAATCAGCATGGTGACGAGCAGAGCTGATGCTGCAGTCTCAACCAAATGACCCTTTCATCTGTGCCCTCCCCGGGGCTCTCAGTGTATCAAAAGGCTGTCAAAGAATAACAAAGGCAAAAAACCATTATCCATCCCTCTTCTAGGTTAAATAACTCCCATATTGATGTGTTCACGGGACTCTAATGAGGAAAATAGCCTTCTGTTAAGTAAGAAAACCATTGACCTAAGAACCCATGGATTAGCCCAGGCCCTCACCTACCACATGAGCAGTTAGCTTCTAAAGCTGCCCAGACACCAAAAATACGCCCTTCCTCCCCAACCACATATGTTCACACATGTGACTTTGGCTCTCGTGGGGCTCCCTGATCCCTCCCTGAGCAAGTCTGCTCCTTTGGACAACATGAGTTTGGCCCATCTCACCAAATCCTGGAAATGGAGACCGAAGGTACTCTCGTCCGGGCTAGAGTCCTGACCCCAACTCTCTGAGGGGTGCATGTGTGATCCCAGATCATGGATATTGCCCTACACAAGCTGGGGCAAGAGCAAGATACCCTAGTCTTCCTTTCCTAGATCAAATCTGCTCTGGTCATGTTTCAGGAGGCCACTGGGTGCTAGCCCACCTTTGGAGTTGCTTTCACAGCCAGCTATCGGTGGGAGGGAGTGAAAGGCAACAACAGAACAGACGTGGAGAGAGAGACACTAAGACTCAGAGACATACTTGGGAGAGAGGCAGAAAGAAAACTCGAGAGCTGGTTGGTTTGTGTGAGAGTGAGGGAGAGCTCTAATCACTGGTTCAATTATCTGAGATTCTCCTTTGACTACCGTAGAGACTTCCTGTGCCTATGACAACAGTTGCCAGGATGGGAGTGGTGGCAGGCTGGGACCCTGCAGATTTTTCTGACTCTAAATTCCTATTCTGACCCTGAGTCTCTGGTTTCCTATGAGCTCAAAGTGGGTTCTTCCTTGAGTTTCTTCCTTGAGAGGGCTAAGCTTGCTCCCAACTCCCTTTGTCACCTGTTCTCAAAACACCAGATGATTGGGACCTTCAGACCAATGTCCACACCAGTTTTATAGATGAGCAAAGTGCAGCTCAGGGTATAGCCACTGCCAAGTGCACATTATGCTCATGAGTTAGGTGCTGGGCCATTGCAGTGGCCTCCCCGCTTTACCTTTAGTTGTCTATCTGCTGCCCACTCCCTCACTCCCCTTACCCAACTGTCTCTGTGCCAGGGCAACCAGGCCCTACCACCAGAGGAAAGAAAGTTTCTGCTAACCTGAAAACAAGCCATAGGAGCAGGAGGCCCTGAGTGCGCCTGCGGAGTCTGGAGCTCCTTCAACTTCACGACTAATTGCAGAGAGGCAGTGGGCGGGCTCTTGGCAAGCGATTAGCTGTCCCACTGCAAGAATAATTTGCATAGAAAATGCTTTATTTTGGCAATCTATTAAAGGGCCCACAGTGCTGTGGCTTATCTCAGTCTCACAGCAAGGAGAAGGCTTGGCTATCTCGTTAAGTTCTGTTGATGCATAACAATTTGAAATGGGCACAAGCTAGTATGACATTTATAGATGCCTTCACTTAATTATATTACACAAACATAGGGTTGTTTATCCTTGGGAATAAAGTCTTTTTGAAGTCAAAGTTGGCATGTGCATAAAGGAGGGCATTTTAACCGATTTTTCAAGAGGAAGCCTCCTCACTTCAAACTTAGGGGGTTGCATTTCCCTAGGGCCTCGTAACACAGAGGGTTCTATGGCTGAGATGCAGACTTTGAGATTGGCTCTCTAGTTTTTCTTGTTTAGGGGTGGCCTACAGTTTAGCACTTAATACAATAATTGTGGAAAGAAAAGCTTATTAGAGCAAGGAAAAGAGACTTGCTGTGTGACCTTGGGGGAGCCCCTTCTCTTTTCTGAGCTTCCATTGCCTCCTGTGCAACACGTGGGGTGGGGCTTTCCTGCTCTAAAGCAATGACTGACAAACCACATGTTCTGCTTTCACCTTGCCACTCCTCACATTGACTCTGTAAATTAAAATACAGCCTCTTTGTTAAAAGCCAAAGGGAATTCAGGGGCCCCATTGCACGCTTTCTAAGGACTAGAAATATGCTGGAGGAGGGAGATGAGGAAAAATAGGAAGGGACTTGCAGCTGCAGCAGGTGTTGGTACATTTTGCTCTGCCAAGTCAGAAGGCCCCAGGAGATTGCAGAGCTTGCAGCCTTGCTTCATTTCCTTGAAAACTAGGAATTGGGTCCTGATTGGAGGAAATGCAAGAAGAGCCCTAGGGCCTTTGAGAAAATCCATGAAGCCCTGAGAAGCCTGCCTTGCTCACAAGTTCCCCATGGAAAGCTGACAGATGCCAGATAGCTCTTCACCTCTAGGCACTGGAGCAGAGACCAGTGCTGCCCTGGGAGGAGCTCTGTACTCAGGGTTGGGTTGGGTGGTTTCTGGCAAGGCAGAGCCTTTGATGATTCCAGTTAAAGTGCTGCCTGAGTGGGTCATTTAACAGAAGAAGGTATGGTGAGAAGGAGGGCTTTGTTTAGGGCCCTGGCTTCCAGACACTGTGCTCCTCCTGGACTCAAGCTTTCTGGAAAACAGACTCTTATCCTCCCTCCCACTCCCTTCCTGTACCTCTAGGACTGAGGACTGCACTCAGAGACGACATGTTCATGCTTCTTCCTGTTTCTGGTGTGTGTGTGTGTGTGTATATATATATATATTTGTGATTAATGGGCACATTATCTCTTATTAAGAATAGAGACAATTCCCACTTCATTATGATTTCCCATAAATAAAACCCTGTTAAAATAATGGAGAAAACATGAGTTAGCATTAATAGTTAGCTTTATATTTAAATAATGTGGATAACACTGCTTTGGATAAGATCTAAAGAAATGCCAACTCCTAAACACAATTAGGTAGTTCCTTGGCTCGTGTTTACCTGTTGTCAGTCACTGCCTGCTCTAACATGATTGTCCCCCTGGATAGTCTTGAGTAAAACCTATCCACTGAGTATGTTAACCTTGAGTCAAAATGTTTCTGGTGGTGCTAGAAAGAGCTTCCTATCTAAATGTTAGCATTATACAAACAGTTGAGTTGAAAGAACTGTTAGGCTTGTAGCATCCAAACAAAACAAAGCAAAGGTACCACTGACTGAGCAGTTTGTTTTGTACCAAGCACAGTGCTAAGTACTTTGGCAAGTTAAACCATATGACATTGGTGTTTCCGTGGTTGAAAAATGCCGAATGGTGGCAATTTCATATGGTTCAACCTAATATTACCTCATTTAATCCTTACCATACCCTTACTATTGTTATTATGCTTTCCATATTACAAAATAGGAAAATGAGGCACAGAGAAATTAAGTAACTTAACTCAATTACAGAGCAAGCAAGTGGAGCCAGGTGCCATCTTTTGAAGACCAAGCACAGACTTCACAGGCATCCAGCCCTGATAGTTTACCTTTTACAAAAAGTTCCCATAAGCACTTCACACATTTTAGTGAACATGGTTAAACTGAACCTGGTACATTTTGTGTGCTCAATTAATGTTTACTAAATAAATAGATGAATAAAGGATTGAGGCTCCAATATCAGAATGATGTACAGGAATAGGCTGACTAGATACTGCTGAGCCACAGACATTCCTGGCCTGAGGCTCCTCACATTCTCTTCCAGTCTGGACCCCTCACACCAGGCTCATTCCCTGAGACAAATATTGGGGCCGAGGGGCAGGCATGGCTGTAAGAGTGTAGGGGGAAAGAGGAGATTGATCTACTGGGAGCAAGGGGCAGGCATGGCCAGAGGAGTGTAGGGGGAAAAGGGAGATTGATCGATTGGGGGCGAGGGGCAGGCATGGCCAGAGGAGTGTAGGGGGAAAAGGGAGATTGATCTATTGGGGCAAGGGCCAGGCATGGCTGAAGGAGTGTAGGGGGAAAGGGGAGATTGATCCAGGATGGGAGGTCATTTGGAGGAGTAGAACAAGGGAGAAGATGGAGAGCAGAACCGTCATGCCATAAGCCACTGTTGTCAGGTGGGAGAGGTAGAGCCCTTCTGAATCTGGATTCCCACTTCCACCCAGTCCAGCTGCAAACAGGCTATAAAATGTCCACTAGCATCAGAGTCTCTGTGACACATCCCTCACTTCCTGAGCATTTGGAGTCCTTTCTCTTTGAGCCCAGGTCAAATCTGCCCTAAATTCACAACTGCTTCCCTTCCTTTAACATCACCTTCTAACAGTGCCCAGGGGACTGAGGTTAAGCATCCTCAATGGCCAGCGGTGGAGGGAGGAAAAGGTATGTGGGCAGTGGTGGGCACTCCAGAGGACACACCATGATCCCACTCGAAGTATGAACCAGTGGCCTGGAATGTAATTTAATGTATTCATGAATTTTTGGTCAAAAACAACTAAGAAATTGAAACCTATAAAATGACACATAGATGCACAATAATTATAGCTGCCCTCATGAATAACTCCCAATAACAAGAAATAGATGTGGTTAGCCTAACTGTTGCCTTCAGTTTTGCATCAAGTAGAGTTTCCAAAAGGGAGTGATTGATTAGCAGATGCTGATGCTGTGCATCTGCCTCCCTTTGGGTCGCCACACTGCACACAGTAATGATAATAGCAGCCCATGGTGATAGGAGTATACAGGAGACTTGGTGAAGTTGGAGACTGCAGATTCCAGGCTCTCTCCTTGAGGAAGAGAGGGATAGGTGAATGAGTGCAAATGGAGGAGCAGCTGGTTCCTGGAGAATGGCAAATGATGGAGAGCTTTACCTTAATTGGACCTGAAACCTCCAGATCTGGGTCACTACTAAGGACCTCCAAAGAAGAAAATTCAGTTCTATTCAATGACTTACTCAGTATCTATGTAATGCCTTACTAAGCCCTGTGAGGCTACAGAGAAGAATCACCCACAGGTTCTACCCTCAAAGAGCTTGCATATTTTGCCTCGGTAAGATGTTATCTTATCTTGGGTGCTATACTTTGTATCATTATCATTACAGTTCTACTCCTATGCACCATGTTTTATGATTTGTAAAGTTCTTCCAATTTGTTAGCTCATTTAATCTTGCCATAACTCTATAGGGGCAGATAACTCTATTATCATCTCTGGAGGGCACTGAAGTCTTAAGGGTAGGTGACTTTTCCAAATTTATTCAACAAGTCCATGATGTTGAAGGAACCAGAACATCAGTCCTTGTTAATTCCTAGTCCCGAATTCCTTCCATAACAGCATACCACCTCCTGGAATGGGGTGGAGGAGAACTCTGATTCTGCCATAATTGATCTGGTGTGGTATTAATAAGGTAGAACTCATCTGGCCATTGGGGTCTGCTCAGACAGCATAGTCTTCATAAAGCCTGGGTGCCAACAGCCTCATCTGGATGGAAGAAAGCAACAAAAGGAAAAATTACCTTCCAAACATGGCCAGGGTATCTAGAGTCATTTATCATTCATTCAACAAATATTAACTGAGACCCTACTGTGTGCCAACAACTGTGCTGCAGGACACCCTGGATAGGGAAGATATCCCATCAGTCTCTGGCTCTTCTTCCCTCTCACCCTCAGTCTGGCTGTCACACCAAAAAGAGAAGGCAGAACTTCCATACCAAGGAGAGTTTAGTGCAGGTGTCCAGGAGAGAGACAGGCCATCACTTGCCATTCTCCAGGAACCAGCTGCTCCCCTTTTTGCACTCATTCACCTATCTCTCTGTTCCTCAAGGAGAGAGCCTGTAATCTGATGTCTCCAACTTCACCAAGTCTTCTGTATACTCCTATCACCATGGACTGCTATTATCATTACAGTGTGCAGTGTGGCTACCCAAAGGGAGGTAGGTAAGGAGGACCTTACCTACCTCCTCTCTTCTCAGAAACATCCTCATTTCCTCTGGGAAAATCCAGGCAAAACCTGGACTCACCCTACCTATGAATGGTGGCCTCCATTTCCCACACACTAAGTCAGTATTCCCCTTATCCTTTTGTCATATGACACTCAAAGGCCAAGGAAGACTATCTGAGTGTTCCAAGGCTGCTCAGAGAAATCTCCTAGATCCATTCTTCTTTGTTCTTTCTTCATCTGCTTTTTCCCATGATACCACCTCATGTGGCTCAACTTTTGCCCCCAAAACTCCAACTGATTCTGCCACTATCCTTTGAACCTTGTTCTGGGTGTTTCAAGTTCATGAGCTTCGAATTTTTCCTAAAATGGGGTAGGAGTAAGGTTGCCCCTGTCTTGTCTTCGATGGGAGCCCCCACACGGCACCCAGTCCCCCATATCAGCCATGTGGTTGTGCCCTCTTCTAAACTAAACCTAAATAGACCATTGGTATGGGCATAACTTTGAAGTGGCTCACCTAGGAGAGGAAGGGGAAGCTGCAGTTTGATGACTATTTAGAGTTAGAGCCAGTAGTCAGGAAGAGGTTGCAAGTTGTTATTGATAGAGAAGGGCATCAAAGGAGTTTCCATATGAAGGTCTCTATTCCTTAGGGTTTTTTTTTTTTATTTTTTATTTTATCATGATTGAAGTGGCAGGTGGTGCTGCAGGAGGTTAAGGGAGAGGAAATAAATTCTGAAATAGCTTCTGTGGAAATCAGGAGACAGGGATGCTGGGTATTGACAGAGGGATGGGTGGGAACTATGGAGGGCCTGGCAGAAAGGAGACCATAATTTGTAGGGTTCTCGTTCTTGTGTTTGGGTAATTGGCCCAGGACCACTCAGCTCCCTGTGTGCAAGGACAGGAAAGATGGTACTTGGATTGATGCAGGATTGGGAAATCACTGACAATGGCAGTGGGGAAACAGAGGTCAATGGAACTGTGTGTTGACAAGACACAGGTAGATGTAATGAATCAGTGGAAGGATAGAGAGGAACTAAAGCCAGGAGAAGTCTGAAGGAGTTCTAGAAAAAGGAAGACTTGAGGAGCTGCCACAATAAGGACAAGAACAGTAGAAGCAGGGGTAAGGAATTGTGAGTATCTCAGAAATAGGAGACTTTGGTCATATGAAATACTGGAGAATAAGACTTCACAAGCAAAGTAGTTTGGGTAAGAACAAGGTCAACTTTGTGCCTATAGGCAAGGACAGCTAAGAAATCTATGCAGATATCTCTGGCCCACTCAAAACTCGGACCTCCCAGTTTCTCAACTTTATTCCTTCAACTGCATATCCCTCCTCTCCCTATCCCTACACCCATGATGACTAAGAAAGTGTTCTTGGGGCATAAGTTTCAGGAAGGCTTTGGCAACTATGATAATTTCAAGTTATATAAATTGTAAGAGCAAAGATAGGGGCTCTTAGTGAAAAATAGGTTCCATATTTTCTTTCTCCCAACACACACCCAGTTGAATCCACATCTAAGACTATTGGCTATGTATACAATGCTTAGGAGTACCCCCATGAACTTCTGTTCTCATGAGTTCCCGTGGGCTGTGCTTAGGTCCCCTCTCTGGTCGCCTCCCTGGCAGATGCAGCATCATGGCAGAGTTGGTGGTATGTGATAAATTACAAAAATGGCTGTAAGTTATTCTTCTTCTACTTTCCCTTTTGTGATGTAACTTGAAACATATCCCATCAAGAGTCTTTTTCCTATCCCTTGAATCTCGGGTGGTTTTTGTGAATGGCTGAAAGAATATGGCAGAAGAGACACTTCAAATTCTAAACCTAGACCAAAAGAGGCCTTACCTGCTTCCATTTGCTTTCCTTGAACCTTGAGCCGTCCTGTGACCAAGTCCAGGCTAGTTTGCTAATTGATGACAGACATGTAGCCCTGTTACCCCTGTACCTCCAAGTGACATCCAGTCAACTTCCAGAAGCAGAGCTGTCAGCTGTGTGAGCGATGCCACCCTAGATCATCCAGCCCCTAGCTGAGCCTCCAGCTGAAGGCACACACATAAAGAAGCTTAGCCTGGAGCAGTGAAACCAGACTCAAATTAGCAGAACCACCGAGCCAGTCCATGGACTCATAAGCAATAATAGATGGTTATTACTTTAAGCCACTAATTTAAGGGAGGGATTGTTTGTTATGCAGCAAAAACTACCAGACACAGGGTGAAATGGAGAAGAGATAAGAAATGCATTGTCCTATGTAAAAAAAAGATCATACGCTAATCATAGTATCTGACACATCACAGGGCCACTTCTCTTCTGACAAAGGCACCCCTTTCTCCTTTCTTCTGGGTTGATGTAGCCCCACATAAAGATTCATGACTTGCCATGTAGTGCTGATAGGACACAGCTCCTACTTTCCCCCTCAGTCAGTTACCCTTGTGCAGGGCACAACTTGCTCAACTGCAAGCAGCCTCCTTGCATGCCATCAAAGAGTCTTCTTTTGCCCTCTCTAGGCAGCAGTGCTGTACTATGCTATACCGCAACACAGCTCATTGGACAAGAACTTGGTATCTGACCAGGTGATGGCAAATCACATTCTTGCTTTTGGAAATCCAGATTATAAAATGTGGAGAAAGTCAGTTAGTAGTAGGAGTAGAAGCTAAACAAAGATGCATCTAGAAAGGTCTTATAGTAGAGTATGGGGGCGTGAGTCCTGAAGGGCTATGCAAGGTTATGGCAAGCTGAAATTGAGAAATTGTAAGTAAAAAGGAGCTGGAAACACAGAGAGAATACAGAGGGTTGTGAGAAGAACAGTGATATCTGGCAGAGGAGTGGACACACTGGGCATGGCTTAGTTGGCTTAATGACACAGCACCGCAGTGAGGAGTATGAGAACCTGTCACTGAAGTCCTCCAGCCACCAGGGATCTGGAACTAGCTTCCACCCAGACTCTTGAGACCCTGCACCATCATGGTCCTGTCTGGGTTTCTGAAAGACTCAGATTCTTGGCTTATTTGCCTCCCTTGCTTGGGTTGACCCCAGTGATGCTCTGTTCCTTGTATACTAATGACCCCCAAGTTAACCAGAAGCTTATCTCCCAAGACCCACGACCTCACAGATCCAAAGGCAGGCAAATCCCATCACTACCCATTTATGAACCTTCTTCTCAACAGTCCCCACCTCTGCCCCAGGTCTTGGTTAGACACACCTAGGGGAAATGACTGCCAGGGTCAGCAGGGTGTGGGGCTGCAGAGCAAAGGAAAATGTGCCATCAGGAAGCAGCTATGGCACAAACACCCAGACTTACTGTCACTGCTGATCCAGCCCATAATGCCTCTCTCCCTGGACAACATTCTTCCAAAACCCAGTGTATACTCATATCTAGGAAGTCACCACCACCCATGAAAGCCTCTCTCCCACCTCGGGAAGGACTCTCTCTGCTCTCAGGCCTTGCTAATCCTCTCTCTTTAGGACCCAGTCATCCCAGAGCTGGAAGACCCTATAGAGGTTACGCTGTCCCATTTGTAAATGAGGACCCAAAATCACAGAGGCTGACCAAAGCAGGAAACAGAAAGTGTAAGAATTGGAACCCTTATCTCCTGCCTCCTTCCTATTTGAAAAGGGCCTCAGCCCCCAGAGAGGGTCTATTAGGAAAACTGCAGTCAGTGAAAAATAGTGTGCATTCATTCATTCTGTTTTATCACTGATCCCATGCCAAACCCTGTACTTAACAAGCTGAACTCAGCTGTGATTCCCTTAAATAATATAATCTTCAACATTCTCTTTGGATCAACCTAACCCAAACCCAGAGCCTGGAGGCCAGAGCTCAGCTCAGAGCCAATGACAGAGCCCAAACCCAGATACCACAGGATGCCACTGACCCCAGAGGCCCCCAGAAAATTACCAATATGGGACACCCACCATGATCAGCCTTCTGTTTCCCATCTTGGCAGTGCAGGTAGAAAGCGTTCTTCTTCCTCAGCTGTAGTCCCAGAGGCTTGGCCTCAGCTGGCCTAAGACCTGCTCTAGAATAAGGAGTCTGAGCTCAGTCAGGCCTCAAACCCAGTCACCTCATGTGCTACCCTTTCTTTTCCCCTCTTTCTGAGAGTATTTCTCAGGCAGTGTCCACTGAAACCAGAGCAGCTTCCATCCACCGGGGCTTGGCCAACACTCCCACCATCTTATGATGGAGGTACCATTAAAACTTTCATTGTACAGAAGAGGAAACTGGGGCTCACAGAAGAAATCATTAGCTGTGAGCTATGCAGATGGTAACTAGTGGAGTGGAGACAAGAAGCCATGTCTGACTCCGCAGCCTAGGCTCTATTAGGCTGCTGAAGGAGAAAGGGCATCTGCAGGCCTCCTGAGGAACAGTGCCTGGTGACCGTGCTGAAGGCAGCAGATGCTACAGCATCTCTTCTCAGGCCAGGCTAGCCATAGTGTCTGGGGTCCTGTCTGCTGCAATAGTGCTGGTGATTCAGGCCAAACTAGGCATCCTGAATCCCAGGCAGGAAGGGGATAGTTGGTGGTGTCTGTGGAAGCTCTCATTTTAGGCTAGGAGGCCAGCCCAAGACCAGAGATGGTGGAGCCCAGGCTGTTTGCTGCTCTAGGTCCCCTCTTCAGGACACTGCGGTGGATATATAAGGTTTTGCCTTGAGAAGAGGACTAAGTCAGTGAGGCTGAGCTGTAGGGGCTACTGGGAACAGGCTCAGAGCCCCTGTGACCCAATCCTTGCTGTAGGACCCTGGACACAGACTGCAATGGACTTGGGAGAGTTGCCCAGAAGCTGCTTCAGCCTGAGAGCTGGGGCAACGCCGCTGGCAGAAGCGTTGCTGGCAGAAGTTGGCTACACAGGGGCAGGCTTCTCCAGTGGGAGGGTGCCCTGAGAGCCTGCGGCCAATCCTGACCCCCACCTAGGCCCACATGGAGCCTAAGCGCTGAGTAGGGTGGGGTAGGCCCAACACCCAGAAGGAGAAGGGACAACATTGCCCCGGCACTCGTGGAGAAACCTCCCCTTAGCAGCTCATGAGGGTAGTGGGTGATTCTTCAGGAGGATAGATGACCCTTTATCTGATCATCCAGCTCTTTGGCAAGAAGGACAATGATTTCCCTCCTGTTTTCTAGCCTGCAGAATCGTCTGCTGGTGATCCCAGGCGTTTTCACCTTGGTTCCCATACGCACACTGCCATCTGCTGGGAGGATGGAGGAGCGACCCAGAGGCTGCATTCTAAGTGCAGGCTCAAGCCAGAAGTCATATCCCTAGAAAAAACCGTCTCCTACTAGTTCCAGAAGATGCACCAGCCTCCCTCTTGGCCTGCCTGCCTTCTGCTTCCTCAGGTCCCCTATGCTCTCTCTCACATCCCCTAAGGATACCAATTTCTCTCTCTCTTGGGTTCCTCTTCCCCAACTCTCCACCTTAGACAGTTGCTTCCTGAGGGCAGATTCAGTTCCAAGCACAGAGGTACAGGTACAGAACAGGGGTTCACCACACAGTTGCTGAGGGCTGCAGCAGGAGGGCTTTGGGGCATGTGGGCCCTCGAGACAGGAGATGATACCTATGCCTTCTGTCATGTGTGGACCACGAGAGAGAGGGCACAGGGTCCAACCCATTGGAGGTCTGGAAGGAAGGTTACATGGAAGTGCTGCCGTCAATCTGCCCATGGGCTGCAGGCCCAGAAACCAAGCCCATTCCAGAGCTGCCCTGAAGCCTGGAGGAGAGTGTGTGTGTGCGCGCGCGCGCACGTGCCTCTGCTGCAAACTCTGGTAGCAAGTTGGGGAGTCAGAGCCACCTAGCAGAGCATCAGAGGTGGAAGAGCCCTGTTTTAGTGTGCTTTCATGCTGCTAATAGGGACATACCTGAGACTGGGTAATTTATAAAGAAAAGAGGTTTAATTGACTCACAGTTCAGCATGGCTGGGGAGGCCTCACAATCATGGTGGAAAGCAAATGAGGACCAAAGTCTCATCTCACATGGCAGCAGGCAAGGAGAGATTGTGCTGGGGAACTCCCATTTATAAAACCATGAGATCTCATGAGATTTATTCACTACCATGAGAACAGTATGGGGGATCCACCCACATGATTCAATTATCTCCACCTGGCCCTGCCCTGGACACATGGGGATTATTACAATTCAAGGTAAGATTTGGGTGGGTACACAGCCAAACCATATCAAGCCCTTTGTGACCCTCCCATCAGAACCCCCACTTTATGGATGAGAAAACTGAGGCTTAGAAATAGGGTGCATCACACTGACCCTTCTGATAAGACGGACTATGAAAAGACATTCCCGAAGGACTTAGAGGACATCTAGTCTAATCCCTTCACTTACAGATGGGGAAACCAGGGAGGATAGCAGGAGGGAGGGATACTGATCTGTGTGAAGTTACAATGCTAGTTAGTATCTGTCCTGTGCTTTTTCTGTGCACCAAACTGCCCCAGTGTGAAGAGGTCAGCTCCTAATGTAGGATCTGCTGAAGTCAGGGGGGCTTCAAGGTTAGGGTGCAGGGAGTGGGCAGGGTGGCTGCCCAGGCTTTCAGTGAGGAGGAAGGCTGAGGCAATAGCCACTGGCTGCCCTGTCCTGCTGTGATGCTTCCACCCAGGATGTGTATTTATTCTTGTGCTTTTATTTACTCATCTTTTATTCATTCACATCCTGTCAATGTATATTGTTTACATTATAAATCATATGTATTCCCACATTCCCTTTTATGGAAAAGGCCCAGGACTGTTCTGAGGCTCTGAAAGTGGCAGTGGTGGCAGCACTATGTCTCCATCCTCCCTGGGGCCTCCCAACAGGCTGCAAAATTCCCATATGCCAAGCTGAAAGCTGAGGCCACTTAGGCCCCAGAGCACCCACTCAGTGCAGCATGTGCATCTGACCTTCGACAGAGGGAGCATGAGACAGAGGAGGAATGAGAGAGGGTGGAGCTCTGCAGGGAAACCCAAGGATGACATTTTCCTCACAGCCCCTTCCTGAGCTGGCAAGTAGGGCTGGGTTGGGGCATCAGCTGCCTGAAACCATCTGAAGGGAGTAAGAAGCATCTAAGATAGTCTACAGGAAAGCCTCAAGCCAAAAAACTTGGATTGCAAATACCAAGACCAAAGGAGAAGAAACAGATTTGAGAAGAAGAGATGGAGCCAGGCATTGGTAACCTAATGGGGCATGGCATTTGAGAAGAAGCAAGTCAGGAATAAATGCAGCAGGCCTAGGAGGGTCCTGGCAGATAGCTGCAGTTTGCATTTATAGACTGACTTAAGTAGGGTGGGAGGGCCTGGAGTTGTGGCCAGACTGAAATTTCAAAAGCTGGGTTAAGCAGATGTACCTTGCAGCTGTGAGAATGAACAAAAGGAATACACACACACACACACACACACACACACACATCCTTCACAAAGCTGCTTCTTCCTCTTTGGTCTTGGCATTCTCAATCCATCTCTCTGGTTCTTGGCTTGAGGCTTTCCTATAGATTAGCTTGGATTCCACTTACTCCCTTCAGGTGGTTTCAGGAAGCTGGTGCCCCAACCCAGCCCTACTTGCCAGCTCAGGAAGCGGGTGTGGGGGGAAATACATATATACATATATACATGTATTTGGTGGGCTGTTGATATGTGTATGTATATATATACACACATGTAGTTTGGGGTTTTGTTCCCTCCATACACACACACACACACACACACACACACACACACACACACACACACCTTGCAGCATACATATATGTATGGAGGGAATAAAACCCCAAACTATTTCAGTTGCATATCAAAACTTTGGATATGTCTAAAGCTCTACTCAGAGGAAGAGTCATAGCCTCGAACACATTGTTAGACAAGATAAGTAACTAATAGCTGGCACCAGAGGCAAACTCTGAAATCACAGTGGCTTAACACTTTAAAGGTTATTTCTGGTTCAGTGTCCATGCCTATTTCCAACAGTCATTAGAAATGTAGGCTGATGGAGGAGCTGTGCCATCTGGAACTCATGGCCTATAAGGCTGTGGTAAAAACAGAAGAAAGAAGAGGGAGAAAACATACCGGCTCTTAACCCTCTCAGTTCAGACAAAAAACATATCACTTCTGCTCATAACAAATGGGCTAGAGCAACTCACGTGGCTGAAACCAAATCTCAGGGGACCTTGTGATATGACACAGAGTAGCATGTGTGTATCCAGTGCTCCCTAGCTCAGCTACATATTAAACATTAGACAAGAAATAATTACAATAATTTAATTGATTCATGCATCGAACTAAACAAGAAAAAAACCAAAATTATCCCAAGAAAAGCAGAAAGAAGAAACTAATAATAAAAATATAATTTAATTAATTAAGAACAATTTATTAACTGCTCAACTGATGAAAAGGCTAAAATAAAATAGATAAATTACTATATGTTGAGTATCCCTTACATGAAATGCTTGGGACCAGAGGTGTTTTGGACTTCAGACTTTTTCAGATTTTTGGAATACCTGCATATTCATAATGAGATCTCTTTGGGATGTGACCCAAGTCTAAACATGGAACTCATTTATGTTTCATATAGACCTTATACACATAGCCTTGAAGTAGTTTTACACAATATTTTAAAAATTTTGTGTATAAAACAAGTTTGTGTACATTGAACCGTCAGAAAGCAAAAGTGTCACTATCTCAGCCACCCATGTGGACAATCTGTGATTGTTTGGCATCACCATCTTTCCTGACTTTGAATTTATATGCTACCAATAAGCATTTTCTTCTATTTATTCACACAGAAGTACTTAACAGTAAAACATATGATATACCCTTAATACAGTGAAAAAATAATGCGTTCAAGGTAATGAAGCAGCACAGTAGCATTCCCAGAATACCCGGATCAGCTGTTAAAAACAGCAACAACAAACAACGACAGGCTTTGTCTCCTGACATGGCAACAGGTCAGCGTTAGAAAAGGTTTGGTTTTTGGAACATTTCAGACTTCAGATTTTCAGATTAGAGATGCTTAACCTGTAGTTAATTCAATCAAAAAGAAGCACAAATACACAAAACAGGGAAATAACCACAAATATGTAGAAAGTTAAAATACTATTATTTAACATTTTTCATAACTATGTTAATGTATTTTTAAAGCTGTGTGAAATTACTTCTAGAAAAAATGTTATCAAAATTGACTAAAGACATATTTATAATCATGGAAAATATTGAGAAAGTTGTAAAAGAAATGATACTTACATATACATGCATATGCACACATACATAAATAGTTTCTCACATAAACTCTTTCAGACCTCTGAGGAACAAATAATTCTGAAGTTGAACGAGTCCAGTGCATAAAAAGGAAAGAAAATCTCAGTAGTCTTTGTAACAAAACAAGTTAAACAATTGATGGTGAGAACAACTGGACACATCGCAGGGAACAACACACACTGGGGCCTGACGGGAGAGGGTATGGGTGGGAGGCAGAGCATCAGGAAGGATAGCTAATGGATGCTGGGCTTAATACCTAGGTGATGGGTTGATCTGTGCAGCAAACCACCATGGCACATATTTACCTGTGTAACAAACCTGCACATCCTGTATATGTACCCTGAAACGTAAAATAAAAGTTGAAGAAAAAAATACATAAATAAAAAGTATGATTCATCTACGCTTAAAAACATATGCTGTCATAAGAATATCTTTAAAATATGTTACATGAAAAAATCAAGATGTATATTATATAAATCTTAATGGATACATTTATATATGTATATATATGTATATGTAAATATATACATGCAGATACATGAAAATTGATCGTAAAACTTGACAAGACACGAAAACTACTACAGATTAATTTCATTTTTTAAAATAAATTTTTAATCTAGTTATTTATTTATTTTGAGACCGGGTTATGAGACTGGCTAATTTTTGTATTTTTGGTAAAGATGGGGTTTCACCATGTTGCCCAGACTGGTCTCAAACTCCTGGCCTGGAGCGATCCACCACCTTGGCCTCCCAAAGTGCTGAGATTACAGGCATGAACCACCGCACCTGACCTAATTTCACTTTTGAATAAGAAAGCAAAAATCTTAAATAAAATACTAGCAAGTAGAACTTAGTAGCATATTTTTGGCAATACCAAGAAAAATTCATACCAGAAATGCAAGAGTGATTTAAAATTAGGAAATATGTTAATCTAATTACCATGTAAATACACTTAGATGTCCTCAGACTAAAAGTCAGCATCATGCTTAATGTTAAAACTTTAGAATCATTTCTATCAACATCAGGAATAAAGTCAGGGTATACTGTAACACCAATATTATTTAACACTGTTGTGCAGTTATTGACTGATATAAATAGCCAGAAGAAATAAATACAAGATGTGAAATTGGGAAGAGGAGGGAAAATTATAATTATTTGTAATTGATATGAAAAAATCCAAACAATTTAATGGAAACAACAAATGGTAAATGACAATTAGAAAACTGAAATATAAAAACAGATTTTTCCTATATGAAAAATGAGTTAAAAATAGTAGAGGAAAAAAGTTCACATTTACAATAGCGGTAAAAGCAGAAATGCCCAGAAATGCATTTGAGAAAAAGTGTTTAGAACCTATAAACCTCTACTGAGGAGCAAAAAGACTAAAATAAATGAAGATACAACTAATGTTTGGCTATAAACAAAATAAACTTAATTTTATAAAGTCGGTAATTATCATTAAATAGATGTATACATTAATTGTGATACCAATCCTACCAATGGCTTAGAAAGTGATTATAATGTTAATCTGGAAAAGATATTTGTGCATATAGGCAGTAAAATTCTAGATAAGAGGAATGATAATGAATTAGCTCCACCTGATAATAAAACATATTATTAAGCTATAGTAAATAAACCAGTACACTACTGACACAGTAGACTGATAATTGGCACAAAATGGAGAGTCCAGAGAGAAATCAAAACATAGATGTGAATTTACTATAAGGGTAGCATTTTGAATCAACATTTGAAAGACTGGTTGTTCAATAAATGGTGCTGACTCATCAACTAGTCTTTTTTGTGGGGGCAGGAGATGGAGAAGCAGCAGCATCACCATTATTACTATTATCCGGACTCTGACCCGGAGGGGAATTGGTTATGGAGAAGGGGCTTAAATGAGGGTCATACGATCATAATACAGAGAACCTGTGACTTTAGTATCCCTGCTGTAAGCCTTATAAATCTCTCGAAAGCTGAAGACAAATGGAAGACAGGGACATCAGGCAGGTAAAATAACAGATTTGCTGAGAGGCTGTTTGCCACTATTGGCTTCAGTTGAAGCTGTGAACTATCTTAGCTCACTCTTCTATCTCCTCTCCCCACACTTTTCTTCAACAAATAACCCATTCCATTTAAAGATGAGAACCAATCCCCTAGAAATTGCACAGGACCTTAGCAAAGGGTTGGGGCTGGAGAATATAAGAAGAGGAACATAAACAAAAAGCAGATGAAGAACAAATTTCAAGAGGAATTACCCACGCAAACAAGGGAAGGATTCAGACAAATAATTTCCCACAGCTTTCATTAAATTATAGATGACATGATCTCTCTTTCTGAAGAAAAATTTAGAGAACAGACATAAAGGTATGGAGAAGAGCTTATAAAAAATGAAATAATAATCTGGCAAAAGTCAAGAAAATAAACAAAAGCAAAAGAGAGAGAGAGATTACAGAGATCTACTTCACATCAGAAACAGCAAATAATATTTTAAAATGAATGAAAATACAGCCAGAGTCCTTACGGTCAGAATTAAGGAAATCACATAAGACAAAATGGAATAAAGTTTTTTTAAAAAATAGACATAATCATGAGGAAGTTGGTAGATAAGGAAATCCAATATATATCATAGGTGTTTCTTTTCTTTTCTTTTTTTTTTTTTTTTTTTTGAGATGGAGTCTCGCTCTGTCACCAAGCTGGAGTGCAGTGGCGCAATCTCAGCTCACGGCAACCTCCGCCTCCCAGGTTCAAGCGATTCCCCTGCCTCAGCCTCCTGAGTAGCTGGGACTACAGGCGCACACCACCATGCATGGCTAATTTTTTGTATTTTAGTAGAGACGAGGTTTCACCATGTTGGACAGGATGTCGATCTCCTGACCTTGTGATACACCTGTCTCAGCCTCCCAAAGTGCTTGGATTACAGGCGTGACCCACCGCACCCGGCCAGGTGTTTCTTAAGAAGACAATATTCCCAATAAAATGAAAGCTACCTACTTGTCTTTCACGTACTTACCTTTTTTTCCAAGCTCTATCTGTACGCATGTATGAATGTGTATATGAGAGAGATTTCCGAAATGATGTTCATCAAGAGTTAGAGATAGTCGTTTCTGCATGGTGATGTTTGAGAGTGAATATTAGCTTTCTTCTTTGTATCTTGTATAATAAACATGTATTAGTTTTATAAAGTCATTTTCATTCAAAAAGAAAGTCAAATAATTAAAACAACCAATGGTTTTGAAAAGTCAAGAATTAAAAGCAATTTATATAAAAATTAACTTTATATGTGTAATAGACCTAAAGGTAAAATGTAAAACTATAATACTCATAGAAGCAGGGATAGAAAAATATCTTGACCTTGGGTTAGCCAAAGAGTTCTAGATATGACACTAGAAGTACAATCCGTAACATAAAGTATTGATAAATTAAACTTCATCAAAATTTAAAAATTTTCTTTGTGAAGAATATGGTTAAGGAAATAAAAACATTGGCTGGGCATGGTGGCACACACCTGTAATCCCAGCACTTTGGACATCTGAGGTGGGCAGATCACTTGAGCTCAGGAGTTCAAGACCAGCCTGAGCAACTTGGCGAAACCCCATCTCTACAAAAAAATACAAAAATTAGCTAGGTATGGTGGCATGCACCTGTAGTCCCAGCTACTTGGGAGGCTGAGGGAGGAGGATGGCTTGAACCCGGGAGGCAGAGGTTGCAGTGAGCTGAGGTCGCACCATTGTACTCCAGCCTGGGCGACAGAGCCAGACCCTGTCTCAAAACAATGACAACAAAACATAACATCAGTCACAGACTAGGAGAAAATATTTGCAAATCACGTATCTAACCCTCAAAATTCAGCAATAAGAAAATAACTCAATTTTTAAACGGCAAAGGGTTTAAATAGACACTTCACCAAAAGTATACTGATAACAAATAACCACATGAAAAGATGATCAACATCATTAGTCATCAGGTAAGTAAAAAATAAAAACACAATGACACACCAGCATATACACAAACGTGGCTAAAATTAATAAAACAAAACTGACAATATTAAGTGCTGATGAGAATGTGGAGTAACTGAAACTCTCAGATAGTCCTGGTAGAAATGCAAAATTATACAGCCACTCTGGAAAACATAAGCGCTTCCCTAAAAAGCAAAACATACGTTCACCTATGTCCCAGCCATTTCATTTTTTTTGTTTGTTTTTAGAGAAATAAAAACTTATGTTAACATAAAAATCTGTACTCAAATGTTTATAGCAATATTTCGTGATCACCAAAAACTGGAAACAACCCAATTGTCCTTCAGTAGGTGAGTAGATAAACTGTGCTGTATACACACAAGAGATACCACTCAGCAATAAAAAGCTATGCACTACTGATACACATAACAACCTGGATGAATCTCAAATGCATCATACTAAGTGAAAGAACTCAAAAGATTACATACCATATAATCACATTTATAAGATATTCTGGAAAAGGTAAAAATATAGGAACAGAAAACAGATCACTGGTTGCCACGGGTATGTGATGGAGATGGGTCTTAATAAAGGTACAGCAGGTGGGATTCTTTGGAACGTTGAAATTGTTCTGTTTTGGTTACAAGAATCTATGTACATGTAAAAACTCATGGAAAAAAGTGAATTGACAACTTGTCAATTTAAAAACTTCACTGCCTCCCCACACCCTGTGTACATTTAGCTTTCCACATTCAAAACCTTCTTGATATAAATTAAGTTATATTAACCCAGAAAGTAGATCAGGGGAGCAGGTATAGAACAACATTTGGATCTACAGGTGCCATGACTTTAGGAAGACATGAGATTATATCCTTATGGTGACACGAGCTCATTTACATAGCTGCATCAGTTTCATAGGAAAACAAAAAAATAAATAAAGCAAGACCACCCAAAGTACAACAAATACAAAAGTATAACAAATTACCACTTTAAAGAAATATTGAAAACAAGGCTATTGAGGAAAGTTTCTGCTACGTATTAGTTTGGCACCCATCTTATCTTTGCCTTTTGTTTTGGTAGCGTAGTATTGAGAAAATCCTACATAGACCATTGGAATGGAATACACAGCCCAGAAATAATGCCACACACCTAGAATCATCTGATCTTCAACAAAGCCAACATAAACAAGCAATGGGGAAAGAACTCTCTAGTCAATAAATGGTGTTAGGAAAACCATCTGAATAACTATGTGGAAGACTGAAACTGACCCCTTCCTTACACTATATACAAAAATTAACTCAAGATGTATTAAAGTCTTTAATGTAAAACCTAAAACTATAAAAACCCTGGAAAGTAACCTAGGAAATACCATTTTGGACACAGGACTTGGCAAGGATTTCATGACAAAGATGCCAAAAGCAATAGCAACAAAAACAAAAATTGATAAATGGGACCTAATTAAACTAAAGAGCTTCTGCTAGCAAAAGAAATTATCAACAGAGTAAATGGACAATCTATAGAATGGGAGAAAATAATTGCAAAGTATGTATCAAACAAAGATCTAATATCCAGAATCTATTTGGAACTTAAACAATTTTACAAACAAGAACAAAACTACCCCCATTAAAAAGTGGGCAAAGAATATGGACAGATATTTTTCAAAAGAAGACATACATGCAGCCCACAAGCATATGAAAAAAAAGCTCAGCGTCACTAATCACTAGAGAAATGCAAATCAAAACAATAATGAGATACCATCTCACATCAGTCAGAATGGCTATTACTAAAAAGTAAAAAAATAACAGATGTTGGTGAGGTTGTGGAGAAAAGGGAACACTTTGATACTGCTGGTGGAGTGTAAATTAGTTCAGCCATTGTGGCAAGCAGTGTGGCAATTCCTCAAAGAACTTAAACAGAATTAGCATTTGACTTAGCAATCCCATTACTGGGTATATACCCAAAGGAATATAAACCATTCTACCATAAAGATACATGCATGTGTATGTTCATGGCAGCACTATTTAAAGTAGCAAAGACATGGAATCAACCTAAATGCCCATCGGTGGTAGACTGGATAAAGAAAATGTGGTACATATACATCGTGGAATACTGTGCAGCCATAATAAAAAAGAATGAAGTCACATCCTTTGTAGCAACATGGATGGAGCTGGAGGCCATTATCCTAAGCGAATTAACGCAGGAACAGAAAAACAAATACCACATGCTCTCACTTATAGGTGGGAGCTAAACAACGAGAACACATGAGCACAAAGAGGAAAACAACAGACCTTGAGGCTTACTTGTGGGTGAAGGGTGGGAGGAGGGAGAAGATCACAAAAAGTACCTATCAGGTATTACGCTTATTACCTGGGGAACAAAATAATCTGTACACTAAACCCCTGTGACACACAGTTTACCTATATAACAAACCTGCACACGTATCCCTGAATCTAAAATAAGTTACAAAACAATAATACAATAAAAAGAAAATCCTGACACCCAGAGAAATGTAGTGAAAATAACAATGTATTTTCAGTCCACCTTGCACCATCAAGATGATCTTCAATTAACTTGTTTCAGAAGCTTGAAAGAGAACAGTAGAAAATCATTATTTTTCCAACAAAAAAAAACACAAAATTAACTGCTTACATTCCTTGTGAGAAATAAAGTGTCACAAGTGAAACTTAAAATAACCTTTTATGGAAACACTTAGAAGAAATCCAGATACATTCATAGAAATAGCAGAATGATCTTTATTCCCAAGCTTTATTTTTTTTTTTTGAAGTGAGTTAACCTGACAGTAATAGTGCATCAGGAATTGCCAATATATTCAAATTTAATATACAATGCATTCAAGCAGGCGTTTTACTCAAAGATATTTAAAAACATATTTGAAAACAAAATTAAGAACAAACATTGAAAGATGCCCTACAGCTCCGAGGTTTCTATAAAACACCATTTTAAAACCAGCCACCTACAGCTTGATAAACACCATCTAAGCCAAACGAGACTGTGAATGATCAATCATTCAATGCAAACCTGTTCCCACTTTATTTACCCAATTATGGTTTTCAGTTGCTAAATAACATACATATAAGCTTACATTCAGTTAGAGAGGTTATTCAAGGCACTTTGTATAACCCAGACACTATTATCTTCATTCATGCACCCAATAAATATTTGCTGAAGTCTACCATGTCATAGGCACTCCTCTAGGCACTGGGGATGCAGACAAAACTCCCTGCCCTAATGCAGCCTCTACTCCAGAGGGGAGGGACAGGCAAGCAAGGAGGGTAATAAGCTTTAGAAGGTGGTAAGTGCAAGGAAGAATATAAAGCAGGGGAAGAAGATCAGGAGTGTTGTATTTTCAATACGTTGGTCATGGAAAGCCTCATTGAGAAAGGCGATATTTGAGCAAAGACTTGAAGGAAGTGAGAGATTGAGCCATGTAGATACTTGGTGTAAGAGCATCCCCGGCGGAGGGCACAAGTGCAGAGGCTCAGGGTGGGTGCTTCCCAGGCATGTTTGAGTGAGAATGGGGAGCCCAGTGTGGCTGGAGCTTGGAGCAAAGAGACTGTAATTAGAGATGGGCTCAGAGAGGTGAGGATATTATAAACTTCAGCTTCTTGCGGACCATTAACCATGTAAAAACAGGATCTAATTCCTCTCCTTGCCTCCTTCCATTCAAGGATCAATGTCTTCCAGTGTACTAGGGGGAAACAGCCTTTGTCTCAAGTGCATTTTTGACCTGGGCACACTGCAGCCTGTTCCTCTGCTTGCATCTGGTGGCACCACAGCCCCCCACTCACGCTGTTTCTAGTTACTGGGCAGTCTGAATTAGCATTACCATTCATTCACTGCTGCTGCCTCTGCCCTAGCATTATAAGGGGGAAGTCCCTTGCTCCAAATAGGGAAGAGTGCCCTTCCTTATACCCTAAGACCACTGACATAGCTCATGGTGTGTCCAAGACTTTTCTAAAGGCTTGAGGAAACCATAAGAGGATTACAGTGCACGAGGAAAACCTGAATAGCATCTTACTGAAACCATGGCCCACCTGCCATCTCCCACCACAGGGAGTTCTTTCCCGGCTGACTCTCCATTAGGCCCAGCGCCTCCAAAAATCCTAGGTCTTCAAACCCTGTCCTCTCTTCTTCAGTCCCCAGGCTGTCAAATTCCTGACTCTGCGCCACCAGAGGAAGTCTCAAATTTTACCAAACAACAACTTTTCATCAAAAGAACACACTACTTTATTCTGAAAAGCCCCTTCATCCTTGTGTCAACCCCTACTCTGTCCAGATGTGCCGCTGGGCCTTGCCTTTGCATAACCAGAAGGTTCATGGAAGCCTTTTCCCTCTGCCAAGATGAAGTCTTCCACAGGCCCTAGAATGTAGAAACATCTCCCAGCACCTTTTCTAAAAATGTCAACATTTTGTTCCTGTGATACTTGATACAGTTTAAAACTATTATGTGTTATGAAAAATATAAACCAGGAGTCATATTACTTGTTTGCTGCACACCCACCTTCCTGGGGTGTGAGTTGCTAACCAAGCAGCAGGTGTGAACTTAGCAAGGTAAGGCCTATTTAACCATCAGGCACAGTGAGCACTAACATGTTTTAATTTATCTTAAAATCAGGAAGAAAAATAGATTTTTAGGTCAAAGAACATGTCTTAATATATAATACTAACATATTTCTCTTTATGCCAATGCAGTCATATAATATAAACATTAATGGGGAAGGAGCCCATGAAGACAAAAATGCCTAAGGACCATGACAGTCCTAGTGAGTCCCTGAAGCCAGGCAGAGCCTGCCATGTCTTGAACTCGACTGGGTCATTCATGCTGGGTGGTTTGTCTCTCAGCTCTTGGTAACAAAGTTGTGGCCAATACATGACCCTTAAGCACAATAGAATAACATTTAGTTGCCCATTGTTAATGATGAATAAGAAGATAGTAAAGCTATAATTATTGTATAAAGTATCTCCCAGTGGCAAAGAAGGTAGGCATCAACGTAATCAAGTTATGAAAAACACAAAAGAGAGGAATTAGGTAGAATCAAACTGACTTTTTGTGATTCTTTTCTAGGCTCTAGGTTCTTGATCCATAGTCTCAACTGGAAGCAAGTCAGACATTAAATAATAATAATATGCACCAGTAGTAATATTTAATATGTGACAGGCTCTATGCAAAATGCTTTGCATGTGAACTCACTTATTCTTTGTAAGAGTCATTAATACTTTCAGTTGCTAGAGACAGAAATCCAATTTAAGCAAGCTTAACACATACAGGGAGGAATGTATTGGTTCACATGCCTGGGAAGAGTTCAGGGCAGCTTTGAGAATCAAAGAATGAGAGGGAGCAAAAGGAGTCTTGGGAGTGAAACCATTCAGCACCACCAAGTTCACTCTCCACCCCCTTTATTTTTGCTAGCTTCTCTTTTATCTTCTTCAAACAGGCCTACTCCACGTGGTAGAGAAAATAGTTGCCTGGAAACCCCAACTTTACCTCCATCTTAGTTTGGGCTCCCCTCAAAGCAAACTCCAAGGCAAAAGTTTGGGTGTACCACTTTATTTGGAAGGTGACACCAGAAGCAAAATGAGAGGGCAGGTAAGTAAGACAAAGAAGGGGCAGAAACCCCAAACAGGTGTGTCAGTGGGTTACAGCTGGAGCAAGTAGATCTCAATCCTACTGGGATGCCTCAAAAAGAATGTGTGGAGCACCACTCAGAATTGAACCGCTGAAGAACAAGGAAGCTGAGGTGTTTATCTGCCAACTCCCCTCCTTCATTGTTTGAGAGTTGCTCTGGGAGTGGTAACTCCCTAGCTTGCTACGCAGGCCAAAGAACAGCTTTATGCAGAGAGACACAGGAACTCAAGTTTGTGTGCAGGGACTGTCTGCAGGTGACCTCAAGGGTGAACCAATGGGGTATGAGTGGAGCCCCTATACCATCCACTACAACTCCTTCCAGCACCATGGCCCCCAAGCTACATGGAGCTGCTGCTTCTCCAGTTGCAGCAAGCCCAGCAAGGGACCTGATCTATCAGGCTTAAATCACATGCCTGCTGTGGATCAATCACAGGTCCAGGAGAACAAAGGACTGCTTCCTAGGAAGAGGAGCAGCTTCATCTGTTGGAATACAAAAGGTTCCCCTAGTCCTTTTCCAGTAACCACAACCCATATTCACTACTTAAGTAGTGAATTATAAGAAGAAGAGAGGCTGGCCTTGCTCTGCCCAGTAACCAGGGAACTGGCAGACACAAAACTGCCTGGTTCTCCAGTTTTCACCAACTTGATCCCCTGCAGAAAGAAAACAGTCATTATCAAAAAGCCAATTGTCATTCTGCCTCTTTAGACAAATTCCCATTAAAGATAAAGCAAATTTTAATTAGATTAAGTATCCAATTATTGTAATTACATTTTTAAAAAATTCACATCATGAAGATGACCCTTTTTAAAAGGGTTACAGGAATAATTAGTGTATTCATATTAACCAAAATGTATTGGATAATATTTATACCCAGAAGACAAAGTACATTACACACACTTCACCTTTAGGGAAAGCTTGCAAATGTTTTGGCAGTGGCATGAATATTTATAGGCAAGAGTGTGCTTTAGCAAGATTATGTGAGGAAGCATTTAAATGCTCACCAATTTTTACCCAGGGGTAAAGTTTACAGAAAATGTAGTGCAGAGATTATGGATATGCAAAGTGTGACTTAAGCAGGGAATTTCTATCAGTTTGCTTAATTAATTGGCACCAAAGACTATTTCTCCTTATTCAAGGCAGAAATGCCCAAGGTATCCAACTGTGACTTCTCTCTGCTCTGCGTCTTCCAGGGACAGAGGCCAGTGAGGAGAGTTGGTAGGAAAGCAGTAAGGACATTCTCACCTTGACCACTCACCACCAGGAAATTTCTATCCTCATACTCCTAACCTTTGCCCACCTGTTCCCAATTGGGTAGAGCTTTAGGATAAGAAATGTGGGTCTTCTAGAGTCTTCCTCCCAAAGGTTTTCCTAGAAAACTCTTCCTTTTTCTGATTCCAATTTTCTTTCTTCAGACCTGCCTTTGAGTGGCAGCAGCTGCTACTGTTTTTATCTCACACATGATTGCCTTCCAGGCTCCATCACATTTGCTGGCTCAGTGGGAGGGAGGCAGCACACTCTCCATTTCACAGATGAGAAAACTGGGGCCCCAGAGCTTGGAATAACTCCCAGAACCACACCACAGAACTGGCCTTATAAGGAAGCTCCAGTGCCACAGATCCCAGACCTGCATGGTCTCTGCTCTGCCTGTTGGGAAACTGCGTTGTGGCTACCAGCCACAGGAACATCCCACCTCTGCTGCTGCCTCACCCACCAAAAGAGGTAGGCCAAGCAAGCATTGCTGTTTCCTCTCACAGATAACTTTCAAACCAAAGTTGGACATGGGTATGTCTGATGGGGGAAACAATTAACTATTTGCCTAGTAGCAAGGGGCCAGGAAATGTAGTTTGTTGGCTTATACATTGAGAACCTGAGACTCTCAATATGGATAATATCAAATGAAGAAAGGGTATTCAAAGATTGTGGACATCCACTATTGGCAGGTGTTCATCATATTTCCCTTATCCCTGATCAAAATTCTACCCATTGTTCAAAGTCCAGGTCCCATATGCTGTTCTGTGCATTCTGTCCCATCTCTTGCCTGTCTTCTCTAACCTCTTCATTGTAAACTTTGGAGTTACAGGCCTTGCTCCCTTCTGCTCAGTGTTCTGGGTACCTGGGTCTCATTTTCCTGCTAACACCTTGATTTCCTGCCTGTAGTAAGGTGTATGACTCTCCACAATGGGGACTCCACAGTGGACAGAGAGAGAGAGAGAGAGAGTGTGTGAGAGAGAGATTTACTTTAGGCAACTGGCTCATGTGATTTTAGAAGCTGGCAAATCCAGACTCTGCAAGGTGGGCCAACAGGCTGGAGACCCAGGAAAGACAGATGCTGCAGTTCAAATCCAAAGTTCAGCTGGCTACAGAATTGCTTCTTGCTGGGGGAAGTGGGTCTTTTGTTCTATTCAGGCCTCCAACTGATTGGATAAGGCCCACTCACATTATGAAGAGCAATCTGCTTTAGTCAAAGTCTGCCGATTCAAATGTTCATCTCATCCAAAAACACCCTCACAGAAACATCCAGAATTAAGCATGACCACATATCTAGGCACCATCACCCAGCCAAATTAACACACAATTAATCATTACAGTCACTTCAGGGACAAATTTGGTGGCAAATTCAGTCTTTTTGAAATGAGATTTTCTGGGGTGACTCTTCGAGGAAACTGATTGCTGATTCCTGGAGAGAGGTCTAGTTGCTCAGAACAGTGGCAGAATCAATGTGTGTTTGAGAAACTAGCAGCCTCATACTTGAATAAACACCTGCCATGAACGAGTTCTGTGCTCAGCCATGCCATGGGAGAAGCATCCTATCCTCCTGGGACTCCCAACTAGGTGAAAAGGCCCAACAAACCCATGAGAAACAGTGTCCACAGGAATCTAGTGAAAGGAAGAGTCAGCATGGGATGGAATCTGGGAGAGCCTCCTGAAAAAAGTTCATAGTGTTTGGGCCTTATATTTTAGGAAAGATTGGCTATGAAAGGCAAGGAGGGAAGAAAATTGGGTAAAGGAGCATCTTAAGAGAGGAATACACAGAGCTCATGCTGGCCTAGAGATGAGGGGATGATTTTGGGCAAGGGAATGAATTCTACTTCAAGGATGAGAGCCCTTGGAAGGGTGGTCAATGAGCTGAGACTAAATATGGTAGCCAAAGGGAGTCATGGAAGGCTTTTGAGCAGGAGAGGATCCCAAGCTCAGATTCCAGCCTGGTCTGGAGGGTAAAGCACAACGGATAAGACTTAGGAGACCATGGAGTCTCCTGAAAACTAGGCTATTGCCTCTGGGCTCTGTTTCCCTTGCAGGGAGTTCATAAGAAGGCAACCACTTCATGTCCATTTTCTTCCTTCTTGGTCTTCTTCCTCTTTCTTCTATTTTCTTCCCATCCCTCCCTGGCTTCTCTCCCATTTTTATTTTCCAATCTGAATTCTTCCTCCTGCAAACATCTTGTGTGAGTTCTCCTCTGTCCTCCCACTTCTTTCTTCAGCTCCTCATGGGCCTGTCTTCCAGGGAGACCTTATGTTTAGGAAATAAAGAAACAGCTGTCAACTTAATCCCGGGAGAAGTTTTTCCACAACGACTTATAAGTAAATGCCCTAGAAATAAAGTTTCCTGGCCGGGTGCGGTGGCTCATGCCTGTAATCCCAGCACTTTGGGAGGCCGAGGCAGGCAGATCATGAGGTCAGGAGATCGAGACCATACTGGCCAACATGGTGAAACCCCATCTCTACTAAAAGTACAGAAATTAGGTGGGTGTGGTGGCATGTGCCTGTAATCCCAGCTACTAGGGAGACTGAGGCAGGATAGTTGCTTGAACCAGTGAGTTGGAGGTTGCAGTGAGCTGAGATTGTGCCACTGCACTCCAGCTTGGCGACACAGCGAGACTCTGTCTTTAAAAAACAAACAAACAAACAAACAAAATATATATATATATATAGTTTCCTCAATTTCCCTTTCCCATGTTAGAATTCAAGTGCCCTGATGTTAAACAAATTTTGACTTTAGGAGTGATTTCATGAACGAAGGCTTCCAACTCATAATGATAAACATTCTGGGGCACTTTCCCACAGGCTGTCAGATAGGAAAAATACACAAGGAATAGATTTCTAAAGTTCAGCAAATGAAGGGTTTAGCTATTGTTTTTGAAGACTATTTCCTCTTTGCTGTCCAAAAGAACTGGCAGACACAGCAGAGGTAGTGTAGAGAATCCTGCTCTGGGAGTTGGGAGAACTGGGCTTCAATCCCAATGCAGACATGAATGATCAGGGTGATCTATAGCAAATCTTTGCCCCTTTGTAGATCCCAGTTTTCCCTTTAATCTAATAAAAAGAGAATTGAGACAACTGACAACTAATCCCTAAGGACCTCTCAGTCTCCCCTCCCCTGACCACCTTTAGTCTTCCAGAATGGACCCCTGGGAGGCTACTAGTCTCAAAGGATGTTTTGGGGATGCCAAGTCCAGCCCAGAATATACTGGTTAGAAGATGCTTTTAAGCCCGCAGGGAGAGAACAGAAAATCCCTGGTTGCATTTAAGCTCCAAAGGGAGCCCCTGTGCAAAGCTGGAGTGATTCCTGAATACCTCTTTGCCTATTTTCAAACCTTCACTACACTCAAGAATTCCTCCTACCCCACCCTGAGTCCTTTCTCAGATAATGGCCCAAACATATCCTTTACCAAGAAAATGAAGGCAATGAGAAATGAACCCCATGACTTTCTGTCCCTGCACCACTCCTTTTATTAACATATGCACCTGAACCCACTCCATCTCCTTTCCTCTGAGCTGATCCCTACTGCCAGGGAGCTCAATGTCTGGTTCCCATGTCTGCTCCACAATCTGGGCTTTGCTCCTACATTGATCTCCCTTGCTCCTCTATTTTCCATCTCCTCTTTTCTGACATTTTTCCTCTAAATGTATAAACACGCTTTTCTCTTCCCTTAGAAAAGGCACCCTCAAGTTATCACCGTAACTTTTATCCCTTCTTTTCATGCCAGCTCCATATACAGTGGGCTGTACTTGCCATCTCTACTTCCTTGTCATTTCCTCCTTCTTCAGCCTATAGCCATTAGACTTTTGAGTTTTGATCTGCATTCCCTACCAATACTTTTTTTTTTTTTTTTTTTTTTGAGACAGAGTCTTGCTCTGTCATCAAGGCTGAGTGCAGTGGCGCGCTGTCGACTCACTGCAACCTCTGCCTCCTGGGTTCAAGCCATTCTCCTGCCTCAGCCTCCTGGATAGCTGGTATTACAGGCATGCACCATCACGCCTGGCTAATTTTTGTATTTTCAGTAGAGACAGGGTTTTACCATGCTGGTCAGGCTGGTCTCAAACTCCAGACCTCAGGTGATCCACCCACCTAGGCCTCCCAAAGTGCTAGGATTACAGGCATGAGCCACCATGCCCAGCCCCCTACCAGTACTTTATTGGAAAACCTAAACCCTTAAGATCTTCAATTTTAGTGCACTCCCAGCTCTGATGTTATACCTCTAGCCACCAGAGACAGCAGCCATCCCAGGTCCCACTCCAAGCTGCCCCAGCTCCATGAGCTGCCTACCAGCTCTGTCGCCTTGAGGAGGCTCCCATGTCTTCCAGGCGCACATCCCAACTGACTGTAACAATGAATATGTTCCAAGCCAAATACTCTGGACTATAACTTGCTGCTTTCACCTTTCTCTTGGCCACTTCCAGAACTAATGAGATCATGATCTCTGCCCATTTACTTTGGCTACCATCTAAAGTCCAAGCCCCCAAGGTCATTAGTTTGCACATGGCCCCTCATCTCCATTCTGCTCACTTCATATTTTACTCTGACTCCATTTCTGACTTCCAAACCTTCCACTTACCGTGCCATATAGAGTCAAGATTTATCATCAGAAAAACTCCTATATCCTTGACTTCTTTGAAGTTTATCTTAACCTCCTCCTCCTCCTTTTTCTCCTCCTCCTCCTCCTCCTTCTCCTTCGAGATGGACTCTCACTCTGTTGCCAGGCTGGAGTGCGGTGGTGCGATCTCAGCTCACCGCGACCTCTGCCTCCCAGGTTCAAGCAATTCTCCTGCCTCAGCCTCCCAAGTAGCTGGGATTACAGGCATGCATCATCACACCCAGCTAATTTTTGTATTTTTAGTAGAGACAGGTTTCCTCATGTTGGCCAGGGTGGTCTTGATTTCTTGACCTCGTGATCCACCCCCCTCAGCCTCCCAAAGTGCCGGGATTACAGATGTGAGCCACTGCACCTGGCCTGTCTTCTTCTAATGAAAACTAGGCTGTTGCCTCGGGGCTCTGTTTCCCTTGCAGATCTCCCAAAGTAAGAGCTATTTTTCTTCCTACAGCTCAAAGCCAGGGAATAGAATAGATGCCCAACTTGTTCCCCCTTGCTGCTTCCAAATTGCTTCTTCCTCTTCTTCCTTTAAAAAACACAGCTCCTGGCCAGGTGCAGTGGCTCACGCCTGTAATCCCAGCACTTTGGGAGGCCAAGGCGGGTGGATCACAAGGTCAGGAGATCGAGACCATCCTGGCTAATACGGTGAAACCCTGTCTCTACTAAAAATACCAAAAAAAAAAAAAAAAAATTAGCCAGGTGTGGTGGCAGGTGCTTGTAATCCCAGCTACTTGGAAGGCTGAGGCAGGAGAACGGCGTGAACCCAGGAGAAGGAGCTTGCAGTAAGCTGAGATTGCACCACTGCACTGCAGCCTGGGTGACAGAGCAAGACTCTGTCTCAAAAATAAATAAATAAATAAATAAATAAATAAATAAATAAAATAAAAAAATAAACCACAGCTCCTTAGAAGAGCATGTCATCTGGCTGCTCATTACTTCTTCTGTTCCTGTCACCTTCCAACCTTGTAGTAACTCCACATTCGTTGAAGATTTTAACACTTGGATCAGAAATTTCCCACCATATTTCTGTCCTCATACATGGGAACTTCAACATAATGTTGTAACCTAGGTTTCCACTGTGGCTTCTTATAACTTCACATGAGCACTCTCACTAATGTCATCTTCTGCCAGACTTCATTTACTATAGATGGGCTGATGATTTCCATATTATTTCTAGCCCAAATGTCTCTTCTGAGCTCCAGGCCCATATATCCAACTGCATATTTCTACTTGGATATTTCATGGAACTTCAAATTCAGCTAGTCAAAATCTGAACTCATCTTTCTCACAAACCTGATTCTTCTGTTCTTAAAATCATATTACATAGAATCAATGTCTACCCAGTTACCCAAGCTAGAATTTGGGGGTGGGGAGCAGTCATTCCAGACTCCTCTGTATCTCTTAGAGACCACATCCCATTAGTCACCTCCTCCTTAATCTGCACCTATAGTCCAGGAGTCCAGTGGTTTTCTGACTAAACCTCCCCAGAGAGTAAACGTGGTAGCTAAGATGGCAAATTCTTGAGTAAGCATGCCTGTGTTCAAATCATAGCTTCCAGTTTATACTGTGTAATTACTGGCAAGTAAATTATGTTCTCTGGGGCTCCATTTTCTTACCTGTAAAATGATACCCATAATATTGCTTACCTCTTAAAGTTATTGGGAGGATTAATTATGATATGTAAGATGCCTAGAACATAATCAGTACTCTAACTTTTAGTGATGTTAATAACATCAATGATAATAATGCCTGAGTGAAGCCAGCAGGGGCACCCATCTGGCTGCATGAATCAAGGAAAGAGATTCAGAAGATATCCATTGCTTTAAAAAAATTAAACAATTTTTTTTTTTTTTTTTTTTTTTTTTAGAGACAGGGTCTCACTCTGTCATCCTGGCTGGAGTGGGTGCCCCTACTGGCTTCATTCAGGCATTATTATCATCTTATATATCATAACTAATTGTGGTTCACACAATCACAGCTCACTGTAGCTTCAAACTCTTGGGCTCAAGTAATCTTCCCACCTCAGCTTCCTGAGTAGTTGGGACTACAGGTGCACATCACCATGCCTGGTTAATTTTTCACATTTTTTTGGGTAGAGATTAGGGCTCTCACTATGTTGCCCAGGCTGGCCTTGAACTCTTGGTCTCAAGCCATCCTCCAGCCTTGGCCTCCCAAAGTCCTGGGATTATAGGTGTGAGCCACCGTGCCCAGTCTCAACTGCTTTTTAGTCAGATTTCCAGCCAATTCTTCATTCAGACCCACTCTGCACCCTCGGCTTTAAAGGAACCCAGTACCTCCAATTCTTAAGAGCATGGGTTTTGAGTGGCAAATTAGTTTACTCCTTACAGGCTTTCCCTCCACAGCCATTTAACTTTTTATGCTCTTCACCTGTGCTGTCTAATGTGGGCGCCAACGACCCACACTATTGTGCTGATAAAATTTGAAATATTTTTGATATCTTGGTTTAAAATACTATTAAAATAAATTTTACTTCTTTTTATTTTTTAAATGTGGCTACTGGAAAATTTTAAATTACATATGTGGCTGGCATTATGTTTCTATTGGACAGTGTTGCATGTGTCTTACAAAATTGACATTTCTCATCTGCTGTCATGTTTTCTATCACTGTATTTAGTCTTGTAGTTTATACACTTTATTTATTTTCATTTTGGGGCACTGTCTCGGGAAAACAAAGATAAATGCATATGTTACATCTGCCATGTTTACCTGGAAGTTCTACCTAAGCTTTTCACAATGTAGCTCCTGCTTATATTTGTGCACTTCGTGTCCTGTCACTACTCTATTGCCCTGCCAAAATGAATTACCAATAGCTTTCTGAACACACCAGGAAGCTTCCAGCTTTGCCTTTATTTTTTTGGCCTCCTTTTCCTGGACTACCTTTCTAACCCCTCCCACCTGTCTGCCTAGTAAGTTACTCATTTTTCAACAACGAACTCAATTTCACCTTCTCAAAGGAGCTTTTCTTGACTTTTCCTCGTACCAGTTGAGCAGACTGCTCGGGGGTCCAGAATATTTCCTGCATTTTTTTGTTTATATCATTATCTGCCCTACAAAGGGAATCCGTTTTATTTATCAGACCTGTAGTGCCAAGTTGAGGGTCTAATACATAGTAAAAACTAAAATAATGCTAAATGAACAAATGAAGACAGTAACAAAGAACGGCGGGATTATAGAGGAAGGAGAGGCTGACTGAAAAAGTTTCGAGAGAGCAGTATTTTTAAGCTGTTCTTCAGAGAAGTTTTTGACAAGTGGAGATGGTGTCAGGAATTTTCCAGGCAGTGGGAACAGGACGAGCAAAGCTTACCTGAAGACAAGCAATATGCTAAAGAAATAGTAAATCATCCAGTTTGGAAGGAGCATTGGTAAGACCAGATCATGCAGGGCGTTGAGGTTATAGAAAGGACTTTGACTATTGTTCTGAAGATAATGGAGAGTTAAAAGGTTGTAAGCTGGAGAGACAGAGAAATAGTCTTCTGTTTTAGCATTATCACCTGTGGCTGCAGCTGGATAATGAAAGAGAGGGGTATGAGTGGAAGCTGGAAGACAGTGAATTCATGGAGATGAGGAGAAACTCGATGTTGTGGTTTACGGGTGGGTGGGGGGCAGTGGTGGTAAGTGGGGATAGAGATCCGGGCACGATGTGTAGGAGGTAGAATGCACAGGACTCAGTAACAGATGAACATGGGGAGTGAGGGAGGAGTTTTTAGTTAGTATGAATAGGAAGGCGAGGGTACCCTTTACAGCGACGGGTAACCACGCCAGAGGAGCAGGTCAGCTCGACGCTGGAGATGAAGGTGCAGGCGCCTCGCACACCTTGTCCCTCGCGCGACGCCGTCCGCGCCGCCCGCGGTTTGATAGGGAGCGGCAGCCCGCGCTGCGGTTCCGGTTCCGGTTCCGGTTCCGGTTCCGGTTCCGGTTGGCGTTTGCACCTGCGACCGCCGTGAGCAGTCATGGCGTACTCCACAGTGCAGAGAGTTGCTCTGGCTTCTGGGCTTGTCCTGGCTCTGTCGCTGCTGCTGCCCAAGGCCTTCCTGTCCCGCGGGAAGCGGCAGGAGCCGCCGCCGACACCTGAAGGTAAGAGCAGGCCAGCTCTCTCTAAGCTTCCTGGCGCCGAAGAGTACGGAGAACGCTGCTCGAGGGAGGGGTGACTCTGAGAGTCTGCAGCCTTCACCGAAACATCCACCAAACTGACAGGAGAGGGCGGACGAGACGGCGTTGAAGGGCCAGTCCCCACGGTTCCATTGTTATCAGCGGGTGGCGGCCCAGATGGTTCTGCTGCTGGAAGGGCCAGGAATGTATGCGTGCATGCCTGGGCATCCTCTAGGTGGCCTTGCATACTCCCGTTTACGCGCAGCCGTTTCTCTCTTACCCCACTGATTTAACTCATCTTGTCACCATTTGTACACGTGCTTTGAGCCAAGGGTTCCCAGTTGGGTTTTCCTCTTTAGGTTTTCCGTGTACTTTCTGACGCGCCGCTTCGTACGAAATCAAGGCAAATGCAATTGGTACAGCAAACCTTAATTCGTTATTTTTTTTCAACTTGGTGCTGGGCTCTCACTGCTTCAGGGTCTTCTTGTGCCTTTAAAAATATATCTTGAAGATTTTAATAACCATAGTTTCAGTTGCTGAGGTGTGGTTATGAACGAATTATTACGTTCACCTTATTGAAGCAGTTTTTATCTGTTAATTGTTCGTTGTTGGCATGATGTATGTGGCGTTTAAAAATTCATCCTCTTAGCTGCACTGGGGCCTTTTACAGAATGAGTGTAAAGGCATGGTGCTGAAGGCTGGGAGAAGGAACCAGAACAATTCTCTACAGGTCATGAAGTTCTACTGGTAACTTTCTCCTGTAAATTATCCTTGTAACATCTTTGAGACATGATTTTATGGTGTCTGAACTCTTCCAGTAATGTTTAAACTGTTGATTGCTGGACAGCTCCTTTTGAACTGTAATCCACTTCTCTCTGCTTAATACACATTGGCTGTAGTTCCATTCTCTTGAGCATGATACACACTATAAATGCAAAGCACCAAGCTTCGGGGTGGAGGGCAGATTGAACACATAATTCTGTTTATAGAATTTGCCTGATAATCTGTGTGCTTGTAAGACTATCCACCTGGAAGAGACTTCTAAAACATATTTGCATATTTGTTCTTTTTTTTTTCTTTGTCTCACTGCAGTAATCCCAAAGATTTTTACCTACTTTGTCTAATGATATTGTCTGCCTTGAAGAAGAGTAAATTCATGATGATCCTGAACAGTGAAGATTCTTCGAAAACAGTTTTTTGGTTTTTTTTTTTTTACTTGTCTTTCCATTATGGTGAATTATCTTGAACAAGTACTATTGACTGTGAGTGGGAGACACTCTTCTGAACGTTGTAGAAAATATAGAGTGGAGATTAGACATGGGGTTGTTGCCTTGAGAACAACCAACAAGTGTTGGTATTCAGTGTTCTCATCTTAGGATCTTTGTACTTTCAGTTCTCTTTATTCCTGAAGTGCTGTGCTCTTCCCTCAGTGCCCTTCTCATCATTCAAATTTCTGCTCAAATGAAACCTTAGAGAGACTTCCCCTGATGACACTAACTAAAATAACTCTTTCCTCTCATCATTCCCTATTTTATCATGTTTTATATTCTTCCTGATAGGCATCACTATATGATATAGAATATTCTTAAGTGTTTACTTGTTTTTTTGTCTCCACCTTCTAGAATGTAAGTTTGCAAGGGTAGGGACTTTATCTTGTTTATCACTATTTCTTCAGTACCTGGCATATAATGGGCAGTCAATAAATACCTTAAGATTATTAAGCTACTAATATTGTAAATTCTGTTTTTGAGAAAGAGAAGCTACTGAAGAAGTATAACCTAGGAAGAAACTTACCTGGAATGATACATTCCAGTAACTGAAACTTGCAGCAATGAATCTTAACCATTTTGGGGTTACATACCTCTTTGACAATCTTATAAAAGCTATGTATTTTCTTTCTTTCTCTCTCCTTTCTCCCTTCCTCCCTCCCTCCCTCCCTCCCTTTCCTCCCTCCCTCCCTCCCTCCCTCCCTCCCTTCCTCTCTTCCTGGCCCCCTTTCCCTTTCTTTTCCGTTTCCCTGGGTCTCACCCTGTCACCCAGGCTAGAGTGCAGAGTCATGATCACAGCTCACACCAGCCTCTCCTTCCAGGGCTCAACTGATCCTCCCACCTCAGCTTCCCAAGTAACTGAGACTACAGGCACATGCCACTATGCCTGGCTAATTTAAAAATTTTTGTTTGTTTGTTTGTTTTTGTTTTTGTGTGGAGATGGGGGTCTCATTGTTTTGCCCAGGCTGGTGTCGAACTCATGGGCTCAAGTGATCCTTCTGCCTCGGCCTTCCAAAGTGTTGGGATTACAGGCGTGAGCCACTGCACTCAGCCTAAAACGGTATTTTCTCTCTAGAAAAATGTACGTACTCTATAAATGTACTCAGAATTTCAGTATCATCAGAGAATTCACAGAACCCAGAAATCCCTGCTTTGAAGAAAGGGATAACCCTGAGTATTTGAAAATTCTTAAAAATACATGTCATTATGTCTTCCATTTTTGCCCATTTATGTGCGTGAAACAAACACAGTTCCCTTTCCACATGAAAGTCTTTAAGATCGTCTTTTAACAAATATTTATGATGTACCGTATCACATACTATGCACACAGTATACAGACACTATATATTCCAAGAAAAACTGAGTGCACTCCATGCTTTGAGGAGGCTACAGTTTAGTAAAGGAAAGCAGACATGTCAACAGATAAATGCAAAACAGACATGTCAGCAGATAAATGCAAGGGTGTTGGTCACAGTTACTCAAGTCTGCACAGGGAACAGTGGAGACACGTATGCAATGGTCAGTGTTATTGGGACTTAAGAAGGGTTTCATACACCAGGTGCGACAGCTCATGCCTGTAATCCCAGCACTTTGAGAGGCTGAGGCAGGAGGATTGCTTGAGCCTGGGAGTTCAAGATCAGCTTGGGCAATATAACAAGACCCCCCATCTCTACAAAAATAAGTTTTTTTTTTTTTTTTTTTCAATTAGCTGGGCATGGTGGTGTGTACCTGTAGCCTGAGGTGGGAGGATCCTTTGAGGTCTGGAGGTCAAGGCTACAGTGAGGTGTGATTTTGTAACTGCACTGCATCCTGGGCAACAGAGTGAGACCCTGCCAAAAAAGAAAAAAAAAAAGGCGGGTTTCATAGAACATAGAGGAGGGAAGTCTTTTTTTTTTTTTTTTTTTTTTGATAACAGCTTTCTTGAGATCTAATTTACATATCATACAATTCACCCACTTAAAGTTTACAATTTATTGGGTTTCAGTATATTCAGAGTTGTGCAACCATCACCACAATCAATTTTAGAATATTTCTTCAGCCCCCAAAGAAACCCCATACTTTTTAGCTATTACTCCACAAATCCCCCACCCCACCTCCAGCCCTAGGCAACCACTGATCTACTTTATGTCTCTATAGATTTGCTTGTTCTGGACCTTTCATATAAATGGAATCATATAATATCTGATCTTTTGTGACTGATGTCTCTTAACTAGCATAATGTTTTCAAGGTTCATCCATGTTGTAGCATGTAGCAGTACTTCTTTCTATGGCTGAATAATATTTCATTGTGTGGATATACCACATTTCATTTATTCATTAATCAATTGATGGACATTGAAGTTTTGCCTTTTAGCTATTATGAATAATGTTGCTACTGATGTCTGTATACAAATTTTTGTGTGGACTTAATGTTTTCATTTCTCTTGGGTGTGTACATTTGGAAAATGTGAGCATTCCAGCGTGGCTGGAACTAAGCATGGAATTTCTAGGTCATATGGTTATTACCTGTTTAACCTTTTGAGGAACTGCCAGACCATTTTCCAAAGCAGCTGTATCATTTTACATGACCAACAGCAGTGTAAGAGGGCTTCTGGTTTCTTGTCAATACTTGTTTGTTATCCATCTTCTTGATTATAGCCATCCTAATGGGAATGAAATGGTATTTCATTGTGTGATTTTATTTGCACTTCCCTGATGACTAATGACATTGAGCATTTTTTGTGTGTTTATTCACTCTTTGTCTATTTGTATATCTTGTTTTGGAGAAACGTCTATTCAGGTCCTTTTAACCCTCTTTAAAAGTTGGATTACTTGTCTTTTTTTTTTTTTTTTGAGAGAGAGACAGGGTCTCACCCTGGTGCACAGGCTGGAGTACAGTGGTGCCATCATTGCTCACTGCAGCCCCAAACTCCTGGGCTCAAGTGATTTTCCCACCTCACCCTCCCAGGTAACCAGGACTACAGGTGTGTGCCACCATACCTGGCTAATTTTTAAAATATTTTGGCAGAGATGAGGCTGTCACTGTATTTCCCAGGCTGGTCTTGAACTTCTGGTCTCAAGTGATCCTCCCACCTTGGCCTCCTGAAGCACTGGGATTACAGGTGTGAGCCACCACACTTGGCCTCTGGTCTTTTTATTGTTGAGTTGTAAGAGTTCTTTGTATATTCTAGGTACAAGTCTGTTATCAGATATATGATTTGCAAATATTTTCTTCCATTCAGTGGTTGCCTTCACTTTCTTGATGGTGCGCTTTGAATAAGAAAAGTTTTACATTTTGATGAAATCCAGTTTATCTACTTTTTTCTTTTGTTTCTTCTGCTTTTGGTGTCATATCTGAGACAAACTGCCAAATCCAAGGTCGTGAAGATTTATGCCTATGTTTTCAAGTTTTATAGTTTTTGCTCCTGCAGTTAAGTCTTTGATCCCTTTGAATTAATTTGTGTATATGGGTAAGGTAGGAGTACAACTTCATGTGGATATATAGTTGCCCCAGCACCATTTGTTGAAAAGACTATTCTTTTCTCATTGAATTGTCCTGGCACCCATGTCAAATCAGTTGACTCTAAATGTAAGAGTTTATTTCTGGACTCTCAATTATATTACATTAATCTATACACTTATCCTTATGCCAGTACCATGCTGTCTTAATTATTGTACTTTTCTAAGTTATGAAATCATGAAATGTGTCCTCCAACTTTGTTCTTCTTTTTCAAGATTGTTTTGCTATTTTGGGTCCTGTGACCCAGCATTTCCATATGAATTTTGGATCATCACTTTAGTTTCTGCCAAAAAAAAAAAAAAAAAAAATTGCCAGCTGGGATTTTGATACAGTGAACTGAAGCAGTTTGGAGAGTACTACCATCTTACCAATATTAAATCTTTCAGTCTTTGAGCACAGGATTTCTTTTTTATTTATCTAGGTCTTTAATTTATTTTAAAGGAGGTTGTAGTTTTTAGTGTGAAAGTCTTATTTTGTTAAATATTTTCATAAGTATTTTATTCTTTTTGATGTTGTTATAAATTTTGTTTTCAGATTGTTCCTTAGTGTATAGACAATTAGTTTTGTATATTAATGCTGTGTCTTGTCACCTTGCTGAACTTGTTATCTGCATATAGTTTTACTTTTTTTTTTTTTTTTAATCTGAATGCCTTTTATTTTTATTTTTACTTTTCTTTGCCTTACTGCCCTAGCTGGAACCTTTAGTTCAATGTTGAATAGAAGTGGTAAGAACAAACATCCTTTCTTGTCCTTGATCTTAAGAAGAAAGCTTTCATACTAGCATATGTAATATTATCTGGGGGCATTTCATAGATGCCTTTTGTCAGGTTGAAGAAGTTCCCTTGTATTCATAGTTTGTTGAGTGTTTTTCGTTATGAAGGGGTATTGAATTTTATCAAATACTTTTCTCTATGTCTGTTGAGATGATTATGTGGGTTTTGTCCTTTATTGATGTGGCATATTACATTAATTGAAATTTAGATGTTAACCCAGCTTTGCCTTCCTTGGCTAAATTGAGGAGGCAGCTCTTAAAGTGTTTTGTTTTGTTTTGTTTTTAAATAATCCAGATGAAAAAGAACGACATTCTAGGCAGAAGAAACACAGAGGCTTAGGGCCAGGTGCAGTGACTCATGTCTATAATTCCAGCACTTGGGGAGCCCAAGGCGGGCAGATTGCTTGAGGCCAGGAGTTCGAGACCAGCCTGGCCAACACGTAGAAACCCTATCTCTACTAAAAATGTAAAAATTAGCCCGGTGTGATGGTGCACGCCTGTAATTCCAGCTACTTGGGAGGCTGAAGCAGGAGAATCACTTGAACCTGGGAGATGGAGGTTGCAGTGAGCTGAGATCCGGCCACTGCATTCCAGCCTGGGCGACAGAGCAAGACTCTGTCTCAAAAAAAGAAAAAAGAAAAGAAAAGAAACATAGAACCTTGAAGTATCCTTAGAGTTGTGAGAGAAGACACCAGAGAAGTTGCCATGGGCCAAATTGTGAAGGTTTTTTTCTGTCATACTTAAGGAGTTTGGGTTTTATTTTAAAGGCAGATGAGGCATCACTGAGTGTGTAAGGAGAAGAGAAACATTTAACCTGGTTTTAGAAAGGACACCCTAGCAGCAGTGTAGACACTGCGTTGTGAGGATTTCTTCAGGAAGAAGATTGTTGTAGTCATCCAGTTGAGACATCATGAGCATCAGCAAGTCATTGTCATTGGGCTCATCAGTTAGGATGCTTGTGACAAGTGACAGAAAAGTCAGCTTGACTTGTCTTAAGACAGGGAATTTATTGACTTGTGTAAATGAAAAGACCCTGTGTTAGAACTGTCTTGCAGTATGGTTTATCCAGAGACTCACAGTTGTCACATTGGGGCTCCAGCTTTTATTTTCTGTGTCCTTTTCACTCTGGGTTCATTCTCAAGTTGGTTCTGTACCCTGGCTGCTCTCTCAGGGTAGTAACAATGGTTGAAAAAGTTTCGGACATTACTGCCTCACATGCAATTGCCCAGAGAAAGTGAGAGTGCCTAATTTATATATGTGTGTGTGTAGAGCTGGCCTAGAACTCCTGGCCTCAAGTCATTGTCCCACCTCAGCCTCCTAACATGCTGGGATTACAGTACTTTGCTGGGCACAGCTCCAGGCCTCTTTTCTTTTAAGTCCTCCTTCACTCTCACCTTCCAGCCCTACTCCCCAGATTCTTTCCCAGAAGTTCCAGCAAACATATCCACTCACGTTAATGGCTTGAATTAAGTTAACTTGTGGTGCTGTGGGTAGAGAGAATATACTGATGAATCCACTCTGGAGTTGAGAGGAGTTTCCAAAGGAAAATATGTATATTGGAGCAAGAGAGGTTATCAATGGATAGACTGGAAGAAAGAGAACAATTTTAAGAGATATTTTAAAATAGAATTGGAAAGTGAGGGAGAGGGAGACATCTAGGTTATTCTCAGGTTTAGGTGAAGGCGTAGATGGTGATTTCCTTTACCAAAATAGGAATGGAGGAAAAGTAGATTAAAAGTGTGTGAAAGGAAAATAAAAACTTGGGACCCCAGTTCACTATGCCAAAAGGAAAAAATTAAACTGAAAGCTGAGTCATGCAAGAAACTGCCTTTCCTTTTGTTCCTAAGCAGGTAGCTACAGATAAAAAATTAAATATCTCCACAGGTAGCTACCCTATGTTCACCTTATCTTATGTAAAGTACCGATTTACTGAGCACCAGATGAATACATAATTGACTATTCCCCTACCTACTCGTTTTCTCTTGCAACATATGGATTACCATACCCTTCTTTCCCCTCCAGCATACTTTTCCCCTTGAAATATTGAAGCCCTCAAAATCATCTTTGGAGAAAGGCACAGACCTCTCTCCTGGGCGTGTCCTTAACGTTGGCAAAATAAACTTCTAAATTGATTGAGGCCTGTCCCAGATACTTTTTGGTTTACAGGTGTAAGATGATTAATTCAGGAATTGAAAAAGTGGTATTATGTCCCTTTCTTCAGTCTTCTTTCCTGTGTTAATATCCCTAGCTCCCTCTTCAATTCCTGGTATGACCTAGTTACAAGTATTTGAACATAGCCCTCTTAGAAGAGGCTCTTAGAACTGCAAATAACAGCATATCTAAGACAGTTCATGAAAGACCAATGTGTTGTTTCCCTGCACTTTTCTTTTTCTATACTTAATGCTTTCTGGGGATTGCTTTAGTTTGTAGCATTTTACTTGCTGACTTTGCTGTATGTTATAAATCTGTGCCTTTTTTTTTTTTTCTTTTTAATAGGAGCTGCTCATCTAGGTTTTGTTCATTTTCTACTGTTCATTTGATGTTTCGGAATGAAATGTAGGACTTTGTAGTTTTCCCTGTTGCATTTTATCTGTTTAAATTTGGCCAAGAATTCTAGCTCTTGAAATTTTTTCAGAGCATTCATTGTTTTATTCAGTGTATTTGTTTACCATTTCTTAGCTGTGTGCCATTCCTGATTTTTAAAAAACTTTTTGTTAAAGACATTTTCTAACATAAGCAAAAGTTAAGAGAGTAGTAAAATGAATCCGTATCACCCTGCTTCAGCAGCCATCAATATATGGCCAGTCTTGTGTCGTGGGTATCCCCACCCTCTTTTTCCCCCACTCACTGGATTATTTTGAAGGAAATCCTAGACACTGGATCATTTTTCATCCTTAAATGCTTCAGTATGCATCTCTAAAAATGGATTCTTATTAAAATATAGCCACAATACCATTGTCACACCTAAAAAATCAATACTTCCTTAATGTCATTAAACATCTAGTTGATGTTCAAATTTTTCCTACCATGTTATAATTTTTCTTTTTTTCTTTCTTTCTTTTTTTTTTTTTTTTTTTTTTACAATTTTACCTTTGACTATGATCAGCATGTTTTCTCTTTTTGTTTGTTTTATGAGACGGAGTCTCGCTCTGTTGCTCAGGCTGGAGGGTGGTGGCAGAATCTGAGCTCACTGAAACCTCTGCCTCCCAAGTTCAAGCAATTCTCCTGCCTCAGACTCCTGAATAGCTGGTATTACAGGTGCCCACCACCATGCCTGGCTAATTTTTTTGTATTTTTAGTAGAGACAGGGTTTCACCATGTTGGCCAGGCTGATCTCGAACCCCTGACCTCAGATAATCCTCCTGCCTTGGCCTCCCAAAGTGCTGGAATTACAGGCATGAGCCACCATGCCCGGCCTCAGCACGTTTTCTTGGTAGGTCAAATTATTGTTTTAAATGTATTAGTCATTTAAAACTGCTTTTAGAGTCCCATCAATGTATTCACGGAAACGTTTTGTTTAGGGTCATTCAACCAGTTGGTTATTTGGTTGCACTATTCCGTCTTACTCTGTCACCCTGGTTTGTCTGCTTCTTCCTTCCCCACTTCAGTCTATTCTCAATATAGCTGCCATAGTATTATGTTGAAGCTTAAGTCAACTCACATCTCTCCCCTCCCCAAAACTCTCCAGCGACTTCCTGGCTCAGATGAAAAGATAGTCTATACATGACCCAAAAGGTCCTATATAATTATCTTCCCCATTTGCTTCTACTTTTGTATCTTTCTCACTTTGTTGTGGCCACACTGGCTGCTTCCTCACTGTTGCTTGAATATGCCAAGCATACTCCCAATTCATTGCCTTTGCATTTGCTGCTTCCGTGGTTTGAAATGCTCTTCTTTTGGATATCCATATGCTTTTTCCTTGATCTTCGTGTTTTCTCTCAACTTGCATTTCCTGATGCCTTCTCTGGCCATTCCAGCTAAAATCTTAACTTCCAACACTGTCCTACCCCGTCTCCCTGCCTTATTTTTTGTCCTTAGTATTTATCATTATCTTGTTTATTGTCTCTTTTCCTGCTTAGAAAGGGGGCTCTGTGGCCGAGCGGGGTGGCTCACGCCTGTAATCCCAGCACTTTGGGAGGCCGAGGCGGGTGGATCACGAGGTCAGGAGTTCAAGACCTGCCTGGCCAACATGGTGAAACCCTGTCTCTACTAAAAATACAAAAATTTGCTGGGCTTGTTGGCAGGCGCCTGTAATCCCAGCTATTTGGGAGACTGAGGCAGAGAATTGCTTGAACCCAGGAGGTGGAGGTTGCAGTGAGCTGAGATTGTGCCACGCATTCCAGCCTGGGCAACAGAGTGAGACTCCATCTTAAAAAAAAAAAAAAAATGGAGGCTCCGTGAGGCTAAGGATTTATATTTGTTTTGTTCATGGCTGTGTGTCCAGCTTTAGATGAGGCCTGCACATAAGTAGACAATAAATATTTATTGAATGAGCGAAAGAATGAGTTAATTAATTAGAGCTGGCTCCTAGGGATCATGACTTCCTCTGTTAGCATTTGTAAGCCATTACCTTATTATTATTGCATTCATTATGGTTACATAAATGATCATGCAACCATGTGATAGACTATTATGAATTCAGTAATTTATATTCGCGAAGAGTTTTAAATGACATGGGAACATTGTATGATACCAGTGAAAAGTAAAGATATATACTCACTAGAAAGACGTCAACATTTTAACAGTGGATATTTCTAGATCACATAATTATGAGAGGTTCTTTAAATTTTTCTGTACTTTCTCAATTTTCTATAGGTATGCATTTCTTTTATAATCAGAAAAAAAGTACTTCCTTTTCCCTTCCACATCCATTCAAAAAAATGTAAGAATCCTTTTTAGAATCTAGCCCAAGAGTTACAACCTGTTCACTTCTCTAGTTTGTAGAGTTTGACATCCACTTTCTGCTTTCCACAGACTGGAACAGTAGTTCTCTATCTTCATTCTTTTAAGACTTCACTTTTTACCAACATAATTTCTTAAAATTTTTCTTTAGTTCAGTGACCTTATTTGGAAGCTTTCCCAGTTCTCTTTATAGAAATTATTTAGTGAATATACTTGAATTTATCCTCCTCTGGGACTTTACTTTTGTCCTTAGAATTGTTAATTCTCCACTGAACCAGAAATTTATCCCCTTTGATATAAAAGCAAAATGGAGGTTGACAAGTTCTGTTTTCTTACCATTTTGTCCTAAGGCAAATTGCCTTTTTTCTCTAAACATCACTAAAAACACCCCTTTTGCTTTTGCTAGCCTTTTTGTAAATCTGGATTTATTTTGGGCCTTGGCCTCCTCGTATCATTCTTCCAAGTCTTGCCACTCTTTCATGCTAGTTGCTTATGTGTCTGTCCATCTTTTCTGTCCTTTTAGAAGAGCTACCTGCACATCTTTTTTTTTTTTTTTCCTCTGCTGTTCCTACCTGCTTGAGAATTTTTGAAGTGCCCATATAGAAAGGTATTTTATGGGCTTTCCTCTCAGAGAGCATCTCATGCCGTGGCGTTATGTCTGTTTTCAAAACTTCTTAACTCTGGGCCAGGAACGGTGGCTTACACCTGTAATCCTAGCACTTTGGGAGGCTGAGGCAGACAGATTGCCTGAGATTAGGAGTTCAAGACCAGCCTGGGCAACATGGGTGAAACCCTGTCTCTACTAAAAATACAAAAATTAGCTGGGCAATGTGGTGCATGCCTGTGGTCCCAGCTACTTGAGAGGCTGAGGCAGGAGAATCACTTGAACCTGGGAGGTGGAACAGTGACCCGAGATTGTGCCACTGTCCTCCAGCCTGGGTGACAGAGACTCCATCTCAAAAAACAAACAAACAAAAAAAAACACGCAACTTCTTAACTCTGGCTTCCTAGAGTTTGTGCTACACGATTCCTACTTTGTTGTCAGAAACACTAAGATCTCATTCTCCTGAGGTTCTCCCTTGATTTCGTCAACCAGTTTCTTCCTTGTTCAGAGTAGCAGTTCTCCTGCTCTCCCTAGTGCCTGTGGAACATAAAAATGTCAGCACACTTGGTCTAGAACTTGTCAGTTGTTCCATTGTCAACTGAAGGAGAGTTTGAATAGGTTCCAGGGTAGTTGAAATACTCCAAGATGACAGTGTGCCACTCTGTGTTAGAGGTGGCTTCAAGAGAGTCCTATCTACTACTTCTACTTGGCTGGGAACCTTTGGTGTTCCCACAGTAACAATGTATCTGGGCATCTTTCCTGCTGACCCTGCCTGAATGCTTATAAATAGGGTTCCTTAGTAGCCCCCCTCCAGTGGCCCTGTTCCTGTGGAATAGCACAGACCCTTTGTCACATATACATATCCACGTATACATACATATACACATATACATATATGACATACAGATATAATTCTTTGTTATATTAAACTAGCTTCTTATGTGTTGGTATGTAAGTTCCTGAAGACAAATATATTATTTTGGTTGCTTACCATTTATTTTCCCTAATGAAGCATCAGAAATCTACTCTGAAGGAATGTTTGAAGGACAGAGATTAGGAAATCATTTTGATTTCAGAGGGTCATTTTCCTGTTCATATATTATGGAAATGAACAGAAAACAATGTACAATTTGAGAGCCCATGAATGCATGTAAATTAGGCATTTTTTCAAGTTTAGAAACTTACAGGTAAGTGGGTATGGAATACCTTGCTTGATCAGTCATCCTAATTGCCAGTTTCTATTCTAGAAACTATAAAATTGAAAACTGGCAGGATAATGAAGTAAAAAACTATTTTTAGCCCTACAAGTGACTGGGCAGGATGTTGAGATTCTAATAAAGGCTCACACTTGCAGTATAATTCATCTAGATCAGGTCAGCAAAGATTGTAGTATGCAAGACCCAGAGCCTGCCCTATGGGGGACCCAAACAAATACAACACTAGGCCTTTATTCAAGAAGTTCTTAGTTTGTCTTCCAGCCGGAGGCCACCAGGAACACACTTGTAGTTGAACAAGTTGAGTGTATTACACATTGCAGCAAGGGAGAATGCACACCATGGGGAATTGTGGGGCATCTCAATAAGGCACTGTTAGAAAAAGTCATTATAGGATTTGGGTTTGTGTTAGGTGATCTGGAGGATGGTTTAAGGATGTGGTACTTTACTCAGAGTTAGATGCTTTCGGGAAGTAAGGCAAATTCTATGACTGGTATCTTAACAGTTTATCTAAAGGGAGGGCCAACTAGAGAAAGACTAAAGCTGTAATTGATAAAGAAGCCCCCTCATTCACATTACCAGCACTAGGGGATATTAGGTATTTTGTGGCTTGGACAGTGTTCATGTTTTGTCTGTGTTCAGACGGATTACACAGTGGTCTTGTTTTTTTCTTGATCCATCATGATCACAGAATGGCCTTGTCTAATGTTGGTGTTCTGAAATTGCTTATGTGTAACAGGAGAACACCACAACTTATCTGTGAGTACCAAGCCAGCTCATGGCAGTATCAATGCCTAGCTGATAATAGCAGGCCAACTTTTGGATGTTAGAGGCTGCTTTTCTTATTCTCAGATATGATATACACCAAATAAAATTGGATGGAGATGATGCTTAGTGGAAAATGTTGCCTGTTTTTGTTTCCCAATTCATTTTTAAGTATAGGCTATAAGACACATTAATAAAACTCTTGAATACGGCCAAGTGTGGTAAGTGCAATTAAAGAGGCTCAAGCAGTGTGTTTCACAGGCATGGGGAGTAGCATGAGAAAATGCTTTGGGGGTGTGGGGGCAGTATCTGGCCTGGGCCTTGGAGGATTGGCCAGATTTAGATATGTGGAGTTGGAGAGGAAAGCAAGGCCACTGGAGGGTAAGCATAGGCTCAGAAGCAAGAAGATAAAAGTCAGGTTCAAAGCATGGTGAGAACCCTAGTTTCGACTAAATGAGTGGTATGTAATGGGAAGGCAGTGTGAAGAGGTACTTTTGGGTTAGATTATGGAATTCAGTTGTTTAGAAATTCAGTTTGTGGGGAGAGAAAATCAGAATTTGTTATATACCTACTATATGTGCTAGGTGCTTTGTATATATGATATTATTTAATCTGTAATTCTTGTAAACCCTGGAAAGTAGATATCATACCCATTTTACAGATGATGAAAATGAGCTCTAGAAAGATTAATTTAACCTCCACTGAAATAGTTGGAGGCACAGCCATAATCTTAACCAGTAACTGACTGAAAAGGTGGCACTCATTCTACTTCAATGTGCTACTTCCATTCTGCTGTAATACAGCCTCTTGTCATCAGTGGAAACCATTAGAAGCTTTTGATCAGAGAAATGGCAAGACCAGTTAGAATTGTGCTTTAGGAAGATTATTCTGGTAACAAAACAGTGGTAATTGATGTGTATTGAGTATATGGATCGGGCCCTGTGCTAAGAAACTTAGATACATAATGATCTCTTTTAGGTAATACATAGGATGGATTGAGAGTGGAGAGGTTAATAAAAGATGAAAAAAATCTGATTAAATTAGCAGAAAATGTGAAAGCAGTAGAGAACAAAGCAGAATCAGGTAGAAGGGAAGTGTAAGAAGATAGGGCCCTTGGAGGAGACAGGTGAGGAAGAAACAGCTGTTGTCTTGGCTTCTACTTTAAGTAATACTGAATCAAATATGGCCTCTACAACTTCATCAATGTTTAAGGAAAAGCTTGGCTATCTTAAGGAACTGGCCCCCTTAAGACCTTTTTTGAACCACTGTTTTAATTTTTTTTATTAAAATAGAAACATGTCCAGTTCTTTATAGATTTATTTGCCCCAAGAATGAAATGCTGCAGATGAGTTAATGTTGCTTTCAGAAAACTCTTTTGTTAACAGTGCTGAAATTTTTGTTTTTGTTTTTGTTTTTAGCAATAGGTATGGTTATTAACAAAGGAAGGTAGAGCTTCACTTTGTAAAATCCATTAATTTTTTTTTTATTTACTTTTTTCAAGACGGATTCTCATTGTCACCCAGGCTGGAGTGCAGTGGCGTGATTTTGGCTCACTGCAACCTCCGCCTCCTGGGTTCAAGTGATTCTCCTGCCTTAGCCTCCTGAGTAGCTGGGATTATAGGCATGTGCCACCATGCCCAGCTAATTTTTGTATTTTTAGTGAAGATGGGGTTTCACTGTGTTGGCCAAGCCAGTCTCAAACCCCTGACCTCGGGTGATCTGCCCGCCTTGGTCTCCCAAAGTGCTGGGACTACAGACGTGAGCCACCTCACCTGGCCAGAATCCATTAACAGTAACTTTTTAGTTAAGCTTAAATGATAACCTAAGTAAATTTTTTTTTTTTTTTTGAGATGGGGTCTCCTTCTGTTGCCCAGGCTGATCATACCACAGCCTCAAGCTCCTGGGCTTGAGCAGTCCTTTTGCCTCAGCCTCCTGAACAGCTGGGACTACAGGCGCATGCCACCATACCCGGCTGATTTATAAAAGTTTTTGTAGAGAGGAGGTCTTGCCATCTTGCCCAGACTGGTCTTGAACTCCTGGGCTTAAGCAATCTTCCCATCTCAGCCTCACTAAATGCTGGGATAAAATTTTAATAATTAAGGAAACCTAAATATGGGCAAAGCTTTCAATAAACAATTAGGATTTAGTCACGTTCCCTTTTACGGAATATTGAAGTACCTATAGAGATAGTCACACAGCTGTTTTGTTTTCTAGATTAGAAAACCTACAGTTTTATGTTCTGATATCTTTATTCTGATTTCTTTAGCTGTTTTTAATAAAGCAAACTTAAAAACACACAAATCTTATTTGTAATGTAACTATGAACTAGAACATTTGTAATAGAGAAAAATTGAAAATAATCTAAATGTTTATCAGCAGAAAAAGGGGTGATAAATTATAATATGATCATATAGTATGATGCTATATTACAGTTTAAATGAATCAGCTAGAGCTATACATCTCAACATGGATACATTTGTTGGCCAAAGTGTTGATTCCCTCACTGGAAAAAAAGACAGAAGAGGAAAGTTGGAGAAGCCTGTGTCCAATATAATCCCATAATATAAAGGAATTTTTAAAATTGTGGTAAGCATTTTGAGGTAAACAGTTCAGTAGTGTTAAGTACATTCACATTGTTGTGCAGCCGTCACCACTGCCTATCCACAATATGAAGTTTTAAAACATTCGAGGCAATATTATATGTTGTTTATAGATGCTTATATATTGTTTATAGATGCATAGTTATGCAGTAAAATCTAAAAGCATGCATTCTAATAATCACCAAAATCAGAATGGTGTTTATCTCAGAGAGGGTGTGGGGGAAAAGTACACAAGGGACTACAGTTGTATTTGGGCGGTGGACATACAAGTGTTCATAAATTATCTATACTTTTATATACCTGGCATATTTCATAGTTTCAAATTTTTCTTTTGTAAAAAAAAATTCCCACTAGAAATTTCCAAATGTTTGATAATCATTAACTTTTTATAGATCTGGGCTATTCAGTTTTAAGAAACATGGTGGTACCAAGATCCAAGAGGTGAGGTTGCTACCGGTTGAGGCCTGTTAACTTTACGAGAAGAGAAATCTTTGCCAAATGCAGTGTTGTCATCGTTGCCTACCATCTTAAGTGTCACAGGTAGCAGATGTTGTAGGTCTCAAGCCTAAAGGTTGGAGAGAATGAATCTATAAAGAAAGGAAATGCAAGAGGAGAGCAGGTTTTAGGAGGTGAAGATGAGTTCGTTTTTAGGCTTGAGATGGTAGACATACAAGAAGACATAGATACTAATTGAATTTAGAGATAAGAGACAAGAGCTTGGGGGAAAAGTTAGAACTAGAAGTACACATTTGGAAATTCCAGTGTATTCCTTGAATAAATGAGTTTGCCGAAGGAAAGTATAAAGAAAGAACAGACTGAGACAAAGTATTGGGGAAGGGGATTAAAGAAGAACCAGTGAAAGAGATTGAGAAGGAATAGGTTGAAGGACAAGTGGGAAAAGAGAAGAGTAATGTGCCATAGAGATTAAGGCAGGAAAAATTGTCAAGAATTTATTCAGATTAATCCAGTATTTATTGAATGACCACTATGTGATAATCACTTTTTTGTATTGCAGAAAATTAAGAGTGAGAACTGAGAAAAAGCCATTGGATTTGACGGTTAAGGTAGAGTTACCATGTCATTGTAACTATGCTCCTTGTCTGTAAGCTCTTTTTAAAGACAGAGATCCTGTTCTATTTGTCATTCTAATCTCAGAGCCTGACACAGTGTCTGTCACATTGTTTAGTGCTCAGCAGTAAATATGTGAACAATGATACCAAATATAAAGTACTCAGATTTCTTCTAGAATATAAAATATATTTTTTTGCTGTCTAGTCTATATGTTCCATTGCTCTCCAAATCTCTCTTCTGTCTTTGAAAATACTATTTTTTACTTTCTCAACACCTCTTTGATATTATCAGTAACCTTCTTAATTCTTATACAAGTTTCCTTATCAATAACTTCTTTAATCAGTTCTAACATAGGTTTCTTCTGACCTCATCATGATTCATTCAGTGTTGCCTTTTGAAACCCTATTTTTTGTTTTCTTTCTTACTCCTGTTACTCACTCATCAACTCTATATAAAGACAGTCCTATCAGTCAGAGCTGTGTAGAGGTAGCATGAACTTCCCTGGGGAAAGCATTGTTTTCTATCCTGTGGTATTCAGCAGAATCAGGACCACAATTTGAAGCATATGAGAGTATTAAACACAGGTGGCTAGACTAGCTGGCTTTAAAAAAAAAAGTTTTGTTGAGAAAGAGTTTACATACCATGCAATTCACCTATTTAAAATGTACAGTCACTGTAGTTTTTAGTATATTCATAGAGTTGTGCAACTATCACTACAGTCAATTTTAGAACTTTTTAAATCACACACCTCCCCACCAAAAACTTCATACACATTAGGCAGTCACTTTTTCCCTCCTCTGCACCCCTCCAAATCCCAGCTCTAGGTAATCACTAGTCTACTTTCTGTCTCTGTAGACTTGCCTATTCTGGATATTTCATTTTAATGGAACTATATAATATGTGGTTTTCCATGACTGGCTGTATTCACTTATAATATTTTCAGAGTTCATCCATGTTGTAGTATGGATCAGTACTTTATTCCTTTTTATGGCTGGATAATACTGTGTTGTGTGGATATACTACATTTTGTTTATCCATTCATCAGTTGATGGACATTTAGATACTATGAATAATGCTGCTGTGAACATTTGTGTACAAGTTTTTGTGTGAGTATATTCCTGGGTGTATACCTAAGAGTAGAATTTCTGGGTCATATGGTTCCTCTGTGTTTAACCTTTTGAGAAATCGCCAGACTGTTTTCCAAAGCAGCTGCACTGTTTTACGTTCCCACTAGCAGCGTATGATAGTTCCTTTTTCTTTACATACCTCAAACACTTGCTATTATCTTTTTCATTATAGCCATCCTAGTTAGTGTGAAGTGGTATCTCCTCGTGAGTTTAATTTGCATTTCCTTGGTGGCGAATGGTGTTAAGCATCCTTTCCTGTGCTTATTGGACATTTGTTTGTCTTCTTTGGAGAAATTTTTGAGACCTAGTCTCACTTCTGTCACCCAGGCTGGAGTGCAATGGCGTGATCTCTGCTCATTGCATCCTCCGTCTCCTGGGTTCAAGCGATTCTTCTGCCTCAGCCTCCCAAGTAGCTGGAATTACAGGCATATACCACCACGCCCAGCTAATTTTTTTGTATTTTTAGTGGAGATGAGGTTTCACCATGTTGGCCAGGCTGGTCTTGAACTCCTGACCTCAAATGATCTGCCCACCTCAGCCTCCCAAAGTGCTGGGATTACAAGCATGAGCCCCCGCACCTGGCCACGATTGCTCATTTTTACTTGGGTTATTTGTCTTTTTAATGTTGCATGGTAAGAATTCTTTATATATTTTGATACTAACCCTTTTCAGATACATAATTAGCAAATATTTTCTCCCACTCAGTGTGTTGTCTTCACTTTCTTAATGGTGTCATTTGCAGCACCAGAGTTTTAAATTTTGATGACATCAGCTTTGCCTACCTTTTGTTTTGTTGTTTGTGCTTTTGGTGTCCTTAGAAACTATCCCCTAATCCACAGTCACAAAGATTTATATCTATGTTTTCCTCTAAGATTTTAAAGTTTTAGCTCTTATAATTAGGTCCTTAATCGATTTTGAGTTAATTTTTGTATATGGTATGAGATGGGGTCCAATTTTCTTCTTTTACATATGAATATCTAGCTGTCTCCACACCGTTTATTGAGACTGGATGACTTTTAAGGCCCCCTTTGACTCTGAGACTTTGTAGTACTTTGGTTTCTGTTATTGTCTAAACAGGTGGACAGTCAGGTTTTCATGTTATGGCCATCCATTTCTCAAGAATATATTGTGTCTGAAAACAAGGATTGCCATTAGTTTATCTGTTTCCAGGTCAGTTGCCTTCAATTTTATCCTCCTCTGACTTTTATGATACTGGTTTGTTTCTAGTCATCTTTGGCTAGTGCATCTTTCTTTTCTTTCTCTTTTTTCCACATAAATACAATATTCTTCCAGCCTTTTGGTATTGGGAACCATTCACTCAATTTTAATTAGCTTTGTCATTTGGGTAGCTTAGAGTTTCCTCTTAAGCCTAACTGCAGTATAATAAAAAAAAATTTTTCTGTATTCCATCAACACCTGGAATATAATGTATGAAAAATGTGTATTCAATTGTTCCCTAACAGTAAGCCTTCCAAGTTTCTTTATTATCTTCTCTATCTTAAACTCTTGATCTTGGAGTTTTCTGACTCTTCCTCCATGAGCTCTATATTTTGTTCAGTGTTAAATGGTACTGATTACATGGTAATTAATAGACCTTGGACATGTTAACTTAAAAAATATGATTTATAAATTTAGAAGAGAAGAGGAGACTTTATTTCTTATAAAGGGTTACAACCTTCAGGGTGGCCATTCTGACAGGCTGGGAAGTGTAGCCTCCAGCCATAAGCAGAAACACACACTTGGAGGGATGGGCAAAGGGAACAGGAATTCATGCTGAGCAGGGTGGCCATATATACATATTCAATAAGCTGTTGGGGGAGTCATGAATATTTATGAAAGGAGAAGCATGTCCTTCATGGGTCTCATACACACAAAATGGCAGTAATAGCGTGGTCAGAGAGTGCAGTTTTCAGCCCTCTGACATCAAAAGGTGAAGCAGAAGACATGAAAACCCTTACTGTGCATTCTCTGTAGACTAGCCAGAACCATTCTGTGGTTGGTAGTCTCTTATCAGGCAAAAAAGGAGGGACAGCATCAGGTGGTTGGTTGATAGCAGTGGTGGGGTTTTTTGAAATGGCTGGTTTCTGTTTGGTAGTTAGGGAAGAAAGGCTAATAGTGGTTTGCCAGGGAAGGGGTATAATGAGATAGGTTGGAATCCCCAATCCCATCGTAGCCAAGAATTTAGTTTTCAAGGTTAATCTGGGGTCCCCTTGGCCAAGAGATGACCCATCAGTCAGTTGGTGGGCTTAGAATTTTATTTTCAGTTTATAGACCTATCCTTTCCTTTTTATAGTTCTAGCCACCACCTCAGAGATTTGCATCTCAGTGCTAAATTACTATAATAGCCTTTTTGATGTTTTCCCAGATCCTAGTTTCTGTCTATATTAGGCCCTATATTCAACTGCTAGATTAATCCCCATCAAGTACTTCTCATCAAGGTTCACTGTATCAAATTTATATACCACACAAGTTAGCATTTCAACTCCTCCCCATCTTTACTTCTCCTTATCTCTTGTTACTTCCCTAAATGGGGCCAAACTAACTTGGTAGTAAGTCCTACTTAATGGTTTCTTTGTTCTCAATCTCATGTACACACTCTTCTTTCCTCCTGGTGTGCTATCGCTTCTCTCCTATTCTTTTCCTTCAGTGATTGACTCCATTTGACTCCTCTTTTTGTTATTTTTTATTTTTTTATTTTATTTATTTTTTTGAGAGAGTCTCGCTCTGTCACCCAGGCTGGAGTGCAGTGGCGCAATCTCGGCTCACTGCAAGCTCCACCTCCCGGGTTCACGCCATTCTCCTGCCTCAGCCTCCCAAGTAGCTGGGACTACAGGCATCCACCACCAATCCCGGCTAATTTTTTTTTTTTTTGTATTTTTAGTAGAGACAGGGTTTCACTGTGTTAGCCAGGATGATCTTGATCTCCTGACCTTGTGATCCACCTGCCTCAGCCTCCCAAAATGCTGGGATTACAGGCGTGAGCCACCACGCCCAGCCAACTCCTCTTTTTTTTAAAGACATATTTTGCATCTTTTCAATACTTGAATATTTAGTTTATCTAGTAATAAGGTCCTTGACACCCTGCTGCTGCTGCTGCTGTTATTTATGTCTTTGTTCTAGGTATTCTGGTTTTGAAGGCATTGTTCCATGTGGGAACTATTGTTTCTATTACCTTTGTCGCTCTCTTCTTTTCTTGCATATGGCAGAATCTTGAACATAATAGGTATCCTATAAATCTTCCTGGCTGACAGATCTATAAAAGTTTTGGGGGAGATGTGTAATGTCATTCTTAAATTTTAGAGAGGCAAAATAATGCTTTTTATATAATTACCTGTTTTTAATTTTTAATTTTTTTGTTTTATATCAGATTTGAAGATAGTATTCTCAACACAGTAAGGTGAAGTTCCACAACATATTACTACAAATATTAGATCTAGTTTATTGAACATTAGCCCCCTGATATATCAGATTCTCTCAAGAGAAAAGTTAGCTTCCTAAATGCTGACCAGGCATGCTTTTGAAGGTGCGTGATAGCCAAAGCCAGTACTCATCATTTGATATACTAAGATCCTTGAAAATTTAAAAGGGGCATAGTCACCAGCATCCAGAACAAAGGATGGTGACATGGTGATTTCCTTATTTTACTGTCTAAAGCTCTGCTTCTGTTGCTGACCTACTCTTAAAGAGAAGTATTTATTTTCAAAATTTTCCATGTCACTTAAAGTCAATATTGAGAGGAAAAGGAGTATCCCTGGAGTGGAGCTTGGCTGAGAAAGGATACAAGGCAGAAGGCAACTTCCAAGCCTGCCTGCCCACCCACCTTCTTTCTTACCTCAGGAACAGAGTTGACTTTGAGAACTAAATTCCGATTTTTTAAATCTTACCCAAATTCGGCCAGGCGCAGTGGGCTCGTGCCTGTAATCCCAGCACTTTGGGAGACCGAGGAGGGCAGATCATGAGGTCAGGAGATCGAGACCATCCTGGCCAACATGGTGAAACCCCGTTTCTACTAAAAACACAAAAATTAGCTGGACGTGGTGGTGCATGCCTGTAATCCCAGCTACTCGGGAGGCTGAGGCAGGAGAATCACTTGAACCAGGGAGTCAGAGGTTGCAATGAGCCGAGATCGTGCCACTGCACTCCAACCCGGTGACAGAGCAAGACTCCTTCTCAAAAAACAACAACAACAACAAAAAAAAATCTTACCCAAATTCCTACCTAACAGGCCTTGGGAGTCACACCCTACAAACTATGAAGTCTCATCAGAGGGGTTTTATTTCACCCCATATAATCTAGCCCGCTTTCCCACCTGACTCTGGCGTAACTTCACATAACAAATAAGAAAAGAGATAAAAATATTTTAACCACAAATATATTTCCTTGCCATATCTTGAAACTGCTCTGCAAGGTTGTCTCTTGTGGGAAAGGTCCACATTCTGTAGAGAATCTCCTTTCCACCCACTGTTTTTTCTTTCTTTCTTTCCAGACCCAGGAGATAATCGACTAAGGCACCCATTTAAGTCTGATAAGTGTAAACACCCAAAATCTGAGACAGATCTCAGTTAATTTAGAAAGTTTATTTTGCCAAGGTTCAGGACGTGCGTCCATGATATGGCCTTAGGAAGTCCTGACGACATGTGCCCAAGGTGGTCAGGGCACAGCTTAGTTTTGTACATTTTAGGGAGACATGATACATCAGTCAGTATGTGTAAGAAATACATTGGTTGGGTCTGGAAAGGCGGGATAACTTGAAACAAAGGCAGGAAGACTTAAAGTGGTGAAGGGGCTTCCAGGTCACAAATAGGTGAGAGAGGAGTGGTTGCATTCTTTTGAATTTCTGATTAGCCTTTCCAAAGGAGGCAATCAGATATGCATCTGTCTCAGTGAGCAGACAGATGACTTTGAATAGAAATGGGAGGCAGATTTGCCAGGACCAATTCCCCACCTTGAAGGGGCCCATGATATTTTCCTTTCACAGAAACATTTTACAACCTACTCCCTCAGAAGTCTGCTCAGAGCTTCTTCTGCACAGTAAAATTTGGAAAAACTGGTTGCCACAACCCTTTATCTTAACCTAAACATTTCCTTTCTATTGATCCCAGGTCTTTAGATAAACTCAACCAATTGTCAACCAGAAAATTTTAAAATCTACCTATATGCTAGAAGCACCCCCCACCCCACCCCACCCACCCTTCAAATTATCCTCCCTTTCTGGACCAAACCAATGTATTTGATTGAAGTCTCATGCCTCTCTAAAATGTATAAAACCAAGCTGCATCCTAACCGCCTTGGGCACATGTTCTTAGGACCTCCTGAGGGCTGTGTCATGGGCCATGGTCACTCGTATGTAGCTCAGAATAAGTCTCTTGAAATGTTTTAGAGTTTGACTCTTCATCGACAACTTAAAGACAGTTCTGAGTTTATAGCATTTTATTAACTTTGTTAGTACAAGTTACTTTCTTGTTTTATTCTTTTAGTCCTTTATCCTCAACCCACATTCCGGTTCCCTTTCCTGTTCATATGCAGCTACTCTAATGTGTTTATGTCTTTATATCCACATTTGCTTGAAAGATATATAATATTGTTATGTGTGTGTTTTCAACCTACATAATGGTATTTGCTTATTCTTAACCTAATGCTATGTTTTTTAAAGATGTATTCATGTTGCTGTCGGTATGTCTAAAGTGTGGTTTCCAAAGCTATGTAGAATTCCATATTTGTATTCACTCCATTTTGATTTTCCATTCTTCCAGTTAAAGAAATGAGTGTTAACTTCAAACTCCCTACTACACTATTGTCACAGCAAATATTCTCACATAGGTCTTTGAAGTCTGTAATTCACATATATATAACCTTATTTGAGATTTTCTGTGGGATTTACTCACCAGAGTGGGATCATTGGATCACAGGGTGTGTACATACAGCCAGATTACTAGGCAGAATATTTGTATCACTTACCCACAGTGCATGAGGATTAATGCCTCTCCACATCTTTGTCAACTTTGTTCATCAAATCCAACAATTTTTTTAATTTCTATTTTTAGAGTGTTATTTAGAGTGTTGTTTATGCTCTCTAGTATTTTCTGTTCTGTAATGTTATCTCCCAGTGGTTTTTCTTACAAGCCTGTTTATTTGGCCATTTGAAGATTCCTTTCTGGTAGTTGGTGTTAACTTTTGACTGCTCTTGATGCAGGAAGAAAAATGCAAGAAAATAGATGTAACACCTCCCCTTGCCTCTGCCCCTCGCCCCTCCCTCCAAGCCCTGCTCTTCCACTCACAAGATTGAGCCCCTTTTACACCCTGTTTGTGCTACATGAATCCTGTCTGCTTAGCTATAGCTGATTGCAAAGAGATGTATACCTACCCAAGCTGAGTACTTAAAGTCTTCCTCCAAGGAATTCGAAATTAGGATGCCTCAGCTAGGCTGTTGAAGAACATGCAGATTGAGGGGTGGGGGTGACCATCTTCCCCTGTGTGCACAAAGAAGCTAGAGAAATGGTCTGCAGAGAAGGAATAAAGAAGATGTGCACAGAAAAACAAAGAAAAAACCTTACGGTCCCATTGAGAGGGAGAGAGATTGAGCTAGAATGTGAAAGTACCTGTCCTGGATCCTGACGGCTTTCCAGTTTCTAGTTCTCTTTTCTCCTGAGACTGCGTTATATTTTCTTATCTGTATTAGTTAGGGGTGGCTAACTGCTGTAACAAATAGATTCCACAGTGTGTAATGACCCTAACACAACAGAAGTTGATTTCTCACTCATACAGACAGATCCAGATGACTCTAAGTGAGGTGGCAGCAGTAGAGGGCTCTGTACTACGTAGTTATTTAGGAGTCCAGGTTGATGGAGGTTTTGCCGTTTTCTACCCATGGCTTCCAAGGTCACCCTGGGTGTCAGCATCCATGCTGCAGAAGAGTAATGATCATGGAGTTGAATAACAAGGGAGGTTTTATAGACCAGGCCTTGAGCTAGCACAGTTATTCACATTCCTTGGCTGGAACTCAGTTACATGGGCACAAATAACTGTATGGGAGTCTGAAAAATGTGGTCTAGCTAAGGACCCAGAAGGATGAGAAAATGGGTTTGGTGAACAACTAGAGATGATCACATCATATTTAGGATCTGTGTGATACCTCTATATCCTTTTAATTAAGTTCCCATTTTTTTTTCTTAAACTTAGTTTGAGTTGGCTTCTGTTATTTATACCTTAATGATTTGGTGTTTTCATGATAGCCATCTTTAAAGTAGTAGAAGAGATAAAAACTGATTATTATTTTCTCAGGAAAATTGGGCCGATTTCCTCCTATGATGCATCATCACCAGGTACCCACAGGTGGCCAGACTCCTGGGGCTCATTTCCAGAGGTCTCACCTTGCAGAGGCATTTGCAAAGGCCAAAGGATCAGGCGGAGGTGCTGGAGGAGGAGGTAGTGGAAGAGGCCTGATGGGGCAGATTATTCCAATCTACGGTTTTGGGATTTTTTTATATATACTGTACATTCTATTTAAGGTAAGTAGAATCCTAATCATATTACATCAATGAAAATATAATATGGCAATAAAAATCAGTCTACATTAAAACTTTTTACAGTTCATAAAATTATTTCAAGTCCATCATCTCTTTAAATCTTGCCTCCTCTTCGTGAGGTACTTAGGATAGCCATTATTTCAGTTTCACATAAGAAATATTTACTCAGTGTTTAAGTGTTTTGCCCCAAAATTCACAACTAACGAGGCAGAACTGACTTGAACCTGGATCTTTTGGTTCTTAATCCAGTGAGTGATACAATTCAAAGCACTCCCCCGCCAAAAAAAAAAAAAACAAAAAACAAACAAACAAACAAAAAATTGAACATCTTTACAGGCCGAAAAGGAATAAAGATTTTCTAAGAAGAACGTATTGGGATTGGCACAGTGATTTCCAAATAGCCATTTTTAAGGCCGAATAACGCACTTTATCCTCCTTTTTTCTCCACAGGAATATGAGATGCTGTTTTTAATATTATCTCCAGTAATTCTCCTAAGACAGAACTGTCCATCCTGAAATTAAGCCTGATATTTCCTAGCTCTGGGGAGACATGGGTGTGGGTTCTTTAAAGCAGATGCTCAGTTAAGTTCCACCTCCAGGCAGGCCTTTGCAGGTCCTGGGCCCCTGTACTGTGAAGTAGAGGCAGAAGCTTCACTTTGCCCTCCTGTCTAGAGTAAGCTTCAATAAGATGAGTTCTTTCTTGCCCAGGAATTCTGCAGGCAGTCTGAGTTGAGTCTGTAAGAATGCCTGTAGGGTGCCACACATCCCTTTTAGATGAGCATGAGCAAGGAAGATGACCTGTAGGGAGATTTTTTCCTTGTGTTAGAAATGCTTGTTCCCTGGTGCCGTAAAGAAATAGCACTTGAACATGAATTTAATTTCCTCAGCAAGGCCATTACTTTCTGCAGAAAGGGTACACTCATCAGCAGTTTTGCCAGGAGAGTACACCGAACAAAGGAGACGGTCATTTATAACCTCACGCATCCACCTTACTGCTGTGCCCGGTTTCCATTGGTTGGAATGGGACCTCACATTCTGTATTTGTCCTGATTGGCTAGTGACTTAGAACTTTTTAAAAGAGGCAAAGGCAGAGGAAAACAAAGGAAGGAGGAAGTAACTTGTGGAATGCTGAAAAAGGTAAAAACACCTTCAAATAAGGATGAGGAACAGGCTATGACCTAATGCTTGCTTGGACCAGTATAAGCATGCCAGGGCAAATATTGAGGCTAAATTGTGGGAGCTAAGAACATAAAGTACCTTGATTTCTTTATTGTAGCTAGCAGATATCTAAGCATGTTAGCATAAGTCCTTGAATAAATTTTGCTTCTAAGAGAAGTTACTATTCCTAATTAGATGGGGAGGAAAGTCTCTTTGAAGAGGAACCTCTACTTTACTGTTTACACTTGTGCCTTGATAATTTTTTACTTGGAAACCTTCTCATCTTTTGGTGGTTTTTTTTTTTTTTTTTTTTTTTTTTTTTGAGATATTTCTCTAGTGTTGCTATTTGATTTCATTTCTGACTTCATTTTTGTTTCCCAACCTTTTTTTTTTTTTACTTGATATGAGGGTTTCCGTGACTTTGAGGTTCTGAGCTGCTGTTAATGTGCTATACCTCCTTCAATTCTCAGCTCTCAAAGGGGAAAACAACTGCAGAGGATGGTGGGAAATGCTCTACTGCCACACCTGGAAACACCCACAGGAAAATTAGTAAGTGCCCCTGCTCAGTATATTCACAGGTATTATTGAGTCAAACAGTTTTATAGCCACAGGGACAGTCTGTGGGTATGTCTTAAAAGCATTTCTCAAAAGTTGCTCCAAATTAATCTGATGCCATTTTTGCCTTAGTTCTGGGAATTCTCAAAAGTTTTTATATTGATGTTGGGGTTTTAAGGGAGGGATAGCTACAAAAAGTACAGAACCATCTGTTCACTTTTTTATGTATTAGCAAATTAATATTTCACATTTGGAATGAATTACTTCTCATTTTCAGACTTCAAAATACGGGTAGCAGAGAGGAAAATGGAGGCAGAGAAATCATATCATTGCCAAAATCAGTTTTTAGATCTAGGGAAAGAGTTTAACACTTCTGACTCTTGAAACATGGCCATCAGATACTTATTACACAACTAGAATATTCTGTGTTCTCTGGAAAAATTAAATTTGTACAACATAGCTCTTTCCTCAAAGAATCTAGAGACTAGAATGTATGTCAGGAAAATAACCTATGAAAAATTTTCCACACACAAAAAAGAGACTTGGCGAAAGCATTGCAGGAAATCATATTTATCTGGGCTGTAACTGCTTTTTGGATTTACTTCTGGATTTTCTATGAAACTAAATATACCAGTCACACTTTGCATCCTTTTTGGAAATCTTAAATATTCACAGAATCCTTTAATAAAACTGCTGTGTTCTTCAATGAGATAGTAATGGGAAGTGCAACAGTACAATATTTTTTTAAAAATTTGTGGTCTCTTTAACAGGTTTAGGGAGTTGTCTATGATGGTTCTTAGACTGTTGCTTATTTTTCAGCCAGTTTTGAGCTTGCTCAACTGCAAGAAAAACTGAAAGAGACAGAAGCAGCCATGGAAAAATTAATCAACAGAGTGGGACCTAATGGTGAGAGGTAGGTTTTCATGTAACAGGACTCAGACTATTCTCATTTAGAAAATCAATTCAGGCTGGGAGCCGTGGCTGAGGCCTGGAATCCCACTTCGGGAGGCCGAGGTGGGTGGATCATCTGAGGTCAGGAGTTTGAGACCATCCTGACCAACATGATGAAATCGTTTCTACTGAAAATACAAAATTAGCCAGGCATGGTGGTGCACACCTGTAATCCCAGCTACTTGGGAGGCTGAGGCAGGAGAATCGCTTGAACCTGGGAGGCAGAGGTTGCAGTGAACCGAGATTGTGCCCTTGCACTCCAGCCTGGGCAACAAGAGCAAAATTCTGTCTCAAAAAAAGAAAAGAAAATTCAAAATTATGCTTTTTTTTGATAAATAGACCACTTATTTTCATTTTATGTACTGTCAGTTTTTAAATTGTGAATGTGTCATTTATGTATTCTTTATCATTTAACATTTTTCATTCACATACTGTCAAGCAATCTTAGTGTTCAAAAGTTTAGTGTTGTGCAAATTATTGTGAAAGTGAATAAATTTGTGAGTAACTCCTATGGGGTGAAATAACTAGGATTTAAGAAAGAAACTTTCCTAGCTGTCTAAAATAGGTATAATTTTAAGTAAAACCAGGTTATTGAACATGATGCTTTCTACTTGAGACAAAATGAGAGAAGAGAGCAAGTGTGATCACATTAGGCATTCATGTTTATGTCAACTGTGCCAGCATAGAATTAGACATGTAAATTAGATGTTAAGAGCCAAACTAGCCATTTAGTATGTCCCAAAGGGAAGATACTCCTCTTGCTACTAGGCTGGCTGAGGATCTGAAAAGGTGGCTTCAGGAGGTTGATAGAAGTGGACAACAACCAAGAAAACGTGGATGTAGAAAGGCCAGGAAAAAAAAAAACAGAATGTAAGACTGAGGACAAAGGGGTTCAGTTTCAGCTAGGTCTTCTGGCAAGGATGGAAGGAGAACGTTAGGGTGAGTGGCAGAATCCCATGCAGAAGGAAGTGTTGAAATGTCCCTCCTGCATCTTTGTGGGCACACTGTGTACTTTTTGCCCCAAGAAATTGTTGCTCTACCTTAGCCTGTATTTGTCATCCTTTATAGTGGTAGTACCCTGTGCCCTTTCTGTGTTCACTGGCTTCAGCCTTGCCTCTGTTTGGCTGGATACAAGAGAGTGGGTATCCTCAGATTGCAGCCTCCTGACGTGGCATTTCCCTGCAACATCTGCAGTGCTGTTGAAATGACATTTGTGAAGATGAACCTTGCCTGTGTGGGCCCAGGCGCCTTGACTTTCTTTTTATCTGGAAAGCAGAGTTACTATCTGGAATGTTCCCCAAAGTTGTATAGATACATGAATATATCTTTGTGAGTGTATAATAATAATTGATATTTATTGAACACTTACTAAGGACCACACTCTGAACTAAATGCTTTGTGTACATTATCTAACATATGACTATTTGTATGAGTGTGACTAAACCAATTTGTGCAATTATACTTTTCTGGCCTTTTCTGCCCTAACCCTATAGCTGCCACCTACAGTCTGGGTGGAGAACTACCCAGGCTATTATAGACCGTTAGGTCTGAAAAAATATCTGTACACTCACCTGGGCCATTGGAAACCCCAGGCCACACCTAAGGGTCTTGAAAACCGTAGATGAATACCTGTGGGCAGGGCCTCTCACTTGGGAGACCCAACTCCTGGAGCTTGGGGTAAGAGACCACGTGAAGATATTTTCTCATTATTATTTATTGTTGAGTAACAGACTCCCTTAACTCAAATTACTCTACCATTCAACCCGTGTACATGATCTATCTATAGCCCAAGCCAGGGATGCAATATTATAACCTCTAACTACTGTCTGTCCTCTTCATGCCAGATTTACATCTCCTTGTTGTACTACATCTGAAGTTGTACTGTCTCATTTCAGGGGCCACAGGTCCTAGCCCAAAATGTTTACTTTTTGTAAGATGCTGAGGTGTGGACTTCTTGGGAACATATTGATTAAAGCCTGCAGCATGGCAAAGATTGTGTAAAACTCTTTCCACCCTGCCTCTTAGGAACTGGGGAGCAGCTGTCTTCCCACTAGAGAGAGCATGGCTCCTGGCTCTTTACCAAATCTCTCATTTTTTAGTTCTAAGATGTGATTTTTCTCTCTGACACTCCTGAATCCAACATCTTTTATCCTTACAGGTAGGCCCTATGGGACTTATGCCCTAAAAACTGTAAGGGCTAAGCAGCCCATATGTTTGTATGTTTTCTGTTGGTATAACTGAATGCCACAGACTGTGTAATTTATAAAGAATGGAGGTTTATTTAGCTCACGGTTCTGGAGGCTGTGAAGTCCAAGTTTTATAGGAGGTATCTAGTGAGGGTCTTCTTGCTGCATCATCGTATGATGGAAAGGCAGAAGGGCAAGCAAGCACATGCAAAAGAGGGAGGCACCAGAGGCCAGCCCCACTTTATAACAGCCCATCTTGGGATAACTAACCCACTGAGATAATGGCATTAATCTGTTCATGAGGGCTCTGCTCTCATGTCCTAATCACTTCATGAAGGCCCCACCTCTTAATACTGTTGCAATGGCAGTTAAGTTTCAACATGAGTATAGGAGGAGACAAATATTCAAACCGTAGCACCATGTTTCTACATGTTTTCCCTTTTATACTTACAGTCTGTGTCCTTTAACCTCAGTTTCTGTGGCATTTGTTCTTTTACAAGTCTGTGCTCCTATGATTATTAGAAAAGCCCAAAATATTCCAGTATTTGTTCTGTCAGATCAAAATTGTATCACATCTCTGGGTTTCTAGGGGTAAAGCAGAAGACACATTCATTTACAGCCTGTTAAGTCCTTTTATATAATATTCCATAACTGCAGGATATTGGCTTAAAATTTGAAAACTCTACAGTTTCTGAAACTTTCTGAAACTTTACATTAATGCTTAAGTAAGAACAGAAATATGGGGAAAGTTTTTGATATTATCTAATAAAACTTTTCAGAAAGCTTTTACTTGTGAGGGATGTAGGTCTGTACACATATTTGAATAATGAAACATCCTAGAATGTCAGTCTTGTGCCATGTTTTGTCTGATATTAAGCACAGTGTTCATCTCAAGGACACAAAGAGTAAGGAAAGGATCTAGGAATCAGAAGTGAGGTGTCCTGATTTCTGTCCTTATGACTTCGGTCCTCTCTTCCCTCACAACACACACTTATTTTGACTCTGAAGGCTTTTAAGGAGAAATGTCACGATTTGCTGTGCTTTAGAAAAATAACTCTTATAGTAATACATAGAGTGACTACATGCTAGAAGGTTATTGAAAAGGTTTCAACAAATGGTAAGAAATAGGCCAGTGAGAGTGGAAAAGTGGGGATAAATTAAGGGGACCTAATGGAAGAAAAAAAATCACAGGCTGTATTCCTTCTGGAATAGCATGCCCAGTTGTAACAATTTACCTGCTAGAAGCATGGTATGGTCAAGCAGACCATGAAAAAAGCAGGGACGGTGCACCCTCTGGCAGCAAAGTGCCCTGGTGGGCGTGTTGAGTACGTGCGTGGGGCTACAGATTTTTGCCATGAATTCCTGGAATGTAAACTCTTTGAGGCTAGACTTAGCCCATTTTTTCCAGTGTGTTTGTCTAGTAGGTACTAAGTAAATACTTAGTGAATTAGAATAACTATTTATTTTATTTTATTTTTATTTTTTATTTTTTTGAGACAGAGTCTCTCTTTGTCACCCAGGCTGCAGTGCTGTGGTGCGATCTCAGGTCACTGCAACCTCCATCTCCCAGGTTCAAGTGATTCTCCTGCTTCAGCCTCCGAAGTAGCTGGGACTACAGGCACATACCACCACACCTGGCTAATTTTTGTATTTTTAGTAGAGGCAAGGTTGTTCACCATTTTGGCCAGGCTCAACTCGAATTCCTGATCTCAGGTGATCTGCCCACCTTGGCCTCCCAAAATGCTGGGATTACAGTTGTGAGCCACCGTTCCTGGCCCCTATTCACTTTTGATAAAAGCACTTGTACGCTTTTGTGGTAGAAGAGGAAATCATGACCATTCTCTGTTGAGGTCCTTTACTTCAGTTCCTGACCTCTATATACAGAGCCCACTGGACATATCTCATAGATACCTACCTTTATCCTCCTCATATGATAAATAATCTATTGAATGAATGAATGTCCAAGATGGAATTCATCATCTATCCCCCAAGTGAACCTACTCTACCTTTAATTTCCGTCTCAGCAAATGGCTTCACCGTCCACTTGGTTGCCCAGAGCAGAAATTAGATGTTATCCTTGATTCACCTTTTATTTTACTTCCCATATCTCATTAATCACCATGTCTTGTCATTTCTATTTAATTAATAAGCCTGTCTCCCTGCAAAAGACTGTAGGCTCTGTGAGGTCAGGGATTGTCCTTCTTAGCTATAGAGCTTAGCACAGGCACATAAAAGGCTCCAAAAAATATTAGATGAAGTAGAAGAAAGAATGAGTGAGTGAGTGCATGAGTGAGTGAATGAATACCTGTTTTTGACATAGGTCATAACTATCTCATGTGGTTTCTCTAATTTTGCCACCTTTCAGTTTTCTGTTTTCCAAACAGATGGATTATCTCTTTTGTTTTAATCCTTCAGCAGGTCCCTTTTGATTTTGAAAAAGCATAGAATCTTTAACATAGCTTACATGGTCCTGAGTGACCTGGCCTTTTGTACCTCTCTTGCTTTATCTTTCTTCGTCACTCTCTCTGTGGTCCAGCCACACCGACCACTTGCTGTTCCTCTAAAATACCTGTATGTTTTTGCCTCTGGACTTGGCATATACTTTTTCGTATGCCTAGCTCCTCTCTCCCCCGACAACACATGCTTATTTTGACTCTGAAGGCTTTTGAGGAGAAATATCACGATTTGCTATGCTTTAGAAAAATAACTCTTACAGTAATATATAGAGTGACTGTATGCTGGAACATTATTGAAAAGGTTTCAGCAAATGGTAATAAATAGACCAGTGAGAGTGGAAAAGTGGGGCCAAGTTAAGGGCACCTAATGGAAGAAAAAAAATCACAGGCTGTATCAGGTTTCTTGGTTGCAAGCAGCCAACTCTGGCTAGCAAAAAGTTTGAAGTACGAGGAGGCAGAATTTATTGGAAGAATGTGGGGTAGCTCATAATGTCAAAGGAACAACTGAACATCCAGGTTTCAGGAAGGGTGGTAACCAGAGCAGCTTTGGGTGTTTAGGGAGTAGGAAGAAAGGGACAGTCTCCTCATGGACTGTTGCCAGGATGAATTTAATGTCAAAGTATTCAGTTCAGGCTTCACTGTGTTCAAGGTCCAAAAGTAAAGTTAGCTCAACTTGGGTCCTATATCTATCCCTGAATCAATCCCTGCAGCCAAGGGGATGGAATGTGATGATTAGCTGTGGGTCACATGGCCACCCTTGAAGGAGAGGTGGGGGATGGATGGCTCACGCTAACCTTTGCACTGTGAATGGAAGATGAGTTTGTTTCCCAAAAGAAAACTACTAACCAGATAAGAGCAATGAAGAAGAATAAATAAATAGAGATGCATTGGAGATTTACAGCCAAACTGGAAGGAAGATTATGGCATTCCAAGATAATATACAAAAGAAGGGAAAGTACATAAGGCTTTGGAGTTGAGATCATAAGTTCAGCACTGAGTATGTCTGAGATGCCATCAGAATATCCATGTGTAATATGAAACAGCAATAGGAAATTTGGTTCTTGAGGTCAGAGCAAAGGGCTCAGGTTTGGAAGTCATTGGCTGGGAGTGAGAGATGGAGAAAATCTCCATGGAGAAAGGTAAGATCACCAAATATTTGAGGCATATCAGACTCTGCTGCAGTATCCTGAAATCTTTTACTGATCTGAGTTCTGTTCTAACCATGAATGGTGTTATTAACATCTGTTTAATTCTCTGTGCTTAACTCTTGCATTTGGAACTTGATGATTCTGCTGGGCTTACAGAATTCAAAATTCTAGTGAGGCTATTTCCCAACTGTGCCCTTTTATTTTTCTATCATCTTAGAATCTTCCATACTCAGCCTCTTCTGGTCTTCCTGTTCATGGAGTTGCTCACGATTCTGAGCCAACTGGGACCTGGTTTCAGGAGGTGAATTTAAGATTAACTTTAACATAGTCGCAAGGCCTCCAAGTGGAAATGCCCAGGAAATTACTGGAGTTGTGAGATGGGAATTTGTGTGAAAAGTCAAGATTAATAGTAGCATTAGGACATCTTTTCTGTAGAGGTGATGGTCTAATCTGTAATACTGGGTCAACTTCCTGAGGGCATGATTATAAGAATGGAGAAATGAGAGTCCTAGGATTGAGTCTTGGGAAAATTGTTTTGGGAGGTGGGTGGAAGAAAGTGAGCCAGGGTCATAGATAAAAGGAATGGTTAAAGAAGTGGGAGGAATACAAATGTCTCAATAGCTAAGGGAGGAGGAGGTTTTAAGCAGAGGATGGTCTATAATATAGAGAAGTCAAGAAGAATGAAATATGAGAAAAAGACCCTTGGACTTAGTAAAGTGAAAATCACTTAGGAGTAAAAGTTTTTGCAACTTTTGGTAAAATGATAGAATGGAATCCAGAATTCAGGGAGGTGGAAGAAAATAATGGATGGTGAGGAAATGGGGATCAATCAAACTAACACATAATTATTGAGCTCTTAATAGTGATCATGGCATTGTGCCTATACTGTTGTCAACTTAATTATTACTGCCCTCTGGGGGTATCAAACCGAGTTGAGATGATAAGGAATCCATGAAAATATTCATTGCAATAAATTCAGAAGATATCATAAAGTAGACCATGATTAATGCATAATGCCAGATATGGACAATAAAGGTATACTTGTTTAGAGTGAAATGAGGATGCTTTGGTTTGGAGTTCTCTGGGAAAGCTCTTGTCTGTTCTGCTTCCTCTAGTCTCCCCATCCTCTTTTAGGATAAGGGCTTCTGATTTCCCATGACTTAGGAAATAGAATTAAGACTGTTTCGTTCATTGAAGATCAGAATGCCCTGTGTACAGTCTAGAAAAGTAACATGTGCCACCTGAAGAGAAAAGAGTTTGTGATAGGCAGGTTAGCTCTTCTAGTCAGCCCCAGAAGCCTCACAGAAAGTGGGTTGTTTTAACAGTAAGAAATAGGGGTTATGTGGGTCAGATGAGCAGTTTTGGAGAGTCAGGACTCCTGTACTGATGGGAAGAATAGAGCTGTCAGAGGCCCTGTAAGTATAGGATTTTAGCTGAATGTGGAACAGACAGGCATCTTTAGTAGTTCATGGCTTTGAAGCTACTTGGTGTGGAAGAAGTGGAACTCATGGTGTTTTCGTTTTTCCTTTTACTGAGGTCTCTGGTAATGTTGGCTCTTCATTTTCCTCAGTTACTATCTTCATGTTGAAAGGAGAAATACTCTTTTCATTTTCCTTATTAGTCATTAAGGCTAAAGTTAGACTGAGCATAGAAATGAGTGCAGGCTCAGAACTGGCTGTTAGAAAAATAGATGACCATCTCCATAGGCTAGTACAGAGTACATCATTTTTCCTTTGTAAGTGTTGTATTAACTTGTGTTTAGGTTTTAAGAGGAGAATAAGTAGCCTCCATTAAATCCTGCTGCTAGATAAAACTGGTCTCAAAGCAGATAGTTATCAGTCTTCTAAGTAGGACCTTGTTTGCCTAACAGTGTGATGCAGTGCTTTCCTCTAAAAGAAAATAATCATACTGTTATCCTTGAGTCTCATGTTATTTTTGCAGATATTTGCCAGAGCCACACAACTAAGTTGGGATTCAAACCAGGTTTTCCAAAATGTGGAACTTGAGCACTGTGCTTCAAGAATTGCACAGAATGTGATCAGAAGCCTGGATGGTTTTAGTTATAGTGCTTCCATTAAGTGGCAGTATGAATATATAAACAATATTTCTCCTCTGTGGACCCCAGTTTCCCCAATTTCTCTAGTCTAGATGATTGAGTTTTCAAAATTACCCACCTCTGAAATTTTAGAATCTATCCTTACACCTGCACAAGTAAATTAAGCCTGATGATTTCTAGTAGCATAAATTTTCCTGGTTGACGCTAATGGCCTAGAACATTTTCCTTTGATGACCTTGCTTCAGAGAAAAGTGGCTGGTAGTAAATGGAGTAATGTGAGTAACAGTGAAATTGTTAGGCGATTGAGAATCAGGGCATTGAGATACACTGAAAAAACACTGAACTGAAAGCTGAGACATCTGGGGTCTGGTCCTAGTATTGACATTAACTAATTTTGGGACCTTGGGCAATCACTTGATCTATTCTGGGCTTTAGTTTTCCCATTTATAAAATCAAAACATTGGACTAACATCTCTAGTTCCCAGCTATGCAGTTGGAGGATCAATTCCTAGAATAATAATCTGCTGCAATTGCACTTTCTATTCCAGTATCCAGACAGACCATAGTGATGTTTATGTCTATTGCCTAGGAGTATTTACCACTAAATGGTTGGATTGTCTGATATTTCTAAGCAGAGCACAGACTGTGACTTCTGACCAAGAGAAACGGTTGCTACATCAGCTCCGAGAAATCACCAGGGTCATGAAAGAAGGAAAATTCATTGACAGATTTTCTCCAGAGAAAGAAGCTGAGGAGGCTCCTTACATGGAGGACTGGGAAGGTAAACAGCATCTTCTCATTTTTTTATTAGCTGTCAGCCCAGAAAAGAGATCGTACAGATTTTTTAAAAATCAGCTTCATTATTGAGGTATAATATATAAACAGGAATATTAACCAGTTTTAAATGTACAGTTGGATGAGTTTTGACAAATGTATAGAGTTTGTATAATCACACCATAATTTTGATAAAGAACATTTCCATCACCCCAGAAAGCTCCCCCTTCTTTGTAGGTAATGCCCTTCTCCTGCCCCTGGCAACAACTGAAGTGCTTTCTGTACGTTTAATTTTGCCTTTTCTGTGTAAGTGGATTATACTGCATATGCTCATTGGCTTCTTTGATTTAGCATAATACTTTTGACATTCATGTTTGTTATTGAGTATATCCATACTTTTTCTCTTGCTGAGTAGTAGTCAGTTATATGCTTATACCATAATTTGTCCATTCACCAGTTGAGGAACGTTTGGGTTATTCCTACCTTTGCACTCTTATGACTCAAGCAGCTATAAACTTCTGCATATGAGTCTTTGTTTGAACATATATTTGTATTTTTTTTTTGGGTCTATACCTAGGAGTGAGATTTCTGGGTTTAAGGTAATTGTATATTTAACTTTTTTTGTTGTTGTTTTTCAAGACAGTCTCACTTTGTCGCCCAGGCTGGAGTGCAGCAGGGCAATCTCAGCTTGCTGCAACCTCTGCCTCCTGGGTTCAAGTGATTCTCCTGCCTCAACCTCCCAAGTAGCTGTGATTACAGGTGCCTGGCACCACGCCTGGCTAATTTTTGTATTTTTAGTAGAGACAGGGTTTCATCATGTTGGCCAGGCTGGTCTCGAACTCCTGACCTCAAGTGACCCACCTGCCTCAGCCCCTCAAAGTGCTGGGATTACAGGCATGAACCACCATGCCTGACCACATGTTTAACTTTATTAGAAACTGTCAACCTGCTTTCCTAAGTAGCTCTTCTTTTTCCCTTTCCACCAGCAGTGTATGGCAATTGAAGTTACTCCACATCCTTGGTAACACTTGGTCTTGTCAGTCTTTTTAATTTTATCTATTCTAGTGAGTGTAAAGTGATATCTTAATTGTGACTTTAATTTACCTTTCTCCAGTGACTAATGATGATGAACATTTTTTCATGTGCTTATTTGCCATCTGCATATCTTTGAAGTGTCTGTTCAAATCGTTTGCCAATTTTTAAATTGGGTTGATTAGGTTCTTGTTGGGTTGCAAGAGTTCTTTATATATTCTGAGTACAAGTTATTTGTCATTTCTGTATTTTGCAAATATTTTATGTAGCTTGCCTTTATATTTTCTTAACAGCATCTTTCAAAGAGTAGAAGTTTTAAATTTTGATGAACTCCAACTTACCATTTTTTTCTTTATGATTTGCTTTTTTTTTTTTTTTTTGAGACAGAGTCTTGCTCTGGCCCCCCAGGCCTGAGTGCAGTGGCGCCATCTCGGCTCACTGTAAGCTCCACCTCCCAGGTTCACACCATCCTCCTGCCTCAGCCTCCCTAGTAGCTGGGACTACAGGCGCCTGCCACCATGCTGGCTAATTTTTTTGTATTTTTAGTAGAGATGGGGTTTCACCGTGTTAGCCAGGATGGTCTCAATCTCCCGACCTTGTGATCCGCCTGCTTCGGCCTCCCAAAGTGCTGGGATTACAGGCATAAGCCACTGTGCCAGGCCCATTTTTTATGTTCTGTTTAAGAAATATTTGCCGCCGGGCGCGGTGGCTCAAGCCTGTAATCCCAGCACTTTGGGAGGCCGAGACGGGTGGATCACAAGGTCAGGAGATCGAGACCATCCTGGCTAACATGGTGAAACCCCGTCTCTACTAAAAATACAAAAAACTAGCCGGGTGAGGTGGCGGGCGCCTGTAGTCCCAGCTACTCCGGAGGCTGAGGCAGGAGAATGGCGTGAACCCAGGAGGCGGAGCTTGCAGTGAGCTGAGATCCGGCCACTGCACTCCAGCCTGGGCTACAGAGCGAGACTCCGTCTCAAAAAAAAAAAAAAAAGAAATATTTGCCTAACCCAAGGTTTGCCTAATTCCCATGTTTTCTAGAAATTTTACGGTTTTAGCTTTTACATTTAGGCCTGTGATCTATTTTGAGTTAACCTTTATAGATGGTCTGAGGTATCAGGACTGAGGTTTATTTTTTTCCATATCAAATACCCAATTGTTCAGCTTCTTTTGTTACGTTTAATTAGCTTGACATTTGCTTGAAAAACCAGTTGACCATGCATGTGCTTGTCTGTTCTGGGCTCTATTCTGTTCCATTGATCTGTATGTCTCTACTTGTACCAATAGCACATGGTCCTTATTACTGTGTCTTTATAGTAAGTCTTGGTTTTGGGTAGTTCAAGTTGTTCAGATTTTTTTTTCCAAAATTATTTTGGCTATTTCCTTCACTATTTCAGATAAATTTACAATTAGTTTGTCAGTTTTTATGAAAAAGCCTGATGGGATTTTGATTGGTACTGCTTTGAATCATTAAATCAATTTGGAAGAATCAATACAGTAACTATATTGAATCTTCTAGTTCATGAACATGTTATATCTCACCATTTTCGATCTTTTAAAAGTTCTCTCAGCAATGTATGGTAGTTTCCAAGGTATAGGTCTTGCATATGTGAGGGATACTGGTCTGTGATTTTCTTTTCCTGTAATGTCTTTGGTTTTGATTTCAGGGTAATCTTGGCCTCATAAAATGCATTGGGATGTGTTCCTTTTTCTGTTTTCTGGAAAAGTTTCTGTAGAGTTACTGTTATTTATGCCATACAAGTTATGTGGAATTCTCCAATGATATTATCTTGGTCTGGAGTTTTGTTTTCTTTTTTCTTTTCTATTCTTTTCTTTTCTTTCCTTCCTTTCTTTCTTTTTCCTTTTTCCTTTTTTTCTTTTCCTTTTTCTTTCTTTTCTTTCTTTTGTTTTTCTCTCTCCCTTTTTTTTTTCAGGGTCTTGCCCTGTTGCCCATGAACAGTGGCACATGATCATGGCTCACTGTTTGATCTCCTGGGCTCAAGCAACCCCCCAACCTCAGCTTCCTCAGTAGCTGGGCCTACAGGCATGCACCACCATGCCTGGCTAATTTTTCAATTTTTCAATTTTTTAAATTTAAAAAATTAGCCAGGCATGGTGGTGCATGCCTGTAGGCCCAGTTACTCATGCCTGGTCTTGTACTCCTGGTCTTAAGCAATCTTCTCGTCTTGGCCTCCCAAATGCTGGGATTATAGGTATGAGCCATTGTGCCCAGTTGACCTGGAGTTTTCTTTGTGGGAAGATGTCTATGAATTTAATGTATTTTATGGATATAGTGCTATTCAGGTCATTCACTTCTTGAGTGAACTTTGATACTTTGTATCTTTCAAGGAATTTACATAGTTCATCCATGTTGTCAACTTTGTTATTAGTATAAAGTTGTTCATAATATAGTCTAATTATCCATTTAATGTATGTAAGATCTGTAGAGATGCACTCTCTTCTATTCTTGATCCTGGTAATTTGTTTCTTTTCCTGATCAAGCTGCCCAGAGGTTTATCAACGTTGTTATCTTTTCAAAGAACTATATTTTGGTTTCTTTTCTTTTTTTTTTTTTTTTTTTGGTTTGTTTCTTATTTCATTGACTTGTGTTTCTTTCTTTCTGGTACTTTTGGTTTAATTTGCCTTTTTCTAATTTCTCAAGGTGGAAGCTTAGACCCATGACCTATATTTTTGGCCATTATTTTATTAATGATCTGTGTCTTTGTATCTCTCTTATTTCTTTCTGGCTCTCCAGTTGCATATATGTTTGATATTGCCCCACAGGTCATGTAAGTTCTGTTCACTGTTTTTCAGGGTTTTTTTTTCCTTACCATGCTTAGTTTTGAATAGTTTTTCCAGCTATGTCTTCAGGTTTATTTGTGTCTTCTTCTACTGTATCTAACCTACTGTTAATCTTATTCAGTGTTTTTAAATTTCAGATATTATCATTTCTAGAAGTTTCATTTGGGTCTTTTTTATATCTCATTTATTCATATTTTACTCTACTTTCTTAAACATATGAGGTATATCTGTAATAGCTTTCTTGACTGTTTTAATTGCTAATTTCATCATCCATGCCATTTCTGGGAATGTTTCTGTTGACTAATTATTCTCCTGGTAATGGGTCCTAATTTCTTTTTTTTTTTTTTTTTCCATACCTGGTAGGTTTTGATTTGATGATGGATATTACAAACTTTACATTGTTAGGTGCTGGATTTTGTTTTAGTGCTTTAAATAGTGTTGGATTTCATTAGGTTAGCAGTTAGGTTAGTAGAAAACAGTTGAATCCTTTAAGGCTTTAGCATTTTTTAGGTTGGGTCCAGAACAGCCTTTATTCTAGGGCTAATTTTTTAGTTATATGCTTATACCATAATTTGTCCATTCACCAGTTGAGGAACGTTTGGGTTGTTCCTGGCTTTGCACTCTTATGACTCAAGCCGCTATGAACTTTTGCATATGAGTCTTTGTGAATATTTATAGCAGGTTACTTTTAATAGCCAAGAACTGGAAACAACCTGAATGTCTTTTAGGAGGTGAATAAACTGTGGTATATAAATACTGTGGTATACACTCAGCAATAAAAAGGAATGAACTACATGTACAACAACCTAGATGAATTTCCGGAGCATTATGCTGAGTGTAGGGGGAAAAACTGATTCCCAAAGGTTACATACTATATGATTCCATTTATAATTGACATGGCAATATTATAGAAATAGAGAACTGATCAGTTGTTGCTAGGAGTTAAGACAGGAATAGGAGTAGGAAAGAGTGAGTGTGCCATGAAAGGGCGACATAAGGGATCCTTGTGGTGATGGAAAATGTTCTGTATACTGACTGTATCAATATTAATATCCTGGTGGTTATATTGTAGTATAGTTTTGCTAGATGTTGCCTTTGGGAGAAACTGGATAAAAGGTACATGAGATTTCTGTATTACTATTAGTATCATTTTTTAAAGGGATAGGGTCTTAACCATGTTGCCCATGCTGGGGCTCAGGCGATCCTCCCACCTCAGCCTCCTGAGTAGCTGGGACTCCAGGTGCATGCCACTGTGCCTGGCTTGTATTATTTCTTATATACTGCCGGTGAATCTGTAATTATCTAAAAATAAAAAAGGTTAATTTTTTTAAAGAGCAACACAAATTCTAAGGGAAAAGATTGTGTAACTTAAATACATAAAACTTTTACCTTCTGCAGATCAGAGAATATTACACAGTTTAAAGGACAAGAATAAACTGGAAAAATATTTATAACAAATATAATTGAAAAAAGTTATCTTTTTTTTTTTTTTTTTTGAGACAGAGGCTTGCTTTGTTGCCCAAGTTGGAGTGCTGTAGCTTGATATCTGCTCATTGCAATCTCTACCTCCTGAGTTCAAGTGATTCTTGTGCCTCAGCCTCCCAAATAGCTGGGACTACAGTCATGCGCCACCATGCCCAGCTAATTTTTTTGTTTTTAGTAGAGATGGGATTTCGCCATGTTGGCCAGACTGGTCTTGAACTCCTGGCCTCAAACGATCTGCCCACCACAACCTCCCAAAGTGCTGGGATTACAGATGTGAGTCACTGCATCTGGCCGATATCTTTAATATGTTAAAAAGTTCTTGAACTAATTTAGAAAACACTGATATCCTTACAGATAAGCAGTTCACAAAGAGAAAAAATGCAGCCAGCTATGAAACATATAAAAAAGTATTTTAATCTCACAAGTAATTAATGAAATGAAATTCAGTTTTTCCTCCAAATTGCAGTTTTCATTGTTCCCCCTCTACCTACCTTTTAGGTTTTGTTGAAAATATATGGAATTTTAACTACAAGTGATATTAATTTTTAAAGATACTAACCTTTTCTGTTTTAAGTGTCATTTCTTAACAGTAGCATTAAATTCCTAGGCCACATTATCAATACTTATTTTATGTTGATAATTCTTACAGATTTCATTGTTAACCACTGTCTCATATATAGCATCATTTTTCTTGAATTTAAATTTTGACTAAGTTTTGTATTTGTCAAGAATATCTTCATATTTCTTTCCCATATAGTATTGTGTACGGAGTACTTGGATATCTGTACATATTTTTCACCTGTACACAAACAAATTGTTTGGCTGCGTATAAAATCATTGATTATGCCACTTTCCCTAAAAAGTTAGAAAATATTGCTTCATTCTTTACTTTAATTTGATGTTGAAAATGAGAAATCTTATCCTGGTCTGCTCCTTTTTCTCAATAGGTTACCTGTTTTTAGTTAGCTAGCTTGCTTGTTTTCTGTCTGGAAATTTGTTTTTTCTTTCTTTTCTTTTTTTTAAAAATTATACTTTAAGTTCTAGGGTACATGTGTACAACGTGCAGGTTTGTTACATAGGTATACATGTTCCATGTTGGTTTGTTCCACCCATCAACTCGTCATTTACATTAGGTATTTCTCCTAATGCTATCCCTCTTCCAGCTCTCCATCCCGACAGGTCCCAGTGTCTGATGTTCTCCACCCTGTGTCCAAGTGATCTCATTATTCAGTTCCCACCTATGAGTGTTTGGTTTTCTGTCCTTGTGATAGTTTGCTAAGAATGCTGGTTTCCAGCGACATGAACTCATTCTTTTTTATGGCTGCATAGTATTCCATAGTGTATATATGCTACATTTCCTTAATCCAGTCTATCATTGATGGACATTTGGGTTGGTTCCAAGTCTTTGCTATTGTGAATAGTGCCGCAATAAATGTACGTGTGCATGTGTCTTTATAGTAGCATGATTTATAATCCTTTGGGTATATACCCAGTGATGGGATTGCTGGGTCAAATGGTAATTCTAGTTCTAGATCCTTGAGGAATCGCCACACTGTCTTCCACAATGGTTGAACTAATTTGCACTCCCACCAACAGTATAAAAGCGTTCCTGTTTCTCCACATCCTGCCCAGCATCTATTATTTCCTTACTTTTTAATGATTGCCATTCTAACTGGCGTGAGATAGTATCTCATTGTGGGTTTGATTTGCATTTCTCTGATGACCAGTGATAGCATTTTTTCATATATCTGTTGGCTGCATACGTGTCTTCTTTTGCGAAGTGTCTGTTCATATCCTTTGCCCACTTTTTGATGGGGTATTTTGTTTTTTCCTTGTAAATTTGAGATTTTTGTAGATTCTAGATATTAGCCCTTTATCAGATTGGTAGATTGCAAAAATTTTCTCCCATTCTGTAGGTTGCCTGTTAACTCGAATGGTAGTTTCTTTTGCTGTGCAGAAGCTCTTTAGTTTAATTAGATCCCATTTGCCAATTCTGGCTTTTGTTGCCATTGCTTTTGGTGTTTTAGTCATGAAGTCCTTGCCCATGCCTATGTCCTGAATGGTATTGCCTAGGTTTTCTTCTGGGGTTTTTATGGTTTTTGGTCTAACATTTAAGTCTTTAATCCATCTTGAATTAATTTTTGTATAAGGTGTAAGGAAGGGATCCAGTTTCAGCTTTCTACATATAGCTAGCCAGTTTTCCCAGCTCCATTTATTAAATAGGGAATCCTTTCCCCATTTCTCATTTTTGTCAGGTTTGTCAAAGATCAGATGGTTGTACATGTGTGGTGTTATTTCTGAGGCCTCTGTTCTGTTCCATTTGTCTATATATCTGTTTTTGTACCAGTACCAGGCTGTTTTGGTTACTATAGCCTTGTAGTATAGTTTCAAGTCAGGTAGCGTGATGCCTCCAGCTTTTAAAAATTCTGAATTTGGTCAGATAATCTGTGCATGTCTGAGTGTGTACGAATGTGTGGATTTTTCATAGTATTTTTGTCAAGCATTTAGTGAGTCCTTCCCATCGGAAGACTCAAGGCTTTCTTCAGCTAAAGGATATTTTCTTTTATAATCTCTTTAATTATTGCTCCCATTTACCCTATTTTGTTCTCTCGTTCTAGAAGTCCAGTAATTCTGAAATTGGATATTGTTGATAGTTTGCCATGCAGCTTATCTTTTTTCCTCATAATTTCCACTTCTTTATCATTTTATCTTTGTGCTGGGAGAATTCCTCAACTTGGACTTTTAATATATGAATTTGATTTTCAGCCGTGTCCATTTCAATCTGCTATTTTCTTTTTCTTTTCTTTTTTTTTTTTTTTTTGAGACAGAGTCTCGCTCTGTCTTCCAGGCTGGAGTGCAATGGCGCGATCTCAGCTCACTGCAACCTTTGCTGCCTGGGTTCAAGTGATTCTCTTGCTTCAGCCTCCTAAGTAGCTGAAACTACGGGTGCCCGCCACTACTCCCGGTTAATTTTTTTGTATTTTTAGTAGAGACAGGGTTTCGCCATGTTGGTCAGGCTGGTCTCGAACTCTTGACCTCAGGTGATCCAACTGCTTCAGTCTCCCAAAGTGTTAGGATTACAGAAGTGAGCCAATGCACCTCGCCCAATCTGCTATTTTCTTGCTGAGCATTAATTTTTTTTTTATTTACAATTATGGCTTTCTATTCAATAGCTCCTTTTTATTTCTTGTTTGCTCCCTTTTTAAATTGAAGCCTGGCTAGGTTTTATCAATGCAGTATCTTCTTGAATATTATTGGGAATATCAATCATAAATTGGTTGATATTAACTCCTATTTCCTGCACTATTTTATTAGAGACTATTGGCATAGTTTGTTTCGGTTAGTTTTGTTCCCTCATTTTGAACTGCTGGTTTTCTCATAGGAGCAGTGAATTTTTGTTGCTTGCTTATATTTTTAATGATGTTCTTTTTTTTTTTTTTTTTTTTTGAGACAGACTCTCGCTCTGTTGCGCCCAGGCTGGTGTGCAGTGGCGCGATCTTGGCTCACTGCAAGCTCTACCACCTGGGTTCATGCCATTCTCCTGCCTCAGCCTCCCAAGTAGCTGGGACTACAGGCTCCTGCCACCATGCCTGGCTAATTTTTTGTATTTTTAGTAGAGATGGGGCACTGTGTTAGCCAGGATGGTCTCAATCTCCTGACCTCATGATCCACCCGCCTCAGCCTCCCAAAGTGCTGGGATTACAGGTGTGAGCTACCGCGCCCGCCCTTAATGATGTTCTTGAGTAACCAGTAATGTTGGCTTACATAGGCTACCTCAGCAGTTTTATGAGTTATTATTTGATTTTCCTCGGGGGGCCTCTTCCTCTTTTAAAAAGAAAATTATTTATTTTAATGAATACATAAAATTATATATATCGATGTTTTGATATATGTATACACTGTGAAATGGCTAAATCAAGCTATTTAACATATGCATTACCTCACATACTTAAGGATTTTTGTGGTGAGAACACTTAAAATGTACTCTGTTAGCAATTTTCAAATATACAACATACTGTTATTAACTGTAGTCTGTACAATATATAATAGATCTCTTGGACTTACTTATTCCTCCTATCCAGCTGAAATTTTATGTCCTTTGACTAGCATTTCCCTGATCCCCCCAGCTTCGGATAACCACTATTTTATTTTCTTTATGATCTTGACTTTTTTACACTCCACATATAAGTGAAATCACGCTGTATCTGTCTTTGTGTGCCTGGCTTATTTCGGTTAACATAATGTCCTCCAGGTTCATCCATGTTGTCATAAATAACAGGATTTCCTTTTTGAAAGCTGAGTAGGCCAGGTGTGGTGGCTCACGCTTGTAATCCCAACACTTCGGGAGGCCGAGGCAGGTGGATCACTTGAGCCTAGGAGTTCAAGACCAACCTGGATAACACGGTGAAACCCTGTCTCCACAAAATACAAAAGATTGCTAGGCATGGTGGCATGTGCCTAGTCCCAGCTACTTGGGAGGCTGAGGTGGGAGGCTGAGATGAGTCCAAGAGGTGGAGATTGCAGTGAGCTGAGATTGTGCCACTGCACTCCAGCCTGGGTGACAGTGTGAGACCTTGTCTCAAAAAAAAAAAAAAAAAAACTGAGTAGTATTCTGTTGTGTATATGTGCCACATTTTCTTTATTCATCCATTCATGGATGTTCAGATTGGTGCTATAGTGTGGCTATTGTGAATACTGCTACAGTGAACATGGGAGTGCAGATATCTTTTTGAAGGACTGATTTCTTATCTTTTGGATATATATCCAGTAGTGGTATTGCTGGATCATATGATAGTTCTATTTTTAATTTGTTGAGGAGTCACTATACTGTTTTCCATACTGACTGTACTAGTTTACATTCCCAGCAATAGTATATAAGGGTTCCCTTTTCTCTACATCCTTGCCGACACTTATTATTGCCTTTTGTCTTTTTGATAATAGCCATTCTAACAGATGTGGTGATATTGTGGTTTAAATTTGCAATTCTTGAATGTTTAGTGATGTTGAGCACTTTCTCATATGCCTGTTGACTATTTTTAATGTCTTCTTTTGAGAAGTGTCTATTTATAAATTAGGTTTATAATAACCTATAAAAATAGGTTTTTGCCTATTTTTAAATTAGGTTTTCTTTTGCTATGGAGTTGAGTTCCTTATATATTTTATATATTAACCCATTATCAAATATATGGTTTGCAAATATTTTCTCCCATTACATAGATTGTCTCTTCACTCTGTTGTTTCCTTTGCTGTACAGAAGCTTTTTGCAGTAATCCCATTTGTCTATTTTCACCTTTGTTGCATGGGCTTTTGGTGTCATATCCAAAAATATCATTGTCCAGACCAATGTCATGGAGCTTTTTCCCTAGGTTTTCTTCTAGTAGTTTTACAGTTTCAAGTCTTAGGTTTAAGTCTTCAGTGCATTTTGAGTTGATTTTTGTAAACGTGAGGTGTGAGATGAGGGTCTGATTTCACTGTTTTCCATGTGGATATCCAGTTTCCCCAACACCATTTATTGAAGAGATTGTCCTTTGACCTTTTTGTGTTTGTCGTTTAACCTATGTGTATGTGTGTATGTTTTATTTTTTGGCATCTTTGTTTAAAAAAATTGACCGTAAATGTGTGGATTTATTTCTGGGCTTTCTATTCTGTTCCATGAGTCTGTATGTCTGTTTTTATGCCAGTAACATACTGTTTTGATTACTATAGCTTTGTAGTAGATTTGGGAATCAGGCACTGTGATGCCTCTGGCTTTGTTCTTTTTGTTCATGATTGCTTTGGCCATTTGGGGTCTTTTGTGGTTCCATATGAATTTTAGAATTGTTTATTCTATTTCTGTGAAAAATTGTCATTGAAATTTTGATAGGGATTGTATTGAATCTGTAGATTGCTTTGTATACTATGGACATTTTAGTAATATCAATTCTTCCAATCCATAAACAGGACATCTTTTCATTTTATTTGTGTCTTCTTCAGTTTCTTTCATCAAAATTTTATAGTTTTCAGTTCAGCCTCCCAAGTAGCTGGGATTACAGGCATGCACCACCACGCCCAGCTAATTTTGTATTTTCAGTAGAGGTGGGGTTTCACCTTGTTGGTCAGGCTGGTCTCGAACTCCTGACCTCAGATGATCCACTCACCCCAGCCTCCCAAAGTGCTGGGATTACAGGCGTGAGCCACTGCACCCAGCCTATACTTTCATATATATATTTGTGTTACTAAATAGTGTCCCTTGCTCTCTACTTGAAGAACACCCTTGAGCATTTCTTATAAGATAGATCTTGTGCGGATAAGCTCCTTCAACTTTTGTCTGGCAGAGTGTTTGTTTTTTCCTCATTTCTGAAGGAGAACTTTGCCAACTACAGTATTCTTGGTTGACCTTTTTTTTGTTTTGGTTTTCCATAAGCATTTTGAATATATTTTCCCACTCTTTTCTGGCCTTTAAGGTTTCTGCTGATAAATCTGTTAGAACTCCCTTATATGTGATCTACGTTTTTTCTTTTGCTGCTTCCAGCATCCTCTCTTTTATTTTTGATAGTCTGATTATAATACTTCTGGATATAGCCTTACTTGAGTTCAGTCTGATTGGAGACTTTTGACCTTCCTGTACCCAGATATTTATAACTTTCCCCAGATTTGTATAGTTTTCTGCTATTATTTCTTTAAACTTTCTATCCTTTTGTCTCTCTCTCCTCCTTCTTGAACTCCAGTTCCCATAAATCCCATAAGCTGCCCCATAAATCCCATAAGCTTTCTTTCTTTTCATTCTTTTTTTCTCACCCAACTGTATATTGTCAAATAATGTCTTTAGATTCAAAGGTTCATTCTTTTGCTCAGTTTCGCTGTCGATACTCTCTATTGCATTTTTCATTTCATTTCTCATATTTTTCAGCTGTAGAATTTCTATTTGATTTTTTATATATAATTTCAATCTCTTGTAAATTTATTTATTTATTTATTGTTTTCCTGGTTTCCTTTAATTGTTTCTCTATATTTTCTTGAAGTTCGCTGAGTTTCCTTAAAACAGTTATCTTGAATTCTTTGTTAGGCAATTCATGTTCATGTGTCTTTATTTCCTTTTTTTTTTTTTTGAGACGGAGTTTTGTCTTGTTGCCCAGGCTGGAGTGCAATGGCATAATCTCGGCTCACTGCAACCTCTGCCTCCTGGGTTCAAACAATTCTCCTGCCTCAGCCTCCAGAGTAGCTGGAATTACAGGCACCTGCCACCATGCCCGGCTAACTTTTTGTATTTTTAGTAGAGACAGGATTTCACCATGTTGGCCAGGTTGGTTTTGAACTCCTGACCTCAGGTGATCTACCTCTCTTGGCCTCCTAAAGTGCTGAGATTACAAGCGTGAGCCACCGCGCCCAGGCATATCTTCATTTCTTTAGGGTCTGTTCCTGGTGCTTTATTTTGTTCATTGGTGGCAACATGTTTCCCTGATTGTTCTTGATCCTCATGGCTATGCATTTGTGTCTGTGCATTTGAAGAAGCAGGGACTTATGCTGGTGAATGGTTTTTGCATACTGGCTTTGTCTGGAAAAGCCATTCACCAGTCAGCATGCCCAGAGATTCTGGATAGGCCATTTGGTGTGATCTGCAGGTGGCCTTGCTGCTAGCGTCCTTAGGCAGGGTGGCCTGGTGCTGAGTCCATGGGGTTGGGGTTGAATCCTGGATCCCTTGGGGTGTACCTGTTGATTAAATCCTCAGGCATGGGCCTGGAGCTCGTATCTTGTGCGGAGAGGCTATCCCAAAGCCTAGGTCCGCAAGGGCTGACCTGGGGCTGGACTGGGCCTTGAGCCTGGGACTTCAGAGATTGGCCAGATGCTAGAATGAACATGGTGCCTGGGTCCACTGAAATGGGCCTGGAGTCTGAGTCTGATGGATGTGTCTGGAGGCTAGGTCCATTAGGGCTAGCCTGGGTCCTGGGGCCACAGGCCCCAGCCTAGAACCTAGGTCCATAGGGGCAGTCCTGGGGTTCTGAGGGCCAGCCCAATGCTAGGGTCTACTGGGTTGGCCTAGACCCAGGGTCTGCTGGATTGTGGGAATGCAGGGGCCAACCTGAAAGTAGCGGGGGTCATAGAGACTAGCCTGGCACTGGGCAGGCCTGGAGTCTGTGTCTGCAGGTGCTGGCCTGGTAACTGAAGTTAGGGGTGCCAATTTGGCATTGGGGCTACATGGGCAGACCTGGCTCTGATTTTGTCTGGAACCTAGGGTGGGACTGGATTATGGGGCCATAGTTGCTGGCCTGATGCTTGGTAGGCCCGGAGTCTGTATCTGCAGGGGCCAGCATGGAGGCTGGGTTTGTGGGTACAGGCATTATGACTAGGGAGGCAGAGCTGGACTGAGGCCTGGTGTTGGGGTAGGCTGAGAGCCTGAGTCTGGGTGGCCTTCCCTCTTAAAGCAGATAGTCATGAAAATTCAAAGATAAGCTTTGTTCTAGGTGTGGGAAGGCAGGGACATGCCAGCAAATGGACTTCTTTTAAGCATTCAGTGGCTGGGAGCTGACTAGCAAGCAGCTTTTCCAGCTCCTGTCCTTGACCATGGAGGCTGAGGGTCTTGTGTAGCTAAGCTCCACTTTACCTAGCATTCCATCCACAGTAAGTTGAGCCTTGGAATAAAGACTGCATTGGCAAAATTCTTAACATACTACTGTGAGTGCTGGTGAGGGTGTGATAAGATGGACAGTCTTTATATCACTGGTAAGATTGAAAATTTATACCACTCTTCTGGAAAGGAATTTGGCAGAGTATAGAAAAGACTTTTAAAATGTCCATTCCCTTTGGTCTAGTTTTCATATTTATAGAAATCTATCTTAAAGAATTAAGGAAGTGGACATAGACTTACATTAAGAGATCTTAACTTGTATACTACTTATAATAGGGGAAAATTGGAAAGAATCTAAATGTCCTAGAAAAGAGGACTAGTAAATCATGTCAGTTATGTAGCTATATGATGAGGTGTTTTGCAGCCAGCTTTCAAATGCCTAATGACATGGAGAGATGCTCATGATATAATGTTGAATTGAAAAACATCAGGATATAACCTTTTATGCACAAATATGATCCTTCTTTTTAAAAAAAGGGAAAAAAAATACATGTTGGCTGGGCGCAGTAGCTCATGCCTGTAATCCCAACACTTTGGGAGACCGAGGTAGGTGGATCACCTGAGGTCAGGAGTTTGAGACCAGCCTGGCCAACGTGGTGAAACCCCGTCTCTACTAAAAATACAAAAAATTAGCCAGGTGTGGTGGAATGCACCTGTAGTCTCAGCTACTCAGCAGGCTGAGGCAGGAGAATCACTTGAACCATGGACGTGGAGGTTGCAGTGAACCGAGATTGCACCACTGCATTCCAGCCTGGGCAGGTCTCAGAGCGAGACTCCGCCTCAAAAGAAAGAAAGAAAAGAAAAGACATGTTTTATATGGTTAAAAGGCCAGAAAAAAGCAAATTATTATGAGTGATGATATGGGTGATTTGTGTTTTCTTTTTTAAATTAGCCTGTATGTTTTCCAAGTTTTCTACAAATGAGTCTGTATGATTTTTATAGTCAGAAAAAGCAGTGAATGTAGAAATGTCTCCACACACCCTACATTGCACCAAAAAAGACTTATTTGTCACAGTTTGTAGGCACAAAGTGGTTTACGTTAGGGTTGAATTTGCCAATTATCATAATGGGCAAATGGGTTCTGAATCCTCCAGCTTTCTGCACTGTATCGTGATCACTGCCGCTGGTGCCAGTACTGGTGTGTGAGCTCCAGCACGGCCCATCTGCTGCTCAGGCTTGCTTGGCTGACACAGATTTATTTCATTTCGTTTGGTAATTTGGCAACAGTTTCTCTTTTCTCATTATCCTAGCTGGGATTCAGTACCAGTGTTATTCATTTTGTTTACCAGTTTGTTGTTTTCTTTTGTTCCATTTTGTGAAGATGAAGAAGCCAACAACAGGAATTCTGTCTTCCAAAAATGCAGTGCTTGTCCTTCGGGATCTTGGGCATGTCTTGCTAAAGTGCTCTCTATTTTTGACACTTGCAAGCTATTTCAATTGTTTTGATAAATAGAAAGTTTCATGGGGTATTTTTCAAAGAGCTTAGCATTCCTTTCCTCTCCCCCCTTCACCAAGGAAGATTTGGAAATTGTTCCAAATAGAAATTATAAACATTAGCCTGGAGCCGTGCTCTGATATTTGATGCCCTTTTTTTTTTTTTTTTTAAAACTAAAGGCTCACGTTGTTTGTTTAATCTTCATCAGTACTGCAAAAACACGTGGTATAAGACTTAACTCTGCCCCAAGCACCCTACACATAAGAAGGGATTTTCATCTGAATTGGTTTGTATTTCAGAGCATTGGGATAGTCAGCCAGATTGCTAAGAATTTGCTCAAGTGAAACTTTAGAACTATTGGAATCTTAAGAGATGTCTTCAGTGGATCTATTAGGATAAGATGGCTGCTGCCTGAGAATCCTCTTTGAACCTGACACAATTTTTTTTGAGGAGACATTCTTTGTAATACTTTGTGCTACTTTTCTCTCTAGGTTACCCTGAAGAGACTTACCCAATTTATGACCTTTCAGAGTGTATCAAGCGTAGGCAAGAAACAATTTTGGTGGATTACCCTGACCCAAAAGAGCTTTCTGCTGAAGAAACAGCTGAGAGAATGGGAGTGATAGAAGAGGAAGAATCAGATCATTTGGGTTGGGAAAGTCTGCCCACTGACCCCAGAGCCCAGGAAGATAATTCTGTCACCTCGTGTGATCCAAAGCCAAAAACATGTTCCTGCTGTTTTCATGAAGACGAGGATCCTGCTGTCTTGGCAGAGAATGCTGGATTCAATGCAGATAGCTACCTTGAGCAAGAGGAAACCACTAAAGAAGAGTGGTCCCAAGACTTTAGAGATGAAGGGTTGGGCATCAACATCGATAAAGCATATACAGGCAGCATGCTGAGGAAGCGTAACCCCCAGGGTTTAGAGTGAAAACAGCCAGTCTGAAGTATCCATTACTCAAGTCCCAAGGTGACCTTTCTCTCCTCAGATTTCCTTCTTGGCCCTGTGCCCTGTACTTTCTTCACTGTGTTCAAGTGTCATAGCTATCAGGCCACTATCATGGATATCATGTATCCTTCCTGGTGCTCACACACCTGTCACCTTGTAAAACATGGACATTAGTGTGAACACAGGACAGCTTTGCTCTTTCTCTTCCTGCCTTTCCCCTATCAGAGAAGTTGATCCATTAAGTAATTATGTTTGGTCTATTGTAGTTACAGATGGAACCACTCAGGGGCAAAGGTCTGACTCTTCCTGGTAGGTGTAACAGATAGTTCACCTGTGAACGAACATCAGCTTACAGATGATGAGGACTTAAGGTTGCAAGAATGAAGATTTCAGACTCCAAGATGCCTTATTCTTTGGGCCTTGAGCAGGTTAGTAGTCCCCTGGGGAAAAGAGAACATTTTATTTGTGGGGCTGGGCCCAGAGCAGGGTAAGACTGCTCTCTGAGCTGAAGCCTCTTCCTTGCAGTGAGGGTATTCCTAGGAACATTGATGCTGCCTCAAACGTCCTCTTTTCTCCAGAGTAGGGAAGACTCCCACTGATCTGAGAATGAGCCCAGAGGCTTGTTTGGGGACTGTTTTACTCTGATACTGCCTGGATATCTAGCTTCCTTTACCCCTGTTCTGCTTAACAGAACTGCCAAGCCCAGAAGTACCTTTGCACTCCTGGTTTTCAGTGGACAGAGGAAGCTTTAGATAAAGACTTTAGACCCTGCCTTGCAGAGACAAGACTTGAGGCCATTGAAGCTGTAGGAAGGCCTGCCCAGGGATGGTCCTGCCATGAGGAGGCTGCAGCCCTATAAGAGGGCTCAAGATTGTGAATTCTGCTCCTGCCATGAGGAGCTCAGAAGGCCAGGAAGCCAGCAACTGGGGAGAGAATCTGTGCGCTTATGGACAGTCCTTACCTAAAGCTCTTTCTGAATGTTGCACCCTTTGAGAAATTTGTTCTCAAAAGCACATAAATTGAAACAGAAATGAGAACTGATCTTGTATACAAAGTGCCAACTCAACAGGGAAGTTGGAGTATGTCTGTTGCAGAGAACCAATGTAGCAGCGCCCAGGGGTAGAGACCATATGTTCCATACTCAGATATTTGGGTTTTTTGAGAGAGCTGGGGAGTGTCGCAACTAGATTAGGCCTGGGAGATTTTGACCAAACTAAAGGCCTTTTCTCCTTACTGCATCTGACACATGTCTTGAGACAAGATAGTACCCGTGAATTACATCATGAAGTATGTGTGAATTCAGTTTACATGTAAGACCTGAGAGTTTGAAGAGGGCACATTCCCAAAGACATTCCCAGTCATGAAATGTAGAAGACTGGAAAATTAAGAAATTATGTAAAGGTAGATATGGCTTTTAGAGTTACATTATGCTTGGCATGAATAAGATGCCGGGAAAATAGTTTAAAATCATACATCAGCATACAGACTGCTGTTAGAAGGTATGGGATCATAGTAAGATAATCTGTCAGCTACTACTAGGCATTTATTGTTAATTGAGTTACAGAGAAAAGTCATTCAAGACTGAATTTATGAAAGTATATTGCATCTATCTCTGTGTAGAACATTTGCTTCACATTGTAAAGAATGCAGTTTAAAATGTATTGAATGCAATCTAGATGTACACTAAAGGTGAAGAATAACAGGTGCTCTTTACTGTTTTGATAAATTGTTTTCTGTTATTTCCCTTCGTTTACTATGAGGGGTTGATTTATGAGGAGAGCTCTGGGTTCCTTGCTCAGATTTCCTTTTTGCCCTAGGATATGATTCCCTTATTAGAGATAAATACTTCTGTTTTCTTCTAGCTAATTCATTCATTTAGCAGTCAGTTGCTCAGTGCTAGGTACTAGGAACAGAGGCTCAATTTCTGCTCTCAAAAAACTCAATATAATGAGAGAGAGCCTGACAGATAAAATGAACTATGACTCTATAAGAGGGCTCAAGATTGTGAATTCTGCAGGCAGAGAAACATGAGCCATGGTCTGTCCCTGCATTTTCTAGCTGTGGAATCTTGGATCGGCTCCTTAACTGGTCTGAGCTTTGGCTTCAGGGTAATAAAGGGAAGAGTATTAAAAGTTCTGGTTAAATGAAATCAGTGTGTGTGTGTGTGTAAAACAGCATTGGTTCTAGCTCATACATGATAACCACTCATTAAGTGGTAATTATGTTTTTATTATAAGGGCTATGTTATAATTCAGACATGGGCCCAAAACTACAAGAAAGAGAAATTGTTTTTGCCAAAGTATTTCCAAGACACTTCAGTTTCTTGGGAGGTGGGCCTTGAGGCATGCTAAGAACTTCTTCAGGTGGGCAAAGAAGAGAGGACATTCTTGGCAGAAGGAGATGTTGAAAAAAGCAGTAGGTGTGAAAATACATGGATGTTCAAGTATTTTGATGAGGCTGTTATGTAAAGTGTTGTTAGTCTTTGGGGAAAATTGGCTTATGGAAATTCCTGCCAGAAGTACTAAGCCCTTATGGTAGTTCTTCCTGCCCTAGCTCTTGGTTGGTTTATATATAAGGAATATATTTGTGTATGTATATATCAGACATTTGGATGTACCTTTCAGTTATTTAGAATTCAGACAATTCTTTTTGGATTTTCCAGAATTATTTTATCCTTCAGGGATGATAGTTATGTGTGTATACAACCCAGGATGACAAAATCATGGGACTGGTTTTTGTTGCCAGGGCTGCTGTTTCTTTTCTTGCGGTCTTCATTTCTCACAACAAGGGGGCTGGGAACTTGATCAGTCCCCTGGCCTTTGGGCAGTGTGGCAGAGTACACAAGTCATACCTCTATGGACAGTTAGCCCACAAAACAACTGCATAATCTGGGATCATTCTTGATAAATCAGGTGGGTAGTGCAGCCAGGAGATCCTCTTTCCTGGTCACAACGGGAGCACAAAGAAACCATTTCATTATCTCCATGACTAGCTCCAGAAGCTGAGCCCAGGGAGGTGTGCTGAGGAGTGGAGGTGTATTTGGCCTGTAGAAGCAGTGGCCTTTGAGAACCATACTCTGCACCTTATATGGCTTGGGTGATCAAATAACTTATGGTCCAAATGCAAACACCTTGGAAAAAGGGAGCTTTAATGTAATTATGCCAAGGTGATAGGCATAAACTAAGACTATCCTGGACATAGGGCCACCTCTGTCTATAGCCATCTAAGATTTTTCAACCTGCTGACTAAACAAACAAAACCCTCTTTCCTTTTTAGAATATCCTGTATATGCTATTTCCCACCAGGGGCAGAGGCAGAGGCCACAGGAGATAGGCCGTGGTTCAGGTAGGAAATGCCCTTGGTCACCTCAGAACTCTAGATCTGGGGGAATAAACAAACCTTATTTATTACCCTACTCTCAAAGTTCTCTTCAATCTGGACTATTTGTGTTCCAAAGAAACATTTAATACTTTAGCTATTCAGCAATACTGAGAAAAAAACATGAATACATTTATGACTTTGCCTTGACCATTGACTTTTCTAAAATGTGCTTCCTGTTCATTTCCCTTTTTTTATACAAAGAAAATAGGCCAAATTTCTCCTCTTAGGTCATTCCTTAACCTCTCAGAGAACCAGTTTCCCCATGAATTGGGAAATGCTCTCTTTACAGGGCTGTTTGGATTGAATAAGATGCTGTTTATAAAATGTCTGTGCCAGGGCAAAGCATATGGTAGGTGCTTGGTGACAGCATGATCACCGTCACCACCAAGTCCAGTGTTGCTGAGATGTCACACTTGACACCCTCTAAGGCTACCCTGACTGCCTGGAGTGGCACAGGGCCCTTCTGCAGTCTCTGGGTGCCTTTAGTTATAACCTCCTCTCTGGGTCAGACCATTAGCTTTCATGTCTGCTTCTAGCTACCACTATAGCCTCCCTTCCTTTTTGGTTTCAAATCTGTCAAATCTGCCACAGCTGCCCTGCAACAAAAAAGATTCCTAAGCATGTCTAAGTCCTGTTTAAATGGGTTAGGGTCCAAGCAAGCCCAGAGAAATCAAGTGCTTGGGTCTTTTGTACCTTTTTCATCTCTACGGCCCTGTTCTCTTCTAAAGGCCAGGCCCACAGGGGATACTGAGGAACCACCAGCCCCTTCAGGTGGCACAGCAGACCCTGAAGAGAACTGCTCTAACTTAAGAACCTTCTGACTTCACCATTTTTCCAGTCTCTGGGTGTGGTTCTGATGAACCTTAAACTTGAAAGGGACAGCCAGAGGGAGGACAGTGTTGACCTGCATGTCATTGGTGAGGTTATGACCTCTTTGCTATTACCACCTACTTACCCACCTGAGGCTCCTAGGAAACAATGAATGAAAGGTACAGAAAAAAGGAAGTAAACAGGGCTTTTTTCCCCCTTTTATGAAAAAAGTACACGAAAATGTTGAAACAATTCAAGTTTAATTTGTTGATATATGTCTGTACTTAGACAAACACTAAATTCTACAACATACGTAATGTCAACATGGGAAAATACCAAGTTTGTCATTGCACATACCAATAAATAAATACATTTGCTCCAGAATACCAAAGAAGTTTATTCAAAAAGTCACTTAATAAAAGCACAGTTTTGTAAATTTGTCTAAAACTCCAGATAATCTTGAACAAAAATAAATGTCTGACCACTCCAAAATAGGAAAAGACAACTTGTGCAAATAGACACACACATTCTAGGCATTGTGAAAACTGGCTGTGTTCCCAGCAAGAGATCGTGCACCCTCCTGACCAAGCAGTCAGGTTTCCCTTTCCTAGCCATTCTAAGTTGCCTTCTAAGAAAATCTGGATCTCAGCCTCATCTCCAGCTTTGCCTGGACCTTGCTAGGGGGAGGGAGGGACAGGAGCACAGAGGAGAGGGATGTGATGTCTTAGGAAAGAAAAAAAGGCACAGTAATGAGCTATAAAGGTAGTGATGAAAGCAAGGAGTAACTTTCATTCACCCCGAATCCTACAGCAAGCTTTGACAATGTAACATCTTCATCTTGTGGTTTAGGAAAATGGACCTAGAGAGATTACATGGTTTGCTCAAAATCACATAGCTACTCAGTGCAGTAGTGCTTTCTATAAGACCAACTTGCCTTTTCAAACTTGGTTGGAAATTTTAAAAACCAAACCTGTCATAATGTCTGTTCTGCCCCTCCCAACTGTATCCTGAGATGACAGAAAATTCCAGGTGGCCATAAACTCAAACAAGAGCCCAGCCCTTGGCTTATTACTGGTGGCTACTACAAGCCTACACACCAGAGCCCAGAAGTCCCAACTCTGGGCCCTGACTGCAGATCATTCAGGTCCCAGTAACAGTGAAAGCAGACTCATTCAGCTATCTGGAGAAGTGTAATCTGAGGGCCACTTGGCATCCTGGGTTGACACAGGGATGCTGCAGCTGGGGTAAGGAATTAGAGAAGGGAAGGCCAGTGTTACTGCAGTAGGAGAAAACCAGGAAGTCCATCTAGGAGATGGAATTTGTGCTTTCATAACAGAGCCATAGAAATGGCTATCTCAGTATCTCCCCTCACTGCAGACTCCATTGTAAGCAAAGCATGGACCTTTTTCTTTCAAATCAACCCTGTCACTTGTTAAATTTAGAACTACCTCTAAATGCTAAGTTTATTTAAGAGGTAAATGTCCTGCAGGCTCCAAAAGTTCTCTTACAGCTTCTGACTATCACAGTCCTGTCTTCCAACACCTGTCTTCGCCATAGGTCTGGACCTTATGTGCTTCCTCTGAACTAGTGTCGTGATTTTTAAGGCACATTCACTAGAATATGTTCAATTTCAAACAAAAGCATACGTGCAACATACCAATTTCTTCAGGCAATGCAGAGTGGGAACTGAAAAGCTAACAACATTCTTGGATGGTGTCCTCTCACTCAGAACCCTGAGAGAAAAAGCTGGTATTTTCCCAGGTATACCTTCTGTTCAAAGAGCATGAAATGAATGGACAGAATCCACAGGCGATCATAACATCCTTATTCCTTTCCTACTCATTCTCAGGAATATAATCACAATTAAGGAACCTCAGTTGATTGCTGATTGCCCTTTTCCCCAAATATACACAGAGACACGCAGACACACACATACACAGACCGACACAGAGCACCTTGGAGCCAGAAGGAAAGAAAAGCTAGACTTGGAGAAGAGTTGGGAAAGTGAACTTCACCACTCTCCAGAATTGTTCTGGGGCAGAGGGTGTAGAGTTTTCAGGTGTGGTCCCAGGAGCGGTTACAGAGAAGCTGCCTAAACTCCCAGCTGCCCAATACCATTAGGGACTGCTCATTCTGTCATTAATTCCCTGCCTAATCAAGGACCATCCATCCAGCGAGAGGGTATGAAGGGCAAGAACTCTTACTGTGGGAGAGGCTGAACCCAGGTGGTTTCCAGGGGTGCCAACAGCTTTATGAGTCCATGCGTCCATAGCCCCAGGGCCAGTATTCAAGGAAAACCAGCATCACCAGGAGTGCACTCAGCTGCTGAGGCTTGTCACTCAATGCCTGACAGAGCTTTGTGGCTGAGGTTACCCTTCTCCACACTCAGACTAGAAAGCTCAGCCCATGTTTCCTGACCCCACCAAAAGATCTAGCCAACTCCCTCTTCTGTGTGTTACAGGAGAAAGAAGAGGCCAAGAGTTTTCCTTTGTGCTTCTGATTTTTCCACTACCGCCAGGGTCTCTGTCTTACCAGAACTCAGAACCAGCCTGTTTTATCTTAAAATCATAGATCCAGAGAAATAGCTTGACCTGACATTAGAGGTGATGTAGTTTCCATCATCTCAAATGTCACCACATTTCTTCTCCTTAAAGGCAGGGAAGGAAGGGCTAAACTGGAACTATAGAAAGGAGGATGGCACCATGATAACTCGCCAGCCCTGGCACAGAAAGTTCTAGTGCCCTCTAGAAACTGGACCATGTTGCAAAAGCTAATCCTTGGAGGGGCTTCTCACAGAGATGTACGGCCGAGGTCTGGGCAGATCCTGCTAGAACAGGTATGCCTTGCTTTAAGCATTCAAAATACGAAAATCTACATTACAAAGAAATGAGAGCATATTACTTCTACTTAAGTCAAAACAAGTCCTTCACCTACAAAGCCTAACATGTTTAAAATACAACTTATATTTTAAAAAATTTCTACTTTGCTTTTCGAAACATATCTACTCTAAAGCAAGGTACAATCCCTGCTTGCTTCCCACGGATTTCAGATCTCTATCTGGGCAAGAAGCTTCCACCAGAGTAAATGACAAATGAGCAAGAGCTTGAGCTTAGAGTTCCCAAGCCTGCCAGGTGGATGGTGCCATCCAAGGAGAAATAGCGGCAGTGGAGGGAATTATCAGGCTCAGCCCCAGAACCTTTATGCACTCTCACCTAGACCAAAAAGTGTGCGGCAGCCTTACTAAGGCCTGCCTACTGCTGAGTAGCCCTCAAAGAGGGGCCAGACACAGGCCAGTCCTGGATCATACTCACATGCAAAAAGCCAGACAACTTTCAACAGCAAACTTCCTGATTTCCTACTGGAATGGTTTCAATCTTATGTATCAACTTTGTTGTTTCTAAGTCTCTGGAATCGGGGGGAGTGAGGAGGACATGCAGAATGGGCCCCAGGAGGCCAGAGATACTAGTTTCTTGGGGGACAATAGGAACAAAGAAATCAAGAGAACTTGAAGTTCTTAATGCTGCCATTAACCAGCTGGGTGACCTAGGGCAAGCCCCGTTTTCTGTGATTCACCTAAAGCAACAAGGTTGTACTAGATCCCTAAGGGTCCTGCCACCGCTGATCTCTTGTGGTTCTAAAATATTGCCTGACAGCAGTGAGAGAGTTGGGTCCAGAGAGCGAGAGAAAGAGAGAGAGAAAGAGAGAGAATTCTTTAAGGAGCATGCCATGGCCTGAGAATGGTTCTCTGGCAGCAGGATCCCCAGGCATGCTTAGCTGTGTGCAGTCAGCTGGTGACCTGGACCCCATCTGTATTTCCTGGGGGTCGTGCTGGGCTGCTCAGCAGAGAGCTCCTGGGGCAGCTGAGAGAACTCCCAGAACAACCCTGATCCAGGGACCCTGTTCATGCAGTTCTGCATGCTGAGCCTGTGTCCTGCAGGCCCCTCCACTAAGACAGCCCTGTCAATTGGGTTCCTACTGCCTCTGTGAGACACAGCAAACCTGGAGAAATCAAATGCGCTAGAACCCTAGCCACCAGCTGATTCCCACAGCCACTGCGAGCCAGGCACCTGCAATCCTGACAGGGTCCTGCCACTTACTTGTCCCCACCATCCTCCCAACTTCTCTCAGGGTTGGGTGAGGCCTTCTTTAGTTGAAGGCCTTTCTGCAGTTGTTTAAGGGCCAGGCTCGGCCACCAAGCCCTGTGCTACATAAAGTTGACGTGGCCTTCATACATACACACACTCACTGTGCCCCTACCTGCTGAAGTACCCGATGCCATCTGACTCCTTGCCTGAGCGGATGACTGGGCCACAGCAGCCCTGCATTGTGCTTCCTCTCCCTCTAATGCCTCTTCTGGCCTTCCCAGCTGAAGAGGTTCTTCAGCTTGGTAACCACGACTACGACACACTACTACCCCAAGGGTGGGAGTGTGTGATCTCGGGGCACGAAAGAATTATTTTCATCCCTTCACACCCACCCACCCGCTCTCCACTACTCCCCTGCCTCAGCAGTAGAGGCAAAGGAGCCAGTTCCTGGCTGGCTGGGCCAGGGAGCCCACTGAAGGCCAAAGCTTCATCTGGCAGAAGGCCTATATACAGAGGGTAGGCAGGGCTGTCTCCACAGGCAGGCAGGCAAGCTCCGCTCCAGGCTGGGCAACCCCAAAGGGCACGAAGAGGCCTCTACTCACACGCCAGCTTGCTGTCGAAGCTGGACAGGGCAATGGCAAAGGCCTGCAGTGCACACAGCGGGTAGTTGTAATCCATGGTGAACACATCCTCTGCTACCCGGCCAAACTGCATCACGATGTAGTCCGCTGGGGCCAAGCACAGGCACAGACAGAGAAAAGGACAGGGCAGGAATGGTAGAGCCAGGGAAGGATAGACAGACACCCAAACCACATGAGGGAAGAAAAAGTGAGAAGCGGAGATGCCAGGGGAATCACAAAGGAAGTAAAACAAAGGCCAATTGGGAGAAGTGGCAGCAAAGAGGTAGCAGATGGCAAAGAAGAAAGTAAGATGCATGTGAACACCAGGGGACAGAGAAGAGGAAAAGTCCTTTTAAGGGGTGTTCCCATGCCTGAGACTCTGCTGAATACACAGAATCTAGGACCAGGGCTGCAAAGACCGTTCTTCCAGGACCTCCCAGTCATTAGGGTTAGAAAGTTCCATACATCCAACCTAAGCTGTATAGCTCACATTCTTAAACTCTAGCCAGTGTAGGCAGTGGTAGGTGGGCTGAACCCTATGCTAAGGGCCTTGGGTATCCTACGGACCATAATGAGTAGGGACAGAAACACTCACGGTCATTGCCATGGATGATCTGGAAGTTCTTCACAGAGGCCTGTGTGACGCGCCCATGGAAGTTGAGTACATAGGACTGTGTGTCATCATTCCAGACAGGTGTCTTGTTTTGCAGCTCGATGATACTCTCCGTGTTCTTACTCTGCCAGCGTGCTAGCAGTGTCTCATGCTCCTGGGAGGGCAGCCTCACCTGAGCCAGGCCCAGGCCTTTGGCACCATGACCACCCCAAAGAGGGATCTATCCCAGGAATGGGGGTCCTTAGATTTCCCTAGACCTACAGGGCTTTCTCATATGATATCCCCTCCACATATACACATCAGCTGGAGTTCTGCCCTTAGAAGCTCATGCAGAGACTAGGATGATGGGGAAAGAGGGGAGTGAAGGGTAGAGGCTCACGTTGCGGGGGCGGATGGAGACTCTCTCGTGAACCATGTTCATGCCTGGAACAATCACGCTCATCTTCCGAGGCCCCTTGAAGCCTAAGACGTTTGTCTCCTGGGAAAGAGAATGCAACACTGGCCACCTGAGGCATCTATTTACCTACTGGAGAAGGTGGGGGGGACGGGAATAAAAATGAAGAGCTAGTTCCCACCATCTCCACTCCAAAGTCTAACACACATCTCTCTAAACCTAACACGGCCAGAACTGAGCTCCTGCATCTCTACTCTGCCAGAACTAGCTCCTCTTATGCGTCATCCTTGCTTCCGCTCACGGCAATGCAATTCTTCCATTCACTGCGGCAAACTACTTGGTCACACTCAAAGTCCTCCATTCCACATCCTACTTCTAATCCATCAGGAGTTTCTATCAGCTCTACCTTCCAATTATACCCAGAACTCCACCACTTTTCACCACTAGCTTCTCTCACCAAGATCATTGTAACAGCCTTTACCTAGACTCCTGGTTTCTGTTCTTGGCCCTCCTATTCCTCCTTCCCACCATCTGTTCTCAACACACCAGCCAGTGCTCAGGCACGTTAAGTTAAATGATCTTTCTCCTCTGCTCAAAACCCTCCAGTGGCTCCCCAGCTCACTCCGAGTAAAAGCTGGAGATGTGACTTTACCTGCACGTGGCCCCATGACCTTACTCGCCTCACCATTTACTCCCTGGCGTCTACTCCATTCCTTCTTCATACCAGGCATTCAGGACTTTTGCCCTCACTGTGTCCCCTAGACATGTACACTGCTGTTTTTCACTTCCTTCTGGTCTTGACTCAAGAGCTACCTCAGTGAGGCCCTCCCTGCCATTCTGAAAATCTCACACATACCTTGACATTTGCTATCCCTCCTCCCCTACTTTTTCTTCTTAGCGTTTTTAAAGAACATACTTACTTCACTGATAGATCTGTTTCATAGCTTGTCTTCCCTACTAGGGCTTTAAGTCCCATAAAGGTATACATTTATGTCTGTTCATTACCATATCCTTAGTGCCTCAAACAGTATGCATAGTTGGAGCTCAGTAAGAACTTGAAGACTCAGGCTGCCTCCCCAAAACTGGTCAGCAGGTGGCACCAAAGGATCATACAAAGTAGCTGTGGATTACTTCTGGCCTCCAAGAAGTGCCTATGCCCAGGCTGATGGGATACCTACCCCTCATTTTTAAAATGAAGAAACAGGTTCAAAGAGGTAGAGTAATCCCCTATATTTATATACCAGTTTGGTCATTTTTGAGCTGTGTGACATTGCTGCAGCTGAGCTTCAGTTTCCTCATCTATAAAGAAAATAGGATCTACCTCTTAGGTTGAACATTCAGTGAGATGACAAAGAGCCCTGTAATCCATGTAGAACCTGGCATGCCAGAGGGATGATCTGGGAAATGCACAGACAAGAACCCAGGCCTACCGTCTCCTTCTGTCTAAGAGACTCCTGGCCTGGACTGCAGAGAGCCAGGCCTGGTTTTCTGAGCTCCCCAAGTAGATGGCCGGCTGTGGTGTGAGCTCTGAAGTCAGGAGGAGACAGCCCCTGTCCTAGGCCAGGATCACTCCACAGAGGACAGCCCTTCTCCACACAGCCTTGTCTGCCCACTAAGATGGATGGGATAGGCCCTAGATCAGGCAACAAGTCTTGGGTTTCATATCTACCTTGGAAATCAGAGACCCCCGAACCTAGGACTCACATAGCACACAGCTGCCAGCTCCTGACGTAAGGTTCCACTTTCCAAAGTGGAGGATGAGGCCTTCTGAGGGTTGACTCCATTGTCATAAACAGTGAACTTGGTGCCCATCAAGTTGGACCTGAAATAAAGGCACAATCGGTATACAGTCTTGCACCCTCTGCCCCAGAGCAGAGAACAGCTCATCGTCTGTTCTATGAGGAGCCTGCAAAACATTCTGGACTGGGCCAGCAGCAGGCCCAGGGAGGCACACTGCTCACTGAATCCACGTCTTTGAAGACACTTCGTGGGCAGAAGGCCTGACTTGCTCTGAGTTGACTCAAAGTGCATTTCAGTTCGGTGAGAGCAATTCGGGGAGGTAAATCAGGATTCTTCAGAAGATTTATCTGGGGGAACATGGGAGTTCTTCTCATGGGAGGTGAGCAAACAGAATGGCATCTGATAAGACAGTGGAAGAGGCTTAGCACCCATGGAGAGAGGAGATCTCCCCTGTCACAGCCAGCCTAAGTCTCAGTCCAGCCCCATCTCCAGCTTTAGCTCCTGACCTCTCATGTTCATTTATGCTCCCCAAATCTGGTACTCTGTTCCTCAGCAAACCCTACCTCCCCACCACCCCCACTTGGAGGCCTAGGCTCAGAGCCTTCCTGCCCCTTCCCCACTGCTTCCCACCCCCAAGACTGCTGTGTGTCTCTTCCCTCAAGAGCTTACTCTTAGCCCTGTCCCTTGGCATTGACTATGGAGCCAAGGCAGCTCTTCCATAGTGGCCTGCGTTATCAGTGACATCCTGGGGTTGGATCCATCACTCTCAGTGGACCTGCACCCACCTCCTGGGAACAGCTTGGGGTCGGGTATGTGAGGCCCATCTCCAAGTCTGGCTCTAGGCTGGCATAGACATAGGCCTCCAGTTGGATGTGATGATCAGAGAGGATCCTGGGAGAGTATCCATCCCTGGCCTAGATCTCCTTCAGGGAGATTCAGGCCCTCTAGAGAGAGCCTGCCCCTGCCCCTCCCTCCCACTCCCACCTGCTTCCTGGGGGAATGCTAGTACCGCAGTTTCCCGATGTAGCTGTCCCCTCCTCGAGACAAGTCTGTTGGGTCCACAGAGATGAGGTAATTGGAAGTTTTACTCTTCTTTCTCTTCCTTCCCGCCAGGAGGAACACCTTGGGGAGTGGAACGAGGTCATATTCCAGACTCAGCCTCTGGTCTGCACACAGTCATGAGATCCACTCACACAGACTGTCTCTCCCTTGCTTCAGCTCCCAAACGCACATATGTGCACACACACAAATGCACTGGAAAACACAAAGATATGCACTGACCAGACACGAAGGCAGTTTCTTTGAGGAACTGAGAGGTCAGTGGTAGATATGAGATTTCCAGTCACATTTCAGCCCCTAGGACTTCAAAGGGCTGAAAAGCCTAGATGATAACATGCCCAGACCAACCCTACCTTCTTCCCGTCCTCACGGTCCATGTGCAGAAAGTAAGTGGGGTACATGCCCCGGTCCATCCCTTTCTTGTCCCGAGTGATGCGGCATTTGATGGTGATACCCTGGGGGGCTGGCCTCAGTGCAAACTCCTCAAGATCCTGGACCTCGACATCCACTGGTTGCTCTGGAGCTGTTGGGCTAGGGGCTGAGGCTGCCTCCTATGGGGACAGAACAGGCGCCTGAGTCCCAAGGACCCTAAGCAGCCCAAATTGGTGATCTGGGATCCAAATCTGCCTCCTAATGTGGCGGTGGGAGAGAGGGAAGGATCCTGGGATGGGGGCCTGGCCAGCCTGGGCCTGGGGTCAGGAGCTATCTTCCCAGCCCTGCCCTCTTCTCAACAGTTCCTAGAGGTGGAGATGGGAGATATGGGAGGTCCTCAGAGGTCATCCTGTCCAACTGCAGCTCCCCCTACACATTACCCTGCTGGCCTAGCTGAAGAGGTTAGGAGGCAAGGTGGAGGGACGTAAGAGGCCAGCAGAGAAGCTCCTAAAAGGTGTATGAGTCCAGCCCCAACCCCAAGAAAGCTAGCTCCCCATCATCTCTTCACACGCACTCCACCTCTAATTCTGATGAGCAGTCCTTCAAAAACTGCTGTGGATGCAGACTCACTCACTCACCCTGACGGACTTGCTGCTAGTAGCAGAGCTGGGGCGGGTGTTACTATTTAGCTGGGAGGAGCTGGAGCTGTTCTCCTCCTCATCCTCCTCATCCTCTTCAAAGCTCATGCTGCTGGAAATGCCTGGGCCAAGGAGAGAATAAGAAGGGATGAACAAGGAGAAGTCTACCCTGCCCCTGAAATACACAATGGTCACATACGTTCAGACACTGACTCACCTATACCCACACTTATGCACATACTCTTAGCCATATGTACACGTACAGACACATTCACACATACATTCCCACACATGTCCAGATATACAAGGACATTCTCTCAGGTGCACACATGAGCCGGGGCTGGCCACAATCCTCAGGATATGTCCCCACCACCCAGTTTCAGCTCAGTCCCTACATTACCCCGCTTCCTAGCAGCCACCCTGCCACTGCCTCTTGTGTATCAAGGCCTGCACTGAGCTCACCTTGAACTGGGAACCTCCATTTCTGACCTCAGGCCTATTAGAGGCCTTGGCTGACATAGGCCACGGAATCCGCCAGGGCACAGGCCTCAGCTCCTTAGCCCAATGTGAAGGGGACCCACTAACCCCTCATCTTTGCTCTGAGCTTCTATCTTAGCTGTCCTCCCTCCCGCCATTCCCCGGGAATGCCATCCCCATCCCCAAGTTGTCTCCAAGTCCTTTGTACAGGAAGCCATCCTTGATTAGATTCCTCACAATGTGTGTGGTGCTGCCAGACTTCTTCCCTCTGCCACCCTGCACCAGGGGCTCTCTAGGGCACGGCTTGTGATGGGAAAACCGAACAGACGGTTTCCAGGGAGGATCTACCCCGCCTCTTGGTATCCTGGCCCTGCTCCCACTAGCTTAGCAGACATATAGGAAACTTCTTGCAAAAGGAGCTTTATCTAAGGAGCAAAAGGAAAACGAAATCTGCCCCAAAGCTGGGCCTCACTGGGGCGTTATCAGGTGCCCTGCCTAAGAGGTTCTCATATGTCTCCAAAGTGTGCCCCACCCCCACCCATCATGGCCAGGGAGGGGCTTGGACACAGGAAGGCCATGCTCCTGGAGAAAGGAACATCTGAGAACCTGGGACTAAGTTTTGGGGGGTATCACTGGGCCCCCGTGGGGCTCACCCTTCCTCTGCATCGTGGCACGGAGATCCTGCCCACTGGGCCGTTCGCCCCCACCAGCTGCCGTCTCCCCTGCGTCCTGGGCGTGGTCTGACTGGCCCACAGTCAGGATCTGTACTGGGCCTTGGGCCTCAGACTTGTCTTCTGCCAGTGTTGCTGGCCCGCTGGTGCCTGCAGGCCACGGACACTCCTGAGTTACATCCAGGAGGAGGAGAGGAGGGCCTGGATTCTCAGATGTCCGTGAAGGGGATGAGGGAAGAGTGGGGAGACCCTCTGCAAAACTTTATTTACAAGACTGATTTTTATAAAACTAATGATTGAGGCAACCTGTTAACAACTGGTAAGCTACTAAGGGATGTGGGCTTCATTTCTTCTGCTCTTCCCCCAAGTTAATTGCCGAGGGTTGGTTTACAATACCTCGCATCCTTAAAGCAGATGGCAGCCATCTACAAAACCAACTGCACAGTGGAAAAAACAAGATGGAGAACAAGGATTGATCCAGACCACAGCCAAGGCCAGTAATCACTCATGGACACGGCCAGCTACAAGTGATCAATGCTGGTGTTTTCTTTCACAAATATACACACATACACACATGCAGTAACTCACATACATCATTAGAAGCATGGGCCCCTTGAAAAAGACTGCAATTGGCATACACTTGCCTTCCCAAGTGGAGCACCTCCCATCCCACGTCAGCCTTCCTACCTCTTAACCACAGAGCTTCAGTAACAGAAGCAAGGCCTGACCCATACAGGTGGCAACCACCCTGCCCGCCTGCTGAGCTATGCCCAGAGTGCTTGGTCAGCTCCAGAAGCCCATGGCCCCTGACACATCACTGTCCAACCAAGATGCGATGGCCTGGAAACCACTGTCCATGAACAAAAGTTGAGGAAATGGGGTGTGTAGCCAAGAGACAGGACCTAGGGCAGGTGCCACCATCACTGTCCTTAATCTTTAGGGGTCTTTTCTGGAGAAAGAGGAGCAGAGGGAACAGGCTGGTCTGTGGTCCAGAGGATGGAACCTGGACTACAGTCAAGGGAAGTCCACATTATATGAAGAGCTGACAGCGAGGGCTGCACAAGGATGGGGCAAGCTGCCTGGGAAGCAGCACCCACTGCAGTGAGTGTCCTAGTCCAGGCTGGGTGAGATCCTCCTTGAGGGGTCGTGATAAAGGGTGCTCAGGCCAAGGTAGCTGAGGTGGGGGATGGTAGTTCTGGGCCACAGCTGAGTAGGACTTCACTTCCTGGTGGTGTGGTGGGCATGCCCACCCCCAGAGGCAGCCCGGGTACCTCCCAAGCTAGGTGAGGCCTGTGAGCCACCTGGTGGGGGTGCCCCGAGTGGCAGTCTGTGTCTTCCCTGAGGCTGTTCATCCTATCCCCCCGCTCCAAGTCAGGAGGACAAACCTTCCCCAGCCCTACAGTGGAGTCCAGGCCTGCTGGGGAGGGCTGTAGAGAATGCAAGCTGACCTTTGTGCTTTCCCTTCTTCTCCTTCCTAGCGGCGCCACCCTGGCCCCCTGCTGTGGCTGCTGCCTTGGTTCTCTTGGCTGAAGCTGGTGCTGTTGGGCGTGTGGCTCCCAGCTGCAGACTGGCGAGTGAGTCGGCCTCTTGAACTGCTCAGGAAACATCCCCAGACGGAGAAAGAGAAACAGGCACTGGGTGAGACCGGAGCTCCCACCTGAACACAGTCCCCAGCACAGCATTTTCAACCACACCCTGAGTCCCACCAGGGCCCCTGTACCACTTCCACAGCCCACAGAATCAGGCCCACTCACCTCTACTAGGCAAAGATTCCAGGGCAGGCCCAGCTGGAAGGAGGCAGCACCCCCAGCCCAGTGTGATCAAGTCAACAGCCAGACCAACACCTGTGATCAGCCAACAAACTAAGCACTCAAAGTTCTGGGCCACCAAACCGCACTGAGCCTGAACAGAGGCAGGGAGAATGTCCAAGAAGATACGGCCTCTGAAGATGGTGAAGGAGGAACAAAGGCTGCATCTTCTGGAAGAGACCACAACCAGGGCAAGCACTCCAGGGAGCCTATGAGGGGGCTCTGCAGGGATGAGCCCATGGGGGCTGGGGTATAGGAGTGCTCAGAACAACTCTGGGATACAAGAAGCTACAAGCACCAACAGTGAGGTCTCAGAAGGGTTCCGGCTGGTGGCCTCCAAATTCTCCATACTGTAGAATCCCAATCTGCTCAAAATCCTTGAATGGTTTCTGATTGCTCTTAAGATGAAGACCGACATTCTCTCCCTTCCCCTAGGTCTAAACACATACTCCCCACCTCTGGGGCACCAAGAGTTGCAGCCACACCAGGCTGGTCTGGTGCCTCACATGCACTGCACTCCCTTTTGCCACAGGGCCCTTGCTCCTGCTGCCTGCACTGCCTTCCCCCTCACCCCCCTCAGTGATCAGCTCCCATTCATCCTGCAGATTTCAGCTTGGATGTCACCTCCCGAGGGAAGCTGTGCCTGCCTCCCTAGTCAGCGCAGGTGTTGTCATCTATTCACACAATTTGGCTTCCTTCCACAAAGCACACCCATGGCGGTCTGGTTAACATTGTCTCTCCACCTAGACTGTAAGGTCCATGAAAGCAGGGACCACACCCATTTGTGCTCAGTCGGGACCTACAGCCTCTAATCCAGAACCTGACACAAACCTCAATAAATATTTAAGAAATGAATGAATGTGTAACATGAATGAGTATACCCAGCAGGTCAAAACCCAGGATGAACTGTGAGCTCTGATGTATATCAAACTCCCTCCTTTTCCTCTTGGAATGATCCCCTGTATTTGACGCCTGTAGCCAGCAGAGGGCAGAGAGGGAGGCAGCTAATGCTGTAGGTGGGTGGGAGTGGCCTTCGAAACACCAGTTCCCAGGTAGGCCACCCACATGTGCAGCAGCCTCCCAAGAGCTTTGTCCACCATTTGGACCTGGACAAAGACTGGGCCCCCAGAGAAGCAGTAGGCACCTCCCAGAAGTCAAATGTCACATGTTCACATGTCCTCTGTGAAAAAGGTGGAGGCCCAGCCCAGTCTGGCATGTCAGCAGGGAATAGCAATCAGCTGATTTTGGACTTTGGAACACACCATGGCTCCTTCGAGTACCAAAGCCCTAAGACAGAGAACGCTTCCCATTTTATAAGGGAGGAAACAGATCCAGGGAGGGTAAATGGCGTGTCCCAGTCACAAGCAAGCAGGTAACTGGTAGTGGCACAACCAGAAACTATCTTTTTCTCTTTTTTTTCTTGCTGGATTGCAGTGGCACGATCATAGCTTACTGCAGTCTCGAACTCCTGGGCTCTAGTGATCCTCCTACGTAGCTGGGAATACAGGCGCATGCCACCACACCCTGCTAATTTTTTTTTTAAAGATGGGGTCTCACTATGTTACCCAGGCTGGTCCTGAACTTCTGCCCTTAAGTGATCCTCCTGCCTTGGCCTCCCAAAGTGTTGGGATTACAGGCGTGAGCCACCTGGCACAGAAACTGTCTTTTGACTTCAGTCCTGCACTTATGCCAGAGGTGCTACTTGTACCACAGTCTTTCTGATGACCTGGCATCATCTGGAACACAGCTGACAAGAAATACTTGCCAAAATGACTGCACATCAATGACCTCTCATGATGTTGGCCTCTGGCACAAATTGGCAGGGCCACAATCCTGGGTGCAGGCCCCCATTCTATATGCAGCCTCACTCACCCAGCTGCCAGGCTTGGCAGAGCTGGGGCTGTGATGCCACACAGCCACAGGCCACGTGCCATGTGACCCAGAACAGTGGCCGCCTTCCTGGCAGGGTACCACTACCACCCTTGAGATGGCATTCACAAAGGAAGTGGAGGAGGTGGCTGCCAGCAAAGGGTGGGGCTGGGGCCAGCTCTGTGAGGACCAGCTGGGGCTGCCTCTGAGACAGCTGGGCTGAGGTCCCTGTTCCCCTTTTCTGAAGGCCTCTCAAGTAGAGTACAGACATACCAGGTATGGTCAGGGTGCTGAACTGACACACACACGGGAATTAGCATGAAGGAGCTTTTCATCAGGGAGGCAACACAATATGGAGGAGAGACCATTTGGCGTCTGTTAGGTCTGGGTTCAGAGTCTAGCCCTGCTGCTCACTAGCAGAGTACTATGAGCAGGTCACTGAGCCCCTCAGAGCTCACGTCCTTACTGATTATGTGTGGATAATGCGTTCCTGTGAGGATGAAATGAGATAATGCAGGTAAAGCCTCTAGCACTGTACTTAGCCACCGGCAGATGCACAGCCAGCCTTTATTAGAAGAAACAGAGTGGGCTTCCTCGGAGGATACACGTGCACAGAGAGGACCGAGCCTGTATGATGTGCCCAGCCACAAAATGGGCACCAGGCAAATGAGACTCAACTGCTGCCCTCCAACGTGCAAAGGGCTCAGGGAGCTATGGGTCAGTGGCACCCAGAGAAGAACCTGGAACACTGCGAGGCAGGGTATGGGGCCAGCAGTTAGATGAAAAAGCCCTGAGGTGAGGCAACTACCAGTAATTCGATGTATCTGGAGGCTCCAGGTCATAAAGAAGCCACTGAAGGAGGGGAGCACCACGACTGCTAAGGTTCTTCCTAACCGCAAAAAGCCAGATGCCTGCAACCTTCTTAGAATTACTATTTGGTGAAGTAGCAGCCTGGATTAGTAGTACCAGCAGGGGGCAGTGGAGACTGAGTCTGAGTCCTCCTTTTAAGCTCAGAGAGCCCAACCCTCAGTCTGGCCTAGCCTACTCTTAACCTAACCCAAGCAGGAAGGAGGGTACTGAGAGCAGAGATATGCTGAAGCCATTCTCTCTCCAGGATGAGCTGCAGAGAATTTCTCCCATCTGGGCTCTGCGGAGACCTGGCACATTTAAGGATGGGAGCTGGAGGCTCCAGGTCACTACAGCTCTTAAGGAGTTGTGAGCCAGAGACAGGGATCTGCAAGTCAGAAGCCAGGCAGACACGGTGCAGAGAGGGAAGGAAACAGGTGTTTGTGCTGAGACACTGGTTGGTATGGGGCAGGACAGTGAGATGCATTCCTCTCAGGATGCAGAATACTGGTGGAGCAGGTCATCTACTCTTAGAAGCTGCCTCCTGCACTCACTGAAATGCTCCAGATCAAAACTTGGACTTCTGAACTCCTGGCTTCATAAAAGGTTTAGCCTTCTGGCCTCAGCGCCTGATTCAGGAGGTGACAGCTGGAGCATATGCAGGTGCCCAAAGCTACAGGTCCACCTTCCCTCTGCCCTCTCTACTCAGCTGCCTGCCTGGGCTAGAAGCCACACACAGCCTGGGCATCCCCCATCAGGTCCAGCCCCACATGGTGGGCAGGAAGTGAGGGGCTCCCCGAAGCAGTGACAGGATGTAGGGCGGCAGGCAAGGTATACCTTGGTAGCTGGTGCTGCCACTGCTGCTGAGGTAGGACTCCACCAGGGGGGCTTGCTCCTCCGACTGCCGGGCCCGCCGGCTCCGGGGCCGCCCATCTGCATTGGCCTGCACCATCAGGGGCTCCTGGCGCTTCTTCTTCTGCTTCTGCTCCAGCAGGGCCCGCTATGGAGGCGGAGAGCTTGGCTGACCCACTGCCTCCACCAGGAAGGAAGGGCTCCCAGTTCTCAGTGGGTCCACAGCCCACCTTGGGCCAAGGCCCCATGTCCTTGGAACCCCAAGACTTGGGGTCCAGGAAAAGGAGGCAAAACAGGGTCCAGGTGGCTGCCTTGACAGGATCACAGCACAGGCAGCTCTCCAACTGCAGTCACCCAGCTGCCTGAGGGGTAGAAGCCCATGTGCCATGCAGGGTTAGTGCTGAGCTGGGAGAGAGTGCACCTCTCTTCTTCCACATGGGAGTCCCATTCCCCAGTCAGACGGGATCATCCAGGGAAGATGGACAGCCCTGCCCCTCTGCCCTCGGAGATCCCAGCCCAGACTCTTCCCTTCCACCCAGCCCCAGGCCTACTCACCTGCCGGTCAAGCTTCTGCTGCCTCAGGTTTCTGCCCTCATCATCTAAGACACTGCGGAGCGAAAGAGGGGTTTCCAGGGCTTGCCCATGAGGTGCCAGGATACATCCCAGAGCCCAACCCCAGCATATCCGGGCTCTTTAAACCCATCCCATCATGGCTTCTGGGACTCAGTGAGCCCACATGGTAGAAGGAGGAAGGGTGGAGCCTGCCATCTTGAAACCAGCTTGAACCAAAAAGGCTTGAGCTGCCACTTTGGAATCCTGCTAGAACCCCTGTTTCCCCAAGCACACCCCAGTAAGTACTGGATGAGACCCTCCCCTCAGATCCCTGAGCAGGGCCAAGCCTGACTGAGATCCAGGAAAACTATCCAGAGGCATCCCAGCAACAAGCCAGGTCCAAGGCCAGGCTTCAGACAAACCCAGGGGCTGCTCCCTCCAGCTGCCTACTGGGATCTCACCAGCCCCAGCCTTTCCCCTCCTTTCCACCATTCTAGAGGAGGCTGCGGTCCTCTGGGACAGACCCTTTCCCCATCCATTCAAAGCAAACTCCTAGCTTTCCAAGTGGGCAGAATAGAGTGCTGACTTTGTCTACTCCCCTTCCCCACTTAAAGAGGGCAGAGGGTCCTCCTTCTCATTTGAGAGAATGAAGCTAAGAGACTAACCAGTCCCTCAGTGTACAGGGCTTGGGCCACACAGAGTTGTCTGCAGGGTGGACACAACACATCACCGTACAGCCCAGCAACCAGCCCCCAGGTCCTTCCCAGGCTGTAGACATGGCACAGGCAGCCCGGGGGACATCCAATCCTTGAGCCCCACAAGTCTTGGGACAGGGAGCCTCATCTCACCCAGACTGGCCGTGCCTCTGAGGAAGTCAGGGCACAAGTAGGGAGCTGGTAACTCAAACCACTTGGCTTTTGGCTAGCCAGAGACACATGCATGAGACCTAGGCCCAAATGCTACAAAGGCCAAGGTGTGGGCAGCTGCATGGGGTGAGGTTGGAGCCTGAGGATCTGAGCTCTGGGAAGCCCCAGGCGGCCCTGGCCCAGTTATTCTGAAGCTGCCCCCGAACCATACTGTGTGCGGGTGCCTGCACAGGCATGCCCGAGTGCATCAGGTTTGTGCGAGGCCATAAGGAAGTGTGTGAATATCTCGTGTGTGTGCACACATGCATGCAGACACCTGTGAAGAAGTGGGTGTGCTTGTGGGAAGGTGAGTGCAGTGTTCGTGTAAGGGTGAAACATGAGGTCACATCACCCTGAGGACAAAGTGAAGTCACTTTCACCTCCTCCTGATGGCTAGCCCTTTCTAGCTGGAACATTCATTGACCTACATGAGCCTTAAACTACTTACATCTCCAAGGGAGCCAGTCAGAGGGTAGAAGGAAGCCCCCATATCACAGACTGCCCACCACCCACCACCTTGGCCACCATCTATGAGGACTATGCACGTTTTTAACTAGAAGCTGTCCTGCCTACTTGACAGCTGGGAAGGCCTTTCCTGGTACCCACGGGCTGCTCTGCATGCCTGAGGAACCCCAACTGTGATCTGGGGCTGTGCAGAACAGCCTCATTCACCAAACCCTCAGCTGCCAGAGCACAGGAGAAAACACTGCTCAAGAGCCATACTTCCAGGCCTCGGTCTTCCTGAAACAGCCCATCTGCCTAAGAGGGCACAGCTGCATTTGGGGCTCCCCGAAGGCATTGCCAGGACCACAGGATGCAACCAGGTCTCTAAATATTCCTGCTGGCTGAAAGGGTGGGCATCCCATCGCGGAAGGCACGCACCCAGGCTGGAGGACTGCAGTGAAGACTTCTGAAGAAAGGGTTCAGGACTAGGGCACAAAATGCCTCAGGGCCCTGCCAGGCCTGAGAGGCTACAACCCTCCCCTGTCTCTACAGCTCAAGCCAACAGCCTGACTGAATAAGCAAAGTCAAAGCATTTGCCCACAGATGGACTTGAAAGGGTCAGACCCGGACACCAGTGTCCCCCATGGTCAGCCACACGCACAGTGCATACGCATCACAACTTTCAGCACACACATGAAAAATGCAGTCTAAGCTCTGTACAATGGCCCCTGGCTGACAGAAGCAACAGGATCTGGAATCTAACTGTGCTCCACTTGCCAAGCTCTGTGCCTGGGCACAGGGCAGCTATAAACCCCACTGTCATGAGCCAGTGGCCTGGCCTCTGTGCAACCTCCACAAGACAGTGCTGGCTTCCCTTTGTGCCAGCAGGAGGGGCCATTCCACAGCTTTCTAGGTAGTCGCAAGCCACTCACACTTTCAGAGGGCAGGGACGGGGCAGTCACCTGGGCCATCCCCAGCCCTGGGCTTGGCTGAGCAAGACAAAGAAGATGCCTTCCATGGTGCTGACGCTCACATCGAGAGTCATTTAGAAAAGGGGACATCCAGCTGAGAGGTGAGACTCACATCAGCAATGCCACCTCCGGAAATGCTGGGTCACAGCAGCTGCTCAATGACAAAAGGTATTTGCAGCTATAGTGGCCTCACTGCCCAGCGCCTTCTAATGCTCTCATCCATGCATGGGGCACGTTTCCCTACCATAGGCCCCCGTCCCCTGCCATGGACCACGCACAGTTATGCCGGAGGCAGGAGGCTGCTTTCCATGAAAACATTCCTTTCTCCTCCTCTGCCTCTACCTCCATTTCCTGATGGGGGAGAATGATAAAGAGCCACAGGCTTCGGTAACACTGATTACCAGGTAAGATTACACGTAGAAAGGACTTAACCACTGGCCTTCAGAGAAAGATGGATGAACACAAGGGTTAGGCTTCTGAAAAGAGGTTCCAGAAACAGATATCCCCAAAGTACCTAGAGAGCCGCCTACCACCTCACCCACCGGCAGGCATTTGCAAGCACACAGAAGGAAAGGAGCATGCACAGCTGGGAGGCGGCCACTGGGGAGAAGCCACCTGTGCCTGGCTGAGCAAGACCCAGCTAGGAGGGTCTACACTAAATTTACTAAAATGGGGAGGCTCTGACAGTGGGCACGACTCCTGGTAAAGCAGTGTTTCTAGAAGAGCTGCAAGGGGACGAGGTGGACCACGATTACCTAGCAGTGACGAGCTTGTACCAGGTGGGTGTTCCTAGTGGACGAGTGCGCAGCAACTCCCCCTGGTGAATAACAAAGAATCCCCAGCCAACAGCAGCTGTTGTGGAGACCAAGGGCAACCATGATGGCTGTCTCCAGGAAGAGCAGAACCAAAAGCTCCCCTGGCTTCCTCAGCAGGCCCAGTTCCCTTCTCCACCCCCACCCAGATGGCCCTTCCTCCTCATCTCCACCCCAGCACCATTCCTAAGGCATCTTCCTTTCTCACCGACACTTCCCCAGCCTGCCTGTTTCTGATGGGCACTGTTCTAGCTGCACTAAACCATAACCACACAAGGAGACAGTAATGGCTTTTTAATGACTTCAGCTCCAATTATGGAATAACTGCCAAGCCCAGGCTGCCAGCTGCAGCCCCGCCAGGAGACTCAGACAGGAGACAGGGCGCTGATGGATAGGTCTTTCAGCTGACCCTGGAGGCTCCTCCATCACGGGCGCCTCCTGCTGGGGGCCTGAACAGGGAGGCTCAGAAAAGCCACTGGCTCAGTAGGGTCAGAGAAACCCAGGCTTCAGCGTCCACAAATCCACCCGCTCTGGCCAGCACCAACAAGACAGCAGCTTCACCTCTGAGGGAGCCCGCCCCTCTACATCCACTCACTTCCCCCAAGGCACCCCACAGATATCGGAGCAGTCAACCACGATTGACAACAGGGGGCAGGGACACAAGGACAATTCTGTGCCCTGGAAAAGCACACACGGCCAACATCCTCTAGCCTGTTTCCCTCCCTCTCTTCGTAGACTCTACCTTACAGGCTCCAGCTACTCCACCAGCGCTAACCAGAGGCCCAAGGGTCAGGGAATCTAGGGACAGACCCAACCCTCTGGACACACTTCCCATGTTCACTTCACCCTCCCCTCTTCCTGCCCTCATTCTTTCCCCTCAGTCACAGTGGAAGCTACCCCTGCTGGACCCAGGAAATCAGAGATGTGGGCTGTCAGGAGAGGAAAGGCCGCCAGGGCAGCTGGCTGCAACCCTGTGCCCAATGCCGGACCCTCGGAAAGTCCAGATCTGTGGCTTCTGTTGCCTGGCAACTTACTGGGATACAGTGGGAACCAGCGTGGCTCCAGAAGGGAGAGGACCACACTGCTCACAGGAGTTCCACCCTCCCAAGATGCACCATCTCTATTCCAGCCAGCAGTTCCCAAATTTACCAGGTGCATTCAAACTGCTGGAGGGACTAAGCCCTGACTCGGTCATTAGAACTGCTGAGCAACATCCCCCAGAATCAACCCACTCCTCTCTCTCTTTGTAAAAGCAAGTGCCATGGATGATTCTAATGCTCAGCCATGCAAATGCGACCATGAGCCACAGCTGGTGATCTCTAAAGAACAAGAAAATCAGGGAGTTGTTATAAGACTGTCACCAGAAGTGAAGTGGTGGGTCCAAGTGCCCAGGGCACTTCAGAGGCCGAACCTAGCAGCAGAACTGAAGGAGTCAGGAGTCCCATTACTCCCTAGAAAACAAAGTGAGGAAGTGGTGGGAGGATCCTAACAAGGGCCAGGAGGAGGGGAAACCCAGAGACTTGCTTAGGTTCAACCTAAGGAAGAACTTAAAAGTCACAGCCATCTGATCGGAGGCCGTGTGGCAGGGATGCCATAGGGAGCATCCACACTGAGAACTAAATGACCTGTAAGGGCTCTTCCAGCCTGAGATTCTCTTTCTGTGACCTACAGTGTGCTTTTCAAGCAGTGCTACAGGAGGCCCCATGGTGGTGCGAGAGTACTGTATCCCTCAGGTGTGCTTTGAACCCAGGTATGGGGCTGGGAAAGCCAAGGAAGCCCTAGAGGCTATCCGGGGATGCCACTTTGATTCAAAGAAGTGGACGTCTTGTCTGTGCTGCAGACACAACCAGGAACCTGATAAGTTCCCTGCTCTCAATTAGTTCGTGACCAAGTGAGAGAAACACCAGGCAATGGCCTCAGGACCATGAAGACAAGGGCACCGAGGACAGGGCCACCCCAATCGCACCCAGCATGGTCCTCCAGTATGCCGTGGGCCTTAGTCCTTCCTGACTCTCGCCGCTCCACTTCCAACTTATCAAAGGCTGTCAATGTACTAAGGGCATTTAATATTCCTCAAGAACACAGGTAAAGAGAAACTGGCAGAATTAGAAATTATTAGTACTAATAGAAAGAAACAAAAGAAAAACATTCCAATTGTTAAACTTTATAAACTCAATGGCTCCCTTTGAAGTCAGAATGTGAGATTAATCCATGATCATTATACACTGAGCCAAAATTACCCATAAGAAGATTATCACCAACTATCATTTCTCTAAAGAAAATAAGCTGGGCCCAGGGAATGCAAGGTGTAACCATTAGAGAGGGAGTAAAATCCTCACCAGCAGAACTAGCAAGAAGCCAGCCAACACCTCTCTCCCAAAACCAAACGCCACATACCAGTTCTGACATGCTGTGACATTAGGGAAACCTCACATCAGTCAAATCACATGCGTGCCACTCCCTGCCCCCACTCCCATCTGCAAGTAAAATGCTTTGTCTGTCTTCTGCCCCAGTTTTCTCTGTGATCAGACAGCATGTGGCTTTGACTGCAATCAGCAGCCCAGTTAATGCAAGAAGCAATTTGAATCTCCTCCTCTCAGCCCAAGTCTCTCATTTCAGAAGTCTACACCCCAAGTCCAGTGCTTTCCCACACTCAGTGTGTGCCCAGAAAGACCCCAGCAGGGCAGGGGGGATCCTGGCAACTGCTGACATAGCCTGCCTCCAGCTACACACCCCCCACTCTACAATAGAACGAGGAGGCGGGGTGACAGGCATGGGGAAAGCAAGCAGCGCAGGGCTATAAGGGTGTCGAGATGCTCCTTGGGGCCAGGCTTCCAGGGAGGCCGAATTCTATGCTTCAGGGCTGAGTCTGCGGCCCAGGAAAGGAATTGGAGGCATGGGGGTGGAGGGGAGACAGTAGTTGGACCTGGGCTGGGGCAAGTGCCAAATCACTCCTTGAAGGATGCCAGGGCCCTAGGCACTTGCTAGAACAGAGTCATTTCCTAGAGACAATTCTACCTTCCTGGGCCACCTTTCCCAGGAATAGGCTTAAGCCATTCCGTTTGAGGCAGATTTTCTTTAAGACCCCTGCACACTCTCTACAAGTTGCTTTAGTCCCTGGCTCCCTGGGAGAAGCTTCCTAGAACCATGTCTTGGCCTGGCCCACCTCCAGTGTGCCAGATCCTAAATACGCCATCATCTCCACAGTCACAAGTGTTGCCCCTCCCACCCTCCTCAGTCCATAGCCACCACCCCGCCATCTGGACCCCCACACACAGGTACTGCCACAGCACTGGAGTCCACTCAGCCCACAGGCCCTGCCCAGGCACCTCTGCCGCGTGGCTAGAAAAGGTTGATGACACTCTGTGGGGTTGCACTGTCTTCTAGAAGGTCCTCAGCCCACATGTGCCAAGAAAGGCCAGGATCCTCCAGAAACTACCTGTGCCCCAGCATGGAAGTCTGTCCGGGGCAGCAGCTCTCCTGAGTTAGCGCAGCCCCAGTCCCTGGTTCCATGATGGAAACAGCTCCCTGATCCGTGTGAGACTGAAGTGTGACTACATGTGTCTGCAGGAGATCCTATGGGTGACTTGCATGTGGGCACGTGTGTGTGTTGCTGGTGGTGGTGGGGAGAGACACAAAATAACCTGGAAACCCCTGAATCCCCCACAGGAGCTGAGATTAGAGGTAAAAATTCTCAAGAGAAACCCTGAGTTCCCAAGCCACGTGCCTGTTTTCAGAAGGATCTGCTTTTAACAAGCCTTGGGCGGTTTCAGCTAGTTTCTATTTGGGACGCTGTCTGGACAGACTCAGAGAAGAGCCCTGTCAGAACTATTTTCTGTCAGTGACTGGTATGAGGCTCTAACAGAGAGCAGGCTGTGTTACAAGGCGGGTCCTGAGGATCTGATCCTGCCGTCCGCTAGCACGTGCACCTGGGTCCCCCATAACACAGTAGGCCTTAGGAGTCCAGCACCCTTTTTACACACGTCCCTCTAGGAGGCCTAGAGACAGCCCCGTAGCCCATGGCAACCAAGGAGCCAATGGGTGGCCAAGAATCTGGCGCTACCATGGCGATGAGCTCCTTTCCCTGGTAATAGAGAGAATGGAGTAGAGTGGATAGGGAAAGGCCTGCACCTGTGAGGGGCCCCCAGAGACCACCTTCCTGCCCCCTTCCCACGCAAGTGGGAAAGTCCAGTCATCCTTGAGATAGACCACAGTGCCTGGCAGCAAAAAGTGATGGGCTTCCCTGCATGTGCCTGGATTCTTGAGTGCTTTTGTGCATGTGAGGGCAGTTCTATGTACCGTGAGCTGGTGTGTGTCTAGGTATAGACCTGCTAGCAAGTAGATTATTCAGTGTCTGAAAAGGATTGAGTAGCACTTCTGAGTGAGAAGCAGGTGTCAGTTATTCTCCAGATACAGCAGGTGGACACGCACAGATATGCAGGCATGTGTCTTTGTGAGCCCAAGAATTCTTGTGTGTAGAATATACGGGTGCATGTCCATATGACCACTGGTGTGGTCTTGGTTCAGAATAACTGTCTTCACGGATCCATGCTTTGAGAGTGTGAACGGACCAGCAGGAGCGTCTTTGGCCCAAAGCTCGGACGTCCTGTGGGTGCATGCGTGCAGATGTATGAGCGTGTGCGCGCACCCAACACAGGCGTGTGACTGGGGTGCTGGGCCTAGGAGGGGGCTCAGAGCAGTGTGGGCTCCCTCCGCAGGCGGCCACATGGTGCTGCCTGACCCAACAAGGCCCACACAGGCCCCTTCCAGCAACCCTGGAAGATAAGCGGGTGGAGCGGGGCAGGCGGGATCAGTCCGCAGGGGCCCTCAAAGTTGAGGGAGGAAAGACAAGCGACTCCAACCCGCGCCCCAGTGCTGGGATAGGTGGGGAGGGCAGCGGTGCCCTGCGCCCCGGCCGCGTATCCTGGGCCAGCTCACGTCCCGAGTCGGGGGTGGTGGGCGCCCCAGCCCGGCGCCCGCGTACCTGTAGGGAATCCAGTCGGAATGCGGCTTGGAAGTCATGTCTCTCGGGGGCGGGGCGGTGGCTGCGGCTCTGGAGGCCGGGGCCCGGTGGGGCCGGCGCGGGGGCCCTGCTCAGCTCCCGGGCCGCCCCGGGCCGCATCCTCCCGGGCCGGGGCGTTGGGCCCCGCCGAGGCCCGCGCTGCAAGCCAGGGCCCGGGCTGCTGGCTCTGCGAGCGGCTGCCTGCGCGGCGCGGCGAGATGGGCGAAGCGGCGGGAGTGCGCGGGGCGTGCGCGCGCGTGGAGGCGGGGAGGCCAACCGCACCGTCCCGCGCCCCTCTGGCGCCAAGGCGGGAGCACTGCTTGGCAGCGACCGACCGCCCGCCCCTTCTCCCTCGCCCCGCCCCGCCCTCGGAGACCCCACCCCCCGGCCGGCTCTGGGCCTGCGAAGCGGCCTTGCCTCCTACCGCGAAATCGCCGCGATCCACGCACCGTGCACGTGACCGCGCCAGCGCCCACCTTCGGCTAACGGCGGCGCTGCAGCCAGTCCCCAGGCCTCCCAGCCTCAGTTTCGTCTTCTGTGAAACGGGGATCATTCGAGCACCTCCCTATGTACCTGCCCTACCTATCTCCGCTATGGGATGGGAAACCAATGCGCGGATTTGGTGGGGACAGGGACCTGGCCCGGGGCGGGGATGGAGGAGGAATCCAGTCGTGCAGGAAGAGGCGGGGACCCTCCGGGCCGAAGCGTGGAGGTTGACCTTCCCCCACCCCCACCTCCGAGTTCCCACACCCGCGCCTGGGTAACCCTCTGTCTTTGGGTTAAGGAGGTGTTTCCTCAGCAGCAGCTCCCTCCCATCTAAGCTATAGCGTCAAGGGAAGGGGAGCATTTACTGTCTATTGCATTCCCAGCCCTTGCAAATTTCTAATATGTAATCTCCACAGTAGCCTTGAGAGACAAACACCTTATCCCTATAACCCAGAGAATAGGAATGCTGAGATGCCCAAGGCCGTAAAGCTAGGAAGTGGTGGAGCTGAAACTGTTCTGTGATCTGTGTACTCCAAAGCCCTTCCTAGGGGGCGCAGTTAACCGGAGGCAAAAACCTCTACAAAGATCGTCTGAAAGTCTCTGCGCGCTGAGGAAGTCCTGGCTGTGACTGGGACCAGCTTGAATGCAAGGCATGGCACACTGAGAAGGTAGAGGACCCACAGCAGGGCGAGCGGAAGCAAGGAGCAGTAGGTTGAGGGGTCACCAGGGCCTGCGTGTGGAGCAGGTGATCAGGGAGAGGTCTGCGGAGGGGCACAGCCCCCATACGCCCCGTGGGCGTCCTCATGTGCATCCTGGATTCTGCCCCACCATCTGCGCCATAAGAGTGTTGTGCGGGGATCTTCTGATGATAAACAGGCGGTCAGGACTGCCCCGCAGAGAATGTGAGAACAACCAAGTGGGTTGAGCGAGGGGGCTCATCCTGCTGCCCTGGGGCCACAGGCAGACCCCCACCCCAGGACTCTCCCAGCCCTTCAGCCTTGCCTTCTCTTGCCGAAAATAATTATAAAACAGCCGGGCGCAGTGACTCACGCCTGTAATCCCAGCACTTTGGGAGGTCGAGGCGGGCGGATCACGAGGTCAGGAGATCGAGACCACGGTGAAACCCTGTCTCTACTAAAACTACAAAAAATTAGCTGGGCGTGGTGCCGGGCACCTGTAGTCCCAGCTACGAGAGGGAGGCTGAGGCAAGAGAATGGCGTGAACCCAGAAGGCAGAGCTTGCAGTGAGCCAAGATCGCACCACTGCACTCCAGCTTGGGCGACAGAGCGAGGCTCCGTCTCAAAAAAAAAAAAAAAATATATATATATATATATAAAACACAGTAACCACTATATTTGGATTTGCTGGGCGTCAGGAGCTGTGTTAGGTGCTACATACATATTATAATTCGTTTAATCCTCACAGCCACCCTAGAAGGTAGGCACCATTATCATACCCATTTTACAGCAAAGGAACTGAGTTACAGAGAAGGCAAGGATCTTACCCAAAGTCACACAGCTGGTCAATGATGAAGCTAGCATTCACACACAAAAGGTCTAGGTCTACAGCACTTACCCTCAATCTCCTTTCGGCCTATCACAGTTCATGCAGTGTACACACACACATACCTACACACATGCATGCACACACACACACACACACACACACACAGCCTCTCTCTCCAGGCTTCTGGAGCTCAGGACAAGTCAGACCCATCTCTGTCTGGGACAACATTGATGCTGTCTGAACACTGTGACCTTTGATTATTTATCATTTATCAACTTCCAAGAGCTATCACTGTCACTGGGGACAGACAGCAGACAAAATAAAACACCTGGGAGTGGGGTGCAGAATGCAGAAAGCAGGGTTGTTTTGTTGCCTGCTGGGACGCTTGGCCTGGACTTTGTTGGCCTCCCAGGAAGGGCAGCAGAGATTGGTCCCTACCCTGGAGACCGCAATGGAGCAGCAAAGCATTGCCCAGAGGCCTCTGTTCTTCAGGACAGAACCTTGCCTCGAGATCAGAAGCTTTGACTCCTGGAGGCCCCGCCCTCCAGGCCACCTCTTCCTGAGTTGCAATTAGTAGCTACCATGTCAGAGACAACTAGAGTCTAAAAGACTTTCCCTTCAAGAATTTGAAGCTGTTTTCCTCCCTTTATTCCCAAATTACCTGACACCTTAAAGCAATCAGAATTAAGTTGGAAGGTCTCAGGAGCCTGGAGTAATTGAATCTATTAAATAGACAGTTTAGGCTCTGTCCTAAGGGAGCAAAATCTGGAGGCAGAGTGAGGTGCAGAAATAAGATGGCTTTCCAAGTGTCTTTCTGCAGAAGTTACATATGTACATGGGATGTGGGGGAACTGTGGGACTAAGCGCCAGTGTATGCATGAGTGTGAGTGTGTGTACATGTGAGGGAGCTGAGTGCCAGTGCACACAGTATGTGTGAGTGTGTATGTGTGTGCGTTTGCATGTGTGTGCATGGGATATGGGGGAGCCAGTGGGACTGAGTGCCAGTGTATACATGAATATGAGTGTGTATGTGTGTGCATGTGTGTATGCACATAGGTTGTGTGAAAGCCAGTGGGACTGTGTGCCAGTGTATGCATGAATGTGTGTGCATGGGAAGTTGGGGGCAGTGGGACTGTTTCAGTGTATGCAGAAGTGTGTGTATGTGTGTGAGAGATGGCTCTGCAGTCTGAACAGCACTGCACAAGACCATTTGTTGGATGGTACGCGTGCAAGGGAATGATGTGTGTGCTTCTTCGAGTTCTATGGAGTGCATGAGTGTTAACATTCAACTCAGAATGCATGATGGGTTTTTCCACTCAAATGGCTTCCGTGGTTGACATTTTAAGTTTATGCCCTTGGCTTCTATCCAAAAGCTACTCCAGAAAGTCACATAATGAATATTATACTAGGCCACGGTTAAAGTTATATTTTTACAACTGCACTATAACAGTGACCCTTGAAGAAGGGCATAAGCTTTTCAAATTTAGCCCCAGGAGCAAGGTTATCTCGACTGAAACACCACCACACAGCAATCCCAACATGCCTCCCTCACCACCTGCCCAAATCCTGCAACGGTAAGATATTTGCTATGAATTTAAATCATCCTGTTTGCATTTTAGGCATTTTCAAATGTGGTGATGAAATGTTTGTGAGGGGGAGTGAAGGAATGCATGGGGAGTGAAGTGGCCCAACAGAGACCCTCGCATCTGCCACCTTAGCTTGAGGATCCCAGGGCCACCACCCCCCTCCCCCGCCCGCCCTGCCTCAGCAGGATCAGCTCACCCAGGGAAGAAGGTTAGCATTTTGGCACTTAGCCACCTATGTGGAGTCTTATATGTGCTATACTTAATGTGACTTTTTATTGAATGTGGGCCATCTCTAGTCAATTTTGGAAGCAAAGGGATATGAATGAAAAATTATATCCATTCAGATTGAGTCCTGCCTGGTGGCTTGGCATTGTGACCTTGCAGTCTGAGGAAGCCAATTCAAATCAATCAAACATCAACTAGCCCCTCGAAGGCTGATGCAGGGCTGCAGTGGCCTTAGTGGGGGTCAGGTGCATGGCTGCTCTCAGGGAGCTTTCAGTCTGGCAAAGGAGATAGGAAGAAATAATAACTGTACCCCACATTAAGGTGTTGGTGTTACAACACAGGTATACAACGTGCTGAGGGTGAGGGGACACAGAAAAGAGGCAGTCAATGAAAGTCGCTAGAAGAGGGGAGGTCAGGTTAGGATAAGCCTTCCCAAGAGTAGAAAAGGATGATGGTTGTGCTGGGCCCTGAAAGATGAATAGGATTTTGATAAGCTGATAACAAAGGAAGGGGGAAACTTAACAGTTACTGAGATTCTACAATTGAACAGACACTGTCCTAGGGTCTTTTACCAAAGGGCCTTACAGACAGAGAGGATGACATGAGCAAAGATATGGAGACATGAGAGTACATGCCCAATGCACTCGAAAACCAAGGTGCAAACCAGCATGGCAGCATTCAACCAATAGGTGAATGGTTCGGTGTGGGAGGAAATGGGCCTAGGCAGGGCCAGATCATATGTCATCCTGAACATCAAGCTAGGGTGTTTACAGTTATCCTATAGTTTGGAAAAATCCTATAGACTCTATTCTAAGGATGTGGTTCCCAATGGGGGACCACTAGAGGGTTTTAAGCCAAGAATAATCTGCCCAGATTTAACCTTTAGAAAGAAATAATTGGGAGCAGAATGGAGGATTGAGGGAGACAAGGCTAGTGGTATGGAAAACTGCTAGACAGCTATGAGTAAAGTCCAGGACAAAGATGAGCCAGCCCTAAAACAGGGTAAAACAGCCCTACCCACAGCCATTTTGAAGCTGTGGGTAGACATCATGGCAAGATGGTAGCATAAGTATGGGTGGCCAGATAAAGCCCTCTGTAATTCCCATTTAAATAACTGCAGAATGCACAAAGACCATTGCACTACTGCTGATGATTGAGATAAACAGGCTTACAATGTCTGAAAAAAAAGTAGGTCAACCACTAGTAAAATTAAAAGCAATGTCTATTTTCCAAATCACTGCTGAAAATAATAGCAAATCATTTCCACACACACAAATACACAAAAGCATAATCTGTAGGAAACATAAAACGCATAGGGCATAAAACAAAGTAATAGGAATAAAACCAGATCGAATGGTTATGAGGTAAATGTAACTAGAGAGCCTGTGAGCCTGGATCATACACAGCTATCATTTGTTGAGTGCATGCTCTATGCCAGGTGCTCCTCTGTGTGTTTCATAAAGACAAATATGGCAATGGGAGGATGAGATGGGATGCTTCCAGTCTAGGCTCCACTTGGGGGTCCAAATGAACAGATACCACATTCCAAAGTGAAGTGGGATACACCTCTTGGAAAAGAGGTGGCGAAAACCTGGATCCATGCCGTTAGCTGACACCCATCACTAATATATACAAAACGGGAGAGAGGTTGAAAAAAGGGTTGTTGGAGGTTTAGAATGAATTTCAGAGAGAGCCTTTGGGGTCAAATGATCCCTAATACATGGGAGGGGTGCAGGGTGCTATCATCTTCACCTCAAAGCCACAGAGTGGGGCCTTGAGGAAACCCCTAAGCCAGTTGATACGTGGCCACAATGGTCTTGGTGCCACAGTGGACAAATCCAAAGAGCAGCAAGAGTGCTGCTGCTTCGGGATCAGCCTGTGCTCCCTGGTTTGCAGGGCAAAGCACACGTGAGTGTCTCTTGTGGACAAAGGTGGGACCCAGCAAGAGAGCCAGATGTGACTGTCTTAGATCCAGGCCAAGAGGGCTCCTCCAAGGGAGGAAGTGACACCGAGGGAGACCGGGTTTCCCAGAGCCTGAGAAAGAAACCATAGGATCGGCTATGGGGAGAAAGTATCACCCTCATCAAGGGAGGTGCAGGATGAGACTCCAGCGATGGGGTGGTCTCCACCAACCTGCAAAAACACCCCAGTGGGAGAGAGGGCCCAGAGAACAACAGGACACCAACTCATCAGAGTACAGTCATTGAAGACCTTTCCCGCCCATCTTGTCTCCTACCTCCCTCCCGCTCCACCTTGGACCCTGGAAAGGGTCAGGACTGTCATGTCCAAGCTCCCCTCAGGCAGCTGGCCTACAGCAGACTGTGCTGGGAAAGAGATGGTGTAACTCTGATGTTTCAAGATTTTTTTTTTATTACAACAGACAGGATGCATTAATTACTGACAAGACAACCTCTGGTTACCTGAAACTGGCCAGAAAAGTCATGGGACTTACCCTAAATTTAATATAATTTTAGAAGGGAAAAGAGCCCTACAGAATAAATTTAAAGAGACTGTGGGGGACAAAAATAAAGTTTGCTTTATGATTACATCTCATGAGTCATGCCTATGCCTATTCAACTTAACAATTACACATGACTTCTCCCATTTAATCCTCAGAGCAACACTACAATGTAGGTACTATTATAATCCCCACTTTACAGATGAAGCAACAAAAAGGTTATATATAATCTGCTGAAAGTCACACTGATAAGAAGTAATAGAGTTCAAATTCAGATTCAGGCAGATGAGCGTTGTAGAGTCCAGAGAACTACCTTCCTCCAGAGAAAACCAGATGATGGGCGCCTTAGCCCTTTGACTCATTAATTCCTGTTCTAGAAAACTAGTCAAAGGAGTTTGAAAATGAAGTCAACAGTTTATATACAAAGATACTGATGGAAACTTTATTGCTAACAGGGGAAATTGGTTGGGGGAAGATAAACAAAATGTCTATTAATTAGGACTCCGTTAAGTAAATAATTCAATGTTCACAGGATGGATCACTAAGCATCCTTTATGGGGAATTTTTGTCTTTAAGAGACAGGGTCGGCCTCGCACGGTGGCTTCCGCCTGTAATCTCAGCACTTTGGGAGGCTGAGGTGGGTGGATCACATGAGGCCAGGAATTTAACAGCAGCCTGGGCAACATGGCAAACGCTGTCTCTACTAAACTTACAAAAATTAGCTGGGCGTGGTGGCGGGCATCTGTAATCCCAGCTACTTGGGAGGCTGAGGCAGGAGAATCACTTGAAACCAGGAGGTAGAGGTTGTAGTGAGCCAAGATTGCCCCACTGCACTCCAGTCTGGGTGACAGAGCGAGACTCTGTCTCAAAAAAAAGAAAAAAAAAAAGAAAGAGATGAGGTCTCACTCTGCACCCAGACTGGAGTATAACTGGCGCTATTGTAGCTCACTGTAGCCTTGTACTCCTGGGCTCAAGTGATCCTCCTGCCTCAGCCTCCAGAGTAGCTGGGACTACAGGTGTGAACCACCACACCTGGCTAATTTTAAAAAATGTTTTGTAGAGATTGAGTATTGCTGTGTCTCCCAGGCTGGTCTTGGACTCCTCGGTCAAACAACCCTTCTGCCTCAGCCTCCCACAGCACTAGGATTACAGGTGTCAGCCATCGCACCCAGCCTTATAGAGAATTTTTAATGACAAAGTAATGGACTTATGAGATGGGGATACAATATTTTAGGCAAGTATAATGCTCTATAAAAAAGCCCCACCAGCCGACACATATATGGTCTCATACAAAGTTGCCTAGAGTGAGGGACACAGTCCATTGTCTCAGCTTTGCCGCCCTAGGGGCCACATCCTCCATTCCAGACGGCCACTTCTTCCAGGTGTTTGGACCTCCTCTTAGCTCCAGCTTTGACCCCTAAGACCTCCTAGTGACCCCTGAACAGCACAGACAACATCCTCACCCCCAATGTTGGAGAAGACAGACAATAAACACACACTATTGGTGCAAAATAGATTAGGTTAAAAAAATTATATATATAGTAATGCCTTACAAGTTGACATATCCTTAGTCGCCTAGTGTCATATGGTGTGTCACTAAGATGAAAGCCAAGTGGCTGCAAGAAACGCCTGCAATTCTTAGCCTGGTTATTTATCTTGGAAGGGAGCAGAGGAAGTGCAGGAAGGATGCTGAACTGTAATATCTGTTCTTTACCTATTCTGAGGCATTTGCTGAGTGCTTCCTAGGCAGGGAGACCCAGGGCTGGAGGACAGTGTCCCTGATCCGGGGAAGCTTCTGTTCCCAGCAAGTCCTCTTGCCCACTTGCCCATGGGGCATCTAAGTCTGGGGAGCAGAGGCTGAGATTATAAATAGAAAGAGTGGTTCTGAGGCTGAGTGCTCAGGCCCCTGTGCTCAGCCTCCAGGAGGGGTTTGTTTCACCAGCATTATTGGATTTGCAGATAGGCAACAAGGAATTAAGCTGATCAGGAAGAGACAAAGAGAGCTTTCATTTATTCAAAAATGCAGGATTTATCTAGCAGAGCCCTCTCCTTTGTCAAACAGAGAGCCATTTCCTTTATATCCTCCAGCAAAGAACATTTTATTTTGTAACCTTTCAGAAAAGCCTATGAGTTTGTGTTTTTGACCTGTTTTTCTCCCTGCTCTAAGAAAACCATGATTATTTAAAATGTGAAATGCATATTAAACAATCTTATTCTGAATTCACAAACCAATCTCTCCAGCAAGAGGAATCAGTCCCTGAAATGCAATTTAAACTATTTGAAAAGTTTATTACTCCCAACACACCATCTTTTTGCTCCATGGCCCTTCCCTTTTGCTGCTGCTGATTCTTAAATATCAGACTCTAGAGCCACCACTGAGGAAGCAGAGTCCTAAAAGGTAATGCTATGGGACTGGAGTTTTCCAGACTCTGAAGTGGGAATAAAAGTTCCAAGACCTTATAGAGGCAGCAGCTATAGAGGAAAGAACGCCAGTGCCAGGTTCCAGTCCTGGCTAAGTTGCTAATATACTGTGTGACCTCAAATGAGGATGTCCCCTCTCTGTGCTTCATGAAAGAGAGTGGGATTATCTCTAAGTCTCCTTCTGGCACTAAACATTCTCTGATATTTTGACTCTTTACAGCAGGGCTGTTAGGAGACAAAAGAAGATGATTATAGTTTGCTCAACTCTGAAATAAGGTGAGAATTCTTGCTTTACTGTTTTTTGTGTTAGCATTCTTGTATTTTATATAAGAAACACAGCCGTGAAAACACATAAGACTTAGGGGAGCTGAATGCCTGTCCTCTCTGTGCTGCTAACTCACTGGGTGACCAGAGACCACTCTCCCCAGGCTCGCCTCAGTTTCCTCATCTGTTAATTAGAGACAACGTATGCCTTGCCTACTGCACATAGTGTGAGAGGCTGAACTGAGAAGGAACGTGTGTCTGTGAATGCTGTGCTAGAAGTCCAAAGTACCACGGAGATGGGACAACATTTAGTACTTAGAGCTCCCACTCACTGAGTCCTCACACAGGGCCAGCACTGTGCTAAGTGCTCACTTGTATTGTCTCATTGATTGCTGGCAGCTCCCCGAGGAGCTATTATACAGAAGGAAGCAGAAGCACTGTGGGTGGTCACAGCAGCAAGGATTTACTCAGCCTCGCCAGGCCTGTGCCATGGGGCCTCCGCCGCCCACCACAGATGAGGGTGAGAACAGGTGGTCCCACCACTGCTGCCCTGCCTGGGCTCTAGGAGGGAGGAAGGGAAGGAAGGAAGAGGGTCCCTTCCCCCTCCACATCTCCAAGCTGAGCTCTGGCTGGAGGAGGTGATGCGCGAAGACTCCTTCTAGCCTTCCTCAGGTGAGATCATGCCCAGGGGTGGTGGGGCTGCGGGGCAGTACCCACCTCCGCCTCCTTCCACCTCTGCATCCTTTGCTTTGCTGTGTCTCTCTCCTGACCCCTGGTCCAATCACAGCCCACCTGCTCTCCATGTCTCTGTGTCTGCTGAGCTGTCACCATCCTCTCTGCTGCTGCAGAGTGGCTCCTTCCTGTACCTCCACCCTGAGGAAGGCATGGGCGGGAGCTCTGAGGATGGGGGCTTAGCTTAGCAGAACGAGGCCCTGGGATTCTGAGCTGGACATCTCATGCCAGGTGGCCCTGTCCCAGCCCTTGCATTTCTGAGGATTTCTGGGGTCTCCCTGGAGACAGGCAAGTAGGGTTGGCCCTCAGATGAACTTCAGAGGTCTCCCTTCCCCCCAGTGGGAGGGGCCTCAGGCCACTGTGTGTTCCTCTAGCTCAGGTCATCCTCTGCTCTGCCCCAGCTACATGGTCCCTGCACCGAACACACCCCAGTTCTCTTTGTCGTACTGTGGCTCCCCGTATCTGCAGCTCAGCCTGCCTGTTCTGAACTGTGTCCCACCCCAACCTGCTGGCTCTGAGAGACAACTGAAGCAGTTTGGTGAAGGACACAAATCTCTTATAAAACTCTCCTTGCTCCTTACAGGTGACCAGACATTTGCTGATGTTGTAGGCCCATGTTCTCACTTGATGTAAAAACACCATTAGTGTCTTGGATGTCAGGAATCCTGAGTTTAGGCCTAAGTCCCCAGCCTCCTATATGACCATAGAGAAATGCCTTCCCAATTTTCTTGGCCTCAGTGTATCAGTGTATAAGATGAGGGAATTGAATTAGATAAGGTCTAAGGCACTCAACATCAGTGGAGCTCCATTATCAAGGGCCCCATCTGAAAATTTACATTAAAAGGATACACATTTCTCACCTCCCACTCCCACTTCCCTGGGACAGCAGCATAGAGAACACTCAGGCTAGACTTACCCCTGTGAAAAATGCGTGATGAGCACAGACCCATCCCTCACCCAGTCACACACCCAGAAGACAGATGGCAGCTCGGGATGCACTCCGTAAGTGGGTCTGAAGTCCCTCCCACCCTCTCTGTGAAAAAGAGTCGAGGTGATGAGTGCTTAGGAACAATTCAAACGTGCTCTGCCATGAACCACATGTATGCCTTGGGCCGTCCTGGGGACTTAATAGTTCATATATGTAAACCATTTAAAACAGGCAGTAAGAGTTAGCTGTGGTTACATAATGATCTGCACCCCCTTTCCCTCCAGCCCCCCTGCAGTCTGTTCTCACATGGCAGTGAGTGATTTTTTCATAATGCAAATCTCTCCTTGCACCTGCTGCTTCAAATCCTTCACTCGCTTCCCTTGCTCACAGACCAAAATTTTTAAAAGTTCCTACAAAGTAGTCAAGTTTCTGGTCTGCAGCTATACTGGTATGCTTTTAGAGAAGCCAGGTTTTCTCTACCTTTGCAGACTTTTAGGTCTGGAATCCACCTCCCATCCCTGCACCCGAAGGCCAAAGCCCTAAGGCTGAGACTGAAGTCATGGTTCAGTGGGGACCAAGGAGGCCCCAACTACTTGTATTTCTTTAAAATTCCTGAGGGGGGCATTGATGAACAGGCATTAGTCTACTATGTTAGAAAGGAGGACTCATGGTTTATATTATTACAAGTGATCTACTGTACGGGGCCTGAGAAAATGTAAGGGAATCAACAAGAAAACCCCCAGAATCAGAAAGTTCAGTAAAGTTGCCAAATAAGATGGAAAAATAGCCAAGAACATTTCTATAAAAAAATTATCATTTGCAAAATGAAAATGAAAAAGATCTCATTTACAGTGGTACAAGACTACATATGAAAAGTTTTAAAATAATACCAGTGAGACTGATTTGTGATTCATATAAAGAAAATTATAAAATGCAATTGAAATTTATAAAAAGAACTTGAAGAAATGGAGATTCCTAATGTATTTCTGTATGATAGGAAGACTATTTTAAAGACATTCTTCCTAAATGAGATTTCATTTAGTTCGAAGCAAAATTCCAAGGGGATTCTGAAACTTGATAATGTACAGAGATTTTTTATGCTTCCCTGTGGTGATGATTTAAGGAAAGGAGGGTGAGCCCCAAGATAGTTTGTGAACGTGGGTTCTGTGATAAGAAAGCCAATGTGGTCATGTTGACTTGCTGGCTAGTGTTGATCAGCAACGCCAGCTCCACCATCCCGTGACAGCATGCCCACACAGTGCGGGCATCCTGCCCCACATCCCAGGATGGCAGATTAGTGGGCAACAGTGAGAGTTTGGGGTAGTCAGGGCGTTGGTGCCACCACTACTCTCTTTTTTGCCTATTTCTCTCAATCAATGGCCATTTTTTTCCATTTTCAGAGCCATGAATTAAGAGTGCCCAATTCAGCTGACCTGTGTGGATGCCCAGGATTAAGGCAGACTGAGATAAGCTACTCGTCTGCCCCTAATTCCTCTGGATAACCCAGGTATAGATTATCTGGAAGGGAAAAAAAGCAAAAAACAAAAACAAAACAGGTAAGAAAAGTAAAGACAATTCTGATAATGGCTAATGAGAGGAGCACCAATCCCATTAGATATGAAAATAGACAGTGGCAACAACTGAAGCAATGTGATGATGGACAGGAATCTCATGTGAAACTTCAATGGAAGAAAATAAGCAACCCAGAAATATACTCTAAGCACTTAATTTCTCTACAAGAATTTAGGGTTAATTACCCAACCCCCCCCCAATAATACTAAATTTAAAAATGAGAGTATAAAATCATTATGACAAAAGTGTAAAATAAAGTGTCCTGTGGTTATCTGGAAGGGGACAAAGAGAGGTTGCAGAGGTATGAGACTGGGCTGATTTTCAGCATAAGCAATTGTTGTTATTGTAGGAGGTGATTTGTGTAAAGAAAAAGCAAAGAAAAGATGGAATGGTTCAGCAAAGCAGAAAGGACACTGGGCTAGAAGCCAGGGGTCTGAATTCTAACCACAACTCCTCCCTGCGGAGTGATCGTGGGCTACGTCTTTCTCATTTCTGGGCCTCACTCCAACATTTCAAAGCTAAAGAATTAACACAAATGACCTGCAGCAGCCCTTCCTGCTCAGCCTTCTGGGATTCAACGATCATTCCCCATTTGTGGTTTCTACAGCAGGACTCGATGGAAGTGCAGAAAGAAACTCAGATCTTTCCTGCCCCAAATCGCAGAATGACCTCGTAGGCCGGGTCTGTTCATTTCAGTACCGAGGCTCTCACTGCACCCAGCCCCATCAGCCACGGGGATCCAGAGATGACTAACACAGGGCACTGGCCTGTGAAGATCATGGGTTACTGGAGGACACAGATGGACACAGACAACAAACAATAATCCCAGGCGGTATGAAGTCAACCCAGCCAGAGGCAAAGACCCGTGCGGGCAGAGCAGAGAGAGCCAGAGGAGTCTGGCAGGGGACCAGGCAGGGCTTTGCAGCAGAGACAGCCTTTGAGGCTGGGTATTAAAGGATACAGAGCTCAGTAAAGGTAGATGGGGCGAGGGAGCCACGGGAGTTAGGAAAGCATTGGGGTGGATGGCCTGCCTGGCTGTAACACGTGGGGAACGAGTAGGGAAGAAGGGTCTTGGAGACGTTGTATGGGACTGGGGAAGTTGGTCTGGAACAGGGCCAGGCTGCCTGTAAACAATGGGAAATCGCAGGGGTGCAGGGGTGTGGTGGCGTTGGGGAAGTGATCCTGCCTATGAGGGAGGGGCAGCCTTGGCAGCAGGGTCTGTGGCGAAGCCAGAGGGAAGCAGAGATACCAGTGAGCAGGTTCTTCAATAGCCCAGGGCAGAGCTGGATGCGCCAAGGAGGGGCCTGGGGTGAGTGGTACAGCTGAGGCAAGCCCATGGGACCCGAGGCAGGACAGCACAGCAGCAGGAAAAGCACAACTGAGGCCAGACAGCCTGGGCTCTTCGTCTGGGCTCTGCCTAACTGTGTAACCTGAGGCTGTTTAACCATTTCCATCTCAGTTTTCTTATCTGCAAACAAGTGGAACGCTTTTTAGGGACGTCAAGGGATTCCATGATTTAATAAAAGCTTTTAGCATGGTGCCTGCACTAAGTGCTATTCGTGGTGGGGGCGATGATGATAGAAGAGCTGCATGTTGGAGGAAGAGGGGTCTGGACAGTGACTCCTCAGAGAACCCAGTGGGAATAGCAGGTTTGAGAAGGGGTTGGGCATTGTGAGTTACTGTTCAGATGTGCCAGGTTTGAGTGTCTGCAGGCTAACCCATTGCAAGTGACTGGAAAAGTGCATCTGGAGCTTCGGGAGAAGACATGTGAGGAGAGGGAAATTCAGGGAGTCCTGAGCCCAGGAGGAGACTGAGGCAGAGGCTCAGGGGAAGGTGCAGACTAAGGGAGAAGAGGGCTGATAGCAAAGACTTGAGTGTGTAGCTGTGGAATCCAGCATAGAAGCTCCTTGAGAACAGGAGTTTTCACTGTGTTGCTCCCTGCTGTATCCCTAGTGCCTAGTACAGTGCCTGGAAGAAAACAGGAGTTCAATAAATATTTGTTGAGTGAATACATGAGGAGAATTTTTCCTGTCATTCACTGTAAGTATTTTCTTAGGCACAAAATAGTAACAGTAGCTAACATTTATTAAACGCTTACCCTGTGCCAGGCACCATGCTGAAAGCATATAGAGTCCCATTTCATCTTTACGACAGTCTAGAGAGAAGGTACTATTATTATTTCCAGTTTATAGATCAGGAAGCAGGTCTCAAAAGGTAAAACAACCAGCTGAATTCACACAGCTCGTGAGGAGCAGAGCTAGGGGCCAAACCCGGGGCTGCAGGACTCCCTGTGGGTGCTCTCCTAGACCCTGACTTAGCAAGAAAGGAAATGGAGCAGCAATGCCCTGTGCCGGCTCTCACATGCTCAGTAAAGAGGGACTGTTTTTAAATCTTGCTGGAGGAGGTGGGGAGCCAGAAGAGCTGGAGAAGCCGGACCTCGTTGGTGTCAGACTTACGGAGTGAGGCCATTTCACAGACCAGTATTTGGTGAGGCCAGACTGTGGAAGAATGGGAGCAGATCAGGAGCTAGGAGTGGAGCTGCCTGGAGCGGGAGAGGCAGGATGGAGGTCAGAAACTTACTGAGAGGAAGGAGCTCCATCTGTACACGGTGATGGTTGTGTGTGTGAATGTGTGTGCATTGGGGGAAGGTATTAGGCTGCAAAGGTTGTCCAGAGGATTCAGGCAGGTCCAGAAAGATCCAGGGTTGTCCCAGGGTGACAAGGACTAGAGGTCATTTGCAAAGTACAGGGGCTGCACAGCTGGCAGGCTGAGTTTGTGCAGGTCTTGTCACACCTCTTCAACCTGCTTTCCTAACCAGTGCTGAAGTCCTCGAACACCCGTGGTTACTATACTTTTCCTAGACGTGCGCTCCGAAGAGGGCATGAGGAGCCAGACAGGCTAGGCTTGCCCCAGGTCTTCAGCTCGCAGGCGACAGATTGGGATTCAGAACCCTGGACTCCTCTAGCTCCTGAGCGGTACTGCCCCAAGCAGGCTGGCTGCCCTGGGAAGTCTGGGGCACCTTCGGCCTATCTCTCTCCAGGCTGTCTGGACCCTCTGCACAGCCCTGCTGCCTCCAGAGAACGAGGTTCATCACTCAGTACCCTGTTCACAGTAACTGCCTGGGATTGGGATCAGGGTCAGGGCATAGGCCGCAGAGCTGTACAGGGGCCAGCTCCCTCTGGACTGCACGGAGTTGCTTTTGTCCCCATCCTCGCTCATTCCTGACTCATGCCAGGCCCTTCCAATTCCCTTCACCTCCATGCTTCCTGCCCCTGGTAATGCTCCTGCAGGGGAAAAGGCTGTCATGCTGTGTGCCAAACGGAACTTCATGTCCAGCATCTGAGCAGACCTGTTGGTTCTGGACACTCTCCAAACACCCTGGGGATAGAGGAGAGAACTGCAGAGTGCCCATTCTTCCCCTGGCAGTACCCTTGGAGCCCCTATGGCCTCAGGGGCCCTCAGGGCAGCCTCCCTCTGGGCTCCTTCCTCCTTGGCCAACTCTGGGGTGACATGATTAGCCACTGCCCAAGCACTGACCACCATGCACAACCCGTTTCATGTCTGACCAACCCCAGACTGGACTCTGAGCTCACAGAGAGAAACCCTTCACAGCGATATGACTCTGAGGGCAAGAGGAGGGTCTGCAACCACAGAATCCACACCATCATTTATGTGTGGACCTCCTACTATGTGCAGGAGTAGTGCTAGGGGCTTCCCATGCATTGTCACAAGGCCACACACAACTTACTTTTCAGATAAGGAAACCGAGGCTCAGAAACTTGCCAGGCTTTAACCCCTCCACTTCACCAAATTCATCATTACCCTTGGGTCAGATAAACCCTGAAGCACAGCTGCTCTTCCAGCTCTGCTCCTAGGTTTACCAGAGGGCATGCTGTCCCTTCCTTCACCCTTCACTCCGTCTACAGTGGAGGCCTATTTGGGCCCACAGATACACTCAACTCTGCTCTAGGTACTAGAAGAGGCAAATGGAAGGAAACTGACATTTGTTAACAACTATTCTTGCTGAGTGCTGTCATGTATTATGTTCTCATTCAATCTTCTTAACCACTCTATAAGGAAGGTATGACTATCCCCATTTTAGAGAAAAGAAAGTGAGGCACAGAGAGAACTGAGGTCACACAGTAAGGTATAGGTCTACCTGAATCTAAGACTCACACTTCTACCACATGAAATCACATCTTAACTCTGTCTCACTCCCATTGTGGAACCTGGGGCACATGCCATGTCTCCTCTGTCCATTACCACCTGCCCCAGCACCACCAAAGCCCTGGCCCCATGAGGAGCAGGCCAGGAATGAGAGGGAAAGGGAGTATGCCTCCTTCCCAAAGCCTGGAGGACCTTAGCGGGCCCAAGACACCTGCTACCTCAGCAACGTACACACTTCCCCCTTAGCCTGATGGCCACGATCCTGGCTTGGCCTCTGCAGAGAGGGGCCCTTCCCAAGTCCAGGTGTGGTCTGGAATGATGATCCCCTGGCAGCTTCCACCAATTCTCCTCCAAGAGGCTGGGCCTTGTTACCTATATTATACATTGGCCCTGTGTCCTCTCGTCCCCTAGAATCCTGCTTCAACATGGAGAGGCCCCTGGGATTCCAAGACCTCTTTTGGTTGCACAAATCACTCTTCTGCTCCTACCAACAATATCCTGAGTATCCATAACTGTCTATTTGTTCCCAAGTTTGTGGAGTCCTCTGACACTATGATTTAAATTGCTGACTTCAAACCCTATGCTAGTTCCTCCTGCCCCACCAGCCATGTCTGCCCTGACTTACTCTCCTCCCTCATCTGGCCTGTCTGCTCTGAGATCCCAGGAGGCCCTGTGGCCCTACCTGCAACAGCCATGGCACCTAGTTTCCATCACTGGGTTTCATGCCCCTGACTCTCACTGTCTCTGCCTTGAGTTCCTGGTATCACTGAGGAGCCCCGTGTCATTATCTACAGGCCACAATTTTTGACCCCACTTAGGTCAATATTCCCTAACACCCTCCTTTTCCACAACTCTCCATGCTTAGACCTCAGCCAAGACATGAGGGCCCAGACCTCAACAAATGTTACTGATCTTAGCCAGCCAGCCCTCTCTAGCCACCATGAGTCCTGGTTTTACAGGCACTGGGTAAACTCTTGGTACAGCTCCTGGATGGTCATTAGGATCAACAGGCAGGTATGCTACAAGCCCCAAATCTGGTTTATCCCCATGGCCACAGTCATAAGCATAATATGGTAATCTGTGAACCCAGAAGGCTACATCTGGGGTAAGAGGCTGTGCAGCCTGTCCAGTGGAGCTCAGGCACAGTCCATCAAGGTGGGGACAAGCATGGGGCCATGGGTTCTCCTTCTCCCCTTCATCTCAGTCTTCTCCCTGGGGCAAGTGATGCTGTTTTAAAACCATATTCATTCAACCTCAGAGCGTTGGAAACTATGGCCCTGATGTACATGCTGGCCTATTGCTGGGAGACTGAGAACTGAGTAAGTCTGAAAACTCAGAGCTATCCATTTTTCCAGTCCTGATCCAGCTCTTAGACTCAGGACCAATCCTGCCATATCCCTGCAGGACAAATGACGCCCATCAGGTTCTCAAAGTCCTTCAGAGAATGTCCAATGTCACCGATCATTGAAACAACGGCATTACAACAACTTGCCGCACCACTCCTGACCAAAATCGCAAAATGAGAAAAAAGAAAGTAAATAAAACAGCTAAAAATAAATTAAAATGATGAACCTTTATACTGCAGGGCTGTGGGGACAGCTATAGATAACTGGTGTCACAGTAAATGGGCTCAATATTTCTGGAGAACCATCTAGTAATATGTGACAAGAGCTATAAAATTGTTCATGCCCTTTAACCTAGTAGTTCCACTTGGGGAATGCTTCCCAGTAAAATACTAAGAAAGTAATTTGTACGGAGATATTCATAGCCATGATATTTATAATAGCAAGAAATTGGAAGGAGCCCAAAGGTTCAGCACTTGGGGATTGACTAAGCAAATTGGGTCGAGTGAACACTCCGGGATGCTTCACAGCCAGGAGGTGTGGACATGTGCAGTCTCAGGCAAAATGAATGTGCATCCTTGGGCCAGCAAGATGGGAAAAAACTGAATCAGATGGCCTCTGACTCCAGCTTCAACCATGGAAGCAAACGTGCAGTCGGCTACTTGGCGCTGTCTTCATGTTCATTCAGTTAAGTCAGTAAACTTCATGTCAGTTATGAGGGTTTTAAAGGTCATTTATTTTACTTTCTTTTTCTAAAGGTCATTTTGAATTAACTGAATTCTTTTTTAAGAAGACATTTAAAATGCTAACAAGGAACTCTGTGGAAGAGATTTCATAACTGTCCTTGTGTACGCTCATCTCCCGGGAGTCCTTTCTGACATCTCATCTCTCTTTCCTCGTGTCCATGCAGGAGGACCCAGGCTCACCCACGTGGCTGGACAGGGGCTGCTGTGGACCGGAGGTGCTGGGCCCTGAGAGAGCTGTGAGGGCCTCAGCAGACCCAGACACTGTGATGGGGCAGTCCCTGGCCCTGATGCTCCGTCACACCCCTTCCTGAGCCTTCCTTCCTCTGGGGCCCACTCTGTGCTCCATGCTTTCTCCTGTGCCTCAGGAAGAGGTTACTGAAGAGCATGGTGGCCCCTCCTTCCCATGAGAGTGCAGATGACCTGAACACCTTCCAGAGACAATGTCTGAGTGTCTAAGGTGGCCCTGTAGGCAAGGGCCTGGGCTTCCTGGCCTGGGGTAGGTGTCCCCCAAGAGCAGTGGTTTCCTCCCCCAGCTGCAGCCTGTCAGAATCACCCAGGGAGCTTTCTAAAATAAAGATTCCTGGGCCCTGCCCTAGAGTCCCTGTGGGCAAAGCCTGGGAATGTGCGTGTTAAAAATATTCCTAGGGCTTCTCATGATGCAAACCACTGTTCTAGAGTCTTTGATGCCTAAGAAAGAAGGTTGTGAGCCTGCCTTCTTGGGGTCCTGGGTTCAAAAGGCTTTTATTATGAGCCAGCAGCCACGGTAGAAACTGCAACCCCTCATGTGTATGTACACACACACACACACACACACAGACACACACACACCCCCTTCAGAGGAAGGCCCTGCCCAGTAGCCTAGAGCATCTGGGAGAGCCCTCCATAGGCCCCTGACAATGCCTGGCTCCCTAGCTCTCTAGAGGCCAAGAGCCAGCCTCCGCCTCAGCCAACACATGTGTGTCTCCCCGGGACTGCAACCTCCCAAGCTTTCTGGGTTCCCCACGTCCTGTGGCAGGGTCTCCTGCTGCAGGAGCTCTTGGTCCATGCCCGCGGTCCCAGGTGTGGCAGTGGGGGCCTGCGGCCCCACCTGCCCAGGCCATACTTACGGAGTCATTTTATAAAGCTGCGTCCTCCTCTCAAACAGCGACCCTCCCCAGGCCCAGGACCACACCCCAGCCACTGGCGTGGCCTGGGCAGACTCCGTCTCACCGCCCCCCGTCTCCAGGACACTCTTCAGCTTCACAGTGGCGCTTGAGTCCCCCAGCCTGTTGTCAGGAAACACCGAGAGTCGTCACCCTGCCCCACCGACCACCCTGCCAAGTGAGAACGGGCTGAAGCCTCCGTAGTCCTGGGGAACCGAGAACAGAGGAGGAGGAGCAGGAAGGAACTCCAGAGGTGGGGTCTCTTCCCAGCAGTTTTGGAGCAACTTTCTGAGCCCTATCTGGGATGCCGAGGAGGTGATGGGGGGGTCACTTTTGGAGGGGTCACCCCCTCCAAACTGTTCCTGAAGTAGCAAGGGAGCTGGGGGTCCCTGGAGTTCCCCAAAAGCACTATCTCCAAGGCTGGGATCCGGGGGCCCAATGCGGCCTTATTTGGGGATCTGGATCTCTTAGGGGTAGGGGCAGCGACAGGGGGCAGGACAACTTCCAGGTAATGGGAGGGGCCAGTGTACGCAGGGACATGAGTGTGGGCTAAAGAGGCACAGAGCAAACTAGCAAGATCTCTGTCCCCTTTGAGCTGACTGTCCTCATCCTACTCTTGCACCCCAGGATCCCAGGGCAAGGGGTGAGCAAAGCTGCCCCTCCCCAACTCCTAGGCTCTGTTCTGAGGGACAAGGAGGGGAGCCAGGAATCGACTTCCCTGGGATCTGAGGTCACACACGCTTGAAGGGCCCTGGTTTTCCCTGTAGAGGCACCGCAGGGTGTTTCCGCCCCCATCCTGAGGCCAGCTGTCTCATCCTCCTCCCCACAGCACACGCCCCCACACACTGGTCTAGGCCCAGGCTTGCCTCAGTTTACTGAGCGTGCCCAGCTGTCACTGAGGTTTGAGGGAAGCTCTGTGGGGCTGGAGGAAAGCCAGGACACTACCCGCTGAGTCCTCTCCCACACAGGTGGCATCGTTGCTGATGCCAGGCCCAAGGAAGGACGAAATGTGTTGTGTCCTGTTCAGAGACTCTCTGCATTTGTAGAGACAATGACAGAGAGCATCAAGGAACGAGGAGGCCGACCTGTGGCTTCACAGCACTGGGGCAGCAGAGAAGGGCCAGGGCCACACAGGCCCCACCCTGGGGCACCCTGAAGGCTGGGGCTGGGGATGAGCCAGCCATCAGGTGGGGGCAAACTGAGCTGCATCCACTGCTGAAATCATGCACAGCTAGGCAGAGCCCAGGCCTTCGTAAGCGTGGACATAACCGTGACTGTGCTGTGTGGGTGGCAGGCAGGGAGTTCACATAGTGTCTGTAATGATGATGCTTGGTTTTCTCAGCGTGTGTTATTCCTCAGACTCCATCAGCTTCTATGTTGGCAAGGATTCACAGACCCCAAATACGTACAACAGTATAAGGGATCTTCTGGCCCAGTAGTTTTCAGTTGGAAAACATCCTGTCATGAAGAGGCTAACAGAAAACATAAATGCAAGTGGCTCTGGATGAAGCTGGGGACAGGATGGGACTAGAGTTCCACACTCTCAGCCTCTCCCTCCCTATCACCCTCAACTCCTGCTTCCTGGAGATGCTCTGGGTGACCCTGGGGCTCCAAATGTCATTTGAAAATCAGTGGTATGGTCCAGCTTTCTTATTTTCAGATGAAGAAGCTGAGGCCCAGAGTGGGTAGAGATCTGCCAAAGGTCACACAGCAAGTTGGTAGCAGAGCCAGGGCTGGAGCTAGAACTGAGGCCCCACGACTCCTAACCACTGTGGCCTCCAGCTCCTAAGCCAGAGGTGGCCAGCAACCCCACCCATGGTTCTGACCTCCTCCAACCTTCTCCTGTCCCCTCTCTGGCTCTCCTGCATGGAGGAACCTGATGTCTGGACCACCCCTTCCAGAAACAAGGTCCAAACAGGCCTGAGTTCTTGGCCCTTCAGCAGTAGATCTGGACCCTTGTGACTGTGTTCTCCACAGGTGACCTCTTCACTTTCTTGGCTTTCCCACCTGTCCACGGGGCTCCCAAATCTACTTCCTGATGGCTCCCCTGAGCTCCAAATGCCTCTGGGCCCCTCCAGGGGCACCTCTAACTCTCCAGGTTCAAAGCAACTCACCTTACTCTAGACCTGCTCTTCCTCCTGATTTTCTGGCCATGTGCATAGTCCTGCCATTCACTCAGTCATCACCCCAGAAACCCAGGCGCCACCCTAACCCTCTTCATCTCACCTGCGGCTCTACCTGTGAAGCCCTCCTATCGGTCCCCTCCCCTGTCCCCAGTGCCTCTGCCCAGATTGAGGCCTCACATGTCCCCAGCCTCCTTCTGGTCTCCTGGACTGCAGTTCTGCCTGCTCCAGGAACATTACACTTTTAAAGGCCAACCTGAGCATGTCACTTGTCTGCTGACAAGGCTCTTTCCACTGCTCCTCATTCCAAAGGATATAAACCAAGCTCTTCCATGAGGCTTGTGAGGCTGCAGGACCTGCCCCCTGACCCCTCTCCTGCCTTGCTCTGCTGTCTCCCCTCCAGACTGGCTTTGCTCCAGCCACTTCTAAACTCCCAGCAGATCTCCCCATAGAACTTTCTCATCTCCTGCCTCAGCACACACCCTCTTGTCTCTTCAGATCAAGGCTTTTCCAAGTATGCCCTTGGGTACCTGCTTCACCATCCCCTAGCATACTGTCGACTCCTGGGCACCACCCTGCCCGGACCTGCCAAAAGAGAATCTCTGCATTTTTAACACAGATCTGTGGATGCTGCACACTAAATGTTGAGAGGCACTGTTCCACTGAGCAGCTCCTCTTGTCCCAGTCTCCCTCCTGCCTCAGCTGGGCAATTCCTTCCTTTTGGCCCCTGTACTCTCCAGGGTGTGACTAATTGTGACTGGATGTCTCCTCTGCTGGGCTATGAGCTCCATACAGGCAGTGACCATGTCTTCTTCCTCTGACCTGTAAATCCCTGAGCCTGGTACAGAGAAGGGATCAATGAACGGGAGCCCCAGTGCCCCTGGTCGGGAGGAGGTCAAGCTGATCTAGTGATAAGCCACAGTTTGTCTGGAAATCTGAGACACTGCTCCCAGGGTCTTTGCAAGTTACACCTGTCCCTCTACCCCACCCTACCTCACCCTCTGCACAGTAAGGAGACATGTTGGGACTAAGTGTAATGGAGGGCCTACGGGGTGTTAACAGTGACATTTAACAACAAGCTCTCCAGAAAATGTCTGCATGCATAGACTCAATAAGTGCACTCTAAATTTTACTGACACAAAGGATGTATACCACATAATTTACTAATACTAATGAAATATCCAATATTCTTTATTGTAAATTCCATATAGCCAGATGATTGTCCCAGAAATCAACCCGCTCAATGAGTTTCGCCTAACTCTTTATCTGTAGCCAACCTATGGTTGCAATGACAAATTACTGTAGTTCCAACTTAATGTTGCTTGATATTTTCATTTATGCTAACAAGTAAGTTGAAAGTGAAACAACAAAGACATGTCAGAACTTCACTCCTTCACTGGTGGTCTGAGTGATTTCTTTGCTGAATAGGTTAATAGTTTGGGGACACTGGAAAAATCTTTGTTTTCTGCTATTCACCATGGAGCAGCTATAAACATGATACCCTTTAAAATTTAATCTGCATTAGTAATATTTTTCCCATCACTTTCTTACGTCTAGACAATCAACAAAACAATAAATCTGGTCTTAATGTGCAGCACCTGTTGACTTCCCTGGTCTGGCCACCCTCGCCGTGGCCAATCTGTGATGTGACTGAGCACAGAGGTGGGAGGAGATGCTCAGCAGTGCACAGTCATGTGGCAGTTCCACCCCACAACAGACAGGTGCAGGGAAAGGCAGTAAAATGAATAGGAGGTGGTGAGTTTTCAGTGTATTACCTTTGTAAACATACTTTATTTAACGTTAAATTTATACCGCTTCTTTTTTTTTTTTTTTAATTTTTGAAAGAGAGGGTCTTGCTCTGTAGCCCAGGCTGGAGTGCAGTGGTGTGATCTGGGCTCACTGTGGCCTTGACCTCCTAGGCTCAAGTGATCCTCTGACCTCAGCCTCCTGAGTAGCTGGGACTATAGGCATGTACCACCATGCCCGGCTAACTTTTGTATTTTTTTGTAGAGATGGGGGTCTCAGCATGTTGCCCAGGCTGGTCTCAAACTCCTGACCTCAAGCAATCCTCCTGCCTCGGCCTCCCAAAGTGCTGGTGTGGCAGGCCAGGTGTCACTAATGCAGGCCTCCGTAACAGCTGTTTCAGTGCTGACCGACTGGTGAAGTTCAATATTAAAAGCTGACAGAAGCAGTGCCCTTACACAAAGGCTGGAATGGAACAAAAGCCTAGCGAGAGTTTTGCCTTAAAGCATGACAGAATAATGAAGGAATTCTTAAAGGACCTGCTTAAGATTAAACAAGTTTTATTGGGGGTCTGAAGAAACTCCCCAAACCTCCGTGACTTAGCAGGGGACAAGATAAGGGTAATCACCCCTGGCACCTGGACCCATTTAGATTAAGTACATTACTGAGGCTCCAGAGGAAGGTCTTCAGGACTCAAATCTTAGTTATAGATGAAAAGAAGTTAATCACTTATGTCTTTGGATGAATGCACACTTACACGCAGACATATAGTTTAGAAGGTATATAAGCTCTGGAAAACTTTGTAATTTTGAGTTGGTCTGGCAATAATTTCCAGGCCTTCTCCCTGTAACCAGTTATAGAAATAAAAATTCCCTTCTCTCCCAGTTCATCTGCATCTCGTTATTGGGCCTTGAGAATAAGCAGCCCACCCTCAGTTTGGTCCAGGAACATTGGGATTACAGGCGCGAGTCACTGTGCCTGGCCAGTTTGATTCTTAATAACAGCTATGTTTAGCAACGGGCTTACAAACATCTTCCTTTACTGCGCAATTGATTCTCATAAGCCGTTTCTGGGCCAGTTCCAGGACAGTCACCCTAAAGAATTGAATGGGACCCCCCATTACTGCCATTACTCAGAGGGCCAGTCCCCTCCCCAGCCCTCTAGAGCCTAGCTTGCGAGCTGCCAGAGGGATCCTGAGAGTCTAACAGTCCCTGCTATGTGACCCAGCCAGCTTGTTTCCACTCTATGGGCCTCAGGTTCCTCAACTTTGAGGGGGAAAATGGCGCCTCCTAACTCGTGAGGTGTGGAGAGAATGAAATGCCCGCTTGCCCTTCCCCCACACACCTGGCCTACATACTGTAGTTCATTCCCATCACTGCCCCCACACCTTATCTGAGACACACCATGCACTTGTTTTGGGGACATGCCTGCACACCCCTCACCCTCCCAAACTGCATCACACACAATAACATGGCACCCCCTATACCACCCAGAGACAAGCTGACCTGTAGACAGCTGCCTCCCACTCATCACCTCAGACACTCCACAGACAGATTTTCCTCCAGCTCTGCCTCACACACAGCCACCTACATATCCAAACCATACCCCACAAAGGCTCCCATGTGCATATGTACCCGAAATTCCTTCGTGTACTTTGTACTCACATGTACTGCGCCAAATACCTTTTCCCTATCCCCAGGCATTTCACACAGAAATGGATGCCCCACCCTGCCCGCCACAACCCACTGACACTCCCGACGTTCCCCCGCCTATCCCTGCCAGCATGAGCATGCACACCACACACATGTGCCCATCATTTAGCTATACTTCTCTCCAAACTCACACGTCACAGCACACACTCACGCCACCCCTACGCAGAGGCATTCCCATATGGTCCTCACACACTCAAGGCATTCCCATATGGCCCCACATTCTAGGACAGGAGACCCCAGCCAGCCCTCTGAGCCCATGCCCTAGATTAAGGAGCAGTGAGGGGCATCCTGGTAGCATGAGGTGGGAAAGCTAGGGTGCACTTCCTCACGGTGACAGCTTGCTTCCCTGGAAGTCAGGCCCTGGCTTGAGGTGCAGGGAGGACTTCAGAGACCTGAGAAGGGATAGGACCAGACTGCTGGCTAAACACCTCCGTGTTCTCCAGACCCAGCCTCAGGCGGCTCCAGCAGCCAGCTCCTACCTGCTTTCCCCAGTACCCTCAACCCAAACAAGGACGCCCATCTGCTTCTGGAAGCTCCTCCCACGCCCTGTGAGAGCAGGACTCTTGGGGGCTTGAGGGCCTTGCCCAGGCTGCAGTGAACGCTGAGCCCAGGCTCCCCTGGTCACAGGGAGGGATCAGAAAGCACAGGGCCCTGAGCGGAGGGGCTGGTGGGAAAGTGAGCAGGGAGGCCAGGGCTCCCGCTTCCAACTCCACAGGGGCTATCAGGACTCCAAGGTGGTGCCCCTTTCCTATGCCTTGCTAGACTGAAGCGGTGGCATACGCACACACTGTCCTTGGCTGTTCCAACCCTCAGCTCCACCTGAAGGTTGGACCCTATCCTGTCCCCTAATCATTATCCTGTACCCTCGCCCTGTCCTTGCCCTCACCCCCAGCCCATCAACAGCAGAGCTGAGTCCTGGGGTGAGGGGCCTCGGTCTGTCTGCTCCCATCACCTAGCGTCTGTGTGGCCTGGGTAAGGGCCTCCCTCCTGGACCCCCCCATCATCTGAGCAAGGAGGAGCCTGTGTGCAGCAGACGCTGGGTGGGCTCTGGGGCCCATGATGGGCAGATACCAGCATATCTGTCTAGGTGGTCCCAGCACACTCTAAAAGCAGCCTCAGGCCAGACCGGGTCCTGATGGGCACAGGGAAGCCATCTCAGGGGTACACACCTTCTTACAGTGCCACCCAGCAATAATCCAGAGTAATGGCTGAGGCCTTAGAGAGCAATGGTGAGGTATGCATCACCCACTTCAGAAAGCTCACTATCTTGTATTCTCCTCCCACCTCTCTCTCTCTCACACACATGCACACACACAGGCCACTCCAGACTGATCCTACCAGGCTGGTGCAGCCTGTCCTCTCTAGACTCTACATCCTGGTCCTTGCAGAAGATGCTGCCTTCAGATTTCCATGGCAACAACAGACAGCTGCCCTGACTGATGAGTTACAGTAAACCCTCTCTTCTCTGTCTAGCTGAGGGGGTTTCCAGGGGAGACAGGCTGAGCATCTAGGCCTGGGCTCCAGACTTGGGTTAGTAACGACAGAGTAACTCTAGGACAGGCCAGCCTCCACACCCTACCCCTTGCCCAAACCCACCTGCTTTTCACCTTCTGGTCCTTTGAGAGACTGTTTAATATGGTAGAGAATAAGCCATGTAAGCACCAAGGCTGTGCTGAGCTACTCTACCATCCCTTTAGCCAGATGTGCCACATGCCTCCCAGTGACACTTATACAGGCACATACACCCATGTACATGTATGAACACAGGTACAGTACACACAGGAACATGTACACAATATTCACTCAAAGTGGAAATCTCCATGGCTGCAGATACCATGCGTGCATGCATGCTGACACATATATGGAGGAACACATACACACACACATATGCCAGGACACACATCTAGGTGTACACATAGATATGCCAGAACAGACATTCAGGCTGGGAGATGACATGGCATGCAGGTGAGGACACGTCTACAGGCTCAGACATATCCATTCCAATTGATGGAAATGGACGTGGACCCACAACCATTCCCTACTCCCACGTGCGCTTGCTCGCTCTCTCTCGCTTGCTCACGCTCTCTCTCTCTCTCTCCAGCCCTTGCCCCTGCCAGACTCAAGGAGGGCCATGTGGAAAGTCAGAGGACCATAAAAGAGTCAAACCTTTAAGAAAGGGCTGTAATCAAAGATACAAATGAGACTGTACACATCTGAATCTTACTACATTTCTAGACTAATAAATTAAAAATCTCAACACAATGGACTTTCTAGAAAATATAAATCTCTAAACTTAAAAAGAAGTAGAAAAGTTGATTAGATTAATAACCATGGAAGAAACTGGAAATGTTGCTAAAAAGCTCCAGACAAGAAACGTGCCAGACCAAGATGAATTTGGGGACAAGTATTTCAATTTTTTTTTGTTGTTGTTGAAACAGAGTCTCACTCTGTCACCCAGGCTGGAGTGCAGTGGCACGATCTCAGCTCACTGCAAGCTCCGCCTCCCGGGTTCATGCCATTCTCCTGCCTCAGCCTCCCAAGTAGCTGGGACTACAGGTGCCCACCACCACGCCTAGCTAATTTTTTTGTATTTTTAGTAGAGACGGGGTTTCACCCTGTTTGCCAGGATGGTCTCCATCTCCTGACCTCGTGATCTGCCTGTCTTGGCCTCCCAAAGTGCTGGGATTACAGGCGCGAGCCACCACGCCTGGCCAAGTATTTCAAACTTTTAAAAACAGACAATTATTGAGTTAGAGGAATCACTCAGCAATACACAAAAAAAGATGAGATGCAACCAACTAATTTTGCAAGGTTAATCAAACCCTGATATAAAAATCTGACTCCCCAGATACCTAAAACTCCACTACTTAACAGCCTTACTTATTAAAAATATATTTAGCATTCTAAATAAAAGATTAACAAATCAAACCTAGAAGTAAGTTGAATGAAAAATATAACATGCACCATATAGAGCTCATTCCATTTCCAGAAACGGAAAGATGGTTTATATATGAGCAACCCTATTTATATAATATATCACATTAATAAGTCTAACGATAAATGTCGTAAGTTTTTAACAGATACCAAAACGGTCTTGGATAAAAGTCACCACTCATTTCTGGTTAAAAGAAATTTATTAGTAAACTAGGAACAGAAGTATAGTTGACAGGATAAAGAATATAACTAAACATTGTTTTATAAGTTCTAGCCAATGCAATAATTTATTTTTTCACATAATTATTAAAGAAGATAAATTGATCATTATTTGCATATCCAACTGTCTACCCAGCAAAATCTAAGAAAATTAACTGAAAAACTATTAGAATTAATAAATAGGTCAGTGGCATTGATTAATACAGAATAACTATCCATAAATAAGTGGCTTTTCTACATATCAGAAACATCCAATTTAAAAATATAATTAAAAAGGTCCGGTCGGGCGCAGCGGCTCACGCCTGTAATCCCAGCACTTTGGGAGGGCAAGGTGGCCGGATCATGAGGTCAGGAGATCGAGACCATCCTGGCTAACACGGTGAAACCCCATCTCTACTACAAATACAAAAACAAAAAATTAGCGGGGAGTGGTGGTGGGTACCTGTAGTCCCAGCTACATGGGAGGCTGAGGCAGGAGAATGGCATGAACTCAGGAGGCAGAGCTTGCAGTAAGCCAAGATTGCGCCACTGCATTCCAGCCTGGGAGACAGAGCGAGACTCCATCTCAAAAAAAAAAAAAAAAAAAAGAAAGAAAGAAAAGAAGAAGGAGAAGGAGAGGGAGAGGGAGAGGGAGAGGGAGAAGAGAAGAAAGGTCCTATTCACACAAGCAGTAGAAAAAATAACCTATCTAGGGAAACTTCACAAGAAATGCCTTGGACATACATGAAAACAAACTACAATTCTATTAATAATAAAGCAACAATTTTACTTATATTAACACCCTTAATAAAAGGAGATGATTCCCCTGTTCCTGTATGGAACTGCAATTTTGTCAAATAAATTGACAGGTGTGATTCCATTCTAATCATAAATGCAGTAGATTTTTTTTCACCTGGACAAATTTATTCCAAAATTCATCTGGAAAAATAAGCCAATTTTCCAAGTTAGCCAAAACAATTTTGTAACTGTAAAAGAATGAGGAGGCATTTACCATGTCAGTTATCAAACTGTGCTATGAATCTCCAATAATTCATCTGTACTAGGAATCTATACCAAAAACAGTGGTATTGACGTGAGAATGACCAATGGACCAATGCAGTACAGAAATAATTCCATGTATATAGAGGAAATTGGTTTACAATAAAGGTGGGCTTTCAAAACACTGAAGAAACATTGGATTATTTAGTAAGTGGCTTAGAGATCAACTTGCCATCCATTTGGGGCAAATAAAGTTATATCCCTATTTTACATCCCATACAAAAACAAATAACAGAGGATTAAAGGTTTATTATAAAAAAGAAAACTGTAAGTAGAACATGTTAGAGAGTATTCTTCTAGTTATGTGCAGGGAGTGGGGGAGTTTTTCTAAGCATGTTCCTAAATCCAGAAGCCATAAAGGTTTATTAGGTAAAAATCACCATCTTCTATATGGCAAGAGACACTGCAATTGAACTGAGTGCCAAGGTGGCAAATATGCAGTGAGGGTGGCCCTTCAGATACTGTGGGGAGAGAATGGATTGACACCCTTTCTGAAAAGAAATGTGATAATATGAATGTATCAAAGAACTTTAAAGAGATTCATTCTTTTTGAGCTATTAATTTCATTTCTCTGAAGCTAGTCTAAGAAAGTGATCATAAGAGTATAGAGATTTATGTACAAATATATTCATCACTGAGAATTTAGAAATTATGGAAATAACCAAAATAAAGGAATGATTAAATTTCAACAAATCCACAAAAGAGCTATTATATAGCCACTAAAAAGAGTATTTGTCCAATAATATTTAACAATATGGGAAAGTATGTTACACGAAAAATTTAGATGACAAAACAGTTTACACAACGTCGTTAGGATATAGGCACACGCAAACATACATAATTGCCATTTGTGAACAAACTTATACTACACATTTTTTTCAGATAACACCTGAGATCCTTTTCAAAGTAGCACCTAAGAATTTAAGCCCATTTTTTTCAGTAACAGAGCAAAACACAAAACAAATAAAAGAAACAACTTCATTTTCAGCATCCACTCTCAGATGCTCACAACTGCACTCCTTGGGCTCCCCTCCTGACGGTTCCCAGTGGAACAACTAGTCCTGGCCATTAGCTACTTGAAAGCTTCCTGTCTTACCTTGACTTTAAGCTTTCCCTCTGTTTTAATGGTCCTACTAGTCTTTCTTTGGAGAATATGTGTGCCAATTATCTCATAAGATTACATCCCCCAAAAGGATGCAATTTTATTGTGGAACCAGTAAAAGTTAAGAGGTTAGCAAAAGCATAGGAAGAAAGAGCTAAGAGACAGAAGAGCAGAAAACACATTTTCTTTAAGATATTCTAGTTAGATGTCACTTATTTTTAAGATGATAGACTTCGCTGAAGGGAAAAATAAAATAGTACTTTAACCAGGACATTTTACTTATGGAAAGCTTTTTGGCCTTATTCACTTTTTCAAAAAAATGAATTAAGGATTACCAGGAGTGGGTGCATAAGTAAAAGATTAAAAAGAAGTACATGAATGAAAAGATGCTCAACTTCATTATATTCACCTGGAAAATGTAAAGTAAAACCACAAGACCACAGGCAACACACTCACCAGAACAGCTAAAATAAAAAGACAGAGAAGACCAAGTATTGGTGGAGATATGGAACAGCTGGGATTCATATATTGCTGATGAAAGTGTACTGGTACAACCACTCTGGAAAACTTTGGCAGCATCCACTAGAATGGAACATAAGATTCAGCAGTTCCACTCTTAGGTACGTACCTCATGGAAACACATAGACACATACACCAAAAGATGTGTACAAGAATGCTCATAGCAGCACTATTCCTAATTGCCAAATACTTTAAACTTCCCAAATGCCTATGAACAGTAGAATGCATATACAAACTACAATTCACACATTCGAATACTATACAGCAATAATAAATGAACTAGTGTATAACTACATGCCTGACATACATGCATCTTGCAAATTAATACTGAACAAAATAAACCAGCCTCAAAGAGTAGATAATAAATTATCCCACTTATATAAATGTCAAACATAGGCAAAATTAATCTATGATGCTAATAGTCGGGATCACTACTTTGGGAGGGTGCATTTATCAGGAAAGGGCTCAACGCCGGCTTCTAGGGTGCTGGCAATGTTGTGTTTCTTGGTCCAGGTAGTGTTAACATGACTGTCTGTGTTCAGCTGTGCAAATTCATCATAAGCTGTCCACTTAGAATTTGTGTATTTCCATGTATACTATATATACCTCAATTAAAAATTTAAAGATGAAAATTAATCAAAATGTCAGTAGGAATTACCTCTGGGTGCTGGGGCTACAGGTCATCTTATTTTTCTTTCTTATATTGTTTTATGTATTCCAAATTCACTACAATGAATATGTAGTGATTACATACATATTTTGTTATGGTTATATAATAAAATTACATAACAATAAAATTACACAATAAAATTAATGTTATTTTATTTTATGTGTATGTGTGTGTGTGTATATGTATATATACACCACATAATGCCACCATGGTTCTAAAAGGTGCTGTGAAGGTGGCCTGGGCAATAAGCCACTACTTCTTTTCCTGAGGAGTATCCATTGTCTCTTTCCTGGGCCTGGGCCAGTGGTTCTCAAATCTGCCTAGACATCAGAATCACCTGGAGAGCTATTTAAAATTCAGATTCTTGGGCCCTACTCTCAGTGACTCTGATTTAGTTGGTCTAGGATGGCCTCCAATATGGCACCCTTCAAGTTCTAAAATAGCAGGACGACACACCACAAGGTCTGAGCTGTGGAAGCCTCAGCTCTTCCTGCTGGATGGGGGTTGGGAGAACCTGTCTGGGGCACTGAAAGTCCCTCTTGGGTTAAGCTGTGAAATGAAGACTATGCCATAGGGTTTGGTAGCTTCCTAGAAGGGTAAGAGTTTGGAAAGCCCAAGGTAGACCATGCTTTGGGCTGATTACAGAAGAGAGGATGGCAAAGCAGGTAAGAGCACAAATATGGAGTCAAATAGACTTGGGTTCAAATCCTGCTCTGCAGTAAGCTCTCTGTCTTTGAGGTTAACCACTTTGAGCCTTAGCTATACCATGGGAATTCACAGGGATTCTCATATCTCTTTGACAGAATTATGACTATTAAATATGATAATTTATGTAAAACAATACAGAGTCTGGCATGCAGTAATGTCAAATGATATATGCTATATGTAATATTATCATACTTAATTGCATATATTTAATCTTACATATAATTACATAACATTACATGTTATATAGAGAAATATATTAATTGATATTGAGTACGAATAGTCCAAATTATGGAAAGTCTGATGCTCTGATGATTGTTTTAAAAAATACAGCCTTCAGCCAGGCATAGTGGCTCATGCCTGTAATTGCAGTACTTTAGGAGGCCAAGTTGGGAGGATTGCTTGAGACCAGAAGTTCTAGACTGGCCTCGGCAACATAATGAGGCCCTGTCTCCACAAAAAAGAAAAAAAAATTAGCTGGGTCTGGCAGCATATTCCTACAGTCCCAGGTACTCAGTAGACTGAGGTGAGAGGATCCCTTTTTGTGGACACTTTAAATTAAAACATTCATTCACTTATTCATTCATTCATCAAACCTTTGAAAGCTTCCCTCACCAGTTACTGTGACCTCAGGCAATTTAACCACTCTGTGTCTAATTTTTCATCTGCGAAATGAGAATGATAACAGTACTCACCTCATAGGGTTACTGTGACTATTAAATGAGTTAATATGTTTAAATGGCCTAGAATCATGTGTGGTATAAGTCCTCAACATACGTTAGCTATTATTATTCATTTGAAAATTATTTATTGAATGCTCACTGTGTACATTCACTGTAGGCTGAGGACACAACAATGAAAGAAAAAAAAAAAGACACGGTCCTGCCTTCACGGTGCTTGTAATCAAATGACAGTAAAGGATATAAATAATTATTAAAATGGATGAGCAAATGGGACCTTTTCTAGCAGAGTTATATTGCATGTGGCATGTCACAGTCATCAAAGACCTTCATCACATCCTTTTTTCAAGAAATATGTCCTGGGATGCATCAGCCTCTTTGTGACACAGTTTCTAAGCCACATGCAGGAGATGGCCCAGCCACCCCAAGGACCCTCCCTGGGGCTCAGGCTCCACGCAGGTTTGGATGATTCATCAGGGCTCCCTTTGAAACAAAAGGTATAAATGTAGCAACGGCAAGATCCTTAGGTTAGCCCCTGTGCAGTAAAGCAGGGAGGCAGCACAAACTCTCAAGCTCAACACTGAATCTAGGAGGAAGACCCTGCTGCACGGAGCCCTTCTGCTATTGGGACTCCAGGCCACTCGAGGGCATTTGGCCTTGGATCTCATTTCCACCAGCCATGGCTCCACACCTCCATTCCTTCATCCAGTGCACTTATAATGAGTATCTATTCTGTGCATGGCTCTCCACTGAGGGTACTGAGCCAAGTGAGACATGTTCTTACCCTCAGACAGATCACAGCCCAGTAGCAGATTTGGATAGAATCATGATTGATGTAAATTTACTAAGGCTTGTGATAAAGTTTAGCACTGCATATGATTGAGAACATCTGAGTAGGCTTCCTGGAGGAGGTGATACCAAGTCTTGAAGGCCGATGAGAAGTTTACCAGGTGAAGACAGCGAAGAGCACTACAAATGGAAGGAGCTACAGGTGAAACCCAGAAATGGAAAAGAGTACATGAGTTTGGAGAGCTGGTGCAGCTGGCAGTGGGGAGAGGCAGGAGAGGAGACAATGCTGGAGAATGTAACAGGAACCAGATAGTAAAGAGCTTTTTGTCTCCACTAAGAATGCAGGGCTCTGTGCTAAAGCTTCAGAGCATTGTCCACCCTGCAGCCTGCAGTCTGCACATGGCCCAGAATGGCTGAGTGAGGCCCAACACAAATTTGTAAACTTTCTTAAAATATTATGAAATTTTTTTGCAAATTTTAAAAAAGTGAAGCAGCTGTCGTTAGTGCTAGTGTATTTTATGTGTGGCCCAAGACAATTTTTCTTCTTCCAATGTGGCCCAGGGAAGCCAAAAATTTGGACACCCCTGCTTTAGAGAATCCACTGAAATACATTAAGTGGGGGATGATATGATCCTATCTATGCTTTGGAAAAGTGACTCTGGCTTCAGTGTGGCCCATGGCTTGGAGTAAGATAGGCTGGAGGCAAAGAGGCAGTTTGCAGGCTGCTATATGGTCACTTAGACTGAACACTGTGAGGACCTAGGTGATCTGGTGGCCAGAGAGAAAGAAAGAGATGCACAGATTTGGGACTAACAAAGAATACGAAACCGAAAGGATTTTATCTAAATATCAGGGAATGGTGAAGAAGAGGTCATGGTGGCCTTTATGATTTGGGGCTGGGTTTTCCCCAGGAGACAGGAAATAGAAGATGAGGGACAGGTTGGTGAGAGAAGATGTTAGTTTGGATGCATTGAGTTGGAGGGGTCTGTGTGATATCCAGTTGGGAATGTAGGGTAAGCACTTAAAATGGTGAGCCTAAAACTAAGGAGAGACTTCTGCCTTCAGTCACAATGGAGTAACAGGGCCTAGATTTACGTCTCTGCCTTAACATTTAAAAACCAGGTGAAACAGATGAAACAACAGTCAGACATTGGACAAAAGGCGGTGCAAGACAATGATCCAGAGGAAAGAAAACAAATAAAGTGAGCCCCGCCAGTGCCCTGATTATTCCCTGGAAAGAGTTTCCACAAGCAAGAGCTAGAGAGTGAGAGAGGAAGAGACTGAGAAAGAGAAGGAGGGATGGAGGGAGGGGAGGGAGAGAATGCACGAATGTGCTTCGGAGGCCTGTAGAGGGCTGCCCTCATCTCTGGCTGAGTACTGCACATGCATGTGAGAAAATGACCCAAGGCTGGGGAATGAACCACAGAGAGAAGTAAGCAGAGCAATCTCAGAAATTCACAGAAGGCTGGAAATACCCTGTGTTCCTACCAGTCCAAGTAGAAAGACCTCCTAATACACAGAACATCAGATCAGGGAGGGTCCTCAGAAGAGCAATCTTTAGTAGTGAGGCCAACTTAGCCCTCAGCCAAGGGCTGCTCTGGACCTGCCCTAACAAAGCCTAAAAGAAAACCCCAGAAGGATCCAACTGATTCCAAGTACAGGTTGAATATCCCTTATCCAAAATGCCTGGGACCAGAAGTGTTTCAGATTTTGGACTTTTTCAAATTTTGGAATCTTTGTATTATACTTACTTGTTCAGCATCCCTAATTTGAAATGCTCCAATGAGCCCTTCCTTTGAGCATCATTTGACTCTCAAAAAGTTTCAGATTTTGGAGTGTTTCAGGTTTCAGATATTCGGGATACTCAACCTGTAACTTAATTGTTTGTCAGAACAAAGCCCAGCATTAACTATTAAAGGATAAAACAAAGCCCAACGTTGTAAAATCTAAAACATTTATCATCTAATCAAAAATTACCCAGGCATTCAAAAAAGGAGGAGAAGAAGATGCATAACTAGAAGAAAAATCAATCACCAGTGCACACAATAAGAAATATATATTTGATCTTTGTCCCCAGTTCTTGACACAGAGCTTCTAAAACCCTTGGAAATTCTTGCATAATAGGAACATCTTTTTTATTCTCAATAAGCCACTTTCAACCATACCTGAGTTTATTCTAATGAGATGACTCTTGGTGGGCTTCTAGATAGCTTAATGATGGGGGCTGGCTGCCAGAGAAACCAACCATGTGATTAGAGGATTAGAACTTGCTGCTCGCCCCTACGCCACTGGGGAAAGGAGAAGGGCTACAGATTGAGTTCATTCACCAATGGTCAATGATTTAATCAACTGTACCTATCTAACAGGACCCCCATAAAACCCTAAATGACAGGGTTTGGAGAGTTCCTGGCAGGTAAACATATCAGGGTGCTGGGGAGGTGGCACACCTGGAGAAGTCATGGAAACTCCACGCCATTGCATACCTTGCCCTAGGCGTCTCTTCCATTTGGCCATTCCTAAGTTGTATCCTTTATAATAAATCAGTAAAGAGTAAATAAAGTGCTTTCTTGAGTTCTGTGAGCCATTCTAGCAAATGTTCATACCTGAGAAGGGGTCCTAGGAGCCCCCAATTTATAGCTGGTTGGCCAGAAGTACAGGTGACAACCTGGGACTTATGAAATGGGGGAAGTCTTGCAGGACTGAACCCTTAATCTGTGGGGTCTGCAATAACTAATTATTATAATTAGTAACAGAATCAAATTAAATTGCTGAACCCTCAGTTGGCATCCAGAGAGTCGCCAAATTGGTTGTTGGTGTGGAAAGAAACCACACATTTAGTGTTAGAAGTGTTGTGGGTAAAAACACTACAAGTAGGAGGATACCTAGAAATGACACAGATGACAGAATTAGCAGACATAAATGTTAAAAGAGCTATTATAAACTTACTCCATGTAAAGAAGGTAGAGGAAAATATGACTATGATGAGGACAGAAATGAAAGATATAATTAAGATGCAAGTCAAGCTTCGAGATGAAAAACATAGTATCTAAAATAAAATATATACTTTATGGAATTAGACACTGCAAAGAAAAGATTTGTAAATTCAAAGGTATAGGTAGAAATATTTCAAAATAAAACACAAACAATACTGAAAAATGAAAACCACAGTATCAATGAACTCTGGAACAACATTAAGCAAATTAACACACATAATTGGCGTTTCAGGGGAAAAGGCAGAAAAAAATAGAAGAAATAATGCCCAATGTTTTTTCAAATATAATGAGCACCATATACTCAAATATCCAAGAAACTCAAAAGACATTCAGTGGAAGAAACATGAAGAAAACTATACCAAGACATCACATAATCATTTGTTGAAAGCCAACGATAAAGAGAAAATCTTAAGAGCAGCCAGAAAAAGGGCGGTGGGGCGGATGCTCATTCTAGACAAATGTATTCAGCATTGTACTGGAGGTTTTAGCCAAGATGATTAGGCAAGAAAATGAAACAAAAGGCATCCAGATTAGAAAGGAACAAGTAAAACTATCTCTACTCATACAAGACATAATATTGTGTAATGAAAATCTAAGTTATCCACTAAAACATCATTGTAACTAATAAACAAGTTCAGCAAGTTTGCAGGATACAAGATCATTACACAAAATCAGTTATACACAGTTCTATACACTTGCATTAAGAAAACAATTCAATTTACAAAAGCATCAAGAAGAATAAAACACTGAGGAATAAACTTTTAAAAAGAAGTGCAGTATTATACACTGAAAACTACAAACTTCTTTGAAAGAAATTAAAGATGACCTAAATAATAAATAAGAAGATATCCTGTGCATACGGATCAAAAGACTATTAAGATGGCAATACTCTCCAGACTTATCTACAGATTCAATCCAATCTCCATTAGAATACTGGCTGGCTTCTTTGTGGAAATTGACAAGCTGATCCTAAAATAAGTAAGAAAAAATTAAGGGATACAGAATAGCCAAACAATCTTGAAAAAGAACAAAGGTAGAGAACTCATCCTGATCTCAAAACTTACCACAAAGCTCCAGTAATCAAGGTAATGTGGTATTGGTATAAAGATAGACATATAGGTCAATGCAGTGGAATTGAGAGCACAGAAATAAACTTGCATTTACAGTCAACTGATTTACAACAGGATAGCAAGACCATTCAATGACGGTAAAACGTTTTTTTCACCAAATGGTGCTGGGACAAGTGAATATCCATATTCAAATGAATGAGTTAGGACCCCTACCTCACACCAATAACAAAATTAACTCAAAATGAATCAAAGACCTAAATGAAAGAGCCAAAACTATAAAGCTCTTAGAAGAAAACATAGGCAGAAATCTTCGTTAAGAAATCTTATGGTTTCTCACATGTGACACCAAAAGCACAAGCAACAAAAGGAAACTAGATAAATTAGACTTCATAAAAATGTAAAATATTTGTGTTGCAAAGGACACCATCAAGAAAGTGAAGACAACCACAGAAAAGAATAAAATATCTGCAAACCATATATCTGATAAGCATCTTGTTTGTACCTAGAATATGTAAAGCATGCTTCAACTCAATAATAAAAAGGCAACCCAATTTAAAAAATGGACAAGAGATATGAATAGACATTTTTCCAAGGAAGATATACAAATGGTCCATAAGCACATTGTTCGTCATCATTAGTCATCAGCGAAATGTAAGCCAAAACCACAATGAGATACTACTTCATACTTACTAGGATGACTATACTTAAAATTACAGATAATAACATGTATTGGCAAGAATGTGAAAAAACTCTGAGACTCTCATATACTGCTGGTGGGGATGTAAAATGCAGCAACCACTTGGGAAAACAGTCTGACAGTTCCTCAAAAGGTTGAACATAGATCCTAGGCATATACCCAAGGAGTGAAAACATATGTCCATATAAAAACTTGGTCACAAGAGTTTATATGAGCATTATGTATAATAGCTAAAATGTGGAAACATCCAAACATTCATCAATTGATGAATGGATAAAGAAAATGTGGTATACCCATACAATTGAATATTATTCAGCAATAAAAAGAAATGAAGTATTGATAAATGCTATGACATAGATGAACCTAGAAAATATTATACTAAGGAAAGAAGTCAGTTACAAAAGACCACAAATTATGTGATTCAATTTATATGAAATGTCCAGAATAGGCAAAACTATAAAGACAGAAAATAGATTAGTGGCTGTCTAAGGCTGGGGGGCGTAGGAAAAGGGCGAGACTGCAAATGGGCATGGGTTTTCATTGGGGACAGTAATGGAAATGTTCTAAAATAGATTGTAGTGATGGTCATACAACTTAAAACCATTGAACTGTACACTATAAACAGGCAACTTGTATGGTATATTAATTATATCCCAATAAGGGGGTAATGTGAGAGCTTTGAAATAGTTGTGGAGGAACTGGAGCAGGCCCAGGTCACAGGACTGCTGGGCATTGCTGGGGGCTCGCTGGAGGCCGCAGACCATGAATTTGGACTAATGTCAATTCATGAAGGACTAAAGAAAGCAAGCAGTTACCATGTTCTAAGGTTGAGGTAGGAGACTAAGAGGCCAGGTGGTGAATGGTGGGCAGTTGAAGTGACAAGCAGCAGATCTCAGATAGAATAGGAACAAGAGTTGATTCAGAGTGAGGAGAAAAACTAGGGCTCAAGGGCCTGAGGTCTCTATGAACAGACATGGTGGAGGTATGGGAGATAGAATGCATAAGAGGTACATTCTGAAGATTAGGATTTCACAGGTGGAACAGTTTCAAACGATCCCAAGATGCCAAGTAATGAGTAGATGAAATGGAGATTACATTCTTCAACAAGTTGAAGACAACAAGCCAAGGTTATCTTGCTTTGCTATATCCCTAAGTGGCTGGATCATTAACTGTGCCATTGATTATGACTATCCCAAACCTACGGAGATAGGGTCCTATAAGTCAGCCCTCAACCCCAAAGATGCCTGGCTCCTCATCTCCCTACTTACAGCCCTGTGTCACCATGGGGGAAACATCATGCTTGCTGGCACCATCTTGAACTGTGCAGTTTTACCTGATATTAAGGGATACTGGCAGAGCCTTTCAACAGGGAAGAACCTTTCAACATGAAGTAGAGAGATACCAAACCTGAGAAATGAGTCAGCCCAGAAACCCAGTATAGCCAAGAGTCCCTGCCAGGCAGCCATCAGCTGTAGACACACAGTTCACACTATGCTCAGAACTTCCATTCACATAAGGCAAGGTCATGGCCAAAGGACTACTCACTCCTGAGAAGCCCCTTGACTCCCACACAGTGATGCTGGTTCCCTCTCCTGCAGTACAGAGAAAGAACCATGAGCAGGGGGCCTGTGTTCTAGTTCTGAGTCTACCACAAACTTGCAGTGTGACCTTGGTTCAGAACCTGAGGCCTGTTTTGCCTGTTACACAAGGGGTTGGATGTAGGATCTCAAAAATTTCTTGCAGCCTTGACAGTGGGTTCAGGAAGGAGGGTGTCATCAACTTACATCACTCAAAATACACCAGCTGCACACGACAAATGAGCTGAAGTCTCAAGCCTCATTAACAGTCATCACAGCAGAGTCACCCCTCTGGGGTTCACAACTTGCACCCCTCCTCCTCCTACTGCTCCTTCCCAAGAGCCTGTGAAGTAGGCTCAAGTGATACACCCTCCCCCACACCACTGTCTTTCTCTGCATGAGATTTTCTTTAGGCTAAAAAGTCAACCTGGTTTGAGGCCATGTGTAGAAAAGGAGAGCAATGAGGTCCCTGCCATGAAAGCCTTACCCAAGACCCCTGGCTCTACACAGAGCATCCCTTTAGGGCACCATCATCACAAACCCCATCAGAAACCCAGAACTGACATCTGAGGAGGCAAAGCAGAGCCCCAGGTGCTCCCTGTTTCTCTGGCCTGGTTCCTTGGAAGGACAGGCAGACTTCCCAGGTGTTGGGGACACTCAGCAGACACTCTGCAGCTGGGGACAGGATCCTGTCATTTTGCCTCATCTGTACACAGGACAGCACCCCCTCCTTCACAGGGCAGTTATGACCATCCCATGGGCCAAGAAACATATCCTTGGGACCCCAACATGTGTAAACAACAAATGAGGTCCTGGTTAGGAGCCTTAGGCAAGACCCACCTCCTGACATTAGAAAGCAGGCTTGGGACGGCACCCCTGGGGCAGGGCATCTCCACATCTGGGTGTTTGGGCAATGGGAGGGCAGAGGGGCTGGAGGCTCTGCCACCATGATTCCCTCTGTGGTCCTAAGCTATGGTGCGACCACATGTAGAGGGCACCTCCTTTCTCAGGTGGCCTGGCTAAGAGTCCCTGGACAGGCTGGTGAACAGAGCCCAGGCCTCTGGGCCTGCTCATCAGCACCACCCGGTTACAGTCAGGGCAGAAAGACCACAGGAGGATCCCAGAGGGACAAACCAAAGCCACAACAGTCACACATAGTAAGAGCAGGCTTTGCCCAGTGGTCACACCCTCCCCTAAACCCCATTTCACACACACACCCCCAGGCGCATTATGGGGTTCATGGCCCCTGAGCCACCCACGTCCTCCCCCCACCTCCCTCGCAGTCTCCTGTGGCTGGCCCTTCCCCAGGGCCGGCACGCCCTCCTTCCCTCCAGCTCACCGAGCGATCTCCCTTCCTTCCTTCCAGTACTTCCTCTTGGTTGTTCTCCTGAGGAGGAAAAGAAGGGGTGACTCTCCGCACCCTTGCAGCCTCACCTCATCATCCCTGCCCACTGCCTGGCCAGACCTGGTCACTCAAGGCCTCCTTCAGTGCCCTAGTCTCAGCTGCCTCAGTAGGTGAGTTACGTGACGGATCAGGGTAGAGGGACTTTCACAGAGTGCTCACTCTGTAGGCCCTGGATGGCAGGCAGGCAGGTAGGCAGTCCAGACAAGGGCAGTGATGACCCAAGCTGTGGAAATGAAGCACTGGGGGGTGGGGCGGCAGGCCGAAGCTGGAAGGAAGAGCCCTCCAGAAGAGGCAGAGGGCCGGAGTGTGGAGCTGCCAGAGCCCTGGAGGCTGGGGGAGAGGCCCTTACTCCCGTGGCGGAGGACCCCCCTGAGATCCTGGGCAGCTCCTGGAGTAATGAAGCCTCCCTGATCACCTGTCTGGAGAATGAGGGGTTTCGGGGGATGACCTATGGGGCTCCATGTGGTGATGGGGGAGCAGCGCCATCAGGAAGGGGAGGCCTTGGGACTGTAAAGGATTGAGGTCAGTGAGGGTGGGTGGGTGGAGCTGACGCAGGGGTTGGGCCCATGGGCTGAAGGTAGGATGTTGAAAGCTTACCGATCTCCTCGGTGGCCCCGTTTCAGGGGCCCAGGTTTCCTGTGTTGTTGCTTTGAATGCTGAGGTCCCATGGGCCAGGGATTGCCTCCTGGGAACAAAATCCCTGTCTCGGCAAAGAAAGAAACCCAGAAAGAAGGCAAAGGTGTTCTGGCCCCCATTGTGGCCAGAGGATGGAGCGGGTTTGAAGGATGGCCCCACTTCAGGCTGCACAGTAAGACCTGGAGCCTGTTGAAATTCCCTGTATTCGCCTCAGTACTGAAACCAGCACAAGCCCACTTGGGTGTCTCCCTTCATCACCGTGGCAACAGTCAGACTAACAACCACCATCACCCATTAATTAGGACATGGAAACGTCTTCTGGTCGCAGTCTCCCTCCCAAACCCTTCAGGACCAGACTGAATCCTCAAGGTCTCAGTGGCCATGCCACACAGGGACACTCAATTGCTGGTTTCCATGGCAATGGGGAGGCCAAGTCTCTCTGCATCTGTAGGTTACTATAGCAACCCTGGCAGAGCCAAGTGCACTGAGGACAAAGGCCCCATCTGGAGGAACCACAGAGGACACATTCACCACTGCCCTCTCTGTGGCCAGTTCTGTGCTAGGGCTCAGGTTGTGTGCTGGGAAGGGCACACATCGTGCCTTCTAGGGACTGATGGAAGATCTAGGATTTGCTCATCTGTGTCTTCAGCCTCTTGACCTCTTGCTTCACCTGAAATGCACCTGGGGTGTTCCCATCCACTCACAAGGCCTCATCTCCCACAACTCTTACATTGAGAACATCAAAGGCTGCATCGTGGACCCAGCCCTCTTCTAAACTCTACCTACCTGTTCTCTGGACCCTGCACCCCGGATGTCCCACAGCACCTCACATTGGGGTATGCAGTTTTGGACTTCCTGTGAGTCTGAACATTCACTCTATACATTCTGTCTCTGTGAGTGACATCACTTAGCCCCTTGAGGCACCATTGTAGCTTTCTGCTTTTCCCTGTCCACCTTCCTCAGCAATCCAGACAATCATCAAGCACTGCTGATGCCATCTACTGAGCATCTCTCAATTCTATGCACCTCACCTTCCCTGGAGCCACTTCTGAGCAAGAGCCTTCCTGTCTGTTGCCCAGATCTTGGCATCATGATGGGCATCTATGTCTAACTTGCTCCTCCCAAATCCATCCTGCAACTGACACCAGAGTGAGCTTCCTAAGATCATGTCCTCCCAGCCCACTTACACACTACAGAAGACCCCCACTGCCTCTGGACAGAATCTAAGCTGCTTTAGTCTGCCCAATGATCCTGCCAACTGTCCAGCCTTATCTACTACCAGGCACCGGCTTTAACTCCTAATGACAACATCACCTTCTGTCTCTCCATTTCCTCCCTCCAGCCCCACTACTTCCCCTCTGGGTCCATCCTCGGCCATGCTCTTATAAAAATTACACCCAGATTTTCAACGAGAACTTGGAACAATAATTAGGAATCTTCAGGATCTAATTTCAAATATCAGAAGGAAAAGTGATACCCAGATGCAAAGCTGGACACTGCTGACCCTACCCCAAATGGACCCTGGAAACCCAGACCCCTCATCTGCTAAGCGGACAGACTGTAAGTGGTCATGGAAGAAGAGTGAAAAAGTGAGCACATTCTGTTAACACTCATGGCCTCCAGAAAATACAAGAATCACGGACATCAGCTGAGAAGGGCGTCTCATCCTTCCCCTCCTGTAACACTGTTGGGAAAATTGGGAAAAACACTGTTGTAAAACTCCCAATATGGGGTCTTCCATTCTCTCTGCTTGGACACATGCCTCAAAGCTGCACAGCCAGTCTCAAGGGAGTCAGTGCAAGGGGCACATGCACAGACACCCTGCATGCCAGCACCTTCCAGGTGGGGAAGTGGACGAGTGCATGCAGCTGCAACTGGAGACCTCATCCTCAATCTCCCAGAAACTCTCCTTCACGTGTCTTTTGTCTTGCTACAGGTGGAATGGGACCTTCCAGTCAGAGTAGAGGGACATCTCAAAGTCGATGCTCAGGCCAGCACTTTCTCGCGCACAACATCCTCCCTGGTTTCCTTCCTGCCAAAGCTCTCAGGTTTGGTCATAGGGTTAAACCAAGGAAAGTGGACCAGAAAAAAAAGTGAACTTATCAACTGTAGATGAAGCCAGCTTCTTCCAGGGAGGTCCATTCTTACCTTAAGGCTGGACCATGGGGCCCGTGCTACTGAGACTTATGCCATGACCCCCTGGAGGACAACTGAGGAATGATGCTCAAACAGAACCTCACAGCTGGACAAACCCCATCTCTCAAGGGTCATAGCTCCCTGAGGCAGGCAGCCCTTTTGAGGCTAAGCTGCTGGATGGTGATTATGAAACCTCTTCATACACGCTCTGAGCATCAGGGTGCTTGCTCTTGCCAGAGTGGTCCCTCCATCTCTGTAGTTGGCCACTGCTACTTCACCTAAAGCTCAAACACACCTCCCTTCGGTCCTAGTTCTGTCCTCCAGGACCCCACAGAACATGACTCTTCAGTCTGTCACAGTGCTTTGCATTAGTACATTGAATAGTGAATACAACCTTCTAAGAAGGGTGCTATTATTGATATTTCACAAAAGGGGAACCTAGAGCTCAGAGAGGGGAATTCACTTGCCTAGTAAGTGGCAGAGTGCATAGGAGGAATAGGAACCATGTATTCCTATCTGCAGGAAAATAGAATGACTTACTACTGCCAGGCTAGATGACCAGCTGGTTCTGTACTACAGTGGGGACTCAGAAGGGAGATCACGGAGCGGAACAGGCAGGGCAGAGGTGCTTCTGATAGATGTCCCCTGAGACCCTCAGGCCTCCCACTGTGACAGGCATCTGAACACTGAGTGACCAGCTGGCCTAGGCCTGGATCTTGACATAACAGTGTCTCAAGTCCCAGATATAATTTGGCATCTTGGGCACCCCTTCAACACTGATCTTTCTGAAACGTCTGTTTACGTTTTAGGCTACTGGAGCACAGCCCGGGGAGGACAGGGAGAGGGTATTCTCTGGTGACAGGTGCACCCCCCGCTGACAGACCCTGCTCAGCAGAACAGAAGCCCTTCAGCGAATCAGACCCACCCTCTGCAGAAGGCTGGTTAGCAAGCATTCATGTCTACTTCAGCCTCTCACCTCCCTGTCACAAACAGATCACCACAGTTTTCCTCCAGCCTCATGCTGTCCTCTCCCTGGAGGAATGCGGGTACATGGAATGTTCTCCACCTCCATACATGTCCAGCGACGTTTTGGATCAGCGTGTCAGGGATACTGTCAGGCGTGCCTGCTTGCACTCATCCAGCCCTGGCTGGATGTGATTCTAGGAGCAGAGCAAGATCAGCATGTTCTGTCCTCCAGTTATCACAGCAGTTACCCTGGCAACCTGTAGGCCCTCCCCGAGGTGTCTGACAGCTGAAGCAGGGTCCAGTGGGATGGAATGGAGGATGGGCACCCTGGAAGGACAGCCCATGGAGGGTCCCTCTGGGTGTCCTGCTGCCCTGGGCACCTGCTAAGAGAGAAGCTGAGCCACCCAGCCTGAGGTAGTAGACAGTGAGAGCTGAAGGGAGCAGGAGATTAGGGCCCAGCGGGAAGTGAGAACAGTGGGGCCAGCGCCAGGGTGAGCTGAATGAAGCTCTTACCTGGGGCACAGAATTTAAAGATTTGCCAAAAAACTCAGCAGCCAAGAGATTTAATACTTCCATCAAATCAAAGCAAAACTGTCCATGATAAACAAGACTGGAGTTAGGGTAAGCTAAGTGAGGCCAAGGCCTGCAAATCCAGTGTTGTATCTTGTTTTTATTAAAAGTTTGATTTTGTTGTGTATGTTTTGCATTCATTTTGATTTTTTAAAAAACACTATATTGAAATATCATTTATCTTAATCATTGAGCTTGTTCGAGATCCCTTGAATGTTGCACTTAAGGTCAATGCCTCTCTAGCCTCACCCTAGTCTCAGCCCTGGAGGGGAGGGACAGACTGAGTCAGGAGCAGGAACAAACACTGCCATTGAAAACGCATCATGCGACAAGGAGCCGGGAGACGTGAGTTCCCGTCTGTCCCCTCCACAGATTCTTCTCAGTTCTGATAGAATCAGATTCGGATTTCCCAAGACTGCAACATGAAGATTGCTGCTGGGGGGCACAGGTGCCTAGCGTGCACATGGACCCCCTCCACACGGGGTGATAGTGAGTCATAAGGTGGCACCCACCTCCTGCCCTCAGTCAGGTTGTCTGCTAAGGGGAGGAGATGGGAGAAGAAGGGGAGAGGGGAATGGAGGGGGTGGGCAGGGAAGAAGCTGGCAATTTTGCATGACTGGGAGCAGGAATGGCAGATGAGCTATAATTGCCTGAAGCTGAGAGAGGCTGTTGATAAATGTTACTAATAATCAACCTTCAGATCTGACACCCAGCTCAGGCTGGGATTACTGTTTTGAATGGAAATTGAACCCAAACCAATAATTACCCTGGTGAGCGATGCCAGTCTTACTCTGGAGTCTGTTTTTGGCAGGGAAGTGGTACCTGCGTGTCAGTACCATCCCATGAGGTAGATGATCCAGCAAAGGACTCCCTCCTGGGGTCACAACAAGAGCACAGACTGGCCTGGACTCTGCCAACACAATGGGCCACAGTCAACAGGAATGCTCACCCTCTTCCTAGAACTCACAGTGGGTGAGGGGCCCCCACCCGTCATTGTCAGTCTTCAAGCAGAGTCCAGACCTCAGCCCCCACTGCCACTGTCCTTCCCCCTTGGGCTTCATGGAAGTCCCTTGTTGACATCATCCTGTGCTGTCAGAGCAGGTGCTTAGGGGGAGGGGTGGCTGTCCCCCAAACACAGGTGCAGTCCTCCAATCCTCTGTCTGGGACACTTGGATAGCCACACATTGCTGTTAGGCTGGGAGGCTCTTGGAATGGCCTGAGCTGGGGCCAGGTGAGAGGGATGAGGTCACAGTAGGCCCCAGAGCCCATCCTAGCCCTTGACTCTGGACCCTGATTGCTCCCAGACAAGGCCGGGTATGTCCCAAAATTCTACCTGGAAACAAACTCCATTCTCCCACCCTCCCTGTATCCCTGCAGTGCCTTTCATCCTGTCTAGAGAACTCCTAGAATGCTGGCAACAGCCAGAACCAGGCTGGAGGGGGAAAGGCTGCAAGGCTGCTCCTCTCTGTGAACCAATCCCTCTCCCCAGGATACATTGTGAGCTTGTCTCTTTATCCCTGGCTTCTCCTTCAGGCAGCTCGATACTAAAAATGCATTCACCAGACAAACTGTAGCGGGATGAATGGCGACAGCAGCACTCTGTACTCTTTACACATCACACCCCACCAAACACCTCTGCCAGCTCTGCCGTGCCAGGCCCTGGGCTGGAGCAGGTGGCCCCGAGGGGAGTAAGACGGGCCCACTCTCAGGAGTGCCTGGCGGGGAGGAGTATAAGCAGGCAGGTAATCACACTGCAGGCAGTTCCTGAGGGCCCTTTCGGAAGGGGTCAATATGTCCAGAACTACAAAGTCTGAAGAAGTCCATGAGCTGCCTCAGGGGGCAGGCAGAGCTAATCAGGCCTGGCGGGATTCAGAGTGTGTGTGACCACCATCTTCAGGCTGAAACTGGGCCTGTGAAAGGCCAGCAAGTGTCAGAAACTCCCGGAGTTCTCAAATAGGGGCAGACACCTCGAGAGTGCCATCTTGTGGCGGCACAGCAGGAATGCAGCTCTGTCTTCAGGCCCCGGAGTTTCCCTCTGCTCCAGTCCAGGCCCTGAAATGGACCCCTGAACTCAGATGTACAAAAGGGAACCAAGGAAATGACTTTTGTTTTGTTTGCAAAGGCTTGGGGCTTGCAGGAAGTGGGGCACGATGGGCCCCAGGGTGTGGAAGCGGCAGCGAAGCGGGCAGGGAAGGGGCGGTGCCTCTGGAGCTCCCTGTCTCCCAGGATCCCCCCTAGAGCATATTGGCACCCTCTAATTATCTGTTCGGCAGTGTCTCCCCACCACTCTATCGGGACCTCAGCTCTGTCACCAGCCAACAGAGGGAGTGACACAAAGCCCATGACCAGAACTGGCCTGCTTAGTCTTTCAGGTGACAAAACAGATTTGGGGGTCCAGAGCAGCTGTGCTCATCAGCAGTTAACTCCCCTTGCTCCTGTAGCCTAGGGAGGGGCTCACTGACAACCTGGGGTCAGGCAAAGATCCTCCCTCAGCCCTCGGCTGTCCTGTTAGATTCTGAAATTCTTGTTGCCCCAGTCATTTCCTCTTTTGCCAGAGAGAGGAAGAGTGACAAGATGTGAGGTGAATGGTCCCCAAAGAAATGTTCCCAGGTGTGGAGAGCCTGGCATGATCCAGATGTGCGGGAGATGCAAACGGAAGAGGGAGGATAGATGCCCAGATGTGGAGGGAGAGGAAGAGAATGGACATGTGTAGGTTAAAGGGAAGTATACCCTGGGGGAATATCTCAGGCATCGGCAAATTTTTTCTTGAAGGGCCAGATCTGAGGCTGTAGTGTGAAAGCAGCCATAGACAACATTTAAACCAATAACTGTGTCTGTTTTCCAACAAACGGGCTTTAAAAACAGGCTGCTGGCCCACTTGCCATGGCTCACTGATCCAATCCAAACTTACTGCCCACAGGAGTGTCCGTCCATGCTGACCACAGAGACCACAGTGCAGTAATAATCTCATCCCAACCACTGCCAACAACTACCAGGTGCTCACCGGCTACCAGCCTACTTCACTGCTGCCTTGTAGGGCAATACTTGGTGGTGGTTGGGGGTTGGGGGTGGCACTTGTGGTGTCACAAGAATATAAGGGTCAGGACTGGAGTAGGAAAGCCCAGGGTGGGGAGAAGCTTGGCCACTGTGGACCCCCAATCTCACTCCTGCGCTCCAGGCCTTTCCCCAGGCACTCGGGGGCGGGGCACTCACCTGCAGTGTGAGGCTCTGCGCAGTCGCGGCTGCTCCCCTTCCTTACCCCAGGGGGTCTCTCTCTGTCCAGCTGCTGCCCCTCCAGCCCCTTCCCGAGCAGGAAACTCCCAGAGCTAGGCAGGGGGATGGGACAGACTGGCCCAAGGACACGCCGCCAGACAGATGACACCCCGCGGAAGGCGAGGTGGCCCGAAGGGGGAGGGAGAGTAACCCAGCACCGGGACCCAGGGCCGAGCAGAGGCCAGACTGGAATCGACCCCTGCCCTGCGAGACTGGGCCCCGTGGCCCCCACGCCTTTCCGGGACACACCGTGGGCCTGCGCCAGCCTCCCTACCCCAGCTCCTGTCCCCTCGCAGGTGCGCCCACTGCCAGCAGATCGCGCATGGCCGGCTCGGGCTGGTCTCTGGGCTCTCCAGTTACACTAAAAGTGAGACCAAGGAAGATGGTATCTAGGCCGCGCGGGCTCATCCAACATTGATGCGGCCCCAGATTGCCCCACAGCCCCTCACCTCAGGGCAGACCGAGGTCCCCACTCTTAACTCCTGTGGGTTGGGCCTGGCAGGTAGGGAAGGGTCCTCTACCCCACCACAACTCACTGCCCAGGGTCACACAGGGTCTGTTCGGCTCAGTGACCTAAGCGGAGCTCTAGGCACAGGGGCTCCTGCTTAATCCTTGAGGGCTTTTAGGGCTTTTAGAGCTCACCAGTTTCCCAGAAACTGCCCAGGCAGGGTGCCTGTGAAAGCAGGCCTGTGGCCCCCACATTACATGTAATTTTGGGCCCAGGGAAGGGCCAGTGTACCCATCCTCCTTTCACTTCCCAATCCTACCTCTTGACCCCACCAAATGCACGGCAAAAGAGAGGATACTCTCAGTCCCCAGCCCGTTCACACAGTCAATTCCACCGTACACACCTGCTAACACCAAAGCACACACAACTGGGACACATCTACACGGCTGCCCTTGGTGGCAGGCACACCCCTGTGCACACACCCCACCCAGATACACTCTTATTGATGCACACACTCAGATGCACACAATCAAGCCTTCCGTCAGAGGAGCCCAACCCGTCATTGCCTCCGTTCTCTGAACACTTGGTGATGGAGAGGACGGAATAACACCCAAAATGTCAGACTGTGGAGAGAGGGGCCGGTGTCAGGACACAGTGTCCTTTTGGGACACTGTGATGTTCCTGGCATGGTATTTAGTTGGTCTGCAGTGCCTAAGGGGGAACGGAGGCAGAGCCAGGCTGGGATTGAATCTTTGTAGAGGAACGTGACCTTGCAAAGAGATAATCCTAGGCTGCTGTTATCCTGGTGCCAGCCCTCCCTGACTCCAAAGCCTCCCCAGACCCGGGGACCGCTTCCCCCTGACCTCAGCTCTGCGCTCCTCCTTCTGACAGTAGGGTCCCATCTGCTGGCGCAGTTCTCCACCATTGTTCACCTGCAGAAATCTGTCTCTCCCCAGGGCAACAGCATGGACAGGCTGTTCCCCAAGGCCTGCTGACTGCTGAACCCCACTCCCCAACATACACACATATCTAGGGTTGTCTTTGTTCATATTCGGATCAGAAGACCAGGACACCTGCCCAAGGATGCAGAGGAACACACACCTGAGCCCGGAGATCTAACTGCTGCACCTTCAGGCCAACCTACATGGCCTAGGATAGACAGCAAAGGTGTGAATCTCCCCCAAGCATACGCTGGGCCAGAATCTCCCAGCTGAGACTCAGGATCAGGATTTTCCAGAGTGAAGGCAGTAAGTATCAACAGATACCTATGAGCCCCTACTTGGCAACTGTTCTCCAGACTGTAGGTTAGAGCTTCCTTCCACCTTTGGCCACAGATACAGTGTCCCTGCCCAAGGTCTTTTTGCATTTGTTGGACTGCATCAAGTGACCCTATCTGGAAAACCACAGTGCCTGATGACATCAAACTTCAGTGTGGGCAAGTCCCAAGGGATCTGAGAAGTCCATGCCCCACCTCCATAACTGACCCCCTCTCCACCACCAATCACTCTGAGCCCCAGTTACACCAGCTGGATGGGAAACAGACCACCCCTACTCACTGCCCTCTAACGCCATTCCTCATTGACCCTCTGTACACTGCCCCCATTTGCCCCATCCAGTCCAGCTGTCTTGGTCCTGTACTGCTATAAATCCATCAAAAGAGAAGTAGCTGCACTTAAAAAGCTCTAGAACAAAGCAGAGCCTCTAGCCCCCTGCCTCTGGTAGCCACCCAACTCCTCTGGCCAGCAACCCCTAAGCTGGCACTGCCATGGCCAGGACCTCCAATCCCAGCTGCCAGCTGTCCTGTTCCCATCCCTCCACCCTGGCCTTTCTAATCACAGAACACACACGGAGGCCATAGGTCATATACTCAAGGAATGTCAGAACTAGAGAGTGCTCAGTCAGGCTGGGTGTGGTGGCTAACGCCTATAATCCCAGCACTTTGGGAGGCCGAGGTGGGCAGATCACCTGAGGTCAGGAGTTTGAGACCAGCCTGACCAAATTGGTGAAAACTCATCTCTACTAAAAATACAAAAATTAGCCAGGTGTGGTGGCACGTACCTGTAAACCTAAGTACGTGGGAGGCTGGGGCAGGAGAATCACTTGAACTGGGGAGGCGGAGGTTGCAGTGAGCCGAGATTGCGCCATTGCACTCCAGCCTGGGCGACAGAGCGAGACTCCATCTCAAAACAAACATCGAGAGTGCTCAGTCAACCAGTCCGGTCCCTTCAGCTTCAGGGAACACAGGCTCAGGAATCCAAGTGACTTGCCCAGAGGCAGATGAGAACTAAGGGGGGAACCAGAAACAAATCCTAAACTCCTGACTCTTTTCACAGTGCTCTTTTTAAGACATCTTCCTGTTTCATAAAACCACTTGTATAGCCAGTGACAGCATCACCTCCTTATCTCACAATAAGTTACTTGTGAGTCTTAATGCCACAGTGCTCAGCCTGGCTGCTCCAGGCCTGGTCTGCTCTGCCACTCCCAATCTCTGCCAGCTTCTCTGCTGATTCTCAGCACCAGGGACTGGAGTTAGCTGGGCTCATGTCCCTATGTGTCTCTCTGTGGTGATCCCTCAACCCTGTCTCTAAAAGAAGAAAAAAAGCAGTAGCCCTCTTAGCCCTCAAAAAAAAAGAAAAAAGAAAAAGAAAAAAAAAAAAAAGGCTGAGTATGGTGGCTCATAAATGACCTGTAATCCCAGCACTTTGGGAGGCCGAGGTGGGCGAATCACCTGAGGTCAGGAGTCCGAGACCAGCCTGGCCAACCTGGGGAAACCCTGTCTCTAATAAAAATACAAAACAATAGCCAGGCGTTGTGGTGGGCACCTGTAATCCCAGCTACTCGGGAGGCTGAGGCAGGAGAATTGCTTGAACCCAAGAGGCAAAGGTTACAGCAGTGAGTCGAGGTCGCGCCACTGCACTCCAGCCTGGGAGACAGAGCGAGACTGTCTCAAAAAAAAAAAAAAAAAAAAAAAGGAAAAGGACCTGAGGGCCCAAACTTTAAAAGTGGAAGAAGCACATATTTTGTTAAGTTCTCCCGGAAAGGTAAAGTAAGCCTTAGTACAAAAGGCTATTTTTACAATAAGAATTTGGCTACTTCTTCAACTCAACAGAAACCTAACTGTGCATAGAATATCACCAGCAACTGTATGCTTTGTTTGGGAACCAGGCGCCAGAAGAAAGCCACCAGAAGATATGTTGTAGAGGAGAACAGTGTGGGCCAGAGTCTACCTTTGGTCAGAGATATAGTGTAAAACAAGAGTCAAAAGTCCAGAAATAAACCCATACATTTATGGCTAGTTAATTTTGGGGTTTGTTTGTTGTTGTTGTTGCTGTTTTCTTGAGACAAGGTCTTGGTCTGTTGCCCAGGCTGGAATGCAGTGGTGTGATCACAGCTCACTGCAACCTCGACCTCCTGGGTTCAAGTGATCTTCTCACCTCAGCCTCCCAAGTAGCTGGTACTATAGGCAAGTGCCACAACACCTAGCTAATTAAAAAATAAATTTTGTAGAGATGGGGTCTTACTATGTTGTCCAGGCTGGTCTCAAACTCCTAGACTCAAGCAATCCTCCTACCTGAGCCTCCCAAAGTGCTAGGATTACAGGTATGAGCCACTGTGCCTGACTCATCAATTGATTTTTGACCAGGATACCAAGTTCATTCAGTGAGAGAAGAAGTAGAAACAAATAGTGCTGAGACAACTGGATTTTCTTTCATGCAAAAGAATGAAATTGGACCACAACTCATACCATATGCAGAAACCAACTCAAAATGTATCACTGACATAGATATAAGCTCTAAAACTACAAAACACTGAAGAAAACAGGTAGATCTTCATGGCCCTGGATTTGGCAATGGAATCTTAGATATGACACTAAAAGCGTAACCAAAAGAAGAAAATCAAATTGGACTTCATCAAAATTAAAACTTGTGCTTCAAAGGACCTTACCAAGAAAGTGAGAAGACAACAATGGGGAAAAATATTTGCAAATCATATATCCGAAAAGAATTTAATATTGAGAATATGTAAGGAACTCCTACAACTCAACAACAAAAAGACAAACAACCAAATTAAAAATGACAAGAACTTACACATTTCTCTAAGATGTAAATGGACAAATAAGCACAAGAAATAATACTAATCATTTGTCATTGAGGAAATGCAAATCAAAACCATGATAAGATGCCACTTCCTAGACTATACTAGGATGACTATAATAATAATTATAATAACAACCCGGAAATTAACAGGTTATTGTTGAGAAGGTGAAGAAATGGGAACCCTTGTACATTGCTGGTGGAAATGTAAAATGGTGCAGTCTTTGTAGGAAACAGTTTCACGGTTTCTCAAAAAGCTAAAGATAGAATTATCATTACCAAACAGCAATTCTACTCCTAGGTCTATACTAGCCAAAAGAATCGAAGACAGACTCAAATAAATATGTGCACACCAATGTTCATTGGAGCATTTTCACGATAGCCAAAAGGTAGAAACAATCCAAGTGTCCATCAACAGATGAATGTATAAACAAAATGCTGGCTGTGCACAGTGGCTCATGCCTGTAATCCCAGCACTTGGGGAGGCTGAGATGCGTGGATCACTTGAGGTCAGGAGTTCAAGACCAGCCTGGCCAACATGGTAAAACCCAATCTCTACTAAAAATACAAAAATTAGTTGGGTGTGGTGGCAGGTGCTTGTAATCCCACATACTCAGGAGGCTGAGACAGGAAAATTGCTTGAACCCAGGAGACAGAAGCTGTGGTAAGCTGAGATAGTGCCACTTCACCCTGGGTGACTCCATCTCAAAAATAAATAAATAAATAAAAATTAAATTAAAAAAATTTAAAACATAAACAGAATGCAGTTTATGCATACAATGGAATTATTCAGCCAAAAATTATATGTTACAACATGAATGAATCTTGAAAACATTATGCTAAGCAAAATAAGCCAGACACAAAAGGAAAAATACTATATGATTTCATTATATGAAACATCTAAAATAGGCAATTTATAGAGACAGAAAGTAGATTAGAGGTTACCAGGGGCCAGGATGGGGATGAATAGGTAGAGAGTTTCAGTTTAGGATAATAAAAAGACTCTGAAAATAGATTGTTGTGATGGTTGCACAATACTGTGAATGTAATTGATGCCACGGACTTGTACACTTAGAAATCATTGAAATAGCTCATTTTATGTTACACACATTTTACCACAATTAAAAATCCCGATACATGCTATACACTAGGAATGAAAAATCAGAAACTGAATTTTATAAACCCATTTATAATTCCATTGAAAAATATGCAGAATTTAGGGATACATCTTATAAAAGAGATGAAAGACCTATACATTGAAAACTACAAATATGACTGAGAGAAATTAAGATGATCTAAATAAACAGATATATATATATACACACCATGTTCATGAATTGGAAGGCCCAATGTTACTAAGATGTAACCCTCCCCAAATTGATCTATAAAGTCAACAAAATCCCAATCAAAGTTCCAGCAGCTTTTTGGGGAGATGGGGGGTAGAACTTGAAAAACTTATTGTTAAATTAATGTGAAATTGAAAAGGCCCTATAATAGTCAAAACAACTTTGTAAAAGAAAGACAAGGTTGAAAGTTCTAAACTGCCAGATTTCAATACTTATAAGTATTTTTTGTTATTGGCATTAATAAAGACACGTAGATTAAGATAACAGAATAGAGAGTATAAACTTACAAACAATAATCAACTGATTTTCCATAAAGGTACAAAGGCAATTTAGCAGAAAAAAGAAAGTCTTTTTCAATGCATGCTGCTGGAACAATTGGATATCCATTTTTTTTAATGAATCTCATACCATATGCAAAAAGTTAAAATGTAGCAAAGATCTAAATTTAAAATGTAAAATTAGAAAATTCCTAGGAGGCCGGGCGCGGTGGCTCAAGCCTGTAATCCCAGCACTTTGGGAGGCCGAGATGGGCGGATCACGAGGTCAGGAGATCGAGACCATCCTGGCTAACACGGTGAAACCCCGTCTCTACTAAAAACTACAAAAAAAAAATTAGCCGGGCGAGGTGGCGGGCGCCTGTAGTCCCAGCTACTCAGGAGGCTGAGGCATGAGAATGGCGTGAACCCGGGTGGCGGAGCTTGCAGTGAGCTGAGATCCGGCCACTGCACTCCAGCCCGGGTGACAGAGCGAGACTCTGTCTCAAAAAAAAAAAAAAAAAAAAAAAAGAAAATTCCTAGGAAAACCTTTGTCACCTCAAAGCAGGCAATGATTTCTTAGATACAACATCAGAAGAACAATCTATAAAAAATTGATAAACTGGATTTCATCAAAAGCAAAAACTTCTACTTTTGAAAATGAAAAGAAAGCCACAGACTTAGAGAAAATATTGCAAGTCATATGTCTGATAAAGGAGATATGTCCACAGTACACAAAGAATTCTCAAAACTCAAAAAGGAAACAACCCAACTTTAAGATGGGGAAATATTTTAACTGAAACTTCTCCAAAGAAGAGCTATGGATGGCAAATAAGCACATGAAAAGATGCTCGACATCATTAGTCATCAAGGAAATGCAAAATGAAACCACAAAGGCATACCACTGCATGCCTGTTAGAATGCTAAAATGAAAAAGACTGGCTGTGCCAACTGTCACAAAAATGCAGAGGAACTGGAACTCTCCTACAATGCTCATGAGAATATAAAATGGTCCAACCACATTGGAAAAGTTGGGCAGTTTCTGAAAAAGTTAAATGTAGACGTATTACATGATTCAGCCATTCCACTGCTTTGTTAGGTATTTGCCTAAGAGAAACAAAAGTATACGTCCATACAAAGACTTGTACATGAATATTCACAAAAGTTTTCTTTGTTTTACAAGCCCAAAAGTGGAAACATCAACAGGTGATGGGATAAACAAACTATGATATATCCATGAATACTACTCAGCAATAAAAGGAAATGCTCTACTAATTCATGCAACAATATTGAAGAATATCACAATAATTACACGGTCTGAAAGAGGCCAAACAATAAAAGGGTTCATACTGATTATTCCATTTATACAAAACTCTAGGAAATGAATCAGATCAGTGGTTCCCTGAGGATGGGTGGAGTGGGTGTGGGGAGTTGGGAGAAGAGCAAGAAGGAAGTTTTACAAAGATGCAGAGGACTCACAGGTTTCCATGCTATTCCCAAGCACACTAGGCACACTCCTATCTCAGGACGTTGTCATTTGCTGCTCCTTTCCATGGAACATTCTTCCCATTAACCACATGACTCATTCCCTCGCCTCTTTCAGCTCTCTGATGAAGTGCCCCCTCCTCAGAGTTTCCCTGACCACACTATATGACACAGCACACTCACCAGCCCCAGCACCCCATGCAGTCAGACTCTCTCCTCCAGACTCTGCTTTTTCTTCTTCGTACTTTATTATTTTATATAAGCCTCTTAGCACTGATACATTAAATATATTTGTCCGTATCTCCCCCAACTAGATAGTAAGAATTATGAGACCACGGACTTTGTTTCATTCACTGTTCTGTCTCCACTGCCTAAAATGTTGCCTGGCATTTAGAAGGTGCTCACTAAATGCATGTTGAGTGAATGGACCCACCTTAAGAGGTGGCTACATTATTATTGTCTATTTCTTGATGGAGGTTAAGTCACTTGTCTAAAGCCATATAACCAATAATTTAAGAACCTGGGCTTCAAAGCCAGGTCACTTTGACCCCAAAATCCAAGTTCTGAGCAGTGATGCTACTTTGTCTCAGAGTCTGAGAGGTCACACTCACACACACAAACATAATTGTAAAACAATGCAGTCAGTGACTACCTGTGGGAAAAGAAATCAATTCACTCCTCCTGGAGGACAATCTGACAGTAGCCAACATTGGAAACTAACAGTCTTTCTTCAGGAGTTTGTTTTAATTGAATAATCAGACATGAGGGGAGAATGTCACATATACAAGATGTTTAACACACAATTATTTATAAGAGCAAAGAATTGGGAAGAACAACAAAGTTCCCACAAGGGAGTGATCGAAGTAGAGTGGAAATGAAGTGGAGTCAGGATGTGACAGAAGATGATGCCTGATGTGATCAATTTTTCTCAAAGGAGCAGGAGGCAGGGCCATTTATGTAACACATGGCGGTGCAGATAAGGGTCAAGCAGAGAGGGGTCTTGAGAGTGCAGAAGGTTTGAAAGGGCTGTTGTGGGCAATGGGAGTAAAGCTCATCGGGGAGAAGCAGAAAGATTGAGAGATGGCATTGGTGGCCTGGCCGAAGATGAAGACCATGAAAGTGGTGACATCCTGCACAGGCATGTCATTTTTGTTGTAGGATTCTAGGGTCATAAGAAGAAAGGGGATGGAGATTCTAGCATGGATCTACGCTGGGCTGGAGTTGTGCCGAGCATATGTGAGGGAATAAAAAGTGCTGGAGTGAGCGACTGAAATAATCTACCATGTGATACAAGCTGGGAAGAGAAGAAGAGAGGCTGGGAAAAGGTTGGTAGGCCAGAAGAAAAAGGCTGGTAGGCCACGAAGGCCGACACCTTCATGGTAGGGCAGGAGCAATGTATAAGAAACATGCCTGAGGTCAGAGAGTTGGCAATTCATGTGTATGAGATTAGAAGTGAAGCAATTCCAGCTGTCATCATCTAGGAATTTATCCTGTGAATAACTGAAGAGAAGTGTCTAGATTGGGAAGGTTCAGAAACTGTGAGTGAAAAGTGCTAGTTTGGTCACTGATAAAGGCACTGAAGCCTTTGAGGATAACGACTGAAGCTTGAGTGGAGACAAAATGGTTAATGGGGTGCCAAGCTGTGGAAAACAATGGACTCGATGATACCTACTTTATGCCAGTCATTTTACATAGATCTTTTGCTTTTATCTTCATAACAATCAGTGGTATAGATAAGATTTGGAGAGTTCAAGGTCAATGTCCAAGTTTTGAGGAGTCCATTTGGCTTGCGGATGCTGGCTAGAGAATACAATTATCAGTGAAGGGTCTGATTTTGAACCTATTGCGTTAAAGCTGTTGGCTGAATATCTAGATGGAGAAGTCTACAGGCATTTAGAGATGTGGGACTAAGTCTTGGCAAAAAAGGCTGCAGTTGAAGATATAGATTGCTGTGTTAGAAGCATTGTGTTGATAACTGAGACCAGGGTGTAGCCTGAAAATAGAATGGAACAGAGTGAAATGGAAAAGACGAGCACTTTGGCACGTGCTCAGAGGTGGACAGTGGGGACCTAAGAGGAGCCAGAAATTTAAAAAATGTAGGCATCATATTTTGGTAGGTTGGAAAAGTGGCCATAGGTTTTCAGCTCCTGCCTTCAAGAGGTAAGGCCTATTTCCCCACCCCTGAAATGTGGGCTGGCATTTTGACTTACTTTGACTACTACAATGTGGCGAGTGATGTGCAAGTTCTAAACCTAGGCCTCAAGAGACCCTGCAGCTTCTGCTCTCTCACTGGACTCCCTTCCACCACCATGTGTGCAAACCTGAGTGAGCCTGCTGCAAGAGGAGAAGGCATATAGGGAGAGGGCCCAGCTGCTCTAGGCTTCCCAGCCAGAGCACCAGATATGTGAGCAAGCCCAACCCAGAAAAGCTGAGCCTGGCCCAGACCACAAAACTGCCCAGCTAAGCCCAGCCCAAACTGCTGATCCACAGAATATTATGCTAACTCAAACAGTTGTTTTTTCTGTTGTTGTTTTGTTTTTGTTTGTGTGTTTTGTGTGTGTGGTTTGTTTTTGAGACAGTGTCTCGCTCTGTTGGCCAGTCTGGAATACAGTGGCATGATCTCTACTACACTCACTGCAACCTCCGCCTCTCGGGTTCCACCAATTCTCCTGCCTCAGCCTCCCAAGTAGCTGGGATTACAGGTGTGTGCCACCACAACCGGCTAAGTTTTGTATTTTTAGTAGAGACGGGGTTTCACCATGTTGGCCAGGCTGGTTTCGAACTCCTGACTTAAGGTAATCTGCCCACTTCAGGCTCCCAAAGTGCTGGGATTACAGGTGTGAGCCACCACGCCCGGCCAAAACAGTTGTTATTTTAAGTCACTAAGTTTAGGAGTGACTTGTTAACATGGCAATAGATAACTGATACACACATGGCCCAGAAGCAAGGGGGACAACAGCTTACATAAACACATGGAGGAGAGGTCAATTTGGATGAGGACTTGAAGGAGAGGTGTTTTCCAGGTTCAAAGATGTGAGGGGGGCAGAAACCAGAGAACAGTGCTGGAAAGTGAAAGTTAACTATTAACAATGATTCCTTGTAGAGTCAGGATGGGGATGAGGGCAGCAGAACACAGATTTTCACTTTTAATACGGTGTACCCAACGTATGTGTTGCTTGTGTAATGGTTTTAACAGCTTGATTATTTTGTAATTGTTTGAATAATTCAATTTTTATGTCTTAAAAAAAAGTACTGATTAGGAAATAGAGGAAGTGGTATGAACGAGTGGTTTTGGAGAGTAGCCAAACCAGCTGCATCACAATCACCTGGGAAGTTTTAAACAAACATTGAGCCCAGGGTTCTACCCCCGGATATTCTGATTCAGTTAGTTTGGACAAGGGCCAGGCGAGTTGTTTTCTTCACATAGCTCCCCAGGTATTGAGATTATCCGAGTGAGAAGAAAAGAGTACTGAAGACAGAAACCCAGAAAATGTCTTTATGTAGGGGTCTGAAAGCAGAAAAATAATTTTCTTTTCTTTCTTTCTTTCTTTTTTTTTTTTTTTTTGAGACAGTCTCGCTCTGTCGCCCAGGCTGGAGTGCAGTGGCGAGATCTCGTCTCACTGCAAGCTCCACCTCCTGGGTTCACGCCATTCTCCTGCCTCAGCCTCCCCCGTAGCTGGGACTACAGGTGTCTGCCACCACACCCAGATAACTTTTTTGTATTTTTAGTAGAGACGGGGTTTCACCGTGTTAGCCAGGATGGTCTCGATCTCCTGTCCTCGTGATCTGCCTGTCTCAGCCTCCCAAAGTGCTGGGATTACAGGCATGAGCCACTGCATCCAGCCAAGATTTTCAAACTAAGCTTCTATGGAAGACTAGAGTTCCAGAAACGTTTACAATATGCATTAATAAAACAGCAATTTATACCACTTATTGCATGATTACTAAGTCCCAGGCAATATGATAAGCCCTTTATATTTATTACGTCATTTATTTATTTTTCTTTTTGAGTCAGAGTCTAGCTCTGTCGTCCAGGCACAACTTTGGCTCACTGCAACCTCCAGCTCCTGGGCTCAAGCGATCCTTCTGCCTCAGCCTCCCAAGTAGCTGGGATTACAGGTGTGCACCTCCATGCCTGGCTAATGGTTTTTTTTGTATTTTTAGTACACATGGGTTTCACCATGTTGGCCAGGCTGGTCTCAAACTCCTGATCTCAAGCAATCTGCCCATCTCGGCTTCCCAAACTACTAGGATTACAGGCATGAGCCACTGCACCAGGCCTATTACCTCATTTAATACTCATAACACTTCCCCAAGAAACTGTGGCCCAGGGAGAAATAATTTGTCCAAAGTTAGCTAGGCAGAGTCAGGATTTGAACGCAGGTTATCTAATTCCAAAGTCTTTCTGCTTTTATATGTTTGCTTTTGCAGGGAAAAATTGTTTACTATATGGAATTAGCTCAACTTTAAGTTTTTCTCCCATGTATGTATTAGACCTTTGGAATATGCCACTGTTTTTTGTTTGTTTTTTGTTTTTGTTTTTGTTTTTTGAGACGGAGCTGGAGTGCAGTGGGGCGATCTCGGTTGACTGCAAGCTCTGCCTCCCAGGTTCACGCCATTCTCCTGCCTCAGCCTTCCGAGTAGCTGGGACTACAGGCGCCCACCACCACGCCCGGCTAATTTTTCGTATTTTTAGTAGAGATGGGGTTTCACCGTGGTCTCGATCTCCTGACCTCATGATCCACCCGCTTCGGCCTCCCAAAGTGCTGGGATTACAGGCGTGAGCGACCGCACCCGGCCCGCTTATTTCTAACAGAATCTAAACTGTGAGCTCATCTCCGGGAGGAAATTTTGTCTTTTTATCGCCTTATTTCCAGGGCCCAGGATATAGTTCGCACTCCATACATGTTTGTTGAATAAATGAATAAATGTGTGGATTTGGGATCTGAACCAAAATGTGTAGGTTTTGTTATTTTAAGTTTAATATTCCAGTAATGTTAGAGTTCTTCTCCGTGGAGAGCACCACTTTTCAAAAAGGGAGGTGCACTGGACTCATGAGGTGGACAGGAGATTTGCTGGGGCTGTGCAAGGAAGGGTTGATGAAGAAACAGAATTAACCAATTCAGACGATATATTTCCCCAAAGAAGGCAATGAAAGGAAAAAAAAACAGACGTGGATCAGTTGGGCCCATCTCGAGGAAGGAGACAAGACAAACCTTAATAAGTTTACAGGCTGAAGAGAGATCACCAGTAAAGAGGTGAAGGTGCAGATGGAGGAGACAGATGGGATTAATACGGGGCGAGACTCACGGAAGGTGAGGAGGGGTCCTAGGGGAACTAGCCTTAGGCAGAAGGGACACCTGTTCCTCTGAATCTAGGCAAACAAGGGCTGTCAAAGTTGCGGGGAGGTTTTTGGCAGAGTGAAGGGAAGGAGAGCACAGGAACAGGACGTCATGGAGATGAGAGCAGCCCAGTAAATGAAATTTCTCTTCCAGCCCTCACCATCTAGGGTCATGGGTCAGGAAATTTAACTCCAGAATTCTGCAGATCGATATGCAGTACGAAACTTAAAAACAAAGAAAAAAACTACTATCTACTATCATCATGGTTTTATTTTAAATGGAGGGGTGGCATTTAACACACCAACAAAAGGTAGAACGGGCATAACCTAGGAATAAATCTACTCGGCTTTATGACCAACTCACTCCGTTCTTATTTTTTTCATTTCGCCAGGGAGGATGACTCCTTCCTCCAGGACGAGTGCGTGGGGAGCGCAGCTCCAAACCTCCCACGCCGGCAGCCGCTCGCCATTCCCGCGGGGCGGGCGCTGAGCCTGGCAACACGAGGGCGCCGCTCCTGCGCCCCGACAGCCGGCCGGGGCTGCCATCTCGCCCAGCGGAACAGGCAGCGGCTCGCATGTACCGGGCAGCCAGCGGGGCACTCCGCCCGGGGCCAGCCTCGGTCCCTGCGGAGGGCCAGCGGGACGTAAACCCCGGCGGACGCATCCCAGAGCCGAAGGCGCCCCTCCTCGCCCCGCCCGCCAGAGGCCCACCCCGGCCCCTGCCCCGCCCCTCCCGGCGCCCCCTTCAGCGCCCTTTCTCGGGGTCCCCCGGCGGAGCGACCCTGGCGGGGCAGCCGGGGTGGGGGCAGAGGTGACAGCTCTCTAGTCCCAGTGGCTGCGTGCCCTCCTCCGACAGCTCTGTACCGTGGGTGTGGGGACACTACCCTCGTCTGAGCTCCGCTGCACGTACCCGAGGCTCTGGGTCCCGGATGCCCGAGGGTTCGGGTGCCCCAGCCCACCCTGCGAGTCGGGCGCTCGCGCCGGTCCTCGCCCCCGGAGGCCCGCTTCTCCCGCAGGAGAGCGAGGGTCAGCAGGCGCTCACGCAGGGCCACCCTTCGGGCGCCCTACCTGTCATAGCTCCAGCGGCTGTAGGACAGGGTACGGTGGCTGCTGACTCCCTCCATCGCCGCCTCTGGCTCCGCTTGGGACTCCGCGGGCGGCCGCGGCGGCAGCGGCGGAGGCGCTGGGCTCCGGGCTGGCTCGCTAGCTGCGGGCCGGGCCGGGGCGCGGGCGGAGGACTGTACCATTCGCCCCCCGGGGGGTGACCCCCCCCCCGGCTCTGCCAATGGCGGGGACGCGCGACTGCGGGGACCCGGGCCCGTGAGGCCCCCTCCCCCACGCTCGGGTCTCGCGGGGGCGCGGCTGCGGCAGCCTGGGCTGCTTATTTATTTATTTCCGAGGTGTGCTCCGCGTCGCCATGACAACCGCTCCTTCTTTTCCGGCGTCACTAGGGCACCGCTTCTTTCAAACCTTCCCGGGACAAGGTTTGCTAAGAGGCTGCTCCGGCTCCTGCTAGGTTGGGAGTCCCGGATCTGCTCTCGCCACTCGGGGCCCTTCTGCAGAGGCGCCCTCCTTTCCGGTGTGGGAGTCTTCAGCCAGTCTCCACAATCAAGTTCCCCCCTTCTCAGGAATGGAAATAGCCATCCCCCAGTTTCCTAGATTCTCGCCGTCTCCCCGCCCCTTCTTCCCCCGGGTGGAAGTCTTGAAACCACCGTCCCCTCCTCTCTTCAAACTGCCTCCCTCCTTGCTGAGAATGGAAATCCAGTATTCCCTCCCTCTCTCATGGGTGGATTCCCTCCTTGGCCCTGCTATCTGGTCTATTACGGCCCTCTTGGGTTCCGAAGACCAAGCTCTGTAAACACTCCCATTTCTAGGCCACCTCGTTCTGTTTATGTCCCTTTGTGCTTTCTCTTCATTACTACTGAAAATCCTTTGTGAAAAGTCCGGGTGTCTTGGCTCAGCCGGGGGAGAGTTTGTCTGACAGTGACCCAGGGAAGGCTATGGCGAGAAGGCACGCCTGGGTGGGGCGGGGTGGGGCAGGGAGAGCCAGCTCGCACCTTTTTGTCTGCCAGGGGCCCCTAGTCCCTTCCCTTCCCCCACCTTAGGCTGATGGCTTTAGGGATTTACAGGTATAATCTCCTTGCAGAGGTCACAAGAGCCTAAGAAGGACCTTTCGGGCAGTTGCTGTGGGGTGGCTGGCTAACTTCACGCCAGGGTCAGGGTCGGGGTGAAGGTGCCGACGTTCCCAGGAGATTGGAGTGCGAGGAGGGGAAGGTAGGATTTGCGCTACACTAATCCAAGGATCCTGACAACTCCTGTGAACTAGAGTTAACCCTATGGGTTACAGAGGTTGCAACTGGCAGTGCACCTGTTGCATCCAGCCCGCAATCACAGGGGAAAAAAATACTTTTCATTGAATAAATTGACAACACTTAAAAATTGGGAGATTTAATAGAGCTAGCTTTTTATCCTCTCTTGAAAACTAAGAATGTCTGCCAGTGCTGGGCCTGTCTTCAGCATGGCAGGCATAGAGCGCAGAAGTGGCTGTCCTCTGCACCGGGAGCAGGGAATATGTTGTTCTATAAGCCTCTGCCCCTAACCGGCCAGCTTTTCTCACTTACATGCCTTATAGCTTTTATGTTTGCCACTTCTGTGCAATACGGCCATATCTATAACCACTAAAGTACTCAACTTGTTCATGGAGCTACTCAAATGCATCATTAACCAATATTTACCAAGGGCCAGTTACTGAGCAAAATGCTTTATGTACCAGGTAGACACTGTTACTGTCTCTTGTGGAGTTTACAGACTGGTGTGCAAGGACTGACTCCCCCAAAAAGCCAGTATTCCTGAACCACATCTTGATGGTAAGGCTCTTGGTACACCCATGACCTCAGCAGTAGTGGATTGGAACTCCAGAATCAACTTACTGCAACTGTGTGAAGCCTTATTTCATTGTTTAGGGGTAGGGGTCAGAGGTAAGCTTCCCCCTCTGGAGAATGTGTGGGAGTTTTCGGGGTCTCCCACAGAAACTGCAGGACCAGAGGCTACTGCTCCTGACCCATATGTCATAAAACAAGTCCTAAGGATGTCCCTTCTCCAAAGGACTGGCTCCCCCACCCCAACCCATGCTGGCTCAGAACCAGCAGTCACAGAGGCCTCCTGAGGCTGACATTTAGGCACTGGCTGCCAGTCCCCTGCAGCCTGCCTTGGTGAGACCACAGTAGCTACAAGAGCCAGTAAACCTGCTACTGTCTCTTATAGCCTCCGCTTCCAAATCCTGATACCCTCTAGAAGTACAAACACGAAGTCCAAGGCCAGGTGTCCTGAACCAAGGCTGAAAGCTGTAGAGAAGCTACACCCCAGACATCCTTAGGAGAACTCTGGGCTAGGCAGATGGAAGAGCCCAACAAAGCTATAGAGGTAGGACCTTTTGACCCTTATCAATGACAGGAACGGTGCGTCAGCAATCTGTAGGAGGAGGATGTGTGGCACTGTTAAAGCATGGCCACAAAATCTTTGCCATTCCTCTCGTTAAGAAGCAAGATCTGTGTTACCTCCCCTTTAATCTGGATGCTCTGTAACTTCTGAGGTTAAGTAATGAAAGGCCCTTCAACATCCCCTGTTCACTGGACCCCTGAGCTAACATGTTAGAAGTCTGACTACTGTGATGCTGCCATGCTGTGAGAAAGCCCAAGCTACAAGGAAAGGTCATATGTGGGTGCTTCAATTGACAGTCCCAGCTGAGGCCAGCCTTCAAGTCCCCACAGCCAGACACCAGATATAGGACTGAAGAAGCCTTCAGATGATTACAGCCCCTAGCCCTTTAAGTCATCCCCAACTGCTTGAGCCTTCCAGCTGAGCCCTAGACATCACAAAGGACAGACAGCTCATCCTCGCTCTGCCCTGACCTGACCCAGAGAATCTGAACACTATGAAACGGTTGTTGTTTTACACCATAGATAACCAGGCAGGCCGAATTCATCTCAGAGGAACTGGTACTTTTTCCTTGAAAGCTGACTCATGGCCCTTTGGTTATGACAGGAAGGGTCCCAGTTCATCTGCAGAGAAGAGCTGCAACAAGGAAACTGGATTGCTCTGCACAGAGGAGCAACAGGAATTCAGGAGTTATCTTCTTGTAGCTAAATGATGAGTGGTAGGGGTAAGATTGGAACTGGGAGAAGAGAGGATACAGGAGAAAAGCTTGAGTAAGAAGAAGATGAAATGGTAGAAAGCTAGACTCTAAGAAGGAAAGGTGAGAAATTCTGAGGGTAGGAATGGCCAAGGAACTCGAGGAATGGGGATGTCTAATGTTCTATTTTAAGTTGGTTCCTGCTCCTTGGTGCTGCTCTATTACCTCCAAACTTTCAGAAAAAGTCTGGTGTGTATATACCACCACCTCCTATGAATGGTGCTTAGGGTATGCAGAAGGTGGGGCACTGTCCACAGTGGGACACTTTGTGGGATAAAGTGGAGTAGGAGGATGGCAACCCTGGCAGCTTGTTGGAGACTGAGAAGTTAGGAGCAGGAATGCACATGCAGAGGAGACCAGGAGGGCAGGCCCCTTCCCGAGAATCCCTGGGCATGTCAGTGAGCATACTAGACTTCCCCAGATGAACAGAGACAAGCTAGAGATAGTCTATCTGGATTTTAAAGGAAAGTGTAACCTCAGAAGGCTGGAAGCTTCAGATGTGAAGATGTGAGGCCAGTGGTCCTGGAATTAGGGGTCTGGCTACTCTTCAGTAAGCAAACAAGCAATGAAGAAACCCAAAACCAGGACCTAGGACCAAGGACCCACCATGGCAAAATGAGGAAAAGGGACCTGGGAGTCTATGTCCTCAGAGAATGAAACCTGGAAGGAAAAATCCCTTGTTGCAGCAGAGATGGAAAGTTATAAAGAGAAACCACTTCCCAGGCTAAAACATGGTCCATTATCTCCACAGTAAAACTCTGGGGGAAAAAAAATTCTGCTAGCTAGAACGAATGTGCTCCTAAAACCCACCCTTTCCTCTTAGTTTCCATCCCCACTGCCACCACCATGTTTTACCCCAAGGAGCAATGGTTTCCCTTTAATATTCTGTGTTTAACATTCCCTTTAGCATAATCCCTGTGTTCCTCTAGTGCAGCTAGGAAGGGCTAGCTTCATTAATTTTAGAGGAAAGATTCAGGAAAATAAAGAGAGTTGTCACATGAAATGTATAAATGCAGGGCCCGGGACCCTGCACCATTCCACTGGCCATCTGCAGATATCTATACTCTGATTCCAAAATGTGGACTTACTACAGGATTTCTTTCCCAGATATCCTGACAATGCCCAAAGTCAAGAGGTGAAGAAGCTCATTTCTATTCTGAGAGACAAGCTTCATATCCAGATGACTAGCACCTTGAATGGCCTCACCAATTGATGGTCCATCCCTACTCTCACACTCACAGAGGGTGGCTTCATCTTCAGAAGCCCATCTGAATAACCACATTGCAATCTAATCAGTCCTGCTATGGACTGAATGTTTGTGTCTCCTCCAGATTAGTATGTTGAAAACTAAATCCCAAAGTGATGGTATTAGGAGGTGGGGCCTTTGGGAGGTGATTAGGTCATGAGGGTGGAAATGGGATTAGCCCCCTTTATAAAAGAGGCCTGAGAAGTGAGGCCTTCCACCAAGTGAGGATACAGTGAGAAGACCAACATCTATGAACTAGGAAGCAGACCTTCACCAGGCACTGAATGGTGCTGGCACCTTGATCTTGGACTGCCTAGTCTCCACACTGTGAGAAGTAAATTTCTGGTTTTTTGTTTTTGTTGTTATTGTTGTTGAGACAGAGTCTCGCTCTTCTCACCCAGGCTGGAGTGCAATGGCGCAATCTCAGTTCACTGCAACCTCTGCCTCCCAGGTTCCAGCAATTCTCCTGCCTCAATCTCCTGAGTAGCTGGGATTACAGGCACCTGCCACCATGCCTGGCTAATTTTTGTATTGTTAGTAGAGACAGGGTTTCACCATGTTGGCCAGGCTGGTCTCGAACTCCTGAGCTCAGGTGATCCGCTTGCCTGGGCCTCCAAAGTGCTTTGTAAGTTGAAATTCTACTATATCTATTTATAGTTGCATGGCTGTATGCTGCAATCTGTATAATCGTAAGAGCTTTTAATTTGATGTATCAATTACTAAGAACTTTTAAACAGTTAAATCTGAAAATAGATGGGCAGTTAATTCAAGTAAGTATTAAGAGAGAGTTACTCAGGTAACTTTAGAAAGAAAATCACGCCGGGCGCGGTGGCTCAAGCCTGTAATCCCAGCACTTTGGGAGGCCGAGATGGGCGGATCACGAGGTCAGGAGATCGAGACCATCCTGGCTAACACGGTGAAACCCCGTCTCTACTAAAAAAATACAAAAAGCTAGCCGGGCGAGGTGGCGGGCGCCTGTAGTCCCAGCTACACAGGAGGCTGAGGCAGGAGAATGGCGTAAACCCGGGAGGCGGAGCTTGCAGTGAGCTGAGATCCGGCCACTGCGCTCCAGCCCTGGCGACAGAGCAAGAGTTCGTCTCAAAAAAAAAAAAAAAAAAAAAAAAAAAAAAAAAAAAAGAAAGAAAATCACATTCTTTCTGAAGCCACAAATATTTATAATGATGTAAATAATAAAAGGCAGCATATAGGAAGAGCTGGGGCAATAGAAGCCCCAGGGAAGTCTGTGGGGGTCCTGCAGGTGCTCTGCTTCCAGCATGGAGCCAGAGGTGGGCCAGTCAACAAACGCTAATGGTCCTAAAGGCAGGGCCCTCACAGCCTTTCATTTCCTTAGCTTGGTGTCAGAAAATGCCATAGAAAGTTCAGGGCTGCCCATGAGGCTGATTAAAGGGATAAGAGGACAGGTGGACCCAAATGGGCTTCAATGTTTGGGTGAGGAAGATGCAAAGTACATGAGCCAGGTGAGTAGAGAGATGACTCCGGGATGGCAAACATGAGTAGAGGTAACGGCATGCCAATGAGGACCAGGTGAGACAAGGTAGTTCTATGGAGAAGATGATCAGGGATCAGATACTTTCCTTTCTCTAGGTAGCAGGATGACACAGAAATCCTTCTTATCAGCAGTTTAGGAAATGGAGAGTCGGGGGTCCCCCAAACCATCCCTAGATTTGATGATTCACTAGGAGGACTCACAGGGTTCAGCACAGAGTTGTATTTATGACTGTAATTTATTATGGTGAAAGGATTCTGTGTCAGTGTCTCCAAGATCCAGCTCAGTCTCCGTGATTCACTAGAATAACTCACAGGTCTCAGAGATGGCTGTTATACTCAACATTATCTCTTATTACAGTGAAAGGATACAAAGTAAAGTCAGCAAAGAAGAAAGGCTTTGGGGCAAAGCCAGGAGAAACCACAAGCTTCCAGGTGAACCCTCCCAGTGGAGTTGCATGAGGACTCACTTCATTCACCCAGCAACAGTGTGTGACAACACATGGTGGTGTTGCCAGTTGGAGAAGCTCACCCAAGCCTTGGTGTCCAAAGCTCTTAATGAGGAGTCAGTCATGAAGACATGCAAAGCCTGTGTAACTGGCGTCAGCTGCCCCAATAACTCCTTCTCCCCCTACCCCCAGAGCAAAACTAAGAGTTCATCATAAGTCATTTTATTAGGGTAAACTTACCTGGTCAAACTGATACAGCCTCTCCCAAGGACCCAGGCATACAAAAACACTCATCAGTCAGAATATTCCAAGGGCCCCCAAAACTCAAGCACCTGCACCTCTTCTCTGCCTTCACACAGCTGGAACCAATTTTCTCACCTTTAAAAAGAGCCATAGGTACCTAGGATCTACCTCCACGCTGGGATGGCCCTTGCCTAAGCCTGACAGTGCAGGAGCGAGAGAGTGAGGCATTTTTGCCTTGCGTGTAGACAACGTTGAGGTGTAGCTTGTACTCCGGAGTTTCCTTGTAGGATGGTGTTGACTCTAACCTCTATGAGACTTTGCCTGAAATCACTCTCTTGCTTGACTTCCTTTTTTTTCTTGTCCTCCTACACCCACTCCTTTACTTGTCTCCCTAGCAGCATTTCAGTGATGTGCTGACACTGGCCAGTTCCAAGAGTTGATTGTTAGCAACTCTTCCCAACTCCATGTTCAGAGATATCCTGTTGGTAGCTTTAAAGTGGTCATGGTGGAAGTACTCACTATAGAGTATTTGTGGAAATTGTTGAATGCTTGATTTATTTGTCAAGCTTATTTATTTTCTTTCCATAGAGCCAGTTGTTACTCATTTACTATCACACCATTGGGCATTTTCTTAATAAATCACTTGAATATGAATGTTTGTTTCAGTGTCTACTTCTGCAAACCCAACGTAAGAAAGAAACTACCTTGGCAGTTGTTTGAGAGTCAGGAGGCTCAGAGACGTAGGTTGAAATATATTTATTATATGAGGCCAGATGTTATACTATTTATTTAAGTTATAAGTGGACTAAGGCAAGAAAGGCATCTTCAGTGGGATTGAAGCTGAGGTGCTGGCTGCCCCGACTCTTGGGTTTGATGACCTGAAAGTCCAATAGTGCCGGAGGTATCTGTGTTAGATAACAGCCCTGTGCTGAGTCTCTGGAAAGTCACGTGGACCTTTTAGGTTTGGAGCTGGACTCTGCCTTCTTTTTTTTTTTTTTTTTTTTTTTTTTGAGGCGGAGTCTCGCTCTGTCGCCCAGGCTGGAGTGCAGTGGCGCGATCTCGGCTCACTGCAAGCTCCGCCTCCCGGGTTCCCGCCATTCTCCTGCCTCAGCCTCCCGAGTAGCTGGGACTACAGGCGCCGCCACCACGCCCGGCTAATTTTTTTTTTGTATTTTTAGTGGAGACGGGGTTTCATTGTGTTAGCCAGGATGGTCTCGATCTCCTGACCTCGTGATCCGCCCGCCTCGGCCTCCCAAAGTGCTGGGATTACAGGCTTGAGCCACCGCGCCCGGCCTGGACTCTGCCTTCTGCAGCAGAGAACTACTCGTATTTCCAAAGAGAGAGCTTATAGTATGCTTGTGGGCCCTAAGAGAGCTGGAATACCTGATGTGGGACATCAAGACACTGTGTGACTAGATCTGCCCGTAGGAATCTGGGACACCAGTCATAAATTCACCCAGGCATGAACTGGGCGTTTTATATTTACCAGTTCACCAGTCAGAAACTAGCAATTCATAGTATGATGACAATGACTTGGTGTTGGATACAGACAGGTGCAAAAGGCACAAGTAAACTACATGAAGACACAATTCAAACTCTGTCATCTACCCCTGTTGCTCCAACCTCCTTCCTGTGGGAGTGTCCCATATCACCACTGCTGTAGGAGGAAAAAATCTGAGCTTGATGTACGCAGGAGTTGGCTGGATACGGTGGTGTGAAATAAAAATGAATTCCAGCTGTACTACACACCCACTCAGGAGAGGTTCTTAAGCTGAGTGGAGAGGGAATTCCTCCTAGGGGGAAGACTTGGGCAGTACACTTGGTCATCCACTTTGCATGTAGGGAGGCATGGCCTGAGGCAAGAGTACACATGGACTTCTAGGCACTGGAGAGCAACTCACTTGGGAGGTCACAGGCCTGGGTGAAGCGAGACTGGAATATTGGAGAAGGAAGTATAGGGGAGATGCATGTGGATGGACTAATGGGAGTGGGACTAGACTGTGCAGAGCTTTATGCCTCCTGTCAATGCCCATCAGAGAGCATCTGCTGTGCAGGGGGCACTCAATGAGCAGGTAGGAAGAAGGATTTGTCTGGTGAATATCAGTCAGTTTCAATTCTCAACCAACTAAAAGCTTGGGCCCATGATTGCAGCAGGAACAAGGCAGAGATGAAAGCCCAACCACAGGGACTCCCTCTCACCAAGGCTTATTTACCTGCCACTGCTGCTGAATGCAGCAGAGAGACTGGATCCTGGTTATGGTGCCATTCCTTGATGGGACTGCCCTAGCACTTGGTGATAAGTTAATGACATCAGATTCCTTCCACCCTGAGCGCGCAGCAGTTTGTCCTTATTGACAAAGAAAAGATGGACACCTTTTCTGATTTATCTTCATTTCTTGTTGTGCTTCACCAGTGGTTTATAGAGTGTCTAATTTATCAGCATGGGATCCTGCATAATAAACTCTCAGCTCAAGTGTCTATTTTATGATAAAGGATCATGACAATGGTCTTGTAAAAAAAAAAAAAAGGGTCTTCTAATATATTGGATTACTTGTAAACAAGGGGTAGAAAGTGGGAGTGGCTTATTAAAGCCCAGGGAAGGAGCCAGCTTTGGGATGACACCCTGTGGATTGGGTCACTATACTCCAAGATGTAGTGTATGCACTAAACTGTCGGATGATACACAGTGCTGTGTTGGAACACACAGGGCCAGAGTAACCAACAGGTAGAAATAGTACTGGCCCCTTTCATCATCACCCCAGTCAACTCTTTGGAGAAACTGTGTTTCCCATTTCTGCAGCAGGCTTCATTGCAACAGAGGTCCTGATTCTCAGGGGGCAATCTTCCACTGGTTAACATGAGAAGTTTTCCATTGACTCTATTGCTGGGTTGCTTTGGGCTCCTCCTGCCAGTGGACTATCAGATAAGAAAAGTTACTGTATTGGAGCTGGCAATCAACCCCCATTCTGAGAAGCTAAAGTGGCTGTTGCATAATGAGGCAGGGAGGATTAATCTGAAAGTTGGGCGCTGGAGTGTCTCTTGGTGCCTTCATGCTGAGTGATAATGGTGCATAGCCAATCACAGCCAGCAAAGTAGGGTAGTGGCGAGACGGTCAAGGGCCCAGGCTCTCAGGAAGAGCAGTCCAGGCCAACTTTAGCGTTGTCCAGTCATGAAAGAAATCTGGAATTGGTGGGTTGGAGTGGGAGCGGGGAGATGATGAATATTAATTGTGGCTGAGGACCAGCTGCCACAGGGGGCTATAGTTTATTCCACTAATTCTACTCTTGAAAGTCCCTTTTCTTTTTCTAAGAGCTTGCATACTCATAAAGAGTCCACTTAAAGAGTCGGTGATAACGTGGACTTGCTAAGGGGGAGGAGCAGATCTGAGCAGTGTAAGGAGGGTACCCTCTCTAACACTGGGGGTGCCTCCTTGATTTCAGCACCATGGCGGCAGACAGCCCCGCACGCAGGGCTCACATCCACCTCAAGCTCTCCTAATTAGCGAGGGAAGGATGCAGACCTGCTGTTGTTGTAGCCTGTAAGTATGAGGAAGTTAGCCAGCCTCCTAGGAGAATTCTTCAGCCAGTGGGATAACTGGCTAAATGCCCCAGCCTTCCAGTCCCTCAGTGGGAGAATTCTGAGGGGTATGTCACATGGTTCCTTGGAGGTTCCTCAGCGGGACTGAGTCCCTGTTGCTGCAGAAATAACCAGCTTAATACCTTTGGTTGCATTAAGTTCTTCCCATCCTTGTCTCCATTTGCTTTTGCTTCTAAGGTCATATTATGGGTTAGTTTTGTCCCCCTCAAAAGATATGTTGGAGTCCTGGCCGGGCGCAGTGGCTTGTGCCTGTAATCCCAGCACTTCGGGAGGCTGAAGCGGGCGGATCACCTGAGGTTGGGAGTTCGAGACCAGCCTGACCAACATGGAGAAACCCCCATCCCTACTAAAAATACAAAAAAATTAGCTGGGCGTGGTGGCGCACGCCTGTAATCCCAGCTACTCGGGGGGGCTGAGCCAGGAGAATCGCTTGAACCCAGGAGGCAGAGGTTGTGGTGAGCTGAGATTGTGCCATTGCACTCCAGCCTGGGCAACAAGAGTAAAACTCCGTCTCAAAAAAATAAAAAAAATAAATAAAAAAATAAAATAAAAAAATAAAATATAAAGGCTTTGGGGGCAGTATCAAAGACCCTTCCTTGATCTCAGACTTCCAGCCTCCAAGACTGTGAAAAAATAGATTTCTGTTGTCTTACGCCACCAAGTTTATGATACAACAGCCCTCTCTTATTCATGGTTTTATCCATGATTTTGCTTTCTGCAGTTTCAGTTACATGCAGTACAGTACAGTAAGATATTTTGAGAAGCAGGGGAGAGAGAGAGGGAGAGAGACACTACATCCACATAACTTTTATTACGGTATATTGTTATAATTGTTCTGTTTTATATTAGTTGTTAATCTCTTACTGTGCCTAATTTATAAAGTAAACCTTATCATAGGTATGTATGTTTAGGAAAAAACACAGTATATATAGAGTTTGGTACCATCCATGGCTTCAGGTATCCACTGGAGGTCTTGAAATGCATCCTGCATGGATAAGGGTGAACTGTTGTACTTATTATGGTAACCATAGGGATCGAATGCAGATCACCTCACATGTAAACTATTTTACCCCAAGTCTTTGCCACATGTTCTGTTGTAAGGGGACCCAAACTATGTTTTCCCTCCAGCTGAATTTTTAGATCTAAATCTGGGGCTCCCATTCTCAGCTAACCATTACCTCTGTCTATCCCTTGCACTTTCAATCAACAAAACAATTTTACTGGGACCATTGGACAGGATCCTATCTTGTACCTCTCACTTCTCTAACCTCCAGAATTTGGCAAGAGTCCCTCACTTTCCTGTCCAGAATTCTAGTATCATGTGGAAAGTCCAGGTTCTCTTATAAGTATCACCCTTTCCCTGGAAGGAAAGCTCCAAGAACCTCATTTTGCTTGTCAGGTCCTGAGCTAGGGTTTCTTCTGGGCAACAGCAGCTCCAAAATTTCTGTATAGAGGGTTTGTAGATTATAATCTGATTGGAAGGGGAGTGGGCCCTAGTAGATTTACTTGAAACTGTGTTATCAAACCACGTTTAGAAATATGTGTTTATTTGGAGTGATTTTGGCAGTGGGGATAGAGGAGGATGCTTTGGTTTCATCACTCTGTGGCTCAAAGGTGGCCAAGGGAAGCAGCTCCAAAAGCTTTGGTCATTTTTTTGGCATCATCCTGGCCTCTCCAAAGCAGAAGGTGCTTTGTTGGTCAGGCCCTCAGAAAACAGCTCAGGATCTAAGGGAATGCCACTGGCAACCTTTGGCCTTTAAGTGGTGTAAGGGTGTCCTCTAGTGGCCATGACTCAGAAAACCTCTGGCATAGAGCAATGCTCCTGAGACTGGTGGCCTGTTATCATGGTTGGGACCAACACTGTGGAACAGAGACCATTATAAAATTAATGACCATCATCATGGAACAGAAACATAAGCAAAGGGCAGGAAGACCCTAACGAGACAGAAAATACCTTCACAGAACTGACAGACAAGATGGATCAGACAAACTATCATGTGCCAAACATCTAATTCACAGCTTAGATCATTGCCATAGGCAACTGCTTGCCTTCTGGGAGACATTGCTGGTGATAAGGGGGACAAATGGAATTATGACAGCTCGCAAGGATTTGCATTACTGAGTATGCATGGATTCCTAGACTTTCCAATGAGAAGCAAGTCAATGCTGGCAATTAGATTTATATATTAAACAACCTGGGTTCTCTTTGAATACGCCTGGAAATGTTGACTATAGCTAGTATGTGGGGAAAATGCTAATTTCTTCATCACATTTGCTCAGAAGCTGAAGTCATAGTTACAGGCTGCAACAAGTAAACTTTCAGTAAGAACTGATTCCTTGATGTTCTAAGGAGAGTGGAGTGAAGCTTGTTGGGGTTAAGTCTGGCTGTTGTTGGCAGCTCTGTGGGTGTTGGGAGGGGAAATGGTCTATCTGGGATGGGATAGGAACCAGACAAGACACCAATACCCTGCTGAAGCCCTTGTCTCATTACGCTGTCCTGTCTCAGGGCAGGGAAGACTCAGTTTACCTGTTCAATCCTTCTTGCCAGAGCAAAAATCCAGCAAGACTCCCGCACTTGCTTCCCTTCATGGGTCTACAGATCTCTGTGGACTCTCCTCACTCACGAGGGACAAAACTCTAAAATAATTCTGTCTCTTAGGATTCCAGCAGAGGTCAAGGCCTCACTTGCCTTCAAGCAGCTCACAGGATCAGGAGGGGCCATAGATCGTGGGTGGGAAAAAGGAACTGCAATCAGGTTCCCATGTCCCTAGAATCTCATTTACTCTTCAAAAGTTAATTTGATTGAGTTCATTTTCATGAAGGCTCTGGCTTGGACAATGGAGGAGTGGGGGAGGTTTACAGTTTGGGCCTTGGAGGGCAAAAAGTGGGATAATATTGTCTCTGGTCCCCTCTCAGTTTCCCATGCCCTCCGTCAGTAGTGTCTGAATCCTGTGGAAAGGGGGCATGCAGAGCCAAAGGTGTATTTTCATGATGGTCTCCTTCAAACCCAGAGGTTGAGCAGCACGACGTGGGCTTCTCAGGTCACAAAGTATGACACAAAACTGGGGAGAGAGATTGACCTAAAGAAGCAGAAACTCGGACATTTATGTCTGCACACAGTTGTTGACCATGGAGGATATCTATTAGTACAAAATCAGAAAGAACCCATGTGCCCAACACTAAAAGATCATTGAAGTAGATCATAGTTTACCCATATAATAGGAATCTATAAAACTATTTAAAATAAGGTTTTTGAAGATTTAATGACCTGGATAATATTCATTCTAAAATGTGTAGTTTAAAAAAAGACAAAATACAAAATTTGAAACATTGTTTTAAAAAAAGTTGTTTGCAGAGAAAAGGGATTGGCAGAACATGTTAACAATAATGATCACTGAGGGCGAATTTGAATTATTTATATTTTCTTCTTTCTCTTTTTTCTATATTTTCCAATCCTTAAAAATAAATGTTACTCATAACAATAAAAATATCATTGTTCATAAAAGGATTGAGATTTTGTGAGATGGTTTGCCCTCCCTGTCTGGCCCTAACAGAGAGCACACCAAAGTCATTGTAAAGTCACACATATCCCTTGTCCCTTGCAGAGGTGGTGAGAATACAGTGCAGTCCCCCGGCAGGACCAATTTAGCAACAGGAACAGGGCGATCCCGTGCCCACCCTCTGCAGAGAGCAAAAAGACAGGCTTACTGTGTGTGCTTCACCCGATCCAGATGGAAGCACCGACCCTGGGATCGCTCCTGAGCTGCCGCTAAGAGGAAAGGGGCCTCAATCCCTCCCTCCTCCCACCATCTGGAGATAGACACAGCCTCCAAAACTGCCTGTTTCCCCTTTTTCTCTGCCCCCCCCCCGTTACCATAAAGTGTATATTTATTCATTCAATGCTAACATAATATTTGGCAAATAAAAGCAGCCCAGTGAATGCTAAATGAATGAATGGTGCCTATGGAGCAAATGCTGTTAGTGTACCTGGGGTCAGTGGGCCAGCGAGATGCTTTAGGGACTCATTGCCACCTGAGATTAATCTGCTTGCTGGGTCAGGGAGCCCACAGAGACAGAGTCCTTACAGAGCCAGTATGAACAGAGAGTCAGTGTTCCTAGGGATGATGTGTTCCCTCGGGGTTGCCATGTTCCCTTCTAAGTGATCAAGGTGCCCCTGAGGTTGGGGTTCCATGGGATCAGTGCATCCATGGGCTTGGTGTCAGGTTGTCCACTGGATAAGGATTTCCCTAAGGTAAAAATGCTCATGGTCTCAGTGTAAATTGAAGCCCATCCAGGAAGGTACAGGAACATACCATTTATGCCTATGAAGCTAATATTCTCTGTCAAAGGAACCGTCCACCAAGTTCATTGCCACTGGGTAACTGGTGCTGAACAGATTCTCAGGGGAAGAGAGAGTAAGTGAGAAATGGTGGGGTGGTGGGCCCATGGCTTAGTAGGGCAGGGTGGTTGGCATGGTATGTGGGACTGGTTGAAAGGATCAATTAATTTAGGTGGCTCTGGTGAGTGGAATGATGTGATATAATTTTAGGAATAAAATGGATTAGTAATTTGAGGGTTCTAGTCAGGAAAATGATTGGCCAGGGAGTTCTTGGGAAGTTGTTTGAAGGACTGGGTAGAAAGAGATTTGGGTAAAATTGTCGACAGCCTCAAAAAGGGAAATTACTGTGGTAGGGTGGACAGGCAGCTGGGGGCGGGGAACTTTGGAACAATACATTAGTTATAGGTGTTGTGGACTTGTTCTAATTTTCCATATACTGTGGAAATTCCACCTCAGCTGTAACTTCCTAACCACTGTCAATGGTCACTGGTTCCACTTCCTGCTCAGCCTGTACTCCAGGTTGGGCAGGTGGCGGGACAGCCTGTCTCAGGAGTGCTGGGCCACTGTTTCTCTTGTGTGTTTCTGCCTCTCCATTTCCTGGGCCTTATCCCACCCTAGGACACCTTTATGGCTCGTTTGGACGACTCCAATCATCTCTCAGAGTGCCAGTGGTGTGATCACCCTGAAAGGCACCCCTGCCCTCTCTTCTGAAGCTTCTGGATGCTCCCTCAGCTTGGTATCAACATGCCTTCACAGACCACTCTCTTAGTCTCTTCATTGCGTCTGTGCCACAGCTTGCCTCTGCCTTGTTCAGCCTAGTCTCACTTCCAGGTATACCTCTTGGCCATCCTGTAAGCTCTATTCCAGGGCTCTGGTTCCATTTCCTCAGTGAAATGCCTTCTCTAGGCTCTTGTAGCAGTCTACAATCTCAGTTCCAGAAAAGACATCCTGCTTTTGGCTTTGACTTGAACAAGTTAAGCTTCCTGAGAGGTGGTCAGGGTCTCAGTTCTTCTGTCCTCCACTTCTCAGAAGAGAGTCAAAGCCTCCTGGCTCTGAGAAGCCTCTAAGGAAAGAAGGCAGGGTTGGATTTTGTACTAGGGCCCTGAAATGTTACTCAGGAGGTTGAACAGGGAGTGGAGGAGGCAGGATAAAGAGCTGTGAAGTGGAGGGGTTGAGGCCTGGGGGCAGCCCCATGATGGAGCACCAGGCACTCTAGAAACAGAGATGAGTTGGGTGACTCCCAGTTCTTGTTCATTTCTGAGCCATTTCACATACAAATGAAAACCCATGTAGAGGCCTAATTTTCTGGGCACATGATAAATTAGTATGTACATCTTCCCAAGATAAAGGTCGAGCCTCTAATTTTTAATGAAATATTATATATTCTTACAGATATAACAAGTACTTATGTACTTAATACTATGTCATATTTACTTTATATCTTATTTTTTATACACAGGGTGTTGCTATGTGGCCTAGGTTGGAGTGCAGTGGCTATTCACAGGCATAATCATTGTGCACCACAGCCTTGAACTCCTGGGCTCAAAGGATCCTCCGTCTTCAGCCTCTCGAGTCGCTGGGAGTACAGGTGTGCACCACTGCTCCTGGCCATATCTTATTTTTTAAAGGAAAGCCACTACAGATATAGTTGAAACCACATCTGTATCCCTTGCCAATACTGTTCCCTCTCTTCCTCTTTTACTCTCCAGAAGTAGTATCTTAAATTTGATTTTATCATTTATTGCATGTTTCCCACTTTTTTTTTGAGATGGAGTCTTGCCCTTGTTGCCTAGGCTGGAGTGCAGTGGTGTGATCTTCGTTCACCACAACCTCCACCTCCTGGGTTCAAGTGATTCTCCTGCCTCAGCCTCCCAAGTAGCTAAGAGTACAGGCATGTGCCACCACACCTGGCTAATTTTTGTATTTTTAGTAGAGACAGGGTTTCTCTATGTTGGTCAGGCTGGTCTCGAACTCCTGATCTCAGGTGGTCCGCCCACCTCTGCCTCCCAATATTTCCTACTTTTTATAGTATATGTAAAAGTATAAGGTATTGTTTTTCATGTTTTTATATTTTTATATATTTTTTGAAAAAGTATTAAACATGGCATAAAATTCAAAAGTTATACAGAAGAAACAATAAAAAGTATATCTTTTGTCCTGTCCTGTGCTCCACCTAGTACCTTCTCTCAAGGCAATCAGTGACAGTAGTTTCTTGGCTGTACCTTCACAAAGATTCTAGGTATTTATTATCACTTATTTTCCTGTACACAACGACAGCGTATTATAGACATTTTCTCCTGGCTTTTTTCACTTACTCTTTATCCATATTGATATGTAGAGGACTGTCTCATTCTGCTTAACAACTGCATAGTATTGTGTTTTGTGGATACATCACGCTTTGTTTTCTGGTAATAGTCATTTGGGTTGATTACCATCTTTATGCTATGATAACCAAATATTTCAGTACTTATGTATGTACTCATTACATTGTGCCATAACGAGATCAGTTTATTTGTAGGATATACAATGAGGAGTGGAATTCCTGGGTTAAGGGTATGCATATTTGTAATTTTGACAAATACGAATTCAAAATGCCTCCATAAAGAGGGCTGTACTAACTTATACGTCTACCAGCAATGTGCGCCTGTATCACGTTTCCTCTTACTCTGGCCATTCCAGCATTAGCAACTTTTAAAATTTGCAAATCTAATTTTTAAAAATGACATCATAGTTTTAATTTACGCTTTACCAGTGAGATCAAGCATCTTTTCACGTTTGTGTGTCTGTGTGTGAGCTGTCTGGTTATATCCTTTACACACTTATGTATCAAATTGGCCTTCAAAAAACCGTAGGAATTCTGGTACAAGAATATTAGCGCTTTGTTTGATACGAACTGCAATTATTTTCCCAGTTTTATATTTGTATTGACTATTTGTGTATTTTGCCACTCAGATTTTTAAAATGTAGCTAAATTTGTCAGTCTTTTAAAATAACTCCTGGATTCTCAGTTCTTAGAAAGTTCTTCCTCACTCATAAATCATTAAAAACTCATTGCTGTGTTTTTTTCCTCATATTTATGTGTTTGGTTTTTTTTCAGATAAGTTTTTATTCCATGAGCAACTTATTTTGGTGCAGGTAATGAAGTAGGAATCCAACATTGTTTCCAAACTACCACTCGTTCGCTCTTAAGTAATCCATCTTTATTTGCTTGAAAACACAATTTTATCATATTCTAGAATTCTGATATCCATCTTTAAATTGACAAAAACTGTATATATTTCATATGTGATGTTTTGATACACGTATATTGTGAAATTGATTACCACAATCAAGCTGGTTACATCCATCACCTCACATACTTATTTCTCCTGGTGAGAACATTTCAAGATCTACTCCTACCAATTTTCAAGTATATAACTAGCCACGCTGCTGCACAATAGGTCTCCAGAACTCACTCGTCCTGTTTAACTGAAACTTTGTACCCTTTAACCAACATCTCCCCATTTATCCCCTCCCTCCAGCCCATGAAACCACCTTTCTACACTCTACTTGCGAGTTCGATTCTGTGATTCCATATCCAAGTGGGATCATGGCTTATTTCACTAGCATAACATCCTCCAGGTCCATCCATGTTGTCATAAATCAGTTATTTCCTTCTTTTAAGGTTAATAACATTCCATTGTGTAGATGTACCATATTTTATCTTTTTTTTTTTTGAGATGAAGTCTTACTCTGTCGCTCAGGCTGGAGTGCAGTGGCGGAATCTCGGCTCACTGCAATCTCCACTTCCTGGGTTCAAGCTATTCTCACTTCAGCCCCCGAGTAGGTGGGATTACAGGCGCCCACCAAGATGCCCGGCTAATTTTTGTATTTTTTGTAGAGACGGGGTTTCATCATGTTGGCTAGGCTGGTCAAGAACTTCTGACCTCAAGTGATCCACCTGCCTTGGCCTCCCAAAGTGCTGGGATTACAGGCGTGGGCCACCACGTTCAGCCCTATCTATCTTCTGTTGATGGACACTTAGGTTGATGTCTTGGCTATTGTGAATAATGCTTCAGTGAACGTTTATCTCTTCAACATACTGATTGCATTTCCTTTGGATGTATACCCAGTAATGGGATTGCTGGATCATATGTATTTTTATTGAGGAAACTCCATACTGTTTTCCACAATGTCTGTACTAATTTACATTCACACCGAGTGTATAAGGGTTCCCTTTTCTCCATATCCTCACCAACACTTGCATTTTGAGTCTACTGAACTATTTGGTTTTATGTTCTTTTATGAACCAGTACCATACTGCTTTAATTACACAGTTCTATAATATACTTTATTTCTGGAAGGGCTAGTTTCTGCAGGGACTTTTTGGAAACATTTTTATTTTTCCATATACATTTACAAACAGCTTGCCCAGTTCCAAAATAGCTCTTTGTATTTTATTGTAATTATGACAAATATGTAATTTGACAGGGAAAATTAACATCTTTTAAAATGTTGAGTCTTCTTATTCAAGAACACGATATGCCTTCAAGTGATTACCTCTCATGTTTCTCATTAGCATTTTCAAGTTTTCAACCATATCAATTTAGTAGTACTAATTTTTAAAAAACCTTCCTCCTTTCCACTTTAATTTTTCTTTTTTCTTGAGAAAGGGTCTCACTCTGTCACCCAGGCTGGAGTGCAGTGGTGCAGTCTCAGCTCCCTGCAACCTCTACCTCCTGGGTTCAAGATTCTCCTGCCTCAGCCTCCCAAGTAGCTGGGACTACAGGTGCGTGCCACCATGCCTGGATAACTTTTGCATTTTTTGTTTTTTTAGTAGGGACAGGGTTTCACCATGTTGGCCAGGCTGGTCGTGATCTCCTGGTCTTGATTCACCCGTCTCGGCTTCCCAAAGCGCTGAGATTACAGGCGTGAGCCACTTTGCCTGGCTCTCCTTTATCTTCAATATCTCTATTTTCTCGTTTAAATACAATGGCTATTAAGTGTAGAATACAGCTAAGTAATAATACCACACTACGGTCATTAGTTCAGGTTGGGCTATTTATAATATAATAAATACCCATGATGAAACACCACTGCCCAACCTCAAACTAGATCATTGCCAATAACAATATTGACTTATTTTACTTGCCAGCCTCTTCTCACCACCAAAGTAAACATTATTGAGAATTTTTATCATTCTTTTGCTTTTTGGTTTTATCATATATATAATATACACACACATTAGTCAATTCTCATTTCTTGCAGATTCCATATTTGTGAATTTACCTCTTGCTAAAATTTATTTCTAACTCCAGTATCAGTACTTGCTGGGCTTTTGTAGCCATTTGTGGACATGGAGCACGTGAAAAAATTTGAATTGCCTACTGTCCATGTTCCCAGATGAGGTGGAACAACACCTTCTTGTTTCAGCTCTCATAAACAAGTATCCTTTTCAGTCTATTTAGTGCCATATCTTTTGCATTTCTGTGGATTTTGCGGCTTCAAGTGGTCCCCAAGCACAGTGCCAAGTGTTCTTAAGTGCAAGAAGATTGTGATGTGCCGCCTGGAGAAACTGAGGTAAGCTTCACTCAGGAATAAGTTAGTGTGGTGGGCTGAGTTCAATGTTAATGAGTCAACCATATATACTAAGGTATCTTCAAACAGAAACACATGTAACAAGTTTATGTACTGATCGGTTGATGAAAATGTGACCAGAGGATCATAGGAACCCAGTCCTGCATTTCCCTTGGGAATAATGGTTCAGTACTCTCTAATTCAGTGTTCATGGTGACTTTATAAAACATAACTACTATAGATAATGAGAATAGACTGTATATATATATATATGCAGTCAACTCTTAGTATTTGTGGAGGATTAGTTCCAGAACCTCCCTTGGATATAGAAATCCTCTGATGCTCAAGTCCCTAATATGCAGTATTTAGATATAACCTGTGCATACCTTCTCATATACTTTTAAGTCATCTCTAGATTACCTAATACATCTAGATACCCAATACAGTATAAACACTATCTAATACTTGAATTGTTTAGGGAAAAATGACAAGGAAAAATGTCTGTACAGGTTTAGTCCAGACACAATTTCCCCCCTCAGTATTTTCAACCTGTAGCTAGTTGAGTCCATAGATGTGGAACCCACATATACAGACAGCCAACTGCATGTCTAAACAAGTTTCACTTGTTTTTGAACTTTTGGAGTATCATAATGCATGTCTTCTGAGACCAGCTTTTTTCATTCAACACTATTAACATTCACCTATGTTGTTACAGCTGGAGGACAACTTATATGTCCTTGTTTTAGATGTGTCTCCTGTAAACAACATACAACTGGGGTTTGCTTTAATATTCAATTTTTCCTCGGGCTAGTTTAATACTTACACATTTATTATAATTACTGATGTATTTGGACTTGTTTTGCCATCTTGTTTTATCCACCTTTTCTATGCTTATTTCTCAAATTTAAAATTTTGTTTCTTGCCTATTATCCCACCATTTCTCATCACTATTCATTTAGGGATTATATATACTTCTAGCAATTAACCTTGGAATTTTATCATGCATACTTAAAAAGACTAAGTTGATATTAACTGGCTACTCCCAAAAATGTAAGAAAACTTTTTTGACTCGATTAACCTTCTTCCCACCATGCTCTCTACTTTTAACCTCACAGTTTGGCCTGTCATTACCATTTTGCCAGTAAGATCTGTTTACACTTCCCTACCTGTAAGAAAGTATCTATCATTACTATCCATACTTTATGACTCCCATAACTTGTATTTCCTAAGGTACATATCTCAGAACTGAATTCCAGGCTGGGGTTCATATTGCTTATTACTTTCAAACTATTCAGCTTTAGGTATCATAGCATCTACCACTTATCTGTGCTTACTACATACCAGGCGCTATTCTCTACAAGTGGTGATTAACCTGACATTTATTAATTCATGGAATCCTCATAATACCCTAATGGACTATGTATGTTTATGATCCATATCTTATGACTTTTATAATAATTTATCTTTCCTAAGGCTACACATACCTCAGAACTAGGATCCAGGCCTTTTTGATTCCCCATTGCCTTCATCCACCTTTTCACTCCAATATGTAATTTCCTGAGTTCTTGAATAATGACTTGTTTCTTTCTAAGACACACAGTGGTGAGGTGGAACTCCAGGATACCAGAGGAAACGGATGTCTGAAGTTACACAGGCAAGTACTCTAGCCTACAAAGCCTCTGGGAAATGCCATCTAGTCTTTGCTCAAATTGAGCCACTGGCAGACCTCAATATAACTGAAGGCTGTACCCTCAAGTTACAGATAGCACCTAAGAATTTTCTGAAGTTTTGGGGAAACCTCTTTAATCTTTAACCCACAGATCTTAATTGTCCCTCCCCAAACTAAAGTGGCAGACAGCTCCATCTTACTATTAATGTATTTTAAGATAGTGACTACACACTCTACTCTTTTAGTTTAGATTAAGCATCCAATTTTCTCAGCTATTTTTTCTCCATGGATTCTTATTTTCATTTCCTACAGAAATCACACGAATCCTCAAGAAAAGGTACAGTTTTGCCAATGGACACCTTTCCATATTGAAAACCAAAAGAACAGTTTGGTAAAACAGTAACCTGCCAAACACATAACCAACTTTTTTACCTACAATATTCACTTCCTGGTTTCTGTGTGATCTAAAACATTTTCCTCCCTTCCACCCGGCAATAAACTCACATAAGATGAAATTAATTTACAAAAGGTAGGCTATGTTTATTAGAGTCACACACAGTTGACTGTCTCAGTGTGACTCAAGACCACAAAAAACCCATTTCTCCTTCACTTCTGAGTCCTGGGTTTAAGACCTATACCAGCAGGCGTACTGCTTGGGGTCCATTCACAGGTTTACAAGTTTTTCATTGAGGGCAATCTGTGACTGTGTGAGGTTGGCCAGGTAGGTCACCATCAGCAGGTCCTGGAAGACAAAGAATACACAATGAGTGGGGGGTTGGGTGGAAAGGGAGCAAAAAGGCTGGCACTGGCTGGCTCTATGGTGGGCACTAGGTATGAGGACAGTTGTGGATAAATGACAGCTGGGAGAGACCGAATAAAAGTCAAAAAGGTAGACGACAGAAAAGAAATGCTTGAGAAGACTTTCTTATCTCTACTGAGACACTTACAGTCTAGGGGTGCCTTAGCTGAAACCCATGGATGGAATATAGGGGGTCCGTGAACTCAGATGGGGAAAACAAGTAATTGCATTTTCCTTAACCTCTGAATTTTAGTGTTTCTTTCTATCACAAATTTAGACAGTAAGTCACAGTAGCATCAGCAGTAAATGAGACAATGTAATCACGGGAGAAGGAAGAAGTCTCCAAACATGCATACCACACCTCTTCCTTCCTCCCAACCTGGACTTCCATGGGGCTATAGGTGAAGCCCTGTCTCTATCCTACTCCAGGCCACCTCACCCAACTCTTCACATTTGAGTGTATGTGCTGAGGTAGGGGAAGAAACCAGGCAAGCAGGGGCTCAGGAAGGGCACTCACATTGATGTTGCTGTTGAGCATGGTCTCGAAGTCATCGGGAACTATTTTGGGTACTTGGTTAACCAGGCTCATCAGGAAGCGGCCCACAGTATTGTCAGCTGACACCTTTCCAGACTGAGCACCAAAACAAAGACTCAATGAGGCAGTTAATTATAACCACTGCGCCCTACCATTTCATCAGCACCTGCCTCAGTAATCCCAGGATGGAGAACTATGTCCTCCCCCTTTGTTTTTTCTTTCCCCTCTCACCAGTACATCCTCTGCATATTGCAACACTGTGCTCAGGGCATCCTGGATGCGAGCTGATGCCCCTCCTACTTGCTGCAAGTCACTTGAGAGTCCAATCACTCTGTTGGGGCTAAAGCAGGTCTTCATGATCAGGTCAACTGTGGAAGTTGGGTGGCAGTGGCAGTGGTGGGCAGTAAGAGAGAGAATTCAGTCATCCCACCAGGAAAGAGATGGCCTTAAAGTCCTGCTAACTCTGTTTCCCACCTCCCCTTAGACAGTCTGCTCAATCACACTCCCTGCTGTGCCCTTATCAGCTTTTCTTCCTCCTAACAGAGCTCAACTCCTTTTACCTGGTATGCTCATCACCGGTTTTGATCTCATATGAATGGTCATGTGGCCTCTGGTGCTGATAATTTCCCACCTTTAACAGTTTCTCAAATAACTCCTTAAATCCCATTTATACAAGAGATGACTGTAACTTCTAGTCTTCACAAACCTTAGATCAATAGTCCCTTTTTAAACCACCCAAGGCCTCCATCCTTGTTGCAGAACAGCAGCCCCCTTCCCTGAAAACGCCTATGACCTCTCAAGAGAGTATGGAAAGGTTACTCACCTCCGATGCGTTCAGTGTCATAGTATGCGTATTTCACTGTCAGAGGTGTGAACATCACTCCCATGGTCCTCCCAGGGACACCCATTAAAGTACTGAGGAAGGAGAAGCCAAGGTAAACAGATGGCCTTGGGAGAGGGTTTCCATGTCTATTCTGGGCTGAGAATGCAGATACAGCAGGAATATGGCTCCCAAGGTTCTAAGACAGGAAGGGTGGGACCAAATGAACCCGAGGTCTCATGGGAGCAAAAGTTACTTTCTCCCCTTAGCTTGTCCCACATACCAAACCTTTGATCTGTAAGAGGGGACGCAACCTTTGCACCTGGCCTGGTCCCTTTAGAGGATTACTTCACACACGGTGCAGTGTCAGTGATGAGAGGACAGGACTCAATTACCCATGGAGTTGGCTGTCTATATAGCTGCCCACCATGGAAAAGAGACAGAGACAAGTCTTTTCTGGGACCAACCCCTTCATCAGCATTGAAAAAGGAAACCAACTCCTGCTCACCAAATCAGATTGGGTGCTATAAGTAATCTCACTAAAGGTATTGTTTTTACTATGTCAATTATATACCTGGATCTATACTTTACTATGTCAACTCTCTATCTATCGTATCTATCTATCTATCTATCTATCTATCTATCTATCTATCTATCTATCTATCTATCTATCTATCCATCCATCCATCCATCCATCCATCCATCCATCCATCCATCCATCCATCCACCCACCCACCCATCCATCCAGCTGGATCATATATATATATATATATATATACTGGATCTTGAGGAGTCTGAAATACTTGGGAAGGCTAAGAAGTCAGGCAATGGCTAGTGCTTAGTGGTATGCCAACTGGCTCATAAAGACTTGGCATCCACCATCTTTGTCTTACTGTGTAAGAGTTAACTGGCTTTGTCAGTGTCAGACACAGAACCAGCACGAAATCAACAGCCTAACAGATGCACTAACAGCTGCCTTCCCTCTGACTTTCCAACTCCCACAGCTGCTTCCAACTCCCACAGCTGCTTCCTCAGCACACCACCAGGGCCTTTCCCAACATCCCCCTTAACTGGCATTTTAACCACCTGCAAGCTCAATGTGTTCACTGTAATGTCACTGTCATTAAAACTGCACTCAATCCTGGGTTAATTAATGTGTTCAAAATAAGGACAGTCATCCTTTAATACGTACTACCCTGAGTACTGCGCTGAGTTCTAGAGACGATGACAAACTAATGGGTAATTCAGAAAAGTAATGAATGTGGTGAAGGATCATGACAAGAATACCACATGATGACTGGCTGTAGGAACTATGGAGTCAGGTTCTACAAAAGACGACTTGATAGCTTGCTCAAATACCATGTGATGACTGGCTGTAGGAACTATGGATAATTAGGTTCTACAAAAGATGACTTGATAGCTTGCTCAAATACTTAAAAGGGCAATGAGTAGAAACTGGAGTACAACTAGGATCAGCGGTACAAATTATAGGAACAGATTCTGTTTCAGAGTGAAACCGTTTGAATAACTGTTGAGAGAGAGGAACACAGCAAGTTACACACGGAAGGAATGAACCTTGCTTGGGGTGGGGGAGGGATGGCATCTAGGCATGGTTTTATGCCCTTGTAGCCCAAGACTGTGGTCACCTGACATAGGCTTTGATGCTCATGCGGCCGTTCTGGAGACTTGTGTCCACAGTGAGGTGGATGGGGTTGGGGGCCTCTCGGCTGTAGTACTCATGGATTAGCACAGAGTGCTCTGTGATGTCATGGCCTGTAGCGTACCTGTGAAATGGAACACAGTTGCAGACTCATGTCTATATGTGACATCAACATCAAACACAACAGTGGCATGGGTGTCTTTAGGGTACCCAATACCTCTATGGTAGGGATACCTAGTGATACCAAATGCCAAGAACAATATATACATTGAAAACTATGTCAAATAAAATCAAAGGCTGACTTAGTGCTGCTGAAAATTCCAAGTCTCTTACAAGGTAATTCAAAATATCCTGGCCCCACAGGATCAGAACCACCAGCAAAACCCACTGAATTCACAGTTCCTACAGGTAACACACTTTCCTTTTTTGTTTTTTAGAGACAGGGTCTCACTCTGTCACTCAGTCTGGAGTGCAGTGGCATGGCATTATTATAGCTCACTGCAGCTTCAAATTCCTGGCCTCAAGTGATTCTCTAGCCTTAGCCTCCTAAGTAGCTAGGACTATAGGTGTGTGTCATCATGTCTGGCTAAGTTTTTAAAACATGTATTTGTAGAGTCAGGGTCTCATTATTTTGCTCAGGCTGATCTTGAACTACTGGGCTCAAGTGATCCTCTTGCCTCAGCCTCCCAGCTGGGATTACAGGCATTGAGCCACTGCTCACAGTCAGTAATACACTTGCAATACTCTTGTCTCCAAAAGGAAGAGGATAAGATCCAATCCAGTAGCAAAAGACACTGGCAATCACGGAGAGATTTTCCATTAGCCCCAACCCCCACCTCCCCAACTTACCAGCCCAGGATGAGCTCATTTGGAGAAACTTTTTTATGCAGTTCATACATGTTCTTAGCAAATTCCATGTCAACAGCCACCTAACAGGGAAGGCAGGAAAGTAAGCTAAGAAGCCAGAAGTCCAAAGAAAAATTGGTTAAAAAGGACAAGAGGCCACCCCCAATAAACAGAAGAAGCCCAGGAAGTACGTACAAATGAGAAGAAGCTCCTTGGCTACAGGAGCTCTAGTTATGAGTGTGGGAGGGGCCGTGAGGGGAGCCTAGCAAATGAACAGCTAAAAACTATAGAGGGACAGCTTGGATTCCTACTCACTTCATCTTCTGACTCATTGTGTGGCACTGAAAAGCAATTGGTGACCTCCACTGAGTGCTTGTCGACAGTTCCTGTGAAAGAGAGAATCGTTCATGTGTTATACAATCCTAGGGCTCCCAACAACCTCCAACTACTTTTGAAATGCTTTTGATCATCTCTTCAATGTCAATGAACACCTAACTGAACTCATTAGCTCCAAGTTTAGTCCGGTGCATCAATGGGACCAGAATTCTCCAGGAACTGAAACTCTGGTGTGATCACCAGCTTATCCCTCTAATCATCACCAAATAGGGTATATTCTTCCTTTACAAGGTCTCCTTTTGCCTGTTACTCTCCACTACTAGCCTATTCCAGACCTTCACTCTATGGCCTTTGTCTTTCAGCCTCTAGACTTTCTCCCTGTAATATAATCTGCAGAGGTACCTGGAAGATTTTAATGGCCACATAGACTGCTAACACAGCAGCCACGTTTCAGACACTGAGACATCGGGAGCTTCATCTGTATCTCCCTTTAGCCATCTGGTCCCATGGTCAGTCTTAACCTTATCATCATCCAGAAATCTATCTGCAAACCTTAGATGTCAGTCTTTTACCACAAACTTTTGTTCTAGTTCTGATACCTTTATTCCCATTATATATATATAAATAAAATGGGAATGTGTGTGTGTGTGTGTGTATATATATATATATTTTTTTTTTTTTCCTGAGACGAACTCTTGCTGTCGCCCAGGCTGGAGTGCAGTGGTGCAATCTCGGCTCACTGCAACCTCTGCCTCCCGGGTTCAAGTGATTCTCCTGCCTCAGCTTCCCAAGTAGCTGGGACTACAGGTGTGCGCCACTACACCCAGCTAATTTTTGTATTTTTAGTAGAGACGGGGTTTCACCATGTTGGCCAGGCTGGTCTTGAACTCCTGACCTCAAGTGATCTGCCCACCTGACCTCAAGTGATCTGCCTGCCTCAGCCTCCCAAAGTGCTGGGATTACAGGTGTGAGCCACCGCGACCAGGCTGTATTTCTTTCTTTTTAAAATTTTTTAAATTTTTTATTACCACTACATTTGTTTCTTGACCTAAGACCATTCGGTTTGAGTTTTCTGTTCTCTTCTAATCTATTGGAACCTCCCAAGGGGTTGAAACCTATTCAAGGGTTTCCCTCTCCACCAGAAATTACAGTGTTGTCTTTATCTACCAGTGTTTCTCTAATTCCAACTCCCTATAGTTTCTGCTCCTTTCAATGAAACTATGTCCCTAAACCGAATGTGCATATATCCTTTATCTTATTTGACCTCTCATCAGCATTGAACAGACTTGACCACTTACTTCCCATCTTAACTTTCCTTCCAGTTTTCTTCCTACCTTTCTAATCTTCCTTGTTGGCTACTTCTTCCTGACTTTTTAGGTTTTTAGGGTTTTGTCTTTGTTCTCTTGTCTTTTTACTCAAGGTTCCTTTTCTAGGCCAGGCCCTGATGTAGAAATGTTTTTGGTGAATAAAGTTTACATGCCAACTTTTTTTATGGCTGCTTTCTTGCTATAAAGGCAGAATTAAGTAGTTGTGATAGAGACTGCACACAAAGCCTAAAATATTTACTGTCTGGATCTTTACAGAAAGTTTGCCAATCCCTGCTTTAGGTGATCTCATCCAATTTCATGGGTTCAGTTACCTTCTATATTCCAATGACATAATTCCTAACCTGACATACTTGCCCACATCTCTTTTGCACTCCAGACCTTTATATTCCATTTTCTACTTGACAACTCCACCAGAATGCTCACTGGGCATCTCAAAACAAATACAACCCAGACTGAAGTCAACCCCTACCTTCCCTTTCTTCTTCTACACTTAACCAGAGATATAGAAGTCATCCTTGATATTTTCTTCTAATCCCTCACCTCTGATCACACCAAGTCCTATCAACTCTATTTCCTATCTCTCAACTCACTCACTACAGAGTGATTTTTAATTCCTATTCAGTGTTAGCCGAAATGCTCAGGAGCTTCCCCAGAGAGCTTCAAATGAGGTTAGAGTTCCATTTTGTCTTCTCAGGGATCCAGGTAATTCCCTTCACAGCACTTTCACTTGTAATTATTTAATACTTCTTAGGGCTCTGCCCTCTGCTAGCTTCATTTCCTGCTCTACCTCCTGTCAGCTACATTCCTGTAATACTGAATGTTTCAGATAGTGGATTTACCACTTTTTTATACTTCTTGTAGTTGCTTTAATGCCCAGCTCAAACGTCATCTTCTTTGTGAACTCTTCCCCAACCTTCTGAAACAGTTAAGTCTTCTGTATTTCCATGCCACCATGACACCCTTCTATTAGAACATTTATTATATTACATTCTAATTATTTGCATTTAAGAGTATATTTCTACCTCGAGTTTTAAGGTTACAGGAGAGTTCACTTTATTACACTTTGAATTCTAAATTCCTAACTGTTTTATGGTACAAAAAAAGCACCAATGACTTCATTTAGACAAATGAAATGTTTTGTGAATATCTAAGGAAATAAGTTCATAGCAAGCAGAATCTATTCTTTATTCTTAAGTACTGCCTCCATAACACCTATAGCACTGTACCACGATTCCAGTCTGGAAGAGGATATGAGGATGTAGATTAGATTATACCTGGTCTGATAGGATCACTGGAATATTTGGGGCACTAAAGCATAAATCATGGGTAATGAATTGTTTCTTTAAATAGCTCTAGCAAGCTTGGAAAATTAGGAAGTGCAGCCAAAAAAGTATGTATCTGCTGAGTGCCAGGTCAGTGATGTAAAAATAATTTATTACAGAAGCTCAGAGTAGGGCACAGTTACAGAACACCATCATGCTGTGTAAGGTTAAGAATGGAGTGAGGGTCCAGGTATGGGATGGAGGACTGGCACTTAATGTTGTTGCTGGGAACCTGGAAGATAGGTAAAGCTTAAACAAACGAAGGACAGCAGGGAAAACAATTCTGGCAAAGAAAACACAAAAGCTTGGTCTGAGAAAAGACAAGCAATGTTCAGAAGACGTGAATTTAAGTTTCTGTAAAATGCTATACTGTCAAAGATAAAGGAGAGAGAATGTGTGTCTGTAAGCATTGGGGTGGTCCAGGCCTGATGTGGTGAACTGCAACTAACAGCTGTACCTAATGTGTGCTAGCATAGTCAGAAGTTTTTAATTCAGCTCTCACAAAGACTAAGTCTAAAATAGTTCCTGACAGAACAGATTTTAGGCAATTTGCTCCAAGTGACATGACAAATGTTTTGTGAAGTCTGCTTACAAATCTTGTCTGCTTTGCAATATACAATTGTCTTCTATGGTGTAAGAACTAGTACATGTTCAAGAGTATGAAAGAGAAAGGATGCTTGTAAATAAAGTGGATTCACAAAGCTATTTAAAATCTGGCACTAAGATGGAATGGATATGAATTTCACGGGACCAGTATAGTCTCCAGAAAGGAATTTATTATCAACAGTCCCTCTTTAGTGCTTTTCCATTTTACAAACTACTTTAACATAAAATATCTACTCCCCAAATTTGGAACACAGGAAGAGAATGGGTCATTTTTCGACCTGAAGGTTAAGGGCAGAAATATAAACAGATAATACAACTGTTTTTCGTCCAAATGGAAAATGGGGGAACAGGGTTTCTCACATTAGGTACTAACATTAGAGGACACCGAGGGACAGGGAATGATCAGGCTCAGACCTTTAGGACAGCAGAATACTATAAAACCCCAAGTGGGTTCCAGCCAAACCGGTTTACTTGTTGGGAGGAATGCCTTTTTACAAACGTCCCCACTCCTTTGCCAACTGGTTAGAAAACTCTGTCAATACCTGGAAAACAATGACATTTAGTCAGTGGATAAGGGAGAAATACGTGGTCACTGGGATAGGGAGTCAAGGGTTCCGGACTTCCCACTCGGCGTGTGAACTCATCTCTGGCAGATGGGGCTCATCATACTTGCCGTAAACTGCTGTCGGGAACATTAAAAAATGTAAACCACTGGCATAAAATATTCAGTAAATGACACAACTACTCTTTGTGTATCTTGTCGCTCAAAGTGACGGCAATCCGGCAGGAGAAGAGAGGAGAGGTGCAAGTGCTTGAGAAGATAAGTCATAGCAGAAGACAGGATGGAGATATAGATTAAGAGGTCATGGGGATGAGAGGAAAGGACGGTAGGACGCCAGGAATTAAAGAATTAATGAGACAAGGGAGTGAGATAAATGAGAAGCGGGAGAAAGAAAAGAATGTTAACTTCTCTGACCACTCACCCAACAGGGTCCCGATAACTCGGGCAGCACCCTCATTGCGTCTCTCGTAGCTGTCCACAATGGAGGCCAAAATCACTGGGTGCAGCCTGACCACGCGGCCGCCGGGGAAGGGCCCTGGGAGAGCAGGACCAGGCAGAGCGGGCGCTGGGGTCTGCGCTGGAGCTTGCGCCGACGCCGGGGTCTGGCCAGGAGCGGCAGTTGTAGCCGCTGCTGCCGCAGGGTCTGAAGATGCGGCTGGAGCCGCAGCGGGAACCGCAGCCGCAGCCGGTGCTGGCGTTGGCGCTGGGACTGAGGCTGAGGCCGATGCTGGTACCGCCACCGGGGCTGGGGCTGGCGTGGCCGGAGGACCACTTGCTGATACCACCGGTGTGGCCATCTTGTCGAGAAAGAAGGAGGCAGGAGCGGAAATGACAGCGTTCATGAATATCAGGAGCTTGATAGGCTGAAATACACCACGTGAGCTAGAGCTTTTTGCTTATTGGTTACTGGTGATACTTGCCGGAGAACTGAAATGGTCCCGCTGTTGGTAATTTCTTCCGGAATTTGTGCTCTCTGCTTTTGGCCCGAGGAGCACTGAGGAAGCCCTGGGCTTAATAGTTCCGGATAAACTTGGGAGGGCCTTCGAAGAGAAACACTTTGTGCAGCTGCCGCCAGGTGGAACCAGAAAGCAGCGCGAAGGTCGAAATTCGTGTTTTAGACTTAAATGAGATAATGGATGTCAAAGTGCCTTTAAAAAGGATTTTAAGGCCGGGCGTGGCTCACGCCTGTAATCTCAGCACTTTGGGGGATCGCAGAGGAAGGATCGTTTGAGCCCAGGAGCTCGAGGCTGCAATGAGCGAGAAGGAGAACTTAGCTGGATTTCTCCTGCTGCTTTGAGAATAGTCTGGAGGATGGGGAGAGGTGAGGAGAGGGAGGTGAGAGAGGGAAAAGCAGGGAGACCTGCTGGGAGGCCACTAGGTAATCTAAGTGAGAGATGATGGTGGCTGGGATCAGGCTGGTAGCAGTAGAAGTTCTGAGAAGTGGGAAGATTATGGATATATTTTGAAGGTAGTTTCAATAGGGTTTCCTGAGAAATTGTATATGAGGCGTGAAAGAGAGGAGTCATGGAGGACTGCAATATTTTTTTTGTACTGAGCGATTAGTAGGATGAAGTCACCATCAATTGAGATAGCAAAAGCTGTAGGTAGAGCAGGTTTGAGGGAAAATATCCTGATTTCATTTCTGGATGTGTCACCTTTGAGATGTCCATTAGACATTCAAGTGGAGTTGTATAAGTTGTGTAAACTAGTCTGTACTTCAGGAGAGGATTATATGAGGTACTGCCTTGTAAAGCTCTCAGCACATGCCTGATATACGGTAGTTATTAAGTCAAAGCTATTATCACTGTGTGATGGAGGGAGCTCTGACTGTAACCCACTGTGTAACTTGGGGCAATCTACAAGTTTTTTTCTGAGCCTCAATTTCCTTCTTGGTATAATGGGGATGATAACATCTGCCTGTAAAGACAAAACAAAACAAAAAACAAACAAACAAAAAAAACCAAAAACAAAAAACCATCGACTCCCTTAATTAGGTCAAGTCCTAGTGTCCAGCTGGCAAGTGGATAGGTGAGGTTGAACTTCTTATCCCTGATTCTATGCCCAAAAGGTGATTTATCCTTGGAGAAATCGTCCATTATTAGAATTCACATGATCCTGCTCCCCTGTCAATACTCTGTGTAGACATGCATTCTTTTTTTTAGTTCCCCAAAACACAGGTGAACAGCCAATCAGAAGAAGTTGAAAAGTAACTCTTGGATTTGATGACCTGGAGTTTTTAGCAACCCTAGTAGAGCAACGTCAGTGGCACTGAGGGTGGGGTGAGCACAGAAACTAGAAATCTGGTGTGAGAGAATGGCCAGTCTGAGCTGAAAGCAGCAAGTGCCAGCTTTTCTTTCAGGAAGTTGTCTGGGAAGGAAAGGGGACATTTAAGGAAATAGCCAGGGAAACAGCAGGATTGAGAGGCAGACAGTTTAGGATAGAAGTGTTTCAAGTATATTTTAGACTGAGGATAACGATATAGAGGAGAGAGAAATATTAAATATACAAGTACAAGTGTGAAAAAATATCTAATGAAACAGGGCAAAAGGTGGATCCACATCGAGAAGCCTAGATGGTCTTGCACAGGCTGAAGGGCACGCTGGAGAGACTGCCCTGGGCCTGGCCTCCCTTCTGGGTGCTTAGTAGGGGTGTGCCTGAGTCAAGGACAGTCCACTGAGATCATCTCATGGGAAAAAGGCCAGAGGACAGAACCCAGTTGAAGAAGTGTTGCTGCCTCTAACTGACCATGCACACCTTTGAGACATCCTATCTATGTGTTGATCTGGGTTGGTGTGGACACTTTGCCTTCAAGAACTTTGCCTTTATATCTGTCAGGCCTCTGAGCCCAAGCTAAGCCATCATATCCCCAGTGACCTGCATGTATACATCCAGATGACCTGAAGCAACTGAAGATCCACAAAAGTGAAAATAGCCTTAACTGATATTCCACCATTGTGATTTGTTTCTGCCCCAACCTAACTGATCAGTGTACTTTGTAATCTCCCCCACCCTTAAGAAGGTTCTTTAAAATTCTCCCCACCCTTGAGAATGTACTTTGTGAGGTCTACCCCCTGCCCCCAAAATATTGCTCTTACCCCACCGCCTATCCCAAAACCTATAAGAACTAATGATAATCCACCACCCTTTGCTGACTCTCTTTTTGGACTCAGCCCGCCTGCACCCAGGTGAAATAAACAGCCATGTTGCTCACACAAAGCCTGTTTGGTGGTCTCTTCACACGGACGCATGAAACAATACCAATGTCTTAAAGACCTTTCTCTCTGGGAGGAAAGAGAAGGAGATGGATGAAGAAGCAGAGACAAATTGAGTTGGGGAGAGGAGGGAAGTTGCAGAACCTCCTGCAAATGACGTTTTTCTCAGGTAAGTTGAGGCAAGGTGATCTTGCCGCAAATGGCAGTGCAAGGGCAGGGATAAGCCTTGGGGGAATGGACAGTGTTAGGAGGAGGGTCTGAGAGTGAGCTATTGAAGGCATTGATCAATTATGGGAGCACCCACTGAGCCTGGAGAGCTCGAGAATCTGGCCAGCTCTTGTGATTTTTCTCCAGCAACATAGCCCAGGAGCAGGAGAGTACAGATGGTTGGTGTGGTCTTTCTGGGAGGCTGACTGGCCAGGATGAGAGTGCGTATATCCCAAATGCCGGCTTTTCAGTGGCTGGATGAGAGATCTCTGGGGCCTGGGTTCATCAGGAAAAGGGCAGAGGTATGGGAAGAGAGAAAATAGACTGTCCCCATGTAGATGGGCAATGTATTGTACGAGTGTATTAGTCAGGGTTCTACAGAAAAACAAAACCAACAGGATATATATAGAAAGAGATTTATTATAAGGAATTGGCTTTTGTAATTATGGAAGAAGTCTCAAGATCTGCAGTGAGCAATCTGGAGACCCAGAAGAGCCAGCGGTATAAGTTCCAGACTGAAAGCTGACAGGCTTGAGAGCCCAAGAAGAGCTGATGTTTCCATTCAAGTCAAAAAGCTGGAAAAGACCTGTGTCCTAGTTTGAAGCAGTTAGGCAAGAGGAGGTCTCTGTTATTCACAGGAGTGTCAGCCTTTTTGTTCTATTCAGGTTCTGAACTGATTGGATGAACCCACTCTTAGGGAAGGCAATCGCTTTACCCAGTCTATTCATTCAAATGTGAATCTCATCTCCAAATACCCTCACAATCCCAGAATAATATTTGACTAAATGTCTGGGCACCCCGTGGCCCAGTCAAGTTGACCCATAGGATTAACCATCACATGTGGGTTCCTGGTTGTCCTGGCAACATGATTGACAGTCCTGCCTGAAAAGACCAGGGCCGTATATGCCAGGGCCATATTAAAGTTAGGACCTGTAGTTTGATGTATCTATCCCATCTCCTCAGTGACCATCTGGCATGAAAGGAGCTCAACTACAGCTTAAACTGTGGGGGGACCAACATGGGGAGCCCACACTACCACAACTCTGCAGCAAGTGTCAATTGGGACTTACTAAGGCTTCCCTCAGGGGGCGGAGCTGGCCCATGCCCTGTGATGCTGCCACCCCATCCTTCTGCAGATGGCCTGGCATGGGCAGGCTTGTGGGCTGCCTCCCACAGTTTCTCTCTGCCAATGTCAGCTGTTTACAGGAAGCTGAGCACCTTACTTAGGCTTTGTGAGTCTCATTCCTTTTCGATGTGGACTTTAGCACAATTAAGGCCCCTCTGCCTGGAGGCTCTTTCAGACTGGGGTGGTAAGGAATGCTGCCACACAGCTTGAAAGCAATAGCGTCACAGACCTCAAACTTCAGACCTGCTTTCTGCATGGTATATGTTATCAAGGGAACCTGGCCCCACCAACTAGTTGGCCACCCTGTCCGACACCCCTTTTGAGGGAGCCAACCTGACCAGGTGACCTATCACATGTAGCATCTGTCTGTCTCCAGGGCTCCCAAGGGCCAGGATCCCCAAGACCACTGTCATTCTGGCTGACTTGACATGAGATTCCCTTCTCTCAGCTCTCTGATTTCTGACCTCCACATCTTCATTTCTACACCCACCTCTAGCCTTTCCTCCTTTTCCCTTGTTTTGGTAGTCGGTGCTGCTTCTTTCTCTGGCTTGCTAACTTTAGTCCATCCCTAACTCCTTCCCCTTCAGGTTCCTTCCATTCTAACAGCAGCAGGCCTGGCCAACCTCCTTGACTTTATGCCAGGGTGGGGCGGAAAACAATGTGAGTTACTGGTGTTAGCTACCCCTCTTGCCTGAGCTACTTTAGAGGCTGGACCCAGTTTGGCTCAAGAACCACGACCACATGGTGGGTGCTGATAGTGTGGCCCCAGCTCCTTCTGTGCCTGTCGCATGGGTCATACCATCCACTTTTTCTGGCCTAGAGCTTGATCATTGAGAGGCTTGCTTGGTGAGGGAGCCAAGGAGACTCACCTCCATGGGACTGGATGGGCCCATCCTCTCGTTCCTGGAAGCTGGTGTGTTGCTCTCTGAGAGTGGGATAGTACCTTCCAGGTATATACTAACCTCATTTATCAGTAGAGATTCTTTTGACGCTTGATATCCCCCAGATGGAGGAACTTAATGCTTTTTTTGTTTTTTCCCTACCATAGGTGCACACAATTGTAACAATCATACACCTTGGTTCGCAATATGCTCACTTTTTGGGTCCACTCATGAACCTCTTTGTTTTCATTCATTCATTCTTTTTAAATGATATAATGAACATACATTACTAACTAAACTAAGAACTATAACCCTTGTTCATTTAAAAAATAATGAACAGAACCTACTACCCAAACCAAGGACTAGAACACTAGCAACAGCTTACATTCAGTGGTATGCTAGTAAATGTTTAACAACTAGCCTCTTGGTTCCAGTATTCGCCAATTTCCATGGGTAAATACTCCCACCATAGCTGATTTCAAGCTACCAGTGGTTTAACAATGGGCTCTCAAAAGTCCTAAAAATTTAACAATTGGCTTTTGAGACAATATGAGTTAAACCACCAATATTTCACTGCCTTACTGCCCCACCCTTAGAAATAAGTACTCACCTGAATTTTGTATCTATCATTTGCATAAAGTGATAGTTTTATTTCAAATATATATGTATGACTAAACAATACATTGTTGAATTTTGCTAGTTTTTGAGCTCAATATAAAGCATATCATACTGAAAGTTGTAATCTTTTGAACTTACTGATGTGTATTCATGTTGTTGCATAGAACTGCAGCTCATTCTTCATTTTCACTGATGTATGACAGTATTTTGTATAAGTATACCAAAATTTATTTTCTATTTTATTGTTGGTGGACATGTGGCTTGCTTAAATTTGTTGATATTATGAAAATTGGTGCTTTAAACATCCTTTTATGTATGTGTTCTTGGGCACCTGGGAGTCAGTGGTATGGGCTGAATTTTGTCTCCTTAAAATTCTGTGTTGAGTTCTAACCCCCAATATGACTATATCTGAGATAGGGTCTTAGGAGGTAATTAAGGTTAAATGAGGTTGTTAAGAGTGGGGCCCTAATCCAATAAGCCTGTGGCCTTATACAAAGAGTCTTTCTCTGTGTCTCATGTGAGGACACAACGAGAAGGTGTCCATGTGCAAGGCAGGAACAGAGCCCTCACCAAACCTGACCATGCTGTTACCTGCTGTCAGACTTCTAACTTCCAGAACTGTGGGAAAATAAACTTCTGTTGTTTAAACCACCCAGTCAGTGATATTTTGTGTCTCATTTCAATGTGTGGGTCTGAACAGACTAAGACAGCTGGGTTGTAAGATATGTGAATATTCATACTTACAAGATAACGCAAACTTGTTTTCCAAAAAGGCTGTTCCAATTTACACGTTTTTCTAACAGTATATAAAAGTTCCCATTGATGAATAAACTGTCATGTTTTAGTTTTTCCCTCAACTGGGAAAAATGGATGGATAGTTAATGGTATCTATTTGTGTGTTTAATTTCCATTTTCCTGATTACTAATTAGGTTGAAATCTCTTCATATGTTTAGTGGCCATATATATTTGAATCCTATTTAAAAAATCTCTCTGTATGCTTTACTATTAGGTTGTTTTCTACTAGGTTCTATAAGTTGTTTTCTATTTATTATTTATTTTTGGGAGGGAATTCTTTATTTCTTTTTAAAAGGACTTCAGTACATATTTTTATACTAATCCCTTATCAGTCATAAATGTTACAAATATGTCCTCTAACTTTTCAGCTTTTCCTTTCACATTCCTTAAGGTGTCTTTTGAAGAACAGATCTTAATTTTAATGTAGTTAAATTTATCAATACTTTATCTTATGGCTAGGACTTTTTTGAGTCTGGTTTAAGAAATTCTTCCTATTTGAATATCAGAGACAGGCATTTTGTCTACATATTTTTGATGTTTTTTAAAGTATTGTTTTAATCCTTCAACCTATGTGGGATTTTTAAATTCTGTTTTTTGGATTGTCCTTCCTTTCCCTATTCATCTACTGTGCCATTAAAAGAGAAATACAATTGTTCACCACATAGTGATATTTAGGTCAATGATGGACCACATATAGACAGTGGTCCCACAAGATTATACTTGGAGCTGAAAAATTCCTATTTCCCAGTGGTGTTGTAGTCATGGTAACATCGTGATGCAATACATTACTCACATGTTCGTGGTGATGCTAGTGTAAACAAATGTACTGTGCTGTGAGTTGCATAAAAGCATAGCACATCCAGTTAGGTATAGTACATAACACTTGATAATAATAATAAACAACTATGTTTCTAGTTTATGTATTTACTCTACTATACTTTTTATCATTATTTTTTACAGAATATGCCTTTTACTTATATATAATAAATTTAACTGTAAAACAACCTCAGGCAGGTCCTTCAGGAGGTGTTCCAGAAGATGGGATTGTTATCCAAGGAGATGACAGCTCCATGCACGTTACTGCCCCGAAGACCTTCCAGAGGGACAGAATGTGGAGGTGGAAGGCAGTGATACTGAGGATCCTAACCCTGAGTAGGCCTAGGTTAATGTGTTTGTGTCTTAAACCAAAAAGTTTAAAAAGTTAAAAAAAAATTAAAAATTTAAAAATAGAAAAGAGCTTATTGAATAAGGAGATAAAGAAAATATTTTTGTGTAGTTGTACATCGTGTGTTTTAAGCTAGGTGTTTTTATGAAAGAGTCAAAAAGTTAAAAAAATTATTAAAAAGTTTATAAAGTAAAAAAGTTATAGTAAGCTAAAACCTAATTTATTATTGAAGAAAAAAATAAAAAAAAAATAGTGTGGCCTAAGTGACCAGTGTTTATAAAGTCTACAGTAGCATACAATAATGTCCCAGGCCTTTACATTCACTTACCACTCACTCACTGACTCACCCTGAGCAACTTCCAGTCCTGCAAGCTTCATTCATGGTAAATGCCCTATACATTTGCACCATTTTAAAAAACTTTTATACCATGTTTTTATTGTACCTTTTCTATGTTTAGGTACACAAATACCATTGTGTTATAATTGCCTGCAGTATTCAGTACAGTAACATGCCGTACAGGTTTGTAGCGTGGCAGCAATAGGCTATGCCATAAAGTCTAGGTGTGTGGTAGGCTATACCATCTAGGTTTGCGAAAGTACTCTATGATGTTCACACATCAACAAAATTATCTAGCAATATCTCAGAATGTGTCGCCATCTCTAGTTTTAGAATTAGTTTTGAAACCCGGTAGAGCAGGTCCAATATTATGTTATCTTAATTACTTTAGTTTTAGAATATATCCAGGGCAGCCTCTCCCTTTTGTCTACCATCTTTTTCTTCAAGTATTTTGGTTAGGCCGGGCGGTGGCTCACACCTGTAATCCCAACACTTTCGGAGGCCAAGTAGGGTGGATCACAAGGTCAGGAGATCGAGACCATCCTGGCTAACACAGTGAAACCCCGTCTGTACTAAAAATACAAAAAATTAGCTGGGCATGGTGGCGGGCGCCTGTAGTCCCAGCTACTCAGGAGGCTGAGGCAGGAGAATGGCGTGAACCCGGGAGGAGGAGCTTGCAGTGAGCTGAGATCGTGCCACTGCACTCCAGCCTGGATGACAGAGCGAGACTCTGTCTCAAAAAAAAAAAAAAAAAGTCTTGTTTATTCTTTACCCTTTGCTCTTTCCTGTACATTTTAGGATAAGTTTGTGAAACCTGATGGATTAGATTGCATTGACGCTAAAGACTTACTGAGCTGAGCTGATATTTTTGTGATACTCAGTTTTCTATTCATAAACAAAAGCTATAATTCATCTTTCTTTATCTTTTTATTAATAACTTCCAATTTAATTTTGGTTTTTTTTTCAGAGAATATATCTATACAATACCTATTTTTAAAAATTAATTGTGTCTTACTTTATAGCCAAGTGTGTTATCAAGTGGTCCAGGTGTACCTTAGAAGAATGTTTATCATTTAAATTTAGGACACAGAACTCTATAAGTCTGTTATGTAAAGCTTGCTAATTCTGATCTTTAGCCTATATATAATTGATCTTTTTTATTTGTTTGACCTAGCAACAATTGAGAGAGGAAGGTTAGTATCTTCTCAATGTAATGATGGAGTTGTTAGTTTCTCTCTGTAACTTTGTCAATTTTTTTTTTTTTTTACCACATATTGAGTACTTTGAATCTAATTAGGTTATTATATGCTTAGAATTGTTAAAATTTTCTAGTGAATTGGACCTTTACCATTACATATTGATTGTCTTCAACCCTAATGATGCTTTTGTCTTTTTTTTTTTTGAGAGGGAGTCTTGCTTCGTCACCCAGGCTGGAGTGCAGTGGCACGATCTCGGCTCACTGCAACGTCTGCCTCTCGGATTCAAGCAATTCTCCTGCCTCAGCCTCCCGAGTAGCTGGGATTACAGGCGCGTGCCACCACGCCTGGCTAATTTTTTGTCTTTTTAGTAGAGATGGGGTTTCACCGTGTTAGCCAGGATGGTCTCGATCTCCTGACCTCGTGATCTGCCCCGCCTCGGCCTCCCAAAATGCTGGGATTACAGGCATGAGCCATTGCGCCCGGCCGATACTTTTGTCTTAAAGTCTATTTTGCTGAAATTAATATAGCTACATCATAGTCACATGTAGTAGTGTGTACCTGTAGACCCAGCTACTCAGAGGCTGAGGTGGAAGGAGGGCTTGAGCCTAGGTGTTTGAGGCTGCAGTGAGCTATGATTGCACCACTGCACTCCAGCCTGGGCAACAGGGTTAGCCTGTCTTGAAAAATAGATAAAAATAGACTGGTTATATTTCAGGACTATGCTTTCTTCCTAAAATGTGAATTTCCTCTTTTGTCTGCTTCTAAAGTGGGATAAATGATCTGTTTCTTTGTTTGTTATCCTTACTAAACTCTACATCTTTTCAGGCAGGGATCACGTTGTTTTCATATTTGACCTTCTAGTACCTACCTCATAGTTTATTTATTTAAAAATAAATAAATAAAAATATATATAGCTACACTAGATTCCCTTTGATTAGAATTTCCTCACATATATTTTCCTCATTTTTTTGCTTTCAACCATTCCATATCTTTATGCTTGAGGTGTAACTCTTATAAACACATATAACTAAATATTTAAACTATTTGATCTGTTTCTCTCTTTGCTTTGGCAAGTCTAGTCCATTTGCATTTTCTATGTTGAGTATTTGGACTAATTTCTTACATTTATTATTATTATTTTTTTTTGAGACAGAATCTCGATCTGTAGCCCAGGCTGGAGTGTAGTGGTGTGATCTCGGCTCACTGCAAGCTCTGCCTCCCGGGTTCACACTATTCTCCTGGCTCAGCCTCCCGAGTAGCTGGGACTACAAGCGCCCACCACCACACCCAGCTAATTTTTTGTATTTTTAGTAGAGACGGGGTTTAACCGTGTTAGCCAGGATGGTCTCGATCTCCTGATCTCGTGATCTGCCCATCTCGGCCTCCCAAAGTGCTAGGATTACAGGTGTGAGCCACCGCGCCTGGCCAGAAAAACTCACTCATTTAATTTTTGATTTTTATTTGGTTCACTTTTCTGTGTTCTCTCTTATTTTTTATTTTTGTATTTTTAGTAGAGACATGGTTTCACCATGTTGTCCAGGCTGGTCTTGAACTCCCGACCTCAAGTGATCCACCCAACTTGGCCTCCCAAAATGCTGGGATTACAGATGTGAGCCACTGTGCCCAGCCTCTGTGTTGTCTTCATTCCTTATGTTTGGCCTTTAAATGGGGTTATTGGTTCATTGCATTTTCTTATTCTTCCTGTTTACTACTTAGGAAGCACGTATTCTAATTTTAGTGTTTTAATTACAGCTCTTGACTGTATCATGCATTTTTTCATATTTGTTAATTGTTTATTTGTCAAAACAAACTATTCATTTGCCCACATATTCATGTTTCACAGTTCACGAACATAGGCTAGTGACAAACTCCCATGGAACACAATCCACAGAAATTCTTTACATTCCAATATCACTTTGCATTCTGAAAGATACCAGCCTTTTTCATCTCTTCAAAATCGTTCGTAGAATTACAATTTCTGCAGAAATCTGTATATGCCTTATTTCATCGTTTAGCCACAACAAACTTATAGATAGTTGCAACTCCTAGGACACAACAAATGCTGCAACAATATGAAATGGCAGATGCTTGGCCAAAAGGCCAAAAACCTTGAGGTTTCATCAAGGCACTGGAAGCTATGATAGTCACGGTGTTGCATCATCCTCTACAAGTTCTTTCCAGACGATAGAGAAATAGGCATTGCTATTGCACCAGCTGCATGCAGGTGCAGAAGTTATTATGCATTTTTAATGCATTAACTCTGTTTAAAGGACTGCACCAATGATGTTACAAGGGCTTTAACATGCTTTCACTTTGGTATTTCCCATTCTGATTTATACACTGTTGTTCATTATTTCCCCTGGGTGGAGGAACTAGCCACATGATGTAAACACTATTACTATTCTTTTTATAAGGCTAACACCCAGTATGTTTCAATCTGCTTACATGTTTACCACTTTCTCTGTACACTGTTTCTTCTTGTCTTTCTAGGACAAGACTTTATTCTAAGACTTTTTTTTTTTTTTTTTTTTTGAGATGGAGTCTCACCTGTCACTAGGCTGGAGTGGAGTGGTGTGATCTCGGCTCACTGCAACCTCAGTCTTCTGGGTTCAAGCCATTCTCATGCCTCAGCCTCCTGAGTAGCTGGGACTGCAGGTGCACACCACCATGCTCAGCTAATTTGTTTTTTAAAATTGTTTTAGTAGAGACAGGGTTTCACCATGTTGACCAGGATAGTCTCAATCTCCTGACCTCATGATCTGCCCACCTCAGCCTCCCAAAGTGCTGGGATTACAGGTGTGAGCCACCACGTACGGCCTGTTCTAAGACTTTCTTCTGAAATGTTTTCACCTACTTGAAGTACAGCTTTTTGTATTTTCTTTAGAGCAGTTCCCTTGGTAGTCCACATTTTTAAAAACTGAATGTGGTTTGCTTTCATTCATTCATTCAGTTTTTTTTTTTTAAGGACAAGTTTTCGCTGCATTGCCTGGGCTCAAGGGAACCTTCCACCCCAGCCTCCTGAGTAGCTGGAATTGCAGGCACATGCCAACGTGCCTGGCTTGATTTCATTTTTGAAAAACAGTTTTCCTGGATGTACAATTCTAAATTAGCAGTTGTAATATCTTAGTACTTTCAAAACATTCTGCCATCTCTGGCTTCTTTTTTGCCTTGTTGTTTCTTGGTGGTCCTTTCTTTCTGGATGCTTCAAGATCTCTTGGTCTTTAGAGTCTACAGTTCCATTGTGATGTATTTTAAGGTGGCTTTCTTTCTATGTATTCTGCTTGGGATAAATTGTTCTTTCTGGATCTGTAGGTTTGTGGGTTTTTTTTTTTTTTTTTTTTTTTTTTTTTTTTTTTTGTGAGACAGAGTTTCTGTTGCCCAGGCTGGAGTACAGTGGTACGATCTTGGCTCACTGCAACCTCCGCCCCCTGGGTTCAAGCTAGTCTCCCACCTCAGTCTCCTGAGTAGCTGGGATTACAGACATGCGCCACCATGCCTGGCTAATTTTTGTACTTTTAGTAGAGACAGGGTTTAGCCATGTTGGCCAAGCTGGTCTCGAACTTCTGACCTCGGGTGATCCGCCCACCTTGGCCTCCCAGAGTGCTGGGATTACAGGCATCAGCCATTGCACCCGGCCCATTTGCTCTTAATATTGCCTGTCCTGACCTTATTCTCCATGTCTTTTAAGCTTTCATATTTTCAATCTCCTATCCGTTTATGCTGCTGTCTGGATAAATTCTTTGGCCATAGCTTCAGCTCTCTAATTCTGACTTCAGCTGCTATCTATTCTGTATATTGAATTTTAGATTTCAATAATTATATTCTTCATCTGTAGAAGTTCTATTTTATGTTTTTTGTTTTTATATAAAAGGATTTTTTTAAAAAAATCTTTCTATTTTTTCTTGTTTCTTATAAGCTTATTTTCGTAATTACATCCTTAAATTTTAAAAACATTTTCATGTAACATCTATAATTCTTAGTGGTCTGAATCTGTGTCTCTTCTTTCTTTTTTTTTTTTTTGAGACAGGGTTTCACTCTTGCCCAGGCTGGAGTGCAGTGGCATGATCTCAGCTCACTGTAGCCTGGACCTCCCAGGCTCAAGTGACCTTCTCACCTCAGCCTCCCGAGTAGCTGAGACTACAGGCATGTGTCATCACGCCTGGCTAATTTTTGTAGAGATGAGGCTTCACCATGTTGCCCAGGCTGGTCTTGAACTCCTGAGCTTAAGCAATCCACCTGCTTTGGCCTCCCAAAATGCTGGGATTACAGGCATGAGCCACCTTGCCTGGCCTGAATCTATGTTTCTTGTTTTTATGTATTTTTACTCAGATTTTCAAGGCTATGAGTTCATTGCTTGGTTTATGAGTGGTAGTTGTTGAGGCCTAAATTGGGGAGGCTTTCCCCCAGAGACAGTTTGCTTCTCTTTCTTCTCTTGGATGGAGTCACTTTAGACTTTTTAGAAGACTTTGACTAAGAAAGGGTGGTCATGTAGCTTTACCACCTCTCTGCAGTTCTGAAGTTCTGATACTCACATCAGTGTTACTAGAGAACTCTGGCCTCAGGCACACCTCTTCTCTCCCTTCTTCCCTCCCTGCAAAGCTGGCTGCCTGCTACCCGTTTTTCAGCCCCCAGGTGCCCCCTCTGCAGGCTCAGCTCCTGGCCACCTCACCCTGGCAATGACATTCCTTCCCAGGCTCCTTTGTGGTCCCTCCCTGATTCCTATCCATAAAGAGGTGTGTCTCCTCCCTACTGGCCTTGGACATTCCGGGACTAGCTCACGATGATCTGTTTGGTTGCTGGAGTAAGTGGTCCTTGCAGACTTCTCTTAGGTTTGTAAGATTAACAGTTTAGTTATCAGAGCTCATTCTTTCTTTAATTAATCAACATTACTGAGGTATAATTTATAATACAACAAACTGCCTCCATTTAAAGTGTATAGTTCAGCCCGGGTGTGGTGGTTTACGCCTGTAATCCCAGCACTTTGGGAGGCCAAGGCAGGCAGATTACCTGAGGTCAGGAATTTGAGACCAGCCTGGCCAACATGGTGAAACCCTGTCTCTACTAAAAATACAAAAATTTAGTCGGGTGTGGTGGCACATGCCTATAATCCTAGCTACTTGGGAGGCTGAGGCAGGAGAATCACTTCAACCTGGGAGATGAAGGTTGCAGTGAGCCGAGATTGTGCCATTGCACTCCAACTTGGGTGACAGAGTGAGACTCTGTCTCAAAAAAAAAAAAAAAGGAAAAAAAGTGTATGTTTAGTGAGTTTTGAGAAAGTCTTGGCCTATGTATCCACCACCACAGTCAAGACATGGAACATTTCCTCACTTCAAAAGTGCCATGGGCCCTTTTGTAGTACTCCATGTCATATCTGGCCATGGGCAACCACTGCTCTGCATTATGACAGACTAGTTTTCGCATCGTAGAATTTCATATAAATGGAATAACAAAATCTGAATTCTTTTTTTTTATTTTTTATTTTTTTTACAACCAGTAGCTAAGAAACAACTTGAATTCTTTGTGTCTGCTCCTTTCACACAGTACAATTGTAAAATTTATCAATGCATTGTGTCTATCAATTGTTCATTGCTGAGTAATATTTTATTGTATGAATGTACTATAACTTGTTTATCCAGTCACTTGTTGATAGATACTTGATTTGTTTCAGATTTTTGACTATTGTGAATAATGTTCTTTGGAACATTTGTGTAGAAGTCTTTGTGAAGACATGTTTTCTTTCTTCTGAGGTAAATACCTAGGAGTGGAATGGCTAAGTCATAGGATAGGGAGTGCTTAACTTTGCAAGAAACTGTCAGATCAATTAGCTCAGTGTGATGGTGCATGCCTGTAGTTTCAGCTACTTGGGAAGCTGAAGCAGGAATATGGCTTGAGCCCAGGAGCTGGAAGCTGCAGTGAGCTATGATTGCACCACTGCACTCCACCCCGGGCAACAGAACAAGACTCTGTCTTTAAAATAATAATAATAATAATAAACTGGTTGTCATATTTTTACATTCTCACCAAAAGTGAATGAGAGTTCTGTATAGAACTCATTCTTGAGATTGAAAGGCATCTGAACATGCCACACCAAAATATGCCACTTAAGCATGCTGATTACTTTGATCTGAAGGGAACTGAAAAACAGCAGATTCAGAAAGGGTTGTCTGCTCTTCCCATTTCTACCTAAAAGCTGGGCATAAATTTCCCATGAGAAAGGTTTTCCTAGGAAGTAGAGAACATTCTTATCACTGGAGATGGGAAGTCAATGCTGAGATATGTTTGCCAAGCAATCCTTCCTGAAGTAACCCTTATTTTTCATTAGTTTTCCCCATATACTCGCTAGTTACTTTCCCACAACTTGCTACCCCTAGAATTCCATACATTTTTCCTTTGCCTTGTCACTTCTCCAAACATTTACAGCCCTTGGTTAAAATGGTATATAAGCCTTTGGGTCTAACCACTTCTTTGGAGTTTTCACTTCTTGTCTGTGAAGTCCTTGATGCTATGTAAAATTGTTAACATCAAAGAAAATTTGTATGATTTCTCCTGTTAATCTGTTTTTTGTCAATTTGATTTGTAGGTCTTAGTTAAAGAACCTAAGAGGGTAGAGGAGAAGTTTTCCTTTCCCTACAAGGTAAAAAAATAAAAAAAGTTTAGAGAATGATGGCTTTTGCCATGATTGCCACAAGGAGAATGCTGGGCTGGAGAGATGATATGGTGTCTGGAATCACAGTGCTGTATAGTATTCCTTTATCTTTCTCTCCTGCTGGGCAACCCCCAAGATTTAATTACCACGGGGCTTCTTGCTCATGTGTACTGTGCACTTGGATGCAATAAACCATTCACTTACAACCTTACATCACAATGTGGCTCTGATGGATCCTGGCCAACACTTCCTAATCTCTGCTTTCTATCCCTGGGGAAACTGACTTCTTTTCCTCCAACTTCAATTCCATTTCTCATTTATAGATGTTGCCTTTCATGTCAGAATCTTGCTCTAACTTCCAACCTCTCTGACCAGATTTCATGGTCCTCTTCCTCTATTTGGCTTCTTTGGGTAATCCCTCCCTGGTTTCATCTCACCATAGGCCCTTTTATTGCAGTGCAGGCTGCACCCTCATCAAATTTCCCTCAGTCCTGTGATCAAGCCCTAGGAAAGCAGTCCCAAGCAGGCCACAGCACCACCCTCCAGCCTGAACACTGAGATGGATCTGAGGGCCAAAGCCTTATCTTTCACCCCAGGGACTTAGGAACATGCTATAGAAAGCAGCCATCAGAACTGTCCAGATGACCACTGTAATTTTTTTATGTGCTTTGCTAGCCTGCCTGTTCTCCTTACTGCCATCTTGCTAGCACTGGCTATGCCACTGGGGGAGTTTGAAGGCCTCCTTCTTCTTGAAGGTGTGAAAGGAAAATAAAGGTATTAGAAAACTGCATTCAAGAACACCTGTCAGAGTCCTATAGCTGATTATAAAAAACATCTTTTGAAAAGGATAAAAGTAAAACAACTGTGGATGACAAGTCTTAGAACAGTCATAAAGACACAATTGACAAGGAAATTTGGTTGCTTTGGTGGCATACAACAATTTTACATAGTAGTCATAATTGCTACTGATAACGTATGCTAAGACATATCAGAATCACAGGAATTTCATACAATTCAGGAACACATACTAATAACATGTTTATATAAATATATTTCTAATAACTTTGGAGACGCTAGAATAGAGGGAAAACTTCCAAGACTCCCATGGAGAGCTTAAATGTTCATGAGTATCAAACAGAATAGGAGTTAATTCCATGGACTGAACTAATAGAAGACTAAAATAATCCTTTTATGACATTTTGTTTAAAACATTGCTGATTCTTTGTTTTTCAGCACCAAGAAACTTTTCTTTTGCACTTTTTACAGCTTTTAACAATTGAGTAAACTCCTATAAACAAAATTTGGACATATTTGTCCCTACCTGATTTCTCAAAAATTTGGAAACTACTTGTGAATATTTTTAACTTATGGCAATATAGTCATTTGCATAAGTGCAATAAGAATCTGTTTTCTTTTGTAACAGGACAAAATTGGAGACACAGGTTATTTTACCAAGGTTTTGACTGGAATGGTATGCTTTCAGATACAGATGCCTTTAAGGAATCAAAGTTGACTTACAGAGCCAATGAGAGCCCCTTGGGAAACTGGCCCCATACCTTGTCTACACAGCCCCTGTACAGGTTCATAACCTTTTGAAACCACCTTTGCAAAAGTTGTATCAGTGAGAAAAGTATAACGGTAAGCTAAGCTAACCCAACCCAACCCCCATCTTACCTTTCCCTTAATTATTCCTGGGCTATTGGGCCAAGCTAACTTTGGAAGACATTTAGGCTATAGTTACATGGTAATAGGCCTTGCCCCAAACTCAACTGCTTTTGTAACACTAATGAGATGCCGTCAGGCTGGGAGAAGGAGAGGAACCTAAGTCCTGCTAAGGTGCAGACATAAATGATTGTTAGCCATTATTCTGGAAGGTATAAGATATGCTACTTCTCCAGTTACTGCTGCAGATAACACCATTATTGTAGATTGGCCTTTTGAGATACGTTTCCAGATTTTTTTGCATGTCTGATAACCATGGCTCCACCTGGACCAACAAACTCACTCCTGTGGCTGCACCCAGAAGCAATTTGGTGGGCAGGAGGACAGCTTTGACCTCTTGTGATTTTTGTCTCCACCCCAACAAATCAGCAGCAAGTACCTGTTACCTGGCCACCCCCACCCCTTCTCCAAAACTGCTTTTGAAAAACCTGTAACCTTACAAGCTTTGAATGAGATGATTTGAGTACAAACTTCATCTCCCACCTGGTGTGGCTGGCCTTGTGTCTGTTAAACTCTTTTTTTACTACAGTGCCATGGTCTTTCTTTATACAGTGGGCAGGAAGAACCCCTCAGGCAGTTATACTGTGGTAAGCAAAGAATATCACTTTCTGATAGTCCCAGGAGCCCCAAGTTTTCTTGGGAACTCAAGGTGAGGAATTCACCCAATTAATACAGGTATTTGCAGGCAGAGGCTAGACTTAAGCCATTAAAGTCGAATCTGATATTCCTTATGGAATAAAGTTCCAGCAATGCCAATTAAAAAAAGAGGAGCCCATATGGCAAATAATTAGTCTTTCTGACTTTATGAAAATATCCCAGCCGAGTGTGATAAGATTAAAACTTATTTTGCAAATGAATTTGTCTTATGACTTGTCTTTAGTGAAAATAGGACTGGAGAGAGAAAAATTAAGTTTCAAAATAAACTATAGTACACCTGTTAGAGTCTAGTCTTGCCTAACTTTTTTTGATTTTTATTATTTTCTACAGTTTGGACTGAATTTTAAAATTTTCCTGGCTACAAGTCTCCAAAACAATGTTTTCAATATTTTTTCTCCTTTTTTTTCCCTTTCCCCCCATTTTTCCTGATTTGAAATCACTAAAAATTAAGCCGTGCTTTCTTAGAGCTCTGTGAACAACTTCAGAAGAAAATAATGGCAGCCTATTTACATACCTAAACCACTTTCATACCTGCCTACTGATGTATGGCCTTCAGAGTAATATGGCCTATATCAATTTTTGAGGATTGTTCTTCACTGTTTGTTTGTTGTTGTTTTTCTTCCTTCCTCCCCCTATTTTCTCTTTGTAGGATGTGTGACTTTACAACCTGCTTGTTTCACATATCCATGTGAAGAGATCACCAAACAGGCTTTGTGTGAGCAACATGGCTGTTTATTTCACCTGGGTGCAGGCGGGCATGAGCCCGAAAAAGGAGGCAGCAAAGGGTGGTGGGATTGTCATTGGTTCTTATAGGTTTGGGGATAGGTGGTGAAGTTAAGAGCAATGTTTTGGGGGCAGGAGGTGGATCACACAAAGTACATTCTCAAGGGTGGGGAGAATTATAAAGAACCTTCTTAAGGGTGGGGGAGATTACAAAGTTCATTGATCAGTTAGGGCAGGGCAGAGACAAATCACAATGGTGGAATGTCATCAGTTAAGGCTATTTTCACTTTTGTGGATCTTCAGTTGCTTCAGGCCATCTGGATGTACACATGCAGGTCACTGGGGATATGATGGCTTAGCTTGGGCTCAGAGGCCTGACATTCCTGTCTTCTTATATTAATAAGAAAAATAAAACAAAATAGTGGTAAAGTGTTGGGGCAGCAAAAATTTTTGGGGGTGGTGTGGAGAGATAATGGGCAATGTTTCTCAGGGCTGCTTCGAGTGGGATTAGGGGTGGCGTGGGAATCTAGAGTGGGAGAGAGTCAACTGAAGAAAGGTTTGGGTGATATTGTGGAGTTGTTAGAAGGAGGATTTTTTTTTTTTTTTTTTTTTTTTTTGAGATGGAGTCTTGCTCTGCCGCCCAGGCTGGAGTGCAGTGGCCGGATCTCAGCTCACTGCAAGCTCCGCCTCCCGGGTTCACGCCATTCTCCTGCCTCAGCCTCCCGAGTAGCTGGGACTACAGGCGCCCGCCACCTCGCCCGGCTAGTTTTTTGTATATTTTAGTAGAGACGGGGTTTCACCATGTTAGCCAGGATGGTCTCGATCTCCTGACCTCGTGATCCGCCCGTCTCGGCCTCCCAAAGTGCTGGGATTACAGGCTTGAGCTACCGCGCCCGGCAGAAGGAGGATTTTTCATATGGAATTATTGGTGATGGCCTGGATGCAGTTTTGTATGAATTGAGAAACTAAATGAAAGACACAAGGTCTGAATAAGAGAAGGAGAAAAACAGGTATTAAAGGACTAAGAATTGGGAGTACCCAGGACATCCAATTACAGAGTGTCAAAGGGGGTTCAGTGTAATTATTTACTTGGTTGGTGAGTTTTTGGGCTCTATCCTTGAGTTGTTTTTTATGTTGTCGTATACCTGGACAGATTGATTTAGGTAAAAACAACATTCTTCATTTAAAAATAAACAGATTCTTCCCCCCCTTTTTTTTCTTTTTCTTTAAAAAAAAATTTTTTTTAAAGCAGAGAGTAAGTCAGGGCCTCCTTGAATTTGGAGGAAAGAGAAATGCAAAGCCAGCAATTGTTTGTTAAAGAAGGATTAGAAATGGCTAGGAGAGAGTGAGTGAGATTGATAGTGTGGTGGAGATAGCTGGGGAGAGGTAGAGGGAACGAGAATAAGAGTAAATATAAAAGTAAAGAATAGGACTTCATCAGGGTGAAAGTATTGGAGTGTACTTTGTCACTGAAGATCTTCTATCCACTTAAAGAGAGACTTAAGGGTGGCAGTTTGAGGTAAAACCAGGAGCCACTAAATACCAAGAGCCTGAGAAACTGCTTGGGTGATTTGACTAATAAAGGCTGGTCCATTATCAGACTGTATAGAGGTGGGAAGACCAAACTGAGGAATTATGTCTGACGGAAGGGAAGAAATGACCGTGGTGGCCTTTTCAGACCCTGTGGGAAATGTCTCTACCCTTCCGGTGAAAGTGTCTACCCAGACATGTTTCCTGACTGAGGCATGTAAATAAAGTCAATTTGCCAGTCCTGGGCAGGGTCAAATCTCCGAGCTTGATGTGTAGGGAAGGGAGGGGGCCTGAACAATCCCTGAGGAGTAGTAGAATAGCAGATGGAACACTGATAAGTGATTTCCTTAAGGATAGATTTCCACAATGGAAAGGAAATGAGAGGTTCTAAGAGGTGGGCTAGCAGCTTGTAACCTACATGGAAGAGGTTATGAAATGACAATAGAATAGAATGGGCCTGTGAGGCTGGAAGGAGATATTTTCCTTGGTCCAAGAACCATTTGCCTTGTGTGGGAAGAGATTGATAGGTGGAAGTTTCAGTGGAAGAGTAAGCGGGAGTGACCGATGAGAAGGAGAAAAACTGACCGTGAGGGATAGAAGTTGGAACGCTAGCTGCTTCTCTAGCTACCTTATCAGCATAAGCATTGCCCTGACCAATGGGATCTGATGCCTTTCGATGGCCCTTGCAGTGAATGATTCCAGCTTCCTTTGGAAGTAAAGCGGCTTTGAGAACAGTTTTTATTAAAGAGGCATTAATGATGGAGGACCCTTGTGTGGTGAGGAAACCTTTCAGCTCATAAAACAGCATGGTGGTGAAGGATATGGGGTCAGTATAAATATTGACACATAGTCCCTTTACAAGAGTGAGGGCCTGAATTAAGGCAATGAGTTCGGCTTGCTGAGAGGTAGCAGAGGGGGGCAGAGCAGTAGCCTCAATGATAGATGTGGAAGATACTATAGCATAGCCTGCCTTTGCTGGTGTGTGGCGATTAGGCCTGGTGGAACTGCCATCAATATACCAAGTGTGAAAAGGGTGAGGAACAGGAAAGAAGGAAATATGGGGAAATAGAGTGAATGTCAGGTGAATCAGAGAGATACAGTCATGGGGGTCAGGTGTGGTATCCGGAATAATGTGGGAGGCTGGATTGAAGTCTGGGCCAGGAACAATGGTAATTGTGGGAGACTCAACAAAGAGTGAGTATAGCCAAAGGAGCTGGGGAGCAGAAAGTATATGTGTCAGGTATGAGGAAGAAAATAGATTTTGGAAGTTACGAGAACTGTAGAGAGTGAGTTGAGCATAGTTTGTGATTTTGAGGGCCTCTAAAAGTATTAGGGTGGCAGCAACCACCACACGCAGACATAAAGGCTAGGCTAAAACAGTAAGGTCAAGTTGTTTGGACAGAAAGACTACAGGGTGCGGTCCTGGCTCTTGTGTAAGAATTCCAACCGGTTGCAGGGCCTGCACTTTGGCTGTGTGTAATGAAAAGGGTTGGGATGAGTTAGGGAGAGCTAGTGTGGGGGCAGCTTCTAGGGCTGTTTTTAAGGAACGGAAAGAGGAGTGGGGGAAGGATTTAGGATCTATGGGATCAGCTAGGTTTGCTTTTGTGAGTTTATATAATGGTTTAGTCGGGATGGTAAAAGTAGGTATCCAAAGGCGGAAGTACCTAACCATGCCTAAGAAGGAAAGGAGTCCATCAGGGTTATCTGAGAATTTACCTAGGTCTATTTTAATTTGTTTTAAGTCTGAGAGAGAAAATGGTACATGCACTCTGGCCAGGCCGAATTCTCCTCCTCCCACTGCTTGGAGGGGGCATAATCAGGGAATATTGGCACTCTTTGGTTCATTGTTTATCCCTTGGTCTATCTCCTTTTGGACCGAATGGGTTGAAGGGGGCCACTTATTAGGTGGGGAAGGAGTTGGGGGGCACTGGGGTAGGGAGGTAGACTCTGAGGGCTTCCTGTAGGGCATAAATCACACTTTTTACATACTTGCGAGTTGTGTCTTAATGAAAAGAAAGTTTGTACATATGGCACTTCACTCCATTTGACTTCTTTTCTACGAAAGAGGTCTAGCTGTAAGATGGTGTTATAATTTATACTTCCCTCAGGAGGCTAGGTTTCTCCCCCTTGAAGAGGATTTCATGAAGGCCTGGAAGCAAGAGGATGAAGACTTGTGTTCAGCTTTGCCTTGGGACCTGCCTCCATAGCTAGGGAAAGAGTGTAATGAATGTGGGAACACTGCAGCTTGATTGAGAAACTCCAGTTGCTTCACACGTTTTTCTCGTTGCCCTTGTTTCTAAGAGTTTGCTGTGAAGAAACACTGTGTATAGAGTGTGTAAGTATATGTGTGTGTGTGTGTGTGTGTGTATGAGAAAGAGAGAGACTCATACCTACCAGCTGGCTTCATCTCTCTCTCTCACTCTCTCTGACTTTCTATTTTGTTGTCTCATTTTTCTGATACCTCTCTGTATCTCTTCTCTGACTCTTTACTCTTTTGATCTCTTGCTATTCCCACCCTTGGTTTCTCTTTCTTTCATCTCCTCCCCTTCCCTTTTTTGGGACTCAGTTGCTCAGTTGCAATTGTCAGTGTTGTCTGCAGCCAGGCCAGGGGGGACAGGCAGGGAGGACTCATTTCATTTCTTGCCTCCACCCTCCAGTTATAGTTGGTTCCATGCATCTCATTCCTTCTTCCTTCAGGTGTGATTCTGAATCTGGCACAGTGGTCTCCAGACCTGGTGCCTTCGCAGTAAGTGGCCTTTCTGCTCTCTGTCACCCCTGCTACATAACTGTGTCTCACTCTTTTATCTTCCCATCTTTGTCTCTGGTCCTGGTTCTTGGCAGTCTTGTTTTTGTTGCTAGCCTTAGCTTGGTCAAGGCACTGGGAAAGGCCAGTCCCATTCCTGCCTGTTCCCCTGGACTCTGGGGTACTCCCTGAGCAATGGGCACAGGAGGCCTTGGAGGAGGAGGAGAGGTGCCCAGGAGGGAAGGCTTGCAGTGGCCTCCTCAAGGCATCTCCCCTCCTCAACCACCCCTGCCCTCTCACTCATGGGAGATGCTCTTACACGTACTTCACAGAGCATATTGAGACTCAGACATGACCACGCTTATCTTCTGACCACAAAACCCACACACCTGGCTTTCTCTGCCAAACAACCTCTCTCACTTTCCTCAGGAATAAATGGATGTTGTTCCTTCCAGCCTCCTGTCAAAGGCCGATCTTTTGCCTTTGCTTCGAATCCTGCCCCAATCCCCATTCTCCATTCCCTCCTCTGGTGCTTGCCTTTCTCTTCTGCATCTCTAACCTGACCGCTCTATGGGAGGCTTTGTGTCAGCATCCAGGTACATTCCGACCTTTCCCATGTTAAAGCAAACAAAACCTTCTCTGGACTTCTCATTTTCCATTTTACCTCAGGACCTTTCTCATCACTTTTGTTACCAAGCTTCCAGAGAGATTTGTCCATGCATGTTAACTCCATGTCTTTACCTCTTACTGTTTCTTTGCTAAGTTAATTTTTATCTTGTCAAAGTAATACATGATTATGGTTTCTAAAATCAACAGGCACTAAAAAGCTTATGCCCTGGAACAGTAGTCCATTCCTCTCCTGATGCCCAGTCTCTTTTCCCTGAAACAATTATTAATACATTAGATTTTAACTATTTCTTCTTACATCTCTGCATTTTGAAGTAATACATGTACTGTATATCACTACCTTTTGATTCAACATTTTAGGCATTATCTATTGACTTCCTCTTCTAGTACATTCCATGGACCACCATCCTTTCAATATAATTATATTTTAAAGTTTAGTTGGAGCAATGTTCAGTGATTACACTATGATTTCTATGCAAACATTATTCACACTTGAGTGTTGTAGTTTACTGTTATATTTCCAATTTTATTTTTTTGTTTCTCCTCTTGCTAGCAATTTCCTTATTTTACTTTCATTTATCTGGTTTTCTTGGAAGTTACTGCTAGCTTTTTCCACCTTCTAATAGCCTCCAAGTAGGCTCTTTTAGAAAGCCAGTAGCATCGCTAATCTAGCAAGTCTTTTTTCTTTTTTCTTGGAGACATTGTTTTTGGAGAAACCTGTTCTCTTTCTGCCAGGACTTTCGGGGATCCTCAGCTCTCTAGGTCAGAGGACCAGCTGCCTTCTGGGAATTTGTTTTTCTCCTTTTCTTTTTTTCTTTTTTTTTTTGAGACGAACTCTCACTTTGTTGCCCAGGTTGGAGTGCAGTGGTGCAATCTCAGCTCACTGCAACCTCTGCCTCCTGGGTTCAAGCAATTCTCCTGCCTCACCTTCCCGAGTAGCTGAGATTACAGGCGTGCATCACGATTCCCAGCTAATTGTGTATTTTTAGTAGAGACAGGGTTTCACCACGTTGATCAAGCTGGTCTCAAACTCCTGACATCAAATGATCCACCCACCTCAGCCTCCGAAAGTGCTGGGATTACAGGCATGAGTCACTGTTCCTGGCCTGTTTTTCTCCTTGTTTGAATTCCTATTTCATGGAGCTCCTATCTTCTTCCTTTTTCATTCTCCAGTGATTTCAACAACTTAGAGAAATGGTGACAGTGCTTCAATTCTTTTGTCTCTCTGGTCAAACTGCACCAGCCTAGGCTGGGGTTAAGTGGTAGAGGAGGGGTGTGGGTTTCAGGGAGGGACGTGGGAAGTCTCCTGGGCTCTTTTTCTCTTGGTGACAGAATAGTTCATGCCTTCCACCTCTCCCTTGTTTCTCAACTTCAACATTTGAAAAAATGAGGCCAAGTTTTCCACTGGTGAGCAATTGCCTGTCCCATTGACAGTCATCCCACTGACAGTCAGTGGGTGGTTCTGCTTCACAGAGGCTTGGGGCAGGTGGGGAGGGGCCCTTCTGTTCCAGGCCTACATATACTAGGAACTGTTGGTATCGAGCTGTAGCTGGTAGGTACCAGCACCACCAAACAGAAGTTAACTAGTGAGTATGGGTTAAGAGAGCCCAGACTTGGACCTGTAGAGCTGTCTGACCAGGAAAGGGGATCTGTTTCATCTCAGTCCCTAGGCTTTGCTTACTGGGCTCCTGGATCAGGGAGCTGAGTTCTCCCTGCCTCACCTCCAGCTCCCCAAGTCTGAACTGTGGTGAGCAGCCTAGACTAGTCATCTTCTTGGCAGGTCTAGTGTTGTCTTTTCTTTCCTGAATTATTAAATAGCTTTACCAACATCAGAAATTTGCAGGGAAGCCCTGAGTCTTCCCATGCAGCCTGAAGCTTTGCTGTAAATTAATACTGCTTTCACAGGCCTGCTTTTCCAAACTGGCCTATGACAACCAAAGTCCCATGTATCCTAACATGTTCCAAACATTTTCTTTCTCTGTCGGAATGTAGTCAAAATGTTGGTATTTGAATCGCAACAACTCTCTGTGTTCCCAAATTCTCTTTTGAACACTCTCAATGATGAACGTGACATTGTACTACTGAGATGGGTTCACTATGGGCCTTAGGTCACAGGTGTATTTCTGGATTCTGAAGGCTTTCTATTAATTGTTGCTTTTCTTTTCCAAAGACTGCCACCTGGACTACATTTTAGTTCTGCATTAGAAACACAACTCAAAATCCTGCTTGCCCTTCCCTGCTACTTTAGTATTTACATATGTCTCCAGTTTCTGGTAACATTTAGCCTAACTTCCTGGTTCCTGATTCTGTCTTCTATGTCTTTATCTTTTGAGTTTTTTCTGTCTCTCTTTTCCACCCAGGGCATAGACCACAGTTTAAATCCTGCCTCTTTGCCCAGTGGCCTAGCTCTGGAAAACTCTGAAAATACATTTTTCTCTGACTGCCAAATTTCTCATGTGGATTAGTACCTGAGATGATTTCTGAGATGATCAAAAAGGATATGTAAATCACCTGGCACAAAGTGATTTACATGTGACGGTTCCTCTTCGTATCATTATCTGGATTTGTTTCCTTATCTGAATTAGGAGACTTCTAGCTTTCCAATCCATGTGTGATTGAGGCCAGCAGGCTGACGTGTGAGCCTTTGAGCCATTGAGTGTAGATTTTTTTTTACCTTCTTGCCGTACCACAGCACTTCCAGCAAATGTGCTCCAGCTCTCTATAGATTCACACAGCCAGGGACAGGCTCACTTTTAAAACTTAAAACTTGGCCAGGCACAGTAGCTCATCCAAGGTGGGTGGATCACCTGAGGTCAGGAGTTTGAGACTAGCCTGGCCCACATGGTGAAACCCCATCTCTACTAAAAATATAAAAATGAGCTGGGCGTGGTGGCGGGCGCCTGTAATTCCAGCTACTTGGGAGCCTGAGGCAGGAGAATTGCTTGAACGCGGGATATGGAGGTTGCAGTGAGCCGAGGTCATGTCACTACTCCCTAGCCTGGGCAACAGAAGGAGACTCTGTCTCCAAAAAAATAAAATAAATAAAAACTTAAAGTTTTTTTTTTCTTAATCCATCTATCTAAGGAGGCATACAGAGCCTAATAAAGAATGTGTGTGAGAAGGAAAGAGGAAGGGAGCGGGGACAGAGAGAGAGAGAGACAGAGCGTCTGAGAAAGAGAGAGAGAGAGAGATTGAGAGATTAACACACCCACATACCTTCCTACCCATTTGCCAACACAGTCACGTGTCACCTGACAAAAAGGCAGTGGGGAATGACTAGGAAAATTCCCGTGCTCTTTCATCTGCTTGTCTTTCTTGGAGCTTTGCGCATGTATCTCGTCTTTCCCTGGCCTCCGCTCTGCAGCTTGCCAAGCCCCCAGAAAGCAAGGTGGGCCTCTCAGCAGTGGACCTCTCCTTTTGCCTCCTTCTCCAGGTGACTGGTCTGCTGGTCTGGACTTGATCCTTTCCCCAGATCACCATGGCCATGACCAAGGCCAGAAACCCCCGGGAGGCATTGCTGTGGGCCTTGAGTGACCTTGAGGAGAATGATTTCAAGAAGTTAAAGTTCTACTTACGGGATATGACCCTGTCTGAGGGCCAGCCCCGACTGGCCAGAGGGGAGTTGGAGGGCCTGATTCCAGTGGACCTGGCAGAATTACTGATTTCAAAGTATGGAGAAAAGGAGGCTGTGAAAGTTGTCCTCAAGGGCTTGAGGGTCATGAACCTGTTGGAACTTGTGGACCAGCTCAGCCACGTTTGTCTGCATGGTGAGTGTGGACCGGGGAAGGGGAGGGCAGGATGGCACTGGGACTCCCCTCCCCCCATGGCATTTGCAGAGCTGCCTGTAGCCTGTAACTTATGCCTTCTGTCACCTTGCCCTCTAGTCCCCAGTGCCCCAGAGTCCTTGGTGGTCTCCACCTGAGGGTTCCAACAACTGTCGGGAGGGGGATGAGCCAAAGCTGGGGATTTAAGAAAATACTAGTCTTTCTTCCCCACCGCCTACCTCCAGTTGCAGTGGCAGAGAAGGAGAGTCTGAAGAAAGGGGCTTAGAGACTGGGAGGGTGTTGGTAAAGGGATTTCCACTAACCAGAAGAAATAGCATCAGGATGTAGGAGTCAGACCTGTCCCTAGCTGCTTCCTGGCAAGCAGCTCAGGCTGCTTCTAAGTCTTCTGTGCCCCTGATCTCTCAAGGAACCACACTACAGAATGGGTGGGTGTGGAACCTCATGGCCTCCTGGTTCTTCCTGTGGGTGCCTGGGGGGAGGGAGGGATCTTTTGGTGCCTGTGCTCCCTCCCATAGGCTCCTTTCATGCCTGAAAGCTCCTCTGCTACATACAAATGGGAGGGTTTCATGGACCCAGAGTCATGGCTCTTGCTGAGAAGCTGGTTTATCTTTAGTATTTGGCTTGTCCTTTCCCAAGAACAGGCTTATTTTAGTCCCTTTTGTGTTGCTATAAAGCAATACATGAGACTGGGTAATTTATAAAGAAAAGAGATTTATTTGGCTTATGGTTTGGCAGGTGGTACAAGAGGCATATTGTCAACATTGGCTTCTGGTGACGCCTCAGGAAGCTTTCAGTTATGGAAGAAGGCAAGGTCAGAGCTGGTGTGTCACATGGCAAGAGAGGGAGGAAGAGAGAGGGGAGGAGGTGCCAGGCCCTTTTAAACCACCAGCTCTTGTGTAGCTAATAGAGCAAGAACTCACTCATTACTGTGGGGAGAGCCCCAAGACATTCATGAGGGATTTGCCCCTATGACAAAAACAACTCCCACTAGGCCCTACCTCCAACATTGGGGATCACATTTCAACCTGAAATTTGGAGGGGACAAACATCCAAACTATATCAAGTCTCCTATCACTTCACCATCCTCAGACATCCCTTTCCTTTCCCCTCTCTTTGTCCTCACCTCTTCACATGGAGACATTTCACATGAACACTCAGACATTCATGCATTCTCACACAGGCATTTTGCACTTACATGTATTCTTACACACACTTGCTGATGCACACTGACATACCTTCCCTGCACAACAGTACATGAAGGTCCATGAACACATTCCATGAGCACATGTGGATACCAGCATTCATGCACAAATATCTACACACAGAACACACCCTTGCACACTCAGATGTGTATGTGCATACTATGCCTGCACACACACACTCATGCACACATACAGTGGCCCTTCCCCATGAAGCCAGAACTATAATCTCAGGGAGATCCAAGTTGGAGACATAGAAGAAGACTAATGAGCAGAGTCAGTTTGGAGGGGCCATTCTGCCTTTTAAAATTCCCATTTCACCACCTAACATCCCATTTGTTTGGCTCAGATTACAGAGAAATATACCGAGAGCATGTGCGCTGCCTAGAGGAGTGGCAGGAAGCAGGAGTCAATGGCAGATTCAATCAGGTGCTCCTGGTGGCCAAGTCCAGCTCAGAGAGCCCAGAATCACCTGCTCACCCTATCCGGGAGCAGGAGCTGGACTCTGTCATGGTGGAGGCTCTATCTGATTCAGGGGAAAAGCCCTCCCTGGCCCCATCCTTAGTTGTGCTACAGGGGTCTGCTGGCACTGGAAAGACCACTCTCGCCAGAAAAATGGTGTTGGACTGGGCCACTGGTAGTCTGTACCCAGGCCGGTTTGATTATGTCTTTTATGTAAGCTGCAAAGAAGTGGTCCTGCTGCTGGAGAGCAAACTGGAGCAGCTCCTTTTCTGGTGCTGCGGGGACAATCAAGCCCCTGTCACAGAGATTCTGAGGCAGCCAGAGCGGCTCCTATTCATCCTGGATGGCTTTGATGAGCTGCAGAGGCCCTTTGAAGAAAAGTTAAAGAAGAGGGGTTTGAGTCCCAAGGAGAGCCTGCTGCACCTTCTAATTAGGAGACATACACTCCCCACGTGCTCCCTTCTCATCACCACCCGGCCCCTGGCTTTGAGGAATCTGGAGCCCTTGCTGAAACAAGCACGCCATGTCCATATCTTAGGCTTCTCTGAGGAGGAGAGGGCGAGGTACTTCAGCTCCTATTTCACGGATGAGAAGAAAGCTGACAGTGCCTTCGACATTGTACAGAAAAATGACATTCTCTACAAAGCGTGTCAGGTTCCAGGCATTTGCTGGGTGGTCTGCTCCTGGCTGAAGGGGCAGATGGAGAGAGGCAAAGCTGTCTTAGAGACACCTAGAAACAGCACTGACATCTTCATGGCTTACGTCTCCACCTTCCTGCCGCCCGTTGATGATGGGGGCTGCTCCGAGTTTTCCCGGCACAGGGTCCTGAGGAGTCTGTGCTCCCTGGCCGCTGAAGGGATTCAGAACCAGAGGTTCCTATTTGAAGAAGCTGAGCTCAGGAAACATAATTTAGATGGCCCCAGGCTTGCCGCTTTCCTGAGTAGTAACGACTACCAATTGGGACTTGCCATCAAGAAGTTCTACAGCTTCCGTCACATCAGCTTCCAGGACTTTTTCCATGCCATGTCCTACCTGGTGAAAGAGGACCAAAGCCGGCTGGGGAAAGAGTCCCGCAGAGAAGTGCAAAGGCTGCTGGAGGCAAAGGAGCAGGAAGGGAATGATGAGATGACCCTCACTATGCAGTTTTTGTTGGACATATTGAAAAAAGACAGCTTCTTGAACTTGGAGCTCAAGTTCTGCTTCAGAATTTCTCCCTGTTTAGCGCAGGATCTGAAGCATTTTAAAGAGCAGATGGAATCTATGAAGCACAACAGGACTTGGGATTTGGAATTCTCCCTCTATGAAGCTAAAATAAAGAATCTGGTAAAAGGTATTCAGATGAACGATGTATCGTTCAAGATAAAACATTCAAATGAAAAGAAATCCCAGAGCCAGAATTCATTTTCTGTCAAAAGCAGCTTGAGTCATGGACCTAAGGAGAAGCAAAAACATCCTTCTGTCCATGGACAGAAGGAGGGCAAAGATAACATAGCAGGAACACACAAGGAGGCTTCTACTGGAAAAGGCAGAGGGACAGAGGAAACAGACGAGGAAGTTAGGTGCAGTGGGATGGGAAGCAGAGAAATGGCGACAATCACGCTGAAGGATTGGAGGAATGAAGGGGTGAAGGGACAGACATGAATATGGGGAAAGACAGAGTTAAAAAGGATGGAGAGAAGAGAACAAGACTAATGGGTACTAGAAGGAGTGAAGGACAAAGGAATGATTAGAAAAGAGAATTAGATTCGAGAAGATCAGAAGATATAAACATAGGACCTGGGCAAATGTGTAATGAGTCCTTAGGAACAGCCCCACGCACCACCAAGGTCTCTAGTACCCTCCCCAGAGGCTGTTTATAACTTCCTACAGTATAGTGTACAGTTTCCATAGCTCCTCTTATATATTAAAGTTGATGACCAAGCATTTGATTCTGACATTTGACTCTTTCCTAGACAATAAACTATTTCCTGCTTATTTCAGAGAAGGCTTCTGGAAACATTTCCAGGAATTGTTTTTACAGCCTAAAGCTATAGGGATACAGACATGTAAGAAAGGCAAGGATTGTACATTTCGAATTCATCATGCTGTGTCCAGACCTGTGCAAAATCCTGGCATAGAATAGTGTGTAGTAAAGGTTTATTGAACATATGTCTAGGGATCTCTTTGTCCTTAATCTGAAATTAAGATAAGTTTATATAATTAAAGATTTTGATACATGGATGTTGGTATTTGGGAGAAGGAAAGGATAAATTTGGAGTTACATACCAAGGCTCCACCAGATGAAAATAGTGCCTGACTGTGGGTTTCACAGGCAACAAAAGCAAATGTAACACAAGAACTTATATTGGTGCTATAAGCATGTCAAAATTATGCAAGAGATAATATAACATTTATGGGCTAGAAATAATAAATATAAATTACTTACAGTCATTATTGCTAGTTGAATATGCATATAATATCATTGATGTGAGAATCAGTGTGTTTTACTGGAAAGATTAGGAACACTGGTTCTAATAAACCTGGTTCTAAATATTGGATCTAAATACTGGATCTGCCATTTTCCAGTTATGTACCTTTGCTCAATTACTTATCTTTTCCAAGCATCAGTTTTTAAAAATTTATAAAATAAGAATTGTAATATTTATAATTTGGGAAAATATAAGGTTTAGACCTACTGCTGCTACTGCTACTAGAGTAGCAGAAACAATGATGATAATAAAAGTTAGCACATTTTAGAGCTCTTCTTGTGTGCCAGGCTTTGGGCAAGCATTTACATACACATACAGTTTAGTTTTCTCCCATTTTAAAAATGTACATAAATGTTCTATTGTGTCTTGGCCTCTTTCTCTCAACGTCTAGTTTTTATATGTTACATATAATGTTTCCATAATCATTTTGAATGCCTTTTTCTGCACATATATATTCATTTGTGTTGGATATACCTAGAACTGGAATTTCTGGGTCAAAGGATATGTATGTCTTTGGCTATAGAAGATAAAAGTGAACAATTTTTCAAAGTGATTGTATTAATCTTCTTTAATAAATAGTGTGTAAGAGTTACCACTATTCCAAATCCTTGTCAACACTTAGTATTGTCAATCTTTTCATTTTAGCTATTCTTGTGGTTATGTAATGGCCTCTAACCATGACTTTAATTTGCATTTTTCCTATGAGTAATGAGGTTGTCTATGCAAACCTTTATTGGCTATTTAGATATACCCTTTGGTGAAATGACTATTAATGTTTTTTATTCATTTAAAAATGTTAACAATATCTTTCATGAGCATATATGCAAAAATCCTCAGCCAAATATAAGCAAATTGAATCCAACAGTGTATAAAAAGAATTACATATTATGACCAAGTGAGATTTATTTCAGGTATATAAGGCTAGATCAGTATTTTAAAATTAATGTAATTTATCACATCAACAGGCTAAAGAAGTAAAATCATATGATCATATCAATAGATGCAGAAAAACATTTCCAACATCTATTCATGATAAAAATTCTCAACAAATTAGGAATAGAGGGGAACTTCTTCAGTTTGATAAACAACATCTACGAAAGCCCTATGGCTAAAATTATACTTAATTGTGAGAAAGTAGATGCTTTCTCCATAAGATTGGGAACAAGGCAAAGATGCCTTTTCTCACTGCTCCTATTCAACTTTGTGCTGGACATCCTAGCAATGCAATGAAAGAAGAAAAGGATGCAGCCATAAAAAGGAATGAGATCATGTCCTTTGCAGGGACATGAATAGAGCTGGAGGCCATTATCTGTGGCAAATTAATGCAGGAATAGGCAACCAAATACCACATGTTCTCACTTATAAGTGGGGGTTAAATGATGAGAACACATGGACACATAGAGGGGAACAACACACATTGGGGCCTATTGAAGGCTGAAGTTTGGGAGGATCAGGAAAAATAACTAATGGGTAGCAGGCTCAATACCTGGCTGATGAAATAATGTGTACAACAAACCCCCGACACAAGTTTACCTATGTAACAAACCTGCACATGTGCCCCTGAACTAAAAATAAAAGTTAAAAAAAGAAGAAAAGGAAATAGAAGATATAGTGATTGGGAGGGAAGAAATAACCTGTCTTTGTTCACAGATGACAAAATTGCCTATGTAGAAAATGTCAAAGAATTTATCTTTTTAAACCCTCTGGAACTAATAAGTAATTATAGTAAGATTGAAGGATACAAGGCAATATGCAAAATTCTATTGCTTTCTTAAATACCAGCAATGAACACAACACCATCTACCTTAGCACCAAAAAATACTTACATATACACCTAATTAAATATGTGCAAGATATCTATGAGGAAAATGACAACACTCTGAGGAAAGAAATCAAAGAAGCTGTAAATGAATGGGAAGATTTTCCATGTTCATGGATAGAAAGACTCAATATTGTTAAGATGTCAGTTTTCCCCAACTTGATCTGTAGATTCAATGCAATCCCTATCAAAATTCCAGCAAATAACTTTGTGGACACTGATAAGCTGATTCTAATGTTTATGTGCAAAGGCAAAAGACTCAGAACAGCCAATAAAATATTGAAGAAGAACAAAGTTGGAGGAGTGCTGCTATCCAACTTCTTCCTACTATAAAGCTACAGTAATCAAGACAGTATGGTATTGTTAAAATAATAGAGAAATCAATGGAGTGGAATAGAGAACCAGAAACAAACCTACACAAAAATAGTCAATCGATCTTAGACAAAGGAGCAAAAGCAATTTAATGGAGAAAGTTTACTCTTTTCAACAAACGGTGCTGAAACAACTGGACATCCACATGTAAAAAAATGAATCTAGATGTAAAATACAAAAGTACTAATATAAACTGCTAGAAGACAATATGGGAGAAAATATAGGTGACCTTGGGTTTGATGATGCCTTTTAAGATATAAGACCAAAAGCATGAATCATTAAAAAAAGAATTAGTTGGCTTCATTAAAATTAAAAACTTTTGCTCTGTGAAAGACACTGTTAAGAGAATGAAAAGATAAGCCAAAGACTGGGAGAAAATACTTGCAAACACATATCTGATAAAAGACTGTGTAAAAAAATATGCAAATAGCTCTTAAAACTCAATAATAAACAGTCTACTTAAAAAGTAAGAGGCTGAGGCTGGTGGATCACGAGGTCAAGAGATTGAGACCATCCTGGTCAACATGGTGAAACCCCATCTTTACCAAAAATCCAAAAATTAGCCAGGCGTGGTGGTGCGCACCTGTGGTTCCAGCTACTCGGGAGGCTGAGGCAGGAGAATTGCTTGAATCCAGGAGGCAGAGGTTGCAGTGAGCCAAGATTGCGCCACTGCACTCCAGCCTGGCAATAGAGCGAGACTCTGTCTCAAGAAAAAAAAAAAAGTGAGTAAAAAGATTGGAACAGATAGCTTATTAAAGAAGATACACAGATGGCAAATAAATATTTGAAAAGATGCTCAACATCATATGTCATTAGGGAATTGCAAACTAAAACCACGATAAGATACCATGACACCCCTGTTAGAATGGCTAACATCCCAAATCCTGGCTACACTAAATGCTTTTTAGGATGTGGAGTAATGGGAGCTTTATTCATAGCTGCTCAGAATGCGAAATGGTACAGCCATTTTGAAAGACAGTTTGGCAGTTTCCTACAAAGCTAAACATAGTTTTATCATATGTAAGATCTAGCAATTATGCTCCTAGATATTTACCCAAGTGAGTTGGAAATGTATGTCCACATAAAAACCTGCAGATGAATATTTATAGCAGCTTTATTCATAATTACCCAAATTTGGAAGCAACCAAGATGTCCTTCAATAGGTGATGGATAAGCAACTGTGATACATGAACATAATGGAATAGTATTCAGTGATTAAAAAATAAATGAGCAATTAAGGCATGAAAAGATATGGAGGAGCCTTAAATGCAACTACTAAGTGAAAGAAGCCAGTCTGAAAAGGCTATGTACTGTATAATTCCAAATATATGATCTTATGAAAAATGAAAAACTATGGAGACAATAAAAAAATCAGTGGTTGCCAGGGGTTCAAAGAGAGTCAGGGAGAGATAAGTAGGTGGAGGCACAGGCACTTTAGGATAGTAAAACTACTCTGTGTGATATTGTAATGATGGAGTCATGACATAAATTTTTCAAAACCCATAGAGCTGTACAATACAAAGAACGAATCCTAATGTAAACTATGGCTTGTAGTTAATAATTGGTTCATCAATGATCACAAATGTGTCACACTAATGCAAGATGTTAATAAGAGAAACTTTGTGAGGGAGTGGTGGTGGTGGAGAGGGTATATAGGAACTTTCTGTACTAAAAACAAGTTTTATTGAAGTATAATTGGTTTAATACAATATATTGTGCATATTTAATGCATAAAATCTGACGAATTTGTACATACACATATATCTGTGAAACCATGACTATAATCAAGGTAAAAGACATAACAATCACCTCCAAAAATTTTCCCGTGTCCTTTTTTCTTTTTTGTGTGTTAAAAACACAATAAGAAATTTACCCTCGTATACATTTTTAAGCACATAATACAGCACTGTTGACTATATGTGGGAATTCTGTACTTTCTGCTCAATTTTTCTTTAAGCCTAAATTGCTCTTAAAAAACTAAGGAAATCGGGGCGGGGCGCAGTGGCTCACGCCTGTAATCCCAGCACTTTGGGAGGCCGAGGCGGGGCAGATCACGAGGTCAGGAGATAGAGACCTTTCTGGCCAACACGGTGAAACCCGGTCTCTACTAAAAATACAAAAAATTAGCCGGGCGTGGTGGCGGGCGCCTGTAGTCCCAGCTACTCGGGAAGCTGAGGCAGGAGAATGGCGGGAACCTGGGAGGCGGAGCTTGCAGTGAGCCGAGTTCTCACCACTGCACTCCAGCCTGGGCAACACAGCGAGACTCTGTCTCAAAAAAAAAAAAAAAAAAAAAAAAACAAACTAAGGAAATCGGAATAAAGTATGGACTTTAGTTAACAAAAATGTGGTTAACTTTACTGATATATAGGATATTAAAAAATATTCTAGGTATTAGGTCATTTATCAGTTAATATGTGTTACACATATCTCTTCTTATTTTTTTGGCTTGTTTTTTCAGTCTCTTGATGCCTTTCGATAAAGGAGTTCTTAATTTACTCATTTTTTCTTTTGTGATTAATAATTTTATTTTCTGTTTAAGACATTTCCTATCCTGAGAATATAAAATAATCTCCAATATAAATTCCCAGAAACTTTATTGCTTTACTTAACATATTTAGTCTCGTAAACCACTAGGAAGTAATTTTTGTGTATGGTGTGAGATAAGTTTTATTTTTTCCCAGTGATGATAATCAGGTGACCTAATACTATTTATTCAAGAGATCAACCTTTCTCCACAGATCTGCAGTATCATCTTCATCATAAATCAAGTGTACATAAATCTCTTCTAATCTCTCTATTCTTTTCCATTGATCTATCTGTAGATTCTCATGGCAAACACCAAGCAGTTTTTATTATGGTAGCTTTGTAATAAGTCTTGCCACCTGGTAGTGGAAGAACAACAATTTTTCTTCTGGATTTTCGTGGCTATTTTAGGTCCTTTGCATCTATGCTTAAATTTTAGAAGCAATTTGTCAATTTCTAAGAAAAACATTAGGATTTTAGGGTTTTGATCGACATTGCACGCAATCTATAGATCAAATTTGGGAGGACGGACAATTTTATAATATTGATCCTTCTAATCCATGTACATTGATTGCATATAGCTCTACTTTTTATATACATTTGATGTCTCACAGCAATATTTTGTAGTTCATATCTTTCGATGGAATTTAATACAATTCTAAGTATGATTCTTAAATTTTTATTTTCTAATTGTTTTTACAATTAGCTTTTTATCAATCTAACTTTTTTGTACATTGATCTTGTATACCATCATTTTCCCAAATTTACTTATTTTTTAATAGTTTAAGAGCAGACTTTTTGGACCTTATATTGACACATTATGTTGTCTGCAAATAATGACAGTTTAATTTCTTCATTTCTAATCACTGTACCTTTAACTTATTTTTGGTGCAAATTTTGTTTATCTGTAGATTCTGGTCTTATTTCATTAGACTTTTCTTGAAAAATTTTTTTTTTTTTGAGACAGAGTTTTGCTCTTGTCACCCAGGCTGGAGTGCAGTGGCGTGATCTTGGCTCACTGCAACCTCTGCCTCCCAGGTTCAAACAATTCTCCTGCCTCAGCCTCCTGAGTAGCTGGGATTACAGGCAACTGCCACCATGCCCAGCTCATTTTTGTATTTTTTAGAAGAGATGGGGTTTCACCATGTTGGTCAGGCTGGTCTTGAACTCCTGAGTTCAGGTGATCCACCCGCCTTGGCCTCCCAAAGTGCTGGGATTACAGATGTGAGCCACCACGCTCGGCCTTCTTGAATTTTAAAAAATAATTTTGCTGGGTGTGGTGGCACACACCTGTAATCCCAGCACTCTGGAGGCTAAAGTGGGAGGATTACCTGAGTTTAGGAGTTGGAAGACAGCCCGAGCAACATAGCAAGAGCCTGTCTTTAAAAAATAAATGTATACATACATGTATAATTCTGTATTTCTTCTTTAAAGAGATCAATTATATACATTGGATTTTCTTGGTTTGCTTTCCAAGTCTAAAACTCTTTTGTAGTCATTTAAACCTTTTATTTTCTGTTTTATTTTTCTTGATTCTATTTTCTATTTATTGCTATGTTTTGGCAAAGAGAAGTTATCACTAAAATGGTGTCCCTATTAGAACGATTAAAGAGGAGTATGTAGGAAACATAGGTAGGACATCTGTTTCAACCTGTGCATTGGTGACCAGTCTCTGAGTTGTGCGTTTGTATCGCCCCTGTATTTGTGTACTTTAACAATTGTGTAAATAATAACTTCATAATGTCTTCTAAAAAAAAGTCTGTTTTCCTCTTTAATGGTTCTGATAGGGGCAGCATTGTAGTAATAATTTCATTTGTTATTCAATATCCTTTATGAACTCTGGTAGCTAGTATTTTATAACTTTCATTTTTTAAACTATGTATTTCCTTAATGCTTATATTTGTGCTTTGTACTCTTGTTTTAGAGGAGCAGTTTCTTCATAAGTATTTAAAATTATTGGCTTTTCTTTTTGGCCACAATTTTTATTGGCTTCATAGCAACATTTTTATAGTCACTGTTCTTAATATGCTATTTCCTCCCTGAAACTTTTTTTTCTTATAGTTTCTGCTTCAATATCATGCTGTTTCTCTTTTGATTATTTCTCACATTTGAACAAGTTAAGTTCTTTCTGTACTTTTTTTTGCAAAAAGGTTTTCTGGAGGAAGGGCTAGGGTCATTCAAACCAGCAGGGATTCTCTTGGTTAACACTAAAGTTCTTTAGAAGTTTGCTACTCAATATGTGGTTTGTGGCCCAGCCGCCCTGGCATCATCTGGGGGCCTGCTAAAAATGCAGACTCTCAAGGCCCACTCCAGATCTACTGAATTTGAATCTTCATTTTCAAAAGATCCTCTGGTGATTCACAGGCTCATTGAAGTGTGAGAAGAAAGAGGGCTTTCTTTTTTGTCCTTAATAATTCTTAATCTTAGGTGAATGCTATGACTTTGAGTCTCAGGAGTGAGGCCTTTTCAGTGATTTTACTTCTCTCCTACCAACAGATTTCTTTTGCTTATTACTTGGTGTTTCTTAGACTGATTGGGGGTGGGAAAAAGGCTTTTTTGGTTGTTTTTATGCATTATTAGTCTTAGGCAGGTGTTATCACCCTGAGTCTCAGGAGTAGGGGTTACCTTGACCCTGCCCTAAGAATAGGAGACATCTAATAGTATTGGTATGTGATCCTGGGCCCAGAACTTTTTCCTTCCCCTATTCCAGGGGATAGAAGATATTTTTTCTTTTACTTTTCCTTGGACTGCAATGTATCTTTACTTGTGCCCTAGGGTGACAGTTATATATAGTAATACATATAAATGGCTATTACTAAAAAGTTAAAACACAACAGATGCTGGCAAGGCTGTAATGAAAAAGGAACACGTATATGCTGTTGGTGGGAATGCAAATTGGTTTAGCCCCAGTGGAAAGCAGTTTATAGATTTGTCAAAGAAATAAAAATGAACTACCATTCCACCCAGAAATCTCATTTCTGGGTATGTACCCAAAGGAAAAGAAATCATTCTACCAAAAAGACACCTGTACTCATATGTTTATTGCAGCACTATTCCAATATCAAGACATGGAAACAACCTAGGTACCCATCAATGATGCATTGATAAAGAAAATGTGGTACATATACACCATGGAATACTACACAGCCATAAAAAGAATAAAATCATGTTTTTGGCAACAAAATGAATGCAACTGGAGGCCATTATCCTAAGTAAATTAATGCAGAAACAGAAAACCAAATATTGCATGTTCTCACTTATAAGCGGGAGCTAAACCCTGGATGCACACGGACACAAAGATGGGAACAACACACACTGGGACTCCAAAAAGACGAAAGGAGAGAGGGGGGCCAGGGCTGAAAAACTTCCTATAAGGTGCTATGCTCACTATCTGGGTGACAGGATCAATAGAAGCTGAAACTTCAGCATCACGCAATATACTCTTATAACAAATTTGCATGCATTTCCCCTGAATCTAAAATAAAAATTAAAATGAAAAAGAAATGTATGAGAGTTCTAGTTGTTCCACATCTTTCCTAAAAGATGGTAAGATAAGTGTCTAGGGAACATACTCTGCTTCCACTATCCCAACTTGCATCACTCTAGTATATATTTGGGGTGGGAAGAAGAATTTGAATAAGGTATTAGGTTGGATTTTTTTTTTAAAATTTAATTTGAAATGGAGTCTTACTCTGTCACCCAGGCTGGAGTGCAGTGGCGTGATCTCAGCTCACTGCAAGCTCCGCCTCCCAGGTTCATGCCATTCTCCTGCCTCAGCCTCCCGAGAAGCTGGGATTACAGGCACATGCCACCACGCCTGGCTAATTTTTTTCTATTTTGAGTAGAGACAAGGTTTCACCGTGTTAGCAGGATGGTCTTGATCTCCTGACCTCGTGATCTGCCTGCCTCCGCCTCCCAAAGGGCTGGGATTACAGGCGTGAACCACTGCACCCGGTCAAGGTTGGATTTTTAAAGAGATTAAATTCTTAATAGTAGAATGAAACTAGTCTAACAACTAACTAGCTGAAAATATACATAAGTCTGCCCAAGATGTCATCAAGAGAAATACTATGCAATGGGAAAAGGATTTTTTAAATGATCTAGTTGGTAATAGTTATTGGAAGAAACAAAACCACCTCATGCTCCAACAAGTTAGAATTTCTTGGTAAAAATTGCCTGTAGTTGTTGAGTCTTCTAGTTTTTAAGTCTTGCATTTTTTTTCTAATAGTTTCTTTGTCTTTCTGTGTTGCATTTTGGGGATACAAACTTAATTTTTGCTATTGTGGCTGTAATGAAATTAACGGTCCTTATTGTGAAATCTCACCAATGCCAGAGCTTATATACATGAAATCTTCATTTATGGGCATCATTCTAAATCTTGTGATTTTTTTCTTGCTAAAATTCTTATCATATAATTGTCTTGTATGGGTACAACCAATATCACTTATTACAAGTGAAATCTGGCTACTCCTTAGAAAATAAGAAACTTAAATCTCTGGCCTACTTTCTGCTCATATCTCTGCTGAATCTGTTGAACCACAGCTTGAGATCTAAAGGGTACTTAGGAAACTGGAGAAGAAAGTGGTTTTACACACACTGTGGTGTTATTTGGTTGTAGGCCACTGCACACAATTTGAATTTGTAAAGATAGAAAGGACTGTGTATTTTGGCAATACCATATATCATAGACATTTCTCCAGGTTAGATCATTTGGTCTAGTTCATCCTTTTAAGTCACTGTGTAATACTGGGTATCACACTATTTATACAACAACACAGTATTTGTTGGCTATCAGTTTCAATTTTTTTGCCACAACAAACTATGATGCAATAAACAGCTGTATGCATATATGTCCCAAGGGGTAGAGCTGGATCAAGGAGTAAATATACTTTTAATTTTAACAGATATAGTATTAATTTTAACAGATATATAATTCACATTACTTTCTGAAAAGTTTCTACTTTACATAAGCCTGAAGATATACTCAATGCCACCGTCTTGGGAAAGGACCCAGATACTGCTAAATAGAGACACAGGATTTTCATTTCTGTAGCTAGAAACTTATCTGTGGATGAGTTGGGAAAATTGGTTCAAATTTGGGAGGGCCAAACTGGGAACCATCAGATTCTAAACTCCAAATGGGAATACACTCAGCCATTTAAGGGAATAATTCAATTTGCTTTGTATAACCTGAGAATATGTTAAAAAAGAAAATTTTATGGGACATCTTTTTGTTGTCAATACACTGGATGCTCACTGGAGATCCATTTCACATGATGCTAAGTCACATAGACTCAAATTAATTCAAATCAACTAATTGTGCTTTTTGTTGTTGTTCATTTATATCTCTGTTCAATTAATAAATCTACTGACTGCCTAATTACCTTCCACCAACACAAGATAGGCATAGGGGCTTCAAAACTGAATAACCCCTGCCCTTGAGGGACTCACAGTCTGTTGTAATCACGGGATCTAAATGGCCACTGAATCCAAAGTTTTACATGTATCTACTTTTACCTGTATCTAAGACCAGGCTGATAAAAATAAGTTTGAGCTGTCAACAAATGCTTGACTATGGGATGATTTAACAGGTGTATTGATCCATTCAGTCTTGTAGCCAGTCCAAATGGAATGAATTTATGACTTTGCCAGATTGCCTGGGCAGGTGGATAGTGTTCTTGACCAGATTGGCTCTAATCACACCTTTGCTCATTAGACCCACTTTTTTGTTGAAACAGCTTGAAGTCAATTTTCCTTCATTTTGAAGATGACATTATCATTTCCATAGGAGTAGGGATAATTATGAGACATTTATTTCAATCAAAATCAATTCATTTTAACACCTAGCACAATAAAAAGAGTAGTAATTTTGAAACACAACTCTGACAGTTTTATCTGTGGAAAATATTTAAAAACCTATTATAATTGGGGAAAAAATCCTAATGAACCTACCAGGCTTGCATGCACACCTCTCCTAATCATCTCTGCCACTCTCTTCCTCACTCTTTGCTCTTTGGTTTTTGTAATGCATTAAGCCCTTTCTTCTTCATGTTATTTTATCTCTCTTGTTCTCTTTCTTTTGTTATTATCATAATGAACAGAAAAATGAAATAGAATAGCATTCTAGAAGTGGATACGAGCCTAAAGAGTGTTAATCTAATTTGTCTGCTTTTGTAGACAAGGGAACTAAGGCACAGGAACTTCAGCTGTACTTCAAGGTGCTATCTTTGGTGAGAGAGGTGCTTCCGGGGTTTCAGCGGTTATGTTTAAAGCAAAGGTGCAGAGTCCCACAAACCCCCTATGCAGGGGCTTCAGTGCCTGCTGGTGTTGCCGGGAGCCAAGCATTCATATTTTTTTAACTGTTGTAGATTAGGTTCTGCAGGAAACACTGCAATAGAGATTAGTGTGCAATAGGATCAACAACTGTGGAAGAGAAGGAAAGAAGGGCAGGATTTAGCAAAGAAAGAAGCTGAGTTGTGAGGCAGACTCCCTGAAGGCTTCAATGGACTGAAGGCGGGGATGACCCTTCAGAGATGTCCTGACCTTCAGAGTGGGGGCCAAGCCCTTATCCTCTGCCACTGATCAGTTAGTAGATACAGCTGCCCCAGGTGAAGCAGTCCTTTTAGGGGCTAACAGCTCAGGGCTTTCTGGCAACAGCACTCCCAAAATCTTCATTCCTGAAAATTCTTCATTCTTGAAGGTAGATCTGGACAGCTTAACACATAGGTCACCAAACTGAGGTTTTCTTAGAAACTCTACATCCCCAGGGATGTTAGAGATGACCTCTCCTTCACAAATTGATTTGCCTGTTCTTTGAAGGCAGTCCCTTATCTTAAGATTCTGCCATTAAGCCTCCTTAAGATGAGGACACAGATTATGCTCAGAATCTCAGTCTTACTGCTGTGGCCCTGTTCCCATCTTCCCACATATTCTGGCTCCTCACTATTCTCAATTTTCAAAGCTTTAGCCTTCTGTTTTCTTCTTTCAGGACTACTTTTTCCCCTGAAGTCTCCTCTGTCCTTCAAATAAGTTGTTTCTGAATGTATCAGCTCTAGCAGCTGTCAGTGATTCCCAGACTGGTCTGAATACAAAGGTGAACCAAGCTTAGAACCATCAAAACGTACTGCTTTACTCTGCCTTCTCTCCTGTCACCACAGATGAGATCTTTGCACTTCTGTTCAAGACAGAAGAGCTCCAGATCTTATCCCTTTATACCTACTCAATCTATTCCCTTCCTTTCTTTTTGTTATTTTCCAGCTTTATTGTGGTGTGATTGATGAATAAAAATTGTGAGGGTAGTATATCCTGCTGCCTACTGGACTTTTCTACTTGGTTGACCTCAAACTCACATGTTTCAGATTGAACTCATCATCCAATCCTCTATTTTGTCTTTCAAATTTTGCTCAGTTGCTTATGCCAAAACTTAGTTGTCACTCTTCCCTTATTCTCTTCTCCCAGATTTCCATCAATCACCAATCCAATTGCCTATACCACTTAATTTTTCCGAAGCTTACCCACTGATCACCTGGTTAACTTTAACAGCCTCCTCAAATCCATTCTCCCTACTGCTTCCACAGTCAAGTTCCTAAAAGACAAATTTGAGGAAGGAATGAAAGAAACTCTGCCCTAAGCATGAAGTTTTGCAATACCAGGCTGACGCTTAGAGGTTACTGGGGGTTGGTTCTCTGGGGAGAGGTCCCTTAGGGTCCCTATGGTTTTAGGGATGCTACCTTAGGGACCCTCAATTGTGATGTTCCTGGAGGATTTTATAACAGAAATTTACATTCTTCTTGGCAGTGATAGATATATTTATATTTCCATGCAAAAGAAAAGAGGGACTCTGTCAGAGAATATAAAGCATAAGCTTCTTTCTCTACCCTGGGGGATAGGAAATATTTAAAGGACATGTATAACTATAGAGACTTTCATGTCTAAAATATTAACTGCTTATGTATTATACTACTCCTGTGATGACCCTTACCATCCTGCTCTCCAAAGTATAAATCATATTACAGTGTCTGAAGGGAATCCTGAAAGGCAAGAGCATTGGGTATGCCTCTTCCTGGTAGAATACTTCATCAATTGTATTTTTAAAAATATTATATATATTTGGATTTTGATGACAGCAAGATAGCCCTCTAGAAGTCCATAGTGCTTGTCCTCCCCATCCCCCACAAAGACAGCCAAAGCAATAATTAAACCACTATAAACCACTATATTTTGATAAAAATAACTAAAGGAGAGCACCAAAGTTTATCAAAGGAGCCACAGAAACCCTGGGTGGGCACAGAAACTCAGGAGAGCCACACAGAGAACAGAAGGAAACACCTGGCCCCCATCACCCCATTCGCCAGCTGGGATCAGCTTGGAACCAGTAAGGACTTCTCCTTGCAGGGAAAAGGCAAGCAAGGTCACCTCAAAAGCCCTCATCAACACCTTGGACACCTATAGTCCTCACTGTTGCAGACCCCTGCAGTCCTCACAGGCACTAAGCCCAGCTAAGAGAGCTGCCTGGAGTCTATAGCTATACCTGTGCTCCCCTCTGTCACCAGTGGAGTTGACACTGTGCCCTGTGTCCCAGCCCCTGTCTCAGCCCCTGACTATGGCGCATGCAGCTACGCATTACAATGCTGTGTTGAACCTGGGAATACTGCTGGAGTGTGTTTTGCTTTGGGGGTGAGTGACCACAGCATCCATTAACCTCTGGGGCTCCAAACTACCCCTACCCAGTGGCCCAACCTCTCTAACTGGTGAGCAGCTGTACCTACCCTTCCCATTTGCTGCTACACCTCACCCCTTCAGGCTGGAGTTGAAGCTGCATACTCCTCCCCACGGAAACAGTGCTTTGGCAGACCTGCTCTATCTACCCTTCCCAGTCGCTGCTGCACCTTCCCCCTAGGAGCCTGAGCTAAAGCTGCTCGCTCACTCCTGAGGAAACGTTGCCTCTACAGAGCTGCTCCAAAAACCTCTCCAGTTACTGTCTTGCTCTGCTCCACAGGACTTGAGCTGAAGCTATGTACTACCTCCCAGGGAAACAGTGCTTTGGTGAAGTCGTTCCGTATACCCTTCCCAGTTGCTGCTGTGCTCTGCCCCTCTGTGTGTGAGCTGAAGCAGTAAACTGCTTCCTGGAAAAACAGTACCTTGACTGCTCAGAGCAGTCATGCCTCTCTGGAGCCTAAGCAGAAGCATGCCCTGCATCACAGGGAAATGGTGCCTGGACCACCCAGAGTGGTCAAGCCCCCCATTCCTTAGTTGAAATGACACATTGCCCCTGAGGAATTGGTGCCTAGGCTGAGTAGCTGTACATATCAAGGCTTAGCTATATTAGTACCCTGCATCCCAGGGGAACAGAGCAGTGCCTGAGCTTAGACACTATGTTCTAGAGACCAAACAACTCAAGTAACCTGCTTCCCTGGAGCTGGACTAGCCTCCTAGGGCATGAGCTGCTGAGACACCCCTCATTCCCAGGAAGTTGAGTCATCACTGTGCTGCTCCCTATCTGCCGGGTCCCATACAACAGCTGTGATCCACCATTCTGGAGTCTGTGCTGTCACTACACCTGCCTCACAGAGTCTGGGATACTCCCACCTTTCCAAGGTCTAGAATCACCACCACATGATTTCTCATCCCTTGGGGCCTGAGTTGCCACTGAACCTTATTGGTTCTGGTTCCCAAATTGCAGCTGGACCTTGTTCCCTGGACCAAAACCTCTGAAGCACCCCTTCTTCCCCAGAACTAAGCCAGTGTTATGTCCTAATCTCCAGAGTCAGAGTCATAGATACAACCTGGCTTTCTAGGCCTGAGCTGCTAGGGGGTGCTTCAGAGTCACAGATACTGTTGGTAGTCTATATCCAACCCCACTACAGAGGGTGAACCTGCACACCAAAACCCGAGTTGGTTGCACAATAGATTCCTGAGACCCTGAGCTTAGTACTCCAGCTCCACAGATGCTCTGAGCACATGCAACTGGAACCGAGCACTGCTACAGCTGCTTGTAGGCCATGTCAGACCTGACACCAGGAGGAGATACTTCAGCTACCTCTCCCCATTATGGGAAAAATGAGAAAAGGAGGCCCTCCAAAGCCCTTGATACAGAGTACCTTAAGTGCTTAAGTAAGTAACCCATGCCACCATTGCCACTGCCACAAGCTTCTACAGGCCACATCACTGAGGCACCCACAGTTATTGCTGATGTTGATTGCAGTTGAACAAATTGCACAGAGACTACACCACCTACATTTACTCAGAACCAGAGTCACCACACCTTTCTCAATAGCCACACAAAGACACAACTGCAGGTGAAAGTCCTTTTCTATGAAAGCCCCTCTATAAAGTTTGGAAGATGCAATTTTTCCACCAGATACAGAGACACAAAAGACATGAAAAAATAAGGAAATATGAGACCACCAAAGGAACACAATAACTTTTTAATAACAGGCCTCACAGGAAAAAAGATCTATGAATTGCCAGAAAAGGAATTCAAAATAACGATCTTAAGGAAACTCAGTGAAATACAAGAGAATACATATAGAAGATTCAACAAAATCAAGAAAACAATTCATGATATGAATGAGAAATTTAACACAGTGACAGATATCATAAACAGAAATCCTGCAGCTGATGGATTCAATGAATGAAATAAAAAGTACAACAGAGAACTTCAATAGCCAGACTAGATCAAACAGGAGATTGAATATTGAACTCGAAGATCAGTTATTTGAAATTTCTCAGTGAGTGAAAATAAAAATAAAAAAATAAAAAAGAATGAAAAAGGCCTATAGGACTTATGTGACACCATTAAGCAAACAGACATTTATATTATGAGAGATCTGAAAGAGATGGGAAAATGCATAGAAAACCTATTTAACAAAATAACAGTTAAAAGCTTTTGAAGTCTTGGGAGAGATATGAAGACCCAGATCCAGTAAGCTCAATTGCCCAAACATATTTAACCCCAAAAGATCCTTCCTGAGGCACATTATAGTCAAACTGTTAAAAGTCAAAGATAAAAAGAGAATTATAAAAACATCAAGAGAAAAGCATCAAGTCACACATAAGGGAATCCTCATTAGACTTACAGCAGGTTTCTCTGCAGAAACTCTACAAGCAAAGAGACAGTCATATTTTCACAGTGCTGAAAGAAAATAATTGGTGGCCAAGAATACTCTACCAAGAAAAGCTATCCTTCAGAAGTGAAGGAGAAATAAAGTTTTTCCAGACAAGCAAAAACTGAGGGAATTCATCACCACCAGACTGACCTTTCAAGAAATGCTCAAGGGAATCCTACAAACATTGATAGGTCCAACAATACCACCATCATAACACCCTCCCCCCTCCCCCCCACCAAATCGTTGCTGACAAATTGTTGCTGATCCCATTGCCTGCTGATGACACTTACTCTGTTGCTTTGCTTCTTAGGTAACAGACTCATAGGAAAAAAGATAATTTCTGTACATCACACTTTCCATTTCCCACTTCAAGGGTTTCAGTGGATTTTTTTTTTCTTTTTTGCATGACTCAGGGGACTGGGACGTCTGTGTAGGCTTATAACAATGCCTTTACAGTCAGGTTCTCAGCTTGTTCAATGAAGGGATTGTCAGTTCTGAGAAGACTTATTCATTAATAGAGTGTGTGACTATTTACTCCTTGACTTATTTTAAGAGGGTAAGTATATCCCTTTTCCCCTCACTCTTGGACTCAGGAATCAGTTCCAAAGGTATGCAAAGCCCTTGAAGTGATTTATTTATGGACTTCCCTGTCCATGTTTCTATTTATTCATCCTCTCTTTCACAAACATTTGAAATCCTGTCTCATTTATGTGACACATTCATGTCCAGGACTATATATAACTATTTATCCTCTACAATATTTATGATTTTGCTCCATTCATTACATCCTAGTTCTACTTCTGTCCAGTCCATCTTGCAAAAATAAGTAATGTAACTTTATTGTTTCTCAGCTTTCATCTCACCTCCTTGTATTCATATAATAATTTAAAGTATAGCATGCTTTATGTATAGAGCATTTGTGTGTTGAATCACCATCATTCTTTGACCTCCTTCTCCTATAAACAGTACCTTCATTTCCCTTGGGGAATTTTTTTTAATTAAACATTTTCAGGTATGCATAGTTAGAATTGATGCTGTACCTGCTTATAGTATAGGATGCCATGAAAATTGCATATTAGGTAGCATTTCTCATCTCATTCACAGCCACAGTGTCTGGTTTATAGGTAGATACTCATGTAATCCCACCATAGTAAATGATATAGGAGGGGTTCTTGGATTAGTTTTTGCAAATGAAAACCCTTTCCTCTGGATAACTGGTACATTGCCCACTGGATACAGAGAAGATCTATTCCTAAGTGTTGTTAGCAGCCTTATTGCCACTAAGGGGAAAATATTCATTGAGAATAGGACCTACTCTAGGAAAGCAGAGATGAGAAATATAGAAATAAAGAAATCCAGGTCCTGGCAACATTATCTGAGTTCTGGATAAAGCCAAGCCTGCAGATTCATTCATCCCTATACTTTGCTGGAACTGAGCTAATAGTTTTATTGATTGCTCAAATCAGTGTGAACTTAACTCTGAGTCCTCTGATTGTTACATATACCTTGTGAAGTTAATAACATTATCTTGATTTTATTAAAAAATAGAGCCAGAGAAGAGACATGATGCTCAAAGTCATATTAGTTCAGATGTTTTGACTTCAAGTTAAAAAGTTTCAACTATAAAATTATCTGAAAGACTTTCCCTCCAAATTTAGTATTTCTATATTACTACTAGAAAATTTAAGTTTTGGTATCTCCAGACTTTCCACAAAGTAACTTCAATTTACTTGCCACAACACATTTCCTACCATTGTGCAAGCTGTCTGTCTTGTCCAATCAGATTCTCTGTCCAAATCACTCTGCCTTTACTCACGCTCACATTCTTTTCTCCCTTCTCAATTTGTGCCTATTTATTAACATTTATTCAGTCTCTGCTTTCATTTCTTAATGGGGAAGATCTTGGTGGAATTGGGTCTCCCGTGTGAAGAGGTGTTAATTCCCAATGGAAATCTGGAAGAGCCGTATTCCAAGTTTGTGCAGTGGAGCTTCCTTATCCCCATACAAGAGAGTCTGTATAAATTGTGTGTAAGTTCTCCAGAGAAGATTTATCTCAGGGCACACAATTTAATGCAGTATAATCTAAAATCAATGCATTGAATCACTAAGTTGTATTTATGGAAGTGCTTTTTAATTGAAGAGGTAACACATAAATGGGATGAAAATCAGGGACAGTGAATAGAAAAGGATCTGAAGATTCTGCTTTGGTACTTGTTGGTGAGTTTGCCATCTGTAGTTATCCTCACTGTTAATTGGAGGTACTTTTCAAGTGATAACTCAATGCTCAGGTAAGAAAGTCAATTGCTGTGCCCTTCATATTCACATAAAAGTTTGGACAGTAATTAGATCTATAAACGGTTTGCTTGCACAAATCATCAATTCTTAAAGGTATGTAGTTGAGGGAGTGGGGTGAAGGTGGTCAGAAATAAGTCTAATTGGGTAGAAAGACGAAACCCTGATGAGGGAAATATTTGCCCAAGATCATACAGAAAGTTAATGCCAGAGCCAGTAGAACATGTCAGTGAGGTAGCTAAATTAGCATTATGTTGTTTTATGTTAAAGGGAAAAGATGGAGCATTTCAGCTCAGCTTAAAAAAATTACTCATGAAGGCAGTAATTAAAATTTGTTTTTTTTATTTTTTTATTTTTATTTTTTTTTACATTTTTAAAAAATTTATTTATTATTATTATACTTTAAGTTGTAGGGTACATGTGCATAATGTGCAGGTTTGTTACATATGTATACTTGTGCCATGTTGGTGTGCTGCACCCATCAACTCGTCATTTACATCAAGTATAACTCCCAATGCAATCCCTCCCCCCTTCCCCCTCCCCATGATAGGCCCCGGTGTGTGATGTTCCCCTTCCTGAGTCCAAGTGATCTCATTGTTCAGTTCCCACCTATGAGTGAGAACATGCGGTGTTTGGTTTTCTGTTCTTGTGATAATTTGCTAAGAATGATGGTTTCCAGCTGCATCCATGTCCCTACAAAGGACACAAACTCATCCTTTTTTATGGCTGCATAGTATTCCATGGTGTATATGTGCCACATTTTCTTCATCCAGTCTGTCACTGATGGACATTTGGGTTGATTCCAAGTCTTTGCTATTGTGAATAGTGCTGCAATAAACATACGTGTGCATGTGTCTTTAGAGCAGCATGATTTATAATCCTTTGGGTATATACCCAGTAATGGGATGGCTGGGTCATATGGTCCTTCTAGTTCTAGATCCTTGAGGAATCGCCATACTGTTTTCCATAATGGTTGAACTAGTTTACAATCCCACCAACAGTGTAAAAGTGTTCCTATTTCTCCACATCCTCTCCAGCACCTGTTGTTTCCTGACTTTTTAATGATCGCCATTCTAACTGGTGTGAGATGGTATCTCATTGTGGTTTTGATTTGCATTTCTCTGATGGCCAGTGATGATGAGCATTTTTTCATGTGTCTGTTGGCTGTATGAATGTCTTCTTTTGAGAAATGTCTGTTCATATCCTTTGCCCACTTTTTGATGGGGTTGTTTGTTTTTTTCTTGTAAATTTGTTTGAGTTCTTTGTAGGTTCTGGATATTAGCCCTTTGTCAGATGAGTAGATTGCAAAAATTTTCTCCCATTCTGTAGGTTGCCTGTTCACTCTGATGGTAGTTTCTTTTGCTGTGCAGAAGCTCTTTAGTTTAATTAGATCCCATTTGTCAATTTTGGCTTTTGCTGCTGTTGCTTTTGGTGTTTTAGACATGAAGTCTTTGCCCATGCCTATGTCCTGAATGGTACTACCTAGGTTTTCCTCTAGGATTTTTATGGTATTAGGTCTAACATTTAAGTCTCTAATCCATCTTGAATTAATTTTCGTATAAGGAGTAAGGAAAGGATCCAGTTTCAGCTTTCTACTTATGGCTAGCCAATTTTCCCAGCACCATTTATTAAATAGGGAATCCTTTCCCCATTTCTTGTTTCTCTCAGGTTTGTCAAAGATCAGATGGCTGTAGATGTGTGGTATTATTTCTGAGGACTCTGTTCTGTTCCATTGGTCTATATCTCTGTTTTGGTACCAGTACCATGCTGTTTTGGTTACTGTAGCCTTGTAGTATAGTTTGAAGTCAGGTAGCGTGATGCCTCCAGCATTGTTCTTTTGACTTAGGATTGTCTTGGAGATGCGGGCTCTTTTTTGGTTCCATATGAACTTTAAAGCAGTTTTTTCCAATTCTGTGAAGAAACTCATTGGTAGCTTGATGGGGATGGCATTGAATCTATAAATTACCTTGGGCAGTATGGCCATTTTCACGATATTGATTCTTCCTATCCATCAGCATGGTATGTTCTTCCATTTGTTTGTGTCCTCTTTTATTTCACTGAGCAGTGGTTTGTAGTTCTCCTTGAAGAGGTCCTTTACATCCCTTGTAAGTTGGATTCCTAGATATTTTATTCTCTTTGAAGGAATTGTGAATGGAAGTTCATTACTGATTTGGCTCTCTGTTTGTCTGTTACTGGTGTATAAGAATGCTTGTGAGTTTTGCACATTAATTTTTTATCCTGAGACTTTGCTGAAGTTGCTTATCAGCTTAAGGAGATTTTGGGCTGAGACGATGGGGTTTTCTAAATATACAATCATGTCATCTGCAAACAGGGACAATTTGACTTCTTCTTTTCCTAATTGAATACCCTTGATTTCTTTCTCTTGCCTAATTGCCCTAGCCAGAACTTCCAACACTATGTTGACTAGGAGTGGTGAGAGAGGGCATCCCTGTCTTGTGCCAGTTTTCAAAGGGAATTTTTCCAGTTTTTGCCCATTCAGTATGATATTGGCTGTGGGTTTGTCATAAATAGCTCTTATTATTTTGAGGTACGTTTCATCAACACCTAATTTATTGAGCGTTTTTAGCATGAAGGGCTGTTGAATTTTGTCAAAAGCCTTTTCTGCATCTATTGAGATAATCATGTGGTTCTTGTCTTTGGTTCTGTTTATATGCTGGATTATGTTTATTGATTTGCGAATGTTGAACCAGCCTTGCATCCCAGGGATGAAGCCCACTTGATCATGTTGGATAAGCTTTTTGATGTGTTGCTGAATCAGATTTGCCAGTATTTTATTGAGGATTTTTGCATCGATGTTCATCAGGGATAGTGGTCTAAAATTCTCTTTTTTTGTTGTGTCTCTGCCAGGCTTTGGTATCAGGATGATGTTGGACTCATAAAATGAGTTAGGGAGGATTCCCTCTTTTTCTATTGATTGGAATAGTTTCAGAAGGAATGGTCCCAACTCCTCCTTGTACCTCTGGTAGAATTCAGCTGTGAATCCATCTGGTCCTGGACTTTTTTTCGTTGGTAGGCTATTAATTATTGCCTCAATTTCAGAGCCTGCTATTGGTCTATTCAGGGATTCAACTTCTTCCTGGTTTAGTCTTGGAAGAGTGTAAGTGTCCAGGAAATTATCCATTTCTTCTAGATTTTCCAGTTTATTTGCGTAGAGGTGTTTATAGTATTCTCTGATGGTAGTTTGTATTTCTGTGGGGTCAGTGGTGATATCCCCTTTATCATTTTTAATTGCGTCGATTTGATTCTTCTCTCTTTTCTTCTTTATTAGTCTTGCTAGCGGTCTGTCAATTTTGTTGATCTTTTCAAAAAACCAACTCCTGGATTCATTGATTTTTTGGAGGGTTTTTTGTGTCTCTATCTCCTTCAGTTCTGCTGTGATCTTAGTGATTTCTTGCCTTCTGCTAGCTTTCGAATGTGTTTGCTCTTGCTTCTCTAGTTCTTTTAATTGCGATGTTAGAGTGTCAATTTTAGATCTTTCCTGCTTTCTCTTGTGGGCATTTAGTGTAGTGCTATAAATTTCCCTCTACACACTGCTTTAAATGTGTCCCAGAGATTCTGGTATGTTGTATCTTTGTTCTCATTGGTTTCAAAGAACATCTTTATTTCTGCCTTCATTTTGTTATGTACCCAGTAGTCATTCGGGGGCAGGTTGTTCAGTTTCCATGTAGTTGAGCGGTTTTGATTGAGTTTCTTAGTCCTGAGTTCTAGTTTGATTGCACTGTGGTCTGAGAGACAGTTTGTTATAATTTCTGTTCTTGTACATTTGCTGAGGAGTGCTTTACTTCCAATTATGTGGTCGATTTTGGAGTAAGTACAATGTGGTGCTGAGAAGAATGTATATTCTGTTGATTTGGGGTCGAGAGTTCTATAGATGTCTATTAGGTCTGCTTGCTGCAGAGATGAGTTCAATTCCTGGATATCCTTGTTAACTTTCTGTCTCGTTGATCTGTCTAATGTTGACAGTGGAGTGTTGAAGTCTCTCATTATTATTGTATGGGAGTCTAAGTCTCTTTGTAAGTCTCTAAGGACTTGCTTGATGAATCTGGGTGCTCCTGTATTGGGTGCATATATATTTAGGATAGTTAGCTCTTCCTGTTGAATTGATCCCTTTACCATTATGTAATGGCCTTCTTTGTCTCTTTTGATCATTGATGGTTTAAAGTCTGTTTTATCGGAGACTAGTATTGCAACCCCCGCTTTTTTTTGTTCTCCATTTGCTTGGTAAATCTTCCTCCATCCCTTTATTTTGAGCCTATGTATGTCTCTGCATGTGAGATGGGTCTCCTGAATACAGCAGACTGATGGGTCTTGACTCTTTATCCAGTTTTCCAGTCTGTGTCTTTTAATTGGAGCATTTAGTCCATTTACATTTGAGGTTAAGATTGTTATGTGTGAACTTGATCCTGCCATTATGATATTAACTGGTTATTTTGCTCGTTAGTTGATGCAGTTTCTTCCTAGCCTGGATGGTCTTTACATTTTGGCATGTTTTTGTAAGGGCTGGTACCGGTTGTTCCTTTCCATGTTTATTGCTTCCTTCAGGGTCTCTTGTAAGGCAGGCCTAGTGGTGACAAAATCTCTAAGCATTTGCTTATCTGTAAAGGATTTTATTTCTCCTTCACTGATGAAACTTAGTTTGGCTGGATATGAAATTCTGGGTTTAAAATTCTTTTCTTTAAGAATGTTGAATATTGGCCCCCACTCTCTTCTGGCTTGTAGAGTTTCTGCCGAGAGATCTGCTGTTAGTCTGATGGGCTTCCCTTTGTAGGTAACCCGACCTTTCTCTCTGGCTGCCCTTAAGATTTTTTCCTTCATTTCAACTTTGGTGAATCTGGCAATTATGTGTCTTGGAGTTGCTCTTCTCGAGGAGTATCTTTGTGGCATTCTCTGTATTTCCTGGATTTGAATGTTGGCCTGCCCTACTAGGTTGGGGAAGTTCTCCTGGATGATATCCTGAAGAGTGTTTTCCAACTTGGTTCCATTTTCCCCCTCACTTTCAGGTACCCCAATCAGATGTAGATTTGGTCTTTTTACATAATCCCATACTCCTTGCAGGCTTTGTTCATTTCTTTTTCTTCTTTTTTCTTTTGGTTTCTCTTCTCGCTTCATTTCATTCATTTGATCCTCAATCGCAGATACTCTTTCTTCCAGTTGATCGAGTCGGTTACTGAAGCTTGTGCATTTGTCACGTATTTCTCGTGTCATGGTTTTCATCTCTTTCATTTCGTTTATGACCTTCTCTGCATTAATTACTCTAGCCATCAATTCTTCCACTCTTTTTTCAAGATTTTTAGTTTCTTTGCGCTGGGTACGTAATTCCTCCTTTAGCTCTGAGAAATTTGATGGACTGAAGCCTTCTTCTCTCATCTCGTCAAAGTCATTCTCCGTCCAGCTTTGATCCGTTGCTGGCGATGAGCTGCGCTCCTTTGCCGGGGGAGATGTGCTCTTATTTTTTGAATTTCCAGCTTTTCTGCCCTGCTTTTTCCCCGTCTTTGTGGTTTTATCTGCCTCTGGTCTTTGATGATGGTGATGTACTGATGGGGTTTTGGTGTAGGTGTCCTTCCTGTTTGATAGTTTTCCTTCTAACAGTCAGGACCCTCAGCTGTAGGTCTGTTGGAGATTGCTTGAGGTCCACTCCAGACCCTGTTTGCCTGGGTATCAGCAGCAGAGGCTGCAGAAGATAGAATATTTCTGAACAGCGAGTGTACCTGTCTGATTCTTGCTTTGGAAGCTTCCTCTCAGGGGTGTACTCCTCCCTGTGAGGTGTGGGGTGTCAGACTGCCCCTAGTGGGGGATGTCTCCCAGTTAGGCTACTCAGGGGTCAGGGACCCACTTGAGCAGGGAGTCTGTCCCTTCTCAGATCTCAACCTCCATGTTGGGAGATCCACTGCTCTCTTCAAAGCTGTCAGACAGAGTCGTTTGCGTCTGCAGAGGTTTCGGCTGTGTTTGTTATTGCCCTGTCCCCAGAGGTGGAGTCTACAGAGACAGGCAGGTTTCCTTGAGCTGCTGTGAGCTCCACCCAGTTCGAGCTTCCCAGCAGCTTTGTTTACCTACTTAAGCCTCAGCAATGGCGGGAGCCCCTCCCCCAGCCTCGCTGCTGCCTTGCCGGTAGATCACAGACTGGTGTGCTAGCAATGAGGGAGGCTCCGTGGGTGTGGGACCCTCCCGGCCAAGTGTGGGATATGATCTCCTGGTGTGCCTGTTTGCTTAAAGCACAGTATTGGGGTGGGAGTTACCCGATTTTCCAGGTGTTGTGTGTCTCAGTTCCCCTGGCTAGGAAAAGGGATTCCCTTCCCCCTTGCGCTTCCCAGGTGAGGCAATGCCTCGCCCTGCTTCAGCTCTCGCTGGTCGGGCTGCAGCAGCTGACCAGCACCGATCGTCTGGCACTCCCCAGTGAGATGAACCCAGTACCTCAGTTGAAAATGCAGAAATCACCGGTCTTCTGTGTCACTTGCGCTGGGAGTTGGAGACTGGAGCTGTTTCTATTCGGCCATCTTTCTCCACCGACCCTTTTTGGTGTAATTTCTATGAGGACAATGCCATCTTTACCTTGCAATTTAAAAATCTGAATTTCCCCTTCCTTCTGCTAATTTTGGGTTTGGTTTGTTCTTGCTTTTCTACTTCTTTAAGGTATATGGTTAGGTTGTTATCTGAAGTCTTTAACAATAATTTATTGTATATTTCTTTTTATTTGAGACAGAGCCTCACTCTGTTTCCCTTTGATCAACATCTCCCCTTTACATCTTCCCTCCATGCACCCCTTTCAGTCTCTAATAACAACCTTTCTACTCTGTTTCTATGAGATCAAATTTTTTAGTTTCTACATGTAAATGAGATCATACAGTATTTGTCTTTCTGTGCCTGGATTATTGTACTTAACATAATCTCCTCCAGGTTCATCCATGTCATCACAAATGACAGGATTTCCTTCTTTTTAAAGGCCATATTGTATTTCATTGTGTATACATATATATTGTGTATACATTGTATGTGTGTATGTATACATTGTATAGTCTCCCATTATCTGCAGTTTTGTTTTCTGAGGTTTCAGTTACCTGTGGTGAGCCAGTCTGCATGTAATGAACGGAAAATTCCAGAAATAAATAATTTATAAGTTTTAAATTGAGTGCTATTCTGAGTAGCATGATAAAATCTTGCACCTTCCTGCTCTATCATTTCATCTCATCACATAGGCATTTTATCATCTCACCTCATCACTAGAAGAAGGGGGAATACAGTACAATAAGATATTTTGAGAGAGAGACCATATTCACACAACTTTCATTATAGTATATTGTTATAATTTCTCTATTTATTATTAGTTTTTGTTGTTAGTCTCTACTGTGCCCAATTTATAAATTAAACTTTATCATAGATATATATGTATAGGATAAAATAGTATATATATGGTTTGGTACTATCTATGGTTTCAGGCATTTACTGAGGTCTTAGAATGTATACCCATTAGATAAGAGGGGACTACTGTATCACATTTTTCTTTATCCATTCATCTTTTGATAGATACACGTTGCTTTCATGTCTTGCCTATCATAAATAATACTACAATGATCTATGAACGAACATGGGAATATAGATATCTGTATATTCTTCAAAGAGATATGTAGATATCTCTTTGATATACTGATTTTAATTCTTTTTTATTTATATAGCCATGCCAGATCACATGGTAATTATACTTTTAGTTTTCTGTGAAATCCTCATACTATTTTCTAAAATGGCTGTACTAACTTACATTCCCACTAACAGTGTACAAGTTTCATTTTCTCCATATCCTCACCAATACTTGTTATTATTGTCTTTTTGATAACAGCCATTCTAATAGGTACCAGGTGATATCTCACTGTGGTTTTAATTTGCATTTCCCTGATGATTAGAGATGTTGCACATCGTTTTCATATATCTATTGGCCACTCATATGTCTTCAGAAATGTGTGTTCAGGTCATTTGACCATTTTAAAATCAGGTCATTTGTTATTTTGGCTAAATTGTTTTATTTCTTTACATATTTTGGATATTAGTCCCTTGTCAGACATATGGTTTGCAAGTATTTTTCATAGAAATCTAAAATACCTAAAATGTACAAATCATGACTCTACATCTTTATGACTTTTCACAAACTATGCATTACCTGTGACACAATCACTGACATCACCACATAGAACCAACCAGTGCAACAGAAGCCTCCATGGGATGTCATGAGGTAGCACATGTTAGGCAGCTTTTCCCATCTCTGGGCCACAGGGCTGATTCATGAATGGACATGCAATCCCACCATGGTGACTGATATGGGAGAAGTTCTTGGATTAGATTTTGTGAATGAGACACTCCTTTCCTCAGGATTGCTGGGACATTTCCCACTGGACATGGATTGGGGAGAATGTATCCCTCAGTCTTGTTGGCAGCTTTATTGCTGCCAGGAAGAGCAAGCTTTCTTGAGAACAGAACCTACTCTGTGAAAGCAGAGATGAGAAGAAGAAGAGGAGCCTCCATTTGAGTGCATATTCTGGATAAAGCCAAGCCTGTAGATTCATTCCTCCATTTTCTCTGCTATGACAGAGCCTACAGTCTTTTTCATTGTTTAAACTGTTTAGACTGAGCTCTGAGTCTCCTGCTTCTCACATACACCCTATGAGATTAATATCATTATCTTTATTTTACAGAGAAAGTAATAGATCCAGAAAGTTGAGTGATGTGCTCAAAATTATACAAGCCATTCAGGAAATATTGACTCCAAGTTAAAAAGCTCCATGTATGAAATTAACTGTAATGACTTTTTTTCTTCAAAAATTTCAGTGACTCTATACTTTTTCTCAAAAAGATAAAAGTTCTTGGGTTGGGGGTGGCATCCAGGCTTTCTACAAAGCACCTTTAATCTACTTGTTGTGTCTCCCATGGTTGCACAAACTGAGCATCATGTCCACGCAAATCCTCTAGCCCTAAGTCACCTGCCTTTGCTCACACCCTCACTCCACCCCTCCCTTCTTTCCCTATTGACAACATTCATTCAGCCTCTCCTCTCACCTCCTACTGGGAGGTGTCAGAGTGGAATTGAGTCTCTTGTGGGAAGAGGTGCTCATTCCCCATAGACATATGAAGGAGTGCTGCTCCACATTTGTGCTCTTGAGCTTTCTCACCTGAGGGGGCAAGTTTAAGCCTCTTTAGTTATCACACAAAAATACAGGAAGGTCTCTAAGGACTGCATGTTCTCCAGGGAGGAATTCTCCAGGCCATATAATTCTATACCATATAACATTATGGAATCAATACGCTGAATCACTCAGTTGTGTTTATGAATAGGTGGCTTTTGACTACAGGTGAATCTTCTGATAAAGTAGTATGAAAATTAAAGAGACAGAGTCAACAGGTAAGAAAATGCAGATTCTGCTCCTGTGCGTTTTGGTGGGACTTCTGTTTATAGTTGTCCTCTTTGATAGTTGGAGATGCTGTTGAAGTGATGTCTCAGTGCTCAGGAGTCACTAGGCTCAGCTCAAACATTTGAATTAGTAGACTTTTTGGTTTGATGCTAGTCAATTTCTTTTTCCTTTCAGAGAAAAGTTCAGGCAATAAGTAGAAGTGTAATTGCTTTGTGTGCATAAATCATCATATTCTGGAGTTTGCAACTAGAAGAGAACTTGGTCAGTAAGTCCAACACTTACCTCTATCCATTGGCAGGCCAAAGCCTTGGGAAGGGAATGATCTGTGTAAGTATTACTTGTCAGTGATCTATCCAAGACACCATGAAGGTCTTCTAAGGTATAAAGATTTTCTATTTTTTATAGCATTCTATAAATTTTCTAATTTTTAAAACCAATCTACTTTTACATAGTTGGAACTGAATACATGTTCTTTTTTTTGCCATTAGAAATGTATTTTAAATGTTTGGTCTCACGGAGTCTGGTTTTAATAATTGCAGGAGCTTTCTTGACTTGCAAAATACAGTATAATTTTTGTGGTTAAATATAGTCATTTGATTTTAATACATGACTATGGACAAATTCAGAAATAAAGTAACTTGTCTTCTCCTGTCTGCTAATGTCCTACAGGTCTGCACTCAAGACAACACTGTATGCTTTCAACTTGATGTGTCCATCTGTCTTCCTCATTTCTCACAGTGAATTTCTTTTGGTTTTCAAAACATCACACAAAAGGCAGTGGGTCTCCATTGTAGTTTGATGGTGTCATCAAGTGCCTCCTGACTTGAGCAAGTCAGTCTTCCTCCTCCCACCACCCTCCTCCCACCTAATGGCTTTCCATTCATGACATCCTGTGATTGTGCTTGTTCATCCTCCCTCCCCTTTCAAATGTCATCATCCCTCACTTAAATTTCTACAGCACGTGTTATTAATTCTCGTGTTGTGTGCTGACTTCTCTTAGGCACTCTATTCCTTAAAAATAGAGTCTATATTTGTCTTATTTTAAAATTAATTTATTCAAAAATGTTGGTTTAACACCTATTATGAGCCAGGGAGTGTTGTAGGCACTGCGTGTAGAGCAAAGAAGCAAACAAAATCTTTGCCCTCTGGGAGCTAAGCTCTAGTGAGGGATTTTATATATACACACACACACACACACACACACACACACACACACACACCTCGCTAGAGCTTATATATATATAAAATATATAAAATAATCCATTCATGTTTATATAAATATATATTTTACACATATTTATTTAAAAAAGATATATAGAGAATATATTCTATGCCATATAATGTTATAAAATCAATGCACTGAATCACGCAGTTGTGTATATATGTGTGTGTGTGTGTGTGTATATATATATATATATATATATATATATATGGAGAGAGAGAGAGAGAGAGAGAAAGAGAAAGTCGTGGGGTATGTGGTACGGGGAGTTACTAGTTTATGCAGCATACTGGTTAAGGGGTTAGAAGCTATTTTATGTAGTGTGCTTAGCTCTCTGTTGAGCTCTGGATTCACATGTATTCCTGAGGGTGCAGAGCCTAGAAAATGGTAGCTGGTTAATCAGTGCTTGCTGAATAATTAATGATTAAATGAATTTTTTGATGACGACTATACTGGGAAGAGAGAAGAGAGAAAAGGAGAGAGAGAGTGAAATCTTTTAAATTACACAATGATACCCCAAATGGATTTTTCTTAAGTCATCATGGTCAGAGGATAGACCTTAGAGATGTGGCCCCCAAAATTTCACATCCAGGTAAATCCCAATATAATTGGCCAGATCCAGGATGGGCAGAAATCTGTAAGCTTGAAGCTAATTCACAGAGTCTATAGGTCACCTAATATGGCTGTGTTGAAAATGCAAATCCCCTTTGTTTCCACGGAATGTTGTTTTCTTTACCCAAGTCATATACAGGCACTTTGAAACTAATTAATATTTTAAATAAGTTTATATCAAATTTGCTATAACATTGGATTATTAGGTTATTATCAAACTTGTTGGGATATCTTTTTCAATCTACCTACTTTTTTATATTTTATTTTTTGTGGTCTTAAGTTTTGCATTTACGTAAAATTCAGTTAAATAAAGAACACTTGCAGCAATGTTATGGGATTGGAACCTAAGGTATAAAGTATTTCTATTTCCTTTAAGGCTATGTTTAATTTTCAAATAATATCAAATAAATTTGATGTTATTTCATGCTTTTCAGACAAGATCTCTGAGCCAGAGTTCTTCATTTCTCTTTTTTACATTTGGAATATAATCCAAGTATTTGGTCATTGTCTAAAATTGCCAAAGAAAATTTCTGTCAGGATAGGCTCCTCTTTTCATCTTCTGCCAGAATTTCTGGGGTGAATGCAGACTGGAACTCTTAGCTAATGGACTGACTTTATTCTTTATATACTATGTCCATAAAATCAATGCATGACTTCATTACTGAAAATGAAAAGACAAAATCAAAGCTCTGTGGTTGAATTCATCCTCTTGGGTTTTTCTAACTTTCCTGAGCTCCAGGGGCAGCTCTTTGGGGTTTTCCTGGTTATTTATCTGGCGACCCTGATAGGAAATGCCATCATTATAGTCATCATCTCCCTAGACCAGAACCTCCATGTTCCCATGTACCTGTTCCTCCTGAACTTATCTGTGGTGGACCTGAGTTTCAGTACAGTTATTATGCCTGAAATGCTGGTGGTCCTCTCTACTGAAAAAACTACAATTTCTTTTGGGGGCTGTTTTGCACAGATGTATTTCATCCTTCTTTTTGGTGGGGCTGAATGTTTTCTCCTGGGAGCAATGGCTTATGACCGATTTGCTGCAATTTGTCATCCTCTCAACTACCAAATGATTATGAATAAAGGAGTTTTTATGAAATTAGTTATATTTTCATGGGCCTTAGGTTTTATGTTAGGTACTGTGCAAACGTCATGGGTATCTAGTTTTCCCTTTTGTGGCCTTAATGAAATTAACCATATATCTTGTGAAACCCCAGCAGTGTTAGAACTTGCATGTGCAGACACGTTTTTGTTTGAAATCTATGCATTCACAGGCACCTTTTTGATTATTTTGGTTCCTTTCTTGTTGATACTCCTGTCTTACATTCGAATTCTTTTTGCCATCCTGAAGATTCCATCAACTACTGGGAGACAAAAGGCCTTTTCAACCTGTGCCTCTCACCTCACATCTGTGACCCTGTTCTACGGCACAGCCAATATGACTTATTTACAGCCCAAATCTGGCTACTCACCAGAAACCAAGAAACTGATGTCACTGTCTTATTCACTTCTGACACCTCTGCTGAATCCACTTATCTACAGTCTGCAAAACAGTGAGATGAAGAGGGCTTTGATGAAACTATGGCGAAGGCGAGTGGTTTTACACACAATCTGACTGTGTTGAGAAGCCATGTAAGATTTAGTCACTGCCTGAATGTACTCAATCTAAATTTAATAAATGGTGAAAAAGTTTGCATTTTTTGGCATGAGGATGATTAATTTCTTGAGTTCTCCAAGTTTGATTGTATATCAGGAGCATCTTTATATGTTAACGTTTTTAGTTTTTTTCACCAATGCATAATATTCCTTAATATTGAATATAACACAATTTCAACAATTTGTTTAGCAATAGCCCTACTAATGGTTATTTTTTTGGTCACAATAGATAATACTAAAACAACCTGTTTTTATATATTCATAAATTCTGGTGCTTTAATTTTTACAGAATAGCTTTCACAAAGTAGGTTCGAAGGGTCAAAACAAATGTGAGTTTGCAAGTTTTCATAGGTATTACTGAGTTACTTTTCTAAATGATTTTAACGACTTCAGACTGACCTGAGCACCCATCCTACCCCACTGTCTATGTTGAATGCCAAGAAGCCTACAATAACGAGATGAGATTTTTTGCTTCTGTAGTGAAAATCCGTTCCATAAATAAGTAGGAAAGAGCAGTTATTTATTGAGAGGGACACAATGTCTCTACTCAGGGACTCAGAGAGGCTATAATTCAAAACTAGTTTTCTTCTGGTTATTTTAGAATATATATTCATCCAGTGTTTTGAGTAGAGAACATCATGTGATCATTTTTGAAGGTCATTTAAAGTATGGCTGTCCTTTCCACTTATAAACTATATTTTTTGAAACTTGATCAAATTTCTTCCATAAGGCAAAAATGCACCTTATACAGGCCAAACAATGTATAATTGCGTTTTTTTCTTGTGGGACATAAATATGATTACCTCATTGTGCCGATTTTTCTATTATCCTTGAGTCACATCAATATTCATGTGCATCTTTCCAACATAAAATAATCATATAATAGTCTTTCTAGTTATACATAAAGATGAATAATTAGACAGATTGCAACATTGAAATGTAACATTTCATTCTTGCTTCCTATTTTAATATTGCTATAATAAATAGAAAGGGTTCTACTCATTAAATCTGTATCAAAGGAGTTGACAACACCCTTCATTTCTGCTCTGGGGGTGGAGGTGGGGTAATAAAGCAGTTAGAACACTTCTACGAAGCAATCATTCATTTGATGGAAAACCCTCTTTTTCTTCACATCTACTTCTGCCAAAAATAAAGGTGAAGGTGCAAATACATTGGAATTTCAAAAAAAAAAAAAAAGGAGAGAGAAATTTCATGAGAAGAAGGCTGAAACCTTGTAGGTGGTGATGCAGGACTTTTCTTCTCAGTCACTTTGGAAGCTGGAGACCCCTGGCTGGCAACACCCAACCTGGGCCTTGCTCAGCCATGCTGGCATGCCCCAGCTCGCCCGTGTTATAGCTTGTACTTGCATTCAGCAGTTCCCAAGCTGTTTTTATCACACCCAAGAAGAATGAGGATATGCTGGACATTGAAGGGTAAGGATGGGGGAGAATAATTTTACTGAAGGACAGAACAACTGTCAGCAGAGAGGGGATGTGCCGGGTGGTTCCCCTACTCGAAGGCAGGAAAGTCCCACCATGGTGGCTGGGTCCAGGGCCTTTTAGGGACTCAAAATGGGAAGTGCATGCTGGTTTGTGAGTATGCAAAAAAGTTAAAGTGAAGACACCACTCAAAAGTGGGCACGACAGTGTAGGAAAACCAATTAGGAAAGGGTAGGTATATGTAAAATAGGTGAAGAGTGGGGACCAATCAGAGGAAAGTATGTGAAATGGGAAGATAAGTCCTCAATCAGGTCCTAGGGTTTAACCTGTAGCTTGGCTTTCAGGCTTTAAACTGTCTTCCACTTAGAGGCGGGTTTCACTGGGACCCACCCCATCTGCCTAGGCATTTGGCTGCCTCCTGTCACTATCAGTAATATCTGAATGTTGTATAATATTGTTTTCATTTGGGCATCAAACAGCCATCAGCAAAAGCGTTTGATTGGATCCCATCTCTTGATATACTGAAATTTCCTTCTGATAGCTTTTAAAAGAACCAATTAAGTAAGGCTTATGTAAAATGAACAAATCAACAAAGAAGCAAAGGAAGCCAAATACAGAAAGTCTTTTTAGCCATTCTTCAGTTCATTTTGTAAACCAATTTTTTTTAAAAAAATTATTTATAGGCCGGGCACGGTGGCTCATGCCTGTAATCCCAGCACTTTGGGAGACTGAGGCGGGTGGATCATGAGGTCAGGAGATTGAGACCATCCTGGCTAACACGGTGAAACCCCGTCTATACTGAAAACACAAAAAATTAGCCGGGCATGGTGGCGGGAACCTGCAGTCCCAGCTACTCGGGAGGCTGAGGCAGCAGAATGGCGTGAACCTGGGAGGCGGAGCTTGCAGTGAGCCGAGATCACGCCACTGCACTCCAATCTGGGTGAAAGAGTGAGACGCCATCTCAAAAAAAAAAAAAAAAAATTCTTTATAAAAATGTCTTAAGAGCACTAAATCTCATGAAATAGTCTCTGCTCTTGAAGGATTTACAATGTATTGGTCATTAGATGCTGGAAGCTCACTATATTCAACCCTTTCCTCTTTCATTGCCTTTGTGATAAATAAAAGCCTGCATTGGCAAGATGTTTATGAAATTACAATAAGAAATTAGGTCACTCTAATTCTAAATTTGTACGTGTGTGTGTGTGTGTGTATGAATCCAAGTATATGCTGGGAATTCATACATTTGTCATGTTATGTGAGGAGATAGAAATAATCACTAGTAAATTTAGTCATAGTTTAAAATTTTTATGTTATTCTGATGAATAGAAATTGTTAGTATGCTTCACACATAATAGCCTAATCATATCATTTCTGCATACTATTCTTCATGGTGATTTTTAGTTATAGTCACTGTGGCTACTACTGCTGCTGGTTTCCTAGTTTATGCCCATTCTCCTTTTTCTTTAATAGAAAAAATCCCATTTTTGTTCTTTAAGTAGAAATAAAACCAAGTCTCTTAAGGGCAGTAATGTATCCAGTTAATAACCAATTTCCCAGTTTCTCTTTTGAACAAGGGTGGTTTGTGACACAGTTCTGACTAGTGATATGTAGGTGGACATCCTTGAGTAGGGTGTCCATGAAAACTCTTTAAAAATGTGACTTAGTTAGTAAGGACTTTTTGCTCTTCAACCTCCTCCTTCCTTCTACCTGAAACAAGCCATGAGGCTAGAGATAGAGCAGTTATCTTGCAGCGAAAGTTAAAGCATGACTAGAAAAGCCAGGCCCTACAGAGGCCAAGTGGAAAGCTAGAGGGCCCCTCGGGCCCCTCGGTCTATGATGGCATTGCGTAGCGACCTGAACATTCCTCTCCTGCCTATTTCTTTACTGACTGTTACTTCAGAGAAATAAACCTTGTCTTTGTTTAATCTAGTATTTGCTAGGTTTTCTGTTATAGCACAACCCGATCCAGACTATTATTGTTACAAAAAAAAAAAAAGAAATTTAAGAAAACTTAACATGTAGTGGATAATTTGGCATTTTTCTCCACAACATATTTAAGCTTAAGGTTAGAAAATTTTAAATTATATTTTTTTCTGTTTAGATCTGAAAAAGAAATTATGGAACTGTAATACTGGTAGGCATGAATAAAGTTTGACAAGAAAAATGATATCCTAGAAGTGAAATAGAGTTATGGTTTTCTTCCAGAAAATGCAGGCAAACAGCAACCAATAATATGGACAGAGATAAAGGTTTTACAACCCCCTTCGCCAAAGAGGCTTAGAGGTGGCTGATGTCCCAAGTAAACTTGAAACAGAAAGCAAATCACGCAAGCTTGCTTCAAATATAAAAGTTAATACATTTTTCCAATATATGCTTATCAAAAGCAGAAAAGAAAAAAATGTTTCTACCATGAAAAGCTGAACATAATTTTGTTGAGTTCCAAGTGTTTTTTTTCTTGAAGATATATCTTGCTTTTTATATAACTTGGATCATAGGATTATTCAAGTGTGTGTTTTATTTGTTTTATTTATTTACACATTGTTTATGTTATCACAAAGTTTTCATAAACATAATTTTTCATCAGAACATGGAAAATAATTTATTTGCTCATTCCCTATTTTTGGATGTTTAAAGTGTTTTGAATTTTATCAAGTCATAAAAAGCACTGCTATTTATATGCACAGCATTTTTTGCTACAAAAAGAATTATTTAAAAATTTTTCTGCAGTAAAATTATTTAACTGTTTAAAATTAATTCCTTTAGACTAGATTTTGGAAAAAGGATTGTTGGGTTGAAGGTTTTGAACATTGTTTAGATGCTTGATGCATGTTGTCAAATTGCCAGTAAGGAAGGTTGTATTGTTTGACCTACTCTACCATAGCATTCCAGAGTGTCTGTTTTGTTTTGTGACCTGTGATCTAGTATTATTTGTTTTTTATTTTTTTAAATTTGCATTTTTTTTGTTTTTCACTAATCAAAAGAAAGTTAGAAATATTATTTATTTTTAAAGAAAATATTGCTAATTATGTATTTTTAAATGCTATTATGCTGTATTACTTTATTAATTTTAATTTACTTTAAATATTTATGATAAGTTTTAATCACAAAAGTAATACATGCTTATTTTAAAATTTTACATAAATACAGAAGTAAGTAAAATAACTTTTTTTCCGAACACCAGCCTTCAGTGCAATCAACAGCCTAAACAATATTCAAAACTGTTTAATGCATGGCACACAGAGGTAAGTAAACAAGAAGGCATTTGGGGACATCTTTATGATGAAAAAAGTATTTTATTTTATATGCCATAATTATAAGAAAGATTAGCAAAGTGTTAGATAAGACATTAAATATTAAATTTGTATACTTCTAATAAAGTGTTTTCAGAAATTAGGAGAAGGAATTTGAGGTTGTTTCCACAAGTAAAGTTTTCTAATATCAGTTTCTATGCTTGAAACTGCAACTTGCAATTTCTGATCAAGACATCTTAGGGATGTTCCCTTCACATTTTGCTAGTTGTCATTGATACAAAACTGGCCAGGCATGGTGGCTCATGCCTGTAATCCCAGCACTTTGAGAGGCTGGGCTGGGAGGGTCACTTAAGCCAAGGAGTGTGAGACCAGCCTAGGCAACATAAGGAGACCCTGTTTCTACAGAAATAAAAATAAAAACTAGCCAGGCATGGTGGCATGTCCCTGTGGTCCCAGCTACTTGGGAGGCTGAGGCAGGAGGATCACTTGAGCCTGGGAGGCCAAGGCAGTGGGTGAGCTGTGATCATGCCACTGTACTCCAGCTTGGGTGACAGAGTGAGACCCTGTCTCTGAAACAAAACAAAACAAACCATTCTGAGAAGGTAGTTGATAAAATTTGTTGATGAAAAAGTCAAACTCTGTAAAATATTTGCAGAGATTTATTGTGAGCCAAATGTGATGACCATGACCCATAACATAGCCCCAGGAGATCCTGAGAACATGTGTCCAAGGTAGTTAGGTTATGGCTGGATTTTATATATTAAAGTTACAGGCAAACATCAATCAATATGTGTAAAGTGTACAGTGTTTCTCTCCAGAAACATGGGATAACATGAAGTGGGAGCTTCCAGGTCACAGGTGGATTCAAAGATTTTCTGATTAGCAATTGATTGAAAGAGTTATTATCTAAAGACCTGGAATCAATCGAAAGGGGTGTTCAGGTTAAGATAAGAAGTTGTGGAGATCAAGATTTTTATTATGTAGATGAAGCCCCCAGGTAGCAGGCTTCAGAGCTCTTATCAGACCTAAAAAGGTTCCATACTTTTAGCTAATTCTCTTCTGGATCAGAGAAAAGATATGGAAAGGGAAGAGGATTCTCTACAGAATGTGGATTTTCCACACGAAAGATAGCTTTGCAGGGCCATACCATTTAAGAACATGTCAAAGAAATATATTTTGGGGAAAAAAAATTTCGATTTCTTTCAGGACCTACTATCTGTCACGAATTACCATACTAGAGTCAGGTTTGAATTTGGTATCTTACTGTTACAAAGAGTCTATTTCTGTCTTAAGATCTCTATTTTAATGGTAGTGCTGGCCAGTTGTGTCCGAATTCCAAAGGGAGGAAGTTATAATGACACATGTCTAACCTACCCCTTCCCGTCATGGTCTGAACTAGTTTTTCAGGTTTACTTTGGAATGCCAGTGGCTGAGAGGGGAGTCCATCAGTAGGTTGGGGGCCTTAGAATTTTATTTTTGGTTTATGAATCTTAAAAATCTAACACTTTCTTTTTTTTTCATTGCCAAGTGTAATGTTACAATTTATTATGATAATGAGAATGGATTTCATAACTATTTCAATTTTTTTCATGTTGAATATTTCAAAATGATAATGCTAAAAGAATCTAATTGGCAGGCCATTACAACAAGGTGGCTTTGGCACTCTAAATTCCTATGTGAACCAACCACAGTCCAGTCTAATCAGTAAATCGAAACTAGAAACAGCACCAATCAGAAACCACCAACTAATTTCTAACCAATCAAAATTATTTTCTTTGTCTTGCTTTTGCAAAATCTTTATAAAGTTTCCCTTCTTGCCTTTCCTGATGGAGTGAGAGCCCCTTGTGGTCTGGTGCTGCCCCAATTCTTGAAAATCTGAATGCTCAGAAAAACTCTTTAAAATTGAAATGTACTTAAGTTTCTCTTTCATCATAAGGAAGTGCTATTCTGTAGCACGCACAGGCAAAGCAAGAGCAGTTACTACCAGGTAGTTAAGATGGAAATGAGCATAAGACTATGTAAGGGCAGAGATTTGGGGCACCTTGTAGAGCTGTGCCCACCAGAGGCCCTTACTGGATAATTGCCCACTCTGATTCTCTGAATGAGCTACATTATTGCTTGTATGCTGCACTCCTTTGGGCACCTGGAAACTCTTAGCCACCAAGGCAGCAGCACATTGTTTAAAGCATCTCCTAGGCTTCACTCAGTGGCTTCCAGCAGAGTGCTCCAGACAGTGCTCACTGTCTGTGGGGAACACAGGGTCCCATCAGACACACATCCATTTCAGCCAGTTTCTGAGAAGCCCACAAAGAGGCCAGTGACAATGTTTTGGTACTCTGGTTGCTTCAGGTATTGCCTGGGCTCTCAGAAGTCTAAGATCAATATCTCCTGATAAACTTTTAATGCATTTGAAATATACCAGTTCATCTTAGCACATTAACTGAGAAGAGGTGTGCTTCTTAAATTTTAGGGTGCAAAAGCATCACCTGGAGAGCTGATTAAAACACAGATTCATGGACACCTCCCCAGAGATTTGGATTCAGTTGGTCTGAGGTGGGGCCCAGAAACTTGCATTTCTAACAAGCTCTTAGGTCTTGCTGATCCAGAATTACACTTGCAGTAGCCATGCCCTACAGGATAGTTTAAATATTTGAGACTTATTAAAGGAGTTATTTAACAATAAATGTAAAGTGCTTAGAGCTATGCTTGGCATGTGATAATCACTTAAATGTTGAGTTTGAACATTTGCTATTTTGTGGTTCATCTGGGTTGGAGAGCAGAACCTTAATGTAATTCCTTTAATTGGTAAGGCTTTAAGCAAGCATTTTCTTGTTTTCCCAGCTATCATTCCCAGGTTTGTGAAAATAATCAGATATTTTAGTATAATACTGTTGTGATTTTTTTCCTATTATACTTCTTTTCATAGCCTTTCATTTATTATTACATTATATGTTGTTATACTTGACCAAAATTATTTTAAAATTGAACTATAAGATTTTCTGATTTAAAAATGGCTTATCATTTTTGTATCCTACATGTTACCTTTTCTTAAGCTGTTTTTTTCAGATGAACTTTTATTTGGTTTCAGTTTCTCCAACGTTATTTTTTTCAAACATTGTATAATTGTTATACATCCTGCATCCTTGCATGTCTAAAACAGTTTTCCATTTGCCTTTGTTAAATAAAATTTACAGGAGGCTATTGATTTAGACTGAGCTCCTGCATTGTGCCCCAGTAGATTAAACCAAAAGGGAGTTGTCAGAGGCATTTAAACCAGAGAGACTCCATCTTGTATGGAGGCTGGGTAAAATAAGGATGGAACTTACTGAGCTGCATTCCCAGGAGGTTAAGGCATTCTTAGTCACAGCATGAGATAAGAGATTGGCAGGAGATACAGGTCATAAAGACCTGGCAGATAAAATAGGTTACAGTAAAGAAGTTGGCCAAAACTCACCAAAACCACAATGGCAACAAGAGTGACTTCTGGGCATCCTCACAGCTCATTATATGCTACTTATAATTCATTAGCATGTGGAAAGACACTCCCACCAGTGCCATAAAAGTTTACAAATGCCAAGGCAATGTCAGGAAATTACCCTATTTGGTCTAAAAAGGGGAGGAACCCTTAGTTCCAGGAATTGTCCACTCCTTTCCTGGAAAACTCATGAGTAATCCACCCCTTATTTAGCATATAATCAAGAAATAACCATAAAAATGGGCAACCAGTAGTCCTCTCTGAAGGTTTGCTGAAAATCAACTCACAAGGCAAATCAATAGGAAAAAAGGCATGCAAAATTTTATTTTAAGTTTATAGCCTGGGGGAATTGCAGGAGAATGATTATCCAATAACCCAATGGGACACAGAAACTTATACACCCTTTTCATAGGGGAGGAAGGAGATGGGGAATGTAGACAATTCTTTTGAGGGGTAGCAAATGATTATTAGGGGAAGCAAATGGACAGAAATTAACTTGTAAATGATTCTCTTTGGAATTTGAATGAACCTGAGAGACGGTCATTTTCTTGTGAAAAAGTCCTTCCAGGTGAGGTTGGATTCCTGTCTTCTTTTTTTGTGATACATAATGAGATTTCAGGAAGGAGAAGAAAGGCAATTGCATTATTTTTGGAAAGAAGCTTTCCGGGACAGATAAGAAAATCCCAGAGACAGCCCCTTCCTGCACTGCAGGTGTGTGTCTAGGGGTAAGACAAGGTTAGAGGGACCTTGATTCTGAGGCAGCTTCTAGGCCTCTCAGCATATCAAAGTGCCAGTCTTTGGGGCAACACTTCCTGAGCCCCAATACCTGATTCATGATATTGTTCTTTGCTCAGATAAATTCTGTTACATTTATTTTGTCTAAAGCTTTTATTTTAAAATAATTTTTCTATATGCCACAGGTTTGGTTGGCTATATAATTCCTGGGTTTCAATAGTTATGCTTTAAGAAATTCTAAACAGGCTGGGATCGGTGGCTCACGCCTGTAATCCCAGCACTTTGGGAGGCCGAGGTGGGTGGATCACCTGAGGTCAGGAGTTCCAGACCAGCCTAGCCAACATTGTGAAACCCCATCTCTACTAAAAATACCAAAATTAGCTGGGTGTGGTGGCAGGCACCTGTAATCCCAGCTACTCAGGGGGTCGAGGCAGGAGAATCACTTGAACCCAGGAGGCAGAGGTTGCAGTGAGCCAAGATCGTGCCATCGCACTCCAGCTTGGGGGACAAGGGGGACAAGAGGGAGACTTTGTCTCAAAAAACAAAAACAAAAACAAAAAAACTCTAAACATTATTTCACTGTTTTCTAGTTCCAGGGTAGCAAAAAAGAGATTTGCTTTTATTTCTGCTTTTTTAAATTTTTGGGTATAGATTCCATCCTACTTCTGCTTTCTTAATCTAAACTCCTGAGTATTGGAGCCATCAGATCAATTCTCCACATCTCCTATCTTTTTCATGACAATTTTTACTTCTCATTAATTTTATGTGAATTTCAATCAAATTCATTCTGTGAATTCTAACTCATCATTCAGTGTTATCTATTTTGTTACTCCATTTCTCCATACAGTTATTTTTAAAACCATTTTACGATTTCCCCTATATTGTTTTAAAATTGATCTTTTTTTTGAGAATATGCTTTTTAAAAAATCATTGAGTCTCTCTACAATGATAATGCATATTTTCAAGTTTTCTCTTTCTTGCATTTAATCTGTTTCAGTCTACGAACATTTGCTCTGGTCCCTTGCATTGATATGTCAACTGAAAGAAGAAAAAAATCGAGGCAAACAATGTAAGTAGAGAGTTCATTTGGACCAGGCTTGAACACTGCAACTCAGGAGCATAGATGCAAGTTACCCTGAATATACACCCCTATTAGTTACAAGTGGGTTTTTAAATGAAACAAAGAGGCAGTTCCCAAGTTGTTTACCAAGAATTTACATTAAAATAACAGAATCTAGCCGGGCGTGGTGGCTCAAGCCTGTAATCCCAGCACTTTGGGAGGCTGAGACGGGCGGATCACAAGGTCAGGAGATCGAGACCATCCTGGCTAACCCGGTAAAACCCCGTCTCTACAAAAAAATACAAAAAACTAGCCAGGCGAGGTGGCGGGCGCCTGTAGTCCCAGCTACTCGGGAGGCTGAGGCAGGAGAATGGCGTGAACCCGGGAGGCGGAGCTTGCAGTGAGCTGAGATCCGGCCACTGCACTCCAGTCTGGGCGACAGCGTGAGACTCCGTCTCAAAACAACAACAACAACAACAACAACAAAAAAACCCAGAATCTATTGATTGGTTATACATTATTCTTTGTATCACAAACTCTAGGAACATGAAGATAATGGGCAAAGTAACTAGTCAGGAACAAAATGTCTTTAAACAGTTGCCCCTGAGTATGGGTGTGAGAGGTGTGATTGAGGTCCCATAGCCATACTATGTCTCTCTGGGACTGACAAATTTTGCATGCTTCACATAACTTAGATGGCTCTGAGCAATTTTTTTTCTCATTTCCCACCTGTTGATCAAAAATCTTTCCAGGGAAGCAGTAATGATCAATTTCTGCTTAGGTTAGAGTGATAAATATCCTTCCTCCTTCAGTCTGAGAAGGCTCATGACAGTGATGTCTCACATGGGAAGGAGAGGTGAGTAAATGTTTCAATGAGGAATTTTAAGAGTGTCAAAAGCCAAATTGAGATGGATCACAGGTGGCAAAAATGGCACCTCAAAGCCAAATTGAGATGGTATCACAGGTGGCAAAAATGGCACCTCAGTCAAGTACGTAGTTGCTGTTGCTTGTTGAATCATTGTTAGTTTTCAGAATATCATGAGTTTAGTCTTCGTGGAAGAAGTAAAACAAGAGATATATGTAATGCACATAGGAATTATAATTAAAAAAAGAATTTGTGTACCAGAAGAACAACAACAAAACCTATTCTATTGGGGAGTCAACTAAAAATATCATGAAGGAAATTAAATCCAATTTCTTCTTTAGAGGATTGTTAGACCTGGGAAATTATTCAGAATTCAGTCTAAATTGTAGAAAAATAGTAAAAACTAAAAAACAATGGTCAGGGCTAGAATTTTATAAGATGGATGGTATAGTTTCCTTCTAAAACAATTTTTTCTCCCCCCAGTTCCCCATTCCTACCAAATATAAGTGTTAGTAGGACCAATTTGTTGGCTAAATAAGTTTTGGTATTATACTTGGTCTGATTATTTGCAAAATGTGCAACAATAAGAATGGTTAGCCATATAGGCTCTTTTACATTGACTTTGCAGAACTTTTTCATAAGAAATCTCAGATTACACTTTTGAACCCTCTCAAGATTAGTAAACCAAGCCAGGGATTCACCATGGGACTGCTTGTAACATATGTATAAATTGAGTGAATTCCTATCTTCTCAATGACCCAAAATATCTTGTGGTTCCTGGGTGCATCAGAAAATGACAGTCTTTACTTACTGCAAGCTGAGGAACCTTGTAAGGGAACCATGTGGGCAAGGCATGAGGCCAGTCTTTCCCATGTCTATTGGCTTTATAAAGTCAGCCTCAATTCCTCAAAGCAGTATGGTCACATTCAAAAATGTAACATTCCAGCCAAAGCCTTGGTAAAATAGCCAGTGTATCCAATGTGTTCTGCTACAAAAGAAAACAGACTCTTATCGATTACACGCAAATAACCATATTGCCACAAAATACAAATACTCATGAATAGTTTCCAAATTTTAGAGAAATCAGATAGAGAGAAAGGCAGATGTTTTAATGTTGCTCACAAAAGGTTACCCAGTCGCTGTAAGCTATAATTAGCTAAAAAGATACATTTTCTTAACTCTGGAAAACCGAACATAGAAGAATCAGCAATGTTTCGAACAGAAAAGTTAAAGCAAGCATTTCTATCCTCCGTCAGGCTAGCCCCATGTATTTAATTATTATTCAGCTGGATGTTAGGTTAGTAATCTTCATGAATGCATTCATTTTTAAAATTAGACTTCTGAATGTTTTCACTCAGTCCAATGATATGATGGGTGGAATCTAGCCACTGGGAGCATTTCCTTTCTGTGTGTGCTGCCAGTAGATGGAAGTGCAACTAAAGCCTGGCTGCCTCCCTTCCCCCCCCCGGCAGAGATGCCTGGGCTTCTGAGTGTAAAAAGTAAAGTAGAGGTTCCTCTTCAAAGAGACTTTCCTCCCCATCTAATTAGGAATAAATAGTAACTTCTTTGAGAAACAAAATGTATTCAAAGACCTGTGCTAACATTCTTAGATATCTGCTATCTGTAATACAGAAATCAATGTACTTTGTGTTCTTAGCTCCCACAATTTAGCCTAAATATTTGCCCTGGCATGCTTACACTGGTCCAAGCAAGCATTAAGTCATGGTCTGTTCCTCTTCCTTATTTGGAGGTGTTTTTACCTTTCTCAGCATTCCACAAGTTACTTCCTCCTTTGTTTGTTCTCTGCCTTTGCCTCTTTTAAGAAGTTCTAAGTTGCTAGCCAATCAGGACAAATACAGAATGTTAGGTGCAGGGAGCTGAAGGCCTGTGGGATGTGACCAACTCAGCATTTCGTTGGAAGCTATATGATCAAACAGCAAACTGTATATCATGAATGCAGGATGCGGGCAAACTCACACTGCCCTGCCACGAAAAGGTTTGCTGAGGGCCTCGCTCCCTGGCACTGGGCTCCTTGAAGTTGTCTATTGAGAAATCTAGAGCCTAAGGATGCAGTCTTGCAAGCGTGCTGTGAATCAAGCTGCTGACCAACAACCATTCCCTGCTTCTCGCTCTCTCTATTGCCTAATAAATATGGAGGGCAGTGTAAAGCTCAGGGCCCTTGTCCACTAGAGACAAGGTGCCCTCTGACCCCTTCTTCCAAATATACTCTTTGGTCTCTTGTCTTTTATTCCCATGTTTGCCCCCTTTATTCAGTCCCCCTAGGTCCATGTGGGTTACATAGTGGTGCCCTGAACAGTGACAGAATTGGGCCCTCAACAAGTGGGACCCAGAACAGGGACTCCAAGGACGCCAACAAGTGGTGTCCAAACACGGCACTTCGAGGACATGAACAAAAAGGTCTGCTGGAGCAGAGAAACTGAAATCGACAAGGCAAACAGGGACCCCAGGATGGGTCTGCCGGCAGCATATATAAGGTCAGTGCCCTAAAGAGGCACTGGGAGCAGTGCTTTAAAGAAGTACCGGGAATGAGAAGCTTTCTGAATCAGGGTAACAAGGGTAATAATTTGTCTGTTGAAAAAAACCATTATGTGCAGTTGCTTAAAGTTCTGTTGAGACAGTCTGGAGCTCAGGTTAATTTGCAGACACTCACTAACCTCCTGCAGAAGTCACAAAAAGTTATTATGCATAACTCATGGTTTCCACAGGCAGGCACTCTTGTGGAAAATTGGGATAGAGCAGGAGAAGGATTAAAACAGGCTCATCAAAAAAGGTTTTAAAGTTAAGTCTTCTGTTTTCTCCACTTGGAGTTTAGTTCATACTGTACTTCTGCCATTATCTCATTATTCTGTGGGACAACAGGCTGAATATAAAAATCTGAAAGAATCTCTTGTTCCACCCATAGCTCCAGTTGAAAATAAAAAACAGGAGAGGGAGGATAAAAATTGGCCTATACTGCCTTCTCCAGTTGCAGAAACATCTGTACTGCCTCCTTCGGTGGCAACAATAGAGACCCCCATACAAAGAATTTTACACTCTGCTGCCATAGCTGGAGAGCCCTTAGGACCTCGTGCTTTTCCTATTTCCGTAAGACCCAATCCTAAAAATGCACAGTAGGTTATTCATGAACACACTTCACTAGATTTTAACTTGTTAAAGGAATTAAAAGTGAGTGTGGTAAATAATGGCGTACAAAGTCCATTCACCTTAGGATTGCTGGAATCTGTGTTTGGTGCTATGTGTCTTTTACTCTTTAATGTGAAACACTTGGCGTGAACTTGCTTGTTGGCTAGTGCATACCTGACATGGAATTTAAATTGGCAAGAAATGTGTGCAGACCAGCCTAGGCAGAACCGTGCTGCTGGAAACAGACATTATAGAGGATATGCTATTAGGTAATGGCCCTTATTCAGAGTTGGAACCTCAAATGGTACTCCCAGACGCTACTTATTGGCAATGTGCACAGGCCACTAAATGCACCTGGGCCACAATTCCTGAAGAAGGAGTCCCAGTACAATCGTTTTTATATATCATGCAAGGGTCACAGGAACCCTATGCACAATTTCTTGAACCATTACAAGAGGCAGTGAAGCATCAGATTCCTCACACCGCGGCTGCAGAAATGCTAACCTTAACTCTAGCTTTTGAGAATGCAAACGCGGATTGTAAATGTGCACTGGCACTGGTGATGTGTACAAAAAACTTAGGAAATTTTCTCAGAGCTTGTCAAGATGTAGGAACTGAGCTTCATCACTCTGCAATGTTAGCACAAGCAATAGCTAATTTATCAATTGACAAATCTAAAAGGAGCCAAGGGTCAAACCCCAAAATGGGAAAGTATTATAATTGTGGGAAAACTGGACATTTTAAAAAGGAATGCTGCCAGATCTCAGGACAGAAAGGACCTTACAGTGCAGTGCCCCACTCAGTGGAAAAAACACCAGGACTTTGTCCTCACTGTAACAAAGAAAATCACTGGGCTAATCAGTGCCACTCAAAATTTCATCAGAATGGCAGCACCCTGCTGGGAAATGAGACGCGGCCCTGGCTCGGGGCCCCACAAACAATAAGGGCATTCCCAGTCCAGACCTCAACCCATTTCAGGGGTGGGTTCCCAGAGGCACATTGATTCCTTCACCCCAGGAACACTAGGAAGTACAGGATTAGATCTACCCGCCAAAGAATCATGTTAGTTGGTGGAGACAAACCTATCAAAGTTCCCACTGGCATTTGGGGACCTTTACCAGCAGGATATATGAGACTAATTTTAGGCAAAAGTCACCTTAACTTGCAAGGCATTACTGTAGTGATTAGCTCCGATTATGAAGGAGAAATTCAAGTAGTTTTAGTGTCACAAGATCTTTGGGTTTTTGAACTGGGTGAATATATTGTTCAATTATTGCTTATCCCCTGCAAATTAAATCCTTCTCCACAAAAGGAGAAATGAGGAAATAAAGGGTTTGGGAGCACAACTACACGGGAAATCTATCTATCCCAACCCATAGCCTCTAATAGACCCACCTGTGTAGTACAAATTAAAGGACAGACATTTTATGGGCTTATGGATATGGGAGCTGATGTATCAGCAATATGTAAAGACAATTGGCCCCCATCCTGGCCTTTGCAATTACTTTCTATGTCCCTAGTGGGAGCAGGAAGAGCTGAAAGTGTTCAACAGTGTGCTGAGATTTTATCTTGTCTTGGTCCAAATGGGCAGTCATGTACTTTTCAGCTTTATGTTGCAACTTATGGGGTCAAGACTTACAGCATGAAATATGAGACATACAAAGGAAACCTTTGATAATCCAGAATTTAAAATGTTAAAGATCATGGGATATCAGAAGGGAAAAGGTTTAGGAAAATTTCTTCAGGGAAATCCTAACCCAATATCAGTAACTATGAAAACAGGTAGCAAAGGGCTAGAGCATCAGGATTTCTGATGGGGGTCATTGATATTTCTCCTCTGCCCACTGCCTTACCATTAGAATGGCTCAGTGACAAACCCATATGGGTGGATCAATGGCCCCTATCTCAGGAGAAGCTGACACAACTTCAACAGCTAGTAAAAGAACAGTAGGACTCCAGACACACAGAGGAGTCAGTTAGTCCCTGGAATTCTTCAGTGTTTGTTATTCCAAAAAAGTACAGAAGATGGTGACTGCTACATGATTTAAGAGGTATTAATACACATATAAAATGGATAGGTGCCTTACAGAAAGGTTTACCATCTCCAGTGGCTATTCCAAGAGACTGACCTTTTGTAGTAACAGATCTTAAGGATTGTTTCTTTACTATACCCTTATACCAGAAGGATAGCCTTGATTCACCTCTGTGCCTTCTATTAATCAAAGAGAACCTGTTTCTCATTATCAATGGAGAGTTTTACCCCAAGGCATGCTTAACAGTCCTACACTGTCAACATTTTATAGGACAGGCATTAAAGGATCCTTGGAATATGTTTCCTACTGTTTACATCATTCATTTTTGGATGATATTCTTTTGGCCGCTCCTACAGATCAAATCCTACATCAGTTATTCAGAGAAACGAAGCAAGCTTTGACTAAATGGAATCTCAAATAGCTCCAGAAAAGGTACAAAGAACTTCCCTATACCAATACTTAGGAATTATTGTTACAGAGAGAAGTGTATGTCCTCAGAAAGTAGTTCTCTGTAAAGACAGGTTACAGACGTTACATGATTTTCAACAGTTATTAGGAGATATTAATTGACTACGGCCGATGTTAGGTATTGCTACCTATCAGCTTACATATCTTTACCAAACCCTGCAAGGAGATTCTACTTCAAATTCCCCACGGCAACTAACTAAAGAGGCAGAAGCCGGCTTCTAGAGCAAATGTTACAGCAGAGACATGCCTCACAGCTACAACTGCAAAAACCTTTGCTCTTGTTTATTCTTCCTACCCTCTACTCTCCAACAGGACTTTTGGGCCAGTTCATGACAAGTCTGCAACAGTAATAGAATGGCTCTTTCTACCTAATCAAACAGTCAACACCTTGCAAGTTTATCTTTCTTTAATTACACAAATTGTGACTCTGGGCAGGAATAGGTCAAAAATGCTTACGGGATATGACCCTGACAAAATTATTGTTCCTTTGGACTCCAAGCAACAAGCAGCTTGGGAAATGTTGACTGCTTGGCAAATGGCTTTTGCAGATTTCATGGGTGCTATAGATAACCACTACTCCTCAGACAAAATTTTACAGTTTTATAAAATCCATTCTTTCACTCTTTCTGTGATTACTCATCACAAGCCTATTCCATGTGGACAGACTTATTTTACTGATGGCTCTTCCAGAGGTTGTGCTGCTATCTATGGACCTAAACATACTAAAAAAATAATGACCTCTGGGGCTTCAGCTCAACGCTCAGAGCTAATTGCAGTCACTCAGGTTTTACAGCTCACAACTTCAGATCCTATCAACATTGTCTGTGGTTCAGCTTACATTGTAAATGTAGCCAGTAGCATAGAAACTGCTACAATTAAAAGTACACTAGACCCAGAACTGTTTATTTTTAAGATTTCAACAAGTTATTCATTCTCATGCAACTTCTTTTCATATTTCTCATATTCATTCTCATACACAACTTCCTGGACCATTTTCCCTAGGGAATGATAAAACAGAGAAATTGATTGGTTCTGTGTTTCAGCAAGCTCAAACATCTCATGTGCTTCTGCACCAAAATACTTCCACCCTTACTTGCATGTTCCATTTATCTTGGAGCCAAGCTAGGGCTACAATACAAGCCTGTCCTACTTGCCAGCATGTCCCTGGAGCCACACCTGTAGAAGTCTGTAACTCACGAGGTATGGCTCCAAATGAAATTTGGCAAATGGATGTTACACACATAGCTACCTTTGGTAAGCTTAGCTATGTCCATGTGACTATAGATGCTGCATGCTACATACCAAATAGGTGAGATAGCTGGTCATGTACAGTGACACTGTCATCATTTGCTCATATGGGGATAACTAAACAATTAAAAACTGATAATGGACTTGCTTATACTAGTCATGCTTTTTAAAATTTCTTACAGCTTTGGGCTATAACCCATAAAACAGGAATTCCTTATAATGCTAGAGGACAAGGCATTATAGAGTGGGCACATCAAACATTACAATGCATGTTGAAAAAGAAAAAAGGGGGTATAAGAGGCCAACTACCACCTTGATCAAAACTACATTTGACCTTATTTACTTTAAATTTTTTGACTCCTCGTATGGATGGTAAGACTCTAGTAGAAAGACATTGGCAAGTGTTAGAGGAAAAGAGGAAAGTTTATCTGAAAGTGTTATGGAAATCCCTGGAAGAAGGACAATGGAAAGGTCTGGTGGATTTACTGCCATGCGGAAGAGGATACACTAGTGTTTTTACAGGAGATGGACAAACCCTGTGGGGGCCCTCAAGATGTGTATGATCATGGAACGGGGGACTGGAGGAACCCAGGATGGCCAATCATGGGTCTCGTCCTTCTGGTATGAACCACGAGCTGGCTAAGCCTGAGTCCAAAGACAGAGAGAAGGCTGGCCAGAGTCATGACACTGTTCTAATGCTACGTTTCTGTAAAATTGGATGGACTGCCAATCAGAGAATGAGAGCTACCCAGTCTGGTCTTACATTCTTTCAATTAATACATAAACAAAAAGGTGGATATGCAGGGAGCTGAAGACCCATGGGACATGACCAATTTAGTATTCCACTGGAGGCTATATAATCAAACAGCAAACTGTTTATCATGAATACAGGATGTGGGCAAACTCACACTGCCCTGCCACCAAAAGGTTTGCTGAGGGCCTCACTTCCTGGTGCCAGGCTCCCTGAAGTTATCTATTGAGAGATCTAGCACCTATTGTTCTAAGAATGAAGTCTTGCCAGTCTGCTGTGAATCAAGATGCCAGCCAACAAACATTCCCTGCTTCTCCCTATCTCTATTGCCTAATAAATACGGAGGGCTATGTAAAGCTCAGGGCCCTTGTCACAGGCAAGGTGCCCTCTAATCCCTTCTTCCAAAATACTCTTTCATCTCTTGTCTTTTATTGCAGTGCTTGCCCCCTTTGTTCAGTTCCCCTAGGTCCGTGTGGGTTACAGTGAGGTCCCATTCCAGCCAATGGAAACCGGACACAGCAGTAGGGTGGATGTGTCAGGTTATAAATTACCCTGTCTCCTTTGTTCGGTGTACTCTCATGGCAAAACTGCTGGCGAGTGTACCCTTTCTGCAGAGAACAAAAATGGGCCTTGCTGAGAAAATTAAATTTATGTTCAAGTGCTATTTCTTTGTGGCACTGGGGAACAAGCATTTCAAACATGAGTGACAGGCAAGTCTCACTTTTAGTCATGTTCTGCATTATGGGCTGAACTGTGTCTCCTGACATTCATATGTTAAAGTCCTAACTTTCAGAATGTGACTATATTTAGAGCTAGCATCTTTAAAGTGGTAATTAAGATAAAATAAGGTCACTAGGGCTGGCCTTAATCCAAAAAATCTAGTGTCCTTATAAGAAGAGGAGATTAGAACACAGACAGTACGCAGACTGAAGGACGGCCATGTAAGGACACAGTGAGAAGATGGCCATTTGCTAGCTGAGAAAAGTAGCTCATAGCAGTCTGAAGAATGGGATGTATGCAGAGTTTATCAGGCCCAGACAGACATAAGTGAGTCTTCAGTCATATCCCTCACGCCCAAGTCCAGAGTTAATAATTTAAAGGCAGAGTTATCATCAATAGCAATAAATGTCTTTGCCGCACTGCTATTAATTATAGATGAGGAAACAGGGTCAGTCAAATTAAGTAAATTCTTCAGGGCCACAATTATTATTATTTTTTTTGGAGATGGAGTCTCACTCTGTCGACCAGGCTAGAGTGCAGTGGTGCAATCTTGGCTCACTGCAAGCTCTGCCTCCTAGGTTCATGCCATTCTCCTGCCTCAGCCTCCCCAGTAGCTGGGACTACAGGTGCCCGCCACCACACCTGGCTAATTTTTTATATTTTTTAGTAGAGGCGGGTTTCATTGTGTTAGCCAGGATGGTCTCGATCTCCTGACTTCATGATCTGCCCGCCTTGGCCTCCCAAAGTGCTGGGATTACAGGCGTGAGCCACAACGCCTGGCCCAGAGCCACATAATTTATTAAATGTATGTGAAATTTATCGTCTGTCATAATTATTTCCAAAGAATATAATAAAAAGCCTATACTTTGAATGTCTCATGTGGTAAAAAGCCAGCAAAGATGTCTCAAATGCTTATCCTAATGAAATGTAACCAGAATGGAGGATTAACAAGCTGGCTCCCAAGAACTTGTTAAGAAGGGAAAGACTGTCATTTGAGAGTTTAACTACTTAAATCCATACTTTGTGGATTAATAACTTGACCATAGAGTATACATTGGTGTGATTTTCACTGCCACTGACCCAACATCTCTATCAAAGCCCCCCACCCTTTCCTGTGCCTATGATTACACTCTGTAGGTCATGTCTTTATTTTTATTTTGAAAATATAGCATACATACAAAAACGTATATGGAAACATGTATGTATAACTTAACGTGAGTAATTAATATTCATGTACCTACTAATGAGCCAAGTGTTTGAACTTATATACCTCAGAATCCCTGGATACATTCTTGCTGGATTGCATGCCAATCATTCATTTCCAGAAGAAATTACTATCTGGAACTTGTGTTAATAACTCCCTTAGTTTTCTTTATTGTTTTTACCACCTAGTAACATGTCCCTAAATAATAGAGTGCTAAGTTTTGCCTGTTTTTAATCTTTATATAAAGGGATTTATTCTGCATATGCTCTTCCTTGGCTTGAAATTCATCCATATGGATGTATGTAGCTGTAGTTTAATTTTCATTGCTTTGTAGTATTCCATTTTATGAATGTACCATAAGTTATTAATAAATTCTACCCTGAGGGAAAAAAAAGGCAGGGTTATATGCTCATCAATGAAATAACCCCAGAGGAGTGACTGAGAATGTCAACACAAGTTGTACAATGTGACCCTCACCCATTATCTTCATGTTTCTGGAATTTGTGATGTAAAGAACAATGTATAGTCAATTAGTAGCTTATATTATTTTAACACAAATTTTTAGTAAACAACTTAGTAATTGCCCCTTCTTTTTTCCTTTAAAACCCCTTGTATAGGGCTAGGCACAGTGACTCATGCCTGTAATCCCAGCACTTTGGCAGACCAAAGTGGGAGGATCCCTTCAGGCCAAGAGTTTGAGATGAGACTGGGTAACATAGGGAGACCTCATTTCTACAAAAACAAACAAGAAGCAAACCAACAAAAAACTCCACATATGACTGCTGTTAACCAGATCACATATACAGCGAAACTTGAATCTGTGTTTTCTGGGTTGCAGTCCTTAAACTTGGCCCCAAATAAACTCTCTGCTTATATTTACTTTGCCTCAGTTTCTTCTTTTTGGTCAACAAAGCCAATGAGAAAGGCCTCAGGAGAAATAAAATCTATTGATACTTTAATCTTGGGCTTCTAGCATCCAGAACTGTGAGAAATACATTTCTGTCTAAGCCACCAGTCTGTGATATCTTGCTATGGTAGCCATAGCAAACTAATATAGCCTGTGACACGCGAAGGCTGGGGTCAAATTCTGCAGCCAACTTCTTCACACAAGGAGCCTTTTGGGTTTCTGAAGTCCCTTCATTTGCTCACTGCTAACAGCTCACAGGCCTGTCCTTTCCCTTGCATAGTTACAACTGGCCATGCTCCCAGTATCTATTTTCTTTTTCTTTTTTTCTGAGACAGAGTCTGACCCTGTTGCCCAGGCTGGAGTGCAGTGGCACCATCCCAACTCACTGCAGACTTGACCTCCCAGGCTCAAGCAATCCTCCTACATAACTGGAATTACAGGTGTGCATCACCACACCCAGCTGATTTTTTAATTTTTTGTACAGACAGAGTCTCTCTATGTTGCCCAAGTTGGTCTTGAACTCCTGGGCTTAAGCAATCCTCCCACCTTGGCTTCCTAAAGTGCTAGGATTATAGGTGGGTGTGAGCCACCATACCTGGCCCTAGTATCTATTACTATACTTTTATATCTTCTTGGGAAAAGGAGCATCTGAAAGAGGTCAGAATTAATTAAGTGAAGGCATTACCTGACATTTCTTCACTGGGCTGTTTCCACCTATTTCCCAATTCAAATTACATATAGACACATTATTCAAACTAACTCACCAAAAGCTTGTGCAATAAGGACAACAGCACAATGTAGCCCAAATAATGCAGTGCAGAAATAGAGAAATTCCTTCAATTTAAATATCAGGAAAGCTTTGATCAAGATGGCCTTCAACATTCCCCTCAGCTTGAGTAAACTTAAGACAGGTTTTTTTTTTTTTTTTTTTTTTTCTTCCTGACTATAGGTCCCTGACCTCCCTTTTCTTAAATCACTTGAGAAAACTTGTAATTGCAATTTTTTTCTCTGCCTCCTTTGAAATGTATGTAAATCTGCTTAGAAGCCTCTTACTAGTTTTAAATGTAAACATCAAAAGAAATAGCTCCTTATCTTACAGTCTCCATGGGAGGATAGGAGCCTAACTTCAGTAGACATTTTGCTCCAAGTTACCTCCTGTTATAAGCAGAGAAAGTTTGCTTTGGGTAAGGCCAATTAGTGAACACCATTGTCTTATGATTCCCTCTACTCCAGCTGTTAAAGGCCTTTGTTTTAGCTGAGTTGAGTTTAATTTCTCTCCCTTGTTGCAATAGTCTTGAATAAAGTATCTCTTGCCTATTCAACTTTGCCCAGTGCAACTTTTATTTTGACTGTTCTTTTAATATTAATTCGTATAGAACGAAAACTGTAGGGACCCAAACTACCAAACCCATATAACTTACCATCTACATTAAGATTACTTTATCATTTTATTGTTTTCATTAACATAACTTTGCTATTCCAGGAGACCCCTGACCAGGCTTGAGGCAAATAACTTAGTTGTTCATTACAGTAATGAACTGTTGAGAAGACCTAGCAAGTCTTTAGTAGGGATCATCAACAGAAAATTTACACACAAACTCTCCCAACCCCTCCTTTTAAAAATGACACATACTGTGGTGAGTGTTTGAATATTCTGGAAGCTGCCAGGGACTCAAGGTCTGATCCAAGAAATTGGAGCAATGTCAGTTCCACAGTATTCTGTTGATCAGGCAAAAAATTTTTTTGATTTAACAAAAAAGGTAAAATTTTTTGATTTAACAAAAAAGATGGAGTTCTTTTTTGTTAAAGGTTTTTCTAAGGTTTTAATAAAGGGTCAAACTCCCTGAATTTGATCTTTGCCCCCAAACCATTTCTTTCTTTTAAAATCATTCACTGGAAGAGACTGGGAATGAAGGACATATTTATTTTGAATATGGCAAGTTCTGGATCCTTTATATTTTCTCTATACTCTTTTAAAAAACTTAACAGTTTGTTCTTTAGCTTATTTTTCTCTCCTAGTATTTTATTATATGCAGCTAAAAGAAATCAGCACTTATGATATTCTGCCTGGGAATATCCTTAGGCAGATTTGCCATTTTATTGGTATATTTTTTATTTTATACATTGGTGCAGTGATGATTTTGTTAACTGTTTGGCCAAGGCATCTTTTGGGTATCCTTTAATCCAGCATCTGATAACATTTTCCTCACTGCAAGTTCTACATCAACAATCTCCTCGAAGCTCTTCAAACTTTCATCAGCAATATCCTCAAGATGCTTCCTGATTCTGCCCTTTCTCCCATCCCAAAGACAATGTCTATTTTTAGTTTTTTTCTTATGGTTGCATTGTTGATGTGATATTTGAATTAAGTAGTGAAGGATGAGTGTTATTTGTATAGAGACTATATTTGTGTGTATGTCTCTCTTTCTCTCTCTCTCTCTATGTGTGTGTGTGTGTGTGTGTGTGTGTGTGTGTATTGGGCTGTTACTTTCTAGCAGTTTCTTCCAAGACACTGTGAAAGTGAGAATGGTCAGTTTGAGAGAAAAAAAGCCATTTAATCTTTAACCAACAATGTTTGTTGAACAATTTTTATGTACTAGGCACTGTGCCAGGTGCTGGGAATACAAAGATAAGCAAGCTAGTCTAATGAAAGAGACGATTATTAGATAAATACATAATAAAACATAATTATAATTGTGATAACTGTTATAAAGAAAAAACACAAAATACCTTGAGATTATAATAGGAAGACCTTATCTAACCTGGAGGGGTGGCAGGGAGAGGAGTGGTGCTGGTAAAAGGGAAGGCCTCCCTGAGAAAGTAACACTTAAATGGAGTCTTAAAGGATGATGGGAGTTAGCCAGGCCCACCTGTGGAGGAGGCAGCAGTTTGTCTGGAAGAAATAAAGTGTTTGAAGGCATGAATGTCAAGGAGCTTGATGCCACTTCAGGAACGGGAGAAGGCTGGAGAGGGAGAGGGAGGAGTAGGATGTAGCGATAAGCTGAAGGCAGACTGTGCAAAGCCTTGTAGGTACAATAAGAACTTCGAACTTCACCTACTAGCAATAGGTGGCCAGGGAATGGTTTAACATTGAGTAGTCACATGGCCATATTTGCATTTTAAAACATCATTCTGGCTGCTGAGAAGATAATAGGCAAGGCAGTGGCAATTGCTGTGGCCCAGCTGAGAGTGGGACTTTCACCTTAGCTTAGCTTGAACTAAGCCTTCCCTTCCAGTGTTCCTTACCTTGACAAACGGAACCGCCATCCACTCTGTGCTCCAACCAGAAAGGTGGGCTTGTCCCTAACACCTCTGCAGTGGAAAGGCAGCAATGTGAATGTTTCTACCCATATTTAAGAAACCAAATTGACAGGACTTGGTAAGGATTTTATGTGGGGAGAGGGTAGGAGAGAGAGGTGTCAGAGATAAGCCTACCTTTCTGGTTGGGGGAGAGAGTGGATGGGGGTTCCATTTGTTGAGATATGGATCACTGGAAGGGAAGGCTTTTTGGGGTGAAATCCAGTTTTGAATAAGTAAGGTGTCAGATGCCTGTATGAAATCAGTCAATAGGTGGGGTATATAGGTCAGGCTCAAAATGGAGTCTGAATTGTGGGGACAGAGTTACAAAGCAATACCTAGAGAGGGCTGCCTGGTCCAGGGAGGATCTTCTTAAGCTAGAGAGACTTCAGAATGTTTGAAGTCTCATGAAAAAAAATCCAATAGAAGAGAGAGATTGAATCAGTGTGGCACAGGCCTGTGCTGATGTGGTTTGTATCTGAGGAAGAGACAGACACAAATGGATGAAGTAGGATGTGTAAAACAGAGGGAAGGGTAGAGACCCATGATGTTACAGGGCTTCCAGGGACCAAGCAGTTCAAATTAAGAGACCAGAGGACAGGGTGGCAAGGACAAAGGAAGTGGATCTAAGAAGAAGCTTGAGGGTGAAGCCTCCAAGCCCTAGACGAATAAAAGCTCCAGGAAGTAGTTGGTTCTTTATGCTAAAAGACAGACTAAATTCTTACTGCCATCTAATGGCTAAAGTGTGTAATTGTTGTACTCTCACTGCTGAAAATCCAGGGAATTAAACTTGCTTATGGTTTACCAACGTTTATCTCATATCAGCTCACAAAAAGCAATAGTATCAATCACATCAATTCTGGGAACAACAAATTTGGGTAGGTAATAAATGTAGTGGAAAATTTCATGTCCCTAATTGGTGTAGGTGTATCTTTTCCTAGGCTTAGGAGCAGAAGGGCTGATGTGCATCCTCAGTTCCCTTCCCTCTGTCCCAGTATTGCTTTTTTTTTTTTTTTTTAACCACGTCTATCACCATCACCACCACCACTACCACCACTATCACCACCACCTCCACCACCAGGATTGCCACTGCTACCACTATTACCACCACTATCACCATCACTACCACCATAATCATAACAGCCACTATCACCACCACCACTATCACCATTATTACCATCACCACCACCATAATTATAACTGCCACCATCACTACCACCATCACCGCCATCATTAACATCACCATTACCTCCATTGCCATCACCACCATCATCACCACCACCATAATCATAACTGCCACCATCACCACCACCACCACATCACCACTACCATCACTACCACCATCAACACCACCACCACCATCACTACCAGCAGCAGCACCACCATCACCACTACTATCACCACCACCACCAGTACCACCATCACCACCACTACTACCACCACCAACACCACCCATATCATGACCATGATCATAATTATAAATCCTAAACCCCACATAGTACACATTCACAATAATGGATTATGTCTGTTATCTAATTTGAGTATGTGTTCATAAGTTGAAAACCACTTATTGGGTGCCTACCATGTGCTGGTTGCTGTGCTAGATGTTAGGCACAAAGATCAGGCACAATCACTCATTTCTAGGAGCTTACAATTGAATGCCTGAAGTAGATACCGAAAGTATTACAACGCATTGTGTTGAGTGTTAAAACTGTCATTAACACTTGTGTTATGAGACTTCCCAAATCGATCACTTAAGGGTAGGAGTCAAAAGAATTTGGGGATAGGAGGCAGGATTAGTTTGCAGCTCCCACTGAGACAGACAGAGCAGCATGTGGAGACTCACCTTGTGAACTTTTGCTCCAAGAACTACCACAGGACATACCAGGAAAGCTGAGAAAATCCACAGATGCTTTGAAGGAACTGGATGGGTCCTGCAGGCTCCCTGAGATATCAGAAAACTCTGAGTCAGCTTGCTTCCTCAGTAGGGAGGCTGGTGGTCTGGGGCACTAGCTGCCTGGAAATAGGCTTGGTGCTGTTGGGGGGCATGAGGGAGTGAGACTAGCCTTTAGGACTGTGGGCTGCATGGGAGCAGGGCTAGGCCTGTGACTGCTGGCCTTCCCCAACTTCCCTGGCAACCTGTATGACTTAGCAGAGGCAGTCATAATCCCCATGGGAACACAGCTTCATTGACCTGGGAACCATACCCCTATGACCCACAGCAGCCAAAGCAAGCCCCACCGAAGGAGAGGCTGAGCTCAGACACACCTATCTCTGCTCCCACCAGGTGGTCTTTCTCTACCTACCCTGGTTGCCAAAGACAAAGGACATATCTCTTGGGAGCTTTATGGCCCTGCCCATGGCTTGAGAAATCTGAATACTTAACCATGTGACCCAAGGGCAAGTTTGCATCCTTCCCGTAGTACTGCAGCTGATGCGTTCTTGAAAGTGCCACCTCCTGGCTGGAGGTCAAGCAACACAAAACCAGCACACTAAACAAAAATACAAGCAAGGACCCTCACAAAGTCCACTTCGCTCCCTTTCTACCTCCACTGCAGCAGGTGCTGGTATCCATGGCTGCAAGACCTGAAGATGGATCACATCAGAGGACTCTGCAGACACTCCCCAGTACCAGCCTGCAGCCCAGTAACTCTGCTGGTGGCTAGACCCAGAAGAGCAAAAACAATCACTGCAGTTTGGCTTTTAGGAAGCCCCATCCCTAGGGGAAGTGGGGGAGCACCCCATGGACAAAAGAATCTGAAAGCAGCCCTTGAGTCCCAGATCTTCCCTTTGACATAGTCTACCAGAATGAGAAGGAACCAGAAAAAACATTCTGGTAATATGACAAAACAAGGTTCTTTAACACCTCCAAAAGATCACACCAGCTTACCAGCAATGAATCCAAACCAAGGTGAAATATTCTGAATTGCCAGAAAAAGAATTTGGAAGGTTATTAAGCTAATCAAGGAGGCACCAGAGAAAGGTGAAATCCAACTTAAAGAAATAAAAAAAACATGATAAAGGATATGAAAAGAAAAATCCTCAGTGAAATAGCATAAATAAAAAAAAATCACAACTTCTGGAAATGAAGGACACACTTAGAGAAATGCAAAATGCAATGGAAAGTCTCAGCAATATAATCAAACAAGCAGATGAAAGAACTTCAGAGCTCAAAGACAAGATTTTTCAAATTAATCCCATTCATCAAAGACAAAGAAGAAAGAATTTAAAAAAAATGAACAAAGCATCCAAGAAGTTCGGTACTATGTTAAGTGTCCAAACCTAAGAATAATTGGTGTTCCCAAGGAAGAAAAGAAATCTAAAAGTTTGGCAAACATATTTGAGAGAATAATTGAGGCAAACTTCACTGGCCTTGCTAGAGGTCTAGATATCGAAAGAGAAGCTCAAAGAACACCTGGAAAAATCATTGCAAAAATATCGTTGCCTAGGCACATATTCACCAGGTTATCTAAAGTCAAGATGAAGGAAAGAATCTTAAGCGCAGTTAGGCAAAAGCATCAGGTAACCTATAAAGGATAGCCTATCAGAGTAACAGCAAATTTCTCAGCAGAAACCCTACAGGCTAGAAGGCATTGGGGTCCTAGTTTTAGCCTCCTTAAGCTAAATAATTATCAGCTAAGACTTTTGTATCCAGTGAAACTAAGTTTCATAAATGAAGGAAAGAAACAGTCTTTTTCAGACAAACAAATGCTGAGAGAATTCACCACTACCAAGCAAGAATTACAAGAACTTGTAAAAGGAGCCCTAAATCTTGAAACAAATCCTTGAAATACACCCAAATAGAACCTCCTTAAAGCATAAATCTCACAGGACAATATATAACACGAACACAGTGAAAAAAAACCAAGGTATTCAGGCAACAAACAGCATGATAAATAGAATAACACCTCACATCTCAATACTAACATTCAATGTAAATGACCTAAATGCTCCACTTAAAAGATACAGAATGGCGGCTGGGCACGGTGGCTCACGTCTGTAATCCCAGCACTTTGGGAGGCTGAGGCAGGTGGATCATGAGGTCAGAAGATCAAGACCATCCTGGGTAACACGGTGAAACCCATCTCTACTGAAAATACGCCGGGTGTGGTGGCAAGCGCCTGTAGTCCCAGCTACTCGGGAGGCTGAGGCAGGAGAATGGCATGAACCCGGGAGGCAGAGCTTGCAGTGAGCCGAGATCACGCCACTGCACTCCAACCTGGGCAACAGAATGAGACTCCAACTCAAAAAAAAAAAAAAAAAAAAAAAAAAAGAGATACAGTATGGCAGAATGAACAAGAATTCACCAATCAAGTTTCTACTGTCTTTGGGAGACTCACCTAACACATAAGGACTCACATAAACTTAAGGTAAAGGGGTGGAAAAAGATATTCCATGCAAATGGACACCGAAAGTGAGCAGGAGTAGCTACTCTTATATCAGATAAAATAAACTTTAAAGCATCAGCTGTTAAAAAAGACAAAGAGGGAGTCCAACAGGAAAATATCACAATTCTAAATATATTTGCACCTAAAATTGGAGCTCCTGAATTTATAAAACAATTACCACTAGATCTAAGAAATGAGATAGATGGCAACACAATAATAGTGGGAGATTTTAATACTCCACTGACAGCACTAGACAGGTCATCAAGACAGAAAATCAACAAAGAAAGGATGTGCTTAAAATATACCCTGCAACTCAAACTATACCCTGCAATAAATGGACTTAACAAATATTGTACTTACAGAACATTACAGTACTTACAGGTAATGTATTTACAGAACATTCTACCCAGCAACTACAGAATATACATTCTATTAATCAGCACATGGAACATTTTCCAAGATAGAACATATAATAGGTCACAAGACAAGTTTCAGTAAATTTAAGAAAACTGAAATTATATCAAGTACTCTCTCAGGCCACGGTGGAATAAAACTGGAAATCAACTCCAAAAGAACTGGAAATCAACTCCAAAAGAAACCCTCAAAACCATGCAAATATATGGAAATTAAATAACCTGCTCCTGAATGATCATCGGGTCAACAACGAAATCAACATGGAAATTAAAAAATTATTTGAACTGAATGATAATAGTGACACAACCTACCAAAACTTCTGCAATACAGCAAAAGCACTGCTAAGAGGAAAGTTCATAGCATTAAATACTTCCATCAAAAAGTGTGAAAGAGCACAAATAGACAATCTAAGGTTATCTCTCATGGAACTGGAAAAGCAAGAACATGCCAAATCCAAACCCAGCAGAAGAAAAGAAATAATGAAGATCAGAGCAGAACTAAATGAAATTAAAATAAAAAAATACAAAAGATAAATGAAACAAAAAGCTAGTTCTTTGTAAAGATAAATAAAATTAATAGACCATTAGTGAGATTAACCAAGAAAAGAAGAGAGAAGATCCAAATAAGCTCAATTAGAAATGAAACAGGAGATATTACTACTGATACTACAGAAATACAAAAGATTATTCAAAGCTACTTTGAACACCTTTATGTGCATAAATTACAAAACCTAGAGGAGATGGATAAATTCCTGGAAATATACAACCTGCCGAGGTTAAACCAGGAAGATATAGAAACTCTGAACAGGCCAATAACAAGCAGAGAGATTGAAATAGTAATTAAAAAATTGGCAACAAAAAAAAGTCCAGGACTAGATAGATTCACAGCTGAATTCTATCAGACATTCAAAGAATTGGTAGGAATCCTATTGATGCTCTTCCACAGGACAGAGAGAGAGGGAATCCTCCCTAAATCATTCTATGAAGCCAGTATCACCCTAATACCAAAACCAGAGAAGGACATAACAAAAAAAGAAAACAACAGACCAATATCCCTGAAGAACATACATGCAAAAATCCTCGAAAAAAATACCAGCTAGCCAAATCCAACAGCATATTAAAAAAAATCCACCATGATCAAGTGGGTTTCATACCAGGGATGCATGGATTGTTTAACATCTGCAAGTCAATAAATGTGATACACCACATAAACAGAATTAAAAACAAAAATTACATGATCATCTCAATAGATGCAGAAAAAGCATTTGACAAAATCCAGTAACCCTTTATAATTAAAACCCTCAGCAAAATTGGCATAGAAGGGACATACGTTAAGGTAATAAAAGCCATCTGTAACAAACCCACGGCCAATACTGAGTGGGGAAAAGTTGAAGACATTCCCCCTGAGGACTGGAACAAGACAAGGATGTCCACTTTCACCATATCTATTCAACATGGTACTGGAAGTCCTAGCCAGAGCAATCAGACAAGAGAAAGAAATAAAGGGCATCCAAATCAGTAAAGAGAAAATCAGACTGTTGCTGTTTGCTGATAATATGATTATATATCTAGAAAACCCTAAAGACTCAGCCTAAAACCTCCTAGAACTGGTAAATGAATTCAGCAAAGTGTCAGGATACAAAATTAATGTACACAAATCAGTAGTTCTGCTATACACCAGCAGCGACCAAGCTGATAATCAAATAGAGAACCCCTTTTACAAGAACTGCAAAAAATATATTTAGGAATATACCTAACCAGTTGGGAAAAGACTTCTACAAGGAGAACTACAAAACACTGCTGAAAGACATCATATATGACACAAACAAATGGGAAAATAGCTCATGTTCATGGACGGGAAGAAGTAATATGTGAAAATGATCATATTGCCGAAAGCAATCTACAAATTCAATGCAATTCCCATCAAAATATCACCATCATTTTTCTAGAAAAAACAACTAGAAAAAACAATCCTCAAATTCATATGGAACCAAAAAATAGCATGCATAGCCAAAGCAAGACTAAGCAAAAAGAACAAATCTGGAGGCATCACATTACATGACTTAGAACTATACTGTAAGGCCATAGTCACCAAAACAGCATGGTACCGGTATAAAGATAGGCTTATAGACCAATGAAACAGAATGGAGAACCCAGAAATAAAGTCAAACACTTACAGTCAACTGATTTTCAACAAAGGAAACAAAAATTTGAAGTGGGGAAAGGAAACCCCATTCAACAAATGGTGCTGTGATAACTGGCAAGCCACATGTAGAAGAGGGAAACTGGATCCTGATCTCTCATCTTATACAAAAATCAACTCAAGATGAATCAAAGACTTAAATCTAAGACCTAAAACCATAAAATTCTAGAAGATAACATCAGAAAAGTCCTTCTAGACACTGGCTTAGGCAAAGACTTCATAACCAAAAGCAAATGTAACAGAAACAAAGATAAATAGATGAGACTTAGTTAAACTAAAAAGTTTCTGCACAGCAAAGACATAATCAGTAGAGTTAACAGACAATACACAGAGTGGGAGAAAAGTATTCATAATCTATACATCTGGCAAAGGATTAATATTCAGATTCTACAAAGAACTCAAATCAGCAAGATAAAAACAATCAATCCCATCAAAAAGAGGGTTAAGGACATGAATAGACAATTCTTAAAAGAAGATACACAAATGGCCAACAAATATATTAAAAAATGCTCAACATTACTAATGATCAGGGCAATAAAAATCAAAACCACAATGTAATACCACCTTACTCGTGCAAGAATGACCTTAATAAAAAAAAAATGGATGTTGGTATGGATGTGGTGAAAAGGGAATACTTTTATACTGTTGGTGGGAATGTAAACTAGTACAACCACTACAAAAAACAGTGTGGGAGATTCTTTAAATAATGAAAAGTAGACCTACCATTTGATCCAGCAATATCACTACTAGGTATCTTCCTAGAGGAAAAACAATCATTATATGAAAAAGTTACTTGCACATGCATGTTTATAGCAGTGCAATTTGCAAATGCAATTACAAAAATTTGGAACCAGCACAAATGCCCATCAGTCAACGAGTGGATAAAGAAAATGTGGTATATATATACCATGGAATACTACTTAGCCATAAAAAGGACAAAACAATGGTATTCGCAGCAACCTGGATGGAACTGGCGACTATTATTCTAAGCGAAGTAACTCAGGAATGGAAAACCGAACATTGTATGTTCTCACTCATAAGAGGGAGCTAAGCTATGAGGATGCAAAGGCATACGAAGGATACAGTGGACACTGGCGACTTGGGGGAGAGGGTGGAGAAGGGTGAGGACTAAAAGACTACACACTGGGTACAGTGTATACTGCATGGGTGATGGGTGCACCAAAATCTCAGAAATCGCCATTAAAGAATGTATTCATGTAACCAAACACCACCCATTCCCTCCAAAATCTATTGAAATATAAAATAATGCCGGGCGCAGTGGCTCACGCCTGTAATCCCAGCACTTTGGGAGGCCGAGGCGGGCAGATCACGAGGTCAGGAGATCGAGACCATCCTGGCTAACACGGTGAAACCCCATCTCTACTGAAAATACAAAAAATCATATGGGCGAGGTGGCGGGCGCCTGTAGTCCCAGCTACTCAGGAGGCTGAGGCAGGAGAATGGCGTGAACCCGGGAGGTGGAGCTTGCAGTGAGCTGAGATCGCGCCACTGTACTCCAGCCTGGGTGACAGAGCGAGACTCTGTCTCAAAAAAAAAAAAAAAAAAAAAAAAGAAAGAAATATAAAATAAATTTTAAAAATTGAAAAAAAAAGAATTTGTCCAAAATAATAAAAAAAAAGGCAAGGGTCAGGAAAGGCTTCATGATAGGGATAATTATGGTCATGTTTTATAAGACCAGTAAGAGTTAGTTATATGGGAAAAACAAGAAAGAGGACTCTACATCTATGTTAAGGCTGGTGTTTGGAAAGCATGAGGGAGTTTAAGGTCTCTGAGTAGAACTGTGTGACATCTGCATACAACGCTGGTAGTGGTGGTGGCAGCAGGAAGTGATGCCACACCATAAAAATGTTATGACTTAAGAAAAAGAGATTCAACTTAATTTAAAAAGGTATGGGGAGTCACTGAAGAAAGTAACACACGGGCAAAACAAAATAAAATTTGTATTTTAATAATAGCTAGTATAGGCTGTGCATGGTGGCTCATGCCTATGATCCCAGCACTTTTGGAGGCTGAGGCGGGAGGATCTCTTGAGCCCAGGAGTTCCAGACCAGCACGGGCAACATAAGGATTCCCCGTCCCTTAAAAAAATAGCTAGTATTTATTGAATACTCTATATCTTACTAAGTGTCTTACATGTATGAACTCATTTAATCTTCACAATACCATTTGACAAAGGAGCTGAAAGATACTAAATAATTTGTCCAAATATTCAAAATTATTTTGTGACAGGGTAGGACTAGAACACAGGTTTCTTGGACTTCAGAGTTTGTGCTTTTGACTAGTAGGTGTATTCTACTGCCTCTCATGTGATAAAAGAACAGGAACTGAAAGTACACTCACGTTGGGCTTTAGTGCCCCAGGCATTGCGTTAGTGGCTGTGCACTAAGATCTTGTCTCCAATGTGTAGCCCAGGCTCAAACAGCCTTACAGAGGTGGCCAGATTGGGTAGAACTGTATGGCTGGAATAATAGGTCTTAAGCAGAGACCTATTATGTAGGTCAGAGTTGTTCAAATCAATACTGGCTATTCTTGGAGGTCTGACACACCACTCGAGATCATCATGTGTCCTTGTGCAACTCTTTTGGCATCCAAAGAATCCCATCAGTATATGCAATTTGGGCATAAGATATAGTCACTTTTGGGAAGTACATAAGGGCAATTCTTTTTAGAAAGTTCGTGTTTCCCATATCTTTTGGCTTCTCAGACAGGCCTTTATAAAGGTGGGGAAAACCGGGCGTTTATTACAAATGAAAATTCGTTCAGTCTCTGTGATTATTGCTGCCAAATATTACCTGCTTTTTCCTAACATTGTAGCCTTTGCTTAAAAACTCTATGGACTGCTGATACTTGGCAGTTTATAGAATTTCAAGTCACTGTTTCAAAAGAAAATTGCAGCAAACCTATGTTTGGTGTTAGGGCCAGATGTCATTATAAGGATGTCTGGACAGGAGGTTGGAAGTTCCTGTAGGTCAGGATGGCCAAAAGTAGCAGAAATATGAAGAGCAGAGCACAGATGCTTCCACCTTCATAATTGAAAACTTGTCTCTCGGTCAATTGCTTTGCTTTGTGTTTCATTCAGATAAAGCTATCAATGACCATCTTTTAGTGCAGCTTTGTTTAGAATAGTGGCCCTCAAAGTTGGTTTTGGAGCCTCTGGGAAATGAGTGCTGTGAGATCAAAATTATTTTCATAGTAATTTAAAAATGTTATTTGCCTTTTCTCTCTCATTTGCCCAAGAATGTACAGTAGAGTTTTCCAGAAGCTACATGATGCATTATATCACAACAGATTTGAATGCAGAAACAGAGAATTCAGTTGTGTTCTAAGCCAGATATTAAAGAGATTTGCGAAAAGTAAAACAATAACATCTTTTAAATATTTTTGATCAAAATTGTTATTTCTGTGTCAACATGTAACAGAGTTATTATTTTTGAATGAGTTAAATGTTTTTAAAAGTCTTAGTTTTAATATTGAATATAGTAAATATGAATTGCTATAATCTACATAAACAAAAATTCTTTGGGGTTTTCTAGAAATTGTAGAAGTATAAGGAATCTTGAGACCAAAAATTTCAGAATGTTGGCTTGGAGAATTCACAATAGTCGATTTCTCAATGACTTTGAGAGGGAGGATGTATGTCCTGATTCCCCCCACCTCAGGAAACAAGACGTGGCAGGAAATACATGTATTTACAGGTCCCTGGTCTCCTTGTGTCAAACATCGCTCTCTGCACTGTTGATCTGTTTCCTTGGTAACCTAACTGTAGCTGCCACTTGTGGCCTATTAACAGCCTCCCCTGGCCAGTTGGATTCTACAGGGCAATGACTGGGGATAATTAGGAAACTTGGTAAGGAAGGTTCCTTGAGCAGGATATTGGTTTCTCTGGAACTTGTTAGGCATTAACTCTACAGCCAAGACCATGAAAACATTTACTGAAATTAGCGATAGTGTGCAGATCCTCAGGGAGCACTTCTTCAGGGAAACTAGAGTCAGGAATCAGGGACTATGAGTTTATTCTTAAAGGCTTAGGTGTCCCTTTTAAGCTATAAGAGAGCAATTAGGTTAAAATGACTCCTGAGTTTCGAACGGAGTCACAGTTTTAAGCTTCTCCCTGGGGTTAAACATTGGTCTAGAGCAGGGGTGTGAGATGTAATTAAAGTTTACTTTAAATCCAGACATTTCCCTTCACGAGCCCCTTTGCCACCACAGACTTTAGTAATAGTTACAAAATCTTGCCGAACCTAGAGAAGTTGACCAAACTTAAGACAGCCTCAGCCAGGTGTGGATTTTTGATAGCTTGATCAGTCTCAACTCAATAAAAAGCAATACATTTTTCCTTGGATAACACGTGGCTTTAAGATTTGTCCAATATAAGCACATGAATCTGAAGTAAAAATAAAACAAAACAAATCTACGAGAAAAACACAGTCATGTTTTCCCTGAAGAAAAATAAAAACCAAGGATTCAACAGAGCAAAAGGAAAAACAAGGGGCCCAGCCCAGAGGTCTCTATGTCGGGTGGGTTCCCTGCAGCCTGTGGAACCCCAGGTCTGTGCCAGGCTAACCCAGCCCCTCACAGAGAGTGACACATCTGACAGATTAATGGCAGCACCATCATCTCCTCCTCCTATCGTTCAAATGCTCTACAGATGGCCTGAAGTGGAAAGCAGTTTCAGTTCGACACAAAAGATCAACACATTACAATCAGAAGAGCATAAGCAGAGAGGGGGAACATGCAGTGTGAAAATTTTGTAACAAAAGAAGAAAAATACAGAAGTATGAAAATATAATGAATAATGATTTGAGTGTCTACTATGAGCCGGGTACGCTGCTGAGCTTTCTCATTTAATGCTGTTAATGGTCCTATAGCAGGGGTACTACTATTACCTTCATTTTACTCATGAAGAAACCTAGCTGGGAAGGCTTAACTGCATTGTCCAAAGCTAAGTGGCAGAAGAGGCAATGGAATACCTTTCCCTTTAACTCCAGGTTCTAAGTTTTGACCACATCCTAGGCACAGCATGTCCCTTTTTTTCTTCATTCAACTCACACGCACATTGTCCAAAGCTAAGTGGCAGGAGAGGCAATAGAATACCTTTCCCTTTAACTCCAGGTTCTGAGTTTTGACCATATCCTAGGCACAGCATGTCCCTTTTCTTCTTCATTCAATTCACACTTACCAAGGGGTCACTCCATGCTAGACTTGAAAATAAGGAACCGAAACAGACATTGTTCCTGCCCATATGGGGCCTATAGTAAATGGCAAAATACATACATAAAAGAATTTCATAAATCAGCACATTCTCACAAGTCAATAGGTGTTTGGAGGAATATGTAATGCAAACCAATAAGACCATCTATCTATCAATCATCTCTCTATTGATCTATCTATCTTGACCTAGGCTGGATAGGTTAAGAAAGACATCTCCAAGAAAGTGATATTTACATTTAAATCTGAAGTTTAAATAGGAATTAACCAGGGAGTTTATAGAGAGTAGGTGGCAGAGAGAGCCATGGGCAGAAACAACAAAAGCTCTGTGGCAAAAAGAAATCTCAAAGAACTCAAAGAAGTATGAGAAGTATTAATATCATAACTGAGGAGGTCTTAGGTTTAGACATATAGTGCTCGCTTTGGGAGCACATGTACTAGAATTGGATACAGAGAAGATTAGCAGGGCCCATGAGCAAGGATTGGACATAGGAAACTTCAATACTTCATTAAGGATGCAATTGAAAAATCTCTGTTGCTATGTTTTGATTTTGATTTTTTGTTTGTTTTGAACTTTTGGCTGTTTTTCTCATGTGAGAAATGTTTCATATATAGATGACAGAGACTAATGTAATAAATATTCATGTAACTACTATGAACTTAAATGGAATACGATAATTGGATAATGCTTTTAAATAATATGACCTCGATTATAATTGAAGTCTCTTGTATATACCTAATGACATCAAAAAGTTTTAAGCCAAGAGCAGACATGAACAGATTTGCATTTTGAGAAGATCTTTAGATCTTTGAGAAGTTGCAGTGTAGGCAATGGGAAACAGACATTGATACAGGGATTCCAGTTGGCTGACTATTGAGGCTGTCCAGGTAAGAGGTGTGATGGGCTGAACTGTGGTGGTTTCAAAAGAGACAGATAGACTGGGGAGGTATTGGGATGAAACTGGCATGGACCATTAGTGATGGACTGGTTAAGGCGAGTGAGAGGGTGCCATAGGGGCTGAAGATAACTTTTGAAATAATCTCTCATGAAGTGAAACAGTATTTCTAGGGGTAAAAGTATCTATCCTTAGTGATTGTCTCAAGAATTAAGAACAAAGTACAACCAAATTAAAATAGAAACACAATTTTAAAGAATTTTAAAATTACAATTAAGGAATTTTAATTTTTTTTTTTTTTTTGAGATGGAGTCTCCTTCTGTTGCCCAGGCTGGAGTGCTGTGGCGCGATCTTGGCTCACTGCAAGCTTTGCCTTCACTGCAAGCTCCGCCTTCCGGGTTCACGCCATTCTCCTGCCTCAGCCTCCCAAGTAGCTGGGACTACAGGTGCTCGCCACCAAGCCTGGCTAATTTTTTGTATTTTTAGTACAGACGGGGTTTCACTGTGTTAGCCAGGATAGTCTGTATCTCCTGACCTCATTATCTGCCCACCTTGGCCTCCCAAAGTGCTGAGATTACAGGAGTGAGCCACTGCACCCGGCCAAGGAATTTTAATTTTAAGAATTTTGATTTTTAAATATTTTAGGTTGATTTATATAATTAGTCAATATATCTATTCACTATATCCTTTTCCCTAAGCAAGATTAAAACTTCAGGTCAGGCACGGTGGCTCACGCCTGTAATCCCAACATTTTGGAAGGCCAAGGTGGGCAGATCACCTGAGACAAGGAGTTCGAGACCAGCCTGGCCAACATGCTGAAACCCTGTCTCTACTAAAAATACAAAAATTAACTGGGTGTGGTGGCTCGTGCCTGTAGTCCCAGCTACTTGGGAGGCTGAGGCATGGGAATTGCTTGAACTCAGGAGGTGGGGGTTGCAGTGAACTGCAGTCCAGCCTGGGCAACAGAGTGAGACGCAGTCTCAAAAAAAAAAAAAAAGGTAAAACTTCAGTACATTTTTACTTTCTTCTCCCCCAAACCCACTCTCTTGCCTTGTATTATTATCTCTCATGTTGACACTGAGATTTCTTTCCAAACTCATTTTTTTTGCAGCCTGCATCAATAATTATTTGAGTTTAATTATATGATTTCCTTGAGTTTTACATCATCACTTGTGTGTGTGTGTGTGTGTGTGTGTGTGTGTGTGTGTGTGATTTCCCTGTGACCTGAATTCATTTTTTTTTTTTTTTTTTTTTTTTTTGCTGGAATAGATCCTTGAATAGTTCTTTCAGAGAGAACCTGAGAGCAATAAACTTCCTGAAATCTTGCATGTTTGAAATGCTTTGTTTTGTACTTCATCTCAATGCTAGTTTGACTAGATGTAGTTAAGGTTCAAAATAAACTTTTCTTAGAACTTTGAGGAAATTCTATTGCATTCTATCACAAAGTGTTGCTAAAGAAAATCATGGGATTAGTCTTTTTATTTCTTTAGAGTCAAATTATGTTCTCCCCCTGTGCCCAAAATCTGTAATATTACACCCCATTCTTGATGCTCTGAAACTTACCATGGGAGGAATCTGGATTTGTGCCTCTGTAACATTCACTATGCTTGTCACTCAATGGGACTTTTAAATCTGAAGACTTTTGTGTTTCTTAAGCTGTGTGAAATGTTCTTAAAGTCATCTTTGTTTTCTCTCCTCCATTCTTTCTATTTTCTCCTTTTGGAACTCTATTTAAATAAATAGGGGTTGAGTTTCTGAATATATCTTTTGCATGTCCACTTTTCTCTTTTATTTTCCAAATCTTTCCTTTCTGTTCTGCTTTTAGGTGGTAAAAACAAAGTTTAGTTTTCTAGCCCATCAGTCCCTTCTTCAATCATGTTTATTCCCTTTTTAAGCCCATTTTTTATCTAATAAGTTTCAAGGGGGCGGAGCAAGATGGCCAAATAGGAACAGCTCCAGTCTCCAACTCCCAGCGCGAGCAACACAGAAGACAGGTGATTTCTGCATTTTCAACTGAGGTACCGGGTTTATCTCACTAGGGAGTGCCTGACAATCAGTGCTGGTCAGCCGCTACAGCCCGACCAGCAAGAGCTAAAGCAGGGCGAGGCATCGCCTCCCCTGGGAAGCACAAGGGGGAAGGGAATCCCTTTTCCTAGCCAGGGGAACTGAGACACACAACACCTGGAAAATTGGGTAACTCCCACCCCAATACTGCGCTTTACCAAGGATCTTAGCAAACGGGCACACCAGGAGACTATATCCCACACCTGGCCGGGAGGGTCCCACGCCCACGGAGCATCTTTCATTGCTAGCACAGCAGTCTGCGATCTCCCGGCAAGGCAGCAGCGAGGCTGGGGTGGGTGGGCGCCCGCCATTGCTGAGGCTTAAGTAGATAAACAAAGAGGCTGGGAAGCTCGAACTGGGTGGAGCTCACAGCAGCTCAAGCAGTCCTGCCTGTCTCTGTAGACTCCACCTCTGGGGACAGGGCACAGCTAAACAACAACAACAACAACAACAACAAAAAGCAGCTTAAACCTCTGCAGACTCAAACGACTCTGTCTGACAGCTTTGAAGAGAGCAGTGGATCTCCCAACACGGAGCTTGAGATCTGAGAACGGACAGACTGCCTGCTCAAGTGGGTCCCTGACCCCTGAGTAGCCTAACTGGGAGACATCCCCCACTAGGGGCAGACCGACACCCCACACCTCACACGGTGGAGTACACCCCTGAGAGGAAGCTTCCAAAGCAAGAATCAGACAGGTACACTCGCTGTTCAGCAATATTCTACCTTCTGCAGCCTCTGCTGCTGATACCCAGGCAAACAGGGTCTGGAGTGGACCTCAAGCAATCTCCAACAGACCTACAGCTGAGGGTCCTGACTGTTAGAAGGAAAACTAACAAACAGGAAGGACACCCACACCAAAACCCCATCAGTACATCACCATCATCAAAGACCAGAGGCAGATAAAACCACAAAGATGGGGAAAAAGCAGGGCAGAAAAGCTGGAAATTCAAAAAATAAGAGCGCATCTCCCCCTGCAAAGGAACGCAGCTCATCGCCAGCAACGGATCAAAGCTGGACGGAGAATGACTTTAACGAGAAGAGAGGAGAAGGCTCCAGTCCATCAAATTCTCAGAGCTAAAGGAGGAATTATGTACCCAGTGCAAAGAAACTAAAAATCTTGAAAAAAGAGTGGAAGAATTGATAACTAAAATAATTAATGCAGAGAAGGCCATAAACAAATGGACAGAGATGAAAACCATGACACAAGAAATACGTGACAAATGCACAAGCTTCAGTAACCGACTCGATCAACTGGAAGAAAGAGTATCAGCGATTGAGGATCAAATGAATGAAATGAAGCAAGAAGAGAAACCTAAAGAAAAAAGAAGAAAAAGAAATGAACAAAGCATGCAGCCTGCAAGAAGTATGGGATTATGTAAAAAGACCAAATCTACGTCTGATTGGGGTGCCTGAAAGTGAGGGGGAAAATGGAACCAAGTTGGAAAACACTCTTCAGGATATCATCCAGGAGAACTTCCCCAACCTAGTAAGGCAGGCCAACATTCAAATTCAGGAAATACAGAGAACACCACAAAGATACTCCTCGAGAAGAGCAACTCCAAGACACATAATTGCCAGATTCACCAAAGTTGAAATGAAGGAAAAAATGTTAAGGGCAGCCAGAGAGAAAGGTCGGGTTACCCACAAAGGGAAGCCCATCAGACTAACAGCAGATCTCTCGGCAGAAACTCTACAAGCCAGAAGAGAGTGGGGGCCAATATTCAACATTCTTAAAGAAAAGAATTTTAAACCCAGAATTTCATATCCAGCCAAACTAAGTTTCATAAGTGAAGGAGAAATAAAATCCTTTACAGATAAGCAAATGCTTAGAGATTTTGTCACCACCAGGCCTGCCTTACAAGAGACCCTGAAGGAAGCACTAAACATGGAAAGGAACAACTGGTACCAGCCATTGCAAAAACACGCCAAAATGTAAAGACCATCAAGGCTAGGAAGAAACTGCATCAACTAACGAGCAAAATAACCAGTTAATATCATAATGGCAGGATCAAGTTCACACATAACAGTATTAACCTTAAATGTAAATGGACTAAATGCTCCAATTAAAAGACACAGACTGGCAAACTGGATAAAGAGTCAAGACCCATCAGTTTTCTGTATTCAGGAGACCCATCTCACATGCAGAGACATACATAGACTCAAAATAAAGGGATGAAGGAAGATCTACCAAGCAAATGGAGAACAAAAAAAAGCCAGGGTTGCAATACTAGTCTCTGATAAAACAGACTTTAAACCATCAAAGATCAAAAGAGACAAAGAAGGCCATTACATAATGGTAAAGGGATCAATTCAACAGGAAGAGCTAACTATCCTAAATATATATGCACCCAATACAGGAGCACCCAGATTCATCGAGCAAGTCCTTAGAGACTTACAAAGAGACTTAGACTCCCATACAATAATAATGGGAGACTTCAACACTCCACTGTCAACATTAGACAGATCAACGAGACAGAAAGTTAACAAGGATATCCAGGAATTGAACTCATCTCTGCAGCAAGCAGACCTAATAGACATCTACAGAACTCTCCACCCCAAATCAACAGAATATACATTCTACTCAGCACCACATCACACTTATTCCAAAATTGACCACATAATTGGAAGTAAAGCACTCCTCAGCAAATGTACAAGAACAGAAATTATAACAAACTGTCTCTCAGACCACAGTGCAATCAAACTAGAACTCAGGACTAAGAAACTCAATCAAAACCGCTCAACTACATGGAAACTGAATAACCTGCTCCTGAATGACTACTGGGTACATAACGAAATGAAGGCAGAAATAAAGATGTTCTTTGAAACCAATGAGAACAAAGATACAACATACCAGAATCTCTGGGACACATTTAAAGCAGTGTGTAGAGGGAAATTTATAGCACTAAATGCCCACAAGAGAAAGCTGGAAAGATCTAAAAGTGACAACCTAACATCACAATTAAAAGAACTAGAGAAGCAAGAACAAACACATTCAAAAGCTAGCAGAAAGCAAGAAATAACTAAGATCAGAGCAGAACTGAGGGAGATAGAGACACAAAAAACCATCCAAAAATCAATGAATCCAGGAGTTGGTTTTTTGAAAAGATCAACAAAATTGATGGACCACTAGCAAGACTAATAAAGAAGAAAAGAGAGAAGAATCAAATAGACGCAATAAAAAATGATAAAGGGGATATCACCACCGACCCCACAGAATTACAAACTACCATCAGAGAATACTATAAACACCTCTATGCAAATAAACTAGAAAATCTAGAAGAAATGGATAATTTCCTGGACACTTACACTCTCCCAAGACTAAACCAGGAAGAAGCTGAATTCCTGAATAGACCAATAGCAGGCTCTGAAATTGAGGCAATAATTAATAGCCTACCAACGAAAAAAAGTTCAGGACCAGATGGATTCACAGCTGAATTCTACCAGAGGTACAAGGAGGAGCTGGTACCATTCCTTCTGAAACTATTCCAATCAATAGAAAAAGAGGGAATCCTCCCTAACTCATTTTATGAGGCCAACATCATCCTGATACCAAAGCCTGGCAGAGACACAACAAAAAAAGAGAAGTTTAGACCAATATCCCTGATGAACATCGATGCAAAAATCCTCAATAAAATACTGGCAAACCAGATCCAGCAGCACATCAAAAAGCTTATCCACCACGATCAAGTGGGCTTCATTCCTGGGATGCAAGGCTGGTTCAACATACACAAATCAATAAACATAATCCAGCATATAAAAAGAACCAAAGACAAAAACCACATGATTATCTCAATAGATGCAGAAAAGGCTTTTGACAAAATTCAACAGCCCTTCGTGCTAAAAACGCTCAATAAATTCGGTATTGATGGAATATATCTCAAAATCATAAGAGCTATTTATGACAAACCCACAGCCAATATCATACTGAATGGGCAAAAACTGGAAAAATTCCCTTTGAAAACTGGCACAAGACAGGGATGCCCTCTCTCACCACTCCCATTCAACATAGTGTTGGAAGTTCTGGCTAGGGCAATCAGGCAAGAGAAAGAAATAAAGGGTATTCAGTTAGGAAAAGAAGTCATATTGTCCCTGTTTACAGATGGCATGATTGTATATTTAGAAAACCCCATCGTCTCAGCCCAAAATCTCCTTAAGCTGATAAGCAACTTCAGCAAAGTCTCAGGATACAAAATTAATGTGCAAAAATCACAAGCATTCTTATACACCAGTAACAGACAAACAGAGAGCCAAATCATGAATGAACTTCCATTCACAATTTCTTCAAAGAGAATGAAATACCTAGGAATCCAACTTACAAGGGATGTAAAGGACCTCTTCAAGGAGAACTACAAACCACTGCTCAGTGAAATAAAAGAGGACACAAACAAATGGAAGAACATACCATGCTCATGTGTAGGAAGAATCAATATCGTGAAAATGGCCATACTGCCCAAGGTAATTTGTAGATTCAATGCCATCCCCATCAAGCTACCAATGAGTTTCTTCACAGAATTGGAAAAAACTGCTTTAAAGTTCATATGGAACCAAAAAAGAGCCCGCATTGCCAAGACAATCCTAAGTCAAAAGAACAAAGCTGGAGGCATCACGCTACCTGACTTCAAACTATACTACAAGGCTACAGTAACCAAAACGGCATGGTACTGGTACCAAAACAGAGATATAGACCAATGGAACAGAACAGAGTCCTCAGAAATAATACCACACATCTACAGCCATCTGATCTTTGACAAACCTGAGAGAAACCAGAAATGGGGAAAGGATTCCCTATTTAATAAATGGTGCTGGGAAAATTGGCTAGTCATAAGTAGAAAGCTGAACCTCGATCTTTTCCTTACTCCTTATACGAAAATTAATTCAAGATGGATTATAGACTTAAATGTTAGACCTAATAACATAAAAACCCTAGAAGAAAACCTAGGTAATACCATTCAGGACATAGGCATGGGCAAGGACTTCATGACTAAAACACCAAAAGCAACAGCAACAAAAGCCAAAATTGACAAATGGGATCTAATTAAACTAAAGAGCTTCTGCACAGCAAAAGAAACTACCATCAGAGTGAACAGGCAACCTACAGAATGGGAGAAAATTTTTGCAATCTACTCATCTGACAAAGGGCTAATATCCAGAACCTACAAAGAACTCAAACAAATTTACAAGAAAAAAACAAACAACCCCATCAAAAAGTGGGCAAAGGATATGAACAGACACTTCTCAAAAGAAGACATTCATACAGCCAACAGACACATGAAAAAATGCTCATCATCACTGGCCATCAGAGAAATGCAAATCAAAACCACAATGAGATACCATCTCACACCAGTTAGAATGGCAATCATTAAAAAGTCAGGAAACAACAGGTGCTGGAGAGGATGTGGAGAAATAGGAACACTTTTACACTGTTGGTGGGATTGTAAACTAGTCCAACCATTATGGAAAACAGTATGGCGATTCCTCAAGGATCTAGAACTAGAAGTACCATATGACCCAGCCATCCCATTACTGGGTATATACCCAAAGGATTATAAATCATGCTGCTCTAAAGACACATGCACACGTATGTTTATTGCAGCACTATTCACAATAGCAAAGACTTGGAATCAACCCAAATGTCCATCAGTGACAGACTGGATTAAGAAAATGTGGCACATATACACCATGGAATACTATGCAGCCATAAAAAAGGATGAGTTTGTGTCCTTTGTAGGGACATGGATGCAGCTGGAAACCATCATTCACAGCAAACTATCACAAGAACAGAAAACCAAACACCGCATGTTCTCACTCATAGTTGGGAACTGAACAATGAGATCAGTTGGACTCAGGAAGGGGAACATCACACACCGGGGCCTATCACAGGGAGGGGGGAGGGGGCAGGGATTGCACTGGGAGTTATATCTGATGTAAATGACAAGTTGATGGGTGCTGACGAGTTGATGGGTGCAGCACACCAACATGGCACAAGTATACATATGTAACAAACCTGCACGTTATCCACATGTACCGTGGAACTTAAAGTATAATTAAAAAAAAAAAAGTTTCAAATATTTTTCAGTCACCACAATTTAAAGTATTTACAGTACATAATTAACTAATCATCTTAGTAATGTGTGTTTCTATTAATTGAAGTAATTTTAACATTTTTTGTTTTGGTTTTGTGATCTGTTTTATTAGGTATTATCTCTTGTTAATGAAATTAAGTTTCTTTCTTTCTTTCTTTTTTTCTTTCTTTTTGAGACAGGGTTTCACTCTATCACCCAGGCTGGAGTGCAGTGGTGCAATCACGGTTCACTGCAGCCTCAACCTGCTGGGCCAAGAGATCCTCCTGCCTCAGCCTCCTGAGTAGCTGAGGCTCGTACCACCATGCCTGCTAATTAAAAAAAATTTTTCTTTAGAGACAGAGTCTCGTCACGTTTCCCAGGTTGGTCTGGAACTCTTGGGCTCAAATGATGCTCCTGCCTTGGCCTCCCAGAGTGTTGAGATTACAGGCATGAGCCATTGCACCTGTCCAGTTTCTCTCTTTTAAGGCATACAATTTCCTCAAATGCTTGGTGGTTTTTGATTGCCATCTCACCTTTTGATTGGTAATTTCCCTGTATTTACCTATGTATGTGGTTTCTGATCAGCCTTCCTTTATCATTTGGAGGAGTAGAACATGCCATGTGGGTATGTCGATAATTAAAAAATATTTTTTTGATTGTTGGTGCAATCCATTCATCTTGGTTTGCCCACCCTACCTGGAAAATTACCCTGAGTCTCTGTTTCTAGGGTCCACACTCACTACTTTAATTTCACAGGGAATGAGCTTGTGCTCAGCATAAGCAGAGGAAAAGGGATTGGTCAACCATTGGCAATACCTTATTTAATCATTTTGATGACTATCTCTAACGCCTCTTCCTTTTGCTTGTATCTACTGATTCTGAACTTAGAGTTCCATTTCTAACTCTTCTGATATGATTTTATGTTGAGGTTTTCCCTATTTTTTTCTCTATCAATTTAATTACATAATAATATCTGCAAAAAATCATACTTTTTGATGATTTTGTTTGGTTTCTTCATTTTAGCATTTTCTTCCTTATTGTCTCCTCCTAATCTTAGCATATTGCCTAGACTAGGACTTTTAGAATACAACTTCCAACCAGCCTGCCATAAGTGGGTAACAGATGTGCTGAGATGGCCAGAATTTTAATGCCTATTGCTTCTAGGCACAAGTAAAATTTTTCTTTCACACTACTGTGCCATGCAACATTATCATTTTCCAAGTATTCTATGGTGTGAAAAATATTGGGAAGTATTACTCTATAACAGTTGGGAAAACAATTCCTTCATTTAGCTTTTTCAAATTATTTGTTATACAATGGTTATAGTATCAAGCTGAACCTAGCGAATTACTTTAATTTGTGGTCGTACATCTTTTCCTTATTTTAATTTTATGTTTTTTTCCTTTCTCTTTTTATATCTCTTTTCTTTCTTTTTCTTTTCTCCCTTGGATAGACTTATCCAGGATGTGCCAAGTATTGGTTATTGCAAAGAAGTAGATATTTCCTCATTAAATCAAGTATACTGGTTTTCTGTAATTTATTTAATTCATGCTTTTATATGTGTTAATTCATTTCTACCACTTTTTGCTTTATGATTAGTGATATTTTTCTAGCCCCCTTGATTGAATGTTTCATTTTATAAATCACTCTAACTCTAAATTAAATAGTGTTAAGGCTACAAATTTTCTGCAATTTATCACTTTGGACAAATAGTGATATACAATGCATTCCTTTGATGATAGTGATCCATTTCCAGTTATGCCATAAAAGGAATATATTTAAAAACTCAAGATATTTATGAGAGGCATTCATTTTCAAGTACTTAGAATTTTTTTCTATTTTCTGTTATCAATTTTCAGTTTTAATTTATTTTGATAAACACTGTGCTCTATATGACTTCTATCTTTAGAAATTTATTAAAAACTTCTTTGCAGCCAAATCTGTGGTCAATTTGTGTGTGTCATAAGCATTTGAAAGGAACATGTGTTCCTACTGGGATCTAAAGTTAAGCACACACTCACCCACATGCATTCACACAAACACATCTAGTGTTTTCTGCTTCATTTTAATGTCCATGAGTCAGTTCACTTGATCATTTACCTGCTGCCACCTGCTGGTCCAGTGGAGCTCAGAAGCCCCTGTCCCAGTGGGCTCTTCAGGCAGCCTGTCTGCTCATCTTGGCTGACTCATGGGTCGCTGCCATGACAAACAGGCCTTGACTGCTGTTGACCCTGGATAGTCTGGGCAGTCAAAATAAAAATGGAGTCAGATGGAAAGTTTCAAGAAATATCAGATAGAATTGCTCACTTAGTGATTGATAGGTCATGGTGATGGCAGCAGCAGGGAGGCATTGCCAGGGCTGCATGCTCCATGGAGCTGGTGGGATCCTTGGACAAGCGGGAGCCCTACCTGTTCTGAGTTGGGGTTGGAGCTCCCAGGGTGCCCCTGCAGCCACCCACACTACAGCTGTAGACCGGAGCCTCCTGCTCCATGGAGCAGGCAGGAGCCCTGCCCTACCAGGTGCAGCTGCAGCAACCAGACCTGTGGCTACAGATCCAGGCCTCCCACTTCATGGAGCAGGAGCAGGAGCCAGACCCTCCCCCTTTCCTGGCATCCCTGAACTGTTGGGGGCTGGGAAGGCCCCCCTGCCCTTGTAGACTCAGAAGTGCCTGCTCCCACTGCCTGCCTGGCTTCTCCCTGCTGTTGGTGCCTGCTCAGTTCACAGGGAAGTCTGGGTGAGCCTTGGCACCATGAATGGCAGCAGGAGGCAAACAGTTTCCTGGGCAGAAGAGGGCAGTCCCAGTAAGGCCCCACCTTCAGGCGAGGGAGGGCCTGAATTCTGGGGTCTGGGCTGCCAGTCCCGCAAACTGGATTGGGGGCTTGTGGTGCCTTTTCCAGGACCTGCCACCCATGGCTGCCCATGGACCAATCAGCATACACTTCCTTCCCTCTGAGGCCCATAAAAGCCACGGGCTCAGCCAGAGCCCAGAGAGGATGGAGAGAGGACTGATGATCAGCTGCAGAGAGGAGATACCCTCTCTGCTGAGAGTTGGAGATAATGAGATGACTAGCTGCAGAGGAGCTACCCTCTCTTCTGAGAGCTGTAGAGACCACAGGATGTCCTGCCAGCAGAGAGGAGCCACCCTCTCCAGGGCCTCCTCTCTGCTGAGAGCTGCAGACATCAGGATGACCAGTTGCAGAGAGGAGCTACCTTCTCCAGGCCCTCCTCTCTGCTGAGAGCTGAACACTTGACAGGACTACCTGCCTACAGAGAGGAGCTACCCTCTGTGGGTCTCCTCTGAGCTGTCATAACACTCAATACGCTCCTCTTCATCTTGTTCAACTTCCACTGGTTTGCGTACCTCATTCTTTCTGGACATAGGACAAGAACTCGGGCAAAGGTGTCACCAGCCAGCCACAGAAGTTTCTGGCCAGAAAAGTGACACCCCAAAGATCCCATTGCAATGGGACATTAGGAAGAGGGAAAAATCAAGAATAAAAAATAATTTATGACAAATATGGAACCAGTCAGCTATGGAATAATTATTTATACATAGTATTCTTTTTAGCTGATTTTCTCGGGCTTCATAAGCATCATCAGGAAGTAATGATAATTTACCTGTTTTGTTCCAATATTTATAGTCTCATAAGTCTGACAGTGGCTAAAATTTCACAGAGTTTTCTAGGTCTTAAGGAGTTAGAAAAGCCTGTTGAAATCTGAGTTATAACAACAAGCCCCCTACGACTCCCAGGGCTTCCAGTGCATTGGCATCATAGAGAATTACAAGAGTTTAGGGTCATCCAGATACAGCTGGAACTCAGTGACCTACTTCCTCTGAGTTCACCTGAAGGAGATATAAATAGGGAGATGTGTCATCTTAATGGGGATCATTCTGATTAGGCATAAAATCTTACTAAGCCAACCCAGAGGAGGTTGCAGGTCCTTGCTAATTTTTGATAGCATTGTGTTCATCCACTTTCTCAGGCAGGGACTACAGGAAATGAAGGTCAACTTGTGGGGACTTTGGAGAGAATTTAATGAAGAGGCTTTGTACCAAGGTGTGGGCAGAGTTAAGGGGAATCATAAGGGATGTTGAGGCACTCAGAGACTAGTAACAACATTAACTAAAAATAAACCCATTAAGACCTTAGGCTTGAAGTGGTGATAAGGAATTAGTGTCACTGAATGGTGGATGTGTGGCAGGGGATTGCCTGGTTAGAGCACTAATGGTAGAGGGACCAGACACTGCCAGAACCACAGTGCAAGGGGGAGCAGGGAGGAAGGCAGAGACTACATCCCCGAACCTCTCTTCCCACACTTCCAACCTTTCGCTGGTGCCTTCAATTGGCTAGACCCAACCAGAATGCAGAGATCTAAGAGCCTGTGTGGTGCAGAGTGTGTGTGTGTGTGTGTGTGTGTGTGTGTGTGTGTGTGCATGCATGCATGTGCGCAGCCCTCTGGGACACAGAGCAGAGTGGATCAGAGAAGGGCAAGAAAAGATTGTTACCAAGTCAGAAAAAGGATAACCAGAGCATACACTGGTGCTTGTTCCAGTCAGTTGGGGCCAGGATACAGGGCGTATTTTATATGCAATATATTGAAAATTGTAGTACCTGAGACAGAAGAATCAACTCAGGATTGCTGTTTTTTGATGTGGACTGTGGATGTGAAAAACACCAGCCAGTAGAGATATAATCATAGCTACATTTTTATTCTGTGAAAACTATATGTTATGAGCATTTGTCTTTTTCATTTATTAACAAATATTTTTCAAAATTTTCATTTTATTTTTGATTTGGCTATATTTTAAATACATAGAACATGCTATTTATTTATTTATTTATTTATTTATTTATTTATTTATTTACTGAGACAGGATCTTTCTCTGTCTTCAAAGCTGGAGTGCAATGGTGCAATTAGGGCTCACTACAGCCTCGACCTCCTGGGCTCAAGCGATCTTCCTACTACAGCTTCATGAGTAACTGGGACTACAGGCGTGTGCCACCATGACTGGCCAATTCTTTACTTTTTGTAGAGATGGGTCTTTCTATATTGCCAAGCTGGTCTCTAACTCTTGGGCTCAAGCAATCCTCCCGCCTTGGCCTCCCAAAGTACTGGAATTTCACAGTGAGCCACTGTGTCCGGACATAGATAGTTTTAAATTGTGCATTAAATCTGTTTTACCTTTGTGATTCTGCCTTTGATACCATGCTTAAAAAGCATTTTCCTACCCCTAAGCATTTATAAATTTCACATAAATTTCTGGTACTTCATGACTTTTCCAAAAAACCCCTACATTTATTGCACAACTTATTGAAATATCCACATATTTTTAAAATATATTCATCTATATGAGTTTATAAATATTTATATCATATTTCTTATCCTTTATGTGCTTATTATTTTCCTGGGCCAGTGCACTACACTGTTTTGGTTATTACTTTGTTATTGTTGGAATACATTTTAAATCCAGCAAAGAAAAGTTTCTTTCTTTGCTCTTTTTCCTATTTAAAATTTTTATTTTGGAAAATTAACAGAGAAATAAATGCTTTAAAAGGCTAGAAAATACAGACAAGCAATAAAAACAAGGAGAATATCCATATTCCCACTGACTTAGAGAAATGTTGATAATATTTAGTTGTACACTCTCCCAATTTCCTTTTTTTGGTTATAGTCCTTCCAAATTTTATGCATACATATTCTTACTTATAGAAATTGAATTATCTTATATATACTGTTTTGAATCCCTTTATTTGTAATTTAATAGAAGACCATGGGTATTTATTTCTATGCAACTACAGATAGTATCCCATGATATGAATAGCCCTGGATATACTTACACATCCTCCTTTTGATGAGCAATTAAGTTGTTTCCAATTTTTTCCACTATTACACAGAATACTAAAGTGAATATCCTTGCACTTAAATGAATTTTTTTCTTAAAATCCATTCTTACAAGTGCAATTCTTTGTATAAAAGAAAATTATATTTTTAACTTCTATAAATGTTGCCACATTTCCCTCCAGAAACATTTTACCCCTACTATGTATGAAATTTCCCTTTCCTTCTTAGCCTTACTAGCATGGGGGGTTTTTATGCTTACATTTTAAATCTTGGCTAACCTGATAGGTAAAATTAATATATCAGTATTATTTTGTTTGCATTATTTTGATCATGAATAAAGTTGAGCCTTTTATCCTATATGTATTTTGCTTTAAATGAATGTATGTATATATACACACACAATTTAAAAAATCCTATATTTATATATTTATTTTATATAATAATATATAATATTTAAATATATTTTAAATTGGATGCTTTTTTAGGTTTGTGAGTAATTTTTATATAATATAAATATTAGATTCAATTGAATAGATTTCAAGTACTTTTTAGTTGCCTTAACAGTTTCTTTCCAATATCTCATACAAATATTTAAAACATATATGGGATCAAATATGTCATCATTTTCATTTTGAATCTTGTTCTTGGTGTCATCTCAAGAAAAATCTATCCAAACTAAAGTTCATTAAAACACATTTTTCAATTTTTCCCATAGACACATTTACATTTGGCTCTTATGAGCTAGGTATCTAGTATTTTTTTCCCACAAGAATAGTCTAGTCTTATACCACTTTTGAATAACATCTTTTCTGCTGTAACTTCAAATATTTCTTTTATCTTATTTTTAGCTCCCAGCTATACTTTGCTCTTTGCTCTGTTGTCTGGGTCTGTTCTGTTTCATTGATCTATTTTTCTATTTCTAGGTGGCTTCCACAAAAAGTTGTTTTTTGAGGCAGTTCATTGGCTAGCCAGAAATCCTAAAACACAAACCCATTCTGATTAGTTAGTTAATTAGGATAATCCCAGCTGAGAGATGTTGAAGGGCTGCAGACACTGAATTCAGTTGTTATCCAAGTCAGCTGGAATATCCTGTAATCCTTTAGCAGTGTGAGTGCAATCCTCTCACAATCTCCTGTCTCCACTTTAAAGTCTTAGCCTTAATTACTTCATTTTCTTTCACATGGTGAGAATTTTGTACTGCTTTGCCCTCGCTCCTGTAATACTTCTATTTTTCTTGTAAAGAAACCTCATGGCAATAGTGGAGATTTGCACAGGCCCTAAGAGCCATTGATAACAATATCATTCTTCGACACTGTATCGTTACAGATCTCTGTACCTCCCTGACTTTCATCTCCAAAGAAAGTAAAATTTTCACAGTGATAGACATTTGTAATGCTTTTTAAAGGCACTGGTTCTGGTGGACACCGAGAGTCAATTTTTGTTTGCTGCTCATGGAAAGGACAACAACATACCTGGACAGAAATGCCTCGAGGATGTACTGAAGGCCCCTCTCACTTTTCATAGGTACTGAAGGCAGATTTAACAGACATTTATTTCCCCCAAGGGTCGACTCTCTTGCAGTATGTTGATAACCTTCTTTGTTCTCCTTGTAAAGAGGCTTCTGAACATGATAGTGTTTATATCCTTAAAATTCTAGCAGACAAAAGCCATAAAGTTTCCAGAGAAAATTTCAATTTACCAAGGCATGTCAAATATTTCAGATACTTGATATTAAACTAGGGACCTCTCTTGGATCCTGATAGACTTAAAAGCTTACATGGTTTGGATCTGTGTCCCACAAAATCTCATGTCAAATTGTAATCCCCAATGTTGGTGGTAGAGCCTGGTGGGAGGTGATTGGATAATAGGGGTGGGATTTTTCATGACTGGTTTAGCACCATCCTCTTGATACTGTCCTCGGGATAGTGAGTGAGTCTTCATAAGATCTGGTTGTTTAAAAAAGTGTGTAGCACCTTCCTGTCTGCTGCCCCCCTTCCTCCTGCTCTGCCCAGGTGACATGCCTGCTCCCTCTTTGCCTTCCGCCATAGTTGTAAGTTTCCTGAGGCCTCTCCAGAAGCCAAGCAGATGTCGCTATGCTTCCTGAACAGCCCACAGAACTGTGAGTCAATTAAGCCTCTTTTCTTTGTAAATTACTCTGTCTCAGGTATTTCTTTGTAGCAATGTGAGAAGGGACTAATACAAAAGCATTTTAAGATTTCCTCAACCTCAGACTAAGAGACAGTCACAAGGGTTTTTGGGCCTGGCAGAGTACTGTTGAAACTGGATATCTAATTTTTCTTAATAGCTCAATCATTATATATCCTTCTGAAACTTAATAAGGTAGAGCCTCTGGACTGGGAAGAGAATGCTTGTATAGTCACCTTTCAATTAAAATAAGGACTTCTAGGTCGTCCTGCCTTAGGGCATCCCAATTATCAGCTCCCCTTCCTCCTTTCTAGTGAATGAAAGAGAAGAAAATGCATTAGGGGTTCTTAACTGAAAACATGGAGATTAACACACACCCCTTGGATGTTACAGCCAGCAGTTAGATTCAGTAGCTAAGGGACTCCCTTCCTGCATGGGAGCTGTATTAGGCACTGTGGCTTTAACTAAATCTATGTTCCTCACGCTGTAGAAGCTTTAATCAATTCTCATAATACTCAATATCTTTCTGCAAGCAGAGTCACTTTTTATGAGATCTTGCTGTTGACTTCTCATAGTATTATTTCTCATTTCAATAATCATAATTCAGCAATTGCCATCTCTTATTCAATGACGAGACACCTCATAACTGATTAAATCTAACTGACCAGCTACTAAAACCTAGAGCTGATTTACAGGAAACACCTACACCAAATGCAGAATTTTCATAGTTTACTGATGGATCATATATGTCAGTTAATGAAGGAAACTATCTTGCTGGATGTACTATTATCACCCTTCTTAAGCAATTGAAGCAGCCGTGTTGTCAGTGGCTACTTCAGCCCAGCAAGCAGAACTTTATCCCCTAACTGGGGCTTGTATCCTGGTGAAAGGTAAACCTGAAAATCTTCACAGAGCCAGCTGTTATGCCTTGGGGTTGTTTAAGATTTTGGTTGCTTCAGATGCAAAGAGGATTTCTAACTTCTGAAGGGAATCAAATTAAAAATGGAGCTTTTGTCAAAAATTTATTAAATTCAACTCAACTTCTCTTTGCCTTGGCCATAATCACAATTCTTGGGCACTGAAAATTGGAATCTCTTGAGGATAAAGGAAACAACTTGGCTGCTCACGCACCACAAAATGGCTATGTTGAGTTCCACTAAGACTGAAAACCTTATTTATAGTGAATATTAATTATTTCCCCCAAAAGAATGTAAATAATGTTGTTAAAGTGGCTCAGTCTCAAGCCCCACATAAATAACATTATTTTGGGATTAAAAACAATTGCATTTTTTTTGCCCAACAAATTTATGATATGGTCCAATGTTAAACCAGTATGATGAGAATCTATAAAAAATTCCTACCTGAAATGACACATCAGATGACTTACTGAACAACTGATAGACTTACAAGTTTTATGAAACTGTATTGGTGGGGAAACGTTTTAGGATCGCCAAAGAGGTACAACTGACTTGTACTGCTTTGCCAAAATTCAATCCAGGAAAACAGTTCAGAGTTCCAGTCATTTTGACCTGCCTAATTGACCTTTTTTTCTTTGGAAAATGGATTTCATTCAGTTACTTCCTTCTCAAGGTTATAAATATGTTCTCAGTATAATTTGTATGTTTTCTCACTGGGTAGAGACATTTCCTTGCCAACCTGCCACTACCTCAGCTGTTACAAAACAGTTATTAGAAAAGATTATTCCTACATGGGGTATACTATTAGAGTTACATAGTGACTGAGAATCTCACTTCATTGGCCATATTACAAAACAAATTTGCAAAGTTTGGCCCATATTACAATACTTGCATTGGGTTTACCGTCCACAATCTTTCAGACTGGTGGAAAGAGCAAATGACATTATCAAAACTTAGCTGTCAAAATTTGTGGAAACATTAAAATTTCTCTGGCCAAAGGCACTTTATCTAGTCCTATTGAATCTAAGGTCTGCACCTTTTATAAAACATAAGTTGTCACCTTTTGAAATTATCACTGGATGATTGATGCATTTAGCCCTCTTTCCTTTGTTATTCAATTGACTAAAGGAGACATTCTCCAATATTACAAAGGAATAATTAAGGCTATAGACAAAAAATCATATGCTGGTAGACAATCTTCCTACATTGTGCTTCTGGGATATGAAAATACCAAACATCACAACCTTTAGTCTAGTGATTTTGTCTGTTGGAAGAGACATTTACAAAACAATTTCCCTCAATCTTGGTGGCAAGGTTCATATCAGGTACTCCTTCCCAATCCACATCCTGCCAAACTGAAAGATGTTGGCGCTTAGATTCATGTTTCTCATTTAAAGGATTCTCTTACCTCCTGCTGTAATTCAGAAACAATCAAAGACTTGAGGCTAAAAATGACCCAGAAGTGAAGCATATGTCAGCTGAAGTTGACTGATCATCCAAGAACACCCCGACTAGACTTGTATATGACTAAGATCCCTGAAATATTGAGCCACTTATATGTTGCCTTCTCTATATTCTGGTTTTCACCTTCTACTCTCTTGCGCAACAGAGTTACCTCATGGCCAAGCCGAGGGTGTTTTCACTGTCGCCAATACCTACTATTATACTTGAATAAATGCTTCTAACAAAGTAGAGACTGAGTAGGTAAAATCTATGAACATGTTAATTAGCTAAATGGAAAACCCACCATTAAAATGTTTGGCTTTTTGATCTGTATAGCTGACTACCCTTTATAGTCAAAATCTGGCTAAAATTCCATCCAAAATACTTGTCACTTAGAAGCTCAGCGTGGTCTATCAAGCCTATGATTCAGAAAAGACATCTTATTTGATAACTTTTTTTTTGGACCAAACCTTGCTTGAGAACTCTCTTCTCAAAATCTCTTTGTGACTCAAATGTGGCCCAATATAGCCTTGTGTATATATGGCCCAATATATACACTTCTTAGAACTTGTAACTCCCAATAAGAAACACGAATCCCTTGGTCACATTCATCTCAGCAATGAGGGACAAAATAAGACTTGCCAATTGCATTTTTATGGTTCCTTTAAATGCCCTGGCTATTCCTAGAGGGGGTTTTTTGTTTGTTTTTTTGGTTTTGATCTTCTTTTTGTTTTTCTTTCTTCTTCTTACATTTTTTTCATTTGAGTCTTAGCTCCCATTTAAGTTATGCTACTGACCTTGTATGGTCTGTAAGCTTGCCCAGAAATAAGACCACTGCTTTGAACTACCACAAAAGTATAAATGAATATTTTAATGCCACCATCTTTCCTGTTGCCTGTGGAGTCTCTGCTGAAATGAATCAGGATTCGAGCTCTAGGATGAGACAGAAAATGAAAGCATGTTGTTTGCCAGGACACTGTGGGTTTATATGGATGTGTAACAAGTTGATTTGGAACACTGGACTCTCATTCTGTTCTTCTGGTTTTGTTTTTTTGTTTTGTTTTTTTCTTTTGTAAAGGCAATGAGCTAGTCCCAGAAAGGATCCTTCAGTTACATACAATTTGTTTAATGAAATGTCATGGCTCTGTTCATATCTTTGTCTTGTTCTTCCGATTGGTATATACAAGTTTCAGAGCTCTTGTATTTGGAAGGCTGGAAGGGCCCAGACTTTGGAATAGTGTCTTGGTTTCACTGTTTTTGTTTTGATTTTTTTTTTGTTTGTTTTGATTTTTTTTTTTTTTAAACTAAAGCTATATAAAGCTTGTGGATTAAACAGAATAAATTTCTAAATTAAAAAAAAAAAAGACTTGCCAATTGATCTGCAATGCTTTCTGAAGAAAGTTCTTGATCAAAAGGGGGAAATGTGAAAAAAAGGAAGTTATTAAGGCTAAAGCTTTAAAGTGGAGTCAGGAAATTGCAAGAGGGTTACACTCAACGGCTGTTAAAGGTCAAACAACAAGATGTTTCAATAGCGTTGGATAACAACTGAATTCAGTATCTATTAATGTTAGCTTTCAACAACTCAGCTGGGAGTATCCCAATTAACTAACCAATCAGAATGGGTTTGCTATTTAGGATTCGCCCAGCCAATGAGCTGTCTCCAGAAACATCTTTGTTTTTGGTGGAAATCACCTTTAAAAAACTTTTCTAGCCGCATATTATATGATTAAATGTACATGAAATGTTGAGAATAGCAATTGCTAATGTATTTTCTGTTTCTATGGACTTGTCTATTCTGGACATTTCATATATATATGTAGTCATATAATATATGACCTTTTATCTCTGTTTTCTTTCACTCAGCATAATATTTTCAAGGTTCATGCATGTGTAGCATGTGTCAATACTTCATTCTGTTTTATGCCTGAGTAATTGTCTACTATATAGATATAGTACATTTTAAAATATATTTGTAAGTTGAACATTTAAGTTGTTTCCATTTTTTGGCTATTATGAATAATGCTGCTATGAATGTTTGTGCACAATTTTTGTGTGTGTGAACATGTATTTTTAGTTTTTTTTGGTATAATTCTATGGGTGAACCTCCTGGATCATATGTTAACTGTATGTTTAACTTTTTGAAGAATTGTCAAACTCTTTTCTAAAGTAACTACTTCAGCTATGCCTCATAAATTTTGACAGCTATATTTTAATTTTAATTTATTTAAAATTATTTTCTAATTTCTCTTTGATTTCTTCTTTGACCTATTGGTTATTTATGGGTGTGTTATGTACCACATATTTGTGAAACTCCAGATTTTTTTGTTATTGGTTTCTAATAGTATTCCATTGTGGTTATAGAACGTATCTTGTAATTTCTATCCTTTTAAATTTACTGAGGTTTCTTTTTTGGTACAGCATATGGTCTTTCTTGGAGAATATTTTATGTGCACTTGAGGATAATCCTTTTACTTTTAATCTATTTGAATTTTTGAATTTAAAGTGTATATCCTGTATATACACTGATATTTCTATATTATTATAGAATAATATATTTATTATATAAAGAACCATTATAACAGAATAATAAAGGCAAATAACACAATTTAAAAGTGGACAAAGGATTTGAATAGTAATTTCTTTGAAGAAAGTATGCAAATGACCATTGGTCATTTGAAAAGCACATGAAAAGATACTAAACATTGTTAAACATTAAGGAAATGCAAATCAAAACCACACTTAAAAGAGTTCCACTTCCGTGACAGCATGGTGAGCTCCGAAGTCCCACCTTAAAGAACTAAAAATATATGTTCACACAAAAACTTGTATACAAACATTCATAGCAGCATCATTCATAATAGCCAAAAATGGAAACAATCCAAATGCTCAACTTATAGATATATAAAGAAAATGTAGTGTATCTATATAGTAGACAATTATTCAGGCATAAAATGGAATGAAGTACTGACACATGCTACAACATGGATGAACTTTGAAAACATTTGTATCCTGTATATACATTTAAAGTGTATATCCTGTAGATAGCATAGAGTTAGATCTTGTGTGTGTGTGTTTTTAAAATGCAGTCTGTGATTCCTGCCTTTTGACTGGATTGTTGGATACATTCACATTTAATGTTATTATTGATATAGTTGGATTTATCTCTGCCATTTTAGTTTTCGTGTCCTGTATGTCTTGCATGCTTTTGTTTCTCAATTTCTTCTTTATTGCCTTATTTGTTAGGGCAAGAGTGATCAGGGCCCCATAATTCAGAATGATACTATGCCTAAGGTAGATCCTCCATCCCGAAGGTGGGGGCTTGGTGGAAGAAGTGAGCCCTGACCTCTCACCTGGAGCTGACTTCTCACCTGAAACTTAGCTTCAGAAAGCAGTAACTAGGCATAGGAGAAGAAATGCTGAAATCCCCCCTCTTCTAGGAAGTTAGCCCTCCAACTGGAAGCTGGGAGGAAAGAGAGCCCTGTGTTCTTGACCTCTTCAGTTTGGAGTAGAGTTTGTCTCTTGATGAACTTGGATAGGGGAGGGAGGGAGCAGGTCTTGTTTTGAATACCACAGAATCTTACTGTTCTTATTAAGTTTTAGTAGATTTTCCAGAATAAAAATTTTTAAAAATTTTGTTGTATACCCTTAGAAGCATTTCCAGAGACTAAATCATTGTGTTTTCAAATACAACTTTCACCTGTTTTGCTGGGGGGTTGGACTTTGGAGCTCACCATGCTGTCACACAGGAAGTAGAACTCTTTTCATTGTGGTTTTCATTTTCATTTCCTTGATATTTAATGATGTTTAGTATCTTTTCATGTGCTTTTCAAAGGACCAATGGTCATTTGCATACTTTCTTCAGAGAAATGTCTATTCAAATCCTTTGCCCATTTTCAAATTGTGTTATTTGTCTTTATTATTCTGTTGTAATGGTTCTTTATATATTCTAGATACTAGGCTCATCAGATATATGATTTGTAAATATTTTCTCCCTTTCATTGGGTTGTATTTTCATTTTCTTGATAGTGTCCTTCAAACCACAAAAGTTTTTAGTTTTGATGCATTCCTGTGTATATATTTGATTGTTTGTGCTTTAGGTATTATAGCTAAAAACATGTTGTCTAATGCAAGATCACAAAGATTTACACCTATGCTTTCTTTTAAGATTTTATAGTGTTAGCTCTTACATTCAGATCTTTGATCCATTTTGAATTAATATTTGTATATAGTGTGAGGTAGAAGTCCAAGTTCATTCTTTTGCACATGGATATTCAGTTATCTCAGCATCATTTGTTAAAATGTTTTAAAATTTCAATGGAAATTATTTAAATATATAAGAGAAATAGATGATAATCATATTTGTAATATTGAATTTTCTCATGTGAAACATTTCTATTTATTCAGATACTTATATTTGTGTGTAAAGTTTTATCATTTGTTTGCTTGCTTGTTTTAACATAAGTTTTGAATATTTCTTTTGATGCTGTATTTGTTGTTATCATTAATGGATCATTATGCATTATATTAAAATTTTCAAAAATTTTGTCTTTATCGAAGTCAAAATTGCACATTTTAAGATTAATTTAATTTTAAAAGTTAAAAATTAGTGTACTCAGTCTCCCTTCTCCCTTTTAACTTTTCTCCTACCCCACAGTTGGCCATTTTAAATTATTTTTTAGCTGAACAGTTTATTTATCATTATATCTTTAAAAATCAAGCTTGCATTATTTCTTATTTTTTTTGGTTTAAGCACTATCCATTGACTTCCTGTTATAAAAGATGAGTATGTTCCTCTCTTTCCTCTCTCTCTCCCACTCTACACAGCTAATTTCTTGTTATTTCACTCCTGATATTACTACTTTTTAATATAGATTAGATCAATATTTAGTTTTAAATTATCATGACTATGTATATAATTCAAAACTGAGATATGTAGTAAATAATGACTTTTTTTAAACCTGAGCCAACTTTACTAAATAACTTTCTATGTTTTCTGTAGTTAACTAGGAAACTATACTGCTAATTCAATCTCCAAATTCTTCTCCTCTGGTTGTTTAAAAATTCTCTCAGTATGTTCATTCATATCAGATATTCTATGAATTTCATCATTTTAGAGAGTCCCTGGTGTTTTCTCACTGGTGTTTCCTAACGTGCTTCCATGCCTATTTGAAGCATATCTATTATCTTGGAGTCTTCTTCACTTTTATCTTGGGAGTGTCTCTGGTATTTAATGTCCTTATTGATTCAGTCTCCTATTTTGATGAAGCACGTTTTCAAGTTGTTTCCTGAGAAAGGGTGTGTGGGAGGTAAACATTTTCATATCTTGTTCATCTAAAAAGCTCTGCATTCTACCCTGGCCCTTGGATAGTTATAGAATTCTAAGTTGGAAATCACTTTTTAAAACAGCATTTGGAATTCTTGTTCCATTGTCTTTTAGCTTCCCATATTGCTGTTGAAAGTCTTAAAGCCATTCTCATTGCTAATAAAGCTTGTGGTATTTATTTTCCCCTCTCTGGAATCCAGCAAAATCCATTTTCTGCCTCCTTTGTCAGAAGTTTCACAATGGTAAGCCTTGATATGCATTTGTTTTTAGACTGTCTGTTGGGCATTTACATAACCTTTAGTATCATATCCTTTGTATACTTCAGAGAGAGATATTGAGAATGGATTTTGGGTTTGGTGTGAGAGAAGATGGATCATAGTTTAAATGTACTGCCTTTTTATCTTTTATAGCTGGGAGGCAGCAGCTAAGATCTTAGATTGATAAATCAGGAAAATAGTGGTATAATAAATGGAGTTTTTGTGGTGGCCAATAGAAATTTTAAAGGGAGATAATGCTTTTCAATTTTCTACTCGGCTGTACTTTTGGAAATTTTAAAGCCATATTCATGTTTTGCTTTTAGAATTAAAATAAACAATATATAAAAATAAAAGTGTATGTGCTCTGTGATATAGCAATTCTACTTTTAGCAGTCTTATTCCAGAAGCATTCATTATCCTACTGTTTATTGTGGCAATATTTGTAACAAAAAATGTTAATCAATAGGCAAATGATTAAATAAATTGTGGTACTTCTGTGCTATATTCTATGTTCTGTGTAGTTGGAATTATCTTAGTCCCTCTCCCTACCTTCCTGCTTTGGCTCAAGAAACAGAAATATTCACGCTTTAAGAAGTATGGGATAATGGTTTCCACACTTCTCTTCATCTCACAGTGACATGTGAAGATATGAAAAGAGTGATGACTTATCTGATTGGTGAGTTCAGAAGACACTGGACTAGTCATTTATTTATTCTCTCTTAGAACTAAATAATGTATTCTGTGTCCTCTGTAGTAAGCCCTAAAGGGGAAGCCTTTGCACTGTCAAAAGACCTGCTAGGTCATAGACCTGGCTGACTGTGTAAATCCAGCTGGGCTTCTCTAATTCAGCTTCATAAAGAGTTCAGATTTAAATTTAAGTGAAAAAAGCAAGGCAGAGAAATATATATACATATAATATGTGTGTATATATGTGTTATTTGTATATGTATATATATCATATTTATAGATCATAGTAGATCTCAAATATTGAAGAAGGATAATATTTGCATATCCTATATGTGAAATGCAGAAGAGTTTCAGAAATATGCATATCAAATTGTGAACTCTTGTTTCTTTGAAGTAAGTAATAGTAGGGAGGAGTAAGAGGGATTTTTACTTTTTACCTCAGTGTATTGTTAAAATATTTTAGTTTCTATAACCATGAATTTATTGATGTAATTTTAAAAGTTTGAGGAACAAAAATACCCTAAGAGAATATATGAATATTTTCATGCATACTGGTTAAATAGTGGTTATCTCCAGAAAGTGAGTTGTGGAAATCTATATCATTTATTTGTTTAATATTTTAAAACAATAACCTTGTATTACTTGCTATGATTCATAAAATAAGATAATACTAGTTTTTCGTCATAGGCAATAGCTAGCCTCTCCTGAATCATGCTACTTGATGGCTGTGATCATGGTCATAGCCGTTCTTTTTTTCTTACATTTTGAGAATGCTTTTAGCGCTTCAAGTCTAAAATTAACATGTTTTCTCTTTTTTCTTCCTTAGTAGAATTAATTATATTAACATCGTTTCTATTCATATCTGACCCTCTGAAATAAACCTTACCTGGTCAGGGTGTGGACTGTTTAATACATAATGTATTGAATTCAAATGGCACATGTTGGGCTTAGAACTTTGGGCTCTATCTTCACAACTGATATTGGGTTATTGTGTGTGTGTGTGTGTGTGTGTGTGTGTGTGTGTGTGTGTGTTTCTGGCTGTGACATCAAGGTTATTGTAGTTTCAAAAGAAGAATTTGGAAATCATGTAAATAAAACTTCCATGTCTCTCACACTTCTGCTATTTTGAATAGTGATTATGCATAGTGCAAGTGCTAAGTACTGTGTTCTTATATACTTGTTAAAGTTTCAGTAGCTGCTGTACAGCTTTTTTCTTATTTCTAACATTGTGTCTTTAAATTTTTGCATTTTTCTTAATTAGATTTTTTGGAGACTTTCCTGATTAATGAGTTTTAAAATAGAAGGCCCAGCCTTTAGAATTATTTGTGTATCCTATTATATTCCTGTTTTTCTAACTAGTTTTCTTCTTCTTATCATAACTTCTTATTTTGACTTTTATATATTTTGTTCTTCTTGCTTTCTGAGTTGAATGTGCAGTTTGTTTTTCATTTCCTAGGTTTCATAATAAATATGCATAATAAAATAGCATTAATAATTATACAGTTTTTCTGAGGACAGCTCTGATTGGAGAGGGCCCTTATTTCCATACTTATCTCCGTGATGCTTTGACTTAATCCTAGTAGGGCACAGGAATGGAGTGCAAGTTTCAGATACAACTTGTGTGACTTTTATGCTCCTGGAATAATTATTGTTAAGTATTGCTTTTTTCCTTTTATTCATATTGGAAATCTATGTGGCATTTTTATTTTAAAAATAGGGTTTTTCTGCTTAAAAAGGCCTAACACTGTTGACCCTGTTTATATTTGCTCTATTTAACTTTATTTTCTTCATACTGCATTGACGTTCTCTGAGAATATGAGTTACATAAATTCTATCATTTCTGTCTGCTTTTGTCTGGAGCACTCCAAATGCATGGCGGCTACCATCACTATTACTGCACCCCTTCCTAGCCTCACTTCTTGCTCAGTTCTGTTCAAGAGGATTTCAAAGGAAGTCAGAAATAAGAATAATATTTAGCATGACTCACAAAGAAGTGCTGCAGAAATAGAGGTGGATGGACACATTCCGTATTTTTGTTGGTACAGGCACTAGGTAAGACTAATTATTGAAGATGCAGAAATATGAATACTAAATTTTATGATAAGAAAATAAAAAAACAGACTAGAAACTGCATACATTTTATTTACAAAAATCCAAAACATTGCTGAATGAAACAATACATGAAAGAATAAAAGAAAAAAATCTTGGGAGATGATAGATGAAATGAAATGACTGGTTGACTAAAACAGAGAAAGAATAAAATCAATCTTAAAAAAATCAAAATTAGAATTAATTTAATTATGTGAAAGTGAAACATGGGTATTGCATATTATTGAATTGGTGCTAGATTCACAAAGTTGAGAGACTCTTCCACAATGCAGAAAGTAATAATGAGCTAAAAATGATGAGAGAAAGAGAGATGATGAAAAATAAGGAGTACAGAGTCTGAAGATCCAACATACAGACAATAGGTATCTCTGAGGAAGCATTTATCTTCTATGAATCAGAAGCCATAATAAATTAAACAAAATTTCATAAACTGAAAAAATATGATTCTGCAGAATGAGAATAGTCCCTGTATTTCAGGCAAAAATAATAATGAGAAGAGACCAACACGGAGACTGATTGGTGAAGTTTTTGAATTTCACAAGGGACAAAAATCAAATAGTTTCAAGAAGTCTTAAGAACTTTGTGGAAAATGTTTACGAGACAGGAATTTATGTGATAAGAGAATAGACATATTCTCACTTATATAGAGCCTCTGAAAATGAACTATTTATGCACATTTCATTGAAAGTTATTCAAAGACATAATTATTTTGACAAGAAATGAATCAAATATTCTGAAACACAATAGATGGGCCAAAAGGTCCTGTGGCTCATCCAACTGCTGGACCAACGTTTTCCACCTCCATTGGTTCTCTTCTCTAAACACCTTTGTGGGAAACCACACTGGACCCAGAATGGGAGAGAGGCTCACGTGATAAGAGTATTTGCAGATGGTTTGTTCTTTTTTGAATAAATTGTCCTTTGACCTAAATTGTCATAGAGGTTCTCAAGAGAGTAATAAATGTGGGAGCAAAATTGAAAACTGGAGTGAATGTTCTTGAAAAATTTTTTTTTTTAGAAGGAAAGAACATAATAATTAGGGAGAATCAATGATACAAATAGATAAGATTAATAAACGTTTCTTGAGCTAATGAAAACTTCATATCTTCAGATTAGAAAGGCTCATTGAATGTCAGACAAAAGCAGAATTAAAGAAAAGATTTAGAAAAAAGGATTGACTCAAGAAAGTGAAAGACGTGGTAGAAAGAAAAGGTAATAAATAATAACGCTTCTAAAACAATTGTTTAAATAATTCCTGTTCATATGATTTTGAAATAATATATAGGTTCATAAGTGATTTTTGTTGCTGTTGTTGAGACGGAGCCTCCCTCCATCACCTAGGCTGGAGTGCAGTGGTGCCATCTTGGCTCACTGCAACCTCCGCCTCCCGGGTTCAAATGATTCTTCTGCCTCAGCCTCCTGAGTAACTTGGACTATAGGTGCGCACCACAACACCCTGCTGAGTTTTGTATTTTTAGTAGAGATGGGGTTTCACCTCATTAGCTAGGCTGGTCTTGAACTCCTGACTTCAGGTGATCCACCCACCTAGGCCTCCCAAACTGCTGGGATTACAGACGTGAGTAACCACGCCCGGCCCATACATGATTTTTAAGAGAAGATGCATTGTTTAAAAAAATTGTGATATCAGTCTAAAATATTCAGATCATCGGGACTTGGGGTTGTAGGGAGATAAGTGAGGAGCCAAACATGTGATAAACTGTTTCTTTTATAGGGCGTATGTAAAAATCAGGATGTATTCTGGAAAGTGATTCAAATTCAAATACAATATTTAAAATCACAGGTTGGCGAAGTGGCTTACGCCTGTAATCCCAGCATTTTGGAGGCTGAGGCAGGAGGATTGCTTGAACCCAGAAGTTCAAGACCAGGCAGGGCAACATAGTGAGACCCTATCTCTACAAAAATTTTAAAAATTGGCCAGAAGTGGTGGTGTATGTCTGTGGTCCCAGCTACTCAGGAGGCTGAGGTGGGAGGATCACTTGAACCTGTGAGGTTGAGTCTATAGTGAGCCATGATTATACAACTGTACTCTAGCCTGGGTGACACAGTGAGACCCTTTCTCAAAAAAAAAAAAAAATCAGAGATAACCAGTAACTAGCAAGTAAAATATGGAGGAAAGATAATCACTAGTGCAAAGTTAGAAAAATGAAAAAGCAAAAAAGTGTGAAATTAGGAAAATGAAAACATACTAACAGAAAAATATGGTAAAGTTTGACCAAATGCCATATTTATAAAAATAAATGTGAATAATTTAGATTTGAATTAAAAGATAAATATTCTCAAATTGCATCAAAAGTAAAATTTGAATATAAACTGTTTACAAGGGACCCAACTAAAGCGAAATAACTGATAATTTTTAGCAATAAAGTGATGCCAAAGTATACCATGTAAGTAATTCTTAAATTTTTTTTAAAACCCGACTGGGCGCCCTGGCTGACGCCTGTAATCCCAGCACTTTGGGAGGATGAGGCAGGCTGGTCACGAGGTCAGGAGATCGAGTCTATCCTGGCTAACACGGTGAAACCCCATCTCTACTAAAAATACAAATAATTAGCTGGGCGTGGTAGCAGGTGCCTGTAGCCCCAGCTATTCGGGAGGCTGAGGCAGGAGAATCCCTTGAAGCTGGGAGGCGGAGGTTGCAGTGAGCTATATTGTGCCACTGCACTCCAGCCTGCCAGCCTGGCGACAGAGCGAGACTCAGTCTCAAAAAAAAAAAAAAAAAAAAAAAAATTCCATGTCTCTCTATCCCATCATTATTGTTCATCCCATCATCTTGCTCCTGTATGACTGCTATGTGAGCCTAATTGTAATAATTCTTTTTGTCTTTAGTCTTATCTGTCTCTTGTTCACCTCCCACACTGGTCAGACTAACTTTTCTAAAATGTGTTTTTGTCTGTTTGAAAGTCTAGTAAATTCACATTGCTTTTAGGATAGAGTCCAAACTCCTTAATATGGTCAAGGCCTTACATCATCTGTCCTTTACAGCATCTATAGCATCATTTCCGGCCATTCCCTAGTTTGTACTTTCTAATTCAGCACCTTTTTCCTCGACTTTAGTTCTTCCAGTACACATTCTGTGTCATCTGGGCCCCTCAGCCTGCTGTTCCCTCTGCTTAGAAAACTCTTTCTACTGGTCTTGTAATTTCAGGCTGATGTTCCTTTTATGGCTAAGAAAAAATATGCAAATAAAACTATCTATTGAGAGTGAAAATAACCCATGAGTTACCTGGAGTTTACAGAGGCTAGAAAGACTAGAATGCAGTGTGGCCACAGTGCTCATGTTTTTCAAGAAGGTACCAGTGCTGTGACTTTTCTAATAATATCCTCATCATTTTCTCAGTAACAGGATTAGTATTAAATTGCAGAGGAAAGTTGTAAGAACCCATTTTCTCAAGTTATATAAAACTCAGACTTGATAAACTTCCCTCATTTATACCACTGTATGAACCTGGTAACAACACATTCAAGATAGCAAAAACATGCAAGTAAGTGGCTTCTAGCTTCAATATTGCAGATTTTAAAAAAATAGTTATTTTGAAATGATAATTTGTAGGTATTATATTTAATTTAAGGAAGTCTAAGAAATTAGACTTGAAATCATCAGAAGGAGTGTGTAATACATTGAACAGTTTAGTTCAACTCAACTTTTAAATCAATACTTTAAAATCAAATTTTATTCTAATGTGTTTGAATTCTGCAAAGTTTTTTTAAGGTATCAAAACTTGGAACATATTTTTTTATTTTACTTTAAGTCCTGGGATACATGTGCAGAATATGCAGGTTTGTTACATAGGTGTACATGTGCCATGGTGGTTTGCTGCACCCATCAACCCATCATCTAGGTTTTAAGCCCCACATGCATTAGGTATTTGTCCTAGTACTCTCCCTCTCCTTGCCCCCCAGTAGGCCCTGGTGTGTGATGATCCCTCCCTGTGTCCATGTGTTCTCATTGTTCAACTCCCATTTACGGGTGAGAACATGCGGTGTTTGGTTTTCTGTTCCTGTGTTAGTTTTCTGAGGATGATGGTTTCCAGTTTCATCCATGTCTCTGCAAAGGACATAAACTCATTCTTCACTGGTCATTAGAGAAATGCAGATCAAAACCACAATGAGATACCATCTCACACCAGTTAGAAGGGCAATCCTTAAAAAGTCAGGAAACAACAGATGCTGGTGAGGCTGTGGAGAAATAGGAACGCTTTTACACTGTTGGTGGGAGTGTAAATTAGTTCAACCATGTAGAAGACAGTGTGGCGATTCCTCAAGGATCTAGAACCAGAAATACCATTTGACCCAGCAATCCCATTACTGGGTATATACCCAAAGGATTATAAATCATGCTGCTATAAAGACACATTCACATGTATGTTTATTGTGGAACATTATTTTTTAAATGCTTTAAAGGCTCTTAAGTAAAATGTTTTTTCTTAGTGTGATGTTTGTTGTAAGGGCTTATTAATTGTTTGTTGCTCCTTTACTAATTAAGCAAAGGTTTGTAAGGTTTTAGAGGCAGTTCCTTTCTTTAATTTTTATTCCAGAATTTTAGCAATTGTTAGGTTCTCATCTATCACATCTCAAAAGTTAGTTTTCACTCTAAAACTGAGAGGTTCAAATAGGATTTAAATTGTTGAAAAACTTGTGTCTACTCTGGTGTTTTTTGCATTATGACAGTAATTTGATCCTGCAGCTTAAGAATATGGAGAATATGGAAGTGACAAGAATTATAGCGTTCAGACATCTCCTCTGATACAAATTATTTACCAGCTGGCCCAGGAAAGGTGAGCCACTGCTTGTCCTATGGAGCCTCAGGCATGTGTTCCTTGGAAGGGAATATGTAAAGCCTGAAGGAAATCTGCAGATGTGCTTTATTTAATTCCTTGTTATATTTATGTAACTAAGAACACTTTGGACAAAAGCAAGCTAGGCTTCTGGTTCAGATGGCAGAGTAAGTGTGAAAAGCTTTGCTGTGCATTGGTCCCTGTTGCAAACAGGCTGATGCCCAGGCCAGCCCTGTCAGCAATCCAAGCCCAGCTCTGGGCTTTTCCTTGGTGAGGACAGTGGGGAGCAGTGTAATCCCTGTGGGCATAGGGCCAATAGGCCACAGCCTACTGCGGTGCTCCAGAGAAGCAACTTGGAGCCTGAACCTAGCCCCATCATTTAGACATACACCATGAATCAGAGGGCATTTGTGCTATTATCAGCCCCCACTCCTATAACAGGTCAACCAGGTCACTATATTTCACATTCTTTTTTTTTTCTCTTAAAACATATTTAGTTCACAAATAAAAATTTGTCAAGGAGTACAATGTAATAACTTGATATAAGTATACACTGTGTAATAAAGTACAGTGAAAAACTTCAGTGAAGAAAGCTGTAAAACCTCTTATGGCCTCAGATCTTGCAGCATCTGCACCTGTTAATCCCCTGCCAATCTCCTTCCTAGGTCTGAATCTGGCCTCCACCATTTCCACACTATGTGATCCAGGATCCATCATTTAGTTTCTTTAAGCTCCACTTTACTCATCTGTGTTATGGTTAATCAGAACGGCTTTTGCTAAGTAATGATGAAGTGAGATATGCTCATGTATGCAAAGTGCTTAGAGCAGGGCCTAAAGGGTGGTAAGAGCACAATGAATGTTAAGCGCAGGGTTTTAGACCCTTTATAGAGGCCCAACTCAATATCCTGCGATGTTCTGAGCAGGTTCCTTAGTGTATTCTTTATGTCAGGTAAGTCCAAAACATGATAAGGGAACTAACTATGTCAGTGGCAAGTCCAGACAAGAGGGACAGAGATTTGTGAATTCCTAGGCACCAGCTAGATTCTGACAACCAGACGAGTGAGAACAGGAGGACTCAGCTACTTTCTTTTTCTTGAGGACCGGAAGTCAGGAAAGATCTCTTTAAAACAGTAGCATTCAAATCCCTGTGCAGAATGAGGACTCCTTGGCAGTGGAAAGGGTGAGGTGATTTGCTCAGAAACATGCATCTAGGATGTGGGTAAAAGAGGTCTCCTGACTCCCATTTTGATGTTTCCCATATTGATCAAACTGCCTCTGTTAGAGTCTTCTTAGAATCTCCAGAAAATACTTTGTACAGAGCATAGATACAACTGGTCATAATAAGAAATAATCTGGAACCACATTCTTCCGTTTAAAACAATTGAATGACTGCTGTGTTTAAGGCTGTGTGTTCAGCACTTAGAAAGACCCAGCATCTTTCTGCTAACCAACTCTTCTTTGGGACAACAGCCTCCTAGTCAGACAGGTTTAAAACTCCAACATCATCTTTGACCCCTGTATTGTCTTATTCTCTGTCTCTTCCACTAGCATTATTCACTCACTATACATTTAGATTGTGGTAGCATCCTTTTAATTTGGCCCCTGCCTGTAGGCTTGACACTGGTCACTAGGAGGGTCCCTAGTTTGGAGTTAATATAGGGTATATATAACTTTGGAGTTAATATAGGGTAAAATCTCAACTGAAGATTTAAGACTATTCCCAAATGGGATTGATTTCTTAATTTCTGTTTATTTATAAATAAAGACATCAGTAAAAAGCATCTGGGATTCTATCACCCAGAAATAACCAATACCAACCACTACCAGCAATCTCTGTATCTTTACATACTTCACATATGTGATTAAAAAATAACATATACACATAATTTGAAATCATTTGCACATATATCATGAGCACTTTCATAAAAATAAATAAATCATAATTTTAATTGATGCATTACATGCTATTGTGTCACTAATCCTTAATTTAATCAATCCTCCATTGATATTTTTTATATTGATACTTTTTTTACTATTATAATCACTAACAGTAAATTGCTAAATACCTAGATCTTCATGAATTTGTTGGAGTACTTTCATCAAACAAATTATTGTAAAGGAAATTGCTAGATCAAAGGATGCTTAATTTTAAGGCTTTTGGTGAGTATTGTTAAATTGCCCTCTGGAAATTTTATGCCAATTTACACTGTGTTTCTTCTTTCTCTACAGTGTCATCCTGGTTATTAATATTTGTTAACATCTTTGCCAGTCTGAAAGGGGAAAATGATATTATTATATTAATTTGTGTTTTATTGATTACTAATGAGATTGAAATATTTTGCATATAAAAGGCTATTATTTCCTATTTTGTGAGTTATCCATTCATATCTTGTAACTATCACTGATTTATCTTATTATTTGTCTATATTAATTCTGTCATATATAGAGTTAATATTTTCCCATTTGATGTTTGTTTACTAATTAATGTAATAAACATTAAAATTTTTGATTTCATCAAATCTCTCACACTTTTTATTTGCAACTTCTGAACTTAATTCTTTTCTTGGAAAAGCTTTCTCATTCCAAGCCTAGCAAATACTCAGCAATATTTTATTCAAGAACTCTTAAGGTTTTATTTGTTACCTTAAGTTCTGATCAATGTTGAATTTATTTTGATACAGAGTATAAGAAAAAGTAACTGTGTTGTGGTTGCATTCACTCTAATTTACTGATAAATCCATCTTTTCCCTCACTGATCTGGAATGGTGATATCATTATATGTTATACATACATGAATCTACTGAGGATCTTTGATGTGAAGAGGTTAGATGCAGAGATACCTGGGAGGTCCAGGTGAAAAGCAATGATAAATCTGCTAATAGCAATGAAAAGGAAAACTATTAGTGCAAGAAATCTTGCATGAATGAATAGATGAATAATAAATAAGTCTTGTCTCCTCTTTGAAATATGAGGTAATAAGGAGAAACTATATATTTTTTGAACTAGGTGACTGGGGAAAATTGTCATGTACAAAAATGGGGAAAGCAGAAGGAGTTGGCTATGAAGTAGAAGATGATGATCAATTTAATCATTAGCATTTTGAGTTTGTGGTCCCAATAGAGTATCTGTGTTGTGGTGAGAAGAGAGGGAGACAGAGAGAGAGAGAGAGCGAGAGCGAGAGGGAGAGCCAGAGAGAGAGAGAGAGAGAGAGAGAGAGAGAGAGAGAGAAGCAGGGAGCAGATTAAATCTAGATTCAGTTAACTTTTGTTACATATCTACTGTAACTACTTTATTTACTGTACTAGACAACACTGCATTTTCCTGGATGGTTTATCAACATTTGAGAGGTTTTACTCTTTCTCAAAAGAGTAAAGCAATAGCCAGCATCTCCACAGAATCTCAGAGAGGCACATCATCTTTTCCCCAGCCCTCTTCCCTGCCCCCTTTTCTTTCCTCCTACCCAGCCTTGGATCCTCACATCTCAGGCTCCTTATCACCCTCCTCCTAGGGTTAGAGAGGCGGTGGAATTCTCATCCTAGCAGGCCTGCTGGGGGAAGGTAGAGAGCACGGGAAGGGAAAGAAGGTAGGGGAAAAGGATTCTGCAGAACCTTAACTCTTGGGCTATTTTCCTTCAACTTCTGCCAGGCTTATTGCTAGTCCAAGCAGAGACCAAGGAAAATGTCTCCTACCTTTACCCCTTCCCCACAGAACATCCTGGCCTGCCTCCTGTAGCTTACCTCTAATGTTTTTTCAGAGGCTGGGTGAGACCAGCAGAAGCTTAGAGCAGTCACAGACATGGGGGACAAATGCTGCCTTTCACAACTGTAGCAGTAACAAGAAAAACATTTCTAGTGTCCACTATGGAAATGTGTGAGCTGTAGTGGTTTAGGGTCAATGAAATGTCTGTGAACATTTATTATGAGTTCAGAAGACAACTTTGTGTACAGGGGACAGTCTCCATGTTCCAGATCATTGAATTGCAAACAGACAGTGGGACCAGAACTCATGTAAGTTGGAAATGGGCTGTACTAATTTCTTCCAGTCATGCATAAAGAAAATTTGTTACTGGAGATGCATGCAGCTTCTATATTTTGTCATATAGGTAGATATAAAAACATTTTCAGGCAAGGATTTCCCAAACACTTCAAATCAGAGACTTTAAAAGTTAAACACTAATCACGTAGAGTCTGGTTATTAAAAATAAAAGCTTTATACTTTTATAATATTTAAAATATATTTCAGCATACCTTAGACTATTTTGTCTGTTTGGAAGCTCTTTGAGGTATAATTTTCCTCATTTTCCAGATGAAAAAGTTAAGGCTAGAGGGGTCAAGCAAGCCACTTGACTGATATCACAGGTCAGAGCATCAAAGGACTCAAGCTCAGACTGTGAGTTTCCCAATCTATTCCTTTTCCTAGTACATCACCACTGCTCCCACAGGCTTTGAGTGTCTGCTTTTTCAGACCATACTTTATTTTTGGTAAGCAAAATCTTTACCTCCAAGAACATGCATGTTTTCAGGCTCAGCATGATTGATTCTGCTTACTTGGTTTGCAGGTGCCTACTAATGTGCTCTATTATACACGTCTAAAATGCGGACTTATAGGCATTATCAGGAGTCAGTTACAGGTTTAATGAAGTGATCATACTGACACAGCCTTCTTTTGATAAATTTAACAATTTAATATACAGGAATATATGAATATGTGAGGACATAAAAGCTTAACAGATTGTGTTTTAACACCTAATTAAATAAAGCAGAGCAGAGAACTGTATTCTTAGATTAAAGCTGATAGAGTTGCTATTTTGGGCCTGTGAACACTTGAGAATTATCTGTGATTTGTGGTAAACGTAAGAAGAAAAGATAGTCCAAAGTTTTAAGAAGATATTTCAACCTTTCTTCATAAAATGACTACTCCCCAACATAAGCAACATTAATTAGAATTTTCTTTCAATTTGCTCCTTTATTATAGTTAACACTAATTTAAACTCTGCATTTGAAAGATATCTGAGGAAAGCTAGTAGCTACTTTTGCCAAAGCAAATGATAAGTGAAATACTATTTATGATAACTTTCACATGAAATATGACATGATAAGAATAAAAATGGTTAAAAGTGGCTCTTTCTAAAGAGGAAAGACAATAAAAATGAAATAAAAAACTTTAGGAGAAACCCAGAGATGGACCTGAGAGCTCTCTGTACTCTTGCCTAAATATGAGAAAGCTGTAGTCACGTAGCATCCCCAGCTGAGGGTGAGCAAGAGGTGGGCAGGAGAGTGCTGGAGCCTGGCTGGCTCATTGACTATCCTTCTCCTCATGCCACATCCAACATGGCTGCCAGACAAGACTGCCTTTCAATGAGGAGCAGAAGCTGCAGGTTCGTAGGTGTCCAGGTGCCTGAGTGGCCAACACACCCAAGCAAAGAAAGTAAGCTTGTGTTTTTATGGACACTAGGTAAATGCCTTCAGTTTAAATTTTTTGTTAAATATTTTAGTTTATTTTATTGTTATCTTCCAGGTGTCTAAATCTCCAGTCTATCTATTGTACTGGTAATTTAACTCTGTAATGGAATAGTTTACTGCCAACTATTTATATTAAGTAATTTAAAAATATTTGTAATATTGTTGACTGACTAATAAACTATTAAGTTATTGGCAAGAAAAAAAGAAGCAAGCTTGAGGGAGTAAAGCATTTTTGTTTTAGGCCACAGAATAAGACCTTCTGGAAACTGTCTCTATTAGGATAGTTAAGTTTCTGCAAAGGCCTAAGAGATACTTATTTAGTTTTTAAATAAAGATAGTCTTTTCCCTTCTCTAATTTTTCCTGTCTTACCAGACATGGAAGTTCTATTTATTTATAAAATGTTTATATTTTTAGAGCAAGCCAGCTTGGAAGAGTAGGCTAAATCTGTCACTTTCCCAGGAGCCTAAACTCCCAAAGCTCTGACATCAGTGGCCTCTTTGTCGCTGGTAGATGCACCACTTAGTTGCAGGTGGAGCCACTCTTGTGCACTGAGTTAACACTTTTCTATTCAATCTTGTTCACCAAAGAATGCTAGAATGATACATCCAGGGCAGAGTTGAAAATTTGGGGGCACAGATTTGAGATTTTAAAATGCTTAAATTTCTGAAATACTAATATGTCAAATAATATGAAAGAAAATGGAAAAGAATACTATGGTTCCTTCTCATGGTTCCTTATTTTGATCGGAATAATAAAAAAATTCATTTGGCATGTTTCCAAACATGACAGATCAATAGAGTATAAAATGAAGAGAAATAAGAAGTTGAAATCTATACCAGTTGAAAAATTCAGCATTTTATGTGCAAATGAGTATTTTAGATACATATCAGATTTGTTAATGAAAAGTCTAAGTGGTGAATGCTGGCAAATAACATTCAGTTTTAGGATTATCATAAGGAAGATGAGTATGCTGTTTATTTACATGTGAGAACAGTTTGTTTTCACTTTCAACAAAATGTTGCACTCTTTAATTATGATAAATCTTCCATTATTTTGGTGACATTTACATATTCAGAAGATACTTTGGGCTGAATAATTAGGGTAATTATTATGTGTATTGACTGAAACAGCCTCACTTTATTAGGAAACAAAGGTGTATAATTATATTTGTTTCTCTTGTGGATTATATATTATCATATTAATACTACACATTTATACAGTACTCTATTTTTTAATGCAAATAATTAATTTGAGAATTCTTCACCTGAGACTTTTCTTGCTTCATACGGCCAGAGTCAGGGAGAAATATTTGTAACGCTGAGTCTCAATGGGAAAAGAAAATGGGAATTATTAGCTCAAAAATTAGCTGATTCTGACCTTTTCTCATACCTATTTGCTTTTCAAGTTTTTGGGAAATTTAGTAAAATGTAGATTTATATCCTTCGCAACCTATGAATATAATATTCTCAATTTTATGCTTCATTTTACAGAGTAATCAAGGAAGCATGTTGAGCAAAGTATACAAATTCAACAGCTGGGAAGGTATTATGGAGAGGTGACATTTTCTTCAGGTTTCCTTGAAAAGAACTGAAAACAGATGAAACTTTTAGACCAAATATTCCTTTGAAAACATGAATAGAATGTGTTTGTGAGAGGCATGTATTGAAACATGTGATATTAGTGCATGGTTATTTTTCACTTTCTAAATTAAACTGACATAAACAGTTTGAGAAATAAGTACATGGCTTTTAATTGAAAGCACAATTTTGCATGTAAATGTTGGTCTGTGTTCATCTTTATCTCAGTTAGTAGCAACCTTGTTCTGCAGCAGTGGTTCGTTGATTGTTATGGTACGTCGACAGCTCCAGCTCGTGCCACCTTCCCAGTGTGCCAACTTTCTAAATGCATCTCTTTCCCTGGTTAGCTTGCGCTGTTGCCTTTGTATGTCTTCCCACCTCATGGATGTAAGTTTCATTATGAGGATATTGAAAAACAGTCTTCCGGTCATAACCCCAGTGGCTTCCTTTTCTCTGTCACTTCCAAACCGCAGGACCATTGCTGGGCACCATGTCTGCCCATCCATGGGAGTTAGGAATAAACACAAAAGAGTTCAGTTCAGTTCAGCAAACAGTTATGATGCATCTGTTTCATGCCAGGATCTGCAGTAGGTGCTGGGGTACAAAGTGAAGAAGATAATTTGCTTGGTCTCAAAAGGGAGCTCCTGGTCTAATACCCAGGCTCCTACAATCCCTCAGCATTATCCTCTCCACTTTGCCTGTTCCCCTGTTGCTCATTACCTGTGCAACAGTGCCTCCCTCTCTGGCTCAATTCCTGCCTTTCTTCCCACTGTTCCTTTATCCTGCTAGTGTCTTCCTTTTCAACCATAGCCAACACTCCATCTTCAAGTGCTCAGCGATACAACTTATACCTCAACTCTCTGGAAAGGCTTTCTGAACTAAGTAAGAGAAGTTGTAAATATTTAGCTCTTTTCATTTTTCTAAATTATCTGATTATAAGCAACAACAAAACGAAGATCCCATATTATTATCTGCAGAGTTAATTTGGGGACAACAGGGACCTCTTAGTTTTTTGATTAATTTTAAACTTACTTGTAATTAATGGGTAGTATATGTTATGAACCATTAAAAATTACTTAATAGTAATCACTTTTGAAAATAGGAGGAAAGTAAACATTTTTATGGCAGATTTGTTTGCCTTAAGAATTATTTTGAAAGAAGTATTAGAATTGAGGCTTGGAAAAAAGGTAGAGTGCTTGACCTGTTGCAGTGGCTCACGCCTGTAATCCCAGCACTTTGGGAGGCCGACTTGGGTGGATCACGAGGTCATGAGTTCGAGACCAGCTTGGCCAATATGGTGAAACCCTGTCTCTGCTAAAAGTACAAAAATTAGCCGGGCGTGGTAGCACACGCCTGTAATCCCAGCTACTCAGGAGGCTGAGGCAGAAGAATAGCTTGAACCCGGGAGGCGGAGGTTGCAGTGAGCTGAGATTGTGCCACTGCACTCCAGGCTGGGTGACAGAGTGAGACTCCATCTCAAAAACAAACAAACAAACAAACAAATCCCAAAACAAAGATTGCTCATATTTTTGCCTAAATGAAAAAAATTAGAGATTTTTCTTTCATGTATCCCCCAAAACAGCAAGAATTCATATAGCCTTATTTCCAAGAAATTGGAATATTGGATCTGTGAAAACAAAAATAAAGAACATGGAAAATGTTGCAAAATTAAAGTATTTCTCTAGATCATTCAAATCAAGTAAGGCAATAATTTTATTTCTTAGAAACATTCACATATATCCAGGCCTGATTACTTCCCCAAACTCTCCCTCTTTCCATTCCTTTTTCTCCCTACTCATCCCTCACCCCCTCCCAGAAAACTCACTGTGGCTCCACTTTCCAGAGACTAGAAAAATTGAACCCTGGCTGTTGAGAAAATGACTATTTTTTAACATCTCTAAAAGTTTCCTAAACCTTCTTTTTATCTCTTTTAATTAAACTTTCTTTTCTAAACAAACCCCCTATCTAATCGCAGTGTTTTTTTTTGTTCTTTTCTCCCCACACTATTGCTGCCATACTATATTTTCTATTGTTTATTTAAAGCGTGCAGTATTTCAATTACATTTGGATTAAATAAGGTTTTTGTAAGTTGATCTTGAAACTTAATCACCATCTGCAGCAAAGTGTTATGAAGAAATATATTCTAAGACTAACAAATGACTCTCTACAATATAGCCTGTTGTAAACCGAAAAGTGTTTCTAATAACATAGATTTTCATGTGTAGGTTTTGTACCCAGCTTTGTTAAATTATAGTTTCACCCAGAATGTTGCTTTTCAGGATTTTTTAAAATTTACAGTTTATATTATTGTTTAATTGGTAGTAAGCCATTTCTTCTTCAGCATGTGAAGGACACAGTTATTGACATTCTAGCTTGTAAGTCAATTTTGATAGTTCATGATAACTGGATTAAATATTACTATGTTAAATAAGTGACCCAGTACTTTGGTCATTAAAATTCCCAAATTGGATTACTGTTTGCTTCCTGATTGGACAGCAATTCGCCTGCTAAATCTAAACTTAATTAGAGAGATTATACTTGTCAATATACCAAACTTTCAATATGCTGCATTCCATTAACTCACTCACTATAACTCTTTGCCCTCTAGCATTTTTTTCAGGGCATCCTTTACTTCTGTGTTCTCAGGCTGTAGATAAGAGGGTTAAGCATGGGAATTACAAGACTATAAAACACAGAGACTACTTTGTTTTGTTTCCATGAATTCCCCGCTTTTGGTTGCTGCAGGTACATGAAAAACAGTGTTCCATAAAAGATGGTGACCACAGTGAGGTGGGAGGCACAGGTGGAAAATGCTTTGCACTTGCCCTTGGAAGACTGGATTTTTATAATGGAAAAGAGGATGCAAATGTAGGAGATGAAGATGGTCAGGAGGGACCCAGTGAGATTTACTGCAGAGAAGATCACGAGCTGCTTTTCTTTGCTGTGGGTGTCAGAGCAGGAGAGGGCCAGAAGAGGGGGGTCAGGACAGTAGAAGTGGTGGATGACATTGGAGTCGCAGAAAGACAGCTGGAACGTCAGAGCTGTCTGTAGCACAGAGTTTAGGAAGCCATAGGTATAGACCCCTATCACCAACTCCCTGCAGACCCGCTGCGTCATAATAGCTGTATAAATCAGGGGGTTGCAGATGGCCATGTAGCGGTCGTAGGCCATCGTGGCCAAGAGGAAGCATTCTGTAGTGGTGAAAGCACTGGAGAAGTACAGCTGAGCAAAACAGCCTGAAAAGGAGATGGTTTTTTTCTTCACTAATAAATTTTGCAGCATCTTGGGCCCAATGGAAGATGAGTAACAAAGATCAATGAATGCCAGGTGACTGAGGAAGTAGTACATGGGGTTGTGGAGCTGTGAGTCTGCTCTGATGATCAGGATCATGCCAAAGTTTCCCACGAGGGTGATGAGATAAATGACCAGGAACACCACAAAGAGGCGGAGCTGCATCTCAGGATGGTCTGTGAATCCCATGAGGACAAATTCGGTCACTGTGGTATGATTGCCTTTTGTCATGTTCTCTCGCCTGCTGCAAAAATAAGAAATGATTAGATACTTTAAAACAAACGCTTCGTACCTCTTTGTTGCATTACCATATGAAAAAAAATGTGGCTTTACACTTCCAATAGTTAAAGGCTGTCATTAACTATGGGACTTTATTCTGCTAAAACAGACTTGGCAAGACTGTACTCATTTCTTTTTGGAACCAGGAGAACGATTTTCTTAGGACAGAACCTATTTTTATGTTAACAGTGTTAGTGTTTTCAGTTCAACTCAACAGATACTTCTGGGCTTTGTGTGGGGCCAGATAGCATGCTTGGTGCTGAGCTGGAGATGGGTATGACAATGACATTGTCTTTGTTCTTATGGAGTCTAGTGGAGGGTTCGTAAAACATTCCATAAGGGGAAGTAAGCCAAGTACTTTTGGAGCTGTACAGAGTGCTGTAGGAGTTCATAAGAGGGAGAGATTGAATGTGGATGGTGGAAATGGAAAAGCTTCATTCATTCATTCTTGTTCCCTTTTAAAACACATATTGCCCCTCTTCAATGTGCCAGATGCTATGCTAAATGAAGGTGATACAAAGATGAATAAAACGTATGCCTGCCTTCCATGAGCACACAGACTGGTACAGACTGGTAGGAGAAACATGCATGTAAGTAACTAGTTACAATTCACTGTGGGCAATGCTCTGAAAGAGAGGAATCTCCTAACTCAACCTGCTTGCTGTGAAGGCAGTGCGTGGGGGTGGAGGATCAGCTGTCTTAGGCAACACTGAATTGTCCTAAATTTTAAGCTGGATATTTAAAATTATAAATGCAATATATCCACTTGGGGAACTTATCAATAGGACAGAGGGATAGAAATGAAAAAACAGTTTCTCTGCTCTACCTCCAATGTAATTACTTAATGGTATCCAGTGTTAACAGTTCCTTTAATATTCTAAAAACACTTAGGTATAAACAAGTATCAATACACACAAAACACACACACACACACACACACACACACACACACACACTTTTCTACATAAATGAAATCATACAGTTTTGCACCTTTTCTCTTTTTACACTTAAGAAGTATTTCCATGATAAGAATACATGGACACATAGAGGGGAACAACACACATTGCGGCTTATTGGAGGACGGTGGGAGGAGGGAGAGGATCAGGAAAAATAACTAATGAATACTAGGCTTAGTACCTGGGCGATGAAATAATCTGTACAACAACCCCCGTGACACAAATTTACCTATGTAACAAAACTGCACATCCTGTACAGGTACCCCTGAACTTAAAATGAAAGTTAAAGAAGTATTTCCAAAGCAGTTCATAGAAATCCATGATATTTTCATAACTGTATCATAATTTATTAATAAGTTCTGTCTTAATGGATATTTAAATGTTTACGATTTTCTTTTTTTCCCCCTATCTCAAATAAAGCTTGCGTTCATATGTCTAAGCATGTATGTGGATTAAAGATAAACCACTAGGTCAGGCATAGTGGCTCAAGCCTGTAATCCCAGTACTTTGAGAGGCCGAGGTGGGTGGATCACGAGGTCAAGAGATCGAGACCATCCTGACCAACATGGTGAAACCCCGTCTCTACTAAAAAAAAAAAAAAAAAAAAAAAAATATTAGCTGGGTGTGGTGATGCGTGCCTGTAACCCCAGCTACTCGGGAGGCTCAGGCCTGAGAATCGCTTGAACCCAGGAGACAGGTTGCAGTGAGCTGAGATCATGCCACTGCACTTCAGCCTGGTGACACAGCGAGACTCCATCTCAAAAGAAAAAAAAAAAAAAGACAGAAAAAGATAAACCACTTGAAGTGAAGTTTGGGTCAAAATGTATATATTCATTTTACTTTTTTGATGGTGATTGACAAATTGACCTCCAAATAAATTTCACCAAGTCAAACTCCCTTCTAACAATATTGTGCAAGAATACTGATTTTCCCATACTTTTATCCAAAGTTTTATTAAGTTTTAAGCCTTTGCCACTGTGATAGTGGATATTGGTAACTCCTGTAGTTTTGTGTGTTTTTATGAGTAGGGGTTAGCATTTTTCAAACAATTATTTGCATGTATATTTTTTTCCCTATAAACTGTCAGTTCATTTCCTTTGTGAATTTTTCTATTAGGTTGATTGATTTTCTAGAACATTTTATTTCTAGGAGGCCTTCGTTTATGAAGGAAACCACCTCTTTGTCTGATACATGTATTGCAAATTACTTTTCAGTTTGTCAGTTGTCCCTTAACATGGGTATGATAATTACTTTGTATGCTATGCAGTGAGTTTTGCGTTGATTTCAAATTTATCAATCCTTTTCCTTTTGAATTCTGATCTTTGCAATATGGTTAAATGAAACATCTTCAATTTAAAATTATTTAAAAAATTATCTCCTGTTTTAGTCCAGAGACTGACTTCATTTCAATTTTATATTACAAACTTTGATTTTCCTGGAAATTTAATTTTGATATAAGGAATGAGACAATCAACACAGTTATGCCTCAAATAAAGACAGGAATACACTCTGAGAAATGCATTGTTCAGTGATTCTGTCATCGTGTAAACATCATAGAGTGTACTTATACAAACTGAAATGATATAGCCTACTATGCACCTGGGCTATATGGCATAGCTTACTGCTCCTAGGCTGCAAACCTGTACAGCATGTACTGTGCTGAATATAGTAGGCAATTGTAACACAATGTTATTTGTGTATCTAATCATATCTAAACAAAGAAAAGGTACAGTAAAATACAGTAAAATAATATTATGAGATCACCATTGTAAGCCGTCTGTTGTGGATTGAAATGTCATTATGTACTGCATGACTGTATTTTTACTTATTTCTTCAATGGCTAGCCAGGTGTTCTAATGCAACTTATTGGTGAAATTGTTTTCCTGCTGGTTTTGTTGATTTAAAACTCCAGACTTATCCTATACTAATACTAAAACATCTTGAAGTACTTGGGTCAATTTATGATTTCTTTTTTTGTAGTCTTTTCTAGAACCAAGACAACACATTTAAATTAAATAGTTATATAATTCATTTTACTATCTAGTAGCAATTTTTCTGGCCATTCTCAGGTGTACATTTTCCAGATGCAGTCTAACATTATTTTATCAAGTTCCAAAAAAATCCTGTTTGTACTTGGAATGCTATTGCATTAAAATGATTTGTCAGTTTAAGGGAAAATTGACATTTTTACAACTGAATCTTCTTTTCTTAACTGTGGTATTTATTTTATTGATTAAATAATTTCCTAAATAGAGTTTTATTTAAACTTTACAGATATACATCCTATGTATTTCTTTAAATTCTAGTCACAGGTATTTTATCTTTTTGTTACTATTGCAAATTAAATCTTAAAAAAGTTTTTTTGTGGTCTATTTAAGTATTATTTGCATACAGCAAAACTACTGATTTTTTTATAAATTAATTTTATAACTCTCTTCCTTACAATACTTTCCTATCATTTAAAAATAGTTTTCTGGTTGATTCTCTTGGGTTTCTTAACTACACAATCATACATTATGAAAGGATGTGAATTTCATTTCCCATTTCTCTAACATATTTTTGTTTCTTTTTCTTCTCTACTTGTATTGGTTAGTACTTCCAGAGCAATGTTGATATATAGTAACAGTGGTGGCAATTTTTACCTTTTAACCTCTTGAAGGATGCTTCAGAAGTATAAGGACATTCTCAGGCATTCTAGACAGAGGGAATAGCCTGTGCAAAGTTACTGAGGTTTGAGGAAGTCCAGGCGTTAAAAACTACAAATATTTGCTATGGTTAGAAAGCAGGCTTCCTTTGGCATTGGCAGGGCCCAGGGCAAGAATAATAAATGAAGACCCACATACAATATGCCTAAATATTTAAAAGTTAAAAATCAAGATAACAAATTACTAAAATACATTTTATCTTCCCTCCTTAACAGTATACTTATATAATATCTGGAAGGCAGAGTTCTTGGGATCCTTGGAATCACAGGCTGGAAGGCAGTTTTGTGAGGAGGACTCATTGCTAGCTCACATGACTGCAGTTGCACAGACACGCGAGCAAGCATGTATAAGCTCTGTTTACACTCCTGCAAGTGGCCATCCCTTGGCCACCCATAAGGCCTAGTTGTGAGAACATGAGCAGCATGGTTTACCCTTACAAGGACGATTTGGTAAAGAGACACTTATGGACTCTGGGAATAAGTTGGAAGCCTTTTGAGCAAGGAACCTTAAGGTCTCATTACTAGGAAGATGGTCTAGAAGGGGTGGATACCAGGGACTGGAAGGACACATCCATTTGGCATCATAGATGCCTTGCCCCATGGAATGTAGTGCAGTAGTAAGAAGCCCAGAATGGCTCTGAAGAATGGGGCCAAGGCAGGGTCCCTATTTTTTGGATCAAAAGGTGCTACTGCTTGTGAGTTAGTGATAAGAAACATGGCTGGAAATGTGTATCTGGGCTAGATAACAGAAGGCCTGGTATCCCTCTATAAGGAGTTCAGTCTGTATACTGCAGAGAATCGGCAGCCTTCAAATTGAACTGAGCTGGCCATTGGAAGATGGAAAGAACCTCAAAATGTGAAGGGTGGATTAAAGGAGCGTCTTGGGTACAGAGGACAATTGAGCAAGGGGTTCAGCTAGAGCAGCCCAGAGCATGCACTGGTGACTGTGGGCTTCCTTTTGGGTGAGAGAAAATGCCTATGGAAGAGATTCATGGTGGATAAACTACATGTGAAAAGTTTTGGATGTCAGGGGGATGCAATAACTAGTTCGGTAGTGAGCATGGACCCATTGAACACTTGAGCAGTAGAATTGACTTGACCAGCATTCAGCTTTCATGGAGGTGGTCTGGCAGTATGCGTGGATGGTGTGAAAGAAGAGAGCCATCAGCAGGGACACCGGCTGTGACATTTTCCATGTCAGACAGGATCAGGGTTTGAACTAGGGAATCATGGCACAAATGAAGAAAGGAGATAGGCACAAGAAGTATCTCAAAGACAGAGTTTGTGTCACTTGGCAATTGACTGAGACTCTAAGTTTTCAAGTCTGGGAGACCAGAATAATGATAATGTAAGACTTAACAGTTTAGTATAATTTTACCCCTTACTTCTTTCCTAAGGAGATCTGACACAATTTAAACACACACACGCACAAATACACACACGCACTCCTACCACAATTACTATCGTAGAATTCAAAAGTAGAAGACATAATTGAGAGAAAAGAGGAAGCAAATTTCCCCACTATATTTAATAACATTGCTATGTTGTTACTTCGAATATGTTCAACATAGTAAGTCTAGGCTAGGAGTGGAGTAGGAGAAAATAGCGTTGAATTCAGCTGGAAGGATGGACAAAGGTTCATTGCACAGTCAAAGCCAGGATCCTGGTTCAGGAGCCATGGATATACAGATGATGGAATGAAGGGTGGGAACCAATGAGATCATTCAGGGAGAGAGAATAGTGACAGCAAGAGATCAGAGATAGACCTTAGGGTAAAATTTATCTTTAATGGGTGGGGCAAGGAGTCAGCAGGGAAGAAAAGGTGCCCTAAGATATCTAACAAGTAGTAAGGAACCTTGGAAATAAGAGCATTTCTGACACTCCTGGCTTATGGTAGATGTAACCTGTTTTGTTGTGATCTTATCTCTCTCAATCATAGCCTAACACAAAACCAAACCTCTTCAGGCATTGCACTTAGACAGTCTTACCCATTAAAATATTTGCTTGTAAGTTTTTTGTTGTTTTGAATTCTGTGCCGTCTAAAGGTAGCAAAACATTCTTTTGGATTCATTTCTAGAAGTGACCAAGTCTTCCATGTGCATTCGAACAGTTACCAATTCAAACTGAGACATGGAAAGGTTTAGTAACTCTGGAAGAGTCTAAAAAGCCAGTGTGGAGATTCTAGCTTTAACAGCTCTTGCCTGGCAGAAGATATATATATATTTTTTACTCTGTTAGCTATTATTGATGTGATTTCATATTTGCCTCTAAAGTTTCTAAGACATGGTTAACACATTCTAATTTGGAGGTTTTAAAAAATTTCCATTCCATTAGCTAAATATTTATATATCATTTTATCCTATGAAAATGTTATTTTGCATTCCAAGGAACTTCTAATTGAGTTAATTTTTAAGTTTAAGGATTACTAATAATATCAAGACTATTAGTTTTTAGAATATAACTAGACCTGATGATAAATTCCAGGAAAAACAAAATAGTAAATCTCTAATTATAAATATTTGACTTGTAATTTTCTATTTAAGAGAAAATTTGTGGTCTGCTTTTTAAAAAATGCTGAGATTTATTCCATTATTCCAGTATTTTTTGTATTTTGCTGGCAATAGACACATTCTTTATTATTTGCACATTCCTCATCAAATCTGTAATTATGCACCGTTTCTGTTATCAATAAAACAAAAGAATCAGGAAAAAAAATGCTGAGATTTAATTACTGTCAAACTTAATGAATCCAAATAATGAGTAGTTATCTGAAAACTTTCAATATGCCAAGATTCATTCTGTTTTACATATATTATTTTATTTAGTACATAATTATTATTTTCATTATTTTCTTAAGGAGGAAACTAAGACATGGAAATGCTCAGTAGTTTGTCAAATTCCCAAAATAGATGAGCTAGGATTTGAAACCAGGTAGGCTGATTCCAGAGCCCTCTGCCTAAACTATCTCTCCATTTATGATTTCTCAGTGTTCCAGAGCCCTCTGCCTAAACTATCTTCTCCATTTATGATTTTTCATAATTTTGCTTTGCCTATTTCTTTCTTGCAAGATTAGACTCCTGTGAGGAAATTTTAGGCATATTGGAATGAGTTCAGTAACACTTCCTCTTAATTTGTTCTGGCACATTTACAATTTATTGTGTTTAACCAGTATGTTCAACATTTGACAACTCAGTGCTGTTTCCTTCCTTACCTTTACTCTTCATGGGGAAACAATTCAAACAACTTGGTGGAAGAACCTAAGAAATATTCTTAACTCTTAGAAAGTGAAAGAACATAAACTCCTTTGAGAATCTGATGAAAGCTAAGTACCTGTCCCTAGGAAGATTTCACTTACATAAAATTTGGCTTGTGATTTCAGAGGCTTCCTATGTTTGTCAGGTCAGTGCTGCGGTTTCCTCATAGAATAATGCGCTAGTTTTAAAAATAAATCCCAGTTTTCCAAGTAAGAGCCAACCAATATTTCCCCATTTCATCTCTGGTGGAAACAAAGCACACCTGTCCCAAAGCCCTGCCCTCTTCACAGTTCTGGAGCTGAAACCCTTCTCTAGGCTGCCTTGTGGCTTTAGCCACGACAGCCTTAGAAGTAAATGCAACTTACCAAGTGCCTGTCAGACAATTAGTCGGGATTCCCAGTGTTCTAGAAGCATCCATTTAGTGCATTTCCAGTCAGACAAACAGGCTTCTTCGTATCTGCCTGGAGGCCTTGGTTTCTGTTCTCCGCAGAAACTGTACTTATAAAATGTAATGAGTCTGTTATCTCTTGTGATTCCAGAACTTCATGGGTACCAAGGGAACAGTTTATACAGAGTTTCTCTGAGATACATTACATTTGATTTAAATCACCCTTGGGAATTAAAATCCCTAAATCATCCCCATAACTAATGATGACTCAGGTCATGATGCTTTGGTACCTGTTCTCAGGATGACTCCCACGTTCAGAACCTTGGGTGTGATGCTAGGAGACAGCCATCCTCCCTTTCCCATGACATCTACAGTGGGTGGCCTTAAAGTTGTGGCTGTAAATGTTTTATGGGGGGCTAGCTAAGATTACGCAAAGATTGTATGACTAGGATGCACATATAGGACATTTTTGCTTGCACAGAAAAGATGATCTTTGTTAGCATATTTATCCCAAAAGATAATGTAAGAGAAAAGTAGTGTTCATTTCTCCTACTGTTGTGTATTTCCCATCAAATCAAATTAAGGAGTCAGAGACTGAATGTTCTAATGGTCCTGTAGACCTCCTCCCCTTTCTCCCTTCTCCATTTCTCTCTGGATTGAAACTGGGGCAATCCATGCCTCCTGGTGTGGTTAGGGTCAGTTTCTCAATGCAGCTGCCCTTTTTCTCATGGCCACTGGGGAAAAAAAGATTAGAACCTGGTTGTCTAGGTCATTAGTTGTAGTGATTCAGCACAGCCCTTAAAGTGCAAGGACACTGTCTGCAACCTTGGCATTTAAGTCAAGGCAGAGTTGAAGTCAAGAGCATTCTCAAATTAGAAAGTGCGTTTTCTCTCCCTCAGCATTCCTGGAGTTCATTAATTCACACCAAAGAGGAGGAAACTGGAAAAAAAATACAATTGGGTCAGACCTGGAGGTTTGGTTTTAGTGGTCTTTCTTAGTCAACTTTGCCAATTTCAGTAACTTGTAGAAGGTAAATCTGTGACTTTTCATTCTGGTGAGGGGGGAGAATATCTAGGTTATATCTAGTGGAGAGTGCAATGTAAGTTTGATTTGCTAATTGAAGAACTCCATGATTTTGCAAATGCTGTAGTTGCTCACCACCAGGTTACCTTAACAATAAGCCATAGGACATCTGTTTCCAGTCCCTAGGACTGTGTGCCTATCTTGAGTAGTGACCAAAGGGGCCAGAGTTAGGGATAGAATCAGAGAGCCAGCTGAACTACTGCCATTTATGTCACATTTCATCACTATCATTTCACTGTCTAGTCCCAGTACAAATGGTAATGTACTTTTTAGCAAGAATTGGTTTTTCTATGGAATTCTTATTGCATGATGAGCCAATTCTAGGAATTGAATATCTGGGGTGAAATCCATCCAGGCCTTCTAAAGACCGGGTTTGCAGAAAGCACAGGACCTTGCGGATTTTGTCTGGGTGAATGCCCGGAAGGGAGGAGATGAAGGGATCAACTGACACCGTGTGTCTCACAGAGCTAAGGAAGACTGACTTCGGCACTTTTGAACCAGCATTTACACTATGCCACCCTATTGCTCACAAATCTGAGAAAGAGAAATTCTAAGTTCAGGGGTGTTAGTCATCAGCGAGATTCTAAAGAGAGGGAAGGTGTTTTTAAGGATCTGCTTGGTCATGATAATTTTTTTTTTTTTTTTTTTTTGAGACAGAGTCTCACTCTGTCCCAGGCTGGAGTGCAGTGGCGTGATCTCAGCTCACTGCAAGCTCCACCTCCCGGGTTCACGCCATTCTTCTGCCTTAGCCTCCCCAGTAGCTGGGACTACAGGCACCCACCACCATGCCTAGCTAATTTTTTGTATTTTTGGTAAAGACAGGGTTTCACCATAGTCTCGATCTCCTGACCTCTTAATCTGCCCGCCTCAGCCTCCCAAAGTGCTGGGATTACAGGCGTGAGCCACCACGCCTGGCCTTGGTCATGAGATTTCATTCTAGTTTTGGGGAAGGACTCCTGTTAAAGGAAGGTGCATATATGATTCATGCATTCAACTGGGGATACACTTTGAGAAAGAGCATTCTCTAGATTGTAAGAATCTTGGTAATATTCATTCTTGAAGGTAATGACCAGTAGGTGCTAGGGACAGAATTCAAAACCACTGATACTTTGTTTTACCACTACTAGGAATTCATGTGGGGTTGATGATTCTTTCATAGCACCATGGGTGGGTGGGCGCTCTGAATTATCCTGTGTGCCCTGGAGTAGCTGAAGTGCTGCTGCATTTGGTTTGAGGCTTAGATTTCCCTTGATGAAATGTTTCCCTATTAATACAGTATGGAGTCGGTTAAGCTCTGAGGAATGTCCACCTATAATTCTGTCTTACTCTTAACGAAATTTAAACAGGGTTAGACGAAGTGCTGGTACTATCCTGGAGTGGGAAATTTCAACCTTCAGAGTAAAGGAAGGCTTTTTCACTCCTGCATTTACTTTCTTTGTATCTAATTTAACAGGCTGGAAGAAGTGCTGGTACTATCCTGGAGTGGGAAATTTCAACCTTCAGGGTAAAGGCAGGCTTTTTCAGTCCCGCATTGACTTTCTTTGTATTTGTGAGCCATGTGTATGTTGTGACATCCCATAGAACAGCTTAGTTGTCTGGCCCAGGAAAGTCTCTGCTCTTTATGACCTGAGAAAAGACACTCTAGGCTGTGATTACATTATGACTAACACAGCTTAAATGCCCAATTGTTTGCATCCATCAGATTTATTTGAATGATACAACATATCGACCTACAGGACTTATTCAATAACATGTGCTATAACAGAAAAATATTTTTCCAGAAAATGATTCACATAGTACTTATAAAATTTTTAATAGTACAATTGACTTGTGTTGTTTTCCTTCAGAGAGGAAAGTCCATGGGTGAGACTAACTCAGAATTTTTACTGCATGAGCTCAAAATAAACAGGTGTTGTGTGATGTAAGAAATGAATGTCTTCTGTATTCCCCACCCACATGCTCCATAGAGTATGTAAGAGAAAAAAGAAATGGCATGAAGAAAATTTTTATTTGAGAAAAAAACAACCAACCACTCAGCAAAATCTTAAAATATGGACTGTTTCTTTTGTTTTATACAGAACATTTTGGTTTTTTGCATTTGATATTTTTGAAATTCATGTTATCTCAATTTCCAAGACCAGATGACACCAAACAGATTGGGCTTCAGTTGCAGCTTAATTAACAGCAGAGGCTTTAATATGCTTCCCTTTGATGCACATTCAATAGTCTTTTTATTTGGACCATCTCTGGGAAATTCCTTCCCTCAGAATGCCTTGAAGTGTATGAAGGGGGTTCAGCATGATTATGGCTGTGGTTACCTGGTACAATTTAGGACAAGACTTGAGCCAGTTTGTTTTGTAATCTCAGAGAATAAGGTTGGATAGACTCAGGATTGAGAGGTGGAAGACATGGCTGCAAAAAACTTCAGAGGGGAGAATCCTTGGGGCTAAAGCCAGGATGGATACCTGAAGGATGAAGATAGTCCTCAAAGCACTGGTGATCTTTAAGGCAACACCAGTAAAAAAATCTGGCAGTCTTTTGAGCAAAACCCTAACAGGTAAGAGTTAGAGTCTGAGGAACTGTGTAAGACTAGAGACAGATGATTGTCCAGTCAGCACGCAGAAGCAGAGAGACTGCCATTGTGTGTGTCCTTGAACTCAAGTGAGGCTGGGCCAGCAGGTCACTTTGAACTTCTACAGTCACTATGACTGTGTGTAGCTCACGGAGTGTCTGATGGACCTGGATTGCTCATAGGATACTCTGGCCAGGAAACGGTGATCCTTGGCAAGTGGGACATGTAAGAAATAAATCTGGATAAAGGTGCCCATCATGACATTGGTTGCTCTCTGTAAAATGAGACTGTGCAGTATATTGTGGGAATGGCAGCAGCCCATACAGACTGAAATGTGCATGGAACAAGAGAAATTCCAACCAAATTGGAGTGTCAGGATTGGCTCCTGCTTCCATATGAGGATGAGGACATTTAATATTAAGAAAGATTTGGAAAGAGACCTTTGATGCTCTTGATTTTTGGGGAACACATGGAGGCACTTTGGTCTGGTATACTGAATCTCTGCAGTCGTTTTGTTCCTCGAAATTTTTTCTTCTGGGGAAAAGATAAAATATTCACAGGCATTGAGGAAGACAATGAATAAACAGTGGGATTGAGATTAGATGTAAATAGCTTTCCCCCAGCACATTTTGGTGTTAGTTCTGCAAACATAACTCCAAAGTTGTATTACTTCATTCATGCCTACAAAGAACATTAAACATGGTTTTAAAAAAATTGACATTGCTCCTGTCTCACCCCAAGCCATTTAAAAATCTTTTTCTCTTATCCCTTCCTTGATTTACACCACTGTAGGCCTGCATTCTGACAATATTCCATCTTACCTCTGAGCCTGATTTTAGCCATTAATTTCCCTTTTTATATTTATATTTTGCTTAATTTTATTTTTTATATATCAGTTTATTTTTTTCAACCTTTAGATTTAGGGGGGACATGTGCAGGTTTATTACCTGGGAATGAAAATATCTAGGTGAAAAGGTAATCTAGGAAAATGTTCAGTGGAAGGACTTCTGATGATACATCATGGCTTGATATTTTTATTTTAGAATATAGTAATATGCCACTGGCATGGGGCACTATGGACTTCATATGATTTACAGCATGAAGATAAGACAAATGTATGATAAGATTATAAGATGCTGTTATTTGACTGGTATTCCAGGTGTGTCATCCTCCCACACAGATGTCCAAAGAGCTGACAGAACATTCATTGCTACACTTACACCCTTATACCCTTTTCTTTCCTGCTCTTTCAAATATGACATTAAGTGAAAATGTCCTTTACTGATCAATCAAATACCTAGAACTATAGCATTAATTAACTAATTCATGCTTCAAAGCTGTTGTTACCTACTAGGGTGTCTATAATTATTTCTAGCCATGCTATTTTCAGAATTATTTAAACTTTTTCACAAGTGCATGTAGTTGAATAAGAAGACCTATTTCCTTTAGTCTATGCACTTACTTTATGCCCAATTTGACATTTTACATTCTTTCTTTTCATATTTTATATTGTTTTGCTTTTTAAATTGCACATTATTAATCTTTGAATGCTCTTCCCCCAAGTATTTAATTTGCAAGTGTACACACTTAAAACACAATTTGTATGTAACTTGGAAAAAATGGAAATATGCATCTCCTTAATTATTATTGAACTTAGTTCAGAAAAGCAATTTGATAAAACAGGACATGAAGATGAAGATAATTTTCTTTAGCATTTTACTATAAAATAATATAGTAAAAGATTTTGATATCTTTTTGGCCAGGAGTTATTTCTACAGAGACAATTTTTAATGCAAGGTTAAAAATGCCTTCTTTCGTCTTATTCTCACTCTTCTTAGTTTCACTATTTATGTCAGATTCTGTTTGCTTGAAAGCCGGATCCCGACCATTCATTGAACCTTTCTGAACTCTCACTTGGTTAACATGTACACATTTGCACAGACTGATCTAAGAGATTATTTTCAAGCCTGTTATTGGTTTCTGAATGAAACCTGACCAAATGGTCACTGTCAGTGGTGGGGCAAACTATAGATTCAGACAGTACTCACCAGTCATCCACAAAGTAGTTAGTAGGGATTTTAGAAATTTTATTTAAAAATGCCGGTTTTGTTCAATTTCAGAGAGCCAGGTAGTTTCAAGCCCCAAAGGGGGAAATGGTGTATTTGTTAGTATTTGTAATTGCTATTTGAATATACATACATATATATACACACACACATATATATATATGTATGAGAATTAATGACATCCCCTGTTGCTCTAATGCCCCATTATCTGGGGATGTGCTGTGACTTACAGATGTATCAGCTTGAGCAGCTAGGGAAGCAGGGGCTGGCAGAGATGTTGTCTCACCTATGAGTCCTCTGGGGCTTTGTCTTCAATTCTGCACCTCATCTTCCGTTCCAAACACAGTGGATGTGAACCCCTGGACTAATCTTTAGACTCAATGGCGTCTCTAAAGTTGACTATGAGCAGAGGTTACCCTGTTCCCTGAAGAGTCATTAAACTGTGAGCCAACTAATCCAAACCCAAAGTCTAATTTCAGGTAACCAACTTTCAGATCAAAGGGATGTAATTGTACTAATGAGCTATAAAATGTATTTGCTTATGATTACAATAAATCAGCTCTGGCTTCAGATCAGAGTCAGTGTGCTAGTAGAACTGAATAATAATGATAATAAAAATAAGATTATTTAGCTCATTTTCCTGAAGAAAGCAATATTCCTTTGACTTGCCATGTTGGCTGGGATGAGTAGATCCAGCGGCCTCCATTTGAACCTTCCAATATAATAGCTCGAGATTCCCTGGATCCAGGAGCCAATATTGGGGTAATTTTGGTAGTTGATGACCAAACCTATTCCGATTCTAAATCTGGTTGATATTGGGCTTACAATAAGGTGAAATTAGGTCAAAATTCCACTCACATCCGGATTCTTATAAGCTTTCTCTACGATTGGCAGACTGGACAACAGCGGACTTCTGGACCTCCAAAAATTAGTGCAGCTCAAAGTCAGGTGTAATAACTCGTGAAAGGTCTGGGTATTTCCCTTTCTCATTAATAATTACCTTTAAATAGCCTCAAAATCATTTGGAATGGATGAAGAATGAGAGTATATATGTGTATCCGAATATGTATGTGATGTTACTGTAAGAATTTTTTCTCAATTTACAAAATATTTCTTTAAGATACTCTAGATCTCTGAATTGATTCAGGTCTGAGAATTGTGTGAGGAGCTTTCACTACATTTCATGGTATTTCAAATCAGTTTCCTTTCTTGCTCTCTGTCCCTAGAATGTATTGAATCATACATATCAAGTAGCACCTTACTGGGTTGTCCAGCAATGATTTTAAGGCCATTATATTTAATTAGCCACCTCTAAAGTTCCCTATAGGTCAGACATTTTTGTATACTGTTATGATTGCCCTATCGACCTTGGTGTTATACTTTTAGCACACATATGATCTCTGTCACTTTGGAGTTTTGGTATCATTATTGAAATTGATCTCATTTAGATTTGCTATTCATCTCTTACATCTCAGAGCTACACAAAATATCTATTTCAGTACTTCTTAATAATAGTTATGCTTCTTTACCAATGAGTTCAATGTCATGGAGTAGAAGATGCTCCTGAGATCTTCTTGGAAGATGCATACATGGGCTACATACATGGAATGCACATGATAAAACCAGCTCAACATACCACATCTTCCCAAACTTTCAATTGTCTCTTTTGGAAACACCAAGGAATTTCTTCTGGCCTTCATTTTACTCAGGCAACTGTTCAGTGTACGTTTTAATCAACCAACTAAATAAGTAATTAGAACCATGTCCATATGTTCTAGCTAGCTGCTATGGACGGAATGTATGCTTCCCCCCCAAATCTGTATGTCAGAAAATCTAATTGCCAATATGATGGTATTAACATGTAGGTTCCTTGGGAGGTGATTATATCATGAAGGTGGAGCCTTGTTGAATATGTCAGTGCTCTTATGAAAAAGGCCCCAGAGAGCTTCTGTCAGCTTTTATTTAGATTCAGGAGGTATATGTGCAGGTTTGCAACATGGGTATATTGTTTGATTTTGAGGTTTGGGGTACACATGATCCTATCACCCAAGTAGTGAGCATAGTAAGGAATAGATAATTTTTCAGCCCTTTCTCCACTCTCTCTCCTCCCCCTCAGTAGTCCTCAGTGTCTATTGCTCCCATCTTGATGTCCATGTGTACCCAATGCTTAGCTACCACTTATAAGTGAGAACATGTGATATTTGGTCTACTGTTCCTGTGCTAATTTGCTTAGGATAATGGCCTCTAGCTGCACCCATGTTGCTGCAAAGGATTGATTTTATTTTATTTATTTTTTATTTTTAAAGTAATATTAATCTATTTGGGGTGTTGGTGTCTTTTTTTATTATCATATTTTAAGTTCTAGGGTACATGTGCACGACATGCAGTTTTGTTACATAGGTATACATGTGCCATATTGGTTTGCTGTACCCATTAACTCGTCATTGACATTAGGTATATCTCCTAATGCTATCCCTCCTCCAGCCCCCTAGCCTACAACAGGCCCCGGTGTGTGATGTTCCCTACCTCACTGTGTCCAAGTGTTCTCATTGTTCAATTCCCTCCTATGAGTGAGAACCTGTGGTGTTTGGTTTTCTGTCCTTGTGATAGCTTGCTCAGCATGATGGTTTCCAGCTTCATCCATGTCCCTGCAAAGGACATGAACTCATCCTTTTTTATGGCTGCATAGTATTCCATGGTGTATATGTGCCGCATTTTCTTTCTTTTTTTTTTTTTAATTTTGGGGTGAACCTCCATACTATTTTTCATAATGGCTGTATGAATTTACATTCCCACGAATAGCATACAAGAGTTTCCCTTTCTCCACAGTCATGTCATTTTTTTTTGTCATTTTAATAACAATCATTCTAACTGGACTGAGATTATATCTCATAGTGGCTTTGATTTATATTTCCCTAATTATTGGTAATGTTGAGCATTTTTTAATATACTTGTAGGCCATTTGTATGTCTTCTTTTGTGAAATGTCTATCCGTATGTTTTGATCTTTTTTAAATTATACTTTATGTTCTAGAGTACATGTGCACAACATGTAGGTTTGTTACCTATGCATACATGTGCCATGTTGGTGTGCTGCACCCATTAACTCGTCATTTACATTAGGTATATCTCCTAATGCTATCCCTCCCTGCTGCCCCCAACCCACAACAGGCCCTGGTGTGTGATGTTCCCCTTCCTGTGTCCAAGTGTTCTCATTGTTCAATTCCCACCTATGAGTGAGAACATGCGGTGTTTGGTTTTCTGTTCTTGCGATAGTTTGCTGAGAATGATGGTTTCCAGCTGCATCCATGTCCCTACAAAGGACATGAACTCATCTTTTTTTATGATGTGCTGCATTTTCTTAATCCAGTCTATCACTGATGGACATTTGGGTTGGTTCCAAGTCTTTGCTATTGTGAATAGTGCCGCAATAAACATATGTGTGCGTGTGTCTTTATAGTAGCATGATTTATAATCCTTTCGGTATATACCCGGTAATGGGATCGCTGGGTCAAATGGTATTTCTAATTCTAGATCGTTGAGGAATTGCCACACTGTCTTCCACAGTGGTTGAACTAATTGATACTTCCACCAACAGTGTAAAAGTGTTCCTATTTCTCCATATCCTCTCCAGCATCTGTTGTTTCCTGATTTTTTTTAACGATTGCCATTCTAACTGGTGTGAGATGGTATCTCATTGTGGTTTTGATGTGCATTTCTCTGATGACCAGTGTTGATGAGCATTTTTTCACGTGTCTGTTGGCTACATAAATGTCTTCTTTGGAGAAGCATCTGTTCATACCCTTTGCCAACTTTTTGATGGGGTTGTTTGTTTTTTTCCTGTAAATTTGTTTAAGTTTTTTGTAGATTCTGGATATTAGTCAGATGTGTAGATTGCAAAGATTTTCTCCCATTCTGTACGTTGCCTGTTCACTCTGATGGTAGTTTCTTTTGCTGTGCAGAAGCTCTTTAGTTTAATTAGATCCCATTTGTCTATTTTGGCTTTTGTTGCCATTGCTTTCGGTGTTTTAGTCATGAAGTCTTTGCTCATGCCTATGTCCTGAATGGTATTGGCTAGGTTTTCTTCTAGGGTTTTTATGGTTTTAGTTCTAACATTTAAGTCTTTAATCCATCTTGAATTAATGTGATTTTATTTTTTAATGGCTGCATAACAGTCCATGGTGTATATGTACTATATTTTCTTTATGCAGTCCACTATTGACAAGCATCTAAGTTGATTCTGTGTCTTTGCTGTTGTGAATAGTGCAGTGATGAACATATGAGTGCATGTGTGGTAGAATGGTTTATTTTCTTTTGAGTATATATCCAGCAATGGGATTATGGGTAAAATGATAGTTCTAAGTTCTTTGAGAAATTTCCAAACTGCTTTCCACAGGGGCTGAACTAATTTACATTCCCACCAACAGTGTATAAGTATTACCTTTTCTCTATAGCCTAACCAGCACTTGATATATTTTTAACTTTTTAATAGTAGCCATTCTCACTGATGTGAGATGGTATCTCATACTATAATGCTACAGTAACCAAAATGCATGGTACGGGTACAAAAATAGACACATTGACCAATGGAACAAAATAGAGAACCCAGAAATAAAGAACAATGGGGAAAGGACAGACTATTTAATCAATGGTGCTGGGAAAACTGGGTAACAATATGCAGAAGAATCAACTCAATCCCTACTTCTCACCACATACAAAAATTAACTTAAGGCGGAGTAAAGACTTAAATGTAAGACTTCAAACTATAGCAATCGTACAAGAAAACCTACAAAATATTCTTCTGGTTTTTGGCCTAGGTAAAGAATTTATGACTAAGACCTCAAAAGTAAATGCAGCACCCCCAAAATTGACAACTGGGACCTAATTAAATTAAAGAGCTTCTACAGAGCCAAATAAACTATCAGCAAGGTAAATAGACAACCTACAGAATGGGAGAAATATTTACTAGCCATGTATCTGACAAAGGACTAATATCCAGAGTCTATAAGGAATTTTTAAAAATCTGGAAGCAAAAAGCAAATAACTCTATTAGAAAGTTGGAAAAAGACATGAACAGACAGTTCTCAAAAGAAGACATGAGTGGCCAGCAAACACATGCAAAAATGCACAACATCACTAATCATTAGAGAAATGCAAATTAAAACCACAATGAGATATTATCTCACACTAGTCAAAATGGCTATTATAAAAATGTTTTTAAAAAGCAGATGTTAGCAAGGTCGCAGAGAGAAAGGAATGCTATTGTTGGGAATGTAAATTAATTAATTCAGCTCCTGTGGAAACCAGTTTGGAGACTTCTCAAAGAACTAAAGAGAGAATTACCATTTGACCTAGCAATCCTGTTACTGGGTACACAGTAATCTGTTCTCACATTTTAATACATTGAGTAAACAACAACAGGCTGTACCTTCAACACTTTGTTTGTAAATCTGCTTATCTAAATATCTAAGTTCATCACTTATAAGTTGTGCTTTCCACATAACTGCAGGTCATAATTAAGCTAGACTTTCTGTCACTATCTAACAAGGATCACTTTTTCTCTAGTTTCAAAACAGCATGTTCCTTATTTCTGTTTGAGCCCTCACCCAGCCAAGTGAGCTAAAACACATGACCCAACTCTATGCTTTCTACAAGACAGTCACTTCAAATATAATAATATAGGCAAGTTGAAAGAAAAAGAATGGGTCAGGCGTGGTGGCTCACACTTGTAATCCTAGCACTTTGGGAAGCCAAGGCAGGTGGATCAGGAGGCCAGGAGTTTGAGACCAGCCTGGCCAACATTGTAAAACCCTGTCTCTACTAAAAATACAAAAATTAGCTGGGCATGGTGGCAGGCGCCTGTAATCCCAGCTACTTGGGAGGCTGAGGCAAAAGAATCACTTGAACTCGAGAGGTGGAATTTGCAGTGAGCCGAGATTGCACCACTGCACTCCAGCCTGGGCGACAGAGTGAGACTCCATCTCAAAAACAAAAAAACAAAACCCAAAAAAGAAAGTAAAATAATGAAAAAGACATAGTATGTAAATATTAATCAAAAGAAAAGCAGTGGCTGTATTAATATTGAATAACGTAGACTTCAGAGCAAATAAAATTACTGGAGGTAGAGAGGGATATTAAATAAAATAATAAAATTCTTGAAATTATAAAAATGTAGAAGCAGAGAACATATTAGAGGATTCCTGAAGTTAAGGAAGGCATGGGGATGGGACAGAGGTTGTTGTGGCTATGAAAGAGTAATGTGAGGGGTCATTATGTTCATAGAAATGTTCTGTATCTTGACTGTATCACTGCCAATATCCTCATTGTGATATTATACTACAGTTTTTCAAAATGCTTTTCATTGGAAGAAATTGGGTAGAGGGCATATAAGATATCTCTGTATTATTTACATTTCTTAAAACTGCATGTAAATCTACAATAATCTCAAAGTAAAAAGTTTAATTAAAAAATAAAGGTAGTGTCATCTAGAAACATACAGAAAACATAAGCACTTATTTTTTCCCAGAAGAATTTTTATTTTGAAGAGAAATTATTCTGGTACACTGTACTCTTGCTTATTCCTATAAATCTCAAATAGTTACAGTGGTTTTAGCAGTTCATCAAAAAGTTTTATTAAAAAATTCTAATGCATACTAAAAATAAATAAATTTACAGATGTTTTTAGACTTTTTTTTTTCAGATGAGGTCTTGCTTAGTTGCCCAGGTTGGAGTACAGTGGTGCAATTCTAGCTCACTGCAGCCTCAAACTCCTGACTTCAATCCATCTTCCCATTTCTGCCTCCTGAGTAGTTGAGACTACAGGCATGAGCCATGACACCTGGCTAATTTTATTTGTATTTATTTATATTTTTTGTAGAGATGGGGTCTTGTTATGTTGCCCAAGTTTGTCTTGAACTCTTGGCCTCAAACAATTCTCCCACCTTGGCCTTCCAAAGTGCTGGGATTACAAGTGTGAGTCACCATGCCCAGCAGCAACACATATTATTATGAGCATACGTACCTGTAATTTGCATTGTCTTGATGAATTTTCAGTGAAATTTTTATAAACAAGTAGTGTACTCAAGAGGCTATATCCCAAAGGACCCCAAATCTCATAAATATTACCTTCCTATACAGTAACAACTCTTTGGAATTTGTCATTATTGTTGATGTACATTCATCCGCAGGTAATAATTTCCCTTTTCTATTGATACAGGAATGTTTGTTTCTCATTTCTGTATTAGAAGTTAAGGTATAGTTTTTTAAAGGAAATAATCATTTGTTGAACATCCACTTATTTCTATGATCGATACTTGGTATTATCATGTACATCATCTTATTCAACACAAGAATCATGTGAAGTATTTTTTTAAACAAATAACGTAATGAAGAGTTGAACAGTTTATGTAAAATTTCCAAGATTCCATAGATTGCTGGTGACAAAGCTGAATCTAATCCCAGGGCCATATGTTTCCAAAGCTCATGGCATTTCTGTCCAACACATCGCTTCCATGCTGTAATAGCACGTATAACTGACTCTGAATTTCTGTTATACACATCTATCTTTTCTAAAATTTTAAACATTCATTCATTCTTGGGTCCATGCCACTTAATAAAGTCCTGTACAAAGATAAGGAAGATAGGACTTTAGAGTTCAAACATGTAATTGCATGGTGTTCCTAACAGCATACTATTGATCAGTTAATTCACACATAAAATTATTCAGGCATCTCAGTTCAGAATAAAAGTGTGAAAATAATGTGGCTGGATGAGCACATGACTTTGATGCCAGTGTGTGTGTGCATATGCATGTAGTGTGTGTATGTGTGTGAGAGAAAAAGAGAAAGACGAGTGCATGTGTGTGAGAGAGTTCAGTCTGCTTTATACCAAATTCTTTAAAGAAAAATACATTATTCTTTAATTTTGGTTGATCTTTAAAAAGAGAATTATGGCAACTTTTGTGATTGCTATTGTTGAGGAGCAATAAAGAATGGAAGTTTCCAAGACTAAATAAACCTTATATTAAATGATGTAGGAAAACATTGAATTATCTTAATTTTCTTCCATAGAAGAAGATATAATTGATAAAAATGGAATTAAATTGTTGACATGTGAAATAAAAATTCCCTCTTTTATCTTATCAGCTATAGCACCTCTTTTGGTTTCCTCTGTATGGTCTGCCTTTCATCTTCCTCTGCCTTTCATTCATTCCTCTCTACTTTAAAAAAATACTTTTGCTTCTCTTTTTTCTTAATTCTAATAGCGGCATCAGTTGGATACTCAAGATACATAGCAGCAAAGAGCAAAGTGTTTGCAGACTCCAGAGTGAAAGTAATCTATTGAGAAATTTAAAGCATTGTCTTCATATGGATGTGTATAGACTGTAGTGGATTAATTTACTATGCTGAATCCTAGAATATCAGCATTGATTTTAAAATGTCTCAGCTTCACATTAGCTCAGGCAGACCTGTGATTCCTGAATCTCTTTCATAGTGCTCTCACCAATTTGCAGCCCATTCCAACTGGGCACAATTGTGACTGCTTGATGGTTCTCCCATGTACTGAGCAGTTATTTTGTATATCCTCAGACGTCTAAAAATTGAGCACTAGAGTAGTAAAAAAAAAAAAAATAATAAGATAAAAGTTAATTTCCTTCAGGAGCCATTTCTTGCCCAAGATAAATTGTTTATGTTCCTTCATTCACTTTAAGACTCTGTATCTTCTGCTTCTCTTTACTCATATTCCCACCCAATCAACATGGAATTTCTGTATCAGCAACCCTAGTTTTGTAGCAGCCACTGCAACATTCTTCCCCATTTTGCTGATGCCCTTTGGTGCATATTGGTCTTTCTATGCTGTAATCCCAACTTCTATTACCAATTCAGTTTACTTTTTCATAAAGTCATGATACCTTACAAATACAGACACAATTATATTTTCAAATTTTTTTTCATATTTATGACAAAGTACACTTTTTATTTTTATGGTAATTTCTCTCTCCTTCATAAAAATTAACTTCTCCTTTTGAAAATTTTCCCTCAACTCTCCATGTTCAGTTTAAACATTTTATATAATATCTGTTCATCTTCATTCTTCCCTGTCCTAGTAAGATGTTCTCTATTTCTAGCCAATTTTTCAAAACCCTATATGAAATAACAGCATAGGTGGAGATCAAAGTCTTCACAGACCATATGTAATATTCAAGATGCATACTCCATAAAGGTAACCATGACTAGCAATGGCAATTTTGGATCTACGTGAACTTACCACTGCAGTAATCTCAGAAATGACTATCACCGGAATCTAGTTTTTTTTTTTAACTCCAGGATCTTTGACCCTTTTATTTTACCTACTAGTTTTTCTCATTGGTTTTGAATTCTTCAATAGGGATGACTTTTCCTAGGGTGAGATACTGGGATTGCCTCAAAACTGTTAAGTCACTCCAGGTCAGCTGAGTTGCTTGCCTATTCCCCCTTCCTCACAATCTTCACAACTTTGGGATTAGTTTTCACTCTCCCTTCTGCTCTTTCAGCAAAGAAAATCCTAGTGAAATCTGACTCCTCATCTATCAGGCACTCAGAACTGTTCAGCTGAAAACAAAAGCACAACTCCCTAGGTACTGGGCACTGAAGGAGACTATCACCTGCCTCACAGAATTGTCATTATCTCTCAGCTGCATCTTTATGTGAATTACTGCACTGCAAAATTACCCTTTCAAGAGTAAATGTATTATTTATATATTAGCATAATTTTAAAACTTTTTTTTTAAACATGTAATGAACCAAATATACTTTCTGATAGTCTATAGTCTTCTTTAGAAATTATAGAAAAGATGTATAATATGTGAAATAAAGATAGTAAATGAATTAGAAGTAGTCCAGGGATATGGTTCTTCATTTTAGCTCAGTTTCCAGAAAGGCATTTGATCTGAAGTTAGTTACTTAACTTTTTTAGAGCTTAGTTTATAATTTTATAAAATGGGAGAAATGGAGTGGATTATTTCTATGACCTTTTTTTTTGAGACAGAGTCTCGCTCTGTCGCCCAGGCTGGAGTGCAGTGGCCGGATCTCAGCTCACTACGACCTCCGCCTCCCGGGTTTACGCCATTCTCCTGTCTCAGCCTCCCGAGTAGCTGGGACTACAGGCACCCGCCACCTCGCCGGGCTAGTTTTTTGTATTTTTTAGTAGAGACGGGGTTTCACCGTGTTAGCCAGGATGGTCTGCATCTCCTGACCTCGTGATCCGCCTGTCTCGGCCTCCCAAAGTGCTGGGATTACAGGCTTGAGCCACCGCACCCGGCCCCTAGGACCTTTTTGAAGCTGGGCATCCTGTAAGAAAGCTCTCCTGCTTTTCTTGCTTTTTCATGATTTTTCTCAAGCAAGTTGGTATGGAGGAAGGCTTTCCAGAAGCTGACCTACAGATGCATGTTTTATCAGACAGCAACTATTAAGATAGGGCTGGATATTTGTGTGCTGTAGAAGGCCGGAATCTTCTTTTTTTTTTTTTTTTTTTTAATTTATTTATTATTATTATACTTTAAGTTGTAGGGTACATGTGCATAACGTGCAGGTTTGTTACATATGTATACTTGTGCCATGTTGCTGTGCTGCACCCATCAACTCGTCATTTACATCAGGTATCACTCCCAGTGCAATCCCTCCCCCCTCCCCCCTCCCCATGATAGGCCCCGGTGTGTGATGTTCCCCTTCCTGAGTCCGAGTGATCTCATTGTTCAGTTCCCACCTATGAGTGAGAACATGCGGTGTTTGGTTTTCTGTTCTTGTGATAGTTTGCTAAGAATGATGGATTCCAGCTGCATCCAAGTCCCTACAAAGGACTCAAACTCATCCTTTTTTATGGCTGCATAGTATTCCATGGTGTATATGTGCCACATTTTCTTAATCCAATCTGTCACTGATGGACATTTGGGTTGATTCCAAGTCTTTGCTATTGTGAATAGTGCTGCAATAAACATACGTGTGCATGTGTCTTTATAGCAGCATAATTTATAATCCTTTGGGTATATACCCAGTAATGGGATGGCTGGGTCATACGGTACATCTAGTTCTAGATCCTTGAGGAATCGCCATACTGTTTTCCATAATGGTTGAACTAGTTTACAATCCCACCAACAGTGTAAAAGTGTTCCTATTTCTCCACATCCTCTCCAGCACCTGTTGTTTCCTGACTTTTTAATGATTGCCATTCTAACTGGTGTGAGATGGTATCTCATTGTGGTTTTGATTTGCATTTCTCTGATGGCCAGTGATGATGAGCATTTTTTCATGTGTCTGTTGGCTGTATGAATGTCTTCTTTTGAGAAATGTCTGTTCATGTCCTTTGCCCACTTTTTGATGGGGTTGTTTGTTTTTTTCTTGTAAATTTGTTTGAGTTCTTTGTAGGTTCTGGATATTAGCCCTTTGTCAGATGAGTAGATTGCAAAAATTTTCTCCCATTCTGTAGGTTGTCTGTTCACTCTGATGGTAGTGTCTTTTGCTGTGCAGAAGCTCTTTAGTTTAATGAGATCCCATTTGTCAATTTTGGCTTTTGCTGCCATTGCTTTTGGTGTTTTAGACATGAAATCTTTGCCCATGCCTATGTCCTGAATGGTACTACCTAGGTTTTCCTCTAGGATTTTTATGGTACTAGGTCTAACATTTAAGTCTCTAATCCATCTTGAATTAATTTTCGTATAAGGAGTAAGGAAAGGATCCAGTTTCAGCTTTCTACTTATGGCTAGCCAATTTTCCCAGCACCATTTATTAAATAGGGAATCCTTTCCCCATTTCTTGTTTCTCTCAGGTTTGTCAAAGATCAAATGGCTGTAGATGTGTGGTATTGTTTCTGAGGACTCTGTTCTGTTCCATTGGTCTATATCTCTGTTTTGGTACCAGTACCATGCTGTTTTGGTTACTGTAGCCTTGTAGTATAGTTTGAAGTCAGGTAGCGTGATGCCTCCAGCTTTGTTCTTTTGACTTAGGATTGTCTTGGAGATGCGGGCTCTTTTTTGGTTCCATATGAACTTTAAAGCAGTTTTTTCCAATTCTGTGAAGAAACTCATTGGTAGCTTGATGGGGATGGCATTGAATCTATAAATTACCTTGGGCAGTATGGCCATTTTCACGATATTGATTCTTCCTATCCATGAGCATGGTATGTTCTTCCATTTGTTTGTGTCCTCTTTGATTTCACTGAGCAGTGGTTTGTAGTTCTCCTTGAAGAGGTCCTTTACATCCCTTGTAAGTTGGATTCCTAGGTATTTTATTCTCTTTGAAGCAATTGTGAATGGAAGTTCATTCCTGATTTGGCTCTCTGTTTGTCTGTTACTGGTGTATAAGAATGCTTGTGATTTTTGCACATTAATTTTGTATCCTGAGACTTTGCTGAAGTTGCTTATCAGCTTAAGGAGATTTTGGGCTGAGACAATGGGGTTTTCTAAATATACAATCATGTCATCTGCAAAGAGGGACAATTTGACTTCTTCTTTTCCTAACTGAATACCCTTGATTTCTTTCTCTTGCCTGATTGCCCTAGCCAGAACTTCCAACACTATGTTGAATAGGAGTGGTGAGAGAGGGCATCCCTGTCTTGTGCCAGTTTTCAAAGGGAATTTTTCCAGTTTTTGCCCATTCAGTATGATATTGGCTGTGGGTTTGTCATAAATAGCTCTTATTATTTTGAGGTACGTTCCATCAATACCGAATTTATTGAGCGTTTTTAGCATGAAGGGCTGTTGAATTTTGTCAAAAGCCTTTTCTGCATCAATTGAGATAATCATGTGGTTCTTGTCTTTGGTTCTGTTTATATGCTGGATTATGTTTATTGATTTGCGAATGTTGAACCAGCCTTGCATCCCAGGGATGAAGCCCACTTGATCATGGTGGATAAGCTTTTTGATGTGTTGCTGAATCCGGTTTGCCAGTATTTTATTGAGGATTTTTGCATCGATGTTCATCAGGGATATTGGTCTAAAATTCTCTTTTTTTGTTGTGTCTCTGCCAGGCTTTGGTATCAGGATGATGTTGGCCTCATAAAATGAGTTAGGGAGGATTCCCTCTTTTTCTATTGATTGGAATAGTTTCAGAAGGAATGGTACCAACTCCTCTTTGTACCTCTGGTAGAATTCAGCTGTGAATCCATCTGGTCCTGGACTTTTTTTGGTTGGTAGGCTATTAATTGTTGCCTCAATTTCAGAGCCTGCTATTGGCCTATTCAGGGATTCAACTTCTTCCTGGTTTAGTCTTGGAAGAGTGTAAGTGTCCAGGAAATTATCCATTTCTTCTAGATTTTCCAGTTTATTTGCGTAGAGGTGTTTATAGTATTCTCTGATGGTAGTTTGTATTTCTGTGGGGTCGGTGGTGATATCCCCTTGATCATTTTTAATTGCGTCGATTTGATTCTTCTCTCTTTTCTTCTTTATTAGTCTGGCTAGTGGTCTGTCAATTTTGTTGATCTTTTCAAAAAACCAACTCCTGGATTCATTGATTTTTTGGAGGGTTTTTTGTGTCTCTATCTCCTTCAGTTCTGCTCTGATCTTAGTTATTTCTTGCCTTCTGCTAGCTTTTGAATGTGTTTGCTCTTGCTTCTCTAGTTCTTTTAATTGCGATGTTAGAGTGTCAATTTTACATCTTTCCTGCTTTCTCTTGTGGGCATTTAGTGCTATAAATTTCCCTCTACACACTGCTTTAAATGTGTCCCAGAGATTCTGGTATGTTGTATCTTTGTTCTCATTGGTTTCAAAGAACATCTTTATTTCTGCCTTCATTTCGTTATGTACCCAGTAGTCATTCAGGAGCAGGTTGTTCAGTTTCCATGTAGTTGAGCGGTTTTGAGTGAGTTTCTTAGTCCTGAGTTCTAGTTTGATTGCACTGTGGTCTGAGAGACAGTTTGTTATAATTTCTGTTCTTGTACATTTGCTGAGGAGTGCTTTAGTTCCAATTACGTGGTCAATTTTGGAGTAAGTATGATGTGGTGCTGAGAAGAATGTATATTCTGTTGATTTAGGGTGGAGAGTTCTATAGATGTCTATTAGGTCTGCTTGTTGCAGAGATGAGTTCAATTCCTGGATATCCTTGTTAACTTTCTGTCTCGTTGATCTGTCTAATGTTGACAGTGGAGTGTTGAAGTCTCCCATTATTATTGTATGGGAGTCTAAGTCTCTTTGTAAGTCTCTAAGGACTTGCTTTATGAATCTGGGTGCTCCTGTATTGGGTGCATATATATTTAGGATAGTTAGCTCTTCCTGTTGAATTGATCCCTTTACCATTATGTAATGGCCTTCTTTGTCTCTTTTGATCTTTGATGGTTTAAAGTCTGTTTTATCAGAGACTAGTATTGCAACCCCTGCTTTTTTTTGTTCTCCATTTGCTTGGTAAATCTTCCTCCATCCCTTTATTTTGAGCCTATGTATGTCTCTGCGTGTGAGATGGGTCTCCTGAATACAGCAGACTTATGGGTCTTGACTCTTTATCCAGTTTGCCAGTCTGTGTCTTTTAATTGGAGCATTTAGTCCATTTACATTTAAGGTTAATATTGTTATGTGTGAACTTGATCCTGCCATTATGATATTAACTGGTTATTTTGCTCATTAGTTGATGCAGTTTCTTCCTAGCCTCAATGGTCTTTACATTTTGGCATGTTTTTGCAATGGCTGGTACCGGTTGTTCCTTTCCATGTTTAGTGCTTCCTTCAGGATCTCTTGTAAGGCAGGCCTAGTGGTGACAAAATCTCTAAGCATTTGCTTATCTGTAAAGGATTTTATTTCTCCTTCACTTATGAAACTTAGTTTGGCTGGATATGAAATTCTGGGTTTAAAATTCTTTTCTTTAAGAATGTTGAATATTGGCCCCCACTCTCTTCTGGCTTGTAGAGTTTCTGCGGAGAGATCTGCTGTTAGTCTGATGGGCTTCCCTTTGTGGGTAACCCGACCTTTCTCTCTGGCTGCCCTTAAGATTTTTTCCTTCATTTCAACTTTGGTGAATCTGGCAATTATGTGTCTTGGAGTTGCTCTTCTCGAGGAGTATCTTTGTGGCGTTCTCTGTATTTCCTGGATTTGAATGTTGGCCTGCCCTACTAGGTTGGGGAAGTTCTCCTGGATGATATCCTGAAGGGTGTTTTCCAACTTGGTTCCATTTTCCCCCTCACTTTCAGGCACCCCAATCAGACGTAGATTTGGTCTTTTTACATAATCCCATACTTCTTGCAGGCTTTGTTCGTTTCTTTTTCTTCTTTTTTCTTTTGGTTTCTCTTCTCGCTTCATTTCATTCATTTGATCCTCAATCGCTGATACTCTTTCTTCCAGTTGATCGAGTCGGTTACTGAAGCTTGTGCATTTGTCACGTATTTCTCGTGTCATGGTTTTCATCTCTTTCATTTCGTTTAGGACCTTCTCTGCATTAATTACTCTAGCCATCAATTCTTCCACTTTTTTTTCAAGATTTTTAGTTTCTTTGCGCTGGGTACGTAATTCCTCCTTTAGCTCTGAGAAATTTGATGGACTGAAGCCTTCTTCTCTCATCTCGTCAAAGTCATTCTCCATCCAGCTTTGATCCGTTGCTGGCGACGAGCTGCGCTCCTTTGCCGGGGGAGATGCGCTCTTATTTTTTGAATTTCCAGCTTTTCTGCCCTGCTTTTTCCCCATCTTTGTGGTTTTATCTGCCTCTGGTCTTTGATGATGGTGATGTACTGATGGGGTTTTGGTGTAGGTGTCCTTCCTGTTTGATAGTTTTCCTTCTAACAGTCAGGACCCTCAGCTGTAGGTCTGTTGGAGATTGCTTGAGGTCCACTCCAGACCCTGTTTGCCTGGGTATCAGCAGCAGAGGCTGCAGAAGATAGAATATTTCTGAACAGCGAGTGTACCTGTCTGATTCTTGCTTTGGAAGCTTCCTCTCAGGGGTATACTCCTCCCTGTGAGGTGTGGGGTGTCAGACTGCCCCTAGTGGGGGATGTCTCCCAGTTAGGCTACTCAGGGGTCAGGGACCCGCTTGAGCAGGGAGTCTGTCCCTTCTCAGATCTCAGCCTCCGTGTTGGGAGATCCACTGCTCTCTTCAAAGCTGTCAGACAGAGTCGTTTGCGTCTGTGCAGAGGTGTCTGTGTGTCTTAGTTTACTGTGCCCTGTCCCCAGAGGTGGAGTCTACAGAGACAGGCAGGTTTCCTTGAGCTGCTGTGAGCTCCACCCAGTTCGAGCTTCCCAGCAGCTTTGTTTACCTACTTAAGCCTCAGCAATGGCGGGCGCCCCTCCCCCAGCCTCGCTGCTGCCTTGCCGGTAGATCACAGACTGCTGCGCTAGCAATGAGGGAGGCTCCGTGGGTGTGGGACCCTCCCGGCCAGGTGTGGGATATGATCTCCTGGTGTGCCTGTTTCCTAAAGCGCAGTATTGGGGTGGGAGTTACCCGATTTTCCAGGTGTTGTGTGTCTCAGTTCCCCTGGCTAGGAAAAGGGACTCCCTTCCCCCTTGCGCTTCCCAGGTGAGGCAATGCCTCGCCCTGCTTCAGCTCTCGCTGGTCGGGCTGCAGCAGCTGACCAGCTCCGATCGTCGGGCACTCCCCAGTGAGATGAACCCAGTACCTCAGTTGAAAATGCAGAAATCACCGGTCTTCTGTGTCGCTCGCGCTGGGAGTTGGAGACTGGAGCTGCTCCTATTCGGCCATCTTGCTCCGCCCCCGAAGGCCGGAATCTTCTGTTAGCAACCTAGCCCCAGCTTATGCAGCGTCCTGGGCACAAGTTGTGTCTTTGGAGCCTTCTAGGAGTAACCTGATCATGTCTTCTCCAGATTGGCTCACTATCATGAATCAGTTAGCTTGATCCTGAGATAATCAGGAGCTAGCTCATCTCCTCTTTCAAACCTCAGTCTTGTTCTGTTTACTTGTCTGTAAGGTGAGTGCATTACTTCACCTTCTGCCTCCGTCCAGACTTCCTGGACATTTGGTGTACTTTCCCTCAACTGTGAGATCTCTGGGTAGGGACCACAGCCCATTGTTGAGTTAAGTGACCTCTTCTTGGTCCTATGGATTAGCATGCAGCTAATGTGTTTGACCTCTGTTTGGAATTCAGAATTCTTAATGACTACACATCTTTGATACAAGAGATGATACCTCAAACATCCTTTTGAACAGCCGCTCTTTTCCATGAGTCTTGGTCTGTTCTGACATTTATGTCTCCCTTCAATCATGTCTTTGACTTAAGAGGATTGAGTTAGTGGATTCTTTATGTATTCTAGTGGCCATCTCTGAGATGTGCTCACAGAACGCCTAAATTAAACATCCAATACAAGTTGAGTGTGTTAAGTTAAAAAAAAAAAAAAAGATTTTTCTGAGTATTCCTGACCTTACATCAGTGAACATTTATGTTTTTAAGTCTTACATGAGATATTGTGTGTGAAAGCATTTTCTTCCCAAATTTACATGAGTACCTACATTGTTATATATTTTTATTAAATAGATATTGTAAAAATAAATGTGCAATTATAGCATTTAATCCCATTATAATACTCATTTGTTTTTCTTTCAGTGGGCACTATTCCCAATATAGATGGGCACTGGAAACAACACCGCTATGGTAGAGTTTACTCTTTTGGGGTTATCTGAGCATACCGCACTATGTGCTATTTTATTTCTTGTGTTTCTGAGAATTTATGTTGTCACCTTAATGGGTAATATCAGCATAATCATGTTGATCAGAAGAAGTCATCATCTTCATACACCCATGTACCTTTTCCTCTGCCATTTGGCCTTTGTAGACATTGGGTACTCCTCATCAGTCACACCTATCATGCTCATGAGCTTCCTAAGGAAAGAAACCTCTCTCCCTGTTGCTGGTTGTGTGGCCCAGCTCTGTTCTGTACTGACGTTTGGTACAGCTGAATGCTTCCTGCTGGCTGTCATGGCCTATGATCGCTATGTGGCCATCTGCTCGCCCCTGCTCTACTCTACCCGCATGTCCCCCAGAGGCTGCATCATCTTAGTGGGCATGTCCTACCTGGGTGGATGTATGAATGCTTGGACATTCATTGGCTGCTTATAAAGACTGTCTTTCTGTGGGCCAAATAAAGTCAATCACTTTTTCTGTGACTATTCACCACTTTTGAAGCTTGCTTTTTCCCATGATTTTACTGTTGAAATAATTCCAGCTATCTCTTCTGGATCTATCATTGTGGCCACTGTGTGTGTCATAGCCATCTCCTACATCTATATCCTCATCACCATCCTGAAGATGCGCTCCACCGAGGGCCGCCACAAGGCCTTCTCCACCTGCACCTCCCACCTCACTGCAGTCACTCTGTTCTATGGGACCATTACCTTCATTTATGTGATGCCCAAGTCCAGCTACTCAACTGACCAGAACAAGGTGGTGTCTGTGTTCTACACGGTAGTGATTCCCATATTGAACCCCCTGATCTGCAGCCTCAGGAACAAGGAGATTAAGGGGGCTCTGAAGAGGGAGCTTAGAATAAAAATATTTCCTTGATGAAACTAGTTTGAAGAATTTGATATATTAATATTCTATATATAATAATAATAAGACACTGAGTGTTTGTGGTCAAAATATATCTGTCCATAGACCATCACCCAGTGTGGAGCTTTTTAGTCAATCATGAGGGTAGATTTTCAGATAGAATAGGAAATTGGAAGTCCATCTTGCTTTACCTTTAATAAAATTGAATTACATTTATAATTGAGAATGCAAATAATTTCACATGAAAAAATGCTTTATCTGTTGAAAATCCTTTAAAAATTTTATTCTGATTTTTTCAAGAGTTGTTTTCTGCGATAAGTTAAGGCATACCTTTAAATCATCAGACCCCGGTGTGTGATGTTCCCCTTAATGGGTGCAGCTCACCAACATGGCACATGTTTACATATGTAACAAACCTGCACGTTGTGCACATGTACCCTAGAACATAAAGTATAACAAAAAATAAAAAAAGAAAGAAAACGTTGGAAAAAAAAACCCTTCAGACTGTGGCCATTTTCAACATCAGCTTATCCTGAGATACATGCCTGATAGCTATAGTTGTTACTGAGTACATTGTGTGAGAAAATGACAAAGGAACCATAGTAACATTGCTGGAGATGTTCTTCTTCCAGAAAGGTTGCCTGCTGAGAATGAGCTTGGTAGACCCACAACAATCTGGTCTGTGTTTCTATTCTCTGTCTCCAGCATGGTTATAGGGGTCCCAGAGAAGAACCTGTTAGATGCCCCTGACTAGCCTATGAATTTATCTGTCAGATCAAAACAAGTGACTTCTGTGTGAACGAGAAGGGTTTCTGAACTCCTTAGAGACTGAGTGGAAAAAAAATCAGGCAATAACTTCCCAGAGGAGAATCTAGCTTATAGTGTGACATTGTGGCTCTGAGGAACAACCTTTCAGAGTGACTCATTCATGGTCAGATCCTCATCCTACTCAGGAAACTCAAGGGGACTAGACTGCCTCTCCCCTGAAATTATGTCTGCCCCTGGAGAGGCTTAATCAACCTCTGTATGCTGACCACTACCAGATTCATTTCTCTTTCCTGTCCCCTCTTTAGTGTTTCAGACAACAATCCCAACATTCTGTCAATAGAACCATAGTGTATCAATCATTTCATTCATATATTTTTTATTTTGTACATTCAAAAACTATATTTGAGGCCAGGCAGTGGCTCATGCCTGTAGTCCCAGAACTTTGGGAGGCCAAGGCAGCCGGATCACCTGAGGTCGGGAGTTCAAGACCAGCCTGACCAACATGGAGAAACCCTGTCTCTACTAATGATACAAAAAAAAAAAAAAAAAAAAAAATTAGCAGTGCGTGGCGACGGGCGCCTATAATCCCAGTACTCAGGAGGCTGAGGCACAAGAATTGCTTGAACCTGGGAGGCGGAGGTTGTGGTGAGCCAAGATGGCTCCATTGCACTCCGGCCTGGGCAACAAGAGCAAAACTGTCTCAAAAATAAATAAATAAATAAATAAATAAATAAATAAAATCATATTTGATGATTCGTATTTTATTTTTTTTAATTTTTTTTTGAGATGGAGTCTAGCTCTGTCGCCCAGGCTGGAGTGCAGGGGCGTGATCTCAGCTCACTGCAAGCTCTGCCTGCTGGTTCATGCCATTTTCCTGCCTCAGCCTCCCAAATAGCTGGGACTACAGGCGTACGCCACTGTGCCCAGCTAATTTTTTATATTTTTTAGTAGAGACAACGTGTCACATGTTAGCCAGGATGGTCTCGATCTGGTGACCTCGTGATCCGCCCACCTCGGCCTCCCAAAGTGCTGAGATTACAGGTGTGATCCACTGCAGCCGGCCTATTTGGTAACTCTTATAGGCACTGCCCTAGATAAGGATATAAGTGACTAATAGTCACAGATGTCTGTCGTGATGGAATCTATCTGCTAACGTAGGAGTCAGACAATAAAACTAACAAGTAAGTGATACCTAGTATTAGAAGGGCATGAGTGCTATGGAGAAAGAAAAAGTAGAACAGCATGTGGAAGGTTGATGTGCCAGGGGCAGGGAGGAGTCACTGCAGGTCTCACTGGGAACATAACATCTGAACACCGGCTGCCGAAGGTGAGCACAGTTCATGTTGAATGTGGTGTTACCTGTGTAACAGCTCTATGAGTCTAATCTTCACTCACATGCATGTAATTTACTTTTGAGGTTTCTGTTCCAACCATGGCAGAATTGGCCATTTTAATCAGTGCCATGGTAAGTACAATTAAAACATGATAAAATGTTAAATATATCTTAAATTTCACATTAGCACTTACAGGATAATAAGGAATTGTCTTACCAGAAAGTGTGATAACCTAGAAAAGTAGGCCCAATACTCAAAAATGCTTTTGCCGAGAGAGAATTTGACAAGTCAGAAGATTGTTATTAACCTGAGCTGTGGCTTTAGTGTTCTTTTGGGATGAAAGGGCCACAAGTAAAAGCCTATGGCATATCCAGGTAAGAAGTCTGATTTATACACCTCACATATATCCTCAGGATAAGGGAAAACCTGAAGTAACCAGGGCTGGCACAGGTTAGCAGCCCTGGAGAGCTTGAGAAGCTCAGTGCTTGAATTTGAATATAACATGGTCAGGGACAGGTGGACCGAATCAGGGTGAACTGAATAAGCAAACAACCTCATGTCCATCAGGACAGATATTTGTCCTGATGTCTGTCATGTCAATGATTTCTACTGGTAATTATTTAAATCAGTCAATGACCTCATGTCAATGATTCCTAGTGGTAATTATTCAAAATCAATAACCAACACACAGTGAAAAATAATGACCAACACAAAAGGAAACAAGGTACCAGGCATGAAAGCCAGTGAAAGCAACAGGCAACAGAAACAAAACTAAGATTTAACATATGGAAATGAATAATTACAGACTATACTATTGCTTTGTTTCAAAGTAAAAAGACTATTTGAAATGTGAGTTATACCTGATGTAAATGACGAGTTGATGGGTGCAGCACAGCAACATGGCACAAGTATACATATGTAACAAACCTGCACGTTATGCACATGTACCCTACAACTTAAAGTATAATAATAATAAATAAATTAAAAAAAAAAAAAAAAAAAAAGAAATGTGTACAATTACAGAAAACCAAAAATAATGACCAAATGTATGCAATTATTTAGAACATCATACATGAAAAATTCACAATGCCAGTAGAGTTACACCAGGCATTTCTATTTGGTGAGCATAGTCCTCATTGGTCTTCACATAGAAATCCCAAGTGGCAGCACAGGCAGAGGAGCTATCCTTCTTAGAAGCCTCATGACCTTAACTGGAATCAATATATTTTACTTGATTTATTTAGTATTTAGTATAGTGTTTAGTTCCAGGGTCCCTGCAAGGTTTTTAAAGCAATAAGAATCACGGAACTCAAGGAAGTATAAAGTATAAAATAGAGGCCGGGCGCAGTGGCTCACACCTGTAATCTCAGGAGGCCGAAGCGGTGGGACCACAAGGTCAGAAGATTGAGACCATCCTGGCTAGCATGGTGAAACCCCATCTCTACTAAAAAATGCAAAAAATTAGCCAGGTGTGGTGGCAGGCGCCTGTAGTCCCAGCTACTGGGGTGACTGAGGCAGGAGAATGGTGTGAACCCAGGAGGCAGAGCTTGCAGTGAGCCGAGATCACGCCACTGCACTCCAGTCTGGGCAACAGAGCGAGACTCCGTCTCAAAAAAAAAAAAAAAAAAAAAAAGGATAGAATTTACAATTAATCATTTTTGTCACAAACAGTGTAGTGTTATATGTAACACACCTGACATTTCAGTTTTGTCCCAATTTAGGAGAAATAGGAAGTTCACTCATGGTAAAATTTATCCTTAAAGAAGTCAAATGACATGTCATTGGGGGTCTTAAATGCAATACACTATTTACATAGAATTCTGAACAAATGCACTGTTTAGAATTCCATACTGAATCATAGGCAGAACTTAAGGACCATGAATAATGTTATTTGGGAAATAGGCCCCTTACTCTGTGTGTCAAGTATGGGGCTCTGAGAGAAATTTGTTTAGAAGACAACCTAGGCAATACTATTCAGGACATAGGCATGGGCAAAGACTTTATTACTAGAACACCAAAAGCAACAGCAGCAAAAGCTAAATTTGACAAATGGGATCTAATTAAACTAAAGAATTTCTGCACAGCAAAAGAAATTATAATCAGAGTGGAGGGGCAACCTACAGAATGGGAGAAAACTTTTGCAATCTATCCATCTGACAAAGGACTAATATCCAGAATCTACAAAAAACTTAAACAAATTTACAAGAAACAAACAACCCCATCAAAAAGTGAGCAAAGGATATAAACAGACACTTCTCAAAAGAAGACATTTATGCAGCCAACAAACATATGATAAAAAGCTCATCATCACTGGTCGTTAGAGAAATGCAAATCAAAACCACAATGAGATACCATCTCATGCCAGTTAGACCGGTGATCATTAAAAAGTCAGGAAACAACAGATGCTGGAGAGGATGTGGAGAAATAGGAACGCTTTTACACTATTGGTAGGAGTATAAATTAGTTCAACCATTATGGAAGACAGTGTGGTGATTCCTCAAGGATCCAGAACTAGAAATACCATTTGACCCAGCTATTCCATTACTGGGTATATACCCAAAGGATTATAAATCATTCTACTATAAAGACACATGCACACATATGTTTATTGTGGTGCTATTCACAATAGCAAAGACTTGGAACCAACCCAAATGCCCATGAATGATAGACTGGATAAAGAAAATGTGGCACATATACACCATGGAATACTATGTAGCCATAAAAAAGGAGGAGTTCATGTCCTTTGCAGGAACATGGATGAGGCTGGAAGCCATCATTCTGAGCAAGCTAACACAAGAACAGAAAACCAAACGCTGCATGTTCTCACTCATAAATGAGTGTTGAATGATGGGATCACATGGACACAGGGAAGGGAACATCACATACCAGGGGCCTGTCAGGGAAGGGATAGCATTAGGAGAAATATCTAATGTAGATGACAGGTTGATGGGTGCAGCAAACCACTATGGCACGTGTTTACCTATGTAAAAAAACTGCACGTTCTGCACATGTACCCCAGAACTTAAAGTATAAAAAAGAGTAGAATAAAAATATTATTTTTTCTTGAAAAAAAAAACATGACAGCCACAGATTCAGAAAAGACTTTGATAATTTTTATCATCAATTTGTGATTAAAAAGCCTTGGCAAAATTGAAATAGAATAATTGCTTCATCTAGGAAAAAACTACTCATGTTTGAAAGCTTTTCCTTCGTATCTGAGAATAAGAAAGTGATGCCATTGTTAGCATTCTGTTCTTCACGGCATGGATGACACTAGGCAGGGCACTACAATAAGAAAAGGAAATAGATGGCATAACAATAGAAGAAAAGAAGTAAAGTGTTATACAAGATGACTATGTAGAAAATAATGAAGTAAAAATAGATTATCAATATTAGAGATATTTTTAACAATATTGATGGAAAAACAAAATAAGAGCAAATGTTTTATTTCCTTTTAAAATTTTTTAATTTTTATGGGTACATAGTAGGTACATATATTTATGGGGTACAGGAGATGTTTTGATACAGGCATGCAATGTATAATAATTACATGATAGAGAATGGGGTATGCACCCCCTCAAACACTTGTCCTTTGTATTACAAACAACCCAATTATATTCTTTTAGTTATTTTAAAATGTATGATTAAAATATTGATTGTAGTCGCCCTGTTGTGCTAGCAAATACTAGGTTTTATTCATTAATTCTATATTTTTGTACTGATTAACCATCTTCACTTCCCCTCCAACCCTCTACTGCCTTTCTCAACCTCTAATAACCATCCTTCTACTCTTTATCTCAATTAGTTCAATTGTTTTGATGTTTATATCACACAAATAAGTGAGAACATGTGAGTGACATTTGTCTTTCTGTATGAAAAAAAGCTCATCATCACTGGATTATTTCACTTAACATGATATTCTGCAGTTCCGTTAACATTGTCGCAAATGACAGGGCCTCATCCTTTTTTATGGCCAAATAGTACTTCATTGTGTCTATGTACCACATTTTCTTTATCCATTCATCTGCCGATGGACGGTTAGGTTGCTTCCAAATCTTGGCTATTGTGAACATTACTGCAACAAACATGGGAGTGCAGATATCTCTTTGATATACTGATTTCCTTTCTTTGGGGTATATACCCAGCAGTGGGACTGCTGGATCATATGGTAATTCTATTTTTGAGGAACCTCCACACTGTTCTCCACAGTGCTTGTACTAACTTACATTCCCACCAACAGTGTACGAGGGTTCCCTTTTCTCCACATGCTCACCAGCATTTGTTATTGCCTGTCTTTTGGATAAAAGCCATTTGAACTGTGGTGAAATGATATATCATTGTAGTTTTGATTTGCATTTCTCTGATGACAAACAATGCTGAATAACTTTTCATATGTTTGTTTGCCATTTGTATGTCTTCACTTGAGAAATGTCTATTCAAATCTTTTGCCCATTTTAAAAACTGGGTTATTAGATATTTTCATATAGAGTTGTTTGAACTCCTTATGTATTCTGATTATTAATCCCTTGTCAGAGGGGTAGTTTGCAAATATTTTCTCCCATTCTGTGGGTTGTCTCTTCACTTTGTTTATTGCATCATCTGCTGCACAGAAGCTTTTTAACTTGAGGTGATCTCATTTGCCCATTTTTCTTTGGTTGCCTATGCTTGTGGGGTATTGCTCAAGAAATTTTTGTCCAGATCCATGTTCTGGAGACTTCCTCTAATGTTTTCTTGTAGTGATTTAGCAGTTTGAGGTCTTAGATTTAAGTCTTTGATCCATTTTGATTTTATCTTTGTATATATAGAGAACAGGGTCAGTTTCATTCTTCTGCTTATGGAAATCCAGTTTTCCCAGCATGACTTATTGAAGAGACTGTCTTTTCCCCGGTGTATGTTCTTTGCACCTTTGTCAAAAATGAGTTTACTGTAGGTGTGTGGATTTGTTTATGGGTTCTCTTTTCTGTTCCATTGGTGTATGCATACATTTTTATGCCAGTATCATGCTGTTTTGTTCACTATAACTGTGTAGTATAATTTGAAGTCAAGTAATGTGATTCCTCCAGTTTTGTTCTTTTTGCCTATGAGAGTTTTGGCTACTTGGGCTCTTTTCTGGTTCCATATAAGTTTTAGGATTCTGTTTTCTATTTCTGTGAAGAGTGTCATTGGTATTTTGATGGCGATTGCACTGGATCTGTAAACTGCTTTGAGTAGTACGGACCTTTTAACAGTATTGATTCTTCTAATCCACAAGCATGGAATATCTTTCCATTTTTTGTGTCCTTTTCAATTTATTTCATCAGTGTTTAACAGTTTTCTTTGTAGATATCTGTCATTTCTTTGGTTAATTCCTAGTTATTTAATTTTATTTGTGACTGTTGTAAATGGGATTCTGTTTTTTATTTCTTTTTCATATTGTTTACTGTTGATGGCATATAGAAATGCTACTGATTTTTTAAATGTTGATCTTGTATCCTGCAACTTTACTGAAATTGTTTATCAGCTGTAATAGTTTTTTTGGTGGAGTCATTTGATTTTTCCAAATATAAGATTATATAATCTGCAAACAAGGATAATTTGACTTCTTTCTTTCCAATTTGGATGACCTTTATATTTTCCTCTTGTTTGCTCTAGCTAGGACTACCAGAACTATGTTGAATAACAGTGGTGAAAGTGGCCACCTTTGTAATGTTCTATGTCTTAAAGGAAAGCCTTTGAGTTTTTACCCATTCAGTATGATACTTGTAGGTCTGTCATATATGGATTTTATTATGTTGTGGTATGCTCCTTCTATATACTTTTTAATGTTTTTATGATGAAGGGATGTTGAATTTTATCAAATGCTTTCTCATCATCAGTTGAAATGATTATATGGTTTTTGTTCTTCATTTTGTTAATATGATGTACCACATTGGATTGATTTGATACGTTGAACCATCCTTGTATCCCTGTGACAAATCCTACTTAGTCATGATGAATGAATTTTTAAAAATGTGTTGTTGAATTTGATTTGCTAGCATTTTGTTCAGGATTTTTGTATCAATATTCATCAGGCATATTGGGGTATTGAAGTCTTCAGCTATTATTGTATTGGAGTCTATTTCTCTCTTTAGCTCTAATAATATTTGCTTTATATATCTGGGTGCTCCATTGTTGGATGCATGTATATTTAATATTGTTATAATCCACTTTCCAAATTGACCTCTTTATCGCTATATAATGACACTTTGTCTCTTGCGGTTTTTGTTTTGAAATCTATTTTGTCTGATATAAATATAGTGACTCCTGGTGTTTTTGGGTTTCCATTGGCATGGAATATTTTTCCATCGTTTTGCTTTCAATCTATGTGTGTTTTTATAGGTAAGGTGTGTTTCTTGGCAGAAACAGATCAATGGGTCTTGTTCTTTCATACATTCAGTCAGCCTACGCCTTTTGATTGGAGAGTTTAGTCCACTACATTCAATGTTATTATTGATAAGTAAGGCCTTGCTCTTGCCATTATGTTATTTGTTTTCTGGTTGTTTTGTGGTCCTCTCTTCCTTCTTTTCTGTCTTCCTGTCTTCCTTTTAATGAAGGTGATTATCTCTGGTGATATAATTCATTCTCTTGCTTTTTTTGTATATCTATCATATGTTTTTTGGTTTGAGGTTGCCATGAGGCTTGCAATTACCCATTATTTTAAACTCATAATAATTAAATGCTGTTTTCATAAACAAATAAACAAACAAAAAGAAAACTTATAAACAGTTTAGCTTCATCTTCCCTGCTTTTTAATTTTTTGATGTTTTTATTTATACTTTATTGTATTGTCTATGTCTTGAAAAGTTGTTGCAGTTATTATTTTTCATTGGTTCATCATTTTGTTTTTCTACTAAGGTATGAGTAGTTTACACACCATTGTTACAGTGTTATAATATTCTGTGTTTTTCTGTGTATTTTCCAGAGAGTTTAGTACCTTCAGGTGATTGTTTAGTGCTCATGTATATCTTTTTATTTCTGCTTGAAGTACTTGCTTTAGCATTTCTTGTAGTACAGGTCTGCTGTTGATGAAATCCCTCAGCTATTGTTTGCTGGGAAAGTCTTTATATCTTCTTCATGTTTGAAGGATATTTTCACCAGATATTCTACTGTAGGGTAATTTTTTCTTTTTTTTTACTTCAAATATGTCATGCTGCTCTCTCCTAGCCTTTTCCACTGAAAAGTCCACTGCCAGATGTATTAGAGCTCCATTGTATGTTTTTTTTTTTTCCTCTTGATGCTTTTTGCATCCTTTATCTTCATTATTAAATGCCTTGAGGTTGTCTTCTTTGGATTAAATCTGCTTGGTGTTCTATAATCTTCTTGTACTTGAATGATGATATCTTTCTCTAGTTTTGGGAAGTTCTCTGTTATTATCCCTTTGAATAAACTTTCTTCCCCTAGCTGTTTCTCTACCCCCTCTTTAAGGCCAATAACTCTTAGATTTGTCCTTTTGAGGCTATTTTGTATATTCTATAAGGATGCCGCAATTACTTTTGCACCAACCTAATATCTCCTCTGACTGCGTATTTTCTTTTTTTCTTTTTCTTTTTAATTTTTTTTATTATACTTTAAGTTCTAGGGTACACGTGCACAACATGCAGGTTTGTTGCATATGTATACGAGTGCCATGTTGGTGTGCTGCACCCATTAACTCGTCATTTACATTAGGTATTTCTCCTAATGCTATCCCTCCCTGCTGCCCCCACCCCACAACAGGCCCCAGTGTGTGATTTTCCCCGCCCTGTATCCAAGTGTTCTCATTGTTCAATTTCCACCTACGAGTGAGAATAAGCGGTGTTTGCTTTTCTGTCCTTGTGATAGTTTGCTCAGGATGATGGTTTCTAGCCTCATCCATGTCCCTGCAAAGGACGTGAACTCATTCTTTTTTATGGCTGCATAGTATTCCATGGTGTATATGTGCCACATTTTCTTTATCCAGTCTATCATTGATGGACATTTGGGTTGATTGCAAGTCTTTGCTATTGTGAATAGTGTCACAATAAACATACATGTGCATGTTTCTTTATAGTAGCATGACTTTGGGTATATACCCAGTAATGGAATAGCTGGGTCAAATGGTATTTCTAGTTCTAGATCCTTGAGGAATCACCACACTGTCTTCCACAATGGTTGAAATAATTTACACTCCCTCCAATAGTGTAAAAGCATTCCTATTTCTCCACTTTCTCTCCAGCACCTGTTTTTTCCTGACTTTTTAATGATCGTCATTCTAACTGGTGTGAGATGGTATCTCATTGTGGTTTTGATTTGCATTTCTCTGATGACCAGTGATGATGAGCATTTTTTCATGTGTCTGTTGGCTGCATACATTTCTTCTTTTGAAAAGTGTCTGTTCATACCCTTTGCCAACTTTTTGATGGGGTTGTTTTTTTCTTGTAAATTTGTTTAAGTTCTTTGTAGATTCTGGATATTAGCCCTTTGTCAGATGGGTAGATTGCAAAAATTTTCTCCCATTCTGTAGGTTGCCTGTTCACTCTGATGGTAGTTTCTTTTACTGTGCAGAAGCTCTTTAGTTTAATTAGATCCCACTTGTCTATTTTGGCTTTTGTTGCCATTATTTTTGGTGTTTTAGTCATGAAGTCCTTGCCCATGCCTATCTCCTGAATGGTATTGGCTAGATTTTCTTCTAGGGTTTTTATGGTTTTAGGTCTAACATTTAAGTCTTTAATCCATCTTGAATTAATTTTTGTATAAGGTGTAAGGAAGGGATCCAGTTTCAGCTTTCTACATATCACTAGCCAGTTTTCCCAGCATCATTTAGTAAATAGGGAATCCTTTCCCAATTTCTTGTTTTTGTCAGGTTTGTCAAAGATCAGATAGCTGTAGATGTGTGATGTTATTTCTGAGGCCTCTGTTCTGTTTCATTGGTCTAAATCTCTGTTTTTGTACCAGTACCATGCTGTTTTGGTTACTGTAGACTTGTAGTATAGTTTGAAGTCAGGTAGCATGATGCCTCCAGCTTTGTTCTTTTTGCTTAGGATTGTCCTGGCAATGCAGGCTCCTTTTAGGTTCTATATGAACTTTAAAGTATTTTTTTTTTCCAATTCTGTGAAGAAAGTCATTGTTAGCTTGATGGGGATGGCATTGCATCTATAAATTACCTTGGGCAGTATGGCCATTTTCATGATATTGATTCTTCCTATCCATGAGCATGGAATATTCTTCCATTTGTTTGTGTACTCTTTTATTTCTTTGAGCAGTGGTTTGTAGTTCTCCTTGAAGAGGTCCTTCACATCCTTTGTAAGTTGGATTCCTAAGTATTTTATTCTCTTTGAAGCATTTATGATTTGGCTCTCTGTTTGTCTATTATTGGTGTATAGGAATGCTTGTAGTTTTTGCATATTGATTTTGTATGCTGAGACTTTGCTGAAGTTGCTTATCAACTTAAGGAGATTTTGGGCTGAGATGATGGGTTTTCTAAATGTACAATCATGTCATCTGCAAACAGGGATATTTTGACTTCCTCTTTTCCTAAGTGAATACCCTTTATGTCTTTCTCTTGTCTGACTGCCTTGGCCAGAACTTCCAGCACTATGTTGAATAGGAGTGGTGAGAGAGGGCATCCCTGTCTTGTGTCAGTTTTCAAAGGGAATGCTTCCAGGTTTTGCTCATTCAGTATGATATTGGCTGTGGGTTTGTCATAAATAGCTCTTATTATTTTGAGATAAGTTCCATCAATACCTAGTTTATTGAGAGTTTTTAGCATGAAGAGATGTTGAATTTTGTCGAAGGTCTTTTCTGCATCTATTGAGATAATCATGTGGTTTTTGTCTTTGATTCTGTTTATGTGATGGATTATGTATATTGACTTGCATATGTTGAACCAGGCTTGCATCCCAGGGATGAAGCTGACTTGATAGTGGTGGATAAGCTTTTTGATGTGCTCCTGGATTCAGTTTGCCAGTATTTTATTGAGGATTTTCGCATCAGTGTTCATCAGGGATATTGGTCTAAAGTTCTCTTTTTTTGTGTGTCTCTGCCAGGCTTTGGTATCAGGCTGATGCTGGCATCATAAAATGAGTTAGGGAGGATTCCCTCTTTTTCTATTGATCGGAATGGTTTCAAAAGGAATCGTACCACCTCCTCTTTGTACCTCTGGTAGAATTTGGCTGTGAATCCATCTGGTCCTGGACTTTTTTGGTTGGTAGGCTATTAATTATTGCCTCAATTTCAGAGCCTGTTATTGATCTATCAAGGGAGTTAACTTCTTCCTGGTTTAGTCTTGGGAGAGTGTATATGTCCAGGAATTTATCCATTTCTTCTAGATTTTCTAGTTTATTTGTATAGAGGTGTTTGTAGTATTGTCTGATGGTAGTTTGTATTGCTGTGGGATAAGTGGTGATATCCCCTTTATCATTTTTTATTGCATCTATTTGATTCTTCTCTCTTTTCTTCTTTATTAGTCTTGCTAGTGGTCTATCAATTTTGTTGGTCTTTTCAAAAATCCAGCTCCTGGATTCACTGTTTTTTTTGAAGGTTTTTTTTTGTGTCTCTGTCTTCTTCAGTTCTGCTCTCATCTTAGTTATTTCTTGCCTTTTGCTAGCTTTTGAATTTGTTTGCTCTTGCTTCTCTAGTTCTTTTAATTGTGATGTTAGGGCGTCAATTTTAGATCTTTCCTGCGTTCTCTTGTGGGCATTCAGTGCTATAAATTTCCCTCTACACACTGCTTAATTGTGTCCCAGAGAGTCTGGTACATTGTGTCTTTGTTCTCATTGATTTCAAAGAACATCTTTATTTCTTCCTTCATTTCGTTATGTACCCAGTAGTGATTCAGGAACAGGTTGTTCAGTTTCCATGTAGTTGTGCGGTTTTGGGTGAGATTCTTAATCCTGAGTTCTAATTTGATTGCCCTGTGGTCTGAGAGACAGTTTGTTGTGATTTCTATTTTTTTTACATTTTCTGAGGTGTGTTTTACTTCCAACTATGTGGTCAATTTTGGAATAAGTGTGATGTGATACTGAGAAGAATGTATATTCTGTGGAGAGTTCTGTAGAAGTCTATTAGGTCCGCTTGGTCCAGAGCTGAGTTCAAGTCCTGGATATCCTTGTTAACCTTCTGTCTTGTTGATCTGTCTAATATTGACAGTGGGGTGTTAAAGCCTTCCATTATTATTGTGTGGAAATTTAAGTCTCTTTGTAAGTCTCTAAGGACTTGTTTATGAGTCTTGGTGCCTGTATTGGGTGCATACATATTTAGGATAGTTAACTTTTCTTGTTGAATTTATCTCTTTACCATTATGGAATGGTCTTCTTTGTCTCTTTTGATCTTTGTTGGTTTAAAGTCTGTTTTATCAGAGACTAGGATTGCAACCCCTGCTTTGTTTTTTGTTTTCCATTTGCTTGGTATGTCTTCCTGCATCCGCATCCCTTTATTTTGAGCCTATGTGTGTCTCTGCATGTGAATGCTTCTCCTGAATACAGTATACTGATGGGTCTTGACTCTTTATCCAATTTACCAGTCTGTGTCTTTTAACTGGGGCATTTAGCCCATTTACATTTAAGGTTAATATAGTTATATGTGAACTTTATCCTGTCATTATGATGTTAGCTGGTTATTTTTCCACTTACTTGATGAGTTTCTTCCTAGCATCAATGGTCTTTACAGTTTGGCATGTTTTTTAGTGGCTGGTACCAGTTGTTCCTTTCCATGTTTAGTGCTTCTTCAGGAGCTCTTGTAAGGCAGGTCTGGTGGTGACAAAATCTCTCAGCATTTGCTTGTTGGTAAAGGATTTTATTTCTCCTTCACTTGTGAAGCTTAGTTTAACTGGATATGAAATTCTGGGTTGAAAATTCTTTTCTTTAAGAATGTTGAATATTGGCCCCCACTCTCTTCTGGCTTCTAGAATTTCTACTGAGAGATCTGCTGTTAGTCTAATATGCTTCCCTTTGTGAGTAACCCGACCTTTCTCTCTGGCTGCCCTTAACATTTTTTCCTTCATTTCAACCTTGGTGAATCTGACCATTGGGGTTGCTCTTCTCGAGGAGTATCTTTGTGGTGTTCTCTGTATTTCCTGAATTTGAGTGTTGGCCTGCCTTGCTAGGTTGGGGAAGTTCTTCTGGATAATATCCTGAAGAGTGTTTTCCAACTTGGTTCCATTCTCCTCATCACTTTCAGGTACACCAATTAGACGTAGATTTGGTCTTTTCACATAGTCCCATATTTCTTGGAGGCTTGGTTCATTTCTTTTTACTCTTTTTTCTCTAAACTTCTCTCTCACTTCATTTCATTAATTTGATCTTCAATCACGGATACCCTTTCTTCCACTCAATCGAATCAGCTACTGAAGCTTGTGCATGTGTCATGTAGTTCTTGTACCATGGTTTTCAGCTCCATCAGGTCATGTAAGGTCTTCTCTACACTGTTTATTCTAGTTAGCCATTCGTCTAATCTTTTTTCTAGGTTTTTAGCTTCCTTGTGATGGATTTGAGCATCTTTCTTTAGCTCAGAGAAGTTTGTTATTACTGACCTTATGAAGCCTACTTCTGTCAACTCATCAAAGTCATTCTTCATCCAGCTTTGTCCCATTGCTGGTGAGGAGCAGCAATCCTTTGGAGAAGAGGCGCTCTGGCTTTTAGAATTTTCAGCTTTTCTCCTTTGGTTTCTCTCCATCTTTGTGGTTTTATCTACCTTTAGTCTTTGATGATGGTGACCTACAGATGGGGTTTTGGTGTGGATGTCCTTTATGTTGATGTTGATGCTATTCCTTTCTGTTTGTTTGTTTTCCTTCTAATAGTCAGGTCCCTCAGCCGCAGGTCTATTGAAGTTTGTTGGGGGTCCACTCCAGACTCTGTTTGCCTGGGTATCACCAGAGGAGGCTGCAGAACAGCAGATATTTCTGCCTGATCCTTCCTCTGGAAGCTTCATCTCAGAGGGGCACCCAGCTGTATGAGGTGTCAGTTGGCCCCTGCTGGGAGGTGTCTCCCAGTTAGGCTAAATGGGGGTCAGTGACCCACTTGAGGAGGCAGTCTCTCCATTCTCAGAGCTCAAACTCCGTGCTGGGAGAACCACTGCTCTCTTCAGGGCTGTCAGACAGGGACATTTAAGTCTGCAGAAGTTTCTGCTGACTTTTGTTCAGCTATGCCCCATAAGGGCAGTCATTAGATTTTAAATCTTCAAAATATTTTTTTTTTTGACTCCATGTCTCACATCCAGGGCACACAGGTGCAATGGATGGGATTCCAAGGCCTTAGGCAACTCACTCCTGTGAATTTGCAGGATTCATCCCCCTCCATTGCTTTCATGGGCTGGTGTTGAGTGCCTGTGGCATTTCCAGGTACAGGGTACAAGCTGTTGGTGAATCTACTATTCTGGAATCTGGAGGGTGGTGGCCTCTTCTGACAGCTTCATTAAGCAGTGCCCCAGAGGGGACTCTGTGTGGGGGCTCCAACCCTACATTTTCCTTCTGCATTGTCCTAGTAGAGTTTCTCAGTGAGAATTCCAACCCTGTAGCAGACTTCTGCCTTGATACCCAGGTGTTTCCATACATCTTCTGAAATATAGGCAGAGGCTCTCGAGCCTTAATTCTTTCACTCTGTGCAGCCACAGGCTTAAGACCACATAGATGCCACCGAGACTTATGTCATGTTCCCTCTGAAGCAGCAGCCTGAGCTGTACCTGAGCTCCTTTGAGCTATGGCTGGAGCTGGAGTGGCTGGGATGGTGTCCTGAGGCAGCACAGTGCAGCAAGTTCCTGGGCCTGGCCCAGGAAATAATTCAGTCCTCCTAAACCTCTATGCCTGTGATGAAGGGGCTGCTGTGAAGATCTCTGAAATGCCTTTGAGGCCTTTCCCCATTGTCTCAGTTATTAGCCCTTGGCTCCTTTTTACTTATGTAAATTGCTGCTTGAATTCTTTCCCTGAAAATCAGCTTTTCTTTTCTACCACAGGTTGCAAATTTTCCAAACTTATATGCTCTACTTCCCTTTAAATGTGTAAGGTCCAACTTCAGGTTATTTCTTTGCTCATGCATATGACCATAGCCAGGCCACATCTTGAATGCGTTTCTGCTTGGAAATGTCTTCCTCCAGATACCTTAAATCATCACTCTCAATTTCAAAGTTCCATAGATCCCTTGATCAGGAGAACAATGCAGCCATGTTCTTTGCTAAGGTATAACAAAAGTGCTTTTGCTCCAGTTCCCAAAAAGTTTCTCATCTCTGTCTGAGATCTCAGATGCCCGGCTGTCTCTATACAAATCACTACCAGCATTTTGGTCACAACAATTCAACAAGTCTCCAGGAAGTTTGAATATTTCCTTCATCTTCCTGTCTTCTTCTGAGCCCTCCATACTCTTCCAACCTCTTCCCGTTGCCCAGTTCCAAAGCTGTTTTCATATTGTCAGGTATCTTTATAGCAATGTCCCACTCTTCAGTACCAATTTTCTGTATTAGTTCATTCTCAAATTACTGTAAAGAAATACCTGAGACTGGGTAATTTATAAAGAAGGGAGATTTAATTGACTCATAGTTCTGCAGGCTATACAGGAAACATTGTGGCTTCTGCTCCTAGGGAGGCCTCAGGAAGCTTCCAATCACGGTGAAAGGTGAAGGGGAAGAAGACATGTCTTACATGGCAGGAGCAGAAGCGAGAGAGAGAGAGTGGGGAGTTGCCACACACTTTTGTGTTAAACAATCAGATCTCAAGAGGACTCACTCACTACCACAAGAACACCACCAGGGAGATGGTGCTAAACCATTCATGGGAAACTTCCCCCATGATCACATCACCTCCCACCAGTTCCATCTTCAACTCTGGAGATTAAAATTTGACATGAGATTTGGTGGCGACACAGATCCAAGCCATATCAGGTGCATTTCAGGTGTTCTCTTTTAGGTATCTTGAAAAATGTAATGCATAGTTTTAACTATAATCACCCCACTTTGCTTTCTGAACTTATTAGAAGTTATTCCTTATGGGCAGGGCACAGGGGCTCACGCCTGTAATCCCAGCACTTTCGGAGGCCAAGGCAGGTGGATCACTGAAGACCAGGAGTTCGAGACCAGCCTAGCCAACATGGTGAAACCCCATCTCTACTAAAAATGCAAAAATTTACTACTCTGGAGGCTGAGGCATGAGAATTGCTTGAACGTGGGAGGTTGCAGTGAGCCAAGATCTCATGACTGCACTTCAGCCTCGGTGACAGAGTGAGACTGTGTCAAAAACAACAACAACAACAACAACAACAAACCCAAAAACTTGTTCCTTCTATCTAACTGTATGTTTGTACCTATTAACCGACCTCTCTTTATCTACCCTCCCTCACCACTATACACCCTCTCCAGGCGGGTACCTATCATTCTACTCTTTACCTCTATGAAATAAACTTTTTTGGCTTGACATATGAGTGAGAACATGCAATATGTTTCTGGGTTTTTTTTTTTTTTTTTTTTTTTTTTTTTTTTTTTTTTTTTTTTTTTTTGAGACAGAGTCTCACGTTGTCACCCAGGCTGGAGTGCAGTGGCGCGATCTCTGCTCACTGCAAGCTCTGCCTGCTGGGTTCATGCAATTCTCCTGCCTCAGCCTCCTGGTAGCTGGGACTACAGGTGCCCATCACCACACCTGGCTAATTTTTTTTGTATTTTTAGTAGAGATGGGGTTTCACCACATTAGCCAGCATGGTCTTGATCTCCTGACTTTGTGATCCGCCTGCCTCAGCCTCCCAAAGTGCTGGGATTACAGGTGTGAGCCACTGCGCCTGGCCTGCAATATGTTTCTTTCTGTGCTTGGCTTATTTTACTTAACCTAATGATCTCTAGTTGCATGTTGTTGCAAATGACATAATTTCATTTTTTTTTAATGTACAAATGCTATTCCATCATGTATATGTACACCATATTTTCCTTTTCCATTCATCCATTGATGGGCACTTAGGTTGATTCCTTATCTTTGTTATTGTGAGTAATTCTGCAACAAACATAAGAGTTTATGTATCCCTTTGTTATATTGATTATTTTTCCCTTGGATAGACACCCAGTAGTGGGATTGCTGAAATACATGGTAGTACTATTTTTAGTTTTTTGAAAAAATCTCTGTACTGTTTTTCCATAGTGGCTGTATCAGTTTACATTCCCATCAAGTGTGCAAGAGTTGTCTTTTCTCTGTATCTTCACCAACACCTGTTATTTTTGATTTTTTAATAATAGCCATTAGAATGGTTTAAATTTGCATTTCTCTGATGATTAGGAATGTTGGACATGTTTTCATACACCTGCCAGCCATCTATATGTCTTAGTTTGAGAAATGTCTTTTCGTGTTTTTTGTTTTTTTTAATGGGATTATTATTATTAATTATTATTATTTTTACTGTTGAGTTGTTTGAGTTCCTCGTATATTCTGGATATTAGTCCCTTGTTGGATGAATAGTTTGCAAATATTTACTCCCACTCAGGAGGTTCTTCCTTCACTCTGTTGACTGTTTCTTTTCCTGTACCAAAGGTTTTTAGTTTAATATTGTCTCATTTGTCTATTTCTGTTTTCATTTCCTGTGGTTTTGAGGTCTTTGCTATAAAATGTTTGCCTATGCCAGTGTCTGAATAGTTTTCGCCATGTTTTCTTTCAGTAGTTTTAGTGTCAGGTGTTATGTTTAAGTCTTTAATCAATCTTGTGTTGATTTTTGTATATAGTAAGAGTGTGGGGTTCAGTTTCATTCTTCCACATTTTAATCACATGGAGCACTATTAATTTAAAAGCACTTTCCTTCATGTATGTTCTTAAGGACTTCATTGAAGATCAGTTGTCTGTAAATGTGTGCATTTATTTCTGGGTTATCTATTTTGTTACATTGGTTTATGTGTCCGTTTTTATGTTAATACTGTGTTGTTTTGGTTATTAAAGCCTTATAATAGATTTACAGATCAGGTAGTATGATGCCTCCAGGTTTGTTCTTTTTGCTCAGAATTGCTTTGGCTATTCTGTCTCTTTTTTTGGTTTCATATGAATTTTGGGATTTTTTTTTCTATTTCTATGAAAGTGACATTGATAGTTAGACAGAGGTTACATTGAATATGCAGATTCCTTTAGGCAGTAGGATTATTTTAACAAAATTAATTCTTTCATAACATGAGCATAAAATTTCTTTCTATTTGTTTCTGTTCTCTTCAATTTCTTTTACCAGTATTTTATTTTGTAGTATTCCTTGTAGAGATTTTTTATCTCTTTTATTGAAGAAATACTCATTTATTTACATATAACTGTCTTTAGTTTTGAAAACATATCTGAATATTTTATTATTTGCAATTTTATCACCTAAATAAACAATCCTTCATTTTCATATAAATTTCCTTTAAACAAGAAAAAATTGATCATGGCTATGTTTTTAAAAAGTCTGTTTAAATGTTTATGATCTTGGGCTGTGCTTAATTATTAATACATAGTAAGTTGCACCCTTTCTTCTGGTTTCTGGTGGAGGGCAAGGCATTAGCCAACATACTGAAGTAATTCTGGATGTAACCTTGTAGTACCCAATATGTATTGGCTTTAAATATGTGCATGTATTAAGCATGTATTCTTCTATCTTCACTGTTTTATTTGCTCAACTAGTTAATGACTTATTTTATTTTATTTTTCCAACTTTTGTTTTAGGTTCAGGAGGTACATGTGTGGGTTTTTTATACGGGTAAATTGCACATCATAGGGATTTTGATATAAAGATAATTTCATCACCCAGGTAATAAGCTTAGTACCCCAATAGTAGTTCCTTAATTTTCTCCTTTCTACAACCCTACATCTCAAGTAGGCCACAGTGTCTATTGTTCCCTTCTTTGTGTTCATGTGTACTGAATGTTTAGCTCCTGCTTATAAGTGAGAACATGCACTATTTCGTTTCCTGTTCCTGTGGTTAATTTGCTGAGGATAATGGCCTCCAGCTCCATCCATGTTGTTACAAAGCACATGATCTCATATTGTTTTTTAATGGCTGCATAGTATTCCATGGTGTATATGTACCACATTTTCTTTATTTATTCCACCATTGTTGGGCATTTAGGTTGATTCCATGTCTTTGCTATTGTGAACAGTGCTACAATGAACATGCACATGCATGTGTCTTTGTGGTAGAATTATTTATTTTCTTTGGGTATGTATCAAATTGTATATGGGATTACTGAATTGACTGGTAGTTCTAAGTCCTTTGAGAAATTTACAAACTGCTTTTAATAGTGGATGAACAAGTTTACCTTCCTACCAACAGTGTATTAGTATTCCTTTTCTCCATAGCCTCACCAGCATCTGTTATTTTTTGAATGTTTAACAATAGCCATTCTAACTGATTTGAGATGGTGTCTCATTATGGTTTGATTTGCATTTCTCTAATAATTGGTGATGTTAGCATTTTTTCATTTGCATGTTGGCCATGTGTATGTCTTCTTTTAAAAAGTATTTATTCATGTCCTTTGCCCACCTTTTTATGGGGTTGTTTTCTTCTTGTAAATTTGTTTAAATTCCTTATAGATGCTGGATTTTAGACCTTCATTGGATGCAAATAGTTTGCAAATATTTTCTCCCATACTGTAGGTTGTCTGTTTACTCTGTTGATAGTTTCATTTGCTGTGCAGAAGCTCTTTAGTTTAATTAGATCCTGCTTGTCAATTTTTGTTTTTGCTGTAATTCGTTTTGGTGTCTTCATCATGAAATCTTCACCAGGGTCTATGTCCAGAATGGTATTGCCTAGGTTTTCAACAAGGTTTTTATAGTTTTAGTTTTACATTTAAATCTTTAATCCATCTTCAATTGATTTTTGTATATGGTGAAAAGAAAGGGTCTGGTTTCAGGCTTCTGCATGTGGTTAGCCAGTTATTCCAGCACCATTTATTGAATAGTGAGTCCTTTCTCCTTTGCTTGTTTTCGTCAACTTTGTCAAAAATCAGATGGTTATAGGTGTATGGCTTTATTTCCCGGTTCTCTATTCTGTCCCTTTGGTCTATGTGTCTGTTTTTGAGTTAGTACCATGCTGTTTTGGTTACTGTAGCCTCAGTATAGTTTGAAGTCAAACAGTGTGATGCCTTCAGCTTTTTTCTTTTTGCTTAGGATTACTTTAGATATTTGGGTTCTTTTTTGGTTTCATGTAAATTTTAGAATAGTTTTTTTTTCTAATTCTGTGAAAAATGTCATTGGGAGTTTGACAGGAATAGCATTGAATTGTAAATTGCTTATGGCAGTATGGCCATTTTAACAATACTGATTCTTCCTATCCATGAGGATAAAATGTTTTTCTATTTGATTGTATTATTTCTGATTTATTTCTAGGTATTTTTGGTAGCTATTGTAAATGAACTACCTTCTTGATTTATTTTTTTTCCAATTTCATTATTGGTATATAGAAACAGTATTAATTTTTTGTATGTTGATTTTTTGTCCCACAACTTTACTAAATGTATTTCATCAGTTCTAAGAGTTTTTTTGGTGACATCTTTTGGTTTTTAAAAATAGAAAATCATGTGGTTTGCAAAGACAAGCAATTTGACTTTCTCTTTTCCAATTTGGATGGTTATTTCTTTCTCTCACCTGATTGCTTTGGCTAGGATTTCCAGTACTATGTTGAATTGTAGAGCTGAATGTGGGCATCCTTTTTTGTTCCAGTTCTTAGAGAAATGGTTTTCCATTTTTCCCCATTCAGTATGATGTTATCTGTGAGTTTGTCGTATATGGTCTTATTATTTTGAGGTATGTTCATTCTATGGGTAGTTTGTTGAGAGTTTTAATCATAAAGGGAAGTTAACTTTTTCACATTTTTCTGCATTATTGAGATGACTATATAATTTTTGTTCTTTACTCCATTTGAGGACTGAAACAAAGGTTCAACCCCCCCCCCGACAGACTAATGGACCCTTAATATGGTTTGGCTATATCCCCACCCAAATCTCATCTTGAATCCTAGTTCCCATAATCCCCACATGTTGTAGGAAGGGCCTAGTTGGAGGTAATTGAATCATGAGGGTGGTTACCCCTATGCTGCTGTTCTCATGATAGTGAGTGAGTTCTCACAAGATCTGATGGTTTTATAAGGGGCTTTTCCCCCTTTTGCTTGGCACTTCTTGCTGCTGCCATGTGAAGAACGACATGTTTGCTTCTCCTTCTGCCATGATTGTAAGTTTCCTGAGGGCTCCTCAGCCAGGCTGAACTGTGAGTCAATTAAACCTTTTTCCTTTACAAATTGTGAAGTCTTGAGTATGTCTTTATTAGCATAAAATTAGTGTGAACATGGACTAATACAACCCACTAGGCTAAAATACCCCCAAACCTTTAAGTTTCTGGTCATAGTGAGACAGATTGGTGATATCCCACTCTTGGCTTCCCCTTACTTATTATTACCAGATTTTCTCAAAAGCTAGCTTGTCAGAACAAAAGATAGGAAAACATCTCCACTTATTTCATTTGACCACCTGACACCACTCCTTCTGTTTTCATGGTTCTGGCATGGCAGTTCTCCTTGTCTACAAAGCATTCCTTTCTGAGAAATGACTGCTGGCTGTGGACTGGTTTTGACCAGTTTACTGAGTATGCGCAGAGAGGTGGCTCTGTGCCCTATGTTTCACCTTTTTTAGGTGAAATTTGAAAATTTGGTCACTTTATGGGCTCTCATATGTCACAAGGGATTTAGTTATCCTTTTTTATTTTTAGTTTTGCTGACTGGGTTATTTCAAAAGACCTGTCTTCACATTCTGATTTTTTTTTTTTCTTGCTGGATCTAGCCTATTGTTGAAACTTTCAAATGCATTGTGTATTTCGTTCAATTAATTCTTCTATTCTAGGATTTCTGTTTGGTTCTGTTTTATATCTATCTATGGTAAATTTCTCATTTGTGTTCTGAATTGTCTTTCTGATTTCTCTGTATTGTTTTCCAGAGTTCTCTTGTATGTCACTGAGCTTCTTTAGCATCAAAGTTTTGAATTCTTTCTTCTGAGATTTCATGAATTTCTTTTCGATTAGTATCTGTTGCTGGAGAATTATTGTGTTCCTTTGGAAGTGTCACGTTTCCTTGCTTTTTCTTCTTCCTATGTACTTACTTTGATACCTGCACGTCTGATGTAACAGTTGCTTTATACATCTTTTAAAAATTTGTTTTTGGAGACAAGGACATTTTCCTGAAGACATATCTATGGTGCTGGTTGGGTATTGCACTTTAGCTTTGATTCTGGGTGCATTTAATAGTGTAGTCTCTGTATTATTTCTTTGGCTGTAAACAGTGTCAGTGATGTCTGTAATTTCCTCAATGACTCAGGGTGTAGTTGTTAGTGAAGGTTTTGATGAAGTTTTGCTGGGAACTGGAACACCAGGTAGGCCAGTCTTCAGACACCAGTGGTGGCAGCAGTGGGCTGAGTGTGCCTGTCTTTGGGCCCTACAGGACCAGCATTAGTGGGTTGAGGCAGGCCAATTATTGGGCCTCCAGGTGGCTTGCTCTAGTGTTGGGAATATCAGTGGAGGGTTGGCAGGTTGGGTGCGTTCTTGAGCCCCTAAGGGGTGGGTGTTGCTTGGGCAATGGCAGTAGCAGTGGTGGAACAGCACTTTGGGACCCAGGTGGTCCCCACTGGTGTTAACAGTGGCTGAAATGGTTTGGGCAAGCTGTTCCCCAGACCCACAGGTGGCATATGTAGGTAGATGCTAGCTGTGGTGGCAGTGGCAGGTGAGTGGGTCCAACTTTAGACTCTAGGAGAAGTGCTCAGATGCCACCAGTGGTGCACTGGACTGGGAGAGTCCCAGACTCCTGGGTGATGTGCTCAAGTACTTGGGTGGGGGTAACCAGGCCTGCCTGTGTCCTCAGGCCTCTTGTTGGTATTAAACACATTGGCTATGGTGTGCAGTAGTAGGGTAAGCCTAGGTGGAGGAGGCAGTGGGTGTGCTACTGCAGAGGGTGGAGTTGCTTTTCCTGGGGGTAGCCATGGGCAGGCAGCTGGGGGTGTGGGCTTTTAGTGTACCTCAGCCCATAGCAGTCTACACCTACAGCAGTTGCAGGCAGCAGAACTTGTCCTCAGGGTAAATGAGAATGTGCAACCATTCCTCTGCAGGGGTGGGGCAGAATCGCTGCTGGTGTCTGCCATACTGGCCCAGGTTGCAGGGCAAGATGCAGTCTGGTGTGGGCTAGGCTCTCAAAATGGCGTCTTGTTGTTGTGTGCAGGACTTCAGGGCTTGTGGGACCCAGCATGACCTCTCTTTCTGAAGCAATGCCTTTGTGTGGTTTCCAGGGACTCCCTATGTTATTCTTGGGGCCTACAAGGGTCATGCAGCTCTCCATTGGCTAGGATTATAGGATTTCATGGTGGGAATGTGGACCACTGGGAATCTCTCACTTACATTTTCCCTGCATTAGGAAGTCTCTTCTGGCTCTTCACTGATCTTGGCTAAGCAGACTGCCTTGCTCCCTGCCTTTCCCTTGCTTTAGGTGTTTGTTGCCACTTCTCTGTTGAATTCCAGTGTTTTCTCTTGGATGATCTATTCAAAGAGTGATTATCTCTTCACTATTTTGGTTCTTTTAATTAAAGGAGGTAAGAGATGCTTCTAATCAGCCATATTGGCCCCTGTTTTGTTGCACTTTTGACTGATAGAATTTCTAAGCACAGGCATCAGATAAAAATTTAACAAATGACTTGGATGGTCAGATGACAGAACTTGGGAACAAAAATGCAGTTGGAAATTTAATGGGTACCTACATGCAAGGGAACTAACTGCAGAGAGGCTGAACCCTGTTCTCCAAACTGATAATAAACTGCCCAAGTTATTAAATTATTGATAAATTCACAATCATGGAAGAGTTCCCCTAGGCACTGGGTTAAAAGAACAGCAGCTGGAAGCCAGATAAATTGAACAAATATATCATGTGCTGCAAAACAAATGGAAAGGAGTTTACTATATATTTTATGGTATAAATATAGAGAAGACAGCTATCTACCACAACATAAAACCAACAACCATTAGAAGAATATAACAGATTTCAGAGTCACTATAATTATTATTTATAATGTCCTATTTTTGAACAAAGTGTCTAAAAAATGCAAAGAAGCAGTAAAGTATAAGCTATGTCAATGAAAAATGGTGGTCAATTGAGACTGACTCCAAATAATTGTTGGATTTAGGCGACAACGACTTCAAAGAACGTATTATAATATGTTCAAAGGCTTAAAAATGCATAAACAAACCAACATAGAATCTAATCAGAAAAACATAAACTATATAAAAAAGGATAAACTCTATAGCTGAAAAAATACAGTCACTGTAATGATAAAATAACTAGATGGGTTTAAAAGTAGTTTACAGATGGCAAGCAGGAAAAAATTAATTAAGTATATAATGCCTGTTCAAATGTTTTATCTATTTTTAAAATTGGGCTATTTTACTTCTTATTTATTTATAAGAGTTCTTTGTACATTCTTGTTCAAGAGTTGGCAAGATCTTAAAGGCCAGAGAGAAATATCTTGGGCTCATTGGCCAAACAATCTGTCATAACTACTCATCTCTGTCACTATAATACACAGGCAATACAGATGGTCAGCCAACGTTTGTAATTTTCTGATCTCTTTTCTGAACATAAGGCCTAAGTGAGATATATATATATACTGCAAATATTATATCCGTTTCTGTGTTTGTTTGCTGTCACTTAAAGAACAAATGTTTTAAATTTTGATGAATGTATCAGTCAGCATGGGCTGCCATAACAAAATACTTAGACTGGGGGCTTAAACAATAGACATTTATTTTCTTATAATTCTACAGAAACAGGATGCCAGCATGGTCAGTTTCTGAGGTCTCTTCTTTAGGTTTTTTTTTCTGCTTCTCTTCCTCCTTCCACCTTAAGATAGCCCCCAGTGTCTATTGTCCCCCTTTTTTGCATCCATGTGTTCTCATCATTTAGCTTCTGCTTATAAGTGAGAACATGCAACATTTGGTTTTCTGTTCTTGTGTTAGTTTGCTAAGGATAATGGCCTCCAGCTCCATCCATATTGCTGCAAAGGACATGATCTTGTTCTTTTTTAGAACTGCATAGTATTTCATGGTGTATATGTACCACATTTGCTTTATCCAGTCTACCATTGATGGGCATTTAGGTTGATTCCATGTGTATTAGTCTGTTCTCATGTTCTCATACTGCTAAGAAACGCATACCTGAGACTGGGTAATTTATAAAGGAAAGAGGTTTTTTTTTTTTTTTGAGACGGAGTCTGGCTCTGTTGCCCAGGCTGGAGTGCAGTGGCATGATCTCCACTCACTGCAAGCTCTGCCTCCCACGTTCACACAATTCTCCTGCCTCAGCCTCCTGAGAAGCTGGGACTACAGGCACCTGCCACCAGGCCCAGCTAATTTTTTGTATTTTTAGTAGAGATGGGGTTTCAGCGTGTTAGCCAGGATGGTCTCAATCAGGAAAGAGGTTTAACTGACTCGTAATTCCACATGGCTGGGGAGGCCTCACAATCATGGTGGAAGCAAAGGAGGAGCAAAGTCACATCTTAGAAGGTGGCAGGCAAGAGAGAATGACAGCCAAGCAAAAGTGGAAACCCCTTGTAAAACCATAATATCCTATGAGACTTATTCACTACCAAGAGAAAAATATGGGGGAAACCACTCCCATGATTTAATTTTCTCCCACTGGGACCCTCCCACAAAACGGAATTATGGGAGCTACAATTCAAGATGTGATTTGGATGAGGACACAGTCAAACCGTATCACCATGTCCTTGCTATTGTGAATAGTGCTGCAATAAATACACATGGGGATGTGTCTTTATGATAGAATAGTTTATATTCCTTTGGGTATGTATTAGTCCGTTTTCATACTGCTCTGAAGACATACCCAAGACTGAGTAATTTGTAAAGAAAACTGTGAGATTAGTAAACTAACAGTTCCACATGGCTGGGGAGGACTCCTAGTCATGGCAGAAGGCAAAGGAGGAGCAAAGGCATGTCTTAATGGTGGCAGGCAAGAGAGTGTGTGCAGAGGAGCTGCCCTTTATAAAATGATCAGATCTAGTGAGACTTATTCACTATCACAAGAACTTCATGGGAAAAACCTGCCCCATGTTTCAATGACCTCCCACAAGATCCCTCCCATGACATATGGAGATTATGGGAGCTACAATTCAGGATGAGATTTAGGTGGGACACAGCCAAACCATATCAAGGTATATACCCAGGAAAGAGATTTCTGGGTCAAATGGTAGTTCTGTTTTACCTCTTTGAGGAATTACCACACTGCTTTCCACAATGGCTAAACTAATTTACACTCCCACCAACAGTGTATAAGCGTTCCCTTTTCTCTGCAACCTCACCAGCATCTGTTTTTTTTTTGACTTCTTAATGATTGCCATCCTGACTGGTATGAGATGGTATCTCATGGTGGGTTTGATTTGCATTTCTCTAATGATCAATGATATTGAGCTTTTTTTTCATATGCTTGTATGTCTTCTTTTGAAAATAGTCTGTTCACGTCCTTTGCTTTTGTGGGCTTTTTGTTTTTGTCCTGTAAGTTTGTGTAAGTTTCTTATAGATTCTGGATATTAGACCTTTGTTGGATGCATAGTTTGCAAATATTTTCTCCCATTCTGTAGGTTGTCTGTTTACTCTGTTGATAGTTTCTTCTTCTGTTGTGCAGAAGCTCTTTAGTTTAATTGGATCCCATTTGTCAATTTTTGCTCTTGTTGTATTTGCTTTTGGTGTTTCCATCATGAATCTCTGCCAGCTCCTATGTCCAGAATGGTATTGCCTAGGTTATATTCCAGGGTTTTTATAGTTTTGCGTGTAAGTCTTTAGTTCATCTTGAGTTTTTTTAAATGTAGTGTAAGAAAGGGGTCCAGTTTCAATCTTCTGCATATTGTTAGCCAGTTATCCCAGTACCATTTATTGAATAGACAGTCCTTTCCCCATTGCTTGTTTTTGTTAGCTTTGTCAAAGATCAGATGGTTGTGTGTGTGGCCTTATTTGTGGATTGTCTATTCTGTTCCATTGGTTGATGTGTCACTTTTGTACCAGTTCCATGCTGTTTTGGCTACTGTAGTCCTGTAGTATAAAGTTGAGTATTATAATGTGATGCCTCTGGCTTTGTTCTTTTTGCTTAGGATTGCCTTGGCTATTTGGGCTCTTGTTTGATTATATATGAATTAATTTTTTTTCTAGTTCTGGGAAGACTATCATTGGTAGTTTAATAGGAATAACAAATTGCTTTGGGCAGCATGGGCAATTTAATAATACTAATTTTTTCCTATCCATGAGCATGCAATGTTTTTGCATTTGTTTGTGTCATCTCTGATTTCTTTGAGTAGTGCTTTGTAATTCTCATTGTAGAAATCTTTCACCTGCCTGGTTAGCTATATTCCTAGGTATTTTATGCTTTTTGTGAATGGGAATGCCTTTCTGATTTGACTCTCAGGTTGGCTGTTGTTAGTGTATAGGAATGCTAGTGGTTTTTGTATGTTGATTTTGTATCCTGCGACCCTGCTGAAGTTATTTATCAGATTAAGGAGCTTTTGGGTTGAGACATTGGGGTTTTCTAGGTACAGAATCATGTCATCTGCAAACAGAAATGGTTTGACTTCCTTTCTTCCTATTTTAATGTCCTGTATTTATTTCTTTTGCTTCATTGCTCTTGCCGGGACTTCCAATACTTTGTTGAATAGGAGTGGTGAGAGAGAGCATCCTTGTTTGTGCCAGTTTTCAAGGGGAATGCTTCCAGCTTTTGCCCATTCTGTATGATGTTGACTGTGAGCTTCATAGTTGGCTGTTTTCATTTTGAGGTCGCTATTTGTCTGTTCAGAGATTCCATTTCTTCCTGATTCAGTCTTAGGAGAATGTGTGTGTCCAGGAATTTATCCATTTTTTTCCAGATTGTCTAGTTTGTGGGCATACAGGTGTTTATAGAAGTCTCTGATGATTATTTGTATTTCTGTGGGGTCAGTAGTAATATTTCCTTTGTTGTTCCTAATTGTGTTTATTTGAATGTTCTCTAACACTACAAAATACTTAGAAAATGAATATTTGTTGAATGAATGAAGCTGTTTACTGTTTTATATTTGCAGTTTAGTATTCTTTAACCTGAAGTATCAAAGTAAACTTAGAACCAATATTTGACTATGATATAATGCATTATATTATACTCCTATTAATTATCAAATGAAAGTGCACCACCTCCTAGACAAAATGAAAAAAATTGATCATCTGAGAATTGACAAACTCTTAAAGATTATGTGTGTTTTTGTGAGTTGAACTGCTCAATATTCACTTGAGAAATGTGATAATGATTCCTGCTGCTTCAAATTCACATTTGAATCTCTAGAATCTTCAGAGATTTATCCCCAAAGGCAAAAAACAATATAGGGTGGCTACTATAGAATGACAAGGAATCTACATTTATAAGTGTAAGATGATTAAATTTTTTGTTTGTTTGTTTTGAGATGGAGTCTCACCCTGTCGCCCAGGCTGGAGTGCAGTGACGCGATCTCCACTTATTGCAACCTCTGCTTCCCGGGTTCAAGCAGTTCTCCTGCCTCAGCCTCCCGAGTTGCTGGGAGTACTGGTGTGCACCACTGAGCCCAGCTAATTTTTGTATTTTTAGAGATGGGGTTTCACCACGTTGGCCAGGCTGGTCTCGAACTCCTGACCTCATGGTCTGCCCACCTTCGCCTCCAAAAGCACTGGGATTACAGGCTTGAGCCACTGCACCTGGCCAGATGATTAAATTTTTATTTCACAAGGTAAGACTTTGGATTTGTGGGCGAATCTGGTGTAATAAATTTCATTTTTTCCATTTGAGAACACTTTATTCTCTAAAGTTGTGTGTGTACTCACAAGTCACAATTAAGAAACAAGACAGATGTAATCTTGCAATTAGCTAGCAAGTAACTTTAGCTGAATTAAATTAAGTTTCTGCAGTCAATTTAGTGTGAATTAACAGACATAAGTCAGTTTACCAAGACTCTTCATTTATCCACCCATAAGAACAGATACTCACATGGTCTTTTACTGCTGTCTAAACTTGGCACTCAGCCATAATGCTAATATAAATTAACTAACAGTGAGTCTCATTTTGTCACCCAGGCTGGAGTACAATGGTGTGATGTTGGCTTACTGCAACCTCTGCCTCCCAGATTCAAGTGATTCTCCTGCCTCAGCCTCCTGAGTAGCTGGGATTACAGGCATGCACCACTATGCCCAGATACTTTTTGTATTTTTAGTAGTGATGGGGTTTCACCATGTTGGCCAGGCTGGCCTTGAACTCTTGACTTCAAGTGATCCACCCATCTCAGCGTCCCAAAGTGCTAGGATTACAGGTGTAAGCCACCATGCCCAGCCAAAGACTGTTTTTTTTTTTGGAGACAGGGTCTCCCTCTATCACCAAGGCTAGAGTGTAGTGGTCCACTCTAGCCACTACATGGCCCACTGCAGCCATGGCCCACTCTAGCAATCATGGCCCACTGCAGCCTTGACCTCCCAGGCTCTGGTGATCCTCCCACCTCAGCCTCCTAAGTAACTGAGACTACAGGTGCACACCACCAAGCCCAGCTAATTTTTAGAGGTGAGGTTTTGCCATGTTGCACAGGTTGGTCTCAAATTTCTGGACTCAAGTGATCTGTCCACCTCAGCCTCCCAAAGTGTTGGGATTACAGATGTGAGCCACCATGCCTGGCCCAACTAGACACTTCAGAGAAAGATAAGGCTGTAAGACCAGACAGCTTGGAGATGAGGGTCAAGCTGGCCATCAGCAGAGTGTCCTTGGTAAACTTCTTATATTTCTAGGCTGAAACTTTGTTCTTCTGTATATTATGTCCAAAATAATATGATTTGATTCTATAATACTTCAATTTGTTAACACTGTTATATTAGGAAATGATTTGGTTTGACTAAATATCTTAATTATGTTCTGAATATTAATCATACAACATTTTGCATAGTGGTTAAATTGATATTTCAACCTACTTGATATAATAATATTTTAACTGGAAATAATAAAAGTAGTTAATCAATGTATACTAGGTGACTTCATTCATAAGCACAACTTGAAATTCCTATTTCTTCCTTGTCCTATGAAGAAAATCGTATGTCTCTTTTAAAAAACTAGTGTTGTTTAAGTGGTAAACATTATAAACTATGTAACTAGCTAGGCATCTCTTTTATACATCAGTTGTACATTTCAGAGAACTGAAATGTTAATCTGTTATCTACTGATTTTCAAGTGTACTAGATTTCCTGGTAAATATTTTCCAACTATGCTATAAATGTAATGGTTATACAATTTTATACGAATTACATTGTACAATTTTATACAAATTACATTAATAACATAGTTATTATGGAAATTGACTGGATTCAAACTACGTGGGATTCAGATCTGGACTCTACCACTTGCTATGTAACCTTAGGAAAGTTACTTAACATTTTCAAACTTAGTTTCCCTATCTATAAAATGGTAATAATAAAAGTGCTTAATATTATTTTATGGAAATTAAAATAGGTACGTCTGTATATATAATGTATATAATACAATAATATATGTTATATATTATATACATATAGATATAATTCTTAACCCTGAGCCAGTATTTTGATAGGCATTCAGTAAATGTTAGCTAATATTTAAGTTTTCATTAATCTTACATTAATATATTTTAATCATTTTTGTTATATGTACCATACCTTTTATTATTCTTGTAAGTCTTATGTTTTAAAATCTTGTGTTTCTTCTAAAACAGATTTTAAAATACAGAAAGACTCATTACCCACAAATATATAAACAATGAAACCCTAAGGTAAAAAAAAAGTCTAAACTTTCCTTGAGTGATACGTCTGTTCATATTAACCTTCATGTATATATTAATGAAGATGAAGCCATCAAATTTATAACATTTTAATGTGCTGTTCTCATCATGGGTTCATTTAGTCAGCAGCTACTCCATCTCATGGATTCCCTGAAGGACGGGAACCGCACTGCTCTGACAGGGTTCATCCTATTGGGCTTAACAGATGATCCAATCCTTTGAGTCATCCTCTTCATGATCATCCTATGCATCTACCTGGTAACCACATCTGGCAATCTCGGCATAATTATTCTTATCAGAATCTCTTCTCAGCTGCATCATCCTATGTATTTTTTTCTGAGTCACTTGGCTTTTGCTGACATGGCCTATTCATCTTCTGTCACACCCAACATGCTTGTAAACTTCCTGGTGGAGAGAAATACAATCTCCTACCTTGGATGTGCCATCCAGCTTGGTTCAGCGGCTTTCTTTGCGACAGTCGAATGCTTCCTTTTGGCTGCCATGGCCTATGACCGCTTTGTGGCAATTTGCAGTCCTCTGCTTTATTCAACCAAAATGTCCACACAAGTCAGTGTCCAGCTACTCTTAGTAGCTTACATGGCTGGTTTTCTCATTGCTGTCTCCTATACCACTTCCTTCTATTTTTTACTCTTCTGTGGACCAAATCAAGTAAATCATTTTTTCTGTGATTTTGCTCCCTTACTTGAACTCTCTTGTTCTGATACCAGTGTCTCCACAGTTGTTCTCTCATTTTCTTCTGGCTCCATCATTGTGGTCACTATGTGTGTCATAGCCATCTCCTACATCTATATCCTCATCACCATCCTGAAGATGCACTCCACTGAGGGGCGCCACAAGGCCTTCTCCACCTGCACCTCCCACCTCACTGCAGTCACTCTGTTCTATGGGACCATTACATTCATTTATGTGATGCCCAAGTCCAGCTACTCAACTGACCAGAACAAGGTGGTGTCTGTGTTCTACACGGTGGTGATTCCCATGTTGAACCCCCTGATCTACAGCCTCAGGAACAAGGAGATTAAGGGGGTTCTGAAGAGAGAGCTTGGTAGAAAAATATTATCTTAATGATGACTATTTTTTGTAGAATTTAATATAATGATATCCCATAGATATAATAATAAAAGGAAATTGAGTGCCTGTCATTGAAATATATGTTTATATATAGTTAACTAGTACAGAGCTTTTTAGTATATGCAGCTAGTGGATTTTCAGACACTAAGTAGTAAATCAGAGGTCCATAGTTAGTTACCTTTAATAAAATTAAGTTAAATGTATAATTAACAAAAACAAAATGTTTCACATGACAGAATACTTAATATGCTAAAAATTTAAAAAAATGTTATTCACATTTATTTTTCAAAAGTAGTTATTTGCTGTAAGTTGAGGTTACTATACTTTAAAATCATTAAGACTGTGTCCATTTTCAACAGCAGCTTATCCTGAAATGTGTGTGATAACTAGAGTTATGACTAATTACATTCTGTGAGGAAATGACAAAGTGGAACCAGAAAATACAATTGCTAGGATCATTTTTCTTGCAGTAAGTTTATCTGTTGGGGATGGGCTTTGTGGACCCATAAAATTCTAAACTGTGTTCTTGACCTCTGAATTTGGCCTTGGATATGTGAAGTCTCTAGAAAAGTAAAGGGGAGATGCCCCTGAGTTACCTGTGGAATCCTCCATCAGGCCAAAAGAGGTGACTTCCTCTGCAGGGATCATCAGTGTTCCTGAACTCGTTAAGGATTGAGTGGAATAAACTCTTGTAGTGATTTGTTCATAGTTAGATCCACAGCCTGCTAAGGATACTTAAGGGAAGTGGACCGTTCCATCCCAAATAATCTTAATCTTCCTCTATATGCCAATGACTACCACATTTGTTTCTCTTTCCTCATCCTCTCTTCGGCTCCTAACTTGCTGTCCTGCTGTAATATGCACCATCATTGAATCAATGTATTATTATTATTATTTTTGAGACAGATTCTCACTTTGTTGCCCAGGCTGGAGTGCAGTGGTGCAGTCTCGGCTTACTGCAGCCTTGAGCATTTGGGCTCAAGTGATCCTCCCATCTCAACCTCCTGAGTAACTGGAACCACAGGCATGGGCCATCATGACTAATTTTTAAATTTTTTTGTAGAGACAGGGTCTCCTTATGTTGAGCAGGCTGGTTAAACTCCTGGGCTTAAGCAATCCTCCTGCTTTGGCCTCCCAGAGTACTGGGATTACAGGTGTGAGCCACTGTGCCCAGCCCGAATCAATTTACTGATTCAGAAACCTTATAGTGATTTATTTTTTTCTTCTCTACACTCCTACACTGTGTTACAAATTCTTATACATTCTGAGTCCAATATTTACTTACAGCTTCTCTTCATCTTCATTGTCAGCACTTTGATTTCAAGTTACCACGTCTTACATTTATTTTACAATAGTACCCCTGGATATCTAATTATTATGTGTCAACTTGACTTGGCTATGGTGCCCAGTTGTTTGGCTGAACATCAGGATAGATATTGCTGCAAAGGTATTTTTTAGATGTGATTAACACTTAAATCAGTAGCTTTGACTGAAGCAGATTACCCGCTGTAATATGAATGGATCTTTTCTAATCAGTTGAAGGCCTTAAGAGAAAAGAATGAGGAACCTTCAAAGAGAAAGAAATTCTGCCTCTAGACTGCCTTTGGATTCAAGACTGCAGTATCACCTCTTGCTGGAACTTCCAATCTGCTCATCTCCTCTGTGTATTGAGGATTTGCTAGCCACCAAAATAATTGCATAAGGGTAATTCTTAATTTCTCTCTCTCTCTCTCTCTCACACACACACACAAACACACACACACCCTTCACATACACAGACACATACACACTCACACATGTATACACACATCCTATTGAATCTGTTTCTCTGAAGAACCTTGACTAATAAACCCTAGCCAGCTTTCTACTTTGTTTCTCACTCTCTTCCAATCCTCAATATGCTAACCATAAATTTAAATAGATTAGTTCAGATCCTGAATATGGCCTTTTTTTTTCATCTCTCACCACTCTTCCTCTCGGCCCTAAGCACAAAACTCTAAAAACTAATTATTTGGTCTTGTTTGGTCTTATTTCAAATCCTTAAACATGTGTATTTTCTTTGATGTCTCAAGACCCTCTTATGTGCAGTACCTCTAACTGAAACACATTTCCCCTCTCACCTGGGTAATGCTTACTTACGCTATACATACCAACCTAAATTTTATTTCCCCTCATGTAGGAAGCCTTCTTGGGGCTCCAGATCAAATCAGGTATGATATTTTTCCTCTTTTCCCATGTATCTGATTTTCACACAGTTCCTGGAAAAATAAAAACTCCTCCAGAGCTATATATAACTGTGAGACAGTAAAAATACAACTAGCATGTGTATTGTGGGTGTTCCAGAAGGACAGGAGGATTAAAGAGGGACTGAGCAAGTATTCAAAGAAACAATAGCAAAAAACTTCCTAAATTTTGTGAAAGACATATAGAGCACAGATTCGGGAAGTTGAGAAACCTCAAATAGGATACGCCCAAGGAAATCCATGCTAATTAAATTTTAAAAACTAAAAACAGAAAAGCCTTTAAAGAACTAGAGAGAAAGAATTTATTCTTATAGTGGAAAAGCATTTAGAAAAGACAGAGAGTTTCTCATCTGATACCATAAAAACAAATGAGGGTGGAATATTTTTCTTTTTTTGCATTTTTATTGTATATATTTAAGATGTACAACATGATGTTTTGGTATACAAGTACGTAGTGAAATAATAACTATATTCAAGCAGACTAACGTGTCTATTACCTTACATAGCTTTGTGTGTGTATGTGTGTGTGTGTTTGTGTGTGTGTGTGGTAGAAGCACCTAAAATCTACTCTCTTAGCATACTTTTAGTATACAATACCCTAACTATAGTCCACATGCTATATAGCTGTAGACTTAATTCATCCTACGTAGCTGCAACTTTGTACCTTTTGACCTAGATCTCCCACTTCCCCCACACTTTGCTCCAGTCTACTATTTTTTTCTATCTACTGAACATTTTTTTCTTACATATAAGTGAGATTATGCAGTATTTTTCTCTATCTTCTTTATTTCACTTAGCATAGCATCATCCAGATTCATCCATGTTGTCGTAAATGAGAGAATCTCCTTGTTTTCTTTTAAGGCTGCGTCATATTCCACTGTGTATATGTAACACAATTTCTTTATCTATTTACCCATAGATGGGCACTTAGGTTATTTCTGTATCTTGGCTATTTTGAATAATGTTGAATGAACATGGGAGTGCAGATATCTCTTTGTCATCCTGATTTCATTTATTTTGTGAATATACCTAGAAGAAAGATTGCTGAACTATATGTTAGTTCTATTTTAAAATTTTGGAGGAAACTCCACATTGTTTTTATTATAGCTATACCAATTTATCTTCCACCGACAGTGTACAATGGTTCCCTTTCCTTCACACCCTAACCAACACTTGTTACTACTTGTCTTTTTGGTGGTAGCCATACTTTCAGGTGTGAGAAGATATTTCATTGTGTTTTGATTTGCATTTTGCTGAAGGTTAATATTGAACACCTTTTCAAATACATGTTTCAAATGTATATAGGCCATTTGCATATTTTCTTTTTGAAAATATCTATTCAGGACTTTTGCCTATTTTTTAAACCCAGTTATTTGTGCTTTTTGTTGCTATTAAGTTGTGTGAATTATATATATTAGATCTTAACCCCTTATAATATACATGTTTTGCAAATAGCTTCTCCCAATTCTGTCTTTTCATTTTGTATTCATTGCTGTGCAGATTTTTAGTTTGAAGTAGTCCCAATTTTTTATTTTTGCTTTTGTTGCCTGTGCTTTTGGTGTCAAATCTAAAATTAATTGAGAAGACCAACATCAAGGAGCTTTTTCCCTATGCTTTTCTCTAGGAGTTTTATAGTTTCAGGTATTTTGTTTAGATCTTTAATCCATTTTGAGTTGATTTTGTGTATGGTATAAGTAAGCATCCAATATTATTCTTTTGCGTGTGCATATGCAGTTTTTCCAAAACCATTTATTAAAGACACTATTCTTTCCCCATTGTGTATTCTTGGTGCCCTTGTGGAAAATTAATTGACTATATATGTTGATTTATTTCTTGTCTTTCCATTTTGTTCCATTGGTCTGTGTGTATGCCAGTACCATACTGTTTTGATCACTTTAACTTTGTAATATAATTTGAAATCAGTAAAAGTGATGTTTCTAGCTTTGTCTTCTTTGCCTAATACTGCTTGAGTTATTTGAACTTTTTTGAGGTTCATAAGAATTTTATGACTTTTTTTCAATTTTTCTAAAAAGATCATTGTAATTTTGACAAATTTTATTATGTCTATAGTTTGCTTTGGGTGGTATCTATATCTGTCAATCCATGAACAGGGATATTTATTTGTTTCTTCTTCAATTTTTTACATCCTTTTTAAAATAATTTTTCATGTATAGATTTTTTACCTTCTTGGATAAATTTATTCTTAAGTATTTTATTCTTTTGGTGCTATTTAATATTATAAATGGGATTGTTTTCTTAATTTATTTTCACATAGACCTTTGTTCATATAAAGAAGTACAACTGACTTTTCTATGTTGATTTAGCATCCTGCAACTTTATTTGATTCATTTATTAGTTCTAATGTGTGTGTGTGTGTGTTTGCCCGTAGTCTTTAGGATTTCATACAGATATGATAACGTTATCTGCATACAGATACGTTGCATCTTTCTGATTTGGATGGCTTTTATTTTTCTTTCATGACTAATTTATTTGGCTAGGGCTTCCAGTACTATGTTGATTAGAAATGGTGAGAGTGTGCATCCTTGTCTTGTTGCTGATTTTAGAGAAAAATATTTCAGCCTTTCACTACTGAATATGATGCTAGCTGTGGGCTTGTCATACATGATCTTCGTTATGTTGAGGTATATTTTTTGATACATAATTTTTTGAGAGTTTTATCCTGAAGGGATGTTGAATGTTGTCAGATACTTATCCAGCATTTATTGAGGTGATCATGTGATTTTAATCCTACATTCTGTTAATGTGGTGTATCATATTTATTGTTTCCATATGTTGAACCACCTTTACATCAGAGGGATAAATCCCACTTGATCATCATGTATAATATGTTGTTGAATTTGTTTACTAGTATTTTATTGAACATTTTTGCATCTGTATTTATCAGGGTATTCGTCTGTAATTTTTTCTTGTAGTGTATTTGTCCATCCTTGATATCATGGTAATGCTGACTTCACAGAATAATTTTCAAAGTGTTGCTTTCTCTTGAATGTTTTGGAAGAATTTGAAAAGATTGGCATTAATTATTCTTAAATGTTTGGTAAAATTCACGATCCATTTTATCCTGGGTCTTTCTTTCATGGAAGATAGTTTATTACTGATTCAAATTCCAAACTCCTTATTGGTCTGTTCAGATTTTATTTTTATGTTAGACATACGTAAAAAATATAACACCTATGTTTCTAGGAATTTATCCATTTATTCCAGGTTATTCAATTACTGGTGTATAATTTTTCACGGTAGTCTCTTTGTATTTCTGTGGTATCAGGTGTAATGTATTCTCTTTTAATTTGGATTTTATTTACTTATGTCTTCTCTTTTATTTTCTTAGTCTAAGGGTTAGCCAATTTGGTTAATTTTTACTCAAAAAATCTCTCAATTTGTTGGTCTATTTTTTTCTATTTTTTTTAATTCATTTCAGCTCTGATATTTGTTATTTCCTTTTTTTAAAGCACACTTTGGGCTTAATTTGTTTTTCCTTTTCTGGTTCCTTGAGGTGTAACATTAAGTTGTTATTTGCAACTTATTCATCTGACTAATATGGATAATATTAATATGGGTTTAATATCCAAAGTCTACAAGGAACTTAAGCAAATTTACAAGAAAAAAATGAACTACCCCATTAAGAAGTGGGCAAAGGACATGAACAGACACTTCTCAAAAGAAGACACTTATGCAGCCAACAAACATATGAAAAAAAAGCCCAACATCACTAATAATTAGAGAAATGTAAATCAAAACCACAATGAGATACCATCTCATGCCAGTCAGAATGGCAATTATTAAAAAGTCAGGAAACAACAGATGTTGGCAAGGCTGTGGAGGGATAGGAATGCTTTTATACTGTTGGTGGGAATGTAAATTAGTTCAACCATTGTGGAAGACAGTGTAGTGATTCCTCAAAGACCTAGAACCAGAAATGCCATTTGACTCAGCTATCCCATTACTGGGTAAAGACCCAAAGGAATATAAATCATTCTGTTATAAAGATACATGCATATGTTTGTTCTTTGCAGCACTATTCACCATAGCAAAGACATGGAACCAACCCAAATGCTCATCAATGATAGACTTGATGAAGAAAATGTGGTACATATACACCAAGGAATACCATGCAGCCATAAAAAGGAACAAAATAATGTCCTTTGCAGGGACATGGATAGAGTTGGAAGTCATTATCCTCAGCAAACTAACACAGGAACAGAAAACCAAATGTTTTCACTCATAAGTGGGAGCTGAACAATGAGAAAACATGGACACAGAGAAGAGAACAAAACACATCTGGGTCCTGTCAGGGATGAGGGTGGGGGCAGGGAGAGCATCAAGAAAAATAGCTAATGCATGCTGGGCTTAATCCTAGGTGATGGGTTAATAGGTGCAACAAGCCACCATGGCAAACATTTACTTATGTAACAAACTGCACATCCTGCACATATACCCCAAAACTTAAAATAAAGTAAAATTTAAAAGTTGTTATTTGAGATCTTTCTTTTTTTAATGTAGACATTTACCACCATAATCCTTCTTAGAACTACTTTTGATTTATTTAGTAAGTTTTTAGATATTATGTTTCCACCTTCATTTGTCACAAGATATATTTTTATTTCCCATTTGCTTTCTTCTTTGACTATTGGTTGTTCAAGAAAGTGATATTTAATTTCCACATATTTGTGATTTTTACAATTTATTTCCTGTCATTGATTTCTGGCTTCTTACCATTGTGGTCATAAAAGATGCTTGATATGATTTTAATCTTTTAACATTTATTAACACTTGTTTTCTTGCTTTACATATGATCTATCCTAGAGAATGTTTCATATGCATTTGAGAAGAATGTGTTTTCTGTTGCTGTGGGATGCAATATTCTGTATATGCCTGTTAGGTTCATTTGGCCTAAAATCCATAGTCCTTTTATTGTCTTTGTGTCTGAATAACTTATCTGTTATTGAAAGAAAAATATTGAAGTCCCCTGGAAGTATTGTACTGCTGACTTTCTTCCTTCAGATTACTTAATAATTGCTTTATGTATTTAGGAGCTCTGACCTAGGGTGCCTATGTATTAATTATTGCTTTTTCTCTTGGTAAATTGCCATATTTATCATATAATTATCTTCATTGCCTTTTGTGACAGTTTTTGACTTCAAGTCTATCTTATCTGATATAAGTATAGCTATTGCTGCTGTCTTTTGGTTTCCGCTTGTGTGGTATATCTTTTTCCATCCTTTCACTTTCAGTCTATGTTTTCTTTAAAGCTGAACTGAGTATCCTATAGGCAGGATACAGTGCATGTGCATTTGAATACATTCAGTCACTCTATGTCTTTTCTTTGGATAATATAGTTCATATACATTTAAAGTAATCTGATAGGTATTTACGATTGCCACTTTGTTAACTACTTTTGTAAATTTTGTTTTCCGGTTTACAGATTTTTTTTCTTTCTTCCTTTCTTGCTGTCTCCCTTTGTGATTTGATGATTTTCTGCATGCCTTGATTCTTTTCTCTTTATCTTTTGTGTATCTACTATAGATTTTTGCCTTGTGGTTACCATGAGGCATATATACAACATATAGTTACAGCATTTTATTTTGAGATGACAATAACTTCTACCACATAAAAGCTTGGCACTTTTGCTTCCTCTCTCATATTTAAATGTTTTTGATGATAAAATTTACATCTTTTTATGTTGTATATGCGTTTACAAATTTTTGCCGTTGCAGTTATTTTTATTGCTTTTGCCTTTTAACTTTTAAAATAGACTTCTGTTTTACCAACTATAATTACAGCATGAATATTATGAATTTTACTACATGTCCATGGTTACCAGCAAATTTTATACTTTCATGTGTTTTCATGTTATTAATTAGTGTCCTTTCTTTGTTGTTGTTGTTGTTGTTGTTTTCGTTTTACTTGATGTTCTGGGATACAAGTACACAATGTGTAGGTTTGTTACATAGGTATTATGTGTGCCATGGTGGTTTGCTGCAGCTATCAGCTCATCATCTAGGTTTTAAGCCGCCACATGCATTAGCTATTTGTCCTAATGCTCTCCTTCCCCTCAACCCCCACTTCCCGACTGGCCCTGGTGTGTGTTGTTCCCCTCCCTGTGTCCATATATTCTCATTGTTCAACTCCTACTTATAAGTGAGAACATGCAGTATTTGGTTTTCTGTTCCTGTGTTGGGGCAGCGCTCCTTTCGCGGGGGCACTAGCTGTGGGGGGTCTATTTCTGTAAACCCCTGATTTGGCAAAGGATGAATAAACATAAACTGACACACAGATATTCTGCTTTGCCAGTACAGCTGAGGGTCCCAGCTGCTTACAGGCTTCCTGCTGAGTCCTGTAAACAGCTGTGACTCACTCACATTTATTCAGTAGGATTAACTGACAAAAACTTGAGTCAACACCATTGGAGGGCAATTGACATTGTGGACTTCCCAATTAAAAGCACTTAAGCACTGGAGGTACATCAAAGGTTAGTCTTAAGATGATATGAGTAAACAAGCTAGCTAGGTAAACTACTCCGCCTTTCTTTATTACTATTTTAATTTGTTTAACTAAAGGTAAAGGGATCAGGCCACCTTCAGCTGAAGGTGGAAGTTATGCAAACTTCTAACCGAAGTTATAACTCAAGTTATGTAAACTTCTAGGCCTTCCAAGAAGATTTGTGTCTATTTCTATAAGTATCTCTAATATTTTTCCCACCGGCCTGATTTAACCCCAACACTGTTAATCTGCTGAGGATGATGGCTTCCAGCTTCATCCATGTCCCTGCAAAGGACATTATCTCATTCCTTTTTATGGCTGCATAGTATTCCATGGGGTATATGTACCACATTTTCTTTATCCAGTCTAGCATTGATGGGCATTTTGGTTGGTTCCATGCCTTTGCTATTGTAAATAGTGCTCCAATAAACATATGTGTGCATGTGTCTTTATAGTAGAATAATTTATATTCCTTTGGGTATATACCCAGTAATGGGATTGCTGGGTTGAATATTTCTGGCTCTAGATCCTTGAGGAATTGCCACACTGTCTTCCACAATGGTTGAACTAGTTTACATTCCTACCAACAGTGTAAAAGCATTCCTATTTCTCCACAGCCCTGCCAGCAACTATTGTTTCTTGACTTTTTAATAATCACCATTCTAACTGGCATGAAATGGTATCTCATTGTGGTTTTGATTTGCATTTCTCTAATAATCAGTGTTGAGCTCTTTTAAATATCTTTGTTTGGCCACATAAATGTCTTCTTTCAAGAAGTGTTTGTTTATGTCCTTTGCCCACTTTTTGATGGGGTTGTCTGGTTTTTTTTCTTGTAAATTTGTTTAAGTTCCTTGTGGATTCTGGATATTAAGACTTTTGTCAGATAGGTAGATTACAAATTTGTTTTCCCATTCTGTAAGTTGCCTGTTCACTCTGATGATAGTTTCTTTTACTGTGCAGAAACTCTTTAGTTTAATTAGATCCCATTTGTCAATTTTGGCTTTTGTTGCAATTGCTTTTGGCATTTTCATCATGAAGTCTTTGCCCATGCCAATATCCTGAAAAGTATTGCCTAGGTTTTCTTCTAGGGCTTTTATGGTTTTGCGTTTTACATTTAAGTCTTTAATCCATCTTGAGAAAGGGGTCCAGTTTTTATCTTCTGCATATGGCTAGCCAGTTTTCCCAGCACCATGTATTAAATAGGGAATCCTTTTCTCATTGCTTATTTATGGCTGGTTAGATGAAGATCAGATGGTCATAGATGTGTGGTATTATTTTTGAGGTCTCTGTCCTTTTCCACTGGCCTATATGTCTGTTTTGGTACCAGTGTGTCCGATATTGGTGGGTTCTTGGTCTTGCTGACTTCAAGAATGAAGCCACGGACCCTCACGGTGAGTGTTACAGTTCTTAAAGATGGTGTGTCTGGAGTTTGTTCCTTTTGATGTTCGGACATGTTCCGAGTTTCTTCCTTCTGGTATGTTCATGGTCTCGCTGACTTCAGGAGTGAAGCTACAGACCTTTGTGGTGAGTGTTACTGTTCATAAAGGCAGCGCCTCCAGAGTTGTTTGCTCCTCCCAGTGGGTTCTTGGTCTCGCTGACTTCAGGAGTGAAGCTGCAGGCCTTCGTGGTGAGTGTTACAGCTCATAAAGGTGGTGCAGACCCAAAGAGTGAGCAGCAACAAGATTTATTGAGAAGAGCAAAAGAACAAAGCTTCTACAGTGCAGAAGGGGACCCCAGCGGATTGCCACTGCTGGCTCCGGTAGTCTGCTTTTATCCCCTTATCTAGCCCCACCCACATCCTGCTGATTGTTCCATTTTACAGAGAGCTGATTGGTCCATTTTACAGAGAACTGATTGGTCTGTTTTGACAGAGTGCTGATTGGTGCATTTACAAACCTTTAGCTAGACACAGAGTGCTGATTGGCACATTTACAATCCTTTAGCTAGACAGAAAAGTTGTCCAACTCCCCACCCCTCCCTGAAGCCCAGCCGGTTTCACCTCTCACTGGCACTCACTGGGGCACTTTGTGGCACCTAGCCTGGGCACTCAGACAACCCTGAAGGAGCTCATCCCAGACAACCAAGAGGAAAAAAGGGGAAGCGAGAAAGAGATGGAGACCTGCCACCATGGACAATGACCCTGTGAAGAGGGAACAGTGGTCCATGCAGGGGACCCAGCCTCCAATCAAGTCCAGCAGGCACCAGCTGGCTGCACCGAGTGTGGGCCCACAGAGCCCATGAGTGCCGTGCACAGCCCTGGCTCCCGCTTGCACCTCTCCCTACATACCTCCCTGCAAGCAGAGGGAGCTAGCTCTGGCCTCGGCCAGTCCCTGAGAGGGGCCCCCACAGCACAGCGTTGGGCTGAAGGGCTCCTTGAGCACGGCCAGAGCAGATGCCAAGGCCGAGGAGGCACTGAGAGCAAACGAGGGCTGCTAGCACATTGTCACCTCTCACCAGTACCATGTTGTTTTGGTTACTATAGCCTTGTAGTATAATTTGACATTAGGTAGTGTGATGCTTCCAACTTTGTTCTCTTTGCTTGGGATTTTCTCAGCTATACAGTCTCTTTTTTGATTCCATATGAAATTTAAAGTAGTTTTATCTAATTCTGTGAAGAATGTCAATGGTAGTTTGATCAGAATAGCATTGAATCTGTAAATAACTGTAAGCAGTATAACCATTTTCACAACATTGATTCTTCCTATCCATGAGCATGGAATATTTTTCCATTTTTTGTGTCCTCTCTTATTTCTTTAATCAGTGGTTTATAGTTATCCTGGAAAGGGTCCTTCACATCCCTTGATATCTGTATACCTAGGTAGTTTATTTTCTTATTCTCTTTGTAACAATTGTGAATGGGAGTTCATTCATAATTTGGCTCTCTACTTGTCTATTGTTGGTGTATAGGAATGCTTGTGATTTTTGCACATTGATTTTGTACCTGAGACTTTACTGAAGTTGCGTATCACCTTATGGAGTTTTTGGGCTGAGATGTTCGGGTTTTTTAAATATAGAATCATGTTGTCTGCAAACAGACAATTTGACTTCCTGTCTTCCTATTTGAATACACTTTATTGCTCTCTCTTGACTGATGGTCCTGGCCAAAACTTCCAATACTATGTCGAATAGGAGTGGTGAGAGAGGACATCCTTGTCCTGTGCTGGTTTTCAAAGGGAATACTTTCAGCTTTTGCCCATTCAGTGTGATATTGGCTGTGGGTTTGTTGTAAATAGCTCTTATTATTTTGAAATATGTTCCATCAATACCTAGTTTATTGTGATTTTTTAACATGAAGGAATGTTGAATTTTATCAAAGGCCTTTTGTGCATCTTTTGAGATGATCATGCAGTTTTTGTCATTGATTCTATTTATGTGACGGATTACATTTATTAAATTGCGTATGTCGAACCAGCCTTGTATCACAGGGATGAAGCCAACTTGATCTTGGTGGATAAGCTTTTTGATGTGCTTTCAGATTCTGTTTGCCAGTATTTTATTGAAGATTTTTGCATTGATATTCATTAGGGATATTGATCTGAAGTTTTGCTTTTTGTTACGTCTCTCCTGGGTTTTGGTATCAAGATGATGCTGGCCTCATAAAATGAGTTAAAGAGGAGTCCCTCCTTTTTGATTGTTTGGAATAGTTTCAGACAGAATGGTACCAGCTCCTCTTTGTATCTCTGGTAGAACTCGGCTGTGAATCCATCTGGTCCTGGGCTTTTTTTGTTAATAGGCTATTAATTACTGCCTCAATTTCAGAACTTGTTATTGGTCTATTTAGGGATTCAACTTCTTCCTGTTTTAGCCTTGGGAGGGTGTATGTGTCCAGGAATTTATCCATTTTTTTCTAGATTTTCTAGTTTATTTGCATAGAGGTGTTTATAGTATTCTCTGATGGTAGTTTGTATTTCTGTGTGATCAGTGGTGATAAAGGTCCCTTTATCATTTTTATCGTGTCTATTTGATTTTTCTCTCTTTCCTTCCTTGTTAGTCTAGCTAGCAGTCTATCTATTTTGTTAATCTTTTCAAGAAAACCAGCTCCTTGAATCATTTATTTTTTTTGAAGGGTTTTTTGTGTTTCCATCTCCAGATGTGCTCTGATCTGAGTTAGTTCTTATCTTCTGCTAGATTTTGGATTTTTTTGCTCTTGCTTCTCTAGCTCTTGTTGTTGTTGTTGTTTTTTGGAGACGGAGTTTAGCTCTTGTTGCCCTGACAACAAGATCAAATCAGTGAATCAGTGTACGTGGAATATCCATCACCTTAAATATTTGTCTTTTCTCTATGCTAGAACCATTTGAATTCCCTTCTAGACATTTGAAATCTACAATAGATCATTGTAAATTACAGCCACCTTACTGCCCTACTGACCTATCAGTAGATCTTATTTCTTTCTTTCTTTTTTTTTTTTTTCTGAGACAGAGTCTCACTCTGTCACCCAGGCTAGAGTGCAGTGACACCATCTCGGCACACTCCAACCTCTGCCTCCCGAGGTCCAGCAATTCTTCTGCCTTAGCCTCCCGAGTACCTGTGAATACAGGCGTGCACCACCACGCCTGGCTAATTTTTGTATTTTTGTAGAGATGGGGTGTCGCCATATTGGCCAGGCTGTCTTGAACTCCTGACTTCGTGATCTGCCTGCCTCGGCCTCCCAAAATGCTGGGATTACAGGCACGAGCTACCGCACCTGGCCTTTTTTTTTTTTTTGATGGAGTCTTGCTCTGTTGTCCAGGCTGGAGTGCAATGGTACAATCTCAGCTCACTGCAACCTCCGCCTCCCAGGTTCAAGCGATTCTCCTGCCTCAGCCTCTTGAGTAGCTGGGATTAGAGGTGCCTGCCACCATGCCCAGCTAATTTTTGTATTTTTGGTAGAGATGGGTTTCACTGTGTTGGTCAGGCTTGTCTCGAACTCCTGACCTCATTTGATCCCCCTACCTCAGCCTCCCAAAGTGCTGGGATTACAGGCATGAGTCACCATGCTTAGCTACTTCTCTAGCTCTTTTAATGGTGATGTTAGTGTGTCAATTTGAGATTTTTCTAGCTTTCTAATGTGGGCATTTAGTGCTATAAATTTCCCTCTTAACACTGCTTTAGCTGTGTCCCAGAGATTCTAGTACGTTGTCTCTTTGTTCTCATTGGTTTCAAAGAACTTCTTGATTTCTGCCTTAATTTTATTATTTACCCAGGGGTCATTCAGGAGCAAGTTGTTCAATGTCCATGTAGTTGTGTGGTTTTGAGTGAGTTTCTTAATCCAGAGTTCTAATTTGATTGCACTGTGGTCTGAGAGACTGTTTGTTATTATTTCTGTTATTTTGCATTTGTTGAGGAATGTTTTATATGTGGTTGATTTTAGAATAAGTGCCATGTGGCACTGAGAAGAATGTATATTCTGTTGATTTGGGGTGGAATGCTCTGTAGATGTCTATTAGGTACACTTGATACAGAGCTGAGTTCAAGTCCTGAATATCCTGGTTAATTTTCTGTCTTGTTGTTCTGTCTAATATTGACAATGGGGTGTTTATGAATCTGGGTGCTCCTGTATTGGGTGCATCTATATTTAGGATAGCTAGCTCTCCTTGTTGAATTTATCTCTTTACCATTATGTAATGCTCTTCTTTGTCTTTTTTGATCTTTGTTGGTTTAAAGTCTGTTTTGTCAGAGACTAGGATTTCAGCCCCTGCTTTTTTTTTTCTTTCCAGTTGCTTGATAAATTTTCCTCCGTCCTTTTATTTTGAGTCTATGTGTGTCTTTGCAAGTGAGGTGGGTCTCCTGAATACAGCACAGTGAAGGGTCTTGACTCTATTCAATTTGCCAGTCTGTGTTTTCTAATTGGGGTGTTTAGCCCATTTATGTTTAAGGTTAGTATTGTTATGTGTGAATTTGAACCTGTCATCATGATGCTATCTGGTTATTTTGCACACTAGTTGATGCAGTTTCTTCATATTGTCATTGGTCTTTACATTTTAGTATGTTTTTGCAGAGGCTGGTACGAGTTATTCCTTTCCATGTTTAGTGCTTCCTTCAGGAGCTCTTGCAAGGCAGGCCTGATGGTGACAAAATCCCTCAGTATTTGCTTGTTTGGAAAGTATTTTATTTCTCATTTGCTTATGAAGATTAGTTTGGCTGGATATGAAATTATGGGTTGAAAATTCTTTTCTTTAAGAATGTTGAATATTGGGCCCCACTCTCTTCTGGCTTGTAGGGTTTCTGCTGAGAGGTCTGCTGTTAGTCTGATGGGCTTCCCTTTGTAGAATACCTGTCCCTTCTGGTGTCCTTATCATTTTTTTCTTCATTTTGACCTTGGAGAATCTCATGATTATGTGTCTTGGGGTTGGTCTCCTCATGAAGTATCTTAGTGGTGTTCTCTGTATTTCCTGAATTTGAATGTTGGCTTGTGTTGCTAGGTTGGAGAAGTTCTCCTGGATAATATCATGAAGCGTGTTTTCCAAATTCATTCCATTCTCTCTGTCTCTTTCAGGTACTCCAGTCAATTGTATGTTCAGTCTTTTTATATAGTTCCATATTTCTTGGAGGTTTTGTTCATTACTTTTCATTTCTTTTTCTCTAATCTTGTCTGCATGCCTTATTTCGGCAAGATGGTCTTAAATTCTGATATCCTTTTTTTCTGCTTAGTCCATTCAGCTATTGATACTTGTGTATGATTCACAAAGTTCTCATGCTGTTTTTCAACTCCATCAGGTCACTTGTGTTCCACTCTAAACTGATTATTCTAGTTAGCATCTCATATAACCTTTTAACAAGGCTCTTAGCTTCTTTGCATTGGGTTGGAACATCCTCCCTTAGCTCAGCAGACTTTGTTATTGCCACCTTTTGAGCCTACTTCTGTCAATTCATCCATCTCATCCTCTGTCCAGTTCTGAATGCTTGCTGGAGAGGTGTTGGAATCATTTGGAGGAGAAGAGGCACTCTGGTCTTTTGGGTTTTCAGGAATTTTTTGTTGATTCTTTCTCATCTTCATGAGTTTGTCTAGTATCAACCTTTGAGGCTGCCAACCCTTGGATGGGGTTTTTGTGGGGACTTTTTGTTTTGTTGATGCTATTGTTGCTTTCTGTTTGTTTTTCTTGCAATGGTCAGGTCCCTCTTCTGTAGGGCTGCTGTGGTTTGCTGGGAGATCACTTCAGGCCCTATTCATTTGGTTCATTCCTGTGCCTCGAGATGTTACTTGAGGAGGCTGGAGAACAGCAAAGATGGGTGCCTGCTCCTTCCTCTTAGATCTCTGACCTTGATGGGCACTGAGCTGATGCCAGCAGGAATGCTCCTGTATAGGGTGTATGACAACCCCCATTGGAGGGTCTCACCCAGTTCAGTGGCACAGGGAGCAGGACCCATTTAACAAAGCACTTTGTCCCTTGGTGGAGGTGGTATGCTTTGCTGGGGGAAAACCCACTCATCTGGGCTGCCTGGATTCCTCAGAACTAGCAGGAGGAAAGTCTAAGTCTGCTTGTTCATGGAGACTGCAGCCACCCTTCTTCCTAGGGGCTCAGGCCCAGGATATCAGAATTCTGTCCCTGAGCCCCCGGCTAGAGTTGTTTGAGTTCCTGCAGGGAGGCCACACCCAGTGAGGAGGGATGGGTCAGGGTCAGGCCTGAAGAGGCACTCTGTGCACAGTCTGCCACAGCTGGTGTGTTGGGCTGTGGGGGATACGTCTTGAGACCAAGCTATCCAGCCTCCCTGGCTCCAGCTGGGAAAAAGTGCAGCCTGGAGCTATAGAGATGGCTGCTGCCCTTCCACCGCCCTAGGAGCTTAGTGTGTTAGGCAGCTGTTAGTCCCAGTGTTGGCTGTTGCCCCTCCCCTAAGGAGCTCAAATGGCTTAGACAGCAAACAACCACAACTGGCTGCCCCTCCCCCCAGGAGCTTGGCAGGCTTAAGCAGATTCTAACCTAGTGGCTGTTGAGAATCCACAAGGCTCTGTGGTTGGGACCCTAGGACCCGGTGGAATGGGCCCTTAAGTGGGATCTTCCAATTCATGGGTTGCACAGTTCCAGGGAAAATGCATGTTTTCCCAGGTTGGGTAGCCTGCTCACTCACTGCTTCCCTTGGCTAGGGGGTTGGGATTCCCCTACCCCATGTGGCTGTCAGGTGGGCCACTGCACCACACTGCTCTTTCTTCCACTCCATGTGTTACACCAACTACGTAGTCAGTTCTGATGACAGAACCTGGATACCTTGGTTGTTGCTGCACGATTCGCATGCTGTTATGGTTCTTTTTGATGGGAGTCTCTGATCTAGGCTGCTTCTAGTCAGCCATCTTGGCCCTGCCCTGCATAAATAGTGCCCTTGCGTTTCAACTTGAAGAATTCTCTTTAGGATGTTTGATGAGGTAAGTCTAGTGGTGATTAGGCTTTTGTTTGTATGAGGAAGTCTTTATCTCACTTTCATTTTTGAATGACAGCGTTGCTAGGTAAGTATTCTTGGTTGCAGTACTTTTTTCTTTTATTACTTTGAATGTAATATCCCACTGTCTCTTGTCCTACAAGGTTTCCACAAAAAAAAATCTGTTTAGAGCCTAATGGAGTTTTTCTTGTACATGAAATCCTCCTTTCTTTTTCTGATTTTAATGTTCTTTCTGTGTATTTGATTTTCGATGCTTTGATTATAATGTGTCTTAGTGAAGTCTTCTTTAAGTTGAATATGTTTGGGGACTTTTGAGCTTCATGTATCTAGATGTCCATGTCTCTCCTTAGATTTAGGAAGTTTCCAGTCATTACTTCTTTTGACAAGCTTTCTGCTGCTTTCTCTCTACCTTCTCTTAATTAGACTACCATAATGTCAACATTAGTTTTCTTGATAGTGCCCCATAAATCCCATAGGTTTTCCTCATTCTTTCTCATTCTTTTTTCTTATCTGACTGGATAATTTCAAGTAACTTGTTTTTTGAGTTGGCTGATTATTACCTGTGTTTAAGTCTGCTATTGAAGCTCTCTATTGCTTTTGTTTTCTTTGTCATTATATTCTTTAGCTCTAAAATTTCTGGTTTTTAAAAATGTGTTCTATCTCTTTAACAAAATTCTAATTGTGTTTTTGTGTCATTTTCCTGGCTTGACTAAATTATTTGTCTGTGTTATTTTATATCTCACTGAGTTTGTTTGGAGCAATTATTTTGAATTCATTTTTAGGAAGTTTGTGGATCTCTATTTCTTTGAGGCTAATTACTGGAAGTTTATTGTATTCTTTTGATAATGTCGTATTTTCATGATTTTTCATGATCCTTGTGGCCTTGTATAGGTTCTGCACATTTAAAGAAATAGTCACATCTTTCAGGTTTTATGGACTGTTTTTGGTAAGGAAATACTTTCAACTGTGTGAGTGAGGTATTCTGGAGCATGCTGTGGCAATGGCTCTAGTTGCACAGGGTGCCAAGTGCAGGAGCATGTGGTGGTCTTGGTCTGCTGGTACATGGTGTCTCATTGACTCAGGCAGCTAGGGTCCATAGCATTGAGGATTGGTGACAAGTGCTGGTGTAAACTGTGGTAGCTGTGAGGTCTGTTGGGTTTGCCAGTAATGCCTATGTGTCCAACAGCAAAGCACCAGGGTATGCAGCAGTTGAGGCTGGATCCATCACTTTGCATAGGTGTTGTTCCTGGGGCTGGCTGCAGGTACATTTGTGACCATAGAGATTAGCTGCAGGCTTATGTACAATGGCATGGGCTGGGCAAAAGGTAGGAAGGAGTAAGGATGACTTCGACATCCAAACTCAGCAACTGATAGAACTACTAGGCATAATCATCAAGGATATAGAAGAACTCATAAACATCATAAACCAACAAAGTCTAATTGGCATGAATAAAACTCTCCTCCCAACAAAAACAGGATATATATGAGATCCAGATAAAGCAGCACTGAGAAGAAAATTCACAGCACTAAATGATATATTACTAAAGAGGAAGGAACTGAAATCAGTAATCAAAGTTCCTATCTCAAGAAGTTTGAGAAAGAACGATATTCACCAAAAGCAAAAGAAAGAAGGAAAGACTAAAGATAACTGCAGATATTAATGAAATGATATTCCAATGCAAATTGAAAAGGTGAAATTTGGAAAATAAAAAATAAAACTATTCCTATTTTCAGACAAAGTAATTGTCTATGTAGAAACTCTCAGTAAATGTAAAAGAATCTCCTAGATAAAGAGATGAGTTCACCAAAGGTAAGGATACAAAATAAACACACAACAATTAACTAAATTTCTATATAATAACAATGAACATTTAAGAATTTAAGTTAAAAATGCATTGAATTTACAATTGCTCCAAAGAAAATAAAATAATTTGGAATAAATCAAAGCAAGTAGATAAACTATATGTTGAAAATTACTAATTGCTGATAAAGGATATCATAGAAAAGCTAAATAAATGCATAAACATATTTCTCTTGATCTCAGATTTCTCATCTAAAAAACAGCTGTGGGAAGTCAATGAAAGGTTGTCTGTTAAGTGAATCCTCCCACCGGTGCTCCCTACTCACCTTGCATGCTGAACCCATGTTTGGGAAATGGATAGCTTAGTATATTAAAGGTATTAATTCTCCCCCAATTCACCTAGGTGTTTAATGTAATTCCTAATAAATCTCAAAAATTTTTGTAGATATAGGTAAGATCATTCTAAAACAGTTGATAAGGCATAGATCCCAAAATATCTAAAGCAATCTTGAAAGGGAAGAATGAAGTGGAAGGTATCACTCTACATGGTATTAAGCCTTATCATCTGAGTGCAGTAATCATGACAGTGTGGTATTGGTAGAAGAATACATGCATAAATGAAAGAAGCAGAATAAAAAAACCCAGAAAAGACCTACTCTAATATGCTTAACTGACTTTTTTAAACATGCAAAAGAAATTCAATGAAAGAAGCATAGTCTTTACAGAAAAAGGTGCTGAAGCAATTGGACATTCATGTGGGGAAGGGGACAACTTCAGTCTGAACCACACCTCTTAAACAAAAGTCAAATTAAAATAGATCATGAAATTAAATGTAAAATATACAACTATGAACTTTTAGAAAAAAATGGAGAAAATCTTCAAGATTTTTTGGCTAGTCAAAAAGCTTATAGAATTGATAATGGAACTATAATCCATAAAGAGAAAGATTTAGAAATTGGACTTCATCAAAATTAAAAACTTTTGTTCTGAGAAGACCTTAAGAGGATGAAAAAACAATCTACACTAGGAGACAATGTTTGCAAACCACATATCCAAGAAAGAACTAGTAAAGTCTCTCAACAAAGAAAAGCCCAGGACCAGATGGATTCACTGCCAAATTCTACCAAACATACAATGAAGAACTAGTGATGATCCTTCTGGAATTCTTCCAAAAAATAAAGGAGGTGGGAATTTTCCGTAACCCATTCTATGAGGCTAGAATCACCTTGATACCAAAAACCAGACAATAACACAGCAAAAAAGAAAACTACAGGCCAATACTCCTGATGAATATAGATGTAAAAATTTTCAACAAACCACTAGCAAACCATATCCAACAGCATATCAAAAAATAATACACCATGATGAAGTGGATTTTATACCAGGAATGCAATGGTGATTCAACATATGCAAATCAATATATGCAACACATCACATAAGCAGAATTAAGCAAAAAACCCATGGGATCATCTCAATAGAAACATAAAAAGCACTTGATAGAATGTGGCATCCCTCCATGATAAAAATCCTCAAAAATCTAGGCATGAATCCAATTATTGGGTATTCCCAAAGGAATACAAATTGTTCTACCATAAAGGCACATGCATGTGTATGTTCATCACAGTGCTATTCACAATAGCAAAGACATGAAATCAACCTAAATGACCATCAATGGTAGACTGCATAAAGAAAATGTGGTACATATACACCATGGAATGCTATGCAGCCATGAAAAGGAATGAGATCAAGTCCTTTGCAGCAATTTGAATGGAGCTGGAGACCATTATCCCAAGTGAACTAACAAAGGAACAGAAAACCAAATACTGCATGTTCTCATAAGTGAGAGTGAAACATTGAGTACACATGGACACAAAGAAGGAAACAACAGACAGCAGACACTGGGGCCTACTTGAGGGTGAAGGGTGGGAGGAGGAAAAGAATAAAAAAACTACCTATTGAATACTATGCTTACTACCTAGGTGATGAAACAATCTGTACACCAAATTCCTGTGACACACAATTTACCTATGTAACAAACCTGCATGTGTACCTCTGAGACTGAAATAAAAGTTAAAAATAAAAAACCTGATAAAAAACGGGCCAAAGACCTGAATAAACACACCTCATTAAAGAAGAGATGGCAAGTAAGCATATGAAAAGATACTCCACACTAGACTCATTAGACTTTACCACCCCACTGTCAATATTAGACAGATCAATGAGACCGAAAATTCACAATGATATCTAGGATGTGAACTCAGCTCTGGACCAAGCAGACCTAATAGACATTTACAAAACTGTCCACCCCGAATCAATAGAATATACATTCTTCTCAGAACCACATTGCACTTATTCTAATGTTGACCACATAATTGGAAGTAAAACACTCCTCAGCAAACGTAAAAGAACAGAAATCACAACAAACTGTCTCTCAGACCACAGGGCAATCAAATTAGAACTCAGGATTAAGAATCTCACTCAAAACCACCCAACTACATGGAAACTGAACAACCTGCTCCTGAATGACTATTGGGTAAATAGCGAAATGAAGGCAGAAATAAAGATGTTCTTTGAAACTAATGAGAACAAAGACAAAATGTACCAGAATCTCTGTGATACATTTAAAGCACGGTGTAGAGGGAAATTTATGGCATGAAATGCCATCAAGGGAAAGCAGGAAAGATCTAAAATTGACACCCTAACATCATAATTAAAAGAACTAGAGAAGCAAGAGCAAACAAATTCAAAAGCTAGCAGAAGGCAAGATATAACTAAGATCAGAGCAGAACTGAAAGAGATAGAGACATAAAAAAAAAAAAAACTCTTCAAAAAAATCAATGAATCAAGGAGCTGGTGTTTTGAAAAGATCTACAAAATACACAGACCACTAGCAAGACTAACAAAGAAGGAAAGAGAGAAGAATCAAATAGATGCAATTAAAAACGATAAAGGGGATATCACCACCGATCACACAGAAATACAAACTACAATCAGAGAATACTATAAACACCTCTAAACATGGCAGAAATACAAGAAAAGAGAATTTTAGGCCAATATCCCTGATGAACATTGATGCAAAACTCCTCAGTAAAATACAGGCAAACCAAATGCAGCAGCACATCAAAACGCTTATCCACGACTATCAAGTCGACTTCATCCCTGGACTACAAGGCTGGTTCAACATACGCAAGTCAGTAAACATAATCCATCACATAAACAGAACCAATGATAAAAACGACAGATTATCTCAATAGATGCAGAAAGGGCGTTTGACAAAATTCAACAGCCTTTCATGCAAAAAACTGTTAATATATTAGGTATCAATGGAACGTATCTCAAAATGATAAGAGCTATTTATGACAAGCCCACAGCCAATATCATACTGAATGGGCAAAAACTGAAAGTATTCTCTTTGAAAACCGGCATAAGACAAGGATGCCCTTTCTCACCACTCCTGTTAGGCACAGTATTGGAAGTTCTGGCCAGGGCAATCAGGCAAGATAAAGCAATAAAGGGTATTCAGATAGGAAGAGAGGAAGTCAAATTGTCTCTGCCGATGACATGATTGTATATTAAGAAAACCCCATCATCTCAGCCCAAAATCTCCTTAAGCTGATAAGCAACTTCAGCAAACTCTCAGGATACAAAATCAATGTGTAAAAATCACAAGCATTCCTATACACCAATAACAGACAAACAGAGACCCAAATCATGAGTGAATTCCCATTCACAATTGCTACTAAGAGAATAAAATACCTAGGAATACAACTTACTTTGTAGTTCTCTTCAAGTAGAACTACAAACCACTCCTAAAGGAAATAAGAGAGGACACAAACAAATGGAAAAACATTCCATGCTAATGGATAGGAAGAATCAATATCATGCAAATGACCTTACAGCCCAAAGTAATTTATAGATTCAATGCTATCCCCATCAAGTTACCACTGACTTTCTTCACAGAATTGGAAAAAATGACTTTAAACTTCATATGGAACCAAAAAAGAGCCCGCACAGCCAAGACAATCCTGAGCAAAAAGAACAAAGCTGGAGGCATCACGCTACCTGACTTCAAACTTTACTACAAGGCTACCGTAACCAAAATAGCATGGTACTGGTACCAAAACAGAGATATAGACCAATGGACCAGAACAAAGACCTCAAAAATAACACCACATGTCTACCACCACCTGATCTTTCACAAACCTGACACACACAAGTAATGGCAAAAAGATTCCCTATTTAATAAATGATGTTGGGAAAACTGACTAGCCATATACAGAAAACTGAAACTGGACCCCTTCCTTATACCTTATACAAAAATCAACTCAAGATGGATCAAAGACTTAAATGTAAGACCTAAGACCATAAAAACCCTAGAAGAAAACCTGGGCAATACCATTCAGGATATAGGCATCCTGAGACATAGGCATGGGCAAAGGCTACATGTCTAAAACACCAAAAGCAATGGCAACAAAAGCCAAAATTGACAAATGGGATCTAATTAAAGAGCTTCTGCACAGCACAAGAAACTATCATCAGAGTGAATAGGCAACCTACAGAATGGAAGAAAACTTTTGCAATCTATCCATCTGACAAAGGGCTAATATTCGCAATCTACAAAGAACTTAAACAACTTTACAAGATAAAAGCAAACAACCCCATCAAAAAATGGGCAAAGGATATGAACAGACACTTCTCAAAAGAAGACATTTATGCAGCCAACAGACATGAAAAAATGTTCATCATCACTGATCATTAGAGAAATGGAAATCAAAACCACAATGAGATATTATCTCACACCAGTTAGAATGGCTATAATTAAAAAGGAAACAAACTAAAGTCAGGAAACAACAGATGCTCGAGAGGTGGAAAAACAGGAACAGTTTTACACTGTTGGTGGGAGTATATATTAGTTCAACCATTGTGGAAGACAGTGTGGCGATTCCTCAACAATCTAGAACTAGAAATACCTCTTGACCCAGCAATCCCATTAATGGGTATATACCCAAAGGATTGTAAATCATTCTACTACAGAGACACGTGCACACATATGTTTATTGTGGCACTATTCACAATAACAAAGACTTGGAGCCAACCCAAATGCTCATCAATGATAGACTGGACAAAGAAAATGTGGCACATATACACCATGGAATACTATGCAGTCATAAAAAAGGATGAGTTCATGTCCTTTGCAGGGACGTGGATAAAGCTGGAAACCATCATTCTCAGCAAACTATCACAAGATCAGAAAAGCAAACACTGCATGTTCTCATTCATAAGTGGGAATTGAACAATGAGAACACATGGACACAGGGAGGTGGACATCACACACCAGGGCCTGTGGGGGGTGGTGGGCTAGGGAAGGGATAACATTAGGAGAAATACCGAATGTAAGTGATGGGTTGATGGGTGCAGCAAACCACCATGGTACGTGTATACCTATGTAACAAAACTACATCTTCTGCACATGTTACCCAGAACTTAAAGTATAATTTTAAAAAAAGAAAAAAAAGAAAAGATACTCCGTATTATATCTTTAAGGAATTGATAATTACAATAACAATGAGATATACATCTACTAGAATGGCCAATATCCAGGACACTGACATCATTAAATGCTGCTGAGGATATGGAACAACAGGAACTCTCATTAATTGCTGATGGGAATGCAAAAACTAAATGTGCTCTTAGCATACATTGCAGCAATTGCACTCTGTGGTATCTACCCAGTGAGAAAAATACTTATGTTCATATACAAATCTGGACATGAAGACTTATAGCAGCTTTATTTATAGTTGCCAAAAGTTGGATGCTACCAAGATGTCCTTCAGTAGGTGAATGGATGAATAAACTGGTACATCCGACAGTGGCTTATTCAGTGCTAAAAAGAAATGAGCTATCAAGCCATGAAAACACATGGAGGAAACATAAATGCATATTGCTAAGTAAAAGAAGCTAATCTGAAAAGGCTACATAGTATGACTCTAACTATATGGCATTCTAGAAAAGGCAAAAGTATGGAGACACAAATAAGATCAGTGATTGCCAAAGGTTATGGAGAAAGGAGGGACAAATAGGTAGAGCACAGAGGATTTTTAGGGCAGTGAAACTACTCTGTATAATACTACAATGGTGTGTACTTGTCACTATACATTATATATTATACTTATTACCCATGATGACCATGTGTTGTTTTAAACTACTAAGATTGTCATAATTCATTACACAGTGAGAGAAACCAATACAAGAAAAAACATGACCAAGAGAAAAAGTCGATAAAAACAGATTGCACAGTTATTATCTATTAAATGAAAAAGAAAAATGTTGATGAAAATATGAATCCACATAAAAAGTCAAATGGAAATTTTAGAACTGAAAAATGAAATAAAGTGCTAAATGTGGGCTTAACTCCATAGTAGATTAGTATAATAAAGCATTAGTACACTAGTAGATAGGTCAACAGAAAATATTAAGGCTGACACTTGTAGAGAAAAGAGGATGGCAAACACAAGACACAGGAACAGAGTGAAATAGTGTAACTTGCATCTATAAATTTAAAATATCCTTGGCACATAATAGCAAAATACATGAAAAACATTTTTAAAGGAAAATCTAAAAAGCAGCTGAAGGAATAAAACAACCCATAACCATTGTCACTTCAATGATAATAGTAATACTAATTTAACCAAAGAAATTATGGAATTCAAAAGACAATGTAATAACATTCTTAAATGGTGAAAGAAATTATTGCCAATTCGGGTTACATATGTAGTAAAAATATCCTTATAAAGTTGAAATTTTAAAAATTAGAATAAATAAAAACTTAAGAGAATTTGCTACCAGTAGACCTGAACTAAAAGAAAATCACAGAAAGTATTTTAGACAGATGGAAACTGATACCATATAAAAACATGAAAATGCAATAAATGATAAAGAAAATGGTGAATGTATGAGTAAACACAAGTGGATATTGACAGTACAACACAATAAATATAAATAGGGTCTAAAATATATTTTTCATTAAAATGCATAAAAGAATAACAAAACAGACAAAGGCAGGGGAAGTTAATGAACCTAGAATTTAAAAATGTTATATATTTACTCATTTATTATCTCCAATTCTCTTCTTTCTCTGTGTAGATGCATATTTCCTTCTTATATTATTTGCCTGTTGCCTGAGGGACATCATTTCACTTATTGGAATGTTGGTCTACTGGTGATTAATTTTTTTTAGCTTCTGTTTCTCTGGAAAGCCTTCATGTTACAGACACTTTAAATATATTAGGTTTGTGCAAAAATAATTGCGGGTTTTGCCATTACTTTTAATGATAAAAACCGCAATTACTTTTGCACCAACCTACTATGTTTTTGCAGAAGGCACTGAGAGTGGACAGAGGGAAAAGACAGAAGCTGGTTTGAAGGGAGAGAAAGCTGGCAAATCTGAATAGGTTTACCTTGCACTGGGACTTGTTTCTGGCCCCAACACCTCTGGGAGAACGGCTGAGTTGAACTGGCAAGGAACAACCCAGTCTTGCCACAGGCCTCTGGAATACTGGCAGCACGAGACCCCATGACCACTATGGACACTTGAGTTGGCAGGGAGAGCTGCTTATAGAAGTGGTAGGGGCAGCCAGCTGATGTGGAGCCCAGAGGGCTTGGGTGCGCTGGGGGCCCACATCATAACTCTTGCACTGGTGGACTGTGCCTGACCAGTGGAAAGCTCCAGGTGGGCAGCCCCCACAGCCACTCACCAGCCCACCCTCTCTCTCCCCACATTGCAGCTTCCCCTGGGCCACAGCAACTTGTCACATTGCTTTGCTGGTGTGTGTGTGTGCATAGGTGAGGTTTCCTTTCCTTGCCCTGCCAATGCATTTCCGCAGTGACTGCCATTGCACTTGGAGCTTTGGCAGCCACAGCCAGCAAGCCCTGTCCCTGCTAGCACCCTGCTCTTGTATCAACAGTGCCTTGGGAGTGAAATTAGGCACAGAGAACAGTGGATGCTCCCCTCCCCTGAGTGACCATCCCTGCCTGTGGTGTATAGAAAGCACGAATAGACCTGCATCTGCTAGTGCCCCACCCCTGTGTCAATACCACCACCAGCACGACTGCATGCACTGTCACCAGCATGGACCCCCATCCCCAAGAGCTGCATGGCTGCCACCACTGTGGTGAATGCCCCCACAAAGGCAGAGACCCTGGCACCCCCTAGCACACTGCCATAGCCAATAAGCATGCACCCTGCCATGCTGCCACTGCTGCTGCTGCTGCTGGCATGTGCAAATGAGGATAGATCCTGATGTCACTGCACTAAGAAATAATTTGGCTGACACCACACATTGGAGTGTAGTGACCAGTGGTCTGGGAGTACCTTCCCCCACAGTGAAGTTGATCCCTAAGCTTAAGGAGCCAGAGAACAAAGTCAGGGTCCAATACGTATCTCCTGGAGCTGAAGCATGCAGTCAAGGATTTGGGAGCTGAGCCATGGCCCCCTAAAATCTTCCAGGAATGAAGCCACTTAGCTGAATCCACCTTAAAACACCATCAAACCCTCAAGGTCATCAAATAGAATAAAAGAAAAAAACCCATCCAAAGGTCAGCAATTTCAAGGATTGAAGAAACATTATCCCACAAAGATGAGAAAAAAGAAATACAAAAACTGACAACTCAAAAAGCCAGAGGACCTTCTTTCCTCCAAATGACCAAACCTCCTTTCCAGCAAGGGCTATGAACTGGGCTGAGATGGCTGAAATGACAGAAATAGAATACAGAATATGGATAGGAATGAAGATCATTGAGATGCAGGAGTACATTGAAACTCAATCCAAGGAAGCTAAGAATCACAATAAAATTATGCAAAAGCTGGTGGACAAAATAGCCAGTATAGAAAAGAATATAACCAACCTGATAGAGCTAAAAACAGACTAAAAGAATTTTATGATGTAATAACTGTATTAATAGCAGAAATAGACCAAGTGGATAAAAGAATCTCAGAGCTTGAAGACTGGCTTTCTGAAATAAGACTGTCAGACAAGAATAGAGAAAGAAGAATGAAAAGAAATGAATAAAACCTCCAAGAAATATGGGATCATGTAAAGAGACCAAATCTGTGACTCACTGGTGTCCCTGAAAGAGATGAGGAGGGTGTAAGCAACTTGGAAAACACATTTCAGGATATCATCCATGAGAACTTCCCCAATGTAGCTACAGAGGCCAATGTTTAAATCCAGGAAATACAGAGAACCCCAGTAAAATACTTGTCAGAAATATCATCCCCAAGACACATAATCATTAGATTCTCCACGGTTGAAATGAAAGAAAAAAAATGTTAAATGCTTCTAGGGTGAAAGGTCAGGTCATCTACAAAAGGAAGCCCATTAGACTAAGAGCAGAACTCTCAGCAGAAACCCTAGCAGAAACCTTAGCAGAAGAAATTGGGGGTCTATATTCAATATTCTTAAAGCAAAGAAATTCCAACCCAGAATTTCATATCTGGCCAAAGTAAGCTGCAAAAGTGAGGGAGAAATAAGATCTTTTTCAGACAAGCAAATGTTGAGGGAATTAATTGCCATTAGATCTGCCTCACAAGAGCTCCTGAAGGAAGTGCTAAACATGGAAAAGGACTGTTACCAGTCACTTCAAAAGCACACTTAAGTACAAAGACCAGTGACACTTTATAATTGTCACTGCTTTATAGCAACCACACAAACAAGTTGGCATAATAACATCTTACATAATGGTGGCAGGATCAAATTCACACATAACAATACTAACCCTGAATGTAAATGGGCTAAATTCCCCAGTTAAAAGGCACAGAGTGGCAAGCTCGATAAAAAACCAAGACCCGGCTGGGTGCAGTGGCTCACGCCTGTAATCCCAGCACTTTAGGAGCCCAAGGTGGGCAGATCACAAGGTTAAGATATTGAGACCATCCTGGCCAACATGATGAAACCCAGTCTCCACTAAAAATACAAAAAATTAGCTGGGCATGGTTGTGTGTGCCACTGCACTCTAGCCTAGCAACAGAGCAAGACTCCATCTCAAAACAAACAAACAAACAAACAAACAAAACCCCAAGACCCTTTGGTATGCAGTCTTCAAGAGACCCATCTGACACCCATAAGCTCAAAACAAAGAAATGGAGAAAAATCTACCACAGAGAAAAAAAAAAAAGAAAAAAAAAAAAAAAAGAAAAAAACAGGGGTTACAATCCTAATTACAGAATAAATAAACTTTAAACCAACAAGGACCAGAAGAGACAAAGAAGGGCATTACACAATGGTAAAAGTTCAATTTAAAAAGAAGATTTAACTATCCTAAATATATATGCACCAACATTAAACAGATCATCAAGGCAAAAAATTAACAAAGATATTCAGGACCTGAACTCAGCACTGAATCAAATGGTCCTGAGAAACATCTATAGAACCTTCCACCTCAAAATAACAGAATATACACTCTTCTCATCACCACAAGGTACATACTCTAAAATTGATAACATAATCAGATATAAAACACTCCTTAGCAAATGCAAAACAACTGAAATCATAACAACCAATCTTTTGAACCACAGCACAAGAAAAATAGATTTCAAGACTAAGAAAATAACTCAAAACCATACAATTACATGGAAATTGAATAAACTGCTCCTGAATGACTTTTGGGCAAATAATGAAATTAAGGAAGAAATAAAGAAGTTCTTAGAAACTAATGAGAACAAAGATACGACATAACAGAATCTCTGGTACACAGCTAAGGCAGTGTTAAGAGGGATATTCATAGCACTAAATGCCCAGATCAAAAAGCTAGAAAGATCTCAAATTAACAACCTAATATCACAACTAAAAGAACTAGAGAACCAAGAGAAAATCAGCCTCAAAGCTAGCAGAGGACAAAAAGTAAAATCAGAGCTGAAGTGAAGGGGGTTGAGACACCAAAAAAAAATTCAAAAGATCAACAAATCCAGGAGCTGAGTTTTTCAAAAAATTAATAAAATAGATAGACTGCTAGCTAGGCTAATAAAGAAGAAAAGAGAGAAGATTCAAATAAAAACAATCAGAAATGATAAGGGGGATATTACCACTGACTCTACAGAAATACAAACAGCCAACAGAGAATATTACAAACACCTCTATGCACAGAAACTAGAAAAGCTAGAAGAAATGGATAAATTCCTGGACACATACAGCCACCGAAGACTGAACCAGGAAGAAATCCCTGAACAGATCAATAAAGAGTTCTGAAATTGAAGGAGTGATAAATAGCCTACCAACCAAAGAAGCCCAGGACAAGACAGATTCACAGCCAAATTCTACCAGATGTACAAGGAAGAGCTGATACCATCCCTGCTGAAACTATTCCAGAATATTGAACTACATTTTGAGTAACAGGGTATTGTGCTTTGTTTCTATTTGCATAGTTTTCTCCCCGCTATCTGACATCCTTAGCTAAGAAGACTGTTTTGTCTACAGAGATGAAATTAATGCCCTGGTGGCATTGCTTCTGGTCTCCAATGCAAGCCAACTTTCCGTTCCAGCTGCATTAGCTCCTAATAAGAGAGTCAGCATGTCCTTTGAAGCCAGGCATTGACTTCTCTCTAGATATGAAAGTCCTAGATGACATCTTCCAATATAAATCTGCTTTATCTACATTAAACATCTGTTGTTCAGTGTAGCCACCTGCACCAATAATCTTAATGAGATCTTCTAGATAAATTTCTGCAGCTTCTATTCATCAGCACTTGGCTGTTTTATGTTATACTTGACTTATATCTTGGCTTTTTTTATAGACAGTGTCTCACTATGTTGCCCATGCTGGTCTTTAACTCCTAGGCTCAGTTGATCTTCCCACCTCAGCCTCGCAAGTAGCCAATACTACAAGTGTATGCCACTGTGCCTGTCTCCCACATTGCATTTTTATGTTATGAAGTCAGTTTCTTTCCTCCAACCCCATGAGCCAACCTCTGGTAGCTTCAAATTTTTCTTCTGCAGCTTCCTCATCTCTTTTAGACTTCACAGAATTGAAGAGAGTTAGGGCCTTGCTCTAATTAGACTTTGGTTTAAGGGAATGTTGTGGCTCGTTTGATCTTCTATTCAGACCACTAAAAGTTTCTTCATATCAGCAGTAAGGCTATTCTGCTTTCTTAACATTCAGGTGTTCACTGTAGTATCACTTTAAATTTCCTTCTAAGAATTTTTCCTTTACATTCACAAAATAGCTAACTGGTACAAGAGACCTAGCTTTCAGACTATCTCAGCTTTCAGTGTGCCTTCCTAAGTTTAATCATTTCTAGCTTTTGATTTAAAGTGAGAGATGTGTAATCTTCCTTTCACTTGAATACTTAGAGGCCATTTCAGGCTTATTAATTTCAATATCATTGTGTCTCAGGGATTAGACAGGCCTGAGGAGAGGAAAGGAGACAGGGAAATGGCTGGTTAGTGGAGCAGTCAGAACCCACACAACATTTACCAGTTAAGTTTGTCATCTTGTATGACCATGGTTTGTGCTGCCCCCAAACAATAGTAACATCAAAGATCACTGATCACAATAACAGATAAGAAAATTCATTAAAAAATTTGAAGTATTGTGAGAATTGTCAAGATATCACACAGAAATACAAAGTGATCACACTTTTGTAAAAATGGTGGTGATAGCTGTGTTTGACATAGGGTTGCTACAGCCTTCAATTTGTACTAAATGCAATATCTGTGAAAGGTAATACAATGAAGTGCAATAAAATGAGGTATTCTTTTATTCTGGTGTTGCAATCTCACTATTTCTTGATAATTTAAATGCTTTTGAATAGAGCTGATGAAGTGAGAAGGCTCATGATATATGGCAGAAAAACGTTTTGGTGGTTTTAAATTGAAGAACATATTTTTACTGGGAGTCAGACAGTCCTAGAAGGGACCTAGGTAAATGTATGGTGCAAGAAGTAAAGGAGTTTGGTTTTGAGCAGAACTCAAGGGTGGACAATGATGGTTGTGTATAACAAAATAAATCACTATGAGATGCCTTTGCTCACTGGAACTTGTCAAAAGAGCAGCAGGAATGATGGATCCCAATGTCAGCCCTTAAGGAATATAAAAGAAGGTGAGGTATTTGGAGTGTGAATTGAGTCAAGCATCTAATATGCTTGACTTACTACCTTAGTGCTTGCTGCCTCAATGGAAGAGTGTCCTAAATTGTTCTAAAAGGGGCAATCCCATGTATACAGAATTCCAGAAAGAATCATCTTTTTTTTTTTTTCTTTTCCTGCAGTTAAATGGTCACTAAGTCAAAGTGATAATTTTCTTCTTTACTATTCTCCACCTCCAATGTTTCTTTTCAATTTGAGTTAAAGGTTATTTTAATGAGAAACTATTTTGACATTGTCATATTGATCACAATTAAGAAAATAAGTGAATGTTAGTCATTCTTCTGGGAAACCAAGAACACTATCCTTCACTTTCATGAAACAAGAAGGAAAGAATTCCAAAGGACACCATGGCACATAGATGCTCCTTTCAGAAGGGTCCAACCAGTTTAATGAGTCACCTGGCTCCACAAGTCATTTCTTTGTAACAAACCCAAGGGCCTTTCTCTCAAAGGGACAGGCAATAACAGCCCTAGGAGATTTCCCATGTTCTCTTAGAACCTTCCTTTCTCCCTCCAGACCCCACAAAGATATCCATATTCATCCTTGCTGCATGTATGGGGAGCATTCAGTGGTTGACATTGTCAAGTATTCAGTACTCAGCTACTTATAACACTGAATGGAAAACAGTACTTTATAAATGTCCTTGGAATTTAACATCAACAATTCTGGCTCTGAAAGGTAAGTGCAAGATTCATAAATTTTGCTAAAATAATTTAAATTTTTATTTGTTTAGCAAGAAACTAAAAATAAAAGAACTACTCTCGCCAACTTTAGCTCTTGACCTCAACAGAAACTATGGCCTCAGCAAGAAATGCACCACAGAATAGTCATTGTCTGCACACCCAGCTCAGGCTTCCCAGAGTCTCCAGGGGCATTGTGGATGGTCTACAGAAGCCAAAGCTATTGCTAAGATTGTGTAGGTAAGAATATGAAAAGGAAATCAGAAACACAGTCTGATTTTCAGATTGGGTGGGGCTCCCAGTCCTATACCCTCTATTCATCATCAAAAGTGACCCATGCATTGAAATATTGAAAGAATATTTGAGTAGTTAGAGTCCCTGACCCAGGTAGACAAGCATGAATGGATGTCAAAATGAAGAACTCCAGAGAGGACCTAGGTGTCCAGTGGAGAGGAAGGGAAGGACAACAATTAGTTGGCATGTTATATATCTAAATGGCATAGTCCAGAACTAAGAAGGCACCAAATACTGCACTTCCTGTTTTATATTGGATTTGGGGTGAAAATCCCCTGACATGTGTTGAAAGACAATTTACTTCTCATAAAAAAATGAATAAATAATCATATACCAATACTTCATTTTTACTTAATGAAATTTAGTTTCTTAGCCCTGATGTATAATCAAACACCTATGGGTACTTTATAGGTATCATCCTTCCTTTAAATCAAATAGCAAAGCTGTATTATAGGGACAATTAGTTCTATTTCACAAATGCAAAAACTGAGAGTCAGAGAGATTATGCACCAATTGATACAGTTGTCTGGCAGAAGGCCCAGGATCTAATTGTTTGACCCTAGTCACTCCATGACTCTCTGATCAGCATATATTGAAGCTCAAGTGGTGTACACAATGAAAGCAAGGTAAGCTCCACTGAACTCTGCCTCAGTCAGGAGGCAAACAGCATAAATGCTGCTCAGAATTTGTCCTCATTCCTGAGTTCAAAGTATGTTCAGAGACTGACAAAGAGAATTGTGAAGGATTTAATGATATTTCACAGTGGAATGGCCAAAGGAATTATGAAAGTTTAAATTTAAAAAAAGGATGGTAGAAGAGGCATCGTAGGGGCTCCAATATTTTAACATTTTTATATAGATATTGGATGGTTTGCACCATTAAACTCAGGGGGAACCAACTGAGAAGTTTAAAAAACAGATTTTAATAACAGAACCAACACCAAAGGCAATAAGGCCTGACACTAGAGTAATTGAGGCACAATTAATGAAGATCAATTAAAGAAGAGATGGATCACATTCTTTAATGAGCTACAGGTTCTCAACTATTGATTTATTATCCCTCAGAATTCACATAGTCAAAGAATTCAGTTCCACTGTCAGAGAAAATTAATTCTTATTCCAAAGTAAAAATAAATTATAATTGCTAGGAATTTGAAGACATTTGGTACTAATATTTATTATTTAGATAAATGTTTCAAACTTTAAGAAAAGCAATAACATTGTTAGTAGAAAATTGTGTTTTTATGAATAGTATAACCAATGATATTGAGCAGAAAATCTCAATGTCATGTTAATATGACTCTTTAAAACTACAAAAGTTGCAAGGAAGGATATGTAATAGGGAGACACATTTAGAAAAGTAATTGAAGATAGATTATGAAGCTCCATGGATATCGTGCTAAAAAGTTTGACATAGATTCCATCAGTATTTCAGTTATAAGGATTGTTCCAGAAAATGGGAAATATTTTATTGATAATACTAAGTAGAGATGTAAATTAAAAAATGGAATATATGTTAAATATATACATGATTACAAATATGTGAACACTACTTATATATGCCTCAAAGTCAAAATAAATCAAAATGGATTGTGAGGCACTATTAAAGTTAAGGATTTGTAAGTGATTCTTTAGTTGTTAAATATGCAAAACATTAAAATAAAACATATGCAAAAAGAATTTGTAATTCTATAGAATTTACCTATAGCGATTGCTGTTTAGCTGAAGTTAATGGCGAGTAAAGACATTGACTCTGTCAAATGCTATATGCTTTAATATAAATTATTTCCTCACTTCTATTTTCTCATTCTGATGAATATGCTTTTTTCTAATTTTCACTGAACCTTTAGTATGCCCTGAAATTATTACATTGAACTACAGAAATTTATCTGTTTTTTTGTATTATTTATTAATTCTGCTTTGTTATGATTATCTCCAAACACAGAAGCTTTGCCTTTGCCACAACACAGTGGCAAAACATCTGAATAAGGCAATAAGCTCCTTAATGAAAATGTAGGCAAGAATGCAACAAAACAATGCTCAAGAGGGAGCACTTTGGTTTAGTATTTTCATTATTGCAAATCATAGGGATTTGCTTACCTTGGAGCACAGAATCTACTTCTTTTTACTTATTGCCTTAAGAGAAATACCTAGTAATGGGAATATTTTAAAATGTATCATATTTTGACATGATTTCCACCTTATGCCTGATCCAGTTTGTAGGGTTACTAGATCATTTTCCCCCTTATTTTATTTTTAAATTAATATACAGTAAAAACGACCCTTTTAGTGAACATCTCCACAAATTTTAACGCAAGTATAGATTTGTGTAACCACCATCACAATTAGGATACAGAATAGCTGCGTCAATCCAAAAGACTCCTTTGTACTATCCCTTTGTAACTTCACCTCTGTCCATTCCAAACCCTGGGCAAACACTAATTTGTTCTCCATCTGTATATTATTGTCTTTTAGAGAATGTCATATTCATTAAATCATGCATTAGATAACTTTGGAGACTAGCTTCTTTTATTCAGCACAATGACTTGCAAATTTATCCGTATGTGTGTGTTCATTCCCTTTTTTTTCTTAGTAGTATTCCATTGTGTGAATGTATTATGGTTTATCATTCACTTGAATGATATTTTGGTTGCTTCCAGTATTTGATAATTATGAATAGAGATGTTATAAACATTCCTGTCCAGGTATTTGTGTGAACATAAGTTTTCATTTCCCTAGAATAAATACCTTGGAGTAATGTTGCCAGATCATATAGTAAACGTATTTTTAACTTAATGAGAAACTACCAAATTATTTTCGAATGTGACTATGCCAGTTTGCATTCCCATCTGCGATGAATAAAACCGTAGGTGCTTCACCTTCTTGCCACCATTTGGTCTTGCCAATATTTTTTTAATGTAACCATTCTAATAAATGTGTGGTGGTATCTCATTATAGTTTTAATTTGTAAATTTTATAAATGAATTTGTGAGATTTTAATTTTAATTTGTAAATGTTTAATGTCTAATGATGTTGAGACACTTGTACTTAAAGTAATTACTGATATATTGTGACTTGTTTGCAGTTTATTTTTGTTTTCAAAAATTAATTTTTTAAAGTTACAAATTAATTTGTAAAAATTAACTTTAGTCTTAAAATTAATTTGTAAAATTTTAATTTTAATTTGTAAATGCCTAATGTCTAATGATGTTGAAACATTTGAGTTTAAAGTAATTACTGATATATTATGGTTTGTTTGCCCTTTTGTTTTTTGTTTTCTATTTGTTCTCTCATTTGTTTCTTTTTTTCTTTCTTTCCCTGCCTTCCTGTGGGTTACCTGAACACGGCCATTCATACATCTTCTTTGGTGAAATGACTATTCAAATATTTGCACTTTTTAAAATTAGGTTATTTTTCTTCTCATTCCTGAATTGTAAGAACCTTTCTCTGTTTCATGTATACATCTTTTTATCCAATACGGTGTTTTCAAAAATTTTCTACAAGTCTGGCTTCATTGCGTTTTCTTGGTGGGGTCTTTTGAAAAGCAAAAGTTTTAAATTTTGAGAAGTCCAATTTTTGATTTTTCATGTATGTATTGTGCTTTTGGTATTATAGTTAAAAAAAAAACTTAGCTTTCATATCTAAGATCACAGAGACATTCTTTTGTGTTTTCTTTCAAACAATTTGTAGTTCTAGCTATTGCATTTATGTCTATATTTATCTTGAATTAATTGTTTTGTGTGTCACGAGGTAATTGTATAAACTCCTCCTTTCACATATGGATGTTCAATTGTCTCAGCACAATTTGTTGAAATATAATTGATTTTCCTTGGCACTTTTGGCAACCAGCCGGCGTACACCTTTAAGTAACCTGACTGGGGACCTGTCACATTACAGCCCACCCTGTCCTGTCCCCCGGCTTTTACATTCTTTCTGCAATCTTGCACAAAAGTCCCTGAGTGGGGTAAGAAGGGAAGAAATATATTAATATATAATATATAGCCATGGCTTTTGCATACAGGCCATATCCACAATAGCATAAAAAGCACACACCGTATACACAACAGCATAAAAAGCAGAAGCTAACTACAATTATAATGCCTATTAGCAAAACATACTTCAATGTGTAGGTAGGGTGTGTAACTAATTTGAGAATAAGTCAAAGAAATCTAATTGGGTTGTATCATGGATCTGGACCAAAAAATAATGTAAAACGTCTGTGACATTATTCACTTCATCTGGCATATAGGTGCAACAGGTAATGTATATAAGGGCACATGTTTTTAGGTCTCCAATATGTTGGCAATTGGGCCTCCAGGTGGAGACAATCACCAGTCAACTGGAGTTGCATTATCAGTGCTGTTGAACTGATCACTCCAGTTCTGTCAGGAGAAATGCAGAATATTCTAAGGTGTGCCATTATCATTTGATAGAGGGAGCTCTTCGTATACTTAACAATCAGACTTGTTGCTGACAGCTGCTGTAGTCACAGCCCAGCATAGAAAGACATTACCAGCTGCCATGGGTAGCAGGAACAATAGCTATTGGCGAAAACACAGGTGTTTAGTAGGGACCCTTGTGGGTATATCCATTACTTGAACATTACCACCATATTTTCTCCCATTTGCCCTATTAGGAAGCCCACCATGGACTTCAGGCTTGTCTTGCAGTACCATGTTTGGCTTCCCTCCCTGGAAGCAGGCAAAATAGCAATCAATTGGTAAATTTCTGGCCTTGCCCACATTATCTGCACTATGATCATTCCATTGAAGCCTCACATTGTATTCCATAATATATGCAATTATTTATCAACTAAAAATAAAACTTAAAAAGAAATTTGTTTACAATGTGATACAAAGCATATAAAAATATATATATAGGAGATAAATTCCTGGAAACACATGTGCCACATTTCTAATAGTTGATGTGCGTGATGGTAGCCAGATTTGAGAGAAATGTTTCTTTTGAATTTTCAAGTGTTTCCCAGACTGCTTATATAATTTTTTTTTATTTAGAAATAAAATAAGCCCTTTCTTCACTTATACTATTATTACAGTGCTTTCCATGAACTAGTATCTTCACTTTTTCCTTCTCTATGAGGCCGGCTTTCTCTGGACAGAGAACCTAAACTTTATTTATCTTTTTATTTCGCAGAGCCTATTTATTATTGTAATCATGCATTCATTCATTGGACAAGTTTTTTTTCAGCATGTTATGTACAAGAAGTCGATATTTGTAATACAGGGATAGGATGCAGTTATGGAAGATAATGTATTCATTGAGGAGAATGAACAGTAAAAAACAAATAACAACAAAAATCATAACCCAGTATAAGTGAAGACAATCTAGACATGCATGAAAGTTGATGTCTATAATACAAATGAAGGTTACCTGATTCACCCCTGGGAGTCAGAAAAGCCTTCGGAGGGAAATTAATCTTGAAAGATGTATAGAAGTCACCCAGGATAATGACGGTGGGAGGTGGTAGCTGTCTACACAGGAGAAAAAGTGGAGCAAAGGCCAGGGAAATTAGAGTACATCAAGAAGACTCTAAATAGTTCAAGAAGTTTGAGTCAGTGTGAGTGGTGAATGGAGACATCCTGAGAGACAGAGTCGTAGGCTGGAACATAAAGGATATTGTATGCTTTGCTAACAAGTTAGGTTTCATTGTGAAGGCTTGAGAGAGTACTGAAAGACTGAAACGAATCTCTTTGGGATCATCTGCTTTTTATTTACCCAGATATCGCTTACACAAATGTGTTGTGAACAAGAATGAAGGCAGTAAAGTAAATAGGTCAATAAAATAGAAAGGAAAAATGGCTAGGTCCTTGACTAAAGTAGGGTTGCTGAGAATAGTAAAAAGGAGATAAAGAGATAAAATTGGGAGTTAAATTGTAGATAGGCTCAATAAGATTTTATTAGTTGTGATAAAATAAGAGGAAGAAGACTAGGAGGGCTCACAAGTTGCAGACACAAGAGATTGGGTGGATGGTGGTGTCACTCCCCAGATACACAATTTGGAAGGAAAGAATGCCAAAGAAAAGAATGAATGAATTTGTTATGGGGAAGGCTGGGTTTTAGGTACTTGTGGAATTTCCAACTGAAGACTCATTGAATTGTGGTCTAGATGTCTTCTGAGAGATCTGTCTATAAGTCTAGGTATGAGAGGCATTTTAACATGCTCATTATATACAGAAAAGAATGTAAGTAATTTCCCAGAGAGTTAAGTTGAACCATTCTCTTTTTATGTGGAAGACACATAAAAACAAAAACAATCCTGTAGGACATCAATATATGAAGTCACTGTGAATGAGCCTGAGGAACAACCAAAGAAAGCTGGGAATGTGTGATATAAAATCCTCTAACAAATTAATATTCACATTTCTTTCAACAGGAACAATTCACAGAGAAGATGGGGATTAGAAACCATACCACAGTGACAGAGTTTATTATTTTGGGGTTAACTGAGGATCCTACACTTCGTGACATCTTCTTTGTGATATTTCTAGGAATCTACATTGTCACCTTAATAGGCAATATCGGCATAATCACTTTAATAAGAAGCTGTTCCCAGCTTCACACTCCCATGTACCTGTTCCTCAGCCACTTGGCTTTTGTGGACATAGGGCTGTCCACAGTAGTCACACCTATAATGCTTATGGGATTCCTAAGACATGGAGTGGCCCTCCCTGTTACTAGCTGTGAAGCCCAGCTCTATTCTGTAGTCATGTTTGGGACGTCTGAATGCTTCCTACTGGCGACCATGGCCTATGATCGCTATGTGGCCATCTGCTCACCCCTGGTGTATTCCACCTACTTGTCCCCCAGAGTCTGCATCCTCTTAGTGGTGGCTTGCTACCTGGGTGGATGTGTGAATGCCTCAACATTTACTAGTTGTTTATTGAGTCTGTCTTTCTGTGGACCAAATCATATAGATCATTTTTTCTGTGATTTCTCTCCTTTGTTGAAACTTTCCTGCTCAGATATCTCCATTCCTGAAATGATACCTTCCATCTCTTCTGGATCTATCATTGTGGTCACAGTATTTGTTATAGCCATCTCCTACATCTACATCCTCATCACCATCCTGAAGATGCGCTCCAACGAGGGGCGCCACAAGGCTTTCTCCACCTGCACCTCCCACCTCACAGCGGTTACTCTCTACTATGGAACGATTACCTTCATTTATGTGATGCCCAAGTCCAGCTACTCAACTAGCCAGAACACATTGATATCTCTGTCCTACACAGTGGTAATCCCCATAACGAACCCCTTTATCTATAGTCTGAGGAACAGAGATGTAAAGGAGGCACTAAGAAAGGCAGCTGTCAGAATATATTCTTAGGATTAATTCACAGCATTTCAGACAACCTATAAAGTTTTCATTATCGGTATCACACTTAGGACCTACCAAATACTGCTTAACTGACTGCTTAAAATAAAATTATATTTATTTGTTCTAATTTTCACTTTTAAATACTTGTAGACCAATTGGGAGACACCTAGACATCAGTAATAATGATAGTAATATTTATTACTATTATTAAACTCTTATAGATGCCAAGCATTTTTCCTTTATTTATTTTGCAAACAATAGCTTTTACTTACTCTGTGCCAGGCCCTATTCTAAGCATGTTACATATGTTAACTCATTGATTCCTCACAACAACCCTATGAAGTGATGCCACTATTTGTATTTCACAAATAAATCATCTGGGCATAGAGACATTAAGTGGAATGTCCAAAGTCATGAAGTTAAATATGGGACCAGTAAGTATTTGAATCAAGAAAGTTTGATTCCAAACCATTATTTTTCTTCATTTAATTTTCTCAGCAATCCTATGATGCAGGAATAAATTTCCCATAATTTACAGTGGAGAAAACTGTATTGAAAGATACAGTAGTTTTTACAGATAGATGTAAACTTAAGTCCTCTGTTTCCAGGATCCATGCACTTAACCTATATCAAACCATGACCATCGGCCTAATGACATCAACATTGCTACTGAGCTAGAGGATTTGGGCAGGACAATCAAGCTTAAGCTGGAACTTTGTATCAATTTTTTGAACAAACCCTACCACTAGATGGTCTAGGTTGTGTAGGCTCTGAATGAGGGTGAAAATTTGAAAGCTGGATTGGTTGTCATCTTTTAGGAGATCAGATCTTAACACCAAGACCACATGATTTAGCTAGTAGTTTATCCATATTTTAAAGCACATTAAAAACAAATAGTCTCCTTAAATATAATGTAATATTTATTTGTAGCAATTAAAAGCAGTGTCCTTTAATTCTTTTTTTTTTTTTTTTGAGACGGAGTCTTGCTCTGTGTGGCCCAGGCTGGAGTGCAGTGGCATGATCTTGGCTCACTGCAAGCTCCGCCTCTCGGATTCACGCCATTCTCCTGCCTCAACCTCCCGAGTAACTGGAACTACAGATGCCCACCACCAAGCTGGCTAATTTTTTTGTATTGTTTTAGTAGACATGGAGAATTAAAAACAGTGTCCTTTAATTCTAAGCATTGCAATTAATGTGTTAACAATAGTAGTTCCATAGGTCTGAATTGATACAGAAATTAGAAGATGTTTAAAAAAAAAAAAACAAACAGAAATGTTGTTGCATATCACATTAACTAAATGTTTTTCTTGGAGAATGATTTATTTTCATTTACATTATCACCATAAGACTAGAAAGGATGAGGAGAGGTCTGCTGGAATACAGAAACTACCAATTCCAAGCAAATATCGAAACTACTGTTTCTGGCATCTGGGAGGAAGACTTAGAATCCAGGTGTCCTTTTTACCTCAGTGTAATGGAGAGAGAGAAGTGAGGGTTGGGAAACATAGGAAATTTTTTTAACAAAATGAAAAGTATTTAACATATGCTATTCAGTGAAAATATAGAGTATCTATAATATTCTGGCAAATTTTTAAATAGAAAATACAGAACAAGGAGTGAAAGGTAACAAGGAAAAACTAAAACACAGGAAATGAATAAATAATGGGGTTTTAGACACATTCCATTTTGAGTTTCTCTTGTTTTAATACTTTATAATAAAAAAACATTAAAATTAGAGAAAGTTTAATAGTATATGCAAAAGACTTGACACATACTAGGCACTCAAAACCATGTGGATATTTTGAATACAGGCAGAACATAGCTGCCTGAATTTCCCCTTTGAGTAGTAGGAGAGTATATTCTCCTTCCCATTTATGGACAGTAGAATTGTAGCCACATTGTAAATCCCTGTGACCTTGGCAGGGTCTTCCAACCCTTTAGTCATGCATCTTGCACATTAGAGGGATGCAGAACCTAAGGTACTCTTTTCTTAATGTTGTTGGAGACAGTTCAGTTCAACATTATGATTTCCTGAGCACTTATTTAATGTCTTGTGCTGATTTTAAAAAAAAAGCCATTGTCTGATCTCTAAATACTTACTATATTGTATAAAACATATGTGTCCCCGCCTAGAAGCAGCTTCTCCATTCCTTCTCGAATCTCTGTTGAATTTGGCCCATCTGCCTTTACTCCAGCTTCCACCACTCCATCAGGGTGACCCAGAAGTCCTACAAAGTGTTCACCTCTGGTCCGGGACTTTTAGCAGGGGCTCCTACAAGAGTGGGCCCAGAGCCCACATCAGCCCCTTGAGCTTTGGTGGACAGCAGCAGCAGCAGCTTCTGGGGCGACAGGGCCCCAGGATGGGTTTGGGTGGAGGCTATGCTGGTCCGATAATATGGGGGCACAATCGCTGTCACGGTGAGCCAGAGCCTGCTGAGCCCCATAAGCTGGAGGTGGACCCCACAGGGCTAGGAAAAGTTGAAGCTGGAGGTAGAGTTTGGCAATATGCAGGGGCTGGTGGAGGACTTCGAGTAAATATAAGGATGAGATCAACACGTAGACAGAAATGGAAAATGAATTTCTTCTCATCGAAAAAGATGTGGATGAAGCTTACATGAAAAAAGTAGAGCTGGAGTCTCACCTGGAAGGGTTGACTGACGAGATCAACTTCCTCAGGCAGCTGTGTGAAGAGGAGATCTTTGAGCTGCAGCACTGGACTTTAGACACATCTGTCATCCTGTCCATGGACAACAGCAGCTCCCTGGACATGGACGGCATCATCTCCAAGTCCGCACTTAGTCGCGGAGATGACTAGCCACAGCCGGGTGAGGCTGAGAACTTGCACAGGATCAAGTGTGAGGAGATGCAGACGCTGGTGGGGAGGCATCGGGATGACCTGTGGCACTCGCAGGAGATCTCCAAGACAAACTAGAACATCAGCCGGCTCTAGGCTGAGACTCAGGGGCTCAGAGGCCAGGGGGCTTCCCTGGAAGCCACCATCATGGATGGCTTGCAGCGTGGGGAGCTACTGGTTAAGGATGCCAGTGCCAAACTGGTGGAGCTGGAGGCCCTCTGAGCCAGGAAGGCCTTGCCCTACAGCTGCAAGGAGCTGATGAAGGTCTGGCTGGTCCTGGACAGTGAGATCGACACCTACAGTACGCTGGGAGAGGGCAAGGAGAGCCGGCTGGAATCTGGAATGCGGAACATGAGTATCCACATGAAGACCATTGGAGGCTACTCAGGTGGGCTGAGCTGGCAAGCTCTTGCTTCAGCTATGGCCTGGGCTCCTTCCAGTCCAACTTTGGCTCTGGAGGGGTCTCCAGCTCCTTCAGCCACACCAGCTCCTCCAGGATCTTGGTTGTGATGAATATCAAGACCTGAGATGGGAAGCTGGTGTCTGAGTCCTCTGATGTCCCACCCAAGTGAATGGCCTCTGTAGTCCCTCCAATCCTACCCCTTCCTGTGGCTGTTCCAGAGCTTATGAGGGAGGCAGCTGTGCAGAGAAGAATAGAGAACAGGAGACCTATCTAAGGCCAAGCCCTAGCCCTCAGCCCACCCTTGTGGGGAGTTCTGCCTTAGGTACCCCCTGTTGCCCATGCCCCCAACTAAAAATCAATTTAATTTAATTTATTAATTATTTTTTTCCAAAATAAAGTCACAGCTAACTCTACCAACTTACAAGACAGCAAGCAAACAAAAACAACAATACCAAAAAATAAAACACATCCATATTTACTTGTCTAGAAGTAATTTGGTACTCACAACATGGTAAGTGCAATGAGGAGTATGCCTAAAGAAAGGACACTTTTCCTAACCACTATTGTAGAATAACACTTTCTGGAGAATAAAGCACTAAAACTTGGTCTCACAACATGACGAGATTAATAAGGTAAGGCAGTGGAAAGGTGTTCCAGGTATTAGAAGTTGCATAATCAATGGCACACAGGAATAAAATAGCAGCTGTTTGGGAAATTACAAGTCATTCTACATTTATGAAGCTTTCAGTATGGGGTGAAAAGAAGTGGAAATAGGTGATGTCTATATGAAACAGGTCATAAAAAGCCTTACATTTGATGTGAAAGTATATTTTATGCAATAATGAACTATTGAAAGCCTTTTGTAAAATGGTTAGATATGTTTAGGTCATTCTGACAACAAAGTAAAGCATATCTTTGAGGATGCCTGGTTAGGTAACAATCTACAGTACTCCAGTAGACAAAGGATAAAGATTTGAATATCAGTAATAGAAAAATACAAAACAAGGAGAGAACAACCTTGAGAAATATTTAGGGGAGATAATTGGTAGAAATTGTTGATTGTTGGATGGGGGATTAGATAGAAGGAATAATTTGGATAACTCCCATGGTCCCAACTTAGGTGAAGGAGTGCTCTTACTGACACCAGTCTCCCATTTAAAGTCCCAGGTTAGAGTAGGAAAGAGAGCAGTGTCTGTAAAATCTGTAAATTCTGTAAAATCTGTACACACACTGCCATCAGAAGAGCAGATGTTGTGAGACTCACAGGCCAGCTTTAAGGATTAAAGTTTCTTAATCTCACATAGACCAGTCTTCTCCAATTTCTGAATTCAACTCTAAATGCCCTGACCCCTTGATCCTGTCTGCCCTGCTTTTTCACCATAATAATGAACATTTGTGATTGTCTTGGAGATGCGGGCTCTTTTTTGGTTCCATACGAACTTTAAAGCAGGTTTTTCCAATTCTGTGAAGAAACTCATTGGTAGCTTGATGGGGATGGCATTGAATCTATAAATTACCTTGGGCAGTATGGCCATTTTCACGATATTGATTCTTCCTATCCATGAGCATGGTATGTTCTTCCATTTGTTTGTGTCCTCTTTTATTTCACTGAGCAGTGGTTTGTAGTTCTCCTTGAAGAGGTCCTTTACATCCCTTGTAAGTTGGATTCCTAGGTATTTTATTCTCTTTGAAGCAATTGTGAATGGAAGTTCATTCCTGATTTGGCTCTCTGTTTGTCTGTTACTGGTGTATAAGAATGCTTGTGATTTTTGCACATTAAGTCAAAAGAACAAAGCTGGAGGCATCACGCTACCTGACTTCAAACTATACTACAAGGCTACAGTAACCAAAATAGCATGGTACTGGTACCAAAACAGAGCTATAGACCAATGGAACAGAACAGAGTCCTCAGAAATAATACCACACATCTACAGCCATCTGATCTTTGACAAACCTGAGAGAAACAAGAAATGGGGAAAGGATTCCCTATTTAATAAATGGTGCTGGGAAAATTGGCTAGCCATAAGCAGAAAGCTGAAACTGGATCCTTTCCTTACTCCTTATACGAAAATTAATTCAAGATGGATTAGAGACTTAAATGTTAGACCTAATACCATAAAAATCCTAGAAGAAAACCTAGGTAATACCATTCAGGACATAGGCATGGGCAAAGACTTCATGTCTAAAACACCAAAAGCAACGGCAGCAAAAGCCAAAATTGACAAATGGGATCTAATTAAACTAAAGAGCTTCTGCACAGCAAAAGAAACTACCATCAGAGTGAACAGGCAACCTACAGAATGGGAGAAAATTTTTGCAATCTACTCATCTGACAAAGGGCTAATATCCAGAACCTACAAAGAACTCAAACAAATTTACAAGAAAAAAACAAACAACCCCATCAAAAAGTGGGCAAAGGATATGAACAGACATTTCTCAAAAGAAGACATTCGTACAGCCAACAGACACATGAAAAAATGCTCATCATCACTGGCCATCAGAGAAATGCAAATCAAAACCACAATGAGATACCATCTCACACCAGTTAGAATGGCGATCATTAAAAAGTCAGGAAACAACAGGTGCTGGAGAGGATGTGGAGAAATAGGAACACTTTTACACTGTTGGTGTGATTGTAAACTAGTTCAACCATTATGGAAAACAGTATGGTGATTCCTCAAGGATCTAGAACTAGATGTACCATATGACCCAGCCATCCCATTACTGGGTATATACCCAAAGGATTATAAATTATGCTGCTATAAAGACACATGCACACGTATGTTTATTGCAGTACTATTCACAATAGCAAAGACTTGGAATCAACCCAAATGTCCATCAGTGACAGATTGGATTAAGAAAATGTGGCACATATACACCATGGAATACTATGCAGCCATAAAAAAGGATGAGTTTGTGTCCTTTGTAGGGACATGGATGCAGCTGGAAACCATCATTCTTAGCAAACTATCACAAGAACAGAAAACCAAACACTGCATGTTCTCACTCATAGGTGGGAACTGAACAATGACATCACTTGGACTCAGGAAGGGGAACATCACACACCGGGGCCTATCATGGGGAGGGGTGAGGGGGGAGGGATTGCATTGGGAGTTATACCTGATGTAAATGACGAGTTGATGGGTGCAGCACACCAACATGGCACAAGTATACATATGTAACAAACCTGCACGTTATGCACATGTACCCTACAACTTAAAGTATAATAATAATACATGAATTAAAAAAAAATAATGAACATTTGTAAGTAGGCAGCTTTTTGTCTTTTTCCTGAGGTCCTAACCCTGGTCCTTATCTTTTGATAAACAACATCTCCAATAGTCCTGTAAAAATTTCAGGTGTATCCTGATTCCCATGACATCTTGTAGCATTAGTTATGCAAACTCTGCGGTCCTGAGTATAAAGATTAGCCTCCTTTGGATATTTTGGATTCATGTCTCAAAGTTTAGAGTGTTCACAGGTCTCCTGTATTTTATGCCAGTTATCATTTAAGCCTTCACAATTGTCAATTAATTCAAGTCAAAGGCCAGTGATAAACAAGAACTTTCTGATCTGTTAAGATTTGTATATCCTTGTTGGCATGTTTATGAGTAATTCAGGGAGAAAGTAGAGGACTGACCACAAACATTGATAATTTCCTGCCATTGTGATCTCCAAGCCAATGAGGGCTATTTGATCAATGCCTTAAAATTGCTTGACATGTAGATATAGGATAATCATTTATCCATTTATTTCAAAAATATTTGTTGAGAATTTATCATAGTCGAGAACTGAGTAAGCACTGAAGGTATATTGATGAATAGAAAAGACTTTGCATGAAATTTAGATTTCGGCAAAAACACTAGAAAATAAATCAACATTATAAATACAGAATATGGTAAGTGATGTGGAAGAAACAAATCAATAAGGTTAATATGACTGTTAAGGGTAAATGTGGTGATATAAGTGGTACTATAGGTAAAATGACAGGGAAGGCCACGTGGGGCAGGTGATATTTGAGTAGAAGATGGAATGATCAGAAAGACCCATAGAAGGAGAGTGGAGTCGGGGAAGCTGCCAGACAAGAAACAAGATATGCAAAGATCCTGATATTCTCAAAAAATAAAAAGAAGACAATGGTAAACCAGATGAAGAGAGGTATACCAAAAGGGTTAGATCATGCGTGGGGAGCATCACATGCCATGGAAAAGTGTTTGGATTTTATGCTAAAACGAATGGGAAGCACCAAATGTTTTCTAAATGGGTGTAGCCTAATTGCAATTCACACTTTTAAAGAATACCTCTATTGTTGTATGTAAAAATTGACTATAAAAACACATTTTATTATATTACACTATTTCATGAGTCAGAAATTAAGATTGGGTTTAGCTTGGCAATTTTACTCTACATAGCATTAATGAGGATCACTTAGTGATATCCAGATGGCATCTTTGCATGTCTACAGAATCAAAGATGGCATCATTCAAATGCCCAGCATCTTCACAGGGATGGTTTGAAAGCCTCTTCCTCTCCATGTAGTCATAGGATCATTCTATATGGTCTCACTAGCAGTTTAGTTGGATTTCTCACTATTGGTTCAAGACTTTAATAGCAAGTGTTCCAAGAGATTAAAAGAAATCTGCAGTATTTACTATCACCTAGCCTCAGGAGACCTAGACATCTTGTCTACCTTTGTCTACAGGTAAAGCAAATTAGTAATTTCAGTCCAGATTCAAGAGAAGGGAAATTAGATTGCACCTGTCAATAAAAGAGGTAGCAATGATGTTATAGCCATCTCCAGCCTACCACAATCCCTCTGGCCACAATTATTTATATATTTCCTACATGTCAAATTACATTTATACATCCCAGAATCCTCTAAAATATTATACAATTACAGCATCACAATTAAGTCCATCATCATGGGATTTAAACCAAGTTCAGACATGGGTGAGTTTCCTTGGGCACAGCTTCTGAAATACAGTCACTCTTGATTGAAAGACATGCGAACTAAAGAGACAAGTCATCTGCCTCGTATATACCCAACAGGCACTGTTGATGCAGGGGTAGAAAAACTGCAGTGAACACTCCCATTCATAAGGGGGGAATACAGGAGTCATGTAGCAATCACTGGCCCATTGCAATTCCAAAACCCAACTAGACAGATATTGCCATTTTCTTGATCAGGGCCCAATCCTGCTCCTTGTTAATAAATCTCTGTGTCTCTTGGCTCTGCCTTCTGAGTTTTTGGTTCCATCCTCTGAATCATTGTTCCTTTTCCAGAAAAAAAAATAGCCTATGTTATAGCTGAGTAGTTTTCTTGGCCTATTTCCTAATTATTTTAGGTCAAGAGTCCAAAACTGGGCCGGGCGCGGTGGCTCAAGCCTGTAATCCCAGCACTTTGGGAGGCCGAGACGGGCGGATCACGAGGTCAGGAGATCGAGACCATCCCGGCTGACACGGTGAAACCCCGTCTCTACTAAAAAATACAAAAAAACTTAGCCGGGCGAGGTGGCGGGCGCCTGTAGTCCCAGCTACTCGGGAGGCTGAGGCAGGAGAATGGCGTAAACCCGGGAGGCGGAGCTTGCAGTGAGCTGAGATCCGGCCACTGCACTCCAGCCTGGGCGACAGAGCGAGACTCCGTCTCAAAAAAAAAAAAAAAAAAAAAAGAATCCAAAACTTCTTTTCACTTTGCACCATCCCTGTCCCTTTCAGTCTCAGCTGGTATAATTTCTTTAAACACACAGTGGGAGTCATCATGAAAATACAAATGAAATATCAAGGAGATTCTACTCTTCACCCACTAGGATGGCTAGAATTTAAAAGTATGATAATAAAAAGTGTTGGTGAGGATGTGGGAAAATTGAAACCCTCATATACTGGTAGATATTTAAAACGGTGGGATCATTTTGGAAAATAATCTTCCAGTTACTCAAACTATTAAACAGAAATACCCTATGATCCAGAAATTCTAGATATATGCCAAAGAGAGATAAAAGCATATGTCCACACAAAACTCATGCATGAATGTTTATAGTAGCATTATTTACAAAACCAAAAGGTAGAAGCAATGCATGGATCCATTAACTTACAAGTGAATAAGGAAAATGTAGTATATCCATATAATGGAATATTATTTAGCCATTGGAAAGAATGAAGAACTGATATATGTATCAACATGAATGAACCTTGACAACACTACACTAAGTAAAAGAGACTAGTCACAAGAGACCACATATTATCTAAGGCCATACATATGAAATGTCCATATAGACACAGAAGGTAGACTGGCGGTTTCTTACGGCTGGGGGGATAGGAGTATGTAAGGTGACACTAAAGGATACAGGGTTTCTTTTTGAGATGATTAAAACTTTCTAAAATTGACTATGGTGAGTCTTGAAAACATCTGTTTATCTGTGTATATGCTAAGAACATTAAATTATACACTTTAAAACTGTAATTTGTATGGTATGTGAACTATATCTCATTAAAGTTGTTAAAAACAACGTGGTCTTTCTTTGTATCAAATTATAAACTACTGAATTAGACAAAATTCATACTCATAAATCTCTTCCAGTTAACTCTGTCTCTGGAGGTTTATGTGGTTTCTGCCAGAAACCTTGTGATTTTAAAAGCTTTGTTTTTGGCCGGGCGCGGTGACTCACGCCCAGCACTTTGGGAGGCCGAGGCAGGCTGATCACGAGGTCAGGAGATCCAGACCATCCTGGCTAACACGGTGAAACCCCGTCTCTACTAAAAATACAAAAAAAAAAAAAAAAAAAAAAAAAAAAAAAAAATTAGCCGGGTGTGGTGTCGGGCGCCTGTAGTCCCAGCTACTCCGGAGGCTGAGGCAGGAGAACAGCGTGAGCCCGGGAGGCGGAGCTTGCAATGAGCCCAGAAGGCACCACTGCACTCCAGCCTGGGCGACAGAGCCAGACTCTGTCTCAAAAAAACAAAAACAAAAACAAACAAACAAAAAACCTTTGTTATTTAGAAAGAAAAACGAGGGTCTTTAAAGCATGCCATTAAGATTCTTAGAAGGACATAGATTAGCTTAAAGGGTCAGAGAGGACTTAGATCTTTCTGAGGTCTCAACAGAGGATCTTACAGCCCCAACCTGAATTTGATCTTTGACCTGAAGTCGTTTCCTACTATGAGAATCCTTCTGGAAGATATCAGGAATGAGAAATAGCCTTATTTTCAAAGCCAGCAAGATCTAGCTTTCTTATATTTTTTCCTTTTTTTTTTTTTTTTTTTTTTTTTTTGAGACGGAGTCTCGCTCTGCCGCCCAGGCTGGAGTGCAGTGGCCGGATCTCAGCTCACTGCAAGCTCCGCCTCCCGGGTTCACGCCATTCTCCTGCCTCAGCCTCCCGAGTAGTTGGGATCTTTCTTTAGTTCACAGATCTCTGGTTATAGTTTATCATAGGCAACTATAAGAAGCCAGGTAATGCTTTCTACACTCTTCCTGGAAACCTTCCCAGACAAATCTGAGAGTATATTAGATATCCTTTCTCTTTTCCAATTTGTCACAGGTGGCAATATTATCAAACTTTCCATCACTACTCAGCAAATGTGTTTTTTATCAGCTCTTAAAAATATTTTCCTTACTATTTTTCCAACCCTTACCATCTATTACTGTTGAATGTAGAAACATGTTAGGTCATAGAGAAATTGAGGTTGCATATATAAATTTTGGAGTAAACAATGTTTAAGTGGTGCTATGGTTTGAATGTATGTCATTCAAAATTCAGGTTTGCTAATGTGATAATACTGAGAGGTGGAGCCTTTAAAAGCTGATTGGGCCACAAAGGTTCATCTCTCATAAATAGAATTAAGTATCCCTTTTAAAAGGCTTGACAGAAGGAGGCCACTTCTTCTTGCCCTTCTCACTTTCCCCATGTAACACTGCAGTATTCTTTACTTCCAGAGGGTGCAGCCCTCACTAGTCACCAAATGCCAGGGCCTTGATATTGGACTTCCAGCCTTCAGAATTGTGAGAAAAAAATTCATATTTTAAATAAATTACCCAGTCTGTGGTATGCTGTTATAGCAGCACAAAACGGACTAAGACACGTGGTATTGTCTTAAAAATCATAAAATTGCATGAGATCAATAAGTGGCTATAAATGTAAGGATGTATATGATAAGTTATAAGGTAGTCTAACATTTAAAGGTCTGATAGAGTTGCAATCTTCAGGAAAGATGAAGACAAATGGACAAGAGAGGTAAGGAAAAACCCAAATTGGGAATGTGAGATTGCAGAATACAAAAAAGAAAGCGATTCGAGATGGGAGAGGGCGGGTACTTGTTTAATGCTTCTGAGGTTTGGCAGAGGGGTGAGTGTAGGTAATTTAGCAAGAGCAGTTTCAGAGTGGATTGAAGCCAGGTGGGAATGTAGTTGAGATGGAACTGATAGGTGAAAATAATTTCAGCAAAAGGGTAGGCCGTGAGGCCAGAAGTGGGGAGGATATTTCAGGAATAGTGAGTAACTCACTTTTGCAGGGTCATTGAGTTAGTGGAGGAGAATAGGGAATTATAACGCTGAAAAACTAGTATGGTTATACTGAGGAATTCTTTAAAATCTGACTAAACATTTATGAATGTGAGCAAGATGGCTAAAAGTAAATAAAAGTGACTAAAAATTTAGACCTGAACTTGAATGCATTAAGTCCCATCTGGTGTTGATAATTTATTGATGATCAAATCAGAGAGAGAGATATATATATATATGGAAATATATATATATATTGAGAAATCAGCTGTAATTAAAAATCCACCTGTGCAAATCTGTAAACCAATGTGTAAGTTGTTTGTGAGACTAGGTGAAAGAATATAGAGTGTGCTGCAGTTACATCTCAGCTGTTCTAAGAGGATTCCATTTCATACTTGAGTTCTTTAAAAACATTATCCATCGTTACTATCATCTGCACATTTTAAGAGGAAATATTTTCTAATAAAGTGGAAACATCTATGAAGAAAGTGGGTGAAACTAAAAGGCCCTAGAAATGTCTGCTCATTCAAAATTTTTGTGATAAAGTATATAGATAAAAACGAATAGGTCAAAATGAAAGCTTATCTATACACATACCTCCATGTCTTCAGCATATTATTTTTATGCTGAGTCTAAAGAATAATTGCCCAAGAACTTCTGTCTTAAAGTATGTTAGTAAAGAAATCTAACATTGGTGTGAATATATAACTTAATTTCTTTTGTAATCTATAAGTGTATATTTTGATATGTATGATACATAATACTTTGTAATACAGTCATGCGTAGTATTAACAATGGGGATATGTTCTGAGAAATGAGTTGTTAGGCAATTTCATCATTGTGCTAACATCATAGGGTATACTTACCCAAACCTAGATGGTATAGCCTACCACACATACAGGCCACATAATATAGCTTATTACTTCTAGGCTACAAACCTGTACTGCATGTTGGTATACTGAAAACTGTAGGCAATTGCAACAAAATGGTAAGTATTTGTGTATCTAAACATATCTCAACATAGAAAAAGTCAAGGAAAAATATGGCATAGAAAATTAAAAATGGTACACTTGTATAGGGCACTTATGAATGGAGCTTGCAGGAATGGGAGTTGCTCTGGGTGAATCAGTAAGTGAGTGGTAAGTGAATACGGAGGCCTAGGACATTCCTGTGTAATAGACTACACTAATACACCTTAGCTTACTGTAACATTTTTGCTTTATAGATCAAATTTTTAAAACCTTTCTGACTCTAAATTTTAATTTTTATTTTTCTGTCTGTTACCTAGGCTACAGTGCAGGGGCACGATCGTGACTCACTCCATCCTTGACTTCCCAGTCTCAGGTGATCCTTCTACCTCAGCCTCCTGACTAACTAGGACTACAGGCATATGTCACCATGCCTAGCTAATTTTTGTTGTATTTTTTTGTAGAGTCAGTTTCACCATGTTGCTGAGTCTTGACTCAAACTCCTGGGCTCAAGTGATCCTTCCATCTTGGCCTCCCAAAGTGCTAGGATTACAAGTGTGAGCCACTGTGCCTGGCCTTTTTGACTCTTTTGTCATAACACTTAGCTTAAAACACAAATACATCGAACAATGGTTTAAAAAATATTTTCTTTCTTTGTATCCTTATTCTATAAACTTTTTCTATTTTTAATTTTTTAAATTTTGAACTATTTTGTTAGAAACCAAGACCTAAACGCACACACTAGCCTAGACCTATACAGTTATGATCAGCAAAGTCACTGTCTTCCACCTCCACATCTTGTCCCACTGGAAGGTGTTCAGGGGCAATAACACGAATGGAGTTGTCAACTCTTATGATACGATGACTTCTTCTGGAGTATCTCTTGAAGGACCTGCCCAAGGCTGTTTTACAGTTAAGTTTTTTCATGTAAAGCGAGTATACTCGAAAATAACAATCAAAAAGTAGAGTAGATATATAAATCAGTAATATAGTCATTTATTATCATTATCGAGTATATGTATTGGATGTAATTGTATGTGCTATACTTTTATATGATTGGCAGCACAATAGGTTTATTTAGACCAGCATCACTACAAACATGTGAGTAACACACTGCTCTACATTATGATGGCTATGGTATTACTAGGCGATAGGAATTTTTTAGTCCCATTATAATTTTATGAAACTGTTATATATGTGGTCTATTGTTGATCAAAACACTGTTATGTGCTGCATGACTGTACATAAAGTCATATGTGAATTCAATATTTCAGCTTCAATACATAACTTCAAATGTAAAAATTATGATAGTAGCACCCAAGAACATGAGGCAGGTGGTAAAAGACTCTTTGTACCAAGAAGCCAGGGCTAAGATGGATATTATTTTGTGTCCTGCTTTTGTCGGGACCACTAGGACTGCTGCTTTTAGGCCTGAATGGTACACATCTAGGGAATTCTGACAAGTGAATGTGCCACTAGACAAGGCCCAAGTGTTTAGAGATTGCTGCAGACCAGGAATGGGACAAGACTAGTGGCCACCAAGACATGGCCATGTGGGAAGCATACGGTCTTGTGGGTACATACCCCATATGATGGTTTTCCTGTTTTTGTTTTTTTTGTTTTTGTTTTGTTTTGTTTTTTGAGACAGCGTCTCACTCTGTTGCCCAAGTTGGAGTGTAGTGGTACGATCTTAGCTCACTGCAACCTCCACCTCCCGGGTTCACGCCATTCTCCTGCTTCAGCCTCCCTACTACAGCCGCGTGCCACCACACCCGGCTAATTTTTTGTATTTTTAGTAAAGACGGGGTTTCAACATGTTAGCCAGGATGGTCTCAATCTCCTGACCTTGTGATCTGCCCGCCTCAGCCTCCCAAAGTGCTGGGATTACAGGCGTGAGCCACCGCGCCTGGCCAATGGTCTTCCTGTTTTAGAGGAAGGTAAGAATGAAACTTCTTTTACCATCAGCTTAACATAAAGGTTGACATTCTTAGAGACAATGGAGGAAACTGGCACAAAAGAAAACAAGAAACTAAACCCAGAATATAAAAACAATTCCAGACTCTTGGTAAGGGAGAAGCCTGCCCCACTGGAGAATCATAAAACAAAGAGAATCCGCTATACAATTGAGGGTCATAAGCCTGCTATTTTCATTTTCTCTAGACAAAGAAGTAACTCTTAGTAAAAATCTTTGCTATTGAGAGTTACATGGATGAAGGTATCTGGCGCTTAAAGGGTCAACAGAACTCTTGGTTGTCTTTCCTGACTTGTACCTTGCATAAGGTGCGGTCTGCCAGGCCTGGTCTCTACTGCCCATACCTGCTGATTTACCCTATCTTCTGGCCTGAGAGGAACACAATTTTTGAGCTTATGAGTAAGCCAAGATCTGACCAATTAAACATTCAAATAGATGTATATTAATTCTCCAAAAGGCCTATAAGACTTCCCCAGATTTTATCAGGTAGAATAAGTTGTCCTCTCCTGTATATTCCCCTAACAGTCATTCCAAATTTGAGATTGAACCCACCTAGGGGTTTGTTTGGAAATGGTAGATTTTTGTTTACTAGGACTGGAGAAGACAATCAGCCTAGAATGCGCAGGAGCCAAGAATGCTACATGTTTGCAATACACAGTCACACACACACACACACACACACAATAAAGCATTTTCTTGCCCAAATGTCAAGGAAACTACTGTTAAGAAACATAATATGTAACACTTTGTTCATACCATTTGAATAGAAACCACTGTATTTTTTTTTAAATTTTAGTTTAGGTTCTGTGATACATGTGCAGAATGTGCGGGTTTGTTACATAGGTACACATGTGCCACGGTGGTTTGCTGCACCTATCAACCAATCATCTAGGTTTTAAGCCCTCCCTAACATGCATTAGGTATTTGTGTTAATGCTCTATCTCCCCTTGCCTCCCATCCCCCGACAGGCCCTGGTGTGTGATGTTCCCCTCCATCACATGAGATGATCAATGAGAAAAATGTCCATATTTTCTCATTGTTCACCTCCCACTTATGAGCAAAAACATGCAGCGTTTTGTTTTCTGCTCCTGTGTTAGTTTGCTGAGAATGATGACTTCCAGCTTCATCCATGTCCCTGCAAAGGACACGAATTCATTCTTTTTTTATGGCTGCATAGTATTCCATGGGGTATATGTGCCACATTTTCTTTATCCAGTCTATCATTCATGGGCGTTTGGGTTGGTTCCAAGTCTTTGCTATTGTAAATAGTGCTGTAATAAACATACACATGCATATGACTTTATAGTAGATTTATTTATAATCCTTTGGGTTTATACCCAGTAATGGGATTGCTGGGTCAAATGGTATTTCTGGTTGGAACATTTATTTCATTATTGTGAACTTCTTAAAAGAAAAGTACATGATGCATACAACTTCATTTCTTTAGTTCATAGCCTAGTGCTAGGAATATGAAAGATATTACATAAATATTTGTTGAATTAGAGTTAATATTTAACAAATAAATATTTGTTGAGTGCTCGCTCTGTACCAGACACTGTGCTTTGAGCTGAGGATAATTAGGCCAGCCTCCCACATCACTATTTTGCCCACCCACCAAAGTTTGTACAACTGTACTTCCAACTCCCAGTGGCCTGTTAACTCTTATCTTCTTTATGTCTCAGTTTAAATTTTGCAAGTGAAATTTTCCTTGATCCTCACAAAAGATATCATGAAGAATTAGGGCTGAGAAAAAAAAGCCAGAGGCTGGGGCTTTTGACAGTGTAGCAGAATGGGCACACAGAGGTTGGGGGTCAAAGATGTCAAGGCAGCTAAGACTCGACAGACCAAGATCCTGCAGAGTAATAAACTGCAGATAATTTAGTCTGAAATGTGATGTGTAACTTCCCATTAAGAAATTTAACTACTCGTAAGCTGCACTGGGCTGGCAGAATATCAAAACACTAAGCAGGAAGCAGCCTGTGGGAGGCTGAAGATCTGAGCAGATTTCAACCTTCTGAAATGCTGATATGATAGAGTTTGATAAAAATACCATTTAAGATGGAAGGGACTGAGAATACTCCAAGCTTTTATGTGAGGCTCGTAAAGTGCTGCACCTTACCTGGAAATAAGACCAGCCTTGATGTGTTGCTGAATTCGGTTTGCCAGTATTTTATTGAGCATTTTTGCATCAGTGAAAGGGAGTTTATTAAGGAGAATTGATTCACACGATCACAAGGTTAAGTCCTACAATAGGCCATCTGCAAGTTGAGGAGCAATGAAGCCAGTGGTGGATCAGCCCGAGTCCCAAACCCTCAAAATGAGGGAAGCCCACAGTACAGCCTTCAGTCTGTGGCCAAAGGCCCAAGAGCCCTTGGCAAACCATGAGTATAAGTCAAAGAGTCCAAAAGCTGAAACACTTGGAGTTTGATGTTTGAAGGCAGGAAGCATCCAGCATGGGAGAAAGACGAAGGCCGGGAGACTCAGAAAGAAAGAGTGTCAAATTCTGGGATTCAGAACACAAAAACATGTGTCCACAAACATAAACCACATTCTCTAATATCAACTCTTTCTTTTCTACAGACAATATTTTGCTCTCACACATACCTTCTCTTTTTTTCATTCTTCAGTTGATTCAGAACTTGGGAGGGGAAAATGAGTTTAAATATAAATCCTCTCCCAAAAGGACTGTAACAGTGCCAGATGCAGCCATACCCTCTACATCTGTGTGATTGAATTAATTGAGCCCCTTAGAATTGAAGAACAGAGGACAGATTTCTGCATGGACTTATCATAATCAATTGGGAAGCACTTAATTCTCCAGACAAAAGAGACTTAGATGAGGATAGATTAATATATGACATATATTTCTTTTGAGAGAAGGAAAAGGAGGGAGGGAGGCTGAACATTTAGACAGGTACACAGTGAGGGCCACACCAAGTCTGTTGGAGTACTAGTCCTCACAAGAGGTGACATTTGTGAGGTGATCATATTAAGAAAAGAAACAGAGGAGAAACAGTTTGGGGAGAAATATGATAAATCCGGTCACAGCACGCTGAGTGTGAGGGTCCTAGGGAAAAGGTCAATGAAGTCTATCTGTCCTCCAAGGAAGGTTGTATTTGGAGATAGGAATACTGTTAACCACATAGGGGACAGCTGACCCCACGGGAGAAAATGAAGTCTCCCTTGGGTTCCATGGGGAATGGGGATAAGGACAGAGGTCTGAGGATGTACCCTGGACAAGAGTGAAGTGTGGAGGGTGAGATGAAGAAGAGGCTGAGAGAAAGAGTCCATGAAAACCTTCAACCACCAGAGTTCAGTGTTCTCACCATGATGCTAAGATGGCTCTTTCTCAGACTGAAGTTACACCTTTGGGTGCCCTCTCTTTGGAAAGGGCCACATCTGTGCTAACATTAACCCCAGAATTATTGCATTGGGGGGATTATAGGCCCATAATTAATGCAAGTAAAGAGGTATAAACAGGGAAACAGGACCAGAGAAATTGCACAATATGACTTCTAGACAGAAGAAGAGAAGATTTCCTTGATCTGGTCAGTGAAGAACCCAGGAATGGGAGGTTGGACTGTAAAATGAATGGTCTCTCCCTACTGTCTTGGGATCTGTATGACATCATTACTATACTAATAATGCAAATATATTAACTAAAATGTTAATCAGAAATTGTTGTGGAAGAAGCACTGGAGGGAATCAATGTAGAGACAATTGCCTTAATCAGACTGGGTCACAAGCCCCTACAAAAAGGAAAGTTGAAGAAGCAGTGATGATGGGCACCTTTTTGAGAGACACTGTAAAAATGTGTGGCAGATATATGTTTTGCCTGGATCATAATTTCATGTCTCCTATCTATAAGCTGTTGGTCAAAGAAAGTCTCACTATCTAAAGAAACGTTTGCTTTCAAAATCCAACTCTAGTGCTCATCTGTTAAGACTTCATTTATAAAAAGAGTTAGCTGACGTTTATTCAGAGTTTCTTCTGTGCTGTGTGGGTTGTATCTCTTAATGGCCAAATACAGGAATCATAATTTTTGCTCTGGCTTAAATAAAAGAAAAAAAATAGAAGCTTTTTGACTCTCAGATTGCCATTTTCAAAAGTTTAAACATCCATGGACCACAGCAGAGTAGGACATTTAAAGAAAGTAACCTGGACTGCCTGACTTGTTAACATTACCATTGATTACACATCTATTGGAAATTCCTTTCCCAGATGTTGTTTTATAAGATGGGATTTAGAAAAAGTTGATCTTTGAAATATGTCTCTTTGTGTCTCTATTTAATTAGAACTCTGTAATTGGTGAATGGGGGACATCTCATTAGAAGCTGTTTTCTGAGGTATTCTTACCTTGACAAATCCATGTTTAATTTGATTCCAGGCTGGGCGCAGTGGCACATGCTGTAATCCTAGCGCTTTGGGAAGCCCAAGGCGGGCGAATTGCTTGAGCTCAGGAGTTCAAGACCAGCCCGCCCAACAGGGTGAAACCCCGTCTCTACCAGAAATACAAAAATTAGCCAGATGTGGTGGTGCGCACCTGTAGTCCCAGCTAGTCAGGAGGCTGAGGCAGGAGAATCGCTTGAAACTGGTAGGAGGAGGTTACAGTGAGCCGAGAAGAGATTGCGCCACTACACTCCAGCCTGGGTGACAGGATGAGACTCCATCTCAAAAAAGAAAAAAAAAAAATGACTCCAGCAGATGTCCATATAAATTACACAATTACCTTTGTACATGGAAGTAAGCATTGGCCTTCTATATTTATACAAGCTCTTCACTATATAAGTGATATAGTCAATGACAAATATAAATAGAATATTAAGCGCAAATGTCTCCCAAATCATTGGTTTTGTTATTTATGGATTATACCTGATTTAATTCAGGGAAACCAATGTGTTCTTGCCATCAATTTTCTCATGGCCTCTTTCACCTCCTTATTCCTAAGACTGTAGATGAGGGGGTTCAGCATGGGAATCATCACCGTGTAGATCACAGATGCCACCTTGACCTGATCCGCTGAATAGCTTGACTTGGGCATCACATAAACAAACAAAATGGTCACACAGAACAAAGTGACTGCAGTGAGGTGGGAAGCGCAGGTGGAGAAAACGTTCTTCCTTCCCTCAGTAGAGCGCATCTTCAGGATGGAGCGGAGGATGTAGATGTAGGACATGATTATGGTAAACAGCGTGCTGATAAGGACAGATGCAGAGGAGATGGCAGGGGATATTTCAGCAATGTAAACATGGCCACAAGAAAGCTTCAAGTGTGGGAAGAGGTCACAGAAAAAATGGTTGATTTTATTTGGACCAGAGAAGGACAGGTTCATCGAACAGCCTGTAAAAGACGAAGCGTTCATGAATCCACTCAGGTAGGAGGCTCCCAGTAGGAGGAGGCAGATGACTGGGGGCATTTGGATGGAGTAAAGCAGGGGAAAGCAGATAGCTACATAGCGATCGTAGGCCATAGTGGCCAGTAGGAAGCACTCTGTGGTTCCAAACATGACATCAGAGCAAGCTGTGCTATACAGCCCGTGACAGGAATAGTTGTTTTCTCTCTTAAGAAACTGATGAGCATGATTGGTGTAACCGATGTGGAATACTCAATGTTCACAAAGCCAAATGGCTGAGAAAAAGGTACATTGGGGTGTGAAGCTTTGGGCTGCTTTGGATTAAGAGGATTATGCTAATATTTCCCACTATGGTAACTATATAAACTGTTAGAAAAACCATGAAGAAAATGGCACATAGCATAGGATTGTCTGTTAATCCCAAAATAATGAACTCTGTCACTGTTGTATTGTTTTCCGTCTCCATCTATCCATTTAACAGTGCCTATTAAAACCAGACCAGAGGAAATTAAGTTGGTTGAAATGACCCCACAGTTAGTGTATATGCCTAAATGTGATCTTATTCAATTTTTAATATGGTAAATTTGCCTTATAAAATATTTTGTGCAGACAAATTTTCCTTTCAGATTCCATAAAATAAAACTGAAGACTCATCTTGGGATCCAGCTATTTTACCCCTATTTGTATACTTTAGAGTAAGTCTAATCACCATGTGCACAAGAGATACATAAATGGATGTTTACAACAACATTTATTAAGATAACATAAACTGTTAACATATTAATAAATGTTCATAGAAAAGTCAATTCTAGGCCAGGCATAGTGGCTCATGCCTATAATTCCAGCACTTTGGGAGGCTGAGGTGGGTGGATCATTTAAGGTCAGGAGTTCGAGACTAGCCTGGCCAATATGGTGAAACCCCACCTCTACTAAAAATACAAAAATAGCCAGGTGTGGTGGTGGGTGCCTGTAATCCCAGCTACTTGGATGGCTGAGGCAGGAGAATCGCTTGAACCCGTGAAGAGGAGATTGCAGTGAGCTGAGATCATGACACCGCACTCCAGCCTGGGGAGACAGTGAAATTACCATCTCAAAAAAAAAAAAAAAAAAAAAAAGTCAACTCTTAATTTTCCATGCCCATCCCAAATGTGTCTTTCCCAGTGCACTCTATCTCAGTAAATGCTGCCTCGAGTTATACAATTAATTGGGCCTGAAAATTGACTTTGACATCTCTTTCTTTCTGACTTGCTCCTTTTCATAGAGTGAAAATAACCACATCCTTAATTATAATAATTGACAACAAGAGCTAGATGATGTCTACATTTAAGATGAAGAGGTCAAACAATTTTTATTATTGTTGAAAGTTAAACATCCTAGGTATTTTGCAAAACATCCCAAGACTTATCTCCTATACCATACCTTGTCATACATGTGGGATTGTGTGAAGCAATAAGAAAAACCTAGGTATCATTATGAACTAGGATTAAATGGAAAGTGAATAGAACTATTTGGGAATCTATTTAGGTACATTTTAGTTTCACCAGTTCTAACAAGCAGCTATAGAGAAACAAGAAGTGTGAGAGTATTTGATGGGTGCTGGCAAGTTAAACAAGTAGGGAAAGAAGTAGCCAGATAGAAAAGGTAGGAAGTTATATTGAAAAAAAGATTAATTGGCATTTCAAAATGATGGTGCCTGTGTTCAAAATACAGCACATGATCAAGGAAAGGGGAGAATAGATAAGTCATATTCATTCTTTCCCATGACTCTGATCTAAAGATCAACATATTCTTTAGAATAATTTGCTTTGTCTTCAAGAAAGCCTACGTGAAGAATAATTAAGGAAACGTACATATATAATTATCAGCAACCATGCTCTTACCCAAACACATTCTATCAAATTTCATTCAATCTAAATTACATGAGAACCATGACAACAGTATGCTCTAGTGTAAATAATACTAGGATTGTGTGCCTGAATTATTAAATTCTGGCTTTTTTTATATGTACAAGCATCCAAACCAGATGTGAATTTAATATTTTTAAAGAAAATAAATATATAAAAGACACAAACGTTTTCAAAGTTGAATATAGTTGCCAGCATGGAAGACAAAGTGACCAGCAGAGACACCATGGACTTTGCAGCCATGCAAACCTGGGATCAGAGTTTTTAGTTCTGCCTCTCACAGTCTGGAATCACAGGCAGGTTACAAAAACTTTCTGATCTTCTGTTTCCTTACCTATAAAAAGAAGATAATAATACATACTTCATATGATTCTTGTGTTAAAATATACAATGTGGGAAAACACCAAGCACTGTTTACACAATAAGTAGATGTGTAAAATTACTAAACATTTGCTTGAAATAATCAACCTGTTTCTGGTATGAATAAAATAATCAAATGTTCCTTAATCCTAAAATATAAGTATAAACTCGTGATACATTTATTGTAACACTGGAGATAGATTCAAAGGAATTGTTATCATACATCAAGGCCATATTTAAGTGAGGTTTGGGTCATCTGGGACATTATTTACTTCAATTGTAATTACAAATTAATCGCTTCACTTGTTTTGGAAAATTACATTGAGAATCCATTGGGACAAAGAAATTATATGTACACATCTATTGGGACAGCGAGATAACCTGTCCACGTGATCATATAAAGGCTTATGAATGCAGTATTTTCTACACACCCAAGGATTCCATGCATTTTTAAATTCAGTGATTTGAAAAAAAGAAATTATAACATTTCACTATTACTGAAGTTGAGCTTCAGATCAACATGATTAATATGGTTGCAGCAATTTGTGGCACTTCTGAAATGTGGCTATATTCAGTGGCCGAAGTTTTAATGTCACTTAGGTTTAGAAATCACCTTGGTTTGCCAGTTTAGTTTACAAACATGTATAGAATAGAATTGCAATATTATTTTCAGCATGATGAGTAGCATACACTTTTAAATAATTATTTGCGCATTCCACATCTTACATTTATAAGATGTGCATTCCACATCTTATATTTTCTTTCTTGTTCTAGGACACTTGATACTTGGTGGTGGTACATATTTCTCTCACCTCTCCTCATATTTCTCTCACCTCACCTCTCCTCATTGCCCACTCTAATCCACTAATATGTGTGCATTCCAATAGAACAATGGTGCCTACACTAAAATTTTTTGTGACTTTGTCACATACAGTTGCCATATTGACTGGCAGGTTGCCATGGCACAACTGACTCTCATGGTGTTCCTAAACTATGGCTACATAACAGAACATTCTCTAGGTTGAAGGCCAAGTTCCTTTGGTCTTGTCCTTGAAGAGCCCGTAGGTCAGCCCCTCCACATCAAGAGGACCTAACTGCTCAAACATATATGGATCCAATTTCCTTATTTTGCATGTGGCTTTTCAGTTTTATCAGCATCATTTGTTGAAGAGTTGTCCCCACACCACCCCATTGGCTAGTCATGGAACCCTGCACAAAGATCATTTGAGCATATATGCCTGAGTTTATATCTGGAGTTCCTGTCTATCCTTCTGTTTTCCATCTGTCTTTATGCCAGTATCATACTATTTTAATTACTGTAGCTTTGTATTTTGAAATCATGAAGTGTGATGCCTCCAGCTTTGTTCTTCTTTCTGAAGATTGTTTTGGCTGTTTGGGGTCTTTTATGGTTCCATATGAACTTCAGGATAAATTTTTCAATTTCTGTGAAGAATTCCATTGGGATTTTGATAGGGATTGCCTTAAATATGTAAATCATTTTGTGTAGGATGGACATTTTTAACAATATTAAGACTTCCAATTCATGAACACAAGATGTCTTTTCATTTGTTTTTGTCTTCTAAAATTTCATTCATCAGTGTTTTGTATTTTCAGTCTACAAGTTTTTCACTTTCTTAGTTAAATTTAAACCTATGTATTTCACTCTTTTTGATGTCTTTGGAAATGGGATTATTTTCCTGATTTCTTTTTCTGATAGTTCATTGTTAGTGTCTAGAAAAGCAATTGAATTTATGTGATGATTTTGTGTTCTGCAAATTTAATGAATTCATTTATTAGTTCTGATGGTTTTTTTGTTGAATCTTAATGGTCTTCTACATACAAGATCGTGTTGTAGGCTTACAGAGATAATTTTACTCCTTCCTTTTATATTTTAATGGCTTTATTTCTTTTCTTGCTTCATTCCTCAATGTTTCCAGTACTATGTTGAGTAAAACTGGTAAAAATGGACATCCTTGCCTTGTTCCTAATCTTAGAGAAAATGCTTTTAGTTTTTCACCGTTTAGTATGATATTAATTGTGACTTTATAGTATATGGCCTTCACTATGTTGAAGTAAATTATTTCCATAGCTAATTTGTTGAGAGTTTTTCTCATGAAAGTGTGTTGAATTTTGTCAAATGATTTTTCTGCATTTATTGAGATGATTCTTTTTTATTCTTTTTTTTTTCTGAGGCAGGGTCTCACTCTCTCCCCCAGGGCTGAGTGCAATGGCGCCATCACTGCTCACTGCAGCCTCTACCTCCTAGGCTCAAGCAATCCTCCCACCTTAGCCTCCCAAGTTATTGGGACTACAGGCATGTGTCACCATGCCAGACAAATTTTTTGTTTTTTCTAGAGATGGGGGCGTCTCACTATGTTGCCCAGGCTGGTCTTGAATTCCGAACTCAAGCAATCTGCCTGCCTCAGGTTCTCAAAGTGCTGGGATTATAGGTGTGAGCCACCATGCCCAACTTGGTTTTTTTAATGCTTTATTCTGTATCACATTGGTGTATCACATTGATCAATTTGTATATGTTAAATCAACCTTGCACTTGCATGCCAGAGATAAATTCTATTTGTTTATGGCATAGAATTATTTTATTTATTTATTTATTTTTTAGACAGAGTTTCGCTGTTGTTGCCCAGGCCAGAATGCAGTGGCATGATCTCAGCTCACTTCAACCCTGCCTCCCAGGTTCAAGTGATTCTTCCGCCTCAGCCTCCCAAGCAGCTGGGATTACAGGTGTCCACCACCACGCCCAGCTAATTTTTGTATTTTTAGTAGAGACAGGGTTTCACCATATTGGCCAGGCTGGTCTGGAACTCCTGATCTCAAATGACCTGCCTGCCTTGGCCTTCCAAAGTGCTGGGATTACAGGCATGAGTCACTGTGCCTGGCCAGAATTCTTTTTTTCTTTGCTTTCTTTCTTTTTTCTTTTCTTTTTTTTTTTTTTTAATGTGCTTTTGAATTTAGTTTGCTAGGAATTTGTTGAGAATTTTTGCATCTATGTTCATCAGGGACATTGGAATGTAGTTATATTTTCTTGCAGTGTTTTTGTCTGGCTTTGGAATCAGGATAATGCTGACCTCATAAAATGAATTTGGAAGTATTCACTCTTCAATTTTCAGAAGAGTTTGAGAAGGATTGGTGTTAATTCTTCTCTAAATATTTGGTAGAATGCACCAGTGAAGTTCAGGTACTCTATTGGCTGGGAAGTTTCTGATTACTGTTTAATCTCCTTACTTATTGGCTCATTCAGATTTTCTGCTTATTTATATTCAGTTTGGGCAAATTGTATATTGTTGGTGTATGACTGTTAAAAGTAGTCTCTTAGGATCTCTTTTATTTCTGTGGAATCAGTTATAATATTTTCTCCTTATTTCTAATCTTACTCATTTGAAACTTCCTTTTTTTATGGCTGCATAGTATTCCACGGTGGTTTTATACTTAATTTTTATTTTTTTATTATCATTTTTTATTATACTTTAAGTTCTAGGGTACATGTGCATAACGTGCAGGTTTGTTACATATGTATACTTGTGCCATGTTGGTGTGCTGCACCCATCAACTCATCAGCACCCATCAACTCATCTAGTTCATGTCCTTTGTAGGGACACGGATGAAGCTGGAAACCATCATTATGAGAGAGCTATCACAAGGACAGAAAACCAAACACCACATGTTCTCACTCATAGGTGGGAATTGAACAATGAGAACATTTGGACACAGGGCAGGGAACATCAAACACCGGGGCCGGCCATGGGGTGGGTGGGGGGAGGGATAGCATTAGGAGAGATACCTAATGTAAATGACGAGTTAATGGGTGCAGCAAACCAACATGGCACGTGTATACATATGTAACAAACCTGCACATTGTGCACATGTACCCTAGAACTTAAAGTATAATAAAAAAATTAAGTATAAAACAAAACAAAACAAAACAAACAAACAAAAACTTCCTTCATTCTTTTCTTAGTCTAGCCAAAGGTTTGTCAGTTTTGTCTACCTTTTTAAAAACCAACTATTAATTTTGTTGATTTATTTCCTTTTTTCTATTTCATAGATTTCTGCTCCAATCTTTGTCATTTTCTTCCTTTTGCTAACTATGGGCTTAATTTGTTTTTCTTTTTCTACTTCCTTGAGTTGTAAAGCTAAATTAATCCCGATCTTCTCATTTAATTTAGGCAGTTGTCACTATAAAATTACCTTTTAGTACTGTTTTGGCTGCATCCTAGAAGATTTTGTACATTCTGTTTTGTTTTCATTTGTCTCAAGATATTTTTTATTTGTCTTTTTGATTTCTCCTTTGATCCACTGGTTATTCAAGAGTGTACTATTTAATCTCCATATATTTGTAGATTTTTTAGTTTTCCTTCTGTTATCAATTTCTAGTTTTATCTGATTATAATCCAAAAAGATACTTGTTAAGATATCAATCTTTAAAACTTTGTTAAAACTTATTTTGTGACCAAACATGAAATAAATTCTGTAGTATGTTTCATGTGCACTTGAGAAAAATATGAATTTTTGATGCTGTTGTTTGGAATGTTCTGTATGTCTGTTAGGAAAATTTGCTCTATAGTGTTGTTCAAGCCTCCTGTCTCCTTATTGATTTTCTGTCTAGGTATTCTATCCATTATTGAAGGTGCCCGTTAAAGTCTTCTTCTACTATTATTTTATTAATTTATATTTTAGGTGCTCTGATATTGTGTGCATGTATTTAAAATTGTTATATCTTCCTGATACATTGGACCTTTTATTATTATATAAGGACCTCCTTTGACTCTTGTAACAGTTTCTGACCCAAAGTCCGATATAAGTATGGTCAACCCTGCTCTCTTTTTAAAAAATTTTCCAATTTATTTTAGATTCATGGGGTACGTGTGCAGGTTTATTACCTAGGTGTATTGCATAATGGTGAAGTTTGGGCTTCTAGGGAACCCATCACTCGACAGTGAACACTGTATCCAATAGATAATTTTTTTAGACCTAATACCTTTTGGAGTCCCCAGTATCTGTTATTTCCATGTTTATGCCTATATGTACCCATTGTTTAGCTCCTACTTATAAATAAGGATATGCATTATTTGATTTTCTATTTCTGAGGTATTTCACTTAAAATAATGTCCTCCAGCTTCATCCTTGTTGCTGCAAAAGACATGCTTTCATATATTTTATGGCTGGGTAGTATTCTATGCTGTGTGTGTATATATATATAAATTATATATATAATATATATATATATATATATATATATATATCACATTTTCTTTATCCAATCAACTGTTGATAGACATTTGGGTTAATTCCATGACTTTGCTATTGTGAATAGTGCTGCAATAAACAAACAAGCTCAGTGGTCTTTTGTTATAATGATTTCTTTTCCTTTAGGTAGATGCTCAGTCATGGGATTGCTGGGCCAAATGGTAATTCTGTTTTTATTTCTTTGAGAAATCTCCCTACTGTTTCCCTTAGCAGTTGTATAATTTACATTCTCATCAATGGTGTATAAGCATTCTCTTTTTCTCTGCATCCTCATCAACATCTGTTATGTTTTGACTTTTTAATTACAGCCATTCTAACTGGAGTGAGATGGTATCTCATTGTATTTTTGATTTGCATTTCTTTAATGATTAATGATGTCGAGCATTTTTTCATATGCTTGTTGGCCATGTGCGTGTCTTCTTTTTAGAAATGTCTGCTCATGTCCTTCACCCACTTTTCAATGAGGCTACCTCTTTTTTTGTTGTTGATTTGAGTTCCTTACAGATTCTGGATATTTGTCCTTTGTTAGATGCATAGTTCGCAAATATTTTCTCCCATCCCGAGGTTGTCTGTTTACCCTGTTGATTATTTATTTTGCTGTACAGAAGCCCTTTAATTAAGTCCCATTTGTCTATTTTTGTTTTTGTTGCATTTGCTTTTGTGGTCTTAGTTACAAATTATTTGCCGAGGCCAATATCCAGAAGAGTTTTTCCTAGGTTTTCTTCTAGAGTTTTTATAGCTTCATGTCTTACGTTTAAGTATTTAATCCATCTTGAGTTAATTTTTGTATATGGTGAGAAATAGGGGTCTAGTTTCATCTTTCTGCAGATGGCTGGCCATTTTTCCCAGCACCATTTATTAATTAAGGTATACTTTTCCCATTGTTAATTTTTGTTGACTTTGTCGAAGATCAGGTGGTTGTATGTGTGTGATTTTATTTCTGGATTCTCTATTTTGTTTCGTTGATCTATGGGTCTATTTTTGTACCATGATGATTTGGTTATTATAGCCTTGTAGTATACTTTGAAGTGAGGTAATGGGATACTTCCAGCTATATTACTACTTTGCTTAGGATTGCTTTGGCTATTTGGGCTTTTTTTTTTTTTTTTTTTTTTTTGTCTCATATGAATTTTAGCATTGTTTTTTTCTAATTCTGTGAAATACTACACTGACAATTTCATAAAAATTACATTGAACCTGAGGATTGCTTTGGGCAACATGGTCATTTTAATGATGTTGGGTCTTCCAATCCATGAGTATGGGATTTTTTTTTTTTATTTGTTTGTGTCACCTACAATTTCCTTCATCGGCGTTTTGTAGTTCTCCTTGTAGAGGTCTTTTGCCTCCTTGGTTAGGTGTATTGTTAGGTATTTTAATCTTTTGTGGCTGTTGTAAATGAGATTGAGTTCTTGATTTGGTTCTAAGCTTGAGTGTCATTGGTATATAGAAATTCAACTGATTTTTGTACATCAGTTTGTATTGAAACTTTACTGAAGTTGTTTATCAAGTCTAGGGTCTTTTGGAGGAATCTTTAGGGTTTTCTATGTATAAGATCATGTAATCAGTAAACAGAGATAGTTTAAACCTGACAAAATCCTGAACAGACCCATAGCTGATTTCATACTTAATGGCCAAAGACTAGATGCTTTTCCCAGGTATGAGGAACAAGACAAGAATGTCTGTTCTTGCCACTTCTAGTCAACATTGCAGTGGAGGAAGCAAGGCAATTAGCAATAACAAGAAATAAAAGGCATCCAGATTGAAAAAGTGGAAGTAAAACTGTATTTGCAGATGACATGATTTCATAGAAAACATAAATATATAGAAAACATAAACATATATAAAAATATAGAAACCCATTAAAATTATAGGGATGAATAAATGAGTCCAGACAACTTGTAGGATATAGGATAAATACAACAAGTCAGTGGTATTTCCTTGCATTAGTAATGCAAAATATAAAAATGAAATTAAGAACACAATTCCATTTACAGTAATATCAATTTTTTAATGCTGATAGGAATGAAACAAAACCTAATGAGTGAAAAAGGCTTATGCTCATTAATTGGAAGTCTTAATATTATTAAGATGGAAATACTCCCCAAATTTATCTGCAGATTAGACAAAATCCCTATCAAAGTCCCAGATGGTTTCTTTATAGAAATTGACAAGATTATAAAATGTATATAGAAATGCAAGTGACCGAAAATAGCCAAAAGAATCTTGAAAAACAAGAACAAACTTGGAGAATTCACACTTCCCAATTAGTATAAAGCAATACTAATCAGGGCCAGGCATGGTGGCTCATGCCTGTAATCCCAGCCCTTTGGGAGGCCAAGGTGAGTGTTTCACTTGAGATCAGGAGTTCAAGACCAGCCTGGCCAACATAGTGAAACCCCATCTTGACTAAAAACACAAAAATTAGCCGGGCGTCGTAGCGGGTGCCTGTAATCCCAGCTACTCAGGAGGCTGTGGCAGGAGAATTGTTTGAACCCGAGAGGCAGATGTTGCAGTGACCCATTGTGCCACTGCACTCCAGTCTGGGCAATGGAGTGAGACCCTGTTTCAAAAACACACAGCAACAACAAACAACACCAATCAAGACAGTGTTTACTGGCAAAAGGAAAGACATATAGATCAATGGAATAGCATTGAGGTCAGAAATAAACCCATGTGTCTATGGTTAACAGATTGTCTATAAGGGTGCCAAGAATATTCAGTGGGGTAATGAATAATCCTTTCAATAAATGGTGCTGGGTCATTTGAATATCCACATGTAAAAGAATAAAGTTGGACCCTTATCTTAACCCACATACAAAAGTTAATTCAAACGGACTGAAGACCTAAATGTAAGATTTAATACTACAAAACTCTTAGAAGAAAGAGGAGACAGTCTTCATGATCTTGGATTAAGCAATAGATTCTTAGCTATGACATCAAAAGCATGATCCAAAAAAAAAAAAAAAAAAAAAGAAAGAAAGATAAATTCCACCACATTAGAGTTAAAAACTGTTTTGCTTCAAAGGAAACTATAAAGAAAGGGAAGAAACAACCTACAGAATGGAAGGAAATATTTGCACATAGTATGTCTGATCAAGGATGTTATCTAGAATCATTTAAACAATCTAAATTCAATACAAATACCCCAATTAAAAGTGGACAGAGAATTTGAATATTTCTCTGAATTAGACATATAAGTGATTAATAAGTATTTAAAAGATCCTTGATGTCATTTGTCATTAGGAAAATATAATTCAAATCAAGAATAATATTTTACTTCACACTCCCTATAACCATGTGAACAATGTAACCTCAAAATTCCTTCACCAGCATACATCATCTAATCTTCCACACTCCACTTCAGAACTTCCCTACCAGGGCCATGATCTGTCAGCAGTAATAACACTTCCCACCACTGAGGTTCATAAATTAGAAGCTGTGTATTTTGATGCTCTAAATCAATTTAAATAACATTTGAATTATTTGTTCCTTGAGAATTTAAACAAATTAATTATTAAACTATCTGCTCTAATGCTTTGTGGGAGAGAATAGGAAAACATCTCTTTGACAGATTTCTCAAAAATTTCCATTCAAATTGGTATGTCAAAAAATGTCTATTGCTTTTGGGGTCACTTTATAAGCTTATTTTTTCCATAAATGCATTCATGATTTTTTTTCTAATTTTCAAATTTGTTTGATTAAATTTGAACCAAGTATTCTCTTACATTGCTTTTAATTTTCTCTATTTTAATCACATCCTATTTTCAATTTCAACTTTTCGTGTTTGTACTTTCTCCCTCTTTTTGGGTTAATTATACTAGTCAACTCCATTTTTTTCTTTTTCTTCCTCCCTTCCTCCTTTCCTCCCTTCCTCCCCTCCTCCCTTCCTTCCTCCCTTCCTCCCTCCCTTCCTTACATTCTTTCTTTCTTCCTTGCTGTCCTTCTTTCTTTAGTATCATAATTTTTTTCTTCCCAAAAAGCAACTGCTATCATTAAAATACAGTGTTCCAAAGCAATACGTTCCCTGAATGAATATGTGTACATACACACACACACACACACACAAACACACACAACATTTAAAAATATTTTAAAACTGTACCCTCTCTGTAGTAGGAAAACGGTGAGACCAAGACATATTAGGCAGTTAGACAATACTTTAACCAGTTTGTGCACAAAGTGATATTAATTGGAAGTACTCCACTTTTCCCACCTTTATTTATCAAGGCTATGTAATTTTTTAAAATGGTCAGGGCTCATTTTTTGTCTTCTGAGGGAAAACCCCAATTACATTGCCTAGTGTTTTTCTTAGGGCTATCTGCATTTCTTTGTTTCTCAGACCATACACGATGGGGTTAAGCAGAGGCGTCAGTATTGTGTATGTCACGGCCGTCAGCATGTCTTCATGGAAGGAGTTGCTGTTCTTGGGCCTCAAATAGACAAAGCAAGCAAATCCATAGTGTATGGACACAACAGTGAGGTGGGAGGAGCAAGCTGAGAAGGCCTTAAACCTCCTCTTTGCAGAGGGCATCTTTGTGACTATGAACACAATGAAGACATAGGAAATCATAATTAAAATAAAGCTGCCCATCAACACACAGGCAGAGAGTACAAAAATAGCCATTTAATAATCGGAAGTGTAATTACAAGCAAGGGAGACCACTGGTGAGAAATAGTGCTGGATAGTGTTCAAGTCGCAAAAAGACAAGTTGAATACAGTGATGGTGATGCACAGAGAAAGCAGGAACCCAACCATCCAAGAAGCCATCATCTTCTGAAAGCAGATCTTTCTTGTCATAAGGGGGTGGTACTGCAGTGGGTTGTGGATGGCCGTGTAGTGGACATAGGACATAGCGGCCATGATGAAAGAGTTGTTGGATGCAAAGCCCAGAAAGAAAAACATCTGTGTGGCACACTCAGGAAGAGAAATGGTCTTGCTCTCTGACAGCAAGTCCACCAACATGCGAGGCATGACTACCACAGTGGTACAGGTTTCTGAAAAGGACAGGCCACAGAGGAAAAAGTACATGGGAGTGTGAAGGTTGTGGCTGAACTTGATGGCCCCCATTATGGACACATTTGCAGTTAGGATGGTCATATGGGAGAAGAGAATCACCACAAAAAGTAGACTCTGCAGGTCTGAAAAACTGGAAAATCCCCACAGAATGAATATGCTCACTGCAGTGTGATTGCCCATCCTCCTGGTGGGCACGACCACTGTCTATCAATGGTGCAGAGGGGCTGTTGGTCACAAGTCTGAGATCACTGTATAAAGCTCCTTATGCACTGATTTACCTTTATTTTATTCAGGGGACCTGAGCAAGTGTCAGGCAACTCTTAGAGAACCCAAGGAAAGGGAGTTAAATGCACCTGGAAAGAGGTCAAGGTCAGGAGCCTGAGTTAAGAGAAGAATGATTCTAATATGATAATCTGTGTAGATGAGTGGGCCCAAATACCTATACCTGGATTTTACCCCAAAAGCACTGTTTATCTCTCTTTTCTCCATTCTGGATCTGCAAGGAAGACACAAAATAATGAATGAAAGTTTTCTGATCTCACTTACTGGATTTTGAGATGTTATATTTGTCAAATGCTTTTTGTGATTTAGTGGTACCCCAGCACTCAGGGGTGCTTAAAATAAACTGTTGATTGAATGAATAAAATAATTCCATCATTTAAAATTACTAAAACACTTAGAAAATTCTGAGAGATCAGTGAATATTTCCAAAATAACATTCACATTTCTTTCAATGCACTCCTATCTTCATCAGTGATCTCCACAGAGTAGTGGTTCTGAGGGTGACATTTGTGTCAACAACTAGAGCAGACAAATCAATTTAACATGTTGCATATTCTGGGTTTCTATATGTGGTAACAATTAAAGGTTGAGACATACAACATCAATTTTTCTTATTACAATAGTTCTTAAGACATATCATTAATTTTTAAGTTCTTAATGTCTCTTTGAAGTTCTTTGAACATCTTTTTGAAGTGTCTAATATAATAAAATGGACTAATTTAAATTTAATATAATTTTGAAGATACTGGCTCATTCCGGAATGGTGTATTCTGATCAATTTTTGTGTTTTTAGCAGAACCTCCAGAACACCTGCCAGCTAATGTACTTAGGTAGTTTGCTTTGCAACAAGCCTGAAAAGAATTAAATCAAGTTCCTCAGATAAATTTTGCCAGTAATATTTCTATTTTGATTGTTCAACATACAATCTGCTTAGGACATGAGGGCAGAAAAATGATATGAAGACTCTTCATAGAATTTTCATTTTAATTTCAGTCATGGTTAAAGGTGGAGGGAAAGAAATGAGGAAGCAGGTATGAGAATGAAGGGCTGGAAGAGAAAAAAGAAATACTGGCTGAAATTATTTTGAAAGATTCATCAAGACTAATGACAAAATAAGACAAAAGACAAAACAATTATATTGTTAGTGAGGAGTTACTGTCTTCTATGTGCATTGCATTTGTAGGTAAGGAATACAAGAAGAGTCAGAGCAGGTAACCAGCACCTACTCAATACCAATAATGTATTATACAATATGCTAGGATTAGACAGAACTGTCTCATGTAATTCTTACAAGGCTATGTGTAGAATTTTTATTTTCATTTTACAAAATGTGAAAGTAAGGTATGGAGTGGTAACACGACTATCAAAGTCCATGAATTTATTCCATATATACTGACTAGATGCCAATGATGTGTCCAGCTATTGTATGCATAGGAAGCACAACATGGAACCAGACATGTAGGATCTCTGTGATGTGAGAGTGCATAAGTACTGTCGTTTGTGGAATTAGAAAGCCCTCTCTGAGGAGGTGATGCACTTAAATGGAGAATAGAATGACAATATGTAAACTATGTGATGATCAGGGGGAGAATACTGCAGGTACAAGGCACAGATAACACAAAGACCCTTAGGTAGAAAACAAATATACCCAAGCATTCTTCAATCAAGACTCATATCGTTTATTTTTTAGTCTACTCCCCAACAGACTCTTTCCTCTGAAGGTTTCTCAGATGATTTACCTCTAAAGGAAAGTCTTCCCTATTTCTATTGTTTCAGAACCACCCACTTTGTATGAGTCTCCAATTTCAGCCTCTATCAAAAAAGGATCTCCAATTTCTTCTGGGACATCTCCAATTCCAGAATGTCCTCCAAGTATTGAATACAGATGTTTAGAGCAATATTGGCCATATTCCCTTACATATTGGGTTTCCTTCCTGTGTTTCCTCTCTGAGGTATTTACAGACATTGTAGAGTTACCATTAGGCTGCATTTCTTTTTCTTTTTTTTTTTTTAATTACTTTTTATTATTATACTTTAAGTTCTAGGGTACATGTGCATAACATGCAGGTTTGTTACATATGTATACTTGTGCCATGTTGCTGTGCTGCACCCATCAACTCGTCAGCACCCATCAACTCGTCCTTTACATCAGGTATAACTCCCAGTGCAATCCCTCCCCCCTCCCCCCTCCCCATGATAGGCCCCAGTGTGTGATGTTCCCCTTCCGGAGTCCAAGTGATCTCATTGTTCAGTTCCGACCTATGAGTGAGAACATGCAGTGTTTGGTTTTCTGTTCTTGAGATAGTTTGCTGAGAATGATGGTTTCCAGCTGCATCCATGTCCCTACAAAGGACACAAACTCATCCTTTTTTATGGCTGCATAGTATTCCATGGTGTATATGTGCCACATTTTCTTCATCCAGTCTGTCACTGATGGACATTTGGGTTGATTCCAAGTCTTTGCTATTGTGAATAGTGCCGCAATAAATATACGTGTGCAGGTGTCTTTAGAGCAGCATGATTTATAATCCTTTGGGTATATCCCCAGTAATGGGATGGCTGGGTCATATGGTACATCTAGTTCTAGATCCTTGAGGAATCGCCATACTGTCTTCCATAATGGTTGCACTAGTTTACAATCCCACCAACAGTGTAAAAGTGTTCCTATTTCTCCACATCCTCTCCAGCACCTGTTGTTTCCTGACTTTTTAATGATTGCCATTCTAACTGGTGTGAGATGGTATCTCATTGTGGTTTTGATGTGCATTTCTCTGATGGCCAGTGATGATGAGCATTTTTTCATGTGTCTGTTGGCTGTACGAATGTCTTCTTTTGAGAAATGTCTGTTCATATACTTTGCCCACTTTTTGATGGGGTTGTTTGTTTTTTTCTTGTAAATTTGTTTGAGTTCTTTGTAGGTTCTGGATATTAGCCCTTTGTCAGATGAGTAGATTGCAAAAATTTTCTCCCATTCTGTAGGTTACCTGTTCGTATAAGGAGTAAGGAAAGGATCCAGTTTCAGCTTCCTACTTATGGCTAGCCAATTTTCCCAGCACCATTTATTAAATAGGGAATCCTTTCCCCATTTCTTGTTTCTCTCAGGTTTGTCAAAGATCAGATGGCTGTAGATGTGTGGTATTATTTCTGAGGACTCTGTTCTGTTCCATTGGTCTATATCTCTGTTTTGGTACCAGTACCATGCTGTTTTGGTTACTGTAGCCTTGTAGTATAGTTTGAAGTCAGGTAGCGTGATGCCTCCAGCTTTGTTCTTTTGATTTAGGATTGTCTTGGAGATGCGGGCTCTTTTTTGGTTCCATATGAACTTTAAAGCAGTTTTTTCCAATTCTGTGAAGAAACTCATTGGTAGCTTGATGGGGATGGCACTGAATCTATAAATAATCTTGGGCAGTATGGCCATTTTCACGATATTGAGTCTTCCTATCCATGAGCATGGAATGTTCTTCCATTTGTTTGTGTCCTCTTTTATTTCACTGAGCAGTGGTTTGTAGTTCTCCTTGAAGAGGTCCTTTACATCCCTTGTCAGTTGGATTCCTAGGTATTTTATTCTCTTTGAAGCAATTGTGAATGGAAGTTCATTCATGATTTGGCTCTCTGTTTGTCTGTTACTGGTGTGTAAGAATGCTTGTGATTTTTGCACATTAATTTTGTATCCTGAGACTTTGCTGAAGTTGCTCATCAGCTTAAGGAGATTTTGGGCTGAGACAATGGGATTTTCTAAATATACAATCATGTCATCTGCAAACAGGGACAATTTGACTTCTTCTTTTCCTAACTGAATACCCTTGATTTCTTTCTCTTGCCTGATTGCCCTAGCCAGAACTTCCAACACTATGTTGAATAGGAGTGGTGAAAGAGGGCCTCCCTGTCTTGTGCCAGTTTTCAAAGGGAATTTTTCCAGTTTTTGCCCATTCAATATGATATTGGCTGTGGGTTTGTCATAAATAGCTCTTATGATTTTGAGGTACGTTCCATCAATACCGAATTTATTGAGCGTTTTTAGCATGAAGGGCTGTTTAATTTTGTCAAAAGCCTTTTCTGCATCTATTGAGATAATCATGTGGTTCTTGTCTTTGGTGCTGTTTATATGCTGGATTATGTTTATTGATTTGCGAATGTTGAACCAGCCTTGCATCCCAGGGATGAAGCCCACTTGATCGTGGTGGATAAGCTTTTTAAGTGGTGTTGCTGAATCCGGTTTGCCAGTATTTTATTGAGGATTTTTGCATCGATGTTCATCAGGGATATTGGTCTAAAATTCTCTTTTTTTGTTGTGTCTCTGCCAGGCTTTGGTATCAGGATGATGTTGGCCTCATAAAATGAGTTAGGGAGGATTCCCTCTTTTTCTATTGATTGGAATAGTTTCAGAAGGAATGGTACCAGCTCCTCCTTTTACCTCTGGTAGAATTCAGCTGTGAATCCATCTGGTCCTGGACTTTTTTTGGTTGGTAGGCTATTAATTATTGCCTCAATTTCAGAGCCTGCTATTGGTCTATTCAGGGATGCAACTTCTTCCTGGTTTAGTCTTGGGAGAGTGTACGTGTCCAGGAAATTATCCATTTCTTCTAGATTTTCTAGTTTATTTGCGTAGAGGTGTTTATAGTATTCTCCGATGGTAGTTTGTATTTCTGTGGGGTCGGTAGTGATATCCCGTTTACCATTTTTTATTGCGTCTATTTGATTCTTCTCTCTTTTCTTCTTTATTAGTCTTGCTAGCAGTCTATCAATTTTGTTGATCTTTTCAAAAAACCAACTCCTGGATTCATTGATTTTTTGGAGGGTTTTTTGTGTCTCTATCTCCTTCAGTTCTGCTCTGATCTTAGTGATTTCTTGCCTTCTGCTAGCTTTTGAATGCGTTTGCTCTTGCTTTTCTAGTTCTTTTAATTGTGATGGTAGAGTGTCAATTTTAGATCTTTCCAGCTTTCTCTTGTGGGCATTTAGTGCTATAAATTTCCCTCTACACACTGCTTTAAATGTGTCCCAGAGATTCTGGTATGTTGTATCTTTGTTCTCATTGGTTTCAAAGAACATCTTTATTTCTGCCTTCATTTCGTTATGTACCCAGTAGTCATTCAGGAGCAGGTTGTTCAGTTTCCATGTAGTTAAGCGATTTTGATTGATTTTCTTAGTCTTGAGTTCTGGTTTGATTTCACTGTGGTCTGAGAGACAGTTTGTTATAATTTCTGTTCTTGTACATTTGCTGAGGAGTGCTTTACTTCCAATTATGTGGTCAATTTTGGAATAAGTGTGATGTGGTGCTGAGAAGAATGTATATTCTGTTGATTTGGGGTGGAGAGTTCTATAGATGTCTATTAGGTCTGCTTGCTGCAGAGCTGAGTTCAATTCCTGGATATCCTTGTTAACTTTCTGTCTCGTTGATCTGTCTAATGTTGACAGTGGAGTGTTGAAGTCTCCCATTATTATTGTATGGGAGTCTAAGTCTCTTTGTAAGTCTCTAAGGACTTGCTTTATGAATCTGGGTGCTCCCATATTGGGTGCATATATATTTAGGATAGTTAGCTCTTCCTGTTGAATTGATCCTTTTACCATTATGTAATGGCCTTCTTTGTCTCTTTTGATCTTTCATGGTTTAAAGTCTGTTTTATCAGAGACTAGGATTACAACCCCTGCTTTTTTTTGTTCTCCATTTGCTTGGTAAATCTTCCTCCATCCCTTCATTTTGAGCCTATGTATGTCTCTGCGTATGAGATGGGTCTCCTGAATACAGCAGACTGATGGGTCTTGACTCTTTATCCAGTTTGCCAGTCTGTGTCTTTTAATTGGAGCATTTAGTCCATTTACATTTAAGGTTAATATTGTTATGTGTGAACTTGATCCTGTCATTGTGATATTAGCTGGTTATTTTGCTCGTTAGTTGATTCAGTTTCTTCCTAGCATCGATGGTCTTTACATTTTGGCATGTTTTTGCAATGGCTGGTACCTGTTGTTCCTTTCCATGTTTAGTGCTTCCTTCAGGGTCTCTTGTTTTATTTATTTATTTATTTATTTATTTATTTATTTATTTATTGAGACTGAGTCTGGCTCTGTCACCCAGGCTGGAGTGCAGTGGCCGGATCTCAGCTCACTGCAAGCTCCGCCTCCCGGGTTTACGCCATTCTGCTGCCTCAGCCTCCGGAGTAGCTGGGACCACAGGCGCCTGCCACCTCGCCCGGCTAGTTTTTTTTTATTTTTTAGTAGAGACGGGGTTTCACCGTGTTAGCCAGGATGGTCTCGATCCCCTGACCTTGTGATCCACCCGTCTCAGCCTCCCAAAGTGCTGGGATTACAGGCTTGAGCCACCGCGCCCGGCTACCCTTCAGGGTCTCTTGTAAGGCAGGCCTAGTGGTGACAAAATCTCTAAGCATTTGCTCGTCTGTAAAGGATTTTATTTCTCCTTCACTTATGAAACTTAGTTTGGCTGGATATGAAATTCTGGGTTGAAAATTCTTTTCTTTAAGAATGTTGAATATTGGCCCCCACTCTCTTCTGGCTTGTAGAGTTTCTGCCAAGAGATCTGCTGTTAGTCTGATGGGCTTCCCTTTGTGGGTAACCTGACCTTTCTCTCTGGCTGCCCTTAAGATTTTTTCCTTCATTTCAACTTTGGTGAATCTGGCAATTATGTGTCTTGGAGTTGCTCTTCTCGAGGAGTATCTTTGTGGCGTTCTCTGTATTTCCTGGATTTGAATGTTGGCCTGCCTTACTAGGTTGGGGAAGTTCCCCTGGATGATATCCTGAAGAGTGTTTTCCAACTTGGTTCCATTTTCCCCCTCACTTTCAGGCACCCCAATCAGACATAGATTTGGTCTTTTTACATAATCCCATACTTTTTGCAGGCTTTGTTCATTTCTTTTTCTTCTTTTTTCTTTTGGTTTCTCTTCTCGCTTCATTTCGTTCATTTGATCCTCAATCGCTGATACTCTTTCTTCCAGTTGATCGAGTTGGTTACTGAAGCTTGTGCATTTGTCAAGTATTTCTCATGTCATGGTTTTCATCTCTTTCATTTCGTTTATGACCTTCTCTGTAATAATTACTCTAGCCATCAATTCTTCCACTTGTTTTTTTCAAGATTTTTAGTTTCTTTGCGCTGGGTACATAATTCCTCCTTTAGCTCTGAGAAGTTTGATGGACTGAAGCCTTCTTCTCTCATCTCGTCAAAGTCATTCTCCATCTAGCTTTGATCCGTTGCTGGCGATGAGCTGCGCTCCTTTGCCGGGGGAGATGCGCTCTTATTTTTTGAATTTCCAGCTTTTCTGCCCTGCTTTTTCCCCACCTTTGTGGTTTTATCTGCTCTGGTCTTTGATGATGATGGTGATGTACTGATGGGGTTTTGGTGTAGGTGTCCTTCCTGTTTGATAGTTTTCCTTCTAACAGTCAGGACCCTCAGCTGTAGGTCTGTTGGAGATTGCTTGAGGTCCACTCCAGACCCTGTTTGCCTGGGTGTCAGCAGCAGAGGCTGCAGAAGATAGAATATTGCTGAACAGCGAGTGTACCTGTCTGATTCTTGCTTTGGAGGCTTCCTCTGAGGGGTGTACTCCACCCTGTGAGGTGTGGGGTTTCAGACTGCCCCTAGTGGGGGATGTCTCCCAGTTAGGCTACTCAGGGGTCAGGGACCCACTTGAGCAGGCAGTCTGTCCCTTCTCAGATCTCAAGCTGCGTGTTGGGAGATCCACTGCTCTCTTCAAAGCTGTCAGACAGAGTCGTTTGGGTCTGCAGAGGTTTCTGCTGCTTTTGGCTTTTGTTGTTGTTTACTGTGCCCTGTCCCCAGAGGTGGAGTCTACAGAGACAGGCAGGTTTCCTTGAGCTGCTGTGAGCTCCACCCAGTTCGAGCTTCCCAGTGGCTTTGTTTACCTACTTAAGCCTCAGCAATGGCGGGCGCCCCTACCCCAGCCTCGCTGCTGCCTTGCCGCGAGATCGCAGACTGCTGTGCTAGCAATGAGGGAGGCTCCGTGGGCGTGGGACCCTCCCAGCCAGGTGTGGTATATAATCTCCTGGTGTGCCTGTTTGCTTAAAGCGCAGTATTGTGGTGGGAGTTACCCGATTTTCCAGGAGTTGTGTGTCTCAGTTCCCCTGGCTAGGAAAAGGGATTCCCTTTCCCCTTGCACTTCCCAGGTGAGGCAATGCCTCGCCCTGCTTCAGCTCTCGCTGGTCAGGCTGCAGCATCTGACCAGCACCGATTGTCCGGCACTCCCTAGTGAGATTAACCCAGTACCTCAGTTGAAAATGCAGAAATCACCGGTCTTCTGTGTCACTCGCGCTGGGAGTTGGAGAGTGGAGCTGTTCCTATTCGGCCATCTTGCTCCGCCTCCCTAGGCTGCGTTTCTTATTCCTTCCACATCTTTCACCCCAATGAGTTACTTCCAAAATTCTAGATATCTGTTTTCCAACATCTTAACCTTCTTTCTTAGTCCCTCTGCAGTTGCCCTATATCTGTCCCATAGGGTGAATATGGTATCTCCTTCTCCCAGTTCTATCCTTCACCTACTGCCAGCTTATTTATGTCACACCTGTGACCACGCTATGTCTCCTCATTATAGATGTCTTTTGGACTCCTTTTGCTTACAAGCTAGATAATACTAATAACTTATAATCTTTATTATATGTTTTGGTTTCATAGTCTTGTATATACTCATAGCTACCCTAAGATATAAGTACTATTACAATGATCTTATTTGCAATTAGGAAATTGTGGCTTAGAGAGGTACCTGATTTGCCAAAAGTGAGATAGGTGGTAAATGTATGTGCATGGCGTATTTACAGCAAGGCAGTGAAAGTCTAGAGGACTACATGTTTAGCTAGCTGATTCTGAGGGGAATTCCACCTAGCATGGCTTCAAGATCTTACCTGTCCATCCTCATTTCCTACAGCCAAGTTCTCCTACAAAAGAAACATCCCACTATTTCTCAAATACAGTATGTCCTTTTGGGGCTCTTCTACTATATCCATGTTATTTTCTCTAAGTTGCAATGTATTTCCTGCCCTTCTCTGCCTCCTAAAAACATAGCTTTCTCAAAATGACAATTTATCACTTCTCAGAAGACTCTCTAAATTTGCCTAGCTATGTTATTCACCTTTTAGATTTAGATACCATTTTATTGTAATAAGACATTTTTTACAAGCTTGGCTTCTGTACTAGACAGGACAAAGACCAGTGTAAAATTTTGTCTCCCCCAACTTTTAGCCTAAGCTGAGCACAATGTCGGCTTTGATTAAAGTCAGTTCGATGGCTATAGGATAAAACAGGATCTCATATTCTCCAGAAAGCCTTCCATGATTATTCAGTGATTATTACTTCAATTCATTTATTAATTCCTCCAATACATTGCTTGAGCTCTTTTGCATTTATTTTATTTAGACATGCACTAAAGAGAGTTGGCTGCTTTCTTTTTTTTTATTTTATTTATTTATTATTATTATTATACTTTAAGTTCTAGGGTACGTGTGCATAATGTGCAGGTTTGTTACACATGTATCCTTGTGCCATGTTGCTGTGCTGAAGAGTTGGCTGCTTTCTAAGTGAATTTTAAGTATCTTGTTGCCTAGCAATGTGAATGCAATAGGTGCTTTCTAAATGCTTGCTTAATTGCACTTATGAATGTTGAATAACATCAAAAACAAACAAACAAGTTCTGAAAACTTCAACCATAGTTTCTTAGAGCCTAGGAGAAAGAAACTATTATTTTTACATTCTAGACACTCCCCTTATTTACTATAGTATTAAATCACGCTTGACTTATAAATGGTCATATTAGAGTCACTAGGAGAGCTTTTTCAAAGAATATATTTCCACATACATATACCCCACAAGTTCTTGGCAAATATCTTCAAGGAGAAAATCTCCAGGATATCAGGATATGTATAGTTTGCACAATCTTTCTCAGTGATGGTGGTTGGGAGCATTTGACTTTTGTGATACTTTTCATATATGTTGATGGTAAAGTCTGCTTTCCTCATTATTTAAGTATAGTAATGACAAAAGGTATGTCCATATGACATTACCTGCTTCCTTCCCAATGACCCTGGCAGCTTCTGGTGAACAAGATGCCCCTAACATTGTGTCAGCCTTTCTGTTTGGTTTGCCCAAGTCTTACCCTCTTTCTATACCTGGCTTTTGCCTTGAGTTTGCCATCCTGGTCTCTGTTTTTTGTTCTTCAAAGCCCTCCTCATGCAGTTTTCTGGGTTCTCTCTTTACCAGGAATAAGAAACAGACAACATTCTTAATTTTCATCTGTCTGTGCTCATAGTTTCTTCAATACTACTGAAGAATAGTAGTAGAATATTCAAAATACTTCCATTTCTAACAGGCTATAAACACCCACAGATACTTGATTATTAGAACATATAGAATGAAATGATGTACATTGTAAAAAGTAAAACAAAACAAAAAAAAACCCCAAAGTCTAAAATTCCTACCTTCTAAAGAAGGAGAATTACCTTCCAGTTTCTTAAAATCATGAAGTACTTAAGCTGGAATAATGTACAGTCTCACAACACAGGTGCAGCTTTCTGCAGTTCTTCCTGTCAGTTCACTGATCTCTTCATTCAAGGGTAAGTGTTAAAGCAACTTTTCCCCTTGAAGGCCTGTGATCAGTCCCCTCTGAATTTAGAGTCACCTATACATAAAAGGTAGTGTCATCTTCATTTCTTGGAGATGGAGCTCAGAACCATGAAGATTTTAATGAGAGTCCTGGGACCACTGAGACCACTATCTTGCAACTACTGATTTAGATACCGGAAGTCTTGACCTCTATATCACTCTATGTGATGCTCACAAATATGTTTTCTTAAATCCTCACACACCATAAGGGCTTTTCAATGAAGTTTGCTCCTGTTACTCTGAATAATAGTAGAAATGATTGAAATTCAACTTGTTAAAAATATACTTTAGAATGTAGAGGATGCATTTGGGCATATTTTACTTCCTGCACAATACCATTTATTTTATGATTCTGAAAATTTGCGAAGTCTCTCAGGTCTCTTCAACCTTGTTCACAGGGCAAGGGAATAGGTCGTCATTAGAAGCTATTGCCTGGGGAAACAAAAGAAGGAAGGTAAGAAGAAAACAAACACACAGTATGATCACTGTGATTTTTTTTTCTCATGGGGCAACTTTGCTGTAGAAGACCTTGATGAAAAGGAATATCCATTATTACTCAAACCTCCAGTCACTGCACTGCTATCTGTAATATCCACAGGTGGCTTTGAATTTCCCCTGTCATCAGATTGTCCCTCAGTGTCTTTGCCATTTATAACAATCTTCTACCTAATGTATTATCAAGTCTTGTCTCCAATATCTGTTCTCATCATCTCAATACTTCAGGCAAACCAATGCACTATATTCAAATTAAATTCTGCGTTTTCCTCATTCTGTTTTCTGTTCCTTCTGTCTGAAAAATCTCTATTCTTGATTTCACCCATCCAAAATCTTGCTCATTCTTCAAGGTTCAGAACAAATGCCACATCATCCAAGAAACTCCTAGCTTGCATAATGTATAAAAATCGAGACAGAAATTGTTGTCATTAAGAAGGAATTCTATAAGGGGAGGCATTTACTTTGCATAACTTGCATTGGGTACCAGAACATCAATGCTAACAGAGTCAGTGTAGATAGCTGTACATAATAAATAAGACTTGTTGAAACTAAGCAGACATTTTAGTGCCTTTCCTGGATCTCCCTTACCAGAGCAGTGAATACATCCCCCAGCTTCTTCGAGAGCCAGCTTCTAACATATATAAACCTCTTTTTTGAGAATTGCTCTTAGCAAAAAGGAAGATAAGTGACTGAAAATAGCTGGGAGTGCATACCCTCATACCCAGGGTGCCCCATAGCCAACAACGGAATGATATGATGGCTTTAAAACAATGGCAGAAATGTCCTATTGTTGCAAGCTAGAACCACTCCAAAGTGCCATTCATGCTCCAGTACTTCCTGGGGAATCAGACTGAAGCTACTTTCAACTGACTCCACACCTTTCTCTGGCATATTCCCATGCCTTGTCCTGTTTCTCTCTCATTCTTTGTTTTCTCCTGAGATCACTCTTTTACTAAATCACACGCATTTGAATTGGGAAGGTTCTGCTTTTGCAGAACTTGTGATAAGACAGAGTCTTAATAAATACATGAGAATAAAGACTGCTTATACTTTTTTATACACACTCAAAATTTAAAAATCTATATCTAGTGACTGAAGATAGTGAAAAACAAAACAAAACAACAACAAAAGCAAAATAATGAACTATCAACAGTACTTACCCTTTCCCATCTTGAACCACTGTCTGTTTTGTATTCTGCAATCTCACACTCCTACTTTGGGCCTTTTTCTACCACTTTTGTCTTTTTCATGTTTGGTAGACAGTGAAACTTCACCAACTTGAAGGAACACCTCACAGTGACCATGGCCCTTCTTTAGTTCTCATCACCAAGGACCACACAGTTACCGAGGTTGCCAACCCCAGCTATCTGAGTCAGTCAGACACCATACACACTGAGACCCACAGTCACCATATGCCCCTTCATTTGGTACCTCATGCATTCCAGTATGTCTAGCCTCCTGCAGGTGAAGGTCTTTACTTTTAAAAGTCAGCTCATGAATTTTGAAGGGGAGGACTGCTTCTTCAAATGCATAGACACCTACACAAAGTTACAAGAATCACAGAGAATCAGGAAAACATGAGGCCACCAAAAGAACACAATACACTTCCAGTAATTGTCCTAAAAAAATGGAGATCCACAAGTTGACTGAAAAAGAATTTGAAATAATTGTTCTAATGAAATTTAGGGACTAGAAAAGAATGCAGGTAAACGATTTAACAAAATAAGGACAAAAATAAAAAAATAAGAATTCAAGAGATAGGAAAACACTAAAAGAAACAACTTTTGAGCTAAAAATACAATGACTGAATTAAAAAATGCAATAGAGTTCTTCAACAGCAGACTCAATCAAGAAGAAGAAAAAATCAGTAAAATCAGACAGGTCATTTGAAATTAAGAGGAGAAAAAAGGAAAGTAATAAAAAAATGAAGAAAGTTTATGGGCTATGTGGAACACTATCAAGAGAGCTAACTTTGCATTAGGGGAGTTCCAAAAGGAAAAGAGAGAGAGAATGGGGCAAAAAGCTTTCTGTAAGAAATTATGGTTGAAAACTTCCCAAATCTGGGGAGAGACCCTCATCTCACACTGTATACAAAAATTACCTCAAATGGATTAAAGACTTAAACATAAGACCTAAAACTCTAAAACTACTAGATTAAAACATAGGATAAAAGCTCCATGACATTGGTCTGATCAATGAGTTTTTGGATATGGCTCCCAAAGCACAAACAACAAAAGCAAAAATAGACAAATGAAATTACATAAAACTAAAAAGTTTCAGCATGGCAAAGGGAAAAATCAACGGAATAAGGAGACAACTAATGAAATGGGAGAAAAGGCTGGGCACAGTGGCTCATTCCTGTAGTCCCAGCACCTTGGGAGGCTGAGGTGGGCAGAGCACTTGAGATCAGGAGTTTGAAACCAGCCTGGCCAACATGGTGAAACTCTGTCTCTACTAAAAATACAAAAATTAGTTGGGTGTGGTGGCACAAGCCTGTAATCCCAGCTACCTGGAAGGCTAAGGCAGGAGAATCGCTTGAACTTGGGAGACGGAGGTTGCAGTGAGCTAAGATCACACCACAGCACTCCAGCCTGGGCATCTAAAAAAAAAAAAAAGACAGAAAGAAATGAGATAAAATAAAACAGTCATTTCTCATACAAATGGGTAATGGGTGTATTAAAAAATGTTCAACATCACTAATCTTCAGGGAAATGTAAATTAAATTAAAACCACAATTAGTTATCACCTCACACCTATTAGGATAACTATTATGAAAAAAATCAACAGGTATTGGCAAGGATGTGGGGGATAGGCAAACTTTATACATTGTTAGTGGGGTTGTAAATTGATGTGGCCAATATGGAAAACAGCGTAAAAATTCCTCAAAAAACTAAAAGTAGAACTACCATAGAATCTAGCAATCCTACTTGTAAGTATATAGCCAAAAGAATTGCAATCAGTTTCTCAAACGATTTATCCACTCCCATGTTCATTGCAATATTATTCACTGTAAGTAAGATATGGCAATAACTAGGTGTTTATTGATGGATGAGTGGATAAAGAAAATGAGATGTGTGTGTATAACATATACGTATATATGTATATATACATATATGTGTATGATATATGTGTATGTGTGTATATATGCAGTATATATGTATACATATATACTCTATAAGAGTCCATAGTATGTTTTATATAATATATATAACATATATTATTATATATGATACATGTACTCACATAGACATACTATGGAATATTATTCAGCCATAAAAAGGAGAAATTCTGCCATTTTTGAAAACGTGAATGGAACTCAAGAACATTATTCTAAGTTAAATAAGCCAGACACATAAATGGAAATATTGCATGATCTCACTTATGAAATTTAAGTGGTCAAACTCATAAAGAGAGTGGAAAGATGGTTGCCAGGGATTGAAGGTGTTTGAGAAAAGAGAGGATTTGGGTCAAAGAGTACAAACTTTTGGTTATAAGATGAGTAAGTTCTTGGCAAATAATGTATGGCATAGTAACTATAGGTAATAATGATGTATACTTGAAATTTGATAAGACAAGAGATATTAAGTGTTCTCACCACACATACACACACAATAACTATGAGGTGATGGGTATGTTAGCTTGATTCTATTGTTATTGCATGTCAATAAATTTTTTAAAAATCATGTTGTACATCTTAGATACAATTTTTGATTATCAATCATGCCTCAATAAAGCTGGAAATAAAATAATATTGCTTTTGTATATTATCTTTGTATATAGAGATCTTATTAAATTAGTAGTAGTTTGTTTTATAGATATCTGAGAATTTCCTGCTTGAATTGGAAACAAAGGAGAGTTTAAATTCTTCCCGTTTAATCTTTATATTTTTTGTTACTTTTTATTGCCTTATTTCAATACCTGGTACTTCTAATATAATGTTGAATAGAAGGAGTGAGGTTGGACCTTCTTGCCTTTTACCCAAATGTGGATGGAAGTCATTTAATATTTTACCACTAAGAATGATGTTAGTTGAAAGATTTTGTAGATACTCTTCCTCATTTTTTGTCACTATAGTTGTTACTGCTCTCTCTTCCCCTTTCCTGCATTTTTGGATTATTTGAACTTTTAAAAAAGTCCATTGGCATTTTTGGCATACCTCTTTGCATTACTTTTTAAATGATTGCTTTCAGAATTATAACATATGCTTCTAAATTTTTGGAGTTTACCTAGAGTTAATTAACTCACATAAAATATACAGACTTTGAGACCTTATATGCTTATTTTCTTCGTGCCACCTTTATGTTGTAGTTGTCATATGTCTTACATCTCTGTACATAAATACCCCACAAGGCAATATTACAATTTTTATTTGCTGATTTATATGAATTTGAAAGGAATTAAGAGAAATACAGTGTTTTTTCTTAGCTTTATTGAGCTATAATTAACACATAAAAATTGTATCTATTTATGGTGTACAATGTAATATTTTGACATATGCATACATTATGAAATGATTAAATCAAGCAAATTAACATATCCATCACTTCACAAACTTATAAAATTTTTGTGATCAAAACATTTGAGATCTATTCTCTTAATTTGTAAGTATATTTTATTAAATATAGTCACCATGCTGTACAATAGATAGCCAGAAAAATATAATACATCTTTATATTAAACCAGCTTTTTACCATTTTAGATTATTTTCATACATTCCTACAAACAAGAGATTCCCTTTCTCCCCTTGACATTCTGCTTCTTGGTTGGATGATCAAGGTCACTTCTGTAACAACAGTGTCTTAATTCTACAGGAACAAATGAGAGGCCCAGAGATTGCCTTCCAGAACTGTCCATCTGAAAGATCAAGGCAGAGTGTGTTTGCATCGAATTCCAGCCATTATTGGTTGGGGTTGCCCTTAGGAGAATTTACGGCTACCACATCTAGGATGTGCTTGCATGAGGACTAAGCAGGCTTCTAATGGTTTCCTAAAGGTCTTAGGCTTCAGATAAGACGTGGAGCATTCAAGTGGAGTGTTTTAGTGGTTAGCACTGGAAGCAGGAAACTGACAATGTGGATTGGAATCACCCAGCACAAGATGCTTGAACTCCTCAGTCTCAGTTCTCTCATCTGAAAAAATAAGGGCAATAAAAATACCTCATAAAATTGTTGTAAGGATTAAATGAGTGTAAACTGTTAAGCATAGTTGTTGGTATAAAGCAACCTCTGAATGAATGCTGGTTCTAATTATCTTGGTAGGGTAAACCTGCTTTCTCAAAAGAAGGGCTTCAGGGGTTAAGATAGGAGATTCTAAAATTAGGATTAGCAAGAGAATTAGGGAAAAATTGAGTATTTGGGTTGAAAATACCTGTATTCTACCACTGTCTCCCTATATCATAAGGAACCACTCAAGAGACAACTCTTTGAGATATCAATGGTGAGAGATTATTTCTTATCTGGGAATCATCCAAACATCTATTTTTTGAGACAGAGTTTCACTCTTGTTGCCCAGGCTGGAATGCAGTGGCACAACCTCGGCTCGCTGCAGCCTCCACCTCCTGGATTCAAGCTATTCTCCTGCCTCAGCCTCCCAAGTAGCTGGGATTACAGGCGCCTGCCACCGTGCCGAGCTAATTTTTGTATTTTTAGTAGAGACGGGGCTTCACCACGTTGGCAAGTCTGGTCTCAAACTCCTGACCACGGGTGATCTGCCTGCTTTGGCCTCTCAAAGTACTGGGATTACAGGCATAAGCCACTGCGCCCAGCCTACATCTTTTTAATTTGTACATCTTTATAAAATTTTCGAGGCATTTATTTTCTTAGTTTTGCTCTGATAATTAGTGTATATGTGTTAAAATGTTTTATTATTTAACATTCAACTTTACATCAAGTTCTACCTCATATTCCCCTAAGTTACTTAATGGTACATCTTATAGATAGATATCAATACAACATTCTTTTCAATAAACACATACTGAATAGGTAAAGCTAAGGCTAGTATTTTACATCTGAAGTTTAGTATTGAATATTTCTTAATCATAAATATCATAGTAAACTTGTAACCAGCATTTATTTAAAAAGCAATTTGTTATATTATACCCTCTAATAATTATTAAAGGTTATAGAACTGTAAATGAACACTTAGAGACAACAGAATAAATTGACCACTTGAGAACTGACAGAATCTTGAAAGATAAGTTGTTTATGTGTGTGAATTGAACTGCTCAATATCCGCTACAGAAAATGATCATGTTCCATGAGGCTTTTGAATTCACATTTGAATCTCTAGAGTCTTTTCCTCAAGGGAAAACAAAAATGAAATATAGCTGTATAGCCACCATGGCTTTTATTTGTTACTCAAAGATAAATGAGTTCTCATTTTAAGAGGTAAGACTTTAGCTTTTGTTAATGAATCTGATGTATTGATATTCATTTGCCATTTGAGAACACTTTATTCTCTAAAGTTATATCTGTACTCACAAGCCATAGTGCAGAAACAGGACAGATATAATCAAGCAATAAGCTAGTGAACAACTTTGACAAAATTTCTCTGTTTCCACCATCACTTTCATGTGAATAAACAGGAATAATCCAGTTATCAGAATTCATTGTTTATCTACCCACAAGACAGAAACCCTTACAGTCTTTCAATACTATTCAAACTTTGCACTATGCCATATGCTAATAAACTCAGTACTTTCAAGATGCTTTCAGCACTTACTGGTATTTAAAGTTATAAAGATTTTAATTAAGTGTTTCAAAATGTAAAGATATTAGCAATATGTATAGAAAGACTTACTTTGTTTATAGGTCTGAATGCTGTTAGCTTCAAGGCAATAACATATTAGACAAAACTTGGGATATAAAGTTAGAAAATTTGGAGATGAGTGTCAACCTGGCCACCAGTTGGGTGATCCTTCTTCAATTTTTAGGTTATACTTTATTCGACTATATATTATGTTGAAAATAATATTATTTTATTCTACACAACTCCAATTAGAAAACATTGTTACAGTGAAAGATATTTGATTTGTTCAAATAAATGTGTTTTATATACTGAATAGCAATCATACTTTTTGCATAGTGATTATATTGATAATTCAAACTACTTGAAAAGTAAAACAATAATATAACATATTCAATTATTAATATTTTTAAAGTATTTAACACATTTATGTGACCTAATTCATAACCGTAATTAGAAATTCCTTTCTGATAAGAGTTAAAAACAAATTGACTTTTCCTTTTCTAAAAAAAATGGCTTATTTCGCTGATACATGTTGTGAAACATGTAATTAACCAAGTGTCTCCCTTACATATTAGCTGTAAGAAGACATAAACGATAAAATGTTATCCACTCATTGCCAGGAGTATTGAATGATTTATGTTTATTTATTGTATAGTTACTAAAAGAATGGGCAGTCGTACTTCCTAGAGTTCATGTTCTAACTCCACCATTTGGTGTGTAACCTTGTACAAGTTACAGAATCTCTTTCAAATTCAGTTTATGCATCCATAAAATAATAATGAAATGAATATTATTTTATGGAAAGTGAACCAAAATTCCTAGCCCTCTGCTTGTCATTTAGTAAACATATAATAAATGTTAGCTATTACTCAAGTCTTTATTACACAACTCTATATGTATACATATTTTTAAATACGAGTCCCTTTTGTTATTCTCAACTATCTTAAATTTTTTAACCTTTGGGTTTAAAGCCACTTTAAGTGCATTTTTGGAAACAATATGACATAGTAAGAAAAAGACATTATTTGGAGGATCTTTTCTGGTGTTTGTGCTAAAAAAAACTTCTTGAAGAGAGCAAGATGGCCGAATAGGAACAGCTCCAGCCCCCAGCTCCCAGTGGGAGCAACACAGAAGACCAGTGATTTCTGCGTTTTCAATTGAGGTACTGGGTTCATCTCACTGGGGAGTGCCGGACAATCGGTGCTGGTCAGCTAGTGCAGCCCGACCAGTGAGAGCTGAAGCAAGGTGAGGCATCGCCTCACCTGGGAAGTGCAAGGGGGAAGGGAATCCCTTTTCCTAGCCAAGGGAAACTGAGACACACAACACCTGGAAAATTAGGTAACTCCCACCCTAATATTGTGCTTTACCAAGGGTCTTAGCAAACGGCACACCAGGAGATTATATCCCACACCTGGCCGGGAGAGTCCCACACCCAGGGAACCACCCTCATTGCTAGCACAGCAGTCTGAGATCTAACTGCAAGGCCACAGCAAGGCTGGGGGAGGGGTGCCCGCCATTGCTGAGGCTTAAGTAGGTAAACAAAGCCTCTGGGAAGCTCCAACTGGGTGGAGCCCATGGTAGCTCAAGGAGGCCTGCCTGTCTCTGTAGACTCCACCTCTTGGTGGAGTCTGACAGCTGTCTGACAGCTTTGAAGAGAGCCATGGATCTCCCAGCACAGAGGCTGAGATCTGAGAATGGACAGACTGCCTGCTCAAGTGGGTCCCTGACCCCTGAGTAGCCTAACTGGGAGACATCCCCCACTAGGTTCAGACTGACACCTCACACCTCACACAGCAGGGTACACCCCTGAGACGAAGCTTCCAGAGCAAGAATCAGACAGCAGCACTCGCTGTTTAGCAATATTCTATATTCTGCAGCCTCTGCTGCTGATACCCAGGCAAACAGGGTCTGAAGTGGACCTCAAGCAATCTCCAACAGACTTACAGCTGAGGGTCCTGACTGTTAGAAGGAAAACTAACAAACAGAAAGGACACCCACACCAAAACCCCATCAGTACGTCACCAGCATCAAAGACCAAAGGCAGATAAAAACCACAAAGATGGGGAAAAAGCAGGGCAGAAAAGCTGGAAATTCAAAAAATCAGAGTGCATCTCCCCCTCCAAAGGAACACAGCTCATCACCAGCTATGGATCAAAGTTGGATGGAGAATGACTTTGACGAGTTGAGAGGAGAAGGCTTCAGTCATTCAAACTTCTCAGAGCTAAAGGAGGAACTATGTACCCAGTGCAAAGAAACTAAAAATCTTGAAAAAAGAATGGAAGAATGGATAACTAGAATAATCAATGCAGAGAAAGCCATAAACGAACTGACAGAGACAAAAACCATGACACGAGAAATACGTGACAAACGCATAAACTTCAGTAACTGACTTGATCAACTGGAAGAAAGAGTATCAATGATTGAAGATCAAATGAATGAAATGAAGCGAGAAGAGAAGTCTAGAGAAAAAAAAGGAAAAAGAAATGAACAAAGCCTCCAAGAAATATGGGATTATGTGAAAAGACCAAATCTACGTCTGATTGGTGTGCCTGAAAGTGAGGGGGAAAATGGAACCAAGTTGGAAAACACTGTGCAGGATATCATCCAGGGGAACTTCCCCAACCTAGTAAGGCAGGCCAACATTCAAATTCAGGAAATACAAAGAACGCCACAAAGATACTCCTCGAGAAGAGCAACTCCAAGACACATAATTGTCAGATTCACTGAAGCTGAAATGAAGGAAAAAATGTTAAGAGAGCAGCCAGAGAGAAAGGTCGGGTTACCCACAAAGGGAAGCCCATCAGACTAACAGCAGATCTCTCGGCAGAAACTCTATAAGCCAGAAGTGGCCAATATTCAGCATTCTTAAAGAAAAGAATTTTCAACCCAGAATTTCATATCCAGCCAAACTAAGTTTCATCAGTGAAGGAGAAATAAAATCCTTTACAGACGAGCAAATGCTTAGAGATTTTGTCACCACCAGGCCTGCCCTACGAGAGATCCTGAAGGAAGCACTAAATATGGAAAGGAACAACCGGTACCAGTCATTGCAAAAACATGCCAAAATGTAAAGACCATCGATGCTAGGAAGAAACTGCATCAACTAACGAGCAAAATAACCAGCTAATATCACAATGACAGGATCAAGTTCACACATAACAATATTAACCTTAAATGTAAATGGACTAAACGGTCCAATTAAAAGACACAGACTGGCAAATTGGATAAAGAGTCATGACCCATCAATTTCTGTATTCAGGAGACCCATCTCACGTGCAGAGACACACATAGGCTCAAAATAAAGGGATGGAGGAAGACCTACCAAGCAAATGGAGAACAAAAAAAAAGCAGGGGTTGTAATCCTAGTCTCTGATAAAACAGACTTTAAACCATCAAAGATCAAAAGAGACAAAGAAGGCCATTACATAATGGTAAAGGGTTCAATTCAACAGGAAGAGCTAACTACCCTAAATATATATGCACCCAATACAGGAGCACCCAGATTCATAAAGCAAGTCCTTAGAGACTTACAAAGTGACTTAGACTCCCATACAATAATAATGGGAGACTTCAACACTCCACTGTCAACATTAGACAGATCAATGAGACAGAAAGTTAACAAGGATATCCAGGAATTGAACTCAACTCTGCACCAAGCGGACCTGATAGACATCTACAGAACTCTCCACCCCAAATCAACAGACTATACATTCTTCTCAGCACCACATCGCACCTATTCCAAAATTGACCACATAGTTGGAAGTAAGGTACTCCTCAGCAAACGTAAAAGAACAGAAATTATAACAAACTGTCTCTCAGACCACAGTGAAATCAAACCAGAACTCAGGACTAAGAAAATCAATCAAAACCGCTCAACTACATGGAAACTGAACAACCTGCTCCTGAATGACTACTGGCTACATAACGAAATGAAGGCAGAAATAAAGATGTTCTTTGAAACCAATGAGAACAAAGATACAACATACCAGAATCTCTGGGACACATTTAAAGCAGTGTGTAGAGGGAAATTTATAGCACGAAATGCCCATAAGAGAAAGCTGGAAAGATCTAAACTTGATGCCCTAACATCACAATTAAAAGAACTAGAAAAGCAAGAGCAAACACATTCAAAAGCTAGCAGAAGGCAAGAAATAACTAAGATCAGAGCAGAACTGAAGGAGATAGAGACACAAAAAACCCCCCAAAAAATCAATGAATCCAGGAGCTGATTTTTTGAAAAGATCAACAAAATTGATAGACCGCTAGCAAGACTAATAAAGAAGAAAAGAGAGAAGAATCAAATAGATGCAATAAAAAATGGTAAAGGGGTATCACCACTGACCCCACAGAAATACAAACTACCATCAGAGAATACTATAAACACCTCTATGCAAATAAACTAGAAAACCTAGAAGAAATGGATAATTTCCTGGACACTTACACTCTCCCAAGACTAAACCAGGAAGAAGTTGCATCCCTGAATAGACTAATAGCAGGCTCTGAAATTGAGGCAATAATTAATAGCCTACCAACCAAAAAAAGTCCAGGACCAGATGGATTCACAGCCCAATTCTACCAGAGGTACAAAGAGGAGCTGGTACCATTCCTTCTGAAACTATTCCAATCAATAGAAAAAGAAGGAATCCTCCCTAACGCATTTTATGAGGCCAACATCATCCTGATACCAAAGCCTGGCAGAGACACAACAAAAAAAGAGAATTTTAGACCAATATCCCTGATGAACATCGATGCAAAAATCTTCAATAAAATACTGGCAAACTGAATCCAGCAGCACATCAAAAAGCTTATCCACCATGATCTAGTGGGCTTCATCCCTGGGATGCAAGGCTGGTTCAACATACGCAAATCAATAAATGTAATCCAGCATATAAACAGCACCAAAGACAAAAACCACATGATTATCTCAATAGATGCAGAAAAGGCCTTTGACAACATTCAATAGCCCTTCATGCTAAAAACTCTCAATAAACTAGGTATTGATGGAACGTATCTCAAAATAATCAAAACTATTTATGACAAACCCACAGCCAATATCATACTGAATGGGCAAAAACTGGAAGCATTTCCTTTGAAAACTGGCACAAGACAGGGATGCCCTCTCTCACCACTCCCATTCAACATAGTGTTGGAAGTTCTGGCTAGGGCAATCAGGCAAGAGAAAGAAATAAAGTGTATTCAGTTAGGAAAAGAAGAAGTCAAATTGTCCCTGTTTGCAGATGACATGATTGTATGTTTAGAAAACCCCATCATGTCAGCCTAAAATCTCCTTAAGCTGATAAGCAACTTCAGCAAAGTCTCAGGATACAAAATTAATGTGCAAAAATCACAAGCATTCTTATACACCAGTAACAGACAAACAGAGAGCCAAATCAGGAATGAACTTCCATTCACAATTGCTTCAAAGAGAATAAAATACCTAGGAATCCAACTGACAAGGGATGTAAAGGACCTCTTCAAGGAGAACTACAAACCACTGCTCAGTGAAATAAAAGAGGACACAAACAAATGGAAGAATATACCATGCTCATGGATAGGAAGAATCAACATCGTGAAAATGGCCATACTGCCCAAGGTAATTTATAGATTCAGTGCCATCCCCATCAAGCTACCAATGAGTTTCTTCACAGAATTGGAAAAAACTGCTTTAAAGTTCATATGGAACCAAAAAAGAGCCCGCATTGCCAAGACAATCCTAAGTCAAAAGAACAAAGCTGGAGGCATCACGCTACCTGACTTCAAACTATACTACAAGGCTACAGTAGCCAAAACAGCATGTTACTGGTACCAAAACAGAGATATAGACCAATGGAACAGAACAGAGTCCTCAGAAATAATACCACACATCTACAGCCATCTGATCTTTGACAAACCTGAGAGAAACAAGAAATGGGGAAAGGATTCCCTATTTAATAAATGGTGCTGGGAAAATTGGCTAGCCATAAGTAGAAAGTTGAAACTGGATCTTTTCCTTACTCCTTATATGAAAATTAATTCAAGATGGATTAGAGACTTAAATGTTAGACCTAAAACCATAAAAACCCTAGAAGAAAACCTAGGTAATACCATTCAGGACATAGGCATGGGCAAGGACTTCATGTCTAAAACACCAAAAGCAATGGCAACAAAAGCCAAAATTGACAAATGGGATCTCATTAAACTAAAGAGCTTCTGTACAGCAAAAGAAACTACCATCAGAGTGAACAGGCAACCTACAGAATGGGAGAAAATTTTTGCAATCTACTCATCTGACAAAGGGCTAATATCCAGAACCTACAAAGAACTCAAATAAATTTACCAGAAAAAAACAAATAACCCCATCAAAAAGTGGGCAAAGGATATGAACAGACATTTCTCAAAAGAAGACATGCATACAGTCAACAGACACATGAAAAAATGCTCATCATCACTGGCCGTCAGAGAAATGCAAATCAAAACCACAATGAGATACCATCTCACACCAGTTAGAATGGCAATCATTAAAAAGTCAGGAAACAACAGGTGCTGTAGAGGATGTGGAGAAATAGGAACACTTTTACACTGTTGGTGGGATTGTAAACTGGTTCAACCATTGTGGAAAACAGTATGGCAATTCCTCAAGGATCTAGAACTAGAAATACCATATGACCCAGTCATCCCATTACTGGGTATATACCCAAAGGATTATAAATCATGCTGCTCTAAAGACACATGCACACGTATGTTTATTATGGCACTATTCACAATAGCAAAGACTTGGAATCAACCCAAATGTCCATCAGTGACAGACTGGATGAAGAAAATGTGGCACATATACACCATGGAATACTATGCAGCCACAAAAAAGGATGAGTTTGTGTCCTTTGTAGGGACATGGATACAGCTGGAAACCATCATTCTCAGCAAACTATCGCAAGAACAGAAAACCAAACACCGCACGTTCTCACTCATAGGTGGGAATTGAACAATGAGATCACTTGGACTCTGGAAGGGGAACATCACACACCAGGGCCTATTATGGCGAGGGGAGAGCGGGGAGGGATGGCATTGGGAGTTATACCTGATGTAAATGATGAGTTGATGGGTGCTGACGAGTTGGTGGGTGCAGCACACCAACATGGCACAAGTATACATATGTAACAAACCTGCACGTTGTGCACATGTACCCTAGAACTTAAAGTATAATAAAAAAAATTTTAAAAAAATAATAAATGCTTATCAAGTATGGTTAACCTCAACATGACTCTTTATCTTAAGACATTTTATTTCACAATAACCTTGTTGCTATATAAATGTCTATATCAAATATTAAACAAGTAATTTGGGGCTTTTCAAAAAGAAATACAAATTGTTAATTTCTGATTTAAATTATAATTAGTATATATCCTTTATTGAATTACATTCAATAAAATATTTGGAAAAAAAAAAAAACTTTTTTAGAAACATAGACTTGGCCGGGTGTGGTGGCTCACACCTGTAATCCCGGCACTTCGGGAGGCCGAGGCAGGCCGATCACAAGGTTGGGAGATCGAGACCATCCTGGCTAACATGGTAAAACCCCATCTCTACTAAAAATACAAAAAGATTAGTCGGGCATGGTGGTGGGTGCCTGTAGTTCCAGCTACTCGGGAGGCTGAGGCAGGAGAATGGTGTGAACCTGGAAGGCGGAGTTTGCAGTGAGTGGATATCTTGCCACTGCACTCCAGCCTGGGCGACAGAGCAAGACTCCCTCTCAAAAAAAAAAAAAAAAAAAAAAAAAGAGAGAAACATAAACTCATCATTTGATGTGAAAAATGTACTGATGTTGAATGTCTTCAAAATGACTTCTAGTGAAAATGAAACCAACAAGTTTTTACTGCTTTAATGTGCTGTTCTCATCATGGGTTCATTTAGTCAGCAGCCACTTCGTCTCATGGATTCCCTGGAAGATGGGTATCACACTGCTGTGATGGAGTGCATCTTACTGGGCTTAACAGATAGTCCAGTCCTTGGAGTCATCCTCTTCATGATTATCCTATGCATCTACCTGGTGACCATATCTGGCAATCTCAGCACAATCATTCTTATCAGAATCTCTTCTCAGCTTCATCATCTTATGTACATTTTTCTGAGTCACTTGGCTTTTGTTGACATGGGCTATTCATCTTCTGTCACACCCAACATGCTTATGAACTTCCTCATGGAGAGAAATACAATCTCTTACCTTGGATGTGCCATCCAGCTTAGTTCAGTGTTTTTCTTTGGCACAGTCGAATGCTTCCTTCTGGCTGCCATGGCCTATGATCGCTTTGTGGCAATTTGCAGCCCACTGCTTTATTCAACCAAAATGTCCACACAAGTCTGTGTTCAGCTACTCCTAGTGGCTTATATAGGTGGTTTTCTTAACTCTTCCTCCTCTACCTTTTCCTTCCTGTCTTTATTCTTCTGTGGACCAAATCAAGTCAATCATTTTTTCTGTGATTTTACTCCTTTACTTGAACTCTCCTGTTCTGATACGAGTATCCCTGCAGTCATTCCCTCATTTTCTACTGGCTCCATCATTGTGGTCACTGTGTGTGTCATAGCCCTCTCCTACATCTACATCCTCATCACCATCCTGAAGATGCGCTTCACTGAGGGGCGCCACAAGGCCTTCTCCACCTGCACCTCCCACCTCACTGCAGTCACTCTGTTCTATGGGACCATTACATTCATTTATGTGATGCCCAAGTCCAGCTACTCAACTGACCAGAACAAGGTGGTGTCTGTGTTCTACGTGGTGGTGATTCCCATGTTGAACCCCCTGATCTACAGCCTCAGGAACAAGGAGATTATAGGGGCTCTGAAGAGAGAGCTTAAAAATATTTTCTAGTGATGTCTGTTCTTTTTTATAATGATTGACAAAGTAATATTCCATAAATAAAGTAATGAAAAGAAATTGAACGTCTGAAACATAGCTGGCCATACATCATTACCAGCATTGAGCTTTTGTTAGTAGTGGGTGGATTTTCAGCTATCAAATAGTAAATCAGAGGCACATAGTAAATTACCTCTACAAAATTAAGTTAAATTTATAATTTAAAAAAGTCAAATGTGTTTATATTTTAAAAATACACAATCTACTGAAAATTCTTTTTAAGATAGAATTTTTGAAAGAAGTTATCTGCTGTAATTAGACTTGAAGACATATGAACTAAAGAGACAAGTCATCTGCTTGCTACACACCTAACAGATACTGTTGATACAGGGGTAGGATAACTTTAGTAAACACTTTTGTTTATAAATGGGGAATACAGGAGTCACATAGCAATCACTGTCCCATAACATTTACAAAAATCAGCTGGATACAAATTGCCATTTTCTTGATCAGGGGCCAGTCATTGGTACCTGTTAAATAGGTTCTTTCTCTCTTGGCTCTGCCCTCTGGGCTTTTGGTTCTATCCTCTGAATCATCCTTCCCTTTCCAGAAAAAAAACCAAAAACAAAAAACAAAAACATGTTATAGCTGAATAGTCTGGATAATCAAAGGGAATGTAATAAGAGACTATAAAATTGTGAGCAGAACTTAGGAAAAGCTTCAAAGGTAATGCCATATTCCAGGGATAGTGATCTGCTGAAAACCTGGAGGGGCAAAAGATGTGGGCAGTTACTAGAACCTGAAGAGCTGTGATGAGAGGACCACCTGTCAGGAGATATGGCATTTGGTGGAGGGTCACGGCCAACTCAGGTGACCCAAAAGGGGAAGAGCCAGAGAAGTACCCAAGCCTCAGTCTCCTCTGCCAGTGTCTCCCAGAAGCCACAGGCAAGGGAGTCTGTTGATGTAGTCCACATAGGTCAGCCTCTTGGTGCTATGTCAAGGTGGAAATGGGTAGACCACTGTGGTCAGAGAAGACTTATTCCACTGTGGTCAGTGGAATAAAACTAGAAATTAATTGCAAGAGGAATTTTGGAAATGATCCAAATACGTAGAAATTAAGCAATATGCTCCTGAATGACCAGTGGTTCAATGAAGAAATTAAGAAAGAAATTCCGAAATTTCTTGAAACAAATGATAATGGAAACACAACCCACCAAAATTTATGAGATATAGCAAAAGCACTACTAAGAGGGAAGTTTATAGCTATAACTGCCTACATCAAAAAAGAGAAAAAGCTTCAAATAAACAATGTAGTGATGAATCTTAAAGAACTACAAAAGCAAAAGCAAGCCTAATGGCAAAGTAGAAGAAAAGAAATAATAATAATTAAAGCAGAAATAAATGAAATTGAAATGAAGAAAACAATACAAAAGATCAATGAAACGAAAAATTTGTTTTCTGAAAAGTTAACTGCAGCCTCTACCTCCTGACTTCCAGTGATCCTCCTATGTTAGTCTCCTGAGTAGGTGGGACTACAGGTATGCACTACCAGACTGGGATGATTTTTAAATTTTTTGTAGAGATGAGGTTTTACCATGTTGCCCAGACAGGTCTCAAACTCCTGGTCTCGAGCAATCTGCCTGCCGTGGACTCCCAATATTTGCTTTAATAGGTGCAAAGTCTCACTCTGTCACCCAGGCTGGAGTGCAGTGGTATGGTCATAGCTCACTGCAGCTTTGACCTTCTGGGTCCAAGTGATCTTCCTGCTTCAGCTTCACAAGTAGCTGGGACCACAGGTGTGCACCACCACACCTGACTAACAAAATGTGTATTCCATACAATGGAATATTATTCAACATTTAAAAGAATGAAATTCTGATGCATGCTACAACATGGATGAACCTTAAAAACATTATGTTAAGTGAAAGAAGCCAGTCACAAAAGACCACATGTTATAAGATCCCATTCATATAAAATGTTAGAATAGGAAAATTCATAGGCATGGGAAGATTTGTGTTTGCTAGGGGCTGGCAGGAGGTTGGAGTTGAAAGATGGGAAGTGACTGTTAATAGATACAGGGCTTTTTGGAGTGATACAAATGTTCTTAAATTACATAGTAGCAATGATTGAACAAGTGTGAATAAACTAAGTACCACTGAATTACATAAAAGGCAAAAAAAGAAAATGAGGTGCACATACACAATGGAGTACTATTCAGCCATAAAAAAGAATGAGATCTTGTCATTTGCAACAACACGAATGGGGCTGGAGATCATCATGTTAAGTGAAATTATCCAGGCACAGAAAGAGAAACATTTCATGTTCTCACTTATACGTGGGAGTTAAAAATCAAAACAATTGAACTCATGGACATAGAGAGTAGAAGGACGGTTACCAGAGGCTGGGGGAGTGGTGGAGGCCTGGTGGTGAGGTGGTGATGGTTAACGTATACGAAAAAGAAATTGAAAGAATGAATAAGACATACTATTTGACAGCACAAAAGGATGACTATAGTCAGTGATAACTCAGAGTGTAACTGGATTATTTGTAACACAAAAGATAAATGCTTGAGGGAATGGATACCCCATTCTCCATGATATGATTACTTCACATTGCATGCCTGAATCAAAACATCTCATGTAGCCTATAAATATATATGCACCTACTATATACCCCCAAAATTAAATAATTAAAAATAAACTATTCTCCAATGTACTCAAGGAGATAAGTACAAGGATGTTTATAATGGCATTGAAAGATATCTCATCAGAAGACATCTCTTGATTTTTACTCTCTCTTGTCCAACTGTGTTACATCTACTTCTGCCCCTTTGTTTCCATTCTTAGTAAATGAGATCTCTATTCACTCAATCAGGCCATAAAATGCAGAATAATCCTTGATACCTTTTTTTCACACTTGCTCCTTTTCCTGGGGTAAAGGATCCCATCCTATTTAAAATAATTGAAATGGAGGGTTCCAGGGTGACTAAATATATAATGGGAGTAGGCAACTGGAAAAGTGGCTATCTTTGTGGAATAAATATCTTGCATATTTTGCAGATCCCTCCAATACACATATTCTACACACACACACACACACACACACACACACACACACACACACACACACTTCAATACTAAAGGACTGCTCGAAACGATAAGAAACCAGGTATTATTTTTAGGGAGTAGGTATTAATTAGATATGAACCGAAGAGTTAGGGATACAAATTTTTGTGACTAACATGTAGAGTGAATTAGGAAATTAGATTTAAATAATGGATCAGCATTATAAAAAATGTTCCCTGGCTACGAATGAAATACATGATACAAGGATAGGGGAAGATATTCTAGACATATCAGCATTTGCAGTTACTTTAATTTGAGGATAAAGTAATTTCTCAGAATAATTTATTTTTTCTTCTTCAAGATAGTCAATCTGTAAGGAGTTGAACATACAATAATCAAAACCATATTCTTAGTCAACCACACTATTACATTTTAGCCTTAGATACATCATTGATGCCACATGTGAATTATCTCAATGGACTGTCATATGAAATTTTACTAGAATTGAGTATGAATTCTCAAGTTCTGACATCTTAACTAGGCATAGGACATGAATAAGATTATTGCTTAGACATAGACCCAAATCAGAAATGAACTTTCTATTTCAAAAAACATAGATGTATGAAAGATAGAAATAAAATTAGAGTAGGTATGTAAGTGCTCATATAGCATGTCAAGAAAAGTGATATGTGGAAATATGGACTTTTGTCAGTTTCCAGCTCTGTCCCTTGTGGTGCAGAACCTTAAGCAATTTAAATACAATCTTGGATCTTTAGTTCCATTACTTTACAAAGAGAATATTACTATACACTTCACAATTGTCTTGTTTTAAATTTTGTCGTGTATATAAAAACACCAAGCTCTGTTTTTGCTTAGCAATTGAAAATTTCTTTGATGTAACTGACTTAAATCCCAGTTGCTTAACTACTGAAAATTTCCTTGGTGAAACTGACAAGTATTTCTGTATCTGTGACCCAGGACAAATATTGTCCATTGATGCATACTTCAACAGTAGGTATGGAATCTAGGCAATTTTCACTGTGCAATAAAATTATGCTTATGCAAAGTTTGATACACTTGGGATATATCACCTTAAGTATATTATCTGTCTGGGGAAATTACACTGACAATTCATAGCAACTGAAAATTGCATGTATACATAATTATGTAAAAGTGTGTGTCTAAAGTATTTTCTAAATTATCAGGGGTTCCATTTATCCTTTCATTTCATTATTCCAAAAAGGAATCATTGCTTTTGGCTGTCATTTCAGTTCTTAAAAAATTATTTTAGATCTATATATACCTTGTTGAGAACCTCACTGTGACTAATGAATGATCCAAGAGAAAGACTTTAATGAGTAAAAATTGCCCAAATTCCATCAGGGAGAATAAATTGCTCCTAACACTTCCCACAGTAGCATTTTATTCATATTACTTGAACAAGACCTATAATATTTTAAAATCTTCCTTAAATTATTTGTTTTTAAGGAAGCTTTTATCTTTAAGATTTTATAGAAGAAATAATATGTCTGAAGTTCGCTCAAAGCAATCAAATGCTAAGTAAAGGAACCTGTGGAGGTATAGATTTTATATATTTTTGTATATATTTTTAAATGACAAAAAATTATTTTAAAATATCTATGTATGTAAAAAAGTTATGCAAGAATGTTCTTTACATATCTTACTACTGTGAACATTTGAAAGTGCCTGAATGTCCATTAAATTTAATATGTTACCTTCGAAGTATGTAATGCTATGAAACTATTAAAAAAAAAAGAAATTGATTTGCATGTATTCCACAAAATATTAAGACAAAAAGCAAGTTACAGAAAGTATAAGTGATGTGTTTAATAAATATTTTTGTTAAGGGACAATGTGGCTGCTGTTTTTAACAGCAAAATATGTATTTTTGTTTTAAACAATAGTAAAATATGTGAATTGCTATAATTTCAAAATTTTTATTTTAACTTCCATAATCATTAACTATTTCCCTTTAATGCCTGCCTTGTCTTATGAAATTTGTTTTTATGAACATAATAATCTCCATTATCTCTTTAAAAATTTAATTATAATTTACATTATGAATAAATTTTTCTTTGAGTATAAGTTCTATTTTGTTTCCCTTTTATGAATTGCTGTTTTTCAACTGTTGTGTAACTATCAATTTTGAGCTCATCTTTGCTGCTTGATATTTTCTACTTTATTGCCCACAACCTCTGCTTATAGGGGAAAATGTAGAAGCATCAATTTTCTTATAGATTTTAGCTAAAGTTGGAAAAAAGCAGGACGTACAGTCAGGAAGTGTGCTATTGTCTGGTCTTCTGTGCTTGACTCCTTTTCTCCAGAGTGCTGATGAGGCTTGGGTAACATAATCCTGTCACTGATGCTTGGTGATTAGGAGGAGATGTGATATAAGAGCTTGGTAAGCACTTTGGGAGGACAAACAGGAAGGATAGCTTGAAGCCAGCAGTTCAAGATCAGCCTGGGCAACATAGCAAGACCACATTTCTACAATAAAAATTATAATAATAAATAAAGGCAGAGCTTGGTAAAGCAGTCTAGCTGCTCCCACTGAAGCACCACAGCTAAACCATTTGTTGGTTGCCCTGATGTCCTTTCGGCTTCTGAAGGGTTAGTGAACTTTCCTGGTGTTAGGCCCACTGGTTTTTGACATTATTCTTTTATAGACACACATACACATTCTGAATATATTTTTCTTTCTTCTGATTGTACTTCTCTGAGTTTTATTTCTCATTGATCTGGGAACATAACTCACTTATTTATCATTTAAAACATATCTATTTTAAAAATATATATGCATCGTATATGTACATATATGTGTTTCTATAATTAAGTTTGCTCTAAGTTTGTGTATGTTGATACACAAAATAAGAAGATTATATAATGTTCCAACACTATATATAGATTCTTAGGTTTGTTGTAGTGTTGAAGGTTATTGCATGTGCTCTTTCCTCTTAAACCTGAAGTCTTTCAAAAACATGTATATTTTAAAATATTTACATAATTATAAAGGAAAAACATTGAAAGAGAAATAAATTTATAATACTATTTTCCTTCCACAAGATTTACAATTGGTTAGTTAGACATGCCGAGACAATATATTTCTACTTTATAAATCTCTGTGTAGAATAAACATGCACATCCAAAAATTTCTCAAGGTCTTCTCAGATTTTTAATTTATTTTAAAATAAAGTTTGTTAATTTACATTACAGTAAAACATAAAACATTTCCTATAGTTTTAAAAATGTACTGTTGTAAAGTTGTGCATAAGATTAAATAAAAATTAATCTACTTCTATGTCATGTAAGTCATTTGCATAGTTTGTTTTCTCTCATTCTTTTTAATCATGTTGGCCAAGCGTTTTCTATTTGTCAAAACATGCTATAATGGAGTAGCTTTTATCAGAATGATACTCCTGCCAAGAATACATATGTGCTTGCTAAAACTAAAGATAAAAAACTGTTTTAAGGCATTAGAAAGCAACCAACGCAATAAGGCTTTGGAGAAGCCAAAGTCTTAGAAAAAGAGAAAAACAGATTGCAGTGAACTTGAGATTCTCTGTCACATTTCCTCACAACCTGATACTGAGAGACAAAGCAGAAAGTAGTGATTCTGAGTTGGCAGGCTCATGGGAGAAAGTAAATAAAAATTAGTTTAATAATACTGTGGCTAGAAGAAGAGGAGAAACTAATACCCTAGAGAAATGAATATCAAAGCGAGGTAAGCCTTTATGTTCTGAAGGCAGTTGCAGATTCTGAAGCTACACAAAGGGAAAGCTTAAGAAAATTTTAAAAAGCATGTATGAAACTAAATAGATAATTAGAGATTTAAGCAATCTTATGAAGCTGAGAATACAAAAGTTAAATTTCAGAGCCTGTCAAAGAGACACCCTTGTAAAAACATCAAGCATTCCATTGGGATTCCTCAAAGAATCTCAGTTCAGCAGAGAAGCTAAATCTATAAAAAAAAATACGAAATAAGCAATAACTGAAATTGAGGACTCAGTAAATGAATTGAACAGCAGATGACACACAATAAAGGAAGGATAGGTGAACTGTAATAAAGGTCAGTGGAAAATATATAGTTAGAAACGTGAAGAGAAAACAGAATGTGAGGGAAAGAGCATAAGACATGTTTTTAAAAATTAATTAATTAATTAACTTGTTTTTTGAGACGGAGTCTCACTCTGTCACCCAGGCTGGAGTGCAGTGGTACAATCTCAGTTCACTGCAAGCTCTGCCTCCCAGGTTCACGCCATTCTCCTGCCTCAGCCTCCCGAGTAGCTGGGACTACAGGCACCTGCCACCACACCCAGCTAATTTTTGTTTTTGCATTTTTAGTAGAGACCAGGTTTCACCGTGTTAGCCAGGATGGTCTTGATCTCCTGACCTTGTGATCCACCCGCCTTGGCCTCCTAAAGTGCTGGGATTACAGGCATGAGTCACCGCACCTGGCCAGTATGTTAAAATTTGTACAAAACTTTAATATACATAGAATTAGAGTTCCAAAAGGAAAGGAAAGGAAATAATGGGAAAAATATATAAATTTAGAATTTTGAAATAAACAAATTTGGGGACATTAAAATAAATCAACTCATAGATTCACAAAACACCACTAAAACCAGTTAAGATGAACACAAAGAAAACCAAATTTACATTTCAGTCAAACTATTAAAAATGAAAGATAAAGAATAACTTAATCTTTAAAGCAAAGGAGAAAAAACATATCACTTTCAAGAGTAATAATAAAACAAATGATTTCTGAATAGAATCCATAGAAACCAGAAAACAATATAATTACATAGTTAGGTTGCTAAAAGTAAAAAGCCTTCCAACTTAGAATTCTATACACAGCAAAAATATCCTTTAAAATTATGCCAAAATAAAACATTGTGAGACAGACAAACCTTGGAGAATTTGTGGCCAGCATAACTGTACTAAAAGAAAATACTCAAGAAAGTTATTCAGGCAGAAGGAAATTATTTCTATAGAAAACATGTAAAAACAATAATGAATGAAGACTAGTTGAAAAAATAAATCTAAATGTATAAGTATATAAAAGTTCTTGTGGAATTATATATATGTATGCCATTTCTAGGTAATTATTTGTAAGAAACATTAAAGTCATCTGGCTTATATATATTTACAAAATATATGAAAATTAAAAATAAAAATGATAGAAAATATATGCAATGTAAATTGTAACCCCCCAAAAGCTGGAGTAGTTATACCAATGGCCTATAAGGCAATATATAGTTATAGAGATGAAGGGGAGCATTTATATTGATAAAATATTTAATCATCCAGAGAAACATATGTAGATTTATTTGTACAAAGCAACAAAGCTTCAAAATATAGAAATCATAAAAACTGATGGAATTAAAGGAAAATTTTGTTTAAAAACATAATTGTAGGCTTTTCACAAAGCTCATGACTGACAGAAACTGACAAAACTCAGTAAGAATGTAGAAGATTTGAAATCTTCAGTTAAATTTAATCCCGTTGGAATGTATGTAATACTACATCAAATACCAGCGTAATACATTTGTTATAATTACACATGAAACTTTTTTTTAAAAACTGATTGTATATGGAGCCACAAATCGAGTTTCAGGGTTTTTTTAGGTCTTTAAATCTTTTAGAACACGTTCTCTGGCAAAAGTGTAACTTAAACAGTCCCAACATTTTGGGAAATAAGCAATACATTTGTTAATGATACAAAAGTTAAACAAGAAATCATGATAAAAATCAGATACGTTCAATTAAATAACTAAAATATAGCACATTAAATCAGCTAAGGTAATGATGAGAAGGAAATTTATAGCCATCTTTTACATGATATATTGCAAAATAGAGGCTGAAAACAATGATCTAAGTCTTTTTCTCAAGAGTTTAGATAACAAACACTAAATTAAACCCAAAGAAATAAAGATGAAGATAATAAAGACATATAAAAATGTATGAAATAGAAAATTCATGTACAATGCAGAAAAATACAAGTAAAAAACTTCATTACTTGAAAATGCTAATAGTATTGATAAACATCTAATAAGACATTAATAAAAATATAGGAATTACAAACATTGGGAATGAAAAGGTGACATTGCTGATCTTAAAGAACATAAGAAGTAAAAAGATATAAGTTTAAAGCATAAATGAACAGGTAAACTATTATGAAGAACATCTTATCAAAAATGACATTAGAAAGCAATTGAAAAACTAAGTATTTATTAAAGAAAATGAGCCTTGTGGGGAAAAACTTTTTCACAAAAGTGGAAGGCCCAGATGGCTGCAATGTTGATTCCCTTCAAATATTTAGGACATAAATAGCATCAATCCTGTAAAAAATTCTTCTGAGAAAAGGCATCAAAGAAACTTTTTCCAAATCATGCTTATATTTTGATACCCCAACCTGAAAATTTCATTTCAAGAGTGAAAAACCACAGGCAAAACTCTCTCATGAACATAGGTGAAAATATGCTAAATAAAATATCAAATCAACTCCAGTAATAACAAAATGGATAAAAAAGCGACTCAAGTTGGATTTTTTTTCCAGGAAATCTAGATTGATTTAACATTTATAAAATAATCAAAGTGGAACTTGCATCTCTGAATTAGGATGTAGAAGGACGTGAAAAACCTTTGATCACGTGGTAACAAGAAAAACCTAGACAACATGGAAATCACATGTGTATATGCAATGAACCAAGAATAAAGGATTCTTGAAAGCCTAATGGACACATTTCCACACAGGTGAGCAGAGAACTGTAGCAGGTTGCATACCTGAGGCAGGTGCATAGTCTGGCCCGCCACACACTGAGACTAAAGGGATGAGAAGGAATCAGTCAGTCCTCGGGTGACAGTGTGGACTTCCTGGACAGAGAGAAATTTAGAAGAAATCCAAATGCAAAAATAAATCATTTCACCCACTAATACCCTTAAATTTACCTAGAAAGCAGCAGTGGAGGAGGAGCTGGTAACAAGAGAGCAATCCCATAGTTCCATACATTTTCACAGTGAATGAATCTGTGGGCCTTGCCTGTGTTGAATTTATAGATGAAATAAAAAAGAACCATAAAATTATAGCCCAACTCTGAATTTCAAAGGTATAAAGCATCTAGAAGATAACATGAGAGAATATCTTTGTGACCTTAGATTAGGGAAAGATTTCTCAAACTTGTCACCAAAGCATTAAACATTAAAGAAAAGATCATTAAATTAGACTTCATTAAAATTAAAAACTTTTTTCATCAAAAGATATAAATAAGAGCAACATGGCAAACTTCACAATGGGAATATACCTTGAAAATATACAAATCTGACAAAGGATTCATGATAGAGTGTAAGAACAAATCAAAAAGAAAAGTGAGAATAAAATTGGCGAAAGACCTGAAAAGACACTACACAAAAGAGGATATAAAAATGGCTGATAAATGTATTTATTTAGATGTCCAACATAAGAGGTCCAAAGTGATTAATGTCAACACTGCCTGATTATTTCATTGTAAAAACTGGTGTCAGTTCCTAGATTCAATGGTGTTACCCTTTTCAAAAACCATAGGTAAATAATTTCATCGTCCAGAGTGCTGAGTTACCAGGACTTCTTTAAACTTGTTCCTTCCATAGGTTGTCTTCAGATCCCCGACTGTTTGCAAAGCATTATGCTTCCACCAACTTACATGCCATAAACGTTGAATTGAGGGTAAATTATCATCCATTCTTGCTCTAGGACTCATGTGACACACATCACTTTTGTAATAATTGGAAAACCACATTTTAATTTTTAAGAATGATTAATCAGAAATTATTACAGAGGAGGTTCTGGAGGTGGGGAGGCCATTCAGGAGGCTAAAAACTGGTATCCAGACTCAATCATAAACAGCTAAAGTAAACCAGTGACAGAAGTAGTGACCATGAACACCTTCTTAACACATACTACGAAGAAGAATGACAGTTGTATTCCAGGCCTGCATCAACCTGGGTGCTTCAGTCAATAATGTTATACCCTGGAAACACCAACTGGCTTGCTGAAGGAAAGTTCCACTGTGCCCTAGGCCCCTCTTCACCACAGTTACCCAGTAATTTTTCCTACAGCTCAAAGGCTTGCCTGGTAAGCCTTTAGAGTTCCTTCTGTGTTATCTGGAATGAGTCTCATGGTGGCAAAACTGAAACAAATTATTTTTGTCTCAATTAGATTAGATGGGAATAAAACATTCCCAAGATTTCAGCATCTCTATTTCCAAAGATTATGATAACATAAAACAGAAGCCAAGTCTTTCAGAGAAAGTGGCCTGGGATGCCAACACTAATATCAATTGCATTTCCACTGAGTGCATGATGCTTTCCAGAATGCTAATTTATAAGATGACATTAAAAATATATATTACTTAATTGAAGAAAAACACACACCCTTTAATCATAGACTCTTCAAATAATGGAAAAAAAAAGAGAAGTAAAAAAAGAGAAGTAAAAAGAGAAGTAAAACTATATTCTTGAGGTATCCTAACTCTGAAATAGACACATTTGATTTGAACCCATTATACTTTCATGGAAATGATGTACTGTTTTTGTGACTCTAGAAAATTATAACTTAAAGTGGACATTAATAGCATACTGGCATTGTGTATTTAAGATAGTTCTTCACATAAAATAAAGCTAACGGACAATATAAATATCTATCACATATGTTCCCAAAACTATTATTTATGCAATTTCTGGACTCACATTGGATTTCTTTCAAAATTAGAAATTTATTCTCATGGCCTCTTTCGCCATCTTGTTCTTCAGACTGTAGATGAGGGGGTTCAGCATGGGATTTACTACTGTGTAGAACACAGACATTACTTTAATATGGTCAGCTGAGTGGTTTGACTGCAGTAAAACATAATAGAATGTAACTGCTCCATAAAAAAAGCGACTGCAGTGAGATGGGAGGTGCAAGTTAGAGAAAGCCTTGTGCCTCCCTTCAGTGGAGTACATCTTCATGATCAAATGCAGGATGTATAGATATGAGACAACCATAATGAACAATGGGATTATAATGATTGACCCAGATGAGATGGCAGGAAATATTTCAGCAATGTAAATGTGGGGACAAGAAAGCTTCACAGCTGGTCAGAGGTCACAGAAGAAATGGTTGATTTGATTTGGTCTGCAGAAAGTCACGCTCAATAAACAACTGGTAAATGATAAAGCATTCATACACACACCCAGATAGGAAGCTACCACTAAGATGATGCAGACCCTGGGAAATATGTATGTGGAATAGAGGAGTGGGAGCAGATGGCCACATAGCGATCATAGGCCATGGGAGACAGCAGGAAGCACTTGACTATCCCAAAGGTAACATCAGAGATAAGCTGACTGTGCGGCCAGCAACAGGGATAGTAGTTCTCTCTCTTAAGGAACTCACAATCATGATATGCATGACTGACGTGGAAAACCTGATTGAACATTGGCAAGGCAAATCAACTGGACTGAACGAGGGCAAAATGACTGAGGAAGAGGTACATTGGGGTGTGAAGCTGAAGGCTTCTTTGAATTAATATGATTATGTTGATATTGCCCGCTATGGTAACTGTCATGCATGTCCGTGTGAAGAAACCACCAAACAGGTTTTGTGCGAGCAATAAAGCTCTTTAATCACCTGGGTGCACACGGGCTGAGTCCGAAAAGAGAGTCATTGAAGGGAGATAGGGGTGGGGCCATTTTATAGGATTTAGGTAGGTAAAAGAAAATTACAGTCAAAGGGGGTTGTTCTCTGGTGAGCAGGGGTGGGGGGTCACAAGGTGCTCAGTGGGGGAGCTTTTGAGCCAGGATGAGCCAGGAAAAGGAATTTCACAAGGTAATGTCATCAGTTAAGGCAGGAACAGGCCATTTTCACTTCTTTTGTGGTGGAATGTCATCAGTTAAGGCAGGAACCGGCCATCTGGATGTATATGTGCAGGTCACAGGGGATATGATGGCTTAGCTTTGACTCAGAGGCCTGACATTTGTCTTCTTATATTAATAAGAAAAATACAACAAGATAGTGTCGAAGTGTTGGGCTGGCGAAAATTTTTGGGGGTGGTATGGAGAAATAATGGGTGATGTTTCTCAGGGCTGCTTCAAGCAAGATTAGGGGCGGCGTAGGAACCTAGAGTGGGAGAGATTACGCTGAAGGAAGATTTTGTGGTAAGAGGTGATAATATAGGGTTGTTAGAAGGAGCATGTGTCATATAGAATGATTGGTGATGACCTGGATGCGGTTTTGTAAGAAATGAAAAATTAAATGGAAGGCGTGAGGTCCGAATAAGAGAAGGAGAAAAAACAGGTATTAAAGGAATAAGAATTGGGAGGACCTAGGACATCCAATTAGAGAGAGCCTGAGGGGGTTCAGCATAATTACTTGTTTGGTTGGTGAGTTTTTAGGCTCTATCCAAGTTTTTGGGGTGCAGTTCAAGTTGGGCTGGTGTCTGGAATGAGACTGGGACCTAATAAAAAGGAGTGTCCACACAGGAGCTCAAATAGGCTTTCCGAAGACAAAGGATTCCGAGGACAGGCCTGAATTCTGAGAAGGGAAAGTAGTAAAAGTATTGTCTAGTCCTTTTTAAGTTGGTGACTGAGCTTGGTGAGGTGTGCTTTTAAAAGACTATTAGTCCGTTCTACTTTTCCTGAAGACTGAGGACGGTAAAGGATATAAAGGTTTCACTGAATACCAAGAGCCTGAAAAACTGCTTGGGTGATTTGACTAATAAAGGCTGGTCTGCTATTGGACTGTATAGAGGTGGGAAGGCCAAACCAAGGAATTATGTCTGACAGAAGGGAAGAAATGACTGCAGTATCCTTCTCAGACCCTGTAGGAAAGGCCTCTACCTATCCAGTGAAGGCGTCTACCTAGACCAAGAGGCATTTTAGTTTCCTGACTGGAGGCATGTGAGTAAAGTCAATTTGCCAGTCCTGGGCAGGGGCAAAACCTTGAGCTTAATGTGTAGGGAAGGGAGGGGGCTTGAGAAATTCTTGAGGAGTAGTAGAATAGCAGATGGAACACTGAGAAGTGATTTCCTTGAGGATAGATTTCCACTATGGAAAAGAAATGAGAGGTTCTAAGAGACAGGCTAGCAGCTTGTGACCTATATGCAAGAGGTTATGAAATGATGACAGAATAGAATGGGCCTGTGAGGCTGGAAGGAGATATTTTCCTTGGTCTAAGAACCATTTGTCTTGCAGGAAGAGATTGATAGATGGAAGTTTCAGTGGGGGAGTAAGTGGGAGTGACCAATGTGAAGGAGAAAAACTGACCATGAGGGACAGAAGTTAGAACTCTAGCTGCTTTTTGGCTAACTTATCAGCATAAACATTGTCCTGAGTGATGGGATCTGATGTCTTTTGATGGCCCTTGCAGTGAATGACTCTAGCTTCCTTTGGAAGTAAAGCGGCTTTGAGAAGCGTTTTTATTAAAGAGGCATTAATTATGGAAGACCTTTGCATAGTGAGGAAACCTCTTTCAGCCTATATAACAGCATGGTGGTGCAGAATATGGAAGGCATATTTAGAGTCAGTATAAATATTGACGCATAGTCCTTTTGCGAGAGTGGGGTCCTGACTTAAGGCAACCAGTTCGGCTTGCTGAGAGGTAGTGGAGGGTGGCAGAGCAGTAGCCTCAATAATAGATGTGGAAGATACTATTGCATAGCCTGCCTTTGCTCGTGAGTGGCGATTAGGCCTGGTGGAACTGCCATCAATAAACTAAATGTGACCAGGGTGAGGAACAGGGAAGAAGGAAATATGGGGAAATGGGGTGAATGTCAGGTGGATCAGAGAGATGCAGTCATGAGGGTCAGGTGTGGTATCTGGAATAATGTGGGAGGCCGGATTGAAGTCTGGGCCAGGAACAATGGTAATTGTGGGAGATTCAACAGAGTGAGTACTGCTGAAGGAGCCAGGGAGCAGAAACTATATGCATGATGTTGGAGGAAGAAAATAGATTTTGGAAGTTATGAGAACTGTAGAGAGTGAGTTGAGCATAGTTTGTAATTTTGAGGGCCTCTAAAAGTATTAGGGTGGCAGCAGCCGCTGCACGCACACATGAGGTATAATAGGCTAAAACAGTAAGGTCAAGTTGTTTGGATAAAAAGGCTACAGGGTGCGGTCCTGGCTCTTGTGTAAGAATTCTGACTGCACTAACCATGCCTAGGAAGGAAAGGAGTTGTTGTTTTGTAGAAGGGATTGGGGTTTGGGAGATTAGCCGGACACCATCAGCAGGGAGAGCATGTGTGTCTTTATGAGAATTATGCTGAGATAGGTAACAGATGAGGAATAAATTTGGGCTTGACGGAAGTAATGGGGGCTGTCTGTGAAGCTTTGTGGCAGTACAGCCTAGGTAATTTGCTGAGCCTGATGGGTGTCAGGGTCAGTCCAAGTGAAAGCGAACAGAGGCTGGCATGAAAGGTGCAAAGGAATAGTAAAGAAAGTATGTTTGAGATCGAGAACAGAATAATGGATTGTGGAGGGAGATATTGAGGATAGGAGAGTATATGGGTTTGGCACCATGGGTGGATAAGCAAAACAATTTGGTTGATAAGGCGCAGATCCTGAACTAACCTGTAAGCCTTGTCCGGTTTTAGGACAGGTAAAATGGGGGATTGTAAGGGGAGTTTACAGGCTTTAAAAGGCCATGCTCTAACAGGTGAGTGATAACAGGCTTTAATTCTTTCAAAGCATGCTGTGGGATGGAATATTGGCATTGAGTGGGGTAAAGGTGATTAAGTTTTAATGAGATGGTAAGGGGTGCATGATCAGTCGCCAAGGAGGGAGTAGAGGTATCCTATACTTGTGAGTTAAGGTGGGGAGATACAAGGGGAGCATGCGAAGGAGGCTTTGAACTGGGGGAAAAGGCGGCAATGAGGTGTGGCTGTAGCCTAGGAATAGTCAGGGAAGCAGCTAATTTAGTTAAAATGTCTGGGCCTAATAAGGGAAATGGGCAGGTGGGGATAACTAAAAAGGAGTACATTAAAGAATGTCTAAATTGGCACCAGAGTTGGGGAGTTTTAAGAGGTTTAGAAACTTGGCCATCAATACCTACAACAGTTATGGAGGCAAGGGAAACAGGCCTTTGAAAAGAAGGTAATGTGGAGTGGGTAGCCTTCGTATTGATTAAGAAGGGGACAGACTTACCCTCCACTGTGAAAGTTACCCAGAGCACCTGTGATGGTCCTGTAGGCTTCTGAGGTGATTGGGCAGTGTCAGTCTTCAGTTGCTAAGCCGAGAAGATCTGGGAAGGAGTCAGTCAGAGAGCCTTGGGCCAGAGTTCCAGGGGCTCTGGAAGTGGCTGACAGGTGAGTTGAACAGTCTGATTTTCAGTGGGGTCTCACACAGATGGGACAGGGCTTAGGAGGAATCCTGGGCTGCAGGCATTCCTTGGCCTAGTGGCCAGATTTCCAGCACCTGTAGCAAGCTCCTGGGGGAGGAGGTTCTGGAGGAACCTCTGGCAGCTGTGGTTCAGGTGTTTGGAGTTCTTGTGTGCTGGAGATGTGGCTGGGGTTTCTCAGTGGAGGCAAGGAATTGCAACTCAGAAATACATTGCTACTTGGCTGCCTCTACTTTATTATTGTACACTTGAAGGTGAGGTTAATTAAGTCCTGTTGAGGGGTTTGAGGGCTGGAATTTAATTTTTGGGGTTTTATTTAATGTCGGGAGCAGATTGGGTAATAAAACGTATATTGAGAATAAGACGGCCTTTTGACCTTTTAGGGTCTAGGGCTGTAAAGCGTCTCAGGGTTGCTGCTAAATGAGCCATGAACTGGGCTGGGTTTTTCATATTTGATGAAAAAGAGCGTAAACACTAACTGATTTGGGAGAGCTCAGATAAAGAAAAAGGAGCATTAACCTTGACTATGTCTTTAGCTCTAGTCACCTTTTTAAGAGGAAATTGCTGTGCGGGTAGGGGAGGGCTAGTCATGGAAGGAAACTGTAAGCCAGACCGGGTGTGAGGAGGAGAGGTGATAAAAGGATTATAGGGTAGGGGAGCAGAGGCTGAGGAAAAATTGGGACTTAGCTCAGCCTGGAGAGGAGGGGAGAGGTCAGATGGGTCTGTAGAAAAGGAATATTAGAAAGACTCAGCGACACTAGGGGTTGGGACTGAGCGGACAGGTTGGGGGGAAAGAAGGAAGATTTGGGATAAGTTGTATTTGGAACAGAGACTAGGGAGGGACTGATGTGTAAAAGAATGCCTGGATGCCAGGCATCTCAGACCATTTGCCCATTTAACGACAAGAATTATTTAGATCTTGTAGGATGGAAAAATCGAAAGTGCCATTTTCTGGCCATTTGGAACTGCTGTCGAGTTTGTATTGGGGTCAAGCGGCATTGTAGAAGAAAATAAGGCATTTAGGTTTCAGGTCAGGTGTAAGTTGAAGAGGTTTTAAGTTCTTGAGAACACAGGCTAAGGGAGAAGAAGGAGGAATGGAGAGTGGAAGGTTGCCCATAGTGAAGGAGATAAGCCTAGAGAAAAGAGAGAGTAGAGACACGGAGAGAAGGGGTTGGGGGGTTCCTGCCCTCCAGAAAAGCGGGAAAGGGGTGGAGACGTGGAGATAAGGGACATAGATTCCTAAAAAATCCACAAAGAAGATTGAACAAATCGTAGGATCTTCTGTTAACCCCAAAATAATGAACTCCATCACCATTGTGCTATTTCTGGTCTCCATCCTTTTTGGAATTGTGCCTATTGAAATAAAAACCAGTAAATATTAGAATAATTTAAATAATCTCATTATTTATATCTTTATTTCAACATTCATTCTATTAAAAATTAAATTTTAGATTTCACTTTCATCTAATGCTTATATTTCATGAAGTATTTCCAAACATATTACATTAAGCATTGAGAATATTAATGGCTATTATCTTAAAATCCCAGATACTCATAAAGAAAACAGTGACTCAGTTTAGAATATGGTTAACACTCACATTTACATCATTTGGTCAATTCAGGTTGTTGAATGAACACTTACAGCAATGATGTTTTTGAGACTCTGATGAGAATCAGAATGGCCAAAGTAATTGACTTTATGTTACTGTTTAGCACTGTCCAATTTGCCTCTATTTCTCATCACTTTGCATAGTTTGCAAATATTTTCTCACATTCTATAGGTTGTCTATATACTCTGTTAAGAGTTTCTTTTGCTGTGCAGAAGCTTTTTAGTTTAATTAGATCTCACTTGTTCATTTTTGTTTTTGTTACAATTGCTTTTGAGGACTAAGCCTTTGCCAACAGCAGTATTGAATTCTTTGCCAACGGCAATATTGAGACGTTATTTCTTAGGTTTTCTTCTAGGATGTTTATAGTTTGAGGTCTTACATGTAAGTCTTTAATCCATCTTGAGTTAGTTCTTGAATATGGTAAAAGGAAAGGATCCAGGTTCATTCTCCTGCAGATGGCTAGCCAGTTATCCCAGCATTATTTACTGCGTAGGAAGTCCTTTTCCCATTGCTTCTTTTTGTTGGCTTTGTCAAAAGTCAGATGGTTTTAGGTTTGTGACTTTATTTCTGGGTTATCTCTTCTGTTCCATTGGTCTATCTGTCTGTTTTTATATCAGTACAATGCTGTTTTGGTTACTGTAGCCTTGTAGTATAGTTTAAATTCAGGCAGTGTGATACCTCTGGGTTTGGTTTTATTTTATTTTATTTTATTCTTTTTTTTTTTTTTTTTTTGCTTAGTATTGCCTTTGTTATTTGGGCTCTTTTTTGGTTCCATATGAATTTTGGCATAGCTTTCTCTAATTCTGTGAAAAAATGACTTTGGTAGTTTCATAGGAATAGCTATGTGTAAATAACGTTGGGCAGAATGTCAATTTTAATAATATTGATTCTTCCAATCTGAGAACATGGATTTTTTTTTCCATTTTGTGTCTCTAATTTCTTTCAGCAGTGTTTTGTAGTTCTGCTTGTAGATATCTTTCATCTCCTTGGTTAGCTGTATTTGCTAAATGTCTTCATCAGGAAATTAAAAAGATCTCAAGTTAAAAATCTAACATTGCACCTAGAGGAACGAGAATTTTTTAAAAAGCCAGCCCAAAGCAGAGAGAAGAAGCAAAATAACTAAAATTAAAGAAGAACTAAATAGGACTAAGATGGAAAAATCCATACAAAAGTCAATGAAACCAAAAAATGATTTTTGAAAGAATAAACAAGATTGATAGACCACTAGTTAGACTAACAAAAAAAAAAAAAAAAAAACACAGAAGATCCAAATAAGTACAATCAGAAAAGACAAAGATGACATTACAATAAATCCCACAGAAATACAAAAGATCCTCAGAGACTATTATGAACAACTCTATGCACACAAACTAGAAAATCTAGAGGAAATGGATAAATTCCTAGAAATATATAACCTCCCAAGACTGAGCCATGAAGAAAGTGAAAACTTGAACAAACAATAACAAGTTCCAAAATTGAGTCAGTAATTAAAAAAAAAAAAATCAGCCAAAAAAAAAAAAGAAGGCCTGAACCAAATAGATTCACAGCCAAATTCGACCAGACATACAAAGAACTGATATCAATCCTACTGAAACTATTCCAAAAAATCGAAGAGAAGGGTCTCTTCCCTAACTCATTCTATGAAGCCAACATCAGTGTGATACCAAAATTTGGCAGAGACATGGCAAAAAGAGAAAACTTCAGGCCAATAACCCTAATGAACCTAGATGCAAAAATCTAGCAAACTAAATCCAGCATTACATCAAAAAGTTAATACTCCACAATCAAGTAGGCTTTATTACTGGGATGCAAGCCTGGTTCAACATATGCAAATTAATAAATGTGATTCACCACATAAACTAAATGCAAAAACCATATGATTATTTCTATAGCTGCAGAAAAAGCTTTCAGTAAAATCCAACATCGCCTCATGATAAAAACTCTCAATATACCAGGCATCAAAAAAACATACCTCAAAATAACAAGAGCTTTCTATAACAAATCCATATTCAACAGCGTACTGAATGGCAAAAGCTGGAAGCATTCCCCTTGAGAACTGGAATAAGACAAGGATACCCATTCTCACCACTCCTATTCAACATAATGAAGGTCTAGCCTGAGCAGTCAAGCAAGAGAAAGAAATAAAGGCATCCAAAAAGGAAAAGATGTCAAACTATACCTTAACAGATGACATGATTCTACACCTAGACAACATTAAAGATCCTGCTCAGAGGCTCCTAGAACTGATAGCAACTTCAGTAAAGTTTCAGAATATAAAATCAATGTACAAGAATTAGCATGTTTACACACCAATAACGTTCAAGCTGACAGTCAAATCAAGCCAGGCACAGTGGCTTATGCCTGTAATCCCAGCACTTTGGGAGGCTAAGGTAGGAGGATCACTTGAGCTCAGGAGTTCAAGAACAATCTGGGCAACATAAGGAGACCTCAGCTCAGGAAAACAATTTTAAAATTAGCCATGCATGGTGTCATGTGCCTGTGGTCCCAGCTACTTGGAAGGCTGAGGTGGGAGAGTTGCTTGAGCCCAGGAGATCGAGGCTACAGTAAGCTGTGATCACACCACTACACTCCAGCCTAGGTAACAGAACAAGATGCTCTGTCAAATAATAATAATAATAGTAATAATAATAATAATAAATACCAAATTCCTAGGTATTTTAGGTTTTGTAGCCAAAATTGAATACAGCCAATTTTCTAATTTGAATGAATGTTATCCTAGGAGGTTAGTATCTTTAGCATGTTATAAATGCAAATGTAAATACTTTCTAGATAAATAACATTATCACAGTCCTAAAATTATTTCTACAGTTTTAGTTTTAATAGTCAATGTGCAGCACATAATCAAAATAGCCAGACACACAAGGGGATAAGGCTATATTAATAAAACCAGTTCCTCCCCCTACACACAGAAAATAAAAATTTAAGAGACTCTGTACATTGGAGTTATCAGACACAGACTTTTAAAACACTGTGCTTATTACACTCAAGGAGATGAAAGATGCAAATAAGAATTCCAGCAGAGAATGAGAAAAAAATTTTAAATAGTTAAATAAAAATTATAGTACTGAAAAATATGCCAGCCCCCCATCCCCTTAGGCCACATAGCCAGTGGAAACCCTGTGGGGGACCTGGAATTCAATCTCTATCTGATAGTAATAAGGCAGCGCTCACCACCGACTCACCCCTGCTTTCTCGCCAGAGGAGTGTCATAGGAGGCCAGCTAAAACAAAAGATTTAAGGCAGATCTAGAATCTCATAACATAATACTCCAGAAGTCAATGATTCAATAAAAAAATTACTCATCATACTCAAGATTACTTCAAGATGAGGAAAATATCAACTTGAATGAGAAATAACAACCAGTGGGCAAAAACACCAAGATGACAGCGATGCTTGGGATTATCTGACCAGGATTTTAAAGCAGGCAACCTGAAAATGCTTCAACAAGCAATCACAAATATGACTGAAATAATTTTTAATAGGAAGTCTCAGCGAAGAGTCAAAACATATAAAAAAGAAGCAAATGGAAATTTAGAACTGAAAAATATATATTCAAAAATTTAAAAATACTCAGTGAATGGGCACAACTGTAGAATAGAGGAGACATAAGAAAGAATCGTTAATCTTGTAGATATAACAAACAAAATAAACCATTCTAAGAGTGAGAGAAAACAAATTTAAAAAAGATGAACAGAGTCTCAGGGAACTATGGAACTGCAGATTGAGTATTCCATATTCAAAATGCTTGGGACCACAAGTGTTTCAGTGTTTGGATTTTTTCAGATTTTTAAATATTTGCATCATACTTACCAATGGAGCATCCCTAATCTGAAAATCTGAAATCCAAAATGCTCCAGCGAGCATTTCTTCTGAGTATCATGTCAGCACTGAAAAAGTTTCAGATTTTGTAGTATTTTGGATTTTAGGTTTTTGGATTAGGGATACTCAACCTGTATAATACAGGATCTAACATTTATGTCATCAAAGCAGCAGAAAAAGAGGAGAGAAATGATGAAAGCTGAAGGAATAATGACTTGCAATTTTTCAAATTTGGCAAAGACCCATACATTTAATAAATTTTCAGCAAATTTCCTAAGGAAATCCATGCTTAAATACATCATAATCAAATTTCTAAAAATTAGAAACAAAGAAAAACAATTGAAAGCAGTGAAAAAAAAATGGCACCTTACCTACAGCAGAAAACCAATTCAAATTACAGCAGATTCCTCACTAGGAACCACAGAGGTCAATATAAAGGTTTTTTATTTGTAAAGGAAAGGAACAGTCAAGTGTGAATTCTCTATCTAGCTAGTATCTTTCAGGAATTACAGGGAAATAAGACATTCTCAGATGAAAGAAAACTAACAATTTATCACCAGCTGACCTACCCTAAAAGAATAGCTAAAGAAAGTTCTCAAAACAGAAAACAACTAATCAAAGAAGGAATCTTTACACAGCAGGAAGGAAGAAAATAAAACAAGAGATGTAAACATATAGACAAATACATTTCTCTGCTCCTCTTAAGTTTTCTAAATTGTTTTTTATTGTCATAACAAAAATTATAACACTGTCTGATGTGGTTCTCGATATATGTAGAGATAATTTTTAAGACAATTCTATTATAAATGGGAAAGGGTAAAGAGACAAAGAAAACATAAAGAGAGAAAAGGCTTCTACTATTCACACACATTCATATGGTCATGGAACAGATTTTGTCATTGTCAGTAAGTTTAGCAACTTCATCACATCAATTTCAAACACCTCACTCTGAGTATCACCTCCAGGTCCATTCAAAATTTACTTGGTCTCACTGGAAGCACTAATCATTGAAGTAACTACGTTTTCACAGTCCAGTCTCCACCCTCTATTGTGTCTCAACATCCCTTTGAACTTTTTAAAAGAGAGGGAGCTCATCTGCAACTACCTATAGTTTTGAGGTATTTCCAGTATCAAGAGAAGGAGCTCAGTTAATCTGCAACTACTTATAGTGTTTAAGTATATATTTGGATATATACCCAGTAATGAGAACATAAATCATTGTATTATAAAGATACGTGCACACATATGTTCATTGCAACACTATTCACAACTGCAAAGACATGGAATCAATATAAATGCCCATCAATGATAGACTGGATAAATAAAATGTGGTATATATACACCATGGAATACTATGCAGCCATAAAAAAGAATGCAGTCTTGTTCTTTGCAGGGACATGGATGGAGCTGGAGGCCATTATTCTTAGTAAACTAACACAGGGACAGAAAACCAAATACTGCAAGTTCTCATTTATAAGTGGAGCTAAATGATAAGAACACATGGACACATAGAGGGGAACAACACACACTGGGGCCTATTGGAGGGTGGAGGATGGATGGTGAGAGGAGGGAGAGGAGCAGGAAAAATAACTAATGGATACTAGGCTTAATACCTGGGTGATGAAATAATCTGTATAACAAACTCCCATAACACAGGTTTACCTACACAACAAACCTGCACATATAGTCCTGAACTTAAAGTAAAAGTTAAAAAAAAAAAAAAACTTTAAAAAAAGAAAATATTAAAAAAGAAAAGAAAGATTTCAGCCAAAATTTATATAAATAAATTTCAGTTCTGTCACTTACTAAGTGATCTTGGGAAAGTTACATAACCCTCTGAGTCTCATTTTTTCTTATTTTTAAAATTGAGATGCAGTAATAATAATATTTATCTCACATGACCACTATTTTAAATAAAACGATTTATGTTGAAACACCTAGCAATGGATAGCAATGAATGAGTAATCCATAAATAAGAATCTACTTAAAACTGCAACTATTAGCTTCTACTAGTAATGCAAAGGACGTTTATATATCAATAATAATGAATGTTGTCTGCCAAAGATAATGACAAACTCCAGGAATCATCTCTGTGCAGGAGGGCTTATTTATGCAGGATTTGGGACCATTTGGAATAAAAGACCAAAAGTACCTCAACACCAGACCTGCACAGGTTTGTTAACATCTTATTGAAAATCCAATGGGAGAAAATCCAATAAGATTGAGACAATTAGGTGTGTTTATGTATTCATACAAAATTATGCTGGCCAAGATAATTCATTAAGATTCCAGGGGTTTCATTAATTCTCTTCATTATTTGTATACAGTTATTTTAACTGCATAGATCTAATTAGTTTTGAAACTTGATTTGGGTCAACATAATTATTGTAGGCTATGCTGTACTCATCTGTGCCATCTCTGAGAAGCAGCTATGACTAGGTTCCAGGAACTATTTTTGTTTTTTAGCATTTTCATGTTTTTTTTTTTTATAATTAGTTGCATCTTAGAGAGCTGCATGAAGAGCCTTAATGCTTTTCTCCACATGAAGGTGACCTATGTTTCAATTTAACTTTGGCATACCCCACTTATGTAGATTTTTTTTTCCCGAAATCTTGGACTCTCGAGGTAGAGATCTGGTTATTAAAGATACTTCATCCTTTTTCCACCTTATATTTATCTCTAATCCAGTGCTTTCTTTCCAGATAACCCAAGACTCTCTTCCTTGTTCCTAACTTCCATGTGTTTTTTAATAAGTGATTTTTACCATTTATATTGTTCTAAAATTGCTTTTATAATTCAAGAATATTTTTTAGATAATTCCATGTATGTATTAATATCCTTCAGGCTTTTAATGAAAGCATTTCATTAGTATTTACTTAACTGTACTCCTACCAATGCTTCATTGTACCAGCATTTCTCTCGGATGTATTCCTGGGTCAAAAGGTTCGCACAATTTAAGTTCTAATAGATTCTGCCAAATTGTCCTCAAAGAAAATTAGCACAACTTAACTCATAGTGCTTTATGTTAACAATCTATTAGATCAAACGTTTTTCGTTACTTATTTGATCTATCAATTTCTGAAACTCTTGCACTATGATTGTACATTTTTCAGTTTCACATACTCCTATCAGATTTTTCTTTAAATATTTCAACACTGTGTTATTAGGTATTTAAATGTTTAAGACTGCTATGACTTCCTTGTGAATGACACTTTTTATTTTAATAAAACCTTTAAAAGTAACGTTGCCAATTTACTTCCCACCAGCAATAATCTGAAAGCAATTTATTCATTCCTTAAACTGTTAATAGTATTGAACTTTTTTACAATGAATAACATGATCTATTATAATGTAACTAATTTTGTTTTTTTAAAAAAAGTGTAATGGTTGTCATTGTGCATAATTTAGTTTTCTATTTACCATGCTTTCTTTGTCACTGTTATTTTTGTTGTTTGTTTTCCTATCATTATTTCCTTTAAATTGAATCAATCTTCTTTTTACTACTTTAACCATATGGAATTTATGCATCATATTTCTATTCTTCCAGTAGTCATAATTCTTAAGGTTCTAACACTTTGTTTACATTTTCTACTAGTGTCTATAATTAATTTGTTTATAAATCCTGACTTTAAATTAGTTAAGAATCTTAGCATATCTTTACCTCTCATCCTGTTCTTACCATTGCCCATCTTGCTTGTGAAATCCTCAGGAAATTACTGGCCGGGCGCAGTGGCTCATTCCTGTAATCCCAGCACTTTGGGAGGCCCAGGCGGGTGGATCACCTGAGGTCAGGAGCTTGAGACCAGCCTGGCCAACATGGCAAAACCCCATCTCTAGTGAAAATACAAAAATTAGCCAGGTGTGGTGGTGCATGCCTGTAATCCCAGCTACTCGGGAGGCTGAGGCAGGAGAATCACTTGAACCTGGGAGGTGGAGGTTGCGGTGAGCCAAGATCGCATCATTAAACTCTAGCCTGGGCAACAACAGTGAAACATTGTCTCAAAAAAAAAAAAAAAGAAAGAAAGAAAGAGAAAAAAAAAAGTAAAAGAAAAGTTGTGATAAATGCTGGATTCATTTTCTTTTTTCTTTTCTTCTATTTATTTATTTGTTTGTTTGTTTATTTATTTACTTATTTGAGACAGGATCTCTGTCACCCAGACTGGAGTGCAATGGTGGCAGTCTTGAACTCTTGGGCTGAAGTATTCCTCCTGCCTCGGCCTCCTAATGTGCTGGGATTATAGGCATGAGCCACCATACCCAGTGATTATTTTTCTTTATTAATCGTTTCAAAGACTGCTGAATAGTCATTAGTGTTGGTCCCATGCATCTTCCGAAGATTATTAATTTTTCTAGTGTTATTGTGAAATCATGTAACACATCACAGTCTAAACAGTCCCCATGGGTATCATTTCACTAACTACCAAAGAATTACCCCATATGCTGTTATCTATATTTTACATATGAGGAATACAAGGATCTAATGGCTTGACGGACTTGCCCAAGGCTACACTATTAGTAAGTGTTGCAGTCTTGATTTCAATTTATGGTTTTTTAAAAAATTATTGATGCCCTACCCTTTCTATGATGCTATCATGTCATCTAAGCCCTTGTCACTTTTTCTGCATGCTTTTTATTTTTCTCTGGCAGGTCGGAGGATTTGGTTCAATTTTGTCTTTTTCTTTTTGGCTTCCACCAATCACTAGCTTCAAAATTGACACAAAAGAAAGAAAGAAAGATGCATTTGCTAAATTTATCTTCTCAACTGGCCTCCTTCACCACTTCATAATTGTAAGAGTTACCTTTTTTATTGTCCTAAACTACCTCTTTTTTTCTGGCTGTTCTCACTCATCTACATCTCCTGTTAACTTCCTTTCTCCATCATACCATGAAAATTTTGTCTTCATAAAAACTGGTATCTTGGAGACAAGCTACAGAGGCTGAAGCATAACACATCAAGTTCTCACCAAGAATTTGGGAGCTAATTATAACTCTTCCAAACAGACTCCTATACAGCTTCCTTTCCCCTATTTTCTACATGCCTGTGTGTGAATTTTTTTGCTTTTGCAGACACTGACTCAGACAAATCCCTACACGATTTTCCTTCTATTCCCTCTCATTCCTGGCCAGCTCACTTTTGCTTAAGTTTGTTTCTTTGCTATCTATCTCCTGTGCTTAGTATGTATAGGAACTTCCCCACTCTTCCTTACCCCAGTATTCCTGAAATTCCTGGGTATAACTAAACTTCTTTCTGGAGTACTCTCATTTCTATTCTAAGACTCAAATGGTGAGAAGGGGCAAGGTGCTCCTTCCTTTGCACAATTCACAGCATCCCTCAGTTCCAAATCATCTCTTCCCTTTTAAAATTTATTTTTAAAAAATACCCTTATTGTGTTTGATTATCCTTGAGGCATTCTCATATTGTTCTTAATTATTTTACACTTCAACTTACCTTGCATTTGCCTTTAGTGTCATCTATTAGTTGCAACAGGGAATATGCAGGTTTTTATAAAGGAGGATTCAGTGATTCCCACTTAGGGATTGGATTAAGTGGGCAGCCTGAGAACATACGGTGTGTCCTGCTCCTGCTCCAAATTTATGATAAGAAGAATGTATTAAATAAATGAACTCATAGCAGTGCTGGAAAACCTGAAAAAGGAAAGCACTTTTAGTGGTCCCAAATTATGAATATTCCTAGAAAGATTAAAAAGTAGATGGAATTCAATTAAGGAAAGAACCACAACCTCACATCCCCGTTAGGAGAAAACTGCTGAAAAAGTTCTGGAGTAGACCCACTCCAATTTATTCCAAGTAAGAACCAGTTGGTGTTTTCCCCTGGGAGGGAGATGTGAGGGGACATTTGGGCCCATGGAGCAGGGCAATTCCAGGTGGCTGGAAACTTCAGGGAGAATGAGAAGCAGACAGGTCGAGAAACCCAGTTCCTGGGACTGTCTACCAGACAGTACATTCTGTTACTTTCTCTGGGCCCCTGGGGGTGGCTGAGAATATTCCTGGTGGTGAGTGTTTATGGCACTGTTGATCAAAATTGAGGCTGTCAAAATTATGAAGGTTTTTTGAACCTCAAATGTGAGGATTGATCCAGGAAGACACAGCAACAAAGTTGGAGGTGTTCTGAGGTCTGTCAGAAGGTGAAAGGTTTTGATGGAAAAATCTGAAAAAAGAGAGAGGGAATTCCTCATACTGTAGTCATTCTCTTTTCATTGGAAGGTACAATACAGAAGTTATAATCATTAGCTATGGATTATATCACAGGGTTATAGGAACACATTAAAGTCACAGCTCTGCAATCAATAAAATACAGAATGTAGAAAATGCTAAAGGACTAAATAACCAATTCTTTCAACAAAAATAATTGCACAAATAAAAAGAGAGAAGAAAGTTATGGTTTTAAGAAAAACAGAAGATATAACAACTAAATGAAACAGGTAGACCTGGGATTTTCTAGGTATAGAATCATATCATCTGTGAAGACAGAGAGTTTTGCTTTCAGGATAAATTTTGATACTAATTTCTCAACTTGGGGATATACGGACAGAGAAAACAATATATTTGAATCCCAAATCCGTGTTTGGTGCAGACTTTGGTCCAAAATTCCCAAGAGAGATTTTTTTCCCCTTTAAAAGATTTAATAGTTTCATGTATAAAAAATTGATTTTATACTACCATGCCAAGCAACACTTTAATATAGTCCTCTCTGTAAGTAACTACAATGTACAGTTATTATAGTTCCTATCCAAACTCTGGGACGGTTGAATAGCTGGCCTTACAAAAACGTAGTGTCTTAGAACCTGCTGCACCACCTATGAAGAGCAAATATTTTAACAGCAAGGGGGCCACATTTTAGCCCCTTAAGAGATGAAAGTAACAAACTCTTAATGACCAGCTTCATGTGGTGAAGAGTGTGTTGATGTGTATTGACAGTTGTGGTGATGCAAGAGCTTGAAGCAAATATCCTCTCCTGAAATTAAGGAGTAAGCAAGAGCTCATCATATTTCTGTGTGACAATCAATAAAAATGCTCCACTCCCACATTACAGAGGAAAACTCATCATTTTTTCAGTATAGAGTCAAATTTTATTGTCCTATGCTATGTGCCTAGTTTAGGCTTGTCAAGTTTGGTGCATCCTAGGCCCACGCTAGGTCTTTCTGCACTTTTGACATTAGCAGTACCAACTTTTAGACAGAATATAGTGAATTTGGGATCAGAAAGGTCATATTCCTAGTCAAGTTGCTCTTAAAAGTGATTGATAAAACACAATAGCAATCTAAAGAGAGCTTGCTGTCAAAGGAAGATTGAGACTTTGTTTAGGGCTTAGACATTGATTGATTACCTCTTGGGGCTATCACCCCATACTAATAGCCAAAAATGCTTGGCATCAGGATTACAGTAGTTGTAGACAAAGCCTCAATAGAGGTTTGAGTTTCGTTTCTTTCCATAAGGCTACAGTCTAGATTAGTGTACCTAAACATGTAGTGCTTACAAATGTTAGGTTTTACAACTTCTCTGTTTTGCATTTATATTATCTGTATGTGTTGTATTTTCATACTTTTTTTTGTACAAAGATAAAAGTTGCCAAAAGGAAATTAAGAGTTTTTGGGTTGACATTTGTTATTTTTAGTGGGTAACTTATAAAAGTTGACAGAAAAATGTTATATTTCTATGTGGTCATAGATGGCATTGACAATCCTACAAATATTTCTCACACACTGACCATGTGCCCAAAACTCATTGAGGAAAGAGGAGGATGTACAGGTCATCATAGCCACTTTACTTCCTCAAACATCTACCAAGCATAGAAGTAAAGGAGATTTAGTGTTTTCCTTCTATAAATACAAAAATGATAGGGGAATGCAGAGTCACAAATGCCCCAATGGACAGTATCCTAGATGACTTTCTAATAGCAGGGCTTCCTCAGTGTGACACCCAAGTATCTTTCCACTTCTCTCCTTCACCAACATATGTTTATAATAATCGCATAGTTACATTTGCAAAATAAGATAAATAAAAATATTTTAGAATATTGGCAGGGCGTGGTGGCTTATACTTGTAATCCCAGACCTTTGGGAGGATGAGGCAGGCAGATCCCTTGAGCCCAGGAATTTGAGATCAGCCTGGGCAACATGATGAAACTCCGACTCTAACCAAAAAAAAATTATATACATTTGGATGGGTCGTTTGCAAAAAAGTAGGGACGTGTACCCTTGTAAACAAGGACAACTTTGATAGTCAATCTTTTTATAGAAAGTAGTAAGCTCTACAAAGGAGCAAGTAATGTTCGCAAATGCAAACCTTACATGCTAACCACTTTGCTAGCCAGATACACTCTGGAGGAATCAACTAATTGATGTAGGTGTAACAGGATATGTAATATTGTTTGATCAAGATTTTGCTTCTGTGGTTGTTTCTCCACATCTTGCAAAAGATCTTAGCGAAACACTACATTCAGAAACATCAGATGGACATGCTTGATATACCAAGTCTTGGTTAATGAATAAACTTGTTTTAAATTGGCTTATTGCTGGTCTCCCAAGGCTTCCTATTTTTCTTTGCTGTCGTCTCTCTAAAATTTCAGGGGAAAACTGTGAGTCTCAAAATGCTTATAAGCAGGAACAAGCTGATTTTACTACTAGGAATAGTCTTTTTCAAACAAGGTAAATCTGCAACTCTTTTGCTCCCCAAAGGTAAGTTTCAAATGAACTCTATAATTACCTTTGTCTGAAACTTTGATGACAATGGACATCACAACTCCACTCCATGTTTCTTTGGGAAAATAGGAGAAGCAAATATATTTTGGTTATCTAATTGTTTTTAAACAATTATTTCGGACTTATCTCCTGCAATCAGCATAGGACACAGGGTGAAACATTTATAGAACGCAACTAATGTATCCAATTAAGTGAACAATCCCTGTTTTCTTCACTTAGTTTCCCTAAGTGAACTGAGATTGTTCACTTACTTGGACCCATTACATAATCCCATCTTCATTCATAGAGCAAAGTCTGGAAATCAGCATGGATTTGGAAGCATTTTTAATCTTTTGCAAAATCATCTTGCTGAGAAATATGAAGTATGTTCACTGTAGTATATTGTAAATGGTCTTTTTTTCCCTTTCAACTAACTTAAACTGAAAACAGTTCTTGGCAGACTTCTCCTTGGTCAGACTTGTGCCAGCCCTGAGAATCAACATGTTTTCTGACTTTAGTGAATTCCGGAAATTGTAAATTTTGTATTTAAAGTATTTATGACTCATTTGACTGAAACAGTTAGAAAATAAGCTTTTGATCCAATGTCATCCTGGCATTGGGTTCAGGATCAAAACACTTATTGTTACATTCATGCTCTGCCATTATTCAGCTGTGCATCTCCTTGATTCTTAGTTTTCTCATCTGCAATGTGGGGATAACAGTGTTTCATTTATAGGCATAGAGTGGCATTAAACGAGAAGCTGTATGAAAGAGCTTTGAATACTTTAACATGTTGATCAAAATAGCTATGCTCTTAAGGATGTGTTCTCAAGAAAAATCATTTGTTCGTCCACCCAGTGTTTCTAAGTGCTTACTTATGCCAAGAATTAAGCTAAACCTTAGAAATGCAGAGGTGAATAAGGCAATGTTTTTTTCCCTCGAGTAGTTCATCGTCCAATGATGGAGGCAAATAATTCATTATCACAATTCTGCATGACAAGAACTATAAAAGGGGTGAAGAAAGCATGCTACAGAACACAGGGGAGAGGCAACCCCACTTTGAGGAAATCAAGGAAGACTTCCTAGTTGAGGTGATCTGCAAGCTTAGGAATAAGAATTACAGAACTTAGGTAGGCAGTGAAGCATGGTGATTATGAGGCAAGGCTAGTTCTAATCCTCCTTCGAAATATGGAAAAGGATGACCTCCAGGAGGGACAGAAGATGTGCCATCCTTGAGTTACCAGGTGGTGGTAAACATCCTTAATCTAGCCTATCCCTTGGCTGAGGAGTCAGAAAACCCATTGAGGGCAAAGAAATAAAAACAACTTTTTCAGGGATAAAATATTTTACATAAAGAGAAAAGAGGTTTTTCTTCTATTACCTAGCAAACCTCTATCCAAGTACCGACTTGTGAATCAGGACACTTCACTCCACTCTCCTTAAATAACCTGTCACTTTCCATTCCTCAAAAGAATTAAATCCAATAAAGATTTACTGATATCTGACTGTGTGCTGGGCACCATACACTATAGTCTCAGACTCAGTTTCATGGGTGAAATAGTGAAGATATTACCTCAATCCTAGAAGCTATCTAATCATTTAATGTTTGTTTCGTTTTTTTCTCAGCTCCCAGTTGTGGGCGGAGTCTGGTTAAGGTACAGCCTCGGAATTATTTTAACATTTTCAGTCGCATTCTTGGAGGAAGCCAAGTGGAGAAGGGTTCCTATCCCTGGCAAGTGAGTCTCAAGGACTTCTATGCATCAGGAACTGTGCTAGATTTTATGGTTATAGATATTTCTAAGGTTAAGTTTATATCTTTGAGGAGCCTACAGCCTAGTTGGGTTGAAAGACACAGAATAGTCATCATGGCATGTGATGAATGTCATAAGAAAAAGTATTTACTTGTATATAGTAAATCATTTTAGAATCAAGTCAAATATCGCAAATAGGATAAGCAAAAATTAGAATGTATATTGGAGCGGTAGGATAAAGAAGAGGCTTGAAGAAGCTATAGGAGTCAAAGAGTTAGGAGTATGAGAAAAGTGGTAGATCCAAACAATTTTCCTAAGAGGCTTAGAGAAATTGGAGCATGTGTTGAAAGGCTCCCCAGCCCTCACCTTGCCTTTCTTCCAAACCTCTTCAGCTAGACTCTGCTATATCTTATACTCTTTTGTCTTCATTCACAGACACTGTTCATATTGTTAGAGCAACAGGTCTGCGTCAACAGTGTTATAAAAATAAGTAAATACATCCCAACACTTCTAACTACTACCTCTGTTGACACATACTTACAGCCAATCATCTCAAATTAACTACCTCTCATCTAGACCAGGGTTGCCAGCACCACTCTTCTTTCTGAGCGGTAGTGTGTGAACTTACATTCTCACAGTTCATGATTCTTGATATTTACGAGTGAGATATCTGAGTCTGGTTTTGAGAATAGGCTTCATCACCATGTTTAGGGGGATCCCAGAGCATGAACTTGCTTTCGTTTAAGGTATTTGCATTTTAGGTGTCTCTGAAACAAAGACAGAAGCATATTTGTGGAGGAAGCATAGTCTCGCCACAGTGGGTGATCACGGCGGCTCACTGCGTTGCAAACAGGTAAGAAAGGCCTAGCCCATGGGTGAAGATCAGACCACCATTTCCTCTCCTTTGGAATTATCAGCAATAGCTCTATTAAGACATGGACCTGTGTGATGGGTGAGTACTGCTTTAATAGAGGAACATCCTAATTGCATGACACAAATGGGGCTGGGTGACATTGTCAGGTGGCACTTGGTCAATGACACATATTCTTTTCTTTTCTTTTTTTTTTTTTTTTTTTTTTTTTTTTGAGACGGAGTCTCGCTCTGTCGCCCAGGCTGGAGTGCAGTGGCCTGATCTCAGCTCACTGCAAGCTCCGCCTCCCGGGCTCACGCCATTCTCCTGCCTCAGCCTCCTGAGTAGCTGGGACTACAGGCGCCCGCCACCTCGCCCGGCTAGTTTTTTGTAGTTTTAGTAGAGACGGGGTTTCACTGTGTTCACCAGGATGGTCTCAATCTCCTGACCTTGTGATCCACCCGTCTCGGCCTCCCAAAGTGCTGGGATTACAGGCTTGAGCCACCGCGCCCGGCCACATATTCTTTTCAGAGGCAAAATTCGTTTTTACTTAAAATAACTGGAAGTTAATAATAGTATCCAAATCAGAAAAAAGAGCATTATAAAGAAGGATTTGTGAGAGTTCTCTTCCAGTTTTCTTAAATTTCAGTGAAAAAATATCTAGTTCATTATGCATCTGAAGAAATGGATAAAAGAAAACAAAGGGGGTCCAGTAAAATAGAAAGTAGGCTCCCTGTCTTCTTTCCCATTGATCCTGCCTCTCTGGGATTCAACCCAACAACTTCCCTTTACCCACTTTCTTGTGTTATCCAAATATCCTATTATTGGCTATGTTCTGGGCATGTACTAGGCTGTAATCAAGATCATGTTCCCATATAGTCATTCTTTCATTTCAAGTCTGCAAACATTTCCTGGATGTTTACTTTGTGCTAGATACCAAAGATACCAAAATGACTAAGACATGATTTCTGCCCCCAGAGACTTGACTTTTCTTTTAAAAAGAGTCAACCAATCATCTCACAGCAATGTGGCAAGTGGTAGGTAAGAGAGGCATTATGTGTTAAGTTAGGTACCTAATTTGGCCAAGAGTCAGGGAAGTATACCCAGAGAAAACATGCCTTTTTCGATTTTGTATAGAAGCATCACTTCTGGGAATGAAGGGTCTCAAACGATGGCAGGCTGAAGTCTCTATCTATCTTAATGCATCCCACCAAGTTCCTTTCAGATAACATTAGTTAGTTATAACACAGTCTGTGCTTTATAATATACACTAAGCATAGGATCTCTGACATTGAAGTAGCATACTTACTGGGAATCACAAATCATTCCAAAAGGATCTCACTGATATTAGGTCAGGTCAACCTCCCAGGGTAGCTGAATAAACTCCCCTATAGCTGTAGAGACCTGAACTACAATGTATGTGCCTCTCTAGATATTTTCAAATAGCATTGCAAAGTATTAAATTCATCATATCCTTGGCTCTATATGAACCCACTCTTCACTAGTCCTCTACTGGAAGTTGGAATCTCTGAATTTTTTTCTAACAGTGCTGGAATTATTCTCACTTTCTCTGCTCAGCAGCCTTACACCCCATATTATTTATCCATATCATTTTAAAGAAGCCAGTGTGTCAACCATTGCAACTGTATTCAGAAGCACAATGAAATTCATTCATTTTACTGTTTGCTTTCCATAGAAACATTGTGTCAACTTTGAATGTTACTGCTGGAGAATATGACTTAAGCCAGATAGAGCCGGGAGAGCAAACTCTTACTATTGAAACTGTCATCATACATCCACATTTCTCCACCAAGAAACCAATGGACTATGATATTGCCCTTTTAAAGATGGCTGGAGCCTTCCAATTTGGTAAACATTTGAGGATCGTGTTGAATTGTCTACCCCAAATTCTCTATAACCTCTGTGCCATAGCACATTTTCTGCAGTATATGTTCTGGGTCATGCACTTTGAGACAGGGATTTGGGCTTGGGGGTCCTACCTGAAACTCTTTTTGCTTGTGGTTCTGGAGATAGCATTACATGGAGTCAGGAGAGGGTTTTCTTGATCTGACAAGTAACCCCTGGAGGTGCCAGGCAAAGCTATCACAACTCTTATGAGGTCTTTAGGGGACCACCTGGATACCAACTGGTAAGTGGCTTTATAGTGTCCTCTCCTCCATGAATAAGACAAGCCCTACCTTGCTCTTTTCTTCAGACCATTTTGTGGGACCCATATGTCTTCCAGAGCTGCGGGAGCAATTTGAGGCTGGTTTTACTTGTACAACTGCAGGCTGGGGCCGCTTAACTGAAGGTAAGAACTTGTGTGCCATTCCTCTTAGGCAGAGGTCAGAACTTTCTGATGGGTAATCAGAAAATGGAATTTTTAATCAATTTTTTAAAGACAATTGTGCATACATTTTTAAAGATAGAGAATGCCACATTGTACTTAGAAATTCAAGTCTTTCCAAGTGACACAAACACAAATGATGCATCTTCAACTCAGAAAGGGTGAAAGAGTTCCTGCTGGGGCTTCCATCTCTATGTTTTTCAGATGGCGTCCTCTCACAAGTCTTGCAGGAAGTGAATCTGCCTATTTTGACCTGGGAAGAGTGTGTGGCAGCTCTGTTAACACTAAAGAGGCCCATCAGTGGGAAGACCTTTCTTTGCACAGGCTTTCCTGATGGAGGGAGAGACGCATGTCAGGTGGGTGGGAGCTGTGGGGCTGTCAGGCCCCAGGCAAGGCTTCCCTTGGTTTTGTTTTCTTCTAGTTTTCTTAAATTTCAGTGAAATTTAATTTAATTAGAAAGTATATTGGAGAGGTAGAATAAAGAATAGTCTTGAAGAAGCTATAGGGGTCAAATAGTTAAGAGTATGAGAAAAATGGTAGATCCAAACCATTTCCCTAATCAGGCTGCAGGAAGACTGATCCCAGGTAAGGCAGGAATCTGGAAAGAAGGGTTAGGAGTACCAAGGGAGGTTAGGTCAAAATAAAGGGACAGTGGAAACAATCTGTTTTTAGCAGAAAGTGTGATTTAAAAGAAGTCTTCTGCTTTTTCCAAAAGACCAAATAACAGAGATAATGCCAAGAATGAACTCAGGGTTCTCCCATTCCTGAAGGATGGCTGACTCTTTTCTATTTAGAAGTTTCCAGTTTGTGGACGTTGGAAACTTTACACTTTGCCTCCATTCTTCCTACTAACCAAGGCCTGAAGTCAGTCTCACTGCTGGCCAAGACTTCTCTGAGTCTGCAGCGTGAGATAAGAGAAAGAAGAAAGTCTGCTACTTTGATGAAAGCCATCCATGAGGAAAAGGGAGGTGGGATTGTTGGGTTCCAGTGATATTTGAGGATCATATGGGAATTGTGCTGGGATCTTCAGACACAGGACCCTGAGTCTAAATTATTAGAAGTGAAGAAATGACATTGATCCTCCTCCAGCATCGTTGTGAGGAAAAAGTGAGCACTTTGGGGCATAGACACTGACAGTGGTGCTAACAGAGGCTTTTTCCCTCTGCAGGGAGATTCAGGAGGTTCACTCATGTGCCGGAATAAAAAGGGGGCCTGGACTCTGGCTGGTGTGACTTCCTGGGGTTTGGGCTGTGGTCGAGGCTGGAGAAACAATGTGAGGAAAAATGATCAAGGATCCCCTGGGATCTTCACGGACCTTAGTAAAGTGCTTCCCTGGATCCACAAACACATCCAAGCTGGTAACTAAGCCATCACACAAGGTTAAGAAGCTGCCATTCTGCTAGGGTCAGAGAGAGCATCATCTGAGTCTTGGCAAATCAGAACACCTGAACAGACAGGCTCTACCTCTGTTCTCAGTGTAGCACACAAGGATTGTGAGATTTACCAAGTCTGAATAAAACAAGAGTAAAATATGGTATGTGGAGCAGCATGCAAATTTTCAATGAAAAATGAATCCATCTATCCTAGACTTTCTCAAACTGGCCTTTAATTGAAACTATCTCAGTTGATCATATGCTTTCACCACTTACTTCTCAACAAAATCCAGCAAACTATAACAGATCAGTAGTTATCAACCAGGGGCAATTTTGCCCCCAGGGACAGTATCAGGAGACATTTTTATTGTCACAACTGGCAGGGCTGAGGAGTGGCTCTGGTGTCCAGTGGATAGGGGCCTTGGATGCTGCTAAACATCCTACAAAGTACAGGACAGCCTCCCACAACAAAGAATGATCCCACCCAAAAGGTTAATAGTACCCACATTGAGAATCCCTGGCATAGATCCAGGTATAGTAAGTCTGAGAAAGCCAGGATGTACATGCAGCCAGGCCTCCATATCTGCAGGTTCCACATCAGCAGATTCAACCAACTGTGGATCAAAAATATTTAGAGAAAAATAAAATGATAAAAATAACAATACAATAATAATGACAATACAAATTTTTAAAAGTACAGTATAACAACTACTTACATAGCATTTTCATTGTCTTAGGTATCGCAAGTACTCCAGAGACAATTTAGAGTGCTGCATAGGGGAAGACATGCCTAGGTTATCTGCAAATACTATGCCGTTTAAGGATTTGGGCATCCTCAGATTTTTGGTATCTGCAAGGGTTCTGAAACCAACCCCCCACAAACATTGAGGGACAAGTGTATACCCTTATGATAGACTGACTAGTGAGCTCATTGCAACTTCTTTGCTACCTCCAAATCCAACTTAATTGTTTTCTTATCTGGTGGCTTCCAACCTCAAAAACGCCTTTATCCTTTTCTAAAGAAGTTAATTTAAATTAAGTTTAGTAAGAATTTGAGTTTGTTTTCAAGTGTATTGTACAGTGGCAGGTATCTGAGCCCTCAAAGTTTTACCTATTTAACCCAGCAACTCTTTTATAGTTATGGACAAATTATTTCCATCTCTAGCCTCTGTTCTTATGTAAAATGACCCCCTTGCTCTGTGAAATCTCCAGTTAATTACTGTTTCTTATTAGCCCACTCAATAAAGAGAATTAAATCATTTTAAAACACCAGAGCCCCTTTCCTACTTTATCCATTTATCCCTTCCCTTCTTTCCACAGATTAGATTTTTATTAGTTGCATATTGACTTAAAAATCTCTTCTGTGCCAAGGAGATGCTAACTTCTTGAAGTATTGTTCAGGATACCACAGGCTTTCAATTGCATCTTTCTTTTTCTTTCCCAGGTAATCAGAGAAAGAGCTCCAGAGGTGGGTATTCCTTGCAGGCTGCTCCATCGGGAGCACAAATTAACATGTAGCACTTCTGAATGTCAGTTCCTAAAGTCTTCCTCTCCAAGAGCGCTCCATGCTCAGTAGGTCTAAAACTACCACCTGGAGCACCTACAGCCATTCCCAGCCAGTCCAGGCAAGCCCATGCCCGGCAGAAGCCCCAGTTGCCCTCCCATTTCATTTCTTAGCAATCCAGAGCTCTGTCCGAATTCAGTCAACCTTTGCCAAACACTAGCTTGGAATCAGAGACTCAGGGAAACAGGGCAAGGCAGTGCAGATGTGGTCAGTAAGCTACATGCCTTGCCCTGAAAGTGTCCCTACTTATATAGGGTCTCATCCCCTTTGTTCCGTTGCGATCCTGCAATGAATTCACTCTGTGACTTTGGGTGAGTCTTTTCCTAACTCTGGCCCTCATCCATAAAGAAAATGGTATGGGCCAGATGGTCTCTAAGACATTTTAGTTCAAATCATCAGTGGTTCTTTGAACCTGTGGAAAGATCTACAAAGAGCAATATAGAAAAATAGTACCCTGAGCCGGGCGCGGTGGCTCACGCCTGTAATCCCAGCACTTTGGGAGGCCGAGGCGGGTGGATTACAAGGTCAGGAGATCGAGACCACGGTGAAACCCCGTCTCTACTAAAAATACAAAAAATTAGCCAGGCGCGGTGGCGGGCGCCTGTAGTCCCAGCTACTTGGGAGGCTGAGGCAGGAGAATGGCAGGAACCCGGAAGGCGGAGCTTGCAGTGAGCAGAGATCCGCCACTGCACTCCAGCCTGGGTGACAGAGCCAGACTCTGTCTCAAAAAAAAAAAAAAGAAAAGAAAAGAAAAATAGTACCCTGAGAGCTCAGAGGAGTGAGAAGCTGCTTCTAGTTGAAAACAAATAAACTCACAGGGGAGCTCTGATGCACAGACATCTTTGAAGCTGCACCTTGAAGGAGGAGTAGGATTTTGTCAAGTGGAAATGGAATATGGGTAAAGAAAAATATTCCAGCTCAAGGAATCATCCTTATTAAAGGAAGGATCTTAAGGATGAAGACAAAAAAATATAGGGCATAAATCAGCTAAAGCAACAAAAGCATAGGGCATGTGATGAGGATTTATAAGGGAGAAGAATAGAAACATAACTTGAGATCAAACTATGGAAACTTAAAATGCCAGCCAAAAAAGTTTGGATATGATTGAGTAATAGAAAGCTGATTAATTAGATAAGCAGATTTGAACTATAATAGCATAAGAACAGCATGTAGGGGATGGGTTGTGAGGGGACAAATGCATGGACGTATGAAATTCTGCATTAGTTTGAGAGACAACAAATGAAGGCTTGAACCAAGGCAATGTCCACAGAATGAAAAGGAAGGAATAGAAACAAGAAATGAGGATTGGGAGCCAATTAGATGAAAGGTTGTAAGGAAGAAGGAGGAGGAGAAGATAGTATCAAAGTTTTGAGCACTAGAGACTAAGAAAAGGGTGCACAACAATAATAAAATCAGAAGTGGGGGCAGTTTTGCTGACCCAAGGAATTCTATTTGTAGCATATTGAGTTCTGAGGGAGACATCTAAGAAACCGTCATAAAAAATCAGGTCTGAAGTTCAGAAATGTAGAGATGACATCTGAAACGGAGTGTATGAATGAAACTGGTCCAAGGGATCATAGAGAGAGAGCATATGAGGATGAAGGCTAGAACCTGGGAAATACCTGCACTTATAGAATAAAGCATGAGGTCAGCAAAAGAAGAGTAAAGGGCCAGAGGTGGCTCATGCCTGTAATCACAGCAATTTGGGAGGCCCAGGTGGGAGGATCGCTTGAGTCCAGGAGTTCAAGACCCAGCCTAGGCAACAAAGTGAGACTCCGTCTCACGAATAATTTTTTCAAAAAAATTAGCCAGGTGTGGTGGTGTGAGTCTGTGGTGTCAGCTACTCGAGAGGCTGAAGCAGGAGGACTGCCTGAGCCTGGGAGGTTGAGGTTGCAGTGAGCTGTGATCATGCCACTGCACTCCACCCTGGGTGAGAGACTGAGGCCCTGCCTCAAAAATAAAAAGAAAGAAGAGTTAAGGAAAGAAAACCAATCATAGAATTTCAAGGTTAAGCAGGATCTAAAAGGAATCAAAAAGGCATCATAGAAGTAAAGACAGGAGAAGATTTCATGAAGAACAAAGAGTACATCAAGAAGAACCAGGAGGCTATGGTGTTTGCAGCTTCTAGAGGGAGGGGCTGTTGTGGTTAGCTGGCACAGCTAACCCTGACTCTCCTGGCTTTTCCTCCCAGCCAGGTGCAGTGAGCAGGATGTCACAGTCAGCGGGGCTGAGGGGGAGCTGCACTTCCCAGAAAGCCTCCACCTATATTATGAGAGCAAACAGTGAGTAACCCCCTTTGCACTCCTCCTTACTCCCACCTCCAGTCTGGCTGTGCCCACTAATTGGACTGTGATAGTCATTTTCTGTCTAGAAATAACACCCTCTCCATGATCTGCCTACAGATGGTGTGTCTGGACCCTGCTGGTACCAGAGGAAATGCATGTGTTGCTCAGTTTTTCCCACCTAGATGTTGAGTCTTGTCACCACAATTACTTGTCAATGTATTCTTTAGAAGACAGACCCATCGGTGAGTGGATTTTCACAGTGTCAAATGGAAACTGGTGCCAAGTGGGCTGAATGAGGCCTCGTTATCTTATGTCTGGCACTGAGCCATCTGTAAATGCCGCACTGTCTGACTTCAGCTTTGAGACTCAGAATTGGGAGTGGGAAGGAACCAAATCTGAGCCTGGATGATGGCTGCAAGGTCACAGGGCAAATCTGCTTCCCATCAAACCAGGCTTCCTAGGCTCATTTGCCAGACCTGGTGTCCATGAGGAATAAACTCTAGATATAGTCAGGGCCTCTCAGGATCTCCAGACAGGTCACTGCTTTCCTAGCTGTGAAAATGACCTTTCCCTGCCTCATCAAGCTAAGAAGGGAAATACAAATAGACAACCATGAGAAGGAGACAGGTTACTTATAAGAAACAGAAATGGAATGGCGTTTCTGTGGTTTCTCAGCTGGAGGTGATGGACACATTTGGCAATGACTGAGAAGCATTTTTCAGTTGTCACAAGTGCAGGAATTGTCACTGGTAGAGGACAGGAATGCTACCAAATATCCTACAAAAGATGCAGGATAGCAAGAACACAAAGAAGGTTCTGGCTCAAAATGTCAACTGTGACAAGACTGAGAAACTTAGGATTGGACTCCTGAAATACCACGGCAAATTCAGTTCTTCTTAAATCACTGAAGGGGGACTATTTTCTAGATTCTGAACAAAGAATCTTTTTTTCTCATCCTGCAGGAAAATTTTGTGCAGAAAGCCTCCCTTCATCCATTCTTGTTGGCTCTAATTCTCTAAGGCTGAAATTCGTCTCTGATGCCACAGATTATGCAGCTGGGTTTAATCTTACCTATAAAGCTCTTAAACCAAACTACATTCCTGGTAAAACCATTTACTTTTAATTACGTACTATCCCCACCTTCTGTAGAAGCTTAGGCCCCATAGGAATTAGGTGAGAGGCAGGGATGCCTCTCCCAAGGCTCAGCTGGCTCCACATGGGAGAGGGGCACAGGCTAACTAGGGAACAGGGGGCAGTCTCCCCCTCAACCCTGAGTTCACCCTGCTAGCTCGTAGTGATTGCCATCCAAGTGAGTCGAGAGGGCCTGAAGAGTTCTGGAGAATCATGCACTATCTCTTTTCTTGTTGGCAATGTCTGAAAATGCAATTGGTATGCATCATTTTCAGGAGACAGGAGGGAGAGCAGTGAGAATTCTTCTTTATTTGAATGGTGCCATCTGTTTGGATTTTTTCTTATGTTTCAGATTCAGGTTGCAGTTACTTAACTGTCCTTTTTGAAGAAGGCCTCATACAGAGTCTAAACTATCCTGAAAACTACAGTGACATGGCTAACTGTGACTGGATTTTTCAAGCTCCCAAACATCACCTAGTTAAGGTATTGACTTTGGCTGTACTTACTTAGCTATGGTAAATTCACAGAACAGCTAACATAAGCATCATGAGGTCAGAGATTTTATCTGATTTATTCACTGCTGTATTTGCAGTACCTAGAACCTGGCACCTGACACACAAAGCTGTCAATAAATACTTGCTGAATGATGGATCCGCTCAGTTTCCCCTGCAACTACACATTTTTCCAGTAGATGACACTGTGCTCTTTACTTTTTGTTTAAAAAAAAAAAAAAGTGCTGCTTTAATCTTTGCATTGAATTAGCCGGGCACAGTGGCGGGCACCTGTAGTCCCAGCTACTCGGGAGGCTGAGGCAGGAGAATTGCTTGAACCTGGGAGACGGAGGTTGCAGTGAGCCGAGATTGTGCCACTGCACTCCAGCCTGGGCTACAAGAGCGAAACTCTTAAAAAAAAAAAAAAAAAAAAGAAATCTTTGTGTTGGTGACTTTCTTAGTCTATTCCAGAAACAAGCATTTCTTCCTTATTTATTAAACTGCTCACAAACACATTGTAAGTTATAGATAACAAAAGTCAAGGACAATCAGGCCAAAATCACCAAGCCTTTCAAGCAGAGAGGACAGAGCAAGCCTAGAGGAACCAGTGCAGATCAGGCTCAGGGAATCGCTGGTTTAAGAGGGTCTTAAGGTGTCCTGGAATGGGCGGTGGAAGGCAAGGCGGAAGTCAATGTATGGAGGCCTTTGAATGTCTGGAAATGGAGTTTATTCCACATTTGATTAGCAGTGTTTGTGGTTACTTGTTTGTCCATTAAACACTAATGGATCATCTGCAGAGAGATATCATCAGGGAGGTAGAAGAAAGACTGCAGTCAGGGTGAGATTGGAATGAGGCGTTTTCTTACAGGTCTTTCTCTTAAAATAATAATTGAAAACAAGACAGTGTAAGATGGAGAGAAAGGAGAGTAGAAAATAAAGGGGAGAGGAGTGAGGGATGATGAGACCCCAGCGTTCTCATGTACTTAAGAGATGGAAAGAGCTCTGAGATGTGGGAGAACCAAATTGGTGTGTTCTTGTGACAGCCTGGAGAATGCAGCCTTTAACTTAAAACACAAACCAAACAAAAAGATGTGACCAATCATTTGGATACCACACTAAGTTAGAACTTAAACAGATGAGAACTGAGGTGTCCAGTCCCCACCACACACCTCCATAAAAAGGGAGAATAATTAGACTGGAAATTGAACAATTGAGAGGAGTTTGGATTGGTGGTATCTGAAATATCACGTTAAGTCAGATGTTAATGGCAGAAAGAAGATCACACAGGTTTTATGAATGAGTGGGGAAAGATGATATGGAGGCAGTTGGTATAGATTTCTTTCTAAAAGTTCCTCAAACCTAAACAAAGTTGGGACAAAAATTTCAGCAGAATTAAGGAAAATTTGTTAGTGATGGAGGATAAAATTTAGGTTGTGAGCATGTTTCCAGGTGGAGGAAGAAGAGGAAATTTAGTTGAAAATCTTAAAATGCCAGAGCCAGAAGTGATTGAGAAATATCTCTTCAATAAATAAAGGTTGAGTGTTGTGCATCAGTGAAGTGATGTTCTCATACCCTGCCAGTGACAGCGTCATTTTGCAGAACTCATCTAAGATAGTAATTTGGAAATTGGTGTTACAAGTCATAGCAATATGCTCATCATTTGACTTGGAGAGAAAAGGGCCCCTTCCCAGAAAGTATCCCAGTAAGGGTTTAATAAATGTTTGAATGAATCCTATTTCTGATACATGTCCCCCTCCCCAAGCCTACCTTCACCATTAGTAATTATTTGCCTCCAGTTTTGTTTTATCCACACAGTCCTTTCTGCATCTCGCTCAGAGTCCAGGTCCCATTGAATCCCCACCAAACTATGTGTTAAAACTGGAACTCCTATTTCATCTGCCCTCTCTCCCGGCACTCTTCACTTCAAATTCAATTGGCTAGTGCTCACTAAACTGCTCCAAGATCACTCTTTATTGTTTCTTTGTTTCTCCTTCACACTGTTCCTTCTGTCTAGATAGTTCTCCCTTTTCCTGACACAAAACAAGTGTCCCATGCAGGGAATTATACAAGAGAAGAAAAAAAGTAAATGCATAAAGATATTCACTGCCAAGTTTTTAAGATAGCAAAAAATGCAGGTGTCAAGGATAGAGATAAATGAAATATTATGCTACCAATAAGCATCACAATTACAGAAACTATGAGAAAAAGTTTGTCATTATTTATTCTTGGTAAACCTAGGTTGATTCCAGGTGATCACCTTTGTTTTCTAGGTCATTACTCATTATAGCCTAATAATCTACTTGAGAATTTTGCTGAGGTTTACATTTAAGCTTAGTATCCAAAATCAACTCTCTCTAACTCATACAAGGATTTCCTTTTTCATGCATATTCATGAGGATTGCTACATTTGACTCTGAGCCCACTTATGCAAATGCTTTCAGTAGCTCAGATGATACTTTGTTTTATATCAGCAATTAGACTCACTCATATCTGTGCCTTATCAGAATTTTGCTGTGAGGCATGGAAATTTAGTGGCAACAGGACAGAGTAGGTGAGAAGAATAGCCAGATATATCCTGCTGGGTAGAAAGACATGGTCTCCAAGGGGCACAACAAATTTTAGTCTTGATTCAGGAGAACTAGGGGTTCAAGATGAAACATCAGGAACCAGGTGAACAACACTAAGATGTCCAGAGAAGCAGTTTTGTGTATATGCAATTAGTTGAGTTGAGTGTCTAGTTGCTTCCAGGAAAAAAAATCCCCATGCGGTAGCTCTTTTAATCTCTTAGAGTCGCTAGGAAGCTAAAATATTTGCACCGTTTCCTGCCCTTTGATTCAGGCCATATCTGGTAGCTATTTCAAAAAGTTAGAGAGCCTGTGATATAGAATCCTTTTGTTGGTAATCTGACCCACTCCTGAATACCCCATTAACTTTCTCATCTAAGGTCTTACTCTAGAACAAGTTGAGCAATTCAAATTTCTCTGCTGAATCAAAGTCAAGTAATTCATTCAGATTGTTTACTTTGCATGTAACTTCGCGTCTTCTCAGCTTTCATTTCAGAGTCTGGAAATAGAAGAAAGTGGAGACTGCACTTCCGACTATGTGACAGTGCACAGTGATGTAGAAAGGAAGAAGGAAATAGGTTAGGTTTGTGGCCCCTGAGCCTCAGCTCGCTCTGGTTTGCGTTTGGACCCAGTCTTGAGATGGGAACGAAAAGGAGACGGAACAATCTTCCTTCATCTTCCTGCACCACCTCCACCCCTCCCTGTGGTCTCACCATCACTCCTTTGTGTTCTTCATTATGGGGGCAGGAATAGAAAGAGGGAGAATCAAAGAACCACTGAAACAGAAATGTGAAAGGCCCATGAGGAAACTAGGAGTCAGAAGGGGGAAGTTCCATTGAAACAAGTCCTGAGGCTAGAACCAGTTCCCTTAACATCATTGAGTATGGGAGTGTTTGGGAGAGAAAACCAAATTGAAATGTCTTGGTGTTAATTACCTGTTTAAGGAGTGAGCTGCCTTCATTTTGAAAATGAATTGTGAAAAGCGTATTTCTCAACAATTACCTGAAGGACAATTTTCTTTTTTCTTCTCTCCAATGCCATGGATATCTGCTGGGTGCTGGACAATGTCTTGCCTGGGCTGGCCTTCAACAAGCTCGGGTGTGTGGCTATGATGTCCCCACCCCTGTGCTGAGCCCCTCCAGCATCATGCTCATCAGCTTCCAATCGGATGAAAATGGGACCTTCAGGGGCTTTCAGGCTACAGTCTCCTTCATTCCTAAAGCAGGTAAGAAGATAGAGTCACCAGCTCTTTGGTTCCCAGTTCTAATCTTTGTGATATGAATTAGAGGGCAGTCTTTAGAACCCAACACGGAGACAGTCAGTTCTCACTATCTTCAATAATTACATCCTATCAAGTCACCATGGACACTGAACAAGAGAATACTCAGCCATCGCTCCTAGGAAATGTACAGGGTTAGGTGCCTGCAAGGTACATTTTCATCAGCTGATCAGTACATAAACTTGTTTTATGTGTGTTTCTGTTTAAAGATATCTTATTGAATATATATTGTTGGTTCATTACAATGAATTCATGGCCATTATATTCATGACCAACAGCACTGTGACTCATGTCTGAACAAAGCTTAGATCTAACACGTGTGTTTTCTATGTGAGGCACATCACAGACTTTTGCACTTAGGAACACTAGATGGCACTTCAGCACTATGCTTGGGGCCATTTTAAACATCGAGGTCACCAATAAAAAGAACAGACTTGAAAAAAAAAAGTGCTACTAAATAGACCATGAAAAGGACACTTGTTTATAGGATGAGGGCTGAAGCAAAAAGGCAAAACATTGCCTTGTTTTACCTCATCTGGAAACATGTGTGTCTAACAACGTGTATTTTTCGTCACTCTTCACAAGCCTATGAATGATCCTGAGAACAACATAAGTATCACTTCTGGAGCTGTAAATAATTTTTAGTGAGTAGGTGAATTCACATATATGGAGTTCACAAAGAACGAGTGACTGTATGTCTGAATCCTGGCCGATCATTACTAGATGTGTAATCTTAAGAAAGAGACATCTAAGACTCATTTATTTCAACCCTACTAAGGGAAAACAATGCATCCCTAATAAGAATGCAGTGAGGATTAAATCAAATAAGATACACTTGGCCACAAGCAAGTGTGTAATACATAACAGAGACATAGAAATATGAAGTATCTTCACCAGTTCCAGACTCTGGACATCTGAACTACCTAACCAGCTTCCTTACACATTCTCACACCCATGATTCTTCTTTCCAAACCCCACAAAGTCAGTTACCTGCTTTCCAAGTTGTTCATTCTTGTCAGTATTAAGCAGCTGCAGATGGCAAAGCCAAGTTAAAGTTAAAATGCCCCACTCTTCATTTGAAATACCTACAGAGTCTAGCTGACTGAGGTGCCCCAGAATTCTAACAATAGCGTCATAAATCATTTTCTGATAAATCTTCAACCCTGGCCATCTTTGTGGGAGCTGAGTAATTGTATCATACTTATACCCAATATACCCAGATTTAAACATCTCCGTATCAGAGGATGAATCAATGTTTCTGGAGACATGAGATGTGCCAAATGGACAAACCAATGTTTCTGGTAAGCTGTTTTGGGTACCAAGTGATACACACAGAGTATAATCCAGGGTTCAACTGAAGAAGCAGGTGATATAGATTTAATTACATCTTCCTCTAAAATATACTGGAGTCCTAACCTCCAGTACCCCAGAATGTGACCTTATTTAGAGACAGGGTTGTTACAGAGTTAATCAGTTAAAATGAGGTTATTAGCCTGGGCCCTAATCCAATATGACTAGTGTCCTTATTAAAAGGAGAAAATTGGAAGCAGAGAGACAAACACACACAGGGAGAAGATTGTGTAATGATGAAGGCAGAGGTTGGGGCAATACATCATCTACAGGCCAAGGGGCACCAGTAACTGCCAGTAAACCACCAGAAGCTAGAGGAGAGGCTTGGAGCAGACTCCTCATCAGAGCCCTCAGACAGAGTCAACCCTGCTGACACCTTGATCTTGGACTTCTAGCCTCCAGAATTATGAGACAATAAATTTCTGTTGTTCTAAGCCACCTAGTTTGTGATACTTTGTCATGGCAGCCCTAACAAACTGATACACCAGAATTGGCTTATGCAATTCTGGGGGCTGACTAAGCAGGTAAATCTACAGGCCAGGCGGTCAGAAAGGGAAAATCATAGAAACACTGGAATTCCACAGCATGGGCTGAAGCTGTTCTTCACAGGCAGAATTTCTTCTCTCTTTTGGGGAAGCCTAAGCCCTGCTTTTAGGGCCTTCAAACTAATCAAGTCAGGTTCACCCAGATTATTCAAGATGATCTTCTTTACCTAGAGTCAAATGATTAGGAACTTTACTTACTTCTGCAAAATTTCATTACAGCAACAATTAGATTAGTGTCTGATTTAATAACTGTGGGTTGTCACCTAGCCAAGCTGACATATCAAAAAAGCCATCACATGGAGCTTCATGGTATGTGGTCATTGTCCCTTTTGCTCAAAGCAACACTGGAATATTTCCAGTCACCAGAATACAAGTTTCCATCTCAAGTGAATAATTTAGGGGCAATGACTACTTTCTGTGCCAAATTGTGGTCTCATCCACAAGATCCCACCTCTGAAAAATAGCAAGTATATCACTATGTTCTAGTGCCAATGAGCATCGAGAAGTTCTGAGCTTTCCGTGTTCCTTGTTTGTCCATGACATCCATTGGCATATATGAGTGACATCTTGTTCCATGTGGAAAACACAGTTGTGAGGAGAGCAGGCAGAAGATGAGGTGGGGAAACTTTTATAGTTTGCCATTTTGATACTTTATCAGGAGAAAAGTCAAGCCATTTTTTATTTTTATTTTTATAAATTTTCTGACACATAGGACACAGAATAATAGAGAGAGTGGAGAATGAAAATTCCTTTTCCCGAGAAGGGATAAAAGCAGTTGGACTCTTTTTGTTCTGGCTTCTATGACAATGACCTCATAATGCATGGAAGCCCCGGGTAGAAAAATTTTTGTGAAGTGTGGCTGCAGTGATTCCTTCTCTTGGCCACCGGGGGTACATTCAGCAAAGTCATTGCAAAGCACAGTATTTCCAAAGACCAAAAAAGAGAACTATCATAGCAGTAGCACATTTGAGGAGGGTGTGAGAGGTTGAAGATGAATTTAGTGTGTGCCTGTCAATTTACCTGTGGAATATCCAGCTGCAGATGTCCAGGAATTAAGAATCAAGCCTGGGATGGGGTGGTCTGGGAAGTAGCAGATAAAGGTGAGAGTTGCAACCCAAAAGAACCTATTTTTAGAGGAAAAAGAGAAAAGGGAAGACAGAAGAACCAAAGAAAGAGGCTGAAAGGAGCCTGGCATAAGGGGAGGAGGAGAACCAGGACAGACATGGCAGCTGTGTGGAAAGAGATTAGGTTTTGCTGTGGACTGAATGTTTGTACCCCTACCAAATTCATGTGTTGAAGCTTGATCTCCAATGTGATGATATTTGGAGTGGGTCCTTAGGGAGATAATTAGGTTCTGAGGGTGGAGCCCTCATGGATGGGATTAGTTCTTTTATAAGAAGAGATGCACGAGAGCGTGCTTCCTCTCTTTCTGCTCTCCCCCATGTGAGGATAAAACAAGAAGACAGACATCTTCAAACCAGGAAGGGGGCCCTCACCAGACACTGGATCTGCCAATACCTTGATCTTGGACTTGGCAGTCTCCAGAACTTTGCGAAATAAATTTCTTGTTTAAACCAACAAGTCAATGGTATATTTGTTATAGCAGCCCAAGCAAAGACAGGGGAGAGAGGCATCAATAATGAAAAATGCTGGACAGAATCTAGTAATATAACAGTGGGAAAAGAGGCCTTTGGATTTGGCCATTGGGATGTTTTAGGTAACCTCAGTGAGTCGGAAGTCCACGGTCTGATTGCTAAAGATGGAGAGTGAATAGGAGGTGAGAAAGAGGCTCCCTGGAAGTAGATTTCACTTTCATAAAGAAAGGTCCCCAAGTGTTGTTCTGAGTCTCTGGCCTCTGTTGCCTGAAGCTCTCAGGTTTCAGGAGTCATAGGGTCACAGAGGCAGTTCCGATACACTAGCATAATCCCAGTAACAATTTATTTCTCAGCCTTAGCCTTCAATTTTCTCAAAATTATGTCTTAGGCTTTATTATTATTATTCTTCCCACAGCCATCGCTTCTTACAAATAATGTTTTGGGTAACATCATATTTTTTGACAATTTGCACAGAAATATCACATACCTTTTAGGCCACATGGTGGAATCACCTTTCTTTTCATCTGTATGAATAAAATGCTCTAAAATATATCCCCTGAAAATATATTCTTTTTTTTTCGGGGGCGGAGGGGGGATCTTTATGACCTTAACAGAGATTCCTTGCCTTTAAGGTAGAAAGAAGTCTAACAAGCTACAGCAGCTTAAAATCCCCACCTTTGCATCAGAAGCATGCCAGGAGTATGCTGTGTTTCTCTCCAGAAATTCTAAACAGCGTAGCAGATGCGGGCAACGATTCCCGCTGGGTGAGCGCTCCAGCCGCCATCTTTCTGCTCTCCACAGGACACTTGGGGGCTGGGAGTGTCACTTTGTGGTTTGATGAAACAGCCTCTGGGTGGAGCTGCTGTGACAACTTATTTAAAATCTTCAGGATGCTCAGGGACACACTATAGACAATGTTAAGAACCTTCTTCTCAGAATTGAATGGTCTGTTCTAAAAAAAGCTTTCTGTGAATTTTTGGAAATGTTCCACTCTCTGATATGAAGTAAGGGAAAGGGTCCTTCTTTCATAGTTTCAGGATTTTGATTTCCTTTCTTCCTGCAGATACTTTATAGATTGGGATCAGGCTCAGTATAGACAAATTCATTTGTGAGAATGATGGTGCTTCTTTTTCTCTGTTGTTTTTAATAATTTTAAAAATCTATTAAACAACAAATGTCTGTCATTTTTAATTTAAAGTATGTAGTACTTGCTTGTTCATCATGAAAGAATGGCAACTAACATACATTAAGTGATAATTACTGTTATGGGTACTCTACAACTCATTTTTAAATCAAAACTTACGTAAAATTAATAATAGCATTAATATATAATTCATTATATGCTAGGCTTCATTCTAAATGTTTCATATGAATTAACTAATAAAATCATCGTATGACCCTAAGAAGAAAGAATCATCGTCATCATCATACCCATTTTAAAGATGGAGAAACCAAGACCTGGAAATGTTCAGTAATAGTCCCCAGCCAGATCATTTGTAAACTGGTGGAGCAGGACTTCATACCTCAGCAACCTTCTACCAGAGTTTGGCGCAGTGCTATGCTACCTCTCAGGTGGGCATATTTGGGTAGAAACAGAATTGCCTTAATAACACCCAAGTCCCACTTATTCCTGTGCCAACCTGTCATGAAGGGTCTCAGCTCTTACAAAATGCCCTTCCAATGTCCTGTAGCCCTCAAGGGGTATCTCACGTAGCTGGGTACAAGTATGCTCTCATAGGGTGGTGTGGTTCTTCTCCCTCCACTCTGTGTCTACCAGGAACAGCATGTCCCTGCTCAGCCTCCAGCCCTCCTGGGGGACCCTGCCACCTGACTTCTCTGTGTGCCCCCACTCTCCTACCAGCTCCTCTACCAAGTCACTGGAAACCCAGCAGTGTCAAGACTCTCATGTTTCTTGTAAAGTGAGAAAGAATGTTTCTCCTCCATGAGAATTTCTTGAGTCCCAGTGTTTAAAGCAGACTTTAATGAAACTATTTTTTCAGTTTTGACTTAAAGACCTCAGTCTGGCTTTCCTTGAGATAAGTCTGGCAAGCTCAAGAGAGGGAGACAAATGCAAGAGGAAGACAAACACAAGAGACAGACACCACGATGTTCTCAGAATTTCCCCCTTAAGATGCTAAGATTTCATTGTCTCCCCAGACTCTCTGTGCCTGGATCACTGTTCCCTCAACCTAAGTTCCTCCTCAGGAAGCTCCTCAGCACTATACAAATAGACTTTTGCTGATTCCATCCCACCAGTTCATACATCACTGGATATGTCTGAAATCTGCTTAGACTAAAACCGAGACTACCCATCACACAAGAGAATCAAATATGTCTTATAAACAGACCATACACCTCATTTGTTGGGGCTAATTTGTAGTTACACTTAAGAAGCTAGGGACAAGATGAAAAAGAAATGTGCTCTAATATACCTGACCAAAACTGCATTTAAGAACCATTTTTTATATATATACATATACACACACACACACACACACACACACACACATATATGTGTATATATATTTGAGGGCAGGCAGCTGGCTTCCCAGGCACAGTGTCCCAAGGTGCTCTTCAGGGTCCAGGTCCTCAGCAATGTTGGCCCAGAAACTCAACCATGTCAAGATGCTCACAGGGACGAGGCTCACAAGAAATGAGTTCCCGACTCAACAAGAGGCTATGCAAACACGAAGTCCGGTATGTGAATGTGTGAGAAGGGCTATTTCTTTCCAGTAAATAGAATATATGTAGCATGAGATCCATACCTCCACTTCTCCTAACTTCTGCTGACAAAGTGTTTTGATGGTCAAGAAAGGTCAGGCATTATCCTCAAGGGCATCTCATCCAGGCATCCAGGTATAGAACAGGTCTGCTGACAAAGGATTCTGCAGTGAGAAAAACAGACAACAGTTTAGTGGGGATGGGGAAGCAGATAATAAGCAAAGAAGTAATATATATTTTTTAAAATATTTTATATATATAAATATACATATATAAGAATGCCAGATGGCAATAAATGATACTGAGAAAAATAAATCAGGAATAGGGGATAGTGAATGCAGGTGGGCAGGGTATTGCAATTGTAAAAAAAAATATGGTCAGAGAAGAGCTGATAAAGAGACATTTGAGAAAAAACACACGTTAACTAGTATTAGAGGCACTGCCTGCCCAGTGACACACGTTGAGAAAAGGCCTGAAGGAGTTGAAGGCAAAGGCTATGCAGATAATAGGGGTTAGAGAATTCCAGGCACAAGAAATGAAAGGCAAGTGCGAAAGACCTGAGGTAAGAGCATGCCTGATATATATGAAAGCCAGCCAGGAGGTCAGTTATGTCTGGAGAGTCATGAGCATGGGGATATCAGAGAAGGTAGGTGGGAGGGCAGCTTGTGTAGGATGTTATGGGCTAAGATAAAATTATTGGCTTTTACTCTAAGTGGAATGGGATGACATCAAATGGAGTAACGGGACCTAAAATCATTTTAACAAGATCACTGTTTCTATTGTATTGAAATTAGACTGCAGGAGAGGGAAAGGGAGGAAGCAGAGAGATCAGTTAGGAGACTATTGCAATAATCAACGTAAGATACTGAGATCTGAATGCTAACGGTGGAAGTGGTAAGTCAGATTCTGGACATATTTTCAAGAACAAACCAACAGGATCCCCTGATATATTGGATGTGAGGTGTGAAAGAGAGACATCAAAAGTGACCCTGGGGCTTTTGGCCTGATCAACTGGAAGTATGACATAGACCAAGGTATCAGAATTCAGGGTCGGGGCGGGTGGGGGGCGATAGAGACCAGGAGTTAGTATTTGATCATGCCAAGTTTGATTCGCCTGTTCATTGAAAAGGATATACCAAGTGGGCAGTTGGATATATGAATGTGGAGTTCAGAGGACTGACCCATCCTGGATACGAAAACTTCAAAACTATGAGCATATTGTTGATATTTAAACCCAGGATGCAGGACAAGATCACCAAAGGAGCTGTCTGTGATTTGAGCCCTGGGACACTCCAACATTTCCAGGGGTTGGAAATGAGGAGAATTGACTGAGAATTGACCATTACATTAAATTTAGCAATGTGAGGATATTGGTGATTGCAACATGGGTGGTTTCAAAGGAGTGGTGAGAGTAAAAGCTTTTTTGGAGTAGACTCTAGAGAGAATGTGATGGGAAAAAAATAGAGATCACAAGTGTAGACAATTCTTTCAAGGAATCTTGTCATAACTAGGAACGTGGAAGTGTGTTAGCACCTGGATGGGGATAAGGAAGTAAAGAGAAGATATTTTGTCATTTAAAACATGGCAGAAATTACAGCACATATGTCTATTAATAAGAATTATCAAATGGAGAGAAGGAACTGATCATAAGGGGCAAAGAGAAAAGAACTGCTGGGGCAATGTTCTTGAGCACTGAGAGGAAAAGAGTGCTAGGACACAAAAGGAGCATGTAGTCAGATGGGAACAGTAACTGGAGGAAATGCAGAGGAAAAATGTATGTTTTCTACATCTCTGTACTTTCTCAATTTCCTTCCACTGGCTCTTAATCAAACTGCAGGCTGTGCAAAGCTGACACCTCAATACCAATGACCCAGTCATAGCCCTTCCTCCAAAAGCATCACTTAACATCTCCGGGCCTCAGCTTTACCAGCTGAAAATGGGGAGCTTCTTTCAATTTGAAATCAGAAATTTAAATTTGCATAACATTAAAATAAAAATGTTATTTATGCATATGCTGGCCCACAGGTTGCTGTGGTGTGGGGGAAGAACACTAGGCTGGATTTAGGAACATGGGCTTACGTCCCAGCTTCGCTACTGTCGAGCGATGTGATCTTTGAGAAGGCAGAGAATCTTTCTGAGATTTTTTTTTCTCCAAACTAAATTGTTTGTAAAAAGATTATAACAATTTCAGAAAGATGTTTCATTGTTATGCTTTATAAACTATACAGCTCTATGAAAACGAAGGCTTTAGAACGCCCAGAATGGAGACTTTAGCCCAATTTGTTCTATTTTCACTTGTTTTGCTTTTTAAAACAGAAATTGTCATCACAAACAAAACTCTTCTCTGAAAAGCTCCTGCTTTTGTCCCCATAAAAGAAAAGGAAGCAGAGGCTGGGGCAAATTTGTGAAAAACCAAAGTCCTGGTCATGTTTAAGTAGGAGTCTGGAATGCGTCCCTTCATTTATCTTTTTTTTTTTTTTTTTTTTTTTGACATTTTCCCCTTCTCCCCGTCATGGAAGCCAGCTTTTCTCCTATTACAAATCTGAAGCTCCCAGGCCCAGGCTTGCTCATGCAGGGGAAATTCTCCACTGGAAGCTACCTCACTTACTCCTGGTTGTCTCCAAGCTGTGAACTCACAAGCAATTCATTCTAGAGGCTCTAAAACAGCCCCTGCCACAATAGATGCTGTTTATAAAGAGTTGAAACAACTGCTGTAAATATTGGTGAAGTAATTGACTAGCATCATTAGCACAGCTCTGTACACATAGCTAGGTGTGGAAGGTTCTACAGGAATAGGACCCTGAAAGTGGTTCTGTTGACTCTTCACAACCACACCATTTCTAGCAAATTCTGACCACTCCAGATTCTCAAGACTCTTGCTTGTATGCAGTCTTACCCTATCATGCCCACGTTAGCCCCACACTGCCAGGAGTGCACAAGGTTTTCCATGGGCACATTTATGTTGCATAAGTAATGGTTGAAGATATTCCAGAAAGCAAAATATTGCCATTGCTTTATGCCTGTCTATAGTGCTCCTTAGAGAATTCTGAACAGGTAGCATTAACATGCTTGGCATGTTAAAATCCTTGAAAAGGGAAGCTAATGAAACTCTGATTTAAGAAATATTCTGCATTGGTCAGCATTGAGTGTCTGAGTGGGCTGGGTGCTCCATCAGTGGTCCCTCATGAAGCTCAGCCCAGTCAACTGTACTAGTCCGCTGAGCCTCTTTGTTCAGGATGACATTTTAGCAAAATGCACAAAGGATGGGCCAGCGCCAGGGTGAAGAGGAAGAGATGGAGTGGGTGGGCTGCTTACAAGCTCTGGCAAAGACAATGAGCCGAAGATGTGACTGGGTAGCAGGGGGCACATTGGAAAAGAGGCCCACAATCAAAGCAAACAGAACATCAGAACAGGGGGCTCCTCCCTTGGGGGACTTCTGATCCAAGCCTTAGGAGATTTTTTAATACAGTAAATTCAAGTATAAATAAATAAGCCCTATGAGACAAAAGCAATCATTCATTTATTGTATTAGTTTCCTATTGCTACTGCAACAAATTACTACAAATTTGGTGGCTTAAAGCAACACAAATCTGGTCTATTACAGTTCTGGAAGCAAGAAGTATGAAATAGTTTCACAGGGCTAAAGTCAATGCATCAACAGGGCTGATTCCTTCCAGAGTCTCTGAGGGGAAAATCCATTTCTTTGCCTTTCAGCCTCTAGTGGTTGCCTGTATCCCTTGGCATGTGGCCCCTTCCCCCATCTTCAAAGTTCATTACGCCAATCAATTGCTGCTTCTGTTATGGCACTGCCTTCTCCTCTGACTCTCTTCTCCTGTGTCTCTCTTATAAAGACCCTTGTGATCACATCAGGCCCACCCGGATAATTCAGGAGAGCCTCTCTGTCTCAAGATCTTTAAATTAATCACAGTTTGAGAGTCAGAAAAAAAAAGTGTTTGTCCTGTTCTTTCTCTCAATGATCAACACTTCTGTGACCCTAGATTTGTGGAAATTTTTCCCCATACACCACGTGAGCCATTCTCCAGTAGACACTGGCTGAGAGTCCTCTAATTCAATTCATTTCTGACATCGTCTACTTGGAAGTAGCCTAAGAGACCACACATTGAGGGTTCAGTCCCTAAGACTGCCACCCACCCCAGATGCCAGTCTCAAGGCTGGGCTTCCAGAATTTCTGACTGATTGCCTATGAAGTGGGGTTCCCATGACTCCCTACTCAAATTAGATTAATTTGCTGGAGTTGCTCATAGAACTCAGGGAATCAAGCTAGTTATGTTGATCATTTTATAATAAAGGATATTCCAAAGAATACAGTTGAACAGCCAGATGGAAAAGATGCACAGGGCAAGGCATATGGGCAGGGTCATGGAGCTCCCATGCCTTCTCCTGGCACACTGTGCTCTAGGGACTTCCACATGTTCAGCTATCCAGAACCTCCCTGAACTCAGCCCTTTGAGGTATTTATGGAAACTTTGTTATGTAGGCATAATTGGTTAAATTATTGACCACGGGTGAGCGATTCATCTTTCAGTCCCTTTCCCCTCCCTGGAGGTTGGAGGGTGGGAGGCTGAAGGTTCCATCCAACCTTCTGTATTAGTCCATTTTCATATTGCTATAAAGAACATCCCTGAGACTGGATAATTTATAAAGGAAAGAGGTTTAATTGACTCACAGTTTTGCATGGCTGGGGAGGCCTCAGGAAACTTACAATCATGTCAGAGGGTGAAGGGGAAGCAAGCATCTTCTTCACAAGGCAGCAGGAGAGAGAGAATGAGGGAAGAACTTCCAAACACCTATGAAACCATCAGATCTGGTGAGAACTCACTCACTATTATGAGAACAGTATGGGGAAACTGCCCCTTAATCCAATCACCTACCTCCCTCTTTCCCTCTACACATGGGGATTATAATTCAAGATGATGAGATTTGGGTGGGGATACAGAGCCAAACCATATCACCCTCTAAACATGAGGTTGGTTTCCTTGGCAACCAGCACCCATCAGGAGGCTATTCAGGAGCCCCTAACAATCAGTTAACTCATTATCATATAAAAAGATCCATATCACTTGGGAGATTCCAAGGATTTTGGTTGTCATATGCCAGGAAACTGGGAGGAAGATCAAATATATATTTTACAATATCATGCACAGCTACAAAGTCCCTTTTGTCAGAAAGGGTAGCATTCATAGGTTGTGGGCATATCTGGGGTGCCATTATTCAGTCTGCTCCAATTTAGGTTTAACAGCTAGGACCTAAGAAATGGTCATTTATATAGAGAGTAAAATGGAAATAAATTATTTTCAAGAGTAAACACCTAATGAAAAGTTCACAGCTGCCTGGAAACCGTTTTGTGAGCAAACATTCATTTAAAGAAATTTTTACCTTTTATTTTAGATTCAGAGGGTGCATGCACAGGTTTGCTACGTGCATATTACTGCACAATGCTGAGGTTTGGGATACAAATGATCGTGTGACCTAGGTAATGAGAATATTAGCCAATAGGTAATTTTTCAGCCCATGCCTCCCTCCCTTCCTCCCCGTTCTAGTAGTCCCCAGTGGCTACTGCTCCCATCTTTATGTCCATGTGTACTCAATGCTTAGCTCCCACTTAGAAGTGAGAACATGCGGTATTAAGTTTTCTGTTTCTGTGGTAATTCACTTAGGATAATGGCCTCCAGCTGCACCCACATTGCTGCAAAGAACATGATTTTGGTTTTTTTTATGACTATGTAGTATTCCGTGGTGTATCTGTACCACATTTTCTTTTTCCAATCCACCATTGATGGGCACCTAAGTTGATTCCATGTCTTTGCTATTCTGAACAGTGCTTTGATGAACATGTAAGTGCATGTGTCTTTTTGGTAGAATGGTTTATTTGCCTTTGGGGATATATCCAGTAATGGGATTGCTGAGTCAAATTGTACTTCTGTTTTCAGTTCTTTGAGAAATCTCCAAACTGCTTTCCACAGTGGCTGAGCTAATTTACATTCCCACCAACAGTGTATAAGTGTTCTTTTTTCTCCACAGCCTCACCAACATCTGTTATTTTTTGACTTTTTAGTAATAGCCATTCTGATTGGTGCAAGATGGTATCTCATTGTGGTTTTTATTTGCCTACCTCTGATGATTAGTGATGGGGAGCACTTTTCCATATGGCAATCACTCACTGACCAATGACTTGGGCAGGACATCAGTTCCCCCAGAGGATACTCAGTAATGAAGGAGGCCTCGCTCCTGCACAGGAAGAGCTGAATCTTTGGGGGTGGAGTCTCACAGATGTTCAAACAGTGACAACAGAGATTCATCTTGTTTTGTTTTTCTTTTCCTTAGCAAATGCATGCTGAGAGCCTACCCTTGCCAGGCCCTATTATAAACCCGGGGATTTAGAGACATGAGACTTGTGCTTATGATTTATTTCAGGGAATTAGTAGAAAATGAGCCAAAATCCAGGCAGCACATGAGCATGTGAGGGACACATTTACAGTGTTTAGGAGTTAGGAGAAGAGAGGGGGATCACTGCCCTTTCAAGATTACCGGGAGCCCATATAAACGCCTTTTATCCTGCTCCAAGAATGAATAAAGAGAATGTGCTTGCTATCTGCCTCTCTACTAACAAGAGGGAACAGGCAGAGAAAATGAGAAGGAAGAATGAAGGGTAGAAACAAACTACTAAGAAAACCACAGGAAAAGGTGAGGTGCCTCTGGATTTCAAAGCCAAAAGTAAAGGTTTTTGACAGAGTCAAAGGGAGAAAACAATGTTTGTTCATTCATTCACACATGCAATAACTATTGAGCATCTACCAATTGCCAGACACTGTTCTAGGGATATAGCAGTAGCTAAAATAGACAAAGTAACTCCCATCCTCATGAAGCTTACTGATGTGGTTTGGCTGTGTCCTCATCCAAATCTCAACTCGTAGTTCCCATAATCTCCATGTATTGTGGGAGGGACCCAGTGGGAGATGGTTGAATCAGGAATCATGGGGGCAATTACCCTTAGGCTGTTCTCGTGATAGTGAGTGAGTTCTTACAAGATCTGATGGTTTTATAAGAGGCTTTTCCCCTTTTGCTCAGCACTTCTCCTTCCTGCTGCCATGTGAAGAAGGATGTGTTTGCTTCCCCTTTTGCCATGATTGTAAGTTTCCTGAGGCCGCCCCAGCCAGGCTGAACTGTGAGTCAATGGAAACCTTTTTCCTTTGTAAATTAGCCAGTCTCGGGTATGTCCTTATGGCAGCATGAGAATGGACTAATACACTTACAATCTATGTAACAAATAAGTAAAATATGTTGTATAGGTAAAAAAGTATATGATCTGGTGCTATGTCTTACGGAGACAAATTAAGCAAGGAAGGGAACAGAGTACGATGGAAAGGATTGTTCCTCTCCTAGGTGAAGAAGTATATATGGAGCATCTATCATGTGTTCTAAATGCTGTAGGGCAGAGATGAATTCATTCATTTGTTCACTAAATATTCATTGAATGTTGCCTTTGTGACAGTCAGTGTGCTAAACCCTGGGAAAACAAGGTGTCTGCCATAAAGGAACTTCCAGACTATTGTGAAAGTCAGTCATTTAATAATGCACTATTCAAATGTACAATTACAAACTCAAGTAAAAGCTATGAATAGGACCGGGTGTGGTGGCTCACACCTAAAATCTCAGGACTTTGGGAGGCCAAGGAGGAAAGATCCCTTGAGGCTAGGAGTTCCAGGCTATACTGTGCAATGACCATGCTTGTGAATAGCCATTGCTCTCCACCCTGGACAACAAAGCGGGACCCTTACCTCTACAAAAAATACAAAAATCACCCAGGTATATGGCAACAGTCCTTGCTACTCAGAGGCTGAGGCTGGAGGCTAGCTTGAGCTGGGGAGTTCAAGGTTGTAGTGATCTATGATCATGCCATTGTGCTCCAGCCTGGGCAACAGAGTGAGACTTTGTCTCTGAAAAAAGAAAAAGGCTATGAATAGAATAGTTAAAGTAAAAGAAAAATTAAATTTAACAGAGTTTCACTGAGCAAAAAACAAGTTATGAATCAGGCAACCCTAAGAACCAGAATAAGTTCAGAGCAACTCTGGGGCTGCCACATGGTTGCATAATACTTATGGACAGAAACAGGAAAGTGATGTACAGAAAATGTAAGTGAAGTACAGAAACAGCGGGATTGGTTACAGCTTACCATTTGCCTTATTTGAACACAGTCTGAACAGTTGGCTGCCTATAATGGGCTGAAACTCCATGATTGGTACAATAGTCGGTTACAGTTCACTATGTACGAAGAAACTTTTAGGGTGAACCTAAAATATGTAAGGAGGCAGCTTTAAGTTAAACTTAATTTGACAGACAAATTAAGTTACAAACATTACAAGTTAAATTATGTTAAAACATTAATAGGTACATGTACTTAAGTTGGGGGATCACAGAAGCATCTCCAAGGGAGTGATATCTGACCCGAGATCCAAAGAATGTATAAGAATGAAAGACATAAACACTTGTTATAAACTACTGTAACTGAAACAGTGTGGTATTGTGACATGGTTAGGCAACTAAATAATGTAAGAGAAATGGGAGGCCAGAGCTACACTCACACACTTATGAAAACTGACATAGCACAGGGGTAGCAGATCAGTTGCAGGTCAGTGGCCAGGTGTGAGCAATTCAATAAATATTACTGAAAAAAACACATTAGCCACATGGAAAAATGAAATTGTATCCCTGCCTCACATCCTACCCAGAAATCAATTCCAAGTGGTTGAAAAACTTAAATGTGAAAGGAAAATCTTTAAATCTTATTGGGGAAAATACACAATATCTTTAAGGGCTTGGGTAGAAATAGACAAGTCACAAAAATCACTAACTATAAAGGCAAAAAAATTGAAGATTGGTACATTTGGTTACACTGCAATTCAAATTTCTATTCGTCAGACTACACCACAAAAAAAGTGGGACAGAAAATAAAGAAAAAAGGAAGAAGTTACAAATTACAAGAAAACATTTATAACTCATGTAACTGGCAAAGAAGGGATATCTAAAATATATATAAAAGACTCCTAAAAATCAGTAAGAAAAAGACAACGCAACAGAAAAATGAGCAAAAATCATGAGCAGGCATTTCTTTTTTCTGAAAAGGAAGCTCCATGGGAAATAAATATATTAAAGATGTTCAACCTTATTAGCAGTTATTAGGTAATGCAAATTGGGTTCCTGAGACATCATTTTACACCTATCGCATTGTCAAAAATTAAAATATCTGACAATAATATCCAAGCACCTACGGGTAAATCAAAAGTAAAGGCATTTGATTAAGTCAAAGAGAGAAAATTAAGTTTGTTTATTCATTCACACAGCAAGAATTTTTGAGCCTGTGGTGGTGTGTGTTTTGGAGATAAGGGTTGGTGAAGTGTTACGGGTTATTGTTTTCACCCCATTCTTATGTTGAAGCACTAACCCCCAGTACCTAAGGATGTGACCTTATTTGAAGATAGAGCCTTTACATAAGTAATCAAGTTAAAACAAGGTCATTAGGATGGACCCTAATTGAATATGACTGGTGTCCTCATAAAAGGGGAAATTTGGACACAGGGGACACACATAGAGGGATGAAGATGTGGAGATACAGGAAGATGCCCCTTCTCCTAGCCCCTCTCCTACAAACCTAGGAGAGGCATGGAACGATCCTTTCCTCCCAGCCCACAGAAGGAACCTACTCTGCCCACACCTTGATTTTGGACTTCCAGCCCCCAGACCTGTGAGACAATAAATTTTTGTTGTTTAAGCCGCTCAGTCTGTGGCACTTTGTTACAGCAGCCCTAGCGGAGTCAAACAGGCGGGGATCTGCTTCTGGGCGTCTCTGTTTCACACAGGTCCTGAGGCAAGAATTTGCCTTTGCCTGTAATCAAGGGTGAGCGGGCAGCGAAGGCTCCAAAATGCACCGTGAAGACCCTCTAACTGTGCCTATTGTTCTGCTCCCCTCCGATCGGCGCGGGGCCCTCGTTCTCCCTCTCCAACCAGCGAATGAATGAACACATGAATACATGAGTCTTCAACTCGGCGACGCCCCTGCTTCGGCCCCACCCGGAAAACACCCACCCCGGACCAGGCCCAGAGTAGGTGCCCAAGAGGCATATTAAATGAATATATTCACGCGTTCTTTGCAGCTGCCTGAATTCCTCCTTCACCAGCATCCCCCTCCGCCCAGTCCCCCAGACGGCCTTCTCCAGCCTTGCCGCGTTTAAGTAAGCTGAAGGGTGCTCAGTGTGGCAGCTCGGAAGGGGCCAGGATGCAGAGAGGCAGCGCAGGAGCGAGGACGCCCGGGCTCAGCGCCCCGCCAGCCTCAGGATCGAGCGCTGCCCTGGGGGCAGGGCTGACCCAGAGCCAGCGGCTCGCGAGTGAGAGCCCCCCGACCACGGCCCTTCTCGGGGAGCGGGCCAGCAGCCAAGGTCCCAGCCTGCGGGGTCCGCCCGAGCCTCTGTCCTCCTGGGCGCGCATGTCAGCGTCTCGGCCGGTTCCCCGTCGGCCAGGCGGAGCTGCAGGGCGGCGCCACGAGTCTGCGGGCCCGCGGGGGGAGCCGCGCACCGGCCCCCGGCCAACCCCAGTTCGACGACATGTTGGGCGTCTCACTCCGGGTGGGTTCCGCGGCGGGGTGTATTTATGGAGTATTTAAGAAATATCTCTGTCGGGACGGCCGGAAGGAAAGAGGCCGGAGGCCGGCTAGAGCCGGGAACGTCAGACCGGGCGGCTGGGAGCCGGAGCCGGAGGCGGGGGAGCGGTCGTGGGCGGGACCGCGAAGGGCTGGGAGCGGGGCGGGCCGGCTCGGATTCCGGAAGGCGTGGTGAGGGCTGAGACTCCAGCGCCCGGGCGGGAGGAGAGGGAACTTTCCCTGTCAGGCTTGCGTTGGGAGAGGAGCAGGCCGGCCTTGTGGGGTAGGGACAGATGCGGGGAGGCTGGCCGAGTCTCTGGCAGTTGAGTGCCCGGGCCCCCTTCGCCCTGTCCAGGAGAGTGTTGGGGAGTCCCCAGGCTCTAAGTCACGGGGCACCTCTTAAAGCTACGCACCCTAGTTCTGTCTTTAGGGACTGGGCCCCTTATTCCGGATTGTGTGTTAGGGGTAATGTCCTCCACCTTCACCTCGAGGAAGGGACTTCCAGTGTGTGAACCTTTGGCTGTAGCCAGGAGGGGCCTAGTGATCTGAGCACCCCAGGCCATGTGTGCGGCCCGGTCCAGGGGCCTGAAACATCCTTCCTGTGTGACCTGCAGCTGACCCCTCCCTACCTTCTGGTCCGCCACAGGCTGTCCCAGCCGCCTTCTGTGTCACTACCGCTCTCTTTGCCTATTTCCTTCAGGCAGAGCTCAGCTTCTGTGCCTTTGGTGAGGGGAGGGTGTACTGCGCCTGAGAGCTGCCCTGTCCAGGGCGGGCAAGACCTGAGGTGCTCTGCTTACATTGTGTCTACCAGGACCCGTCCCTGCTCCTGACCATCACCGTCATTGGGGTCACTGTGCTCGTGTTGGTCCTGAAGAGCATGAACTCCAGGAAGAGAGAGCCTATCACCTTACAAGACCCTGAAGCCAAGTACCCGCTGCCTTTGATTGAGAAAGAGGTAATGGGTCAGCCCTGCGGGTGTAAGGCAGTAAGTGGATGATGGCTGGGATGGCAGGGCAGCCAGACAGTCATCTCATGGCCTCCAGTTCACTCCCTGCCGCCCTGTGTGCCTGTGCTGGAATAGTGCCAAACGGATCTCCTTTCCCAGGCATCTCACCTGCCCAACAAGGCTTTCTAGAAAGCTGACAGAACCTGCCTATGTTTTGTTTTGTTAGAAAATCAGCCACAACACCCGGAGGTTCCGCTTTGAACTGCCTTCGCCTGACCATGTCTTAGGACTTCCTGTAGGTGAGCTGGGCTTGGGTCATCACCAGGACTAGGGCCTCTGGGGGCTAAGCCCTCCTCTCCGAACAGAAACACAGGTTTCCCACGTCCTGAGGTGTGGAAGATGCCCTCATGCTCCTCCTGAGCCTGTGTGCTCAGGAAGATAGGTGGATGCATGTGGGACAGAAAATTTATTTTCTTCATTATTCCAATTGGGCTGACACAAGAATGGTACCTCAGTGAGCATTGAAAAGAACTGAACCTAGAGCCAAAAGGCCTAAGATCTCACGGAAGGCTCCTTGCTGGGGAACTTTAGGGAAGTCCTTCAATCTCTCTGAGCCCCAGTCTTTGAAATGAGATTTCCCAGGCCTGCCTGTCTACCTCACTTGGGTTGTTGTGAAAGTAGAGTGACTGATGGATATGAAAATTCAGAAACTGCAAAGTATTGTGCACCTGGGAGGGATGGGAGGAACCAATGGTCAGGGGAAAGGCCCAGAATGTGCGGGCAGGCAGGAATGAGTTAGGTGTGCCCTGCCCCCACGGTCACTTAGATTCTCTGCAGGGGCCTCAGACCCACATAAGGAGGGGCCAGCCCTAGGAGTCCTAGAGTTGACTTATCCCATTTCTAATCTGTAACACCATCAGATAGCTGAGTCAGTCTTAGTGCAGTAGAAAACTGCTAGAATCAGGGATTCAGAGAAGCTTTGTATAATCTGCTAGTGCTGCTTGCCTGCCTGGTGGATCCTACTCCATGGCCTATTTGTCTTATATGCAAACAGGACAAAACTTTGACCTCAACTCCATCAGGGGGTGAGATTATACTCTAGCCAGCTGGCTGGGCCCCTGAGCCTCCTTGCTGCTCCTTCACTCCCTCTCTATGCACGAGAGCTCAGTGTTGTGCGTGCGGTCTCCCAGCTCTCTGCTTGGCCTGTCAGGCCGGTCCTGTTGGCAGGAAGCCTAAAAGAATGAAAAACTTTGAGATACAGAATTTCTTAGAAACTGCCTTGACCCACTATCTCCTCAGCCTTGGCCTAGGCCGTGCAAAGTTAGTGGGACAAGGTAATGTAGAGGCTTCTGAGAGAGTCTAATATGAAGCCTCAGAGTTCGCTGCTTTGTCCCAGGTCAGTGGAAGTGAAGCCAGTTAGAGATGGGGCCTGAAGGACCAGCCAGGGAGCCCCATTTGCCCTGGGGACAGCATCGGGCCGGGCCTAGGTGGCTGCATATGAAAGAGCCTTTCCAGGTTTCCAGTTTCAGGTTCTCAGAAGGAAGCTAGATGTCTCAGGCACTTATTCCTGCATATCCCTGGTGCTCAGAGGGACCATGACCAGAGTCATTGAGCCTGTTCTGAGCCCAGAGTGTTGGCACCTCAAAGACTTGGCTCATCCCCTTGAATCAGCTTCAGGGACCAGCCCCTCTAGTGCCTACTCTGCCTCCTTTTTTCCCCTCCTGCCACCTCCTCCTCCCTGCACCTTAGGTCTTGGTTTCTATCCATATTTCTGTTCCATCTTCCTTGTCTCTTGACTAATTTCCTGTATGTAGTCCACTCAGTTTCTGAGCGAGTAGAAACTGAGGGAGTAGAAACTGACTACATACAGGAAATTAGTCAAGGTTTAGGGTTAGGGTTAGGGTTACAAAACTTTATCTCTTGATTGCACTCCTGTCCCTGCCACTAATTGCCTTAGTAATTTGAGTCTCACATTTTGGATCCAACAGGTTGTAGCTGCCCAGTGTATCATCTGACAGTGGGATGTAGTCATGATCCATAGGTCTCCGGCCATACTTGGTTTATTGAATTCTACCCAGGAAGTGCAGAGTTACATGGTTTAAAACTTCACTGCTACTCCTCACAGGGCCATAGGCCAGGAAGACATGATATTGTTGCTTCATTTGCTCCATGGGTACCCAAATCCTAGGACCCTATAGTATCTATTAACCCAGGCCTGCTCTGTGCCTAATACCAGGATACAGATGGAGTAGTTGTAATTTATTCACAGACCCCAGTGATACATCCAGTTTAGGAAGAAATTAGTCTGTGAAGGCCACTATTTTTCTTGAATAGACAAATACTCCTTTCTGTATTTTTTTTTTTTTTTTTTTTGAGACAGGGTCTCATTCTGTCGTCCAGGCTGGAATGCAGTGGCACAGTCTCAGCTCACTGCAGCCTCGACCTCCTGGGCTCAGGTGATGCTCCCACCTCAGCCTCCCAAGTAGCTGAGACTACAGGTGTGCACCACCACACCTGGCTAATTTTTTGTATTTTTTTGTAGAGACGGGGTTTCGCCATGTTGCCCAGGCTGGTCTCAAACTCCTGAGCTCAAGCAATCCACCCGCCTCTGGGCTGAGATTACAGGGGTGAGCTACCATGTCTGACCCCTTTCTGTAATTTTTAATACTCACCCTCCAACTTTAATGATCTTTTCCTGCTCCAAAAAGCAGTTATACTATGATCACAGGTGGGCAGACATAGCATCCCTATTTTACAGATGAAGACACCAAAACCCAGAGAGGTGAAGTGACTTGCCTAGGGTAGCACAGCAAGGCAGAGCAGGCCTAGGATCCAGGCATCCCATATTGGGGCTCCTTCCCTGATCTCTCCTTCCCGCCCCCCTTAACATTCTGCCCCAGTATTTGCTCCCTTCACTGAAGCTCAGTCCGTTATCCCTGGGCCTTATTTAAGCTAAGTATGCTTTGACTCAGTGCTTGATGCCTTTTCTATAGGTAACTATGTCCAGCTCTTGGCGAAAATTGATAATGAATTGGTGGTCAGGGCTTACACGCCTGTCTCCAGTGATGATGACAGAGGCTTTGTGGACTTAATTATAAAGGTAAATAGTGCTCACCATATCTGGCTGCCTCGTGCTTTCAAGCCTATTGAGGGTGGTGGGGTGGAGGGGCAGTGCTTTTTCTCTGAGGGGACATATGCCCTAGACAGGGCTTTCCAGCAGTGAAGCTACAGTTAACCTTGAGGCAGCTTCATCTTCAGGGACTGCGTACAGCAATTAAGAGAGCAGAACATTTTCTCTGCAAAGCTTCCAGCAGTAAATGCATTTTCTGGTTGTGTGTGGCTGTGGCATTGTGTCTGGGAATGTGAAAGCAGTGCTGCCTTGCTTTTCAGATCTACTTCAAAAATGTACACCCCCAGTATCCTGAAGGGGGGAAGATGACTCAGTATTTGGAGAACATGAAAATCGGGGACACCATCTTTTTTCGAGGGCCAAAGGGACGCTTGTTTTACCATGGGCCAGGTACTGGAGGGGTTCATACTGGGCTCCCAGCCGGGAGGAAGATTCCTTCAATGGTTCCATTGTTCTCGTACACGCCTCAGATTTGAGTCACATGGGGTTGTCCTTAGTCTTCATTCATTCACACACAATGCATAATGACCACACTTGTTATACATTCACACACCCACTTCATGAGGTTGTAAGCTTTTTTAAGGTAGGGGAATGATTTGGTGTTTCCTCGTCATTGTATCAATGTCTCCAGCACAATGCCTGATACATAAATGGTGCCTGCTAATACTGAAAAATGGATGGAGGAGTCCATGCTCCTTTGCTTACTCACATAGCCATTATTTACTCACTGGTTCACCTCCGTGAGTGAGAATGCTCTTTGAGTCTCTGTGTTAACTTCAGCTTGCCCCTCTTTTTCCTCAGAACCAAAGGTCCAGCGATTCCCTGAGCAGGCTCAGGCTCTATTCCCACTTTGTGCACTGGGGCGCCAGAACTCGCTGAGGAGACTGCCCTGGCCTGCTTCACCAGCTTAAAATGGTGCAGACAGTCCTTTAGTTGGAGCTGCCTCCTGGGAGTCCTAAAGAATGTCAGTGATCTTTTGCAGTCTCTTAGGCAAGAACTGCAGAGGTCATAAGCATTCCCTGTGTTTCCAGGGAATCTTGGAATCAGACCAGACCAGACGAGTGAGCCTAAAAAAAAACTGGCCCATCACCTGGGAATGATTGCTGGGGGCACAGGTAAGAGGCTTCTAGGGGCTCCATCCGGAGAATGAGCCCTGAGACCATTCTGACTTGGGAGTCATTTGATCCTCGAAGGGACAACATGAGCGATTTCGCGTCGCCCCCAGCTGTAGAAGGTGGGAATGATGAATCAGTGACAGGTCTTGAAACTGACCCTGTGTGCCCTGCTTCCCCTAACCAACATGGTGGTTGCTCAGGAGCCTTGCGGGGACCTCTCAGGTCAGGCTGAGGGCCAAGCTGGGCAGGCCCACCCATGCTGTCCCAGGAGCGCCTGGATCCAGTTCAAGTCTGACTCTCCCCATCCCTTGAAAATGACTGCCTGAAGGAAGAGAACAATCTTTGAAGGAGACATACAATGTGCCAGGCACTGTAATAGGCACTCTTAAAGCTATCACATTTACCCGTCATTAATTGTTTGATGAATGAGGACACGGAAGAACTTAGAGTGTTCTTTCCATCTTGCCATATGAAAATGAGAAAGACCTTCTGACTTACTGTTGCATTAGAAAGGAAAACCAAAATGAAGGGCTGTTTCCCACTTTTGAGTTTTGGGGACAGAAGTGAGAAAAGGATAACTGGGGCTGGGGGCAGGTAAGCTTGCTGCAGGTCAGGGACTGTGGGCTTCAGAGACAGGGAGAAAGCTGGCTGCCCACTCACTATGTTCCAGGCATCACACCCATGTTGCAGCTCATTCGCCACATCACCAAGGACCCCAGTGACAGCACCAGGATGTCCCTCATCTTTGCCAACCAGGTCAGTTCCTGCTGAGCTTGCAGTGGTAGGATGGAATGTTTGCTGAGCTGGGCTCTTGTTTTCATTTCTCCTCCATTGACTGAGCTCATGCTGCTTGGGTGCCTGTGACTGTGGGAGGGCTTAGTGGGATCAACAGGGCTGCTGGCAGGGAAGCTGAGTCTAGGCCTGCTTTTTGCATGTATTTAACTCTTTTGTGTCTCCTCAGCCAACCCTAAGCACTAAGCATTCCTTTTTTCCTTAATATGTATTGCTACATTTTTGCTAAGTGCAAAATCACAGATGTCCTCAGTGGACACTTCAGAAAATACAGAATATAAATACTTACTTATTTTTAAATCTTTTTTCTATATATGCGATATATTTATAATTTATATATGCATTTTTTTCACTCAGCATTACCACACAGGCATTTTCTTCTCTTTAAACTGCTTTATAAATATTTTCATCATAGTTTTTATCAAGTTGCACTATAATCTAACTTCTATATTCAGGCTGTTTTCAGTTATAAATAATATGGTGATGAATAATTGTGCCTACGCTTGATTACTTTTAGATTATTTTCTAAAACAGAATCCCAGAAGTGGAATGACTGGGATGAGAATCATGAAGGTTCTGTGCAGGTCTTCTGTGCAGTACGTTTGAGCCTGTGACAGGTTATTTTTGGCTTTGGTTCCCTTTCCCCCAAATGAGGCTCCAGACTGTTTTCCTCTCCTTCACATATCCAGTACTGTTCTATCACAGGACTTTCTGAGCCCATTACATTTCTTCCAGAAGATCCTGGGCCTGCACTGAGCTTGTTCCAGTTAGGTTTGCTGTGCTAGAGCTCAGTGTAGATGTAGGAGGCAGGGCTGGAGCTCTGCGTGAAGCCATCCTGGCCAGTGCTTGGCAAAGGTCCTTCTAGCTGGAGGCAGTCACTACAGCTCCATGGGAACCTACATCCTACCACCAACTTCATCCACAAGACAAACGGTTTTGATCTTCACGAGCAGCAGCAGAACTCCTGTTTGCCCTGAAAGTTGGCAGCAAGCATTCCAGCTGGAGCGGCAGCAGCTTTGGCCAAGAGTATGCTGACCAGTGTAGTCAGTCCAGGGAACAACAGGATGGCCCTGGAGGGGCTTTTCTAGTGTTGCTTCTTTTCTAGACAGAGGAGGATATATTGGTCAGAAAAGAGCTTGAAGAAATTGCCAGGACTCACCCAGACCAGTTTGACCTGTGGTACACCCTGGACAGGCCTCCTATTGGTACGATATCCAGTGCCCTCACCCACCATGGGTCAGCATCAGCCCTTGACCACTTTGAGGACTGGTCTCTGTTTGTTTTGTTTTTGTTTTATAGGAACAGATGTGGGGGTGAAGCCTTGGGCTCTGGCTCCAGGTGGGAAATGTGAGAAATTGAGGGAGAGAGGATTTGGGATGGCCTGCTTTTAAGGGCAATCAAGAGCAGGTGTCTAATACATCAGCAGCACCCCACACACTGCACTGAACATCAAAAGGGACACTGCCCCTGTCCACTCTGAACACCCACCCACTCCACACACCATCACATACACATCTAATATGGGCACTGACCCCTTCACCACTCACGCCTCTGCTTACGGCCACCACACCCCTCACCACCCACCTCGCCTGGACAGCAATCTTCACATGCTGAGCCCCCAGACAGCTGCTGCAGCCCAGGCAGCATCCCAGCAACCACTGTGCACAGAGCACCCCACAGGCGCACATCTCACACTGCGCCCAGCTGTACCTGCTTGTCATACAGCTTCGTGGTTGGCAGAGGCCACTACCCGTCTGAGCAATTCTGAGCAGTTCCACTAACACCAGGCCACACCCTGCCGGACAACTCCAGCCGGCCGTATTGATTCACACACCTCAGTATACCTCATTGTGTTCTCCTTCCTCATTAATGCTGACAGCTGACAGCAGCAGGGCTTCAGGGTCCCCGCAGTGAGCCTGGGACCTGGGGCGACTGCTGCAGAGGGCTGTTTACTAGTTCTGAGGCTTTTTGCAGGGAGCCGTAGTACAGACTTCTAAGCCTTTGTAGAGCAGCTTGTCACCTCCTCCCTGGTTGAGGGTGGGTATATAGGCGGCCTGGGATCAGGAACTCCACCTGGCATCCCACAGCTTTCTCCTGCGTCTGCTTCATTTCAGGCTGGAAGTACAGCTCAGGCTTTGTTACTGCCGACATGATCAAGGAGCACCTTCCTCCTCCAGGGAAGTCCACGCTCATCCTGGTGTGTGGCCCACCACCCCTGATCCAGACGGCAGCTCACCCTAACCTGGAGAAGCTGGGTTATACCCAGGACATGATTTTCACCTACTAACACCTCCATGTGCTCAGGAAATTTGCATGTCCCTTTTCATCTGTTTCAGAGTAAGTTCAGTTTCACCACGTTAAACTGGGATGTTTTCAAAAGTGCCTTGCCAGGTACCCTCACGCAGACACTGGTTCTCCTCTCTTTTGGGTGGGGGCCTAACAAGAAGGGCTTAAGGGGCTGGAGACTGGCTGCTGGGGCCTCCTTGCTTGGAGGCTGGAAAGAGCTCCATTTCAGTATCTTTCTCCATGGTTTTGTGAAATAAACTCAAGTACAAAGCAGACAGCCCATGAAGTGTGGCTCTGTGGGGGACCTGCTAGGTAGTCAGAGGCCATGGCCTGGCCTGTGAGTTGGCGTCTGCATACCCATGGGGGTCAGAACTGTCAAGTGTAGGGGCAATTCCCAAAAAACTCCAAGTGGGGTCACATCAACTCTCAAGAATCTCTCCATGGCACTGGGGGTCATGGTAGGAGTGGTTACACACAGAAACTTCTCAACTTTCAAAGTCAGATTCCAGAAGCTGCCTTAAATCCTTTGTAGTATCATGAAACCCAAACGATACGAGTGACCACATGGCCCCCTGCGGTTCATGGCCAGGATGACACAGTGCTGCTCTGTTACCTGTGAGTGGGTAGAGCTGCTTCTGCCCTGCTTCATAGAAGTCTCATAACAAACCAGAGATTCTGTAGGGATTTTGTTCTCCAAATTATAGATGAGGAAACCGAGGCCTGGAGACTGTGTTCCCAGGTCATTCAACCAGTGGGTGGCAAAGCTGGCCTTCAACCTAGGCCAGGTTTATTCTAAGTTGTTCCCCTTTTCACAAAAGCTGACATAATGGCGGCCACATTGGAACTTGGTGTCACTGGACTTGTTACTCAGTGTGCATGTGCGTGAGGGAGAGGGGAGCGGAGAGAGAGAACAGGGCTCTGGGGAGCTGTCGGAAGTACAGCTGTGTCTGACCCTCCGGTGGCCAAACACAGAGATGACCTCACAGAAGGTCTGTGGGGGTGGGAGGGAGGGGTGGCCAACCTCACCCATCCACCTGTTCAGTGTCTCCTTGGGGATCCTTCACTGTTTTCAAGGGAGACCCCACTCTGGCCACCCCTTCTCTCCAGGACGCACTCCAGGGTCTGGCTCCCAAGGCCTTTCTTGATTTGGCTCCTGCTTTGTCAGATTTTCCTTTCCCTGGGCCCCCAACTCTGACCCCATTCTCTCGCCTAGTGGTTCTTCAACTAAGGGTGATTTTGCCGCTCAGGGAACAGATAACAAAGTCCAAAGACATGTTGGTTGTCAACTAGAGAAGGGGTGCATCTACCCTTTATTGGCACCTAGAGGGTAGAGACCAAGGATGCCGCTAAACGTCTTAAAACCCACAGGAGAGCCTCCATCACAGAGTATTACGCAGCCCAAAGTGACAGCAGCACAGAGGCCAGGAAACCCTGCTTTAGCCTACCAACTTTTGGCAATTCCTAGGTTGTGCTGCGCTGTTTCAAGTCTGTCTACCTGGAATGCCCTTCCCCTCTGGCATACCTGGGAAAATATGATTCATCTTTCCAAATTCAAGTGTCACCTCTTCCATGGAACCTATTCAGACTCCTTCCCCAAACCCCCATTAAAAATGATAACATGCTCTTTTAGGCTGCAGAAACTAATATTGGAGCATCTGTATCCTTTGGCAAAGTCTTGTTTGAAACTGGTCTGTACTCCACTAGACTGTAAGCACCTTCAGGCAGGGACCTTGGCATTCATGCCTATATCTGTAGCCCTGGCATGGAAGGTACTTAACACACACGTGTGAAGGAGTGGGTGGATGGGGAACTTAGGAGCATGGATCTCCTTGGCAATTGGAGGACTGTCTGTACGGGAACCAGCCCAGAGCAGGTGCTCCAAGTTTGTGGTGAGGACGGGTATGAAACTTCAAGGTGAGCTGTGCTCTGGCTCAAGGGCAGACACGGTACTGTGGGACACCTGACCTGTAACTGGATCATGCGGGAAGGCTTCCTGAGAGACGGTCTCTTTGACATGCCTTGGGACACAGGATTTTGCCTCATGAAGGGGACTAGGAGAAAAATGCATTCCCCAGCGAGGGAAGGGCCTGAGCAGATGCCTGGAGGGAGGAAAGACTAAAGAGTGGAGAGGAAACGGACATGTTTGGGAAGTTGGTGAGTTGCGGTGGAAACACGGAGCTTGAGGTGCCCAAGGGCCTTCCACTTGGGGGAGCTATTTAATCAGACATTATGCCTGAGCTGCTCCAAGGGCAAGGCCTGGGAGGCTGTGTGTCAGCTTGGGCGGAGGCAAAGGGCAGGGCGTGCATGTGTTGGGGACGCCTCTGCTCCAAGCTGGGAGGTTGCACAGATACCCCTTGCAGATGACGGGAGATAGAGTCAGGCAGGGCTGTGGGAAAGGGGCCTCGTTGCTTTCCCTGCTCACACCCTAAACACCTGCCTTGCCCGGCCACAGTCCTGTGAATGGAAAAGCATGCTCCTGTGAAGCAGCGCCGGAGGGAGCTCCCGGTGATCATTTCACAAAACGCAGTCTCTACAGAACATTCAAAACAGTTTTTCGGAACTTTTTTTCCAGCAGGTTTTATTAACTAACAGCTCTCCTCCTCGGGTGTGAGAGCCTCCAGGATGTCACCAGGAATAGCATGAGCCATCTAGTCTGCGTGCTGATATCTCACTGCCCTCCCACAAAAGTGGTCCGCAGACCATGTATAAAAGTACAAAAGGTATGAAGCCTGCGGTGAAGAGCGCAGCATGGTTGAAGACACGCACGGACCCTGGGGCCACCCCTGGACACCTGTCCCACAGCTCTGCTTCGTGCCTGTCGGCACCCTGTCTGAGACACCCTGCCAGCCCAGACTGGGCTTGCAGAGAGGGCTGTGTGCCAGCTCCCCACAGAAGCAAAGGCTCTGGGCCCCCACACATGCCTCCCTACGCTCTCAGCCATGAAGAAAGTCATCTCCAGTCATCAGAGTCGGGGGCAGGCAGGCGAGAGTCATTCAGCAGCTGGTCCTGGCTCAGCATTGTCTGAAAAGGACACAGCCGAAGGGTCAGTTTAACAGAGTTTTGGTCCAGGCTGCCCTGCAGCAGCTGCATGGGAACTAGAGGGCACTGGGTGAGGGCTGCATCTGACACAGGTGAACTGTATAGTGTTTATAGTGTCCCAAGAAACCCTGAGTATTGGATCAGAATAAACAATACTATTAAGATAAAAATAAATTGTTCATCTTAGAAATACATTTTCTATTTTCAGGCCACCGAAGGACTAGATCATAAGGGCAAGTGTGGTCAGATTCCTTTCATGGGTGGGCCAATAAATACAAACGTTGAATAAAACTGATCCTGTTTGGAGTCAGGGAGACTTCCCTGTTGTGTCCTTGGATACAAGGAGAGTCGTGTGTCCCTGTCCTTGTCCTGTCTTCCCAATGGGCCTTGTTAGACAAGCAAGCAAAGTACAGTGACAGGGGCCTCAATGGGGACAGACACTACAGCCAACAGGCTGAGTGATGGGATGTCCAAGAACTAAAAGGCCTTGGGAGTTATGGGTCCTCCAAAACAAATCCTGTGCTCTGTGGCTGCGCTCTGTGGCTGGCCTTTTCCTGCCGGCTCTAGTCTGCCTGTAAGCCTGGCAAGGAGGGTATCATTAGCCCTGCTTTACAGATAACTAAGCCAAAGCTCAGGAGAGAATGACACCCCAGGTCACAGAGCTAGTGAAGTCAGAGCAGAGACTTGAGCCTCACTCCAAAATTGCTTTTCAAGGCCAAGCTCCTTCCCCATGATATAGTTTGTCCTTTCAGGCATGCCAGATGTGCTCACAAGCCTGTCAACACTTTGTGATACCCACAAAGTCAGAGGCACCATAGGAAATGCATTTGTCTCTGGGCAGAGGGTGGAAGTGTCCACTAGGACAGGATGCAGCCTGGGCTCTAGGCTGCTGAGACAGATGATCCAGAGCTGCTGAGCATTTTGGTTTCCTCATCTTTAAGCCTGGGAAGAGGACCTGAGATCTAGTGTGCTTTAGCTGGCTTTGGCTAACAGCCCATGAGCCTCCCCAATGCCCTTAAGGGCTCAAGGTCCAGTAACAGGCCAACAGAGAAGGCCCCTGGGCTGCTTTCTGCCTCGGGGCTGTTTCAGGCTCAGGCTGTGACCCCAGCACTGAGCACCATTCTTTGCCGTTCTCCAGGCCTTGTGCACTACCACACCAAACTCACTGGGCCTCCCTAGCACCAGTCTGACTATGGGGGAGAGGGTCAGAGTCCTACCGTAAGGCGGTGAATGTCTTGGGAGAGGAGCCCTATTTGCGTCACGGTACCTTCCGAAGGTGCCATCTGTAAAATGGGCAGCAGCCTGGTCAGCACACATGGACATAGCTCGTGATTCACAGAAATGGCATGCAAGTCCTGTCATACTCAAGCCTGGCTTCTCCAGGGCATGCTTCCCTGGAGGGATGGGCAAGGAGGGGGCCGGGCCCTGAGGAGTGACAGGTGGGTGGAGCACAGGCTGCTTCTGTTTCCTGGGGAGAGGCATCAATGTCCCACACTGCATGCATACCTCTCCTGGGGCCCCACTGGGAACTGGCATTCAGGGTACACAGAGGCAGGACACAGGCTTGTCAGAAGCAGCCCTTCTGCACGTTTTCAATGTTCCAGCTATTTCCAGGAGCAGAGAGCAGCAGCAATGAAGGCCTTCAGGATGCTAAACACACTCACACTAACCAGGCAACAGAAGCTCAGACACCAATGCCCTGACATAGGTGGGCATCCTTCCTCACTACTCAAGAGCCTCCCTCCTGCCCCTCCTTCTCAGGTAATGCTGGTCTCTTCCTTCTTCCCTAAACCTACTTAGACACTGTAGATTTGGAAACATCCTCTGTAAATTTGGAGGGCACCAAGTGTAACCCCTCCCTTGTTTTATAGGTAGGAAAACTGAAGCCCACAAAGGGAACAGGACTTACTTGAGGGTGCAGAGAATCAGTGGCAAAACAGTTCCATGCAGGTTTTGAAAAGAGGCACATGCAGAGATCCCTGTACTGTGACATAAGAAGCAAGGGACAAAGCCTGCCCTGACTGGCTCTACAACTCCAATGGCCAGGCGTCAGCCTGAATGACCACTTCTCATCCAGCGGACCTGGGTACCAGGATCTAACAGCAGCATTGCCAGCTGGCAAGCTTGTCCCGACATCTCTCACCTCCTGTGGCAACAGACCATGCCTGAGGCTGCTGGTAGTTTAAGAAGCGAATCTTAGCATAGCCTCCATCTGGGACAGAATCAGAGTGCCACAATGGAATGGGGTCATCAGGCCGTGCCCAGGCCATCAGATGGCGGTGATGTGGTGTTACTTTTCTGCGATGAGGCCCAGGGGATTGAGGGGAGCCAAACGCTGCCTGGGGGCAAACTAAAGTCTCTTGACCAGGAGCCCAGACTGGCAAGGCACGTCTCTCCCTCAGTCCCAGCCAGACAAGGCCCATCTGGAGGAGCCATTATCAGTCAGTCAGCCTCTAAATCAAGGGGACAGATCTCTTTCAGTTCTGCCAGCAGACAGACCAGCCCCCACCATGGTTATGAGCCGGGCTAAATCAGTAATAGAGAAGCCAGAAAAACACATGAAAGAACAGAGAGTCTTTCCAGCAAGGTGCCCTTCTTATCTCCCCACCATCCCCTTCACTGAGGGAGCTCATGCCACTAAAACCAATCAGCTTTGAGGTCTGCACGACAGATGTGCCGTATGCTCAGGACGTGCATGAGACACGAAGCCCCCTCTGCTTCACAGAGGGAAGCAAATTCTGGAGCACTGAGGCCACAGACCTCCTCTGAAGGCTATGGGAGGGGTTCCCGCCTTGTTCTATCCCCTAGTGAATCCTGAGCCTGCACCTGGCTGAGGACCAGGCTCAGTGCCATCGGCTCTTCAGCTCTGCAATTGGTAGGACTCCATTTCCAGCTACCCTCAGCTCTCTTTCCCCAACAAAGTTAAAGATATGTTGCACTTCTTGCTTTCCACATAAATATTGCTTTTATTACAAGAAAGAAGAGACCACCTCTGAAGTAAGGCACAACACAATTCCATTGTCACTGTGGCAGAAGTCCCTGTGGCTCATCCCTTTGATCTCAGCCAAGACTGTGGCCCACGGGCCTAAGGCACTTGAGCTTTTCCCTCAACTGAAGCATAGAGGGTGCCTGAGAGCTGAGCCTCGTGGGAGTGTCCATGGTCTCTGGACCTGCATCGAAGTTCATGTGTTTCCACTGGTGCTGAAGATGAACATCAAGACTTACTAGAAATGTAAAGGTGTCTTTAAGTGTCTTTCCTGCTGAGTCCACCTTTGACAATGGTCCCCAAAGCCTGGCCCCTTAGAGATGCAGCTCCAGATCCTGGCCACCCTCAGAGTTCAAAGAGAGACTGGCCCAGGGGTACACAATTGCTGGAATGTTCTCTGCGAGTCATGCACATGTGCAGGGGTGAGGTGCAGTTATATGGTGACACAGTGTTACTGTGAGCTCTCAGGGTGCACAGAGGGCAGGTGACAAGGGCATCAGCTAATCTGTCCCACCTGGTCCAGCCCATCCAGTTCAGGGGCATCAAGGGGGCTGAGGTCCCGGTAGCCACTGTAGACCCTATGACTGTCACTGACACCGTCACTAGGCTCCATTGGGCAAATGTAGTCCGTCGATTCATCAAACTTCTTTTTTCTTATGTTTCCAAAGTGTGAAAATCCTAGTTTCCTTGGCTAAAACACAGCAAATGTAAGATTATGAGAAGGCAATCAGGGCAGTGTGCAGGTATGACTGACAATATAATTAAAATTTAAGAGCAGGCCCGCAAGGAGAGGAATGACGTAAACTGCTCCTAGAAAGATTCTGAACAAAACAGAGCTCTTGTAAGCAATTTATATGCTGCAGAAAGGCCAACAGGTAAATAATCTTGAACAATAAGAGCTGCCCCTCCAATACTATGCCAGAAACTCATGCCTGGCTGCCCCACCAAAGTGACTTTCTTATTTCCATAGATGAACTGGGAGTTTCTTTAGAATGTACTTGAGGTCTGCACTTGAGGCGAAGCACAGAGAACTTGCCTCAGCACAGCTACTGGCACCCCAACCCTTTCCCATCTGAGCACCTGGCACCATCTAAAGGCATGTAGGATAGCCCCAGGTTGCTCCCTGCCCTAGCGTCACACAGCACTGTTTCTGCTTGACTCCCCCAGACATACTTCCTGTCCTGCTCCCTTGGGGAACGAGGTCTGTGCCTGAGTTATAGCTGGGCATGAAGCCTCAACACTACCAGGGATAGGACCAGCCTGGCCTCCAGAGGTTGCCTGTGGGTCTTTAGTCTGGGAAGAATGTGGTTTGAGGATGCTGTGGCTCAGGCAGGTCTAAAGGGCTTTGTGGGATTCTGGGAGCCCCAGTGAGTAGTGTTGGTGCTTGGAAGACCTTGGGACCTCTGGGTATCTGTGTGCTGGCCACGTCACAAAGCAAGACAAATGGAACCAGCTTCCAATGGGAACACTTCCTATGTCAGCAGGACAGCTTTGGCCAAGATCCCACGGCATTGCGGCACGCAGGCAGGCCTGACCGAAGGAAAGCCAGACTCGGAGCACTTCTGCTCCGCAAGATGAGTCACGGCAGCAATGGGGTAGAGGGTGAGCTCTAAGTCACCTGAGGATAGGTGCTTCCTGAACATATTTTCTAGGTAAAGAAACCTGCACTGTCTTCCTTGGACTCAAAACTGGTGGAGAACTGGCTTAACAAAGACTGGCCTAACAGACCACAAGACCACAGCAGAAGCTGCAAGATCCTCCTTGTCCAGGCTGCGCGTGCTGCTCTGGCTGCGGGCATCGAGCCAGGTGCTGTGCTGCCTGAGGGCCAGGAGGCAGCCCAGGGCCCACTCAGAAACGGTCTGCAACTCACCCGGACTTTGGCTGTGGTGGTCAGTGGTGTGTAGGCTGGTGAGGCCATCTTCTCTCGCTTTTCCTGTTCAGCCTCTGGACCAATCAGGGCATTGAACTTGGTGGTCAGGTGGCGCCTGAGGAGCGTCTTTTGTGGGGGGATATTGAGAAGCATAGCCAGGGTGTCCCCAGTGAAGCGCGGCTCCAGGATCTAAGAAGGAACCAGAAACAAACCTGGCCAGGAGCAAATACAAATAGCTCGAGGGGAGGATGCCGAGAGATTGGCCTGTTGGGCTGGGGGCACCTCCAGAGCAGGGGCAGGAGCTCAGTCACTTGTTCTGAGTCCCACTCCTCTCACTGGCTGGCACAGGACCTGACTCTGAGCACACACTAGCACATTTGCTGACTGACCACCTTGTTTTCACAGAGCAGCAGAGAACTGGGACCTCTTTGGTAAGGCTGTCTCTCAGGATCTCCTCTGGATGACATCCAAGCCACCACACTTCCTCATTTCCCCTCTGGCTTTGTCACTGACAGATCTGAGTAGTGATAAGAATCATACTGCAGCAAGTGGGAAGCTGCATTTTTATGGCTTCCCAGTCCCTTCCCCAGCCCCACTCAGGGACAGGCAGATCTGCCTTGTAAGCGTTGGTCTTCATGCAGCCCATTGACCTAGAATCCTCAGGTCTCATGCCAAGGAGGTGCTGCCAGAAGGCAGCTTGCTTCCATGAGGTATATTAATTCTCAAGGACAAGTTATCAAAATACTTTGAGATGTCAAATTATGCAAGAGCTTCAGATGAAGTACCTATTTTTTTGGTTAGATTTTATGTCTTGTCCTTAATAAATAAGTTTCTGAATATCCCATTTGCACCAAGGCAGGTGGGCTAGGCCAGAGAGCCACTCACAATAAGGCCTCCATGGACTCCACTCCCTCGAAGATTGGGTGCATACTCTGCCAGGTCCACAGATCGCAACCACTCCATCACTCTGTGGTTGGACCACTGTACAACTTCTGAAGGAGAAAGGTTACTCTGTCAGAGGGAGGAAAGTGAGGAAGTTAGGCTTAATAGGTCCCACCGTGGTCCTCTGTGGAGTCAGCCCCTGTAATTAGCCCTGCCCCAGACGCATCACAACAATAGAAGACCCTCAAGCTTAGTGACCCACCCCATCTGCCAGAGCACCAGCCTCCCCAGTTTCCAGGAAACAGAGCTCCCACTGAATCTTGCAAGATCTTCCACACTGAGATATCTGAATCCAGAATTCTGTTGCTCCCTCATTTTCTGGCTAACTTTGAGACAAATAAATGAGGACATTATAGTTATTCTTTCAGTGATTCAATAGAACTTTAAAGATGACTGTCAATTACAATCCAAGTGGTCTACAGATGAAAGATCTCCCTGGCATGGCCAACAATTTTAGGGGAGCGCACCTTAAGATACTTATTCCTAAGTGCTCTCACCTAGCACTGTGGTCTTAAAAATGCACAGCGCTGTGCTTGACATATACAAGACATTCAAAACATGTTGGTTGAATAAGGAGAAAATAGGAGATAGATGGCAAAGGTAACAGCCTAGGAAGCTGAGTTAATTTTATATCAAGGTTGGACCTAGTTCCCAGGAACAGAGGAGATAGGATGTGACTGACAATCTGCAGTTTGAGGGTCCACCAAGAACTCCAAAGTTCATGGAACATAATCAGTTATTTCTTCATGACTTGGGGTGCTGTTATTTTCCTATACTGTTTCTTCTGTAGCAAGACTGCTCATGGATCCCTTGTACCTGGGCCTGGAAGTCAGTTAATTTTGGATCTAGAAGTAGGGATACCTATTCTGAAATGTCTAGCTTCTATGGGCTCCTGTTCCCTCTCCTCTGTCTCTTCTCTTCTACTGTGACACCCATCTTTCCATTTTTTGTTTCTGTCTCCCTCTCCTTTGCACCATATACTCATCTCCCTTAATCACTATGATGACTTTATAGCACGTGTCTCCCCAGTGGAGGGTGGGAGCTTAGAGGTCTATGGCTACTGTGAGACACAAAGTACAGGTAATGGGTGTTTGGGGCACCAGGAAGCACAAGCAAACAAAAGAATCCCAGGCACCATGATCCAAAAAACAGTGCTTTTATGATGTCATTCTTGTTTGCTCATGGTCGATGTTTCGGAGGTCCTGGTTCAGGGCTACCTGGAGAGATACTATTGTGGTCTCACCTCATCAGCTGGCCGCCGGTGCAGGCAGTGGGGGTTGAACTTGTTGACATGCAGCACGTGAATGGCACATTTGATGCTCAGATGATGTAGTTGGCTGGTGACTTTTAAGAAGAGTAAATCATTCTGAAAGAGGAAAGTTTGGTTGATACACCAGAGTTTCCAAAGTGACAAAAGACCTCTGATGTCCCTTACGAGACCAAACATAGACAAGTCAACCACATCTCAGGAAGGTGCACGCGGAGACACCAATAGCTTATCACAGTGGTTTGTACTCTGCTACTTGGGACCTCTTTTGTGACAAATGATACTATTTCAAGGCCTTAAGAATATATGGAATCAAGTTTAAAATGACCACTATGGGTACATGTGAGCTGAGTGCTCACAGGGACAACTGAAATTGAAAGAAAAAGTCCTCACCACAGTTAGGTATTGCAGCATTCGTCCGTCAACTCTAGATTCATGAAACTGGTCTTTGTACTGGGGTAAGCCAATATCATCAAGCCACCCTACAAATACAAAAACCCCAGATGTGTCAGGATTCATGAGAATCAGAGAATGTAGATGCAAAAAAAAAGGGGAGCAAATTATATTTTGAGGTTCGTGTTATTCCCCCAAAAGTTTAGTAATTCCTCTGCCTTTTACAAGGAGACAGCTGTCCTTGAGGTACCCATTTAACAGGGAAATTCTTTCTACCCTTAGTTGCTGCCAGAGACATACTTAATATATATATGCCTGTCCTTACGTGTCACCCAAATGTGGTCTAGCAGTGCAGACTTCTCCTCCTGTTTGGTGTTGATGGCTTTCACTGCTAAAACAAGCTTCTTCCTGTGGAGAGGGTGCTTAATTCCTAGCTCCTGAAATTAAAAGATGAAGACCACATGTGAAATTTTGGCAGGCAATTTGGTCCTCAGAGAAAGCTGTGTGTGGGTGGAGATGCTCTGAGAGTATGGCAGTGGATCTCTGCACCGTGCCCTGGGATGCCAACCTGCAGCTACAGAGGGACTATCACCCTCCTTCATCCATCCTCCTGTGTGTGTGACAGGAGTGGTGGACCCTGCCCTCCCCATGCATTGGTTTGGGAAGAAATGGGCGCCTCCTCTCCCCAAGCTCAGCCCTTACCTTTTCCATGTCCTGAGGGGTGGCTGTCAATAAAGTGTGGCCAGAAGATACCCACTGCCTGGCAAAGATCACATACTGAGCCAGGCCAAAGTCCTCCAGCCATGCACACACACGCTCTGTGCTCCACTGGGCAAAGGGGGCATTGGCGTCACTGGGAAGCAGGAAAACAGCATATTCCTGTTAGTGGGAGAGCCTGAGGTTCTGAATCTAATCATGTCTCACAAAACAAAACAAAAAACCTGTTTTTTGACAAACAACTTCCATCGTGAGATTCTGTTGAACAAAATTCCACTACAACACACTCATAGGAGGAAGACCCTAGAGTTTTCTTAATAACATAAGATCTGAATTTCAAATCTCAGGCTACTTAGAGAATGGGGCAGCCTGTATGACCCTCCTGAGATCATGTTCACATGTCCTGGGTGCACATACACACATATACATGACACAAGCCCAGAACTGTGGCCTCATTAGGCGGAATCATCTTTTTAGGAAAATGCTTAGAAAACTAGTTTTCTTAGCATTTAAGAGGGTCAGTTCTCTTAACATAAAAAAAAAAAAAACAAAAAACCAAAAACAAACAAACAAAAAAAAACACACACCAAAAACTAAAAGCAAAAACTTTCCAATCAACAACAGCTAACACATTACTTATTAACAAAACAAGAGGAACATTCACATTAAATTCAATAAAAGGACAATATGTTTTTTAGCAGTGCTAATAACACTGGTCTGAGAGTCGTAGCCAGTATTAGAGATAAATAAGAACAAGAAGTATAGCTATTAGGCAGAAATAAAGCCATTCTTTACAGATGACAGGACTGCCCATTTAGAAAACCCAAGAAAGCTCAGTAAGATGGCCAGTTATGAAATGCACATATAAACATATGTAACATATATGTTACAATACAAATATCAACAATTTTCTAATACCATCAATGCACAGATACTAATGCTGTTAAAACAATTTAAAAATCCCACTCATAGCAACCAACATTATAAAACGTCTAGGAATTGCCTTAACAAGAGATGTTTGGCCTTGTGTGATTATGTGTGGGGACTGCGGGGGTGGGGAGAGGTATTGACTACAACAGTCAACTGAGCAACATAAAAAAGGACATGAATAAATGAAAAGCTAGATTATGTTCCTAGACAGGATGACTGGGTTTTATAAAGCCATCAGTTCTTAAAGACATCCATTTTTCATTTAAAGTGTGAATATAATAGCACACTAAAAATACCAATAGAGTCATTTTTTTTAGGGGGGGATTCGACAGAGCAACTTTATGTTCATAAATGAGGATTTATAGAATATTGAAGATTAGATATTCCTTCAAAGACCAGAAAGAGTCCTTCAAAGTAGCCCTAACATACTAGATTAAAACATATTTTTTTAAATGCCTGGTTGAGCTGTTCTTACAGTGAGGGAATTCCTTAAAGGATAAGCATGATAAGAATGCCCCATTTTAGAACAAATGCTAGAGATGATGTATACCCTGTGGCAGGGACTGATCAATCATAATCTGGAACCTGGGCTTTCATGGGTCCTGAAAATGTTTTACGAGGCCTGGAACTTACAAATTTTCTCTTCAAAAAAAGTATAAAATTTGAATATGTAATTAGAAACAAAGGGAATATTTAGAATTAGAAAACAAGCCACAAAAATTGCAAGTTTTGCAAAACTGAAAAAAATCACAAAATGTAGAAATATTTTATTATATAAAAGCTTGAGATACCTCTATAGTTTGATTCTTTTTTGAGACAGGGTATTTGTTATTTCAGAGATGGGGTATTTATTTTAGAGACAGGGTTTTAGTAATTAATTATTTTTAGAGATGGGGTCTGGCTCTGCTGCCCAGGCTGGAGTGTATAGTGATGTAATCATAGCTTATTACAGCCTTGAACTCCTGGGCTCAAGCAATCCTCCTGCCTCCTCCCAAGTAGCTGGGACTACAGGTCTGAGCCACTGTATCCAGCTATAGTACTTTTTGACTCTCATATTTTGGGTGGATACTCTTTGACTGCTTCTTTATATGTCCACAACTTTATAATATTTTCTATGACAACAGATGGTTGATTTAGTCTTCTAACATGATCAATATTTATCTTTTATGATAATAGTTAAAAAGTTTTGTCTCACAATTTGTAACTGGTATGGTCATGTACATTTTTAGAATCATTTAAATTTAGAAAGGCCTCTATCAAATGTCTTTTATATGTAAGTTGTAAAACTATAATGCATTCAAGTTTTCTAATGCTATGGCTAATCTTAAACATTCTTTGAATTGACAGTATTCATTTAACTCATGTGTTGTCTATGTCCTTGTGGCAGTACATGAGTTTTATGTTATCTTTGTCACTGTCAGTATATCATGTAAACTCAGCAAGAAATTTCAACCTTTTCCCAGTGGGTTCATATCATTCATCTTATATGAACAACAATCTAGAAGGCTATTCACGTTTTTTGTTTAAAACTTACCTCTTGCTCTTAGCAAATTATGCTTTTGGTATGATCTGGATTTTTTGTTTATAATTTGTTTTTTAATGTAAGAAAGTAATTTCTCTCAAATTTCAATGTTCATTTTATCACTTTTGTTTTATATTCTATTTGGTTTTTATTTCATTTGTTTCCTTGTTTCTTGGAAGTGGGAAAAACAAACATATCTAAGGGACCTTTCAGTTCTTTTTTAAATTTTTTAACTTTTATTTTTTGCCTAGTCTTTGTGAACCTAACATTTCAGCTCTGAAGGGGAAATAAGTGTTTTTGAGATCATAATTGGAAAACCTCTGTCCTATTGACCTTTTCAAAACCACCTAGAGCTCTGGGCCTCATCTCCAGTAGTCTTCCCATTTTTTGTTTTGTGAATCCTCTCCTCCCTCCTAAACCTTGAAGTGTTCACACAGAATCAGACCCAGCTTCTGCACCTCCTCCTCAGCTCCTCTCAGTGCCAGCATCTCCCACCTCAGCCAGGGCACCACTGAACACGCTGGGAAATAATTTGGAGATGACAGAGAAGATGCCCTTCATATATAGCCAAACCATTTGTTTTGTTGACACATTCCAAAACATCTTTTCAAATTGTACTTCAAATGATGTAGCTGAGATTTCTCAAATATGCTCTTCTCATGGTAGGGGGAGAGCACGTGGCACATTTATAATTGTACAGTTCATAAGTGAGTACAGAGCACTGAGCGAATCGGCACAATGGGAAGTAGAAGAAATCCTGGAAGCCATTTGTGCAGTAGGAAAGCTAGTGAATTAAACCTAACTAAACTAAACATGCAGTGACTGCAAACCACACACACACACATCCCACCCTAAACCCAAACTACATGTATCCTCAGGCTAACTTCCCCTTAACAAGTCCCCCAAAATCCCCACAGCTGCCCTAACACCATCTGTTATAAGGAAAAGCATAGATCAAGGGAAAGTTGCAGTCAAAAGAGTCAGCAGTCTTAAAACTGGTTGTATTTAAAATACCTCTTTTATGCAAAATTTTCAAAACACCTGGCCCTGTTAACACTATGATCAGACTCTCTCTGGACCCTGGAAGGGCTCCGTACAAAGGAGGGTCCCTGAAGCTTAAGCATCTTTACATTCATGATGAATCTGACTCACTATGCGTGTAGGAAAAGGAAACAAAAAGGGGTCCAAGGTAGGGGAGCAGTGGGATTGGGGACCTCTCCTAAAGCTGGAATCCTGAAGGGCAATACACTCAGTAGATCAACTCAGGAAAAAAACACTCTGCAAAGATGGGATCCAGCCATGTGGCTCTAGAGCCTGTTTGCCTTAAACATTATACTTTACTGCCTTTTTCTCAAAAACAGTAACTCATAATAAACTCACAAACTAAAATAATTCCTAAATGGATTATTCAAAGTTTTTAAAAATCACAGAAAAAATTTAAAACAAAATGAAAGAATTCACAAAGTGGATAAACCTAATTCTATATCAACATAAAAATTCCATGTATCAAAGTATCAGAAACAAAAGTAAAATTCTGCCACAAACCTAAAAATACTATGTCACAATTATTAGACATGACTTAATATCTTAATAGAGAACAGTTAGAAATCTATAAGAAATACATTAATAATGAACAAAAATGCAGATAATTCACAAAAGAATTAAAATGACAAACATGAAAACTAAATTACCAATAAAAAGGAAATTTGGAGTTTCATAAAAGTAGAAAACTTTGAAAAAGAAAAATGTAAATACTTAATGCTGACAAGGATGTGGGTGTAATAGGCGCACTCTGTCCAGCAGTGCTGACTGGAATGTAACTCTGTAAAACTTTACCCGGGAGAAGAAAGCAAATAAAATGTGTTCGTCCATAATCTGAAAGAGAGTGCCTACGCAATGTTATCAATTCTCATATTTTTTAAAAAATCAATTGTTTTATTGAACAAAAAATGGTTGGGGCTGGAGGCTTTCAGTAACAAAGTACTTTTCCTAAAGAATACTAGCAACAACAGTTTTAAAGCTACACCTAAATATTAATATCTAGAAATTATAAATATTACCAGGGGACATTAACATATATCAAATTTCTACTTGAGAGTTATAAAGGCCTTTCTTTTCCACCAGCAAATTCATTTTGCACCGTTACGATAAACAAAGCAATCTCATCAGGACCTCTTCACACTTCTTCCCTTTCTCATCCACTGTTACGGTTAATAAAGCAGAAAGACATTCGAACAAAGCAGCCTTGGGGCTGGAACTGCAGTTTTTTCCTTTGGCAAAGAAAGCTACTGACCCTGGTCATCCCATACCCTAAAGTGACTGTCAGAATACAGAGAGCTCCCTAACCATGCTCTCCTACTCTAGGGACAATGCTGAGGGGTCTTAGGAAAGTTTTTATGCCCTGACCCAATGATTCCCCTTCTAGAAGCAATCCTTCAAGAACTAGCCAGAATTCAAACAAGGATGAATCATTCAAGCTTACTATAGCTTGATTTTTTTTCAGCTCACATAAATCAGAAACAACAGTAATATCTACATTGAGAAAATTGCTAAGTAAATTAGAATATCTAATTACTGAATATACAGGTAAGCTTTCTCTGGCTCACTTTCTAAGGGCTCTGAATTGGTCTCTGACTTACTTAGACTGTGTCCTTAGATTCTCTAGCCTGTAAAAGCTAGTGGTCTACACATTCTCATGTTTCTTTTCAAGGTACCTGGAGTCTGGGGATACTCATTCAAAGAATAAATGGATCTGGAAAGGTCCCATGTCTCATGCACCAGGAGGACCTGGTAAGACTAGAAACCTGTTTGGCAAGCTGGGGAAGTGGAGTATCATATCCATGTGCAAAATAAGCTAAGGCTCCCTTCCACAGGGGATGCAGGTCTGCAAACAATATGATGCATTTAGGGAAATGGCTTTTCTTCCTTAATTGGAATCTAGACTGTATTATTTCTGAGAACGGATATTTGAATTATACGCATCTTAACCAGCAACTACCTGTACTTTCCACTGGTATACGGCAATCTTGAGGGGACTAAACTGAAGAGAGTTACAGCTTACTTTTTGCTTTTTGGTTGGATATAAAATGTCACATTCAAATCCTGTGGAAGGCCCTCAGGAGTACTGATCTTGGCTGAGTAACTCAGAACTTAGGAGATATTGTGCTGGAGATGATGTTATTGTAGGGACTGCTTGGCTGGGGAAGAGAATATGGAAAGGGGTTTCCCCAAAACACAGTAGTAAAGATTCACCTGTGCAGGTTTGAGGGGAGATACTCTTTTTCAGAGCAGGGAGATTAAAGGAAAGTGGGTAAAGCTAGTAACTGGAGGGTTTCCACCAGGGACACCTCTGGAGAAGTTTAACGTTTTCTATGCTTTTGTATGAAGGTATGATGGGAAAAGTGACATGAAACTTCCCACTTTGACTCCAGTGCCATCCCTTTGTAACCCCCTTTAGTTAACATCCTACAGTAAAGTGTGGCACAGGATTATGAAAAATAGTGGCAGGCGTGGCCAGCTCCACCAACATCTTTCTGCAGAGTCTTTGTGGCAGGATGGAGCTGACCCAGAGGCAGGTAAGAGACAAGGCTCACTTTCCCGAATATACTAGAGGCTGTTGACTCTTGAATGGCAGACAGCTCATGTAGTAGCTCATGTAATCCTCACGATAACTTTAATAAAACAATTGTTTTTGACATCTACTTTACAAGTGAGGAAATGAAGGCATAGAGAGAGATACTGTATAACCTGGTTTAAAGCCCACAGCTAGGAAGTGGTTGAGCAGCGATTCCCAGGAATTCCCTGGGATTCTAGAATCTGTGCTCTTCCTGGCTACACTAAGGCTATCTAGTGTGTAAACCCACTGCTGAGAATGGGTTATACGTGTGTAGCACTGTTCAGGTGCTCAGGGAGGCCCAAGGGCCCACCCTTCTACCCTAGCTCCCTACCTCCAGCTGTAGGGAGCTTCTTATCTTTACCTCAGCATACTTCTTATCTTTACCTCAGCATACCTCAGCATACATGCATGGAGCAACGTCCATGCATATTGAATGGGCAAGTTGAGAAGCTCTGCACTAAGGATTCCTGGCTTCTATTTCTGGAGGCTGTGGGACAACAAGCACCCTCTCCCCACTCCACCCTGGCTGGGATTTTACACAACTTTTTGTAGATGGACTGGAGGGAACCTTACCTTTTCTGTCCCTTGGAGTCCCTGGTCCTAGAGAGTCTTGGCCCTGCGGTCGCCCGGAGCCCACCTCGTCGAAACTCTGCCATCCCCAGCGTGTCAGTGTTGAAATTTCCTGACTGAGTTCTTCGGATTCTGCATGGAGAAGAATCCATGGAGACTGTCATGGAATAGTTGGAAAGCCTACAGTCACTGTGCCTCCTCTTTTGCAAGGCCATGCAGGCCAGCACAGGGACTCTGGGCAGCATTGTTTCTCAGTACCTTCCTAGAGATCAAGGATCACAACCTATTGCAGCTCCTCCGCCAGACTCAAGCCTCAATTCTAATCCTGCCTCTGGGATTTGGTCACTTGCCATAAAGGTCAAAGCAAAGTTTGATGCCTTGTAGGAGGCCCCAGTTTCTGCCTCATGTCACAAAGTGGATCAGTTGGGTCAGCAAGTACTTGGCTTTCAAAGACTTTTCAAGGATTTCTTAAAACAGATTGACTCCTAAGAAGGGAGAATACAGTCTCATCTATGTCTGTCCCAAAGCCCATGTAGCTGCAGAGACTATGTTCAGGGTGTGTGGAATGGGTGGGTGCCTAGGATACATGACACAAAAGGCAACTGGATATATTTAATGGGTGCCTTTCATACTTCTCCTTCTCTTGGCCCTGAAAAATATCTAAGATTCTTCTCTTTAAACATGAACACTCTGTTCTGACTGCTGTTTCAATGTCTAATGGACCAGGGGCTTAGATAGACTCTTTGCCCAATCAAAAAGAAAAATTCAAAGCAATATAATTAGGATCAATAGCACCAACTTACTTTCCCCAGAACTTCTTAATGCCTTTGGGATTCCGTTTACCATCTGGTGTTAGAGGAGACTGAGGACCTGATTCAGTGCCCGATGATGTGGATGAGAGGTCATTGACCACAGCAGTGTCATCCCAGCCACTTTCTGTGTCTCCTGAGATTGGAAGAAGGCAATGAACGTGAATGTAGCCTCTGGAACCCTTCTTCCTCAAGCCTGGGCCCTCCCCTTCAGTGGGAGTCCAGAGAATCTGCCCAATTCTGCCTTCAGGGCAGAACTCCATACCAAGATCCCAGAGACTAGTGGGGACTCCAGGCTTCCTTGCTGAGAAATTAGTGTGCTCAATATTTCAAATGTAGGTGAGCTAATGTCTTTAATGTTAAGGATTTGGGGTCCAAAGTACTTGTGGATTATTTCAACAAGGAGCTTGTTCTTTTTCCTCAGAGGGAGATGCAGGAATGCAGGTAGTAGTGGGACCCTGGCTGAGTGTTGGTGAGGGGGAGGGTTAGGGTAGGGAAACAAAGGCATTCTCACTCTCCATCTCACCTGGAATGGGTACAGTACCTAATACGGGGGCACTGACACTCCGGCCACGATCTCCAGTGAACCAAGAAGCAGAGAAGCCACATGAAGAAACAAGAGAGGCCAAAGTCCAGCCCAACAGAGTTACGGGGAAGCAAAGAAATAAACAAAAGAGTGTCATCGAGCAAGAGAGAAAAACTCAAACAGAAAGAAAAATAATCCCATGGAGAAGGATGGGGTGAGTGGTGACTGACATTGAGAGGAGGTTTCATGTGAGGGGACCAAGTGCTCCCAGTGCCCCTTTGTGACAGGCTAAGGTGTCCACACCCAGGGAAAGGAAGGGACAGCAGCAGGGGCTGAATACTCCAGGTCACGGGCAGCTCTTGTGCAGGTGCCTGGGCTCACTCAGCTCACACTAGAACAATCTGAAGCCGTAGTGAGTCCAGTTTGAGTGTCACTAGAACTCATTCAAGGGCTTATCTGAAGTTCCTGCAGCCAACAGCAGAGCTGGCCTTCACGAAGCCAATGCATAGGCCAGCTCAGAGAAAAGCTGAGGCTGAGGAGCCTCAGGAAGAACTCTGCCAGGACCAGAATGTTCCCTCCTGGGCCCTTTGAATCTTCTGCTGCTGGTGGGGAAAGATGGCTTGTTTTGAATGAAAAGCAGCAAAAGCCTCTGTGGTTTCAGGTCTTACCCACCGAAAGGATACCTGTAGACCGACACCCTTGCCCATTGGCCACTGACTCCATTTGCCTAAGGAAATGCTCCCACTTGGAGTGCATGATACCCTCCTACTGGGAATAGGGAAGCTGCAGAGAAGAAGGTGGAGGCAGGAGAGAGAAGATCAGAATGACAGAGGAAGGAAGCGCGAGGGGCAGGAAGGGTAGAAGGGCGTATCTGAGAGGAGGGAAAACAATGCTAGGAAGGACAGGAAGGGGTTCGAGAGGAGGAAGAGAAGAAGAGAGGAAACGAGGGTGAAAAGCTGCAGCTGAAAAGAAGTAGGGGATACACACACCCTGGTTTGCTGAGACTGTAGAATGCTTACCTTAGAAAACAGCTCACCCAGGGGGAGCCTCTAGAGGTGGGACCACCCCAAGGTACAACTTGTTCCAGCCACCCACCCCACCATTCTCCAACTGTGGATTGTGGTGGTAGGTGCAGGGATCTTATACAATCACTGAAAGTGCCAAGGATGCTGCTCAGAGGCCACCAGCACCAGGACTGGACACTCACTCAGCCTCAGCAGGCTGCTCCCCGTGGCGTCAGGCTGGCAGACAGTGGGAGGAGATTTGGCAGCCTCTCCATTGGGCGTGGGTCCCGAAAGCTTCCCAGGTAAAGTGGGATATTTGTGCTCCGCCAAGAAAGGGCTGTCCTATTGGAAGGTGAGAGAAAAAGAGAGATATCGACTTAGCTGTCAGCCTCAGTTAGGAAATCCTTGGATACAGAACAACTCCCTGTTTTCTAAGAGACATTTTTCACATATGGTGACTTGAAGACCCCTCAAAGATTATTTAGCTAGTCTGAGAAAAGGGACCAGAGTTCCAAGGAAGGAAGAAACTTTTCCAAGGCCACACAGTAAGACAGGGACAGAGTCAAGTGCAAATCTGGGGCTGACTGCAACTGCCTCTAATAGGAAGTGAAGTTGTCTTGCAAAGGGGCCTTTGCTGTCTGGCCTAGTGCTCAGAGACCCAGTGAATTAACAGCCATGAATGACTCTGCAAGCTCTTTGGATATGAAAATTGGCATTCTAATAAAAGCTGCCTAGTGCTTTATCATACATACCTACAAATATATGTAAAATAACAATCCTGCAAGAGAGGAAACTGAGCTCAGTCTAGTCTGTTTCTCCCAGATTTGCTTTTCTGTGGTGAGGAGAGAGGTGTTTCTGCTCATTGGGACCCTTACTCAGACCAGGCAAGGGCAGATATCTGTGAGGGCCTGACCAACTGCACAAATGATATGGATCTTGCCTGAGAGTGGCTATGGTACAGAAGAGAAATTATAGTTTAAATTTGGAGCAAAAGAAGAAAAAAATCGTATATTGTGATCATGGCTTCTTTAAAAACATCATGTTAAGGCAAGCATAAAGATACACACACTCTTGGGGGAGGTGACAACAAGAAATGGGCCAGAGGACTACATGTCAACAGAGCTCTTTTGGGAACTTAGGATCATAGTCTGCGCGAGGTGGAGCCTCAGTGCAGCCAGCTCCATGCTTGGACCCTGGCCATGGAAAGGTCCGAAAGAAACAAGTTGATTAAATGAGGAAGGAGATAGCACTTATTTGGTAAAGAGGCATATAATGGCCTCTAAATCTGCAAACCCGAGAGAAACACAGTGGAATGTACTGTGAAAGTGAGAATAAAAGAAAAGAGAAATTGAAGCAATGTCACTACAGGAATCAGCTGTGGATCACCTGATTAGATCCAGAAGAAAAGTAATATGAAAAACAAACAGATTTCAAACTGACAAGTCAGAACAGTAATGGAAGGCTGCTGTGACTGAGACATCTTCTGAAGTTCCACTTAGCTAAAAGCCAAATATCCAATATATTTCCAATTCAATTTGCTTATAAATGTATGTCCTAGAAATTGTTTGAGATTCAGTTCATTCATTGATGATAACTCCCTAAAAATAATTCAGAAAGGAGAGATACAGGAAGAGGAAACTGAATTCTGAAAGAATTCTGGAAGAACTGGCTGGTAGAGGAGAAGTAACTAGAACCTTAAGAGAGGAAGGCCATGAGATTTTCAAGTTTGTGATGACCCATGACATAAAGATTAGACATGATCAGACATGTGGTCAAGACCCACAGTTTCCAAATGGTAGTTCATGTGCTGGCTGCTCTTCATAATTACCTGCGGCACTTGTAAAACAACATGAATTCCCAGATCCCTCCTGTGCCCAGTCCCTGATTCAGTCCCTCTGGAAGCACACCCCAGATGTCTATATTTTTAACAAGCATCTCAGATTAGCTCAGATTATACTAATGCAGTCAAACCCAGGAACCACTGACTGTGAGAAGGTAGTGTTCAAAAATTTTAGAGACCTGAAGGACATGACTCCAAGCTCCCTATTATATAGGACATATGGGAGGGGGGAAGAGCTCTCAAAAACAGGTTTCTGGTTGCATCATCATGTATGCTCCCTCAAGGCGGGGTAGAGACAGCCAAGGAGCCAAGTGGGCCACCCGGGGAACTCCCTGAGGAGCTGAGATGCAAAGAGAACACATACCTAACCCAAGGATGGGGTTTAAAAGGCAGCCCAGACCTATAAGAAAGATAGCAAAAATGAATCAGTGACAATGGAAAGGACTCTCTGAGCTCTGCTCAGGCCAAGAATAAGAGCTGGGAAGAAATGACTCACTGATGTGGAAGGCAGTGCAATGTCAGGACATGACGCAGATGCTCAACTCCAGTTCTGTTTCTCCAGTCTCCAAAAAGAACAATCCTCCTGGCTGTGGGGGAACAGAAGCCCCAGCCAAGGGAGTAGTATAGAACTGATTACCCAGCTGCTTTAAATTAGAACAGAGAAGCAGCACTCCAGAATGGAAAGGGCCTAGCCTTTGAGTCAGACCAACTCAGACAAAGCTCTTTCTCTTCCACCTCTCAGGACCTCTGTTTGATCATTTCTAAATGGAGAATAACAATTCCTGCCTCAAGTTTGCCAGGAAATAACATATCCACAGGGCCTAGCACACAGTGGACAGTGGATAAGGAGAAAAACACAGGAAATATCACATACCCAGGGCCTAAAGAAACAGCAATCTAGAAGAGCAGTCCTTAGACCAAGGCAGGCGCTGGTGAGACTACATCTAGAATATCACACTCCAAGTCTGGTCCAGGGCACAACTTGAAGAATACATTGAGAAACTAATGCTGATCCTAAGAAGACTAAGTAGCAGCTGGAAAGGCTTGTGATCCATGCACATGAGAAGGTGATGTTCAGCACAGAGAACAGAGCACTCAGAGAGGGCAAGAGGGACTTAAATTCCAGAGCTGTCAGAAGTAAAGGAGATTGACTTTTTCCATGGGCTAGACACGGAGAGAGAGGATTAGCAGATGCACATTTTAGAGAAGCTCACAGAGGTAGAAAAGAATACAAAGGATGTCTTACAATGAAATGAGCTCTCAGTCACAGAAAGCAAGAGCCAGTTTAAGCAAGGGCCAGATACCAAAGTTAGGAATGCTGCAGAAAGATGGCTGTGGAATGGTTCTGCACCTGTGGAGCAGTTCTGGGGAGGACAGTGGTGTATGTGGGTGAGGGGAGAGGGGTGACCATGTTGAATTACTGAGGTTGTATAAGATTGTGATTATGGTCAAAACCATATAAGAATTAATCTTTTAATCTGGAGCATTTTTTCCTTTATAAATAGTCCCACATCACTCATATTTCTTGGTAATCAAATTGGCATCTTAAACCTTGAGCCTGTGAGCTGGGCATGTTTCCAAAGGAGGAGGTGGTCACTTACAGGTGTGCTTTAGAAACACCTGCGAATGATCTCTGTGAAGCTGAGGTGGGAGGGGGGACTGCTGAGCGATTTAACAGCTGTCTCCATAGGAAGCCTTTCAATTCACAAAGGGACCACACCAACCCCAGGCTCAAGGGCCTGTGTTCCAGAGCACCTGGGCAGGGGAGCAGGCAGAAGACTTTTGCTGTACAGTTCAGATGGCCCAAGGAATGGCTGCCCACTTGAAGCACCAACTGCTACAAATATGGAAGTGTAGAGAAGCCCCTTACATAGATGCAGATGTGCAGAAAAGATCTTTCTCTTACACAGATGTGGAGGAGCAGAGATGCCTCATATGACTCACCATATGGATGTGAAAACAAAATGACCCTCTCAGGCAGAAGTCAGAAAGCAATGAGAAGCTCCATGTTTCATATGGACATGGAAGCAGGGGACAGAGAAGGGAAATGCCATCAGCCTCACAATACATTTTCCATATAATGTTATAAATGGTCGTTGGGTGTGGCTGAAATAATGCTAATGATATGAATCTTCATTTCTTTATGGGCTCAACATTTGTGCACTGGCCTAAAAACTTAATCCTCTTCCATGACAGGCTTCCCTGGAGAAAATCAGTCCTAATGAAATTTTTATAACATGACTTGTTCATCAAAGCGGGACTGAGTATACACTCGTGTTTTTTTAACCATGACATAGCAGTCCAGAAAGGATGAGAGCTATCACATTCTTCAGTGTGCTGAGATCGTAGCAATCCCCTTCCCAGTGATTAAATCTGGATTACTTTGTTAAAGATTAATTTATCTGAGCCTACAAAATGGAGGTGATAATAATAAATCCTGTCCCACAGATAATGATAGTGAAAGCATATTAAATAGCTGAGTGCACATAAAATTAAAGTGGGAGAGAAAAGTTGCTTCTTTCCTCTTGCCCTCTTACTCCTTACAGTTAGCACATTTTAAGGTTAGGAAAACTATGACGTGCTAAGTTAAAATACTAGCAAACAGTGTAAGCACAAATAGGCGATGGGGCATGAAGTCAACGTACCTTGGGTTCTACCACCGGGAAGGGCTGGTTCCCATCCATACACTATGGAGTAACAAGAGGATTTCGTTTATGTGGAGAAAAAGAGACTTGTGTTATTCACAAACAGCAACAACTCAGGACTACCTGTTTGCTTAAATCTGAAAGGCTCACCCCCTCCCTCCACATCTTCATGTCAAGTAATCATCATCCACGGCAGGAAAGATCCCCATCCCACTCCATGGACAGATGTCCTGGGCAGCTGCCAGCAACATGACCATGGCAACCAAGAGACACGTGACCACGGGAGCAGAGCCATTGAATAAGCCCAGGGCTCCTGCCAACTTCAGCCTTTATGGTTCTCCACTGTATCAACAAGGAGGCTGATGAACATTATTGGAGACCAAGGGATGGTATGCAGCACAGGCTCACTGAAGGGTCTCTATCAGGGCAGGTTCCCTTGGTCTCTAATGACCAAGCTCAAGAGCCTGCTACTATCCCTTGCAGGATGAGGTCCACCCACATGATCAAGGGCTACTCCCATATAAGGAGCCACAAAACCCTCCTCCATAGACTCTTACAACAGCTCACTCTCCAACATCCTGAAGATCCCACATCTTCCCTTGGGATCATCTCCTTTATTCACATTAATTCATCATTAAAAAATCAGTATGATGTCCCCAAGTGCCCCAGGGATATAGAACTAGTAGTCAAGATCTTCCCTGGCTTGATCTGTCTCATGGCTCTGACCTTACCTCGTTCTACTCCCCACCATTTCCCAAAACCTGCTGGTACCCGGCAGACTCTAACCAAGCTTTGCCGACCTCAACATCTTCTCTCATCAATTCCAGGCAGCATTTCCTGAATTGTCCTTCCTATAAGATGCTTTGGGCCATACCCAGTTGGTTAATTTTCTCAAAATGTTCATGTAATTCCTGGTTCTCCAACAACTTTATAAAATCCTCTACAAGGTAGGGACCAGGACCTGCCTGTATATATCCCAGTACTATGCTAGGCCCAAAAAAGTAACTCAGTCATCTTTAAGGATAGGTTGATGAGCTGACCTTATCCATAGATTCACTTCTCAAGTCTTCTAGACTACAAGAGAGCTTTTTCTGAGCCCTGAAAAAAACACAAAAGAAAGAAATAGTTATGAGAAGGAGGTACATGTTATCACTCATGCAGACGCCATTTCAAATGCTTAACCAGTGGTCTTGGGCTTAGGTTCAAGGTCATTGAAAAAAAAAAATTACCCTCTCATAATAGCCTTTACATACAAAATGAGACTGGCCCACCTTGGGGGATAGACTGGATCAATAATGTGTTAGCAAGGGCATGAGGGGGTCACTTAAATCCAAATGAAATGTTCTTGACATTGCACAAAAAGCCAGAATACACTCAATTCTGCTGCACTGAGGTGACAATTGTGTGGTCATAAAAGACCAAGGTCTACAGTGTCAAAAGAGCGGAAAGGCACTGATTACTCTGATTCTAAGAGTAATCTAGACACCAGGGAGCAGGGACCTGGGCCTCCTCAGAGTGCAGATGAACACATTAGCCAGCCATGGCTCTAGAACATCACCTGCTAGGACCCTTCCACACTCTGCTCTGGATCTGCATGCCCATCTAGTCTGCTTAGACTCATTTGGTTCTTTCAGGGTCTATTTTGCAGAGAAGGGCACCAAATGTGTCAAGAGGCAATGCCACCAGTGGTCACAAGGGTAACCTGTGCCAAGTCTCCTTGGCAGTCATATTTCTCAGTTTATACGAATAAGTCATCATTTAAACAAATATTAGTCTCTTGTAAATCTGGTCAGTCTGAGTTCCTTGGTATTGACCTTCCCTCAGTGAACTCATAAACCACAATTCTTATTCTCCAAAACTAAGGATTGCCTGATCAACTTCTTTAACATTACCATTTTCCTCTGGGCTAAAGGCTCAAGGGAACAACTGCTTTCTGGAAAGTGGACTCAGAGTGCAGGCTCTGGAGACTCAGCACCATTCTGGGGAGTTTCTGTGATGCTTGTGGTCATCTGCCCCAACACCTTAGCTGAAAGGCAGCCTGTTCTTTGTAGTGAAGCCTCCGTGTTACCCTTACATGGGGCTCAATTTCAAAATGTGTGCTAAAGTGCAGGCCTAGGGAACTAGATTTAGGTTTATTTTAGAGGGAACAAGAGAGATGGCAGTCAAATGACCTCAGAGGTGAGCCCATTATTAGTTCATTGTTGTGAAGCATCCCTAAAGCAATTAGACCAATTGCTATGAGAAGACATGGCCATCCCTGGAGAGCTTTGATTGCCAAAGGGCTAAATTCGCTCTAAGAGCAGGAAGCAGAGGCTGACAAAAGCAACACACATCACACGATGCTCTCAGCTCTGAGGAGCTGTTGTAAGACACAGATGAGTTGCAGCCACCTCTCCTCTGACGCTCCAATCCCTGGCCAGATCCTTTCTCAGTGACAATGATCCACACCCTCAGCCTGAAGGATGAGAAGCCCCTCTGTGGCCAAAAGAGGTAGGCTTGGTTTGTAACTGCCCCTAACAACAGATGGGCAGGTGCACCTAGGATGCAGTGGCCATGCTTACCATTCACGGCCCTCACCATCCACTTCGGCAGCCCCAAGGCAAGCCTGAGAGCACACTGGCTGTGGGGGAAATGCCCAGGTCTCTTACCTGGCTTCCAGTGATTTCTGTGGCAATGGAGGTGGCCCCACTGTAGGAGAGCTACATCTCGGAGGCATCTGCATCAGAGACAGAAGAGTCATGGTAGAGGACAGTCTGTTTGGGGACCACCCACCATCTTTCCCCCTTCTTTACATGATTCCTTTTAGGGAGATGTTTCCTCCCTGGGTACAGCCATAGTGGATACATCATTATAGATGCCTTGCTCTTTCAAGATGCCAAGGGGGCGTGGTAGGCCTATCAGTCCATCTGGGCCAGCTTGCCTCTCCTTCCTGGGCCCTAGAGCTTAGATCATGTTCATATCCCAGCAGTAGAGTCCTGAGACCTGGGTTCTTGGGCTTTTTCTGCTCCTTCCCTTCCTGAGCTTGGTTCTTCAGCTTTTCCTTTCATTCAGCAAGCCACTGCACACTCTTTTAAAAACAATTCTTTTTGGCTTAGGTTAGCCAGAGCCAAATTTTGTTGCTTTCAATGAGAGAATCCCATTTGATATGGTCACCCAATAAACATCAGCAACATCTACTCCCTGCCAGGCCCTGTGCCAGGTCTGGAGCTAGCACTCCTCACATCTGGGAGACAGACAAGTAAATTAGGAGAACAGAACAATGTGCAATGTTCTTTTGGCTCCAACACCTGTAACACAATATGGGAATAGTGGGAGAGAGGGGCTCCCTCTCACTGATGGGAAGGCTGAGAAAGCTTTGGAGAGGAGAACAGCTGAGCTGAATTTTGAGAAATGAAAACTGGTTAAGGCAAGAAAGGAAAGAACATTACAGGTGGAACGACCACAAGCTAATGATGGTATGAAAGAATACAGTCCCGTGCCTTCAGTAGTGCACCTAGCATCACAGGCGGAGCCACCTTGAGCTAATGGTGGTTATGAAAGAACACAGTCTCCAGTACTGCCTCTTTTCTCTAGATCCTAGCATCCTCTTGGTCTACTATAAGAACAACCCTGGCATTACAGTATAGTTTTAAAAGCCTAGGCTTTGTGGTCAGACCTGGGTTCAAGTCCAGATTCTGCCAGATAGATTGTTCATCACAGTGACCACATGGAGGTATACAGTAAGACTTGGACACCGCTATTCTGTAATTGCCAGCAATCTGGTGTGCTTGTTCTGAGTCAATAACTGGCTCACTGGATGATGCTTTTGCTCCTTAATTAAAAAGGTTGAACTGAAGCACTAAGATTCTTTTCAGTTTGATAGTCTGAAGTTTCAGGAATCTTTTGGACCCTAGGCTGGAGCCCCTCCTTCACCTGAGGTTTTGTTTATTTGCATCTAGCTTAAGTCTAGAGAGAGTCATACAATAGGACCAGATTTTAAACAAATGAAATAGATGAGAAGGAAAATCTGTGTCCTGGCTATAGGGGCTGAAGGGCATATCTGTCAGGAAGGAACGCAGCATTTCAGAGGTTGCAGTTGATTCCTCTAAATGAGCAAGACATGTTCGTTCATTCAACAAATATTTGTTGAATTCTACTGGGTATCAGGCATTACTGCAGACCTTGGAGAAAGGGTGGTAGATAAATCAAACACCACCTTTGGTCTATGCTTACGTTCCAGAGAAAAAAAAAAAAAGATAAAAATAAACTAGCAGCCTGATTAAAAAGAAGAACTCCTATCCTTGAAAGTTCCAGTATCCACCATGCTGCCTCCAACCAGAGCACAGGCCAGAGCCTCAGCCTCTTGCTCCCCTATCCCCACCACAGCCTGAGGGGCACTTTATTAAATTTAAGTATTCACCTGCCAAGATATGTACCTGACACATGTCTGACTAGATCCTCCCTCAAGCTCAGGGCAAGCTCGGAGGAGCTGCTGAAACCCTACATCACGGATGGAAACACAGTACCTCTTGTTTAAATAATTCTTCAGGGCCCTTATTTGTAGTGTTCCACTTTCTGAAACCTCCCTCTAGTTCTTCTTCATTGATTGAGAGAGTTCTCTCTGAAGGCCCTGCAAGCATTAATGCAGTAAGAGTGAATTGTTGAATTCATACTACGTGAATTGTTTAGAAACTTATAATCGTACCGCAAAATTTTAACATTGTTTCCCCTTCATTAAGAAGGACTAAGAAATATATAAAGGGACAGTAAGAGTGTGATTCTGAAGAATCTTCAGGGCATCTGAGCAAGGGCTGGCATCAGGATCATTTCAAGGTCAAAGTTTATTTGCAGAACAGAGGTAAGGTACCCCCTGCCTCCAAACTTCTCACTCCTTAGCTACAGGCAATCAAAGCCCTGAGAGTGGCTTGATCCATGATCTTAAAAAGAGGGCTGTGAGGCCAGGTGCAGTGGCTCACGCCTATAATCTCAGCACTTTGGGAGGCTGAGGCAGGCGGATCACTTGAGGTCAGGAGTTCCAGACTAGCCTGGTCAACATGTTGAAACCCCATTTCCACTAAAAATACAAAAATTACAGGCAGGTGCCTGTAATCCCAGCTACTCAGGAGGCTGAGGCATAAGAATTGCTTAAACTTGGGAGGCAGAGGTTACAGTGAGCTGAGATTGTGCCACTGCACTCCAACCTGGGTGACAGAGTGACACTCCATCTCAAAAAAAAAAAAAAGAGGGCTGTGTGTGAGGGCTGGCAGAGGCCCTGGTCAGTGACCAGTCAGCCACATCCTGGCAGAGGCTTGGCTTCTTCCCAAGAAGAGGCAGAAACTCAGCCAGAATCAGAGGTTCCTGAATATCCTTCAAAGCAGCCCTGTGCTGTGAAACAGCTGCTTCCTCAGGATCTATGATGGGAGCCCAGGTCAATGGCATGAACAGTGAAGGCAGCCTGGCACATGCACCACTATGCCCATAAGAACCCTGATGCTGCTTGCATGTTGCATTCAGTCTGGGCAGCAAATATAAAACACAGCAGCTCTCTCTGTCCTGTGACTTCCTATAGCAACTCAGGCCCAGCAACTCGAAGAAGGCTCCCAGAGGGCCCTTTGAGTCTGCTGCGGAGCTTTAGATTTTCTAGGAGGTGGATGAGCTCTAATCCTCAATGACAGCACTGAGTTGATTTTTGATCCAGGTTTAATTGCACTTGCTGCCTCTAAGGTGTGTCCTGGGAAGGTGCATAAGAGACCCTCCAAGGATGGGGAATTCACAGGCTTTATATTCTTGGTGATCTGGATAGTCCCTGAAGGCCCTGGGCTGACTTCCATTTGGTAATATTTCTGGAAATCAACAGCTGCTAATTTCTCATCATGCAGAAAAGTCTAAACAGCTCTGTTCTCCAGTAGGGAGTCTTCTCCGAAATAGAGGTGAAACGGCTGCTAGCAGGACTGCCCCTGGATTTAACACAGCTGATGGAATATCTTTCAGAGACAATGATAGGATTGCCCTTGCTCTTACCTTGAGTGACCACCACAATCTCCTTTACCTTCCGGTACTGGTTTAACAGCCCCGTAAGCTCCTCTATCCGACGGTCCTGCCACAGTGTGAGCAGAGATTTAGATTAATGCTACGCTGGCAGCTCAGATGATTTCATTTTGGGACCCACGCTATGTTCTGGGCACAAGGAGAAGAAATCCCACGTGGAACCAAAGGAAAAGAGTGTCCAGGCCCCATTCCACAGAGCTGGGATTTCAGTGGTCTGCCTCATAGGCATCTGCAGGCATTCACGACTCTACCTGAAGACTGTGAGTCATCTGAGACACCCTTCACAGGGCTTAAACATTTTCAGAAGCACGCAACTCACTGTCTTCCTACCTTCCTGAAGTGGTCATTGAAATCTGCCTCCTGGTCCTAGTGTTGCCCACTGGAGCGACACAAAAAAAGACTAAAATAAAGCTGTCATATTTATCCCAATATACTCATTTGTTCCCTAGGAGTCTGAGATACCTCATACTGCAGAGTAAATTCCCAGAGAAGATTGTTTCATTCAAGGCAAAGGCCTTGAAAGGAACTTGGGAGACCACACAGGTCGTAGATAAACTTGGGTGTGAAAGCTGGCTGTGCTATTTACTAGTTACCTGACCTTAGGCCAAATTACTTAAGTACTCTGAGTCTGTTTCCTCATCTGTAAAATGAAGGGTTGTGATCCTCAGAGATGATGTTTATACCAGCCAGGTACTCTTTATTTATAGAGGTGGCTATTTATGACTGTGCCAAAATTAGATGCAAAGGATATAAGATGGCAGAGTAAACTGAGGCACAGCATGCTGCCAAGTGTCTCTATGATGGTTCTATTGTCAGATCATGCATATGGGAGATTGGGGGGGCTATTTTGCTAGGAATTCCAGCAAGAGCTATGATATTGGCAGTGATCACAGCAGCAGCAGTATTTTTTTCCCCCCACACCAGCAGGAACAGGCAGGGCTATAATCTGCCTTTAGGAGATTCCATTTAGACAAACTTTCCATTTCTCAAAGCTAAAAACAGGTGGCTGAGGCCAGGTCTCTAGGAGGCATAAGTCATTCTCCTGACATACCCCTATGTCAATGGCATAATAAGTATGGCCCTGTCCAGAATATCAGAGACCAGCAGGGACCAAACAGAGCCAGGGATGTAAGCATGGAAAAGACAAGGCTACCCAATGACCATCTCACCTTATCTTCATTGGCAAGCAGCAAAGTTTCCATCCCCATTTTCAGACGTTGAATTTCTTGGTCTAAAAGAATTCGGGTATAGAAATAATTATTTATATAAATGCAAACAGCTATCCACACTTGCTATGATGCCTCCCAAGTTCAAATGAAGACTTTCCATGTGAACATGGCTCTTTTAGTTCTTTAAAGAGGCCAGGATGGTGTCTGCCACAGACTCATTCTCTTTAAGTATTTGCTAGACTACTAAATGAAGGAATCCAGTATGCTGTCTTCTCTTTATAGACATTTATGGGCAAAATCAAAATGCCCATGTACTTGAGGTGACACAGATCTTTCAAAACCAACATCTCCTAAGAATATAGACATTTTTATCCTTTACAACTTGAGTAGGCATGTACCTGGGCTTCTGGCTGGCTTTGAAGAAAATCATACAGTCTGACAAATCGTAGGAAGAGGAGAATTTAACATTAAAAAATCTACAGTTGAGTGAAGACTGGGAAATAAAAATTATGTAAAAGAGTTGGTACTTGGCTTAATTTGAAGTGATATAGTCAAAACTGACTAACAAATGTTTAGATGTATTGGGATAGATACATATATGCAAATGCTGGGTTAAGGATAAACAATCTTATTTCATCATAAACCAGAATTTCCCTATGGGCTGAGAAATCTGTCGGTCTGCGGTGGAAAACCCGCAGCCTTCTCTCAGTTTGGACCCAACAGGGACTCTGTTGATTCCTTAACTGTTTTGGAGAGCCTAAGGAAGCGGGAGGTCATTTGCCAGATACTCTAGGAATTGGCACGTAGCTAGATTGTTCAAAGAAGGATCTATGCCTCCTCCTAAATGGGAATAGGGATGTCTATATCAAAAAAAAGTACAGGAGTCAAGGGAATATATAGGCCTCCCATTTTCTTTTGGGATGCTTGTTACATCTAACAAGAATAGCAACAGTAGATCTATGGACTTTGTGTAAACAGTTGTGGAGATGAATTTTCAGAATAAAGTGGATAATCGCTTGCTCATTATTTAGGCTCTGGGTAGCTAATATCAGCTCTGCAGCTCACTTTGCTGGGGAGGGCAGTAAGCTTCATATGAAGACTGGCAAACCCTGATCCACTGGTCAGAACCTAACTTCAACAGCAAATGACCCAAGGACCAGCTCTAGAAAGTACCCAGTAATGGAGTGGGGTAGGGCCTGGGAGGCTCAGACTGTGGGGAGAGGAGGGGTAGACTGGGAAGGCTGCCTGGCCTAGAAGTCATGACATGGGGCACTCTCTGTCCAGGCTTAGCATCAGAAATAGTCCAGGTTGTCTTAGTAGAGCCCGGCCTCTACAAGCAGGCCTTGGCAGGTAGGCAACACAGCCAATGGCTTGGGCGGACACTGAGAAAAGCTAGGAGAGGGATGAGCATGTTGATAACTAATTTCCTTCTCCAGCCTAAGCCATTGTTGCATGGCTTCCACACCCCAACTGGGGATCCAAGCTAAGCAGTGCTGAGGCCAGGATGTGACTAGGTAGTGACACCAACCCGTAGGACTATATGATCTTCAGCATTGCTCTGCAGCCTGGTAGTGAGTGGAGAAGTTGAAAGGTGTGTGATCATTTTGTATACATGGCAAACAGCCATAAAGATTTATGTGTTTATTACAGTAGTTGAGGATTTATCCTCTATTTTTGATCAGCAAGACTTGAACTCCTCAGGGACCATTCACCATCCTTTCACTTATTCAAGAAATATTTCTTAGGGAAATATTTCTACAATGAAATATTTCCACAAGAAATATTTCTACAATGGGCCGAATATTGTGCTGGGCTTTGTGGATACGCTCTTAAACAAGAAACATATAGTCCTTGCCCCAGAGTGGGGATAACACACAACACTGGTAAGTTATAATAAGTGCTAGGCAGGAAAAAGAAAGGATATGGAGTTAGAGAATAATAGGACTGGGACCACCTATTTGAGTTAGGGTGGCCAGGAAAGGTGTTTCTGAGAGGTAAGATTTGAAACCTCAAGAATGAAAAAGAACTGACTTGTTTCTGTAATCTCAGGGCCTTATACAAGCATCAGGCAGATCTCCATGAAACGACTGAATAAATTGCTAAAGCCTCCCCTTTGGTGATGATACAGAAGTAAGGCCTTTCAATCAAATGAGAGAGTTAGGTATTTCCTGCATTTTCAGTAAAAGCTCCAGAGGTGGCTGCACAGAACTTCTGTGCATCTGAAAAAAGCCTTCTAGTTAGGGGAGAGTTCCATGGGAATGATTCCACAATAGTGCTGCATTATAGGGATACACACAAGCACACAAACTGGTGCATCCATTCACTTGGCCATGCTTGCACACATATATGCATGTCCATTAGCATGGCTATACACACAAGCATATGCACACTCATTTATAGAAAAACAGGCTCACTTATAAGAGTAGGCCCAGGGACCCAGACAACTGCATTTTGTCACAGTCAAGCTAGTCACCTCTCTCTGTGTGGTCACCGTGGAGAGCTGCTGTCCGGGAGAGCTGGCTGTGCAGACGCTCAATTTCTGCATCTTTCAGGGCCACCTGTTCTTGCAGCTGGGCGACTTCAGCCTGGAAAAGCAACAGAGGATCCCTACCAGGTCAGAAGGACTGCTAAATCATGATGAAGTGCCTCTCGTCAGATTCCAGAGCCCATCAGGCACCAGGGTGAATCAGGAGTTAGGAGAAGAGGTGAGCAGTAGCAGGGGCTCACTGCCCTCTCTACAGGTGGAACTCTGCTGACTGAACTCACTCTTCTAGGCCATCCTGGCCCTCCCCCACAGCTCTGGACATCAATGTGCTTCTTCCCCTGCATCTTCCTACATGACCAGGTTTTCTCTCCCCTGCCCTGTGAGGACTGGGATTGTGATGAGGAGTTGGGATTGTGTGCAATGGGAGGGCTGTTCTTGGTGCAGAGGAGGATATTCTGGATGTGGTCTTCCTTCTCCCAAGATACTCATGCAATAACATTTAGAGACACCACTGTAACAAGTGCATGCAGCTTTCATCTTTCCAACCCACACAGAAAATACAGCAGAAGCCAAATCACCACTGGTGGAGAAAAGGTAAGCCAAGGGCTCCCTCCTTCAACACGCTCCTACCCTTTGGGCACAGTCACTGCCTCTCTCCAATGTCCAGGCATGTGTGCATGTTCACTCATATATAGATGTACAAACATTCAGGAGTGCTTAATTTACATACTGTGGCAAAAAAGCATGTATACACAGCTCATAAGTACACACATACATTCATATTTGCACACACACAGGCAGCTGCACTAGATGGTTCCCAGGTCGCAATTAAGTAGTGCAGGTTAAATTTCATACACAACACTAGGTTTGGTTGTTCATGCTTTCCCATACTCATTAGGAGATCAGAATTGTATAGGTCCTGTCCCAAGAGGTACCTGGATTTTGGAGTCAAACAAACCTTGATTCTCTTTAGTCGGGTGACCTTGGGCAAGTAAGTTAACCTTTCTGAGTCTCAGCTCACCTATAAAATGGGAAAAACTACACCTACTTCATGGGACTGCAATAAGGCTTAAGATAATGGTTATGAACGACCTAGTCCAATATTTAGTATATACTAAGAGCTCAATAAATGCTACTGCTATTTGCTCCTCTCATCCTATTCTTTTCTTTGTGGATAATTGGTTCAATTCTCTCTGCATCAAACCAGGTAAGAAAAGGGATGAGCATCGAATGTGGAGTTGGTCAATAAAAGACAGCAAAGGCTTCTCCTCTGGCCACCCCTTCCCCATGTGTTGGCCCTATCATGTCCCACCTTTGGTCCTGAAGGTCATAGTATAAGCTGTTCATTTCCACAAAGGCCCAAGTTAATATTTGAACAACCCCAAGTAATTAAGTGAATACTGGCCCTGTTGGCAACTCTGTTGCTGGACAGGCCTTGTGTTCAGTTTCAGCACAAAGACTGAGCACCCACCCTGATCAGCCCCTGCGCTCACTTTCTTACATCAAATCCTCACAAGAAACCACCGGAGGAAACAATATCTCCGTAAGTCATCAGGGAGCAAACGGGAGTAATACAAGATTCTGTGTCAGTCACAGAGCTACTTGGTGACCAGGCCAGGATGCAAACCCTGGCCTGCCTGCTCCAGTGTCAGGGCTCCACCCACCACCGCATGTCTGCTTCTGAGTTAACAGGACAGATGAAGGCCACTCTTACCAGGCTTGGGCTCCCTGAGCTCACCTCAAGGGTTTCTGAATCACCTTCCCTAACATCCCCCAAATAGGACAGGGATGACCATATAAAGAGATGACAAGGGGTAGGGTTTCCTTATTCCAAAGTTCATAATGAAGCACTGCCCCTCTACTCACAGAGGCCAAGAGCTGGGTCCTGCTGTGCAACCCGCTTGCTGAGACATGCAGCTATGGAGCAGTTTATCAGAGCTCACTCAAGGCAAAGATGCCCATGGGCTTATGACTCATGGTGACAATGGCTTCTGAAGATATTAGCTTTGGGAGTCTCAACATCCATTTCTACAAAGGCCAGATGATTCTTGAAAGATATTCCTTTAACTTTTCTTGTACCTCTCCACACCCATTTCTCCCTTTCTTTGTGGACAAGATGGGCACTGGTCTCTGTCAGAAATCTGGATACCTGATGCTTGTCTGCTGGCCCCACAGTTGGGAATTCAGCAGTGTGGACTGATCAAGACAGAATCTAGCACCTGGCACTATGAGGGCTCTTCTTCCTGAGCCCTGCCTCTAGGGGAGGTCCTGTAGGTATATACAATGGACCCTACAGACCAAGTGACTGGGTCCAACCTGCCTTGTGCCAATTTCCACAGAAATAGGCCAGACTCTATAGGGGCTCTGTTATCCTTTGAACGATCTCTGTCCCCGCAGTTGGGAAGGCCAAGAACACTCCAGAGACCTACTTGACTGTGTATGTTACTGCCACTTGACTGTGTATGCTACTGTCTGAGTCCCTGCAGATGCTGTGCCTCATTAAACCCAGGGACCATGCCCTACTGTCATTGCACTGGGAGATGAATCCCTTTCAGGGACCGAGAGGCCTTAAGCAGAAAAGTGAAAAACTTCCAAAAACAGTGCTGGTTTTCTCTGCAGGGAATCAGGATGATGTTGGAAACAACATGAAGGCACAGGAATGACACAGACCCAGATGTGAACCTCAGCTTGGCCATGCTGAGCCTCTGTTTCCTTCCCAGTCAAGTGAGAATAAAAAAACATATACCTCACTAGGTGATTTTATGGATTATATGATCAAATGTGTGCAAATAGCTTGGTACATTCTGGCACATAGGAAGTGCTCCACACCTGGTAGTTATTAAATAACCCTTAGCATCTCAAAGGTCTACATGCCAAGGCAAAGAGCTGGGGTAATTTAAAAAGAAAAGTATTATTTGGTTTTATGACAGAGGGTGTACAACTTCAAAGGTTTCCCCAAGACAGGGCTTGTTTGAGTGGGGCATTGTGATGGAAGGTTCTGAGCTACTGGACAAAACCAGTGCCCCTAGAGCTGGTGCCTGTGAAGCATACACATACACAACTACACTCAGATACACACAGGCCAGGACACAGATGGGTCTGATTGCCTAGGCTTGGTACCAAATAGCTGTAAAATCCTGGGAAAGTTAAATCTCTCTGTGCATCCATTTCATTATCTGTAAAATGATTAATCAAATTATTTTACATGTATACACTAGATTACATATTTACATATGTTCAGTGCTTTATTTTGATAACATGAGAAGTCATAAAATTTTAAATAATAGCATGATATAAAATTGCATATAAATTATCAACAATAAAAATTAAGAGACAGAGATAGGGAGACCCTGATGTTTGAATATTTCTTCCTGCCAAATCTCATGTTGAACTGTAACCCCCAGTATTGGAGGTGGGCCCTGGCAGGAGGTGAATGGATCATGAGGGTAGATTTCTCATGAATGGTGGTGCCACCCTCTTGGTGCTGTCCTCGCAATTGTGAGTGAGTTTTCACGAGATGAGGTTGTTTAAAAGTTTGTGGCACCTCCTCTCGTCTCTCTCACTTGCTCCTGCTTTTGCCTTCTGCCATGACTGAAAACTCCCTAAGGCTTCACTAGAAGCTGAGCGGATGCGACCAGCATGCTTCCTGTAAAACCTGCAGTACCCTGAGCTAATTAAACCTCTTCTTTATAAATTACCTAGTCTAAGCTATTTACTTGTAGCAATGCAAGAATGGCCTGACACAGACCTAAAACAGAAGAGAATACATGGAAGGAAATATTAGCACTGGTAGTACCTGGGTGGTATGAGTGCTTTTGATTCCTTTAATTTTTTATGTTTTGAACATTCTCTATAGTGTGTGTTACTGTTTTTATAATAATTAGCAATTAACCTGCACAAAAAATAAAAATACAAAGTAGAAGTTAAGAAAATTCTAATAAAAACGATCCAGTAATGCCCTTGGGTGGCACTGCAGACACAGTAGGGGAAGGCAGGTGTGAGCCTCCCATCTCCCCATACTCCCCAAAGGAAACCTAACTGTAGCCTACTGTAAACTTCCTGAAATTTAAATAACAATTCACCGTTTTAAAATCCAATGTGCAGGCCAAAAAAATTCATGGGCTACATGTAACCCACTAGTTTTGATCTCTGCACTTTAGTATAGGAAAAGAAGGAAGAAACAAAGAGGGGACGGAAGAAATTTATTTCACAATATAATTTATTTTTGGTGTCCTTTAAATTGCAGGCTCCCTAGTTTAAGAGAAACATGATTTGATTGAAGAAATAATTCAAAGCTTATATCATTTTTAGGATTATATTTTGTGCCAAATATAAAGCATGCCTATTTTTTGAAAAACTGATTCTAGAAGGGACTACTGAATTTAAAATGATGCATCCAACATCTGCTTTAGGACTCATGACTCACTGCTTGCCACTCACTTGCTCCCCCACTCCTAGCCCCTTCTTGGTCCAGCTTCAGCCAGGCATTATGGGGTGCAGGGAGAGGAAGCAGACTGGGTTACTACACTTGAGCAATTCATAATCTCACAGGCTTTCTCCATGAGGATCTTTCCTGGATCAAGTCTGTCTGCTGCCCAATCTGGGCACTGTTGTGTGTCCACACTGGAGGGCTGATTTGCATTTTCAAACTTAGGCTACTGGAAACCCCCAAGCTGGAATGCAGACCTTCTCCACAAGGCCCTCGTACTCTCTCCGTAAGCATCAGGAGTGCCGTTTACCTTAGTGGCCTTTAGCTTCCATTCATACTGATTCCGTTCATTTTCCAATTCTTCCACTTTGATTTTGAGGTGCCTGAGCTCTTGCAGTAACTCCTAGAGGGAGGAGGGAGAAAGACAAAGTTCTGATGGTTAAAAGATGTGCTCTCGATTTACCAACTTGGTTAAGCTCATGCATAGGGGATGCAGCAACCACATCAAGCTCCACATAGCAGCTTTAATCTTTAAACAAGACCCTTGTTTCAGGAAAGCTGTATGGCCATTAAAAAACAAAGGCCAGTGCATTCCAGACATAAGAAAGTGAAAACTTTCCTTTTAGTTTTAGAACCTGTTCTGCCTGCCCCTTTCTCTGACATCTATGTCCTCTGCGGGGTATGCCAGCATCACACACATGGGTATAGGCAGGCAGGCGAGGCTTTGGAGTGGGGAGAACAGAGCTGCTGAAATGAAGCAGCTTCTTCCCTGTGATGCAAAGTAGTAGGAAGCAGGCTAATTGGGAGCATCTCTCTGTGCTGGGAGTGAAGGAAGATAGAAGAAGGGGCCTGTGATCCTGGAAGGCCTCACAGAGGAAAAAAATGAAACCCGAAGGGAACAAACGTTAAGGGCCAAATATAGATGTCATAATGGGTGTTCCAGTTCAGAGGAAGATAATAGTTTGAAGAAAGAAAGGAGGAAGAAAGCATCCAGGGAGGAGTAAAGATAGGAGACAGAAAGGGAGATAACTCATGGGGCTGGAGCTGAGGATGGGTGTAGGTACGCAGTGGAAGATGAGGCTGAGAAGTTAAGGTGAGGCCCTAAGGTAAAGGCTTGAGGATGAGAATACATATGATGAGTTCTGATGCCATTCTTTGGACAGTAGTGAGTCACTGAAGGTTGCTGAGTGGGGAGGTGACACAAACAATTTTCTCTTACATGGAATTCAAGCCCCTATATTCTGACTCCAGGACCCTTGTTTGTGAAACTACTCCTTCTATAAAGATGACTCCACTAAGCACTGTTATCTTGAACCAAGATTCTCTTAACAGACAATTAGTCCTGCTGACTAGCTCCCATCAGAAGAATTGGCATAAAGATAATTATTTCCATAGGCTTTCTGAACTACAGTCTCATACAACAAACTTCCTACTTAACATCACATGGATGCTCATAGGCATCTCCGGACCGTCATGTGCCAAGTGGAATCCTCAACTCCCCTCCTAGTTACTCTCATCTTACTAAATGCCATATCCATCGATCTAACAGCTTATCCAGAAACATAGGATCTATCCTCAGCATCTCCCTCTCCTTCCTCCCCTATGTATGCAGTTCATCCCCAAGTTTTATTAATTCTACTTTCAGGAAAATGACTTGAATGTCACATTTCTTTCCCACTCAGGCACCACCACTCTGGTCTAGCAATTAGCACTGACAGCCTGGACAGTCAATTCATTGGTTGCTTCTCGGTTGTCTTGCTCCTCTCAAAGCAGTTGACCCCGTGGCATCTGGGGGAGTGATATGATCAAACCATACATTAGATCACGGCACTCCCATGCTTCTCAAAGCTCATAAACTTCAACACATGACCTGACACCTCCCTGCCTGCCTCTTGGATCACTCTTTCTCCCTAGTTATGCTCTAGCCACATGGATAATTTTCAGTTCCTCTCTCCAATTTAGGTGTTTGCAGGTAACATTCCCTCTGTCTGGAATTTTCTGCCAGGTTAACTCCTGCCCATCCTTCAGGTCTCCCTGAGTAAATCTATCCTGACCTCCATACTATATCAGGCCCCTCTGCTATATTCTCTTGTACTTCCTACATAATATGCAATTAAATATTTATTTGTATGACAGCTAACAGCTAGCTCTCCTCCTAAGCTGTAAACTCCATGAGGCATTTGCTAACCTCTGATTATCCTGCAGTGCCTGGCACATAGTAGGTATGCACAATTTGTCAATGAATGCACACATGAAACTCAAGTCATTATTTAACTGGCCTGGAGGTCTTGGCCTTCTGAGATCATCCACCACGAAGTGACATTGCTTACCCTTGAATTTCGTAGGGTCATTTATTAAGATTGCCTTCTAGCTGAGGTGAGCATTTGCTGATGCCCATTAAAAACAAAACAAAGAAAACTTCTGGCCAGGCACGGTGGTTCACGCCTGTAATCCCAACACTTTGAGAGGCTGAGGTGGGTGGGTCACTTGAGATCAGGAGCTCGAGACCAGCCTAGCTAACATGGTGAAACCCTATCTTTACTAAAAATACAAAAATTAGCCAAGTGTGGTGATGAGTGTCTGTAATCCCAGCTGGAAAAAAAAAAAAAAAAAAGGAAAAGGAAACTTCTCAACTAAGGCTATTGCATCCATGATCTGCATCACTGGATATCAAGGCCTCAGTTACCTGCTTTGACTTGCAGCAGACCCTGAATCATTATCTGAGAACATTATTGGCCCTGCCTGAGAGGCTCCAATGCCCACAAGTTGGGGGTTCTTCTGCTCAGCCTTGTATCCTAGCCAGGCTACTCAGTCTGTTGGAGAGGGTGTCAGGCCAGCTGATATCAGAATCGGAAGTATGCAGGTTCCTACTGCCTGAGGAGCTGCCACTGTGGGTACACAGTGATCATCCTCTCCAGGCTCTGTGACCTCTGGAACATCCTCTTCCTTCCATGTTACTTGTTGTCCATCACTGACTACCAACATGAGTACACGCACATTTTACCTTCCTTTAAAAGTCTTGCTGGAGTAACCTACTCAACATAGGTCATGGGCCAACACCCTCTCAAGGCTTCTCTATCCAAATCTACATTTACATCTTGACTTTCCTGTTTTCCCCCTGTCCTTTAATGCAGCAGGAAATCTTTCCCACCGAATCCCTCCCCCCAAAACCTATGTCTAGATTTTCAACAGGCTCTCTAATTGAGTATGGACCATAGTAACTTCCTACAGAGCCAGGGTACCCTCTGTAGTACTCATGGCTGCTGTGACCTCAGTCTTTTCTTGGGGCTCTTCCAAGTCCTTTTCAATAGTAGGCCTCCTTAGAGGCATAGGCTTGTCTCTGCTGAAGCTGCTATCACCTGCCATAAGCAAAGTCACAGAGGACCAGGTCATCCCCATGTGGAGAGCCAAGTCCAGAGTCCCAGTCAGATACAGCCCTGTGTGGCCCAGTGGTTATAAAATCAGCCTGATGTGATTACGTGGGGGGGATTTTTCCTGGAAATTCAGATGACGACTTAATTATTCACAGCACATGAAAACTTGCATTTTATTTTTTCACTGGGGGTAAACATAAACTTGAAAGGATTCTTTTTCATAATACTTTTTTTTCCTTAAAAAAAAAATCATGTGAAACAAAACTTTGTTTAATCTCCCAGCCTGGGAGGAGGAATCAGGATCTGAGTCATATACATGGGAAGGGGAATCATGAGGCTTCCTGTGGCACAAATGCCCCATCACTCAGAGCACCTGGTGCACCTCATTCCCAGCCCTTAAGGAGATGAGTGCCACCTGTTTGAGGGTTGGCCTCACCTGCTCAGACCCTGCTCAGTGAGGGTCACTGAACTCACTTCACATCCCAAGAGGATTGAGTGAATCCAAGCTCTGCCCAGAGGTAACAACAGATCCATGCCAAGCCACTGCACTCTGTTCTGGTTAGGAGAAACCCCAGCCCCTCCACGAGTGAAATGCCCCACACACGCATGCTCTGGTATACTTAAGTGTGGTTCCTACAGGTGACCCCTCCCAACAGGCACAGTCCTGGCCGCAGGACTGGGACTCGGCCACACCGTCACTGGCCGCTACCTCCTCAGGGTGGTCCCTACTGTGTAACAGGCGCTCTTGAATCTGCCTGTGGATGTCCAGCTGCAGCCTACACATCTGCTCCTGCAGCTCACTGATCACATTCAGAACCGACTGTAGGAAGGAAAAGAAAGAAGAGAAAAGCGCTCCAGGTCAGACAGCTCTCAGATGCAGAACTCCTTAAGAGAAAAGCACAGAGGTGCATGGGGCAGGGAGGAGGTGGCACCCAGTGGTCACTGTCGACAGCCCTCCACTTTCCTCACCAGAACCAAAAGACATGGCATTTTTCCTCAGGCCTGCCCCATCCAGGTGCCTGTCTGGCAGTTCAAACAAATCCCCAACAGCTCCTTTGTGCCATACTGTTGTGTCAACACCGAGATATGGAGTCTAGAAGAAACCCTTCATCCAAGCAGAAACAATAGCAGATGTGGGTGCACACCGGGGCACACACACAAACACATCCCCTCTCCACATATGCATGATACACATACTGACTCCCCTTACCCAAACACCCAGTGTGTCAGCACGTATGCACACGCGACATATGGCACACATAACACTTATCCATGACAATATGTACCTAAACTCTGAACTCGGTCCGGCACCAATATGCTATTTCAGTGTCTTCATCTTACATTCCTCCATCTTGTCTACAAGATTATCCCAAGCAACGTTTTTGCAACACTTCAGTGAAATGTGGATTTACCTGGTCTACCACAAGACACATTCCTGGCCAAACTGATAAGGCCAATCTAATGTGACTCACTCCTCGAGGACACCAATCCCCACTACTTTGTCTCCTAGCTTCTTGCAAACCATCATAGAGTTGGCCCCAAACTCAATAGACTAAAATTTATTGAATCTATCACACTTTTGCCATTTTGAAAATCAAGAAGGAAATGGTTCCAGTTTTCTAGAAACATTTGATTTTCCTGATTCCTTAAAGTTAACTTATAGCAAGCACTTTGGGGGACTACTATCCTAAATTTTTTGTACCTGTCAGAGGCATCCATGGAATCAAGTCCATTTTTTCTTTGTTTTTCTTATTAAGAACATAACTCTGTGTGTGTGTGTGTGTGTGTGTGTGTGTGTGGCTTTGTGTTGTCCTCAGCATTATCCTTTAGTTTGGGATGTCCCCTTCCTGACACTGGTCATGCAGGTGCACTTTTGTCTTTAGCATATGTCCTTTCTGCCTTTTGTACAAGCCCCTCTGAAAACTACTTCCTTTCAAGACACCTCTAAGCTCTTCCTTTTTATTGGTATTATCTGTGAGATTGCACAGTCAGAATTATATTTAAGTAGTTCAACATTCTTGGGTCTTCCTCTATTTGAGAGTTCCCCATCCATTTTATTTTTAAACTGTCAGAGTTATGACTGACCCAAGTTTACAGTGCATGTCTGTTTATGCCTAGTTTTTTCCGTGCTCACCCTTGTGAACATTCAAATAACAACGACCACTTTCTCTCAAGGTACCTATCACTTTTACTTCATAAACCAGTGCCTCCTTTTGCTTCAATATTGGAGCTAGAATGGCAGTTTTCCTAGTTTTGTCTTCTACCCTCTGAGTAGAGGGTAAGCAAGTGAGAAAAACAAACAAGTAAACATTCAAATGCTTCAGAATTCAGCTGGGAGACATTTAGGAGCTAACCAAGTAAGTTGCTGCTCCCCTTCCTCCATCACTGCCCCTTGTGTGTATCAGTCTGGAGACCTGCATCAGGAACACATCTGTTTTCCTCCCTCTGCTCAGCGTGTGGTGTACCCAAAACTTCTGGGCTACTCTGCTTTAATTCTCCTGAGCCATGTGTTGTCACTGTTTTATGGTATGTCTGTCCCCAGGCTTGGCATTTCAACTTAGCTTTATAATTTTTTTTTTTTTTTTTGAGACAGAGTCTCGCTCTGTCTCCCAGGCTGGAGTGCAGTGGCGTGATCTCGGCTCACTGCAACCTCCACCTCCCAGGTTCAAGTGATTCTCATGTCTCGCCTCCCAAGAAGCTGGGACTACAGGCGCACAATACCATGCCTGGCTAATTTTCATATGTTTTAGTAGAGACAGGGTTTCACTATGTTGGCCAGGCTGGTCTCAAACTCCTGACCTCAAGTGATCCACTCTCCTCGGCCTCCCAAAGTACTGGGGTTACAGGTGTGAGCCACTACACCTGGCCTAGCTTCATAATTCTTTATCTCCAGGGCTGGCCCATCTCCTCTCTTAACAGGTCTGTTTCCCTCCCATAAAGCAGACCCTTTTGTAGCTCTATTCCATTCTGGGTCCCACATCATGATGTCTAGGTGGCATTTATGAGGTTATAATTGCTGTCCTGTGTTGTAATCTCAGCTCACTTTTTTTTTAATCACACTTTGCCAACCATTAAAGTTCTTCTTTATGGTTCTTTTCTGTGTGAAACTACTGAGCACCTCCTGTAATCACAGTTGTTCCCAATTCCATCTTACCTGTTAATCTTGTATATAATTTTACTTAGTTCTTTGTTCTTTTTTCAGGCTCAGTTTAATACTGTCCTGGCACTCTTATGCATTACATTGCTCATGGGAATATAACCTCTATGTTCTAGAGAGGGCAATTTGGAAATATCTGTCAAAATGTCAAGTTCGCGTACTCCTTGACCCATAAACTCCACATCAATATCTTTACATATATACAAGATTATTCACTGCAGCATTATTTGTAATAGCAGAAACTTGGAAACCACCTCAATGTCCACTGAGAGAGGACTGGTTAAATAAATTAGGCTATAGTTGGATGGTAGAACAATATGCAGACATAGATATGAATGAGGAAGTTTTTAAAAACATACTTGGTGTAAAAAGAACTCCAAGACTACTAAATTTAAAAAGAAAGGTCTAGAATAGTGAACATCTGTATAAAAATGAGGGGAAGTGTGTGTGTCTGTGTGTATCCACATGAATGTACTTGTCCACACATAATATAACTCTGGAAGGATACAAACTGATGGCACTGGTTCCTGACTGCTGACTGGAGGACAGGTGTTGAATGAGATCTTTTGCTATATGCCCTTTTGAACTCTTGATTTTTGAATTGTGGGAGTATATTTCCTATATTGATGCAAATGAGTAAAGAAAGAAAATAAAAGCAAGAATAACAAAACTCTCCTCATTAGGCCAGCTCATCTCTGAGCAAACACAATCTTCCCAGATCTTGCTCTGTAGTCCAAGTCCATCATTCTGTTGCCTCAGTTCAGAAATCAGAATCCCTTTCTCCCAAGGTCCTAACCACAAGAAAGAAGGAATGATGGCATCATCGCTTGTGCTATAAGATGTGTCCATTTTCTGCAGGAAATCCTAAAGATTCTTTCCTGTTCTCTTCTTGCTCACACGTACCCCTGATCAGTTAGGCTGACTCCCCTTCCTAGCATATCTGGGGTCCTTGCTCCCTTCTTAACAGGCTGTTCTGGTAACTACTCACAGAACCCTCCAGTTACCACAGTGGGGTCCAGCTGCAGGTTGCCGGCACCCCCACAGCATGGGGAAGCCAGATTCCTTTCTCAGAGAAGACCCATCTGAGCAACACGCCTATGCAATGCTTTGATCTGTGTCCACACACAGGTTTCCCTTTACCTCTGGATCTCTTTCTTTCATGCTCCATCTCCTTATTGTGGTATTTACTTTCCATGTCAATCATTCTTCCATAGTCCTGCTTTTCAGGAGTACATCTAATTTATCCAGTCTTCAGTACCCTCACATGACACTGAACCATTGCAAAAGGCTGATGAGAAAAGGTAAAAAGGAAACCTAGTATTCATCCAAATCTCATTTGGGCCACTACTCATTCCTGAGCAAGGCTGGCCATCAAGGAACCTGTGCCTGCAAGTCCTCAAGTCTTACAGAATGACTGTCAGTAATCATTTCCACAACTTAAACAGCAAGATGCTGGCTTGAGCTATGATCAGAATCAGAGCAGAAGGAGCAGTCTGCAATGCTCTTGCCACCAGCATTCTCTTCTTTTCATTAAAACATAAAACAGAATTTGAGGATAAAGCCTGAGCTAAGCTGAGGAGGTTTATTTCAGATCTGGCTACCTCATACCTAAGGGGAAAAAAAAAAAAAAAAAAAAGAATCCTGCCTGTTCCAAACCATACACAATGAGCCCTTAAGCTAAATACATTCACCGGAAAAAAACAGCTGCAGTACAGTATGGAAAGCAGCATTCCCTTTATTCATGCAATTACAACATCTGATGACCTCAGCTAGCAAAATGTCTCACTCAAAATAAACATCTCCATGCACATGACAATAGTGCAGCTTAAGCAGCACCCTGTGGTTTTAAACCCCTGGTGCTCCAGATACTCACAAATAGAGGTAGAAGTTCTGTGCATACCAGCAAAGATTATGTGCAATTACAAGAATGAGGAATTTGTTTCAGATCATGTGGCTGCTCACTGATTATCACAGGTTTGCACAGCCTGCAGAATTCCTCCACGTGGAAACCTAATATTTGTACTAGCAACTGGAAAGGGCTGTTATCTGGTAGAATTGAGGCCAGACACTCACAGTCTACGTTGCCTTATGCATGAACAGACCAATGAAAAACAAAAACAAGAAATTCAGATTTAAAAATAATCCTTCAGAAAAGAAAGAAAAAAGCAAACAGCAAGATGACTGTGTTAGTGCTTCTTATCCCAGAAGCGGGAGCTCTCCTTCCTTTCTGATGTCCCTTTAAAAGGACTGCATTATCCCAGCTTGGTGCTAACTCTGCATACTTCCACAGATGGGCTGACTTTAATACTCACACCCCCCACCCCTCATGCACGGATCCCAGAGGTGGCTGGTGTAGAACCAGGTATATGACCCAAATTGACCCAATGAAATGCACTCCTGGGGCTTTTGCTGGAATCTTTGAGAAAGCACCTCTTTGACTGCAGAAGTTGCCTGGCTGGTAGGATATCATTCTGGAGCTACCAATGGCTATCTGTGTCACCACTTGGGGAGAGTCTTCTTGAGAACAAGGCTAAAACAGAACCAAGTGATACAACTGAGACTAATTTCTAGTGACACTGTGAGATTACCTGGATCTAGTCATACTGCATTTTTTAAACCCTAGACTTTTCAAGTTACATGACATAGGTCTCTCTCCTCCCTTTTTTTCTTGATTTTGAGTTGAGTGTCTGCCACTTTAAGCCTTCTCACAGAGTTTATGGAATTCTGCCCCCGAAGTCCTAATGTGTGTTCACATACAATCATGCATGTTGAAACATTGGTAAAATAACTTTAAACCAGAAGAAAATTCAGTTACTTCTCCCTGAACATTTAATTCAACTAACACTTCACACAGATTAGCTTTCAGGCTGTGTAAACTTTGCAATATGTAAATAACATATCTATGTCTACATTTTCATTTCCAACATGCTTAACAATACTATCAGTAAGTGATCAATAAAAGCTAACTATTACTATGCTAAGAGTTCCACATACATTGTCTCATTCACTCCTCAGAATAACCAAAGAAATTGGAAGTATTACTACCTCCATCTTACAGAAGAAGAAACGGGTTTGGGAGGTTAAATTACTTGCCCCAGATCACAAAGCCACTGAGCTCAGTTTAAAGCCAGGAGATCTGATTCATCAGCCTGGACTCTTAATCAATACAAGCTACTGTTCTCAGCTTATTGGGGATATCTTCTTTTGGCAACTGTACTTCTAATTAATGAACATGTTCTCAAAAGCAATGCAAGGAATATGCTCGCACATTAGAAATATTCTAATCACCAGTGTGTTTACTCAGCAAACATGGCAGGTTTCAGTATGCACTAATGCTGGCACTTATCAGAAGGGAACAATATCTGTCTTTGGCCTAAATGTAGGAAGGAGATGAAGACATACCAGGTACTGACAAAATGCCAAATACTATGACAGGTACTTAACTTTCATGATTTTATTTGGACTTTACCACACAGTTATCCGCTAACAAGTAGTTAGGTCAGTAAATGAGCAAGGTGTTTCTAAACCTAAAACCTATCTTCTTTCATTGGTGTGAATACAAGAACTTAAAGGTAGAGGCACAAGAAGACGGTTATCTAAGGTTAAAACAGGCTGCCTGCTCTCAAAGGAGTCTGAGTCTAAAATTCTGTAAACATTTATTTTAAAAAGTCTGGCATGTTCCAGCCAATGGCATACAAAGACTGAAAAACAAAATTAGGAAAACATTCTCTAAGAGAAGGCCTTCAGATGGCCGCTCCATAAGACCCATCAGGAGAAAAGAAACACATAACCTGAGGTTCCACCTGGGTCAGGGAAATGCACGTCAAGAAATGTTTCCAGACTCCTTGGATCTAGTGACAATGGGCTGTTGGGAGGCCAACTTCATTATGGTACGTCGTCATTTCCTTGGTTCACACAGAAGACATCTTGTGTCCCTCCATATTTTGTCTTATTCTTCCCCAACTATTGCTTCTCTTTCCATCCTTGTCAGCAGTTTGAGGGCAGATAAAGCCTTAGAGCCAAAACTGGGTGGTTTGGATATTGCTGAAATTTGCAGCCACAGCAAAACTTGATAACTTGGTATTAACAGATCACTGCATCTCTAGTGTATAGATATTTCTGGCACCCAATAGCTTCCAGGCTGGGAGTTGACAAGACAGCCTAAATTCACATTATGACAGCCTTCTCAGGTCTGAGCTTAAGACAGTACAAGTTCACCCTCACCTCTGCTTTTCTCTGCTTCTCCTCCTGCTCTCTCTGCTCCTTCTCCATGCCAACCAGCTTGAGCTTCAGCTCAGACACTTCAGTCATCAGATCAAGCTTCTGGGTCTCAAGAGATGTGCGGCTTAGCAGCTCCTGCAAGCAAAAACAGATCTTGAAATCAGAAACCACCATGGCAATAAGAACAGCTCTGGCTTCATCTACAGCACATAAGACAATACCTAAATTGTGTGTTCAACAACACAGAATTGAGACTGGTACATATGAGTCACAGGCCTATTATGGATGGGCCTGGGCTGATGCTGGGCTATCAGGAATAGCACACCCCCGATACCACCCACTATGCTTTGATAGACAAGGTGAGCTACATTTCTCAAATATGTTTGCCTATAGAGACCATTATTCATTATTTCCATATCGAGAAAAGCGAATGGATACTTTCAAAGAACCAAATTTATCAATTTTTTTAAAAAACAAAGCAGCAGATCCTCTCTATCAAAACAAACAAAAGCGCTTAACAATATATTTTTTTCAAAGTCAAAATTTCTAGATCACTTTCTGGGCTCAACCAATGCTCAGCCCAGTCTTCAACATGTTTGAATACAGGACTTTACTGCAATGAACCTAGACAGGAGCTAGAGCACAAAGTAGATGTCCAAAGAGTATTGAATGATTACATATGAATCTTATGTGAGATGGATCTTTCCTGGGCTATTCCAAAATTATAATCTGGCCACTCTGGAATGTAAATAAGACTGTTCTTTCCCAATTGTGAGAACAGACCAGGAAGCTTATTACTAGTCTTGCCATCACTAGAACAGTAGCAGACTATAACCAAATAACCCAGGTCTTTGACGACAAACCTGTCACTAATAAAAACACTTAATAAGCATAAACAAGGTAAAAAATAAAGATGATAGACAAGACACCCACTTAGAACTAATATGATTATAAAGGACCTCAAAAATCAGGATCATTTCCTAAAGTCCAGGGCAACATATTTTTTCCATTGGCAAAGGACAATGTCCTGTAAGGTCCAAAATCCTGGCACATGGTAGACACTGGCTACACAGGTTGTGGCAAGAATAGACACAGCAACCAGGAATAGCAATGGGCCAAATGGACAGAAGAATATGCAATATCCTGCCATGGTTTGACCATTTTGTATCATCTTGGGCAACCCAAGCTCAGCACGAGAATGGCAATCTCAACACCTTGACTCAGCCACTACGAGGTCACAGATTTGGAACTGTCCTCAGATCATGAATCAAACCACGCAGGACAGAAATTTTTGACTTGGAATACATGATTCCCCAGGCCAACGGCCTGGGAAACAGCCTACCTGGGAACGGCAGGCAACAAACTGTTCATCTGCTAGTCTGAGGGGATGGGTATCTATCTAGAAGTCCAGCAACTCAGCATAATAAGCTCCCCAAGCTCTGGGACTAAGGAGGCCAGCTCTTCCTGGGCCAGCCAGACTGGAAGCTGGCTCACAAGGCAGAGGCAGAGCACTGCAGCCAGAGCACAGGCTACTTGGCCACTAGGAGTCAGCCAGATGAGTGTGTCCAATGCACTGGAGAACTGAAATATTTTGAGTGCCTCTTCTGTACCAGAGACTGCTGGTGCTTTTGTATACATCTTCTTAATAAACCCTCCCAGTGAGTTGGCAGTAAATATTATCCCAATTCTACAGATGAGGAAATAGGCCAAGAGAGAGTATGTAAATCTTTTGGCCAAGGACACAAGCCAATCAGCAGCCAAGTTAGTTTTTCTTTCTTTTTTTTTTTTTTTTTTGAGATGGAGTTTCACTCTTTTTGCCCAGGCTGGAGTACAATGGCGCGATCTTGGCTCACCACAAGCTCCACCTCCCGGGTTCAAGCGATTCTCCTGCCTCAGCCTCCTGAGTAGCCAGGATTACAGGCGCCCACCACCACACCCAGCTAATTTTGTATTTTTAGTAGAGACTGGCTTTCACCATGTTGGCCAGGCTGGTCTTGAACTCCTGATCTCCAGTAATTCACCCGCCTCAGCCTCCCAAAGTGCTGGGATTATAGGCGTGAACCACCACGCCCGGCCAGCAGAGTTAGTTTTCAAACAAAACTCTGTTTGACCCCAGAACTCATTTTAGTCTATTGTATTACACAGTTTCCCAAACAGAGAAAGAAGTCCAAGCATTTTAAGAGACATTTTAAAAAAACACGCTAAAATAGGCAATCAACAAACATTCAGTGAGCCCAGGAAATGTCCACTCAAATTGCCAAGACTTCATTGAGCACATACTACCTATCAGGGCCTAGTGCTAAGGCTATGCAGGCCACAAAGGGCCTTAAGCAGTTCTTCCCTGAGTGTGAGGGCACACACAGTAAGTTCTCTGAGTCTTGAGTACATGAGTATCTTAAGATATAATCATCCCCCACACCACCTATTCTCTTCCCCTTCTTTCCTTTCCCTACCTCCCTCTCTTCCTTTATTACCTCATTCTCTAGTTCTCTATCCTTCTGCCTACCCACCTTGTTCTCAAAATGTTTTTAGGCAGTTTGCAAAATAGATATTTTCAAGTTAAAAAATAAATCATAAAAATTAAAGCAGGTAGGAAAATAAGTTAAAGTCAGAGTTACAGTCAGTAGAAAATCTATGCCATAAACTTCTATAAACAGCTAGAGATAGACTATAATGTACGTGTGAGCCTCCCAGCTGCCAATGCAAAGGGGAAAAGGAACAAGTGCACAGGTCAAGGTCCACAAGAAAATGTCTTTAGACTACTAAGATCTCAGGGAAAAAACATCCTCCATGAGACTTCATTCTTTCATTCAACAAATATGTTTTTAAACAGCTACCAGATGCCAGTGCCTAGACACATGACAGTTACTAATAAAACAAAGCCCCTGTTGAGTACTTGAACATCTTAAGATGATGCTCAGCCTGGGCACAGTGGCTCATGCCTGTAATCCTAGCACTTTGGGAGGCTGAGGTAGGTGGATCATTTGAGCCCCCAGGAGTCTGAAATCTGCCTAGGCAACATAGTGGAACCCTGTCTCTACAAAAAAAAAAAAAAATTGGCACCCGTGGTGGCATGGGCCTATAGTCCCAGCTACTTGAGAGGCTGAGGTGGGAGGACTGATTGAACCTGGGAGGTTGAGGCTGCAGTGAGCTGTGATCATGCCATAGTACTCCAGCCTAGGCGACACAGTGAGACCCTTTCTTAAAAAAAAAAAAAAAAAAAAGATATTCACGCAGTTTTGTCTTCTGATCAGCATTCAAAATATTGCTTTGATGTGATTTTTAAAAGTTTCACAATATATCTCTTTTGAAAGCTAAGAGTCTACTCTGCTTCCATCATGGCCAAAATCCCTATTTTAACTACCAGGTTGTGATTGGTCATACCAACGTTCCAGCTGATGAAGACAATATTTTCACTAGTTCCAATAGCCATTCCAATTGGTCATGCCAGTGTTTGAATTAGTCACACTAACATTCCAAATAGACATTCACAATTGGACACACTAACATTTTAATTAGAAACCTGGGGTTGTGGCCGGGCGCGGTGGTTCACGCCTGTAATCCCAGCACTTTGGGAGGCCGAGACGGGCGGATCACGAGGTCAGGAGATCGAGACCATCCTGGCTAACATGGTGAAACCCCGTCTCTACTAAAAATACAAAAAAAACTAGCTGGGTATAGTGGCGGGCGCCTGTAGTCCCAGCTACTCTGGACGCTGAGGCAGGAAAATGGCGTGAACCCGGGAGGCAGAGCTTGCAGAGAGCCGAGATCATGCCACCGCACTCCAGCCTGGGTGACTGAGCAAGACTCCGTCTCAAAAAAAAAAAAAAAAGAAACCTGAGGTTGCTTAATTTCATATAGTTCACTGATAATAGAACATTACTTATTCTCTTCAGCTTATATCTATTAGCATGTGCTTCTACCTTTCATGATCATCTTCCCCTTGTCCCTGTCATAATTACTGTTCTGGTCCCTAAACTCAAAATCAGCCTTCAACAAACTTATCCCAGTCCAGCTCTACTTCCCCATCTCCAGATCCAGCAAGGCCCTTAGCCACTATTATGAACTGTGATCTCTAAAATGTGTGTTTTAATAGGAGTTAACTTATCCTACATCCTCAACTGCTCCTTCTACTTCCAACATAAAGTGAATCTTGTGCTTTCAACAATATTACACATTCTTCCCAGTCATTTCAGATGGAGACCACTCAGCTTCTACCAGCCCAACTTCCAGAACACTGTGCTCCCTATATTCCAGGGCTGCTTCCAACCCACTATTTGGCCCCCCGACCATCCACATCTATCCTCCTATTGTAAGGCAGTGCTCTTCACTTATACCACATTCTCCCCAAACCGAAGGAACTAACCCGCTTCCTTCAGGCTTTTTTCTTGATCAACAGATTTTCTACCTACTTTAGGCGCATTCCACCTCCTCAATAGCTTCCACATCCTTGTTATTAATTTTTCCATTCAGCATCCACTCTGGCTTCACATTCTTTGACCTCAGCTCCAATAGGCTTTGCTTTCCATTTCGTTCAGCTTTTCAGCAGCACAGTCACAACTTGGATCTCACGTGTATCCAGAATGTGTTTGCTTTGCTTCTAAAATCTTCAGCTCTGAAATTCTCTCTGGCCACAATCTTCTGACCTTTCATCTGTCCCACTTGCTCACTCAACCTCTAAGTTCTTCTGTGGCCACTAGTTACTTAGTAACTCTATTTTCCTGGTTTATCAACTTCCTTGAAGCAACATTGTTCTCCTTATCCACTCTGTACCTTGAGGTGAGTCATTTCAATTGTATTCATACCTACAGCAGAAAATTCTCATGGGATATCAACCCTGTACCAGGCCTCGTGTGCATTTGTTAGCCTTTTGTCTGATTCCACTCTCCACAGCTTAAAAATTGCTAGTAAAAGTAACTTGATGCCAGTTGGTTTCCATACAAATTTATGCTATCTAATTACAGCTGATCTTCCAATACTGCCTGGCAAAACTTGTGTTTGTCTCTGTCCGATTCCTTTCAGGAACTGTTCCAAGTCTTTTCTGTTCTGCTCAAGCCCTAAACCCCTACCATGTCCCCCTCTTCTCCTCAAATAATCTCTCCTCATATTTGCTGAAAAGATAAAATGCATCTGTTCACTGAATGTAAGTTCTATTTCAAAGTTTCCTAGCATCATCTTTCATTCATATATCTTAAATCCCTGTCTAGAAACAGCAAGCCCATAGTTCCTTTCCAAGGATAAATTGCCACAATTGCACATTGCTATCTTTTCTACAGGCTTTTTTCATCTTTGAAAACTGTTCCCTAGCTCAGAACACTTCCAGGTGCACATAAAAAGTAACCATCAAAGGATATAATGCTTCCAGAATTTGTTCCTGAATTGCCCCTGACTGACCTTCCCATTTCTGGCTATTTCTCAGCCTCCTGACTCTTCATACATCTCCATACAACTTGATAAACTTTACGGTGACTCCCTGGTCAACCAGCAGCCTTTGGCCCTGTTCTCTGAGTTCTGATCCTGTTTCTCCCTCCAGCTGGTAACTCAGAATAGCTCCTGCTCACATGGTCCCAGACTCTCCCTCACTTCTATACTGCCTTTGAGCAAGTTCCTACCAAGCTCTGTGCTACTCTAGGTTAGGGCCATCAATCATCCACTCTGGCAGGCATTTAATCTCTCCCTAACCATCAGCTCCCATTCCTCAGGCTATAAACATGATCAAATTTCTGACATTCTAAAGAAACTTCTGTCTTGACCTTGCACTCAAAGCTACCACCATCAACTCCCATGTCCTCTTGCTGGACAGATGCATGTGTGTGTGTGTGTGTGTGTGTGTGTGTGTGTGTATGGGTGGGTGAGTAGGTGTGTGTGGGGTGTGTATGTGTGTATGGGTGGGTGAGTAGGTATGGGGTGTGTGTGTGTGTGTGTATGTGTAGGTGAGTAGGTATGAGGTGTGTGTGTGTGTGTGTATGGGTGGGTGAGTAGGTGGGTGGGTGTGGGTGCATGTGGGTGTATGTGTGTCACTCCTCAATAAGATTTCTGCCTGCCTGAACCTGGCTTCTGCCTTCACTAACTAGGGCACAGAAATAATCCTGAAACCAATGTACAAACTTTGAGATGCAGCTTGCATTTCTCATATCTTAACTGTCTCGCCCTTCATCCATTCAATGTAAGGTACTCCTAGCCACCCCATCTTCCTTGCTTCAGGTTTTCCTGACCTTTCTTTTTTCTTCTCCATCTCCTTTGCTGGCTGCCTTTATTCTGTCTATCCTGTAAGGAAAACATTCTTGGAGCCCTTATTCTCAAGACTGGAGTGAACTGTGATCCAGGCTGTCTGGAACACCCACATCCTCGCCAGGCAATGCTTGCCCCCTGCTGAAGGCTTCCTGACCTTCAGGGTGGAATTCTGTTGGAGTCACGCAGCTACCGCAGTGTATGAGGAGGAAGTTGAGGGGAGGCAGTGAGCTGAGGATAAGGGGCAAAGGCTTCACAGGCGGCATTCTGCTTCTGCTCTCAATTGTTTGAAGGTTGCCTGTGCAAATGAAGAGGGAGGTGGTCTGGGGGAGGGTGGTTTGTTTTACTCACTGTGATGGACCATGAAACTGGGTAATAAATGTTTAGAAAAAAATCAATGGACAAAACTGCCACTAACCTTTTCAGAAAGACAAATACTTCTTCTTTCTAAGAGATGAAAGAAAGTTTATATCTCGGAGCAACTCATCATTTCCTTTTTCCAAAACTCAGGTTCTGACTAAAGCTGAAAAAAAGAATTTGCCTTTCAACCTATTTTCTCCTTAAAGGGCCACATCTTGAAGCAATTACCTCTATCTTTCAGTGTGGAATATGACCCAGGGAGTTACTGACCAATGACAGAGGACTGCAGCCAGACTGGCAACCTGAAACCAGAACGAAAGAGTGGGCAATGGAAAGGCATAAAAGGAAAAATAAGTCTCTTTGCCCTTTGAAGTAAAAGGCCCAGGTCTTGCAGGGAAGTCTCTTTCATGAGTAACACTGTGCAGAGAAGAGGTGCTTGTAGTCAACTCGAGTTTGAGTCCAGACTCAGTCCTCAGTAACTCAATCATCTCTCTGAACCTCACTCTTATCTGTAAAATGGAGTTCAAGTATCTACTTTGCCCTGTAGTCTGGATACCCAACATCACATCAGATAAGCATGAAGAAACTCATTAGCTCATAAATCCCCAGAGGGAATTTTGGGGAATATTTGAAAAATTCCTGTTTTCTTCACTTCTGAATCAGTGTCTTACCCACCTCAGAGAGATTTGTGTTCCCACCGGAACATGTACACAGCTCTGTTTAATATTCTCTTTGAGATAGAAATACCTGCTTAAAGGCACTCCTGGGAAATTTACCAGGCAGCTACTAGGCCTAAGTCTTAGGCCCACGACCTCCTGCTCAGTGTCTTGACTCACAATGCCCAACCGTGTGATAGCACGTGCTTAATAACACTGGAATAACTTTACTATAACTCTGAGAAGTAAGAGGTGGGCAATACAGAGTCCATATTGTCATCCTCAATCTCTACTAGTAAGAAAACAGGTGCACTGACTTTCCCATATCAACAGCAAACAGTGAATCTACAGAAACTCATATCCATGAACTCTTAATCCCCTATATTTGTCACTCCCCAACCTCACCTAAAAGTCAAAAAAATGAAGTTGCCTAAACCCTGAAGCTCTGGCTCAGTAGGGAGGATGGAAATAGAGGCTGGTGTTGTCCAAGATTTCCCAAAAGCAGGATTATGTCCTCACAAGGTTTGCATCCTTACTTCCTCCCCACGGTGCTCCCTTTCCCTGTGTTGTTTTGACACTGAACATTGTTTCTGTTTATATGGATTATATCTGTAAATGGCCAGTCTCTGGAAAATGCTCCATTTGGCCACCAGCTCCATGTAAAACCTCTTATCCACTGAGTAGCATCAGCTTCTTCCCAGAGATCCTCTTCCTCTAGAGAAGGGTGCAGAACCTACTAGACCCCAGTGAGCTCACAGTGGCTACTTTAGAAAATGCCACCACGGGCCTCAAGTATATCACAGACCAGGGAAACCCTCCCCATGATACAGAGATTTTTGTTGCCAGCATAGTTTGAGCCAGTCACGAGAACATCGCTGGTCCGTGCCTGAAACCCTAGGGTACAATTCTGGGCCCTGGCCTCTGATAGCCTCAGTGTGCAGCTGAGCAATGCCTTGATCTGCTTAAGGACCAAAGAGGCAGGGCCCAGTGCTGTGAGTTCTACTTTCAGGCTCAGACAATACCAGACCAGTGAAAACTGACATGGACTGTCCCTCCCTTAAAGATCCTTTTGAGAAATGTCTCTTCATTTTATTTTATTTTTTTGAGTTTCATTCTTGTTGCCCAGGCTAGAGTGCAATGGCGTGATCTTGGCTCACTGCAACCTCCATCTCCTGGGTTCAAGCGATTCTCCTGCCTCAGCCTTCCAAGTAGCTGGGATTACAGGCATGTACCACCACACCTGGCTAATTTTGTATTTTTAGTAGAGACAGGGTTTCACCATGTTGGTCAGGCTGGTCTCGAACTCCTGACCTCAGGTTATCCGCCCACCTCGGCCTCCCAAAGTGCTGGGATTACAGGCGTGAGCCACAGTGCCTGGCCAAGAAATGTCTCTTCTTAATGGGGAAAGTTTCCTGGGCAATCCAGACATGCTCAGTGAGTCTAAGACCACATCTGACTAGGTGCTTCCATAGGCAGTCCTGAGAGATGCTTGTAGCTGTCTATATGTCTATGTTGACAGCTATGAGATGCTTGTAGCAGTCCTGAGAGATACTTGTAGCTATCATATTCCCTTCCCATCCCATATCCTGCCATGGGCTGCAAAATAGAAACATTATTTTGCCCTGAAAAGTGTTCATAATCTAGGTGGGCTCATGTGGACCTGCCCCTTTGCTGGCTCTGGTTGGTTCTGGTTTGCCTGTCTAACCCCAAGAGAGGTCTTTTTGTTCTTTCTGGAGGCTAGATGAGTTCATGTGTAGACAAAAATAGATACGAGTTGGGAGGTCAGCCTTGAGCAGGGACAGGCTGAGGATGTTGTGGCTGGGGATACAATGAGTACATTGTTCATGAACTGGGTAGGGAACTAACTCCTCACCTCTTGTGCTCCTGGAGGGAGGTTGACATTGGTCAAGAGAACACTATGGTGAGAGACAGCTCAACTGGGGTTCCTGGAGCCCCTCTAAGCACAAAGTTTGGGCTATGCTCATTGATTTGGCTTTCCCCAAGTCCCCCTAGAGTTATTCCAGACTGTGGAAGGGGCCAAGTCTAGAGGAGAGGTTGCAGATTAGAGGCCTGCAGGCCAGGCTTGACCTATACGTATGTACTGTATGATTCACACAGCATTTAAAAAAACTTAAATTAGCTGCTAATATTTTAAAAGCAGACGTCTTTAACTCTTTAAATCTGGATTTTGAGTCTTGTGAAAAATGAGAATATCTAGCATTACTGGGCCTAAATGGGCAGTCAACGAGTAGAATAGCAGCTGCTGCCTTCAGACAGGATGTCTTCAGCCTGCAGGGTTATCAGGAGCAGCAAACCCAGAGGAAGCACCTTATCTATAGGCAGTCAGAAGGGCGCATGCTGAGACAGTGAAAGGATTTCCTTTAGAGCCTTTGAGCAGCAGGCTCGCCTTGGCTCTGGGCAGGAATGGTTTCTGAGGCTGGCAGAAAGAGGCAATTGTTTGTCTCCATTCTCTGCCTCTAGGCCATGAGTCATTCTTGCTCCTACCACCAGAAGCCAAGGGCCCTGCAGCCCAGGATATCTCAGTCAAATCAGGCAAGTGTCTGCCTGTCCCTAGCTCAGAGAATGCATACATAGTCCAGCCAGAGATATTGCATCAGCACTGTGGTGCAAGAATCAAGTGTCTTCACAAACAGCATCAAACAGACGTCAGGAAAGCAACAGCATGTGTGGCCGAACATTCAACTTTGGATTTAGATCTGGGAACTCAAAAGATCCCAAGCTCTGGTGCCACCCAGCCCAGCGAACACATGAGTGGGAGATGAGGCTCAGATGTGTCCTATGGCTTGAACTCAATTTGTTAAGAAAGGAGCACTGCACACTGCTATCATTTTACCCTTGACAATTTGAGAGAACACAATGAAAGCTTACGAGCAGAAAAATAACTTAGTCAAGCTCAGGAATCTTTGAAACTCAGAAGTGGCTACCATACTCCAAAATATGCCAGGTTAAGACATCTACTTGTATGGCACATGGTACCACATGCCCAATACCAAACCCATAGCACACAAGAAAGAGGATTTAGAATAAACAGAATAAAAAAGGTAACTGAGCTTATGACTTTTTAAAAAGTCTAAAATGGCATCCATGGGATGATGCTTAGAGGAACTAGACAGCCTCTCCCCAAGTGGTACAGGGCATCACAATCAGACTCCTTGTCACAGAGACTTTGACAATGGAGCAGAAACACTGCCGTGGAGAGCTATGCAGAGCAGGCACAGCAGCACGGGCAGTCAGATAACTCAGGCACTACAATGCAGCTATTCTCTGACCTCTGATTATGTGGTTACTCTCCCGGCATAACCTTCCTGAAACATCAGCCTTCTGACATGTTCCTTTCCATATTCAAATATTCTTGATCTCTTTCTGGATTGTTTACACCATTCCATCATCTTCCTCCCTTATCCTTCTCACCTCAAAACCACACCTTGTGCAGACTTGAAAACACAATCTAGTAGGTTGTTTTCTGCACTCTTTCTGAAAATACTTTCATCATTTGAGATTTTTATCCATCAGGCTATTTTCTTTCCTGGGTCTTCAAAAAAAAGCTTCAATTCCTCTTGCTAGTCAGATTTTTAGGGAATATTATGAACAAGAGAAATGGCACACAACCTAAGTAGAAAATCAAATGGAGCCAAGAATGTGGTAATTTATTAATCAGCAATGAAAAGATAACAAACAAAAGTTTCAGAGCCATTGGAACTGGTTTTTATGGAGACATACATATAAAAACACTGACTTACATTTATATAAAGTTATTCAAAGGCACTCAAACTAGCAAACACCAGAACTAAGATGTTTATCATGTGACCAAAGGCAAAACACAAAGCCTATGTTCACCAGTATCTGAGTCTTATGCTGATCATGACAATTAAAAAAAAAATGCTAGTGCTTTTGGGGGAAAGATTGTAAGTAGTCCTCTAATTGAATCCACTCATTTTAAGGACCAAACTTTTGTTCTTTAAGTAATTGTGAGCACCTTTTATGTGCCAAGTACTCTGCCAGGAGTTATAAGGCATACACACATAAACTTCAGTCATTGTTTAATTTTCAAGATAACTTAAAATGTAAGAATGATTTAAGGAAAATTAAATATTAGATATATTAATACAGTTCATTTAAAAACCTAATTAGCTTCTCAACAAATTCTGAAGAGTTTTGATGCAATACAAATTCAACACCCCTTCCTAAAAAATTGTAGCTCATTATTTACAATACAGAAAAAGTATTTAAGAATTGAAAAATAGTTAAGTCAATTCTGATACTTTTACTAAGAAAATCTATTATAAGTGATAGTAAAGATGACAATACAGTAAAAGTTTAAAATGGGATAAATTATATGATATTAAGCATACAAAATCAGAGGACTAAATTGCATATCTCTTGGGACTACAGATTTGGAAAGTACATGTATACACATAACAAGGACAAAAAGAAAATAAGGAGAAGACATTATTTGAATGGTAGGGAACAGTTTAATATTTTTTCCATTTTGATAGCTATTAAATTATATTAAAATGTTATTTATGTAGTAATTTTTATTTAAAAAACTATATAGAGTAGGAAGAAGTGGAGCAGGATGGGAAAGGGGCATAGAATCAGCTGAGAATTGACTTTCTAAAACTCCAGATGGCACCCACAGGATGAGGGTGAGGCCCCCAGCTGAGGGCTCCCTCACTGCACCAGGTCTGGGGAAAGTGCTATCTCGGAATCTGTCTAACCAGCTCAGCAGGTTATTCATCTCAGGGCAGCCCTTCCTTTCCCTACCCCCTCTGCCACCCTCAACGTACAGGTTGGTTTCACTTGCTGTATAAACACTATACACTGAGCAGCCAATCCCACCTCCAGGCAGGATGGGAAAGACGACAGCGAGATCTGTAGCCTGGGCATACAAAGGAGCTTCAGCACGAGCTGCTTCAGAACCCAAGGGCCTTCAGTGCACCCGCCCTTACCTGTTGAAGCATCTCTTCAGCAGCATTGAGTTTCACCTGGTGTCCTTCCAGACACACTTCCAGGTCTCGAATCTTCTCTCCCTGGGCTTCTACTTGGTCTGTGAGGACACTCACCTGTTCCAGGAAATAAAGCAATGGTGGAGGACCAGGGACTTCACATGGTGCAGGAAAGCCTCCCCACCGCAGGCAAGCCGTGAAACCTCACCACTGACTCTTATACACAGGGAACAGTTTTGCTTTTTGCTGAATGGCGGGTGGAGGAAGTGCCCTGAATGAAGGCAGCTCCAGTTAGATTCTTACCTTACCAGGGAATCTCGGCCACTGCTCTGATGACATGGGTCACGTTTACTGTTCTTGACAGACTCAAGAGTAAAACACCCAACAGCCACAGGAGCTGCCTCTGGGCTGGACTCCTGCTCCTTATTCCTTTTCCAGAACAGCCCCAACCTCAAGGCACATCTCAGCTGGCTTGTCAGGACTTCTGCAACTTCATGTGGAAGAGCGTTCCAAACTTCATGGAAACTAACCAATGACCTTACCTCTCTCATAAGGGTGTGAGGACTGCTCACCTATCAGGCGAGTGTTTTGTTGCAATTAAGGAATGTGGGCTGTAAAGGGCATGTATTAGCACTGACAAAACTTGGCTCCAGAAAGGTTTTTGTGCTTCACAGGCCAAAACATGACTCTAAGTCATAAATATACAGGAGCCACATTACACATACAGTGGCAGGAACAAAGTCATCTTTCTGAAGAATGCTGAGAATCTCTATTGAAAATATTAATTAGTAAAAACTCATTTACAGGAAGTCATTCAAATTATGCCCTAACTATATATTAACAATGGTTTTCATAGCCTTCTCTATTAGCAAACTGCCCCAGGATCCTTTTTCTTTATTAAGAGATGGCTCAAAGCAAGAAGAAAGAGAATGAGTGTCCTCTCCAAAGTGAAGAAATTAACAGTTGATAAACTGAGATCCTTTCGACCTTTTTGATTAGAGTCATTGCCATTTACATATAGATTATCTGGAATTATTTCCCAGTCTGTAATGGAATAATAGATGGAGCATGAGTTGATGTAATTCATTTATGAGTGTTTAAATAAACTTTCTGAATTATAAAGCGCCTGTTTAAAAAGGAACTAATCTAAATTAATATGCCTACTTTAAGATCTCCATTTTTATTTTCCCAAACGATGAATGAATTATTGAAACATATTCCTGGAGTCGACACATGGTTAACATTCCACTTTTAACCAAAAAATCTGTTTAAAAAAAAAAAAAAAAAGGCTCTATCAACTTGGTCCACCTTACACGCAAACCTTTGTGGGTGGGTGTTTATTTATTAATTCCTGTGGCCCAACACTCTCAGCCATCCTGAACTAACTCCACTTTCAAAAGGGCAGGACTCTCGGGGTGGGCTTTGTTCGCTGGAATCTAGAGTTTCTGTTTGTGAAGGATGTTTTCTGGCTAATATTATTATGAGGGTTAAACATTTCTATGGTCTATACCATGCCTTGAGGCCATATGTTGGTGATACTCAAGGAATTATAGGATCTCTAGCATTCTGTAACTAATTGTTCAGCTCCAGGGTCCTTCTGAACCTCAAGGCTGATTCTAAGTATTACGAATGAAGGGATGTAGGAAATCCAGACAAAATACATAAAGGTCCTAAAATGTGACCTTCGTTCACTAAAAACAACTATTTTTGAAACCCTAATAGATGCTAGGCATAATTTTAGGTACTGGAGGATACACAAGTTAAAAAAAAAAAAAAAAAAAAAAGGATGAAAATCCTTTTCTTAAGGAGTTACATTATAACGAAGATATAAGAGATTTTGGTTTTGTTTTTAACTAATCCTAGAAACAAAGTATTTTGTTATGTGTGATTTGCCTTTTTCTACCAGTAGAACCAGGAAAACTTTCTGGGCCAAGGACTCTAAATTAATTCAGTCTGGCTAAGCTGCTGTGTTCATTAAGCAAGAGGCTCTACCCTGCTGAGAATCTGCCTAACCAGCTCCACTGGGCCACTACAGAACAGCAGTGATCACGTAACAGATACTCCTGGAGTCTGCCCATAAGCTCCCAGTAAAGTAGAAACCACTAGGGTCAACTTCTGACTTTACTGGTAAGCAGCTTCCCAATTGTGTTAGGATTATTTAAATGGGGATTATTCAAGAATTCAGAATTTTAGAAAACTATGAATGTGAAAGGCAGCATTATTACACAGGACTTTAAAAAATTAAATTGTAATCCTCTCTAAATAGGAATGTGCTATTTCAATCATGAAGGGTCCTGGTTCAAAAGTTTGCAATGCCATACTGTTTGCTGCCAAATCTTACATTGGATACTCTTTCATTAATCATGTCATTGGGATAAGAGTTTCAAATTACATATCCCTCAAATATCTGTGCTACAATGTGCTATTCAATCTGGTCCCTGCTACCTCTCTACAAGGCAGCTTGCACCACACTTTTGGGCACAGACTCCAGGCACAATGGCCCCTTGCTATTCTTCCCACACCCCAAGCACACTCTTGCCTCATTGTGTGGGCTGGACTGACCACCTGCTCTGCCTGGAATGTACTTCTCCAGGTATCTGCATGGCTCCCTGCCCGGCTTCCTCCTGTAAAGGAGATCTTCCTTTTACTACACAATCCTCATCCTGCTTTACTTTTTTCCAGAGTTCTTACCAGTGCCTGAAATAGTTTATGTATTGGCTTATTGTCAATTCACACTCTCCTTTTTCTTTTCTTTTTTTTTTTTTTTTTTTTTGAGATGGAGGCTCGCTCTGTTGCCCAGGCTGGAGTGCAGTGATGCGATGTCAGCTCACTGCAACCTTCACCTCCTGGGTTAAATCAATTCTCCTACCTCAGCCTCCTGAGTAGCTGGGATTACAGGCACCTGCCACCATGCCTGGCTTATTTTTGTATTTTTAGTAAAGACAGGATTTCATGCTGGTCAGGCTGGTCTCCAACTCCTAACTTCAGGTGATTCACCCGCCTCAGCCTCCCAAAGTGCTGGGATTACAGGCGTGAGCTACTGCACCTGGCCCACTCTCTGTCTTTCAAATGGAAGATCCACAAGAATGGGAACTTAGTTTGCTTCCTTCACTGCTGCATCCTAGCATCTAAAACCAGCATCTCACAAGTTGTAGATACTCAATTATTTTATAATGAAGAAATTAATGAAGTGAAGAAAAACACAAAACTTCAAAGTAAAACTGTATATTTGGTATGAGCTCAGTTATTTAGAATAGAGGCAAGAGAAAAAAAAAAAAAAACATACACTGGAAAAAAGGCCAAAATGTTAACCTGGTTCTTCAAATTTTTAGAATTTTAAAAGCTTCTAAAATCATTCATTACCCTTATGTTCATAAAATACAATGAAAGAATAAAACATATAAGGTAAAAAGAGAGAAAACAAACACATTGCCACCTCATAACCCTAGTGCTCCAAGCTAAAGCCCACAGCCTGGGGTGGGGGCCAGGCCTCCCTCAACCCCTCCCTTCATTCTATCACTAGTCTAACTCATCACCCTTTAAGCTTTTAAGGAGCTGGGATTAGGATACGAGCCTTTATATTTTCCAAATCACCAATTAATATCTGATGCATACCAGACCTTGAATAAATGCTTGCTAAATCAATTTATATTTTCAAGAGTTAACACAGCAAAGTGCTAGACCTGCTTCTTCAACAGCCTTCTTACAAGAATACCTAACTCTATGTCCTACCAAGGCACACAAACTTTCAAGAGCAAAAAAAGCTCCCTCGACTATCCTTCTCCGTAAAAGGTTTTAGAGTTCCTCTCTTTCAAGCAAGACAGCGATCAAAGGCTTAGCCCATTACCAGCTCGAGGGGATTTGGCATCAAAGTGATCAGTCTAGATCCAGCGTCAGACAATTTGGACTTGATTCCATTAGCATTCACCCTTAGGCCCATATCACCCACAGCTCTGTTTTATTAGTGGCATGAGGATATATCTCCCCTCCCGCACAAGACTCAGGGGCTTCTGGGGGACAGGGCCCATTTTGTTCATTCTTAGCACCTGGAAATCAGCCTGGTCATGGGGCTTCCAGTGTATAGAGGCAAGTGCTTGGTAGTGCATGATCAATGAATGAATGAATTCACAGCCCCCCAAAGCCAAGTCTAGAGTTAAATGTCCCCTGAGTTACTTAATGTTTTATTTCAGGAAAAGTCTTTTCTAAAAACATATGCTTTGGAAGGAGAAAAATTCCAACAGAGAAAATCCCTTGTGCTTCCCTTCCACGTAGGGGAAACTACATAGTAGGAGGTAACAGGATAAGCTGGTTCTCACCAAACAGTACCCACCTGCAATATGAGGGACTCCTTATCCCCTTCTAGACGTGCCAAGCGTTCCTGGTAGGTTTCATTACTAGCAGCACTGTGGTGGTTTACCTGGGACTAAAGAGGACAGAAAAAAAAGAATACACTTAAAAGGTTGGAAAAACATCTTACCAACTTCTAAATGAAATAGGGGATGCATGTAATTTGTGAGGATAGCTTCACTGATTATGTGTACAAAACCACTCATCAAAACAGGAAACCACAAGATTTCAAAACTACCATGAGGAGAACCAGATCACATGCCACTGAAAGGTGTGCCCTGAAAGTTGGCACAACCACCCCCTGGATGACCTCACTCCTGGCCAGGAGGGCCTCTGTGAAACTCTAGGCCCAGCAGTGCTTGACTTGACCAGCTGGGTCTGGGTTAGCCAGAGGCACAGCCTCCAGAGGCATGTTGACAGTGAGGGTCTGCTCTTTGAGGAGACTGGAGAGCTGGCACCATACACCAAGGGACTACATGGGAACAGCTTCTGGATAGATCTTGGTATCTCCTAACTCTCATGCCAGGGTCCCCTGAAGCCAAGGCACACCTTGCTGCATGGAGGCCCATCCTGAATATCACAGTGAGCACGAAGGATGGAGGATGTCAAATGCAAGGCCCTTCACTCACACATCCCTTCCCACCCCAATCTCACCCTCTAATAAGAGCTTTGGTAGCCAGGCTAGCAGGTCACATTTCTGCAGTGCTAGAGCTGAGAGAAGCAAGCTAAGACAAACATCTTGAGAAGAACTTAAATAATAGCCAGAGGGATGCCAGAGCAAAAGCACAGGAAATGACAGGTAGCCAGAAACTACAGAAAACAGAGGAAAGGGAGAGGATGTGAAATGTCAGAGGAGAAGCAGAATCTTACAAATGCCCCGAGCAGAGAAAGGAGGTGTCACTTTCTTGGGTGTGTCTGACCTGGTTGTGGGCAGACAGGAGAGAAGGAGCTAATGTCACCAAGCTGGCCCCAACACCTCCTTCCTCCATGCGAATGGAAGACTGAAACCAGACTGGTCTGCAATAGGCCACCTAAAAGGTTGGCAGTCTGAAAAAGTAGATCCAATTGCTAAATGCGGAACTGAGTATCATATAATCTGAGCTGGTCCAGTGAAATCAGTGCTTCAGTATTCATGAGGGAGGTGTCTACTACCCTAGAGGAAAGTCTTAATTGTGCAGAGGCAGATGTGAGAGACCCAGAGTTGGGCTACCTTGTCCTAGGCCATTTCCCCACATTTCAACTTTTAGCATGGGCTCTCCCACCACCATGAGAAAAGGCACCTCCTTCCTCCTCTCATCCCACCCCTTCCCAATGCACTGCATAGGTGAGGGAGGCAACAGAGTCATGCCCAGTCCTAGAACAGAAATGTGGACCAAGCATACTGCATTCAAACCGTGGAGTCTCACTAGTGAAAGATGCATTGCTTGTTTGTTGAAGGTGCAGCCGGAGGACAGGCCCAGGGGCCACTCCCCAGGCCAGCTGTGCCAGGCAGCACCTGCTGCCACACCTCTGTCTTCTGCTCCAGCCCCTCTGGAGTCTATGTCTTGTTCATTGTTATGGAAGCTCTTAAGAACGTTAACAATCACAAATGACTTCTTTGTTAATGGCAGTTTATTGTTGCTAAATTAATATTCCAGTTCTCACATGATCAAATCCTCTGACTAGAATCCAAGAATATATTATAATCTATATTTTCTCAGAACCTGAGAAGGAATGATAGGAGAATAATTCTTAATAGCAGGTCAACTTCTTTGTCAAATAATTCATATGATGGTGATTTCCAGTGGACAGAGAATTAAAAAGGACCCAGGTGTCCAAGTGAAGCTCTGCACGTAGAACCCCAGTGCCAAGTCCACATGGACACGGAGCCACCTAGCTCTGGCAGCTGCCCATTCTCTGGCAGGAAATGAAGGACAGAAGACTAAAGGGAAGACTCCTTCCACAGACTCCAGAAGCCACTGTACCAACTATGCCTTATTCAAATGGTGTGCAGTATATTCTTCATTATAATAAAAGGTCTACCCATACAATCACCCAGAGAGGTAACTATTTTTATTAGTTGACAAAGAGTAAGAAAGTTGAAATCAGAAATTCAGTTAATAAAATGTATGACCCAGATTCTATAACACATGCTAGAAGGGGGATCAAAAATCTAGATCCACGCTAGCAGCCAATGAAAAAAGAGAAGCACAATCAAGTTAACGGATGCGCAGATCAGTGTGGTAAAATCAAATCAATTGCCTAGGAGAAGCATAATTATTCTGGAGCAAGGGATAAACTTCATGTTTTCATCCAGAGATTTTGTGTAATGGGATCAGCAATACCCATGATGACACCCTTAGAGTAAACAGAGCCCAGTAGAACTCATTGTTTTTGTGTGATGTTCTCAGAATAGTTCAGAGGCTAGTGGACAATATGGGCCAAAGGTGAAAGCAATTCTATGGAGACTAATATAATACGATTCAGGCACAGTGCTGTAAATATACAGCAAGCACCTTGTGCTCAGTATGTGCCAGGCACTGTTCAGAGCACTTTGCCATAATGTTTGAGTTTCCTACAAAATGTTTCTATTAATTAAAATATATTTGAAAATCTAGAAGCACTGTTAGAGGACCTAGAACAGTGGTTCCTGATATTTGTCCCTCCTATAACAGATTCAAGGAGCCAACTCCTTTCCTAGCAGTCATACTGGTCCATACAGCAGTGGTGTGCATGGCAGACAGGTCCCTCCCGCACCCAGTGCATCTTCCTCTTCTACAGGTCCTTCAAAATCACTGGTCTCCAGCAAGCTTTTTAAAGGTATTAAACAGCAGTGAAAGATAATGTTCCAGACAGAAACGCAAAGTATCACTAGCCTTTGCTTTTGATGAAGTCAGAGCCATGTGTTTTCATGATCTATATAGGACTGGGATGTTAAAAAAAAACTGAATTCTTCAGAAGGGCATAGGCCAGGATCAAATGCCACCTACGCCTGGAGAAAAACTTGGAAAGCATCTGAGAACAGGGCCAAGAAGAGGATTGTCTTGCTGAATGCTAATACTCATCAGCCAAAGGTAAGGATTTGCCTTTGGGTGAATCTGTATATTCTGTATTCTTATAATATGGCAACAGGTTCAATCACATTCTGGTATCATTCTTGCATTATAAAATGACTACATCATCAGGGCATAATAAGCTTTGTGGTTATCAAAATGTGATTCCAATTTATTGAGAAATATATTTTAAAGGACTGAGTTAGGACACACCTCTGTTTTGCTCTACTTTAAAGAGAGCTTGCTTGGTCAACAAGTATACCTGCTTCTTTAATAGTGGAATTGCAAACAGAAGGCTTGGATGGATAGTGGGTCCCTGCATGATTCCAGGTTTGAGGCGTCCCTGAAAAGTCTTGTCCATGTTCCTGATTAGGTAAATCAGTGATAGGGCAGTTGCCCAGCTCTCCATGAATGAAGTCAGGTTACAAGAACCAAGCCCACATTCCACAGAAAAGAAAGTCCAATCAAATTCTGAAGGATGCCACAAGCTAATTTTCTGGGTTTTTTTTTTTTTTTTTTTTTTTTGGTTGTTCTTTTTGAGATGGAGTCTCATTCTGTCACCAGGCTGGAGTGCAGTGGTGCGATCTAGGCTCACTGCAACCTCTGCCTCCTGGGTTCAAGCGATCCTCCTGCCTCAGCCTCCTGAGGAGCTGGGACTACAGGTGTGCACCACCACACCCAGCTAATTTTTTGTATTTTTAGTAGACATGGGGTTTCACCATGTTGGCCAGGATGGTCTCCATCTCTTGACCTTGTGATCTGCCCACTTCGGCCTCCCAAAGTGCTGGGATTACAGGCATGAGCCACTGCACCTGGCCTACATGCTAATTTTCTATTGTTTCCCACTGTGATATGGCAAGTGACTATAAAGGAGAGTATCATCTAACCCCTGTTCTACTTGTTAAGGATGCTCAACCCACAGATGAATATAAGAAAGAGCTAACTTTTACTCAACCAATGACATTAGCCACTAGGCTAGACCTGCCAATGGTAAGCTCTGTTACATATATTTGATCAAACTTCCTCCCCCTCTGTTTTGATGGTTATTGCTACAAATGTGACAGGGAAAAGTCAATCTTCTCATTCAAATTTTCCATTGTCAGAACTGTTTCTGATACTGTAATTCAGGTTAGTTACCTAAAAATATTGTGAGAACCATGTGATCTGTGTGCCCTATGGAGAATTGTTAACTACAGATATTTCCATATCCTCTTCAATTTTGACTAAAGAATGCCACAGTGAAACATACTACCTCTCCTATATCATGGAACTGAATCAAGACAAGGGCTTCTTGAATGCATATCGTTAAGAACTCAGCACCTTTAGTCAAGATTATTGAAGCCAAACCACCTTTCTGTCTATCAAGCTTTGCTCTCAAGAGGTTGAAAAAAGTCTCAGACACAAGGAATTCATCCTCTAAAACTCAGATCTTGTGGAGGCAAATATAAAACACAGCACGGAGTTGTCATATCAAGGTCTTCCCTAGGCCTTGAGAGTAATATTCCAGAGTGTTTCAGAAACAGTGACAACACATCTCCTTGATTCTTACAGGTTATCCTAGGGTCTGTTTCTATAAGACCCAAACAGCTACCACTGCTGGGGCTGGGCAAGCCTAATGTGCAGCTTGAGCAATTAACAGCCTAAGGTGTGGGTATTTTCTAAGCCATCCCTAACTGAGAGGGGCCTCAGAAAGATGTATCAGCTGTGCAGGATATTCTATGGTTGGGATTCTGGAGTTGATCATGATAGTCAATCAGCCTCAGCAGGGAGAGGATAGAAAGAGAACTGTGAGTAGCCAGGAGGGAGAGGACTGGCTGACCAGCAAGATTCCAGCAGGGATAGTCTCCACATAAGGGGCATTTTGGACCGTACAATGACACTAGCCTAACCTAAACCAGGTCCTGTCCCTGCCTCTCCCATCCCTCCCCTTGGTCAGTAAGAAATTTACTCTTGATAAGTTCCTCAGGCACAGAGAGCTGGATGCTGGCAGACTCAAGAAATCAAGATTTCTGCACCTTGGAGAACATTGCATTTTAGGGATGAGATTTTCAGGGGATGTGTAAGGTCCAAAAAAGAAACTTCATCAGGAATTGTGGTGAACCCTAGATCAGCCGAATTTTCCCCTTGTTCTCTTGCTAAGGAAAAGGAACAGAGAAGACTTGTATCAGTCTTGGCAGAGAATTCTTCAGCACCCTGCTTTAATGGAATCTATTGTTTGTGTAGAGTAGGCTGAGATCATCGCTTTTACTGTAATTATGTGGCACAAATGAGGGCTGCCATCTTCTTAGAAAGATCCTCATCTCCCTGCCACTTGATCCAAGCTTGACTTGTTGAAATCCTTCCTCTGAATTTTTAAACTTGGGAACATAGCATGGTAGTGGTGGTGCAATAGTTCTGAGGTTGTCAGTGGCCATGTCCTGCTCCACGGGGAAAAAGCTGGTTTGCAGCAAGAGACAGCTATGAACCAAATGTGCACAGAAAAGCAAACAAAAGCCAAGAAAAAGACTGGAGGCATTCTCATCCCTGGTGCATGCTGTCTAAAAGCAGAGATATATTCCAGCCCTTCCTGTTGGTTCCCTCTTGGCCTGGTTCAAACTGAGTTTCTGTTATTTGCAACCAAAGTTCTGGTTAATGCATTTGTCTCAAAAGGTGATCAACTGACTAAAATTTACTCCTTTGGAAACAGACCTGTAGGAAAGAATTCCTGCTATTTGGATATAGTTCTGAATTGCAAAGGAATTCTGCCACTATTGCTTGATTTGTTTAAACTGGTAATTTTTAAGATAGGACTGTCGGTCCTAAGCCAACTATAGTTCAAACCAGGATTATCGTCAGGGGCTAATTGAGATCTACTTTGTGGCATAGGGAGTGTCTGTGTGGGATGTACTAGGATAAAAAGGACACCCAGTCTCTTTTGTGTGTGGAATAGATGACTTTCTATCCACCACCTGTTTGCTTCCATTCTTATTTCCCATGTAGAGCAAAAAGGTTAAGACAGGGAATGAATACAAGATGCAACAGGCCCATGGGCATCAACCGGGGTTGGTGGAGGTGGGGAGCAGGATGTGGGATATGAAAAAGTAAGTTCAAACAAAACAAGAAATAAACAGGAGCTAAAGTCTAAAAGATATAATCAGAAAATGAATCAGAAAATGAATAAATGAAGGGTAAATAACAGAAATATATCTAACAACTGTTTAAGTAGTTATGTCGAGAGAATTACATGTCAGACACAGCTATACAAATGCCAGGTCTGGGCACTGGGAGGCTGAGAGCTCTGGGTTTCCTGTGCCCCTGATTTGGCCCAGCTGAACTTCAAGTCAGGGGATCCCTGGGGACTTTCTTGTGTTGCTTCCATATTCATTTACAGAATTTCTGTTGCATCCTCCTCCCCAAGGGACCACCTTCTCTGCAGAAAGAGGACAAACCAAGAATAATTAGGAGGCTGGGGATGCACCTAACCATGTGTAATCTCAGGTAGGTCACCTCATCTCAGGCTTTCCATCCTTTCAAAAGAAAAAATTATGCTTCATGGAGCAACAGAGAGCGTCAAGTCGGGTCAGTATACCTGAAAACGTGTGGTACTAAAACTATAGAATGCTCTTTATAGTAGGGTGCTCTAAGTACTCCTGTGTGACATAAACAGTTTTTGAATAATCATAGGAATACTTTTTTTTTTGAATAATCATAGGAAATGATTTTTAAATTATAATTTAACACATGAATTTAGCTAACTTATAAATGAATTTAGCTTTGTTTAATCTAAAAGACCAATGTTCAGTTAGAAGCACCAGTTAGAAGGCATCATTTAATGCTTTCTACAAAAAGTTTTAATTAATTCACTTTTTTTGTGTAAGAGAACAATGGGGGCAATATTTCTGATCAGGATGCCTAAGAAATATCTATAAAGATCTGTACAAACAACCCAAGGAAACAATAACCAAAATACTTTCAGGCTTGAAATGAAAAACAAAACAAAACAAAAAGAAAGCCTCTGTGATAGTGACAACACAGAACCCATCATTAGCTAATAGCCCTGGGATCATGCCTTTGGGCCACAATGCCAAAGATGAGTTCACTTCTGCACTATCCCTGAAAAAGTGCTCACATTTTGGAGTCATATATTCATGGCCACATTTTTTGCTTTCGTACAAGTGTTTTATTGTGTACTGTAAGTATTATGTGCTAGATACATGTTTATAATGAGTATACTGGGAATTTCTGTAGCTAATAATAACCAATCATAAACACATGGGTTTTTATTTCTGTTCCAATCTAGTGGTTAGTTCAAATGCGGGTTAAACATGAACTTTTCAGCCAAGTTAACCCCCAGCAGCCTCCTCAAAGACATCACCCTCTGACTGCAGTGGCTGTTCATATCCATGACAATGCTCTCTCCTGGCCTAGCCCTTCCACTGTAGCGTGGCCACGGGATAGCCATATTAGTCTCTCCATGGAGCTCTAGACAGGGTGTGAGTGCTTGATGCCATGGCTGGGGTCCTGCAGATTTGTGGGCAGCATGACTGCTTTATGGCCTGGCTGGCATTTGCAAGGAGAACACACCCTTCACATGTGCTCTGGTACACCTCAGGGATGCTGGGTGAGGGCATTTCTGTAGCACTCCCCAACTGGCACGACCCAGGAGACTTCCTTCTGGCACTGTACTTCACTGAACTAGGGGAAGGAGTTGGTTCCAGAGTAGTCAAATGGGGCAAGGGGAAGATCACAACAGGGCTGTCATTGGTATACAAGTAAGGAGTGTGGGAAAATCTAAGACAGTCAGTTCTCCAGTGTGACAGCTCTAGCCATCATGTTGGTTTCTGAAGCCAACAGTTGCTTCTCAGGGCTCTTGCCTTGGGATCCTCAAAATGCATCTGCCTTCCTTTTTTTTTTTGATATCAATAGCTGTCATCTTGGCCAGGTAGAGTTACATTTCCTTCAGTGCTTCTAATAAGCTATAAATTCCAGTGCCTTCAGGATCTTGGCCATAGTACATACACTGTCCCAACTGGTCAGAGCATGTTAAATTATATGACGGCTCTTTGCCTGTAAATACGCTGAGATTTTGAATACAGCATGTTGGGTAAGCCTGTAAATACGCTGAGATTTTGAACATAGCACATTGGGTAACCTTGTCCTGGATAAGCCTTAAAATGATTCTGCCTTATTTAGCCATTTAGATGACATGTATTTTTAGCTGAATAAGAAAACAAAAGAAAATGTATAGTGTTTCCATGCTGCCTGGTCAAAAGGATCTTATCAAAATCCAGAAAACCAGTTACAAGTGAACCATAGCTGCCAGGCACAGGGCATCAGGGGAGATATTCAAGTTACTAAGGCTATATCTTAAGCTCAGAAGCACCACTCACATGCAACCCCTTTTAGAAACTTAGAAGACATAAACCTTAAAAGTAAGGGGACCAAAATAAATAAATAAACAAAAATGATTGGATCACAAAAGCTAGTCAATTCCTGCTACAGGACTCTGGTTACCCAACACCAAGGGATCCCAGCAGTATGAGTGTAGGCAGGTGCTTATAAAAAAGAAAACTTCCCTTAGATTTTTTTATTAAGGAGTTCTAGGGCTTTCTGGCACTTATTATAAACCTGACTATTCCCAGGACCAGTTCTACTTTTTCTAGGTGAAGAATGGTCAAGCCAATCTACCATCTTTGGCACAGTGTTAAAGAAATTTCTTCCAAATGCAATGTGAATAGAGTGCAATCAGATCCTTTGCTACTAGGAGTCCAACAAGATAAAGTCTATCCTGACCTTGACCCTTATGCCCTCCTCCCCTCATTTATATATAAGGTGAGGTTAAGTATTGCTGATGGGGTTATCATCCAATTATCTAAATGTCCTCTTTTAAGGAAGAACAAATCAGAGTTCATAAACAGCAAATAAATAGCTTCTTGGTTGACCAATGTTCACGTCATCACACTCCATGCATGTTCATTCAATGACTTGAATAATCTTGAGCACCCACTAAGTATCACTTTCTGTACTAAATAATGATTTAGTTCCTGCCCTTAAAAAGCTCTGTGGTATTATAGGAATAAGGACAGAAGTTAAAAAGAAATCAACCTTTGCAGCAGGATGTAATAAGTACTATCATAAAGAGTTGTACGCACATGAATGGCAGGGGCATAGAGGAGAGACAAAAATATTTCACCTTCAAAAGAGAGAAGAGGCTTTAAAGTGGAGGCACCATTTGAATGATTGAGTCTGAAGGCTATAAAGGAATTCCCCTAGGAGAACGTGAGAACAGCAGCTTTGCAAATAGCCTTCCCAATACAGACATGCTACCCATGAAGCTATGACAATCACTACCCTTCAGGCATTGTGGTCTTCTGGAACTAACACGGCAAACACAGGACACCTTGAAGATGAACTGGCCATCAGCTCTCCAACCAAGGGGCTGGCACAAAGCTCCTAACTGATCTTCCTGGGGAGCTAGATTTGTAGAGAAACACATTTGATTTACCAAGATTTTTTTTCCCCAAAATTATAACCTTGGCTGAGCTTAGTCACTGCTAAATTCTCTTTATCTGGTGGCTGGACACTTAAAAAGCTTATATCACTGGGCTGCAGAAACAGCATTTGTATGTGTGCTGGTATCCTGTAATGAGAGGATGTGAAAGCCAAGAGGAGAGTAAAAAGAGAATACTCTTTGAAGACTGTCCTCACCTTGCCAACTCCAATAGACGCACTGAGTCATTATTACTGGAAACAGCTTCAGAGACAGTGCAGCAGGACTGGGTGCTAGAGTTGGGGTGGAGTGGGCGCTGTGACTCTCTTAGCTCCCCTGGAGGCTTTGGAGCCTGGTGTCTCTTCAACTGTCTAGACCTCCCATATGAGCAACAAACAATCATATAGGCATGAAAGATCCAAAGTTGGAGAACACAGAATTAGGCAAGGGCCAAAATGAGGAGCTGCTCCTTGGGTCACAAGAATGCCATTAATCCTATAAGATTTCCAGATGGAAGTGAATACAAAGGAAAGTATATGGGGAAGATTGCTTGGGAACTAGAGGCAGCAAGAACAACATTACAGAAGGAATTTAAAAGCTGACTATAGGAACAAAGCTAGTGCTCACTGGCTTCAGGAGTGACCAGGAGGGAGTAGAGATGAACAAGCAGGCTAACAACTCACCAAGGATCTTACTGGTGAAAGGAAGGTAAGTTATAAGGCAGCATGAAGAGGCAAGCACAGGGTCAAAGACAGTTTTGATTTGTTTTTTCCCTGAGAATTGAGAAGCATTTTCCACCAAGGGCAAGGGACAAATAGGCAGGGAGGAGCCGAGAGAAGAAACAATCAGAGGAAGAGGAGGAGATGGAAGAGGACTGGGTCAAGGACAGGATACTGGGATAGCCTTGGCTGAGAGAAGAGACTCTTGGCCCATGAAACAGAAGGATGCTGAAACACAGTTACATTTTGCAGTGAAAGGGAGGAAGGGTAAGAGACTCATCTCAGTTTGGCTGTCTTTTATTTCTTTCTTGTTTTTTTTTTTTTTTCTCTCTATGACATTGGTAGCGACATCAGTTGAAAGGGGAGTATAAGGTTGGAGGCTAATGGAAAAGTGTGAAAGAGCTGCTATGGAGGATGGGACAGAGAAAAGCAGGGACGAGTCAAAGGATCCCTAAGTGCTGCTGCCAGCCCACAAAACCAACAATGACTGCGCTGCTCTGCAGTGCCCACAAGTTATTCAGCAAATGACCCTGGTGTGATGCCACTTTGTTAAATCCCACTGGGTAAAAGAGACCTCTCTTCAAGGAGCTGGCAGGAGTAACAGGTGCTGGGTGTCAGAGATCGCAGAATTCTAGCTTCTAAATTATACCAGGAAACATGATGTACAGGTACCTTGGGTGTGTTGACTAGAAATAGGAGGTATCATAGGAAATTGAGGACAGCTAGTGCTCTTGGGTGACCATATCCACTGTTGCCTTTCCCATGGGATTGAAAAACCTCTCTTTTCAGAATCAAGGTTGGGTACATGGCTCCTGAGTAACCACAGGTTGTCAGTTCTGATCGATGTCATCATCCCCATAACTCTAACACTTATGAAGTGCTTCCTAAACACTTAACACATATTGAATTGGCTGGGCACGGTGGCTCACGCCTGTAATCCTAGCACTTTGGGAGACCGAGGCGGGTGCATCATCTGAGATCAGGAGTTTGAGACCAGCCTGGCCAACATGGCAAAATCCAATCTCTACTAAAAATACAAAAATTAGCTGGGCGTGGTGCCGTATGCCTGTAATCCCAGCTACTCAGGAGGCTGAGGCAGGAGAATCGCTTGAACCCAGGAGGAGGAGGTTGCAGTGAGCCGAGATTGCACCACTGCCTGGGTGACAAAGCTAGACTGTCTCAAATATATATATATGTGTGTGTGTATATATATATATGTGTGTGTGTGTATGTGTGTGTGTGTATATATATACACATGTGTATATTATATATATAGAACTGTTTATCCATATATTATAGTCAAGGAAATTGAATTCTAAGAGGGTTAAATAAATTGCCCAAGTCTACACAGAGGTGAAATATGAGCCCAAGGAATCTAGATCCAGGATCCATGCTCTTAACTAGTAGAAACAGTCTTCACAGAAGCTCCTGCCTATTTCTGTAACTTTCTCTGCAGTCCAACATGAATGCAAGACAAGTCAGTGTCTGGAGCAAGGGTGCCTATGTGTCCGCCTTTGCAGCTCTTCTGGCCCAAGTGGCCAGGCTACTGGATCAACCATTTGAGCACCAGATGACACAGAATAAAGTCTCACATTAGCAGCTTAAGTTCATTCCACTTTCTACTGCAGAACCCAAGCCAATTGCATGGGGGACCTGTAGTGATTCCATTTTCTTTGTGACTTCGAGTTGGAATTTGCTTAAGCACTGAGAGTGCTGGAAGCCAGGAAGCAGTGTGAAGATGCTGACAGTCTGGGATTTCTGTTCCTGGGAAAATGAATTCTTGCTGAAAGAGCAGTGGGTGGGTCCCACAGACCCTGCTCGGAGCTATTTTTAGAGGCGTGTTCATGGTTGTGTGGGTTGGATCCACTGGCCTCAATGTAGGACAGGTGGGAGCTGTTTGTGACTGAGTCCCTCTGGATACTTGTGGCAGGAGACTACCTTATCCCTAGGCTTTGTCTGTTAGAGAATGAACTAGAGCATCAGCCCTGATTAGCCTTCACTCAGCAACCACAGCCAAGCTGGCCGGATCCAGCAGCCAATGAGGCCTCTGGTCACCTATGATGGCCCAGGTTGCAGCTGCCTCTTCTAGGTTTTCTTTCTTTTTTTTTTTTTTTTTTTTTTTTGAGACGGAGTCTCGCTCTGTCGCCCAGGCTGGAGTGCAGTGGCGCGATCTCGGCTCACTGCAAGCTCCACCTCCTGGGTTTACGCCATTCTCCTGCCTCAGCCTCCTGAGTAGCTGGGACTACAGGCGCCCGCCACCGCGCCCGGCTAATTTTTTGTATTTTTAGTAGAGACGGGGTTTCACCGTGGTCTCGATCTCCTGACCTTGTGATCCGCCCGCCTCGGCCTCCCAAAGTGCTGGGATTACAGGCGTGAGCCACCGCGCCCGGCCTGCCTCTTCTAGATTTTCAATATGCTTGGTTTGAGACCTCAATCTGAGTGTGGGAAAGCACATAGAGCTGAAGCACTGAATGGCCTGAGAGGCACTGCTAGGAGAGAACCTGGTCCCATCTGTTCCTCTTTCAACTTCTCCCTTCCTGATAATCACCAACAGCAGTTAATAGCAAACATGTTATTGAGTATTTCCTACATGCATGACACTGTACTAATTGTATCGTTTTAGTCCTCATAAAGCCTGTATGTGATAGGTACTATTATCTCCCTTATTTTACAGTTGAAGAAATCCAGGCTTTTGAGATAATTTACCTTGGATCACACAGCTGGTAAACATGGCAATGCCAGAATTCTAATCCAGGCCTCACTCCAGACTCCATATTCTTAACTATAATGTTAATATTATAGTATCTCTATATATTATATATATAATATCTATATAATATTATATATATAGTATCTATATAATATATCTATCTATCTATCAATATATCTAATAATCTATATATATTATATCATATAATATTATAGTATCTATATAATATTATATACTATCCCATCCCACAAGGACCCTGGAGCAAGGTTTCTTTTCTGGGCAAATATTTCCCCTCCAGTTCCTTGCCTCTCTGACCATAGGTATCTCCCCTTTGCCCTGAGACACTAACTACCACCTTGGACTGCTCAAAGGGAAAGCGTTCCTGCTCTGTGCACCAGGTACCTCTTCTTCCAGAATCTACACCCTCTGTAAAGGAGAATGAAGATGACAGTGTTTCTACCTTCAAAAACATGAGTTCAGAGAAACCAGCTCTCCATGCCACCTCAGCTGAAGGGAGCACAGGAGAAAGGGTGGGTGAGCTGTGCAGATGGGAAGTGCTGCAGACCTGGGCTACAGGAGGTGGGGAGGGAGGGCCAGCAGAGGTTTCTTGGGAAAAGACAGCCTGGATGGAGTCAGATGAAGTGGAAGAGAATTAGATAGGAGGTGGTCATCTGGGGTAAAAGCTCAGAAAAGGGAAGAAATACACTTGGGAGCTCATTAGGGTAGATATAAAAGATAAAACTAAAAAGGTAAGTTAAGGTGCTAATGGTCTCAAAGGCCAAGCAAGCTGAAGGGCCTGAGATTTTTCTTCTAGACTAAGGGTGAGTCCAGGGGGGCTCATCATCAGGGTCATAGGATGAAACGGAATTTATTTTTGTTTTTTTTTTCAAAGAAGATTTTAAAAATCTGGCAGTAGTGTTTAGGGTAGAGAATAGGGAAAATACTCTTTCACACTGCCTATGAAATGTCTAACACTTTGAGTTTTGCTTTTGTAAAATGCTCTTTAAAATTCTAAAAGTAGAAGAAAAATATCTGTTTTGCTATGAGTCATCCTGGGGGGTTCTAAAGTCTCCTTACCTAAAGTTTCCCTAAGCAAACTTCTAACTGTCCACAGGAGCCAGAATACCCTGGGTCTTGGGACAAGAAGGGCCTTCTTACATTGCATCACATGCAAAATTAGTTCTTCCGCACACAGAACTTCTCCTGTAGTAGGCAGAGTTACAGTATCTGCCCCAGGGGCTGGGACAAGGCTCTGACAATCCTAGGCATATGTTGGCTGAAAGGATTTCTTGATTAAAAGTTTCATTTGGAATACAGGGAAAGAAGGACCAAGTGATGGACAGTGCATTTCTTACATATTTCCTGCCAGTATCTCCCCAGTGGGACTTTTAAAAAACGTAAGATGATGCAAACCTTTCCCAAAACGTCTGGTCATCTCAGCATGCTCTCTGGTGACTGTGATGCCCTAGGGGCTGGGCACAGACAGGATTTCTGCTGGGTTCTAAAGCAATAATTTTATACATACTTGGCAGAGAAGATGAATAAAGAGAACTAGACTGGGAGATACAGAATAGGGTTCAAGACCAGGCTGCACCACTAATAGCTATGACACTAATACCATGAGGTTCTTAGCCCATCTTGGGCTTTGTTAAATGAGGGGTTTGTACTAACCGATCTCTTCAAGCCCTACAGCCCTATAATTGTGTTCAGCTGCCTCACTTTTCCCAACATAGCTTACCATATACCACATCACAGCTAGAGTAATTTTCTTAAAATACAAATTGGACCGCCGTAATGTATCCCATGTCACTTCCCTGCTACAAGTCCCCCAGCACACAAACCATGTCGCCCAAAAGCCTTACGGTGGCCTTCACTGTCCTGCGTGATCTGGCGTCTGCCCACCTCTGCCTGCCATCACCGTGCTCAGCCACACGAGCTCTCCCTCAATCTGGACACTTGGCAGACTCTGTCTTGCTTAAGGACCTTTGCATACATCATCCCCTTTACCTGGAATGTTTTTCACCCCATTCTTCACCTGACTCATTCTTACTGCTCTTTCAGTTTTCAGCAAAGTATAATTTTCTCAAACTCCCTGACCACTCCCCCCAATCCCCCACCCCTTGTCCATCAAAACAGCAGTCCCTTGTCTTCTGTTCTTCTTCCAGGCACACTTATTGTTTGTAATCTGAGGTTTATTTCCTGGGACTGTTTCACCTACATCTCCAGCATTAGGTAGAAGATCCACAAGAGACTGGCTCCATTTTGCTCACTACCATACACCCAGTACCCAAACTCAGTAAAGATTTGCTGAAGGAGTGCTGCTGCACTCACACAAAAGCCAGCCAGCCCAGTGTCTGGGAGTCGAGGTCCAGGCATCTGCATGCCCCTTCTGAACTGGATGCTTCCTGGCTCTTCTGTCCTTCTGCAGTTACAATGTCAAATTTCTAACCCGTCAGCTGCTTTTGCCATTCCTGCCTCTGAAAAACATTCAGCCTAAAATCCCTTAGTGTGAAAATCAATTCATACCTATCTTAGCCAATTTAAAGGCAGCCACAAAAGAAGAAAGAGCCTTAGGAGTACGATGCTACTCCAGCCCCCAACGTCCATTCATTCCTTGCTCATACCACACACTCAGGTTTGTCCTCTAAAGAAAGGGCATGAACAACTTGCAACATAAACCCTCAGCTTCAGAGCATTCAAAAGAGAACTCCCTGAAAGCTTTCCTCCGGAAATGCAGAAGCTCATTCTGCTGATAGCAGATGTGTGCTCCACCGGATAACATCACAGTGAGAATGAGTTAAACAACTTCCGAACCCAGTACATTTAAAAAGGCAGCAGCTTCCTCCCTACATCCTCAAACTGAAAAGCGGTGGGCACATTTTTCTGGTCACGGTGTCTGGAGCTTCTGACTGTTTAAGTGCCAAAGTTAAAATAACCAACTTTCCTCACTCCATTCTTGCCTCTCTGTACAGAGGCTCATTCACTAGAATGTCAGTGGAGAAACAAAGACAGCTGACTGTTTTCTCCCTGGTGTCTATAATTAGATTCTCATGAAGAACTTGGCCACAGCAGGGCTTTGCCGGACAATACCTCCCCCTACCACACACACGCACACAGCCCCAAAAACACCCTAAAGCGTCTCCCCCTCACTCATCTCCACGGAGACCCAGACAAAGCAGCCAGTCACTTACCCTCTTCAGCCACGAGAAATGCTTGTAAACATCAATGTCCCCATCCATGCTGGGCACCCATGTCAGCAGTTAGATGCCTTGGTGGAAAAAGCCCTTTTTCTGGCTGGAGACCAAGTTCTCTCCTCTTCCTTGCCTCTGCCCCCTCCCCCACTCAAGAACTCCAAGCTGTGTTCAAATTTCCCCACTTCCCTGGCCTGCGTCCTTCAGCCTCTCCCTAGACAGTTTCAGACACACAGCGACTCAGAGAAGAGCGCGCTGCTCCAGTGTCCTCCCCGACCACCCCAACAAACACACACACACACATACACGCACACACACACGCACCAGGACTGGGATTCAGAGCCCTGAGGAGAAATCAAATGTAACACAAAGGTAGGGGAAAAAGAAGACTTGGACACGAGTTGTACACACAACACACAAGCGCACACACACGGGACCGTTCTCAGTGATAATACCGGAGCCTGCCAGAGGGAAACAGTCCTGAAGAAAATTCCTTGTCTGGCTTCCCCCTTCTGGAGTGGCTGGAACTCATTACTGAGAGCCCCGATTTCCTGTCTCTGCTTCACTCTGCATTTACCCAGGGCTCCCAGCTGCTCTCAGTTTATTTGGGACTGGGGAGAAGACTAAAAATAAGTGCTGCTCTTGGAGGAGCTCGCTGGTTCCCACACACAGCCTGACCCCCACCCTGAAGCCCACGCCTACCCGTTTTCCAGGCGAGTGACAGGCTGTGCCCCGAGGAAAGCCTGTTGTTTCCAAAAAAGAGCAGATTCAGAAGCAGCTCCAGTCTGGGTTCTTGGTCCTGCTGTGCGATGGGCCCTGCACAGAGCGTTTGCTGTCCTTGGCGCTGGTGGTACCATCCATTAGAGACCAAATGCTGCAAACTCAGGGGAGTCTGGCCCTGGGCTGTTGGCCACGAGCCGGGGCTCCCTAGGGGCCACATTCTGGACAGGGGCCAGGGCTGGAGGGTCCTGCCTCTCTGGCTGTCCCCCACTCTGGACTACCTGCCTTACAAACCAAGGAGGTGGAAAGGTTGAGGCTGCTTCATGTGCATTTCCATGAGACTCAGGGAGCAGTGCTGGGTAGACAGGGGCCTTGGAAAGGCTGACGGAGACCTGGAGCTGTGACTGTTTTCCTCCTGTCAGGGCAGGTCACAGGCGGGCTCTCCAGGTGGCCCCTCCAGCACTCCCTAGATGCCAGCCCCCACCTCCTCCTCATATTCCCATCTCCTTTGAGAGCTTCCCGCTAAAAACAGCTTTTCTCCCTTGCCCAGCCCTTAATGTGTGGCCTTTGGCTATGACTGATTGTGAAAGTGACCTTTGATGTGGGTGCGGTGGGAATTGTGGTTACATGCAAGGCCCTGAGCTCTGCTGTGGCAAAGGACTTGCAGATGCATATCTTGTGACTGCCCTGGCCTTCCCAGGTCCCTTGGGGGTCACCTCCAGGGTTTCCTGGAATGCCCAGTCTGAAGAGAAGTCCCTATTGGGTGTCAGCATGTCCCTCAGCATGGCTTCAATGTCCACCAGGGCCAGAAGCAGGGCCCAACAAAGCCTGGCAGCACAGTCCCCAGCAGGCTGGGCCAGCCCACAGAGATCACAGAGGCAGCAAGGAGGAGAGCTCTAGCCAGCAGCTGGCATGAGGGGAGGAGTAAATTCCTGGAGACACACCCAGACAGAGGCCAGAAAGGAAAAGCAGGCTTTCCTACCCATGCGCTGAGCTCTAGCCCCTTGCTCCTTACCTCTGGCCCAGCTCCACAGCACAGTGTGACCCACCCAGCCCAGGTTCCCTGCCCACGCTATGGCAGGATGTTGCCAAGGAAGAATATCTCTAAAGGTACAGGGGTAAGTAGGTTGGTTTATCTCTGTCTAGAAGCCTGAATAAGTCACATAAAGAAATTCATCCAGTCAATACACATTTTCCCCGCATCCAAGGCAAACGAAAAACTTCCTGCCTTGGGTTAAGAATTACCACATGGTATGCAATAAAGGTATATCTAGGACTCCAAGGAAGAGGAGGTAGACAAGCTGATTTGGGAGCTGGATAGGGAGAGGTGGTGCAGAGTTCCAGCCTCTACAGGATGGTAGACAATCCCCCACGCTCCTGGGATGAGCACAGTGCTCTCCCTTAGGTTCTGGTACAAGAGAGGAGGAAAGAGAAAGGTGGCCAACATGGCTGCTCTCATCAGCCTTGCTCACTCCCAGCTTACACAGAGCTGTGACTCAGGTGTCCCTCTTCTATCCCCTCCTGAGCACCTGCGTTCCCTTCTACTTCATCACTGACCTTGTCACACCAGACCACCCCTACTGCGCCAGACTGTCAGAAGTATGTCTGATTTCCACCTCACTTCTCCTACTTCCATGCCTATAATTCTTAGCACACAGTATGAATTTAAACATTTTTTGGATAAAAGAATAAGGCTCAAATGATAAGACTGGTAAAGTAAGACTAAAATTCTACTTGAAGAAAAGAGACTTGAAGGTCTGTTTCTCCAGGGTAAAGATGTTTGACACAAAGAGGAAAAGACGGGACCCATTTCCTCTGTTAGCTCAACTCAATGTGTGATGAACAAAGGTGGGGGGTGCGGAGTGGGGGAGAGAAAGGGACAGAAAAGGGAGGAAGGTAGGGAAGAATCCAGATAAACTGCAGTTAAATTCTTGACATTTTTATGGCATCCTCAAGTAGCAAGTCTTACCTCAGCATTGTTTTTCCTTAAACACCAAAGTACATTTTACTTATATTGTAATTCAACTCAAAAATCACAAATTAACACCCCAAAAGACCTAGGAGCAGGTTGGCAGGGGGAAAACAGGAGGGGCTGAGTGAAATGGGATGGATTGAGAAGCTAAGGTGCCTCCTCACTCACCCCATCCCCAGGGGCAGCTGGGTCCCTGTCGTGGCTCCCTCATCACGCTGGCCTGGCAAGGCAAACCCATGGCTGCACCACTGCCCTAGAAGTCCATCCTGTCCAGGGCACCTCACTTGATCTACGGATGGAATTCCAGGGATCAGAAAAGCCCCTAAATATGTTCACCAAATATATACAAAGTACCACTATTTGTATTCACAAATCTTTCTCTGAAAAAGAGTTGTCAGATTATCAGAACAGTCCATGACTCCCAAAAGGCTAGAGGCCCAGATTTTATTTGGCCTAGGTAGTTACTCCCAAAGGTCTAGGCTGTCCTTATTATTGGGAGCTCGGGTGCCTGGGCTTCCTGCTCCCATTACACTGCTCCTGTGAGGTGGTGTCTCAGACTCGCTGGACCCGTCCCTGAAGACAGAAGTCCTCAGGAAGCACAGAGGGTGCACAAATAGGGGTCACTACAGTGACCTAACAGCCCCCAGGGCCTTCCTGGAAGTACTTTGCTCACCTACAACCAGACTCATTACTGCCTGCAATATGCAGCAGTCAGCTATGGGAAAAGGGCAGGAGACTGTGAGGCTGAGCGTTCTGGGAGTGAAAACACAGCTAAGAGGCCAGGGTGGTCAGGTTTGCTGGGGAAAGTCACTATAGCTTGCTCCACCCCTGTCCTAAGGTCCAGAAGAGAACCCCAGGATTGTCACCTACCTGACTGGAATTCCAAGTACTTGAGGGAATGGCTGAAAAAGGAGCTGAGGTCCCCTGATGTGTTACTCCAGCTGCCTACCAGAAGTCAGCAGCATCTTATCAGGCAGAACTGTAAACTGAGAGGAATCTCATGGTCACATGCTGTTCCACTGACCTATCACCTACAGGCATCCTGGGCTCCGCTCAGCCCTGAGCCTTCACCTCTGGGCCATGGGTGGCAGCTGCTAGGACACTCCCTCATAAATCCTCATAAGTCAGATACAAACTTGTGTTCTTCAACAGACATGGTGCACAGTGGGCCCGCTGCTAGTAAGAAGGAGAAGCGGGGGAAGGGAGTGAAGAGCGCAGTGGAGGAAGTCCTGGCCACTGCAGCTCAAGCCTCCACAGAACACAAGCATGGAGAACGCACTTCCAAAACAGATCAGGACAAAGGTCACCAGGCTTTTCCTGTAAAGGGCTAGATGGTAAATATTTTGGGTTTGGTGGGCCATATAGTCTCTCTCATACTCAACTCTCCCATTTGCAGTGCAAAAGCAGCCACAGCCAACACCAAAACCAGTGTGTGGCTGTGTTCTAGTAAAACTTTATTTATGAACACCAAAATGTGAATTTATGTTATTTTCCCATCTCAAAACATTCTTGTGATTTTTCTGCAGTCTTGAAAAATGTAAAAATTATTCTTAGCTGATGAGGGTAAGAAATATGCAGCAGGCTAAGTGTGGGCCATGGTTTGCTAACCCCTGGGTTAAAACAGTGCTTCCCCATCCAGAATGAACTGCCTGGACCCGAGGGGGTTCTAGTAAAAATGCAGATTCTGGTTCAGTAGGTTGGGTATGGGGCCTGCTGTTGTGCACTGCTGACAAGCTCCCAGGTGATGCTCGTACTACTGGTCCCAGGACAACACTTGGAGGAGTAAGAAGTTAGGAAACTGCTTTCAAAAGTTTCTCAAGGCCGGGCATGGTGGCTCATACCTGTAATCCCAGCACTTTGGGAGGCCGAGGTGTGGGCGGATCACCTAAGGTCAGGAGTTCAAGACCAGCCTGGTCAGCATGGTGAAACTCTGTCTCTACTAAAAATACAAAAATTAGACCGGCGTGGGGGTGCACAACTGCAATCCCAGCTAATTGGGAGGCTGAGGCAGAATTGCTTGAACCCAGGAGGTAGAGGTTGCAGTGAGCCAATATCATATCACTGCATACCAGCCTGGGCAACAAGAGTAAAACTCTGTCTCAAACAAACAAACAAACAAAAAACAAAAACAAAAACAAAAACCTCCTAATTACTAAACAAACTTGCCTAGAAGCATAAATTCCCTGGAGGCCTGCCTGCCCACTAGCAGGTACCTGAAAGGGCAGAAGGCTCTTGGTAGTGTGTCTCTGGCAGGTTTTTCTTTTGTGAGTGGAGAGTAAGTGGTTGTCCACATGCTCAGACCTCAAGTTATGCTAACCTGGCAACATCGTCCACCATGGCCCCTGGGCCTGAAGCAGGAAATTTAGTAGGGAAGGATTTATTTGCTCTTTCACCAGTGTTTGCACATTCTTGGTCATTTATAAACATTGGTTCTTAGAGGCTGAAATAGTCTCTTTAGGTCAGGTCTGAAAGGAGCCGGATTGTTAGAATTTAGTAGGGTAAATTTACTTTAGGGGGCAGGGATCAAGATCCAGGAAAATTAAAACTGCTAAATTTGCAGTGGCTGAAGGCCCCCTTGGCTGCTGTGCCAGGAAAAGGGCATTCAAAATCCCCCAGGGGACAGGAAGCTTCTCTAGGGCAGGGCATGACATACACTGTGGGCTAGGAAATGCCCCCAGGAATGGAAAGGGCCATCCTACTAGCACCCCAGCAGAAGGCACTGCAGTCAAGAAATCTGGAGAGGTTTCTTCATATCCACAGGGGAAGGTCAGGTCTATGCTCCCAGGACCAGCCCTGTCTCTTCTCCCCCACCCTAAACAGTGGAGCCCTCCTTTGACTGCCCTTTGTCCACTGTTTCTAAGGAAAATGGCAAAGAATTATCTTTGCCAGCAGACCTAGGTGCAGTTAAGCAGTTTCAATAATGAGAGATGCTTATGTTATCTTTATCTAAAAGAGAAAAATAAAAAGTTGTTTTCTCATACAAAGCCCATGCTGTACCTCATTCTTTGGGATTTCACTTCCCAGCATTTGTCCCTGACTCCCACCTAGTGGCTTCTTCCAGCACTGCACAGGGACAAAGAACCGCCACTAGTGCCATGGGAGTCCGGCCCCGGAGCCCCTTGGGAGCTGAGCACAGAAAGCAAGCATGGACACCTATTCCTTTCTCATCTCTCACTCAAGTTCACACCTGTCACAGGGGAGGTAAGAAAACATGCTGGAAACAGGCTCTACTTTTTTTCTTGAAAAATAAGCACCGAATTTTCCCTCCTCTTAAGATCCAGAGGAAAAGGTTTACCTATAAAACTCCTTCTGTAACTTTTCAAAATTAAAATGTTCAACACACATGTATCCTGACTATCTTCTGTTTTCCATTCTGGAGATACAGAAATGAATCACATGGTAAAAAATTCAAGCTCACATTTTATAATTCACAAAACAACTTTTTCTCTCCACCATTTTTTTGCAACTCCTCTGGCTTTTCAATATGGTAAACAGATTTGCTACTTTGGACAGAATGAAAGATTGCAAGCTGGATCTGGCAGTAATGTATGGGCTTTGTTTGAGGAGCTTGGAGCTGAAGAAGCTGCCATCTGTGACAAGGTGGTTTGGAGCTGAGAAGGCGGGTGGCTGTGCTCCCCAGCCTGGGTCTGGGTTTCTTTGTTTTTTGGGAAACTAGTTAAAAAGGTAACTGAGGGCATCTGAACTGACTGCTGGGCTGTCAGAGGTGAGCACTTACCCAGCTGGGGCCAGCAGAGGCTGCTCATTCAGGAGGGCAATTCTTCAGGTTTTTCAATATGGTAAACAGATTTGTCTCTCCACTGTTGAGATGTGGGCCTCCGTCAAGCTCTAACATAAGGGCAGCAGTAAACTGAGAGGATCCTAACCTGTCTCCACACTTTGGAACTCAAGAGGTCAAGACTGAGGGAGGCAAAGGCGGTGCTTACAAAGAGACCACTCCATATAGCTCCTAGAACAAACTGCAGAATTGGAATGCTTGGCCAGATCTTGCAGACACTTTCAAACTCAGCTGTCATTTCCAGTAGGGAAACTGAGTCCCAGAGAAGTGAAAAAGGGGCTCATATGAGTAGTCGGGCCAGGGTAGAACCCTGGCCTTTTAACTCCTTCCTACCTTCCATACTCCCTCACCCTGGTTCAATTTGCTTTCACCTACTCAAGCACACTGACCAGGACTCTTGCAACCTTGCAAAGAAAAGCCTGGGTTCCTGCTGGGTTCCATGTACCCCAGTTCCAAACAGGGCCTACAGTATAACCCTTCTATGGGTTCTCTGCCAACCACCCCTCACCCTTGAGCCTGAGCTCTTCCTTGACTTGCCTTCACTTTGCTGCTGGGTTTGCCTACCCCTTCTCTGGCTTCATCTTGAAACTTCACTGAGAATCTCCTTGGCCCATACCCAGTGTGCTAAACAGTAGAACAGACTGGCTGGCAGGTAGGAGATGAAGGGTATACATAACATACTGTTAGAGAAGCACCCATAGCTACTTCATATGGAGACTCTACTGGCTCTGGTATCTTCTGGGCATCACCCAAAGACCTGGGACATGAATCAACACTGTGTACCAGCCTAGGTCTACTCCTCCCAGCTAACTGGCTATTCCCAGCCCTGTAGAGCCCACTTGAATCTGCTGGCTAACCTGTCTAAGGTTTCCACCACCCAACCTAGCTGTAGATCTATGCAGCCAACCACCCAGCCAAGCCAAGCAGGTGTGGAGGGGTAGAGACACCCCTTTCAGACTATGGGAAAGCCCCACTCAAGGCACAGCCAAAATCCTGGAAGTGGTCACAGTTGTACCAGCTCCTTCTTGCCCGGGCCAGGTACCACATGCCAGGGCCACTGATGAGTACATGTCAGTACATGCCAGGGCCACTGATGAGCACTGCTTCCATTTCCGGGCTTCAGGACCACCTGTGGGGTTCTGGGGCTCCTGACCTGAAATAACCACACCCTCCTGAGGGCATCATCCTACATTTCACCATAGTAAACAGAGAAGAAGGAGGATGCCCCTTTCTGGAACTCAGCTCTGTTCCCATCACAACAGAGCTGCCTCAGCCTTCCAGCCAAGGCCTCAGCTGCATCCTTCATGAGCACTGACCCTGAGCTTGGCTCTGTCTTCCAGTTATAAAGGACCACCTTCCCATCTCCTAAGGGTAACACTGCTCTGCTGCACCACAGGCAGGACAGCCTCCCAAATACTTCCTCTGCAGGCCAGGTCCCAGCTCATCTTAGACCCCAAGATACCCTCTATACAAGGTCCTCATTCACCAGCTTTCCAGAGGAAATACTGCTCCTAGACCAAGGGAATCCAGGCCCTTTGTTCCTTGCCTCACTGAGGCCCCAGAGGGTGTCCCCATTAAGAAAACCTCGCACATGCCCTTCTAGGCCCGGAGCCCACTTCTCCTCATTATACCTACTGTCAAGGGGCAGGATGCTAGTTTAGACCCCAGAGCATGGGAAACTCTCTCACAACCGAGTGCCACTGACTCCTGGGCAGGTCTGCTCCACTTGGCCTTTACAACGAGTCTGCTCTGTTTTATACCCATCTCCAGGCAGAGTCCTGGCCAACAGCACTCCTACTGCTGCCGACTGTGCTGGCCCAGCTGTGCTTCAGCTCTGCCAGGACCCAGCAGAAGAGGAACCAGCCCTGCCACAAAGAAACAGCTGCCCAATAGGAGGCACTAGGACTAGGAGTGTCCTTTCCATGTAAGACATAAAAGAGAGAGCCCAGGACTAATCTGCTATTTGTCCTATTCTAACTATGGACCACTCCTCCACATCTACCCCTGCTTCTCAGCAGTCCATTCTTCTGGTGGACCACAGATGCCCCAGTGCCAGAAGGTCTGCAGTCCCAGATGAGCAGCAGCAGTACAAGACCACATTTTCCACTACGTAATCCCTCCCCTCTGCTAACAGTTGATTCACTCTGGGGTAGACACCTGATCTAAGGTGTGCATCCATAGCTGTGAATAAATTAAAAGTCTTTAATGCCTGTTTCTTTTACACTTAACACTTCTTCATTGATCTGGAGGACTTCGCTCAAAAATAATTAACTGGGTCAATCAGATTCTTTTCCTTAGAAACTTGAGTTTAAAAAGAAAACATATTGAGAAAACATGGAAAGAATTTGTCAGTCAACAAGAGTAAACTCAAACCTAACAGAAGTTTGTGGCAGTCACTCTGAGCTGTCTTCCTGAGGGCCACTCACTTTCCCCCACTCTATCGTCATTCCTTTCTGACAGAGGCCACCTCCCTGTATGGCAGATGGAAGTGCCAATACTTGCTTCCCCAGCCTCCCTTGCAGCTAGGGTATGCACAGGTGAATAAATCCTGGCCACTGCGGCTAAATGGGAAGTCTGCTAGAGGGTTGCAGAGAGTTTCCCTCCTGATTAAAAACAACAACAACAAAAACATACTAAAGAAACGATTCTCTACCTCTGCACATAGTTGTATAGTTGTGTCTTGTAAGGACATGCTGCCTGCGGTTCTAGTGGCCATCTTGTGACTATTAGGGGATATGCCTGAGCAAAAACCACCCCTTGAGGATGGCAGGGCAAAAAGATGGGAAGAACCAGTGTCCGTGAGGTCACTCAGAGCCACTTATTTAACCCTGTGACTGTCTGTCTTCTGTACATCTTGTTAGTGGTCTATCTTGTTATTGTTTACATCATTTTACTGGAAAAAGTATCCCAACTGATATAGATGCCACAAGACAGAGTTGGACCATGTCAGGCCAGTGTCATGGCCAAGCAGGAACTCTAGGTGTGTAACAATGCCAGTGTGTCTACAGAGGAGAAGGAGCAAATATGCAAGGGATGCACAGACATCACGCATGAGAAGGCGCTGGGCAGTGCTGCCTAATCCTTCAAACCGTCTTATTAGTTCCAATTCCAATCCTAATCCACATGGGATTCTAAAAAAATAATTCAACTGAGTCTCCATGGTTGAAAGCAGTGCTTCTTAAACTTTAATGTGCTTATGAGTCACCTGGAGATGGTTCAACAAGTGTGAGATGGGGTCCATATTCTGCATTTTTCACAAGCTACTAGGGGATAAGAAAGCTGCTGAGCCAGAGACCAAAATTTGAGCAGCAATAACTTCTAACTAAAAGTGTCAATCTAAAGCCCGCGATGAGTTTGCTCACCAGTCTGAATTTTATTTCCATACAGATTAAGACCTTGTGTGGAATGTGGATGTGCCGATTGTAAAATGACTTTAGGTCTGCAAGATCTAAAATACAGACAGGCTATCTCTGTCCAGAATAAAAACTTTAACATACAGCTCTTACATCTTGGAATGTTTATATGAACTTCTGACCCCCTAAAAGTACTTGCTTCCCCATTCATAGGTTAGTGATGTCCATAATTACTCTAGAAGATTTATGAAAGCAATCACTTTTAGGGAAATCTCTTCAAAGGCAGGCATGCCCTAAACCATTGTAAATAACCCCAAGACAAAACTGCAAATCTGAATGCAAGCTGTTTTCTACCAATGCATCTTGAAAAAAAACAACCATGTCAACTGCCTTTGGATCAAAAAATATTTTTAATAAATTTCCAAAAACTGTTTTAAAAGTTAGATTCGTTGTTTATACCAAACACTAAAAAATATTGTTGATGGACTGGAGTTAACCATAAAATAATCAAACCATAAACTTACTAGAGGGAGATACAGGTGAATAGTTATTTGTTCTGAGGTTGGGAAAGGCCTTGCTAGGGCCAAAAGGAAAACAAGAAACCAAAATAGGAAAGACTGATAGAGTGAAGTACAGTTGGTTAAAATTTTATGTCTCAAAAAGTTCCCTAAACATTTAAAAACAGAGTGAGGAAAATATATGCTACAAATAAAGCAAACGGCTAATAAAAGTTCATTCAAATAGATAAGAAAAACACTAAAATCCTAATAGAAAACAACAGCACAGAATACGAATAGACTAGAGTGGGAGAGGCGCACCCAAGAGGCTCAAGGTGATTTCTGAGTGTATAGGGAAAATTATTGGAACTATTTTTTAATCTATCCTTTAAAACTCTATTTTGGTGAGCAATGGATACCCTAAATACCCTGACTGACTTGATCACTATGTGTTATATAACATGTAACTAAATTTCACATGTACCTCACAAATTCATACAAATAAAAAACTTCAAAATTCTGTTTTGTGGTATTTTTATAATTTAGGTATACTAGTGAAATACTGGCTAGGTGCAGTGGCTCATGCTTATAATCCTAGCACTTTTGGGAGGCCAAGGTGGGTGGATTGTTTGAGCCAAGAGTTCAAGACCAACCTGGGCAACATATGGAAACCCCATCTCCACACACACAATTTTTTTTTTTTTTTTTTTTTTTTTAATTAGCCAGGTGTGGCGGTGCACTTCTGGGAGCAAGAGTTGGGAGAATTCCCTTGAGCCTGGGAGGTCGAGGCTGCAGTGAGCCATGATCAAGCCACATTGCACTCCAGTTTGGGTGACAGAGCAAGACCCTGTCTCAAAAATAAAATGCTGCATGTGAATATGTATATGGGAAATGCATTCTTTTTCCAGATAGGATAGAATCAAAAGTTTAGAGACCATACAGAGGAATACGAATAAACTAATTTTTAAAAGTTTAGCCTTTTTACCAAACAAAGAAATGCAAAAATAAGAAAACATTTCCTCCTAAGAAATTTGTCACGCTTTTTTTTAAATCAATGAGGTAACCAGTCTTTTGTTTGTGGTAAGAAATAAGGGGTAGTGGGATCTAGCTGAGGGGAGAGACACCAGCCAGGGATTAGAACTCAATAAGCAGTACTTGTAATTCGAGGGTGTATGTGTGTATGTGTGAAATCGTCAATGTTTGTCCTTCTCTAGCCCTGGATTTCCTCAGGAGAGAGAGACTGTGGACCACGGAAGGGCAGAGGACATAGCTTAAGTCCCTTGACTGGGCTCTATACTCCTTGATAAGAAGGGCCACCCTGCAGCGTTGGCTAAAGTGGGATGGAAGAAAAGGCTAGAAGGTGTACAGATGAGTCAACAGCCCCAGTCAGTAGGGGCACTCCATGGGCTGCACCATTACATTCCCCAGTAGTTCCCAATCAGGCCACGGGACTACTCACCAAGCTCTCTTCAAACCACTCCTTTATGTAGGCAGCCGTTGGGCCAGGGATCTGGCTCAGGAGGGCTGCTCTCTCCTGAGGAAGCTCCAGCATCTCCAAGGCCAGCCTCAAGTCCTCGATGAGATGGAGCACCGGGAAGGAGTTCATGTATGAGGCTGGGGAAGCCAGTCCAGGCTCACAAGTACCATCACTAAGATCTGCACCTGTTTTAGTGCCTGCAACGAGAGAGAGGTGGAAACTCAGTAAGAAGGGTGGACACCATGGGCAAGGAACTAGTAAAGGGCAAAGGTGGTGAAAAAAAGGTGAAAGGGACAGATAAGAAGCTGGGAGTGAGCTGGGCATGGTGGTGCATGCCTGTAGTCTCAGCTACTTGGGAGGCTGAAGCAGGAGGATCACTTGAGTCCAGGAGTTCCAGGCTATAGTGCACAGTATCAGGCTTGAGAATAGTCACTACTCTCCAGCCTGGGCAACAGAGTGAGACCCCATCTTTAAATAAAGAAACCTGGAAGGCCACCTCGACCCCAGCTGAATCACTCACAATGTAAACTTTCCAGAAATCATCTTTATCTAATCTTGGGCTGTGTAAAAAGAGGCATGCAGAGGTGGATGACCATACCCTTTGGGACTGACATATGAAGCTCACACACTTAGACAACTGGGAAAGCACAGCCAGTCCTCACTAGGGACCACGAACTGCTAGTTTAGGCAGTAAGATCTCATTCTTCAGCTTTTAGAATAATTTTTTTCTTTATATTAATGTCATAGATTGCAGTTGGCCATCAGAGATTCCTCTATTCCTGTGTGTGCATTCCACTCCTCTGATAAAGGGATGGATCTTGACTCTGGGCTGGCTTGGTGACTTGCTCTGATCAACAGAATGCAATGGAAGTGACTCTGTACCAGCTATGGGCCTGGGCCTTAAGAGGTCTAACAGGTTCCACTCTTTCTTTGACCCTAAACCACCATGTAACAAAGCCCAGTTACCCTGCTAGAAAAACAGCCCCACCTTTCTTAGCCCTCCCAGCTGTAGTGACAGACATGTGAATGAAGCCATCCAGGATCTTCCAGCCCCCAAGAGCCACCCCAGCTGACACCATGTGGAACAGGGAGGAGACACACCTGCAGTGCTACTCAAATCATGAAATTACAAGGAAACGATGGTAGTTTTAAGCCAATATGTTTGGTTTGGCTTATCCCACAGCAATAGATGACAATTACTATATTCATTTTGGTGAGGGTTTAGTGAACTGGAATCTTTCTGGATCTTCCCAGTTGGGAGATCTTCATATTCCCTATATATCTCTATATGTTCTTAAATTTGTATTTATATATATCTCCATACCTTATCTCTTTATTGTGGGCTGTGGAGTCTCTGAGAGAGTCCATGGTCCATGTTACATTTAGCCGAGTTCCCAGCATCATGCACTCTACCCAGTAGACACTGAAAAGGAATCTGACCAAATGCCTGCACATATACCTGAACGAGTATCTGGAGAGAGAGTGCTTCAACGTCCTCAGAGATCTGGTATATTGGGTCAGCTCTTTCTAATTTGATAAGCCCCAAATTCGACTGTTCCACCATTTTTTTTTTTTTTTTTTTTTTTGAGACAGAGTCTCGCTCTGTCGCCCAGGCTGGAGTGCAGTGGCGCGATCTCAGCTCACAGCAAGCTCTGCCTCCCGGATTCATACCATTCTCCTGCCTCAGCCTCCCAAGTAGCTGGGACTACAGGTGCCCGCCACCACACCAGCTAATTTTTTGTATTTTTTAGTAGAGACAGGGTTTCACCGTGTTAGCCAGGATAGTCTCGATCTCCTGATCTTGTGATCCGCCCACCTCGGCCTCCCAAAGTGCTGGGATTACAGATGTGAGCCACTGTGTCCAGCCTGTTCCACCATTCTTACACCCATTTAACAACAGCAGCAGCAGCAGTAGCAGCAGCAGCAAAAATCTCCTTTCCATAAGCTCAGGGATATATTTTTCAAATCAAAACTGGGGCAACAGTCTAACAAAGGAAGTCTGTGCTTCTTTCAGCAGTAAACACTTTAGAAACTATGGTTTAGGTGGTGGAATTTCTAGGGCATTTGGATTATTTATAAGGCCAACCGGATGAAAGATCTGAAATTAGGACTCTACTGGAAAATGTGAGCTTGGGGCCACCGCATCCATGGTATGCTGCAGGCCTGACGTCCAATTTCCAGGTCCCTTTACTCTTCTCAGAGCCAACCTCCTCCTTGCCAGGCAGTCTTGGGAAAGAGAAATCCACACAGATGGAAACAATTACCATTTGATTGCCAGTTTGCTTTCTGAAAATGCATGATACAGGGAATCATGGATCACAATCCACAAACAAGTCAGAGGCTCTGGGGAGCCAGGAAACTGCCCAATTACCCACCACTGTGATGTGTGCTCAGCACTTTCTGGCTCCTACAAATCCAATTAAGAGTGGACTGGGAAGAGCCACAGCCAAACTTCAAGGAAGAAAATGGACAGAAGCAGAGCAAGACCTTCAATCTCCAAATCATTGCTGAGTAATCCCTCTCCATTCTGTATACACGAATTTCAAACACGTAGCCATTCAGTTTCATTTTAAGTATTTCATAAATGTAGGAAGAATGAGTCAGGCTAAAAGGTGGATGGAAGATCTGGGTTTTCATTAACTTTATACCACTGTGTGGCCTTGGAAAAGTCTCTTCCTTTCTCTGGGACCCTCTCTGCCCTAAAGCTTTGAGATTCTTTCCTACTATTCAGAGTGTGTGTGTGTACATGTATGTGAGTACATGTATATCTGTGCCAAGTTTTACAGGCATATGTGTATATATGTATAAAAACTTTAATTTATATTTCTTTGCAACTTATATTTCTTTTATTACTTTATCAAAACCAATAGTCAATAAATACTAGATGAGGGAAGTGAAAAGATAAATATTTTGTCCCTGAGCTAGTGGTAATGACAGTGACAGAAAAGCCTCAGACGACAAACTCCACTTGATTTTAAATTTAATCAGATAAGGTTACAGGGCAGAAAACTAAGGGAAGAAGAAACTTCCAGATGCCACCATTGGGCTTTGGGATGCAAATGACAAAATGATATTGAATAAGCATCTACACAAAAGGAGATACAATTCTAAATTTCTTCTCAGAGGAAGAGTTTGGTAACCAGCTTCCAATAAGCCGTCAGTGACCCATTCCTCTTAATGTTTGTAATTTGTGGATATTATATCATGGTTGCTCCGTGTCACCAGTAGAATATGACAGAAATGATGGAACGTTGCTTCCAAGGCTAGATTATAAAAAGCACTGTGACTCCTTCTGCTTTATTATATCAGGCCACTCGCTCTAGGGGAAGGCTGCTGCCATGATATAAGGACATTCAATCATCCCTACGGAAAAGTCCATATGGTGACGAAATATGGCTACCTGTCAGCAGACATCAAAGAACTGAGCCCTTCTACCAATGGCCATATGAGTGAGCCACTGTGGAAGGGATCTTCCGGCCCAGGTGTTCCCAACCCCAGCCACAGACTGGTACCAGTCCATGGCCTGTTAGGAATTGGGCCACACAGCAGGAGGTGAGCAGTGGGCCAATGAGCATTACTACCTGAGCTCCACCTTCTGTCAGATCACTGGTGGCATTAGAGTCTCATAGGTGCGCGAACCCTATTGTGAACTGTGCATGCGAGGGATCTAGGTTGCTCACTCCTCATGGGAATCTAACAAATGCCTGGTGATCTGAGGTAGAACAGGTTCATCCTGAAACTTTCCCCCGACCCTCCAGGTTCATGGAAAAACTGTCTTCAACAAAACCGTTCCCTGGTGCCAAAAAGGTTAAGGATTGCTGCTCCAGCCCCAGAGAAGCCTTCAGATGACTGTAGCCCCAGCTAATATCTTAACTATAACCCTTTAAAAGACCTAAGCCAGAACCACCCAACTAAACCACTCCTGAATTCCTGGCAGATAGAAACAGATGATAAATGTTTGTTATTGTATGATGCTATGTTTGGGGTAATTTATGTTACACAGTAAAATAACTAACCAATAAAAATAGCTGAGAATATTCTGAGAAGTACAATCAAGAGACACTTGCCATGCACTGCTAAAATATGTTACTAGAATTACTCTCACAGAAAAAAATAAGATCTTTATTCTATACCATACACAAAAATAAAATTTAGACAGACAAGGATTATATGCTTAAAAAACTGAACTAGAAATACAAAGAGAAGATAGATCAAAACTGAGTTAGAGGAAGATTTTATAGGCACAAGAGCAATTGAGCAAGACATAAAAGAACAATAAATCTGACTACGTAAAATTAACTTCTGGAATATTAAAAACACAATTAAATTAAAAGACAAATTATAGCCTGAAAAACCTACTTGTAAGGCCAGGCGTGGTGGTTAATGCCTGTAATCCTAGTATTTCGGGAGGCCGAGGCGGGCAGATCACCTGAGGTCAGGAGTTCGAGACTGGCCTGGCCAACATGGCAAAACCCTGTCTCTACTAAAAATACAAAAATTAGCCAAGCATGGTGGCAGGCCCCAGTAATCCCAGCTACTCGGGAGGCTGAGGCCGGAGAATGGCGTGAACCCGGGAGGCGGAGCTTGCAGTGAGCCGAGATTGCGCCACTGCACTCCAGCCTGGGTGACAGAGCGAGACTCCGTCTCAAAAAAAAAAAAACAAAACAAAACAAACAAAAAAAACACCTATTCATATCAATTACAACAAAAGCTCAGTACAGCCTTCATTAAAAAAAAAAAAAAAGAGAGACCTTATCTATCAATAAAAAAAATCCCCAATTCACTTCTCACACATAAAACAGGCACAAGGTTCTTATGTGGGTAATTCTAGAATTAAGAAACAAAAGTAAAAATTAAAAATATGGAAAGAAAATGTTTTTGCACTAGTAAATAGAACATTTAAAAATGATATTCAATTTTCACCTACGCAAATTGTTGAAAATGCAAATGCAATGATAGTTAATGTTGGCAAGCTCGTATGCTATTCATAAGGGTACCCTCATACACTGTTACTAGACACAAAGACCAGCCTAATCTTTCTGAAAAGCAATTTGGCAAGATACAGGAAAAATATTCATGGCTTTTGACCTAGCAAGTCCAATTCTAGAAAGTTAACCTACGGAAATATAACCAGACATGTAGTCAAAGATTAATATATAAGAATCATCTCAGCAGCATCTTAATTTTCAAAAAGTAGGGGAAAAATCCCCCCAAATTGCTGAATGTTTAAATAACTTCTGAAACAAAGAATATGATTCATATAGCTATATAAAAAACAATTATCTAAAGACTCAATAACATGCGGAAATACTTGCCTTATTCAGTAAAAAAAAATTATAAATATATGTATACGGTGTATATATACAGAAAAATACACAAATGTTGACAATATTTTCATTACTTTTATAACAATTTGTTTTAAACTTTAAATTTGTTGAATGTAAGTGAGACATTCAAGTTTGACATTTAGTTTGCACAGGGACTGTAGGTTCTCTTGCTCTCTGAAAGTCCCCACAGGATGCTAGACAATATGGAAGAATTCAGGCCTTTATTTGGTCAGGAAATGAAGTGAGTAAACCCAGACAGGTTTCTTCCTTGTGCTATTGATTAGCTTTCCCTCTCTCCATAATTGCATTAGTGAAAGGGGGGAAAACCTGGTAGTATTTCCACAGAACAATCATTTCAGAAAATCCCAGAGCAGGCTTCTTGGTAAGCTAGCCATGTACCGCTTAACGGGGAGCCTTCTGGAAACAGGACAGACTCAACTGCCAGGAGTCCCTGTTACCCACAATGAACAAACAGAAAAGCTGAAAAAGATAACACCTTTATTTCATTTTTATTTTTTAAATGTGGAGCCAAGCTTGAAAGACAGTAAAAACCTTGGGTACCAGAAACAGAGCGAACTCAACAGTGAAATTAATTCAAGCTGACTCTACAGTAGCCCGGGGCAAAATACCCAGCTATAGGGAGGAACCGAGGTTGGGGCTTGAGGTTTTAATGTCTCCAGTGAAAGCAGTAAGTTGAAAGTGAGACCCCTATAGAAAGAAAGTACCCCGAAGTATTGCCTATTTCATAAAGGGGTCTGAAAAATTTCACCCAACGGCAGGGAAGCTTGCAGTATGCTAAGGGGCCCCCTACGTGTTTATAATACCACGTATATACACCCTCCCTCACCCCCAGTGAGACATCAAACTTACAGGCCTCTGCATACTACTAGTATAGTGCCAAATTTCTACTATGCACTTACTACTGAAACCCCAAACCAGAAATCAACATACATGCACACAAAATGGTCCAGAATAGTGCAACACCTAAAGCCCAGCATTAGCAAATGCAAAATCTCCCAGGAGGCTCATTTCCACACTCTACACACATTCCCCGCAATTATCCCCTGTAAAAAAAAATTACAACCACAGTGGGAAACAAATCAAAATAGAACAAAAACAATAAATAAAGAATATGTGTACCCTAAAACCTGGGATTAACAGGACAATTTAGAAGGCACAATAAACCACTAATACTGGATATGCCTAAATATAAGGCAAGATTTATCCCCCAAATTTCTCAGAAAAGGGTAATTAAACTTACAGTCAAGCCTAAAGTTTCTCTTTGGGGCATTCTATTTCATTTTGAGCAACGAAGTATTCAGAGTAGCACAAATGTTTTCAACTTTCAATGCTCACTGAAGTCACCTGAGCAGTTTTACAAACTACAGATGCCTGGGCCCTCCTCCAGGGATTCTAATTTAATTGGTCTGAGGTGTGACCTGAGGTAATAAAAAGTTTTCCAGGTGACACTAAAATGATGCTTAAGCTGAAACCATGGCACTAGCAGATCACCTCAATCAAGTCTAGCTTTGATGGTTATAGAAGTCACCTGAGAATTTTTATTTTAAGGAAGAAAACCAAAATTTAATGAAGATGTAGTAATTATTTTTGAGGATAAGACCACATACAATGCAAGTGTTATAGGATTTCATTGAAAGCCTTTTCTTTTCTTATTTTTATTTATTTATTTTTTTGAGACAGAGTCTCTCTCTGTCACCCAGGCTGGAGTGCAGTGGCACGATCTCAGCTCACTGCAACCTCCACCTCCCAGTGATTCTCCTGCCTCAGCATCCTGAGTAGCTGGGACTACAGGCACACACCACCACGCCTGGCTAATTTTTGTATTTAGTAGAGACGGGGTTTTGCCATATTGCCCAGGGTGGTCTCGAACTCCTGACCTTGTGATCTGCCTGCCTCCGCCTCCCAAAGTGCTGGGATAAAGGCGTGAGCCACCACACCCGGCTGAAAGCCTTTTAATGATTGCTTTTGAAAACACATAGGTATGTATGTGGTAGTGACTGGGGTTGTTCAGGTATTTTGTTCTCCTCTGCTTGCATTCTTAGTAGGCTTACAGTTCTGTCCCTTGAAGTCACTCATGGTCACATAACTTCCTTTGGCCAATAAACAGAAACTATGTGTATCACTGGGAGAAAGTCTAAGAGCCAGTACACAATTCCCCATATCTCTTCCACCTTCCCTGACTCCTGGCCATAGTGGAGACTCAATCAGCCTGTGTTCAAGTGAAGATGATAAGGACCAGAGCTCTTGGCAGATCTCAGAGAACTTGCAATGTGCACAAGAAGTAAACCTTTGTGTTTCAAACTACTGACATTTCAGTAGTTTCTCACTGCAACATAACTTAGCTTATCTTCATTCATGCAAAATATATATGTTGTACAATTAAGACATATAAACAAGATAAACTTTTAAAATCTAATCTTTTACTATGTAAATGGAGTTCTTTGGCATGAGATGAAATAGCTGATGATAGCATCATATGTGAATTTTAAAAGTGTTGTATTTAAAACAACTTCCAAGTAAGGATGGTATGTTCTAAAACCTTGCCACTTAAAAGTGGGGTCCACATGAGTAGCAATAGCAAAACCTGAGAGTTCATTAGAAATACAGAGTCTCAGATCCCATCCCAGACCTACAAATAGGAATCTGCATCCTCAAATGCTCTACAACTGCTCTAGAATGCTAGGATTATTCAAAAAGAGCTCTTATAATGATAGAAACAAAGATAAGTATAAAAAGCTTGAATAAAATTATTTCATCAGATGTGCCAGTGACAGGAATGGTGGCGGGCACCTCTAATCCCAATTACTCAGGAGGCTGAGAATTGCTTGAACCTAGGAGGTGGAGGTTTCAGTGAGCCAAGATTACGCCACTGTACTCCTGCCTGGGCAACAGAGCAAGACTCTGTCTCAAAAAAAAGAAAAAACCAAGTGCCAATGAGACAAGAAGTTCATAAATTAACATATCATTTTGAATTACTGAAAGCCTTTTAATTAGTGCTTAAACATATAACTAAATCAATACATGAATATTATGAATAAATATTTTGTCTATTTGGGAATATTTGGGCATATTTCATATGTTTTATGTAATTAAAGGAGAAAAGGAAGAAATAAAAACCTTAAAGAAAATGAAAGCATGATTTTAAAAAATAGGAAAATTTGAAAAAAAAAATACAAACCAAAATAAAGAATGCAGCGAAACAAATTAAAAATTAAATGAACAGGTTAAATAGCAGATGAGAGAATTATTGGAGAGGAAGATAGACCTGAAGAATGCTGCATACAGAGACACAAGTGAAAAATATAAAAGAGGAGTAGCAAGCATGGAATTAAAAAAGAATGACAAAGTCCAACACAATTCTTCAGGAATTCCAGAAGAATACAGAGGATGAAGCAGAGGCAACAAATAAAATGGCTATGAATTTTTCAGAATGGAAAACTTGAGTCCTCTCAGTTTAAAGACACTCACTGAGTCCCAAGAATAATACATCAAAACAAATCCACCGAAGAAACAAGACAGTGAAACTGAAGAACACCAAAGATAAACAGGAAGTTTAAAAACAACCAGAGACAGAAGACAGATACAGATTGCCAGACTTCTCATTAGCAATAAATCCCTGTGACCACAAAATAATACCTATGGATAGTGCCCAACCTACAAGCCTGTATAAGATAAACTATCATTCAAGATTAGGAACATTTAAGGACATTTTTCAAATGACAACTAATACAATCTATTACTCACAGACTATCAAATTTTAAGGAAGAAAACTATATCCTGCAAAAAAAGCAGCAGGATGAAAGAATCAACTATGATTGGAGAGGTTGTTAAAATTGTTAAACAAAACGCTGCCAATTTAAACAACAATAATTTGGAGAATATAAATAAAGATACTAGAATACTAAACAAAAATAATGTGGAAGATGGGGCAGTGATGGGAATTAAAGCATTCTAAGAGTCAAGTATTATTTGTTTTATTTTTATTTTATCTTTTGAGATGGAGTCTGGCTCTGTCGCCCAGGCTGGACTGCAGTGGCGCGATGTCAGCTCACTGCAAGCTCCGCCTCCCGGGTTCATGCCATTCTCCTGCCTCAGCCTCCCGAGTAGCTGGGACTACAGGTGCCTGCCATCACGCCCGTCTAATTTTTCACTGTGTTAGCCAGGATGGTCTCGATTTCCTGACCTCGTGATCCGCCCGCCTCGGCCTCCCAAAGTGCTGGGATTACAGGCGTGAGCCACCGCGCCCAGCCCTCTTATAAAGAAATTTAATCGTAGTTTAAATTTTTTTCCACACAGAAAACACCAGGCCAAATGCTTTTATATGTTAATTCTATCAAACATTAAAGAATAATTCTAATCTAAGAAAGTATTTTAGATAAAATATAAAGGCCAACTTGATGCTAACAAAAAGGAAAGCCTCAGTAAAATGGACACATTTCTAGAAAAACTTAACTTGCCAAGACTCAATTAAGAAAACCCGTCCACACCATTACAAGAAAAAAATCTTCAAACAAGAATACATGATGCCCACACAGTTTTGCAGCTCAGTTCCTATACCTACAACTATAGCAAATATTTAAGGAACACATAGTTCCAGCCTTATCCACTCTTTCAGAGAATGGAAAACAAGGCACAGTTCCATAAAGGACTGGGAGATGGGGTCTACCAGTGAGGGAAAAATGGAATGAGGGCTGTCAAACAGCGGGTGCCCCAGTAGCAGTTTTGACCTCTTCATACAAAGGGCAGTCTTTAATAGCTCTGCCCCTTAGACACTCCTAAAACCCCCACTCCAGCTCTTCTGAACAAAGTCCTAGCAGGGCTCTCCCACCCCGCAATGGGAAACAGTGAGTCTGTTACTGATGACTGCTATATGAGGCTCCACCTCAGAGAAGCCGGGATAAGACCAGTTAAGGACTGTTCAGAGTATAGTCTCAACAGCCTTCAGCACCACAGCTGACTTCATTCATAGGCCGACGTGAAGAATCTTGGTCTTGATCAGAACTTTCTCTGCCCCTGCACAATCTTTTGTTGTTTTCTTTTTACAAACCCAGACGCTAATCAGAGTTGGCAGAATGGCCGCAGCTGACAGGGCAACCTCTTTAACTGTCATAAAACAGACTCCTCTTAACTATTCCTCCTCAATGAGTACTGCTTGTACATAACTGCATGAGTAACCTCCTGCACAGCCAAGAGGAATAAGTGGCCCTCTGTGTCCTGACCACGTGGCTCTCTGGTCCCCTGCCAGAAGTGGCCTGACAAAGTAGCCACTGAACCTGTCAGTTCACAAATTAAGCCCCATGCAAAATTAGTGTCTGTGGCAGTTGCTCTGGGCCATCCAGAGGGAGGTAATTAAGCAATATATAGTTCAATTTCAATTGTCAACAGTGTAATTCAATTACAGTGTAATTTGCAAGCAGAATCACAGGGACTAATCAGGAGGAAGACTAGATCAAAGGTTAACATCCTACTGAAAACTATAATAATGGTCTTTCATATTGGAACCAAGTCATTATTGACACAGGTCCTAGAATCTTTAACAGCCACCCTTTCCCAACTTTCTGATATAAAATCCTGAGGTCCAAATCTAGTATAGTCCCACTCTAGTATAGTCTAGTCACCTGGGATTCAGCCATTCAGATTTCAAGAATTCAACTTTACAAGGAGTTTCATTTAATAGTCCTGCTTACAAGGCATTTCTTTTTGCATTTACAAGAACCAATTTCTACCTCTCACACCTCCCAAGCGTTGACCACCTGAGATGAAGGCCATCACACTATGGCTCTGGAGGGGCGTAATTACCACTTGCGCATTAGGATGTCCTCTCAGAGTACTCCTGGTCTGATTGTTTACAGGAGTGATAATCATCCTGCACTGTTTGCACTTTTTTAGTTGATGGGGGAGGAGATGGACATTTTTTTGCACTAAAAGCTTAATTACATAAACACTGATATCACATGCCCAAAGTGCACTCCTTTTAGAAGGAGTTTGGGAAAGTAAACAGTAACCTAGCCTACTGTAATTAATAAGAGGCAATTCCTTGTTACATAGTATATGATTATTAGTGATCACTGAATAAATTACATCCATTTTAGTAGGAAAATGTGTTGTTTTCGTGTAAGTGGCTACTATTTGGGAGGTGCAGGAAGCCCATAAAGGTTTTTTCCATTGAAATACATGGTAAAACACACTCTTTGGGTACTTGAGTACTTTGATGGAAAAGCAGTTGTGTTTTGGCAGTGGTGGTGGCACTACTTGACATCGTGCAATCTGAAATTAATCAGAGAATATAAATAAAGAGAGGAAGATTTAAATGTTCACACAAAAATGTCATTTCTGCAGGATCTATGGTATCATGATGTGGTGCCACAGTTTTTCAACTTCTTTAGCTGTGCCATCCTTAAGCAAAGGAACCCTTGTTTGGAAGAAATAATGTAAGAGAGACAAGAACAAAACCACTTTGGCTTAGAGATTGTGATCAAGAAGAGAAAAGTATCCTTCCCTCTGTTAATTCTTTTCTCTTACAGACAGCCCCACGCATCAACATAAAAACCAGCCCAGGAATAAAAGGAGCCCGGAAGAGACTCAGATGGCCCTGGACTCAAATCTCAGCAGTATGATCTTGGCGGGTAAAAATAATTTAATGCTAGTATCAATAAAACAAATAACTTGGACCAATTCAGCACTTTCTAGGTGCCTTATTTGCATTAATTCAACCCTCACAATAATATGAGACAGGTACTATTATTACCGCTATTTTATCAATAAGTAAATTGAGGCTCAGAAGAATTAAGCAATTTGTCCAAAGATCCCACAGCCAGCACTAAATGGCTGAGCTGGGATTCAAATCCCTACAATCCAACTCTGTAGTCCACATTAATAACCACAAAAATTCTTAACCTCTTTGGTCCAATTTGGCTCAGCCATTTTAATGCCATCATAAAAATGAGGAAAAGTGTCCTCAACAATCTCGAGAAAAAGTACCCTCAACAAGACATTCAAAAGAATGATCATTATTTTTATCAAGAATAGCATAGAAAACACGCCCTCCAGATACTCACTAGTAACCTCAATGTTGAATAATGTGTCAAATAGCTCCTGTCAAATATCTACGTGAGCCAGTTACTACTTCAGGGATGGTTCACGGGACATACAAACTACTAGTTTTCCAATAAATAAATAAATAAATAAATAAATAAATAAATGATTTGTTATTCCAAAAAGAATCAGTGAAACAAAGGTGAAAATAGAGAAAATAAATGAAGTTCAGTAGGCAGTCAGATAGAGGATGTATACAGAAACCTATATGTATACCTCCTAACCAATGAAAAGGAGATCCTAGTCACAAAAGCAAATAAAAAAAATACATCTAGCATATATTAAATGCTTATTAACTAAAATGCCTAAAACCACCAATTAAGGCACTGGAGATACAGTGGCAGAGCCTCTATCCTTAAGAAACTCACATGCTGGTGCAGGAGGCAGACAATAAACAAAGAGGCAAATATGAATGTAATAGGTCAGGAAATAAGTGCTATAAAGAAGTATAAACAAGATACAAGAACAGAGTTATGTGGGAATGCATGATAGACACAGTCAGGGAAGGCCTTCTGATATGGTAACATTTCAGCATAAGCCTAGATCTGGAGGAGGGCATTCCAGAAAAGGGGAGAGCAAGAGCATGGTTAAAGTGAGATAAGCCCTGGGAACATAAAAGGGATGCATAAAGGGCTGCAAAAACCAAGTCATACCAAGACCTTGCTGGCCATGGTAAGGGTTTTAAACTTTATCTTGAGATGGGAAGCCATTGAGGAGTTTTGGAGAGAGGAGTGATATGACTTAATTTACATTTTCAGGTTTACTCTGCAGCTCTGTGGAAAAGAGTCTATAAAGGAGCAAGAACAGACACAGAGGGCAATCAGAAGACTATGTATCAATCTTGCAGACCCTGGGCAAATCCAGCAATGGATGCACAAGTCGTATACAGTGAAAACCACAAAACTCAGATGGGTGAAATAAGAGCTTTAATAAATGAGAATGCTACCCTGTCCCAGAAAAGATTCAACATGATAAAGATTATTTTTAGTCCCTCATTACTCTATCAAGAACTAACATTTTATAGTGCTTACTATGTGCCAGGCACTGTTCTAAGCACCTTACGTGTGTTAACACAGGCAACTCTCCAAGATGGGTACTATTACTATTCTCATTTCAAATATGAGGAAACTGAGGCACAGACCATGCAAGTAACTTGTTGTAGAGCTAGGATTTCAAACAAGTAGTCTGGCTACAGGTATTCCTCCCTACCAATCTGCAAAGAACCAATTTGCAAAAAATGTCTTCTCTCTATAAAACTCTCACACCTGCTCCAGACAGAGAAGCCCAGGAGTCCTTCTAGATGGAACCTTCCAAGATGGAGGACTAAGGAATGGAAGGACAGAGCAGTTTGTACTGGAAGATCAGAAGAATAGGTCTCCTGGGTTTCACACAACCCACACTTAGGGCCCCTCTCTCCACACACATCCCAGATTCTCAATTGCAGATCCTGGGTCAAGGGAAGGCCTTAAGGATCCAGTCCCATAATGTCTCTCAGAGACAAAATGAATTTTCCCAGAAGTCTGTCATTTCAGGAATGCCTGTATGGAGAAATCAGGAAGCAGAAAGAGGTACTGACCCCATACAAGGCTACTTTTCTTTAGAAGTCTGATTCATCGCTCAAAAATTCAATATTGTGAAAGTGTCAGTTCTTCCCAACACGATCTAAGTTAAATGCAATCGCAATCAAAATCCCAGAAAGGTACTTTGTGATAAAAAGAAAAAAAAAAAAAAAACAACTGACTCTAAATTTCATATGAAGAGGCAAAAGGTAGCCAACATAACATTGAAGAATAAAGTTGGAGGACTGACAGTACCCAACTTCAAGACTTACTATAAAGCTACAGTAATCAACACAGTGTGGTATTGGTGAAAGAAAAAATAAACAAATAAATCCATGAAACAGAATAGAGAGCTCAAAAATAGACCTGAATATGTATCACAAAAATATAATCAAATGGCCTTTGACAAAGCAGCAAAGATAACACATAGAGAAAAGACAGTATTTTCATCCCTCCCTGACAACCATGGAAGAGGTCTGACAGGGGCTCGCTCAGTCTCCCCTTTGCTCTTTGGCTGAAGGCTCTGAAGTGCTGACTGCCTCAGGCATTTAGCAATGATCAGGCAATGATCCTGTGGCTCTTATCCCAATGCACATAAGCTCCCAAGGAGCTCGCAGGTCAGTATCTCTAAAAGGATTGCTAGGAAATCTACTTTCTTGACTCTTTCTCCTCAGTAAGGCATCAGAGACCCTAATCTAGAACATGACATCTGTATTGGCCAGGGTTCTCTAGAGGGACAGAACTAATAAGAGATATGTATACATAAAGGGGAGTTTATTAAGTAGTATTAACTCACACAATCACAAGGTCCCACAATAGGCCGTCTGCAAACTGAGGAGCAAGGAAGCCAGTCACAGTCCTAAAGCTGAAGAACTTGAAGTCTAATGTTCAGGGACAGGAAGCATCCAGCACAGGAGAAAGATGTAGGCTGGGAGGCTAAGCTAGTCTAGACTTTTCATGTTTTTCTGCCTGCTTTATATTAGCTAGCAGCTTATTAGATGGTGCCTACCCAGATTAAGGGTGGATCTGCCTTCCCCAGCCCACTGACTCAAATGTTAATCTCCTTTGGCAGCACTCTCACAGACACACCCAGGATCAATACTTTGCATCCTTCAATCCAATCAAGTTGACACTCAGTATTAAACATCACGACATCCCAGTCTATGGAGCCTCTGAAAAGCAGGACATTAGTCATGGCTTCTCAAGGGCTCTCTATCCACTGAGAAATTGAGAAGCAGACAGATGATAGCTAGAATACATCACAGTACCAACAATAACCTGAAGAAGCTGCAAGACACAGGCACACTCTCCCACCTCAGGCTCAAACACTAAGAGCCCTCTGTAAGTCAGGTGAAACCCTCCAATGGGAAGGAAAAGCAAATGCCTGAGAAGCGGCAGTGTCAGGTACTCTGTATACTTTCTGGGGTCTAGCCACACTTGGCCCAATACCTTCCTCCATGCTCTCTTCCAGCCACAGCTCAAACAATGAAGAGCAAAGTCCCAAAGAAGCACATCCAATCTACCAATGAGGCTACTGAAGTGTACCTGGTAAAGTCAGAAGATTTGGGACCTTCTGGAAAGATTTCCAACAAAAGGTTTGGTCTAATCAATACAGGCTTCTGGTTGCTCCCGTAAAGAAAGGAATCAGCTGGAACAGCTAATGGATAGTACTTTCAAATTAACCACAACTTTGCTAGATCTTTTCTTAAAAAAAAAAAAAAAAAAAAAAAAAGGCCCCTACTGGCTAATGCAAATATTAAAACCAAACAGTTGAGATGGATAAAAAACAATATGGCATAAAGAACATTTGAATCACTAATTGAATCAAAACAAAACTGCCTCCCATCTCTGAAACACACTAGAGACCATCTGAGGAAGCTGACACCTGCATTAGGTGGCAAAGTCTGCTAGATTTCAAGTTTCAGATCAGCTGTAATAAGCCATGAAAAGCCCTGAAAATTTTACATTAGAATCAGTCTCACTGAACCCAAACTGCCTCGCAGCCAGAATCCAAACTGAGGCGGTAGATGGTAGGTACATCCACACTGTCTCAGCAGAGACCAGAACGATCACACCAGACATCACAGAGTGGTATAAGTTCGTATCAAAGAAAAAAAGAGAGTTGATATACACAATAACACTATTGAAAAATAAATACAACAAGAGACTTTTCTCTATGCCAAAAAAAAAGTAAAAGGAGAGAAGCAGTTTCTGGAATGTGGAGGATGAGACCTCAGTTGCTGGGGTTCCCTGGGCATACCTGCAATGATCCCGTCCATTTGCTCCAGGGCAGCTTCCAGCGCATGACTAGCATCAGAAGCCATGACTCCTTTTGCCTGCCTAGTCTCCTCCTCTTCTTACTGAAAATTCAAATACAGAACAAAAGAAAAATTACAGAGAGTTTCACGTTACGCACACAAGATCACAAAAACCTTTCATTCCATCATCACACAATGTGTTTTCATAAGAATCATAATAGCCTACATGTAGTTTCTGCATCTCCACAGCCTTTCCCCTCCTGGCATGAGTGCTTTTTCCATGAACCTTTAGCACACAATCCCATTCACTTCTGTAATGAAAAACCACCAGGGCTCTCCAGAGTCACCTGTGGCAGCAAGATGGCAATTGTTAACACCTCACCAGGTGTAACAATTGGAGTCCCAGGTTCCAGAAGCTCCAACCCCACTGTTTCACTGAGTCTACTTTGCCACTCCACTAAGTGGCGTAGGAGAGCAGCGTACCTAACAGGGATACTGCCAGGGCCAGGGCGTACAAGGCAATGCAGTGCAAAGGCAGGGCCTGGGACAGTCCCTGCAGGCATTTAACTGTCTTACATCTGCATTTGCCCTAGGCCTGCAGTGCTTTCCTTGGGTGGGTGTGAGCCAGGCTGAGAGGGCTCAAATGCCACTTCCACTCCTTCAATTGGGAAAGGGTGCACTGCCTAGGAAGGCTACAGGCCACGAGGATGTAGAGAGAGCACTGTCCCAGGAGCACTGTAACTGACCATCTTAGATCCACTCTACCCAGCACCATTCGAGGTTCAGAATCCCATCTTTTCAGGGCAGATGAACACCTGCAAGGATACACAGTCCAGTCACTCCCATAATGCTGTATCCCCTAGCTATAGCAAAGGGGAACTGCTCAGTGCCTCTCCCCTGTCCCTTGGACAATTGCTTCCATCTCTAGACAACTCTATCTCAAGGAAGGTCTTTAGTTTAAACTCTCTTCCTGCCGCCTCCTCTCGTTTTTCTTGTTCCCCACCCTCTCCCTGGGTAGCAGGGAGGGATTTACAATACCACTTGTAATCTCAAGAGAATTAGCTCACGTCTGTAAACTAGAGGAGTTGCTGTTTGCTCATTCAGCAAATCTGTGCCTAATGGCCATACATGCTATGGAGAACAGAGGCACAGCTCCCACACTCCAGCATTGTGCAGCACAGGAAACAGGTGGTTCTGAAGCTCTTTGCCAGTTTTTCCTGTGAAGTGGGACATTTAGAGTGAAGACAGGAAAATGGGCACCACCCAGGAGTGGCTTTGGAGATGGTGTGGATAAGCATATCAAGACCAAGGAACCACACTTAACTGCACCAGGAAGTAATAGTTAAAATTCACAGGCTCCAAAGTCAGATAGCTTGAGTTCAGACCCAGCTCTGCTATGTATTATGTGATCTCTGAGCCTCAGTTTCTTCATCTGTAAAATGGCGATAACAGCATAATCCATAGATGTCATGATTAAAATTATGTAGAGAGCACTAAGCATATTCCTTTGCACAAAGTGTTCAATATGTTAGCTGTTTTTTGTTTGTTTGTTTATTTTAAGTGAGGATATAACATCAGGACATATTTTTGTCAGCTCAGAGGAAACTTTAAACAAAAATAGGTAGGTGCAGGGAGGGAGAACCAGATAAACTCAGGAGGCTGGTTTGTTTGGAGGTGGCAGGCATGGGGAAGGAAGATAAGCAACCACGCTTGTGAAGGGGGAGAAGGCAGGGATTTACAGGTGCTAAGGCCAAGGAAGGTTCAGAAGCAGGCATTCAGTCTCGGGGGTCAAGAACCACTGCACAGTTAGCTTAGAGAGAATGAGAATGGGAGCTCTCAGGGGTGTCGGGGAACTTCAGTGTACCTTAGGGCCCTGGCAGGAGCCAGAAAAGGCTGCAACAAGGAACAGAGCTGCTCCGAGGTGAGATGAGCAGCCCAGGCTGCTACAGAGTGAACACGGTGTGGAAATCCTGGGGCCTGAATGGAGCCAGCTTCGGACAGGATAAAAGAAGAGGTAGCAGGGAAAAGGGGGGAAGCAGAAGGAGGGAAACAATCTGCAGACTGTCACCTGTTCAGCATAAGAGATATTAAAAGTTTGAAATAATCCCTCCAAATCCTTCCCACTGCTCTTTCAATAAGGGGAAAATTCCCAACTCCTTACTGTGGCCTATGACGCAGGTCTCAGGATCAGGCCAGGCCATGCTCACATTTCTCCCCTCATGGCTCCTCATGCTTCAGCAGCACTGGTCTCCTGTCTGCTCCCAAGTCCTCCAAGACCTTCCCTCCTCTGCAATACACCTGCCATCCCCCTACCCTGAGCTCACTTCCTGGTTCTCTGTACAGCTGATTTATTCTCATCCTTCAGGTCTCAGATCCAAAGTATCAGAAAGGTCTTCCCCACACTACCCTCCCCGGCACCAGGTAAAGCAGCCCCTTCAAGGCACAACAAATCCACAGTATCTTGTTCTATGTATTTGTTTCCTTGCTAACTGGCCACCTTCTCACAGAGGCAGAGGGACCCTGTCTGCCTTGTTTACTCCTAGGTTCCCACTGTCTAGCAGATAGATACTTACGAATAAATGGATAGATCCATGCAGCCAGCATTGTGCTAGGGCCTAGAAGGATACTGATAAATCAGACCTAGTCTCTGACCCCCATGAACCACACAATCTAGTGGAGGAGATGGAAGTATGAACAAATAATTATGACACAGTGCAAGGTGTGTTGATAGAGGCAGGTGTGCAACTTCCCTGGGTCTTGAAGGATGATAGAATCTTTCTCAGAAGGTGAGGAGGAGAATGCTGTTCCAGGCAGAGAATGTGGTGCACATGAAAGCCAGGGAAGCATGCACAGGCAGGATGTAGTTGGCAAAGGCCAAAGTGGTTGATGAGATTATGCAGCAGCACCCAGCTGCTCAAGATGAGTCAAAGCCTTCCATGGAATTCACATATGCAGTACAAGGGCAATGCAGGAGAGGAGCCTGGGAATCACACCCACCACATCAGGGGACTGGATGCCAGTGCCTAACAAATCAAGTGGCTTCAGATGTAAACATGACAGAGTGTCAAATCCAGAGGGCCCAGGCTATGTGCCCCTGCAACAGAAGGGCCATAAAACAAGACCCACGGGCCCTCTGCCCAGCGATGAGTTTGCACTTGGCAAACAGGAAGCTGGGTGGACCCGTGGGAGCTGGCCTGAAGTGAAACATGATTCAAGGTGTATCCTATTCACAATGCATGACTAGCATCAGAAGCCATGACTCCTTTTGCCAGCCTATTTTCCTCTTCCTGAAAATTCAAATACAGAACAAAGAAACATTACAGAGAGTTCCACATATGCATACAAGACCACAAAACCGCTTAAATCCATTGTCATACAATGTACTTTCATAAGAATCCTAGGAGCCGATGTGTAGTTTCTGACAACACAGAAGCAACCAAATAGAAGAGATGCACAGGGCAAGGGACTGGGTGGGGTGGGGAATGCATGGAGCTTCCATAGCCTCTCCAGGGCTGCTACCCAGCAGCACTTCCAGGGGTTGACCAACCCCGAAGTTCTCCAAACCCCTTCCTTCATTTAGGGTTTCTTATAGAAGTTCCATTCCATAGACATGATTAATCCAATCAGTCCTTGGTGATCGAACTCAACCTCCAGCCCCACTCTCCTCCCTGAGGTAGGAGTCAGGAGGATGGGGAGTGGAGCTGAAAGTTCTAACCCTCTAATCACAAGGTTGGTTTCTCTGGTAACCAGCCCATCCTGCAGGAGTCGCCTCATTAGCATAAAGTTGAGTAAGGTTGAAAGGGGCTTATTATGAATAACAAAAGTTGCCCCTTTTCTGTGCTAGGAAACTGGAAGGAGACCAACTATATATATTTTTTAATTATAGTAGTCCCCTCTTATCCTTGGGGGATACATTCCAAGACCCTCAGTGAAAGCCTGAAACAGTGGATGGTACCAAGCCCTATATATAGAATACAATGTTTCCTGTACGTACAGACCTATGATGAACTTTAATTTACAAATTAGGCATGGTACAGTAAGAGATTAACAGTAATTAGTAATAAAATAGAACAATTATAATAATACACTGTAGAAACATTATGCGAATGTGTTTTTTTATTTTGTTTTTGCTTTTTTTGAGACAGGGTCTCACTCTGTCACCCAGGCTACAGTGCAGTGGCACGATCTCGGCTCACTGCAACCTCCACCTTCCAGGCTCAAGCAATTCTCGTGCCTCATCCTCCTAAGTAGCTGGGATTATAGGTGTGCACCACCATGCCCAGCTAATTTTTGTATTTTGGGTAGAAGACAGGATTTCACCATGTTGGTCAGGCTGATCTCGAACTCCTGGCCTCAAGTGATCCCCCCACCTCGGCCTCCCAAAGTGCTGGGATTATAGGCTTGAGCCACCATGCCTGGCCCTGTCTCTTTCAAAATACCTTACTGGATGGTACCTTGGGTAACCAAACCCCGGGAAAGCAAAACCATGGGTAAGAGGGGGCTACTGTATCTCATAGTATCACAGGTCTCAGAGGTAAACGTGCTGTCTGATGACATGCAGTGTGTTGTTCAGTGGCTTCCACATCGGTTCCTCCCACTGGGACACGGTATCTCCTAGGGAGCCAGGGCTCTTCAGGGATATGGGGCTTAACTGTACCAAGCTCCAGAAGCAACATGCCAGGGAGAAGACAGAGGGAGCCAGAATCCAAGACAAAATCCCAAGTAACATGTGAAAAATCAGGATATCATCTAAGCAGATGGTGGGAAGTAGATTTTTTTTTTTTTTTTTTTTTTTTAAAGGAGTCTCACTCTGCCACCCAGGCTAGAGTACAGCAGTGCAATCTCAGCTCACTGCAACCTCCACCTCCCAGGTTCAAGCAAATTCTCCTGCCTCAGTCTCTCAAGTAGCTGGGACTACAGGCACCCGCCATCACACCCGGCTAATTTTTTGTATTCTTAGTACAGACAGGGTTTCACCGTGTTAGCCAGGATGGTCTCAATCTCCTGACCTCGTGATCCACCCGCCTTGGCCTCCCAAAGTGCTGGGATTACAGGCATGAACCAGGATGTAGAATTTAAATCATGCTCCCCAGCAATGAGAGGAGAGCTACAGCAGCTAGTCGAGGGCTTTACACAGCACGGACAACAGAGGAATCAACAATGTGCCATGGGGACTGTACGAGGGGCACCTAACCAGCCCAGGAAAGAAAGGAGCGGACACAGAGAAGGACATTGCTCTTATCACAAACAATACAGTGACAGTTGTTACACGGAACCAAAGCACTTTTCATTCTCTCTGGACACTTAACATAGCTGGCATTTGACCCTAATGAGCAGGCTGGCTTCTGATACTGAGACACTGTCTCATCCCTGGCCATAAAGATAAGGCAGGGTATGTTGTTTAAGAAAAAAGGCAGTCCATCCACAATTCATCCTTCCTTCACTCACAGACCTATATGTGAGTATAGGTCTCACATATATGTGCTGTCATCTTCCTATCTGGGACAGCGTCTGAGGTTGGGGCTCCTGCTCATTACAGGACTTAACCCTTCTCTTCACTACCAGTGAGGGAGAAAATGATCCCACACCCCCTTAGCTGTAAATGCAGCCAGTGAGGAAGTAATAGCCATGTTTTAGAATGGCAAGGTATATGACATGCCACAGCCACATGAACTGCACCACACAAAGGCCAGTTTGGCACCTGGAAGTTGATTAGGGAGCAAGATCTGTATGTGTTCTAAAATTTAGAAAGTGAGTCACAATTGACCCTCATCATCTGGTATGTTCTGAGGCAAACAGTGATTTATATACTACGTTAACTCCTTTCATGTTTGGCAAAAGAAAATTCTAAGTAGGCAGCATCCACTGATTAAGGTGAGTTTGAAGCAAGTAAACCTTAATTTACCCCACCCACACTGAATTCCATTTCTAAACTTCTTTTCTCTCAATAAAAATGGTTAGGGTTGTAACTGACGTTTGGAGCAGGCTAACACAGCTTTGGATGCTGAAATGAACTAGGAACAGATCTGGAAGTCACCGCTATTCCCTGTTCCTCCAGGATATTCTGGGCCTTGGACACAGTTCGGCTAGAGCTGAGACCTGACTCCTCAGCAGCTGCCACTAGACAGGGGCCAGTATTTCTGCCAGAAGACAAGGCCTGGGGAAGGAGGCCTCAGCCAAGAACCCCACCACAACCACAGAACCTAACTCCTTTCCTACCTCTCCCTTCCCCAAGTGGCGAACAGATGACAAAGAAGTGTCACCATATCACAAGAAACTGGAGTCTTTTCCCCACAATTTACAGGCTTCCCATAAGCCATAGCTGCTCTTAAATGGTTATTTTAAGAAATACCTTTTGCTATCCCTAGGCTTAAGAGAAAGCCTCTGAAAAGGATATAAGAAACCTCTTTGGTAGAGTGGAGCAAGAAGCCATTTGGAGCGTCCAGAAATAAAAAGGACAAAGACAGATATGAAGGAATTTGATGGCAGCGCTAACAACATCCCATATTAACCAATAACTACTTTCTTTCTAAAGGACAAAGGAGAGAGAGTACAGCTTTTATAGACAGACGAATTAAAACATGGGCTCTGCTGCATAATGGCTGTGAGTCTTTTAACCTCTTTTAGCCTCAATTTTCTCATCTGTAAAATCAGTATAAAATCACTTTCATTGTTATGGGCAAATGTAAATAAGACAGAACTCAGATAAACACTGCAGGCTGAACCTAAACATTTAATTTAACTGCTAATTTAAACAAGAGAGAGATTTATTCTGAAAGACATAAACTCAAAAGGACACAATGTCATAGCCATAAGGGAAATGCTAGGGTCCAGTTCTGCAGCAAGCCTGCAAGGTCAGCCTTGGGAGAGACTTCATCAGTAATACGAAATTGACAGAATACCTGGTGCATCTGAACATCTTAACAGACTTATATAATTGGTGAAGACCTTGTTTAATTCAATAAGAACAGATAATGACAACTGGGGGAAAATAATAAAGCAGCACAACAAGCATTTTTCTAGAGCTACAGATAAAAATACAGGACTAGAAGAATTAAGGAGCTCCATCTGAGGAGGAACAATGGGGTGGGGAGGTGGAGAGGTGGCTGTTTTAACAAATTACATACAATTATTTGAGTCTTTAAATTGTGTGGATATATAGTGGTGACGAAAATTAGAAGAAATAAAAAAGATTAAAAGAGATAATACATGTGGCATGCAGGCACAGTGCCAAGATTAAATTAATGCGGCGTCTGTCTCCTCTTTAGTTACCATATATTGGGCAGATAACTGTTAGCTACTTGCTAAGGGTTTACCCAACATTATCTCACGTAATCTCCACACCAGTTAGGAATTATTCTCCCCCGTTACAGATGAGAAAACAGATTAGGCAATTTGCCTGAGGATGCACACCATTTTTCCTCCTGTTCTTCCACTTTCCTGAGACAGAAACCCATTTGGAGGGTTCTAAGGATAGAGTTGACATGATCTGACTTAACCTTTTAAAAGGATTACTCTGGCTGCTGCTTGGAAAATAGACTGCAGGGGATGCAGCAGTGAACACAGGAAACCCGGCAAGAGATGAAGTGACTCAGATCATAATAAATTAGATGTTCTAATTCCTGATATACCTTGAGGACAAAGCCCGTAAGATTTACTGATAAACTGGACATAGGCATGAGAGAGCAGAGTCAAGCGTGCCTACACGGTTTTTGCCCTGAGTACCTAGAGAATGTGGAGGTCTGCAGAAGCAACAATGTAGGGTGTCCGGGGATGAAATCAGGAGATTGGTTTTGGAAACATTCAACTTAAGATGTCTACAGACATCGAGGAAGTTACGCTAAGTAGCCATTTGGAAATAGGAGTCTGATGTTTACAAAGTCTGGGATGGAGATGTCAAATACATCTTCATAAAGATGTATTTAAGCAATTGCATGAAGTGACTTAAGAAGTGGTATTAAAACAGAGGAAGCCCCAGGACTCCCTGAAACATTCCACCATGCAGCCACCGGGGAGAAGAGGAATGGACAAAGGAGACAGGAGGAGCAGCCAGAAGTGAGAGTGGCACCCAGAAGCCAACCGAAGGGTTTCTGGATAGAGGGCGCAGTCAGGTGCACCAAATGCTGCTGAATAAGACCAGAGCACTTCTCTCCACTCTCACGCTAGTGGTGATCTCACCTGCTCACACAGCCTCACCTGTCCCTGTATTACCTCACCCTAGATGACTACAATAGTCTCCTAGCCGGTTACCCTTCTCCGAGCAGCCCTCCCCATTCACTCTGCACTGAAGATTCACCTATCTCAGTGGTCCTCAAACTCTGCTATTAATCAGAATCACCCTGAGAACTAATCGAGCAAGAAGCCCAACCTCCTGTAAGTAGAGCGCCTGACCTTTATGGCTGATCTAGTCATTCGGGTGATTCTGATTCTGACCAAAGTTGAGGAACTGATGGAATGCAAACACAGCTCTGCACCAGGCACCCTTTTGCTTAGACAGCCTCAGGGGCTGGCCACCAGCCACAACAGTAGAAATCATGGTCTATCATCATATGGACTCAACCTACTTGGTCACAGCTTTAACTTTTACCATACATACCTTTTGGCAGACCTCTGCCCCATCCTAACCAGATGCCTTATCACTAGTGGACTGATCCCAATTGTTAGTTAATTGGCTGGCTGTCTGCACTGCTTTCCAGCTTTTATGCCCATGCCTACTGCTGTCCCTGCTAAATTCCCATCAAGCCAGCTCTTCCAGGTAATTGTACTTAATTCTGGCTACCTAAGTGGGATCTCCCTGATTATCTTTTTCATCCGGAAGGAAAGGGATGACAGCAGCTGTGCACAACCATCTCCCTGACAACTGTGCCATGTGTCTGGGTCCCTGTGGGGTCCCCCATTCTGTAAGCACTGGATAAATGTTTACAGATTTATTGATAAAATAACCAATTCATTGTCCATGGGAAGCTAAAGCCTGGGAGATAGTGGGGACTGGAGTGCGGTTACAGCAGGTTCCCCACAACAGCCCCCAAATCTTCCTATCCTGAACACCCACCTCCCTCTCTATATTCTCACAATGGGTGGCAGCCAAATGCTTCCCATCCCACCTTGGTGATGCCACCATGGTCACCAAGATAAAAACCTGGGAATCAGCCTTGGACCTTCCCTTTTGTTACCCATATCCAACTGGGCACCAGATCTGGTAAAATCTCCTTCCTCACCCTCTTTCAGATCTGTCCCCTCATCTTCACCCGCCCTGCCATCATCTATCAGAGTGGCTGCACTGGCTTCTAACCAGTTTCTCTGCCTCCAGCCTCACTGCTCCCCCATACACCTCATCCTCCACATTGCTGCCAGGAGGATGGGTCTATTTCACAAATTTTACCAAGGCTCCCCAGGGTTCACAACGCTTCACCAGCTTTCTATCACCCAGGCAACAAAGGGGTACCTGGGGACCTGGAGAGGAAGTTAAGGACCCACAAGAGCAGTTAGGAGAGTGGGCTCTGTAGTCAGACATGCATGTAGATCCAAGTTCTTTGCTTCATGAGCTGTGCCCCTGACAAGCTCCTTAACATTACTGAACCTCATTTTACCTATTTATAAAATTCAGGTGAAAAGAGACACATTGTGGGATTGTAGAGATTCAAAACTGGGTGGGAGTTCACAACCCCAGCAGTCGTAATTCTCCTGGCTATATCTGGCTCCTGCCCTGAGCAACAGCCAAGCTATTGTCTCCAGTTTACTTCTGCTTTTGGGGCTTCCTTGGTGTTTTAGCTGAAGTCCTTCGTTCCACCTGCTTGACTCCCACTCCTGTTTTGAGGCCAAATTCCATCATCATTATCTCCAAGGATCCTCTTCCATTCCCCAGATGGAAGTGACTGCTCCTGAATGGGTTTGTCCCCCCTCGCCACTCCCAGGACAGACCTTTCTAGGGCACTTTTGTCTGAGTGGTAAGGCCCTCACAGGCAGGGCCATGTCTCTGACCCCGGAGCTCAGCTCCCATTCTAAAAGGGAGAAAGTGAAAGGAAATAAAGAGGTCATTGGTCTACACTGGCGAAGCTCTCAGCATAGCAGTTGAAGTTGTCCCCACCTTCTGCCGGGGCCACAAGCTGTACCTGTCCTCTACAGATCCTATACCATCCTGAGGTCACCACTCCCACAGGATCAGATCTGACAGTGGAGAGAAGCCGCACACCTGGCCTGCGAAGACAGCTCCTCAGAGCAATGGCAGAGCCCACAGACACTGGCTTTATATCACAACGCTAAATTTCACTCAGGACAGAGGAGCTCAACACAGCAAGACATCCTGTCAGGACAAAGAGGAGCCATAGCAGGACAGAGGGGCCAGGCTGCTAAGAACATTGCTATCAGAGTTGCTGAATGCCTTTAGTGAATGTCGGAGTCTAATAAAAGTGAAGAGGCAGAGCTTTGTTCTCTTTTGTCAATGAATAGAAGCTTAAGTAGCCCAAAAGAAGCTGAAGATGAGAAAATAGAAGAATGCCACTGAAGGTGAACAAGCATGCTTAACTGGTCCCCATCTAATCATATTATCAGTAACTCCTAAGAGCAAACATTTGTTTAAAGCTTTATAGTGACAAAAATATTTGGCACATACAAGGTTCCTTGTTTCCACCTAAACATCCTAGATCAGGCTGTTCTGATTAGTCAGTTAAGCTCAGGCCGGTGGGGGCGGAGATCTGTCAGAACAGCCGAAATGGGCTCTGAATCTAGACGCAGGCTGGCAGTGCTGGGTGGCGGCAGGGGATGAATGCAATATTTCTTGCTTAGCATCTTTTTCCCGCTATACCAGGTTAGTGAGTTGTGTGCGCTGGGCATTCCCAGCCACTCCTTGTCAGGCGAGTTCCAGGACATCCTTAAGAACATTTGTGCTGGAGCCTAGTTCTGCTGAACCCACTGGGAGGATTCCTTTTGCTTTCCGGTCCTTCCATTGAAGACACAGCCCAAGTCCTGCTCCACCACCAGCCTCCTTTGGCATAGCCAAGCCCAGATGCTTCCACTTAAGCATTCCCAAAAAGCTCAAGCCCTTCTCACAAAACCACAGCCCTTTAAGCAAGGCTCCATGATCCCAAACAGCATTTCCAGCAACATATCATAACAGCAGGGCATTCAGTCACAAAGCTGAACACTGCCCTCTGAAGAAGGCAAAGAACAGCACCAGGCACTAAGACCTCACCTCCGGGCGCCCCGAGGCCAGACTCCCTCTGAGCCTAGCTGTCCCACAGTCTCAGGAGCGACATCCTCCTCCTACTGGAAATGGCAAGCTTCTTAAGAGAAACGCCACCCCAAAGACATGAGCATGAGACACCATGAGCCCAACCCACAAGGAGGAGCACAGGGTCTAGCCAGGAAACGGGTGTGAGTCTGAGGTTCTGATGGCTCACACCCAGAAGCACATCTGACCTTCTGGGCTTTAGGAACACTGAGAAGCTGATGTCAAGTTTCCTTCACTGTGTTTGCCTGATGTTGTTGAATGCTTGCTTCACCCTCCTCTGACTCTTCTCACCTCCTATTTCTGCTCTTGATATTCTGCCTTTGTTTCCCTCTCTCCCCAAGCTGGTCCTTTTCCCAACTCAATCATTGATTAGGGTAAATGGGCCACAACAATCTTGGAGACCAAGGCCATGCCTTAATGCCAGGTCTGTCAAAGAATGGTATGAGGAGACATCAAAGGTCAAACAGTGTAGGTACTCCAACAAGGAGAGGGATTGGGGGTGGGGGGGAAGCGAGGCAGGGTTCTGTGCCTTTGGGAAGAATTGAGATGGAGAGCCAGACAGCATCCAGGGAGCAAAGCATCACCAAACTCCATCAGTCTGCCCTTCAATACTGTAAGACAAGTATATCAGTGCCCTAATGGGGATGGGGCCCACCGCAGCCACTTAGAGAACTTGCAGAGAGGAGGCTCTTTCCCTTCCTTCTGAACCACTCAGAAAGAGTGGGTCTAAGAAGTAAACGTAAATGACAGTCTACCCTTTGAGGCTGAGATATGAAGAGCCAGGACTAGGAATAAATAACTCACAGATTCTAAGATTTGGCTGCCTGCCCTGGCCACACAGCCATTCACAATAGATCAAGATGATGGTGAATTACTTCATGCCTGTGCAATATCCACCTGTGTGTAAAAACTGCCTGCTCTGGAAGTTCACAGGTTTCCTGTCTCCTTTGAGAAGCTGCTGCCCCTGTGGAAAAAAAAAAAGTATCCTCCTTTTTGTTTTCTCATTTAATCTTCAAGGGGGTCCTGTGAGGGATATAGTACAATTATCAGCCCTGTTATACAAAGATGTAGCTCAGTGGCCAAAGAGCAGGGGAAAAGTGACAGCGAATGAAGCTGACCCAGCTTGAGAAGGGTCTCTCACCTCTCACCCCTATAACATAGCCTGTAGCCATTAGGCAATTACAGCCACCGAGGGAGCCACCTAGAAGCCACCCACTCTTCCCAGCAATAACATAGGAGGAGGAGGCGGGGACCTGAAGGAAGGATCCTTCTCAGTGAGCTCAAGGATCTCTCTGGATTCCCCTCCCCAAGGGTAACCATGCTCTGCCGGCCTGCCCCTCTACCTGCCCACTTCAGGTCCCCACCTATCCCCTCCCTCCCCACACTTCCTTGACTCCACTTCCTTTTTCGCCATAGCCCTATTCCGGACAATGTGGAAGCTCTCTCCCTGGCTCTGTTCGTCAGAGCGTAGAGTCCTCACCTCTCTCCAGCTGCCTCCCAGCTCACACTGAACCTGCTTCTCAGCTCATTCTGCCTCTCTGGTCACAACTTACCCTCATCCTCCCTCTGCCTGGGGTACCAGGTTCACATGTCTCTTCTTCCTTCTGCTCCCGGGATGCTAAACAACACATCAGACATTCATGCGCCCGGGATCTCTAATCTCATGTTTCTTCCTGTCAAGACTCCCTCAGCAAAGTACCATGCATCTTTCTTTAATGAGAAACAAAACCTCTTGATTTCCCTTCTCTCATCTCTTACCCTCTCTTCATATGCTGTGGAAAAGCTGCCGCTCCTCTCTGTGACCCCTAATCTCCAATCATCACTGAGATCCAACCTCTCAATTATTCCCCCTCCAAACTGAATCTGCACTCTCCCTCTCCTGCTGCTTCCTCTGCTATCCTAGAACATGTCCTTTGACCCTGCACCCGACTGTTATTATTCCATGTTTCTCCTTCGCCTCAGAGCCCCACTGCCCATCTCCCATGCTCTCTGACACCCCCAGTGGTGGGATGTCACTCATCTGTGTGCACCCGTGCCATGCTCTCATCCAGCCAGCTGCTTGTGTTTCCATTTCCTTAAGAGGCAGTCTAGGGTGGGGTTAAAAGCCCAGGCTGGGGTTGGACTGCCTAGGTGACAGCCCTGATTCCGACACTATATGTCCCAGGGCAAGACATTTAACCTCTGTGCCTCAGCTTTGTCATCTTTAAGATGAGGATAATAATAAAACTGCCTCCCTGACAGGGTGTTTGTGAAGGTTAAATGTTAACAGAGTAAAGCACTTAGACTCGCCATCAGTCAGCATTGCTCCAGTGCCTTCTTTGGCATCTCATCAGCGCTGATACTCTCCTCCTCTGGCATTTGGGAGAAGCGCTCTCCGGGTCCCTCCATGAATTATGCAGCCTGCATTCACCTGTCATGCTTCCCCACCCTACTCCCCTCCCCTGTGAGCCACCAGGTCTCTGTGGTCTCCCCCTGCAGGGATGCTCTTCTCCATCTCATCCTTTCCACTCCTACTGCCCAGACTGTGTTCAGGTATTCAGAACTAGGACACTGGAGGACCTCCTCTCACCTGAGTAACACCTGGCCTCCCCCACAGCAGTCCAAATGCATGAGCTGACATCCAAATTGCAGCTGACCCCAAAATATCCTGGACTCATGATGGTAATTATAATGGCTACCATTTATTAAGCACTCACTTCTATACTGAGCTAAGTTCTTATATTTATCTCATATCTCAATATTTATAACTATTATTATCCAGATTCTACCGATAAGAAAACTGAAGCTTGGAGAGGTTAAGTGACTTGGCCAAATCACACATCCAGGAAGCAGTAAAGATAAGATTTGAATTCAGGCAGTCCAACTCCAAGGTTATGTTCCTAACCACACTTGATGCACTTCCTCACTGAGCCTGACCTGCTCCTGGGTTCCTGATACCCCAGCCACAAGAGAGCGTTCTTATGCCACTGTGCCTTTTTCATGCTGTTTCCTCAACTAAAGGCCCCTTCCCCAATCTCTGTCCATCAAAACTAATTAATTTTTCAATGCTCAGGCAAGTTTTCTCTGTGACAGCATCCCCACCCCTGCCTGTTCAAATGAATCTTGGCTGAGACATGGGCTCCCAACTCCATTTAGTTTCTGCTTCATGTTGTCACGGGGAAGATCCAATGGGAGGATACTGACTCCCTCTTTTTCCAGGATTTCCTCCCCGGGGAAACAGGTCAGTATCTGATGGTAGAAATCAAAGAAGGAACTGAGCATGTGCAGCTCAGCCCATTCTCCCCTCTCCCTAGAGCCACCTTGGTGAAGGAAGTGGCCTGTGCCAGAAAGAGCCTATGAGGTCCCATCGGGGCCTGTAGTGATACACCTACAATGGACATGGTGCCTTCCATTTGAGAGCATGGCTCCCCAGCAACCTGCGGATGATGCTGTAATTCACTTTCCCAGGTGGGGTAATGCCAGGAAGGCGGTCTGGGAAAGTAGGCATTTGTGTTGTGGCCACTGCACAATGCCTGCCAGAGTAAATTAAATTGGTGTCTGGCTTACGGACTAGCCTTGTCAGGTTGGTCAGTGTGAATTAAGCTCTGGGCAACAAACCCCTCCCAGAGAATGGATAAGGGTGTGTGACCTGTGGTAGTCCTTACCTCCGTTCTCTCCCCTGTCCACACCGCACCTGGCCCCACAGCAGACAGAGAGCCTCACGCTCCTGACAGGACCCTGTTGGCAACGTGCCTCCTTAGCCCCAGAACTCACCCTTCAAGGGAAGCTACCCTCATTTTCCTTCTTACAGCAAAGAACACACAGGCATACACACAATTTACCTCTAGGGAGGAACAAATGGACATGAAGTCATTTCATTGCCTCAACCGGATCATAAACAGATTCAGAGAAATGCTTCAAATGCAACCTCAAATTGAATATTTCCAAAAAGCTTCATCTCAAAAATTGCCCCCCTAAAAAATAATACAAGCAAGAGGTTGTTAAGCAAATGATAGGTGAGAGCATTCATTTTACTATTTCTATTTCTGTGTACATTTGAATTCTTTTTATAGTAACAGGTTAACACAAGAAACCAAACCACCACCTGGGGATGTGGACTTTTCAGGGCAGGGGGCACAGAATTCTACCTTCCCTTCCAGCAGAACTGAGATTTGAACCTAAGTTCCTGATGACTCATTTGGTGCTCTTTCTACTGTGCCATTCAAACTCCCTGAATAGGTCCTAACATTCCACCAAACTCTCCTTACCTCTCACCTCACCACAGTTTAGAACCTCATCATCTCTCAGCTAGATTGCAAAAGCTGCTTCCTCTGGGCTTTCTACCTCTAGGCAACTCCCCTGCAATCTTTCTTTCTTTCCTCGTGCAGGCAGGACATGTTCCATGGTGCTCATGACATGCTCCTCTGCTCCCAAACATTCCTCGGCTCCCCAGTGCTTTCAGGAGAGAAGCTGCATTTTGCAGCTCTGCCAAAGTCCTCTAATACAGTTAACCTTCCCCGCTACACTCCTCACCACTCTGAGTTCCAGCTTCACTGGACCACCTCTTACCCTCAAATACAGAAATACTCCATTTTCTGTACTTCCTCTATGTGGGTGCTTTTCTCCATCTCTGCTTTCAAATCCCACCCATGCTACAGCCTTATCCAAATGACCACTGCCAGAAAGCCTTTCCTAACACCATTACCCCGTCATCCCTGAAGGCGCTGGATGCCTCAGCTCTGCTCTTGTCATATCCAGTACGCACAAGCAAGAGGTTGTTAAGCAAATGATAGGTACAAGCCTATCTATAAACAAGCCATTATTTATAAAGATGATAATAATTTGTATTATTTCTCAATATGTCTGCCTCCCTGTCTAGATTAACTCCTAGGGAGCAAGGAGTATGCTCCATTTACCTTTCTATCCTCAGAGCCCAGCAAAGAACCTGGCACAGGACTTTCAGTAAATGTTTGTTGATACAAAATGTTAAGTGTTTGTGTATCTGAGTGGAAAGTTGAAGGGAGGTTGGGCATGTAACCTTGGCCAGCATTCTGAAATAAGGATTGGGGGCAATCCATGACAGCCTCTCCCATTGAACTTTCTCCATACCTGGGGCCCTTCTCTCTTATAGCCAGATATTCAGAGGTGAAAGCGTCTCTACCATAACGGGAACTTACGCTTGGGCTTGGCATGAGCGAGAGACATCACTGATGGATGCAATTGTATTCCTGAAGAACCAATGAGAAAAAAGGATGACACTTCCCCTAACAGATGATAAAACCAGGCATTTCTCCCCACTCCATTATTTTAGAATGCTAAGCAACAAGATTAAAAAAAAAAAAAACAGATATGAATTGGTAAGTTTTCTCTATTAGCTGCAGCATGCATAACTTTTGCCTATAGCCAACTCCCTCCTACGAGCCTCCCTGGCTGCCTGCTGAGGGATAGGCCCCAGAATTTGGCAGGCTGGAGGTAAACACTAATTGAATTAATCAAAATGTATTCTGTAATTTGAGCCTTCATTTCAACATTTGTTGAACGGTTTAATTTTGATTCAATGCAATGCTTTTCCTCTTGCAATAAAAAAAAATTAAGCCAGTAGAAGACCAAAGAATTTCTTTAAAGACAGGCCTGTGTGCACCGTCAACAGCCTGGTCCCTGCCTCCATCAGAGGAGAAGGAGGCTTCCCCCAAAGGCCTGGACTGGAGGGTATTAGCAACTCTGTCTTCACTGGAGTTTCAAGGGCCACACGGGAGCCAGATGAAGTCACTGCACAGAAACTACTACTGCCAGAGAGCCTGACTACAAGTAAACAGCTCGGCCTGGAGCTGAGCTTTTGGACAAGGCCAGTCAGGCTTCCTCCATTAGCTAGCTGGGTCCACCATCCTCTCCTGGTCCCAAGGTTGGCAGGATCAGTAATAAGTACCTCTCCATCCTTCACCATGACACTGAGCCTTGTTCAGTGAAGATTTTGGAAACACCCTGTTATGAGCTGAATTGTACCCACACACTCAAAATTCTTATGTTGAAGTCCTAACCCCCGGTACCTGAGAATGTGACTATATTTGGAAATAAGGTCTTGAAAGAGGTAATTACATTCCAATGAGATAATTAGGGTGGGCCCTAATCCAATAGTTGGTGTACTTAAAAGCAGAGCAGATTAGGACACATGGGTACAGAGAAAAGACCATGTGAAGACAAAGGGAGAAGACAGCCATCTAAAAGTCAAGGAGAGGCTGGGCATGGTGGCTCACGCCTATAATCCCAGCACTTTGGGAGGCCGAGGTGAGTGGATCACCTGAGGCCAGGAGTTCAAGACCAGCCTCGCCAACATGGTGAAACCCTATCTCTACTAAAAACACACACACAAAAATTAGTTGAGCGTGGTGGTACACGCCTGTAACCCCAGCTCCTCAGGAGGTTGAGGCAGGAGATTCACTTGCACCCAGGAGGTGGAGGTTGCTGTGAGCCAAGATCGTGCCACTGCACTCCAGCATGGACAACAGAGACTCTGTGTCAAAAAAATTAATTAATTAATTAATTAATTAAAAATAAATAAAAGTAAAGGAGAGGCCCCAGAAGAAACCAATTCTGCCAACACCCTGATCTTAGACTTCTGGCCTCCATAACTGTGAGAAAATAAATTTCTGTTGTGTAAGCCCCCCAGTCTAGCACCTTGTTATGGCAGCCCAAGCAAATTGATACACACCCCCATTTGATCCTGCACACGCAGCTGGGAAAGTTATGGGAAGAAGGCAGCCTCCTCTCCCAGGCTGTCGGCCTCTATCCTGACCCACTGGTGTTCCCCTTCCCTCTTAATCCAGGGGAGACTTTGCTTCACATCCTCAGACCTTAAACCACATCCAGGTAAGCACAGTTCCCAATATTCCTTTATCTGTATTCTTTGTAAGTCAGCTCTAAGTCGAATCACACCTCTGGACCAAGACCATTTAGTGAGGCCAGTCTTTAGGATGCTACAAAGAGGAAACTCTAAGATCCTGCAGCCTGACCAGATGTCAAGCTGCATTCAAGGACCAAGAGCCCCAGGCCCAGCTCTCTTCAACTCAGTTCAAAAGCTCCAGCATGTGGGGAGGCAGGGGAAGGGTTGGTCCCTAACCTCAGCTTGCCAGTCACAAGATATTTGCCACTTGGATCACTTCCCTCCCCTAAGAATTCAGAAGCCAGAGAGTGGTTTAGGGACTTTCCCAAGAAAAGTACTCCAGGAATCCCCCACTTGCACAAGTGTTCTGCAGGCCAAAGACTGGCCTGCTGGAGAATGACACTGCACTAGGTAGCCCCTTCCCTGCAGGCTCAATTGGTCTTGCTCCTGGAAGTTTGTTAGCTGGACTCCAGGGGAGTGGGAAGGTCTAACAATCTCCTGGGACCTCTCTCCTACCTTTCTCAGCTCTTCCTTTCCATAAAGCAGGGTCTTTATTCCCCTATAGAAGATACCAAAAGAGTTCCTCAGAATGAAAGGAAAAAGTGAAAAGCACAGAGGTCTATGTGACTCAAAAGGGCCACAGAAGGGACAGTATAGATGTCAGGTCCCCATATGGGGGGATGCTCCCCAGCCCCATGCCTTCTGAGGCTCCTTTTTTCCCAAGTGAGGAGGGGCTTCTTTCCCTGAAGAAAGAGAGGCGCAGCAGGCAGCAGAAAGAGCCCAAGCTTTGTCTTAGTCTGTCCAGGCTGCTTTAACAAAATTACCATAAATTGGGTAGGTAGCTCACAAACAATGGAAATGTATTTCTCATAGCTGTGGAGGCTGGGAAGCCCAGGAACAAGGCAGCAGCAGAGTCAGTGTCTGGAGCAGGACTGTTTCCTTGTTCACAGATGGTGCCTCCCAGCTATGTCCTCACATGGTGGAAGAAACTAGCTAGTTCTCTGGGGCCTCTTTATAAGGGAACCAATCTCAAGCATGAGGGCTCCACTCTCATGACCTAATCACTTCCCAAGGCCCCACCTCCTAATACCATCACTTTGGGGATTATAATTTCAACATATGAATTTTTAGGAGACATAAACATTCAGACCATAGCAAAGTCAGACAGACTTGGGTTTAAATCCTTGCTCCACTACTTATGAGCTGGATTCGTTTTTTACCTTAGGTAATATGGACATTAACCTTTCAAGTTACTGTGTAATGGATATAATACCTGCCTCACACAGGGTTAGTCAGAGGGTTAAGAAAGAGGACAGAATAAACTACCCACCTCAGTGCCTGGCCCAGTAAGTATGTAACAATCTGCCTCTCCTCATCAGAGAACAGGTTCCCAACTGCACTATTCCAGAAGATGGCTTTAGCCAAGACCCTTCATCGGGGCCTAAATGTTGGGATCAGGGGAAAAAAACAACCACCACGATGTTGAGTTCCTTTGAGAAGTTGCCAAATCTCTCGCAGGTAGCCCCCAAAGTGGCAGACCCTGGGGTACGGCAGCTCAAACAGCCCACATGCTCCAGGTTTTCTGTATCTCTCTAGTCGTACCTGACAAAACAGAGCAAGGCTAGGGCCACACGGCCTTCCAGAGCTGAAGGTATCCTAGGGATCACATGCCCACTCTTACGGCCCCTCGGTGCCTCCCTCAGCCATTCCACCAGGGTTACAAGGTGACCTGCTTAGGGACAGTGAACAGGCTGAGTTATGAGGCTCAGGGGCCATCCCAGGGGCAGGTACCTGACAGAGAAGACACCGCTGGGGAAATGGATTTGGGAGGCCTCAAACACATAGGCTAAAGCTGAACTGGGCTCTGTGGAGTTAGGGAGGGGAAGGGCCAAGTCTTGACCATGTTCATGGCTGGCTGCCTTCAGCCTTGGTGTAGCAGGTCCCTGGCTCCATGCACTGGCATCCAGAGAGTCCACAGTAACTCTAGAGATGGCCTTGAGAGAAGATGGCTGAGCTGTACTGGTATCCGAAAAAGGCCTTCTGGTTATTCTCAGTGGACACCACACTCTTGGGGGACACCTATAGCCAGATAGGCAATCACCCCAGGAGTTACTAAGGGAAGGTTTCCATATACGATGTGTAACAGTGATGTAATGAGATGCATTTTTCATGCAACTGATAAGATCTGTCTCATTAACTCCATTTCCCATTCAGCTGTCACTTGGCTTATTTAAAATTCTCTTTTAAATATAAATCATAACAAATTTGTGACCCTGGAACAGCCTTTAACGGGTTCTCAAAGTGCTCCTTATTAAGTGGTAGGACAAGGAGGTAGAGCTTCCTCCCACATCAAGTCTCCTGTTAACTTGAGATCCTGAGTCACTGCAGCCCAGATGCTCCCCCAACTTCTTCCTCTGAATATTTCCTCTGTCTTCTCAGTGGTTACTACTGCCCCCTAGGTGGTCTCAACTTTTCTCTCCAGGCTGATGAAAAGCCTCCCATTAGGAAGTCTGAAGGACCCTGGGTCCACCCTGAGGACAGAAGCAAGGTGTGGCCACCAGGGCTAGATCTGATTTCTGAGCTCCAGGAGGAAGGTCAAACTGGATGGAGAATTGGGCCCTGGGCAGATCTGCTCACCAATAAAGACTGGCTGACTCTACTAGATATACACATCAGAATGAACCCCAACTTGAGCAGGCAGTCCCCACCAACACCCACCTGCTCAGAGCTTGAACATGCTATCTGTGAAAACAATGCTGTCCTTTCATGCAGGTATCCCAGCACCCACTCCACAACCCTGCGTGGGCAGGCTCTCAGCAAACGCTTACTGAATTGTATCAGTCCCTCCTCTCAACCCCTACAGCCCCACCTGGGTTACTGCCCATGTTTCTCTGACTCTTACCCTCATCCCACCCTTCCAACCCACTTGGAGTACCACTCTTGCTAAATATCTCTTAGGGCTGACACCTTGGTATCCTAAACAGGTAAGGTTGGTTGTAGGTAACTTGTTACTAATGATAGAAGCTTTTTGTATAAATTGGAGAAGATTCAGGCTTATCTTGCCCCATTCTAATATACTTTATTGATGGGATGAGAAAATATTGGAATTTAGCCAGCAATTCAGAAATTGCCTGTAGCAGTCTGGGAGTAACAGTTTCTATTATAATGTGAAAACTGCATTTAGGAAGTTAGAGATTAACTTCCTAAATATACATGTGTATGTATACACATATATGTATTGGAACTGAGATATGCTTTGTGACAATCTGGCCATGTCCACCAAGTACCCTCTCAAAGGTTACTGTGGTTTGCCATGTGCCATCTGACCATCTTCCTGCCTCAGTACGGTAAGAACAGGCCTTCACTGTAAATTTAAGACTGGATAATCTGGACTCTAAACATAGTGGCAAGATTAAGTGGAAAGAACAGAATTTGGGGTCAGGCAGCCTGGACATCAATCTTATTTTGGCCACTCACCAGCCAGGGAACCTTGAGATGATCAGATATCTTCTTGGAGCCCATTTCCTCCTCAGTTAAAGCCCTGAAAGGCTGCTTTGAAATTTAAGTGAGCACAGACTCTGTGCTCAATGGCTGATGCATGATGGGTACTTTATAGATGGTAATTTCCAATTCCTGATGCCCTATTTAACCTCATTTACTCCTCAGTTCCAGCCAAATCATGCCTCCAGCTGTTTTCCACAGGTGCCCCTTAATTGGTGTTACTCATGCCTTCCTTTGTGCACTGCTGTTCCCTCTGCCAGCAATCCCTTCAGCCCCATAGAAAAGCGTGTCTCCAGTCCCTGTCTTTCCTTCAGGACACACCTCAAATGCCACCTCCTCAGCAAGCCAGGTCTCCCAACATCTTTCTCTGAATATTAACTGTATCTTCTCAGCAGTTACTACTATCTGTTTGAGTAAGGGGGTACATTTCTTAAGTTCCATTCAGTCAGGTCAGGGGACATGTCTGTTCATCTTGTGGTCCCATCATCACCATTCTCAGCATAGAGGACAGTTCAAAAATTATTTAGAGACTGAAATAATAAATACTGTCATAAGCCTACTGATTCCACAGTACTTGAGAAGTATGCTCTACCTCTGCTGCTAAAAGGTAGGTTTCCCCAGATCCAATGGGCCAGTTCTGACCTTGGGGTTCCATGGCCACTCTTCCTACCATTCTGGCCAGACTCCCTCCTTGCCACCCAGACCAAGACATGCCGCTCAGGCATCCATGTTGCCTAACCACAGCAACTCTCTCCTCCCATACACCACACCCCACCCAAAACCTCAGCCTACTTGAATGAGGTACCCACATCCTTTCCTTGCCTCCCCTCCCAGGGATGGAACCTTGCTCACTCTATGGCCGGAGCTGCAGTCAGTCAGATTTCCCAGGGTAAGGTAGGTATAGAAGGGAGTGATTCAGGAGGACATTCTTGTGACCAGTGTCCTCCTGAATCACTCCTTTCTATACCTGCTATGCCCTCTAGGATGCTGTGAACCCAGCTGTTTCACACCACATGCCCTGGTTCTCCAGGTCTCAGGATCGTGTGTTCTCAAAATCTTCAAGGGATGGCAAGTGAGTCTACAACAGCTCTCAGGCCACAGTCAGGTGGCTGGGCCAAGGTAGGCATCAGCAAAGAATATACACAGTCCAGTCACTTCTTGGGATCATAGTCTCATTTTCAGCCCACAAAGACATTTGCTCAGAGCCTTTCCCTTCTCCCAGCCCTTGTTACTAAGTGGGATGTTCAGCCTGTGACTTGGGATAGAGAAGCTTCTGCACAGCTTTAAGGCTGCTCTTTCCCCAGCCTCCCACCCTCACTCCAGCCTACATCTGCTGCAAGTCATTTCTCTCAGAAGCCACCAATTATTCCCCACTGCTGACAGGGTAAAGTCCAACTTCCTAGTTTGGTATTTAAGTTCCTTTTCCCTTAGAGTCCCAACTTCTTTCTTTGACTTTTAACAATGGGAAGAAGCTGGTTTCCTTATGATTTCTTGATCCCACTTCACTCACTTGCACTTCTATGCCTTTTACTTACTTGACTGACCAGGGATCCCCAGAGAACCTTTTCTTCCCAGCTTCCCAGGATCCCACCCCAGTTGGTTGATCTACAAAGCCTTCCTTTTGCCAAAATCTTACAGTACTTTAATTAGAGCCATAACCTTTCAGTACACCCTCCTCCCTGTTATTTCATAAACTCCTCTCTAGTCAATACTGCTTGAACAATACCCTTTGCAGGTAGACTCCAATATCTGCTCTAAAACAGCTGTTTGGCCATAGAGACAAGCTTGAGTTCTTTAAAATTTCTTACATTATGTCAAAGTAGAATCTGCCCTGTCTTTAGTTTTCTTTGCCATCACTACCATAGGCCTTCGTCTCTGCCCTCTGAGCAACACAGAACACACTGCCCCTCTTGCCCACCTGAAAATAGCAGTCATTCTGCTATATCTTCCTGACTGTCCTTGGGCCCCTCCAAAGCTTATAAGACAGGGATACTAGCTTTGCACACTCCAGGTGTGGCCAGTCTCAGCCAATGCAGGGAAAAGATACTCTACCAAGGTCTAAACCCAGGACTTCAATTAATGTAGCCAGGCTAAGCCAACATATTGGGCTTTTCTATATAGATGAATAGGACACTCACAGAATTAATTTTCAGGGCCTAAGGGCAGGACTTTGCACTTAACCCTGCCACGTCTCATCCAGCTGGTTTGGGCTCTGCGCTGTTTGCTTCTTTTGTCCTGTACGTGGGTGACCAGGCACCTGAATCCAGGCTGTTTTCTACCTTATCATATACTTCTGCCTCCTGGACTTTCTGCTCACCACCACCATGGCTGCCCTTTCTGTGTCATGCCTGGAAGCCCAGAGCGTGCAACTTCCCACCTGAAATTTCAGGATAAGTCCTCTGGATGATCGAAATACCTCTTGACAAACGATTTCTCTCAGGCTTCCTGAGAAGGGAATAATAGCATTTACTGACTACCTATGATGTGCCAAGCACTGGAGTCAACATTTCATCTCATCTAATTTTCTTTTTCTTTTTCTTTTTTTTTTTTTGAGACGGAGTCTCGCTCTGTCGCCCAGGCTGGAGTGCAGTGGCCGGATCTCAGCTCACTGCAAGCTCCACCTCCCGGGTTTACGCCATTCATCTAATTTTCACAACCACCAAATGAATTGGCCTATTATTGTTCCCATTAAACAGATGAGGAATGTAAACCTCAAAGAGGTAAGAAGACTTGCTCAAAGGAGCAACAGCAAATTTGTGTAGAGCTGAGATTTTAATGGAGGACTGTAACCCTCCACTCTAGAGCTACCAGGGTCCTCAGGAGTTAGGGAGGCCAAGCCCTTATGCTGGAGAAAACCTGTTGCCTGCCATGATAGAATGAGGGGGCGGGGCAGGCAAGAGGAGTCAGTTTCCTCATCTCCAGAAGCAGGACAATAATCCCTGCCAGGGGCATTGTGCCGCACCAGTGAGCAGGCACAGTGAAAACCCAGACAGACACACAAGGCTGTTGTTGTTACCAGGTGAGCACATGCATCCAAGAACCAGATGTCTTGGCTGGTTGGTCACAGGAAAAGCTTATGTAATAAAACTTTTTCATGACATCCAGTCAAGGTCAGATGTCAGAGTCAAGAACTATTCCTCTGCCTTGGTGAAATGTTGAATTAGAAGAATCTGCTATTCCTATCCCAAATCAATTTCCACCCCCTCAGGCCAATCCACTCTCCCACCCCACCCCTTCCCTTTTCTGCCCCCATTGCTCATAGAATTCAGAGTTTTGAACACTGAATTTGAAACCACACATCCCAATGTGCCTGATCCTGATCTTCCCCAGGCCCCATCCAGTTTAGCATTTATGTGCCTCCTTTCACTTTCAAAAGTGTTCAGTTTGGACAATAAATTACATTAAATCTAATACTCTGGAACCTTCAAAAGTGTCTACTTCTCTGGCACCTGTTTCCCATAAAATGGGAATAACACTACCCTCACCTCAGGAAACAAGCCATTTGTCAAACCCATCAAAGTTGCAAGTTCTGCTCTATCCTTTCCTGTGGAAGAAACCTTCTGTGGGGCCAGTCTACACCTCCACTGCCTCCATGAAGCAGTCCAACATTGAACTAGTTATTCATGCAAAAATGTCTTTGATTTGGAGGGAACATGGACTTGCGTGTTGGGAGAAGGAAACTGTTGACCCTGAAGATAGAGGCTTTCTTGCCTAAGCAAGCAAGAAAGAGGTAACCCAGTTTTGGTCTTCCTAAGCTTAAGCATCTGTGGCTCTACCCACTGTCTGTTCCCCTTGTCCCTATAACAAACCTCTTGATTCCTACACAACTCACACACACACACACACACACACACGTGCACGCACACACACACACACAATTGTCAACCAAGTAGTTCCTTTTGGCAGAGTTCTCTGAACCTTTCACCAGAAGCAACTTGGAGAAGTTTGCTAAGAAGGCCTCTTGGGATAACCAGTGCAGTCACAGGAGTGGCCCTCCAGGTCAGAGTGAGAGGCCCAGTTGCATGTGATGGCTGCATTTCAACCATGCACACAAGTCACTGTGGAAGTGTAACTTTACCCTGGAGAGCAGGGGCAAGAGTATCCCCACTAAACACGCCTCGTTGGCATCCCTAAGCAGGCAGAGAAATCCTGAGATCTGGATCATCTCCTTCCCTATTCCCAGGAGGAAAGAGACATACCTGAAGCAGAGCCACCTAGGAACACCACAGTGGCCATAGGCCAGGGAAGAGGCAATGTAGGATCTAGTCCCCATAGCCTCCCTTGGGCTAACAAATCCCTTCCTGGAGATGCATTAGTGGTTCCTCCAACCACCTACTTCCTAAGAAATGGGAAGCACAAATCTAAGTCTGTAATCTGTGCAATTTGTGGAGTCCCTGACACTTTACTATGGGTGAGCAGGCTCATGCACATATTTTGGCCTTAATATGAAAAACAGAAACAAAAAACCTTCAGAACAAGATGAGGTATAAACTGGCAAGACCCCACTACAAAGCTCAAAAGAGAAGGGGAGGCTTGACAAGTTTTCCTTCAACATTGGCTCCCAGTATTCTTTGTGCATACGTTTTTATTTGGCAACTAACACATCTCAGACAATAATCCAAATGTTTCACATTCATTAACCCAGCTCTTCCTCAAGAAATAGAAGTGACCACTGTGTCAGCATCCACGGCAAAGACAAGACTCCATCCTGGGAGGCTGGAGGCTGAGGAGCCTGGCTGGGCAGAGAGCTGTGGAAGGGAGGGATAAGGAGGATTGAGGAACTCCAGCCTCAGGGCCACTGAGTCTCCCTACAGCAGTACAGATTCTAGATAAGATCCTCACTCCTCATCCGACAGCTGTAGCCCTCATCCAGCCATCTGAGTCCCTCATCCTGACTCTACGCTGGCCCCTGCTTGGATGAGGTCCTCATGGCTGGCTGCCTTCCCTAGCTAGCTGTTCCCTGCACCCAATCCCCACTCCAACACTATAAGAGGCAACTTTTCATGAATTGGCTGGATGTGTCCCTGAAGTTTGGGTAAAGGAGGTGTTTGGGCCTTGGAATACAACTTTCCATGGAATTGATAAATTGACTGGTGGTTACATTCCCAGAAGAAAATTAATACACATGTGCCTACATTGAGCATAATAAGTATAAGAGCACTGATACCCTAAAAGTACTTCCTACCTCCAATCAGTCCCACATACAGCTAGGTCACAGGGCAAAAAGGAGGCCTCATGAGCCTTCAGGCCCCCATGGCATTGGCAACCAGCAGACATTTCCCATCTGGGTGCTTGACCTGTAAGACTCCAGCCTTAGCTGTTCTGCAGGCTGAATTCACCCCAAACCTGGTCTCGTTCCCATTTTTCATTGCCTAATGGAATCTCCATCTCGACCTTCTGGCAGCTCTCCTCTGTCTATACTCATGCGCTACAGAAAATAGAAGCCCAGGCCATAACGTCAGGAGGCCTGAGTTCTACCACCAATAGCTAAGTGATCTTGGGTAGGTTTCTTTGGGCTTCACCATTCTTTCACGGGTAAACATATAAAGGGCAAGCAAGAAACTACCCGAGACTCCCTTCTGATTCCAAAAGAATCAACCACTTTCATTTCCCTTCCCCCTTCCATGAAGTGCCTCCATGCTTTCATTAACATGCTATTGACAGTTGCCTCATTCTTCTCCCAGCAAACTAACACACAATGTCAGTATCCAGTTTGACTCTTTTCTCTCTCCCTCAAACACAATCAGTCACCAAATCCTCCCAGATTTCTTGGCATGCTCACTCGCCTCTGCTCCCTTCTCTCTATTCCTACTGCCATTGCTTTGATTTAGGTCCTGAGCTACCTCAATGGGTTATTCTAACAGCCTGTGCTCATAAGAAGTTCCTCCCTGTCCCTCCAACCTGCCCTTCCCAGCCAGAATCATTCTGAACAAACAGTTTTACCATGTCTTTTCCATACTTGAGTATGGAACCTTCAATGTCATCAAAATAAAATTTAAATTATATAGCTCCAACTTTCAGGGCCTTCCATGATCTCTTCCCAGCCTGAGATTCTATCCTCACCTCTCCCAGTGTCCACCCAACCCCCTGACTCTAGCCATGTGGGCTCACTCTTCATTGGGCCTGTCCTTCCTCCCAGTCTCTCAGTTTCTGCTCCTGTTCCTTCTCTCATCTACCACACGAAATAACCAGCCCCTTTCCCTCTTTACTGAGGTAAACATTGCAAAGCCAGCCAGCTTAAGGCCCATATCTACCACAGACTCTTCCTGAACATCTGCTAACTGTGGGGCCACACACAACTGCTGATAGAGCCCTAAAGCAGCTCAGAGTTTAGAGGGGTATGGACAGAGACATACACATAAAGTGATGAAACAGCATCGCAGACCTTTATTTGATGTGATATGTATGTAACAGAAGAGTAAAAACGACTTAGGGGCAAGGGGGTTTCAAGAATTTGATCTATATCCTGAAGGATTAATAATCTTGTAGAACAGAGACAAAAGGGCTTTCTGGGAAGATAAAAATAGTGTATGCAAAGGCAGATAGGCACAAACAAATAGAAATTATTCAGCTTCTCAGTTTGGGGAACAGTAGAGATGCAGCTGGAGAGCTAAAGTAGGGCCCACCACTGCAGAGACTTGAATGCCATACAAGGATGGTATATTTTATCCTATCAGAGAGACAGTCCTATACACTTCTGTGTCTAGGCCTCCCATCTACAGGTATGTTAGGGGTCATGATTACTATGCAACATAGAATAGGGTGATTAAAAGCATCATGCACAATGAATGCTCAGCTTTCAGTGTGCATGAATGTGTACATATGAACAGGACAGAGAGAGGAAATGAAAGTAAGAATTACAAGGGAGAACCAAGCCAAGGACCGTAAAGCAAACAGAAATCATACATTTGCTGAAGACAAAGCTCAGAGTCAGCAGTCCCCTGGAACTTGAGGCGCTAAGGAGATCTGGACCTAAAGTTAAACAGATTGTTCTAGGACAGCCTCTTTTAGAGGATTATTTACCAGATGAGTGAGAGATAAGAATGAAGCTTGTGAAGATCCACAAAGTCAAACAAGACTTGACTTTAAGGGTATATAAAGGATAAAGCCCACCTTCCCCAGACTACACATAGATTCCATGAAGACAGAGACACATAGGTGCCATCAAGCATTGGAACCAAAGAATGATACTAAGAAACATAAAGTTCAAGAGAAGTGGAGCTCCTCTGAAGAAGAAGGAAGCAGGAAAAATAGTGACTCAGGAATAAACAAAGCTGCCAAAAGTTTCAGCCTAGTTGTGCCCACACCAAATGGGGACTGAATGCCACATCTTGAATGGGGATGAACAGGCTGTAGAATGGAATAAATGTTTAAATACCTTATCAGTTGTGTTTATATTAGTACTTCCTTCTTATATTTTGCATTAGGATATCCACTAGAGGATTTCAAACAGGACAGCATCATGAACAGATTTGGATTTCAGGGAAAAAAAAAAAAGATCTTAGGGCCAAGTAAAAAACCACTTCTAAACTGAAAGATTCTCCCTGGGATCTGAAAGCTTGAAGAGATAAGTAACTCCTCCCTTCTCAGGCCCAGTCCCAAGGCACAAGGCCTACTTGTGCTAGCAGCCTGTGTCAGCAAGACAGCAGAAGCAGGAAGAGAGCCAGCCGGAAGACATCTACCCTGCCCGGAAGACACGTACCCCCTGAAGATTGAGAGGTGGGCCATCTGGGTACCGCCTAGCAGCTACCGCAGACTGAGACACTTCTTGTTTATAGGAGACTATAAAACCCCTACCCCATCCTCATTTGGTGCTGATGCTATTTTAGGCCTCAGCCTGCCTGCACCCAGGCGCTCATTAAAACAGCATGTTGCTCCAACCGCCTGGTGTTATGTGTTGGTGCGCTCTCGGGGTTTGAACCAATACAAGAACCTTTCATCTGGTGCTGAAACCCGGGAAGGGCTCGGGTCTGTGTCCCCCGTGGACCTACCACTCCACGCTGGAAAGCAGGCCACAGCAGCTGGACAAAGGAAGCTCCCCAGCCCCTCTGTGCATGCACGTCGGTCACTGATCTCACTTACTGGTAAGTTTCGCCGGGAACCCAGTTAACAGGGAAAAATCCGCTCGGTCTTTCTTGGTTTCTCCAGTCCGAAAATTCAACGTTGGTCCAAAAAGGCTCCAAAGTGTGCCAGGCACTCGCTGATCATCTGGTCTTAGGGGGACACCTCTAAACCATTTGACCCCGTTCCAGGAACGAAAAAGACGGTGGTGACGATTGCTCCTTTTATTGTCTCCATCCCGCCATCCAAGACCGTCTCCTTTTTCCTTGTTCTCCTATGCCTACCCTCCGTTATGGGAAACTCCTGGTTCTCCATTCCAAAAAACAGCCCTCTAGGCTGCCTCATAAAAAACCTGCAAACCTTAGGCCTCAGGCAAGATATCCGCCCTAAGCGCCTTGTCTTTTTTTGCAATTCAGTCTGGCCACAGTACAAATTAGGTAACGGTCCAAATGGCAGGCAAATGAAACATTCGACTTTACAGTTTTAACTGATTTAAGCAATTATTGCCAACGACCAGAGAAATAGGGAGAAATTCCTAATGTCCAGACCTTTTTGCACTCAGATCACAACCTGACCTCTGCAATTCTTGCTCACCTGTTCAAATCCTTCTCCTCTATTCTCGCCACCCTAATCGCCTTTCTCCTCCCAACCCTACCTCTTTTTCCCCATTAGATCCAGAAGACTGCTATCCATCCCTCCCAGACTCTACCTCTCCTCTCAACCATCTTCTTTAACCCCGCAAGCCCTTCTCTTTATCTTCTCAGCTGCACTCTTCTCAGCCGCCATCTTTCCAGTCACCATCTTCTCAGCTGCCATCTTCCCAGCTACCATCTTCCCAGTCAGCAGTACCCACTTCTTTTCCTACACCGTCCTCTCCTGAGGACAACTCTAGCATTATTTGTACTCATTCTCCTTCCTCACTGCCCTCTCCTGAAGCCTGTAAACCCATCCCGCCACCTTATGCCCCTATCTATCCTCCACTGCCTATCAAATCAAATCCCCTTCCCCCTTCAAACCCTCAGCAGGAACCACTTCCGGCTTCTTCCTTCTCTCCTGCCCATACTTGCTTGAGCGCCATCTTTGGCCCATGCCCCACCCTCACTTCAGCACCAGTGCTAGAGTGCCTCCTTTGGGAAGTAGCAGGAGCTGAAGGTATTGTTAGAGTTCATTTTCCCTTTTCCCTCACTGATCTCTCTCAAATTAACAAAAGACTTGGTTCATTTCCAGAAGACCCTACCTCTTATATTAGGGAGTTTCAGTATCTTACCCAGTCTTATGAACTAACTTGGCATGACCTCTACGTTATCTTCTCTTCTACCCTCACCTCAGAAGACCAGGACCGTATCTGGACCCCAGCTTAGGTGTATGCTGATACAGTTCATCACCAAGCTCCTGCCGAGCCTACTGGTGCAGAGGCAGTCCCCAACCAGGCCTCCCACTGGGATTATCAAGACAGGGCCTCTAGATGCTGCCATCGAGACCACATGATTGTGTGTCTCCTTGCAGAACTCAAAAAGGGTACCCATAAAGTGGTAAACTATGAAAAACTTCCAGAAATTACCCAAGGTCCTGACAAAAACCTAGCCCTTTTTCTCTCTCATGTAACTGAAGCCATGAGAAAATATACCAACCTAGACCCAGCAGCCCAGAAGGAACCACTATCTTAAACCTTCGGTTCATCTCCCAATCCATTCCCGATATGGCTCAAGCTTCAGAAGCTTGACGACAATGAGACGACAAGCCCTCAAACCCCCACAACGAGACCTTCTTAATTTAGCCTTCAAAGTCTTTAACAATCATGATGAGGAAAGTAAAAGGCAAAAACAGGCAGAGTTTCAAATGCCTGCCTCCACCATCAGGGGCCCTGCAGGCCCACGGGGCCACAGCTCCACACAGAAGCCTCCTAGCAATCCACCTCCACCTGGCGCCTGTTTCAAATGCGGCAATGAAGGCCACTGGTCCAGACAATGCCCAAACCCAGGTAAGCCCACTAGGCTGTGTCCCCTCTGCAGAGGACCCCACTGGAAGTCGGACCATGAGCAGCCCCTGCAAGGACCACCCCCATCCCTTCCCGAGCAGGCCAAAACCGCCTACTCGGATCTCGTCCGCCTTGCCAGTGAAGACTGACGGTGCCCTGGAACGGACGCCCCGGCAACTACCATTGCTTCATCTGAGCCAAGGGTAACCCTGATGGTGGCAGGTAGGCCACTATGTTTTTAAATTGATACCTGGGCGACCTACTCTGCTTTACCTAATTTTTCAGGACCCACCCAGTCCTCTCACGTCTCTGTTGTGGGAATTGATGGACAAGTCTCCAAACCCCGAGCCACCCCTCCACTTTTCTGCTCCCTGCACACCCTTTCCTTCACTCACTCTTTCTTAGTCCTGCCCTCATGCCCAACTCTGCTCATAGGCAGAAACATCCTTTCAAAACTCCACACTACTCTCCACTTCCACGTTCCCCATAGTACCCAACACATCAACCCAGACCCATCTGAGGCTTCTAATTTTCTTCTACTCCTGCAACCTCCCACTCTAAAACCTGCAACCTTTCCTTATCCCCCATCTGTAGTTAACCCCACTGTTAGGGATACTTCCACACCCTCAGTCGCAAAACACCACACCCCACACTATTGAAGTCAATCCGCGCCTCCTAGGCACCACTTCCCAAAAAGCTGAACTCATCACCCTCACTCGAGCTCTCACTCTAGCAGCCGGACAACAGTTCTCTAACTTTGGAGGATTTAAAACCCTGGTAGGGACAGTAATCGTCATCACTGGGTTCCTCCTTTTCCTCCCCTGTGTTATCTCACTAATAATAAAAGCCACTAAAACTCTTGTTGAAACTACAGTTAGCCACCGGACAATTCAGATTATGCTCCTGCTACAGTGACACGATGGATACCAACCTGTCTCTCAAGAATACCCTAAAAATTAAGTTTTTCTTTTTCCAAGGAGCCCATGCCACCCCTATGTCACACCTGAAGTAGTTATTGAGAAGGTCACTCCTTATCCCTTTTTACTATAACCAAATAGACAGGAATGAAAGATTCTCCCCGGGGTTTGAAAGCTTGAAGAGATGAGTAACTCCTTCCTTCTCAGGCCCAGTCCCAAGGCGCAAGGCCACTTGCGCCAGCAGCGTGCGTCAGCAACATGGCAGAGGTAGGAAGAGAGCCAGCCAGAAGACACCTACCCTGGCCAGAAGACATGTACCCCATGAAGATTGAGAGGGAGGCCGTCTGGGTACCACGTAGCAGTTACATCAGACTGAGACACTTCTTGTTTACAGGAGACTATAAAACCCCTGCTCCGTCCTCATTTGGTGCTGATGCCATTTTAGGCCTCAGCTCACCTGCACCCAGGCGCTCATTAAAACAGCATGTTGCTCCATACTGCCTCGTGTTGTCTGTTGGCGTGCTCTCTGGGTTTGAACTGATACAAGAACCTTTCATAAACTTTACCTTAAGTATTACAGTCTAAAAGCCATACCATTCCTCAGGCCCAAAGCTGAATCTTCCCAGCATTGTTTCTCCCTCCTCACTTGTCATTCCATCTAATCAGTCTAGAGACTGTCCCATTCCCTAGTCCTCCGTCCTACAGATTCTATCTCTCCAAAGTCTCCCTACCTGTCCCCTCCTCACCACTCTCTCAGGCCCAAAATAAGGCCTCATCCCTTCCACCCTGAATCAGCCTCCCAGTTTCCTATCCAGCCTCACCGCCCCCACTGTCTTTTTCCCTTGGACTTTGCTTCCCACCACACTGCCAGAACTTTGCCATTGCAGCAGTGGCCTTCGGATTTGTCAACAGAATCACCTGGGGGAACTTGGTAAAAACATCCCAGAGTACTTAATCTGGACATTTTACAAAACTCCCCAGATTATGAGGCAGTTTGCAAACTGCTATTCTAAATTCTTGCTATACATAGGGAAATGATCAGCAAGCTCCTGGGAATCTGTTAGAAACGCAGAATGTCAGGTCCCACCCATGACCTATGGAATTGTAATTTGCATTTGAACAAGATGCCTGCATGATTCTCAAACTTGTTAAAGTTTGAGAAGCTCTGCTCTACAGTGTTGTCACATCATGCACTCCACAAATATTTACTGGATTTTCTCTGTATCAGGCTAGGAATTGGGAGGGTTAAGGACCAAGGTCTTTGACTTTGAGAAGTTCACAGAACCATCAGTCAGTCCCCTGCTGTGCCTTCAGACCAAGTCCAGACTTCTGCACTGGACAGCTGGCGCCATTTTCCAGCCTTATCACCAGTCTTACTGTCTAGCACTCAACATAAGAGCCAAGCTGGACCACTGACCACTTCTCATGGTGAGTCCATGCCTGCCTGCCCACACAGTTGTCACAGCCCAGGCCACACTCTACCCTTTTCTGCCTTGAAAAACCCAGGAGGGATCCTTTGAGGTCCATCACATCACCCTTTCTTAAAATTATCCCAGATTTCCCACTCAGATGAAAGACAGGAATTCCCATAACTTTGTTCCTACCGTCTTCATGTCATTGATCTCATTCCACTTAATCTTAAAGTCAAAGCGCATCTCCTTTAGCTACCCAGTAAAGAAGGCATCATGATGGTAAGCAGCTTGTCTCTCCAGTAGCAATAAGCTAACAACTGTCACATCACCAAATCTTAAAATAGTATTACTAATAATTGAAATATGTTAAATAAAACATGGATATATGCAATCAGTGAAAACCTCATCAATCATCCCCATCTCCCACTTCAATGTTATTTAGATATTAATTTAAGCAAAGTGCAAATGGGTTGCCTCTTTTAAGCCAAAGAGAGAAATAATTTCTAAATTAGATAACACTTAGAGTTTTCCATACACCTATAATAATGAAAGACTGAATATGCTGAAGATGAATTATATCTAAAGCCCACTACTTTTCTGTAGTTGACCATTTAACTTCACATAATACACTATAAAATTTGAAAAAAACTTCAGATTTGTATTATAATCAATTAAGGAGGGGTTGAGAAAAGAGAGAGATGAAGAGAAAGACAGAAGAGAGATGAAGAGAAAGACAGGAAATAGACCAAAATATAGAAAAAGGAGACGGATCTATACCAATTATCCGGTTGCTCTAAAAGTAAAAATATAATTAGATTCGTTTTTTAAGAAGATTAAACACTGGCAAAAATGCCTGTCTTAATCCTACCCAAATGCTGGAAGTTCTGTTCTCTAGTTACATAATCTTATTTTCATCCGAGGAAAATCTGCGGGTCTTAAGTCTGATGTGATGAGGTGAAGAGCCCACTTTTAAATAGGACCGTCCCCATCCTGCAATCTACGGGGAGGCAGTGGTTTTAGATTTTGAAAAGCGTGCTGTATTTTTGCACTTACACTACAGAACTGGCTTTAGCCGAGGCGTTGCATCTAGACACACGCTGTGTCCAACAGAGAATTGCCTGGGCTGGACAGACCTAAAGCTTCCGCAACCTCCTTAGGCTCCCTAGTCCACGCAGCTGCTCCCCGGGCTGAGCAGGGCTGAGACGCGCCGCACAGAACTCAGGGACCCCACCTCCCTGCGCATCTCCAGGGCCACGCTGGCACCTGCAGGAGTGCGGACTGTCCGCTGATCCCAGGCAGGGTGGGGTGGAGATTCGCAGCCAACCCACAGGAGTTCTGCCCTCCTCCCAGGCTTCTGGCCAGTGGGGTTGCAGAAGGGTCCCCGTCCTCGAGCCTGGGACACGCTCCGGGGCTCACGGAGACACTGACCCACACGCCCCCGTGGTTCGTAGCTCTGGGGGCGCTCCACTCCCCAGGCAATGCTCCCGACGGGGATCCCAACCCCGACCGCGCGGCGAGCCCGGGGTGTTGGGAAAGCCCACTGACCTGGGTGCGGGGCCGCGGCTCCTCTCCGGGCGACTCAGGTGTGCGGGCCGCTCCCGTGTCCCTCCCACCTTCAAACATGAGAGCCCAGAAGCGAGCGACAAGCCACTGGCCCACCGACCAACTGCCGGACCAAGCGCCCGACCAACCAGCAGACCGACCGCAGCGGCCGGGGCCGGCGCCCACGTGACGGGGCGGGGACCTGAGGGAGGCTCTTCCCGGAGCGCCGCGCCCCCACCCCGGGACCTGCCACGGGGACCACCCTCTCGGGAACCCGCTCCCTCTCGGGCACCGAGGAAGCCTGCTGGGACCCGTCCGCCAGAGTTCCTGTTCCCCGGGGACCGGCCTGGTCAGCCCCGCCCCTTCGAACCTGCCTAGTCCCCACCCTCTGGGCCGCGAGTCCCGGCACCAGCCCGGAGTCTCTCGGCGGACCGCGCCCCCTCCCGGGAGCCCCGCCCCGCCCCGCCCCGCCCCGCCCCGCCCCGCCAGCCGCACCTCCTCCTCCGCACAGCTCCGGTTGCTGGGAGGCCCGGGGGGGTCCCCAGCGCTCTGGCTGCTAGTATCCTGGGCTTCTCCAGCCCTTCAGCGCCGTTCTCCGGTCACAGGGAATGAAAGCGAGGAAGAAGGAAACTGTGTCGAGAATTGCAAAGGGAGAAAGCATAGAAAACCCACATTAGAGGCACACCCAGAGCAGCAACCCTTCGAAGCATCCCGACTTCCTCAGGCCGCATGGGATCCCAGCAAAACTGAGGTGGTCTCTGAGCCGTCCTCCCTAAGCAGGTCGGAAAGCCCCGAATCACCCCAGGTCCCGCCGCGCTCCACTCGCGACCTGGGGTGGTGGAGGTCCCTCTAGTGGTTGGCACCAAACAAAAGTTCTGTCTTGCGAAGAGCCGAGGTCAGGAAGCATTTCCCTGTGCCCAGCACCAAGGATCTGGGACCTTAGGTCCAAGAAAAGCGTTGGCAATGTCTGACCACAGGAATGGGTTCTCGAACTGGGGAGGACTGAACCCTGGAGACCTGGTCCAACCCCTACCTCCAGTGTGTGGCCTGAACCCGTTTTGGTTGTACTGCTAGGCTGTGGCCCTGCCCAGGCCTCCAAGGACTGGCTGCTGTTAAGCTGTTTAAAATCCCTGTAGGCCTCAGATGGCAGCGACACCAGGGACTCTGGCATAGTCCCCAGCTCTGGCAGGAGTCACCACAGCTCTGGCCTTTAGTTCTCTACAGGCTGGAGTGTCAACAAACTCCACAGGATACAACTTTTTCGAACCAAATTTACCCTCGCGGTCTGAAGTGACCAGTGGGCCCAGGAGACTTTTACATGTGAACAGAACCTAAGCCACCCTGGCAAATATGAGACGTGTGGTCACTGCAGGAACCTGGCCAGTAGCAGACCAAAGCACAGCCAGCAGGGGAAGGCTGGGGCCCGCAAGAGTTGTGTTACAACAGGACACCCTTCAGTTCTCTTTCACTTCCTTAAAATAGCAGCAGAGAGGCTTTTGTAGACCGAGGCTGCCGCAGTTCACAAGAGTTCGTGGCCGTTTCCAAACCCCACACTTTATTGCCCTAGTGGACCCACTCCCTTATCTCAGCCCCCAGAAACTGCTAGCCTGTTCTTAAAACGATACAATTACCTTTTTAAATGTTCTAAGTCACCGGCTCTGGAGCTTCTTTGCACTTTGGAACCACATTGCGGGAAGGGACTTTAAAAATACTGATGTCTTGATTCATCCCCAGAGGTTATGATTTAATGGTCTTGGGGGTATGGCCATGGCATGAGGACTCTTAAAACTCCGCAGGTGATTCTTATGTGCAACAAAGTTTAAGAATCACTGATGTAGGTCATGTTGATGTCAGTCTTCACTTAAATCCAACAAGACCCCAGAGCTAAAAAGTTCACCTGAAAGAAACCCCATTCCCAGGCCTGCATACTGACCTGCCCTGGCTCACAAGAAGCAAAGTGGTCCCTTAACAGGGGCTTCCTGGAGAAAATGTCTTGACCTAAAAGAGTGATTCAAGCTGCAGGGATTTAAGGTAGCTACCAAGGTGAGTTGTTAGGGGCAGATGTGCCCCGCAGAGCTGTCCATCAAATCATATCCCAGATGGAATCTAGAAAGCACATTTCAGGCAACCTCTCCTCTGTGCCTCCAAAGGAACTATGGTTGCAGGACTCACTCCTATTGATAAATCTACCCCATTATCCTCTGTGAGGCAGCCTACATTGCTTATATCTGTGAAATAGGTGGGTAATAGGGCAGGTAATATCACATTTATTTTATTCATACCTGTCTCATTCCACAAAGGATATGGGCTCTCTGTACCCTTCTGTTAGAACTGTGGGTAATTACACTGTATCCATGGGTTGAGTAATTCCCTTTTGCCAAAGATCTACTCAAATGCTATGGAAAAAAACATTTTGTCTTCACTGCCTATGGTCCCAGCCTGGGCTTGGCAAAGACAGGAAAACAGCTGCAAGCACACAAAGCAAACTTTCTCATGTGACCAACCTGGAAAGAGAGAGGCCTCAGCACGTGACACAGACTGGCACCACAGCCTGCACTTGTGACTTGAACTTAGCTGAATTGGACAAACACGTGGGAAACACTGAGGAAGCCCCTGTCAAGAGGCATGCTGCCCTCGGTGCCACAGGGCATGCCTGCTGTGGCAGAGTCGCTTGCCTGCTGTATGACTTCTGTCCAGATTCCAGAATATTTATTAAGGGCCTCAGTGTGTTGGAAATCATTCACTGTAAACCTAACACAAGCAGCACTCCCAGAAAGCTTTTATGCTTAGGGTATGTGGGCAAATATAACCTGATGGGGTTATTTGCTCAGTGTCACTTTTATTGAATTTAAAGCAAAAAGAGAGAAACAGAGGACAGCAAGACAAGGGGAGGCTAGAGTTGGGGGTCCTCACTCTTAGACTAGTTTTCTGGAGGAATTATTGTTTGAAAGGCCTATTGAAAGGTCTTGCACAGACATGAAAACTGGCTAAAGGGGCAGACTGTTATTTTTAAGCTGAAATGATGAACACATTGACTATAAGAGTACGTGAACAAACATACATATTTGATGTTTCCTTGGGCGATGGAAAGACCGGCATTTGTATTTTCTAGCTGTATCTTTCACTTTGTAATTGTGTTACTCACCTAAACTCTAGAATGACAGCTGTAAAGACTTGTGCATGTTTCACAATGGTGAAATGAGAATTAAATGATGTGCAAACAAACACTCTACACCTGGAAAGTGGCATTCAAATGTTAACATTTTCACTTTATTATTACACCTGCCTAGCTTAGTGGAAGGACAGGGCTAGGGGAAATAGAGGTTAGACCTCAATAAGATATAGTACTTTAAGCCAGGTGTGGTGGCACATGCCTGTAATCCCGGGTACTTAGGAGGCTGAGGCAGGAGGATCTCTTGAGCTCTGGAGTTTGAGACCAGCCTGGGCAACATAGTGAGACCTTGTCTCAAAAAAAAAAAAAAGAAAGAAAGAAAGAAATATTAATAGTATTTTAGTTGGGCAGTGAAAATAGGAGAATATCAATAGACATTTGAAAAAGAGGGAAGAGCTTCAGCAAAGGCCAGGGGAGAGAAAAGCCAGTGGTGAATATTAGGGGCTGGTATATAACTCTAATTGTGGGAGGGAAGAGGGCAGAGTTACAGTAAATGCTGGGGGGGAGTAAAAGAAAAGGCTTGAAGTAAGCTGTATCAGAATGTGGTCAGCCTTGAGAACCAGGAGGTTTGGGGGAGTAATGGACATTGTTGAAACTTTTCTAATGATATGCTCTTGCTCTCATCTAAGCTCCTGGAAGATACCTAAGGCAGTGACATCTGGGTAAGGATGCATATGTATTTCCACTTCTACACACTCTTCCTGTGTGTGATTAGAGGGATACCATATTGTGAAGGGGCTGTAGCCTCACTGTCCTGTAGAACAGCTGCCAAAGCCACAGTGCTCTTTCTCCCAGCTGTAATGCATTACTTCAGAGGCAGCTTTCTCTTTGTCTGGAGCTTGTAAATGATTTGGTTTCCTTCATTCCAGGCATAGAGCTGCTTATCTCTGGGGTTGTAATGGATCATGGAGTGACTTCTTGGTCTCTTGGGGAAGAACAAGTTGGGCAAGTCCTCCTCACTGATAGTGCCCAGTGGATCATAGACACAGGTGATGCGATGAGGGCCCTGGCCTCCAGTACGGTAGACCACATAGAGAACCCCACACAAGAGGAATGAGGCTTCAGCATCCTGGCTTCTGCATGGGGTATCCCATGAATGCTCCACTCCCAGTGTGCCTGGCTCAATCTTTGTGAGAACCAAATGGCTATGAGTGCCTGGCCCGGAGTGGATGGCCCAGAGCCCATGCTCATCCACAGCCAGATCAATATAAGTTGAAGGGGAGTGCTGGTAAACCAATGCTCGGCCTACCCCTCCTGGGAGCAGCATTCGATCTTCCACAGTCCTCTTCTGCAGGTTATATTTGATTATCTCATTAGAAGTCGCTTGGTTGTGAAAAAATAGGAAACCTTTGTAGATCACTTGGCCTGTTCCCTGCCAGGAAAGTGTTAGGATTTGCTTCCGGGGAGCTGGCTTGGTGTTATCCTCCATGAATGCCCGTATGTTTGCAAATTCCCAAACAGTGTTGTTTCTGGATCCAATTAACAAGTACACCTTTGGAGAGTTATAGACAGCATCTTTCATCCAAGAGCCATGTGTGTCCATCATCTTCTTCACTATTTTCAGAGACTTTATGCTTATCAGCATGTTGTCACAGCCTGGCCAAACAGGAGAAAAAGGAGAGATTACTTTAAAAACATGAGCTGTCTGCTTTCTGGAAGGCTCACTGTGCTTGGTAAATCTTGTTTCCTTTCAGGTTTAATACTGGTAGGGAATATTTTCAGTTCTACTGTGACATGACAGTCCTTAGAAGAAGGGTTTCCCTTGGAAAATCCTAGAGTGAAAATGCAACATAGGCATGCATTTTGTTTCCTTAAGAAAAAGGGCATTTAAATCCCAGCAAGAAGCTAAGCCCATTCTTTCACCTCCTTATTTTCACAGATTGTTTTTTCCTTAGTGTCTATAATAGTTATTGTATATAGATCAACCACAATTCATTGTATGACTCAATGAATGAAAGAATAAATAAATGGTCTCTGTTAAGGGACTTGCTATCCAGTTCTAAGAGTCAGCATTTTATTCACTTCAGGATATTAACAGCTATTTGCTGTTTCACAGACCGTGTTCACTGTCTAGAGCACTTGGGATTGACACAGTGAGAATGACTTAGGTGTGAAGACACTAATTCAATTCCATTTACCACGATTTTATTGTACTGTGTACTTAGGTTACAATGTTTCCAGAATGGTTCTAAGTATGGAGGATAAAAAATACAATATCAATCCTACACCTCGAGGAGATTATCTCCTAGTGAAGGATTCTGACCCTTAACATGACTACAACATTATAAGAGCTCTATTTATTTATTCATGAATGTATGAATGAATGCATATAGTTAGCAGACACCGGATACCTACAAGGAGCAAGATAATGAGCGAGGTATTATGAGCTGGGGTTATGAGCATAAACTGGGCATGGTTCTTTCTATTAAGTCCAGGACTAACTAGAATATAGGGAGTAAAGTGGAATTTTAAGAATAGAGAAAGGAAATGTCATTTGACGCAGGGAAGAATCTGTATTTGATTTGGTCCTTGAAGGATAAATGGAGTTGAATACTCAGAGAGGAGTGGAGAAGCATTCCAGATAGCAAACAAAACCACTTTCAGGAAAGTACTCTAAGATTAGGTAAAGAAGTGTAGAGTTTAGACCAATACAAGCTAATGTTTGATGTTGCTTCAAACTAGATATATAAAGCAAAGTACAGTTGACCCTTGAACATGAGTTTTAACTGTGCAGATCTCTTAAAATGTGGATTCTCTCCTGTCTCTGCCAGCCCTGAGACAGCAAAGCCAACCCCTTCTTTTCTTCCTTCTCAGCCTACTCAGTGTGAAGAGGATGATGAGGATAAAGACCTTTATGATGATCCACTTCCACTTAATGAACAGTAAATCTATTTTCTTTCTCTTATGATTTTCTTAATGACATTTTCTTTTCTCTAGCTTACTTTATTTTTAGAATAAAGTTGCAGTGCTCTTTCTCCCAGCTATAACGCATTACTTCAGAGGCAGCTTTCTCTTTGTCTGGATTTGTAAATAGGAAAGGACCAGATTAACATTCACAATATGTGTTAATCGACGTTTACCTTATCAGTCAGTCTCCTGGTCAACAGCAGACTATCCATAGTTAAGTTTTGGAGGAGTTAAAAGTTACACATAGGCTGGACATGGTGGCTCACACCTGTAATATCCCAGCACTTTGAGAGGCTGAGGTGGGCAGATCACAAGGTCAGGAGATTGAGACCATCCTGGCCAACAGGGTGAAACCCTGTCTCTACAAAAATTAGCTGGGTGTGGTAGTGCATGCTGGTAGTCCCAGCCACTTGGGAAGCTGAGGCAGGAGAATCGCTTGAACCCAGGAGGCGGAGGTTGCGGTGAGTCAAGATCATGCCACTGCACTCCAGCCTGGCAACAGAGGGAGACTCCATCTCAAAAAAAAAAAAAAATGTTGCACATAAATTTTCAACACACAAGGGTCAGCACCCCTAGCAACCACATTATCCAAGGGTCAATTATAGTAGATTGAAGCCATCTCTATGCCTGGAACCTTAAGGGCCAGGCTAAGGAATTTGGATTTTATTCCATAGATGGAGAGATACTGAAGTTTTTGAGCAGGAGTGAAATAAAGGCTGTCAAGACTGTTCCACAAGGTTAAGCTAGAAGTCCTGTGTATGATGGACATTTGGAGTGAGACCAAAATCAGGGAAATCAATTAGTAGATTATTTCTTTAATCCAAATGGAATGATAAATGATCTAAACTGGAAGAAAGGAGAAAAGTGAAGTAAAATGAAGGAGTTACAGTTTTCTAGCTCCTCAGTGCCACTTCAGGCTACTATTCTTCCCACCTACAGCAAAATCTCTTCCTTTTTAGTATTCTTGCTTTGTGTCTCATGCTGTCAACTCCTCCCAGTCTAAATCATTGGCAATTCTCCAGGACACTACCCTATATGCATGGAGCATGTCCACCTCTTCAATTCCATGGAAACTTACTTTTAAACCACATTAGCATCCTTCTCCAGGGTTATACTCTGATCTCCCATTCCCAACAACTATTCCGTATCTGAAATCGAAAACCCCAGTATCCCACTCACCATGGTTATTCTTCCATTCCTCACTCCTTTGCTCATGCCTTCCAGTCCCTTGGCCTCTACTTTCTCCCAGGTCATCAGCCCTCTCTTGACCTTGCTTTCTTTCCTATACAGCCTAAACCACTCTAATAGCTCTCTCACTGGCATTCTCACCCATCAACCCCTAGTTATGCCACAATATCCACCCAACAAAAGTCCCTGGCCCAGAATGAGTTCAAACATCTGCCTTGTCCTGGAGTTGAGTGTTGATGGAGGAGAAAATCTCACAATGGTGTATATTGGTGCCACTAGACATAAGGGGTCTCCAGTGTCAACTGAGCCCCAAATACCATACTGGTCTTCATGGTTAGCCCACCATCTTCACATAATACTAATATCTTCCCTACCCCGCCCCACCCATCCTGCCCTGGCCAGTCCCTTCACCAACAGCAGATTAATTCCTTTGAAAAAACAAATACCATTAGACATGAACTCTTTTCACTTCCTGTCTCCTCACTTATAAACTTTTCTTTAGTTGTTCCCCTGTTGCTACCCTCACACACATCTTAGAAGAAACTGTGTCATTTCTCCTGTCCAAGACTAATACATTCACTTGTACTGTGATCTCATCTTTTCCTGGCTTCTTCTAGACTTCCTTGATGAATTATCCCTTTTCTGTTATCTTTAATTTCTCCTTCATTACTAGATTCTTAGCCTTAGCTTATAAGCATCTAGCCTACATTAAAACAACAATTCACCTTCAACTAGGCACCTTTTTCTAGTTGCTTCATTATCTCTTTCCATCATTTTATAGCCAGCTTCTCCTACAGAATAGGCTATACTCTGTAATCTACATCTTCATCTCCCATTCTTTTACTTCGCCATAACTCCATAGAAATTATTCTATATAATGTTACCAGGAACCTCATAACTGAAAACTCAAATAGATATTTTATGTCCATATTTTACTTGATCTTCCTGGAGCATGGTCAGTTCTTCCTCCTTGAAGATTGATGTGAATCAGGATAAGATCAGCTCTACTGGTCATTTCAAGAAAAGTCGGTCATCAGTTCTAATTTTGGACTTTTTTTTGGAGACAGCTTTTTACTCTATTAAACAGGCTAGAGTGCAGTGGCATGATCTTGGCTCACTGTAGCCTCAACTTCCTGAGCTCAAGCAATCCCCCCACCTCCTCCTCCTGAGTAGCTGGTACTAAAGATGCACACCAACAGGCCCAGCTAATTTTGTTTATTTTTTGCAGCAATGAGGTCTACTATGTTGCCCAGGCTAGTCTCAAACTCTAGGACTCAAGTGGTCTTCCTGCCTTGGCCTCCCAAAGTGCTAGGATTACAGGCGTGAGATACCACTCCCAGCCAATTGTGGACTCTTGTTGAGACTGCCTTATCAGGCCATCTGTTGTGAGGTGAGCAATGTCATGGAAGCAGGGAGTGGTGGTCTTGCTAGGAGCATGAGGAAACTTGCAGGTCTACCGCAAATCCTGCTGAAGTTTCTATTATGGGTAGGAAAGAGTAGTCTTAATAAGAGCATAGGAATCCTGGGCCTCCCTCATTGACTTCTGGGTGTGAGGTGGTGGAATGATAGTTAGATAGAGTCTTTAAAGGACAACTGAGCACTCTGAGGAGCTCCTTCAAATCCTTTGAAAGGCTTTGGTATAAGAAGCTGGATGTGGACCGGACACCGTGGCTCACACCTGTAAGCCCAGCACTTTGGAAGGCCAAGACAGATAAATCACTTGATCTCAGGGGTTCAAGACCAGCCTGGGCAACAGAGTGAGACCCCATTCCTACAAAAAAATGCAATAATTAGCCGGGTGTAGTGGTGTGCACCTGTAGTCACAGCTACTCAGGAGGCTGAAGTAGGAGGGTCATGTGAGCTCAGGGGGTAGAGGTTGCAGTGAGCTGAGATCATGCCACTGCATTCCAGCCTGAGTGAGAGAGCCAGACCCTGTCTCAAAAAAAAAAAATTAAAAAAAATAAAAATAAAAAAAAGTTGGATGTGTCAGCAGGTTGTCATTTTCTTAATCAGTGCTTGGGTTCTTAAAGCCCACTGAAGGTCAACTGGAGTCATAGGACAAGAAACAGAATGAAGGAAAGAAGACTGGACAGGAGGAAGAGAGATGCACAGTGAGATGGGTCCCAGAGGTTCGGAGGTAAGCAAGCATGTTAGCAAACTGCTTGTTATATGCCAGCTGTGGGCAGCAGTCCTATCACGCTTTCCATATGACTATCACACTTTCTCATCTCCCTGCAAGCCTCCATCATACCCTCGCATGGAGATCTTCCCACTTACTCCATGAGAAAGTAGAAGCAATCCTAGGAGAACTGCACCATCTCCTGCCTGGACTACTGTGGCAGCAGTCTCCTATATGGTGTTCATGCCTCCATCCTTGCCTCCCATAGTCCAATTCCCACAGCAGCCAAAGGCATGCTTTTAAAATGTAAGTCACATCATGTCCTGTGTCTGCTTGAAACCCTCCATTGGCTTCTCATTTCACTCAGAGTGAAATGGATAAAGCTTGGGTCTTTACCTCCAAAGCCACATGTAAGCTGTTCTCCTATTGCTTCTCTCTCTGTTCTTCCACTCCTTGTCCCCTACAACTTCTCCACCTTGTTCATTTTTTTCTACCACACTGACTTCTGCTATTTCTCAGATTGTACCAAACACACTCCTGCCTCAGGAACTTGGCACTTTTTGTTACCTCTGCTTGGAAACAAATATCTACATGGCTTCTTCCCTTGCTGCCTTTAGGCCTGTTCCAAATGGTCCTTGATCATTTAGACCTTTTCCCATTACCCTATAAAAAAGGCAACCCTCTTCTCCAGTTCTCCAGGGACTCCTTTACCCTAGATCATTTTTCTCCATAGTGCTTATTTTGTCTGACATATTATACATTTGTCATTGGCATATTATTGCTTGATTCCCCTCAATAAAATGTAAACGCCGTGAGAGTATAAGCTTTGTCTTATCTGTTTCATTCACTACTGTATCTCTTGTTTTTAGAATAGCATCTGGCATATAGTAGTTCCGTATTTTCTGAATGAATAATGGATTTTCAACAACCAAATCCATCAACAAACTGCTCCTGACCCTGCATTCTCTGCCGTCCTTCTTGCGTCCTTTACTTTTGCAGTGGATCTCTTACCCTTTCACCTACTCAAGAACTTATGACCTGAAATTATCTTCCCTTTCCTACCTCAGTAGTCTTTTCCTCCCTATTGGATCATTCAGTAAATCATCCATCCTGGAAAAACCTACTAGCATGGCCCCATTTCTCTATTCCACTTTATATTAAAACTCCTTGAAAGAGGCGTTTCCTTACTTCCAATGATCCTCTAAGCCATTCTATTCAGACTTCAGTTCTCCACTGGTCTAAACTCTGCTGCCCATTTTTCTGAATCAGTCTCTGTCAAGGTCACCAACAGCCTCCATGTTGGCAAATCCAAGGGTCAATTCACAGGATTCATCCTTGTCAACTTTACAGCCGAATTTGATTATTTGGTCAATATTTTCCCTCGAAACTCTTTCTCTTCCTGATTCTGGGATATCCCCCTCATGTTTGTCCTCCCATCTTTCTGGATTGTTTTTTATTGGTGTCCATTGCCAGTTTCTCCTCATCTTCCTCTTTTAAATACTCTATCCTCAGGCCTCCTCTTTTCTTTGTCTACAATCACTTTCTAAGTCATTCCATTCTATCTCTGAGACCATGGAAGTTCTAAATAATGATGACTACCAACTTTGTATCTTCAGCCCCTGTCTGGATATCTACTTAGTCCCAAACCTATTTATCTACCTGCTTATTCAATGTCCCTACTTGGATATCTTCAAACTTAACCTGTCCAAAGCAGAACTCTTACTTTTATCCTCCAAACTCTCCTTCTCCCTACTTTTTCCATTTCAGGCAAGATCCATAAACCAAGTTTCTTACTTAGAAATCCTTGATTTCTTTCCTTCTATTCTCCAACACCAGCAAATCCTGATAGTATAACTTCTCTTGAAATTATAATGTTACATAAGGCCAGGAGCGGTGGCTCACGCCTATAATCCTAGCACTTTGGGAGGCCAAGTTGGGCAGATCACCTGAGGTCAGGAGTTCAAGACCAGCCTGGCCAACATGGCAAAACCCCATCTCTACTTAAAATACAAAAATTAGCCAGGCATAGTGGTGCATTCCTGTAATCACAGTTATTTGGGAGGCTAAGGCAGGAGAATTGCTTGAATCTGGGAGGCAGACGTTGCAGTAAGCCGAGATTGTGCCACTGCACTCCATCCTGGAGACAAAGTGAGACTCCGCCAAGAAAAAAAAAAGAAAAAGAAAAATTATAATGTTACATGAAAATACTCAAATATACATCTCACTTTCAACCTACTACCTCTTTTTTCCCTGGAATCCATTCATCATCACTTTTTGCCTAGACCACTATAATAGTCTCTACTTTGTCTCCTTGATTTTATTCTTTCTTACCTTTAGTTAGTATGTTCTCCATAAAGCGGTATGAGTGATCTGTTTGAAAACATAAATTATGTGACTGGCCTGGCTAAACCCTTTCTATCATATTTAAAATAAAATCCTAAACCCTTGCCTAAGGAATCTACATAACGTGGCCCCTGCCTTTCTCTGTGACTTTCCCTGATACCTTTCTCCCCTTGCTCACTGTGTTGTGATTACATTGGTTGTCTTCCATCCTGCCAGGATGTCAAGTGTGTTTCTGCCTCAGGGCTCCCGCACTTGCAATTTTCTGCCTAGAGTGCTCTTTTTCTTGATCTTCCCACAGTTAGCTCCTATTTAGCCTTCAAGTCTCATTTTCAATATTATGTCTTTAAGAGGCTTCCTGTGACCACACTATGTAAATATGTCCACCCAAAAATTGTCTACTCTAGCCCTTTTCTTATTTCCTTGAGATTGCTTATCATATTCTTAATTATTTCATCTGTTTTATTTACTAGCTCATTGTCCTTCTCTCCCGCTCCCAGGCTTCTAGTCTCTGCTCCTTCATCTTCATGGATAGTGTCGTATCCCAGTGCCTAACTCAGTGAGTTGGGGTTTCGTAAATATCTGTTGAATGAATTTAAAAATAGTCTCATTTAAGCAGATATTATTCTAAAGTCTAAATATTACTGCACTTCCAGAGTTCTGACTGCAGGCCCATCTTAAGTAAATAATAATTTGTAAAGTACTTTAAAGCTTTTAAGATACTTTCAAACCCATTATTCCATTAAAAAATCTGACCCAAGGTTTTCATGAAGGGAATACATGGCAGAAGTGGGGGTGGGAGCAACCCTAGCTGGGAAGAGCTGAGTCTCAGGAAGTCAGTCCTTTCAGTGGTCATGACATCACTGGCTGTTCCCAGGGACACAGTGGCCTTGCCTGGCTTACACTGTGGCCAGAGCCAGACTTGGAGGCAAGCTGTAGAAGTCTCTCAGCCATCAGCTGCCCCCATGCTCCCCTGCTGACATGGTTCATCAGCCTGAGGGGTTGCTTTCTTGTGGCCTCCAGGTCAACATTGTCCTGGGTCAGCCCGGGTTATAGGAAGCCAAAGCCCTGGGGAGTGTGGAGAAGTCTGGGACAACAGGGAACCTTATGCATTGCAGGAGCAGCTAACAGAAGGACCCCCTGACACACTGAGCTACTGGGGTCCATAGGCTGCAGTGCAGAAGGATGGGGAATGATCTGCCCTGTTTGCTAGGGCCACCCCTCCACCTGAGCCCGAAAGAGCTTTCTTCAGTTTCCCAAGCCTAACCTGTCTCATGTGAAGCCTCTGCTCTTCCCTGATTCTATGCTGATTACAGAGGATGAGTAAGGGTTTAAGCCTGTGAGTGACCATAGAGGACTTTTATGGGGTAAGAGGGAAGGTCTATTGGCTGTGAGAAAAGCCCAGAAGCTATTCCTATTAAGGAACAAGCACAAGGGCTAGAGAAGTTAATAAATATCCAACAAATATATCTGACATATAGTATGCTTGGTACTGTGCTAGGCACTTTACATTAACTAATATAATTCTTTTTTTAAAGTTTTTAAACATTTTTAATTTGATTATTTTAGAGATAGGGTCTTGCTACGTTCACCAGGCTGGTCTCAAACTCCTGGCCTCAACCAACCCTCCTGGCCTTGGCCTCCCAAAGTGCTGGTATTACAGATGTGAGCTACCATGCCCAGCCCTATATAATTATTATTTTTTTAACTTTTTAAAATTTCTATTTTTAATTGACAAATAATTATATATATTGGTGGGGGGATACTATGATGTTTTAATATAAGTTTAAAATGTAGAACTCACAATTCTTACAGTAAGCTTAAGTGGTAGATGTTTCAATACTCATTTTCCAAATGAGAAAACATTAAGGCCTGTATAAATTACCTGGAAAGGTCACACAGCCATAAAGGGGGATGCGGTCCTCTGAGCTCAGTCTGAGCTGGGAGGCAGCCAGTCAGGACCCCTCCAGCCAGCCCCAAGGGCACAGTGATGTGTATGTATGTATGTGGAGGGAAAGGATGAATAGCATCTGGGTGTGCAGAACGGTGGATGAGGGCAATGGGCTCTCTGGGACCTAGTCACAGACTAGGGGCCTTGACTAGGAAGCCCCCAGCCTTCCCATCCTTCTTGCCTGAAGAAAAGCCAACAGGCTTGCAGCCCAGCTACGGAGGGACTGTGTCTAAGAGCAAGGTCAATTAATGTCTCTCCCATAATAAAATGTTCATTTAAAATACAGTAGAAATGACTGGGCCCAGTGGCTCATGCCTGTAATCCCAGCACTTTGAGAGGTTGAGGTGGGAGGATCCCTTGAGTCCAGGAGTTCAAGACCAATGTGGGCAACATAGTGAGACCTCACTCCACAAAACATACAAAAATTAGTTGGGCTTGGTGGCACACTCCTGTAGTCCCAGCTACGTGGGAGGCTGAGGTTGGGAGGATCACTTGAGCCTGGGAGGTTGAGGCTGTAGTAAGCTGACAGTGCATCATTGTATTCTAGCCTGGGCAACAGAGGGAGACCCTGTCTCCAAACAAACAAACAACAACAACAAAACAAAACAATAAATCAGTCAATAAAATAAAATACAGCAGAAACCAACACAAACTGCTTATTTTACCCTCTTCTTTTCTAATGCAGAACCCTTGGAGAAGTAACACAAGAGTGGATATATGGTTTTGGTCAGGGAAACATAGTTCTGGAAAAAAAAAAAAACAATTCCCCTCATGTTCCTTCTGCTTCTCCTATTCCTTCCTTTGTAGATGAAACCCAGGATTTGGAGTCAGAGATGTGAGTGGTCTGAACTCAGCCTTTGGCTCTGTGTGTCTCCCCAAAAGTCCCTTTGTCAACCCAACCTTGTTTTTCCCAGCTGTAAAACAAGAGGTTTAGGTTAGATGCTCTCTATATGTAGTTTTCAGCGCTGATACTCTGTAGGTTTTATCATTTCCTTTTCTTTTGGAATTTGAGGATAATATATTAATTTACAGTGTTCAAGTAAAAGGGTAAGTTAAAACTCCCTGCTGTGCTTCTCTTGAGAAGAGATAATTAGCAGGAAGAAAAGGTTGGGGAGGGATGGGAAATAAATTTGAAACCTTTGGGTCCAGCCAAGATGCAAATTTTTTTAACAGAGACAATGACATGCAGGGTTTCCCTGGCAAACCAGAGAATGAGAATCTGGGTTTCCCCCTCAGGCAGAATTGCAGACAAGCAATTAGGATAGAATTTGGCACAAGGCCTCACAGTAAATTCATACACAAGTATTACTTATTTGAATCTTTTCATATAACTTGTAAATTCATACACAAATATCACTTACTTTAATCTTTTAAATACTTTTCCCCTGATTTAATAGCAACACTTTCCATATCTGGTGAGACGTATTACTTTATGTGGGAGTCACTCAGTCTGAGTTAAGGATCAGAAACACTGGTCTGGCTGCTGGTGGAGAATGGCTTGGGGATGGGGAAGGACAGAGGGATACCAGGTAATGAGTTTGTAAGTATGATCCAGATGAGAACTATCCAAATAGTGACGGATATAAGTAGTTAGAAAAAGGAGAGATCAGGTTTTAATAACTGATTCAATTGAGGGAACCTGTTGATACCAAATCAGACTCAAAAATGGGGTGATAGGGTACATGAGATAGCAGCAGAGAAGGTTGGCTTGGGAAGAGTGATGAATTCATTAAAGAGAAGAGAATTCTCTTAAAACCCTGAGTATTTTGACTGCTTCCTGAAATGCTGTTATAAAACTTGACTTTTTCAACCATCTAGATTGTATTCATGTTCATAAACATTTGTCAATACTAATCAGCTGATAGGTAGGATGTAGGCACTGAGATGACAAAGATGATGGCTTTCAGACTTGTAGTCAGATATAAAATATCTATAAAATTGTCAGCATGGACTTATTCTAAAAATTAGGGGTATTTCATGATTTCGCCCACGGAATAAGTTTCAGATATCTCAGCATAGCATGCAGAGTGCTTAATCAACTTCCTCTCTTGTCACTTCCTCATCATGCTAGTCACTAGTCACCAAACCTGCCATGGCTTCCCACAAGTTTTAGACTTTGCTCAGACTTCTCCTTAGCTCTCCTTTGCTAACTTGGGATACACCTGCTCATTATTCAAAACAAAATCCTCTGCTCCTGCAGAGCAGTTAGGTCATTCTCATCTGCCGAAAGCATTCTGTGCAACCCCTTCTAGGGCAGTTATTATGCTGAACTAGAATTGATTATTCACTTTGTTTCCTTGCAAGCACTTTAGACTCTATTTATCCTAAGTGCCTGGGACACAATATATATCTCCCTCAGTAGTCAATTTACTGCTTACTCTCCAAACTCAGAAGCCAATTAGATTCAGATTATGCAGAGTTTGTCAGTTTCCAAACTTGCTATCCCAATTCATGCTGTGCCAGCCTAGAAATCAAATAGATTAGCAGGTGATATTTCGCTGAGTGCTTCAGTGGATGGGTAGTAGGAAAATAGGTACTGTATAAAATTCAGTGAGCCATGGGGCAATTTGGCATTGCAGAAGGGCTGTGAACCCAGGGTTAGGGCTTAAACAGGGCCTGGCATACAGTAAGTGCTTTATATGTTGGTTTTAGTGAATCACACAGAATCCTTTATTAAATCCATATCATAGGTTTTTCTAGCTTTCCAGCACTAAATTCAGAGTATTCCATGGCACCCTGTCCTGAACCCTAACAGCTTTATTGATAATAGCAATAAATTATGAAAAAGAAACAGACTTGACACATGGCTTTTCACATGCATAGATATATGTTGCCCAAAAACATCAAGTTGAGAACTTCAATGGAGAGTGTGGAAGCTGCGAAGATGTGTGAGGTATGAGTGTGAGTCCAGCCTGGCTCCACCATGGGGTCCCTACAGTTGGAGTCCAACACAGGCAACATAGACAACTTCCTTACAATGCCTCCTTCTGGAAGAGGCCAAGTCTCCATAACCCCTTTCCTTAGTTTATTTTCCTCTATAGTACTTATTATATTCTGTCTACATATTATACATTTATCTGCTAACATATTTATTGTTTGGCCTCCCTCAAAAGAATGTCAGCTCTAAAAAATGAAAGAAAAATAAAGCAGGGGCTTTGTCTTATCTGTTTTTCTTTTCACAGATGCATGTCTTATCCTGGAATAGCATCTGGTACATGTTATTACAATTTCTCCATTTTAATTATGAATATGATAAATGGTCAATAGTTATAACCAGCCTCAACAAAACCTATTTGGAGGCCTGAATAATTTTTATGACTGTAAAGGGTTTCTGAACCTGACAGTTTAAGAACTGTCCTAAAGCATCCAGGCTCGTCAACACTCACATAAAGCATGAAAATGGGCCATCCTCTGGGGAATTTATTTTTTTGAGACAGGGTCTTTCTCTGTCACCCAGGCTGGAGTGCAGTTGCATGATCAAGGTTCACTGCAGCCTAGACCTCCCAGCTACATTGTAGCTGGGACTACAGGCACATGCCACTATGCCTGGATAATTTTTTTATGTTTTATAGAGATGGTGTCTGGCTTTGTTGCCTAGGCTGCTCTGGGGAATTTCTGATCAGTTTCCACTTTCCACCAATTATCTGACTGCAACAACATTGTAACCATTCCAAGGTTATAATTATGAACTTCTTGTTTTTATTTATTTCTCATTTAAAGACTGAGCTGATTTTTGCAGTGTGTGTGTGTGTGTGTGTGTGTGTGTGTGTGTGTGTGTGTGTGTGTGTGTGTTTCCTGTAATATTCCAAACTGAAAAGGGTGGAAATGCTCTCAATTTCTAGCTGTGGCAATGCCATTCGCCTGTGTGTAGTTAGAAGACACAAAGTCATTTTGTTGTTTCCCCATGGATTCTTCCTGTGAAGTACATCTCATTTCATCCTATTCTTTTTATCCTTTCTCAACATGTGATGGTCTAGGGCCTGCTTCCTGAACCTGAACTTTGCAGCCGCCTTCTCGCTGGTTCTTTGGTGATACTTCTTCAAAACTGCTAATCATACCAATGCCTGACTCATTGCTTTCATGTAGATGTTTGCATATTTTAAAATCAGGCTTGATTGCTGCCCGTTTCCATGGGCATTGAGATGAAAAGCCTTATATGGGTATAACTAGAGGTCATAGTATATGGGTGAGCTTCAGAGCCATACTTGGAACACCAAAGTGTTAAAGTGACCAGGCTAAGTTCCTAGGGACCTTGTGTGCTTCTGCTTTCTCTCTTAGACATCTGCCTCCGTCATGAGGCCGGGCCAGGTTAGCGTCATACAGGAGCAGAGGCCACACAGAGGGCAGCTCAGTCACCCCAGCTGAGGCCATCCTCACCCAGCTGTTCCTAGGCAATGTGCCACTGACTGCAGGTGCACAAGTGAGCCTACCCAGCCACCCTATGGACCCCTGAGAAATGATAAATGATTGTTGTCTGAACCCACTAAGTTTGGGCATGGTTTGCTATGTAGCATTATCGTGGCAGCAGATAACTGATTCAGGGTGGGGTGGAGATTGTGAGTAGACACAGAGGCAGAGATGGATCTAGTGTGTCTGGGGTGGTGCATACTCCTTATGTGGCAGGAATGTGGGGAGAGGAGATGGGCTCTGTGGAACTCTCTAAGCCACAGTTTCTTCATCTGAAAAGGAGCTATAATAGTATCGACCTAGCAGGGTTGTTGTGGTCATCAGACAAGACATCAGATTTAAGGGCTGAATGCTATCTCTGGCAAATAGTTTCCTCCACTTTCGAATAAACGATTCTTTCAGGTCAGAAAAGATTGATCCCCTTCTCTGTTCTACGCACAATGATAGACTTAGGGAACACAGCATAAATGACTCAGGCATGCATGAGGTATAGTTTACGTTTTCAGAATAGCAGGTGAGATGGACAGAGCACCAGACAGATAGGGATAGGCAGCAGCGGCACAAGATGCTGAGGGATGCTCAAAGTTGCCGTGTTCAATTGTTGGCTTCTTATCCACTTTTATGATAAAAGTAAGCACAACACATATAGTGGATACCATGGTCACAGTTTTTATTTAACTTATAAATATTACTTTCATACTTAACCCAAAGAGAGCCAGGCTGGCAGGGGTCAGGTTGTAAAGGACTTTCTTTATATGTTATTTTGTGGGGGTTGCTTTACCCTGCAGGTTTTGGTTGCCATTGAAGGGGATAAAGCAGCGATGTGGTAACTCTGGCAAGATTACTCTGTGGCAATATAGGATAAGCCCTAGAACAGGGAGAAATGGGAGGCAGGAAGGTCAGCGAGGAGGCTTTCATAGGAATCAAGACTAGAGATGGTGAGAGAGCAGTGCAGGTGGAAAGAGTACACTTGAGAGAGATTCACAAGGAAAAATCTACTGGATATGGTGACCAGTCAGACGAGGGCCAAAGGGAAGATTTCTAGCCCAGGAAAGTGTGTGTGTGACTATTCTGTTAACTGAGCAAAAAGTGGGGAAAGCACAGGAATTTTATTGTTTAAAAGTCAATGAAGAAATGGCAGGGAACTAAAAAACAAGAGGGTAGGGAAAGAAAATTGGATCTTCTTGGCCAGAGTTTAAGAATCTAAAACCAGTCTGTTTGTAAGTAGGAACCATCATCCAATAGTGACCAGGAAAACTAACATGGTCTTCATACTGTGACCCATGATAAGATCAGAAACAGCTAGAACTTCTGAGCCCAGGCACCTACTCTCACAACAGAAGGCTCCTACCTCATGTGCCTCCCTAGCAGTCCTGGAGATGGCTTCACTGGGTTCAGCCTGTTTCTTCTGTGTCCCCTCAGCCTCCCCTACTGCCATTCTGCTCTGCACCTTGTGGCCAGAATGAACCTCCTCTGAGCCCCGATACTCCCATTCTTATCACTACTATGCAGACAGCACAATGGAAGAGGTGAGTGTGTGCAGGACCCAGCCTGTCTGGGTCGAATTGCAGCTCTGCCATCTATTAGTTGTGTGACCTTGGACAAATGACTTATCCTCTCAGTGTCTTTGTTTCCTCATCTATAAAATGGGAGATAATATACAGTACCTATCTCACAGGGTTATTGTGAGTATTGCATGACATAGTCCAGTGAGATATGTAAAATGCTTAAGGATTATGTGGTACATAATACACATTCAGTAATATTAATTGCCGTCGTTCACATTATTCTGATTCCCTACAGCTTGCAAGTGTCAGCTAGTTTAGCACAAAGGAGCTTAGCTTATGTCTGGTCCTTTCATCGCCTCTACAACTTCCTCCTTCACCTGAGCTCCATTGAACAACTTGCTCCACAAACACACTGAGCCCAATTATGCTTCTGCTGCACCATGCTGTTTCATTTTCTTGAAATGCCCTTTACTTGATTCTCCACTTAATTAGCTTTTTTCCATGATTAAAACTCAGCTTGAGGGCTACTTTCAAGATTCCGTAATCCCCCCATCTACATGGCAACCCTGACCATATCTACTTGATGCCTGTCCCCTGTGCTTTTGTGACATCCTTTGCATCCCTCCATCAGAGCCGTTATCACTCTGAATTTGTCTAGACAGCTTCTCCCCTTGGCCGTAAGCTTTTTGAGGACAAGAATGTTATCCTATCCAACATTCCATTTCTAATGCCTGGCACAATGCCAACATATTTCTAGAATTCAGTTGGACATTTGTTGAATAAATAAAACAACTAAGTTATAGCGAGAATGAGTGGATGTTCAGGGCACCTGGAGCCACAAGCTAACCCTCTGTGAGAATCCGTAGTGATGGGATTGGAGGTATCCTCATAGACCACAGGCCTTTCAGATGGATAAACAAAAGAAGTGCTATGTCCGTAGGTCTTTCTGAACCCAGCACAGTGATCCATGGGCGTGGCTTCTCCAAGGGAAAGCACAGGATAAGCTGTACTCTACACATACCTCCAATGTTGCTGTCCCCGTGAATGCAGAAATAGCTGGGTGTACGCAGGCACATGTACATGCACGTGCACACACACACACGCACCTGTACTCACACTTGCATTTATACTTTCAATCCCTTCTTTTGTGGTAAACACATCTGTTGCAAATTAGTTATACTTCTTTTCATATTTTGTTCTGCTCATGACAAACTAATGGACCTTGAGAGTTGGCTAACAGATACATTTTATTTGGTTAATAGCGGGGATTTTTGTTTAGTTGTTTTGCTTTTAATGGTTTTGAATATGGGTCATGCACACTTATAAAACCTGGATAGATCCCGGAGGCTTTAAATATGTTGCAACAGACTTTCTTATTTGAAACATGATCTAGCAAAAGATATGACTTATTTAATTCAGCAGGGTGAAAATTACTTGAGGTAACTTTCATGCACCCTTGCAATAAAAAGAACTGGATGACAATAGGAAATAAAATAAAATCTGCCATAATGGCTTATTTTGACTGCCTGGAGAATTTTTCTTCACAGACTATTTACAAGTGAAAAAGAGGTTAATACTTGTATGCACACAAGAATGCAGCCTGTGGAATCTTCCAAAGAGTATCAGTTGGATAAATTCTTAATCTGGGTGTCTGAGGCAATGATTCTTTGTCATAAGTTATAAAGTGCAATGCAAAATTTTATTTTAATAATAGTTATAGTTTCAAAGACTTGGAATAATTTTTAAAAATAAGTTAGACTTAGTGTTATAGTCAAATAGTGTTCACTTCTTTGCATCCTAAATTGTGTATGTGTGTAAATGAGAGAAGAAGAGAGAGAGGGAAGAGTGGGAAAGTGGGAGAGAGAGTTAAGATTCTAAGATTGTACCTACCCCCAAAATGTCCCTGAGTTGAAGCCCTCATGTGAATGTCATTTGGGGATAATCTCTAAATAAAGGTTGAAGATTTGAGAACAGCTTTCTAGGGAATGGCTTAATTATAGAGCCATTTTATCTTATTATTCTCAGTACTTGGCCCTTAGTAGTTGCCTGAATAATATTCCTAAAATAAGTGAGAACCGTTGAAATTAGTACTAGAATTTCCTGGAAGTCTCCTGAGATATAAGGTTAAATTTTCCAAGAAAATTGTATCATCTATTCTGTAGGGGTTTACAAACTCTCTAAGACAACGCATACATATGAATGAAACCCTCTGAACTGACCTCTGGCAATGCCTTCCTAGCCCATAATCCCATGGTTTTTGCCCACAGAAGGGTGCTAACTTGAGTCTTCAGGATTTTAGGGGAAGGTCTGTAACTGGCACAGTCTCTATAGGCCAAGGTTGGAAGACAGGAAGATCAGAGTCGTCCAGGAAGAAGGCAGGTACAGGTAATTAGTAGCACCAGCTGAGCCTATCAGACTAAAGCATTGTGATAGGCAGAATTCTTAAACAGTCCCCAGGATTTTTACCCCCTGGTGTATATGCCCAGTGTAATTCCCTTCCCTTGAGTATGGGCAGGACTTGTGCGTGTATGACAGGACAACACTCTGTGATTGCATTACATTGTAAGACAAAGGTGAAGGAATTTTGCATATAAAAATAAGGTTCCAAATCAGTTGATTTTGAAGTTATCAATAGGAAATTATGGGTGGGCTGGCTGAATCACATAAAAGCCCTTAAAAAAGGGACTAGGCGCTTCCTAAAGAGAAGCACTCTCCATCTACTTGAAGGAGCAATAGATGTGTTGTGCAGTGCCTACGGCAAGGAGAGGCTGTAGGAGCTGAGGATTCCAGCCCTACAAGTAGGAGCTGAGGGTTCCAGCCCTACAAGTACCAGCAGAGGACCCAGCTAAGCCATGCATGGACTCCTGACCCACATAAACTCTGAGGTAGTAAACGTGTCTTGTTTTAAGATGCTAAACCTATGGTAATTCGTTGTACAGCATGAGAACCGATATAGGCATAGTTACTAAAAGAAATGGTAAAAAGCAGGAGTGTGCATAATATATACAATACAAAACAGTACCTAACAGGGGAATAAATTGACTTTCCAAAGTCTACTCATAGATAGAGAACCTCTAAAAATAATAAGCTGGAAGGGCACTAATCACACAGTTGTGCTTGTTTCTAGGTTTGTCTTTCCCTAAACTAAGCTCTGCAGGGGCCTCTGCCATCATTATTTCTTCTGTAAACAATTTCTGTGGCCTTCTCCATGGGAGGGCATGACCTAGACTCTGTGAATGCAGAAAAGAAGATGTCAGTATGTTTGTGGAATGACTGAGGAGTCAAACACATACAGACTTGTGTGGTCGGGTATGTGAGATGCTCCCTGAGAGGAATGAATGAAGTACTCCAGGAGTACTGTAGGCCAATCTGCCTGGCAGCCCCCTCACCTCTATCCTTACCCTCATAGGTCTTCACAAAGAATTCACAGCATTTTTGAGTCACAAAGGATTGCTAGGAAAAATATATATAAATATATATTAATCATATACATTTTAATATATACATATATACACACATACATAAATATATGTATATGTATATTTAAACTGCATTTGGGTAAGTTATGGGAGAAGGAGCTGGAGATCAACTTGCATCACTTCGTAAAGGGCCTTTCTTATATAAAAGAAAGCTAGGAGATTTCAATGGATTTTTTTGTTGTTGATAATTGATGGTAAATGACAAAAATATGTTCCTCACAGAGGAGAATTATGATCTATTTTGTGTTGTGGAAAGTCTACATGACAGCAGGCAGACTGTGGGAGGCAAGAGAAATGGTAAGGAAGCTAGAGCAGGATGCAGACGTGTCCTACTTGGTCCTCCATCCCTCCTGTGCAGCACAGGGCCCATACAGTAGTGGGAGGCAAGAAGTATTGGCTGATTTGTAAACCAACACAGCATCAAATGTGAGCTCCAGAGGCAACAGACAGGGATGCAGCAATCTCTGATAGGTTCAGAAATGTTTTCATATACCACAGAGCTAGGAGAGGGGATATTTCAGAAGTGCAGTATCTGAGGGGCAGAGGATGGGGGTTGAAAAAGCAAGTCCAGTCTCAGGACCTCCACTGAGCTCTAGCTGGAATGGGAAGGGGTAATCTCAACACCTGGTAGGCTGCGAGTGTCCAGGGACCAGGGACAGCTCAGGAATACAATTCAGCACAACTATTCAGACTTAGGGTCCTGCCTGACCCTCCAGTGTGAAAGTTCAGACACATTCTAGATCAGGCCACATTAGCACCCAGTCCTCTCCATGAGCATTCTAGGAAGCCCCTGTTCATCTCGGTTGGCCTATTTCCTTCCCTCACTCTGTGCTTACCCCCAGCTTCTCCCTCTTTGAGGATGATTCATCTCAGGACAAAGTCAGGGCCAAAAAGGATTGCTCACTTGACCTATTGCTTCATATTATAGGCAAGGCACCCTCCTCTCTTTCTTCTGACTCAGAGATAAGATGTTCTTTGGGTTTTTTTTTTTTTTTTTTTTTTTTTCCTCCAAAGCTTGACTAAGCCCTCTGCCTGTGTTGACAATCCCTACATCCATTCATTTATTTGTTTTAATTATTTAATTACTCACTGAAAACTATTTATTGAATAGACCTCATTCTAGGCACTGAAGACACAGCATCGAACGTGAAACTGGGGTTCCAAGTTCTCATAGAGCTGACATTACAGGTAGGGAGGTAGGAAATAAGCTGTGAGCCAATAAATGAACTAAACAGTTTCAAAATTATAAATGGTCTAAAAAAATCATACAGTAATAAGTGCTCCCAAACTCCTTTTGAGTTTTCCATTTCAATATATTTCATACCAACCATTCGATGACCTAAGCCCAAAACCTGGGAAACATCCTAGAGTCATCTCTCTCACTCATCCTTTACTTTTAATTAGCAGTCAGAAAGCCATGTGGATTCTAACTCTCAATGGCTCTCAAATCCACCTGTTCTCTGTCCCATGACACTTAATGCCAACACTCTCACTTGTTGCCCAAATTATTGCAGCATTCCCTGACTGGTCTCCTCTCTCTAGTTTTACCCTCTTCCTTCTTATCATGCCCTTGTTTAATATTGCTCAATAGTTCTCTGTAGTTTCTCCAGTGAGCTTCAACTTCCTTTATCTAGCATGCAAGGTCTCTCATTAACTGGGTCCTGCTGAGCTCTTCAACCTAGTTTTCCTACTGTCACCTCTCTAAAAAGCTTTCACTCAGCCATATTTGCGGGTCTACATGTCAAGGTGCTACAGTACCCTCATGCCTTTGGTACATTGTGACCTGACTTGAAGTACCCTCTGCTCATTCTTTTCTAACTTCTTTGTTCAAAAATCAGACCAAGTGTCACCTCATTTAGGAAGACTCTTTTCCTTATAGTGATCATGAAGTTCTTAGAAGGATTTCATTGAGAAGGTACATGAAACTTTTAGTACAATGATGGCACTCAGCTTATATGTCATTTCCCTGATGGAGGTTCTTGAATTGGAACAGATGTAATTAGCATGTAAATAAAGTCTTCCTATTTGTAATGAAAACATCTCAGAATACAAACCCTGAGGTAGGAGATTTGTCTCCCTCATTGTTTTAATGAAATAGACTCATGCACAGAAAATTTTTCTTTGTCATTTGTGTGTTTATTGCCTGATACTGTTTATTATAATTTGAGCTGCTACACATTATTCTTAATGGCCTGGAAGTGATTCTGATGGATCACAAGATTAGACCACATCCCATGCCTATCACCATCTCAGACAGCACACACAGTAGTATTTCACTGCAGTTTCCAGCCCTGAGGGTTGGCTGTTGCCATTTCCAATTTAAGACTGTTTCTTGGTACGTTTGCAGATGCTATCTACACCCTGGGTACTGGATGTAGAATCCACCAAACTGCCACTTTCCCTGAAAAAATCTGGGACCACACATCTCCACCAAATCAAGGTTTATCAGGAGGTGGTCTCCTTGGGCTGACCTTTGACACTATAGTCTTGACCTTCTATGGAGTCTTTAGGCACTCTGTGTGAAAGAAAGAGTGGCTTTCTGAGAATGGATTTCCCTTTGGACACCTGTTCTCTTTATAGCTTTCTCTCTCAGCAATGCACACAAAAGCACACCTCCAGCTCTTTCATTACTCTACGATGCTCCCTGACTGCTCTGAGTCTGTGTGTTTCTGAGCATGATAGCCCCTAGAAGGGCTAGGAAAAGATGCAGTTTTCTTACTTGCATTCAGCAGAGTCCGGATCTTTTTCTCTTCTTCAGCTTCTTGGAGCAACGTTTCTGCCAGTGTCTTGTCCTCTGATTCTATGCACTCGTCAGCTTCTCGAAGGTATTGTATGTAGTCAATCTCCCGTTGGGCACGTTCAACTCTCAGTGCCAAGTTACCCACTGCACTCTTGTACTCACTTGTGTAGGTCTGACATCTTCCCAGCATGACAGATATATTTTTTGAGAACTCTTGGAATTCTTGAATGTATGCCCTTGTTGCTTGGGTACATTTTTCCAGCCCTTGCTTCAATCAGAAAATAAATTTGCAAATTATTGCTTGTTATTTAAATTACCCAAATAATATAAATAGCTATCATTTATAGAAAAGGATTAGAAAATTATACATAATCGAATAGGAGAAAAATTGAAATCACCCCTAATTCCTAAATTCAAAGGTACTATTGATACTTTAGTATATCAGTTTTTAAAAGTTTTACCGAGCATTTAGTCATACATATGTAAATATATTTTTAAAATGTGATTTTACTATATGTTTTGTATCTTTTTCACCTGTAGATATATTGTGAACATACTTAGATACCAATTAATGTATACCTATACCATAACTTTAATGAGCACATTCCATTGAGTTGATATCCCGTTATTTATTCTTAGACTCTTTTTGATGTATATTTACAGTTTTTAATTTTTTGTCATTCAATCAATGCTGAGAAAAAACTTTTTATTTACATCTTCATCAGATTATTTTAAGGGAAAAAAAACCCTTTGTATTTACATCTTCATCAGATTATTTTAAGACAGATTTCCAGAATATCCATCCCTAGCACTTGGCACAGGGCCAAGCACATAATAATACTCAATAAATATTTGCTGAACAAAAGAACAAATGAATGGGAATGGGATTGCTTCGTCAAAGAGAATGTCGACTTAAAGCTCATTTGCCATAGTTTATCAAAATGCTGTCCACAAATGTAAAAATGTATGCTCCAAACAGCAATATGTAAGGCTGTTTATTTTGAAGGGAGAAAGACAGAAAGACCCAAAATACTTCCCTAAATCCCTACCCTCTTTTTTCCTACCCTTCTGACACTGGCTTCTCAGGCTGGGAATGCTATCACTGTGTTGTTAAGTGTCTGCGCTGGCCAACGGTGACTGCCACATGCGACTTAGCTTCACCTCAGGTCAGGACTGGGGTGGGAAGATCTTATCTTTTTCAAATCCACATTCATAACTATAAAAGGATTAGTCTGTACTTTATACCCTTGACAAGTTCTTAAGGTATTGAAAGACAATTTGCAGGGATTTGGCTGGCTTTACTCCCAAGGCAAGTCGATGCTAAATGCAGAGGGATCCTGGGTGAGCATCATTCTGGCACTTCTAAGGAGGTGAGGCTCAGGAGGGAGCAAGTGAAGAAGCACAAGAGGCTGCTCGTCTGGGAACACTTCAGCCACTGCCTCCAGGCCTCAGCCTGTTGGCTGGACGCCCTTAGGAAATGTGTTTGGCCTGCTGTGTGGAATTACTTTACCCTGACTGTAACTAGAAGAACACGTAATTTGGACATGAAGATTTTTCAGGAAAATGTAGAAAATAATTATTAGCAATAAGAGTGTCTTTGAAAGAAGATAAATAATTTATCAGTTTAGCTTGTACAAAAGCAAGTCATTAAGTATGAATAGTCAGTGCCAGGGTGTGGCAAAGGCTAGGGTGGAGGGTTACATTTGTCCCTGGGAGCCTGTCCAGGCCGCCAAAATGTTGGGTTTTGCACATTTTAATGAGGTGGTAGCCCGAATGCTTTCTTTCTGTTTAACTTGGCCAAAATCTGCTCATTTCTAAATCTAAATCCAGTTCAGCAAAAGAAACTAAGACTTCTCAATACATCAATATCATGACTTTTTACAGTAACCTAATGGTTTATCATAAAAGACAAAAAGAAAAGCTGAAATTCATTATCAGCCTGCAACACTAAACATGAAGAAAAAGTGACCAACATTTTTAAGTTTCATATTTTAAAAAATGAACTATGGTGAATAATAACATTTTAGATACATACCATTATGCCAGGCAGTATTTTAGCTATGGATTAAATCTTCAGAATAGCCTTACAACATAAATTCTACTGTTATCCCCATTTTACAGACGAGACAAACTGCCAAATCAGAGCACACAGTGCAACTATGCTCAAGGTCTGGGAGTGGCACACTGGACACTGGAGTTGGGCTCTAAACAGCTAGATTATGAGCATTTTGAAGTGTAACTTTGGCAATGTGTCATTTGCTATCTGGGAAAAATACAACCCAGTAGATAGAGAAACATGGGTAAAATAAGGTATTTCCGGGAGGCCTGTTCCTTGTCCAAGGTGTACAGATGCCACCTACCTCCAAGACTCGAAAGCGCTGGTAGATGTAATGCACCATTGCTGGGTCCTGAGCACACTGCGGCGGGGGCAGAAAAGCTGCAAGGAACAGAACGAGCAATGCAGAAGCTCCTCGAAGGGCCACCATCATCCTGCAAAACACCAACCAGGGTAATCTCTTACGCTGTGGCTCTCCTCAAAGAAGTCTCGAGGGTTCCAGTGGTGGTCTCCTGCTTTCTATCCACTGCTGTGGCAAATCCTGTAAAAACAGCGTTTTGCACAGCAGAGAGCAAAGTCCGCTTGTTATTCCACCCGATGCATGAGCTCAGTTTGCCAGCTAGTGATCAAGTCCAACTGTTGGTATGTTGGTCCCTGAGGCCTTGCAGACTGGCTTGTGGCAGAGAGCTCCCTGGGTCCAGCATCTGTTGCCCTCACCCTTGACACATGTGGACCCTCCCCAGGCTAGTGGTTGCACGCTGCTTCCAGGCTTAATTGTGTGTGCGTTGGGGTGGGGGGTGAAGATGGCTTCCCCCCTATTCCCTCGCCCTAGCTATTTCCTTTTTACTTTTGCTTTCCTCCTCCCTAGTGAATTCTGCAGTCCAATCACAGGCCTTCCCCAACACAAACCACCCCCAACTTTTCAAAGTTGGAATCTCAGTTTAGCTTCTGGCAGAAATTCCCAGGATCCTTTTCCCAGAAGTCCTACTGGGAGACCCCACCCCTCATCCAGACTCCCTTCACATTCCTGCAGCTCTTAAAGGCACAGCCAGGAAAAATAAACATGGATCTACCACTATCTCTGAACAGCCAGTGCACAGGGCTGTATCACCCCTTGGGCAGAAAGGTACAATGGGCTACAGGCCTGGCCACCCAGGCTGACAGCTGAAACATCTCAGGATGGAGCTGAGAAGAATTTGATTAAGAGGAATAACAACAATCGTTGATACAGTGATGCTTCCAAAGTCAAGCCATCAACAAAATTAATTCCTTACAAAATTCCTTTGTAAGGAAATCCTTGAGTTTTCTCAATCATTAGAGGCAGAATTCCCTTCATGTAGCTGCAGGCCAGAAATATGTAGGACTAAACTCCTGCAGGCCCTGGTCCAATTGAAGATAAATTATAGCCCTAGGACAAGGTAGTAAAATCTTTGATTTTGTCTGCAGTCCAGCCTTCTTCTTATCTCAACCTGTCTTTCCGTGGGAAAGGCCAGGACACCTTTCTCAATCACCTGCCAAAATGAGAAAGGTTGGGGCATCTATGGGATGTGAAAAGAACGCTCTCCAGGAGTCAGAAGGCCTGTGTTTCCATTTGGTTCTCACAAGAGACACTAATAGATACCTTTATCAAAACATCTCATGTACCCCATAAACACCTACTATGTATCCACAAAACTTTTTTAAAAAGAGACACTAATAGACTGAGAATTTGCCACTGGTGGTCCTTAAACTTCCTTATCCCCAGTAATATTTCTCCCCACCCTTCTTCCATATGGCCACAGCTCCTAACTATTCCTCCTCACTCTCTTGCTAAAATCCCGAACAGTAGTTCCTCATCCTTAGAAACAATTCCTCATATTTCTGAGAACCGTCTTTGCACTATTCCCTAAACCAGTTGAACTTCAGCTGACCCTGCCTCCTAAATCCTTATTAAAAAATCTGCCTGGCTCACGCTCCTTCTCCAAGTGAGAATATTCTCTTTGAAATTACTCATGCCCAGCATTTTTGAATAAAGTCTTAGAGTAAAGGTGCTCTAATTGATTTACTTCCACAAATGCCTCAAGTCCTAACTTTGAGACTGTGAACTAAGATGGATAAGGTCCACTGGAGGAAAATTCTGATTGTATCATAATTAACTTTTGGGTGGTGGTGGTGTGGATAATTCTTTCCTGGGTTTTCTAGAGCATGCTTATATTACTTTTTCAATGAAATACACATACCATACTTACGATGTCTAAAGAATTACAGGAGAGTCTGTGAGGGGGAAATGCAGTGGGAAGCCTTGGTTGCAGCAGAAGTCCTTGGGGTGCTTTCAGGGCTGCTGTTGCTCTTCTCTCTGTGGAGTGGGCTCCAAACAGCTTGCTCAGGCCTGGCAGGCACCATCTCTGCCCACCAGTGATTCAGGCCCAGTACCACCTTCTCTGCGGTCACCACCTTCTTCAGAGGGACACTCGTGGCCTCTCAGTTCTGACTGCCCACACCTGGTCTTAATTGGAGAGCTTCATTTACTCTTTGTAATCCCAAACAGGGACCGCAAATCTCACAGCTGGAACCCATAACCCATTAGGATTGATGACCCATGGTTCAGAACCAGAGTGGAAACTCTCATATTCTTGTGACCAGAGGTTTCATAAAGAAAAACCAAACTCACATTGGAGACAGACCCAACTTTGACTTGCGGTGGCCTACTGAAGCCATCTTTATTAGAACAGTCCCTCCTCAATGGGTGCCGGGTGGGTAAGGGTGAGAAAGATGGCCTGCTGCACCTAAACCTGCGGTTGGATGAAATCAGTTAGCTCCACTATCTTCATTACACTTAACCTCCGGCCTTGACTATTGCTGTCACTAACTGGGACAGTGGACAAGCACAGTGACTTCTCTTTTCTCCTCTGCAAGTGTCTGATCCGTCAGCTTTTCTACCCCAGTATCCTGAGAGGGGAAATAAGCTCCTTAATATCCATCACTATTTCCTCTCTGTGGCTGGATCCAGGTGATTGGTCCTTAATCTATAAGCCAGGCCTGAGCTGACTGTTTTCTCTACATGAGAAAGAGCTGGGTATATCAATGCTCTCAGCCCAGTTAGCCCCCTGAAGCTGATTACATCCAGATCTCCAGTTCCTTTTGGAAATTGTTGCTGTCTTCATCCCTCTTGGCTCCATTTGCTGCTGTGCCTCCACATTAACTGACCTTCTGATATCTAGAGCCTTCTCTGCTTCCAGTACTCCCTCACTTTGCTGAGAGATGCTAGTCAACTCCAGCAAAGTCTGGAGGAGACTTTGCCTTTTTGAGGTTGCAAAACCCAACTCAAAAGAATTCCTTCTGCGATATTAGAATTCATCATTTAGATGTGAACAGGATGCCTCGTTTTTTTCTGTTTTTTTTTCTCTTTGCCTCTACTTTTCCCTTTATCTTTTATTTGTCATGCCTCCCCTGCTCCTCCCTTCCTGATAGCTGTTTGCTTTAAGTCATCTTCAAATCTTCCAACCTTTTACCAAGTTAATTGCATTGTTTCCTGCATGAGTGATTGGAACAGCCTCTAATTCCCTATCTTCATCTCCTTAGATAAAGTGTTGGCTGATTTTATGCCAAAATGAAAGCTTTTTACAATATAACCTCGACCAACCTTTCTTCCTTCAACTATTGGCATCTACCACATTCATCCGCTACAACAGCCACATCTAATTGTCCCCAAACTACCCATGAAATTTAACATGTGGTATCTTTCCTTATGCAGTTTCCTCAGCCTAAAAGGTCTCTCCCTTTTGTAACTAGTGAATTCTTCAAGTCCTCCTGCCACCTTTTTGACCCCATTCCAGGCAGAATAATACCCGTAACATGTTGAAGCCTGAATCTTGGAAATTTGAGGGGAAGGCTAATCTGGCCATTGGTGCTTGATGAGAGCTGTGGGCTTGCTGCCTCTGGGACAGACAGCAGTGTGGAAGGGGAAAGAGAAGAAACGTTGAACTGTTAGGGGCTGAAGTATGTTGCCTCCAAATTCATATGGTAGAGCCCTAACCCCCATGACTTCAAAATGTAATTATATTTGGAGTTAGGGTCTTCTAAAAGGTGTTTTAGTTAAAATGATACAATTAGGGTGGACTTTCCAATCTGACTGGTGCCCTTATACAAAGAGGAAATTTGGACCAGGGATGTAGGTGCACAGAGAAAAGCCCATATGAGGACAGAGCAAGAATGTGGCCATCTGCTAGCCAAGGAGAGAGGCCACATAAGAAACGAAACCTGCCCACACCTTGATCTGGGACTTCTGACTTTCAGAACCATGAGAAAGTAAATTTCGTTGTTTAAGCTTCTAGTCTATGGTATTTTGTTATGGCGGCCCAAGCATACTGGTACATATTATATCCTAGTGTGTTCCGAGTACTGGACTATGCACTGGGGATACAACAATGGACACAATAGACATATTTCTTGCACCCTTAGAAGATGTAGTCTAGGCTGGGCATGGTGGCTCATGCCTGTAATCCCAGCACTTTGGGAGGCCGAGGCGGGTGGATCATGAGGTCAAGAGATCGAGACCATTCTGGCCAACATGGTGAAACCCCGTCTTTACTAAAAATACAAAAATTAGCTGGGCGTGGTGGCACACACTTATAGTCCCAGCTACTCAGGCGGCTGAGGCAGGAGAATGGCTTGAACCTGGGAGGTGGAGATTGCCCTGAGCCAAGATTGTGCCACTGCATTCCAGCCTGGCAATAGAGCAAGACTCTGTCTCAAAAAAAAAAAAAAAAAAAAAAAAAAAAAAAAAAAGTAGTCTAGTAGGGGAGGTAGCACATGGATACATAAATAGAATGCATTATAATTTGTCTAAGCATTGATGAGGTAGTACTAAATGTCATGACAACATAAAGACAGAGCACCTGAGCTTTGTGAATCAGGAGGACTTCCTAATGGAGGTGACATCTTAGCTGAGACTTGAAGGTAAATAGGAAAAAGGTAGGAAATGCTCTAGGGAAAAGAAATAGCTTGTGCAAAAACCCATACAGCAGAGAGAGCTCAGTGGACTTGAGGAACTGATAAAAGTTCCATATGAACTTTCTATGTCTGAATAATGTTTCTGGGAGAGTATTGTAGGTCAGACTGTCCAGGAAACAGAGTCTGAGACCAATTTACATGCATGATGTTTCTTCAGGTGTGCTGTCTGGAATACCTGTGGGGAGTGAAGGATGCATGACTGGGCAAAGAGAGAAGTTAAACTGCCATGCAGTTACAACACAGGCCTCAACTGATCCCATGAGGGGCTCTGGAGATAGGAGGGCCCATCAGCTATGTCCCAAACTGAGGCAAGGAGACCAGACCTTGGCACTCCCGCATCAAGCAGTCATTGGATGAAAGCTGTGCCCAAGGAGGAAGAGTAGATAATCTTGAGTGAGGTGCTTTTCTTTGGATGAGGGGAATGCCTGGAAAGGGACTCAGCTGTGAGTTGTTAATAGCAACACTTGCACAGCTGGGAAATGAATGTCCTCCTAAAGAGTAAATTTCAGCGATGCACCACAGTGTCTGCTTCAGTAGGTTAAGCAAAAGCCAGACCTTGTCAAGTTTGTAGGACATGCCAAGTATTTTAGGTGTTATGGTAAGAACAATGAGACAGCAATTAGAGTTTCAAGAGAATAACACATAAATAGATGTGTGTTTACAGAGGTCTCTCTTGAGGCCAGGTGAAGGACAAATTGGAGGGCAAGACTAAATTCAAGGTGGGAGACGGATTAGGAGGCTGTGAGAATGATCTGAAAAGAGAATGATAAGAGCCAGAACTAGAGTTGTGTCAGTGGAGAGAGATCTAACTGGTTGCCTTTGAGAAATATTTAGAATGTAGAATTGCTAGAGCTTGGTTAGTGATTGAGAGGAAAGAGAGGGAGTCAGGTTGATGGCCAGATCCTGCGTTGTCTACAACAGGCTCCCTTTTAACCCCTTCAAGTCTAGCGTCCGCGTTGTAGCCAGAGTGAGGGAGCCAGTATGCAAACCTCATTGTGTAAGTTCCCTGCTTAGAAGCCTTGATTGTTTGCCAATTCCTTCCCAAGAACGTGTAGACTTCTCAGGCTCAGGGAAGTCTGCAGTTACATCTAAGCTAAGATCTACAACGTGAGTAACCAGTAGGCCAAGGAGGAGGGAGTATGTGTTACATTCCTTATGGAGAGAGACACACACAGACAGCCCTTTAAAGGTTGCTCTGAGGCAGAGGCAGGAGGATTGATTGAGCCCAGGAGTTTGATATCATCCTGAGCAACAAAGTGAGACCCCATCACTACGAAAAATCAAAAAATTAGCCAGGCATGGTGGCATGAGCCTGTGGTCCCAGCTACTTTGGGAAGCTGAGGTAGGAGGATTGCTTGAGCTGGGAAGGTAGAGGCTACAGCGGGCTGTGTTCGTACCACTGCACTCCAGCCTGGGAGACAGAGTGAGACCCTGTCTCAAAAAAAAAAAAAAAAAAAAAAAAATCATCTCTGAGCCATGAGGCTCCCTGTAAGCATTGAACATTGAGCATTGCCTCTTCCAGATCCAATCTCTGCTGCCTGCTTCTTCTTCTTTCTTTCTTTTTTTTTTTTTTTTGTCATGTATCTCCTACTTAGTTTTGGAGCCCTATTTGATCACCCTTGCCTAGACTAACACCTGAACCAACGGTACCTTTCTTCTTAGCCTGGGCTTTTGTCTGCCTCCAGAACTGGCCCTTTATATAATTCTTCCCGCCCTGACTTTGCAACCAAGTTGTATCACTTGATGTCCTCTTTGAAAGACACCTGCAAGTTTGCATGGATGCACGTAAGTACCTCGGCTCTATTATTGGGGCCCACTTAATAGATTTTAGTACAAATCATATATTTTTGAGGGGCTCAATTGTCTCTAACCCTTAGCAAACTGGAGACATGTGAAGTGATTTCTCTAGTTCAGCCTATCCCACATACCTGTGAAGACAACGCTCTTGGTAATATTATATTTACAAACCATGCAATACTGTAGATGTGTCATCTCATTTCTCTATGAGACATTCCTTGTAAATAAATTTTCAGAAAACATGGGATTCCTTTTACCTTGGGAAAATGCCAAAACATTTTTTACACTTGATCTTAGCCAAAAGGTTGAAAAGCGATGCCAAAACATTTTTTAACTTTAAATATTTTAATGGAAATCTTCCCAAATGTGTTTCAAACTTACTTACTTTTCCAAAGTCATTTGTTAATGTCGTAAGATGACCATATAGATATCAGCTATTGTATCATGTATAGGGACCTTTCAGAGATTATTAAGTATATAGAAATGTCTGCCTTGGTACTTTCTGGCTAAGGAAAAATAGGGATTTTGAGTTCCTGTGTCTGTTGTTATATTTTCTGTCTCCTTTTCCCTGTCTCTGTCCAATCTTTGTAAATAAAAGAAGCTAATTCTCATGCTGAGATTCTGAGCAGGTGAAATAGCCCTGTTTGGCATTAGGTTTAGACTTATGCTTCAGAAATCATTTGAGGTTGCCCCCTATTTTGCTCACTCAGCTGCTCTCTGTCTCTCTCCTGGGATCATAACCTTGATCCCAGTTTCCATGACTTGCCCTGGCTCTCCCGTGTAGCAAGATCTAGAACTGGATTTGGGTTTGTTATTCTGCTTCACTTCAGCCCCTTCTAGATCATGGCCCCTGGACTCTCTCCTCCAAGTTCATGGGTCTCAGCAGTGAGTATGGGATACACCATCCCATGACTCCAGTAGAGATCTGTGGGACCCACTGGAATAGGCAGGGGTGGATGTTTGATTATACCCTCTCTTGGAAGTCTCTATTCTTTTCATCTCTGGCTTCCGCCTACCACTTTCTGTAGCTCGCTGTAGGCTCTGTCGTGCATTTACATCCAAGGGAAGAACAGAAGTTTGACAGAGAAGGTTGGAAAGGACTTTTCAGGGTTTGAGGATCATCTTGTTTCTTCTTAGTCTGTAAAGAGTGGTTTTTTTTCCCGAATATAAAGATTGTATTATAATCCACATGAAATTCAAGAGGCCCTTCCACAAGTTAACGAGGAAATCATCTCCTTTCCACCTTCCCCCATACCACAGAGACAGTAAAAGATAACCTAAACCCTCCAGACTCCGTGGTGACTGTCCAGGGAGACCTTGGCAAGGACCATCATACCTCCCAAGTGCAGACCACTTGGGGTAAGGGAGTGGGCACTGAATGAAGAAGGGCTGGCCTCAAATACCAAATTAATTGTTACAAATTTCAGAGTTAGTATCTGTCAGTCTGTATGAAAATCGGAGCTAGAGTCCTTAGGAGTCTGGTTTTATTGAAGGTAAAGAATAAGAATGGTTTTAATAAGTGTGCCAACTTATGGCTACATGTCTTTATTGACTTCTTGAGCCAATGTGCTATGAAAATTAGAAGACATGGCTCTGCCTTTCGGGAACGTACAATTACTAGAACACGCACACACTCAGAAAATAGTGTAAAAGAATCCAGTTGTGAGGTCACAAGAGTGAGAGATGCTGAGTGGGCATGAAAGAGTGTTCTTTCTTAAGTACTGTAATGTTCCCTCAGATATATTCATTTTCTTATTGTCTACTCTTGTCTTTTCAAATCTTTGGATTATATAAAAGAGAAAGATGTGAGAGTGGAGTTATAGGGAGCAATCTGTGGAATTTCATGACTAAATTCTGCTTCAGGTTAGAATAAAAAGAATAGATATATTGAAGAAGGAGTTTAAATTAGATATTAAGAATAGTTTTCTGACTGAGAAGTTTTGGGCAAGAGGATGTTTAAGCAAGTGCGTATTTTTCTAGTGTATTTGGGAATCATTTAAAAATCTTCAATTAATTGTGTTAAGGAGTCAGGAGAGAGCCCCCTAGAAGGCCCCATAAAACCAGGGGCTGCCAACATTTTTTACATTGTTTACATTGACTGTCAAAAATGACAGTCATATGTAAATACTTGTGATATCTCCAATTATTGTCAGATATACATTTAGTTACCTTCTATCTCCACACACAATTTTCTGTGTCACCAACTTAGTCTGTCCAGACTACTATAATGAAATACCATAGACTGGGTGGCTTAAACAACAGTTTATTTCTCAGTTCTGGAGGCTGGGAAGACCAAGATGAAGGCGCTGGAAGATTTGGTCAGGACCTTTGTCCTGGCTTTCAGATGGCAGACTTCTGACTGTATTCTCACATGGTGGAGAGAGAGCGGGTTCTAGTCTCTTCTGCTTCCTATGATTTGACATAAGTGAGAAGTTCCCCAAAATGCCACCTTTTCCCCCATTCCCTCCTCCTTCTTCTTCTTCCTTCTCCTCTTCTTCTTCTCCTTCCTCCTCCTCCTCTTCTTCCCACTTCTTCTTCCCCCTTCCTCCTCCTCCTTATTCTCCTTCTCTTCCTCCTCCGTCTCCTTCACCTCCTTCTTCTTTCTCCTTCTTCTTCGCTGTGGAGCCTCACTATGTTGCCCAGGCTTGAATGCAGTGGTTCCTCCTAAGTGCTATTATAGCACACTGTAGCCTTGAACTCCTGGGCTCAAGCAATCCTCCCACCTCAACCTCCAGGAGTAGCCAGGACAACAGGCATCTGCTACTGCACCTAGCCATTCACTTCTTCTTACCCTTTTTGCTCACTTTTGGCCTCGGTCTACTCAGAGCACAGTCTAGTCTTCTCAGTTCTGAACATTCTCCCTCAACTCCCTGTGCTTTACTGGAAATGCCTTGTGGTCTGAAATATCTCAGTGATTGGCAGTGGTACATTCTCTGCCTGAAGTGAAGAGCCTGGTCCTGCCTTTCCACAGCCCCCAGGATGGGACAGCTGCCTGCCCCACATGCACTTGGTGGAATGGCCTCACTCTGCTCTTTAAAATAAAAACCATGTGTGCCGGAGTCCCTAGAATGCTCACACCTCTTATTGTGATCATTCTGGTTTGGCTTTTGAAGTCACTTGGGAAGTTTCCCATGAACTTATTCTCCCTGGAGGCTGAGTATCTGGTCCTAACTGGCACTAGCCAAATGCAGGGTATGCCAGGTGTGGCTGGGTAGACTCAGGTGGCCTACTCTGAGTCTCTGTTTCTTCAGCACCTGGTAACCATATCTCTGCCAAGGGCTTCTGAAATCTTGTTCACACCCACACAGCTTGTGGAGTCCCTGGGAGTGGATAGTGGGAAGGTTACAGGGAAGGGGACTGATTACTGAGAGCTGCTGATGGGGGTGGGATGTGGATTAGTGAATCTGGAGGTATGGAAGGTGTAGTTGCAGCTGGAGAAGGCATGCTGGCAAGGATATGATGTCATGTTGCTTGATGGTCACCTGCACAGTGCTTCTTCCCCGCAGGTGAAGGGAAGTACACCCTAGGGCCAGGGTTGGCTGGCATGGGTGGGAAGGCTGAGTCTTATTTGGCCTATGTGTCTCCCCAGGATCTTGGTCTCTGCTGCACAGGTTCCCAAGTTAGGTCTCTGGGCTTCTATAAACTTTTTTTTTTTTCTGGTGGGAATGCAGCACCAGGACATAAAGCTGAGGAGTTACCTGCTGTTCCCAGAGAGTTCCTCCTTGGGAGATTTTTGTTCAGTGTCCTAGATCCAATATTGGGTCAATGTTTGTGCAAACTATTGGTTTCAGAGCCTTTAGTTACTAAAGGCCAGAGGCTTTTCAGATAGTCATCTGACTATGGCCAAGGTACTAGTCCTTTTCCTTTTTAGACGTGAATGAGAACATATTCCATCTAGAAAAAGTACTGCCCAAAAACCCTCTCCCTTCTCGCCTCCTCACCCAATAAGTCTGATTTATATTCTTGCTAAATTGATAATGGAATGGGTAGTTTGATTTTCAAAAACATATGCTGATATACAAGCATAATGGTTCTTGCAGTCAATAGAGCATCAGGCCCTGGAAATCCACATCTCAGTCCGGTGCACACACAGGCCTGGTGGGTGGACAGCACTGGCTTGTGTGAGCCATGCAGTGTGGAGAAGGAAGGTTCTTGCTTTTGGTGCTCCAGACACCTCTGTCTTGATGTTCTCAGAAGCACAGAGTGGCATGAACTGGGGACAGATGCATGAGCTTCCTAGGATAAAGATTTCTATCACTGCCCTAGGTGAGGGATCACAGACTGGTTCTTAAAGAAGGAGGCTAGGGCAGGAGGGGCCCAGCATCCTCCCTGTGGGTCCCAGTTTCCTGCCCCAGATGTGAACCAACAACACAGATTGCCTTTCTGTCTTTTCTTCATCTAATACCTGCTTCTCTGTGCACAAGCTCCCCATCCAGGAGGCTCACCTTTCTGCTGCCCTCCTCTCACCCATCTGGCTTACTTGTAAGACTGTGATGAACTCTTTAGGGTATATTGAAAGAACTTATTTTGGTATTTAACTCAAAATGGAATTCCTGTGTTTAGAGGGCCAGTTGTGGTTTTATAATCCATGCTAGACATGACTGGTCATTACAAGGGCTTTCAGGACAATCTCAAAGTCAAATTCCTTTCCATTTATTAAACATGAAAGCCCATTGAAGAGGAAACTGAGAAACAATGGAATGGGTAAAGAGACAGCTGATGTCGGGGGAAATCACCAAAACCTCCCCTTCAGAGTTAGCCTGTGCTTGGATTTCCAGCAGTGTTGTCTAGGATGGCATAGGCCCTACCCCAGGTGTCTGGTTTCCTCAGTGCTGGGCAGAAGGAGTTTCCTAGATTCACAGACACACAGACACCAGAGGTGGAAGAGCATAGAACATAGTAGGTCAACTCTTCCTCATGTGAGAAGAAACTGTGACCAGCAGGGGTGGTTTCAGCCTCAGCAGCAGGAGCAGAGCTCTGGGACCCAGCCCCAGCTCATGGCTCTGCCCACCACACTGTGATCCATCTTGGTCTTGCCCAGTGTTCCTCAGGCTGGCAATCAGTTGCAAACACTGCAGGTGAAGGACAACTTTTTAATAGAAATGGAAGCCTTATCAAACATTAATGCTGTAGTCTTGGACACGATCCTTTTTTGACCCACATATGATGGGCCTGGAAAGGTGGGGTCACCTCTACTGATACTTTCCTGGCTACACACTGGGTTATGGAGGTGAGTGTCATCCATCCTCATATTGGATAAAATGATGGAGGAGCTGACATGACTGAGGGTCATAGGTATCAAAGGAGACAGGTGGCTTCTCAGAAGACTAAGCTACTCTGTTAGGTGGGCAGGTGCCTTATCTCTGGCATTTCCATGCAGCAATTTCTGTAAGAGCCAGAGAGTTTCTTTCTATAAAGGGATGCACAAAGTCAAGTCTCCCAGCTGTGATAGGATCATGGTCCCCTCAGCCACTTTCTTGTGCCTGGGAAGGACATGAAGCCCTGCACCAGCCTCTTTGCAGCTCTTCCTGCACAATAATTGCATCTGTGCTTGTGTGTGTATGTGTGTACAGTGGCCTAGAAATGCCAATCACCATTATGTAAAAACCAGTGATGGGCTGGGCCAAGGCAGGAAGTTCTAGGCCGGGGTTTCCCATGATCATGTTGTGTCTGAGTCTTTGGGGATTGCTAAAGTCTTAAGCCCAGAAGGGTGGGAGCCAAGTATAGTCACAGGTGCAGTGCTGTTTAGCCCTCAGATATGGCTGTGACCTGGCTGCACCAGGGGCTGAGAAATGTCTGGCAGGATCCCTGACAGCAGGGAGTGTCTAGGAAGGTGAGACCTGGAAATCACAGGATTGGTCAATGGCAGAGCAGGTCCTCAGCCCCATCTCAGAAAAAGGCTGTCTCCAACCTGCACTGTGCTTGGTGGTAACTGGGTGGAGTTCCCTTTGTACTTTCTAGGAGCCAGCTGGTCTCCATCACTATGTCCAACTACCAGAATGGGGCAAATATTTTAGGATTAGAATCCAAAGAAGTGAGATCATACACTAGAATAATTTCAAGTAGTGAGTAAAAGTTTAATCTTCCTTCCCAGTCATTAACCCCTGTAAAATTACAGCTTCAAGATTGAAAGGTACCTTTCCCAAACTAGTGATTTTTTCCTTGTTCCCTGGAGTCAAAGAAGGTCATAAGTTGAAGGTAGGTAGGGGAATCTTTCCTTATTTATATAAACACCTCTACAAAGACCTTCCCTCTTTATATAAACATCAGAAGACTTGAAGACCATGCTGGGGTCTTTTTTTTCAAAGCCAGAAAAGGCCCACTGAGGGGCAATGGGTCCCACTGAGGCTTCACACATGGAAGTGGTCCTTTAGCGGGGAGAATTGGTACCAGCAGAGAAGGGTACTGCTATAAAGATAACCTAAAAACGTGAAAGCAACTTTGGAACTGGGTAACAGGCAAAGGTTGGAACGATTTGGAGGGCTCAGAAGAAGACAGGAAGATGTGGGAAAGTTTGGAACTTCCTAGAGATTGGTTGAATGGTTTTGACTAAAATGCTGATAGTGATGTGGACAATGAAGTCCAGGCTGAGGTGGTCTCAGGTGGAGATGAGGAACTTATGGGAACTGGAGTCAAGGTCACTCATGCTATGCTTTAGCAAAGAGACTGGCAGCATTTTGCCTCTGCCCTAGAGATCTGTGGAACTTTGAACCTGAGAGGGATAATTTAGGATATCTGATTAAAGAAATTTCTAAGCAGTGAAGCATTCAAGAGTTGACCTGTATTTTTCTGAAGGCATACTGTCATACATGTTCACAAAGAGATAATTTGAAATTGGAACTTATGTTTAAAAGGGAAGCAGAGCACAAAGGTTTGGAAAATTTGCAGCCTGACCATGTGGAAGAAAGGAAAAACCAGTGTTCTGGGGAGAGGTTCAAACTGGTTATAGAAATTTGCATAATGAGAAGCAGAGGAAGTTAATAGCCAAGATAATGGAGAAAATGTCTCCAGGGCATGTCAGGGATCCTAGTGACAATCCCTCCCATCATAGGCCAGGAGGCCTAGGAGGAAAAAATGGTTTTGTGGGCTGGGCCCAGGGCCCCTGCTGTTCTGTGCAGCCTTGGAATATGGCACCCTGTGTCCCAGGCATAGCAGCTCCAGCCCTGGCTAAAAAGGAGCCAAGGTACAGCTTGGACCATTGCTTCAGAAGGCGCAAGCCCCAAGCCTTGGTGGCTTCCATGTGGTGTTGGGACAGCAGGTGTGCAGAAGAGTTGAGTCTTGGGAATCTCTGCCTGGATTTCAGAGGATGTATAGAAATGCCTGGATGTCCAGGCAGAAGTCTGCTGCAGAGGTGAAGCCCTCATGGAGAACCTCTGCAAGGGCATCGCAGTAGGGAAATGTGGGGTTGGAGCCCCCACACAGAGTCCCACTGGGGCACTGACTAGTGGAGCTGTGAGAAGAGGGCTACCTTCCTCCAGACCTCAGAAAGGCAGATCCACCAACAACTTTTACCAAATCCCTGGAAAATCTGCAGGTACTCAATGTCAATCCGTGAAAGCAGCCATAGGGGCTGTATCCTGCAGAGTCATGGAGGCAGAGCTGCCCAAGGCTGTGGGAGCCCATCCCTTGCATCAGCATGCCCTGGATATGAGACATGGAGTCAAAGATTTTGGAGCTTTAAGATTTAATGACTGCCTGGCCAGATTTTGGACTTGCATGGCCTTTGTTTTGGTTAATTCCTCCCATTTGGAACGGAAACTTTTACCCAATACCTGTACCCCACCATATCTTGGAAGTAACTAACTTGCTTTTGATTTTACAGGCTCATAGGCAGAAGGGACTTGCCTTGTCTCAGATGAGACTTTAACTTGAAATTTTGGGTTAATGCTGGAATGAGTTAAGACTTTGGGGAACTGTTGGAAAGGCATGATTGGTTTTGAAATGTGAAAAGGACATGAGATTTGGAAGGGGCCAGGAGTGGAATGATAGGGTTGACTCTGTGTCCCCACCCAAATCTCATCTGGAATTGTAATCCCCATGTGTCAAGGGAGGGACCTGGTGGGAGGTGATGGGATCATGAGGGCAGTTTCCCCATGCTGTTTTCATGATATTGAGGGAGTTCTCATGAAATCTGATTGATAAGTGCCTGGCATTTTCCCTGTGCGCCCTCTCTCTCCTGCTGCCATGTGAAGAAGCTGCTCACTTCTCCTTCACCTTCTTCCATGATTTTAAGTTTCCTGAGGCCTCCCCAGTCATATGGAACTGTGAGTCAATTAAACTTCTTTTCTTTATAAATTACCCACTCTCAGGTAGTTCTTCGTAGCAGCATGAAAACAGAATAATACAGAAGGCAACCGCCAGTAGCTACTTTTACATGGCTGGGAAAATGGACATAATGCAGCCAGTCTGCTAAATGTCAGTATCTGATCTACAGATATAAGAAGTATTTTAATAACTTAGTGAAGTTTTTGGATTTTATGAGACTCTTTAAAGACATAGATATACCCCTTGTATTTCCTTTGAGTCCATTGTTCACATTTTTTGAAATTCCATCATTATTTTTCTGAAAATTTCAAGATTAATGAACTTTAAAACATAGAAAAAAGATAGAGATATTGCATTTGGTTGGCTTTAGGTGACGTTTCTCTCCACTGCCCTGTACATACACACACAGTGGGTGTCCCTGCTCTTATCCTGTTTGGTGACATGGATACATCCTCCATGACTTTGTTGTTTCTTTTTTTCAGGGGAAGGGTGAAGAGGGCAGGAAGGACATCTTTCAGAGTCAGGAGACAACAAAACTGTAGCAGTTGCTGCCAAAATGGGATTATCTTGATCCAGGAGCCCCAGAGGTTTTGTCTAAGCTGCTAAGTGTACTGCTACAGGTAGGACTGTCTCATCTGTCTAGGTGGTCACTGTGAAAGGACTTGCAGGCATTAACAGAACCAGCAAGAACCCAGGGACCCACTGTAGCAAGTCAGGCCTGACCAGCTGCCCTTCATACATAAATGCCACTGCCTCCTCAACATGGATGTCAAGTGTGGAAAACACTGGAAGTCAAAGTTTAAATGGGTTTACTGTTAATTTTATGTAAGCAAATACAATTCCTTCAAAATCAGCAGTGATGTTCAAGATAAAAATATCATATTGCCGTTTTCTTTATTGTGATGGCCAAAACACTTCCTTTCCCCTGGGGGCTTGCTATTGGGCTGCCTGGGTCTTAGTCTCAATAAAACACTTTGTATTCACCCTTTCCATCCAGAAAACAAAACTGGAATACACTGACCATAATATTGGGCCATAATGCAGATTCACCGCTTGTTTAAGAATGAACAAGGCCCTTGTTGGCACCAGCGGGCCCAATGAGCCTCAGCAGAGTTCCAGTCTGAGTTGTGGAAACACAGGCAGGAAAAGCGCATTTGTTTCTGTTTTCAACATGTACAATTTGTGGCAATGCTTTTCTTTATTGAGCTCTTATCTTGCTTGTAACATCTAGTATGCTGTTAAGGTAAGGATTGTTTGAAAGCTTTGTTTTAGATAGAAACATTTAAATTTAGTTCTAAAACTCTTTGAGGAGAAAATATATATTTTTAAAATCATTATGTTTTTGAAATGAAGGTAAAACTTTTTTCTGGAAGATCTACTTACAAGTTTATAGAGTTCATAAGCTCGTCTCTGGAGCCCTGAATACAAGTGTCTTCAGGTATTTGAAAAAGGATTTCATTAGTCTTTGAGCTTTGAAGTAGGCAAATTTTAAAAATTGCCTTTCTTTGATAAATTTAAATCTAAATCCAAGACCAAGCCTCTGTATGCAGCTGCTGTGCAAAAATAATTTTATCTAAATTGTGTGAATATCTTGAAGATGATGTTCACTTGGTAGGAAAAAACTATCAATATTCTTATGTCAAATAGTAGTTTTGAAATAATTTTAATTCAATGAATAATTATTGGAATAATAGGTATAACAAATTTAGTATTGAGCCAAAAAATTAATTTTTCTACTATATTTAATGTTTAAAATCACAAATTCAGTTTTCAAAAAATAAAGAAAATGGATAAAAGCAATACCATCCATGTACTATAAACTATAATATGCAGTATTGATTATCATCTATCCATTTCATATATATATTATGTTTTAAATTGTCTGGCAATGGTCATCCAACTTTCACAGAGTAATCTATCTTAAGATATAGTTTAGGAAGGCAGAATCAATGACTCAAGAGGACAGAATCTGTGGCCCAGGTTCTTTTGACCTATTCTTTCCTTTTTACCAGGAGGAGGTGTCATGGGAACCACTAGCTGTTGTGAAAGTTTGGCATTAGCCTATGGTGAGCTGGGGGCCCTAATGACAGAGACTTAGCCAAAATTTCTGGACTGCAGGGCTGGCTCCTGATCCTCTGAGGCCTTGTGAGCCATCTTTAACCTTGGTTGTTAATCCTTCCCAGGCCCAGAGCTCCTGGACACAAGTGGGAAGACACCAGGAAGTGAGGTGACAGAGGTGATCATGCAGCTAGTTGAATTTTGCAGCCCATATGCCCAGGGATCCCAGGCAGCAAGTGACAAGTCTCTTGAGTGAAAGAAGGAAGTGGGTTCCTGCCATAGTCCTTGGGAGAAGCTTGATCTGTTCTCTTGGGAGACTGAGCAAAGACAGCTTTATATCAGGGACACTGGAAGCAGGTCTGTGACACTGCTCAGAGCCTGCCTTCCTTCCTTCCTTCCTTCCTTCCTTCCTTCCTTCCTTCCTTCCTTCCTTCCCTCCCTCCCTCCTTCCCTCCCTCCCTCCCTCTTTCCCTCCCTCCCTCCCTCCCTCCCTCCTTCCCTCCATCCCTCTTTTCTCATTTTTTCTTTCTCTATCTCTTTCTCTCTCTCCCTCTCGCTTGCTTGTTCACTCCCTTTTGCTTCCTCCAAAAGAACATAGCCTATTTTTGCCTCAAATTCATCCTGGGCTTAGGGATGAAGACCAGGGCTCTCTCCTTCTGCAGCTCCTAGATTGCCAACATTCTCTTTTCCCATTTGTCTTGGAAGTTGTCCTGTAGGTCTTCCTTGGGATACTTTCTTGACTGATGAGACTTTTTTCTTCTGATTATTTTCTTTTCCTCAGTTTTCTATTTCACTTCTTCCATGAAGATCAGCCTATCTTGGAATGTACTCAATAGAAAGTAGAATAGTGGGCCTGGGCACAGTGGCTCACACCTGTAATCCCAATACTTGGGAAGGCCAAGGCGGGTGGATCCTCTGAGGTCAGGAGTTCGAGACCAGCCTGGCCAACATGGCAAAACCCCGTCTCTATTAAAAATACAAAAAAATTATCTGGGTGTGGTGGTGGGTGCCTGTAATCCCAGCTATTCGGGAGTCTGAGGCAGGAGAATTGCTTGAACCTGGGAGGCGGAGGTTGCAGTGAGCTGAGATTGTGCCACTGCACTCCAGCCTGGACGACAAGAGTGAAACTCCATCTCAAAAATAAATAAATTAATTAAAAATTAAAAAGAAAGTAGAATAGTGTGTGCTATCCCAGAAAGGCCCCATTCATACATGCCTCTCCTCTTGAAAGCTCATCTGAGACATACCAGCATTTCCTGAATATTGCCAAAGGCTTGACTCTGTCTTAGATGATCCCAAAGCAGCACCTCTATAGCTGGGGAAGTGTCCACAGTGATTGTGAAAGGATATTGAGGGGTATCCTTCCTCTTTGGTCCCAACAGGGGACTGAGAAGGAAGAGTCAGGAGTTCCCATTAGAGAGAATACCTGATTCTCAGAGGAGTCTCACTGGCCACTCAGCCTCTGGGTTGTGCTCTGTGCCAGCAACCAACTCAGGACTCCTGTGTGAGAGAGATACTCTTTGTAAGGATGTGGAAGGGCACAGTAAGCAACAGGTGAGCATTCTCTGGGTTGAGTTTGAGTGGCAATACCAGAGGTTGGGCACTCCTAAGCTAGATACTCTCAATAGTTCAAGGTGGCTATCCGTGAAGTGGGTGGTCAGGGGCAGCTAAGTGACCTGCAGAATTATCAGGAGCCACATACTGGCAGCAGACATTGTTTTTGGCTATATTCACATCCATATTTGTGTCATTTTCTCAGTTCATTAAATTACTTTGCATAAACTTGTTTTGAAAGTTCATAAGCACTGTATCAGTCAGAATCGGTTGTTTTTCTTTAGCTTATACTCTGTTTAACTGTCCATGTTTAGCCCTTCCCTTCTCCTCTTCCCCTTATTACTAACTGCATTCTCCATGTATGTTGAGCATTCAATGTGCTTTTAAAATGACAGCTATCTTGGAAGCCCTTTAACTCATTAACCTCCTGACTCCCACTCCCATCCCCACTGTCTCCAAAGATGGCCCTGATGAGCCACACTTTCTGGTATTCCATTCTTGTGTAATTTCTTTCCCTTTGAATCTGGGCTAATTCAAGATTATGGCTTGCTCTTGACCCATAATATGTGGCAGAAATGACTCTAGGTTCCTTTAGAACTTACTTAACAGAACCTTGTAGCATCTAGCTGGATCACTTGAAATGCTAGTTCTAGAGGAAGCCAGTCACTTTGTCAGAACACTATCTTGAGATGTCCATGCTAACCATGTGGAGAGACTATGTGTAGAGAGATGTCCAGCCATTCTGCAGCTGTTCCAGTTATTTCAATTCCAGAGCCAGATGTGAGAGAAGAAGCCATTATGGACATCCATCCTAGGCAGGCATTCAGATGATGCCAGCCCCAGATGCCATCTGAGAGCAACCATGAGACTCCAAGGGGAGAGCATCAACTAAGCTCAGTCAACACAGATAATCATGAGAGACAATATATTTCTATTTAAGCCACTATGTTTTGGTGCTTTGTTATGCAGCAATAAGTCATTGGAATGCCCCTCCCCCCCGGCCCCTCAAATTGCAGGACAGGATGTCCATGAAAATAGCAAGCCATTTTCCATACCTATCCTTTGTCAGTCTCCCTGACTCAAGTGTAAAATAATTATTTTCTTCTCATCATATGAAATGTAGTTCTACTGATGGTCATGTGAACTAAATCATACCTTTGTTTTTTTTCTTTTTTAGAGAGACAGGGCCTTGCTCTGTCACCCAGGCTGTTGCAATCATGGCTCACTGTAGCCTCAAGCTCCTGGACTCAGGTGATTCTCCTATCTCAGCTTCCTAAGTAGTTGAGACTATAGGTATATAGCTAATTTTTAAAAAATTAGCCAGGGGGGTCTCTTTTAAAATTAGATGGGGGGGGGGTCCCCTCCATGTTGCCAGACTGGTCTTGAACTATTGGTATCAAGTGATCCTCCCGCCTTGGCCTCCCAAAGTGCTGAGATTATAGGTGTGAGTCACTGCACCCAGCCCTAAATCATACCATTTAAAGTCATGATTGTTGGAGAATTTTGAAAACATCCGCATTGTATAAACCTTTCCCCTCCCCTCCCTGATCCTTGCTCCTGTCATGTACCAGTGTACTTCCTGGACATCATACTGCCTGCTGCATGTGTCCAGTTCACTCACTGGGAGGGTGCTTCAGCAGCAACACACATCAAGGGCAGATCTCCTTGAAGTCAACAGAAGTAAGAGGAAGGGGCTGAGAATCAGTGCCAGTTGGTTGGGGGGACACCTGGCCTCTCCCTCTCTCTTGGCACCAGCTTTTCCCAAGGTCTCATCAGAATGTTTCCCTTCTACTGCCGTGTCCATTTTTTCATGGTATTTAAATTTACTTCTTTATCCTGGAAAAGACATTGGAGAATCCCCTTCCCCCAAATTAAATGAGACAAGGTTGTAGTTTTTCAAAAGGAGTATTTACTAGGAAACTAAAGGGGAACCAAACAGAATGCAAGAGAACAGAGGCAGAGTTGCAAATGGGCTGAGGGAGTTCAAATTTATTACCAGCCTCTGGCCACAGCTGTACTGGCTAGGCAAAGCTTTCCAGACACAAAGCCACCTGCCTGCCATGTGGACAGTCCTCTTTGCCTGCTTGCCCCTACACAGCCACCTTCTATTTCATACCAACAAACCAGCTGCATCTTCATTAGTATGCCAAGGCTGCTGGCTTTCTGGGCAGGAAGCTCCTGAGGTGGGGAACAGTAGGCACAGCTGCCTCAGGATCTCCCGCCTAGGCTCCCATTGCCAAGGACATGTCAGAATTTATTGGGATGGCTGCCTGATACCTATTGAAGACAGTTTTCTTTCTCTGGGACCATTCTTCTGGGCTCATCTGCCTAGCTTTACAGACAATATTTCTGCTAACTATCCTGGTAGTGCTAGCCCTTCATGTTTTGGTTCTAAACACTGGTATGGCGGCGGATGTCTGAATGAGGAAGGATGAGCAGAGGGGAACCTTGAGCAGAGGAAGTTGAATTTTCCTTATGGCATCAGACATAGGCAGAACCTTGGATTCTCTGAATCTCAGTGGGTGGAAGTCGATCAGAGAAGTGAAGCTTGAATGTAATGACACTGCTTCCTACAACCAAAGGCCTATAGCCTTCTTAGATCTGCCATCAGAGTAGAGCTTCTTGTACAGTACTAGGCAGCTGGGGCAATGAGAACTTTCTGAAGACGTGTAACGATCCTTCTTCCACCCAGTTAGTTCCATGATGAAATGTTAATTGAAACAAAGATAATGAACTTTCCGGGAAGGTAAACTACAATCCAACTCTGGATTCTGCTGCAAAGAGATTGTGTGAAAAGAAAAATATTATTTTGGAGTAGTGGTGCAAATGTGTGGATGGGGTGCCTTGCACCTATAATGGGACAGAGATGACCATTAGGTAACAGCCCCCAGTCCTCCCAGGATATGCTGAGGCCTGTGGTTTCATTTACAGGGAGGCAGAAGCAATGAGGATGAGGCGTATAGCTGGCCATTGGTTGGCAGACTTGGTCAGGAAGGAAGCTGAGTAATGAATGAGATGCCTGGGGAGGGCCCTTGACCTTCACTCTTACAGGTATTTCCATCCCCAAGTGCTGTGAAAGTGATGTATGTGTCTGAAGAGAGAAGAAAGCCTCTGTGTGTGGTTGCCCAAGGCTATGACTCTGGGCCATTGCATATGGAAATACCCCAGAAGGCACTCAGGCCAGAGAAGCCCAAAAGCTGTGCCTTTCTCTAGGGGATGGCTGTGTTCTCTCTCCATGATCTCATCTTACCCCTTTTTGTTTGAGATGGAGTCTCGCTCTGTCGCCCAGGCTGGAGTGCAGTGGTACGATCTCGGCTCACTGCAAGCTCTGCCTCCCAGGTTCACGCCATTCTCCTGCCTCAGCCTCCTGAGTAGCTGGGACTATAGGCACCTGCCACCACACCCAGCTAATTTTTTGTATTTTTAGTAGAGACGGGGTTTCACTGTGTTACCCAGGATGGTCTTGATCTCCTGACCTTGTGATTCGCCCGCTTCGGCTTCCCAAAGTGCTGGGATTACAGGCGTGAGCCACTGCACCCGGCCAACAATTACTTTTCACTCTAATAACATTCCCAGTTGAAAGGAAGTGGCTGCTGGTTACTGAGTGAATAGTGTTGGGGGTCTCTGATTCCTCAAAATCTGGTTTTAGCAGAAAATAGGGCCATGTTGATACTGGTACTCTCTACCATGTGCATGGGAGGAGGCAGTGAATTTGCTGTGAACTAGCCCTCCTTGCACTAGATTTTTTTTTCCAGGGAACAGCCTGCTTGTCCTATTACTCTCTTGGGGCTCTTCCTTGCAAATCTGCAGTACTTTTGGGGCACAGTTATTTTCTGGAGACAGTCATTAGCTCAAAGGTAGTCATGTGTGAATTGAGATCTGCTGCCTATTTAGCACCTGGATATATTTTTAAATATTCTGTCCTTCCAGGGCATTCTAGAAAATAATATTATGTTAGAATAACAATTTCCAGGGCAGATGCTATGTCCTCATCACCAAAGGCTTCATATGAAACACTGAGTCCTGGTACTCTTGGTACTGTCACTATATCTATCATTTATTTTCATTCATAGTCCAATCTTGGTTCTTGGCATGAGAGACATGCTACCCTGCAGCACATCACCTTGGGCCACCTGCAGAACGTGGCTGAACCATTCAGGTTCACCAAACCCGGTCTAGAAAGAAGGCCAGTTATTGCTGTGGTTACAGCTGAGCGTTTGGTCACTGAAATTGTCTGGGTGTTGCTGGATGGAAAAAGTTACTTGAGATCTTTGTGAGATGGTTGTCCTATTGTGTCCTTGGCGCAAGCAGTCCTCTTACCCATGGTCATCGTTTCTGCAGGAAGAAAAAACAAAAAAATAATTTGGCTTTCATTCATACTTTTTTTCTTTTTTCTTTTTTTTTTTTGGGATGGAGTCTTGCTCTGTCACCCAGGCTGGAGTGCAGTGGCATGATCTTGGCTCACTGCAACCTCCGCCTCTTGGGTTCAAGCAATTCTCCTGCCTCAGCCTCCCAAGCAGCTGGGATCACAGGCACCTGCCACCACAACTGGCTAATTTTTGTATTTTTAGTAGAGACAGGGTATCACCATGTTGGCCAGGCTGGTCTTGAACTCCTGACCTCCTGATCTGCCTGCCTCGGCCTCCCAAAGTGTTGGGATTACAGGCGTGAGCCACCGCGCCTAGCCCATTCATACATTTTTAATGTGCATCAAACAAGTGCCAGACACGCTAATAGATGCTGGGGATATAAAGACCATAAGTAGGACACTCACCCTACTTTCAAAGGGCTCACAGATGGAGAAATTACAATGTAAGAAGCTGCATAGAATACTGCAGGGGCAATGAGAGGGAGGAAGTAACTTCAAAGGGATTGAGGAGGTCTACAGAGAACATTCTGAAGGATGAGTCTTGAGGTAGGCCATTTAGGCTTAAGAGGAATCCTTCTGGAAAGAAGGAAGAAAGGTCACTTGGGGTAGAGAAAAGAGACTGTGCAAAGGCAGAAATGCAATAAAGGGCATGGTGCATTGAAGGAATCATCACAATTTGGTGTGACTGGACTGTAGTGTGAGGAGTGAAGTGGTCGGAGGTAAGGCTGGTGATGTGATTTAGTTATGCCCCCACCCAAATCTCAACTTGAGTTGTATCTCCCAGGCTTCCCATGTGTTGTGGGAGGGACCCGGGAGGGGAGGTAATGGAATCATGGGGGCCAGTCTTCCCTGTGCTATTCTCGTGATAGTGAATAAGTCTCATGAGATCTGATGGGTGTATCAGGGGATTCCGCTTTTGCTTCTTCCTCATTTTCTCTTGCTGTTGCCACATAAGAAGTTCCTTTCACCTCCTGCCATGATTCTGAGGCCTCCCCAGCCATGTGGAACTGTAAGTCCAATTAAAGCTCTTTTTCTTCCCACTCTCAGATATGTCTTTGTCAGCAGCATGTAAATGGACTAATACAGCTGGGATGGAAAGATGAGGTCTGAGTGGTGCAACATCATTCCTTGTCTCCAAGATGTGAAGGAGGGGCTCTCTTAAGGAAGCCCCAGACTTAGACTAGCAGTATCTCTTGTGTTTCACACTCAGCCCAGCATTCAACTTAATTTAAACTCAGGGCACCTGCCAGCACAGATTAAATGTAGTAATACTGCGGCTATAGAGAGAAAAAACTGAAGTGACTTCTATGGATATAAGAATAACAAAATTTACATATAAACTATGAAAGAGTAGCAACCATTCTGACACTGAAATTTATGGACTTCCTTTCAGGGATCAAAAGTTCACATGTGAGGCTATTACTTAAGGGAAGTATTAAAAAGCAGTGTGTTCACTGCAAAGGGAAACCATGTTTGATTGTGACCCATTGCTTTGAAGTGTGTGCATGTGTGCGGGTGCACACACACATCTCTGGGAAAGGGGTATTTGTTTCTGCATCTAGGAAGAAAGCATGAATGATATTTGTCTTAATATTGTGGTTCATATATCAGTTTGCCAGAGCAGCTGCTACCCTGGAACGTCCTCCGAATAGCTCTGCTTTCTAAGCCACCACCTATGTCAGGCCTTTGGTTCCCTAGCCACTCTTTCAAACTGTGAAACCCATACCCATATCAGTTTGCCAATTCCTGAGTCCTTTCTCATCAGAGAAGGCAAATTGTTAATAGGCTCAGTGCCACCAATGAATGTGATCTGGAATTAAGTTGTGATGGTATTAGCCAATATTCCTTCATTTTTGGGTACTTACTGTATGCCAGGCACTGGGATATAGACTTTACAAGTTCTTAAAAGACCCCTTGGCGTTCTTTAATGGAGGATGCAGAGTTGTAGAGACACTAATTTGTGCAAAGCAACACTGTGACTAAGGGTCAGAGCTAAGATTTAAACCCAAGACTTCTAATTTCAAAGTCCAAGCTTTAGCAATTATGTCAATTTCCTCTGTAGGTCCAGTCCACATTTCTGATGTATTAAAAGTACCTTATCTGCCTTGGCTTTCTAGACTCTAAATCTAGCCAGATTAGCTGCCTTTAAGAAGCCTAGTCCAAACTAGTAGCATACAGCAGGTGCCATATCCCACTTGTGGTTTCCTAGCTGCTCATCCCATTTCTCTGGATTCCCCCAGCTAGTGACATGCATATGTAACTTGTTTCTCCCCTCAGTTCTGTGTACAACCTCATTTTTCCTTGTTATGACCTAGTTTTACCTCTTCATTTAAGCAGTTCCTTCAGAATGCTTTGGATTTAGCTCTCCCCAAGTATCCAGCCTTAGGGACCACCTCTGTACCTGATTTCTTATGGCCTGTCTAAAGCCTCCTTAGAGGGCTAGGCTGCAATCTCAGCCAATTTTTTACCAGTCCCTATACCCAGGGATACCACTAGCAGAGGCATTGTTGCCAATGGCCAAGTCATAGCATAGCTCCGACCTGAACTCCATAGCTGGACTTTGCTCATTTGGTGAATTTCCTTGTGCATGCAATTAGCCAGTCAAGGTCAGCCTCTGGAAATATGGCGGTGTGGCCTACTAGTCTACCCCTTCTTAAGGTGCAGTCCTTCAGTTGGGTGAGTTTTCTGGGCTCTGAATCTTTTCCTCTTCTGGACAGTGCCACTAAGGTCCTAGAATGCTTATGAGCTGGGACCGAGCCCACAAGATGACAGGGTTAAGGAGTTTCAATACATCTGGTGGTGTGGTAGGGTCATTGCTACCAGCAATCTTGCAAGAACAGCCTCTTGAAAACGAACGTATTCTAGGGAAAGTCAAGTATACAAGTTAGGTCTGAAAAAGTTGTCTCAGGAGAAGACATGAGTAAATTTTGCTGTTGTTGCTCAGCCCCTTTTTGTCTGGCTTCTGTTGGGGGAAAACTAGAAAAACTCAACCAAATCAAACAAAATAAGCAAATTACACCTTTCCAAACTCCTATAACCTAGTGAGCTGTTTTTCAGCTAAACATTTCATAAAACAAAATGGGAGAAAAGATTTTTCCGTAATTCAGAAAAGCATTGACTCAGTGGGATTTTGGTGAGACGAAGGTGGTGGAGACTGAGGCATCAACACCAGAGACTGTAATGGTGGTTTAATAACTATTAAGCATAATGCTAGCCTGGCTGGTTCCAATGCTGGTGCCAGCCCTATTTCCACGGGCAGAAGCAGCAGTGTCCTTGTTATGAGACTTGGTGGGCTCCCAGGCAGTACCAGGGGTTTAGAAGGTACCAACAACTCCAGCAGTATCAACAGGAAATAGTGGTTACAATCCTATCTGAACAGAGGAGATTTTAAGTGAATTCAGTTGTCCTGAGACATAAGGATCTAATTTGAATTAAATTGAATTGAAACCAAAGATGAGAACTGTCCTAATGAAAACTGTAATGTGAAGTGACATTTCGATCACAAAAATGACAGCTGATATGAGACAGGCCATTGAAACAGACCCCAAATTAAGAACATGAAAAGACAGAGTGAAACATTAGATAATATCTCTCTGTGAATATGAAAATGGGACTTTATTACAGGAAGTACCTAAGGGCTCTGAACTAAGAAGCTTGTCAAAAATGGAAGTGATTCTTATTACATGATTTAATCTTATAGGTACTTAATATTGTTAAACTTACATTTAAAATTTTATTTAAAAAGCACAAAAATCTCAGGATTTTGTTGACTGTTTATTGCTTACCACAACTTTGCAAATATATGAAGATTCATCATGCTCTGCTGGTTTAGAATCTGATTTTGTTGATTGTTGCTTAGCACAGCTTTACAAATATGTGAAGAATTATCACACTCTGCCAGTTTACAATCTGATTAGCTTTCTGTAAAGAGGGCATTCTATTTTTTTTTTTTTTTTTTACTTTCCCTCTCCCCTTTAAGAACAAGTATGTTAAAGAAATAAAGCAGTATGAATGTGACTATCCTGCCTTTCAGGAGACTGGGTCAGTAGCATGGAGAATGAAAGAGTCCATTTGGGCAATAACTACTATTTATTGATTGCTTAAGCACTAGCTCTATCCTAAGAACTTTGCATACCTTATCTCCTTCACGCCTCACCTCAACCCTCTGTGACAGATATTACAATTACAGTTTTACAGTGAGGTAACTGAGTCTGAAAAAGGCCAAATAATAAAGGTAGTAAATGGCAGAGCCAGAATCTGCCACCATGCTTTTATGGATTCAAATGTATGCTCTTAAGTACTATGCCCAGAATGGTAAATTATTGTGCTTTGAATAGTAACTCCACTACAGCACCTTTCTAAAAAGGATTCGCAGTCCAGAAATGAATTCTGACCAGTCCGGACTTCATAGGAGAGTGTGTTAAGATTCACTGTCAAGTAGACCTTGAGGGGAAAGGTGGCAAATGGTGTGTGGCATGTGTGACATATAGACTGTTATTTACTGAGAGGAGCTCATTACAAACAATCAAGAAGCAAAGGCTACAGTGAAGGCACCATTCAGAAAGTAAGACAAGGACTGTCATATTTTTCAGATGAGGTGGCAAGATAGGAAATTACTACAGGGCCAAAATTACTATACCTGATGAAGTAAAGCGGAGGATGTTTGGAGTTTGTTACTTCAAATTAATATTCATTACATGTATTCATCATTCAACAAACATTTATTGAGTCCCAGGCATCTGTGCTGAGCAATAAGAAAACAAAGTTAGGCTCGGCGCTGTGGCTCACGCCTGTAATCCCAGCACTTTGGGAGGCCGAGGCGGGTGGATCACCTGAGGTCAGGAGTTCGAGACCAGCCTGGTCAACATGGTGAAACCCTGTCTCTACTAAAAACACAAAAATTAGCTGGGTGTTGTGGTGGGTGCCTGTAGTCCCAGCTACTTGGGAGGCTGAGGCAGGAGAATCACTTGAACCTGGGAGGCAGAGGTTGCAGTGAGCCAAGATTATGCCACTGCACTCCAGCCTGGGTGACAGAGCCAGACTCCCTCTCAAAAAACAAACAAACAAACAAAAAAACACAAAGATAAATAATGCACATCTTATTCTTGAAGGGCTCAGTGTGGTCAAAAGAAGACTATAGAATCAAGGATGAAGAGAAGGAACAGAGAGTAAAAGGACGTCTCAGCGGGAAGCTCTGATTGTGACTACTATGTGGGAGTGTGTGTGTCCATAATTCCATCTACCCAAATCAGGGAATAGGAATGATAAAAGTTATAACAAAAAATTCGATAAGGGTGAAATTGGAAAGATTCCAAGGATATATGTGATGCACTGGGTTACAAAATAAAATTTCATTAAAAAGCCTAGGATTGTCTCCCACTGACAGTACAGCAAGCGAAAGCCAACCAGAAGAAGAAACTTGCCTTATTAATTCATACCTCTGGTAAAATTCCCCTGTGAGGCAACCAATGCCCCGTCCCATGTCTGTGCACAGTTATTCTACCTCTGCAATTTGGGACTCAGATCTCTGGTCATCTGTAATTTCAATTCCTAGAAAGAGCTTCTAAACTGATCATTTTGTTCCTATTAATTAGAAAAGGAACTGTGACACAGAAAGGTTTAACAAATAAGAATTATAAATGATGCTTTTGTGTAAATTTTATTTATTCAAGTGCAATATACATCTTGTTATTCCAATTTTTCTTTTGTTTTTAAGCTAAATGCTTAACAATCTGATATACCAGAAAATTATAAAATTCATGATTTTAATGGACATATTTAGAATAACTTAACTAGTTAAATTTATAGTCACCATTTAAATGCTTAGGAAAATCTATTATACTACATTTATAAAGCTTATTTTTAAGATGTTGAAATGCTTAAGATAATTTCACCTAAATGTATAAGATTTTATTTATTAGCATTATAAGAGTTATGTGATTGAGAACAATTTTGTTTAACAACTGCATTAGATGTTTGGAGTGTTTAATATAATCACATTTTAAATTTATGATTTTAGTTTGAAATATTCACAGAAATTTAATTAGTCAATTGCTTAAACAATGCTTAAAAATTTAGGAGAATTTTACTCACTAGATTTCTATCCTTTTCCTTATTGAAAAATATTTAAGAGAATTTGATTAAACGTAAAATTGGTGTTTAAAAGTTTAGGAAAGTTTAATCTGTTAAATTAATGAGCTAATGAGAATTTAACAAAGAACAAGTGAAGAAAGTATTATTTCAAAATAAAATTATTAGATCTATAATCATTATAACGGTTAACATGTAGAATTTGGTATATACTATTATAAGAATATTAGATATATTATTACTCCTTACCACAATTCTCTGAGGCAGGTACTGTTATTCCTATTCTACAGCTGAGAAAATCAAGGTACAGACAAGTGAGTAACTGCTTTATCAAGTGTGTTAGTTTCTTGGGGTTGCCATAATGAAGTATCACGAACTGGATGGCTGAAAATAACAGAATTTTATTGTCTCACAGTTCTGGAGGCTAGAAGTCTGAAGTCAAGGTACCAGTGGGCCCATACTTTCTCTGAAGGCTCTACGGGAGAATTCTTCCCTGCCTCTTCCTACCTCTTAGTGGTTGCCAGCAATCCTTGGCTTATAGCTGCATCACTACAATTCCTGCCTCCATTGTCACATGGCAGTCTCCTGTATGTCCCTCTATGTCTTTATATGACCTTCTTATAAGGACACTAGTCATGGGATTTGGTGCCTACCCTGATCCAGCATAAGCTCATCTTAACATGTTATCTGCAAATAACTTATTTCCAAATAAGGTGACATTCTGATGTTCTGCGTAGATATAAATTTTGGGAGGACACTATTCAAACCAGTACCCCATAGTCACCAATATCCAGCATATTGATAAGCCCAATGTCAGTTTGTAATCCTCATTTTGTTTACATCTTATTTGTCACATCTGGGCATTCCCTCTTTCTGGAAACAATTTCTTTCTTGCCTTCTAGGATACCACACCCTCTTGGTTTTCTTACTATTTCAATGACTTGCTCCTTCTCAGTCTATCAGTTTCTCTTCTTTTCTCTACCTTTAAACAGAATGTCCCAGTTCTTAGTCCTGGGACCTCTTCTCTTTACTATTTATATCTCATCCATTTTTATAGCCTGATCTTTCTCTGGAACTCTAGATTCCTGCATCTAACTGCTATTTTATGTTTTCCTATGGATATCCAATAGTTGCTTCAAACTTATTAGGTCCAACTCCTGATCATCCCACATAGGTGCTCTACCTGCAGTCTTCCCGAGCTCACTTAATGGCAGCTCTGTCTTTCCATGGTCAACCTTGGAATCATCCTTTACTTCTCTCTCTCATACACTACAGAAAACCCTACTGGGTCTCCCTTCAAAATATACCCAGAATGTAATCGTTTCTCACCACGTTCCCTGCTTCTACACTGTCCAAGTCTCTGTTATTGCCATCTGGATTATAGCAGTAGACTCCTAATGGGTATTCTCATGTCCAACCTTGTCTTTATCTAGTCTATTCTCAAACACAGCAGCAGAGAGATCAGTGATAACTTTGGATCATGTCACATCTCTCTTAAAAATTGCCATCTTGGCAAATGAGCCAAAGTACTTTTGAAGCTCTACTGGGTTCAGGTAACCTGAGCTCTACCCACTGTTACCTTTCTGATCTCATCCCCTACTTCTTTCTCTTTTTTCTCTCCTGCATCCCCTACATTGCTCTCCTCACTATTCCTCTTGTGAACTTCCTTAAGACCTTTGTATTGGCAGTTCCCTTAGCCTGTATTTCTGCATGGCCACAGGGCTTGCTCCCTCATCTCCTTCAAGGGTTTGCTCAAATATTCCAATTGTTTGTGAGCCCTACCATTACCTCCATTAAAATTACCCCCCTGTAAAAAGTAAACAATCTATATCACACTTCTGATCCCCATTACATGCTCTATTAAATTAAATTAATTAATTAATTAATTAATTAATTTTTTGAGATGGAGTCTCACTCTTGTTGCCCAGGCTGGAGTGCAGTGGTGTGATCTCGGCTCACTGCAACCTCTGCCTACCAGGTTCAAGCAATTCTCCTGCCTCAGCCTTTTGAGTAGCTGGGATTACAGGCACCCACCACCATGCCTGGCTAATTTTTGTACTTTTAGTAGAGAAGGTGTTTTGCCATGTTTGTCAGTCTGGTCTCAAACTCCTGACCTCAGGTGATCCACCCACCACAGCCTCCCAAAGCGCACACCCTCCCAAATCCCTCCCAAAGGGATTACAGGTATGAGCCACTGCGCCCGGCCCTATTTTATTTTTCATAGCATTTACCTTCAGTATAACATAATATGTCTGTGTCTCCCACTAGGCAAGTTTCACTAGAGCAAAGATTTTTGACTATTTTGTCCCTAAAAATGTATCTTCAGTACCTATAGTAGATATTCAATCAATATTTGTTGAACAAATAAATAAATGCTTGAAACTTTCCATTTCCTTCTGCAAAGTGATTGTTTCAAAGGAAACTTGCTTGACTCTTACTTGGACAGAATTCTTACAATACAGCAAATGATGCCATGTAATGAGGCACCTTGAAAGATTGCTGGGATAAGCTGACAGCATGGCAGCCAACATAGTGACTCCAGGCTTGTAGGAGTTCTGTGCTTTCTGGAGGAAATGGTCATGGGTTTCCCACCCTGCCTTTTAAACTAAGGTAAGTCTCTTATAAAGACCTTTGTGAGAACTGTTTGAGGCTTCATGCCACTGCAAATCCATCTGAGATGATGACTGGGACCTTCATTGCCATTGTCTTAATTCTCATGGGTATTGACTTGCTCTCTGGCATTCAGAGTTAGCTCTCAGTTGCTTTGGTGCATTAATAGAACCACTATGCCTGCAGATTTGAAAAAAAAATGACATGTAGAATTTGTCTAAGAAATCAGTAAGTAAAACTTGTAAAAATCATTTTACAAGTTGTAAGATAGAAGAAATTGAAATTTTATCCAACAAGAACTTATTCAATGCTGACTTTGTGCCAGGCATTTTGCCAGGTGCTTGTTATACAATGATGAATAACACTTAGGCCCATTCTCAAGGAGCAGTGGGAGGTGCTGGGGATGACACACACACAGATAACATCAAGTAGCACAAAATGCTATGTCAGGGGCAGGCATAGGGTGCTAGGAGAAGATAGCACAGACGAGAAATATTTAGCTCATACCACAGGATCTTCAGAATGTTTCCTGAAGAAGCTGACAACTGATTAGATGCTAAAAAGACAGGCTGGATCTAGCCAGGAAAAGAGGGGTTGAAAGGACAGCATAAGAAAAAGTTAAAGCAGAAGCAAAGGCATGGGGGTGAATAGAAAGCATTGTGTGAACCACCAGCAATTAGGTGTGGCCTCAACATAAAGTATAAGGAGGAGATGGAGGCAGAGTCTCAGAGAACCTTGAATGCCAAGGTAGGGAACTCAATCTTGATCTTGTTCGGAATGAAGGGCAGTTATTGAAGGATTTTTAAGTGGGAGAGTTACATGCTCAGATTTGTACTTTAGTACTTGAAGGAGTGTAGAGGTTGGATTGAAGAGCAAATAGGAGAGTCAGAAAAACAGAATTGAGTGATAGTATGGGATCAGCTGAAGCACCCCTCTTGCCTTGACAGATCCCACTGAGCCTGACTCTGTAGAATTACTGGTGAGTGAAGATGGGAAGGAGGTCGTTAGCTTCGGCACTTGAGAACTCTAGGTGGCAGGTTCTAAAACAGGACTAGGGTGTTTAAATTTAGCATTTCCTGAATAGGGACCAATGGAGCTCTGAAAAAATAAGTCAAAAATATAAATACCAAAGAGATAATGAATGAAGAGTCATATATCTATCACCCACTCTCAATTGACCCTAAACTTTAGTGATCAATAAAATGGACATTAGATCTGTTCCCCTATGACCTTGACTTCAGGATATCACCATTACGACTTATGGAGGGTGGCCATTTTCTGGCTAAAGAGCAAGATCCCAAGGTCCTCTAGTTCTCATTCTCCTGACATGAGGAAGACACCGGAGGGAGGTATAAGCAGCCTGCTGCGTGTGCAGGCACCTTGCCTCTCTCCTCTGGGTGCCTCCACCCACTGTGAGGAGCTGTGTGCAAACTGCACCTTGTCTTAATCCTCCCTTGGGTACTTACACACTGACCAGCCCCCTCCTGCCTCCTGACTATTGCACACTAGAAACTTCTCCATGATCAGAGAGCAAAAGCTCAATTGCCATGTGTAGTAAAGGTCTGCAGTAAGCCCAAATCAACTAAATAGTCAATTCAGTGGGCACCGACCAACCCTATGCCCCAGACCTAAAGGAGTCCACATCAGGAGGGAAGACAGATGTATCTGACTAACTACAAAATAAAAACGAGAGGTGATAAGTGGTCAATGTACAATCAAATACAATATAAATACAATCAAACTATTAAGGGAGTACTTCATTCCAAATGGCGCATTGCTCACTAGAGACTTCATGGAGGAGGTGGCACCTAAAATGAACCCTGAGGATTATGCAGGACTTACAGATAGTGGGTGACTTCCTTCTTGGGCATCTGCTGGGATCAGCCCCATCTGACTGGATGGTGATCCTTGCTTTAGCAGACATGACCCAGGGAAAGGTCATTTTTGCTCAGAATTTACACAGGCCACGAAGAGCAGCTGTAGAATGCATAGCCTATTGTGGTACCATGAAGGACTAAATACCAACCCCATGAAGTCCTCAAGCAGGGGCCTTCACCCCTTTCCCAGGACCTTCATGCTCTCCTTTCTTTTTCCAGTTGTGATTTATAGATATGTTTTTCTCTATTTGGGAAAAAGTCTCAGAATTAGCTTAAATGGGCCAGAGACAGTGGCTCATGTCTGTAATCCCAGAACTTTGGGAGGCTAAGGTGGGTGGATCGCTTGAGCCCAGGAGTACAGGACTAGCCTGGGCAACATGGTAAAATCCCATCTCTACAAAAACAAAAACAAAAAAAAACAAAAAAGCCCCCAAAAATACAAAAATTAACCAGGCGTGGTGACGGGTGCCTGTAGTCCCAGCTACTCGGGAGGCTGAGGTAGGAGAATCACTTGAACCCAGGAGATGGAGGCTGCAGTGAGCCTAGATGGCACCACTGCACTCCAGCCTGGGTGACAGAGCAAGAATCTGTCTCAAAAAAAAAAAAAAAAAAAAAAAAAAATTAGCTTAAACATTGGGATGTTGTATGGAATATACACATCTAATAGGTTGAACAGAACTTGATTTTGAAAAGTCAGTTAAATATGTGCTAATTTTAGAAAATGTATTGTCTTACAGCTTGCTTTTTTTTTTCTCAGTGAGAGAAAGAGACAGAAACAAAGGCCCTTAAATGTGTTTGTTTGAAAAGAGGATACAAGATAAGAAACTTTCTTTTATCCTTAAAGGTTTAGAGGCTTTTATTGGTATGTTATTAATAATATTAACATTTTTGGCACTATTCCAACTATTAGCTTTTCATCTCAAAGATACTCACAATGTCAAAACGAATAAAACCTATTAGCCGAATTCATTGTCTCTCATCTGTGTATCTGCTGTTCTCTATACACTGTGGCTGATAGTAGGCCATGGCATATATCTCTCAACTATACTGTTAGCATTGGGTCTTTGTGTGACTTAGAAACAGAAGCCTCCTCCAGGCAAATTCACCACTTGGCAAGTGGAGAGAAAGCTGATTTCAAGCTGACTTTAGCTTCACACATCTCCTCAGCCTGGCACCCTAGTGAAGAAATCACCTGCAAGACAGTGTGCTGGGGCCCTGGGGAAACAGCTCTTTGGGGAGGTATCAGGGGCCTTAGGTTATTAAAGGTAATGCCCAGGTCCTATCTCAGAATGACAGGCTGTGTTATTCTGCATAACCATGTAAAATGTGTTTCCTGTAGGCAGTTTCCTATTCGCAGACACAATTATGATATTAGATGGATGTTTCTTTCCCTGGCTATAGAATTTTCAATGTCAGTTACTTGCATTGTCTTATAATTCACTCGTGTTATCCCCAGCCCTGAGGAAATCTTCATTAAATGCTACAGTCTGGCATTTGCATGCTTTGGGGGAATGGGGAAAGGGACTGTATCTGTGCTTGGGATAGGATAGGGGGATAGGGCAGGGAGAAGATGGTGGCTGGGAGAAGCAGCTGAAAGCCTCTAAAGATGGCCGTAGAGAAGCCTGGAGTGCAGCGGGGAGCAGAAATGGTAAGCATCATCTGAGATCATGACAAGCATAAAAGACCATTCCTCAGGCCACTGCAGAGACATATTGGAGGAAGAAATCAACTAAGGGCTAGAACGAAAGGGTGAGGACTCAGGGTATTTGAGTATTAAAATGAAGGGTGATTCTGGGAGCTGGAGGCTTAGAATCTCATCAAGGGCTGGAAATCAGGTAGGTAGCAAGGAAAGGAAAGAAAAAGGACTGGGGAGCAGCAATGTCAGAAAAGGGGCAACTTACCTGGACTTAGGGATTGGTGTCCTGCCCTGTGGGGAAGCTAAGCCCTTTTGGCCAGCTGGGAGCCTCTAGCCTGTCAAAGCAGAGGAGACTCCAGAGGGTGCCTGCTGAAGGAGACTGGGCTTAAGGCCTCTTCCCTGGTGCTTCTCAGGAAGGAGAGTGAGATCTGAACTTAGGGGCCATGCCCTCTGCACCCTGGCCTGTCTCCCTTTCGACCTCCTCTCCTACAACTCTACCTCTCGTTGCTCATGGTCCTGGCCACGCCCGCCTCCTCTCTACTTCTGGACAGGCCTCCCTGGTCCTTGCTCCAGAGCTGTGTGCTGGCCATCTGCTCCGTGATGGAAACGCACTTCTCAGGCCTTTGCTTGGCTGTCTGCTTCTGGTCAGTCAGGGAAAGTGTCATTTTCTCAGGGCCTACCCCAGCTACCCAGGACCAAGGAGTGCCCCATCACTGCTGTCACATCTTGCTGTTGTATTTGCATCCTCCAGCTTGTGGTGACTTATTTTCTGTTCAACTGGATTCAGTTTGCCTGTCTCCCTCCATCAGAATGCAACCTCCATGGCGCAGGGGTCCCCACTGCCTTGCTCAACACCTTATTCCCAGTGTTGGGAATGGCATGCGGCATATGGCGGGGCGCAATAAACACTGGCTGAATGAATGTGTGCATGCTAGAGACCAGGACAACTGAAGATGGTCATGGGAACTGATGATAGATAAGCAAATGGCTGGCTCTTAGGGGTTAGGGAAACACTTTGGAGTATCTTCCCAGCTTGCACTCACAGTACCCACTCCTCCCCATAGTGGGCACACCACCATGCCTGGCTAATTTTTGTTATTTTTTTGTAGAGATGGAGATCTTAGTATGTTTCCCAGGCTGGTCTAGAACTCCTGAGCTCAAGCAATCCATCCACCTTAGCCTCCCAAAGTGCTGGGATTACAGGTATGAGCCACTGTGCCTGGCCTTATTTTATTCTTTAAAGGAATTTCAGGGCTGGGCATGGTGGCTCACACCTGTAATCCCAGCACTTTGGGAGGCTGAGGCAGGGGGATCACCTCAGGTTGGGGGTTCAAGACCAGCCTGACCAACATGAAGAAACCCTGTCTCTACTGCAAATACAAAATTAGTCAGGTGTAGTGGCGCATGCCTGTAATCCCAGCTACTTGGGAGGCTGAAGCAGGAGAATCGCTTGAACCTGGGAGGCGGAGGTTGCGGTGAGCTGAGATCATACCATTGCACTTCAGCCTGGGCAATAAAAGCGAAACTTCGTCTCATAAAAAGGAGTTTGAGTTAGGTTTTCTGTTCCTAGAAACCTAAAGCATTCTACTTGACTCAGGGTGTGATAACTGTCCCATTCAAAGCTCTCTGGGCAACTGGCTCCATTGCTATCTTGTATGGAATTTATGCTCTGCTCTAGGGACTAGTCTCTCTGAAAGGACTATGGGTAAGGCAACAAGAAAAACAAAAGCACTCTGGAAGAGAGGGGGACTTTCAGAGCTGTCCTAATGGATAGACCAGCAGCAACATGTCGAAGCCCCAGTGAGATCATTTCGACTGTGTAGAAGCAAAACTTTGTCAAAAATCAGAACTTCTTTAGAATAGCCTCTCAAGACATCGCACAAGAAGATGGGAGAAGATTGCCTTTGAAATGGGCCCAACTTACATACCCATACCTCTGTGGAAAGAAGCAGTGGATAGAGTCAGAGAGCAGCTTTTCTGAGTGAGCAGAACTGCAGGGAACAGAATCAGGAGTGAGAAGGCCTCTGGGAGCCAGGACATTCTTATCTAATACTTGAGGCCAATGTGGCAACAAGCAGAAGTGCTTATGAGTAGATTTTCTAGATGTTAATTACTTAAGATTATTATGATTTTGATTTATTTCACATTTGAATTTGATTTCTTATCATTGTTTGTTTTGTTTCCTCAGTGTGTGTGTGTGTGTTTAAATATAAACCTGTAATGCTGTCAGTTCTGCCTTACTCAGTGACCCTTGATTGCTCATTCACATTTTAAAATTAACAACTGGGTATTTTGTATATATTTTCTCTGCTTTCGTGTGTGCAGACTAATTTTCTAGCTATCTCCTTCTCTAGAGTTGGGATCCATCCAGCAGCAATGTCAGATTTGTTGTTGTTGGTTATGAGGTACATGCTAGTCCCTTGCAAGAAACAGTTTCAGGCACAGCTGGATCCAGAGGTTCAGACAGTGTCATCAGGACTCATTATCACCTTCTCCACTTCTCAAGTATGCTTTCTTTTGTTTCACTCCATTCTGGAGTGCAGTCTATTATTTTGATGGTGAGATAGCAGCCAGCAACTCCACATTTATATCCTCGCAGCTTCAAGTCCAGTGGAAAGGTGTGACTTTTCCTGATAGTTCCAACAAAATTCCTGGGCCTAAATTGGGTCACACACTCACCCTGAACCAATCCCTGAATGTGATGATTGGGCTTAAGCCTGGGGAGATGCAAAGACGCTCCTGGAGCTGAAGATGCGGATACCTCTACCCAAACTACATGGTTAGAGGGGGAACAGGGGATGAGTCTTCAAAGGAAAATGTGGTTCTTTTATCTGAAGAGGAGAAGAAAAGCTGCATAAGCAAAGTCATACATTTTCACTTCAGGCCTTTTCAAGCTAAGATAACGAGGGAAAATTATGTTCTGCTTTGGAGGAATAAAATCTTTGCAACTATAAAATTTAGTCTTAACAGAATGCAACATTTAAAACACATCCGTGGGAAAACCACACAGAACATAGCATGACTTCTAAAGTAAAAAAGAGTATTCCATTAACTTTCAGAGTTTTAAAAACAAAGGGCTTTCTGTTAATAAATTTTACTACATATTGTTCAGTGCATGTCCTACTGGGTTTAGAAATTGTGGTTATTTTGAAGCATTTGATTAGGTGGGGAGGAAACATCAGAAGCAAAGCAGCTGAAAGTACATTAGCAAAAAACCTACATCCCAAATTATTTGGGAATGTGAAGTCATAAAGGATGATGAATCGGTGCCAGCAGGATGGAAACAAAATAATTTTCTTTAAAATTCTAAGGCATTGTTCTAGTTTTAATTGTTAAGTGAGCTGAATAATAACAGCTGAGAAGGAAAAATCTTTTAAAACCAGCATTACTGTGTGATCCCTACACTGACCATGCCAGAAACTGGTTGTACTCTGATTGGCATAGCTGTGTCTTCAAAGCTGCTTGACCAGCACAGAAGTGAGGTTGAGAGGTTTGCTGACATGTGTCGGCATATGTAAAACTTTTTCCAGGGAGAGGGCAAGAGAAGGAAAAGAAAAGTTAAACTGGAACTCCAATAGGTTATGAGATTCATCTTGATGATAAAACAATGAAGAGAGAAAGCCTTTCCTAACAGGTGGAGAGAAGTAAGTCCACATTTGGACCCAAATAAGCTTGGTAGCTATGCCCAACAAGCACTGAGATGGAGGAAAACTGTGAGTTTAAATCTGTATTTAGTCAGCTTTTGTTACAATAACAACCCCCAAATCTTAGTTGCTTACAACAATACATGCTAATTTCTTGCTGATGAGTTTGTGGTTGGCTGCAGCTCTGCCAGACAGGTAGAGATCTACTTCTGCATTGTCTTGTTTCAGGACCAAGCTGAAGAAGCCCGTTTTCCAGGGCATGTTATTCCCATGACAGATGCTAAAAGTTCAAGGGGGTGAGTAGAATCATGTGGAACTGGCATGTTGTCATCCATTCATATTCTGTTGATCAAAGCAAATCACAGGCCCGAGTCCTAAGTCACTGGAGTCAAGACCCTGACAAGAGTGTGGTGGGGCATATAACAATGAAGAAATAATACCATCTACCTTAATCTGACAGCTCGGCCAGTTATTTGTCTCATGATGTTGGATAAATTAGTTAAGCCTCAGTTTCTTTTATCTGGGGAGACAAAACTGTTTACTTCACAGGGTGACAGCTAAACTAGGGATGCTTGTACAGCGCTGAGCACAGTGGCCGGGATAGAGTAGAAAATCTAACATTGGATTGTTATTCATTGGAGGGATCATATTACAGGCAAAGCATGCCTCCTTGGGAGGAGTGGCATCCTGACTGGCATCAGGGAGAAGGCAGACAGGAGTTGAGAACTTAGCTGGGCACAGGGGAGGGTATGGTAGTGGGACAGGCAGGAGAGGGTTTAAGGTGGAGGGAAGAGCAGGGGCCCACCAGACCCAGTGCTCACAAACACTGGGGAATGGATGAATAAATGGGTACATGAGGAGAAACAGTTCAGGCCCTCTCTCAAACAACTCCAGGAGAACAGCTGGTCTGAGGATGACTGTGGCTTTATTTTCTAGGACAGCCTGGTCACCTTGCTTCCTCTGGGTGAAGCAGACTTTGCCCCTTGAGATCAAACCTGGCAGGCTGTGCTTTCTACACCCCCAGTCCAGTTGCCTCTCTTGTCTCTCCTGTCATCATATCCTGCCCTGTACTTCCCCTTCTCCAAACCACTTCCAAACCCTGTACTTCCCCTTCTCCACTTCCACTGTCTCCAGCCCTCCTCTGGTGCTCCATGCCTACCTCCCCTACATCCTTAATCCTTTATGTAAGCTTTCTATCCACTTTCGCACTTCAACTGAATCCTGGTTCTCCCTTGAAGTCACAACACTTTCTTTGTAGCACTCTCAAGAGGCCTTTTAGTCCCTCACATTCCATGCATCTATGTATCTCAGGGTGGCCTGGCAAGGTTGTCACTTTTGCTCCTTGTTTTTTTTTTTTTTTTTTTTTTTTGAGATGGAGTCTCACTCTGTTGTCCAGGCTGGCTCACTGCAACTGTTGCCTTCTGGGTTCAAGTGATTCTTGTGCCTCAGCCTCCTGAGTAGCTGGGATTATAGGCACCCACCACCACGCCCAGCTAATTTTTGTACTTTTAGTAGAGATAGGGTTTTGCCATGTCGTCTAGGCCAGTCTCGAACTCCTGATTTCAAGTGACCCTCCCACCTCGGCCTCCCAAAGTGCTGGGATTACAGGTGTGAGCCACCATGCCTGGGCTCTTTGGCTCCTTGATGCCTTTGCTTCTCCACTTTCTCATAACCCTCTGAGTCTTGGCTTCTCCTCCCTGGTTCCATCAGCAACACCCTTGGCCACCCTCCTTCATTCTGTGAAGACTAAGCCCCTGCTGCTCCCAGTTTTCCTTTCCACCTCAAGCCCTGAATCTGCCCCACCCCAGTCAACCGGGCCTGGCAGCCATCTCATCCTTAGTGCTGACCCATCCACTGTGAAGCCACGACTGAAAAGGGGGGTTCAGGTCTCTGGGGAAGCTGGAGAGACCCTGCCCCTCCCTCATTGTGCCTGCTAAAGAATTACATTTGAAGGCCTATGAAAAGTGAGTTATTTTGAGATAATTCTTTTTGCTCTGTAGAGCAGGGTTTGCCACTTTTTCAAACTATTTCAGTATGTCTGGAAAGCAGAACCACACATCATACAACATTGGAGACACAGGGGGCACAGTTGCCATTTTCAGCATAGATTGACGTGCATAATCATAGTGTGAAATTGCAATAAATAAAGCACAGTCATCTTGCTAAAGCGGCACACTCACAGCGGATGCTGTCGTCCTTGGAGCAGGAGGTGTGTGCTGCTACCCTGTACCGCCTTGAGGTAAGCCGCAGCAGGGATTTGGAGCCCTGAACAGAGAAGATCTGCATGAGTTGCCTGTATCACACCGCTTTTAGCAGGCGCCATCAAAGGCAATGATGTTTTCCCCAAGCCTCAAGCCAGATCCCTGAACCTGAGTATGGCACCCTCTCACTGTAAAGGCTGCATTCAGAATAAATCTCAGATAGAACCAGATGGCTCTGAAGCCCTTCGGAGAGAAGGCCTCCCGATTTCTCCTCAGTTTCACAAAGTCACTAGATTGTCTCAACAATATTTGGGATATTTGTGAAATATCCCAAAGTTCACGGGACCCCAAGCCCAGTGGTAATTCTTTCCTTGCAGACTGTCAAGGCTTTGCTTAAAGCCCCTCCAGAGAGGTAGAGCTCATGCTGTTAAGCAAAACATGAGATGCTGTTGGTGAGGGTGTTTTTCATTCAGCTTTTTAGAGTGTAGACGTTTGAATGTGCAATCTTCTGAAACCATACAATGATTGTCAATGAAGGATCTCTAATTTGTGAGTCTGGAATGAGTTTGCACACTTCATGCAGAGCACATGGGAAGCTGAGCCCACCCTCTTGATCTCATTCAGCCAACACTGAGCACCTAGTTGTGTGCTGGGGCCTATACAATGGTCTCAGGATTCAGAGATGAATGAGATACAGTATCTGTTTTCAAGGAACTCATAGTTTATTCAGGAAAACCAACACAAAATTACAAAATAGCATTTTGGGAGCTATCACAAAGAGATATATACAGAGAAAAGGTTGTCTGTATGTTGAGTTCAAAGGAAGTAAATGTTTGTGAGGGAGCTTTGTGTAGCTATCACAGACAAAGAGAACAGCACATGCAAAAGCAAAGTGGCACCGCAAAGCAGTGCTGCCAGGGTCCTAGAAGTGGTCTGTGTGCTGGGGCTGGGGCATAAAATGTTCAGAGGCAGTGATTGGCTATGCCTCCAGATAGAGACGGGCCAGGTTGTGAAGGCCTCTGTGTGCCCTCTAAGGAACTTGGGTTCTAACCTATAAAAGGAAGCCAAGGAGAGCCAGAGAGAACTACAGAGAATTGGAGTAAGGTACCAAGGTGAGTCGTGAAGGGGGCTGGCAGTTCCCTGAGGTATTCACTATGGCACAGGAAGGTGGCCACATCTGTCCCTGCTTAGAGAATCCGTGATACGAGGGCAAGATTGATCAGACTCTGAATCGGACAGTTCCAGAACATTGGAAAGCCTTTGTGGTCCATCAGACAGAGTGACCTCACCAGCTCTGCAGACACACACACTTCCATTTGCCAAACTGCAAATACTGAAGCAAAAGGGCACCAGGATGCATGCCTCTGGGCCCTGAAGTGGACAGCCCTGGTGATGCTGGTGTGTCCCATGCTTCTCTCCCAAGCTCCCCTCAGGGATTGGGTCCTCACTGTCTAGTGGATCATTCATGATTCAGCAGTGATTGCAGGAGGCCTGCGGAGCTGACCAGGGACCAAAGTGGGCTCACAGACAGAAAGGCAGGGCAGGAACAACCTACCCACATTCTTCAGGGGGAGGGGAAGAGAAGCAAGGAGAAATGAGGGTACTAGTCTTCCGCTTCTGGAGAGGGAGCTTGTTGGTGTCACCTCCTGCTTCCCCTTGAGGGAGTCAAGGCAGAGGGGCTGGGGGGATGGCCAGGGAGGGCTTTTTCTTCCCTTGCTCTGGGAAGCGCTAGGATCTAGGTTCTTAAAAGACCGTCCTGTGGTGCCTGTGGTACCACATGCTCATGTTTGGGATCGGGAAGTTGTTATGTTGTCACTGGCTCCAGAGATCACTGGACAGGAGGACCAGCCCAAGAGTAAGCCCTCTTGAGAGTTCTCAAAGCAGGAGAATCAGTGTTTCCGGCCAAGACTCCATAAACCTCATGAAGCCTGGTTTCTCCTTTAATAATAATGATACTAATAATAGCTAATATCCATTGAGCAAACATTAGGTACTAGGCACTCTTGTAAGTGTTCTGCATTTATTAACTTATTTAATTCTTACAACTCTCAGAGGTGGTTAAAAATTAGTCTTCACTGTACAGTCCTTCCAACGATAACTATGATTATCCTTGAACACAGAGACTTGATATTCCAGCTCCATGATTTCAGCAGTTGGGAGCTTCTCATTTCCTTTGCAGCCCTTGGCTCGGCGATAGGCACAACTATAAGGTCAAGTGGGTATTTTCCAGGCAAGTCTAGCACGTGGACTTGATGCTGTGCCTGAGGCTGGTTCCCAGCTTGGGGCTCCCACATAGAGGCTGCTTATGCCAGGGCAAAAGCCAGCCTTGTGACCAGTTCTATGCCAGCTACAAGAACTGGGTTTTTTAGTAACTTCAGCACAGGAACCATGTGCTGTGGGCAGTAGGGTAGGATGGTCTGAGCCCAAACACCGGCCAGAGGACTAGTGCAGCCATCTGGAAGAGTCAGCTCACAAAGACGAGACTTCCCCAGGGCCCCACTGTATAGATAGTGCCTCTGGGATTCCAGTATTAGGCATAGTCTGAAGAGGATTCAGCCCAAGCCTCCTGTCTATTAGAAAAAGTGTCTCCCTGGCTGAAGGAGGCCAGGAAGCAGTTGCATCCCTGTGGGCCATCTTCTCAGATGCTGCTTTGTGTGGTGTAGTAAAAAACAAAAGTGACTTAGGTCAGAAACTTGAGGCATGACTATGTCCCACTGTTAGCCAGTGAAAGCCCATCAGAAAGAGAGAAAAGGGTGGTTGGAAGTGTAGGAGGAGAGCAGGCATATTCAGGGGGCCAGCAGTGCAGCAAGGTTTTTGGAGAAGCACCAGGGCTGGAGCCATGAGAGGGCAGGGTCAGAGAGGAGGGGTGCAGAGGGGGACTGCAGTCAGAGGCTCCCAGGGGACCATCCCCAAGGGAAGTCAAGGTCAGAGAGAGCAGAGAGCGCCCGTGGAGTCCAAGGCTGGACAGCGAAGCCCAGGGGCAGCCCCAGCCCATGCCACATGTGCTTTCAGAGGCCCTAGTTCCCGCTGAAGCACATTTTTGGACATTTGATTTCTCCCTTCTGCTTCTCTTCTTTTCTTGTGCATACATGTATGTTAAATAATATCAATTATCAAAGTTTATCTAGCATCCATTAAGTTCTAGATGCTATGTTAAACATGTTACATTCATTTCTTCACTTAAGTCTCACACAACTCCCTGAGGTAGGATCTATTGTGTTGCTAAAGAGTAGAAGAACCTGAGGTTTAGAGGAATTTAGAAACTTGCTCAAGGACATACAGCTCAAAAATGGCAAAGCCAGAATATGAAGCCAGCTCCAGCACTCATGCTTTTAAATACCACACTGTCTCCTGGGTTCGCAAAGTGAAAAGACCCCATCCCGGCTTTGATAAGCGGATGACGGCCCAGGGCCCTAGCAGAATCCCAGCAGGGGAAGACTCTCCTGGAAGCTCCTTGGCAAAACAAGTCACCTTCTAGTCTGTCCCCAGCCACTGACCTCTAAGTCCCAGTGCTAATCCTGCTTTGGAAAATCACAAACTACATGGGAAATCAAAGGCAAAGTCCCAGCTCCCTCCTATCAATCCATTCCTGCTTGGCCCTTTATGTGGTGCAGGCCCCCAGGGAGGCAGCAACTACAAGCCAGGAGATACTCTTGGCTCTGCTTTCATAGAGAAAACCTCCATTGGCTATGGAAATTGGGCAATTTTTCACTTAAAACCATCTGAAAACAAAATTCAGTGCCTTCAAAATTATATATTCACAGAACATTTCCAGACTCTGGAATAGGATTAGATGGTAATGATTTAATTGATGGTTAAGTGTGTAGATAAAATGAATATGCTGAATTCTTTCCGTAATTATCTCTCCAAGGAGCCCCAGCAGCTGTAATTACTGTCTGAGGCCAAAATTACAAACCAGCTGTAGTTTTAAGCAAAATACATTGCAGCCTCCACTGGATCGCTGAGGAAAAGTCGGTCCCTACCAGCACAGAGGCCCACTAGGACCCATCAAAAAGGGAGCACAGCCCTTAAAGAAGTTTATTCCCAAACCTCAGGGAATGTGTTCTCGCAGCATTGTTCTACATCCTGGTGCTTCACTGTCACTGCACACTGCTCTCTCGTTGCAGCTGGAAACCCTTCTTCCTCCCCTAGGAAGATCAGTTCATACTGATCTCTCATCCTGAGGACCAGAGAGCAGACTGAGCAAAAAGAGGCACTATTAAATCTCAGCCCAGGGAGGATGGGGGAGCCCTCGCGGGCCTGCAGGGAGACTGGCGGTCTCACTACAACTCAGAGTCTGTACCCTTTTGGTAGCCAATAGGCCAAATTAGGTTCTAAATCTACTTTTGGCTATAGTAAACTGGAATGGCTGATTCCACTGATCAAATGAATCCAATCATGACCAAATTCTCTGTAGAAGCTAAGCTCCTTCCTGAATAGTTATGCAAAATCCATGCATTCATTCAACAACCATCACAGAATTATGGAGTACCTCCTACGTGCCAGGCACTATGTGAAGGATTGGGTATACAATGACAAATAGAGCAGATATGGCTCCTGCACTATGGACTGTGGCTCTTGAATTATCCTTCACTTGACTTGGAACCTGCCAACAGTTCTGTCTGGGACACTAGGATCTGCATCTTTAGATGAGGTGGTTGGGTAGAAGAGAGTTTCAGGATGAAGTGGGCATGCTGCAGGTGAAGAATGGAGCACGTGAGCTGCTGATTTCAGCTGAGCTGGCTGGAGACACTGGCCTTGGCTCCCAGGAGCTTTGTCTGCTCTGCAGCCTCTTTCATGCATTCAGCACTTCCTGAGGTGCCTACTGTGTGCACAGACTGTGCCCTCTGTGGTTCACTCCTTTACCCCCTAAAACATGGACATCATGCCCTATCCTTGTTGTGTGGAGCTCTTGCTAGGTATGACTAAGACAGAATACAGTACCAGGTAACACCATAACTGTTATTAAACAATCTCTATTATTTTCTTATGTCTATTTCCTCAGCCAGATTGTAAATTCTGTGGGGGATGGGACCAGCATTTCCCCATTATACCTCCAGTGCCGGGTAGGGTGCTTTGCACTTGCTCAGAAATACTCGGTTTAAAATAAATTCTCCAACTCCACTTCCAAAGGGGAAGCCGGGGGAATTCCTTTTCAGGTGAAGGTGTTAGGCAGTGGGGACTGCAGAACAATGAGCAAATCGAGACTTCCACAAGGGCACACCAGAATCCACTCATTCCCATTCAAAAAGTTCTCTCATTCTCATTCCTTCTTTCATTCTCATTCTCATTCATTCATTCATTCATTCTCTCTCTCTCTCCTTTTCTCTCTCTCTCTCTCATTTTCCTCCTGGAAGACAGGTGCCATGTATTTTTATCACTGAATCCTCAGTGTCTGGACATCGCGTGGTACAGAGGGCCCCTAAATAAGTGTTTATTGAATCGACGTATCAATGAATCCATCAGAGTCCTGAAGAGTTACCTGCAGTGATGTCAATGGCCAGGGGAGGGCAGCAAAGGGCAGCAGAGCTGACGGCTGAGGCCCTAGGAAAGGGCTACTGCTCTTTGGGAGACAGATGCTTGGCATTGAGTCAAGGAACCCATTACCCATGTGAGTATCTGGAGACACTGAGAACCCCAGGACTGGAGAAAATGGCTGACAGGAATTCAGCCAGTGTCAGAAGCCCAGTGTCATACAGGAGGGGGACTAATTTGAGTGGGGAGCTGCTGAAGTGGGTGCCCAGTGCTGGTGGTGAAGGTGTGTGGAGAGAGGAGCTGAAATCCCGATTCCAAGAGAGATAGTCTAGAGTCACAGTGTTGGCAGCACGAGTCCTGTGCTGAGCTCTCTGGGATTCCAAACATGCCTGAAGGGTTTTGACTCTCTGGTTCTTGAAATGACAAGTGTTCCAAAAGTCGGGTCTCACATCATCCTCCACCCTGGTTTGCACTGCAGAAGAGTGGGAAGAGAGAGAGCCAAGAGCAGACCACAGCCGCATGTGTGTGGAGACGTGTTCTCCAGCCCCTCCTCAAGTCCCACCACAGGGGAGGGAAATGGCAGCGTTGGGTCTGTAGAGGAAAAGCTCCTCCCCTCAGCCATTTTCACTGGAGAGTAGAGCGTTGATGGCATGTGCAGAGACATGGCAGGAGGCGGTGGGTTTGCTGGGACCATCTCTTATCTGGAGAGTTTCTCAGTGGGCGCTGCTGGTCTGGCAAGCTTTGAGATTCAGATTTGGTTTGTTGCCCTGTGGTGTGTGTGCTGGCTTGAGCTTTTTGGAATAGGCTACAGAATGGTTTGCTTCCAGGAAGGTGGATAATGGAGTGCAGAGTTGTCATGAGAAGAAATCGGGTGTCTGTGGGGGAGAGTTGGCTGGAAGGTTGGCTGGGTATTGCCAGGGGAGAAGGGGATGGTGTTTTTCTTGGTGTCCCAGAAGAAGGGATCCATCTTCAGGGCTGAACCTGTTTGGCCCACACAGTCCCATTCCTTTTGCCAATGACTGCTTCAAACACTGGCATACTTCTGGCCATGATGTGTAAGGAGCCGGTTTGCTGGGCACTTGAATAATTTTTTCCTTGCTCTTAACAGAGAGCTACAAGAAGTACATTTTCCTGTGGATACTTTCATGTCTGGATGCAATGCCTAGATCTGCATCCATCTTGCGACCAACCCGAAGATGAATCGAAAGTAAGGAAGGATGGCCCAGTAGCCTGGGAAGAACTGGTGTTCCTGATACCATCATTAACCACAGAATCTACAATCCCTGAACCCCCCATCCTTAACTACAGAATCTACAATCCTATCTCTAGACACTCTGTCCGGATGCTACACTTTCTTTGTTCAATCTAGTTTGTGTCAGGATTTCTGTTCATTACATCCAAAGTATTCTAATACTGGTAGCAAAACAACTGGAGAAGTTTTCACTTTGTCTTTAACCAAAGAAGACTTCCAGGAAACATCTCCTCAGTGGATTTCTCCCTCACCACTGGATTTTTGTCTCTGTACTAGTGCTTTGATTTGTTTTAGGAGTTTCACCTCTCCACCTGTCATATGCCCCTGGCAGGCTCATTTCTGCTAATGCCCACAATATGCATATCAATGAGCTTTCAACCTTAGGTACGCAGCTCTTCAGGCATGTATAGCACATTAATCTGTCTGCTTCTAAGTGGTCTGTTGATATGTTTGGGTTACAGTTATACCTACAAGGCTGTGGTCATTGTCCTGGGTTATTCTATTTGTTCTCTCTGCAGGATGCATTAGGACACCCAAGGCCATGGCCGTCATTTGCATCTAGGATTCAATCTTATCTCCTGTGAATCACTGGAAATCTCCTGTCCTGGAACCCTTTTTTTCCACATCCCACTGGATGTCATTCATAGCAACTGGTCTTGTGGGTTGTCTGTTTTATTGTGTTGTCTTACTCTTCCTCTTGGTATCAGTTTTTAAATCCTCTTGATGAGATCAACTAATCAATCACTAAGCAACATAGTCCCTCATGTAAGATTCTCTGCACTCTTGGCTAGAATGATTTATTCTGGTATCTTAAGCTGTGTTTCAGAACCTCATTCTAAATATCAACCTATTCTTGTGAGTCCACTACTGATCATCTTTAGATATTCTTCAGTCTTCCAGAGTTCCAAAGGGCAGTAGGAAGAAGCAATGAAAATACCACCTGTATTCTCACATCTTTCATTTTTCCACTCAAAAAATACTGCCATGTTCACTCCTGGTGAAATGTTTATGTCCATGAGAAGCAGTGGCTTTGAATAGTTTTGGCAGACTCTTTATAGCGCTTTACTCAACATTGGGAAGGTATCTTGCCATCAGACCTTTTGGGTCTCCATGAAACTTCTTATACCCCCTCTAGGAAAAGTCAGTAACTGTGATCTTTCTGAGCTTCTAAACACAGCATTTTTTGTACACTCAAGTGAGTGGGGGTCCTCCCTCATTTGTGCTTCTCTTCCTGTAAGTGTGACTTCCTCGCAGTAGGATGAATCTCATGCCTATTTGTGTTATTTTGCTAATTCCAGCTTCTGTTCTACTTGGGGCGGGGGGTTCCAACTCTTTTAAGGTTTCATCTTCAGCACTTCTAAACCATGGGAAACTATGTGAAAACAAATGTAGTAGCCAAACACACCATTCATCACTGTGCTTCTGGACAGCTACAAGTCCATACGTGTTCAGGTGAGTCTTCAGGTTGTACGGGAATAGAGGCTCACTCAAGGTAGTTCAGTGAAAGTCTAGATGGGAGTGCTTATGGTGTTCTATAATAAAATACTCATGGAACAATAATAGAAATGGATTCTTAGAGAAGCCCAAGAGAAGGAACTATGATTGCTTCATTTCCCTGACATTTCTAAGTTTGGTGGCGTAATCTAATCAACTCAACTCACCTTAGGGTGCCAGGCCATGTCATAAGTCACTGGACTGCCCATAAACAGGTTTCTGGGAGCATGTCCCCATCTTGATCCAATCACCTGTGGCCAGGGACACACATTTTACAAACCATGGTGGTTAGGGCTGCCTGTTCAACAGATATTAGGGGTGAAGTTGTACATGCATGCAGGGGAGGCTGAGATGGTAGGCACCGTGAGTAACATGTTCCAGGGTGGGCTCTGCCTCTTGTCTGCTCTGTGACACACCCCGGCTTCCTTGTCCTGACCTCTCATTTGCTAAAGTCTGATTTCCATCTTTAAAGTCTCTGCTCAATCTCTCCAGCCTTCTGCTCATGTCTTCACCTCCTACCTTGCAGCCTGTCTTTTGACTTAATGTTGCTTGACTGCAATTCCTGTGGTTTGGCCTGAGGGTCCACTCCAACGAAATGCTCCTCTGGCAGCCTTGGCAGGTGTGTCCCAGTGTTCCTGGCTGTCTCCTTGCACCAGTGCAGGCTGCTTGAGATTAGACATGCTCCTCCCTCCTATCAGTCCACCTTGGCCCTGACACTGACTTTTCTCAGCCTCCTTTTGTTTGTCTGCTGGGGCAGAACAAGGTTTCCCAGAAGGTTTAAATTTACATTCTTGGTCAAGGTCTCACACCATCATGACACTGAAGCAGAGAGAGTGACTTCCTTCTCTTCTATGCTGTATGCATGCCTCCATGCCCCTACTAGTCTGTATAATTCCAGTTTCTATACTTTCTTCCATTCTTTCCTGAAACTTTGTCCTCTCTGTTAAAGTAGATTTTTAGGGATTTGTTTCAGGTTGGTTCATCCCTCGGAATATCTTGGGTTTGTCTGATTGAAGCCAAATGGACACAGTGAGTGTTTCCTTTCTGAGTGGTGGGAGGTGGCTCTTGCATCACCTTTGGGTCCCTTAGAGCTTTAGAGTAAATGTTCAAAGACTGCCCACAGCTGGACTAGAGACTGTGAATTAGATCTGGGAGGAGAGGACTTAGCAGGAAAAAGCTTCTGTATCTGATGCTAAAATCAGAGATGAAGTCTGAACAGAAGTGGGACATCCAAGAGTCAGGGGTGGGATGTAGGAGGTGCATGGGATGACAGAGGCGGGGCTCAGATCTGAGAAGGGCAGTTTCAATGTGCACAGCAGAGCACTGGGGAGGGGATGTATTGTTCCGTACAAGCTGATGAAAGTTGATAGAAGAATAGGAACAAGGCTTGGATGGTGACAAAAGACCTACCTGCACCAATGTGAAAAAAGTGGCCCTTTCAAGGCTGAGCCAGTTTGGAAGAGGGCAGAACTGCTTCCACGACACCAGAGAGTGCTGCAAATATGTGAGAAAACCTGGGCACCAAGAGACCTGGGAGAGAGGAGGCAGATGATGGGTGGGCCAAAGTTCTGGTAGTTGGGAAAGGTGATAGAAGGCATTGCATTAATGCTGGGTCCTCTGCCCTTGTCCTAAGAGCAGCACATGGCTGCTTCCGAATCCTGCCCATGTAGTAACATTTGCTTCCATATGCCACAAAGATGAGATGGGGCCCTGATGTGCCTGCTATAGGAGGGCAGAGCATCCTGTGTGCTCTGTGAGAAGAGCTGGGCCACGTGTCTCCGGGTCAAAGCCCATACACCTGTTATCCCCTCTCTCTCTTGTATCTTCAGCCTTTCCTTCCCTATTGGGAAGGATTTCCATATTTCCAAGAGCCTGCTCAAGTGGGGTCAGCATGTGTCTCTGGTCACCACCCTCTCCCCTGTGGAGGGTTGGCAACTCTCCCATCTATACAAAATTTGAAAGCACCAATTATATGATTGACACTGTTACACTGGAAAACAATTTCCTGTCAGACTCCCCCACTAGACTTTTTACAGGCAGGTGCTACATCTTCGTCTCTCTCTCCACAGCACTTGTTGTAGTATTTGCAACCTGGCAGGAATGAAGGAGTCCACGTGGAGTCAAGCACCTCAGGGAACCCCTTCATGGCAGTGACACATACCTCCAACAAGAATTGCCTCTTCTTTCCTTCTGTGGCTTTGCACAGCATTTTTCTTTAATTATAAATACACAGTTGGTCTCTCTATGCTGTTTAGGCTAAGCACAGCACAGCTCCAAACTGGAAAGTTAAATATTTGTGGTAAAAATAACTTATTTGTGCCTATGCAAATGTGGCAACACAAACTCAGGCATGTAGTGTTCTATGCAGAGAAGCTAAAACCAAGAGATGACATTAATTTCCAGTGAAAATATGTGATGACAATTTTAGAATTCTGGCTTTTCAGAAAAAAAAAATCACTCTAGAGGGTCCTAAAAATATGTGCAGTTAGTTATGAGTCCATATTTCCTTCTTACACTCCCACACTGGATCAAAATGCAGCGGTCGTTTTCAAAGTGCATATCACACAGTGTTTTTTGAACACTGTGTGTGTTCAAAAATGGGCTGCTGCCCATTATGGGTTTGTGCAAAGGCAGTGCAATGGCAGTGGCCCATTATGGGTTTGTGAAATTAATTTAATGATTGTGACCAGTAGTCTATTTTTAATAAAAAAACAAAAAAGTGCATCATGTTATATGTATTAATTTCATGAAACTGTTGTTTCAGTTTTATATCTATGTCCATGTTATGATTGAAATGTATATCCAAATGTGAATCAATGCCAAGAACATTTGAGGCGCACTGCTCCCTTCCATGTAGAACTAGGGACTTATTGAAATACTGTGCTACATCTTACATTCTTAACACTAAAGTCTTTGTGAAGCACTGGAAATTCCAAAAGCCAGAGAAATGAGAAACTTGGGCTATCTCTGGAAAAGTTATCCTTAGTTAAGCAGTACAATAGAACAATAAAAAATAAGCTACTGGAAAGCCAGTATAGGTAGAGTTACAGCTTCCTAGAACCTTAATTGGCTGCAGAAAGGACACAAACACTTGTCCAACATCCTTCACTGCTTTCACCAGATACTATGCTAGGTGCTTTCATATATGTTATATCATTTAATCATCCACACACAGTTATCTAAAACCAGCTACTAATATCCCCATTTTACAGAGGAGGAAATGAATCCTCAGAGAGAGAAGATAATTCGCTCAAGCTCAGCAGTTCTAAGTGGCCTAGCTGGAATTAGGTTCCTCTTCCTGTTAGACACTAGTAACAACAGCACAACTGAGGTTGTCCACCAGGAAGCTGAGCTGTGTCATGTCTTCCTCTTTGATTAAATGATTTTGCTTTTCTCAATTTGTCTGCTTCGATCCCAGTAGCTCTTGCATTTATCTGTTTTAGACATTCAACTTTCAAATTAGATTTGACTTCATTAAAGAATTTGGCCAAAAAGAACCCAAAAAAACAAAAAACAAAAACCCAACTGGACACCACTGTATTAAACAAGTAATTTAAGCCTTTGTGTGTATGCTTAAGTTTGCTAAGAGCTCTTACATTTGTACATATACATGCATATAAACAACATATTACAAATAATCTAGAAATACATACGAGCACCATGGACCCTCAATCTGGGATCAGACTAAGCAACTTCTCATTTTACAATTCAAATGCAAATCCATGTTAATCCTACAGAAGATACTGTCCCCACTTTCCCTTCCTCCAAGGCCACCAAATTCCTTTCCCTGTGGCTGGCTGCTGCACCAACACTTCTATAACCTGCTCTTTCTTCAGCTTCTTTACTGCCTGGAAGGAACCTTATGTAACCTACCACCCTACCCACCTCAATAGCAAGCATGTCCTGCTCAGCAGCACAGTGTCTTAAACACAGAGGCCACCTAATGTTCTCTTAGCATGGAGTGGGTAGTGATGGTGGAAGGGCTCAGTCCTTAACTTCCAAGCCCTCCTCTCTAAAATTGGAATGCGTGAAGTCCTGAATCTGGCCCAGATCTGTTTCTCCTATAATAGTCCTGGCTCACCATTATTCCCTGTCTCATGGAGTTCTCTTCTGGTCTTTTCAGCTGATTTTTTTTTTTCTTTTTCTGAGATGAAGTCTGGCTCTGTTGCCCAGGCTGGAGTGCAATGGCACAATCTTGGCTCACTGCAACCTCTGCCTCCTGGGTTCATGTAATTCTCCTGCCTCAGCTTCCCAAGTAGCTGGGGTGACAGACGTGCACCACCATGCCCAGCTAATTTTTGTATTTTTAGTACAAACAGGGTTTCACCATGTTAGTTGGGCTGGTCTTGAACTCCTGACCTCAAGTGATCCACCCACTGTGGCTTCCCAAAGTGCTGGGATTACAGGCATGAGTCACTGCGCCCGGCCTTTCAGCTGATTTTCTAATCAAGAAGCTATATCAGTCTTTGTCTGCAGTTTGTCAAGGACTCTCTTTTAAAGTGCAGAGACTATCCACCTCAGCTACAGCACAGGGCTCAGCACTGTATTTCCAGTTATGGAATACAGTTATTTCAGTTATTTTATATATGTTATATCATTCTTAATTCTGTCCCTAGTTCCTGCTACTGAGGAAGTCCATACTCTGCAGGATAGTGTCCTGGTCTGCCATGAATTCAAACACAATCTGTAAAGAGAGTGAAGGAAGCTACATCTGTGCTTGGGGGCTTTAGAGAGTTATTGGCTTGAAGCAATAAGAGGAACATCTGGGCTGAGTAGTCCTTGAAGACTCTCATGTGATTCAAAAGTCCTTTTCTTCCTTATTATTTCCTCTCTTGCTATCAAGCATCTCCTCTGGCAGCAGCAACTGAACTAAAAGTGATTTCTCTATAACAGTGAGCAAGTTTCTCATGGCCTTTGCTATTGACTCTTTCATGCCTGCTGACCTGCAAAAGAATCAGGAGGGCTGGTGCTGGAGCGGATGGCACACTGTGAGTGATGGTTTAGATTCTGCCTGGACTCAAACCATTTGGTTGATGGCAGTATCCTTGATTTTCCCCCTTCCTATCCTGAGAGTATAGGGTTTCTCTGAATTATTACTTCTTTCTTTGCAAGGATCCATGGATCCTCATTCCTGATATAAGACTAGTTCTAGGTAAGCGCACATTCGTGTGATATATTGGTTCCATACTAGGCAATGGAAGTGCCACATTATCTGTAAGGAGCAGGAGAAGAGTCATTAGCCCTAATCCTGGGAACGAACTTTCTGTAACTTTAAGAAACATAAAATTTCAAATGCAGCTGAAAGGTTATATATATTCTGTCACCTCCAACTACTCACCCATAAATACAATAGGCACCATAGAGGCTAGGATAAAGGGCAAATTTAATATTACAAGTGTGCTTGTAATAAATATTGACAACATCATGCCTTCAATGTTATCAATGTTGATGTCACCCTGCAGGTCCAAGGTAGAGAGGCAGAACTGCTCCCCTGGCTGCCCTGCCATGCTTTAGGGTCATGTGATACAATCTTCCATAGCCACGGGGCCTTGGTTTTCAACTCATTCCTGGACCTTGTGTGCCAAAGTGAGTCCAGCTTCCACACCCTTTACCTCCACCTCCAGGCTGATCCAGACTGCCAGGCCAGGATCCTCCAAGCAGGATCCTACCTTGATCTTAAAAACTTCCTATGAAGAGCTCTACCATCATGTTTTCTAAAACCAGAAGCCCACCCTAATCCCTGCCTGGCTTTTGGTTCCTTCATTAGAGGCAATCACTGCCAGAGAGCGCCCCACTCACTATCCCTCCATAGATGCTTCTAGAACTAGGTTGGGAGCACGAGATGCTCAGCCTTTATATTTTGTTATCTTGAACCACAAGGGAGTCTTTGAGGACTACCCAGCCCAGATCTTTCTCTTATTACTTCAAGCCAACAATTCTCTAAGGCGCCCAAGCACAGACGTGGCTTCCTTAACTGTCTTTACAGATTGTGTTTGAATTCATGGCACAGCAAAAGACTGTCCTGCTGTGTATGGAGTTCCTCAGTAGCAGGAACTACGGACAGAATTGAGAATAGCACTAACACTGGAAATACAGTGCTGAGCCCTAACACTGGAAATACAGTACTGAGCCTTGTGCTATAGGTGAGGTGGATGGTCTCTGAGTCTGTGGACCTCTCTTCAGCCAGTCCAATTCCTGTCTTTCTCTTGTGAATAAATGTTGCTGGCTCCAACTCAGCCTTATTTCTTGATGTGATTCTGACTCCAGTCATTAAGGGGGATGTCTTAGTCCTTTTGGGCTACTGTAACAAAATATCTTAGACTGGATAATTTACAAATGACAGAAATTTATTGCTCACAGTCCTTGAGGCTGGAAAGTCCAAGATAAGGTGCTAGCTGATTTGGTGTCTGATGAGTGCTAGCTCTCTGCCTCATGGATGGGGCCATCATTCTGTGTCCTTACATGGTAGAAGGGGCAAACAAGCTTCCTTGGGCCTCTTTTATAAGGGCACTAATCCCATTCACGAAGGCAGAGCCCTCATAACCTAATTGTTTCCCACCTCTTAATACTACCACATTGGGGATTAGGTTTCAACACATGAATTTTGGGAGGATGCAAGCACTCAGACCATAGCAGAGAGAGATTGCAGATAAGGCCCAGCAGAAAGCACAAGCAGATGTGGATGTATTTGGATCCACTTCTCCATTCCCATTCCCAGGACTTCATTAAGCATTAATAACAGGAAAAAAAAATTCAGAATGTTCATATTTTAAAATTTATAGTCAATCTTAATCCCTTTGGGTGGTATTTACTTTCTTGATTGGTTTATTAGTCCATTCTCACATTGCTATAAACAAATAATCCAAGACTGGATAATTTATAAAGAAAAGTGGATTAATCGGTTCACAGTTCTGAGGGCTATATAGGAAGCATGGCACTTACACCTGCTTGGCTTCTGGGGAGGTGTCAGAAAGCTTTTACTTATGGCAGAAGGCAAATGGAGAGCCAGTGTGGCAAATGGCAGAGCAGGAACAAGGGGGTTGGAGGTGCCACACACTTTTAAACCAGATCTTGCAAGAACACACTCACTAGCATGAGGACAGCACCAAGCCATGAGGGATATTATCCAAACATCTCTCACCAGGCCCTACCTCCAACATTAGGGTTCACAATTCAACATGAGATTTGGGCAGGGACAAATATTTAAACTGTATAATTCTACTCCAACCCCTTCCAAATCTTATGTTCTTCCCATATTGCAAAATACAACCATGTCTTCCCAATAATCCCCCAAAGTCTTAGGTCATTCCAGCATTAATTCAGAAGTTCAAAGTCCAAAGTCTCATCTGAGACAAGGCAAGTGCCTTCTACATATGAGCCTGTAAAATAAAAAATCAAGTCATTTACTTCTAAGATACAATAGAGGTACAAGCATTGGATAAACATTCCCATTCCGAAAGGGAGAAATTGGCCAAAAGAAAGGGGCTAGAGGCTCCATGCAAGTTTGAAACCCAGCAGGGCAGTCATTAAATCTTTTTTTTTTTTTTTTTTTTTTTTTGAGATGGAGTCTCACTCTTGTTGCCCAGGCTGGAGTACAATGGCACAATCTCAGCTCACTGCAACCTCCGCCTCCTGCGTTCAAGCGATTCTCCTGTCTCAGCCTCCCAAGTAGCTGGGATTGAAGGCACCTGCCACCACACGCAGCTAATTTTTGTACTTTTAGTAGAGACAGGGTTTCACCATGTTGTCCAGGCTGGTCTCAAACTTCTGACCTCAAGTGATCCACCTACCTTGGCCTCCCAAAGTGCTGGGATTACAGGCATGAGCCACCATGCCCGACTGTTGTTAAATCTTAAAGCTCCAAAATAATCCCCAACTCTATGTCCCATATCCAGGAAACACTGGCGCAAACGGTAGGCCCCCAAGGCCTTGGGCAGCTCTGCCCCTGTGGTTTTGCAGGGTTCCTCCCTCAAGGCTGCTCTCATGAGCTGGGGTTGAGTGCCTGTGGCTTTTCCAGGCACACAGTGCAAGCTGTCAGTGGATCTACCATTCTGAGGTCTAGGGGATGGTGGCCCCCTTCTCATAGTTCCCCTAGACACTGCCGCTGTGGGGACTCTGCGTGAGACCTCCAATCCCACATTTTCCCTTGGCACTGCCCTAGTAGAAGTTCTCTGGGAGGGCTCAGCCCCTGCAGCAGGCTTCTGCCTGGGCACTCAGGCTTTCTCATACATCCTCTGAAATCTAGACAGAAGCTGCTAAACCTTCACTCTTGTACCCACAGTTAAGCATCTGCAGACTTAATGCCACAGGGAAGCTGCTCAAGCTTCTGGCTTGCATTCTTTGAAGTAGCAGCTGGAGGTGTATCTGGGCCCCTTTGAGTTATGGCTAGAGCTGGAGCAGCAGGGATGGGGGGAGCAGTGTCCTGAGGCTGCACAGGGCAGTGGGGCCCTGGTCCTGGCCCACAAAACCATTCATCCCTCTTAGGTCTCTGAACCTGTAATGAGCAGGGCTGCCACCAAGGTCTCTGAAATGCCTTTGAGGTCTTTTTCCCATTGTCTTGGATGTTAGCACCTGACTCCCTTTTAGTTATGCCAGTATCTCTAGCAAGTGGTTGCTCCACAGCTTGCTTGAATTTCTGTCTTGAAAAGCCTTTTCTTTTATTGCCATATGATAGGCTGCAAATTTTCCAAACTTTTACACTCTGCTTCCTGTTTAAATATAAGTTCCAACTTTAAGTCATTCCTTAGGCTATCAGAAGCAGCCAAGCCAAATCTGGAATGCTTTCCTGCTTAGAAATTTCTTCTGCCAGATACTCTAGATCATCACTCTCATGTGCAAACTCCCACAAATCCCTAGAGCAGGGACACAACACAACCAAGTTCTTTGCTAAAGCATAACAGAGATGACCCTTGCTCTTGTTCCCAATAAGACCCCATTTCCACCTGAGGTCTCATCAGTCTGGACTTCACTGTCCCTATTACTATCAGCATATTGGTCACAAACCATTTAACCAGTCTCTAAGAAGTTCCAAACTTTCTCTCATCTTTCTGTCTTCTTGTAAGCCCTCCAAACTCTTCCAACCTTGGTCCATTACCCAATTCCAAAGCTGCTTCCACATTTTCAAGTATCTTTATTGCAATATCCCACTTCACTTCTGGTACTGCTTTTCTTGCATTGCTATAAAGAAATACCTGGGACTGGGTAATGTATAAAGAAAGGAGGTTTAATTGGCTTATAGTTCTTAAGGCTGTACTGAAAGCATGGTACTGACATCTGCTTGGTTTCTGGTGGGGCCTCAGGAAGTTTTTACTCATGGTAGAAGGCAAAGGAAGAGCCAGCATCTCACTTGGCAGAGCAGAAGGCAAGGCAGGATTGAAGGTTCCACACACTTAAATGACTAGATCTTGCAAGAACTCACTATCAAGAGGACAGCACCAAGCCATGATGGATATGACCCAAACACCTCCCATCAGGCCCCACCTCCAGCTTTGGGGATTACAATTCAACATGAAATTTGGGCAGGGACAAATATTTAAACTATATTAATTGGTTTTATGACCGCCCTTTAGTAAACTTTATTAATATGAACACTTACTATTAACATGCAAAGCATCTAAGCACACACCATTCAGATCCTGAGCTATGAAGGAAAAAATCACCCCATTGTTTTCCTGCCTTATTCATAACTGCTTCTGTTTCTGATAATTTGAGTATAATTCACTGTAGTGTACCATATACCTAAAAGTTACAATTGCATTGTGTGATTTCTCAATGAATTATAAAGTTCCCCTTGCTTTGTAGAAAGCCTCTTTTCTTTATTTCAAGCATTTTGATTATCAATATCATCACATTTTATGTCCTGAATTTTATCTAAGGTGTGAAAAAATATATGTCTACCACCACTGACTGAAGACTTTATAATAATAAAAATAGATAATGTAGAAATAAAAATAATACTACAATTGCTAAAATTATTGTTGTTAAAAGAGTATAGATTTTCATTTTTTTTCTAAACAAATGAATTGCAGTACATCACATAAGACATTGAAGGGAAAGATCAGCTATGTGACTAATCTTCACTCCTGAGGAACTGTGCCTTTATCAGCTCAAGGGAGTGATTATAAAATGAAGAGCTTCCCACAGGCCCTGAGACTCCATGTAGAATTTGAATAACATATAAATACAAAAGGAAAGCAGTTTTTTTTCTTAACCTTATATAATATTTGTATGTCATTATATTTGAAAGCCAAGTGTCCCTCTTTTCGCCATGCTTGCTTTAACACACAAGTTAATTATCTGAACATTAATAATTTGCTCCATTAAGAAAACTTTAATGGGAGTCTACTGTCGCTACACACTTTGTAGGTATTGGACATACCACAGTGAGCCAGGCAGAAGAGCTGATCTCGCGACAGCTTTGGGAATGGTTCTCTTCACTCCCAGAGAACACCACCTGGGGCAGTGTGAGTGTTCACCTGTATCCTAAATAAGATGTTTTTCATTTCAAATAAGAGAAATTCTGCTTATCACTGCTTACACAACAAAGGGAATTTATACATTTACATACTTATAAAGGCCAGAGGTAACACTATGTTTGGGAGAGGTTTGATTCAGGAGCTCAACCACGTGACTGAGAGTCTGGTTTCTTTGTATCTATGGGCTTGGTTTCTCCCTAAACCTGGATCTTTTATAGAGATCCAAAGAAGCCACAGCTGCTCCCAGGGTATTTAGTGCTTTGTTTATATCCAACAAGAAAGAGAGAGTATCTTTGTCCAAACATTCACACCAAATGTTTTATAATACTGTTGGACTGAATCAGTGCATGCAGTGGTAATCCCTGTGGTTAGCTTGACAGGTTTAGCCTGGAACTAAGTCACACATACTGTCACCAGAGACAAGGATGGAGCCAGGCTCCCTAGCATCATTAATCAGAAATCAGGGCCATCAGAAAGGGGGCTTGATGCTGAGGAGGCAACTAATAAATATTCACACTGTTGGTGTATGGGTCCCCACAGGACTGGGCAGGATCTTTTGTGAGGTTCCCTTCTGCTTTTTGTTGCTGGAGTGTGAGTACTAAAACCACCTATCCCAACATAGACTCTCCAATAACTTGGCTGTACTAGTCTACTGCCTTTATTACTACAACTTAAGTATTCACTCATGGGACTTCCCAATTTCTATTCCTTAGGAAGCATCAACAGTTTACACCCCAAGACTCTTTGAATCCCAGGCTCAAAATCATCAACTTGCTGTTCCACCTCAGCTATTGTATCATGACACTGATCCAGTCCTAACCAAGGTCCCCATCCCCCCACTTCATCTCCCTCATCGCATGGAGAGACCCACCTTAAACCACACTTCAAAGTCTCAATAAATAAGACTCTGCCCTTCCCCTTCCATTACCTGGGAAAGCAATAAACTCAGCTTTGTCTTATCAATAGGTTGTTCTGGTAATGTTTGGAAGACAGCATTTGACAGGTGCATCTTCTGAAAGATTCATATCCAGGAGCAGTGGTCTTCCTGAATGTCCTCTGCCAGGGTGCTCCGCCTTTGCCCCAGGCCCCATTCCCCAGGAGGGAATAGTCTTCCTCCCACCAGACTATGAGGAGGGAGTGTGTTTCTTTCAGAGAGTGGTATAAACCATTTTGGTTCATTTCATCTGCGGGGAAAGAATTGGCCTATCACGTTAGCAATCACCTCTGAATGCCATCCCTGGAGATGGAGACAGCTGATGGCTCAAGCCCACTGTCATTCACCTTCCTATTTAATAGCTATACAAGTGTGCAGCAGGGATGCTCCAAGGCAGTGACTACTGGAGCAAGGTCATCTGTGAATGAGAGGAGAGTCAAGATGCAGTTGACTTTCTGTTCAGGCAGAAACGTTATTTTCTACCACATTGTCATTATCTTTTATACTTCTAGTGTTTACCCTAAGTACTTCTATGTTTTGTATGATTACTATCTCTACAAACCTTCAGAAAAGTCACAAAAGTCACCCATTCCTGATAAAGATGAGAAAATGCCTACCGTCTCTCTCTCTTTTTTTCTACAGATAATTCAATACAAGAAAGAAGATTTGCTTGGGAAGGTCTGAATGACTCTGGCTTTGTTTGTTAACCATAACCTCTACCAGCTGGAAACACAATGCCCCACTAATACTAACACTGCCTGCTTGTCCAAGCAGCATTCTGGCCACTTATAGCAATTGACACAAATTCTAACAGGTCTGTTAACGTTATTCAGATCCCAAACTTGCAGTACATTTTTATGTTCTTGGCAATCAGTTTTGCTTCAGCGGCCCTGCAGGTGTTTATGCATGCTGGCACGCTAAATCTCATCATTCAAAATAATTTAATTTTACAACAAAATCTGAAGAATAATTTCTTCATTTTGTCAAAAAATACTCCAGTCCTATTATTTTTCTCTTCTTTATCTTCACGGGTAGGTGGGGCAAAGAATTACCTTGTATAAAACTGCTGCTAAAATATATTCCTAGTGAGAAAGGTCAACTTTCTTCTCCTGATCAACTGATCACCTCCTGATCAGTTTTCACTCAGGGGACAGCAGTCCGCCATTCACCATTGGGATCTCTGTGTGTTTCTTCTCTCTTATGAAAGGAGATATTGAGTGCTCTAGGACTTGGCTGCCCACATCAAGTACAGGGGGACCCTCATGATTCACTAAGGGGCCTCAGTTCTGAATATTTCTCATTATTCAAAAATGCAAAGCCATTGTCATTATGTGGCAGTTCACTGGAACCAAGGGAGGAAATGATCCCTTTTCATGTTCTTCTCCTAAATAGAGAAAAGGTAATTAAAACTTGGAGCTTAATAAGGGCCATCTCCATTTGAACAGCCTAATACAAATCCATTCTCAATACCTTTTTACACCTTGTCTGAACTGACTTCTACTGTGTACTCCACTGCATGGAGAATTCTGGAAATTTAGAACGAAGGGAACCCAATTCATTTTATATATATCACATTCATTCTTTTTTTTTTTTCATTTATTCACCAAATGCTAATTCAATACCTATGTAACAGAAATAATGTTCTTATTGTCTGTAAATCATGTTGTCCCATGCATTGAATACATGCCATATATTATACGAAGCTGAGGGCTGATAACTCAAGGCAAATGATCAGTTAGTCCCCTATGAAATAAGTATCTTATTTCATGTTACATGTAGAAATGACCATGTAACTTTATCTTAAAGCCAGGCCTTGTTGAGAAAAATGGGATCCAAATTCCAAATGTTTCCTTACATGTTGAGAGGAAACCTTGGAGGTCTGAGCATGAGTCACAGGTAGAGAGAAATCATGCTAGGATATATAGTGTTTCCACCAGATAGGAAGACGAAGCAGAGAGTCTTTGGCAGAAGAGATACAGAGAAGTGAGGAGGAGAGGTTCTGGCTTTACCATTCAGGCTTGAAACCCCATGTTCAGATGGATTGAGGGGGAAGCTGAAGGCAAACTTGACCCTTGGGTCAACACAGGCTAGAGGAACAATGTAGAAATGACCATGTAACTTTATAGGCATGAACAGGATGCCTGTGATGGCACTGAGTCTCCTGTGGCTCCCTTGTGTGCCCAAATGCCTGAAGGGTGTGAGAGTATTGGTTGTTAGAATTTCAGGGAATTCCACCAAGTGGGGAATGACTCTGTATTAAGGGCTGCAAAGAAAAGCTCCCAGGCCAAGCATTGAGTGGGAGGTGCTACCCACCCCCGGGGATCCACAGGGACTTCAATAGCTGATGTGGGGCCTCATCAGCCTCAAGATGGCCAAGTTTCTATGCTGAGACAATAGCCCACAGTTACACCAGCCAAGATCCTCAGAAGCAGAGGCAGTGATGATGAAGTCTGACGCCCAAAGGCAAGCAGAACAATATGCACAGTGCCGGTCAATGCCATGAGGTAGCCTTCGTACTTCCCTATACCTAGCTGGGAGGGAGGAAGGAGAGAGGAGACCCCCAGGAAGAAGAGAAAATAATTAACCCAAAGAGACTGACATAACCTGGAAAAGACTGAGAACTACTAATTAGCAAGATAAAGTTCATTTTCCCCTTACTGTTTCTTACCAAGATGGTATGTATCCTTTTAGATAATAAAGAAATTTATGTTTTCTTGCCCTATTTTAATGTGATTTAAATGTTTCTTGTTTTTTCTATTTTCATTCATAACAAAAATTTTGTTCTCAGAGACACTAAGACATGATGCGGGACTATATGGGGGGAGCACCTCATAATATGGGCAAGATGCTGCAGCAGCATGTAGCCCTCCATGTCCTGACTGCTCACTTCTCTTTTGCCATCCCCTAATACACATATTAGGCTTTTGCTGTGTTTATTTACCTAGCCCATAAGCCACTCCTTCAGAGGGCAATGCATGGAATTGCCAGCCTTGGTTCCACACCAACTGAAAAGGGTCTGGAATTCAGGTGTTTCCAAAGACCTGCAGTCTTGGGTGCCTTAATGCTTGCTGAGTAGCAGCACTTTCTAGGATTTTCCCCATTGTATGTTTCAGTCCATGCTTTTCTTTTTTTCATGTCTCAGTCTTCTTCCCTGCTAGTCTGGTTCTCAACAAGACCCAAGCCCTGCAACACAACCAAATCCCCTTGATGGGAGCCTGATTTCCTACGTGGCTTTTCCCAGTCACCCCATCCTCTCCCCACTCCCATCTTTCCTGGTGAGTTACTCCTTTCCTAAATCTGTTGTGAATAACAATTTGGCCATAGTGCTAAAGCCTCTCACTTTAAATTCCTTTGGGAGGCAGTCATTCACATTCATTTTAGACAATTTCCCTGTCCTGTGAGGACTCTTCTCAAGAAGTCTACTCCCAAAACTCCTGCTGAGGTGGGTACCAGGTCACATTTTCATGACTCCAGACCCGCAGCAAATTGCACCAGGATGGACACCTAATCAAATCTTGGGCAATCAGATACATTCTCCTGGGAATATGTGGACCTCCAAGACTCCAGATAGGCCCTGCTGGACAATTGATAGATAATATCTAGACATGGTTTACAGGGGCTACTTGTGTAACTCCAAGACAAGTCTGGGTAAAACTGACAGTTGCTGTAGTCCTTTGACTCTACGTTTATACCCTTCTGGATGCTGAGGGTGATAAATGAGGGCTCTGTTTATGTCTGGGCATATTGTACCATAACTGCCCTCTGGTTATGCTTGGCATTATGTAGTCCTGAGTTGAAGAGGGCCAGGACTCTCAATGAGCTGGTCCCAGCAGACAGTCAGACATGCAGAATTTTGTAGCTGTATTTATGTGTATGTACAAAGGCTGAGCTTGGAGTGAGGAAGACATCCAAAATGGGCCACGCCTTGAATAGAACTTTGGTGTTTGGAATCTTACACCTATGCCTATTAGGATAATATTGCTGATCTTGACTACATATTCTGGTTGGATTCTCTTTCTTCTGTCTTTTAGAAAAGTGAAATTTCATTTAACCAGATAGTATCTGTGTCTGTTCTTCCCACCAAACCAAGATTAGTACTTATTCATACAACAGATGTTACATGGCACTACACAGGGAAGCGATGAAAACTTGGAACTATGTCCTGTTATTCTCCACGAGGCTCATGATGTTGGTCATCTTGACATATAGGAGGGTAGGAAAGGTGTTGCGATATGGCCAGGCCAACACCATCTTCTCTTGAATTGGTGGACAAGGGTGCCGAGCGAAGGGAGCTCTTAGAGCTCTGTCATCTGAGGCCCTATGAAGGGGACGCTCTGATCCCTAAACCCCAGGCAGTCTGCTCGGGGGAGTTTTCACAGCTTTCCAAACCTTTGACATCATGGGGAGTAAAGGGAGCCCTACTGGCTGACCTTTGAGTGTGCAGTGAAGTCATCCAGAATCCCTGTGAGAGAAACGGATTTTTGAACTCACTGGCTTTGAAGATTCCATCTGCCACCTGCCCTGGCAAGGTCAGGGTGTATTGGACACAACCTTGAGCAGGCTGCCAGATCTCTGCAGGGCGCAGAGTTTAGACCTAACCAATTCCTCAGCAGTGAAGAGCTTCTGTGAGGCCAGCCTCCCTCCATGCTAAATCCCAGTGCCCCCATCTTTGTTCTCTCTCCCTCTCTCTCTGTCTTCTATACACACATGCTCATGAGTGCACCCTCACATACTCTGTTATCATGAGCACTGAGATTTAATTGCTGGTTTTTGTTTTAAAGCAGACATTTAAAAGGTTCTTAGAGAGCATAACAGCAGCTTGTCTTTAAGACCACGAAAAAGAGGAAAAGAAACAAAACTTAAATATGTACATCTGGTTTAGCCAAGTACTGGATGACCCCTTCCTCCAATCTGAGATGATGGCTCACTGGGGTGCAGGAGTGGTGGATTCCTGGCCTTTCTCTTATTCTCCATGACACACATGGATGATATTTCTTCATAGGACATAGTCCCATAAGGACACACAGCAGCCCCTCAGAATCTGGGGCATACATAATAACAACTGTAACTGAAAGCTTTACTGAGTGTTTACTATATATACATCAGCTACAATGCTGCATTTCATATCAATAGATTGTTTAATCCTCACCATCCCTCTTGTGAGACAGGAAATGTTATGGTCACTTTACAGATGTGAACACTGAGGTTCAGAAGGCGAAAAACAAACATCTAGTGAGTGGAAGGACAGCAATTTGAATGTAGGCCCTTCCAACTCCAAAGTGAATGTTTCTGGCCACTCTGCCTATTGCCTCCTCCATCCTTACAGCTGCTAACGAAGTATGGCCAACCTCTCCAATACTGTTTTTCATCTCATCTGGTACCATTGCCCCAATTCTGCGAGCTCAACGTTCATTTTTAAAAGAAAAAGCATCACTTCCTCTCTCAGGATGGATCTGGAGTCCCGGACGTGTACTTCAAAGACACAGGAAGCAACAGGGAAGAGGCAGCCTCCCTCTGCCTCTGCTTACATGAAGGTTTGCCCTCCCTCTGCTTATATGAAGGTTTGTCCTTCATATAAGCCGTGCAGGCATTTCATTTCCTTAGTTCTGCTGTAACAGTTGAGAAATGACCATTGTACTGGCCAAAGTAATTTTAGCCGCTGTAACAAATGACTTCTAAGTTTCAGTGGTTTAACCCTAATGGCATTTACTTTTCAGTTACATAACTGTGGAGCACAGATTTCCAAAAAGCTGAGTGTTTGGGGTTTAAGGAATATCTCTCAGGTGAACGAATTTATACCACACTTTTTCTCAGCCATGAAGGAAAAGGCCTCCAAGGCCTGCTCCCTGCACTCTCCTTTGTGTAACACATGCATATACTGCCACTCAGGGGCCCATGTGCAACACTCTGCCCGGGGCTACTCCCCTGCCTAGGTCACCAAAAAAAAAAAAACTGCTGGTGCACGAATCAGGGCTCATCTCTCAGCCCTACACCACACGCCTCATCCTTACTCCTTTCTCATTTCCTGTTTCCTGAGAAGCACAGAACTTTAATACTCTCTGATACTACTAATTACAAATAAGAATTAAAATCAGCAATGGCTCATAAGGGTGCAAAAAGTCTATTACAACTCTTCTAAATGCCACTGCTAGTGACAGGCCCCCAAAATTTAATGAGCCCGCAGATGGACTCCTTTGAGAATTCCACCAGGAGCTGAAGAAGTGAGGTACAGTTCAGTGGACACCAGTCCCCAGCTCCTTCTCAAGTAGCTCATAGATCCTGTGGGTCTCCCTTAGGGATTAATTTTGAGTCTAGAAAAGAATGATTTTTGCTCCTATGGCCCAGGGGCAGAACTATCCTTAGGAACCTGCAAATTAGGGGGCCTTAGGCTCTTTTTGAATACATCTGGGTGCCCCGATAGTTAGAATCCATAAACCCTGTCTTGCCCTTCTCCTTCCTGCACCACCTCCAACAAAGAAGTCCCTTGGTTCCCCTGTCTGGGTTTGGGGCCTCTCTGTCTCTCCACAACTGCCCTGTGTTCACTTCAACCAGACTCACCTGACTATCAATGGCAGGGGGGCCCACACTGGGTGAGGCTCTAGTCTTGGCCTCTCAGATGGCTTTGCATGGAATGGAGCTGCCTGCACCAGGAGAACAGTGGAAAGTTCTCTGCCTGGAACCCCTGTGTCCTCAGTAAATAACTGCTACTGCCTTCCTGGTTTTCCAATTCCCGGAGGCTCAGTTCTCTTTACTTATTGAGAGCATGAAGGAGAGATGCTTCACAGTCTCCTCTAAGCACAATAAACGTCTCTCTCCTTTGCACTTTTGTAGCACTTTATATGGATGGAAATGCTTACATTTGTGTCTCTCAGTGATTAGTTTACATGTCATCTTTTGTTTATTTTACAGTCTATAAGTTCTACAAGTGAAAGGACTGTTTCTTATTCTCATCTGTATTCTCTGTAGCTATTATAGCATTTGACCCACAGAAATGTTACTTAGGGAGTGCAAATTATTTTTGAGAGAACGAGTTAGTGAATAAATAAGAGAGTGAATCAATGAGCAAAGATAAGTGGGGGAAGAGTGAATGAGAAGTAAAGGGGGAGGGAGTGAATGAATGACGATGTGAGTGGCAGAATGCTGGCCAATTGCCTTCAGGTTTTCACTCTCCTCTTATTCTATGCAAACAGAACCCTCGTTTTTAGTTGGACACATTGACACCCAACAAAAAGATTACACTTCTAACTATTCCCTGCAATTTGACATGTCCACGTGACTAAGTTTTGTGACTAAACTAAATGTAAGTAGCAGTGTTGCATGAGAATTCAAAGAGAATCCTTAAAAAGGGAATGTGTGCCCTTTCGGCTCTTCCCCTTTTGCACATTTTTGCGGCCTAGAAAATATGCAGTGGTTGGAGCTTAGCAGCCATATCGTATGATGAGGGTACTTCAAGGAACAAAGCCACACTGGGACAGTGAAGCAGAAAGATAGAAGTCTAGGTCTCTTGTTGAACATGGAGCTGCTAAGATATCCCAGACTGCCTTCCTCTAGACTTTTTTGTATATAAGAGAGAGACATAAATTCTCATTTCATTTGTTTTTAATTTATAATTGGTTGTTTTGGTTTTTATTATATGCAGTTGAACCTGATACTAACCAGCTTGCCCAGAATCACAGGTTGGTGCCAGAGCTGGTCTTAGAATCAAGGCCTCATGTTTTTTCCAAAGTCAGTCTCAAGTCACTGTATGAAAGCCTGAAAGTCCACACTCACCCACACCTTGCAGATGCCCTCCAAGTACCAACCCAAAGCCTTAACACAGAAGTACAGAATCTTGATCTTTTAAAAACACAATCAAAATGAGGGATGATCTCTGATCAATATTCAAAACCCACCAGACTGGTGGGAAGCACAGATTCAGCCTCAAATTGAATGCAAGTCCCAGCAGCCCCAGGAAATGTAACCAGGAAAACCTGTCTATGACATCCATCCTGGTGCGCTCACATGTTTGGCAGCTCCTGCATTTCAACACTAAAGCATTTACTCTTATGTAAAGTGGAGCATGTGGGTTAGGGTCTTACCTCCACCAGGGAATGCCAGTGTGCAATGGGCTTCCGAGGATATGACAACATTTCACTCCAGTGGTCTCTGCCCAGCCTCTCAGCCTCGTTGCCTACTTGACACACGCCGATGATCTCATTGTGACCTACACTGTGAAAATGGCCCACAATAGTTTTTTCTTAAAATTTTGGTATGTAAGATCAACAGCTACTCAATTAAACTGATGAAGGAATTGGGGACGTGGTGAGGTTTTTTTTTTTTTTTTTTTTTTTTTCATTTCCTCACTTAAAACTGCAGGCTAAGCATCACGGCCAATAGAACTTGGGATCTAACATATACCCTGGCTGTCCTAACACTGACATGGGTCAACTTGTTTCCAAGAACCTTGTTCGAAGAACCCCATGATTTGTGCTAAGGATGCCACCTCTTGTTCTGGATCTAGGCTGGCCTCCACATAATAAAGAGGAAGCCATCTGAAAAGAGTTTCTTGCAATAACGGCTGCTCTAACTCCCACAAGAGGCAACCAAGCATGGGTGAGGGAGCAGTTTTGTGTCTGGCAGCCATGGGTCTTGAGCCCACAAAGTAGAGTAAGTGAAGGAAGCTCATAGATCTTCCTGCTCCCTCTCTTTAGAGAAGACTGTTATTGTCTTATACTCATCCCTCTTTTCTTCTAAGTTCAGCCTCTTTGGCCCACTTAATTTCCCAACTATAGAAAGATACATAGCTCCTTTGACCTTGAGGCTAATATTTCCTTTTTTTTTTTTTTTGAAATAGAGTCTCGCTCTGTTGCCCAGGCTGGAGTGCAGTGGCATGATCTCGGCTCACTGCAACCTCCAGCTCCCGGGTTCAAGCAATTTTCCTGCCTCAGCTTCCAAGTAGCTGGGATTACAGGTGCATGCCACTATGCCTGGCCAATTTTTGCATTTTTTAGTTGAGACGGGGTTTCACCATGTTGGCCAGGCTGGTCTCGAACTCCTAACTTCAAATGATCCACCCGCCTCGGCCTCCCAAAGTGCTGGGATTACAGGTGTGAGCCACCGTGCCCGGCCAAGGCTAATATTTCTGAAACTTTCCCTAGGTAGGTCTCTGCCTTGAGCCATTTTTGTTTTCCCTAGCAGTTTTTTAAAAAGTCCGTGGTATAACTGGACTGATATGGCCAATTCTTTAACTCTATAGGATCCAAACTCACATACTTTCTCTTTTTTTTTCCCTCCTGCAAAGACAAGTGATTTTTCTCCTATTTGTGTAATGGAGCATAAAGGTAAGATGAGGGTGGGGAGGTCATGTGAAGGATATTTGAGTCTCTGCTCATTAAAATCAAATGCATGCAGAAGCCCCATGAATTCTGCCATGAATTTTTCCAGGCCAGATTCATGAGTTTACTGAGAATTAAATTAAGGCAGAGCTCACATAATCAGATTTGTCCATGCAGGAAACTTGGCAATAGCTTAAAAATTGCTGGCCTAGGCTTCCACGGTTGGTGGGCAATGTCCCCTACTGGGGCCTGACACTATTGGTGTTGTTTCTTGCCCACAGGAGATGGGACAAGGTCTACTGCTCAGCATGGGTTGTCACACTCATGGGCAGCTGAGCCAATCCACGTGCTCCTTGGGTTGGAAGACTGTCATGCTTCACGCAGGCATCTGCTGGAAAGAGTGTGCAGGTCACTGAAGCTGCCTTCCTGATATTTCAGAGGTATGTGGGAAAATCCTTAGTCACAAATAATATTAGAAGTCAGAATAATTTTTTTTAAATAATGTGCCCAGACCATGTGGGAGGTTTCCAATTAAAGAGAGACTTTGCATTTCAGTCTAATGACTGGTTTAACATGTATAATTCCCTGTTGGTACTTCCTTTGCATATTAAAATGACTGTTTTTCAAATCTGTCCTTTAAATACACAATTGGCTACAATGCAGGCTATAAATATCTCTTCTGTGCTGTATTAATTAAAAAGTCGAGCATCTTATACATTTTAATGTACCTTGTCATCCATACTGATTCTAGCATTTTCAAGAGAACATTTTTGTGTTTGCTTTCAGACTTAAGTGGAAGGAAACAATCTTTATTAAATACTTGCGAGAAGGAAAAAGATTGAAGTTGTGTATTTAGAAATGTTGATGGTCTGGCTAAAGTAGTCATTCTGCCATTTTCAGTGGAATCTTTCCAACGAAGGGCAGTGAGGACTGCCTGACAGAAGATAAAACCTGTGGGGCCACAGTTCTTCAAGCTGAGATTCTAGGAGTTATGCAAAGATGAAAAGGGGAAGAGGTGGAGGTTGGGGGAGGATGGAGGAAGAGAAAAAAAATGAGAAAGGGGCAGAAAAGAATGGGAGTGCTGAGAGACACTTTGGTAGTCTGACTCTACAGCATGGTTTAGAGGTGACTCCTGTCAATGTGCTTCCCATGCACTGCTAGTTGACTCATTTCCTGCAGCCTGGAACACCAGCTAAGAATCTGTGGCTGCTGCTCCCCCTCTGCCCTCCCAGCCCTGGACGCACTGAACTTGCACTGGAAAAGAGTTCCAGGTATCTCACCGGTCATAGTCCATGACTGCTATGGACAAGTGGATTTGGTCAATGTTCTCGGGAGGGACATCAAAGACTATGGCTTCATTGTAAACAGGATTCAAGGTGTTCCTCTTGGTGGATGTTTTCCTCTTCTTCAGTCGTCTGCCATCACACATCAGTGAGACTTTCACGTAGGGATCTGGACAGACCATGAGAAGCAGGAGTACTGTGAGGATTAGTGTAGATTTAGGTGGGCAGTTATATCACTGTGGGTTTTCATGAACTATGGTATGTCGAATTCCTTTACCTGCCTGTGGACTGGAGTTGGAGGATTGTCATTAATATGATATCTGGGGAGCAACTAGAGTGAGGATAATTAAGTCACTAATTCAAGATAAAGCACAGGATACTGTCTCCTGAAAATGTGTGAAATTTAAAAATAGTTTGAAAACATCTGTTATGGAATTAGGAGACATTCCAGCTAGAACTCAAGACTGGCCTGGCCAGGATGGGAAGAGAAATGCACCGGCATTTCCAAGGCTGAAAACAGGCCCCCCAACTCTGAGCCACCTCAGGGAATATTTTCAGGATTTTAAGAAAGGGAATTCCTAGACTCTTTTAATTTCTGAATTCCTAGAGGACAGAGAGAACATCTGGGAGTGGAATTCCTTAAGTACAGAGACCCTGAGCCCCTAGAGTGGCCTGCCCTTGGGTTGCAAAGGGAGAAGCAGCTCAGCATATCAGGGAGAGAAAGGCCACAGGCTTCCTTGTGGTGCAACACTGTGATGGGGTGACAAGTGGCAAGGCTGGCCTCTGCTCCAGATAGGGCTCTTCTGGTCCTAACAGCTATCTCACTCTTCTTCTGTTCGGTGGGAAGTCCTTGTTCTCTTTTCACCTGCATAACCATGCATTGCTCTGACTCCTATATACAGTCCAGTAGGGACTTAGATGACCAGAGGGACCACAGCTATTTTTTTTTTCTGCTTTAAAAAAAAACACTGGGGTATAGGATGCAGAATATATTGCATATGGTGTTCTTTGATTTCAGAGGATGTAAGCCAGGGTGTATTGGGTGTTTTGTGACCACATTTGGGAAACACCTGCAGAGGTTGCTTGTGAATTTGCAGTTAGCAATGCATATAGAGGCATTTTTTTCTTGTTAGGGTTCAGAATTTAATGCTTGGTTTAATGGAAAAACTAAAACTCATAGTTCACTTTAATAAGGAAATAGGATTGTTCTCAGCCTTCAATGAGCCTCGGATGATATTTGAGGAAAGACCAAATTAGATAAGCTTTATCAATGTGTGTAAACAATAGGTCCAATTCAAAATTATGGTGAGGGAGACCCAAGAGAGTACTATTGTCCCTTGTTATCCACAAGGAATTGGTTTCAGGACCCTTCACGGATAGGAAAATCCAAGGATGTTCAAGTCCCTTATATAAAATGGCATCATATTTGCATATAACCTACGCACATTATCCTGTATACTTTAAATTATCTCTAGATTGCTTACAATACCTAATCTGGTATAAATGCTGTGTAAATAGTTGTTATACTGTATTGTTTAAAAAACTGTATTATTTTTATTGTTGTATTTTTTTTCCTGAGTATTTTAAATCCATCATTGGTTGAATCTACAGATGTGGAACTGGTGGATACAGAAGGCTAACTGTATTAATAACAATAACTAACAATATGTAGCACTTAATATATGCTAGCACTGTTCTCATGGCTTTATATTTATTAATTCAGTTTTACAACAGCCCAGTGAACCAGATACCATAATTACTCTCATCTTACCGATGGGAATCCAAAGCTCAGAGAGGTAAAATGACTTGCTCAAGGTCACACAGGTGTTAGGACTAGGATTAAGCCTAGGCAGTCTGGTTCCAGAGTCAACGTGCTTTATTACCTTACTAAAACTTCATAAGGTACTTACTACAGTAGAAGTGCATGAGAAAGTCTGAATTTGAAAATGCCCCACCTGATGCTCCTGTTATGTCCATTGCCTTTAAATTCCTTGCTTTTATAATGGTAATAGTCAGCCTGCCAGCCGTTGGAAGATAGCACAGGGAAAACATCAGCTCTCCCAGATCCACGTTGTCCTGTTGAGAAAGCACAAACTAAAGTATTAGAAAGTGTCTCCAGACTGGTGTGCAAGAGGCTCAGCTTCAGGCCTCACTGAAAGGGAACACACTGCCCCTTTTGCTCAGCTTGTAAATCCCTGGTATCTCTTCCCTTCATGTCAGTCTCAGGGAGAATAATAAATCCCTGCACTTTGGGAGCACCTCACCCTAAGGAGGCATAATCTATCTTTGGATGGCAAAGCTGTAAGCCTGTTCAGGCCTCTGCCACCATGTATCCAGCCACAGGCAGCCCTGTACAGACTCATGTGTCCAGGTAGCCCAGAACATATCCTCCAGTGCAGAGTGCCCCATGTGGCTCCATTCATACCACTACTACAATGCACACAGAGCCTCTAGGTCAAAGCTACACAAAGAGGTGCCCTGCAGTACTGTGGTGCGCCACTCACAGTCCAGGATAGCTCTGCACACAGCCCTATGCAGCATCATGAAGCCTCTCAACAGGTTTCCACACCGCCCCACACACTCCCCTACACAGCCCCCTCAAACTTGCCACCATATCCCTGTATACCCCTGCATACGCCCAACCTCCCACACGCAATCCCCATGCCACAGAGCAGAGCGCACACCCTGGTTGCACACAATCTGTGCAGACCAGCACAGGGCTCCACTGGACCCTGGAAACTTACAGCCTGTCGCATAGCTCCAAATAAGGACACTGTGTGAGCCTGAGAATGGCACCCTGTGAGCCTACACATTCAGAGCCCTGGACACATCCAAGTACTTGCCTAGTCCTGCACTGCCTCCATGCAGGGAGAGAACAGAGACCCAGACTCCCAGGTGGCCCTTGTGCCTCCCTCTCATAGTTCCACTTTGTGGCAGCTCTTTCCTTTTCTTAATGTGCCTCTAAAGACCCCCATTTCCCTCTACTGGGGAAGATATATCAGGCAGTGTGCAGCCATTCAAATAGGTCAGAAGACACAATTCTCTTTCTCCTTTTTAGCTCACGGGGAGTATAACCAGAAAGGAGGGGGAACAAAAGCCATTTCATTTCGTTTCAATTTCTGAGAGATACCTGAGGTTATCGAGCTGAGGTGCCTGTGTCTAATTAACACAGTTTCCTACTGACAATGCTCTGAGGATTCAGGTTCTTGCCCTCAGTGTCCACAGCTTTCCCTCCCCTCCTCAGTTCTCCAAGGATGCTTCTATTTTTAGAAGCACAGATTCAGCTCTGGAAGGTCACCTCGCCCAACCTCCCTTTCTTGATTGCTTCCACAGGAGGATGAGGCAAAGGGATCTATTTGGTCACTAAGGCAGACGGATTACTCTGTGTCTTCTTGCATCATGCATTGCTTGCCCAGTGTAAATAAATGACCTCTCCTTGTAAGCTTGGCTTTCCTGGTTCCGGAAGCCCTGACCTCAAGAGACCCAGGTGACTGGGCCTTCCCCTTTTGGGAGATATGGGGGCTTGGGGACTAGAATTCTATAGGACTGGAGGTTTTACACACAGCAGACTCTGGCTTGCTCTGCGGTGCTGGGTTCCCTATTGTAGGAGCAGTGTCTGCCCTTACTGAAGAGGGGATTGACCCAGCCTCCTGCTGGTGGCAGAAAGGAAAGAGAGACCACAGCTGTCCCCACACATCACCCTTTTGTTTCCTGACTCCCTGGCCCACTTTGCTCTTCAACTTCTGTTCTTCCTTTAAAAGGCTTTTCACTGCACCTAGCTCTCTCCTCTCCCCTCATCCTTCTCAGAAAATCTTGGTTTGGCAAAGTAAACACAGAATTAACCAAAACTATGCCTATGAAGCTTCATAATCAATTCTTTCAACATACATTTCTTGAGGGCCTGCACTGTGCACACACTTTGTAAGGTTCAGGATGTGAAAATGCATGCCATCTAATCTCTGCCCTCAAGACTGAGGCACATAATTAAATGTGATGTGTCAGATTACTTCCATGCTAGGTATGTTGGTTTATTTGTTTTCCTCCGACATAAGCCCATTCACAAATATTTATACAATATAGCTATTTGCTCATAAGTTAAAAGAGAAAAGTCAAACCTCAGACTTGATGGTATATTCAGAATGTAAACCAAGCAAAAGTCCACATTTGTACTTTAAAAAATAGCAAATTAGCTGGGTGCAGTGGCACATGCCTACAATCCTAGCTACTCTGGAGGCTAAGGCAGGAGGATCACTTGAGCCCAGGAGTACAAGTGCAGTTTAGGCAATCTAGCAAGATGCTGTCTCTTCAAAAAGAAAGAAAGAAAGAAAGAAAGAAAGAAAGAAAGAAAGAAAGAAAGAAAGAAAGAAAGAAAGAAACGAACAAACAAACAACAGGCAGCTAAGTGCCTCTACCATGGAGAAGAACCAAAATAGCAAGTAGATATTCACACTTTGAATAGATCATCTAAGGGAGAACACTGGAATTCAACAAAAAAGTGACAGGAAGCACCAAAAGTAACAAAGGAAAAGGAAGCAATGTAGCCTGCTCAGTGGGGTTTGGCTGGGAGCTGGGAGAAGCTCCCTAACATAGGGAAGGGGTTAAGTGAGAGACCTCTCAGGGTCCACATTTCCACCACATACTATCCTACTCACAGGAGAGCCCCTCGACCCTCACAGTCCTCGAGACTAACAGAGAGAGCTGCCTAGAAATTGCACAGTGGTATTGTTTCAAAGAGAGAGCTCATGCTGTGACCCACAGGCCCGTAAGCCCTGAGCAGCTACAGCACAGTGACATTCTGAAAGCTGAGCCCCTAAAGGACTTGTCTTACCCTGGTTTTGGTGCCATTGATGCTACTACCAGGCCAGGGAGGAGATGAGGCCAGATCCTTTCATGCACCCTAAGGATAAATAACACTGTCACTAGTGCTGCAAGCTGCTGGGGGACTGACGCATGAGCAAATCACATGCTGCACAACTACCTACCTATGCTGCTCCCAATGAGAGTGTCTGTGCCCTCCCCAGTGGCAGCCCTGAACTGAAGCCACCACTGCCCTCATCTGAGCATTCTTCTGACTGCCTGGGGACCACCCTGTTCCTGCCTATCATAGGTATGCCTGAACATATTACCAGTGGGCCTGAGGACAAGTCTCAATTCTGGCAACCTGGTCCTGTCTCCTCAGTACTTGCAAATGCCATCCAGGGGCCTGGCAATCATCCAGCCTAGTCTATCACTGCTGGTACATGTGCACTCTTCCCAGGGTCTGAGGTGGGGGCAACTCAACCCCCTGGTACCACAACAATTGGCACCCACTTGCAAGCACCATGAGACTGGCCCATCCAACCCATTACAGCTCAGACCAACTTGGATTTCAGTGAGTGGCCGAATCACTGCTATTGCCATTGCTCACATCAAGCCTGCTCACCTAGAGCAAGAGAACCAGTTTACATGCCAGGCCCACTGCTGCCACTACTAGCATTTCAGCAAGACACCTGGAAGCCCAATAATTGGCCCACTTGGATCCACTAATACCAGAGCCAGCATACATCACTCTGGGGCTCAAAGACAGGCATCTTCAGCCCACTGCTGTACCACTGGGGCCAGAAGACTGGCCTACCTAATAACTTAGTTCCCAGAAAACTTTACCACAGCCTCCACTATCCACACCCTAAGCTATCAAGGAAATCACAGATACCACTGACGCTATTTATAGCCAAGGAGATCATAGAGACTACGCTATTGCTTGCATCCAAAATGAAACCCAAAATGCCCTACTCAACCAACATCATAGATAATCTTCAGAGAAGAGTCCTCTCTACAAAAGTAAATTTACAAAAATTGGAAGAAGTGATTGTTACACCAGATGTGCAGATATTAACATAATGACACAGGAAACATGAGAAAGCAAGAAAATGTGACACCTTCAAAGGAACACAATAATTCTACAGCAACAGATACCAATAAAAAAATCAATGAAATCATGGGTAAACAATTCAAATTACTGCTTTTAAAGAAGCTCAGCAAACAAGATAATTTTGAAAAACAATATAGAAAATTGGAAAAGAATTCATCAGAGAGATACACATTTTTAAAAGAACCAAACAGAAATTCTGTAACTGAAGAATTCATTGAATAAAATACAAAATACAGTCAAAACCTCCAACAACAGATTAGATTAAGCAGAATAAAGAATCTCAGAACTTGAAATCTTTTGAAATAATCCAGTCAGACAAAAATAAATAAAAAGAATAAAAAAGAATGAGAAAGGCTTTGTGACATATGGGACAACATAAAGCGACTCAATATTCTAATTATCAGTGCCCCCCTTTTTTGCAACGGGTTTGCCGCCAGAACACAGGTGTCATGAAAACTACCCCTAAAAGCCAAAATGGGAAAGGAAAAGACTCATATCAACATTGTCGTCATTGGACACGTAGATTCGGGCAAGTCCACCACTACTGGCCATCTGATCTACAAATGCGGTGGCATCGACAAAAGAACCATTGAAAAATTTGAGAAGGAGGCTGCTGAGATGGGAAAGGGCTCCTTCAAGTATGCCTGGGTCTTGGATAAACTGAAAGCTGAGCGGGAACGTGGTATCACCATTGATATCTCCTTGTGGAAATTTGAGACCAGCAAGTATTATATGACTATCATTGATGCCCCAGGACACAGAGACTTCATCAAAAACATGATTACAGGGACATCTCAGGCTGACTGTGCTGTCCTGATTGTTGCTGCTGGTGTTGGTGAATTTGAAGCTGGTATCTCCAAGAATGGGCAGACCCGAGAGCATGCTCTTCTGGCTTACACACTGGGTGTGAAACAACTAATTGTTGGTGTTAACAAAATGGATTCCACTAAGCCACCCTACAGCCAGAAGAGATACGAGGAAATTGTTAAGGAAGTCAGCACTTACATTAAGAAAATTGGCTACAACCCCGACACAGTAGCATTTGTGCCAATTTCTGGTTGGAATGGTGACAACATGCTGGAGCCAAGTGCTAACATGCCTTGGTTCAAGGGATGGAAGGTCACCCGTAAGGATGGCAATGCCAGTGGAACCACGCTGCTTGAGGCTCTGGACTGCATCCTACCACCAACTCATCCAACTGACAAGCCCTTGCGCCTGCCTCTCCAGGATGTCTACAAAATTGGTGGTATTGGTACTGTTCCTGTTGGCCGAGTGGAGACTGGTGTTTTCAAACCCGGTATGGTGGTCACCGTTGCTCCAGTCAACGTTACAACTGAAGTAAAATCTGTCGAAATGCACCATGAAGCTTTGAGTGAAGCTCTTCCTGGGGACAATGTGGGCTTCAATGTCAAGAATGTGTCTGTCAAGGATGTTCGTCGTGGCAACGTTGCTGGTGACAGCAAAAACGACCCACCAATGGAAGCAGCTGGCTTCACTGCTCAGGTGATTATCCTGAACCATCCAGGCCAAATAAGCGCTGGCTATGCCCCTGTGTTGGACTGCCACACGGCTCACATTGCATGCAAGTTTGCTGAGCTGAAGGAAAAGATTGATCGCCGTTCTGGTAAAAAACTGGAAGATGGCCCTAAATTCTTGAAGTCTGGTGATGCTGCCATTGTTGATATGGTTCCTGGCAAGCCTATGTGTGTTGAGAGCTTCTCAGACTATCCACCTTTGGGTCGCTTTGCTGTTCGTGATATGAGGCAGACAGTTGCGGTGGGTGTCATCAAAGCTGTGGACAAGAAGGCTGCTGGAGCTGGCAAGGTCACCAAGTCTGCCCAGAAAGCTCAGAAGGCTAAATGAATATTATCCCTAATACCTGCCACCCCACTCTTAATCTGTGGTGGAAGAACGGTCTCAGAACTGTTTGTTTCAATTGGCCATTTAAGTTTAGTAGTAAAAGACTGGTTAATGATAACAATGCATCGTAAAACCTTCAGAAGGAAAGGAGAATGTTTTGTGGACCACTTTGGTTTTCTTTTTTGCGTGTGGCAGTTTTAAGTTATTAGTTTTTAAAATCAGTACTTTTTAATGGAAACAACTTGACCAAAAATTTGTCACAGAATTTTGAGACCCATTAAAAAAGTTTAATGAGAAAAAAATAAAAAAATTATCAGTGCCCCCAAGGGCAAAGAGAGAATGAAAGGGTTAGAAAATCTGTTTAATGAAATAATAGATGAAAACTTCCCCAATCTAGAAAAAGACTTATATAAGGGTCTCAGAGAACCCCACATAAATACAAAGCATGAAGGTCTTCTCTGCAGCATGTTATAGTCAAACTATTTAAAGTCAAAGATAAAGAGGGGATTCCAACAACAGCAAGACAAAAGTGTCTAGTCATCCATAAAGGAAACCCCATCAGGCTCACAAAGTATTTCTCAGCAGAAACAATACAGGGCAAGAGAGACATATTCAAAGTGCTGAAAGAAAAAAAAAGCCATTTAAGTATACTATCTACCAAAATTATCCTTCACAAAAAAAGTCCTTCCCAGAGAAGAAAATGCTGAGGGAATTTATCACCACTAGACTGGCCCTAGAAGAAATGTCCAAAGAAGTCCTAAACCTGGAATAAAAAAGATAATATTTACCTTCATGAAAACACATCAAAGTATAAAACTCACTGGTAAACCAAACACACAAATGAGGAAGAGAAAGAATTCAAATGGTACAACTACAGAAAACCACCAAACCAAAATGACAAACAATTAGAAAAAAAGAGAGGAATAAAGAACATACAAAACAACCAGAAAACAGTGAAGAACATGACAGGAACAAAGCCTTGCATATTAAAAGCAATCTTGAGGCCGGTTGTGGTGGCTCACACCTGCAGTCTTAGCACTTTGGGAGGCCAAGGCAGGTGAATCACCTGAGGTCAGGAGTTCGAGACCAGCCTGGCCAACATGGTGAAACCCTGTCTTTCCTAAAAATACAAAAATTAGCCAGGCATGGTGCTGGGTGCCTGTATCTCAGCTACTTGAGAGGCTGAGGCAGGAGAATCACTTGAACCTGGGAGGTGGAGGTTGCAGTGAGCTGAGACCATGCCACTGCACTCCAGCCTGGGTGACAAGAGCAAAACTCTGTCTCAAAAAGAAAAAAAAAGAGCTATTGAATGGAAATAGATTAAATTATCTGTTTAAAATATATAGACTGGCTGAATAAATAAGAAAACATTATCCAACTATATGCTGCCTACAAGAAATACACTTTACCTGTCAAGATACATATATACCCAAAGTAAAGAGATGGTAAAAAATTCCACTCAAACAGAGACCCAAAGTGGGCAGAAGTAGCTATACTTAGATCAGATCAAACAGACTTTAGGTCAAAAACAGCAAAAATGACAAAGACAAAGAAGGTCATTATATAATGCTAGAGGGATCAATCCAGCAAGAGGATACAACAATTCTGAATATTTATGCATCCAACCCTTGAGTGCCCAGATTCATAAAGCAAATATAACTAGAGCTAAAGAGAGAGATAGACTCCCATAAAATAATATTGGAAAATTCAACGCCCCACTCTCAGCATTAGTCAAATCATCTAGACAAAAAAATCAACGACAACAAAAAATTGGATTTAAACTACACTTTAGAAAAAGTGGAACTAATCAAACACACACAGAACATTTTATTCAACAACTGTAAAATACACATTCTTCTAAGCACATGAAACATTCTCTAGAATACAGCATATGTTAGGTCACAAAACAATTCTCAACACATTTTTAAAAATCAAAATCATACCAAGTATCTTCAGGTCACAATGGAATAAAACAATAAATCAATACTAGGAGGAATTCTGGGACCTATAGATACATGGAAATTAAAAAACATGCTTCTGAATGACTACTGGGTCAATGAGGAAATTAAGATGAAAAGCAAAACATTTCTTGAAACAAATGTAAATAAGACGTGTGCCAAAACCAATGGGATAGAGCAAAAGCAGTGTTAAGAGGAAGTTTGACATAGGCAATAAATGCCTACATCAAAAAAGTAGAATGATTTCAAACAAATAACCCAATGATGCACCTCAAGGAACCACAAAAGCAAGAATAAACCAAAGTCAAAATTAGAAGAAAATAAATAATAAAGAGCTGAACCAAATGAGATAGACTAAAAAATACACAGAATAAATGAAATGAAAAGTTGATTCTTCAAAAAAAGACAAGCAAAATTGCTAAGCCACTAGCTAGACTAACCAAGAAGATAGAAGACAAAACAAGAAATGAAAAGGGAGATATTACAACTGATACCACAGAAATACAAAAGATCATCACACACGATTATGAATAACTGTACACTAACAAACCAGAAAACCTAGGAGAAATGGATAAATTTCTGGAAATATACAAGCTACCAAGATTGAATAAGGAAAAAATAGAAAACCTAAACAGACCAATAATGAGTAGCAAGATTGAATCAGTAATACAAATTCTCCCAACAAAGAAAACCCAACTAGTGGATGGATTCACAGCAGAAATTTACAAACATATAAAGAAGAACTAATACAAATCCTCCTAAAACTATTTCAAAAAATGACAGTGGAAAGAATTCTCCTCAAGTCATTATATGAGACCAATATTATCCCAGTGACAAAACCTGACAAGGACACAACAAAAAGAAAACTACATAAATCCTCAACAAACTACTAGCAAATCAAATCCAACACACATCAAAAAGATAATATACCATGACCAAATGGGATTTACACCAGGGATGCATGGATGGTTCAACATATGCAAATCAATAAATGTGATACATCACATAAACAAAATCAAGGACAAAAATCATATGATCATCTCAATAGATGCAGAAAAAGCTTTTGATAAAATACACCATCCCTTCATGATAAAAACTCTCAATATACCAAGTGTAGAAGGAACATGCCTCAAAATAATAAAGGTCATCTATGACAAACCCACAGATAACATCATACTGAATGTTAGTATGAATATTACTACTGAAAAGATGAAAGCCTTTCCTCTCAGATCTGTAACTAAACATGAAGGCCCACCTTCACCACACCTATTTAACATAGTACTGAAAGTCTTAGCCAGAGCAATCATGCAAGACAAAGAAATAAAAGGCATCATTCAGAACAAGGATCTCTGAGGAAAAGAAATTTAAAAAATGAAATAATAAAAGGCATCCAAATTGGAAAAGAGGAAGTCAACCGTTTCTTTACTGATGATATGATCTTATAGAAAAATCTAAACTCCACCAAAAAACTCTTAGATATGACAAATTTAGTAAAGTTTCAGAATGCAAATCAACATACAAAAATCAGTGACATTTCTATATACTGATAATGAACTAGCCATGACAGAAATCAAGAAGGTAATCCAATTTACAACAGATAAAAAAAATACCTAAGAACAAACTTAACTAAGGCATTGAAACATCTCTATGAGAAAAACTACAAAACACGAATGAAGAAATTGAAGAGGACACAAACAAATGGAAAGACATCCCATGTTCATGGATCAGAAGAATCAATAATGTTAAAATGACCATACTACCAGCTGGGCATGGTGGCTCACGCCTGTAATCTCAGCACTTTGGGAGGCCGAGGCGAGTGGATCACCTGAGGTCAGGAGTTCAAGACCAGCCTGACCAATAGAGAGAAACCCCATCCCTACTAAAAATACAAAATAAGCTGGGCATGGTGGCACATGCTTGTAATCCCAGCTACTCAGGAAGCTAAGGCAGGAGAATTGCTTGAACCTGGGAGGCGGAGGTTGCGGCAAGCAGAGATCATGCCATTGCATTCCAACCGGGGCAACAGAGCAAAACTCCGTCTCAAACAAACAAAAAAACAAAACCATACTACCTAAAGCAATTATAGATTTAATGCAATCTCTATCAGAAAACCAATGTAATTTTTCACAGAATTAATAAAACAATCCTACAATGTGTATAATACCAAAAGAGAGCCTGAATAGCCAAAGCAATTGTGAACAAAAAGGACAATGCTGGAGGTATCACGCCACCTGACTTCAAAATGTACCAAAAGGCTACAGTAACGAAAACAGCATAGTATTGGTATAAAAACAGCCATATAGACAAATGGAACAGGATAGACAGTCCAGAAATGAATGCATGTATTTACAGCCAACTGATTTTTGATGAAGGCACCAAGGGGAAAGAACTCATGCTTCAATAAGTGGTGCTGGGAAAACTGGAGATCCACATACAGAAAAATGAAACCGGATACCTATGGTTTCCCATGTATAAAAATAAACAAAAGATGAATTAAAGACTTAAACATAAGACCTGAGACTGTAAAACTAGTAAAAAATGGAGAAAACATTTTAAGACATCAATCTGGGAAAATATTTCGTGGCTAAGGCCTGCCTGAAGAGCAGACAATAAAACAAAAAATAAACAAATGGGATTATATTAAATTTATTAAATTTAAAAGCTCATGCACAGCAAAGGAAACAATCAACAGAGTGAGGAGACAATGTGTTGAATGAGAAAATACTTGCAAAGTAGTCATCCTAAGAGGAACTAATATGCAGAATATAAAAGGAACTCAAACAACTAAAAAAATTTCAAAACCCCAAATGATATAATTAAAAGTGAGCAAAAGACATGAATAGATATTCATCAAGAAAAGAGATACATACAAATGGCCAACAGGTTTATGAAAAAATGCTCAACATCACCAGTAATTATGGAAATGCAAATTAAAACCACATTGAGATACCATCTTATCCCAGTTAGAATGGCTATTATTAAAAAGACAAAAAATAACATGCTAACAACGATGTGGAGAAAAGGGAATTCTTACACACTGTTGGTGTGAATGTAAATTAGTACAACTACTATGGAAAACAATATGGAGATTTCTCCAAAAACTAAAAACAGAACTACCATATGATCCAGCAATAACACTACCAGGTATCTAACCAAAGGAAAGGAAATCCGTGTATCAGAGGGATACCTGCACTTGCGTGTTTGCTTCAGGGGTATTCTTAACAGCAAGATATGGAATCAATCTAAGTGTCCATCAACGGACAAATTAATAAAGAAAATGTGATATATATGATATATATGATATATATCATACACACACACACACACACACAAATGGAACACTATTCATCCATAAAGAAGAATGAAATCATGTCATTTGCAGCAAAATGAATGGAAATGGAGGTCATTGTGTTAAGTGAAATAAGTCACGCACAGAAAGACAGATACATGTTCTCACCCATATGTGGGAGTAAACAAGTTAATCTCATGGAGATAGAGACTAGAATAGTAGATACCAGAGATCAGGAAGGGTGTGTGGGTGGCAGGTGGGATACAGGGAAGTTGGTTAGTAGATATAAACATACAGTTTGATAAAAATAGGTTCCATAGAGGTCTTTATAGTATTCTCTGATGGTAGTTTGTATTTCTGTGGGGTCGGTGGTGATATCCCCTTTATCATTTTTTATTGTGTCTATTTGATTCTTCTCCTTTTTCTTCTTTATTAGTCTTGCTAGCGGTCTACAAATTTTGTTGACCTTTTCAAAAAACCAGTTCCTGGATTCATTGATATTTTGGAGGGTTTTTTGTGTCTCCATCTCCTTTAGTTCTGCTCTGATCTTAGTTATTTGTTGCCTTCTGCTAGCTTTTGAATGTGTTTGCTCTTGCTTCTCTAGTTCTTTTAATTGTGATGTTAGTGTGTCAATTTTAGATCTTTCCAGCTTTCTCTTGTGGGCATTTCGTGCTATAAATTTCCCTCTACACACCGCTTTAAATGTGTCCCAGAGATTCTGGTATGTTGTATCTTTGGTTTGTTGTATCTCTGGTATGTTGTATCTCATTGGTTTCAAAGAACCTCTTTATTACTGCCTTCATTTTGTTATGGACCCAGTAGTCATTCAGCAGCAGGTTGTTCAGTTTCCATGTAGTTGAGTGGTTCTGATTGAGTTTCTTAGTCCTGAATTTTAGTTTGATTGCACTGTGGCCTGAGAGACAGACTATAAACACCTGTACACAAATAAACTAGAAAATCTAGAAGAAATGGATAATTTCCTGGACACTTACACTCTCCCAAGACTAAACCAGGAAGAAGTTGAATCCCTGAATAGACCAATAGTAGGCTCTGAAATTGAGGCAATAATTAATAGCCTATCAACCAAAAAAAGTCGAGGACCAGACGGATTTACAGCTGAATTCTACCAGAGGTACAAGGAGGAGCTGGTACCATTCCTTCTGAAACTATTCCAATCAATAGAAAAACAGGAAATCCTCCCTAATTCATTTTATGAGGCCAACATCATCCTGATACCAAAGCCCGGCAGAGACACAACAAAAAAAGAGAATTTTAAAGCAATATCCCTGATGAACATCGATGCAAAAATCCTCAATAAAATACTGGCAAACTGAATCCAGCAGCACATCAAAAAGCTTATCCACCATGATCAAGTGGGCTTCATCCCTGGGATGCAAGGCTGGTTCAACATACGCAAATCAATAAACGTAATCCAGCATATAAACAGAACCAAAGACAAAAACCACATGGTTAACTCAATAGATGCAGAAAAGGCCTTTAATAAAATTTAACAGCTCTTCACGCTAAAAACTCTCAATAAATTCGGTATTGACGGAACATATCTCAAAATAATCAGAGCTATTTATGACAAACCAACAGGCAATATCATACTGAATGGGCAAAAACTGGAAGCATTCCCTTTGAAAACTGGCACAAGACAGGGATGCCCTCTCTCACCACTCCTATTCAACATAGTGTTGGAAGTTCTGGCTAGGGCAATCAGGCAAGAGAAAGAAATCAAGGGTATTCAGTTAAGAAAAGAAGATGTCAAATTGTCCCTGTTTGCAGATGACATGATTGTATATTTAGAAAACCCCATTATCTCAGCCCAAAATCTCCTTAAGCTGATAAGCAACTTCAGCAAAGTCTCAGGATATAAAATTAATGTGCAAAAATCACGAGCATTCTTATACACCAGTAACGGACAAACAGGGTTCCAAATCATGAATGAACTTCCATTCACAATTGCTTCAAAGTGAATAAAATACCTAGGAATCCAACTTACAAGGGATGTAAAGGACCTCTTCAAAGAGAACTACAAACCACTGCTCAGTGAAATAAAAGAGGACACAAACAAATGGAAGAACATACCATGCTCATGGATAGGAAGAATCAATATCGTGAAAATGGCCATACTGCCCAAGGTAATTTATAGATTCAATGCCATTCCCATCAAGCTACCAATGACTTTCTTCACAGAATTGGAAAAAAACTGCTTTAAAGTTCATATGGAACCTAAAAGAGCCCACATTGCCAAGACAATTCTAAGTCAAAAGAACAAAGCTGGAGGGATCACGCTACCTTACTTCAAACTATACTACAAGGCTACAGTAACCAAAACAGCATGGTACTGGTACCAAAACAGAGATATAGACCAATGGAACAGATCAGAGTCCTCAGAAATAATACCACACATCTTTGACAAACCTGACAAAAACAAGAAATGGGGAAAGGATTCCCTATTTAATAAATGGTGCTGGGAAAATTGGCTAGCCATAAGTAGAAAGCTGAAACTGGATCCTTTCCTTAATCCTTATACAAAAATTAATTCAAGATGGATTAGAGACTTAAATGTTAGACCTAATACCATAAAAAACCTAGAAGAAAACCTAGATAATACCGTTCAGGACATGGGCATGGGCAAGGACTTCATGTCTAAAATACCAAAAGCAACGGCAACAAAAGCCAAAATTGACAAATGGGATCTAATTAAACTAAAGAGCTTCTGCACAGCAAAAGAAACTACCGTCAGAGTGAACAGGCAACCTACAGAATGGGAGAAAATTTTTGCAATCTAACCATCTGACAAAGGGCTAATATCCAGAACCTACAAAGAACTCAAACAAATTTACAAGAAAAAAACAAACAACCCCATCAAAAAGTGGGCAAAGGATATGAACAGACATTTCTCAAAAGAAGACATGCATACAGCCAACAGACACATGAAAAAATGCTCATCATCACTGGCCATCAGAGAAATGCAAATCAAAACCATAATGAGATACCATCTCACACCAGTTAGAATGGCAATCATTAAAAAGTCATGAAACAACAGGTGCTGGAGAGGATGTGGAGAAATAGGAATACTTTTCCACTGTTGGTGGGAATGTAAACTAGTTCAACCATTGTGGAAAACACTGTGGCGATTCCTCAAGGATCTAGAACTAGAAATACCATTTGATCCAGCCATCCCATTACTGGGGATATACCTAAAGGATTAGAAGTCATGCTGCTCTAAAGACACATGCACACGTATGTTTATTGCAGCACTATTCACAATAGCAAAGACTTGGAATCAACCCAGATGTCCATCAGTGACAGATTGGATTGGATTAAGAAAATGTGGCACATATACACCATGGAATACTATGCAGCCATGAAAAAGGATGAGTTTGTGTCCTTTGTAGGGACATGGATGCAGCTGGAAACCATCATTCTCAGCAAACTATCGCAAGAACAGAAAACCAAACACTGAATGTTCTCCCTCATAGGTGGGAATTGAACAATGAGATCACTTGGACTTGGGAAGGGGAACATCACACACCGGGGCCTATTATGGGGAGGGGGGAGGGGGAGGGATGGCATTGGGAGTTATACATGATGTAAATGACGAGTTGATGGGTGCTGACGAGTTGATGGGTGCAGCACACCAACATGGCACAGATATACATATGTAACAAACCTGCACATTGTGCACATGTACCCTAGAACTTAAAGTATAATAATAATAAAAAAAAGAATAGGTTCCAATATTCGATAGTAGAGTAGGGTGACTATAGTAGCAACAATATATTTTATATTATAAAGTAGCGAGAAGAGAAGAATTGAAATGTTACCAACACATAGGAATGATAAATACTCAAGGTAATGGATCCTGCAAATACTCTGACTTGATGAATACACATTCTATGCATGTAAGAAATACTCATATGAACTCCATATATATCTATAATATTTTGTATCAAAAAAAGGTATGTAACCTGTGTAAGAACAGGAACTTTCTCTGTCTTGTTGCATCCCAGCTGCCTAGAAAAGCCCCTAGTTCAACAATAAAAGATGCTCAGCAAATACTAGTTGACGCCTCTAAGGAAAACAAGCAGATTTTTAAAAACGTTCTCAAGGAGAAAATGCTTGATTTTATTTTCCAGTGCTTGTAAAAACATATCCTTTTAAATTTTCTAAATTATAAAAATTAAAATGACAAAATTCCAATATAGAAATTTTCAAGTAAAATAGTAAAATATCCCATTTTCTCATACATACATTAGCCCAGGTCATTCCTTTCCTAAGAGCAACAGAGTGAATAATCATCCAGATTTTAAAATTTTCACTCATTCATCCATCCATCAATTTATTCATCCATTCACCTATTCTTTTAGCATTTGTTGTGGTTTTGATATTGGAGCATTGTTTTTCCAGAGGCTGGGAGCTAAGTCTTCAGTGGTAAACAACAGACACTATGTTTTGAGGAGATATGGGCTTGCTAGTATATGGAACAAGAGTTCATTGGCATCTGATGCTAATTCTGCTTCCTCCCCATGAGGTGATGTCAATTTGTGGTCAAGAAGCTGTAGATCTTGATGTTTGTAAACATTCCCTTAAATCAGTGATTCTCAACCAGGACTAATTTTGCTCCCCAATATGACATTTGACATTATCTGGAGGAATTTTTGCTTTTCACAACTGTGGAGGAGGGTGTGTTACTGACATCTAGTGGGCAGAGCTCAGGGATGCTGCAAAACATCCTATGATGCATAGGGAAGCCACTCAATACGAAAAATTATCTAGTCCAAAAGGTCAATAGTGCTAAGGTTGAGGAACTCTAATTTACATAGAAATGCTTAGATTCTTACTAAAAGTTTTCTGGAATGATAATAAAAGTCAAATATAAAGGGGTGGCAGAGTATTTGGCTTTTTTTTTTTTTTTTTTTTTTTTCAGCTTGACAAGTATCAGATGTGAAGAAGTGTTACTGATAGCTGGGTACCCTGGAAAGCACAAGGGGAAGAAAAGCACCATACAAAGAAAGCTTCATTTACCCCTGCTTTGTGTGGCTAAGTTTGGTATTGTTAGAAAGATATATTGGAAATTTATAGCAAACCGATGTGAATTCTCTACCTGTCAATCTGTAAACTCTTTCTGTGATCTGTATGGTTCTAGTAGCCTTTGATCACTGCGGTTTTTGTTGAATCAGTGCATTTTTGCATTCCTTTTCTCATGTAGTTTGGTGAACTCCTTCCCAACTTCATGAAGTTCTGAAAGGGGTGCTGCAGGAATTCAGGCTGACCAAAGCATTCATGCCTTGTCCACTGTTGTTTGTTTAGGGATGTGCATGTAATCCAAACAGGACCACTTACAGTCCTCTCTGGGGTTGAAAAATCGATATGGAGACACATAAATGTTTATTTTATTAACCCAAATAACCGCAGCTAGAATTGTTGAAACTGTTGTAAGGTTCTTATACTATATATGGTATAAATGGCATAATATCACTCCAAGTTAGCTAGTATAAGTTAAAGATATAACTCTAAACCTGAAAGAATTGGCTAAAATAAAACAAAGAGTTATAGCTAATAAACCAAAAAAGGAGATGAAATCAATGATCAAAAATATGAAGTGAATCCAAGAAAGGCAGAGAAAAGGAAAAGAGAAAAAGATTAGAAGAGACAAATTTTGATAGAAATAGATATCAAATAGTAAGGTAGTAAATGTAAACTAAACTATCCCAATAATTACATTAAATGTGAACAGTCTGAACCTCCAAATAAAGGCAACAATTGCCTGATTCAATAAATGGCAAGACCCAATTATATGCTGCCTTCAAGAAATCTACCTTAAATGTACAGATATAAATAGATAAAAAGTAAAAGAATTAACTAATAAAATAACTAACACTAATAAAATTAAATGCCACACCAACACTAATAAAAATAAATCTGGAGTGGCTAAATTAATATCAGACAAATTATATGTCAGAGCAATAAATATTACCTGGGACAAATAGGGTCATTACATTATGATAAAGACCTCAACTCATTAAAAATGTATAAAAATTCTAAATGTTTATGCACCTCACAGCGCACTTTCAAAATACATGAAGCCAAAACTAATAGAACTGTGAGGATAAATAGACAGACACATCCCTAATTATAGTCAGAGATTTGAATACCTAAATAACACTATCAGCTCACTTGGCCTAACTAATGGCATTTTATAAAGAGCTGTTTACCAAACAGTAACAGAATATATATATTTTTAAGGTGCACCAAGAACACTGTACAAGATGTCAAAAAACAGGTTTCATTTAAATTTGAGAATTTCAATCATACAAAGTATATTTTCTTACACAATGGAAATAAATTACAAACAAATAATGAAAAGGTATCTAAAAAATATCAATGTATTTGAAAACTAACACCTCTCTCTCTCTCTCTCTCTCTCTATTTATTTTGAGACAAAGTCTTGCATTGTTGCCCAGACTGGAGTGCAGTAGCATAATCACAGCTCACTGCAGCCTCAATCTTCTAGGCTCAAGAGATCCTCCCACGTTAACCTCACGAGTAGCTGTGACTACCATCAGATGTCACCATGCTTGGATATATTTTTTAATTTTTTTGTAGAGATGGAGTCTCACTATGTTGTCCAGGCTGGTCTCAAACTCCTGAGCTCAACACCTGAGCCTCCCAAAGTGCTGGGATTACAGGCATGAGCCACTGTGCCTGGCCCCAACACACTTCTAAATAATCCATAGGTCAAAGAAAAAATCCAGAGGAAAACTAGAAAGTATTTTGACCTGAATTAAAATGAAAACACACATATTAAAATTTGTGGAATGTAGCTAAAGCAGTATTTTCAGGGGAATTTACAGCACTAAATATCTATTTGACAAGGACAAAAATTTCATGTCAATAACCTCAGCTTCTGTCCTAAAAATCCAGATAAATAAGAACAAATTAAAGTAAGCAGAAGAAAGGAAATAATTAAGATTAGATAAGATAAAGATGTATAATTTCGGCCAGGGTGCACCCAAGATGATCGAATAGGAACAGCTCCAGACGCCAGCTCCAAGTACGAGTGACACAGAAGACGAGTGATTTCTGCATTTTCAACTGAGGTACCGGGTTCATCTCACTGGGGAGTGCCGGACAATTGGTGCTGGTCAGCTGGTGCAGCCCCACCAGCGAGAGCTGAAGCAGGGCAAGGCATCACCTCATCTGGGAAATGCAAGCGGGAAGGGAATCTCTTTTCCTAGCCAAGGGAAACTGAGACACACAACACCTGGAAAATCGGGTAACTCCTACCCTAATACTGCACTTTACAAAGGGTTTTAGCAAATGGCACACCAGGAGATTGTATCCCACAGGTGACCGGGAGGGTCCCACGCCCACGGAGCCTCCCTCATTGCTAGCACAGCAGTCTGAGATCTAACTGTAAGGCCGCAGCGAGGCTGGGGGAGGGGTGCCGGCCATTGCTGAAGCTTAAGTGGGTAAACAAAGCCACCGGGAAGCTTGAATTCAGCTCAAGGAGGCTGGCCTGCCTCTGTAGACTCCTCCTCTCGGGACAGGGCATAGCTAAACAAAAAGCAGCAGAAACCTCGGCAGAGGTAAATGCCCTTGTCTGATAGCTTTGAAGAGAGCAGTGGATCTCCCAGCATGGAGATTGAGATCTGAGAACGGATGCACTGCCTGCTCAAGTGGGTCCCTGAACCCTGAGTAGCCTAACTGGGAGACATCCCCCACTAGGTGCAGACAGACACCTCACACCTCACATGGCAGGGTACACCCCTGAAAAAAAGCTTCCAGAGCAAGAATCAGACAGCAACACTCGCTGTACAGCAATATTCTATCTTCTGCAGCCTCCGCTGCTGATACCTTGGCAAACAGGGTCTGGAGTAGACCTCAAGCAAACTCCAACAGACCTATAGCTGAGGGTCCTGACTGTTAGAAGGAAAACTAATGAACAGAAAGGACACCCACACCAAAACTCCATCATTACGTCACCATCATCAAAGACCAAAGGCATCATCAAACCACAAGATGGGGAAAAAGCAGTGCAGAAAAGCTGGAAATTCAAAAAATCAGAGCGCATCTCCCCCCGCCAAAGAACGCAGCTCATCACCAGCAACAGAACAAAGCTGAACAGAGAATGACTTTAACGAGTTGAGAGAAGGCGGTTTCAGTTGATCAAACTTCTCAGAGCTAAAGGAGGAACTACGTAACCAGCGCAAAAAAACTAAAAACCTTGAAAAAAGAATGGAAGAATGGATAACTAGAATAATCAACACAGAGAAGACCTTAAAAGAACTGATAGAGATGAAAACCACAACACGAGAAATATGTGACAAATGCACAAGCTTCAGTAACTGACTCGATCAACTGGAAGAAAGAATATCAGCGATTGAAGATCAAATCAATGAAATGAAGTGAGAAGAGAAGTGTGGAGAAAAAAGAGTAAAAAGAAAAGAGCAAAGCCTCCAAGAAATACGGGATTACGTGAAAAGACCAAATCTATGTCTGATTGGTGTGCCTGAAAGCGATGGGGAAAATGGAAGCAAGTTGGAAAACACTCTGCAGGATATCATCCAGGAGAACTTCCCCAACCTAGTAAGGCAGGCCAACATCCAAATTCAGGAAATACAGAGAACGCCACAAAGATACTCATCGAGAACAACTCTAAGACACCTAATTGTCAGATTCACCAAAGTTGAAATGAAGGAAAAAATGTTAAGGGCAGCCAGAGAGAAAGGTCGGGTTACACACAAAGGGAAGCCCATCAGACTAACAGCAGATCTCTCGGCAGAAACTCTCCAAGCCAGAAGAGAGTGGGGGCCAATATTCAACATTCTTAAAGAAAAGAATTTTCAACCCCGAATATCATATCCAGCCAAATTAAATTTCACAAGAGAAGAAATAATAAAATCCTTTACAGACAAGCAAATGCTTAGAGATTTTGTCACCACCAGGTCTGCCCTACAAGAGATCCTGAAGGAAGCACTAAACATGGAAAGGAACAACAAGTACCAGCCATTGCAAAAACATGTCAAAATGTAAAGTCCATTGATACTAGGAAGAAACTGCATCAACTAGCGAGCAAAATAACCAGCTGGTATCATAATGACAGGATCAAGTTCACACATAACAATATTAACCTTAAATGTAAACAGACTAAATGGTCCAATTAAAAGACACAGACTGGCAAATTGGATAAAGAGTCAAGACCCATCAGTTTGCTGTATTCGGGAGACCCATGTCACATGCAGAGACACACATAGGCTCAAAATAAAGGGATGGAAGAAGATCTACCAAGCAAATGGAAAACAAAAAAAAGCAGGGGTTGCAATCCTAGTCTCAGATAAAACAGACTTTAAACCATCAAAGATCAAAAGAGACAAGGAAGGCCATTACATAATGGTAAAGGGATCAATTCATCAGGAAGAGCTAACTATCCTAAATATATATATACCCAATACAGGAGCACCCAGATTCATAAAGCAAGTCCTTAGAGACTTACAAAGAGACGTAGACTCCCGTGCAATAATTATGGGAGACTTTAACACTCCACTGTCAAATTTAACAGATCAATGAGACAGAAAGTCAACAAGGATATCCAGGAATTGAACTCAACTCTGCACCAAGTGGACCCAATAGACATCTACTGAACTCTCCAGCCCAAATCAACAGAATATACATTCTTCTCAGCACCACATCACACTTATTCCAAAATTGACCACATAGTTGGAAGTAAAGCACTCCTCAGCAAATGTACAAGAACAGAAATTATAACAAACTGTCTCTCAGACCACATTGCAATTAAACTAGAACTCAGGACTAAGAAACTCAATCAAAACCGCTCAACTACATGGAAACTGAACAACCTGCTCCTGAATGACTACTGGGTACATAATGAAATGAAGGCAGAAATAAAGATTTTCCTTGAAACCAATGAGAACAAAGATATAACATACCAGAATCTCTGGGACACATTTAGAGCAGTGTGTAGAGGGAAATTTATAGCACTAAATGCCCACAAGAGAAAGCAGGAAAGATCTAAAATTGACACACTAACATCACAATTAAAAGAACTAGAGAAGCAAGAGCAAACACATTCGAAAGCTAGCAGAAGGCAAGAAATAACTAAGATCAGAGCAGAACTGAAGGAGATAGAGACACAAAAATCCTTCCAATAATCAATGAATCCAGGAGCTGGTTTTTTGAAAAGATCAACAAAATTGATAGAATGCTAGCAAGACTAATAAAGAAGAAAAGAGAGGAATCAAATAGATGCAATAAAAAATGATAAAAGGGATACCACCACTGACCCCACAGAAATACAAACTACCATCAGAGAATACTATAAACACCTCTATGCAAATGAACTAGAAAACCTAGAAGAAATGGATAATTTCCTGGACACTTACACTCTCCCAAGACTAAACCAGGAAGAAGTTGAATCCCTGAATAGACCTGAAATTGAGGCAATAATTAACAGCCTACCAACCAAAAAACGTCCAGGACCAGATGGATTCACAGCTGAATTCTACCAGCGGTATAAGGAGGAGCTGGTACCATTCCTTCTGAAACTATTCCAATCAGTAGAAAACCAGGGAATCCTCCCTAACTCATTTTACGAGGCCAACATCATCCTGATACCAAAGCCTGACCGAGATACGACAAAAAAGGAGAATTTTAGAGCAATATCCCTGATGAACATCGATGCAAAAATCCTCAATAAAATACTGGCAAACCGAATCCAGCAGCACATCAAAAAGCTTATCCACCATGATCAAGTGGGCTTCATCCCTGGGATGCAAGGCTGGTTCAACATACGCAAATCAATAAACGTAATCCAGCATATAAACAGAATCAAAGACAGAAACCACAGGGTTATCTCAATAGATGCAGAAAATGCCTTTGACAAAATTCAACAGCCCTTCATACTAAAAACTCTCAATAAATTCCGTATTGATGGAACATATCTCAAAATAATCAGAGCTATTTATGACAAACTAACAGGCAATATCATACTGAATGGGCAAAAACTGGATGCATTCCCTTTGAAAACTGGCACAAGACAGGGATGCCCTCTCTCACCACTCCTATTCAACATAGTGTTGGAAGTTCTGGCTAGGGCAATCAGGCAAGAGAAAGAAATCAAGGGTATTCAGTTAAGAAAAGAAGATGTCAAATTGTCCCTGTTTGCAGATGACATGATTGTATATTTAGAAAACCCCATTATCTCAGCCCAAAATCTCCTTAAGCTGATAAGCAACTTCAGCAAAGTCTCAGGATATAAAATTAATGTGCAAAAATCACAAGCATTCTTATACACCAGAAACAGACAAACAGAGAGCCAAATCATGAATGAACTTCCATTCACAATAGCTTCAAAGAGAATAAAATACCTAGGAATCCAACTTACAATGGATGTAAAGGACCTCTTCAAAGAGAACTACAAACCACTGCTCAGTGAAATAAAAGAGGACACAAACAAATGGAAGAACATATCATGCTCATGGCTAGGAAGAATCAATATCGTGAAAATGGCCATACTGCCCAAGGTAATTTATAGATTCAATGCCATCCCCATTAAGCTACCAATGAGTTTCTTCACAGAATTGGGAAAAACTGCTTTAAAGTTCATATGGAACCAAAAAAGAGCCCACATTGCCAAGACAATCCTAAGTCAAAAGAACAAAGCTTGAGGGATCACGCTACCTGACTTCAAACTATACTACAAGGCTACAGTAACCAAAACAGCATGGTACTGGTACCAAAACAGAGATATAGACCAATGGAACAGAACAGAGTCCTCAGAAATAATACCACACATCTACAGCCATCTGATCTTTGACAAACTGGAGAGAAACAAGAAATGGGGAAAGGATTCCCTATTTAATAGATGGTGCTGGGAAAATTGGCTAGCCATAAGTAGAGAGCTGAAACTGGATCCTTTCCTTACTCCTTATATGAAAATTAATTCAAGATGGATTAGAGACTTAAATATTAGACCTAATATCATAAAAACCCTAGAAGAAAACCTAGGTAATACTATTCAGGACATAGGCATGGGCAAGGACTTCATGTCTAAAATACCAAAAGCAATGGTAACAAAAGCCAAAATTGACAAATGAGAGCTAATTAAACTAAGGAGCTGGAAACCATCATTCTCAGCAAACTATCACAAGAACAGAAAACCAAATACCACATGTTCTCCCTCATAGGTGGGAATTGAAGAATGAAATCACTTGGAGACACGAAGGGGAGCATCACACACCAGGTCCTATTGTGAGGAGGGGGTAGCAGGGAGGGATAGCATTAGGAGGTGTACCTAATGTAAATGACGAATTAATGGGTGCAGCACACCAACAAGGCACATGTATACATATGTAACAAAGCTGCACGTTGTGCACATGTACCCTAGAACTTAAAGTCAAAAAAAGAGATGTATAATTTCAAATACTAAAATAGCCACTAAAAAGCTAATCTGTATATTTAGTAAGCCATTATTACAGAAAAAATGGAATAATAAAAGTGCTCGATTCAAAAGAAAAATAAGAACAAAAGTACAGATGAAACAATTAGAAATTGTTAGAAAAGGCAGATTTAAACACTGACAATTACATTCAATGTGTATACTTAATAACTTCAGTTGAAAGAATAGAAATGGTCAGATTGGATAACAAGGCATGACTCAACTATATGCTGTCTACAAGAAACCTACTTAAAATATCAAGAGAAAAATATATTTTTAAAGGATAAGAAACAAATTAGGCCATGTAAACACTAGACAAAAGAAAGCTAAAGTGACTATGTTAATCTCAAAGAAGTTTCCAGACTAAGGAACATTTCTATGGAGGAGACAGACATTTCATTGATAAAGGGTACTCAAATCATCAAACAGACATAACAATTATAAATGTCTAGGCATCTAATAACAGACTTTCAAAATACATTAAACAAATCTGATATAATCAAGAGTAGAAACAGTCAAATCCACAAGTAGAGTTACAGATTTCAACACTGCTCTATTAGTAACTGATTGAACATACAAGAAGAGAAGAAGAATATAAAAGACATGAACAATGTTATCAATCAACATGACCTAACTGGAAATCTCTCCACCCATCAATACTCCATCCTACAACAGCAAAATGCACGTTCTTTTCAAGTGCATACTGAACATTCACTAAGATAAACCATATTCTTGGCCCTTAAACTCAAGAAGACTAACATTATAATGAAGTATATTTTTTGACAAGAATGAAATGAAACTAAAATTTATTCATAGACATCTGGAAAATCTCCAGATATTTAGAAATTAAATAATATGTTTCTAAATTATCCACAAATTAAAGAAAAAATAGCAGGGATATTAAAATTATTTTAGAATGTATTGGAAATAAAAACACAAATATCAAAATCTGTAGAACACAAAGCAGTGCTTATGAGGAAATCTACAGCAGTAAATGCTTATGTTCAATAAAAGTATCACTTCAAAATAATGATTTAAGCTTCAACTTAAGGAACATGAAAAACAAGAGAAAACAAAATGAAAAGGAGATATAAAGAAAGAAATAATAAATAAAGGGCAAAACCAATAAAATATAAAACATAAAAGAACTAGAGAAAAATCAATAAAAACAACATCCTAATGACACTGGATCAGAAAAGAAAATGAGAAAATATTAAATATCATCATAAAAATGGAAGTCTGTAAATTTGTATAGATGCCATAGACATTAAAATAATAAGGAAATTTTATGAAAATTTCATGGCAAGAAATTTGACATCTTATATAAAATAAACAAATTACTTAAAAGATAACAATCACACCACACTAAAGAAAAAATAGATAGCTTGAATAGTCTTACATCTACTAAAGAAATTAAAGTCATTGCTAAAAACCTTCCAACAAAGAAAACTCCAGATCATTAAGGTAAAACTACCAGTTCTACACAGCTTTTCGGGAAAACAGAAAAGGTGAGAACACTTCCCAACTAATTACAGGTTGAATATTCCTTATCCAAAATGCTTGGAGCCACAAGTGCTTCAGGTTTCAGGTATTTTTGGATTTTGAAATATTTGTATGTACGTGTATATATATGTGTGTGTGTGTGTGTATATATATATATGTAATGAGATGTCTTGGGGAAAGGATAATGCCTAAGCCTGAAATCTATTTATATTTCAGATATATCTTACACACATAGACTGAAGGTAATTTTACAAAAAAAAGTTTTTTAGTAATTTTGTGCGTGACACAAATTTTGTGTACATTGAACCACCAGAAAGCAAAGATGTCATTATCTCAGATATTCCTGTGGAAAATCTATGGTTGTTTGGCATCACCATCATTCTTGACTCTAAATTTATGCTACTGATAAATAATCACTTTCTCATATGAATTCACAAATAAATAATAGTAATAATGACATATCATTAATACAGTGAAAAACTAATGTATTCAGGGTAACCAAATAGCACACTAGCGTCACCAGAATACCTGTATCAGCTGTTAAACAACAGCAACAACAGATAGCAGCAGGCTTTCAGTCTCCACCTACATTATTAAACATATTGCATATTATACATATGTTTTGATTAAAAGGTTACTGTATACTGTTTTTTATTTAGGTGAGAAGGAACATCAGAAGCAGTTGAGGGACGAGGAGGTGGCTTCTCTCAGGATGAGGAGGCATTCTGCTAGAATGGCTTTTAAAAATATTTTCTCCAGAGTCATCTGCTTTGACACTGATTTTTGTCTTAGAAGTTTCTCTTTGATTTTATAAACTGGCATAATTTCTAGTTGTCTTATATACATATGCTGCTCTAGTGAGTGCTTCAATAAACCTATCACACATTTTCATCATGTTATCTATGGACACTTTTTCTGAAGTATTCCTAATGTTATCTTCAATGTCATTATTATTACAATCACCTTGTTACAGAACTGTTTGACTATTTCACCATTGTTTGGTTAATGAAGGAACAACTGGAGTCTAATTACTGATTTTAGAAACTTCTTAATATCCACTTCTTCCAGCTTACTGATAGACTCTGAAGGTATATTTTTTGCATATGGAAGAAGGTCAGACATTTTCTTCCCTCACTTGACATGTGGAATACTTCAAAGTGATCACTCTGTTCATCATGATCAGTGGACATAGTTACAGGACAGAAGTTGTGTCAGGCCTGCATAACTGTGTATTCAGTTGCTGTGTTCCAAGCACTGGCAACAGCATATATGGCATCATTCATGCTAAACTTCTTTTGAAAACACTCCACATCCATGCCTCTGCTCACTGCTGCTAGCATGCTGTTCAAGAAAGTGTTTTTATATTTACTCTTCACTGATCTAAGCATACCCTGACCACATGGCTGAACTCAGTAAGTCACATTTGGGGAAAGTACATGGTATAAACATTATTTTTGATGAAAATTTCAGCTGGAGGATGAGCAGAACAGCTGTCAAGAAATAACAAAATCTTGCAGTAATTATCCAGTCTAGCTTCCCTGCAGTGGGCAACAGCTACTGGTATAAAATGTTTGTGAAATCAATCAGAAAAAGATGTCCCTGATGATCCATGCATTTTTTGTTAGCATAATAATGGATTGGTAAAAAAACCACTCCTTGAAAACAGTGAGGATGCATGCTTTTGCCTGTGACAGCAACTTTACATTTATGTGTGTCTTATGCATTAGCATATCCCAGTGCAACAATTTTATACTTGGCATCCTTTGTTCCTATAGCGGATATCTCATCAGCTGTAGTCAGTGTCTTTCTGGGGCAATAACACCAAAACAGTGATGTGTCAACAACTTCATAGACTTCTGGTGTCAGATTTTCATCAGTGAAAACTTTGGCAAACTTGTCAATAAATTTCTCTGCTGCCTCATGGTCAGCATATGCTTTATTACCAAAAATCTTTTAAAATTTAGTGCTGTGTCTTTTCTTAAATTTCTGCAAGTAGCCTAATAAATATTCATAATTCCCTTTAATTTTCATTGAATTATGGCAGATCTTTGCTTGTTTAATAATCGGCATACCATTAAGTGGCATGTGTTCACTGTGATGTTGATGGATCCACTCTTTCAATACATGATTGAGATCTCCATTTTAAATTTGGTGCAGTGTTTTTTAATTTTTTAAATTAACTTCTGTTCATCATTTTCAGCACAGAACTTCAGCAGTTTATCCTTCTGTTTCTTCAGGTCATATATGGTGTTCATTCCAACACCATACTCTTCTGTAAGACATTTCTTACTTATATGATCATCCAGTTTCTCCAAATAGCTTGAATTTCTGTGCAACAGACAAACATAAATGCTTCCTCTTTTTCTTATCACTGTTACCATAGGGATGTCTGCAGGTCTTTTTGACATTTTCAACAATATCTTTACACCACATTGCAGAGAATAAGCAAAAAACCACAACGAGTAAAACATACGTCTCGGCCCTATATGGAGCATCACGGGAGAACCTGCTGTTGGTGTGTCTAGGCTACACACACACCACTGTATTGTCCTTTGTGGAAATAATTGCATAAGTGTCTATGGAGAAGACATATCACAGCTAAACAGGGCTGGGGGGTCCTTTTATCCTTGGGAAGGCTGAAAATTGTGTGCTGAATGTTTTGACTACAAACTGTCACATGAGTTCAGTTGTGGAATTTTCCATTTGTTGGCACTCAAAATGTTTTCAATTTTGGAGCCTTGCAGACTTCATAGTTTTGGAATAGGGATGCTTAACCTGTACATGACAATAGTAATATACTGATACTAAAACTAGAGAAAACCGTAGATCAGTGTCCTCATGGACACAGATATAATCAACCTTTGTAACATTTTAGCAAACTAAACCCATATAAATGTTAAAAAGGACATGTATTCTGAAAAAGTAAGATTTATTCTGGGAATGTAAGGTTGGCTTAACATTTGAACATCATAATCAAGGTAAATCACCAAATCATAGACAAAAAAACATGAATAGATGCAAAATGATCATTTAATAAAAGTCAATACTTATTCAGGATAGCAGCTCCAGAAAACTTGGAATAGAAGGAGATGTCCTTCTATTAGGATGGGGATCTATAAAAAGCTACTGCTAACATTACACTCATGATGAAAGACTGAATAATTTCTCCCTAGACTCCAGGAGCATGGGTAGGATGTCTACTCTCATCTCTTCTGTTCAGTATTGTACTGGAAGTTTCAGTCAATGAAATAAGAAAGAAATAAAAGACACATACATTAAAAAGAAGCAAAACCATCCTAACTTTCAATGCAATGCTTATTTATGCAGAAAATCCTTAGAAATATAAAACACACTACTAAAACAAACAAGTTTAGCAAGGTCAGTGAAGCCAGTACAAAAGCATATGATTTTTATATACTAGCAATAAAATAATTGAGGAGTAAAATTTAACAATGCATTTATATGTATAGTTAGGGGTGCATTTAACAAATTATGTGCAAGACTTATATGCTGAAAACTACAAACATTGATGAGAGAAATTAGATAATATATAAATATATGAAGAGATTCCACGTTCATGGATTGGGATACTCAACATAGCTAAGATATCAATTCATTCCCATTGATCTGTAAATTTAGTGAAATTCCAATCAAAATCCCAATATGCATTTCATAAATGTTGAAACACTGATTCTAAAATTAATATGAAAATGCAAAGAACCTAGAACATTCAAACTCATTTTGAAAAAGCAAAAAATGGGAAAACTTAACACTACTAGATTATGAGATTTAGAATAAAACTACATTAATCAAAATAGTGAGGTTGGCAAAAGGACAGACATAGCACTCAATGGAACAAAATGAAGTGGCTCTACTTAAACTCTCATTTATATGGTCAACAGACCCTCATTAAATGTTCATGATTTTTCTAGAAGGGTGCTACATAATTTAATAAAGAAAGGATATTCTTTTTAACAAATAGTGCTGAATAATTGGATATCTATTTGCAAACAAACAAACAAACAAACAAAAAAAGAACCATGATATTTTGTTCACTTTATATGAAGGACTTTGATGGAAATGGACAATAGATCTACATGTAAAAAGTAAAACTATGAATCATCTACAAGAAAACATAGGAGAAAATGTCCATGATTTGGATTAGACAGCAAATCCGTACATGGACACAAAAAGCCCAAAGCCAAGCAGAAGAAAATGGATAAACTGTACTTCATTAAAGTAAAACACTTTTGCTCTTCAAAACATATTGTGGAAAAGGGGAATGGCAGGCCACATGCTGAATGATATTTGTAAAATATAAAACCAATAAAAGACTGTATGTATAAATATATAGAAGTCATACATTTCAGACAAACAATCTGACAAAAATATGGGCAAAAGATCTAAATCTACTTACTTTATCAAAATTAAATGGAACCATAGTGAGATATTTCTACACAACCACCAGTCTAATTATTTAGTCTAACTAAAATGAAAGACTGACAATATGAATTGTTGTATAGGATGTGGAGGAACTGACCATCTCATAAGCTGCTGTTTGAAAGGCAAAATGTTACATTTTGGTAAAACAGTTTGGCAGTTTCCCTTACAATTACACATTCACTTGTCAAATGACCCACTAATCCCACACTTAGTTATCTACCCAAGTGAAATAATATCATGGAGTCATGCAAAGACTTGTATGTCATTGTTCTGACCCAAACCGAAAAGATGCCCAGATGTCTATCAACTGGGGAATGAATAAACAAAGTGTGGTATATTCACATAATGGAATACTAACCAGCAACCAAATGGAACAAGCTACTGATAAAAGAAACAACATATATAAATCTCAAAAGCATTATGTCGAATGAAAGAAGCCAGACACAAGAGACAATGTACTATATGATACTCTTTACATCAAATTCTAGGAAAAGCAAAAATACAGCGAGATAAAGTGATTGGTGGATGCAGGAGACCAGGAGGAGGAGGAAGAGATTGATTGCAGAGGGCACAATGTTTGAAGAAAATAGAAAAATTCTATGTTGTGATCATGACAATGTTTACATGATTATAAGTATGGGACAAAACTTATATGCTTAAAATTGGTTAATTTTATTATATGTAAACTAAATATTAATAAAGGGACTAAAATAACTCTGAGAAGGACAAGCAATCACTAAGGGAATTTGTTACCACTAGACTAGCCTTATAAGAGAGCTTAAGAAAGTTCCAAACATAGAAATGAAAGAACACAATCTGTTACCACAAAAACACAACTAAGTACATTAGCCAAAGACTCTATAAAGCAACTATGCAATCAGACTACAAAGAAACCAACTAACAACATCATAACAGAAACAAAACTTCACATATCAGTATTAACCATGAATGTAAATGGTCTGAACACTCCACTTAAATAACATAGAGTGACAAGATGAATAAAAAAACAAGACCCAACTTTTTGCTGTCTTGAAGAGACCCATCTTACATGCAACAACACTTATAGGCTCAAAGTAAATGGATAGAGAAAAATCTATTATGCAAACAGAAAGCAAAAAAGAACAGGGGTAGCTATTCTTCCATCAGGTAAAACAGACCTTAAACCAACATTAGTAAAAACGGACAAAGAAAGTCCTTACATAATGATAAAGGATTCAATTCAACAAGAAGACTTAACTATCCCAAATCTAAATGTACCCCACATTGGGATTCATAAACAAGTGCTTATAGACCCAGGAAAAGACTTAGACAGTCACACAATAATAGTGGGAAACTTCAACATCCCACCAAGAAGCATTAGACAGATTCTCTCTTTGCAGAAAACTGACAAATTATACATTTAAATTAGACACTTGACTGATTGGACCTAATAGATAGTTTCAGAATACTCCACTCAACAATCATAGAAAGGACACTCTTCTCATCTATACACAGAACATAATCTGAAATTGGACCACATGTTTGGCCATAAGGCAAGTCTCAATAAATCCCCCAAAACTGAAATCATGCTAAGCACTTTTTTCAGACCACAGTGGAATAAAATGGGGAAAATAGTGGGAGGTGGGTGAGGGATAAAAGACTACAAATTGGGTTCAGTGTATACTGCTCAGGTGATGGGTACACCAAAATCTCACAAATCACCACTAAGGAACCTACTCATGTAACCAAATACCACCTTTCTCTCAAAACCTATGGAAATAAAAATTAAAAAAAAAAAAAAAAGAAATGCCCAGAAGAACTCTCAAAACCACACACTTTACATGTAAGTTAAATAACTTGCCCCGAATGTCTTTTGGGTAAGCATTGAAATTAAGGCAGAAATTTGAAAATTATCTGAAACAAATGAAAACAGAGAAACAACGTATCCAAATCTCTGAGAGCAAAAGCAGGGTTAAGAGTAAAGTTTACAGGGATATACACCTATGTCAAGAAGACAGAAAAATCTCAAATTAATAATCTGACTTGTACCTAAAAGAATTAGAAAAACAAGAACAAACGAATCCCAGAGCTGGCAGAGGAAAAGAAATAGCTAAAATCATAGCAGAACTAAGAAATTTGAGACCTCCAAAAAACATACAGATGATCAATGAAATGAAAAGTTTGTTCTCTTAAAGGATAAACAAGATTAATAGACTACTAACTAGATTAACAAAGAAAAAGAGGGATCTAAATAAGCACAATCAGAAATGACAATGGTGACATTACAACCAATCCCACAGAAATACAAAAGATCATCAGAGATTATTATGAACAACTCTATGCACACAAACTAGAAAATCTAGAGGAAATGGATAAATTCCTGGAAACACACAACCTCCCAAGATTGAATCAGGAAGAAACTGAAACCCTGAACAGATCAGTAATGAGCTCAGAAATTGAATCAGTTAAAAAAACAAAACAAAACAAAACAAAACAAAACAAAACTGTCAGTGAAAAAAAGCTCTGGACAAGATGGATTCACAGCTGAATTATGTCAGGCATACAAAGAAGAGCTGGTAGCCGTCCTTCAGAAGCTATTCCAAAAATTGAGGAGGAGGCTTATTCTACAAAACCAGTATCATCCTGATACCAAAATCTGGCAAATACACAACAACAAAAAAGAAAATTACAGGTCAGTATTGCTAATGAACATAGAACAAAAATCGCCCCAAAAATACCAGCAAACTTCATTCAGCAGCACATCAAAATGTTAATTCACTATGATCAAGTAGGCTTTATTACACAGAATAAGGTTGGCTCAACATATGCAAATGAATAAATGTGATTGGCCATATAAGCAGAATTATTTTAAAAAGGTCATCTCATAGACGCAGAGAAAGCTTTAGATAAAATTCAACATCATTTCATGATAAGAAAAAAAAAAAAAACCTCAACAAACTAGGCATTGAAGGAACATACCTCAAAATAAAAAGAGGCATCTATGACAAATCCAGCCAACATAATACTGAATGAACCAAAGCTGGAAGCATTACCCTTAAGAACTGGAACAAGATAAGTATGCCTACTCTCACCACTTCTATTCAGCATAATACTGGAAGTTCTAGCCAGAGTGATCAGTCAAGAGAAATAAATAAAAGACATCTAAATTGGAAAAGAGGAAGCCAAATTATCTCTCCTTGCTGACAATATGATTCTATACCTAGAACACCCTTAAGTCTCCACCAAAATCTCCTAGACCTGATAAACAACTTCAGTAAAGTTTCAGGATAAAAGATCAACATATGCAAGTTAGTAGCATTCTATACAACAATAATGTTCAAGCTGAGCATGGAATCAACAATGTAATCCCATTTGTAATACACACACACAAATAAAATACCTAGGGATACATCTAATGAAGGAAATGAAAAATGCCTGCAAGAAGAACTACAAAAAACTACTGAAAGAAATCATAGATAGTACAAATGAAAAAATATCCCACGCTCATGGATTGGAGGCATCACTATTGTTAAAATGTCCACATGGCCCAAAGCAATCTATAGATTCAATGCTCTTCTTATCAAAGTAGCAATGTCATTTTTCACAGAATTAGAAAAAGCTATTCTAAAATTCATATGAAACAAACAAACAAACAAAAAAAACAGCCTGAATAGCAAACAATCCTAAGCAAAGAGCAAAACCAGAGGCATCACTTTACTCTGCCTTAAACTATACTACAAAGCTACAGTAACCAAAACAGTATAGTACTGGTAGAACAACAGACACACAGACCATTGCAATGGATTAGAGAACCAAGAAATAAAGTCACACAGCTACAACCAACTGATCTACAATACTGACAAAAATAAGCAACGGCAAAAAGATTCCTTATTGAATAAATGCTGCCAGAATAACTTGATAACCATATGCAGAAGAAAAAAGTGGACCTCTATCTATCATAATATATAAAAATTAACTCAAAATATATTAAAGATTTAATGTAAGGCCTCAAACTATAAAAATCTTAGAAGAAAACATAGGAAATACCATTGTGGTTATCAGCCTTGGCAAATAATGTATGACTTAGTCCTCAAAAGCAATTGCAACAAAAGCAAAAATTGACAAGTAGAACCAAAGTAAAACAAACAGCTTCTGCACAGCAAAAGAAACTATCAGTAAATAAACAACCTACAGAATAAGAGAAAGTATTTGCAAACTATGCATCTAAACTAAGGACTAATATAGAGAATCTATAAGGAAATTATGCAAATCAACAAGAAAAAAATAACCTCATTAGAAAGTGGACAAAGGACATGAACAGATATTATTATTATTTTTTTTTTGAGACAGAGTCTCACTCTGTCGCCCAGGCTGGAGTTCAATGGCATAATCACAGCTCACTGCAGCCTCAACTTCCTGGGCTCAAGTGATCCTCCCACCTCAGGCTCCCAAGTAGCTGGCACTACAGGCGTATGCCACCACACCTGGCTAGTTTTTTTTTTTTTTTTTTTTTTTTTTTTTTTTTTAAGAGATGGGGTTTTACCATGTTGTCCATGCTGTTCTCAAACTCCTGGACTCAAGTCACCTGACTGCCTTGGCCTTCCAAAGTGCTGGGATTACACACATGCACCACAGTGCTTGGCCTACAAACAGATACTTCTCAAAATGAGATATACAAGCATTCAATAAACATGAAAAAATGCTCAATGAAAACCACAATGCAAATGAAAGCCACAGTGAGACACTATCTCACACCAATAATAATTGCTTTTATTAAAAAGCCAAAAAATAACAGATGTTGGTAAGGCTGCAGAGAAAAGGGAATGCTTATACACTGTTGGTTGCAATCTAAATTAGTTCGGCCAGTGTAGAAAGCAGTTTGATGATTTCTCAAAAAACTAAAAATAGAACTACCATTTGACCTGGCAATCCCATTAATGGGTATATACCCAAAGGAAAATACATCATTCAACCAAAAAGAGAGGTGCACTTGTATGTTCACTGCAACACTTCACAATAATAAAGACATGGAATCAACCTAAGTGCCCATCAGTGGAGGACAGGATAGAGAAAATATGGTACATATACATCATGGAATAGAATAAAATCATGTCCTTACAGAAACACAAATGCCATTGGAGGTCATTATTTTAACTGAATTAATGCAGAAACAGAAAACCAAATATTATATATTATCACTTATAAGTGGTAGTTAAATTTTGGGTGCACATGGACATAGACATGGGGACAAGAGATACCAGGGACTCCAAATGGAGGGAAGAAGGCAGGGTTCCTATTGGATACTATGTGCACTGTCTCCATGACAGGACCAACAGAAACCCAAACCTCAGCATCGCACAACATGCCCTTGTAACAAACCTGCACATGTACCCCCCATATCCCAACTGAAGATGGAAATTAAAAATTTTTTGAGAAGACGGGACGGATTTTTGCAAAGGACTATATCTTTGCCTTGTAGCTTTATTGCCTTGAGTTCAGAGAATATGCCCTGATGGTTTCAACCAGTTTTTAATTCCATTCTATTCTATTATTTGTGCTCAAATGCACTTGGAAACAATGTACGCTTTATTCATAGGGGACAAATTTCTATATGTCAATTAAATGAAGCTTGTTAATTTTATATCCAAATCTTCCTCTAGAATTTGTTATGCTCCTGTATTTTACATATGGCTTCTTACTATACCATTATGTTTCACAGCCAAATTATTAATAAACATTTAAACCATGTTTAAAGTGTTCTCATTTCTGTAACTGCTACAGTTTCTTAAAACGATCATCTATTCTTCCAAAACGAAAACCATGACACATGGTTCATTTTGCTTGAGTATGTCACTAAGGGCTTCTAAAAACTTCCAGTGGGTTTCGCAGGTAGTTAAAATAATATTCATACACCATGGAATACTATGCAGCCACAAAAATGGATGAGTTCATGTCCTTTTCAGGGACATGGATGAAGCTGGAAACCACCATTCTAAGCAAACTATCTCAAGGACAGAAAGCCAAACACTGCATGTTCTCACTCATAAGTGGGAGTTGAACAATGAGAACACATGGACACAGGGTGGGGAACATCACACATCAGGGCCTGTTGGGAGGCGGGGGGTTGGGGGAGGGATAGCAGGAGAAATACCTAATGTAAATGACAAGTTGATGGGTGCAGCAAACCAACATGGCACATGTATATCCAGGTAACAAACCTGCACGTTGTACACATGTACCTTAGAACTTAAAGTATAATAAAAAATATTTATTGTGCTCTAATTCTTAACAGAAAGTTGACTGGGCATAGAGTTTAGGTTAAAAGTATTTTATTTTAGAATCATTTTACATCACAAAGTCTTCTTGTATTTCATGTTTCAGTTGAAATGTTTGATGCCATTCTTAGGTAGGTTTTTTTTTCCTCTCAAGCAGGTTTAAGAATGTCTTTTCATACTTTTACTTTGTACTTGTACCTTCTGAAATTTCTCCAAAAGTTATTTTGATATCTTGTTTCACTGATCTCACTTGGTCCTTAATGATAGATGTTAATTAGAAATCTTTCTTCTTGCTTTGGTCTCCTTTTATTCAGTGATCGGTTGATTTTTTTTTTTATTTTGTACTTTCTCTTTTGTGATGTTGGTTTACCTCAGATTGTAGGACATTCAGAATGTCCTACAATATAAATTAATTGTCTGCATTTATAACAGAATGGTTAAACCAAAAAGTCTTCTATTGCTTATTCCTTTTGTAGTTAATCTACTCTCATTTTATGGGGGAGTTCTCAAGAGACAATGAGGGTAGTAGCATCTTATGTTTTTCACCTTACATATTTAACTGGAAGTCCTGGTGAATTATTCTTTAATACTACCTGTATATTTATATCACCAAAATTATGAAATATTGGCTTTACAAAAGGTCATGAAAGGTAGGCAAGGAGTAAGGTCACACAGGGTAGATAAGGAATTAACAGACTTTTGATACCCCAGTCTCCTCAATATTTTTTTAGTAGCATTGTGTCAGGGGTCCCCAAGACCATCCTCAGGTTCAATAATTCACTAGAAGGACTCACAGGATCCAGAAAAGCTGTTATATTCAGAGTTACAGTTTTCTGGAGTGGCCCAAGGTCTGTTATATAAAGAACTCTCAGGCAGAATATCCTAAGGGTTTAGAGATTATCTCTCTGGAACCAGTAAAAAGATGGTACTTTCTTTAGAATGTGCAGGTTCAAGCACACCAAGCCTAGTGACTTAACCCTTTATTAAACAACCACACAATGTCCTCACTTCGATTTCTTTTTCACACATATTTTCCTGGACTGTGAAGGGGAAAAGTGGTTGTGGTCCATATGCTTGTGTACCCAACCATCACACATTTTCATCCAGAGACCAAAGTTGATGTCATGAAAAACATTCTGGAAGGAGGTTAGTTAACATCAGGGCTGGCAAAGATGTTAGATCAGATGAGGAATAATCATAATGCAATTAAACTCAAAATCTATAATGACGAGATAACTAGAATGTTTCCATATGTTTGAAAATACTTCTAAATAAACCACGGCTCAAAATAAATAACAGAATGAAAAACAGAAATACATCGAACTCAATGATAATAAAATAAATGTCAAAACATTTAAAATGCTAAAAAATTATATTGAGAAATATTTTTAGCTTTAAATGCATAAAATAGACCAAAATAAGGCCAATTATCAGAGATCAAAGCATTTATCTAAAAAGCTAGAAAATAACAACAAATTAAGTAGAATGAAACAAATAAATGTAAGAACAGAAAAAAATGAATAGAAAATAAGTATATTTAGGGAAGATTAACCAGCCAAAAGTTAGCTTTTGAAAGGCAAATAAAAATAGCCCTCTTTCAAGACAGAGAAAAAGGAAAGGGACAGGAGAGAGAGAGAGAAAAAAGGCACAAATAACCATGTCATAGTTGAAAATACAACACCACTTCACATCCTAAAGGTATTGAAAGATAAAAGAATTTTATAAAAAACTTTATACCCATAGATTTTAAAATTTGGATAAAATGGACTAGTTCTTCAAAACACAAAACTCATAAAATAGATAAGAAATACTGACTCTGAATGTCTATGTCTCATTAAAGAAGTGGAATCTGTAACTAAAAACCTTACCATAAAGAAAACTTCAGGTGCAGTTGGGTTCAAAGGTGAACTCTATTAAACATTTAGGGAAGAAGTAAATTCAATATATGCAAATATTTCAGAAAATATACAAAGAGGGAATATTCCCCAATTCATGGTTTTTAGACATAATATTTCGGGTATTAAAAGCTGAAAAGGCCATTACAAGAAAGGCAAAATTATAGCTCCATCTCAGGTATGAATTGAGATTAAAAAAATTAAACAATGTAAAACTGAATCCAGAAAAATACAATATATTACAAATGTTTTCAAGTTTACATGGTTTATTAAACATATGAAATTTAAACAACTTAATTGCCCATAAGAGAATAAAGAGATAAATTATGTGATGATCTAAATAAATGTAGAAAACGTGATGAAATCAGGCATCCAAACCAGATATGGAAAGGGAATTTTCTTAAAGAGAGCATCTGAAAACAAGACTACAGCAATGGTGTATTTAATAGTGAAATGTTGAAAGCTTTTTAATTAATGTTAGGAATAAGATACATCACCACTTCTATTAAACATTGTATTTGAGGTCCTAGATAGTGAAATAAGGTATGAAAAAGAAAGAAAAGGTACAAAGTTCTGGCATAAAGAATTCATTCTGTCATTATTCTTAGATGACATGATACGTAAAATAAATTCCTACAATTACAGATAAATTGTTAAAATTTGTAAGTATGTTTATTGATGGTGATTAATAGAGTGGATACAAGCTTAGTAAACAAAAATAAATTGCCTTTTTATATACCAGAAAAAAACAGGTTAAACAAATAAAAATAGAAAAAAACCTCACACCTGCCTTAAAAACATTAAATATCTGGTAATACACTTACCAAAAACATCCAATATTTTTCTGCAGAAAAAGATAAAAATATTATTGAGCAAAGTTAAGGAAAGTCTAAGTAAATACAGCAATACTCCATGCTTATGAGTTGGAAGACTCAATATTGTGAAGATATTCCCCAGACTTATCTACAGGCTAAATATAATTACAGTCAGATTCCAACTTGACAGACTGATTCTAAATTTTATTTGGACATGCCAAGTGCCAAGAATAACCAAAATTCTTTTGATAAAAAGCAAAGTAGAAACATTTACTCTCCTGGATAGGAATAAGAATGCGACTGAACTAGCGTCCAGGATGGACTGCGCTAGTGTAGCATTTGTGCAGGGTAAATAAACCAGTGGAGCTGCACAGAGAGCCCAGAAACTGACTCATGCATATAGATAGTTGCCTGATGTGTTGATTTTTTTAAACTTTTCTTTTTAGGTTCAAGGGTACATGTGCAGGTTTGTTATACAGGTAAATTGTGTATCACGGGGGTTTGCCATACAGATTATCTTGTCACCCAGGTAATAAGCATAGCACTCTATAGGTAGTTTTTCAATCTGATTCTTTTCACTTGCCTTCCTACACCACTGCCAGGCATGCTCTTTGTCCTAACATGTTGTCCTCTACAGAAAGAAATGAAACCTGATGTATTCACGAAGAGACTTAAATGTCTGACAGAGTTTGGAATGAATTGTCAATAGGCTGCATGGACACACACACACACACACACACACACACAGCAAATAAAAACAATATAATTCATTCCTTTATTCTTCATTCAACAAACATTTATAGAAAGCAATTATTTATACCAGAGTACCTGGTACTCTGGGTTCTGGGAATCTGACAGAGAACCAAACAGGCAAAAATTATTTACTCTCATGAAGCTTATATTTCTTGTGTGTGAAGACAGACAATGAGCAAAATAAATTATACACACATGCACACATATACACACATATACAGAAGTACACATATAATATACATATGGAATGCAATGGGAAGAAATAAGCAGGAAAGGGAGTTAAGTAGTGGAGAGTTAAATAATATATTAAATAGGGTGGTCAGGGAAGGCATTATGAGAGGGTGACTTTTGAATAAGGACCTGGAGAAATGAGGTAAGGAAGCAAACCACGCAGCTAATTGGGGAAATTTCCAAACAGAGGAGCGAGCACTGATGCCCCATGGTGAGAGAGTAGCCTTCTGTGTTTGAGGAAGGGCAAGGCAGGTGTAGCTGGAGTATAGTGAAAAACAAAGAGACTGAAAATGATGAGGTCAGAGAGGCTGTGGTGGACCAGATCATGTAAACTATGAAAGGATTTTTGCTTGTACTCTGAGTGGGAATGGAATTCATTACAAAAACTGAAGTAGAAAAGTAGCACAATGTAGCTCATGTAGCACACATACCACTATTACAGGATAGCCCACAGCAGTGTTAAGAATAGTCTGGGGAGATCAGGGCCATCAGTTAGAAGGTTACTTCAATGAACCTGGTGAGAAGTGACATGGTTTGTTCCAAAGAAAGCAGTGCAGGTGGTGAGAGGTCATCACATTTTGAAGATAAAGCAACAGGATTTTCTAATGGATGAAGTGATAGAGAAGATCAAGGATAATTTCAGAATTTTTTGCCTGAGCAAGTAGAGAGATTGAATTGCCATTAACACCCACTTCCAAGTGGAGGGGGGGAAATCACCGGACTATGGGAGAGATCAAGAACTCAGTTTTGCATACATTAAATGTGAGATGCCTATTAGACATCCAAATGCGGATGTCCAGTAGCCAATTAGATATAAGAGAATGGAGATCAGGGAAAGATTCAGGTTAGAGTTACAAATTACCAACTCTTGGGAGGAAAAAAGAATGAAACCACAGGGACATACATGGTTCAGCTATATTTATGTTTACATAACAATAATGATATAAACATGTATAATTATCGCCACAAATGTATAATCATTTTGAGAAAATGGGAGAGGGAAGTAAGGTGTGAGGGTGTGTGTGTGTGTGTGTGTGTGTGGCTAGTGAATTTAAGAGCTAAATCTTCATCTTCCATAATAAAATTTAATAGAAATATATATATATATATTTTTTGGAGATGGCGTCTTGCTCTGTCGCCTAGGCTGGAGTGCAGTGGCATGATCTCGGCTCACTGCAAGCTCCACCTCTCGGGTTCACACCATTCTCCTGCCTAGCCTCCCCAGCAGCTGGGACTACAGGCTCGCTCTGCCACGCCCGGCTAATTTTTGTATTTTTACTAGAGACGGGGTTTCACCTTGTTAGCCAGGATGGTCTCGACCTCCTGACCTTGTGATCCGCCCACTCGGCCTCCCAAGGTGCTGGGATTACAGGTGTGAGCCATCGTGCCTGGCCAGAAATACAAAATTAAAAATCAAGTCAAATCTAACATTTTATATAAAATATGAAAGCATATTTAAAATGAAACAAAGTAGCTGAAAGTATTTCTGAAGACAGGGAATTGAGGTTAGGTGTCTAAACCTAAAGATGATTTCATTTGTATTTAAAAATCTACTCATCTGACAAAGGGCTAATATCCAGAACCTACAAAGAACTCAAACAAATTTACAAGAAAAAAACAAACAACCCCATCGAAAAGTGGGCAAAGGATATGAAGAGACAGTTCTCAAAAGAAGATATTCATACAGCCAACAGACACATGAAAAAATGCTCATCATCACTGGCCATCAGAGAAATGCAAATCAAAACCACAATGAGATACCATTTCACACCAGTTAGAATGGCAATCATTAAAAAGTCAGGAAACAACAGATGCTGGAGAGGATGCGGAGAAATAGGAACACTTTTACACTGTTGGTGGGATTGTAAACTAGTTCAACCATTATGGAAAACAGTATGGCGATTCTTCAAGGATCTAGAACTAGAAGTACCATACGACCCAGCCATCCCATTACTGGGTATATACCCAAAGGATTATAAATCATGCTGCTACAAAGACACATGCACACGTATGTTTATTGTGGCACTATTCACAATAGCAAAGACTTGGAATCAACCCAAATGTCCATCAGTGACAGATTGGATTAAGAAAATGTGGCACATATACACTATGGAATACTATGCAGCCATCAAAAAGGATGAGTTTGTGTCCTTTGTAGGGACATAGATGCAGCTGGAAACCATCATTCTCAGCAAACTATCGCAAGAACAGAAAACCAAACACCGCATGTTCTCACTCATAGGTGGGAATTGAACAATGAGATCACTTGGACTCGGGAAGGGGACCATCACACATCGGGGCCTATCACGGGGAAGGGAGAGGGTGGAGGGATTGCATTGGGAGTTATACCTGATGTAAATGACGAGTTGATGGGTGCTGACGAGTTGATGGGTGCAGCACACCAGCATGGCACAGGTATACATATGTAACAAACCTGCACGTTATCCACATGTACCTTAGAATTTAAAGTATAATAAAAAAAATAAAAATAAATAACAACTCCTGCAGCCTAGACATATAGTGCAAGGGACTGAAGCTGAGTTCAAGTCTTGACTCCTCATTTAATCATTCTGCAACATCAAATAAACTATGTTATTTCTCAGTTTCTCAATTTTCTGTTCGCATTCTCCTCCTTTGGAAAAGGAAACTAACATCTACAGCATAAGGTTGATAAAAAGGTTAAATGAGAAAATGGCTTTATGCAGTAAATACTGAATATGATGTAGCTGCTATTACATTTGATTACACATTTGTCACTCTCACCAGTCTGGGTTCTCTTCAAGGGGAAGGCCCACTTACCCACTTCTCCCCAGTGACTGCCACTTAGGAGTGGCTCAGTCCCTATTTCTTTCACTAATGAATTGATACACAAATGAAGGAAAGTTTAAGGGTCCTTGGATATGTGTTGTACCCTCGGTAGCCCAGCTTCCTGGGGTCTTTGGATCAAATGTCCAGTGAGCCACCAGGCTCTGGGGACATCTGGTTTCCCTTCCATCCTTCCCTGCCACCATATTCCCCAGCACTACTGGCTTACTGAGAAATCCTGTACTTACAGAGCGTCTTTCTAAAGCAAAAACCATTGTGAGAGACAACAGCAAGAAACCATTTATTTAGCAAGGGGAGAGGAAATATTAATTGTAACATTTCTCTCAAATGTCCTTAATCTTCACCTGTAATAATCACACTGATGGTCCAAACTGGGTCCACCTATAACATGGATGACGTTAATAATTTGATCATCCTATTTTCTCAGAAATGCCAACTCTATTCCTGATATTTTCCCAGACATGACAAGATTGGCAAAAAGTCCCTCTTAAGCGATGGATCCTACTAATAATTAGCAAGAACTGTTAAAGTAACTGTTGACTGCACTTTATTTATAGATATTAACATGATTAATTGAATTGGAAGTGTGCCTGGAGGATGACACTTTCTGAGCTGGTGCTGGGGCTCGGGCGAACTCTGCAGCCTCACAGGGCCATGGGAGGGGTCTGGGATCAGCCCACTCCTTTTCTCTTTCTGAACTGCTCCGTCAAATACTTCTAGGTCTAATTCCCTAGGACTAGCCCCAATTTGAAAAGAATTTTCTTTGGCCAGTGACATGTTCAGCTAGGAATGGACAAGATAACATCATCACATTATTTGCAAAGCTCCTTATGGTCAACGAAAAGCATTCACATCGCCATCTTATCTGAACTTCTCCAGTTCCCTGGTTTAAAATATCATTTATATATGAATGACTCCAACATTTACATCTCTTCCATGCACCATAGACTCATATATACAAGTGTTTTCTTATTTAATGATCTAATAAGCATCTCAACATTAATATTTTGAAAATGGAACTGATTTTTCCTCCCTTGCTCACAACCTTCCTACCCAAGTTGCCTGAAGGCAAGATGAATCTCGGTTTGGAAAAAAAAAAATTCCTCTCAGTGGCTAAAGCTAAAAATCTGGTAGTCACCATAACTCTATTCCCCTCTTCTCTCACCTTCCCACATCTGCAAGTCATGACATTTATCCTTCCAAAAATATCTAGAATCTGTCCAATTTTCTCCTTTTCCATAATGCTACCCTATCTCAAGATATCACCTTCTCTCTCACATGTGCTACTGCAGAACAATGAAGGCAAAAGGAGAAGTGAGTCCACTGGCCAGGATGGCTGGTATGACAAGCTAATATCATAGGATCCTATGTTATACATGAGCTGCACAGCACAGAAGGGAGCCTCAGCTGCTTGTTTACATATCCTCATGCCTACACTGCAACATGACTCTGAGTCTGGGCTTCCCAGTCTGGGCTGACGCACTGACACACAGGTGAGTGCTCAGAAAAGGCTTGCTTCTGCTCGTGGAGATGATAAGATATTATAGTTCCTTCCTTTCCCACATGATTGGGATTCCCCTCCTCCAAAGGCTTCTAGAGTACCAGCGGCTGGAGGGCTCCTATCTCATCTTCACCACATAGGCAACTGCTTGTATCCTAGAGCTGCAGTGGCAGATGGGATTGACAATAAAAATAACACAAAGAAGAGTTTAATAACAATAAGAGTAATAATTGCTCAATCTCAGTAACCTCTTTGCCTTCCTGTAGAAAAAGAGACAGCTCTAGTTTGTCTTGAATGACATGATGTCCAGTTTTGCACTGCTGGGATTTGAGTCTTTCACATTTCAAAACACACCCCAGTCAGGGAAGGTGTGGTACATTTGGCAGACACTCTCTTCTGTGACACACTTAGCCAACAATATCTCACTGAGGGTTTACCAAGTACTCTGCTTTTCTCAGTACTAAAGGCAACTGGCTTCTTTCTGCTCCATAGGGTCCCACTGTCTAGGATGACAGGGCAGAGCTTCACCACAGGGCAGTGGCCAAGGACCCTAACTGGCAGAGAGGGAAACCATATAGGTAAATGTAAAGAGCTCGGTCCTTTTCCTGGAAAAGTAAACTCAGTGCTTACTGAGGCATGTTGTCAGGATTTATTAAAAAGTATGATTTTGGAACCCCTAAAAATCATTGAGTCCCAATAGATTGATTAAAAGCAGATGATACCAGACCAATATCACTTCCTTTTTTCTGACTTGGGCTATTGGACTCACATATTAGAGAGCTGTTGTAGGCAGAGTAAATGTGGACCTTGACAGACCTTACCAGATGCTGTGTCAAGGGGATGGTCAGGGAAGACCTCGAAGATCTAAGAGGAGACCTGAAGGAAGTGAGGTAGCAGGCCATGTGAATATCTAGGGGGAAGTGGTTCAGGCAGGGAAAATGACCCTGAGCAGCAGCATGGAGGCTAGTGTGGCTGGAGTGGAGAAACCCCATCGTCTCAGCCCCAAAACTCCTTAAGCTGATAAGCAACTTCAGCAAAGTCTCAGGGTACAAAATCAATGTGCAAATATCACAAACATTCCTATACACCAATAATAGAAAAACAGAGAGCCAAATCATGAGTGAACACCCATTCACAATTGCTACAAAGAGAATAAAATACCTAGGAATCCAACTAACAAAGGATGTGAAGGACCTCTTCAAGGAGAACTACAAACCACACTGCTCAAGGAAGTAAGAGAGGACACAAACGAATTCCATGCTCATTGATACGAAGAATCAATATTGTGAAAATGGCCATACTGTCCAAAGTAATTTATAGATTCAATGCTATTCCCATCAAGCTACCATTGACTTTCTGCACAGAATTGGAAAAACGACTTTAAATTTCATATGGCACTAAAAAAGAGCCCATATAGCCAAGACAATCCTAACAAAAAGAACAAAGCTGGAGGCATCACACTACCTGATTTCAAACTACACTACAAGGCGACAGTAACCAAAACTGCATGGTATTGGTACCAAAACAGATACATAGACCAATGGAACAGAACAGAGGTCTCAAAAATAACACCACACATCTACAACCATCTGATCTTTGACAAATCTGACAAAAGCCAAGCAATGGAGAAACGAGTCCCTATTTAATAAATGGTGTTGGCAAAACTGGCTAGCCATATGCAGAAAACAGACTGGACCCCTTCCTTACACCTTATACAAAAGTTAACTCAAGATGGATTAAAGACTTAAAAGTAAGACCTAAAACCATAAAAACCCTAGAAGAAAACCTAGGCAATAATTCGGGACATAGACGTGGGCAAAGACTTCATGACTAAAACACCAAAAGCAACATAAGCTAAACTTGACAAATCAAATCTAATTAAACTAAAGAGATTCTGCACAGCAAAAGAAACTATCATCAGAGCAAACAGGTAATCTACAGAATGGGAGAAAATTTTTTGCAATCTATCCATCCGACCAAGGGCTAACATCCAGAATCTACAAGGAACTCAAACAAATTTACAAGAAAAAAAAAAAAACCATCAAAAAGTGGGTGAAGGATATGAACAGACACTTCTCAAAAGAAGACAGTTATGTGGCCAACAAACATACGAAATAAAGCTCATCATCATTGGTCATTAGAGAAATGAAAATCAAAACCACGATGAGGTACCATCTCATGCCAGTTAGAATGGCGGATCATTAGAAAGCCAGGAAGCAACAGATGCTGGAGAGGATGTGGAGAAATAGGAATGTTTTTTCACTGTTGGTGGAATGTAAATTAGTTCAACCATTGTGGAAGACAGTGTGGCAATTCCTCAAGGATCTAGAACCAGAAATACCATTTGATCCCACAATCCCATTACTGGGTATATAACCAACGGATTATAAATTGTTCTACTAGAAAGACACATGCACACGTATGTTTGTTGCAGCACTATTCACAATAGCAAAGACTTGGAAACAACCCAAATGTCCATCAATGATAGACTGAATAAAGAAAATGTGGCACATATACACCATGGAATACTACATATTCATAAAGAAGAATGACTTCATGTCCTTTGCAGGGACAGGGATGAAGCTGGAAACGATCATTCTCAGCAAACTAACACAGGAACAGAAAACCAAACACTGCATGTTCTCACTCATAATTGGGAGTTGAACAATGAGAACACAGGGACACAGGGAGGGTAATATCACACACCAGGACCTGTCAGGGGATGAAGGCAAGGGGAGAGAGAGCATTAGCACAAATACCTAATGCATGTGGGGCTTAAAACCTAGATGATGGGTTGATAGGTGCAGCAAACCACCATGGCACATGTATACCTGAGTAACAGACCTGCACATTCTGCACATGTATCCCAGAACTTAAAGAACAACAACAACAACAACCCCTTTATCCAAATGTCAGATCTGACTATTAAAAAGCAGTTTAGTGATATATAAAGTTTAAATGTACAGACTGACAAAAACTAAAAATATGAGTATGTGTTATATGCTAATATTGGTAGTTTAGGAAATGTCAGTTTATTCAGATGGATTGAGATAACTTAGTATTTGGGAAAAATTAGTTAAAATCATTAGCTTATACTTTTACCAAATTAATTCCAAATGGATTCAAGTTTTAAAGCAGATATCACAATTTAGATTGTGGCCTCTGGAGTCAAACTACCTAGGTTAGATTGCAGGGTCTGCCACTCACTATGTGACTAAGTCACTTAAACATTTGTGTTTCAGTTTCTTCTTTTGTAAAATGAGTTATAACAGTATGTGCCTCATAGGATTTTGTGATGATTAAAGGATATCATATACAAAGCTCTTAGAAGGTCCTGGCAAATGGTTAGTGTTAACTTGGTAAATGTTAGTTCTTAATGTTGTTGTTATTGTTAAAAAAAAAAGCAGTTTTTATAATCTCAGGAATGAGGGTGTGGGTTGGAGGAGCATTCTAAGCCTAAATCCAAAGGCAGAAATTCCAACGGAAAACAAATTGTATCTGAATGTATAAACACAGCAATATCAAAAAGCAAACAAAACCTGACACTTTTAATTTCAAAGAGATCTTAAAAATTACTAAGAAAAAGCATAAACCCCAACACAAAAATGAGTAAAAAAGAAGCAGGCAAGTCACAAAAGAAGAAAAGGAAATGGCTTAAATAAACTTACAAAAAGATGTTTAACTGCATCAATGTTACAATAAACACAAATCATGTCAAAATGACCATACTATATTTTGTCTATTACATTAGCAAGCAATGAAATTATGATAACAGAAAAAAATCTGGGAGATCTACACTAAATAAAAGGGGAACTATAACAACTAATGCAAAAATGAAAGCAGCTATAAAGATGGTCTCCTGGGAAGAAGGATAATGATAAGAGGGCATTTGTTATCTTCTTTATACCTTCGTATACACCAGAGCACAGAATATCCACAAGAATCAGGTATAATATCTATAAGTCATAAGTTTACTGTGTGTATATTTATTCACAAAAATTTACAATTTATTAAAGCTAATTCAATAATAATAATAAATGTTTATGAGGGAGAATTGAATCTGGCACTTGAACACAATTTGTGGAACTATAAAATAGTAAACCTAGACCAGTTGTATCAATATATGATCAAAAGCTATAAAATATGTATAACATTTGTCCCCAAATTTCTATTGCTAGGACTTGAGGAAATAATTGGACAATGTAAAAAATACATATATGCGGATTTACATCACAGCATAAAGCCAAAAACTGTAGCAACTCAATTATTAATCACCAGAGGATTGCTTAAAATATGTAATAGTAATAAATGTGAAATGGAATAATAATAACCAGGAGGATTATGACTTAAAATGAAGATGTGGATGTCTATTAATTAATATGGATGTCTATAATAGATGTGGATGTCCATTAATTAATGTGGATGTCTATTAATTAACTCTATTAAGAGTTTTATTAAGAGAAAAACATCAGATTACAAAGAAGTATGCATAGATTGACCTCAGGTTTATTGAAAACAAGTGTGCATATTTATGTTTATGTCTAAGTATTGAAAAAAATCCTAAAATACATACACCAACATATTAGCAGATTGTTAGATTAAGACTGCATAGGTAGAAAGCGGCCAGGACCTGGGAATTCGGAAGGTTAGAATAATAGTCTGTATGAGAGAGTGATCCATTTGCAGAAGAAGGCCCAAAATCCAGGTATGTCAGAGCTTAGAGAAACTGCTAGCCATAGAGAGACCAAGATAAGGTATCAACATGTCCTCATGGCTGAGCAGCAAGGAATCATGGGAGCCAGGACTGGAGAGTCATGTGGTCAGATAGGAGCACCTGGAGAACAGCTGGGCCACCGTCACATTTCAGTACCTTGAAGGGTAAGTAACCAAAGCAAGTAGGACTTTCTTCAAGGGCAATTACAAGGCTATAGGGTACATCAGCAGAACAGGGGTCAGAGATCAGTATCAGTGTCCCAAATTAGAGGCCCAAGAGCCACCAGTGTGGCATAGTACTGACTTTACAGATTGTGGCTAGAGCTGGATCGGAAGGGAGAAGCCTGATATATATCAACAGTAAATACTACCCAATCCTGCTCACATATTTCACAATTTTAAGTCATTTTGGTAACTAAAACAATAACTACAGCAACTAGAAAAAGCAAAATTAAAACAGGTATGAAATCCCCTGAAAATGCCAGTAAAGAGAAAACAATGAGAACCAGAGGCCAGTGAAAACTATTAGTAAAAATACTCTGAGAAGGAAGTTTAATTAACTAATTCATTCATTTATTTTTTAAAAAATTGTCACCTATACAATGTCAGGCATGGCAGGAGGTGTTAGGCTTTGCGGTGAGCAAAGACAAACAAAACAGTCCCCTGACCTTGCAGAATTCCAATTCAGTTTGCTCAGAAGTCCACATAAAATACCAACTACAGTTAAACCAACAAAATGCACATGATATCAGAACCTGATGTACTCTAAAGTCTAAAAAATAGTTTTAGACTTGAAAAGACAGAAAAGAAGACATTTAAGGTTTTCTTCCTTTCAGCTGAGAAAATACCAAAAAAGTGCTCTCCTCTATAAACTGGGAGGGGAATACATCTTTTATTCCATCTTGGATTTTTTTAGATTGGAGCATTTATTTTCCCAATGAATCATTTGTTCCCATTTTCCCACCCCATATTGAGGATTTCTAAATAATTTCATCAGGATTTTTTTTCACAGTCATGAAGACAAAAATGCTTACACTTCATTATCAGAGCTTTCCATTTCATAAGCCTTGTAGTCAATGGAGTGTTTCACTGTGCAAGGAAGTGAAGGCAGAATACGTGTGGGGTGGGCCTGGGAGGAGGGGTCTGGAAGCCTGAAAATCACACTCACTCAGACACATCAGGGCACAAATTGAGACCCCTAGCAATCCATAAAACCTGTCTGGGAGGCAAGTCTTAACTGTCTGAAAAAAGGTTCAGTTTAGGACAGATTCTTTTTCTTTCCTTTTTCCCTCTAGCATTTGCTCCCTCATCCATCTGTCACAGCTGCAGAGCTCCCCAGCCATGAAGGAATCTGACCCCAAATTCTATTTTAGTTCTAGTGATGCTTTGCATTTATCAGAAATAAATGCAACCACTGAAGACAACTAATTCTGCTCAGGCAGGTTAGAGTTTTCAACTGGGTCACAAAACGATCTTAAATATCCACATGAACTGTAATAAGGCCAATGAAGAGACAGCAGAGAATTTCCAACTAGCCAGTGAAAAACTGGAGGAGATAATTTGTCTTTGTCATACTCTTTTAATTTTTCAAATTAGTGTCAGTTTTAAAGTCAAACAAATCTGGGGTTCAGTCCCAGCTCTGCCATCTGCATGGCATACACCCCAGCTATATGAATTGGGGTAAGTTATTTAACATTTGTTTCTTTATCTGTAGAATGAGAATAATCACATCTATTGGATTTTTTTTTGGTGGGCATTAGAAATAATATGTCCCTAACACTAGAAATTTAACAAAATGTAGTTATGTATTGATTGACCAGGCCTACATTTCTTCTCAAAGCTCTGACCTTTATTCATTATCAGAAAATGACTTTGCTTCTGACTTCATGTAGAAAACAAAAATCATTAGACAGAAACTGCCTTAACTCACTGCCAATGTCACTACAAAGAGGTTTGCATCTTTATCCTTCTTCCAATGTTGGCAGATTCTTCTTTGCGTCTTTATGCTTCTTCCAATGTTGCTTCTCATCCTATCAAGTGGGATGAATACCCCACCCCCCTGAGCTTTCTCAGAAACTCAGTGGATTATCTTTGTTGTCCTCATTCTTCAGCCTTTTCTTTCCCATTGGATTCTCTATTAATATTTAAACATATACTCTATATTTTTAAATAAACCTCTTCCTTGAAAGCATGGCCCTCTCCCAGCTACTGCTTGTCATTTTCTTATCTTATCTGGCTAAATTTATCTAAAAGCCTGTTTAAAAGAAATAACTCTAATTCCATATCTTTCACTTGTTCCTCAGCTCACTTCTATCTGGCACAGGCACCTAGGGCTCTACCTAAATTGTTGTCACCAATGTGCCCCTATGTTGCGGAACAGACATCTCTCTATTCTCATCTTGACTTCTCAGTGGTATCTGTTATAAATGATCGCTCCCTCCTTGGGAAAACACTCATTTCTCCTGGATTCCATGATATTAGATTCTCTTGCCTCTCATTTTTGACTTTATCTTTTCAATTTCCTTTGGGGAAGCTTCTACTTCATTGGACCTTTAAATGTAAGAAGTTTTCATGGCTTGGGACCAGGCACAGATTTCTCTTCACTTTAGATGACCTAAAATGATCCTTTCTCAAGCCTTAAATATGTTCAATGTAAAGACTTATCTTTAAGTTTCAAGCCCATTTATCTAACAGCCTATACAGCATCACCCTTTGGATGGTGTACAGATAACTTACCTTCACTATGCACAATTGCACATGAATCATGAATTAATTATGTCCTACTCTAAATATGTTTCCTTGCTCGTATTCTACATTTCAGTAATAGTATTGCCATTTATCTAGATGCTAATGTCAGAAATCTGAGCAACATCATTTTCCTTTCGTAAGTTCTTGGTATTAAAAGTGCTCAATTTAATTGGACAATGTGGGTAAGTTGAGGAAAACTTAGGCTAGTTGTTTTCCCAGTAATTTCTCTAGCTAGTCCAGTGAAGTCATTCTGTAGTAGCAGCAAGAGTAGATTCCAGGACACTAATTAGAAAGTAATGAAAAAAACTAGCAGAGTAATGATAGTATCTTGGGCCCAGATAGTAGTAGTGTAGATCCAAGGTAAATGTGCAAAATGAGATTTACAGACACTAGTGACTCATGGAATGTTTGAGAAGAGCAAAAGAAAGGTACAATGGAGCTGTCCCAAGTTCCTGATATAACTGATGTAAGAAAGACATGATGGATGACCAAAAGAAAAGAGCCAATAAATGGCATGAAGAAAGATAAAAGAGACAAAAATTTAACATATTAACTAGAAAGTAAAACATAATAAAATGGTAGAAATAAATCCATATATATCAGTCATGGCAATATATGTAAATGGTTACATCTTCAATTAAAAGATTTTAAAATCTTGTTCTATGTTATTTACAAGAGACACTTCTAAAATATAACAACACATTAATGTTGAAAGTAATGAAATACATATATGCAATAAGTACTAAACAAAAATTCATATAAGGTTGGAAAGCATGGTCTTCAAGGTGAAAAACATTACTTAGGTTAAAGCAAGTATGGCATACCCTACCAATTTTTCAGCCTAATATTCTTCAATTTCTCTTCTTCCTGACTAATGGAATTTCAATTTGGTTTGGGCCTCCAATGGGCCCAGCTAAAAATACTCATTTTTCTACACTCTTTTGCATCAAGGATGATCAGTGACCATTTCTGGACACAAATATATAGGTGGAAAACTACTGGGGCTGGTCACGGTGGTTCAGGCCTGTAATCCCAGCACTTTGGGAGGCCAAAGCAGAAAAATCACTTGAGGCCAGGAGTTTGAGATCAGTCTGGCCAACATAGTGAAACCTAAAAATACAAAAATTAGCCAGGCACTGTGGTGTAGGCCTGTAGTCCCAGATTCTCAGAAGGCTGAGGCAGCAGAATCACTTGAACCCAGGAGGTGGAGGTTTCTGCAAGCCGAGATCACACCAGTGCACTCCAGCCTGGGTGACAGAGGGAGACTCCATTTCAAAAAAAAAGAAGAAAAGAAAACTGCTGGATGGTACTTTGGGGAAGACTATTATTTTTCTGATGTAATTATTTTCCTGATAGTTTTAGCTAGCATAGGGCTTTTGTCCTTCAACCTTCTACCACCTTCTTATGTGTAATGCCAAGTTGATGCTGGAGGAAGAGGAACTTTTCAGTGACCATAAATTTGAAAATAAAATCGCAAGAGTGGTGGAATAGGAAATTAAAAGGTTATAAGTCTTTGAAAACTAACTTGAAGAGCATGACCAGCCCTGAGCTATTACTAAATTTCTTATTTCTTGAGAAAAATGTAATTCTCTTACTAAGCCACTCTAGTTGATTTTCCATAACATGCAGCTGATCTCATTTCCAGCCAACATAATAATATAAGGAACAATTTGCCAGGAAGATATAATGACCTGAACCAGCATACATTTGCCAGAAAGAGCGATCAATAAATTCACAATCATAGAGGGAAAGTAAAACATACTGCTTTCTGTAAATGATAACCCAAGCAGACAAAATATATAAGAATATAGATTATTTGAACAATACATTAACAAGTTTGATTTAAGGAACACATATGGTACCATGAATTCAACAACAGGAGAGAATAATTTTTGTAAGGAATGAGAGAATAATTTTTTTAAGGAATCATGGAACAGTTATAAAAGTTGACTATATACAAGGCTACAAAGTAAGTCTCTGTTAATCCAAATAATTGGCATTCTTCAGACAATGTTCTACGACCAAAATTCACTATAAGTCAAAGACAAAATGTCAAACAAGTCCACAGATTTGGAAGTTCAAAAACACACTTCTAAATAACCAGTTAAAACAGTGATTATTATGAGAATTTGAAGCTACTCAGAACTGATGACCCACAAGATGCAATGAAAGACCACATCAAAAAGTTGGAAAAAAGACTGAACTGCACCAAAAAGCAAAAGTCAAAACAAAATAGAAGTAAGGGGGGAAATAGAAAAAATAAAGAAAAAATATAATACCAAAAGCTGGTTTTAAAATTAGTTATTTCCATGATAAAATTAATCAAGAAAAAAGAGATAAAAAAGTTAGAAATGAAAAAGAAGCCATAACTATGTGTATTTTAGGAACTTTTAGAAATGTTAGAGAATACTATGACCAACTTTATGCCAAGAAATTTGAAAAGTTAATGAAATGGAAAATTGTCTAGAAAAAAAAACAGCTACCAATGTGAGAATCAAGAATAGATAACTTTAAAAATTTATAACTATTAGATCAATCAAATCAGTAATTTAAAACCCACCTCAAAAAGCTCTCTAAGACAATCTTCAAGGAACCAATATCCTCTATCTTATACAAATTTTCTAGAGGAAAGATTTTAAAAAGGAATTTTCTCCAATTCATGTTATGAAGCTAATGTAACCTTGATATTATAACAACATGAACAGTAGGAGAGAGGAAAATGATAGGCCAATTGCCTTTATGACTAAAGCTACAAAAATCTAAAGAAATTAGAAGCAGGGAAAATGAAGCAATATATGGAAAAAAATAATAAATCATGATAAAGTAGGGTTTATTACCAACATTCAAGGATGACTTAACATTAGACAATCTAATATTGTGTTCCACCACATAGCATGATGGAAATGGAAAATGTAAAACAATATTATCTTCTCATTAGGTTTCCTAAAAACATGAAAATTTAACACTCATTCATGAGACATATATTTTGCAAGCTATGAATCTTTAATCTGATAAAATATGTCCATCAAACATTCACCAAAGACATCATTCTTAACGATGAAACACTAGAACCATCCCTTTAAGAAAAAGACAAGAGTACTTGCTTGCCCCATTTCTGTACAATATTGTACAGGAGGACCTAACAGTGCCCTACTTAAGAAAAATAATAATCAGCTGGAAGATTAAAGAGGAAGAAAAATTGTGTTTCGTTGAAAATGACAATGTTATGAGAATCTGCAAACCAAAATTAATAACCAAATATAAAAATTTCCTGGATATAAGATCAATTTTCAAAAGCCAATAGCATTTTTATTCACCAGCCGGAAAAAAAGGTAACTTTAAAAGAAACAATGTCTATGCTAGCATCTAAAACTATATTGTACTGATAAATAAATCTAAAAAACTTATGATTTTAAGAAGACCATTATTATTGAATGACCCCTCTATAAAACAGTATTCGTCATTCTTTAACCCTTTCTATACCATTGTCTTCTTTGCAGTACTCATCATGCATGACTTTATCAACATAGATAAAGTCAATATTATAAAGACATAAATTCTAGTCAAATTAATATATAAATGCAATGCAATTTTTAAAATAAAAATGGTTACATTGGTTTTCATAGAGCTGGATAACCTGATTCTAAAATTCTAAGGGAATAATGAAGGGCTAAGAATAATTAATTCATGTAAGAGGGAGGAGAGGGAAGTTGAGTAGGAAATTTGAGCTGGGAGTTGAGTGAGGTGATTCATGGTAGCAGGTTCAACAATTACTAATATAATTAGTATTATATCGATGGAATTGATAGAATATAAACTGATAGAACAGAAAAGAGTGCCCAGAGAAAAACAAATGCATATATGGAAGCTGACTTCACATTGATTTGCTATCTTTAGGATTCTCTCAGAGAAGTTGGGGGCCAATTACTACCGGTTCATCTGCATTACTGTCTTTGAGGAGACGTTTAGTGATACTCACACAGGTTTTGAAGACCAGTGTAAAATTAATATTGTTTTTGTCTTACGCTTTATTTGCATCATATTTTTCCAAACACCAGATATTGGCTCTCTTTTGCTATTCTATCAAGGTAAGATGATATTAACATAGTCCTTGACAATTTCCCAAGACACTGTCTTTTTTACATAATAGGTAGAGGGTTATTTTTTTAGATGCAAATGGGATATCACTCTCCTCCTAAAAATCCTTCAGTAGGTTTCCATTGTGGTTTAGAGGAGAAAAATCTCAAATACTTAACATGGCTTGTGTTTCCATTGTGAAATTCTCTTTGAACAACTTCTCTTTGATCCTCTTCTTCTGGTACTTTCTATTCATACTTTAGCCTCAGCATAAGTGCTAGTTCTTTGGGAAAACTTTCTCTGGCTCTTCATACCAGATTTTACCCCTTTGGTTCAGGTTCCTTGAGTATCTTGTACTTTTTCTTGCATTACTTCTCACTATCTTAACTAAATAACAATCTGTGTAATCATTTGCTTATGGTCCACCATTCTCCTAGTTGAAACACCATGAAGGTAGAAAACCTGGAACATAGCAGTGCAATGCCTGGCACATAGTAACAGTTCAGTGTAGAATTGTAGAATGCATAAATTTGCATGTTTATTATTACAATATGGCTAGAAAAAAGTGACATAAAAAATAACTGTATTCCAAATAATAGAACCTGTAAGTGAAGCTTCTATTACTGATGATCAAAATTACTTTTAATTGCATCTACTGTAAAATGTGACAGTTGTCTCCAAAGGACTCATAAGGTTCAAAAAGTGGCTTTTGTTAGTATCTCAAATGTTCTCAAGTCAGAAGTTTAAGTGATTAAATTACAAGAGGAAAGGAGCATCAGTGGAGTACAGAAGAGTAAAGTGCAGCAGGGTGTCTTCTCCTCCTTCTTCCCTCCCTGGAGGGCTCACACTGCAGGGAGTCAAAGGAAGGTTGGGAGGAAGAGAACAGAAACAGCAGAAGGGGCAAAGCCCCCAAGCCAGACACAGGTTGCTAAGGCTACAGCCTTGATGTTAATTGCTCATAATTTAGAACACTGAAATACAGGAGTAGTCATTTCACCCAAGGGACAATGTGGATGCTGAATGTCAGCATTTCAAAGAAGGTATTGGAATTAAATTTCAAGAACTAGAAAAATGACTCAAGTTTGAAAGCGCAAATGGTAGACTTATCAGTCTTTCCAATTAGCTTTTTGGAACTGCTTCTTCCATCCTTTGATGGGATTATCACCATTTTTTGACTGTAACTACAGTGACCAATCTCAGCTCCTGGACAGGCTCAAAGATATTATCAGTTGTATCATTCTAGACCTGAAACAGATGATGAGCAGAAAAGAAACTATCATTCCTTTGGAATGATTTGGGATTGATTCCCAAATGAAAGCAAAGGAAAATGCTTGAGTGTGACCAATTAGGTTCATATTGGAAACATCTCATGAGTTCCAACTTCGTGCAAGGCTGTGGGCCAGGCTCAATGTGGTAGACACAAGACAATCAGGAAAGGACTGGACCACCAAGGAGCTCCTGGTATATTTGTGAGCAAAGACACAGCATGAGAAATGCAAGTAGCACAACTGTGGATCAGTTATTAGAATCGTGGAACTCCAATACCAGCTCCAGGTAATGCTGAACAAGTTCCACTTAACCTTGATAAGACTTCTTTTCTGTTTATATATCATTTGATCAGATGATCTCTAAGGTGAGTTCCACCAATCTCGCTGGCCCCCCTCTTCTCTTTAACTTAGCAATAGCATATAGGTGATGTCTCAAGGACAGTAGCTGAGTATTTGTTTAACTGTCTAATCAATGGATCAGACAATAACTGCAGTAGAAGCTTATGGAAGAAGGTGGGGTAACCTGCATCACATATATGCTTTTGTTTCTTCTAGCTGAGGAAGGCAGAAAAGAATTTAAGGGGAAGGTGAGATTTGAGTTGAGGCCAGAAAGATCAACAGAAGAGATACTAGGGGAAGAGTGTAAGGTAATTCCAACAGCATTGCCCTAATATTTTGTGTTGTGGTAAACACAGGAAGCCACATCTGGTGCATACTGGGGTAACCCCACCAGGTGAGAAGGTAAGGTTGGGGGTAAAGAGAGACCACTTGGTCTTCCACAAAGCTGAGGGAAAATTTGTATCTCAGCATACCTGTAGGTCATCAGTGGCACACCTATGTCCTGCAGCTGGCATTTGTGCCAGCTGGGAAACTCCGATCCAGGAGTCCGATAGCAGGAAAGAGCATTCTGCCTTTTTCAGATTTCTGGTGAAGTCAGGTGTAGAAGTGTGTGAGAAGAGTTGCAGGGAGAAAACATATGGAAACATGCTTTTATCTTGGTTGTCGACCTTGAAAAAATAACAATTAATGTGTATTGAAAATCCCTTCTCTATTACAGGTATTAGTCCAAGCTATAATTCTTTTTTTTTTACAACTTTATAGGTAAATTCAGGTGTTAATATCTTTAGGAGAAACTGAGGCACAGAGGGACATGGTATCATAGCATCTGTGGAGGGGTAGCCTGGGAGAGTGTTCCTGACAGGCAATGCCATCACTGTGTGAGAGGCAATATCACTGTGGTTGGGAAGGGGATAGTGTCAAGTGAGATGACTGATATATTTCAACTGCCCCTGCACTCCAAAGGCTTCCAGCCTGAGAACTTCCAGCCTGAACAAACTTCCAGCCAGAACTTCCAGCCTGAGAACAAACTGTAAAGCATCAAGCTGGGCCCAGCACATAAGAAGCTTCTTGCAATGAAGTAGCAGTGCATTACGCTGTAGAAAGAACAGAGAAGCACACAATCAGCAGAGGGTGTGGGAAAGTAGAACCTGGAATTACTCAATTTACTTAGGAGCTTTTCAGAACTGAGGAGGGGTCACATATCAGATTAAAGGAAGGAATTCCAAGCCTCAGGGCCTGGGTTTCAACAGGAAAAGCCCTGGAGCAGCATCCCTCAGTGTATGTTCCCTACCTCAGGCCTGTTTGTGGGGTGAGCGAGGGTAGGTGACAAGACTGGGGAAAAAGACAGATGTTGGTTCTGCCAGGGTTTGGACCATCAGATTCACCATGGCCTTAGCCTGCTCAAAACTGTCCATAGGTAAGTTTCACAGTTTATCATAAGACTGATAGGGAGCCAATGAAGTGCTCTAAGCAAGTGAGTGACATGATTTTTATGTGGATCACTATGGCTGGAGTATAGGTAATGGACCAGAAAGGAGACAAGGTGATGGCTTAGATCAGCTGTGTCCAAAGAGGACTCATATGCCCTGGAGGTGTGCATTGTGGTGCTCTGGAGTATGGTAAGGAAATCAAATAACTTTATCTTTGTTATTTTAAAAATAAAATAAAGTCTACTCAAACTGAATATAAAGATGGACACAGGTACCCTCTTTTAATTCCAATCAAATCATTATTTGAAATTCAATTTCAATTTCAATCATTACTATTAATGATTAACCATATCTGGTTCATATTGTTACTTGAGATATTTGCTAATTACAGTATAAAGCCATTATAATCAAGATGGTTCAAAGACAATATTTCAAATATACAATATTTCATCTTTATCTTAGTAAGATTTTGTGTATGTTTTTAACATGTTTATGAAAATTAATCAAAGAATACATGAATATAATTGATAAGCAAGAAAATATACATATATTGGCAGTCAGTGCATGCTCAACATTTTTTATTAATAGAAGTGCAGTGAATCAGTCTGGATCTGTTCAGGAGAGAAACCATCCAGTAATTCAAACGGGGAACGTTTAATATAAATAAATACTATAACAGAGGACTGAACTAATGAAGGATTGGTTAGCAGGAAGTACAGCGAACTCTTAAAAACTATAGGATTAGCAGATATGAGGAGCAGAGCACTCAAGGAGGAGATCCTCCCTGCCCTCACGGCTGAAACCCAGACCTTGTTGGAGAGGGCACAGCCATCACTCACAGAATGGCAGAGAAGTCAATGTGGTACTACACCAGCAGAACTTACTGGAAATCTGCCTCTGGCACTGGCCAGAAATCTGCCATCTAGGTGCTAGGAAAAGCTGTTCATGGGAAGGTGTCTCGCCAAGGGAGTGCCTGGGGAAGCGGCTGCCCATTGGGTGCTGCTGATTGCTACGCGCTGCAGGGGCTGAGTACTGGAGAGGCCATAGGTGTTGTCGAGCCTTGCACTGAAGCTGCTGCCCACATTACAGGAAAGCGATTCCTGGGTGCTGGAGGAACTGTGCCTCCCTGCAGAGGCCTCAGGGGAGGACAGCAGAGCTGGGAAGAAAAACTCCCCCTTCCTCTTGCAATGCCTCTCCTGCGCCCTCTACTGACAGAGCTTAACATTGTGCTGGGTGGTAAAAGGAAATAGATGTAAAGGTCCGAACTCGACTTTTCCAGAGCAGAAAATGAAGGGTGAATTTGAAGCTGAGAGAAAATAAATTTGCAACTGGTACATGAATATCAAAAAATTGGGGGGCACATACCCTATATATATATATATATATATATATATATATATATATATATATTTACTTACTTATAAGTTTTATACCTGTATAGAATTCTAACATTATGTATGTAATAAACATATACAAAAGAGAAATAACAAAGATGAGAAAACATAAATAGAAGTCCTACTATTTTATTCTTGCACCCCAGTGTATGTCATCCCACAACCCACTCTGAAGATGACTGCACCCAGTCAAAGCCTTCAGGGACCAGTACCAAATGGCTTACTCTATGATGCCTTTCTCGTCTTCTTAGCTCACAGTAATCTCTGTGTATTTCACTTGTTTGTATGCATCCTGCTCTGTGCTGCTACTTCAGCTTTTCACAGGTGTGTCCTATCTTCCCTAACAAGTGCAGGGAGCACATGTCATATTATTTTGTACTATTCTTCATAGGGCTAGGCACAAATTACACAGTTATCATAGACCCGTTGGTTCACTGACTACTCTTAAATAACATCAATATTTACCTTAACGCTTCATTTTTCTTGTTATTCAGATCATAACCATCGAGAAGCATCATACGTTTCTGAACTTTAAACCATAGATCTAGGTCTTCTTGTCATCCAGGGATACTAGGCAAGTGAGTAATAAAGTGCATTCGTTGATTTCAGTATTGAATATCTGCTGCACAACTTTCTGACTAGTCTACACAAACCCTCTGTCAATCCCAGTGTAGATACTGGGGACAGGTGTGCAAACCCAGCTGCTTTGCTGGAGAGAAATTTATCTCCTCTCCATCTCTGATGTGACTAAACATTAATTGAATACAAATTCGAGATTCTAACCTAATATGAGTTTATGCTTCTTCAAGAAGGAAAACGCCTACTTCCTTTAAATTCATTTATGTCAGAAGTCAGTCTGAGGCAGACTGCTCTACACTGGGTAAATTCTCACAGCACTTCACAAACACATATATTTCCCAAGCCCCTCAGGGATGTTCAGTTATCTGCTGAGCTAGTTGGGATTTGACTAAATAGCCACACAATTGCTCACCATCTGGGCCATCCTCAGACCTAGACCTGCAAAGAAAAGGAAGGTCTGTTGGTCCCTCTGTGCCCTCTCACTCCCATCCTGTCCCCATCACTCCTGTAGAGTTTTGTTTTTTTTTTTCCTGGAAAACACATTTGCAAGCCAATTACCATCAGCTCACCCATACGACAGACTCTGAAATAGAGTGGGTGGTTACTCATTAATTTTTCTTTCCTTTCTCCTTACTCTCAGGCCTGAGTGTCACACTCCTGGTGATGTCTGTAAAATAGAATCCTCCCAGCCCTGGGGATTCAAATACCAGCATATTTTTCAAGTAAACTTACAGTTTGAGGATAATTTGCTCGCTAGAGAAGCAAAATGTTGACAAAACATGGCTTAGTCTCATCTCAAGTTTCTACTTCCATCTTCAGAATCGATGAGGATGCTGGAAAGTGCATCATTAATCCCATTACATCATCTTATTGAAGATGCTGGTGTGGTGTTTACGAAAGGAGATGCTTTCTTTCCCCATAAAATCGATGATGACAGGGTAAGGCTCTGGGCAGGGAATGAGCAGTCTGGAGCTCCAATTCGACATACAGCTCCCACACAAGTAGCCTGTAACTCAGGGGCTGCTACCAAAAGTGGGCCAGCACTGCCACTGCATTCTACATTAGGTGGCTGCCTTTGGACAGGCTGTCCAAAGCCTCAGGGCCCTCTTGTACTGACCGTGGGAGCTTGACCCGGGCCAGCCACAACCCTGGTCAATTAGCATGGATGGCAGATGCTTAAAAATGTAACCACTGCTCCAAATGACGTTCAGATAATACTCTCCTTGTATAAAGACCTAGGGAATTACTGGGCTTTCAGTTTCTTTCCCCACCAAAGTTAATGATATTTAACCATTAAGAAATAGGCAATACATACCACTTCATCTTTTTCAAGGAGGTTAAAAAATCGTTAAAGATAATTTTTTAAAACCCTGGTTATTTATGTAGGAGCAGGACTTTATCAGCTGGCCACTTTGATGTTGATGTTTTTCTTTAAGACAAAATCATGATATCATTAAAAATTCACTGGTTTTGTTACCCTAATACTTACTCCATGCCTAATCTCACGCCATAAGTGACCATCACTCACACATAGGTTGAGAGTGAGCAATGGGGTCAGGGTCAAGTATCCACTATAAATAACTGTTTTATACATTATTTAGAAATGTTTTTAAAGCTAAACATTTATCTGTTTGCTTTTAGATAGTGTCCAAATGCACGTAGCATTTATTTTCTCCCTCTTGCCCTACATCACATCTTCTGGAAAAATCATGCTCTCAGATTGAAAGTTGGTGGTGGTGGCAATAGCAACAGCAGTCACCAAAGGAGGAGCTGTGGCAGTGGGCATTGAAAGGAGAAGAGATTGGACCTGAAAGAAGAGAGAATGAGCCCTTAACATAAGCCTTGAGATATGGAAGATGAAGGAAAGTGAGCCCGGGCCCCAGGGCTGCACTTTGGAGATATGTATCTATGAGGCAGAAGTAGGCTGAGACATAGGAAAGAGGGGATAAAAACTTGTGGCCTGCAGGACACATCAATGCATGTAGGAGGCGACTTTGGCCATTCTTCAAACTGATGTTATTTAAATATCTGTTCAGTATTTATGAGAAGTTGGCTGCTCTGATGGGTAGAGAAAGAGGATTGTTGGAGACAGTGCTAGTCTTTCCTCTACCACCCAAACAGCTCAAGCCTGAAGCCTGCAGTTGCCTGGACCTACACCTTCAGGAGACATGTTAGTGAGCATCTACTGCAACTGGAGCTATTTGGGAATGTCATCACTTTTTCAGGTATTATTCCCAACTATATGTAATGTTCTCCCAGAAAGAAATAGAGATTAATAGGTTCCTCCACCTCAATGTTTTAGTACCCTTTATTGGAAATCTGTCTGGCCAGCCTATTCCTTATTCAGGCTCTGATGTATCATTTATTCAGCAAAAACTATATCGGCCCATGAGGCATCCTTGGTGGGTCCTCCTGACATGAGTGACTCACAGGGTGGAGTGTGATGAAAGCAGCAGAATGCCAGTGCCGCTGAAGTGTACTGGATTCAAGTCACGACACAAACTCATTTTTATTCTAGAGTTGATGGAAGCATTGTTCAGGATCTATTTTTTATACAAAGATGGATATTTTGAAGTTTAGTATAAGCAGGAAAGCTGAGTTTTGGAACACAGGCTTTAAGTAGACTTACATTCAAATGCTATCTCACCTTTATCACTTGTGTGGCCTTAGGCAAGTAATGAACCCCTCTATACCTCAGTTTCCTATTCTGTAAGATGAACATAATAGCGATTTCACTTTTGTGAAAATTAAGTGGGAAACACACTGGAACTGGGGTCTGGCATATAGGCAATGTGGATAGATTTATTAGGACAGATGTTGGTAGGGTGATAGGCCTGGGCTCTGGGAAGCTGAGGGAAACGCAGCCCTTGCTGCATGGAGCCTCTTCTAAAATGAGTAGGTGGCCCCTGCAGGAATATTACCCCTGCCGCCACCCCACTTCACCTGGCTGGAAGCAGGGGCAACTCTATGCATTTGGGCCTGCGCCCTTCTCTGTTGTCTCCAAGTCTTATTTGCACTCTGGTAGAGTTTTCAGGGGGTGTATGTGTGTTTGTATATTTTTTATTGTGGTAAAGTGTACATCATAAAAGTTATCATTTTAACCATGTGTTTAAGTATACAATTCAGTGGCTATTAAGTACATTCACAGTGTTGTACAACCATCTCTACTGTCTATCTCCAGAATGCTGGCATCACCCCAAACAGACACTCTGTATCCATTAAACAATTTCCCCTCCCCGAAGCCCCTGGCAACGCTTGTGGAGTTCTCTAATCCCCAGTAAAGAGAGTAAGTGACTCTGACAGTGAGCAGGAGCCCACTTGAAATCTCCTATTCCAAACCTACCTCTGAGTTTTATGACTCCTTTGGAAGCCACTCCCTAAAAGCTGCGGGGAGCTCAAAAGCACATCTGGATGTGTGACCCCTCTGCCTGAGAGCCCAGCAGTACACCCATCCTCCCACCCCCAGCCCGCCTAGCGGTGGCCCTGCAACCTCCTCAGCGTGGGGAGTTCAGCTTTCTTTTCTTTCTCCAGGACCAGTCACACCTCCCTCAGCTATTTCTGTAACTGCTAGAATGGAGAAATATACAGAGCAGAGACAGGATAAGGGTCTGATGCCCATGACTGGATATGAAATCTAAGAGACAGTAAAATAAAAACCCATTTTAAAAAAGGATCAGGTCAATTCCTAAAATCCACCCATCCACACTTTGAAAATACAGAAGGAATTTCTTCTGTTAAAAAAAAAAAAAAAAAAAGAAAAAGAAAAAAGGAAAGGAGGTCTGATGGCTCTGATACGTGGAAGGGATTAAATACTAAAAATAGCCTAAGGTATTGAGAATGCCAAGGGAGTGCTCAGTTCATGAAGCTGAGGGCAGTAAAATCTGGTATTAAATGCTAACAAGAGAGGAGTTCTTACAGAATGTTCAGTATCTGTGAGTCACTGGGACCTTCCTCCATCAAATGTGAAGCAATATTCTTTAATAGCAGGATTACAGATCTTACTGTCCAACCCAGTGTGTTAAGAAAGCACTATATACCCAGTAAAGGATGCAAACTGACCTGAAATGATGGAAATGAATGATGGATTAGATTCTCTAATGCCTCCCTGTTTTGAGTGAAGCCATGCTGATGGCCAGGTGACATTTGCAGGGCCATCTGGTGACATTTCTTTTTGGGAACAGATTAATAGTGACTGAGGAGGGGGGTAGAGTTGGTACAGGGGCCAACACAAGATTTTCAGGTGGCTTCCTGGAGTTGAGTATGTCTTTGAAGGGGGAGGTCCTGTATTTTTTTCTAGGAGAATGTGGCCAAACTATAATTGTTAAACACTGCATGACCTGATGGGGGACTCCTTCTGCGCAGAAAGAGTTCCTTTAAATTCTGAAAGCATGAATTAATATGAAACCCAAATATTCAGGAAAGTCCCTTGTTAGAAAAGGATGTTTCCCCCTTCCCCTCACTCCTCCAGGAACAGAGGGAAATAAATGCAGCTAGGGCAGAGTCACTGCTTCATGGAATTGCTTCCTGCTCTGATGACACAGACTTAGCCTTCTGCCAGCCTGTGGTTTCCTCCTTCAGTTTCCATGGGCATTCCAGTGCTAGCACGGAGCCTATCTGTTGAAAGAACAAATGCTTCAGGAGACCTGGGACCACTCTCTCATGCTCTGCCTTCACTCAGTTCTTGATCCCTGTCTCAATCTAGCAAGACTCCAAAATTCCTTGTCCTGTTTCCCACTCCCTCAAAAAGCTGCTGGCCAAGGCTGTTGTGAAAGAAGAGGAAACCTTTTCCTCTAGGCACAAGTAGAAGCACATATCCACAATCTTCCTGATTCCCCAGTTCCCACAGCATGTTTATTTGAGAGCTGCCAGCCCCAAGACCCCTGAAGCTGCATATGAAACTTCCCCATGCTTTGATTGAAATATTTGGACCAGGTGTGGTGGCTCACACCTGTAATCTCAGCACTTTGGGAGGCTGAGGTGGGTGGATCACCTGAGGTCAAGAGTTCGAGACCAGCCTGGCCAACATGGTGAAACCCCATCTCTACTAAAAATACAAAAAAAATTAGCTGGCCCTGGTGGCAGGTGACCATAATCCCAGCTACTCGGGAGGCTGAGGCGGGAGAATCGCTTAAACCGGGGAGGCGGAGGTTGCAGTGAGCTGAGATTGCGCCATGGCACTCCAGCCTGGGGGACAAGCAGGAACAACAAAAAAAAAGAAACATTTTGATGAAAATGGTTTGAAAGCAGTATTGGTTAATTGATAAGTCCCAGCTTCTCTTCTGGGCACACTGACTGTGACCCCTCAGCCTCCAAAAGAGAGAAGACAGACAAGCTTCCTTTGAAGGCTGTGCTCTGCATTTTGGCTTGTTCAAGGATGCCTGGCTAGCAGGGAAGCCCTGATCTCAGCAAACATGGACAAAGGAAACGAAACCCTGTTCAGGAACAGGGGCCTCATCCACCTGCAGAAACGGTCCTTTGAGACCAAACTTTGTGTTCGGTTTCCTTACTTAAACAAATTATAGCAAAGAAGCTGGCAAAATAGTGTCACAACCATATAAAAATTGCAAGTGAAGAACCGTGGACGGAGATTATACAGGAAAGATATATCAAACTTTAACAGTGGCTACTTCAGGATTATCTACTCTTCTGTTTTCACTCAAGTTTTCTGTATTGAGCAGACAGATTACATAATAAAGAAAAATCTGGCAAATTATCTTTGAAAAGTAAAACATTTTAAAATTTAAAAAGGACCCAAGTTAAAGTGAGACTGATTACTGATTTTGTAGTTACTATAAAAGAAATCATCAGACCAGTACACGCCAAAAGACCACAAGCTCCCTGAAGGCAGAGGCTCTTTCATACACTCAGCACACAGCCCTGTCTCTTCCCTCACAGAGAAGACAGAGACATTAGAAGGGCTACACTTGACTTCCTACCTTTGGATTCATAAATTCATAAGAGGCACTTTCACTTGCCTCTCCCTCCCACTGTGACATGGGAAGAAGAGTTTTATCAAAAGCAAATCCGCCAACTCTGTTCTGGGTCCCATCCACTCGTGCCATCCAATGGGGTCTCAGCTACAGGAACCCCTCTGCTGTTCATCCTCTCTTTCTTGCATCTCCAGGCTTCCCCACTACTAGCTTTTAGCTGTCAGTATTTAAATGATCTGTTTCCTCCCATTTAAAAAAATTCCTTCCCAATTTCAGTCCTCCTCTTCCCTTTTGCAGCCAAATGTGCCATGGAGCTAAACATGCTGCCTCCTGTTCCCATCATTTGCTTTCCAGTCTACTCTCTTCTAGCTTTGGTCCTTACTGCTCTATGGAAAGTTCCCTTACTAAAGCCACCAATGACTTTCCTGTCACATAATCCAGTGTGCTCTTTTCAGTCCTTTCTTCATCAACCTCAATGTAGCTTTGTCACTCAGTCACAGTGACTCTGACCACTCTTGGTTCCTTGAAACATTCTTCTAGTGACTGCCATGATACAATTAACCAGTTTCCCTTTCACCTCTTTGGCTGTCTCTGCTCAGATTAAGGTTTTCTATTCTATCTAAAGTCTAAACATTAGTATTCTTCAAAAACTGGACCCCTGTCCTCTTTTATCACTCTACATTCTGCTATTAAAGACCTTCGTCAACCTCTGTTATTCAAATACCATAAACAGGATATGTTGACAATTTGTAAATTCATATTTCCAACTCAGGCCCTGCTTCTGAGCTCCAGTCTACTCTATACAACTGTTTTTTTTTTAATTTTTTTACACTTGAATGTCTCACAGGTAGCACAAACTGAATATGTTAAAAATGGAACACATGATCTTACTTATACCAAAATATAGACTATTCTTCACCTAATATTTTCTATCTCAGTAAATATCAACATCTTCCTTGAGTTTGCTCATGCTGAAAACCAGAAAATCATTCATCTTTGACCACTCTCTTTCTTCAATTCTCACAGAAAATCAATCACTTCTGACAATGATGGAGAGGCAGGAAATGAATTTACTCTCACATTTTAAACAACTAAAAATCTGGACAGAATATATGAAACAATGATTGGACATTAGGTAATGAAGATATGTGATCCTTGAGTGACAGGAAACAAATGAGGCAAGAACTAAAACTGCCCATGTCATTACCTGGAGAGAGTTTCAAAGACACAGTACAGACAGGTGAAAACCCAAGCAGAGCCCAGTGGGCTCCCTCAGTTGAGGAAATGGACTTGGGAGTCTGGAGAGGCCATCTCACCTAGAATTTGCAGGGTAGAGTACCAGAGTAGAGAATGATAAACAATGAGAGAGCTCGAGAGACCTGTCTTAGAAAATATTGCTGAGGAAAGGTAAAGACAATGTACTAAATGGAGAGAGATACACTGTTTGTGATGGGAAGACTATTTTTAAGAGTCTTATTATTTCCAAATAATAGAAAGTGATTCTATATTTAATGCAACTGCAATAAAAATTCAAGTGTGTGTGTGTGTGTGTAAAATAATGAGCTGATTATAAAATTCATATGGAAATGCAAAAGACCTAGATAAGCAAAACAACTTTGAAAAAGTAGGGCAAAGTTGCAGCACTTACACTATTTGATTTCAAGATTTAGAAATCTGCAATCAAGACACTGTGATATTCGAGTAAAGCTAGACAAATAGAGCAATGGAAAAGAATAGAGAGTCCAGAATAGACTCATATATGTGATCAATTATTTTCTTCAAAGGTGCAAAAGGCAATTATGTGGATAAAATATTTTTTATCCACATGGACTTTTCAACAAATGGTACTGGAACAACTTTGTAGCATACACACACACACACACACACTCACAAGAAACAACTTCAAACCATATCATACTATACATAAAAATTAACTCAAAATGGATCATAATTATAAATGCAAGAGTTAAAATGATAGAACTTCTAGAGTAAAACAGTAAAAAAAAAAAAAAACTGTATAAATTTGGATTAGGCCAAGATTTCTTTGACACACTACTGAAAACATACCCTATAAAAGATCAAATTGAGTAAATGGACTTGAGCAGAATTAAGAACGTCTCTCTTTCAAAAGAAAATGTTAAGATAATAAAAAGCCAGCACAGCAACATGGCACAAGTATACATATGTAACAAACCTGCACGTTATGCACATGTACCCTAGAACTTAACGTATAATAATAATAAAAAATAAATGAAAAAAAAGATAATAAAAAGCCATAGCTTGGGAGAAAATATTCCCATACCATATATTTGATAAAGGGCTGACATCCGGAATACATTAAAAGCTCTCACAACTCAATAATAGAAAAGAAAAAAAAATATGGGGGATTTAGGAAGAGAGACTAGGGGAACCAGGCTGCAGGCCTCCTCCTGGTGGAAATTAATGAGGAATGTGACAAAAAAGAAGGAAATAATCAAGTGTGGAAGTGTTCGCAATGGAAAGCTTCTCTTCCCTCTTCTTCCATAAAGACTGATATGGTTTGGCCATGTCCCCACCCAAATCTCATCGTGAATTGTAGTTCCCATAATTCCCATGTGTTGTGAGAGGGACCTGGTGGGAGATAATTGAATCATGGGGGCAGTTTCCACCATACTGTTCTTGTGGTATTGAATAAGTCTCACGAGATATGATGTTTTTATAAAGGGTTTCCCCTTTCACTTGGCTCTCATTCTGTCTTGCCTGCCACTACGTAAGACATGCCTTTTACCTTCCATTGTGACTGTGAGGCCTCCCCAGCCACATGGAACCATTAGTCCATTAAACCTCTTTTTCTTTATAAATTACCCAGTCTTGGGTATGTCTTTATCAACAGTGTGAAAATGAACTAATACAGTAAATTGGTACGGGGAGTGGGGCACTGCTGTAATGATACTTGAAAATGAGGAAGCAACTTTGGAACTGGGTAACAGGCAGAGATTGGAACAGTTTGGAGGGCTCAAAGAAGACAGGAGAATGTGGGAAAGTTGGAACTTCCTAGAGACCTGTTGAATGGCTTTGACCAAAATGCTGATAATGATATGGACAATTAAATCCAGGCTAAGGTGGTCTCAGATGAAGATGAGGAACTTATTGGTAACTGGAGTAAAGGTGACTCTTGCTATGTTTTAGCAAAGAGACTGGTGACATTTTGCCCCATTTTAGAGATTTATGGAACTTTGAACTTAAGGGCGATGATTTAGGGTATCTGGCAGAAAAAATTTCTAAGCAGCAAAGCATTCAAAAGGTGACTCGGGTGCTGTTAAAAGCATTCAGTTTTAAAAGGGAAACAGCATAAAAGTTTGGAAATTTTGCAGCTTGACCATGCAATAGAAAAGAAAAACCCATTTTTTAAGGAGAAATTCAAGCACGCCATAGAAATTTGCGTAAGTCACAAGGAGCCAAATGTTAATCACCAAAAGAAAGGAGAAAATGTCTCCAGGACATGTCAGAAACCCTTGCACAGCCCCTCCCATCATAGGCCTAGAGGCCTAGGAGAAAAAATGGGTTTGTGGGCTAGGTCCAGGGTACCCCTACCATGTGCAGCCTAGAGACTTGGTGCCCTACATCCTAGATGCACTAGCCATGGCTAAAAGGGGTCAAGGTACAGCTTAGGATGTGGCTTTAAAGGGTGCAATCTCCAAGTCTTGGCAGCTTCCACATGGTGTTGAGCCTGTGGGTGCACAGAAGTAAAGAATTGAGATTTGGGAACCTCTGCCTAGATTTCAGAGGTTGTATGGAAATGCCTGGATGTCCAGGCAGATTTTGCTGCAGGGGCAGGGCCCTCATGGAGAACCTCTGCTAGCGCAGTGTGGAAGGGAAATGTGGGGTTGAAGCCCCCCCCAGAGTCCCCACTGGGGCACTGCCTACTGGAGCTGTGAGATGAGGGACACTGTCCTCCAGAACCCAGAATGGTAGATCCAGCTACAGCTTGCACCGTGCACCTGGAAAGGCTGCAGACACTCAATGCCAGCCCAGGAAAGCAGCTGGGAGGGAGGCTGTACCCTACAAAGCCACAGGGGCAGAGCTGCCCAAGACCAGGGAACCTACCTGTTGCATTAGCGTGACCTGGATATGAGACATGGAATCAAAGGATATCATATTGGAGCTTTAAGATTTGACTGCCCTGCTGGATTTCAGACTTGCATGGGGACTTTAGCCCCTTTGTTTTGGCCAATTTCTCCCATTTGGAATGGGTGTATTTATCCAATGCCTGTATCTCCATTATATCTAGGAAGTAACTAACTTGCTTTTGATTTTACAGGCTCATAGGTGGGAGGGAATTGCCTTATCTCAGGTGAGTCTTTGGACTATGGAATTTTGAGTTAATACTAAAATGATTTAAGACTTTGGGGAAGGCATGATTGGTTTTGAAATGCGAGGACATGAGATTTGGGAGAGGCCCAAGGTGGAATGATATGGTTTGGCTGTGTCTCCCCTCAAATCTCATCTTGAATTGTAGCTCCCATAATTTCCACATGCTGTGGGAGGGACCTTGTAGGAGATAATTGAATCAAGGGAGCAGTTTTCCTCATGCTGTTCTCATGGCAGTGAATAAGCCTCATGAGATCTGATGTTTTTATAAGGGGTGTCCCCTTTCACTTGGCTCTCATTCCCTCTTGCCGTAAAGCTGTGCCTTTTACCTTCCACCATGATTGTGAGGCCTTGCCAACCATGTGGAACTATGAGTCCATTAAACCATTTTCTTTATAAATTACCCAATCTTGGGTATGTCTTTATCAGCAGCATGAAAATAGAATAATACAAAGACTGACTGCTTCTTGCAAATGTGACAGAGATGTGAGTCATATCAGTATGATTACACATATGATTACACATATGTAATCATATATCCCCCACTGGGGCTCTTGAGCCAGTAATAGCTCTGCAACTGCCTGGGACAGAACTCCCAGTGGGAAGTGGATTACCATCTTTGCTGTCATGCAGTCATCACCCTTGCTATCTCCAGGCTTTAGAGAGTCTGCAGGGACCAGGGGCTGGTCCAGACCTCCAGTACAGAGTAGCTACCTCACAGAAAAGTGACCTGTTCTCCATACAGGTCCTGGTCCTCACTTATCCTCACTGGTTAGGGCTGCCTGATCTCAAACTCTAGCACAATCACCCTGCTCCTGCCTGACCATTTCAATCAGAAGCAGCCCAGCAGTTCAAAGAATACCCACATGCAGAGATGAGAAAGAACCAGCACAAGAACTCCAACAACTCCAATAGTCAGCGTGTCTTATGTCCTCCAAATGAGTGCACTAGTTCTTTAACAAGGGTTTGTTACAAAGCTTAGTTGTCTGAAATGACAGAAATAGAATTCAGAATATGGACAGGAACAAGGATTGTTAAAATTTAGGAGAATGGCAAAACTCACCTCAAGAAAACTAAGAATCACAATAAAATGATTCAGGAGCTGACAGAAAAAATAGCCAGTATAAAAGAGAACCTAACTGACCTGATAGGGCTGCAAAACACATTACAAGAATTTCACAATACAATTGCAAGTATTAACAGCAGAATAGACCAAGCTAAGGAAGGAATCTCAGAACTTTTAGACTGGCTTTTTGAAATAAGGCAGTCAGACAAAAATAATGAAAAAAGAATGAAAAGGAACAAAACCTCTGAGAAATATAGGATTATGTAAACAGGCCAAATCTATTAATCATTGCCATCCCTGAAAGGTATGAGGAGAAAGCAAACAAATTGGAAAACATATTTCAGGATATTGTCCATGAAAACTTCCCCAACCTTCTCAGAGAGGCCAACAGTCAAATTCAGAAAATAAAGAAAATCCCTGGCCGGGCGCAGTGGCTCAAGCCTGTAATCCCAGCACTTTGGGAGGCCGAGACGGGTGAATCACGAGGTCAAGAGATCGAGACCATCCTGGCTAACACGGTGAAACCCCGTCTCTATTAAAAAATACAAAAAACTAGCCGGGCGAGGTGGCGGGCGCTTGTAGTCCCAGCTACTCGGGAGGCTGAGGCAAGAGAATGGCATGAACCTGGGAGGCACACCTTGCAGTGAGCTGAGATCTGGCCACTGAACTCCAGCCTGGGTGACAGAGCGAGACTCCGTCTCAAAAAAAAAAAAAAAAAAAAAAAAAAAAAATCGCTGCAAGATTCTACACAAGAAGATCATCTCCAAGACACATAATCATCAGATTTTCCAAGGTTGAAATCAAAGAATGTTAAAGGCAGCTAGAGAGGAAGGGCTGGTTACCTAGAAAGGGAACACCATCAGGCTAACAGCAGACTTCTCAGCAGAAACTCTATGAACCAGAAGAGATTAGGGGGCCTATATTTGAAGTTCTTAAAGAAAAAAAATCTTCAACCAGGAATTTTATATCCAACCAAAGTAAGCTTCCCTAGTAAAGGAGAAATAAGATCCTTTTCGGACAAGCAAATGCTAAGGGAGTTTGTTACCACCAGACCTGCCTTACAAGAGATCTTGAAAGGAACGCTAAATATGGAAAGGAAAGGTTGTTAGCAGTCAGTGCAAACACATACTTAAGTACACAGACCAGGGACACTAAAACACAACCACACAAACAAGCCGGCATAATAACCAGGTAACAACACAATGACAGGATCAAATGCACATATATCAATATCAACCTTGAATGTAAATGGATTACGTGGCCCATTTGAAAGGCACAGAATGGCACGCTGGATTAAAAAAGCATGACTCAAGGACATGCTGTCTTCAAGAGACCCATTTCACATGCAATGAGACCCATAGGCTCAAAATAAAGGGATGGAGGAAAATCTACCTAGAAAATGGAAATCAGAAAAAAGCAGGAGTTGTAATCCTAATTTCAAACAAAACAGACTTTAAAGCAACAAAGATCAAACAAACAAAAAAAGCCCATAGAAGGTCATTACATATTGGTAAAGAGTTCAATTCAACAAGACCTGATTACTCTAAATATATATGCATCCAACACAGGAGCACCCACATTCATAAAGCAAATTCTTAGAGACCTACAAAAAAACTTATACTCCCACACAATTATAGTGGGAGACTTAAACACCCCACTGACATTATTCAACAGATCACTGAGGCAGGAAATTAACAAAGATATTGAGAACCTGAACTCAATATTGGAGCAAATGGACCTGATAGAAATCTACAGAACTCTCCACTCAAAAACAAAATATATATTCTTCTCATCACCACATGGCACATACTCAAATCGAGCATGCAATGTAGCAAATGCAAAAGAACCAAAATCATACCAAACACACTCTCAGACTATAGCACAATAAAAATGGAAATCAAAACAAAAAATCACGCAAAACTATGCAATTACATGGAAATTAAACCAGCTGCTCCTGAATGACTTTGGGGTAAATAATGAAATTAAGGCAGAAATCAAGAAGTTCTTTGATACTAATGAGAACAAAGATACAACATAACAGAATTTCTGGTACACAGCTAAGGCGGCATTAAGAGGGAAATACATAGCACTAAACACACACATCAAAAAGCTAGAAAGGTATCAAATTAACAACCTAACATCACAACTAAAAGAACTATAGAAGCAAGAGTGAAGCAACCCTAAAGCTAGCAGAAGACATGAAAATCAGAACTGAACTGAAGAATATTGAGACATGAAAAATAATTCAAAAGGTCAATGAATCCAGGAGCTTGTTCTTTGAAAAAGTTAGCAATAATAGATAGGTCACTAGCTAGATTAATAAAGAAGAAAATAAACAATATAAATTAGAAATGACAAAGGAGATGAAACCATAGATGCCACAGAAATACAAACAACTATCAAAGACTACAACAAACACCTCTATGCACACAAATTGAAAAGCCTAGAAGAGAGAGATAAGTTCCTGAACACATACACCCTCCCAAGGCTGAACCAGGAAGAAATTGAATCCCTTAACAGGCCAAAAACAAGCTCTGAAATTGAAACAAGAATAAATAACCTACCAACCAAAACAAACGCAGGGCCAGAGAGCGGGTACCATTCCTACTGAATCTATTCTAAAAAATTGTGGAGGAGGGAATCCTCCCCAGCTTATTCTGTGAGGCCAGCATCATCCTGATATCAAAGCCTGGCAGAGACACAAAATAAGAAAACCTCAGGCCAATATCATTGATGAACATTGAGGCAAAAATCCTCAACAAAATACTAGCAAACCAAATCCAGCGGCACATCAAAAAGTTAATCCACCACAATCACTTAGGCTTTATCCCTGGGATGCAAGGCTGCTTCATTATATACAAATCAATAAATGTGATTAATCACATAAACAGAATTAAAGACAAAAACCACATGATTATCTCAATAGATGCAGAAAAGACTTTTGATAAAATTCAATACCCCTTTATGTTAAAAATTCTCAATAAACTAGGTCTTGAAGGAACATACTTCAAAATAATAAGATCCATCTATGACAAACCCACAGGCAACAGATACTGAATGGATAAAAACTGAAAGCATTCCCCTTGAAAACTGGCACAAGTCATGAATGCCCTCTCTCACCACTTCTATTCAACACAGCATTGACAGTCCTGATCAGAGCAATCAGGCAGAGAAAGAAGTAAAGGGCATCCAAATAGGAAGAGAGGAAGTCAAACTATCTCGCGTTGCAGATGACATGATCCTATACCTAAAAAAACTTATCATTTTGGCCCCAAACCTCCCTAAGCTGGGAAACAACTTCAGCAAATTTTCAGGATACAAAATCAACATATAAAAATCACTAACATTCCTACACACCAACAACAGCCAAGCCGAGAGCCAAATCAGGAATGCAATCCCATTCACAATTGCCACAAAAAGAATAAAATACCTAGGAATACAGCTAACCAGGGAGGTAAAGATCTCTACAGTGAGAATTACAAAATACTGCTCAAAGAAATCAGAGATGACACAAACAAAGGGAAAAACATTCCATGCTCATGGATCAGAAGAATCAATATTAAAATGGCCACACTACCCAAAGCAATTTAAAGATCCAATGCTATTCCTATTAAACTACCAATGACATTCTTTACAGAACTAGCAAAAACTATTTCAAAATTCATATGGTACCAAAAAGAGCTCAAATAGCCAAGGCAATTCTAAGCAAAAAGAACAAAGCTGGAGGTATCACATTCCCCAACCTCAACATGTTACCCTGTTACCACAGGGCTACAGTAACCAAAACAGCATGATACTGGTACAAAAACAGAAGCATAGACCTGTGGAATAGAATAGAGAGCCCAGAAATAAGGCCACATACCTATAACCACCTGATTTTCGACAAAGCTGAAAAAAACATGCAATGGGGAAAAGACTCCCTATTCAATAAATGGTGCTGGGATAACTGGCTAGCCATATGAAGATGATTGAAACTGGACCCCTTCCTTACACCATATACAAAAATTAACTCAAGATGGATTAAAGACTTAAATGTAAACCCCAAAACTATAAAAATTCTGGAATACAACCTAGGCAATACCATTCTGGACATAGAAATGGCAAGTATTTAATGATGAAGATGCCAAAAGCAACTACAACTAAGCTAAAATTGACAAATGGGATCTAAATAAACTTAAAAGCTTCTGCACAACAAAAGAAACTATCAACGGAGTAAACAAACAAACTACAGAATAGGAGAAAATACTTGCAAACTATGCATCTAACAAAGGTCTAATATCTAGCATTTATAAGGAATGTAAACAAATTTTCAAGAGAAAAACAAACAACCCTATTAAAAAGTGGGCAAAAGACATGAACAGACATTTTTCTGCAGACAGACACGTGGCCAAGAAAAACATGAAAAAGAGTACAATGCCACTGATCATTAGAGAAATGCAAATGAAAACCCCAATGAGATACCATCTTATGCCAGTCAGAATGGCTACTGCTAAAAAGTCAAAAAATAACAGATACTGGCAAGATTGTGGAGAAAAGAGAATGCTTACACACTGTTGGTGGAAGTGTAAATTAGTTCAACCATTGTGGAAAGCAGTGTGGCCGTATCTCAATGAGCTAAAAACAGAACTACCATTTGACCTAGCAATCCCATTACTGAGTATATACCCAGAGGAATATAAATTGTTCTATCATAAAGACACATGCACATGTATATTCATTGCAGCACTATTCACAATAGCAAGACATGGAATCAACCTAAATGCCCATCAATGAAAGACTGGATAAAGAAAATGTGGTTCACATATACCACAGAATACTATGCAGCCATAAAAAATATTCCATGAACTACTATGCATCCATAAAAAAGAATGAGATCATGTTCTTTGGAGGAACATGGATGGAGCTAAAGGTCATTATCCTTTGCAAACTAACACAGGAACAGAAAACCAAATACCACAGGTTCTCACTTATAAGTAGGAGCTAAATGATGAGAACACATGGACACAAAGAGGGGAACAGCAAATACTGAAACCTTCTGGGGCTGGAGCATGGGAGGAGGGAAAGGAACAGAAAAAATAATTATTGGGTACTATGCCTGGAACCCAGGTGATAAATCATCTGTACAACAAACTCCTATGACATGTGTTTACCTATATAGCAAACCTGCAGATGTACCACTAAAGCTAAAATGAACATTAAAAAAACTATTAAAAATTGACCAAAGATTTTGTATACTTTATCAAAAAAGATAAACAGATGGTAGATAAGCACATGAAATGATGCTCAATTTCATTTGTCATTAGGGAAATGTAAAAATCACAATGAGATTCTATTTCATACCTCTTAGAATGTCTAAAATGAAAGACCAACTCTATCAAGTGCTGGTGAGAATGTAGAGCAACTAGAACTTTCACAGTTCATAGCTGGTGTAAATGTAAAATGATACAATCATTTTGGTAAACAGTCTAGCAGTTTCATCAAAAGGTAGACATACACTTACCATCTAATTCAGCATTCTATTCATAGGTCATTATGTAAGAGAAATAAAAGCATATGTACATACAAAGCACATGAACGTTCATGGCAGCTTTACTTGTAATATCCCAAACTGAAAATAATCCAAATGTTCATTAATAGGCAAGGGATAAACAACAAGTAGTATATCTATGCAATGGAATAGTATTCAGCAATAAAGAGATTGAATTATTAATATATACAACATGAATTAATCTCAAAAATAATTATTCTGATTGAAAGAAGTCAAACAAAGTGGAGTACCTTCTGTATGATGCCTATTTCTATAAAATACTAGAAAATCCAAACTAATGTAGTGTGACAAAACAGATCAACACCTGCCTGGGGATTGGGGGGATGGGTGGCAGGGAGTGGAGGAAGAGGTTGCAAAGTGGTACAAGCAAGGTTTTGAGGTGACAGATACGTTCATTATTTCGACTGACTATGGTAAGTGGTTTCACAAATGTATATATATGTCAAATACTGTCAAATTGTATGCTTTAAACATATGCAGTTTATTATATACAATTATTCCTCAATAAAACTGCTTAAATAATATCTGGAATCTGCTGCTTTTCTCCATGTCTATTAAACACACGTGACTGGCCTTCTATAATAGAATGACCATCCCCTCACTCCCCACTCCTGTCCATTCCTCATTGCAGCCAGAGTGCTTTCTTAAGAATGTAAATTTCTATGTGTCAATTCACTGCTCAAAATTGTTAAAAAATTACTCATAAAGACTCAAAGAATTATTCTTGCCTTAAAGATCTTAATTATTCTTGCTTCTGCCTGAGTTCTGGTCTCTCTTCCATTTTATTTCCCTATCTTTAACCACCCTGCACTTTTTGTTCCCTGAACTTGCCAAAACTGTTCCTGCCTCGAGGCCTTTCCACATTCCAGTTCCTTTTGCTTGGGACTCTTCCCTTTTTCAGGCAAATGCTTACCCATCTTTTTGTCTCAGCTTCAATGTTATTTCCTCCAAGCATCCCTCTTTAATGTACCAGGCCAGGTAAGGTACTGCATGGAGCGCTTGCCTGCGTTTCCTCTGCAGCACCAATCACACATGTGAGTACTTATCTGTGCAATGTTTTGTTTCACTATCTATCCCTTCTTCTCACATTCCCATCCCCCAAAACCATAAGCCCCAAGAGAGTAGGGACCATTATGTACTTGATGCCCAATACATTGCCTGGCAGACAGTGAGTATTCAAAAACATTTGTTGAATGACGATAGAGACAAAACTGCAACTAACTTCCTGACCCAGAACTCACTTTCTGACTTCCAAATTGGATTTCTCTCAGTCCACTCATGCAAAATTCATCCTTCCATATCTGATAGCCAGATGTACTTGTCCTATAGCTATTTAGGTCTCAAACTGGTAAGCATTAAGAAATGTGTAATAGAGGAGTATCTTTACATATTAAAGACTTCAAAACCAAAGTATTAGACTTTTTATAAAAGAAGGTTAGCAATGTTTAACAGAGCCAAATTCATAGATCCATTTGGTTTTTAAAAGTCAGTCATGCTTATTTTAAAGATATATTTATTCTGGAAGTTACATTCCAAGACAGGTAACACAGGAGAAAACCAGGTTAGAGAGCCAGGGCCTTATAGAAAACGAAGTCATAGCTCCTTGATGAAGGCAGACTGATCCTTGATCCAGCACTACCATATCTTTAGCAAAGCAGTGGTCTAGATTCTCCACATAGCTGAGTGTGTGGAGCTGGAAAGATAAAGATTGCAAATATGGCCACTTTCCAAAACAGCTTCCTAAGAAACAGCCTACCTTCCCCTCCCTCTCACTCCCCCACTATGTTTATTTAGACTCCCCTTAATTAGTGCATTTCAGCCTGGAAGCATAATCCAATCTGAAGGAAAATTTCCCTGGAGAGCCATCTGTCAGAATTAGACTACACTTAGCTACTGGACAGTAAGGCTGTATTGTAAATACCACAGACTGTTTCGATTCTCGAAAGGTTGAAAACTCATTTTCCAAGCAAGCAAATGCCAATCCATGGGACAAAGCTTTCTGTCAGGAAACTGGCTCACTATTTTGGATAGTAATGCTTCCACAGGTAGAAGACCATTAAATGTAGTCCCAGGGGAATGTTCTCCCTTACTGGTCTCACCTTTCTTCAGAGATGAAATTGCTGTCCTTGACAACTCTATTAAGTTCTTTTACAGCTGTGCCAGGTTGTAGACTTGTTTTTTCATGTAGTTCAGCCCTCGCCATGTATTCAGCCATGGAATAATTTAACTGTGTGAAGAGGATGCAGCAAGAGTCCATCTCAGCTCTCTGCAAAGCAAGCCTCCCTCTCAGGAGCATCCAGCCTGCTGTGCAGACACCTGTCTTTGGTAGCCACAGTGCCAAGGTAGCAAGCCAACTCTCGCCTAGGAAAGGAGTATGTGGGGTGGGAGGTGACGGGAAGAGGATTCCTTTTCTCTTTTTCCTTCCTTTTCCTATATCTCAGAGGTCATGGGAGTCAGGGTCCCACCTACATTCCCATAACCCCTTTCCCGTTGTCCTGTCACACTGCAGTAGACCCTATTGTTCCCTGCCTACATGCCCTTTGACCAAGCCAGTGCACCCATTCCTTAGCTGCTATGAGTGTTGGCTGCAAACAGTTTATGGCTATACATTTCTTGGGAAAATTCTCCTCAGCTGATGGGAACCATCTTGAAAATGACAGGCAAGTTTTACCCTTTCTCAGAGGTGGCCTACAGCCCATGAAAGACTAGCACAGGGTAAAATGGTGGCCCCCTTGTCTCAGGGTGGGATACCTCAGTGGTGCTCTTCATGCTCCAGAGCTCCTTGTGGGATCAGGCTCAGGAAAGGCTTTAGCTGATACACGTTTACCTCACTCTTTCCCCTCACCCACCTGCCGCCCCTTCGTCCTTATGGGTTTCACTTGAGAGCAGTCCTTCACTAAATCACTTGCATGAGAATCCCTCTCAGTTTCTGCTTCCAGGAATTCCAATTTAAGATTCACATGCCATGTTGGAGGCATTTTCATTTCATTCATTCACGTGTTCACTCAAAAAGAATTTTACTATCCACCTCTTAGGTTAAATACTGAGAATATAGTTACAGACTTTTTCTTAAAGGAGCAACTATTCTAGGGTGGTAGGCAGAGATACATACTTACAATCTAATGTGATAACTGTGGTGAAGAGGGACATATAGGATGCTCAAAGAGCACACAAGAAGCATCTAATCTATTCTGGTTGCACATATAGAGGGTTTGCTTAATGAGGACTTCTAATGTAAATAGCTTTTTTTTTCAGACAGGGTCTCACTCTGTCCCCCAGGCTGCAGTGCAGTGGCACAATCATGGTTCCCTGCAGCCTTGACCTCCCTGGGCTTAGGTGATGCTCCCACCTCAGCCCTCCAAGGAGGTGGGACTATAGGCACCCGCCACCATGTCTGGCTAATTTTTGTATTATTATTATATATATATAAAATATATATAATATATATAAAAATATACATATTTGGTAGAATCAGGGTTTCACCATGTTGCCCAGGCTAGTCTCAAACTCCTGGGCTTGTGAATAGCATTTAGTTAACCAAAGAGAAGTGGAAAAGTAAGGTTATTATAGGTAGAGAATGTGTGTGTGATTTCTTACAATACATACAATTAGAATTAGCTGAAATAATAGAAGGTAATTGGTTGTTTAAAACTTGTGGCAGACACTGCCACTAGATCCTAGTCTTCTCATGTGTTGAACCTTGATATTGCTTGTAAATCCTTCTTAACACAACACATTAGTCAGCTACTACCAGTTGATTGGTATTGGTCCTCAATATAAAAAAATCCCTGCTATCCCTTTTGCACATTTCTTTGTTGTTGTTTTATCTTTACACTTCTCCAAATCTACAAACTTAACTGAATTTGCTCTCACCTTTTCCCTATTAATTCCTATAACAAAGAAAATATTGTCCCCCAGCTGGGCGCCATGGCTCACACCTGTAATCCCAGTACTTTGGGAGGCTGAGGCGAGTGGATCATTTGAGGTCAGGAGTTCGAGACCAGCCTGGCCAACATGATGAAATCCCAATTTCTACTAAAAATACAAAAATTAGCCGGGTGTGGTGGTGGGCACCTGTATCACTTGAGGTCAGGAGTTCAAGACCAGCCTGGCCAACATGGTGAAACCTCGTCTCTACTAAAAATACAAAAATTAGCCAGGTATAGTGGTGGGAACCTGTATTCCCAGCTACTTGGGAGGCTGAGGCAGGAGAATTGCTTAACCCGGGAGGTGAAGTTTGCAGTGAGCCAAGATTGCACCATTACACTCCAGCTTGGGAAACAAGCTGGAAATTCCATCTCAAAAGAAAATATTGTCCCCTTGTTTATCTAAAGTGAACCTCCATACCTATAGTTTAGATCCTGTTGGCTAACTTCTCGGAGAACTTTCTCTATTGATTATTCCTATCTATTCTATATCTTCCTAGATAGATAGAAATATTTTATATATTCCTGTATCTTCAAACTCTACCGTCACTCTTTTCATTAGATTTTTCTCATTTAATTAAGTCTTTATTTTTCTCCTCAAAAAAGTGATTTTTAAATTTGCACTTATTTTTGATTTGCGGTTCCAGCTCCTTCCAACCCCTTAATCCCCTCACACTGCCGCTTTGTCATCAACCCATCTCCCTATCCCAAAGCCCTGGCAAATGTTGATTTGTTCTCCATCCCTATGGTTTTGCCTTTTTCATAGTATCATATAAAGAGAATAATGCAGTATATAGATTTTTGAGTCTTGCTTTTTTTACTTAGCATTACACACCTGATATCCATAAATGCTACTGCGTGTATATTATGCACACATTGAGTGTTCCTTTCATTGCTGAGCAGCATTCCATTGTATGTATGTAACAGTTTATTCTTTTACCCATTGGAGGACATTTAGGTTGTTTCCAGTTTTTGTCAATTATGAGTAAAGCTGCCGTGAACATTCACATATAGGTTCATGGAGAGTTTTTTTTTTAAAATAAGTATGTTTTAATTTCTTTTATAAATTTACTGTTTTTCAAATTCCATCCAAAATAAGGAAAACAAGGATAGATTTTATAGCGAAAAATACCACTATCCCCTGTAATCTTCTTTGGGCTGTGGATCCACCTCCACACATGTTCACAGGAATCCCAACAAAGCCAGCATGCTTTCTCAGCTTTCTTTCTTTCTTGGGTCCTTTTGTGGACCCAGTGTGACTAAATGAGATGCTGCAGTTCAGACTCAGATTCAATAGAAGGTTCCTGAGCCTCTCCTTCTGTGGTACGGGGGCAAATGCTAGAGCCAACTTAAATTACATTTCCAACCCCTTCATCTGGCCACTTTCCAGAATACAGGCTGAAAAAGCTAAAAATATGCTTTCATTACTTTTCTTGAGTGTGAGGTTTGTTTTATAACAGAGCTTTGTCCACTAAGAAACAAGCGGAGACATTGGGATGACTTTTAGGACAACTTTGTCTTTTAAGACGAAAAAGAGTCCTTAGAGGTACTTATCACTGCTTTCTTTCCTTGTCACTTTCCTTTTGTCTCAAATGCAGAAGTGATGTCCAGCCATATATTTTATAATTATCTGACAGAAAATACTATATGAGCAGATAAGTTTAAAGAACTGAAAAGTTGTCAAAAGTATGAAAATGGATCAAATAATTACACAAATGAACAAAGTTTTAAAAGTCAAAGCTTCTAGGAATGAAAATTATATCAATGTAAATGAGAAATTCAATGAAATTATTAAGTAACTAATTGGAAACTGCTAAAGAAAGAATTACTGTACTCAAAAACAGATGTAAAGAAATTACCAAGTTGCACTATCAATAGGAAAAATAATAAACAAACAAACACGGAAGATAGAGTGAATAGGTCTAAAATATCTAAAGATATTTCCAGGAGGAAAAGATTGAAACCATCAGGGAGAGACAATATGCAAAGAGATCATGGCTGTGAATTTTCAGAATTGATGAGACACCCACATCAAAATCCTGACAACCTATGAATCCTAAACAAGATAAACAATACTTTTTAAAAATTCGACACCATTCATACTATAATCAAATTTCAGACAGAGAAGTCTTAAAGTATGGCACAGAGAAGAGAAAAGAATGTTACAAATAGTGACTTATTTCTCAAAACCAGGAGTTTGGAGGCAAGACTCTAAAAGAATAGGTACTGAGAAAAAGAATTATCCACACAAGATTTGTATACTTATGTTTTTTTCAGTTATTAATGTGAAATGGTAATATTTCCAAACAAGTAAAAACTGAGAGGGCTAACATCAATAGATCTTTAACTAAAAGAATTTCTCTATTGAGGGAATCCTCCCTAACTCATTTTATGAGGCCAACATCATCCTGATACCAAAGCCTGGCAGAGACACAACAAAAAAAGAGAATTTTAGACCAATATCCCTGATGAACATCGATGCAAAAATCCTCAATAAAATACTGGCAAACCGGATTCAGCAGCACATCAAAAAGCTTATCCACCATGATCAAGTGGGCTTCATCCCTGGGATGCAAGGCTGGTTCAACATTCGCAAATCAATAAACATAATCCAGCATATAAACAGAACCAAAGACAAGAACCACATGATTATCTCAATAGATGCAGAAAAGGCTTTTGACAAAATTCAACAGCCCTTCATGCTAAAAACGCTCAATAAATTCGGTATTGATGGAACGTACCTCAAAATAATCAGAGCTATTTATGACAAACCCACAGCCAATATCATACTGAATGGGCAAAAACTGGAAAAATTCCCTTTGAAAACTGGCACAAGACAGGGATGCCCTCTCTCACCACTCCTATTCAACATAGTGTTGGAAGTTCTGGCTAGGGCAATTAGGCAAGAGAAAGAAATCAAGGGTATTCAGTTAGGAAAAGAAGAAATCAAATTGTCCCTCTTTGCAGATGACATGATTGTATATTTAGAGAACCCCATTGTCTCAGCCCAAAATCTCCTTAAGCTGATAAGCAACTTCAGCAAAGTCTCAGGATACAAAATTAATGTGCAAAAATCACAAGCATTCTTATACACCAGTAACAGACAAACAGAGAGCCAAATCAGGAATGAACTTCCATTCACAATTGCTTCAAAGAGAATCAAATACCTAGGAATCCAACTTACAAGGGATGTAAAGGACCTCTTCAAGGAGAACTACAAACCACTGCTCAGTGAAATAAAAGAGGACACAAACAAATGGAAGAACATACCATGCTCATGGATAGGAAGAATCAATATCGTGAAAATGGCCATACTGCCCAAGGTAATTTATAGATTCAATGCCATCCCCATCAAGCTACCAATGAGTTTCTTCACAGAATTGGAAAAAACTGCTTTAAAGTTCATATGGAACCAAAAAAGAGCCCGCATCTCCAAGACAATCCTAAGTCAAAAGAACAAAGCTGGAGGCATCACGCTACCTGACTTCAAACTATACTACAAGGCTACAGTAATCAAAACAGCATGGTACTGGTACCAAAACAGAGATATAGACCAATGGAACAGAACAGAGTCCTCAGAAATAATACCACACATCTACAGCCATCTGATCTTTGACAAACCTGAGAGAAACAAGAAATGGGGAAAGGATTCCCTATTTAATAAATGGTGCTGGGAAAATTGGCTAGCCATAAGTAGAAAGCTGAAACTGGATCCTTTCCTTACTCTTTATACGAAAATTAATTCAAGATGGATTAGAGACTTAAATGTTAGACCTAATACCATAAAAATCCTAGAGGAAAACCTAGGTAGTACCATTCAGGACATAGGCATGGGCAAAGACTTCATATCTAAAACACCAAAAGCAGCAGCAGCAAAAGCCAAAATTGACAAATGGGATCTAATTAAACTAAAGAGCTTCCGCACAGCAAAAGAAACTACCATCAGAGTGAACAGGCAACCTACAGAATGGGAGAAAATTTTTGCAATCTACTCATCTGACAAAGGGCTAATATCCAGAACCTACAAAGAACTCAAACAAATTTACAAGAAAAAAACAAACAACCCCATCAAAAAGTGGGCAAAGGATATGAACAGACATTTCTCAAAAGAAGACATTCATACAGCCAACAGACACATGAAAAAATGCTCATCATCACTGGCCATCAGAGAAATGCAAATCAAAAGCACAATGAGATACCATCTCACACCAGTTAGAATGGCGATCATTAAAAAGTCAGGAAACAACAGGTGCTGGAGAGGATGTGGAGAAATAGGAACACTTTTACACTGTTGGTGGGATTGTAAACTAGTTCAACCATTATGGAAAACAGTATGGCGATTCCTCAAGGATCTAGAACTAGATGTACCATATGACCCAGCCATCCCATTACTGGGTATATACCCAAAGGATTATAAATTATGCTGCTATAAAGACACATGCACACGTATGTTTATTGCAGCACTATTCACAATAGCAAAGACTTGGAATCAGCCCAAATGTCCATCAGTGACAGATTGGATTAAGAAAATGTGGCACATATACACCATGGAATACTATGCAGCCATAAAAAAGGATGAGTTTGTGTCCTTTGTAGGGACATGGATGCAGCTGGAAACCATCATTCTTAGCAAACTATCACAAGAACAGAAAACCAAACACCGCATGTTCTCACTCATAGGTGGGAACTGAACAATGAGATCACTTGGACTCAGGAAGGGGAACATCACACACCGGGGTCTATCATGGGGAGGGGGGAGGGATTGCATTGGGAGTTATACCTGATGTAAATGACGAGTTGATGGGTGCAGCACACCAACATGGCACAAGTATACATATGTAACAAACCTGCACGTTATGCACATGTACCCTACAACTTAAAGTATAATAATAATAAATAAATTAAAAAAAAAAAAGAATTTCTCAAAAATGTATTAAACATAAAAAAAAATCTAGAAGGAAAGTCTGAAGAAATAGTAAACAAAGAGAAGTAGTAAATATGTGGTAAATTTAAACAATCATTGACTTTATAAAACATTAATTATAATATCAAATTGCTGAGTGCAGAAAACCATGGCAAGATAGGAGTAAAATATCAGAAAATAATAGGTATGTCATCTGGAATGGGGGTAATCGGAGTCAAATATCCCAAAGTAAAAGTATAGTTTTGATGGAGGTTTAATACACTGATTAACTTTTTATTAAATTAGCCATGCATATTGTAATTTCTAGGAAATTACTAAACAAGTAGAAACAGAGGTTGTATCTTATAAGTTGGTAGAAGGGAGAAAGTAAAATGGGGACAAAACAATTTAAAAGAAGAAAAATTATTTAAAAATTAGAATTAAAATAAACAAAATGTAAAATGGTAGAAATAAACCCACATGTATTTATAATCACAATGACATAAATAGACTAATCTCACTAGTTAAAAGTCAATGATTTTCAGAACGGATTAAAAAAATCCAGCTATACTTTGCTTACAACATTTATACTTAAAATATAACGATGTAGGAAATTTGTAAGTAAAAAAAGAGAAATATACGAGACAAAACTAAAAGAAAAATTTTTAAACTTTATAAATGCCAAAGAACACTTGAAGGCCTAAAAAGCATTTCTCTACATAGAGACACTAAATAATAATAAAATGTTGAAAAGACCAGACATATATAAAAAGTACTAATATTTTTTATGTATACACATTAAGCAGAAGTTTTGATAGAACTACAAGATGAAATTGAAAATCCACCAGCATAGTAGGAGATGAAAAACACATTTTATCAATAACTGATATATTAGACTGATGAAAAATATTATTCAAGATGTAGATGTGAGTGAGACATAATCTTCTCAAGAAAACATAGCACATTTATAAAAACTGATGTGTAAGAGAACATAAAGCAAATTTGAACAGATATCAAATAATCTATAAAATACACTCCATATTATCTATTCACATTTTAATTGTTACAGAAATAACGCTTAAAAAAACTATGCAGTATGAAATTTTAAAAACACACCTTTAAACCACATATAGACCAAAGAAAAAATCATACTTGATATTAGAAGATGCTTTAAAAAAATGAAAACACTAAATATCAAAATTTGCAAACATAAAGCTAAAGCAGTACCTCAAGGGAAATTTATAGTCTTAAACGCATATTTAAAAAAAAATTTTAAAAGACTGCAAATTACTAACCTAAAGATACAAGTAATTATAAAAAATATCAACTGAATAAAGAAAAAAGAAAGAAAATCATACAGGAAAAATAATGGAAAACAAAAATTAAATAGAATTAATAGAATTAAAAGTTGGTTCTTTGAAAAGGATAAGAAGACTGATAAACTCCAGCGACACTGATTAATGAGAAAGTGAACAGGAATTAATACTCTATATTAGAAATGAGAAGAAGGACATAACCAGAAATAAGGCAGAAATAAGAAATTAAGAAAAAATTATGAAGAACTTTAAGATAATACATTTAAAGCATAGATGAAATAAGCAAATTTCTAGAAAAATCTAAATCACCAAAATCAATTCTCAAAGAAATAAAAAATAATTTGGTATTATAATCATCAAAGAAATTGAATTAATTTCCCCTAAACATCTGACCCAGAAAGTTATACTAGAAAGTTCTAGTAAACATTGACAGGAAAGATTATTTCAATCATACACAAAATCTTTAAGAGACTAGGAAAAGAGATAATATGCCATAACTGTTTTTTTTTTTTTTTTTTTTTTTTTTTTGAGACGGAGTCTCGCTCTGTCGCCCAGGCTGGAGTGCAGTGGCGCGATCTGGGCTCACCGCAAGCTCCGCCTCCCGGGTTCACGCCATTCTCCTGTCTCAGCCTCCCAAGTAGCTGGGACTACAGGCGCTCGCCGCCTGGCCCGGCTAATTTTTTGCATTTTTAGTAGAGACGGGGGTTTCACCGTGTTAGCCAGGATGGTCTCGATCTCCTGATCTCGTGATCCACCCGCCTCGGCCTCCCAAAGTGCTGGGATTACAGGCGTGAGCCACCGTGCCCTGCGCCATAACTCATTTTTAAGGTTTGTACACCTTTAATAATAAAATGCAGATGAAGAGAGAAAAGAAAATCAGTTTGATCTCACTCACGAGTTTAGTCACAAAATTTTTAAAATATTAGCAAACCAAATAGCTGAACACACACACTCATACACACACACATTCATGTATATCCATGTCTATAAAAAAGCAACACATTGTGAACAAGTTGGATTTATCTCAGAAATACAAGTTTTTATAAAAAGTATAAAATATAGCAATATAATTTATTACCTTAAAACGTAAAAGGAACAAAACACATGATTCTCTCAACAGATACAGAAAATCAACTGATAAAATTCAATATCCATTTAGGTTTTCAAAAAGTCTATAGCCAATGTCCTACTTAGTGATGAATAATCAAAGCATTTTTTTGAAGAACAGAAACAAGCCAAGGTTTACTCTACTGGCATTTGTATTGGTGATTGTTATAAATGTAAAACAAGCAAAAAAGATGAGGTAGGGAGAGAAAGCAAGATAATTAAAAAAGAAAGAAGAAACAAAATTGTCCTTATTCATGCATAGCATAATTGTGAATGTACAAAACTCAAAAGAAATCTGGGGTCAAATTATTAGAATTATAGTGTATAGCAAGTCCAAGTGTTGGAGAGAACATAGTCTAAGACGGTCTCAAATACTGCTAGTGGGATTGTAAGTTGGTCAAACTTCTTAGAGATACAATTTTCTTCAACCTAGCAACTCCATTCCTAGGTATATACCTTAGAGAAATTCTTGCATGTATTTACCACAAGACATATACAAGAAATATTAGTAGCAGCATTTTCTGAAATAGAAAAAACTTAAAATTAATTCAAATAACCATTGACAGAAGAAAGATAAATTGTTGTAGACCATATAATAGAATGCTAAAATCATGGTGCAAAACAACAAAAAAGAACTACAGTTATGTCCATGAACATAAATTATTTTAATACACATAATATTGAACATAACAGTTTGCAGAAGAACAGACACAATATAATATCTTTCACATAAATTTCAACAATGGGCAAAACTGAATAACCTATTCTTAAGTGGTAAAATGATTTTTAAAAACAGGAAATTATAGATATAAAATTCAGTATACAGATAATCTCTTAGGGGGATTTTGGAATGGAGGAGGGGCACATAGGAAGCTTCAAAGAGACTGATAATGTTCTCTTTCTTCAGCTAAATTCTGGATTGACTGATGTTTATATATTGGCTAATATATTGGTAGTTCATATGTTGATGGTTATATATTTTATTTAAAAAACCAAACGCTTTGTCCTGGCACCCTCACTAGAATAAAAGCTATTAAAGTCTCTTTGTCGGACACCTATAGCTTCATCAATCCCTTCCTTCAGTTGTGCTGTTCTACAGCGCCGCCAGTTTTCACTGCCTCTGAATAATCTAGACATCAAGGGGATAACATGTCTGAGGGATCACGAGTGGGAAAAATGATAGGGTGAGATTCAGTGGACTCTCATAAAGATACAGCTCAGTAGACCCCAGTGATATCCAGACTTCACCCACATTCTAGAAGGAACCTGGCTTCCCTCTTGGCAGCTGGAAATCATGGCTTTCTGTGGCGTTTTTCGAGTTGCTTGTCCCTTGGGATCAGTGAAGCAGCCGGTCCTTTTTGCATTTTTAGCACTACGTGTAGTGGTGTCCTGGAGCTGGCTCCTATAAGCTGGCAACAGCTTGGGGAGGCAATTGTGGGTGAGCATCTCTTGCCAACTCTGCTTTCAGTGATGTCACACTGGCAACTTGAAATCAGCCCTTCTGGGAGTATTTACAACCCAGGAATCAGCAAATGCTAAAATCAGGTCCCCTCCCTTCCCCCATCCCTGCCCCACAACCAGTTGTTAAGCATCCACCAGGACACCACTGAATGTAACACAACCTTAACATCATACGAAGGGAGGACACGAGCAGGCTATTTCCCAGTCCTACTGGGATGAAGTGAAGGAACCAGCAAGAGCCAGCAGATAGCAAGGAAAGTGATCCCTAGCCGCCCTCACATTTGCATAATACACTCCTACCAGCACGATGACAGTTTACAAATGCCGTGACAACAACCCAGAAGTTACTACCTTTCCATGGCAATGACTCAGAGAAGTTACCGCCCCTTTCCTAGCAAGTCCTAAAACCTGCCCTTTAATTTGTATGTAATTTAAAGTGGGTATAAGTGGGTATATATTCAGTTGCCAACAGCTCATACATTGCTGGCTGTGGGCACACTGCCTATGAGTTACCCCTGCTCTGCATGGAGCAGTACTGTTCAATAAAAGACTGCTGTCTAACATTACCGACTTGCTCTTGAATTATTTCCTGGGTGAAGCCAGGAACTCTCCTGGGCTAAGCCCCAGTTTTGGGGCTCACTTGTGTTGCATCAATATAATAATCACTTATGACTTATGGTACAATGAAACGAAAACGGATTCAAACTAATAAATATCTTCAATCACAGAGCCTGCCTGCCCCATTTGTATGGAACTATGAAGAACAAGCACTCTGGACTTCCCCGAATACTTATATCCCCCCTGCCTGGGTGGTTCCGGGTGTCCATTTCCATCAGGTCTGCAAAAGGCCCCAGGCTTTTGGGAGACAGAACAGGGAAGTCTCCAAATCAGTGACTACAAAATAACAAATCTTGCTGAAATAAGATTTTTAAGTTCTTAACATTACCAGAAAGTCTATGCTGTTGTAAACTGCGTCCTTGCCTTTTCTGAACTGGAATCTATATTGGCATAGAGGGAAATTCATGACTTCTACTATCATTACATGAAAACTGTGGCATCTTCTCCAAATCAGAGTCTAACTGAGGTGGTCATAGGTCCCAGAGAAAGTCTCCGAACCAGTTTCTAAACCAAGAAAGAGATTCCTGAAGTGTGCTTCATGCCTGCTTTTTCAGAAAGCCCCTAACAAGTGGGGTATACTAAAAATGCCAAGAGGATCGTCCTGACAGGCAACATTAACCCAGAACACTAGACTTATACTCTCCGATATTCTGACCTTCCCCCTAGATGCTGTCTTCTCTCTTGCTGACTGATAAAATCCTCACAAAGATGTATTGTACTATTATTGATTGATCTGGCTTCAGTAGTTGAGAGGTTTAATTACACCATCATTTGTACACTCCATAATTACCAGTTTGTTCCTTCATAGGAAAGCATGAGGATTAATTTTTATTTGAGTGCTAACATTTATAAAACTTACACTCTTCTTGGAGAAACAAAGAATTTTTTTAAAAAGATCAGTTTATGAGTTCATAACAGCCTCCAACTAAATCAGCCCCTAGAGCTTAAACAAATTAGTCCCTCATAAGGAGTTTCGCTTTATGCAGCAAGTGCTTATTAAATAGCTAACTTTCAGGCGCCATTCTAGAGGTTGAGCACCCAGTAGGAAGCAAACCAAATTTGGTTTTTGCACGTATAGAAAGAAAATTGAACAAATACACAAAAGAAGCACAAGTAATGATAGAAATACAGAGTGTCATGGAAACAAATGCCAGAAAAACCTACGCTAGTCCAGGGCTCAGAAAAAGACTTCCCTGAGGAAATGGCACATAAGCTGGGATTTAAGAGCTTAGTGGGAGTCAGCCAGGTAAAGAGGGGAAGGAGAAGTAAACCAGTGTATACGATCATTTTGAGCCACCTTTCCCTGCACAGACTGAATTGGTTTTTTAAAAAAACTTAGTCTTAATTTTGATTTGGCTATTATTCAGCTATGTAACCTCAGCTGAATCTCCTAACGGCCATTCATCTCAGCATTATCTGCTAGAATGAAAGACCTCTAAAGTTCTACTCAATTGAAAGACAAATATACACAGATTACTATTCAGTTAGTATAAGTAAAACAGCTTTTTAAAAATAAGCTTTGAGCAATATATCAGTGTTTCTTGCAATAGGTGTGACTACTCACAGAAACTCCTTCAGGTAAAAATACTAGATTAAAAAATTCTTCTTAATGTGTAGCAGAGCTGACGGACCAGAAAGAGAATTTTTCAGTGGACAGAAACAACAAGACAGCATGAATCTATAGAGGTAAGTAAACTCGAGCTGGAGCTTGAATGGAGGTAACTGTGAATCTCTGGTGGCTTAGCTTCTGGCATTCAGAAGACTGCAGAGCCTGAGTGTCACATCATTAAAGGATAAACAACACAGAACTTCTGCCATGCTTACTAAATGGATATTGTCCCCAATATCATGCCTGTCTTAGACTTGCTCTATGTAAAAAAGAAACAAAAGTCCCCTCAGCCAGTTTCTAACCATTAATACAAACTTGCACTACCATAAGAAAACTACTCTTTCTAGCTGCATTTGACCTAATACTGACAACTCGCATTGTTATGCATTTTAAACTTTCGTACCTAAATTACTACTGAGCTAGTTTTATGGGGTCTGTAGTAATTATAGTTTTATTCCTATACAAAGGAATAAATATTAGACTAAATGTCAACTTCTCAAAAACAATTGGAAGTCAGAAGAAAATGAAATGATAGTTTTATAATGCCAAAATCAAAGTAACTCAGTTTTGTGCTCCCAAATTGTTATTCACAGACAATCTTTTAAGAATAAAGGCAAAATAAAGGCATATTCAGGAGCTGTGGCTTTCAGTTGAAAGTTATTGCCAGCCTACAGATACCTCAAGAAATAGGCCTGAACGACAAAGCAAGACTCCATCTCAAAAAAAAAAAAGAAAAAGAGAAAAAGAAATAGGGAAATGAATATCCTGACTCCACTCTTCTCCCTTTCTTGTTGTCTGAACCTAAGCAGAAGTCAGAAACTAGGGGTATTCTTCCAGTTTGAAGAAAGATATACAAAAACCCAAAGCCTTCAGGGACACTGAGCAGAAACAAATGGCAGGCACCCAAAATAATGCCCCAAACTAACTTTATAAAGCAAGAATTACCTCGATTCCAAGCCAGACAAGGACAGTACAAGACAGTAAATTACACGCATCACTCATGAGCACAGAAGCAATAAAATGCTAAATGAAATATCAGCAAACTGAACTCAGCAGTGTAAAGAAAATGTACTATATCAAGATCAGTGTGGATCACTCTAGGAATATATGATTGGCTCAAAATTAGAAAATCAATCAACATAATTGACCAAAATAGCAGATTAAAGGGGTAAAAAGCCTCACTAGATTACAGCATATGATAAAACAATTATGTGTAATAAAAAGGCTTACTCAACTCTGAATAGAGTAAAACATTCTTAATATGGTGAACATATCCACAAAATATATATAGCTAAGTCCGGGCATGGTGGCTCATGACTGTAATCCCAGCACTTTGGGAGGCCGAGGTGGGCAGATCACCTGAGGTCAGGAGTTAGAGACCAGTCTGACCAACATGGAGAATCCCCACCTCTACTAAAAATACAAAATTAGCCGGGTGTGGTGGTGCATGCCTACTAATTCCAGCTACTTGGGAGGCTGAGGCAGGAGAATTGCTTCAACCCGGGAGGCAGAGGTTAAGGTGAGTTGAGATCACGCCTTTGTACTCCAGCCTGGGCAACAAGAGCGAAACTCCATTAAAAAAAAAATAGATATATATCTATATCTATCTATCTATATATCTAAAATCATACTCTATGGAAATTTAAAGACACTTTATTAAAATAAGAAACAAGTCAAAGATATCTACTATCATAATTATTATTTAGCATTGTACTGGAAATCCTAGTGTGTGCATTAAATAACAACAAAAAGGGAAAAAAGGTATACCGATTAGAAAGAAACAAAGAAAACTATCATAATTCACAGATGACTGATTATCTACAAAGAAAATCCAGGAGAGTCTACAATCAAATTATAAGAATTAATGAGTTCTAGGCTGGGCACAGTGGCTCATGCCTGTAATCCCAGCACTTTGGGAAGCCAAGCCCGGCGGATCTACTGAGGTTGGAGCTTGAGACCAGCCTGGCCAACATGGTGAAACACCGTCTCCACTAAAATTACAAAACTTAGACAGACACGGTAGTGGGTGCCTGTAATTCCAGCTACTCAGGGGGCTGAGGCAGGAGAATCACTTGAACCCTGGAGGCAGATGTGGCAGTGAGCCTCAATTGCGCCATTGCGCCATTGCACTCCAGCCTGGGCAACAAGAGCAAACGCCATCTCAAAAAAAAAAAAAAAAAAAAAAAAAAAAAAAAAAAAAAAAGGCCTTAATGAGTTCTACAAGACTGCCAAATAGAAGATAAATTAATATAAATAATTTTAACTATACACTAGCAACAGTTAGAAAATGAAATTTTAGGTGGGGCATGGTGGCTCACGCCTGTAATCCCAGCACTTTGGGAGGCTGAGGCTGGTGGATCATGAGGTCAGGAGATGGAGACCATCCTGGCTAACACGGTGAAACCCCGTCTCTACTAAAAATACAAAAAATTAGCTGGGCGTGGTGGCAGGCGCCTGTAGTCCCAGCTACTCAGGAGGCTGAGGCAGGAGAATGGCGTGAACCCGGGAGGTGGAGCTTGCAGTGAGCCGAGATTGCGCCACTGCACTCCAGTCTGGGAGACACAGCGAGACTCCATCTCAAAAAAAAAAAAAAAAAAAAAAAAAAGAAAAGAAAATGAAATTTTAGAAAAGATACCATTTAAAAGAACAAAAAGTAATATACCTAGCAGTAAATCTAACAAGATTCATGCAATATCTTAATGTAGAAAATTATAAGCTTTGGATAAAAAACTTTAAAGAAGAAATATGTAAATGAATAAGTAAATGGAGAGATATACCATGGTCATGTGTAGAAAGACTTAATATCACAAAAGATACAAAATTTTCATAAATTAATCAATAGACTTCATACAAATCCAAATACCAAAAAAAGAGCATTTAACTTGGCAATGTGATTCTAAAATGTGTGAGAAAAGTCAAATACCAGCCAGGGCTGAACTAAAAAAGAAGCAGGCTGGATGATTTGCCCTTCCAGATGTTAAGGCTTATCATAGAACAATAGTAATTTGCAAATTGTGCTATTCATAGAGATAGTTAAACATCACAGTGGATAGAAAAGAGAATCCAGAAACAAGTTCTGCATATACAGAAATCTATATAGGACAGTGCATACAGTGCATATTATTGGGAAAATATGCCAGAAAATTTTTTACCCATATAGAAAAATAAAAATATGGATATGTTATGGACTGAATGTTTTTGTCCCTCCCAATTTATATGTTGAAGCTCTAATCCCCAGTGTGATTGTAACAGTATTTGGAAATGAAGCCTTTGGGAGGTAATTAGGTTTACATGAAGTCATGAGGGTGGGGCCCCCATCGTAGGATTAGTGTCCTTATAAGAAGAAGAGAAGAGACTAGAACCAGAGCTGTCTTCCTGTCTCCATCACATGAGAGCACAGTGAGAAGGTGCGCCAGGAAGAGAGCCTCACCAGGAATGGAATCTGCTGAAACTTGGTCTTGGATATCCCAGGCTCCAGAACTCTAAGAAATAAATATCTATTGTTTAAGCTGCCCAATTTATGGTATTATGTTATGGCAGCCCAAGCTGACTGATATATGATGCCTATATCATACTATATAAACATTTCCATTCTAGATGGATTAAAATCATAATTGGGGAAGACAAAACCTTAACACTTCTTATAGAAAGCATAGGAGAAATATCTTTCTGACATAGGATAGGGAAGTACTTCTTAAGTAGACACAAATGCGCTAATTTACAATGGAAAATACTGACACATTTTATTAAACTAAACATAACCTCTATTTATTAAAGACACCATAAAGTGAATAAAAAGACAGCTATAAACGGAGAGATGATGTTTGTAAAACACATAGCCAACAAGGGATTTGCATCCCGACTGCTTAAAGAGCCTATGTGAATCAACAAGGAAAGGAAAATACTAGAGTAAGTGCTGAACAAGAATTTTCATAAGAAAGAAAACATGAATGACCAATAAACATATCAAAAGATGGTCAAACCAGGCAACTGAAGAAATACCAATAATACATAATTTTACATACATGCACACACATACATTAATCAGTGTGGCAATTGCAAGAGTTGGAGAGAAAGTGGAACACTAGGGATTATTACATTTCAACAGTGGAAGGATCAATTTGTGATATGTGAAAATGACTGAAAAAGACTGTCATTATCTAGAAAAGTTGAACACATGTATACTTTACCTCTATCAGGGATACACCCTAGAGAAATGATTGCATATGTGAACCAAAAGATGCGTACAAAAATCTCTGCAATATTATTCAGGATCACAGAAAAACTAATAACATCCTGAACATCATCAATACAAGAATGCTAATTTGTCATATATTAATATTAATACAATGGAATATTATATAGCAATGAAGATACATAAGCCACAGCTGCTCTACTTATTTCTATTATTAAATGCCATAATCAATGTTGACCAATGGAAAAAAACTAGTCAAAGAAGAGCTATAAAAGGCCAAAATAGACAAAACCTAAACCCATATTGTCATATCTATATGCATATGTATTTTTAATATCATGATATAAGTAAAATTAAAGATAGTAGTTTTCTCTTGGCAGGACTGAACTGAGAGGGAATGTAATAGAGAACAATTTGAGGGTCAATAAAAGTACTGGTAATGTTCTAGTCTTCAACTAAATGGTGGGCTCAGTCCTGTTTATTTAATTATTCCTTCATTAATCCATATTATTACATTTACTATATTATATGCATTCTATATTATAAAAAGGGAACCATGGCAAATCTCAGATCTTTATGTTCAGTCTCTGTAAAAAAAAAAAAAAAAAAAAAAGACAAAAAAAACCAACACAGTCCCAAATAACACTTTTAAAAATGGAACTTAAAAATATGGCAGACTATGAAATAGCCTGTAATTTCATTGACAGGACCTACCCTCTCCCGTGGCCATCCAAAGGCTTAGATCAATGCTCAGAAGATTTATTGTTTGCCTGAAGAAACAACTGAGAAATCTGAAGCCTGAGGGTTATTGGTTTTCCTCCTTGATAAATAATTTCACATTCTCCTTATGGAAATCCAGGATTTTCCAACAATGGAAAAGAAAACCTTACTCCCAAGAGAATGCTGAAATGGCAGTGATCTCAGGGCCAGAAGGTCTCTACCACCTGCCACTCCATATTCTTGTCCACAGGAACCTGTCCTAGGAGTCGTTCCCACCAGGGATCGTCAGCCTTATCCAGATTTGTATCAGCCACTGTGCAGTCAGTGTTGCTCTCACCACAAAGTCTCTAGAAGGCAACTCTCAGCAACATCCTCACTGAACTTTCTAATAATCTCTCCAGCTATTTTATGGAATCCATTTGTCAAAAAATGTAAGTTGATGTCTCATTAGATGGTATGACCAACACCTCCCTACCATACCTGAGATAAGACATAAGTTCAAGGCACCTCACTGCAGCTGGCAGTGTCTCAGCTCCCATAACCAGAGAGACTTAGTAAATACCCCAGTGAGAGGGGTGATGCCTGAGCCATTGGTATCTTTGTATAAGCAGCCTTCCCATTTTGTTTCTTTAAACGTTCTCTCATGTTGCTTCCTGATTTTGTCATTTGGGATTTGGGAGACAATCCTTGCTTTCCCCAGCATCCATTGTTGGGTTTCCATGTATTATTATCTTTTAAGATAAGGAGACCTATTCCTTCGCCAGTATCCCAAATCACCTTGGTTTCATCAGCTGCTATTCTCTGCACCTAATCCAGCTCCAACTCCTTTCTTTCCTCATCATTGTGATAAAAGCCAGCAGAATCCCATGCTACATTTTGTTTATTTGGATAGCAGCACAAAGCTGGCACTGGAACCTTGTGGCATGTGGAGAGAAGGTGTCCCACAGGGCAACCAAAGCATGGGTGAGTTCCTAGTTTATAAAAGTGGCTAAGAGGGTACTGGTGTAGCTATTTGGTCATTAGGCAGAGGTTAGTCTTTCACTAAATAGGCTCCAGACTCAAGCTGAATCAGTGTCTGAACTGAATAAGGATGGTGGTGCTTGGTCCCTCTGGATGCCATGGCAGAGAAAGAGAGCTACGCTGGCCTCAGAATATTTCATATCCAAGAAGAGGAACTAACAAAGTTATCTCAGGGAATTTGGACAGGTGAAAGAAACAAGTGGCCTTAAAATATCAGAGTTACCTAAGAATGTTCAATTTTGCTTTCTATTTCTGGAATGCCAATACACCTCAACAGGATAATGAAAAGGATGTAAATGGAGTAGAAATATCACCTCTGAAATCTTGTGTTTAAAATGTAGACATAGATGTATTGTACCACTACACAGCACCTTTGACTTCTCTTCTGAGCGCTAAATTTGATGTGACTGTCGACAGATTAGTTTTGCCATTATCTATAGTTTCTTTCCAGACTTCCCTCCTTGTAGCTTGGATTTTGTGAGTTTTACATTTAAAAATGTGGTTCCAACTCTTCTCAACCACTCCCACTTGTAGGGTTGAAGTTGAGGATCCAATCATGGGAAATGCTCTTGAGCCAACTTGAGAACACAGGTAAGTACCTACTGTTCTCAGAGTCAGGTAATGGTCTCTTAGCTGCAGACTATGATTAATAGAATGCCGGGTTGCATTTAGCACAAACAACCTGAAAAAACTCTAAAGAAAATGAGGTATGGAGGACAGATAACACCTGCGTCTCTTAGGGACTAGCTAAGAATCTGAAAGTAGAAAAGAGAGAAAGTTATTCTTTAATGTTTGCATGTAATAACACTTGGAAACTTCAAAATCAATGTTGTTAAAACCCTGTTTCTGAAAAGGTACAAGGAGGTTCTGAAATAATTGCTACATGCACACTGATATGAATTTTACACTTTGCCCTCAAGATAATGTGTAAGTAATCTGTTTTCCTGCTAACTAAGATGCCCCCCACCACCAAAATGAAGAAATGCTGGACTCACATTGGTGACATATTCGATATCCTTCCAAAGGATGCACTCCCTGGGGAAATCAGCCAAGTCTAAGAAGTGATCCACCACCACTTGGCCGATTAAGTCATGACGAGAGAACCTGTCAAAGTCGTACACAGAGAAGTGAAGCTTCCGTGCTTCAAGGTCATTGTAGGAAACCGGAAATAAAAACACTTCATCAAACACAGGGTTCAGGGTCTTTCTGTGAACTTTAGTCTGGTGTTTTGTTTTCCGATCAGGAAGCAAATAGATCTTGACATAAGGATCTGAAGTCCCAGAAAAGTCCTTGGCGGGCAAATTGACAGCTTTGTGAATCTTCACTATGAGCTGTTCTAAGTCACAGTCATATTTTAAAATGAAGTTCAGTTTCCCACAAGCCTTGCTGTTACTCTGTCTCCCGTCATCATTATCCAATGACCTCTGCTTATATAACTCTGGTTTAATTCTACCAATTCCAGTCAACTGTTCCTGTTTTTGAAGCTGCTGGATATTGAAGTCCGGGTTTGACAAGTTGAGTTGTCTTCGGATTGAATTATGCCTTCAATGAAGAGCAACACAGAACAAAGTTACAATCTTATTAGCTATGGGTCTCTTGGAAACTTTTGCCTGGGATGTAGGTAGACTGTTATGTTTTGTTAGGAGCTTAGAACTGTGGGCTTTTTTTTTTTTTTTTTTTTTTTTGGCCTAAATTCAAAATGCTCATCAGTGTGAGTAAGCTGTTCCCTAAGGCTTGAAGCTCAAAACCGAGGGTTGGTATCAGGAAATGAACCTAGGAGCATGTGACCTCGGAGCTTTAAAGGTTTAATACACTTTCTAAACTGTCTAATATGCCATTAAAGAAGCTTATTCATCTGGTGGAATGTAAAGATTTGTACAAACTGCTTTAAAAATAAAATTATTCAACTTTATATATAATATCATTCCGAAATTGAAATAGCCAAGTGTTGCCTTAAGAAGAATGAATCTTTCTCTAAATTACACAGAATTTCTTGCCACAGGCTTATAGCTTTATAAGGATATAAATTCTTACTGGTTCAAATCAAATAATTTCATCACAAGAACACAGCTTTTGCTCATGCAAAAATGTATGTGACTGGGATGTGTCTGTATGTAGTGGCTCTGACAGGTACAAGTGGGATATGTCTGATTGTAGTGGCTCTGACAGGTACAAGTGACAGCATTGGGATTGTGTTTTTGCTGTACACACGGGTGATTAGTGATCAAGAGGACAGGTTTTATTTCTGAAATAAACACTAATGGCACAAAAATTAAAGATGAGCTACTATAAATGTATGTATGGATTCAACTGGAGACGTTGGATACTGTTACTTTTAAATTAAATATTTGCTACTGTAGTATACTCTTCACCCTGTAAGTGTATTGGTTTGGGTTAGAAGTTTCCCTAAAATTCTCTTTAAAGCCTGTCTGATCTGTGCATTTCTTCCCAAGTTGAGAGTAGTTATTACATACAAGGTTGTTTTTAAGGTTACTTTTTGTTGTTTTTAGCTCAGTTTAGAGTCATTATATTGTATTGTATGCATTTAGTCAACAACCTTAATTAAAATAGCCTCTTTACTAGAAGGTGAAAGAGAACAGCTGGGATGTCTCTTAGGGATTGGTAAACAGTTGGAGAGGCAGAGTAAACATTTGAATTTGCCCTTCTCTTCCTTCCTTCAGACAATGAAATAAAGATGTAAATATGGAATCAAGGGACCCCCAGATATGTTTGAAAGTGTTCTCTCTTGTCACCACAGATATTGCTATGCTGAGCATTCCTCTTTATCCTAAAATAGCCTCCTAATCACTAATCACCCACATGTATGACAAGAGTAATGTCACAGAGCTGTCACTTGTACCTGTCACATCTATCACAGTCCATAGCAAGCAGACATAGGCCAGTCACATACATTCCCACATGTACAAAAACTGTGTGGTCCGAAAGTTGCTGATGGGAGATTTTAATCACTTACAGAGAAATCCACAATCTTAAGGTGTCTCTGTATTTTATGATTTGGATGGGTGAGGGAGGGAAGACAGGAGTTGCTGTTAAGCATCTAAAACTGGCTTTCTGCGCTAGTGCAGCCAGGTCATTCCCTTGTCCAGAAGTGGAACCAATGTAGTGCTAGAATAGAGCTTGAGTCTCACTTTACTGGACTCTGTGGGCAGAAAGGACTGGGAGGCAGCAGAAAGTAGCCTGCTATATGCAGAGGTTGGAATAGGCTGGTGCCAGCCCTATTTCCCTTTGCTATTGATTTTTCTTTACAGACTAGATTCAAAAAAGGGCCATAATTGGGTCCTGCATCAGTTCCCACCCTTCTAGGTACTGTCTGGTAAGTGGCACTGTTTACATCATAAAAGTGCATCCTCAATATCCACCGGATGCTCCTTTTACAGATGAGTCTGTGGAAGACCAACAATTCTGTGTCTACACAATCCAGTCCCAGACAACAATCTCGTGTCAGTCCTAGGCCCTGTCACTCTGCTGCTCTGCAGATGGTTGCTGGGCAGACTGTGTATTACAATTTACCTTTGAATTTTCTTAGTACTGGCATTAGATTAATCACAGCAACATTTTGTCTTCACCATTGTCTGTAGGACTAAATCTACCATAGTGGTGTTTTTTTGTTTTGTTTTGTTTTTTAGATGGAGTCTCACTGTTATCGACCAGAGTTGAAATGCAATGGCATGATCTCAGCTCACTGCAACCTCCACCTCCCAGGTTGAAGCGATTCTCCTGCCTCAGCCTTCTGAGTAGCTGGGATTACAGGCATGTGCCACCACACCCGGCTAATTTTGTATTTTTAGTAGAGACAGGGTCTCTCCATGTTGGTCAGGCTGGTCTTGAACTCCCAACCTCAGGTGATCCGCCCGCCTCGGCCTCCCAAAGCGCTGGGATTAAAGGCGTGAACCACTGTGCCCAGCCACCATACTTTCAATTTTGATTTAAAATACATGGATTTGGCTACTTAGTAGTGTGACATATTCTGTTCTACATGTACATTTTCTTAGACATGAAATCTGAAGATAAATTGTCCCACATGCTCAGCCCTTCCTAACCAAAGTGGATTGCCAACAGGGAGGCGGGGTTGTTGGTAAAGGTCAAAGACTGAAAAAAGATCCCATTCCCTGAGAACCCAATTGCACAGGAATACCTCCAAAAATTCCCAATATAGCTGACCTCTTAAAAACCAATCACAGGCTAGGTTCAGTGGCTCATGCCTGTAATCCCAGTACTTTGGGAGGCCAAGGTGGGCAGATCTGAGGTCAGGAGATTGAGACAATTCTGGCTAATGTGGTGAAACCCCGTCTCTGCTAAAAATACAAAAAAATTAGCCAGGCGTGGTGGCGGGCACCTGTAGTCCCAGCTACTCGGGAGGCTGAGGCAGGAGAATGGCGTGAACCTGGGAGGTGGAGCTTGCGGTGAGCAGAGATTGCGCCACTGCACTCCAGCCTGGGCCACAGAGTGAGATTCTGTCTCAAAAAACAAAACAAAAACAAAAACAAAAACCAATCACAGTTATGGGCTAGGCGCAATGGCTCACACCTGTAATCCCAGCATTTTGGGAGGCTGAGGCAGGTGGATCACTTGAGGTCAGGAGTTCAAGACCAGACTGGCCAACATGGTAAAACCTTGTCTCTACTAAAGATACAAAAATTAGCCAGGCATAGTGGCACACACCTGTAGTCCCAGCTACTTGGGAGGCTGAGGCAGGAGAATCACTTAAACCCAGGTGGCAGAGGTTGCAGTGAGTGAAGACTGAGCCACTGCACTCCAGTCTGGGCAACAGAGAAAGACTCCGTCTCAAAAAAACTCAAAAACCAAAAACCAACCAACCAAACAAAAAACCAGTCACAGATATGAATACTATTATCTACTCAAACATTTTACATGATTAATTTCATTCCTAACACTTTCCCCTCCATTCAGAATCACACTTACTATTGGGAAATCAGTTGAATCTAACTGTAAGGTAGTGGCTTAAAGCAGATAGCAAAGACTGCAACTGGGCATGACAGGTTCTCACTCCTGGGGCTCCCTTTCAATCTCTTTCAATTTCCATTCAGAAGAAAGTTAGAGTTTACTGGAGTTGGGGGAGAGGCATGGTAGAAGAGAGAAGCTTAGAACAGCCAGAGAACCAAGGTAACTCATAATCTTCCCATATAACCTCTGGAGGTCTAGGGGCTGAAAATAAGAAAGTAGAGCAGGGAGACTGCCCCAGGGATGTAAAGGAGAAAAGGGGGTGGAGAAAATGGAAAATCAATATTCTATAGCTCTCATACGTTACTCAAACAGAGGTGGGAAGAAAAAGCAAGCCCAAAGCAAGAGGGAGGAAAGATACGGAATATAGTGCCATGACCTGAGCTTGCCCCACCCTAGGTGAGGTGGCTCTAAATGGTCAATGGAGGTGGTTTTGAGTGCAGTAAATGCGAGGCTCCCAGGACAAGGGTCTAGAATTTTAAAGCCATTGACTGATGGTTCCCCCCTCAGAAGAAGAGAGGGAGAAAGACCTCTGGCTGAGGAAATTTTTATGAAGGAGATGATACTTGAGCTGGGCTTGCCTGCTTAACTTGGCCTCATCCTTGGCCACCTCCAAGCTGATGCTGTAGATGTCAATATGGACATTAAATCTGTTTTCATCTTGGTCCCAGTTCTCTAGCAGAATGGTACTTTCAGCTCTTCTGCCCCAGTAGCTTTTTCCAGAGTCCCTCACATTCACCCACTGCATCTTTGAGTCCAGGCTCTGTAAGCCAGCACTCATATCCCCAACACCCTTTCCATTGCGGGCTTTCATGTGCAGCCATGAACAAGTGCATCCTAATATGTGTTCGTTCACTGCAGTGGCCCATCTCAGAGGTGAAACCTGACCTGTCCTTTCCCTGGTTCTCGGGCACCAGTGTCTACAAGGCTTCAGGATCCAGGGAGAAAAAAGAGAGAAGCAAATTGTGGTTTCAGAAATGTTACTGGTTTCTTTCCTGTGTTCAAGTCAAGGCAGGGAATTATGGAAAGAAACAGTGGAGACAGGATGTTTTTCTTCTTCAAAATTCCCCTGGTCATGAAGAAGAGAGGGTTGGGTTGTCCTGAACCACAGGCATACAGAAGAAGGGGAAATCCTGGATAGGGACAGACACAGTTAGTAGAATACAAGGGCTGGAGGAAGTGGAAATTTGAGGTTTTCTTGGCCTGAAGATTCAAGGATTTCCGCATGAGTGAGATAATGATGAGACAGGCATCAGGCCTTGGGGCCAGTGGAGGTGTGTTGTCAAGGGTAGGTGGATACACTGAAGCAAGACCTGCTTCCTCCCACTCCCTCCCAAGTTAAACAGATTTGAAACCTTGAATACTTTATCCTCCATAACTAAGATGAGCCTTTGTTCACCAAAACGTTCTCTACAGTAGCTCACGTCTTATGTCTCTTTTCATTACCATTGATCCCAGCTGAGTTCAGGCCCTCAGAGAGGCTCCTGTATATATCCAATCTTCACCACTGTCCCATGCATCTTATACACTTATACATTCTTTCCAGATTAATCTTCTAAAGAACAAATTGAGCACTTCAGTGTGTATAATTGGTGCTCTTGCTGTGGGTCTTTTGTGGGCAGGGTTGTATATATTTTCTCTCTTTATTGACACTACCTAATACTGAATTTTGCACATAGCAAATGCTTGATATCTTAGAGTAAATACAGAAATGCTATGGATATAATAGTTTCTGATAATTTAATCCCAGTAGAGAAAACACTCATTTACATATCATTTCAGGGTCTCATGGAAGTTGAGATAGGGATAGGCAACTTCCACTTTTGAAGCAGTTAGTTTCTTTAAATCTAAAGAAATAACTTCAGATTCAAAAATTATGTTTTAGATGTTTACATTGAACCAATGTTCTCACCACACAAAAATATAACTTAATAGAAATGTGCTACTCATAGTATAATTACAACATTTAATTTTTGTGTACTATTTACTTGAGTTGTGGCCAATCACGGGACCTAAATTTAGAGTGTGATGGTTATCTTCCTCTTTCAATTCTGTCAGCATATTTCTGTAACTCTATGGATTGCTTAATTCAGAGATAAGGTCAAAAATCTAATGTGGGGCTCTTAATGAATGTGAGACCTGGGACAAATGGCCTTCTGCCAGCCTCACACCATTATAGGCTCTGCTCAGTTTATACTTCTGGCCCTTTGCCATTCTTGTCAGAAGAGCAAGAGAAAAGTAGCCTGATATTGACCAATGTATTCTGTCAGTCATTCATGGAAAAAAGTCCTCCGTGCGCCAAGTGGTGCTAGGGGCTGGATAGACAGGAAGAAACAAAACAGATGTGGTCTCCGAGTTCACAGAACTCAGTCTAGAGGGGAGTACAAGCAATAAAGAATCACTTAAAATAATTTAATCCTGTGAATGAGGGAAAACAAGGCAATGCGAGGGAGAATTGAAGTGGGAAGGAGTGGGGACAGAACACAGGCTTCACATGGGGTGGCCGGGGAGACCTTTCTGAGAAGGTGATGTTTCAGCTAGGGCATTAGAGAAGTAAGGGACCCAAGAAGGACAGAAAAAAAAAAAAAAAAGAAAGAAAAGAAAAGCATTCCTGGCTGAGGGAACAACATGTGTCAAGACCTCAAGGCAGGAAGGGGCTTGGGATGCTGAAGGAACTAAGAGAGGAGCTAGTGCAGCTGCAGTACAACAAGCTTCTTCCACGCAGTCTCCTAGTGAGTTCATGTTAAAAGTGTCCCCTAGGGTCCTGCAACATGGTGGCCCTGGCCATAAGGTAAGGCTGTTGGAAGCAGACTGTGGCAGTATTATCATGCAGGGCCTTAACAGACCTGATAAGGGGTTTGTGGTGTGGTAATCGAAATTTTCGAAAAACCGAAGTGTTACATAAGAAATTTGAGAAAGCTTAAAAAAAACAGGATGAACTTTCATCTTAGGGCATGAATCAGGAAATGGATTAGATGGCCTTTCAAGGTTCCTTCTATTTTGGGGATCTAGGGATTTTCATACATTTGGAGTAGAGAACTTTATAAAGCTCTGGAATTAAAAAATTCAGAGAAAATTGAAATATCCACATTTCCAGCATATTGGATCACTAAACAAAAAGGATTTCATTCAAATAAAAAAGAATTGACAGGAATTTTGTATGGTATTAGAGTCACTGAAGTAACTAGACACAGAACATGCTTGATCTTGAAAGTCATTCTGACCAGAAACATTCTTAGAAGATAAAACAAAGCTCATCTTTAGGACATTTCAAAAAGGCACCGTGTCAGCCAAACATATCCAAGGACACATCCAAGCTGAAGAGGCCAGGTGAGGTTGAGATTTTTGATGTAAATGGTGTGACAGAAACTGTGCCAATCACAAGGATCCTGAAGACACCTTTAAATGGAGGCTATGTCTTACGTGCAATGGGAACCCTGAGACTGTGATAATGGCTGTCCTGAGACAGTGATAATGGCTGCAGGATGGAAGCAGTAAGAGAGTGTCGGCAGGGAGAAAGTAAAGAACATAATGAGAAAGAAAGGAGAAGAAACAGTAACTGGAAAAGCAGACTGTTTAGAGCTTTCTCAGCAAAGCTTACCTTTCCCCTCCCCAAATATGGGTATCAAAAATATTACTTAAAGAAGAATGTTAAAAACGATTTGAGGCATAAAGGAAATTTCATTCTCTTTTTCCTTTTTGTTAGCAAAAAGTGTGTATGTGTGTGTGCATTTTCTCATGATGCAACATAATCCCCAAAGAATTAGAAGACCATGTACTGCTCTTATTGTGGTGAGATCCTCAGACAAGGATATATATTTCTAGACAGACCCCATAAAACTAGGTCAGTAATTTAGGTATGAATGTTTTAAATGCATAAAAATGCAAATTGTCAGTATTAGGTCAAATGCAGTTAGAAAAGAGTAGTTTTCTTATAGTAGTTCAGATATTCCTAAACTTGATTTTTGTCATCAGAAAAGATAATGTAATTGCATGCCTTCAAAACTAAAATAAATCTGAACACAAAGTGCACTTTACAGGGACAATTCCTTCACTCTTCCTTTTAATTTTTTTCTTTCTACCCAATTTCTACAAATCAGTAGTGATGATAAGAGTTTTTATTTTTTAAGCAAATACTTATTGATTTGCAATATATTTATATACTTTTCCAGTATAAATATTGTGATAATTAGAGTGGCATCATTGCTATTAGTTTGTTAAAATTATGGCAGAGTCCTCAGATCAAATCTAAAAAGATCACAGTACTACCACCATATATTGGAGGAACTCAGACCAGAAAAGTTACATGCAGAGTAGAACCAAATAGGAGGCAATTTCGAAGGAAATTTCAATGGAGACTCTATCTAAAAGGCTCTAGCTATTGAAATACTGAAAGGATTTTATTATGAGTCTGCACATTGCATGAACTCTATGACAGCATCAAACAGAGCTCTAGTTATATTTAAGTTTTAAATCTGAAGATAAATCCTAGTGATAAAATCTGAGGATTTCTTCTAAATCAAATGGCAGACAACTACCCATCTCCTCACAGTGGAATATTTTAGATTTGGCTCTTTGATTCAGAATTGAAAATAATGCTAAAATAAGTTTCTGAAACAATCAAATTATAAACTGACATATTCCATCCCACTTAATGAAAATGAGTGGAGCCTCTAGGATAAACTCGATTAACATAAAAAGGGTAAAGTCTTATTTCTGTTTCTGGAGAACAAACAATAAAGATTTTAAAAAAATACCTCCAAATTGTGTTTTATACTTTACAAATAACAGCACATGCTATTTCTCTGGCCATCACTCAGGCCAATATTTTCATTCTACAGAAAGCTGCTTCCTGAGTCTCTTTTCCTGAAATATCTTATTGAAAATGAGTTTTTATATCCAGTGATTTAGAACTGGTTGTTTAGCCTCAAACACACTTTTGTGCAATGTCTGAGCCTTGGGAGAGGCCATAATAGCAATACTAACAGCAAAATGGTAGCTCACATTTTGGAGCTTTTACTAGGTGCCAGACCTGTGCAAGCACATGTTATCATTTCATCCTTAAAACCACCTACAAATCAGTAGTATCTATTCCTCTTTTGAAGAAGAGGAAATGGACAGATATGGAGTTTAAGTAATTTGTTCAATGTCACACATGTAAGTAAAGCCAATTCATTTGACTTGAGAGACCGCATCTTTTTTCACTGCATTATATTATTTCTCTACTGCTGAAGAGCATAAAGCATCCAGACAATAAAAAGAGAGTGACCTAGGTGTTGGTACTCTGTAAGCCTTCCAAAGGCTGAAGATGGACAAAAACCTCCAGCCACACGGTGGAGTCTGAAGAGAGCCTGTGTGTGACTGTTAGGATAGGTCAGACGCACAGGGAATAAATTTTAAAGCAGTAGGAGGGCAGCAGGGAAGAGTGGTTAAGAGTTCAGATTCTTGTGTTGGTTGAACCAGGGTTCAAATCCTGACCTGGGTATTTACATATATGGCTTTTAAAAAAATGTAATCTCCTTAAGTTTCTTCTGCTGTAAAATAAAAATGATATTAGTATACATTTCATGCTAAATTGTGAGCTATAACAAAATATGAATATAAAGTTCTTCCAGAGTACTTCACACATGCTGTCTTAATAATGTTAACTATTATTTTTATAAACTAAGTAGAGACCAAGAAGGGCTCAGGAACCTAACTTCAACGTTAGGTTAGCATGGAGTTTTCCATATTCATGTCTCTGATACAGAACAGAAATCTAAAAGGTTATAGACTCCTTGACCAATCAGTGCTATTTTTGCCAGAGAGGGGAATGGGGTGGTCCTTCCTTGCATTCAGAAAGGAGGAGGCATTACTGACCGAGCCGAGGAGGTTGGCTCTGTGACTTGGCGCTGCACGCGGACGCCATGGGCACAGTTCTCCTGGACTCCCGTCTGGGCGGAGAGGGGAATGTCAGGGGAGGTGTGGCTGATCTTCATGGAGGAGTCAGGGCAGGGTGTGGGAGGGTCTAGGAAGTCCTCACTGTTCTCCTGCTCATTGGTCTCTGTGTCCGTGTAGTTAAGAGGCTCCTGGTTGTTGTCTTTGCTACCAGAGGGCAGGCCTCGTTCTCGCCACGGAACCCAGCAGAGTTTCCAAGATACGAAGAGAGACACGCCAAACAGAGCAAGACCACAGGCAGTGACCACAAGGGTCAGCAGGCTCACTGAGATATCTGCAAAGAAGCAAAGATCAAAAGTCAGTGTGATCATTCCCCGCAAGTCCACCCATTGCATAGTATGGGCAGAATGACCCTCTCATCCACTCATCCCTTGGGAGCCGACTGTGGAAGGTCATGCTGGGGCGCACAGCTACGTTACTTAATTCTGGGGCAGTGGCGATGAGAATTCATACACAAACCAGAGGACCAGTGAGCAGAAACACAGAGGAGGTACCATAGCATGCAGGTCATGTTTAGAAACAATAAACAGCCTGCTATGGCAAGAAAATGGATACATTCATGGAGACTAGAATGCCCTTCAAGTGAAATGATACTCTATCCTACAGGCAGCACCAATCATTAATGTTTTTTGAGCAGGGCAGTTTCAAATGTCCTTAAAAATTATTCTGTCATCTCAGAGAGCTGTATAATGTAACTGGGGAATTGTGTAAGTCATAATTTTTTAAAATAAGAGAAACTAGAGGGCTTTTTCGGGTTCTATTTTTCCTATTAACTTTTACGGTTCTAAGCAAAATGAAGCTCAAATCTTCTGTGAATTTTGCAGCTTCAAGAATAACCCCCACTCAGTGGTAACTCCTCAGGACTCAGGATAGAATATTATAGTTTGGGTTTCCCCAGTAGTATACCCTAAAACAAGTATTCAAGGGCAAAGCATTATTTAGAAGGAGAAGGAAACACAGGAGAAGTGATCCAGAAAAGGAAGTCAACAAAAGGTACACTGTCAAGTCAGTTCCCATAGTGAGGGAGTAAAGGTTAAGTCTGCTAGGGAGGTTTAATACACCTCAGATACACCTCACCCAAGTGGCAAGGGATCCGAGGTATTACACATTAGCTCTCTTTAGTTATTAATTGGAGGGCATTTCCCAAAGGGCATTAAATTCCCATCATTTGACACCTGCCCGGATGAACAAAGTAAGCTTCAGTGGCCAGGAAAATCCCACATTGAAATCAATGCAGAGGCTGCACTGGAGGTCAACAGGCACACAATGAAGTGGTAAGGGGACACGGCAGGTAATGACAGCATCTGCTACATTGATCATGGACCACAGCCCCACGGTGTCAGCAAGTCTTGGCAGTTCAGTATCCAGTGACTGTGCCCCTAAGGTTTAAAACAGTTCACCCCCTCCAGGCTTCTGCCCCAAGCTACAGTAGAGCCAGGAGGCTGAGCATCAGTCTGAAAGCATTTCTGGCACTATGGTAGCCATAAAATCCTTATTTTTTAAAGGACAACCCTGCCTGTCATTACGGTGCTTCATTACACCTGGAGCCCCATGGATTCTCCCCAGGGTTTGCCTCTACTGCCCATCATTAATATTTGCATTGCTGCAACCAAAGTTTTCTGAATGCCTACTACATGCCAAGTGCCACGCTAAGCTCTGGAGATACAATGAGGAATATGATAGGCGCACGCTATGTCTTCATGTATCCATATTCTAATGAAGGAGAAAATTAGAAATTGGTCATTTAGTACTAACAATTTCAACTGTGCACAGCACTGCCAACATACTATGATCTGTGACAAAGCTGTATTTCTGCTGAAGCATGCATAGGAACCCCTCCTGCAAGCCACTTACCTACTGAGTCAAGCTGAACAACTACCATCCATGTGCTTTTTAATATGACTCTGAAGGTACTTGGTCATTCTTGTGAACTGATAAAACTGTTTATCAAAAATTGCTCTTAAAAGCAAGCCAGCTGCCAGGGCTGTTGATGGATTTAACATATTTCCTCTTTGCCTCCAAATCAATCTTCACCCTTCTACTGAAACAATATTATATCTCTGTTTGAAAATACTGGGGTTGAAGTTTCAATATGGGTAACTGTGCAAATCTTTTTCACTTTTGTCTCCTCAAATCCCACAGAAATGGGATAAGCAATGGGAAATAAGAAAGGACATCATCAATTCATCAGTTAACCACTAACTTTGAGGAATATCTGGAATTGTTTTAAAAGAAAAGGCAGTTAGTGTTGAACATTTAACACAGGCAAATGAAGGGAGACTGAGAGAAAATAAAAATTAAAAATCCCAGGTGCAGAGCAACAGGCAAGGATGGGGGACAGGGAGTGGAGTCAGTGGGGTCAAAATAAAAGGGACTGTAGGAACTATACCTCACAGAGCCCAGCATGAGGTGGGGAGGGCATGGTTTGACCCCAGACTCCACCTGGTTCTGACCACTCACACAGGAGAGTAGACAATATGCTGGTGCAGACTTCTGTGGTGGGTGATAGTGCTGGGGGACCAGGAAGGAGGAAACCTTGTCCCAGGTAATCCAGCTGCAAACATCAATCCCCACCCTCTCCAACACAAAACAGGCTCCACATAGCAGTGAAATCTCTTAATACGTTCTGCAGTCTAAATGGAGACAGAACTTCTTCTCTATATTCTGTTAATCACTTCAGCTCTGTCCTGACACAGACACTGCTAGGAGACCACCACCAGCAAAGGCTGGAGGAGGGGCACACTGGGAAGCCATAGGATTTAGGAATGTGATGAGATAACTGTATTATTAGACACTCTGCCCTATCACAGGGCTCCTCTCCAAGGGAGAAGCATAAATCCTAATCCTCAATGTTGGTCTTGGGCATACGACTTGCTCTGGGCAATGAAATACAAGTGAACATGGCCCATGTCACCTTGAAGCAAAGGTCCCTTGTGATCCCACCTTATGCATGAGAAAAAGAGCTCTCAGATAAAAGCTGATCTTCCAGCCTGACTGCCATAATGAGAAGACTTGTGGCATGAGCCCAAAGACCAAAACAAGGAGTAAACTTAAACATGACTGACAACCTGAGGCAAAGCTACAGCTGATCCACAGATCCATTAGCAAAACCTAAATATTTAGTGTATTAAGTCCCTAGAATTTTGAAGGGATGTTGGCACAGAAAAAAAAAATGGTAATTTATGTGATCATATAATTTACCGTCCAAAGCTGGGACACTTTTAGGAGAGAAAAGGGGTTATATTAATAATTACATGGGGATAAGATACTTAACCTAGGATTGTCCAGGCAAAATTAGGACGTAGGGTCATCATAAACTTAAGAACTCCATGTGATCTCTGAACTCATCAGCTTAGTACAACATGACCTCTTGGGATTCACTTGGCATAGTAGCATGCTAAGTAAATTGAAGTTCTGCGTCACTTTTACTAGTAACCACAGGACCCCGACCCAGTTTAAGAACAACTCCAGCTTGATAGTTGACTACAGCTCATGCACTCACAAAACAGCCTGCTCAGAAGTCCAGTCGTGGGGGATCCAGAAGAGCAGAGATCTTGTCTCTCTCAACACTGACTGCCAAGAATCTAAAAGAGTTCCTGGCACACAGTAGGCATTCAGTAAGTGATGAAGCCCACCTGAGGAGCCCTGTACCATGTGCTATGTCTACCTTGAATTACGGTTGTGTGGGTTGTGGCCTGTAAACTCTAGGGGGCACCAGTTACAGTCATAGTCATTATAGATTTTTGTGCATATTGTTATTTTTTAAATTGTGGCAAATGGCAGGAGTGGCTTTTTTTTTTTTTTTCTGATTTACACAAAGGTGCTGTGTGAGTTAGCAGTGGCCCAGAGAGAAATGCCACAGGAAACACCAGTGGTGACCTACACAGCCACACCAGACACCAAGCATAACTGTCTAGGCTTCTGTTTACAAATAGCCGAGTATGCCTTCTAGATGGTACATTTCTACCTTTCTCTTGTTTTTTCAGAAAGAGGTGCTAGAAAGCTACTTTGGTATCACTAAGGCTATACTTCCCACCTCAGACCCATGACCTCCAAAAACGGAGCGGGAGCATCAGCTTAGAATCACGAGATACTATTTCTTAAGTTAGGTGGTAGAAACATGACCATTTATTTTATTGTTAATTTTATATGTGTTCATGAGATTTATTATTGTCATTTATGGTATATCTCATTTTAAAAATTGAAAAATATATGACATTAAAAAAATCGTGACATAATTTTTGTAAAGAATAGGAATAGCATAATTAGTCCTTTTTCCCAAGAGTCGGGGTAATAGCCAGATAGTCCCTCAATGATGAAAAGAGTCAAATGGCAAACCAGTTCTGATCCAGATCCCTAGAAGTATGGCTGCTGTGGGGGTGATTGTGCATAAAACTATACCCAGAGCTGTCATGGAGTGTATTCTTCCCAGGAAAGGTGTGGCATAGGATGCCCTGTAATCATGCCTGTTTGTCAGAAACCTCTTCTACTGGCTATTAGCCCTAGCCATAAGACATGATGCATTGTAGCAACATCCCTAGCACACCACATAGAAGACACCCATGACACCTTGGACCCAGCAGACATTCCAGCTGGACACCTATAATACTAGAGGATTCCTGCAAGCATTTAAAAAAAAAAAAAAGTGGACGTGTTTTACAGTGACAGTGATTACTGGCCAAGAAGTAAAACATTTAAGCCCACATACTAACATGGATGAAAAAAATTGGTTGTCTTCCTAAACTGTGAAGGGCCAGGAAGAACACATAAGCAGACAAAAAAAAAAAAAAAAAAAGAAAGAAAAGTCATGGAAGAAATGGGCAAATCAACACCTCAAAAGAGGGTAACCAAGCTGAGCCATCAGAATAAATAGCCCCTGATATGAAACGAATTACAGTAATGCAAGAGGCAAATTAATTCATGTACTGAGATTTATAAAACAGCAACCAAGGGTGAGAATTATGACTGCAGCAGTAACCAGAAAAAAACACAATTGAGATCCAATCTGATCTAGAAGTAAAATAATGTGATTGGTGTAATAGAAGAAAAATTAAATAGAAAGCAAAGTCAAGGAACAGGTACCTGAATGTAGACCAAGAAAAACAAAACCAAACAAAACAAAGACTTGGGAAATTTAAATGAAAGATATGATATGTAAAGTATTTATCCAGGAGGTCTAATATTTAAATTTTCCAGAAATGAGGGCAGAGAGAATGAGAGAATGAAGGTGAAAGATATCAAAGAAAAAAACGAAGTCCCCTGGAACCGAAGGACAACTTGAAAGGGGTCCACTGAGCATCTATAATAAAATACCACTACCTTAATCGCATTATTGTGAAATTTCAAAACACGAAGATTAGAAAAAGTCACAAAACTTGAGACAAAACGAATTTGAAAAAATAACAAAGAAATTAGAACCATAGTGGCATCAGACTTTTCACCAGAAACCATAGATAATTGAATAATGCCTGCAAACTTCTGAGAAAATTACATTTAACCTAGAATTCTATACCCAAGCATGATATCAATAAAGTGTGAGGGCTGAAAAAGTCATCTTTCAAAACAAGTCAGAAAAATTATTTTCAATGTATTTATCATAGCAAGTTACTTGAGGATGAATGTAGGAGATTAAAATGAGGCAGACAACACAGTGTACAGGAAAAATTGTACTGAAGTTGGAAGACTGGAGGAAGGAAGTCCCAGCATGCGAGCTGAGCAAGAAGCCTAAAGAGGGGTCAGTCCAACCTGGATCAGTTACGTGGTTGGGTTTGAAACACCATACAACTAAGACACATTTACAAAACAAGAAATATTTGAACTGAAAATGTAATGATATTAGAGATTATTGTTAATTATTTTAGGTATGATAATTGTATTGTGGTTGTGTGTTCTAGATACATATAGGAATAGTCAAATGATATGTCCACAATTTGCTTTACATTATAGGTAAAATAACATTGACTGTGAATTGATAATTGTTGAAACTGAATTTTGAGTACATGGAGTTTATTATATTAACCTCTCTACTTTTAAATGTGCTTGTCAATTTCCTGATGGAAAGTGAAAATAAAACATATTTTTGTAGGCAGAATCTCTGACTTCAATCTTAGATATTCTTATTTAATATGTCTTGGGTGAGGTCCAGAGTCTCCATTTTTAGCAAGCATCTCAACTCTGAATAAATCTGATCTCCCTCTCTCTCTCTCTCTCTCTCTCTCACACACACACACACACATACACACACACACACATACACACACACACACACACGCAGACACATACACACACACACACCATGGTTCAGAATACAAGACATTTTCCTGATCCTCTGATAATTGTGTGTGTGTGGTGGGGGGCTAATAAATATATTACTGGGAAATTTAGTTAGAAAATCAGTCCATGGAGAACTTGAGGATGTCAATGGTGCTTTGTAGGGAGGGTGGTAACATAATGAGATAGCGGAAACAGGTGGGACCAGACAGCTCTGATGTTAAGTGTTTCAAATTGCTGAACCAATGAGGAAACATTGTATTAAGAATGAATACAATAAAACCTTACAGATAATCCAGAATAATTCGTGCCACAATTACCTCATCAATATCCCTTTCACATAAATACAATGCCTTCATTTAATATCTTATTTTCTGTATTTTTAAACTTTATAAAATGAATATTTCTCTCTTTTGCAGTTTAAAAAGATATTCCTAAAATATCTGTGAATATTAAACTGTGAAACTAAAACTTCTCTAAAAATTAAAGTCTATTTAAATAAAAAGAAAGAGAAAGAGGAAGAAGACGAAGGAGGAAGAAGAGGAGAGGAAGGAGGAGAAATTGTTGAGTTTAAGCATCACAACATTCTGGAATTATTCAGTGAAGGAGAACTTAGATCCATACACACCTCAACAGGCCAGAGGGCATCCTGAGTGGTGATCCTGCAACATCTTGAAGAAGCATGTAATAGATTCTAGTTTAAATCAGATATTTTGTGTTTAAATGATTGAACTTAAGTCATCTGGGAAATGCAGTATTGCCAAAACATTGTTCTTTAATTATACTACAGGCACCATAGCACAGTAGTTGCAAACACAGGTTATAGAATTACACATCAATATCTGCATTTCAATGTTGTGTAACCATAGATAAATTTTCTGTATCTTGTTTTGTCATAGTAATATTGGGATAATAATAGTACCTATCTCTTGGGGGTTTAGTGAATATTTAGGAAGGTAGCAGTGCTCACTGAATGTAAGTTATTGTTTCTGTGTTTTCCCTGAGGTAACCCAGGATTTAGCTGCTCCATATCAGACTTATTGCAAATAAATAATCAGCTTGTTTACTAAATACTGAGGCTTCCTGCAGCTTTAAAAAATGGCCTGGCATCAAACCAATGTCAGGTCCTCAATAGGTGCTTATTGAACTGAATTACTGAGAACAAGAGAAGGAGCTCCTATGGAGTACCTGATATTTGCTAAGTATTGAATTAGGGATATAAAATAAATAAAACTAATCCTTGCCCTCAAGGAACTACTAAGCAAGAAAATTTCAAGAGTGCTAGTAGCAATTTATAGAGTACCACTATAGCCTAGAAGTCAGGCATACATAAACCAATACACGGAGTTCAGAGAGGCCTTTTAATAATACTAACAGAAATTGATACCAAGAAGTGGGGGTGCTGTTGAAACAAATAAATGCCTAAAAATATGAAAGCACTTCTGAAATTATGTAATGGCTAGAAACTAGAAGAATTTTGAGGTGCATGCTTGAAAAAGCTTACACTGCCATGAATGGACCATTAAGAGCAATTCTAGTGAAGGCTCAGAAAGAAAAGAGGAGAGCTGTAGAGAAAGCCTCAAGCTTCTTACAGAATACTTATGTGCCCATGACCAGAATGTTGGTAGTGTATGAACAGTAAAGACCATTCTGATAAAGTCTCAGAGAGAAATGAAGAACGTGTTATTAGAAACTGGAAGAAAGGTGATCCTTGTTATAAATAGGGAAATAACTTGGCTGAATCATGTTCACGTTCTGCTGTTTTGTGTAAGGTAGAACTTGGGAGCAATGAAAGGGAATATTTAGCTGAAGCTATTTATAACCAAAGTTTTGAAGGTGCAGCTTGGCTCCTCCTGACTGCTTATAGTAAAATGAAAGCGAGAATGACTTAAAGACAGAATTGTTAAGCAAAACAGAATGAGAACTTGTAGATTTCGAAAATTATCAGTCTATCCATATTGCAAAAAAATGAGAACCCATGTTTGGAAGAGAACACTAATAGTGTGGCCAACTGACTATTTAAGAGATTAGTATAGGTATGAACCACAAACTTAATCACCCACCCCAGCAGGGAAACTGCCAATTTGAACCAAAGGGGAAGGAAATGAGAAGGAATGAAGGAAGGCTGTCAGATTTGGATTTTACAGGATTGGACCACAGTGCTTTTCAGCTGAGAACATTCACTATTTATCAAGAGAAATGAAGAATGATCCTGAAGAAGATTAACAGATCATCAGGGCTACCTCCTTGGTTTTAAAAAGGATGACAATTGTCTTCCTTTCAACAGGCCAAATGGTCCCACTGAATTGAGAACCATGGGGAAAGGGCTGCCCAGAGGTGTGGGTGTGTGGGCCATGTGGCAGAACCCTGGGGGCACAGTTTATACCTGGCAAAGCAACGGGGGCAGAGCCACAGCCCCAGGCAGGCCCTCAGTCCCATTGAGCCTGGAGGGTGGAATATTAAGCCAAAGAGGATGATTTTTGAGCCTTAGGACCTCATGGAGTTTGCCTTATACCTTGGACTTACTCAGGACCTGTTACCTCTTTCTTCTTTTCTGTTTCTCCATTTTGGAATGGAAATGTCCATCCTATGCCTTTCCACCATTGTATTTGGAAACATGTAACTTGTTTGGTTTCACAGGTTCACAGCTGGAGGAGCAGTTTGCCTCAGGATAAATCATATTTTGAGTCTCATCCATATTTAATTTAGATAATAGTTAGCTGAGACTGGATTATAGACTTTGGAGTTAATGCTGGAATGAGCTAAAACTTTTGGGGCTTTAGGCATGTAATGAATGTAGTTTGCAGCTACGAAGGGCATAGATTTTGGGTGGCTAGTAGTGGAATGATATAGATTTAATGCTTGTGTCCCTCCAAATTCGTATGTTGAGATCCCAGCATCCAATGTGATGGTATTAGGAGGTGGAGCCTTTGGGAGGTGATTAAGTCATGAAGGTGAAGCCCTCGTGAATGGGATAAGTCTCCTTATAAAAGAGACTTAAGCGTGTTCCCTTGCTTAAGTCCACCCTATGAGGACACAGAAAATATGCTGGTGCCTTGGTTTTGAATTTCCCAGTCTCCAGAACTGTGAGAAATAATTTTCTATTGTTTATAAGCCATCTAGACCATGGCATTCTGTTATAGTAGCCCAAATAGACTTAGACACCATAGATGAGGAGTGAGCCAACTACTACTTATTACTACTTCTCTTATACAAATATAAAACCCAGGTCATCTGTCATGTGGCCAAAAGACTTCACCAGGAGAAAGAGAAAGTGAGGGCTTCTTTCTATGGCCATGCATGTTGCACAGGGCACAACTTGCTGAGCTTTACATGGTGTCCCTGGGAAACAGCTTGTATATTCCAAGTGACCTAAGACCAGCTTTGCCATCATTTATATTTTGTGACCTTGGCTCACTGCCCCTCAGTGATCTTCCTCTATCATAACAGGTTTGGGCATGGCTCTCACATTATGTGGTTCTTGTGAAACTGCCATATGACTTGGGGTACACAGCAATGTCTGTATCTAAGACGGAAACCATTATAATACTTCTCATTAGTGACCATAAGTCAATGAGTGCTAATTAACTGAAGGCTAAAACCTAGGACCATTCCTGCTTTTCATTCTTGGAGCAGACATGTGGTTCTCTTAGTACTGACTCATGGTGAAAATTGCAAGGATTAAGGAGTATTAACCTGGATCTACAGGGCCATACCATTTTTAAGACACTGAGCCAGCTAAACAAAGAACTCTGCTGCCTTAAATATAAGAAGTTTGAGGGCTGGTAAAATGAATTGGAACATGGAAATTGGCAAATGGCATTAAACACATTTTTTTCTGTGACTGACACAGAGGGAAGAACATCTGAAATATGGCTGTTTCTGGCTCTCTGATTCCTTCCTCAGAAGGCTGCCCAGATGATTCTGCCTATGTTAACTAAGGAGCTGGCCTAAAATTAGCATTGAGAGAACACTTTCTGTTACACCTTCTATTTGCAAAGTGCTGTCTCATCAGTGTGACCAGCTCCTCTTCACACAGGCATCACCCAGATGGGGCAGGGGTTGCTGAAGCTAGACACTGACTGCCTGGAGCCATATACCCTAAGAGCTGGATTTTAGTTCTTGTGTCCATAACCCTGTTGCACCTGAGTCCCCCCTGGCTGCATAACAGGAAGGTTCAGGAATCATTATTAGGTTCGCCACTGGGTTTCTGCTTTCTTTTAATTGGGGGAAAATCTACTTAAAAATATTTTATACCCACATAATTGGAAGTGCTTGCAAAATATACAATGTTTTCTACACCATTGGATTCTGGCCTGTTCAGTGTAAACAGAAACACTCAGATGTGCTAGGATTCTTAAGAAACTACAGAAAATCTGATGTGCAGAGTTTTAGACAATTGAGACTTTTTGCTGAAAAGAACTGTGAAACAACTCAAGAACACGTGGGGACTGGGGACAGGCCAAAGAGGTTAACAACCCTCTTTGGTGTGTCCACAGGAAGTGGGATCCTGACCTGCCCTGTAGGGCAGTGTGGAGTTGGAGGGGAATGGGATTCAGGATATGGAGACCAGCTTTGTTGCCTGTTGTGAGACTTTGGACTGCCTGCACTCTCTCCTAGGCCATTTCTCACCTTTACAATGGGGGAAGAGATTCCTCCTAGCCTGGCTATGCACTTGCATCTGTATAAAACCTGTCACAGTGCTTTCTTAGTGTTGCTTGAAATTCTTTTTAAGCTTGGCACTACTGTATTGGCTCAAATCTTTACACTTCCCACAGGACCCTTTTCCACACTTTTTCAGTGGATGTCCTTTCCTCGGCCAGATCTTGTCTTGCTTTGATGAAATTCATGTTTTAATCTCTCATCTACCCTGTGGAACAAGATCAAAAGGCTGCTTATAATCACCTTTGTGAATGAGCATTTAGAAAAATCTCATAAAGCAATATATAATGTGGGAAAGTTTCTTCCCATTTTTGCCTTCCATGAGAAGTGACTTTTCTCTAAATGCTTTTGCTCACTTCTCTCATCCCTCACTTCTGCATTCCAAGGAAAAGTGAGTTTTTTGATTGATTAGAAAGCCACACTCAGTCTTGCCTCTCCTTCTATTTGACCTTCACCTTCCTACACAAGGCATGGTGCAATATTGGGATGTTTGTTTTTGCTCCAAACCCCAGGATTAGGCAGACTTCCCCTCCTGGCCTTCCTCAGGCATAACTGAACATCTTCAGGACAAGGTCTTGATCCTTAAAACACATGGTCCTACATGTTTTTAGAGAATATACTGCATATATGCTCTCTGCTAGCTGTGCTTATGCTGGTATGGGCAGAAGACTTCCAGGCTTCTTTTGGCATGAAGAGAGTACACGAGATTTTTTTTTTTCCCCCAGAGCACAGCAGTTGTGCAAGACACAAGATATATGAGAAAATGACTTGGAGATTGGGTGCAGACTTGTTTTTAAACACATGTGAGACACCCCCTAGAGCCTTCTCATAGTTCTTGAAAGAAGGAGCAGAGCCCCTGGTGAGTCCTGGCGAGCTGTTGAGAGCAATGGGCCAATGCATTTTGTGTGTGAGTATCTGCAGGCTGCTCAGGTTCTTGGCATTTCGGTTTATAATTCTATGATTGTAAAACAATATTTTCTCTTTCAAATTAGAAACTTAAAATATCCTATACTCAAATAACACAGCATTTATATGTGCTGCCCTTTAGAGTCAAAGACTCTCTTCCAACATCTGATGAATACTGAAACCATGTCCTAACATTTGCATTTTAAGTCTTTTAGTAGGGAACTATGGAAGTTCCATTTACTACTGCAAATCTACTCTCCTCCACTCTCTCCCCAGCTTTGTGCCCTGTGAGGCTGACCTACATGGACTACAACAAGGGATTCCCTTACATTTGGATTCTGTTGAGTCCAACCAAAAGAAGACCCTAAAGGGAAATGGGCGGGGGGCAGATGAGTGAAGTTATAGCACTTATTCCTCCAACTTTCTTCCCACTAAGTCACCCCATTGCATGTACCCCTCTACTGAAAGCCACAGCTCTTTTTTGGGGTTCTTTCAGGCCTGTGGATAGCAATGGCTCCCTACTATTACTAGCCCTGGAGTATTACACTGTCCTTTGCTCCTTTCCTTGAATCAAGTCCATATCTTTTTTATATGTTCCTGTACTAAAATCTCCTCAAATTACCTATTTTGACCATATCACCTATTTCCGCTGGGATTCAGACTGATTCACTGTAGACTGAGTTGTTTCCTAACACACAACATGAGATGAGCTTTTATATATTAAGGGGCTTCCATATCTCATATTCTCAAATTGTGTGAGAAAATCTATCTCTAAAGTATCTCCTACAACTTAGCATGATGTCTGGCACACCAGAGGAACTCAAATTTAATGAGTGATAAAATTCTAAGCTACATATCATTTCTATTTTATACCTATTCCTTACGCCACTAAAATGTGCTTTAGGAAAAGGAATTGGCAAAGAAGCTGTGTGTTTAAGTATATATACATATACAACAGGCATTAAGATTACATTTTCATCGTGATTGAAAATGATACAATATTTCATGCTTCTCTAAACATCTAAGACTCCACCGAGGCAGAGCAGTATAGTAGAAGGAGCATTGGTTCTGGGACAAGCATCATGTATTAAATTAACCTCACGACATGTTGTATTGAGCTGCTGCTCATGGAGGTATTATATAACTGGGACTGGAGTGGCCCATCTAGGCTGTTTCAGGGAAATGAATCTTCAGAAGAAGTTCCTAGTGCCTGATGATAGCTCCAAATAGTCTTGCTTCTGCAGTCAATATTAACTTTAGAAGAGTCTCTCCTGAGAAATACTTCCAAGCTGCAAGGTTGCCTAATGTCAGAATAGAGAGTAGACTCCTGGTTCAAAATTTTCCCTATTTTTTTCCTCATTTGTCTGTCTTCACCCCTTGTCTGTGGTTAAAAGCACAGACTTTGTTCCAACGTATAACTCCTTACTACTTGTACTGCTATACCTGAAACCCACCTCTACACCCCAGATCATGGATCTATCTGTGCTGAAAGCATGGTCAGGCTTCGACTATTAGTAATTGGTTAAAAGCATAGGCTCTTGTGTCTTTGTATTCAACTGTCAGCTTTCTACAAATAATATGATTTGAAGTCAATTTCATTTTAGCAAATAATTCATGCTACTAAATAAAGATGGTTTCTTTTAAATTGTCAATTTTTATCAGTAGTCATGCATAGCAGTTGGCATTTATTCATCATTAGAATGATTATTAACAATGCCATATGACCAAGAAATGTAGTAATTGTTTCAAAAATCATTGATCAATAAAGAAAAATAATACTTAAGATTACAACACAGTTTACTCTTAAATCAAAGTGGAAGATACAAACAATATCAATTCTTTTCAGAAGTGTTCTCCTCAGGCCTGCCCTCTCTGAGTCTACAAATTCTGCATAACAGGCAGTGGACAGAGCTATAGCTATGAGCAGGCAGTGTTGTTTTTCCTAAGACATTTCTGTAATCTTCACTTATCTTTTAACCAAGTAGGGTTTTTTATTCACATTTTTAAAAATTGTAGCAAAATATACATAACATCAAATTTACCATTTTAACCATTTTAAAGTATAGTTCAGTGGTAATTAACTACATTTATCCTGTTGTGCTGTGGTAGTGGTGATCCACTATCCATCTCCAGAACATTTCACTATCCCATGCTGAAACTCTGTACCCATTAAATACTAACTGCCTCCCCCGGACCCTGGTAACCACTGCTCTACTTTCTGTTTCTATAATAAACCAAGCTGTCTCATTTTACTGAAAGTTGGTCACTAGACAGGATCTTTGCCTCGCAAAGGTACATATGGAAGAACAGGAGCCAGAGTGCTCAGGCAGCTCCTGAACAAATACTGAGGAAGGAAGGGAGTCTGCAGCATATCTCAAATGATGCTCTGGAGACTGAGGCAGGAAAGAGGGCTACAAATAGGTGTTTTACTAACATTTTCCAGATCCTCTGGCCCTAGATGGAAATTTTCTCTCCTGAGGATGCACAGAGCTTTTCACACTTTTCTGGGCATCCATCAGCATCCTGTATCACCAGGGGTCCAAGCAGCATTTCCATGAGACACTCTCTATAAAAAACTGGGCTTGAGATAGAAGTGCCTCCCTACACACCAGAAATGTGAGCACTGGAGACAGGAATAATGAAGACTCCAAAGAGCAGCCATAGAGAGAGCAGGGTTCTCACACCTGAAAGAGTGGAAGAAATTGAAGCTGCATCACTAGTAGGAGATCAGACAGTCGTCTATGGACAGAACAGAGGTTAGCAGACAACAAGGCAAAGAAAACAGGAGCAGCATCAGGAGACAGAAATAGTAAGAACAAGTATAAATGAGAAGGAGGACAAATGCAGTAGGCTCAGATGAAAGACAGCAAAGCCAAAAATTTGGCTCATTTTATGTAAGATGTTATTCTCCACCATATCCCTAATGGGGAACTCACAGGAAAACACGAGAAGTAGTAGGACAGGGGTCCTTCCTATCTGTGGACAGGTAAGGGGTAATGATCCAGTAGGCCTAGATATCCACTGCTAATGTATCAGGCCCAAAGGGCATGATATTCTGGAAGATATTTGGGTGATGTTCTGGAAGATATTTGGGTTAGATAATAATAAATGGAACAGAAATAAGAGGTATTAGAAAGGGTGAGACATTATCATAAAAATATAAGAGAAGAAAATCAACTAAGGAAGCGGAAGGTAGATGAAGAGTTAGATTTTTTTTTTTACAAATACATATAATGCCATAGTTTTACCAAATACCAATAACAGCGAGGTACACAGTCCCTTTCAAACCCTTCTGTCAAAGTACTCCTATGGAGTACTGCCTCTCCACCTCGAGAGTCTGGGGTCCCTCCCAGGGTTTCCCAGGCCCCTGACAGTGACAGTCACATACTTATTTCCCACTATTGTGCCTCTAGGAATCTGTGTCAGAAGACCCTTGGATAATCCTGTAAAGCTAAGTGTAGGGAGCATCTCTGCCATCTGCTGTGATGTTATGATGTTTCTGTCTACTGGGAACACATAGCTTGCTATTTATCACTTGGAAAACATGGTGCACAGAGCTTAAATAATGCCACTTCCATCAGCAAACTTATACAATATATAATAAGGAAACAATAAAAACATAAGGTGTTTGGTTGTCTTTTCATAACTTCTGTATTGTCTTGGGAATTCCTAGATGTTTGCTGCTGTATAATTCGTTAGAAACCAGAAGAGAGCCATTATCTCATTGTCCCAAAATAAGAAAGAAAAAGTTGCAGTTAAAAGTCATCACTATTTATCATGTCATAAAAAAGGGATGCAGATTTTCTCAAGAGGAAGATGCAATAACCAGGTTATGAGTAAGAAACTTCAGCATTAGAGAATGCCTTCTCCTCTTCTAAGACAGTGAGTAACTCAATTTCTGCTCTGGCCTTTGAATAACTAAGGATAGAGGCCACAACCACTAGTGAGCTGAGAAACCGGTGTGGGTGATGATATCCAATTATTACTTAATGTTATCTTGAGAAGAAATGGACATTGCTGAAACTGCCTTCTGACTGATGTTGGTCAGGGTTCTGAACTCTTCACTCAAGGACTTATAAAAATAACCACTAATTTAATATGGGCATTGATATGGTTTGGCTCTGTGTCCCCACCCAAATCTCATCTTGAATTGTAGTTCCCATAATACCCGCATATCATGAGAGTGACCCAGTAGGAAGTAATTGAATCATCAGGGTGGTTACCTCCATGCTGTTCTTGTGATAGAGAGTGAGTTCTCAAGACATCTGATGGTTTTATAAGGGGCTTTTCTCCCCTTGACTCTGCACTTCTCCTTGCTGCTGACACGTGAAGAAAGGCGTGGTTGCTTCCCCTTCTGCCATGATTGTAAGTTTGTTGAGGCCTCCCCAGCCCTGCAGAACTGTGAGTCAATTAAATCTCTTTCCTTTATAAATTACCCACTCTTGGGTATTTCTTCATACCGGAATGAGAATGGACTATCACAGTAAATTGGTACCGCAGAGAGTGAGGTGCTGCTATAAAGATATGTGAAAATATAAAAGCGACTTTGGAACTGGGTAACAGGTAGAGGCTGGAACAGTTTGGAGGAATTAGAAGAAGACAGGAAGATGTGGGAAAGTATGAAACTTCCTAGAGACTTGTTGAATGGTTTTGACCAAAATGCTTATAGTGATATGAACAATGAAGTCCAGGCTGAGGTGGTCTCAGATGGAGATGGGGAACTTGTTGGAAACTGGAGTAAAGTTCACTCTTGCTATGCAAAGAGACTGGCAGCATTTTGCCTTTCTTGCAGAGAACTGTGGAACTTTGAACTAGAAAGAGATAATTTAGGGTATCTGGTGGAATAAACTTCTTTTTTTTATTATTATTATACTTTAAGTTCTAGGGTACCTGTGCACAATGTGCAGGTTTGTTACATATGTATACATGTGCTACGTTGATGTGCTGCACCCATTAACTCGTAATTTACATTAGGTATATCTCCTAATGCTATCCTTCCCCACTCCCCCCACCCCACAATAGGACCCGGTGTGTGATGCTCCCCTTCCAGTGTCCAAGTGATCTCATTGTTCAGTTCCCACCTATGAGTGAGAACATGTGGTATTTCATTTTCTGTTCTTGCAATAGTTTGCTGAGAATGATGGTTTCCAACTGCATCCATGTCCCTACAAAGGACACGAACTCATCCTTTTTTATGGCTGCATAGTATTCCATGGTGTATATGTGCCACATTTTCTTCATCCAGTCTGTCACTGATGGACATTCGGGTTGATTCCAAGTCTTTGCTATTGTGAATAGTGCCACAATAAACATACGTGTGCATGTGTCTTTAGAGCAGCATGACTTATAATCCTTTGGGTATATCCCCAGTAATGGGATGGCTGGGTCAAATGGTATTTCTAGTTCTAGATCCTTGAGGAATTGCCACAGTGTTTTCCACAAAGGTTGAACTAGCTTACAGTCCCACCAACAGTGTAAAAGTGTTCCTATTTCTCCATATCTTCTCCAGCACCTGTTGTTTCCTGATTTTTTTAATGATTGCCATTCTAACTGGTGTGAGATGGTATCTCATTGTGGTTTTGATTTGCATTTCTCTGATGGTGAGTGATGATGAGCATTTTTTCATGTGTCTGTTGGCTATATGAATGTCTTCTTTTGAGAAGTGTCTGTTCATATCCTTTGCCCACTTTTTGATGGGGTTGTTTGTTTTTTTCTTGTAAATTTGATTGAGTTCTTTATAGGTTCTGGATATTAGCCCTTTGTCAGATGAGTAGATTGCAAAAATTTTCTCCCATTCTGTAGGTTCCCTGTTCACTCTGATGGTAGTTTCTATTGCTGTGCAGAAGCTCTTTAGTTTAATTAGATCCCATTTGTCAATTTTGGTTTTTGTGCCATTGTTTTTGGTGTTTTAGACATGAAGTCCTTGCCCATGCCTATGTCCTGAATGGTATTACCAAGGTTTTCTTCTAGGGTTTTTATGGTTTTAGGTCTAACATTTAAGTCTCTCATCCATCTTGAATTAATTTTCGGATAAGGAGTAAGGAAAGGATCCAGTTTCACCTTTCTACTTATGGCTAGCCTATTTTCCCAGCACCATTTTTTAAATAGGGAATCCACTCCCCATTTCTTCTTTTTGTCAGGTTTGTCAAAGATCAGATGGCTGTAGATGTGTGGTATTATTTCTGAGGGCTCTGTTCTGTTCCATTGGTCTATATCTCTGTTTTGGTACAAGAACCATGCTGTTTTGGTTACTGTAGCCTTGTAGTATAGTTTGAAGTCAGGTAGCGTGATACCTCCAGCTTTGTTCTTTTGGCTTAGGATTGTCTTGGCGATGCGGGGTCTTTTTTGGTTCTATATGAACTTTAAAGCAGTTTTTTCCAATTCTATGAAGAAAGTCATTAGTAGCTTAATGGGGATGGCACTGAATCTATAAATTACCTTGGGCACTATGGCCATTTTCACAATATTGATTCTTCCTAGCCATGAGCATGGTATGTTCCTCCATTTGTGTCCTCCTTTATTTCACTGAGCAGTGGTTTGTAGTTCTCCTTGAAGAGGTCCCTTTACATCCCTTGTAAGTTGGATTCCTAGGTATTTTATTCTCTTTGAGCTATTGTGAATGGGAGTACATTCATGTTTTGGCTCTCTTACTGGTGTATAAGAATGCTTGTGATTTTTGCACATTAATTTTGTATCCTGAGACTTTGCTGAAGTTGCTTATCAGCTTAAGGAGATTTTGGGCTGAGACGATGGGGTTCTCTAAATATACAATCATGTCATCTGCAAACAGGGACAATTTGACTTCTTCTTTTCCTAACTGAATACCCTTGATTTCTTTCTCTTGCCCTCTACACACTGCTTTAAATGTGTCCCAGAGATTCTGGTATGTTGTATCTTTGTTCTCATTGGTTTCAAAGAACATCTTTATTTCTGCCTTCATTTCGTTATGTACCCAGTAGTCATTCAGGAGCAGGTTGTTCAGTTTCCATGTAGTTGAGCGGTTTTGATTGAGTTTCTTAGTCCTGAGTTCTAGTTTAATTGCAGTGTGGTCTGAGAGACAGTTTGTTATAATTTCTGTTCTTTTGCATTTGCTGAGGAGTGCTTTACTTCCAACTATGTGGTCAATTTTGGAATAAGTACGATGTGGTGCTAGAGTGTATATTTTGTTGATTTGGGGTGGAAAGTTCTGTAGATGTCTATTAGGTCTGCTTGGTGCAGAGTTGAGTTCAATTCCTGGATATCCTTGTTAACTTTCTGTCTTCTTGATCTGTCTAACATTGACACTGGGGTGTTAAAGTCTTCCATTACTATTGTATGGGAGTCTAAGTCTCTTTGTAAGTCTCTAAAGACTTGCTTTATGAATCTGGGTGCTCCTGTATTGTGTACATATATATTTAGGATAGTTAGCTCTTCCTGATGAATTGATCCCTTTACCATTATGTAATGGCCTTCCTTGTCTCTTTTGATCTTTGATGGTTTAAAGTCTGTTTTATCTGAGACTAGGATTGCAACCCCTGCTTTTTTTTGTTTCCATTTGCTTGGCGGATCTGCTTCCGTCCCTTTATTTTGAGCCTATGTGTGTCTCTGCATGTGAGATGGGTCTCCTGAATACAGCAAACTGATGGGTCTTGACTCTATCCAATTTGCCAGTCTGTGTCTTTTAATTGGACCATTTAGTCTATTTACATTTAAGGTTAATATTGTTATGTGTGAACTTGATCCTGTCATTATGATATTAGCTGGTTATTTGCTCGCTAGTTGAAGCAGTTTCTTCCTAGCATCGATGGACTTTACATTTTGACATGTTTTTGCAATGGCTGGTACCTGTTGTTCCTTTCCATGTTTAGTGCTTCCTTCAGGATCTCTTGTAGGGCAGACCTGGTGGTGACAAAATCTCTAAGCATTTGCTTGTCTGTAAAGGATTTTATTTCTCCTTTACTTATGAAACTTAGTTTGGCTGGATATGAAATTCTGGGTTGAAAATTCTTTTCTTTAAGAATGCTGAATATTGGCCCCCACTCTCTTCTGGCTTGGAGAGTTTCTGCCAAGAGATCTGCTGTTAGTCTGATGGGCTTCCCTTTGTATGTAACCCGACCTTTCTCTCTGGCTGCTCTCTTAACATTTTTTCCTTCATTTCAACTTCTGTGAATCTGTCAATTATGTGTCTTGGAGTTGCTCTTCTCGGGATTATCTTTGTGGCATTCTTTGTATTTCCTGAATTTGAATGTTGTTCTGCCTTACTAGGTTGGGGAAGTTCCCCTGGATGATATCCTGCACAGTGTTTTCCAACTTGGTTCCATTTTCCCCCTCACTTTCAGGCACACCAATCAGATGTAGATTTGGTCTTTTCACATAATCCCATACTTCTTGGAGGCTTTGTTCATTTATTTTTATTCTTTTTTCTCCATACTTCTCTTCTTGCTTCATTTCATTCATTAGATCTTCAATTGCTGATACTCTTTCTTCCAGTTGATCGAGTCAGTTACTGAAGCTTGTGCATTTGTCATGTATTTCTCGTGTTATGGTTTTCATCTCTATCGGGTCTTTTAAGGTCTTCTCTGCATTGATTATTCTAGTTATCCATTCATCCATACTTTTTTCAAGGTTTTTTGTTTCTTTGCGCTGGTTACATATTTCCTCCTTCAGCTCTGAGAAGTTTGATTGACTGAAGCCTTCTTCTCTCAACTCGTCAAAGTCATTCTCTGTCCAGCTTTTTTCCGTTGCTGGCGAAGAGCTGCATTCCTTTGGAGGGGGAGATGCGCTCTGATTTTTTGAATTTCCAGCTTTTCTGCACTGCTTTTTCCCCATCTTTGTGGTTTTATCTGCCTTTGTTCTTTGATGGTGGTGATGTCCTGATGGGATTTTGCTGTGGGTGTCCTTTCGGTTTGTTAGTTTTCCTTCAAGAGTCGTCAGGACCCTCAGCTGTAAGTCTGTTGGAGTTTGCTTGAGGTCCACTCCGGACCCTGTTTGCCGGGGTATCAGCAGCAGAGGCTGCAGAAGATAGAATATTGCTGTACAGCGAGTGTTGTTGTCTGATTCTTGCTCTGGAAGCTTCGTCTCAGGGGTGTACCCCTCTGTGTGAGGTGTGAGGTGTTGGTCTGCACCTAGTGTGGGATGTCTCCCACTTAGGCTACTCAGGGTACAGGGACCCACTTGAGCAGGCAATCAGTCCGTTCTCAGATCTCAACCTCCATGCTGGGAGGTCCACTGCTCTCTTCAATGCTATCAGACAGGGGCAATTACCTCTGCTGAGGTTTCTGCTGCTTTTTGTTTAGCTATGTGCTGTCCCCAGAGGAGGAATCTACAGACGCAGGCTGGCCTCCTTGAGCTGCGGCGGGCTCCACCCAAGTCGAGCTTCCCGGTGGCTTTGTTTACCCACTTAAGCCTCAGCAATGGCAGGCGCCCCTCTCCCAGACTTTCTGCCGCCTTGCAGTTAGATCTCAGACTGCTGTGCTAGCAATGGGGAGGCTCCGTGGATGTGGGACCCTCTGGGCCAGGTGTGGGATATAATCTCCCAGTGTGCCATTTGCTAAGGCCCTTGGTAAAGTGCAGTATTAGGGTGGGAGTTACCCGATTTTCCAGGTATTGTGTGTCTCAGTTTCCCTTGGCTAGGAAAAGGGATTCCCTTCCCCCTTATGCTTCCCAGGTAAGGAGATGCCTTGCCCTGTTTCAGCTCACACTGGTCAGGCTGCACCAGCTGACCAGCACTGATTGTCTGGCACTCCCTAGTGAGATGATCCCAGTACCTCAGTTGAAAATGCAGAAATCACTCGTCTTCTGTGTCACTCACACTGGGAGCTGGAGGCTGGAGCTGTTCCTATTCAGCCATCTTTGACATTCAAACTACTCTTAAAATCTGGTGGAATAAACTTCTAAGTGTCAAAGCATTCAAGAGGAAGCAGAGCATATAAGTTTGGAAAATTTGCAGCCTGATAGAATATGATAGAAAAGAGAAAGCCATTTTCTGGGGAGAAATTCAAGCTGGCTGCAGAAATTTGCATAAGTAACAAGAAGCCAAATGTTAATCACGAAGACAATGGAGAAAATGTCTCTGAGGCATGTCAGAGACCTTCATGACAGTCCCTTCCATCACAGGCCTTGAGGCCTAGGTGGGAAAAATGGTTTCCTGGGCCAGGTCCTGGGACCCCCTGCTGTGTGCAGCCTCAGGACTTGGTGCCCTGCATTTCAGCGACTCCAGCCATGGCTAAAAGGGGCCAAAGTATAGCTCAGGACATTGCTTCAGTGGGTGCCAGCTCCAAGTCTTGGCAACTTCCATGTGGTGTTGGTCCTATGGGTATGTAGAAGACATGGGATTTCATAGGATATATGGAAATGCCTGCATGTCCAGGCAGAAGTTTGCTGCAGGGGTAGAGGCCTCATGGAGAAACACTGCTAGGGTGGTGCAGAAGGGAAATGTGGGGTTAAAGCCCCCACACAAAGTCCCCACTGGGGCACTGCCTAGCGGAACTGTGAGAAGAGGGCCACCATCCTCCAGATCCCAGAATGATACCTCCTCTGATGGCTTGCACCATGTTCCTGGAAAAGCCACAGACACTAAACACCTGCCCGTGAAAGCAGCTAGGAAGGGGGCTGTCTCCTGCAAAGCCACAGGGGTGGAACTCCCAAGGCTGTGGGAATCTACCTCTTGCATCAGCATGACCTGTGAAATATGGAGTTAAAGTTGATCTGGGAACTTTAAGGTTTAATGACTGCCCTGTTGGAATTCAGACTTGCATGGGACCTAGAGCCTCTTTGTTTTGGCCAATTTCTCCCATTTGAAATGGGTGTATTTTCCCAATGCCTGCACCCCATTTTATACAGGAAGTAACTAACTTGCTTTAGATTTTATAGGCTCAAAGGCAGGAGGGACTTGCTTTGTCTCAGGTGAGATTTGGACTTGGACTTTTGGGTTAATGCTGGAATTAGTTAAGATTTTGGGGGAATGTTGGAAGGGCATGACTGTGTTTTGAAATATGAGGCCATGAGATTTGGGAGGGGTCAGGGGTGGAATGATATGGTTTGGCTCTGTGTCCCCACCCAAATCTCATCTTGAATCATAGTTCCCATAATCCCCACGTGTCATGGGAGGGACTGGTGGGAGATAATTGAATTATGGGGGCAGTTACCTCCATGCTGTTCTCATGATAGTGAGTTCTCAGAAGATCTGATGGTTTTATAAAGCGCTTTTCTCTTGCTTTACTCTGCACTTCTTATTGCTGCTTCCACGTGAAGAAGGACATGTTTGCTTCCCTTTCTGCCATAATTGTAAGTTTCCTGAGGCCTCCCCAGCCCTGTGGAACTGTAAGTCAATTAAACTTCTTTCCTTTATAATTTACCCAGTCTTGAGTATTTCTTCATAGCAGCATGAGAACAGACTAACATAGTCATGGAAAGGAGAAAGAATCCTGCCTGATATTTAGCTCCCAAATTCCTCTGAAATAGGTACTAGGGATAGCTCGGTGTCTTAGGGAGGTGGAAATAAAGCCCAATGGTCCGGGTAAACTCATGCTAAGTTTTTGTTTGTTTGTTTCTCAATGCCCAGCCTCCATAGTTAGGTGACAGAGTGGATGAAAAATAATGGTGAATGTGTCTTGTAAAGAGAAAAAAGTATGGAGAGGTAGGGGAGGGAGCAAAAGGTTCACCCACACTAAAGTACTCTGAGGTAAACTTTTGTCTTTGAAGACACTAGAAATATGAAGCAAATAGAGATAAAGCAATAGAGGAGCAAGGAAACATAGAAGATTAACCTAGAAGGCTCCCCGAAGAGAAAACAGACAATGGAGGGGAAGAAATTGGCAAAAAATAACATTTCCCAGAATGAAAGACATCTTATTTTTATTAACTGTCCTGGGAAATGCTGAGAAAGATGAATGAAAAAGAACACACCCAGACACATTGCTATGAAATATCAGAACTTCAACATGAGAGAGAAGACTATAAAGAGATCTAGAAGCAGACTGCCCTCAGACTTCTCTTAAGGAATCTAGAATGCTAGAAGCCTATGAACCCCTTTAAAATACTAAGAGAACATAATTTTCATTGTAGAATGTATGCTTAGCCAAATCATTATTTTAATATCAGGGCAAAATAAGAGCATTTTTAGAAATGTAAAAGACTCAATACTTATATACAATGTTTCTTTTTTAAAATTTACTTAAGTATGTACTCCAACTAATTAAGGAAAAAGGAATTCAAGAAAGAGAAAGTAGGGAAACTAATGTACCTAACCTTCAAGTGGCAGTAACTTGAGGCTCAGCTCTGTGCAGGTTTAAAGAATATCTTTCTAGAAGAATACTGTCAAACAGAAGAAAGTTGGCTTCTCAATGCAAAATGTATGATCAAGAGGCTGGATATATTTAACAATATAGAGAAGAAGTATGCTTTTATTTAAAAGATGCTTTCCTTGTTTATGAAATATCCTAAGTATTTTATGATAGAAATCTTATAAAATAGCTTAAGAAACACATAATGCCAAAAGGAAAGCTAATAGCCAAATACCAAGACAATTAGAACATGACAAGATTTTGAATAATTGATGGAGATAACTGAAGGCTTTAGATGCAACGAACAGAAATCTTCAAGTGGCAAGAGATTAGCATAAAGCTGTGTTGCCTTTTTGGAGGGTCTAATCACACTTCAAGGCTGGGTAGTCACTAATGTTTTACAAAATTGCAATATTGTAATAGCAATAACAACAGCTCCACATTTGAGTTCCTAACAAGTGTCAATGATGTGATAAGGCAATTCACATCATGAAAACCCAGGATTACTACAAATTAACAGATAATGAATCTAGGCACAGAAAGGTGAAATAACTTGCTGAAGGCTACTCTTAACCACTGTACTCTAGAATTAAAAAGTCTTCTTGGCTAATGTGATTGGGATCAATTAATTGAAAATGTCAGTTAAACCAAAAACCACCTCTGCTTAAACCTTAAATATTTTATTTTAATGTAAATATTTTATTTTTACTGAAAACATTAACTGAGCTTTTGACAAAGGGTAATGGTCTTTTCTTTGAATATGGATCCTCTGATTATATTTTTGTGTTGGCTTTTTACATAAAAATACCCATCATGCAGTTTGGTGTGTGTGTGTTCAACTTGTACTTCCTTAAAGTAGAATAAGAAATTAAAAATATTTGTGGAGTAATCTGAGAAGAAAATCCTTGTAGGTTTTTACCACTGTCTCCAATCTTTCACAGTTTTTCTCCATCCTAATTTACCAGCATTTTTATAAATAACTTCACTGAGTCTTACAAAGCATTTGATTCAGTTTAGGAGCAAAAATAGCTGCTTCTTAGTAAGTATTCAGTTTAACATATATATGTGTGTGTGTGTATGTGTAACATATATATGTGTATATACATATATATGTATGTATACACACACATACATATATAATCTAAAGTTGGTAAACCAAAAATTAAAGTACAAGTACATTATTTACAACATAGTGGGAATTATCAGAAACCTAAAACTAGAAAAGGGTAAATAAAATGGTTGCCTCTGGGAGCAGACCCACAGGTCCACTTTAAATCAAAGCTTTCTCTCTCTCTCTCTCTCAATCTCTGTTTCTCTCTCTCCCTTGGTAATATGTGTGTGTGTGTGTGTGTGTGTGTGTGTGTGTGTGTGTGTTTAACACGGTGCATATATTACTTGAATAATTATTAAAAATTATAAAATGTAGAGAAGTTAAATGTAATTTAAAGAAAACATGCTTTAAATTAGGAGGCTGAAACATTCCAAATTCTGACTCACAAGGATCCATAAAGGGATCAAAAGGGGCTGTGTCTCAAGGGAAACAGCTGCCAGAAAGCACAGGACAGCACCTAAGAATGTTTCTCCTCTCAGGGACTTCCTACCATGCTGTCTACAGGCTACTCTAGGTTGGAGGACCCCGAAGACTGAAGATACCTCTGGGCTAGCAAGCGTGCACACAGTACTCAAAGAGGTGCACACTAGAGGAGCTATTATTAGGTACTGCTGGTCATCAGCACCTTGGAGCCTGGAGTTCCTAGCCTGCCATCCATCTACCTGCCTGTCTCTGTGAACTCACACCTCCATATTTACCTGGGCAAAGGATATTTTATAAAAGCCCTCAGTCATGGTTCCATTTTTTTGCCCCAAGCCAGGGCCATGGAATCAGTTGCACATCCCCTTAGGAGATTTGTATGCAATCAACTTGGCTTGAAGAGAGCATGGAAAAACAACATAAATATTCTGAAATGGGTTTGGCATCTCCTCCCAGCCAAAAGATTATTTGGTTTTACGTTATGTTCTTTATAATATGGAAGAATGTTGCTTATTTTCATTTTATAATGTAAATTTTTTTTACATTATAGGAGAGAAGTTTTCTTACCCCAATCAGGAATGAGTAGACTCCATAAGAATTTTTACTTGAGATAGTATTTGAGGATCTACAGAAAATCTCTTATGGTTGAAATAGTAGCCAAGTTGCCGGGTCATGGCCAATGTCCACAGCAGGAAGAAGAATTAGCAACTTAAAGCAATTTTGTGTTTATATTTGTTTGGCAAGCAAAGCTCTGTTTAAGTAGTCCCCTGTGTCATAATTACAAAAGTCAGTACAGAAAATATCGATAGAGCTCAGGTACCTACAGTGGGAAATTCCAACACACTTCTGGAAATGCTCTTGGGGAGCAGAATGAAGTTATTTAACAATTTGCTTGCAAGCATAACAGTGAGAAAACAGGAAGAGAGAAAATAATTGTGCACTAGAGGTATATAGCTTATTCTATTACCATCCAAAAATTCTATCCAAGAAACAACATTGCACAGCACTGTCTGTTTTTAATAAGAATTTACATAAAAGTTGTGGCCCAAATCCTCATATCTTTGTATGTGGCAGATAGCCTCAAACTTTGAGCTCCAAAAATTTTTACACACCAAATAAATTCTATATCTGGCTTTGAGTAAATGGCTCCAAAAATCTACTCTCATGGCCACAACTAGGCTGCCATCAAATTTTAATTGCAAACTGAATACCCTTTTACAGAACAGGTGTAGAAGAAAGGAAGTGGAAATGTAAAAAGCAGTAATATCATAACATCACTGTATTCCGAAGGGCTTGTAGAAAGTGTCAAGATATCAAAAACAATTTTGCTGAAATCAGTAGGATGTAACATGAGAGAGGTACATTTACATGTCAGAATATCTACTGATGCAAAACACAGAGCTGGCAAAGAGTATGAGTCTGGAATCCTGTTCTATTGGATCTGATCTCCTCTGTTTAGGAACTCCTCTCACTGTGATGCCCGGGGCAGGACACATTTGTCAGACATGACACTGTTATGCTCTGGTTTAGAAGAGCTACATTTTTATGCAAATATAGAAATGTGCCTGAGTATCATATATATGTTCCTGCATAAAAGCAGGGATATAATCCCGTCACATTTCTGTGAGTTCAGAAAATCTGCCCATTCAGTAGTGAATTAGACTCAGCTCACAGAAGCTCATAAGAATCAACTTAAATTTTCAGAAATTTTGAGAGCTGATTATTAAACACAGCCACTATGAAAAACTAAATTAAATAACTTTAAAATTAAATAAGTTATGTTGAACACAAAGGTAATATTCAAAAGTCAAAGATGATATCCAAAGATAATTCTCAAAAGCTATCATTTCCTACTCATTTAACTATAATTTATTGTCTATGCTCTCAGTGTTACTTACATCTCTAGTATCTTCTTCTTCTCCACTTACATCTATAGTATCCCTTACTTACATCTATAGTACTTACATCTATAGTATCCCTTCTTCTCCACTTGGAAATACCAGATATTGATGCACTACTGCACATCTCTTCTCAGCTCCACGGTCAGCAATATCTTATCGGTATCTTGAAAAGAGCCAGGCTGGGAGCACTTATACCACAAAACTTGCAAACTCTACAAACCAGGGTTTTATTTATCATTCTGTTGAGGTCTTCTGAAAGTGATGTTTTATGAAAGTCTTACGATAGTGCTGGAGAAAATGTTAATAACAGATGAAAAGTGTGTCTTGTCTGTAGACATTACTTTGTAAACAGCACAAAATATTGAGGACATATTCTTCCAATATTAAAAAACTATTATCTGATTCAAGAAGTTGCTCAGCCTATTGATGAATAAGTGAAGTTCTGACAGGTGTCATTGTTTTACTTTCCTCTCACTTGTTAACAACCAACAGGCTTGTTGGGCCTACACTCATTTGTCAGCTGCAACCTAAGGTTGCTATGGATACAGGAGTTTGACAAAAATCAAGAAAAGCATTCTGTGAGAATCATTTGTAATGTAATCAATAAAATGCAATGTGTATTTTTTTATGAATTGTGCACTGCATAGCATTTATATGAGTAATACTTAAAATAAACATATGTGTGTATATTTATGCATACTTTTCTATTCTGGAGAATTAGTTGTTTACAGATGTATTGGTACATCCCTGCCCCCAATCCAGGCAGCATGGAGACTGAGTTTCTCAAGGAATTGTGTAAAACTAAGTTTCTTTCAGTATGCCTCATTGCTCTTCACCTAAGGTCTTTACCTGATGGAAAATCCCATTATACTGCTCAAAAGATTTGCCTCATCAGCCCTGCTTTTGCAGCATAAGTGGCTGTCACCAGAAGGCATTTGGGTTGGGCTTGACCCAGGGCAATTAGATGTAGAGGAAGATCAGAAATTTCTGGGTCACAATCATATATAAAAATGAATCTGCTTATGAAACAGCTAAAGGCTTTCTTTATTTCTCTAACTGGGTAGCTTTCTTCACAGCAAATAGTCTTATCTTTGAAGCAACAGTTCTGAAATTTACATGTGCTTGGTAAGTATTTGGGAAGTTTGTTAAAAGTATAGATTCCTGAGCCTCCAGAGATCATGATGCCGGCTGGGGCATTTTAAATAAATACCCCAAAGTATCTCTGAAGGCAGGAGGTGGTCATGGTTCTCAGTTTGGGAAATGCAGTATTAGGGGACACTCTGCACCTAGACCTGGTAGATAAGTTTCCCACTGCCTTCTTAAGCAGATTCTATCTGGCTCCATCCAGCTGCCCATAAGGAAGTATCTTCCTGCCTCTCTGGCATGAGCTTCACCCCTCCTATTCTTTCCTTGAATCAGTTTCTTTGTTCTCATGGAAAAAATACATGTTGGTTATCATAAACTGCCCAATGAAAAATATTGCTGAAGTCAAGACAGACTCTACCAGTAAGAGAAGCATGGGAGTTCACCGTAACTTTGTTTTACTAAGCAAACTCTGCAGCATCTTTCCTAAGTGCTCACAAGCCATCTGCTAAATTGACTTACGACTTTGCCAGAGATGGACACCAAGCTCACAAGCCTTGAGTTTCTAGGGTCCATGTATCCTCCACTGTGAGAACTGGACCAGGTGCCCCACTTTATCTGCTGGCATTGCTCCTGCCTCTATTGGATGTCTTCTGGCATCTGTTTTCATTACTCCCTCTCCCTAGGCAGAGAGATGTCTTCCTTCCTGATTCAAACATAAATTAACATACATTTTTGATTATTCTCTAGACGTTTCCAAAACACTAATTCATTCTGGCTATCAGCATTCCTGAAAATATCTTCATAGAATATGCCTCCTTAAAGTTCCTAGATGTAGTGCGTGGATGCTTCATTTGTGTGATCATAACGCTTTACATTTGTGCTCATCAGCATTAGTTTCCAAGTTAATGCAGTCTCCCCTTCTTCTCCACTTGTAAGAATTCGAATGTGAGAATCTAAAAAATCTTCTATGTTTTTCAATCCTCTTAAGCTACTTGGAATCTTACTACTTAAAACTATACCTAGTTTTATTCATTTAAAATTTTCCCCATATTATGGAACACAAGAACAGCTATATTCAGCTAAATCAAGTCAAATATCAAGTAAAATATAATAAAGAACCACCCTCTTTAAACCAGTCACCAGTGTTATTGCTCTTTGCAGGGGGAATGAGGGGCAGCTTCAGTTTCACTTCTTAAGTCCACCTGTAGGTGGCCCCAAGACAATGTTGCAGGATCTGTGGGCTCAGTAAAACTACTGAGTTTTAAAACTACTGTGCAGCTTCACTTACCTCAGTTTGGGACTGGTTGCTATGGTTTTAATGTCTCCTCCAAAACTCATGTTGAAACTTAATCACCAGTGTGGTAGTATTGAGAGATGGGGACTTTAAAAGAGGTGATTGGATCATGAGGGCTCTGTCTTCATGAATGAATTTGTTATTTGTGGATCATTGGGCTAATGGATTAATAGGTTATCATGGGAGGGGAACTGGTTGCTTTATAAGAAGAAGAAGAGAGGCCTGAGCTAATACATTAGCATGCTCAGCCCCTTTGCCCTGTGATACCCTGTCTTGATCCAGGGCAATTAGATGCAGAGGAAGATCAGAAATTTCTGGGTCCTTCCACCACCTTGGGACTCTTCAGAAAGTTCCCACTGGCAAGAAGACTCTCATCAGATGTGACCTCTCAACCTTGGACCTCCCAGCCTCTACAACTGTAAAAAATAAATTCCTTTTCTTTAGAAATTACCCAGTTTCAGATATTCTGTTATAAGCAGCAGAAAACAGACTGATACACTTCATTTTCTCTGCCATTTACATTCCATGCAGCATTCCTAGCTTTTAAGATGTCTACAGCATCATTAGCACTGTGCCTTTCCCAGTAATCTATGCATGCCACTGTGATAGAATTGTTCAACCTAAAATATTCTAGGCATGAATTCCAACAAGTTGATGATAAAGTTCTCCAACAGGAGCATTTGTTTTCACATTGAAAACCCAGATCCTACAAGCATGCTGGGGAAAAGAGCATTAACTTTCAACTAAGCATACACTAATCCTGAAGAATTATTCACTGAGCCATATTGTCAATATGCCAAACATAATACATTTTATAGTAAAAACACAATTACTTTACTACTGAAAAAAGTGCCCTTTTCTTCACATTTGAGAAAATGCTTCAAATTCATAAGACAAAAAAAAAAAAAAAAAAAAAAAAAAAAGGATGTAATCTTCTATTGTTCCTATTCCCTCATTCTCTTTTTTTCTGTTTAGTTTTTGTGAAGTTGACTTTTGGACTTAATAGGACAACAGGGAAAGTAAGACATGAGCACTTTCTGAAAAGCAAAAATGCAGTTTTCAGTAGCACACAGCACATAATGAATTCCCACTTTGCAGATTACACTAGTTTTTTTCAGATTTTGGAAATGTAATTTTATGCCATAACTTGATGATAATGACCAGATTTCAGCCAGAAACCTATCTAAATTGGTCATGCATTATTCTTTCATTTATTCAAATGTTTATCAAATCCTCATTATGTTTCAGTCATGGAGTTAGATGAGGAGAATAAAAAGATAAATAATACGCAGTCCTTTCCCTCAGTGAGTTCCCAATCTAATGAAGGAGGCAGACACATGGCAGACAATGTGTTTTTGTTTTTGTTTGTTGGTTTGCTTTTTGTTTTTTGAGACGGAGTCTCACACTGTCGCTTGGGCTGGAGGGCAGTGGTATGATCTCGGCTCACTGCAACCTCCACTTCCCAGGTTCAAGCGATTCTCCTGCCTCAGCCTCCCGAGTAGCTGGGATTACAGGTGCCTGCAACCATGCCCAGCTATTTTTGTTGTTGTTGTATTTTTAGCAGAGATGGAGTTTCACTATGTTGGCCAGGCTGGTCTTGAATGCCTGACCCTGTGATCCACCCACCTCTGCCTCCCAAAGTGCTGGGATTTTAGGTGTGAGCCATGGTGCCCGGCTGGCAGATAATGTTTTAAGTATAGGTTCAGTGATAAAGAAAATGCACAAGAGGACAGAGAGTTTAGGTAACCCCAAAGCTGAGGCTTAAAAGGATGAGGGAGAATCCACCAGAAGGGGGAAGGCAGAGGGGAAAGAGAATCATTTTAGGCTGAGGGGACAGCTTAAGAATGGAGGCAGGAAACTGTGTGGCACACTCTGCAGTTACTCTGACGCAAGGAGTGCACCTTATTCCACCATATTAGTCTCTCATGTGTCATGCTAAGGAGCTTAGACTTGATCCCGTAGTTGAATGGGCCCACTGAAGAGTTTTACAAAGGAAAATGGCAGGGTTAGATCTACTTTTTAGAAAGACCACTCTGGCTTCCATTGAGGCTGGATTTGGGTGCTTAAAAACTGAGGCAGGAAGCACCTTAAGAGGTGCAATAAGACAGAAGGAAGGTTTGATGGCTGGAAATAAGGTGGTCACAGGGATGGAGATAGAAGACAGATCTGATACATTATTACGAGATAAAACTGGCGGGAACTGGTGACTGTTGGATATGGGAAAGTGAGGATGCGGTGATGCTAACAGAAGTTTCTGGTATAACTCCAAGTTTCAGATCTGAGTGACTGAGGGTGGAACTGGTGTCACTCATCAAGATAAAACATACAGAAATCAGTCTGGGGGGTGGGGGATGGTGTATTCACTCACTTAATATTTGGACACCAGAAATTGTCTCAAACATAATGGTGAACAAGACAGATAAACAGAGCTTACATTCTAGTTGGGGGTGGGGAGCAAACAAACAAGTAACAAACATTATATAGATTCAAATATATATGCTCTGAAGAGAAATACAGCCAGGGAAGGAAAAGGCACATATGGGGACTCCTGGAGAAGGTGCTGATTGGGCAGAGAGGATAATGAAGTCAGTGGTGAGCCATGCGGGGCCTGTGAGAAAAATATTTCAGGCAGAGGAACAGCAGCAAGTGGAAAGGCCAGAACGAACTCGGGTTGTGGACACATTGATTTAGAGGCTGCTTCATCTATGCAAATGGAGATGCCCAGGAGGTGGCTACATATACAGGTCTGAACTTCAGCAGTCTGGGCTGGAGTATGAGTCTTGAATTATCAGTATATTGGAGGCTGGTATATTTTAAGATTGGAGAGGACAACTTGGGAAAAATGCATAAGTGACAGAAGAAATGGGTCACAGTGATACAAAAAATGCCAACATTTAAGGGGCAAGTAGAAGAAAAGAAACCCATGAAAGAAAAAAGAATAGGATTTGGTGTTGTAAATTCAAGAGAACAGGAAGCAGTAATCACCATTTCAAACACAGCGGGATTCCAACAACTGAAATGTGTCCACTGGGATTAGCAATTAGCAGGTCATTGATGGCTGTAGTTACAGCAGCCTCAGAGAAGCGGTGGGTGTGGGAATTGGACTAAGGTGGTTTGGAGAAGGTGGGGAAGGAAATCTATTTTATGAGCAGTGTGGCTGTGAAGAGAAAGACACCATTTGGAGAGGGGAGAAACAGTGTATTACACTACACTGGTAAAGTTCAGAGCCAGCTAGTCAGGGAGAATCTGCTGGAGCAGGGCTGGTGGACACGTAACACACCCAGAACAGGCGCAGAGGCCATGCACACTCTGCTAGCTGGCTCTGTGCAGCCTTGGTGCCCAAGAACTAATTCCAACCAACAACCCAAACTTTACAGGGCCAGGATGGAGATACTAGATCCCCCAGCTTTCCTCACTCCAGTGGGTTGTAACTTCCAGGAAGCTCTCCCAAAATCTGTGTGAAGAATCAGGTGTGATGGAAAACATTGTAACCAAAACTTCAAATAATGCTTGTTGATTGAGGAATGTGGCCATAAGGAAGAGGTTGGGGACCCACTGCTAGGTTTTCTGAGCAGATGGTCTTATGTGTGGCTGCTGCATCCTGTAAGGGAAAACTCCTCATTCCTCCATCCATACCATACAGCATCGGTTCCAAAAGTTCAAGGTGAGGTCCAGTTCTATGCATCAGGTTGGGTGAGAAGTGAAAGAAAGGAAGACCTGCATAGTGATGAAGAGAAGAGCCCAGCTGTATAGGAAGAAACTAACTAAACAAACTAACATCATTAAAAGATGAACTTGGCCAGGTGCAGTGTCTCATGCCTATAATCCCAACACTTCAGGAGGCCAAGGTGGGTGCATCACGTGTGGTCAGGAGTTTGAGACCAGCCTGGCCAACATGGCGAAACCCCATCTCTACTAAAAATACAAACAATTATCTGGGCATGGTGGTGCACACCTGTAATCCCAGCTACTCGGGAGACTGGGGCAGGAGAATCACTTGAACCCAGAGGCAGAGGTTGCAGTGAGCTGACATCATGCCACTGCACTGCAGCCTGGGTGACAGAGTGAGACACTGTCAGAAAAATTTTTAAAAACAATTAAAAAATTAAAAACAAAAAGGATGAACTTAACACAGGTATAAGAAAAGATGGTACAATCATGACTGATGTGAATTACAGAAACATGAATTTAGTCAACAAAACTTGAAATGCCTTAATGAGATCCAACATGGCTGATTAGGAACAGCTCCAGTCTACAGCTCCCAGTGTGAGTGACACAGAAGATGGGTGATTTCTGCATTTCCAACTGAGGTACCAAGTTCATCTCACTGGGGCTTGTTGGACAGTGGGTGCAGCCTACAGAGCATGAGTTGATTCAGGGTGGGGCATTGCCTCACCCAGGAAGCGCAAGGGGTCGGGGAATTCCCTTTCCTAGCCAAGGGAAGCCATGACAGATGGTACCTGGAAAATCGGGACACACCCACCCTAATACTGCACTTTTCCAACGGTCTTAGCAAATGGCACACCAGGAGATTATTTCCCACGCCTGGCTCAGAGGGTCCCATGCCCATGGAGCCTCGCTCACTGCTAGCATAGCAGTCTGAGATGGAACTGTAAGGGAACTACAAGGCTGGGGGAAGGGCGTCTGCCATGGCTGAGGCTTGAGTAGGTAAACAAAGCAGCCAGGAAGCTCTAACTGGGTGGAGCCCACTGCAACTCAAGGAGGCCTGCCTGTCTCTGTAGACTCCACCTCTGGGGGCAGGGCATAGCTGAACAAAAGGCAGCAGCAACTTCTGCAAACTTAAACGTCCCTGTCTGACAGCTATGAAGAGAGTAGTGGTTCTCCCAGCACTGTCCATTCTCAGAGTTTGAGATCTGAGAATGGACCGACTGCCTCCCCAAGTGGGTCTCTGACCCCCGAGTAGCCTAACTAGGAGGCACCTCCCAGTTGGAGCCAATTGACACCTCTATGGCTGGGTGCCCCTCTGAGATGAAGCTTCCAGAGGCACAATCAGGCAGCAACATTTACCATTCTGCAATATTTGCTGTTCTGCAACCTCCGCTGGTGATATGCAGGCAAGTTTGTGGAGTGGACCTCCAGTAAACTCCAACAGACCTGCAGCTGAGGGTCCTGACTGTTAGAAGGAAAACTAACAAACAGAAAGGACACCCACACCAAAACCCCATCTGTACGTCACCATCATCAAAGACCAAAAATAGATAAAACCACAAAGATGGGGAGAAAACAGAGCAGAAAAGCTGAAAATTCTAAAATCAGGGTGCCTCTTCTCCTCCAAAGGAATGCAGCTCCTCGCTAGCAATGGAACAAAGCTGAACAGAGAATGACTTTGACGAGTTGAGAGAAGAAGGCTTCAGATGATCGGTAATAACAAACTTCTCCGAGCTAAAGGAGGATGTTTGAACCCGTTGCAATGAAGCTAAAAACCTTGAAAAAAGAATGGATGAATGGATAACTAGAATAATCAATGCAGAGAAGACCTTAAAAGAACTGACAGAGATGAAAACCATAACACGAGAAATACATGACAAATGCACAAGCTTCAGTAACCGACTCGATCAACTGGAAGAAAGAGTATCAGCGATTGAAGATCTAATGAATGAAATGAAGCGAGAAGAGAAGTGTGGAGAAAAAAAGAGTAAACTGAAATGAACAAAGCCTCCAAGAAGTATGGGATTATGTGAAAAGACCAAATCTACATCTGATTGGTGTACCTGAAAGTGACGGGGAAAATAGAACCAAGTTGGAAAACACTCTGCAGGATATCATCCAGGAGAACTTCCCCAACTTAGTAAGGCAGGCCAACATCCAAATTCAGGAAATACAGAGAACGCCACAAAGATACTCCTCGAGAAGAGCAACTACAACACACATAATTGTCAGATTCACCAAAGTTGAAATGAAGGAAAAAATGTTAACGGCAGCCAGAGAGAAAGGTTGGGTTACACACAAAGGGAAGTCCTTCAGACTAACAGCAGATCTCTTGGCAGAAACTCTCCAAGCCAGAAGAGAGTGGGGGCCAATATTCAACATTCTTAAAGAAAAGAATTTTTAACCCAGAATTTCATATCCAGCCAAACTAAGCTTCATAAGTGAAGGAGAAATAAAATCCTTTACAGACAAACAAATGCTGAGAGATTTTGTCACAACCAGGCCTGCCTTACAAGAGTTTCTGAAGGAAGCACTAAACATGGAAAGGAACAGTTGGTACCAGACATTACAAAAACATGCCAAATTGTAAAGACCATCAAAGCTAGAAAGAAACTGCATCAACTAGCGAGCAAAATAACCAGCTAGCATCATAATGACAGGATCAAGTTCACACATAACAATATTAACTTTAAATATAAACAGGCTAACTGCCCCAATTAAAAGACACAGACTGAAAAATTCTACAATGAGTCAAGACTAATCAGTGTGCTGTATTCAGGAGACCCATCTCATGTGCAGAGACACACACAGGCTCAAAATAAAGGGATGGAGGAAGATCTACCAAGCAAATGGAAAATCAAAAAAAGCAGGGGTTGCAATCCTAGTCTCTGATAAAAGAGACTTTAAACCAACAAAGATCAAAAGAGACAAAGAAGGCCATTACATCACGGTAAAGAGATCAATTCAACAAGAAGAGCTAACTATCCTAAATACATATGCACCCAATACAGGAGCACCCAGATTCTTAAAGCAAGTCCTTAGAGAACTACAAAGACACTTAGACTCCCACACAATAATAGGAGACTTTAACGCCTCACTGTAAACATTAAACAGATCAACGAGACAGAAAGTTAACAAGGATATCCAGGAATTGAACTCAGCTCTGCACCAAGTGGACCTAATAGACATCTACAGAACTCTCCTCCCCAAGTCAACAGAATATACATTCTTCTCAGCACCACATCGCACTTATTCCAAAATTGACCACATAATTGGAAGTAAAGCACTCTTCAGCAAATGCAAAAGAACAGAAATTATAACAAACTGTCTCTCAGACCATAGGGCAATTAAACTAGAACTCAGGACTAAGAAACTCTATCAAAACCACTCAACTACATGGAAACTGAACAACCTGCTCCTGAATGACTACTGGGTACATAACGAAATGAAGGCAGAAATAAAGATGTTCTTTGAAACCAATGAGAACAAAGATACAACGTACCAGAATCTCTGGGACACATTTAAAGCAGTGTGTAGAGGGAAATTTACAGCACTGAATGCCCACAAGAGAAAGCAGGAAAGATATAAAATTGACATCCTAATATCACAATTGAAAGAACTAGAGATGCAAGAGCAAACAAATTAAAAGCTAGCGGAAGGCAAGAAATAACTAAGATCAGAGCAGAACTGAAGGAGATAGAGACACAAAACTCCCTTCAAAAAATCAATGAATCCAGGAGCTGTTTTTTTGAAAAGATCAACAAAATTGGGAGACTGTTAGCAAGACTAATAAAGAAGAGAGAGAAGAATCAAATAGAAGCAATAAAAATGACAAAGGGGATATCACCACTGATCCCAAAGAAATAGAAACTACCATCAGAGAATACTATAAACACCTCTACACAAATAAACTAAAAAATCTAGAAGAAATGAATAAATTCCTGGACACATACACCCTCCCAAGACTAAACCAGGAAGAAGTTGACTCCCTGAATAGACCAATAACAGGCTCTGAAATGGAGGCAATAATTAATAGCCTACCAACCAAAAAAAGTCCAGGACCAGACAGATTCACAGTCGAATTCTACCAGAGGTACAAAGAGGAGCTGGTACCATTCCTTCTGAAACTATTCCAATAAATAGAAAAACAGGGAATCCTTCCTAACTCATTTTACAATGCCAACATCATCCTGATTCCAAAGCCTGGCAGAGACACACACAAAAAAGAGAATTTTAGATCAATATCCCTGATGGACATCGATACAAAAATCCTCAATAAAATCCTGGCAAAATTAATCCAGCAGCACATCAAAAAGCTTATCCACAACAATCAAGTTGGCATCATCTTTGGGATGCAAGGCTGGTTCAACATATGCAAATAAATAAATGTAATCCATCATATAAACAGAACCAAAGACAAAAACCACATGATTATCTCAATAGATGCAGAAAAGGCCTTTGACAAAATTCGACAGCCCTTCACGCTAAAAACTCTCAATAAACTAGATATTGATGGGACATATCTCAAAATCATAAGAGCTATTTATGACAAACCCACAGCCAATATCATACTGAATGGGCAAAAACTGGAAGCATTCCCTTTGAAAACTGGCACAAGACAGGGATGCCGTCTCTCGCCACTCCTATTCAGCATAGTGTTGGAAGTTCTGGTCAGGGCAATCAGGCAAGAGAAAGAAATAAAGCGTATTTGATTTGGAAAAGAGGAAATCAAATTGTCCCTGTTTGCAGATGGCTTGATTGTATATTTAGAAAACCCCATCGTCTTAGCCCAAAATCTCCTTAAGTTGATAAGCAACTTCAGCAAAGTCTCAGGACACAGGATAGAAAATAAATGTGCAAAAATTACAAGCATTCCTATACACCAATAACAGACAAACAGAGAGCCAAATCATGAGTGAACTCCCATTCACAATTGCTTCAAAGAGAATAAAATACCTAGGAATCCAACTTACAAGGGATGTGAAGGACCTCTTCAAGGAGAACTACCAACCACTGCTCAATGAAATAAAAGAGGACACAAACAAATGGAAGAACAGTCCATGCTCATGGATAGGAAGAATCAATATCATGAAAATGGCCATACTGCCCAAGGTAATTTATAGATTCAATGCCATCCCCATCAAGCTACCAATAACTTTCTTCACAGAATTGGAAAAAACTGCTTTAAAGCTCATATGGAATCAAAAAAGAACCCGCAATGCCAAAACAATCCTAAGCCAAAAGAACAAAGCTGGAGGCATCACGCTACCTGACTTCAAACTATACTACAAGGCTACAGTAACCAAAACAGCATGGTACTGGTACCAAAACAGAGACATAGACCAATGGAACTGAACAGAACCCTCAGAAATAATACTATACATCTACAACCATCTGATCTTTGACAAACCTGACAAAAACAAGAAATGGGGAAAGGATTCCCTATTTAATAAATGGTGCTGGGAAAATTGGCTAGCCATATATAGAAAGCTGAAACTGGGCCCCTTCCTTAGGCCTTATACAAAAATTAATTCAAGATGGATTAAAGACTTAAATGTTAGACCTAGAACTATAAAAACCCTAGAAGAACCTAGGCAATACCATTCAAGACATAGGCATGGGCAAGGACTTCATGACTAAAACACCAAAAGCAATGGCAACAAAAGCCAAAATTGACAAATGGGATCTAATTAAACTAAAGAGCTTCTGCACAGCAAAAGAAACTACCATCAGAGTGAACAGGCAACCTACAGAATGGAATAAAATTTTTACAATCTACTCATCTGACAAAGGGCTAACATCCAGAATCTACAAAGAACTCAAACAAATTTTCAAGAAAAGAACAACCCCATCAAAAAGTGGGCAAAGGATATGAACAGACACTTCTCAAAAGAAGACATTTATGCAACCAACAGACACACAAAAAAATGCTCATCATCACTGGCCATCAGAGAAATGCAAATCAAAACCACAATGAGATACCATCTCACACCAGTTAGAATGGCAATCATTAAAAAGTCAGGAAACAACAGATGCTGGAGAGGATGTGGAGAAATAGGAACACTTTTACACTGTTGGTGGGACTGTAAACTAGTTCAACCTTTGTGGAAGACAGTGTGGCAATTCCTCAAGGATCTAGAACTAGAAATATCATTTGACCCAGCCATCCCATTACTGGGGATATACCCAAAGGATTATAAATCATGCTGCTATAAAGACACATGCACACAAATGTTTATTGCAGCACTATTCACAATAGTAAAGACTTGGAACCAACCCAAATGTCCATCAATGGTAGACTGGATTAAGAAAATGTGGCACATATACACCATGGAATACTATGCAGCCATAAAAAGGATGGGTTCATGTCCTTTGCAGGGACGTGGATGAAGCTGGAAACCATCATTCTGAGCAAACTATCTCAAGGACAGAAATCCAAACACCGCATGTTCTCACTCATAGGTGGGAATTGAACAATGAGAACACTTGGACACAGAGTGGGGAACATCACATACCAGGGCCTTTCATGGGGTGGGGGTAGGGGGGAGGGATAGCATTAGGAGATATACCTAATGTAAATGACAAGTTAATGGGTGCAGCACACCAACATGGCACATGCATACATGTGTAACAAACCTGTATGTTGTGCACATGTACCCTAGAACTTAAAGTATAATAAAAAAATAAAATTAAAAAAAAGAAATGCCTTAATGAGGAGACTCCACTGGAAGGAAAAGAAAAGTCAGGCTTTGACTAATCAAAGGCAGTTCTACATAGCACAGCAGGTAATACTTTTATCGTAAGACTTTATTTCAAAAAGCATACAAGCCAGAAATAAATATAAACTCCAAACATTTTTTGTTTGTTTTACTTTAAGTTCTGGGATACATATGCAGAACGTGCAGGTTTGTTACATAGGTATACATGTGTCATGGTGGTTTGCTGCAACTATCAACCCGTCATCTAGGTTTTAAGCCCCGCATGCATTAGGTATTTGTCCTACGGCTCTCCCTCCCTTTGTCCCCCACCCCTGACAGGCCTTGGTGTGTGATGGTCCCCTCCCTGTGTCCATGTGTTTTCATTGTTTAACTCCCACTTATGAGTGAGAACATGCAGTGTTTGGTTTTCTCTTCTTGTGTTAGTTTGCTGTGAACTCCAAACATTTAAAAATAAATCCCGTAATAATTTTATTTTATTCAATGAAATTAGGTGCTTTGCAGACCTCTCTATTACTGGAGATTGAGTATGGAGGATAAGCTCTTACTTATCACTAACCCCAAAACCTCATTCATACACTCCCTCAGACTACCATTAGGCCATGTCCTGGCCATGGGACTCACTTAGAAGGAACCTTCAAGTTTTTTTTAAGCAACTCCTGTGATACCAGAGGTTAAACACTCCCAATTTTTTCCTAATTGCCTTCAAAAGAAATAAATACTGGGTTCTCTCCCCCACTTTAACTATGTTCTTCTTATACTTTTCTCTCTTGGCTACATATAGTTGGGCCATAATTCCTTAACTATGCCCATCAGAATGTAAGGACATTCAGAAAAATCGATTAAAAAAAAATGCAATCACTATCAAATTTCAGAATAATATTTGAAACTGTTTTTTTCATTTCAGGCCCATATTTACAACTACAGGGACTACATACCTTAAATACACATTTCTAAAACCCCGTTCAGTCTCTCTTTCTCATTCCCTCTACCTGCTCCTACTTCTGCATTTTATATGACCCAGCTGCCTAAATCAGAAACCTTAGATTTCCTTTATACCACTCTTCTACTGCATTTCATATTCTATAGATTCTATCATAAAATAGATAACTATTACGACTAGGATAAAATGTAAATTCTTAACATGACCCACAAAGCCCTTATTTACCTTTCTGACTTTAACTGTCATTACATAAACAACCCCCAACTCTAACTTCCAAATTCAACTCCACCAATCCTGACTTAGTCAGGGTCCCTAAGGTCACATGCCACTTCAAGCATTTAAACCTTTGCACATGTTGTTTACTAGAAACTCTTCCTCCAAATGCTTTACTGGAACACTCGTTCCCATGACATTTCAAAGCATTTCTTCTCTGGAGAAGCCTTTCGTGACACCACTTCCTCCAAATTTGGGATAGTGCCCCTCCTATGTGCTACCAGAACAAAACACACTTTCCCTTACTGCACTGAGTTTCAATTGCCTGTTTACTTGTCTGTATCTTCCATGAGAAGGTAATCTCCTTGAAGACAAGGCTCATGCCTTTCTTTTTCACAAATCCAGCACTAAGGACAGTGACCAGTCCATGATAGGTTCCTGTTAAACGTGATGAGTGAATAGCTAGATTGCATTACATTGTCACTTAAGGTATGCAGAAGAAACAAACAAACAAACAAACAAACAAACAGGATAAAATGAAGCAAGAGGGGATAAGATGAAAAAAGAGGAGAGAAAACAATAATGGATAAGGGCACTAGAAGGTGGGTGGAGGAAAAGAAAAGAGATTAATGGAGGAATTAAAGAAAGCAAAAATAAAGAATGGGACAGAAGTCAGTCGTGCCGATTTTTGTGAAACATTAAAAAGACTTCTATTGAGGGGATTAATAAGAGAACTAACATTAATTGATCTCTAAATGACATGCTGTGTCCCAAAGTCATGATCTTACTCACACCCTCAGTTCCCCTATAAGCATTATTATCCTCATTTTGCAGATAAGAAAACTGAGACACCAAGAAGTTAGGTAATTCTCCACAGATTATATAACTATTAAGTGGTGAGGCAGTCTTTGAATTCAGTTTACATGGACTTCCCAGGATATGTCCTGCTCTTGTTTATTTAGGAAGTATTTAAATGTAGAACAAAAGCAAATTCAATGGTAAAAGACTGTAAGAGTCCAACTTATACGTGAAGCTCTGACTTACCTTCTTACAGCTCAGCTTCTGCATTTTTTCTCTAAATATCTATCTTATAGCTCATCCAAGAGCAAGCAGAGGCCAGGCGCGGTGGCTCACACCTATAATCCCAGTACTTTGGGAGGCTGAGGCGGGCGGATCATGAGGTCAGGAGATTGAGACCATCCTGGTTAACATGGTAAAACCCCATCTCTACTAAAAATACAGAAAATTAGTTGGGTGTGGTGGCACACGCCTGTAGTCCCAGTTACTCGGGAGCTGAGGCAGGAGAATGGCATGAACTCGGGAGGTGGAGCTTGCAGTGAGCAGAGATCACGCCACTGCACTCCAGCCTGGGTGACAGAGTGAGACTCCATCTCAAAAAAGAAAAAAAAAAAGCAAGCAGAATATTCTGAAGTCAGCAGTAGTTAAAATTCTATATAGGACTGAAATCAGGGGCATCCATTCCTTACTTGCCCCTCCAGGGAAATGTATGGCTGGCAGGCCTGGGCCAGGGACCTGGGACACATCTTGGTACAATGGATTGCTCTTGCTACAGACCCAACAGGATATAGGAGTGTTGCTTTTGAACCAAATAGCAACCCATTAAAAACAGTCCAGCACTGGGTTTTGCATGTTCTAGCAATAACCCTAAAAATGTTAACTTCTGGGAGTGCAGAGTTTGTGGGAGATATGGTCCTCAGGTTAGGCACCTATCAAGATGAAAGAAAAATGCTTCCTGAATTGACATCAAAAGTGGGCTTGGAGCCAAATTATATAATGTATTATTTTATATTGAAAAAATGTGTTCTCTATCTTTTCCCAAACTTCTATAACAATAAAATAGCTTTGTCATGACAGTTAGCATTCGCAGATGCAAGAAAAGAAAGGCTACTTCTCCAGTCAAATAATAGTGACTATTATGCTTCAGATTCCTTTATTTATATAAATCTTCCCTCTCCAAGTAGAAGCACAGTTCTTAGAGGCAGAGCCCTTTGCAGTCTTCCTTCATTCTTCGCACTTTTAAATTGATTAGGCTTTGCAGTTACCTGCAAAAACTCTCCACACCTGATGACACTCTCTCCACATTATGTGTGTGTATGTATACGTGTGTGTAAGTGTGTGTGTGTGTGTGTATATATATATATATCTTGTGCATCTAAACATCAAAGTCAGTATTCTCTCATGGAAGCAGCTTTTCACAAGAAATTAATTTTAACTGATACAATTCATTATCTAACAGTGGTTACCAAGGATACCAAATAGCCAAAGCCACTTGGCTCCAACTTGCTTGTTATCAGAAGATATTAACAGAAAGCTGTGAGGAATTATTGTTGCCTAAGTAATATGGCTAGAAACCATGCCCCCTTTCAATGTCCCGAAGTCCTGAACTCAGTTCAAAACACTCATCTATAATAACCACTAAAAACACACAATTTTTTTCTACAATTTGAAATTCACTGATTAGCATTTAGAAAAATGACCACTAATGGTTTTGCTTTAATTCACTTCCTGATGAAGCACTGAACTGAGAATGGCTACTGATTTGATCTTCTTATCAATCTGAAAGCAAACGATTCTCATTGTGGCAGTTAATTGAGCATTCAGGTAATCTAGCTGAATCTGTCCTAAATCAAATAGCCTAAAACAGCATTTGTGAGCTGCATTTAATGGATGAGCCTAAAATGTGCCCTTGAGGGGAGAGAATTAAACTAATAATGCCCCATACAAAAAAAAAATGCACCCTCTTGCTAAAAGGTCAACATGGTTAAAAAAATATATATATATAAGAGAATAAACATTGTCAATGTGGTATTATTGTACATTTAAGGAGTAATCAAAGAATTGATACACTCTCTCCAAAAGGCACAGTCAAGTGTGTCTTACACTTGACTGTGTAATGTATTTCAACAGTACATTTTAAGAATTTTAATCCTCTATCATTCATTGTTATTATTTTGTCCCACTTTGAAGTTTGTTTTAATTTTGCTGACGATGAACTTTGCAAAATAAAAATGCTTCTGTTGTAGTGCTTTTCAAAATCTGTCAACCTTGTCTTTTATGGTTTTTGGCTTTAGGGTCATGCCAAGGAAGGCTTCACCTACTACAAAGATCACAGACACTGGTAGTTGCCACCCCATATCTGTTTTTCCCCTTTTCCAAAATAAGAGAAGTTAAATTGCATTTGAAGTGAAAATATATCAAGCTAAAAGACTACATTTCTCAATCTTCTAGTAGCTAGGGATGGCAATATGACTAAATTCTGATCAATGAGATGAAAGCACAAGTATAGAGTGGGACTTCTAGGAAGGTTACTCTAAAAGAGCAGACTCAGGGCGAAAGTGAGGTTTTTGTCTTTCTCAGGGATGCAAATGTAAGTGCTGGAATTCCAGCAACCATATTAGCCCATGATGTGACTTCGAATTTGAAGTCACGCACTAAAGAAGGTAAACACAGAAAGACAGAAGGAACCTGAATCTTAAGACTACCTAGAGCCTCTCAGACCTGGGCAGACTACTCCTAGGTCTCTTTACATGAAAGAATTTTAAAAATTTATCTCTGTGTCTAACCCGCTGTTATTGTTTTGCTGTCATCTATACAGTATTCTGATTATAAAATGATTATCACATAATTTCCTTTGGAATTTTAGCAGCTATATTTGTAAAATTTAAACCACATGAAAAATTTTGGGAGCAGGCATATAATGTTTTTCCCAAATAGTTACTCAATTATCTCAACCCCATTTTCTGAATAACCCATTTTCTCCCCCCGTCAACTGATCTGAAATGCCATCTTTACCAGATACTATATTGCCATGTCACAATAGCACAAAATTGGAAACAAGCCAAATGTCCATCAGCTGGTAAACGAATAAATAAAATGAAATACATCCATCTAATGGAATATTAATCAGTAATAAAAAGGAAAGAACTAATGACACGTGCTATGATATAGCCAGGCCTCAAAAACATTATGCTAAGGGAAGGAACCCAGTCTCAGAAGAGATCACATATTGTATGATTCCATTTATATGAAATGTCTAGAACAGACACATTAATAGAGACAGAAAGTAGATTAGTAGTCTCCTGAGTCAGGGATTAACAGAGAATTGATATGAGGAATCTTCCCGGAATGTTGAAAATGTTCTAAAACTGATTTATAGTGATGTTTGCACAACTTCATACATTTACTAAAAAATAATTCCATTGTACCCTTTCAGGGTGAATTCTACAATATGTAAAACATGTCTCAATACGGTTATATTTTTAAAATCAGAGAATGACTGGAGATAGAGGAAAATGTGTAAAGTTTGTGACTTATTTTGCATAAATCGTCAAAAGTTAAAATAATTATATATATAAAACAACAAAAAAACCTATCTGTGCAATACTAGGCTTCCTAGTATTTTACCATTCCTGTAGTCTTAAATCCTCACCAGGTTACAGTACATCATTATTTTTAATACAAAGCTGTATTTGTTTTACTATTATTTACAATATATTTATGTGCTTAACTGAGACTGGTATCAAGATATCTTTACTATTGTCTTTGTCAGATTTGATATTAGTGTGATACTAGCCTCACATAGTAAATTAGGATGCCTTCCATATTTTTTCTATGCCACAGTATAGTTTCTACAGTATATGAATTGTTAACCTTTGTAGAGGACAATTTGTTAATTTTATATCAAAATATTTAATGTGCATAAGCCTAGCAATTCCACTTCTGGTAAAAGTATTAACAGTGATTGTTAATGGAAGTGCTGATGACCTTTAATTCTTGTGCTCACTGAAAACTTTTGTTGCAATGACAACACAAATTTGTAATGACTATTTGTGGCTCCAACAAATAAGAGGGCTGATGTAGTACTTAATATTTTGTTACTTGACCTATAAAAATATTTAGGCCTATACCTTTCTACACAGAAAGTTCTTTGACCACCTTTCAATCTCTTCTAAATATTTTTATACTCACTCTAAGATGTTTATGCCTTCCACTTAATTTGTACCTCTACATCATTGACATATATGACATTTTCTTATGCTTTCTATCGTCTTCTATATCTGTTATTAAATCCTCTTTCTTGTTCTTTTTGCTTTATATTTGTGCTTTCTCATTTTTTCCTTAATCAGAATAGCACAATATTTATTTTTCATTTCAGAATGACACACCTGGGTTTTATTTATTAACACTGCTTCTTTGGGTTTTTTTCACTTTCTAATTCAGTAATTTCTTCTTTCGGTTTTACTGATGCTTTGCTCTTTTTTTTTTTCTTCTTTTGATTTGCTTTACTTTTCTATTTTTAGGCTCTTCAATGCATTTTTTTTCTATTGCTGTATTTTTTTGCTATTAACAACTTAGAAATTTTCATCTAAATATAGCTTTGGTTATACTCCATTGTGTTCTCAACGTCTATAATTTCAGTGTTCATTTCTGATTTTTTTAACTCAAGAGATCTCTGAAAGAGTTCAATTTTTAAGTGTTTAGAGTTTTGGTATTGTTGTTGTTACTTCTTAATCGCTCATTGATTATTTCATGGTCAGTAAATGTGGCGCATGCAATTTTTACCGGTTGGAATTAACTTTTCCTTTGTATTGTCATGTCTAAAAAATTAATCACGTGCTGATTAATTGTTTAAGTGTTTTGTCAATATGATTTTTCTTTATTATTTTAACTATATAACTTCTATCCTCTGTGTATTTATTTTGTCTATTTGATGCATTCCATTACTAGTGAAGTATTGTAGTCTCCAACATAATTCTCATTTTTCTAATTTGTAAAGTTATAACAAACTTGGTTTTATATATTTACAGATTGCTTCATTAATGAAAAGTAAAAGTTTATGACTTCTAAGTCTTTATAGTTTATTGCACTATTTATGAACCTAAGTCTCACTTAATGACGTATACTGTATTCAGTATGTTTTTATAGGAATGTTAATTTAATTAGCATGAGATTTTGGAAAAAGAGAAGATTAAAAGCAATATAAATCAGTAGACAAATATTTTACTATATTTAATTAAACTATTTCCTAAACATTTAAGGAATCAGGTATTACAAAGCTAACTCCGATCCTCTTCTGACAATCCCCCATGTTCTAATTGCATCATTAAGGCCACTATTTACTACTCACTTTTCTCCAGGAGTTTCCCTGGGTCAAATCTGATGATTGTCTCTAGCACTATGGGACACCACTGCAAACGCTAAGACATCACATTTTACTATAAAGGCACATGAAGTAGACCTCCTGTTTTGTTAATCTGCCCAATTTAACTTCCCGGTTCCCACATACTGAGGCACTGGGAAGGCAGATGTGATTGAATTACTGAAGCATAAGATAATACAAAAATTAAAAGATAAAAAAAGAAGACAATGTAATGGAAAAGAGCTGCAGTTTTAATCTTTATCAGCGTGCAGAGTGGATCCTCTCTAACTGAACTTGTGGGGATTAGATTCTCCTCAAGAGAAGCCAACAGTAATCCACACATAAATGGCCTCTAAAGCAGTGTGGAGTTAGAATCAATGAATTTTCCTACCAAAGGCATCTGGAAGAAAAAAAAGAAACACTTTGGGGGATTTTCTAGTTCTCTTTTGTAGATTCCCTCTGAAATAGATTCCATAAAACGATTAATCTGAGTTCCCTAAAAATTAAAGTAATACACACAAAGTACTTTAAAAGCCCCAGAAGAAGGATGACCTATAAATTCGCGATACTACAGTTATATTAAATCTAAAGTAGCAGTCACGGTGGAACAGATTAAAGAAGAGCAAGCAGCACTGTTTTCTCATTCCCTCTGAAATGATTTGGGAAGCCTTCAGAGCTAGCTCAGCTATGCTAGCAATTGACATTCATATTATTTGAAAAAATAAGAATGGAAATATGTTTAACTTGGGATCCTATGACTCCTAAGTTAAAAGTGATAAAAGTGATTCTAATGTGGCCTCCTCATTCTTGTCCAGTTTCTTTCTCTGTTTCGCAGATTTTTCTGACAAGAAGTGAGCATATTGGCTAGGATGATTTATAGCCTACAGGAATCAAGCAACCATGTTATTCTCTAACCTCATGGCCTAGTTAGAGTTTTCACAAGGTTTATGTACTGCATGGTTATCCTAAAATAAGGACAAATGATAATCATATTACTTGCCTAGAGATAAAGAAGACCATGATTTTACTTAGGGCTAGGACACTACAGTTACATCCTAGAGCTAAATTTTCTACAGAATTTATTAGTAATTGTGCCAAGAGTAGCTGTACTTACTAATAATTTGAGAAAATTCATTGTGGTTAAAAAAAAAAAAAGGAATCCATCATAGATAGAAAACACATTTTCAAGTTTGGGTTTCTTTGCCTAATATTTTATAAAAGTTTTACATAGACAGTTTGAGCATTTATTTTGACAAAGGGGCTGTAAAAAGTAATTGTAAACCATGAAGGCCGTAAGTGCATGTCATTTGCAACCCTAGCTGTGTAGAGGTATTTTAGATGTCACCCCTGAAGGCTGATTTGGTCAATCTTGGGACAGGGTAGTTGTGTCTTCAAAAGTTCCTTAACTGATTTTGATGCATAGCTGGAACCGGGAACCACTTTACAAAAATCTATGAGTTGCAAGGGGCCTTGACATTCAATCATTTTTCACCCTCCTTATTTCCAGTAACTTCTTCCCAGTTTTCCACCAGTCAACTGCCCTGGGCATCTGCATGAGATGTCATATACATCCCAAACTTAATGTGTTTAAAATTAATCTCATGATTTTCCCACAAAATGTGCTTGACTTCCTGTGGTAAACCTAATAAGTTATAGGGACATCTTTCCAGGCACATACGCAAAAAAATTGGGAATCAGGATCTCTTTATTTCATATCATTATGAATTATTTTATCTCTTAAATGTCTCTTAAGGCATCTCTACTGCCTTAAAATATTCCTTCAACACTTCTACTTAAGTAAAAATTAATAGTTTACTGCCTGTTGCTGTTTTCTTTAAAAATACCCAGATTTAAATCTCACACTGTCTGACCACACCACTACACCACAACCACCCATCTTGTTGCAGACATCTATCATTCCTCAGATCGCTTCCCCCACATTCCTGGAAGAGCCCAATTGCTGGCTTACTGTCACTTTCCAAAACTACTTTCGTCAAAATCCTCAGCAAACCCAATATCCATGTCGATAGCACTTCCAAAACCCTGGGCCTGTAGTTCTTTGAGCTCCTATCTTCAATCATTTGTCCCCCTCTCCCCATCGTGCCTCTCGTGATCATGTTCTGGACCTGGTCATGCCAACAATTGCAACTCCTCCAGAATGCTGATTTCAAATATCTCACTCTCCGACCCTCTTCTCCTCACTGCATTTTCAACAAGCATTCCACCCCTCCAGGACCTACAACCCACTAATCCTACCACGTCTTCACTACCCCTAATCCTTTTACATATCCGCTTTTCTCTCCTTGGTCTGATGAAATTTCAGAATCAATCATTCCAATCTATTCTATATACCCTCAACTCTTTTGCCACTCTTTCCTCATCATACACACAACCCTGGCTTAAACACAAACTTCCCTCTCTTCCATGACTGCACAAAAAGAGTTGAACATGGAAGAAAAACACGCACCTATGCTGATGGAAATCACTTTAAATTCATGATCGCCAACTTCAAGCAGGCCCTTGGTATTGCCTGGCAATCACACTTCCTTCCCTAATCAATTTCCTCTTCCACTCTCCTAGACATTTATAACTCTCTTATTTTCAAGTTGCCATTACTTCATAACCATCCCCACTCAGACTATAAATTTGCTGCTTCCTATTTCACCAAGAATAGAAGAGCGATCAGAAGGCAAACTTCTGCAAGATTCCCAAACCACATCTGCCCACCTGTGCCCACATACTCTGCCCTGACTTCTTGACAATGAATAAAGTGTTGTTGAAAAACCCACCTACTCAGCCTACTTAGCACATCACTCCAGCAGTTCAATCCTCTACATCATTTTTCCCTCTCTCCAGAATACATAGTTATTTTGTCTTTCCTTTAAAAGCCTTCTTTTGAATCAGTTTCTCCTCCCTTTCCCTTCACAAAATAATACAAAAAAATTGCTTACTTTTCCCTCAATTTCTCTCCTCTCATTCTCTTTTTAAAAGACTCTAGTTAGACTTTCACCAATTCCACTCAGGCACCACTCCTCCAAAACCACTCGGTTCAAGGTCACCAATTAGCCTCCATGTTATTAAATGCAATGGTCAGTTCTTGGTTGTCATCTTACTTGACCTATCAGCTGTGTTTAACTCAGGGGATCCTTTTTTCCACCTAGGAATACTTTCTTAATTTCCAAGCCAGCATGGTCTTGATTTTTCTCCCACATTACTTTCTGGTCCTTCTCAGTCTCCTTATTTGTTCCTGCACATTTCTCTAACTTCTAACCAGTTGTTTGACTTCTTTTCTATTTTTTATTCACCCTTGGTAAGTGTGAAGGTCTGAATGTTTGTGTCCTCCCCAAATTCATATATTGAAACCTAATCCCTAGTATGAAAAATGCTAAGAGTTAGGGCTTTTGGGGAAGTGACTAGACTATGAGGGCAGAGCCCCCATGAATGGGATTAATGCCCTTATGAAAGAAACCCCTTCCACCATGTGAGGACACAGAGAGAAAGTGCTCTCTATGAGGAACAGGCCCTCACCTGACACTGCATCTGAAAGCTCCTTGCTCTTGGACTTTCCAGCCTGCAGAACTGTGAGAAATAAATGTTTGTTGTTCATAAGCTACCCAGCTTATAGTAATTTTGCTAGGGCAGTGCAAATGGATTAAGACAGTAAGCTCATCTAGTGTTTTGGCTTTAAATATCATCTATGTGCCTGTGGTGCCTAAATGCCTACACTGAACTCTTGGGAAATATACCCAACTTCTCAACCAAGTATATCATTCTAGCAATCCTCCCCTCCTTATCCTATATCATGAATTTTTGTTCTGTACTAGTCATTCCCATCACCTTGGTGCTGTTAAGTCTCGTAACTTATGAATAAATAAATAAACAAATACAACTCTTGATCTCACTTCCCTCACCGGCAACTACTATGCCATTTATTTGCTCTTGTCAGCAGAAAAACTTAAATGAATATTCTGTCTTCACTGCCCCAATTCCTCTCCCTTCAATCTCTCTTAGAGCCATGCCAATCAGGCTCTTCTTCCCACCTCTCTATCAAAAATGCTTGTCAACATCACTTCCAATGACCCCTGCATCGCTACCTGCAATGGTGAGTACCCAGTCTTCATTCTGCTTGACCTAACAGTAGCACTGGACACAACTGCTTATTCCTTCTTATTTGATTACCTTCTTGTTCATCTTGGCTTCCAGGTCAACACTATTGCTTGGATTTTCTCTTTCATTTCTAGTGTCTCTTCATTAATCTTCCTTTGTGGTTCCTCAAGTTCTCTCTAGCCTCTTACTGTTGGACAGTTCTAGAACTTAGTCTGGGTCCTCTTCACTCTCCTGTTCACTTTGCCTTCCTAGATAATTTCAGACAAACTCATTTTAAATATCACATACATGCTGACAACTCCCATGTTTATATCCTCAGCCTAGCCATCTTTCCCAAACTCCAGGCTCATATATCCAACTGTCTAGTCTGTATCCCCACTGGACTCACTAATAAGCATTTGCAAAATCCCACATCAAAAACTGAGCTGCTGGTCATTCCCCTCAAGCTTAATTCTCCTGCAACTCTATTGTCCTAGCTGCTCAGGCCACAGTCTTAGTCTTGACTCATCTCTTTCACATTCAATATCCATCCATTAGTAAATGTTGTCTTCTCTACCTTCCAGCTGCCCAGAATCTGACCACCTCCTACTATCTCCACTGCTATCGCTCTGGTCCAAGCCACCACCATCTTTCACCTACATGATTACAACAGCTTTATAATTCCTCTCCCTAACTTCAACCTTACCCTCCTATAGTCTGTTTTCTATGTGCTGGTCAGAGTGATCCCTTCTCTTCCTAAGTCAGATGTTATCTCTCTTCTGATAAAACTTGCTAATGTCTTCCTATCTTACTGCAAGTAAAAGTCACTTAAAAAAGGCTTATAGAGGCCTATAATCAGTTTGCCATCACCTCTCTGACCTCATCTACTACTACTCTCTTTTTTACCAACCTCACTACAGTCATACTAACCCTTGGCTAGTACCTAAACATGTCAAGCACAATCCTGCCTTGGGACCTTTGTACCCGCTGCTCTCCTGCCTGGAATGCTCTTCCCCTGCTACACGTGTATCCTGCTCCCACATTTCCTTCTAACCTTTATTCATTTGTCAACTTCTCAGTGATGCCAGTTTAGTCTTTATGTCTTGGTCTCTTTCCACGCTTTGTTTTTTTTTTTTCCTTAGCACTTACTACTATCTAACATACTATATAATTTACATATATATTATCATTTTCCTCTCACCAGAATGTAAGTTTCATGAGGACAAACATTTAATTTTCTGTTTGATTCCCTACTGTATGTACAATACTGTGTCTAGATATCTACATTTGTACATACTTAGGACAGAGCCTGGTACTTAGTAGATGCTCAATAAACATATGATGAGCAAATAACTGGCATCCCCAACTACAGCCTCTCCAATCAATATTCATCTGGTCTCCAGAATACCTAATTAAGGGTTAAAACTCACCTGAATTTTCAGCGTAAACTCTTTTAATGGTTCTGCAGTGCTACAGCTGATACAAACTAAGATGTCTTCAATAGGCAGGCATGTCCCAAAAATGTGATAAGCAAAGTGTACATGTATGGGGTGGGGACGAGGAGGCAGATATTAGAAATGGACAGCATGTGACCCACTTAAGGGCATTCAATCAATTATTTTTAAAAATTGTGCCTGTTAATTGGCAGCCCCTGTACACAGAATAAACAACCATCTCTACAGCATGGTTTGGTGAGCACTAGGCAGGCCTGCCATGCTTATTCCCTCTTGGGGCCTATAACTTCAGAGAAAACAGACTGTGCACATCCACAGACTGGGTAGTTACAATGCAGCTGAACACATTGCTTTTTCCATTATTAAATAACCAGGCAAGGAAGCAAGATGTCACTGTTGGCATAGTCAGGAATTATATCTGGAGTCCAGATGTTTGAACCAGATGACTAAACTTGCTAAAGGCAGTCTTTACAACTATTCAAGGTAATTACAGATGGGTTTCGGGTGACATGTTGGAGATCTAAAATGGGTAAACTTCCATTCATTGATTCCAATCTGTGAGGACCTTATCTTGGACAGAAAGAACATCTTTGCCAGTAACCTGAGTATATTTTCCATGAGGAACCAGGAAGACTTGAGAAGTTGCATTTACGGAACTGAAATCTCCTGGTGTGCTTTGCTGAGAATGGATGCTTTGAGCTTATCATATAAACTGTACTTCTTTCAAGATTTCTGTATCAGAGCACTCCAGTCAGCCCTCAGTGGGATTTTGGCAATGGCATACGGGGGCTTTCGTGATCTGATTTGACCATTGTTTACTACAGCAGATCCATCTCTCAACATTCGCAAAACACACTCAACTTACTGTTACCCAGAATTCATCCTCTTCTGTGTTAGGACCTTTGTAAATTCCTAGAACGCTTTTCCCACCAACAAATTCCAGGCAAACTCTTCTGCCCAAGAATAGCCTTCTGTTGGAAACCTCTGCAGATCCGCTCAAGTCAGCTAATTACTTCTCTACTCTTTTTTCTGTACTGTATCCAGTAGATATCTCCCTTCTTGATTTTATTAATTGCCATTATTGTTTTATGTCAATTCCATAGGGGCAGTAAGCATGTCTAATGTATCTTTGAATGACAGATGCCCAACCTTGTACATAGCACTTAAGGGGCCCTCAATAAATGTTTTTGGAATTTAACTTAATTATAACTAGAAAAGATTGATCCGTTCAATGTGGTTAAGTAACAGCTACATAAGGGTAGGGTGGGGTGGTTTGGAGTGGGAAAGAAAACACAAAGAAAAAGAGATTCAAATTATAACAACTTTTCTCATATTTCATATTAATGAATGCAGCATTTTGCATTGGAAAAGAATGTTACAACTAATCCCTATTTATTGAAGCACCCCTGAAATTTCAAAAGACACTTTAATATAATGGGTTGATTATAGTCAGACAATCTGAGCTCATTCACTATACAATACTCCTTCTGTGAGCTAATTTGACAGAATATTTACATTCTAATTAATGGAAACTGGTAGAAAAAAACCTTAAGATTCTCAAAAAATAAAATTAATGGAAACTGGTAGAAAAAACCTTAAGATTCTCAAAAAATAAACTGGCACATGATAGAGAATGTGGTAGAGAACACAAAAAATCACATAAGAGTAAATATAAGGTTCAAAACAAAAAATATTCAGTCCTACCAACAACAACAAAAAAACCCCACAAATCGAAACAACTAGGCAGCTATTTAAACCATGTTAAATTAGCAACTTTTTGTTCACATTATACACCTAATTCACTAGCGGATTTACTGTTGACATGTAGCAGGACTAACTAACATAGATCTACCGAAAGCAATTAGGGCTCACTGTTTATAATTTATCACGAAAAAATTTTCCCAAAAGGAAATAGGGAACTATAAATACAAGACATTATTCATACTAAAAAAAAAAAAAAATTACAAGCTAGAATAGCCTCAAAAGAATGGTTAAATAAAAAAGGTATAGCCATTCTTTGGAATATACATAGTCATCACAATAATAATAATTACATAATAATAAGTGTTAACAATGGGAAAATTATAATAATAGAAATAATGGCTAGTATTTATTGAGCATTTACTATGTGTATTACTGTGAGCATATACCAGGTACTATGGTATTTCATATGCATTGTGAGTTAGGTACTAGTATAGCGTTGTCAGCATCACCAAATAAAATTATAGGATGCCCAGTTCAATTTGAATTTCAGATAAACAACAGATAATTGTTTTGTATAATTATGTGCCATGCATTATTACCCATTGTTTATCTGAAATTCAAATTGGACTGGCAGTCTATACTTTATCTGGATACTAGTAACCCAGATACTAGTAATACATTTTACTGGTGAGAAAATGAGGACACAGAGGTTAAATAACGTGTCCAGGAACACACAGCTAATAAGAGGTAATAAAATGCTAAGTTTACAAAACAGTAAAAAATAAATTTAGCCTACAAATAATTACAAGTGGTAAAACATAAACATGTTTGTGGACTATAGCTGAAAGGAAACATGGGCAGGTGATACTACCAAAAACATCAATTTACTGATTCGTTATTTGAGCATTTACTCTGGGCACAGTGTTACAGCAATCTTCCACTCCCATTTTAAAGATGAATAAAATGAATGGTGAAATATTTTACTCAAGGTCACTAAGGTGACCTTACTAGTGCACTTACTAGTGCAGTCAGATTCTAACTCCAAAGTCCTTGCTTATATCATTTTGTCATCTTGATGTACTGGAAGATATTTTTTCTCTCAGGTGCAGTTCTATCAATGTTGATTTAAATTTTTTGTGTGATAAAATACATGTTCAAGGACATATGAAGATTTCAAAGAGATCTGCAGAGCCTAGTCCTCAGGATTTGATGTGGTCTAAAGCCCTTTCTAGAGCCCACCAAATGAAACATTTGAAAGAAAAAGAAGTTGTGATGCACATTTCTTGCTCCAAGATTGCAGTGAAAACTGAAAACTTCTCCACAAATGGTGATTTTATTCAACTTCATTCAGAAAATAGAAATACGTACTCCATACTTATCCTTTTAAAAGTGAGATTGCTCCCCCATTTATGCCTCTCACTAAGCTCCTCCACTTTCTCTATACACTTTGGAGTGTGAACTTGTTAATTCCCCCGAATCAACCTGTTAGGAAGAGATTACGAATGTTTTTAAGCAAACTATATGGGAAATTGCACTTGCACCACAAACATAAAAGTACCTCAACGCTTTTTCAGTGCAAGCAACATCTATGCTCTATACATAATAGAAAATTTTAGGATGATTTCCTTTAGGTGTTGGTTTAATTTTTCCTTGAGAGTTCATCCCACATCAAAAAGTTTGTGTCTTTGATTGTTTATTGTGAAAGAGGCAGCTGGCCATAGGGCTGCCTGCAATGCCTTTACCACAATTTGCTTTTGTTTTCCCCTCTTAATAATTACCTCATGACTAAACCACTCACTGGTCCATGTAGAGAAGTACCGCAGAGATGAAAACACACTTGTTTAAATAAAATATTTATGAAGGAGCCCTAAAATGTCACTGAAGTAAATGCGTATTAGATATTCACATATTGTGCATCCAATATGCCACTCATTCCTTAGAAGACTCTTTTTCCTGACTGCAATTAACATTAACTTTAAAAAATTAATCCCATTGTGCATAATCACACCAAGGTCTATTCATAAACATCCAGTGTTTCAAGATTGATTCTCTTTTGACTATCTTAGAAAAATTTGAATCAAGGCTAATATTTAATCTTGATGAATATTTTGGAGGTTTTTTCATAGAAACTATATTTAATTATTATTTTACATGTACATTTTCTAATAAGTGACTTGACTATAATTTAACATAAGGTGACATTCGTGAAGGTTCTATATTCTGACCTTTTAATGACACTCTATTTAGACAAGATTTTTCTTGATTGGTTTGTTTTTTCCCCTCTCAGATTGGATGGACATAATAGAGCCTTATGACATGTTCAACGAGCCCTCAAAATAAAAATTTGGGATAATGTTGTGAAAAGAAATTTAAGAATCAGTTGATATGGGTGCTAGCTGTACAGGGTAACAGTGAAGGTTCCTGGTATTTGATACTATCTTTCCTAACTTTGCAAGAAACAAATGTGAACTGAGCTGAGAAGGGTTAGGTGGATGCATTCTTTGCCCAATGGTCTCAAAGGTTGTTCTCTACTTGGCTGCACATGAGAATCAATAGATGAATTTTAAAAATACTGATACCAGGCCCATTTCCCAGAGACTGTGATTTAAAACTGATCTAGGGTGCAGCCCAATCATTGGTAGTTTTTTTTGTTGTTGTTTGTTTTTTCTGTTTGTTTGTTCCAGCTCCCTAAGTATTCCTAACGTACAGCCAAAGTTGAAAACCAGTGATCTAGAAAAAGCTTTTCTTGAATAGAGTAATATTTACGTGGAGAGAAGAGTCACTAATCACGAGTCTTAAGGCTCTGCTTCACACTCTGACCTGCTGAACCTTTTCTAGAGCTTGGGTACAAACACAGAGAACATGCACAAAAAATCTTCAGAATATGGAGTTGGAACATGAATGGAAAACCCGTATCCTGGATAACAGAATTCATAATCAAAAATACTAAGCTGAATCTTTATAACTACATAGAATGTGACCTACACTTGGGGATTAAATCCATCATACAAGTACAGAAGAGAGAAAGTAGGTCTAAGGGTGGCTCTTATGAAAGATACCTAGAAAATGTTCATTGACAATAACTCCTCAGTTTTCAGTATATGTGATGTGAGTACCTAAGAAGCTACTTTAACTTAGACCCAATTCTTCTTTTAAATGGACTCCATGGCCCTGGGCTAGTTTACTTCTCCGCACTTCAGTTTACTCATATATATCAATCACTTTTAGCCATGGTTCTTGAACTTTAATGTGCCTACAACTCTCACCTGAAGATCCTGTTAATATACAGATTCATATTCAGTGGGTCTGGGACATAACTGAGATTCTCCGATTCTAACAAGCTCCCAGAAGCTGCTACTGCTGCTGGAACACAGATGAGTGCTTAGGAGACTTATGAGGACTAGTGAAATGACCTACATAAAGTGCTTGGCACCCTACAGAAGAAAAGACTTAAAAAGAAAATGATAAAAACATGTTTAAGACCTAGACATTACATGATCCAATCCTCCTTTCTGTTCCTTCAAAAGAGTGGATCTAGAGAAGTTAGGCTAGGTTACCTCCTAGTAGCTAAAGGTATATGATGGAGAAGAGGGATAAGACTAATGCTTTTTGATCAAAAAAAGTATAATCAAGATCCATGGGTAGAAATTTAAGATACCTTTTAATTCCCTACAAGGAGAACCTTCTAACAATACATGCTGTTCTACAACCAATTAATCTTCTTGACAGCGAAGTCTCCAGTTATAAAATACAAGCATAGAGCAATTGACATTAAAGAGGATAGTCATACCTCAGGTCACTTAACTGTAAAACAGCCTGGCTATCTAAAGAGGCATCACACACTTAATGTGTTACAAAAAGTTAAAGTAAAATAAAAAATAAACCTCATGATTTCCCTCCTCACCCCTACCTTCTTCCTGAAGACTTCTACTTGTACATGGAATTTTTAGGTCAAAAACTCTTTGAAGCTTCCTTAGCTGCCCTTCTCTCACCTTTCACATCTCTTCCTTCAATAAATACTTGTGGCTGTACCTGCAAATTGCGTTCATAATCCAATTACTTCTCATCAACTCCATTGCCACTATCGCTGTTGAAGTCACTGTCACCTCTGTCTGGATTTCTGAAATAACTTCCTAAGAGGTTTCTCTGACTTCACCTTTGCTCTTCAACATAGCAGTCAAAGTGTTGTCACTTCTCCACTCAGTACCTTCTAATGACTTCGTATCTCATTCAGAGTAAAACCAAAGTCTTTATAATGGTTTACAAGACTCTGCATGATCCACCCTCTCTAACTCTTGACCATATGTCTTACCACTCTCCATCTCTTTCACGCCTCTCCAGCCACCTCTGAAATCACCATTTCTAGAATCATATCAATAATGCTCCCACCTCAGGGCGTTTGCACTTGCTCTTCCCTCTGCCTTAAAGGCTAGTCTCTGAGGCCTGCAAGTTTATGTCCCACATCAGTAACATATAAAACACTATAAAAGCAACCAACAGCACATTCTAATTGCTTTCTATGGACGAAAGTGCTCACACTCAGCACTTTACTTTCCACAAGTTGGTACAGATGACAGACTGTGTGAGGCACTTCAGTTCCAATTGTAACTTAGGCTTATTTTTTAAAATTACAATTGCATCAAGTCCTCTGTGAACACCAAGTCAGGGAAATCTGGGTGCTGTACTCCCCCAACAGGGCACTATAACTACCTGGACAAAAAATAACCTTTCTGATGGCTCAGGCCCACTGGTCTGTGCCCTAGTCTTTCCACACCTCTGAAAAAATGAGTAAATTTCCTAGATGCAGGGTCACTTTGCTCTCCACAGGAAATTATATCTTTTTTCTCCTTTTATAACCAAAGTCCTTAGTTGAGCTTGAGGAAACCTAGCTATCACTGGGTGGCCGTGAATGGACAATAACAGAGAAAGCTAGGACATGGCATTCAGGTGGATTCCTTTACAGAAAAAGAAATCATCCATTTACAGAGATGACTCTCTCTAGAAACCCATGTCTCAGGGCTGCTGTGCATGGTTGTTCTGGTTCACGCTATCATAGCAGGGACATTATTCACATGGTGTTGTGTGGTGCAGCTTTTCTAGCTACTCAGCTTTTAGGGTTCAGAGATTAAAGTCACTCTTGCTTCAGAGGGATGAAGACAAATGCATCTGATGTAAGAATTAATGTCGACAAGGCAAGGAAGGAAGGAAATGAAGGGAGATTTGGAAATGAAGGGAAAAGCGTCCTGAAGGAGAGGGTGCACTTAGGATGTAATCTTTGGCCTCGTTTCCTCTCACCTCGCACTTGAACCCACCACCCCCACCCCTTCCCTCATGAGCTGGCTACTTTCCAACACAAACCAAAGAGCCAGAGGGGCATGGGGCTACTTCAAAACCCTGTGTCCTAGTTTAAGAAAGGAGAGCACTAATATCAGGAATTCAGAGCAGCAAGGTCGACTCCTATCTATAGCTATTCCTCAGCCAAGGAATCAGATTTACTCTTGTAAGAAGTCCTCTTAGTGAATCTTTCTCAGGGGTTGCGTGGTGTAGGGGCTGAAGAGAACCTGAAAACACAGGATCCAGCCCCTGGATTAAAAGGAGCAGAGACAGAAAACTGGCCAAAAATATGTGATTCAAAGATAGGCCTCATCCATCGTCTCTTGTAAAGCCAAAGACAACTGCCTATGTGGGATAACAAGGAAAACTCGTGGTCCGGTCATAGGCAAGGAAGTGAGATGTTTCAATACTAACACTTGCTTTGGGCAAAGCATGTAAAATAATTGTCTTGCTTCTGCTGCTTAAGGACGAACTTCCCCAACTTAGGACATCTTCGATAAACTTAGTTAATATAACCATTGGCAATGGAAAACAATATTTTTTCTTTTTCAATAGAAAAAAAGCCTCCAGTAGGGAAAATCTGATATAAACTTTTAAATTTTAGCAGATGACTTCACCCCACACACCCATCTTGAATATATCAAGGAGACACTATTTAAGTCTGGCTCAGTGTTGACACTCGTTATAAATCAAATAATTCTTTAATTTATCTTTTGGATAAATGGATTTTTATATAATAAATTGGTTTCAGCTCGTCCATGATACTTTGCAAGGCAATAGCTCATTTCCAATATTTATACATAGCAATATCAAGAGAAAGGCCATTTTCTCATCCCATTTTTAACAATCTAACCACACTATGCTTTTCTGGTAAGTACTTAGGTTGGGAGAATATTCGAGAAAACTCTTTCTCCAGGTGAGAAACATCTCAAGCAAACATTGGAAGGAATGCATTTTCCACTAGCCAGTAGTGGATGAGACGACCTGGGAGACACAAGGACCTCGGGAAAAGCAAATGGCTCCGCTAAAACTCCCTCCTCCAACCTTAATTGGTCAAATGCCAAAATAAATGAACTTTCCAAAGTTAAGAGCTTTGCAACTTTCACTAGGAATAACTACAGGTGCACAAGCCAGGACCGACGAGCCTACGGACCCCAGTGTGGCCGGCGGTAGTCGCTGGTCGAGCCCAGCGCCCAGGCCCAGGCCACCTCCACGCCGTGCGACCTGCCGGGAATGGGTTCAGGCCCGTCTGCCCAAGACGAAAAGCTCCCTGTCCCCGGCCCAACGCCGGATCGCGTCCCGCCCTTCTCACCCCAGACCAAGGAAAGGAACTAGACGCTCAGGAGAAACGATGAGCAGCACCCAGTGGGATTCGGCCCCAGCCCGAGGCCGTCCCCAACTCCCAACTTCCCAGAGTTTCCTTTGGCCTCGTCCCCCTTCCCACGGCTCCGAGGCCGCCTTGGCCTCACCTCGCTCTGAATGCAGATAGCCCAGGAAGTGGAGAGCGTAGCTCGGAGCTAGGGAGCCGCCCCCAGGAGCCCTGGCGATGGGAGCGCAGGTGGCGGGCGTGGTCCCTCCAACCCTGCCCCAGCCGACCCGGACTCGGCCTCCGTGCAGTAGCCACCGCCCGAGTCCCCGCCTGGCTACAGCATCAGGCCACAGAGCGATGGTTCTTGATCCCTCTCCTGGCTCGGTGGCCGCCCCCCGCCCTCTCCCAGTCCGCGTCGCTCTTCTGCCTCAGGCCCCGGTGCGGCCCCAAGTCCCAGCCCAAGGCCCTTGGGTCCCTCCAGGCGGCGGTGGCGGCACTCACCTGGGTCGCGGAGCCGGGGTCTGGCACGGTCCCGCAGGTGGTAGATGAAATCCTGGCAGCTGTCGTGCTCCAGGGCCCCACGGGCACAGAGCTCGGCCAGCAGCTGCAGCGCCTGGTGACAGAGCGCGTCCCTGGCCCCGGGCATCGCCCCCCCGCATCCTCGGACCGCGCCGGGCAGGCGGGCGCAGGAGACAGCCCTCCGCCTGCCAGCTCAGAGCCGCCGCTTCCGGGCCGTCCGCGCTCACCGCCAGGGACCCGCCGGGAAACGGTCCGAGCCCGATCCCGAGCCTCAGACCCAGCCGGCCCGGCCTCCCACCGGTTGCATGCAGCTCTTCGCCAGCCGGTCGGTCAGGTTTTCTCTGTCTCCCGCCGGGTCCCTCTGTCCCTCCCCCAACACCGAGGAGAGGCGGAGCCGCACAGCCCAGAGCGCCTCTCTGCTTGCGCTCCGCCCGCTACTCGCGGCCACCGCGGGGCGGGGCCGGGTCAGGAGTGCGCGCCGCAGGGTAGACTCGCGGCGGCCCCAGACGGGGACCTAGGGTACGCCCCGGCTCCTGGCCAAGCGGGAGACTTGGTTTGGGACCTCGCGCCCAGAGCGGCCGCGCCCTGGCTTGGGGAGTGTGAGCGTGTGCGCGCTCCGGGCGCTGGAGCTACTCCACCCCTCAGCCCTGATGCAAACCAAGAACCCGTTTCCACCACCCTGCGTGTGTCCGAAGCACGTTCTTGGATGCCTGGTGCGAAGACTGCAATCTGGACACACCCGCCAGATGCGCAGAACTGAGTCCCTATTTGGAACTTGGAAAGAGCTGCCTGGGTTTGAACCATGGGCCTATGGGTGTCAGATGCCCAAATGCAGGGTTTGGGTCCAAGAATCGCCAACAAAGGAAGGATTTCCCAAGCACAGGCCCTTTTCGACCACCGTGGTGATTTGGAGAAGGTGGAGGCTCTAGGTCAGAACTAAGATCAAATAAATAAACGACTCCCGGGAAAGACTCTGAGGCTTACCTGGGAGTCTTAGGTCTCGGTTAGTTTTCTAAGCAACCGTTTGGAAATCCAAACATTGCCAACGTGACTTCAGCACCCAAGGAGGAGTATCACAGAATCTTGGAGAGTTGGAAGGAACCTCAGGGCACCTTTCATCCACCCATCTTTTCAGCTTTTCAAGCAATAAAGCCTAGAAATAACCAGGAAGTACTGTGTGTGTGTGTGTGTGCGTATCGCTGTGCCACAAGCCTTTTAGGTGCATAATCTCATTTAATTCTGTACATAGTTCAACGAGGTCTGTGTAACTGTTATCCTCATTTTACCAATGAAAAACTGGGGGCAGGGGACTCACAAAGGTGTTACTTGCTCAAATTCACACATGATGAAGGTAGTTTTGATCTTCTTTCTCTTTTTTTCTTTCTTTCTTTCTTTCTTTTTCTTTCTTTCTACTTTTTTCCTACTTTTTCTTTTGTCTTTTTTATAATACTGGTGTTCAGGCCCCCACTCTAGAACAATTACAGTAGGATCTCTAGAACTGGTAACTATCATTCTTAGCCATGAGGTTGTGCTGTCTCTACGGGCATTTCACAATTCATATTGCACAGAAAGGTAATTTGGGACCCCATAGAATGCTCACGCAACAGGCAAGCTTTGAAATCCTGCTGTCAATGGTACTAGGGCTTCAGGGAACTTATATGGGAATAGCAGAGAAAATGCAAAGCTGTAAAGGTAAAGATGCCTCCAGAGAGTTGCAAAGAGACAAGCAGAGGAAGGAGAAACCAGCTTTCAGGGAGCCTGTAGGGGAGGTTGAGCAGATGCTGTTTCTTCAAAGGGGGGAACCCCTAGAGAAGGAGAAACCCTGCATTTGGGCATCTGACACCCATAGGCCCATGGTTCAAACCCAGGCAGCTCTTTCCAAGTTCCAAGCAGGGACTCAGTTCTGCGCATCTGGTGGGTGTGCCCATGAACAGAGAAGGTGACACCAGAGATAGTGTGATGCTGGGGGTGGGGGTGGGGGAGCCGTATAGTAATGGTGAGAAGGTATGTGTGTTGAAGCACGTAAAAATATTACACTAATGCCATATGTCAGTGAGGAACTGAAAGCAACAAGTTCAGTTAAAAAATGACTTTCATAAACCAAGCAAGAAATGATGAAGGCTAAACCAGGCCAAAGGCATTAGCTGATTGCTAGAAACATCCAAATTTGAAAAACATTTCAAGTATTAAGTGACAAGATTGTAACCAATGGAATAAGAAAGAAGCAAAATGCACAAATGTTTCAAAACGTTACATGGGTCATATATATTCACACCCTAATAACACTTAGAAATGCAAGCCTAGAGTTTAGGAGAGAGGGAAGACTGGCAATCATCATTGGAAAGGTAGAAATTGAGTTGCCACATGGGATGGTTCCTTCAAGAAAGAAGAGTTGAAGAAATAAAAGAGCAGTTTGGAAGGCAGCAATCACAGAAGGAGGAAAGATTGTACAGAGGGGAGTCATAGTGGTCATGGGAGGAGGAGTGTTTGGTAGAGGAGTGATCAACAACATCAACTGTAAACTCTCAAATATAGTTTAAGGAGAAAAAACTAAAAAGTGTCCTTTGGATAAAGCAGATAGTAAGACATTCAAGATTTAGACAGACTAGTTACAATGCAACCAACCTTCTACAAGTTAACATTTTTGTGCCTAGGGTTTCTCATCTTATTTCAAAGATAATGTGTATCTTTGGACTGTTGCAAAGATTACATAAAGCAATATGTTTAAAGTGCTTATAATAGTGCTGCCACATAGTATGGGCACAATCCATATGTGTTTTTGTTGTTTCTGTTATGTTTCTACTACAATGTACTAGGTGCTAAACACACTGTCTTAATCTATTACTTACAACATCCCAAAGTGGCTGATAGTATTATTTCCTATTTTACAGGCAAAGAAAGTAAAATCAGGTGGTTAAACAATGTGTTCAAGGACAAATTGACAGACTGTTTCCAAAGACAGCTACAGCCATCCCTCCCATTCCATGTGTCCTTTTGGAGTGTGTGAGTTAACTACTCTTCCCATCAACAAGTCAAGTCTATTCCCCTTCTCCTTGAATTTGGGCCTGCCTTGTGACTCACTTTATTCAACAGAATGTATGTAAGTGAAATTCTTAGCTGAGTCTAGACTTGAAAAGATCTTGCAACTTTTAAAGGATATCTTGCTGGAGAGGGGTCCAGAAGAATGAGGAAAAAATGTGGGAAAGGACATACTGCTATAGAATGAACTGTGTCCCCCGAAAATTCTGCTGTTGAAGCCCTAATTCCTGATGTCACTGTATTTGGAGATTGGACTTAATTAAGAATAAACTAGGTCTAAAGGTAGAGTCCTGATCCAATAGGATTAGTTTCTTTATAAGAATCATCAAACCAGTTGGCTATAAGTATTTGGGTTTATTTCTGGGTTCTCTATTGTGTTCCGTTGGTCTGTAAACCTATTTTCATACCAGTACCATGCTGTTTTGGTAACTATGGTCTTATAGTATAGTTTGAAATCACGTAATGTGATGCCTCCTGATTTGTTATTTTTGCTTAGTCTTGCTTTGGCTATGTGGGCTCTTTTTTTGGTTCCATATGAATTTTAGAATTGTTTTTTTGTAATTTTATGAAGAATGATGGTGGTATTTTGATGGGAATTGTGCTGAATTTGTAGATTGCTTTGGTAGTATGGTCATTTACACAATATTAATTCTACCAATCCATGAGCATGGGACATGTTTCCATTTGTTTGTGCCATCTCTGATCTCTTTCAGCAGTGTTTCGTAGTTTTCCTTGTAGAGGTCTTTCACCTCGTTGTTTAGGTATATTCCTAAGTATTTTATTTGGAAAGGATGCCCTATTCAACAAATGGTGCTGCAATAATTGACTAGCCACATGTAGGAGAATGAAACTGGATCCTCATCTCTCACCTTATACAAAAATCAACTTAAGATGGATGAAGGACTTAAATCTAAGACCTGAAACTATAAAAATGCTAGAAGATAACATTATTAAAACTCTTCTAGACATTGGCTTAGGCAAGGATTTCATGACCAAGAACCCAAAAACAAATGCAATAAAAACAAAGATAGATAAATTTCTGGGACTTAATTAAACTAAAGAGCTTTTGCATGGCAAAAAGAACAGTCAGCAGAGTAAACAGACAACTCACAGAGTGGGAGAAAAATCTTCACAATCTTTACATCTGACAAAGGACTAATATCCAGAATCTACAATGAACTGAAACAAATCAACCAGAAAAAAAAACAAACAATCCCATCAAAAAGTGGGCTAAGGACATGAATAGACAATTCTCAAAAGAAGATATACAAATGGCCCACAAACATATGAAAAAAATGCTCAACATACTAATGATCAGAGAAATGCAAATTAAAAGCACAATGCAATGCCACCTTACTCCTGCAAGAATAACCATAATCAAAATCAAAACATAGTAGATGTTGGCTTGGATGCAATGAACAGGGAACACTTCTACATTGCTAATGGGAATGTATCAACTCACTAGTACAACCACTATGGAAAACAGTGTGGAGATTCCTTAAATAACTAAAAGTAGAACTACCATTTGATGCAGCAGTCCCACTGCTGGGTATCTACCCAGAGGAAAAGAGGTCACTATACGAAAAAGATACTTGCACATGTATGTATATAGCAGCAGAATTCACAATTGCAAAAACGTGGAATAAATCCAAATGCCATCAATCAACGAATGGATAAAGAAACTGTGGTGTGTGTATATATATATATATGTATATTATATGTCATATATATGTATATGTGTATTATATGTCTCATATATATATGATGGAATACTACTCACCTATAAAAAGGAATGAATTAATGGCATTCATAGTGATCTGGATGAGACTGGAGGCTATTATCCTAAGTGGAGTAGCTCAGGAATGGAAAACCAAACATCATATATTCTCACTCACAAGCGGAGCTAAGCTGTGAGGATGCAAAGGCATAAGAATGACACAATGGACTTTGGGGACTCAGGGGAAAGGGTGGGAAGGGGACAGGGGATAAAAGACTACAAGTAGGGTGCAGTGTATAGTGCTTGGGTAATGGGTGCACCAAAATCTCACAAATCACCACTAAATAATTTACTCATGTAACCAAACACCACCTGTTCCCCAATAACCTATGGAAATAAAAAATAATTTTTAAAAAGAGTCATCAAAGAGTTTGCTTTCTCTCTGCCATGTAAGGACACAGTGAGAAGGCAGCTCTCTGCAAGCCAGGAAGAAAGCCCTCACTAGAAATGGAATTGGCTGCAACCTTGAGCTTGGACTTCCCAGCCTTCTGACTGTGAGAAAATAAATTTCTATTGTTTAAGCCACCCAGTATATGCTATTTTGTTACAGTAGCCGTGGAAGACTAAAACAGATGTTTCAGTCAGCAGCCAGTCCAAGACCCCACACATGTGAGTGAGGCCATGGACCTCTCGAGCTTGGACCTTCCAGCCCATAAATGAGTACAGCAGACAATAAGTGAAGCAGACGTGAACCATCCCCATTGACCAAATTTCTCACCCACAAAATCATGAGCAATAAAATGGTGGTTTTTTTTTTTTTTTTTTTTTTTAATCAGCTTTGATTTTATTTATTTTATTTTATTTATTTATTTTTTAAATTTATTTATTATTATTATACTTTAAGTTGTAGGGTACATGTGCATAACGTGCAGGTTTGTTACATATGTATACTTGTGCCATGTTGGTGTGCTGCACCCATCAACTCATCATTTACATCAGGTATAACTCCCAATGCAATCCCTCCCCCCTCCCCCCTCCCCATGATAGGCCCCTGTGTGTGATGTTCCCCTTCCTGAGTCCAAGTGATCTCATTGTTCAGTTCCCACCTATGAGTGAGAACATGCGGTGTTTGGTTTTCTGTTCTTGTGATAGTTTGCTAAGAATGATGGTTTCCAGCTGCATCCATGTCCCTACAAAGGACGCAAACTCATCCTTTTTGATGGCTGCATAGTATTCCATGGTGTATATGTGCCACATTTTCTTAATCCAATCTGTCACTGATGGACATTTGGGTTGATTCCAAGTCTTTGCTATTGTGAATAGTGCTGCAATAAACATACGTGTGCATGTGTCTTTATAGCAGCATAATTTATAATCCTTTGGGTATATACCCAGTAATGGGATGGCTGGGTCATATGGTACATCTAGTTCTAGATCCTTGAGGAATCGCCATACTGTTTTCCATAATGGTTGCACTAGTTTACAATCCCACCAACAGTGTAAAAGTGTTCCTATTTCTCCACATCCTCTCCAGCACCTGTTGTTTCCTGACTTTTTAATGATTGCCATTCTAACTGGTGTGAGATGGTATCTCATTGTGGTTTTGATTTGCATTTCTCTGATGGCCAGTGAAAATGGTGGTTGTTTTAAGCCATAGAGTTTGGGAGCAACTTTTTAATGCAGCAATAGACATCTGAAATTTGCACAAAACTGGTAAATGATAGAAACAGGACTGGAATCCATGTCTTTGTGGCTCCAAAGCCTCTGTTCTTCTGCAATTATAGTAGAGTGGTGCAGGTGGAACCAGCTGAACACAGGATTAAAAAGTACATGGAAACTGAAGAAGTAGAGTTAGCTGAAATATGCTACCTTTCCCCAACTATTTGTTCTTTCATTCATTGAACAAATATTTATTCCTCTATGATTCAGAAAGCATGACAAGTCCCCTGTGACTCAGGAAGCCTTCCAGGTCCAGGTTAATATATAAAGAAATAAACAATGATCCTTGCTCTCTGAGGCAGTGCTTCTCAGTCTTGTACTTGCCATGGCATAGATAGAAAATGAACTTTTTATAGCACATGGGGGTAAGGGACTAGGCCACTGGTGGCCAGCAGGGATGGTGGCAGAAGGAATCAATGTCTCAGCCCAGGTATTACCCATTCTGTGGCACACTGAGCTTCCCTGGTGCCCAGGTTAGGAAGTTTTGCTATTTAGACCTACCAAGTAGAAGTAAAAGTAAATCTTTTGAGAGAAGGACAAGGACAGAGGAGATGGTAACTGAAAAAAAAGTGCATAGAAGAAAAGTTGTTTGAAGATAGGAGCGACTTCAGAATGTTTTTATCAATGTTTCCCAAAGTAAGGTTCATTTGCCTTCTGTTCTGAAATTGCCTGGATTTCTTAAGAAAATGCTGGTTCCTGGGATTCACCCAGACCTACAGAAGTATTTCATAAAGAGCATCCCAGATGCTATGGTTGGACAAAAATACATGTTGAAATTTAATAGCCATTTTAACAGTATTGAAAGGTAGAACTTTGAAGAGGTGATTAGGTCATGAGGGCTTCACTTGCATGGGTAGAATTAATGCTATTATAAAAGGGTAAGTTTGGTCCCCTTTTGTCTCTTTGCCCTTCCACCATCTACCATGAGATGATACAGTAAGAAGGCCCTTGCCAGATGCCAGTGCCTTCATCTTGGACTTCCCAGACTCCAGAATTATAAGAAAATAAATGTTTGTTCTTTTTAAATTACCCAGTCTTAGGTATTCTGTTACAGCATTGCAAACAGAATAAGACACTGGGTAATGCTTCTGAACAATGAAGTTTGAGAACCTCCAGTTTCTATGCTGAGGAAAAAAAGTCTTTGGTGGGTGACAGAATAGAACCCTGACTCAAAAAACAAAAACAAAAAACAAAATAAGAGAGAAAAGAAAGCAGAAAAGAAAAGAAAAATGCCTTCGGAAAAAGATATTTGAAGTCACCTACAGTGTCCCTGAATGATAACATTAATGATTATAACCGATCATTATTAAGCATTTGTTACATACCATCATGTACTTGATATATGTTGTTGCATTTAATCCTGACCACCCAGCAAGGCACACATTATGTTTCCATTTTACAGATGAGGAAACAAGAACAGAGAAGTTTAGTAACTTCTCTATGGAACTTCTCCGGCTTATTGGAGACAGCCAGCATTCAAATTCAGGTTTGTCTGGCTCCAGAGCCTATGTTTTCCATGCCACACTGCCGCTCCAAGTCATGTCCAGAGCACAAATATCCAATATATTTATCCATTTTTTGTGTGACATTGCTCAGGTTCTCTCATCATCTTATCTACTGTCTTCTATGTGTGCTGCAACTGGTCAAAATCCTTTCTGAAATAGGGCCCCTGAGCTGAGCCCAGCACTCCTTCACCCTTTAACATCAATGTCTTTCTCTCTCTGTGCCTCAGGCTTCTGAGTTGCTGCTTGGGTTGCAGCATCTCAACATGCAGTGGATGAAATCCCATAAATCTTTCATGCTTCTCTTAGACCACATCCTTACTGCTGTTCCTTTGACCTAGATTCTGTGCTTTGGGAAATGGTTTGGGATTCTTAACAGCAAAACTTTCTATTAATTGTCATTTTGTTTTATTCAGTTACTTGCCAGATAGTTGCTTTTAACAAAAGAAAATTAGATTTAATTAGCATGACTGGTTCTCAGTGAACCCATGCTACCTCCTAGCGATTAGCACTCCCATCAAATGCTCAAAAACTTCCTATTTAATTATCCAAAAAAGGTATTCATGCTAACATTTGCTTTAGAGCCTGAAGTATACATAATTTGTCTGGACCAAGAGACTAGCACTGATTTAGAGTTCATGTTCTGTGACAATCACTCTCATCTTGGGCATCAATAGCCTTTAATCTGTGAGCTTTATTCTTTACTGTTTCGAGTGAATTTTCTTGAGAGATGAAATAAAAGCAAATTGAGAATTGAGCAGCTCTACTTTGCCCATGTGTATGTTATCATTGCACCATTATTCCAGTAGCAGTTGTTCTGGTATGTTCAAAATCCGTATTCCTCTCTCCTGGACTGTGTGTATTTCTTTCCAGTTTTATGGCGTACAATTATAAAGTTATAAGTCCATTTCTTTCACTTTAAAGAAAATAGAGATTTATTGACTTTAGAATTTAAAAAGATACACCATACACAAAATATACTGAAACGAACAGAAGAGGATGTTCTGGGTCGGAGGGCCTGGCACTCCTCTGCTGTCTCTTAGTGGACTCTCATGGTTTTACATTTGTTCATCTTTTCAAAACAAGGCCAGAAGGGAGAGCAGAGGTCAGATTTCTGCTGAACTGAGACTGAGAAAAACCTGGACCTCAGTACCCTCCACCACCAGATGAATTTTTTTAAAAAATGCTTTCTGCGTCCCTAGAGCTGTCTTTCAAAGTGGCTGACGACTCTCATCCTGGGCAGGTCTGGGCAACTGCTGCAGTCAATCTGGATGCTCCAAAGACAGAAGAGGATGATGAAATCCAAAATTGGTTAGAGAGTGTCACAAGTGGTTGTAGACTATCCAACTGTCCAAAAGATGCCAGAAAAAACAATTCCAATGAACCAACCCCTTTCCTCATCGCCCACAGCAAGCCTTCCCCATCCCCAGTGATGAAAATGAATCTAGAGCAGGTGGACCGACACTCAGCTGCCTGCTTAGGAAAAAAAGGGTAAATGTGCACATTTATGGGTGAGAATATGGGTCGTGAGCACTTAAAGAAGAGTTTTAGCAATCCCTTTCTTGATCTTTTACTTAGTAACAAAGCTTTGACAAAAATCTCTGTGTACACAGAAAGAGACGGAGGAGGTAAGAAGGGGAAGGGGAGGCAGAAGGGGGAGAAAGAGGGAGAGATCCACTATATTGCCACTGGCCTTATTCGGAGACCATAGAAAAACCATACATTTGTCTCAGCCCTACTCTGTGCAAAGAACCAGGCTTCAGGTTGTCTGCCGAGTTTAGTGCTTAATCACATTAGTCAAAAGCCAATCAATTAATCAAAAGTTTATTCAGTGAACACTAAATGCAAAGGTATTTGATACAAATTTTGTGTTGGTTCTTATTTTCCATATTTAAGCTTTCCTTCTCTGCTTATATCATTCATTCATTAATTGTAACTGCACAATTATTGCTGTCTTATCATAGAAATATTTTTTCTCTGTATATATTTTATTTTCTCTACTTTTCAGAAATGTTCTTTCAGAAATGTTATCCTCTTCATATTGGTTATACTTTATTTTTATTTGTTTATTTATTTACTTATTTATTTATTTGTTTTTTGAGACAGAGTTTCACTCTCATTGCCCAGGCTGGAGTGCAATGGCATGATCTCAGCTTATGGCAACCTCTGCCTTCCGGATTCAAGCAATTCTCCCACCTCAGTCTCCTGAGGAGCTGGGATTATAGGTGCCCACCACCATGCCTGGCTAATTTTTGTATTATTAGTAGAGACAGGGTTTCACCATGTTGGTTAGGGTGCTCTTGAACTCCTGACCTCAGGTAATTCTCCTGCCTCAGCCTCCCAAAGTGCTGGGATTACAGGCGTGAGCCACCTCGCCCGTCCTGGTTATACATTAAATTACCTCCATTACAAATTTTCTTGAGGTTTTTTCCCCACCTACCTACTCCTAACTTTATTCTTTCTCATTCTTTCCATAAATTCATTCTGCAAAGCTCTTCTTGGGAAGCAAAGTGAAGTTTAGAATCCTAGAGGTCTATTTCAAAGTCAAAATTACTATCATTGCTTTATTAAAATTATTTTTACTGTTTTTTGAAATCATACTATGTGCCAGACACAATAAAAATGCTCTAAATATATTAGCTCATATAATCTCTGTAACAACCCTATGAGGAGGATGTTGTTCTTAATTATCACCACTTTTCTACTGAAGAAATGTAAGCACAGAAACCAGGTATCCTGCCCAAATTCGCACAGCTGATCAGCAGGAGAGTTGGGCAGTATGACTCCTGAGCCCTGCTCTTAACCACCCCAGATGGGTCCAGGGAAAAGCACAGAGCTCACATCCTGAAGCTGAATAGTCCCAAATGGCCAATAAAGGCAGCACTGGCTTTCACCAACTCTGCAGTCAGATCTATGCCTTCATTTTGTTTTCTGCTTGTGAGGATGGGCAGGGTCTGACCAATGCACATTAGAGCCCCATGTGGTCTTTCCAGACCAGCCTATGCATGCATTTACAGCAGACATTTATTGAGCAGTTGCTCTGCATCACATGCTGTATGCTGTGCTTTATGTGTTTTTAATTTAATCATTTCCATGAGCATTTGAAATAATTATTGTAATTAGCATCCGGACTTTATAGAAAGAAACATTGAAACTCTGAAGTCTAATTCACCTGCCCAAAGTCACATAGCTAGTAGCCAATGGGACAGAAATGTGAACCCATGTTTGGGAGACTCCGGAGACTGAAGTGTAATCACCACACAATATGTCTCCTATTAGAATTATCTGGCAGGATTTTTCAAATTTGATATACAGTCTTTCAGACTCTTATGACCCCCTGGACAAATGCAGGAAAACCAAATCCACACATTGAAATGAATTATACGCAGCTTACTAAAGAATTGATTAGAGCCCAGGTGATTATACTACAGACTATAAACAAAACACTCTGTGCTGTTGTTATTCTTCTAATCTAGTCCTACTTGACTAATCAATCAATCTGTGATCCTAATTAATCAGTCAGCGATTCCACTGTGGTCTGAATCCTTCCAACTGGCTTTTTCCTGGTCCTTAGCTACTTTTCTTCTGCACTTCAGCCTTTGATGTCCATGTACATTAGAGTTACCTTCCTTCACCACAGAGACTTCAATTTCTCTATCTGAAACTCACCAAAGTTCATACTTTGCATAGAAATTTTCTAATAACTGAACATTTTCTTTATATTCAATAACTGCAAAATAATTGCTGTTCATTACCACATAAATATGTTTTCTCTACTTCCATCTGGGTAGTACCTCACTAAGTTTCTCTGTTATCATTTTTCACTCCTTTTCATACAGATCTCTAAGATCTGTGCTGTGTGTGGGGGGTGAGAGAGAGAGAGAGAGAGAGAGAGAGAGAGAGAGAGTGTGTGTGTGTGTGTGTGTGTGTGTGTGTGTGTGTGTGTGTTTTAAATAACACCTCTTCCTTCTTGTTGGGAATAGAGTAACTCTTTTTCTAGGCTTGGCCAGTAGAGGAAGTAATGGACTCTTATCTATTACAATATAAACCAGTGTCTCAAGATACATGTGGATATAACAAAAAATATAGTTTGTTTTTCTTTTAAAACTTTTTATTCCCCATGGAAGACTATTGCTTTCCAAGGAGAATTAGAATTTCTCAGGTTTGTCAGTGCACAGCAGTGAGCCAAGGTGAGGTCTTATTTTGCATTTCTTAAAGGGTCTTCTCGGTTTAGACCCTTTCTGAGAGTGTGGTGTATTGAAAGGAGGAAAAACTCATTAAGTTTAGATAATGAGTTTTTATGCAAAATCTGAACTTCAATGAACTGTAGATGGCTGCCTGACTTGGAGGGTTTAATTAGAAGAGGTATATCTTAATTAGAAGACATATACCTTTTAAACTACAACTTTAACCTCCATTGATTAAAATACATCTTAATTTTTTAAGACATAAAAAAGTTCATTACATATCATTTTTCCTGTTTGAAATAGTAGTTCGTTTAAAGCAACATAATGTTATTTGTGAACTTCTTTAAGGATACTACTTGAATCAAATAGTAGGAGATGGTCTTCACTTCATGTTTTAAAATTTGTGGAATACTAGAAGACATATTCAAAGCTTGTTTGTGGAGGCTGGTTTTCAGTCATTTACTGTGACATTTATGAGGAAAATGTCTTGCATGTATTATTCAAGAAAGAAACAGTAGACAGGTTTTATAAAGCATTGGAGTTTTTCTTTTGTTTCGATTCGGTCCCTATTTTTCTTCAGTATCTAGCATTGGTTAGGCTCAATTGACAGTGAAACTCACTTAAAGTCAATCTGTTATATGAAACTTCAAACACAGATGCAAGTTAAAATGTGGAAACTGGTCATTACCTTCAAATAAAGACAGCCAGGAATGGACTGGGGTGGAGTGAGGTGAGGGTAGGGAGGAATTGGGACTCGGGAGGCTGGACAGCTAACCACTTGGACCTCTGAGATGTGCTTTGGTCTTCTTCTTTTCTCATGGGCTACTCTCTTTCTTTCTCTTTCACTGGCTTCCCCTCTTCTCCCTGACCTCTAACTGTTGGCATGCCACAGAGTTTGGTTCTCAGACCTGCATTCCTCCCTTGCTACCCTTGTTCCTAAGGATTTCACTCAGTTCCGTGGTTTTAAATTCCTTCTATATGCTGATGACTCTCAAGTTTATATAATCAGCCATGATCTCCCTTTTAGCTTCAAATTCATGTGTTAATCTGTCTATGTGCAACTATTCAAATGTGTAACTTCACCTTCACCTCAACCTGTTTCTACCCAACCTTTCTTACCTAAGTAAATTATTGATTTAATTGCTCAGGTCTAAACTAATGCATCATTCCTTCTATCTCATTTTTTCCCTTCTCCCTCCTAATCCAAAACATCAGCAAATCTTGTTGCTTTTAGGTATGTCCTTCTCTCTGCCCCTACTCTGTTACCCTAATACAAGCCACCATCACCCTCTGCCTGCATCCTGTAATAACTGCCTAAAGCAGACAGTATTGTTGCTTACTCAGTATCTACTAATCTACAGAAAAGCCCTATTTTTTAAATATAGCCTACCTTCTTCCACCTAGCCAGGTGCTTTAAGGGAGTCTGACTTCTTTCCCAGATCTTGGAGGTCAAAACTAATTAGTCCAAGGCAGTTGTGGTAAAACCATTCTTCTTTCCAGTGTTAGGTTTAGGATGGAGCACCTGACATAATTAGGGCTAATGAGACATGAAGGAAAGTCTATAGAGGGCTGCTGAATAAGGTGCCTCACTATTACAAAGAGAATGCTATAGTCAAACTGCCACCAGCCAGCGAGGATGACGAAATGCACAGGGAAAGGCCCAGGCTTGAGTGCTCCAGTACAGTGGACCCAGAATCTTGGCGATTCACCCCATGCAGTCCTCTTCTTCTGCACTTACTGTTAAGGAACTAGTTCATTCCATATTATTTAAGCTACTTTGAGGCAGCGTTTTCTGTCACTTGCCTTCAAAGGTTTTTATGTCAGTCTGGGTTCCTAGTTGCCAATAACAGAGCTCACTAGATAGTTTAAACAAAATGTATGAAAGAATATCCTGGAGTGAATCAGGCTTGGGGGTCAGGTAGCCAGAAACAATATCCATGTTCTGTCAGCAGACAGCTCCAATGCTGACTCTACCACTCCTACCACTGCTGGATGCAGCACAGCAATTCACAGGGACAGAGGTGGGCACAAGATTCCCCACTGGCAACTTTACCTCTGCCTCCTCTGAAAGCAAAATTTCCCTCCACCACCTTCACTGGAATTTGTTCTCTGCATTACTGGCTTCTTCATATCATTCTTTCCTAAGTTGAAGTCTCAGGCAGGAGGATAATGTTGACAAAGGTCAGGACTGCAAGGGAGGCTGAGTGTGGTAGCAGGGTTCACAAAGGGGATGCATTCATCATCTGTTGTTATGTAACAAATTACCCTCATAATGAACAGCTTAAAACAGCACATATTTATCATTTTTTAGTTTCTAAGTGTCAGAAATTCAGAAGCAGTTTAGGTGCGTGGTTCTGGTTCAGGGTCTCCCATGAAATTCCAGTCAACTTGCTGGCCAGAGCTGCATCATCTGAAGGCTTGACTAGCTGTTTTCAATAATGCCTACTGGTTGGCTATTGGCTGGAAGTCTCAGTTTCTCATCATGCAGGCCTCTCTACAAGGATACTGGGGTTTTCTTAAGAAATGGCAGCTGACTATTCCAGAGTGAGTGACAAGAGAGAGAAAAAAAGAAAAAGCAAGAGAGGGAGCTCAAGACATAAGCCACCATCTTTTATAACCTAATCTTATAAGTGGTATGCCATCACTTCTGTTGTGTTCTGTTGGTTACACACACTAACCCTGGTGCCATGTGGGAGGGAATCACTCAAGGCAGCAAATGCTAGGACATGGGGATCACTAGCAGTTATCTTGGAGGCTGGTTTCCAAGTGGGAAATTCTTCAAACATAGATAGAGTGTATTAAAGAAGCCTGATGCCCAGAAAGCATGAAAAATATGTATTGAAGCAGAGCTGTCCAATATTTTTTACATTGTGGGAGACATGGAGGATGGTGCACATTTTTCAGCATTCTCTGGTTAAAGGATGAATCTTTCTATGGCCAGAACAGCCCCACAGCTTTGGCCAACCTCGTTCTCTCCTGTTTACACCAAGGGCAGAGGGGATCAATACCTTTTACACCTATAACCTGTTGATGTGCTAAAACATCCTAACTGATGCACTTCCTTCTTCCAATATTGCCTCCTACCAATTCTTTCCCCTCAGAGCAGCCATAGTGATCTTTTAATTCATGAGTTTAATCATGTTGACTTACTGCTTCAATCCCAAATGGCTTCCAATAGCCCTGGAAATTAAGCCCAAACTCCTTTGTTTGATCTATAGTGCCAGCATAGCTGAGCTCCCTCTACCTTTCTGACATCAGTTTGTGCCACTCTCCCTCTTGCTCAGTTTGTCTCAGTCACATTGTTCTCTTTCTGTCCTCAAATGCAATCAATTTGTTACTAACTCCCTGATGTTTCACTTGCTTCTTCCTCAACTTTAGGGACACCTTTTCTGCAGGCTCCTTACTTTTCTTTGCATATTGACCTATACATCACCTTTTCACAGAGCCTTCCATGTTGACCCTATCTTGCTGCTCTATTTCACATCAATATCCTTCATATCACTTATCACTATCAGAATCTATCTTGCTCATTCCATTAAATCACAAATATTTATTGAACACCTGCTATATGTCAGAAATGGTTCAGGGTTCTGAGTGTCTGTTTGCTTGTTGTTATTTGTTTGTTTTTGTTTTTGCTTACTCCCATCCCCCATTCCCTCTGACAACTAGGATGTTCACTCCATGAGGCTAGGGACTTTGTCTGCCTTGTTTGTCACCAAGAATCCAGCATCTAAGACAGTGCCTGACACATAGGAGGTGTCCAGTGAATAATTATTAAATGAAAGAAGGTGGATAGTGAAGGGCAACACTCAGATCCAGATGGCCTAGGGTACTCATGAGAGCATGGGTCAGGAGCTTAGCAAACACGTAAGAACCATGCTGTTGTTTTCTTTTCTCTGGGCATAAAGTAATTGCTCAGTAATTCAGCCAGGCAAGTTTGTAGACAACAACTTGCCCAGTATTTGACTAAGAGTAGATTTTTTTTTTAATGCTTGTCTGGTAATTGAGTGACCTGGTATAATTTCAAGAAAAACCCTTAGGAGAAATATATCAAAACCGTTCGATGATTTTGTCTGCAAATATGAAGATTCAAAAGCACCCGAGGAAGCTAATCTTTTCCTGCTGGCTGAAATGAAAACGCATTCCCCTTGTATGTAAAATTATAAAGCAACTGAGTTTAAAATGGAGAAGAAAACAGAAGGGCTTAGAAACAGGTCTGTAATTTTACGCCAAGTTTGAAATATCTTACCTTGAATTTGTATCCAAGATTTAGGTCCTTACTATCTGTGCTACCTAGTGTAATGGATGGAAACCTGGGCCAAGAGCAGTTCCCTGGACTATTGTCTTTGCTTCTTTCTGATTGCTTAAGGCTGATGAGTTGAGCACCTCCTGGCTAAATATGGCCTTATCAGTCACTGTGTGCTCCTTAAATGTATAAGGTCAGGTTGTTACCTGCAGGGCCTCACATTAGCCATGTAAAAATTTTTTAATAAAATTATAAAACAATGCAAAGGGATGGAGAGAGTAATTCTATCTAGAAGAACTAGGCTATTATTTGATCGTGTGGCCATAAGAAATTTACTTACTATGTCTGGATAGAAGTATTTCCTTGGCAAAATAGCATGTTTGACAAGACAGGACCCTTTTGGGCTCTAATAATCTAACGCTGAAGTTAGAGTAGCTGGTTTCATATGTATTAGTCTCATCTTCCCTGCTAGACTATCATTGGGTAGGAATAATATCTCAGTCATCTCTCTATCCCAGAGCCCAGGGCCTGTGACCATAGTAGGCATCCATTGAGTGCACATTGATTGGTCAACTAAAATTCATCTTTCTATCTTACTCTAATATTTTAGAATCTAGTAGAATTCAGCATTCTACATTGACAGACTTCAAACAATGGAGTTTAAAGGTATATATTAAATACCTGCAGAGAGATATTTCTAGCCTGGTGCCTTACTTTTGTGAATCCTGATGAAGGGCTCAAAGAGGGCTCTGCACCTCAATTTTACTTTGACAGAAATCTATCTGAAAAGCTTCCTCTTGTGAGCTGATCTAAGCCCCTCGCCCCTCCATGATCCTCCCTGAGTCTTAACACCTTAGACCTGTGAACATTAATGTAAATATGTATCTTGAAGATGTGTCTACATGTGAGAATTGTGTGTGTGCATGCATGCAAGTTGTCTGTATCTCTCTGAGTGTGTGCTTGTGTGTTTTCTCCATTGAGAGCGAGTTTTCTATGCCCTGCAGAATTCCCAGCCCAACCTCAGAAACCAGAAGCCTTCCGCCAAGTTACAAAGTTTATCCCAGAGAACAAACATAGATGGAGCTCATGTTTCTTGCTTGTCAGTCCTAGGTCTTCATTCCCTATTCCTGGAGGAAGGAATCTATTCATGAAGATTTAGATAGAGATGACCATGGAAAAGCTACCAGTCTCAGGGTTGTTGGGTTTTGTTTTTGTTTTTGTTTTTGAGTATTAAAAGATAGCAAGCAAGTTTGACATTTTCTACTGAATAGATAATGTTCTGTCAGAAAGACTGGTGCCTGGAAAGTTTTTGCAGACACTTGCTTTAAGTTTCTAACTTGCTTTGCTCCCACAGGAGCAAGAAAATGAATCATTTGTTTTTCAACACAGTAACACACAGACACACAGACACACAGACACACACACACACACACACACACACAGAACTATAAAATAAAAAATGATGGCCCAATAAGCTGTCCCCCACCCAAGTTTAAGTCATACCTGTCTGAGTGTCTGTACAATTTAAGCACTAAGGTATAAGTGGGTCCAAGTCTAGGTTTCCAGAGACTATCCCGTGAATATTAATATTAATCTGGGATTTTCCACGAACTCAAAGTAGCCTAATATTACACCACTAACACTGTTTCTGGGTCAGGATGACTCCTGAGACGAAGGAAACTTCTATACACTGGAGAAGCTTCAGGTTACTTTTCTTGTCCCCCATCACCTCCACCTTCCCCCAGCACTTGCTGTTCTATTACAGAACTAGTGGGAAGGAGCCCATGTGTGGAGTTGTTGCTGTTCTAAGCACTTTACAAATAATAACTAACTGATTCCTCAAAATAATTCTGTAAGGTAGGTGCTATTACTACATCCATCTTACCAGTAAGGAAACTGAAGCATGGAAACACTTACTCAAGGTGAAAGAGCCAACAATTAGGAGAGCCAGGTATCAAACCTAGGCAGTCTGCCTAGAGACTGCTTTATTAACTGTGAAACCACACTATCTGATGGACCAAACCCTTGTTGCAGGCAGGTTCTAGAAATGAACTTGTAATGTCAATATTAAATAAGATCACAGTTTTAAATAGGACTAAACTTTGGCAATTATGTATTTGAAGATTAATTAATTTTAAGGATCATAACAAGGCAAATGTAAAAATGGAAAACACTGAGAACTTGTTGTAACAGCCCATGGACTATGATTTTTTAAATGTACTAATAAGAGCAAGGAAACTTCAATGATTTCTCTTCTTTTATCCTCTCATCTTGATATCTCTGGATACAGCGCTCCACCATCTGTCCATATATGCCTCAGCTATGTTGAATCCTGGGAATGGAATTCCTTAAAAGTATACACAAAGAGACCTCTGTAGCCCGTTTTGTGTGGTTGGAGGGGAGAGCAACTCCTCTGTATCCTCTGGTAGGTGAAAGCCCTGGACCTCGTAGCATCCTTTGTTAGTGATTTTACTTAAAATCTACCAGATTTTTAAAACAATATTCCTATGTAACTTTTTGCGTTTTCATGTTAGGTCATTGGGAAGTGAGGGAAGGCAAGTCAAAGTTTTCTAGTGAGGCTCTGTTGAACCTGTGTTGTCTCTTCTAAGACATATTGCATATGTATCTTAAGAAACAAGTAGAACCATGAAAATGAAAGGTTTGCTATAGTATCCTGTGGCATGTTGCTTTATACTATGATGTATCCTTGAACATATATCATTGTATTTCCTACACTCTGACTCTATTAAATGTTTTATTCCATTTAGAATCCCAAACATAGTCTTTGCCCAAAGTTGTCAACTATCTGCAACATACACTTGATTATTTTTCCCATTGAATTAATTATCTATTGCTGCTTAAGAAATTATCCCAAAACTTATCAACTTAAAATAACATATATTTATTTACTCACAGTGTCTGTAGATCAGGAATCCAAGGGTGGCTTAGCTGGGTACTTCTGGTTCAAAGTTTTTAGCAAGTTGTAGATGAGCTTTAAGCCAGGGCTGTGGTCTCATCCGAAGGTTTGTCTAGGGGAGAATTTCCCTTCTAAGCTCACTTATATGATTACTTGGATGTTTCCATTCCTCACAGGCTGTTGAATTGGGCCATTGGCTGGAGAGCTTCTCTAGCAGGCCATTGGAATGGAGACCTTCTCTAGCAGGCCATTGGAGACCTTCTCCAATTCCAAGTCAAGTGGGCCTCTACACTGGAAAGCTCGCAACATGGCACCTGGCTTTCCTATGTCTGAGCAAGTAAGAGAATGCCCAAGATGTCGAGAGAGATGGCATTCTTAGTTTTTTTGTAATCTAATCTTGGAAGTGACATCCCATCACCTCTGCTGTATTCTATTTGCTAAAATTGAATCACTAAATCTAGCCCATAACTATCTAGGGGAAGGGTTTACACAAAGGCCTGGATATCAGGAAGTGGGGGTCTTCGGGTGCCATCTTAGAGGCTGCCCACCACATCCAGTTAGAACAGTCATCCCAACAGTGGGGATTATTGATATTCAAGCATTTATAATCTAGTACTCCCCAAACTCCCCCTTTTTCAAGTCTTACCCTTTGCATAGTATGCAAATAAGATGGTTCAAGCAGCCACACCACACACTGTGTGAAGTTCACCTACCTCTACCACTGGTGTAGATTTCCAGGGAGAGCTTATGTTCCAATGAGTCCCTCCTGAATCCTGCTTCACCCCTGTAACCTGCTCCTGATAGGTTTTCTTTGCTTCTCGGTCTATGTTACCTCTTGCTGGGGACTCTTTTCCTCTTCCTTCGTGGTACTTTCACAAATAACACCAGGTCATTTTAGTTAACAGATTTCCACCGAAGGCTTGGAGATGATAGGAAGTAATTATAGTCTATAAAGGAAACACCCTCAAATTTAATAGAAGATAGCACTGTTCCTTGAAATGTTTTCCCCACAATTAGAAATTTCTCACTGCCTGGGACCCTCCGTCTGTTTTCTGAGCACGGCTTCAGTGTAAACATTTTCTACTTTCTACTCAAAGACCAGATATGCCTACATACTTAGGGACAATGAGAAAAGCCAACCCTGGCAAAGACACACAGTCTCTGCCATGCCTTTTCTTCAGTGATGGGTGCCTACTCACCTAATATTTACATAATCAAGTAGGACCATTCAAGTGTTGGTTAAGAGAATGTGCTTCAATGTGAATTTCTATGTCCATCTAGACAAAGGCACATTTTGCAACTTCTCTTTCTAAACATTTTTAAAGCTCTCTTTTTCCAGGCAGCCAGTTATAAAAGTATGATCTCATTTAGAAAGAAGAAACTCCATATTTATATAAATGTAAGGAAACAAACCGAGAAGCAAGACACAACCAACTGTTAGAGTAATTCCATCTGAGGAGTGAGGTTATTTAGAAGCCCTATAGGAGAGATTTCTACTTTATATAGTACACATATCTGTATATTTTAAAGAATAAAATGTATTATTTTTTGCCTTGGTCTTCAAAATTTAAGAATAAAGCATCCTGGCATTAAAGAAAAAGGAAGATCATGAACAAAGAAATAAAGGCCAGCTTCAAAATACTCTTCAGCAATGCCAAGTACTAGAAAATAATGGAACAACATATCACAGTTTTGATGGGAAAAGTTTATGGAAGAATTTTGTCTTCAGCTGTTTTTCCATACCTGATGACAGCAGAAAGAAATTCTCAGATATTCAATGGTTCAGCAGGTATACCATCCTCATATTCAGATGGAAGAAAATTGGTATATATGCACTTCTATGTCTTAGTTCAGCTAACCAGGTAAAGACACAAAGAATAAAAAATTTATAATTCAGAGTATAAAATTATTAAAGAACATAAATATCAATATAAGAGAGGATTCATTGACCAATCAAAAAGTATTTATTGAATACCAATTATGTATCAGGCATACTTCTAGAATCTTAGTAAATAAATCAGCAAATAAAACAAAGGCCTGTGCTCTTAAAGAGCTTTCATCTTAGTTACATAGGATGTTGATTGGCCCATTAAAAAGAAGGATAACCAATAAAGGGAAACCAGAGTATAAGGAACTTGACATCCAAGTTATAATTTCCAGAATGACAATTTAGAGATAGATGTAAAAGTCTTTACTAAACCAATGAAAATCATACAGTAGTATATTACAAGATAATGTTTAGACTATATTATGCATATTTTATTCTTGGAATATAATATTCACTTATTAATAGCTCATTTATTAATATTGTTCATCAGTAATAGGTCAAAGGAAAAAAACAACACAATCATCCTCCTGCAGATGCTCTAAAATCATCTCATAAAATTTAATATCCATTCCTTGGAAAAGTCTTAGAAAAGAAGCAAGAAAGGAAATTTCCTTAACACTAGGATTAATATCAAAATGTAGAGGCAACATTCTGAAAAATTGAAATATCAGAAAAAGTTCATTTAAAATTCAGAGACAAAAAAATTATCCTTAACGTCTTCATTATTCAACATTACCTTGTAAATGTACAATGCAATAAAAGAGGCAAAGGTATTAAAGTAAGCAGAAAAATATTTTACAAATCATTAATTTACTGATCTAGAAGTCCCAAGATATTTTTTAAAAAATTATTAGAGCTAATAAGAGAAGATAGGAAAATGTTCAGATGCAAGAACAAATATAAAATATTAATAGTTGTTGGTGAAATCAATAATTCGGTCAAAATTATGATGGTGAAATTATTTTATTTATGCCATCAGAAATAATTAAGCAAATTTATAAATAACTCTGTGAAAAACAACTTAGAGAATTGTGTGTCATCTATATGAAAATAATTAGAAAACATATGGAGAGATATAATAGCATCATAAATGTAGAGATATACCATGTTTATGAATGGGAATACTGAATATTATAAAAAAAAATTATTTAATTCTTCTCAAATAATTTAAAGGTTTAATGTGACTGAAAGATTTTATTAAAAAGTTATTCTAATTTTTACTTGACAAAGTGAGAACATAGCTCATTTTAAAATATATATAGTTTTGAATAGTGAAAAAGTTTCAAAAAGATAATATAAAGTAAGTTGGAAAGGACAGTAAAGAGAGATTTGTCTTACAAGATAACAAAACATACAATAAACTTTCAGCTATCAAGATAGTGTGCATCTAGGGCAAGAACTGACAGTTTGATCAACGGATCAATACAAACATTTAGAAACTGACTTTCATACATGTAAGAATTTAATATACAGTTAAGTTTCTTGCATAAATCAATATGTAAAAAGCAGAGTATTCAATAAATAATGCTGGAACAATTGGTTATGTACTTGGGGAAAAATAAAGAGAAATCAAAATGACTTAGTGCTATGCTTAAAATTAAGACAAAATCAAACTAAATCAAAGTACACTATTCTAGTAATGAAACTAGAATAAACTATAAATGAGCATTTTTAGGCTCCAGGAAGGAGAAATTGTTTCTAAGGATGAAATATATGGAAGAAATCACAAAGCAAAAATAATAAACAAAACCAAGTCAGTATGTTTAACTTCTTAAAAATCTAAAACCTGTTTCTCAAGAGTTATTATGAAAATAAATTCTAAATGTTTGACAAACTGGGGAATTATTTGTAGACAAAGAGTTAACCTTCCTTAAATATTTTTAAAGATTGCTTCCAAATTATAAAGAGACACAGTATTACCTCAGTAGAAAATAGTGGATAAAGGATATGGACGGATAGTTCACCAAAGAAGAAGCATAAGAAGATTTTCCAAAAAATATGAAAAAAATAAAACGTTTGACCTTTTTAGTCATGAAACATATGGGTTAGAATAACAATTAAAATGTTTCCTGAGTTTAAATATGAAAAAAAGAAAAGTTACAATATTCAGTGAGGATTATACTAATACTAGATACAATCTTGTCTGGAAAATAATTTTGGAAATGTATATGAAAGGAAATAGCTATACATTAATATCCTTTGACTTAAATAATTCTAATGTTCTTAAAATAGCAGCTATTGTGGCTTGTGCCTGTAGTCCCAGCTACTCAGGAGGCTGAGGCAGAAGGATCACTTGATGCTGGGAGTTCAAGGCTGCAGTGAGCTACAGTCGTGCCACTGCACTCCAGCCTGGATGATAGAGCAAGACTTTGTCTCTAACATTAAAAAATCAAATAAAATAGCAGTTATTTGAAAAGTTTCATTGTCTAACAATAGGGAATAATAGTTAAATGTTGATAGATTAATAATAATAGTTCAATGTTGATAGGTTAAATGTAGATAAATAATATTGTACTTTTACCACAATTATAAATAATATTCTCAAATTATTTAATAACATCAAAAAATATTCACAATGTAAATGAAAGATTGTTTATGTTACATTATCATATTTGTGTGTACCTATGCACACACACCTACAAATACCAATGCATGTGTATATAGAAAAATAACTAGAGGAAAATATTTAAAACCTAATTTTATCTTTACAAATGGATTATGGATGGCTTTTCATTTATTCTCTTCTTTTTTGCAATTTTGAAAATACTAAGAATATTGTGTTTTTATAATAATTAAATAATTGTTGAAGAAGGGTAAGGGGATACCAGTAGAATCCAGGAGTGTATGTAGTCATCCAACAAATATAACAAGCATCTACTAGTGCCAGGCATTGTTAGGTCCCCAGTATATAAAGGGCAGTTTTGCTGGTGACTTTACAGTCCTTGTACCTCTCAAGATTTGTATTTCTGGTTTTCAACCTCTTCTTTTCTAATATTATCTTAGTCAGAATAAATAGGTTGCATTTTTCTCATACTCAGCAAAAAAATTTAGCTTGCTTCCCCACAAAGAAAACCTAGCAACCAATTCTCTTAACTTCCCATCTTTTTGCTCTAATAGGCAGCCCTCCCCTGGAGCTAACATTTTTCATGAAAGATGATTGTGTCATCACCAGCAGCCACATTGCTAAATGACACCTTCCTTTCTCTCTGATGTGTTACCAGCCCAGGAGCTCAAGTTAGCAGAAAGCTGTGCTGAGGCCTGGAAAAGAATAAATTGTTTCCTTTAAATAAGCTCTGAGATGGATTCTAGGAAGTGCTATCATAAGCTACTTCCCCCCACTCCAAGATTTTGCTGTTATTTCTACAATATAGTGTGTGTCTGTGTGTGATGCACTAGTGCACGGGTGCTATATACATATTATATAGGTGTACTAGATTTCCCAAATGAAACTTTACAATTTATGAAAGATATGTTTAATAAATTATTACAAAATTAACCTTCCTCATTGCCCTTTTAGTTACTGATTCACTGGGCAAGAATTTTAAAATACTATTTTTCCTGCAGTCGAAACAGCTTCTGTCAGCCAGTCATTCAACATGTAGTGAGAATCCCTTCTAATGATCCTAGCCACTGGGAAAATTGAGATGAATGAGGCATAGTCTTTACCCTCAACGCCGTTAGAGGGTTGAGCAGAGATGCAAAGATGCAGAGAATATTACAATACTGTGAGCTAAGGACCAGGTTTCAGAAGCTTTGGGAGGCAAAGAAGAGTTTATTTAATAAATTCTTTTAAAATATGATATTTGTGCTAAATTTGCAAAGATGTGTAGAAGTGTGAATGGCACACAAAATGAGAACGGACGAGAAGGAACATGTGAAAAGTTAAGGACCCCTGCAAGAACACCATAAAGTGTGTACCAGGGTAATTTGTTGACCTACTAATGGTTATCTTGTTTCTGCTTCTGTGAGAGAATTGGAAAGACTGTGAGTTCCCTGTGTTTTTCTCATTGTATTTCCCTCTACTCTCCCTACATTCTAAGAAGTTACCACACACTTATCTAAATCGTTTTTATACGAAAAGGTTAGAAACATGCTACATACTAATAAACCAGAATAAGTTCTAGTGTTCTATAGCACTTTAGGACGACCATAATAAACAATAATTTATTGTATATTTTCAAATACCTAGAAGAGAGAATTTTGAATGTTCCCAACACAAAGAAATGATAAATGTTTGAGGTGATGGATATGCTAATTATACTGATTTGATCATTACACACTGTATATATGTATTAAAATATCATACTCTATCCTATAAATATGTACAATTATTATGTCAATTACAAATTGTAAGTCACTAAGAAAAAACATTTAAAAAATAGCTATGGGTTATAAGGTTCATAGAAAAAGAAATCCAAAGGAGCGACAAACTGTGAAAAGATGTTCAACCTCACTTGGATTTTGTGAAATGCAAACTAAAGCAACAACACAATGCCATTTTTCCTCTCTTCAAATAGGCAAATATTAAAATTTCTGATGATATCAGTTATTTGCAAGGATTTGGGGAAACAGAATTCTCATACATTACTGGTAGGAGCATACATTATCATAACAATTTCAGAGAGAAATTGGTAGCTGCCAGCAAAATTACAACTAGGCAAACTTTATGAGCTAACAGTCCACTTCTAGATGTGCAAACTAGAAAAAATTCTCTTATGTATGTACCACAAAACATGGTTAATGAAAGTAATTAATCTATTGTTTAATATAAATAAGATAATATAAAGCTGCCAGCAACAGAAATGTCTACTACAAAGAGAATAGGTGAATAAAATTTGATATGTTTTATAGTTGTGTAATGAAATACTTTACAGTGAATAAAAAGTGGGTTACCTCCCCTTCTCTCTCACCCATTCAAGTGTCAGATGGGAAGGAGAGATTACTCAAGCTTTGGACAGGTCTGTGGATTCTTGGATCAAAGAGAAAGAGCAAGAATAGCCAGGAAGAGAAATGATTTTTGAGGTGCATCCAGGAGATGGATATTGAGAGGGTGGGCCCCATGGGAGCTGGAGTGGTGGGGGTTTTCTTGTGTGTTCCCAGTGTTGGCTGTCACACTGGATGCCCTAGACAGGAATGGAAAAATGATGACCAGAGACCAGACTCAAACCCTATACTCCCATGCCCCATCTCTTGTCCCTGGGAAGATCCTCCAGAAATTAGGTGCAACCCTGGGAAGGGTGGGGGAATTCTCCAAATTGACAGAGATAAATTTCTGCTACACTGAAGGAATGGAGGCTCAAACAGAAATTAGATTGAGTTATCAAAAATGAACATATTTCTTGTACAGTTAAGTCTGCTGACTGACATTCATATCACTACAGTTGCATCTGTAGTAGGTAGTCATACTTCAGGTAGAAGAGTCTGAGAAGGGAAGAGTATGTGAAGCTTACAAATAGAAATCTAGAGGAAAAAAGAAAATCATTAGGAACAAAATGACAATTTCAACTTGTTCCCTGTTTTTAATGCCATCATATGCACTGAAGTCATCCTATTTGTTTGTAAAATCCCAAATTTATCTTTGATTGAAAATTCCTGCACCTATTTCTTGTGAGTTAATGTGACCTTCTGCTTGTACTTTTCAGACTCTGATCAAATTAAAACTTTTCTCTTGGGGAAAGAAACCCCACAAAAACAAATAAACGAAAGTCCATGGGTCACTGGCTTCCTGGGGCTTCCCCAGGCTGGACCCTGGGGCCTAAGTAATTTTATTAGATTCTTTCCCTTTCTCTCTCTGTCTGTATCATGGTCACTATCTCTCTCTCTCTCTCTTTACTAGATTCTCTCTATCTCTCTTTTTATTAGATTCCCTCTCTCTGTCCCTGTCTCTGTCTCTCTTTCTTTATTAGATTCTCTCTCTCTCCCCTCTCTCCCCCTTTCTCACCCACTCCCTTCTTCTCTTCCACTTCTTCCTCCTCCTCCCAACTTTGTAGTGCTGCTACTTGGCCTCATTTTCTCCAAGTGTAGATGGATGTTTTTTAGGCAGTTAGGGAAAATGGTTGCCAGAAGCTCCAGGTTTATACTGTCTGAGCTTAGTAACTTGAGTAGAAAGATAGATGCTTTTTCCCATATATCAACCTCAAGAAAGGGTTCTGATTTCCTTGTTAGGATCTTGTGTCTACTTGAAACACATAGGGTGTGTTGCCAGGAGGAGAAGGCACTGTGACGATATTCTACCAGACCAAGTGGAATGGGGATGGGGCATTTTCCCAAGTGGAAGAGAGATGCCATTACCAGACAAAGAGGAAGAGATGCTGGGCAACAAAGCTAATTGGTACCACACATCCACACAAAATTCTCTCTGGTTATTCTTAAACTTCGGTTACTTGAACTTCCTCTCATTAGTGATTCTCTGGTAAATTAAGGTGGAACTTCGAAGGAAAAGGACATTCATTCTCTGAATCGTTCTTCCATGGAGGTCAGCATGGTGGCAACAATGCCAATGTGATGCAGATGGCAGCTCCAAAGCTCCAGGTGAAGGTCTCAGAGCAAAGACATCTTAAGGCATACATAAAAGTAGGTATTAGAAATTAGATGATAACAGAGAAGGCTTCAGCATGAACTGGCCCGGAAGTGGATACAAGGCAAATTTCTTCTTCCCTCAAATATTTAGAGAGGAAAATACCTTGGGATGGGGACAAGGAGATGGCCCTGCTTTTTCTTATATGTTTAAAATTTTCTTTATATTGCTTTGCTTTCCCTGCACTCCCCTCTGCTTCTTTGTTTGCCTCTTTTCTCGATTCCTTTTTTCATTCCCCTCTACCTCCCATGCCTACTTCCTCTCCTTTTTGACACACTGCTTTTCATCTTCTCTATTTTCCTGTAAGATCCAAAGTCATTTTTGATAAAACAGCCAACTCTAGATGTTTTAGGAAAGATGGTCATTATTTTTGCCAACTACTGAACGTGAGAAGACTCTCTATAGCTGTAATGTGATGAGAGTTGTTCCTCCTGTTTCAAAGGGTATGATTGAAGGCACCAAGAAGGAAAGATAAAAAGACATACATAGCAATGTAAGAAGATATATAATAGGTTAGAATATATTCACACAAACATAAAGGTATCTATTTGGAGGGAAAAAGCCCTGGGAAATGCATGGGAAGAGGTCACTTCCTTGAACATCTTCACTTTTTAACAAAGATGACAGACACACAATCAAAAGACCCCAAAATGTCTTCTGCAGACCTGAATGGAGGATGTCTTGAGTGTCTTGCTCTACAGGCAAGAGGAGGCACAAGGCTGTAGTATTAGTATTTGTTCTGTGCCTGGTTTGCTAATAACCCACTACCTAAAATTTAAAAAGTTTAATTTTGAATGCAGCCATACCTAAAATCACCCCATGTTTTTGGCTGCAGCTTTAGTTCCAGTGTCCACCATGGGAAAGACCAAAACACAGCTTCCCTCTTACTTTCTACTGACTTCACAGCTCTCTTGTCAAATGGAAATGTGAGTGCTTTTTCATTCGTCCAGGGGAAACATCTGTCCTCCCTGAGCGTGGCCATGCTGTGAAAAGAGAGATGATAGAGTGTCGCTTTACAGCCTGCTTCCTCAGTAGCTGATCACCAGGCAAAATGTCAGAGCAGCTGGTGCTCATCAATTCACACTCTGTGATGTCAAATACCAATTAGGACTGTGAACTCCTAATTGCCTCATTTCTAGCCACATTTTAAAGTAATTAATAAGTAATTGAGTAATGCGTTAATAATAGTCTTAATCATTTTTCTAATGATCAGCTCCTGTATGTAGTCATCTTTATGACCTACGAGGAGCATTGCATCTCAGATCATATCTTGTTAATAGCCCCCAAGCTATAAAATAATCATTTCTTAACAGGGCCATTTGTTTTCCTCCCCCAAAGCATCACCAAATATATATATTAACCTTCAAACTGCAGTCTGTAACACCTCTGTTTTTCTTTTTTCCCTCCTCTTTCATATTCCATCCCTTCCTCTCAGTTTATTCTCCCATTGGAAATCAGAAGTAAGTGTCAACATCCAGGAGCGATTTCTAATTGCAGTGAAACTTTACTGCATGATCATTCCTGAGCATATGCTTCCTTCACTGATAAGAACATTTATCTTGACTTCCAGTTTTGTTTCGTCATAATTATAGCTCATATTTATCTGTTAGATATGAAAGCACTTATTAACCTCTGGCTTTATATTTAAAAGGAATGATAGCAACTATAAAACTACCCAAACCATCAGGAAAGCTATAGGCAAGAGGTATAGAGAGTCATAAGGATTCCCCAAATAGGTTGAAACTTACTCTCCTGATGATCCACAGCAGTTAAGATCCAGGGCAACCAAGACATTTAGAAGTGCATCAGAAGAGCATTGGAAACCTCTGTCAGATATTATCAACTTTTGGTCTTAGAGGTTAGAGGGTTTAGGTATGGGAACTCTAACTCTAAAGATGCTTCATATAAGTCCAGTTCGATGATTGTGGAGATAAGTCTATTGGAGACTAATTTACAGGGCTTGGTTGGAATATGACAAGACCCTATACCAACTAAGCCCTGTAAATTAATTATTAATTATTCTTATTATTTTATTATTATTTTATTTCTTCTATTAGCTATTTATTCTTTTTCTAGAATTCATAACTCCTCTTTCCACTGATATTTTTCATCCAGAATATAAATATACTAAAGTGTTTCCTCAAAAAACCCCCACAAAACTTAGCTCTTCCAGTGCCTTTCCCCTTGCCTCTAGCAACTACCTAGTGTTGCTGACAGGCCATTCTATCTACAGTGACCCCTCAAAACAGGTCCACGACAATGGGCATTCAATAGTATTTAGAACAGTGTTTCTCAAGGAGGTGGTGGGGTGATGCGAGGTGTCAGAATTTGGGGAAGAAAGGTATCAAAGGTGGATAGAGGTAGGTACAGCTACAGAATATACTTTCCTTATCTCCAACTCCTGCTTCTAGTTGAGAACTACTGCCTTAAAATTATGTCATATTGACTTCTCATTTGGAGTCTTTTGATAAGTCCTCTAAATGATGAAATCAAGACTGTTCCTGCAGCTAGATCCAAACATGAGAGGCATAAAGGTGATTTTAATATATATGTTCCTTCAGGTTAAGTTCCCCAGAGACCGACTTTGTAATCGAGATTTGATGCAGGAGTTTTGTTGAAGACTGTTCTTGGGAATAATCCATACAAAGGAGTAAGAAGGAAACTGGATTCTGCTGAGGGAATACTTAGAGTGAGATGCAGTGGCACTGATGTTTCAGCCAGTCTCATGGGAATTCTGAAACTGAGATGGCCCTTTGGAGATGTCTTGAACTGAGGCAAGGAGGCTGGGTCCTGATACCTCTGCAGCAACCAGTCATTAAATATAGGTTGCCAATGGGTAGGGAGTATAACCTTTGACAAGGACAATTTCTGGGAGAGACTCAGCCATTAGCAACCAGTATCCAACCTTCCTGGCAGCTGGAAGAATGAGTGCCTCACTCCTGGAAGGCGGATCCAGATGACACAGGCTGGCATCCCTACATTCATTCTTCCTCCCTCTAAGTCATCTTACTCAAGCACATGCTGGTACCTCAACCTTGCCCATCTTGTCTTATGCGTAAGTGTGGCGGCCTCCTCATTTCCTCATTTGCCTCAACCGGCTTGGTAGGAACCAGAATTTGTTTATCTTCTGGAATATAGCTCTATTCACTTCCGACAATAACAAACCACATATTTTCTTCTGATTCTTTGGTCTAATTTCAGATACTTCCTCTAAAACTTGTTCAAGGGGGGACTAACTGAAGTCAAATGCAATTCTCAGGAAAGAGATTGGAACTCTTACATTCCCTTTGTCTGTCCTTTTCTTGAATGAGAATTTTAGTAACTTCCTAATTGTCAAAGTCAAATGACATTTTTTAGTTTTCAACTTATTGGACATCTCTAGAATAGGACTTTATTCTACACTTCTACACCCCCTCCTCTCCTTTCACCACTGTTTTTGGACCTCACAGTCTCTTCATGTACTGTTTACTTCTCTGACTCTTGTCCCTTAGATTCTAGACTCTTCTCTATTTCTTAAAACACCAGTATAATATCTAGACCATACTAATAACACAAAAATTGTATTTAGTTTTATTATCCTTTTTTACATATCAACAATATGCTATTAATATTCATATGTATAGATCTGGCTCATATGTCTTTACTGAAAAATTTTGCTATGTATGTGTGATCTATGGTTGTAGACATTGGACATCTTTGGACATTTGCCCTGAAATGTCTTAGATAAGGTAGGCACAATATGGTCTCTTTTTCTTTCACTTAATTCCTCTCCCATTTCCCTGATTCGGGTAATGGCACCAGCAGGCACACCCATTAACAAGCCATTCTAGGCTCTGGCTGCTTCTTCTCATCCCTTATGTAATCTAACAGCAAATCTGTTTACTTTACTTACTAAGTAATTTCAAATCTCTTCACTGTTCTCTACATTGCTACTGATTCTAGTAGAGGTCTCATAAATTCTCACCTAAACCTCTTTAATAGCTTCCTAATGGGTTTCTTCACTGCATTCTCCCCTCCTCCAATTCATTTCCCACACTGCTACCAGAATGATTTGCTTACAACACACGTCTAATCTTGTTGCTTCTTCCTTAAAAGCCTCCAACTTCTGATTGCTTTCTGGATAACGTTCAAAAATCCTTGCCATGGTATTAAAAATCTCATGATCTGGCCCTTGCCCAGGTCTCTAGCTTTATCTTTTGCCATGCCTCATTGCAGACATACCAGATATTTTGCACATTCCAGAATCTATCATCTTTCTCATACCACCATGTCTTGCTCCTGCTGATCTATTTGGAACATCCTTTCCCTTATATAGGAACTCTTTTTCAGAAGTGAGTTATGCTTTCATATCATTTCTAATCTGACTAAATTGTCCGAGGAAACAATCTATAGGGGTGATGGCCAGTTGGCAAGTTTTACATGAATAATCTGTGACCCATAGAGGGGAAGATGAACGTAGATGATGGTTAATTCTTAGGGATAAATAAATGTACTTTCATTATTTCAAAATGGAAAAATAGAAAATAAAACATATAAGATATTTAGAACTCTGAGCGGATAGAAACCTAAGCTGAATTTGGTACTCAGGCAACCCAATAAATATTGAAGGAAAATTACAGCCAAATTATCATCATTGGAAAACTCCCTTGTTAGAGAGGGACCAAATGAACATAACTGCAACTCTGGGTTAATAAAAAGATGTTAAGAGGAGGATGGATTAAAGGACAAGCACATGCCCACTGTTTGCCATTAGTTGCTAAATGCAGGTAGAAGATAGTCAAGTGGCAGCTCTCTTGGCTTACTCAAGTCTGTGCCTCCCTGTTTCCTAGAAATAGACAAAAGGTATGAGCCAAAACTATCCATAGGTGCTTGCCCAAGTGAAAGAGCCTGCTTGGTAGTCATATTTCTGGCCCTCCTGCCTTTATAGTCTTTCAAGGAATTAATATGATGATTAGATGAGACTCCCATAGCCACTTTTATCATATAAGGGGAATCTCATAGTCATTTATATTTTAGAAGAGACCCACTTTCGGTAAACATATATGTGCCTATCTGCCGTGCATGAGAGGATTTGCCTACCTGTCATCTATGATTTTTTTTTAGAAAACAAATCGGGCCGGAGCAAGATGGCCAAATAGGAACAGCTCCACTCTCCAACTCCCAGCGCGAGTGACACAGAAGACCGGTGATTTCTGCATTTTCAACTGAGGTATGGGTTCATCTCACTAGGGAGTGCCAGACAGTCAGTGCTGGTCAGCTGCTGCAGCCTGAGGGCGAGGCATCGCCTCCCCTGGGAAGCGCAAGGAGAAAGAGAATCCCTTTTCCTAGCCAGGGGAACTGAGACACACAACACCTGGAAAATCGGGTAACTCCCACCCCAATACTGCGCTTTAAGCAAACAGGCACACCAGGAGATTATATCCCACACCTGGCCGGGAGGGTCCCACGCCCACGGAGCCTCCCTCATTGCTAGCACAGCAGTCTGGGATCTCGCGGCAAGGCAGCAGCGAGGCTGGGGGAGGGGCGCCCGCCATTGCTGAGGCTTAAGTAGGTAAACAAAGCCGCTGGGAAGCTCGAACTGGGTGGAGCTCACAGCAGCTCAAGGAAACCTGCCTGTCTCTGTAGACTCCACCTCTGGGGACAGGGCACAGGAAACAACAACAAAAGCAGCAAAAACCTCTGCAGACACAAATGACTCTGTCTGACAGCTTTGAAGAGTGCAGTGGATCTCCCAACACGGAGGTTGAGATATGAGAAGGGACAGACTGCCTGCTCAAGTGGGTCCCTGACCCCTGATGAGCCTAACTGGGAGACATCTCCCACTAGGGGCAGTCTGACACCCCACACCTCACAGGGTGGAGTACACCCCTGAGAGGAAGCCTCCAAAGCAAGAATCAGACACGTACACTCACTGTTCAACAATATTCTATCTTCTGCAGCCTCTGCTGCTGACACCCAGGCAAACAGGGTCTGGAGTGGACCTCAAGCAATCTCCACCAGACCTACAGCTGAGGGTCCTGACTGTTAGAAGGAAAACTATCAAACAGGAAGGACACCTGCACCAAAACCCCATCAGTACGTCACTATCATCATCAAAGACCAGAGGCAGATAAAGCCAAAAAGATGAGGAAAAAGCAGGGTAGAAAAGCTGGAAATTCAAAAAATAAGAGCGCATCTCCCCCGGCAAAGGAGCGCAGCTCATCGCCAGCAACGAATCAAAGCTTGATGGAGAATGACTTTGATGAGATGACAGAAGAAGGCTTCAGTCCATCAAACTTCTCAGAGCTAAAGGAGGAATTACGTACCCAGCGCGAAGAAACTAAAAATCTTCAAAAAAAAGTGGAAGAATTGATGGCTAGAGTAATTAATGCAGAGAAGGTCATAAACGAAATGAAAGAGATGAAAACCATGACACGAGAAATACGTGACAAATGCACAAGCTTCAGTAACCGACTCGATCAACTGGAAGAAAGAGTATCAGCGATTGAGGATCAAATGAATGAAATGAAGTGAGAAGAGAAACCAAAAGAAAAAAGAAGAAAAAGAAATGAACAAAGCCTGCAAGAAGTATGGGATTATGTAAAAAGACCAAATCTACGTCTGATTGGGGTGCCTGAAAGTGAGGGGGAAAATGGAACCAAGTTGGAAAACATTCTTCAGGATATCATCCAGGAAAACTTCCCCAACCTAGTAGGGCAGGCCAACATTCAAATCCAGGAAATACAGAGAACGCCACAAAGATACTCCTCGAGAAGAGCAACTCCAAGACACATAATTGCCAGATTCACCAAAGTTGAAATGAAGGAAAAAATCTTCAGGGCAGCCAGAGAGAAAGGTCCGGTTACCCACAAAGGGAAGCCCATAAGACTAACAGCAAATCTCTCGGCAGAAACTCTACAAGCCAAGAGAGTGGGGGCCAATATTCAACATTCTTAAAGAAAAGAATTTTAAACCCAGAATTTCATATCCAGCCAAACTAAGTTTCATAAGTGAAGGAGAAATAAAATCCTTTACAGATAAGCAAATGCTTAGAGATTTTGTCACCACTAGGCCTGCCTTACAAGAGACCCTGAAGGAAGCACTAAACATGGAAAGGAACAACTGGTACCAGCCATTGCAAAAACATGCCAAAATGTAAAGACCATCGAGGCTAGGAAGAAACTGCATCAACTAACGAGCAAAATAACCAGTTAATATCATAATGGCAGGATCAAGTTCACACATAACAATATTAACCTTAAATGTAAATGGACTAAATGCTCCAATTAAAAGACACAGACTGGCAAACTGGATAAAGAGTCAAGACCCATCAGTCTGCTGTATTCAGGAGACCCATCTCACACGCAGAGACATACATAGGCTCAAAATAAAGGGATGGAGGAAGATTTACCAAGCAAATGGAGAACAAAAGAAAGCAGGGGTTGCAATACTAGTCTCTGATAAAACAGACTTTAAACCATCAAAGATCAAAAGAGACAAAGAAGTCCATTACATAATGGTAAAAGGATCAATTCAACAGGAAGAGCTAACTATCCTAAATATATATGCACCCAATACAGGAGCACCCAGATTCATAAAGCAAGTCCTTAGAGACTTACAAAGAGACTTAGACTCCCATACAATAATAATGGGAGACTTCAACACTCCACTGTCAATATTAGACAGATCAATGAGACAGAAAGTTAACAAGGATATCCAGGAATTGAATGCATGTCTGCAGCAAGCAGACCTAATAGACATCTATAGAACTCTCCACCCCAAATCAACAGAATACACATTCTTCTCAGCACCACATTGCACTTATTCCAAAATTGACCACATAATTGGAAGTAAAGCACTCCTCAGCAAATGTACAAGAACAGAAATTATAACAAACTGTCTCTCAGACCACAGTGCAATCAAACTAGAACTCAGGACTAAGAAACTCAATCAAAACCGCTCAACTACATGGAAACTGAACAACCTGCTCCTGAATGACTACTGGGTACATAACGAAATGAAGGCAGAAATAAAGATGTTCTTTGAAACCAATGAGAACAAAGATACAACATACCAGAATCTCTGGGACACATTTAAAGCAGTGTGTAGAGGGAAATTTATAGCACTAAATGCCCACAAGAGAAAGCTGGAAAGATCTAAAATTGACACTCTAACATCACAATTAAAAGAACTAGAGAAGCAAGAGCAAACGCATTCAAAAGCTAGCAGAAGGCAAGAAATCACTAAGATCAGAGCAGAACTGAAGGAGATAGAGACACAAAAAACTCTCCAAAAAATCAATGAATCCAGGAGTTGGTTTTTTTGAAAAGATCAACAAAATTGACAGCCCGCTAGCAAGACCAATAAAGAAGAAAAGAGAGAAGAATCAAATAGACGCAATAAAAAATGATAAAGGGGATATCACCACCGACCCCACAGAAATACAAACTACCATCAGAGAATACTATAAACACCTCCATGCAAATAAACTAGAAAATCTAGAAGAAATGGATAATTTCCTGGACACTTACACTCTTCCAAGACTAAACCAGGAAGAAGTTGAATCCCTGAATAGACCACTAGCAGGCTCTGAAATTGAGGCAATAATTAACAGCCTACCAACCAAAAAAAGTCCAGGACCAGATGGTTTCACAGCTGAATTCTACCAGATGTACAAGGAGGAGCTGGTACCATTCCTTCTGAAACTATTCCAATCAATAGAAAAAGACGGAATCCTCCCTAACTCATTTTATGAGGCCAACATCACCCTGACACGAAAACCTGGCAGAGACACAACAAAAAAAGAGAATTTTAGACCAATATCCCTGATGAACATCGATGCAAAAATCCTCAATAAAATACTGGCGAACCTAATCCAGCAGCACATCAAAAAGCTTATCCACCATGATCAAGTGGGCTTCATCCCTGGGATGCAAGGCTGGTTCAACATTTGCAAATCATAAACATAATCCAGCATATAAACAGAACCAAAGACAAGAACCACATGATTATCTCAATAGATGCGGAAAAGGCTTTTGACAAAATTCAACAGCCCTTCATGCTAAAAATGCTCAATAAATTCGGTATTGATGGAACGTAACTCAAAATAATAAGAGCTATTTATGACAAACCCACAGCCAATATCATACTGAATGGGCAAAAACTGGAAGCATTCCCTTTGAAAACTGGCACAAGACAGGGATGCCCTCTCTCACCACTCCTATTCAACATAGTGTTGGAAGTTCTGGCTAGGACGATCAGGCAAGAGAAAGAAATCAAGGTATTCAGTTAGGAAAAGAAGAAGTCAAATTGTCCCTCTTTGCAGATGACATGATTGTATATTTAGAAAACCCCATTGTCTCAGCCCAAAGTCTCCTTAAGCTGATAAGCAACTTCAGCAAAGTCTCAGGATACAAAATTAATGTGCAAAAATCACAAGCATTCTTATACACCAGTAACAGACAAACAGACAGCCAAATCGTGAATGAACTTCCATTCACAATTGCTTCAAAGAGAATAAAATACCTAGGAATCCAACTTACAAGGGATGTAAAGGGACCTCTTCAAAGAGAACTACAAACCACTGCTCAGTGAACTAAAAGAGGACACAAACAAATGGAAGAACATACCATGCTCATGGATAGGAATAATCAATATCGTGAAAATGGCCATACTGCCCAAGGTTATTTATAGATTCAATGCCATCCCCATCAAGCTACCAATGAGTTTCTTCACAGAATTGGAAAAAACTGCTTTAAAGTTCATATGGAACCAAAAAAGAGCCCGCATCTCCAAGACAATCCTAAGTCAAAAGAACAAAGCTGGAGGCATCACGCTACCTGACTTCAAACTATACTACAAGGCTACAGTAACCAAAACAGCATGGTACTGGTACCAAAACAGAGATATAGACCAATGGAACAGAACAGAGTCCTCAGAAATAATACCACACTTCTACAGCCATCTGATCTTTGACAAACCTGAGAGAAACAAGAAATGGGGAAAGGATTCCCTATTTAATAAATGGTGCTGGGAAAATTGGCTAGCCATAAGTAGAAAGCTGAAACTGGATTCTTTCCTTACTCCTTATACGAAAACTAATTCAAGATGGATTAGAGACTTAAATGTTAGACCTAATACCATGAAAACCCTAGAGGAAAATCTAGGTAGTACCATTCAGGACATAGGCATGGGCAAAGACTTCATGTCTAAAACACCAAAAGCAACGGCAGCAAAAGCCAAAATTGACAAATGGGATCTCATTAAACTAAAGAGCTTCTCCACAGCAAAATAAACTACCATCAGAGTGAACAGGCAACCTACCGAATGGGAGAAAATTTTTGCAATCTACTCATCTGACAAAGGGCTAATATCCAGAACCTACAAAGAACTCAAACAAATTTACAAGAAAAAAACAAACAACCCCATTCAAAAGTGGGCAAAGGATATGAACAGATATTTCTCAAAAGAAGACATTCATACAGCCAACAGACACATGAAAAAATGCTCGTCATCACTGGCCATCAGAGAAATGCAAATCAAAACCACAATGAGATACCATCTCACACCAGTTAGAATGGCAATCATTAAAAAGTCAGGAAACAACAGGTGCTGGAGAGGATGTGGAGAAATAGGAACACTTTTACACTGTTGGTGGGATTGTAAACTAGTTCAACCATTATGGAAAACAGTATGGCGATTCCTCAAGGATCTAGAACTAGATGTACCATATGACCCAGCCATCCCATTACTGGGTATATACCCAAAGGATTATAAATCATGCTGCTATAAAGACACATGCACACGTATGTTCATTGCGGCACTATTCACAATAGGAAAGACTTGGAATCAACCCAAATGTCCATCAGTGACAGACTGGGTTAAGAAAATGTGGCACCTATACACCATGGAATACTATGCAGCCATAAAAAAGGATGAGTTTGTGTCCTTTGTAGGGACATGGATGCAGCTGGAAACCATCATTCTTAGCAAACTATCACAAGAACAGAAAACCAAACACCGCATGTTCTCACTCATAGGTGGGAACTGAACAATGAGATCACTTGGACTCGGGAAGGGGAACATCACACACCGGGGCCTATCATGGGGAGGGGGAGGTTGGAGGGATTGCATTGGGAGTTATACCTGATGTAAATGACGAGTTGATGGGTGCTGACGAGTTGATGGGTGCAGCACAGCAACATGGCACAAGTATACATATGTAACAAACCTGCACGTTATGCACATGTACCCTAGAACTTAAAGTATAATAATAATAAAAAATTAAAAAATTTAAAAAAAAAGAAAACAAATTCAACTGCTATTTCTGTAGGTCTACAGATGCCAAAGTTATATAGGATTTGAAGGAGCCCATCCCAACGAAAAAATATATATGTAACTCTTCAAAGGTAAAAAAAAAATGTCATGGAGCAAATTTTAAAAATTGGTACTTCAAAATAGAGTGTTACACTGAGAAATCAGGGCAAATGGGCCAATTTTTTGCTTAAAAAAAGAATTCACTTAGCAAATAGTTAAAATCTTTAGAGAATTCCAAATTCTGTCAACTTTAATGGGGTATTGCATTGATAAGACATAGCCAGTTGCCATAATGAAGAAAAAAATGACAATAAGAAAGTGTGTTTCAGTAAAAAATTGTATTCACCAAAATAAAAAAAGAATCAATAGAGACGATAAACAAGAAGGTATGGTATGAAAAACTGAATTAAGCATTTTAATATTTGAAATAAATAACCCCCCATGAGTACAGAGCAAGAAAACAAAGAGAAATTATGAGAAAACTCAAGTAGACAAATCCTGGTGTTCTAATTTCTAAACAACGGTAAATTAAAAGGAAAGAGAAAGCTTGTGGATAAGACATGGCAATGAAAATTGAACTGGAGGAGAATTTATCTGAGCTGAAAACCTAAACACTTGGCAAGGTCATTGAAAAATATCTACATACACTTACACACATCGTGGTGACATTCTGGAATCAAAAAATAAAGTCATAAAAGCTTCCATACAGAAAAGAGCAATTATCTAAAAAGGAGGAGACTCAGATTGGTACAAATATCTTCATTTATGATATTGGAAATACAGTAACAATGAAGCAGTATCTGTGGATTTTTTTAGGAAAAGAGATGGCAATTATGCATTACCATATCCAATCAAATTTTGTTCATTCATGAGAGCAAGAAATTTATATTTTTAGATATGCAAGCTCTCAGAAAGTATCACATGCATACTTCCTTTCTGATAAGAAAAAGAAACTCATCAAAGTACTCTAGCCAAATGAAGATTACATTAGCATAAAGATCTCAAGATGGCAAAGTTTTAATATACAAGAAACAGTAGCAATCAATGAGACTAGTTGTAATTCAATTTAAGTAACAGTTGATACTATGGTCCTGAAATATATATAGGAATTGTTAAGAAATAATTCTTTAAATAGAAGGGACATAATGTAATAAAAATGTGAATAACAATGTAAGATTTAACATTGAGTTAAAATGTGAATAACAATGTAAGAATGCAGGCTCTCAAACTTAAATGATATTTCTATCACTTTCTTGCTGTTATAATAAAGATTAATTAACCTCTTGTGCCTTAGTTTCCTTCTTAGTATAATGAGATTGATAATAGCATCTGCTTCATAGAGATGTTTTGAAGAATAAATTTATATATATGTTATATATATTATACATATATAGTTTAGAAGAATGCTTAGCATATAATAAGTGCTTAACAAACATCATCTATTATCATCATTGCTATTACTTTTGTTATGTCATTGAAGGGACAGAAACAAACACTATCTAATCCTTAACACTGCTAGAAAACAATATAGGCTTAAAATGTCCATTTAAATCAAGTAAACTGGTAGAAAACTAGAAAGAGTTTATAGAAATTTGAATTCAATTGAAGAGAGGGGGAACAAAGACAACTTGATTAATCCAGCTAATTAACTGAGATGACAAATACAGTACAAGGAGCTTGTTTGGGAATGAATATAAATTCAGTTTGGACACCACGAATTTGAGGTACTTCTTAGACAATTAAGTGGATATATGGAACTCAATCTGAGGGAGATCTGGGCCAGGGACATGTAATTTTTAAAATGAAAGTATGGAGGGATTTCAAGAAAGAGGATTAGTGTGATGTGTGGCTGAAAGGTATGATAATATAGTTAGATTTGGCCATGAAGAGACCATTGGCAACTTAGAACAAGCCTGATCATCGTGGACTAAAGAGGTGACTGATGCCCTGGCTACATGGAGAATCAGATGGCCAAAATGAATCATCCTGCCTGATAAATGCTACACTCAGGGAAGAGTATATCTGTCTGTGCTGAGGAATAAACCCTCACACATGAAGTGGCAATCTAGGAATAGGATTAGGTCATGAGGCAAATAAGCAGTTATTATGTAGTTAATTCCACAAATATCTATTGTCACCTATGTCCCAGAGCCTGTGCTAGACTCTGGGATATGGTGGGTAGAACACGCCTTCTCTGCCCTCACTGGGCATTAAGGTCTATAGTTATGGGAAAAAGAAGTATTTTCCTCAACCTACAACAGAGTGAAGTTTCCTTCCAAATATTAAACTAACAAGATAAATGCCAGAATATAAGAAGGCTCCAACTTCTTTTTTTTTCACCCTGTCAGAGACAAACATTTATTGATTATTTTTATCAGCATTCACTATGTCCTGGGATATAGGACTGTCAAAGGTATTACTTGCATCTCCAATTCCTGTGCATCTCAGTAAAAGGGACTCCTTTCTTTTACTAGGGCTGTAGATCACCCACTCTCCTTACATAAGCAGACAGCAAGAGACAGTCTCTCTGGGCTCCTACAAACCGTAAGTCACCTATGCAGGAGAAAGCCTGGGCATTTCTTATGAAGATTCCTCCCCATCTCTTTACCCCACTCACCTCAAATCAATCTTAGGAAGGAGACTGGGTGAGAGAATATTTTTCTTGGTAGTCCTTGTGAATGTCATAGATTCAAACTCCATGGTTATCAATTGTGTAGTGACAACAGTTTCCTGTTCGTGTAACTTCACATTATCATATGATTGTGCTGCATTCTCCACTGCAGTAATAAGACAGTGGCCATTTCTCATCCATTGCCTCAAGTGCATGTGGGAAGCCTGGAAATTCAGAACTCCAGGTGAAAGTTCTGAAGATGCACCGTACATAGGACTAGGAACTGTAGCAAACAAATCTTTACTCAGAAATGTAGGAGGCAGAGGGCACCAAAACCAAAGGCATGCACAAAGCTCAGGTGGGAACTCTGAAGAGAGCTAGAGTAGCTGTCCTAAATTTCGGGTATGGATGCAGGAGACAAAAATCAGAGATGATGAAAGCAAGAGCAACAGGCACCAAAAGGTTGGTGATTTCCATATGTGACTACTTACATTTAAATTGGGATAAGACAGGCAGAGTTTATGAGGCCTATTGAAATTACGTATGATCACCATAAGCATGAAGCAATTTTCTCGGTGTGTTAAGTTAGAGAAAGTCTGTGTGGGTTATAGAAATGAGAATATAAATTTGTGCTAGCTCCAATATGCATCCCTTAGGATCAGCCCACTTTAGTTTCCTGGGAAATTATTACTATTGGCTGCAGGATATTCCAGTGAATTGATACTTTATTGTGAACATAACCATTCCCTTATTGTTGAAAATTTGTGTCATTTCCATTGTTCACTAATATTATACTATGATTAACATCTTTGTACCTGCATTAATGTTCTCATCAAGTATTACAGTATATCCTCAGGATAGATACAGTTGCAGAATTTTAAGAAGAAATTTAACTTAATCACATCTGTATCTTAGAAAAACAGTTTCAATGATAGGGAAAAAGAATTGGAAGCAGGAAGACCAAACAGGAAACTATTAGCAATAACCCCGGTAAAAACTGTAATTGCTGAACTCAGAAATTGGTTGTGTCAATGACTATTGAAGGAAGAACTGATATAATGGATGTCAGAGCAGATGTAGTCGGGAGACAAAGGAAAAACTCGGATAATTCCTTGGTTTCTAGGAGGTGAACCTGTTAAATTGAAGATACCTATGAGGCATCATGAGAGAGATATTGAATGGCTGGTTGAGATGTACAGCTCTAGCACACAGGAGATTTATAAAGTGGAAGATATCACTATTATTTGTCTGCATATACATGATGCTCGAAACTGCAATTACATAGATGTGATTACCCAGGAATATTGTGCAGAGAAAAGAGGTCAAAAAAGACCAGTCTTTTTTGGTCTTTGGTCAGACTCTGGTCTTTTTTGACTTCTTGGTCAAAAAATATGGGTAGAGGGAGAAGATATTCTATTTCTTCAAAGTAGAGGTCAATGATATAGAAGAACAAAAATATGATGTGATTAGAGAAATGAACCCAATGAACTTCAAAAATGGAATAACAATGTTTCCTAATCTTAAAGACAATTCCAGTGAGATAAGGATTAGAGAACAATTGGTATCAAATTTTCTTCTGACTCCTAGATTTCTTCCGTAGTTCTCATTCTCAAATTGGATAAAATTTGATTCTTAGTGAATTACTGGGGAAAAAATGCATACTTCTATGTGATGTTTGTCATAAGCCTAAATTTCACAAAATGATATATAATAGATTTAGTTCTGCTATAATCATTTTGACTGTTATTTTGGTTTATACCACATAATATATACTTATTTGTTTTAGAAATGATGTATAAATTTAATCATTTTTTAGGAGTCACCTTTGCTCCTTTGTGACACCCACTAAAATACTTTGTTTATTGCCATTTCTTACCAAATATTTACTGAATTTATTTACTTGAATCTACCACATAATTTTAAGCACCCAAGAGAAATACTCAATAAATGTTTATTGAATGAATAAACTAATGAGTCATTGCGTCTAAAGTCTTAGTCCTGTGCTACATAGCCTGGAAGCCTTGCTGCAGCTAGAAGTAATGTGGTATGACTGAATTAGCTGGTAAACATAATCATTAATCACTGACTGTGTGCCAGCCACTGGGACAAGCAACATGTTATCATCTATCTCTCCATCTACCACAACCTGCGTCTTTATTCTTCCTCTTCTTTCTCTCCTATAGATGGATATCTCCTGTGTCTATCTAAGGCCAGTGCTCTCACTGATGGACTCAGTGATATCCTCATAAATGTTTAACACCCTACTCTTTTAGGATAAAAAAGTCCGTATTTGTAGTATTTGCCAATTTATGTGGTATAAATAATCCCACCTCGACCTCTTACAAGCTGACAACATGATGTCACTGAATATGGAGTTCGTAAGAGATGCTAATGACTCGCTCTTGGGAGCCTGTATGAGTGGGGCTCAAGAACACCAGTAGATGTGCTAGATCCCACCCCTTTCTTGTCACCCAAGAACATTGTTTTAGCAATTCTTCCCTCTTGCTCCTGAAATAACAATTTCCCTCTCTACTGGAGCTTCCTTATCAGCCTGTGAACATAGTATCATTTCTCCTATTGAAAACACACACACACACACACACACACACACACACACACACACAAATCAAACCTACTTTCTGTCTCCAGTTACTGTGCCATTTTTCTGCTCAGCTTACAGCAAAACTTTTTGAAAGAGTTGTGTATACTTGATATATATAATTCTTCTTTTTCTTTGTCTCTCAAATTCAGTCAGACTGCTTTCACCACTCCCTCAAAACACTTTTCAATATCAGTAATGACCTCAAGATTGCTAAATCTAATAACTCAATGTTTAATTTCATATTTAATTCCATTTGAACCAGTATTTAATTTCACATCTAGTCCATAGGATTGGACACTCGGCTTCCCTCTCTTGGATTCCCTCCATCCTCCTCACCATTCTTCAGCATCCTGTGTTGGTGCTTCCTCCTTTCCTGATTTCTTAATGCTGTAGCACCTCAGGGCTCAGGCCATGGACTTTGCTTTGTTTATTCTCTCTCCCTTGGGGACTTGTCTCTCATGGCTTTAAATATCATCTATAAAGGAAAAACTCCTAAATTTATCTCTCTGGTTTAGACATCTCCCCTGAACTCCTGACTCATATCCTACATTTTCAACCTTTTTTCTTGAATGTCAAATAGGCACCTTAAATTTATCATGCCCAAAGCTGAGCCTTCTTTCTTCCCAGCCCTCTCTGCTCCACCTGTGTTCTAGACCATCCAACTAAGGGCATCCTTCCCATCGCTCAAGCTCCAGCCTTGCATCATCATTGACCGCCCTCTCTCATAGTTCACATTGATCCATCAGTAAATCAATCCTTGAACATCTGTGTTCAACGTATATCTAGAATCTGACTACTTTTCCCTACATTCACTTTGATGATCATCTCCACTGGGATTAGCTTTCTAGCTAGCCTTTAGGCTTTCACCCTTGTCTCTCTGCTATTCAATCTCAACACAGCCACAGTGGTCAATGCATATCCTTTGAAATTTAAACGAGATCATGTCCTCCCCCTGCTCAAAACTCACCAGTGGTATTTTCTCTCACTGAGAGTAAGGCCATGATTATTGCAATGACCAATAACACCTCACGTGATCTGGGTCTCTGCCACCCTCTGATTTTGTCTTTTACCTTTCCTTGTAGTTACTCTACTCCAGCCACTAGTTACTCTACTCCAGCCACATTGGTCTCCTTGTCATTCCTTGAACAAGGAGTGGCAAGGTTAAGGTTTCTTGAAAATTCAGGTTTTTCCACTGGCTGTTCCCCATGCCTACAGCACTCTTCCCCCAGGTGTTTGTCTGTTTAGTCAGTACATTTTTCAAGATTGTTGAAATGTCACTTTCTCAGTGGTAGCCTCCCCACCCTCACCCCAGAACTCACAGACCCTCTTAACTTGCTCTGTGTCACCATAACACTTATGTTACACTACAATGATTACTATTTACTAAAATTACAAGTTTCTTGAGGACAGGAAATTCTTTTTCTTATTATGTTCATCAGTATATCCGATGCACTTAATACTTACTGGCTTCTAGCAGGTAATAAATATTTGTTGAGAGCATGAATAATATCATTTAACTCTCACAATGCTATGAGGTAGGTTTTATCAACTTCCCTATGGTACAAATTAAGAAACTGAGGCTCAGACCTTCCCCACATTCAAAGAGATATTAAGTGGTGGGGCTCAAATTCAAATGTATTAGTCGGCTGAATAAAACACTAAAAATGACTAATAGAGTCTGAACTTCATTAAAATATGAGCCTTTGATTATAATAGAAATTTTTCTCATTACCTTAAGAAAATATTGATTATACGATACAAAACTTGTGAATAGTAATGATTTCTTCCAAGGGATAGGGAAATTGTAAAAAACTTATTCCAGTGATTTGAAGTAGATGAAACCACTCAGTTTCCTCATGTTATGAATTAATAAAATAATCTTAGTAAATTTTACATGTCTTTTAGAGTATTGCTTGGTAAATAGGTATATTTGGGTAGAGAAATCTTCCCTTTTCAAACTGGAGGTTGAAAGGAGGTGTCACTTGTTAGAAGATATTGTCCTGGACTAATATACCTCTAAAATGTGAGGGCACATGTAGGATCAAATAATATGAGCTCTATCCCCCTAGTGAAATACAACTCCTCTGACTGTCAGATACCCAGATATTTGAGGCAATGGAAAAGGAAAATTAACAGTAACAGTTACAGATATCAAACTATGAAAGAGAATAGAGATGTACATTGTACCCAAAGGACAGAGGGCAAACCAAGGTCCAGGGGTAGGAAATTTCATGGCTTTGTTCATGGAATGGGAAAAAGTATAATATAAAATGAGTTAGAGAGAAAAGTTGGGAAAAACTTGGAAGACAATGGCAGCGATGCTAAGCTGTTTCTATAGCAATGGGAAATCTTAAGGGTCTTAAAACATGTGATATGTGTGCCATTGTGTGTGTGTGATTATAATTGTAGACATTCAAAAAAGAGGACGGGAGACTAGACTATAAAATCTGCCAGCCTCCAAATGACCTTATTTATTTACTTATTCATTCTGCATCTTAGTTCAATAAAAGAATTTAAGAGATAGCTTGTCAATAGGCTGTTGCAACCTCTCAGAATGAGAAAGGCAAATGCTGAGATAGATTATAGGAAAGACATAAACACTTGAAGCAAATAGGAACAGAAAGTGAGGAATTTAAAACATAAGCAATGGGAAGAAATGCAGCTAAAATCAATTGAGGTAAGTTAAGCATACACATATATGCACACACAAAAAGATACCACACCATTGCATTGCTAGAATGAAGGGCTTGATATAAGCTGTCACAATATGTATTGATGGTTCTGGTACATGCAGACTTCCACAAACTGGGTGATTACAGTCTATACTTGTCATTGCACATGCCAAGTGGCTCCTGCTGGGCTGTTACAGCATGTGGTGGCTGTGATGGAGCATGCGGGCTGATAACCTCTGGGCTACCGCAGTGTACACAGACTGTTAGAATACAAGCAGGATGGCACATGCTGAGCTGTCACATTGCATTCTGGTCTGCTAAGATGCTTAACATCCTCTGGGCTGTCATGATACATGTAGAATGGCACAAAATGCTCCCCCACTCAACCCCCGCTCAAGTAAAATGGCTACTATGGTTCATGCAAGGCTGTCATAGTATATACTGAACTTTCAAGGTACATGCAGAATATATATATATAAATATATATAATATATATATAATATATAAAAATATATATAAATATATATTTATATTTTATATAAATACAAATTTATATATAAATATATAATAATTTATATATTATTTATGTTATATTATTTATAATATATATTTAATATATTTATATAAATATAATATAATTTAATATATAATATATATTTATATAAATATATATAAAATCTGTGCTGTTACCGTATATAGTAGTCTGTCATGGTGTGTGAGATTGACACCTGACACACACTGGTGCCCCACAGTGTAAAATGGCTGTCAAAGTGCAACAGGCTGACATGTGCTGTGCTGTCACATATTTAATTAGTTTTGCATGGAGATTGATACATGCGGCTGTCCCAGCATAATGGACTGACATGGCACATATGGACTGACACACATTGGATTGATATGGTCCATTATGGTACCTGTAGACAAACATGTTGTGCTGCTTTAATGTCACATGGGTTGTCATGGTGTGAGCAGGCTGATACATCCTAGACAGTCACAGTGTATCTGGGCTGCTGGCATGTAGGCAACTCTCAGATAAGCTAGCCAAACAAATTTCCCATTTTATGTTCCAGTAATGTGTGCCTCTAGCTCCTATAGTAAATGACCAAAGAAGTGCCAATAATATTACATTATTAGTTAATAATAATAGTTCAAGTTGAGTTATAACGCGCATATTTATGTTAAAAGTTCTTCCATTCCAAAGGAAGCACCCAAATAGTTGAGCAATAGTATTTCTTTCCCTAATACATATAAAGAATATCTTTGATTTTCATTTCTCCTTCAGTTACTTGATTTATATATTTTTTACTTATCTAGGCAGATGGCAATAAACATACTGTGTTTTCCCTAACAGATAATTTAGTTTCCTACACAGAATATACTGTGTTTATACCAATACATCACAATAGTTGCCTTTCACTTCTCATGGCTAAATATATTTGCAACATTTAAAGAAATAATTGATAATTTTGAAATGTTTTAATTTTCAAAATAAGATAAAATATATTTTATGTATTTAGACTTTAGAGTGTAGACTGTGAGAAAATATATGCTAATGTAATATCACTTGGTTTGTATAACAAATAGAAACTTTTATAATAATCAAATATAATGCAATGGGACAAATGAAACAAATCATACTATCACATCTACTAAGGGTTCTGATAACCTGATCTCACATTTCTGTCAGCATGAACACTGGATGGATGTGCTGAAATGTGCCTATGGCATTTACGCCTCTATTCTGAGTTAAAACGCAGGTTGTAAAAATAAACACATCTAAGTAAAATCGGTCTAGTGAATGGTAATGAAGAGGAGACCAGAGTGCCCAGTGTGACCAAGTGCCATAAAAGAATTCACTCAAGGTGGTGGAGGTAAGCAAGTCCTGTGGAAAAGCATACTTGGGACTGAATATGGAAGTTGATAATTTATTTTAAGATGATAGAAAATTCCACAGACTGTTTTATTCTTTTTTTTTTTTTTTTTGGCATACATTTTCCATTTTCAAACAATCTCAAGCTTACAGAAAACTAGTGACTACAGCACAGAAACCTTTGAGAGTAAATTGCTGACTTGACATCCATCAGCCCGTGAATACTTTGGTGTGTGTTTCCAACAAGTGAGGATATTTTCTTAATAATCATAATACAAATAACAAATTCAGGAAACTAATGTGGTACATCAGTATCATCTAGGCCTCAGATCCCATTTAAGTTTTCCTAAATGCCCTTTCTAGCAGAAGGATTCAGCTTAGAATTATGTATTAGCTTTTAGGTATTATGTCTCCTTAGTCTCCTTTAACCTGGAACAGTGCCAAGTCCTGGACTTTCGTGGCTTTTAAAGACGATAGGTTATGGCCGCACACAGTGGCTCATGCCTGTTATCCTAGCACTTTGGGAGGCCAAGGTGGGTGGATCACTTGAACCCAAGAGTTCGACACCAGCCTGGGCAACATGGTGAAACCCCAACTCTACAAAAAAAAGTATAAAAATTAGCCAGGTGTGGTGGCGCATGCCTGTAATCCCAGCTACTGGGGAGGATCACCTGAGCTAGGGAAGACAAGGCTGCAGTGAGCCATGATCGTGCTACTGCACTCCAGCCTGAGTAAGAGTGAAACCCTGTCTAAAAGAAAAAACAAAAAAGATCACAGGTTGTCGTTTTGCATTAGGTCTCTCCATTTTGGTATATCTGATGTTTCCTCATGGCCAGGCTCAGGTTATGCAATTTGACAGATGTATTACAGAATAATGTCATGTCCTTGTCATTGCATCCTATCAGATGACCCAAGATTTTAATTTGTCTCATTACTGCTAATATTTACTTCAATCATTTATTTCAGATAGTTTATGCTACCCTTCTTTAATATGAGGTTACATTTTTTTCCTTTGAAATCAGTAACTTTTGTCAAACGGTTCTGTGAAACCATGTAAATACCTCATTGCTCATTAAACTTTCTTGTTTATATCAGAATGACCTATTGTTTCCTATGTTATTCAGTGGATTATAATACATTCCTCTCATGATGTATTTTGATGCTTAAATCTGATGGCCTTCGAGATAGTTTCTGTATCCTTTTAACATTTCATAATTTGGGGGGCACTTCTTTGCTTTCTGGTATTAAGAAGCCAAGATACAGGTACTACATGTTCTCACTGCTATTAAAGTGAGGCCTCCAAACCCCTCAGTCAATAGAGTTACATACATGTATCCACATACATCTACATTTTCAAAATCCATTTATATTCATAGAAGTCCATAATTTCACACCAATATGTCAAAATCGAATCTAACACCATGGGTTCATCCTGGTTTTCTCCCTTTCCATAGTTTGAACTCTCTTCTGTGATAGGCAGAAGCCTTTTTTCTATTATCCTTACTATATTTTCTTATTTTATCAGCTCCGCGGTGTAATAAATCTCCCATCACTCTTTCTAGCCTTCTCCCTATATGCATGCTTTCCTTGGTTGGTTCCAGAATCCCATGCCAGGGAGTCCCTCTGTGTGGATCACCTCCTGCCACTTGGTCTCTGACATTTCATGCCAGGCTGCCCTTCCATGTCAACACGCTTTACACCCTGCTCTGGAACTGATTTCCCATTCCATGCTGCTTCTCTACATAAACACTCTCCTTGCCTGACCCCAGGTCTGGCATCCATGTCAGCAATCTCATTTCTTCTTGATGAGTTACTAAGCCTATGTATTTGGGATATGTTTTGATCACAGTGGTCGTAACAAAGAAAATTTCACGAAAATTTCACATTTTCGGTGTTGGGAAGTGGCCGAGTAGGAGAATTTATGGTTGTTTTATCAAGACAGGCTGTTTGCAAATCCCCCTTCTAATCACCACATTCAATCATGAAATACCTATTGAGAATATACTGTGGGTCAGGCACTAGGGCTGCTCTTCACTCATAAAAGTAACTTTGAAATACAATCCTTTCTATTAGATGTCTGGTGTATAGTAAATGGCCAAATGATATTTATTGAACACATTAATTGGCATGACTATTGAATCAATGCCTGTCTCATAATGTGTGCTCTGTTCTAAGCTCCATGGCAGGCATGAAGAAAATACAACGAGTAAGACATATTTCCTACTCTCCAGGAGATAATTTAGAGGTGGAGATAAACATGTAAGTAGCTATAATGCAATATAAAGAAAGTGATATGGTAGAAGCCATGAAGAAATGTGAGAAAGAAAAAGTTTAATAACATTCTCTTGGAGAAAGTGGGGTTTCAGCTGACTATACAAGGATTAGTTAAGTTTTTCAGGGATGGTAAAGGCAAAAGAAATTGTTCCAGACTAAGTCACAGCAGGAGCAAAGGTAAGGACAAAAAATCATGCAGGATATATTTGGAGGAGAAGAATAAAGTTTGGCTACACTGGGGAAAGTAGCAGGAGATAAGGAAAATAAGGATGAAATACAAACATGCAATTTCTAGAAGAAAGTTAGCTTAGCCATCAGATTAATTTGGCATTAGTTGACTAAAATTAACTGAGCAGATATGAAAAAAATGAATGAAAAAATTAAAGCTACCTCACTAAAAAAAGATTTATGAGTTAATGGGACTAATTGTGAGCCAAAGGGCTTCATACTGAACCATTAATTATCTACTTGGCTTAAAGGAGGGTAAAAAATGAGGGGAATTATGACACCGGTTAAAACTTGTTATATTTGATGGCAAGTGTTAATATTAATTAGGATGTTGCTAATAACATCCTATGATTTTATTCTAAGTTGAAACAAAAACTTCTTTACATTTTCAGGAAAGTTAAAGAGGGCCTGTAATATTTGACTCAAAACATCAATAAAGCGAGTAACAGAAAAAAAAAGACACTAAAACACAGTAAGGAAAAGTGGGAGACATCATCACACATGTTGATGCGACTAGTTAATTCTACATTTTACTTGGCAGCATGTCCCATAACAAGCACTCAATTTGTATGGTTTAGCACAACAAAAAGCAATTTCTTCCTCACATAGCAGTCTAATGCAAACATTCTTGGTAGGTGTTTATTATCTACCTTATTTAGGGCCACAGGTTCTGGCTGTCTTGTGGTTTCACCTTCCTCTGGGGCTCGGAGTCCTCTGTATTTATCCAGAAGATAGAAAGCTAAAGGGTAGATGTGGTGTCCTTTGACACCACTTCTCCAATTCTCTAAAACTAATTGGGTGTCCAGCAATGCAATTCAATTCTGACACTAACTACCCGGAGCTATGACAGATCCCATAGGTTAAGGTCTCAGTTCCCCAAGACTGCCCCATTTTCAGACTCAATCATAAGTCTCAGGTTGCCGCCTGTACTTCTGCCTGACTGGCTATGAATCAGGGGTTCTCAAAACCCACTCCTCGGGTTTAATAATTTACTAAATTTACTAGAATGACTCACAGAACTCAGGGAAGCATTTTGCTTACTATTCCCCATTTATTATAAAGGATACAGCCAAGGAACAGCTAAATGCAAGAGACACATAGGGCCATGTATGGGAGGAGGTATGTGGAGACTCCATGACCTGTGCACACCAGTCTCTGGTACCTCAATGTGTTCACCAACCCAGAAGGTCTCTGAATCCCATCTTTTACAATTTTTTATGGAGGTTTCATTACATAAACATGGTTGGTTAAATTACTGGACGTTGGTGATTGACTCAATCTCCCTCTCTTCTTCCCAGAGAACAGGGAGTGGGGTTGAAGGTTCTAATCTTTTAATCAAGGTTTGGTCTTTCTGGCAACCAAATCCCATCCAGAAACTATGTATGGTCCCCACTCTCCCAGTTATCTCATTAGCATACAAAAGACATTTATCACTGACTAGATTCCAAAGGTTTTAAAAGCTGGTGTGCCAGGAACCCAGGTCAAAGATCGAATGCATTTTTTCATCATACCACAGTGGAAAAGGCTAGTCTGCTTCCTAACCACTTCATCCTGGAAATGACACATGATTCAGCTCACATTCCTCTGGTGAGAACTTGTCGTGTGTCCACACATAACTGCAATGGGGGCTGGGCAGCATAGCGCAAGTGTGTGCTCAGATAAAAGAGGAAATCCATTTGGAGAATAGTTTGAAGTTTCTGCCACAGCACTGTGAAACAATGTTTCTGAATTAAAGTTGTCCCGTATACCGGTTGCTACAATCCTTGTCTCCTGTCCCTTGACAATAACTGAAGGACTATACAAATATTATAAACTAAGACACAAATGATTATCTAGTTCAGTTTATTATGCCACAATTGGAATAGTGTCCAGCTATCCATAGGTGAAAATCAAGGAGAATTACTCCATGCCAACTCTTCAATAAATAAAAGATCCCATGCAACAGATCCTTAGCCTACTGTCTAACAGTTTTGCAAGATTTGTACTGCATCTCCATAAACGATGCTCCATAGAGTTGTGCAGTACATAACCTGTGCAGCTACAGATAGCAGCTCTGCTCCCCCATTTTAAATAAATGAGAACCAGAAAGGAGAGAATATGAAACATATTCATAGAAACTACAAAAAAGAAAATCTTGAAACAAAACCTCTGCATTCTCAGAGAAATTAGAGGACATATAGTCTTCAAATCAAAACATCACTGAAGAGATTAAAAGATCAAAATGAGCTAAAAATCAATAAGAAGAGCGACTGCCAGCTGATTCTTTATTTTACTTGAAAGCATAAATTTGGAATAATAATTGAGTATCTACGGTAAAGAATAACGAAAGAGTTGCCTAGCAGATGTTTAAAAATTGCCATTTTTAAAACTTACAAAAGTAAACACTAAGGTGTCAGTGTAAAAATCAGGAATTAGATCAATGGGAACATAAAAGAGAGTCCAGAAACAGATCAAAGTACAAATATTATTTTAGTATTAAAGCGGTGACATTTAAAGTCTGTGAAGGAATGACTAATTATTAGTAAAATGATTTTTTAGTATTTGGCTCTCTAGTGGAAGATAAATGTAAAAATAAAAGATAATATAAAAATAAATTTCATATGGCTTGATAATCTAAAGGAAGAACTTAAAGTTGTGTAAATACTAGAAAAAACCCAAGAGCAATATTTTATTATCTTAGAGGATGGCATAAGAATGAGAAGTCATGAAGAAGATTGACTAATTTAATATAAAAACTAAAGTTTTCTCAACTGCCTAAGATATCATACAAAGTTACAAGAGAAATAGTTACAATAATAAGCAGTTTTCTATGATAGATAATGGCTAGGTGCTTTACATGCAACACAATTCTTACAATTACTCCATTATGGGGGAAACTACTATTATCTGTAATTTACGCTTGTGAAACTGAGGTTTTGAGGGGGTTAAATAACTTCACCAATGTTACCCAGCTAGTAAGTGACAAACCTAAGTCTTATAATCAAATGTTGATTCCAAAACCTATTTACTTAACCTGTACACTGCATTGCCTCCTTAATACACACAAAACTAGAAAAATATTTGGATCATAAGAGATTCATTCAGTAATACCTATAATGCATATAGAATTCTTGGTGTGATTTGGAAAGGGACAAACTAACTCGATAGAACCAGTGGGTAAAAGATATGAACAGAAAATTAATAAAAGGAATATACATGACTAATACTTATTTGAAAAAGTCAACCTGGCGAGTAACTAAAGAAATGCAAACGAAATTAAAATAAAAAATAGGTGGGTTTTTAAAATTCATCTTACTTGGTAATGGTGTGGAGAGTTAGGCATTATTATTTGCCACTGGTATATATGTGGAGAACACTTTGGAAATATTGACCATCATTTTACGTAGGTATATTTAGGGACCAAATTTTCAGTGTTAGAAATGTAGCATAGAGAAACACAAGATTTTGAAATATTTATGTGCAATATTTTCAGTGCAGCATTATTTATAATAATGAAAAACTAGATATAATCTAAATATCCATTATTAGAAGGCAATTACATAAAAGATTCTATACACATAAAATAGAAAAATCTACAGTTCTTAAAGTCAAATGAAAGCCAAATGTCTTATGTTGTATACAGCATGCTGCTAAAACAAGTGACATTACACCCAGCAGACTGCTAAAATGAGGGATGGAAAATACCAAGTTTATGCAGAATGTGGAAGAGGAAAACTACCTCTCAAACACTAGCTGGTAGGGGTGTATTAGTTGGGGTTCTCCAGAGAAAAAGAATCAATACAATGTGTATGTGTAAGAAGAGGTTTATTTTAAGAAATTCGCTTGTACAGTTGTGGAGGCTGGCAAGTCCAAATTCTGCAGGGTAAGCTGGCAGGCTGGAGACTCAGAGAAGAGTATGAAGTTTGTCTGCTGACAGAATTCTCACTTCCTCCAGGAAGGTCGGGCCTTCAACTTATTCCATGAGGCCCAGCCACATTGTGAAGAGTATTCTCCTTTACTCAAAGTCCTGATTTAAATGTCAATCTCATCTAAAATATAACTTACAGAAATGTCTAGAATAATATTTGACCAAATATCTAGGTACCCTGGCATAGCAAAGTTGACACATAAAATTAACCATAACAAGGAGTATAAATGGTTTTTGGAAAATGTCTTTGAAATGTAGACCAAAGCTGAATATTATCAAAGTCCATGACTGAGTAATCTCATCCTTTGTTTTATAGTCAACAGAAATGCACATGAATGATTCCCAAAAGGTATGCACAAGAATGTTCACATCAGCACTATTCATGAGAACTCCAAACTGAAAACTACTTCAAAGCCTTGTAAAGTGCATTGGAGAAATACGTTGAGGTGTAGTCACACAGTGGAATACAAGGCATCAATGAGAATAAACAATTTACAACTACAGGTAGCAACACACAGATGCGTCTCAGATACATGACATTGAGTAAAAGAAGCCAGACACAAAAGCGGAATACTTTGTTATTGCTGAAGTTGCTATTATTACATTCATTTAAAATATAAAACTAGCCAAACTAATAACTCCCTCTAGAAATCTGCATAGTCAAAGCAGTGACTGCAAAGGGGCACAAGGAGATTTTTCTGGGGTGCTGGCAGTGCCCTGGGTTATTTTTGTTGTGGTGGTTGTTTTCATCTTAGAATGGGTACCCAAGTGTGTTCATTTTGTGAAAACTTGTTGAGATGTACAATTGTGGTATGTGCATTTTTATATATGCAAGAAATGCTTTCATAAAATATTTTTTAAAGTAGAAGCTTAATATATATTTCTAAATATTAATATATATCTATATCCATCCACGTTAGTAAAAGGGTAGATATGAATCTGAAGGTCTTAAGATTAGAAATTAGTCTGGGCGCGGTGGCTTATGCCTGTAATCCCAGCACTTTGGGAGGCTGAGGCAGGTGGATAACCTGAGGTTAGGAGTTCGAGAGCAGCCTGACCAATATGGTGAAATCCTGTTTCTACTAAAAATGCAAAAATTAATCAGGCATGCTGGTGCATGCCTGTAGTCCCAGTTAGTCAGGAGGCTGAGACAGGAGAATTGCTTGAACACGGGAGGCGGAGGTTGCAGTGAGCAGAGATTGCACCACTGCATTCCAGCCTGGGCAACAGAGTGAGACTCCATCTCAAAAAAAAAAAAAAAAAAGAAAGAAAAAGAAAAGAAAAAAAAGATTGGAAATCAAATTAACAATGCTTATCTCTGGAGGCAGGTGTTGGAAGTCAGTGAGAGGAGCACTTAGACTTTCACCTTTTACTTTTGATATTTCTGTATCATCTGATTTTCTTAAACATGAGACGCACATTTTTAAAATTACTTTTCTTGGTGTGGGGGAGAGAGTGGATGGCCTTTCAAGCATCTCTGTATTTATAAATACACATAAAACCTATTATTACAATTTTACAAAGCCAATATTCTGAAACCTTCATTTTTTATTCAACAAGATCTTTCCAGTAAATAAATATAGTGTCCATTTTTAAGAGCTTTATGAAATTCCTACATCATAATTTACCTTACTAGTCTATTATTGATGGACATGAAGGTTGTTTCACATTTTCAATATTGTAAATAGGCAGTAATGTGTATACATCTCCTTAGGGTAAATTCCCAGAAGTGTGTTGCATAATTAAGTATTTTACAGTGTAATAGGTACTACTGTGCTACTTTCCTAAGGTGATATGACTGTTTTATACTTTCAACAATACTGCATGGGAAGACTTGCTGCCCCTCACAATTGCAAATTTAGGTATGTCAATAACTTTAATCTTCGCCATCTTGATAGAGGTAAAAAGACTATTCACATTTTACTAGCATTTCTTTGATTATTCCTGACACTGCACATTTTTCAGATGATTTTGTGTTTCTTTGGTGGATTGCCTCAGAGTATTTTGCCCATTTTTCAATTAAAACATTAAATATTTTCCCTATTGATTTTTAAGAGCTCACTATTTATCTAGGATATTAATTCTTTGTCTTCATTTTACTGCAAATAATTTTCCAATTGGCCTTCTACCTTTCAACCTTTTATTTTGTTTATTTTTACACAGAAGTTCCATTTTTTTAAGTGGTCGATTTTACCGGTGTTTCCTATTAAATTTTCTGATGCTTGAGACAAACTTAGAAAGGTCTTCCCCAACCCAAGATGATAAAAATATTAATTAATGTGTTACTATTTTATGGTTTCAGCAATAATTTATTTCAGTATAGTAAGTGAGGGAGAAATCTGGATCTATTTTTTTTTCAAATGTCTAGCTAATTGTCTTAATTTCATTTACTAATCTTTGTTTTTTGTATCAACTTAAAACACTACATTTATCAGACACAAACCTCCTGTATACATTTAGTTCTAACTCCAGAGTTGTATTCTTTCTACTGTTCTTTATTTACACTATATATATATAGTGTATAGTTATATATACATACATATATATATATATATACACACATACATATATATATATATATATCTTCATAAGGCATTTTAATGTCTGCTAGGGCAAGCCACTCTCCTGCTTTCTTTCTCAGCATTTTTGACATTTTCACTTGTATGTTTTTATAATTGTTTTGTAAAGTTGAAAAGAAATTCTGTTGAAATTCAATGGAACTGCATTGAATATATAAACACACGTAGAACATTAATATATTTATGGTTTGAAGTCTTTCTATCCTAAAACAATACAGACCTGTTTATTTACAATGTTTGGTAATGTTCTATAATTTTATAAAGTTCATTATTCATGTTACAAATAACTGGATATTTTCTAGTTGTTATAAAAGTAAACTATAACTTTTCTATTATATTTTCCAGTTGATTCTTATTGGTACATGTAAGATATATTGACTTGAGTACGTTAATTTTATAACCAGTCGTCTCACTCATATTTTCAGTATTTATTAGTTTTATTGAGTTTTGTTGGTTTTCTTGGATTTTCTAGGTATATATTTATATATATCTTCTTTCACTGTCTTGTGCAATAACACTAGCAATTGTATCATGTTAATGTACAGTGGAAAATAACAAGAGTCACAGTTGACATGCATGTCTTATTCCTAATTTTAAATACAATGTTCTAGTGTTGTTATTAACATTGACATTTGGTTTAAATTTGGATATACGTAGAATTCCATATGTTCAAACAAGGATGTATTTTTCCACTTACATGAAACTAATAATTAATTACTTAATAATTAATATCTTTTTAAGATCAGGGTAAGAAAGGCTTTATTGAACATGATAAAAAATTAAAAACTCAAAAGCAATTAAATAAATGACACATTAAAATAAAAAACATATTTGAGACAAAATAAATCATTAACAAAGGTAAAAGATAGAGCACATATTTGGAGGAGATATTAGCAATCCATAAATACTTAATTTATCTTTAATGGGGAAAAATAATTTATAGAAGAAAGTTGAATGTTAATACACATTTTAAAGATGTTCAACCTCAGAATAATCAGGGAAATGCAAATAAAAAATTTAAATTTCACACCCATCTGATTGTCACCGGATTAAGAAAATGTGGCACATATACACCATGGAATACTATGCAGCCATAAAAAAGGATGAGTTTGTGTCCTTTGTAGGGACATGGATGCAGCTGGAAACCATCATTCTTAGCAAACTATCACAAGAACAGAAAACCAAACACCGCGTGTTCTCACTCATAGGTGGGAACTGAACAATGAGATCACTTGGACTCGGGAAGGGGGACATCACACAGCAGGGCGTATCATGGGGAGGGGGGAGGGGGGAGGGATTGCATTGGGAGTTATACCTGATGTAAATGACGAGTTGATGGCTGCTGACGAGTTGATGGGTGCAGCACACCAACATGGCACAAGTATACATATGTAACAAACCTGCACATTATGCACATGTACCCTAGAACTTAAAGTATAATAATAATAAAAAATAAATTAAAAAAAAAGAAAGATAGATTCAGGATTCAGATTAAAAAAAAAAAAAAGATTGTCAAAACTTATAATTGATAATACCAAGCTGTAAGGTAGATAGACAGAACAAAAACTTGTGTACTCCTAGTGAGAGTGTAAATTGTCATGGCCACTTTGGAGTGTAATTTGGCTCCATATCATTAAGTTGAAGAAGTTTACCCTCTACCATTTTAAGGAATTTATCCTGGAGAAACTCTAGCACATGTGCACAAGGAAACATATGCCAGGAAACATTGCAGGACTATAAAACAAAACATAATAAGTAATCTAAATGTCTATTAACAGGAGAATGTATGAAATCAACAACCAAACTAATATTTTCAACCAATGGTCTTTCAATGAATAATCTAGATTTACATGTATTAATTCAGTTTAATAATCATATTGAATAAAAATAAAGCAAGTTGCTAAATGATAAGTAGATCTCATTAATATACAATGTTAAAATGTTCAAAAAATATTATATGTTTGAAGGATACAAACATATATGGAAAAGGAAGGATCCTATACTCACGAAGGATCTAAAACACACCAAAAAAAAATGTGGCTCAAACTTATGCAGAGTTTACTTTTCTCCTGCCATAGGAAGTCCCAGGCTAGTTGAGTGTCTCCTCAAGGACATCAAGGTCCCAACTCTTCTGCTCTTTCTCTCTATTTACTCAGCCATCCTTAGCATGTGCTTAGCACATAGTAACTGATGGGACAAGATGATTGCTCCAGATCTGGACATCCCAGACAGGAAGAAGGACAAGGGTAAAAGACAAAACATTGTGTTCTGATGGAAACTGGTGACCTTTAGTTTTCTTAGGAGCTTCACTCAGCAAAGTCTGCTTACATGTCACTAACTAGAACAGGGTTACATGGTTAATTCTATCTGCAAGGAAATCGGGGAAATGTCATATGGTTGGGCACATCACTATTCCCAATGAAACTGCGTTCTGTTTACAAGGAAGAAGTAGAGATGGCTTTGCAAGTAGCAGCCTGTCACATGATACATGGCAATTCCAGGACAGCAGGTCCCCTGGGGAGGGAAGGAGGGAAGGAGGTGGCACTGGTGGTAGTGGTACTCAGGGTGCTTTAGAGGTATCTGTAATGTTTTACTTTATTCAAAGAGTATGATCAGGCATAAATATGGCAAACTGATAACATTAGTTAAATTTTTGTTATACCATTACCTTTAAAATTAAGAGTTGAAATAAATCTTAATTGTAAAAATGTAATGGGAAAAACAGTCATATATGAAAGGTTAGAGAGGTGTGGAGTACTATTTTAGAGGGTTTGGCCAGGGAAGACATTTTCAAGAAAAAGATGTTTCGACAAAAGCAAGAATGATATAAATAAGCCAACCATGCAAAAGCCCTGGAGGAAGGGTGTGACAGGCGCATGAGCAGCAGCTAGAAACACCTTCAAGTAGAATGATCTCTGTTGGAGAAGCAGCTGGAAGACCACTGGAGTAGACACTGTGGTGCACTGCCCAGATCCACCTCAGGCCTAGACTATCATTCTCCAGCCCATGGGAGTTCTGCCCTCTGGGAGCTCACATCTGTGCTTCCTGTATTGCTATACATCCTTTCTCAGATGTGTGTTTCAGATATCTTCTTTCCAGTTCGAAGCTTGTCTCTTTTTCTGACATCAATTTTACATTTATATAGTCAAGTTCATCAACATTTTCTATTAACGGTTATGCTTTTTGAGGTAGCAGAGAGTGCAGTTAAAAGAATACACTTTAAAGTTAGATTACCTGAGTTTATATTCTAACTCTACCACTTATCTTTAAAATAAAGTTAATAAGAATACTGAAATTACAATATTCTATTCTTCTTTTAATGAAGAGCCTATTAATGAAGAATAGTATTATATTGTTCTTTTAATGAAGATTTACTGAGCTAGTATTTATAAAACAAATAGAATAGTGCCAGGCATATAGAAAGTACTCCAAAACTCTTTGTTTAAAAAAAATGGTATAAACTTTGAGAGTCTTTTCATATTCCATGATCATAAAGCTATTCTTCTAGATTTTCTTCCAAGAGTAATTTTTATATTGTTTTTAAACCATATGTAATTTATTTTTGAATCTTTTGTATAAGGTAAGGCTCATCCTCCTTTATCACATGGAAGTCACCTATAGCAATAAATGGATGATGTATATAAAAAAAATCTTCTCCCATAAAAAGTAATCTTCTCCCTACTGATTTATTGTATTCCTCTGCTCTACACCATAGGCCTGGATTTCTGCCGTGCTGGTGTACAATTAGCTTGATGAACACCTGGTGGGCATTTCATAGAGAGGATTTAAACACTAATGGGGTATTGCATTTGATAACTTTCAGGTTCTCTTGAATGCTGACAATTAGGTGTTGGTGTTTTGTCTGGGTTTAAAAAAGAGAATCAAAAGGCAAAAGACAAACATATTACCTGTTACCTCTCAGATGTTTTCTAGCAACAAATAAACTGAGGTTAACAGTATTCACTAGACGATGCTTATTTCAGGCTTTTAGTAGCAAGTCGGAAGCATTACCATTAGCCTTCAGGGTATAGCTGTAGGTCTGCGGCTTAGCACTTGCTGGAGGGCACATCTGCCTTGACACAGGGCATGATGGAGAAAACCTGCTGATGTTATTACACATCTGAGTCAACACCTATTTTTCTGCTTGGAATTTTTAAGATTTAGACATTGCAATGATTTGATTTTTGGTGATTCTAACCTAGTTTTATTTTTAAGAAGAGTTTTTGCACTAACATGTCAGTACTTTTCACATGGTAAACTGTACTATGGATTATCAATCATTCACCACTACTTTTTCACTTTGATGCCTAATGGTGCAATATGTTTGTTTTTCTGGGTTCTCATATACAACTAAAAGGCCAAGAATAAATCTGTCACTATTTTCATGTAGACTGCATTATGTAAAAACACATTCAACTAACTTTTTGATGGTGTGTACAAGTAATTTAGCATCCATGAAAATACCCTGAAATATGATATTTTTCTGTTTTAATTACTTATATATCATAAAAGAAAAAAGCCTTAATTATTACAACCCTCTCATGGCCATGATAATACAGATTTTCTAGACATTTATATCTTTGAAGATATAAAGATATATTTATATGCTCTCTATATTACTTTTGTCAGTTGCCTGTGTGGTAATATTTTCTCCCAGATTGTGTCTTTGAACTTTGTGCAAGAGTACTGGGTCCTAGATTTTTGAGCTCTTAATCTAGTTGACATATGAGCCCCTCTTTAAGAAAAATGATACAAAGTTAAAATTCAAAAGTTTTTATGAAAATCAGTATTTATTTAGAATGAGGAAATAAACCATACACTACAAAGTTTAAAAAGCTGACAATAACCACAAATATTACAGTTCTCAAAAGAAAAACATCATCTTTTTTTTAACAAAAACTTGAACTTTTATTTTAGATACAGGGCTACATGTGAATATTTGTTACATGGGAGTATTGTGTGATGCTGAGGTTTGGAATACATATCCCATCACCCTGACAGCATAGTGCCTGATAGGTAGTTTTTAACCCACCTCTCTCCCCCTCCTCCAGTAGTTCACAGTGTCTATTGTTCCCATATTTATGTCCATGTGTGCTGAATTCTTAGCTCCCACTTATAACACATGGTATTTATTTTTTTGCAATCTTTTTATTAGCCTGACATCCACATTTAATTTTTTTTACACTTTTTTCCTACATGCTCTATGATTGTTTCTTCAGATGATAATGACTTTTTTACTATCGTTTTTGATAGAGGAGATAGTACAGTCTCTCCTTTAGTATGGTTTTCAAATTTTTTTTTTTTTTTGAGACGGAGTCTTGCTCTGTCCCCCAGGCTGGAGTGCAGTGGCCGCATCTCAGCTCACTGCAAGCTCCGCCTCCCGGGTTCACGCCATTCTCCTGCCTCAGCCTCCCGAGTAGCTGGGACTACAGGCACCCGCCACTTCGCCCGGCTAGTTTTTTTTGTATTTTTTAGTAGAGACGGGGTTTCACCGTGTTAGCCAGGATGGTCTCGATCTCCTGACCTCATGATCCGCCCGTCTCGGCCTCCCAAAGTGCTGGGATTACAGGCTTGAGCCACCGCGCCCGGCCAAAAATTTTTTTTTTATTCATCATAGTTTACGGTTCTGAAATTAGGAAGTTTCTGCCTGCTTTCTGCCAAATTACATTTTTTGGCTCCTCCTAGGATACTTCCTTCCCATTTATAATTGAGTTTTTGAACAATCAACTATTCTAAAAAAAATATACCTAATCATTCTGAAATTAAGACACATACAAAATCAATTCAAATTATATTTAAGTTAGTTTTGTGCTGAGTTGAGCTACTTAGTTGTATAAAAAGATTATTTTTTATCCTGATGACATTGACTCATTGAGGAATACTTGTAGGAATTTAATCATGGGAACACATGTTTCTTTAGGCCATTTTACATGATGGTTGCAATTGTGTGTCATATTACTTGATTCTACCAGATGACAAGATAGATTCACTAAGACGAGATCTGATAGATTGGGAAGTTAAAAAGACAACTTCTTACATAGTTTTATTCATTGTTTGTGATACTGCTACAGGTTTGTGCCTTACAAATATAGTAACTCAATAAATTTTATTTCATGCAGTTCTAATTTTAAAAAATAAAAATGAATAAATGTGACTGCGAAAGGCCTAGGAGCTGGCAGCAGAAGACAAAAGCAGGTAGCCCAGCAAGGACTGCAACAAGAAAACCGCAGTGAGATTTTTTCCCAAGGGTGGGAGGAGTGGTGTCTGAAAGTCCCATGAGAGGAAGTCTCAGCTTTAGACACCTGCTACATCTATAAGCACTCACATCAACTGTAACTTTGCCGGTCAAGTTAAGAGTTTTAAGCTTTATCTGTTCCCACTCTTCTTTTTCTCCTCAATACTCTCTGGAAAGGCCATAAATATTATGTCATAATCTAGAGGAGAAGGAGAGAAGGAAGAGAGGAATCAAACATGCCCCTACAGCAATACAAACTTCCACATCTAAAACAAAGCTCAACTTGGGAATGAGGAAAGCTTTACATTTAATGAGAGTTCACAGTTTTATAGTGTATAGAATTGGAATTTTTTTGAGGAAACCAAAGCAAATAAGTATATTGATTTGTAATCAACTTCTAAAATTCAAGTCAATATTTCTAACCATACAAAAATATACATACATAAAAATTATATGTAAGGGTTATCAAAAGAGCTAGGGTATTTCTTAATCAATAAATATCAAATATTCTTTGGCAATAAGCAACATGGTCTATTTAGACTGCTGCTGAGGATGTAATTTTTTTTACTTTAAGTTCTGGGATATATGTGCAGAGTGTGCAGGTTTGTTACATAGGTATACATGTGCCACAGTGGATGGCTGCACCTATCAAACCGTCATCTAGGTTTTAAGCCTCACATGCATTAGGTATTTGTCCTAATGCTCTCCCTCCCCTTGCCCTCGACCCCCTGACAGGCCCCAGTGTGTGATGTTCCCCTCCCAGTGTCCATGTGTTCTCATTACTCAACTCCCACTTATGAGTGAGAACATGCAGTGTTTGGTTTTCTGTTCCTGTGTTAGTTTGCTGAGAATGATGGCTTCCAGCTTTATCCGTGTTCCTGCAAATGACATGAACTTATTCTTTTTTATGGCTGCACAGTATTCCATGGTGTATATGTGCCACATTTTCTTTATCCAGTCTATCATTGATGGGCATTTGGGTTGGTTCCAAATCTTTGCTATTGTAAATAGTGCTTCAATAAACATATGTGTACATGTGTCTTTATAGTACAATGATCTATAATCCTTTGGGTATATACCCAGTGATGAGATTGCTGGGTCAAATGGCATTTCTGGTCTAGATCCTTGAGGAATCGCCACACTGTCCCCTACAATGGTTGAACAAATTTAGACTCCTACCAACAGTGTAAACGTGTTCCTAATTCTCCACAGCCTCATCAGCATCTGTTGTTAGCCCATATCCAAGTCCAGTAATCTCAGACATTCTCATATGGTACCTCTTTTCTTTGGGGTCTGAAAAATTGAAAAAAAAAGGAATGTAGGAAAGTAATAATATTATTGAACCTCATCTTGAAGGCAACTACAGTAAAAAATCAACATGAAAATAAAATAATTTTAAAGTGTAAAATAATTATAAAGTGTAAAATAATTGTTAAGAAATGCAAGTCAAAGTCATAATGATATATCATCCCACACCTGTTGCGATGGCTATTATCAAAAAGATATGAGATAACAAGTGTTAGTGAGGATGTGGAGAAATGGGAACTCTTGTTGTTGGTGGAAAAGTAGACTGGTGTTGCCACAACAGAAAACAGTGTGTCCATTCCTCCAAAAATTAAAGATAGACCTACCATATGACCTAGCAATCCCTCCTCTGGCCATATACTCCCCCAAAATGAAATCAGCTCTTTATTCGTTGTAGCATTATTTACAACAGCCAGGACATGAAAGCAACCTACATATCCACAACAGAGGAAACGATAAAGAAAATGTAGACTAGGCTGGGCACAGTGCCTCACGCCTATAATCCCAGCACTTTGGGAGGCCGACGTGGGCAGATCACCGGAGGTCAGGAGTTTGAACAACATGGTGAAATCTCATTTCTACTGAAAAAAGAATACAAAATTTAGCCAGTCGTGGTGGTGTGCACCTGTAGTCCCAGCTACTCAGGAGGCTGAGGCAGGAGAATCTCTTGAACCCAGGCGAACCCAGGCGACAGAGGGTGTGGTGAGCCAAGATTGCATCACTGCACTCCAGCCTGGGCATCAGAGGGAGACTCCTTCTCACACACACACAAAAAAGTAGAATATAATGGAATATTATTTAGCCTTTAAAAAGAAGGAAATCCTCCATTTGCAACAACATGGATGAACATTATGATAAGTGCAATAAGTCATGCTGAAAAAATGAATAGGGCAAATATGTAACTTATTATCATTGTGAGTTTTTCTTTATCCAAATAACTTTCATGGAGAAAGAAGAATAAACACTATTATTTATAATTAGTTTATTTTAAAATTTATTAATCATATAAATCTAGAATTTATTTAAATATTAATAATATTTCATTGAATATTTACACATCAAGTACACAAACTAATAAATTTATGCACTAAACAGATTACATTTCTTAAAATATTCAAATGTTGATTGTAAACTTAACCAAACACTTCTTAACCTTTAATTAGGATCTTTTGAATAAATTAGGGCTTCTTAAATCCCCTAAAATTTCAAAAATTCATCAAAATACACACCCAGTATAATTATTAGAAAGCTAATCAGATACCCACCAGAAAAGCTAAGTGCAAAGTGTTTGTGCCAGGATTTTAAAATTATTTCTTTCTTATTGTATATATTTAAAGTGTCCAATATGATGTTTCCATATACTTACATGTAGTGAAATGATTACTCCAGTGAAGCAAACTGACATATCCATCGTCTCATTTAGTTACCTTTTTTGGTATGGTAAGGACACTTAAAATCTGCTCTCTAGCAAATTTTCAGTGTACCAATAACAAATTATTAACTATAGTCCTCATGCTGTACATTAGATATCTAGATTTAATCATTCTATGCAACTGTAATTTAGTACATTTTGACGTACATTTCCTGTTCCCTGACCCCATCCCCACACCCTGGCAACTTCTCTTCTATTCTGTTTGTATGTATACAATTTTGTTTTTAAGATTCCACATTTTATTTCTGTGTCTGGCTTATTGCACTTATAATATCCTCCAGGTTCATCCATGTTGTTGATTTTGAATCAAAATCATATCCATTGCCATCCCAGGCTGCAAGGAGTACTGCCAGACTACCGCCAGTGTTCCCATAAGGCCCAAAGCCTCTTAAGTCAGCTGGTCATAAATGCTGCCTGGCCTGGGATTCACCCTTCAAGGCATTGGGCTACCCTCTGGCCCAGGGAAGGTCCAGAAATCCCATCCAAGAGTCAAGTCCTAGAATCGGGGATCCCAAGAGGCCGCTTGTACTCTACTCAACCATGGCCAAGCTGGTACCTAAGATGCAAGACAAAAATCACCCTTTATTTTTCCCTCTGTTTTTCTCAAGCAGAAGGGTTTTGCCCCATATCCCTTATAGCTGGTAATGAGTCTCGCCTGAAGCCAGTAAATCTCAGAGGTTTATCCAAGGCCCTCTTGTAATACCTGGGGATCACTGCTGGTTATTCAGGGCTCAAGGTCTCTTCATTCAGTCGCTGAATGCGGTCAGTGATACCACAAACCCACCAGAAGGAAGAAACTGCCAACACATCTGAACATCTGAAGGAACAAACTCTGGACTACCATCTTTAAGAACTGTAACACTCACCGCGAGTGTCCACGGCTTCATTCTTGAAGTCAGTGAGACCAAGAACCCACCAATTCTGGACACACTGTGAGCTGTGCATTCTGGGGTTAGGGAAGGGCTGATGCCAGTACTCTCTCAGCCACCCCAGCTGGTGTCTCAGTATGTTGTGTACCCCTCTAGTCCACTGTCTCTGAGCCTAGTTCAGCACCAGGACTCAAGGGTTTCAGACTTATGGCCTAGACTGCCTTTCAAGTTTACTTGGAGACACAGAATGCTGTAATCCTTGGTGCTGAGGTTTAGGATTGCAGGCACTCCAGTTCTGACCCCTGGGATCGGCAATTCCCCTCTGGCTAGGGCTGTTTTAAATGTTCCCTCTGTGGGTGGGTGTCAGTTGAATTTGGTCTGGTTTTGCTTTCTTCTCTAACAGGACAGCATTGAGTTCAATGCCTCACAATTGTTGTATTCTCCCTCCCTCAGCACCCAGAGATGCTCTCTGCACCGAGCTGCCATGCAGTCAGGGTGGGGGTGGGGTGGTGATTCAGGACTGTTTTTGTTTTTTGTATCTCTTCAGTGCCCCTTTCAGCAATAAGAAGTTAAAAGCAGGTACTATGAATGCTCACCTGATTTTTGTTTCCATGTAGATAGTTGTTAACTGGGTGTCCTTGCAGAGGATGGGGGACCATGACTAGTGGAGATTTCTATTTCACCATCTTGCTCTTCCTTCTCGCTGTATTTATTATTAATACATTAGAATATTACTGATTTGTTTTTGTCTTGGAAGTGATATATCTTCTTTAGTAAAAAATTAATGCTATTAGGTCTTGCCAATTCTTTGAGATTTTCTAACTACACAGATACTATCTATGGAAAATAAAATATTGCTCCAATATTTCCAGTATGTACTGACCTCATCTATCGGAGTAAGAGAACACAGCATCACTGTCCAGATATCCTATCTACAAGAGTGAGCATTGGTGTCATTGATGACAACAAAGCACATTCATTAGCAATGTGGGCTACATAGGTGCAATTAGGGGACCTAAGAGATATAACACATACATGGAATACTCATTGGAGACTTCCAGAAACAACTGAAGGAGAATTTGCAGAATGAGAAATACCTTATGGTAAGTAAGGACCACAGCCAGAAAAATCTAGTTTGTTAGTAGATTTTGTTTGTTACTTTGAATATGTTACTTGGCCCTTATGACCAGAGAAACGTTGTTTAGACAACATCAACTATGAAAGTATACAAAAACTGAATAGTTTGGCTAAAAACAAAATATTGTAAGCATTCTAGAAACAGCAAATAGGACAAAAATAATTAAGAATAATTAATTTCAAATCTCTTTCCTAGAGAAATGATACAGATGGATTCATAAACTAACAGGCCAGCCTAGACATTAACTTAGAAAGAAATGACAAAGATTCATGTTTCCAGATACTTATATTTCACAAATTTTTCTCTTGTTTAAAAATTTGAGAACTTAGTGTTATCTTTCTTTGAGCCAAGTAAGAATGTTAAAGAAAAAAAAAACTATCATTATCATTTTTTTAATAAGACAAAATACTTTGTAATAAAAAATTTAGGAATGATACAGACTCAGAATAAAGATGAGTTTTGTAAGTCGAATACACTTATCTTTATTACAAACTAATTTTATTATCCCAATATTTTTCAATTAGCCAAAGATAAATGCAAACTTCATCTGGGACTGGCACTGGCTCACAGACTGGTGAAAGGTTATCACACCAGGAAGATATTTAGAAATATGTTCCAACTGATGAAATGGGTACTAACCAGTCAGGACGGGTGCTACAACTAGAATAGATGGCAACTGTACACACAACAAGCAGAAAATAAAACCTAGGAAGTGTCACAGATGTAAATCCAACCTGTGCATAATTGTGGTGCCAAAAGAGATGTGAAAAAAATTAAAACGTAAACGATCACAAAACTAAGAAACTAACCTAGAGCAATTTTCCTGAATTGATAAAAAAGATGTATCCTCGAGTTTGAGAGAGATCGAACATGGCTTCCATCATTAGCATGGAAGGGAGACAGAGAGTCACAGATACATACTTAACTTCTCAGATTACAAATTTAAAGAAATCAAACTATATGCAGATAGAAGGAGAGGAGACCTAACATCCAAAGGTGGTGAAAAAATAAAATCTTCACTTTCACAACTTAAAGATTAGAGGGCTGAAGAGTCTGGGAAAATCCTTATAGAGCACTTATGGTATATGTTTTCTCACCACAGATCAATTATCTTGCTAAGTTGCTAAAAGGAAATTCCTATTTCCTCTGAAGGAAAAAATAAAACATTTCCAAAACCACAATAACAGAAAAGTCCCTGCCTCTGGCAAATACTATGATGATTGATTGAGCTAGTTTTACAGAGAGTACACATTGAAAAGATAAGTGGGCAACATCTTACCATTCTTGGGTGGGCTAACAAGGGACAATTGTGAAGTAGAAAACATACTACAGTAACTATGAGGTCTGAGAAAAAAAGCCACAAAAGGTATTAAGATTATCAGGAAATTACAAGGAAGGTTAAATGCAGGTAAGTGTTAAAAGCGAAAGGACTAAATAGTAAAACAAAATAAAATGAAACTCTAGTTCTCCAGATGGTCGTGCAAAAAATTTTTTTATTATTATTATACTTTAAGTTCTGGGGTACATGTGCAGAACGTGCAGGTTTGTTACATAGGTATACATGTGCCATGGTGGTTTGCTGCACCCATCAACCCGTCACCTACATTAGGTATTTCTCCTAACATTATCCCTCCGCTAGCCCCTCACTCCCTGACAGGTTCTGGTGTGTGATGTTCCCTCCCTGTGTCCATGTGTTCTCATCGTTCAACTCCCAATCATGAGTGAGAACACGTGGTGTTTGATTTTTTGTTCTTGTGTTAGTTTGCTGAGAATGATGGTTTCCAGCTTCATCCATGTCCCTGCAAAGGACATGAACTCATCCTTTTTTATGGCTGCATAGTATTCCATGGTGTATATGTGCCACATTTTCTTTATCCAGTCTATCATTGATGGACATTTGGGTTGGTTCCAAGTCTTTGCTATTGTGAATAGTGCTGCAATAAACACATGTGTGCATGTGTCTTCATAGTAGAATGATTTATAATCCTTTGGGTATATACCGAGTAATGGGATTGCTGGGTCAAATGGTATTTCTAGTTCTAGATCCTTGAGGAATCACTACACTGTCTTCCATAATGGTTGAATTTTTTAAAACAGTTCTTTTCAAACAGGCATCAAGATTGGATTGAAGTAGTCAAGTAGTAAGTTTAGATGTTCTTAAAAGTTGATTAGCTCCCTGTGGAGAGGACTAAATAAATACTTAGGCCTTTACCCTTTGACTGAGCAAATCCTAGTTCTATAATTTACCTTGAAGATACATCTCCAAAAATATGATATAATATATGCACACAGTTTTTTATTGCAGCATGATTTATAATTGTAAAATCTATTGAAATGTGGGGCAACACAAATTCCTATTAGTAGGAGCATGTTTAAATAAACTACATCTGCCTAAAGAAGTACTATGGCAGCTGTAAAAATAAATAAGAAGAATTCTATGAATTGATTGAATTGATATGAAGAAGTACTTTCTTTTTTTTGTTTGTTGGACACAGTGTCTCACTCTGTCGCCCAGGCTGGAGTGCAGTGACACCATCTCAGTTCACTGCAATATCTGCCACCTGGGTTCAAGCAATTCTCCTGCCTCAACCTCCCAAGTAGCTGGGATCACAGGCGTGTACCACCACATCCAGCTAATTTTTGTATTTTTAGTAGAGATGGGGTTTCCCCATGTTGGTCAGGCTTGTCTTGAACTCCTGACCTCAAGTGATCCACCCGCCTTGGCCTCCCAAAGTGCTGGGATTACAGGCGTGAGCCACCGTGCCTGGCCAGTAATTTCCATTTTTAATTTCCACAGATAAGTAGAAAAAAAGGGTACAAAAGAGTATATAGAGAGAATGCTTTCTTTAGTGTAAAAAAAAAAAGGGAAAACAAAAATAAAACATGTGATTATTTTTGCAAAAAGAAACACAAGAAGGATGAATCAGACACTAATGATAATGATTACCTAAATTGGGTGGTTGCCTCATATGGTTACCTGAAGTGTGTGGGAGTAGGGGGAATGGATAAAATTAGGAGCAAAGCAATCTCCCAACCTTGAAATCTGATCCCCCATCAATACCTGATCAAATTCCTCATCCCCCTGACCGTTACTATCTCATCACCCTGGCCTGTCTTCAGCAAGAATCTCGTTGATTTAGCAGGAATCCCCCTCCTCTTTATGTCTCCTCAGTAATTTTTTATCCATTGACCCGACCCCTTCATTTTGCTCGTTGGCTATAAATCTCCAGCTGTCTTTGTTGTATTTGGAATTGAGCCCATTTCTAGACTAATATCTCTATTACCCTATTGCAATAGTTCCTGAATAAAATCTGTTTTTATACCTTTAACTACTGCCTGGCTCTGTTTCACATTGACAGTTACACACAGTCCATATTTGTTTGCTTTATAAAAAAGACAAGTACTGCTTTATTTTGAACAGGACCATTGCTTATGCCAACTCTTTTTGATTGATAGGTATGATTAATTTCTCTATTTTTAAATTTTTCTTCTTGTGGGAATATGAGTAAATAGATGAGTAGACAAGTATCTCCACAGACTGTGAAGAAAGACTTCTATGATAATCATGCAATCAAAGTATAAAAGGGAAAGAAATAGCCATCTATTTTAATAATTTACCCAATAAGTAATAGTAACCTGAACTTAGGCAGGAGTACTGTGTGTCATGGGAATTGAGATGAGGTGATAAGCTTGAGAGTTATTTAACAAAGAGAATTGGCAAGATTTAATAATATTAGAGGTAAGAAGTAGGGGGTAGGGGGGCAGAGCAAGATGGCCAAATAGGAACAGCTCCAGTCTCCAACTCCCAGCGTGAGCGATACAGAAGGCCAGTGATTTTGCATTTTCAACTGAGGTACTGGGTTCATCTCACTAGGGAGTGCCAGATAATCAGTGCTGGTCAGCTGCTGCAGCTCGACCAGCGAGAGCTGAAGCAGGGCGAGGCATTGCCTCACCTGGGAAGTGCAAGGGGAAAGGGAATCCCTTTTCCTAGCCAGGGGAACTGAGACACACAACACCTGGAAAATCAGATAACTCCCACCCCAATACTGCGCTTTAAGCAAACAGGCACACCAGGAGATTATATCCCACACCTGGCCGGGAGGGTCCCACGCCCAGGGAGCCTCCCTCATTGCTAGCACAGCAGTCTGCGATCTCCCCACAAGGCAGCAGCAAGGCTGGGGGAGGGGCACCCACCATTGCTGAGGCTTAAGTAGGTAAACAAAGCTGCTGGGAAGCTCAAACTGGGTGGAGCTCACAGAAGCTCAAGGAAACCTGCCTGTCTCTGTAGACTCCACCTCTGGGGACAGGGCACAGTAAACAACAAAAGCAGCAGAAACCTCTGCAGACACAAATGACTCTGTCTGACAGCTTTGAAGAGTGCAGTGGATCTCCCAACACAGAGGTTGAGATCTGAGAAGGGACAGACTGCCTGCTCAAGTGGGTCCCTGACCCCTGATGAGCCTAACTGGGAGACATCCCACACTAGGGGCAGTCTGACACCCCACACCTCACAGGGTGCAGTACACCCCTGAGAGGAAGCCTCCAAAGCAAGAATCAGACACGTACACTCGCTGTTCAGCAATATTCTATCTTCTGCAGCCTCTGCTGCTGACACCCAGGCAAACAGGGTCTGGAGTGGACCTCAAGCAATCTCCACCAGACCTACAGCTGAGGGTCTGACTGTTAGAAGGAAAACTATCAAACAGGAAGGACACTTACACCAAAACCCCATCAGTACGTCACTATCATCATCAAAGACCAGAGGCAGATAAAACCACAAAGATGGGGAAAAAGCAGGGCAGAAAAGCTGGAAATTCAAAAAATAAGAGTGCATCTCCCCCGGCAAAGGAGCGCAGCTCATCGCCAGCAACGGATCAAAGCATGATGGAGAATGACTTTGATGAGATGAGAGAGGAAGGCTTCAGTCCATCAAACTTCTCAGAGCTAAAGGAGGAATTATGTACCCAGTGCAAAGAAACTAAAAATCTTGAAAAAAAAGTGGAAGAATTGATGGCTAGAGTAATTGATGCAGAGAAGGTCATAAACGAAATGAAAGAGATGAAAATCATGACACAAAAATACGTGACAAATGCACAAGCTACAGTAACTGACTCAATCAATTGGAAGAAAGAGTATCAGCGATTGAGGATCAAATGAATGAAATGAAGCGAGAAGAGAAACCAAAAGAAAAAAGAAGAAAAAGAAACGAACAAAGCCTGCAAGAAGTATGGGATTATGTAAAAAGACCAAATCTACGTCTGATTGGGGTGCCTGAAAGTGAGGGGGAAAATGGAACCAAGTTGGAAAACATTCTTCAGGATATCATCCAGGAAAACTTCCCCAACTTAGTAGGGCAGGCCAACATTCAAATCCAGGAAATACAGAGAACGCCACAAAGATACTCCTCGAGAAGAGCAACTCCAAGACACATAATTGCCAGATTCACCAAAGTTGAAATGAAGGAAAAAATCTTAAGGGCAGCCAGAGAGAAAGGTCGGGTTACCCACAAAGGGAAGCCCATCAGACTAACAGCAGATCTCTCGGCAGAAACTCTACAAGCCAGAAGAGAGTGGGGGCCAATATTCAACATTCTTAAAGAAAAGAATTTTAAACCCAGAATTTCATATCCAGCCAAACTAAGTTTCAGCAGTGAAGGAGAAATAAAATCCTTTACAGATAAGCAAATGCTTAGAGATTTTGTCACCACTAGGCCTGCCTTACAAGAGACCCTGAAGGAAGCACTAAACATGGAAAGGAACAACCGGTACCAGCCATTGCAAAAACATGCCAAAATGTAAAGACCATTTAGGCTAGGAAGAAACTGCATCAACTAATGAGCAAAATAACCAGTTAATATAATAATGGCAGGATCAAGTTCACACATAACAATATTAACCTTAAATGTAAATGGATTAAATGCTCCAATTAAAAGACACAGACTGGCAAACTGGATAAAGAGTCAAGACCCATCAGTCTGCTGTATTCAGGAGACCCATCTCACACGCAGAGACATACATAGGCTCAAAATAAAGGTATGGAGGAAGATTTACCAAACAAATAGAGAACAAAAAAAAGCAGGGGTTGCAATACTAGTCTCTGATAAAACAGTCTTTAAACCATCAAAGATCAAAAGAGACAAAGAAGTCCATTACATAATGGTAAAAGGATCAATTCAACAGGAAGAGCTAACTATCCTAAATATATATGCACCCAATACAGGAGCACCCAGATTCATAAAGCAAGTCCTTAGAGACTTACAAAGAGACTTAGACTCCCATACAATTATAATGGGAGACTTCAACACTCCACTGTCAACATTAGACAGATCAATGAGACAGAAAGTTAACAAGGATATTCAGGAAATGAATGCATGTCTGCAGCAAGGAGACCTAATAGACATCTATAGAACTCTCCACCCCAAATCAACAGAATATACATTCTTCTCAGCACCACATCGCACTTATTCCAAAATTGACCACATAATTGGAAGTAAAGCACTCCTCAGCAAATGTACAAGAACAGAAATTGTAACAAACTGTCTCTCAGACCACAGTGCAATCAAACTAGAACTCAGGACTAAGAAACTCAATCAAAACCGCTCAACTACATGGAAACTGAACAACCTGCTCCTGAATGACTACTGGGTACATAATGAAATGAAGGAAGAAATAAAGATGTTCTTTGAAACCAATGAGAACAAAGATACAACATACCAGAATCTCTGGGACACATTTAAAGCAGTGTGTAGAGGGAAATTTATAGCACTAAATGCCCACAAGAGAAAGCTGGAAAGATCTAAAATTGACACTCTAACATCACAATTAAAAGAACTAGAGAAGCAAGAGCAAATGCATTCAAAAGCTAGCAGAAGGCAAGAAATCACTAAGATCAGAGCAGAACTGAAGGAGATAGAGACACAAAAAACCCTCCAAAAAATGAATGAATCCAGGATTGGTTTTTTGAAAAGATCAACAAAATTGACAGACCGCTAGCAAGACCAATAAAGAAGAAAAGAGAGAAGAATCAAATAGACGCAATAAAAAATGATAAAGGGGATATCACCACCGACCCCACAGAAATACAAATTACCATCAGAGAATACTATAAACACCTCTATGCAAATAAACTAGAAAATCTAGAAGAAATGGATAATTTCCTGGACACTTACACTCTCCCAAGACTAAACCAGGAAGAAGTTGAATCCCTGAATAGACCAATAGCAGGCTCTGAAATTGAGGCAATAATTAATAGCCTACCAACCAAAAAAAGTCCAGGACCAGAGGGATTCACAGCTGAATTCTACCAGAGGTACAAGGAGGAACTGGTACCATTCCTTCTGAAACTATTCCAATCAATTGAAAAGGAGGGAATCCTCCATAACTCATTTTATGAGGCCAACATCATCCTGATACCAAAGCCTGGCAGAGACACAACAAAAAAAGAGAATTTTAGACCAATATCCCTGATGAACATCGATGCAAAAATCCTCAATAAAATACTGGCAAACCGGATTCAGCAGCACATCAAAAAGCTTATCCACCATGATCAAGTGGGCTTCATCCCTGGGATGCAAGGCTGGTTCAACATTCGCAAATCAATAAACATAATCCAGCATATAAACAGAACCAAAGACAAGAACCACATGATTATCTCAATAGATGTGGAAAAGGCTTTTGACAAAATTCAACAGCCCTTCATGCTAAAAACGCTCAATAAATTCGGTATTGATGGAACGTATCTCAAAATAATAAGAGCTATTTATGACAAACCCATAGCCAATATCATACTGAATGGGCAAAAACTGGAAGCATTCCCTTTGAAAACTGGCACAAGACAGGGATGCCCCCTCTCACCACTCCTATTCAACATAGTGTTGGAAGTTCTGGCTAGGACAATCAGGCAAGAGAAAGAAATCAAGGGTATTCAGTTAGGAAAAGAAGAAATCAAATTGTCCCTCTTTGCAGATGACATGATTGTATACTTACAAAACCTCATTGTCTCAGCCCAAAATCTCCTTAAGCTGATAAGCAACTTCAGCAAAGTCTCAGGATACAAAATTAATGTGCAAAAATCACAAGCATTCTTATACACCAGTAACAGACAAACAGAGAGCCAAATCATGAATGAACTTCCATTCACAATTGCTTCAAAGAGAATAAAATACCTAGGAATCCAACTTACAAGGGATGTAAAGGACCTCTTCAAGGAGAACTATAAATCACTGCTCAGTGAAATAAAAGAGGACACAAACAAATGGAAGAACATACCATGCTCATGGATAGGAAGAATCAATATCGTGAAAATGGCCATACTGCCCAAGGTTATTTATAGACTCAATGCCATCCCCATCAAGCTACCAACGAGTTTCTTCACAGAATTGGAAAAAACTGCTTTAAAGTTCATATGGAACCAAAAAAGAGCCCGCATCTCCAAGACAATCCTAAGTCAAAAGGACAAAGCTGGAGGCATCACGCTACCTGACTTCAAACTATACTACAAGGCTACAGTAACCAAAACAGCATGGTACTGGTAACAAAATAGAGATATAGACCAACGGAACAGAACAGAGTCCTCAGAAATAATACCACACATCGACAGCCATCTGATCTTTGACAAACCTGAGAGAAACAAGAAATGGGGAAAGGATTCCCTATTTAATAAATGGTGCTGGGAAAATTGGCTAGCCATAAGTATAAAGCTGAAACTGGATCCTTTCCTTACTCCTTATACGAAAATTAATTCAAGATGGATTAGAGACTTAAATGTTAGACCTAACACCATAAAAACCCTAGAGGAAAACCTAGGTAATACATTCAGGACATAGGCATGGGCAGAGACTTCATGTCTAAAACACCAAAAGCAACGGCAGCAAAAGCCAAAATTGACAAATGGGATCTCATTAAACTAAAGAGCTTCTGCACCGCAAAAGAAACTACCATCAGAGTGAACAGGCAACCTACAGAATGGGAGAAAATTTTTGCAATCTACTCATCTGACAAAGGGCTAATATCCAGAACCTACAAAGAACTCAAACAAATTTACAAGAAAAAAACAAACAGCCCCATCAAAAAGTGGGAAAAGGATATGAACAGACATTTCTCAAAAGAAGACATTCATACAGCCAACAGACACATGAAAAAATGCTCATCATCACTGGCCATCAGAGAAATGCAAATCAAAACCACAATGAGATACCATCTCACACCAGTTAGAATGGCGATCATTCAAAAGTCAGGAAACAACAGGTGCTGGATAGGATGTGGAGAAATAGGAACACTTTTACACTGTTGGTGGGATTGTAAACTAGTTCAACCATTATGGAAAACAGTATGGCGATTCCTCAAGGATCTAGAACTAAATGTACCATATGACCCAGCCATCCCATTACTGTGGATATACCCAAAGGATTATAAATTATGCTGCTATAAAGACACATGCACACGTATGTTTATTGCAGCACTATTCACAATAGCAAAGACTTGGAATCAACCCAAATGTCCATCAGTAACAGATTGGATTAAGAAAATGTGGCACATATACACCATGGAATACTATGCAGCCATAAAAAAGGATGAGTTTGTGTCTTTTGTAGGGACATGGATGCAGCTGGAAACCATCATTCTTAGCAAACTATCACAAGAACAGAAAACCAAACACAGCATGTTCTCACTTATAGGTGGGAACTGAACAATGAGATCACTTGGACTCGGGAAGGGGAACATCACACACTGGGGCCTATCATAGGGAGGGGGGAGGGGGGGGAGGGGGGAGGGATTGCATTGGGAGTTATACTTGATGTAAATGACGAGTTGATGGGTGCTGACGAGTTGATGGGTGCAGCACAGCAATATGGCACAAGTATACATATGTAACAAACCTGCATGTTATGCACATGTACCCTAAAACTTAAAGTATAATAATAATAAAAATATATATATATATAAAAAAAAAAAGAAAAAATGCTCATCATCACTGGCCATCAGAGAAATGGGAATCAAAACCACAATGAGATACCATCTCACACCAGTTAGAATGGCAATCATTAAAAAGTCAGGAAACAACAGGTGCTGGAGAGGATGTGGAGAAATAGGAACACTTTTACACTGTTGGTGGGATTGTAAACTAGTTCAACTATTATGGAAAACAGTATGGCGATTCCTCAAGGATCTAGAACTAGAAATACCATATGACCCAGCCATCCCATTACTGTGGATATACCCAAAGGATTATAAATCATGCTGCTCTAAAGACACATGCACATGTATGTTTATTGCAGCACTATTCACAATAGCAAAGACTTGGAATCAACCCAAATGTCCATGAGTGACAGACTGGATGAAGAAAATGTGGCACATATACACCATGGAATACTATGCAGCCATCAAAAAGGATGAGTTTGTGTCCTTTGTAGGGACATGGATGCAGCTGGAAACCATCATTCTTAGCAAACTATCACAAGAACAGAAAACCAAACACCGCATGTTCTCACTCATAGGTGGGAACTGAACAATGAGATCACTTGGACTCGGGAAAAGGAATATCACACACCGGGGCCTATCATGGGGAGGCGGGAGGGGGGAGGGGGGAGGGATTGCATTGGGAGTTATACCTGATGTAAATGACGAGTTGATGGGTGCTGACGAGTTGATGGGTGCAGCACACCAACATGGCAGAAGTATACATATGTAAGAAACCTGCACGTTATGCACATGTACCCTAGAACTTAAAGTATAATAATAATAAAAAATAAAAATAAAAAAATAAAATAAAAATTAAAAAAAAGAAGTACGGGGAAAACTAGGAAATTTTCATCTTTTTCACTAATTATGGGAATGGGGAAAAATCCACAAAACAAATTGGGATATTCCAGATTTACACTAGAAATGGAAGTTTCATACAGAACAGTATAAAGGAAAAATGGAAACGGTCAAATGGCTAGTCACACCACATGCCTGTATGAATCCAGGAATATGCAGTGTATATGAGATGAGGCTTCCCTCGGATTTTAGCAGTGATGGATTTCACTGGCAAAGAACAAGAAGGCACAATGGACTGGAGAATTTGCTACTGCACCCCTCTACATATGTGTGGGAGGTATTTCAGGTTTACCTAAACATTCACACTTAAAGAGCCTTCTGCATTAACTAAAGCATTTTCCCCTGTCAAGCAATGGCTAGTATTACTACCAAGCAGGCTAAGCATAGATTCTTCTCCAAGTTACAGAACTCTTAAGCTCATGTGTTTCAAAGCTTAGTTACTGCTTCTTCCTTCCTCTTTCCATTGCTTAGTGGTCACCTGCTCTTGGCCTTTTGGGTGGAAAATTTCTGGTTAGGCCATACATTTGCTACAGTTGTGAAGCTCTCTAATCCTGAGGCACTGGGAAGCTTTTCTCATTTGCCTCTTTGGCTTTCTGCCTGCTCCTCCTCTTGCACGCCTCCCTGGACTCTGGGGCCTGCCTGATCTTGGATCCATCCTATTTTTCTTCTTTTGACATCCAGACATCCTGGTTATAGATCCTGGCTAACTTTACCTCTCATATCTGTGAGATCTGGTGATGGACCCAATGATGAACTTGCTGCACCAGCTGCTTGGAGTGCTATCAGTCACAGCCTTCAGCTGCCAGTCCCTTCAGAAATTGCAGAGAGCTGCCCTTCCCAGTGTTTCACTCCTTCCTGGGTTGGCCCACATCCAGTGACTCACTGATGCAGGAGTGTAAAGTCTTGGCCATCTAGACCCAACTTGGGACAACTTTAAAGGGCCATTGCAGCTCCCATGTCTCATTGAGATTGGGCCTTCATTGCAGCTTGACTTTTCCCTCTATACATTCCTGTTTTCTTCTTTTGCCTCTCTTCCATGGGTGTCGATTCTAGGGATACTCCTTAATAAACATTCTGTTTGGTGAATTCCATCGCAACATCTACTTTCCAGTGAATGCAACCTGCAACCCCACAGGTATGTATGTGTGTGTGTGTGTGTGTGTGTGTGTGTGTGTGTGTGTATATATATAGGGGTGTGTGTGTGTGTATGTGTGTGTATGTATATCTATGTACATATTTATGTATACATCTATATTTAAAATTTTCACTTACCTTTACAAAGTGTAATAAAAATTCTTTAATATTCACAAAATAAGAATAATATTGGAATATTGTAATCAGCTCCCATATACCCATCATCCACATTCAATGATTGTCAAAATTCACTCTACTTGCTTCATCTATTTCTTTTAACTTGGTGAAAATGCATTTTAAAGTAAATTGCATAGCTTCAGTAGCTTAAGTAGGTACCGTGTTTTAAAAGTATATTTTCTTACACAAGAACAATGCCATTATTAAATGAACAAAATTTCAGTAATTCTTTGATATTATCTAATACCCAAATCCATATTCAAACTTCCCCAATTGTCTCAAAATTATCTTTTCAGTTGATTTCTGGAGTCAGAATTCAAACATGGTCTGCACATTGCTTTTCATTATCATGCCTCCTAAAAGTCTTTTAATCTTAAGCAATCTTTCCTTCTTTTGAAATAATTTATCTAATTTGTTCAGGAAACCATGTAACTTGTCCTGTTGAATGCTCACATTCTGGATAAATCTATTTGTTTCCTCAGAGTGTCATTTAATCTGTTCTTCCCTTTGCCTGCTTCCTGTAAATTGGAGTTAGGCTTGAGTAGATTCAGGTTTAATTTGGGCAGGGAGAGCAAGAATCCTTTATAAATAGTACAGCTTCAGTGTCACACGAGGAAGCTCACAATGTCTGCTTGTCTAAGACTGATCTGTGGTTTTAGATGGTGACAACCTGGCCTCTGTATTGTAAAGTTACCCATTTATCTTTTATTTAATAGTTTTATCTATCAATTATTTCATTAGGGGTTATGAAATAATTATTTTTCTAATTCTATTATTGTTTTCTAATTTATTATCTATAATTCTTCAGGAACTTTCCCTTATTAGCTAGGGCTGTTTGGATACCTTGAAATGGGATTTGCATAAAAAAGGCAAAATAAATTTTGTTGCTGTTGTTTGTTTTTGGTTTTGCTTGAGACAGAGTTTTGCTCTTGTTGCCTGGGCTGGAATGCAATGGCGTGATCTTGGCTCACTGCAACCTCTGCCTCCTGGGTTCAAGCGATTCTCCTGCCTCAGCCTCCTAAGTAGCTGGGATTACAGGCACCTGCCACCACACCCAGCTAATTTTTTGTATTTTTAGCAGAGACGGGGTTTCACCATGTTGGCTAGGCTGGTCATGAACTCCTGAGCTCAGGTGATCCACCCGCCTTGGCATCCTAAAGTGCTGGCGTTACAGACGTGAACCACCGCACCCGATCAATGTTTAATTCTTTCTCTTTTATTATTAATTTTCAGCATTAGGAGTTGATGCTCTGGTTGACCCTGGTCTTTTTCCTTTGAAATATTATTTTAAACTCATGGATTTCTATATATTTAGTATGTTTCAAACTATTGTAATAATTATCCCTTTTGATTCTCAGATTGTTCCATATTGGACTAATAAAAGATCTTTCAATTTTAACTGTGCCTATGTGTGTGTGCACACGAGTGTGTGTGTATGGATGTGTGTGTTTACTTGTTAAATGCAATTTTTATTTTAAAATAGTTATTAAATTTTGCTCTGATCTTAGTTATTTCTTGCCTTCTGCTAGCTTTTGAATGTGTTTGTTCTTGCTTCTCTAGTTCTTTTAATTGTGATGTTAGGGTGTCAATTTTAGATCTTTCCTGCTTTCTCTTGTGGGCATTTAGTGCTATAAATTTCCCTCTACACACTACTTTAAATGTGTCCCAGAGATTCTGGTATGTTGTATCTTTGTTCTCATTGGTTTCAAAAGAATATCTTAATTTCTGCCTTCATTTCGTTATGTACCCAGTAGTCATTCAGGACCAGGTTGCTCAGTTTGCATGTAGTTGAGCAGTTTTGATTGAGTTTCTTACTTCTGAGTTCTAGTTTGATTGCACTGTGGTCTGAGAGACAGTTTGTTATAATTTCTGTTCTTTTACATTTGCTGAGGAGTGCTTTACTTCCAATTATGTGGTCAATTTTGGAATAAGTGCGATGTGGTGCTGAGAAGAATGTATATTCTGTTGATTTGGGGTGGGGAGTTCTGTAGATGTCTATTAGGTCCGCTTGGTGCAGAGTTGAGTTCAATTCCTGAATATCCTTGGTAACTTTCTGTCTCGTTGATCTGTCTAATGTTGACAGTGGTGTGTTAAAGTCTCCCATTATTATCGTATGGGAGTCTAAGTCTCTTTGTAAGTCTCTAAGGACTTGCTTTATGAATCTGAGTGCTCCTGTATTGGGTGCATATATATTCAGGATAGTTAGCTCTTCCTGTTGAATTGATCCCTTTACCATTATGTAATGACCTTCTTTGTCTCTTTTGATCTTTGATGGTTTAAAATCTGTTTTATCAGAGACTAGGTGGCAACCCCTGCTTTTTTTTTTTGTTTTTCATTTGCTTGGTAGATCTTCCTCCATCCCTTTATGTTGAGCCTACGTGCATCTCTGCATGTGAGATGGGTCTCCAGAATACAGCAGAATGATGGGTCTTGACTCTTTATCCAGTTTGCCAGTCTGTGTCTTTTAATTGGAGCATTTAATCCATTTACATTTAAGGTTAATATTGTTATGTGTGAACTTGATCCTGTCATTATGGTATTAGCTGGTTATTTTGCTCACTTGTTGATGCAGTTTCTTCCTAGCATCGATGGAGACACAAAAAACCCTCCAAAACATCAGTGAATCCAGGAGCCGGTTTTTTAAAAAGATCAACAAAATTGATAGAATGCTAGCAAGACTAATAAAGAAGAAAAGAGAGAAGAATCAAATAGATGCAATAAAAAATGATAAAGGGAATATCACCACCGACCCCACAGAAATACAAACTACCATCAGAGACTACTATAAACCCCTCTACGCGAATAAACTAGAAAACCTAGAGGAAATGGATAACTTCCTGAAAACTTACACTCTCCCAAGACTAAATCAGGAAGAAGTTGAATCCCTGAATAGACCAAAAGGAGGCTCTGAAATTGAGGCAATAATTAATAGCCTACCAACCAAAAAAAGTCCAAGATCAGACGGATTCACAGCCGAATTCTACTAGAGGTACAAGGAGGAGTTGGTACCATTCCTTCTGAAACTATTCCAATCAATAGAAAAAGAGGAAATCCTCTATAACTCATTTTAGGAGGCCAACATCATCCTGACACGAAAGCCTGGCAGAGACACAACAAAAAAAGAGAATTTTAGACCAATATCCCTGATGAACATCGATGCAAAAAATCCTCGATAAAATACTGGCAAACCGAATCCAGCAGCACATCAAAAAGCTTATCCACCATGATCAAGTGGGCTTCATCCCTGGGATGCAAGGCTTGTTCAACATATGAAAATCAATAAACGTAATCCAGCATATAAACAGAACCAAAGACAAAAGCCACATGATTATCTCAATAGATGCAGAAAAGGCCTTTAACAAAATTCAACAGCCCTTCATGCTAAAAACTCTCAATAAATTCCGTATTGATGGAATGTATCTCAAAATAATAAGAGCTATTTATGACAAACCCACAGCCAATATCATACTGAATGGGCAAAAACTGGAAGCATTCCCTTTGAAAACTGGCACAAGACAGGGATGCCCTCTCTCACCACTCCTATTCAACATAGTGTTGGAAGTTCTGGCTAGGACAATCAGGCAAGAGAAAGAAATCAAGGTATTCAGTTAGGAAAAGAAGAAGTCAAATTGTCCCTTTTTACAGATGACATGATTGTATATTTAGAAAACCCCATTGTCTCAGCCCAAAATCTCCTTAAGCTAATAAGCAACTTCAGCAGCGTCTCAGGATACAAAATCAATGTGCAAAAATCAAAAGCATTCTTAAACACCAGTAACAGACAAATAGAGAGACAAATCATGAATGAACTTCCATTCACAATAGTTTCAAAGAGAATAAAATACCTAGGAATCCAACTTACAAGGGATGTGAAGGACCTCTTCAAGGAGAACTACAAACCACTGCTCAGTGAAAGAAAAGAGGACACAAACAAATGGAGGAACATACCATGCTCATGGCTAGGAAGAATCAATATCATGAAAATGGCCATACTGCCCAAGGTAATTTATAGATTCAAGGCCATCCCCATCAAGCTACCAATGAGTTTCTTCACAGAATTGGAAAAAACTGCTTTAAAGTTCATATGGAACCAAAAAAGAGCCCGCATTGCCAAGACAATCCTAAATCAAAAGAACAAAGCTGGAGGCATCACGCTACCTGACTTCAAACTATACTACAAGGCTATAGTAACCAAAACAGCATGGTACTGGTACCAAAACAGAGATATAGACCAATGGAACAGAACAGAGTCCTCAGAAATAATACCACACATCTATAGTCCTCTAATCTTTGACAAACCTGACAAAAACAAGAAATGGGGAAAGGATACCCTATTTAATAAATGGTGCTGGGAAAATTGGCTACCATGAGTCGAAAGCTGCAACTGGATCTTTTCCTTACTCCTTATCTGAAAATTAATTCAAGATGGATTAGAGACTTAAATGTTAGACCAAAAACCATAAAAACCCTAGAAGAAAACCTAGGTAATACCATTCAGGACATAGGCATGGGCAAGGACCTCATGTCTAAAACACCAAAAGCAACGGCAACAAAAGCCAAAATTGACAAATGGGATCTCATTAAACTAAAGAGCTTCTGCACAGCAATAAAAACTACCATCAGAGTGAACAGGCAACCTACAGAATGGGAGAAAATTTTTGCAATCTAGCCATCTGACAAAGGGCTAATATCCAGAACTTATAAAGAACTCAATCAAATTTACAAGAAAAAAACAAACAACCCCTCAAAAAGTGGGCAAAGGTTATGAACAGACATTTCTGAAAAGAAGACATTTATATAGCCAACAGACATATGAAAAAATGCTCATCATCACTCGCCATCAGAGAAATGCATATCAAAACCACAATGAGATACCACCTCACACCAGTTAGAATGGCAATCATTAAAAAATCAGGAATCAACAGGTGCTGGAGAGGATGTGGAGAAATAGGAACACTTTTACACTGCTGGTGGGACTGTAAACTAGTTCAACTTTTGTGGAAAACACTGTGACAATTCCTCAAGGATCTAGAACTAGAAATACCATTTGACCCAGCCATCCCATTACTGGGGATATACCCAAAGGATTGTAAGTCATGCTGCTATAAAGACACATGCACACGTATGTTTATTGTGGCACTATTCACAATAGCAAAGACTTGGAATCAACCCAAATGTCCATGAGTGACAGACTGGATGAAGAAAATGTGGCACATATACACCATGGAATACTATGCAGCCATAAAAAAGTATGAGTTTGTGTCCTTTGTAGGGACATGGATGCAGCTGGAAACCATCATTCTCAGCAAATTGTCTCAAGAACAGAAAACCAAGTACCGCATGTTCTCACTCATAGGTGGGAATTGAACAATGCTATCACTTGGACACAGGAAGGGGATCATCACACACCAGGTCCTACTGTGGGGGGTGCGGGGAAGGGATACCATTAGGAGATATACCTAATGTAAATGACCAGTTAATGGGTGCAGCACACCAACATGGCACATGTATACATATGTAACAAACCTGCACGTTGTGCACATGTACCCTAGAACTTAAAGTATAATAAAAAAACAAAAACAAAAAAAATAAAAAATAAAAAGTAAATAATATAAAAAAGTTATTAAATTTGTGAAGATAGTACAAATTTCCCATATATCTCCACACCCAGTTTCCGCTATAATTAACAACTTAACCCTAATATGATACATTTGTCACAATTATTTTAAAAATTGATACATTATTACTGAAGTCCATAATTTATCCAGATTTCCCTTGTTTTTAACTTCATGTCATTTTTCTGTCTCAGGAACACATCTGGAATACCACATTAAACTCCTTTGTAGGTCTCTTGAGGCTCCTCTCGGCTATGACAGTTTCTCAAATCTTGCTTGTTTTTGATGACCCTTGACAGTTTTGAAGAGTACTGGTCACGTATTCTGTAGACTGTCCCTCAATGAGAATTTGTCTGATATTTTTCTGACAATTTGCCTATGGCTATGGATTTCTGGGAAGCAGATCAGGAAGGAAAAGTGGCATCCTTATCACCTGATTTCAGAGGTGCATACTATCAACATGATTTATCAGTGTTGCTGTTGATCACTTAGCTGAGGTAGTGTTTGTCGGGTTTCTCCACTGAAAAGCTATTTTCTTTTCCCTCTTTCCACACTATGCTGTTTTGGAGGCAGTCATAGATGGAGCCCACACTAGTGGGGTGGTGAATTATGCTCCACCTTCTTAAGGGCAGATGTCTACATGAATTATTTGGAATTCTTCATCATGGGAGGTTTGGCTCTCCTCCATCATTTAGTTATATATTCAATTACTTATTTATATTCATATTAGTTTTGACTCATGAATATTTATTTTATACTTTGGCTTATAATCCAATACTATTTTATTTATTTTATTGCTCAGCTGGCTTCTCTGTTCTTTTGATGTGTGTATGTGTATTTGGGCACTTCCTTTCTGGCACAAGATCCCCCAGGTTCACATCGACTATTTCCAACCCCAGTCCCAGAAACATTCATTTTCTAATAATCCACAGTTCCTCTTATTGGAGAATGGTATTGGAAACTAAGATCTGGGTGCTAAGTACATGCATTGCTATTAGGGTGTTGTTGCTTCTAGGACCTTTCAGATGACAGAGCAAGGAAATATATGTGTGTATACTAACTTATACATACGCATGTCTATAGTTATTTCTTTATAACATTTATATAAACGTATATTCAAGATATCATTCTATATATAATATATAATTATTTCTGTATATAATCATCTGTATGTATATTAAGCTAAACATGCATTCATACTGATATCTGTGACTCAAATCCATTACCACATGGACCATTCTACCTTACTCCCCTTGCTTGTCTAACTTCCAACAGTGAGAAACCTGGCTCCCACCATCTGCCATCCACGTACTTAATTGTTCCACTTCGGTTTACACATATAGTGGCTTCAGAATTATTAACCCATAACCCCATGGACATCAAATTGTCAACGAGAGAATGATGCTTATATTCCTTTGTCTTTATTATTAGAGGCTTCATTCATTTTCAAAATTGTTTATGTCAGCATTTTTTCCTGTCACTTTCCCCCTCCCTTCAGTAAGATGGTTTCATACAACATAATTGTAATACGACTAGATTCTTCTGCCATTGTCTGCATTGGAATCCCTGACCTTCTAAATGACTTCTAAAATTTGCAGACATTAAGGTTCACTCTGCTTTTCTAATGTTCTATAGGTTTTGATAAATACATAGTGTCATGTATCCAGCATTACAGTGTTATATATTATAGAATAGTTTAACCACTCTAAAAAAATCCCTTTCATTTATTCAATGGTCCTCTTCCCTGAACCTCTGGCAACCAATGATTTGACATTTTAAAGGGTATTGTAAACATTACTGCAGACTAATAACTGTTTGGTACACCTGGATGGCACTATGGACAGTGACATAGAGACTCTGCTACAAACAACTCTGAAGCTTACTGAGTGAACACTATCACTTCCAAGAAAATATACAACAAAACTTCAGGTCCAAAAGATCCCACAGAATGTAGGATATGTACAAGGATGAGAAGAGGGCAGTGCAAATAGTATAAATTTTAAATTAGAATATAGGCATAGCCTATACTTAGTGCAAGGATATTTTCTTGGAAAGATTTCCACCAATTTCTACTGATATTTACCTTTCATTGTCTTGCCCATTACATCAAATGCCTTGAACCACACTGTAAACTTTACATTTTAACCATTGGCATAAAAATTTTCCTTGGAAATTTTGTGGCACTACAAGAACTCCCTTGGCATATTTTTTCATAACCAGAAAGGGTTGAATTCATTCACAAAAACAACTTAATAATGGCAGAAAGTAACATCAGTCTGAGTCTCAAGCCCATATTCTAACCACTCTAGTATACTACTCCCTGATCTCTCTACTCTGCTGGTGACTGAATACGGGAAAGATATACATTAATTATACTCATATATCTAATATATATGTATATGTATGTAAATATACATACATGCTACTTAGGATATGAAAAGCACAATAAAGAATAATAAATTGACACTTCATGCAGAAACACTGAGGTAAAACTCTATTATTAAAATAAAGTACTAAAAATGGCCTGGAAATGTCAATGGAAATTCAATAGTCTATTTATCATTCTCTAACACTATTCTCTTAAACACCTTTGTGCTTCTACACCAGATGTTTTCAATACCTAGACTGCCCTTTTCATCCTTAGCTGACTGTTGAATAATAATTACTACTCGTCTTTCAAGATACATGATATTATCATTTCCTGCATGGAAACTTCTCCAACTCCCCCAAGCAGAATTAGTCACACACTTGGCTAAACTCTCATTATTTTGTTTATACACCTTTTATACAATCTGTAAATGCTCAGTGCAGAAAACAGAAACCACTCTTAGTAATTTGGGCAGAAAATTTAATACAGGGAATTAGATGTTTATAAAACTGTTATAAGGGTTCTAGGCTGGGTCTCTTGAAATGACACAGAACACTACAGAACTGACCTTAGTACAAGAGCACACATCCTAACCACGACCCAATCAGAAAGTCAGAGTGGGAACGTTGCTGACACAACAGCTGAAATTGCCTCTTGACAGTCATAAAGTTGGTAGATGAGCCTCTAGATGCTGTAGCAGAAAACTGCAGTCCCCAGGATATTGCTTGCCAACAAAAAAATTATCAAAGGGAAAGAAATTTGTCCTTTCAAATCGTGTGAATCCATTCAATTGGTGGAACCAAATTTATAACCAGAACCCTAGCTCAAAAGAAATCTAGGAAATTAAGGCTTTAACTTTTCAGCCTTTGCAAACAGCAAGGCTTGGCAGGAAGAAGAAAACTGAAGCTGAGCGAGCCAATCCATATCACTCATTATGGTATCTTGCATGATATATTTTGATGTATTTGCTTTCATTAGTGGGTCATAAAGGGGTGCAACATTGTCTTATATGACTTTTCTAATCCCAAATACTTAGTGCAGACACGACATCAACAGATATTCATGGAATGAAGAATAATTCTTTACCATCTCCTATTTATTTTGCCACCAAGTTTATAGGAGAATATGGGGCGCTATTTGGCTCGTTATTGACTTGACATGCTCCATGTATACTGAAGAGCCAGCGGGTGAGCCTGAAAAGCCAGATATAGACTGGAAAAGCAATAGGAACTTAGATCTATTATACCAAATTCAGCCATTTCTCAAATGACAAGTAGGTACGCTAGCATACCACTTTCTGTATTGGAATATGCCCAAACTCCAGATCCACATATTTGGGGAATTTCCTAATATTTTCCTAAACCAAATTTGATCACAAAAATTTAGGAAAAAACCAGACTGGATATTTGGAAAGTAGCCTCTGGGCTTCAGGAGAAAAGTCTCAGTGTTGCTGCCACCAGGAAGACTTTGACTGAGATTGGTTTTTCACCCCATTAATGCCATGCTCTTATTTTTAAAATTCTTTAATGGCTCCCATTTACCCAAAATAAAATAAAATAAAATTTTCTTACTATGTCATTCAAGACCAATTACTATAAGGTCCATAACTACCTTTACAAAACCATCCCCTTACACTTGCACTTCCAAGTGTCTGCTCCTGATCCAGATGAGCCATAGGCTTGCCTCCATGTTTTGCCCTTGACATTTTCCTTTGTGAATAATGCCCTATTTCTTCCTATTTTGAATTCAGTTTTCTCTGTTTTACACACTCTCAATACTTTACAGTCTTGTCCCTATACTGCCTCTTCTATGAAGCTCTCTTAAGGGACCCAGTTCTTTAATATTTCTCCCTCTGCCCACCTGCTATTCTACTGCCTATTCCACTTATTACATATGCCTTGAATTGGTATCTTGTTTTTGCCTATATGCCCTGCATTTCACTTAAGGTGTTAGCTGCTTCACAGCAGTAACTCATAATATATTTTTCTCCATTCACTGGTTCAGTAACTTACATCTTTGTTAAATGTCTGATTGTGGGTAGGAATGAGATGATGACATAATTGCATTTTTTCTTAAATTTTATTTAGAGTATTTTTGATAACTAAAGCAACACAATTTTGTTAAGTACCTACTATGTGTTCCCCCTTTAGCCGTTCATTCTGGAAACTTCTACTCATAAAATATTAAGGTCAAATATCATCTCTAGAGATTTTCCCTAACTGGCCTCTGCCCCAGTAGGCTGGGTTTTGTTATATTAATTTATCACATCACTTATTCCACTGGACCAAAAACCATTCTCAAACATCAGTCACTTAAAATAATAATCATTTATTGCTCATCATTCAGTGGGTCGGCAATTTGGGTTGAATTCAGAATCTCTGCTCCACATGGTTGGCTGGGTTTACTCATCTAGAGAGATAGCTGGGAAGGCTGGGCTTCCACCACTCCATATGGTCTATCATCTTCAGCAAGGCTGGTGTTGACTTGTTTTCATGGTTGAAGTGTCCCAAGGGAATGAGAGAAGATGCTGCAAAAAGTTATACAATGTTGCTTCTGCTACATTCCATTGAAAAATCACATCACAAGAGCAGTCAAGGGACAAGAGAATAGATTTCACCTTTCAATGAAAACACTTGCAAAGAATCCATGGCCATTTTTATCCACTAATTCAGTGTATTCCGGCTGTGTATTGTCTATTTCCATAATTAGATTGAGGCATCTTCATGAGCCTTCTCTTGATACTGATTTTAATATACTGAGTGACTGGCACAATGTAAACTGCTCAATATAGGAGTGAATAAATATCAGATTGCATATTAGGCAGTGATCAGAATACATATCTATGTGGAATACAAGACACAGTCCCTGTTCTTGAGTATACCAAGTGCCTGGTACCATCTGATAGGAGAGAAAAAAATGGTGAGACGAAATTTAAAGGGTGTTTTCAAACAATAGAAAAAGTACTATTCCAACAGGAAAATGCAAAAACTAATTACTATATAAATAGGATACACAGGTCAGATGAGCAAGCACACATTGAATCTGGTATTTGCATTAAGACTTGCATTATGTTTTGAGGAGGGGATTTGGATTCTTAAATAATTGGGCATATGAATTCATAAGTAGCCAGTCATTCCATTAGTAGATGGAACATGTGAGAAATATCCCAGGGGCAAAAAAAGTAAAATTGTATTTTCAAAAAGACTGACTGCCCACTTTGCCCGGAGCAGGAACTGGTGTCAGGATATGCAGGAAGATTATAGGAGAAGCTTGGTATAAGGCTCTTTGGATTTTATCTTCTTGGTGATAGGATTTTAGAGCAGAAGACCATTGGGATGAGTATTACATGTGGAGAGTGAACCATGGGAGCAGATGTAAAATGGACAGAAATGGGACAGACATAAAGTAGAAAAGAAGCAAGTATGATGAGAGCCTAAAGATCATGGTAGCTGAATGAATAAGAGCAAGTAGGGAGACTGGCAGTTTTGGGGCCCTGCTGTTCTTCAAGATGTATTATTTTATCTTCTGATAATACTGTGATATAGATGTCCAAGCCACCAATTTACAGATGAGAAAAGTAAAGCTCAGATAATTTAGGTAACTAGCTTTAGACCATATACTAATTAATAAAAAAGCTGGTTCTTCTTACCTTTGAGTTAAATGTTTTATTATGCACTTCTCAGGATATAAAAATATGTTATTGTGGCTGGGTGCAGTGGCTCATTCCTGTAATCCCAGCTCTTTGGGAGGCTGAGGTGGGCAGATCACAAGGTCAGGAGTTTGAGACCAGCCTGGCCAACATGGTGAAACCTGTGTCTACTAAAAATAGAAAAATTAGCTGGGCTTGGTGGTGCATACCTGTAGTCCAGCTACTCAGGAGGCTGATGCAGGAACATCACTTGAGCCTGGGAGGTGGAGGCTGCAGTTAGTCGAGATTGTCACTGCACTACAGCCTGGGCCACAGAGCCAGACTCGATCTCAAAAAAAAAAAAATATATATATATATATATATATATATATATATATATATATATATATATAAAATCCAACTTTTATTTTTCACAAGTTTGTGCAAGTTCCTCACCAAGTGGTGAGTGGGTTTCTAACATAATAATATGTTGATCCTGCTCTCTCTGTTTCTGCTCATACAGTAGAGAAGGAAACAGGCACTTCAAACAAACTTCACAGGAGTGAAGAGGAGATGGAAAAAGGAAGATTGAGCACAGAAATATTAAGCCAGTAACTTCCAACCTAAGTATTAAGTATTCATTCCGTGTATATCTAGCACTTAATAATGTACACACCCTGAGGAGAGTGCTGGGAAGAAAAGATAAATCAAACATGATTCCCATCTTTCACAAGATAGAAATAGTAGAGGAAATTGGCAAGTAAAAAAGAAATGCAATAATTATGGCAAAAGAACATAGGAAATTCTGCACAGTAAACCAGGAGTCACATAGGAAAGGCCTAGTTTGTGCTGAAGCGTTGAAGAAAAGCTTCATAAAGGCAACGCTCTTTGATATCATGTTGATAGATGAGAAGGTGCCCAAGTAGTAAAAAGGGGTATGGAAGCTAGGACAGGTGTTGAGGATATAAAGCAGGGTACAGTGACTACAGTATACAGAGAAAGAAAGGATCACATGGTGGAGGGGGGACAGATTATGTAGGACAGGATATTTTAACTGGAGACAGTGTAAAACAACAGGTAAAAGGGTAAATACTAGACCCAGACTGACATGCTTCAAATTCCAGTCTGCACTTTCTCCCAATTGGCTTTAGACCAGTTGTTCAACCTGTCATTAAGCCACCATCTGTAAAATGGAAATGATAATATCAAGCCTTTCTCTCCTGACTTCTAGACCAACTGGAGAACAGACAAGTGTCAAATAGAAATCAAAATATCAGCTTTAATCTGATGAATCTGGATAGTGTCTCTGGCTTAGATTTGCTATAAAAATGCACTTCCTAACACTTGCTCCATAGCTCATATGTTGGGCCCTACAGGTAAGGAGAGTTGGAGCTTCTGAGAAAGCACCTAGCATGGAGAACTGAAGTCGACTCGAACCCCCATTGAGTCTTGTTACTGAGAGTATGGTCCACAGACCAGCAACCTCAGCATTATCTGGGAGCTTGATCAAAATGCAGAATCTCAGGGCCCAGACAGGACCCACTGGGTCAGAGTCTGCACTTGAAGATCCTCCAGCTGACTTTAATAAACATTACAGTTTGACAAGTGCTGAGAAATTGGACTAGTAGATTATTTTCTCCATCTGGTCTATTAGATCCATCACTTCTTCTTCAGTGGGAGCAAGCCAATGAAAGATGGACAAGAGGCAGAAGGCCCTATCTGATACCTCTGTGAGGGCATAAGTTCCTACCTGGGGCTGGCAGAAATTCAGGATGGGTGATAGGATGCCTTCCCTTACAAATATCGGAATCGGGGAGGAAGATGACCTCATGCATGTGACTCTAATGACTGCACAACACATTCCCTAAGATTTCAAATGCAGGACAAGGGGGAAATTGAAGAGAAAGACAGAGAATCTATTTGTGGTATGTTTCATAATTTTACTTTCTATGTTAAAAACATAGATCTATCTAGAATTTCTTCTAAGTCTCTGCTCAAATGTCATCTAACAAGATATTCTCGGAGTACCCTATACAAACCCCTACCACCGCCACCACCACAACCACCACCAATGCTCAGCACTCCCTGATCCTCTTTCTCTGCTTTACTTTTTCTCTTCCTGTCCCTACTAGAATGTAAATTCCATAAGGAGCTATAAGTATTTTGTTCATTATGGTTTCCCTGGTACCTAGAATAAAGTGACACGGAGAACATAAGACAGGTACTTGATAAACACTTGTTAAATGAATGAATATGAGTTTGAGGTCCTATTAGACATCAGGTGAAGTTGTTCAATAATAATTGTGGTATTTGTAAGTCTGGAGCTCAGGAGAAAATCTGGGTTTGAGATAAAGATTGAGAGTCATCTGCTATTGGTGCAAGCTGAAGCTAGGAGGCTGGATGAGATCATTTGTAGAGAGTTATGCATTTGTGGGAAAGATGATTTGTTGGTTTCATTGAGATGATGTGGGATTCCAGAAAAAAAGATGTGTCATCCCCAGCCAGGCCTGGCCACAGAACATAAGCAGATCACTGTGAACACTATGAAATGCTGCCATCTCTTCCTGTTTTCCTCGGTCAAAGCTAGCAATTTCTTGGAAAGTTTTATGATGTCACGAAGGGTAAAACAGCCAACAACAGCATTTATCATTTATGGAAAAACACTTTAATAATTCACTGCTTCAATTAACATTTGCTGTTAATCAAGATTTCATGTCTGAAAGCCTCATACCCAAGCCCAGCAGGTCGATTTAGAATCAAGCTCCATCTGTCTGTCATGGAGCCAACAAAGAGACAAATACCAGACCTAGTTAAAGCTGGAGGTGGGGGCCACCTTCCAAAGCAGGCTGCTTCTGGGAGTGGGGCACCCCATGAAGTTAAAAGAGGCAAACTTCTGCCTCCAAAAGGGGTCTGGATTTCCCGAAGGAAACTGCAGAGTGTTTTTCCTACATAAGAGAAAGACACATTAGTTTGCTACTGAGTCTCTTATACGTTCTTTAATAAAATATTACGTCACTCCTTCATTTATTCCTTTCCCACAAGCTGAAGAGGCATTCTATATTATTATCTATATGTATTCTGGAGCAGATAAAGCCTTGCTCCTGTATTTGATAATTTATAACCTGGTAATTTGCAGATAACTGTTTCTACGAAAAGCTAGCACTTCCCCCTGAACAAGAAAGAAGCAAGAAAGGATGCTTTTTACCATTTGTTGTTAACTACTGTTCTAAGATGTATAAAATCTTACTTAGAAAAGTTGTAACTACAATAAGCACACTTTACTATGATAAAACCATACAAACAGTTTGCTACATAGCATCAAATGATCACAGATCCTACTCTCTGATTTAAATAGCAGTTACTTAATCTCTTTGAGCCTCAGTTTCTCCATCTATAAAATGGAACTAATATAGCGTGTAACTCAGAAGGTTGTAAGTATTAAAGGAAACACTGGAAAAGCATTTTGCATATTTGTTTTCTCCTGGAAAACACTAAAACATTTTAACTATTTATGTGTAATAGGTGAGATGCACTTTATGCTCTTAGGAAAAATACGTGAACACATCTGCTTTATTTTTTTAATTATTCATCTCAACCTTTTCATTCATTCAGTAAACACTTATTGGATGACTACTATGCACTAGACATCATTCCAGGAGCTGAGAATCCATTCAAAATCCCCACTCCCATGGAACTTGCAGGCTAATTCTGGGAGAAACACTAAGTGAATGAATTCATAACTAGCCAGTCATTTAATTATTCATTCATCTTTCACCATTCCCCTAGCACCCCCACCATGTTAGTTTATATATTAGTAGCTAGATGAGAGAGATGATATACAGATAGGTAGATAGATAAAAATAACTAAAAATTTAGGTGATAATAAATGGTAATTTGAAAATATCAGAGTGATTAGAGTGGGAACTACTTTAACTTGGGTATCTGAAAAAGGCCTCTCTGGGGATGTGCCATGGAAACTAAGGAGTCAGAGGAAATGCAATGCAGGCAAAGGGAACAGTGAATGCAGAGGCACTAAGGTGGGAAGGAACTTCCCTGTTACACATACAGAAAGTCTCTTGGCTGGAGGGCAGGAGCAAAAGGAAGAATGCTAAGAGAAGAGACTGTAGAGAGTCAGACCTTATAGGTCATTGTAGGCCAGTATGGGGAGATTTGATTTGATTATGAAGAGGATGTTAAGCCATTTGAGTGTTTAAGCAAGGAAGTGGTAAGTTTGGTTTACATTTTTAAAAGTTACCTCTGTGCAGAGAGTGACCTCTAAAAGGGTGGAAGATGAAACAGGAGTTGGGAAGCCAGTAAACTGCAAAGGCAATACCAGGAGTCAAACAAGCATCATAGAAGCAGAAATAAAGAAGAGCAGATGGATTCATTTAGGTTTTAGAAGTAAAGTCATGAGGAATTATTGATAGATTGAAAATAGGAAAAAAGAAAATAGAAATTCAAGTTTTCTGACTTGAGCAACTTTTAGGAATCCAGTTTCACTTCCCTGAAGCCCCCATGGTGTCCACATGAGTAGGAACATAAGAGGCTTACGTGGTTTGAGTGGGTCCATTCTGCTTCCAATAACAGATGAAGAAGGAAAACCAGAAAGCATGTCCATTCCATAATTGTCATTGTTCCCAATACTACCTCCTGATATTTCATCACTGGTTTCATAAGATCAGAGGGGTGCTTGCCTCAATAATCTCCATAAATATCCTTGACTGCCATAGCAATTCTTTATCCTTGGATTCCATGTTTATGACTGAGTCAGCTCAAAAAAAACCTATGTTCGGTCTTTTTCCGTAAAGTTTCACGTCCTACTAGGGTGGCTGTGCCAGCTGTATTTGCCAATCTCAACCACATATTGAAACAGAACCCCCTAACTCCTTTCAAGGTCTCCTGTGTTACACTCTGGGACACAGCCCAGACTTTCCCATGAAGAGGTCCTGTTTAGGGCCCTTTGTGTCATTTCCAGCCCTAGGCCTCATGTTTGCCAGCTAGATGGACTCCAGGAATTTTTCCTATCATCAAATCTCCTTATGCAAATTTGAACATCTCCTTATGCAAACCATTTCATGTCCTCCCTCCAAGCTCAGCACGACGAGGACAGGACCATGAGCATAGATAGCTTTTGCTTAAATAAGAGAGAGAAATGTTCTTTTAAACCTAGTTCCAGGGTAAGATTGGTCATACACCTAAATAAATAAAGCAGCTATTCCAATGTTTTGTCACAATGAGAAAAATCTTTCCAATTGCTATTTCCATCAGTAGAAATAGAAGACTTCCATAAACGCAAATTTTCTACCTCAAAAGCTACTCACTCACATGAGCAAAATTTAACCGATATTTCTTACCTAAATTTAAAAAAAATACGTATATGTGTAGGTACAAACTTATTCTGAGAAATACTGGTAGATGAGTCAAAGCAAATATAGAGACTGAGAATCATGTAGAAACATAATTTATCTTGGTGGCAAGTGGGGAGCATGCCATTTTGAGGAGAGATGAACAGACTCTCAGATTAACTGGAGCAGGCAGTGTCCATTCTGCATAGCAAGGAAAGGCCCTTTTATAGCTAGTGTAGTTCCTGCTGTAAAGCAGGCCAGGCTCATAGAGAATCAAATGTTCCTTAACATAATATAGTTAATAGTGAGGTTTCACAATGGGCAAGGTCCAGAGTCATGCAGCTACAAATGATTTCTCTCTTGGCATATATTAAACTATAATACCTTGATGTGATGTGTTTACATCTTAGGTTAAATATTTTTTTTAAAGCTAGTTTTACATTTCCTCTTTAGGAGGGACTACATAAAGTTAAGCCATATCCCTACACCACCCCTCCAAACCTACCAATGAGGAAGGAAACTGCGATGAGCACACCAGAGAAATGTGAGACATTGCTGGAGTTTGCAAGATGCAAAGTGAAACATTTAATCCTAACATGTAAAGAGGGTTTTCTGAGTAAAGAGAGATGACAGAGAAATGATATTGAATGACTTAATAAGATAGAGTTGCAGGAGGAAAGAAGGAAGCTGACATTGGGGGAGGCAGTTAAAGAGAGAGAGAGAGAGAGAGAGAGAGAGAGAGAGAGTGTGTGTAAATTGGAGGAAATGCCCACTGGGGGCACCATCTTTGTAGAGCATGAATGGTTTTCATGGCAGGAACTAGACTGAGTTCTGAGCTTATTCCTCCCACACCATGCTCCTATACTGAGAAGACCTTATCCTTCCCTTCTATTATCATAGCTCTGCCTGTTTGCTCTGATAAAAAACAGTGAGACTCTGGCAGAGCTGCCAGAGGAAGGCTTTGTCGTTGCTGGTTCCATCAAAGGACTTTGGTTTTTAAGAGTTTTGGCCAAGGCGGATTGTTAAATTACAACTGGTTATCAGCAGTGACTATCCTGATAGAGATCACCTCTGCCAGATATGAGAGACTTGGTTGCCCCTCACAGATGAACAGAGCTGAAAAAGAAGGGCCCTGCCATACCCAGATTACAGTGAGGCCAGGGACTCCACTGACATGGCCATACAGTACACTAGCTAATTTCTTGCTCTTATTTCTTTCTTTATGGGATATATGTGATCTACTAAACTCAGTTTTACAGTTAATTTACATAAACTGTATATAAATATGCCTTTTATTTCTGTTATCAATGTAGACATTATAAATGCACTGAAAGAAGTTTCAAAAGAAGATACTGGCAGATGAAATAGAAAGTTTCTGTGGATCAAAAACAAATAAAAAATGAAAAGTAAATGATAAACCAGGGAACATTTGCAGTAACATAACAGATCAAGTGTTAATATATTTAGAATACAAACTCAAATGAAAACAATGATAGTAATATTTCACCCATTGTAGTAGCAAACTTTATTTTAAACTGAGAATGCTCAGTGCTGGCAAGGGTACAGTATAATTATTTCTGGGGAGTAATTTAGTAATTGGTTTCCAGAGTTTTAAATATCTTCATATCCTTTGATCCATGAATTCTAATTCTGGATTAGATTTTAAAATAAATATACATATAAAGAGATCAAACATTTAAATACACAGCAGTCTTTTAAAGCATAAGTTATAAGAACAAGCCAAATGTCCGATATTTGGAGAATAGTTAGGGAAATTATATGACGTCCATATAGTGGGACATGATGCTGCTATTAAAATAACGCTCGTGAAGTTTTGAATGAAATAGGAGAGTTGTTATGAATGTTTCTTTTGAAATGAAAATGCAATATATTAACTTACATGTAACATGATTTCAATTATGTAGAATTTCATTGCAAAAGATCTGGAAAAGCATATATTAAAATATTATCTGTAGTTCCCTTAAAATTATAGGATATTTTTTGCTTTGTCACACTATTATGCTATTTCCACATTTCTGCATTGAGAATATGATTTTATAATTAGAAAACACAGCAAAATACAATACAAACGCATATTAAAAGAAATCAAGATGCCTTAAAGAAATGGCTGAATTCAAATTTGGAATATAAAAGCTATAAGATATGCATGAAGCATTTTGTTGGTACCCAAAAGTGGAGAAGCTTTCAAAGATTGTTGGGTTAGGTTATTCCAAAAGAACACAGGAGCCAACTTGAAGGGGTTCCCATTGTCCAAACATGAGACAATCTGAGGACCAAAAAGAAAATGAATAACTACAAGTAATTGGACCATATCAAATATGTTTTTAAATGCTTGAGTTCATAATGTTACTAGAATAAAAATTACTAGTCACTTTTCAAGGTTTTTAAGGAACTGAATAATTATTCCAAAAACTGAGAAATAAATAGAAATGATCAAGCATTTATTCAGGTTTTCTCTATACAAACTATACCTTAGAGAAGTGCTTCTCAAAGTGTGGTCCCTAGAACAGAAGCATCATCTGAAGATCTGTTCAAAATATAAAATCTTAGGCCCCACTTTAAACCTACTGAACTAAAATTCTGTGGATGGGCCTGAGCCTGAAAGGATTAAAATAGGGCTCTCTAAGAATTGGATCAAATTCTGATTTGGTTTTTATTTTCTTATTTCTTCATCAATTAGAAGACTCTGTGGTGGGCTTTCTTTATCAAAGAGATATAAAATCCTGGATTCACGTGTGAGCTTACAGGAAAGAGGCTCAGGTAGCATTCCAGCTTGTTTTATACAAGGGCATACAGATCAACCCAGCCTAAGGGAGAATTCTCCAAGTGCCCCAGCATAGCTCAAGTAAGGAATGCATTGGGGTTTGGGACCAAAGTCCTGGCTAGTACATTGATGCTCCTCTCTTAACCACTGTCTCAGGAAATACACCTTCCCCCAAATAATACTAAGACTATACAATTTCACAGATCAGTTCTTCCAAACCAGTAGGTAAATAATTCCAATCCCTGTAAAATGGTTCCAGAACATAAAGAATGGTTACGAAGTAAATATAACACTGATATCAAATTCTGACAAAGACAGTGCTAAATCAGATATTACCAACCAGTATTGTATATGATAATGAGTCTAAAGCCCTACATTGGGAAAAACTGGTAAAATCTGAATAAAGTATGTAGTTAAATTGTATTTTACCAAGGTTACTTCCTTAGGTGTGACAAATGTAGCACAGTTATATAAGATACAAACCACACAAGAAACTGAGTGAAGGGTATATGGAAACTCTCTATAGTATCTTTATAACTTTTCTGTGAATCTAAAATTAGTATAAAATAAAAAGGTTTTAAAAGTTATGAAAACAATTTTTTTTATTATATTTTAAGTTCTGGGATACATGCCATGGTGGTTTGCTGCACCCATCAACCCTTCATCTATATTAGGTATTTCTCCTAATGCTATCCCTCCCCTATCCCCCCACCCACCAATAGGCCCCAGCGTGTGATATTCCACTCCCTGTGTCCCTGTGTTCTCATTGTTCAACTCCCATTTATGAGTGAGAATATGTGGTGTTTGGTTTTCTGTTCCTGTGTTACTTTGGTAAGGATGATGGCTTCTAGCTTCATCTATGTCCTGCAAAGGACATGAACTCATCCCTTTTTATGGCTGCATAGTATTCCCTGGTATACATGTGCCATATTTTCTTTATCCAGTCTATCATTGATGGACATTTGGGTTCGTTCCAAGTCTTTGATATTGTGAATAGTGCTGCAATAAATACATGTGTGCATGTGTCTTTACAGTAGAATGATTTATAATCCTTTGGGTATATAACCAGTAATGGGATTGCTAGACCAAATGGTATTTCTGGTTCTAGATCCTTTAGGAATCACCAGACTGTCTTCCACAATGGTTGAACAAATTTACACTTTATTTACAAATAAAAGTGTTCCTATTTCTCCACATCCTCTCCAGCATCTATTGTTTCCTGACTTTTTAATGATCGCCATTTTAACTGGCATGAGATGGTTTATCATTTTGGTTTTGATTTGTGTTTCTCTAATGACCAGTGATGATGAGCTTTTTTTCATATGTTTGTTGGCCACATAAATGTCTTCTTTTGAGAAGTGTCTGTTCATATCCTTTGCCCACTTTTTGATGGGGTTGTTTGTTTTTTTCTTGTCAATTTGTTTAAGTTCCTTGTAGATTCTCGATATTAGCCCTTTGTCAGATGGATAGATTGCAAAAAAATTATCCTATTCTGTAGGTTGCCTGCTCACTCTGATGATAGTGTCTATTGCTGTGCAGAAGCTCTTTAGTTTAATTAGATCCCATTTGTCAATTTTGGATTTTGTTGCCATTGCTTTTGGTGTTTTAGTCATGAAGCCTTTGCCCATGACTAGGTCCTGAATGCTGTTGCCTAGGTTTTCTTCTAGGGTTTTTTGGTTTTAGGTCTTATGTTTAAGTCTTTAATCCATCTTGAGTTAATTTTTGTGTAAAGTGTAAAGAAGGGGCCTAGTTTCAGTTTTCTGCATATGGCTAGCCAGTTTTCCCACACCATTTATTAAATAGGGAATCCTTTTCCTATTGCTTGTTTTTGTCAGATTTGTCAAAGATCAGATGGTTGTAGATGTGAGGCGATATTTCTGAGGCCCTCTTTTCTGTTCCATTGGTCTATATATCTGTTTTGGTACCAGTGCCATGCTGTTTTGGTTACTGTAGTTTGTAGTATAGTTTGAAGTCAGATAGTGTGATGCCTCCAGCTTTGTTCTTTGTACTTAGGACCGTCTTGGCTATACAGGCTCTTTTTTGGTTCCATATGAAATTTAAAGTAATTTTTTCTAACTCTGTTAAGAAAGTCAATGGTAGCTTCATGGGGATACCATTGAGTCTATAAATTACTTTGGGCAGTATTGCCATTTTCATGATATTCATTCTTCCTATCCATGAACACAGAATGTTTTTTCATTTGTTTGTGTCCTCTCTTGTTTCCTAGAGCAATGGTTTGTAGTTCTCCTTGAAGAGGTCCTTCACATTCCTTGCAAATTGTATTCCTAGGTATTTTATTCTCTTAGTAGCAATTGTGAATTTTGAATTCACTCATGATTTGGCTCTCTGTTTCTCTATTATAGGTGTATAGGAATGTTTGTGATTTTTGCACATTGATTTTGTATCCTGAGACTTTGCTGAAGTTGCTTAACAGCTTAAGGAGATTTTGGGATGAGACAATGGGGTTTTCTAAATATATAATCATGTCATCTGCAAACAGAGACAATTTGACTTCCTTTTCCTATTTGAATACCTTTATTTCTTTCTCTTGCCTGATTGCCCTGGCCAGAACTACCAATAATATGTTGAATATGAGTGGTGAGAGAGGGCATCCTTGTCTTGTGCTGGTTTTCAAAGGGAATGCTTCCAGCTTTTGCCCATTCGGTATGATATTGGCTGTGGGTTTCTCATAAATAGCTCTTATTATTTTGAGATACATTCCATCAATACCGAATTTACTGAGAGTTTTTAACATGAAGGTGTGTTGAATTTTGTCAAAGGCCTTCTTTGCATTTATTGAAAGTTCTGGTTATCCACAAAGGGAAGCCCATCAGACTAATAATGGATCTCTCTGCAGAAACTCTAGAAGTCAGAAGGGAGTGGGGGCCAATATTCAACATTCTTACAGAAAAGAATTTTCAACACAGAATTTCATATCCAGCCAAACTAAGCTTCATAAGTGAAAGAGAAATAAAATCCTTTACAGACAAGCAAATGCTGAGAGATTTTGTCACCACCAGGCCTGCCTTACAAGAGCTCCTGAAGGAAGCACTAAATATGGAAAGGAAAAACTGGTACCAGCCACTGCAAAAACATACCAAATTGTAAAGACCGTCAACACTATGAAGAAACTGCATCAACTAATGGGCAAAATAACCAGCTAGCATCATAATGACAGGATCAAATTCATGCATAACAATATTAACATTAAATGTAAACAGGCTAAATGCCCTAATTAAAAGACACACACTGGCAAATTGGATAAAAAGTCAAGACCCATTTGTGTGCTGTATTCAGGAGACCCATCTCATGTGCAAAGACAAACATAGGCTCAAAATAAAGGGATGGAGGGATATTTACCAAGCAAATGAAAAGCAAAAAAAAGCAAGGATTACAATCCTAGTCTCTGATTAAACAGACTTTAAACACACAAAGATCAAAAAAGACCAAGAAGGGCATTACATAATGGCAAAGGGATCAATGCAACAAGAGCTAACTATCCTAAATATATATGCACCCAATACAGAAGCATGCAGATTCATAAAACAAGTTCTTAGAGATCTACAAAGACACGTGGACTCCCACACAATAATAGTGGGAGACTTTAACACCCCACTGTCAATATTCGACAGATCAACGAGACAGAAAATTAACAAGGATATTCGGGACTTGAACTGAGCTCTAGATCAAGTGAACCTAATTATATGTCAAGGGAAGGCTCTTGACACATAGTATGTGTTTAATAATAATCACATTACTGAATATATTTGTTTAATTTCTTAGTTTCCTGGGTTAGCTTTCCTGGACAAAAAATAATTGAGACCAATTTTACAATAAACATTGATTCCTCAGAATATATAGTTTTTCCTAGTATATGAATGCATTAACATACTGGAATTATCACATTTGAGTGAACTAGTCTTCCCAAAGCTTTGACCTCCTTAAATCTGACCTGTGGGACTTAAAGGCCTTGTGCACTAATGGGACCCTCTTAGTGCAGCTTCTAGGGGTCTTGGCCTGAAATTAACAAAATTCCAAATTGCATCATCTTGTGTTTAAAATAAGTTAGAACAACTGTGAATTCCCTCATGCATACACTTCTTCAGATGATTGGTGACCTTAGGAAAATGTTCCCAGGCAGGAACACTCAGAAAGAGATCAAAGTTGGAAGAGAAGAGTTTACCAATTAGGAACTAAGATCCCTGAGACATCAGAAGACTATGAAGCAGTCTAACTGGTTCCTTGAGAAGACAGCAGTTGGATCAGACATTGATCCAACTGCTTAACCGCCCACCATTATGTTGGATCACAGAGGCATCAATAATCTGAGTAAGGTACTTCCTTCAAACAGCCCCCGCAGTCAGAGTGCAGGCGATTCACCCTCTTTGCTCCATCAGGTATAGGCTCCATTTATTCTGGGTCTGCTCTTTTAATCCTCTGTGAGCCATTCACATGTGTAAGGCCTCTGGTCTATTATCAGAGTGTAATCTTTTCACTTTTCAAAATAGCTTCTCTCTGGAGCCAGAAAGTATAAATAGGGCACCAGAGTGCTAATCACCTCCCGTCCATTTCTGGGAATGGCAAGGCATCTGTGCAACAGTCAAAACAGAGAAGAAAAGCTGGATTCCCTTGGTCTGACCAGGGATGCAGTAATACCACCCTTAGCTCCCATTGCAAAGACATTGGCCTGGTATCCAATTAGTGTAAAGGGGAGAAAGCATGACATGCACTGCAACTGTAGAAAATAGAACAGTAATCAGCATTTAGTTTCTCTCATAGCCATTAGACTCTTGGTAGAATAAGTTAGACGCTTCTGGAATAAATTCATCACCATGACATGGAGGAAAAGAGTTCTGAATCATCTATCTTTTGGCTTGATATGAAAACAAAGGTTCATCTTCCTGGAACCTTCTTCTCCTTAGTTAGGATTTCTGTGCCCATTTTTATTTTATGATCACTCAAGTCCCTAAACATTGATTCCTTAGTCAAGAAGCAGCATAAATAAAATGCTATATTTCTACATAGTTAACCCCAATCTTCCTTAGATTTATATACATTTTTAAGACACAATGAAAATTAGGGGGGTTATTTAACTTCAGGGAAGAAAAAACCTGTTTAATTCTCCTCTGGGAAGGGTTGTGGGGAAGTTAGAGCAAGCCTAGGAGGGGCACAGTTAAGGAAGGCCAGTGTCAGAGTTGGGTGCCAGGATTCTCAATGAAAGTAGGAAGAGTCAGCCTCCAAAGTATCTAAAAGTGGATAAAATCAGAAGATAAGGATAAGCCACGTCTTAGAGGACACTATGGCCAAAATCAGGAATGTCACATCTCTATTCTACATGTCCCACATCTAATCCGACAGCAAATCTTTTCAGTTATATCTTCAAAATATATTCAGTTGCATCACTTCTTCCTGCGTGTACTATTACAACCTGTTCCAAGCTACCATCAACTCTTTCTCAGATAACTCCAATAGACTCCTAACTCCTCTCTCTTCTTCTAATTTTATCTCCCGCTACCCCAATCCTATTCTATATATGACAATCCAAGATATGCTATTAAAACATATAAGATGATAGCACTTCCCTGCTCAAAGCTCTTCAGGAGCTCACAGTCTCAGATTATAGTCAAAATCTTTACCATGGCTTAGAAGACCCTACATCCTATGCTCCCCTTATTCTCACTACAACTATCATCTCTTACCAGTCTCCCCCACTCACTCTGTCTCAGCCTTTACACTGGTATTTCCCTCTATTAAAATGTTCTTCTCATCAGACACAAGCATGACTTTCACTCTTAATTCCTTTCAATCTCTGTTCAGGTGTTATCTTGAGAAGCCTTCTCTGATCACATATATAAAATAGTAACCCCCAGTCTCCTTGTCTTTCTTACATTGATTTTATTTTTCTTCATAACACTATTGTGTACCATAAATACATGGCATACAGCATGTGTATATATATGTATGTAAATGACCGTATTTTATATATATATATAAAATATATATAAATATAAATATATATATTATATATATACCATAATATATAAATATATTATGGAGAAGGAGAGAGAGAGAGTTTATATTTTGACCAGTACCAGAGGTAAGTCCCATTAAAACAGAGACATTGCTTTACTCACTGGTGTATTCCCAGCATCTAGAATAGAGTCTGGCATATGACAGACATTCAGTCAATATTTGTTGATTAAATGAATTAATTAAAGTCAATTCAGTGTTTTATTCAGAGAGTGAGGACAGAGTTATAGCCAAGAGACAAAGCTAAGGACTAGAAGCTAGGAGGACATAGCAAAGAAGAAGGACTAGGGGCTAGAGCAAAATCAAAGTAAGATGAGTCTATAATTCAGAAGACCGAATCTCACTTTTGTTGCCCACCAAATGTTTGACATAGGGTGTGTCAACCTGGTTTGAAGCCTTGTTGTCTAAAAACCAGGAAGCCAGTAGTTCAGGGAACACACTTCATTCCCCTAGGAGAAATCAGAACATTTCCTCATCTCCAGCTCCAGTCCTATACTCTGGAATTCTTCAAATTCCCAAGGAAATTATATCGTATTGTCTTCATCTGTATTCCCAGTGTCTGGCCTGGTGCCAGGAAAAGGACAGAATGTTTGATAAATGATTATTTAAATGACCAAACTGTGAATATATTAAGAATCCCCTTTGCAAACTCTTAGAAGGTAGACTGTAAACTCTAGGTCTGATATGAGCTGAAACTCTGATGTTCCACCCTCCCTCTGCACTCTTTTCCTTCTTTCAAAAGTCCAGAGTCCTTCCCAGCGCATTATACCTTGAAAGAGAAGAGAGAACCAAACCAGGACTGAGACATCTACTTTCTCTCCATCTGCAAAAATATTTATTAGAGCATGATCCTCAAGCAAGGTCTGTTCTGCAAAAATATTTATTAGAGCATGATCCTCAAGCAGGGTCTGTTCTGCTCTTTCTTAGTTTTGCCAGTGGCTAAAAACAAAGCACCCTACCCTTTCTTTCCCACACAGCATTTGTTGCAATTCTAGCATACTTGAACATAAATTTCCTAGACACAATTCTTATATATAATTGTCTTTCATTTCAGCTTCATTCACACAAATATTTATTAAGTTACTTCTCAGTGAATAGCGCATGTAAGGCAGTCTTTGGTTGTGTGTTCTTTTCTTTCATCTTAGATTGTCCTAAGCTGATCAGACAGCTCCCTCTACGGTCTTCTTAGCATCTTCATGTTCCTCTTCCATTTTTTTCTCTTTACTTAGTATATTTTGTATTTTTTAAATCAGAATTTTCCAATACTTTCAAAGCCAACTTTCAATTTAAAGTCTCATGGTGCAGAACTATGATCATCATTTTTCTTATCTTTAGAATATCTACCACATTAAATATTTCATATCTGTATTTCCAAATTTAATATGACCCTTTCACTTCTTTGCAATTTTTACATCAGCAAAAAATTCCTTCTTATTTACAAGAATTCGGTCCTGTATTAGGATTCTCCAGAGAAACAGAACCAACAGGATATATAAATATATCCTGTTTTTATATATATATATATATATATAATATATATATCCTGTTATGGTCATATTATTGCTTAATTGAAAGGATATGTTCTGAGAAATGTGTTGCTAGCTAATTTCATTGTTGTCCAAACATCAGAGTGTACTTACACAAACCTAGATGGTACAGCCTACTGTACACCTAGACTGAATGGTATGGCATATTCCTTCTAGGGTGCAAACCTGTACAGTGTTTTACCATACTGAATACTGTAGGCAACTGTAATTCAATGGCAGTAGTTGTGCATCTAAACACATGTAAACACAGAAAAGGTAATGTGTTTTGATATTATGACAGCTACAACATCACTAGGCAGTAGGAATTTTTCAGGTCCATTATAATCTTATGGGACCACCACCATATATGCAGTCTGTCATTGAGCAAGACTTTGTTATGCAGCACATAACTGAATTGGTAAACTGTGTGTGTGTGTATTGTGTGTGTGTGTATATATATATATATTATATATATACATATATATTATATATATACATATATTATATTATACATATATATACTCTTATTACTCTCTCCTGTTGGCTTTGTCCACCCTCTCTGAGGAGAAGGTCCATGCTCAGTCTCTGGATTTCCTTGCAGACACATACATGGAGAGAGACTTATTAAAAGGAATTGGCTTACATGATTATGGAGGCTGGGAAGTTCCAAGATCTGCAGTTACTGGAGACCCAGGAGAGCTAGTGGTGCAAGATCCAGTTTGAAAGCTTGCAGCCTTGAAAACCAAGAAGAATGAGTGTTTTAGGTACAGTATGAAGGCAGGAAAACCCTGATGTCTCAGCTCAAGCAGTCAAGCAGGAGGGGTACCTTCTTAGTCATTTTATTCTATTCAGGTCTTCAATTGATTGGATGAGGCCCATCCACATTAGGAAAGGCAATCTGCTATACTTCAATAGACAATTTGAATTGTTTATCAATTCAAATATATACTCCAATGTATACATTTGAATTGGTATCCAATGTATCCAATTTTATCCAACTCAAATGTATACTCCAATACACAATTTGACTTGTTTACCAATTTGAATTGTTCATCAATTAAAGTGTATGCACCAATGTATATGCCAATGTATACATTTGTAGACATTGTATATATTCAATGTACACATTTGCATTGTTAAACATTAGATACATTAGATACCAATCCAAATATATACTCCAATACACAATTTGAATTGTTTACCAATTCAAATGTTAATTTCATCCAGAAATGCACAAACTCAGAATAATGTTTGACTAAATATCTTGGCACCCTGTGGCCCCGTGAGGTTGGCACACAAAATTAATCGTCGTGAGATTAATCACCACAGGCCCTTAATAGCTATATCTCCCAGTGTTTGTTCTACTTTTGGAAAATAAAATTTCAGAGAAGAATCCAGGTCATTCCAGACTGCTGGAAGGTTTCTTACAATATCCAGTTAATGCTTATTCTCCTTCATACAATAAATATCCTGTCCCTGCCAGGTTCATAATTTGCATCAGGTATGCACATTATTCAATCATTTATTCCACAAGCAAATATTTTGTCTTGATCACCTATTATGTGGCAGGTATTGTGCCAGGAATCATCCACTTCTTTCATCTTGCTCAGGGGCCTACAGACACCCGTATTCCTCTCTATTACTCTCTCCTGCCAGCTTTGTCCACACTCTCTGAGAAGAGGGTCCATGCTCAGTCTCTGGGTTTCCTTGCAGGCACTTTTCTTCTTCATATTCAAGCAGTATTTTTCTTACTTCTTGTTGGATTTTTAATTTTATTTATTTATTATTTTGCACATTACTTATGACTTGTAACTCATAGGCAAAGCTAGTCATTTACTCACAGTAAGATAAATACAGGTAGGAAATGACAATGGTTTGTAGTTCTCCTTGCACAACCTGGCAATGGGTTAACCCACTTGGACAGGGCAAAGAGACACTGAGTGACCCTCTTGGCTAACAGTGGTTATCAAGCCATGTCCACAATCTCAATGTTGGAGAACTACTGAGTGTTGAGCAGAAAGATGGTACCAAAGCTGCTGCTAAAGCAACAGGAAATAGAGTGAAGTGATGGGGAATCCATTGTGGGAAAAACTCTGAAGGACCAGAGACAGGCTGCTGGCACCCCCAAATATTTTTGTTTAATTGACTGGATTGAAGTTCAGGGACAAGACAACAGTTTTTGGAAAGAGAATTGGCAAGAACAAGGCCTGACTTTGGTGGTTAAGAGTGCAGACTCTGGAGCCAGGATGTCTGGTTTTAGATTCACTTCAGAGCCAAAAAATATTGGGAAAACTATTTAATCTCTTTTTATCCTGATTTCCTTCATCTGCAAAGTAAAAAAAAAAACTAAAAGTACTCACTTCATAGGACTGTTATAAAGTGGTTTAAATTAATATATGTAAACTAAAATATGTAAAGCCTTGCAATTAGAATATGTAAGCATTCCAATTTAATTTCTGCTGTTACTTTATAGGTTATCTCAATAGGAACTAAAGCAGAAGGCTAATTATAGGGAGTAAATTAAGTGAGAATTGGGGATGATTTTGTGTTTGAAAAATTTAGTGAAGATTTTCTCAGAACAGGAGATTGGGTGACTGTAACATAGTCATAAATGTGGGAGTGAAGTGAAAACAATCTATCTTGGTACACTTGGTCCAGCTCTAGAGACCCTTGCTGAGAGTGTGGCTTTATAGATTAGCCCGACCTTATAAGCACATGTTTAAGAATCTCCGGTGAGGAGGTAACGACCCCAGGCTTTAAGTATTTGGGCAGGTCAGTCTTAAAATTGTGTTTAACCACTTTTTTCATACAATTATTTAGTAATTTTCATGATGAAATATATCATTACAAAAGAATATGTAATACAAATAAAATAGACACCTGCATACTTACCAACCTACATAAGGTACAGAGCATCACTAGAACCTCTCAAGTCCCCTGAGTACTGTTCCATAATCACAACCTTCACACTTCCTCATAAGTTGGCACTATCCTGGATTTTGTTAAAGATTTTTACCATCTATATAGTGTGTTCCTAAATAATGTGTTCCTATTTTTTTAATGTTTTGAATTTTTGTGTCATAATGTTTGTATTCTTCTATAATTTGCATGTTTTTCTCAGCATTATGTCTTTGAGATTTATCTATGTTAATGCATGTGCCTATAGAGCTTTCATTTTCATTGTGAATGGGTGCTGTTAATTAACAAAAGTTTCAATTCACTGGAAAAATATCAACATTTTAAAATTGTGGGCATTAATGACATAACTTTAAAACATAGAAAGCAAAACTTATTGTAATTACAAGGGGAAATTAACAAGTCTACCATCACAAAGGGCTATTCTAATCTAACTTTATTAAGATTTAATAGATCAAGTAGAAAAAAGGAGCAATCATACAAAAGGCAAAAACAAAAAGCAGTTACATAGATAGGAAGGAGGAATTGGTCAGCATTCATGTAAAATTTTATGAAGAGAGCTGGAATGGTTTAGAGTAAGATTATTTTTTAAAATGAGCATTCACCAGAACATCCTTTTTATCTGTACCTCTTGCTGGACTGGGAACAGAAACTCAGAGATAATTACAAAATTATCAATACTTGCATACCGTGCCTGCCTTTTCTTAATTCTTCCTACCAAAAAGGAACATCATTTTGATTAGTTGGATCCAGATCACTAATTGGGCCACATTTAATAATGAAAAAGGGTCATTATAGATTTAAAAATTGCCCATATATTGGTTCTCTCTCCTTTCTTTTCCACTTTTTCACAAAATGGCAAATTGCCTTTGGACCACTCCTGGTAGGTGCACAATTCTGAGATTATGTCTTGGGGCTTCTAAGAAGGAACATGAAATAGAAGCCCCTTAACTGTGTCCTCCAGTACAACTTAGATGCATTCTCAGCCTTAAAGCTAAGGGCCCAGTCTATTTGGCTTCCCATTTTCCATTACTCCTTGTAGGAAGATTTCTCTTGGGAACTTAATGGGGATGTGTAGTTTGGTGTGACACACAATTCAGTTATTCCTAGATTCCCTGAAAATAGTAACACCTGCAGTTTACCAAATGCAATCTTTTTTTTTTTTTTTTCCTGACAAGGACACATTACTTATTTTGAGCTATCTCCCCTGAATCTGTCTTCTCCTCTGTAGGAATCATCTCCAGTTGTTCAGAGTTTCTTCTGCATCTTTTCCTGCTCTAAGTACCCTTCTCCATACCCTGACTCTTGATCAGGCTTTAATTCTTCAGTTCATTAGGACCCTGTACTTTCAGGTTGACTATTTACAGTATTTCCCCCATTTTCCCTGGTAACTCTGTGTCCTCCCCACAAGTAAAAGAGTAGAGGAACTTTTCTTATACTCCTCTACTTCCTAAGAAACAGAAAGACTAAGTTGCTTTTAATATATATGTAACTGGTCCTTATATGAGGGAATAACTCACCCGTTATCACAGAGTATATGTGTAACCCTGGTCGTAAGGATAATGTGTTTGCATTTGAATGAGATGGCTAAACATCTCAGCCTACAATAAAAGCCGTAGGTATATAAAATTATTCCTGGTGTCAGTCACATAACGAATAAGCCCATTTTTCAGATTGAAAACTGGAACTGAAAAAGTAGACAAATAGATATTCAAAAGATATATATGTAACAGATATGTTAAAAATTCTCATTTGGCCTGAGAAATGATGAAATTTTTTAATGAAGTTCATCAGTGAGGGGGTGGAAATGGGGTGGTCAAAATTAAAACTGATACATAGAGACTGACCAGAAACTAAAAAGCAAGGGACACAGATGAGATTTCAATGAACTAGGGCCAATACAAATCTACAAAGGGATGGTAAAATGCTACAAAACTATGATGAAGGGATTAGATCACTGGATTTTGTTAAATAAAGTATTTTGACATTCCATCAGTTTCTGATTTTTGTTGTTGTTGTTTGCTTTTTAGACGGAGTCTTGCTCTGTTGCCAGACTGGAGTGCAGTAGCTCAATCTTGGCTCACTGCAATCTCCACCTCCCGGGTTCAAGTGATTCTCCTGCCTCAGCCTCCCGAGTAGCTGGGACTACAGGTGCACGACACCACGCCCAGCTAATTTTTTTTTTGTATTTTCAGTAGAGACGGGGTTTCTCCATGTTGGCCAGGATGGTCTCACTCTCCGGACCTTGTGATCCACCCGCCTCGGCCTCACAAAGTGCTGGGATTACAAGCGTGAGCCACCACACCCGGCCTATTTCTGATTATTTTTCTATGCTTTTCCTTCTTATTCTGTCTTTGGCAGCTTCAGTCTGTCTTGGACCTGCGAAGGCCAAAGACTTGGTGATTATCAGGCCTAGAAGGATGGGCTCAGTTGAAACTGAGCTGAGAGAGTCCTTCAAGGAGTGAATAAAATTCAGAGCACAGAGTCACCACTATTTTAAGCAGCCCTTCCACTTCTGGAAATTCTTCCTCCAGAGATAAACCATACTAAGTCTAGGTTTCTCTTTATTTGATGGGGGTAAGTTCTTTAAAACTCAGTTCAAGCAAGAAGAAAAACAGCATACACTTTTCACATTGTCCAATTCTGGCAATTCCCCAAGGTCTCTGATGAAACTGAAGTTCTTTGAGGCCCTTACTTCCTGACTTATGGCCTGCCTCATCTGTCAGTTCCTTTCTGTAACCGTGGTTCTGCCACATTCTTGAAAAACTCATTCCCAGTGTACTGGAGTTTATTTCCTAAGTGAATCCTCAATCTGGGACCCTGTCTCTGTGATCAGATCCTCCAAATGTCAAAAACTTGCCCAGATAATTCCAAATACCATTTACACTGTATTCTTAAGATACCAGGCAATTCTCTTGGGTTTCTTTATCACTGCCTGTTCACACAAAATACACCTTTTCCTGACTTTTTAATAATTGCCATTCTGACTGGCATGACATGGTATCTCACTGTGGTTTTGATTTGCATTTCTCTGGTGATCAGTGATGTTGAACTTTTTTTTTTTGTATGTTTTTTGGCCGTGTAAATGTCTTCTTTTGAGGAGTGTCTGTTTATATCTTGTGCCTGCTTTCGATAGGTTTTTTTTTTTCTCTTGTAAATATGTTTAAGTTCCTTGTAAATTGTGGACATTAGACCTTTGTCAAATTGGTAGATTGCAAAATTCTTCTCCCATTCTGTAGGTTGCCTGTTCACTCTGATGATAGTTTCTTTTGCTGTGTAGAAGCTCTTTAGTTTAATTAGATCCCATTTGTCAATTTTGGCTTTTGTTGCCATTGCTTTTGGTGTTTTAGTCATGAAGTCTTTGCCCATTCCTATTTCCTGAATGGTATTGCCTAGGTTTTCCTTTAGAGTTTTTATAGTTTGGGGTTTTACATTTAAGTCCTTAATCCATCTTGAGTTAATTTTTGTATAAGGTGTAAGGAAGAGGTCTAGTTTCAGTTTTCTGCATATGACTAGCCAGTTTTCCCAGCACCAATCACTGAATAGGAAATCCTTTCTCCATTGCTTGTTTTTGTCAGGTTTGTTGAAGATCAGATGGTTGCAGATGCGTGGTGTTACTTCTGAGGTCTCTGTTCTGCTCTATTGGTCTATATGTCTGTTTGCTGGTGAGGCTGTGGAGAAATAGGAACACTTTTACACTGTTGGTGGGAATGTAAGTTAGTTCAACCATTGTGGAAGACAGTATGGCGATTCCTTGAGGATCTAGAACCAGAAATACCATTTGACCCAGCAATCCCATTACTGGGTATATATCCAAAGGAATATAAATCATTCTACTATGAAGAAACATGCACATACTATACATACTATACAGATACATACTATAAAGACACATGCACACATGCAGCACTATATACAATGGCAAAGACATGGAACAAACCCAAAATGCCCATCAATGATAGACTGGATAAAGAAAATGTGGTACATATACACCATGGAATACTATGCAGCCATGAAAGGAATGAGATCATGTCCTTTGCAGGGACATGGACAAAGCTGGAAGCATCATCCTCAGCAAACTAACACAGGAACAGAAAAGCAAATGCTGCATGTTCTCACTCATAAGAGAGAGTTAAACATTGAGAACACATGAACACAGAGAGGGGAACAGCACACACCAGGGCCTGTTGGGGTTGAGGGGTGAGGGGAAGGAACTTAGAGGTTGGGTCAATAGGTACAGCAAAACACTACGGCACAGGTATACTTATGTAACAAACCTGCATCTTCTGCACATGTATCCCCTCTTTTTTTTAGAAGAAGTAATACAAAAAGGAAAACATAAATAAATAAATATCATTTCCCTATACTTAAAGAAAAAGAAAGACATAAAAGAAATACATCTTTTCAGGGGTCAATATGGTCGTAATAAAGGATCCAGATTCAAAATTTTAAATTGTCTTTTTTGTTCATCAATATTTTACAGGCAAAAAGGAGAAATTACCCATCCAGACATGGACAGCACCACTCCCTCAGAAACATAAAATGCCAAAATTGCAATCATAACTTTTATAAACCTTGATGTGAAATAGATATGCACAGATAGTTTAGGAACTTGGACAGTTATCAAGAGTATCTTTTGTAGAGCTGCCTTTCTCTAGTTTAGGGAGGAAGAGATGTTATTTTATTCTAAGAACTACATTTTCTTTTTCTGTGGTCAGGGGTTTCTTGTGATACAGGGATTGATGAGAAGGAGTATATTGTAGACCATGGAGATTGAGGTTACTTCTGGCAGGGGAAAGGTGAATGGAGTCTTCATCTCTCATCATACTGACTTTCTATGTTAGCCTTGGTAGTAGGGATTGTTCCTTCCTGTTCCATTTTGTATAGCTACATGAAAGAGGACCCGGACTTGAACAGAGGTCTGTGTCACTGGATCATTCCCAACTGAGTTCCACTGTGTGACCCTAGACATGAGAGGATCATTCTTCCAGAGGCCTAAGATTCCATAAGATATCTATGATAGTCTTGGGAAATGAAGGAAATTTTGGAATGAAAGGAAAGATAGCTTGGAGAGAGGATAGTGACCTCACTGGCAAGGCAATATGAAGAGTGAATGAAGGGAGAGCAATGGCCCATGAGATCTCTTGATAAAGACCACAAAACAGCCATACCCTGCTGTAGATCCTTAAAAGTGAAGTGCTGTGTACTGAATGAATAGAATAAAATATGCCATATGGAAGAGTTCTGGTTCTAGATGGCAGATTGAGCATATTTTCCTTCCCTAATCCCTGAATCCTATGAAAAGAATAGTAAAATAAACTTTTTAACTCATATAATCAAAATAGCAAAGAGAACAACAGAAGGTAAAAGAAAGTGTGAAGATGCAGTTCCAGCAAATATTTCAACATATTTCTGTAAGTGAAAAGCAGATAGAAGAATGCTGACAAATTCAATAAATTGGAGGGAATCATAGTCTGAGTACAGCTGCAAGGCACCAAAGAGAAAAGGAAACTACATGCCTAACAAAACCCTAGGTGAGGGCAGAAGTTGGTTGCAGACTAAAAAATTAATTAAAGATCTGTGTATAGAACAGGGTCTTCAAACCCTCACCACAGCAGAAAGAATCATCAGTAGGAAAAATAATTATGAATAAATTAAATGAACTCTTAAGGGAAAATGAGGGTGTCTAATGAAGCTCTTATCATACCAAAGTTAGCCCCTACTTTCACAAAGCTTTCTCCTTTTCTAAAAATTCATTTTAAGGAAAAACTTCCAGTTACCAAGCCCACCCTAAAACACAGACCTCCTAGTCAGCTCTCCTATCCTCTATTCTTAAAAATGATAGATGTTTAACTTATCTATTGCTATGTAACAAATTACTTCAAAACTCAATGACTTAAAATAACAAACATTTATTATCTTATATACTTCCTTTGTTCTTTTCTTTTTTCTGAGATGGGGTTTTGCTCTTGTTGCCCAGGCTGGAGTGTAATGGCACAATCTTGGCTCCCCACAACCTTCTCCTCCCAGGTTCAAGTGATTCTCCTGCCTCAGCCTCCCAAGTAGCTGGGATTACAGGCATGCACCACCACACCTGGCTAATTTTGTATTTTTAGTAGAGATGGGGTTTCTCCATGTTGGTCAGACTGGTCTCGAACTCCCAACCTCAGGTGATCCACCCACCTCAGCCTCCCAAAATGCTGAGATTACAGCATTGAGCCACCGTGCCCGGCCTATCTCACATACTTTCTGAGGGTAAGGAATTCAAAAGCTGCTTAGCTGGGCCATTTTGGCTCAAAGTCTCTCCTGAGGTTACAGTCCAGATGTTGGCTGAGGCTGCAGTTATCTGAAAGCTTAATTGGGGCTGAAGGATCAGCTTCTAAGCTCATTCACATTGCTGTTAGCAAGAGGTCTGTTTCCTGCTATGTGGGCCACTTGTCATGTTATGGAAGTCAGCTTTCTCTAGAGTGAGTGATCCAAAATAGGCCAAAATAGGAAGCAGGAAACTACAGTGCCTTTTATGAACTAACCTGTAAAATTGCATACCATCATTTCAGCCACATTCTGCTGGTCATACAGACCAAATCTAATACAATGAGGAAGGTAACTATAAAAGAACATGAATATCTGGCTGGGCACAGTAGCTCACACCTGTAATCCCAGCACTTTCAGAGGCTGAAGCATGAGGATTGCTTGAAGCCAGGAGTTTAAGACCAGCCTGGGCAACACAGCTAGACTCCATCTCTACAAAAAATTTAAAAAGTTAGCCAGGCATGGTAGCACACACCTGTAGTCCTAGCTACTCAGGAAGCTGAGGTGGAAGGATTGCTTTAGCCCATGGGGTCAAGGATGCAGTGAACCATGACCATACCACTGAACTCCAGCCTCGGTGACAGAGTGAGGTCCTGTCTCTATTTTTTTTTCAAAGAGAGAACATGAATGTCAGAAGGTGAGATCACTGGAGACTATCTTACTTGGAGGCTGGCTGCCACAGTAGGCAAAAGAGAATTACCAGATAAATGGAAAAAATCTGAAATATAAAAGGAAAAGACCAAGGTAATCAAATGTGAAATGTGACTCAAGATGGTTCATGAGGGAATAGAAGAGGATTTAAAAACAATACAAATTATTAGAAACATTGATTGGTATCCTTGCATAGATTTTACAAACAACAAAATGGGAGGATGGGCCAAAAGAAAAGAAGAGAGTTGAGAAAATAGCATTCCCTGAGATGAAGGTGCATGCAGAGTACTCTTTTCCATTTTGAGATACTCTGGAGATTGGGACACCACCAATCCAGCCACAGGTAGTAGCTCTAAGAATTGACTTAGGTTCTGAGTATAACTGCTGAAGAGAATGTTGAAGAAATGCTGTATTTATTAGGTCTTAGAATTAGTATCTGCATCTGAGGGTGTTTATTATAAGCCCCTTTCTTGAGGTCCTGCATAACTGCAAATGGAATTGCTGTTTGCTTTGCTTTCATTGGAGGTGGACATTATTGGCATATGCAAGCATGCTTTGCCCATTTTTAAACTTGAAAATATTTATAACACTGCTGAGAGTTAAGCATTGAGGATATCTTACTGCTTTTCAGTACACCTTACTGTTTTTCATATTGAAAGCTAGTTGTCCTTTTTCTAAACATCTATGAAAATAATTTCAACTTTAAAGTCTCTGTATTTCTACTTTTTCCTTGCACAAATTCTGAGAACTGCTGTGTACTAGACATGGAGCGTGCAATATACAATATATAGGGTAAGCAAGTAATTTTAATATCAAATGAGAAATCCTGAGATGGTAGTACAAGGAGTTACAGGAATATATAGAAGGTGCTCCTAACCCAATCCTGGGGAGCATGCAGTAAAATAAAAATAAAAAGGTTTCCCACCTCCCTCTCAAAACCCCACATCTAACACAGCACAATATCAGATTGATTTTGCTTCATAAATGTCTCTAGGATCCATCTAAACTTCATTTTTATCACGTTGCCCTGAGTAGGCCACTGTCATCAATTAACTAGTCTATTACAATAGTCTTATTACAATAGTCTTACAAATCAATGGTCATCCTGAATCCACATCTGTCCTGTTTTCCACATAGCAGTCAGTATGTTATTTTGAAAATATATATCTTATCATGTTACTTTTCTGTTTAAAATATTTCAGCAGCTTCTCATTGCTCTTATAATAAAGATAAATTCCTCAATATGATTCATCTCATATCTATTTTTCTAATTACATCTGAAGCCATGTACCTCAGTCACATACTTTACACAACACACATGGTCTTTTGTGTATGACAGTCTGCTTTCATGCTAAGGTTTCTGAACATATTATTTCCTCCTTACATCAACATTTTCCCTCCCCCTCTTTGCCTTGTTAATTCTATATTTTCCTTTAGAATTCAATGGAATCATTTCCTCGGAGAAGACTTTTTTGACCTCCCTTACATCCTGGATACAATGAAATACATTTTACTTTATGTTATTATAAAAACATAGTTTTCTCCTTCGTGACATTTATTACAACTATGATATTACCTCTAATTGTCTGATTATTTGACCTCCTGCCACTGTTCCCCCAAAGCCTCTAAAATCAGAAATGTAGGAATGAAACCAAACTCACTCTCTCCCACCTTCCCTACTAGACTCCTTGCTCCCTATGGTCAGAAAGTTTTCTTTTAGAAGCAGAGAGAATTGAGAGAGATGAAGTTAAGCAAAGGCTATGCCATAAAGACTTGTAGGTTAAGCTAAGGATCTTGACTTTGACTCTGAAGTCAGTAGTTATCACATGGGCAATGAAATATCATATCTGAGATTTTTTAAATTTTACTATTGTCTTACTTTCAATGATAGAAATTGATTTATGCTTAACAGATTAGTTATCCACTCAGCAAGTTGTTATTGAACAATTAAACAGGAGAGAATACAAATTTCCTTCTTTTTTTTGAGACAGAGTCTAGCTCTGGCACCCAGGCTGGAGTGCAGTGGTGCGATCTCGACTTACTACAACCTCTGCCTCCACATTCAAGCAATTCTCCTGTCTCAGCCTCCGGAGTAGCTGGAATTACAGGTATGTACCTCCACGCCCAGCTAATTTTTGTTTTGTGTATTTAGTAGAGATGGGGTTTCACCATGTTGGCCAGGCTGGTCCTGAACTCCTGACCTCAGGTGATCCACCCACCTAGGCCTCCCAAAATCCTGGGATTATAGGTGTGAGCCACTGCATCTGGCTAAATTTCCTTCTTAAATGTGAGAACATTTGAATTCTGTCCTTAAATGGAAAAGAATTTGAACTAAATTATTAGACAGATAAGAAATCAATTTGCTGTATTAAAACTAAGCATGGTAACTATTTAACCAGAGGAACCAATTAATCCAACATACGGTAAAGGAAACATTGCAGTTCCCTTGAAGACAGTCTACAATTCTCCAAAGACAGAACCTGAGGGACTTTTGGACATGGTCCTCATAGCCTAACTTTTGCCCCCTACTGCCACTCTTTCCCTCAAACCCCTAAAATCAGAAATATAGGCATGAAACTGAATTCACTCTCTCTCACCTTCTAAAATCTCTAATTTCTCTTTCTATTTCTTAAAGTTGATTTTACAGAGCAGACATGGCCTTGTCAGCTGTGACTCCATTAAAAAAAAAAAGCTTTTGCCCAAAAGAAAAAGACCAATTCTCACTTGGTCTTTGTTGTCCAGTAATTTTAGTATGTGGTTCACAGAGAAAACAATGAAAGCACCTTCAGAAAGTTGGGAAGAAAGTTGTACATTGAATTTTAAACTATTTTTAAAATAATTATTTAAATTAGAGAGGTATATAAAGTCACAAAGCGGAGACAGAATAAGCTCTAGCCAAGACTTGAACAAAACTGTTTAAATGTACTAACACGTATAGAGTAAAAACATGACTATCCTTAAGATATTTAGCCAATAAAAGATGTTGAGAAAAAGGAAAGTCAATCCTTGGTAGTATTTTATTTCATGATCAGAAGAGAGAGTGTCCTGGCCCAGTATCAAAACCAACCAAGGTGATATGGCTGATATGATCCTGTGGTGGAGATGTACTTAGTAATTTCCAGGGATCTGTGATATCAGGCATTAAAATCGCCAACTAACTCCTTTTTTACTAGTTGCAGGCTCACTAAGCAGCCTTTTCGTTATAATTGAGAAACCATTTGTTCTAAGTCTATCTGATGGCTAAACTTCTTATTTTAAATTAAGTAAACTAATTGTCACTTAAGGTTTTCGTCATTAGCCTCCATGAGCTTGTTTAATGTGAGTACACTTTGAGGTTCAGATCTAGGCATTCATTATGCTGACAATCATGTTTTCAAGCTGATGGCCTAAAGACTTGTACATATTCAGGCCTGCCATAAATTTTCCAAGGAAAGAATCAGTGAACTTGTAGAAAGAAAAGTAGAAATTATTTACTTGGAACAACAGAGAAAAAAATAGTCTAAACTAACAGAGCTTCAGAGACCTGTAAGACTGAGACTATAACAAAGATTTAATATTCGCGTCATCAGAATCTCAGGAAGAAAGGAGAAGGAGGGAGGGACTGAAGAAGTACTCAAAGAAGTAATGGATAAAATCTTCCCAAATTTGGAAAGGAGCATTAACTATATACTGAAGAAGCGAAAAAGATAAACCCAGAGAAATCGAACCACACTTATATTAACTTAATTTCTGAAAACTAAAGATAAATGAAAAGTCTTGAAAGCAGTCAGAGGAAAATGACACTTTGCCTGTAGAGGAAAACCAATTTGAATGACAGTGGATTTCTCATCAGAAACCACTGAAGTCAGAAGGAAGTAACACAGTATTTTTCAAGTGCTAAAAGAACTGTCAACTCAGAATCCTATTCTCTGTGAAAATATTCTTCAGAAATGAAGGGTGAAATCAAGAAATTGTCAAGTGAAAGAAAATAATGTGTTACCTACAGACCTACCTAAAACAATGGCTAAACAAAAATGAAATGACAGCAGAAAATATTGTGGAAGATTAGGAAGAAAAAAGTATGCTAAACAAAAATATAAACTACAATAGGCTTTTCTTTTCCTCTTGAGTTTTCTGAATTACATTTGATGGTTAAAGCAGAAAGTCATAATATTGCCTGACACGATTCTAAATACATGTAGAAGAAATGTTTAAGACAATGATAATATAAATGTGGGATTGGAAAGGGATGTAATAGAAAATAAATTTTCTACATTTCAGGCAAACTGGTAAAATGATACCAGTAGACTAGGATAAGTGATATACAGATAGACAAAGACATAGATATAGACAGTTATAAATACAGATAGAGATCAGCTCATATCTAGAGCATATGATAAATCTATATAAAGAGACACATTAGAAAACATTACACATACATCAAAATGGAATTCTAAAATATTTCTAGTAAACCACAAGAAGACAAGAAAAAGAAAATAAAAGAGAAAAAAACAGAAAACAAAGAAAAATGAGTGCACTTAAACCATAGCATTATCAATAATTATATGTTATCTAAATTCACTAACTGAAAAACAGAGATGGGCAAAGTGAAATTAAAAAGCACTACCTGACTATATGCTGTGTATAAGAAACTCACTTCAAATATTGCATATATAGAGAGTGAGAGTAAAAGGATCAAAAAATAGATATTGTGCAAACATTAAATAAAAGAAAGCAGGAGTGGCAATATTATCAGATAAAATATACTTTAGAGCAAAGAAAACTACCAGTGAGCAGAGGTGGCAATATTATCAGATAAAATGTACTTTAGAACAGAGAAAACTACCAGTAACGGGGAGGTACATTATATAACGGTAAAAAGGTCAACGCAACCAAAAGACATATAGTAATCCTAAATGTTTATATCCTAAAGAAAAGAGCTGTAAAATATACAAAGCAAAAACTGATATAACTGAAACAAGAAAATGACAAATCCACAGTTACATTTGGAGACCTCTCTCAACAATGTATGGAACAGCTAGACATAAAATCACCAAAGATATGGAATAACTCAACAACATTATCAGCCAATGGGATTTAATCAGTACTTATAGAACACTACACCTAAAACCAGCAGAACACATTTTTGTTCCAAGTGCCCAAAGAACATATACCAAGATAGGCCATATCCTGGTCCATAAAGCAAACCTCAACAAAACTAAAATAAATGAAATTCTAGAGAGTGTGGTTAATATAATCAAACCATCAAAAGCAGAAACATAACAGAAGAATGTCTAAATAATTTGGAAAATGTAAACCCACTTCTATATAATCTACAGGTCTTAAGAGAATGTCTCAAAGGAAATTATTAAAAATATCTCATTGAATAAAAATGAAAATACAACATATCAAACTTTTAGAACACAGCTAAAGCAGTGTTAAGAAAGAAATGCATACAATAGAAAAGAAGAAAAGTCTCAAATTGATCATCTAAGCTGCCACCTCAAGAACCTAGAAAAAGGAAAACAAAACAAACCCAAAGCAAGCAGAAGAGATGAAGTAATGAAGATAAAAATGGAAATCAATAAAACTGAAAACAGAAAAAAAGAGAAAAATCATTTGGACGAAGATGGGGAGATAATGAAATTGGCAAACCTTTAACAAAATTGATATTAAGAAAGAGAGAAAGAGAATACGAATTACCAATATATGGAATGAAACAGAAGATCTCACTATAGACCCTGCACACATAAAAAGGATCGTAAGGAAATAGTATGAACAACACTGAAACCATAAATGTGCTAACTTGGATGAAATGAGCTAGTTCCTCAAAAAACACAAAGTACCACAATTCACCCAATATGAAAGAGATAATCTGAATAATTCTATAATAAAATTGAATTTTAAAAACTCCCCCAAAATATATCTCCAGACTCAGATGGTTTCTCCAGAGAATTTTACCAAACATTAGAATAATAATTAACATAAATTCTACATAACTGCTTCCAAAAAATAGAAGATGAGGGATTGTTTCCCAATTTGTTTTATGAGGTAATATTACCATAATACCAAAACAAGACAGTATATTGAAAAAGAAGCTAAAGAACAATATCCCTCATGAATATAAGTGAAAAAGTCCTCAAAATATTAGCAAATACAATTCAGCAATATGTAAAAAGAATTATATACCATGACCAAGTTGAAATGATTCCAAAAATGCAAGGCTGGCTCAATATTTAAAAATCAACCAGTATATACCCAGTAATGGGATGGCTGGGTCATATGGTACATCTAGTTCTAGATCCTTGAGGAATCGCCATACTGTTTTCCATAATGGTGGAACTAGTTTACAATCCCACCAACAGTGTAAAAGTGTTCCTATTTCTCCACATCTTCTCCAGCACCTGTTGTTTCCTGACTTTTGAATGATCGCCATTCTAACTGGTGTGAGATGGTATCTCATTGTGGTTTTGATTTGCATTTCTCTGATGGCCAGTGATGATGAGCATTTTTTCATGTGTCTGTTGGCTGTGTGAATGTCTTCTTTTGAGAAATGTCTGTTCATATCCTTTGCCCACTTTTTGATGGGGCTGTTTGTTTTTTTCTTGTAAATTTGTTTGAGTTCTTTGTAGGTTCTGGATATTAGCCCTTTGTCAGATGAGTAGATTGCAAAAATTTTCTCCCATTGTGTAGGTTGCCTGTTCACTCTGATGGTAGTTTCTTTTGCTGTGCAGAAGCTCTTTAGGCTATAAAGACACATGCACACGTATGTTTATTGTGGCACTATTCACAATAGCAAAGACTTGGAATCAACCCAAATGTCCATCAGTGACAGACTGGATTAAGAAAATGTGGCACATATACACCATGGAATACTATGCAGCCATAAAAAAGGATGAGTTTGTGTCCTTTGTAGGGACATGGATGCAGCTGGAAACCATCATTCTTAGCAAACTATCACAAGAACAGAAAACCAAACACCGCATGTTCTCACTCATAGGTGGGAACTGAACAATGAGATCACTTGGACTCGGGAAGGGGAACATCACACACCGGGGCCTATCATGGGGAGGGGGGAGGGATTGCATTGCGAGTTATACCTGATGTAAATGACGAGTCGATGGGTGCTGACGAGTTGATGGGTGCAGCACAGCAACATGGCACAAGTATACATATGTAACAAACCTGCACGTTATGGACATGTACCCTAGAACTTAAAGTATAATAATAATAAATAAAAAATCAACCAGTATAATCCACTATTTTAACAGACTATAAAAGAAAAACCACATGAACATAGCAACAAGTTCAGAAAAGATATTTAATAAAATTCATCACCCATTCATGGTAAAAACTCTCAGAAGCATAGGAATAGAAGGAAATATCCTCAACTTGATAGAATATCTATATAATATCTACAATACCATTATCTTTAATGGAGAAAGATGCTTTTCCCTTAAGGTTAGGAATAAGGCATTCACCACTCTTATTCAAAATAATGCTGGAAGTTCATCCAGTGCAATAAGACAAGAAAAAGAAATGAAAGGCAAACAGAAAAGGAAGAAATAAAACTGCCCCTATTTGCAAACAAAATGATTGTCTAGGTAGAAAATATCAACGAATCTACAAAAAACAACAACAACAACAAAAACCCCTCTAAATTCCTAGAACTAGTAAGTGGGTTCAGCAAGGTAATGAGATACAGGATTAATATACAAATGTTATTCATTAGTAAAGATCACATGGAAAATGAAATTTAAAATACAGTACCATGTATAATCACTTGAAAAATGACACAGGTATAAATCTAAAAAAAAAAGTACAAGATTTGGATGCTGAAAATGACTAAATGCTGGTGAAAGAAATCAAAGATCAAAAGAAATGGAAATACATACTGGTTTAACAGATTGGAAAACTCAAAACAATAAAGATGTCAGTTCTTCCCATATTCATATGTAGGTTTAGCACAACTCCTATCAATTTCCCAGTAAGATTTTTCATATAGAGAGATGAGATAGACAATCCTAAAATTTATATGGAAAGGTGAAGGAATGAAAAAAGCTAAAAAACATATTAAAAACAAAAATCAGAAAGAATTGGTCTATATGATTTCAAGACTTATTGTATAGTTACAGTAAACAAGACTGTGTGGTACTAGTGGAGGAATAGATCAATAGAACTATGGGACACAACAGAGAATTCAGAAATGTACCCAAAAGTGTTCAATAGATTTTTGACAAAAGTTCACAGGTAATAAAGGTAATTTAACAAAGGAAAGATTACCTTTTCAACAAATGGTGCTGGAACAACTGGACATCCATAGACCAAAAGCAGCCACACGTGCGTGTGAGCATGTGCACACACACACACACCCCTCAACCTGTTTTATACCTTATACAAAATTAACCGAAAATGAATATAAATTACGCCCATAAATGTAAAATGTAACACTTATGATAAGTTTAGAAAAAACCTAAGAAAATATCTTAAGGAATCATGGTTAGGCAAAGATTTCCTTGACTTGATACACTTAATCATAAAAGGAAACACCGATAAATTGAACATCAAAAATTAAAATTTGTCTCTGTGAAAAACAGTTAAGAGAATGAATAGGCAAGCTACATGGTGGAAGAAAATATTTGAAAACCACATATCTGACAAATTACTAATATTTAGAAAATAAAAGGAACTCTCAAAACTAACCAGTAATAAACAACTTAATTACAAAGTAGGCAAAGGATATGAAGAGACATTTCACCAGAGAATATGCATAGTTATCCTCTGGCATGTGCATATGTCAAATAGGCACATGAAAGGATGTTCAACATCATTAGCCATGCAGGAAATGCAAATTAAAACCACAAATGAGACCTCATTACATATCTATCAGAATGGCTAAAATTAAAAATAGTGACAACAGCAAATGCTGGCAAGTTTTTAGAGAAAATGACTTACTCTTACACTGCTGGTGTAAATGTAAAATGGTACAGCCTGTGTGGAAAACAATTTGGCAGTGTTTTAAAAAAGTTATACATGCAACTACCATATGATCCAGCAATTTATGATCCTGGGCATTTATCCCAGAGAAATGAAAACTTATGTTCACCCAAAAACCTGTGAACAAATATTTATAGCTGATTTATTCATTATACTCAAAAACTGGAAAAAAACAAGGAGTGAATGATTAAACTGTGATGCATCTGGCTGGGCTCAGTGGCTTGCGCCTGTAATCCCAGCACTGTGGGAGGCCGAGGTGGGCAGATCACTTGAGGCCAGGAGTTCGCGACCAGCCTGGCCTACATGGTGAAACCTTGCCTCTACTAACAATACAAAAATTATCTAGGCATGTTGGTGGGCACCTGTGGTCCCAGCTACTTGGGAGGCTGAGGCATGAGAAATACTTGAATCCTGGAGGCAAACGTACAGTGAGCCAAGATCAAGTCACTGCACTCCAGCCTGGGCAACAGAGTGAGACACTGTCTAAAAAAACAAAAGAAAAAAAATAGTGATGCATCTATACCTTGCAATACTAATCAGCAATAAAAAGATACAAACTATTAAAACATGCAAAAACCTGAACACATCTCCAGAGAATTTTGTTGAGTTTAAAAACACAACAGCCAATCTTTAAAGGTTATACACTGTATCCCTCCATTTATATAACATTCTTAAAAATACAAAATTATAGAAATGGAGAAGAGATTTGTGCTTGGAAGAATTTAGTGAGGGTTACTCTAAACTGAGTAAATTGAATAAAGGTACTCCAAACTGGAATATTTCTGTATTATTTCTTAATAATTTAATATTTTCTTAATTATTTCTTAATAATGTGTTATATTAATAATGTATTATCTCTAAATAAAAAGTTAACCAAAAAACTACTACAAGAATATTAACAATATTGAAAAGTAAATAAAAACTTTTTCTTCCCAAATTTGTCTTTCTTGTTACTTTACGCTTTCTATCAGAATAGGAGCAATAAATATGTATATTGAACACATGTGAGAGTCATTTTAATATTACCTCATTTGGTGCTCACGTAAAACTCTGAGGCAAGTTGTATCATCCCATTTTCTATTTCAGGTATCTAAGTCCTAGTTTCTGTAACTTATTCAAGATTAACAGTTGAGCATCAAGTGACAAAGCCAAGATTCACATTTAGATCTGGCTGGCTCTAAAACCAGTGCTCTTGACTGCCATTATATCCTTCGTAGACAATAACTTGGGAAGGATTTTATTTTGGACTGAGAGCTTGGAGCATGTGATTTTAATTGTGTTTCTCTTCATCCACTTTTCTTACATTTCCTTCCCTACATTGCTCCTCTGCTCTAATGCAGATATGTTACTTGTATTCCAGGAGCATCACAGGCAAGCTGAGCTTTTCCTGCTTCACTGACTGACCTCATAAAATCCAATACTTCTTAAAATAAGCTTTTAAATAGCTCATGGAAACACTGTTGAGCATTGCCTGCAGTACCCAGGGTTTGTTCAGTTCTGAATCTCAGTAAAAGCAACTGCCTTACACTTCCCCATCCTCCATATTGTCTAATGAATCTGGGTAGTGGTGGCAGTGGTTTTTAAGTATGTTAATAAGAAAACCCACTCATTATTATAATTAAAATTCTCACATGGACTGATTCCTCAGTCTTCTGGTCAGATTTTCATGACTTGGAGATATTAAATTATTATTACATGCATATGGGAGGTTCTTTAGGATTGTCAGCCACTCAGGTTCTACAGAGATTCCAGTAAACAAAATGCTACACAAACCAGCTTTTTTTCTGCAGTAATCTTTCAAAATTTTTTGAATATACATTAATTATTACCATGTGCTGGGCACTGTGCTGTGTGTTTTAAATATGCTAAATGACGTAATTCTCCCCAGTCATAAAGTGAATATTTTTAAAAATCATTCCTATCGTACAGATGAGAAAACAGACATGGAGAAGTTAAGTGATTTGCCTTAATGTAGCAGGATGAACTGCAGACAAAACTCCTCAGACTCCGAGTTAAAGAAGGAAGGACTTTATTCGGCCAGGAGCATTGGCAAGACTCCCGTCTCAAGAGCCGAGCTCCCCAACTGAGCAATTCCTGTCCCTTTTAAGGGCTCACAACTCTAAGGGGGTCCACTTGAGAGGGTCGTGATCGATTGAGCAAGCAGGGGGTACGTGACTGGGGGCTGCAGGCAACGGTAATTAGATCAGAAGAGGACAGGATTTTCACAGTGCTTTTCTATACAATGTCTGTAATCTATAGATAACATAACTGATTAGGTCAGGGGTAGATCTTTAACTACCAGGCCCAGGGTGTAGTGCCGGGCTGTCTGCTTGTGGATTTCATTTCTGCCTTTTAGTTTTTACTTCTTCTTTCTTTGGAGGCAGAAATTGGGCATAAGACAATATGAGGGTGGTCTCCCCCCTTATTAAAACCACATATGGGTTAGGATTTTGAACTCAGGCAGTTTAATTCAAGAGCACAGAAGTTCAAACACCATGTTACTACTTCTTATTTTAATGAATTCATTTCTGTAGTTTATAAATTTATTTCCATGAGCCTTTGGAGATTATTAGAAGGTAGTTGAAGTTGGGAAAGAAAACAGAAGTAAAAAAAGTGGCAAAGAAATAGTGATTAAAAACACTTTATTTTATAATAATTTCAAAGTTACAGAAAGGTTGTAAAAATAATTTCAGTATGCCTTGTCAGGGTTCCGAATTTTTAACATTTGACACAATTTCCTTACCACTTTCTCTCCCCACTCCACCCTGCCTTTATCTACACACACACATTTCCCCCTAAACCCGTTGAAAGTCAGTGGAAGCCATGATAATCCATTATGCCTATATCTCTAAGAAAAGGACACTCTCCTATATAAGCACAAAATTGAGAAAATGAATATTGAGACCATATGATTCACAAATCCCATTCAAATTTCACAAATAGTCCCAATAGTGTACATTATAGCAAAAGAAAGTACAAGAATATTCTGGTTCAAGGTCTGCCTGGGTTAAATGTTACCATTCATCGTCACTTTTTATTTTCTTCCATCTGAAACAGTTTCTTTTCTTGTTCATCATGTTGACGTTTTTGAAGAGTACAAGCTAGCTATTTTGTAGAATTCCCCTCAGCTTGAGTTTAATAATCCTGCTTCAATATTAGATTCGGGTTATGCATTTATGGCAGGAACATCACAGAAATGATGCTGTGTTCTTCTCAGCGGATCATAACAAGAACACAATGTTGATTTGTACCATTCTAAGTGATGTTAATTTTTACCACTGGGTAAAGGTGGTGCTTGCCAAATTTCTTCACTATAACTTTGTAGTCTTCCCTTTACAATTAAGTATTTTGTGGAGAGATCCTTTGATATTACATTAATATCTTATTCCTCATCAAACTTTTACCCACTAGTTTTATACTCTATTGATGATTCATACCTAATTACTATGATGTTTGCTAATAATGACTTTCCAACTTTATATCATTCCTTCTACTTTTACTAGTTGATTCTGTACTGTAAGAAAGAGCTTTTGCTTCTCCCATATTTCTTTAATCATTTATCTCACTATGGACTCATTGATCCTTATTTTAATCAATAGGTTACAATCCATTTCTATCTTTATTTATTTTGATGCTGAAACTGTTCCAGTAGTCCTTCAGGCCGCTTACTGTGTCATTTTGATAAGTCCACATTATTTTTAATCACTGTCTTGTTTTATGACAAATCAAGACATTTTGGGCTCATCTTGTACTTTCCTTGCCCCAGCCCTGAAATTAAACATTTCTCTAAAACGTCTTTGTTTCTCTTATTGGAGAAACATATATATATACACGTTATATATATATAAAATATATATATAAATATATATATAATATATATGTTATATTTTATAACTATTTTATAAATATTTTATAATATATATAATATATATATTATATATATAAAAGTTATATTTATATATATATATATGTCAAGATCTGGACACTAAGTGTGTTCTGGGCTCCACTGTTTTTAGGCTGTCTCAGCAGAAAAGCTAGAAAATATATAAAACGTACACACACGTATCGGTCTACACATGCACATACAGGGCTATGTCCTTTTTCTTTCTTTCACTCTCTCTTTTGTGTGTGTGTGTGTGTGTGTGTGTGTGTGTGTGTGTGTGTATAATATAAATATATATCTTTCTTTTTTTTTTTTTTTTTTTTTTTTTTTTTTTTTTTTTTTTTGAGACGGAGTCTCACGCTGTTGCCCAGGCTGGAGTGCAGTGGCGCGATCTCGGCTCACTGCAAGCTCCGCCTCCCGGGTTCCCGCCATTCTCCTGCCTCAGCCTCCTGAGTAGCTGGGACTACAGGCGCCCGCCACCGCGCCCGGCTAATTTTTCGCATTTTCAGTAGAGACGGGGTTTCACTGTGGTCTCGATCTCCTGACCTTGTGATCCGCCCGCCTCGGCCTCCCAAAGTGCTGGGATTACAGGCTTGAGCCACCGCGCCCGGCCAAATATATATCTTTCTCAAGAGTTCATCATACTGGTATCTCCAATTGTGATGGAACATCATTCTGTTCTAATTTTCACCCTTTAAATTATTGAATATCCATTCTCTTACAGTGAGAAACTTGGCTCCTATTACTTTTGGTCATTTCCTTTATTTATTAACAATGCCTCTTTAGCTCTAGGCCCACAGGATCCATTAGCCAATGCTGTCTCCTAGGCCCTGAATGCCTCCTCCACCCAGGCCCTGCAGTCCTGCAAGAACAGACATTTTTGCAATTAAGCTTTGGAAGAGTAAGAACAATAATGTCAACAGACCAGGGCCTTAGAACTGCCAGGGTGGTGGAATATGTGAGTGATAATACAAGGCTGCATAAGGTTCAGTGTACATACAAAAGATGGAGGAGGGGGTTAGGAAATACTTTATGTATAAGCTTACCACTGTTCAGCCCTTAAAATTATATCTGGCAGAGAGAAGAGATAGAGAAGGGACAGACAGAGTGCACAGCATGAGCAAAGATGTGGAGATATCTTTATCTCAAAGATATGAGCAAAGATATGAATAGAAACAGATTTTTCTATTCAGAAAATTTTATGCAGAAGACAAAACCTGCAGAGATGACTGCAATGAGAGATAAAGCTGTACAATACGCAGGATACAAGTTTTATATATGATTTACAAAGATGTTTAAAAATTATTCAATAGTTAATGGGGAGCTATTGTCTAGTTTTAACATGGGAGGTATTTTAGTTCTAAATGTTAGTTCCTAAAATGCCACTCTTTCTGAAGCATTGAGATTAAAATTGAAATGGGACTACACTGAAGGTGGGAAATAGTTAAAAGACTGCTGTGGTATCTCAGAGAAGGGACCTAGAAAGCACTGAACCAAGGCAATAGCCATGTGAATGGAAATAAGAAGGTGGATGTAGAAGTGTTAAGAAGATAGAATCAATATGTTTTAATGGTAATTAGAGATGGATAATGTGGAAAAAGCTGAAACATACAGGGACATCTATCATCCTTGCATAGGAGACTGAGATCATGGTAGTAACATTCACTAGTAGAGAATAGAGAGGGTGTTTTAGGAAGAAGATGATGAATTCAGCTTGTGACTTCTTGAGTCTCTCTATTAGTCAGCTCAGGCTGCTATAACAAATTACCATAGACTACGTGGCTTGAAGAATAAATGTTCATTTCTCACAGTTCTGGAAACTAGAAGTCTAAGATCAGGGTGCCAGTATGTTTGGGTTCTGGTGAAGGCCCTGTTCCAGGTTTACAAATGCCCATCTTCTCATTATATCCTCAAATAGCAGAAATAGATATAACCTCCCTTATGTATCTTCTAATGAGGGCACTAATCCCATTCATGAGGGCCCCACCCTCATGACCTAATTACATCCCAAAGACCCTCCCCCAATACCATTGCACTAGGGGTTGGGATTTTTCAATGTATGAATTTCGGAAGGACACGGACGTTTAGTCCATAACCATCTGAGTTGCCTGTTGTATATCCAGTAAGATATGTGAACTGAGCAGTAGGTCTGGTGCTCCCAATTGAACAAGACTGAAGATAAAACTCTGAAAGTCACTAGTGTATTGGTGGTAGTGGAAACTGCATAATCGATTATACAACCTAGAGAAGTTTGTTCTGTGAAAAGAGAAGAGACAGCCAAGAACAAATCCTGAAAACAAAAACATCCAAGGAATGCCTAGAAGATTTGAAGACTTGCAAAAGAGCCTATGAGGAAATGATTGAAGAATGAGAGGAAGAAGCAAGAATGTTCAGAAGCCAAGCTTATGGGAGTGACTTCTTGCTTTAAGTCACTTTTGAAGCCCCACAATACAACTTTCTCAATTAAAAATAACCAAACAAACAAAAGGGAAGAAAAATGTACATTCAGTGACAAAAGCTAAAATTAAAACCAATTCCTAATGACATCAGCATCTTTTAGGAATCTCCCACTTCATTCCTTAACATTCTCATGCTTTGTCTCATACCAGTGAGGCTCTGAAAACATGAGTGGAAACTATAATAATTCATAATAAGCTCAACTACTCACAAACTACTCCATGACCACCTTCCTCCTGGCATTTTTGGATATGTATATACATCTCCATTTCATCCATCAAGCTGCTCCTCTCTACCACCCATCTGCATGGCTTTCTCATCATCCATGTGTGTACCTTTGATGCTCCCTTCTCAAAAGTTTAATGTGCACTGAAATCATGCGGTGATCTTGTTAAATGCAGATTTTAATTATAAGTGGAGTCTGAGATTCTGCATTTCTAACAAGCTCCAATTGATACATTGCTGCTGATCTGAGGAGCACACTTCGAGTAGCAAGGGTTTTTCTCACATCTCCACCTGTTTATAACATATATTCTTATATATGGTCTCTCAATCTCTGCCCTTTTATTTCCCCATTGATGCCTCTTTCAACCTTACTATGCCCTCTCCTTCTTTTTCCTCATCCACTATGCATCTGTAGCTTTTATTCTGGGCATTCAATAATGTCATTATCTTCCTCACGTTATTCTTATCCTGTGCCTTAACTTGACACAATTCCTACTGCTCCTTCAGTTGGACTTGACTTTGCATTAGGAAAGCAAGCTGATTAAATGAAGCCACACTAGTGTGTTAGTTCCTGATAGCCATTTTATGCCTTTCTGGGTGTTTGTTCATTGAACCTCTCCGGAAAGTAGGTTGATGCAGGAAGATTTTCCTTGAATCATACCAAGTGGCATCACTGTGCAAGACCAGGCTTGTGGGTTGAAGGGAAAATACAAGCAGAGCATGGTCTTCCAAAATCTCTTAATTTTCCCTGTAACAGGAGTTGCTCCTTTTCTCCTTCTCTAATCGCTTTTTGGGACTTGAGTCTTGAAAATGCCAGGCATTCATAAGAGGCAGTGAAGATTATAGAGATTATATTTTATGGACCCAAAATTGGAACACTGTGGTATAATGACACAGAACATCTGAAAATGTGACTCCCTCAGAAAATTCTATAACCCTGTTTGCAATGTAAAAATTGAATAAGATTTCAATTTTTGCTCTGGTATTACCTATAAATTTTTAAAAAGTTATTCAATTTTTCAAACCCTTGGTTTTTTTAATCACCAAACAGGCATAATAAAATCTATTTCAAAGATAATTACAAGAATTAAATCCCCAAATTTCTATATAATGTGAGAATCCAGAGGCAATTCACTTCCCTTTCACAAGTAGTGTTGCATTAAATCTTCACAACGATCTATGTCTGCACTTTTTACTACAACTGTACAGAAAAAAGAACAGAGAAACAGAAAATGTAAGCAATTTATCCAAGGTCACACCGCTATTAAGTTGCACAGCTGATTTGAACTTTGGCAGTCTAACTCCATATCCTGCAATTATTCTATTTTGGGCAAAGTATAATACAGCATTCTTTTGGGACCTAATGCAAATTACCAGCAGTTTTCAGCATGGTGAGCATGAGCATTTTGACGGCACAGCCTACATCTGATTGATCTTTGTATCCCTCCTCCACCCCATCCCAGGCCTTGTGCTTTGCCAGTTGCTCAGTACATTTCAGTTAAAAAAAAAAAAAAAAAACTCTACGGTAAGTGGCAAATAATTCTGAATGGAGAAATGTAAACTTTAGTCACCAAAAAAATCAATAAAGGCACAAAACTTTAATGAATGTCCAAGATTTCCATGCAATTTTTTATTTTACTTTTCTATTAAAAGATCAGAATTCATCAATCTTAAAATCCCTGGTAAGACTGGAGTTCAAATGAAGCATATCTATAATTCACTCTTTTTATCCCTTAAAAGCATATAGCCCATTATAATAAAACACATGCTCTTGGGCTTCTTCTGTCTTATTATTCTAAAAAAATAAAAGATATGAGGAATTGATACTTTCTTTTTATGTAACTCTAAAAATATATTTTTATTTAGTTTTATTTTAATATAAATATATTTTATTTATTATTATAAAATAAATAAATATTTTATTTATATTAACTAAATAGTTAATAAAACTATTAACTCTAAATAAAATACTTTATAAATATTTTATTTAATATTTATTTATTAATATACTTTATAAATATTTTATTTAGAGTTAATAGGGTAACATAATGCAGTTGATTTCCTGTCATCAAATCCGGATTTAGGTCTGGAGAGACTGATACTCCTTCTCAAGAACAATGCACAGCACCAATACACAGTGGTGTTTCTTGCAATAATTAAATTTGTCATCATTCTGCCAGCCACCTGAGAACTCTGGTGGTGTGGTGACATTTATCTTATTGTGAAGACAATATGGAGAAGAAAAGTCAAAAGTAACCAATCCATGAACACGGTAGTATTTTACAACATGAGTTACATTCTAGAATAAATATATAATGTCCAATAAGCCCAGCTAGGCAATAAGGAAACAAAGTTTTGACCTCCTAAAAGTCAGTGTAGGAACTCAGAAAGAGTCATTAGATTTGGAAAAGAGATTACTATGATGTGTGATATCATTAAATTTTTTTTCTGTTTCCAGAATTATCTCTGTTTCCCAAGAGATTGCTTTTTTCAATATGTATACCTTAGTCACATGCTACAGGCATTCCTTAACTATCTAATGACTCACAGTTGCCCATTCATATTTAAGAATAAGGGAGTGCCATTGGAGGTGGAGCAAGATGGCCGAAAGGAACAGCTCCAGTCTCCAACTCCCAGCGCAAGTGACACAGAACACAGGTGATTTCTGCATTTTCAACTGAGGTACTGGGTTCATCTCACTAAGGAGTGCAGGACAATCAGTGCTGGTCAGCTGCTGCAGCCTGTCCAGCGAGAGCTGAAGCCGGGCGAGGCATCGCCTCACCTGGGAAGTGCAAGGGGGAAGGGAATCCCTTTTCTTAGCCAGGGGAACTGAGACACAAACACCTGGAAAATCGGGTAACTCCCACCCCAATACTGCGCTATACCAAGGATCTTAGCTAACGGGCACACCAGCACATTATATCGCACAACTGGCTGGGAGGATCCCATGCCTATGGAGCCTCCCTCATTGCTAGCACAGCAGTCTGCCACCTAACTGCAAGGCAGCAGCGAGGCTGGGGGAGGGGCGCCCGCCATTGCTGAGGCTTAAGTAGGTAAACAAAGCCCTGGGAAGATCGAAATGGGTGGAGCTCACAGCAGCTCAAGGAGTCCTGCCTGTCTCTGTAGACTCCACCTCTGGGGACAGGGCACAGCTAAACAACAACAACAACAACAACAAAGCAGCTGAAACCTCTGCAGACACAAACTACTCTATCTGACAGCTTTGAAGAGAGCAGTGGATCTCCCAACACGGAGGTTGAGATCTAAGAATGGACAGATTGCCTGCTTAAGTTGGTCCCTGAACCCTGAGTAGCCTAACTGGGAGACATCCCCCACTAGGGGCAGACCAACACCCCACACCTCACACGGTGGAGTACACCCCTGAGAGGAAGCTTCCAAAGAAAGAATCAGACAGGTACACTCTCTGTTCAGCAATATTCCATCTTCTGCAGCCTCTGATGCTGATACCCAGGCAAACAGGGTCTGGAGTGGACCTCAAGCAATCTCCAACAGACCTACAGCTGAGGGTCCTGACTGTTAGAAGGAAAACTAACAAACAGGAAGGACACTCACACCAAAACCCCATCAGTATGTCACCATCATCAAAGACCAGAGGCAGACGAAACCACAAAGATGGGGAAAAAGCAGGGCAGAAAACCTGGAAATTCAAAAAATAAGAGTGCATCTCCCCCTGCAAAGGAACGCAGCTCATCGCCAGCAACGGATCAAAGCTGGACGGAGAATGACTTTGACGAGATGAGAGAAGAAGCCTCCAGTCCATCAAACTTCTCAGAGCTAAAGGAGGAATTACGTACCCAGCGCAAAGAAACTAAAAATCTTGAAAAAGAGTGGAAGAATTGATAACTAGAATAATTAATGCAGAGAAGGCCATAAACGAACTGACAGAGATGAAAACCATGACACAAGAAATACGTGACAAATGCAAAAGCTTCAGTAACCAACTCGATCAACTGGAAGAAAGAGTATCAGCAATTGAGGATCAAATGAATGACATGAAGCGAGAAGAGAAATCTAAAGAAAAAAGAAGAAAAAGAAATGAACAAAGCCTGCAAGAAGTATGGGATTATGTAAAAAGACCAAATCTACGTCTGATTGGGGTGCCTGAAAGTGAGGGGGAAAATGGAACCAAGTTGGAAAACACTCCTCGGGATATTATCCAGGAGAACTTCCCCAACCTAGTAGGGCAGGCCAACATTCAAATCCAGGAAATACAGAGAATGCCACAAAGATACTCCTCGAGAAGAGCAACTCCAAGACACATAATTGCCAGATTCACCAAAGTTGAAATGAAGGAAAAAATCTTCAGGGCAGCCAGAGAGAAAGGTCGGGTTACCCACAAAGGGAAGCCCATCAGACTAACAGCAGATCTCTCAGCAGAAACTCTACAAGCCAGAAGAGAGTGGGGGCCAATATTCAACATTCTTAAAGAAAAGAATTTTAAACCCAGAATTTCATATCCAGCCAAACTAAGTTTCATAAGTGAAGGAGAAATAAAATCCTTTACAGATAAGCAAATGCTTAGAGATTTTGTCACCACCAGGCCTGCCTTACAAGAGACCCTGAAGGAACCACTAAACATGGAAAGGAACAACTGGTACCACCCATTGCAAAAACATGCCAAAATGTAAAGACCATTGAGGCTAGGAAGAAACTGCATCAACTAACGAGCAAAATAACTAGTTAATATCATAATGGCAGGATCAAGTTCACACATAACAATATTAACCTTACATGTAAATGGACTAAATGCTCCAATTAAAAGACACAGACTGGCAAACTGGATAAAGAGTCAAGACCCATCACTTTGCTGTATTCAGGAGACCCATCTCACATGTAGAGACATACATAGGCTCAAAATAAAGGGATGGAGGAAGATCTACCAAGGAAATGGAGAACAAAAAAAAAAGCAGGGGTTGCAAAGGCTAGTCTCTGGTAAAACAGACTTTAAACCATCAAAGATCAAAAGAGACAAAGACGGTCATTATATAATGGTAAAGGGATCAATTCAACAGGAAGAGCTAACTATCCTAAATATATATGCACCCAATACAGGAGCACCCAGATTCATAAAGCAAGTCCTTAGAGACTTACAAAGAGACTTAGACTCCCACACAATAATAATGGGAGACTTCAACACCCCACTGTCAACATTAGACAGATCAACAGGACAGAAAGTTAACAAGGATATCAAGGAATGAACTCAACTCTGCAGCAAGCAGACCTAATAGACATCTACAGAACTCTCTACCCCAAATCAACAGAATATACATTCTACTCAGCACCACATCGCACTTATTCCAAAATTGACCACATAATTGGAAGTAAAGCACTCCTCAGCAAATGTACAAGAACAGAAATTATAACAAACTGTCTCTCAGACCACAGTGCAATCAAACTAGAACTCAGGACTAAGAAACTCAATCAAAACCGCTCAACCACATGGAAACTGAATAAGTTGCTCCTGAATGATTACTGGGTACATAACGAAATGAAGGCAGAAATAAAGATGTTCTTTGAAACCAATGAGAACAAAGATACAACATACCAGAATCTCTGGGACACATTTAAAGCGGTGTGTAGAGGGAAATTTATAGCACTAAATGCCCACAAGAGAAAGCTAGAAAGATCTAAAATTGACACCTAACATCACAATTAAAAGAACTAGAGAAGCAAGAGCAAACACATTCAAAAGCTAGCAGAAGGCAAGAAATAACTAAGATCAGAGCAGAACTGAAGGACATAAAGACACAAAATAACCCTCCAAAAAATCAATGAATCCAGGAGTTGGTTTTTTGAAAAAATGAACAAAATTGATAGACCGCTAGCAAGACTAATAAGGAAGAAAAGAGAGAAGAATCAAATAGACACAATAAAAAATGATAAAGGGGATATCACCACTGACCCAACAGATATACAAACTACCATCAGAGAATACTATAAACACCTCTACGCAAATAAACTAGAAAATCTAGAAGAAATGGATAATTTCCTGAACACTTACACTCTCCCAAGAGTAAACCAGGAACAAGCTGAATTCCTGAATAGACCAATAGCAGGCTCTGAAATTGAGGCAATAATTAATAGCCTACCAACCAAAAAAAGTCCAGGACCAGACAGATGCACAGTCGAATTCTACCAGAGGTACAAGGAGGAGCTGGTGCCATTCCTTCTGAAACTATTCCAATCAATAGAAAAAGAGGAAATCCTCCCTAACTCATTTTGTGAGGCCAACATCATCCTGATACCAAAGCCTGGCAGAGACACAACAAAAAAAGAGAATTTTTGACCAATATCCCTGATGAACATCGATGCAAAAATCCTCAATAAAATACTGGCAAACCAGATCCAGCAGCACATCAAAAAGCTTATCCACCATGATCAAGTGGGCTTCATCCCTGGGATGCAAGGCTGGTTCAACATTCACAAATCAATAAACATAATCCAGCATATAAACAGAACCAAAGACAAAAACCACATGATTATCTCAATAGATGCAGAAAAGGCCTTTGACAAAATTCATTTATCGAGCTAAAAATGCTCAATAAATTCGGTATTGATGGAACATATCTCAAAATGATAAGAGCTATTGATGACAAACCCACAGCCAATATCATACTGAATGGGTAAAAACTGGAAGCATTCCCTTTGAAAACTGGCACAAGACAGGGATGCCCTCTCTCACCACTCTTATTCAACATAGTGTTGGAAGTTCTGGCTAGGGTAATCAGGCAAGAGAAAAAAATAAAGGGTATTCAGTTAGGAAAAGAAGAAGTCAAATTGTCCCTCTTTGCAGATGACATGATTGTATATTTAGAAAACCCCATTGTCTCAGCCCAAAATCTCCTTAAGCTGATAAGCAACTTCAGCAAAGTCTCAGTATACAAAATTAATGTGCAAAAATCACAAGCATTCTTATACACCAGTAACAGACAGAGAGCCAAATCATGAATGAACTTCCATTCACAATTGCTTCAAAGAGAATAAAATACCTAGGAATCCAACTTACAAGGGATGTAAAGGAGCTCTTCAAGGAGAACTACAAACCACTGCTCAGTGAAATAAAAGAGGACACAAACAAACGGAAGAACATACCATGCTCATGGATAGGAAGAATCAATATCGTGAAAATGGCCATACTGCCCAAGGTAATTTATAGATTCAAGGCCATCCCCATCAAGCTACCAGTGAGTTTCTTCACAGAATTGGGAAAAACTGCTTTAAAGTTCATATGGAACCAAAAAAGGGCCCACATTGCCAAGACAATCCTAAGTCAAAAGAACAAAGCTGAAGGCATCACGCTACCTGACTTCAAACTATACTACAAGGCTACAGTAACCAAAACAGCATGGTACTGGTACCAAAACAGAGATATAGACCAATGGAACAGAACAGAGTCCTCAGAAATAATACCACACATCTACAGCCATCTGATCTTTGACAAACCTCAGAAAAACAAGAAATGGGGAATGGATTCCCTATTTACTAAATGGTGCTGGGAAAATTGGCTAGCCATAAGTAGAAAGCTGAAACTGGATCCTTTCCTTACTCCTTATACAAAAATTAATTCAAGATGGATTAGAGACTTAAATGTTAGACCTAATATCATAAAAACCCTAGAAGAAAACCTAGGTAATACCATGCAGGACATAGGCATGGGCAAGGACTTCATGTCTAAAACACCAAAAGCAATGGCAACAAAAGCCAAAATTGACAAATGGGATCTAATTAAACTAAAGAGCTTCTCCACAGCAAAAGAAACTTCCATCAGAGTGAACAGGCAACCTACAGAATGGGAGAAAATTTTTGCAATCTATTCATCTGACAAAGGGCTAATATCCAGAACCTGCAAAGAACTCAAACAAATTTACAAGAAAAAAACAAACAACCCCATCAAAAAGTGGGCAAAGGATATGAACAGACACTTCTCAAAAGAAGACATTCCTACAGCCAATAGACACATGAAAAAATGCTCATCATCACTCGCCATCAGAGAAATGTAAATCAAAACCACAATGAGATACCATCTCACACCAGTTAGAATGGCAATCATTAAAAAGTCAGGAAACAACAGGTGCTGGAGAGGATGTGGAGAAATAGGAACACTTTTACGCTGTTGGTGGGATTGTAAACTAGTTCAACCATTATGGAAAACAGTATGGCGATTCCTCAAGGATCTAGAACTAGATGTACCATATGACCCAGCCATCCCATTACTGGGTATATACCCAAAGGATAATAAATCATGCTGCTATAAAGACACATGCACACGTATGTTTATTGTCGCACCAATCGCAATAGCGAAGACTTGGAATCAACCCAAATGTCCATCAGTGACAGACTGGATTAAGAAAATGTGGCATATATACACCATGGAATACTATGCAGCCATAAAAAAGGTTGAGTTTGTGTCCTTTGTAGGGACATGGATGCAGCCGGAAACAACCATTCTCAGCAAACTATCGCAAGAACAGAAAACCAAAACACCGCATGTTCTCACTCATAGGTGGGAACTGAACAATGAGATCACTTGGACTCAGGAAGGGGAACATCACACACCGGGGCCTATCATGGGGAGGGGGAGGGGGGAGGGATTGCATTGCGAGTTATACCAGATGTAAATGATGAGTTGATTGGTGCTGACGAGTTGATGGGTGCAGCAAACCAACATGGCACAAGTATACATATGTAAGAAACCTGCACGTTATGCACATGTACCCTAGAACTTAAAGGATAATAATAATAATAAATGTATTAAAATAAAATAAAATTAAAATTAAAAAATTAAAAGAAAATTAATATTTTTTAAGGAAGGTTTTTGGTAGACAATTCAATTTCTTTAATTCATATAGAGCTATTCTTATTCTATATTTTTTCTAGAATCAATTTTGGTAACTTTTCTTTCAAAGAATTTACACATTGTATCTAATTGTTGAATTTATTTGCATAAACTTCTCATATTATTCATTATCAATTTTAATTTATGTAGTCTTTGTAGTGAAATACCTTTATTATTGTTATTGATAACACATGTCTTTCTTTTTATATCTTGATTGGTTTAGAAAAAGTATTAATTCTATATCTTTAAGGACTCATTAACCATTGGTTTTACTTTTTTAAATTATATTAAATAAAATTAATTTTAACTGAAAAAAAAGAATAAGGGAGTGGTATTGACTAGAAGCTCTGTGTAAATGGGTGGAATTTAGCAACTGGCTTCACGTCTGTTCATATATATCAAATTATTGACTCATGAGCCTAATCACACTCATGTAGTGATCTGAACTCTATAAATTAGATTGCAAATAAACTAAAACTGGGAAATCTCACATAAAATTTATATTTCTGATTTCTTTTTAAAAATAACTGTAAATGTTCCAGCAACACTAGGCCCATATTGACAAATGTCAGCAGACAAGTTGGTACCTATTCTGCTTGAAGCCCATTTTACACATGTGTATATGTGCGACCTATCTGCTTCTTATTGACATCAGAACTGAAAATATCTACTTGAGAGTAAGCAGGCAGGAGACTAAACTTTATGCTGGAGAATTTTCACATAGTAGGATGAAGACAACTTTATTCTGAAGTGCCACACCCGACTAATTGCCCTTGCTGTCTCTGGACAGATCATTTGCTTGTCTGTTTTCCTTTATTCAATATAAAAACTAAACTCCAGGTGCAGGGAATCAATCATACTCCACAGGTCACTGTCAGTCTGTGCGAGGCACTTCTCTTGTTATAGCTTAGTCCTTTTTTTTTTTTTCTCTTAATTTCCCATCCACCCTCCTATTCCATTTCCCTTCATGGGCACCCAGTTAAATGCATTCCATAAGGTCTTAAACATGTATGTATTCATGAAAAATGGGAACATCTTATATATACTTTAGTGTTGTTTTGCAATATGCATTTTAAACTTACTTAAAGGATATTTTATTGTAGATTTCACTCTCTTATTTTTCAATCAACATTGTTTTAATTATCTTCCCATATTGCTCTGTGTATAACACATGCTTTGATTCTGAAAAGTAGGAGGATGAACCGATTTGGCAACACATTGTTTGCTGGTAGCACTAAGAATCTACTTAATATATATGACCATAAATTTAAAGTGATACCAGCCAGCAATGTTTTGAAAATTTCCCTAACCATATTTAGCGCCCTTGGTACAGTTGTGAAGTGTGGAGAGTTAGATCTAACAGGGTTGGGGTTTTGCCAGGTGAAAAATATCAGAGCAACAGAGAGACAAAGGAGTTACTGAAGTGATTAAGTTGAACCATAAAATGTAACCTAGGTAGGAAGGAAGTGAAGACATGAAAAAAGGAAGGTTTTATGAAAAAATGGTAGGTTTAAATGGATTCCTGGTTGCAATAGAGATGGTGCCTAAAAGATGAAGCATAAGGTGGTAGCTTCTTGTTTGAGAGAAAAAAGTAGGAATAGAGGTAATGGAGGGATTGCATTAAAATGCAATGACTAGTTTCAAAGTATGACAATGGGCTTACAATATTATGTCCCCCACCCCAAATGCAGTGACATGTATTCTTTTACATTTCTCTTCATTAAACCCATGGGAGAGTCTCTTCAGTTAAGTTCCAAGGTCAGGATTGTTGGATTATAAAATATACACCGTTTTTAGAGAGAGAGAGGGCCTTACTCTGGCACTCAGGGTGGAATGCAGTGTTGTGATCACAGCTCACTGCAGGTTCAACCTCTGAGGCTCAAGCAATTCTCCTACCTCAGCCTCCCTGGTAGCTGAGCCTACAGGTACATAACACTACACCTGGTTATTCTTTTTTTGGGGGGGCGGGGTAGAGACAGGGTTTCACCATGTTACCAAGGCTGGACTCAAACTCCTGGGCTCAGGCGATCTGCCTGCCTCAGCCTCCAGAAGTGTTGGGATTTCAGACATGAGCCACCACGCCCAGCCTATACAGCCTTTTAATTTCCTCATATGCTGCCAGATTTCTCTACAGAATAACCGTACTAGTTTATATTCCCACCAGCGGAGCATAAAGGCTCTTACCACGTTCGACCTCCTAATTTTTGTTAGTATAAGTATGGGTTGGTATTTCATGGTTTTCATTTGTATTTTTCTGTTTACAAGTGAAACTAAGCATCTCATCATATACTTGTTATCCATTCAGTGTTCCTTTTCGGTAAATAGCTCTCCTTTGCCCATTTCTTTCTATTTATTTTGATTTATATAGAATTCTACATATATTACAGATATTAATCCCTTGTCAACTAATTTCATAATTTAACTGTTTACCTATTGGTTTTCAACTTACACGGTCTTAAATTTACCTTTGCTTATGATATAAGACAGTGATCTAATTCTATTTTTCTCAATAGAATAAGCCAGTTTCCCCAACAAAATCTATTGAACAATGATTTCCCTCACTGCTACTCGTATTATATGTGAAGTTATATACACACAAATCTATACCTATTTCTGGGCTTCGTACTCTGTTCCATTGTTCTTTTGTCATTCTTACCTTACTTGGCTATGTAATTGGTCTTAAAGTGTGGTAGAATGAGCTTTCCTTTTGTTCTTTTCCTATTATCTCATATATATTTTCTAATAGAAGAAAATATAGGTTAATATCCTTGTATCTTTGAAGTGGAAAAATACTTTTAAAATCAGACAATAAAGCACTGATATCTTTCATAAAAAATAAGGATTACTTTTTAGTGAAGGTTATCACAGAAAAAGGACACAGATGAATTATCAATTGGAAGAAGATACCTGCAAAATCTAAAACTGAGATGACATTCATATATAGCGACTCTATATGTCGAGGAATATATGTTTTTTCTCAAAAAATTTGCTAGATTTTTGTTCAAATTTTATTTTATGCATATGTTTACTTGAAGAAATTTGAACCTCTACAATCTTAAGTCAGTCTGTCTTTAAACATGGCATATGAAGTTTTCTTTAGATCCTCATATAGCTTTTAGTATTTAGCATTTTAGCATATGAGGTTTTCTTTAGATCCTCATATAGCTTTAGTATTTTTCTATTTAAAAAGTCTTAGAAAAACCTCATTAAGTTAGTTTCCATGTAATTTACACTTTTTGCCATTACTGTTATATTATCTTTTCTATTTTCTAGAAATAGTAATTGCCCATTTAGAGGAATGACACTTATTTTTATAAGTTAATATCTAGTAATTTTGCCTAATTCTCTCATTAATTCAAATATTATAGCTTTTCTATTGGTTATCTGAGGTATTATAATGGAAATCATATTATCTTCAAGTAATGCACAGACTTACAGCAAAATAGTAACATTATACCAGGCTAATCTAACCCTAACAGCTAAACTAGAAAAGTAAAAGAAAAAACATAAACACAAACTACAGACTAATCTCAGTTACGACCACAGATGAAAAAAATATAAATCAATCTCAGAAAACTGAATCTAGTGCTACATTAAAAAATAACACATCATGACTCCGTAGGGTTTATCTGAAGACATTTCTACATTGTTGGTTTAAAAGAAAACATATAACCTGATTGAGAGACTTCCCATAAGCAGTTGTTAATGTTCAACAACTGAACATTGTTAACATTCCTGGTAAAAACAAATAAAAGCTCCAGTATTTTTAGTAAACTAGGAATAAAGTAAAATTCCCTTAACAAACCCCACAGCAAATAACATGCCTCATGTTAAATATCAAAAGCAATCCCATGAAACAACAACCCCACTAATCAACTGTAAAGTTAATAAGGATTCTCATTATTACTGCTACTAATAAAAATGGGTATTTATTTATTTATTTATTTATTTTGAGACAGGGCCTCACTCTGTCACCCAGGCTGGAGGGCAGTGGCAGGATCTAGCCTCACTGCAACCTCCACCTACCAGGTTCAGCAATTCTCCTGCCTCAGCCTCCCAAGTAGCTAGGATTAGAGGCACATACCACCACACCCCACCAATTTTTGTATTTTTAGTAGACAGGGTTTTGCCATGTTGGCCAGACTGGTCTCAAACTCCTGGCCTCAAGTGATCCGCCCACCTTGGCCTCCCAAAGTGCTGAAATTACACATGTAAGCCACTGTTCCTGGCTTACAAACAATACGATTGTCTCCCTAGAATATACAATACAATCAACTGAAAACTATTTGAAATTAAAAGTATTGAGTAAGTAGGTATTATATGAGACATTTCTACAAAGATCAATAGCCTCCTTTATCAACCAGTAATAATAATTAGAAAAGACTGAGAGGGAAAAGCATTAACTGCAGAAGGTAAATTATTCAATACCTTGGAATAAATCTTACAAGAAATGTGCAAAATCTCTATGAAGAAAGTGACTCAATTTCACCTAAGGACATAAAAGAAACTTGATTAAATGGAGAAACAAACTGCATTCTTAGATGTGAAAATCCAATATTTTAGAAATACCAGTTCATACGTTTATCTATAATTTTGATATATTCCCAATCAAAAGCTAAAATAATTTTTAAGAAACTTTACAAGCTGATTTCCGATTTTATAATACAGGTAAAACTTGACAAGACTTGAGGCATAAAAAAATGGAGACAAATTTGGCTGTGAAGAGGGAGGGTCATAGGTGATAGCTAGAGAGGATGTGGAGGGTCATGAAAGTTTTAAGTTTAAGAGATCTGAGCAAATTTAAATGTTGATGGGGAAAAGTCAGTCAAAGGGGAGAAGCTGAAATAAAAAAGAAAGAAATTTCCTAAATACCTGCTAAATACCTGAGGGGCATAGTAAATCCCAGAATAAAATTATAACAAAATGAACATTTATTGAAAGACAGTTTCAGGGTATACAAAATTTTTGCTTAGGGTGGCATCACCAACATAATAGTTTAACATCTACATTCAATCCTTTCCAAATTGCCATTGAAAGGGCCAAAGGATTATAATGAATGGGGCGGGAAATCAATCAGTGAGCAGACTATGGAAGGTTGTATTTTACATGTCAGCTATATTGAGCATATATCAAAAAATATAATGAATACAAGGAAGTAAAAAGGAACACCAAACTATAATACCGTTCATGAAGCAGGAAAGCCTGTCTGGGAATAAGTGGAAATCAATGCCAAGATAACTCCTAATTAATCAAAGCTGGCTCCACGGTCATCTTTGCTGTGCCTTTTTCTGATGTTGAAGAGAAGGCTAGGACATTTTCAGGAAAAGAGGCCCACTGAAATACTACTGGAGAGAATAACCTTGCTCCCAGGAAGGAGAAAACAACAGCTAATTCCACTGCCTGCAACATCCTGGCTACTCAGAGGTCTTGAGTCTGTCCATGTGACCATTTCACTGCTATTATAATCAGCATTTGAGAAAGCCAGCACACTAAACATATTTACAACCAAGGACTCTCACAGAGTCTGCTTCACTCCCCTGCCACCTCCACAAGAGCAGGTGCTGGTATCCACAGCTGAGAGACCTGATGACAGATCACATCACAGGACTCTTTGCAGACACTCCCCCAGTAGCAGCCCAGAGCCTGGTAGCTCTGCTGGGTGGCAAGACCCAGAAGAGCTATAACAATCACTGCAGTCTGGCCCTTAGGAAACCCCATCCCTAGGGAAAAGGGGAGAGCACCAAATCAAGGGATCACCCCATGGGACAAAAGAATCTGAACGGCAAGGCTTGAGTTGCAGATCCTTTCACTGAAATAGTCTGCCCAAATAAGAAGGAACCAGAAAAGTAATTCTGGTAATATGACAAAGCAGAGTTCTATAACACCCCCAAAAGATCACACTACCTCCCCAGCAATGGATCCAAATCGAGAAGAAATCTCTGAATTGCCAAAGAATTCAGAAGGTTGATTAGTAAACTACTTAAGGAGATACCAAAGAAAGGTAAAAATTACATAAATAAATTTAAAAAATTAAGGTATGAATGAGAAATTCTTCAGAGAAATAGACACCATAAAGAAAAAACAATCACAACTCCTAGTAATAAAATATACACTTAGAGAAACACAAAATGCACTGGAAAGTTTCCACAATAGGCTAGAACAAGGAGAAGAAAGAAGTTCAGAGCTGGAAGATGAGGCTTTCAAATTAACCCAATCAGGAAAAGACCAAGAAAAAAAGAATTTTAAAAATGAACAAACCCTCCAAGAAATTTGAGATTATGTTAAATGGCCAGATCTAAGAATAACTGGTGCTCCTGAGGAAGAAGAGAAATCTAAAACTTTAGAAAACTTGTTTAAGGGAATAACTGAGATAAACTTCCCTGACCTTGCTAGAGATCTAGACATCCAAATACAAGAAGCTCAAAGAATCTCTGAGAAAATTATGACAAAAAGATCATCACCTAGGCACAAAGTCATCAAGTAAAGTCAAGACAAAGGAAAGAATCTTAAGAGCTGTGAGACAAAAGCATCAGGTAAACCTATCAGATTAACAGTCTATTTCTCAGCAGAAACCTTACAAGCCAGAGGGATTGGGGTCCTATCTTTAGCCTACTGAAACAAAATAATTGTCAGCCAAGAACTGTGTATCCAGTAAAACTAACAGAATTAGTTCAACAGAAAAATATCACAATCCTAAATATATATGCACCTAACACTGGAACTCCCAAATTTACAAAACAATTACTATTAGACCTATAAAATGAGATTGAAAACAACATAATAATAGTGGGGGAGTTTGATCCTCCACTGATAGCACTAGACAAGTCATCAAGGCAGAAAGTCAACACAGAAACAATGGACTTAAACTGTACCCTAAAACAAAAGGACTTAACAGATAAATGGTGCTGGCAAAATTGGCTAGCCATAAGTAGAAAGCTGAAACTGGATCTTTTCCTTACTCCTTATACGAAAATTAATTCAAGATGGATTAGAAACTTAAATGTTAGACCTAAAACCATAAAAACCCTAGAAGAAAACCTAGGTAATACCATTCAGGACATAGGCATGGGCAAGGACTTCATGTCTAAAACACCAAAAGCAACGGCAACAAAAGCCAAAATTGACAAATGGGATCTAATTAAACTAAAGAGCTTCTACACAGCAAAAGAAACTATCATCAGAGTGAACAGGCAACCTACAGAATGGGAGAAAATTTTTGCAATCTACTCATCTGACAAAGGGCTAATATCCAGAACTTATAAAGAACTCAATCAAATTTACAAGAAAAAAAACAAACAACCCCATCAAAAAGTGGGCAAAGGATGTGAATAGACACTTCTCAAAAGAAGACATTCATACAGCCAACAGACACATGAAAAAATGCTCATCATCACTCGCCATCAGAGAAATGCAAATCAAAACCACAATGAGATACCATCTCACACCAGTTAGAATGGCGATCATTTAAAAATCAGGAAACAACGGGTGCTGGAGAGGATACGGAGAAATAGGATCACTTCTACACTGTTGGTGGGACTGTAAACTAGTTCAACCATTGTGGAAAACACTGTGGCGATTCCTCAAGCATCTAGAACTAGAAATACCATTTGACCCCGCCATCCCATTACTGGGGATATACCCAAAGGATTATAAGTCATGCTGCTATAAAGACACATGAACATGCATGTTTACTGCAGCACTATTCACAATAGCAAAGACTTGGAATCAACCCAAATGTCCATGAGTGACAGACTGGATTAAGAAAATGTGGCACATATACACCATGGAACACTATGCAGCCATACAAAAGGATGAGTTTGTGTCCTTTGTAGGGACATGGATGCAGCTGGAAACCATCATTCTCAGCAAACTATTGCAAGAACAGAAAACCAAATACCGCATGTTCTCACTCATAGGTGGGAATTGAACAATGAGATCACTTGGACACAGGAAGGGGAACATCACACACTGGGGCCTATTGTGGGGAAGGGGTAGGGGGGAAGGATAGCATTAGGATATATACCTAATGTAAATGATGAATTAATGGGTGCAGCACACCAACATGGCACATGTATACATATGTAACAAACTTGCACGGTGTGCATATGTACCCTAGAACTTAAAGTATATAAATAAAAAAGAAATAACAAAGATGAGACCAGAACTAAATGAAAATGAAACAAAAGCAGCAATACATATATATATATGAATGAAACAAAATGTTGTTTCTTTGAAAAGATAAAATTGATAGACTATTTAGACTATTAGTGAGATTAACCAAAAAAGAAAAGATACAAATAAGCTCAATTAGAAACAAAATGGAAGACATTACAACCAATACCACAGAAATACAAAAGATCATTAAACCAGAAAATCTAGAGGAGATGGATAAATTCCTGGAAATATACATCCCTCCTAGATTAAATCAGGAAGAAACAGAAACTCTGAACAGACCGATAACAAGTAGTGAGGTTGAAACAGTAATAAAAAAAATTGCCAACAAAAAAAGTCAAGGACCATATGGATTCATAGCTGAATTCTTTCAGACATTCAAAGAAGAATTGGTACCAATCTTACTGAAACTACTCCAAAAGATACAGAAATGGGGAATCCTCACTAAATCATTTTATGTAGCCAGTACCACCCTAATACCAAAACCGGGAAAGGACATAACAACAAAAAAAGAAAACTACAGAGCAATATCCCCAGTGAACATATATGCAAAAATTCTCAACAAAACACTAGCTAACTGAATCCAACAGCATGTCAAAAAGATAATCCACCATGATCAAGTGGGTTTCACACAAGGGATGGTTTAACATCCTCAAGTCAATGAATGTCATACACGACATAAACAGAATTAAAAACAAAAATTACATGATCATCTTAATAGACACAGAAAAAGCATTTTACAAAATCCTGTATCCCTTTGTGACTAAAACCCTCAAAAATCAACATAGAAGAGACATACCTTAATGTAATCAAAGCCATCTATGACAAATCCACAGCCAACATTATACTGAATGAGGAAAAGTTGAAAGCATTCCTTCTGAGAACTGGAACAAGACAAGGATGCCCACTTTCACCACTTCTATTCAACATAATACTGGAAGTCCTAGCTAGAACAATTAGACAAGAGAAAGAAATAAAGGCCATCCAAATTGGTAAAGAGGAAGTCAAACTGTTGCTGTCCACTGATGATATAATAACATACCTAGAAAACCCTAAAGACTCATGCAAAAAGCTCCTAGACCTGATAAATAAATTCAGTAAAGTTTCAAAATAAAAAATCAATATACACAAATTGGTAGTACTGCTATCCACTAACAATGACCAAGCTGAGAATCAAATCAAGAACTCAATCCCTTTTACAACAGCTGCAAAAAAAATAAAATAAAATACTTAGGAATATACCTAACAAAGAAGGTGACAGATCTCTGTAAGAAAAACTACAAAACACTGCTGAAATCACTGACAACACAAACAAATGGAAACACATACATCCCAGGCTTATAGATGGGCAGAATCAATATTGTGAAAATGATCATATCGCCAAAAGCAATCTACCAATTCAATGAAACTCCCATCCAAATACCATCATCATTCTTCACAGAACCAGAAAAAACAATCCTGAAATTCATATGGAACCTAAAAAGAGCCCACTTAGTCAATCAAGACTAAGCAAAAAGAACAAATCTGGAGGCATCACATTACTCGACTTGAAACTACAAGGCTATAATTAACCAAACAGCATGGTACTGGTATAAAAACAGATATGTATCACTGATGGACATTTGAATTGGCTCCAAGGTTTTGTTATTGTGAATAGTGCTGCAAAAAACATACGTGTACATGTGTGTTTATAGTAGCATGATTTATAGTCCTTTGGGTATATCCCCAGTAATGGGATCGCTGGGTCAAATGGTATTTCTAGTTCTAGATCCTTGAGGAATTGCCACACTGTCTTCCACAATGGTTGAACGAGTTTACAGTCCCACCAACAGTGTAAAAGTGAACAATGGGAACACTTGGACACAGGATGGGGAACATCACACACCGGGACCTGTCGTCGGGTGAGGGGAGGTGGGAGGGATAGCATTAGGAGAAATACCTAATGTAAATTACAAGTTAATGGATGCAGCACACCAACGTGGCACATGTATACATATGTAACAAAGCTGCACATTGTGCACATGCACCCTAGAACTTAAAGTATAATAAAACAAAACAAAACAAACAAACAAACAAACAAAAAAACAAGCATGTAGACCAACGGAACAGAATAGAGAACACAGAAATAAAGTCAAACACTTATAGCTAACTAACCTTCAACAAAGCAAACAAAAACATTAAGTGGGGAAAGGATATCTAATTCAACAAATGATATTGGAATAAATTAGCAAGCCACATGTAGAAGAATGAAACTGGATCCTCATCTCTCACCTTATATAAAAATCAACTCAAGATGGATCAAAGACTTAAATCTAAGACCTGAAACCATACAAATTCTAGAAGATAACAGGGGAAAAACTCTCTGGACATTGGCTTAGGCAAAGAGATATGACCAAGAACCCAAAAGTAAATGTAACAAAAACAAAAATAAATACATGGAACCTAATTAAACTAAAAAGCTTTTGCCCAGAAAAACAGATAATCAGTAGAGAGAACAGACAACCCAGAGTGGGAGAAAATATTCACAAACTATGCATCTGACAAAGGATTAATACCCAGAGTCCACAAGGAACTCAAACAAATCAGCAAGAAAAACAACAATCTCATCAAAAAGTGGTCAAAGAATATGAATAGACAATTCTCAAAAGAAGATATACAAACGGCCAACAAACATGAAAAAATTCTCAACATTACTACTTAGCAGAGAAATGCAAATTAAAACCACAGTGAGATACAACCTTACACCTGCAAAAATGGCCAAAATTAAAAAAAAAAAATAGATGTTGGCATGGATGTGGTGAAAAGGGAACACTTTTACACTGCTGGTGGTAATGTAAAGTAGTACAACCAACCACTATGGAAAACAGTATGGAGATTCCTTAAAGAACTAAAAGTAGAACTACCATTCAATCCAGCAATCCCACTACTGGGTATCTACCCAGAGGAAAGGAAATCATTACATAAAAAAGACACATTATATACACATGCACATGCATGTTTATAGCAGCAAAATTTGCAATTGCAAAAATATGCAACCAGCCTAAATGTCCATCAACCAAATAAATGAAGAAAATGTGGTGTATCTATGTCTGTGTGTGTGTGTGTGTGTGTGTGTGTGTGTGTGTGTGTATAACTGCATTTGCAGTAACCTGGATGGAGTTGGAGACCATTATTCTAAGTGAAGTATTAGGTTGGTGCAAAAGTAATCATGGTTTTGCCACTGAAATTGAGGCAAAAACCACAATTACCTTTGCACCAACTTAAATAACTCAAAAATGGAAAACAAAATATGGTACGTTCTTACTTATCAGTAGGACTAAGCTATGAGGACACAAAGCATAAGAATATGACCAAGAACCCAAAAGTAAATGTAACAAAAACAAAAATAAATACATGGGACCTAATTAAGCTAAAAAGCTTCTACACAGAAAAACAGATAATCAGTAGAGAGAACAGACAATCCACAGAGTGGGAGAAAATCTTCACAAAAAAATATAATCAACTTTGGGGCCTCCGGGGGAAGGGCGGATGGGGGTGAGTGATAAAAGACTACACATTGGGTACAGTGTACCCTGCTTGTGTGACAGGTACACCAAAATCTCGAAAATCACCACTAAAGAACTCATCTATGTAACCAGAAACCACCTGCTCCCCCAAAAACTATTGAACTAAATTTTTTTAAAAGTCAAAAAATAACAGATGTTGGTGAGATTGCAGAGAAAGGGGGATGCTTATACAACAATCAATCAATTAACTTAGGGGAAATTACATTGTCCAAAACGTGTGGGCTTAAGAATATTTGGACCCACCCAATCTGTTCTGGAGACATTTCGTAAAAACTCAAAAAACTGAACAAAAGACATAATAAAAAATGTTAAATGTATCAAAGATATGCCAAAATAGTAAGAAATTATCAAGTCAATATGTAAGTGAAGGGACTTTTGATAGGAGAGCATGTGCCAAGTCCTCTGAACTTTAACAGTAGTTTCCAAGGCTTGTTGTAGCTTGGAAGACAGACCAAATCCAAGGTACACATTGGTGAGGATTCTGAAAGGAGACCTTCCTCTAATAGAGCTGGGAATCTAAAGAGCTGTGCCCTCAGTGTAAGAGCAAGACAGACATAAACTGCTTCACCTACTCACACAGCCTGGGGATTGCTTTGGCACTGAGCTGAACATTCACTAAACGGATTGGTAAGCAGACATGTGATGATATCAAGGGTTGGAAAGGGGTGAAACAATAGATAGTTACAGTTAGGTGAATGGTATATTGAAATTATCACATTTGGAAAGCAGTTTGGCATTACTTAGCAATCACTCTAGGTACAGAAATGGTGTACCTAGGCATTGTTGAGAGTGGCATTGTTTATAACTGTCCCAAACTAGAAATGATGCTGACATGTACAACCATAAAATGGAAAAATAAATTATGTTATAGTCATGCAATAGAATACCAGATAGCAACAAAAATTAAAAAATTATAACCTCATTCAAAAAATAAATATCCCAAATAAAGTACTGATGGAAAGAAAAGGCAAAAAAGCATACATAATTCCTTTCACATAAAATTATAAAATTCAGCAAAACTATATCATATTATTTAAGAATATAACTAGGTTATTAAAATATAAAGAAAAGCAAGAACATGATTTTATAAAAGTCAGGAAAGTGGTTACTTCCAGGAGGGAGAGGAGTTACATTTGGGGAGAGGCAATGAAGGACTTCTTGTGTGCTGGCTTGATCTAGTTAGTGATTACACATGTGTTCACTTTACAGCTTTACTGTAAAGTGTACAAATAATTTTACACTCTTGTATGCAGGTATGATACATCTTTCAATAAACATTAAATAGAAAACTAAGACAAAATAAATACTACTACTAGGACGAAGACGACAGTGGAGAAGGAGGAAGAAAAGGAGGAAAGATGAGGACACATAGCTCTCTAACTTGAATTGTCACAGTAATTGTGGAATCCTAGCTTTTGAGCACTAAGAGAATGTTCTCTGTGTTGGCTGCTCTTAGTGCTACAGTTTTAATTTTCCTTATAGGCTTCTAGATTTCTAAAATGGCAGTGTAAACTTTGAGGAAATCTAAAATGTCTCCTTCTGTCAGTGTTTCAAGTATTTGAAAGGAACCAACACAGTCTCTGAAAAAGCCACCTTGATTTCCTACTGATAAAACAGAGACATCCCTCAGTAGATATAATGAAAAATAAAAAAAAGATAATTGGACTATAAAAATGCTCAGCACTGAAAAAGAGCGATCAAGCTGACAAATCCCAGCAATGTTTCACCCCAAGTAAACTGACTTGTTTCCTTGAAAGAAAAAATCATTGAAAAATCTACAATTTACACACTCAAAAAGATTTGGGGGGACAATATGATTTATGAAACTAAAATAGAAAATTATGAAAAAAGCACAATATGAGATCAGGAAATTTTTTTCAAGATTTGGAAAGCATAGTAGCTGAATTATTTTAATGGAGTCAGCAAACAAGATTTGTCAGGAGAAAAAATTGAGAAAATGAACTAGATATAGATACATTTTATGAAAAACTAAACCTTAAGAGAAATAACTCGATATCACCCAATATAGACTTAACTGAGGAGAGAAAATGTTAGCAACATGGAGGACAAATCAAGAACATGGAATAGGCATGCAAAGAGCATCCCCAAAAGAGAAACCAACAGAAGAAAAGCAAAATAAAAGACAAACACGCCTGAAACTAAAAGACTGCTTGAATTTTGGAGGTGAAATGTCTAACTTTACTTGAAAGCAAATATACTTTTTAAGAGGGCATATTTTCATAAACGTTGTGCATGTTAAGGATTAAAAAAATAAGTTCTCAGTAAAAAGAAAAGGTGAAAGGAAAAATAGTGTCCTGCTGGCCTCAGATTTCTGCTCCATAACAAAAAAAAAAAAAAAAAGCCAGTTTAGCATTGGCTAAAGAATCTTAAAAACAACAGACATACAGTATGAACATTTTCTATTTGATCAAGCACACATTCATTAGGAAATTCGCTGAAAGATATTACCAACCATATAAGAACTCAGAAAATCTACCAATCACATTTCCATTCTTAAAAGTTATTACTGGTCCTACTTCAGCCAACTACAAAATCAACTGTTAACATTTTAACTTTATAAAAGGGAAGATGGTATTAAAAAAAATTGGTAGTAAGTATTGAAAACAAAATTTAATCTATGTAATTTTAAAATATCCAAATGGAATTGAATGTAATTTATCACTATTTTTGGCAGAGCATCTACAACATAAATTGTAAAAGTTTCAAATCCCAACAACTTCATTCAAAACTGCCAAAGGGAGATGGGAAGAAACTAGGAAACTGATACATTATAGTTTTCCTTTTAAAATATGGGGTGGGGGGCAAAAATACTTTCATTCTTGACATTGAAAGGATAGGTCCTTCCTCATTTTAAAAAGTTAAATGTAAATAATCATGTTGTCAGCAAATATATTTTAATATTATTTCTTCCTTTACTTCCCTTTGTAACTTGCTTTTATCCATTTTCTGACATTCTAGATCAATTGTAAATTTCTCATTTCTTACTTCAGATTCCTTCTTACTATTAAAATTTCTGTCAGCTGATACCTTGAGAATGATACATTTTGTCATGTTCTATATTTGGTTTACCAAGAGTTTGTATCAAAAGTGGATATTGAATTTTTATTAATATTTCATGGGCATCTATGGAGATGCTCATGTGACTTTTTTTGGTCTACCAATATAAATTATTAATAAGTTTTAGAAAACGACATTCCTATTTGTTCATGATATTATTTAATATGTTGTGTGATTCAACTCTTACTATTATTTAGAATATTTTCTTATCTATATTCATGGGTAAAAAGTGTTTATAATTTTCATGTTTTCATATCTGCCAGGTTTTGATAAGTTTATACTGGCTTATAAAATGAACTTAAATATCATCTATATTTTAAAATATACTTCAGTGAGTTATATAGCAGGGAAATTATTTTATTTTACTTATTTGCAATCTAACCAAAATAAGCATGCTTTCAGAGAATTCTTTCACAGATTTAAAATTGCTTACATGGTTATTATCCTATTTATATCTCCTACCTATCCTTGAGTCAATTTCTATGAATTATATTTTTCTATCAAAATACCTATTTTTATGGAAATCAGGGAGGAGGAACTCAGGCAGAGCTTGGCTGGTAACTTTAGCTGAGGATACAGAGACAACAGTTCAGAAGGGAAGAAAGGTGCTACCATTCACAGGCCAGAGTAACAGAGAAAAGAGGCTGCACTAAGAAAAATCTCCAGACATCTCCAGAGGGTCCACCTAGAATATTTAGCCAAGTATTGATTCATGCAAATGTGTGAGGAAGCTATCTGAGGCTGGGGAAAGAGCAATCCAAAATGATTAGGAGGCACAGTACCTGACCTTCACATAGGGCCAAAAATAGTGCTTGTTGCCATAGTACTGGATTAGCCCTTGATTGAGTACTGCCCCACTGCTATTTTTAATTTGATAGTTATTGTTCTGGTTAGCCAACACTTATATCCTTAAGGAGCTGAGGACTGGTTAATTCCATCTCTCCTGGACATCTAGAAACATTTATAAAATCAAATGAGTGTTTCATAAAAGCACACCCCTCCCACAAGGATCCCAAATCTAGCTTTGTTGCTAATCCTTCCTAAAACAAATGAAGCATGGAGGAGTTAATCCAAATATATTAGTTATATGTGGACTGCTTACTCCATTGGAAATAATAAAAGTAAATAAAGCAGTGTTATTACTGAGGTCATAAAATCCATTTAGTGAAAACTAATATTACTGAGCAATTTTAGTATATCAAACATTCAAATATATTTATGACTTCCTTAAATCAGAGAAATGGTGTTTCTTCAACACTTCTAAAAAGAAATTTTTCAATTCAATGTTAATTTTTTTTGCAGTTCTACTGTCAAATATATTTCACTGGACATAAAAGAGAAAACATGTAACAGTTTATCCAGCTCCTACTTCACTTCTGCCTTCTTTTCAGTTCACTTGTAGTCTTCAATTTTGCTCCTATTCCAAAGCAGAAGCGTATTTTCTGCTTCCAGGATGAAGTGTTCTCATTTGTACTCATATGTGAGTTGGATTGCAATTTCTAGTTAGTGTTTTTCTTCCTCACGAGACTGAGAAATAAATCCTCAAAGATAGAGATCATAATTAGTGTCTCATATTTGCATTTCTACCCTTCAGAACCATGCTCAGCCAGTAGTATATACCTATCTGTACTAAATGAGTGAACAGAAGGCTGACGACAATGCCAAGCACTTAATGGTTCCCTGTCATGAGCCTCTTCATTCCGCCTCAATGGGTGAACATTTTCGTGGAAACCAGTAAGCATCTGAAAAGTGGAACGGCATTTCCAGGCTGTCTAAATACCCAGAGTGATTACTTTCCCCAGAACATTTCCCCTAATTGAAAATATAAACATTATGGTTTGTTTTCCCAGATCTCTGATTTTGATAGGGACAAACATAATTGTAGCAACTGTAGAAGGTTTAGAATCTCATTCAAATACAGAATAAGGTCTACAAGAAAAGACTTATAACAATTAAATTTCCAGATACAATGGAAGGCTAAAACCACATACACTGTCTATGTATTTGAGGCCACATAATAAGATAAAACACAAATGATAATAAGAACGTTATGATGATTAAGTTCCTCAGCACAAATTTGAGACTAGAGATAAAGTCTTATTACATATAATTTTCTGGTGTTACTGATAAAGATAGCTGACGGATAAAACAGAAGACAGTATCATCTTGTAATGGGGAAATCAGGACATCTTTCAGTTTACAATCTCATACCAGATAGGAGTCAATGAGTTGCTGCCTGTGAGGTAGTTGAAGGATTCAGGTGAGGGCATGATTAAATCGGGGAATGGAACACTGAGAATGTTTTCACCTCAAGTTATATCCTGACAACTGTCACTAGAAAGCAGCCATTATGAAGGAAGTATGCCCCAATATTCTGACAAAGCTGAGCTTAACTCTGGATTTGATACCAAACAACACTATAGACTTTTTTTTTTTAAAGCATACATATCTGTTCCATTCAAGATTCATTGTGAGATTTCTTAATTCAAAACAACTGTCAAGTTAAGCGATCATATGCTAACTGTAAGGAAGCTGATGGTCAAAATAATTAAGAATCGTCAGTACCCAGCAAAGAACAACACAGCAAATACCTAGGATGTCCTCATGTCCTACCCATGTATCTTTTCCACGGAGGAAGTATGAAGTGGGAGTTATAAAAAGATATTAACATATTGGATGAAACTAGATCTTGTGTGGGCTTTATCTTTAAGTAATCTATACGCTAATTTTTAATGTATTTCTGCTTCTCATTACATATTTTTCTATAATATGCATGCTTATTAAATAGAGAGTGAATACTCCTCATTTATAAATTTTTCCTAAGACTTTAGGCTGAGAACTGAGCTACTTAGATTGATATCAAAAAAGAGAGATCTGAGCTTTTATGCTATGGCTTACCTGGCACAGGTAACTTCCAGGCAGTATAACCTAGTGGGTAAAACTTTAGGCTCTAGAGGTCAGTTAATCAGATTAAAGTTATTATTCTACCAAATTTCTATTCCCGTAATCTTGGTCAAGTTACTTAATTTCTTTAGGCTTCAGTTTCCTCACCTGTAATGTGGCTATAAGAATGATATCTACTTCATAGAGTTGTTAAGAAGACCAAATGAGGTAAATTATCTTGCAGGTATCAGCAGTGATACCTGCTGAGAGGAATCAGTCAAAGATATTAGTTATTTCTATGACTATTATTAGAACCAGAAAGGTAACTTAGAGAACAGATATGTAAAAATTATTTTAACTTCTCTCAACCTCTAATTTTTAAATTTGAAGAATACTAGGCTAACAGACCAAATGCATAATTTTCACTAATAGTCAATTCTTTATTCTAATTATACCAACTACTTTTTTCACTGTACAGCCTCTTTATAGCAATGCTTCAATGTGAATTTAGACTTTAAATGTATTAAGAAATACAATATATTAACATTGTAATCTATAGATTGAATTGATCTGTACTAAATGAGTGAACAGAAGGCTGAGGACAATGCCAAGTACAAAGTGGTTCCCTGTCATGAGCCTCTTCATTCCTCCTCAATGGGTGAACATTTTCTTGAATACCAGTAAGCATCTGAAAAGTGGAACTGCATTTCCAGGCTGTCTAAATGCCCAGAGTGATTATTTTCCCAAGAACATTTCCTCCTAATTGAAAATATAAAAACGGTTTCTTTTTCCAGATCTCTGATATAATCTCTATATTATACAACAAAGCCCCACAAAACCTCTATTTTATTCAATATTTTAGTATCTTTTTTTTTTTTTAAACAGACAGGGTCTTGCTCTGTTGCCCAGAGAGCGCAGCAGCACAATCATGACTCGCTGCAGCCTTGAACTCCTGGGCTCAAGGCATCCTCCTTCCACCATAGCCTCTAATGTTTTAGTATCTTCTTAAAACTTGTATTGCACATTTCCTCCATGTTATAAACAAGCATGGGATGGCACTCCCTCAGTTAGATTATGCCATATGACAAAAAAAGATTGTGTTGCTATGGTATATAAGAACTGCATTAGCAGATTGGAGAGAGAGACTCTCTCTTGCTGCCTTTGAAGAAATAAACTGCCATATTGTGAAAGGATCTGTGAGAGGAGCACATGGCAAGGAATTGTGGGAGGTCCCTAGGAGCTGGTGGCAAGGAATTGTGAGAGGTCCCTAGGAACTGACAGCAGCTCCATTGCTGAAAACCAACAAGTCCTATAACCACACGATAATGAATATATGATAAATTATTCATATATATAATAAATGAATAAACTTTGAGGCTTAATTAGATGTAAACAAAATTTTAATCTTTAGGTAATAAAATTTATCAATATATAACTCGTGATACCTCCTTTACTGTTGAGTTTAGAAAAATTTTCCAAAACTCAATTATATCAAAACACAAATAGATCTTCTTCTAAACTTTTTATTGTTTCTATTTTTTACATTTAAAAAGTTAATCTGGCTGGGCGCGGTGGCTCACACCTGTAATCCCAGCACTTTAGGAGGCTGAGGCAGGCGGATCACGAGCCTGACCAACATGATGAAACCCCGTCTCTACTAAAAATACAAAAATTAGCCAGGTGTGGTGGCACACGTCTGTAATTCCAACTACTCAGGAGACAGGCAGGAGAACTGCTTGAACCCGGGAGGTGGAGGTTGCAGACAGCCGAGATCATACCACTACACTCCAGCCTGGGTGACAGAGCAAAACTCCATCCCCCCCCCAAAAAAAGCATGTTAATCCACAATTTTGCAAGATGAAGAGTTCTATGGATGGATGGTGGTGATGGCAGCACAACCATGTGAATGTACTTAATGCCACTAAACTTGTGCACTTAAAAATGGCTAAGATAGTAAATTTTGTTGTATTTTACCACATTTTTAAAAAAGTTTAAATCCTGCCTAAAAAAAGTTAATCCACCTGGAACTCATTTTGGTGTATAATGACCAAAATCATTAGGACTTTTTTCCAAAGTGGTTAGCCAACTAAATAAGCATCAGTGATTGAACTACTTTTCCCACCAATTTGAATGCTTATATATACTTGGATATACTTCTGCTCTTTTCAACTGTACATAATGTGCAGTATCTGATTATATGGGGATTTCCAGTTAAAAGCATAAGCAGCACCTAGCCTAAATCCACAGACCCTAGAGTCCAAGTTCCAGGGAGCAGGTTCAAGGAAGGAAACATAAAGCGCCAATCCTTGAGCTTTTGGTGACATCTAGTGGACTGTTATCATACGGTAACTTCTGTTCAGTGTCAGGAACCACGTTTTCCTCCACTCAGCCACTTAATCAACTAGGGCAATTTTAAATACAAAAAAAAAATGCAAGCCTTAGGTATGTTTAGGATGGCTCTCTCCCTCCAGCCTTTCTCTTCGGTCCATCTCTCAGGTGCCAAACTGCAGCTCAGATAATCACTTCCATCTTCAGAAGTTTCAATAGTTTCCATGTAAATTAGCAGAGATGGGATATAAAATCAACAAGATGAGGACACTCCTAAAATTAATTACAAATAGAAACACATGAACCTAGCTGTATTTAAAGCGGACAACATACACATACTAAAGAGGGGTTTCCCTGTTTCATGGAAAATCTTGAAATTTCACAACCTCTGGAAAGCCTTCTCCTAATCAGAATTGGTTTGCTTAGCACATTGCTCACACCTATTTGATAACATTCTTTGCTCTGTTTTGCATTTTAGGTAGTTTATGCAGAAAAATGTTACCCACACTAAACTCTGAGTGCCTGACGGATAAAGAGTGTCTGATTCATCTCAGATTCAAACAACCCTGATGCCTTTAAAAGCGACTTTCTCTGTGAACTTGGCTCCGAGACTTTAAAGGGGGTATCAGTAGTTATTCCCGGGGCATTAATCCAGCCAATCCTTGTCTTTTTGCCAATCCTTGTCTTTTCCCCAACTTCTTCATTTTATCTGGTTTTTTTTTCTTACTAGTTTGACCTTGAACTGATCTCATATTATTTGCCTCTCTTATTTGTTAATTCACATTTTATGTTTCTCATTTTTCCTCTCCCGCAAATCAACCCCAAGATATGCTCTCTTAAATTAGTGTCTGTTACTAATTCATCTGCATTCCTTCACCTTTATTCATATAGCACAAACTCCTAGCAAAAACTGCTTTGACGTGAAAAGAGAATAACTATAAGAAAATCAGTCTCCATTCATTGAGGGTTACTATGTGCTACATGCTTTTTATATATTATCTCATTTAATTTTCATAGAAATTTAGCTCTTATACGTCCTTCACATCTTAGTTCAATTATCACTTAAGGATGCATTCTCTGGGTGTCCTATACTATAGTGGTCCCCAACCTTTTTGGCAGTTTTGTGGAAGACAACTTTCCATGGACCAGGGAGTCGGGGAAGATGGTTTTATGATGATTCAAGCACATTACATTTATTGTGCACTTTATTTCTACTATTATTACATTGTAATAAATAATGAATTAATTATACAACTCACCATAGTGTAGAATCAGTGGAGGCCCTGAGCTTCTTTTCCTGCAACAAGATGGTACCAACTGGAGGTGATGGGAGATAGTGACAGATCATCAACTATTAGACTCTCATAAGGAGCATGCAACCTAGGTCCCTCACATTTGCAGTTCACAATAGGGCTCATGCTCCTATGAGAATCTAATGCTGCTGCTGATCTCAAAGGAGGTGGAGCTCAGGCAGTAATGCAAGTGATGGGAGCGGCTGTAAACACAGATGAAACTTTGCCAGCTCATCTTCCACTCAGCTCCTGCTGTGCAGCCCAGTTCCTAGCCCAGGGGTTGGGGACCCCTGTTATATTATACCAAGCTTTTAAAAATATGTCTCATAGTGCTATGTATCTCTCTTTCACAGTACTTGTCATGGTTAAAATGTTGCTTTTTGTATGATAATTTAACCAGTCTATCTTACCTTTTGAACATTGTTCCATGTGAGAATTAATAATGTCTACTTTGGCTCTCCATTGCTTAGCTAAGAGACAAGGATTAATTTATCCAAAACTAATCCACAGTAGATTGGCACCTTGGAAAGGATTGGCCTTCTGCTAATTTCACTGAAAACTGGTTTTAGACAATTTTTAATGCAATCAATCATGGTTAGCTGCACAGCTTGGGCCACAGTTACCCCTGCAGCTATAATGTTAGCACATTCCCAATCATGAATGCTGATGTAGCAAGTCCTGACTCTAGTTTGCTGCCATACAGCTTCAATTGCAAGACTTTGACTCCAGCCCTTTACCATCTTACATAAAAGCATTATTCACAAAAAACGTGTTCTTCTCAGCCCCATTTATATTCTACTGTCTCTCCCTTCTCCAGCTGTTGACTGCAAGGTTCAGTGACCCATTCTTAACCTGTCTAAGGCAGACTGATGTTATTATCAAGTCCTCAACTCCTGCAAATCCACAACTATGAGCACTGAAGTGACAGGGTTATAGCTATTTCTGCCATGACATATTGCTATTATATCCTAACCCCTAATTATTCCAGGGTAGTGGCTGGAATCTCCTATATTATGCAACTCAAAAGCCCCACAGCCCAAATGTGGGAGTTCCTCTCTCAAAGCTGATGTCCAATCCTGCTAAATCTGTGTATTCCCATATAATGCATCTGGGCAACTCACAACTACTACTCCACTGTCTCTGTGAATCATCCTTAATGAATATTAATCTGGCAAACAAGTATGATTGCATTCTTGTCCCTATTTTATAGATAAGGGAAAAAATCAAAGAGCAACATGACCAAGATCATTCACTAACTGTGATCTTGGTGCTGCTTTGCTGTTTGCCTTAGTTGGCGTGATATTAGCACAGTGTTTGCCATTTGGTGGGTACTACATAAATAAAAATTAGATTCAATGAATAAATGGATAGATGGACAACCAATCTCATGAGGGGAGCATTCTTGCTCCTATTTTATAGGTAAGGGAGAAAAAACCACAAAGGGTAATTAAGTAACCTGACCAAGATCACAGTTAGTGAATGGTGGACACAGGATTTAAATTCAGGTCTACGAGATTACATATCACTTATTCTAAATTACTACACTCTTCAACTCAGAGATTTCTTTAGGTGCCTCAAAGCCTGAGTCAACTGTAAATAACAATAAAAATAGCTACATTTAAAAAAAATCTAGGCACTGCACTAGGCACTTTATTTCTGGGGCAAAATTGAGTCTAAGACAATTATGCCAGAGAGCAATAATTCTAAACCCTACTAGATAAGAAGGAATCAAGCCTCTACAATAACATCAACCTGCCTTACTTTAGACTGGTTAGGAATGGGGCCCATGGCGGAAGTTCTGGTCCCCTCAACCGAAGAGGTGAAGAAGGAAGAGGTAGCAGAAAATTAATGGGGACTATAAAGAGTCAAATATATTTTCAAGATTTCAAGCTGGATAAGTGCAGCTTGAGTAAATACAATTAAAACTCTCAAGTGTAATTTTTCTTAAGACTTTTGAGTACAGAAGCAATTTTACGAGGAATATAAATGATAAATTCCAAAGGAAAGTCTGTGCTACTACTTTGTAGAATGCTGTAATACTACCACTTAATGAGCCCCATTGCATTCCAGGCATTGTGCTGGGTGTTGTATATGAGTCATCTTATTTAAAACTTCCACAAATATTATGAAACTGTATTATCCCCACACATGAAAAAAAAGGAAGGTCCAAAGTTTTAAGAAAGTTGTCCAAGTTATATGAATAACAGAATGAGAGCTTATGTATATGACCAAAAGATTATCTCTCTACTATAACAAGCAGCCTTCAAACCTGAGAAAGCTTTACTATTTCTTCCTAAAGTTTTCTCTAAAACTTTCATAATAGGTCCTCATATTTTTTATTCCCCTTGAGCAATTCAATAAATATGATAGTGAGATACATTCAACAAGGACATAATTGCTATGTAGTTCCTCTAATTTTCTGTGCTTGATATTTTTATTCAATATTACTAATAAAATATTTATCAAAATCATTTTAAATCATTCTTAGATGTGCTACACTGTAAGAGTAATTAGCTTCAGAATAAACTTCACCACAAATAGAACATGTAGGTTCTGAAAGAAATTTCCACGAGCATTGGATATCATGTGTGCACAGCAACAGCAATATAGCCTCATTTTGCTTGGTGAGTTCTTAAACACATTCTAAAGAGGAAAACATTTATGAGAACATAGTAACTATCCCCAGAGAGAACATTTATATGGAGGAAAAGAAGGAAAGTTATATCACTTTTAAAATAAAGGCTAAAAGGGAGGAGGCATGGAAACCACATAAAGGTTGAAAATGTTAGAGGCCCCAGTTAGGAGGAACACTAGCAGAAAAGCGTTCTCTATCTCACTTGGCCTGAGGTAAGGGGGAAAAGGAAACTATTGCCCTATGGGGAAAAAAAAAAATTCTACCTCTAGCACTCCAAGATAGTCCCAGGAGCCACAGTAGGATTCAGGTTGTGATCAGAAACAGATGTTCAAGCTTCACCTTGTGGGGGATTCAGTAATGCTGTCAGTTGCCACGTGGACAATTTGAATGCTCCTGAAACCATTTTGGAAGGGAATATGGAGGAGATGGGGTTTCAGGAGTAATCGGAGAAAAGTACATGATAGAAAATATAAAGGTTTTTCACTGATATACAAATTATTTACATCTTACTCAGTGGGTGAGTTCTGGAAAACATGTGATAAGCTCTCTCTCTCTCTCTCTCTCATCACTATGAAAGTGATTATAAAGAGTTCTCAATTGACAAGACCTCTGGCATATTTTCCTACAAAGATAGCTCTAATAAATTAATTTTCAGTAAATACTGAGACTGTTGTATTATGAGAGCTCTACAACCTTTGTATGCTACAATCTCTTAAATTAACTCATTGAACTCCAGTGAATCTTTAGTTTCCTAATGTTAATACTTTGTTTTTATTAATAGTTTCAATATTCAGGAGATTACTCCTCAGAAACAGCTTATTTGTTGATTGGAAAATGTTTTTCATCGCTATTACACTTCAAAACAGACGACAGAGGGAAAAATTGCACCTTCCTCTAAGATCTGGTTCTCAGGTATTGCAAGTTCTACCCTTGAGATTATGGTAAACAAGCTGTGGGCACAGTCCAGGATAGAAAGGTTTTAAGAACTCATTAAAATAGAATAAGGCATCATCCATATTGATGAAAGAACAAAGCCAGGAGAAATAATGATTGCCAAGAGTGTTGCAGCTGAGTTTCAGCATATTAATAACAAACGTTTTTCAGTAGTTACATGCTGGGTGGTATGCTAAGCTCTATTTTTTAATATTAAAATTTGTATTATAAAATATTTTGAACTTATGGATTAAGAGATGCCAATGTACAGACCACAGAAACTTAAGATGTTAAACTTGTCAGTTTTGCTTAAGAGCCATCACTTTTAAAGACATAAAACATTCAGCTAAAGTCCACTCCTCATCCCATCTTTTTCCTTTCCTCTTAACTCTAAATATCCTGATTTTTCATGCTATCATTCAAATTTTATTTTTTTACTGAAGTCCACTCCTCATCCCATCTTTTTCCTTTCCTCTTAACTCTAAATATCCTGACTTTTCATGCTATCATTCAAATTCTATTTTGTTTTTTACTATACCTATATTTATGCAATTTGCCTTTTCCACCAAATATTAATAATTTGATATTTACCCACAATGATACATGTAGACCTGGCTGATTCATATTGGCTTCTACCCTGAGCTTCATCATAAGAGTAAATCTCAGTTGATCCACTCCAGGTAGACTATTTTTTGTTGTAAACATTCAAAGGGTGCCTTACTGACCAATCTTGTGCATATCTCCTTGTGAACATGTGCAAATTTCTCTAAGTCCATTCCTTGAAATGGAATTTCTGGGTCCTAAAGTATGCACCCTCCAAGTTTACTAGGCGTTACTAAAAGTATTTCCAAAATGATTGTATCAATTTACACATCTATCAAAAATATAAGTCCTTTGTCCATTTTTTTCTTGGTATTTTTTTCTTCTTACTGATTTTTAAGCATTCTTTTGGAAGTCATTTCAATGTAAATATATTCTTCCAATTTATGGCTTGAAATTTCACTTTGTTAATCATCACTTTTATCATTAAAATACCTTAATAATAATGTGGAAAACATTATCAATACTTTCCTTCTAAGTTTGTGCTTTTTGTCTTAAAATAGAATTCTCGACCCCAATGTGGTGAACACATTTCTTCATCTTCTTCTAAGTGTTTAAAAATTTCCTCTTCACATTTAAATCTTCAAACCATCTGGAATGTATTTTTGTATATGCTGTTATGGAATCTCAGTTTATCTTTTAACAGATAGTCTTTTTTTTTTTTTTAGAAGTTCATTTTGCCACCAATGACTTTTTAAAAATTACCTCTGTTGTATAATGTGACAGAAGTGGACTCGTTTCTAAGATCACAGTTTTGGTCTATTGGTCTATCCTTGTTTGCTGATACCATACCATTAAATTGCTAGAGCTTTGTAATAAGTCTTGGTATCTGTAGGATGAGTACTTCCTAACAACTGTTCATCTGAATTGATTTGGCTTTTCTTGTTCTTTATTCCACCATGCAAATTTGAGGATTAGCTCTCTCTCCCAGTAGTGTCTCTTTTCTAAATACTTGTTTCTTAATAATTTGTTGGTGGTGAAATGAAGCTATTGATATTTTTTGTGGTTGGTTTACCAAATCTTTTATTATTCCATCATTGATCAACACAAATAAACAGTGTTATTAGGCAAGAGGGGAGGTGAGCTGTGTGAAAGAAATCGTGAAGTGACTTCATTTAAAGTTGTATTGTTTTTCCAAATTAATTTGATGAGGTTGAGAATAGTTATAATAAAGTCTTCCCAACCATAAGCATATCAATCTCTTATAGTTCTTCTTTTATGTCCTTTAATAAAGATTAGTAATTTTTTCATAAAGATCTTATTTTTGCTAGATTAATTCCTGGATCATGTTTTAGCTATTTCTTGCATTTGATCTTCTGAGCCACTAGTGTGTCCTCTCCTTTAATGCACCTACTTTATTATTTTGTCAAAAAAATCATGTTTTTAAAAGTTGTGTATGTGAGTGTGTTGCGTTCAGATCCCTTTAAGTACTTTTTGTTGTTGTTCCCTTATCTGTTTCCTCCAGCAATTATTACACTGAACATGGGTCATACTCCTTAACCCGATCCTTCTTTCTCTTGTTGCTACAGTCCCTTGACTATACAATTAACTTTCTCACAGATAAATTGGGGAATCCACAGGTGCTGAATGGAAAAGATGTTTAAGAGGAAACTTATGTTCCTCCTGACACACCTTGGAGAAAGACTCTAATCTTTTTCGGTTGAAGCCCTTCTCCCTACCTTAGAACTAGGAGACAACCCATCCAACCCCTCGCCTTTTGTGGACAGGAAAACCAGCCCCTTCATGCCAGTTTGAGATCCTCTGAGGTTGAAACGCCAAGCTCTTTCAGGGATTCTCTGACCTTTGCTCCCGAGCTCTGAAGCTGCTCACTTTTGATTCCTCCACCCCTAAGAGAAGAAGCTCAATTCTCTCCACAGGACTCAGTGGCTGGCTCTAGAGCCAAAGGCAAGTAGCTTGGAGTTAGGAATGGAAGCCATTATGGTCCCCAAATCCACCACTGGTTTATTTTCTACTTGTTTCTTAATAATTTGTTGGTGGTGAAAATGAATGCTATCAATTGAAGGATTTTGGGTTTGCTTGTTTTGTAGCTTTGTGGTTGGTTGGCCAAACCTTTTATATAGTATTCCACTGTTGTTCAAAACATAAATAGTACTTTTGGGACTGAGGGGACAGGTGATCCTGTAGATTCCCAAAGAAAAGGCAAAAAGGCAAAACATGGCCAACATTATCCATTTACTTTTCAGATTTACTGACTGAATATAATTTTCTTTACATAAACATTTGATCTAAATCACTTTTGTTGTTGTTGTTGCTGGTTGGTTTTTAATACTGGAAACAGAGATTCAGTTTGAAAGATACCCTGAAATCTTAAGAGTAGCATACACCAATCCCTCCCACTCTCTACCCAAAATCTAGTTGGTTTAAATGAGCAGAATGATCCATTTTTCCATTTTAGGTGAGCAGATGTTTATGAAAGATCTTAGGACTGTTTGCCTCATTTATCAGGAAAATTTACAAGGGAAGAAGCCATTAATCGAATTTCTACTTGTAAATATAAGAAGACTAGTACTCAGGTTCATATACTTTTAACATGACCTTGTTGAAAGAAACGTTAACAATTCCAAAACTAAATTAAACGAATTTTAAGTTTTTTTCTCCCAAAAGCATAAAAATGGAGACGATCTTAACAGGAAATTCTTAAAAGGTAAAAACAACTCTTCCTTGTACTAGTCCTTGGGTAGTTACCATACAACAGGTTCTTCTTTTTGTTAGTTTCTTTGAAAAGGGCTTTTTGGTCCCAAGTCTGTTCCTGCTTAGTATCTGCTCCGGCCTCCTCCTCTCTCCATGCGGCCTCCTAGACGGCCTCCGCCCCTAGGCACCCTGCAGCCGGATCGGCTGTAAGAATCACGCTGGGGAGGGCAGCCCCTTTCCATGGACAGAGACAGCCCACGATCTGGTCTGCCCACCCGGTCTCGGCCCCTCGAGTAGCGGTCGCTCCGGCCATAACTGCTGCTGTAACTGTCGCGGCCGCCGCTGTAGGCATCCGGTGAGCAGCCCCGGTACTCCTCGTAGCGGCCTCCTCCTCCGTAAGATGGCGGTGTCCCCCGTCCTGGGGCGCCGCCGCGCAGGTCTCCGTAGCTCTCAAAGGGCTCTCGGTAGGAACCTCTGCTGGGATGATCCCCGTAGTCACGGTCGCGACACCCGTAGCCGTCTCGGTCGCCGTAGCCTCTCAAGGGACAGTCGTCCCGGACACTGGAGTGGCCGTATTCGCGGTGGGTGTACTCTCTGGGCGAGGGGGCAAAACCCCGGGGTTCGCGGTAGTCTCGGCTCGAGTAGCCGTCTCTGGACGAGTAGCCCTCATCCCGCGGGCCCAGATAGGGGTCGCGGCGCGGGGGCGGCGGCTCTCGGCGCGGTGGTCCTGAGTAGCCGTCTCGCCCCCGCACGGCCAGGGCCCTCCCGCGCATTCCACCGCCGCTGCTGCGAGCCGGACCCGACGGCGCGGCCCTCTTCGGGGGTGGGCCGGCCCTGCGCGGCGGCGGCGGCGGCCCGCGCTTCATAGGCATCGGGGCCCTGGAGGGCCGCAGGTCGAAATCTCCCGCGTAGCCGCCGTCGTCATCGGGCCCGCCCCGGGAGGGGGAACGCCGCGGGCCGCCGCCACCTCCGCGGGTTCCGCGCAGGAACCTCGGGCGACCGCGGCTGCGAGGAGGCGGCGGGCCTCGCCGGCTGCTCTCGAACGCCGGTTTGGTGGCCTGGGCCACCTTGATGGCCTTACCATCCAGGGACTTGCCGTTCATGTCTCTGGCGGCGGCCTTGGCGTCTGCGGGGCTTTCGAAGGTGACGAACGCGAAGCCCCTCGACTTGTTGGTTTCTCGGTCTTTCATCAGGAGCACCTCGACGATGCGGCCATACTTGCCAAACTCGGCTTCGAGGGCTTTCTCGTCGGTTTCGAGGTTGAGGCCTCCAATGAACAGCTTCCCCGGGCGATCCGCTTCAACCATGTCTGCCGGTCGAACGGTCGGTCAGTGGCGGTGGGAGGCGATGAGGCGGCGCCAGTCGAGGCCTTCGAGCTCGCTCGTCTAGGGCGGCTCCTACCGGTCGGGCGGCGCGTAGTGGCTTAGTCCCCGGAACCGCTGCCTTAGCCTGCTGCAGGGCGCGCCCCTACTGCCTGTGATTGGTCGGCTGTCTGCGGAGGGCAGATTCGCCGTCGGGAAAGTCGGCAGTTCTGTGTCTCCTTTTTAGTCTTTAACTTCCTATTCACCTGACCCGGGCTTAACGGCTTTAATGGCCTCCTGAAAGCTCAGGGAAAAGCCGTTAGGTGGAAAAAATTTTTTTCTATTTCTTTTAATGAGAACAATTATAATGATCCCAAACCTAAGTTACCCAAACCATTTTCAAACAGAAAAAAATAGTTAAATTTTAATTATTACTAAAATTATTAAGTTAAAAATCATTTTTCAATTATTGAAAAATAGAGTAATAACAGTTTACAAGTTTAAATTTTATTTTACTGATCTTTTAAAAATAATCAGCTTTTAGCCTTTTCGATCTTGTTTTGATTTTCTTTGGTGCTATTGTCTTTATTCTTTCTACATTTATTGGATTTATTGTTTATATTATTCTCTTCTAATTTTTTAAATAAGGCACTTAGCACATTAAGAGTTTAAAAAATATTTCTTCTAATTGTTATATTTAAGGTTAGAACTTATTCTCTAGGCACCGGTTAATATCATGCCTTGAGCAGTTATATATGTTGTTTTCACTGTTGTTCAGTTCCTAATATTTTCTCATTTTTATTATTTCCTTTTTGGACCATGTATTAAAGAAGTATGTTTGTAAATTTTCAAACATATGTACCTGTTGGTTATTTTATAATATGCTCAGTACGATATCCATTGTTTTTCATTGAGACTTGCTTTGTGACCTAATATGGTGTAATTAATGTTCCATATATACTGAGCAGAAAGTGTATTCTCTAAATGTTTGACAAAGTTCTCTCTTATTTTGTGGTATTTAAATCTTCCCTTTTCTAACTTATTTTTTATTTGATAGAATTGGCAAACACTAGCACTCTCTTAAAATTTACCATAATTGTGGATTTGTAAATTTCTCTGTTTTTATGTCTGGTTTTTGCTTCATGTAATTTAAGGTTATATTTTGAGATATATAAAAAATGAGAATTGCTACGTATTCTGGTGAATACCTTTTTTATGTAATGATCCTCATCATTCGTAAAAATCTTTTTTCCTTAGTCCATTTTGTGTGACGCTTATATCTTTCAGTACTTTTGCGATTTCTTCCTAAATCTTTGCTATCAGGCATGCCTTTTCCTCTTCCTTTTTTTCCATCTTTCATGCCTTTTCTTGTAATAAGTGATTTGTCTTTGTTTCTTTTTCCTCTACTATGGAAGAAGTTATGCCTTCTATTTCTACTTTTTTGAATGACTGCCCTTAATGTTTTTATTGAATGCTAACTTAAAAATGCTGTCTATAAATTTACTTATAAAATCAAGTTTTATAAATAAATTTACTTATAAAATCAAGTTTTATAAATAAATTTACTTATAAAGTAAATTTACTTTATAAGTAAATACTTTATAAGTTACTGCTTGATTAACTTTTATATATTTGTATATCCATGTAACCATGACCCACATTAAAATCTATAACATTTCCATCACTCCAGATGGTTCACTTGTGCCACTTATTAATCAAACCTGAGATATGCTCTCCTGGCACAATAAGACAAGATATCCGCACCGAGGTGTGCAGCAGGAAAAAGGAGGGCATTTATTTGCAGGGCTCCAAGCAAGGAAGACCAGGCAGCTACTCTTAAATTCTGACCTCCCTCATGGCTTACAGGTAAAGATTTTTAAAGGAAAGTGTAAATTTCAGGAAAACAGAAGTTACAGGCAAAATCATAAGTCAATACATGGAGGTTACACATTGGTGTTGGCCCAAAAGAGAGATAGCTCTTGAAGTCGGGGGGCTTACAGGTCATAGGTAGATTCAAAGATTTTCTGATTTGCAGTTGGTGAAGGAAGAGAATTTGCAGTCAGCAGAGAAGAATGAGCTTTGGCTCCTGAGTGTGACTCCATCCAGGCCCCTCAGGAAGATATTTAGAACAAAAAAATGATTGTCAGAGTTTAGTCCTCAGTTCCCTCTTATCTGAGTTCTACCTGCCTGTGGAATTGTTTGGTGGGATCTGGGTTTCGGAAAGACAACTCAGGGACATATGTTAAGACATTATATTTAGTGTCTATAGGGGAACAAAAAATCTCCTGACTCTAACTTCCATGGTTATTGTTTTAGGTTCCTATTACTTTCTTGCTTATTAATTTCCTTATTCATTTAAGGAATTTGATGAAGTTCCTTCACTTCATTCCTCAGGGCTAGCTAGGTGCATGGAATTTCCCTTAAAGGAACTCCAGATTTTCCTTTATTTCCATATTTGTAGGGGAGGGGTTGCACAGGCCCCTAAAACAGGGTCTCTGCTCTGCAAAAAAATGATAGGATCAATATCAAAGTTTGGGCGAAAACTGGAATGCTTACATGGGCTTTATGTGAAATGATTGTGTCTCTTTTACCTGAATGTATTTTGGGAATGGATATTGTGTCTGACTGGGGAATGCTTCCCTGCCTAGTGTTATAAAACACAAGGCATATAAATTCCACCTTTAAGCAATATTGATTATATTTGCTAAATAGGAAGGAACAAGATTGTTCAAGCCCACACAGTGTAGAATAAAACCTGAAGTGCTAGGATGCACAAATTCTGTGTACAATGGACCCGTGTGGAGGGTAGATTAGGGCTTGTGGCAAAAGCCTGGAGGGCCTCCAACCAACAACTACAGGGACTTTGAAGTGGAGAATTTACATCTGAGTCGATTACTAGCTCAATCTCAGACATTAATTGAAACTGCCCCATGACTGAAGAAAATGTAATAATCTTATTATCTTATATCAATTAGGATAGTTATTGTCAAAAGCACAAAAAGAATAAGTGTTGGTAAGGATGTGGAGAAATTAGAACCCCTGTGTAGTGCTGGTGGGAGTATAAAATGGTACAGCCACTATTAAAAATAGTTAACAGTTCTTCAAGAAATTAGGAATAGAATTACCATAGGATTCAACAACCCTATTTGTGGATATATAACCAAAAGATTCGAAAGCAGGTTCTTAGATATTTGTACACCCACACATGTAGCAACAGTATTCACAATAGCCAAGAAGTAGGAGCAATGAAAGTATCCATTGACAGATTAATTAATTTAAAAATGTAGCATAGTCAGCCCTCCATATCTGTGGGTTCCACATTTATGGATTCAGCCACCTGAGGATCAAAAATATTTCACAAAACACTGTGTACGTACTGAACATGTACAGACTTCATTTTCTTGTCACTGTTTCATAAATGATACCTTATAAAAACATTTCTGTAGCATTTACATTGTATTAGGTATTATCAGTAATCCAAAGATGATTTAAAGTATATGAGAGAATATGTGCAGGTTATGTGCAAATACTACATCATTTTGTATCAGGGACTTAGCACCCTTGGATTTTGGTATCCTTGGTGGTCGTGTAACCAATTCCCCATAAATACCAAGAAACTATTCTATATACACATAATGAAATATTATTTAGCCTTAAAGAAGGAAATTCTGACATATACTACAACATGGATGAACCTTAAGGACATTATGCCCTGGAAGCTCTCCAAAGGCAGCCTTTTTGGGATTTTTATGGAGGCTTCACGACACAGACACAATTGATTAAGTCAATCTATAGCTCATTTCCCCTCCCTGGAGGATGGAGTGTGAGGCTGAAAATTATCAACCTCTAATCATGGCTTGGTATTTCTGGTGACCAGTGGCCATCCCAAAGCTATCCAGGAGCCCGCCAAGGGTCACCTCAATAAAACAAAGGGTACTCGTATCTCCCAGGAAGTTCCAAAGGTTTTAAGACCTCTGTGTCAGTAACTGTGAGCAGAAATGAAACATATTTCTTATGTCACAATAGGAATACACTACTGGGGGAGCAGGTAGATTCTTTTCCCCAGGACTGACTTGGAATATTGTGAGGAGGTGTCAGATTCTATACTATGGATAGTACCCTGTGAATAGTTCTCAGATGACCAGCAGAAAGTTGTTTGGTTTATAAATAGCAGTTTCAAGGTAAATGGACAGCATCCTATTTGGAAGACCACCTCTATGTTTGAAGAACATAAAAACAAACCAGTTTAATGGGAAATATTATGTGTTACTTTCCTTATAGTGATGGAAGAATTGAACAAAGATAAAAATCCCCCGCTTGAGTTTTTACTGCTTTGTGGATGGTGACCAGTGGCCTGACCATATGGCCAGACAGAGAGCAATGGAAAACTGCCTATTAAAGGCATACCCATAGGAAAACCAGCAAGGGAATTTGGGGAGGAGTGCATTAAGGTAGAACACGTTGACACCCAACAGAAGAATACATTTGTAGGTTCAGCAGGTGACTGCAATTGACCAGTAGATATCCTAGTATGCTTGCTTGAAGTGGCCACCTGGGTCCATGAAATGAGGGGACACTGGGGGCCTGCAGCAATGTAGAGATGGATTAACTCTAGACATATTCCTCTTGCACCTCTGAAGCACAAAATACCACTAAAAACTGTTTTGTCTTCCAAAAATAAGAGATAGACACTGCAGATGGCTGTGTGTCAACAGTTCCTGGGAGAAGACCTTGAACAAGCTGGTAGGTGGGATTGATGCTGGCTATGAGTGGGTCTTGACAGGAATAGACACTGGACTTGGCTTTCCTTACCCAGTGATAGATGCAAATGTTCAGAGAACAGTCAAAGAATCAGAATATAAGATATTGCATCAATTTGTACTACCAAGTAACATTTCTTCAGACTGAGAAACACGTTTCACAATCTATAATTTCAAGAATGGGCAGAGAGGTATTTTCCTCAGAGTAATATAATAATTCAATAGAGAATTGGAATGGGCATTTGAAACACTGGTTGCCTAAAATGGGAGAATATAAAAGCATGAAGAGCTGGCTTACACGCCTTTGCAAATGTGTGCTCACACTCAACAAGGAGACAAGAGTCTCCTAGATAGATTCCTGGTTTTCTGGTAGATCAGCAGGATAGGGAGTGGGAGAAGATGCTGGTATGACTATGCAATTTTTCCCACAGGAAAGGTGACTGATGACTATACTTTCTTCCCCATGTCACCTTAACTTTGTTTTTCCTACTTCATGGCCACAGGTTCAAGGCTGCAACTGCAAGTGCTGAAGGCAGTGATGATTCCTAAACAATAAAGTATAGCTGCATTCTAAACTTTATGTCAGAATTTCTGTGGGCCTGATGGGGCAGATTGTGCCTTCACCTCATCTAGAAATAATGGGATTGACTGTGAATGCAATTATATTGTCTAATGGTAAAAATAGCCCATTTCTATAACTATTTAACACTACCTATATGAATGGTAGTGGGCTGATGGAGAGGTACTTACTAGATTAGTATTGCTGCCTGCAATTAGACCAGCACAGTGGTTGAACCTAATGTCACTTCCAAAGGTAGAAAATTTTGTATAAATGGAGAGAAGGAGAAATAGTAGATGAGGATAATGCAACAAATAAATGGGTTCTGTAATGAGGGAAACTCAGTAGTACTTTAACACCTTGAAAGAGGCTCAGAGCAAAAGATGTTATTATCTTTTATTCAGTTATATCTGATGCCTCGAAGGGTGAAACCATTTATTGCTGACACCACTCCTGGTATTGGAACTAGGCAGGATCAAATGAAAGCCTGCAAACTGGAGTGACCTCATCCCAGGAGACATTTTCATGAAATATGATAATAGACTGAACTAATTATTAAGGACTGAATGGGACTCTACTAGTATGCCAGCATTTTTTGACTTTTAATTTTTTAGTTACATCTACCATAATGTAATATTGTTTTACACTTGCATTGTTGATAAAAATTATAATACCAATACCAATAGTCAAATGAATTGGAAAAAATGAGTTAAAAGCCTCCTATTCCTATACCACACTCCTTCCTCAAAATGTTGCTCAGACAGGCGATCCTTTTGCTATAAAGAACCCATGCTCAAAGACCAAGGGGTATCCTGTGATATAATAAAAATATATATATTTGGTCTTTATCCTGGTTCCTGGTACAGAGCTTCTAAAACCCTTGGAGACTCCTGAGTGGTAGGACTGTCTTTTGTTATCCATAAAGAGCCCCTTTGACCATACCTGAGTTTATGCTAATGAGGTGATTTATAGTCGGGGCCCTGGATTACTGTAGGATGGGGGCTCCAGAGAAGTTCACCAGAGAAGCGAACTCTGTGAATGGAGGGTCAGAACTTTAGCCCTACCTCCCACCCTGACTTCCAGAGAGAGGAGAGGCACTAGAGGTTGTGTTTAATCACTGATGGCCAATCATTTAATCAGTTACATCTATATAATGAGATCTCGTACAAAAACTCCAAGCAGTGGGATTTAGGGAATTTTTAGGTTGATAAACGCATGGATGTGCTGGGAGGGTGGCATGCCAGAGAGAACATGGAAACTGTACACTTTTCCCCCTTCCCTGCCTTATGTACCTCCTCATCTGGATGTTCCCTCCTATCCTTTATAATAAACTGTAATCACAAGTGTATAGAGCACCCTTGACATAACTAACTCCATCTTAGAAAAAGACTCCACTTTATATTTCATAGGACACTTTGCCAACAAGGATGTTTTGTTTAATAAGCAAATTAAAAAAAAAAAGATGGCATCCAATCACATAAAGACACAAACAAGAACTCTTCCACTATCAGTTCTCATCAAAGGACAACGTGACTATAAAAGATTAGCCCTTGAGCAGCTCAAAATGGCCATCTTGGGTGATACTATCTTGCAGTCAAAGAGTCTGCCTTGGGCTGGGCGTGGTGGCTCACGCCTGTAATCCCAGCACTTTGGGAGGCTGAGGCGGGTGGATCACCTGAGGTTGGGAGTTTGAGACCAGCCTGACCAACATGGAGAAACCCCGTCTCTACTAAAAATACAAAATTAGCTGGGCATGGTGACACATGCCTATAATCCCAGCTACCAGGAAGGCTGAGGCAGGAGAATCACTTGAACCTGGGAGGCAGAGGTTGCGGTGATCCAAGATCGTGCCATTGTACTCTAGCCTGGGCAACAAGAGTGAAACTCCATCTCAAAAAAAGAAAAAAAAAAAAAAAAGACTCTGCCTTGCAAGACCAACAGACCACCCAGACCACTTGGCTCAGACCAGGACTCTTTCTTCTTCACTTTCCCTGGACTGATTCATTAACCATTTCTCCTATCTGATAGAGCAGGAGCATCACCATCTTGGTCAAGGCCCTAATTCTAAAGTTCACCTTAAAAACAAACAAACAAACAAACAAAAAAACTGCCTAAATCCAAAGGGCATCAGCCTAATGGCTAAGGTCAGCATGACCATAAACCACAAATAACATCTCCAACCAGAAACATTTCAAACTCCTCCCCAACCAAAGACATGCTAGCCCCTAGATAAGACCCCTCCGACCAGGAAGATTCCAGCCTTGAGATAACCCCTCTCCGGGCCAGAAAGATTTCTGCCGCAAGACAACCTCCCCTCCTCCCTGAGAGATTCCAACACCGCCATAAACTTCTCCACACACATAAACATTCCAAGCTTGTGATAAGCCCCCTCACCCTAAAACCAATATATACTCTTAGTCTGTAAGAGAAAGTGCTCCTGACCACAATCAGCCAGGAGCACCTTTCATGTTTTAACTAAAGAAAACCTGTCTTTGACTGCCAAGCCATATTTCATGTTTCTTTCCTCTTTAACTCTTACATTTCTCTTTTTCCTCTTGGTGATCAATATTATTTTGCTTTTGTGAAATGTTTAACATATAACATTTAAATATTGGTTAAGCACACTACTATGTATGGTTTGCCATATTGGCTGACTTGTGGAGTGACTTGAACCTGTGTGACCATAGCTCTGGCTAGGGAGTAAACAGGAAGTGCTATGGAGAATTGTCTCCGTGGAACTCCAGGTGGCATTTGTGATTGAAATAGCATCAATAAAAGTCTGATATTGTGGAAACACACACACATGCATGGACCTGGTCATTTCTAACCTTGCATTGCTCATGACAAAATGTATAGTACTTTCTTGAGTCCTGTGAATGGTTCTAGTGAATTATTGAATCTGAGGGGATTGTAGGAGCCCCCAAGTTGGCTGGGAGACTACTGTAGTAATCAAGGATAGATAGTATATCATTTTCCAACAGCAATTCTTAATTTTCCAACACCAACCATGTGTCCTACAATTCTATTCTGACACTAAGTACCAGGAATTAGTGTAGACCCACACTTTAAGGGTTTAGTCCCAATAAGGCTGCCCTCACTTCAGATGCCAGCTGCAAATGGGGTCCCCAGGATACCTAAACAGTTGGCAAGTTGTTAGATACAGTAAGAAATTCTTCTTCAAAGGTTTAGCTTGCTGAAGTTTCCTTGTCCTTTGTTTCCTGCCTTAAAAGCCAGACTTCCTTACTCTCTGTGTTCCCCCTTCCCTGGTAAACAACCTTCCTGCCAGTCCTATTCTATAGAGCCCACATTCCACATCTGCTACCCATGCTATGAATTACCCCTCCCATCGCAATGGCTTCTCACACTGACACTGATCTTCCTGCCTTCCCACCAGTGTAACTGTATTCCTGCACTTTTCAAATTAGCCAACCGGGTTCAGCTTAGATTGTGGGGTCCAACCCTAGCCAATAGGGGAAAGACACAGAAACAGAAGCTGCATTAGAGATAATAAAAACCGCTTCTTTCATTTGTTCTATGTGCTCTCGCCCTTGCTCCATACATGAGATATACCCTTCTGCAGAAGTAAATTTGCCTTGCTGAGAGGCCCTTTGTCCTTTGTCTCAGTGCTAGTTCTTCTTTGTGGCACTGAGCATTTGCTTCCAACACAAGTCAACTGCAATGAAGAGGTTCTAACATATATGGGCTTCATAAATTCTAACACCCATGGTCTAGACCACTTATTTTGAAAAATTAATAATTTAATGTATACTTATAATACTTGAAATTGCAAAAATATAATCGATGAATATTTTATGTGTTTATACACTGTTCTCTGTGTGACCATGACAAACTAATGGCAGAGAATTGTGGTAGATATGAATGATGAGTGAAGGTGTGAATATCGGTGAACAAAGAAGAGTACACCAAAGGAACGAGAACCAGGCAAAGAGGGGGCATTCTCTACAGAGTATCTTAGTGGCTACATTGGACTCAGTATCCTCCAAGAGAGTAACTGGAACAGGTAACTCTAGATGGGAATTTAGGGGGCAGAGAAGCTCCAAGATGAGGAAGATAAGTGTATCCACCATAGAGAAAGAGGAATCACCTTCCCCTGGCCCCCCCCCCAGAAAATCTGCATAGGGCTATGTCCTGACAAGGAAAAGTTGGAGAATGCAAAGAATTGTCTTGCAAATCCCTATCTCCTCAGGCTATAAGTCCCTAAGACAATTAAAGGAGACTCTTTCCAACTAGAAACGTCAGGGAAATTTCCCTGCAGCAGAGCCAAGTGCCTGTGGCCTGGGACCCTTACTTTGTTTCCACTATCTTCAGGGATTGAGTTCTGGTTCAATGGTCCAGACACGAGGAGCAACCCCATGGCTCTATACCACCCCACAATTCTTCGGTAGTAGGGAGGGAGACTCCCAATTTGGATACCTACTAGTTTTTAAAAGTTTTAATCTTTTTTTTGTTGTTGTTTTTTTGAGACGAAGTTTCACTCATCACCCAGGCTGGAGTGCAATGATGCGATCTCTGCTTCCCGGATTCAAGCAATTCTCCTGCTTCAGCCTCCCAAGTAGCTGGGATTACAAGCACCCACCACCATGCCTGGCTAACTTTTGTGTTTTTAGTAGAGACAGGGTTTCACCATGCTAGCCAGGGTGGTCTCAAATACCTGACTTCAGGTGATCCACTCGCCTCGGCCTCCTGAAGTGCTGGGATTACAGGTGTGAGCCACCATGCCCAGCCCTCTAATTTCTTTAAAATATAATTTAATCTCTCTTTCCATTTTTTTTTTTTTTTTTTTTTTTAGACAGAGTCTCGCTCTTTTGCCCAGGCTGGAGTGCAGTGGCGTGATCTTGGCTCACTGCAAGCTCCATCTCCTGGGTTCACACCATTCTCCTGCCTCAGCCTCCCGAGTAGCTGGGACTACAGATGCCCGACACCATGCCCGGCTAATTTTTTGTATTTTTAGTAGAGACAGGGTTTCACTGTGTTAGCCAGGGTGGTCTCGATCTCCTGACCTCATGATCTGCCCGCCTTGGCCTCCCAAAGTGCTGGGATTACAGGCGTGAGGCATCACGCCCAGCCTAATTCAATTTTTAAACTTAATTCAATTTATTTTTTAAATTGTGGTAAAAATGCACATAAAATTTTCCATCTCATTTTTAGATGTATAGTCCAGTAAAGTACATTCACATTGTTGTGCAAACACTCTAGAACTCTTTGTCTTGCAAAACTGAAACTCTATACCCATTAAACAACCCCAGTGTCCCCCCACCCCACCTCCAGACCCTGGCAACCACCATTCTTTTGTCTCTATGAATTTGACTACTGGGCACCCCCTCTGATATGGTTTAGCTGTGTCCCCACCCAAATCTCATCTTGAATTCTCACATGTTGTGGGAGGGACCCAGTGGGAGGTAACTGAATCACATAGTCAGGTCTCTCCCATGCTATTCTCATGATAGTGAATAAGTCTCACAAGATCCAATGGTTTTAAGAAGAGGAGCTTTCCTGCACAAGCTCTCTTTTTTTTTCTGTAGCCATGTGGGACATGCCTTTCACCTTCTGCCATGATTGTGAGGCCTCCCCAGCCACATGGAACTGTAAGTCCATTAAACTTCTTTCTTTTGTAAATTGCTCAGTTTTAGGTATGTCTTTATCAGCAGCGTGAAAACCGACTAATACACCCTCATTTATTCAAACAGTATGAACCAAAAGAGTGGTTGACTTTTAATTCACATATATTTATGTTACTTCAATGAACGGTAAGCATCCACTTTTCAGGAATTCATTTCTGTCTTTAGAAGAGTGGCTTCAGAGACTGGGACCTCGGCTCAGATTGGCGAAATTGCTCCCTGTGGGCAAGGAACTGAGAACTAAAGGGAGGAATGCTAGTGGTTGTGGGCGCTTGGCGCTGTCCAGGGTCCTGCTTTCTCTGGTGATGGAGAGCAGAATTGGGGTCACCTCCTTTCCAGCTGCATCCATGCCCCTACCAGGCGCCCCGCACTGAGTTTTGAGGGCGTCTGGCTCAGGGACACAGAAGGAGGAGTGGAAGGTCTGGGCTTGAGAGCTGATTCATCACACACAAAGAAATGTAAAAATACAACCAGAAATGTGGGGCACCCTGGGACAGAATCCCAGGACTCCCACTGGATGCGATTCTAGGGAGTCTCCAGAGAGCTAGGTGTCTTGGGCAGTGACTTCCCAGGCTGCTGGACTCTGCGGGGCTTCCCATGATAACCAGATCACCTACTTCACCGAGTTGCTGGGAAGTTGGAAAATAATACAAGTGTTCCCTGGAAGAGTAGGATGCTTTTGCTTCTATTCATTCTTCATTCATTCATCAGTTTTTATTCATTCATTCATTCATTCATTCTTGAATCATAGCCCACATGTGCAAGAAGATACTGTGCTGTAGGCTGGAATAAAACAGTGAAGAAAAGGCCCATAGTTTCTGTTCTCATAGAACTTACATTGTGATGAGGGAGATAAGCGATGGGAAATAAAATAATTACATATCTGTGATAGTGGCAGAAAAAAAAAGAAACACGGTGCTTTGGTAGGACAGGGGAGGGGGAGATGGTGATATATAAGATGGAGTGCTCAACCTCTCTGAGGAGGTGATATTTCAACTGCTGGTTAAGGGATCATCCAGAGCCAGCTCTGTAAGGAGCAGGAAGAGGAGCTGAGTGGCCAGAGAGGATCAGCTATGTAAAGGGAAATTAATAGCCTTAATGCTTATAATAAAAGAGAGAAGGCTGGGAATCAGAAGAATCCAACTTAAGAAGTTAGTATATTAACAGAATAAATTTAAAGACAGCAGAAATAATGCAGTAACAATTCACAAAATATTAAAAAGAAAACAAAGATAAAACATAAAGAATAAAAAAACTAAAGTTAGTTTTGAAGACTCTATTTGCTTTTTTGACAATCCAACTCGACTCTGTTTAAAATTGCAAACCCTTTCTTCCCCAGAGCTGATTTTAGCATGAGGGGAGTGACTTGCCTGATGCACAAATTTAAGGAGATATAAAAAAAACTTAGTAATCAAGAGAAATACTATTTTTGGAGATAAAAGTTAGTGCAAAAATATCCATAATGATCAAAATATCAAAATTTTCATTTGACTTATTCTAACCATCACCACTGTTCTACAGCAGTGACACTGTTGTAGAACCCCCAAATTTAGGTTCATATATCTGATGTGCAGTAAGTAAAACACTGACACATCAGCACTTAGGAGCAGAGAAAAGTTTATTCAATTTGGCTAAAGTGAGAGGGCAGGAGAGATGAGCTCTCAAATCTGACCTGCCTTTCAACATAACTGTGGGCTTTTATGAGTAAGGTAGATATGCAGGAGGGGAGATCCTCGATGATCAAAGTTGTCTGCGTCTCTAGGGTGATCAAACTTCTGCATGCCATCAAGGAGGTCTGCATGACCTAAGGATCATTGTTCTTTAAAAGAAAAACGAGTCCATTAATCCTGCTGGTTGCCCCCAGAATTTAGGATATGAAGTTAAACAATTACTAGTGACTATATTCTCTCAAAATGACTCTATACTCCATGCTTGCTTGCATGGAAGAAGAAAAGGACAAAGTAAAATGAACACATAATGATTTTTATAACATAGGCTCAGTTATACCACCAGGCATGTTTTTATCATTTAAGTGCTAATGCTTCTAAGTGTATTGCTATTAATTTAAGATAAACATTCCTCATGTTATGAAACTACCCCACAAAGAGATTGAATTTTATTAAACACCTTTTCAACATAAATTGTGGTAATTGGTTTTTCTGCACCATCCAATTAATGTGATAAATTATAATATTCCTAACATCAGCCCACTCTTGCACTTCTAAGTCACATTAATCATAGTATATTTTAATTAAATGTTGAAATGTTCAAAAATTTTAATACTGGGTCTTTGCATAGTCATAAGTGACATTCATCTTTAAATTTCTTGATAGTGCCATTAGGCTTGAGAAATAATAAAATCCAAAGCCCCCAACTGACTGAATGGACCCCCAGTTGGCCAAGGGAACTCTGGAAAAACCTCAGAAGCTGAGTTCCCATTCATGTCAGGAAAGATGGGAGGTCAGACACACCACATTATTCCCTTCCCTTAGCTAACTAACATTAGGCTTTCTTCCCTACAGTCTAAACAGAAACCAGCCCTTTCAAAAGACTCCACACTGAAAATGTCAATGACTAGTTTATCTTCCCAGGTACGCCAAAAAGACATAGATTAATTATTCCTTCACTCCTGAGACATCTGCTTCCTGTATTCCTTTTTTCTTCAAATGTTTACCTTATATAAAATGTAGATTTACTGGGTACTAAAGTCTGAAAACTATATAATCATTAATCTCACTGCCACATCCCCTTTTTAAAGGAAAATATATAAATACTAAACCTTTTGAGACCCTCTAAAGAAAAAACAGCCACAGATACACCTGTGACCCCTATTTTTCCCAGATGCATTCTCAAGCTGGCTCAATAAATCTTGACGATTTGAGACTTATGCCTCAATCACTCATTTTGGTTGTCAGGCTCTATTATCAATAGTTTTCATCTTTAAAAAATCAATTAGAAAAGCTGTCTTCCTCTATAATGCCCTGAAATGGTTTCAGAAATATAAGAATTTTCCTTTTTCTGACAGTCTGGTAGAAATTATCTTAAGAAACATTTACTTTTGTTGAATTTTTCTTTGGGCAGCTTGGAAATCCTGTTGTCTGTGAAGGATGAGATGGTGACTGGCCCAAGGCTATCACGTGAAAGAAGTCGCCACTTTGGTATATACTTTCTTTTCTGTGTTTGTTATAATAGCGCCGGTTAGCTTTCTCTAACTAGCAAGACTGTCCTCACTGGGAATCAATCTCAGTGAAGCCACCTCTCTATGTATCACCTATGCCAAATGTCAGCAGCAGTATTACTATTCTGTGTGGATAAAAGCCCCAGTAACATTACTTGCAAATTTTTACGAAAACCATTTGCCCCCTCTGACTGCCAAGGTCTGTTCTCCAGTCCTCCACATTGACCCACGGGATATTATACAGTGTGATTTCCTGGCCCCTTTCAAGGCACACAGGTTCCAAAACGTTGGGAATATTTGAAGCAATAAGTGTTTTTGTATGCTAATGAGATGGCTGGTAGCTGGAGGCTCCTGGATAGTCTCAGGATGGGGGCTGGTTGCTAGGAGAACCAACTATGTGATTAAAGGGTTGGAACTTTCAGCACTCCCCATACCAGCCTCCAAAGAAGCAAGGGGGTGCTGAAGGTTGAGTTTATGACAATGGCCACTGACTTAATCAATCATGCCTACCTAATGAAGCTTCCACTAAAAGATGGGATTCAGAGAGCTCCCTGGTTGCTAAACACATCCATGTGCTGAGAAGGTGGCACAAGCCAAATGCACAGGGATAGAACCTTCCAAACCTTGCCCTATGTGTCTCTTTCATATGGCTGTTCATTTGTATCATTTGAAATATTCTCTTATAATAAATGGGTAAACATAAGTAAAGTATTTCCCTGAGTTTTGTGAGCCATCCTAGCAAATTATGGAACCTAGGGAAAAGAGAGTTGTGGGAACCCTGACTTATGGCCAGTTTGTCAGAAGTACAGGTCACAACCTGGAACTTGCAATTGGTACTTCAAATAGGGCAGAGTCTTGTGGGACTGAGATCTTCACCTGTGGGACATGATGCTACCTCCAGGATGATAATGTCAGAATGGAATTGAATTATAGGACACCCAGCTGGTTTTGGAAAATTGCTTGGTGTGGTATAAACCCACATATTTTGGTGACCAGAACTGTGCAGGAATTGACAGTGTTATCAAAGAAAAAGTGTTGGTTTTTGCCTTACAATAAGCTAAGAGGCTTTATTTTCTCCCACACACAAGGAGAAAAACATTAAGTTTGTGGTGAACTAAGGAAGGCCACAAATTATTTGACACTACTCCCATCAACAATTGTTTGCCCTAGAATCTGAGCTGGCCTGTACTATTTTCACCAATAGAGGATTATGGAAGTGACTTCATGCCAGTTCTGGGCCTAGCTTTTAAAATAACTGACAGCTTCCTCTTGGCCCTTTGAAATCCTGAATCCCTACCCTGCGGAAACCACATGGAGAGGTCCTAAGACTAGAGGCAATGCTAGAGTAAGTAGACAGATATGAGAGCAGGGTAGGAGAGAGGCCCCCCAGGAATGCCAAGCAATGGTTGAGCCATAGTCAAGCAATCATAAACCTTTTCCTCTGAGATAATGAACAGGACAAGGGAGGGCCCCCAGAAATGTCTGGCTCTCATCAGGTGAAGGACAGGTGAGCATAAAACTATCCCTCTGAGACAATAAGTGGCCACAACTGCCACCAGAAGGGAAAGGAGTCCTCCAACAGATAGAAAACACCTGGAGCCAGCGAACCACAATCCCTGATAAAGTATCAAGTGTGTGCAAAGGGGAGCAAGATGGTGGACTTTGACCTGTATATGACCTTCCTGTATATGACCAGTAAGGAAAAGTCGTCCCAAAGGAGCATGCATACAACTTCAGTAAACACGCTGTGCACGGGACCCCTCACAAGTGCTGGCAGGCCACTGCACACGGGTAATCAAGCAACAACCTGCCCAAGGGAAGGATCAGCAGGGGAGAAGAGCCTGGAAGACGAGTCAATGTATAAAGTCTCAAACCAAGGATCAAGAGAGGCACTTGAATCTCTCAAGTGGCCTGCTTGATTTCTTTAAAGTGTACTTTGCTTTTTTTTAATAAACTTTGCCTCTGCTTTAAACCTACTTCTGCCTCTCAGTTGAATTCTTTCCTCTGAGGCGGCAAAGACCAAAACTGCTGAGAATCACTAGTCTTCTGGCTGATAACAGGAAGAGGGGTCTGGCTCAACCCAGCCTTTCAGCCCTCCCTGCCAAGGCAGCAGACGTATAAAAGTTATCTGGGACCTCCAGAGCAATCGGGTTGCCAGGTGAATAACACCAAGGGACCCCAAGTGATACCTTATGGAGTATAAGAAATGCTCAGCTGGGCCCTTTCTGAATTCCAATCCAAGTTATGAGATTTAATAAAATCATTATTGTTTTAAGCCACCAAGTTTTGGGATAGTTTGTTATACAACCAATAAATAACCAGAACAGTCTTTCACACACAAAAAAATTTTATTGTGTCATGTTTTTGCCAAATGAAAGACTCTTTCTAGCTCTAGCCCAAATAACCTTATAATCCCTTAAAGGAAATTAATCCTCCTTATCTTTACAATAAGCTATAGAAAGTGTTCATTGTAGAAGTAGACTCCTATTTCTATTGAAATTAGTGATTCTCAACTATTAGTATACTTAATAATTTGCCTGGGAAATTATCAAAATGCTGGTTTCCAAGGACCCTTACCCAGACATTCTGATTTGGTAAGTCTAGTGTGGGGTTCAGGAATCTCCATTTTAAGACAGATACCCAAGTGATCTTGACACTGGTGATCCCAAGAACACACATGGAGACACATTTTAATAAAAGGTGCCAGAGACAGTGAGGCTGTGAGCTAAGCCATGTCAGTGGAAGTAAGGAAAAAACAAGGCACTTTAACTGATCTTCCCTGTCCGTGTCCTCCAGCCTCATATCCAGGATTCCCTTATCCGCATTCTTAAGCTCTGTATCCAATTAAAAACATATTATACTTTTCAGAGAGTTTTATGCTTTTTATTTTATTTTAGCCTCTCAACCACTGTGTGAAGTAGAACAGATATTTTACAGAGAAGTGCGTATCTGACAGCTGCCAAGTGCACAATTTCTGGGCATAGAGTATCTGAAGTTAAGCACCCAAGTCTGGGTATGTATCTATGTATGTGTGTATTTATATTTATATTTTTAAAGGAATGTCAGTTTCTTCAAATCAGAAACACCGCCACCAAGACCCATTTTCTTCATTATGATAGTTACAATCTGGCTTAATGATTAAGTGTGGATTGCTAACTCCCACAGCTTCCAGCAGCTTCTGGGCTTCCTCATCAAATGCCTCTTTGCACAACCTGAGAAAACAAGGGAACATCTCTTTTCCTGTATTCAATTTCCCTACAGCCCTCCACTTTCTCTGTAAAGGATTTATTTCAAGAGAAAAAAAAACTGTTCTGTTAAAATAGAGAGAGAATATTATAACATGGGTGAGGAGTGGGGAAGGGAACTGAGAGATATAGTGAGGGAGATACAGCAGTTGAAGGAAAATAGAAGAAATTAACAGAAGAGAAAGAGAAACCAATTAAAATTAAAAAGGATCCTCCAAGAGCCTTTTGCTATCCAAGCAAAATTAATACTACTACTGATAATAATGAAAACAACTAACACATTTATTGTTTATTGTTATGCTAGGCACCATTCTAAGTACTTGGTCTATATTGACTCAGATGCTCATAATAACCTTACAGGTAGATTTTATCATTTCACCCATTTTACTGATAAGCAAATCAAAACAAAGAGCAATGGGGGACTAGCTTTAATTAAACATTTAGTAAGTGGTAGGGACAGAATTCAAACTCATCTAGGCTGGTTTCAGGGTGCTCAATATTCAACTACTGTGCTATATTATATCTCTCAAAATTCAGTGTTCTATGCGAGAAAAACAAATAAGTGTCTAGAAAATACCCAAGGATACATAATTAGGTTGATTCTGAGGCCTGTAGTAAATGAGTGGCTCCCCAAATCCTTCATTACAGGAAATGCTCCCCCTGAGAAACTAATGGAGACTTACCCTAGAACTTGTAGTTTACACTTAGGAGACTTCAGGACTTTATATAACTTCATAATTCCTTCATACCCTAAGGTATTCTGTGTCAGATTCATTTTTATCAGTCTTTGGTTGCAGATAAGAACAGAGGAGAGATCTTGACAGCAGAGAGATGTCAAACCACAGTATTCCAACCTGTAGAGAAGAGAGACAAAAGACAAAAATGAATTTATTCGATGACACAACAAAGCCCACAAGAGATCTGTGAACTCAGAATGGAGGATAATTCCAGAAACTTTAAAAAATGAGCACAGTATAAATTCAAGGACTATAAGCACCTGTAATATTCATTATTACCAGATATTTCCAGGCTGAACTTATCCCTTCCAAAATCATGAATTACAAATTCGTAATTATTAAGGAATAAATAAAACATACTCTCATGTTACAAAATACTATGAAGCAGTTGAATCCTTGAACATCACTAAAAATACATCACTATAACTAGATATAGGAATTTTGGTAGTGAGTGTTTAAAAAGCAAGGAATAGGCCAGGCATGGTGGCTCATGCCTGTAATCCCAGCATTTTGGGAGGCTGAGGCGGGCAGATCACCTGGGGTCAGGAGTTCGACAAGGCCAACATGGTGAAACCTCGTCTCTACTAAAGATACAAAAATTAGCTGGGGGTGGTGGTATGAACTTGTAATCCCAGCTGCTTGGGAAGCTGAGGGAGGAGAGTCGCTTGAACCCAGGAGGTGGAGGTTGCAGTGAGCTGAGATCGTACCATTGCACTCCAGCCTGAGCTACAGAATGAGACTCAGTATCAAAAAAATAAAATAAAATAAAATAAGCAAGAAACATAATAAGGTCTCTAGCATCATGCCATTGATGCAAATAAAAATGCAATTCTATGGCATATTTTGAATACATTAGGTCAGCTGCCTATAGGTGGGAAAGAAAATGGCTAATTGAGATAAATTAACCAACCCACCCATCTGTCAGTCAAGGGCCTCTGCACAAGCCGATAATAGTATATACATGAACTGAGGAAGCATGTCAAACTCAACCTTCTGCATCTAACATTCTCCTAAACAATTTGAATCTAATTTTTACCTTATGTTTACCTGGCCATTGAACAACTGAGTGCCTATACAGATGCTGAGCATACGAAACTTTTTTTTGTTAAGTGATCACATTTATGTGATGAAGAGATGGTCCCACTAATTATGAGACAGGGTATGTAAATATCACACAAAATCTTTCTTAGTGGAAAAAGCATCATAAAACATAAAGTGTTATCATGAATTCATCAGGAAATATAATCATTTTATATTTTCAGTCACAAATTACAGTCTCAAAATATAGAAGACAGAAACGAACAGAACTGCAAAGTGAAAGACTCAAATCTAGAATTTTAATGAAAATTTTAACATTTTTCACAGTAACTGAGTTATCTGGGAAAAAGGTCACTAAAATTTAGATAGTTTAAACAGAATTAATAATCTTAATCCACTGATACAGAATACTGCAACTGCCTGGGCACAGTAGCTGGCACCTGTAATCCCAGCACTTTGGGAGGCCAAGGAAACAGAGTAGCTTGAGGCCAGAAATTCAAGACCAGCTTGGGTAACAGAGTAAGACCTCATCACTCCTCCCCCGCCCCCCGCCCCCAGCCCAAAAAAGAAAAAAAAAAAGCCAGACATGACAGAAAAACCCCCTGTACTTAGAAAAACTAAAAACTAAATTAGAAATAACAATTTTTCATGTTCTTAAGTATGTTTAAAAAGTCATGTAGCAAATGACAACAAACTTCAAAGAACTGTACTCATGCACAGTATGTTCTCAGAAAACAATTCTACAGACTGAATATAAAAAGAAAAGCCTCGTATTTGAAAATTAAGGAGTATGTTTAAAAATAACCTGTTAGTTGAAGAAAAAAGTTCTAGGTAAGTTTACAAATGTTGTGGACTCAAAAATAACAAAAATACTGCATACAATATCAAAATTTTATGATTAAGTTAATGCAGTCATTTGAAGGGAAGTTGTAACCTTAAATATCTTTGTTGGAGAAGAAGAAAGGGACTATGTATGTCTAAGCATCCAACTCGAGAATTTAGCAAATGGTAAAATAAACCCAACAAAAGTACAAGAAAAAATAAGATAAAAACAGAAATTAATGAAACAGAATGCAGATGTACAACAGAGTGGATCAACGTTGTGTTCTTTGAATACAAAAATAAAGAAAGGGTCAAATTCAATATCAGAAATGAGAAAAAACATATCACTATAGATGATTAAGAAGTTAAGCAAATAATAAAATATTAGATGCTTGCCAATAAGTTTTAAAATTTAGATGAAATAGATAAAATCAACAGTATATACTTAACAAAACTACTCTATGAGAAAGAGAAAACCTAATTATTTAAAAAATTGAATCAGAAGTCAAAAATTTTACACACAAAGAAACTCCAGGTTAGACAGCTTTACCAGAAATTTTTACAAAATTCAAGGAAGAAGTAATTCCAATCTTACAAAAATTCTCTCAGGAAACTAAAAGATAAGGAACACTCCTGAACTCATGAAAATATGGTAATTTTGATGCAAAAACTTGATGAAGACTGCAAAAGAAATTATAACCTATGTCCATTATGAACAAAATTGTTAAATGCTGTCACTAATATTGACATTAATAAAGTAAATTACACAATGTACATAGGAGATATGTCCAAGTTGGTTTGATTCCAAAAATGCAAAGTTCATATAATGCATACATCAATGTGATTCATCACATTTGACAAAATTCTTCAGGGCTAAGCAACTTTAGCAAAGTCTCAGGATACAAAATCAATGTGCAAAAATCACAAGCATTCCTATACACCAATAACAGAGAGCCAAATCATGAGTGAACTCCCATTCACAATTGCTACAAAGAGAATAAAATATCTAGGAATACAACTTACAAGGGATGTGAAGGACCTCTTCAAGGAGAACTACAAACCACTGCTCAAGGAAATAACAGAGGACACAAACAAATGGAAAAACATTCCATGCTTATGGATAGGAACAAAGAATATCATGAAAATGGCCACACTGCTCAAAGTAATTTATGGATTCAGTGCTATCCCCCATCAAGTTACCATTGACTTTCTTCACAGAATTAGAAAAAACTACTTTAAATTTCATGTGGAACCAAAAAAGAGCCCGTATAGTCAAGACGATCTTAAGCAAAAAGAACAAAGCTGGAGCCATCATGCTACCTGACTTCAAACTATACTACAAGGCTACAGTAACCAAAACAGCAAGGTACTGGTACCAAAACAGATATATAGACCAATGGAACAGAACAGAGGCCTCAGAAATATCACCACACACGTACAACTATCCGATCTTTGACAAACCTGACAAAAACAAGCAATGGGGAAAGGATTCCCTATTAAATAAATGGTGTTGGGAAAACAGGCTCTGGACCCCTTCCTTACACATTATACAAAAATTAACTCAAGATGGATTAAAGACTTAAACGTAAAACCTAAAACCATGAAAACCCTACAAGAAAATCTAGGCAATCCATTCAGGACATAGGCATGGACAAAGACTTCAGGACTAAAACACAAAAAGCAATGGCAACAAAAGCCAAAATTGACAAATGGGATCTAATTAAACTAAAGAACTTCTGTACAGCAAAAGAAACTGTCATCAGAGTGAACAGGCAACCTGCATAATGGGAGAAAGTTTTTGCAATCTATCCATCTGACAAAGGGCTAATATTCAAAATCTACAAGGAATTTAAACAAATTGACAAGAAAAAAAAATCCCATAAAAAAGTAGGCAAAGGATATGAACAGATATTTCTTAAAAGAAGACATTTATGTGACCAACAAACACATGAAAAATAGCTCATTGTCACTGGCCATTAGGGAAATGCAAATCAAAGCCACAGTGAGATACCATCTCATGTCAGTTAGAATGGTGATCATTAAAAAGTCAGGAAACAACAGATGTTTGAGAGGATGTGGAGAAACAGGAACACTTTTACACTGTTGGTGAGAGTGTAAATTTGTTCAACCACTGTGGAAGACAGTGTAGCGATTCCTCAAGCATCTAGAACCAGAAATAACATTTGATCCAGCAATCCCATTACTGGGTATACACCCAAAGGATTAGAAATCATTCTACTGTAAAGACACATGCACACATACGTTTATTGCAGCACTATTCACAATATCCAAAACTTGGAGCCAACTCAAATGTCCATCAATGATAGACTGGATAAAGGAAATGTGGCACATATACACCATAGAATACTATGCAGCCATAGAAAAGGATGAGTTAATGTCCTTTGCAGGGACATGGATGAAGCTGGAAACCATCATTCTCAGCAAACTAACACAGGAACAGAAAATCCAACATCCCATCTTCTCACTTGTAGGTGGGAGTTCAACAATGAGACCACACGGACACACGGAGGGGAACATCACACAACAGGGCCTGTTGGGGGATGAGAGGCTAGGGGAGGGATAGCATTAGGAGAAATACCTAATATAGATGATGGGTTGATGGGTGTAGCAAACCACCATGGCACGTGTATACCTATGTAACAAACCTGCACATTCTGCACATGTATCCCAGAACTTAAAGTATAATTTAAAAAAGAAAAAGAATATTCCTAGCAAATTAGGTGTAGAAGGCAATTTCCTTAAATTGATAAATTGGTGAATCACTGAAATTGTGCTTTAAACATTGGGAACAACATATGATAGTTCATTATCCCCAGACATGTTAACATTATATCACATATATTAACAGTTACTAAGGCATATAAAAAACGAAAAAAAAGAATGTAAGAACAGAAAAAGAAAAAATAACTATATTGTATTATTCCTAAATGATGTGATTGTATACCTAGAAAATACAAAAGTATCTACAAATTAGCAACTAGAATAAGCAAGAGAATGTGGCAGGCTATTGGATAAGAAACCAACTTTTTAAAAAATCCTATGTTTCTATGTATAAACACAATGAAAAAAATAACTAAAACAATCATTTACAACAGCATGAAATATAGCAAGCACTTTGGAATAAAGTTAACCAGCAACAAAATACAAGACCACTCAAGAAAAAATTACTAAGCTTTATTACAGACCTAAATAAATGAGATATGTCTTTTTGGTGTATCAGGAGACTCACTGATAGAATAAATGCAATTTGATTCAAGACACCAACATATAGGTAGGTTGGGGGGCAGTGCATGTGTGTGTAACTTGATAAGTTGATATTTCCAATTTATTTGCCAATGTAAAGGGGAAGGAGAGCCAAAATTCTCTTTAGGAAGATGGGAATACTTGCTGTAGTAGGTACCAGGGCTTATTATAGAGCTATATTAATTAAGACAGCATTGTTAGAACTGGGAATTACAAACAGGTCAGTGGAAGAGAAAACAGAACCCAGGAACAGATCCATGCACCAATGAAAATGTGGTTTATAACAAAGATGTCCCTACCAAGCAGAGGGGAGAAAAATTTCAATACCTTTTGCTGGAAAAAAAAATGAGTATATAGGAAAATTATAAAATAGAACGTTACATCTACCTATATTTTTAAAAGGTAGATTAGAGGCTCCAAAGCTTCATAATTTGCCTTTGATATTTCAGAGATAATATAGAATTAGAATATAATGTATAAGATATAATGGGTTTCTGTAAATATTGTAAAGATGTTTTTCTCTCCCATTTGTATGATTCCTCCAGACCGAAGGTCTCCATGCAAGTAAAGGATAATTGGAGAATAGATGAAGTTCTAGCCACTAGGATGGGACAAACTGATTTCATCGGTGTAGGGGAAGAGCAGCAACAATATTTGGAATGGAACACCTTAGAACCTGGAGGTGTGGCGAGTGAGGAGAACAATTCATGCTCTATTTTTTCACCTAGATCCAAAACTTCAGCCTGGCAAAATAATTATGTGGTCCATGGAGTCTATGCAGCAACTGCAGCTAACAGACTGACCTACAACCTGGTTTGTTATGCCTGTCTATACACTATGAAAACAGAAAATCTAATATAGACATAGCAGGTCCTGAACTACTTTGCTGTGCCTGATGCCATCAATAGCAGCCTCCCAATATGGAGCCTTATCATATGTATACAAATACAATCACTAGCACAACCTTGTTTCAATTCGATACAAATCTGCAAGCTTCTCTTGATGCCAGAACAGCCTTGGAATATACCATGTATGAGAATGAGACAGCTACAACTACCAGTGAGACTGCTCACCTGGCTTAATCAAACTAGTGCAATGGCTAACCAAATAAAATATAACAGCAAATCGAAAATTAGAGTGACCTCTACTTTCAGTTACGTGTTTGCTTGTGGGGAAGAGCGGACTGCTAACTGTCTCTTTACTGGGGAGGAGGACTGCTTTTGGCCAATCTTTATTTATTTATTGCCAGTGACATCAAAGAATGGTAGGTCATTTTAGACTCCCTTGTATGAGTTCTAATGCATAAAAGACCTAGTAGTCCTTCCTGGAACTTACTCAGTTGACTGAGTCAGACCCCTGTGGGAATGTTTGAAATCAATACTACACATTGGCCTCATCCCATGCTTGGAGTTTTGTTATTAGTGGCCTTAATTAAATGGTAGATGAGATTAATTGAACAGATTTGGTCCCAATCTCTGTTAATCAGAGTGGCCAGTGGAGTAGCATATTCATGTGAAAATTCACCAGAAGCCAAGATTTCACTGTGTAGAAACAAGGGGTAGACATTTTGGGGAGATATTCTTCCATAGGTCTTTCTCTCCCCTACATGTTTGCTAACAAAAATGGAAGGCCCTGACAACTGTTTACCTTGGCCATTTTCCAGGGTTGTGTTTGTAATGAGCAACCTTGAGGGACAAAGAGCAGGCTTATTACTGCCTCCTGTAAAATCCTGGGTCTCTCAATCTCCATCTGGACCCTCTTCCATCTGGACCCTCTTCATCAGCCCTGTGAGACTTTGGAGACAAAAGGAACTGACACAAACATGCTAATACTCATGCTTTGCTCTGCTACAAGCAATAAAGTCCTTTGTCTCTGATAAGAGTCTTGTGAGTTTGGTTTTGTTTTTTGGCCAGCATCCATGAAACAGTAACAGGTGAATTTATTAGGTTGTAAGTAGGATAAAATTAAATCTCAGACCTAACAGTTACATCATCATCATTGCTATTATAAAAATATATAGTCAATGAAAACATAAAAGCTTCATTTTCTTGGAAGAGTCAGGGGAGATATCTCTGGAAGACTGTTAAATTTCTAAAGGATGACATATGTCATTATGTCTGAGCTTCCCACACACAGAGCACAATTCTTGACCCTGAGGTCAATAATTCATGTTGTATAAGTGAAAATGTACTAGCCAGTATCAGTTCAAAATTAAACAAAAATCTAAATACAGAATTGAACATAAGAAATGTCCACAACACAGAATGTGATTTTATTAGATTACAAGCTCTTTAAGAACATAGCATTTTACAGATAGAAGATAATTAGTAAAAATCTTCAATTTAATAAAAAATTAATTCAAAGACAAGTGGACTATCTGACGAATGATAGAACATGGAAGACCCAAACCAGGTACCACTTGGGTACTAAGCATCTGTCCAAAGTACTAAAGGGGACACAAAGAAATGTGAAATATGGCTTCTATAGTAAAGAACATGCAGTACATTGATCCACTTATTTGAAATTTAGATTCTTTTTTCTGAGAGTAACTTACCTTCTAGCCCCATTTAGTTTGTATCCTCTCTCCATACACTAATTATCTTCTAGCTATACTAGCTACCAAATAGGCATCATTTTCTTAAAAGAAAACTATGAACTCACCCGAGCCTCTGAATGTTACAGTTTGGATATCTCAAAGCGTCACATAGAATTTTCATTCCATCATCCTGCAAATTGTTGTTCCCAAGGTCCAGGCTCCTCAGGTTTGGGTTGTATACAATAACAGAAGCCAGATCCAGACAACATGCATTAGTGAGAACACAGCCCATCAATCTGTAAGAATTACAATAGGAAAAGTGAATCCTTCCGTTGTGAGGCTTAATAAGTTTCCTCCTAGGAGATACACCCAGGTATTTGAACCTCTTTTCTATCTACAATCCAGGACATACATGGGAGAGTCTAATTTATCAGTAAAAACAGATGGGATTTCTTAATGAGCAGAAGAAACCAGCAGGTAAAACTGTTGTCTTCCACAAACAGGTTGTTATCTACAGAGCTTTAAAAATCAAGGGTATAAACATTTATTTTTACCAATAGTTAAAAAAAATAAATATAAGCCTTCCCAAGGAACCAATAGATCTCTGTGCTTTCAGTTTTTAATATATCTTTAAGTGAAAAAAGTTTCCTGGAATCCATCTCAAAGTATTATCTTCAAAGAAGAAAGCTACATATAAAAAGATATTTATTCCAGGTCCTTTGCGTGGTATTCAAGAGCACTCACAATCTGACCTCAAGCTTTCTCTTTCCATACTTTGTCCCCACAGTATTTTCTAACCACACACATGAATTTTTCTCCAACTAAACCATATTTGTTGTTGTTTCTCTTCTATTCTCTCTCCTTTCCTTCTGTTTAGCATATCCCCACATAACAGAATCTTCGTCATTTTTCTAGCCTAAAGTAACTCTGTCTCCACTGAGAAGTCCCAACCTTAATCCCTGAGAGTGTTGTCATATCCTTATAACAATGTATGGAATATATTGTAATTTGCTTTATATTTATTTCCCTGTAATCAGCATTTTATGTTATTTGGGGACAAAAGCATCACCTCAGTGACTTTTAGTTTCCTTAGCATCTAGTTCATATTGGTTGAAAATATTGGTTAAGAGAATTGACATGGTCTGCATAGAGGCTTTGGAAGGTAACTAAGCAAGTACAGCATTGTTTACAGCATTGCTAAGGAGAGAAAGTTGGCTAGCAAAGACCTTGAGTATATAGGTCACTTAGAAATTGTATCTCTGTAGTTAAATGAAGACATTGGATTTAACAACATCCATTAAGTAAATCTTTGTCTTCCAGTTGAATAATGATGAACGAAATTCCAGAGAATCAGAGAATCACAAAATAACCCATATCATCTACACTTTCCTAAAGTAAGTAAAGGTATTGATTGGACCCTATGGTGTAATTGCCTTTGTGTTTAGAGTTGTCACATTAAACTATTAAACTCATTTGGAAGTTTAGTTATCATGAGTCAGTCTGGTCAAGACAAATACTTCTTGGTCTACCAAAGAGCTTGACTTTACAGATCTGAAAAACTATGCTGGGGTTAGACCCTTAATGACTCACAAAAGTTACTGGTCACTTGGGAGGCCCTGGTAGGAAAGGGAGCTGAGATTGCTAAGTGATGCCTCTGTCTTGATTCATGCCGGCCAAAGTATTTATGCAATGAAATACAAAATACCATACAGTCATTAAAATAATCAAGAAGATAATTTGAAATAAGTATTTAAATGTATTTCTTCTTTATTCTCAGCATGCACACCTTGATAAATGTATTTCGAAATACTGTCAAGTGAAAAGGAAACCCCAAATCATATCCATACAGCAATCAAAATTATGTATACACATGCAATTCATATGTATGTATACCTGCTCACAGACTGAGAAAACATAATATTAATGAAAATAGTTGGAGTTTAAAAATGTGTAGGACATTGTTAAAAATCCCCTTTCCATTTATTTGCAAGTTTACTTAATTATAACCTGAGTTTAAATATAAATCTAAAAGAAAAACTAGTAGATCACAATTTCAACTTCATGGATAAAAGTAGAGGACACACAGTAGATTCACTGGGGCACAACCAAGGAAAGAATAAAATGGCTACTGTTCAGCAGTGGAATGTAGGATGTTGTAAAAATCCCCTTCCCAATTTCTTTGGAAGTCGACCTAATTATAAACCTGAGTTTAAATATAAATCTAAGAGAAAAACTAGTAGAGAAAAATTTCAGCTCTGGATTAAAAGTAAAGGACACACAGTAGATTCACTGGGGCACAACCAAGGAAAGAATAAAATGGCTGCTGTTCAGCAGTGGAATGTAGGATGTTGTAAAAATCCCCTTCCCAATTTATTTGGAAGTCGACCTAATTATAAACCTGAGTTTAAACATAAATCTAAGAGAAAAACTAGTAGAGAACAATTTCAGCTTCTGGATTAAAAGTAGAAGACACACAGTAGATTCACTGGGGCACAACCAAGGAAAGAATAAAATGGCCACTGTTCAGCCTGATGCCTCTGGTCCTTATTACCTGAGGAAAGTTTATTAGAATTACTATGGTAATTATTTTTACAAATCTGATGAGCAGACTTCCCCAGCTTGTCTCAGGCAGAAGAGAGAGGGAAAATCAGCTGTATATTCTTTTCTCTGACAGATACTCGGTTCTCAGCCTTTCTTTCAGTATCTCCCAGACACTGTTGTTGAAACTACACAAAAGGAAAGCAACAGAAAACCTACTCCAAGTCCTGAAGATTACAGCTTGGATGCCGAAAGACATCACACAGAAGCTTCATTCCATTGTCTTGTAGCCAGTTTGATCCTAGATCCAGATGCGTCAGGCTCTTGTTGTGTAGAAGGGAAGTTGACAGATATTCACTGCTAAGTGAAGTGAAATGGCAATGCCTCAGCCTACAGGAAGGACAATGTGAAGAAAGATGGAATTACTGCAGTACTGTCCAGAGATTTCTCTCTTTGAAAAGATTTCATGATTTGATCCCTTATCTATTTGTCAACATTCCATTTCAGATGAAACACCCTCACTGTCAGCCTGTCTCACTTGGGAAACAGATTTACATCAAATTGGGCTACAAACTAGACTCATATTCTTCAGCATTTTTCTTACAATAAATCAAATGCTAATCTCATTACATTACACATATACATAGTACTCTACTGCAGAAGTATCTCCATGGACTAGAAGAACAGACAAATGGAGTAGAATAAGAGTAGTCATAATAAGGTAAGTACTCTTTGTACGTAATAGAAGCGGCATTTTCAAACAGTAAGGAAAATGCGTATTATGCCATTATTGCTTTTGTGCAATAGATCTGATATATGGGGAAAAATAAGTTTAAGCCTTATAACAAAATAAATCTGGAATAATTTAACATGTAAATGTTAAAAGTAAACCATAAAGAGTATGAGACGATATATGTGTATTTTTTTTAAAAAAAAGAAATGTACTTCCAATTACGACAAAACTTCTTGAAGTCGTGAGGCAGAATTTGACATCACAAAAAATTTTAAACTTATCTATTCTAAAAATGACCATAAAGTTAGAAATAAAGCAACATGCTGAGAAAATTGTTTGCAATATATATAAAATAATATTGTATATGTGATATTAATAACTATAATATATAACATATATAATAGAAAACATCAGGAAAAAACAGCCTATGAAGAGGAAATTCCTAAATATAAAAGATCAAAACAACTTGAAAAGATGCTCAACATTTAAATTACTTTAAAAGTTACTTTTCAACTTTTTAATTAATTTAGGTCAAAAAGATTATAGATGTCCAATGAGGGTGTTAAAGTGCAGGTCCCTAGACTGCTGCTGGAAATATAAACAATCTGTCTGGAAGGCAACTTAACCATATTTGATCAAATTAAAACCTTGGCTTATTAATTCAATGTTTAGAAAATTATCTAACAAAAATGAACAGAATAATCACAATGTAATTCAGACATACAACAGAGTGCTATATTTCTGTTCTGAGCTCAGATTCTAGAGTACGATAGGTGGTAGGCTTTAGTTCTGAATTCATCATTTTCTTGTGAGATATTAAACAAGGTGTATTATCTTCCTAAGGCTCACATTCCTCATCTGTAGAGGGAGGCCCCTCAAAATAGGGTGGCCAATTTGACAGCATTAGATACTATTTTGCACAATAAGCATGTTTAACACAAGATCCAGGGTAGAGTTAGGACACAATAAATGTCAATTATTAATATCATTTTCACCTTCTTCTTCATTAAGGGTAACAGGGAAAAAGCAAGGAACAGAATGTGTTCATAACATTTTACTATTTTAAACGTATTTCAAAATGTACAATATATATTAAGGATAAAACTTGAAGACACTTACACAAGGCTCTGCAGAGTACACTGTGCATGTTGCAGGGCATCACTCATAAACTTTACTCCACCATCTCCTAAGACATTGTCTGCCAAGCACAAATGTGTCAGTCTTTTATTGCTGATGAGAGCCAAAGAAAGATCCTCACAGCCAGCCTCTGTGAGACCACAGCTTTCTAAGCTGAAAAAGAAACAGAGATGAGAAGGGATCCGTCAATTCCCAAAGCTCATGCTTCTCTTCTCCTTCACAGGGAAATCAGTGGTGCTTGTAACCCCCATATCTTGACTATAAAATTAACCTCAACAAACCTATTTAAATTATGAATTCCATTGCAGCTGTTTGCAGGATATAAAACATGGAAGGGGAGAGGGGAAGCTTAGAAAAGAATGAAAGTAAAGAGCTCAATCAGAAAAAAAGATAGGTCTAAAAGTGAAGTAAAAGAGAGGGAAGTAGAAGAAGAGAAGGGGGATACATGTAGAGCTTATTCAGGATTGACAAATGAGTCAGTTAGTGTCAAGACCCAAGCAGTTCCCCCCTCAGATCATAATTAAGCTACACAGAACCAAGCAAAATGACTCTACTGAAAACAAAACAAAAACACTCACGACAGTCTCTCTAGATAACACTTTGGATGTCTTAAGGCCTCACACAAAAGCTGTACTCCATCGTCCAACAGATTATTGGTTGACAGATTCAGAAATATCAGGCTCTGGCTTCTGATGAGAACATTAAATATACTTAGACAACAAAATACAGTTAGGTTGCAGGATTCCAACCTGGAAAACAACACAGAAAGACAAGAATGACCATCCTTAGAGAAGTAGTACAACCAACACCCACCGAGCCCAAAGGTAGGAAGTTTCCTAATCTTTGGGATCTTGCCTGAAAATCCAACTTCTCTACACGGAAAAAAGTTGTTTAACTAAAGCATAAGGCTCTGACAGAGTTAAGGAGGGAAGGGAAAGAGATTGTTTATCACATTCCCACCCCCTTAATTCCCTATAAAAATATATTTGAGAGCATTCAAAAATATCTTTAAATGATAATAGTTTTTAGTCTGGGAGGAATTTCCTCTAACTACAACTTGGAAGATATGGCTTGAAGGATGAGTGTATTCTTCTATACTCTGACTTCTGAAACAGAACAGAAATAGATAGGAAGTTGGGAGCAAAAGCTGTGTCTCCCGTGAGCTCATTTATCCATGAGCCCATGTTTTCTGAGGAATCTAGTCCTTAAGAGTGAAAAACAATACGTAAATCATAAATAAAACAAAACTATTTCTAAAGATTAAGAGAAACAGAAAAAGCACATGTAGAGAGACTCATATTTAGAGACAACTTGTGCCTTGTACATGGTTGGGAGTAATACTAACCCATTGTAATGAGTCAGGCAGCAGCAGCAGCATTTCTGATATTTGGAATTTCTCTGGGTATTCCCTTTAATCAAGGACTTACCAACTTGAGTCACTCAAGAATTGTTTCTTTTCATCAAAATCAGGATATATAGAGGAAGGAACAGGAGAAGCTTCCTCCTAAGCCCAGAATTAGATCTTAATGGATGACCTAGAACATAGCCTAAGGCTGAAAAAGCTCAGCTTGCCCAAAAACCACAATTACTTTTGCACCAACCCATAACTAATAATCACCTTAAGTTAAAAACAGGCAATAGTACTTGGAAGTTTCTGGACATAAATGTACAGAAAGAAAAATGAAAGAAAATATATACCACTTATGAAGCAAAAATGGTACCGAAAACATTTTTAGAAGTTTCTAGACACGGAGTAAGATGGCCAAATAGGAACAGCTCCAGTCTCCAACTCCCAGTGCGAGTGACACAGAACACAGGTGATTTCTGCATTTTCAACTGAGGTACTGGGTTCATCTCACTAGGGAGTGCAGGACAGTCCATGCTGGTCAGCTGCTGCAGCCTGACCAGCCAGAGCTGAAGCAGGGCGAGGCATCGCCTCACCTGGGAAGCTCAAGGGGGAAGGGAATCCCTTTTCCTAGCCAGGGGAACTGAGACACACAACACCTGGAAAATCGGGTAACTCCCACCCCAATACTGTGCTCTACCAAGGATCTTAGCAAACGGACACACCAGGAGATTATATCCCACACCTGGCCAAGAGGGTCCCACCCCCACGGAGACTCCCAAATTGCTAGCACAGCAGTCTGCCATCTAACTGCAAGGCAGCAGCGAGGCTGGGGGAGGGGCGCCCGCCATGCTGAGGCTTAAGTAGATAAAGCCACTGGGAAGCTTGAACTGGGTGGAGCTCACAGCAGCTCAAGGAGTCCTGCCTGTCTCTGTAGACTCCACCTCTGGGGACAGGGCACAGCTAAACAACAACAACAACAAAAAAAAAGCAGCTGAAACCTCTGCAGACACAAACGACTCTGTCTGACAGCTTTGAAGAGAGCAGTGGATCTCCCAACATGGAGGTTGAGATCTGAGAATGGACAGACTGCCTGCTTAAGTGGGTCCACGACCCCTGAGTAGCCTAACTGGGAGACATCCCCCACTGGGGCAGACCGACACCCCACACCTCACACGGTAGAGTACACCCCTGAGAGGAAACTTCCAAAGCAAGAATCAGACAGGTACACTCGCTGTTCAGCAATATTCTATCTTCTGCAGCCTCTGCTGCTGATACCCAGGCAAACAGGGTCTGGAGTGGACCTCAAGAAATCTCCAACAGACCTACAGCTGAAGGTCCTGACTGTTAGAAGGAAAACTAACAAACAGGAAGGACACCCACACCAAAACCCCATCAGTATGTCACCAACATCAAAGACCAGAGGCAGATAAAACCACAAAGATGGGGAAAAAGCAGGGCAGAAAAGCTGGAAATTCAAAAAATAAGAGCGCATCTCCCCCTGCAAAGGAATGCAGCTCATCGCCAGCAATGGATCAAAGCTGGACGGAGAATGACTTTGACGAGGTGAGAGAAGAAGCCTCCAGTCCATCAAACTTCTCAGAGCTAAAGGAGGAATTATGTACCCAGCACAAAGAAACTAAAAATCTTGAAAAAAGAGTGGAAGAATTGATAACTAGAATAATTAATGCAGAGAAGGCCATAAACGAACTGACAGAGATGAAAACCATGACACGAGAAATACGTGACAAATGCACAAGCTTCAGTAACCGACTCGATCAACTGGAAGAAAGAGGATCGGCGATTGAATATCATTCTTATACACCAGTAACAGACAAACAGAGAGCCAAATCATGAATGAACTTCCATTCACAATTGCTTCAAAGTGAATAAAATACCTAGGAATCCAACTTACAAGGGATGTAAAGGACCTCTTCAAGGAGAACTACAAGCCACTGCTCAGTGAAATAAAAGAAGACACAAACAAATGGAAGAACATACCATGCTCATGGATAGGAAGAATTAATATCGTGAAAATGGCCATACTGCCCAAGGTAATTTATAGATTCAGTGCCATCCCCATCAAGCTACCAATGAGGTTCTTCACAGAATTGGAAAAAACTGCTTTAAAGTTCATATGGAACCAAAAAAGAGCCTGCATTGCCAAGACAATCCTAAGCCAAAAGAACAAAGCTGGAGGCATCATGCTGACTGACTTCATACTATACTACAAGGCTACAGTAACCAAAACAGCATGGTACTGGTACCAAAACACAGATATAGACCAATGGAACAGAACAGAGTCCTCAGAAATAATACCACACATCTACAGCCACCTGATCTTTGACAAACCTCAGAAAAACAAGAAATGGGGAAAGGATTCTCTATTTAATAAATGGTGCTGGGAAAATTGGCTAGCCATAAGTAGAAAGCTGAAACTGGATCCTTTCCTTACTCCTTATACGAAAATTAATTCAAGATGGATTAGGGACTTAAATGTTAGACCTAATACCATATAAACCCTAGAAGAAAACCTAGGTAATATCATTCAGGACATAGGCGTGGGCAAGGACTTCATGTCTAAAACACCAAAAGCAATGGCAACAAAAGCCAAAATTGACAAACGGGATCTAATTAAACTAAAGAGCTTCTCCACAGCAAAAGAAACTACCATCAGAGTGAACAGGCAACCTACAGAATGGGAGAAAATTTTTGCAATCTACTCATCTGACAAAGGGCTAATATCCAGAACCTACAAAGAACTCAAATTTACAAGAAAAAACAAACAACCCCATTCAAAAAGTAGGCAAAGGATATGAACAGACACTTCTCAAAAGAAGACATTCATACAGCCAACAGACACATGAAAAAATGCTCATCATCACTTGCCATCAGATAAATGCAAATCAAAACCACAATGAGATACCATCTCACACCAGTTAGAATGGCAATCATTAAAAAGTCAGGAAGCAACAGGTGCTGGAGAGGATGTGGAGAAATAGGAACACTTTTACACTGTTGGTGGGATTGTAAACTAGTTCAACCATTATGGAAAACAGTATGGCGATTCCTCAAGGATCTAGAACTAGAAGTACCATATGACCCAGCCATCCCATTACTGGGTATATACCCAAAGGATTATAAATCGTGCTGCTATAAAGACACATGCACACGTATGTTTATTGCGGCACTATTCACAATAGCAAAGACTTGGAATCAACCCAAATGTCCATCAGTGACAGACTGGATTAAGAAAATGTGGCACATATACACCATGGAATACTATGCAGCCATAAAAAAGGATGAGTTCATGTCCTTTGTAAGGACATGGATGCAGCTGGAAATCATCATTCTCAGCAAACTATCGCAAGAACAGAAAACCAAACACTGCATGTTCTCACTCATAGGTGGGAACTGAACAATGAGATCACTTGGACTCGGGAAGGGGAACATCACACACCAGGGCCTATCATGGGGAGGGGGGAGGGGGGAGGGATTGCATTGGGAGTTATACCTGATGTAAATGACGAGTTGATGGGTGCTGATGAGTTGATGGGTGCAGCACGCCTACATGGCACAAGTATACATATGTAACAAACCTGCACGTTATGCACATGTACCCTAGAACTTAAAGTATAATAATAAAAAACAAAACAAAACAAAACAAAAAGTTTCTAACTATAGATACAATTATTAAATAGTTGGTAGTTCATTTTCTGTTATCCTTCCCATGTTATGAGTTTCTTGAGGTTTTTTTTTTTTGTATTAGTGGTAATAGAATTTCAGCTATGGGACTGCTTAACTCTTTATGTATGAAATATTAGCCTCATTAAAACAAAATGTTCCCTCTTTCCCCTGCAGCTGCAAAGAAAAGCAGAGAGTATTATAAATCAGAAAATCTTTTATAAGGATAATTTTGTTTTATTGTAATAATGAAATCTTATAAGAGACCTGGACTTTAGAAATTATTGCTATGCCTTGTGAAAACAACCCTTACCTACTATTAAGTCTGTACTTTTTATCAGTTGTCTTACTTTGTGTCACTGGTGTAATATTCACATTGGTATTTCTGAATTCCTAAATTTTACAAATATTGAAAAGATTTTTTCAAATCAGAAAAAAATCATTAACATTCTCCTCTCACATGTATAAAGTAATAAAAAATATAACCCTTTCCTAATTTTCTAGAGTTTGGAGGTTTTTTTCTCACCTGTATTAATATGTAACATCAATCACCAGTGATTCAATCAAAAGGGAAGCCAAAAGCTGAGGATTATGGCTCCAAACTGACCCCTAAATATAAGCCAGCAAAATGGGAGACAAATTAGCTTATCACTTATATTTAGGTCCTTCTTAGGAGCCTGCACAACTTCCTCTTAATAGTGCTACCAAAATGACACCCTTGGCTAAAAATTTCCAAAGCCCAAAGCTCCTTAAAAGTAAGCAAGTTATGAATGTTTTTGTTGTCCTTATTGCTTGCTGTCTGTAGCACTGACCGGCTGTTATTGGGTATAGGTCCGTAAGATGGTACGGATGCTGTCGACTTAGAGAACCCATGTTCCATCTACCTGGAATATGCTCTTGGTTTGAGAGTTGGCCAGGGTAGGATTTTAAATGATGCAAGACACTGGAGCTTTCTTTATGAGTTGAGCCCTGTTGGAGTAAGTTCTCCTGTCCTGCTAGCAAACAAGAATCAGAAAACTGCCATTACCTGAAAAAGGGGTCATTCCTCAGTAAAGAGGAACTGCTACTCCTGAAGATGAACTCCCAGGAACTCAGAGAAGCCATGTAAATGTATTTTTCCCTTCTGAAAATGTTTGCTGTGTAATTTCCAGGTTTCTCAAGAACTTCATAATTTATTTTTGTTTTTTGAGTATGAGATTATTTTTCTGATATGTATTAGAAATTAAGAGATAACAGGAGAGTTGTTGCTGAAGCTATATGGTTTCAGGACCTGTTTGTTTCTAAGGATCAATATAAATGTACTGCAGGTGACAGAGGAATGATATTTCCAAGAGAAGGACCATTTCCACTAACAGGATAGGCTTCATGTGCCTATTCTAAATCAAGGTGAATCATTAGATAAACTGATTGGCTCTGTAATTTGAGATTTTGATTTTACCACAATGAGAAATAAAAATACAACATGCAGAGATAAACCTACACATCTACAGTGGAGTCGTTTTTGACAAAGGTGCCAAGAACATACATGGCAGAAAGGACAGTCTCTTTAGTAAATGGTGCTGGGAAAACTGGATATTCATATGTAAAAGAAGGACACTAGACTTCTATCTATCAACATATACAAAAATCAAACCAAAATAGATTAAAGACTTCAATCTAAGACTTCAAACTATTTAACTATTAAAATAAAACATAGGGGAAATGCTCCAGGACATTGGATTGGTCAATGATTTCTTGAGTAATACCCCACAAGCATAGGCAACCAAAGCAAAAATGGACAAATGGGATAATATCAGGTTAAAAAGCTTCTGCACAGCAAAAGAAACAACCAACAAAGTGAACGGACAACCCACAAAATGGAAGAAAATATGTGCAAACTACCCATTTGACAAAGGGTTAATAATGAGAATATATTATACAAGGAGCTCAAACAACACTACAGGAAAAAAATCTAATTATCCAATTAAAAATGCGCAAAAGATCTGAATCGACATTTCTCAAAAGAAGACATACAAATGGCATCTGCGAAGGTGCTCACCATCATTAATCATCAGAGAAATGTAAATCAAAACTACAAGAGGCCGGGCGCGGTGGCTCAAGCCTGTAATCCCAGCACTTTGGGAGGCCGAGACGGGCGGATCACGAGGTCAGGAGATCGAGACCATCCTGGCTAACACGGTGAAACCCCGTCTCTACTAAAAATACAAAAAAAAAAAAAAAAAAAAAAAAAAAAAGCCGGGCGAGGTGGCGGGCGCCTGTAGTTCCAGCTGCTCAGGAGGCTGAGGCAGGAGAATTGCGCGAACCCGGGAGGCGGAGCTTGCAGTGAGCGGAGATCTGGCCACTGCACTCCAGCCTGGGCGACAGAGGCAGACTCCGTCTCAAAAAAAAAAAAAAAACTACAAGAAATTACTTCACTCCAGCAAAAATGACCTATCCAAAAGTCAGTCAATAACAAATACTGGTGAGGTTGTGGAGAAAAGGGAACCCTCTTACACTGTTAGTAGCAGTGCAAATTGACACAGCTATTAAGGAGAACAATTTGGAGGTTCCTCAAAAAAAAAAAAAAAAAAAAAAAAAAAACTAGAGCTACCGTATGATCCAACAATTCCACTGTGGAGTATATACCCAAAAGAAAGAAAATCAGTGTATTGAAGAGATATCTGCACTCCCACGTTTACTGCAGCACTATTCACAATAGCCAAGATTTGGAAGCAACCTAAATGTCCATCAAAAGGTGAATGGATAAAGAAAATGTGGTACATATACACAATGGAGTACTATTCAGCCATAAAAAAGAATGAGATACTGTCATTTGCAACAACATGGATAGAACTGAAGATCATTATATTAAGCAAAATAAGCCAGGCACAGAAAGACAAACTTTCCATGTTCTTATTTGTGGGAGTGAAAAATGAAAATAATTGAACTCATGGAGACAGAGAGTAGAATGGTGGTTATTAGAGGCTAGGAAGGGTAGTGGGGGAAAGAGGGGAAGAGGGGATGGTTAATGGGTACAAAAAATAGTTAGAAATAATGAATAAGACTGAGTATTTGCTAGGACAACAGGGTGACTATAGTAAAAAATAATTGTACATTTTAAAATAACTAAAAGAGTATACTTGGATTATTTAATACAAAGGATAAATGCTTGAGGTGATAGATACCCCATTTACCTTGATGTGATTATTATGCATTGCATGCTTGTATCAAAATATTGCATGTGACCCATAAGTATACACACCTACTATGTATCTACAAAAATTGAAAATACAAAAGTGAAAGTAAAAAAATGCAAAATCCTCTCAGAAAAAAATACAAATGATAGCTTTTGAGATCACAAAATGTTCTACATTTCTTTAATGAGAAATCTAAATTAAAGCATTTCCTAAGTATCCTACAATTCTCCTGTGGACATATTACTTACACTTATATTTTAAAGTGTATATATATAGCTATATATAGCTATAACTATAGATATAGATATAGATATGAGTTAAATGAGTTAAATAAATGACCAGCATCTTATAAACCAGAAGCTTATAAATCTGGGAATCAGCCAAGATTATAAATATTTTATACTATCTGGGTCAAGTGGTCAAGTTTTGAGGTATCGCATTGTTTGGCTATATTGTTAGTTATCAACAGTGGTTATATTATTCCTAATATTAACTTAAATACAGTTTCCAAACTTACTGATTTTGAAATGTTGAAGTAATATAGTATTTTAAAGATTAGTTCACAGTTTATCTAAATGTTTCTAGAGAGGTTTAATTTCAAAGTGGGAAAATAAATTACTGTCTTACCACAGAATTTGTTCTTCATATTAAAATAAAGACAGCAAAAATCAATATATTGCCTTATAATCCATATTATTTCTGTTCAAAACGTTATGATCTCAACCTTTAAAGGATATTTCACTTAAACTTTATTTGGTATGATTATGAAGCTGTGTATACTATATATATCATGGTTTATTAATGAATAAAAGAAACATTTTGAATGGAGAAGAAGACTGGTAGTTTAATCTCTGCTTGCTGGGTAGTCTGCCCAGGTGGCAGAACCTCGGTTTTAAAGTGTATATTCTCATTTCTCCAAATTCTGTTTACATTTATGATGACTCATTAGACACTTCATGATTATAAACAACTGTAATGAGTCACAAAGGTTCCTCACTCCCGAAAAAGCAAAAATTTCTATTGGTCCATATGCTATCTACCTGTTAAGTAATATTTCACGCTAGTTGATAATGAGACACAGCTGTGGATATTTGCCATTCTCAGGCAAGTTCCTCTTAGCCAGCTTATTTTTTTTTCTTTCTTCCTTCTTTTTGACATTTTTTTAACACAGAGTCTTGCTCTGTTGCCCAGACTGGAGTGCGGTGGTGCCATCTTGCCTCACTACAACTTCCGCCTCCCAGGTTTCAAGCAATTCTCCTGTCTCAGCCTCCTGAGTAGCTGGGATTACAGGTGTGCATCATCATGACCGGCTAGTTTTTATATTTTTAGTAGAGATGGGGTTTTGCCATGTTGGCCAGGCTGGTCTTGAACTCCTAGCCTCAAGTGATCCAGAGTGGCCAGCCTCCCAAAATGCTGGGATTACAGGCGTGAGACACCACACCTGGCCTTATCTAACTCTTCTAGATGCCCCCTTTCTGAAATATTAGTCTTCTAATTCAAAGTCTATGAAGATATAGAGAGTGCTCTGCATTTATATGCCATTTTGGTACCCTTCAGGTGGCTGTGCTGTGGAAGCAACAATCGTTCCCTTACCTTGCTTACGAAGCCCCACTGGCAGAGCATATGCAAACTAAGAAGAGATTCTGGTCACAATTAGAAATTATTGGACTATGCCAAGGTTTCTGTTTTTGTTTTTGGCCTCTCCTTGCTCAGCAAATTTTAAGAACTCACTTTAAAGCATATTTTAAGACCCATTATAAGGCCTATATTGTGGAAAAATCTATCAAGACAAAGAGAATAGATCTTTCTCCTCTTCTTGAGGGAAGCCTTTGGTAAATATTATAGTAAGGTATTCTCATGAAAATTAGTGATTATGGGTCAGGTGCGGTGGCTCACACCTGTAATCCCAACACTTCCGGAGGCCAAGGCAGGCAGATCACAAGTTCAGGAGATTGAGACCATCCTGGCCAACATGATGAAACCCCATCTCTACTAAAAATACAAAAATTAGCCGGGCGTGGTGGCGTGGGCCTGTAGTCCCAGCTACTCAGGAAGCTGAGGCAGGAGAATCGCTTGAACCCAGGAGGCAGAGGTGGAGGCTGCAGTGAGCAGAGATCACACCACTGCACTCCAGCCTGGGTGACAGAGCGAGACTCTGTTTCCAAAAAAGAAAGAAGAAAATTAGCGATTATGTATCCTTTCGGTATGTTCATGTACAGGGGCTCATGTGAGCAATTTAAAGTTTTAAAAGATATTTTATTTATAAATTAGCCAAGTTCTAATAATAACTGGGGATCATATGTTGCAAGACAGGCTGGCAAAGTCCTACTGATGTATCAACACTACTGATGTATCAACATTGCTTACATCATCTAGAAACAGAGAGAGTATAACACCAAAATGCAATTCTAGAAACTTGTGCATGGTCTATACACAAACCAAACTAATGAGGATATTCATACTACCTGTGACTCTTATAACATGAGATACGAAGCAAACAGAAAACTGGACCTTCTCCCACAGGAAATGTTAGTAAGGCCACTGATTACTCCTCAGTGGCCACCCACACTGGGGGAACATGCAGTCCCACATAATGGAGTATTAGATTATTACAAAGCTCTGATGACTTTTGCCAAAGCATTGTATTCACTGTTGCAAGGAGCCCTACTAGTTGACTCAGAAAGATGGTTTTCTATTTGAAATCCTGGCAACTTGGTCTGTATCAAGGCTTACCAGCAGACAACATTACTCAAACCTCAAATGGAAGGGACCTTATCAAGTCCCACTGGTCTGTCAAGCGCCAAGCTTTTTTTGTCTTGGATCCACAGCTCCCACTGTAAGAAAACATCTTTCCTCTTTTCCTCAATTTAACAGCTTTTTGCTACTAATACATTTTATTTTTAGACATAGGAATCAGTGACATACTTCTCACCTGAGTTTCAGACCAGAGATGTAGATTACAGAAAATTCCTCATAATATCTTAAAACTACTTAGTAGGTAAAACCTTTACTCTGAGCTGTCTTGCTAACAACTGAACTCAACCTATGTTTGAGAATTATCCAACAACTTTCCAGATATGCTGTAAGTGAATTCCATCTTACAAAAACTGATAAGAGTTTTAAAAATGTCAAAGAAAGTCTTATTCCAGACTTCACTTACTTTTCCTACACCTGGATTGTAATTAGCTTCCTACAAATACAGATCTACTTTGGCCCTTCATGCATCAAGCTTCAGTCTTGGCCACCTTGAACTGAGTCCAGGGCTTATAAAAACTTCTAATGTAAAACTTACTGTAACTATTTGTTTTGTCTGGTTTTGTCAGAAACCTATTTCATTGCCTTTCATTGGAAAATAAAATATTTCTTAGAACCTGTCACACAATGTGGAGAACAGTATGATTGCTAATCCTCTCGCTTTCATCAGCCAAAGAAGAGTCACCACTAAGATCAATAGTGTGTGGTAGCCAGCAAGCACCTCGAAAGAGAACCATTTCCACGCTGTTCTTTCTCAGCCTTCTGGGCTGGTCACTGAGTTGCAGTTCTAAATTGAGGGGGAGTCACCATCAAAAATCAAATAAAAGTGAGTCTGTCCCAGCACTGCCCCCAGTTACTTAAAGAACATCCCCCAGTGTGTTATTTTCTATGAGAGTTCAAAGATACAACAAATCTATTCCAGCACTTAAATATTAGAGGTGTTAAATATTTATAAATTCTGAATGTGCTCTTATTCCCTCCACCAGCAGATTTAGGAGACACAGAGAACCACACAATGAGAAATCTTCCTGGGGAGATAGGAGGAGTGAAAGTCCTACCAGAACGAAATCAGCTTGATTCTACTGATGCTTGCTACCCCATATCATGAAAGTAGATTTAAGCCAGTCTTATGAATAGCAAATCCAGGCTGTAAGAGTCTACTTGGATAGACAAAAACCTCAATTATAAAAACAAAACAAGAGAAAACAACTCAAAGCTTACCTGAGAGTCTGTAGTTTACACTCTGGGTGTTTCAAGGCTTCACATAATGACTTTACTCCATTATCCCCTATATCACTCCCTTTTAGGTCAAGATGCATCAGATTCTGGTTATGAATCAAAGAAGTAGAGATATCCTGACAACCATCAGGGAAAGTGATACATTTCAACCTTCAGAAGAAAAGCATGCAGGAGGTATTACAAAATCATTTCTCTCCTTGGTTACAGGATCTCTTTCTTTTCAATCTAATTCTTGGATATTACATGAATATTCTTTTATCTTATTTTCATCTAAAACAATTGGGTTATAACTTCAATTTCTATTTATGTCCTGATAATTGACATTCCCAAGTTTTTTTTACCTTAAGGCAAAAGAAGGTGATAACATCATGAAAAGCAGAAGAGGAGCCTCTTAAACTTGTAATCCCAGGAATGACTATCAAAAATTATCAGGGCCATTCCAAGTACTAAAATAACATTAATTCACAATAGCCAAATCTTTAAATAATCCAAGGTTAATTCACAATTAGCATCAACTGTTTGATGTGCAGTAATAACAAAACACTGTTGCAAAACATACTATGCCATCTTGGGGACTTTGCTAGTTGTAGGAGGCAGGTGTACAGAGGCAGCCCAAGCAAAATAATGAAGTTAAATCTGCCAATTTTTGTCCTACTTTCTACCTGCTAACTCAGTCAATGTCAGATATTTCTGATTCTTCTATAGTGTCTCTGCTAGTCCCCAATGCCCTTCTGTTCACTGTCCAAAACCTTGCTTTGTAACACCACCTTTCCTCCCTTCTGCCCACCACCCACCCTCACTCCCCTCACCCCAGGCAAGTACACACAGGAAAATAAAGATTTTACCCATTTACAGCACTAACCATCCTCATCTAGTAAAAGTGCCTAAGGCACTCAGTAAATATAAATGGCACCATCTCACTTATTAGGGAAAAGAGACCACAGTAAGACCACATTAAGGTGGCAGACAGAGAACAGTCATCATGGCATCCTCCCACTGATGCAACCCTCCCATTCTAAGAAAGGAAGTCAATTAACCCAGAAGGGATTGGCTATGGTGAAGATCTGAATTGATGACATCCTGTGAAGGGACAATATGGGGTAAATGTTTAGGGATGAGTGGAAAGGACTTCCAGGAACCCCTTAATCATAACATACATCTAGTTGCCTTACTACATCTATATGGAAGGCCAGACCTACTCTAGATGCTTGAAATCCAAGGTCAGAACTTACTAAAAACACTGAGATCGGGAGGAAAATATTTGATGAGAAGCCTGTCCCCACCCCCCGCCCAAAATAACATCTATTTTTAGTACTAATGGAAACAAAGATCTATCATTTGTTCAGCATTCAGTTCATACCAAACGACAAATGTACCTTGCACACATTTACAGACACAAAATACAGAGGAGATTAGGATCAGTTTCAGCTCCTAGTGGAGTCCTTACAGAAAAGGGTAAGAGACATGTGAACATTCAACGTTTTAAAGTGATTGAGTATCTAGAATCAAATTAAGATAAAATTTTAAAAAGACTGACAGCAGCAAATGTTGGCAAAGATTACCCTTATTCTTAATAGGTTAAAAACTGGAAACCGCCAGGGGTCTTTTAACAAGAGAATGAATAAACAAATTATAGTATTGTTATACAATGGAATACTAATCAGCAGTAAAAAAGAAACTACTGAAAGTTGCAACAACATGGATAAATTTTAGAAGATGTTTTGTTGAGCACAAGAAGATGCATACAGCCAGGTGTGGTGACTCATGCCTGTAATCCCAGCATTTTAGGAGGCCAAGGTGGGCAGATCACTTGAGGTCAGAAGTTCGAGACCAGCTTGGCCAAGATGGTGAAACCCCGTCTCTACTAAAAATACAAAAATTAGCCAGGTGTGGTGGCACGTGCCTGTAGTCCCACCTGCTCGGGAGGCTGAGGCAGGAGAATGGCTTGAACCTGGGAGGCGGAGGTTGCAGTGAGCTGAGATTGCACCACTATACTCCAGCCTGGCAACAGAGCAAGACTGTCACAAAAAAAAAAAAAAGAGAAAAGAAAAAGAAAGAAGATAAATTTAAAAAAAAATACATGCTGTGGAATCAATCAAAATGATTCCAAAAAGACACAAATTATTGTCTCTGGGACTGGATGGGGTCAGAAAATTGAACAGAAAGGGATAGGCTGGGCATTGCGGCTCATGCCTGTAATCCCAGCACTTTAGGAGGCTGAGGCAGGAGGATCTCCTCAGCCCAGAAGTTTCAGACCAGCCTGGGCAACACAGTGAGATCCTATCTCTATGAAATAAAATAAAAAAAAAATCGCCTGGCATGGTGGTACATGCCTGTAATCCCAGTTACTTGGGAGGCTGAGGTGGCAGGATTGCTTGAGCCCAGGAGTTCCAACTGCGATGGCATTGTTGCATTCCAGTCTGGGCAACAGAGTAAGATCCTGTCTCAAGAAAAAAAAAGAAAAGGGGTATAAGGGAACTTTCTGAGATAAATGAAAATATTTTCTATCGTTTTGGATGTGTTGATTACAAAGATGTTTACATTTGTCAAAACTCAACAAACTGAACATTATTTGTGCACTTTATTAAATGCAAATTTTTCCTCAACAGAAAAAATTTAAGAAGATAGTAAGTTCCAGAACATGTCCTTGAAAGTGCATTGGTGACCTGCCTAGAATGTTTTAGCTCTGTGCTCTTCACTTAGAAAGTTCTTAATCAAGCCTGAAAAACCCATGTAAACAGCTCCTATGCCCTGTGGAATCACTCTGAGAACAAGTTAGTAATGATCTCATGTCCCCAGAGGATTCTGTTGTTCCTGTTTGAGTATTTTACACAGTGGCTTGTAAGTATTTGCTAGCATTGGCTTCCCCTAACGAGTATGAGTGGAAGGTGGAACACAAAGAAATTAGAATTACTCCATTAAATTTTCTCATACCAGACTTACAGTAGCTTTTGTAGTTTACAGTTTGGGTGCCTTAGTTCTTGATGCAGGATATTCATTGCTGATTTATCAAGGTTGCTATGGCACAGGTCCAGTTCTCTCAAATGTTCATTTGTATGAAGCACAGAACAGAGATCTTGCCACCAGTGAGTAATGCGATCACCATCCCTTTGCATAAATAATTAAAAAAAGAAAAACAATGCTGATTTTATTTCAGCCTAGGCAACTCTCAGAAGATAGTATTGGGGTAAAAGTAAGTGTATTTTGGAAAGGCAAGAGCATACAGTGCAGCTCCACCATGGGCACAGTCCATAAGGAAGTCTTCCTCTGGGCACTCTAGAGGCCTTATTTGTCCAACAGCTCTCCCACTTCCCATCCACTCCCCTCAACACACACAAAATAAAAACCAGAGAGGCTTTACTTTAGATGAAGCAACTCAGGAGGGATAAGAGAGAAGTATTCAAATACTTGAAGAGCCAATATCAAAAAGAAAAATAAAATTCGGTCACAAAGAATATGATTAGGATTAGTGGGTAGACATTAGGTGTAAAGTGGTATAGATTAAAAACCACAGGCCTGAGACCCAGGTCTACCACTTACTAGCCATATTAAGAGAGTTGCATCAATTCTTTAAGTTACAAGTTTTCATCATCTATAAAATGGAAATGTTATCTCCTTTCACAGAGTTGTGGAAATTTAATAGTGCATTTTAAAGGGTACACAAAAGCACACTGTAAACTTTAAATACTTTATGATTTAATTATTAGAAATATTGTCAATAAACTCATGAACAAATAAAGGGTAATAAAACAGGGGACAACCTGGTGATTATAAGCTCAACAATGGAGCAGCTCTGAGTCCCAATTCAGCTCGGCCACTCACTAAACTGAGTTATTCTGGAAAATTTACTAACCCATGTGAGCCTCAGCTTCATCATCTTGATAAATGAAGATAACAGTATCTATTTTTTAGGATTACTGTGAAGATTCAATAAGGCAATATATAGAAAATGCTTAGCAAATGTCTCATGCTGTAAGTGTTCCTAGTAATCAGTAACTGTTATATACATATATGTGTATATATTAAGTATAATATATATTAAAATATATAAAAGTCTAGTATGTTGCCTTATATATAATAGCTACTCAGTAAATATTCATTCCCATATCTTAAGTAGGAATGAATGACAATTCATAGTGATGTTCTATATCACCTGAGGTCTTAAATTTATAAAAACAAGATCATAAATTATTCATTCAAGCATTCAAGTGTTTCCTCTGTGCGAACACTAGATAAAATGGTGAACCAAACAGAGCTCCTGCTCTCATAAAGCTTACGATGTAGTTATATTATAGAAGAGATTGAGGTCACCTACAGTTTTTCTTTCAAAACATTGGGTTCTCTGGCTCCTTATTTTAGCAACAATGCCAACTCTAGTACTGGATAACTCTACAACATAGGTAAGGAAAGCTAGCAGGAGAACTGGCAATCTAGTGGCCAGAATACTGTTCTAACATTTACTATTAGGCATAAAAGACGTTTTAATGCTCTGTTAAATCACATATTCTTTAAACAGAACTCTGAAGTCAGAATTAAGAAAATTGACTGAAGATTACTCACAATTTTCCAAGGTAGGTAAAGGTCATAGCATCAGGGCCCACAATTTCTACTCCCACAGTTTGCAAATAAATGAAATGTATGCTCTTATAAGAAATGAGTGCTTCTGAATTGTATATAATGGTACTGAAACAGCTTGGATAAAGTTAGCAAACCAAGAAATTACAATCAGATGTGTGAACTCAGTCAAGTTATATGCCTTCTTGGTACCACAATTTTGTGTGTCCTAAGTAAAATGGAAATAGCACCTACCTAATAGGACTATCAGAAGACTAAACGAGATCAAGGACTTAGAAAACTGTCAGGTTATGTGACAAGCACTCAGCAACTTAATTATTATTTGACGTGTGTTTGAATCAAGAAATTTTCTAGGTATATGTCTCTGAGTTTCGTAATCTTAAAAATACATAGAGATGGTTGCCAACAACATTAAATTGGATATTATGTTAAATATCCAATTCACTATACAACTATATAGCACATGGAAAGTCCTCAATTAATTTTATATACATCTGGGAATGAATTCCATAGTTCAATTCTTTCCTCAGATTTAGACAGGTAGTCAGAAAAGGCAACTTGAGAAAGGAGGTAGAGTAGAATATACATAAAATACTTAAGGTTCATTTCTTTTTTCAAAAATGTTTATTTAGCACCTACTCTTTCTTACTAACCTCCAATGTCTTCAGATAGGCGTTAAAGGGCTGAGACCTTTCACAAACTACAAAACAAAGGCCAAAATCATTGTCTGGGCAATGGGGAAAGTAAGCTAGGTCAGTAGAGTGCAGAGGAATGTAATACAGAGAAATAACCTGTGTTTACCAGGTTCAGAAGGAAATTTCTGGTCCCTTATTATTCTGGATGACATTATCTTTATAAATTAAACATACTTATTATCATGGATGCAAGTTTGTGCCGTGCCACATTCCTCCTTGAAGACTGAAGTGCTCATTCCCCCTGAGTTGTTGGGATTGTCAACAATTGAGAGTCCTCAGCCCAGTCCCTCTCCTGGTATTGCCTTCAGGCCAAAAAAGCCATCTCAGGAAAGTTTTTGCCCACTCCTCACCAGTAGCCATGATTGGTCAGTAAGGGGTTTAAATGCTTAGCCTCCCTGCCTCAAGATGGGACAACTCTGAAGGATTATCTCAGCTCTGGGACCTCAGCTAAACAACTCCTCCCTCTGACAAAATCTACTTCTTCTCTGCCTTACAGGGCACTTCCAGGGAATGGCCCTAATACACTTACCAAGTGTTAGTTGGGAGGCTTGTTTTCAATGTCTTCTTCTCAAATACTGTAGTTACAGACAGCCTGATGGTCCGCAAACACCGGCAGTGCTTAAGGCAGAAGGAAGATACAAGCAAATGTATTTTCTCACAAATATTAATGGCAACCTTTGAGAAATATCTCATTGCCTGGCTTATAAAGGCTTTATCTTGAGTCTCATACAGATAGTGAAACAGCTCCAAAAACCCCAGCTGTGATGGAGAATAGTCACTGTTTCCTAATACTTCCATACACTGAAGTAACTTTGATTTTATCTTCAGTGACATTTTACAGTTAAAAGTCCTCTCCAGTTGTTTTACTCGATCTTCATTCAAAAGGCCAAACAAAAAGCACTTCATCTGTCTCAGTTGGGGGTCTTTATAACTTGTGCTTTGAAGTAATGACTTCAAGTCTTCAAAAGGCTGGCAGGAAGGGTTCCCAGCTTCCCAATTGCCTTTCAACATATAGAACATAGCTGCAAAAAACTCCTGAACATGAAGGTGGGTGAACACATAGCAGTTTTCATACTCTGTGTCCTTTTGAATAATATTGTTGCTCAGAAAACTTGAGACATCAGATTTAGTTAACCCAAACCTTCTGAGATTTTCTCTGTAAAACACGTAAGTCATAGTCCATATTCCTTTGGCAGCGACATGGCACAGCCTTCTGAGCTGGACTTGGTTGGGTAGTCTAGGAGAGCATCCATCTACTGGTGTGAACAAGCTAGAAATATAGGAGGTAAACAGAGCCGTGGTTGTTTGGCAGGTCAATGTGACATCACCACCCTTCTCCATTTGCTGCTTCAGACAAGTACAAGTGGCCCAGCACACTAGGGGGACTTGGCACATGCTAAACAGCATCTCATTGCTTTTTAGTGAACTGAATGCTTTCATGGCCCACCTCTTATCTTCAAAAAACTGGTAAATATACTCCTCTCTTGCACCCTCAGACATTCCTAGTAGCTCTACATAACGGTGATTCTTCAACAACTGCTTTAGTCTCTTAGAAGTTGTGAGTCTTGTTGTCACCAATAAGGATGCCTCAGGGAGCATCACTTTCCTCAACAAACTACTCATGAGGAAGGACACTGGGTGTTCTTGGGTCCAGTCTTCGCACAGTGCAAATTCAGGTTCTTCAAAGGCAAAATTCAGTTCATCAAAACTGTCAATAATAAACAGGAGGCTACTTGGCTGGGATATGATCTCTTCAATGGGGCCTTCTGTGCTGGGCCAGTCCTTTGATATCAATTGAGCAAAGCTTCTCTCTCTCAGCTGGTTAATTTCTCTCCCATTGAGATAAAAGACATACATAAACCTCTGCTGGTAGAGATTGCCCTCTGCCCAATCTAACATTGCCTTTCTCACCAAGGTTGTTTTCCCAACTCCAGCAGCTCCCTGAAGCACCACGGTCTGTGGCTGTTCACCAGTTTTGACATCCACATCAAATAAGTGTTCCAATAGTTTTCTATCTTTCTCCGCAATTCCATGATGGAAATCTTCATGCTTTCCAGCCAAAGACTTCTTGTCCCAAGTGATGCAAAATTTTTCCTTTATTCTAATTCTGTATTCTGTTCCATCACCTAAGTCAGAATGGCAAAGGTAAAAACAGAACAAAAACAAAAACAAAAAAACCACATAATCAAAACAAATTCTATGAAATGTAATGTCAAGAATACCGAACTTGCAGTTAGGAACAAGAAAGAATGTAGGCTGAAATCAGAGCTGGTTTTGATTTTTTTTAAATAATATAAATCAAATAAAAATATTCCTATAGATTTAAAACCTATATTAGATACTGTAATATAAACCAGAATTGATGCAGAAAAATTAATTTGTGATGGGAAATAAAACTGGATATACTTTAGAGATATTTTTTTCTTCTTTGTACTTTTCCTTCTACAGAGAAAAAAGATGACAGACATGGAGAACAGAAGTGTCATCCAGATAAAAAAAGAGCAGAGGCAACCATTAGCAATAATAGGGAAGACCCCAAGACAGATTTGAATCTACAGATCAAAATAATTTTCTCTGTACAAGTAAAAAGTTAATAGAAATAAACATTGAATCATGGCTCAAATAATATTTTGAAAAAAAGAAAAACATCCTAAGTGAAATAGAATGAAAATATAGTTAATCTTTACCTGTTTCAGTCGGATCTCTCTTTCAGATCTCTATTAAAAATATAGGATCTCAGGCAAGACCTCTCTGAACCTCATCGCTAGAGTATTTCCCCTTTTTATATATTCTCAAAACAGTATATTTTTCATTCACAGTACATGTCACTAGCTATAATTACTTTATTGTTTAAATAAATGATGCACTTGGCTGGCAGCTTCATCACTGCATGTTCAGTGTCTAACACATCTCCTTGCACATAAGAAGTGTCAAATACATTTGTGCAATAAAAAAACGAGAGAATACAATCATATAATTGAGTACTTTACAACTTTTGAATAAGGTATAATTATAGGTACTAATATCCCCCCAAATAATAACAAGAAAAGATATGAAGTTTCTAGGAATTATGTAAAATATGATCCTCTCCTGGAAATAAAATGAACAAACTTTATGTATCTGAAAACCTATACCATATACACCAATACATTAATACTGGTTATTTCTGAATAGTAGGATTGGGGATGGGGAGTGGGACAGAGTGAGAAACTCACTTTATGTACTTTTACAGTATTTGAATCTTTTTTTAAAAAAATAGCTCATTTTGCTTATGTGAAGTTTAAAAACAAAGATAAAACATAAACAAATGATAACTAAGAAATTCCAAAAAGCAAAACTAATGATTGGCCAGGCAGAGAGAAGAAAAACACTCTTTACCCAGAACTAAAACCTACCATGAAACTATAGTAATTCAAACAGCATAATGTTGGTACACTCACAGAGAAAATAATCAGTAAATCATTGTTGTACTTCTTATTTTCTATTTTGTACTTACAGTATTTTCCAAAGTTCCTATAATGAATAGTTTACTTTTATCACAATTTCCAAATAATAATTTTAAGGCATTTATTAGCTATCTGTGTGCAATTATCTGCACATAAGAGGGAAATAGCCATTAGGTTTGAAATAATAAAACAAAAATTATTAGCCCGTGAGTTTTTTTCTCATACCACAAAGATAAACTTCTTTATATTGAATCAGAAATGAAAGTCACAGTGGGAAGTTATATTGAAGGTCATTTAATATAACAAGCAATTTTTATATTTTAGTGCTTGGGATGAAGTTTTCAATTATTTCTTGAATGAAATAATGTGGCTTGTTAGAATGTGGCTGGGTTAAGAATAAAGGTTTCTCACTTGATCTAATTTTCTTTCTACTGTAATTCCACTTATATAAATTGGAATTAAATTATGTAGAATTCAAAACAAAGTAGGGAAATGGTGTTAATAAGCCAGTGGTCTGAAATTCCCAACCTTTTGGGCACCAGGGGCCAGTTTCGTGGAAGACAATTTTTCCATGGATGTAGGGGGCAGGGGTGAATCAGGATGATTCAATTGCATTACATTTATCATTAGATTCTCATAAGGAGCATACAACCTAAATCCCTTGAATGCACAATTCACAATAGGCTTTGTGCTCCTATAAGACTCTAATGCAGCTGCTGATTTGATAGGAGGCGGAGCTCAGGTGGTAAGGCTCGCTTGGCCTACCACTCACCTCCTGCTATGTGACCTGGTTCCTGAGGGGCTGCTGATCAGTAGGGGTCTGTGGCCTAGGAGTTGGGGACCCCTGTGTTAACTATGACTGAGAAGACTCAGTTCTAGACATGAGTTTTTATATGAACCAGTTGGTCACCACTCCTAGAATTTAATTACGGTACCATCTTTAAAGAAAGTAGGTGTGATAAATGAAAAGTTTCCTGCCAACTCAGTGACTTTTAGTACATAAAATATAAACATTAATATACCTTTGTGCATCAGCCCTTCTTTTAGCAGGCATTCTAAACACTGTTCTCTTGAGGACCCGAATTAACAAGGCCCTGATCCTGACTTTGGCCAGAGAGTGTTTTGCTAATTCTTTTTGGGTGACATTCAGGGAACAGGTGGGGTATTAGAAGAAGTTAACAAGATTTGAACAAAAGTCCTCTGGGAGATAAATCCCCATCCTGTATCAAAACTTTGAATGCCTCCCAAATCTGATGAAAGGCCTAACTACTCACCCAGCACTGCCTCCTGGTCTTGTGTCACTCCAACTTTGGCATCATCTGGTCCTATACTCTGGGCTGACCCTGCAACAGGTTCCAATAGGATCATGATATTTAATGAAAACAAAGTGAGCTTTCACGATGCCTAGAACAGAGGCCAGCATTCTCATCAGTGGTCCAATTCTATGACTATCTGGGTTTAAGAAAACTAAAGCTGCCAGAGCCTCAGACTCCATAAGCTTAGTTGAGAGAAGAAACAATGTGATACAGACAACACTGAAGTAGGAGACCTCTTGCCATGGCCCCCACCCTGTAGCTCCAGGGCAAATAGTGTAGTGTAAGCCTCAGTTTCCTGAAATATATACATATATATCTAAAGCCTTGTATATGAGTAAGGAATTCTAGATGTTTACATTTCATACCTGAGAATGACTATAAATACTGGCTTGGATTATGTCCAATAATAATTTTCAGCCCATTCCTCATATTTCAGCAAATACATTAAATCATATTTGATTTCTCAAAATGTTGCCTAACTTATAACTTGTAGTTTAGGTGAAGGCACTTTATGGGACAATTCCTATCACTCAATTCCTTTGATCATTTCAACTGGTACAAGATGGATGAATTGCCCCCGATTAAGGAGCTAGGCTGAGTAACAGTACTCAAAACCCATCTGCCTTTCCTTCCTCAGATAATCCAACAAGCTCCCCATGCACAAGACCACCATGGAGCTTATGTCCCCCAACATGGTTTAATGCCTAAATCCCTCTTACAGAAACATTCCACTGGACTCCAGGAAACACTTCCTTCTTGCCTAGCCCCAGATCTGCCCCAGCATCACTCACAGTTGATCTCTTCTTTTGCTCTCTGACACAGATCCTTCAGGTTCATCTTGCCAAAGATTTTGAGAGTCACACTCCAGGCTTTCTCTCCTGGATAATACTTCTTCATCAAATTGGCCAGGTCGTCCCGCCTGGCCTTCTTCACTTCATTCCAGGGTATCAGGCCATGCTCAGGTTCCATGGTCTCCTTTAGGAATAACTTGAATGTATTTAATTCCTCTTTGTTTAGCTCCTCCAAATACAATAGCAGCCCAAAATCAGGAAAGAAGGAAGATGATGATGAATCTGCCATCTTGTCCAAATATTCAGGCCTCTGTGGGGGAAAAAAATAACCAAAAGCACATGGAATAAATGGGACACATGAAAAAGATTTGAAAATGAAATACTTACATAGATTAATTTAACAAACATGTGCAGAAGCCCACTGTATTAGGCTTGGTACTGACCTAGTGTCCTCTGTAATACATCTTCTTTCACAAACCATTCCTCTAATATAGACCACTATACTGTATATTTATTCCATCTTCTTAGGATTTATTCCCAGTCCTACCACTTATGAGCGATATAAATAAAGATAATTCCTCTCTTTGAACCTCAATTTACTCTTCTACTAAGTGGAGAAAACAGAGCCAACCTCTAATTTTCATGTGGATCAAATAAGGTAGGGTTCATATATCACTTGGCACAGAACTGGCTCCTCCTAAGTATTGCTAACTGCCCTTCCTCATCCCTTCTATCCCCCACCAACATCTAATATATATCTCAGTCCATAAAACATTGTTATTGCACCCCTGCCAACACATTATTATTCATCAAACACATGCAATAGAATATGCTACCATCTACCTCTTCTTGTCATGTCATCTCTGGTCATAAATTCATACATAATTATTAATAGTCTTCCCTAGCACACAAGCTCCTTTAGTATACTTTCCCCAACACCACAGCTGTTCTGGGTGAGTTCAGTGTTAAAGCTCATCCAAAACATCCTCATCTCATGTCTTTGACATCAACTCCCATGACCTTACTGCTCTCCAGCAATTTACTCTGATGCTCTCACCCTAGGCTTTATCAATGACTACTCAGACTTTTAAATTGCAAACTCCTATAACCCATTTTCTATTAATATCTTCTGGTTAATTGAGTGGTTTCATGCCCTTACTCGGTGACAGTTCTTCAAACACCATCAAATCCTTTTGAGCCCTGTGTTTTCCCCTCATCAGCTTATTCAATTTCTTAGTCAACATGGGTGCTCCAGTTAATCACTTAATCCATATTCTCCAAAGCACCATCAAGTTTTCTTAATCTTTTTTGGTGATTTGCCTGAAGAGATAGAGCTAGTAAATGGTGCAGCTGGAACTCAACTTAGATCTTTCACTAAAATTCCTGCCCTTTCCAGTCTTTCATAATGTCTCCCCCGATTCTTGCTAATATGATTGGAAAAGAAAGATGGATGGGGGAAATAAAAGTAGATAGAAGGGAGAGTTTTCCTTTTCAACAGAAGGTGAATTATCTCCAAACTTATATAGTAAATCTGGATTTTATCCTACAGTAATTGGTGAGCTATCAGCTGTTTTAAAGTTGTTTGTTTAACTACATGGTACAAACAATCTAGATTACAGATAAATCTGACAAAACAAGTCCTATAGTAATTTTCTAAAAAGTGAAAAGGAAAAGATTTGAGGAAACTTCAAAAAAGAACTCTGAAATTTCTCCAGGACATACAGAATATGGTAGGTGAGGGAAAGCAAGGCACAGAACACATCTTCTACTTCCTATCTAGAAATCTACAGATATCACTGCATGTGGGTTCATTTTTATCTTTGTCTTTCCTGTAACAAATGAGGGGAGCTCTCTTCCCTTTTCTATAGCTTATTTCTCCACCTCTTATCTAAATCTCATAAGCAATTGTTCCCAAAGGGATTTAATCCATTAGAAATCTATCTTCTTAGGCCGGGCGCGGTGGCTCAAGCCTGTAATCCCAGCACTTTGGGAGGCCGAGACGGGCGGATCACGAGGTCAAGAGATCGAGACCATCCTGGTTAACACGGTGAAACCCCGTCTCTACTAAAAAATACAAAAAACTAGCCGGCCGAGGTGGCGGACGCCTGTAGTCCCAGCTACTCGGGAGGCGGAGGCAGGAGAATGGCGTGAACCCGGGAGGCGGAGCTTGCAGTGAGCTGAGATCCGGCCACTGCACTCCAGCCTGGGTGACAGCGCGAGACTCCGTCTCAAAAAAAAAAAAAAAAAGAAATCTATCTTCTTGATCTTCAACTTCTCCCTGTCCACTAAGTCCTACTCATTAGCACTTAAATGTGCCCAAATTTAACTTAGTCTTTTACAAACTTTCCCTTTACTCCAAATCCCTTTCATCTTCATAGTCAAACTCCTTCAGTCTTCTATACTCTATCACCTATTATACCTCCTCAATCCACTGCGATAGAACTTTTGCCACCACAATTCCACTGAAATAACTCATACCAATAACTTCCCTGTTACAAAATTCAAGGGGCATTTTGGGATTCAATTTTCCCATCTGTAAGCAGGAGTAGCAAGAGTACCTACCTCTGCAAGGATTGAAAAAGCTAATGCATGCACCTAACTTCAACAAGGTGCCATACGTCAATAATACTATTTTAACAAAGCCTTACATCTTGATATTTACTTGCCTCTTTGCTGTTGTAATCCCACACTTTTTTCATTTTCCTCCTCCTTTCTGGGTGTCCCTTTGAGCCGAGATCTATAAGAGTCTGAATCCTATTAGCTTTCTACTATATGATATCTACAATTATAATAGAGTACAATATACTGTAGTCTCCTTCCCAAAGGTTTTATGCTGTTCTTGAAGAAATTTGTTTTGTTTTGTCTTTTTACCTTTTTAGAAAAAGGAACACATGTTTGGCGCTGTTTCTCTTATAGGAAGGCATTCATTCATTCATTCAAAAATGCCCTGAACTAAAATGGGAACCCATGGTCTACAAGGATTTCAATTTGCAAATTGATGTAAATTTTTGCCTATAACAAAACATATTTGTTCAAAATAATTAGCTCATATTAATGACTACATTTGTGAGGACCTAGTGTGTATAGGTTCTTTATAAAAATTTTCTCTAGACTTTAAAACAGACCTAAAAGTTAGATTTTATCCACATTTACAGATACGGAGTCTCAGAAATTAAGAAATTTGCCCAGGTCATAAAGTTGACAAATGGCCTATCATACTACAAAGCTTACTCTCTTTCTACTACATAGCATTGCCTTTTAATTTCACTTCAGTTTCCTAGGCACTGGAAATTCAGAGTTATACAAAATCTGTGTGGCCATGCTCTGTGATAGCAGACCCTGTGCTGAACACGACTGGAAGAGGAAGACCTCTAAATACAGCATGACTATCATTTGGGCCAGAGTAGTTCTAGGAGAACACAAAGGGACAAGGGATTCTTATCTAGAGAGGGTAGAAATATGGAGGTCTCAGGGAAGTAAGATTTGACCTAGGAAGTCGGGTGTTTCCACCCTTTCCATACAGTCTGGATTGATTTCCTTTCTCGGTCGCTCTAACTAAATCTCCTATAGCAACCTCAGTAATACTGAAATTTTAGGCTGGATACTTCCTTGGGGGACACTATATGTGCATTATATGATGTTGAGCAGTATTCATGGCTTCTACCTATTCGATGCCAATTAGAACCCTGGATCTTCTACAGTTGTGACAAACAAGAAATGTCTCTATATATTGACAAAGGACCCCAGGGCAGCAAACTGCCCCCCAGTTGAAAAAAATTCAAGAGTCTAACCACTACTGCTAAGTGTACAACTTCTTTTTTTTTTTGGAGATGGAGTCTCGCTTTGTCACCCAGGCTGGAGTGTAGTGGTGGATCTCTGCTCACTACAACCTCTGCCTTCCCTCCTGGGTTCAAGCAATTCTCATGCCTCAGCCTCCCAAATAACTTGGACTTCAGGTGCCTGCCACCATGCCTGGCTAATTTAATTTTTTATTTATTTATTTTTGGGTTTTTAGTAGAGACAGGGTTTCACCATGTTGGCCACACTGGTCTCCAACTCCTGACCTTAAGTGATCTGCCCACCTAGGCCTCCCAAAGTGCTGGAATTACAGTGACAGGCATGAGCCATGGTGCCTGGCCTAAATGTACAAATGATTTAATTCTATCATAATAATTAAATCAAAGAAAAAGAGTAGACAGCCAAGAAAATACATTCTCATTGGATTTCAATATATTATAGAAGAGATACCATAATTGGGTGGAAAGAATTCAGTGTCATTCATTAGGACAACTTGTAAACCATTTTGACAATTAATTAGTATCCTCTTAAATCATCCCAGGTATAATTATATCTGGAAATTATCATTAATACTTCAAACCAGGGAGGAGAAAACAGCAAAGAACATTCATCACAACTTAGGAAAGATGGGACTTACCAGTTTGGACACAATAAGGGAACTGACCAAGAACCACAATGAATATTTGAAGACATTGTTAACGATGCTGAAATTAAAACCTCTTGTCCTTAAAATTCAAACACAAATGGCCAAACAAAAACAGCAAAATGTTTACAGGGAATATGGCAAATAAGCAGTTGAAGTGTAAATTAATAAAACCACTTTAAAGCTGTTTGTATTAAGTACTAAAATTGGAGATGTCCACCCAGGTCCAAATTTTGGTTTCTAACCTGTACCATTTGCCAATAAAAGGAATCAGGGATCCTCTGAGAAACTGCTGATTCTAGGGCTAGGATAGGGAATAGATACGATGAACTTATAGCATCTCATAGTGCCAGAAATAAGGAAAGGAAAATAATGGGGTATGCAAAGAGACTGAAGATACAACTGGAAAGAGTTCCCAATGGCCAAAATAAACAACAGTATTGGATTATAGCCCAAAGTACAAAGCAAGTATCCATGAGTCCATATAGATATAGATAAATGTCCCAATATATGAGAGAAAAGAGACAAATCTCTCTTAGAGAAGATTTCCAAATACTTTATGTAGGATATTCTCCCCTCCAGGAAATGGCTCTTAACCCAACTGCACCCCACCTTCCAGAGCACTGAGTGTGCTTATTGATTTCCTCCCAAAGAGAGGAGTATGGGAGTAGGTGGGGAGAGTGGAGAAACTTTTTAGTGAGAAGCCTGACAAACACTCTCCCAAGATCAAGACTACTATTATCAGCCATAAGTCACTGTGATAGCATGTACTATTGACACTGTGAATAGCATGTTACCACTGTGATATTCCTTCCCCAAACCCAGCATCCTAGTCTAGCCATAAGAAAAAATTAAAGTGAGGGACAAACTACAAATTACCAGACTAGTACTTCTCAGAACTGTCAAGGTCATCAGAAAACAAGGAAAGACTGAGAAACTTTCACAGACCAGAGGAATCTACAGAGACAAAATGACTAAATGTAATATTCAGGAATAGAAAAAGAACAATATGGAAAAATTAGTGAAATTCAAATTAAGTGCAACTTAATTGCCTTATTGTCTTCATTGTGACAAATATACCATTGTAATGCACAATATTAAAAATTGGGGAAATTGGGTGACAGGTACACAAGAAATTTCTGTAATTCTAATAAATACTATTCTAAATGGTTATTCCTTAAAACTGGAAATATACATACACTATGAAATAGCAATTAAAGTTCTTAGAAAACATCCAATAGAAATATGTGTGTAGGTATAGCAGGAGATATGCAATAACTACAGCAGCACTGCTTGTAATTCCTAAGCACTTGAAAAGATCCAAGAGTTCATCTATAGTAGAACCAATCAATACACTGTGGTAAATTCATACAACAAAATCCTAAACAGCAAAGAAAATATATTATTGCAGCTATATGCCACTAGAATAAATCTCGTAATTAGTGAAAGAAGCCAAATCAAACAAGATTATGAAGTAGCTATCATAAAAGTCGGTTTCCTAATACCCCTGTGGAGATGAGGTGGAGGAGGATGAAGGGGGCCTTAGGTCCTGGTAATTAATGTCCTATTCCTTGACCTGCAGATGGTTTACATGAGTGATCACTTGGTAATCATTTACTAAGGTGCTTGTTTATACTTAGTGCAGTCTTTTATGAATTACAGTTCACATTAAAATATTGTTTTAAAAAGGTTCATATCCCTAAAATGACATGATACAAATAGATCAGAATAGCAATAAGGCAAATTTATTGTGAATAGCCTATTCATAGAAGGGGGAAAAAGCAAAAAGCAAATGGCTAACAAGTATTTCAGAAAATTTTCAAACTTAAGCATTTAGCACAACTAATGCAAACCAGGAAACAGCCCTTCTCAAAGTTCAAAATGACAAAAATAAGCTTTAAAAAACAGTACCATATAAAAGTAAGGAGTTAATATGTTATTGCTACACTCTTGAAAAACTGCATGTCTACTGAGAATTTTACAAACATGCATGAGTTTTCAAGCAGTATCTTCTTTGGTAAATTATCCACTGGGAAAAAAAAATCCTAAATACAGAAAAGAAAGTTTTGTGCATAAGAGTGTTTGTTTAGAATAGTAAATAATTGACAATAAGGATTCAATTATAATAAATGTATAAAAATATAGCACACACTTGATTTTTTAGTCATTAAAATGTCCTCATCATACAGCAAAACAGATGGCAGTTATATGAAGATTACAACTAAGCAATCAAAACCTCTACATAAAAAAGTACTTAAAATAATTGTCACAAATTGTCCTAACTCAAAACACAACAGAGTTTAGGACAATTTGTGACAATTATCTTTCATCAGAATACATTCCTTAAATAAGTGGAGAAATAAAAAGGTAAAAAGGCAATATCCATTTGTCAAATTCCAAAGAGTTAAAGAAATGAATGCCTGGCATCTCTACTTGAATTTGGCGTGTTGACAATAATTGCTAACTTGCATAGAAAGAGCAATTTTGGGTCACTGCTGGAGTGGAGGGAGTGGGGGTGTTAAAGCACTAAAGCACTATAGGCTAGAGGAATACCAACGGAGGGAGCAAGCATGTACTACCTTACTAATATTTCTTGAACTTTGCTAGGGAGAGGTGGAGAGACAGATACTGATAACCTGGTGCACCTGCAGAGCAGTTTTTAGGTGGTTTGTTTCGTTTTCAGTAGGGAGAGGGGCTAGGAGGAGACCCAGAGTGAATGAAAGACGGCAGAACACAGGTGGCGGGAATAGCTTCAGACTGAAGGACGAACACCTGCTCCTGGGTAGAGAGGCGAGGGGCTTGCCTGCATTCGTCAAGCCTGGTGAAAGTGGGACTATTCATATCGTTTTAATCCAGGAGATTCTAGAAGTGGGCACCGCAGGCAGTGCCTGCCAAATTCCAGTACAGTTGGCAGGCATTCATTTCTTTATCTCTTTGGAATTTGACAAATGGATACAGGCCACACTAGGTCTCCAGCCAAAGGCTACTTGCAGGTGACCGTGGACTCGCACCCTCAAGGTCGCTTTTCCACTCTGGTCGTGTCTGGCGCCATGCCCCAAAGTGTCCCACCCTGGGATGTCCTGGCAACTCATCCTCTTGGGCCCTGAGTCCACATTCCTTTCATTTTCCACGCAGAATGTGGGCGCTGGATGGACTCACAGAGAACCCAACTTCCCATTTTAAAGTGGACAAAGTACGCATCCAGAGAAGAGGAGAGTCATTCCATACCTCGGTCTCACCAGGCGTTGGTGTCAAAGGGTAAAAGCGCCGAAAGCCAGGCCTCAGAGGGACAGGAAAGTATCAACAGGCACTTGTTGTTCCACGACAAAGGGGAACGCACTCTGGCCCTTAATGCCTCATCTCCCTCCTCCCCTGCGAGAGGAGCAAACCCTTAAGAGGGCTGCGGGCCAGCCTGGGTGGTTGGACCCCACCGCCTGACCTAGCGAATCTCTCTTCCCATTGGCTGGAGGGGCCAAGGGAACGCTGCTCTCACTCTCCACCTCTAAGCTCTTCCCCGCATTTACCGCAGAAGATTCAGTGTTCAATATAGAATCCTCTGCGCTCAGCAAACCTGTGGACGCACGTCCTTCCTCCTTGCCTTACCGATGTGGGGAAGAGGAAGTCGGGGAATTGAACCCTAGCTTTGAAGGACCTTTCCCAGACTGGCTGACTCCCAATAAGCAGTGTCCCTTTATTCGTCCATCTAATATCCGTACAATTATTGAGCATCTTATTTGTGCCTGTCAGTTTTCTGGGCCCTGTCTAGCAGTGAATAAAATATCCAAAGTCTTGCTCATCTAGCCCTTACCTCCATGGAGCTTACATTCTGTTGAAGGGGTGCAGATAATGAATTGTAGTATACCAGGTGGTGATCATTGCTGTGGAGAAAATCAGAATGGGCAAGGAATACAGCGCTGGGGGTGAGAAGTGGGAGATGGGTCCTATTTCTCTTTGAATAGGAAGAGAAGACACTACTAAGGTGATATTTGCAAAACGTGAAAGTGTGAGCAATGCAGATATCTGGGAGATGGAGCATTCCAGGAGGAAGAAATAGCAAGCGCAGAGACCCTCAGTTAAGAGCCTACTCGACATATTTAAGGAACATCTGAGTCAAATTGACCACAGTAGTCACCAAGGCTCTGTGTTGATTTATGGATAGTGCAATTTCATTCAAATCCCACATGACTAGAACTGTTCTAAGATGAATTCATGGCCTTGGACCCTGAAGACGGTCTTAGAAGCTAATAGATCTAGGAGCTTCAGGATTGAGAATTGCCTCTCAGATGAGAAACCTCTGGATCGCATGGGTAAATGGATGCTCTGTTCGGATGGCTTCCTTTTTCTAAGGATTACCCATTTGGAACAAGTTTTCATATTCATATAGCAGCAAGATTTGGGTGATTTATCCTTATTTAAGGTAGCATTTTTCCAGCTGGACTCTTCATGGAGAACTTCAAGCTTTATTGACAAAGGAGGAGCCAGTATTCGTTGGCATTAAGAAAATATGCACTCTAGGCAACTGATACTAAGGACTCAGGCATGCTAGTTAGCAAGACAGGTCCAACAACCTCAATAACAGCCAGAAATCAGAGGTTTAGATTATAAGTATTCATACAAAAACTACCTCAAAAGGATAGCCAAGTGTAGGGTGAGAGAAAAGGCAAACTCTTTTTAGTTTGGTTCCAACATACTATGTTAAACTGCTATAATGTGCTAATGTGCTGAATATTACATTCACGAATATGTACATCTGAAGAGAAACTATAAATTCTAGAAGGTTTGGTTTTGAAATTGTTTCTAACATGCACAGAAAACCACGAAATAGAACATTTTTGCTGTCCCATGAAGGATATCTGTATAAATATTCATACTGTTATTATCTTGTTCTATTTTCGTTTCAGAAGGATGTGCGCCCACAGGTTTGCTGAGCACAGAGGATCCTATATTGAACACTATATCTTCTGTGGTAAATGTGTGGAAGAGGATAGAGGCGTTTATATGTAAACTTATATTTGGAAGTGTTATTTCTTCAGAGGGATCTTATAAGAAACCTGGACTTTTGAAATTATTGCAATGCCTTGTGAAAGTGATCTTTAATATCTAAAAGGTCTGCAAATATGAGTGACTGTAGTACTTGTTCATTCATTGCTCTTAATATACTTTAAATGACATCTCTGTGTTGTAAAAAGGTAAAAATGCTTGTAGGATTTCTTTGTCAAATTGAAAGAACTTGTCACTTTGCTTCTCTATCACAAGCATAAAGGCAAAATAAAAGTGGTAGTATTCCATTTTTACTAAGAGTTTGAGAGATTGCCTTATAGGCCCCTAATTTCTTCCTGTCTGTACTTACATCAATCCCTCCCAATAAACAATACACATTAAACATATCAATTCTCTGGTATGTATCCTTTTACATTTTTTTCTTCATGCTGCATAATTAAATTAACAGTCACATACACAAATACAATGAATAACAAAATTTGAATTACTCTTTTGTTTGTATTTTTACTCTCATCCAATAAATAATTTTACTTATTTATTTACTGGCTATTGATCTTTCCTTACTCCACACCTCCCCACCTAGAGAATGGATCCATAAAAGAAAGATTTTTATTTATTTCATTCTGTTTTTTATTCTCAGCACTTAAAGCAGTGAATGAATCAATCAACAGCACTTCATTAATGAAAGAAGAGAGTAAAGTGAAAACAAGAATGGCAAGTTTAAGAAATAACAATTAGTCCAGAATGGCTAATATGGGATAAGGGAGCAAAATAGTGGAATACGAATCAGAAAAACAGGGGGGAAATGAGAAAGGTAAGAAGAGAGATATCATGTAGTGCCCTATAAGCCACTGTAATACCTTGGCTTTCACTCTGAGTAAACTAGGAAGCCAACTGAGGGTTTGGGGCAAAGTGAATAATAACTATTATGTTTTAAGATAATCATCCTGGTTCTATATGAAGTATCCTGGAGCAGAGTAATGACAGAAGCAAGCAGACCAATTAAGAGGCTATTATAATAATCCAGATGAGAGAAAATGATGGCTAGGGCGAGGCTGGTAGCAGTCGTGGTAGTGAAAGTAGTCATATTCTGAGTATTTAAGATAGAACTGCAAAGATTTGCTGACAGAACAGATTGGGAGGTAAGAGAAAAGAAAGGGGTCAAAGGGAAATCTAAGATACTGACTTGGGAATTTGGAAGAGAGATTGAAGATTGCAAAAAAATAAAAAAGCAAGTTTGTGAGGCATTTCAGGAGTACATTTTTGGTAAATTTGGGATGCCTATTAAACATTGAAGTCAAACTGACAAAGAAGGAGTTTGGAATTAGAATTCAAAGTCTGAGCAGGAGATATAAACTATAAGTCACTAGCTTATAGGTGGAATTTAAAGCCATGGAAGATCATTCAGGGAGTGAGAATAGAACATTCAAAGACTGATCCCTGAGGAATCGCTCTACTGTTTAGAAGTCACAGAGAGGGAGCAGACCTGGGAGGCGGCAATACAATTGTTTTCAAAAAAGCATGGAAAAGAACATCCGGAGAGGAAAACCTGAAGAGTGTGCTATCTAAATCTCCAAGTGAAGAAAATGTTTCAAGGTAGAAAGAGAGATTAATTGTACCAAATTCTTGAAATCAATTGTGCCAAATTCTGCTGATAGAATGAGATGAGACTGAAAACTAACCATTGAATTTAGCAACATTGAGACCATCAGTGATTTTGAGAAGAGTAGTTTCAGTGAGACGGTAGGGTGAAACCCTAATTGAAATAAGGCCAAAAAAGACTGGAAGGAGAAAAAATGGAAGACAATAGACTACTTTCTAAGATGTTTGGCTCAAAAGGAAGGACAGAAATGATACAGTAGCTGAGGGAGAAGTGGGCCTGCTATAGACTAAATGTGTCCTCCCAAATTCATACGCTGAAACCTAATCCTCAGTCTGATGGTATTAGGAGGTGGAGACTTTGGGACATGATTGGGTTGTGAGGGCAGAGCCTTCATGAATGGAATTGGTGCCCTTATGAAAGAGGTTCTAGAAAGCTCCCTGGTCCCTTCTGCCATGTGAGGTCTCCACAAGAAGACAGCCATAAATGAACTGGGAAATAGCCCCTCACTAAACTGAATCTGTTAGTGCCTTGATCTTGGACTTCCAACCCCCAGAACTGTGAGCAATAAGTTTCTGTTGTTGTCAATCATCTAGTTTATGGTATTTTGTTATAACAGCCCACACTAACTAAAACAGGGCCATAGAAAATTTTATTGTTTTGTTTTGGAGAAATGACAGCATACTTGATAATGGGAAGGATATAGTATAGAGGGAAAAATTGACATTGCAAGGGAGGGGAATTACTGGAGTTAGGTCATGTGAGCAAGAATGGATAGAAACTAGTCACTACATGAACAGGCTTCTAGCTGAAAAGGGGCACTGATGCAGGTAGGTGTGTGAATGCATTGTGTGGATGGGCAAGGGTATGGAAGTTCTCTTTGCTTATATTCTCAGAGCAATTAAAAACACATTCAACAGTTGAGGATGAAGATGGCAAAACTCATAATCAGTTTTGAAAATGTTCTATGGACACAAAATATACCATCAATTCTAGGGTTACAAGATTTCTATATATACCTTTGAAATTCAGATTATTAATTACACGATTCAAACTGTGCATGGCTTTATTTTATTGTATCCTAGTTCTAATTCTAAAACACATATATTGAATTTCCCCATAGAACTGTATTTTTTTAATCAAGTAGTCAAATTTATGCATTTTTGCTCCATGTATTTAGCGGGTTTGATGGCATTATACTTCTTCATAAATTGTATCTTTTATCAAAATATAAGGTCAATCTCTTTATTTAGTTCTTAGATTAACTTTCGATTATTTGAAATTTTTGCTCATTTGCCTGGTATCTTTTTTTACTTACTTCACAGATGTTTCTCGAAAACAGCATATGGTTGGATTTTTTTACTTGAGTGACTCTGAGAGTTTCTTTCTATTGAAAAATTCAGTCCATTCACATTTAGTACAATGACTAATAATTTATTGCATTCTTTATACATGCAACTTTTGGTTTATTATTTATTTTATATCATAGCTTTCTCTGTTTCCTTGTCTATAATTTTTTGTGGGGTATTTCTGTTTTGGGTTTGTTATTTATTTGGAGTACTTTCTTGAATTGTTAACTCGGGGGACATCTGAGTGATACAGGCTCTGAATTCTTGAAAATCCTTAAACCTTTCTTTCACTACATTAGGGAGAAATGATATTTTGGCTGATGTATTGAAGCCCCTTTAGCCTACTAGTCTATACTGCTATTGAACATTTTTTAGCTTCCAACATTACAAAAGAGATGTCCAATGTCATTTTTATTTTTAGATAACTTACCCTTTTAACCTAAAAGCTTTTCTCTTTATCCTTACAGTATAGAAAGTATGCCTTTTTATGTCTAGTGGGTCTTTACTCACTAATCCAGACTCAAATGTAGTGAGTTATTTGGTCTACATTCATGCCTTCTCAAAAATTTTCCACAAAAAGGCATTTTCTATTATTCTGTTAGTCATTTGTTTCTTCACTTTTATAAACTCTTTCCTTTTTCTTTCTCTTTCCTTTCCCTTCTTTTTCTTTTTCTTCTCCTTTCCTCTCTTTCTTCCTCTTTCTTTTTTTTCTTTTCTCTTTCTTTTTTTTTTTTTTTTTTGAGACGGAGTCTCACGCTGTTGCCCAGGCTGGAGTGCAGTGGCGCGATCTCGGCTCACTGCAAGCTCCGCCTCCCGGGTTCCCGCCATTCTCCTTCCTCAGCCTCCTGAGTAGCTGGGACTACAGGCGCCCGCCACCGCGCCCAGCTAATTTTTTGTATTTTTAGTAGAGACGGGGTTTCACTGTGGTCTCGATCTCCTGACCTTGTGATCCGCCCGCCTCGGCCTCCCAAAGTGCTGGGATTACAGGCTTGAGCCACCGCGCCCGGCCTCTTTCTTTTTCTCTTTTTCTTTCTTTCTTTCTTTCTCTCTCTCTCTCTCTCTCTCTCTCTCCTTCCTTCCTTCCTTCCTTCCTTCCTCTCCCTCTTTCTCTCTCTCTTTCTTTCTAAACTTTTGTGTCTGCATATTAGGTCTTATAGATCTACTATTTAAGCCTATGATCTTTTTTCATTATTTCCATCTCTATCTTATTCCTCTTCTATGCTTTCAGGTATTTCTTTAACCAAATCATAAAGGATACATTTTGGCTCAAAAAGTGACCATTTTTCCTCCTCCACCTCAATTGCTAACATGCTTGATTAGAAAAAATTAGACTTTTTTCACATTGTACTCACATATTTTTCTCATTCAAATGTACAAATGTTCTAAGGTTATTAGAGATATTTATAAAAATACAATGTAACATAGACTTGCATGCATGCACATACACACACACTCATGAAAGATTTGTGACAGACATGGATACAAAGCAGCAGGGGTAAGAAAGGTGGTCCACAATACCTACACAGATTCCAGAGACCTCTCTCAGTCACAAGGTTGTGCTTTATGGCCAGCAAGTGAACCACTAAGATATTTTGATTTCAGGGAAGCCACAGCTCATTCAAGTAGGGGTCTTTTATACTACAACTGTCATGTAGCTGAAACCAAGCTATGGGACCAGGTTCAATAGCAGAAACCAAGATAGCATAACAGAAACCAGATGCAAACCATTCATCAATACATTTTCTATAAACAATATTGGCAAGCTGTTACAGATTTCCCTCTTGGTATTTTTTGGAAAACTACATTAGCACAAAACTGCATTAATTCCTATGTAGTATATTCTATTCTGGTTTGGTCAAGGATCAATACCATGGCTCCAGGGATCCCTGGAAATATTTGTAGGATTTCAATATACCATTTCAGACTTACAATGAAATTATACACTGTGAGTTAGAATTTTTCATCAGGCTTGGAAAATTATAAATCATTATTTCTTCACATATTGATCTTTGCTCACTTTATCTTTTCTGAGACTCTAATTGTGTATGTTAGATATTTTCATTGTGTTCCCTATGTTTCTGATATAGTATGGATATTTGTTACCACCGAAATCTCCTGTTGAAATGTAATCCCTAACATTGGAGGTGTGGCCTGGTGGGTAGTATCTGGGTCATGGGGGTGGGTCCCTCATGGCTTGGTAATGTCCTTATGATAGTGAGTTCTCATGATATCTGCTTAAGTGTGTGGAACCTCCCTTCCTACTCTCTCTCTCGCTCCTCCCATCATGTGAGACATGCCCACAGCCCCTTCACCTTCCATCATGATTGTAAGCTTCTTGAAGCCTCCCCAAAAGCCAAGCAGATGCAAGCACCATGCTACCTGTAAAACTTGCAGAACTGTGAGCTAATTCAACCTGTTTTCTTTATAAATTATCTAGTCTCAAGTTATTTATTTATACAATGCAAGAATTACCTAATACAATTTATGTTCTTTTCTTCTCTGTACTTTAGCTTGGAGATTTTTATACATAAATATAATATTTTCATATAAATATAAATATTTATATATGAATCTATTTTATATATTTATAAATGCTTATATATTTATATTTTATACGTAAAAATAGATTTATATATAAAATAAAAATTTTATAGTAAACATTTTTATATAAAATGTTTTTAAAAACTCTCCAAGCTAAACATATGAAATATATATATTTTATATGTAATATAATTAAAATTATATGTAATATATTATACATGTAATATAATATGTAACATAATTAAAATTATATATTTAAAATTTTATAAATTTATATAATTTAATTTTACAAATATACTTTATAAATCTTAAAATATCTATTTTAAGATTTTATATATATAAAATTAAAATTTAAACATATATTTAACATTTTATATGTGTATATAAAATTTATCTTCTCATTTAGGTATCTGTATTCTTTCCTCTTTTTCTCTGGTGGATCTGATCTGCTGTCACACACATCTATTACATTCTCAATTTTATTTTTATTCATAAAATTTAAATTTGATTTTCAATTAAAATTCCCGATCTTGTCAACTCTTCTCCATTACTGAACATATTAATCACAATTATGTTTAAATATATATTTGTTAGCTCAATAATTTAGTCATCCATGAATTTGTTTCTATTGTCTTTTTTTCTGACCTTATAATTTTTGGTTGAATTATCAGACATTGTATATGAAACACTGTAGTAGTTCTGAATGATAACATTCCTCCTGAGAGAGTTCCTCTCATAGGCAGTTAGAGAGGGGGCAGATAATAACAATCCAGTCAGGTATGGAGCTGACTCAAAGTTGAATTGCAGCTCCATCTCTATTTATTGCCAGTTTGCTTCTGTACTTATTCTTTTGCTCTCCAGGAATTCTAGTTGGGTATCTCTTTCTTGGTGGGTTTTGAACTATAATTCCTATTTCCTCTGATCTGTGATGAGACCTCTGAAAATTTTCTGTGCACTTCAACAGTTTTCTTCTTATCTTCTTTTCCTGTTCATCTTAAGAATTCTGCTAATGTTTGAAGAGAAAACCACCAGGTTTTAGGTTGGCTGCTTAAAGATTCCCTTTTCATCAGGATCTTGGCCCCTACATTCCTTGCTGTCTTGTCAGACTTGACTCCAATTTGTGTTCTTAGTTACGTGACACTGACCAAAATTACAGAAAATTCTATGCCCTCAAGCCACAGTCCTATTCTTAGATTCTTCAATTATTTGCTATGAAGAATCTGCAACATCTTGGACTAGGAACTTGGGCTATCCCTCTCTTCCCATGCAAGGCAGTTTCTTCACTCCTCCCCTGGGTACATCTCTAGGCATCTGGTGACTGCTCCCAGGACCCTCATCAAAGATGGTGCTTTGGGTCTCTGCATGTTCAAGCCAGGGTGGGTCCATGACCAATGATTTTCAAAATGTAGCTTCCAGAGTCATAAAAAATGCAGATGCTCATTGTGTGGTGGACGGAGGCAGATAGGCTCTGGGCTGCCCACCCCTGCTAAACCCCAAACTGTAACTGGGTAGAATTCATTCCTAAAAGTCTTGTGTATGCTATACTTGGTGCTCTTCGTTATTCATATTGGCCTCTACCCTTTAGCAGGTATATTTCTTCAGATACACATTTTGTTTCTCTGAAAACTGGATCCTCTTAGCTTTTTTTTTCTTTTAATTTTGGTTAGTTCATTGAGGTTCAGGTTCTCAGGTTGGAAGCAGTGTGGCAGAACAGCCCACTTCCAGTGTTCCTTCTTACTGGTCAATGTCTCTGCATTCAGTAATTCAACTATCAATTGTGGCTTTAAATATGTTGCAATTTACAGGTGAAAATACTTAAGGGTGAGTGGTTAAACAACCTGCTCAACATCACCTAGTAGATAACAATGATTGATAGCTTTTAACGTCAGTTCCGTCAGACAACAAAGCCCACATTTTTAAAATGCTATGCTATACTCTCTGAATGCTCAAACGAGGGAGGGTCCACGCCCAGTAATTTTCAAAACGTGGTCTCCAGAGTCATAAAAAATGCAGGTGTTTATTGTGTGGTGAATTCAAGCAGATAGGCGCTGGGCCACCCATCCCTGCTAAACATCAAACTGTAAATATATAGTTCACAGAGTACTTCCTATGTGCCAGGGGCTGGTTTAAGCATTTTAATTACACTAACTCATTTCAATCTAACAAGTCTGTGAAATAGTTACTATTATTATTGGCCATCAATATTATGCCTATTAAGCTGATGCTTAAAGGTTAGGTAGTCCAGCCAAGATCTCATAAGTAGTGTTGCCAGATTAGAATCCAAGGAGTCCCTTGCTTTTAACGACTATCCTACCAAAAGTTCCTTGCCTAATAAAATGTTTGAATATTACTGATCAAGCCCAAGTTTGAGGGACAGGGCCCAAAGATGCGAAAATATTTTCCTAATATAACACACTCAGGTAAATAACAGAACAGGCTCTTGCAACTCTGTGGTCCCAGGACACTGAGGAGGGGCTCCTTTTCATGGCTTCATTTCAGCTCCACTGTGCATTTCCCTTCTCTGCCTGGAGTCTCCAGAGGAGCCTGGGATTTGGCAGGAAGGCGGGAGGGAGGCAAGCCTCACTGGAGCAGGAACGAAGAGGGTCTCTGGCAACAATAGGACGGAATTTGAAAAGCTCTAACCTCGAGTTTAGAGCGATGCTAGCTAGTGCCAGGGCTAGTAGGGTGCTCATTCCGCCGAGGGCGCGGGACAGCAAGGACAACCACGCCTTGCCAACCAAAGGCGACCTGCCAGCGTTTCCTCGGGGTCGGTCGCGGCGGTGAGGGTCACAGAATTCTCCGAAGCCAGTCGCTCCGTTTCCAGCCACGCCCCCTTTCCCGGGGCCCTAAATGCTTCGGTAGTACTCCTATTCCGTAAATGCCGGTGCGTCCTCGCCTCATTCCGCGAGCGCCCGCAACTACCGAGCGCCCGCAGCTACCGTGCGCCCGCAACTCCCGAGCGCACTGCTCTCCTGCGCCGGAATGCCAGCAGCCAAAGGTCGGGAGGCGCGGGATCCTTCTGGCCAATCAGGAGTCACGTTCCACCGCGCTGTCTCTTCCCGCCCCGCCCCTCCCGTATCCACGGAAACACTGCAAGTGTCTACTCCAAGACCTAGGACTTCCGTTTCGGTCCAGCAGGGCTGCGGCCATTGTTTGTGTGGACTGAGTGTTTTGGCCATAACGGTCCACTCTCACAGGCTCCGTTAAGTGACGTGAACTCTTGGGAGGACTGAGCCAGAAGCGAACAGGGCAAGACGAGCTGTGTTTGAAGGAAGAGGGGCAGAAAATCGAGGGTCAGGGACTGAGAAGCGACTCCGGTTTAGAAACACCGGAGACACCGGTGTAGGTGGGTACATCACGGCTTCTTTCCCACGTTAAGACTGAATAAAGGCAAGTAGAGGAGGGCAGAAGCAGCTTGGTCCCTGGGGTATGGGTGCCCGGCGTTCGGTGCTGGGGCAGAGTTCTGGCCGGGGATCTGGATAAGCAACGGAGGCCGCGCGCGTCTTCACTGGAGGAGCAGAGGACCCCCGGATCTGTGGCCAAGACCTGGAGATCCCGCTCCTAGAGAACCGTTGTGTGTCTGGTTCTCTGGTGCTTACACTTGGGCAGCCCGTGACGCGTTGGGGGAGCCCAAACCTGTCCTGCTCTTGGAGCACGCATGAAACGTTTTTTTCCTAGAGAATAAGGGCTCTTAACTAATTGCTTATCATTTTGCCCAGGAACCTACCTGTGATCAGCAAGGAAGGACTGGGTTGGCAAAGGCTCATGCCCCCATTTTACAGGTAAGGAAACTGAGACCTTGAAGATCTAGAAGTTTGGTCTGCTTTAAAGTTCTAAAGTGCTTGATGACAGAGTTGAGACTTTGATCAGGACCTGGGAGCTCCAGTTCTGGGATACTTCTCTAAGACTGCGGGTACCTTTCTGATAGTAAATCCAGTATTCCTGTTTAGCAAGTAGGGGAGGACAACGGAATGATTTTCTACTTAAACTGAACAAAATAAGAAAAATACCTTGAAAATAGATACTATTTAAGTTTGCTAGTGCTTTTCTATTATTATTATTAGTAGTAGTAATAATCTCAATAAATGAGTTGTATCTTTTGAAGTTTCTAGAGGGTTGCAAATAAATTTCAAGGTGCCAGTGTTCATAGCTCTCCGTTCTGGTCGTTGAAAGGAAACAAGAACATTCATAGGCTTCTTTTTGACCTCATGCTAGGAGATTTGTGCATCGTACCCAGTTAGTATATGGGGAATTTAATGAGTTTGGGAATTTAAAGTCATACCGGGTTTTCAATCCCCCTTCCTCCTCAGCTCAGCCATCTCAGCACTACCCTTCCCGAGAAGAGGGACACAAAGGAGGAAGGAATGTACACTGTTTTCCTCATAGTCTGATCCCAGGTGAGGATGATTGTCCCTGCATTCTTCATGGGTGGTGGAAGTAGTGGAAGTGGCAATGAGGATGGATGGATGGATGACTGGACAGAAAATGTTCCTCGCTTGCCTGAGAAATTTTCAAGCATGCAGACTTGACCCTGCCCCAACCCAGTGTCTTTTCCCAATGTTTACTCATTCATTCATTCAGTCACTCAAGTCTACTTTATAATTCATGCTGTTCTTGGTGTTCTGAGATAAAGGAATAAATGTCATGGCCAGGCCTGTAATCCTAGCACTTTGGGAGGCCAAGGTGGGTGGATCACTTGAGGTCAGGAGTTTGAGACCAGCCTAGCCAACATGGTGAAACCTCATCTTTATTAAAAATATGAAAATTAGCCAGGCATTGTGGTGGGCACCTGTAATCCCAGCTACTCAGGAGGCTGAAGCAGGAGAATTGCTTGAACCCGGGAGGCTGAAGTTGCAGTGAGCCAGGATGGTGCCACTGTACTCCAGCCTGGGCGACAGAGGAAGACTCCCTTTCAAAAAAAAAAAGTCTTAACATTGAGGGTAACAAATTGTGTGAGATTAATAATAATTTCTGAAGTTATCCACATTAAACAGTGCCAGAATGAGTGGCACTTAAAACACAGCAACAGAAACTCAGATTTGAACAATTATGAGTAGGAAGATATCATTCTAAATAGGAAAGCCATCATTTAGTCTCAGGTACAATTTGAGGGAACAAATAAGGAAACCAGGCTATTGACAAGGAAATGTAACATGAATGTATAAAGCCACATTGTGGAGGGCAATTAATGTTTAAATTTGTTATTTATTCTTGTGCATCTCTTCACATGAACCATATTGACAGATAGCCATTGTTGACCTCTGGGTATATTTACTTGTAGTCTTTTATCTAATACTTATTGTCTATACATACTCACTTGTCTGTACAAATACTGATATGTATGTATACATGTTCATTTGTACATGTATGTACACATGTACAAATGTGAACATATATGCACCCGTGTGCACACATGTATATAAAAAGATTAGTGTATATAAAATATTATTAAACAATTTGAGTCATGACAAATAGGCTTCATGAGGGAAGGAAATGTTCCCAGTATATAGAATTGTATTGTGCATATACTAAGCACTCAGTAAATATTTATTCAATGTATGAATAGCTGTTATTTATGTACATTTTTCACTTAACATATAATGAGCATTTTTCCAAGCATACTTTGGTAGCATGAGTTTTAATGACTATATAGTGTTCCATTCTAGGTATATACTATGCTTTATTTAACTTTGCTTTCTTTCTTTTTTTTTGAGACGGAGTCTCGCTGTGTCGCCCAGGCTGGAATGCAGTGGCGTGATCTTGGCTCACTGCAACCTCAGCCTCCCTGGTTCAAGCAATTCTCCTGCTTCAGCCTGCCAAGTAGCTAGGACTACAGGTGCATGCTGCCACACCCCGCTGATTTTTTTGTATTTTTAGTAGAGACGGGGTTTCACCATGTTGCCCAGGCTGGTCTCGAACTCCTAAGCTCAGGCAATCTGCCCACCTTGGCCTCCCATTAAGTTTGCTTTTTATTGGGGAAAATTTAAGTATTTCCCAATATTTTGTTGTTATAAATATCTTATAATACTTAACATAATTTATTAAGTATATGTCTTTTTATATTCTCAAGATATACTCTGAGAAATAGGAAAACAGAATCAAAGGATATAAGCATGTTTTAGGCTTTTGAAAAACTCACGTTCTCTTTTAGAAATGTTACATGATCTTGAACTCCTACAACCATTTGATTAATGATTCTGTCTTACTGAGCCTTTGCCAGCATTGAGTATTAATTTTTAAATTTTGCCTTGATTTGCATCCTTTTAATCCTCAGTAGGGTTGATTTTTTTACATATATTCATTGACTCCTTATATTCCTTCTTTGATGAATCGCCTTTTGATATATGTCACTGTTTTCCTACTGAAGTTTTTGTTTCCATTTGATAGTAGATATTCTGTGTGTAAAACATATAAATCATTTGTCATATGTTATAAATATTTCTCCTAGTTTATCATTTGCCTTTTAGTTTAAGGACTTGTTTATATAAGTTTTAAATTTGCATAAAATGAAATCTTATTTCTTTTACTTATATGGTTTTGTGCTTAGAAATCTCTTCTTCACTTCCAAATTTAATATGTAATTGCTTTAATTTTCCTGTTTATTGTGTTAAGTATTTTAAACTTTTAATTTTTAAACCTGTCAAGAATTGATTTTGATGTGAGAAATGACAGGATTTAAACATTCTTTTTACTTCCTAGTTATTTAATTTTTCTGCTAACATTTATCTTCTCTACTGACTGTGGTGCTACCTTTTCATCTACAAAATTACACATATACATTATGTATATGAAGATTACTTTTGAGGCTGTCTTGTTTTGTGGACCCTCTTCTTAATTCTTATACTGGTATCCGAATGTTTTTATTGTTGTCCTTTATATGTAGTGCATTTAATAGGCAATGAAGAAGAATGTAGCCTTTCTTTTTCACTCAATGAAGATAAAAAGGAGAGAGGATGACTTTTTCCACAGAATAATATTCTGATGATTTCCATTTTGGACAAAAAGATGTAAAAGGAACATATATATAATAAGTTTTCAATAATAAGTATATGTTAATCTTTCATTATATTTAATCAGTATAGCACATTGGTCATAGTACAGGCTCCACATCTACTACCTAAGCTTATTGCATGTCTATCACTTCTTAGTACTGTGAACTAGATTGAATCACTTAGCCAGTCTTTTATCTTTATATTGGAGAAATAACAGCTACTGTGTAGGGCTGTTAAGAATGTTAAACAAGATCATACATGTAAAAATAACTTACAACAGTGCTGGACATGAAGAACTCACTAATAATTGATTGTGTTAAGTTAGCTATTATTTGAACTATAATGCATATCTGATATAATTTTTTTAGTCACTAAGACATAAGAACTGAGACAGAGAATCAAGCTTAATTTTTTTTTCTGCCACATGTCATCGTTTGTTCCAACATCATTAATTGAATAAGCCATCTTTCCCCCACAAATTTGATGTAACCTTTTTCATAAATATAATGTGTAAAATGCACTGTTGTACTCGTGTCCATTTCTGGATTTGTACCTGTTTCCATTGATCTTCTCTACTTCTATGTCAAGTCATGTTATGAATTACAGAGTCCTTGTTAAAGTTTTAATATGCCATTGAATTAGCCTTTCCTCATTATTCCACTTTCAAAATGGTTTTCTTTCAAAAGCATTTGAAAATCAGTTTGTTACAGCTCCTTCTCCCCCACATCAAAATCAAGATTAACATCTTGATTAAACCTGCTTGAAAACAGAGATAAGGCCGGGCGCGGTGGCTCAAGCCTGTAATCCCAGCACTTTGGGAGGCCGAGACGGGCGGATCACGAGGTCAGGAGATCGAGACCATCCTGGCTAACACGGTGAAACCCCGTCTCTACTAAAAAATACAAAAAAAAAAAGTAGCCGGGTGAGGTGGCGGGCGCCTGTAGTCCCAGCTACTCGGGAGGCTGAGGCAGGAGAATGGCGTAAACCTGGGAGGCGGAGCTTGCAGTGAGCTGAGATCCGGCCACTGCACCCCAGCCTGGGCGGCAGAGCAAGACTCCGTCTCAAAAAAAAAAAAAGAAAACAGAGATAAGTTTAGTTAGAACAAAATTATATTTATTTCTCCTAAGATTGAGCAGAGTCATCTTGTTTTTTCAATGTTTTTTTTTTTTTTTTTTTTTTTGTGTGTGTGTGTGTGTGTGTGTGTGTGTGTGTGTGTGTTTGAGACAGAGTCATCTTGCTCTGTTGCCCAGGCTGGAGTGCAGTGGCACACTCTTGGCTCACTGCAACCTCTGTCTCCTGGGTGCAAGTGATTCTCATGCCTCAGCCTCCCAAGTAGCTGGGATTACAGGTGTGATCTGCCACGTCTGGCTAATTTTTGTATTTTTAGTAGAGACAAGGTTTCACCATGTTGGCCAGGCTAGTCTCGAACTCCTGACTTCAAGCGATCTGCCCGCCTTGGCCTCCCAAAGTGCTGGGATTACAGGCATCAGCCACCGCGCCCGGCCCCAACCTTATTTTTAGCCCTCAAATTCTAAGACTATCTTTATATAGGTTCTGAGTATTTTTGGTAAATTTATTTTTAGGAATTTATATTCTTATTGCTATTACACATTTCATTTAGGCAGAGCTTGCAGTGAGCTGAGATTATGCCACTGCACTCCAGCCTGGGTGACAGAGCGAGACTCCATCTCAAAAAATATATATATATATAATTTATATGTCTGAACTCTTTTTCTATACTCTTAAATTTTATGTAATTTGAACTTTATTGTGATGTATTTCATATAAGCAAAAGAATATATGAAAACATATGTACAATTTATAATAACATGAATATCTACCATTGAACTCAGCATATACTGTTTTTTCTTTTTAAGACAGACTGTTTGCTTTCTCTCCCACCCTGGAGTGCAGTAGCATGATCTCAGCACACTGCAACCTCCACCTCCCGGGTAATATATATATATTTTTTTTTTCTGTGACAGGGTTTCCCCATGTTGGCCAGGCTGATCTCGAACTCCTGGCCTCAAGTGACCTGCCTGCCTCAGCCTCCCAAAGGGCTGAGATTATAGGCATGAGCCACCATGCCCAGCCTAAATCAGCATATACTTTTAAAAGCCCCCTGATGACTCCAAAATTTATTTCCCACCCCTTTCCTAAAGGGGCAGCCACTATCTTAAATGTTGTTATGCCTTAGTTTTTTTTTTCCTGTGCTTTTAACTACATCTACATTTCTAAACACAATTGTTTAGTTTTGCATATTTTTGAACATTATATAGATAGAATCACTGTATGTATTCTTCCATGAATAGCTTCTTTTGCATAATGTTAACTTTTACAGTGCAGCAATGTTGATTCACGTAGTTGTTCATTTTCACAGCTGTGTACTGTTTCATAGTATGAACAACTTATCTATTTTGTTACTGACTTTTTGGATTGTTTTTAGTTTTTTGCTGTTACAACATTTATAATGCTCTGTTCTTGTACAGATCTTTTGGTATACACGTGTAATCACTAGTTTATAATTCTAGTAGCAGAATTTCTGGGATCATGAATTCCCTTATGATTGCCATTAGTTTTCAGCTGATTTTCTTGGCTCTCTCAGATGTGCAGTCATATCCTCTACAGTTAATTTTGTCTAATTGCATTATCATGTAGTTTCACAGTAGTTTAAAAATTGTGGATTTGCAGTATCCTTGTCAACTTTCCAGTTTTAACGAGAATGACTTTAATGTTTTACCTTTGCGTTTAAGATATGTTTGTATGTCTTTTGGTTTGTTTTGTTTTGCATGCTTTGTCTGTAGTTTTAAATGAAAGATGTGTTTTGAATTTTAAGAAGTATACTTTTTGGCATCCATTAGAATAATCATATGGCTTTTCTTATTTGATGTTATTATAAAAGTTTAAAGTTTTTTTTTATTATTATACTTTAAGTTCTAGGGTACATGTGTATAACGTGCAGATTTGTTACATATGTATACTTGTGCCATGTTGGTGTGCTGCACCCCTCAACTCGTCAGCACCCATCAACTCGTCATTTACATCAGGTATAACTCCCAATGCAATCCCTCTCCCCTATCCACTCCCCATGATAGGCCCTGGTGTGTGATGTTCCCCTTCCCGAGTACAAGTGATCTCATTGTTCAGTTCCCACCTATGAGTGAGAACATGCAGTGTTTGGTTTTCTGTTCTTGCGATAGTTTGCTGAGAATGATGATTTCCAGCTGCATCCATGTCCTTACAAAGGACATGAACTCATCCTTTTTTATGGCTGCATAGTATTCCATGGTGTATATGTGCCACATTTTCTTAATCCAATCTGTCACTGATGGACATTTGGGTTGATTCCAAGTCTTTGCTATTGTGAATAGTGCCGCAATAAACATACGTGTGCATGTGTCTTTATCGCAGCACGATTTATAATCCTTTGGGTATATACCCAGTAATGGGATGGCTGGGTCATATGGTACTTCTAGTTCTAGATCCTTGAGGAATCGCCATACTGTTTTCCATAATGGCTGAACTAGTTTACAATCCCACCAACAGTGTAAAAGTATTCCTATTTCTCCACGTCCTCTCCAGCACCTGTTGTTTCCTGACTTTTTAATGATTGCCATTCTAATTGGTGTGAGATGGTATCTCATTGTGGTTTTGATTTGCATTTCTCTGATGGCCAGTGATGATGAGCATTTTTTCATGTGTCTGTTGGCTGTATGAATGTCTTCTTTTGAGAAATGTCTGTTCATATCCTTTACCCACTTTTTGATGGGGTGGTTTGTTTTTTTCTTGTAAATTTGTTTGAGTTCCTTGTAGGTTCTGGATATTAGCCCTTTGTCAGATGAGTAGATTGCAAAAATTTTCTCCCATTCTGTAGGTTGCCTGTTCACTCTGATGGTAGTTTCTTTTGCTGTGCAGAAGCTCTTCAGTTTAATTAGATCCCATTTGTCAATTTTGGCTTTTGTTGCCGTTGCTTTTGGTGTTTTAGACATGAAGTCCTTGCCCATGCCTATGTCTTGAGTGGTATTACCTAGAATTTCTTCTAGGGTTTTTATGGTATTAGGTCTAACATTTAAGTTTCTAATCCATCGTGAATTAATTTCTGTATAAGGAGTAAAGAAAGGATCCAGTTTCAGCTTTCTACTTATGGCTAGCCAATTTTCCCAGCACCATTTAGTAAATAGGGAATCCTTTCCCCATTTTTTGTTTTTCTCAGGTTTGTCAAAGATCAGATGGCTGTAGATGTGTGGTATTATTTCTGAGGACTCTGTTCTGTTCCATTGGTCTATATCTCTGTGTTGGTACCAGTACCATGCTGTTTTGCTTACTGTAGCCTTGTAGTATAGTTTGAAGTCAGGTAGTGTGATGCCTCCAGCTTTATTCTTTTGACTTAGGATTGTCTTGGCAATGCAGGCTCTTTTTTGGTTCCATATGAACTTTAAAGCAGTTTTTTCCAATTCTGTGAAGAAAGTCATTGGTAGCTTGATGGGGATGGCATTGAATCTATAAATAACCTTGGGCATTATGGCCATTTTCATGATATTGATTCTTCCTATCCATGATCATGGTATGTTCTTCCATTTTTTAATGTCCTCTTTTATGTCACTGAGCAGTGGTTTGTAGTTCTCCTTGAAGAGGTCCTTTACATCCCTTGTAAGTTGGATTCCTAGGTATTTTATTCACTTTGAAGCAATTGTGAATGGAAGTTCATTCATGATTTGGCTCTCTGTTTGTCTGTTACTGGTGTATAAGAATGCTTGTGATTTTTGCACATTAATTTTGTATCCTGAGACTTTGCTGAAGTTTCTTATCAGCTTAAGGAGATTTTGGGCTGAGACAATGGAGTTTTCTAAATATACAATCATGTCATCTGCAAAGAGGGACAATTTGACTTCTTCTTTTCCTAACTGAATACCCTTGATTTCTTTCTCTTGCCTGATTGCCCTAGCCAGAACTTCCAACCCTGTGTTGAATAGGAGTAGTGAAAGAGGGCATCCCTGTCTTGTGCCAGTTTTCAAAGGGAATTTTTCCAGTTTTTGCCCATTCAGTATGATATTGGCTGTGGTTTTGTCCTAAATGGCTCTTATTATTTTGAGATACGTTCCATCAATACTGAATTTATTGAGCGTTTTTAGCATGAAGGGCTGTTGAATTTTGTCAACGGCCTTTTCTGCATCTATTGAGATAATCATGTGGTTTTTGTTTTTGGTTCTGTTTATATGCTGGATTATGTTTATTGATTTGAGTATGTTGAACCAGCCTTGCATCCTAGATATGAAGCCCACTTGATCATGGTGGATAAGCTTTTTGATGTGCTGCTGGATTCGGTTTGCCAGTATTTTATTGAGGATTTTTGCATCAATGTTCATCAGGGATATTGGTCTAAAATTCTCTTTTTTTGTTGTGTTTCTGCCAGGCTTTGGTATCAGGATGATGTTGGCCTCATAATATGAGTTAGGGAGGATTCCCTCTTTTTCTTTTGATTGGAATAGTTTCAGAAGGAATGGTACCAGCTCCTCCTTGTACCTCTGGTAGAATTCAGCTGTGAATCCATCTGGTCCTGGACTTTTTTTGGTTGGTAGGCTATTAATTATTGCCTCAATTTCAGAGCCTGCTATTGGTCTATTCAGGGATTCAGCTTGTTCCTGGTTTAGTCTTGGAAGAGTGTAAATGTCCAGGAAATTATCCATTTCTTCTAGATTTTCCAGTTTATTTGCGTAGAGGTGTTTATAGCATTCTCTGATGGTAGTTTGTATTTCTGTGGGGTCGGTGGTGATATCCCCTTTATCATTTTTTATTTCATCTATTTGATTCTTCTCTCTTTTCTTCTTTATTTATCTTGCTAGTGGTCTATCAATTTTGTTGATCTTTTCAAAAAACCAACTCCTGGATTCATTGATTTTTTGGAGGGTTTTTTGTGTCTCTATCTCCTTCACTTCTGCTCTGCTCTTAGTTATTTCTTGCCTTCTGCTAGCTTTTGAATGTGTTTGCTCTTGCTTCTCTAGTTCTTTTAATTGTAATGTTGTGTGTCAACTTTAGATCTTTCCAGCTTTCTCTTGTGGCATTTAGTGCTATAAATTTCCCTCTACACACTGCTTTAAATGTGTCCCACAGATTCTGGTAATTTGTATCTTTGTTCTCACTGGTTTCAAAGAACATCTTTATTTCTGCCTTAATTTCATTATGTACCCAGTAGTCATTCAGGAGCACGTTATTCTGTTTCCATGTAGTTGATCGGTTTTGATTGAGTTTCTTAGTCCTGAGTTCTAGTTTGATTGCACTGTGGTCTGAGAGACAGTTTGTTATAATTTCTGTTCTTGTACATTTGCTGAGGAGTGCTTTACTTCCAATTATGTGGTCAGTTTTGGAATAAGTGTGATGTGGTGCTGAGAAGAATGTATATTCTGTTGATTTGGGGTGGAGAGTTCTATAGATGTCTATTAGGTCTGCTTGCTGCAGAGATGAGTTCAATTCCTGGATATCCTTGTTAACTTTCTGTCTCGATCTGTCTAATGTTGACAGTGGGGTGTTGAAGTCTCCCATTATTATTGCATGGGAGTCTAAGTCTCTTTGTAAGTCTCTAAGGACTTGCTTTATGAATCTGGGTGCTCCTGTATTGGGTGCATATATATTTAGGATCATTAGCTCTTCATGTTGAATTGATCCTTTTACCATTATGTAATGGCCTTCTTTGTCTCTTTTGATCTTTGATGGTTTAAAGTCTGTTTTATCAGAGACTAGTATTGCAACCCCCGCTTTTTTTTGTTCTCCATTTGCTTGGTAGATCTTCCTCCATCCCTTTATTTTGAGCCTGTGTATGTCTCTGCATGTGAGATGGGTCTCCTGAATACAGCAAACTGATGGGTCTTGACTCTTTATCCAGTTTGCCAGTCTGTGTCTTTTAGTTGGAGCATTTAGTCCATTTACATTTAAGGTTAATATTGTTATGTGTGAACTTGATCCTGCCATTATGATATTAACTGGTTATTTTGCTCATTAGTTGATGCAATTTCTTCCTAGCCTCGATGGTCTTTACATTTTGGCATGTTTTTGCAATGGCTGGTACCTGTTGTTCCTTTCCATGTTTAGTGGTTCCTTCAGGGTCTCTTGTAAGGCAGGCCTGGTGGTGACAAAATCTCTAAGCATTTGCTTGTCTGTAAAGGATTTTATTTCTCCTTCACTGATGAAACTTAGTTTGGCTGTATATGAAATTCTGGGTTTAAAATTCTTTTCTTTAAGAATGTTGAATATTGGCCCCCACTCTCTTCTGGCTTGTAGAGTTTCTGCCGAGAGATCTGCTGTTAGTCTGATGGGCTTCCCTTTGTGGGTAACCCGACCTTTCTCTCTGGCTGCCCTTAAGATTTTTTCCTTCATTTCAACTTTGGTGAATCTGGCAATTATGTGTCTTGCAGTTGCTCTTCTGGAGGAGTATCTTTGTGGCGTTCTCTGTATTTCCTGGATTTGAATGTTGGCCTGCCCTACTAGGTTGGGGAAGTTCTCCTGGATGATATCCTGCAGAGTGTTTTCCAACTTGGTTCCATTTTCCCCCTCACTTTCAGGCACCCCAATCAGACGTAGATTTGGTCTTTTTACATAATCCCATACTTCTTGCAGGCTTTGTTCATTTCTTTTTCTTCTTTTTTCTTTTGGTTTCTCTTCTCGCTTCATTTCATTCATTCGATCCTCAATCGCTGATACTTTCTTCCAGTTGATTGAGTCGGTTACTGAAGCTTGTGCATTTGTCACGTGTTTCTCTTGTCATGGTTTTCATCTCTTTCATTTCGTTTATGACCTTCTCTGCATTAATTACTCTAGCCATCAATTCTTCCACTTTTTTTTCAAGATTTTTAGTTTCTTTGCGCTGGGTACGTAATTCCTCCTTTAGCTCTGAGAAATTTGATGGACTGAAGCCTTCTTCTCTCATCTCGTCAAAGTCATTCTCCGTCCAGCTTTGATCCGTTGCTGGCGATGAGCTGCGCTCCTTTGCCGGGGGAGATGCGCTCTTATTTTTTGAATTTCCAGCTTTTCTGCCCTGCTTTTTCCCCATCTTTGTGGTTTTATCTGCCTCTGGTCTTTGATGATGGTGATGTACTGATGGGGTTTTGGTGTAGGTGTCCTTCCTGTTTGATAGTTTTCCTTCTAACAGTCAGGACCCTCAGCTGTAGGTCTGTTGGAGATTGCTTGAGGTCCACTCCAGACCCTGTTTGCCTGGGTGTCAGCAGCAGAGGCTGCAAAAGATAGAATATTGCTGAACAGCGAGTGTACCTGTCTGATTCTTGCTTTGGAGGCTTCCTCTCAGGGGTGTACTCCACCCTGTGAGGTGTGGGGTGTCAGACTGCCCCTAGTGGGGGATGTCTCCCAGTTAGGCTACTCAGGGTTCAGGGACCCACTTAAGCAGGCAGTTTGTCCCTTCTCAGATCTCAACCTCCATGTTGGGAGATCCACTGCTCTCTTTAAAGCTGTCAGACAGAGTCCTTTGAGTCTGCAGAGGTTCCTGCTGCTTTTGTTGTTATCTGTGCCCTGTCCCCAGAGGTGGAGTCTACAGAGACAGGCAGGTTTCCTTGAGCTGCTGTGAGCTCCACCCAGTTCAAGCTTCCCAGAGGCTTTGTTTAGGTACTTAAGCCTCAGCAATGGCGGGCGCCCCTCCCCCAGCCTGGCTGCTGTCTTGCTGGGATATGATATCGCAGACTGCTTTGCTAGCAATGAGGGAGGCTCTGTGGGCGTGGGACCCTCCCGCCCAGGTGTGGCATATTATCTTCAGGTGTGCCTGTTTGCTTAAAGCGCAGTATTGGCGTGGGAGTTACCGATTTTCCAGGTGTTGTGTTTCTTAGTTCCCCTGCTAGGAAAAGGGATTCCCTTTCCCCTTGCGCTTCCCAGGTGAGGCGATGCCTCGCCCTGCTTCAGCTCTTGCTGGTCGGGCTGCAGCAGCTGACCAGCACCGATTGTCCGGCACTCCCTAGTGAGATGAACCCACTAACTCAGTTGAAAATGCAGAAATCACCGGTCTTCTGTGTTGCTCGCGCTGGGAGTTGGAGACTGGAGCTGTTCCTATTCGGCCATCTTGCTCCGCCCCCCTTCCCCCCCCCCCACCCCTGCGGGTTTACTTGTCTTTACCAACTTATTTCCTTTGTCAATTTTAAGGAACAGAAGTCTATTCTGTTCCTCAGAATAGCCATCTGGAAATTTGACTGGAATGTATTGAATTTAAGTCACTGCATCCAAGAGCATGGAAGCATGCTTCTCCTTTTATTTAGATAATCTTTCTTCTTTATTGGAATGTGAAAGTTTTCTTTAAAGAATTCTTTGTATTCTTGGTTAAGATAGGGTTTTTTTTTCTTTTTTTTTCTGGTGTGAATGGTATCTTACTTTCTAGTAGTTGATTGCTGAGTCAGTTAAACTATTTCTGTATTGTATCTGATAGTTTTGCTGAACTCTCTTACAGTTTACTGTGTACTCTTTTTCTAGGTAGATGGCCGTAACTGTGCAAATAATGACATTTTATATTTTTGCTTCTAATCCTTATACCTCTTAGTTCTTTTTCTTATAGTATTTGCCAGAATCTCTAGTGCTATGTTGAAAGCAGCAGTGATGGTGGTCATTCCTGTTACCATTGTAAAGGGAATATATGTGAAGTTTCTCCATTAAGCTTAAAGTTCTTGATATTTAACCTTTGCCACTGTAGGGAGTTTATTTTTTCCTCTAGTTTGCTAAAAGTGTTTTTAAGAGAATATATGGGTGTTGTGCTTCCTGAATTTTATATCACATGATTTTTCTGCATCAGTTGAGATTATCATGGATTTATTCTATTTTCTATTAATACAGTGAATTACGTTAATAGATTTTTCTCATGTTGAACGATCCTTGCATTCCTATAATAAACTGATCACGATGCATATATTTCATATGTTACTGAATTTAATTAGCTGATATTTTATTTAGGATTTTTGTATATTTACAAAATTTACAAATGTGCCCATAATTTAATTTTATTTGTATCGTTCTTATCTGGCCTTGGAATCCAAGATTACACTAGCTACATAAAATAAGTTGGCAATTTTCACTCTCTACTTTGTTTTCAATGTATTATAATAGTAATTAAGTTAATTACATGTTTGCTAGAACTCAACTATAAAGCTCTTAGAGCTTTGGGATTACGGAGAGGGAGGAAGAGCGTGGCTGCCATTTTAATTTAGTACTGACTAGTCTATATAATTTTTTATTAGTCTTTCATCTATTTTGCCATTTTATTATTTCCTTTTTGTACTTTACTGGGAGTTGATCCCTTTAGGTACATATTTAGGTGTATTTGCCTGTAGCTGATAAATATCCTTATATATATAGTTGAGAACACCTTTGCATCTTTGAAAAATCTTATGTCTAAAGTTATTTCCATATTTTGCCCAGTATTTTTTTCATAACTGTCTTATTAGAAATCTGACTTTCATTGATCTGACATTAAATTTTTAAGAACATCTTTTGGCTTTATGCATTTTCTCAATCATTTATTTGTTTCTTATATCTTTGACATCCACTTTATTTTTCTTTTTTGAAGTTTGATCTTTTTTTTTTTTTTTTTTTAATGGGGGATGTTTTCTCTTTTTTACACTCCTGAGCTGAATGCTTTATTTCTAGACTTTTTTTTAACTTTTATTTTAGGATTAGGGGTATATATACAGCTTTGTTATATAGATAAATTGTGAGTCATGGGTGTTTGACATTCAATTTATTTTGTCAACCAGGTAAAGCATAGTACCAGATAGGTAGTTTTTTGATCCTTGCCCTCCTCTCACCCTCTACCTTCAAGTAAGCCCTGATATCTGTTGCTCCCTTCTTTGTGGCCATGTGTTCTCAATATTTAGCTCCAACATATAAGTGAGAACATGCAGTATTTGGTTTTCTGTTTCTGCATTAGTTCACTTAGGATAATGGCCTGCAGCTCCATCCATGTTGCTGCAAGGGACATCATTTTATTCTTTTTCAATGCCTGTGTAGTATTCCATGGTGTATGTGTACCACATTTTCTTTATCCAGTCTATTTTTAATGGGCATTTAGGTTGATTCCATGTCTTCGCTATTGTGAATAGTGCTGAAATGAACATACACATGCTTATTGTCTTTATGGTAGAACAATTTATATACCTTTGGGCATATACCCAGTAATGGGATTGCTGGGTATGGTAATTCTGTTTTAAGTTCTTTGAGAAATCACCACACTGCTTTCCACAATGACTGAACTAATTTACATTCCCACCATCAGCATATTTAAGTATTCCCTTTCCTCTGCTATCTTGTCAGCATCTTACTATTTTTTGAATTTTTAATAATAGCCATCTGACTGATATGAGATGGTATCTCACTATGGTTTTGATTTGCCTTTATCTGATGATTAGTGACGTTGAGCATTTTTTTCATATGCTTGTTGACTGCATGTATGTCTTCTTTTGAAAAGTATTTATGTCCTTTGCCTACTTTTTAATGGGGTTGTTTTTTGTTTGTTAATTTGTTTCAATTCTTTATCGATTCTAGACTTTGGATCTTCGTCAGATGCATAGTTTGCAAATATTTTCTCCCATTCTGTACGTTGTCTGTTTACTCTGTTGATAATTTCTTTTGCTGTGCAGAAGCTCTTTACTTTAATTAGGTCCCATTTGTCAATTTTTGTTTTTGTTACAGTTGCTTTTGGTGTCTTCATCATGAAATCTTTGTCAAGTCCTGTGTCCAGAATGGTATCCCCTAAGTTATCTTTCAGGGTTTTTACAGTTTTAGGTTTTCATGTAAGTCTTTAAACCATGTCAAATTGATTTTTGTATACTGTGTAAGGAAGGGGTCTAGTTTCAATCTTCTACATATGGCTAGCCAATTATCCCAGCACCATTCATTGAATAGGAGTCCTTTCCCATTGCTTGTTTTTGTCAACTTTGTTGAAGATCAGATGGTGGTAGGTGTGAGGCATTTTTTTCTGGGCTCTATATTCTGTTCCATTGGTGTATGTATCTGTTTTTATATGAGTACCCTGCTATTTTGGTTACTGTAGGTTTGTAGTTTGAACTCAGGTAACGTGATGCCTCCAGCTTTGTTCATTTTGCTTAGGGTTGCCTTGGCTATTTGGGCTCCTTTTGGGTTCCATGTGAATTTTAAAATAGTTTTTTTTTCTACTTCAGTGAAGAATGTCATTGGTAGTTTGATAGAAGTATCATTGAATCTGTATATTGCTTCAATATGGCCATTTTGGTTATGTTGATTTTATCCATGAACATGGAATGTTTTTCCATTTGTTTATGTCATCTCTGATTTCTTTGAGCAGTGCTTTGTAATTCTTGTTGTAGAGATCTTTTATATCCCTGGTTAGCAGTATGCATAGATATTTTATTCTTTTTGTGGCTATTGTAAATGGGATTGCATTCTTGATTTGACTCTCAGCTTGGATGTTATTGGTATATAGAAATGCTACTGTATTTTGTATATCGGTTTCATATCCTGAAACTTTCCTGAAGTTGTTTATTAGCTAAAGGAGCTTTGGGGCAGAGACTCTGGGATTTTCTAGGTATAGAATCATATCATCTGCAAACAGAGATAGTTTGACTTCATGTCTTTTTATTTGGATACCTTTTATTTCTTTCTCTTGCCTGATTGCTCTGGCTAGGACTTCCAGTACTGTGTTGAATAGGAGTGATGAGAGTGGGCATTCTTGTCTTTTTCCGGTTCTCAAGGTAAATACTTTGAGCCTTCACCTATTCAGTATGATGTTAGTCTAGCTGGGTTTTTTAAAAAAATATTTATTTATTCATTTATTTAAGACAGCGTCTCGCTCTGTCTTGCGGGCTGGAGTGCGGTGGTACGATCACAGCTCATTGCAGCCTCAACCTCCCAGACTCAATCGCTCCTCCTACCTCAACTTCCTGAGTAGCTGGGACTACAGGTGTGTGCCACCGTGCCTGGCTAATTTTTGTATTTTTTGTAGAGATGGGATTTCTCCATATTGCCCAGGGTGGTCTCAAACTCCCGGGCTCGAGCGATCTGCCCAAAGTGCTGGGATTACAGGTGTGTGCCACTTTGCCCAGCTGCTCTAGCCATTTTTGTTTCCTTCAAGTATTTCATTTGGATCTTGCACATTTTTTGTGTAATTATTGTCATTATTACATTTAGATTTTTAGGAAAAAAAATTAAGAATTGTTATTTTTTTGTTTTAAATCCAAAGATTACTTAATAATATAGTATGTTACTTGGGTTTCAGAAGTGTGGACTTTTAAAATTCTATTGTTAATAATTTCAAATTTTATTACATTGTAGCTAGAGAATGTATTCTGTATTATGTTGATGCTTTGGAATTTATCATGATTTATTTTATGGACTAATACGTGGTCTATCTTATAGTGCTATGTGTTCATGAAAATAATGTGTATTTTGTATTTTGATGGTGCAGAGTTCAACACAGATAAAATAACTGAAGCTTATTATTTGTGGTGTTTAGTCTTCATATTATTAGTGTTTTTTTGTTTGCTTGCTATAATTTTTTGAGAGGGACATATTAATATCTATCATTACAACTAATGGTATATATATTTCCCCTCACATTTGTGACACTTGTCGTTTGGTATGTTTTGAAGTTTTATTTGTGGATGCAATTTATTTTGGATATTTTTTCTTACTGTTCATATAAAAAACATTTTTGTCCCTTATGGTATGTTTGCCATAAATTTTACTCATCTGAAATTAAGTTTGCTATTTCAGCTTTCTTTTGATTCATATTTTTGTAATCTTTTTCTATCCTTGTATTTTTAAATATTTTTCTTTTTAGTGTATCTCTTCTAAACCACATGCTAAATCTTATTTTTTAATCTATGGGTCTTTTAATCTGTAAGATTAAATTATTTAAAATTATTTTAATTATTATTATATTATTTTGCCATCTTTTCTTTTCTTATTTTCTGTTTTCCCATGGAGCAAGTTGTCTTCTGTTTTTATTTTGTTTTTCATAGATTCCATTTTGGTTCTTATGATGGTTGTGCTTAACTTAAAACCCACAATGACTTTTATTTACCCCTACTGACTTTTTAAATGTATTAATATCTTAACTTAAAACCCACAATGACTTTCATTTGCCCCTACTGACTTTTTAAATGTATTAATATCTAGGTCATTTTTTTAGTAAGACGTGGACTTCAACACACTCTTATGTCCGTCTCTTTCTCCCCTCATGTTTGTATTGTCAAGAATTGTAGTTCAGATATGTAGGCATTGACATACTTTCTATGTCTCCTTTTTTCTTTGTTTGCTCTCCTATATTTTTTGTTGTTAGTTTTGTTTTATGATAACAATAAACTTTACCAAGGTACTTGATCACCTTTCTTGTCATGTTTCATGCAGCCTTTCCTGAATTTTTTTCTCTTCTTAATTGACTTATTAGAAAAATAGGTAAGAGTATATGTTTAAAATATATTTAGGTTACTTATTAAAATAATAGAAACTATGTGTGAAATTGAAACCTATATAGATGAAAAGGTGGTGATGAGAAGAAATTTAAGCATAAAACTGTCAGCCAATCTAAAAGATGGGAAAGGAAGAATAAAAAACGATATGTTAGAAATAAGTCTATATTAGTAATCACAATAAATAAACATGGATAATAAAATAACTGAGTCATACTGATTGAGTGAAAAACAGAAATCTTGCTCTGTGCTCTTTACAAGAGACCTATTTAATTTCACAATAAAAGGTCAATCATGTTAAACAGTGGTTAAGATCCATCAAGCAGATGTATTAGGCATGAACTAATATATAGCTAAGCATCCATTTCAAATTGTATAAGCAAAATCTGACAATATTAAAAGAAGGAATCAAAACTCCAGATGTATAGAGAATGATTTTAACTGATCTTTCTTGAAAAGGACCTTAAAGAAAACTAATAATCAGAGCTATGTTCATAGATGAGAAGACAAAAGAGATATCAAGTTTATATAATATTGTTGGAGGGTTACTTATATACCAAAAAAGGAGCGGAAAATTACCAAACTCCTGGGAGAAATACTACATCCTGGTTCGTCAAGGAAATGGAACAAGAATGAACCTGGACATTTGTTGTGCCAGAAAGTAAGGAAAGCTCTCAAACACCAAAAATGGTCATATTACAAACCTAGGAGCCAACCTGAAGGGATTTTTACTAGTCTGAGATGAGAGAATCTTGCACATCTAAAAGAAAAATGATTGCAATTTAATTGCAACCCATCCACTATGTAAGAATCAGTGAGTATGTAAACATTGAAAAGCAAAATAATACAAATCTCATTGGTCATAGTTGGTAATTGCTTTGCCCCGTCTCATTACTCTGAAAATTGATTTTTAAAAGAGAGTAAGTTTGGGAGATAATCAAGCATTTTATCTTATCTTTTTCATTAGGATTACATTTCAGGATAACCAGAAAATTTGTAATGGCAAGTTTTTCATTATAGAAGAATTATAGCATATGTATGCACAAGGAATGGTAGAATTACAGAATTAGACAACCAATTTGTAAAACCTAATGAAATCACAAATCCAGGAAATGATCATCATTTATTGCTAAAACTTTTAATGAAAGGTTTAAGAGAATCTTGGAATGGAAGGACTGGGCTGATAGCACCTGAAGCCATTGTTCAGTTTAGCTAACTAAAATGTACTATAGGAAGTATATACGCAGGTATTCTTGTCAGAAAAAATGAACCGTAGTCTAATCAAGTCTCTGGAACAAAAGAACTAGCTAACAGGAAGTAAATAAAGAACTTAAACGCCACAAGAAAACAATTAGCCAGATCATTTTTAATCCTTCAGAATTCATTAGTTTGAAGTATATCTCTTATAAGCAGTATGCCACTTTATTTTAAAACTCAATTTTAGTATCCTTTTCTCTATCAATAGGCTTACTTGTCATCTTAGTTTATTGTTTATATAATTCTTTTTTCTGTTTAGATTTATTGTACTTGCTAATATTGAATATAGGTGTCTTGCTTTTATTGTTCCGTTAGGGGAAAATATTTGTAACATTTTAAAAACTATTTTCAAGGGACATTTTATAGTATTTTTTAGTAAACTGAAATACAGATACCTGACAATTTCACTTCTAGAGGTTTGTCATACAGAAATATATCTATTTATCATATAGAAATATTTGTATTTATCATATAGACATTGTCATATAGAAATATTATTACAATAGAAATAATTATATATTTAAGAGAATTCTTTTGCTATATGTTATAGCCAAGAAACTGGAAGCGATCTTAATGTCCATTAATATGGGAACAGTTAAGTCTTGGACATCAATAAAATGAAATGCTACATAAGTTTTGCAAATAATATTAGTTATCTATTATTGCAAAACAAATTATTTAATACTTAAAACAGCAAACATTATCTTACCCAGTTTCTGAGGGTGAGGAATCTGAAAGAAGCAAAGCTGTCTCAAGGTCTCTCATGAAGTTGCAGTGAAGCTGTCAGCAGGGACTGCAGTCATCTGAAGGCTGCACTGTGGTTGGAGGATCCGCTTCTAAGATAGTTTACTCACATGGCTGTTGGCAAGATGTCTCATTTCTCAGTGAAAGCAGAAGGTCCCAATTCCTCACCACAGGTCTGCTTAAGTTGTCTCATGACATGGCATATAGCTTTTCCCAGAGCTAGTGATCCTAGAGAGAGCAAGAAAGAAGCTGCAGTGACTTTTATGACCCAGCCTCCAAAGTTGCATAACACTACTTCCTTATCCACTTTATTTCCTATTCATCAGAAGTTACTCACTAAGTTCAGCCCATATTCAAGGGGTGGGGAATTAGGCTTCACTTCTTGAAAGGAAAGGATCAAATAATTTATGGGCATATTTAAAAATTACCATAAATAAGATAGGTCTACCTGTACTGAAGTGGGAAGTTGTACGCTATGTATTAAATGAAAAAAAGAAAATTGCAGAATTACCATGTCTTTATTAAGGAAAAATATCAGTGAAGTATGAATGTGTGTTGTGTATACATGGAAGAAGGTTAGAAAAAACACAGTGAAAACTGGTTATAGTGGTTATTTCTTAAATTATTTGGGGGAAGGTAGGCTTTTAATTTTTACTTATATTATTTCAATGTTTTAAATATTTATGAACTTATTTTCAGTAAAAGAAATTAGACTCCTGATTGCTAATATGTTTTTAAAATAAATCCTTAAATTTTTTTAAAAAATAACAAATCCAATAACTACAGATTGAATTTTATTTTTATTGTACTTTTTATAAAACTAGAGATCAGTGAGTCCATTTATTTTCTAGACAGATACAACTTTCACAGTTTCACTCCTGTAGTTTGAGTTTCTGAGCATCCCAAATTTCTTTTCTTTTTTTAATTTATATATTTAAAGTGGATTCATTATATTTAAAATTTATTAAATTTATTTTATAAACATTAAAAATAGGCCACTAGATATTTAAATATATGGCTCTGAATGTTCTCATTCTTGAGTTCTTATTTGTGGTTAATGTTTTGTTGTTTAGACATATATTTTCATGTAGTTTATTTGGAAAATAGTAGTTTGGCTGCATATTTTTTACCCTTGAATATTTCAGTACATCTTTCCTTTACCCTACATTAACACATTATGACAGTATGTGGAAATCTCAACTGAAACACTTTATCAAACGTTTTTAATTTATCTCACTTTTATTTAATAGGTAGTGCTGAGTTTAAAAACCTCTATGATGTAACTACATAATCTTGTACAAGTAACTTAGTCTTGCTAAACGTTAGTTTGCGTATTCATTTAGTGTGAATAACAATACCTTATTGGATTGTTCTGAGAGTAAATGAGATAACATAGCCCTATTCATAAATGTTCAATAAGATATAGCTGCAGCTAAGATGGTGCTGCTGCTGATAATGATAGCATTTGGCTTTCCTTCCATTTTATTGTAAACTCCTTAAAAGTATCTGTTTCCTTTATTCTTAGTAGGTACTCAATATTTTAAATTGAAATTTAGAATTGAGAATGTGTGATCAAATAGATACAATGAAAAATTTAAAAAGAAAGAAAATGGATTTGCCACATAACCAATTTATGATCTGTTTTTTCCACTAAAAGAATTACTTTAGGCAGTTTTAATACATATATTTATCTCTTCTCCATTTTAAAATGCATAATAGTAGTAGAAAGCTACCTACAACATGGGATTTCTGTGAAGAGTAACTGAAATATAGGTAAAAAACTTAGTAGTTAGTAGACAAGTGCTGTATAGGTGTTTCTTTTGATAGTGATGATGTTTCATGATTGGATATATTATTTAGCTGTTTGACTACTATTGTTATACCTCTCCTTACCTTTCTTGGTTTTCTTCTTTGTTGAAGTTCTTTTTGGCTTGCCACTTATGTTAATCTGCTAAATGTCTTTATCTTTGTCCATCTTCTCACTTAGATTTCTTTTTCCTAGAAAGCCTGATCTTTGACCAGATGGCAGTAACATTTGAAGATGTCACTATTATTTTTACTTGGGAGGAGTGGAAATTCCTGGATTCTTCTCAAAAAAGGCTCTACAGGGAGGTCATGTGGGAGAACTACACAAATGTCATGTCAGTAGGTAAAATTATCCCACCTCATAGGGAATAGTCAGAGTTTCTTCTAGGAACAGTTTTGTTGAGTATTTTGTTTTTTTATCTGGGTGTTATATTGAGGTGTTAGAAGAGATATTCTCAAAAATGTTTCTTAAATCAGGTCACAAATAAAAGATAAAGCAAGACAGATTCCAGGACACCTAGGTTGTATCATTAATAGATACTTGTGATTATTAGTTTTAGTTATTTTCTGCATTGCCCTTAAAACACATATCTCCATACGTAGTCAATTTTGTGTGGTCCTAAATTTTTTCTCTCTTCATGCTATTTGTATAAGTTAGCTTTTGTTGTATAACATACTGTGCCAGACTTAGTGGCTTAAAAACAAACTTCATTATTTTTTATGATTCTCATTGACTGGATAGATTTTTTATCTTGGAGAGATTTGGTTGTGGCTGACTGGTCTAAGATTAAGCTGCTTGGCCTGACTCACATGTGGGGCAGTTGGCTCAGTATCAGTGGAGGTAGTGGGAATTTGTTGGTCACATATCTCTCTTCAAACAAGCCAACCCAAGCACACTTACATGGTGGGGGTCACGGGATTTTTAAAAGCATCGAGAAAGGGGAGGGGCTTTTCAAGTCTCTGCTTGTGTGACTTTTGTTATTTTCCCAGTTACCAATGCAAGTTGTGTAGCCAAGCATAGAGAGAGGGTGGAAGGAGAATACCAAAGGTGTAGGTAAAGTAGTGAGTTAATGTAGTCATTTTTTCTCAATCTACCGTGCTATTCTAGAACAGAAAAACAGGAACAATATATTTTGTTTCTTATAATAATATCCAAAATAAAGTAATCTAATTATATCTCAGTCTTTAAGACTATTTCCATTAAGCAGTTGGCATTATTCTCATTTCTTTTTTTTTTTTTTTTTGAGACGGAGTCTCGCTCTGTAGCCCAGGCTGGAGTGCAGTGGCCGGATCTCAGCTCACTGCAAGCTCCGCCTCCCGGGTTCACGCCATTCTCCGGCCTCAGCCTCCCGAGTAGCTGGGACTACAGGCGCTGCCACCTCGCCCGGCTATTTTTTGTATTTCTTAGTAGAGACGGGGTTTCACCGTGTTAGCCAGGATGGTCTCGATCTCCTGACCTCGTGATCCGCCCGTCTCGGCCTCCCAAAGTGCTGGGATTACAGGCTTGAGCCACCGCGCCCGGCCCATTATTCTCATTTCTAACAGTGCCTGGTAAATAGAAGTTAAATCTTTCTAACAGTGCCTGTTCAAAACATGCTTGTGGAATGAATAAATAAGTGAATGAATGAATACATACATGAATGAACAAAACAAATGAATTTCAGACCCAAATGGAGCAGCCAGAGTCATAACCCTCCTTTCCTACCCCCACCTACACATATATTCCTATCATTTAAAGATCATTGATTTAGATAGTTGGAAATTTTTCAACACCTTTTATCTCACTATGGGATTATCTTATTTTTCTAGAAAACTGGAATAAGAGCTACAAATCCCAAGAAGAAAAATTCAGATACTTAGAATATGAAAATTTTTCCTGCTGGCAAGGCTGGTGGAATGCTGGTGCTCAGATGTGTGCGAATCAGAACTATGGGGAAACTGTTCAAGGGAAAGATTCCAAAGACTTAACACAGCAAGATCGCTCCCAGTGTCAGAAATGGTTAATACTTTCCACACAAGTACCAGGGTGTGGGAACTATGAACTGACTTTTGAAAGCAAAAATCGCAGGAACTTAAAATATAAAAATTTTATACCTTGGCAGTCCTTAGAAACAAAAACCACCCAAGACTATGGTAGAGAAATCTACATGAGTGGTTCACATGGTTTTCAAGGGGGCAGATACCATCTTGGCATATCCAGGAAAAACCTCTCCATGGAAAAAGAACAGAAGCTCATAGTTCAGCGTTCTTATATCCCAGTGGAGGAAGCCCTTCCACAGTATGTTGGGGTGATATGTCAGAAAGACCTACTGAAAGATTCAATGGAAGAAAACTACTGTGGATGTAATAAGTGTAAAGAAATTTATTGTTGGAACTCACGGTGTATTTTCCACAAGAGAAATCAACCTGGAGAAAACCTCTGTCAATGTTCTATCCATAAAGCATGCTTCTCTCAGAGATCAGCCTTGTGTAGACATCCAAGAATCCACATAGGTAAGAAGCTGTATGGATGTGATAAAGTTGACAGTAACTTTCATCAGAGCTCAGGAGTTCACTTTCATCAGAGAGTTCACATAGGGGAGGTACCTTACAGCTGTAATGCATGTGGTAAGAGCTTCAGCCGAATCTCTAGTCTTCACAATCATCAAAGAGTTCACACAGAAGAGAAATTCTATAAAATTGAGTGTGATAAAGACCTCAGTAGGAATTCATTACTTCACATTCACCAGAGACTTCACATAGGAGAGAAGCCTTTTAAGTGCAATCAGTGTGGTAAGAGTTTTAATCGGAGTTCAGTACTTCATGTTCATCAGAGAGTCCACACAGGAGAAAAACCATATAAGTGTAATGAGTGTGGTAAGGGCTTCAGCCAGAGCTCAAATCTTCGAATTCATCAGTTAGTACACACAGGAGAGAAGTCTTATAAATGTGAAGACTGTGGTAAGGGCTTTACCCAACGCTCAAATCTTCAAATTCATCAGAGAGTGCATACAGGAGAGAAACCTTATAAATGTGATGACTGTGGGAAGGACTTTAGTCACAGCTCAGATCTTCGCATTCATCAGAGAGTCCATACAGGGGAGAAACCCTATACTTGTCCTGAATGTGGGAAGAGCTTCAGTAAGAGTTCAAAGCTTCACACTCATCAAAGAGTACATACTGGAGAGAAACCCTACAAATGTGAAGAGTGTGGCAAGGGATTCAGTCAGCGTTCACATCTTCTCATTCATCAGAGAGTCCATACAGGAGAAAAGCCCTATAAATGTGATGATTGTGGAAAGGGTTTTAGTCACAGTTCTAATCTTCACATTCATCAGAGGGTCCATACAGGAGAGAAACCTTATCAATGTGCTAAGTGTGGTAAAGGTTTCAGTCATAGCTCAGCTCTTCGAATTCATCAAAGAGTCCACGCAGGAGAGAAACCTTATAAATGCCATGAATATTATAAGGGATTTGATCATAATTCACATCTTCACAATAATCATAGAAGAGGAAACTTATAAATATTGTTCATTTAGTTAACAGCTTCAATCAAAGTTTACCTAACCTTTAAACCCTAAAATGCTGCTGATAAGGAAATCTTATAAATAACACAAGTAATCCCAAGCAACATTTACAGTTTCCCCATCTCCCACTAAGAATTATTTGCTTCAAAAGGAGATCTTTAGAAAAATCCCTATATATTTAAAATTATTGTGTATTTTTCTTTACCTACTATAAATATAATACAGTCATAAAATATATTAAACATTTAAGGAGAAAACTCTTCATTCTATTTCATTCTAGTCTTTTTTTCTGTGCATTTTAGTGTGCGTGAAATTATATTGTGTGTTCAACTTTGTATTTTCACTGACTTCAAAACACTTAAATTTTGGTTTGAATTGAAACTGGCTGGCCATCTGTTAAACAACATCTCTTATCTCCCCTAAAAAGTCCCTAGGAAGTAACAGAAAAGATGGAAACACGCAGAACTTAAAACTCAGTTTTGGCCAGTAGAATTCAGTTGTTTATGGACACAAGCCACCTAATAAAAGATAGGAAAGCATTGTATGACCTTGTGTCTGAGACAGTGTTCTCTGAGTTGTTATCTCTGTCAACCAGAAAACCCAGGGACTGTCCTTCTGTTGCAGGGGTGCTTCACTTTGAGGTAACCACAGTGCACTCTTATCCCTTCCGTTTCCTGGTTTTCCACGCTTAATAATAGGTTCAGATACCAAATAACAAGAAGTACAGAATTTTCTCTAAGTAAGGTGTGAAGGGTATGGACAAAAGTGCTAGAAATGGAAGATACTCTATTGGTTCGGAATTGGAGATCCAAGCAGTAGAATTTTATTTAATCTCAGTAGAACGGAGTGGTAATAGAGAAATATCTGCAAGGACAGCATTGAACTCAGAACTCTGTGCAACGATGAACCCTGAAGCTAATTATGTAAGAAGAGGGTTTGGCCATTATGTCAGAATAGTTAAAGTTAATAGGAATACACAGTCCTAATTATTGATATACAAATAAGTAATACCAAGAGAAAAAAAAAGTGGGCATGTTTAGGAAAATTGGAATTGCAATACTGAAGAAAAGAATATCATCCTAAAGACTTGGAAACGTATTGCCCTGAAAATTAGCTGCTGCAGGCTTCAGAGGAAATTTCCAAAAATGTTGGTGTCCCTCAGTGGCATAACAGAGAACCTGAACTCAATAAAACTAGAGTAGAAAAACACAAGTAGAGAAGAGTCTCTAAAGTAAAAAGAGAAATAGGTACAACAAAGAAGGACTTCACGGAGCTCTGAAATGCTGTATCAAAATAAATGCAGTAAAAAGTAAAATTAGGCCGGGCGCAGTGGCTCAAGCCTGTAATCCCAGCACTTTGGGAGGCCGAGACGGGCGGATCACGAGGTCAGGAGATCGAGACCATCCTGGCTAACACAGTGAAACCCCGTCTCTACTAAAAATACAAAAAACTTAGCCGGGCGAGGTGGCAGGCGCCTGTAGTCCCAGCTACTCGGGAGGCTGAGGCAGGAGAATGGCGTAAACCCGGGAGGCGGAGCTTGCGGTGAGCTGAGATCCGGCCACTGCACTCCAGCCTGGGCGACAGAGCGAGACTCCGTCTCAAAAAAAAAAAAAGAAAAAAAAAAAAAAGTAAAATTAACACTGAAGAATGTAAAATAATTGATAGTTAATGGATAAACTTGATCTGATCTTAAATGTATCTGAAAAGGATAATGAGATGAAAACTAAGAAAAGACAGATAGGAATATTAGAGGATGGAGGTCCAGTGTGAGAATTATAGGTTTCTCTAAGGAAGGTGAAAGAACATTTGGCATGGAATCAATGATCAAAGACATTAAGAAACTTTTTCTGAGTTAAAAGGATACGGTCACTAAATTTTAGGCAAAACCAGTATTAAAGCAACCTTAGAAACAGCTTAGAAAGAAGCAATTAAAAGCATGCAGAAAGAAAAATTCTGGTTATCTGTAAAACCAAAAAGGGAGGGTGGATACAGACCTCTGCAACCAGAAGGCAATGGAACAGCACCTTCAGAATTTTGAGATTTGGAAAGTTTATTATCACCAAACAGTTTTATAACAAAAGTGTCTTTCATATGTTCAGGAAACAAATATTTTTGATAAGCAAGAAAACAGTGTAGCATACATGTGCCTTAAAGAGTTTGTGAATGTGGAAATCATGGTATAAAAGGACTAGTGATGAGCACTGAAATCAATTAAACATGCAGTTGTCTGAATAGTTTCCACAACTTCAAAAAATTAAATGTGCAAGAAAATATATAAATGCTGAGTGTAAAATGTACAAATGCTGAGTCTGGGTAGGAGAGTAAAGTCAGGACACCCAGTTCATATAAGCAAAGAATAATTGTTTTAGCATAAGGATGTCCCAAATATTGCATGGGACTTACACTAAAATGTCATACATTTGAAATTCAAATTTAAATGGTCATTTCTGTTTTTATTTGCTACATCCAGCAACCGGAGAGAGAGCATAAGTGCCACATTTGTGATCTTAAATAGCAGGGACTCATAATAACATTTTCTTTTTGACTGACAATTTAAGAAAGGTATTTTTTTTCAAACCTAAAATTACAACTTAAAAAAGTTCATATACCTTTCAAAATGGGAGAAGATAAAAGCACAAATTATTCAGTCTCTATAGCAATGACTACCAAAACAATCCCCAAGAAGATGGCCTAAAATATTAAAATAAATGGATCAAGATGATTAAAGCTGAATGTATCAAAATATATTCAATGCTTCATTTTAAAATGTTGAAAACACTGGGTTAAAAATTTCTAATTATGTGCTATAACAGATGAAAAGGCAATATTGCTTAAATGTGAGACCAGGTGAAGGTTTATTAGACAAACATAAAGGAGTACCTACAATATGTTTTTAAAGGTGTTAAAAATGCACTAAGTTAAACTCATTAAGTTGGGTAAAAATATAAAATCATTAGTATTCTAAACTCTTGCATAATTCAGAAAATGTAATGGTAAAAAAATCTGGTTTTTAATAATTTAAAGAGGAACAAATAAAAATGCAGCATGAAAATAATAATAAAGGGGAAATATAAAAGAGGACTTGACTAGAGAAGTCTTAATTTTCCTTAAGGGAATGTTCCTAATTTATATATTTATTTTAGATCTCATGAAAATTCCAATGAATTTGAGATAAAGGTGTTCTAGTCTTTTAAGGAAAATAGACATTGGAGAAGAGCAAAGATAATTATAAGAAAGATTAATGATATTGCCCTAACATATAATAAATTGTATATTGGTATATGAAGTTGTAATAATGGAGAATTTAATTGTATATTTGAAAAAAAAAAGTTAGGATTCTAAGTCACTAAATAGTTTAGAAATATACCAGTGTATGGATTATATATGTGTATTTTAACATATAGTGCATATGCTTATAGAGTTCACACATGATAAAGATCTGTGAATAGGAGGATTATTCAGTAAATAGTGCTAAGATCATGATTTAACTCTTTAACAAGACTTTCATTTTATGATCTATATCAGAATAAAACATCGATTGAATACAAGTTTTTAAGCTGTATTCCATGGACCTCCATGTGGTTTCATGAAGACTAGTATCTTCAGAAGCAAAAGAACTGCAAGTTTAGCCACATTTTATCTCTTCATATGCAAAAGTAACTTAAGATTTTATTTTTATAAAGGAGGTTCCACTATAAAATATTTAAAATTCTCTAGAGTGGATTTTTAAACACTCAGAAAAAATACATAATTTGACCACATAAAAATTTTTAAACTGTGGGTGAAAAACATGTAAGTCAGAAAAAAATAGGAGAAATATTTGCCATGATAATGACAGTATGAACTCTTTTTAATTAAATAGACACCTAGTTTAAAATGTTGACAACATAAACAGACTAAAGCAATGAAGTATCACTTTTATTAATAAAAATGACAATAGCAATTTTCAGCAAGAGTATGGAGTAATGTATACTTATGTTGAGGGTAAATTGGTAACGACTTTTTGGAAAAACAATTTGGCCAATCCTGAGCCTTAAAATTGCTGTTACTCTTTGCTACAGTAATTCTATAGGAATATGTTCTATGGAAGTAGAGTTTCATACTGTTAGGGGGCTTGTAAAGAACAGAGATCCACTCAAGTGATCTCATGTAAAGAACAGGGTTATATAACATCACATGGTAGAATCTGATATGCACATACACAGATCCCAGGATGTTATCTCACTAAAAGAAGTGAGGGAGCAAGTGAGCCATGGAGCTCTCCATGGAAAAAGAATTCCGTATAGAGGGTAGAGCAAGTGCAAAGGGTCTGAGGCTAGGAATGGACCTGGAATGTACTGCAGCACTGTAAGGGAGAAGGAAAATAGGGAATGAAGTTAAAGGTAATAGGGGCCCTTGTAAGGAATTGTAAAGGTGTTGTCTTTTATTCTAAGTGAAGTAAAAAGTCACTGGAGGGTTTTAAGTGATATAATCTAACAAATTTAAACAGGCTTATTCTGAATGCTGTGTTAAGAATTGACAAAGTAGAGGCTAGAGCCAAAGCAGGGATTCCAATTAGGAGGTATTGCAGTTACCCCTAAAAGAGATAAAGTGTTAAAATAGTGTTAACAGTGGAGGTGACAGAAATAATCAAATTTTGGATATATTTTGACCATGATGAATATATCAGAAATTAATTTTAAAACTGGACTTTAAGTAGTATTTTAATAGGTAAAAAGGAGGCCAAAATCCTTTACTACTTTACAGACAGGAAGAATTGCTTGTAAAATCTTACAGCTGAACACAGTGTTTTAGGGACAGTGAAATCAGTCTGTCTAGATTAATGTTTTAAGATTAAAACATTAACTTCAAATATCAATGTTGAGGTTTAAGCTACTCTTAAGGGACTAGAGGGTTTTATTTTTCATCTGGATAATATAAAGTTCAAGTTGTGCCATGGGAGTAGTCATGCCCAACTTTGGGGAGTCAGGGTAGGCTTTCCAGAGAGAGGTTCTCATCTTAGTCCAGAATAGATTGCAATAACCTGAGGGGGTGGACAAGGAGGAGTTAAAAGTGTTTCAAGCAAAGTGAGAAAAATGCAGTTTTAGGAATAAATATAGCCTAGTGGTTAAGAGTAAGTCTTCCTGAGCTGAGATCAGTTTTCGGGAAGACAAGGTATATTTCTACCTAATGTCAACAAACATAGTCATTGGCTCAGTGTGAACTGGGAGGAATACAGACTCTCATCGGCAATTCTGGTGAGAAAAGTATCAGAGTCAGGAAGATCCTGTCAGAAATTCTTATCAAATTGAATGATTAATTCCTAATATATATTGAATATTAATATGGGGTATGCAGAGGCTGAAAAAGTATGATCCAGTCAAAAAGGCAATGCTATGGTGTGTTTCTGTTTCTGTCTAATCAGGCCCTAAAATTTGGAATACAGACCACAATCACTGCACCCATAAGATATCCTTCACTGAACTTTAAAATTAATCGTCAGATGAATTCAACTCTAACATTCTTTAAAATAGTTTCCTGGTGAACAGTGACAGCACAGTGGCTGAAGGATTCAAAAGGCTCACTGGGGTTTTACCCAGAATCTGTCCTTTACTGATGGGTATGGGATTGGGATAATCTTTTGACCTCTCTGAGCTTACACAGCCTCAGCTATAAAATACAATGTTGAAATAAAATGAGTCCTTAGGCTACTGCCCAAACAATTTATCTTTTCTCTAGAATAGTGCCTATTCACATAATAAATGTTAATAAAGTGTTAATTTTCACAGCACACTGATTCTCAGAAGTCTTAAAAGTTTAATGTCATTAAAATTTCACAACTGCTTTGAGAAAGGTCCCACAAGGCACATTCTATAGTCAAGAGAAATTGTGGCATAGAAAAGTTCATGATTCACCAGAGGGTGAGGTTCCTACGAGTTTCTTATCACATTTTTGTCAATGGATCAATACATAATTTGGCTTTAATAATATGATATTAGTATTTATTGATAAACAATATTAATATATCACAATATATAATATATAAAATATATATAACATTTATTATATTGATTTGTTAATATTGAACTCACAAGACAACAGCACTATAATGCCTGAAGGTAGCTTCTCTTTCACATGTATTTTTTCCTAAGATACATCACAGCCCTCTTGTACTTATGAACACTAGACAGCACCTTAGCACTATACTTGGGACCATTTTAAACTGCAAAAATCAACAGAAAGCACAAAAATCCTAAAACAGCAGTAAATATATTGTGAAAAGTATGCTTTTTATGATAGGAGAGCTAAAACAAGAAGGTACGGCATTGCTTTGTTCAACCTCAGCTGGTCACATGCACCTTGGGCAACTTGAAATTTGCTCTGCTCTGCACCTGTGTACAAATGACTGGGGAAAGCGCTACAAGTATTGAATTTGGTTATAAATAAATTGTAGTGAGTAGGTGAATTTACAAATATGAAATCCATTAGTAATGAGGTTAAACTATATAAAATCTAGGCAAGCCAATCAAAAGCATAAGAACAAAAAATAGGATAAGGAAGAAAATGTAATCACAGAACACTGCTTGTCTCCATTTGGACAATATGGCATAGTCATAAAAATGTTATCACTGAAAATAAACAAAAAATTGATAGAAACTATGTTAGTAGGATCAGGGAAGGGGAAGTGAGAGGGAGTATGTAAACACCAAATTTCCGTCTCCCATAATAGAAAAAAATCAGAAGGGAGTACCTAAAATTGTCAGTTTTACTACATAAGCATAGTGCAGTATTTAGAAATAGGTAGATAGATACAAAAAGAATCAGCTCAAAGTGATTCCTCTGAGGATCAGAGGCTAAAATGAAGTAGGAAATAGTGTTGCCAGAAAAAGAGATCCCAATCCAGACCTTAAGAGAGAACTCTTGGGTCTAAGCAGGAAGGAATTCAAGGTGAATTGCAGAGTACAGTGATAAGAGAGTTTGTTGAAAGCTACGCAGATACAGAGTAGGGTGTCCTCAGAAAGGAAATGGAGGAATGTGCCTTCTTTGTTTTAAACTCTTCTTGTATAGGAGTCTTGTCTATGTAAAAGCTATTATGTCTATGTGGAGGTAGGCTGACAGCATGACAAAATTTAGTACTTTGTTGTTTCTAAAAAGTTTTCTTTGGCATTTTAGTGCATAAGTACATCAAAGCATGACTATATCTTAAAAGCATACATTGTTATGTGATATTAGGACATCTGGACATTCTGCCATCATAGGAGTTTATCCTTGCAAGCATTAACTGCTTCCTTAACCAAAAACATGTTATGACTATGCATTGTGACTGGCAAGGAATGTGCCTTGCTAGTTTTGAGATGGAGTTGATTTAAAAATAGTATTACCATAGCTCTCCTGTGCTCCTGTTTACTTAACAATAATGTGACTAGCCAGAACCTTAATCTGGGTCAGATGTCCCAGAATGAAAGCATACATAGTTGGATGACTAGTTCAGACCTCAGAGCTGGTACATGTTGTTAGAAATGTGTTCATTGTAGACGCTGAAAGAAAAGTCCCAATGGTTGATTCTATGGGCCCATTGGTGAGGAACAGCTTTCTCACAGCATGTGACATAATTCTGTGGCACAGCACAATCTGTCAGTCCTGTCCTCGAAATCTAATATAGCTGAGTATTTTTCCCTCTGAGGACAATTTACACATTTTATTTACACTTTACTGTTAGTGTAAAAAGGTTGATTTAAGACAAAGTTGATATCCTGTCATATTATTTATAGCATGTTTATCCTATTGATAGTTGCGGAAGCATCACAGATTCTTTGACCATTATTAGCAGTCTTGGCTCTTGAAATACAACTTTGACAATATATTAATTATGCCACTTTGCTAACACTGATGTTTTGATTATCTATTGCCATTTTACATAACAGCAACCATTTTATTTGCCCACAATTGTGAAGTCTGGGCTAGGCTGAGCTGAGCTACTTGGTTCTGCTGGTCTTGCCAGTGTGCATTCGTGTGATTGCATTAAGGAACAAGCTGGGCTGTGCTTTTTCTCTCTCCGTGTAGTTTCAGGACTTCTCCCTCTTCATATAGTTTCTACATGGCATTTCCAGCAGAATTCCTGGATTCTGCCTGGGTTTCTCAGGAATCCTAGAGCTCAAGAGCAGAAACTTCTAGTCCTTCATGAAATTTAGGTCCAAACTATCACTTCTGCCATATTCTATTAGGGAAAAAGAGTCACAGGACCACCCTAGATTCACAGGAAGGGGACTACACAATGTTATGAACACCAAGAGGCGGTTCATGGGGAGATGCCAGTAGAGCCAGTGGCATGCTGACAAATTGACAGGTAACTAGTTGTAGTAATAATAAGCTTGCTTTGGCTAACCGGTCAATCTAAGAGACTATATTGGAAATTAAAAGTGGTATTAAAATATTAGCACATGAGGAGTTACAATTAATCCTACAGAAAGTCAGGGGCAAAGTAGAATTTGGACACAAAATCATGAAAATATGAACCATGCAATGAAAATATGAGAATTCTAGAAGTGTAGAAGTCATAAAGATTCTAAACCATTGTTTAGTTTACTTACAAATGTTGAACTGAGATGAGATACTGACAGCACAGAGGGAAAAGGAAGGCTGAGCCTGAGCTCTTAAGGAGGAAGTAAAAAAGCAGTTGTGGGTGTGTAGGGGTGACTTGGAGTTTGGTGGCAGTAAGTGCAGGAGGCCTGAGGGACTCTAGGGTAGGGCCCTCGTCCACTGCGGCGGGAGGGGGAGCACTGGAGTACCAGCCCCAAGGGTGTGTGCTTCCCTAGCGCCAACCCTGCCATGGGCAGTGTCCTAGAGGAGCCAGAGGCAGGGAGGGTGTCCAGACCTTGGGCCTGTACACTGGCTGATGCTGTACATCCTGGAGGGAAGCAGGGAGGCTGGGGGAAAGTGGAACTGCAGATAACAAGGACCCATCCATTTCGACCATGAAGAAATGCAGGCAAAGAAATAGTAAGCGGTTGTCCAGAACTCTACCATGATTATTATAAGGTTTGCAACCTGAGACTCTATGCCCTTTCCCACAGGCCAGGCAGCTTGTCGAGGATTAAAGTCAGGGCGTTGATGAAAACACGCTTCTCACATGGTGAGAGGCTGGAAAGCTTTGAAAAGGAGTATATCATTTTGGTATGGATATCAAGTGTGATGCTAACCTGATTTCTTGCCTATGCCTACATATTTTGCCAATTTCCATAATGCCTTCTCCAGTCACTGGCTTGTGATTCTTTTTCATAAACAAGCTCTTATAATTGTTGCTTGATTCTCATTTTTCCTGGTCTGCTGAATTTTTGCAGGTGTGTCACACTAAATAACTTCGATTTTATAATGTGAATATATATCCGGTAGGAACAAATATATTCTCATCACCTTTCTTTTTCAAAGTCCACTGTGTGTGTGTGTGCGTGTGTGTGTGTGTGTTGGGGATCTGCAATTGACAAATTAGAATTAGGTAATATCCACCTAATAGCTGTTCATATATAAAGACAACAGAAAGACATTCTTAAGAATTTTTGAAAGATAGTATTCCATTGTATACTGAACATTAATTTTCCTTTAAAAAATAGATAATACATTAATGTGGCTGTAAATACAAAAGATACAGAGGTTGTAAGGTGTAAGTCTCCCTCTCACTTCTATCTCTCACGTACCCAGTACCTATCTCTGGAGGCAGCCATTTTTTTCTGGTATCTAATGAATTCTTTAAAAGCATTTTTAATACATGCATGAGCAAATACATATGCATATCTATCTTTTTAAAATAAAAATAGTAGCATATTCTATACACAGTTCTGTGTATAATACTTTAACAGATGAAGTTTTTCACCATTTTTTTGTGAGTTTGCCACTGGAAAGATTTCCCTTCACCATTGTTCTTTAAGGCTATCCTTGAGTGAGGCTGAGGAACAGCAGCAGTATGATTTTGGCTCCAACATACTGTTAATGAAGTAATCCATGGGCTTGCTGCCTGATACACATGGAGACCAATACCATGGGACAAACTTTCGAAAATAGAAAAAGCTTTATTGCAACTTGACCTGCAAGGAGACAGGAAGAAAGGCTCAAACCTGTCTCCCTGAGCTAGGGGCAGGGTTGGGTTTTATAAGCATAGGGCAATGAAGCATGATCTGATTGGATCTTGCAATAAGGTGGTGCTGGAAGGCATTATCTGATTGGATCCTGCCATGGAGGTGATGCCAGAGCTCAATTTGATTTGATCCTGAGTTATGACATACAGTGTCTGCTTCTTAATTCAGTTTCTGCTCCTAGGTCTGAGCATTTAGGTTCTCCCTATGGTTGCAGGCTTGGTTCATCAGGGCATACTCAGGTTACATGACCTGAGGGTCCATGGGAATTGAAAAATAACTCACAACCTTGTTACATAAAAGTTGAACCAGATTTGTCTGGTGCAATTGCAATATTGAGCCAATTCTTCTGTGACCCAGGCCAGTGTTTTCACTTCCTCTGTCAGCTGGTCACAGGAAACTACCTTTAGGGCCATGGATACAAGTTTATGAAGAGCCAAGAGTGCAGCAGAACTAGGGAACATGAGTCTGGGCCACCTATTAATGAAATTTTAGCCCTCTGAATCAATCTCAAACATACCATTTCCCTCCTATGATGGACTGCTATAGTACCTATCCAATTTTATAATTTGGTTGATCTGACAGTACCCAGCTCATGGGTGGGTGTGGTGACCTAGTCATTTGATGTTCTAGGTAGGTGTTCAGTCTCCACTAGGGCCTAGTAGTATGTCAGAAGCTTCTATTCAAAGGGTGAATAATTATCTTCTCCAGAAAGAATGGCCTTGCTCCAGAGCCCATGTCTACTTTTTTTACAGGGAGGTGTAAACATGGCTAGAAAGAAGTAGGTTTGGGAAAGTGGGATGTTTGATCAGAGTGCTGATGTTTTTTCCCAGAGGTCAATTGTATTAGCTTGGTGCAAAAGTTTTTACCATTATTTTTAATGGTAAAAACTGCAATTACTTTTGCATCAACATAATTTTTTTTTTTTTTTTTTTTTTTGAGACTGATCTCACTCTGTCACCCAGGCTGTAGTGCATTGGCACGATCTGGGCTCACTGCAACCTCTGCCTCCCGGCTTCAAGCAATTCTCTACCTAAGCCTCCTGAGTAGCTGGGATTATAGGCACCCGCCACCATGCCTGGCTAATTTTTATATTTTTAGTAGAGATGGGGTTTCACCATGTTGGCCAGGCTGGTCTCAAATTCCTGACCTTATGATCTGCCTGCCTTGGCCTCCCAAAGTGCTGAGATTGCAGGCATCAGCCACTGCACTCTAGATTCTTAAGAGGATTCTAGGATCACATAGCTCAGGTAAAGTTCAAAATTATCAACATGTTATATTTATTTGGTTATTATGAGTGTTTTGTAGTGAAAACATCTTTAGCATATCTCATATTCCATTTTACCACAAACCCCAGGAACCCTAATGATTCTGTGTTTGAGTCATCTCTAGTTCAACTCTGATGGGGAGGCTGAAGAACAAACACAGGCCAATTTAGTTCTGTCTTGTTTGCTTTATCTGGGATTTGGTGTGATAGGACACCTAAGTCTTGCCCTCAACCAGTTCACTTTTGAGGGTAGAGGGTTGGTCGTTGTTAGCATTTTGGAGGAAGGCATTGTATGTCAGTTCTGCATATAAGAGCTGGTTTCCCCTCTTGGTGCCTGGATAGAAAGCTGCACAAAAAGGCTGTATTATATGCTGTTTAAAATTCGGAATTTAGGAGATAATAAAGGGAAAATCAGTTACATTAAGGCCTAGTAAAGAAGGCTGATTACAGAGCCCTTTTCTGATGTTCATCATACTCCAATCCAGACACAAATGAGAGTGGCTTACTTTGCCAAGATGTGATTGATTTCTTTAGTCAAGCTGAGTCTGCCGTCCCCATCTTCTACTGCAGTGCTTAGTGCTCCTCATTCTGCCTCCTTCAGTGTGTTCTCCCTATCGATGTGAGGAAGTCATGGGTATAATTATCTACAAGGTAATTGAAGAGATTATGCATTGGTTATGATTATGAATTGCTGTTGCTCCAAATTTTTACTTAACATTGAATCTGACAAGTCTTACTACTTCGACATGGTTCTTCCTTACATAGGATGCAGGGATTCGGTCTCCTACAGAATGTTCTTAGATATAGTTGATAAGTAAGGTTTTTTTTGTTTTGTTTTGTTTTGTTTTTGAGACGGCGTCTTGCTCTTTCACCCAGGCTGGCCTGCAGTGGCACGATCTCGGCTCTCTGCAAGCTCCACCTCCTGGTTCACCCATTCTCTTGCCTCAGCCTCCCGAGTAGCTGGGACTACAGGCGCCTGCCACCACGCCTGGCTGATTTTTTGTATTTTTAGTTGAGACGGGGTTTCACGGTGTCAGCCAGATGCTCTCGATCTCCTGACCTCATGATCCGCCTGCCTTGGCCTCCCAAAGTGCTGGGATTACAGGCGTGAACCACCGTGCCCGGCCGATAAGTGAAGTTTTAAAAGTGATCAATCTGGAGCTGTAAGGCACGCTCTGATTATAATTACTTTTCTTTTTCTTTCTTTTTCTTTTTTTTTTTCAGTTCTCCCACTCTCCTAAGAAGAAGAAACAGCCAAATCCCAGGTAAGTCCTTCCTCCCTCCATGCTGAAATGCCATGTAATTTGTCAGAGGTGGCGTTGGTGCAATTTGAAAGGCGGCATATTGTGATATGTCAGGTTTATAGTAGAAGAACAATTGACTGGTTACTAGAGACTACAATGGATGTTATTACTTTGGTGAATGCTTTATCATCTACCTGCATCTTTGCATTTTCAGAAACTTGACTGTGACTAGTTTCTCTGAGTTAATAAGCTGCAGGGCAACTGGCTCATTCTAAACGAATTCTTGAAAAGATCACAAAAGATAGATATACATACCAGATGCATACATGTGGATTTCTTTTTATTTCTTTTGCTTTTATCTTTTTTCAACTTTTATTTTACAGTCAGGGGGTACATGTGCAAGTTTGTTACAAATGTATATTACACGATGCTGAAGTTTGGAGCACAAATTAATCTGTCATCCGGTTAGTGAGTATAGTACCCAAACGTAGTTTATTTCAACTCTTCCCACTCCTTTCCTCCTACCTCTTGTATTCCCTAGTGTCTATTTTTCCCATTTTTATGATCATGTGTACCCAATATTTAGCTCCGTGTTATAAATGAGAACAAGTGGTATTTGGTTTTCTGTTTCTGTGTTATTTTGCTTAGGTAATGGTTTCTGGCTGTATCATGTTGCTGTGAGAGACATAATATTCTTTTTTTTTTTTATTTATTATTATTATACTTTAAGTTGTAGGGTACATGTGCATAACGTGCAGGTTTGTTACATATGTATACTTGTGCCATGTTGCTGTGCTGCAGCCATCAACTCGTCATTTACATCAGGTATAACTCCCAATGCAATCCCTCCCCCCTCCCCCCTCCCCATGATAGGCCCCGGTGTGTGATGTTCCCCTTCCTGAGTCCGAGTGATCTCATTGTTCAGTTCCCACCTATGAGTGAGAACATGCGGTGTTTGGTTTTCTGTTCTTGTGATAGTTTGCTAAGAATGAGGGATTCCAGCTGCATCCAAGTCCATACAAAGGACTCAAACTCATCCTTTTTTATGGCTGCATAGTATTCCATGGTGTATATGTGCCACATTTTCTTAATCCAATCTGTCACTGATGGACATTTGGGTTGATTCCAAGTCTTTGCTATTGTGAATAGTGCTGCAATAAACATACGTGTGCATGTGTCTTTATAGCAGCATAATTTATAATCCTTTGGGTATATACCCAGTAATGGGATGGCTGGGTCATATGGTACATCTAGTTCTAGATCCTTGAGGAATCGCCATACTGTTTTCCATAATGGTTGAACTAGTTTACAATCCCACCAACAGTGTAAAAGTGTTCCTATTTCTCCACATCCTCTCCAGCACCTGTTGTTTCCTGACTTTTTAATGATTGCCATTCTAACTGGTGTGAGATGGTATCTCATTGTGGTTTTGATTTGCATTTCTCTGATGACCAGTGATGATGAGCATTTTTTCATGTGTCTGTTGGCTGTATGAATGTCTTCTTTTGAGAAATGTCTGTTCATATCCTTTGCCCACTTTTTGATGGGGTTGTTTGTTTTTTTCTTGTAAATTTGTTTGAGTTCTTTGTAGGTTCTGGATATTAGCCCTTTGTCAGATAATATTCTTTTTTATGGCTTCATATTATTCCTTGGTATATATGTACCACATTTTCTTTATATAATCCACCATTGGTGGTCACCATGTCTTTGCTATTGTGAATAGTTCTGCTATGAACATATTGGTGTTTGGTAAAATGATTTATTTTCCTTTGTGTATGTACCCAGAAGTTGTATTGCTGGGTCAAATGGTAGTCCGACCCTCAGTTATTTGAGAATTCTCCAAACTGCTCTCCACGGTTGGCTGAACTAGTTTATATCCCCACAACAATGTATAATTATTCCCTTTTCTCTGCAGGGAAACAGAGAAACAGATGCTGCGTCACCAACATCTGTTATTTTTCTGACTTTTTAACAAAAGTCATTTTTACTGGTGTGAGGTGGTATCCCATTGGGGTTTTGATTTGCATTTTTCTGATAATTAGTGATGATGAGCATTTTTTCATATATTTGTTGACTGCTTGTTTATCTTCTTTTGAAAAGTGTCTGTTCATGTCCTTTGCTCATTTTTTAATAGGGTTTTTGTTTGTTAAGTTCCTTATAGATTCTGAGTATTAGACCTTTGTTGGATGCATAGTTTACAAATATTTTCTACCATTCTCTAGATTGTCTGTTTACTCCTTTGATGATCTCTCTTGCTGTGCAGAAACTCTTTAGTTTAATTAGGTTCCACTTGTCAATTTTGGGTTTTGTTGCAAGAGGACTTAGCTGTGTTTCCTAGGTTTTCATCTAGGATTTTTGTAGTTTGAGGTTTTATATTTAAGTGTTTAATACATCTTGAGTTAGTTTTGGTTTATGGTGTTAGGTAGGGGTCTAGTTTCTTTTTTTTTTTTTTTTTTTTTTGCGTATGGCTAGCCAGTTATCCCAGCATCATTTATTGAATAGGGAGTTTTTTCACCATTGTTTATTGTTGTTGACTTTGTCAAAGATAAGATGGTTGTGGGTGTGTGGCTTTATTTCTGGATTCTCTATTCTGTTCTATTGGTCTATGTGTCTGTTTTTATACCAGAATCATGCTATTTTGGTTACTGTAGCATTGTAGTATATAGTTTGAAGTTGGGTAATGTGATGCCTCTGGCTTTGTTCTTTTATACTTAGGATTGCTTTGGATATTTGAGCTGTTTTTTGGTTCCATTAATTTTAGAATAGTTTTTTCTAATTCTGTGAAAACTTATGTTGAGAGTTTGATAGGAATAGTGTTGAATTGTGAATTGCTTTGGGCAGTATGGCCATTTAAATGATATTGATTCTTCCAATACATGAGCATGGGACATTTTTCTTTTTGTGTCATCTTCGATTTCTTTTAACAGTGTTTTGTAACTCTCCTTGTAGAGATTCTTCACCTCCTTGGCTATCTGTATTCTTAGGTATTTTATTCTTTTTGAGGCTACTGTAAATGGGACTGCATTCTTGATTTGGCTCTCAGCTTAAATGTTATTGGTGTATAGAAATGCTACTGATTTCTGTACATTGATTATGTATCCTGAAACTGCTGAAATTGTTTATAAGCTCTAGGAGCCTTTTTACAGAGTCTTTAGTGTTTTCTAAGTATAGAATCATATCATCAGTGAAGAGAGATAGCTGGACTTATTTTCCTATTTGGATGCATTTCTTTCTTACTTGATCGCTCCAGCTAGGACTTCCAGTACTAAGTTGAATAGGAGTGGTGAGAGTCGCCATCTTTGTCTTGTTCTAGTTATCAAGGGGAATGTTTCTAGATTTTGCCTGTTTAGTATAATGTTGGCTGTGGGTTTGTCATAGATGGCTCTTATTATTTTGAGGTATGTTCCTTAGGTGCCTAGTGTGTTGGGGCTTTTTATCATGAAGGGACATTGGATGTTATCAAAAGCTTTTTATGTAAATATTGAGATTTTTTTCCTTTTATATTTTTGTGATGAATCATATTTATTGACTTGCATATGTTGAATCAACCTTTCATTCCAGGAATAAAGCCTACTTCATCATGGTGAATTATCTTTTTGATATGCTGCTGGATTTGGTTTGTTAGTATTTTGTTGAGAATTTTTGTGTCTATGTTCATCAGGGACATTGGTCTGAAGTTTTCTTTTCTCACTGTGCCTTTGCCAGTTGTGGTCTCAGGGTGATGCTACCTTTAGAGAATGAGTTATGGAGGATCCCCACTCCTCAATTTTTTGGAATGGTTTCAGTAGGATTGATACTATGTCTTCTTTGTACATCTGGTGGAATTCGGCTGTTAATCCATCTGGACCAGTGCAGTTTTTTGGTTGGTAGGGTTTTTATCATGATTCAATTTTGGAACGTATTACTGGTCTGTTCTCTTTTTAACTATTTTTTACTTCAATAAGATAAATGTAAAAGACTGTGAAAACCCAATTTAATCTTACTATCTGGATAAAATGGCTTCTAAAAAGTTAGTTTATGTAATTTTTCCCTCTTTGTGCAGGTAGCAACATACCAATTTATATTTTAGTTTTCAAACTATGGAATCATACCATATACAATAAATTTCACCTTCCTTTTTTCCCATAAAAGTAAATCATGGGCAGATTGTCAGTAAATTTAGTTTTATCACATATTTCAATATATGCACAATATGACTTAGTCTCTTACTGATAAATATTTGACCTAATTCCATATTGTTATTACAACCAAGGCTGTGGCAAATATCTTCATGCATATATTGAATAAAGGAGGTCATAGACACATTTAAAATGTTAAGGGACAGCCAGGCGTGGTGACTCACACCAGTAATCCCAGCACTTTAGGAGGCCGAGGCGGGCGGATCACCTGAGGTCAGGAGTTCAAGATCAGCCTGGCCAATATGGTGAAATCCCATCTCTACTAAAAACACAAAAAATTAGCTGGGTGTGGTGGCGGGTGCCTATAATCCCAGCTACTCAGGAGGCTGAGGCAGGAGAATCACTTGAACCTGGGAGGTGGAAGTTTCAGTTAGCTGAAATGGTGCCGTTACACTCCAGCCTGGGCAACAAGAGTGAAACTCCATCTTAAATAATAATAATAATAATAATGGACATTGTCAAATTATCTTCCTGAAATATTTTACCACTTCATACCACCAAAGATAGAGTTTGAGAGTATGTTAATTTTTATATCCTTTTACCAATACTGAGTACTATCACATGTTTTAGGCTTTTAGTCTCATAAGAGAAAAAATGCTGTATTGGTGTTAAACTTTATAATTCTTTAAATATTAGATAAGCCTATCACCTTTATATGTATTTAACATTCATTTGGACATTTTCTGTAGCATTTTGGATTATATCCTTTGCCAGATTTCTACTTGATGCTTTGTCTTTTCCTTATTTTTCCTTATTTTTATCAGCATTTTATGTTAGAGATATTAGCACTTCATTTGCCATATGTAGTGAAATGATTTCTCCCAGTTTAATTTGGTTTTATTCATATTTTCTAATATATAAAAGCTTTAACAGGTTTAAAACAATGTCTCTGGGTTTGCTATTTCCACTTCATAATATTTTTAAAAAGATATATCTATGTTCTTTTAGTTTTTAAAAATTATTTTAGTTCTCATATTTAAAACTTTGATACATTTGGAATTTATATTCTTATAAAAAGTAAACTAAGATCAGTTTAATTTCATTTTTCAAATGACTGGCTGATTTTGATAGATTACTTAATACCCAGGAACAAAAAGGAAAACTGAAATTATTTGTACACTTAGTTTATTAAACTAAAATGTTTAATAATTCAAACATTGAAAACTAATTTTTCTAGAGCACTGACTTATTAAAACTTTGATTGAAGTATTTTAAACAATTGCAAGTGAATTTAGTATTGTAGAGCCTTCTGAATCACTTCCAAACCATTAAATATCAAACTGGTATTTATAATGATTCCAGAACATTGCTATAGTTACACCTAAACCTGTTCTAAAATAACATATGTTTACTTCATTTATTATTTTAATTTTTATGTAATTGTTGTAGCAAAATAAGCTGTATTTTTAATTTTTCTTGGAGTTTTAGTATTATTTTGATTTCTTGCAATGACTGCAGTAATTTTAACAGAGCAAACACAAAAGGCATACATACATAGCTTCTGAGATTTGTTATTAACTGATTGATTCTTGACAAAGGAACTTAATGCTTCTTCCAAAATAATATAATCCTGAACCACCGATCATTGGGCTGAACTTCATTTTTAGCATTTAAATTTTGTGTGTGTGTGTGTGCTTGTTGCTTTTTAGTATTAATGATTGACATAATTTTCTAGGTTACATTTCAGGAAGTTGGTTGAAAAACAAAATAAAATAAACTTTTAAAAAATACATTTTATATCTGTAAGTCTATCACATTTATAGCTGTCATGTAGGTTTTATTTTCTTGCCCCGCTATCCCCAGTCGTCTCAGCAATATATTTTAAAATTATTTTCTTGGTCAATACTTTATAAGTCATTATATGTCATTATATTTTGACTTAGTCTGTTAATAACATTTAAAAGCAACAAATTTTTATTAATATTTTATTATAATTAATAGAGCTACCTGTTAGGAGATGAAGAATCAATTCGGCTGAGTTACTTCTCCTCTTTAGGACATTTAAACATGCTGCTTAACCTCCTTCTTCTACTTGGATGTTATGTGGAAATCACAGCACTGATTACTCATTACTGTTCCTAAAATAGTTCCTCCTTTTAATTGGACTATTTGGCTTATTCACAGTATTTGTCTTTCCTGCTTACACAGACAGAAAGAGCAAATACTTATAAACAGATATAAGTAACAGAAGAGACACAATGTCCATCTAGATAAACTCTTCTTTTAAAAGCTTAAAAATCAGGTTATTATAAATCTGTGGTTTTTCACAGACTCAGCTTGTTCTAATATACCACAATTGTTATTATTTTATTATTACTGTGTTATGCAATAAGCAAATTGTAAAATTTGCTAGCAGGAGTCCCTTTAGATTTATTCCTTTATCCTTTCAACATTGTCCCTGATATTCTTGGAAACAGTATTGCTACTATGTCACTCAGAGTACAGTATCATAGAGCTGGACAAAGAAAGGGGGACTGGGGGCTGAGAGACAATAAATTGATAATTGGCACATATATCCCTCCTTATGCTGTCCTGATCCAAGATTTGTATTCCATTATATGGCAAGGTGTGCTTGTTCCTTTTGGTGGATAAGAGCTTTAAAACAGTATAAAATTTAGGCAATGGGAGACACGGTAATTTTATTACAATAGTGAGCAGAAGTGCTGCTGTTGTTAGGCAGCAACACTATCTTAGCGGTGATAGAGCTGGAAAACATATTTCAATTTTATGAGTTTACATTTCTCATTTTTATTCATCTTATAATTCAACTAATTCCAATTAATGTTTTAAAATTAAGTATATAGGTGGATTATATTAACCATGTTTCCAGCATTTTATTATGAACATTTTCAAGCATAAAGTTGAAAGAATTTTACAGTGAATACTTTTTTTTTTTTTTTGGTAGAGATGGAGACTTGCTATGTTGCCCAGGCTAGTCTTGAACTCCTGACCTCAAGTGAACCTCCTGCATCAGCTTCCCAAAGCACTGGAATAACAGGTGTGAGCCACTACACCTGATCTTCTATTCACCTTCTACCATATTGGATTTATCATATCTGTCCCTCTGTCTATTTTTCTGTTATCCATCGATCCATATTATTTTTCAATCATTTCAAGTGAAACCAAAGACATCAGTATACTGTCTCCTACATATTGCAGCATACATATTAATCAGAGTCCAATATTTGTTTTCAACTTGGCTCCTAAATGTATATTCACTGAGCTTTGTCAAATGCCCTTTTCTAATCAGTCCCCAACACCATCCACCAGAGGTAATCTCTGTTCTGAATGTTTTCCACCATAGATGAATTTTGCCTGTTCAAGAACTTCATGTAAATGAAACCATAGATTATTTTCTCTTCTAAGGCTTCATTTACTCAGCATATTTTTGACATTCATCCATGTTGCATGTGTAGGGGCACATTCCTTTTTATTGCTGAGTATTATTTTTATGAATATATCATAGTAAATTTATCCACTCTCCTACTGAACACTTGGGTTCACTAATTGAACACTGTTTTACCTATATTAGACATTTCATATAAATGGGAGAAAACATTATTTTTGAATCAGTTGCTGGGTAGTAAATGTTCAGTAATGTTAGTTAGAAAAAAAGAGATATTACACTGATGGAGGTGAAATTCACCAACAGTGAGCTATTGCCTTTTCCCAGATTTGAGTCTCTGATCTTTATGATTTCCTTTTGCTGTGGCTTAGATGTGTCCCTCAAAGTTCATGTTTTGGAAACTTAAAACTCAGTGTAACAGTGTTGAGTATATATATTTCAATTCTGAGTGATTAGGTTGTTAGGGCTCTGCCCTTATGAATGAATTAATGTTATCTTAGGAGTGGGTTTGTTGTCACAAGAGTGTATTCATTATCACAAAATATCACAGACTAAATGGCATAAACAACAGAAATTTATTTTCTCACAATTTTGGAAGCTGAAATTCCAAGATCAAGGTGTCAGCAGGTTCTGTCTTCATATGTTCCTTCTCTATTTGCATGCATACCTGGGTCTCTCTGTGGGTCAAAATCTCCTCTTCTTATCAGGATACCAGACAGATTGGATTATGGCCCACTCTAATGGTATCATTTTAACTTAATCATCTCTTTAGAGGCCCAGTCTCCAAATATAATAGTTTCTCCTTATCCACAGGGGATGCATTCCAACACCCCCAGTGGATGCCTGAAACCTCGGAGAGTACAGAGCCTTATATACACCAAAATTTTAAAAATCTAATAACCAAGGTATCTGCTAAGTGACTGTCAAGTAGAGTTTATAGTACAGATATGCTGGACAATGGGATCATTCACATCCTGTGCTGGACATGGTGGAACAGAGCAGGAGAGCAAAATTTCATCAGACTACTCAGAATGGCTCAGAATTTAAAACTTATGAATTATTTATTTCTGGAAATTTCCATTTAATATTTTTAGACTATGGTTGACCACACAGAAAGTGAAACCATTGAAAAGGGGAGACTACTGTGCAGTCACATTTGAGGTATTCAGAATTAGGGCTTCAACACATGAATTTTGGAGGACACAATTCAGTCCCTATCAACTTCACACAGAAGAGAAGGTGATACGACCACAAAGACAGAGATTGAAGTGATATAGCCACAAGCCCAGGAATGCCAGCTAGAGAAGGTGAGGAACAGCTTCTCCCCAGACCCTCTAGAAAGAGCACGATGCTGCCAACATCTTGACTTTTTTCTCATTAAAACTGATCTCAGACGTCTGATATCTAGAACTTTAAGAACATAAAGATGTGTTGTTTTAAGCCATTAAGTTTGTGGTAATTTGCTATAGCAGCCACAGGAAACTGATAGAAGAAACAGAAAACATATACATGTACATTTCTCTCCACAAACAAGATACTGATTTTTCAAGCCAATTGTAATCACTCAGCTGGACCTTGGGGAAGAGTGATGATTAGTGGAGAATAAAATAATCTGTAAGTTACCTCTCCAGGTGAGAACCAAAAAGTATTTGCTAGCCAGAGAGGAACCAATTTCTTCTTAAATGGAATTATTAAATAAAACAACAACAACAAAAACTCCTCTAAGTTTCCTTTGTCTGAGAATAAGACAAAAGTCAGCTAAGTTCCCTCAATACTGCAACATCATTTTCACATATCTTCTGTATACTGATTAGCTCATATGCTCTTCTGAATTCAATGTAGGTGCTTCTTCATCAATTAAACGCTGCCAGTTCTCTGAATTTATTCTCATGTACCTCACCTGGGCCCTTATTTTCATCATAAGATGTTAGCATCCTTGGTCTCTGTTTCAACATTTCATATTTTAAGACATTAATCGGACTTTTTGGAAAATAAATCAATTTTATGATACTCAGGCCACTTTTACATGAGATTTATTTTGTTTTTACTTTTAAGAAATAATTCCTTTTAAGGAGCTCAAACAACTCTACAGGAAAAAAAATCTAATAATCCAGTCAAAAACTCGGCAAATGATTTGAATAAACATTTATCAGAAGATGACACACAAATGGCAAACAGGCATATGAAAAGGTACTCAACATAATTGATCAGAGAAATGCAAATCAAAACTACAATGAGATATCATTTCACCCCAGTTAAAATAGCGTATACACAAAGGACAGGCAATAACATTTGGTGAGAATTTAGAGAAAAGGGAACCCTTGTATACTGTTGATGGGAATGTAAATTAGTACAGCCACTATGGAGAACAGTTTGGAGGTTTCTCAAAAAACTAATAATAGAGCTACCATCTGATCCAGCAATCCTACTGTCGGGTATGTATCCAAAAGAAGGAAATCAGTATATCAAAGAAATATCTGCACTTTCATGCTTGTTGCAGTACTGTTCACAACAGCTAAGATTTGGAATCAACATAAGTGTCTATCAACAGAGGAATGGATAAAGAAAATGTGGAACATATACACAATGGAGTACTATTCAATCATAAAAAAGAATGAGATCCAGTCATTTGCATCAATGTGGATAGAACTGGAGATCACTATGTTAATGAAATAAGGCACAGAAAGACGAACATCACATGTTCTCACTTACTTGTGAGATCTAAACAATTGAACTCACGGACATAGAGAATAGAAGGATGGTTATCAGAGGCTGGAAAGGGTAGTTGGGCGCAGGGAGGCAGGTGGGGATGGCTAATGGGAACAAAAAAAAATTAATTAAGACCTGCTATTGGATAGCACAACAATGGGACTGTAGTCAATAATAACTGTACATTTAAAGATAAGTGTGTAACCAGATTGTAACACAAAGGATAAATGCTTGAGGGGATGGATACCCTACTCTCCATGTGATTATTTTACATTGCATGCTTGTATCAAAATATCTCATGTACCCCATACACACCTACTATGTACCCACAAAAAATTCCAAATTAAAAGATTTTTAAAAATCCTTTCAATGCTGAGGGCTATTTTATGACATTGGAAATACAGAGTCTGAATTTCTCCACAGATCAGCTCTTTCTAGCCTCTTGAGCTCTACAATTTTATAGTTCACACTACTCTACTAATACTGTCCTGGTAATCATTTTATGGGAAAATATAATGGAATTATTTTAGTTTCATCTCTGTCAAAATTTCTTTGGCATTTGCCAGGGAAGATTTCTACTTTCCTTGAAATTCCACCTTCCATTGATTTATATAAGAGTTTTGGAATTTATGAAAGTAAAAGATCTTCCACTCTAATTTAAAATCCATTTATTAAAATCACTCATGAATTTTACTTGCAAAAATCTCCTGCAAGGAGAAAACCTTAGATACATTCCCAATTTAGTAGGAGAGTTTACAGTGTTTATAGTTATTCAATATTGAGTTAAATATAAAAAACAATCTGTGAATTTATAGGAAATAAACTGCTACAATATTGGTCAAAAAAAAAAGTCTCATAGGATAAACTTAGTCTAAAGGGGGCTGATGAATTATATGGGCCAAATTTGGCCTGTCACCTGTTTTCATAAATAAAATCTTATTTTAACATAGTCATACCCATTCATTATGTATTGCTTATGGCTGCTTTCATAAAAAATTTAGTAGTTTTGACAAAGAGTGACTATATAACCTATAAAGCCTAAATTATTTACTATCTCATTCTTTACAGAAAAAAAGGGGGAGGGGTTACTGATGCCTGATCCATAACTTTAAATTAACAAATATAATTATCTCAAACATTTAATGTGGTTTCCCAGATTATAGTAGGCAGTCTCAAGGTTCCAGATGAGTAGTCTTGGGAAGACAACTATTAAAACAAATCTCTGAGTAGTACAGGGAAAAAATTTTCCTTTAGTAAACAGACTTGGCAAAAACAACCTTACAGTGACAATATGTAGTTTAAAAATGACTTTAATTTAAAATTTGTTAGCTATTCTGTAAGTACTCTTTAACATTTTCCAGTTTATTCCTAAGACAATGGCTAACCCTGCTTTATGTACTCAAAACACCTGTATCAACGTTCTCTTCCCAGCTTGAGTTCTTGCTAAATATTGTTTTGACTTTATGTCTATGGTTTTGATAACAATTTTAACTAAGACTGAATCAGAATGTGTGAACTTATAATATCATTTCATAGGTTTCTTCCTAACAATTTTCTGTATCTCTAATTCCTATTTCTTGGCTTATCCTCTTAAAGAAAAATCTAATAATTCTTACTTTTCTTCTCTGCTCCTTTTTAAAGATATGCACTCAAAGAACTCAAAGATTTTCATGTTTTAATCTATCCATTTTATGCTTTCTCTATGATAGGCATTTATTAGTTAGCATTTATTGAGCATCTACTATATTCCTGGCATTCTGATTGGTGATGGGATACAAAATAGTACAGAAAAATTTATTCCTATCTTCAGGGAGATAGAGGAGAAGGTATTACCAAACTGCAATGAAAAGACTGCAATACAAGCTAGCCCAAAGAGCTATGTAAATGCAGAGGAGCAACAACTCTGCTACGGAGGAAGAATAATCTCTCATAGAAGGAGATATGATTCACTGTTGACAGATGTGATGGAAAAGATTTAGGATTATTATACTTACACATTTTTTAACATCTGCTATGTTCAGACACTGTGCTAGGCAGTCAGGATTCAGGCAAGAGATGATTCTTATTAGTTAAGGAGGCAGACTTCTCTAAGAAATATGCTCAAATGTAGTGATCCAAACTTAATCCATTTTTTTTTTCATGTGACAGTCCAGGGCTAAAGCTGGCTGAAGGGGTATTTGCTCCACATGACCCTTCAGATTACTCTGGATATCTTCACTCTGTCATCTTCAACACTTGGCTTTCAAGATTGCTCTAGTCATTGTTCTACCAATCACTTGCAAGGGAGAAGAACACGATAGAGTTCCCCCACAGGGCTGTATGGGGCGGCTCTGAAAGCTTCATTTATCATGTTTGGTGCACATTCCATTGTTTAGAACTATCACATGTATACATGTACCTGCAAGGAAGGAAGTCTGGGAATATCTAGTTGTGTGCTCAGTAAGAAGCAGAGCATATGTTGTAGTAGGTACCTGCACACTGACACAAGTGAGATAGAGAGGGTAAATTATTTTAAAAACTTTTCAGGATGGAAAATTTCAAACACAGGGAGAACAGTATACTGAATGCCCACTTATTCATCACCAAGCTTAAATATTGTCAATAATTTGTCATTCTTGTTTAAATTATCTCGTTTTCATCTGTATTTTCAAGCAAATCTTAAGCACTACTTCATCCGTAAACACTTTAGTGTGTACTGTTAATATACAAGGATTAAAAAATAACCAAAATACATTTTATCACCTAACAAAGTTAATAGCAGTAAATACCAAATATTTTCTAACATTTAGTCCATGTTTAATTTTTCCCAATTGTTACAAGAATATCTTTTTACAGTAGATTTGTTCGGATCAGGATCTAAACAAGGGCAAGACATTGGACTTGGTTAATATGCCTCTTAAGTCGCTTGTCATCTATAACTTGTTCTCATGCATTTTGTTAAAGAAATTGGATCATTTTTTTCTGTACAGATTTTTATATTTTTATTTCACTGATTGCATTTTGTAGTGTTATCATCCTGTATTATTCATATTTCCATATTTTTCTGCACTTATAGATCTAGAAGTTTGAATAGATTGAGTTTTAACAAGAATATGTCATAGGGGTTGATATATATTTCAAAATACCAATGCTGGCCAGGTGTGGTAGCTCACGCTTGTAATCCTAGCACTATGGGAAGCCAAGGCGGGTGGATCACTTGAGGTTATGAGTTTGAGATCAGCCTGGCCAACATGGTGAAACCCCATCTCTACTAAAAATACAAAAAATTAGCCAGGTATGGTGGCAGGTGCTTGTAATCCCAGCTACCCAGGAGGCTGAGGCACAAAAATTGCTTGAGTCCAGGAGGTGGACATTGCAGTGAACCAAGATTGCACCACTGAACTCCAGCTTGGGCAACAAAGAGAGACTCCATCTCAAACAATAAAAAATAACAGACTACCAATGCTAATATCAGTTATGAAAGATGAGAGCATTATTATGTAGTTTAAAGCTCTTTGCAGTTTTTTTCTTAGGATATAATCCATCATGTTTAGTAAGTATACTATATTTTAAATCTTGAGATAATTCTGTGCTTTTACTACCAATATATAGTTGGGTTCATTAGTTTTAACTAATTTTTTTTTTTTTTTTAGCTATTTTCACTTTACTGATGCAATTATGTTTAATTATATAAAACATTTATGTGATTCCAAAGTCAAAATTTAAAATGGAGTACATTCAAGTTATTTGTACACATAGGTTGAAAATTTTCTTGTTTGCTTTTGGAAAAAAAGTATATCTTTTTAGTAGAGCTTTTTCTCTGTGGTGGCAATCATACCTCAGTAATCAGAGATTAAGATAATCAGGAAAAATGTGGGTTTTCTTAATTCTACAATGAGTAGCTCAAATGTATATTTAGAGAAAATTTGATACAGGAAAGTAAACAGAAATTGTAATGGCCTTTAAAGTGACAATGTACTTGACATGTTCTTTCAGTTTACAAGTGTATCTTTGGAAGCAAAGTCACTGTTACTGAGATTCTAATTGTCAATATGAGGGCTCTTTCTTTCTTAAAAGCATAAGGACATGGAATAAATTCACATTTTGGTTTTCATTTAGAAATGGAAACCTGAATAAAATCCAGTGATTCAACACCAAAGTACCCAGTTTATTAGGAAGAATCAGCACATGGCATAATAATGGAAAGATAGGCCAGTGACTAATTCTCATGCAAAGAAATCATAGAATGTAATGAACAATTAGAGAGGCATTTGGAAAACCAGAAGCAGCTTGTTTTATTAAAGCCTTGTTTTATTAAAACATTTACCTAGAAAATAGGGACATGAATATAAGTAATTTTTTTTTTGAGATGGGGTCTCACTCTGTTGCCCAGGCTGGAGATCAATGGCATGCTCATGGCTCACTGTAGCCTCAACCTCCTGGGCTCAGGTGATCCTCTCACCTCAGCGTCCCTGGTAGCTGGGATTACAAGCATGTGACACCATGCTTGGCTAACTTTTGTGTTTTTTGTAAAGATGGGATTTTGCCCTTTTGCCCAGGCTGGTCTTGAACTCCTGGGTTCAAGTGATCCACCCACCTTGGCCTCCCAAAGTGCTGGGATTACAGGTGTGAGCCACCTGTGCCCAGGTTTAAATTTGATTTCAAACCTTGTTACATACCAAAATGCCTGTTCAAAACAAACAAACAAACAAACAAAAAAAAGCCCCATATATGTGAGCCACACAGAGACGTTAAAATGTAATTCAGAGTAATCAGGAGATGAAATGTATAATAAGATAGGACACAAATGGAAAAACATTCCAAGCTCATGGATAGCAAGAACCAATATTGTGAAAATGGCCATATCACCCAAAGTAATTTATAGATTCAATGCTATCCCCATGAAGCTACCATTGACTTTCTTCACAGAATTAGAAAAAACTACTTTAAATTTCATATGGAACCACAAAACAGCCCATATAGCCAGGACAATCCCAAGCAAAAAGAACAAAGCTGGAGGCATCAGGCTACCTGACTTCAAACTATACTACAAGGCTACAGTAACCAAAACAGCATGGTACTGGTACCAAAACAGCTATATAGACCAATGGAACAGAACAGAGGCCTCAGAAATATTGCCACACATCTACAATAATCTGATCTTTGACAAACCTGACAAAAGTAATGGGGAAAGGATTCCCTATTAAATAAATGGTGTTGGGAAAAGTGCTTAGCCATTTGCAGAAAACTAAAACTGGACCTCTTCCTTACACCTTATACAAAAATTAACTCAAGATGGATTAAAGACTTAAATGTAAGACCTTAAAACATCAAAACCCTACAAGAAAACCTAAGCAATCCATTCAGGACATAGGTATGGCCAAAGACTTCAGGACTAAAACACCAAAAGCAATGGCAACAAAAGCCAAAATAGACAGATGGGATCTAATTAAATTAAAGAGCTTCTGCACAGCAAAAGAAACTATCATCAGAGTGAACAAGCAACTTACAGAATGGGAGAAAATTTTTGCAATCTATTCATCTGAAAAAGGGCTAATATCCAGAATCTTCAAAGAACTTAAACAAATTCACAAGAAAAAAACAAACAAAAGGATATGAACAGACACCTCTCAAAAGCAGACATTTATGCGGCCAAAAAGCATATGAAAAAAAGCTCACCATCATTGGTCATTAGAGAAATGCAAATCAAAACCACAATGAAATATCATCTCACGCCAGTTAAAATGGCAATCATTAAAAAGTCAGGAAATAACAGATGCTGGAGAGGATGTGGAGAAATAGGAACCCTTTTACACTGTTGGTGGGAGTATAAATTCGTTCAACCATTGTGGAAGACAGTGTGGAGATTCCTCAAGGATCTGGAACCAGAAACACTATTTGACCAGCAATCCCATTACTGGGTACCCAAAGATTTATAAATCATTATACTGTAAAAACACATGTACATGTATGTTTATTGCAGCACTATTCACAATAGCAAAGACTTGGAACCAACCCAAATGCCCATTAATGATAGACTGGATAAAGAAATTGTGGCACATATACACCATGGAATACTATGCAGCCATAAAAAAGGATGAGTTTATGTCCTTTGCAGGGGCATGGACAAAGTTGAAAACCATCATTCTCAGCAAACTAACACAAGAACAGAAACTCAAACACTGCATATTCTCACTCATAAGTAGGAGTTGAACAATGAGAACACATGGACACAGGGAGGGGAACATCACACACCAGGGCCTGTCAGTGGGTAGGGGGCTAGGGGAGGGATAGCATTAACAGAAATACCTAATGCAGATGACAGGTTGATGGATGCAGCAAACCATCATGGCACGTGTATACCTATGTAACAAACCTGCCTGTTCTGCACATGGATCCCAGAACTTAAAGTGTAATAAGTAATAAAAGAAATGTCAACTTCCCATATACTTAAAAAAATAAGCATCCACCTTAAGAAACAAAAAAGTACACCCAAATCAAGCAGAAGGAACAAAATTATAAAAATGAAATTAAAAATAGAAAAATAATCAATGAAAAAAACCATTAGCCAGACTAAGAGATAAATGGAGAATACAAGTTACGCTATCAGGAAAGAAGGGACCACAGATCCTATAGATGTTAAAAGGAAAACAAGATAATATTGTGAACAATTCTTTCCATAGAATATTATGCCTATAGAGTCCACAACTTAGATGATATAAACATTGTTTTTTCTTTCCAACTTTTATTTTTTATTTTAGTTTTGGGGAGGATACGTACAGGTTTGTTACATGGGTAAATTGTGTGTCACTGGGGTTTGATGTACAAATTATTTCATCACTCAGATAATAAGCATAGTACCTGATGGGTAGTTTTTCAATCCTCATGCCACCCTCCACCCTCAACTAGGCCCAATGTCTATTGTTCTCTACTTTATGCACATGTGTACTCAATGTTTAGCTCCTACTTATAAGTGAGAACATGCGGTATTTGGTTTTCTGTTCTTGCATTAATTTGCTTAGGATAACGGCCTCCAGCTCCATCCATGCCGCTGCAAAGGACATGATTTCATTCTTTTCTATGGCTGTGTAATATTTAATGGTATATTCTTGAAACACCAAGTGCTAAGGCTCACTCAAGAAGAAACAAATAACCCTCAATAGCTCTATTTCTCTTAAAAATAGATTTCATAATTTAAAACTTTCCAACAAAGGAAGCTCAAAGCCTAAAGGTTTCACTGGAGAATTCTATCAGATATTTAAGGAAGAAATAATACCAGTTTTACCGAAATTCTTCCAGAAAATAGAAAATAAGGAACAACTTTCCAACTCACCTAATTATACCAGCATTAGTCTAATCCAAACTAGACCAAGACGTACAATTAAAAGACCAGTATCCTCCCTGAAGACAGAACTAAAATACTAAAAAGGAGTCACAGATGACATGATTGTCTATATAAAAAAACTCAATGAGATAACAAAAAACTACTAGAGTGAATTTAGCACCCTTATAGGAAGCTAAGTCAATATGAAATAATTTTGTTTGTATACACTGGAATGAACAAATGGAAATTCAAGTTACAAAAACAGTACTATTTATAATGTACTAAAAATGTTAATTACATGGAAGTATATCTAACAAAATCTTTGTAAGTTCTGTATGCTGAAACCTACAGAAGACTGACAAAAGATATAAAAAACTTTAAGACACACCACGTTTATGTATTGGAAGACACAGTATTTTTAAAATGTGAAATTTCCCAAAATTGATCTTTAGATTTGTCTGTAAATATCAGTCCTAGAAACATCTTTTATTTAGGTGCCTTTAAACATTGTTTGAACAGAGTGAGCATATTTGCACACTAAAAACATGTTTGTCAAATTGATGCCCATGTAGCACTTTGGAAACATCTTTTATACATGTGTTTAAAAACAAGTTTTACATCATTACATAGTAGTGAATACATCCAATCACTGAAATAACACCATTCTGAACCTGGTACACAAGTGGCACTCTCAGAAACACTTTTACATGTGTGACTTTAAACTCTATATATTATGTATTACAGTGTTCAATATACCTTTACTGAAATAACACTGTTCTCAGTTTGGTGTGGAAGTTTCACTCAGATATTTCTTCTGTATCTTTGTCTTTCAATACTGTTTACTCACATTAATGTGGTGGCCACATCTGAGTTCACCACAAATGATGCATGTGAAGATCCATGTATAAAAGATGATGCAGGAGTTCTACTTGTGCAGCTTGAGTAGTAGTATTTCAACAAATGGATGTATTCACTATGATGTAATGCATGTAAAACTTTGTTTAAATACAAATGTATAAAAGAGTCTTCTTAGAATGTTACTTGGGCACTCATTTGAGAATGTTATTTCAGTGAGTGATTACATTCAACACACACTAATGTATGTAAAACAGTGTTAAAATACACATATACAAAAGATGATCTTTAGATTTAATACAAGCCCAATAAAAACTCATCTTGATTATTCTGTAAAAATAAGCTAAGTTTAAAAATTTATATGGAACTGCAAAGGAACAAGAAAGCCAAAGACATTAAAAAAAAAAAAAAAGAACTAAAAAGACTTACATGATCTGATTTCAAGGCTAAACATTCATTAATGAAGAGACTAATGTATTACTGAAAGGATAGGCACAAAGATCAGTGAAAGAAAACAGACTCCAGGAATGGACTGACATAGCAGTTCATTGACTTTTGACACATGTTCAAAGGTAATTCAATCTATAGTCTTCTACAAATAGTACTGAAACTGCTGGATATCCATAAGCAAATAAAGGTTGGCCCATACCTCACATAATATACAAATGTTAACTAAGAATGGATCATAAACCTCAATGTAAAACCTAAAACTCTAAAACTTCTAGAAGAAAATTGGAGAAATATTTTAGGTATGACAGTGAAAGCACAATCAATGAGAGAAACAATTGATAAAATTAACTTCATTAACATTATAAACTTCTTTTTGAAAGACACTGTTTAAAATGAAAGGACAAGCCATAGACTGTGCAAAAAATGTTTACACAAAATACATATCCAATAAAGGACTTCCATCTAGAATATATAAAAAACTGTCAAAACTTAAGAAAACAACTAGATTTAAAAATAGCCAAAAGATTTAAGAAGACATTTCATCAAAAATATATGTATAACAAGCCCATGAAAATATAATATAATCATTCAGAAAATGCAAATTGAAGCGATACTGAGGTACTATTACATACTTATTACAATTGCTAACATAGTGGTATGGTAAATGTTTAGCTAGGTCTCCAAAAAACATTAAAAAAAAAAAACCCTGATTAATAGCATTTGTCAGTTTTTGTGGTGTAAATCTTGGTTGATTCCAAGCTATAACATAATTTCACTTAGCTCACAAAATTCCTGATAATTTAACAGTTACTTTTTGTGAGCCAATGTGAACTTACTCTAGTACACCATAGCTAAAGCAAAGCAAAACTGGGAATATCCAATGTTAGTATGTGGAACGTCAGGTACTCTCATCCAATACCAAGTGCCAAGTGATACAGCCATTTTGTAAAATAGTTTGACAGTTTCTTATGAAGATAAACATACACTTACCATAGGACCCAACAATCTCACACCTAGGTATATACCAAGAGAAATGAAAACATATCTTAACACAAACTCTTAAAAATATTTGTGATTTTTTAATACTTAACTCCAACAATCCAAATGTCTCTCAACTGGTGAATGAATAACTGAGTTATTCCTATGTATGAATAAATAACAAAATTAAAAATAACACATACATGAATAACTCAGAGGGTTCATATATTGAGAATATATGTAACCACATTTTAATAGTAATTATATTTTATTGCTACTTAGCAATAAATAAGATGCAATAACAATGTTTGAATCTCAATTAGGTAGGCTAAGTGAAAGATGCCGGACTAAGAAACCTGTATATCATATGAATCCACCTATATCACATTCTGAAAAAGGCAAAATTATATACAGAGAGGCCAGATCAGTGGTCATGAAGGCTGGGGTTGAGGGAACAGCTTGACTATAAAAGAACAGGAGAGAATTTTCTGTAGTGGTAGAACTGTTCTATATATGGATTATGGTGGTAGTTACATGACTATATGATTAAGTCAATTGAATTCACTAATTAAATGTATGCTAAGACTCTTTAAATTAGACCATGCCCAGGAAAGGTAGATGAGTAGACTAGAAATACTGGGCACTAAGAAAATGGGTAGAACTGTTAATTTGCTTGAGAAGGGCATCAACAATTTCTGAATATATTATTTCTCTCTGAAGAGAAACTTAGAATACAAGGGCCCTTCAGAAACAAGGGCTTATGACATACAATATGACACAGGAAAAATATAGGTGATAGCTGATGCAAGGCCAATTTTAGAAACATTATGTAAACTTACAATCAGCATCATTGGTAAGATTAGGCCCAGATGTCATGCTTAGATCAGAGGTTTGCAAACTTCCATCAGAATTAGAGGGCTTGTTACAAGAAAAATTACTGTCCATTTTCCAGAATTTCTGCCTGATTAGGTCTGTGGTGGGGCCCAAGAACTAGTATTTCTAACAAATCCTAAGAGATGTTGATGCTGCTGGTCTGGGGACCACCCTGTAAGAACCACTTACACTACAAGGTGAAGACACCAAGCATTACCAAGTGAGATGGCCAAACTTAAAAAATACACTTCCACTTGCTTTAGATAACATAATAGGGTACAGAAACCAGCCCAAGAAGGAGTTGGACTTCCAAGGATGTGACTCATAGATATATATGGCAGGGCTGAGGTTCACAATAAGTCCCTTATCAGATCAATCTGGATCCCATACCAGATATCCTCTATTTTCCCTTCTAGATCCACTCTCCACTTTTCTCCACTCTGGGAGGCCGGCCTAAATGGGTGACATCAACGGGCTTTTTAACTCCATGGCTATAGCCAGTGGGAGTCCCTGGCAGGAGACAGGAGGGTTGATTTTGACTGTTGCTTTCCTAGACCTCAGGTTGCAGCTCTTACCAAAGTGCCCTCTTTGCATGACTCCTAGCTTCTGGTGATGACTCCTTTGTCTTGCCTTTTTAGGCCTGAGGATAAAAACAAAAAAACCCTGATTACTAGCTTTTGGGTATTTTCCTATTTCTTGTGGTTTCCCTAAACTTTGCCCACACCTTTAAAAATAGTCCCATAATATTAAACTATTCTTATTCTAAAATTGAGAATGACATCTGTTTCCTGCTGACCCAGAGGAAAATGAAGACTGGGACCAAAGCAGCTCTACAAAATAGATCCTCTAAGCGGGATTCAGCATTAGGCTGCAGAAAAGCACATGGATAATCAGAGTGTCGATCCATGGCAATCTACAGCAATGACACCTGGATTACAACTCTTTAAAAATGAAATAGCTGGACAGCCTACTAAGGTGCTTATGATGTATTTAAGTAGAAGAAAGAGAGTCTGGGTGAAGCACTTGCTTTACCCCTATTATTCTCATCTTTGGCCTCACCTCTAGGTGATTGTTTTGATGCTGCTCAGTGTGAATCTGGTGGTTCTTGACTCATACTTGTTTTTTGCTTGATCCGGGCTGACTTCTTCAGCTCCTTCCTTCCTCTTTTTGTAGGCCAGATGCTGGTCTTTTCTTCAACTCCCATTGCTCTTCCTTTGTACAGACTGTGCATTCTTTGTCACTCTCTGGAGCTCATGCGGTCTTGTGATTTTTTGAATCCTAACTTGTGCTGTTCCCTCCTGTAACTTGACTTTTTAAACACTCTCAATATATATTGTCAAGTTGGCCCTCCAGAAAGTAATTATTTGCATTCCCATAGTGGCATGTGAGTTACATTTTTTGAGAGTCCCACTAAAATTGAGTATCATTGTTCCTTTTATATGTTGTCTATCAGCCCAACATGTGATCTTTAAGTATTTTAGTATTAGTGAAAATAGAAAATTTCCCTTGTTTATTGGTTGAGACTGGCATTTAACTTTTTAGACCAGTTTTCCACAGCATGATCAAATTTTCAAAAAATATATCAACGTATATCATATATATTCATATATGTATACATCTGTATATGATATATATGTAAATATTGAATGTTTCCACTCTAATTTGAAGTGACAGTTTATTATATGCTAAATTCTTATAAACACCTAGGTCTAATTATAAACAATTGTCTCACACGTCAATAGACTAGTATCACACTATGTTACTAGTAATGTTCTCATTACCTTGCTTTTAAAAAAATGGTCACAACTATTTTTACTTCTACAAAGTAAACTATATAATCATTTTGTGAAATAAATCCTCCCCATTGAATATCTGATTAGAATTTTTCATTTGTCGTTTAATGTGTAGAGACTCAAAATCTCGATAGCAGTCTTCCCATCCAGACATAGCTTTCCACTTATTCAAGATTATTTTTGAGAAAAGTTGGTATATTTACCTTATCTAAATTCATGTATTAAATCTAACAGTTTTTCAATGAATTTTATTAGGTTGTCATGATGGTCAACCATATCAGCAGCAAATGATTTTCTCCTCCTTTTGAGTTTTGTCTTGTTACTTCAATTAGCATTTTCAGAGTACTAAATGTGTAGTTAACAATTTTATCTATTACCTTTAGGCTGAAGCTGAAACTTCTAAAGTGGCTTACAAGACCTCTCATGATGTGCCCCTTGAGTCTGTCTGTAGCTTTACCTCTATGTGAAATGAAAGCTCCATTCTTTCCCAATGCTGTATTCTAGTAAGTGAACTTTGTTTCCTGAACATGCCATGCCCTCATCCCTTTATAGCTTTGTGCCCCTTGTTTTTCCTTTATCATCTCTCCTAACATTTCCATACTTGCTAGACACAACCTGGTTAATCTACACTCTTCATGTTTCAGCTTAGATATCTACCTTTGATGGTATACAGTAAAACTCAAATATGTGATGATTAATATTGAGTGCCAACTTGATTATTGTTCCCGAGTGTGTCTGTGAGGGTGTTGCCAAAGGAGATTAACATTTGAGTCAGTGGACTGGGAAAGGCAGACGGACCCTCAATCTGGGTGGACACAATCTAATCAGCTGCTAGTGTGGCAAGAATAAAAGGCAGGAGAAATTGGAATGACTAGACTGGCTTAGTCTTCCGGCCTACAACTTTTTTCTGCTGTTCTGGATGCTTCCCACCCTCAAACATCAGACTCCAAGTTCTTCAGCTTTGGGACTCTTGGACCTTCAACCAAAGACTGAAGGCTGCACTGTCGGCTTCTCTACTTTTGAGGTTTTGGGACTTGGACTCTATGTAAAATTGGGACTTGGCTTTCTTGCTCCTCAGCTTGCAGAGAGCCTATTTTGGGACCTCACTTTGTGATTGTGTAAATCAATACTCCTTAATAAACTCCCCTTTATATATACATCTATCCTATTGGTTCTGTCCTTCTAGAGAACTCTAACACAATGTACTAAATAAATAGGCTTGTGGAACAAGGCTGTGAGAAGATGTTAATTGGCTATAAATGCTCTGCAGGAGCTTTAAATGTACTCCAAAAATTATTTGAAACTATGTGATGTTAAACTTAGTGAATATAGTAAACACTTTTTAAAGAAAGCTTGGAGATTTAAGAGAAAAAAATAAGTATTTTATTTAGGCTCAAATAGCTAGTTGTTCAAAGAATATAAGGAATGAAAATAGTACTTCTATCTTTCAACAATCCAAAAGAAAATCACAGCTTATTTTCAAAACTGAAATATTGGACTTGGAATACCTAAAGTTAAAAAGTCAGAATCCATTAATATAAGTACTTTGATGAATGAACTATACCTCAAGAATTTTTTACATTCAGAGTGCTTTTCTCTTGTTAGGCTTCTCTACAAGTTACCTCTTGTTTATACGAATTTCTATATCAATTACTTATGTAGGGCTTTGTCCTAATAAAACTTGTGTTACAATATAAAGGATGAACAAACATAGATTTTGACATTATTTAACTAATCATAGGAGTTCACTCCAGTATACCTTTTCTGCCTTTGAATAAAGTATGAACTTTCACAAAAAGCTACCATCATCATTAATTGGGAATGTCTCCAGTGTGAATTTTTTGGGGCAGATTAAGTCATACTTCTTGGCTCAAGAACCAGATGGGATCCTGAGGTAGTTTACAGAAGGCAGAGTTCTGGTGTACAGAGTATTAGGAGACTTTAGTAACCTCATAATGTCTGGTATAAATGATATACCTAAGGCTATGGATGTCTCTCCAGCCTAGGTTCCCAAAGGTACAGTAAGTCTGCACTGAACATCATTAATAGGTTCTTAGGAACTGCAACTTTAAGTGAAATGATGTATAACAAAACCGACTTTACCGTAGACTAATGGATACAAACAAGAGTTAAGTTCCTAGGGCAAATGTCTCGTCACAACATCATCAAACTTCTAAAGACCCCAAATATTTCCAATATTAGACATTAAAATAAATCTGAGCTATATACACATTTAAGGAGGATTAATAAAAACAGGTAAGATAATTATTTACCCTGTTATTCCAGTACAGGGCCATGGGTAGACAGAGAGCATCCTAGCAGCTCAGGGCAATGGTGGGAACCAACCCTGATTAGTAGCCACTCCACTGCAGGGCACACTCCCTTACAAACTCAGACTGAGATAACTTAGATATGTCAATTAACCTAATGTATACATCTTTGGGGTTTGAAACTGGAGCACCTGGAGACATGGGGAGAGTGTGCGAACTCCACACAGTGTCCCTGGCTGGGAATCGATATTTTTCTCATCAACATCATAACAATTATAACATTATAACAAAACATTTTTCAAGGACCTGCTGTACATTTTTCAAGGACCTGCTGTACTTTAAACAAATGCAGATTTTAACAATACATATAGATTAACAGCAATACATACTTCTCCCATTGCAACTGATAACCCTATCCCAACTCTAGTCTCCATTCAGTAGCAAGACAGCAAAGAGTATTGTCAGGAATGGAGTAAATGGCTGTTACTGTTGTCTTAGCCATTAATTCAGAGATTTCTGTCCTTAGAAGTGTTCTCTTATATTCTCATGAGCTCCTGATTTCTTGTGACCTTCTTATAAGGGCTGAATTTTGTTAAATATCAACTCCAAGAGTATTGTTTGGTTTTGCCTAATGTTTACTTCATCAATAAATCAAGTGGATATTAGTATGCTATAGACCTATTTATGAACTAGGGAGAGGTAAGGGTAATGGATATCAAAATAATGATACACAAACACTTGTACGGTGATACCATGTTTAACTCCAAAGCCGTATGGCTTCATCTGAAAACCAGGAAAATTCCTTCAAACAGATTTCTATCCAATAATATTTCTATCCAATATTAATTCTGTGATATCATTTAAAGAATAATCTGACAAATGTTTTCCTACATTATATTCATGAGATTTTATCCAGCATAAATTCATGATGTTGAATGAGTTCTGCATTCTGACTGAAGGTAATTAATCTTTTTTTTTCTTTTTTCAGGACTTAACTCGAGTATGCAGTTTTTGATGTTTAACAAGGTTTGAACTCCTGTTGAAGGCTTTATTACATTCCTTACATTTGAATGGTTTCTCTCCTGTATGAATCATTTGGTGTCGAATAAGAGAGGAGCTCCGGTTGAAGGATTTTCCACAGTTAACACATTCATAGAAATTATTTCCAAAACGGAGTGTTGGATTATTACTGTCTTCACTTTCACTGAAGGCCTTTCCACATTTATTGCTTGTGCAGGCCTTTGCTTCAGCATGAAGTTTTTGATGCTTAGTAAGGTTTGTACGTCGGTTGAAGAATCTCCCACATTCACCGCATTTATAGGGTTTCTCTCCTGTGTGAATGATCTGATGTCGAATAAGGGATGAACTTCGGCAGAAGGCTTTCCCACATTGATAACATTCATAGGAATTCATTGTAGTATGACTTTTTTGGTGCTGAATATCTGTACTTAGACTCAAGTCATTCCCATATTCATATTCTAAATGTTGCTTACCTACTGAGTCTAAATTAAATTTGAAGTGAGTTTTAAACTTGTCACATTTTGGAGACCCCTTTCTTGAAGAAATTCCCTGTTGTATAGCACAAATTGAGCTAACAGAATTAATATCAAAGCTTTCCTTATTTTCACTACACTCAAAATCTTCCTCCTCAGTGTAGGTTGTCTCAGGAATGAAAGCCTCTTGTGGCAAATTTATGTCCCATTTTTTCTGGTTCCTATGTAACCAATTCTCACCTTTCCAGACATCTGAAGAAGGGTGTCCACTTCCAGTAAACCTTGTTATCATCAATCCATGGGATGATTCTTCTCCAGAAATACTCTGCATGTCTAAAGAGAAATAAAAAATGCCATGAACTAGAAAGGAAACTGCTTCATTAGGAAATGGAGGCTGAACTGTATAAGGTACATGCATATATCACGGGTCTTAAACACAGAATGGAAATGTGTGGCAAGGTTAGAAAAAAATACTTATAAAATAAATAAATGGTACAAAAATGTTAAAAATAGGTTAGTAAATAAAATAGAGCTATTTGGGACTATTAAAAAAACTATATAAAACTATATAGGGCTCAAGTAAAATATGGTTATATGAACAAGGATGGGAGGTGGCATATCATATCATAATTCAAGTTATCACTGGTTCGTAACTAGTGTGTGAAGGCTCTAATATTCCTTCTTCTAGCATCTTGTTTATCCCAAGCTGTTCACCAATAATAAATATTCCTTTCTATAAAATACCAATTTACTCCTAATTTTAAGAATATGTCTGTATTCCCAGGCACCATACCTTAACCAGCTAAAAGCAAACTTGCAATCTTAGTGCCCCTCCTTTTCCATACAGCCACAATTACTCCCTAAATATAACAAAGGCAAAAAGAACTATAATGTAAGATAGCAGGAAGTCCTTTTTCTGGGCTCAAAATAACTCCTGATTCCAACATTAGTGCTTTGGTAGTTTTCTACTGTACTTTCTAGAACTCAAAACTTTACCTGTTCTAATTAAGATTGGGTCTTTTCCTTTCACCTGTCCTCATTTGTTTTATTTATGTTCCCCTTCATTTCTCAAAATTCCTCTCACTTAGCTTCTATATACTCTGTATACTCTATATTCTAGCAATTTTTTAAAAATAAAATTTCACTGACTTTTTTCTTGTAACTTCAAGCATGCCTAATAATTTTATTCTCCAACATTTATTGGTGACCAAATCATGTCAGCTTTGCACTCACATTACTGTTCCTTGTTTTCATCACTCTCTAAGACATCTCCACTTGACTATCGTAGTCCTCTAGCTTAACAAATGAGAGACTGAAGTCATCTTCCATGTTGAAAAAAAACTTCAATGTCTTCATTTTTGTTTGAGTCATTGCTTTTCTAATATTTATACTGGAGTCCATAAAAAAACTGAATAACCATTGTCCTTCATCTCCCATATCAAATCTGTGCTTTGGTTCTATTCTTTTAAAAAATTTCCTGTCTCTGCCTCACCAGTGTACACTAGGTGTGTGGGGGCAGATAGCTTGTTCCTTTAATTCACAAGTCTTCAGAGAGAGAAATGTATTCCAAACCTGGACCTAATTTAGATGAGATCCTAGACTTCAACCTTGATGCCATAATAGGCAAGACTTTGGGGGTCTTAGGAGAGAGTAAATGTATTTTTCAAGGGGGAAGAACACAGGTATTTTGTAACCAGAGGACAGATTAATGTAGATCAAAATGGCTGCACATTCTTTGCCACTCTCCCCATACTGAAGTAGAGTTTATTCTGCTTCTCCTTGAATCTGGGCGGATCCAATGATTGCTAAGCCAATAGAATGTGGCAGAAGTGATACTCTGCCACTTCTGGACCTAGCCTTTAAGGTGACAGCTTCTGATTTTTCTCAGAATGTTGCCTTTCAGAACCCAGCCACCTTGCTGTGAGAAGCCCAAGCCTCAAAGAGAGGCCACTTGTAGGTGCTCTGGCCCATAAGAACAGTTAAGTTCCGAGGAACAGCCAGCATTAACTTTCACCCATATGATGTGCCATCTTGGACATTCCATCCCATTTGAGCCCTGGAACACTGCAATCCTAGCTAACATCGTATGAAACATAAGAACTCAGTCTTCTCACAAAATTTGAGAATAAAATGATTGCTCTTTTAAGTCACTATGTTTTGGGTAATCTTTTTAACAGATAACCAAAAACAGTGTTCTAGTAGTATTTATGTAATAGCAGAATTTCCAATTATATTTCCCTAATTAAATCTTTGTTACTCATGTTTGTACAACTCATTTTTCATATAACTTCCTCACTCTTTTTTATTATTATTTTTTTAGTGACAAGGTCTTGCTCTGTTGCCCAGGATGGGGTGCAGTGATACAATCATAGCTCACTGCAACCTCCAACTCCTGAACTCAAGCAGTCCTCTAAGCAGCTATGATTACAGGTATGCACCACCATGCCCAGCTTATTTTTTGTAGAGATGGTGTCTTGCCATGGTGCCCAGTCTGGTCTTGAATTCCAGGCTTCAAGAAATCCTCCTGCCTTGGCAAAATCTACATCATGATGGAGACTATGACATAGATTTTGTAGTCATCTTTAATCCACCACAATCCATTAACTATTTGAGAAAATAACTTACATTTATTGAAGTAAATTCCAGATTAATTTATTATGTTTAGATGAGGAGATAGATAAAAGTAGAATATACTCAGAAAATGTTTCCTAGTTTTAGGATGGAAAAACATGTATAAAATGAACAGATATAAAACAATGGGGAAATACAGTTACACAAGTTTAAAAAACGTGTGGCAGTCACCATGAATAAAAGTAAAAAACAAAACTGAGATATTCCATTTGCCACAACTGCGATCCACAGAATTTACATAAGATGTTAATACATTAATTAAAAACCCCTACGGTTTTAACCAATAAACCACATAAACAGCCCTTTACTAAATGACAACCCAAAAAATAATTTTTGCCTTTCTTATCTAATATCTATCCATCCATCCTTTTTTCTCTGATTCCTATAGGAATCTGCACCACAGGCTGGAGATGTAAAGGTAGGGTAAAAAGAAACATTATGCCTACCCTCAAGGAACATACAGCCTAATGTGGGAGACAAATATTCACAGAGATACATGTAAAATATAATTGTGATAACTGCTAAAAGGAAGAGTAAGGTGCTGTACAAGTGTACAACAGAAAAAACCAAGTCAGAAAGACTTCCTTAAGGAAATGTGCACTTATTTAGGATCTGAGGAATAAGGGTCAATTAGGTAAAGGACAGGGGGAAGAGCATTCTATGTCAAAAGCTGGGATGGGAGACAGCAAGCCACATTCCAGGGACAACCAGAATGCAAATGCATTCCTTTAGAATCATCTTTTCTTTGCTGCACACCAACACCTGTGAGAGTGCTTAGGACACAGTATGTAGATGCTTAATATATATTTGATGTTGATTTGCTGAAAGTAGATAGGTGTGGCTTGAGTATAAAGAGGGAGGGGAGGATGTGGTGCAAGATGAGATTGGAGAAGTAGGCAGAGAATAAAATGTGAAATTAACAATACTGAAATCAATATAGTATTTAAAAAATGCAGATCACAAAATCCGATCTCCTTGGTTGCAGTATGGTTCCAAGATTGGAATTGGGACAAGAATAATAGAGCTAAGAAGTATGCCAAGGTGGTGGTTCAGGTGAGAGATGATGGTACCTGGACTAGCATAGCAGCACTGCAGTTGGACAAAAGTGGAGACATTCAAGAGATAGTGGGGAAGTAAAAAGGAACAAATATTAGAGAAGTGAAGGAGAAGAAGTTGTGTCAAGAATAAACTGTATCTCATGTAACTAGGTAGAGGGCAGTGTCATTTACTCAGGGAATAATAGAAGAGTAGAAAGGGAAAAAAAAATCAGACTTTGGTTGCATGGAATTTAAGGCATCTTTAAGATATCCCAGAGAAATGTAATAGCATATATAAATCTCCAGAGAAAAAGTCTGATCTAAGGATATACATCTGTAAGTCCCCTATATACATGTGAAATAATTTAAGTTCTAGTTGTGGATGTAATAAACTAGGGAAGAAAAGAGCAAGAAGAGAAGACAAAACAAGATAAAATGTTGGCAAACTCTGATATTTAGCAGATAGCTACAGAAAGCTAAGTCTGCAAAAGACAGAATAGCCAACCAAAGAGGAACATCAGAAGTATTACAAGAACCTAAAAATGTTTTAAGAAAGAGGCATAGTTAACAGTGGAACTTACTGCTGAGAATTCAAGTGAGATAAGGAATGTCTCAAAAATATCTACTGGAGTTGGCTACATGAAGTCATTAAAAACTTTAGCAACAACTGTTTCAGGTGAATGTCTGGGGTAAGAGCTAAATTGAAATGGGGTATGGAATAGGAGGTGAGGAAATGAGAAAAACAAGCATAAAGTACTTGAGAAGTTTGGCTACAAAGAAGAGGTAAGAAAAAGAGTAATAGCTAGAGGAGGATGTAGGGTTGAAAGAAAACTTTTAAAAATCAGTAATGACCAGAAAAGGTTAAAAAGCTGATGGAAAAATGAGACAGAAATGGTGAAAATATAAATGAGAAAAGGTAGGGGTAAATGAGGTCCAAAGCACAATGGGAGCAGGGACAGAGGGTATTTACCTTAGAAAGGAAGAGAAGAATAATTTGCCTATCAAATTAATAAAGAATTCAGGTAAATAATACCCAGTGTTTGCTAGGATGATAATAAAGAGATAATAATACTCTATTATTAGTGAGAGTATGAATTGGTATAACCTTTCTGTAGACAATTTAGCATAATATAAGACAACTAAATAAATTTATACTCTAATGCCAAGTTCTTCTTCTAATAGGGTATCCTATGGAAGTTATCAGACATGCCTGAAAAATTGGCAACAACTTAAATGTCCAACAGTGGCGGGGCGGGGGGAATGGTTAAATATATTATGATATAATTGAATATTTTATGGGAATTACAAACCACATTTTCGAAGATTAGTGAAATAGGTAATCACTCATGATGGTATGTTAGGTGAAAAGAGGATATAAAATGATGTGTTCCTGATGAATTCTGGAAAAATTTTGAAAACTGTTCCACAATTTCAGAAAACAAATATTCAGAAACCTCAGAGATACAACATCACAAACAAAGAAAATGGCTTAAAAAAAATGTTAATACTGCATAGCTCTGGATACTGAAGTAATGAGCGAGTTATATTCCTTGTTTTACTTTTCTATACTTACTAGAACTTATATTAATATCACAATTTTATTTTCTCTTACAAAATATTAACAAGAATGAAGAATAAACAAAAATGATGAAGATAGGGAGTTAAGGCAAAAGTTAAGAAGTTCTCCAGGTGGAAGCTGAGGCAGGAGGATCACTTGAGCTCAGGAGATTGAGGCCAGTCTGGGCAACACAGTGAGAACTCCGTTTCCAGAAAATAAAATAAGTGATACAGTTTAAAAAAAAAAAAAAAAAAAAAAGGAAAAATGGAAGATTACTAGAAATCACTCTAGTATAAACTTGACTTATTTTCTTTAAAATAAAGAATAACATTCAAAGTTAGGTGGACTAATTTTCATTGATGTAGCACTTACCATGACCATGCACTGTTCTCTGTCGCCCAGGCTAGAGTGCAGTGGCGCTATCTCGGCTCACTGCAAGCTCCGCCTCCCAAGTTCACGCCATTCTCCTGCCTCAGCCTCCCAAGTAGCTGGGACTACAGGCACCTGCCACCACGCCTGGGTAATTTTTTGTATTTTTTTAGTAGAGACAGGGTTTCACCATGTTGGCAAGGATGGTCTCGATCTCCTGACCTCGGGATCTGCCCGCCTCGGCCTCCCAAAGTGCTGGGATTACAAGCGTGAGCCACCGCGCCCTGCCGCACCATGCACTATTCTAAGTACACTAGGCACACCAACTCATTTAAGTCCTCACAGTAACCTGGAGGTAGATACTATTATTAACTCTATGTTACAGATGAGGAAACTGGTAGAAAAGCTCTCTCAGGTCATATAGCTTTAAGTGTCTGTGGTCCTATCCCTAACCTTATGTGACTATTTTACCACATAAGAAAAAGAACCTGTGAACAAAAGCCAATGATGTGTTTTTCCCCACTAAAGTTTAGGTTTTGCTATCTCCTTCCCAACTAACAATTCAAAGATTGGGTTGTGCATTGTCTGTATGTTTAAGAAACAGAAGCTTCTTACTATGGCCTCATATCTACCTGATTCTTACCAAAAACAGTCTTCCTTGGTATTTCTTTCTCCATTATCCATCTTTTTTTCTTACTCTCCAACTTAAGGCTCTCAACTGGTTTGGAAAGTAGATATGCTGTTCATGGAGAAAATAAAAAGAACAACAACAACAAACATATATGACACTTCAGACATTTTTATAGAGAAGATAATTCTATCCTGACACAGTAATCTAAGCTGCTGAAGGGTAAGGCCAGAAGAGCACCATAGACTTGTGTATCTCTGGCTCAGTATCAGAAAGGACTTTCATCCAGATTCAGTGAGAAAATCAGCTACTGTGTCCAAAGGATATTAGCAAACCTGAACCCCGACCCAAAAGTGAACTTAGTCACTTCAGCAGTCCTATAGCTTTTAACAGTAGGAAGAGACTACTAAATGGACAGATTAGGTAAACATATAGAAACCACCTTTACGCAATGAATTCAGGTTCCTAAAGTTTTCCAGCATCACATTCCTGTACAGGTTCTTTACAGCAGAGTCCAGTTGCCCCCACTCTTCCTTGCTGAATTCCACAACCACATCTTTGAATGTCACTGGTTCCTAAAACATCAAGTTCCTTTTTAATCAAAGGTGTCACTCCCCAAAACACTACCAGAGGAGGAATGGATTGGAAGGAATAGGGTAGGAGTCAGAATACACCAGAAATTGATAGGAGGTTCTAAGTGATGAAAATCAAATTGTAGTAAGGGCCAAACAAATTGGTACTATATATACTCTGTTAGGGATATAAAAGAAAAGTGAAGTGCAGTCCTTATTCTACAGTAGCATACATTATGGTTGAGGGGAAAAAAAAGACAACTGAAATAACTGTGGAACAAAAAATTACTATGCCATACAAATAATTTACTTAAAAGGAGTTCAAAACAGGAAGAATTTGTGGTAGTTCTGATGGAAATTTGTAATTAAAATGTAGGCTCTGGTGGGAGGAGAGGTAGGGCATTTTCTTTAATTAAGAAATGCTGCCTGATAACTGTTTTCATTTGGGACTCACAGTTTAACATCACTCATCAAATGGGCAAGATTGCCTGACTGCCCAAAGTAGCCTCCCTATTAATCAGTTACTACTGCATTGTTTATTTTCTATGTAATAATTATTACTCTCTACAATTACCTTATTTGCTTGTATTTGCCTGTATACCTCTACTAGAATGTGATCTCTACAAGGCTGGGATTTTGTTTTATTTATCAATTGTATTTTCAGGCCTCAGAACAGTATCTGGCATATTATGCACTACATAAATATTGGCTAATGAATAAATTCCCTCATTTATCACACCATCAATTATTCCACTTCTCTCTCCAGCATCCTCAACCTTGTCTTTAGTGGCACCTTCAATCTCACTGAAATATATAAACGTCTTCCTTTCCTCTCCTTCAAGCCAGTCTTTATGAATAAGTTGTCTGCATTAATTTTGTCTGCTTCCTCACTTCCTCTTTCCTCAACACACCACATCTGGCTTAGATTCCTGTGCATTTTAGTATCTCCGTGAGTGAATAGACACTACTTGGGCTGTATTACTTTGACGCTTTAAAGCATTTCTCCCTTAAATATTCTTACCCCTTGGCCTCAGTGACATCATATTTCCTTGGTTTTCCCCTACATCTTTTGGTCCTGTCTTTTTAGTATGCTTTGAGGTTTCTTCTACCCTTGGGTAGTAAGTGACATTGCTCTGGATTCTACTCTTGAGCCTTAATTCTCAACGTTTTCTGAGTAGGCTCTACATCCATAGCGTCTACAGATAAAATAAAACTATATTTTTGAGGGAACAGATACACAGAGCGACTATATGGCTAAGAGTATATCACCAACTAAAATAGGTCCAGTGTCCTGTGGGAAAATAAAAGTCTTATGTTCTTGGATGGAACCATGTTTGGCAAAAGTTCAAAGATCAAAAAATTGAAAGCAGGTAATACTAAAAATGAGCATATATGTTCAGTAACAACTAGAATCCTAATTCACCTGTGGTTTGCCTGTTCGTGAGCCAGCTTTCATTTTCTCCTTAATGTTCCCCATCTGTGGGGCAGAGTCCTTGCAGGGCGTATCTGAGGAAGAGGAAGGAAAATATTAGGGAGACAAGTTTTGCCCTAGAGCAACTTCTAATAATTATAGTTGTTTTAATATGATATTCACAGGAATTATCCATAGAACTTTGAAAAAAATAATGTCAGGCCCTACCAGTAAACACAATCTTCAAAGGTCAGGCCTAGACCTTGTATTTTTAAAATATTTTAAATGTGATTCTGATATGCTTCCATGGGTTGAGATCTATTGAATCAGAAAGAGGGACAAAATAATATTTTCAGACCTCATCTATGCTTATAGCAGATTCCAAAAAATAACTAATTCTGTCATAACTAAAGCCTAACTACAGCGTAGCCATCACAGGCTGTAATTCTACTTGGAGCTTATAATATTTTATCCAACCAATCCCTTCTTCAAACACTCCAAAGAGAATTCTTTTCAAGGATTGTTTTCCTGTAGGTTGCTCTGTGCTTACTATACACAGACTTAAGCAACCTGTCCACCTTGAACTATTGCTTCTTTCAAAACATAAAATTCTGAGGGACAACCAATTCTCTTATCCAGCCATTCAGTGAGAAGTTTATCCAGGGGCCACTGTGGAAGATTCATGAGTTACATCAGTGATCCTCAAGTGTCACACTGGTCTGTGAAGTTTTCACTGATTCAGGGTGAAATGAAAAGAGTAGAAACAATGTAGTAAGTTTGTTATAACATTATATTTATTCAATATAAGGGACTTTCTTTTGATGTTAAAATGTCTTCTAATATGTTATTGATTTAAAAAATGTTTTACTTAAAAAGATTTGGCAAACCTGTATCATCTCCACCCCCATTTTAAAACTTTTCATGACCTTTGAAACCCCCCAGAAATCTTAAAACCATGCAGTTACATAATAATCAGCATGAATTCTCCATTATAAATGTATAATTGGGTTCAACAATAATTTAAACAACTGCATGGGGACTTCTTAAAACACTATCAGGGCAGGCCTGGTGGCTCACACCTGTAATCCCAACAACTTTGGGAGGCCATGGTGGGAGGAATGCTTGAGCCTAGCATCCAAGACCAGCCTAAGCAACATAGGGAGACCCTTTCTTTGCAAATAATAATAATAATAAATTAGCCAGGTATGGTGGTGTGTGTATGTGGTCTCATCTACTTGGGAGGCTGAGGGAGGAGGATCACCTGAGCCTAGGAGGTCGAGGCTGCAGTGAGTGGTGATCGCACCACCACACTCCAGGCCTGGTGACAAGTGAAACCCTGTCTGAATAAAAGCAAACAAAAATCCAAATTTCTCAGCAACGTACCATGTGAATGCTGTAAATATTATGGTCTAACTTTTTATTTTGTTTGTTTTAAAAGAGGGTCTCGCTCAGTCCAGGCTGCAGTGCAGTATGGTGCAATCACACCTCACTACAGTCTCAAACTCCTGGGCTCAACCAATCCTCCTGCCTCAGCCTCCTGAATAGCAAGGACTACAAGCATGTGCCACCATGCTCGGATAAAGTTTGTTTTTTGTTTTATATTTTTTCTTTTTTTCTTTAGAGACAGGATCTTTCAATGCTGCCCAGGCTGGTCTTGAACTCTTGGCCTCAAGTGATCCTCCTGCCTCAGCCTCCCAAAGAGTTGGGATTACAAGTGTGAGCCTGGCCCTGAGATCTGTTAACTTTATTCAAGTCTATATAACACTTTGTAGAATGTCAGTCTGCTCAATTCCATAATCTTTAGGTCAGTACAATGTTGTTCCTTGTTGCTGACATTCTTGGAAATTCTTGAGGTATCTTGGAAAGGTACAAATGCCTCCAATCAGCTATCCTCTTATTTATTGCTCTCTCTAAATATCATTTTCTTCCCTTAGTTCTTCTCTGCTGACCTCCCCTTCTTGAACTTTTAGCATCGTGTTCTCCGAAACCCTCATTCCATTCAAAGAAACATCTATATACATTCTCAAATTCTTTATAGACTCTTCCTTCTCCCTTGCTAAATGGATCTTGGCATCATCAAAGGCACCTTTTTCCATCCTGTAAGCACTATGATCTTGGAAATTGTTCTGATCTACTTGTACCTCCCTTCCACTTCCTAGTATTTTCTGTCATGCAAAAATATTTCTTACTGGTTTATGCCATTTAACTATACTGTTCTTGATGTTATAATATATTAAGCTATCACACATTCATTTTTTCAACACATATTTACTATCTCCTATGTGCGAGATACAGAAATACCTGCCCTCAGAGAGCCTAGTGTGTTGTGAATGACCAACACTAAAGTAATTGTACTAGGCCAATAAAAACTGTGGTTACTTGGTCCACATTGTTGCTTTTCACCCCAAATCCTGACAGTCTTTTAATAGGTTACTTCAACACTGACACAGACACCCCTTCCAGCAACCCAGACTGATAGAACTTTGACTTTCTTATCTCTAATAACCATCAGCAACCAATCTACTTCCTTGCTCATACTCTGGTCTTTATTACTTAGAACTATCCTACCATGCATATAAAATTAGATAAATCAATCGATAACTGCATCCTCCTATCCTTTCAATTTTCACGTCCTTGCTTTTTGTATATTCTCCAACTTTTATCAGAGTCCCACTACACTACATTGATTCTTTAATTTTCTCCCATTCTATCATGGCTCTAGTGAAGTCACTTCATTCTCTATTAAGCTTAGAACTAAGTTTAAGGTAAAATTCACATAATGTAAAATTCACCATATTAGCTATTTTAAAGAATATAATCCAGTGGCTTTTAATACATTCATAATGTTGTGCAATGATCACCACTATGTAATTCTAGAACATTTTCATTACCCAGAAAGAGCCCCATATTCATTTAGGAGTCACTCCCATACACTCCCTTTCCTCATACTGTCTCTACGAATTTGCCTATTCTGGACATTCTATATAAATTCAATCATATAGTATGTGACCTTTTGTGTCTGACTTCTCTCACTTAGCATAATGTTTTGGAGTTCCAAACATTTTTTTTTAAACATGTATCAGTACTTTTATTCTTTTTTACAGCAGAATAATACTGCATTGTAGGTATATAGCACAGTTTATCCATTCGTTAGTTGATGGATATCTGGGTTGTTTCCACTTCTTAATGTGAATATGTGTCTTGAATTCTCTGGGGTATATGGTAATTCTATGTTTAATTTTTTGAGGAACCACCAAACTATTTTTCACAGTGGCTGAACCAGTTTATATTGCCAACAACGACATACAATTCCAAACAATTTCTCTACATCCTAGTTAACCCTATTCTTTTTCCTTTATTATAGCCATCCTAGTGGGTGTCATTATGGTTTTGAGTTGCAATTCCCTAATGACTAGTGATCCTGAACATTTATTCCTATACTTTTTGGCTATTTGTATATCTTCTTTGGAAAAATATCCATTCAAGTCCTTTGTCCATTTAAAAAACTATGTTGCTTATCTTGTTATTGAATTGTAAGAGTTCTTTATATTTTCCTGATATTAGACCCTTATCAGATATATGATTTTCAAAATGTTTTTTCTCATTCTGTAGGTTTTTTGCTGCCTTGATGGTGTCTTTTGATGCAAAAAAGTGTTTAATTTTGATGGTCTAATTTATCTATTTTTTCTTTCGTTTCTTGTATTTTTGGTGTCATAGCTAAGCATTGATTACCAAACTTAAGGTGATGAAGAGTTATTTCTATATTTTCTACTCAGAATTTTATGACTTTAGCTCTTATATTTAGACAATTGACCCATTTTGAGTTAACTTTTGTGCATGATATGAGGTAAGGCCCCTACTCCAATCTTTTGCATATGGAAATCAAGTGGTCCCAGCAACATTTGTTGAAAAACTATTATTTTCTCATTTAATGCCTTGGCACCCTTGTCAAAAATTAATTGGACATAGATGTATGAGTTTATTTCTGGACTCTTAATTCTATTCCAATACCACATAGCTTTGATTATTGCAGTTTTTTAGTGAGTTTTGAAATTGAGAAGTGTACATTGTAAAACTATCTTCTTTATGAAGGCAGTTTGACTATCTTGGGTCCTTTCCAATTCCATATGAATTTTAGGATCTAATTGTCCATTTCTGCCAGGAAAAAAAAAAAAAAGCAGCTGGGATTTTGATAGGGATTGCATTTGAATCTGTAGATTGCTTTGGGGGAGTATTATCTTTATGATATTGTTTTCCAATACGTGAACGCAGGATTTACTTAGGTCTTTAATTTCAACAATGGTTCGTAGTCTTCAGCAGACAAGTCCTACGTTTCTCTTTTATTTTTCACAGATTATAAATGAAATTATTTTCTTGGTTTCTTTTTAGGGTCATTCATTGCTATAGGCACATAACCTATTTTTGTTGATCTTGCATCCTGCAACTTTGAATTTATTAGGTCTAATAGTTTTTTACTGGGTTATTTAGAATTTTGGCTATATAAGAGTACAACATCTGCCAGTAGGGATAGTTTCACTTCTTCCTTTTCAATCATGATACTTTTTCTTTTTTTCTTGCCTAATTGCACTAGCTAGAACGTTCAGTATGACATTGAATAGAAGTGGCAAGAGTGGACATTCTTGTCTTGTTCCTGATTCTAAGAACAAAGCTTTTACTTGTTCATCAAGTTCATCAAGTATAATGTTAACTGTGGGTTTTTTATAAATGCCCTTTGTCAGGTCGAGTGAGTTCACTTCTAGTCTTTTTTTTATTTTTTGTCATAAAAGGGCATTGGATTTTGTCAGATGCTTTTTCTGCATCAATTGAGATAATCATGCACTTTTCCCTTTTCACTGTATTAATATGATGTACAACACTGATATATTTTTATTTGTTGAACCATATTTGCATTCCTGGGATAAATCCCACTAAGTCATTTTGTATAGTCCTCTTAAAATGCTGTTGGATTTGGTTTGCCATTTTTCTTTTGCTGTGATTTCTTTGTCAGGCTTTGGCATCAGATTAGTACTTGCCTCATAGGATAAGTTAAAAAGTGTTCCTCCAATTTTTTGGAAGAGTTTGAGAATACTGGTGTTAATTTTTCAAAAGTTTAGTAGAATTCACCAGTAAAGCCATATCATCTTTGAGTTTTCTTTGTTGAAATTTTAAAAATAACTAATTCAGTCTTTTGTTATTGGTGAGTTGAGTTCAGATTTTCTATTTCTTCAGTCAGTTTTGGTCATTTGTGTTTTTGGAATTTGTGAATTTCATCTAAGTGCATCTAATTTGTTGGCATTTAATTGCTCATAGTATTCTCTTATGAACCCTTTCATTTTATGCAAAGTCAGTAGTAATGTCCCCACTTTTCCTGATTTTAGTAATTTGAGTCCTCTTTTTCTTGGTTAGTGTAGCTATACCTTTGTCAATTTTGTTGATCTTTTCAAAGTACCAACTTTCAGTTTTGTTGGTTCTACTACTTTTGTGTTCTCCACATCATTTATCTTTGCTCTAATATTTATTTTCTTTCTTCTTCTTGCTTTTAGGTTTTCTTTTTCTAGTTCCTTCAGGTAGAGGGTTGAGATCTCTTTTTTTAATGTAGGCATTTATAGCTATAATTTGAGCCATGCCTTCACTGTATGTCATAAGTTTTGGTATGTTGTATTTTTGTTTCCATTTCTCAAAATATTTTTTCATTTCCTTTGTGCTTTCCTTTTTGACCCATTGATTATGTGACTGTTAATTTCCACTTATCTGTGAATTATCCAGATTTCCTTCTGTTATTGATTTCTAATTCTGCTATAGTTGGAAAAGATACTTCATGAGATATCAATCTACTTAAATGTTCTGAAACTTGTTTTTTAGTCTAACATTTGGTCTATCCTGGAGACTATTCCATGTATACTTGAAAATGTATCTTCTGTTGTTTTTTGGGTAGTACACTCTGTATATTTGTTAGTTCAAGTCAGTTTATAGTGTTTCTCAAGTCTTCTATTTCCTTTTTAATCTTTTTTCTAGTATTTTTATCTGTTAATAAAATTGGGGTGAAATCTCCAATAATTATTCTTGATCTATTTCTCTTTCACTTCTGTATTTGCTTCATATATTTTGAGGCTCGAACTGTTGTAGTTATTGCTCATTTAGTAACTTTTGAACTAATTTTGTAAAGTCTATATTCCATGTTGTGTTTACCTGCATGAATCTGTTCCCTCAGCTTAGTGGTCAGCTTGTAATATCACAGAGATTTTCTTAAATGCCTTGAAACATAAAAATAATATCAAAAACAAAAACCATCAACTGGTCTCTGCAGCTGCATTGTGTATATTAGGGCACACTCACTCACTCAGACACTTTTAACTCTACATTGTTCTTCACTTCTTGCTTGTGTAGCACCTGAAGGTCAGCTAGAGATAAGAGTTAGGGCTTTCTCAGGTCTTTCTAAACATGTCTTCAGTCTTCCAGATTTTCAGAAATATGTGGGAGCTTTCAAAATCCCTTATTCCCTCAAAGCATATCATTCTTCAGCATCTCAACTGTTATTATCTCAGACAGCAGTAGCTAATACATTTTCCATGAAATGTTTTTGACAAATACACCCCAGGTAGCCAACTCAGTTCTGAGTGACTTTTGAGCTAGGTAAAATAAGGGCAAGCCCTATGAGCAGGTTTTTCAGAGAGCCACCAGACAAACCAAAGAAACAACCAAAAGACTTTCTTCAGTTCTGTATTACCCTGCAACCTCTCATTTGCCTTTTCTACTAGATTTCTCAAGAATAGTCTATAATCATGATCACATTCCCACCTCAAACCTATGTTTTTTAACCCATATGATGGGCAGAATAGCAGCCCCCAAAGATATCCACGTCTTAGTCCTTGGATACATGGCAAGAAGGACTCTGCAGATGTGATTAAAGTCAAGGACCTTAAGATGAGGGAGATCATCCTGAATTATCCAGGTGATCACAACCTAATTACATGAATCCTGAAAAGTGAGGAACCTTTCCCAGTGTGGTGAGACAGTGAGAAGCACCATGAGTGAGCAAGAGCTATGACAACAGAATAAAGTGTCAGAGATGTGGCAGTATGAAAAGGACTTGGCCCATTGTTGCTAGCTTTGAAGACAGGGGAAGGGGAACATAAGCCCCAGAAAGAAAACGGTACCACCTTTACCTTGATTTTAGCTGAGGGAGACCCATGTTTGATCTCTGATCTACAGACTTGTAGAATAATACATTCATGTTGTTTTAAGCCACCAAGTTTGTGGTAATTTATTATAGTAGCAATAGAAAACTAATACAACTCACTACAAAGAAGCACCCCTCAAATCCTCTAAAACTGCTCCAACTAAACCTTAAAATTACTCCTAATCAACAATTTCAATGAATTATTTTTAATATTGATCCTAATAGGACCTTTTTGGTATACCATTGTTGAACATTCACTTCTTGAAAATTTCTCCTTTCTTAACTCAGATACCAATCTTTTCTGGTTCTCTGATTTCCTAGATTATTACTTTCTAGGAATTATTAGGCTTCTCTTCTTTTGCTCATTAAAAAGTATTTTTTAGACAAAGACTAAATATAACCACAATACCAACACAGTCACTCTCCCCAATCAATAATTCCTCATTAAATATCCAGTTCATGGCCTCTTATCTTATAAGGTCCACACATTCACATGATTTAAAAAACTTAAAAGATGTATAACTAATCTCCATATCACTTTGCCATACTCCTTCCCTTAAAAACTGGACTGTCTTATAGTTTCCCAGTTTGTATTTTACAAATGGTATTATCATGGTATAGTTCAACATGTTCCACTATCCTCTATATTTCCTGTAACTGATAGTTACACCTAGACCAGCTCTTAAATATTGACGCTCCCTAAGGATTTGTATTTCTCCTACTGCTCTGTTCATACATATAAGCTTCCAAATCTTCTCTTTCTGAACACTGAAGGCATACTGTTAACTATATATTGGTTTATTCATTGTGGAAGTCCCACAGGAACCTCAAATAAAACGTGCCACATAATTAAAGTATTACAACTTCTCCCCCCACTCCCAAATTCCACTCATGCAGGCCAGTACATGTGAATTTATGTCAAAAGGTATCCTATTTATAAGTTTATAATTCCTTTAGGTTCAAACTCCTGCTTTCCCAATGCTCATTCTCTAATATCTAATCTATCACAATAGCCTAACTGGTTTTTCTATTTTCAGAACCCTCAGATCTCTCTCCTTTACATGAGACATCAGTAAACTTTTTCTGTAAAGGGGCAGATAACAAATATTTTAGACTTTGCGGAAAATACAGTCTCTGCTACAAGTACCCAACTCTCCTCATAGCACAAAAGCAATCATAGACAAAATGTAAATTGACATAGCTATGTTCCAATAACACTTTATTTTAAAAAATATTTGGCCTGTGTGCCATTTTTTACCAACTCCTGCTCTAAATTGATGTCAACATAATATTTTTAACTGGCAAATCAAACTCTCTCACTCCCCTACCCAATCTGTGAGATCTAATTCTCTATTTCTATTACTTACAGAATAAAGTCAAGGCTGCCTAATAGAGTAGTATAAAGTCCTTCAAGATCTGGCACCTGATACCCTCTGACCTCAAAAAAAGATAGTTTCTCTTTACATGGGAAAGGTCAAGTATTTTACCTTCAATTTTTTTATATTCTTACCTTCACCTTCAAGCATTTCAATCACATCTTCTATGAGGGTCACCATATCTTTACTGTTGTTTGGATGTTGTAAATTCACCCATGTTCTGACTTCTTCAGGCAGGATTGCCAGGAATTGTTCCAGCACCAGCAGTTCTATAATCTGCTTCTTTGTATGAATCTCTGGTCTCAGCCATTGAAGACAGAGCTCCCAGAGTTGGCTCAGGGCTTCATGGGGCCTAGACACTTTCAAATACTGGAAATGCCTGAACTTTTGACGAGATGCCTCAGAGTCATGTGTCTCCACAATGGGGATGGTTTCCTGCTGCCAAGAGATATCTGCTCTCAGAACCTCTCTTTGTTCATGTAGAGACATGTTTTGAGGTTTTGAGATAGCCATCAACTTGCTCAGAGGCTGCATCTTCCTAAATAGAACTCCCACAGTAGTTCAAATCCACCTTACTAGATTGCAGTAATTCTCAGGCTTGAGCTAAGCACCTGTGTACTATATGCAGCGTGATTTAAGCCAAGTTATTTCACGGTAAGAAGGAAAGCTCCAGGAACTTTATACACAAAGCCAATATTCAGATACCTGAGCAACTGAAAAAAGATAGAAATTAACCCACAGGTAACAAACATATATTAGCATAGTTTTAAAACATAACTATTGTTATTAAAATTGCCTAAGAAAAATACATATCTGGATTCTCCTTCTATTTTATTTTCCTTTCTTAAAACTAGAAAATATGCTTTTCCTTTCTCCTAACCAGTTTCCCAAAGGACACACACAGATAAATAGACATACCGAAACAAATGATGAAGAGTCCTTTGATTTAAAAAGACTTCATAATTGAATTACAATTAGATTTATTCCATATCAAGTAGCAAACCATTTTTACCTTAAAATTAAGCAACACAAAACTTCAGGTAGGATATTAAGGTTTCAGAATAGATATGACTGAAAAACCTTACCCCAAGTTCTTATTAAAATGCTAATAAAATTCTATGAGTGAAACTGACAATAGCACTAGAAATTAAGGTAAGAGACAATTGTTTAAAATATACTAGAATAATATCCATAAACTATTATTAGGAATAAATCAAAAAGTGGATTCCCAGACTACAGTGAAAAGTTTGTATCTGTTAGGACTTACCATGGACAATTATGCAATGCCCACCAGGGATGTCTTAGGCGCAACTGAACATTTAGACTCACAAGACTACTATTAGTCATATTTGGCACCAATTTACTCAGAAGGCAAAAAACAACTTGCTAGCAGAATAATATGCATTTTTCTTCAGTGTGAGTCTTTGCAGAGTGTAGCTCAAGTGCAGGGAGATGAGACCCATAAACGTGGTGTAGGAAACACTCTGACTCAAAAGAATTCTCCCAGGAGCCAATATCTCTCATAACAACTGAGCACAACTTTACGGGTTGTCTCAAAGAGCTTGTCAAATTATAGGTGTCACTACATTCGGGGCTGTCCAGATACAACTTTTTCTATTTGATTTACAGTTCTCCAAGTCCAGATGCAATTTACTATTCAGGTGTCATTTTGATTATGATCATCAAAGGTTAGTGGTTCTCAATCAGGAGATTTTGCCAACAGGGGAAATTTGGCAATGTCTAGAGACAGTTTTGATTGTTACAGCTAGAGATTGTACCTGGCCTCTAGGAAGTCAAAGCCAGGGATGTTGCTAAATATCCTACACAGGATAGCCCCCAATAGCAAAGAATTACCCAGTCCAAAGTGTCGATAATTGCAAGGTTTAGAAACTCTGCTATAGGCAATATATAAATGAGAGTACATACTTTGGAGTCATAGATACATGAGTTTATATCTCAGCTGTACTAGTTACTATATGTATAAAGCTGAGCATTTGCATTCTCAACTGTAAAATGGATATAAAAATATCTGATCAAATTATAGGTATTAAAAGAGCTCTCATCTCATTTCTTGATACACACAGTAAGCACTCAGTAGATCATATGCACACATGTATGTTACAATGTTAGATCTTACCTATTGGCCAAAAGCTTGTGCGACCTTGTCCATGGCAATGCCTGCCTGAATAGATCACTCAGCATTCAAATAAGTATTAGTGAACAGAGTAGGGGAAGGACACACAGAACTATTAAAAGACAGTTTAGTGGCAGATGAGTGGTAAGAGCCAGGTTTCTCAATGTTTGACTAGAAATTTACAGAAAATCAAGGGAAGGAGTCTAGAATGATCCTTGTGATAATGGATTAGAGCTGGAGACCTACGTGTGAACTTGTATTTGGCTGAATTAGATGAAGATGGTTACATAAATATTTACATATATGTATATATACATAGATTAGTATAAACACATATTTCTTTGCTCTGTTGGCTAAGTAGGTCTAGAAGCAAGAACAGCCCAGCAGCAAAAGAACAATTAGCTCCCAGATCTTGGTTTCTAATACCATTCTCCAACAGGAACCAGGATTTCTTGGAGAAATGGCTGATTCTAGGACTGAGGCTCATACAACATAAGCATGGAGCATCTTATAGTGCCAGAAAGTAAAAAAATGCTCAAAAATTTTTTTTTTAAAAAAAGAAACTGAAACATTTATTGGGGCACATCAAAGGTACACAGGAGCCAAATGAAAGAGCTCCTTGTGGCCAAATCTGGAACAATATAAGCAACAGAATATTAGATAATTAAAACAAATTAATACTCATGAGCCACACTGATATAAATGGCAACTTATTAATAAATGGGGGAGAATAAATCTATGCAGAAAAATTCTGAATAATTTATGCAAATTCTCAGCCACCCACAAGGTAGAGCATAACTCCCCACCCCACCGCTTGAGTATGGACTCTGCATAGGCATTTCCTGCCAAAGAGGAAATGTTGGGGGAGGGGAAAGGTAAATTTACAGAGGAAAAACCTGACAAATACCACCTCACCCACGTGACCAAGATTAACATCAATAGCCATAAGTCATGTTGGCAGGATGTAGCCTTGAGATAATGTGATGAAAATGGCATTTTGCCTCTGTGATCTTCCTGCTCTAAACTCATAACCCCAGTCTAATAATGAGAAAAACATAAAATCCCAACAGATGGTTCTCCATACTTAACCAATACTCCCTCATAACTGTCAGCATGATCAGAAACAAGGAATGTCTGAGAAACTGTCACAGCCAAGAGAAGCCTGAGGAGGCATGACAACAGAATGTAATGTGGTATACTGGATGGATTCTATATAAGAAAGACATTAGGTAAAAATTAAACTTGAATAAAGCATGGACTTTAGTTAATGTAGTATTATTAATTGTAACAAAGGTACTATACTAATGTAAAATGTTACTAATAGGAAAAATTAGTGGAGGGGTGTATGGACACACTGTTGTACTATCTTCTCTATTTTCCTGTAACTTTATTCAATTTATTTAGAATTTTTTTTTATCTGTGAATGCAAGCTCCCCAAAGGATTTCCCACAGCAAGTGAAAAGCCACAGAGGCAGGCGTCTTCTGGCTTGAAAGATCCCTTTTATGTTGTCATGGCCCGGGGAGGAAAAGGGCAATGGTGCCTTTCTTGGGCTATTCCTGGGTCTCACTGGATAGAAAATTGCTTCCGGTTGCCCTGAAGCAAGCATTTCCTGCAATGAATCCCTCTGGGGTGCTCCTTGACATCTCCCCAAACTCGTAACACAAGTCCATCTTTCTCCTCATTCACATCTGCCAAGGCTCACCGTAATACAATAGACTGAAAACCTGCCACAACTATTGACATCCACGCTCCTCCTGATCTGGCCTCATTAGCTCCACTTTTGATTTATGCAATTGCATTTGTTCAGGACACTAACAATTTCCAGGCAGATCTTTCTTTACTTGCTCTAAAAATATACCACTCAGCCTTAACCCATGAGGACACAAAATAAACAACAATGAGGGTGCAGCTGGCTCAGTGAAGTTTTCTGCAGATGAAAGGCCCACTTAGAGGACTCATGATCTCACCTGACATAGAAAACAAATTGGAACCACCTCTACACTCTAGCTCAATTAAAGAAAACAAGCACAATGCTATGGCAAAGAATCTTTTTTTTTTTTAGACGGAGTTTTCGCTCTTGTTGCCCAGGCTGGAGTGCAATGGCACAATCTCGGCTCACTGCAGCCTCTGCCCCCCAAGTTTAAGTGATTCTCCTGCCTCAGCCTCCCAAGTAGCTAGGATTACAGGCACCTGCCACCATGCCCAGCTAATTTTTTGCATTTAGTAGAGATGGGGTTTTACCATGTTGGTCAGGCTGGTCTCAAACTCCTGACTTCAGGTGATCCACCCACCTCAGCCTCCCAAAGTGCTGGGATTGCAGGTGTGAGCAACCAGCCGAGAGTGATCTCTTAAATATGACTGGTGGAATAGTCCTGAAGTAGTATCATTGAGTCCAACAAAAAAATGAACTATGGGCCCAGATACTTTGAAAGTAACAAAAATGGAGAAGGAAAAAAATAAAAGCTCACAGGCCATATGTCAAAGACAAAATAGAAAAGGCTTTATGCTAAAAAGTAAAAGTAACAAAGACGTTAATTGCAACAATAAACATACTGTGTAAAAATTTAAACTCAAACTACATAAAACTCAAAAGACATCCAAAATGAGAACTCCAAAACTGAAAGTAAAATGATTTTTAAAAAATACCAGGCAAACAAAAAATATTCAAGAGTGTAGTGAATTAAAATTATAATGCATTAAAAGCACAAATACATTAGAGGAAACTAAATGATTATAACTCAATGAAATATAACTATCATTAAATGTACAACATACTTGAAACATTTTTAGCAAAATTCTCAGAAAACAAGAAATGGAGTCAACAATGATACAATAGAAATGGGATATTAGGTAACTTTCTTAGACTTTGACAGATAAAGTCGAAAAAGTAATAGTATAATGGATATAAATAATATGCTTAGCCTAATAAATAGAACTAGATAAAATGTGGTTTCTATTCAAGCACCTATGGGAATGTTTATGAAAGTGATTTATTAGGCTACCAAATAGAAAATCCTTGATAAATGGTAAACAATAGTGGAAACCACATTTATTACTAGAATGCAAAACCAGAAATTAAAACCACATAGAAAAAACAATTTAACCTACTTTAAAATTCAAATGTTTGCTACTAAAAAAAATAAAAATAAAAAAAAAGAGAATCAAAAGTACAACTGCAAAGTATCTAAAAACAGTAAAAACATTGTATGTCAAAATCTAAAGAGCACAGCTGAAGCTCCTGATAGGCAATGGAAAAGCCTTACATATAATTAAACAAGAATGAGATGCATTAACTATCCAACTCAGGAAATAAAAAAAGCAACAAATATACTGGGAGGTTTGTAGGTGAAAAACACAAATTAATGAATTACTCACTGTAAACAGTTACAGAGCTAGGACAGGGAGAGACGTTCAGGATGGCATGCCGCATTTAATTAAGATTTCCGAGGTGGAACAGTTTTGATGATAGAGATCCAAGGTGTGACGTGTCTTCAAGTAGCTTAAATGGTAAGTCATGAACACTGGAATATACAAAGGCAAGAAATATAACCGTTAAACTCTAAAGTACTGAATAGATGCCTCTGATATAAAGGTGGGATTCAGGATTAAGACACAGAGCCGGTGCCACTGTGACGGAGGGACCCGAACGTCGTAGTGGACGGTTAGACGAATATAATCAGGTGGCACCAGTTCTACGGCTTTACGGCCGCAAGGAACTTGAACAGCTGCTAATTATGGGAAAAGGGTATTGTCTGTGAAGAGAGTTATTTCTAATCAAACAGGTTGTAGGTGAGACAGCTGCTTAAGGTAAGAACCACGTGGCGAGATTAGCTCAGATAAAGAGGAACAGAAAACAGTTTGCAAATAAGTGACTGAATATAAGTCACTTACAGTAAATGGAGAAATAACTATATTAAAATAAGTACGATACTTGGAGGTTTTAATGTTTTAGGGAGGTGGCCAGGAATGACTGGGAAAACAAGGCAATATGGAATTAAAACTCCATTGTCTTTCCCAGTTGATTGATTCAGTCACACTTGGTTTTTCCATAAGGCATCAATAGCAGCCATTCCCAAACCAGCTGATCATAACATACTAACCACTTTGAGCGTCTGGAGACTGCCCCTATTACAGAATGGAAGAGGAGACAGGAGTGTGGTTAAATCCTTGCTTTAGCGGAGCTGGATCCTGACCCCAGCCGTCCCGCGGCCCACCCCTAGTCCTCGGTCGCTGCTCTCACGCTAGTCTTACTTCCGCAGCCCACGTTTCTATCCCTCCAGTCAGCTCGCGCCCTCCTCCGGTTCTCAGGCACAGACCTTGGAGGGCAGCGTGGAAATTGGGTAACTGCAAGCAAGCTGAGGGGAGCTGCACGTTCCCCATGGACGCCCTCAAGCGTGATTCCCAATCCCAAGCCCCCGCGTGCCCACTGCCCACTGCCCACCAACGAGGGTGATACCTGTGAGCCACCGCTCCTCTTCAGGGGCCCGTTCAATCACTCCCAAGCGCCAGTTCTGAGAGGAGCCGCGGAATCGCTGTCTTGGACAGTGAAGGGAGCTGGTGTTGGTAATCACGCTGCAACTAGGAACCCCTGATCTCGCGAACCCTCAACTCACAGCCCGCTCTGAGTTTCATATATTGCGACGGTACAACCTCGGCGCACTCTTGCGCACGCGCACCAGCTGTGGAAGGAACCCCCCAGTAGGCCCTGCGACCTGGGTGGGTAAGGTAGATCTGGTCTTTTCAAACCCAGCCCCTTTCTGCAGGCCCCGCCCACGCCTCACTCTTAGAACTCTGGCCCTTTGAATGGACTCACAAGGCGCTTCTGGTGGCTTAAAGAAATGAGCGTCATACTTCCGGCGCTTCCTCATCCCGTCTGGGAAAACGAGTCCAAATCGCCTTTCTTTTCCCCACACCCCATTTGTCTGGAATCAAAAACAATGATAATTTCAACAAGACATTGTCTGTGTCTTACATGGTCTTTATTGGTTTATTAGTTCACAGATTCATTCATTCAGTTTTGTATGGAAGTAAGTTCGTTGTTCTGTTTTGGCTTGTTAAGAATGAGGTACTTTGTGGCATCCGAGAAGCATTGTCAGTTAGGTATTTGGATGTAAGCATCTGGGAGTTTAGAGATGTCTGGGGCTAGACCTGTAAAATTTGTGTCAATCTGGGTAGATAGTGATTGATGCTATTCATTGGAATAGGATTGCAGAGGGAGAGACAGAGAGGAAGAGAGAAAATAGAATAGAAGGAAATGGGCTGGGATTGGCCCGGGGAACACCAACACCATTGGTTGAGTCAGGAAGGCGGACCTGCAAAAAAAAAAAAAAAAAAAAAAAAAAAAAGAGAGAGAGGAGGATCAGCCTGAGAGGTAGGAGGAAATCTGGTGGGTGCGGAGACACAGAGGGAAGGGATGTGTGTGTCACAAAGTACAGAATGCTCGGTGACATTAAGTACATGATAATATGATTAGTGCTTGCACAGAGGCATGTAAACAGTGATGTAGGAGCAGAGTGAAAGAACTTAAACCAGAAAGAGCTTTATATTTAGGCCAGGAGTTGACTAAGGTAAAACAAGATGGCAACTTCGAATAGCTAGTGACACAAAAAAAAAACAAGGACACACCATATAGTTTCTTTTATTTATTTGTTTTTAAATAGACTTTATTTTTTAGAGCAGTTTTGGATTTACAGTTTTGGAAACATTGAGAAGGTAATATAGAGAGTTACCTTTTACTCCACAACTAGTTTTCCCTGTTATTACCCTCTTACATTATTATGGTATATTTGTTACAACTAAGAAAATAAAAATAAAATATAAAAATTAAAAAATGAAATAACATTGATACGTTATTAAGTCCACAATACTTTATTCAGATTTCTTTTCTTTTTTCTTTCCTTTTATTTTTTCTTTCCTTTTCTTTTTTCCTTCCTTCCTTCTTCCTTTCTTTCTATTCCTTTTCTTTTCTTTTCTTTCTTTCTCTTCCTTGCTTGCTTCTTTTCTTTCTTCTTTTTTTTGACTGGTTCTCACTCTGTCACCCAGGCTGCCAGGCTGGAGTGCAGTGGTGTGACAGCTCACTGCAGCCTGGAGCTCCCTGAGCTCATGTGATCCTCCCATCTCAGCCTCCCAAGTAGCTGGAACTACAGGTGCTTGTCACCATGCCTGGCTAATTTTTTTTTTTTTTTTTTGTATTTTTTGTAGAGATAGATTTTTGCCATGTTGTCCAGGTTGGTAAAGACCAGATTTCTTTAGTTGGTTTATTTGTTTTGTTTTTATCTTTTTTCTTTTCTCTGATGCAGGATCCCAACTGGAATATCACATTACATTTAGTTGTCATGTCTCTTTAGGCTCTTGTTGACTGTGACGGTTTCTCATACTTTCTTTGTGTTTGATAACCTTGGCAGTGTTGAGGAGTACTGGTCAAGCGTTTTGTATGATCTCCCTCTATTCGGAGTTTTCTGATGTTTTTCCTGTGGTTAGACTGGAGATGAAGGTCACAGAGATAGAGTACCATTTTTATTACATCACATCACAGGTACAGACTATCAACATGACTTATCCTTGTTGTTGTTCAATTTGATCACCTGGCTCAGGTTGTTTTTGTCAGAAGACATATTTTTTTCTTTCCAACAGTGGCAATGGATGCAGCAATATTCAGTTTCCAGAATCAGCAGCTCTGGAAGCAGTGTCTTGTCCTGATGGTGTTGGCAGGTAAATTATGCCTCTAGTGCTAAATGGAAGTCTTGTCTTCGTAGGACGAATTCTGTGGTACAATTTTGGTCTGTGGTTCTGGCTATATGGCTCAAATATTATTTCAATATTTTTACTTTTAACTTAAATCATGCTTAGTTTCTGTTACTTGAAACTAAAAACCCTGACTGATGTGTCATCATTGTGATGATTTCTTAGTGTATGTATTAAGTATGTTTTCATTAGAAATTTTTAGAGTCTTTCTTTTCCCCTTCCCTCCCTAGCATGGGAAGTAGTGGTTTCATGCAGACAGCTTTATGAAGAAGCCCCATTGGCATCTATTTTGGTGGAATGAGTGGGAACATAATTCTCAATGTGTCAGTAATCCATTGCTGCATACAGACCATTTCAAAATTTAGTGCTTTAAAACAGCAATCATTTTATTTTACTCAGGAGTGTGTTTGAAATGTGGTCAGAGGGGAATGGCAGTTATCATTAATGTCAATATTTAAGATATGACCATGAGAATGAGTAACTGAAATCATTAAAGAAGCAAGGATTAAGGAATCTCAGAATGCAAACTATTTGAATATTTCATTCTATGTGAAAATTAAAATAACCAAGAACTATAACATAGGAGCAGTATCTTTGGGAGAGTGGCAGTGAATCAGGGGCTAGAATCTGCAAGGAATGGGTGGGGGAGTAGCCTAAGCATCTAAAATAAAATAAAATGAATAAAATCCCCACAATCCCACTTTCCTAACCACACCTCATTTCCTCCTTCTTCCTCATGGTAAAACATCTCCAAATGTCTGTTTACATTTTCTTATTTTTCCTCTATTCACTGAAATAGATCTCATCTAGGTCATAACTAGCAGCCAAAGTTACCAAATTCAACTAAAAATTTCCTATCCTTCTCTATATCACCTCAACTAACACGTATCATTTGAATGAAAGTTTTCAGTGATTATCATACCCCAGATTAAAGTTTGCCTATTGTAGTACAGGTCTCAGTCATTACTCTGGGTATATCAAATACACTCAGAATTGGATAAGATAAAATGAAATAAAAGATCAATAGCTGGTTTTAAAATGTATGTATGTATGTATGAATTAAAGAAGAAAGAAATAAGTACAGCTATGGGATAGCTCTTCACTGGAGGGGACTTCTACACAGTCAATCTGAGGTCTGTGGTTTCTGGACCCCATGTGCATGATGGCTATAGAATAGTTACCATAGAAAACCACCTCTAAACATGTGAATGTTAGAAGTTTAAGTGAAAGAACGAAGTGGCTACCAGCCAGTTTATTTGTATTACGGGTTTATGAGGAACTGAAGTAGACTCTGGAATTGACTATTTTAGAGAAGTTGGGCCACAGTGTGACATGATGTGCAGGCATTGAAGCCTATGGAGGGGTCACCCTAGAATTGGTAAACTCCAATTTCTAAAATTCTAATTTCTCTTTTGTTTTTTAAAGAAATACTCATTAGGTAAATTGGGCTCATTCAAAAGGGGATGACCAAGATGAATACAGGGTACCAAAGCATATTAGATAAAGAAATTGTAAAGAAACTAATGGCAGTTGGCAGAGACAATTGAATTTGGGCAAATACAGAAATTGACCTAGTGTGTTCTGGTACAGAAGAATAACGAGAATTGCTCTAAGACTAAAACTAGAGAATCTAGGTTGAAGACACAGGAAAATTGATTTTGACTTATCATGAGGAAGATCTCTGTAATACTAAAAACTACCTTTATATGAAAGAGAGTGGCCCAATGGAGTAAGGAGCTGTATCATTCCTGGTTAGGCAAATGCTGAACAATTATTCGATAGAGATATTATGGAATAATTTAAGTCTCAGATTATATTACTATTGAATTCCCTTTTTACTCTGATAGTCTATGCTTACACGAAATTTGAGGTGATTATATAAAATTTTGGGGGATTTTCAGAAGAGAACATGAAGAACTAGGAAGTATTATTTTCTCTGATACCTTTTCACAAGCTGAAATGCTCTAGGATCTAATGAACCCAGTATTAAAGATTCTTACAGATACTTTAATTGTTTTAATCAGAGCCTATTCTAAGGTTTGTATGCCGAAGACATACAAACTTGAGAGTCTTTGATGTTAGAATTATGCTTGCAATTTGTATTAGCTGTTATTTCAGAATAATCTGGTTGAAACCTCCTAGATTCAATTGTGACTGTGCTTAAAACATGCCCATGGCAGCTGAATTAACTCCAAACTCCTCACAGTAGCACCCAACACCTTTTACAATCAGGAAATGACCTAACTTTTCATGCTTTTTTTTTTTCCTATGTTCTTGTTTAGATCGTAGTATTCAGTTTTTAGAACATATTCATTTTCACACTTCTTCCTGAAATAACCTAATTCATAATTGCCTACTAAAATCTTGCTCCTTTTTAAAGGATGTTACCATAGCTCTAAAAGTCAGACTCAGAGGTTACTGCCTATGAGAGAAGGACTTTCTCTCAGCTAGTTTCCTGAGAGCCCCTTTGATATCTTTGTTCCTCAGGCTATAAATTATGGGGTTCAACATTGGAGTCACCACTGTATAGAACACAGATACCATTTTATCCCGTTCTTTTGCAGTCTTGGAGTTTGGTCGCATGTAGGTGAATATTCCTGACCCACGAAAGAGGACAACAACAATAAGATGGGAGCCACAGGTGGAAAAAGCCTTCAGCCTTCCTTCCCCAGACTGCATCTGGATAACAGTGGAGATAATATTCCAATGAGAAACAAGAATCAGGGAGACAGGGGTCAGGAGAATTACCACGCCCATTGAAAAGATGGCCATTGCTGTGTTGTAAGTGTCTGCGGAAGCCAGCTTCAGGAGGGCAGGAGGTTCGCAAAAGTAGTGATTGATTATATTCTGTCCCCAGTAGGGAAGATGGAAAGTAAAGCTGGTATCTACTAAAGACACTAGTGCCCCACTGGCCCAGGACCCGAAGGACAGCCAGGGACACACCCGTTGGGTCATGATGGTGGAGTAGCGCAAGGGCTTGCAGACAGCCACATACCGGTCATAGGACATCACGGCCAGCAGTGCACACTCTGTACACCCGACCAGAAGAAAGACAATTATCTGTGTCATATACCCATAAAAAGAAATGGTTTTCCTCTTTACCAGGAAGTGAACCAACACTTGAGGGACAATGCTAGTAGAGAAACAGAGATCTGCAAAGGAAAGATTTCTAAGAAAAAAACACATGGGAGTGTGAAGGTGAGAATCCAGGAAGAGGAGAGTGATGATGAGCAGGTTTCCAAGCACAGTCAGCAGATGAATGATGAAGAAAAGGATAAATAGCAGGATCTGGGTCTGCAAGTCCTGTGAAAGGCCCAGGAAGATAAAGTTGGACACAAAGGTTTGGTTTTCTTCTCCCATTGATACTTTTGCCTGTTTACCTGTTTGGCACAAGAAGAAAGAACACATTTTTGTTGGGTCTATGACATCAAATCTTGTAGAAGAGGGTCATGTTAAAACTGACACCTAGTTGAGTATTTCTAGTTCTTTGCTATCGAGCTTGTTCTGATTAACAATAAATGCATATATTTATTGTTATTAATTGGTTGCAATTTAAACCAAGTTAGTTATTTTCCAAATCCTCTCTCCACAGTACCGCTTTTTAATAAAGTATAATACTGTTAAAGCCCTCTTGGCTAGTTCTGATGTAAGGATGTTAGAGTTCATGTGGATTTTACTAACTGGCTATAAATATACTGTTAGGAAATGACTGTATATACTGTTAGGACTATCCTTATGTGGAAAACTCTACCACTAACTATTTAAAATACCACATATTTAATTATAACATATACTTCAAAAGTGTGAAGTGGTTTTCAGGAATCAAACTTAATTGGCCTATTAAGAAGCAACAGACTTTTGCTGAGTTTAAAAGTAAAGCCTTAGCCGGGAGCGGTGGCTCAAGCCTGTAATCCCAGCACTTTGGGAGGCCGAGACGGGCGGATCACAAGGTCAGGAGATCGAGACCATCCTGGCTAACACAGTGAAACCCCGTCTCTACTAAAAATACAAAAAAAAAAAAACTTAGCCGGGCGAGGTGGCAGGCGCCTGTAGTCCCAGCTACTCGGGAGGCTGAGGCAGGAGAATGGCGTGAACCCGGGAGGCGGAGCTTGCAGTGAGCTGAGATCCGGCCACTGCACTCCAGCCTGGGTGACAGAGCGAGACTCCGTCTCAAAAAAAAAAAAAAAAAAAAAAAAAAGTAAAGCCTTAGCTATCCTACAAAGGCCAAACTATTTGGATTAAGAAATAAAATATTAAAATTAAAGCAATACAAAAAGAAAAAATAAGTTAAAATTTTTGTGATATTTGGATAGGACCAGACTTGAAAAACACAAACACTTTCTAAGAAACCATGAAGAAAAATATGTGCAGAATTTGCCACACAAATTGAAAGACTTCTGTGAGATAATAGAATCATAAGATAAGCCACAAACCAAGAAAAATGTTGGAGGGAGATGTCAGAAAAAAATTTAAATAATTTTATTTTTCTTCAACTTTTATTTTAGAATAAGGTACGTGTGCAAGTTTATTACAAAATTTGGAGTACAAATGCTAAGGTTTGGTGTACACATGAGTCTGCAACCCAAGTAGTGAGCATAGTATCCAAGAAGTAGTTTTTCAGCCATTTCCCCCAGCCTCGCTCTCCCCACTCTAGTTGTCCCCAGTGTCTGTTGTTCCCATCTTTATGTCAATGTGTACCCAATGTTTAGCTCCCACTTACAACTAAAAACATGTAGTATTTGGTTTTCTGTTCCTTCCTTAGTTCGCTTAGGATAATGGCTTCGAGCTGCATCCATGTTGCTGTGAAGAACATGATTTCCTTCTTTTTCATGGCTGCATAGTATTCCATTGTGTATATGTTACACGTTTTCTTTATCCAATCCACCATTGATGGGCACCTGGGTTGATTCCATGTCTTTTTTTACTGTGAATAGTGCTGTGATGAACATATAATTGTGTGTGTCTTTTTGGTGGAATGATTTATTTTCCTTTGGGTGTATATACAGCAATGGGATTGTTGGTATGAGTTTAATTCTTAGTTCCTTGAGAAGTCCCCAAACTGCTCTCCACAGTGGCTGGACTAATTTACATTCCTACTAACAGCATATTAGTGTTTCCTTTTTTCCGCAGCCTCGCCATCATCTGTTATTTCTTGACTTTTTGATGAAAGCCATCTGACTCGTGAAAGATGGTATATCTGTAACAAACCTACAGCTAACATCTGACTGAATGTGCAAAAGCTGGAACCATTCTGTTTGAGAACTGGAACAAGACAAATATGCCCACTCTCACCAATCATGTTCAACATAGTACCAGCAGAGAGAAAAAAACAAAAGGCATCCAAATAGGAAAAGAAGTCAAATTAAATGACCTTATTACATTAAGAGTTTGTATAAAACTCTATGAAAGTTGTGAAGTCCAAGAAATAATGGGCCAAATATGAACAGACTATTTACAAAGAAGAAATGCAAATAGCTACTAAATATAAGAAAAATATTCAATATTATTAAAGCTCAATAAGTACAATTGAAACAATGAAAGAAATTTTCACTTGGGTAATTATCTAAGATTTTAACACCAAAACCATAACAAAAAATAGCTAGTATATTCATTAAGCATTGAACCCATAACAGCATTAATTTTAGGGTTTTATATGATTATATCTTCCCAATAGCATTATGAGGTAAATTAAAATACTATTAATTTTGTCTTGTAGGTAAGGAAACTGAGGCACAGAAAGGTTAAGTTACTGTCCCCAAATCATACAATTAGCAAGTATAGAATTAATTAGCTGTATAATGAAGGTACAAAAACAGGACACATTTGCAAAAGCAAGTGGTTAGGAAAATTTGTATTACTCTTTCTGGAAAGTAATTTTGTCAATTACAGTAAAAGACTTAAATATTCATGTGTTTTGACCCAGTTCTCAATAGAATATGGAAAGGAAAAATTTGCCCCATACTCAAAATGTAGTCTCAAAAATTGACTTACAGCATGTTTTCAAATATATGTAACTGCAGCAGTGAAAGGGGGCACAATATGGGCAAAATATCGACAATATAAGGGCACAGTATCTATCTAGATGTAATTGGAATTATCAAAATTAGTGAAACAGCCTATTCAAAGAACCACTTCTTCTCCTGCAATAATTTCTGAAATTCCACAAAGAATAACTTATATGTTCTTAGGAACATATCACTGTTAGACCCAAAGTAATGTCTGTCATATCCTCTTTTCCTTTTCTTTTTTCTTTTTTTTTTTTTAGAGGCAGGGTCTTGCTCTGTCTGCTCTGTCACCCTGTCACCCAGGCTGGAGTGCAGCAGTACTATTGTAGCTCACAACAGCCTCAAACTCCTGTGGTCAAGCCAAGTTTCTACCTCAGCCCCAGAATAGTTGGGGCCTGTCATTTTCTTTTTCCCCTTCTCTGGCTGTCTAGGTCTATATGATCACTACTATTTCCTTTGGATCCCACAGATGGTGATTCTTAAAATCATTATCAATAATAATGAGAATCACCTCCCATTGGTACTTACCAAAAGTGGTTTTGCTGTTGTCTTAGAGACCAATGCTAATATATGTTTCCAAAATGCACAGAAAAGACTAGAAGAAAAAAGTTTCCAAAATGTTGAGAGTGGTTGACCCTGGGTACTGGAATAATGGGTAGGTTACTTTAATTCTTTTTTTTTTTTTAATTTTTCACTTTTTAAAAATTATTATTATACTTTAAGTTCTAGGGTACATGTGTATAACATGCAGGTTTGTTACACATGTATACTTGTGCCATGTTGGTGTGCTGCACCCATCAACTCGTCAGCACCCATCAACTCATCATTTACATCAGGTATAACTCCCAATGCAATCCCTCTCCCCTCCCTCCTCCCCATAATAGGCCCCTGTGTGTGATGTTCCGCTTCCCGAGTCCAAGTGATCTCATTGTTCAGTTCCCACCTATGAGTGAGAACATGCGGTGTTTGGTTTTCTGTTCTTGTGATAGTTTGCTGAGAATGATGGTTTCCAGCTGCAACCATGTCCCTACAAAGGACACAAACTCATCCTTTTTAATGGCTGCATAGTATTCCATGGTGTATATGTGCCACATTTAATCCAGTCTGTCACTGATGGACATTTGGGTTGATTCCAAGTCTTTGCTATTGTGAATAGTGCCGCAATGAACATACGTGTGCATGTGTCTTTATAGCAGCATGATTTATAATACTTTGGGTATATACCCAGTAATGGGATGGCTGGGTCATATGGTATTTCTAGTTCTAGATCCTTGAGGAATCGCCATACTGTTTTCCATAATGGTTGAACTAGTATACAATCCCACCAACAGTGTAAAAGTGTTCCTATTTCTCCACATCCTCTCCAGCACCTGTTGTTTCCTGACTTTTTAATGATTGCCATTCTAACTGGTGTGAGATGGTATCTCATTGTGGTTTTGATTTGCATTTCTCTGATGGCCAGTGATGTTGAGCATTTTTTCATGTGTCTGTTGGCTGTATGCATGTCTTCTTTTGAGAAATGTCTGTTCATATCCTTTGCCCACTTTTTGATGGGGTTGTTTGTTTTTTCTTGTAAATTTGTTTGAGTTCTTTGTAGGTTCTGGATATTAGCCCTTTGTCAGATGAGTAGATTGCAAAAATTTTCTCCCATTCTGTAGGTTGCCTGTTCACTCTGATGGTAGTTTCTTTTGCTGTGAAGAAGCTCTTTAGTTTAATTAGATCCCATTTGTCAATTTTGGCTTTTGTTGCCATTGCTTTTGGTGTTTTAGACATGAAGTCCTTGCCCATGCCTATGTTCTAAATGGTATTACCTAGGTTTTTTTCTAGGGTTTTTATGGTTTTAGGTCTAACATTTAAGTCTCTAATCCATCTTGAATTAGTTTTCGTATAAGGAGTAAGGAAAGGATCCAATTTTAGCTTTCTACTTATGGCTAGCCAATTTTCCCAGCACCACTTATTAAATAGGGAATCCTTTCCCCACTGTCTCTCAGACCACAGTGCAATCAAACTAGAACTTAGGACTAAGAAACTCAATCAAAACTGCTCAACTACATGGAAACTGAAGAACCTGCTCCTGAATGACTACTGGCTACATAACGAAATGAAGGCAGAAATAAAGATGTTCTTTGAAACCAATGAGAACAAAGATACAACATACCAGAATCTCTGGGACACATTTAAAGCAGTGTGTAGAGGGAAATTTATAGCACTAAATGCCCACAAGAGAAAGCTGGAAAGATCTAAACTTGACACTCTAACATCACAATTAAAAGAACCAGAGAAGCAAGAGCAAACACTTTTATTCTTTTCTAAAAGCCCTATATTACCAATATAAGAAAAAAATAAAAATGGGAAAATGTAGTAGTACCTAATTAAGGATGCTGTAAAGTCACTTCTTTACTTCTACTTGATAAGAAGTCTCAATAAAGTAACTGTTATAGGACTAGCCCTCTTGCAGAAAGCAAATATAAAAGAAAATATGTGAAACAGCTATTTTCAGACCTTAAACAACAAACAGCCAACTCAGAAAATAATGTGACATAGCAAGGAAACAAACAAGGTAAGCCCTATGATCACACTAGCTTTATGCCTGGAGGCACTTTCAGGACTGTAGTCCATGGAGTGGGAGCCTAAGGAGAGCATGAGACCCTTGCTGAACTGATGAGACGGAGATCCATAATTGATAGTTTGAATTATGCAAGTGAATAGCAGAATGGAATAAGCTGCAGAAAGGGACTTCAGGAATCTCCCTGAGTCTTGGCTGAATATTAAGCTGTACATACACAGGATAGGACTGCCAGGTCCCAAAATAGCAACTGCCAGGGGGCTCATGGAAGGCTACAAGATTTTGGAATTTCAGTCTGTCAGAGTGAAGAATCTTCATTGAAAACCCCTGACACTGAGGTGATACCTCAGAGAGGGTAGACAGTAAGAGAGGATCGTGATGAGTCAAGCATGCATAATGTAACCCCTAGAATAACCACTAAAATATAAAATAAGAGTTAAAAATAAAACCAAAAATGGAATAATTTTAAAGTACTCAAGAAGAAAGCAAGAAAGGTGGATAAAAGAACAAAGAATACATAGGAATATTAGAAAGCAAGGAAGATGGTAGACTTAAATTTTATCCATAATTATATGAAAAATAAATGGATGGCCGGGTACGGTGGCTCACGCCTGTAATCCCAGCACTTTGGGAGGCCGAGGCAGGTCAGGAGATCTAGATCATCCTGGCTAACACGGTGAAACCCTGTCACTGCTGTAAATGAATACATAAATAAATAACAAAGAGCCGTGCGTGGTGGCGGGAACCTGTAGTCTCAGCTACTCGGGAGTCTGAGGCAGGAGAATGGTGTGAACCTAGGAGGCGGAACTTGCAGTGAGCCGAAATCGCGCCACTGTACTCCAGCCTGGGCGACAGAGGAAGACTCTGTTCCAAAAAAAAAAAAAAAAAAAAAGAAAGAAAGAAAAAGAAATGAACTAAACATCTAATTAAAGGCAGTGATTGTTGTCAGATTGGACAAAAAAGAAGACATAACAATGTTTTGTATACAAGGGATTCATTTTTAAACATAAAAACAGTTGTGTGAAAATAAAAGGATGAAAAATAATATACCACAAAAACACTAGCCATAGAAAAACTGGAATATATGAATATGAAGTATTACCAGAAACAAAGGACATTTCATAATGATGAAGTGTTGTTCACCACAAAGACAAAACCATACTTAATATGAATGCACTTAATGAAACTTCAAAATGTACAAAGAAAAACTGATGTAACTGAAAGGATAATTAGCAAACAAAACAGAAATATTTGAAGATTTCAACACTCTTCCTGACAGAACAAATAGAAAATCCATGAGGATACGGAAGACTTGAACAACATGAACAACCAACTTGGCCTAAAAGACATTTATAGATTACTCTACCCAATAGGTACAACGTATATATTCTTTTCAAATGCAAAAGGAATGTTCACCAACGTTAGACTATATATGCTAGGCAGTAAATCAAGTCTCAGTAACACAGGATTGAAATAACATAGGGCATATTTCCCTGACCATGACAGGATTGCATGATAAACCAATAACAAAAGGATATCTAGGAAATCCTCAAGCATTTGGAAATTAATCAGCACAATTCTAAATAACACATGAGTCACAGAGGAAATCAAGTGAAATTGTAAAATATTTTAAACTGCATTATAATAAAAATATCAGCATTTTAACAAATTCAGAATTCTTTTGAACTTTTAAGGAATGGTAATTACTATTTCATTTACTTCATTCGTAGAGAAAAAAGGAAAAGTCAGTTTTTTCATGAAGTTGACATTAAATGAATACATATAAAATAGATGTAAAGTCAAAATAAAATGAAAGTGTATAGATACCAACAGCATTACATTGGAATAAAGCACTGTGATCAAGTGAGCTTTTATCATAAGTGCTAATTTAGGCCAACATTAGTAAATTTATTAAAACAATTCTTCATATTAATAGATTAGAATGGGAAAAATATCTTAGTAAGTGCCTCAAAAGATACTTGATAAAGTTCATATTTCATTCTTGCTAAGTACTTTGAGTCAAACAGGAACTTAAGCATACTTTTTAAAGAAGAAATCTGAGTATTTCTTCTTTTGTGTAATAATAGATACTTGAAACGAAATGCTAGCATCATGCTTAATGGTGAAATACTAGAAATATTCACATTAAATTCTGAGTTATGAAAAAGGTGTCTGTTTATTTGCCAAGAGTTAGCTAATGAAATAAAAATTAGAAATATAAACTAGAAATGACAGGTATAATTATTGGAAAGGAAAGAGTAAATTGATCACTACTTGTAGGTTGATTTTCTGTTTGTAAATTTTAATATAATCTGAAAAATGATTAGAATAAAAAATCTGTAAGCAGGTAAGTTATATATGTAACTATGTGCATGGTTTTCTTATATATTAATCAGAACTAATTATAAAATTAATTTTAAAAATATACAATTAATGGCCGGGCACAGTGGCTCACCCCGGTAATCCCAGCACTTTGGGAGGCTGAGGCAGGTGGATCACGAAGTCAGGAGTTCGAGACCAGCCTGGCCAATATGGTGAAACTCTGTCTACTAAAAATACAAAAATTAGCCGGGCGTGGTGGCACATGCCTGTAGTCCCAGCTACTCAGGAGGCTGAGGCAGAAGAATAACTTGAATCTGGGAGTCAGAGGTTACAGGGAGCTGAGAGCATACCACCGCACTCCAGCCTGGGTGATAGAGTGAGACTCCATCTCAAAAAAATCTAGATATAGATATATATTTTTCACCAAAATATGTAGGTATGAATTAAATGTGAATCTGTTCAGAAAGAATACAGGAAAAGTCAACATGCATAAATGGAGAAATAAATCTAATTTCTAGATGTAAGATTTAAAATTTAAATAAGATTTAAATATTATAAAGATATCTATTGTTAATTATTGATTCTCATATATTAACATCCCTAATAATTCTCTTTGTGAGAGGTTGTTAAAAGTAAAAATTTCTGAACTCTAGAGATTCTTAGTAGGTTTGTGGTTGAACAATTAAATTTATCTTTTAACAAGTCTATTTGGTGATTTTGATATGAGTATTCCATGAATCATATTTTGAGAAATAGTCCCCAGTAATTATCTAAAAAATAACTGCAGTTATAATCAAAGCCAATAAACAATCTCCGATGGGAAACTTAACAAAATAATTTTAAAGTTTACCCAGATGAATACATGTAAAAATATTCAGAGAAAAAATCTGAAAAATATGAAAAAGAACTGTGGTCATGGGGAGGGTGTGGAGATTTAACCTATCCGATATTATGATTTACTATTAAATTAGGATAATTTATATGCATTGTACTAGTGCAGATATCAATGCCTCAATGGAATAAAATAGAGAAATGACTCAAACTCAAGTATATAGGGGAACAAATGACAAAGATATCATCGAAATCAATAGAAAGGTATATTATTTAAAATAGTGTTAGAATATCTGGTTCTCTGTTGAAAAAGAAAGTATTGTGACATCAGTTCTTCTCCAAAATCTAGATGGATTAAATATCTCAATGTAAAACAAAAAAAAATAAAAATACCCCCTAATATTGCTAGGAGAAATAATAGGTGAATATTTGCTGTTATCTTTCAGTGCGAAAGGACCTTCTAAGGACATCATGAAAACCATTTGTAAAATGAACATAAAACCACAACTTCATAATATGGATGTAAAGATTAAATTATTTTCTGTAATCTTTGAATGGGAAAGGACCTTCTAAGGACATCATGAAAACCATAAACATTAACTTAAGATTGGTATATTTTATTATACAACTATTTTTAAATGAATGGTTAAAGAACACATATATGTAAAATATAAGTAACAAATAAAAAACTACAACATCACAGAGCTTTTAAAACTCAACAATATGAAGACTTCTCAATGGAAAGGATGGAAAAAGAAATTTTAATAAGCAATTCATAAGAGAAATTCAAATATCCAAAAAGATACCTATATAAAGAATGTTCATCCTCACTTACAATCAGAGAAATGTAAAACAAGTAATTACTGTTTCTTTCTCATCGTTTTAGCAAAGATGAAATAGATTGAAATCACCCACTATATATATATTTTTTATTATACTTAAAGTTCTAGGGTACATGTGTACAACATGCAGGTGTGTTACATATGTATACATGGGCCATGTTGGTGTGCTGTACCCATCAACTCGTCAGCACCCATCAACTCGTCATTTACATCAGGTATAACTCCAATGCCATCCCTCCCCGCTCCCCACTCCACACAATAGGCCCCGGTGTGTGATGTTCCCCTTCCCATGTCCAAGTGATCTCATTGTTCAGTTCCCACCTATGAGTGAGAACATGCAGTGTTTGGTTTTCTGTTCTTGCGATAGTTTGCTGAGAATGATGGTTTCCAGCTGCACCCATGTCCCTACAAAGGACACAAACTCATCCTTTTTTATGGCTGCATAGTATTCCATGGTGTATATGTGCCACATTTACTTAATTCAGTCTGTCACTGATGGACAATTGGGTTGATTCCAAGTCTTTGCTATTGTGAATAGTGCCGCAATGAACATACGTGTGCATGTGTCTTTATAGCAGCATGATTTATAATCCTTTGGGTATATACCCAGTAATGGGATGGCTGGGTCATATGGTACTTCTAGATCCTTGAGGAATCGCCATAGTGTTTTCCGTAATGGTTGAACTAGTTTACAATCCCACCAACAGTATGAACGTGTTCCTATTTCTCCACATCCTCTCCAGCACCTGTTGTTTCCTGACTTTTTATTGATTGCCATTCTAACTGGTGTGAGATGGTATCTCATTGTGGTTTTGATTTGCATTTCTCTGATGGCCAGTGATGTTGAGCATTTTTTCATGTGTCTGTTGGCTGTATGCATGTCTTCTTTTGAGAACTGTCTGTTCATATCCTTTGCCCACTTTTGGATGGGGTTGTTTGTTTTTTTCTTGTAAATTTGTTTGAGTTCTTTGTAGGTTCTGGATATTAGCCCTTTGTCAGATGAGTAGATTGCAAAAATTTTCTCCCATTCTGTAGGTGGCCTGTTCACTCTGTTGGGAGTTTCTTTTGCTGTGGAGAAGCTCTTTAGTTTAATTAGATCCCATTTGTCAATTTTGGCTTTTGTTGCCATTGCTTTTGGTGTTTTAGACATGAAGTCCTTGCCCATGCGTATGTCCTGAATGGTATTACCTAGGTTTTCTTCTAGGATTTTTATGGTTTTAGGTCTAACATTTAAGTCTCTAATCCATCTTGAATTAGTTTTCGTATAAGGAGTAAGGAAAGGATCCAGTTTCAGCTTTCTACTTATGGCTAGCCAATTTTCCCAGCACCATTTATTAAATAGGGAATCCTTTCCCCATTTCTTGTTTCTCTCAGGTTTGTCAAAGATCAGATAGCTGTAGATGTGTGGTATTATTTCTGAGGACTCTGTTCTGTTCCATTGGTCTATATCTGTGTTTTGGTACCAGTACCATGCTGTTTTGGTTACTGTAGCCTTGTAGTATAGTTTGAAGTCAGGTAGCGTGATGCCTACTGTTTTGTTCTTTTGACTTAGGATTGTCTTGGCAATGCAGGCTCTTTTTTGGTTCCATATGAACTTTAAAGCAGTTTTTTCCAATTCTGTGAAGAAACTCATTGGTAGCTTGATGGGGATGGCACTGAATCTATAAATTACCTTGGGCAGTATGGCCATTTTCACGATATTGATTCTTCCTAACCATGAGCATGGTATGTTCTTCCATTTGTTTGTATCCTCTTTTATTTCACTGAGCAGTGGTTTGTAGTTCTCCTTGAAGAGGTCCTTTACATCCCTTGTAAGTTGGATTCCTAGGTATTCTATTCTCTTTGAAGTTATTGTGAATGGAAGTTCTTTCATGATTTGGCTCTCTGTTTGTCTCTTACTTGTGTATAAGAATTCTTGTGATTTTTGCACATTGATTTTATATCCTGAGACTTTTCTGAAGTTGCTTATCAGCTTAAGGAGATTTTGAGCTGAGACGATGGGGTTTTCTAAATATACAATCATGTCATCTGCAAACAGGGACAATTTGACTTCCTCTTTTTGTAACTGAATACCCTTTATTTCTTTCTCTTGCCTGATTGCCCTAGCCAGAACTTCAAACACTATGTTGAATAGGAGTGGTGAGAGAGGGCATCCCTGTCTTGTGCTAGTTTTCAAAGGGAATGCTTCCAGTTTTTGCCCATTCAGTATGATATTGGCTGTGGGTTTGTCATAAATAGCTCTGATTATTTTGAGATGTGTTCCATCAATACCAAATTATTGAGAGTTTTTAGCATGAAGGGCTGTTGAATTTTGTCAAAGGCCTTTTCTGCATCTATTGAGATAATCATGTGGCTTTTGTCTTTGGTTATGTTTATATGCTGGATTACGTTTATGGATTTTCATATGTTAAACCAGCCTTGCGTCGCAGGGATGAAGCCCACTTGATCATGGTGGATAAGCTTTTTGATGTGCTGCTGGATTCGGTTTGCCACTATTTTATTGAGGATTTTTGCATTGAGGTTCATCAGGGATATGGGTCTAAAATTCTCTTTTTTTGTTGTGTCTCTGTCAGGCTTTGATATCAGGATGATGTTGGCCTCATAAAATCAGTTAGGGAGGATTCCCTCTTTTTCTATTGATTGGAATAGTTTCAGGAGGAATGGTACCAGCTTCTCCTTATACCTCTGGTAGAATTCAGCTGTGAATTCATGTGGTCCTGGACTTTTTTTGGTTGGTGGGCTATTAATTATCACCTCAATTTCAGAGCCTGCTATTGGTCTATTCAGGGATTCAACTTCTTCCTGGTTTAGTTTTGGGAGAGTGTAAGTGTCCAGGAAATTATCCATTTCTTGTAGGTTTTCTAGTTTATTTGCGTAGAGGTGTCTATAGTATTCGCTGATGGTAGTTTATATTTCTGTGGGGTTGGTGGTGATATCCCCTTTACCATTTTTTATTGCGTCTCTTTGATTCTTCTCTCTTTTCTCCTTTATTAGTCTTGCTAGCAGTCTATCAATTTTGTTGATCTTTTCAAAAAACCAGCTCCTGGATTCGTTGATTTTTTGGAAGGTTTTTTGTGTCTCTATCTCCATCAGTTCTGCTGTGATCTTAGTTATTTCTAGCCTTCTGGTAGCTTTTGAATGTGTTTGCTCTTGCTTCTCTAGTTCTTTTAATTGTGATGTTAGGGTGTCAATTTTAGATCTTTCCTGCTTTCTCTTGTGAGCATTTAGTGTTATAAATTTCCCTCTACACACTGCTTTAAATGTGTCCCAGAGATTCTGGTATGTTGTATCTTTGTTCTCATTGGTTTCAAAGAACATCTTTATTTTATCACATGACAGGATCAAGTTCACACATAACAATATTAACCTTAAATATAAATGGACTAAAAGGTCCAATTAAAAGATGCAGATTGGCAAATTGGATAAAGAGTCAAGACCCATCAGTTTGCTGTATTCAGGAGACCCATCTCACATGCAGAGACACACATAGGCTCAAAATAAAGGGATGGAGGAAGACCTACCAAGCAAATGGAAAACAAAAGCAGGGGTTGCAATCCTAGTCTCTGATAAAACAGACTTTAAACCATCAAAGATCAAAAGAGACAAAGAAGGCCATTACATAATGGCAAAGGGATGAATTCAACAGGAAGAACTAACTATCCTAAATATATATGCACCCAATACAGGAGCACCCAGATTCATAAAGCAAGTCCTTAGAGACTTACAAAGAGACTTAGACTCCCATACAATAATAATGGGAGACTTCAACACCCCACTATCAACATTAGACAGATCAACGAGACAGAAAGTTAACAAGGATATCCAGGAATTGAACTCATCTCTGCCCCAAGAGGACCTAATAGACATCTACAGAACTCTCCACCCCAAATCAACAGAATATACATTTTTCTCAGCACTACATTGCACTTATTCCAAAATTGACCACATAGTTGGAAGTAAAGCACTCCTCAGCAAATGTACAAGAACAGAAATTATAACAAATTGTCTCTCAGACCACAGTGCAATCAAACTAGAACTCAGGACTAAGAAACTCAATCAAAACCACTCAACTACATGGAAACTGAACAACCTGCATCTGAATGACTACTGGGTACATAACGATATGAAGGCAGAAATAAAGATGTTCTTTGTAATCACCCACTGTATTTTTGACAGTAGAACAGATATGAAAAATGTCGGCATGTACATTTATAAAATCTCCCTACAAGCCAATTTGAACAGATTTAAAAATTATAAAATGAACTTACACTTTTTCCTAAACAGCTCAAGTTTTAGGACTTTATATTTTGGAAATAAGTATAGTTATGCCCAAAGCTTTGTTTCAGAGGATACTCATACACGGAATTATTTCCAGACTAAATCAACCCACAGTCAAATAATAGGTGTTGTGTTAAATAAATGATAGTTTTCCTATATAATAGAACCTATACATATAGAGAAGTGGGTACGAGGGCAGATGTCTTAGTCACACATACCTGGTTGAATCTTTGTTCCCCATTTCCTAGCTCTGTGACTTTAGACAATTTAACTCCGTTTGTCTGTTTTCCTAATTTATAAAATGAATATAAAACCACAACTTCATACCATAGATGTAAAGACTAAATTAAGAACTTAGTGGAAAATTTGCATTATGCCTGGAAACTAAAGAAATGACTGCAACATTAATGGTTATTATTATGATGATAATATGATAAATTTATGTCATTAAAAATTTAGGTAGGAGTGTATTTTCCATGGAAAGATGTTTGACATACTGTTGAAATTAAAAAGTAGGTTACAAAATTGCATGTATGAGTATGATTTATATATATGGTGCCTGTGTGTGTGTGTATGACTGTGAGTGTGAGTGTGTAGAGAAAGAGAATGAGAGCATGTGTGCAAGAGATGACTCTGTTAAAAAAATACCTTTACCACATTAATAATTCTTAACACACAATAAAAATTTAGAATTCAGGTAGAGTATATAGAGAATGGTTATCTATATCTCAAAGACAGGATATGTGTGTATATGTGGATTGGGAAGAATGTAGCTTAATCTGAAAACAGGAAAGTAGTCAAATAAATCAAAAGGACTAACTAAGATGAAATGTAGTCTCATTCATATTCCAAGGAAGACCATGGATAATTATACTTTCACACTCTGCAGATTTCATGTAACTTTGTAAACTTTCCTAATTAATTCAACAAATGTATCTCTTTATCTAATGCAGAGAGAAAATGAAGAAGAAAAAATAACGGGTAAAAATAGAATAAAGAGAATAGACTTTAGAAGAAATCAGGGAGGGGAAGCTGAACACAGAAGTGAGGAATTCAGAGATGTAGAGAGAAGACAGAAAGAGGAAAGGGAGTACAGGAAGAGATATGGAAGGCAGGTTGTTTTCCCAAACTGAAAGGACAAGCAATGCATCTGTTATCTCTCTGAGGCCCTAACAACATTTTAATTAGTATATCCTTCAGATATCTTCTCTTAAGAGTCTCACACAGGCACAGAGTTGCACACAAGGGAATTCTTCCTTGACACACACACACACACACATCCCAAGCCACATGGACTTTCTCTCAGCTTTACAAACTTAGTATCTCATAGAACATGCAGATATTCAAGATACGCTCACACAATTATTTTATATTCTTTTTATGCATCCCCTTGGCTATCAAATCTTCCACATAATAAACAGTATCAGAGGAGGTACTTAGCCAACTGGATACTGACCAAGTCTGAGTCATGTGGGAACTTATTCTGACTTGTACGGGAAGCATATTTGCATATTGAGTGTATGTGATGGCACCTGTAGTGGGTATCCTTACCCATGCTGGGAGGGCAGCACTGATTGTAATTGGACCTACTCTCTTCTATGTGCCTTAGATCACCAGGGGATTGGAGCCAGCAGTGCCAGCATTCTTACAACAGTGTATTCATGCAATCTTGGTTCTTTCATATCTCTTAGACCCAGAGCATGACCAAGCTCTTGATGAAGCTTCTCAAAGCATGATTCCTAGTGTCCTTCCAGCTCTTTGCCTATTTAGTGGGCCATCCACTAGGGAAGATGGTGGAACAAATGCAAACTGAGGGAGGCAATGAAGACCCAAGGGCTGACAACAAAGGGCAGGGGAGAATCAGGCAGAGGTACTTTTCAATAGTAAGAGGAAAGTAATGTAGGAGGGTACAGCCTATATGATCTCTCTGAAAACAGTCTTATCCATGAAGGAGAAGATCTGGAGGAGGGTTTTTAGGCTGGGATTCTGGAGGAGAAGAGTGGGAATTGAATTGTCTCTGGGAATCTAGCAAGGGAAAAATCGATGTGTAAGAGAGAAAATAACAAAGTTCACCTTCCCATTACCTTGCCTGCTTCCAACCCCCAATCAGTATTGCAGAATCCTACAGTTTGAGGCCTATCAGTGGCTTCTTCTCTCTCACCTGAGGGCAGAGACAAAACAGAAACAGCACTGTGAGGTCACTGGTGAAGGAACCAAGGGTCTGCAGATCCACACTTCAAGGACATTCACCTGTTTGAGGTTGCCTCCTGAGCAGTTCCTCCCAAGGCCTGTACTAGAGTGATCCTAGGAGTCTGACTTCATTCCAAGCCTTTTTACTTTACTCAAGGTACAAATTCTAATTTACCTAGGTTCCACTTCTGAATAATGTATTTTCCTTTGAGAAAATAATTAAAAGTGAGGTCCTGAGAATTATGGCAACAGGGAATTCCCTGGAGCTTTTAAAACCCTCAACTTTATTACTTTTTTCTATCCTCTGAGACACTCTGGGGCACTTTGCCTTATGTTCAAAACCACAGACTAAAGTTTCTAAATCATACTTACCCTTCTTCCAAACCTTACACCATTGTCATTAAAAATGGCATCAATAGATATATTCTCAGGGGTTCATTAGTTTTCAAACTTGTGTCTTTGTTTACATGGTAATTAAATAAAAATGAAAATGAGCAGGTATTGGATCACCTGTATGCTGACTTTCTAATTGAATAATACAACTTGATTTCAGGCCTTGTGCTTTCATTTTAGTTCATGATTATTTGAGTGCTATGTGACCACCTTACATAGTGGAGTATAATTTGGTTAGCACTGTCCTAATATCAACATGACAATGAAGGCTTTAAATGTGTTGTAATACAGTTGCATGCTTTTACTGGACATAAAGTTAGAGCTTTTTTTTTGAGGGGATAATTCACATTAAAGGACAGTTTTGTAGAATGAGACTTCAGTTTGTTAAACCATTAAATCAAGAACTTGTTTTGGCCCCATCAAAATGGAATTATTCCTATAATTCTCTCTAGCTAATGATAACATTCAAAACAAAGGCAAATTTTATATCTAAATAGTACATCCATATCCTCTAAAGCAGAGGGTCCCCAATCCATGGGCCATGGACTGGTTCCAATTCCTGGCCTGTTAGGAACTGGGCTGCACAGCAGGAGTTAAGCAAGCAAAGCTTCATCTGTATTCACAGCTACTCCCCATCTCTCACATAACCACCTGAGCTCGGGCTCTTGTCAGATGAGTGGCGACATTAGATTCTCATAGAAGTGCGAACCCTATTGTGAGCTGCACATGTGAGGGATCTAGGTTGCATGCTCCTTATGAGAATCTAATGCCTAATGCTCTGTCACTGTCTCCCATCACCCCCAGATGGGATTGTCTAGTTGCAGGAAAACAACCTCAGGGCTCCCACTGATTCTACATTATGGTGAGTTGTATAATTATTTAATTATATTTTACAATGTAATAATAATATAAAGTACACAACAAATAAAATGCGCTTGAGTCATCCTGAAATCATCCCCACCAGGTCATTGTGGAAAAATTGCTTTTCACAAAACCAGTCCCTGGTGCCAAAAAGGTTGGGGACCACTGCTCTAAAGGGCAAAAGATGTAAGAGGAAAATGGTGGAAGACTTGAGTTAGATGGTAGTATAGCCATGTGAGGTTCAAAACAATGGTCTGAAGTTGATCTCTCAATCATATTTCAAATGGCAATTTCGTTTCAGCAAAACATCACTCATCATATTAAGTACATGTTATTAATTTGAATCTTATTGTTTTATTGGTTTTGTAGCTTGGCTCCTACATTATTTGCAGCTTATTTTTGGTTTCATAGCATATATAAACCTAACTCATTAAAATAATTGAACTATATTCCATAATATTACCCAAGTGTCTATTAATCCATATTAATGGACACTTGTGTTATGATGTGGTTTAGCTGTTTTGTCCCTTCCATATCATATGTTGAAATGTTATCCCCAATATTGGAGATGGGGCCTAATGGGAGATGTTTGAGTCATGGAGGCTGATTACTCATGAATAGGTTGGTGCCCTCCTACCCATAATGAGTGAGTTCTCACTCTGAGTTGACGTTGCCTCCCCACTCTCTCTTGCTCCTCATTTCACTTTATGACATGCTTTCTCCCTCTTCTGCCTGGAGTGGAAGCTTTCTGAGGCCCTTACCAGTAGCAGATAGATGCTGGTGCCCTGCTTCCTATACAGCCTGCAGAACCATGAGCCAAAACAAATTTATTTTCTTTGTAAATTACCCACCCTCAGGTATTCCTTTATAGCAATGTAAATGGACTAATAAAGGTTATTTTTAATCTTTAGACATTACAACAGTGCCACAGTGAAAGTCTTTAAATATGCATGCTTGTGCCCTGGTCAGATACACATGAAGGAAAAGTTTCTTGAGGCTTGATTTCTGGGTCTAAAGATTTATTTCTTTTAAATATCAGTAGATATTGCCAACTTCCCTATTAAAATGTTGCATTAATTTACACTCCCATCAAATACATTTTCTATTTAGTTATATCTTTACTAACATTTGATATCTTCAAACTCTTTAATTTCACTAATTTGTTAGGTAAAAATGGCATCTCATTGCTAAATTTTTATGTGATACTTTATACTTGAGGATGCATATAATATTCTATGTTTGTTGGTCATTTTCATTTCTGTTTTCTGTGAAGTGACTTGTTATTTCCTTTGTTCGTTTTTTTAAAAATTAGGCTGTTCAGCTTTCTTTTACTGCTTTGAAAAACCCTTGAATAACATGAAAAAAATAGCCCTTTGATTTTGCCTTGGAAGTAAGTTGTTTAGTATTTTTCCAGTTGACTTTCTGCATGTATTTTTGCATCACATGTATATTTTATAATTTAAGTAAATCAAGAAGTCTTTACCCTTCTGATTTTTTTTGGTTAATATTTGAAAGGCTTCTGTTTTTAAAAGTTAGGCTGTTTAAAAACCGCCCATTTTTTTCTTCTGAGATTTTCCTAGCTTACTTACATATATGGCTTCATTTACCTCTTTATACATCTAAAATTTATTTTGATGTAATAAGTAAGATAGGAATCCACCTTAGATGTTTTCGTAAAATGCTCTCTTAGTACCAGTTATGGAAAAATGTCCCAGTGATTTTAAATGTGTTTTATACAAGATACTAAACTTCTGCTGGATTCAGTCTGTTTTTGTTTCCTGTAGTCTGTTCCTTTTCTGACTTTATATTTCCATACAAATACCATGCAATCTTAATTATCTTCTTTGTTGTTGTTGTTGTTATTTGATTATCAGATGCAGAGGAATGAGTGAATAATATTCCTCAGTATATGACACATTGCTGTGCATTCAAAGTCATTTCAAAGCCCCTCTCTTGTTATTTATTTATTTACTGGGTTTTTTTGCTTAATTTATACCCAAACTTGATTCCCGCTGACCCTGTAACCATTCTAAGGTATGCAATACTTTTATTTTGTTTTTGAAAAATGACATTTTTGTGCCTGTATTCTTAATTTACATAAATGATATTTTGCTATATGCCTCTTTGTTTCTCACTTTTCCACCTACCTCTGTCTTTAAAAAGATCATTCAAGTTCCATGTGTGTATGTAATATCTTTCTAACTGCTGTGGGATCTTCTTTGGTATACATCTGTCACACTTTCATTCATCTTCTCTCCCGGTGAGTAAAGTAATATCCAAATTACACAACACCTCCGCAACACAAACAACAGAACACTAAACATTTCAGGAGTGTACACATATATCTGCAACCAATGTTTTGGGTTCTATCTTTAACAATAGTGACTATAACAGAATAAGCAAGTATAAGGTGACCAAGTAATTGCCAGATTCCTTCCCGGGGGGCTGCACTTCTCTACATCTTTCCTAACTGTAAATGAGTGTTATATTCTACTTTTTTATCAACATTTTACAGTATTTGACTTCTGAATATCTGCATGCCTATTAGATATGTCTTTGTTGCTCTAATTTGCATACCTTTGATTACTAATGAATTTGAGTATTGCTTTATATTCTTGTAGCTCAATGAAGTTACTTTTTAATAAATACGCTTTTTATTACCTCTGCTCTTTTTTTCTTTTGGAGATTTCTTCCTCTTTTGTTGGTTTTTAGAAGTTTATTGTGAATTCCTGATATTAGATTTTTACTTCTTTTTGGTTTTAAACAGTGAAAATATCTCATCGATTCTCTCATCTTTTAGTTTTGTCTATGATGTCCTTCATTGAAGACAATACCAGATTTTTATGAAACCAAATTTATCAAAATTTTTATTATGGTTTGTGCTTTAGAAGCTCCTCACTCTAGGTCAGAAAGATGTTCTATGTTTTATTCAATTGTGCCATTGTTCTCTTGTAACTTTTAGATATTTAATTCATTTAGAGTTTACCTTCTATCATGTTAGGTAGGAGTCCAGCTTTATTTTTATCTATGTAGTAAACCCACTTTATTAACATTACTTAGTAAACTATTTTCCCTTCTCTGATGATTTTTGGACTTAACTTCATTGTATATTCGATTTCCACATGGGTCTATCTATGAGGTCTTCATTCTCTTCTGTTTGTTTATTAGTCTTTTATTTTTTGCAACAGTGCCACCTGGCTTTTATTTTTTGGCTCAATGACTTGTCTTCAGTATCTGGTAGAAAATCCTACACCACTCTTCTTAATATTGTTAGTAACTAATTGTGGATTGTTATTTCTCCACATAAAATTGAAAGTAAATATATTGAGCTACTAAAAAAATCCAACTGGAATTGTAATTGATATTGCACTAAGTTAATAGGTCAATTTGGGGAGAAATAATATATGTACAATATTACATCATCTGATCCAAGAGAGGAAATATCTCTTTATTACTCAAATTACCTTCTATGTTCTTTACTACAACTATTTTTTCCCAAGGAGTTTTTGTATATTTTTGGGGGTATTTATCTGATATTTTATATATATATATGTATGTATATGTTCTGGGGTACATGTGTAGAACGTGCAGTTTTGTTACATAGGTGTACATGTGCCATGGTGGTTTGCTGTACCCATCAGCCTGTCACCTACATTAGGTATTTCTTCTAATGCTATCCCTCCCCTAGCCCCCCAACCCCAACAGACCCTGGTGTGTGATGTTCCCCTCCCTGTGTCCATGTGTTCTCATTGATCTCAGGGACGTGGATGAAGCTGGAACCCATCATTCTCAGCAAACTAACACAAGAACAGAAAACCAAACACTGCAGGTTTTGTGTATTCTTAAATGGTTTCTACATACTTTGTATTTTTTGTTGCTGTTGTGAATTGTACCCTATTTTAAACATTATATTTTCTAACTGGTCATTGCTAGTAGAGAAATTTGCTATTTTTTTTAATTGAGCTCCTATCTAGGAAACTTACAAATCTTTCTTATTACTTCTAACATTTTCTCATGTATGTTTTTTGTTTTTCTTTCTTCTAGTTCGATAATCATATGATTGTATGTAATATAGTTTATTCTCTTCTTACACTTCTTAAATCTTTTTCTTTTTTCATGATGTTTTTAATGATGTCAGTACTATACTAAAGAGTAATGGTGATAGCAGTATAATTGTTACTCCTAATCTTAGAGACCACACCTATAATTTTTTTTATTAAATATGACATGTTATGAGGTTTTCATGTATAGCCAACCCAGATAAGCTATTTTTGTTATATTCTTAATTTACAAAGAATAAAAATAAATGAGGCCGGGCGTGGTGGCTCACGCCTGTAATCCCAGCACTTTGGGAGGCCAAGGCGGTTGGATCACGAGGGCAGGAGATTGATACCATCCTGGCTAACACAGCGAAACCCCATCTCTACTAAAAAAATACAAAAAATTAGCCGGGTGTGGTGACAGGCGCCTGTAGTCCCAGCTACTCGGGAGGCTGAGGCAAGCGAATGGCATGAACCAGGGAGGCGGAGCTTGCAGTGAGCCAGGATCAAGCCACTGCACTCCAGCCTGGGTGACAGAGCAAGACTCCGTCTCAAAATAATAATAATAATAAATGAGTGTTTATGTTTTAGCAAATGTCTTTCCTACATCACTTAGATTATTATCTGACTTTCATCCTTCAGTATAATTCATGAATTTCTTTGTAGGGTTTCTGATATTGAGATATATTTGAATCCAAGACATAAACCATATTTTATCATAGTGTTTTATTTTTTTAAAAAAGTGTAGATTCAATTAGCTCTACTTTTAGTTAAGATTTTTGTACTTATTCATAAGTAAAATGAATCTATATTTTACTTTACTTATTGACACTATTATGTAGTTTTGTACTACTCAAGATTACATGTGCCTTGTCAAATAAGACAGGAAGAATTAACTCCTTTTTCCTACTTTTTAGGGAAAATACATAAAGAAAGTAATGAACTGTTTCATGAAAGTCTGGTAGAACTCAATTATAAAACTACTCAGACCTGGACTATATTAGGGGAGGTCTTTGCCGTTTTATTTTCAGTGATATTTGTCATTTCAAGTTATCATTCAGTTGTATCAATTATTTTGTAGATTATTTTGCATTTTATATCTTTCTGTGAATTTACTTACTTCCTGTATTTTAAAATTTATTGCCATGTAGTTGTTTGTAATAGGCTTTCACTTAATGAAATCTTCTCTGTAGTTATTTTTAAATACTCTATTTTTTTGTGTGTTTTCTCCTTTTAAAAATTATTTCAACTAAAAATGGTGGCTTTTGTTTTTATCCTAAAATAATGTATTATAAGAGAAAAACGTTATTCCACATAGTCTGCAAGAAAGGCAAGTTTGATTTGTCTTACTTGAGAAATTAACAAAATCTTCATTTCACTTTTATTATGCATTTTATTTTTATTTTTATTTATTTATTTTTTTGAGACAGAGTCTCACTCTGTCACCCAGGCTGGAGTGCAGTGGTGCAATCTCAGCTCATTGCAACCTCTGCCTCCTGGGTTGAAGTGATTCTCCTGCCTCAGCCTCCCAAGTAGCTGGGATTACGGGTGAATGCCACCATGAGCAGCTAATTTTTGTATTTTTAGTAGAGATGGGGTTCACCATGTTACCCAGGCTGGTCTTGAATCCCTGACCTCAGGTGATCTGCCAATAAGTTTGGTCCCTAACATTGTTATTATTTTGTGTGTTTCTTATAACACAAAGCTTTCCTACTTGGTTTCAGCTGTCTTTTTCTTAATTAAATACTAAGTTGATTGCTATAGACATTTGACTGTTTTCCAGAATTCAGATGTTTATTCTGATAGTATTTTTAATGGCCTTTTCCTTTTTTGGCATTTCTTTGGAGGAATGATAACCCATTGGAGTCCCCTACTTCACTATTTTCACTTTTAAAAGTGATTTGACAGACTTTTGACTTAGTAATCTTCACAAAGAACAAGTTTGAGATGTTGTTAATATTATTTTTATTTTGTTATCTATTTGGTTTATTTATCCTTTTATATTTATTATTTCCCTGATTGTGCCTTTGAATTTACTCTGCTATATTTTCCCCAACCCCAAACCCCAGCAACTTGAATTAAATGTTTAACTCCGTTTTTCTCTTTACTCTGTTTTTTAATGAGGTATTACTTATATAAAATAATATGCACCAGTCTTAAGTATAGCTCAAGAACTGTTAACATATGTAATGTATGTAACTATTACATAAATCAGAATGTAGAACACTCACAGCACATCAAAAGACTCCCAGTTAACTCTAAGTCATCACTCCCTCAAAGGTAACCATTATTTGGAATTTTAAAAATATAAGTTAGTTTTGCCTGTTCTTGAGCTTCAAATAACTGGAGTCATACAGTGTATACTTCTTTGTGTGCCTGGCTTCTTTACTAAAACATCACTGTGTGAGATTCATCTATATGGTTATTTGTAGCAGTAGTTCATTTATTTAAACTATTTGATAGTATTCCACTGCATGACTGTACCAAAATTTATCTTTTCTATTGCCCATATAAATGTATAGTTTCCAGTGTAAGATATTATGAATACAGCTGTTATAAACATCTTTGTATACATTGTTGGTGGATATAAACATTCATCTCTATTAGGTATATGTTCAGGAGTGGAATTACTGAGTCATAGAGAAGGCATGTTTAGCTCTGTATTCAGATACTTTCAAATGGAATTTTAAAATTGACTCTATGAATTTATGCTCCCATAAGCAATGTAAATTGCTCCACATCCTCAGTCATTTTATCATTTTTGATTAGGATTAGTGGAATTTCATTATGGTTTTAGTTTATGTGCCCTGGGGGCTAATTATGTTGTGTACCTTTTCATGTGCTTATTAGTTATTTTTATTTCCTGTATTGAAAGTGCTTGTTCAAGTCTTCTGCCCATTTTAAAAAACTGGAAATTTCCAACTTTTATTATTCATTTTTAGTAGTTCATTATATTCTGGGCATCACACCAATCTCTTACTGTCATGTTCTTAAAATAATATGTATGTAAATACAGACAAATGATAAAGAAAATGTGACGGCCGGGCGCGGTGGCTCACGCCTGTAATCCCAGCACTTTGGGAGGCCGAGGCGGGCGGATCACAAGGTCAGGAGATCGAGACCACGGTGAAACCCCGTCTCTACTAAAAATACAAAAAATTAGCCGGGCGCGGTTGTGGGCGCCTGTAGTCCCAGCTACTCGGGAGGCTGAGGCAGGAGAATGGCGTGAACCCGGGAGGCGGAGCTTGCAGTGAGCCGAGATCGCGCCACTGCACTCCAGCCTGGGCGACAGAGCGAGACTCCGTCTCAAAAAAAAAAAAAAAAAAAAAAGAAAATGTGACAAAATAATAATGGGAGAATCTCAGTAAGGGAGGTATGAGAGTCTTTGTACTATTTTAACTTCTCTGAAAATTTAAAATTATTTTAAAATACAAAATTATAAAATAACAAAAGTTTACCAAATATAAAATTTACACATGTATTTTGATGAACTTTCCTTAGTAACTTTAAAAATGAGTGGACAGAAAAATCAGTAAAGATATGAAGATTTTTAACCATCCAATCGACAAACTTTACCTGATAGAATATTCTATTCAGTCATGTTTTGTGAGAGCTGGTCCATGTTCAGTTGGCATTTTGTCTTAGGTTAGTCACTCAGGAGCTGCAGCTGAAAGAGTGGGGTTTCTGCCAGAGGCTCTCTTCTTTTCAGACCCTGATCTCCACTGCCTCCACTCATGCCCAACCCAGCTTCAAGTACTCTTTGGAGGAATTTTAAAAAGCTAATCAGAGTACTTGAAGGTTTTTCAGCCTCTCATCTTTCTGGGCAGTTTAGGATTCATTTATGTACAATAGATTTCCTGAACAATGTCAAAATATGATATCTGCCAAAACTCAGATACCTATTTATAATCTCCATCCCCTAGCCCTGGTTATAATAGTTAGAGATAGTATTTATTGAGCTCTTATTACATGAATACATTATGTTAATCACATTCATCTAATTATCATTATCTAAGTCACGTCACATTCATACTCTACAAATGATGAACTTTCTCAAAATTATAGGTGTATGAAGTAGACTTAAGTTGCAACCTAGTATTTTTTCCTCCAGAAACCAAATACTTAATTGCAACAATACAATGCTTCCCCAAAGAGAAAACATGTAAGAATTCATGATGGGACCTGTTAACAGAGATGTGACTGCTAACTGCATGTTATTTTCTGCCTTCCTTCTAACCATCTGGGAACCTTCTGAGAGGAAGTACAGCTCAAGATTCCCCCTAATGATTCAGAATTCTCCTGAGCACTTCACTTGCTCCAGAGACTGCTTCTAGTATCCCTGCTGTTCATCTCATTTAGATTAAACTATTGTTGCACAATATACCATGAAGTCCATGTTAAAACCTTTGATGGAGCAGAAGGACATGGGAGATGTGGGGATTCTTCCTGCCTTGTTCTTAACTTTGGAGATTCCACTGAGCCCTTTGCCTTTATGAAAAAAAATCCCTGCTGTCTGTGCTATGCCCATGCTGCCACCAGTGCACCTGAAGCACTTTCCCATCACTAGTGGAGTGTCTTTATTGGCTTTCGTATGCCAATCTGATCTTTTTTTCTCCATCATATGACAAAATATTGGTAAGACTATTAGAAGGAGGAGAAGATAAGGCATGAGATGAACAAAGAAGGGATAACCGGAGATATATTGGGAGTGAATTGGTTTTAACATTGTCATAGATATGGTTTTTAAAATTCAACTAGTTTAATCCAAATAATCTGATTCATAGAGCGAAATCTCCCGTAATAGATTTAACAAGGTTTTATTCCATAGTGGATCTACCTTATCAAACCACAATTACAATGTGAAATTACCCGAGAAGAAGAATCCTAACGCTCACCTCATGCAGATAAAAGCAGAACTTTCATGGAGTCAGTATTGTTCCTTTGGGTAGTGTGCTCATGCCTTGTTGAACTTGATTTGGAAGAAAGTAAATAGGTATGAATGATGAGGAATAGAGGATTTAAGTATGAAGGATCTTGGAATCAGAAGGGAAATTTAGTAGTTTTCTCTTGGTTCCTTAGGGGTTCACTCAGTCTCCTCTTCCTAAAATTCACATCAGGTTAGATAATGCATTTTTCTGTGACCCTGTCTTCCTTTTCCATATCCAGTGGCATATTTTATTTTTATAGAAATGAACTCACACATTTATGTTAAATCTAGAAAAAAGGTAAAATGAAATGACAGAAAGGTTGACGTGAACATGATTTTCTTATAGGAGTTTCTTGAACCTGGGATTCAATGTCACCTGGAGGAACATTTTGTCCTCTACATTTGCATGGAAGAATAACATTTTTAAAGAAAAATCAGAAGAGATTGAGGTACTGCCTTCTAGTGCATAATCCCAGGGTCAGTGAAAACTCCTAGCATCTGACAAGTCATAAATCACACTCATCTCTTCCTTACATTCCCCTCTCTGTCTCTCTTGCTACTTTGACTTAGGTCAAATCAGTTCAAGAAACGTGTTGGACACTTATACCATGACTGCTCTTATTTTCGGTGAATAAAGCTGATTCAGATGTGATCTCTGCCCTTGACTATCTTACAGTCACAGAAAAAGACAAATAATTTTAATATAATTTGTTAAGAGCTGTGAAGGAGGTAAGTACAAGATGCTATAGGTATACTTGTGCATCTAAGATAGACTAGTTGTTTATGAGTGTGTGTATAGGTGTGTTTATGTCCATGTGTATTGGGGGTAGGAATAGGGAAAGTTTGTGGAATTGTTTCTGGAGTATATTGTTCCTAGGCAGAATCTTAAAAAATTCATCTGGTTATGGTTAGAAGCCAGATGAAGAAGGGATAGAAATCATAGCGATATCCTGTAGCTTCACTTTCATTAAATTAACCACTGACTGTAGTCGTCACTTTAAATTTTGTGAAAGATGCTTAGTTTTATGCTCAATATCTTCTTTTGTCAAAATTGAGAAAGATTATTTGTCTATCATTTAATTTTCCTTGAGATTTAGACACATTATTGATACAGTTGTAATCAATTTCTAAAAAAATAAAATTCTACTCTAAGAGTGAAAATTGTGGCAGAAAGAGGACTGAGTCTAAAGATCCTGAGCTGAACTAAATCCTGGAGTCTCTAAGAACTAACCAGGTAGTACCTGCCATCAGATGGATGGAAATTCAAAAAGGTAGCAATGTTTAAATTACTTATATTCTTAAAATTTATTTTTATAGCAGCTGTTTTGATAATACATTATTTTTCTCTTTAGAAGCAATTCTTTATTAATTTGATGTGATAGATTATATAGATTACTTAAACCAATATTGACTGAATCTATGATATTCCAAGAACCACTCTAGGCACTGGGGATGAAACAATTTGCCCCCCCCCCCACCGGAATTCTTTAGTGTTAGGAACTGGGTTTTCAGTCTGTATCCCCAGTCTTTAGCATATGCTTGGTATACAGTATGTACTCAAAAAATAAGATTGATTGAATATTCAAAGTATGATGAGTGACCAAGGAAAGTAATGATACCTTGATTTAGTGGGCATGTCTCTGAGTAGAGGGACCATGCTGAGCAAAAAACTGTGGAGTGTAAAAATGCAGTGTTTGCAAGTTAGTTGGTATGGGATAAGACTGGAAAGATTGCCTGCAGATAGATAAGGGAGGGTGGAATTCATCTATATTCAGTGTGGGGTCATAAGTAATCATCAAGCAGAAATGTAATTGTTCATAATTATGTTTTATTTATCAATTATTGAATGAGTTGATTTCCCTTGAAATAAAGATAGGCACTTCTATAACTGCTAGGCACTACAGTTTTTAGATATTGGCAGCATCTATCAAAAGTAAAGATATGCCTACGCTTATATCTTCTGTCTTGGATAAAGCTCGTATCTGGCAATTTGAATGTTGGTTGTTTACCTTACAGATATATTGGTAGCAGTGAAAAATAATATATGTATAGGAATGTTCATAACATAATTGTTTGTGGTAGCATAAATTGGCCCCAATATTATTGTTCATCAATAAGAGAATAGTTAACTAAGTTTTGGTCTAACTATAGTGTGGAATATAATGCAATCAACTATAATCAATTAACTATAGTGTGGAATATAAAGCAAGACATAGGTATAGCTATATATATCAGTCAAGAAGTGTCTCCAAGATAATAGCGATTGTTGGGACAATTAAGTCACTAAATCATATGTTAATTACAAAAGTGTACATACTCATGTACATACACACATGCATATTTGAATTAATAGACATCTGGAAAGATGTATACAACTTGTGATCTATGGTTACTAATGGAAAGGGTAGCGGGCTTGAGGGTGTTTGGAAAGAGATTTACTATTACCATACATTTGGGTGATGCGTGTTGGACATACCACACAACTTACCATTTAAAGTGTATAATTCAATGGCTTTTAGAATATTCACAAAGTTGTGCAACCATCACCACAGTCAATTTTAGAACTTTTTCATCACTCCAAAAAGAAATCATGCATTCCTTAGTCACCATCATCCAGTCCTCCTATACCCCCAGCCCTAGGCAACAACCAATCTACTTTCTTTCTCTGTAGATTTGCCTGTTCTTGACATTTAATATAAATGGAATCATGCAATATGTCATCCTTTGTGACTACTTTTTCCACTTACCATAACATTTTAAAGGTTTATTCATGTTGTACCATGCTCAATCCTTTATATGGATATATCACCTTTATTCTTTTTGAGATGGGGTCTCTCTCTGTCATACAGGCTGAAGTGCAGTGGTGTGATCTCAGCTTACTACAACCTCTGCCTACCCTGTTCAAACGATTCTCCCGTCTCAGCCTCCCAACTAGTTGGGACTACAGGCATGCGCCATGATGCCCAGCTAATTTTTGTATTTTTAGTAGAGACAGGGTTTCACCATATTGACCAGGCTGGCCTCGAACTCCTGACCTTAAGTGATCCACCTGCCTCAGTCTGTCAATGTACTGGGATTACAGGCATGAGCCACCACGCCCAGCTGATATATCACCTTTTCTTTATACATTCAAAGACATTTCACTTTTTGTCTTTGGATCACTGTACTTTCTGACTATATGAATAATGTTGCCATAAACATTAATGTATAAGTTTTTGTGTGCAACATATGCTTTCAGTTCTCTTGGGTATATACCTACTGGTGGGATGGTTGATTCATATGGTAACCTGCTAGCCATCCTAGTAAGTGAAAAGTTGTATGCTATTGTGGTTTGGGTTTGCATTTCCTTTATGGCTAATGACATTCAGCATATTTTCATGTGCCTACTGGCCATTTGCATACCTCCTCTGGAAACAATGTCTATTTAGATTCTTTGCCCAGTTATTAATTATATTATTGGCCTTTTTATTACCAAGTTATGTTTCTTATATATTCTAAATATAAGTCCCTTATCAGATATATAATTTGCAAAATTTTTCTACCATTCTGTGGGTTGTCTTTTCACTACCCTTAATGATGTCTTTTGAAACACAAACATTTTTCATTTTGATGATGTCCAATTTATCAATTTTTTTCTTTTGTTCTGAAAAATGTATATTTGGTGTATATTTAAAATACAATTAAACAAACAAAATGTTAAAATTAAGTGACTTATCTTCAAAACTGAGAAGGAATATTGAGTTCCTCTTAGGGATTAGGTAAGAGGCTTTTATCCTTTCAAAGATTTTAGAGTTTGGTGGTACTGGTTTTTATTTTACAATTGAATCAACATCCACACCTCCATCTACCTGATATAACAGTAATATTGTGTAACCATTACGTTTATATGATTAGATATGAGACTGTTTTTGTTTTGACAGATTTTCCTAGATGTGTAAAAGAGAATAACATAAAGAATAAAGAAAATGTATATTTTGAGTTAAAAAAAGAATCTTTTAAATAATTAACTAATCAGTACATTGTAAAGTAAAACAGTAAGGTGAAATTGTTTTCAGGATTCTTCCTCTGGTGTTAAAATAAAAGTGGAGAAGAGAAGCGACATTAGGCCACAGATTTCCCAGATTGGTTGTTAGTGGTAACTTTGGCCCAGGACAACTAAATTCCTGTCTGGAGAAAAGATGTTGTAGGAGAAATCCCAAGAAGTGAGGAAAGTAGTGTAGAGTCCATGGCTAACCAGTAGTAGGTAAAGGTGGAAGGGTTATAAATTGGATTTTATCATATAGGTGATACATGTTGGACTAAACTGTTTGCTTAAGGCCTTCTGCCTACAAAGTGAGCAAGGAGCAATGCTAAAAACCTAAAGCACCAAACAGTTAAGTGGAAGTACAAAGGGACCTTCCTCCCAATGCCAAATTCCAACTTTAGTCTGAAGACCAATTATGAATTGAAATCTTTCATTTCTTTGACTCACAGACCAATCCAGATGCTGAGACTCTGTTACGAGATTATGTAGGGTGTAATTATGTCTTTTTTTTTTTTTTTTTTTTTTTTTAAAGAAAACTCCTGGGGATTCCTGTAACCCAAGGGAGTTCTTCAACTTGGAGTAAAATGTTACTTTTTTATTTTTATTTTCCCCTAACTGAAAGTTGATGTTTCCTTCCAATTTGAATGCAAGTAACCAACCCACACCAATATTGGAAGTATCCATGACTTTGTCAGCAGTAGTAATTATAATAATTTTTATATTGTATTGCAGTTGTTAAAGAGATCTCCAAATATTTAAGCTCATCATTATTTTGAAATGAAGATGGTTGTTAGACCCACCACTACATTTCAGAACTTTAGTGTATTAATAAAGAAGCACATATATTGCTGTTTACAAATCTGTTTTCTAAAATTATTTCGATAACTATATTTTGATATAACTGGTTTCCTTGGTAATCCTATACATTTTATGTGATGCATTTAAAACATTATTCTGAGATACTTTCACCAGACGGTTAAAGGATTGATAGCCCAACCCGTACATAGGATCTTAAACTTTATACTTTAAAGTAAATTTATTTCCCTTTTTTTTGGAACAGCTCCACAAAATTGTATTATTATTTCCAAATTATTTTAAATCTCTCTAGGGATATTGGCAAACCTTCTAAACAGCTCTGCTTAACTATGTGATCAAATTACTATCTATTTAATGAATTAATGGTCATTTATGGAATGAAGTTCTTTGCTATGTCTTATAAAAGGCACAGAGGTGAAAAGACATGGAAACTGTTTTAAAAGGAAATTTTAATTTTGGGGGGTAGTGGACAGATAATGCATATAATTTTTAGCAGAGAGAGCTGGGGAGTAGTGCTGTTTGGGCTGAGTATGAAACTAGCTACGCTGGTGGCTTAAAATGAAAATTCTGTTTTGATGGTGTGTTTGTTATATTGGAAGTTCATTCACAGTTGAGACTGAACAGAACTCAAGCTGAGGCTTCAGATAGGATTCCCAAGGGTAACCTGAGTTACCCTTTGGTTTCCCAGCTCCTACAAAGCAGGTTAGTTTCTTAAATAAAACATACCAGGACTTTGGCTCTTTCTGATTTCTTATACCCTCGTGTCTGTCCTTTCAGGTAAAATACAACAGAAATCTATATAATCATAAGTGGGGAAGAGGAGATGTGATAAGAGCACTTAAGACTCAGGGGTTTTAGTTAAGAACAAACAGAAATTAAATGGCATGACTTTATAGATGAATTTAGTCTGTATTTAATATTGTGCTGTTAAAAGTGTGTTATTCGGAGTAAGAAAAATAATTTTAAAAGTCTACCCTATTCTTGCCAGATGACACCAACAATGAATGCAACATCTTTTAAAGTTTGTTTTACAACAGTGAAAATGTTCCAATGAAAGAAACATGATCCTCTTATGGAGGGGGTTCTTGAAATTTTCAGTAGCAATTGGGGCAATTCCTAAGCCTTCACCTCTGAATTATATAATTTTAGAGGTATGCATGTCTATGGTTAGCACATAGTGACTTCTTACTGAAAAGGACAACAAACTATGAGACAGATAAATCAGACACAAGTGACAGAATTCCTCCTTCTGGGACTCTCTGATGGGCCATACACCCAGCAGCTGCTATTGATCTTATTCTTGGGTGTCTACCTGGTCACTCTGCTTGGAAATCTGCTTCTTATGTCCCTTGTTCCTGTTGACTCCCGACTTCACACACCCATGTATTTTTTTTCTCTGCAACTTGTCTCTGGCTGACCTCTGTTTCTCTACCAACATAGTTCCTCAGACACTAGTGCACCTGCTTTCCAGGAAGAAGTTCATTTCATTCACATGTTGCACAGCTCAACTTCTCTTTTTCCTCATTTTTGGGTGTACACGGTGTGCCCTTCTGGCAGTGATGTCCTATGATCGCTATGTGGCAATCTGCAATCCTCTGCATTACCCTAGCATCATGACCTGGAAAGTGTGTGTCCAGCTGGCAACAGGATCATGGACCAGTGGCATTCTGGTGTCTGTGGTAGACACCACCTTCACACTGAGGCTACCCTACCGAGGTAGTAACAACATTGCTCATTTCTTTTGTGAAGCCCCTGCACTATTGATCTTGGCATCCACAGACACCCACACATCGGAGATGGCCATTTTTCTTATGGGGGTTGTGATTCTCCTCATACCCATTTTTCTGATTCTGGTATCCTATGGCCATATCATAGTAACTGCGGTCAAGATGAAGTCAACTGTGGGGAGTCTCAAGGCGTTTTCTACCTGTGGCTCCCACCTCACGGTGGTCATACTTTTTTATGGATCAGCAATTATCACTTACATGACACCCAAGTCTTCCAAACAGCAGGAAAAATTGGTGTCTGTTTTCTATGCAATGGTGACTCCCATGCTTAATCCCCTCATCTACAGCCTGAGAAACAAGGATGTGAAGGGAGCTCTGAGGAAATTAACCACAAGGTATTTCCCATGCAGGCTTGGAATCTCACACTGACAATGAGCTCAGAGACCCTTTTGGCTTCCTAATTCAAAGACTTGCTGGGAAGACATGGAATCAACCCAGGTGGATTGGATTTTTAAACTGTACATTGGCACACTTGGTTTCTCAAGTCGCCCACTCGGCCCCCTTCCAAGTTATACTTTCCTTCTTTTTTCTCCTTTCCTTTTCCTTCCTTACTGTTCTAAAGCTTTTTAATAAACTTTCACTCCTGCTCTGAAAACAAAAGTACATATATACCTTGGAATACTATGCAGTCGTGAAATAGAATGAAATCATGTCATTCACAGAAACATAGATGTGGCTTGAAACCATTATCCTAAGTGAACTAGTACAAAAACAGAAAACCAAATACTTCATGTTCTCACTCATAAGTAGGAACTAAACGTTGGGTACATATGAAGACAAAGGTGGGAACAATAGACACTGGGGACTACTAGATTATGGGAGGGAGGGGGAAGCGTTAAAAAAACTACCTATTACCCACTCACTACCTGGGTAATGGATTCATTTGTACTCCAAATCTCAGCATCACGCAATATACTTCTGTAACAAACCTGCATGTATACCCCCGCCTTTAAAATAAAAGTTGAAAAGAAGAAAAAAAATGCACATTAGATCTCAAATTTTCACACCAATATGAAAATAGAATATAAACCATGTCATTAATAATTTTATATGGATGGTGTGACAATAAAATAATATTTTGATATATTGGATAAAATAAAATTATATTATTAAAGAAGTCTTGCTAGGTAGCCCTCTTTTTTGTGAAACTAAAATATGGTAAGACTTAACGTGATGGATATGGTAATTACCCTGATTTGATTACTATACAATGTTTCCATGCATTGAAACATCACACTGTATTCCCAAACTATGTATAATTGTCATGTCAATTGTAAAATAAAAATTAATAAATAAATAGTAAGATTCTTATTCTTGGGCCTTATCCATAGACACACCCTCTATCCTTTATCCCGCGTTTCTTTCATAGAAGGAGAAGGACAATAATTCATGCAGCAATCAGAAGGAGATACACTTCCTTCTGGTTGGTCCTTTGACACCTAAGGGTTAAGAAATCCCCTGATAAACCCACACATTTTATAAGCCTTGTAAAATCTAACTTTTTAATAATGCTGTGTATTATCACCTGTCTATTTCCGATCTTACTCCAAGTCCTTTATCTTTTGGTACTTCTGAATCTCTCTGCATCATCAAATGATCAATAAATTAACAGGTATTACTGAATCACTTACTATGAGCTAGTTGCTACATGTGTGTTAGCATGTGTACCTATATGTGTGCTTAACATGGTTAATGAAGAGCATGGGTACAATGAAGCAGAATATATGAGCTCTGCTGTCCTTCTCACACTCTTTTAGAAACATAAGGATCATATTTATCAGGATACATCTTCATAAAGATGAATACAGGAGTTGTGGAAACCAGCAAGAAATAGTGAAATATTCCAAGAATAATGACATATGGCAAGAGTGAGAAGTTGTAACTAATACTAAGCCTGAATGACCAAGAGGAGGGAACTAGAACCTGGAGAGGGTAGTGATATACTAAGGGCACAAGATAGGAACTGTGGACTTAGGCTATATGAAGGCAAGGAAGCCATGGGAAGAAATATTTCTCAAGCCCATTTTCCACCCACCTTCCGATCCCCTGCTATTGTATTCCAATTAGAAGCCAGGGAACAATGAGCCTTTTGGTATAATTCATAAAAGACATCAAACATTCTGAAGCACATAGCAAGCTAAAAAGGATAGAAGGTAGATCTGGAAAGGTCAACTGGTGAAGTACACCCCTTTTGCCCTCAGCATCCCCTTCTTCTTTCAGTGATTAATTCATATTCCTAATACAGGGAACACATAAAGTTCCATTAAGAACTTTATCATAGCAGCATGATATCAAGTAGTTCACATTTCTACTTGATACATAAAAGAATAGCTCCTGTCATGATTATTCATGTAAGAAAGTTGAAAGAGGAAGAGCAAAAGAAGCAAATAATTAGCAGAAAACATAGCTACTGTAGCTCCTAATCCTGCCCCAGACATAAATTGATAATTATAGCTTGTTCTTTCCCTACCCTTTCATGGATTTCTTATTTTCTGCCTTAAGCTCAGCTTGCTGGAGTTTTTTTAACAGGTGTGGCAACCTAAAACTTCTTACCTGTAATATTTGAGTTACTGATGATTCTGTGTGTGTGTGTGTGTGTGTGTGTAACTTTTAGTTTCAGGGGTATATGTGCAGGTTTATTATATAGGTAAATTGCATGTCACGAGGGTTTGGTGTACAGATTATTTCATCACCCAGGTAATAAGTATAATACCTGATAGGCAGTTTGTTTTATACTCACCCTTCTCTTACCCTCAACTCTTCAATAGGCCACAGTATCTGTTGTTCTATTATTTCTATCCTTGTGTACTCAATATTTAGCTCCAACGTATAAGTGAGAACATACAGTATTTGATTTTCTGTTCCTGTGTTAAGATAGGATAATAGCCACTAGCTCCATCTATGTTGCTACAAAAGACATTATCTTGGTCTTTTTCATGGTTGTATAGTATTCCATGGTGTATATATACCATATTTCCTGCTATTGATGGGCATTTAGGTTGATTCCATGCCTTTGCTGTTGTGAATAGTGCTGCAATGAACATAATCATGCACGTATCTTTATGGTAGAGTGATTTATATTCCTCTGGGTATATACCCAGTAATGGCATTGTTGGGTTGAATGGTAGTTCTATTTTAAGTTATTCAAGAAATCACCAAACTGCTTTCCACAGTGGCTGAACTAATTTACATTCCCATCAGGAAAGTGTTCCCTTTTCCCTACAACTTTGCCAGCATCTGTTTTTGTTGTTGTTGTTGTTGTTGATTATTTGTTTGTTTTGATTTTTTAATAGTAGCCATTTGACTGGTGTGAGATGGTATCTCATTGTGGTTTTGATTTGCATTTCTCTAATTATTAGTGATGTTGAGCATTTTTTCATATGCTTGTTTGCCACTTGTATGTCTTTTGAAAAGTGTCTGTTTGGCAACCTACAGAATGGGAGAAAATTTTTGCAATCTATCTGTCTGACAAAGGTCTAATATCTAGAATCTACAAGGACCTTAAACAAATTTTCAAGAAAAAGCAAACAAAAAGTGGGCAAAGGATATGAACAGACACTTCTCAAAAGAAGACATTTATGCAACCAACAGACACATGAAAAAAAAAAGCTCATCATCACTGGTCATTAGAGAAATGCAAATCAAAACCACAATGAGATACCATCTCACACCAGTTATAATGATGATTATTAAAAAGTCAGGAAACAACAGATGTTTCGAGGCTGTGGAGAAATAGGAATGCTTTCACACTGTTGGGAGTGTAAACTCACTCATTCAACTGTTGTGTTCAACCACTGTGGAAGACACTGTGGCAATTCCTCAAGGATCTTCCCAGAAATACCATTTGACCCAGAAATACCATTACTAGGTATATACTCAAAGGATTATAAATTATTCTACTATAAAGACATATGCACACATATGTTTATTGCAGCACTGTTCACAATAGCAAAGACTTGGAACCAACCCAAATGCCCATCAATGAGAGACTGGATAAAGAAAATGTGGCACATATACACCATAGAATACTATGCAGCCATAAAAAAGGATGACTTCATGTCCTTTGCAGGGACATGGATGAAGCTGGAAACCATCATTCCCAGCAAACTATCACAGGAACAGAAAACCAAACACTGCATGTTCTCACTCATAAGTGGGAGTTGAACAATGAGAACACATGGACACCGGGAGGGGAACATCACCCACTGGGGCCTGTCATGGGGTGGGGGTCTAGGCGAGGGATAGCATTAGGAGAAATACCTAATGTAGATGAGGGGTTGATGGCCACAGCAAACCACCATTGCATGAGTATACCTATGTAACAAACCTGCACGTTCTGCACATGTATCCCAGAACTTAATGTATATGTGAGTGTGTGTGTGTGTGTGTGTGTGTGTGTGTGTGTGTGTGTGTAGTGGGATATTGAAATCTCCTACTATTGTTATGTTGTTTTCTATTACTCTCTTATAATTGTCATATCTTCCTGGTAAATTGACTCTTTTATCGTTAAATAATATTGTTTCTGGTAAAAAGAAAAAAAAAAGATTTCGATACTAAGTAAATTTTTCAATATATTTACTTATATTACTACTATTTTTATGGCCTTCATTTCTTTAAATACCAGATTTTCCTGTGGTATCCTTTTTTTAAAAAAAAATTGAGAGAGAGAATCTCCCTGTTGCCCAGGCTGGAGTGCAATGGTGCCATCTTGTCTCACTGCAACCTACACCTCAAGGTTCAAGCGATTCTTCTGCCTCAGCCTCTGGAGTAGCTGGGATTACACGTGTATGCCACCATGCCCAGCTAATTTTTGTATTTTTAGTAGAGACAGGGTTTCAACATGTTGGACAGGCTGGTCTTGAACTCCTGACCTCAAATGATCTACCTGTCTTAGCCTCCCAAAGTGCTGGGATTTACAGGCATAAGCCACCACACCCAGTCTGTGTATCATTTTTCCTTCTGCCAACAGGACATTCTTCAATATTTCTCATAGTGTGGGTTCTGCTGGTGATAAATCTCCGAGATCTTGTATGCCTGAAGACATCTTTATTTGCCTTTCTTTCTGAAAGATATTTTTCCAAGTGTAGAATTTCAGGGTGAAAAATTGTTATTCTTTTAAATACCATAAAAGTCTTGCTTCATTTCCATTTACCTGTATTGTTTTCGATGAGAAATTTGATGTTATTCTTATCTTTATACCTCTATACATAGAATGCCTCTCCCACTGGCCACTTTTGACATTTTCTCTTTATCATTGGTTTTGAGCAATTTGATAATTATGTGCCTTTAGTTATGTGTCTTCATTTTTTTGTGCTTAGCATTTACTGAGTTTCGTGATACGTGGTTTATAGTTTTAATTACGTTTGGAAAATTTTCAGCCATTATTTCTTCAATTTTTTTTTTTCTGTCCTCTCCTCTGCCTTGGTGACTACAAGTACCTTCATGTTACACAGCTTGAGGTTCTCCCATAGCTCACTGATTTTCTTCTCATGTTTTGTATTTGTTTTTCTGTTTTATTTTGCATAATTTCTATGGCTATTCCATCAAACTCACCCATCTTTCTTTTTTTTTAATTTTTTATTATTTTTTTTTAAATTTATTTATTATTATTATATTTTAAGTTGTAGGGTACAGGTGCATAACATGCAGATTTGTTACATATGTATACTTGTGCCATGTTGGTGTGCTGCACCCATCAACTCGTCATTTACATCAGGTATAATTCCCAATGCAATCCCTCCCCCCTACCCCCTCCCCACGATAGGCCCCGGTGTGTGAAATTCCCCTTCCTGAGTCCAAGTGATCTCATTGTTCAGTTCCCACCTATGAGTGAGAACATGCGGTGTTTGGTTTTCTGTTCTTGTGATAGTTTGCTAAGAATGATGGTTTCCAGCTGCATCCATGTCCCTACAAAGGACACAAACTCATCCTTTTTGATGGCTGCATAGTATTCCATGGTGTATATGTGCCACATTTTCTTAATCCAATCTGTTACTGATGGACATTTGGGTTGATTCCAAGTCTTTGCTATTGTGAATAGTGCTGCAATAAACATACGTGTGCATGTGTCTTTATAGCAGCATAATTTATAATCCTTTGGGTATATCCCCAGTAATGGGATGGCTGGGTCATATGGTACATCTAGTTCTAGATCCTTGAGGAATCGCCATACTGTTTTCCATAATGGTTGAACTAGTTTACAATCCCACCAACAGTGTAAAAGTGTTCCTATTTCTCCACGTCCTCTCCAGCACCTGTTGTTTCCTGACTTTTTAATGATCGCCATTCTAACTGGTGTGAGATGGTATCTCATTGTGGTTTTGATTTGCATTTCTCTGATGGCCAGTGATGATGAGCATTTTTTCATGTGTCTGTTGGCTGTATGAATGTCTTCTTTTGAGAAATGTCTGTTCATATCCTTTGCCCACTTTTTGATAGGGTTGTTTGTTTTTTTCTTGTAAATTTGTTTGAGTTCTTTGTAGGTTCTGGATATTAGCCCTTTGTCAGATGAGTAGATTGCAAAAATTTTCTCCCATTCTGTAGGTTGCCTGTTCACTCTGATGGTAGTTTCTTTTGCTGTGGAGAAGCTCTTTAATGAGATCCCATTTGTCAATTTTGGTTTTGCTGCTGTTGCTTTTGGTGTTTTAGACATGAAGTCTTTGCCCATGCCTATGTCCTGAATGGTACTACCTAGGTTTTCCTCTAGGATTTTTATGGTATTAGGTCTAACATTTAAGTCGCTAATCCATCTTGAATTAATTTTCATATAAGGAATAAGGAAAGGATCCAGTTTCAGCTTTCTACTTATGTTTAGCCAATTTTCCCAGCACCATTTATTAAATAGAGAATCCTTTCCCCATTTCTTGTTTCTCTCAGGTTTGTCAAAGATCAGATAGCTGTAGATGTGTGGTATTATTTCTGAGGACTCTGTTCTGTTCCATTGGTCTATATCTCTGTTTTGGTACCAGTACCATGCTGTTTTGGTTACTGTAGCCTTGTAGTATAGTTTGAAGTCAGGTAGCGTGATGCCTCCAGCTTTGTTCTTTTGACTTAGGATTGTCTTGGAGATGCGGGCTCTTTTTTGGTTCCATATGAACTTTAAAGCAGTTTTTTCCAATTCTGTGAAGAAAGTCATTGGTAGCTTGATGGGGATGGCATTGAATCTATAAATTACCTTGGGCAGTATGGCCATTTTCACGATATGGATTCTTCCTATCCATGAGCATGATATGTTCTTCCATTTGTTTGTGTCCTCTTTTATTTCAGTGAGCAGTGGTTTGTAGTTCTCCTTGAAGAGGTCCTTTACATCCCTTGTAAGTTGGATTCCTAGGTATTTGATTCTCTTTGAAGCAATTGTGAATGGAAGTTCATTCCTGATTTGGCTCTCTGTTTGTCTGTTACTGGGGTATAATAATGCTTGTGATTTTTGCACATTAATTTTGTATCCTGAGACTTTGCTGAAGTTGCTTATCAGCTTAAGGAGATTTTGGGCTGAGATGATGTAGTTTTCTAAATATACAATCATGTCATCTGCTAACAGGGACAATTTGACTTCTTTTCCTAACTGAATACCCTTGATTTCTTTCTCTTGCCTAATTGCCCTAGCCAGAACTTCCAACACTATGTTGAATAGGAGTGGTGAGAGAGGGCATCCCTGTCTTGTGCCAGTTTTCAAAGGGAATTTTTCCAGTTTTTGCCCAATCAGTATGATATTGGCTGTGGGATTGTCATAAATAGCTCTTATTATTTTGAGGTACGTTCCATCAATACCTAATTTATTGAGCGTTTTTAGCATGAAGGGCTGTTGAATTTTGTCAAAAGCCTTTTCTGCATCTATTGAGATAATCATGTGGTTCTTGTCTTTGGTTCTGGATGATGTTTATTGATTTGTGAATGTTGAACCAGCCTTGCATCCCAGGGATGAAGCCCACTTGATCATGGTGGATAAGCTTTATGATGTGTTGCTGAATCCGGTTTGCCAGTATTTTATTGAGGATTTTTGCATCGATGTTCATCAGGGATATTGGTCTAAAATTCTCTTTTTTTGTTGTGTCTCTGCCAGGCTTTGGTATCAGGATGATGTTGGCCTCATCAAATGAGTTAGGGAGGATTCCCTCTTTTTCTATTGATTGGAAGAGTTTCAGAAGGAATGGTACCAACTCCTCCTTGTACCTCTGGTAGAATTCAGCTGTGAATCCATCTGGTCCTGGACTTTTTTTCGTTGGTAGGCTATTAATTATTGCCTCAATTTCAGAGCCTGCTATTGGTCTATTCAGGGATTCAACTTCTTCCTGGTTTAGTTTTGGAAGAGTGTAAGTGTCCAGGAAATTATCCATTTCTTCTAGATTTTCTAGTTTATTTGCGTAGAGGTGTTTATAGTATTCTCTGATGGTAGTTTGTATTTCTGTGGGGTCGGTGGTGATATCCCCTTTATCATTTTTAATTGCGTCGATTTTATTCTTCTCTCTTTTCTTCTTTATTAGTCTTGCTAGTGGTCTGTCAATTTTGTTGATCTTTTCAAAAAACCAACTCCTGGATTCATTGATTTTTTGGAGGGTTTTTTGTGTCTCTATCTCCTTCAGTTCTGCTCTGATCTTAGTTATTTCTTGCCTTCTGCTAGCTTTCGAATGTGTTTGCTCTTGCTTCTCTAGTTCTTTTAATTGCGATGTTAGAGTGTCAATTTTAGATCTTTCCTGCTTTCTCTTGTGGGCATTTAGTGCTATAAATTTCCCTCTACACACTGCTTTAAATGTGTCCCAGAGATTCTGGTATGTTGTATCTTTGTTCTCATTGGTTTCAAAGAACATCTTTATTTCTGCCTTCATTTCGTTATGTACCCAGTAGTCATTCAGGAGCAGGTTGTTCAGTTTCCATGTAGTTGAGCGGTTTTGATTGAGTTTCTTAGTCCTGAGTTCTAGTTTGATTGCACTGTGGTCTGAGAGACAGTTTGTTATAATTTCTGTTCTTGTACATTTGCTGAGGAGTGCTTTACTTCCAATTATGTGGTCAATTTTGGAGTAAGTACGATATGGTGCTGAGAAGAATGTATATTCTGTTGATTTGGGGTGGAGAGTTCTATAGATGTCTATTAGGTCTGCTTTCTGCAGAGATGAGTTCAATTCCTGGATATCCTTGTTAACTTTCTGTCTTGTTGATCTGTCTAATGTTGACAAGGGGTGTTGAAGTCTCCCATTATTATTGTATGGGAGTCTAAGTCTCTTTGTAAGTCTCTAAGGACTTGCTTTATGAATCTGGGTGCTCCTGTATTCGGTGCATATATATTTAGGATAGTTAGCTCTTCTTGTTGAATTGATCCCTTTACCATTATGTCATGGCCTTCTTTGTCTCTTTTGATCTTTGATGGTTTAAAGTCTGTTTTATCAGAGACTAGTATTGCAAGCCCCGCTTTTTTTTTGTTCTCCATTTGCTTGGTAAATCTTCCTCCATCCCTTTATTTTGAGCCTATGTATGTCTCTGCATGTGAGATGGGTCTCCTGAATACAGCAGACTGATGGGTCTTGACTCTTTATCCAGTTTGCCAGTCTGTGTCTTTTAATTGGAGCATTTAGTTCATTTACATTTAAGGTTAAGATTGTTATGTGTGAACTTCATCCTGCCATTATGATATTAACTGGTTATTTTGCTCGTTAGTTGATGCAGTTCCTTCCTAGCCTCGATGGTCTTTACATTTTGGCATGTTTTTGCAATGGCTGGTACCGGTTGTTCCTTTCCATGTTTAGTGCTACCTTCAGGGTCTCTTGTAAGGCAGGCTTAGTGGTGACAAAATCTCTAAGCATTTGCTTATCTGTAAAGGATTTTATTTCTCCTTCACTTATGAAACTTAGTTTGGCTGGATATGAAATTCTGGGTTGAAAATTCTTTTCTTTAAGAATGTTGAATATTGGCCCCCACTCTCTTCTGGCTTGTAGAGTTTCTGCCGAGAGATCTGCTGTTAGTCTGATGGGCTTCCCTTTGTGGGTAACCCGACCTTTCTCTCTGGCTGCCCTGAAGATTTTTTCCTTCATTTCAACTTTGGTGAATCTGGCAATTATGTGTCTTGGAGTTGCTCTTCTTGAGGAGTATCTTTGTGGCGTTCTCTGTATTTCCTGGATTTGAATGTTGGCCTGCCCTACTAGGTTGGGGAAGTTCTCCTGGATGATATCCTGCAGAGTGTTTTCCAACTTGGTTCCATTTTCCCCCTCACTTTCAGGCACCCCAAAAAGACGTAGATTTGGTCTTTTTACATAATCCCATACTTCTTGCAGGCTTTGTTCATTTCTTTTTCTTCTTTTTCTTTTGGTTTCTCTTCTCGCTTCATTTCATTCATTTGATCCTCAATCACTGACACTCTTTCTTCCAGTTGATCGAGTCGGTTACTGAAGCTTGTGCATTTGTCACGTATTTCTCGTGTCATGGTTTTCATCTCTTTCATTTCGTTTATGACCTTCTCTGCATTAATTACTCTAGCCATCAATTCTTCCACTTTTTTTTCAAGATTTTTAGTTTCTTTGCGCTGGGTACGTAATTCCTCCTTTAGCTCTGAGAAGTTTGATGGACTGAAGCCTTCTTCTCTCATCTTGTCAAAGTCATTCTCCGTCCAGCTTTGATCCGTTGCTGGCGATGAGCTGCGCTCCTTTGCCGGGGGAGATGCGCTCTTATTTTTTGAATTTCCAGCTTTTCTGCCCTGCTTTTCCCCCATCTTTGTGGTTTTTTCTGCCTCTGGTCTTTGATGATGGTGATGTACTGATGGGGTTTTGGTGTAGGTGTCCTTCCTGTTTGATAGTTTTCCTTCTAACAGTCAGGACCCTCAGCTGTAGGTCTGTTGGAGATTGCTTGAGGTCCACTCCAGACCCTGTTTGCCTGGGTATCAGCAGCAGAGGCTGCAGAAGATAGAATATTTCCGAACAGCGAGTGTACCTGTCTGATTCTTGCTTTGGAAGCTTCCTCTCAGGGGTGTACTCCACCCTGTGAGGTGTGGGGTGTCAGACTGCCCCTAGTGGGGGATGTCTCCCAGTTAGGCTACTCAGGGGTCAGGGACCCACTTGAGCAGGGAGTCTGTCCCTTCTCAGATCTCAACCTCCGTGTTGGGAGATCCACTGCTCTCTTCAAAGCTGTCAGACAGAGTCGTTTGCGTCTGCTGAGGTTTCTGCTGCGCTTGTTATTGTTTACTGTGCCCTGTCCCCAGAGGTGGAGTCTACAGAGACAGGCAGGTTTCCTTGAGCTGCTGTGAGCTCCACCCAGTTCGAGCTTCCCAGCAGCTTTGTTTACCTACTTAAGCCTCAGCAATGGCAGGCGCCCCTCCCCCAGCCTCGCTGCTGCCTTGCCGGTAGATCACAGACTGCTGTGCTAGCAATGAGGGAGGCTCCGTGGGTGTGGGACCCTCCCGGCCAGGTGTGGGATATGATCTCCTGGTGTGCCTGTTTGCTTAAAGCGCAGTATTGGGGTGGGAGTTACCCGATTTTCCTGGTGTTGTGTGTCTCAGTTCCCCTGGCTAGGAAAAGGGATTCCCTTCCCCCTTGCGCTTCCCAGGTGAGGCAATGCCTCGCCCTGCTTCAGCTCTCGCTGGTCGGGCTGCAGCAGCTGACCAGCACCGATCGTCCAGCACTCCCCAGTGAGATGAACCCAGTACCTCAGTTGAAAATGCAGAAATCACCGGTCTTCTGTGTCACTCGCGCTGGGAGTTGGAGACTGGAGCTGTTCCTATTCGGCCATCTTCTCATCTTTCATCTGTAATATTTAGACTGCTATGAATCCCATTCAGCACTTTTATCACAGATATTTTGGTTTTCATCTCTAGAAGTTTAATTTGTCTTTTATTTGTAGCTTACACATCTCTACTTAACTTTTTAAACATATGCAATAACATTATAACTTTTAATATTTTTCTCTGTTAATTCTAACATGAGTCAGTTCTGGGTTGATTTATACTGATTTTTCTCCTCGTTATATAAGACGTGATTTCCTTGCCTCTTTACATAACTCATAATATTTTATTGAATGCCAGACTTGGTGAATTGTACTCTGGTGGATACTGGGCATTTTTTTGTATTCTTTGTATTCCTATAAATCTTCCTATAAATCTTCTTGAGCTCTGTTTTAGAGTTCAGTTAATTCACTTGGAGATAATTTTGTTCTTTTGTGTTTTGCTGTATGAATTGTTAGGTGGATCTGAAGCAGTTCTCAATCTAGGGACAATATTCCCCATTACTGAAACTAGACCTGGGTTGATTCCAAGTCTTTGCTATTGTGAATAGTGCCGCAATGAACTTACGTGTCCATGTGTCTTTATAGCAGCATGATTTATAAACCTTTGGGTATACACCCAGTAATGGGATGGCTGGGTCATATAGTACTTCTAGTTCTAGATCCTTGAGGAATCGCCATACTATTTTCCATAATGGTTGAACTAGTTTACAATCCCACCAACGTGTAAAAGTGTTCCTATTTCTCCACGTCCTCTCCAGCACCTGTTGTTTCCTGACTTTTTAATGATTGCCATTCTAACTGATGTGAGATGGTCTCTCATTGTGGTTTCGATTTGCATTTCTCTGATGGCCATTGATGACGAGCATTTTTTCATAGGTCTCTTGGCTGTATGCATGTCTTCTTTTGAGAAATGTCTGTTCATATCCTTTGCCCACTTTTTGATGGGGTTGTTTGTTTTTTTCTTGTAAATTTGTTTGAGTTCTTTGTAGGTTCTGGATATTAGCCCTTTGTCAGCTGAGTAGATGGCAAAAATTTTCTCCCATTCTGTAGGTTGCCTGTTCACTCTGATGGTAGTTTCTTTTGCTGTGCAGAAGCTCTTTAGTTTAATTAGATCCCATTTGTCAATTTTGGCTTTTGTTGCCATTGCTTTTGGTGTTTTAGACATGAAGTCCTTGCCCATGCCTATGTCCTGAATGGTATTACCTAGGATTTCTCTAGGGCTTTTATGGTATTATGTCTAACATTTAAGTCTCTAATCCATCTTGAATTAATTTTCATATAAGGAGTAAGGAAAGGATCCAGTTTCAGCTTTCTACTTATGGCTAGCCAATTTTCCCAGCACCATTTATTAAATAGGGAATCCTTTCCCCATTTCTTGTTTTTGTCAGGTTTGTCAAAGATCAGATGGCTGTAGATGTGTGGTATTATTTCTGAGGACTCTGTTCTGTTCCATTGGTCTATATCTCTGTTTTGGTACCAGTACCATGTTGTTTTGGTTACTATAGCCTTGTAGTGTAGTTTGAAGTCAGGTAGCGTGATGCCTACAGCTTTGTTCTTTTGACTTAGGATTGTCTTGGCAATGCGGGCTCTTTTTTGGTTCCATATGAACTTTAAAGCAGTTTTTTCCAATTCTGTGAAGAAAGTCATTGGTAGCTTGATGGGGATGGCATTGAATCTATAAATTACCTTGGGCAGTATGGCCATTTTCACGATATTGATTCTTCCTAACCATGAGCATGATATGTTCTTCCATTTGTTTGTGTCCTCTTTCATTTCACTGAGCAGTGGTTTTTAGTTCTCCTTGAAGAGGTCCTTTACATCCCTTGTAAGTTGGATTCCTAGGTATTTTATTCTCTTTGAAGCAATTGTGAATGGAAGTTCATTCATGATTTGGTTCTCTGTTTGTCTGTTACTGGTGTATAAGAATGCTTGTGATTTTTGCACATTAATTTTGTATCCTGAGACTTTGCTGAAGTTGCTTATCAGCTTAAGGAGATTTTGGGCTGAGATGATGTAGTTTTCTAAATATACAATCATGTCATCTGCTAACAGGGACTATTTGACTTCTTCTTTTCCTAACTGAATACCCTTGATTTCTTTCTCTTGTCTGATTGCCCTAGCCAGAACTTCCAACACTATGTTGAATAGGAGTGGTAAGAGAGGGCCTTTCATATGCTGCTTTCTTTTGACTTTCCTTGAGTCTTTTCTTGTGCATACACTTTTTAGGAGTGACAAACAACTTATAAGTATATTGCATGCAAATTTTTGCCTTGTTTATCTGTGGTACCCTCATCTTCGTGATTTGATTCTCAATGGTAACATTTTTGGCAACCCTAAATTCTAATTTCTATCTTCTTATTTCAGTGATTGCCACTTTATGCTAACACCCTTTTTTCCTCTTAGAGAATTGACAAATGCCCTTGGGGAAAACACTTGGGTGAATGTGGCACTTACTTTTTTGTTCTTCCCTCCTCTTAGCTTTTCTCTTCAAGTCCTGTATTTGCTGCTCTCCTGTATCTCTAAGCACTTGTTTTGTGTGTTTTGTCAATCTTTTATAGTTGTTTAGTTGTTTTGGGGAGAATTGTTTAAATGCAAGCTACTTCTTTGTGGCCAAAAGAGAAGTGCTGACATTGTGTCTTTAAAGTTCTCCAGGTGATTCTGATCCACAATTCAAAATCATTGTACTATATCAATGTAATTGAGTGACCAGGGGATTTTAAGTGAGGCTGGAAATGTGGATAGAGACTAGCACAAGTTGCAAATGTAGAATTAGTAAAGGTTTTGCATTTTACTTTAATAGTGATTGGAAGCTGTGAAATGTTTGCATGCAAGGGAATGATATAATCTTATTTACATATTGAAAAGACTACTCAGGATCCTCCATGGATAGTGGATTACAGGGAAGTAAGATAGAAATGGGAACATATGTTAGGAAGTACTGCAGTAGTCAAGGTAAAGAAAGATTGTGTCTTGATCTAGGATAATAGCAGCATAGATCAAAGAAAATTGGATATAGCATATATTTTGGAAATCATTTGTCAGGTTTGCTGATAGGTTGAATATGAGGGATGAAAGGTAGTGAGTAAATAAGGTGATGATAATATTTGCTTGTGAGTAGAAGAGGGGAATAAAAAAGCAAGTTTTATGGAAGTGTTTTGGATGAATTAAGTGTGAGATGCCTACCTGACATAAATGCAGAGGGATGAAGAATACAATTGGATATTGGATTTGAGCTCAGTGGAGATATCACATTTGAAGTTATAATTTTGGGGATCAGTACTCTGTACATAGTATATAAAGGCATGAAACCAGATAAAATCTTTTAGATGATCTCTAACATGGGAATAATAATAACAATAGTTAATTCAAAGGGCTGTTTTAAAGATAAAAGTAGAATTTTATAAATGTAACTTATAAACTATAGAAATGCACATTTTTCGTTATATTTTCTAATCCAACCCTATTATGTAATTTCCATAGAAATGATTAACTGCAGGCAGGGAGTAGATGGAAAATGTATTTTACACATTTTCTTGGATAATACAGACACCCAAAATGAAAAAGTTTTTATCATTTTTAATTCCCACATTTAATCATAAATATAGAATTGTTTTAAATATTGGAAACCTGAAATATTGATAAGTCAACATTTCTCTGCAGGGATTATATATGGATATCTGTGAAGGATCCTAGATAGTTGAATGTTTGGACTTATTTAGCACTTCCAATTTATTTCATGGGAAATCAAATGTATATTAATTGCATTTTTACCATGCTCAAGTCACTGTGATAGGCCATGTAGGAGATATAAGTATGTTATAAACCCTGTCCTTACAAGAAAATATCATAATCAAGGAGCAAAGAAGTAGGACAGAATAAAAATAGATCATATGTTTGTGTGCATATGTTTTCTCAGAGAAGAACATACTGTCAGGTTGGAAGCAATTGAACCCACGCCATGGAAGAGTTAATATCTGAAATATGTCTTGAAGTCTGGTCAATATGTAAATATATCACAATATTTTGAATGAGCAGAATAGTAATAAAAATTTTAAATGGGCAATAAAAAGTTTTAGGAAGAAGTAAGCTTAACTCTTTTTTGTAAACAGTATTTCTAAATTATGATTCAGAAAAAGAATCATATAGTCTTTGTAGAATTTATTGAAGATTATGTATAATGTAGTATTGTGGCAGAAAGTAACTGATAACATGCTGGTTAGGTAAGGACTTTTTATTGGATCTTCTGGTATGAAGGATAAGCCTCATTTGATTATCAGATTTCTGATTTAGTTGACTAGGTAATGCTAGCGACAGTCTTTGAAATATGAATTCAGTTCAAGAAGCAGGATTGGATAAAGGAAATGAATTTAGTTTTTGACATGAGTTAAAAGATACCTTTAAGGTGCCGTTTGGAAATCAGTGTGGATATGTCTTATGGACACTTGCAAATATCTTACTCTCAAGCTTAGAGTGATGAGGTTTCTCTCTCTTTCTCTCTCCCTCTCTCACCTTGTTCATGGTATGTATGGTATGGGTATATGACTTTGGACAAACTCATCAAATTGTATACATTAAATATATGCAGTTTCTGTATATAAATTATACTTCAGTATAGCTATTTAAAAAAAAAAAAAAGCAAGAGTGAAAAAAAGCACCAAGGTTATTATTGGAACTTTGGGGAACATAGTGTTTCCAATGGTTAAGTGTTTGTGAGAAAAATCCTTGAAGACTGAGAACGAGTGTTCAGACATGTAGAAAGAAAACCAGAACAGAGTGGTATTTGGGAAATAAAAGGTGTAGAAATTTTCAAAAGAAACACACGAGCAATGTAAGAGTTGTAATAGAGAGTAGCAAAATTAAGATTAAACACTGGACACATTAATATAGAGGCCATTAATGATTTTCAAACATCTATTTCAATGAAGTGATAGGGGAAGAAACTAGATTTTAGCGAATAAATAGTAAATTTAATGAAAATAAAATAGAAATTATAAAGTTTTTTCCCCAAGAAATTGTCTGATGCTAATGGGTATGGGCTTTCCTTTAGGGGTGATAAAATTGTTGTAAACTTAGATTGTGGTGATGGTTGCACAACATTGTGAATATGCTGAAAAAATGAATTATAAACTTTAAATAGGTGAGTTTTATAATATGTAAGGTATTTCAATAAAGATGGTACAAAAGTAAGTCTGAGAGTAAATGAGAAAGATAAGAGAAATGTGATCAAGATTGTAATTCATTTTTAAGGATCAGGGCATGTTTACAGCTTGAAACAAAAGAGGGGAAGAGGTTGAAGTTACAGGTGAAACAGATGAGATACCACAGGAAGCATGGTTCATAGACAAGAGGCTATGAAATCAAGTATTTCTGAGATGAAGAGAAATAGGCATGGATGTGGGCATAGATGGACACATTTTTAGATGTAAGGGCATAATTAAAAGTCATTTAAATCTGATCACCCCAATTTTCTTGATGAAGTAGAAGTTGTTTTCTTGAATAAAAGAAGGAAGAGTGGTACAGGGAAAAGTAGCAAACACCTGGATATTAGCTGAGAAGAATAAGGTATGACCAAATGCGTTAGTGTCGTATTGCTGCTGTAACAGATTACCACAAACCTAGTTGCTTAAAACGACATGGATTTGTTATCTGAGAATTCTAGAGTTCAAAAGTCCAAAATCAGTTTCATTGAGTTAAAATTAAGGTGTTAGCAAGACCTACGTTATCTTCTGAAGGCTCTAGGGGAAAATTTTGTCCCCTTGACTTTTTCAGCTTCCACAGGCTGCCTACATTCCTGGATCATGGCCCTGTCTTCTAATTTCAATATCACCTTCTGTCTTCTCTAACCTCTGCTTCCATGCTTACATTTTTCTGTCCCTCCTTCTGATCATCTTGCCTCCCTCTTAGAAGGATCCTTGTGATTAGATTGGGTCTATCCAGATAGCACAAGATAATCTCCCTATATGAGAATCCTTAAATCACATCTGCAGCCCTTTTACCATGGAAGATACCACCTTCACAGGTTCCAAGGACTAGAATATAGATATATTAGAGGGGGCCACTATTTACCTTACCCACCAAGGTCAAGAAAAAGGAATGTGAAGAAGTGATTAAAGTTTGACTGAAATTGGAGACTATCAATTTTTAATGGTGTCAATCTGTTTGTGTGATTGCCATCATGCAAATAGAACCCCATGATCTGTCTTTTCTTTTGAAAATTCTTATGGCCATTTTACAGAATAAGCTGTCTTTCAGCCCTTGTATCACTAGAGCTGAAGGACACTTTGTGAAGGAAAGGAAACTGGTCCTGGTACTTCTATGGCACACAGAGATAGGGTTGTTTATAGAGTTGGTGAGGCAGACATGCCTGTGTAGTAGATATAATTTCACCCTGTAATTATCAATGAATTGCTAGGAGTATGTTTACACACAGTTATGTTGCCCATATCCAAGGCTGCTGTTTGTTGAGTCCAGAGTTGGACTGTGTTCACTAGGTAAAATCATAAACAGAGGCTACTATGTGGCTGAAAGATACACAAGCTTGAAAAAAACAATTGATTCCATCCAATCACAATAAGATTACAGAAAAAAAAATCCCATAAGCAAAAAATCTTTGGGTTCTTTACACCAGTTCCCCATAATTTCTCCACTTATACTTGACTGGGAGTTCTTTACACCTTTTCTGTCAAGCAGCTCTCATATACCAGGTGAATAATGTGAGATTTAGACATAGTCATCGTGGAGTAACCTTTCTCCAGATAAGGCACAGACTGACTAGTAGCAGAGACAGAACTCTTCAATTGCTAGTCCTCTAAACATGTATACTTTATAAACCACTGGAGGACTGAAGTATCTTTTTATTTTCTGTCTTTATCACTAGGATGTAAATTATATGGGGTAAGAAATTTATCTGTTTTAGTCACCAGTGTGTCTTCAGGGCCTAAACGGAATCTGACATATGCTGAGTGCTAAATAAAAATTTGTTAAAATTTTGAGTTCAAACTCAAATTCATTGAAAAACATGAGTAAAAGGATAAAACAAAACTCTACTATTTATTAGCATTATTATTGTTATTTTAATTACTTTGTAAACAAAGACAGCCTAGAAATATGCAGGTAGGTTTTGGACAAATAGAAGAAAGTAAAGCAGAAAATTATAAAATGAAATGGATGTGGGAGTTCAAGAAAGGTTAAAACAAATTTTAAAAAATGGTGGATTGTAAATTATTGATCTTCAGAGGATCCTAATTTATATAAACTAGCAGCATTTCCAGAGACACTGGTACCACCATCCCATAGATACTATGGAATACTATAATGCTTTATTTCATTACTCATGTTCTTTCTTTCAGAAATAGGTCTTAGTAGAAAGTATAAAATTTCAGTAGGCATACTGCGTCATCTGGAAAGAGTAGAAACACAAAACCCACTTGAGGAATCCATTTTTCTGTTTGTTTGTGTGTGCTTACATTTTACCCCTTCAGTTTACATCTAAGCCAATCATAGTTTCTGAGAACCCAGCATCCTGTGGATAACCCGCTTCAGTGCAACCTTCACTTCATTATTCCTTAAGCTGTAGATGATGGGGTTCAACATGGGAGTCACCACTGTGTAAGAGAGTGATAGCAGCTTCTTGCTCTCAGGAGAGGCACTAGATCGTGGTCGGAAATACATGAGGATGGCAGTGCTGTGGAAGAGGGAGACAACCAGGAGATGGGAGGAACAGGTGGAGAAGGCCTTGTGTTTGCCCTCAGCCGACTGCATCCTGAAGATAGTGGAGAGGATGCGCACATAGGATCCCAGAATCAGCAAGAAAGGAAAGAGAATGAATAGGACAGTGGCTGTCAGAGCCTCCAGTTCAAACAGAGAGGTGTCAGCACAGACCAGTGCAATAACAGGAGGACTGTCACAGAAGAAGTGGTTCACCCTGTTGGGGCCACAAAAAGGAAAACTGAAAATCCATGTGGTTTGCACAGTGGCCACCGGAAACCCTGAGAACCAAGAGGCAGCTGCCAGCTGGCCACAGGATCTGTGGCCTATGATGACTGGGTAGTGCAAGGGGTCACAGATGGCCACATAGCGGTCATATGCCATGGTGGCCAGGAGGCAGCACTCAGCAGCTCCAAAAAAGAAGAAGAAATACATCTGAGTGGCACATCCAAGGAAGGAGATGGTTGTGTCTTGAATGATCAGGGTCCCCAGCATCTTGGGCACAATAACCAAGTTGAAACCTATCTCCAGGAAGGACAAATTTCTGAGGAAGAAGTGCATAGGACTTTGTAGTGCAGAGTCAGCTATAGTGACCAGGATGATGAGGACATTGCCCATTAAAGTAACCAGGTAAATCGTCAAGAAAAGAAGAAACAGCAGAGCCTGAAGCTCAGTGGACAGGGATGAGAAGCTCACAAGAACAAATTCACTGACAATTGTCCAGTTTTCCCACATCATTCTTCAGCCAAGGACTTCACTGGGCATTCAAAATCTAGGAAGGTAGAAGAAATCTCGGCCAGGCACGGTGGCTCAAGCCTGTAATCCCAGCACTTTGGGAGGCCAAGACGGGCGGATCACGAGGTCAGGAGATCGAGACCATCCTGGCGAACACGGTGAAACCCCGTCTCTACTAAAAAATACAAAAAACTAGCCGGGCGAGGCGGCGGGCGCCTGTAGTCCCAGCTACTCGGGAGGCTGAGGCAGGAGAATGGCGTAAACCCGGGGGGCGGAGCTTGCAGTGAGCTGAGATCCGGCCACTGCACTCTAGCCCGGGCGACAGAGCCAGACTCCGTCTCAAAAAAAAAAAAAAAAAAAAGAAGAAATCTCATATGTTATTTATACCTCTATTATACTCTTATAAAGGCCTCATTCTCTACTTTCCTTGTTATAGTTGTTGAGGATCAAACGTCTATACTCTCCAAAATATAATAAAACAAACATGACCATTAGATTCACAGTTTTTGGGGGGGAAGAATTCTACTTTTCCAGACTTAATTAACATATCATATATATCTATACATGTCCTGATTTTCTGTTCTCTGTAGAGAATGACCAAAATCACAGCTTTACATTCATGCTCCTACCTATCTCTCATCAATAATGTGCTAAGAAAGGCAGGCCAAGCATTTATGAAGAGAGAGGTCTTGATATATGATGAAAACTGGTGAGGTCAGGCAGGTATATTTTTTGCAAAACAAAAATGTAGAAAGGAGAAAAATCAAAGAAACTGATTCAACAATTACTAAATGATTCCTGAGGAGGAGACCCAAATGTGTCTCAATCTCAAGAAACCCATACTCAGGAAGGTTTCACTGTGTTGTAAGAATATCAATACACTCTGAAAATTGCCATGTAAACAAGAAGACACACAACATAGGCAGTGTGGCTTATCTTGATCCCAGGGATGAGTATTTTCCAAGTAGTTTTATGTGTCAAGATGGACAGAATCTAGATGGGTTCAGCATGAACTTTTTCATCAGCTCTCCTGGTTGACTTGTGTCTTTACTCTCAAGAAACTTGAAGCTCACATTTTACATGTTAATAAAATACAACTTAAATATACAAGTTTGATTAATAATATGAAATCCCATGAAAAGGAAATAAAAGATTTCATCATGGCATTAATAACGAAGCTTCAAAATTGGGACCCTGAAATTCTTTGTGATGACCATAAATATATGGAGGATCTCCAGAGCAAGATGGCCGAATAGGAACAGCTCCAGTCTCTAGCTCCCAGCGTGAGTGACACAGACAACGGGTGATTTCTGCATTTTCAACTGAGGTACCAGGTTCATCTCACTGGGAAGTGCCAGACAATCAGCACTGGTCAGCTGGTGCAGCCCGACCAGCAAGAGCTGAAGCAGGGCGAGGCATCACCTCACCTGGGAAGCACAAGGGGGAAGGGAATCCCTTTTCCTAGCCAGGGGAATTGAGACACACAACACCTGGAAAATTGGGTAACTCCCACCCTAATACTGCGCTTTACCAAGGGTCTTAGCAAAGGGCACACCAGGAGATTATATCACACACCTGGCTGTGAGGGTCCCATGCCCACGGAGCCTCCCTCATTGCTAGCACAGCAGTCTGCGATCTAACTGCAAGGCAGCAGCCAGGCTGGGGGAGGGGCGCCTGCCATTGCTGAGGTTAAGTAGGTAAACACAGCTGCCTGGAAGCTCAAACTGGGTGGAGCCCACAGCAGCTCAAGGTGGCCGGCCTGTCTCTGTAGACTCCACCTCTGGGGACAGGGCATAGCTAAACAAAAAGCAGCAGAAACCTCTTCAGATGCAAATGACCCTGTCTGACAGCTTTGAAGAGAGCAGTGGATCTCCCAACATGGAGGTTGAGATCTGAGAACTGACAGACTGCCTGCTCAAGTGGGTCCCTGACCCCTGAGTAGCCTACCTGGGAGACATCCCCCACTAGGTGCAGACCGACGTCCCACACCTCACACGGCAGGGTACACCCCTGAGACGAAGCTTCCAGAGCAACAATCAGACAGGAACACTTGCTGTTCAGCAATATTCTATCTTCTGCAGCCTCTGCTGCTGATACCCAGGCAAACAGGGTCTGGAGTGGACCTCAAGCAATCTCCAACAGACCTACTGCTGAGGGTCCTGACTGTTAGAAGGAAAACTAACAAACAGAAAGGACACCCACACCAAAACCCCATCAGTACATCACATTCATCAAAGACCAAAGGCAGATAAAACAACAAAGATGGGGAAAAAGCAGGGCAGAAAAACTGGAAATTCAAAAAATCAGAGCGCATCTCCCCCTCAAAAGGAACACAGTTCATCACCAGCAACAGATCAAAGTTGGACGGAGAATGACTTTGATGAACTGAGAGAAGAACTCTCAATAAATTCGGTATTCCTGGAACGTATCTCAAAATAATCAGAGCTACTTATGACAAACCCACAGCCAATATCATACTGAATGGGCAAAACCTGGAAGTATTCTCTTTGAAAACTGGCACAAGACAGGAATGCCCTCTCTTGCCACTACTATTCAACATAGTGTTGGAAGTTCTCTCTAGGGCAGTCAGGCAAGAGAAAGAAATAAAGGGTATTCAGTTAGGAAAAGAGGAAATCAAATTGTCCCTGTTTGCAGATGACATGATTGTATATTTAGAAAACCCCATCGTCTCAGCCCAAAATCCCCTTAAGCTGATAAGCAACTTCAGCAAAGTCTCAGGATACAAAATCAATGTGCAAAAATCACAAGAATTCTTATACACAAGTAACAGACAAATGGAGAGCCAAATCATGAATGAACTTCCATTCACAATTCTTTCAAAGAGAATAGAATACCTAGGAATACAACTTACAAGGGATGTAAAGGACCTCTTCAAGGAGAACTACAAACCACTACTCAGTGAAATAAAAGAGGACACAAACAAATGGAAGAACATACCATGTTCATGGTTAGGAAGAATCAATATCGTGAAAATGGCCATACTGCCCAAGGTAATTTATAGATTCAATGCCATCCCCATCAAGCTACCAATAACTTTCTTCACAGAATTGGAAGAAACTGCTTTAAAGTTCATATGGAACCAAAAAAGATCCCGCATTGCCAAGACAATCCTAAGTTAAAAGAACAAAGCTAGAGGCATCACGCTACCTGACTTCAAACTATACTACAAGGCTACAGTAATGAAAACAGCATGGTACTGGTACCAAAACAGAGATATAGACCAATGGAACAGAACAGAGTCCTCAGAAATAATACCACACATCTACAGCTATCTGATCTTTGACAAACCTCAGAAAAACAAGAAATGGGGAAAGGATTCTCTATTTAATAAATGGTGCTGGGAAAATTGGCTAGCCATAAATAGAAAGCTGAAACTAGATCCTTTCCTTACTCCTTATACGAAAATTAATTCAAGATGGATTAGGGACTTAAATGTCAGACCTAATGCCATGAAAACCCTAGAAGAAAACCTAGGTAATACCATTCAGGACATAGGCATGGGCAAGGACTTCATGTCTAAAACACCAAAAGCAACGGCAACAAAAGCCAAAATTGACAAATGGGATCTAATTAAATTAAAGAGCTTATGCACAGCAAAAGAAACTACCAACAGAGTGAACAGGCAACCTACAGAATGGGAGAAAATTTTTGCCATCTACTCATCTGACAAAGGGTTAATATCCAGAACCTACAAAGAACTCAAACAAATTTACAAGAAAAAAACAAACAACCCCATCAAAAAGTGGGCAAAGGATATGAACAGACATTTCTCAAAAGAAGACATGCATACAGCCAACAGACACATGAAAAAATGCTCATCATCACTGGCCATCAGATAAATGCAAATCCAAACCACAATGAGATACCATCACCAGTTAGAATGGCAATCATTAAAAAGTCAGGAAACAACAGGTGCTGGAGAGGATGTGGAGAAATAGGAACACTTTTACACTGTTGGTGGGATTGTAAACTAGTTCAACCATTATGGAAAACAGTATGGCGATTCCTCAAGGATCTAGAACTAGAAATACCATATGACCCAGCCATCCTATTACTGGGTATATACCCAAAGGATTATAAATCATGCTGCTATAAAGACACATGCACACGTATGTTTATTGCGGCACTATTCACAATAGCAAAGACTTGGAATCAACCCAAATGTCCATCAGTGACAGACTGGATTAAGAAAATGTGGCACATATATACCATGGAATACTATGCAGCCATAAAAAGGGATGAGTTTGTGTCCTTTGTAGGGACATGGATGCAGCTGGAAACCATCATTCCCAGCAAACTATCGCAAGAACAGAAAACCAAACACCGCATGTTCTCACTCATAGGTGGGAACTGAACAATGAGATCACTTGGATTCGGGAAGGGGAACATCACACACAGGGGCCTATTATGAGGAGGGGGGAAAGGGGAGGGATTGCACTGGGAGTTATACCTGATGTAAATGACGAGTTGATGGGTGCTGACAAGTTGAGGGGTGCAGCACACCAACATGGCACAAGTATACATATGTAAACCTGCACATTGTGCACATGTACCCTAGAACTTAACATATAATAAAAAAAAAACCATATGGAGGAATAAAATCTGAAGCACTTAGCATGTTGTCTGCTATACTGTACATGCTCCATAAATGTTAACCATTATAATTATTGATATAATGCTAGACCTATCTTCCAAAATCTTCTTATCCAACTGATTGCCAAAACTCACTATAGCCCCTACTATTCAATCTCTAAAATAAAATAATTTATTCAATAAACGTTGATTATCAGAAGATAATTCTGTATGCTATTCTCTGTTTTAGATACTGAAGATAATATATTAGCAAATAAAACAAGCAAAAATCTCTGCCCTCATAAAACTCGTCTTATCATAGGGAAGACAGGTTATAAACAAATTATGTTAGGCTAGGCATAGAGGCTCACGCTTGTAATCCCAGTACTTTGGGAGGCCGGGGCTGGCGGATCACCTGAGGTCGGGAGTTCAAGACCAGCCTGACCAACACAGAGAAACCCTGCCTCTACTAAAAATACAAAATTAGCTCCGCGTGGTGGTGCGTGCCTGTAATCCCAGCTACTCAGGAGGCTGAGGCAGGAGAATTGCTGTAACACGGTTGGGGGGGGTTGGGGGGTGGGGGCGGAAGTTGCGGTGAGCTGCCAAGATCACACACTGCACTCCAACATGGGCAACAAGAGTGAAATTCCATCTCAAAAATAAATAAATAAATAAATTATGTTAGTAAAAAGTATAGTATATAAGAGCAATGGAAAAGAATAAAGTAGTAGAGAAGGAGATAAACATTTAGGGGTGGAAAGTGTCAGAGAAAGCTTCAATGAGAATATGATATTTGAGTAAAGTTCTGAGCAGGTGCAAGAGGTGAATTTAGATTGGTGAAGGAAAGAGGGCGGTAATGAGAAAAAAATGAGAAAATGCTATTTTAATTTTTTTGCTGATTCACACTCATTTAAAACAATTCAACCAGAGAATCACTTCTTTTATGAAAACATCCTTGATACCTCATCTACTTTCATAGTAAGAATGAACATTTCTGAAGCATCAAATAAGCACCACACATCGTTCCAAGTATTTTGCATGTATTATCTTATTTGATTCTCACAACACCTGAAGATACAGATAGTATTATTATACCCATTTTACAGTCAAGGAACCTGAGACACAGAGAAGCTGAGTAGTTTTTTCAGCAAGTGTTGGCATCCTGGGTTGTCTGAGTCCAAGTCAGAGATTTGGCTGTCAAGTGATACTTGCACTCACTTTTTGAGAATGGGAATAAATCTGAGCCCACAGGTGAGGACAAGCCAGTATCCAGTACAGGATGGTAGTAAGAACAAATAACACAATTTCTAAAGATGGGCAGAAAATTTCAATATATTAGTAACATTGGAGAATTGGAATACCACTTTCATAGTTCTTATTTTAGAATAATCATTATTGTATGTATCTGTCTCATATGGTAGATGACATACTCCTTGAAATAGAAATTGTGTTATTCAATTTTTTACCCCAATGCCTAGAAAGGTAGATGCCCAATAAATTGTTATTGAATGAATTAATAGATAATGAAGAAAATGTGGTAAATAATCAGGGAAACATCTACACAGACACAAAGGTAGGTACAGTGAGCCCCATTCATAAGGAATTTAGACAAAGGCACAAAAGAATATAGTATAGCATCATACAATTAACACAGACTTAAACAATGATAAGAGATATAAATGTACTTGTCTGCTTCCTCCACCTCAAACCTCCTCTTTATAGCTACCCATTTCAGTAAATGGCACCACCCCAAAGTACAAGCCAGGAACTGGGATATAATCCTTCAATTTGTCCCCCAAATTTGATTATTTTTACTCCTAAAAACTAATTCAGTGTCACCTTCTTCAGCTCTACCACCACTGCCTTTAGGTTCTGGATTCATTTTCTGGCCTGGAGTATGGTAGGAACCTGCTTCCGGTTCATTCTCTTCAAACCATCCTTGGCTTGTATGTGATCTGTCAGCAACTCTGGTTAAGTCACTTACCTGCTTAATGTCTTTCAATTACTCCATATGGCCCCTGGGATAAAGTAAATCCTTTGGCAAGGTGTTTTCCTATGATCTCTGCTTATTTTTCCAGTTTCAAATCCCCAGTGCAGCTGATTTTTCAGTCACACAAAAATACTTTGTGTTCCTTCACACATCATAGTCTCTCAGCACTCCTGTGTTTGTGCATCCAGCACTCTTCTGTTGGAATCCTTCCCCTGAAACTATGTATAACTTCTTTTTTAGGTTTTGGGTTATTCTTACTTGCTTTACTTCAAATTCTTTACCCTTAGTCTCTATATTTTTAATTGATATGTAATAGTTGGACATATTTTGGGAGTACATGTGATATTTTGATATATGTATACAATGCATAATGATCAAATCAGGATAATTGGGATATCCATCACCTCAAGCATCATTTCTTTGTGTTGGGATGGTCATTATGTTAAGTAAAATAAGCCAGGCACAGAAAGATAAATATCACATGTTCTTACTCATATGTAGGAGTTTTAAAAGTATAACCTTCTGCTCATCTTGTAAGAATTGGCTAAAACATCACTTTTTGAAGTTTCTTGTCCTCCCTTGGCAGAATCAATACTTTTTTTTTTTCTGTCTCATAACGCTTTGTGTAAAACTCTTAGAGTATTTTTATAATTGTGTACCCGTGCATCTATTTATATTATCTTAATTGTTAACAACATGAGGACAAATCCATTTGTTCATCCTGTATTTTTTGCACCTAACAAAGTGCTTAACTCCAAGTGCTCCGTATTTAATGCAGCCTAAAGTTTAATTATTTTTATAGCACTTTGATGACACTGTTGGATCTCTAACTGAGCCTACAAAGTCAGAACTCTTATGGATTTTTTTTAATAGGTGGTATATTACTGGGTTTTGTCTTCCAAGGTATATTTCTTTTGTTTAAATATTTTGCTGTGTTCTGAGAAAATATTTTAAAAGGTTTATTCTAATATAATAGTTTTACATCTCTCAGTGTGTCTTGGGTATCCACTCCCCTAAAATATTTAATCAAAATGTTTTCCGGGAGAGGGTCAAGACACTGAGACACATCAATTAAACCATATCCTAAAATTGACACCAATTTTTTATTCTATACTTTCTGGGCAAAGCTATCTATTTTTTCTCTCAGTGACCTTAAATCATTTCAGATACCGGTTGGGTTTTTTAAAAACACAGTTATAAGTGCTGTCATCTGTTAATGTGGCAACAGAGAGCTCATGAAAGAATTAGTCAAATATCTTGGTGAAGCACAGCTAAACCATTTTGGCCCTCATTCCTTAATCTGAGATCTAATGTCAACTTCCTTGTAAAGCCTTTTGGATCATCCTCATTCCCCATATGGGTATAATTAATTGTTTTCTCCTTGTGTTCATCATAACATTTAAAACTACCCTTATTATAACAATGGTTTTATATATTAATTATTTTTACATATATGTTCTCTCCTGCAAATTATATACTCCTTGGAGACACAAACAAAATCACATCCATCATTATGTCCATATTACATTGCTTGGTACATATTAAGTAATAATAAATATTTATTGAATTATGAATTAACATTTATTTTAATAATAATAGTGAATTGGCCTACCATATGAGTATTTATCTTAAAAAGTTAATGATGTTCTTTGTCATGAAATTATTAGTGAATCCATCATGGATTTAAGTAATTGTTATTTTTTTAAGTTTTTGTAAAAAATCCTTTTAACAACGTTTTGAATTATTGTCTGTTTTAAATTATAAGAGAAATGGAAATAAATGTAGAATTATAAAACTCTGTACAAATTGAATTCTTATTGTCCTTATTATTATCACTGATATTACTATAGTTTCAAAAAAAAAAAAAAACTGAACAAAAATTTTTGGTGAAACAGTGCTGGATAGATAGAAAAAAATCCAATGAAGTGTAACCAAGGCCCATTATAGTTGAAACCAGAGAAAAAAGTGCAAAACAGCATAGTCTGAGAATTTCCTGAAGATATACAACAAGATACTAGTTAGCCACTGGCCAACATGTGACTAAAGGCTGGGAAGAAAAAGGTTCTAAGGCTGAAAATTCAGACATTATCAGAGTATTGCTGCATATTCAGTAAATGAAGCTGAGAGAACCCACATATACCTAATAGTAGGTTTGGTTTTTTATTTGTTTATTTGTTTTTTGCTTTTAGAGCAGGGATGTCCTCTCCTTTTTTACAAACCAGGTTTTATAGGGAATTGCAATACTTATATCCATAAGGAAAAGCAAGGGCAGGGGCAGGGCCTCAGGGCTCTACTGCTTGGGTTTTACTTTCTCTTGTCCCCTGAAATGTCCCCCTCAGGCATCTTAAGGGCCCTAGGGCTGCAAGAAATACAATGTGAAAACCCGATTTAGGACTTTTCAAGTGCCTCCTTCTCATACTTGTAATTCTATATTTTCCTTCATTTGCCTTCATCCCTCTTTAACCTTCTCCTTCATATTTTCTCTTTGGATTTATCCTTCCCTCACTTTCTCTTTCATACCCTTCGACTTCTCTTCTGTTTTTAGTTTTTTAGGTTTTTCCTCTAAGTAGGGAAGGGATGGTAGAGGGGAAGTTCCTGGGAAGATGTGAAGTATTCCTATAAATGCACGCATGTAGCTATAGCTGTCAGGCTGTTATCATGCAGTATAATTCAGGTACTGTTTTACTACTGGTCTTGCAAAGCACAGAACCTTTGATAAGTGTGGTTGTGGCTGCAGCCATCAGAGAGAGATGGGAGAGAACCCTAGCGGGAGGGAAAAGCTAGGCGGAAACTTAGTTGAGGTTGCCTGGTCAGCCGCTTCTCTGTCCAGAATGTTTCCTTTCAGGGATAATATCTTAGAGAGTCTGTGTTTTGTTTCAGTATGGAAGAACTGGATAACATAAGAACTTTGTGAAATTACCACATAAATGATGGTCTGAGACCACATAGTTGCAATGGCAAGGACTTTGGAGCCTTAAGTTCAGAGTTAAAATTCTGGCTGTTTATTTATTCATTTATTTATTTTTAACTGAGATGCTGAGCTGCTGACATGACCTTTTCTGAATTATGTTTTTATCAATTGTAAAATGGTAATTGTAATAAATGTCCTACCTACCTGACAGGGTAGTTGTGAGAGTGAAATGAGAGATAATATATACGTAAACATTTTGAACATTCGAAAGCACAATGCATATCTTACCATTATGTTCTATCCTTTCCTAGATTCCCTAATTTGTCAAGTCCTATAAAACTCCAGGTTCTTTGCTTGAGGCCCATGCTCTCTTTTCTTGTCTTTGAGAAACGTATCCAAAAAGACACATTTTTTATGGTGAGCCTCTATACAAGAGGTTTCAAGTCTGTGCCCCACCCTCTTACCCTTTACTCACCTCCTGCCAGTGACATCTGTCTGTATAAATTCCAGAGAAACCCTGGTCTATATCAGTCACTCTAGAACAGCCTTAGGCTATTTCTGAGTGAGTGACTGCAGGGGAGTCCTAAATTACGGCTTTGTCTGTGTAAGTCGTTGCAGAGAAGCCCTGGGCTGTGTCGGAGGCATCAGTCATTCCAAAGATGCTCTGGGCTGTGCTTGTCTCAGTCCACAATGCTAGTGAATTCTGGATTATACCTTTGTCACATTCTCAAAGAAGCTTTGTCCCAGGGTTGTGTCAGTCACTCCAGGCAAATCCTGGGCTGTGGCTGGGTCAGTCCCTCTAAAGAAGCCCCCAGCTATGCAGCATGTCACTCTAGAGCAGTTCTGCACTGAGTCTGTGCAGTCACTCTAGAGGATTCCAGACTGGGTCTCAGGATTATTTCATTCCCTGCTGTTTACTGCAGGGAAGTGATTCCCCCAGTGCTTTGTTTTCCTAAGGTGAAGTCATAGATTCACTTTCTGACAGGTATGAGTTTTGGGGAGTTCCCAGGAGTGCAAAAATTCTTGAAGATTCTGCAATCTTATAATTAGAGGAAGGTCTTTACAATAGCTCCAACTTTTTCTGCACTTGTGAGGCTACAAGTATAAAGGGACAAAACTCAGTGGTCTATCTATCCTCCAAGGTTTGTACCCAAGAGAGATTAGAGGAGTGTACCAATATTCTTTCCATAGTTCCCCTCACTTTTCATTCTTTTGGGCTGGTTCTCAGGAGTATTTCTGATCTGAACTCAGAAGTTTTCAGTCATGAGGAAGATAACCAATTAATCATTGTCTAAACAAAGTAGAGAATATTAATAAAAACCATAAAGAGTTCACTGGGGATGCTGTTGGTTGGGGAGGTTATTAACTCCATGGTAAGATGAAGAAACTCCAACTAACAGTGTCAACATTCTAACCTTTCTGCAATAGGAATTGAAGTTGAGGAAGTAAGGTACAGTCAATGCTTTGGGATAAAATTCCCCCCCAGACAATAAGGGCTTCATTCAAAGACCCAAATGGACATTGAATATTTCTTACTGTTTTTGAAAGAGACCTTTGATTGCATGTTTCTTACTGAAAGCAGCAATCTTATCTGCCTTGTTACTGTTTGCTTAGTATCTAGCATGGTATCTGCACTTATGTGCTTGAATTTTTCCACAAGGCATATTTAATGTACTGACCTTCTGTCTCACTCCGATCTATATAACTTGAGATTTTCTATTTTGATTGATTAGAATGGCATGCTCATCTTGTACTTTGTTCTATGGAAATACTCCACATTCCCCCCCCCACTCCAAAAAAAGTGTTAATAGAGAGGTTACTCAGTGGATAAAAATTAATAGCTATTTATTGTTCCCCCGATAACTCTTATCTTCTTCCAGTGTATACTCTAAATCCCTGTTGGCTCCCATGCTTACTTGAGATTACAACCAAAGATAATGTGAGAATAGATATGGCCACCTGACTTCTCTCTGCCATTCTTCCTCTCGTCCTCTTCCTCTCCCCTGGTCCTGCTCTCTAGCATTTGGAGGAGTAACAATAGTAACACAGGCTGCAATGACCAATGAACAAATGCGCAAGATCCACTTTGGGTCTTGCTTCATTTGTCCAACAAATATTTAGTGAGTGCCTAAAAAGTAGCAAGCACTAGAGATTAAATAATAAATTTAATGGACATTGTCCTTGGCATCATGGAACATACAGTTTAGAGGGGGAAGCAAACATCAAACAACCATGTAAAAATGTGAAATTACAACTGTAATCAACATGTAACTAGAAGAAAGCTATGTATCTTCAAAAATAGCACCACCATTTCCCCTTTCCCTGGATATAAACTATAAGCATGAGAGACCTGGATAATAATTTAATAAAGTTATTATGAGCAGCAACCCCAAAGCCTCAGCCATGTTTTAGGATTGCTAAACAACAAGCCTTTATGAGGTAAATCAGTCATCATGAGCTACTTTCTCAGTCCCAGAAATCTCAAAGGGGAGGACTATAAAAGTAGGAGATGAAAGAAAAGAAATATCACTACCCTATGTAATGATGTATGGTTCTGAGTCCATTGTGAAAAATAAAGATACCTTCAAAATAATGAATAAGAAAATATTTATTTTCTACATATGTGTAGACTCTTCTAATAATTAATGCATATCTTTGGGAGATGGGTTTGAATATTTGTGTTTGGTTCAAATTACTCATAGAACAATCACACTGGTGGGTAGATGTTGAACTTGGAGAGGTCACCATACATTGAACTGTGTTCTACATTTAGGGTGTTAGTGGTCATTATTTTCCATGGTAATCTTTTTATTTGTACAAATTGATGGGGCACATGTGAAACTTTGTTACATACACATGCTGCATGATCAAGTGATCAAGTCAGAATAATTAGGGTCCATCATCCTGGAACAATACATTTCTATTTAACTATAGTCAACAGGGTCATTTTTAAATGTTCTGATTAAATTCTTTTGTTTTTTTCTTGATTCATACACTCAGATGATGACAAGCATTTCTAAAACGAGGACTGTAGTGGACACTGTTGTAGTTCCTTCTTAATACTTCTGAATCACTTTTACTGGCTCTGTGCCTCCTTTCTCAGCTTCTTCAAGCTTTACTTTAAAAAAATTATCAAGGTAATAAACATATCCATCACCTGCAAATGTTTCCTTGAGGGGGGTAGCAGGCAGGGGGTGGGATGGCAGTAAGAACACTTAGCATAGCCTTTACTTGATTTCTTTCTAACAGCTTATACCTGCAACCTTCAAAAGAATGTCCTTGGGCATTAGGAACCCTCTCCAGGACACAGAGGTGCCTGAGAGTTTTACTTGTCTCCTTTGCTCACCCGACAGTCCACCAGTAGCCAATGGATGGCTGGAGTGGAACAAAAGCCTACTTCCTATGTCCTAATGTGAACAAACTCTGAGATTTATGTATGTCCTGAAATTCCTTGCTGGATCAGTTTGAGTTTGGGATTTCAATTGAAATTGCACCTTTGTTTAGCCTCTTCTCCATTTCTACTCAACTTTCCCCATTCAATTAATGGTTTTGCTTTAACAAGTCAGCTTTACTTGAGTCCTTGCTCCATATCTGATTCTAGGAAAAACTGGCCTGTGATGAAAGTCTTTGGTCCTAAGACAAGTCTAATTCCCATTGGTTGAGGGTAGATATTCTTAAAATGTGGAAAGGGATTCATAACATGGAGATATGAAGGAAAAAGCTTCAGGCTTGACTTTCTGTGTAAAGAATATTCATTTACTTTATACCTCTTTTATGGATCTCTTCCAGGCTTTCAGAACACCTATGCTGTACTACAGGAACTGATCAAGAATCAGCCCTCTTCTCTTGAGCAATGTATTTTCCCACATGTAATCTACTTTTAAGAATCCTATCAATTCTTCCTCCAAAATTATTTTAAATTAGTTCCTACTCATATCATTCCACTCCAGGTCACCATCATTTCTCAGTTGGACCACCCACTCATTTATTCTTCTTTCATACACAACTGAAAAATCAGAGAGTGATTTCATTGTAATGTGAAAGTTTTTCTTGGGCAAGACAAATCTTCAACAATGAGGTAAATGTCTTTAGGCTTTGGCATCAGGAATCCTTATGTCTATTTTATAGAAAAAATTTAAAATGTGCCTGAATCTTAGGCCTCATCCCCAGAGAGAAGTATCCCTTGCTTTATGCAGCTTTTGGCTCCTGGCAAGTGGCATTGATTCCCATGACCACAAAAGAACTACCCCCTACCCCAGTTCAAACTGTCTCAGCATCAAACATGACTGTTCTAATCAAAGCATTGTTGGTATTTTCATTCTACTGTTGTTGTATATTTTAAATATCTACTGTGGCAACCTCCAGCCTCAATGACCTGCCTGCCTGGGCAGTCTAAGTTGTCTCTCTGGGGACCAAATGTTGTTTCGATTAATGCCTTGTCTTTAAAGTTGCATGTATTTTGAGTCTAGTCCTAACCCTAGCCCTACTTCCCCATAATATTTTTAATGCAAAGGTTTGCATAACATAAGCTTTTCAGGAATCATGGCCCATGCCTGTAATCCTAGACCTTGGGAGGCCGAGGTAGGCAGATCACTTGAGGCCAGGAACTCCAACATGGCAAAACTCCATCTCTACTAAAAAATACAAAAAAAAAAAAAAAAAAAAAAAAAAAAAGTTGGGCATGGCTTGACACACCTGTAATCCCAGCTACTCAAGAGGCTAAGGCATAAGAATTGCTTGAACCCAGAAGGCGGAGGTTGTAGTGAGCTGAGATTGTGCCATTGCACTCCAGCAGCCTGAGTAACAGAGCAGACCTGTCTCAAAAAACAAACAAACAAAAACAACAAAGAAAGAAAAAGAAAGAAAGAAAAGAAAAGAAAAACATTTGTGTCGCATGCAATGGCTCACACTTGTAATTCCAGCACTTTGAGAGGTTCAGGAAGAAGGATTGCTTGAACTCAGAAGTTTGATACCAGATGGGGTAGCATAGTAAGACCTCGTCTCTACTAAAAAAAAAAAAAAAAAAAAAAAAAAAGTTAAATAGCCAGGCATGGTGATGTACAACTATAGTCCCAGCCACTAGGGAGACTGAGGCTTGAGCCCAGGTGTTTGAGGCTACAGTAAGCCATAATTCTGCTACTGCACTCCAGCCTGGGTGACAGAGAGAGAGAGACCCTGTCTCAAAAACAAAACAAAACAAAACACCAGAAACACTTGAACTCTTATTTTTGAAGAGTTACAGAAAAGTTGGAAGACAAACATGTAAAAATAAGTACATGTACATTTTGTACACGTAGTATATACAAAATTTAACCTATTTATTAATAAACTTGAAATGGGTACATAAAGAAAAAAAGTGATTTATGCTTCTTGAGGAATCAATTTTAAAAAATATATGCTATATAAAAAGACTGACGGGCTATATGCAAAATGTAAAAGTGACCTATTTCAAGTGGTAAAAGAAGGGGATTAATTTTCTTATTTTTATTTTTCTGGATTTCCAAATTTTCTACAGTGAGGTATATTTGCTCTGCATTAGCAATAAAAACACAAAAATGAAAGTGATGATCATAATAATGATGAAGCTGGCAATATTCCCTGAGTATGTAATATATTTATGCCTTGTGCTTTATAGTAATTCTCTTAATTTTTTTCTCACAACTCTAGGATTTAAGTGCCATTTTCCTCTCCATGTTAGAGATGAATAAACAAATTTCAAACTGATATGTAATTTTATGTAACCATAATATTATAATAAAATAAAATATAATATAACATTCAATGTAAGTCATTCATTGTAAAATGAACATATGTGTTCATTTATATATAATATATATTAAATACATATATTTTATATAAATATATATAATATATATTATATATTAAATATATATTATTAAATATATATTATATAAATATATATATAATATATAATATAATATATATTATATATATTTTTATATATAAGAAATTTTGTAATTATATGGAAAATAAATGGCAGAGCCTGAACTTAAATGAGAAAAATTTATAATTAAAAAATTGGGGTTTTCAACAAGCCATGTGAAATGAACTTAAGCTACACCCGAAATGTTATCTTTGGTCTCCCACATCCATCTCTCCTTCTTCTGCTTCACTGTTGAGCTTCTTACTATTTACTGAACCGAGTTCTTTTTGCTTGCCTCTGCCTTTGCATGTGACATCATGTCTGCCTGCACACATCCCCTCCTCTGTCTGACTCCTTCAAATCCTCAAAACTCAGCTCTGTCTGTCATGTGATACTTCCAGATAGGATTAGTAATCTTCTGTATTTTCCTCTATCCTTTAAAAATATTTTTAATTATTAAGCTATTTCTACCACCAATATATATCTCACTCTTTAAACTTCTCCATAGTGTAAACTGTCTTAGTCATCTTTATAAGAAGAAGCCCAGTGTTTTTACAGAGTAAGCTATTTATACATGTTTTTGGACAACTGATTGTACAAAGGATTACACAAGTTCTACAAAGTTCATTCTTCTTAGAGTTTTTGTTCACCATTAGAATTTTTATTTGTCTCAATGACTTTTTTTTTTTTTTTTTTTTGTCAGAACTGCACTTTTACTGGAAGCTTCATTTCTTTTTCTTTTTCTTTCTTTTTTTTTTTTTTTTTGAAACGGAGTCTCGCTCTGTCGCCCAGGCTGGAGTGCAGTGGCCGGATCTCAGCTCACTGCAAGCTCCACCTCCCGGGTTCACGCCATTTTCCTGCCTCAGCCTCCCGAGTGGCTGGGACTACAGGCGCCCGCCACCTCACCCGGCTAGTTTTTTGTATTTTTTAGTAGAGACGGGGTTTCACCGTGTTAGCCAGGATGGTCTGGATCTCCTGACCTCGTGATCCGCCGTCTGGGCGTCCCAAAGTGCCGGGATTACAGGCTTGAGCCACCGCGCCCGGCCTAGAAGCTTCATTTCATGACAGATGTGTTGTATGTGGTGCTGGCAGAGAAGATTGGGGAGAAGGAGGGGCAGAAATACCTGCTGGGATTCCCACAGAACTTCTGAAAACTACTGGGGAAGAAAAGCTGGTGCCCTGTCTCCAGTGCGGGAGAGGCATTGCAGAAGTTGGCAGCCCATGGCCAGCCCACAGGGTTCTTTCCAGTTCCTCTAGAACGGGGTACCCAATCTTTTGGCTTCCCTGGGCCACACTGGAAAAAGAAAACTTGTCTTGGCCACACATAAAATGCACTAACACTAATGATAGCTTATGAGCAAAAAGAATGCAAAAAAATCTTATAGTGTTTTAAGAAAGTTTACGAATTTGTGTTGGGCCACATTCAAAGCCATCCTGGGCCGCATGTGGCCCATGGGCCACAGGTTGGACAAACTTGCTCTAGAGCTTCCCTAGGAACATCCCTTTGCTAATCACCTGACTGTCCCAGGACCTGGAACCCACTCTTCTAGGCCTTTCCTGACTGTAGAATTGTTGTAAAGTAGTAGTTTGCCCTAATGTTCTCTGTCTCATAAATGTTCCACAGAGGCAAGTCTTTTTAGTGTTAATTAGATGAAAATCAAGACCTGAAGGTGGTATATGTCCTGTGAAGGTTGTAGAGCCTGGAAGCTTCCTGACTCAGAAAACTTTAGAGGACAGAATTGGAAAAAGCCTGTCAGTCTTTTTGTGAATCCAGATCTCACTTATCTTATGAGATTGAATGGGGAAACTGATGCCCAAGGAGAGAGGAACTGATGAGATCTCCCAGTGTGGACAGAAGAATAGAATTAGGTATCCACCAAACTATGATCATATTTTGTGCAGCTGAGTAACTGAACTTGGAGAGTGGCCTCTGGTACATTCAGTCCTTGGGAAAAAAAAAAAAAAAAAAACACCTTACCTGTGTCCAACAGGAACATCTGCCTTGTTCAGCTCTGGCTGACATCCATGCTTCATGCATGTCCTTCAAGCATGTAATATAACAGCTCTATTTCTGTTTTGGCAAAGCCAAAAGAAGAACCAGGGAAGTCTTATTCCCTGTCCTGGCTGAGCTATTAATGGCTGGAGATGTAGCCAGCTCACTGCTGCCTTGTGTGTCAGAGGCAAGTAAGTGCACTATGAAGTTTGGCCAAGCTCTCGGTCCTGGTTTTGAGAGAGTTGTTCCCACCTGTGCCTCTTTTGTCCTTGCTACTAGTCGAAGGGATGACACCTGTATTTTCCCCCAGGTGTTTCTAGGCTCTTCCTTCCTTTTCTCAGGGAACCTGGTCTTGTTTGAATCTATCATCCTTTGAGAATATAATGAATTTCAGATGCCAATAGGATAAAATTCAAGAAAGAAAAACCAAACTCCAGGCTAGGGGAAGCAGCATTGTATAGAGAAGCGCTACAAGAGTTTGAAGTCAGAGCAACCTAAATTTGATCTCAGCACTGGAACTCTCTGGCTTGTAATGCTTAGCAATTTTGTTAAACTCGCTAAGCTTTGGTTTCCACATTTCTTAAAGATAACAAATGTTCTTATTTTACAGAGTTAGTGTTATGATGAAATTAAACGACTTATATTAGTTAAACCTATCGCATGCTGAATAATTGTTCATTAAGTATCTACTAAATGTCAAATATTCTCCTAAGCATTAGGTTATGGAAGTAAAACGAAAAACAAAAACAAATTTGGTTCCTGTACTCATAAAACTTACATTTTAATGGGGAAATGTAAGCTACAATTAGGTAAACTACAAGATAACAAGAACATATGACTAATATAGCTGTTATTGAATCCAGGAGGAAGAAATAGGAAACTGTACGGAAAGTGGGACGCAGACATGTAGACTTTAGCATAAGAATTTTTGCTGTTGTTAGTTGGTCCTAGGCTGGTCATTGTTAAGGAAAATGTAGGAGACATCATCCCCAGTCTCTTGGGTGTTCAGGTGAATTGAATCTACCTAATTTTGAAATAGCTAGTGAACAGTACAAGATAGAGATAAAATGATATTAAACTGATCCAGGCTTTTAAAAGCCAGTCATTTTGGAGAAAGGAAAAAAAATTTTTTTTTTTTTTGAAGCGGGGTCTTGCTCTGTCACCAGGCTAGAGTGCAGTGGCATGATCTCAGCTCACTGCAACCTCTGACTTCCTGGTTCAAGCAATTCCCCTGCCTCAGCCTCCCAAGTAGCTGGAATTACAGGCACACACCACCACACCCAGCTTATTGTTGTATTTTTAGTAGAGATGGGGTTTCACCATGTTGGCCAGGATGGTCTCAATCTCCTGACCTTGTGATCCACCCGCCTCAGTCTCCTAAAGTGCTGAGATTAGAGGCGTGAGCCACCACGCCTGGCCGAAATTATTTTTTAAATGTAGCACCATTGTTTAAAAAACTTTTAAGTTCAGGGATATATGTCATGGGAGGTTTTTGTACAGATTATTTTGTCACCCAAGTACTAGGCCTAGTATTCATTAGTTATTTTTTTCCTCATTCTCTCCCTCCTTCCACCCTCCACCCTCAAGTAGGCCCCAGTGTCTGTTGTTCCCTTTTTGTATCCATATGTTCTCATCATTTAGGTCCTACTTGTAAATGAGAATAAATGGTATGTGGTTTTCTGTTCCTGCTTTGGTTTTCTTTTTATTTATTTATTTATTTATTTATTATTATTATACTTTAAGTTGTAGGGTACATGTGCATAACGTGCAGGTTTGTTACATATGTATACTTGTGCCATGTTGGTGTGCTGCACCCATCAACTCATCATTTACATCAGGTATAACTCCCAATGCAATCCCTCCCCCCTCCCCCCTCCCCATGATAGGTCCCGGTGTGTGATGTTCCCCTTCCTGAGTCCAAGTGATCTCATTGTTCAGTTCCCACCTATGAGTGAGAACATGCGGTGTTTGGTTTTCTGTTCTTGTGATAGTTTGCTAAGAATGATGGTTTCCAGCTGCATCCATGTCCCTACAAAGGACACAAACTCATCCTTTTTGATGGCTGCATAGTATTCCATGGTGTATATGTGCCACATTTTCTTAATCCAATCTGTCACTGATGGACATTTGGGTTGATTCCAAGTCTTTGCTATTGTGAATAGTGCTGCAATGGTGGGATTGTAAACTAGTTCAACCATTATGGAAAACAGTATGGCGATTCCTCAAGGATCTAGAACTAGATGTACCATATGACCCAGCCATCCCATTACTGGGTATATACCCAAAGGATTATAAATTATCCTGCTTTGGTTTTCTAAGGATAATAGTCTCCAGCTCCATCCATATTCTTGAAAAGGACATGATCTAGTTCTTTTTTGACTGCATAATATCCCATGGTATATATGTAACACATTTTCTTTATCCAATCTGCCATTGATGGGCATTTAAGTTGATTCAATGTCTTTACTATTGTAAATAGTGTTGCAATGAACATAGGCATGCATGTGTCTTTATGGTAGAGTGATTTGTACTCCTTCGGGTATATACCCAGTAATGGGATTGCTAGGTCAAATGGTAGTTCTGTTTTTAGCTCTTTGAGGAATTGCCACTCTGCTTTCCACAATAGTTGAACTAATTTACACTCCTATTAACAGTGTTTAAGCATGCCCTTTTCTCCATAATCTTGCTAGCATCTGTTAATTTTTGACTTTTTAATAATAGCCATTCTGACTGGTGTAAGATGGTATCTCATTGTGGTTTTGATTTGCATTTCTCTAATGATATTGAGCTTTTTCTCATGTGCTTTTTGGGCCACATGTATGTCTTCTTTTGAAAGGTGTCTGTTCATATTCTTTGCCCACTTTTTAATGGAGTTCTTTGGTTTTTACTTGTAAATTTGTTTACATTCCTTATAGCTGCAGGATATTAGACCTTTATCAGATGCATAATTTGCAAATATTTCCTTCCATTCTATAGGATGTCTGTTAATCTGTTGATACTTTTGGTAATGCATCACATTTTGCTTGAAAAATAATGTAAAAAAAAATCTCGATTTCATTAATTGGAGACTGATTCGAAACTTGCGGATTTTCCATAGACTACAATGGAACACAATGTAACTGGGGATATACATTAATATTTATGTAAAAACTTAAGATGGATACCTAATATTCAGATATTTCTTTCTAATAAAATCTTCCATTAAAAGGAACTCGTATTCCCTGGAGAAATGGTTGATTCTAGGACTGAGGCAGGAAGTGTGCAAGATGATCCTGGAGACTCTTGTAATGCAGAAAGTAAGAAAGTGATGGAAAAAAATCCCACATTATTGGGTATGTCAAAGGAACACAGAAACCAAATGAAGAGCTCCCAGTAGCCAAAGCTGTAATATTTGAACAACAAATAAGGTAGTATTGGATTATAAACCAAAATATAAAATAAATGTTTATGAGTATATATGATGTAAATAAATGATTGAATAAGTAAATAAATGAGGAAGGCTCAAAAAGTCTGTCTAGAAGAATTCAACATAATTTATTTAGTTACTTTGCCCATGAGGAGGTGGAACGTTACTCCCTAGCTTTTGAGTGTGAGCTTATCATGGTGACCTCTTTACAAAGAGTACAGTATGAAAAGGGGAGAAAAGAGTAATTGATATGGTTTGGCTGTGTCCCCACCCAAATCTCATCTTGAATTCCCACATGTTGTGGAAGGAACCCAACAGGAAGTAATTGAATCATGGGAGCAAGTTCTTTCCCATGCTATTCTTGTGATAGTGAATTGCTCTCATGAGATCTGATGGTTTTAGAAGGAGGAAATCCCCTGCACAAGCTCTCTCTTTGCCTGCTGCTATCCATGTAAGACGTGACTTGCTGTTTCTTGCCTTCTGCCTGATTGTGAGACTTCTCCAGCCACGTGGAATTATAAGTCCAATTAAACCTCTTTCTTTTGTATATTGCCCAGTCTCAGGAATGTCTTTATCAGCAGTGTGAACATGAATACAGTAAATTTGCACCAGTAGAGCTCAGTGTTGCTGAAAAGATACCTGAAAATGTGGAAGTGACTTGGAACTGGGTAACAGGCAGAGGTTGAAACAGTTTGGAGGGCTCAGAAGAAGACAGGAAAATGTGTGAAACTTTGGAACTTCCTAGAGACTTGTTGAATGACTGACAAAAATGCTGATAGTGACATGAACAATAAAGTCCAGGTTGAGGTGGTCTCAGATGGAGATGAGGAACTTGTTGGGAACTGGAGCAAAGGTGACTCTTGTTATGTTTAGCAAAGAGATTGGTGGCATTTTGCCCCTGGCCTAGAGATTTGTGGAACTTTGAACTTGAGAGAGAAGATTAAGGGTATCTGGCAGAAGAAATTTCTAAGCAGCAAAGCATTCAGATGTGACTTGGGTGCTATTAAAAGCACTCAGTTTTATAAAGGAAGCAGAGTATCCCTGCAAAATTTAGAAAGTTAGAACTGCAAAGTTCAGAAAATTTGCAGCCTGACAATGTGAGATTGAAGGGGGCCAGCCTCTCCACACCTGTGGGTATTTCTCATCAGGTGAGACAAGAGACTGTGAAAAGAAATAAGACAGAGAGACAAAGTGTAGAGAAAGAAAAGTGGGCCCAGGGGACTGGCGCTCAGCATACGGAGGACCTGCACCGGCACCAGTCTCTGAGTTCCCTTAGTATTTATTAATTATTATTTTCACGATCTCAGCAAGAGGAATGTGGCAGGAGAGCAGGTTGATAGCGGGGAGAAGGTCAGCAAGAAAACATGTGAGCAAAGAAATCTGTGTCACAAATAAGTTCAAGGGAAGGTATTATGCCTGGATGTGCACGTAGGCCAGATTTATGCTTTTCTCCACCCAAACATCTCAGTGGAGTAAAGAGTAACAGAACAGCATTGCTGCCAACATGTCTCACCTCCCGCCACAGGGCAGCTTTTTTCCTATCTCAGAACTGAACAAATGTACAATCGGGTTTTATACCAAGACGTTCAGTTCCCAGGGGCAGGCAGGAGACAGTGGCCTTCCTCTGTCTGAACTGCAAGAGGCCTTCCTCTTTTACTAATCCTCCTCAGCACAGACCTTTCACAGGTGTCGAGCTGGCAGATGGTCAGGTCTTTCCCATCCCACAAGGCCATATTTCAGACTATCATATGGGGAGAAACCTTGGACAATACCCAGCTTTCCAGGGCAGAGGTCCCTGTGGCTTTCCGCAGTGCATTGTGCCCCTGGTTTATCAAGACTGGAGAATGGTGATGACTTTTACCAAGCATACTGCCTGTAAACATTTTGTTAAAAAGGCACATCTTGCACAGCCCTAGATCCCTTAAACCTTGATTCCATACAACACATGTTTCTGTGAGCTCAAGGTTGGGGCAAAGTTATAGAATAAGAGCATCTCAAGGCAAAGCAATTGTTCAGAGTATAGGTCAAAATGGAGTTTCTTATGTCTTCCCTTTCTACATAGATACAGTAACAGTCTGATCTCTCATTCTTTTCCCTATAGTGATAGAAAAGAAAAACCCATTTTCTGAGGAGAAATTCAAGCTGGCTGCAGAAATTTGCGTAAGTAACTAACAGCCAGTGTTAATCCAGAAGACAATGGGGAGAATGTCTCCAGGGCATGTAAGAGGGCTTCATGGCAACCCCTCCCACCACAGGCCTAGAAGAAAATGTTTTCATGGGCTAGGTCTGGGTCCCGTGCTGTGTGCAGCCTAGGAACTTGGTGCCCTGCATCCCAGCCACGGCTGAAAGGGGCCAACCTAGAGCTCGAGTCATGGTTTCAGAGGATGCAGGCTCCAAGCCTTGGCAGCTTCCACATGGTGTTGAGCCTGCGAGTGCACAGAAATCAAGAATTGAGGTTTGGGAACCTCCACCTAGATTTCAGAAAATGTATGGAAATGCCTGGATGCCCAGGCAGAAAGTTCTCTGAGAAGATCCACTGGCTAGACTAATGGCAGTGGAAGTGAAAATGGGTATTTAACCAAGGTTTGAGTAAAAAGATGTTGCCAAGGAGGAACTAATAGGATTAGGAGACTGGTTGAACACTTCTTTGATAGCACTTATCAGTGCAAAATTATAATATAGTAAAGCCTTTTCCATGGCACTTTTTGTCTGTATCTGTGTATTTACGTTGTCTCACTTAAGGAGCCATGAGCTCTTAGAGGACGCAACTTGTTCATTGTTGTACCTTCAGGATTCAGTATGAATATTCACTGATTAAATGAAAGAATATGTCAATGAAAAGTGAGGTAAAAGCAATAAATATGTAATAAGACATTTTTCTTTCACGATTTAGAGAATGGGAGAAAATTTTGTCCTGGGAGCTTGTTGTTTGACATGTGCCTTGACACTTAGGCAGAAATGTCTCAGAGACAATTCTCACTTTTCAGTAAGAATGGAACAGGCCAAGGCTAGAGAAACAATTTGGGGACTATGCATTTCTTCAGTCATTTATTGAGTACTTACTATATGCCAGACATTGGACTAGGTGTCAGAGATACAAACAAGGATGATGAACTGCTCTTACTGTATCCTCTATGCTTATAAAGAGACAATTTCAATGTCTTCAATGCTTAAAAGTTATATATACAAGACATCACATGTGTACAAAGGAGAACAAACTCAGATTTGCCTAGGGGAATCAGAGAGAGATTCATAGGAGAGAAAACACTAGAGTTGAATCTTAAATAATATGTAGGGATTAACTTGGTATGGTGAGTATGGGGTGAGAGGCAAGAATAGCAGGCAGAGGAATTGAGTAAAGATATAAAGATTTAATAATAATATCTACCTTCTGTTGATGACATATTCTTTCCCAGGTAGCTTGATTTAGAGAATAAAGAGCTTGAATTAGAGAATAAAAAGTAACTATTCATTTCTTTCAATTACCCCAAAGAAATAGTTTACAATATGGTGATATGACATCCATTTGTGTCTATTGGCCTCAAAGGTTCTTTTTCTCTCTCTTATGACTCTCCTGAAGCCTCTTGGCTGCCCATATTACATTCCTTTACTTCCAAATATCTTTCTAGACTCTTAGATTCTTTCTTTATATTTTAGAGATTAAATATGCTATCTTAAAGTTGATATTTTGGAATCAGATAGACCTAGATTCAAACCCAAACTTTGACACCCATTACTTGTTACTTTGCCATATTCTATACTTCTTATTAATACCTGTGAGGAGTAAATAACACTTTGTTGACAAATATGTAGCTCACATTTAACATGTTACTTCCTTTCTTTACTCTGTTCACTGGGAAAAGGAGGGAACCTAATAATTTACTTGTGTTATGAATAGTAGCAAATACCTATTGGGAAATTTACATAACTGATATACTACTTTAAATGTAAAAAATAACAAAGAATAGACAAAAGTCATAAAGTTCCACAGGTGTTAGTTGTTGGCTAATATCATTTGATTAACCGACCTGGTACGTCTGCTGTCACAGAGGTGCCAGGCTGTGGCACCTCTGTGCCACATGAATGGCTGGCCTCTTAACATCTTCACAGTAGGTTTCATTATTCTCATTTCATCTTTGCATTAAATCCACAGGATATTATCACTCAATTCACAGAAGAGGAAATAGAAGGAGAGAAACATAGAGTGATTTTCATATCTGGTAAGTAGCAGACACACAATTTGAACTCAGGATTTTTAGACTCTAAATTTTTGAGAGAACCAAAACACATTTAGAGAAATTAAAAATGCATGGTATAAGGGAAAAGAAAATAGTTCAGCATGATAAACTATTTTCATCATACCCCATTCAAATGTATGGATGGGGTATGATGAGAACTGAAATTTGAAAGAGAAATTAGAACTGGACTATAAGGTTTGTATGACATGCTAAGTACAGTGGTTTCATTCTGATTATGAGGGTGATTCATAAGGAATTTAAACATGATTAAGACAGATTACCACATGTGTGTTTAGAAAGAACTCTGGGGAGACTAAGGGCTGAATGGGAATGAGGTGTATGTGTAAATCTGCAACATGACTGGAGGCAGGGAATACAATTAGGAGGCTGTAGCACTGATCCTAGTGGGAGATAGAAGTCAATGCCCAAGTTTCATCTCCAGAGGGGTGATGTGTTGGAATCCTGTGAATGAACGGGATGCCTAGGAGACAGTAAACAAGCAGTATAGAAGAGGGCCAATAAATTAACTCCCAGGATAAATACAATTTAAAAAGACTTGGAAAATAACCCAAATACTCTGCACTTAGTCATGTACGGGGAATAGCAAGAAAATCCATGGTTATGGAAGGCAAGGTGACAAAAGGTTTCAAAAGCAATATTCCATTTCCATAAGCATCCAAGAGAACTTGAAGAGCATTTGATTTCCTCAAGGATCTCTGTAGACCAACAGCTGTTACAAGCCTGGGATCACTTGACTCTGTGTCACTTCCTCCCACCAAGGCCCTGGTCCCTCAAGATGTTCTCCAGAATCATAGTCTCTGAGAGCTGGAAGTGACCCTGGAGACCTCAGAGTAAAAGCCTCAGAGTCTCTACTAAGTTCTTTCTCCCTCTAACACAGCCACACTTAGGCTCTGTAATCACTGACTTCCGTCTTCAGTCTCTCCTACCCTTGGGGATGCTGACTAGCCAGTCTATTAATGAGCAGTCACAGGCTGTGACCTCATTAAAAAGTAGCTAATGAGGCACTCTGTTGTTCAGGGAACACAGTCTACTGAGGTTCCCAGTGGCCTATCTTGGGGCCTAGAGGGAAAGCTTAGGTGAATAGAAAGGATCATATATGGGAGGGAGGGCTAATGACTCAGGCTGCAGAACCATAGCTTCAAACAAACTCATCTTGGCAAGCAGCCACCTTTGCAGCTCAAGTCCTGCTGGCCTGCAGGTAGACAGGAGTAGATGTGGTCCAGAACAGCAGTGATTTTCCTCTGAGCTGTTAGCATGTCTGCTCTGCTGCCCTATTTTGATAAGGACTTCAATTTCTGAAGATTAAGAGGATTTCCTTGCACTGTGTTTTGGTCTCATATCTCTTAACTGCTCATTTCCAGAAGTCGCTGGTCTCTGTCTTACAGCCTGTGTCCCCTTATGGCCCATTTGCCATACCACAGGCAAAGTAATTTTTCCAAAATACATATCTGATTATTTTTTCATGCTGAAAACGCTTAAATTGAGTTACAGAGTTCACAAGATAGCATTCAAACACTTCAGCATAGAGGACTTTCAAGATTTGATGCTTACTTACCTCATCAAACTAATCCTCCTGTTCCCAGGTCAAACTGAAGGCCGGGCTGCTATTTCTTGTGGCCCAATAACAAGATGCAGATGAACTGGGGAGGAAGAGAGTTTTTATTTCTGAAACCGGTTACAAGGAGAAAGCCTGGAAATTATTGCCCAACCAACTCAAAATTTTCCAGAGCTTACATACTGTCTAAGCCATATATCTACATGTAAGCGTGCATTAATCTAAAGACATTAATGATTAACTTCTTTTAATCTATAACTAAGGCTTGAGTCCTAAAGACCTTCTTCTGGAGCTGAAATAAATTTACTGAATCTAAATGGGTCCAGGTGCTGGGGTGATTACACTTATCTTGTCTCCTGCTAAATCCCAGAGGTTTGGGAGTTCCTTCAGACCCCTTAATAAACTTGTTTATGGGCCAGGCATGGTGGCTCACACCTGTAATCCCAGCACTTTGAGAGGCCGAGGCGGGCAGATCATGAGGTCAGGAGATTGAGACCATCCTCACTAATACGGTGAAATCCCATCTGTAATAAAAAAAAAAAAAAATACAAAAAATTAGCCGAGTGTGGTGGCACATACCTGTAGTCCCAGCTACTGGCAAGACTGAGGCAGGAGAATCACTTGAACCCAGGAGGTGGAGCTTGCAGTGAGCCAAGATCGGGCCACAGCACTCCAGCCTGGGAGACAGAGCAAGACTCTGTATCAAAATAAATAAATAAATAAATAAATAAATAAATATAAACAAACTTGTTTGTGGAGGCCTGGGGAGTTTCTTCAGACTCACAATAAAACTTGTTTAATCCTAAATGGTCCTGTTAATTCCTTCGTTATTTTTTCATTCTTTAAAGCCTTGGCAAAACTCTTGGTGAGCATTTTATTTTTTACGTTCCAGCCTTTGTATAAGGGCACTGGCTTTTAATATTTAACTTAACCACTCAGTCTGTACTGAAACAGTTGTTATGGAGGCCTGCATTAGTGAGACCTGGCCTGCCACAATCCCCATTGTCAATTTGCACATGATTCCTATCATGCTTGTATATTTACTTATCACAAGAATCATAGGGAGATGGAGCATCATAATCTTTCTGGCTACTTCCTGCTGAGAGGGGGCCATCATTATGGGGCACCAAATGCAATGCTGGAGTGGAAGAAGTCGATTTGTTCCCGATTGCTGCCTCTAACCCCCGGAAACTCTCTGGGTTAGAGGCAGCACCTCCTGAAATATAATAGTGTGCAACAGCAACATATATAAATAGGTTGCTTCTATTTTCTTCTGAAGTTTAAGCTGCCTAGTCTTCAGTTCACAGGGCTTTAAGAAAGCACAGCTTAGTTTCAGTGATTTCCAATTAGGAAAAATGGGGAAAACGGAAAAGAAACAGGAAAAAACTGAAGACATTATTTTGGAGACTTGTAGCGAGAAAAATTAGAATTTAATCCAAACTGTACAAAATAATAAAAAATTTTAAAACATTAGGCAGTACTAGAATTTAACAACAGGTGTACTATAGTTTTTGAAACATAATTTTCCTCCAGTTTCCCATTTTTATTGAAAGACAAATCATGGTAGGACTGATTTGTTTTCTTATACTTGGCCTAATTATTTGTACACAGTGCAGCAAGAAAAATTATTTTACACATAGACCTTTTAAATTGGCTTTGATGAAAGTGTGTTCCATAGAAAGGATCTGAGATAAGACCTTTTTAAAGCCAAGCCCAGCTATGAATTTGTACAATCAAATATCTATGAGTTAGGTGAATTCCTCTCCTCTTGAAGTTGTAAGATAACTTGGGGCTCCTGGCCTATCAGAAAGTGACATTCTTTACTTACCACAGACCAGAAACCCTGTACAGGGACTGTGTACACAAAATATGAGGCCAGTTCCAAGGGCTTTATTGGCTCCATAAGTCAAGTTTGATTCCTTAAAGGAGAGCATACTATTCTAGTCAAAGCCTTGGTAAAATAACCAGTTTCTCCAATTGTGTCCTGTAACAAAAGAAAACATATTCTTATTGCACTTATGCAAATAACTATATTGCCATAAATTAAGAATACTCACAAATAGTTTCCAAATTCTGGAGAAATCAGAGAGAAACAAATATGCTCCAAATTTTGTTCATAGGAGTATAATTTACTTAATTGTTAAAAGCTGTTAATAGCTAAAAAGAAAAGCTCCCTTGACTCTGAAAAGCAAAATAAACGATTAGCAACAATTTAAGCAAACAGTCAAAAAGATAACTTCAGTCTCCTACTAGTTCAGTTTATGCAGTTAATTCCTGTCCTGCTTGATGTTAATGAACATTTTAGCTCTTTAAGAGTCCTGAACGTTTTTTCCTCTATTCTGATGTCATAGTCTCCAAATTTATCAGAAACCTGCATTCAAGAGCACCTGTTAAAGCTTTATAGCTGACTATAAAACCACCTTCTAAAGAGGACCAAAACAAGATAACAATTGTTTATGGATGACAAAATGTTTTAAGGTAGCCATAGTTAAAGACACAATTGACAAGGAAATGTGTTACCTCTATGGCACACAATAATTTAACATAATTATAATTATTACTGATAAGGTATACTAAGATATATCAGACTTATAGGAGTTTCACTTGATTTTGGAACACATACCAACAACATATTTATAAAAATATAGCACAAAGAAAGCCAAACCCCATTTTCTATTTGGTTATGCTTCCTGTATGATTTTTGGTACCAAATAAACCAAATTTTACTTTTATATTAGTGCATTATTATGTTAACCTCAGTTCTTTTTTTTTCTCAGTATCTATTTCAGTGGTTATACCTTGTCTTCAAGTATCTACTTTGGTAGACTAAACATAGTGGCATTCATGTACCTACATAAAACTGACCGTTCTGGTAAAATGGAAACTGAATTCCCTATCATTTGTCCCTGCCATGCCCCGACCACAAGATAATGCTCTTTCTCCATCACTTCTCATCTTAAAAAAGAGGATGCCCATCTATTTTGTTGCTTATGCCAGAAGTATGGTTATAGTCCTTGAAACCTTCTTCTTCATCAATTACCACCTACAATATATCTTACCAAGTCTTGTCAATCTCATATTTCAAATATATTCTGAATCTGAACTCTCACCTTTATTGTTACTATCCAAAAATAAACCACAACTATACCAGTCTCCCTCTTTCTACTCTTGCAACTTACAGTACATGCTCTACCCAGCAGCTACCAGCATTTTAAAAAATCACCCTCTTGAATCAAAATGTTTCAATGGATACCTATTTGATATGGTTAGGCTTTGTGTCCTCGCCTAAATCTCATCTTGAATTGTCATCCCCAGGTGGTTAGGTGGTTAGAGTTGTGACCTTGTGGGAAGTGATTGGATTATGGGGGCAGTTTCCCCAATGCTGTTCTCAAGGTAGTGAGTAAATGCTCATGAGATCTGATGGTTTCATATATGGTAGCTTTTCCTGCATTGACACATGCTCGCTCTCTCACCTGATGCAATGTAATATGTGCCTGCTTCCCCTTCCGCCATGATTGTAAGTAGTCTCTTCTCACACAGCTATAAATAACTTCCCGGGACTGGATAATTTGTTAAGTAAAGAGGTTTAATTGACACAGTTCTGCATGGCTGGGAAGGCCTTCAGAAACTTAAATTGGTGCCAGGAGTGAGGTAATACTATAAAGATACCCAAAAATGTGGAAGCAACTTTGAAACTGGGTAGCAGGCAGAGGTTGGAACAGTTTGGAGGGGTCAGAAGAAGACAGGAAGATGTGGGAAAGTTTGGAACGTCCTAGAGTCTTGCAGGACTCAGAAGACAGGAGGATGTGAGAAAGTTTGGAACTTCCCTGAGACTTGTTGAATGGTTTTGACCAAAATTCTGAGAGTAATGTGGACAATGAAGTCCAGGTTGAAATGGTCTCAGATGGAGATGAGGAACTTATTGGGAACTAGAGTAAAGGTGACTCTTGCTATGCTTTAGCAAAGATCCTGGTGGCATTTTGCTCCTACCCTACAGATTTGTGAAACTTTGATCTTGACAGAGATGATTTAGGGTATCTGGCAGAAGAAATTTCTAAGCAGCAAAGTATTCAAGAGATTACAGAGCATAAAAGTTTTAAAAAATTGCAAACTGACTATACAATAGAAAAAAAAAACTCATTTTCTAGGGGAAAATTCAAGCCAGCTGCACAAATTTGCATAAGTAACAAGGAGCTGAATGTTAGTCACCAAGACAATGGGGAAAATGTCTCCAAGGCATGTCAGAGATCTTGGTGGCAGCCCCCCCATCACAGGCCTGGAGGCCTATAAGGAAAAAATGGTTTCCTGGGCTGAGCCCAGGGCTCCCCTGCTCTGTGAAGTCTCAAGATTTGGTGCCCTGCATCCCTGCTGCTTCAGCTCCAGCCATGGCTAAACGGGGCCAAGGTACAACTCAGGCTGTTGCTTCAGAGGGTGCAAGCCCCAAGCCTTGGCAGCTTCCACATGGTGTTGGGCCTGTGAGTGCACAGATGTCAACAATTGAGGTTTGGGAACCTCCACCTAAATTTCAAAGGATGTATGGAAATGCCTGACTGTCCAGGCAGAAGTTTATTGCAGGGGTGAAGCCCTTGTGAAAAGCCTCTAGTAGGGCAGTGCAAAGGGGAAATGTGGGGTTGGAGCCCCAACACAGGGTCCCCACTGGGGCACTGCTAGTGGATCTGTGAAAAAAGACCCACAATCTCCAGACCTCAGAATGGTAGATCTGCCAACAGCTTGCACCATGCACCTAGAAAAGCTGCAGACATTCAACACTAGCCTGTGAAAGTAGCCAGGATGGGTACTGTACCCTGAAAAGCCACAAGAGTGGAGCTGCCCAAGACTGTGGGAGCCCACTCCTTGCATCTGCATGACCAGGATGTGAGACATGGAGTCAAAGGAGATTATTTTGGAGCTTTAAGATTTAATGGCTGCCCCCACCACCAGACTTCAGACTTGCATGGGGCCTGTAGCCATTTGTTTTGGTCAATTTCTTCCATTTGGAATGGAAGCATTTATAAAATGCCTGTATCCCGTTGTGGGTAACTAACTTGCTTTTGAGTTTACAGGTTCATGGGCAGAAGGGACTTGCCTTGTCTCAGATGAGACTTTGGACTTGGAATTTTGAGTTAATGCTGAAATGAGTTAAGGCTTTGGGGGACTGTTGGGAAGGAATGATTGGTTTTGAAATGTAAGGACATAAGATTTGGGAGGGGTTGGGATGGGATGATACGGTTAGACTTTGTGTCCCCACCCAAATCTCATCTTCAATTGTAATCCCCAGGTGTTGAGGGAGAGACCTGGTGGGAGGTGACTGGATCATGGGGGCGGTTTTCCCAATGCTGAGATTCTCGTGATAGTGAGGGAGTTCTCATAAGACATAATGGTTTTATAAATGGCAGTTTCTCCTGGGCTTTTCTTTCTCTATTTCTCTCTCTCTTCCCTGCCACCATGTAAGATATGTCTGCTTCCTCTTCCACCATGATTGTAAGTTTCCTGAGGCCTCTCTAGCCATGTGGAACTGTGAGTCAATTAAACCTTTTTCCTCTGTAAATTACCCAGTCTCAGGAAGTTCTTTATAGTAGTGTGAAAATGGACTAATACACTATTGCATGCAGTTTAAACTCCAAAATCTTTAACATGCTGAAAAGGAATTCCTCTATGACCTGACCTCTGTCTACCTATCAAGCCATTTTTCACCTTTCTTTCCCATATTTACAACATTTCAGCAAATATCGGTGTTCTTGTACTTTTGAAATGTACCAAGTTCTTCCTCACCTGGGACTTCTGTGATCTTTTTCAGTCTAGAATGCAATTTTCCTACCTCTTAACCTAGTTGCAAAAATTAGCTTACATATTATCATCTAAGGAACCCCTAAAATATTATTTTGTTATTATTTGTTTGTTATTCCTTTTTCTTTCCCTCTGGGACAATTTTCACAACTTTTAATTTTATAAATATAAGACCATTTATTTAAATACTACCCAGTACATCTAGAACTTGCTTAAAGCCAAATGCAAGAATAAATACTTTACCTTTTTAAATTATCTATGAAATTTACAGCAACCCAATTGGATAAATTGCAATTGTATTGACATCTTTTGAAGACTCCTGCGAAGTTGATAATTTTCTATTATCTTTTCATGGTAATAAGTACAGTATTGTAAACTTTCTGAAAACTTTAAACCATTAAATTTTAAGTTTCTTAGTGTTATCTAGAATTCCTAAGCATATTCTTATGAATATTGTAACTATATGTAAGAGTATATTGATGTTTCAAGTAAGTAGGAGAAATAACATATTTTTCAATAAATTATGTTAGGACAATAAGACCGGCTATTGGAAAACAAACAAATACACAAACAAGAAAACCAAACATACCTCCTACCAGATAAATTCCACATTGCAAAAGATTTAAATATTAAACAATGAAAGTAAAGAAGTATTAATAGAAGTAATAAAAGAATATTTTTGTAGACCCAAGTTTGACACCTAAGCCCGAGGAATAAAATATTACCAAAAGCATAGTTAAGAGAGAAATAACAACGTGTTAGGCTATTCTTGGGTTTCTTTAAAGAAATAGATGAGACACGGTAATTTACAAAGAAAAGGAGTTTAACTGGCTGATGGTTTTGCAGGCTGTACAAGCATGATGATGCTGGCACCTGCTCAGCTTCTGGAGAGACCTCAGGGAGCTTTTACCCATGGTCAAAGGTGAAGCAGGAGCAGGCACATTGCATGGCTGGAGCAGACACAAGAGATGGGTGGGGTGGTATCACGCACTTTTAAACAACCAGATCTCATGAGACTTACTCACTATCATGAGGATAGCACAAAGCCCTAAGGAATCTACCCCTGTGACCCAAATACCTCCTACTAGGCCCTACCTCCAACATTGGGGATTATAATTCAACATGTGATTTAGAGGGATTTCAACATGACATTTAGAGAAAAATATGAGATTTGAGGGGTTAGGGGAGGAATAATATAGTTGGACAACATACAAACTATGTTATTTCTCCCCTGACCCCTCAAATCTCATGTTTTTCTCACATCACAAAATACAATCATGCCTTCTCAACAGTTCCCCAGAAGTCTCAATTCACTGTAGCATCACTCACATGTCCAAAGTCTCAAGTACAGAGTCTCATTTGGAGCTGATTTCCTTCCAGCCATGAACCTGTAAAATCAAAACAAATTATTTACTTTCAAGATACAATGGTGGTACAGGCAATTGGTAAATATTTCCACTCCAAAGGGCCAAAAGGAAGAGGCTACAGGCCCCATGCAAGTCTGAAACCCAGGGGGGCAGTCATTAAATCTTAAAGCTCCAAAATAATCTCTTTTGATGCCATGTCCCACATCCAGGGCGCATTGGTGTGAGGGGTGGGCTCCCAAGGCTTTAGGCAGTTCTGTTTCTGTGCTTTTCCAGGTACAGGGTGCAGGATGCTGGTGGATCTATCCTTCTGGGGTCTGGTGGATGGTGGCCCCCTTCCCACAGCTCCGTTAGGGAATTCCCCAGTGAAGACTCTGTGTGGGGCCTCCAATCCCACATTTTCCTTCAACACTTCCCTAGTAGAAGTTCTCTGTGAGGGTTCTACCCCTGCAGCAGGATTCCTGGGTACCCAGGCTTTCTCGTATATCTTCTGAAATCTAGGTGGAGGTTGCCAAGTTTCTTTCACTCTTGTACTCTGTTTCTGCCAGCTTAACACCAAATGGAAGCCACCAACCCTTTTGGCCTGTGCCCTTTAGAGTGGAGCCAAGGGGTACCTTGGCCCCTTTGAGCCCCAGCTGGAACCAGAGCAGCCTGGATGTGGACAGCAGTATCCTGAGGCTGCACAGGGCAATGAGGCCCTGGTTCTGGCCCCCAAAACCATTCTTCCATCCTAGGTCTCTGGGCCTATGATGAGAGTGGTTGTCACAGAGGTATTTGAAATGCTTTCAAGACCTTTTCCCATTGTCTTGGTTAATAGCACTTGGCTTCATTTTTAGTTATGCAAATCTCTCTAGCAAATTGTTGCTCCAAAGTCTGCTTGGATTCTTCTCCTGAAAATGGGCTTTTATTTTCTACCACATGGCCAAGCTGTAAGTTTTCCAAACTTTTATATTCTGCTTCTCCTTGACATAAAATTCCAACTTTAAATCATTTATTTGCTCCCATATCTGACCATAGGTTGTTAGATGCAGCCAGATCACATCTGAACACTTTGTTGCTTAGAAATTTCCTCCACCAGATGCCCTAAATTATCACTCTTCAGTTCAAACTTCCACAGATCCCTAGGGCATGAACAGAATGCAGCCAAGATCTTTGCCAAGGCATAACACATGTGACTTTTGCTCCAGTTCCCAATAAGTTTCTCATTTCCATCTGAGACCTCAGCAGCCTGGCCTTCACCATCCATATCACTATTGGCATTTTGGTCACCATCATTTAAATGGTCTCTAAGAAGTTCCAAACCTTCCTTCATCTTTCTGTCTTTTTTGAGCCCCCCAAACTCCCCAACCTCTGCCCATTACCCAGTTCCAAAATTACTTCCATAGTTTCAGGTATCTTTATAGCAATGCCCCACTGCCACTACCAATTTTCTGTGTTAGGCAATTCTTGCATTGCTATAAAGAAATCCCTGAAAGTGGGCAATTTATAAAGAAAAAGTATTTAATTGACTCATGGTTCTGATGGCTGTAAAAGCATGGCACTGGCATCTGCTTGGCTTCTGGGGAGGAATAACTTGAATCTTACTTTGCTTAATTGTAAAATGAATTTACTTTTAGCAATTACCTCATCTAAATCCCTCATTGTTGATCAAATTATTCATTTCTGATGGCAATGATTGTGCTTTATGATATTTTGTATTTTCATGTCAACAATATATAAAAATTTAAAATTTAAAGGCACTAAGCAAATATAGGAGTCAGCTAAGATCCACTGTAAGCCTTGAAAAAAGCAGCATTATGATTGAGATTGTGTTTGTGAAATTTTGAAATTACTTTAACAAGGATTAAGAACTTGAAAATGAATCTGCAAGAGACAATTGGAAACAGCTCACTCTGCCTGGGAAGAATAGCCTAAGGAAGGAGTCTTTTAAGGCTATTGGGCTTATAAAGGAACATGTATGGGGATTAGTGACCCTCTTTTCTCTATCCATGCTAAATATCCACAAACATAAAAGCCAACACTTCCTTAGGAGCATGCAAAATGAAAGGAAGAGCAAGAATTATGTACTGGAAGTGTTATAGGGTTTTCTACTGAATGGTGTCAGAATTGTCCAAACCAAGATGATGGCCAAGATGACATTTGATAATTATCGTTGTCTTGACCATTGTCAAGACAATATGACCTTGACCCCAAGGTCATATTACAAGTAGTTTCATATTGTCCACAATATATTCACATTTGTGCTCATTAGCAAAGTGAGTATCTCGAATGGTTTGGCCACAGAAGTGTCAAAGTGCCAATTGCACCAATAAGAAAAACAGTTTAAGTCTATGATGGGTAGGTAAAGGAATCTGGAAGATGATAATGACAGGTTTACATCAACACTGGGCTCTCTTCTCTCCACCAAGTTTTCCAATAGCCATTTCAATAGCTGAGTTTCATTCCAATAGATATGTGAAGAGAGGCAGAGAGGTGTCCCAAACATGAAACTAATTGTTATTCAGTAGAATTTAGCCTTACTTCCTAAGGTCTATGGGATACATTTTCTGAGGGCTAGGGTCTTGCCGACCATCCTGCTGAAGGCATTCTTCACCTCGTTATTTCTCAGGCTGTAGATAATGGGGTTCAACATGGGAGTCACAACAGTGTAGGACAATGATAGCAGCTTTTTGCTTTCAGGAGAATTATTTCATTTAGGCTGAAAATATGTGAGGTTTAATGATATATAGAAAAGAGAGACAACAAGGAGATGTGAGGATCACATAGAGAAGGCTTTATGTTTCCCTTTAGCTGATGGGATCTTGAGGATGGCAGCAGCAATGAGAGTGTAGGAACACAAGATCAGCAAGCAGGGGATCATGACCACCAGAATGGTTCCAGTGATGGTGTAGATCTCAAACAGTGCTGTGTCTACACAGACCAGCTTCAGCACAGGTGGGCTGTCACAGAAGAAGTGGTTCACCTTGTTGGTGCCACAGAATGGAAAGCTGAAGAGCCACGTGGTCTGCACAGTAGCTACAGGTAAGCCTGGGAACCAGGAAGCAGCAGCCAGTTTGGCCCGTGCCCTTTGGTTCATGATGACTGGGTAGTGCAAGGGACTTCAGATGTTCACATAGCAGTCATATGCCATGGTAGCCAGGACGAAGCATTCAGCCACCCCAAAGAAGAAAAAGAAATACATCTGAGTGGCACAGCCAAGGAAGGAGATGGTTGTGTCCTGGGCAAGCAGGGTCCCCAGCATTTTGGCCACAATGACTAGGTTGAAGCCAATCTCCAGGAAGGATAAGTGTCTGAGGAAGAAGTACATGGGGCTGTGTAGCATGGGGTCGGCTAGGGTAACCAGAATAATGAGGCTCTTTCCCATCAGAGTGACCAGGTAGATGGTTAGAAATGTCAGAAAGAGCAATGACTGTATTTCAGTAGGCAGGGAAGAGAAGCTCATGGGGATAAATTCACTTATTTCTGTCCGGTTTCCTGTAGCCATAAGTATAGGCATAAATCCCCAACTGTGGTCCTGGAGAGGAATTCTTGATTGGAAGTCAGATTTTCAATCTGTTTTTCAGATTTTCTCTTACTGTCAGTGATAGAGGCAAGGTCAGCACCTCAGCTGGAAGAGGAAGGGTCTTGTGTTGGCTAAGAATAAAGACGCAATAAAGAGTGGTCAGAGCCTAAGCACTGAAATGAGCCATAGGTCACCTTTCTCCTCTCTTTTATGTTCCATTTTTTTATCTTGTTAGCATATTTACTAAAACAAATCTGATCTTGTTCATACACACTCGTTTTCTTCTGCACCCTTAATTCTTTTGTAATAGGGTTAAGTGAAAGGGATCCTGAGGCAATGGAGCAAAGTAAGATGAGAAAACAGTAGAAAGTTTCTATTTATACCTGTTATATATTGGCCTTCATCAAAGACATATTGTTTTCATCTTCATCTGCTGTCAAAACTATTACTAATCTTTCTGTATGCATTTAGGGACTCCAGTTCCAAAACAATTGACAGGGTATGCAGTGAAAAATGTATATTGTATCATATTTTATTTTGAAGTTATTCTAAGTAGAAAAAATAGAGGTGAAGGGATGAGTGAGAATAATGTTTACAGGGTGTGGTTGTTTTAATGCACTTCCCCTCTCACTCAATGTAAGAATTGTAGACTACTTCAAATCACATAATACTTATTCTTTCTTGCCACATCAGACTATGGAAAACAATGTTAGCAGTTTCCTCTTTGGTCCAGCATATCTATAATTGACAACTGATTCTTAGTACCTACATAATCCACTGACTCTCAAAATTAAGATCTGAGAGGAGTATTATACTACAACTCTGTGGAAAGTGAGTGTGTCCAAGGAGATTCCCACTACTTCTCTTTCAAGAACAGGAAAATTGGAAAAAACAGATTTCCACAAAAAAAAAAAAAATCTATAAAAAATATAGGAAACATTAGAGTGAAGTTTCAAAGGAAAACATTCATGGATAAAAAGTTATGAAACAAGAGATATGATCTTAAATAATATGAAAGGAAACTCTGTATTTATTCAATTTCTATGACAGCACTGATGATACAATGATTGATTATTCACTGAAGCTTAGAATGTAATAGAGAAAATATTTAAATAATCAATTATAACACATCACAATGAAAGTCAAAATGCAGAAATATATAGTACCTTAAAGGGGCACAGGAACACATAACATAGTGTTTAAAGACTTTCTAGGCAACAGAGATGAAAATAAAGTTGGCTAAAATATAGGAACAGGCACCGCGGGAAGAGGGTGTTGGAGGCCGGCTACGTGGAAGATGGGCAGCTTTCCGACATGACTCAGATTCTGACATAAGGGCGGCACCCAGCGACAGGCCGCAGCAAGTGTGGAAAGTGCTAGGCGGGGACAGTGCTTATGAGGGCCTTCCAGAGCAGGGCAACTGCATATGCACCAGTATCATGTTACCTAGTTGTTGAAAGTGTGGATTCAAGTGAAGAGAGTTTTTCTAATTCAGACGATGATAGCTGTCTTTGGAAGCGTAAGTGACAGAAATGTTTTAACCCTCCTCCCAAACCAGAGTCTTTTCAGTTTGGCCAAGAGCAGTCAGAAACCACCTGTTTCTGGAGCAAAGAAGATTAATAATATGTGGGGTGCTGTACTGCAGGAACAGAATTAAGATTCAGTGGCCACTAAAGTTGGTATCTTGGGAATGGAGGGCGCTATTGACAGAAGCGGACAGTTCCAGACCTACGATTGTTTGCTTGCTAAGAAACTTAAGAGGGAATCTCAAGAGCATATAAAAGGACTAGACGAGAAACTAGCTGAATATATGCATGGTGGCAAAAAAACAAAAAACAAACAAACAAACAAAAATGGGATCAAAGGAAGAGGAAAAGGGGCTAGGTCATCTCAAAAGGAAATGACCTGTAAAAGACAGGCTAGGGAACAGACTAGAACCAGAAATGAACTATAAAGGTCGATATGAGACTACAAAGGAAGATTCTCAAGAGAAAGTGGCTAATGAAATTTCATTCGGGTTACAGGAACCAAAGAAAGATCTGATGGCTCAAGTAGTGAGGATTATTGGGAACAAAAGGCAATTGAACATCTGATGGAAACTGCTGAAGTAGAACGAAATGTCCTCTTTATAATGAATGGTCGTCAAAGAACAATGGGTGGAGTTTTTCTGACTCTCTTGAAAAACACTCCTAGTATGAGCAAAGAACAAACTAAGGTTGTTTTCTACATTGAAAACCAAAAGGAATATGAAAATTAAAAAGCTGCTAGGAAGAGGAGAACACAATGAAAAAAATGAAATAAGCTATTAAAAGTCTAAATTTTCAAGATAATGATATATCATGAGAAACTTCTGCAAGTGGCATAAATGAGGCCCTGGTCTCTCTTGATGAGTCACAGGAAGGACATGGAGAAGCCAAGTTGGGCGTAGAGGAAGCCATTGAAGTTGATCATTCTCATAATTTGGCCGTCTTTTAAGTACATGTTCAATAGTTTGAGGAATAAGCCTTTCTAAAATAACATTGTAATAAACAATTTTTACTAAAATTGCAATGTTTTGCACTGATTAACATGAGAATCTGGAGGAAAGATAATTGTTTTCGTGTTTTAAATAAAAACTAATATATGTGGCAAAAGGAATGCAATTGATAGAAACATTTAAATATATCTCATGTTTGACAAAATACTTAAGAGTATGTAGCATAGGATTTAATTTTTCAATCTGTTGCATGTGCTAATAATTGTATTACTAGCTAATAATCAGTTTTGTCCAGGTCATTATAACATATTATTCAAAAGTTTATTTGCCTTTTCTAATTTATCTTTGCAGTAAATTATGCTTTGGCTTTAAAACATTCCATTAAAAGATCAGAATGAGACATATAAATTATTAAACTGTTACAAATGCATTCAAATTTGTTTTTTCTGTGTTCCAAGAACTTAGGCAATTTTAATGATAAAGACTAAAATTAAAAGAGGTTTATACTGATGACTCTTCCCACTTATTTGTTTGTCCAGAGATAAATAAATGTCAGAAGTTTTTCAAAGATCTATTTGTACCTTTTTTTTTTCTTTTTTTTTTTTTGAGATAGAGACTCGGTCTGTTGCCCAGGCTGGAGTGCAGCGGCACAGTCTTGGCTCGCTGCAACTTCTGCCCACCAAGTTTAAGCGATCTCATGCCTCAGCCTCCGAGGTAGCTGGGATCACAGGTGTCCCACCATGCCTGGCTAACTTTTGTGTTTTTAATAGAGACAGGGTTTTGCCATGTTGGCCAGGCTGGTCTAGAACTCCTGGCCTCGGGTGATCCACCCGCCTCGGCCTCCCAAAGTGCTGGGATTATAGTCGTGAGCCACCACAACCGGTCTATTTGTTCTTAAATTTTACGTATTCTTTGACTTATTAATTAACTTGGTCATAAACTAAATGTGATCTACACCTGTGTATTACCACATACATTAAAAAAATTCCCAGGTCAGGTGTGGTGGCTCACACCTGTAATCTCAACATTTTGAGAGGCTGAGATGGGAGGATCACTTGAGCCCAGGAGTTCGAGATCAACCTGGGCAACATAGCAAGACCTTGCCTCTAATTAAAAAAAAAAAAAAAAAAAAAAAAAAAAAATCCCAGTGGCAGCCTGCCTAAGACTGTTTTACCTTATGTTAAGGAAATTGTATATTTAAAATGTTACATGTGCATAAAATTTTTAATTACTCATTTTTATTAATGAAAATAAAGGTAGCTTATTTTAGACATTCCAAGAGTTAACTATAGTTTACAAAACATATTAAGCAAAAATATGCTTAATACATTAAGCAAAAATTTTGTATATTAAGCAAAAATGTAAAATTCAGTAATTATAAACTATTCCTTACAAACAACATACTTGAAATCTTTCAGTAGTTCCTGAAAATATGGTCATTGAAGTTGGATCTAAGAGGAAAATGGTTATTGGTTGCTTTTTATTTATAAAGAATGCAAAAATAAAATTAGATTTTGGGCAGTCCTTAAAAAAATGTAGGCACAAACAGGGTGCTATGTGTAATTAGGAAAATATTGTAATGAAAGTGAACTGCAATAGCAAAAACAAAATTTTTACTGAGAACAATAAAGCTTGGATTTGACTCTGACTCTGCCTAAAATAGAAAATTTACGTGGAAAGGCTTGAAGTGCTCTCCCATAAGATGCAGAAAATGGAGAAATAGATGAAAATGAGATAAAACTTAAAAAAGCAGAAAACAATGTAACAAATAATTAATGTCCCTGAAAAACTGAGCCAAACAAATGGAGCTGGAATAATAAATAGTAAGAAAGATAATGAAGATGTTATTAAGCAAACAAATCAATTAGATAATAGCAAGAACTCATGAAGCAACAGGCAAAATCAAAGAATGACTAACAACCAGTGTGCCCCCGTGAACAATATGGTTTTCAAGAATATATTAAAAACATTGCAGAATCTATGCAGAAAAAAATTATTTCTTAAAATAATACTTATCACACTGAAATTGGACTGCTCTGTGGCACTAACAAGTGAAAAAAGAAACAAAATTTATAATTGTGAGGAAAATATTGGAGATTTTAGCAACTGTAATTGCTCAAGCTCTCTTTTTCTCCCTCTCTCTCTCTCACACACACATTCACATAAACACACACACACACAAACCTATACAATTTTGAATAAAACGAAAGGATCAATGATATTGGTAAACACAGCATATCAATTAGAAACTACTGTTTTATTATAAGACATTCTAGACTTTTGTACTTCAGAATAAACAGAGTGAAGTCATGGGAGATAGGAACATAACAATTTAAACTAATGGGACATATCTAAGCTATCAAAGGAGATGGCCCTCTTCTGGAAAAAAAAAAAAAAGTAAGTAATAGGAGAAACGTAAACATCTGTAAACTGTACTACCAACAACATAAAATAAAATACTATTGAATAGGTAGTCATAAACCTGTTCAATATGCTGTAAGAAAAATACACCTGGAAATAAAAAAATGTCATAAGGAAATTAAAAGACTGTGAAAACCAGTCTTGGATACTGAAGGAAACTGAATTAAGAGAATGTTTGAGAAATTGAGGAATACTATGAAATGATAAAAATTATAGAATAAATTAAAAATTCCGGAAATAAAAATAGATAAATTTCTAGGAACATAGAATGGCAGATCAAAGTAGAGAAATGATAGACAAAATGCTAGCAAAAAGTAAAAATTATTGAGCTAATAATTTTAAACTTAAAGTAGTTCTTACTATACAAAAAATGTATGGAAATATACTCACTCATATCTTTTTTTTTCTCATTAAACTTTTTTAATGGGGCTCAAAATTCTGTGACAAATTTTTGGTCAAGTTGTTTCCATTAAAAAGTACTGATTTTAAAATTACTGAGTTACTAATAACTTAAAACTGCCACACGCAAAAAAGAAAACCAGAGTGGTCCACAAAACATTCTCCTTTCCTTCTGAAGGTTTTACGATGCGTTGTTATCATTAACCAGTCTTTTACTACTAAACTTAAATGGCCAATTGAAACAAACAGTTCTGAGACTGTTCTTCCACCACTGATTAGGAATGGGGTGGCAGGTATTAGGGATAATATTCATTTAGCCTTCTGAGCTTTCTGGACAGACTTGGTGACCTTGCCAGCTCCAGCAGCCTTCTTGTCCACTGCTTTGATGACACCCACCGCAACTGTCTGCCTCATATCACGAACAGCAAAGCGACCCAAAGTTGGATAGTCTGAGAAGCTCTCAACACACATGGGCTTGCCAAGAACCATATCAACAATGGCAGCATCACCAGACTTCAAGAATTTAGGGCCATTTTCCAGTTTTTTTACCGGAATGGCGATCAATTTTTCCTTCAGCTCAGCAAACTTGCATGCAATGTGAGCCATGTGGCAATCCAATACAGGGGCATAGCCAGCACTTATTTGGCCTGGATGGTTCAGGATAATCACCTGAGCAGTGAAGCCAGCTGCTTCCATTAGTGGGTCATTTTTGCTGTCACCAGCAACGTTGCCACGACGAACATCTTTGACAGACACATTCTTGACATTGAAGCCCACATTGTCCCCAGGAAAAGCTTCACTCAAAGCTTCATGGTGCATTTTGACAGATTTTACTTTGGTTGTAACGTTGACTGGAGCAAAGGTGACCACCATACCGGGTTTGAGAACACCAGTCTCCACTTGGCCAACAGGAGCAGTACCAATACCACCAATTTTGTAGACATCCTGGAGAGGCAGGTGCAAGGGCTTGTCAGTTGGACGAGTTGGTGGTAGGATACAGTCCAGAGCCTCAAGCAGCGTGGTTCCACTGGCATTGCCATCCTTACGGGTGACCTTCCATCCCTTGAACCAAGGCATGTTAGCACTTGGCTCCAGCATGTTGTCACCATTCCAACCAGAAATTGGCACAAATGCTACTGTGTCGGGGTTGTAGCCAATTTTCTTAATGTAAGTGCTGACTTCCTTAACAATTTCCTCATATCTCTTCTGGCTGTAGGGTGGTTCAGTGGAATCCATTTTGTTAACACCAACAATTAGTTGTTTCACACCCAGCGTGTAAGCCAGAAGAGCATGCTCTCAGGTCTGCCCATTCTTGGAGATACCAGCTTCAAATTCACCAACACCAGCAGCAACAATCAGGACAGCACAGTCAGCCTGAGATGTCCCTGTAATCATGTTTTTGATGAAGTCTCTGTGTCCTGGGGCATCAACGATAGTCACATAATACTTGCTGGTCTCAAATTTCCACAAGGAGATATCAATGGTGATACCACGTTCCCGCTCAGCTTTCAGTTTATCCAAGACCCAGGCATACTTGAAGAAGCCCTTTCCCATCTCAGCAGCCTCCTTCTCAAAATTTTCAATGGTTCTTTTGTCGATGCCACCGCATTTGTAAATCAGATGGCCAGTAGTGGTGGACTTGCCCGAATCTACGTGTCCAATGACGACAATGTTGATATGAGTCTTTTCCTTTCCCATTTTGGCTTTTAGGGGTAGTTTTCACGACACCTGTGTTCTGGCGGCAAACCCATTGCAAAAAAAGATACTCACTCATATCTTAATCATTGTTCTAGTTTCCTTTTAACTTTGAGGGTAGAGAAAGCTTTAAGTTTGCAGATAGAAAAGAAATAAAAAAGAAAACTCAAACCCACAAAGCCACACAAGTCACAATCAAAACACCTTTTAGGCTATATACCAAAAAAAAAAAAAAAAAAAAAAAAAGATAAAAGAATTCAGAAGAACGATAGATTTCTGCTGAACACACATATGGCAAAATATAGTAGATTCAGGTTTGTATGAATTCGAATGAGAATAATTTTATCTTATCACATAAGAAACAATAAAAATGAATTAAATTGCTCTTCAAATCAACTTAGAAAACGAAATAGACACAGAAAGAGAAAACAGAATTAAAAGCAGAAATTAATTTCAAAAAGTTAAAACTGATAAATCTGAGATTTGGCCATTCAAAATATTAAGTAAAAAATTGTTGGAAAATCTAATGAAGAAATAATAGAGAAAACAAAAGTATGTAATTTAGGAATAAAATATGTAAAATAATCTCAGATATGGAATGAAACTTTAAAAATTATAAGCAAATACTACTACATTAATAAATGTCTGATTTTTAAAATGAAATAGCTTTCTAGTAGTATGTGAAGTTTAGCCTTGAATAAAACAGGTAAAAATGAGTGGTTTGAAGTAATTTTATCAAAAGATTGTAATGCAAATGCTCATTAACCAGGATAAAATGAATGAGGTAATTTATTCCTTCAGAGAACAGGTAAATCTTGTGATTTATCTTTAGATGAACTGTTTCAGGACAAAGAAAAAGATGCAGTGTTTTCCAATTAATATTATGACAATTACCTATACCTGTTTTCAAAGCAGCAAATATAATATACACACAAATAAGCCAAAAGACCAATCTGACTTGTGAATATAAATGCAAAATTAAGAAATAAAATGCAATCATTTTAAACCCAAAACATATATAGTTACATACATATATAGTATGGCCAAGTAGGATTTATTATAGGAATACAAATATGATTTGTAATTAAGAAATAATCAAATATAATTTATCTCATCAACATTTCAATAAAAAAGTTAACCTCATTAAATCCTAAAACTGTTTGAAAGTTCAACATTTATCTCTAAAAAAAATCCAACACAGCAAAGTTTTATAACTTTTGAAGAGAAAACTTTCTTAATGAATCCTGAATATTATATAAACAATAGCCAATTCTGAGATTAGTAGTATAATAATAGAGCAATGGTTCTGAGAATTTGGGGACTATGGAACACTTTTACAATCTGACAGCAGTTATGAACTCTTTCTCCTCCCAAATGTACATATGTGTGAAATTTTGCATATAATTTTTGGGGGTTTATAGATATTCTGAAGATCATAGATATTGTTGAAATTCTAATGCCACTATTGGTTTAAAAATTCTGGCCAAAATAATATGATGAGAATAATAAACAAGGCATCAACATTGGAAAAGAAAACAGAAGGACTGGGCATGGTGGCTCACCCCTGTAATCCTAGCACTTTGGGAGGCCGAGGCAGGTGGATTGCCTGAGCTCAGGAGTTCAAAACCAGCCTGGGCAACACGGTGAAATCCGTCTCTACTGAAAATACAAAAAAATTAGCCAGGCGTGGCGGCATGAGCCTGCAGTCCCAGCTACTCGGGAGGCTGAGGCAGGAGAATTGCTTGAATCCGGGAGGAGGAGGTTGCAGTGAGCCAAGATCGTGCCACTGCACAGCCTGGGCGACAGAGCAAGGCTCCGTCTCCAAGGAAAGAAAAAAAAAGGAATAGACAATTATCATTACTTTCAGAAGAAAAGTTGTTCAATGACAGAAAACTAACTTGTTCAATGAGTTGACTAATCATACAATGTATTTTAAGAATTAATATTTTTCTTGTATGCAAGGAAAAAGCAGTTGCAAAATAAATTTCATGTTATCAATAAAAAAAATTTTGAAATAAACGTATCAGGAAATAATTAGTATCCTATTTAAAATAATCAAAACCCTTATGAAATGTCATAATCTAATCTTGAACAAATTTCGTGTCATATTGTGTTTATGACTAGAGAAATAGTTTTATGAAAATATAAATTTTTGTCAAATTATTAAAACTTTAAAGTAATTGCAAAATAAAAAAATTCTATGTTTGTGACCATATGTAAAAATACTTTGGAACATTATTTTATAGTTTATCACATTATTTATAACATGAAAATATTTTATAATATCTCTACACATGCTTTAAGTATACTATATTTGTATTAGACAAGACATGGAAACATAATGAAGGCCAAAAATAGTATATATACAAGAAAAATACAATAAAGAGCTCTGGAGCAATGCAAAAACAAGCCCAGTTAAACTCTCACCATTTATCATAAATAATTACATTCAATATAGATGATGATTTAAATGTTGAAATTAAGCTCTAGTTGAGTGTGAAGAAAATATGTTTATATTTTTTTACATATGTTTGTGGTCTTTCTAAATTTCTAACAAAATTCCTGAAGAAAAAAGATGATTGATTAGCCCAAGTAAAAATTAAATGATTTTAAACGTAAAAATACAAAATTAAAAAAGAAATAACATTAAAATAAGAAAATGTCTTAAGATATATGGCAAAAGATTCCCACAGATTTTCAAAGAGTAGAAATTTAGGTAGAGGGGGCATAAAAGCCAACATAGATCAGTGGAAATGAGAAACCAGAAATAAATTCACACATACACGGTCAACTGATGTTCAACAAGTGTTCCAAGAACACATAATCGAGAAAAGGGTAATCTTTTTAACAAATGATTTTGGAAAAACTGAATATTCATATGCAAAACCATGAAATTTTCTTTTACCTTTTATTATACCACACACAATAATCAACTCAAAATGAATTAAAAATGTAAATGTAAGAACTGAAACTCCCCAGTGCTTTGGGTGGTCAAGGCAGGCAGATCACCTGAGGCCAGGAGTTCAAGACCAGCCTGGCCAATATGGCAAAACCCTGTCTCTCCTAAATACACAAAAATTAGCCAGGTGTGGTAGCATACGCCTGTAATCCCAGCTATTTGGGAGGCTGAGCCAGGAGAATCGCTTGAACCTGGGAGGCAGAGGTTGTGGTGAGCCGAGATTGCCCCATTGAACTCCAGCCTGGGCAGCAAGAATGAAACTTAATCTCAAAAAAAAAAAAAAAAAAAGAACTGAAACTACAAAACTCCTGGAAAAAAACATAGAGAAATAGCTTTATGACATTGGGTCTTGTAACAATTTTTTGGATATGGCACCAAAAGCACAAACAATAAAAGCAAAATTAAGCAAGTGGGACATCAAGCTAAAAAGCTTCTATGTAGCAAAGTCAATAGAGTAAAGAGACAACCTACAGAATGTAAGTAAATATTTGCAAAACATGTATCTGAAAAGAGGTTAATATCCAAAATATATAATAAATGCCTACAACTCAGTAGCCAAGAAAATAAGTAAGCTGATTTTAAAATGGACAGAAGACTTGAATCAATATTTCTTTAAGAAGACATACAAATGGCCAACAGGCAATGAAAAGATGTTCAACATCAGTAGTCATCAGGGAAATGCCAATCCGAACCAGAGTGAGTTATCACCTCACACCTGTCAGGATGGCTATTATCAAATAAATAAACCCACAGGCAAAAACAAAGAAACAAAACAAAGCAAGTTTTAGCAAAGATGTAGAGACATTTGAACCCTTGTGCACTGTTGGTGGGAATGTAACATGTTGCAGCCACCGCGGAAAAAAAACTATGGAGGATCCTCTAGAAATTAAAAATAGACCCAACAATCCTGCTTCTGGGAATATGTCCAAGGGAACTGATATCAGGATTTTGAAGTGATATGTGCACTCCCATGCTCACTGCAACATTGTTCACAATAGCCAAGATATGAAAACAACCTAAACATTCACTGACAGATTAGTGAATAAAGAAAATGTGCTATATAACTACAATGGAATATTATTTAGCCTTAAAAGAAGAAATTCTGCTATATGCAACAACAGGGATAAATATGGAGAGGATTATACTAGGTGAAACAAGCCAGTCATTGAAGGACAGTGCATGATTCCACTTATATGAGGTATCTAAAATAATCCAACTTACAGAAAATGAATGTAGAGTGGTGCATATTAGGTTCTGGGGAGAGGGTAAAAGTCAGGAGTTGCTTTCCAAGGGTATAAAGTTTCGGTTCGGCAAGATGAATAAGTTCTAGAGATCTGCTGTACAACATGGTACCTATAGTTAACAATACAGTACTGTGTACTCAAAATTTTTTGAAGTGAGTAGATCCATGTTTTAAGTGTTCTTTACACACACACATACACACAAGCAAAAGGCACAATGATTTCACATATAAACGTGTTCAATGTTACATCATTATAGTGTCAAAATTGTGTCAATAATCTACAAATGATTGGGTCAATTATGACCCAAGCATTTAAGGAAATGTCATGTAAACATATAAGTCATTTTTAAAGAACATTACCACTATTGGAAAATACTCACCATATAATAGTAAATGGAAAAAAGCACAAAAATACATATGATTTACATGTAAAATTCCAAACTCATCAATATGTGCATAGCAATATGCAAATTTTTAGCAATAGTCACTTTCAAGTGGTAGGAAGAGAGATGGGACTATCTCCTTAAGTTTGCTTCCTGGGGTTTCAAGCATTCTACAATGAGCTACACATATTATATAGCAGTAATAAAAGCAGTAATAATAAAAATAAAAATTATGACTTCATGTTGGTAGCATTTGCCTAATACATAATAGAATTATGTTATATATGTTACTTTTTCCTTTTTCACATTCTTTTTACGATAATTGTGTGATCTAGACCGTATTATTATCTTCCCCTTATTGCCACCCAATGAACTGAAGTTTAGATACATTATGTAATTTTTTAAAGAATTTGATAACTTGTTTACATGGGCAGTAAAAGGCAGAGTCTGCATTGAAAACCATAATCAGAAAAAACATAATAAAAGCAACACCTGGATTTTTAGCAAGGTATGCAATATGAATACAACATATTCCTTAGGTCTCATTTTTTTGTCCCTTTGTCATTCAGGTACCTTAATCTTCACCAATGCTGAGGATAAATGTATTTGTTTGTTATTGAACAAATTACTTCTTTTCATTATTCTATACCAGGAGTTGGAAAAGTTTTTCTGTAGAAGGCCAGACATAAAATATTTCATGCTTGTGGACCATGTGATCTCTGTCATAACTATTCAATACCTAGACACACACACACACACACACACACACACACAAATAAATAACATATACGATACTTAACATATATAATATAGGTATACAAATATATAATTAAGTATGTAAACATATACAATACCTAAGCAAATGTGCATGGCAAAGTTTAATAAAACTTTATAGACATCAAAAGTTTTATTAACTTTTGATGCTAGTTAATTCTAGGATGCTATAATTCTAGGATTCTAGGATGCTATAAATTCTAGGATGCTCTAAACTATCACTCTTTTGACATTTTTGACAATTTAAAAAGTGTAAAGATCATCTTTAGCTTGTGGGCCATATAAAACAGGGCTGGACAAATTTGGCCCATGAGTTGTAGTTTGCTAATCCCTGCCTATACCTTTGCTCATGACATCACCTGTGGTTGCACACGCCCCCTCCTCCTCCTAGCTGACTTCTTCCTTCACCTTAAAAACTAAAATGTGTCTCCCCTGTGATGCTTCCAGATAGGGTTATTCCAGTGTGCTCTTAAAATTCTTTAGTTATTCAGTTGTATTTCAGTTATCTATTGATATCTGAATTTTTAAATTTAATTTGTAAACTCCTTCAGACCAGAAACTGCTTATTTTATTTATAGGGAGAAGCCCAATGCCTGTCCATGTTAAGCAATTTATGTATATTTTTGGATGAATGAGTGTAAGAATAAATACATGAATTTCAGAGAGTTCATTATTCCTAAGTTTCCATTGGATTTCATATCCAACTACATCCTACTAAAATGACTTTCAGGACAGGCGCGGTGTCTCAAGCCTGTAATCCCAGCACTTTGGGAGGCTGAGGCGGGTGGATCACTTGAGGTCAGGAGTTCAAGACCAGCCTGGTCAACATGGCGAACCCTGTCTCTACTAAAGATACAAAAATTAGCCAGGCACGGTGGTGGGCACCTGTAAACCCAGTTACTTGGGAGACTGAGACAGGAGAGTTGCTTGAGCCCAGGAGGGGGAGGTTGCAGTGAGCTGAGATCACACTACTGCACTCCAGCCTGGGCGACAGAGAAAGACTCCATCTCACAAACAAACAGACAAACAAACAAACCAAAAACCACTTTCACTAGAAGCTCCATTTTATGACGGCTGTGTTGTGTGTGATGCTGATGGAGAGGATTGTGGAGGAGGAATGGCAGAGATGAAAGGGCTTGCTGAGCTTCCTATAGAACTTCTGGAACCTACTGGGGAAGAAGAGCTGGTGACCTGTCTCTGGTGTGGGAGACACTAAAGAAGTTGATGGCCCATGGCCAGCCCACAGGCTCCTTGACAGTTCCTCTAGAACTTCCCCAGGAGCAGCTATTTGCTAATCATCTGAGCAACTGTCCTGGGAATATAAACCCACTCTCCTAGGCCTTCTATAACCGTAGAACTGCCCTAAAGAAGTAGTGTCTCCTACAGGCGCCCGCCACTACGCCAGGCTAATTTTTTATGTATTTTTAGTAGAGACAGGGTTTCACCGTGTTAGCCAGGATTCCGGAGGCTGAAGCGGGAGAATGGCGTGAACCCGGGAGGCGGAGCTTGCAGTGAGCCGAGATCACGCCACTGCACTCCAGCCTGGGCAACACAGAGAGACTCCGTCTCGAAAAAAAAAAAAAAAAGAAGAAGTAGTGTCTCCTGATGTCCTCTGCCTCATGAATGTTTCTAGTGAGGCAAGTCTTCCCTGAATTAATCAGAGGAAAATCAAGACCTGGAAGGGGTGTATGTCCTACGGAAGCTCCTGCTACTAAAATTTTTCTAACCTAGAAAGCTTTACAGGACAGAGTTAGGAAAAAAATCCTGAATCATTTATTTTTTCTGCAGCCTTAGATCTCACTTACCTTATAACACAGGCAAACAAAACAGACTTAGAGAGGAGAGGAACTGAGGAGATCTTCCTAGTGTGAGTAGAGGAATAAAATTAAGTATCCCACAAACCCTGCTCAAACCTTGTCCAGTTGAGCAACTGAACCTGGAGAGTCGCCCCTGGTAAATTAGGTCCTTGGCAAAAAACCTTACCTGTGTCCAACAAGAACATGTGCCTTGTCCAGCTCTTCCTGACATCCATACTTCATGCATGCCCTTCATGCACGTCTTTCATAAATGTAATCAAAGAGCTTTCTGTTTCAGCAAAGCCAAAAGAGAAATCAGGGAAGTCCTATTCCTTGTTCTGGTTGAGCTATTAATGGCTGAAGCTGTAGCCAGCTCACTGCTGCCTTGTGTGTCAGTGGCATGTCAGAGGTGAGTGAGCACAGTAGGAGGATTGGCCATGCTCCCTGTCCTGGCTTTCAGAAAATTATTCCCAGTCGTGCCTTTTTTGTCCTCAGGGCCAGTTGAAGGGCTGCACCTCTATCCCCGCCGCCACCTCCCTGATGTTTCTGGGCTCACTGAAGCTCCTCTTCTTTCGCTTACTCAGTAGCACCTGACCTTTCTTGAATCTATTGTCCTTTGGGGCCCAAAGAAATATTGGATGTTGAAAGGATTAATTCAAATAGAAAAACCATACTCTAGGGATATAGGGTTGGGCAAAGTAAAGCACAGAAGTTTTGGATTCTTAGTGATCTAAGTTTAAAACCAGCTCTCTAACTCACTGACTTGAGGTATTTAGTGATTTATCAAACTTCATGAGTTTCAGTTTCCATATGGCTTGGACAAAGATCATAAGGCTCATTTTATAGGATTGGTGTGATGAGATGATATATATTAGCAATCATATTAAAATTATTATGTTATAACATATATATATATAAATATCTCACATTAACGTTATATTACTATAACCTATCGTATGGCAATACTTTTTCATTTATTTAACAAATATGTATTGAGTAATTGCTATATGCCAGGCATTGCTCTAGACCCTGAGATAGAGGAATGAACAAAACATGTGAAGTCTCTGTGCTCATAAAGCATTATTTGAATGGTGGAATTCAGGCATTGAACAAATGAATGATTAAGTACATAAGACTAGTCATTATAAACAAAATTTGAGAGAAATAGGAAACTGCTGACAGAAAGGACTCGATCAAGTAGAATTCCTTTAGTATAAAATTTGGGTTTTTTTGGGCTAATCTTAGGCTGGTCATGGTTAAGAAAAATGTGTAAGATGTAATTTCTAGTCCAAATGTTGATCAAATGAATTGAGGCTTTAAGATTTTGAAATGGTTAGTGAGCAGCACAAGATAGAAATAGTGATTCAGGCTTTCAGAATCACAATTTTAGAGAGAGGAAAAATTATGATTTTTTTATTGGACTATAATTTTTAACAGCAAAAGAATGGGAAAATTACCTTAATTCCATCAATAGGAATTGATTAAAAATTGTATATTTTCCATTGGAATATAGTGAATTATACATATATCATATTAATATGGGATAAAGTCACATGGAATAAACTCCCAGATAATTTTTTATGTGAGGGAAAAGCAAGGTGAGTGACATTATATTCAGTGACATTATACTCACATCACACAAATTAAATATATCTTATAAAAATAAATATTACACTTAGACATATAAAATATACACAGTTGACCCTTGAACAACATGGGTTTGCACTTCATGGGCTCAGTATATGTGGATCTTTTTCCATGGGATGCCATGTGGAGGGTTGACTTTTTGTATTCACAGGTCCCGCAGGGCACACAGTGGGACCTGAGTATGTGTGTGTTCCATGAAAGGACCTTATATGCAGAACAACCCCCAAATGCAGAAGGAGCTGAGAAACCAAAGAACAAAGCAGACAAATCCAATTTGTTGGTAAAAGGTAATTTACTGGGGAACTTAAAAATGGAAGTGTGGTCTTGGGAAGCAACCAGATAGGTAGATGTTTGTACGTGTTGCCCCCGGCCCCAGGATGTATATTCCATAAGAAAAGGGTATATATGCGCCATACAGACAATTAAAGGCAACACTACAGAACAGGCAAAAATGTTGTGTGCATCATAGCCTATAATTTGTGCAGTAACATCAAGGTTGCTTTGATCTAAAAGTAGGATTTATAGTAAGTAGATGTTCTTACACTAAGAGCAGTAAATAAAGTAGGAATAAGGAGGCATTCACAGGAATGCAGCTAATCAGAAGTCAACATGGTGGATTAGCATCTGAGATAGAGTCACGTTTGTCTCCATACTCCACCTCTCTAATTCAGCTCTTACAATTTCATGCACCCACCTCTACCATGGTGGTCCCTGAGCCTCTGACAGGGGTGAGGGATGCAGTCATTTTGATGGTGTGGGTGACATATTACTTCAATTTGTTTTCTGTTTGTAAGCAGAGGCTGCGGCAACAATACAAATGACAACAGGTGATGATATTTATGCCAAGACACACAATTAATAATGCCTTTTACCACCATGTTCCTCAGGGTCTAAAACAAGAGGCATAAAGCCAAGAAGCAACAGAAACAGAAGAGTACAGGTGGAAATACAAGTGTTTAGTAGGTGCTTGGCAGGGCAGCTCTTCTGTCTCTGTTGTTTAAGACAAGGGCAAGCCAACAATTATGGGCTGGAGGTACATACCAAGCATGTTACCCTAGGGGTGAAGGTGCTTGTATTATCTGTAAAGTTACAGGAGTGGCAAAGAACCATGTGAAATGGCTGACCAGACTGCCCTTTAAATAGGTCTGTGTTCCAGTGTCTTGGTGTGTGGAGTGTCTTAGCTCAGACTCCAGTAGAATCAATGGAGACCACTTTAGTCAACTGGGGAATTCTTCACCTTCTGGCAAGAAATATACTATTCAACCTGGGGGATGTTCCTGGTCCAGCCCCTATTTGGAGGTTAAATACTCTATATAACCTGGGAGATGCATCCCCTCCCCTGGCTTGAGATCTTGGGGAGTGCTAAATAACATTTGCCATTGTTCTCTATCAGCTCCAGTAGAAATGTATCTGGTTGGGCCTTTTTTATAACTCTGAAAAATGGACCCTCCTCTATGGTGATCCTGAGTCATTGGTATAACACCAAACTCATATTCATTTCAACTGAATTAGGACAGCTAATGGCTTGAGGCAAAACCTTTGCCCACCCTTGCCAGGTATTGGATTGTGAGAGTGCTCACAGTTGTGTCTTCAAAATGTCATTTTTCCTTTCAATCAACTCTGCTGTTTGGGGATTATGTGGCAAGTGAATTATCTAGTCTATAGCTTTTTCACGTGCCCAGTCTTGGACATCATGTCCTGTGAAATGTGTGCCTCAGTCACTATCAATGGAACAAAGATATCCGCACATGACAGTGAGTTGTTCCAAGGCCTTGATGATGACTATTTTGTTTGCCCTTTTATAAGGGAAGGCCTGCAACAATCCCATGGCAATATCTACACATGCTAGTGCATACTTTTGTCCAAAGCTTACTGACAGGGGTCCAATGTAGTCTAATTGCCAGTCTCTCACAGGGGCAGCTGTCTTATGTATTTGTCTAGGATTACGTGGGATATGGTGGGAGTGGGATATGGCAGGGCACAGGTGGAAGCACTGCTGCTACTGCTGCCACTAAATCTGCATAGTGAGGAAGCAATCCTTCTCTTTTTGCTATTTCCCAGCCCACTACTGCTCTGCAATGCCCACTGTGTTTATGCATTCAATCAGCTAGCTCAGATGATTGCAAGGCAGCCAGTGTTCTAATTTTGGCTGGGATATCTGCCTTCATGGTGATGGGAGGTGAATCCGACTGGTATGGTGAAACATGACACACAATTAGGCTTACAAGGGGTTCTTGTAGCCTTTCCACCTTGCACCTCCCCGGAAGGGTTTTTTGAGCACATTCAAATCATCTTGGACCATTGGGCAAACCAAGTTGTAAGACCATTAGACATTGCCCAACTGTCTGTACAGATAACTGTAGGCCATGGCTCATGGTACAAATCAACCATATAGCTCAGAGTTCTGCCCATTGTCTGCTTTGCTGAACTCCCATCTCAAACCAGATAGCATCTGTCTGTGGTTGTACAGCGACTTCTGTCCATACACAAGTGTTACCTCAGCTGTACCCATCTGAGTACCAAATGTTTTCAGGAAAGGGGGCCATGCCTTTGGCTACCATTAGAGGTGTCTGCTGTGGGGGTTTCACAAGAAGGGCAGCACTGGCCTCCTAGTATACTGGCCCTAAGATAGCGTATAATTCATTCCCCAAGGGACTTGTAGAGAAGCCACTACAGGTTACAGGTATGCATGCCACTTTTGTAAAGTGGAGGCTTGAGCAGTAGCTGATACATACCTAGCAAACAACACTTCTATTCAGCCTTTAGTAGGGAGAACTCTTCTTACTGTTACCAGCAAAGCAACAGTTATGGGTTCAACTTGTCATAAAGCTTTGTCTACCCCCAGGACTGGTTGTTTCATCAGGGAATAGTAGGTTTTGGCATCCTTTCATTGTTGTGACCAGAATCCTAAGGGAACCGTTGTCCCATGCTGGACTTGCCAGAGGGCCCAACTGGTCCCTCAGGAATTATGGTCACATCCAAAGACATTGGTATCCCAGGAACGGGGGACGCTAAGCCTTGTGCCTGAGGCACTAGTATTTTAGCTTTCTCAAGTGTGTTCTCTTCTTCTTTATCTTAGCACAAACTAGATTCCTTCTTTGCTAGTTGGCATAGGGGACACAAACATTGGGTTAAAAATGAAGTAAATATCGCAAAAGACCTAGGAAATTTGTAACTGTTTAACTGTCTTAGATGTGGAAAACTGTTGTATTTTGTCAATGACTATGCCTGGGATAAGATGTGTCTTACCCAACCAAGTGACCCCTGGGAACTTTACAGCCAGCCATGGGCCTTGTATCTTTTGCGGGTTGATGACCTATCCTATCCATTGGAGAACGGTACACAGTGCATCCAGGTGTTACTCTCGCAATGACAGGTCTTCAGGGATTAGCATAGTCATCAATATAATGCCTGTGAGTCAGGGGTAAAGGGATGCTAAAGAAGGCAGTAGCCAAATCTAATACACCATAAGTGCTATATTGTGCATTATTTGTTCTATCATTTGAGTTCTATTATGCACAATATGGAAAACAACCCCCAAATGTGCAGAAAGAGCTGAGAAACCAAAGAAGAAGGGAGACAAATCCAGAGTCACTAAAGGGTGGGTTATTGGGGAACTTATGGTTGGAAGTATGGTCTTGGGCAGCAGCAAAACAGGTAGATCTGTGCACCTGTTAACCCTCAGACCAAGGGCTTATACACCATAGGGAAAGGGTGGATGTCCTCTGTGCAAGACAATTAAAGCCAATCTTCTGGAACAGAAAAGAATGCTATATTCATCATAGCCTATAACTTGTATGATAATAACACAAAGGCAGAATTTGTAGTAAGTACAAGTTCTTACAATAAGGATGGAAAATAAAATAGGAATCAGGAAGTATTCATGAAACTTGGGCTAATCCAAAGTCAACATGGCAGATTAGTATCCAAGATGGAGTTACTTTTGTCTCCACAGCACAGATATCAGTACATGTAGAGAGGTTCCTAGAACCAATGCCCAAGATATAGAGAGTTGACTGTAAATAGAACATTTCTGGAAGGATAGACAAAAAATGTTAATATTATTGACTTTGGGACAGGGATGTGGGGAACCAGAAAGGTCAACATTGAGAGGGAACTATTTTAATTATATGTTATTTCATACTTAATTAATTTTATCATGTAGGTTTATTAAAGTTTTTGGAAAAAGCGAGATACCTGAAACAAAACAACACTTTCATTCTGATTATTTCCCCAATAATTTCTTGCCTCATGACTCAAATAAAGATATTAAAATTAATCCGTGTCTCAATACCCATTGTGAAAAGGAAAGAGATAAAGTGTAGGAAACATGCCAAACCCTGGTGAATGTCATATATGATAAAGCTGTAGCACGATACTATTTGACCTTGAACTTGAAGGTTGCCATCAAGGAAGAGAAGGGGCATTCCAGCTGACTATATGATGACTATCACTGACACTATTACTGCCATCAGCACTGTTTCTTTAATCACACTCAATGTTTGTCAAATTGACTTCTTTCTTTTCCTCCAATACACCAAACTCTCCTGTCTCAGGACCTTTATGTAAGCTAATACATTTGTTTTTTAATGTCTTTCCTCCTAATTTTCACCTTGTTAACTCCTATTCAGTTTTCTCATACCACTTTGTCATTTTCTGTTGTCATTTCCCAAAAAATCACTTTCCTAACTCTTTTGTATCCGGATTCCCATTTATTCTTTCTCAGAGAATTTTGTTCTTTATCTTCATAGCAATAATAGCAATATATAATTATATATTTATTTGTAAATTCTTTATTTAATTTTCATAGGGTGACAGTGTCTCTAAGGACAAGGACTCAGTTTTGGTCACCACTGTAAATCCAGTACTTATTAGTGTATGTAAAGGAGGATTCGGAAATGAGCATGGAATTTGAGAACAGTGAGGTGGCTTTTATGATAACAATTTAGAAATAAGGGCTTGGCTAGGCTCATGGCAGTAGCAATGAAAATGGGAATTGAACCAAAGTTTCAGTAAGAATTTTTCCAACAAAGAATTAACAGGATTAGGAGACTTGGCCAGGTGCAGTGGCTCACGCCTGTAATCCCAGCACTTTGGGAGGCCAAGGCGGGCCAATCACCTGAGGTCAGGAGTTCGAGATCACCCTGGCCAACATGTTGAAACCCTGCCTCTACCTAAAATACAAAAATTAGCCAGGCATGGTGGTGTGTGCCTGCAATCCTAGCTACTTGGGAGGCTGAGGCAGGACAATTGCTTGAACCTGGGAGGCAGAGATTGTACTGAGCCAAGATCATGCCCCTGCACTCCAGCCTGGGTGACAGAGCGAGACTCCATCTCAAAAAAAAAAAAAGATCAGGAGACTTGTTGAACACTTCTATGATAGTATATATCAGAGTAAGATTAAAACATAGTAAAACCCTTCACATGGCACTTTTTGTTCCATAGCTGTTGATTTACTTGTCTGTCTGAAGGAGCAGGAGGTCCTAGAGGGCAGTACCTAGCTCATTGTTATACTCTTGGGTTTTAGTATATATTAATAAATATTCATTGATTAAATGAAAAAATATGCCAATGAAAGATGAGAATAAGGAAAAGGAATAAGTAATAAGGGCAGTAGCAGTGACAATGCAAATAGGAATTAGGCATAGAGGATGAGTAAAAAAAACATTTCCAAGGAATTATTTGGAGACTGGTTGAATACTTCTATGATAGCAATGATCAAGCTGTGGCATTATCACATAGTGAAGTACATCGAATGATGTTTCATTTTACAATTGTCTGTTTACTTCTCTGTCTTATCTACGGGGCCAGCACCAACTAGAGAGCAGCAGCTCAATCACAGTTGTGTCTTCAGGACCCAGTATATCAAATGTTCTCTGATGGAATGTAAAATTAAATCAGTGAAAAATTCAGTCAAAAAGAAAGGTAAACAATAAGAGAAAAACTGTCCAAATTTGGTCATTGGAACAATGAATTTGTTCATACTCTATTCTAGATAAACCTGGGATTCAGAATGTCATCATGCAGGCATGCCACACAGAGTTAGAGTTGTCTTCTGGTCTGTATGTGACCCTCAGTTAACCATCTCAGGACACTTCTGACAAACCATGATCCTAGATTCCTGTTTAACAAGGTGTGGACTTTTGTGTTGACTCTCAGTTACATCATTGATGCTTTGTTTGACTATACTCAAAGTACTCTCATGTAGTGGGTAATGTAAGTTGTTTACAATTTTGGGACATACAGGATGTTAATCCCTTCTGGGTGAGTTACTCATCTCAGTGTATGCAAACAAACCAGCACAAACAACATATGCTTATTAGCAGAGGGGTAAACATCTTTCGGCATACATTTTGGGTAACATTTCTGGGAGCTTTTGGGGTTAAAATTTGGGGGACTCTTGAGAAAAACACATTTGCAAACCAAAGAACATTTTTATGGGAAATCGCTTACCAATCTCGATTGTATTAGCCATGTTTACTGTCACTGTTAGTAGGGAGAGGGAGGCATCCTTCATAAAGGTTTATTTCATACATTATAGTTTGGGAGCATTGTGCTACACAGATACCTTGCTGCCTAAGCAGAAATGTCTTAGAGGCAGTTGGAAACACAAAATTCACAGCTGGGTGAGAGGCTACTGCTAGAGGTAGTGATTTAGGAATTATTCATTAAAATATTTATTGAGTGTTCATGAGTGCTAGCCCAGGAATATGAACATAAATGGAGAAGTAGTGCTTACATTCATGTGATATATATATAAAGTAAAATTATGTTGTTTTCAGTCCATTAACAATATATGTTACAAAGTCAAATTAACTCAGCTTTGTCTAAAGAAAATCAGAGAATTTCTAGAAGAAGATGTAAGGAGAAAGAAGGAATTTTTGACAGAAAAACTTCATAAAGACGTAAGGACTTAATAAGAATTTCTACCACTTACTGAACATTTACAATGTGCCAAGTTTTTCTTTTAGAAAATAACAGTCACTTTATAAGTACTTTTAATGTTTCCAAAGAAATAGCTCAACATACAATAGATCAGATAATCTCCATTTAAATTGGTCCCAACGTTCTTTTTTTGTTGTGTTTTATTTCTTCTTATCGCTCTGCTAAAGGCTTTTTTTTTTTTAAATAACCATGTTAAACTTCATTCTATTTTCTTTTATATCTAGTGTCTGTCTCTAAATTTTTAGAGAAGGCATATGCAATATTTTAAAAGTAAAGGCTATTTCAAATTTAGACCTGCATTAAAATCCTTGCTCTGACACTTAAATAATTGCAACTGTTGAACAAGTTACTCTTTTAAAGCAGGCATGCTATTTTATAAATTGTGGTAATGTCTGTAAGAATTAATCAAGACTTTATTTTAAAATATTAACTCATATTTGCTTGTCAATAAATGCTAGTTACTTAATTTACCCTGCTTCCTGGGAGGAGATAGTGCTTACATAGATTTCTTCTGTCACAATTATAGTAAACATCCTTGAGAATTCTGCATAACCAAACTCCCATACTGAATTGCAGGGAATACAAAAGTACAGAAAGGATCATATAGGGCCAGGCATGGTGGCTCACGCCTGTAATCCCAGCACTTTGGGAGGCCAAGGTGGGTGGATCACGAGGTCAGGAGTTTGAAACCAGCCTGGCCAATCTGGTGAAACCCCATCTCTACTAAAAAATACAAAAATTAGCCAGACGTGGTGGTGCACGCCTGTAGTCCCAGCTACTTGGGAGACTGAGGCAAAAGAATTGCTGGAGCCCAGGAGGCGGAGGTTGCAGTGAGCTGAGATCATGCTACTGTACTCCAGCCTGGGTGACAGAGCAAGATTCTGTCTCAAAAAAAAAAAAAAAAAAAAAAAAAAAGAAAGGTTCATATAGATCCACAAGTAGATGTGGTTGGTTTATATTATAATCATTTTATTGTATAGTATTATTTATAAAATAATATTATACATATATCAAATAACTATATTAGAGCCCACTTACAAATTAAAAAATGTAAAGACAGAAATTCAGAGTAATATACATATCAACTTTTTTTTAAATTATACTTTAAGTTCTAGGGTATATGTGCACAATGTGCAGATTTGTTACATATGTATACATGTGCCATGTTGGTGTGCTGCACCCATTAACTCATCATTTACATTAGGTATATCTCCTAATGCTATCCCTCCCCACTACCCACTTCCCACAATAGGACCCGGTATGTGATGCTCCCCTTCCTGTGTCCAAGTGATCTCATTGTTCAATTCCCACCTATGAGTGAGAACATGCGGTATTTGGTTTTCTGTTCTTGCGATAGTTTGCTGAGAATGATGGTTTCCAGCTGCATCCATGTCCCTACAAAGAACACGAACTCATCCTTTTTTATGGCTGCATAGTATTCCATGGTGTATATGTGCCACATTTTCTTAATCTAGTCTGTCACTGATGGACATTTGGGTTGATTCCAAGTCTTTGCTATTGTGAATACTGCCGCAATAAACATACATGTGCCTGTGTCTTTATAGCAGCATGACTTATAATCCTTTGCGTATATACCCAGTAATGGGATGGCTGGGACAAATCATATTTCTAGTTCTAGATCCTTGAGGAATCGCCACACTGTTTTCCACAATGGTTGAACTAGTTTACAGTCCCACCAACAGTGTAAAAGTGTTCCTATTTCTCCACATCCTCTCCAGCACCTGTTGTTTCCTGATTTTTTTAATGATCGCCATTCTAACTGCTGTGAGATGGTATCTCATTGTGGTTTTGATTTGCATTTCTCTGATGGTGAGTGATGATGAGCATTTTTTCATGTGTCTGTTGGCTGTATGAATGTCTTCTTTTGAGAAGTGTCTGTTCGTATGCTTTGCCCACTTTTTGATGGGGTTGTTTGGTTTTTTCTTGTAAATTTGTTTGAGTTATTTGTAGGTTCTGGATATTAGCCCTTTGTCAGATGAGTAGATTGCAAAATTTTTCTCCCATTCTGTAGATTGCCTGTTCACTTTGATGGGAGTTTCTTTTGCTGTGCAGAAGCTCTTTAGTTTAATTAGATCCCATTTGTCAATTTTGGCTTTTGTTGCCATTGCTTTTGGTGTTTTAGACATGAAGTTCTTGCCCATGCCTATGTCCTGAATGATATTACCTAGGTTTTCTTCTAGGGTTTTTATGGTTTTAGGTCTAACATTTAAGTCTCTAATCCATCTTGAATTAATTTTCATATAAGGAGTAAGGAAAGGATCCAGTTTCAGCTTTCTACTTATGGCTAGCCAATTTTCCCAGCACCATTTATTAAATAGGGAATCCTTTCCCCATTTCTTGTTTTTGTCAGGTTTGTCAAAGATCAGATGGCTATAGATGTGTGGTATTATTTCCGAGGACTCTGTTCTGTTCCATTGGTCTACATCTCTGTTTTGGTACCAGTACCATGCTGTTTTGGTTACTGTAGCCTTGTAGTATAGTTTGAAGTCAGGTCACATGATGCCTCCAGCTTTGTTCTTTTGGCTTAGGATTGTCTTGGCAATGCAGGCTCTTTTTTTGGTTCCATATGAACTTTAAAGCAGTTTTTTCCAATTCTTTGAAGAAAGTCATTGGTAGCTTAATGGGGATGGCATTGAATCTATAAATTACCTTGGGCAGTATGGTCATTTTCACGATATTGATTCTTCCTAGCCATGAGCATGGTATGTTCTTCCGTTTGTTTGTGTCCTCTTTTATTTCACTGAGCAGTGGTTTGTAGTTCTCCTTGAAGAGGTCCTTTACATCCCTTGTAAGTTGGATTCCTAGGTATTTTATTCTCTTTGAAGCTATTGTGTGAATGGAAGTTCATTCATGATTTGGCTCTCTGTTTGTCTGTTACTGGTGTATAAGAATGCTTGTGATTTTTGCACATTCATTTTGTATCCTGAGACTTTGCTGAAGCTACTTATCAGCTTAAGGAGATTTTGGGCTGAGACAATGGGGTTTTCTAAATAGACAATCATGTCATCTGCAAACGGGACAATTTGACTTCTTCTTTTCCTAACTGAATACTCTTTATTTCTTTCTCTTGCCTGATTGCCCTAGCCAGAACTTCCTGCTTGTAGGTAGTAGATATAAGATTCGAACCTAGACCTTTCAGACTGTAAATTGTTGAGGGGAATAGAACAGAATATGGTTTTGTTTGTTTTACTGCTTTTTGTTTGTTTTGTTTTTTGAGACAGGGTCTTTCTCTCACCCAGGCTGGAGTGTAGTGACACAATCATAGCTCACTGCACCTTTGACAGCTTTGAACTCTAGTTTGAACTCCTAAACTCAAGGAATCCTCCTGCCTCAGCCTCCCAAGTGGCTAGGACTATAGCATACACCACCATTCCTGGTGAATTTAAAAAAAATTCTTTCTTTTTTTTTTGGTACAGATTGAGTGTCACTATGTTGCCCAGGCTGGTCTCAAACTCATAGCCTCAAGCAATCCTTCCACCAATGCCTCCTGAAGTGCTGAGATTACAGCTGTGAGCCACTGCACCCAGCCTAAAAAGACTGTTTAATGAAACTAAAAATGCATTGTATAAAGGGAAAGAAAAAAGTTCAGTATGACTATAATTGAATGAATAAGTGAATGGTAAGAATTGAAGTTGGAAAGATAAGCTAGAACTTGACTATAAGGGTTCATGTATGACATACTAAAAGCATTAGTTTTATTCTGATCATGAGAGTGAATCAAGAGTTTTTAAGCATGATAATGACAATCATCATATGTGTGTTTAGACAAAACTCTGGGAAAGATAAAGAGTATGAACTGGAATGAGTTGTATGTGTAAGTCTGCAGCAGGCTGGGTGTCAGGAAGACCAATTAGTATAACCGTGAAACCGAGCAATCTGGTTCAACTTTTATATAACAAAGGATTGAGTCATTTTTCGGTTGCCATAGACCCTAGGTTGCAAGTTAGGTAATTTGAGCATGCCCAGATGAAAGAAGTACACAACCGTGCGTGGAACCCAATGGCTTAGTCAGGGAACAGGGACCAAATTAAGAAGCAGACAACACATGGCATAATGCATGATCCAATCAGATTGAACCCTGGCATCACCCTATGGCATAATCCAGTTAGATCATGCCTCCCAGCATTACCTCATTCATACCTCATTACTCTGTCTATGAAACCTGCCCTAGTCCCCAGCTCAGGGAGACAGATTTGAACATTTCCTTCTGTTTCCTTGCCAGTTGACTTGCAAAAAAAGCTGTTTTTCTCAAAAGCTAGTGACATGGTATTGGCTTCTACGTTCTTTGGGCAGAGAGCCCTTTGTGAATGGGAGTAGTAACATTAGGAGGCTCCAACACTAATCCTGGTGGGAGACATAAGAAATGAATCAATGCCAAAGTTTCATCTCCGCAGGAGTGATGTGTTGGAACCCCGTGAATGGACAGGATGTCTAGGGGACAGTACACAGGGAGGAGAGAAGAGAGCCAATGGATTAACTCCAAGGACAAATACAATTTTAAAAGACTTGGAAAATAACACAAAGAATCTGTACTTGGACACATGGGGGGATACTATTATAATCTATGGTTATAGAAGGCAAGATTATAAAAAGTTTCAAGAGCTAAATTCCACTTACAAAAGCATCCGAGAGAACTTGAAGAGCATTTGATTTCTTCAAGAATATCTTTAGACCAATAGCTAGCTGTTCTTAGCCTTGGTTCACTTGACTCTGTTGTCACTTCCTCCCACCAAAGACCTGGTCCCTCTGGATGTTGTTTTCCAGAATCATAGTCTCAGAGCTGGAAGGGACCCTGGAGACATCAGAGTACAAGCCTAAGAGTCTCTGCTAAGTTCTTTCTCCCTCTAACACAGCTATGCCTTGGCTGATCTCTGTTATCACTGACTTCTGTCTTCAGTCTCCTTTACCCCTAGGGATGCTGACTAACCAGTCTATTAATGAGAAGTCACAGGCTGTGACCTCATTAAAAAGTAGCTAATGAGGCACTTTGTTGTTCAGGAAGCACAGTCTACTGAGGTTCCCAGTGGCCTATCTTGGGCGTGGAGGGAAAGCTTAGGTGAATAGAAGGAATCAGATCTGGGGGAGAGGGCTAATGATTGAGGCTGCAGAGCCATAGCTTCAAATAAACTCATCTTGGCAAGCATCTACCTTTGAAGCTCAAGTCCCTGCAGGCCTGCAGGTAGACAGGAGTAGATGTGGTTCAGAGCAGCGGCGATTTCCCTCTGAGCTGTCAGCTCTGCTTAATGCCTGCTCTCCTGACCCATTTTGATGGAGAGTTTTAACATTTGAAATCAAGAGGTGGTTTTGTGTTGCTCTGAGTTTGTGAGTTATGAACAATTGTATAAGCCTTTCGATTGGTCTCTGTCTCACAGGCTGTGTCTTCCTACAATTCATTCTATATATAGAAGGGCATTGTATGCTGAGGAGTGTGTGTGTGTGTGTGTGTGTGTGTGTGTGTGTGTGTGTGTGTGTATTTGAGACAGGGTGTTTCTCTGTCTCCCAGGCTGGAGTACATCATCTTGCACTCCAGATGCATCAGTGGCATCATCTTGGCTCACTGCAGCCTGGACCGCCAGGGCTCAAGTGATCCTCCCACCTCAGCCTCCTGAGTAACTAGGACCATAGGCACATGACATCACACCCGGTTAATTTTTGTACTGTTTTGTAGAGACAGGATTTCATCATGTTGCCCAAGCTAGACTCTAATTCTTGAGTTCAAGGGATCCTCCTGCCTCCTGCTCAATCCCAAAGTGCTAGGACTACAGGCATGAGCCACTGCACCCAATCCCTTCAATAATTTTTTTCCTTTCTACCCTTCCACCCTTATCTCCCACGTTATCAATTTCATCATTATTATTACTCTTATCACCATAACCATCATGGGTATCATCATAATTAATATTTGCATAGTGTTCAAATGTTCCTCAGTATATTTAAACCTCACAATAATGCCATGAAATAGGTGCTGTGGCTAATCCTCATTTATTAGAATAACACTGAGGCAGATACGTCATGTAGCTTGACCTATGTCTTACAGCTACTCAGAGAAACAGGATTACATCCCAGGCATTTGGTTTCAGAGTGTATGCTCTTACATATGATGTTGTACCTCATGAAGATTTAGGCTTCTGTACTTTTTGCACTCACTAGTGGCTTGTCATGGAATGCTGATCTCACAGGCAGCCTCAAATCATGGCTGTCATTCCTTCTTACATTTCTTAATTTGCTACTTCTGATCATTTGACAGTAGGACCTGGGATGCTAATGTTGACATGTCCATCTCCCCACTGAACTGAGACTTCTTGCACATCAAGTATTTAGTTGGGTTCAGTAACTTATAGTGGTATTACTGAATATTTTAATATATATTATACTTGTTTAAATATACTATATCCTCTTTGGGAAACTGGAAACTGCTCTTGCCCTTTCTGTTGCTGTCATGTCCCTGCTCATCCTCTATTTTTTCCTATCTCAATAAACTTCTACCAAACTGGTTGCTTATGCCAGAAATATGGGTGTAGTCTTTGACACCAGTCTAACACTAAACTACCAGAAGCTCTCACCTAGACTACTACCATAATGACCTACACTAATCTCTTTATACTCTTGCCACCTGTAATAAATTATCTACCCAGAAGACATATTTATCTTTAAAAATACCACTCTTTGCTCAAAATGTTTCATAACAGTCCATTCCATTAGACTAAAATCTAAAATCTATATGATGGTCCAAAAAATTCTCATTTATCTGACCTCTTTTACCTGTATAACTAATTTTACCTGTACAACTAATTTTACCTGTTTCATTCATATTTACAAAATTTCAAATACATATTTTGTCTGTTTTGGAATCAGGGTAATATAAGCCTCACAGAGTGAATTTGGGAGTGTTCTCTCTTTGATTTTTTGAAACAGTTTATGAAAAACTGGTGTTAATTCATCTTAAAAACATGATAGAATTCACTAGTGAAGCCATCTAACCCTGGGCTTTTGTTTGTGGGAGGATTTTTTATTATTAATTCTACCACTTTAGTTGTTATAGGTCTGTTGAAATTTTATCTCTTTTTAGTCAGTTTGGTTTTGTGTCTTTTAGGAATTTTTGCATTTTATCTAGGTTCCCTAGTTTGTTGACATGCAGTTGTTTACAGTGTCCCTTATCATCCTTTTTGTTTTGGTAAAGTTGGTTGTAATGTCCCCCGCCCCTTTCATTTCTGATTTTAGTAATTTGAATCTTTTTTTCTTTTTGGCTTGATCAGTCTAGCTAACAGGTGGTCAATTTTGTGAGTGTTTTCCAAGAATCAACTTTTCTCTATTATTTTTTATTCTATATTTAATTAATTTTTGCTGTGATTTTAAAAATCATTATATAAACATTTATTATTTTACTCCTTCTGCTCACTCTGTGATCAGTTTGCTGTTTTATTTCTAATTTCTTCAGATGGAATGTTAGGATATTTATTTGAAATATTTCCTTTTAATTTTTAAAATGTTGTTGTAAATTGACCTTTCATAGTTGTGTATATTTCTGGGGTACAAAATGATGTTATAATTTATTACAATATAGAATAATTAAATCGAACTAATTAGCATATCTATCACCTCAAATGCTTATCATTTTTTGTGATTAGAACATTTAAAATGTGCTCTCTTAGCAACTGTGAAATGTACAATACACCATTTTAACTGTATTCATCACACTGCAATAGATCTCAAAAATACCTCTTATTTCTCCTGAGACCTTGTATGCTTTGATCATCATCTCCTCATTCTCCCCTCCCCAGCCTCTGTATCCACCATTCTACTCACTGCCTCTAGGAATTTGATTGTTTTAGATTCCACATGTAAGTGAGAACGTGTAGTATTTGCCTTTATGTACATGGATTATTTCATTTAACATAATGCTCTCTAATTCCATCTATATTGTCACAAATGACAGAATTTCTTTCTTTTTAAAGGCTGAGTAGTATTTCATTTTGTATAGACAATCATGCTTTGTCTAACAATGGGAAACATACTAAGAAATGCGTTGTTAGGCAATTTTGTTGTTGTGTGAACATCATAGAGTATACTTATAAGCCTAGATGGTATAGCCTACTACACACCCAGGCTATGGTATAACCTATTACTCCTAGGTTACAAACCTGTACCAGCATACTATTGTACTGAATAGTGTAGGCAATTGTAACACAATGGTAAGTATTTATTTATCTAACTGTATCTAAATACAGAAAAGGTGCAGAAAAAATTCAACATTATAATCTCATAGGACCACTGCTATATATGTGCTCCACATTGACTGAAATATTGTTACACAGCACATGAGTGTATACAAAATTTTCTTTATCCATACATCTGTTGATAGACACTTCAGTTGATTTCATAACTTGGCTACTGTGAAAAGGGCTGCCATAAACATGGGAGTACGGTCACTTCTTAACAAACTGATTTCAAATCTATTGGCTGAATACCCAGAAGTAGATCATATGGTAAGTCTATTCTTAGTTTTTTGAGAAACCTCCATAAAATTTTTCATAATGGCTGTACTAATTTACATTCCCAGTGATAGTATACAATAATTCCCTTTTCTCCCATATTTTCACCAACACTTATATTTTTTTTTATAGTAATGATTTTTATGGGTGTGAGATGATATGTCCTTATGGTTTTAATGTATATCTCTCTCACTATTAGCAATGTTGTACATTTTTCATATGTATGCTGGCCATTTGTATGTCTGCTTATGAGAACTGTCTATTCAGGCACTTCACCCGTTTTAAAATTTGAGTTCCTTCTTATTTTCGATATTAGCCCCAATCAGATGTGTAACTTGCAAACATTTTCTCCTAATCATATGATGTCTTTTCACACTGTCAATTGTTTTCTTTGCTGTGTAGGAGCTTTTTAGTTTAATGTTATACCACTTATCTAGTTTTACTTTGGTTGCCTGTGTTATTTTTGAGGTCAAATCTAAAATACCATTGTCCAGAACAATGTTGTGTAGCTCTCCCCCTATGTTTTCTTCTCCAATTTCTGGTGTTACATTTAAGTCTTTAATTCATTTTGAGTTGATTTTTATAGATAGTGTGAGATAAGTATCCAATTTCACTCTTCAGCATGCAGATTATTTATCCCAACATCATTTACTGAGGAGATTATCCTTTTCCCATTGTGTATTCTTGCCACCTTTGTCAAGAATCAATTGACTCTACCTGCATGAGTTTATTTCTGGGCTCTCAATCTGTTCTATTAATCACTGTGTCTATTTTTATGCCAGTGTCATGCTGTTTTAAATACTTAGCTTTGTAGTATAGTTTGAAATCAGTGGAATGCCTCTAGCTTTTTATTTTGCTCATGATTGCTTTGACTATTTGAGATTTTATGTGATTCTATATAAATTTTAGGATTTTTTTTATTATTATTATACTTTAAGTTCTAGGGTACATGTGCATAACATGCAGGTTTGTTACATATGTATACTTGTGCCATGTTGGTGTGCTGCACCCATCAACTCGTCAGCACCATCAACTGGTCATTTACATCAGGTATAACTCCCAATGCAATCCCTCCCCCCTTCCCCATGATGGCCCTGGTGTGTGATGTTCCCCTTCCTGAGTTCAAGTGATCTCATTGTTCAGTTCCCACCTATGAGTGAGAACATGCGGTGTTTGGTTTTCTGTTCTGGTGATAGTTTGCTGAGAATGATGGTTTCCAGCTGCATCCATGTCCCTACAAAGGACACAAACTCATCCTTTTTGATGGCTGCATAGTATTCCATGGTATATATGTGCCACATTTTCTTAATCCAGTCTGTCACTGATGGACATTTGGGTTGATTCCAAGTCTTTGCTATTGTGAATAGTGCCGCAATAAACATACGTGTGCATGTGTCTTTATAGCAGCATGACTTATAATCCTTTGGGTATATACCCAGTAATGGGATGGCTGGGTCATATGGTATTTCTAGTTCTAGATCCTTGAGGAATTGCCATACTGTTTTCCATAATGGTTGAACTAGTTTACAATCCCACCAACAGTGTAAAAGTGTTCCTATTTCTCCACATCCTCTCTAGCACCTGTTGTTTCCTGACATTTTAATGATTGCCATTCTAACTGGTGTGAGATAGTATCTCATTGTGGTTTTGATTTGCATTTCTCTGATGACCAGTGATGATGAGCATTTTTTCATGTGTCTGTTGGCTGTATGAATGTCTTCTTTTGAGAAATGTCTGTTCATATCCTTTGCCCACTTTTTGATGGGGTTGTTTGTTTTTTTCTTGTAAATTTGTTTGAGTTCTTTGTAGGTTCTGGATATTAGCCCTTTGTCAGGTGAGAAGATTGCAAAAATTTTCTCCCATTCTGTTTTATTTCTCTGAAAAGTGACATTGGAATTTTGACTAGGATTGCTGCTTTTGCTCATGGTGGAAGCAAAGGGGAGCCTGCATGTGCAGAACTAAGATGACATGAGAGGAAGCAAGAGAGAGAAGTGGGAGGCATGAGTCTCTTCTTAACAATCAGCTAATACAGTGAGAACTCACTCACCTCTGAGGCAGAACATTAATTAATCATGAGGAATCCACCACCATGAGCCAAACATCTTTTATTAGGCCTCACCTACAACATTGGGATTAAATTTCACCATAAGGTTTGGGGGACAAACTACCAAAGCATAGTAACCTCCTTGGTAAAATTTGTTCCTAAGTAGTTTATATTTTCATGTAGCTATTGGTTCTTGATTTGTTTTTGGGATACTTCATTGTTAGTGTATAGAAATGCTATTAAATTTTTTCTCATGCTAATTTTGTATCCTGTTACTTTACTGTATTTATTAGTTCTAACGGTTTTTTTGGTGAGTAATTTAGGGTTTTCTATATATAAGATCATGTCATTAGCAAACAGTATCAATTTCACTTGCTCTTTTCTTATTTGGATGCCCTTTTTTTACTTGACTGATTGCTCTAGCAAGGGCTTCCAATGCTGTGTTGAATAGTAAGGGTAAGAGAGGACATCCTTATCTTGTTCCACATTTTAGAGGAAAGGCTTACAATTTTTCACCATTTAGCACAATGTTATTTGTGGGTTTGTTGTACATGTATTGTCACAGGATCCTTGGGATATTGCTTTGTCAGCCAGAAACCTCTATGACTGGCAGCGCCTTCTGTGTGAGTATTGCTCATGTCTGCTGGGCTCATTCTGCCCACTCACCTGGCTGGCTGTGCTCAGCTCATACTACCAGCCTGGATCCCACACCTGTCCAGGGCAAGCCAGGTGTGGAGTGGCGAGGGGTGTGTGGGCGAGTGAGCATGGAGTCCGGCCACTGCGCACAGCCAGGCACACTGGTGGTTGTGGCAGGGCAGGCAGCTCCAGGCACTAGCACAGGTGCTGGCTCCATGTGAGGCTGTGGCTGTACCAGATGTACTGCATACAGCTGCTTCTGCAGGCACCTGCATCTGGACAAGGAGAACACAGTGGAGCCCAGAAGCGTGGAGATGCCAGGAACTGCAGAGTCCCAAAGACAGTCACAGCCCTGGCTCTGGAGCCTTTAAATCCAGGCTCCCTGAAGGCCTGCAGCTCTTTTCTCCTCATTGCCTGCAATGTCGTGACCTTGGGTGGAGCATGTTTCAGCAGCATTGTTGGTGTTACAGCTCTTTTAGTCCTGCCATTTGGTGGGTTCCAAGTTCTTGTCCTGAGTCCAGGAAGAATGAAGTATGTGGACAATTGGAGGGTGAGCAAGGTGGAGAGGAGCTTTATTGAGCAACAGAATACCTCTCAGGAGACCCAGAGTGGGTAGCTCCTATCCACAGTCAGGTCATTCCAATGTGTGTGCAGCCCTCAGCAGAGGAGACCTGGAGTGGGTAGCTCCTATCTACAGGCAGGTCATACCAATGTCTATGCAGCCCTTAGCAGAGAGGAGACCCAGAGTGAGCAGGTCCTATCCACAGGCAGGTCATCCCAATGAGTCTGGGGATTTTATGGCCTCAGAGGGAGGAAGTGCATGCTGATTGGTCTGTGGCCATGGGTAGGCCCAGAAAAAGTACCACAAGTTCTCACTGTGGTCTGTGGACTCCACCTGAAACTGACAGCCCAGCCCCCATGCTGCTGTAACTGGCTTGAAGGTGGGACTTCACCAGGGATATGCCCCTTTCCACCCAGAAGTCTGTCTGCCTCCTGCTGCCATCAATAATGTCCACAACACCCAGGCTGTTTGTGCTGAAGGGGCCTGCAGGCCTGCGCCAAGCTGCCCTCAGGCCTGCCTTGGTCCCCCTCCCATGCTCATTGGTGCCCGAAGTTCAGAGGAGGCTGAGGTGACAGGAGGCTGGCATGTGAGCACTGCCCCAATTGCGTGAACAATTGGCCGGGTTGCAACAGCACCCAGGCTCAGCCACAGCTTTGCTCTGCCTGTGAGCAGGGAGAGGCCAGGCAGCTGGAGCAGACACTTCCAAGCCTGCAGGGCAGGGGCTTCCTGGGCCCCCAAGAGTGAAGGAATGCCCAGGTCTGCAGCCGCAGTTAGGTGGCTGCAACTGTGACTGGGAGGGTAGGCAGCTCCAGGTGCTAGCACAGGTGCTGTTCTGGTCAACTTGGAAATGGGTGGGGCTCCTGCCTGTTTCTGGCTCCTGCTGGCTCCTTGGAGCCCGCAGCCTTCTGCAATGCCTCCGCTGCTGCATCTGGCATCTTTGCAGCAGCTGCTTCAGACAGGCCACTGCTACCATCAGTATGGCCTTTATTGCATTTAGCTATGTTCCTTCTATACCTAATTTGCTGAGAAATTTTATAATGAAAGGGTGTTGAGTATTGTCAAAGGCTTTTTCTGCACCTGATGATCATATTTTGTTCTTCATTCTGTTAATGTAATGTATCACATTTATTGATCTATGTATGCTAAATTATTCTTACATCTCAAAGATAAATCTCACTTGATCATAGTGGATGATCCTATTAAGGCACTGTTTAATTGAGTTTGCTAGTATTTTGCTGAGGAAGTTTGCATGTATGTTTAAGGATAATGGCCTGGAATTTTCTCTTGTTGTAGTGTCCTTTTATAGCTTTGGTGTTAAAGTAATGCTGGCCTTATAAAAAGAGTTTGGGAAATCCTTCCTCCTATTTTTTTCTTTTTAAAGAGTTGGGGAAGGATTGGTGTTAAGTTCTTTTTTAAAACATTTGGCAGAATTCAGCAGTAACGCCATCAGGTCCTAAAATTTTTTTTGATGAAAGATTTTTTTATTACTGATTCAATTTCCACTTAAACTCATCTTGGCAAGCAGCCACCTTTGCAGCTCAAGTCCCGGCTGGCCTGCAGGTATATAGGAGTAGATGTGGTCCAGAGCAGCAGTGATTTATCTCTGAGATGTCGTCTCTGCTTAAGGCTTGCTCTGCTGACTCATTTTGATGGAGGGCTTTAAAATTTGAAATCAAGAGGTTGCTGGTTTTACCATGCTGCAGTGTTGTTGGTTTTCAAGGCTACTGTAGAACTGGAGAGGGAGGGGAATAGACCATTTTAAAATGGTGCAAAGCTTACTGTTTTTTTCAGTTTATTTTATTGAATAAATGCTCCTTGCATAGTTGTAAGCCTGTAGTTCATTTGCATAGTTCTGAAAATGTTGTTTTGACAATTTTTTGCACTATTTTTATTGCTTTTAGAGAGAAGATTTTTGAAGGTTTTTTTTGTTGTTGTTGTTTTTTGTTTTTTGTTTTTTGTTTTGCTTATATCACTAAGAAATCACTTTTGCAGCAGTGTGTATCTTGAGTTATACACAGGCAAGGTCAGAGATGGAGGCTAAACTACGTGAGTAATATTGCAATTGTGAAGAGAAGTGAAGATATGAGAGGTGCATTACATCAGAAGACTAGGCTGTAGAACCTGAAGCTAGACTGCATGGATTAAGTTCCACCTCTGCTGTCTTCTAGATGAGTGCCTTGAGGCAAGTTATTTATCCTCATTGTACCTTAGTTTCCTCCTTGAAAAATGGAGATAGTAATGTAATTTATCTATAGGATAATTTTGAGGAATAAATGAGTCAATTCATTTAAAGCAGTTGGAATACTGCACATAATTATGACTCAATATTATCTATTATTTTGCAAAGGAGATGTAATAAACAGGTGATTGTTTATCATTGGAGATGAGGAAAAGAAATTAATTTGCATAAATTTTAACTTAGGCAATAAATGGTTCAGGAGAGCAAACATATGAGTGAAGTTTTTCAAGATGTCAGATTCTTACATTTCTGCATGCATTCTTTTTATGTTTGCTTGTTTGAGATGGAGTCTCACTCTGTCTCCCAGGCTGGAGTACAGTGGTGCTATCTCGGCTCACTGCAAGCTCTGCCTCCTGGGTTCACACCATTCTCCTGCCTTAGCCTCCTGAGTAGCTGGGACTATAGGCACCTACCACCACGCCTGGCTAATTTTTTGTATTTTTTAGTAGAGATGGGGTTTCACTGTGTTAGCCAGGATGGTCAAGATCTCCTGACCTCGTGATTCACCCACCTTGGCCTCCCAAAGTGCTGGGATCACACGTGTGAGCCACTGCGCCCAGACTGCATTCTTGCATTACATCCTAAATACAAAAGTAGACTCATACAGGTATTTGTGAGTGAGCAAACCATTACTGAGTCAGCAAACCATTCTACATTAGGTAGAAAAGTATAATAAGTGAAGGAAGCAATTGACACCATAGAAAATTGAGCTAAGCATGCTTTCTCTTTTTAATTGCTTTTTTTGAAATGTTTGCATGCAATAAAATTTACTAATTTAAAATATGCAGTATCTAATGACCTTCCTACTCATAATATAAAACTTTAATGTTTCAGTTAAGCAGTAAAAATAAGTTCTGGAGATATATTGTGTATACCATGTATGGCTAATATTAATTGTGTTAGTCCATCCTTGTGCAGTGTTGCTATAGAGAAATACCTGAGGCTGGGTGGTTTATGAAGAAAGAAAAGAGGTTTATTTTGGCTCATAATTCTGTAGGCTGTACAGGAAGCATAGTACCAGCATCTATTTCTGCCGAGGTCCTCAGCAAGCTTACAGTCATGGCAGACGGGAAAGGGATAGCTTATGTACCACATAGTGACAGTAGGAGCAAGAGGTGTGGCGGGAGGGAGGGGTTGCACTATTTTAAGGAACCAGATCTCACATGAATTCAGAGTGAGAACTTACTCATTACCACAAGGACACCATGCCATCTGTGAGCTTTGACCTAAACCCCTCCACTAGGCCCCACCTCCAACGATGAAGATCACATTTCACATTGGGATAAAATTTATGGGGGACAAGTTTCCAAACCATATCATTAACATATTGTATACTTAAACATTGCCGAAAGTAAATTTTAAATGTTCTCATCACAAGAAAATAATAAGCATGTAAAGTAATGGATATGTTAATTAGTCTGGTTTAATCATTTCATAATGTATACATACGTCAAGACATCATGTTGTATATCATAAATATATACAATTTTTATTTTAATTTTAAAAATAATTTAAAATCACCAGGGCTAGGTGGCTCACGCCTGTAATCCCAGCACTTTGGGAGGCCGAGGCAGGTGGATCACGAGGTCAGGAGTTTGAGACCAGCCTGACAAACATAGTGAAACCCCATCTCTACTAAAAATACAAAAAAATATTAGCCAGATATGGTGGCGCACGCCTGTAATCCCAGCTACTCTGGAGGCTGACGCAGGAGAATCACTTGAACCTGGGAGGCGGAGGTCGCAGTAAGCCGAGATCATGCCATTGCACTCCAGCCTGGGTGACAGAGCGAGATTCCATCTCAAATAATAATAATAATAATTTAAAATTGAAACTTTTTTTTTTTTTGAGACAGAGTCTTGCTCTGTCACCCAGGCTGGAGTGCAGTGGCTTGGTTCACTGCAACCTCCGCCTCCCAGATTCAGGAAATTCTCCCCACTCATCCTCCTGAGTAGCTGGGATTACAGGCACACACCACTGTACCAGGCTAATTTTTGAATTTTTTTAGTAGAGATGGGGTTTCACCATGTTGGCCAGGCTGGTCCCGAACTCCTGAGCTTGTGATCCACACTCCTTAGCCTCCCGAGGTGCTGGGATTACAGGCGTGAGCCACCATGCCTGACCAAAATCAAAACATTTTTATCACCCCCAAAATTTCTCTCATCCCTTTTGCAATGAGTCCTCTAGTTGTGCCCCCTGGACAATGGCAAACAATAACTTGCTTTCTGTCACTATAATTTTACCTTTCCTTGAATTCCATGTAAATAGAATCACATATTAGGTAATCTATAGTGTCCGGCTTCTTTCATTTAGCATAATGTTTTTAGGTTTCACCCATGTTGTTTCATGCCTCAGAAGTTAGTTATTTTGGTCAAAAGTGTGGACTTACACAAATTCATCAGCAGTTGCCAGTGGTTTGGCTGGATGATAAGCGACTTGGAAAGAACAGGATTTGAATGTTGACGATAAAGAAGTCTGGGAAAGAGGTATGTAAGTAAACTTTTTGAATGGGCACAGACTATGAATTATTTGTGTTCCAACAAAAAGCATCCACTGTGAAGGAGACTTTGACCAATCAGATGGATAAAATAGTCCACTGTATGGAAGGCAGCCAGTCTCTTTCCTCAGCTACCTTCGCCTCAGTCATTGCTCAAAGGTGGCCATAGTGGTAGGATGAGGGCTTTGCATGGGCTCAGCATGAAATTACCTCTGTGAAGAGTAAACTGGATTATACTATGGTAAGTGACTAATCTACTAACAGGAGAAAAGTCTGATGCTTTAATTTTAGAAAAGCATAAGCATTAGGGGATTCAGTGCATAAAAAAATATGAGACATAGGGTCAGACTATTCTCCTAGAACTACATAAAAGTACCACATTATAGAAGGAGGGTGAGAAGGTGGAGAAGTAAAGATAACTTCAACACTGTGGTCCTGAGAAATATTCTGAAGCCTGATCTTTATTTTCCTACAGATTGAGTCTTTTTAGGAGTGAGGAGATAAAAGGACTTTTGGTTATACATGGGGATCACAGACCAATGAGATAGAGCCAGGAATATTTGCAAGTCTTGAGTCTTCCCATGTGTAGCATACATGGTAACCAAAAAAAATTGTGGTGTGTGTAGACAGATATATTTGAGACAGCTTCACAGAGTTCTCCAAAAATAGTGTATTACGAGTAGACTGAGCCTCAATGCTTGAGAGAGGCTTAAAAATAGCACTTCCCACAACTCTAAAGTAGCAGTTAGGTCTAGCTGAGTGTTCCCTATGACTTGATAAACTAAAACTTTTTTCTTTTTTACACAGGGTCTCATTCTGTCACCCAGACTGGAGTACAGGGGTACTATCATGACTCACTGCAGCCTCAACGTCCCAGCTCAAACGATCCTCCTACCACAGCCTCCTGAGTAGCTGAGGCCACAACACATGTGTGTGCCACTACACATGGCTAATTTTAAAATTTTTTATATGAACAGGGTCTCCCTATCTTGTTCAGTCTGTCCTCAAACTCCTGGGCTCAAGTGATCCTCCTACTTTGCCTCCCAAAGTATTGGGATTATAGGTGTGAGCCACCACGCCTGGCCAAGACTAAGACTTTAACATAGAATGTGTGGAAAGTTTTGGCAATGATCTGCATAAAACAAAGTCTGACTGCTGTTTAGAAGTATACCTGTGCAACATATAGAATCATTTATAAACATCATTCCACCTTTTTGATTCTTTAACATTGTGCAAGTCCTCAAGAACTTAGATATAACATCTGGGGAAAAGGTGGGAATCCAAAAATGACTGATATGAAATTACACCATCTTCACAGAAAGGGGGCATTTATGAAAAAAAAAAAACAGTTTTTTTTCAAGACAGCTAACTAGGGATGTCAGATGTGTGTTCTCTACAGAAAGAAGAGACAAAGTTACAGGTGACTGATCATGGCTGGAGTGGAATGCTGAGGAAGAATGCAAAACCAGTGAGAGAAGCCTCAGGGAGAAGCTCAGGTGCAGAAAAGGAAGGCAGCAAGACTCTGGCAGAGATTGACTCCTGAAGAACTTGCAATCCCACAGGAAGTGTAGGTGGGAGTGTTTCTTTGTTCTCCTTACCCTTGTGACAGGCTGCTGAGGACCAAATTGTTGAAGAGCCTCTCTGCTATTGTAAGCCCAGGCACTGCAGTCAGCAGGAATTTGGAAACTCCCTGGGGGCCCAACACTTGGTAGCCAGTTTGTACAGGTTCACACACACTCCCCTTGAACCCAAGTTGAAATGGTAGGCACCATGTTGGTTGTACACCCATTGTGGGCTACTATCCTGCCTAGAGAATCTCAGTCTTTGTTTCATCATACCACTAGATCCCCAACAAACATTTCCCAGATGCTGCTGTAACTGCAGCAAACACAAGGGACCAGTGGGATCCTTGGGAGTTGCAAGATCCCTGGATAGCCAGTTCACAGCATGGGCTACTCCTGGGAGAAGGCACAGTGCAGCCCACCAAAGCACCCTTTGGAACAAAGGAAACCAAATAAAAGCTCTCTCCTGCCTGAGAGCCCCCTACCTGTGTCCAGTGGGTGACTGTGCCCCTCCCAGAAGAGTGGTGGATGCAGTGGTTGTCTCTGCAGGGGAAAAGGGTTGTTCTGCCCAAGCAGACAGGCAGCATCAGTGGCTGGAAATGGATGAGGAGAATCTTCTCCCACTCCTCCAGTCCTCTGTTGTGGACAGAACCAAGGTTTTTCCCACTGTGAATTGGCATGAGTGCGCTTAGAGTGAGCCTTTCCAGCATGATTCCGAGTGGTTACACCCCCACTGAAAGTGTACCTGCCTCCTGGAATTGCATAAAGGTGAAGCTCATCTCCCCCTCCCTACACAAAGCTGCTGTGTTCCTGCGATGGAATGCAGACCAGCCACAGAGTTACCTGTTTTAAACTGGAAAAAGAGGTTCAGTATCAGGGCTATCTCAGTGGTACCTGCAGATGGGCATTTTCCACAGACCCTAGTTACATTGAGACCTGGAGAAAAAGGTCAGTGTCTATCTGAACTGAAAGTAGCAAGCCTGGTGACAGGGGTGTGATAGACATGTAGATTGTGTTCCTGGCTGCCCAGGATAAGGAGTTGGTGAGGCCCCTCTGTGGCACCCCTCACGTTGAAGACATCAGCCCATCCCACCATAAGCTCCTTCCACCACCTCTGTCAAAGCAGGTGCTTCCATTTGTCATCAGAGAATGAGCCCTCTCTTACTCCTACTCGCCATCTACTGGACTAGAGACTGAACTGCACCACCAAATAAACCTGCTGACAGAAGGGCATAGTTCTAGGGTATGAGATAAGCTCCCTGAGACCTCCCCACAGAAGATAATGAGTCAGCTTATACACCCAATATATCACTAAAACAATCAACATTTGAGAAAGCCCACTGCACAAAAGCTATCTATAACTAAGGAGTTCATACATACCCTTGGCCCCCTGAAAGCACCGAGAAACAAAGCCAAAGTATCATACAGAATGTTATAGTCATACCCTCAAGGGAGAAAAGAATAAAAAAGTTAAAAGCACCATTCAAATGGAATACAATTCAAAAATCAGAGGTCACAACTTCCCTAGATAAGAAGGAATCAGTGTAAGAACTCTGGCAGCACAAAAAGACAGAGTTTTTTTGGACACCCCCAAAGGATTATACTAGCTCTCTAGCAATGCATCCTAAACAAAATGAAAATTTTGAAATGAATAAAAAAAGGATTCAAAACACGGATTTTAGGAAGCTTAATGAGATCTATGAGAAAGTTGGAAAGCAACACAAAGAAATCAGAAGAATAATTTACTAAAGAGATAAATATTTAAAAGAAAACCAAAGAGAACTTCTGGAAATGAAATGTTCATTGAAGGAATTATAAAATATAGTTGCATTATTTAACAACATACTAGACAAAGTAGAAGAAGGAATTTCAGAGCTTGAGGACTAGTCCTTTGAATTGACCCAGTTATATATAAAAAAGAAAACAAAGGAGAATTTTTTTATTGCAGCCAGGAAATATGAAATTGTATAAAGTAACCAAATCTATGAGTAATAGCCATTACTCAGGGATAAGCATAAAAAGTAAAAACCTTGGAAAATGTATTTGATAAAGTCATTCAGGAAAATATTTTTTCCTGAATAGATAGAAATTAGACATCCAGATACAACAGGTTCAAAGAACATCTGGAAGATTCTTTGCAAGATGAATCTTATCAAAGTATATTGTCATCAGACTGTCCAAAGTCAACATGAAGGACAAAATTCTAAAGATAGCTAGAGAGAAGTGTGTAATCACTTAGAAAGTAAATTCCATCAGACTAACAGAAGATTTCTCAGCAGAAACCTTACAAGCCTGAAGAGGTTGAGGACCTATTATTATCTTTCTTAAGGAAAAAAAAGTCTTTAAGAGTTTTTCAATAAAGCTTAAAGTAAACTTTATAAATGAAGGAGAAATAAAGTTATAGACCATCAAACCCTAAGGAAATTTATCACCATTACATTGGCCATATGAGAAATGCTCAAAGGAGTTCTCACATGGAAACAAAAGGACAATACTTGCCATCATAAAAACACTCATCAGTGTAAAGCTCACAGATCCTATAATGCAATTACACAATTGAGACTACAAAGAAACTAGGTAGCATCATTATGACAAGAACAAAACCTCACATATCAATATTAACCTTAAATGTAAATGGCCTAAATGCTCCACTTAAAATATATAGATGGGCAAACTGGATACAAAAACAAGTCCCAACTATCTGCTGCCTACAAGAGACCCAACTAAGATAAAAATACCTGTATGTTCAAAGTAAAGAGCTAGGGAAAATATACTATGAAAAAAGAAAACAAAACCAAGCAAGAGTAGCTATACTTACATCAGGTGAAACATACCTTGAAGAAACAACAGTTAAAAAAAAGACAAATGGCTGGGTGCAGTGACTCACACCTGTAATTCCAGCACTTTGGGAGGCTGAGGCAGGTGGATCACAAGGTCAGGAGTTCAAGACCAGCCTGGCCAAGATGGTAAAACCCCGTCTCTACTAAAAATACAAAAATTAGCTGGGCATGGTGGCAAGCACCTGTAACCCCAGCTACTCAGAAGACTGAGACAGAGAATTGCTTGAGCCTGGGAGGCAGAGGTTGCAGTGAGCCAAGATCACACCACTGCACTCCCTCCTGCCTGGGTGACAGAGTGACGCTCCATTTCAAAAGCAAGCAAGCAAGAAAGAAAGAAAGAAAGAAAGGAAGGAAGGAAGGAGAAGTAAGAAAGACAAACAAGGTCATTATATAATGATAAATTGTTTGATCGCACAAGAAGATATCACTATTCTAAATATGTATGCACACAACACCAGAGCACCTAGATTCATAAAACAAATACTATGAAACCTATGAAAAGGGGTTGATAGCAATACAATAATAGTGTGGAAATTCAACAACCCACCAACAGCCCTAGACATATCACTGGGGTAGAAAATCAACAAAGAAACTGTGTACTTACTGGACTCTTAGACCAAATAAACTTAACACATTTACAGAACATTCAACCCCAGAACTGCAGTATATATATTTTTCTCATCTGTACATGGAACATTCTCCACAATAGACCATATGCTTGGCCATAATGAATAAATTCAAAATATTCAAAATTATATCAACTATTCTGTCATGCCACAGTGGAATAAAATTAAAAATTGATACCAAGAGGAACTCTCAAAATGACACAAATGTATGAAAACTAAACAACTTGCTCTTGAACGGCCTTTGAGTAAACAACAAAACAAAAGGAGAAATAAAGATTTTTTGAAATGAATTAAGTCATGACATACTAAAACCTCTGGGATATAGCAAAAGTGGTGTTAAGAGGAAAGTTTATAGCATGAAATGCCTGCATCAAAAAGACAGAAAGATCTCAAATTAACAACCTAATTTCACTCCTCAAAAACCTATTAAAGCAAGAACAAACCAAACCCAAAGTGAGTAGAAGAAAACAAATAACAAAGATCCAGAGCAAAACTAAATGAGGTTGCAACTAAAAAAAAAAAAAAAAGAAGAAGAAGAAGAATCAATGGAATGGGAAGTTGAATTTCTGAAAAGATAAACAAAATGATAAACCATTATCTAGAGGAATCAATAAAGAGAGAAGATTCAAATATTTAAATAAGCACAATCAGAAATAATAAAGTGACATTACAACTGATACCACGGAAAAACAAAAGATTATCATAGATGACTATGAGCATCTTTATAGACACAACCTAGAAAACTTAGAGGAAATGGATAAATTCCTGAAAGCATAATATCTCCCAAGATTTAACCAGGAAGAAATAGAAATCCAGAAAGTCCAATGATGAGTAATGAAATTGAATCAGTAATTTAAAATCTCTCAAGAAAAGCCCAGGACCAGATAGATTCACAACTGAATTTTATCAGACTTCTAAAGAAGAGCTAGTACCAATGTTATTGAAACTATTCAAAAAAAAATGAGGAATTCCTCCCTAACTCATTCTACAAAACCAGTGTCACCCTGATACCAAAATCATGCAAGGATGTAATAAAAAAAGAAAACTGCAGGCCAATATCCATGATTAACATATGTGCTAAAATCCACAACAAAATACCAGCAAACTGAATTCAACAGTATGTCAAAAAGATAATGCATCATAATCAAGTGGGTTTTATTCCTGGATTGCAAGGATGGTTCAACATACACAAATCAATAAATGTGATTCACCACATAAACAGAATGAAAAACAAAAAGCATGTGAACATCTTAATAGATGCAGAAAAAGCATTCAATAAAATCCACAGATAAAAACTTTTGAGAAACTAGGCATAGAAGAAAGATATCTTAAAATAATAAATGCCATAAATAATGAACACTCGGCCAACATCATACTAAATGAGGAAAAGTTGAAAACATTCGTTCTAAGAACTGGAACAAGACAAGGATGCCCACTCTCACCACTCTTATTCAAAATAATACTGAAAGTCCTAGCCAGAAAAGTTAGGCAAAAGAAAGAAAGAAAAGGCCTCTAAATTGGAAAAGAAAAAATCAAATTATCTGTTTGCTGATGATATGATCTTATACCTAGAAAATCCTAAAGACTCCTCCAAAAGACTAGACTTGATAAATGACTTCAGTACTGTTTCTACACACACTAAATCAACATACAAAAATTAGCAGCATTTTTATATACTAACAATGTTCAAGATGAGAACCAAATCAAAAACTCAGTCTCATTTATGATAGACACACACGCGTGCACACACACACACACACACAAAATATCTAGAAATACTGTCCGTACTATCCAAAACAATACACAGATTCAACTTAATTTCTATCAAATTACTAACATTATGTTTCACAGAATTTTAAAAATCCTAAAATTCATATGGAATAAAAAAGAAAAAATGTACGAGTAGCTAAAGCAAACCGAAGCAAAAAGAACAAAGCTGAAGACATCATCACATCGCTTTCCCTCACACTATATTTCAAGACTATAGTAATTAAAACAGCATAGTACTGGTAAAAAAGCAGACACATAGGTCACTGGAACAGAATAGAGAACCCAGAAATAAAACCGCATAACTTACAACCAACTAGTCTTTAATAAACTTGACAAAAATAGACACTGGAGAAAGGACACTATATTCAATGAACAGTGCTGGGAAAATTGGATAGTCATATGCAGAACAATAAAGCTGGACCCGTATCTCTTACCATATACAAAAATCAAATCAAGATAAAGATTTGAATTCAAAACCTCAAACTATAAAAATCCTAAAAGCAAACCTAGGAAATACCCTTCCTGGCATCAGCCTTCACAAAGATTTTTTGGCCAAGTTCCCAAAATCAATTGCAACAAAAACAAAAATGGACAAATTGGACCTAATTAAACTAAGGAGCTTTATGCACAGCAAAAGCAACTATACATACAGTAAACAGACACCCTACAGGATAGGAGAAAATATTTGCAAACAATGCATCTGTCAATGTCTAATATCCAGAATATATAAGGAACTTAAATCAACAAGCAAAAGACAAGTAACCTCATTAAAAAATGGGCAAAGCACATGAACAAACACTTGTCAAAATAAGACATACAAGAGGCCAACAAACATAATGGAAAAGTGCTCATCACTAATCATCAGAGAAATGCAAATCAAAACAACAACAAGATACCACTTCACACCAGTCAGCATGGCCATTATGAAAAAAAAAAAAAACAAAAGAAACAAGGGATGATGATAAGGCTACAGAGAAAAGGGAATGCTTACACACTGTTGGTGAGAATGTATATTAGTTTAACCACTGTGCAAAACAGTATGGAGATTTCTTAAAGAACTATCACAGAGCTACTATTGAACCCAGCAATTCTATTACTGAGTATATACCAAAAGGAAAATAGATCATTATACCAAAAAGACATGTGCACATGTATGTTCATTGTCATAGAAAAAACATGAAATCAACGTAAGTGTCCATCAGTTTGGTGAATTGGATAAAGCAAATGTGGTACATATACACCATGAAATACTATGCAGCCAGAAAAAAGAAACAATGCTCTTTGCAGTAACATGGATGGAACTGGAGGCAATAATCTTAAGCAAATTAAGGCAGAAACAGAAAACCAAATACCTCCCTTAAAATTGGGAGCTAAACCTTGAGCTCACATGAACATAAACATGGGGACAATAAACACTGTGGGTTACTAGAAGGAGGAGGGAGGAAGGTGAATGTGGGTTGGAAAACTACTTATGGGTACTATGCTTAATACCTGGTGTAATATATCCATGTAACAAACCTGCACATGTAATCCCTGTATCTAAAATAAAAGTTGAAAAAGAAAAAAAGACAGTATTTTTTTATTAAAAAGAATAATCTAAAAAGTTAGATTCAATGTGATTTGTTTTTATTCAATGAAACAAAGTTTAATATTTGAAAAGGTTTTATTAAGGAGGGATGTATGAAATTACAATCAGATTTTACAGAATTTATAGACACAAAGATAATCAGCTTAAAACAACTGACTGTGATAAATAGACTTATTATTTAAAAATAGCACTTTTCCTCCAGAGACTGAAAATATACCTAATATAAAATTGATTTCCAAAAATTAATTACATTTATAGCCACTAGTAAAGTTACAAAACATTTTAAAGTAGAAATTGAAAGGAATATAAAGCAAATAAATCACACATGAATCAACAAACATACAACTAAGCAAACTTCTGATGACTTAACTGGAAATCATTTCATTTAGATTGTGCTTGGATCATAGAGAAACTTCAAAGTTAGAATTTTCATATGACTTAGACAATATTGATAGTGACTCTTGAGGACAACTCCTTCACAGTGCTTTCTCTTCCTTGAGGACACTTCATGGAAAATATATTTACAAGTTCCCATTAATGCAGGAAAAAGAAGTCACCGTAAACAAGTTTCTCCTCCAAAGGTGCTGAACAGCATCATAACAGAAGAGCTTTCTTCAGCACATGAAAGATTAAAGAAGAAAAAGGAGTTTAGAGGGAATACTCACTTTCTTTTCTCTGTTTTTAAAAATAAATACAGAAGTACTTTTTTACTGAGTTGGTAAATACTTTCTTAAAGAAAATAATTATTCTAACGTAAATAAAGGTAACATTTTTCTTTGCTGTTATGGTCATTAAAAGCACATTCTCATGTAGTAAGTTAAAATACTTTGAAATATACCCAACTATTGCCCAGTCTATAAAATGACCAACATAAAAAATAGTCATGGTAAAGGATATGAACAGACATTTCTCAAAAGAAGACATTCATACAGCCAACAGACACATGAAAAAATGCTCATCATCACTGGTCATCAGAGAAATGCAAATCAAAACCCCAATGAGATACCATCTCACACCAGTTAGAATGGCAATCATTAAAAAGTCACGAAACAACAGGTGCTGGAGAGGATGTGGAGAAATAGGAACACTTTTACACTGTTGGTGGGATTGTAAACTAGTTCTACCATTGTGGAAAACAGTATGGCAATTCCTCAAGGATCTAGAACTAGAAGTACCATATTACCCAGCCATCGCATTACTAGGTATATACCCAAAGGATTATAAATCATGCTGCTATAAAGACACATGCACACGTATGTTTATTGCAGCACTATTCACAATAGCAAAGACTTGGAATCAACCCAAATGTCCATCAGTGACAGACTGGATTAAGAAAATGTGGCACATATACACCATGGAATACTATGCAGCCATAAAAAAGGATGAGTTTGTGTCCTTTGTAGGGACATGGATGCAGCTGGAAACCATCATTCTCAGCAAACTATCGCAAGAACAAAACCAAACACCGCATGTTCTCACTCATAGGTGGGAACTGAACAATGAGATCACTTGGACTCGGGAAGGGGAACATCACACACTGGGGCCTATCACAGGGAGAGGGGATGGGGGAGGGATTGCATTGGGAGTTATACCTGATGTAAATGACGAGTTGATGGGTGCAGCACACCAACATGGCACAAGTATACATATGTAACAAACCTGCATGTTATGCACATGTACCCTAGAACTTAAAGTATAATAATAATAATAATTAAAAATAAAAAATAAACATAAATACAGAAACAGGGAAAGGAAATAAGCAAAACATGCTTAACTTTCACAAACGGGGCACTGGTCAAATAAATTGTAGTTCATATGTTACATGGAAAACTACGCAGAAATTGAAATAAAGTGATCTAAATAGAGTTAATGAAAGAAAAATTATTTCTAACTTAATAAAAATATTATGTTATATAACAATATCAAAAGTATCAGCCATATTTGCTTGTTTAAACAAGACTAGAAGGAATATGACTAAAATGCTGACTAGCTATGCTGGACTGCTTATGCCTGTAAATTGCATTCTGTGGCTAAGCATTGCCATCAATATATTTATTTAAATGTTTTTTTCTTAGCCCATATTATATATAACTTTATTCATCTGGACAGGGAGATGGATACAGGATATGTCAGTATGATTTTCAGAAATTTAGCTCCCTACTGTCACCCAACAACCAGAACTCTGAAGACAGTGAAGATTTTTTCTCCAGATATGGGATCCAACTGTTGCTCAAGATGTGGAATCTAACTTTATTGTTGTCTGTTACTTAATAAAATTTACAAAAGGATATTACCAAGGATATCATGCATTATTTGCTAGCCCATACTTATTAAAAGTTTTAATATAATGTGCATATCTATTTGTGCCTAAACAGTATAAATATCTTGTAATAATTTTTTGAATGACTGGATATAAAGTTCATCAAAAGTCTACTGTCAAAGTGTCCCCGTAGAAGAAGTTTCTGAAATGGGGTTGTGATCAGGAATGGGAGAGGCCTCCTCTAGGTATTATTATTACAACTGTTATATAAACTCTCTTATAGGTTAACTCCAGTTAATAGGAAGTCAAAGCATAATGTTCAATTTCTTCATTGTGCTTTTCTTTTATTTTCCAAGCTTTTTAGTATAAAATGCTTTAAAACACCTTTAATTCTGATTTCAGGTATTGGAATAGGATTTAGCACAGTGTTCCTCACATATTCATCTTTCAATAAACCATGAAATGAGTTTGAGTCCTGTGTACTATAGTGAGATTGACACCTCTCCAGACGTGGACCGAATTTTTAGTAAACATATGACCCTCAGAACTCATATTGAAATTGAGGTCACAAAACCTCCTAAACTTTTTCATGTGAAGTATTGATTATCAGATTATCAGATTAAGTGTTCCCCATCCTCCATTTACGTAATTGATTTTCCCATAAACCTAGATATAGAAGTTTATTTTATCCTTTTTCCATTTGATCCTGTTTGTTTTCAACCATCTTTGTAATCTGCCAGTCTTTCAAAGTATTGTTTACATAATACAAGTCTTTTATAATTCCCCTTTGCTAGCACAGTATCTGGAGAAGCTTCTAATCTCTTGCATCAGTACAAGAGGTAGGAGTACTGGATCCACCCGGGTTATTCAGATAGGAATGCTATTCAGAGTGGCCGGAGGCAACTAACATCTACAGGCAATGGGGATTAATATAAATGACTTCTGTGCTCCAGATATCTAGAGGTTTCCAATGTTGAGTGAACTCCAAATTTCTCAATCTGCATTTTAAGTTTCTTCACAGCACATTCTTAATTTTCCTTTTCATCCTTATTTTAATTTCTTGTCCACTACAAACCTTGTACAGATGAATTCCAGATTGTAATTAACAATTTTTATTTGAGGCTAATAAGCCAGTGTATTTCACTATTTGCTAAAACATCACATTGACCAGGATCAGGAAACAAAAATCCTTCTTGATAAACAGAATTTTTAAAATAGCAATTGTTCTGCAGCTCTGTAAACCCTATTTCCCTTCATTAAAAAATGCTTACAGTTATGAACAAGTAAAGACTGAGAAATATCAGATCAAAGCCAACTAAAGAGACAACATACCTACATGGAGTACAGTAGATTGGATTTGATCCTGGAACATTAAGTAATACTAATGGAAAAGATAATAAAATCTGAATAAAATGGCAAAATCTGAATAGTTAACAGTGATGTATCAAATTTGATTTCTTATTTTGACAAGTGTGTATGCTAATGAAGGATGAATACATTAGAATAAACAAATTGAGAGATACATGTGTGAAAAACTCTCTTTAGCATCTTTGCGATTTTTCTGTAAGCCTAATATTGTTCCAAAATTTTAAAGTTTATTTTAAAAAGAAACACATTATTAGTTTTTCCTTACCAAATATTTTAAGAGAAATTTGATTTATCATATTGGCTTTCATAAACTAAAGATATATTTTCCCTTCCTTGACAGCCACAATAACATGTACAGCCAACAGCTGGCTTTTTAAATATTTGCCTGAATTTTTTATTATCATGATACTCATGAATTGATGCTGTTTTTATTTAGCTAATTGATAAGACAGAGATGAAGTGAAGTATAATTAACAAAATTGATTAAGTTAGTGCTTTATATACTTAGCAACTCTAAAAAATTAATAGTGCTTTATATACTTAGCAACTCTAAAAAATTATGCCATCTCTTTTGAATATCACTATTTGGTGCCAGCAAGAATGAGTGGACATCTCCATGTGCCTGCTAGAGAAGAGGGTCTATAGGGCAGGTGTCTTCATTTTCTCTTAGAAGCATTCCTCAGATCAGGATTGCCTTGTTTGATTTTCATGTTTCATAGTCACACTTCATGAAAATCAACGGCCCCAGCCTTCCCAGAATTAGTGAAAATATACAATATGCCTTTCAAGAAAGAGTTTGGTTGGTTGGAGTGGGGAAAGAGCTAGGTCCATTCTCCACCAAATATCAGTCACACATAGGCCTTCAGATCCTCAAGCACTGGAGAACATTTTCTAAGACTTCTCATTTTTTCAGTCCCTTGCTTCAGCTCCCTGTAGCTAACTTTGGCTACTCACCAAGACACAAGTGCATCTCCTGGGCCTTCGTTCTGGAAAACTCCTAGCAGTTGACTCTAGATTTTATGGTTACTTGTGGCACAATTAGCAGCAGAGACAGAAATAACTGGGCTGTGGATGACTTGGTGGACAGAAGGATCTGTCAGTTCACCCTCTTCTTAGCATGCGGGCACACTTCACAGATGTTAAAGTCTGAGTGCTTCCTGGAGTCCAAAGCAGTGGTGGGGCCTCTTGTCACGGAGGAGGAATTATTATCCTATAGCTTCACTGTTTGCTGTCATTACTCTATGTTCCTTCCTGTTCCAGGCTGAAAACCTAGAGGGCTCTACACTGCAAGCACTCTCTTCTAATTTGTACTACTCAAATCCTGGCTGTAGTTCATATTCCAGCAGAAGTAATATTTTACATTTCTGTAATGAGGACAAAGCAGCTTTAGAAATGTTTTCAAAGGATTTTTTCTGTTTATTATTATGTGTAACTTGCCCATAGCTTTCTTTTTTTTCCAACTTTATTGAGATATGGATTATCCCGGCCCGCGGGATAGTCAGTGTAGGCCCTGGAGGAGGGGGTGGGAATTTGGGGAGCAAGAGACACGAGAAATGGAGACAAGACAGTATCCTGATCAAGTCTCGTTTATTGGCGGCAATACAATGCCTTATATACGTTAGGAGGGGCAGGGGTTGGGCTAAGGCGGTGATGATCTCTCCGCGGTGGGCGTGGCCAGGTAGGTTTCGGTTTCTTCGGTCGGACGTCATGTTGCGCCTGCGCTGTCAGATAGTGATTTTCGCGGGCGCGGGAAAAATGGGTGAAGAAGAAGCAGGAAGAGCGCCATCTTTTACGAGATGATAGTATAGGAAAGGAGGTAAAAATAGGGAGGAGGTATAGAGTGGAAATGTATTTAGCTCAGGCACCAATCGTCAATAATTACTCGCTATGGCCGGGGCGCACAGCTCCGGACAATGGATGACAAATATGACTAGAATGTATTTAAGGTATACAATGTGATGATTTGATATATGTATACCCTATGAAATGATGACCACATGCAAGCTAATTAACATAGCAACGTATCAATCACCTTACATACTTACCCTCTGTGCATGTGTGTTGTGAGAACACGCGACATCTACTTCTGTAGCAAATTTCAAATACACATTTTTATTAACTTGTCACCATGCTACACGTTGGAACCTCAGAAATTGTTCATCTTAAAAATAAAATTTTGTATCTGTTGACTAATATTTTTCATTTTCTCCCACAGTCACCCCAAACCCTTGGCAAACACCATTCTACTCTCTGCTACTGAGTTAGACTCTTTTCTAGCTTCCACATTAAGCAAAATTAGGCAGCATTTGTATTTCTGGGTCGGGTTTATTCCACATAGCATAATATCCTCCAGGTTGGTCTATGTCATTGCAAATGACAGAGTGTCCTTCCCTTTTAAGGGTAAATAATATTCTATAGTATAAATAGACCAAGTTTTCTTTATCCATTGGTCTGTTGATAGGCTCTCAGGTTTTTTCCAATATTTTGTCTATTGTGAATAATGCTGCAATAAACATGGAGTGCAAATATGTCTTGGAAACAGCGATTTGATTACCTTTGGATATATAGTCCGAAGTGGGAATCTTGGATCATACAGTAGTAATAGTTTGAATGTTCAGACCTCCATCCTGTTTTCCATAATGGCTGTACCATTTTACGTTCCCATGAATTGTGTACACAGATTCCATTTTCTCCCCCTACTTACCAACACTTGTTTTGCTTTGACTTTTTTGGTTTTCAAAAATAATACTAACAGGCAAGAGGTGGTATCTCATTGTTTTTTTATTTGTTTGTTTATTTGTATGTTTTTTGAGACGGAGTTTCACTCTTGTTGCCCAAGTTGGAGTGCAATGGCACAATCTCGCCTCACTGCAACCTCCTCCTCACAGGTCCAAGAGATTCTCCTGCCTCAGCCTCCCAAGTAGCTGGAATTACAGGCATCCACCATCACGCCCGGCTAATTTTTTGTATTTTAAGTAGAGACGGGGTTTCACCATGTTGACCGGGCTGGTCTCAAACTCCAGACTTCAGGTGATCCACCCGCCTCGGCCTTCCAAAGTGCTGGGATTACAGGCATGAGCCACTGCTTCCGGCCTCATTGTATTTTTGATTTGCATTCCCTTGATAATTAATGATGTTGACCATGTTTTCATATACTTGTCAGTCATTTCTGTGTCTTATTTAAAAAGAAATGTCTATTTAAATCCTCTGCCTATTTTCAAATAAGGTTATGTGTTCTTAGGCTATTGAGTTATTTGTGTTCCTAATGTATTTTGCATGCTAAATCTTTTATAAGATACACGGTTTGTGGCTGGGCACAGTAGCTTACACCTGTAATTCCAGCACTTTGGGAGGCAAAGGCAGGCAGATTTCCTAAACTCAGGAGTTTGAGACCAGCCTGGCCAACATGATGAAACCCTGTCTACAAAAAAAATAAAAAACTAGCCAGGTGTGGTGCCTGTGCCTATAGTCCCCGCCACTTGCGGGGCTCAGGCAGGAGGATGGCTTGAGCCCAGGAGGTTGAGGCTGCAGTGAGCTATGATGTCACAACTCAACTCCAGCCTAGGTGAGAGAGCAAGACCCTTTGTCAAAAAAGATACATTGCTTGTAAATATTTTCTCCCATTCCGTAGTTTTCCTTTTCATTTGATCAATTCCTTTGCCATGAAGAAACTTTTAGTGTGATGTACTTCCACTTGTTTATTTTTGCATTTGTTGCCTAGGTTTATGGGCCAAATTCAAAAAATTATTGCCAAAATCAATGTCATGAGCTGAGTTTTTCTTCTGTTTTCTTCTGAGAATTTTACAGTGTCAGGTCCTACCTTTAAGTCTTGATTCATTTTGAGTAGCATTGTGTGTGTGTATACAGTATAAGGGTCCAGTTTCATTCCTCTGTGTGTGGAGATTAAATTTTCCCAAAATAATTCACTGAAGAGGTTATTCTTTTCCCTTTGTTTATTCTTGGCACCTTTGTGAAAAAGAGTTGATGGTGTATGCACAGGTTTATTTCTGGTCTCTTTGTTCTGTTGCATTTGTCTGGGTGTCTGGTCTCATGTTAGTCCCATACTAATTTGATAGTGCTTTGTTATATGCCTATAGTTATATATATATACTTTGAAATCAGACAGTGTGATTTCTCCAGCTTTGTTCTTGCTCGTAATTGGTTTAGTTATGTGTATCTTTTGTGGTTCCACAAAAGTTTTAGGTTTCTTATTTTGTAAAAAATCACTCTAGAATTTTGATAGAAATTGCATTGAACTGTAGATTGCTTTGGATGTATGAACACTTAAACAGTATTAATTCTTCCAATCCATAAACACAGGATTTTTTTTTTCAATTTTTGTGTCTTCTTTGATTTCTTTGGTCAATGTTTTATAGTTTTCAGTGTATGGATCTTTCACTTCCTTGTTTAAATTTATTCCAAAGTATCGTATTCAATTTAGATGATATTTTAAATGGAATTATTTTCTTTTTTATAATTTTTAATTTTCAATTTTTTTGGTCCATAATAGGTGTATATAAGAAAGAATGAAGAAGATCTAGTATTTGATAGACACAGGGTAACCTTAGTTAATAAGAATTCAATTGTATTCTTAAAATTCTTTTCTTAATTTCTTTTTCTGATACTTTCCTGTTAATACATAAACATAAAAAATTCTTAACTTTTATTTTGTGTTCTGTGGTACGTGTGAAGATTTATTACATAGGTAAACTTGTGTCAGAGGGGTTTGTTATACAGATTATTTCATCACTCAGGCATTAAGCCTAGTACTTAATAGTTATCTTTTCTGCTTCTCTCCCTCCTCCCACCTTCCACCCTCGAGTAGACCCCAGTGTCTGCTGTTTTCTTCTTAATGTTCATAAGTTCTCTTCATTAAGTTCCCACTTATAAGTGAGAACTTGTGGTATTTGGTTTTCTGTTCCTGAGTTAGTTTGCTAAGGATAATGGCCTCCAGCTCATCCATGTTCCTGTAAAAGACATGCACTCATTTTTTTTTTTTATGGCTAGATAGTATTCCATCGTGTATGTACCACATTTTTCTTATCCAATCTGTCACTGATGGGCATTAAGATTGATTCCATGTCTTTGCTATTGTGAATAGTGCTGCAATGAACATTCACATGCATTTTATGGTAGAATGATTTGTATTGCTCTGGGTATATAACCAGTAATGGGATGGCTGGGTCGAATGAGAGTTCTGCTGTTAGCTCTTTGAGGAATTACCATACTGCTTTCCACAATGGTTGAGCTGATTTACATTCCCACTAACAGCATATAAGGGTACGCTTCTCTGCAACTTCTCTAGTATCTGTTATTTTTTGACTTTTTAATAATAGCCATTCTGACTGCTGTGAGTTGGTATCACATTGTGGTTTTGGTTTGCATTTCTCTAATGATCAGTGATATTGAGCTTTTTTCATATGCTTCTTGGCCACATATATGTCTTATTTTGAAAAGCGTCTGTCCATATCCTTTGCCCACATTGTATGGGCTTTTCTTGTTTTTCTCTTTTTTGTTTTTGTTGTTTAGGTTTCTTATAGATGCTGGGTGTTAGACCTTTGTCAGATGCACAGTTTGCAAATATTTTCTCCCATTCTGTAGATTGTTTACTGTGTTACTCTTTTATTTTGCTATGTAGAAGCTCTTTAGTTTAATTAGATCCCTCTTGTCAATTTTTACTTTTCTTGCAAATATTTTTGTTGTCATTATCATGAAATCTTTGCCCATTACTATGCCCAGAATGGTATTTCCTAGGTGGACTTCCAGGGGTTTAATAGATTGGGGCTTTACCTTTGTCTTTAACCCATCTGGAGTTGATTTTTGTTTGTGGTGGAGGAAGGTGTCCAGTTTCAATTTTCTGCATATTTGCTAGCCAATTATCTCAGCACCATTTATTGAATAGGGAGTCTTTTCCCCATTGCTTGTTTTTGTGAGCTTTGTAGAAGATCAGATGGTTGTGGGTAGGTGGCTTTATTTTGGGCTCTCTATTCTGTTCCATTGGTCTATGTGCCTGTTTTTGTACCAGTACCATGCTGTTTTGCTTACTGTAGCCCTGTGGTATGGTTTGAAGTCAGGTAAAATTATGCTTCCCGCTTTGTTTTTTCTGCTTAGGATTACCTTGACTATTCCAGTTCTTATTGAGTTCTATATGAATTTTAAAATAGTTTTTTCTAGTTCTGTGAAAAATACCATTGGTAGTTTGACAGGAATAGCATTGAAACTGTTCATTGCTTTGGGAAGTATGGCCATTTTAATGATAATGATTCTTCCTATCTATGGGCATGGAATGTTTTTCCATTTGTTTGTGTCATCTTTGATTTCTTTGAGCAGTGTTTTGTAATTATCATCAAAGAGATCTTTCTCCTCTCTGGTTAGCTATATTCCCAGGTATTTTATTCTTTTTGTGGCAATTATAAATGAGACTGCCTTTCTGATTGGTTGTCAGCTTGGCTGTTGGTGGTATATAGAAATGCTAGTGATTTTTGTACATCGATTTTCTATCCTGAAAGTTTACTAAAGTTGTTTATCAGCTGAAGGAGCTTTTGGGCCAACACTACAGGGTTTTCTAGATATAGGATCATGTTGTCTGCAAACATAGTTTGGCATCCTTGCTTCATATTTGGATGCCCTTTATTTCTTTCTCTTGTCTGATTGTTCTAGCTAGGACTTCTAATACTATGTTGAATAGGAGTGGTGAGAGAGGGCATCATTGTTTTGTGCTGGACTTCAAGGGTAATGCTTCCAGCTGTTTTCCATTCAGTATGTTGGCTGTGGAAACAACTAGTTCTTATACGCTAATTTTTTTTTTTTTTTTTTTTGAGACAGGGTCTCCCTGTGTTGCCTAGGCTGGAGTGCAGTGGCATGATCTTGGCTCACTGCAACCTCTGCCTTCTGGGTTCAAGCAATTCTCCTGCCTCAGCCTCCTGAGTAGCAGGGACTACAGGTGCCCACCACCATGCCCAGCTAATATTTTTTATTTTAATAGAGACGGGTTTTACCATGTTGCCCAGGGTAGTCTCCAACTCCTGTGCTCAGGCAATCCGCCCACCTCAGCCTCCCAAAGTGCTGTAATTAACAGATGTTTGCCACTGCATCCAGTCCTTTATATGCTAATTTGTTATCATGCAATTTTACTGAATTTGTTTATAAATTCTTCCAGTTGCTTTTTGTTTATGGTGAGGTCTTTCGGTTTTTCTGTACAAAAGGCCAGGTCATCTGCAAACAAATAAATTTTACTTCTTTTTTTTCCAATTAGGATGTTTTTTATTTATTTGTGTTGCTGAGTTGCTCTCACTAGAATTTCCAGTACTATGTTGAATGTAAGCGGTAAGAGTGGGTACCCTTTTCTTTCACCTAATTTTAGAGGAAAAGCTTTCAACTTTTCACCATTAAGTACAATGTTAGCCGTGGCTTGTCTTTATTATGTTGAGTACATTCTTTCTATAATTTGTTGTGAGTTTTTACCAGGAAGTGTGTTGCATTTTTGTCAAATGCTTTTCATGCATCTATCAAAAGAATTGTATTATTTTAGACTTTATCTTTGTTAACATGATATATCACACTTATTGATTTGCATTGTTGGATCATCCGTGCATACTTGGGATAAGTCACACTTGGTTATGGTGTATGACTTTTTAAGATGTGCTGTTGAATTTGGTTTGCTACTACTGTGTTGAGGAATTTTGTAACTATGTTCATCACGGATATTGGCCTGTAGTCTGTGTGTGTATGTGCCCTTGTCTGACTCTGGTATCAGGGTAATCCTGGCCTTGTAATTTAAGCTTGGGAAGTGTTCCTTCATCTGCAATTAATTTTTTGGAAGAGTTTTAGAAAGATGGTATCCAACTACTATCTAAATGTTTGATAGACTTTCTCTGAAGTCATCTGGTCTCGGGCTTTTTTGTTTGAGTATTTTTAATTATTGAGTCAATCTCCTTACTCAGTATTGATATGTTCAGATTTTTTATTTCTTCGTAATTTGGTCTCGGTATGTTGCATTTCATGTTTCTAGGAATTTACCCTTTTCTTCTAGGCTATCCATTTTGTTGGTGCATAATTGTTCACAGTAGTCTTCTTACGCTTATTGGATTTTTTCTGGTATCAGTTGTATATGTTCTCTTCCATTTATGATTTATTTAACTAAATATTTTACCTTCTTAGTCTAGTTAGAGGTTTGTCAATTTTAACTCTTGAAAAAGACAACTCTGTTTCATAGATCTTTTTTCTTGTTTTTATATCACTATTTTATTTATTTCTGCTCTTATCATTGTTATTTTCTTTCTTCCACTGATTTTAGGCTTAGTTTATTTCTTGTATTTCTTGTGTAAAGTTAGGTTTTAAATTTGTGACCTAACTTTCTCCTAACATAGGCATTCATTGTCCCTCTTAGAACTGCTTTTGTTGCATTCCATAAGTTTCAATATGTTGTGTTTTCATTCTTGCTTGTTTCAGGATATATTTTCATTTCCTTTTGATTCCTTAATTGACCCAGAGGATGCTCAGAAGTGTGTTGTTTAATTCTCACATGTTAGTGAATTTTCTAGTTCTTCTCTTGTTATTGATTTCTAGTTTTATAGCATTGTGGTAACAAAAGATGCTTAATATAATTTTAATCTTAAATTTTTTAAAGTATGTTTTATGGGAGGTTGCTTCCAAGATGGCCAAATAGGAACAGCTCTGGTTTACAGCTCACAGCAAGATCAATGCAGAAGACGAGTGATTTCTGCATTTCCAACTGAGGCACCTCGTTCATCTCACTGAAACTGTTTGGACAATGGGTGCAGCCCATGGAGGGCGAGCCAAAGCCAGGGGGGTGGGGTGTCACCTCACCTGGTAAGCACAAGGGGTCAGCGGATTTCCCTTTCCTAGCCAAGGGAAGCCATGAGTGACTGTGCCTTGAGAAATGGTACACTCCTGCCCAAATACTGCACTATTCCTATGGTCTTCACAACTGGCAGACCAGGAGATTCCCTCCCATGCCTGGCTCTGCACGTCCCACACCCACAAGGCATGCTCACTGCTAACGCAGCAGTCTGAGATCAACCTGGGATGCTGGAGCTTGGTCGGGGGAGGGGTGTCCACCATTACTGAGGCTTGAGTAGGTGGTTCTGTGTTCACAGTGTAAACAAAGCAGCAGGAAGGTTTGAACTGGGTAGAGCCCACTGCAGCTCAGCAAGGCTTACTGCCTCTCTAGATTCCACCTCTGGGAGCAGGGGATATCTGAATAAAAGGGAGCAGACAGCTTCTGCAGACTTAAACGTCCCTGCCTGACAGCTCTGAAGAGAGCAGTGGTTCTCCCTGTATGGCATTCGAGCTCCAATAACGGACAGACTGTCTCCTCAGGTGGGTCACTGACCACCATGTAGCCTGACTGGGAGACACCTCCCAGTAGTGGCCAACAGACACCTCATACAGGCAGGTGCTCCTCTGGGACAAAGCTTCCAGAGGAAGGATCAGGCAGCCATATTTGCTGTTCTGCAGTCTCCACTGGTGATACGTAGGCAAACAGGGTCTGGAGTTGACCTCTAGCAAACTCCAATAGATCTGGAGCTGAGGGGCCTGTCTGTTGGAAGTAAAACTAACAAACAGAAAGGAATACCATCAACATCAACAAAAAGGACATCCACCCAATACCCCAACTGTAGGTCACCAACATTAAAAACCAAAGGTAGATAAAACCACAAAGATAGGAGAAACCAGAGTAGAAAGGCTGAAAATTCCAAAAACCAGAACACCTCTTCTCCTACAAAGGAACACAACCCTTCGCCCGCAAGGGAATAAAACTGGACAGAGAATGACTTTGACAAGTTGCCAGAAGTAGGCTTCAGAAGGTCGGTAATAACAAACTTCTCCAAGCTAAAGGAGCATGTTCTAACTCATTGCAAGGAAGCTAAAAGCCTTGAAAAAAGGTTAGATGAATGGCTAACTAGAATAACCAGTGTAGGGAAGAGCTTAAATGACCTGTTGGAGCAAAAACCACAGTATGAGAACTTTGTGAAGTATACACAAACTTCACTAGCTGATTCAATCAAGTGGAAGAAAGGATATCAGTGACTGAAGATCAAATTAATGAAATAAAATGGGAACACAAGATTAGAGAAAAAAGAGGGAAAAGAAATGAAAACAGCCCCCAAGAAATATGGGACTATGTGAAAAGACCAAGTCTACGTTTCATTCGTGAACCTGAAAGTGACAGGGAGAATGGAACCAAGTTGGAAAACAGTCTTCAGGATATCATCCAGGAGAACTTCCCCAACCTAGTAAGGCAGGCCAACATTGAAATTCAGGAAATGCAAAGAACGCCACAAAGATACTCCTCTAGAAGAGCAATTCCAAGACACATAATTGTCAGGGTCACCAAAGTTGAGACGAAGGAAAAAATGTTAAGGGCAGCCAGAGAGAAAGGTCAGGTTACCCACAAAGGGAAGCCCATCAGACTAACAGCAGATCTCTCAGCAGAAACTCTACAAGCCAGAAGAGAGTGGGGGCCAATATTCAACATTCTAAAAGAAAAGAATTTTCAACCCAGAATTTCATATCCAGCGAAACTAAGTTTCATCAGTGAAGGAGAAATGAAATCCTTTACAGACAAGCAAATGCTTAGAGATTTTGTCACTACCAGGCCTGCCTTACAAGAGATCCTGAAGGAAACACTAAACATGCAAAGGAACAACCAGTACCAGCCATTGCAAAAACATGCCAAAATGTAAAGACCACCGATGCTAGGAACACACTGCATCAACTAACAAGCAAAATAACCCAGCTAAAATCACAATGACAGGATCAAGTTCACACATAAGAATATTAACCTTAAAAGTAAACGGATTAAATGGTCCAATTAAAAGACACAGACTAGTGAATTGGATAAAGAGTCAAAACCCATCAGTTTGCTGTATTCAGGAGACCTATCTCACATGCAAAGAAACACATAGGCTCAAAATAAAGGGATGGAGGATGATCTACCAAGAAAATGGAGGACAAAGAAAAGCAGGGGTTGCAATCCTAGTCTCTGAGAAAACAGACTTTAAACCATCAAAAATGAAAAGAGACAAAGAGGGCCATTACATAATGGAAAAGGGATCAATTCATCAGCAAGAGCTAACTATCCTAAATATATATGCGCCCAATACAAGAGCACCCAGATTTATAAAGCAAGTCCTTAGAGACTTACAAAGAGCTTAGACTCCCATACAATAATAACGGGAGACTTCAACACCCCACTGTCAACATTAGACTGATCAATGAGACAGAAAGTTAACAAGGATATCCAGGAATTGAACTCAACTCTGAACCAAGTGGACCTAAAAGACATCTACAGAACTCTCCACATCAAGTAAACAGAATATACATTCTTCTCAGCACCACATCACACTTATTCCAAAATTGACCACATAGTTGGAAGTAAAGCACTCCTCAGCAAATGTAAAAGAAATTATAACAAACTGTCTCTCAGACCACAGTGCAATCAAACTAGAACTCAGGACTAAGAAACTCAATCAAAACCGCTCAACTACATGGAAACTGAACAACCTGCTCCTGAATGACTACTGGGTACATAACGAAATGAAGGCAGAAATAAAGATGTACTTTGAAACAAATGAGAACAAAGATACAACATACCAGAATCTCTGGGACACATTTAAACCAGTGGGTAGAGGGAAATTTATAGCACTAAATACCCACAAGAGAAAACAGGAAAGATCTAAAATTGACACACTAACATCACAATTAAAAGAACTAGAGAAGCAAGAGCAAACACATTCGAAAGCTAGCAGAAGGCAAGAAATAACTAAGATCAGAGCAGAACTGAAGGAGATAGAGACACAAAAAACTTTCCAAAAAATCAATGAATCCAGGAGTTGGTTTTTTGAAAAGATCAACAAAATTGATAGACTGCTAGCAAGACTAATAAAGAAGAAAAGAGAGAAGAATCAAATCGACGCAATAAAAAATGATAAAGGGGATATCACCACCGACCCCACAGAAATACAAACTACCATCAGAGAATACTATAAACACCTCTATGCAAATAAACTAGAAAACCTAGAAGAAATGGATAATTTCCTGGACACTTACACTCTCCCAAGACTAAACCAGGAAGAAGTTGAATCCCTGAATAGACCAATCAGGCTCTGAAATTGAGGCAATAATTAACAGCCTACCAACCAAAAAAAGTCCAGAACAAGATGGATTCACAGCCGAATTCCACCGGAGGTACAAGGAGGAGCTGGTACCATTCCTTCTGAAACTATTCCAATCAATAGAAAAAGAGGGAATCCTCCCTAACCCATTATATGAGGCCAACATCATCCTGATACCAAAGCCTGGTAGAGACACAACAGAAAAAGAGAATTTTAGACCACTATCCCTGATGAACATCGATGCAAAAATCCTCAATAAAATACTGGCAAACCGAATCCAGCGGCACATCAAAAAGCTTATCCACCATGATCAAGTGGACTTCATCCCAGGGATGCAATAGTGGTTCAACATACTCAAATCAATAAGCGTGATCCAGCATATAAACATAACCAAAGACAAAAACCACATGATTATCTCAATAGATGCAGAAAAGGCCTTTGACAAAATTCAACACCCCTTCATGCTAAAAACTCTCAATAAATTCGGTATTGATGGAACACATCTCAAAATAATAAGAGTCATTTATGACAAACCCACAGCCAATATCATACTGAATGGACAAAAGTTGGAAGCATTCCCTTTGAAAACTGGCACAAGGCAGGGATGCCCTCTCTCACCACTCCTATTCAATATAGTGTTGGAAGTTCTGGCTAGGACAATCAGGCAAGAGAAAGAAATCAAGGGTATTCAGTTAGGAAAAGAAGAAGTCAACTTGTCCCTGTTTGCAGATGACACGACTGTATATTCAGAAAACCCCATCATCTCATCCCAAAATCTCCTTAAGCTGATAAGCAACTTCAACAATGTCTCAAGATACAAAATCAATGTGCAAAAATCACACGCATTCTTATACACCAGTAACAAACAAACAGAGAGCCAAATCATGAATGAAGTTCCATTCACAATTGCTTCAAAGAGAATAAAATGCCTAGGAATCCAACTTACGAGGGATGTAAAGGACCTCTTCAAGAACTACAAACCACTGCTCAGTGAAATAAAAGAGGACACAAACAAATGGAAGAACATACCATGCTCATGGATAGGAAGAATAAGTATCATGAAAATGGCCATACTGCCCAAGATAATTTATAGATTCAATGCCATCCCCATCAAGCTACCAATGACTTTCCTCACAGAATTGGAAAAAACTGCTTTAAAGTTCATATGGAACCAAAAAAGAGCCCGCATTGCCAAGACAATCCTAAATCAAAAGAACAAAGCTGGAGGTATCACGCACGTGACTTCAAACTGTACTACAAGGCTACAGTAACCAAAACAGCATGGTACTGGTACCAAAACAGATATAGACCAATGGAACAGATCAGAGCCCTCAGAAATAATACTACACATCTACAGCCATCTGATCTTTGACAAACCTGACAAAAACAAGAAATGGGGAAAGGATTCCCTATTTAATAAATGGTGCTGGGAAAATTGGCTAGCCATAAGTAGAAAGCTGAAACTGGATCCTTTCCTTACTCCTTATACGAAAATTAATTCAAGATGGATTAGAGACTTAAATGTTAGACCAAAAATCATAAAAACCCTAGAAGAAAACCTCGGTAATACCATTCAGGACATAGGCATGGGCAAGGACTTCATGTCTAAAACACCAAAAGCAACGGCAACAAAAGCCAAAATTGACAAATGGGATCTAATTAAACTAAAGAGCTTCTGCACAGCAAAAGAAACTACCATCAGAGTAAACAGGCAACCTACAGAATGGGAGAAAATTTTTGCAATCTACTCATCTGACAAAGGGCTAATATCCAGAACCTACAAAGAACTCAAACAAATTTACGAGAAAAAAACACACAAACAACCCCATCAAAAAGTGGGGAAAGGATATGAATAGACATTTCTCAAAAGAAGGCATGCATACAGCCAACAGGCACATGAAAAAATGCTCTTCATCACTGGCCATCAGAGAAATGCAAATCAAAACCACAATGAGATACCATCTCTCACCAGTTAGAATGGCAATCATTAAAAAGTCAGGAAACAACAGATGCTGGAGAGGATGTGGAGAAATAACTCTTTTACACTGTTGGTGGGATTGTAAACTTGTTCAACCATTGTGGAAAACAGTACGGTGAATCCTTAAGGATCTAGAACTAGAAATACCATATGATCCAGCCATCCACTACTGGGTATATACCCAAAGGATTATAAATCATGCTACTATAAAGACACATGCACACTTATGTTTATTGCAGCACTATTCACAATAGCAAAGACTTGGAATCAACCCAAATGTCCATCAGTGACAGACTGGTTTAAGAAAATGTAGCACATATACACCATGGAATACTATGCAGCCATAAAAAAAGGATGAGTTCGTGTCCTTTGTAGGGACATGGATGCAGCTGAAAACCATCATTCTCAACAAACTTTTGCAAGAACAGAAAGCCAAACACCGCATGTTCTCACTCATAGGTGGGAATTGAACAATGAGACCACTTGAACTCTGGAAAGGGAACTTCACACACTGGGGCCTATTATGGGGAGGTGGGAGGGGGGAGGGATGGCACTGGGAGTTACACCTGATGTAAATGATGAGTTGATGGGTTCTGACGAGTTGATGGGTGCAGCACACCAACATGACACAAGTATACATATGTAACAAACCTGCACATTGTGCACATGTACCCTAGAACTTAAAGTATAATTTTTAAAAAAATGATAAAGGGAATATCATCACGGATCCTGCAGAAATACAGACTACCACCAGAGAATACTATAAACACCTCTACACAAATAAACCAGAAAATCTAGAAGAAATGGAAAAATTCCTGGACACATACACTCTCCCTAGACTAAACCAAAAAGAATTTGAATCTCTGAATAGACTAATAACAGGTTCTGAAATTGAGGCAATAATTAATAGCCTACCAACAAAAAAAGTCCAGGACCAGATGGATTCACAGCTGAATTCTACCAGAGGTATAAAGAGGAGCCGGTACCATTCCTTATGAAATGATTCCAATCAATAGAAAAAGAGGGAATCCTCCCTAACTCATTTTATGAGGCCAGTATCATCCTGATACCAAAGACTGGCAGAGACCCCACAAAAAAAAAGAATTTTAGGCCAAATTTCCTGATAAACATTGATGTAAAAATGCTCAATAAAATACTGGCAAAATTAATCCAGCAGCACATCAAAAAGCTTATTCACCATGATCAAGTTGGCTTCATCCCTGGGTTGCAAGACTGGTTCAACATACACATAAACAGAACCAATGACGAAAACCACATGATTATCTCAATAGATGCAGAAAAGGCTTTTGACAAAATTCAACAGCCTTTCATGCTAAAAACTCTCACTAAACTAGGTATTGATGGAACACATCTTAAAATAATAAGAGCTATTTATGACAAACCCACAGCCAATATCATACTGAATGGGCAAAAACTGAAAGTATTACCTTTGAAAACTGGCACAAAATAAAGATGCCGTCTCTCATCACTCCTATTCAACATAGTGTTGGAAGTTCTGGCCAGGGCAATCAGGCAAGAGAAAGAAATAAAGGGTATTCAATTAGGAAAAGAGGAAGTCAAATTGTCCCTGTTTGCAGATGACATGACTGTATATTCAGAAAACCCCATCATCTCAGCCCAAAATCTCCTTAAGCTGATAAGCAACATCAGCAAAGTCTTGGGATACAAAATCAAAGTGCAAAAATCACAAGCATTCCTATACGCCAAGAACAGACAAACAGAGAGCCAAATGATGAGTGAACTCCCATTCACAATTACTATTAAGAGAATAAAATACCTAGGAATCCATCTTACAAGGGATGTGAAGGGCCTCCACAAGAAGAACTACAAACCACTGCTCAATGAAATAAAAGAGGACTCAAACAAATAGAAGAACATTCCATGCTCATGGATAGCCATCCGGCCCAAGGTGGTTTGTAGATTCAATGCTATCCCTATCAAGCTACCAATTACTTTTTTCACAGAATTGGAAAAAGCTACTTTATATTTCATATGGAAACAAAAAAGAGCCCACATAGCCAAGACTATCTAAGCCAAAAGAACAAAGCTGGAGGTATCACACTACCTGACTTCAAACTGTAATACAAGGCTACAGTAACCAAAACAGCATGGTACTTGTACAAAAATAGATACATAGACCAATGGAACAGAACAGAGGCCTCAGAAATAACACCACACATCTACAACCATCTGATTTGTGACAAACCTGAGAAAAAGAAGCAATGGGGAAAGGATTCCCTATTTAATAAATGGTGCTGGGAAAACTGGCTAGCCATATGGAGAAAGCTGAAACTTGATCCCTTTCTTACACCTTACACAGAAATTAACTCAAGATGAATTAAAGACATAAATGTAAGACCTAATACCATAAAAACCCTAAGAAAAAAACCTAGGCAATACCATTCAGGACATAGGCATGGGCAAAGACTTCATGACTAAAACACCAAAAGCAATGGCAACAAAAGCCAAAATAGACAAATGGGATCTAATGAAACTAAAGAGCTTCTCCACAGCAAAAGAAACTACCATCAGAGTAAACAGGCAACCTACAGAATGGGAGAAAGTTTTTGCAATCTATCCATCTGACAAAGGGCTAATATCCAGAATCTACAAAGAACTTAAACAAATTTACAAGAAAAAAAGAAAAAAACTTCATCAAAAAGTGGACAACGGATATGAACAGACACTTCTCAAAAGAAGACATTTATGGATCCAACAGACACATGAAAACATGCTCATCATCACTGGTCATCAGAGAAATGCAAATCAAAACCACAATGAGATACCATCTCACACCAGTTAGAATGTCAGTCATTAAAAAGTCAGGAAACAACAGATGCTGAAGAGGATACGGAGAAATAGGAACACTTTTACACTCTTGGTGGGAGTGTAAATTAGTTCAACCATTGTGGAAGACAGTGTGGCAATTCCTCAAGGATCTAGAACTAGAAATACCATTTGACCCAGCAATCCCATTACTGGGTATACACCCAAAGTATTATAAATTATGCTACTATAAAGACACATGCACACATATGTTTATTGTGGCAGTATTCACAATAGCAAAGACTTGGAAACAACCTAATGTCCATCAATAATAGACTGGATAAAGAAAATATGGCACATATACACCATGGAATACTATGCAGCCATAAAAAAGGATGAGTTCACGTCCTTTGAAGGGACATGGATGAAGTTGGAAACCATCATTCTCAGCAAAATATCACAAGGACAGAAAACCAAACACTGCATGTTCTCACTCATAATTGGGAGTTGATTAAAACATTAATCCCATTTGTGAGGGATTTGCTTTCAAGGTCTAATTATCTTCTGAAGGCCCAATTATATGATTTGGCTCAGTAAGATTTGAGATTCGTGGGCACACCCAAATCTCAACTCAAATTGTAATCCCCATGTGTCAACTGAGCAACTTGTCATCCCCATGTGTTGAGGGAGAGAAGTGATTGGATCATGGAGGTGGCTACCCACATGCTGTTCTCATGATAGTGAGTGAGTTCTCATGAGATCTGGTGGTTTTATAAATAGTGATTTTCCTGCCCTCTTCTTACTTGCCCCCCTGCCACCTTGTGAAGAAGGTGCCTGCTCCCCATTACCTTCCGCCAAGATTGTAAGTTTCCTGAGGGCTCCTCAGTCATGTGGAACTGTGAGTCAATTAAACATTTTTCCTTTTAACTAACCATTCTCTAATATTTCTTTACAGCAGTTTAAAAACAAACTAATACATCCCACCTCCTGATACCATCACATTGATAACATATGAATTCTGGATAGACACAAACATTGAGACTATAGGAGATTAAAACCTGTCTCATTGAAGATATATTTGGGTTAAATCTGTTAAGAGATTTTTGAGCTACATGTACATGGATCTTAATATCTATACCCAGATTTGTGAAATTTTCAACCATTATTTTTTAAATAAATTTTCTTTCCATTTGTCTCCACCTTCTGCCTCTTAGACTCCCATAATGTAATTTCTTTCTCTTAATTGTGTTTCATAATCCTGTTGACTTTCCTCATTTTTTGTCACTCTTTTTTTTCTCCTCTGATTAGATAATTCCTGTCCTCAAGTTTGTTGTTTCTTTCTTCTGTGTAATCAAGTCACTGTTGAAACTATTACATATTTTGTAAACCAAAATATGTCATTGCATTCTTCATCTCTAAAATTTGTTTGGTTCTTTTATGCTTTCTCTTTCTTTTTGGAACCTCTCATTTTGTTTTTGATTACATTTATCTGTGTTCTTTTGTAGCTCATTGAGGAGCTTTAGAACAATTATTTTGAATTATTTGTCAGGCTACTTGCACATCTCCATTTCTTTAGGCTAGGTTACTGGACATTTATTGTGTTTCTTTGGTGGCATTATGTTTTCCTAATTCTCTAGAATCCTATAATTCTCCATACTCCTATCTTCCATAAGTCTTGCATAGGGGTTTGCACATTTGAAGAAGCAGTCACCTCTTGCTAATCAATGGACTGGCTTTAGTAAGGAAAGATTTTACCTGTTGGAGAAGGCACAGTGAAGTCAGCTGTGGCACTGAGCCTGGTGTCGTAAGGTTCCTGAGCTAACAGAGCAAGTGTGGATGTATGTAGGAAAGACACAATGTCTTGTTAGCTTAGACAGCTGAGATACACTTCAGCAATTGTGTGGCCATGATGACAGAGTTGCAGAAGGTCCACTGTGGCTGCAAGGGCTGTTGGGGTCCTCTTAGCAGTGCCACTGGGACTGGTAGCAAGGGCCTGGGCAAGTGGCAAGGGCCATGACCAATCATAGACATATGCATGGAGACCAGCGGTGAGCATACATGAAGCTACAAGGGTTAGGGCTGGCAGTCTGCATGTATGAGGCTGCAGGGGTCATTCTCAGGTGCCTGAACAGTGGTGGGGGCTTGTAGTAGGAGTCACATCAGCTGCGTGCACACACACAGCTATGGGATCAGCTATAAGTGCACATGGCATCACCACCCAGGTCAGCTTTTGGTGAAGCTCTGTGAAGAAGGTGACTGGGGCCCATGACAACAAACACTGTGGGGTCCTCAGTAGTGAAAGCTGCAGGGGGCGTGTGACAGCTGCAAACACTATTGATGTTCTGAACAACAGAAGTTGCTGGGGTCAGAGCAGGTCACCTGGAAATGCAGTGGCTCCCTTTGCATCGCACATGCTGATAGCTTCAACCCTTCTTCATTCCTAGCCATCTCCAGATATCTCTGCTATCCCAGGCTCACCAGTGACCTAGTGGGGTGGTACAGAAGTGGGTCCTTCAGGCAGTGCTCCAAACTGGTGGGGATGCTGGTTGGTCACCCTGCTCTCCTTTTCTCTGTGAGTGAAACTCATGGGCTGGGGAGTTTCCTTGGGGAGCATTCTTGGCTTGGGGAATAAAAGGCCAACAAAATGGCATTTTTACCAACCTTTTTATGTAACTATTCTGATCTTTTTTTTTTTTTTTTTTTTTTTTTTTTTTTTTTTTTGCTGCACTGAGTTGCTACACCTTTTAAAATGGATTTCTGACTTCTCCCAGGGCTACTTTCCCTCATGGATAGCTGTCTAATTATTGTATTGTCATAGGAGTTGAAGGCTGAGATCTCCTACTCTGCCATCTAGCTGATGTCACTCCCCTTACACATATAACTTTTTATCCTAATATAAATTATATAATATTGGCAAGGAAAATATTGTTAACCCATTTAATGGATGAATAAACTGAGGAAAAATGACACATTTCTAAGGTCAATTGTCAAAAAAGCTAGTGAAATCTAGATTAGAAACCAAGTCTTCTAATTGGTGAACAAAGTTATTTTCTATAATATTGCTTCCAAATTATCTTTCTTCCATGAGTCTGAAGTAACATCTGTTAGATGAAATTTTTTCCAAGTTCTTCAGTCAAAAAGAATTGCTCCCTTGTTGGAGTTCTCAGAGCATTTTGTTTGTAGCTCTCTTATGGCACATATCACATTCTATCTTAATTATACTATATAGCTCTTATTTTACATAAAACATCATAGGCTCCCAAAATATAGGGATCAGGACATATGTTTTTATTCCAGAGAATGTATAGCACACTGCCCTGTACATAGTATGAGATAGTGAAAGCAGGAAGCATATTTTACATAAAGAACGAAACAAATAAATGTCTTTATTACCTTTAACCTACTTATGTTTCTTATGGTGGTTTCAGTGGTCTGAATGCAGCACCTGAATTTATGCTTTAAGAATAGGGGGAATTTAGTAAAATCAATTAGTAACCACTTGTTATATCACCTTGCATATAAGAGTAAGTGAAAAGGACCACACCATACTCATAGGTATAAATAGCATTGTTCCAGGATCAAACAAGAATTTAGACATAAATGGAGATTCAGCTTCCCAGGTCCCCTGGACATATCTTGGCAGTACACACCAAGTTTCCCTAGAGCTAGGAAAGACAGTGTAAGTTGGTCCCTGGGGAGAAGACTTGGGAAAAAGGATAGGCTAGAGCTGAATATATTATTCTGTCCCTTCTCATGTCTTCTTGCCTTAGAGTTGCAATACCTACCATGTAGACTAAGCAAGGGCCATACACACTTCTACAGAAAGTATCCGAATCTGTAGATCAGTTCACTTTCTCGTGATCAGTGTAAATGTCTGAAGAATTTTATGTTTTCAGAGTAAGGACAGACAGACCATGATGAGTGGTAGAAGACACCAAGACAGATTGGCTGATTCCTGAAGAAAGCTCCAACAAGATGAGGAAGATCTTGGGAAAATGACTGAAGGTATCATTACTGAACATGATAAAGAGTATTTTGGTGAGACAAGTGGAAAATGAGATCTAGTACATCCTAACTCCAAGTTGGGGAAATTTGGGCAGCTCTGGATTTTCTGGATATTGAACAAGTGCATAAAGGATATGTTGCTTGCTCCTAAAATAGTCTGTCAGGGTTGATATTGTCTGTTGAGTACAAGCATGATCGTAACTGTAAAAAAGAAATATTTGTATAATGAAATGTTTTTCTTCCCCTAGGATATCGTACAGAGCCCAGAGTTCAAGGCTTTTGTTCTAAAACAAAGATACTCAAATGAGATTGTTCTGTGTCTTTACATGGTTCAAACTAGAGCATACTGGAGGTACATTTGTTGCAAAAAGTGGAAGAAAATGTGAAGGAAACATAGATATGCTTAAGTAATAAAAACAATTCATTGAAGTGTGAACTAGGAATAAGGCATAAGTGGTCTATAATTCTGTTCTCCAGAAATTTTGGGTTATTTTATTCCCCAGAATATAACAGGAAAAGTGAGAAAAGAGAATAAATGACTATGTATGTTTATGAATATATGTGAGTAAACATATCTGAGTATATCTAATTAAGTAAACATGTATGGGTCTAATATGATATAATAACAATTCATGCTTGTAGGTAATAATGTTGGATCAAGTCCTATGTCAAATGTCCTCCATGCATTCTCGCATTTAATTCTCACAGCACAATCTAATAAAGTAGGCATTATTATAGCTTTTCTCATTTTACAGGAGAGGATATGGAAGTACGTAGTAATTGTTAAGTGATCTGTTCGGTATGACACAACTATTGTGAAATGGAAATAAGACTAAATTTTGTTCTGATTCTAAATCAGTGTTCTTAAATTCTATGCAGAGGTGAATTTTTGGTAAATTGTGTGGCTGATGGAATCGTGGGTTGTTACAAATGTCCTGAAGAGTAGAAGCCTCTACATTGGTGTTGCTTCCTACTGGGGCTAGACCATGGGTAAAGCTAGCCACTTCTACTCCCAGAACAGTTTCTTTTCCTCAAGAAAAACATTAGATCAAAGGTATTGAAGAACTAGGCCAGGAACTCCTTGCCAGTTAACTATGAGTGAAGTGTAGCTTGGAGGCTGGGAGTAAGGGACAATCTTTTCCCACCCAGAAAAGAGCCCTGAGCTCTGCCAGTGTGTGCTGCTATGGAAAGGAGACAGTGGTGACAATAATATGCATTTGACACATCATCATTCAATTCCTTGCCATGAGCTATGCCCAAAATATCTCTAGTCCAGGCGAATGTGAGAGTGAATCCTGACTGACGTACCAATCTTTCTGTGCCAAGAGAAGAACATAGTGGACAGGAGGTTGTCAAAAAAAAAAATGAATAATGGTCTGAATGCAGCACCTGAATTTATGCTTTAAGAATAGGGGACATTTAATAAAAATCAATTAGTAAGCTAGTTGGTCTAGCTCACAGAAAACATTCTGCCTTCCAGCATTAAAAGATCGATCTGTCTTTCTGCATTTATGTGCCTTTCTTCCTCTCCTTACCTTTCTGGGCCAGAGTATTAAAAAATAGTTCATATTTAGAAACACGGACCTACCAAGTGAATTAATAACAAAGCTGAAATCTAATGTGCTCAGACACTAGGGATGTGTTTACTATGAAAGTGTCCTGGGTGTGCATGCAGTGGATATTTCAAAGATATGCAGCGTATAGATATGTGCTTCCTGCCAGCGAAGACCCAGATTATTGCTTCCTTCTGTCTCTGACCTATATCCTGTGAATCCCAAAGCACCACAGGATTTATTAATCCACATATTAGTTCATATTCAATTAAAACTTATGTGTTTCCCAGTCACTGTTCTAGACATTTCGCTCAGAGTCGTGAAGGACAAGGTCTTGAGTTTGGGAAGCTTGCAGTGCAGCAGGGAAAAATATTGATGCATGTGAATGCTGTGCACTGGGAAGAAAATGTTGATGATGCGTTTGACCCAGTTTGTGTAGATACCTCCTAAATGGAATTATGAATCTTGAGTATCATGGAATAATTCCATACAAATGGAATTATGCAATAGGAAGAGGGAAGAGAGTATGGAGAGCCGTGGAGGTCAGAGAGATTATAGTGTGCTTGGGGAGCAAACATTAGTTGAGTATGTCTGGAGCATGGACTATCACTTAGAGGGTCACAAGAAATGAAGTTGGAGAAATACGTAGGAATCAAAACATGAAGTGCCTCCTGTGTGTGGTAACTGAAACCTTTGCATGTTTATGTGAAGTCAATGCAAGGGTCACTAAGACATGTTCCAATAGTTTTAACAGTTTTAAAATTTCATCATACTCTAATTTGAATAAACTATGCTAGATCAAGAACCAGGGATCACCCAAATATTAAACTTCTTAACTTTTTCTGACTTGATGTTTTTATTTATGTTTCCCTTCAGGTAAGAATAAATTTTTGTGCAGTGAGTTCTTAATTAAACCAATAACTGAAATCAACATGGGAGAGACAAGTGGGTTCCTGTTCATTGCCAAAGGAGCTAGGAATGATGTAAATATTGACATTCCAATCATTGTCATCAGGTGCGTGAGAGTTAGGATGGAGGTGCATTTTTTAAAAATTGATGAAAGTGTTTGCTTCACATTTGAAGATGTGTCCCATTAACGTAAATTATTTTATGAGTCTCATTCACAGAAAAGACTGAATTATTAACGTATTTTTGTCTTATATTTGATGCCATGGTCCTCTTTATTATTTGTGGTGTTGCCATAGAAGACTTCAGTGTTGCTCAGTGCTTTTAATCATGCTGTGGCTAAACATTACTCTGGTCACTGAGTTCATCCTGATGGGCTTTCCCGCTGCCCCCATGGCTGCAGGTCCTGCTCTTCTTCCTCTTCCTTGTGGTCTACCTGTTAGTGGTGGTAGAGAATCTTGTCATCATGCTCACTGTTTGGGTCACTAGCTCCCTCCACAAGCCAATGTACTATTTCCTGAGTAGCATGTCCTTTCTGGAGGTCTGGTATGTCTCTTTCACAGTCCCCAAGATGCTGGACGGATTCCTCCTCAGAGACGGTGCATCTCCTTCACAGGTTGCATGACCCAGCTCTACTTCTTTATCTTGCTTGCTTGCACAGAGCATATACTCCTGGCGGCCATGGCCTATGACCGCTACGTGGCCACTTGCCACCCTCTTCGATACTCAGTCATCATGACCACAGGTTATTGTGGGCAGCTGGTGGCTTTCTCTTACATGAGTGGGTTCATGGTCTCTGTCATCAAGGTCTATTTCATTTCACATGTTGCTTTCTGTGGCTTCAATGTTATGAACCACTTTTTCTGTGATATCTCACCAATCCTCAAACTGGCGTGTAAAGACATGTCCACAGCTGAGCTAGTGGACTTTGCTTTGGCTATTGCCATTCTTGTGTTCCCTCTCATTACCACTGTCCTCTCCTATATCTACATTGTCTCCACCATTCTGCATATATCCTCCATCCAGGGAAGGAAGAAGGCCTTCTCCACCTGTGCATCTCACCTCACTGTAGTCATAATTTGTTACACAGCCATGATTTTCATGTATGTTCAGCCCAGAGCTATTGCATCATTTAATTCCAACAAACTGATCTCAGCTGTATGCAGTCCTCACACCCATGCTAAATCCATTCATCTACTGCCTAAGGAACCAGGAAGTCAAAAATGCTATCAAAAAGACCTTGAGGGGTGGCTAATGTCTCCTTCTCAGTTGAGCCCTGCTGATTTGAGGAGAAGACAGTGTCCACGCAGGATGCCATTCCCATGACATTTATCATAGCCCTACTTATTATTATCACTGCTCTACAGGCCTGGATTCTTAAATAAATCACAACATGGCCAAAGTGAAAAAAAATTAAAAGAGAAACAGGATACTTGATATTATTGCTTTAAGCATTAACTATTATTAACATACATGTAAATATATCATAAGTACCTTGGAATAATATAATAATAAATATTTAACACATACAAGATGTTGTTCATAGCACATTACAAATAATAAATTATTTGATTCACATAATACCTTAGGGATTATTTATGATCAGTTGCCTGATAATGCAGATCAGAAAACTGAAGCACAGAGAGGTTATGTAAGTTGTCCAAGACTACATACCTAATTTATATCAAAGCCACTACTTAAGCCCAAGGAGTTGGGCTCTAAAATCCACTGAATTAGAGCCTCTTTATATCTACAATTCTGTGATAGTAGCACTAGAGCCATATTAGCTAACAAACACTGAGGTCTGAATGGAACAAGCAATCTAGTGATTAAGGTATGTATAGACGTGATGATAACTGACAATAATGATACAGTGATGGTGGTGATAGTGGCAGTTGTGATTACATCAACTTAGTGATTATGGATTATTATTGATATTAATAATATTGATCATTTTGCAATGTTCTTCCAATTTTAGCTTCCTTCTAGGACTGTAACAGTTAATTTCTCATTTCAAGAGTGAAATCAATAGTTCCATGAGAGATGAAAGAATCGATATTACTGTAACTTTTACCTTACATTTGCATCTCTTCAGACACTTTCTTTAGAGATGTTGAATTTTTGTGGCCTTCCATGCTATATCATGACTACCATCAGCAAACTAATGGAATATCATTCCATCAATAGATGTCTGAGCTGAAACTCTCAAGACATTTCTACGATATAGGTCTACATAAAAATTAGGTGAAAAACAAATCAAAATTTCTAAGACAAATGAGAGTGTTAAATATCATTGAGGCATGTGCTGACTAGATAAAGAAATATAGTGTACCAGAGAAAATTCTACAAAATTTCATTAATTGAGACTAAATATAGAAGAAATAGTCAGGAAGAGCCACTCCAGCTGTATATCCTGACTCTTTTAAGTGGGAGCCCAAAATTTGTCTACCCTTCTCATCTAAATCACCTTCAAAGTTATTCAAAATATCTGACTAGCAGTCCTCATATATTGCTCTTCTAATATTACTCTACTGCTTAAGAATTCTTGATTTGAATTAAATATGCTTTATCCATTATTTTTATTATTATTATTTTAGAATTACTCTAGCATTCATAAAACTTAATAATATCTTCTCTCCATCTATACCAACCCAACCTTATATTTTCCTCATCACCAGTATGAAACATCCATTCTGATAATATCAGTCACTAGAATGTACTCAGTAATTATAAAATATCAATTCTTGCCTTGCTTAATGTATTCATTTATTTATCCCTTCTTGTGCTTTATTCCATGCCAGGCATTGTGATTGTCTATGAGGATACAATAGACAATGAACAAACAAAACAAATACACACAAATTTTTCCATTCAAGAGTTCAGAGATGAACACAGAAGATATAAGTATAATTACATTATAAAGTATAGGTGTGAGGAAAGAGGAAAAGTGTTCTATGAAAGCAAATGGTTGGTGAGTGACTAGGATAGTCAGAGATATTCTAGCAGAAGTGGAGTTTAAGCTAACACTTGAAGCAATTAGACAGATAAAAAATGGTGGCCGGGCGTGGTGGCTCAAGCCTGTAATCCCAGCACTTTGGGAGGCCGAGACGGGCGGATCACGAGGTCAGGAGATCGAGACCATCCTCGCTAAAGCGGTGAAACCCCGTCTCTACTAAAAAAAAAAATACAAAAAAACTAGCCGGGCGAGGTGGCGCGCGCCTATAGCCCCAGCTACGCGGGAGGCTGAGGCAGGAGAATGGCGTGAACCTGGGAGGCGGAGCTTGCAGTGAGCCGAGATCCCGCCACTGCACTCCAGCCTGGGCAAGAGTGAGATTCCGTCTCAAAAAAAAAAAAAAAAAAAAAAAAATTGGTGAGTAATAGTGAGTGTCAGAGTTTGGAGGGAAAGGAATGGACAAGAATCAAGAAAGATAGTAGCACACTCAAAGAACCAAAAGATGATTAACATGTCTGGAGAATAAAGGGGCATGAGGAAGAAGGGGGTCACATGAGGAAGTAATTTCATCATTACCAATAAAAATCTTGCAATTTGTGAATTTTCTTTTTAAAAAATTATGAATACACAGTAAATTCTGTAAAGGCATTTTTCAATTTCTACAATTACTAGATCTTCAACCTGTAGTACTTCTACAAGGTGAATGTCAGTCATTAATAAGGTGAGGCAGGGGCAAGTTGAGTTGACTAAATATTTGGCCTCAGCTACAGCACCTTTTCATTTTGAATAGCAGATATCCATTATCATTTATATGTTTGACTTCCTCAGTATGTTGTGAGTTCCTTTAGAGTAGAAACTAACCTTATTCGTTATTGTACCTTACAATACCTGCCATAGTACCTAATAAGTACTGTGCAGGTGATTATTTCTCTCTTCTAGCCCCCAGTTTTCCATTCTTTGCATCTCTCTATCCCTCTCCATACCCCATCTTTAAGTAGTTGGAGAAAAACTGATCCTGTGGACTCTATCCCTCTGGATGTATTGGCCTCTGACTTCCAATTTGGTTGGGCCAATGGGAGGCACTAGCAGGGAATGGAAGCTGCAAAGAGAAGACAAGGGCTTTCCTCCCTCGCTGGTTCAGTGGCTCGGGCACTGGCTACAACTTCTGTAACAGAGGCACCCCTTCCAAGGATGCAGCTGCCACTGGGTTTCTGCACTGCTCATCCTTAAGTCACTCAGCATCTCTTGCTGGTTGTTTTCACCTTGTCTGACCTCTGTTAATAGTTGTAACATTTAATTCTACTCAAAAACTTATGCAAGAATTGCTTTCTGTTTCTTGCTGACTGGTATGACATTTGATAAATATTAGTCAAATTGAAGCATATCTCAGTGGCAATGCATGGAATAAATATGTCATTGTAAAAACTCAAGTGTTTACATTTTAAAATCAATAACATAAGCAAAGCTCATTTTCTGCTTAAATATGATAAATGGTGGAATTGAATAAAATACAAAACCTTTTGTTCCACGTTTACATTTTCAAGTATTACCCCATAAATAACTTCTACTGTTCTTCCATCCCCATGATGCCACTTCCAAATTCAACTGCTTCTGAGATGTCTGAGTTAACACGGTCAGAAAATTTAAACAGAAATTTTAAATATATTGTGCTTCAGTTTTTCTGCCACTTATCTTAAGACTCCATCTGCCATCAGGAAGCAGTGAGTTCCTGTAGAACTAGTTGAATAAGTTTGCTACTCAGAGAACCACCCCTCTGCTTTTTCCCTTTTAGGCTTCTCATTCTCTCATCAAAGCAAATCAGCTTCTATCTTAAGATCCGTTCAAGAATTTCTCCAATATACTTTTCCTGTTGCTTCTAACTCAATCATTCAGGTTCACTAAATTCCAACAAATAACAAATTTTGACCTTTAAAACTGCTGTTTTGATATACGTTTACAATGTGGAATGATTAAATCAGGTAACAAATCTGTCACCTCACAATACTTATCATTTTTCGTGGTGAAAACATTTAAAATTGCAATTTTGAAATATACAGTGCATTATTTATTGTAGTCACTATTCTGTGCCATAGATCACTAATGATTATTCTTCCAACTATTAAACCTTATAAAAGAGGGAAATCATTTCTTTAGTGGTAACATGGATGAATCTAGAAGACATCATGTTAAGTGAAAAAAGCCAGGCACAGAAAGACAAATACTGCATGATCTTCTTGTATGTGAAATCTAAAAAAGTTGAACTCATAGAAGTAGAGAGTAAAATGGTGGTTATCAGGAAATGAAGGAGGAAGGATGGGAGAGAACATGGAGATGCTGGTCAATAGGTACAAAGTTTTATTTAAAAAAAGGAATAAATTCCGGAGTATTGTATAGCAAAATGATTATAGTTAATAGTAATGTAATGCATCCTTAAAAATTGCTAAGAAACTATATTTTAAGTGTTCTCACCACAAAAAAATTATAAGCATGTGAGGTAATAAATATGCTGAATTAGCATAATTGATTTAATTATTGCACAAGGTACACATATATCCAAATATCATGCAGTACGCCATACATTTATGTAATTTTTATTTGTCAGTTAGAAATCAAATAAAATTCAAAAAACTGTGACCTACATTATACCTAATGGTGAAACTCTTTTTTTTGTTTGTTTGTTTGTTTATTTTTTTATTTTTATTTTTTTTAATTTATTTATTATTATTGTACTTTAAGTTGTAGGGTACATGTGCATAACGTGCAGGTTTGTTACATATGTATACTTGTGCCATGTTGGTGTGCTGCACCCATCAACTCATCATTTACATCAGGTATAACTCCCAGTGCAATCCCTCCCCCCTCCCCCCTCCCCATGATAGGCCCCTGTGTGTGATGTTCCCCTTCCTGAGTCCAAGTGATCTCATTGATCAGTTCCCACCTATGAGTGAGAACATGCGGTGTTTGGTTTTCTGTTCTTGTGATAGTTTGCTAAGAATGATTTATGACCCAGCCATCCCATTACTGGGTATATACCCAAAGGATTATAAATTATGCTGCTATAAAGACACATGCACACGTATGTTTATTGCAGCACTATTCACAATAGCAAAGACTTGGAATCAACCCAAATGTCCATCAGTGACAGATTGGATTAAGAAAATGTGGCACATATACACCATGGAATACTATGCAGCCATCAAAAAGGATGAGTTTGCGTCCTTTGTAGGGACATGGATGCTGCTGGAAACCTAATGGTGAAACTCTTAATGCCTTCCCCATAGGTAGGGAATAAGGTGAGAAGGCCCACTCACAACTCCTCTTCAACACAGTTGCTGTAAGTTCTAGTTCATGAAATAAAGCAAGGAAATGGAACTAAAGGCATAAAGCTCAGAATAGAAGAAAAAATGCTGGGCGTGGTGGCTCAAGCCTGTAATTCTAGCACTCTGGAAGGCCGAGGCAGGTGGATCACCTGAGGTCAGGAGTTCGAGACCAGCCTGGCCAACATGGTGAAACCCTGTCTGTACTAAAAATACAAAACAATTAGCTGGGCATTGTGGCATGTGCCTGTAGTCCCAGCTACTTGGGAGGCTGAGGCAAGAGAATTGCTTGAACCAGGGAGGTGGAGGTTGCAGTGAGCCGAGATCGTGCCACTGTACTCTAGCCGGGGTGACAGAGCAAGACTCTGTCTCAAAAAAAAGAAAAAAGAAAGAAAGAAAGAAAAAGAATAGGATAAAAAGCCTGTCCTTAAAGCATATAACATTGTTGTCTATGTAGGAAATCAAAGGAATCTACAACAAAAAGCTGAGAACTAAAAATAACTTCAGCAAGGTCATAGGATACATGACAAACATACAATAGTTAAGTATTCTAAAGTGAATATGTACACACTTAAATTAATAACACAATACCATTTGAAATTACTCAAAAAAGAAATAGGTGATATAAACATAACAACACATTACAAAACTTGTATGCTTAAAACTACACAATGCTGATAAAGGAAATCAAAGAAGATCTAAATAAATTGAGAAATGTACTATGTTCATGGAATGGAATACTTAATAAAGGAATGATGTCAGCTCTCTCCAAACTGACATACAAATTTAGTTCAATTTCTCTCAAAACCAGAGCAAGTTTTTTTTGTCAGTATTGACAAGATTATTCTAAAATCCATATGAAAAGCAAATAAACTAGAACAACTAAAATAAACTTCAAAAGAATAAAAAGTAAGGGGAATCAGTCCACCAAATTTCAACATTGTAGACTATTTATTTGTTAGAGTGCTACAATATTATTTATTATAGAACTATAAGATTATGTGTTATTTAGGATGGCATAGGCACATAAATCAATAAAACAGAATAACTAATCTAAAAATAGACTCATAAACATATGCTCACTGATTTTTGAAAAATGTCCAAAAGCAATTAAATTAAGGAAAGAACACCTTTTCCACAAACGGTGCTGAAGCATTTGGGCATCTCTGGATTTGGAGCATCCATAGATAAGCCTCGATCCAAGTTTCATATCTTACACAAACATTTACTCAAGATGGATCATGGACTTAAGTTAAAATGCAACTATAAGGCTGACTGAGGGAAAAAAAAAAAAAAACAGGAAGAACCTATGGGATCTAGAGCCAGATAAATAATTCTTAGAATTCACACAGAAAAGAAGATCCATAAAAGTTTTACAAATTGGACTTCATTGAAATTAAAAACATTTGGTTTGTAAAAGACTCTGTAAAGAGGATCAAAAGAGAAACTGGAAGAATATATTTGCAAACAGTATAGAAATAGGATCTGTAGTATATAAAGAACTCTCAAAACACCAGTTTAAAAGTCAGGAAACAACAGATGCTGGAGAGGATGTGGAGAAATAGAAACACTTTTACACTGTTGATGGGAGTGTAAATTAGTTCAACCATTGTGGAAGACAGTGTGGAGATTCCTCAAGGATCTAGAACCAGAAATATTATTTGACCCAGCAGTCCCATTACTAGGTATATACCCAAAGGATTATAAATCATTCTACTATAAAAACACATGTACACGTATGCTTATTGCAGCACTATTCACAATAGAAAGACATGGAATGAACCCAAATGCCCATCAGTGATAGACTGGATGATGAAAATGTGGCACATATGTACCATGGAGTACTATGCAACCATAAAAAAATGATGAGTTTATGTCCTCTGCAGGGAAATGGATGAAGCTGGAAACATCATTCTCAGCAAACTATTACAGGAACAGAAAACCAAACACCACATGCTCTCACTCATAAATGGGAGTTGAACAATGAAAACGCATTGACACAGGGAGGGGAACATCACAAACAGGGGCCTGTCTGGGGTGGGTGCCTAGGGGAGGGATAGCACTAGGAGAAATACCTAATGTAGATGACAGGTTGATGGGTGTAGCAAACCACCATGGCACGTATATACCTATGTAACAAACCTGCACATTCTGCACGTGTATCCCAGAACTTAAAGTATAATTTAAAAAAACAATAATAACAATCATCTAAATAGAAAACAGGCAAAAGAAATGAAAAACATTTCATTGGATATATATATATCCAATGATATATAGGTTGCAAATAAGCACATGAAAAGATGTTCAATTTCATTAACCTCTAGGTAAATGCAAATTAAATCACAATAAGATCACAACACACCTATTAAAAACATGAAAATGGCCGGGCGCGGTGGCTCAAGCCTGTAATCCCAGCACTTTGGGAGGCCGAGACGGGCGGATCATGAGGTTAGGAGATCGAGACCATCCTGGCTATCACGGTGAAACCCCGTCTCTACTAAAAATACAAAAAATTAGCCGGGCGCGGTGGCGGGCGCCTGTAGTCCCAGCTACTCGGGAGGCTGAGGTAGGAGAATGGCGTGAACCCGGGAGGCGGAGTTTGCAGTGAGCTGAGATCCGGCCACTGCACTCCAGCCTGGGCGGCAGAGCGAGACTCCGTCTAAAAAAAAAAAAAAAAAAAAAAAACATGAAAACATAAAGTAGTGACAATACTTAATGATGGCAAGCATGCAGAGAATATGTATCACTCACACATTTCTGGTAGTAATTTAAAATGGAACAACCAGTCTGGAAAGTAGTTTGGAAGTTTCTTTAAAACCTGAACATTCAATCGACATATGAGTCAGCAATTGCATTCTGTGCATGTTCCTCAGAGAAATGAAAACTTATGTTCACATGAAAACTGTACACAAATGTCTGTAGTAACCTTATTCATAATAGCCCCAAGCTGAAAACAACCCATATGTCCTTCAACTGGTGCATGTTTAAACAAAACTGAGCTACGTCCATAGCATGCAATACTACTCAGCAATTAAAAAAATAAATGATTGATGTACACAATGACCTGGATAAATCTCTAGAGAATTATACTGAGTGAAAAAAGTCAATTTCAAAAGATAACATATGATTTCATTATATTGCATTCCTAAAATGACAAATTGTAAAAATGAAAAACAGGTTAGTGGTTGCCAGGGGTTAAAGAAAGAAATGAGGACCCTCTGTATCCTGACTGTATTTGTGTGGATATACAGTGTGCGATAGTGTACAATAATTTTGTAACACATTATCACTTTGAGAAACTGAGAAAAGCACACATGGAATATTTCTGTATTATTTAACAACCATATAACAGTTTTTAGCTTAGTCCTCATATTTTCCATGAGCATATTCATAAAATATTAACTAATATCATTGCATCTATCTTTTCAATATTTATATTTTTTTATTTCATGTTGTATCGACAAAAATTTCCAAAGCAACATAAAATAATGGAGATTAAAAAATGTTCTTGCCATCTTCTGTTTTAATGAGAACACATCTACTACTTCCCCATTTGGTACATACATTTGCTTTAAATAGGTAAATATTCCACCAGCCCTTATCTGTAGTGCCAAAATCCAAGCAGTTTTAAAAACTGAACGTTTGTTCCTAAGTTTGGGACCTGAATGTATAAAACCTGTGGTGAACTGATATGAGATTGTTTGTGGTCTTTACTTATTTCACATTGTATAAATAGTCACATATTATACTGTAGACATATTCATATGTTAGATCATAAGATGGTGCTTCAGAACTCTTTGGGGATTTGGGGAAATGTATGGTATATGCTGCATATTGCTTTTTAAAATCTGAAAAAGCCAATTTGTTGTAGATAAAGAAACGTGGACCTGTTATTTATTTAAGAATGTATCCCCTTTATCCTCATGGGTGTCAGGTTTATCAAGTGGATTAAACAATGCATATATTGAAATGAATATGGTTTATTTTATTTTGACCTATTGATGTGGTCTATCAACTGGTAATAGCTAAAAGCAAACTGACATCAACTTCAAAAAATCTAAAGAATTTGGGCTGGGCTGGGTGGCTCACACCTGTAATCCCAGGACTCTAGGAGGCCTAGGTGAGAAGATCACCTGAGGTTGAAGACTCCTAGGTTTGAGACCAGCCTGACTAGCCAACATGGTGAAACCCTGTCTCCACTAAAATAAAAAAAATTAGCCAGGCATGGTGGCGCATGCCTGTAATCCCAGCTACTTGGGAGGCTGAGGCAGGAGAATTGCTTGACCTGGGAGCAGAGTTTGCAGTGACCTGAGATCATGGCATTGCACTCCAGCCTGGGCGAAAAGAGTGAAACTCTGTGTCAAAAAAAAAAGAAAAGCAAAATCTAAACAATTGAAAATATGCCTCATTTAGACAGCACTACCCTGGCAACCAAGAAAACACTAATTCAACCAATTGCTAGCTTTAAAGGTTTTTCAACTAACAATACAGAATGTTAATTATACTATATGCGTGTGTATGTGTGTGTGCACACATACATACACACACATACACACATGTTCTTATTCAAAATAGAGTTTATTATACCGTCTATGGCATATGATTTTACTCTAAAGTAGGCTTTTATTTTAAGAGTATTTTCAGATAGTCTTTTATACCCTACTCTTCCTTGCTGCTGCAAATTCATTTTGCTGCTGCAAATTCATTTTATCATTTGCTTCTGGCTTGGTCAATTCCCCATGATTTCCTGAGTGTCTTTTTTATTTCAGGAGCGCTAAGTTTCATTCTTAACATGGGATCTGTGAGACTTATGAGCAGCACACTGATACAGATAACAACTGCCCAATAACACTCGGTTTGTTCTGATTATTTAAATTTTTGGAAATGTTTCCTCCCAATTACTTATAAAAATCCTTCTTAAACTCAGAATCTCAAGATCTTTCTCTTATGTCTCCAATGTGCTCATGAATAATTCTTTCTCCTGTCCCAACAGACTCAGATTCAACAAATATTATTGAACAATAGCTAATATTTATTGAGAAATGCTATGTTCTCAGTGCTGTTCTAAGAAACTTCCATTCATATATTAATTAATTTAATCCTCACAACAACTCTATGAAGTAGACATTAGAATTATTCTCATTTTACAGCTGAGAAAACAGAGGCCCAAGGAGTTTAAATATTTTCACAAGATCCCTTAGTTGAACACAGCAATGTGACTGTGAATCCCATGTAATTAATTTGCTGGACCTCAATATGACACAGAATACTGTGGATTGAGTGGGGTGTCAAATCTTGTCACAAACTTAAAATGCCTATGATGTATGTTATTTTCATAATGGATATCATTATATGGAAAACAACCATATACAACAAAATCCCAAATTTTTTTTAAAAAATCCAATACAAACATGGAACTCAAACCCAGAAACCCTAACTCTCAACTCAGTGCTCCTTGTATGACATCATGGAGTTAATGAGTGTCAACTATATGGCATCAGGAGACAAAGAAGGAACTGTCTAGCATTGTTGAGCCCCTGTCATGCTCCAGGATCTGTACATATATTAATGACATTTACTCCTCTCAACAATCCTGTCAGGCATATGAATCCTATTATGTAGATTAGGAATGTAAGGCCCAAAGGGTTAAATAAATTGCCCAAAATTACATATCTGAGTTAGAATATCAGCCCGTGTCTTTCTTTTGAGCAGGAGTATGACATGATAGAAAGGGGAGACTGACAAGGAACAGGAAGGCAAGAGAGGGAAATATGAGTTCAGGGGTATCTTGACATTCTCTCTTTCATGAAACTTCCTGATAAAACCCTATGGCCTGAGCTTTCCAAACCTTCCCCTTCCCTGTCCTCTGCCCCAGTCTTTTTTTCCCTCTTGTATCTCTTTTGGTCTCTTGGGCTTCTGCCTCAGAGCCATCCCAAAGCATCAGAAGGAGGAGGGGAAAATGGGGACTGAAGAAGTGAGGTGCGGGATAAAGGAATCTTTCCTAGCTTGGCAGTGTTCTCTATCTATGGGAGGAAGAGAAAGTGGAATCTCTTTATCATCTTTCTTTGTCCTGATGCTTCAACCTTCTTTTCCAAACATCTTGTAAGTCCTCTCCTAACCAACCCAGCTATCTCAGGAGGACCTTGATGAGTCAGTGACATCTGAATAAAGTGAGTGGATCTGCTGATTCTTCTTCAAGTGGTCAATTATCCCAGGTTTTCTTTACTTATGTCTAATATATCCATCTTCTTATTCCTCTCTATAGCTAATAAAATCCCAAATCCCTCAATATTTTCCACATATGGTTAATTCTGTTGATACTTAGACTAATATCACTTTCTTTATCTTTTCCTCTCATAGCTGGTCCTTTATTTATTCATAATCTACCTGCTCTCCCTACAGTATTTCTGAACATCCATGTCCAGTCTATCCTTTCCATATTCTAGTTATCTTCACCTTGTCTCCCATTGGATTTATTTCCTGAATAGCAAGTTCATTCTACCCAAATATTATACCTCTTATTCACATAAGTCCAATCTTCCTGCATTTAATCTAACTTCCTCGTGTTTTATCTAGTCCCTGCAGATCTAAAATCAATGTATGTTTTACTTGCATATAATTCCAGCTGTGTCATATTCTCAGTTAACCACTTAAATTCTCTATTCCTGACCATTTATACCCAGATCCCTTTTACATTCTTCCATCTTTATATTCCATTCCTCCTATCTGGAATTCATCTCTTCTGCCCGCATCACAGCTTTGTGCATTTTTCCATGCATTCAAGCATCCATACAGCCACCTTTAATAATCAGTAACTAAAGCAGATCTTATAATAGGAACCACTGTCAGAAGGCAAGACAGACACACTAGCGAATAATCTAGTGCATAGGAATTGGGGTACTTTGGGAGGGGTGATAACTAAGGGACTAAAACATAAAAAATAAAAATTCCTGGAGTGAGTGTTTTTGGCAGAGAGATGTGTAAAGTTACGGAGTTAGATAATACCATGACATGTGTAGAAAATGGTAAATAGTGGACAATGACTGAACTGTTGTATAACAGTTAAAAGGACATACATTTGATGCTTTATGGGAGGATTTTGTATGTGCTCTCAAAAACCGGATGCCATTGTGGTCAGCGGTTTCTACAGAGAAATATGACTCTAATAATAAGTGGAAGTTATATAGATGAGAATACAGACTGGAGGAAAAAAGACCAAGTAAGATCCTATTTAAGTAGTTAAATCAAGAAATACCAAGGACCTGCTGTGAGGAACTAGGAGGAAGCCAGTAGAAATAGGGCAGAAGAAAAGGGACTGATATGAGAGATCATTAAAGAGGCATTTTAGCTAGAAATTGGATTAGTTAAGTGTGGGATGTGTGTGGGGGGAGAGGAGGATGGGTACGGAATATCTAGGAAATTTCCAAATGGCTTGCTTAGGAGACTGTATGAAAGCTAATGCCATTTATTGTAATAGAGGAATAACTTGCTTGGGGAAGGTTATTCTAGACATAGTATATTTGTGGTACCCATGACACCCATGGAATTATATCCACTATCCACTCCATACTCCACCATTAAGGACATGTGGGGCCACTTCAGCTACGGAGGTGCTTCTTACATCTACCTGAGCAACAACAGCAGTGATACAGCAAGCAAAATGATATATAGGCTTTCATGGACTCTAATGGGAGCTCTAACCAGAGGAATCTCACCAACCTGTGAAGGGAAAAGGAAGAAACCAGGGTAACTAATGTCTCTATGGGGAGATACCCCATGAGCCAAGACTTGAAGGTTAAATAGGAGTTAGCCATACTCAGGGAGATTGCCGCATGAGGAAAGCTATGAGGTGATACACGTGGTGTGTGATGAGAGCTGCAGGGTATAAAGTACACTGTAGACTGTGGTAAGAAATAAGGTTTAGGTGAAAGCAGTGGCAAAACAAGAAGTGCCTATAGGCCTTGTACCTGTAGGCTAAATAATTTGAAACTTTATTGTGTACACAAAGGGGCACTATGGATGAGTTTTAAGGAGGGGACTAAAATGGTCAGTTTTGAGCTAAGGTCTCACCTTTAAGGGTAAAACTATAAGCAGAAAGATCAGTTAGGGGTCCATGTGTGAAAAGCTATTTTTTTCAAGTGTGCAGAACATCAAACATGAAGGTTGAAGTGGCTAGAAAATATGAATGAAAATCTGAGGCCAAGAGAATCAAAAACACAAAGAAGGGTATATGAGGCAGGTATTGAGAAAGGATCAAGGCTAAGGTCATAAATGGCAAGTGTAGGTTTAATGTTCCCACTTTTCTATGTATCCACATGTATGGTATAGGGATAGACATGTGGCTTAAACTTTCATGGATGGAAAGATAAGATATGCCCCTACAACTAGATTGTAAGATCCTGAAGACTCAGCATGTGTCCATGAACCTTTATATACCACAACTCTTAGCCCATGGTCTAGAGCATTGTTGATCAACCATAAATTTTGAAATAAGTAAAATTGTGGGTGTGGATGGTAAGAATGGGAGTGATGGGAAATGAAAGCCAGGGACGTAGGTGTTTTGTAATTGCATTACCATATTAAGAGAAACTTCAAGGACTCCAGTACTGAGTAATGGTCAAGTAATGATAGCAGAGCATGAAGGGAAGAGAAACATGGTATAAAATCATTAGTAGGTTGGTTTGATTTGAGAGCACATTCTAACCCTGCTAACTTCAGAGGAACAGATCTAAGATTAAAAATTAAGAAATCTGAGAAGATTACATCCAGATGCTCAGCTGACTCTACACCATTCTCCTTTCGAAACTCTACACTCTCTCCCAATGCTGAAACTGTACAGGGGCACAAGGTAAAAATAACCCTTCCTTCATATCAACTCCCATGTAAAAATGCCAACTTCTTTTCGTCATGAGACACAAAAATGGCTTGAAGTTTTTAAAGAGAAAGGGAAATTTTATCTTTGATACAAAGTTATACAAAGAGAGTATCCTAGTAAATGCATGTTTTTATGTGGGCCTTAATGTTAAACAAAGGTACTCTATTCTTATTTCAAGATACTCAGTACAACGTTCAGAACTGACGGAATTCTTAGTCTTTCTGCCATCCATCATCCATTTCCTAATCTGATTTCCAGGTGAATCCCAAGTCTTCCTTGTAAGTACTGGGTTCTATAGACTTCCACTCTACAGGTGCTGTGAACTTCTTGTGTTCTGCTTTTGTTTTTCTTTCCATCTGGCAGGAAGGAACTGTTTCTCTAAATGAGTCCCAAAGATCCTCTCTCCCAGCTGTAAATCCAAGATGTATTGTACAGTCCCTCCTTTACGTCATCTAAATATTTTGGAAGCTCCAAGGTCCTGACTTCCTGGTTCCACTTCTTGCTATTTCTGCAACCCAGAATTAGTCACTTAATTCTATATTTTAGTTTCTTTAGGCATTAAGTTGTAGCTATTAGTAGTACTAGCTCACAGGATTGTTCTGAAGATCAAGTGAATTGATACTGCTAATGTTTAGAGCAGTGTCTGAACTAATAATAACTCAACTGCGTTATACGTGATTGTTATTCCTCCATTGTGTAACTTATTTCCTCAAAACAAAGTCATGATCCAACTCATAGACAAACTCTCATTTTAGGCCACCCAGACTCCCTTTCCACTTTTGGTTTTTATCTGTGTTCTTTGGGGACAAACTGGTGTCATTTTTACCTTATGCTTGTCAATGCATGCTTCTCCAAAGATCAGAACAGATTCCTATCTTGTCCCCAATACAAAACCATTTATTTCTACATGTTTGTCTTAGCTCATTTCCAGATTTAAAAAGAGAGCAGTGGCCTCAGTTCTGCGATTAATTACATGAACTCCATACATAGCATTCTACCAGTATAAACCCACTAAGAGAGACTGGGTTCTTGTTGCGGCCTACTGAAGACTCTATTGTCATGTCCTGAAGAGCAGTAAGAAAGACCAATGACATGGAGTGGAGGAACCATAGTGGGAGAGTGAGTGAGTTTGTGTTGCTGGGCTTCCCTGCTCCTGTGCCACTACAGGTACTATTGTTTGCCCTTTTGCTCCTGGCCTATGTGTTGGTGCTGACTGAGAACACACTCGTCATTATGGCAGTTAGGAACCATTCCACCCTCCACAAACTCACGTACTTCTTTCTAGCTAATATGTCCTTTCTGGAGATCTGGTACGTCACTGTCACTATTCCCGAGATGCTTGCTGGCTTTGTTAGGTCCAACAGGATCATGAACGGCTAATCTCCTTTGAGGGATGCATGACAGAGCTCTACTTTTTCCTTGGCTTGGGCTGCACTGAGTGTGTCCTTCTCGCTGTTATGGCCTATGATCGCTATGTGGCCATCTGCCATCCTCTCCACTACCCAGTCATTGTCAGTGGCCAGTTGTGTGTGCAGATGGCCGCTGGATCTTGGGCTGGAGGTTTTGGCATCTCCATGGTCAAAGTTTTTCTTATTTCTCACCTGTCTTACTGTGGCCCCAACATCATCAACCACTTTTTTTGCGATGTGTCTCCATTGCTCAACCTCTCATGCACTGACATGTCTACAGCAGAGCTTACAGATTTCATTCTGGCCATTTTTATTCTTCTAGGGCCACTCTCTGTCACTGGGGCCTCCTACATGGCCATTACTGGTGCTGTGATGCACATTCCTTCAGCTGCTGGACGCTCTAAGGCCTTTTCCACCTGTGTCTCTCATCTCACTGTTGTGATAATCTTCTATGCAGCTGGTATCTTCCTCTATGCCCGGCCAAAGGCACTCTCAGCTTTTGACATCAACAAGCTAGTCTCTGTACTCTATGCAGTCATCATACCACTGCTCAACCCCATCATTTACTGTTTGCACAATCAAGAGGTCAAGAGAGTCCTATGCTGTACTCTGCACCTGTACCAGTGCCAGGATCCTCACCCCAAGAAAGCTATCAGAAATGTGTAGATGGGATGTGCAAAGTCTAGTAAAATATTACTAAACTTGGCATCGATATATTCTATGAAGTCCAGTGGAGTTCTTAGGGTCTACATTAGGGGCCAGAATTTCAAAGACATCACCAAGGTACTAGGAATACTTGCTTGTAACTAGTCCAAGAGGAGAAAGAAGGATAGGTTGCAAACTAGAAACTGGATTTCTACAGGACAGCGCCATAAAATACAGGATAGAGCTGGGTCCACTATTGTCTGCCCCATTGTAATTTGCATAGGCATGGTTCCATTTAAGGAATCATGGGCTTCATTATGGAAAAGCAACATAAAACTTCTTGATAATACCTCTTCCAGTCACAGGTCACTTACTGTAGCCTATTAGGTAGCAGAGGCCCAGGAGGTGATCATTCTAGTGTGTGTTACAGACAAAGAGATGAGAAACTAGGAACTTTTGTGTTTGAAACATATCATCTGATGAACCATAGGGGTTTCTAGATTTATTTTCTAATTTACTGTGGCCAGTGTCCACATTGAACTAATGACTGAGAGCTGTTGTTTCTTCAATACTCTGTTTCCCTAATTAGACTATACGCACCATGGAAACAGGATCAGATTTTCTTTTACATCCTTTTATTACCATGAGCAGGAACAGTATCTAGGGTATGATGGCTATGAATACATATAATGAACGAATGTAGTTTGGAACCATGTAGGCAAGGCATGTGTGTCATGCCTATTTGTGGGGCTGGTAGGTGCGGGAACTAAACCCCTCATACTTTACTAGTGTGCAGAGAGATACAAATTGGCTCAGCCTTGCCAGAAAAATATTTTGAAAACATGTATTACAAATCCTAAAAGTGTTGCAACCATTCTAATTCGGAAAGATTTGTGCAGATAGACACTTTTACTTATAAATACAGAAAAAGAGAAATATACTTAACTTTCACAAACAGGGCACTAGTTAAACAAATTGTAGGTCATATGTTACTTGGAAAACTATGCAGAAATTGAAATAAAGTGATCTAAATAGAGATGATGAAAGAAAAAATGTTCCTAGCATAATTTTTTTTTTTTTTTTTTGAGACGGACTCTCACTCTGTCACCCAGGCTGAGGTCCAGTGGCACAATCTTAGCTCACTGCAAGCTCTGCCTACTGGGTTCACATCATTCTCCTGCCTCAGCCTCCCGAGTAGCTGGGCCTACAGGCACCTGCCACTACACCCAGCTAATATTTTGTGTTTTTAGTAGAGATGGGGTTTCACCATGTTAGCCAGGATGGTGTCAATCTCCTGACCTCGTGATCCACCCACCTCGGCCCCCCAAAGTGCTGGGATTACAGGTGTGAGCCACCGCACCTGGCCTCCTAACATAATTTTTAAAAATATGTTATATAACAGTATCAAAAGCATTAGCCATATTTGCTTGTTTAAACAACACTAGAAGTAATTTGACTAAAATGTTGACTGTAGCTATGCTGGACTGCTTTCTCCTGTAAATTGCATTCTGTGGCAAAGCATTTCTATCAAAATATTTATTTAAATGATTTTTTCTTAGTGAATACTATGTGTAACTTTATTCATCTGAAAAGAGAGATGGTTAGAGGGTATTTCAGTATGATTTTCAGAAATTTAACTCCCCACTGTCACCGAACAACCAGAACTCTGAAGACAATGAAGATTCTATCTCCAGATGTGGGATCCAACTGTTGCTCAAGATGTGGAATCTAACTTTATTGTTTTCTATTACTTAAAATTTACAAAAGGATACTACCAAGGATATCATGCATTATTTGCTAGTCCATACTTGTTAAAAGTTGTAATATAATACGCATATTTATTCATGCCTAAACAATATAAGTATCTTGTTATATTAATTTTTAAAATGACTGGATATAAAGTTCATCAAAACTCAGCTATCCAGTGTCCCTGTAGAATAAGTGTCCAAAATGGGATTCCAATCAGGGAGAGGAGAGTTCTCCTCTAGGCATTGCTATTACAGCTCTTATACAAACTTCCTTTATAGGTTAACTCCAGTTAATAGGAAGTAAAAACATGATGTTGAATTTCTTCATTGTGCTTTTCTTTATTTTCCAAGATTTTTAGTATAAAATGCTTTAAAACACCTCTAATTCTGATTTAATGTATGAAATAGGGTTTAGCCAGTGTTCTGCACATATTCTTCTTTCAATAAACCATGAATGAGTTTGAGTCCTGTGTACCATGGTGAGATTGGCACCTCCCTAGACTTGGACTGAATTTGTAATAAGCATATGACCTTCAGGGCTCATATTGAAATTTAGATCGCAAAACCTCCTAAGATTTTTCAAATGAAGTATTATTGATTATCAGATTAAGGATTCCCCATCCTCCATTTATGTAACTGATTTTCCCATAAACCTAGATATAGAACTTTATTTTATCTTTGGTTCATTTGATCCTGTTTCTTTTAGACCATGTTTGTAATCTGCCAATCTTTCAAAGTATTGCTTACATAATACAAGTCTTTTGTAATTTCCCTTTGCTAGTACAATATCTGGAGAAGCTTCTAATCTCTTGCATCAGTACAAGAGGTGGGAGTACTGGATCCACCCGCGTTATTCAGATAGGAATGCTATTCAGAGTGGCCAGAGGCAACTAATATCTACGGGCAAAGAGGATTAATATAAATGACTTCTGTGCCTCAGATATCTAGTGGTTTCCAATGTGGAGTGAACTCCAAGTTTCTCAGTCTGCCTTTAAGTTTCTTCACAGTGTGTTCCTACCTTTCCTTTTGGTTCTTATTTTAATTTCTTGTCCACCACAAACCTTGTATTGGTGAATTTTAGATTGTGATGAACAAATTTTACTTGCGATTAATAAGCCAATATATTTCACTATTTGTTAACATATCACATTGACCAGGATGAGGAAACAAACATTTTTCCTGATAAAGAGCATTTTTAAAATAACAATTGTTCTGCACCTCTGTAAATCCTATTTCCCTTCATTAAAAATGCTTACAGTTATGAACAAGACTGAGAAATATCAGATCAAAGGAGATTAAAGAGACAAGATACCTTCATGGAGTATGGTATATTGAATTGGATCCTGGAACATAAAGTAATACTAATGGAAAAGATAATAAAATCTGAATAAAATGGCAAAATCTGAATAGTTAATAGTGATATATCAATTTTAATTTCTTAGTTTTGACAAGTGTATATGCTAATGAAGGATGAATACATTAAGGGAAACAAACTGAGAAATAGGTGTGTGAGAAACTCTCTTTAGCATGTTTATAATTTTTCTGTAAGCCAAATTTATTCTAAAATTTAAAAGTTTATTTCAAAAAGAAACACATTATTAGTTTTTTATACCAAATAATTTTGTAGAAGTTTGATTTATTTCATTGGCTTTCATAAAATAAAGATACACTGTCCTTTCCTTTATAATTACAATAATATGTACAGCTACCACTTGATTTTTGAATTTTTACCTGGATTTTTTATTATCATGACATTCATGCCTTGCTGTTTTAATATAGCTAATGGATAAGAGAGAGATGAAATAAAGCATAATTGACACACAGCTACTGCTTTATATATTTAGCAACTCTAATATATTATACCAGCTCTTTAGAATATCACCATTTGGTGCCAACAAGAATGACTAGACAGCGCCATGTCTTCCATAGAGAAGACACCCTATAGGGCAGGTGTCTTCATTTTCTCTTAGAAGCACTCCTCAGAGCAAGATTGCCTTGTCTGATTTTCATGTTTCATAGTCACACTTCATGAAGACCAATGGTCCTGGCCTTCCCAGAATTAATGACAATACACAATATGCCTTTCAACAAAGATTTTGGTTGGTTGGAGTGGGGAAAGAACTAGGTCCACTCTTCTCCAAATATCAGTCACATATAGGCCTTCAGATCCTCAAGGACTGGAGAAAGTTTTCTAAGACTTCTCATTTTTTTAGTCTCTTGCTTCAGCTCCCTGTAGCTAACTTTGGCTACTCACCAAGATGCAAGTGCATCTCCTGGGCCTTTGTTCTTGCAAAATTTCTAGCGGTTGACCCTAGATTTTATGGATACTTGAGGCACAATTACTAGCAGAGACACAGATAAACAGGCTGTGGATGATTTGATGGACAGAAGGGTCTGTCAGTTCACCCTCTTCTTAGCATGCCGGGCATACTTTACAACTGTTAATGCCTGAGTGCTTCCTGGAGTCCAAAGCAGTGGTGGGGCCTCTTGTCACTGAAGAGAAATTATTATCCTATAGCTTCACTGTTTGCTGTCATTACTCTATGTTTCTTCCTGTTCTAGTTTAACACCGAAAGCCCTCTTATCTAATTTCTACTACTCAAATACTGGCTGTAGTTCATATTCCAGCAGTATTAGAACTGTTTTCAAAGAATTTTTTTATGTTTATTATTATGTATAATTTGCCCATAGTTCTCTTTTTTCCAACTTTTTAGAGATATAGTTCACAAATACAATTAGGATGTATTTAAGGTATACAATGTAATGATTTGGTATACGTGTACCCTGTGAAATGATGACTACATGTAAGCTAATTAACATATCAAAATAACGATCACCTTGCATACTTAGCTTCTGTGTGTGTATTTTGTGAGAATATGTGACATCTACTTCAGTAGCAAATTTCAAGTATACATTTGTATTAACTGTAGTCACCATGCTATTACATTGGAACCTCAGAAATTATTCATCTTAAAAATGAAAATTTGTATCTGTTGACAAATATTTTCCATTTTCTCCCACAGCCACCCCAAACTCTTGGCAAACACCATTCTACGCTCTAGTACTGAGTTAGACTCTTTCTAGCTTCCAATTTAAGCAAAATTAGGCAGCATTTCCGTGTCTGGCTTATTCCACATAGCATAATGTCCTCCAGGTTGATCTATGTCATTGAAAATGACAGAATGTCCTTCCCTTTTAAGGATAAATAATATTCTATTTTATAGACATTTTCTTTATCCATTCATCTGCTGTTAAACAACCCTTAAGTTGTTTCCAATATTTTGGCTATTATGAACAATGCTGCAACAAATATGATTTAATTACTTTTGGATATATAGTCAGAAGTGGGAATCTTTGATCATACAGTAGTAATGGTTTGAATGTTCAGACCTCCATACTGTTTTCCATAATGGCTGTACCATTTTACATTCCCACGAATTATGTACGGGGGTTCCATTTTCTCCCCATACTTACCAACAATTGTTTTGCTTTGATTTTTTTTTTAATAATACTAAAGGGCATGAGGTGATATCTCACTATACTTTTCATTTGCCCTTCCCTGTTTATTAGCAATGCTGACCATCTTTTCATATACTTCTTGGCCATTTCTGTGTCTTCTTTATAGGAATGTCTATTCAAATGCTCTGTCTATTTTTAAATCAGGTTATTTGTTTTTATGCTATTGAGTTGTTTTTGTTGCTAATGTATTTTGGATACTAATCCTTTTATAAGATACTTGAGGCAGAATTAGTAGCAGAGAGAGAGATCACTAGTCTGTGGATGACATAATGTACAGAAGGGCCTGTCAGTTCACCCTATTTGTGGCTGGGTGCAGTGGCTCACACCTGTTATTCCAGCACTTTGGGAGGCCAAGGCGAGCAGATTGCCTGAGCTCAGAAGTTTGAGTCCAGCCTGGCCAATGATGAAACCCCATTTCTACAAAAAACTACAAAAATTAGCTCGGTGTGGTGCTGGTGCCTGTAGTCCCAGTTACTTGAGGGGCTCAGGCAGGAGGATGGCTTGAGGCCAGGAGGTCAAGGCTGCAGTGAGCTGTGATCTCACCACTGCACTCAAGCCTGAGTGAGAGAGCCAGACCCTCTTCCTCAAAGAAAAAATATATGTTGCTTCTAAATGTTGTCTCCCATTCTGTAGTTTTCCTTTTCATTTTGTTGATTGTTTCCTTTGTCATGAAGAAACTTATAGTTTGACGTACTACCAGTTTTTGCATTTGTTGCCTAGACTTTTGAATCAAATTCAAAAATCACTGCCAAAATCAATGTCATGAGCTTTTCCTCTGTTTTCTTCTGGGAGTTTTACAGTGTCAGGCCTTACCTTTAAGTCTTGATTCATTTTAATTAGATTCTTTTGTGTATGGTGTAAGATAAGGGTCCAATTTTATCCTCTTCATGTGGAAATTAAATTTTCCCAAAATAATTCTTTGAAGAGGTTATCCATTTCTCGTTGGGTATTCTTAGCACCTTTGTGAAAAAAGAGTTGATGGTTTATGCACAGGTTTATTTCTGGGCTGTTTATTCTGTTCCATTCGTCTATGTGTCTGTTCTTATGTTAATTCCACAATATTTCCGTAATGCTTTGTAATATAGTTTGAAATCAGGCAGTGTGATTTCTCCAGCTTTGTTCTTCCTCAAAATTGGTTTAATTATGTGTATCTCTTGTGGTACCAACAAATTTTAGGTTTCTTATTTTGTAAAAAATTGCTCTGGAATTTTGATAGAAATTGCATTGAATCTGTAGATTGCTTTGGAGAGTATGAACACTTGAACAGTATTAATTCTTCCAATCCATGAACACAGGATATTTTTTTCATTTTTTGTGTCTTCTTTGATTTCTTTCATGACTGTTTTATAGTTTTCAGTGTATGGATCTTTCACTTCCTTGGTTAAATTTATTCCAAAGTATTTTATTCAATTTTGACTCTATTTTAAATGGAATTATTTTCTTTTTTTATAATTTTTCATTTTAAACTTTTTGGGATCCATCGTACATGTATATAAGAAAGAATGAAAAGGATCTAATATATAATAGTACATAGGGTCACCTTAATTAATAATAATTCAATTGTATACTTGAAATTATTTTCTTAATTTATTTTTCTGATGGTTTACTGTTAATATAAAATTTTCTTAACTTTTATTTTAGGTTCTGGGGTACATGTGGAGATTTGTTACATAGGTAAACTTGTGTCACAGGATTTGTTGTACAGATTATTTCATCACCCAGGCATTAAACCTAGTACCTAATAGTTATCTTTTCTACTCCTCTCCCTCCTCCCACCCTCTTCCTTCAAGTAGACCCCAGTGTCTGCTGTTTCCTTTTTAGTGTTCATAAGTTCTCATCATTTAGTTCCCACTTATAAGTGAGAGTGTGTGGTATTTGGTTTTCCATTCCTGCATTAGTTTGCTAAGGATAATGGTCTCTAGCTCCATCCATGTTCCTGCATAAGACATGATCTCATTCTTTTTTATTACTACATAGTATTCTATGGTGTGTATGTACGACACTTTGTTTATCCAGTCTGTCATTGATGGACATTTAGGTTGATTCCATGCTTTTGCTATTGTGAATAGTGCTGCAATGAACATTCGTGTACATATGTCTTTACGGTAGAATGATTTGCATTGCTCTGGGTATGTACTCAGTAATGGCATTGCTGGGTCAAATGCAAATTCTGCTTTTAGCTCTTTGAGGAATTGCCATACTGCTTCCCACAATGGTTGAACTAATTTACATTTCCACTAGCAGTGTATGAATGCACTCTTCTCTGCAACCTCTCCAGTGTCTGTTATTTTTTGACTTTTAATAATAGCCATTCTGACTCGTGTGAGATGGTATCTCACTGAGATTTTGGTTTGCATTTCTCTAATGATCAGTGATATTGAGCTTTTTTCATATGCTTATTGGCCACATATACGTCTGCTTTTGAAAAATGTCTGTTCATGTCCTTTGCCCACATTTTACCCACATTGTAATGGGTTATTTTTTGTTTTTTTTCTTGTAAATTTGTTTAAGTTTCTTGTAGGTGCTGGATATTAGACCTTTGTCAGATGCATAGTTTGCGAATACTTTCTCCTATTCTGTAGATTGTTTATTTACTCTGTTAATAGTTTCCTTTGCTCTACAGAAGCTCTTTAGTTTAATTAGATCCCACTTGTCAAAATTTGCTTACTTGCAATTGCTTTTGTTGCCTTTGTGATGAAATCTTTGCCTGTTCTTTAGTACAGAATTGCATTGCCTAGGTAATCTTCCACAGTTTTTATAGTTTGGGGTTTTACCTTTAAGTCTTTAATCCATGTTGAGTTGATTTGTGTATATGGTGTAAGGAAGAGTTTCAGCTTCAATCTTCTGCATATGGCTAGCCAATTATCTCAGCAGCATTTATTGAATAGGGAGTCTTTTTCCCATTGCTAGTTTTTGTCAGCTTTGTCAAAGATTAGATGGTCCTAAGTGTGTGGTCTTATTTCTGGGCTCCCTATTCTATTCTATTGGTCTATGTGCCTGTTTTTGTACCAGTACCATACTGTTTTGCTTATTGTAGCCCTGTGGTATAGTTTGAAGTCAGGTAAAATGATGCTTCCAGCTTTGTTCTTTCTGCTTAGGATTGCCTTGACTATTCCAGCTCTTTTTAAGTTCTATATGAATTTTAAAATAGTTTTTTTTCTAGTTCTGTGACAAATGCCATTGATAATTAGATAGGAATAGCACTGAGCCTGTAAATTGCTTTGGGAAGTATGACCATTTTAATGATATTGATTCTTCCTATCCATTAGCATGGGATATTTTTCTGTTTGTGCCATCTCTGATTTCTTTGGGCAGTGTTTTGTAATTCTCATTGTAGAGACCTTTCACCTTCCTGGTTAGCTGTATTCCTAGATATTTTATTCTTTTTGTGGTAATAGTGAATGGAATTGCCTTTCTGATTGGTTCTCTGCTTGGCTGTTGGTGGTGTATAGAAATGCTAGTGATTTTTGTACATCGATTTTTCTTCCTGAAAGTTTGCTGAAGTTGTTTATCAGTTAAAGGAGCTTTTGGGCCAACACTATGGGATTTTCTAGATATAGGATCATGTTGTCTGCAAACAGAGATAATTTGACTTCCTCTCTTCATATTTGGATGCCTTTTATTTCTTGCTCTTGTCTAATTACTCTAGCTAGGACTTCCAATACTATGTTAAATAGGAGAGGTGAGAGAAGGCATCCTTGTCTTGTTCCAGTTTTCAAAGGGCATGCTTCCAGCTTTTTCCCATTCAGTATAATGGTAGCAATGAAAAACAACTCATTTTTATATGCTAATTTTTATCATGCAGTTTACTGAATTTGTTTATCAGTTCTTCCAGTTGCTTTTTTATAGTGAAGTATTTCAAGTTTTTTGAACAAAAAAAAAACATGCTATCTGCCAACAAATGAATTTTACTTCTTTTTTTCCAATTAGAATGCTTTTTATTTTTATTTTTTGTTGACTAATTGTTCTATCTAGAACTTCTGGTATTATGTTTAAAATAGGTGGTAAGACTGGGCACCCTTTTCTTTTACCTAATCTTAGAGAAAAAGCTTTCAACTTTTCACCCTTAAAAAGTATTCGCTGTGGCTCTTCATCTATAGCCTTTATTATGTTGAGTACATTCTTTCTCTACTCGGTTTATTGAGAGTTTTTATTGGAAAGGATGTTGAACTTTTCTCAAATGTTTTTATGCATCTATCAAAATTATCATATCATTTTTAGACTTTATTTTTATTAATATAATATACTTATTAATTTGCATTGTTGAATCATCCATGCATTCTAGGGATAAGTCACACTTGGTTATGGTGTATGATTTTTTTTAATGTGCTGTTGAATTTGGTTTGCTAATATTTTGTTGAGGACTCTTGCAACTATGTTCATCATGGATATTGACCTGTGGGGTGTGGGGGGTGTGTGTGTGTGTGTGTCCTTGACTTCTTTGTTTGACACTGGTATCAGGGTAATGCTGGCCTTGTAATACAATTCTGGAAGTCTTCCTTCCTGCGAAATTAATTTTTGGGGAGAGATTGAGAAAGATGGTGCTCAACTGTTATTTAAACATTTGATAGAATTTTCCCTGAAGCCATCTGGTCTTGGGCTATTTTTGTTTGAATAGTTTTGGTTATTGAGTTAATCTTATTCAGTATTGATATGTTCAGATTTTCTATTTCTTCATGATTTGGTCTTGGTATGTTGCATTGCATGTTTCTAGGAATATACTCTTTCCTTCTAGGTTATCAATTTTGTTGGTACATAATTATTCACAGTAGTCTCTTATGATGTTTTAAATGTTTCCTGGTATCAGTTGCATATCTTCTCTTTCATTTATGATTTGTTTATTTAAATGTTTTCTATTAGTCTAGTCTAGTTTGTCAATTTTAGCTGTTGAAAAAGACAGCTCTGTTTCATTTATCTTTTTTCTTGTTTTTCTAATCACTATTTAATATATTTCTGCTCTTTGTTACTTTTCCCTCTTCAACTGACTTTAGGCTTAGTTTATTCTTGTTTTTCTAGTTCTGTGAGTTGTAAAGTAAGGTGTTTTTGTTTTGTTTTGTATCGTTTTGTTTTTTTGAGACAGAGTATCATTCTGTTGCCCAGGCTGGAGTGCATTGATGGGATCTCAGCTCACCACAGCCTCCGCCTCCCGTTGAAGTGATTCTCCTCCCTCTGCCTTCCAAGTAGCTGGGACTACAAACACGCACCACCATTAATTTTTGCATTTTTAGTAGAGATGGGGTTTCACTATGTTGGCCAGGCTGATCTCGAACTCCTGACTTCATGATCCGCTGGCCTTAACCTTCCAAAGTTCTGGGATTACAGGTGTGAGCCACTGTGCCCGGCCAAAGTTAGGTATTTAATTTGTGGCCTTCCTTTTTTCTTAACATAGGCACTCATTGTCCCCCTTAGTACTGTTTTCGTTGCATTCCATAAGCTTCAATATGTTGTGTTTCAATTTTTCCTTGTTTCAAGGTATTTTAATTTCCTTTTTGATTCCTAATTGACCCACAGGATGTTCAGAAGTGTTTTGTTTAATTCTCAGATATTAGTGAGTTTTCTGGTTTTTCTCTTGTTATTGATTTCTAGTTTCATACCATTGTGGTAACAAAAGATAGTTAATATAATTTTAATCTTAAATTTATTAAGATATGTTTTGTGACCTAACATAAGATCTATCCTGGAGAACATTCTATGTGCACTTGAGACAAACAAGGGATCTCAAATTGAGAACTCTTGCACAATGTAGTGAACATAATTAAAAATATTTTATTGTACATTTCAAAATTGTTAAGAGTAAATTTCAAAAGTTCTCACAATAAAAATAAGTAGGATGATGAACATATACATTAGCTTGATTTAATTATTACAGATTGTATACATTAATCATAACATTTTAGTACCCTGTAAATATATATATATATATATAATTTATCAATTTGTAATACAAATAAATAATTTTTCAAAAATGTGTATTATGCTGCTGTTGGATGGAATATTCTGTATATGTCTATTAGGCTCATTTGGTCTAAAGTATGGTTCAAGTCCAGTGTTTCCTTATTGATTTTTTATCTTTATGCCTTATTACCCATTGCTGAAAGAGAGGAATTGAAGTTTCCTACTATTATTTTATTGAAAGGTTTTTTTTCCTCACCTCAGATTTCCTTTATATAATTAGGTGCTGTGATGTTGGGTGAATATATATTTATAATAGTTATAGCCTCATGTTGAATTGACCCCAATATCATTATATAAGTAGGTCCTTTCTCTAGTGTCACAGTTTTTTACTTAAAGTCAATTTTGTCTGATATAAATGTAGCTTCTCCTGCTGTCTCTTGGCTTGCATTTGCATATCTTGTTCCTTCTATTTACTTTGAGTATATGTGTGTCCCTAAAGTTGAAATATGTCTTGTAGGCAGCATATAATTTGGTCTTGCTCTTTTTTTTTTTTTAAATTAGATTTTACGTTCTAGGGTACATGTGCATAACGTGCAGGTTTGTTACATATGTATACTTGTGCCATGTTGCTGTGCTGCACCCATCAACTCGTCAGCACCCAACAACTCGTCACTTACATCAGGTAAAACTCAGAATGCAATCCCTCCCCCCTTCCCCCTCCCCATGATAGACCCTGGTGTGTGATGTTCCCCTTCCCGAGTCCAAGTGATCTCATTGCTCAGTTCCCACCTATGAGTGACAACATGCGGTGTTTGGTTTTCTGTTCTTGCGATAGTTTGCTAAGAATGATGGTTTCCAGCTGCATCCATGTCCCTACAGAGGACACAAACTCATCCTTTTTGATGGCTGCATAGTATTCCATGGTGTATATGTGCCACATTTTCTTAATCCAGTCTGTCACTGATGGACATTTGGGTTGATTCCAAGTCTTTGCTATTGTGAATAGTGCTGCCATAAACATACATGTGCATGTGTCTTTATAGCAGCATGATTTATAATCCTTTGGGTATATCCCCAGTAATGGGATGGCTGGGTCATATGGTACTTCTAGTTCTAGATCCTTGAGGAATCGCCATACTGTTTTCCATAATGGTTGAACTAGTTTACAGTCCCGCCAACAGTGTAAAAGTGTTCCTATTTCTCCACATCCTCTCCAGCACCTGTTGTTTCCTGACTTTTTAATGATTGCCATTCTAACTGGTGTGAGATGGTATCTCATTGTGGTTTTGATTTGCATTTCTCTGATGGCCACTGATGAGCATATTTTCATGTGTCTGTTGGCTGTATGAATGTCCTCTTTTGAGAAATGTCTGTTCATATCCTTTGCCCACTTTTTGATGGGGTTGTTTGGTTTTTTCTTGTAAATTTGTTTGAGTTCTTTGTAGGTTCTGGATATTAGCCCTTTGTCAGATGAGTAGATTGCAAAAATTTTCTCCCATTCTATAGGTTGCCTATTCACTCTGATGGTAGTTTCTTTTGCTGTGCAGAAGCTCTTTAGTTTAATTAGATCCCATTCGTTAATTTTGGCTTTTGTTGCCATTGCTTTTGGTGTTTTAGACATGAAGTCCGTGGCCACGCCTATGTCCTGAATGGTATTACCTAGGTTTTCTTCTAGGGTTTTTATGGTTTTAGGTCTAACATTTAAGTCTCTAATCCATCTTGAATTAATTTTCGTATAAGGAGTAAGGAAAGGATCCAGTTTCAGCTTCCTACTTATGGCTAGCCAATTTTCCCAGCACCATTTATTAAATAGGGAATCCTTTCCCCATTTCTTGTTTTTCTGAGGTTTGTCAAAGATCAGATGGCTGTAGATGTGTGGTATTATTTCTGAGGACTCTGTTCTGTTCCCTTGGTCTATATCTCTGTTTTGGTACCAGTACCATGCTGTTTTGGTTACTGTAGCTTGTAGTATAGTTTGAAGTCAGGTAGAGTGATGCCTCCAGTTTTGTTCTTTTGACTTAGGATTGTCTTGGAGATGCGGGCTCTTCTTTGGTTCCATATGAACTTTAAACCAGTTTTTTCCAATTCTGTGAAGAAACTCATCAGTAGCTTGATGGGGATGGCATTGATTCTATAAATTACCTTGGGCAGTATGACCATTTTCACGATATTGATTCTTCCTAGCCATGAGCATGGTATGTTCTTCCATTTGTTTGTGTCCTCTTTTATTTCACTGAGCAGTGGTTTGTAGTTCTCCTTGAAGAGCTCCTTTACATCCCTTGTAAGTTGGATTCCTAGGTATTTTATTCTCTTTGAAGCAATTGTGAATGGAAGTTCATTCATGATTTGGCTCTCTGTTTGTCTGTTACTGGAGTATAAGAATGTTTGTGATTTTTGCACATTAATTTTGTGTCCTGAGACTTAGCTGAAGTTGCTTATCACCTTAAGGAGATTTTGGGCTGAGATAATGGGGTTTTCTAAATATACAATCATGTCATCTGCAAACAGGGACAATTTGACTTCTTCTTTACCTGACTGCATACCCTTGATTTCTTTCTCTTGCCTGATTGCCCTAGCCAGAACTTCCAACACTATGTTGAATAGGAGTGGTGAGAGAGGGCATCCCTGTCTTGTGCCAGTTTTCAAAGGGAATTTTTCCAGTTTTTGCCCATTCAGTATGATATTGGCTGTGGATTTGTCATAAATAGCTCTTATTATTTTGAGGTACGTTCCATCAATACAGAATGTATTGAGAGTTTTTAGCATGAAGGGCTGTTGAATTTTGTCAAAGGCCTTTTCTGCATCTATTGAGATAATCATGTGGTTTTTGTCTTTGGTTCTGTTTATATGCTGGATTACATTTATTGATTTGCGTATGTTGAACCAGCCTTGCATCCCAGGGATGAAGCCAAGTTGATCATGGTGGATAAGCTTTTTGATGTGCTGCTGGATTCAGCTTGCTAGTATTTTATCGATGATTTTTGCATCGATGTTCATCAGGGATAGTGGTCTAAAATTCTCTTTTTTTGTTGTGTCTCTGCCAGGCTTTGGTATCAAGATGATGTTGGCCTCATAAAATGAGTTAGGGAGGATTCCCTCTTTTTCTATTGATTGGAATAGTTTCAGAAGGAATGGTACTAGCTCCTCCTTGTACCTCTGGTAGAATTCGGCTGTGAATCCATCTGGTCCTGGACATTTTTTGGTTGGTAGGCTATTAATTATTGCCTCAATTTCAGAGCCTACTATTGGTCTATTCAGGAATTCAGCTTCTTTCTGGTTTAGTCTTGGGAGAGTGTAAGTGTCCAGGAAATTATCCATTTCTTCTAGATTTTCTAGTTTATTTGCGTAGAGGTGTTTATAGTATTCTCTGATGGTAGTTTGTATTTCTGTGGGGTCAGTAGTGATATCCCCTTTATCATTTTTTATTGCATCTATTTGATTCTTCTCTCTTTTCTTCTTTATTAGTCTTGCTAGCGGTCTGTCAATTTTGTTGATCTTTTCAAAAAACCAACTCCTGGATTCATTGATTTTTTGGAGAGTTTTTTGTGTCTCTATCTCCTTCAGTTCTGCTCTGATCTTAGTTATTTCTTGCCTTCTGCTAGCTTTCAAATGTGTTTGCTCTTGCTTCTCTAGTTCTTTTAATTGTGATGTAGGGTGTCAATTTTAGATCTTTCCTGTTTTCTCTTGTGGGCATTTAGTGCTATAAATTTCCCTCTACACACTGGTTTAAATGTGTCCCAGAGATTCTGGTATGTTGTATCTTTGTTCTCATTGGTTTCAAAGAACATCTTTATTTCTGCCTTCATTTCGTTGTGTACCCAGTAGTCATTCAGGAGCAGGTTGTTCAGTTTCAATGTAGTTGAGCAGTTTTGATTGAGTCTGAGTCCTGAGTTCTAGTTTAATTGCACTGTGGTCTGAGAGACAGTTTGTTATAATTTCTGTTCTTGTACATTTGCTGAGGAGTGCTTTACTTCCAATTATGTGGTCAATTTTGGAATAAGTGCGATGTGGTGCTGAGAAGAATGTATATTCTGTTGATTCGGGGAGGAGCGTTCTGTAGATGTCTATTAGGTCCGCTTGGTGCAGAGATGAGTTCAGTTCCTGGATATCCTTGTTAACTTTCTGTCTTGTTGATCTGTCTAATGTTGACAGTGTGGTGTTAAAGTATCCCATTATTATTGTATGGGAGTCTAAGTCTCTTTGTAAGTCTCTAAGGACTTGCTTTATGAATCTGGGTGCTCCTGTATTGGGTGCATATATATTTAGGATAGTTAGCTCTTCCTGTTGAATTGATCCCTTTACCATTATGTAATGGCTTTCTTTGTCTCTTTTGATCTTTGATGGTTTAAAGTCTGTCTTATCAGAGACTAGTATTGCAACCCCTGCTTTTTTTTGTTCTCCATTTGCTTGGTAGATCTTCCTGCATCCCTTTATTTTGAGCCTATGTATGTCTCTGCTCGTGAGATGGGTCTCCTGAATACAGCAGACTGATGGGTCTTGACTCTTTATCCAGTTTGCCAGTCTGTGTCTTTTAATTGGAGCATTTGGTCCATTTACATTTAAGGTTAAGATTGTTATGTGTGAACTTGATCCTGCCATTATGATATTAACTGGTTATTTTGCTCATTAGTTGATGCAGTTTCTTCCTAGCCTCAATGGTCTTTACATTTTGGCTTGTTTTTGCAATGGCTGGTACCGGTTGTTCCTTTCCATGTTTAGTGCTTCCTTCAGGGTCTCTTGTAAGGCAGGCCTGGTGGTGACAAAATCTCTAAGCATTTGCTTGTCTATAAAGGATTTTATTTCTCCTTCACTTATGAAACTTAGTTTGGCTGGATGTGAAATTCTGGGTTTAAGATTCTTTTCTTTAAGAATGTTGAATATTGGCCCCCACTCTCTTCTGGCTTGTAGAGTTTCTGCCGAGAGATCTGCTGTTAGTCTGACGGGCTTCCCTTTGTGGGTAACCCGACCTTTCTCTCTGGCTGCCCTGAAGATTTTTTCCTTCATTTCAACTTTGGTGAATCTGGCAATTATGTGTCTTGGAGTTGCTCTTCTCAAGGAGTATCTTTGTGGCTTTCTCTGTATTTCCTGAATTTGAATGTTGGCCTGCCGTACTAGGTTGGGGAAGTTCTCCTGGATGATATCCTGAAGAGTGTTTTCCAACTTGGTTCCATTTTCCCCCTCACTTTCAGGCACCCCAATCAGACGTAGATTTGGTCTTTTTACATAATCCCATACTTCTTGCAGGCTTTGTTCATTTTTTTTTCTTCTTTTTTCTTTAGATTTCTCTTCTCGCTTCATTTCATTCATTTGATCCTCAATTGCTGATACTCTTTCTTCCAGTTGATCGAAGCTTGTACATTTGTCACGTATTTCTCGTGTCTTGGCTTTCATCTCTGCCCATTCGTTTATGGCCTTCTCTGCATTATTTATTCTGGTTATCAATTCTTCCACTCTTTTTTCAAGATTTTTAGTTTCTTTGCACTGGGTACGTAATTCCTCCTTTAGCTCTGTGAAGTTTGATGGACTGAAGCCTTCTTCTCTCATGTCGTCAAAGTCATTCTCTGTCCAGCTTTGATCCGTTGCTGGCGATGAGCTGCATTCCTGTCTTCTGTGTCGCTCGCGCTGGGAGCTGGAGACTGGAGCTGTTCCTATTGGGCCATCTTGCTCCACCCCCCTTGTCTTGCTCTTTTGATATTCATTAACTGAATTCAATCACTCTTTGTCTTTTAATTGGACAGTTTAGTCCATTTACACTTATGTAATTATTGATATGTAAATATTTACTATTGTCATTTTGTTAATTGTTTTCTTTTTATTTGTAGAACCTTTGTTGCTTTCTTCTTCTCTTTCTGTCTTTGAAACTTGATCATTTTCTGTAATGGTATGTTTTGATTTTTCTCTCTTCATATTTTCTGTGTATACTATAGGTTTATGCTTTGTGATTACCATGAGACTTACATAAAATATCTTATAGTTGTAACAGGCTATTTGTAAGCTGACAACTTAAACTTGATTACATACAAAACTCTACATTTTTACCTCCCCCACAGAAACAATGTGTATTTCTGATGTCACAATTTACATATTTTTATATTGAACACCCATTAACAAATTATTATAGGTGTACTTTCAATATTTTAATTTTAACCTTTATACCTGAGTTATAAGTGACTTATACAATTACAAAATTTACTCTGAATTTGACTACATATTTACATTTACTAGTGATTTTTATATTTTTACGTATTTTCATGTCATTAAATAGTATCCTTTATTTGTGCTTGAAGAATTTCCTTTAGCATTTTTTTTAAACTAGTCTGGTGGTAATGAACTTCCTCATCTTGTGTTTTTCTGGAGAAATCTTTATCTCTTCTTATTTCTAAAGGACAGTTTTGTCATGTAAAGTGTTCTTGGTTGGCTTTTTTTTCTTTCAACCCTTTGAATTTATCATCCCATCTTTTCTAGTCTGCAAAGTTTCTGCTGAGAAATTCACTGATTGCTTTATGGGTGTTACATTTATGTGACAAACCTCTTTTCTCTTGCTGCTTTCATAATACTCTTTTTATCTTTGATTTTTGATTATTCCTTTTCCATTTGGGTTTCTATAAAATAGTACCATAGACTAAATAGCTGAGAAACATCTGGGAATTTATTTCTCATAGTTCTGGAGCCTAGTACATTTAAGGTTAAGGTGCTAGCATATTCAGTGTCTGGTGAGGGCCTGCTTTCTGGTTAGCAGATGTTAAATTCCTGCTGTGTCTTTACACAGTGGATAGGGCAAGGCAGCTCTCTGTGGCCTCTTTGATTAAAACATTATTCCCTTTTGTGAGGGATTCATGCTCATGGTCTAATTATCTTCCAATGACCCCATGACATGATTTGGCTCTGTGTCCCCACCCAAATATCATCTTGAATGGTAATCCCCATATGTCCAGGAAGAAAGCAGTGATCCCCATGTGTTGAGGAAGGAAAGTGACTGGATCATGTGGTCGGGTTTCCCTATGCTGTTCTCGTGATAGTGAATGAGTTCTCATGAGATCTGATGGTCTTTTAAATGGCAGTTTCCCTACCCTCATCTCACTTCACCCACCATGTTGTGAAGAAGGTGTGTGCTTCTCCTATTCCTTTCGCCATGATTGTAAGTTTCCCAAGGCCTCCCCAGTCATTCAGAACTCTGAGTCAATTAAACCTCTTTCCTTTATAGTACCCAGTCACAGGTGTTTCTTTATAGCAGTATGAAAACAGACTAATATACTTCACCTCATGATACCATTGCAGTGATAACATAGGAATTTTGAGTAGATACAAACATTGAGACTACAGCAGATTAAAACACGTCTCACTGAAGATACATTTGGGTTAAACCTGTTAAGAGGCTTTTGAGCTACATGTACATGGATCTTCATGTCTATACCCAGATTTGGAAAATTTTCCACCATTATTTTTAATGAGCTTTCTTCCCTTTCCTCTTAGATTCCCATAATGTATTTTTTTCTCTTAATTGTGTTTCATAATCCTGCAGACTTCCTCATTCTTTGTCACTCTTTTTTTCTCCTCTGACTGGATAATTTCAAATAACCTGTCCTCAGGTTTGCAGATTCTTTTCTCTGCACAATAAAATCACTGTTGAAACTCTCTATTATATATTTTGATTTAGTTATTGCATTTTTCATCTCCAAAATTTGTTTTGTTCTTTTTATTATTATTATTATTATTATTATTATTATTATACTTTAAGTTCTAGGGTACATGTGCATAACGTGCAGGTTTGTTACATATGTATACTTGTGCCATGTTGCTGTGCTGCACCCATCAACTCGTCAGCACCCAACAACTCGTCATTTACATCAGGTATAACTCCCAATGCAATCCCTTCCCCCTCCCCCCTCCCCATAATAGGCCCCGGTGTGTGATGTCCCCCTTCCCGAGTCCAAGTGATCTCCTTGTTCAGTTCCCACCTATGAGTGAGAACATGCGGTGTTTGGTTTTCTGTTCTTGTGATAGTTTGCTAAGAATGATGGTTTCCAGCTGCATCCATGTCCCTACAAAGGACACAAACTCATCCTTTTTTATGGCTGCATAGTATTCCATGGTGTATATGTGCCACATTTTCTTCATCCAGTCTGTCACTGATGGACATTTGGGTTGATTCCAAGTCTTTGCTATTGTGAATAGTGCCGCAATAAACATACATGTGCATGTGTCTTTATAGCAGCATGATTTATAATCCTTTGGGTATATCCCCAGTAATGGGATGGCTGGGTCATATGGTACATCTAGTTCTAGATCCTTGAGGAATCGCCATACTGTTTTCCATAATGGTTGAACTAGTTTACAATTTGTTCTTTTTAGGTTTTCTATTTCTTTTTTAAACCCATCACTTTGTTTTTGATTCCATTAAATTATTTATCTGTGTTCTTTTGTAGCTCACTGAGTAGCTTCAAAACAATTATTTTGAATTATTTGTCAGGCTATTTGTGCATCTTCATTCTTAGGGTAAGTTACTGGACATTTATTGTGTTTCTTTGGTGGCATCATGTTTTCCTAATTCTCCATAATCCTATAGTCTTGCATAGGGTTTTGCACATTTGAAGAAGTAGTCATCACTTCCTAATTAATGGACTGGCTTTAGTAAGGAAAGATTTTTACCAGTTGGGGAAGGCACAGTGAAGTATGTTCTGGCCCCAGGCCCACAGTCACAAGGATCCTGAGCTAACAAAACAAGTGTGGATGTGTGTGAAGGAGACACAAAGTCTTGTTAGCTCAGATGACTGAGATATACATTGGCAATTGTGTGGCCCCACTTGCAAAAGTTGCAGAAGGTCCAGGGTGGCTTCAAGGGCTGTTAGGGTCCTCTTAGCAGTGCTACTGGGTCTGGTTGCAAAAGCCTGGGCAAGTGGCAGGGGCCATGACCAACCACAGACATATGCATGGAGGTCAGCGGTGTGCATACATGAAGCTACATGGGTTAGGTCTGGCAGTGTACATGTATGAAGCTGCAGGAATCATCCTCAGATGCCTGGACAGTGGTAGGGGCTTGTAGTAGGAGTCAGAGTCAGCTGCATGCACACACACAGCTATGGGATCAGCTGCAAATGCCCATGGCATCACCACCTGGGGCAGTTTTTGATAAGGAGTGACTGGGAAGGGTGACAGCTCAGCTTTGCAATGGTGGAAAACTACAGTACCCTTAGAGACAAAAACTTTGGGGGATCCCCTGTGAAGCAGGCTGCTGGGGTCCATGACAACAAATGCTGTAGGTTCCTCAGTAGCAAAAGCTGCAGAGGGTATGTGGCAGCTGCAAGGGCTGCTGATGTCTTCAACAACAAAAGTTGCTGGGGTCAGAGCAGGTCACCTGGAAATGCAGTGGCTCCTTTTGCATCACACATGCTGAAGGCCTCAACCCTTCTTCATTCCTAGCCATCTCCAGATGTCTCTGCTATCCCAGGCTCACCAGTGACCTAGTGGTGTGGAACAGAAGTGGGTCCTTCAGGCAATGCTCCAAAATGGTGGGGATGCTGGTTGGTCACCCTGCTCTCCTTTTCTCTGTGAGTGAAACTCATGGGCTGGGGAGTTTCCTCTCAGCCCTGAGCATTCTTGGCCTAGGGGATGAGATGCAGATAAAATGAAAAATTTCTAACTAACTTTTTGTGTAAGTATTCTGAGGATTTTTTTTCTGCACTAGTTGCAACACCTTTTAAAATGGCCTCCTGACTTCTCCAAGAATTATTTTCTATCAAGGATACCTGTCTAATTATTTTGGGGGGATTGAAGGCTGACATCTCCTACTCTGCAATCTTGTTAAAATGGCTCCCTTTATACATATAACTTTCTGTGCTAATATAAATTATATAATATTGACAAGGAAAATACTGTTATCCCATTTTATGGGTGAATAAAATGAAATATAAAGACAAGTTTCTACAGTCAATTGTCAAAAAATGTTAGTGAAACTTGGATTAGAAACAAAGATTTGTGATTGGTGAACAAAAATTACTTTCTTTAATACTACTTTCAAACTATATTTTTCCATGAGCCTCAGATAACATCTATTTGGTGAAATCTTTTCCAGGTTTCTCAGTCAAAAAGAATTTCTCTCTCACTGGAGTTCTCAGAGTATTTTGTTTTAACTCTCTTATGGCACATATCACACTCTTAGTTATACTATATACCTCTTATTTTACTTGAAACATCATAGGCTTCCAAAACATAGGGATCAGGACATATATTTTTATTCCAGAGAACACGTAGCACTGTGCCCTATATATAATATGAGATAAGTGAAAGCAGGAAGCATGTTTTATACAAAGAATGAAACAAATAAATGTCTCTATTACCTTTAACCCACTTATATTTCTTACGTGCTTTCTGAGTCATTTGATGTTATATCACCTTGCATGTAACAGTTAGTAAAAAGGACTACGCCATACTCATAGGTATAAATAACACTGTTCCAGGATCAAACAAGAATTTAGACATGAATGGAGACTCAGCTTCCCAGGTCCCCTGGACATATCTTGGCAGTACACACCAAGTTTCCCTAGAGCTAGGAAAGACAGTGTAAGTTGGTCCCTGGAGAGAAGACATGGGAAAAGGGTAGGCTAGAGCTGAATATATTATTCTGTCCCTTCTCATGTCTTCTTGCCTTAGAGCTGCAATACCTACCATGCAGACTAAGCAATGGCCATACACATATTGTTAGAAAGTACAAGAAACTGTGGAACACTTTGCTTTCTTATGATCAGCATAAATATCTGAAGGATTTTCTATTCTGAGAGTAAGGACAGACAGACCATACTGAGTGGCTGGAGAAACCAAGACAGATTGATTGATTCCTGAAGAAAGCTCCAGGGAAGATGAGGAAGAACTTGGGGAAATGACTGAAGGTATCATTACTGAACAGGATAAAGAGTATTTTGAGGTGGCAAATGGGAAAGTAGATCTCACACATCTTTACTCCAAGTTGGGGAAATTTGGGCAGCCCTGGACCCTCTGGATGTTGGCCAAATGCATAAGGGATGTGTTTCTTTTTCCTAAAGAAGTCTGTCAGGGTGTTGTTTTCTCTTAAGAACCACCATGTTCAATACTGCAAAAAAGAAGTTTTACAGTATAATGAAAGGATTTTTCCCCATAGGGTGCCCAAAGCTCAAGGTTTTTGGTTCTAAAACAAAGACACTAGAATGACATTGTTCTATATCCCTACGTGCTTAAAACTAGAGCATGCTGGAGTTATATTTGTTGCAAAAAGTGGAGGAAAATGTGAAGGAAACATGGGTATGCTTAAGTAATAAAAATAATTCATTAAAAAGAAAACTAGGAATACGGCGTGAGTGGTCTACAATCCTGTTCTCCAGGAATTTGGGGTTATTTTCTTCACCAGACTATACCAGGAAAAGTGAGTAAAGAGAAAGTAAATGACTGTGTGTGTTTCTGAATATATGAGTAAAAACATGTGAGCATATATAATTAAGTAAATATGTATGAGTCTAATATGACATGGTAATAATTGATGCTTGTAGAGAATAACTTTTCATCAGGTCCTATGATAAAGGTCCTCCATGCATTCTCACATTTAATTCTCACAACACAATCCAGGAAGGCAGGCATTATTATAGCTTTTCTCATTTTATAGGAGAGGAAAAGGAAGTATGTAATGGTTAAGTGATCTGTTCGGTATGACACAACTACTACGAAATAAAAATAAGACTGAAATATTGTTCTGATTCTAAAGTCCGTGCTCTTAAATTCTATGCAGAAGTGAATTTTTGGTACATTGTGTGGCAGATGATGGGATCGTGGGTTGTTACAAATGTCCTGAAGAGTAAAAGCCTCTACATTGGTGTTGCTTCCTACTGGGGCTAGACCATGGGTAAAGCTAGCCACTTCTGCTCCCAGAACAGTTTCTTTTCCCCAAGTAAAACATTTGAGCAATGATACTGAAGAACCAGGCCAGGAACTCCTTGCTAGATAACTATGAGTGAAGTGTAGCTTGGAGGCTGGGAGTAAGGGACAATCTTTTCCCACCCAGAAAAGAGTGCTGAGCTCTGCCAGTGTGTGCTGCTATAGAAAGGAGACAGTGGTGCCAATAATATGCATTTGACACAGCATCAGTCAATTCCTTGCCATGAGCTATGCCCAGAATATCTCTAGCCCAGGGTAATGTCAGAGTGAACCTTGATTGACGTACCATTCTTTCTGTGCCAAGAGAAGAACATAATGGACAAGAGGTTGTCAGAAAAGATGAACAATGGTCTGAATGCAGCACCTGAATATATGCTTTAAGGATAGGGGACATTTAATAAAATCAATTAGTAAGCTAGTTGGTCTAGTTCACAAAAAATTCTTCCCTCCAGCATTACAAAATCTATCTGTCCTTCTACATTTATGTGCCTTCCTTTGTCTCCACAACTTTCCAGGCCAGAGAATGAAAAAATAACTGATATTTAGAAACCCTGACCTACCAAGTGAATTAGCACCAAGGCTCACTACACAGAAAGAGTAGTAGGTCAATCAGGGTTCACTCTGACATTTCCTTGGACTAGAGATATTCTGGGCAGAGTTCATGGCAAGGAATTAAAAGATGACGTGTCAAATGCATATTATTGGCCTACTTTCTCCTTTCCATAGCAGCACACACTGGCAGAGCTCAGCACTCTTTTCTGGGTGGGAAAAGATTGTCCCTTACTCCCAGCCTCCAAGCTATACTTCACTCATAGTTTACTAGCCAAGAGTTTCTGGACTAGCTTCAATACCTTTGATCAAGTGACTTTCTTGAGGAAAAGAAGCTATTCTGGAAGCACAGAGTGGCTAGCTTTACCTATGGTCTAGCCCCAGTAGGAAGCAACACCAACGTAGAGGCTTCTACCCTTCAGGACATTTGTAACAATCCACAATCCCATCATCAGCCACACAATTTACCAAAAATTCACCTCTGCATAGAATTTAAGGACACTGATTTAGAGTCAGAACAATATTTCAGTCTTATTTTCATTTCGTAGCAGTTGTGTCATACCGAACAGATCACTCAACCATTACATTCTCTCCTATAAAATGAGAAAAGCTGTAAGAATGCCTACCTTACCTTAGTTATAATTTCCAATTTTCCTCAGACTCTAATTTGCATAATCTGTGTGGATCAAGGCTCAGGGGTCACCCAAATATTAAACTTCTTAACTTTTTCTGACTTGATGCTATCTTCTATGTTTCCTTTCAGATAAGAATAAATGTTTGTGCAGTGAGTTCCTAATTAAACCAATAACTGAAATCAATATGGGACAGACAAATAGGTCTATATTCATTGTCAAAGGAATTAGGAATGATGTAAATATTGCCATTTCAATCATTGCCATCAGGTGCATGAGATTGGGATGGAAGTCCATTTTGATTTCAAGAGACTTTTATTTTAAAAATAAAACACCAATGAAAATATGTGCTTCACATTTGAAGATGAGTCTCCATTAACATAAATTATCTTAGGAGTCTCATTCACAGAAAAGACTGAATTATTAACGTATTTTTGTCTTATATTTGATGCCATGGTCCTCTTTATTATTTGTGGTGTTGCCATAGAAGACTTCAGTGTTGCTCAGTGCTTTTAATGATGCTGTGGCTAAACATCACTCTGGTCACTGAGTTCATCCTGGTGGGCTTTCCTGCTGCCCCATGGCTGCAGGTCCTGCTCTTCTTCCTCTTCCTTGTGGTCTACCTGTTAGTGGTGGTAGAGAATCTTGTCATCATGCTCACTGTTTGGGTCACTAGCTCCCTCCATAAGCCAATGTACTATTTCCTGAGTAGCATGTCCTTTCTGGAGGTCTGGTATGTCTCTGTCACAGTCCCCAAGATGCTGGATGGATTCCTCCTGCAGAGACGGTACATCTCCTTCACAGGTTGCATGACCCAGTTCTACTTCTTTATCTCACTTGCCTGCACAGAGCGTGTGCTCCTATATATATATGAGCATGTGCTCATACATGTTCGTGTGCTCATATATGCTCATATATATTCAGCCCAGAGCTATTGCATCGTTTAATTCCAACAAACTAATCTCAGCTGTGTATGCAATCCTCACACCCATGCTAAATCCATTCATCTACTGCCTAAGGAACCAGGAAGTCAAGAATGCTATCAAAAAGACCTTGAGGGGTGGCTAATGTCTCCTGCTCAGTTGAGCCCTGCTGCTTTGAGAAGACAGTATCCCATGCAGGATTCCATTCCCATGACATTTATCATAGCCCTGCTTATTATTATCACTGCTCTACAGGCCTGGATTCTTAAATAAATCACAACATGGGCAAAGTAAAAAAAAAAATTAAAAGAGAAACAGGATACTTGATATATATTGCTTTAAGCATTAACTAGTATTAATATACATTGTAGATACTTAATAAGTACCTTGAAATAATATAATAAATATTTAACATGTACAAGTTGTTGTTCATAGCACATTACACATAATAAATTATTTGATTTACATAGTACCTTAGGAACTAGTTATGATCAGTTGCCTGATAATGCAGATCAGAAAACTGAAGCACTTAGAGGTTACATACGTTGTCCAAAGCTACATACCTAATTTATATCAAAGCCACTACTTAAGCCCAAGTCGGGCTCTAGAAGCCATTGAATTAGAGTCTCTCTATACCTAAAATTCTGTGCTAGTAGCTCAAGAGGCATATTAGCTAACAAATGTTGATGTCTGAAAGGAACAAGCCATCTAGTGGTTAGTATAGATATGATGATAACTGATAATTATGTTGTAGTGATGGTGGTGATAATGACAGCTGTGATTAAATCATGTTAGTGATTATCAATTACTATTGATATTAATAATAATGTTGATCATTTTACAATCTTCTTCCAATATTTGCCTCCTTCTGAGTCTGTAACAGCTAATTTCTCATTACAAGAGTGAATCAATAGTTTCATGAGGGATTAAATAATATTACTGCAACTTTGCCATATATTTGCATCTCTTCAGACACTTTCTTTTGAGCTCTTCAATTTTTATGGCCGTCCATGCCATATCATGACTACCATCAGCAAACTAATGCAATTTCATTCCATTGATATATGTCTGAGCTTAAACTCTCAATACATTGCTACAACATAGGTCTACATAAAATTAGGTGAAAAACAAATGCAAAATTTCTAAGACAAACGAGAGTATTAAATATCATTGAGGCATGTGCTGACTAGATAAGGAAATACAGTGTACCAGAGAAAATTCTACAAAATTTCATTAAATTGAGACTAAATATACAAGAAATAATCGGGAAGAGCCACTCTCACTGTATATCCTGACTCTTTTAAGTGGAAGTCCAAAATTTGTCTACCATTTTTATAACTTTAAAATTATTCAAAATACCTGATTAGCAGTCCTCATATATTGCTCTTATAATATTACCCTACTGCTTAAGAATTCTTGATTTGAATTAAATAGAACCTATCCATTATTTTTATTATTATTATTTTAGAATTATTCTAGCATTCGTAAATCTTATTTTCTCTCCATCTATACCAATCCATCTTATATTTTACTTATCACCAACATGAAACATCCATTCTGAGTCACTAATATATAATCAGTAATTATATCAGTTCTTTCTTTGCTTAATGTATGTATTTTTTATTTCTTATGTTTTATTCTATGCCTGACACTGTGATTGTATGTGAGGATATCATGGTGAACAAAACAATACAAATAGACACAAATTCTTCCAATAAATAGTTTAGAGATGAGTATGGAAGATAAAAACAATTATATTACAAGTTATAGGTTGAAGATACAGGAAAGGAAAAGTGTACTATGGAAGCAAATGGTAGGCAGATGACTAGGATAGTCAGAGATGTATTCTAGTAAGAGAGACATTTAGGCTAATGCTTGAAGCAATTAGACAGATGAAAGGTGGTGGGTAATAGTGAGGGTCAGGGGATGCAGGGAGAGGAAAGGACAAGAATCATGAGAGATAACAGCACACTGAAAGACTGAAAGATGATTAGCACATCTGGAGTATTAAGGGGCATGAAAAAGAAAGGGGTTACATGAGGAAATAGTTTCATCTTTACCAATAAAAATCTTGCAATTTCTGAATTGTCTCTTATTTAAAAACTGTGAATACACAATAAATTCTATAAAGGCATTTTTCAGTTTCTACAACTCCTAGATCTTCAACCTCTAGTACTTCTACCAGGTGAATGGTAGTCACTAATATGGTAAGGCAGGGACAAGGTGAGTTGACTAAATATTTGGCCTCATCTACAGTACCTTTTGATTTTGAATAACAGATATCCATCATATTTATATGTCTGACTTCCTCACTATGTTGTGAGTTCCTTTAGAGTAGAAACTAACCTTATTCATCATTGTACCTTGTCACTCTTGTCCCCCAGGCTGGAGTGCAATGGCACAATCTCAGCTCACTGCAACCTCCGCCTCCTGGGTTCAAGCGATTCTCGTATCTCAGCCTCCCGAGTAGCTGGGATTACAGGCTCCCACCACCACACCTGGCTAATTTTTTTTTTCTTTTTTTTAGTAGAGATGGGATTTCACCATGTTGGCCAGGCAGGTCTCAAACTCCTGATCTCGGAACACCCACCTGCCTTGACCTCCCAAAGTACTGGGATTACAGGCGTGAGCCACCATGGCTGGCTGTATTATTATTTTAGTCACCTTCCTGTGCAATAGATCACTTCCATTGATTAAGCCTTATAAAAGAGGGAAATCATTTCATTTACGGCAACACAGATTAATCTAGAAGACATCCTGTTAAGTGAAAAAAGCCAGGCACAGAAAAACAAATACCATATGACTTCACTTATATGTGGAACCTAAAAATGTTATGTGTGACTTTGATTCCCATGCATCACATGCAGAGGGAGGCAGGGAGTAGGGCATGCATTTAGCTGAGGTGGATTACAGCCAAAGATCTGAAGCCTGCATCTTCTGATTCATCAGCCTGATAGTGGAAGCAGCAGCAACAGTAACTTGCTCTATTGGGAAGAGACAAAAAGTTCTGAAGCTGAAAGTTGTTCCTGGGGCTTAGTCTAAAACATTCTTCTCCAGTCGTTTCAATACTTTTGTAAGAACCACATTCCCTTTCTGCTTAAACTACCTAGAACGGATTCTATTATTTATAACATAACATTGACTAATAGTCACCCTAGGGAAATTATTGCATGTTCTGAACCTTGATTTTCTTGTTTGAAAACTGGGAATAGTAGGACATATGCCAGGTTCCAAGATGGCCAAATAGGAACAGCTCCTATTTGGAGCTGGTATACCATCTCAGACTGGTATACCAGCGTAAGCGAGGCAGAAGATGGATGATTTGTGCATTTCCAACTGAGGTACAGGATTCATCCCACTGGGGCTTGTCAGACAGTGGGTGCAGCCCATGGAGCAGGGTGGGGCATCGCCTCACCCAGGGAAGTGCAAGGGGTCGGGGAATCCCCTTTCCTAGGACAGGCAAGCCGCCACAGACGGTACCTGGAAAATCGGGACACTCCCACCCTAATACTGCACTTTTCCAGGGGCCTTAGCAAACAGCACACCAGGAGATGATATCCTGCACCGGGCTCAGAGGGTCCCACGCCCACGTAGCCTCGCTCACTGCTGGTATACCAGTCTGAGATGGAACTACAAGGAGGCAGTGAGGCTGGGGGAGGGGCATCTGCCATTGCTGAGGCTTGAGTAGGTAAACAAAGCAGCCAGGAAGCTCCAACTGGGTGGAGCACACCACAGCTCAAGGAGGCCTGCCTGCCTCTGTAGACTCCACCTTTGGGGGCACAGCATAGCTGAACTAAAAGCAGCAGAAACTTCTGCAGACTTAAAAGTCCCTGTCTGACAGCTTTGAAGAGAATAGTGGTTCCCCCGGCATGGAGTTTGAGATCTGAAAACTGACAAACTGCCTCCTCAAGTGGGTCCCTGACCCCCAAGTAGCCTAACTGGGAGACACCTCCCAGTAGGGGCCGACTGACACCTCATACAGCCAGGTGCACCTCTGAGATGAAGTTTCCAGAGGAAAGATCAGGGAGCAACTTCTGCTGTTCTGCAATATTTGCTTTTCTGCAGCCACCAAGCAAACAGGGTCTGGAGTGGACCTCCAGCAAACTTCAACAGACCTGCAGCTGAGGGTCCTGTCATAAATAGGCCAATTAAAAGACACAGACTGGCAAATTGGATAAAGAGTCAAGACCCATCAGTGTGCTGTATTCAAGAAACCCATCACAAATAGTCTCAAAATAAAGGGATCTAGGAAGATCTACTAAGCAAATGGAAAAAAAAAAAAAAAAAAAGCAGGGATTGCAATCCTAGTCTCTGATAAAACAGACTTTAAGCCAACAAAGATCAAAAGAGACAAAGAAGGTTAATTAAATAAACTTCCTTCTTTTATTTGCACGATTCTCCTTGTTCTCATATAACTACCTCTTCCTTCTTGAGAAAACCTACTTCCCCCCTGTAGCATCTTCTGAGTAATCCATATCAATTCTATTCCTTTGACTCAGCAGGTGAGCCTCCTTCTTGGGATGAACTAACCCTCTATTCCTAACGAAGACTTTTAAAGTTAGGAAGTGGGTGGAACACACCTAGTCACAATGTAGTGTCATGTGTTCTTGACTGCATCAGAACTCAATGTACGATGTCGGGGGGAAGCTATGTGGATTCAGCCTTTAGACTCATATAGGGTTTCAAGTAAGATGGGTCAGGAGCATCACAAATATCAGTGGGCCTTGAATTTCTGTAGACTTGGGAGGCAAGTTGCCCAGGGGAAATGACCAATTAGGTTCGGGAACTTTAATCATGAAAGCTCAGTTGGGGTATAAAGGCTAAATTTAGGGGTGAGGAGCTTGGACATAAGAGACTTGAACAAAAGAAAAATTGCTTTCATTATAAGGGTCAAGACAATGGCTCAGGAGAGTGGGTGAGGTGGGAAAGAGCAGACTATGGATACAAAATATTTGGTGTGTGAACTGGGAGTGTGGCAATGGGCAGAGACAGAGTAGGATTATTGCATAGTAGAAAGAGTATAGATTTTGGAGATTGGCAGTCATAGATTATAATTCCATTTCTGACTTACTTTTTTTTTTTTTTTTTTGAGACAGAGTCTCACTCTTGTCACCCAGGCTGGAGTGCAATAGTGCGATCTTGACTCACTGCAACTCTGCCTTCCAGGTTCAAGCAATTCTCCTGCCTCAGTCTCCTGAGTAACTGGGATTACAGACGCCCACCACCACACCCAGCTAATTTTGTATTTTCAGTAGAGACAGGGTTTCACCATGTTGGCCAGGCTGGTCTCAAACTCCTGACCTCAGGTGATCTGCCTGCCTCAGCCTCCCAAAGTGTTGGGATTATAGGCATGAGCCACTGCTCCTGGCCCTTACACTTTTTATTTGTGTAAATTTAGGTAAACTATTATCTGTAATGTGTGATCAATAATATTTAACATCTCAGGTTATTGTTAGAGTTCAGTGATATAATGTTTGGAAAGAACCTAGTATAAAATCTGCCCTGTGATAAATACCCAATAAATAATGAGTATTATCATTACTGAACAGATTACATGGGCTTAAGTATAGCAAAGGCCGAGATGAACAATAAATATGAAGGCAAAGTAGGAAAACCGCACGAGTGTTCAGCGGGGAGAAAATGTAGGATAGCAGTCCCATGTGTCCCTCATTCATCTATCCAGAATAGTGGAGTGTAGGCAGACATCTAGGTAATGTCCTAAGCAATATAGTCCTGTGAGTTTCGAAGTGTCAAGAACAAAATATAAACTTTAAAAATCAAGGGGGCTCAGGTTAATTAGAGACCATGTAAATGGGATTCATCTCATTTTCCACAGGCAACTGATGTAACAAGAGATATTCTGTCAGGCATTGCAGGACTCAGTGTGTGGGAAATGGGGAGAATTAGTAGAAGGTTACAGGAAAACATGTGAAGTAAAAGTGTCAATCATATATAACCTCAACCTGCAGCCTTGTCTCTGTCCATTTCTCTCATCCACACCACTGAGTCTTTTGAATGAAAATGTGAGTCGTTCCATCATTAACTTTTTATCTCTCTTCTCTGTGCCTGTACATTTTTTATTTTCTCTCCTTGATAGTTTTTTCCCCTCCAAAACTCTGCAATGCTTCATTCAGTCCACATGGCACCTCCTTGGTGAGGGCTTTCTGGGCTTTCCAATCAGAAAGAATTAATCTCTACCCTCAATCTTCTATTGAAATATTTAGTACAGTATAATTCTCTCTTTTTTTGTGTCCCTCCTGGGCTAGACAGCTCTAGTATCTGTTTGTCTTGGTGTTTTCTATGCTTGGAACTACCTAGCTCATGGTAGGGTTAAAGGTGTAGCAGATGGGATGAGGGGAGGGGTCAAGGAGAGGGAAACAAACATTTTTAACATGGAAAAGACCTCAATATTTCCAGAGAAGTAACAACAATAGAAAGTATGCAGTGGAAGAAAAGGAAGGAGAGGGGTTACATGATAATACAGTGTAGTTAAACAGATACAAAAATATGACAAGTAAAGAACAAGAGAATTATTTTTAGAAAGAGAGATAATTCATTGACCATTTTTTAAAATTGTAGGAAGTGATTCCATTCAGAAGAATGTACCAAAATGATTCTTAAACATTAATAAGATTAAGATGTTTTAGGAATCCTTAACACATCAATAAGATGACACAACTGCTCAAAACTTTCCAAAGTCTCCAATCCACTCAGTAAAAGATAACGTGATTACAACTGCTTAGAGGGACTATAATATTGTGCTCATCATCCTCTCCAACCCCTTACTTATTTTCATTTCTCCCCCTTCACTCACTCTGATCCAATCATACAGGACTGCTTGCTGTTTTTCACATTGTGCCTTACCTTAGAGTCTTCAAACTACCTGTTCCTTTTGTCTGGAAATCTCTTCCATCAGACAGCCAGATGGCTAATGCCTTCACCTTCATGATCACTGCTTATGGTAGGAAAATGCCTCTTCCTACCTTTCTTTTCTTTTTTTTTTTTTTTTAGGGCAATAAAACCATTATGTATTATACTGTAATTGTGGATACATATCAGCATACATTTGTCAACATCCATAGAATGTACAACACTAAGAGTAACTCTAATGCTAACTATGAACTTTAGTTAATATTGCATCCATTTTTGTATATCAATTATAACAGATGTACCATACTAATGCAAAATGTTAATAGGGGAAATTATCTCAGGGGGCTAGGGAAGTATATGGGAACTCTGTACTTTCTGTTCAATTGTTTCTGTAAATCTAAAACTGTTCTTAAAAATAGTCTATTAATTTAAAAACATAATTTTAAAACTACACTTATACAGCATATCTGCAATTATTTAGTGTTCAATATTTCTTTTTTTTTATACTTTAAGTTCTAGGGTACATGTACACAACGTGCAGGTTAGTTACATAGGTATACATGTGCCATGTTGGTGTGCTGCACCCATTAACTCATCATTTACATTAGATATATCTCCTAATGCTATCCCTCCCCCCTACCCACTCCCCACAATAGGACCTGGTGAGTGATGCTCCCCTTCCTGTGTCCAAGTGATCTCATTGTTCAATTCCCACCTATGAGTGGGAGAAAATGCAGTGTTTGGTTTTCTGTTCTTGTGATAGTTTGCTAAGAATGATGGTTTCCAGCTGCATCCATGTCCCTACAAAGGACACGAACTCATCCTTTTTGATGGCTGCATAGTATTCCATGGTGTGTATGTGCCACATTTTCTTAATCCAGTCTGTCACTGATGGACATTTGGGTTGATTCCAAGTCTTTGCTATTGTGAATGGTGCTGCAATAAACATACGTGTGCCTGTGTCTTTAGAGCAGCATGACTTATAATCCTTTGGGTATATCCCCAGTAATGGGATGCCTGGGTCAAAAGGTATTTCCAGTTCTAGATCCTTGAGGAATTGCCACACTGTTTTCCACAATGGTTGAGCTAGTTTACAGTCCCACCAACAGTGTAAAAGTGTTCCTATTTCTCCACATCCTCTCCAGCACCTGTTGTTTCCTGACTTTTTAATGATTGCCATTCTAACTGGTGTGAGATGGTATCTCATTGTGGTTTTGATTTGCATTTCTCTGATGGCCAGTGATGATGAGCATTTTTTCATGTGTCTGTTGGCTGTCTGAATGTCTTCTTTTGAGAAGTGTCTGTTCATATCCTTTGCCCACGTTTTGATGGGGTTGTTTTTTTCTTGTAATTTGATTGAGTTCTTTATAGGTTCTGGATATTAGCTCTTTGTCAGATGAGTAGATTGCAAATTTTTCTCCCATTCTGTAGGTTGCCTGTTCACTCTGATGGGAGTTTCTTTTTTTTTGTTTGGTTTTTTTTTTTTTTTTTTTTTTTTGAGACGGAGTCTCGCTCTGTCGCCCAGACTGGAGTGCAGTGGCGCGATCTCCACTCACTGCAAGCTCCGCCTTCCCGGGTTCCCGCCATTCTCCTGCCTCAGCCTCCCGAGTAGCTGGGACTACAGGCACCCGCCACTACGCCCGGCTAATTTTTGTATTTTTAGTAGAGACGGGGTTTCACCGTGTTAGTCAGGATGGTCTCGATCTCCTGACCTCGTGATCCGCCCGTCTCGGCCTCCCAAAGTGCTGGGATTACAGGCGTGAGCCACCGCGCCCGGCCTGATGGGAGTTTCTTTTGCTGTGCAGAAGCTCTTTAGTTTAATTAGATCCCATTTGTCAATTTTGCTTTTGTTGCCGTTGCTTTTGGTGTTTTAGACATGAAGTCCTTGCCCACGCCTATGTCCTGAATGGTATTACCTAGGTTTTCTTCTAGGATTTTTATGGTATTAGGTCTAACATTTAAGTCTCTAATCCATCTTGAATTAATTTTCGTATAAGGAGTAAGGAAAGGATCCAGTTTCAGCTTTCTACTTATGACTAGCCAATTTTCCCAGCACCATTTATTAAATAGGGAATCCTTTCCCCATTTCTTGTTTTTGTCAGGTTAGTCAAAGATCAGATGGCTGTAGATGTGCGGTATTATTTCTGAGGGCTCTGTTCTGTTCCATTGGTCTATATCTCTGTTTTGATACCAGTACCATGCTGTTTTGGTTACTATAGCCTTGTAGTATAGTTTGAAGTCAGGTAGAGTGATGCCTCCAGTTTTGTTCTTTTGGATTAGGATTGTCTTGGCAATGCGGGCTCTTTTTTGGTTCCACATGAACTTTAAAGCAGATTTTTCCAATTCTGTGAACAAAGTCATTGGTAGCTTGATGGGGATGACATTGAATTTATAAATTACCTTGGGCAGTACGGCCGTTTTCATGATATTGATTCTTCCTATCCATGAGCATGGTGTGTTCTTCCATTTGTTTGTGTCCTCTTTTATATCACCGAGCAGTGGTTTGTAGTTCTCCTTGAAGAGGTCCTTCACATCCCTTGTAAGTTGGATTCCTAGGTATTGTATTCTCTTTGAAGCTATTGTGAATGGGAGTTCATTCATGATTTGGCTCTCTGTTTGTCTGTTACTGGTGTAAAGGAATGCTTGTGATTTTTGCACATTGATTTTGTATCCTGAGACTTTGCTGCAGTTGCCTATTAGCTTAAGGAGATTTTGGGCTAAGACGATAGGGTTTTCTAAATATAGAATCATGTCAGCTGCAAACAGGGATAAGTTGACTTCTTCTTTTCCTAATTGAATACCCTTTATTTCTTTCACTAACGTGATTGCCGTAGCCAGAATTTCCAACACTATATTGAATAGTAGTGGTGAGAGAGGGCATCGCTGCCTTGTGCCAGTTTTCAAAGGCAATGCTTCCAGTTTTTGCCCATTCAGTATGATATTGGCTGTGGGTTTGTCATAAATAGCTCTTATTATTTTGAGATACATTCCCATCAATACCGAATTTATTGAGAGTGTTTAGCATGAAGGCTGTTGAATTTTGTCAAAGGTCTTTCCTGCATCTATTGAGATAATCGAGTGGTTTTTGTCTTTGGTTCTGTTTATATGCTGGATTACGTTTATTGATTTGCGTATGTTGAACCAGCCTTGCATCCCAGGGATGAAGCCCACTTAATAATGGTGGATAAGCTTTTTGATGTGCTGCTGAATTCAGTTTGCCAATATTTTATTGAGGATTTTTGCATCGATGTTCATCAGGGATATTGATCTAAAATTCTCTTTTTTTGTTTATCTGTCTCAGGCTTTGGTATCAGGATGATGTTGGCCTCATAAAATAAGTTAAGGAGGATTCCCTCTTTTTCTATTGATTGGAATAGTTTCAGAACGAATGGTACCAACTCCTCCTTGTACCTCTGGTAGAATCCGGCTGTGAATCCTTCTGGTTCTGGGCTTTTTTTGGTTGGTAGGCTATTAGTTATCACCCCAATTTCAGAGCCTTCTATTGGTCTATTCAGGGATTCAGCTTCTTCCTGGTTCAGTCTTCGGAGAGTGTAAGTGTCCAGAAAATTATCCATTTCTTCTAGGTTTTCTAGTTTATTTGCATAGAGGTGTTTATAGTATTCTCTGATGGTAGTTTGTATTTCTGTGGGGTCGGTGGTGATATCCCCTTTATCATTTTTTATTGGGTCTATTTGATTCTTCTCTCTTTTCTTCTTTATTAGTCTTGCTAGTGGTCCACCAATTTTGTTTATCTTTTCAAAAACCAGCTCCTGGATTCATTGATTTTTTGAAGGGTTTTTTGTGTCTCTATCTCCTTCAGTTCTGCTCTGATCTTAGTTATTTCTTGCCCTCTGCTAGCTTTTCAATGTGTTTGCTCTTGCTTCTCTAGTTCTTTTAATTTTGATGTTAGGGTGTCAGTTTTAGATCTTTCCTGCTTTCTCTTGTGGGCATTTAGTGCTATAAATTTCCCTCTACACACTGCTTTAAATGTGTCCCAGAGATTCTGGTATGTTGTATCTTTGTTCTCATTGGTTTCAAAGAACATCTTTATTTCTGCCTTCATTTCGTTTTGTACCCAGTACTCATTCAGGAGCAGGTTGTTCAGTTTCCATGTAGTTGAGCGGTTTTGATTGAGTTTCTTAGACTTGAGTTCTAGTTTAATTGCACTGTGGTCTGAGAGACAGTTTGTTATAATTTCTGTTCTTTTACATTTGCTGAGGAGTGCTTTACTTCCAACTATGTGGTCAATTTTGGAATAAGTGTGATGTGGTGCTGAGAAGAAAGTATATTCTGTTTATTTTGGGTGGAGAGTTCTGTAGATGTCTATTAGGTCTGCTTGGTGCAGAGTTGAGTTTAATTCCTGGATATCCTTGTTAACTTTCGGTCTCGTTGATCTGTCTAATGTTGACAGTGTGGTGTTGAAGTCTCCCATTATTCTTGTATGGGAGTCTAAGTGTCTTTGTAAGTCTCTAAGGACTTGCTTTATGAATCTGGATGCTCCTGTATTGGGTGCATATATATTTAGAATAATTAGCTCTTCCTGATGAATTGATCCCTTTACCATTATGTAATGGCTTTCTTTGTCTCTTTTGATCTTTGATGGTTTAAAGTCTGTTTTATCAGAGACTAGGATTGCAAACCCTGCTATTTTTTTGTTTTCCATTTGCTTGGTAGATCTTCCTCCATGCCTTTATTTTGAGGTTATGTGTGTCTCTGCATGTGAGATGGGTCTCCTGAATACAGCAAACTGATGGGTCTTGACTCTTTATCCAATTTTCCAAACTGTGTCTTTTAATTGGGCCATTTAGTCCATTTACATTTACTGTTAGTATTGTTATGTGTGAACTTGATCCTGTCATTATGATATTAGCTGGTTATTTTGCTTGCTAGTTGATGCAGTTTCTTCCTAGCATCGATGGACTTTACATTTTGACATGTTTTTGTAATGGCTGGTACCTGTTGTTCCTTTCCATGTTTAGTGCTTCCTTCAGGGTCTCTTTTAGGGCAGGCCTGGTGGTGACAAAATCTCTAAGCATTTGTTTATCTGTAAAGGATTTTATTTCTCTTCACTTATGAAACTTAGTTTGGCTGGATATGAAATTCTGGGTTGAAAATTCTTTCCTTTAAGAATGTTGAATATTGGCCCCCACTCTCTTCTGGCTTGGAGGGTTTGTGCTGAGAGATCTGCTGTTAGTCTGATGGGCTTCCCTTTGTGTGTAACCCGACCTTTCTCTCTGGCTGCCCTGAAGATTTTTTCCTTCATTTCAACTTTGGTGAATTTGACAATTATGTGTCTTGGAATTGCTCTTCTCGAGGAGTATCATTGTTGCTTTTTCTGTATTTCCTGAATTTGAATGTGGCCTGCCTTTCAAGGTTGGGGAAGTTCTCCTGGATGATATCCTGAAGAGTGTTTTCCAACTTGCTTCCATTTTCTCTGTCACTTTCAGGCACACCATTCAGATGTAGATTTGGTCTTTTCACATAATCCCATACTTCTTGAAGGCTTTGTTCATTTCTTTTTACTCTTTTTTCTCCACGCTTCTCTTCTTGCTTCATTTCATTCATTTGATCTTCAATCACTGATAATCTTTCTTCCAGTTGATCATGTTGGTTACTGAAGCTTGTGCATTTGTCACATATTTCTCATGTTATGGTTTTCATCTCTATCAGTTCTTTTAAGGTCTTCTCTGCATTGATTGTTCTAGTTATCTTCTCATCCATTCTTTTTTCAAGGTTTTTAGTTTCTTTGCACTGGTTACATAGTTCCTCCTTTATCTCTAAGAAGTTTGATTGACTGAAGCCTCCTTCTCTCAAATCATTAAAGTCCTTCTCCGTCCAGCTTTGTTCTGTTGCTGGTGATCAGCTGCGTTCCTTTGGAGGAGGAGATGTGCTCTGATTTTTTGAATTTCCAGCTTTTCTGCACTGCTTTTCCCCCATCTCTGTGGTTTTATCTGCCTTTGGTCTTTGATGATGGTGATGTACTGATGGGGTTTTGGTGTGGGTGTCCTTTGTGTTTCTTAATTTTCCTTCTACCAGTCAGGACCCTCAGCTGTAGGTCTGTTGGAATTTGCTTGAGATCCACTCCAGACCCTGTTTGCCTGGGTATCAGCTGAACAGTGAATGTTGCTGTCTGATTCTTGCTCTGGAAGCTTCGTCTCAGAGGTGTTCCCCACCGTGTGAGGTGTGAGGTGTAGGTCTGCACCTAGTGGGGGATGTTAGGCTACTCAGGGGTCAGGGACCCACTTGAGCATGCAGTCTGTCCATTCTCAGAGCTCAACCTCTGTGCTGGGAGAACCACTGCTCTCTTCAAAGCTATCAGACAGGGGCATTTACCTCTGCTGAGGTTTCTGCTGCTTTTTATTTAGCTATGCCCTGTCCCCAGAGGAGGAGTCAGAAGAGGCAGGCAGGCCTCCTTGAGCTGAGGTGGGCTCCACCCAGTTCGAGCTTCCCAGTGGCTTTGTTTAACTTCTTAAGCCTCAGCAATGGGGGTGCCCCTCCCCCAGCCTCGGTCCAGCCTTGCAGTCAGATCTCAGACTGCTCTACTAGCAATGTGGGAGGCTCCATGGGCATGGGACCCTCTCGGCCAGGTGTTGGATATAATCTCCTAGTGTGCCGTTTGCTAAGACCCTTGGTAAAGCACAGTATAAGGGTTGGAGTTACCTGATTTTCCAGATGTTGTGTGTCTCAGTTTCCCTTGGCTAGGAAAAGAGATTCCATCCCCCCTTGCACTTCCCAGGTGAGGCAATGCCTCACCCTGCTTCAGCTCTCGCTGGTTGCTGGTCGGGCTGCACCAGCTGACCAGCACCGAATGTCTGGCACTCCCCAGTGAGATGAACCCTGTACCTCAGTTGAAAATGCAGAAATCCCCCATCTTCTGTGTCACTCATACTGGGAGCTGGAAGCTGGAGCTGTTCCTATTCAGCCATCTTGGGCACCCCTTCTTCCTACAATTCTATTTAAAATATCAACCTGCTACTGCTCCCTGGACTCCTGATTTTCCTTTCCTTGGTCTATTTATTTTTCCACACAACTTATCAATTCCTACATTTATATCTTTTTTTTATTTCTTGTTTATTTCTTGTTTACTGCCTGTTTCCCTTCACTAGGATGTAACTACTTGAGATTAAGGCTTTTTGCCTACTTTTGTCTGTTTTGTCAACTGAGCTATTCCAAATGACTAGAATAGACATATCACATAGGTGCTCAATGATTGTGGTTAGAATAAAGTTAACATACACAAAGAGATATGATACCTGATAGATGAGTTTCCTGAGAAATAGGATCAAGAGCAGATAGAGATAAGAAGTAAGAAAAGATGAGAAAAGTAAGATGGAGGGTGAACATTAATGGTTTGGTAGTGGGAAGTCAAATAAAATTCAATCTGATACCCTCATTTATCTTTGTAAAGTAAGAAGTGACATTGTAAGAGCTGGCAGATGGAGTGGGGTTGCAGACTGAAGATCAAAGTCAAGAGTCTTTGGGAGAAGTGGAGAGTTAATTTTCTGAAAACACATTGTAGGACAGGTAGCCAATTTTTGTGGCCCAATTGAGCTAATGACCATAAATGTATGGTGGTATCATCTATCCCCTTGTGTGATTTTTCTCCAGCAGGTCACAGCTGTTTGGGAGCAGTTAAGAAGAAAGTCCTTTTGCTCTCTTTGAAGGCTACTGGTGCAGGCAGTGTTAGGTCCTTCCTCCAATAGGTTACCTGAACCTAAATCTTTCTCGTGGCTGGAACACATTGGACTGTAATGCCTTACTTATCTGTTGGTCTCTTCTTTAAGATTATGGATGGAAGAATCTGACTTTTTCATTATTAGGTTTTCAATACCCAGTGTGGAGCCAAGGCCCCAAATAAGTATTCAATAGATCTTTATCATAATCACTACTAATGCTAAAATTTCTGTATTTGTGATTTGTGGCATTTTTTTAGTATTATAGTATAGCCTTTTTTCACTCATAAGTGGATTGAAATTTAGACATGTTGAAGTTTGCTTCAGATTATAAGGGTAATAAGTGATACATCATGGACTAGAATTCTGCTCCTTTTGTCCATGTTGAGTCTTTTGCTATATTACTCTTATGTCTTCTATGACTCCTGAAAGATCAGACATGACTGAGTGTGCACTCACATATAAAAATTCCTTCACATCCTTCTTTTGTAGTTGTTTGGATTTAGACTATGTGCTTCCATACTGCATTATACCTTCTGAGCAAAACTTACCTTTCTGACAGAGCTGTTAAAATTGTCTAAAGGATAATTCTTCTTAGTGGAGAAAGAAATCATATCATTACTTTTAGCCTAAACACTGTGTATTCCCAATGATATGTACTATTTTCCTTTAGTCAGAAAAAGTGTCATGGGCCATGGCCCTTACAGGAGCACTAAAAATAGTATAAAATGCTTTGACTTGGATTATATACTTTTTTACCCCAATCCTAGAATTTCTCATCTTTTTTTCAAAAGAGAGCAGTCTCTGCTGTATACATTTCTGCTTAAAAACCTTTACTAATTACTAATGGACAATTATTGCTATTATGAGATCTTGCAATGTTATTTTTATCATGTTCCGACCACAATAAAATAATAAGTGAAATGACGGATATGTTTATTAGCCTTATTGAATAATTCCACAATGTATATAAATAGCAAAACATCATTTTGTATCCCTTAAATACATATAATTATTATTTGTCAATAAAAAAATGTTTTTTTAAATTTTAATTCAGCATCTATGGTCATTCATTACTACAACTTAACTGTCATATATATTTGTAACCTGACATTCACTTTCTGGGGTTTAGACCATCTGATTTTTAAGTTTTATATGTTATGGAGGGTGATAAGAGGGAAATATAAGGAGTTATGTTTCAGTGAGTATAAAGTTACAGTTATACAAGATGAGTACATTCCAAAAATCTGCTGTAGATCTCATGTTAAGTGTTCTTAACACACACACACACATGCACACACACACACACAAAGCATATCAGGATACTTTCGGGAATGCTAGATATATTTATTACCTTGAGTGTGATGATGACAACATGATGTAGGCATGTGTCCACACTCAACAAATTGTATACATTAATTATGTGCAATTTTTGCATACCAATTGTATCTCAATAAATTTGAAAAAGGTAATAAATAAGCAAACACCATTCCAATGAATGATCTAATGGCTCTATATAAAACTTTATTTATTTAAATATATAATTAATAGAGTTTTATATAATAGAGTTTAATAGCTTAATAAATATTTAAATAAATAAAGTTTTATATGGAACCACTAGATCATTCATTGTACAAATCATTTGTCACTGGATTTTTTACTTGATAAATTGAATTTCCAAGTGAGTTATTTAATTACCTCTATAACAGTACATTTTCTCTCTCCTTTTATTGTTATGAATTTACATTTTATATTTCTTTTACTTTAATATTTAAAATATTTGTCTTAAAATATTTAAATATACAAAAAATAAATAATATAATCCTAGAAGAAAACCTAGGAAATATCCTTCTTCACATAGCCTCTGGCAAAGGATTTATGGCTAAGTTCCCAAAAGCAATTGCAACAAACATCAAAACGGGCCACTGGGACCTAATTAAACTAAGGAATTTCTACACAGCAAAAGAAATTGCCAACGGAGTAAACAGACAGCCTACAGAATTGGAGAAAATATTTGCAAACTATGCATCCGACAAAGATCTAATATCTAGAATCTACAAGGAATTTAAACAAATGAATAAGCAAAAAAAATCCAATTAAAAATGGGCAAAGGACATGGATAGACACTTCTCTAAAGAATAAATACAAGTGGCCAAAAAAGATCCAAAAAAATGCTTAACGTCACTAATCGGAGAAATGATAATCAAAACTGCAATGAGATACCATCTCACACCAGTCACAACAGCTATTAATAAAAAGTCAAAACACAACAGATGCTGGCAAGGCTGTAGAGAAAAGAGAATGCTTATGCAAACTACTTCAGCAACTGTGGAAAGTAGTTTGGAGATTTCTTAAAGAAGTTAAAATAGAACTACTATTTGACCCAGCATTTCCACTACTGGGCATACAGCCAAAGGAAAATAGTTCATTCTATCAAAAAGACACATGCACCCATATGTTCATTGCAGTGCTGTTCACAATAGCAAAGAATGGAATCAACCTAAGTTTTCATCAATACTGTATCAGATAAAGAAAATATTATGCATATAGACCGTAGAATTATATGCAGCCACAAAAATGAATGAGATCACGTCTTTGCAGAAACGTGGATGGAGCTGAATACATTTCATTACTTCTACCATAGAAGTAATGGCAGCACTTTGTTCAAACTAAAAGAGATAATAACTCTAGATATGACTTTGCCTTTTTCTGAAAACAAGACTTCTATCAAAACTAGCATCCATGGGTTTACAGAATGACTTTTCCATTGGCATGGTATTCCACACAGCATGCTGTATTCAATCATCACCAGGTAACTCTTTGATCACACTGGGAAATTATACCATATTTTGGACACAGTAATGGTTCCTGCTGTTGGTATTTTGGGAACTAGCAGTAGCCAGGTTTTTGATGAGTGGAATTCCATGTTGTTGAGCCTATGCACAACCTTTATCTCTGTCACCATGGCCACTTTGTTCATGAGCCCATTGGGTGATAACAGGAATGGCTGAGGAAAGAGGTCATTGATATTCACAGAAGGGGTCATCCTATTTACATAATTATTAAAATTCTCTGATGAGGTAACTTTTGGTGAGCATTCACATGGAACGCAGATATGATGTTTTGCTCACTCAGAGAGATCTAATCACATACCTCCTTCCCAGACGTCCTTCTCACCAATTTTCTAATCATGTTGTTTCCAAGTCCCAGACCATTTAGCCAAATCATTTATCACAGCCTAAAAATGTATAGACTCTATTAATGCTTACCCTTGGCCATTTCTCCTTCTACACAAAATGAACAACCAAATGCAATGCTTGAAGTCCTACCCACTGGGATGATTTCTTTTTACCATTGTCTTTCAGGGATTTACCAGAAAGGGGGTTGTACTTCTGTGCTTGGTAGACTTTTTGTATGGTTACTGCATATTACAGACAGCCAACTGTAAACCAATCTCAAGTTATCTCTTCCTCAGCCAGCTCATCATAGAGAACTGGATGCCATATGTAAGACTTGAGAGAGAGAAGGTAATGCAGCAAAAGTAAGGGCCAGGGGCATTTGGCCCACTTCTTCATGTAAAGTATGCTTTCAAGGCCTGTTTGAGCCTAATCTTATATACACCACTCCATTTAATAATCAATTGCTGCTTTCCATGTCCAACCTCATGGCTTGGTGGGGCAAATAACAGTTAACAAATGGACAACCAGGTTACATAGTAACTTACTGGTCTATGGTTATGCATTTGGTGCATACTAGGTCCAGTAGCAAGCCAAAAGCTGTTTCTCAAAAGGAGAGTAGTTACCCACAAAGTATGGCAAGAATTTGCTCCAAAATCCTAAGGCGGCTCTTTGCTGTGATTCACCTATGACGGTCTGACAAAGCTTGAATAAACAACTTGATCTTCCACTGACATTTCAAGCACCATTAATATGCTGTATTGTGTGGCCCAAAGTGCAGAGCAGTTTTCATGCATAGCCGGCTGGACCTTTTTCAGAACCTTCTCTTGTTCTGGGTCCTACTCAGAACTAGAAGCTTTTGGGATCATTTGGTAAATGAGTGGAACTACACCCAAGAGGAGAATAAACCATTTCCAAATTTCAAAGAGGCCCGGTAGGTATTGTACCTTTTTAAAAAATTGTAGGAGAGGGCAGATACGACAGCTTATTTTTCACCTTAGAAGTGATAGCTCAACATTCGCCCACCTCCAAACTCCTAGATATTTTACTATAGTAGATAGCACTTGAATTTTTGTTGAGTTTATCTCCAACCCTCTGATATAAAAATATATTAATAAATATATCTTTAGTAGTTGCTACATCCTGATAACCAGGCCCAATATGCATAATATTATCAATGTATGGATCATCATGATTTCCTAGGGAAGGGAATGATGATCAAGGCTTCATGAACTAAATTATAACACTGGACTGAAGAGTTTGTATACCCATGAGGTAGAAGAGTGAAGATGTATTTCTGGCCTTGCCAGATGAAAGCAAACTGCTTCTATTGGTCTTTATTAACAGGCATAAAGGAATGAAACATTTTTCAGACCAATAGCTGCATATCAGGTACCTGGGGTTGTGTTAATTTGCACAAGCAATAAGACCACATCTGAACAGTAGCTGCAATTGGAGTAACCATCTAGACAAGATTATAATAATCTGATGATATACTCCAATATCCATCAGTTTTCTGCACAAATGAAAGAGCGAGTTCAACAGAGAGATGATAGAAACTACCACCCCTGCATATTTCAAGTCCCTGGTGGCATCACTAATCCCTGCAATCCCTCCAGAATGAGGTGTGGCTTTTACAGAGGGAGATATAGTGTCTTCCACTTGGACTTTCCCACCATAATGGCCCTCACTTGAAATGTCAGGAGATCATTGCGGGAATTCTGCCAATTGCTGAGTATGTCTATCTCAATTATGCATTCTGGAACTGAGAAAATAACCACAGGATTGATTGAAGACCCACTGAACCCACTGTGAGAAAGATGCATGAGCTAAAACTCCATTGATCACCTGATGTCCATAAGCAACTACTCCCTACTGTTATTAGTGGACCATAGTGATGTTTGAGTCTTCAGAATTCAATGTCACTTCAGAGTCATTGTCAAATAATCCCCCCAAAGGCTGATTGTTTCTTTTTCACCAACACACATCAGTCTGGAATATGGCTGTAGGTCCCTTTGCAGAAGACTGAAAGAAAGATTAACAGCATAAAAGTTTTGGCAGTGTGGTAAAGGTCCTTCCTCAAGAGGACTCAATCTGTCCTTCATCCAAGGAGTTGTGCATCTATAAACTGGTTTAAGTCTGGGGATTTGTTGATGGGCTATGGCTCTCTTTGTCATTGATTAAAGTAGAATTCTGTTCACTTGATCTAGAATTCCTTATATTGTCCAAGTAAAACTGTAGCAAAATTCCCATCCATTTCTTTTCTAGGGACATTATCATTAACCAACCATACTATAAGTAACTGTGTCAGGCTACTGTGATTACTATTTTAACTCCTCTGTCCATTACAGCAACCACACTCACTTTATATGTGATGATTAAGTGCAATCACTTGATCAATGCCACCCTGGGATACCATTATTCCCATTGCATTTAGGATTCCCAGTTTGATGATAACATCTTCCACTGCAATTTCTGACCTAAGGAGAAAATAAATCACAGAATTCTCCAAGGATGCTGGATCTCCCCTCACAAATGTATTTCTCACAGTGGTGGTGAAAGGTATGTTCTCCTAGAGTGGGTAAGCAGGTGCTACATGGTAAATACACTCTAACAGTTTAATCTCCCTAAGCTTTTGGATACCTTACCCTACAAGACAATCCTGCCATTTCAGTTTTATTTAGTGTAGGCCACTTGTGGGTCCATGTTTCAGCAAACAAAGCAAATAAACTTTGAGCCTTTCTAACCTCTTGAGCTGAAACATCAAATTCAGCATGTTTGCTTAGCACATCCATATTAATAAATTCAGCCTGATCCAACTTTTTGTTCCTTCCACTATAATTCCAAACCCTCAAGTTCCATATCCACATATATTTCCCAGATTTCTGTCTGTATAAATTGAAAAAATTATGCCATTCTTTTAGTATATAGTACATCTCATGGGACACACTTTGTGTTTCACCCTTTAAGGGCTGCTGTGACATGAGTCTACTTAATAAGTTTAGAAGAAAAGAGAGGTGGTGAGGGTTGGCCCTGAGGAAAATCAACAGTGCTTTGCTGCCTCAGGGGAGTACAAATTCTTAAGGCAGAAGAGGATTAAACTTGCCAGACAGGGATATAAGAGCTATTTCTATGATAAAGAAACTTAGCAGAACTCAGGAGTCCCATGTCACCAGAGGCATTGGTATCTGTCTATATGTCCCCATTCCAGTTTTTCTTTTTTCCTTCAAGTTTTATTCTAAGTTCAGAGGTACACGAGCAGGATGTGCAGGTTTGTTACATAGGTAAATGTGTGTCATGGTGGTTTGCTGCACAGATACACCCATCACCTAGGTATTAAGCACAGCATCAATTAGCTATTCTTCCTGATGCTCTCCCTCCCCCCATCGCCCAAAAAGGACCCAGGGTGTGTTGTTCCCCCACCCATGTGTCCATGTGTTCTCATTGTTCAGCTCCCACTTATAAGTGAGAAGATTTGGTGTTTGGTTTTCTGTTCCTGTGTAAGTTTGCTGAAGATAACGGCTTCCAGCTCCATCCATGTCCCTACAAAGAACATGACCTTGTTTCTTTTTATGACTGCATAGTATTCCATAGTGTATATATAATCACATTTTCTTTATTCAGTCTATCATTGATGGGTATTTGGGTTGATTCATGTCTTTGTTATTGCAGATAGTGTTGCAATAAACATATGCATGCATGTATATTTATAAGAGAATGATTTATATTCTTTTGGGTATATACCCAGTAACGGGATCGCTGGGTCAAATGGTATTTCTGCCTCTAGATCTCTGAGGAATCACCACACTCTCTTCCACAATGGTTGAACTAATTTACACACCCACCAACGGGTTTTCTTTGCAACCTCACCAGCATCTGATGTTTCTTGACTTTTTAATAATTGACATTCTGACTAGCATGAGATGGTGTCTCATCGTGGTTTTGATTTGCATTTCTCAAATGATCAGTGATGTCGAGCTTTTCTTCATATGTTTTGTTGACCACACGAGTGTCTTCTTTTGAGAAGGGTCTGTTCATGTCCTTTGCCCACTTTTTAATTTTTTTTTTACTTGTAAATTTGTTTCAATTCCTTGTGGATTCTAGATAGTAGACCTTTGTCAGATGGATAGATTACAAAATTGTCTGCTCACTCTGATGATAGTTTCTTTTGCTGTGCAAAGCTCTTTACTTTGACTGGATCTCCTTTGTCAATTTTTGCTTTTGGCATTTTCATCAGGAAATCTTTGCCTACACCTATGTCCTGAATAGTATTACCTAGATTTTATTCTAGGGTTTTTATAGTTTGGGGTTTTACTTTTAAGTATTTAATCCATCTTGAGTTAACTTTGTATAAGGTGTAAGGAAGGGATCCAGTTTCAGCTTTCTGCATATGGCTAGACAGTTTTCCCAACACCATTTATTACATAGGGAATCCTTTCCCCATTGCTTGTTTTTGTCAGGTTTGTCAAAGATCAGATGTTTGTAGATGTGTGGCATTATTTCTGAGGCCTCTGTTCTGTTTCATTGGTCCATATATACCAGTACTGTGCTGTTTTGGTTACTGCAGCCTTGTGGTATAGTTTGAAGTCAGGTAATGTGATGCCTCCAGTTTTGTTCTTTGTGCTTAGGATTTTCTTGGCTATTCAGGCTTTTATTGGTTCTATACAAGTTTTAAAATAGTGATTCCTACATCTATGAAGGATGTCAATGGTAGTTTGATGGGAATAGCATTGAATCTATAAATTACTTTGGGCAGTATGGTCATTGTCACGATATTGATTCTTTCTATTCATTAACATGGAATGTTTTTCTATTTGTTTGTATCCTCTCTGATTTCCTTGAGGAGCGATTTGTATTTCCCCTTGAAGAGGTCCTCCACTTCTCTTGTTAGCTGCACTCCTAGATATTTTATTCTCTTTGTAGCCATTGTGAATGGTAGTTCATTCATGATTTGGCTCTCTGCTTGCCTGTTGTTAGTCTGTAGGAGTGCTAGAAATGTTTACACATTTTGTATCCTGAGACTTTGCTGAAGTTGCTGAAGTTGCTTATTAGCTTAAGAAGATTTTGTGCTGAGATGATGGGGTTTTCCAGATATAGGGTCCTGTCACCTTCAAAGAAAGATAATTTGACTTCCTTTCTTCCTATCAGAGTATGCTTTATTTCTTTCTCTTGCCAGAAAGTCCTGGCCAGAACTTTTAATACTGTGTTGAATAGGAGTGGTGAGAGAGGGCATCCTTGTCTAGTGCTGATTTTCAAGGGGAATGCTTCCATGTTTTGCCCATTAGGTATGATATTGGCTGTGGGTTTGTCATTAATGGTTTTTATTATTCTAAGGTGTATTCCTTCAATAACTAGTTTATTGAGAGTTTTTTACATGAAGGGATATTGAATTTTATTGAAGGTCTTTTCTGTGTCTTTTGAAATCGTGTGTTTTTTCTCTTTAGCTCTGTTTATGTGATGAATTACATTTACTGATTTACATATGTTGAACCAACATTGCATCCTGGAGATGATGCCAACTTGATTATGGTGGTAAAGCTTTTTGATATGCTGCTGGATTCGATTTTTTGGTATTATATTGAGGATTTTTGCATCGATGTTCATCAGGGATATTGGCCTGAAGTTTTCTTTTTTTGTTATATCTCTACCAGTTTTGGTATCAGAATGATACTGGCCTCATCAAATGAGGTAGATAAGAAACCTTTCTTTTCAATTGTTTGGAATAGTTTCAGAAGGAAAGGTACCATCTCTTCTTTGTACCTTTGGTATAATTCAGCTGTAAATTCATCTGGTCCTGGGCTTTTTTTTTTTTTTTGGTTGGTAAGCTTTTTATTACTTCCTCAACTGCAGAACTCATCATTGGTCTACTTAGGGATTCAATTTCTTCCTGGTTCAGTCTTGGGGAGGGTGTATATGTCCAGAAATTTGTCCATTTTTTCTAGATTTTCTAGTTTATGTGCATAGAGATGTTTATAGTATTCTCTTATTGTTGTTTGTATTTCTGTGGTAATATAGGTGATATCCCTGTATCATTTCTTATTGTGTCTATTTGGCTCTTTTCTTTTTCTTCTTTATTAGTCTAGCTAGCAGTATATTTTGTTAATCTTTTCAAAAAACCAGCTCTTGGATTCATTGATTTTTTGAAGGGGTTTTCATGTCCCTGTCTCCTTCAGTCCACTCTGATGTTGGTTATTTCTTGTCCTCTGCTAGTTTGGGGGTTTGTTTGCTCTTGGTTCTCTAGTTTTATAGTTGTGATGCTAAGATATTGATTTGAGATCTTTCTAGCTTTTTGATATGGGCATTTAATGCTATACATTTCCTTTTTAACACTGCTGTAACTCTGTCCCAGAGATTCTGGTACGTTGTTTCTTTGTTCTCATTGGTTTCAAAGAGCTTCTTGATTTCTGCCTTAATATCATGATTTACCCAGGAGTCATTCAGGAGCAGGTCATTCAATTTTTATGTAGTTGTGTGGCTTTGAGTGAGTTTCTTAATCTTGAGTTCTAAAGTTCTAATTTTATTGCCCTGTGGTCTGAGAGATTGTTTGTTATGATTTCAGTCATTTTGCATTTGCTGAGGAGTCTTTTACTTTCAATTATGTGATCAATTTTAGAATAAGTGCCATGTGGTACCGAGAAGAATGTATATTCTGTTGTTTTGGGGTGGAGAGTTCTGTAGATATCTGTCAGGTCCACTTGATCCAGAGCTGAGTTCAAGTCCTGAATATCTTTGTTAATTTTCTGTCTCTATGATCTAATACTGACAGTGGGGTGTTAAAGTCTCCTGCTGATATTCTGCAGGAGTCTAAGTCTCTTTGTAGGTCTCTAAGGACTTACTTTATGAATCTGAGTGCTCCTGTTTTGGATGCATATATGTTTAAGATAGTTAGCTCTTCTTGTTGAATTGAACCCTTTACCATTATGTAACGCCCTTCTTTGTCTTTTTTGATATTTGTTGGTTTAAAGTCTGTTTTGTCAGAAACTAGGATTGCAGTCCCTGCTTTCTTATGTTTTCCATTTGCTTGGTAAATTTCCTCCATCCTTTTATTTTGAGTCTACATGTGTCTTTGCATATGAGATGGGTCTCTTGAATCCAGCACAGTGATGGATTTTGACTCTATCCAGCTTGCCACTCTGTGTCTTTTAACTGGGGCATCTAGCCCATTTACATTTAAGGTTAATATTGTTATGTGTGAATTTGGTCCTGAGATTATGATGCTAGTTGGTTATTTTGCAGATTGGTTTACGTATTTGCTTCATAGTGTCACTGGTCTGTGTACTTCAGTGTGTTTTTTGTAGTGGCTGTTAATAGTTTTTACTGCTTCCTTGGGAGCTCTTGCAAGGCACTGGTGATGAATCCCCTCAGCATTTGCTTGTCTGAAAAAGATTTTATTTCTCCTTTGCTTATAACACTTAGTTTGGCTGGCTATGAAATTCTGGGTTAGAAAATATTTTCTTTAAGAATGTTGAATACTGGCCCCCAATCTCTTCTGACTTGTAGGTTTTCCACTGAGAGGTCCACTGTTAGTCTGATGGGCTTCCCTTAGTAGGTGACCTAACCTTTCTCTCTGGCTGCCCTTAACATTTTTTTCTTTCATTTTGACCTCAGAGAATCTGACGATTCTGTGTCTTAGGGTTGCTCTTTTTGTGGAGTATCTTATTGGGGTTCTCTGGATTTTCTGGATTTGAATGTTGCAGAAGTTCTCCTGAATGATAAACTGAAGTACGTTTTCCAACTTGGTTCCATTCTCCCCGCCTGTTTCAGGTACCCCAGTCAGTCATAGGTTTAGTCTTTTTACATTATCCCATATTTCTTGGAGGTTTTATTCATTTATTTTTATTCTTTTTTCTCTATTCTTGTCTGCTTGTCTTATTTCAGAAAGGTAGTCTTCAAGATCTGAGATTATTTCCTCTGCTTGGCCTGTTCAGCTATTGATACTTGTGATTGCATTGTAAATTTCTTGTGCTGTGTTTTTCAGCTCCATCCAGTTAGTTATGCTCTTCTTTAAACTGGCTATTCCTGTTATCAGCTCCTGTATTATTTTATCATTATTCTTAGTTTCTTTGCATTGGGTTATAACAGGCTCCTTTAGCTCAGTGAAGTTCATTATTACCCACCTTCTGACATCTACTTCTGTCAATTCAGCCATCTCATCCTCAGCCCAGTTCTGTGAATGAAGGAGAGATGTTACCTTCATTTAGAGGAGAAGAGGCACTCTGGTTTTTTGAGTTTTCAGCATTTTTGTGTTGATTTTTTTCCCATCTTTGTGGGCTTATCTACCTTCAATCTTTAAGATTGCTAACTTTTGAATGAGGTTTTGTGGGGTCTTTTTGTTGTGGTTGTTGTTGTTGCTTTCTCTTTGTTTATTTTTCTTTTAACAGTCAGACTACTCTTCCATAGGACTACTGTGGTTTGCTGGGGGTCCACTTCAGACCCTAGTTTCTTTGGTCCGTATCACCAGTGAAGGTTACAAAACAACAAAGATGGGCGCCTGCTCCTTCCTCTGGAAGCTCCATCCCAGGGGGCCACCGAACTGATGCCACCCTGAACATTCCTGTAGGTTGTGTCTGGAGACTCCTGTCAGGATGTCTCACCCAGTCAGAAGGAATGGGATCAGGGAACCACTTAAAGAAGCAGTCTGGCTGCCCCTTGGCAGAGCACATGCACTGCACTAGGGGTTCCCTCCTTTCTTCCAGACCACTGAGACTCTCTAGAGCCATCAGTCTGGAAAGACTAAGTCGGCTGAACCACAGAGACTGTGGCTCCCCCTCCTCCTAGGGGCTTCCTTCCAGAGAGAGATCAGAGTTCTGATCTGGACCTCCCAGACTTCCCGGAGTTGGTAGGCTAGAACTGTGGCTTGAACAACAGAGTTGGCAGCCGCCCCTCCCCTTGGGAAGCTGGTCCTTCTCAGGCAGTCTCCAGTCTGCTGCTGCTGGCCAGCTGGAATTACAAGCCAGTGGGTCTTAACTTGTGAGGTGCCGTGGGAGTGGGGCCCACAGAACAACGCCACTTGGCTCCCTGGATTCAGCTCCCTTCCTAGGGAAATGCCCAAATAGATCTCCTGCCTCACCAGAATTTCCAGAGACACAGTATGCAAAACTCCTGGGTCTCTGTGTATGCCCAAGTGGCTGCTTCCCTGAGACTCCTTATGGCTCTGTGCTTCAGACCCAAGGCCCTGGAGACGTGAGCACACAAGATCTCATGATCCATGGGTTTCAAAGGTCCATGGGAAAAGAGTGGTTTTCCTGGTGGGGCTGCACAATCACTCATGCCTCCCTTGTCTGGGGTTGGGGGCTCCTTGCTGTTCCCAGGTGGTCTGTCACCCTACTCTGCTTTCCCTCAGTCTCCGTGGGTCAAGCTGTCCACTTAGTCAGTCCCAATGTGAGAAACTGGATACCTCAGTTGAAGATGCAGAATTCACTCACGTGTTCATTCCTTTCCATGAGAGCACAGACTTCAGCTGCTTCTAATCAGCCATCTTGCCCCCAACCCCGCCCATTTTCATAATCCTATTCTTCTCAATCAGTGCCTCAACTTTAACTGAAGACACCCTTTGGACTTTCGAATTCAGTTTGTGTTATAATGCAGCTACTGGCAGGATGAAGGACTGAGTTTGGCTTTTAGAAATCTTAGTTAGAAGGCTATAGGAAATAAAAGTCTCTCTAGGGATGTTTAGAAGATTTCAGGCCATTTGTGCATAGTTTAAGCTGCAAATTTGAAGCCCTGAGTTCATTCCTTTCTTTCCCCACTGTCTCCAGACAGTTGCAGGTAACCAGTCAATCCCATTATGCTTTTTGGTTTGGCTAAGATGTTCTTAGGCATCAGATACTTATTACCCAAAACCTTTTCTTCCATAGGGATTTGATTAGAAGCATTCCATGGTGATGTTTTACATAGCTATATTGCCCCATCACGTGATGGCCTACCAGTGCTCTCTTCAGTGCTAGAAATAAAGCTATTAGTGCCTTCAAATTTAGTCATATTGGGAAACCAGTTTCAGAAAGCTCAAAACCAATTCTGAAAATTTATCTTTAGGAATCTGTTCCTCTAGAATCATTCTGAATACATATCATACTGAATATGCTTGTGTATCTCACTCATTACTTCACTGCCAATCACCTTTATCCATGCTTTAAACCACCTTACTTCTCTAACTCATAAATATCCCTAAGCCTCATCTTCAAGGCAACAGATTTAAAACCTATTCTCCTGACTCCTCATGTGTCTGTCTTGTGAACAAACTCTCTTTTTCAAAACCCTTGTCACAGTGATTGATTTACTGCACATGGACAGAATATACCTGGTTCTGATCAATAACGTCCTATCATTGAGAAGTAGCTTTATATTTTTTTTCTTCAGCTATTATTCTGTGGGTTATATCTGGTTTGAGAGAAACAGGATACTGCCTCTCCAGATCTGTAACAAACAGGATAACTTAAGTGATTATTATTCTTGGAACTAAAATCTGCTTTTATTTTACTAAAAAACAGCAAACAAATGACTCTACTCCACTAAACCTATTTATACTCATCTTTTTAATACAGGACTTCATAAATTATTATTCTACTGTCAAGACAACAAATAATTCTTTTACTACCGATTTTTCTGCAATATCACAAAACAAACTTCACTTATGGTATAGGATAAGATAAGAGACCTTAGGTTTCTGCTGACAAGTCTTCTGCTAGACATATCAGAGCTCCTTCACAGGTTATTTGCCACTTTTCTCTTGCTAATTTTATTATCCTTTCTTTGTCCTTGATCTGTGAAAATTTGACTATTTTATGCCTTGGCCTTTCATTTGGGTTGAATATGCTTGGTGATTTTTAGCCTTCCTATACCTGGATATTTATATCTGTTTCTAGATTTGGAAAGGTTCCTATTATTATTCTTTCAATAAGCTTTCTTTTTTTTTTATTATGCTTTAAGTTCTAGGGTACATGTGTATACATATGCCATGTTGGTGTGCTGCACCCATCAACTCGTCAGCACCCATCAACTCGTCATTTACATCAAGTATAACTCCCAATGCCATCCCTCCCCCCTCCCACCTCCCCATAATAGGCCCCAGTGTGTGATGTTCCGCTTCTCGAGTCCAAGTGATCTCATTGTTCAATTCCACCCTATGAGTGAGAACATGCAGTGTTTGGTTTTCTGTTCTTGTGATAGTTTGCTGAGAATGATGGTTTCCAGCTGCATCCATGTCCCTACAAAGGACACAAAGTCATCCTTTTTGATGGCTGCATAGTATTCCATGGTGTATATGTGCCACATTTCTTAATCCAGTCTGTCACTGATGGACATTTGGGTTGATTCCAAGTCTTTGCTATTGTGAACAGTGACGCAATAAACTTACGTGTGCATGTGCCTTTATAGCAGCATGATTTATAATCCTGTGGGTATATACCCAGTAATGGGATGGCTGGATCATATGGTATTTCTAGTTCTAGATCCTTGAGGAATTGCCATACTGTTCTCCACAATGATTGACCTAGTTTACAATCCCACCAACAGTGTAAAAGTGTTCCTATTTCTCCACATCCTCTCCAGCACCTGTTGTTTCCTGACTTTTTAATGATTGCCATTCTAATTGGTGAGAGATGGTATCTCATTGTGGTTTTGATTTGCATTTCTCTGATGGCCAGTGATGATGAGCATTTTTTCATGTGTCTGTTGGCTGTATGACCGTCTTCTTTTGAGAAGTGTCTGTTCATGTCCTTTACCCACATTTTGATGGGGTTGTTTTTTCTTGTAAATTTGTTTGAGTTCTTTGTAGGTTCTGGATATTAGCCCTTTGTCAGATGAGTAGATGGCAAAAATTTTCTCCCATTCTGTAGGTTGCCTGTTCACTCTGATGGGAGTTTCTTTTGCTGTGCAGAAGCTTTTTAGTTTAATTAGATCCCATTTGTCAATTTTGGCTTTTGTTGCCATTGCTTTTGGTGTTTTAGACATGAAGTCCTTGCCCACGCCTATGTCCTGAATGGTATTACCTAGGTTTTCTTCTAGGGTTTTTATGGTATTAGGTCTAACATTTAAGTCTCTAATCCATCTTGAATTAATTTTCATATAAGGAGTAAGGAAAGGACCCAGTTTCAGCTTTCTACTTATGGCTAGCCGATTTTCCCAGCACCATTTATTAAAAGGGAATCCTTTCCCCATTTCTTGTTTTTGTCAGGTTTGTCAAAGATCAGATGGCTGTAGATGTGTGGTATTATTTCTGAGGGCTCTGTTCTGTTCCATTCGTCTGTATCTCTGTTTTGGTACCAGTACCATGCTGTTTTGGTTACTGTAGCCTCGTAGTATAGTTTGAAGTCAGGTAGCGTGATGCCTCCAGCTTTGTTCTTTTGGATTATGATTGTCTTGGCAATGCAGGGTGTTTTTTGGTTCCATATGAACTTTAAAGCAGTTTTTTCCAATTCTGTGAAGAAACTCATTGGTAGCTTGATGGGGATGACATTGAACCTATAAATTACCTTGGGCGGTATGGCCATTTTCACGATATTGGTTCTTCCTATCCATGAGCATGGTATATTCTTCCATTTGTTTGTGTCCTCTTTTAGTTCCCTGAGCAGTGGTTTGTAGTTCTCCTTGAAGAGGTCCTTTAACATCCCTTGTAAGTTGGATTCCTAGGTATTGTATTCTCTTTGAAGCTATTGTGAATGGGAGTTCATTCATGATTTGGCTCTCTGTTTGTCTGTTACTGGAGTATAAGAATGCTTGTTATTTTTGTACATTGATTTTGTATCCTGAGACTTTGCTGAAGTTGCTTATCAGCTTAAGGAGATTTTGGGCTGAGATGATGGGGTTTTCTAAATATACAATCATGTCATCTGCAAACAGGGACAATTTGACTTCTTCTTTTCCTAACTGAATACCCTTGATTTCTTTCTCTTGCCTGATTGTCCTAGCCAGAACTTCCAACACTATGTTGAATAGGAGTGGTGAGAGAGTGCATCCTTGTCTTGTTTTCAAAGGGAATGTTTCTTATTTTTGCCCATTCTGTATGATATTGACTGTGGGTTTGTCATAAATAGCTCTGATCATTTTGAGGTACATTCCATCAATACCGAATTTATTGAGAGTTTTTAGCAGAAAGGGCTGTTGAAATTTGTCAAAGGCGTTTTCTGCATCTATTGAGTTAATCATGTGGTTTTTGTCTTTGGTTCTTTTATATGCTGGATTACGTTTCTTGATTTGCGTATGTTGAACCAGCCTTGCAACCCAGGGATGAAGCCCACTAGATCATGGTGGATAAGCTTTTTGATGTGCTGCTGGATTCAGTTTGCCAGTATTTTATTGAGGATTTTTGCATCGATGTTCACCAGGGATATTGGTCCAATATTCTCTTTTTTTGTTGTGTCTCTGTCAGGCTTTAGTATCAGGATGATGTTGGCCTCATCAAATGAGTTAGGGAGGATTCCCTCTTTTTCTGTTGATCGGAATCGTTTCAGAAGGAATGGTACCAGCTCCTGCTTGTACCTCCAGTAGAATCTGGTTGTGAATCCATCTGGTCCTGGACTTTTTTTGGTTGGTAGGCTATTAATTATCGCCTCAACTTCAGAGCCTTCTATTGATCTATTCAGGGATTCAACTTCTTCCTGGTTTAGTCTTGGTAGAGTGTAAGTGTCCAGGAAATTATCCATTTCTTCTAGGTTTTCTAGGTTATTTGCGTAGAGGTGTTTATAGTATTCTCTGATGGTAGTTTGTATTTCTGTGGGGTCGGTGGTGATATCCCCTTTATCATGTTTTATTGGGTCTATTTGATTCTTCTCTCTTTTCTTCTTTATTAGTCTTAGTAGCGGTCTATCAATTTTGTTGATCTTTTCAAAAAAACAGCTCCTGGATTCATTGATTTTTTGGAGGGTTTTTGTGTCTCTATCTCCTTCAGTTCTGCTCTGATCTTAGTTATTTCTTGCCTTCTGCTAACTTTTGAATGTGTTTGCTCTTGCTTCTCTAGTTCTTTTAATTGCGATGATAGGGTGTCAATTTTAGATCTTTCCTGCTTTCTCATGTGGGCATTTAGTGCTATAAATTTCCCTCCACACACTGGTTTAAATGTGTCCCAGAGATTCTGGTATGTTGTGTCTTTGTTCTCATTGGTTTCAAAGAACATCTTTATTTCTGCCTTCGTTTCGTTATGTACCCAGTAGTCATTCAGGACCAGGTTGTTCAGTTTTCATGTAGTTGAGCAGTTTTGATTGAGTTTCTTAGTCCTGAGTTCTAGTTTGATTGCACTGTGGTCTGAGAGACAGTTTGTTATAATTTCTGTTCTTTTACATTTGCTGAGGAGTGCTTTACTTCCAACTATGTGGTCAATTTTGGAATAAGTGCGATGTGGTGCTGAGAAAAATGTATATTCTGTTGATTTGGGATGGAGAGTTCTGTAGATGTCTATTTTTACATTCCAGAATGTAGTCTTGATTTTTTAAAATTATTTTAATCTCCATTAAATTTTTCTGATATATTTCTGAATTGAGCTTCTGTGTTTTCTTGAATGTTATTCGGCTTCCTTGGTACCACTGTTTTTAATTTGCTGTCTGACAGGTCACACATCTTTGTCTCTCAGGATCACTCAATGGCACCTTATTTAGTGTGTCTGGTGAAGTCATATTTCCCTTAATGTTCTTGATGCTTGGTGACATTCATCAATATCTGGGCACTGGATAATTAAGTATCTATTTCATTCCTCACAGTTTGGTCTTGTTTGTACCGGTTCTTCAGAAAGCCTTCCAGGGATTCAAATGGTACTGCCTGCTGAGATGTCTAAACCTGTGCTGATTGCAGCCATTTCAGCACTAGAAGGTGCCCTAAGCCCAGGTACACTGCAATTCTTGCAGATGCCTAGGTCCTTCACCTCTGATGAACTTGGAATCAAGGAGAGTTCCCTGGGTTCTTAGGTAATGTCCCCAGAGCCCTTCCATCTGTTTCCACACTGTGCTACCTGGAATTTGGAGAGAAGTGACACAGGCACTCCTATGGCCACCTCAGCTGATGTCATGCTGGGTTGCATCCCAAACATGATGTCCTATCTCAGTGCAGCACTAGGACTTAACCAATGACTGTGGTGACTATGGCCTGATTGCCACTGAAATTTATTTAAGACTCTAGGGTTCTTCACTACTATAGTCAGTTGGTGGTAAAGCAGATCAGTACTCATGTTTCTTCCACTCTTGGAACTGGTAAGTAAACTTAGTGAAATTGCAGGATTTAAAATCAACGTACAAAATTCAACAACATTTCTATACCCTAGAAATGATCAATCTGAAAAAGAAATAAGGCAATCCCATTTCCAATAGCTCCAAAAAAATACCTAGGATTCAATTTAACAACAACAACAAAAAAAAAAGTGAAAGATCTCTACAAGAAAAACTATAAAACACCGATGAAAGAAATTAAAGAAGGCACAAAATAATGAAAGTATTCTCCATGCTGATGGGTTGGAAGAATTAATACTGTTAAAATGTCTAAACTACCCAAAGTAATTACAGATTCAACACAATTATAATCAAAATACCAGTAACATTCTTCACAGATAGCTAAAGCCATCCTGACAACAAAGGACCAAAGCTAGAAGCATCATATTATCTGATTTTAAATTACACAACAAAACCAAAAGAGCATGGTACTTGCATAAAAACAGACATATTGACCAATGGAACACAATAAAGAATTCAGCAATAAATCCATTTGCAGCCAACTCATTTTTGACAAAAGCACCAAGAACATACATTATGGAAAGAACAGTCTCTAATAAATTGTGCTGAGAAAACTGGATATCCATATACAGAAGAAACTAAATTCTCATATTTACCATATAAAATAAAACAACTCAAAATGTATTGAAGACTTAAATGTAATACCTGAAACTATAATAATACTGGAAGAAAACATTGAGAATAAGTTATCGGGTCTGGGTTGGGCAAAGATTTTTTGGGTGAGACCTCAGAATCACAAACAACAAAAGCAAAAGTAGTCAAGTGGAATGTTCCTAACACAAAAAGTTATAAATGCTTAAATGATAAATGCCTGAGGTGGTAGTAACCCCAATTATCCTGATTGGATTATTACACATTGTATGCATATATCAAAACATCACATGTGTATCACAAATATATACAACTATTATTTATCCATAATAATTACAAATAAAAATTTTAAAAATAAACAAATAGTATTACATTAAGCTAGAAAGCTTCTGCACAGCAATGAAAACAATCAATGGAGTGAAGACAGGAACCAAAAAATTGGAAAAAATATTTACAAACTATCCATCCAACAAGAGATTAATAACCAGAATATATAAAAAACTAAATTCAATAGTAAAAAAACAAATAATCTGATTTAGAACTTGGCAAAATATCTACATAGACATTTCTTAAAATAAGACATGCAAATGGCCAACAGACACATGAAAAAATTCTTAGCATTACCAATCATCAGGGGAATGCAAATCAAAACTACAATGAGATATCTCACCTCAAAACAACAGAAAAACACAACAAATGCTGGCAAAGATGAGTTGAAAGAGAAATGCTACACTGTTGGTAAAACTGTAAATTAGTACAGCCATTGTGGAACAGTATGGAGGTTTCTGGAAAAAAGTGAAAATAGAACTACCATATGATTAAACAATCCCACTGCTTGGTATATCCACAAGAAAGGAAATTGGCATATCAAAGAGATAACTCCACTCTCTTTACTGAAGCACTACTCACAAAAGCCAAGATATGTAGTCAACTTAAGTATCCACCAATGGATGAATGGACAGAAAAAAATGTGATATATATGCACAGTGGAGTATTATTCAACCATGAAAAAGAATTAAATCCTGTCACTTGCAGCAATATGGGTGAACTAGAGGTCATTATTTAAGTGAAGTAAGCCAGGCATAGAAAGACAAATGTGTTACATGTTCTCACTCATATGTGGGAGGTACAAAAGTGGGTCTCATGGAAGTAGACAATAGGAAGTTGGTTACCAGAGGCTGGAAAAGGAAGAGGGGAGGAGGGAACCAAGAGAAGTTGGTTAATGGGTACAATTAAAAAAAAAAAGAGTTCTAGTATTAAAAAAAAAAAAGAGTTCTAGTATTCAATAGTAATGTAGGGAAATTACAGTTAATATTTTTTTTTAAAACGAGTCTCACTCTGTAGCCCAGGCTGGAGTGCAGTGGCACAATCTTGGCTCACTGCAAGCTCCGCCTCCTGGGTTCACACTATTCTCCTGTCTCAGCCTCCTGAGCAGCTGGAACCACAGGCGCCCGCCACCACACCCAGCTTATTTTTTTGTGTTTTTAGTAGAGATGGGGTTTCACCGTGTTAGCCAGGATGGTCTCGATCTCCTGACCTCGTGATCCTCCCACCTCGGCCTTCCAAAGTGCTGGGATAACAGGCGTGAGCCACCACGCCCAGCCAGTTAATAATTTAATTGTATATTTTAAAATAGCTAGAAGGGAAGAATTGTAATGCTCTCAACACAAAGGAAAGATCAATGAGGTGATGGATATCCCAATTACTTTGACTTGATCATCACACATTTTATACATGTATCAAAATATCACATGTAACCCTAAAACATGTACAATAATGATATATCAGTAAAAATACAAAAAAAAAAAAGAGTAAAGGATGTAAAGATACCTGCCTGCATGTACTTTATACTCTTGACTCTGTTGCTAAGCAGAGAAACGAAACAGGTATAGGTGGCTTCTTAAGTTTTTCTGAGGCTCAGAGCATACACAGTTTTTTCTTTGTTTAATTAAGTAATGCGAATTAGATAAGATTCACAGAATTCAATCTACAAATACAAGAAAAAAAACTCCCAAGGTATCTCATTGTGTAAAGAGGTAATAAAGTGAACTTCTTCCAAGAGACCCCTAGGGAAAATCTTGTTTGCATCACCTCTCAGGACCTCAATATTTTAAGAATTCCTCATAGAAAAAGATTTAAATCAGTGTTGGTGCTTGAAAAAGAATTGTTTACTCCATCCAAGAATACAGCGAGAGTTTGAAATGAAACCTGCTATAAAGCTCTGTTTTGCTTAGCTGCTTAGCTGTCAGGAGATATGGTTGAGAATCACCAGGATTCAATACCTAACTCCAGATGTGCAGCTTAGCTCTCTGGATGTCTATTGTACTTGCTGTGAGGAAAAACTCATGCTAAGACGCCAGGTAAAAAGGAGGTGCTAAAGTGACCAAGAAAGATTCTGAAGGGAACAAGAACCTCCAAAACTAGAAATCTTGTCTGTCCTAGGAGAAACCCAAATCTTTACTTTTGTAACCCAAAGCATATTTGAGACAGGAGATTTTTCTTTTCCCCTTCTCTAGAATCCTCAGCCTTATAAATCTTACTACTGGGCTGTTTTTGAGGGGAGTCAGTTTAGGTGCTGAGAGTCCCAAAAAACCAAAAGTATGATTGTAGTTCAAACTATCTACCCTTTTTCAACTACTAGGATATCCTTGTCCTCTAATCATTCAGTCATTTCACCACTGGTGTTCTCTTCCTCTGTTGCTTTTCTCATGATTTCTTCTTGGTGAAACCTCTGGACTCACAAGGCACTGCCTAATATGCAAGACAGAGCTTCCTGAAATTGGCCACCCATTGTCTCGGAAATAGGGGGAAGCCAGAGCTCGGTGAGTACTATGTTGGGTGTGTGTGCACTATAAGCGCCAGTACAGTAGTCTTCAGAAGTATTGATAAACTCTGTAGGGGTAAGAATGAGAATGAGAACAGGTTTGCAGATTGAGGGTTTGTTCCTACTTCCATTGGAAGATGGAACTACCAACGATGCCCTCTCATGTACATGAGTAGCCCAGGTAATCATACTTCATGTTCCTCCTTGTTACATACAAGAAAATCCCCATTCCAAAGAGATCACCTAGGTGGACCAGCATCTGCTGTGTCTTCCCAATTTCATACTATGCTCTAGATAGGATGAATAGTGCTTAGGAACATTTATTTGAGTGTGTGGGTGTGACAGTGCCTGTGCGCAAGGAGGAGTTCATTCATTCCTGGATGCATTCAGGTATTCATACACTAATTCAGTCACTCAGAGAACATGTCTTGAAAATTTACTACATACCTGGGGATTCAGACATATAGAGTGAGATAGAGTTACTACCCTCATGAAACTCAGTTATGTCAGGGAGACAGTCTCATAAACAAATAATCATGTACAATTTAATAAGTATCTTTTAAAAGTATATCATTTTATACATATATCAAAACATCAAATTCTACACATGAAATATGCACTTTATTGCATAAAAATTCACAATAATGAAGCAGTAAAAAATATGTACTTATCAACAATTATTGGAAATTGGATCAGTAATGAATTGTTTTATTTATGTCTTTAAGAACATTTGACTTACAGCAGTATTCGTTTTAAAGTTGTTGACAAAAACCCTTAATCAGGAACACAGTTTCCATTGTAACCCAGTGCACACACATGCATACACACACACAAATTGAAATTAATATTTTCTCATAACTATGCACATATTATTGTAAGAAATAGTATTTTCTTTTCTTCTTCAAATTTTAACAAATACTGTTGTTAACTTAGTAATTCTATCTCATTAACCATGAATGTGTTATAAATCAGTTTCAAAAACACTGACTTAAGCAAGAGGTTATATTGGCTTTTGATGTCAGAGTTTATCATTGATTCTCGGTGTCATCTCCTTAGAGTGAAGCTAAAGGGAAAATCTTTCTCATTTGATTTTACCAATTCCTCAAAGTGTTCCCTGCCTCTGCCTTTCTGGTCCCTCAAAGCCAATAGACCCTCCTGCAGGTTGGACCTTCCTATAGATTCAGGATGGATCAAATTCAGATCCAGTCTTCCTGGAAATGCAGGATTAGAAACTTCACTGTGACCCAGTTGTCTTGAAGTTAAGTCATACTCGACAGCTCATGAGCTAGTGCTACAGCCACAATAGTTCTGCTCACATTTCTCCTATACTGCCAGCTAGACATAGAAACTTCTGTGTGAAAAAAAAACACTTATATGTTTGTCATCTTTGATTTTTCCCTATCTCAAGAAAGTTCTGCCAGGAGGGCTGAATTTCTGCTTTGATACCTTGTTCTTTCCAACAGGGAGCTCAATATTTTCCAGGGATATCAGATTCCAGCTCTGAGTCCCAGCCATTTTCCCATGACTCTGTTACCTTTCCTAACTCTTTCTGATCTATTTACTCATTATCTTAGATTCACCCTTCATTACCTTAGATTCAATATTTCCATCCAACATAGGGATGGAAAAATTATAAAATCAAGTGTGTTTGACATTTACAAAAAGATTTTTTTTTATACTTTAAGTTCTAGGGTACATGTGCATAATGTGCAGGTTTGTTACATATGTATACTTGTGCTATGTTGCTGTGCTGCACCCATCAACTCGTCAGCACCCATCAACTCGTCATTTACATCAGGTATAACTCCCAATGCAATCCCTCCTCCCTCCCCCCTCCCCATGATAGGCCCCGGTGTGTGATGTTCCCCTTCTCGAGTCCAAGTGATCTCATTGTTCAGTTCCCACCTATGAGTGAGAACATGCGGTGTTTGGTTTTCTGTTCTTGTGATAGTTTGCTAAGAATGATGGTTTCCAGCTGCATCCATGTCCCTACAAAGGACACAAACTCATCCTTTTTGATGGCTGCATAGTATTCCATGGTGTGTATGTGCCACATTTTCTTCATCCAGTCTGTCACTGATGGACATTTGGGTTGATTCCAAGTCTTTGCTATTGTGAATAGTGCTGCAATAAACATAAGTGTGCATGTGTCTTTATAGCAGCATGATTTATAATCCTTTGGGTATATACCCAGTAATGGGATGGCTGGGTCATATGGTACATCTAGTTCTAGATCCTTGAGGAATTGCCATACTGTTTTCCATAATGGTTGAACTAGTTTACAATCCCACAAACAGTGTAAAAGTGTTCCTATTTCTCCACATCCTCTCCAGCACCTGTTGTTTCCTGACTTTTTAATGATCACCATTCTAACTGGTGTGAGATGGTATCTCATTGTGGTTTTGATTTGCATTTCTCTGATGGCCAGTGATGATGAGCATTTTTTCATGTGTCTGTTGGCTGTATGAATGTCTTCTTTTGAGAAATGTCTGTTCATATCCTTTGCCCACTTTTTGATGGGGTTGTTTGTTTTTTTCTTGTAAATTTGTTTGAGTTCTTTGTAGGTTCTGGATATTAGCCCTTTGTCAGATGAGTAGATTGCAAAAATTTTCTCCCATTCTGTAGGTTGCCTATTCATTCTGATGGGAGTTTCTTTTGCTGTGCAGAAGCTCTTTAGTTTAATTAGATCCCATTTGTCAATTTTGGCTTTTGTTGCCATTGCTTTTGGTGTTTTAGACATGAAGTCTTTGCCTATGCCTATGTCCTGAATGGTACTACCTAGGTTTTCCTCTAGGGTTTTTATGGTATTAGGTCTAACATTTAAGTCTCTAATCCATCTTGAATTAATTTTCATATAAGGAGTAAGGAAAGGATCCATTTTCAGCTTTCTACTTATGGCTAGCCAATTTTCCCAGCACCATTTATTAAATAGGGAATCCTTTCCCCATTTCTTGTTTTTGTCAGGTTTGTCAAAGATCAGATGGCTGTAGATGTGTGGTATTATTTCTGAGGACTCGGTTCTGTTCCATTGGTCTATATCTCTGTTTTGGTACCAGTGCCATGCTGTTTTGGTTACTGTAGCCTTGTAGTATAGTTTGAAGTCAGGTAGCGTGATGCCTCCAGTTTTGTTCTTTTGACTTAGGATTGTCTTGGAGATGCGGGCTCTTTTTTGGTTCCATGTGAACTTTAAAGCAGTTTCTTCCAATTCTGTGAAGAAACTCATTGGTAGCTTGATGGGGATGGCATTGAATCTATAAATTACCTTGGGCAGTATGGCCATTTTCACGATATTGATTCTTCCTAGCCATGAGCATGGTATGTTCTTCCATTTGTTTGTGTCCTCTTTTATTTCACTGAGCAGTGGTTTGTAGTTCTCCTTGAAGAGGTCCTTTACATCCTTTGTAAGTTGGATTCCTAGGTATTTTATTCTCTTTGAAGCAATTGTGAATGGAAGTTCATTCCTGATTTGGCTCTCTGTTTGTCTGTTACTGGTGTATAAGAATGCTTGTGATTTTTGCACATTAATTTTGTATCCTGAGACTTTGCTGAAGTTTCTTATCAGCTTAAGGAGATTTGGGGCTGAGACAATGGGGTTTCTAAATATACAATCATGTCATCTGCAAAGAGGGACAATTTGACTTCTTCTTTTCCTGGAGACTTCAACACTCCACTGTCAACATTAGACAGATCAACGAGACGGAAAGTTCACAAGGATATCCAGCAATTGAACTCATCTCTGCAGCAAGCAGACCTAACAGACATCTATAGAACTCTCCACCCCAAATCAACAGAATATACATTCTTCTCAGCACCACATCGCACTTATTCCAAAATCGACCACATAATTGGAAGTAAAGCACTCCTCAGCAAATATACAAGAACAGAAATTATAACAAACTGTCTCTCAGACCACAGTGCAATCAAACTAGAACTCAGGACTAAGAAACTCAATCAAAACCGCTCAGCTACATGGAAACTGAACAACCTGCTCCTGAATGAGTACTGGGTACAAAACGAAATGAAGGCAGAAATAAAGATGTTCTTTGAAACCAATGAGAACAAAGATACAACATACCAGAATCTCTGGGACACATTTAAAGCAGTGTAGAGGGAAATTTATAGCACTAAATGCCCACAAGAGAAAGCAGGAAAGATCTAAAATTGACACCCTACATCACAATTAAAAGAACTAGAGAAGCAAGAGCAAACACATTCAAAAGCTAGCAGAAGGCAAGAAATAACTAAGATCAGAGCAGAACTGAAGGAGATAGAGACACAAAAAATCCTCCAAAAAATCAATGAATCCAGGAGTTGGTTTTTTGAAAAGATCAACAAAATTGACAGACCGCTAGCAAGACTAATAAAGAAGAAAAGAGAGAAGAATCAAATAGACGCAATTAAAAATGATAAAGGGGATATCACCACCAACCCCACAGAAATACAAACTACCATCAAAGAATACTATAAACACCTCTACGCAAATAAACTAGAAAATCTAGAAGAAATGGATAATTTCCTGGACACTTACACTCTACCAAGACTAAACCAGGAAGAAGTTGAATCCCTGAATAGACCAATAGCAGGCTCTGAAATTGAGGCAATAATTAATAGCCTACCAACCAAACAAAGTCCAGGACCAGATGGATTCACAGCCGAATTCTACCAGAGGTACAAGGAGGAGCTGGTACCATTCCTTCTGAAACTATTCCAATCAATATAAAAAGAGGGAATCCTCCCTAACTCATTTTATGAGGCCAACATCATCCTGATATCAAAGCCTGGCAGAGACACAACAAAAAAAGAGAATTTTAGACCAATATCTCTGATGAACATCGATGCAAAAATCCTCAGTAAAATACTGGCAAACCGGATTCAGCAGCACATCAAAAAGCTTATCCAACATGATCAAGTGGGCTTCATCCCTGGGATGCAAGGCTGGTTCAACATTCGCAAATCAATAAACATAATCCAGCATATAAACAGAACCAAAGACAAGAACCACATGATTATCTCAATAGATGCAGAAAAGGCTTTTCACAAAATTCAACAGCCCTTCATGCTAAAAACGCTCAATAAATTCGGTATTGATGGAATGTACCTCAAAATAATAAGAGCTATTTATGACAAACCCACAGCCAATATCATACTGAATGGGCAAAAACTGGAAAAATTCCCTTTGAAAACTGGCACAAGACAGGGATGCCCTCTCTCACCACTCCTATTCAACATAGTGTTGGAAGTTCTGGCTAGGGCAATCAGGCAAGAGAAAGAAATCTTTTTTATTTTCAAATTCATATATTTGCATCCTTTTTCTTTAGTTCAGACAAATAACATGTAATTTTCCATAAAGACATTTTTTGACATTAGCCACACAATTGTTGAACAATGGCTCTATGAATGATAACGTTCTACCAACAAGGAGCAACAAGAAGGCATATTCCTGAATTCTCTGTATCTACCAACCACATGGCTTTAGTAGAAATATAGAGATAGAAAAATTATAAAATCAAGTGTGCTCAATGTTTACAAAATTTTTCTACATCAGAACACTTGTTCCTCCAACGAGACCTTCACTTTCGGTTTTTGGCACGCCATCATAGTCAATGTTTGATTGTACTAATTATGCTAATTTATAGACAGAAATAAATGTCAATGAACAAAGAAAACCAAACCTATCTGACTGAATTCATCTTGCTGGGCTTTTCTTCTGATCATCAAACCCAGATTCTGCTGTTTGTGATATTTTTTATCATCTACCTGTTGACTATGTTTGGGAATCTGCTCATCATACTCCTAATTCAGGTTGACTCTCGACTTCACACACCAATGTACTTCTTCCTTAAAAATCTCATTTACTGATCTCTGTTTCTCTACAGCTATTGTTCCCCAGATGCTATCCCATTTGCTGGTCATGAGAAAGACCATCTCTTTTACTAGGTGCTCAATTCAAATGCTTTTCTTCCTAACAGCAGGGTGTACAGAGAGTTCACTTCTAGCAGTGATGTCCTATGACCGCTATGTGGCTGTCTGCAAGCCCCTGCGCTATTCCACTCTCATGACCCAGAGAATTTGCATTCAGCTGGTCACGGGGTGCTGGGCCAGTGGAGCATTTGTGTCTTTAGTAGATACCACATTCACTTTATGTCTCCCATATCAGGGACAGAATATAATTAATCATTATTTTTGTGAGCCTCCTGCCCTCCTGAAACTGGCTTCAGCAGATACCTACAGCACAGAAATGACCATCTTTGCAATAGGTGTTGTAATTCTGCTAGGTCCTGCCTCTCTCATCCTTTTCTCCTACTGGAATATTATCTCCACTGTAATTCAAATACAGTCAGAGGAGGGGAGGCTAAAGTTGTTCTCTACCTGTGGATCCCATTTCATTGTTGTTTTCTTATTCTACAGGTCAACAATATTTACCTACATGCAGCCTAATTTGAAGCAAATGAATAAAGGGGATAAAGTGGTCTCAGTGTTCTACTCAGTCATAACACCAGTGATTAACCCTTTCATTTATAGCCTGAGGAACAAGGATGTGAAAGAAGCATTTAGGAAAGTATTTGGAAAATAGTGTCTCTCAGAGGCAGTAGTCTTCATATTGGTATATAATCAGGGGGCAGAGACATTCCAAAGTGGTTCAACATCTTTAACAGCTTTTTTTCCCTGAAACATGTCTAGTCTGAGACATCAGCAAAAGTCATACAGGTGCCCTTGCATCCCTAGGAATGTTTTCAGATTTGTCTAATGCAGTCTTGCTCAGGCTTATTCTCTGAGGCTGCAACTCATTTGCCTCATAACGCTTTTTGGCTAGTATATGAAAGAATATTTTTACAGTGAATAAAATCTTCTTTTACATGTTGTGCCTTACAGTGCACCAATCCATGTTCACCTAGGGATATCCCCTTTTGTCTCTAAACTCCACAGCTGCTTGTTAAACTCATCTCATGCCAACGTCATCTATAGCTATCCATTGATTTTGAAATCATAGCAGAGGTCAGTAAGCTAGATTCCCCAATTTCCAGTGGGGAAATGTCAATGATTTTTTCCCATGAAGCTCTGATACTGTGAATATTTCTTTGATTTGTGGAATTCCAATCTACCACTATAGCCAGTTTAATCACACAAAGGGAAGCTGTTGTCCTAAACAACAAGGTTTGGGATCTCACACTCTAACAAATATCTTTGATACCTTGCCCACTGCCTCCTTTTAAGGATAATTGCCGGCTTGAGGAAACTGGAATTGAAAAGCAACCTTCTCACACCAAAACTGTCATGTCAGAAACCCTGTGACACCAACACTCCACAGCTGATCCCCCTCAGACAAGCTCTCCTCTCCTCTGTAAGTTTGATTTTGCCAGTATCCATAAAGTTCTCCTCTGTGGGAAGTGCAATAGAATGACTGACACATGGGAAGCAATCCCAGAAGGTAGAGTTTTCTCTGAGAGATGAGTTGGTCCCATTCAGTCTCTTTTATCTACTGCAACAGTTCTCTGTTATGGCAGAGGCACTATCAGTGACATACCTAGATTCTCACCTGTGTTCATCAGGCACACTTCTCTCTTTTAGAAGAAAGTCCACTGTTATCCTGTTCCCTACCCTCAAACTGAAGGTCTAACACTAGATATCAAGCGGAATGGACCCAATACTTTATTGGTATGTAAGAAACTACCAATTTCCACCCCCGATGCAGGCCTGTGAGCCATGTAAATTGAGCACCATCCCTGTCCTGCTCATTCTCCCCTCCATGGTTCATATCTCTTGGAAGATTTCCCATGACACAAACATGTCCCATTACTTTGTATAGAGAAGTCTTCTTTTCTAGATTTACATATATCCCCTGACTCATCCTACCCATTTGCTATGTAGCCCTCTATAGGAGCTCTAGTCCTACAAAAACTAGTGCCGCTAACCTTAGGAAAACCTGCTTTTTGTGAAGTGGGAAAAGTATAGAGGCACTTTATTTTTTTCCTGGAAGCAGTTTAAACTTGGAGCTCACGTCTCACTTCATTATATCCTCTTAATGTATCTACAAATAAAGCAATTATGGGTGAAGGATGACATGAGCCATAGAAAATGGGTTGACCTTGATACGAGTCAACCTTTCTGTCTTGACTTCTAGCTGCTACATCTTCAGTGTCCATGGCCTGTCCTTACTATCTAGTGCTGTTTATTCTATATGATGGTGTCCTTGCTGAATTGAATGTATTGTATATAAACTGATTCTGTGTGGGAAAATAAATGCATGAAATAGTCAATTCACTGTATACATATGGTGTTTACGGTTTTCAGATTATGTGGACTAAGATGATAATATAAAAAGAAGCAGATCTTTTGTGAAATTGGCATCCTACTTTCATCAGCCACTGAACTATCTCTAAATGTTGGGTAATAAAAGAAAGTTGGACTTACGAACTGTAAAAATGCAAGGTGATGTAATCTGGATTTGTGTCCCCACCCAAATCTCACATCAAATTGTAATCCGCAGTGTTGGAGGAGAGGGCCGGTGGGAGGTGATTAGATCATGGGGATGCTTTCTTATGGTTTAGCACCATCCCCCTAGTGCTGTCTTATGACAGAGTTCTCAAGAGTTCTGCTTGTTTAAAGTGTATAGCACCTCCCCGCCCCCAACTCCTGCTCCTGCCATGTAAGATGTGCTTGCTTCCCCTTTGCCTTCAACCATGATTGTAAGTTTTGGTGATGCCTCCCCAGAAGCAGAAGCCTGCACAGCCTACAGAACCATATGCCAATTAAACCTCTTTTCCTTATAAATTACCCAGTTTCGGGTATTTCTTTAAAGCAGTGCATGAACGAACTAATACACAAGGCTAATAATTCAAAGGCTAACGTACCTAAAATGTGTGAACTAACACATATAAATTGATATTTCTAAAGTATTAGGCAGAATTTTAGGATCAATATGTGTTTTTTGTAGATATATATAGGAATATATACATAGCTTATAATATCAAATATGGCATATAAAAAAACAAAACTGAGAAGTATTGTTTAATTGCAGTATAAGAAAGGAGATAATAAATCCTACTGAAATCATTTCATTTCGGTGCTTATCTATCAAAGACCTTTCTTGATTAATCATGTAAATATCTAAACCCACATCCCTGGTAACTTGCCTACTGCTATAAGCAATTTTGTACCCTACAGCACTTAATATGTTGCCGTCTGTGCTATCAAAGGGAATGAGGACTACCCAAAGTTTATGTAATAATTAATATTAGGACAGAAAAAGTCAGTCCATATGTTTGTTTTGCACATATAATGGTCAGTCCAAGATTCTGGAGTCATCTGCATATTGTTGTCCCATGAAAAGTGGGTTGGTGGGTAGAGAGTGACAAATAGTAGCATGCTGGCTTTTAAAACAATGGTTACTACCTATTAGAAAAGACTGAGACTGTGAAACAGTTTTGAGATAAGGATGACTCTACAAAAGGGTCTTAATATGTGGCATGCTACAGAGAATTATCATGCAGACATAAGCTTACAAAACTGCTCACAGAATAAATCCTATATATTGATTTAGTCAGATTATAACATTCCCAACCTAAAGCTCTGGTCAATTGTCAGTATACCAATACCAGCACTTTTGGTTTTATCAACCTACAGATTTGTTAAGTGATTAAGTTGAAAGTTCAAAAAATAGGCAATGTTTGTCCCACAGAGGTCAAGTCATGTGCAAGGTATCATGTGCATCACAGATGATGGAAGACTGTAGTGGTTTGAAAAGCCCATCTCAAGGGACAATCGCACTCCTTGGAAATGGAAGAAAAATTGTGTCCAACTGTTCAAAAACTGTGACTAGCATGCCATTCTCCTTTCATAAATAGAAAGATCACTAGGTTCTCAACCTAAGGAGGCATTGAAACAAAATCTTCAAAAATCACAACTAACAAAGGTATAGTATTACCTAGAAATTCATATCTCACATTTCTGCTTGTGTTATAAAATCCAATACTATAAATCAGTGTTACTCAAAGTGTGATCCATGAGCTAGGACCTTTCTGTGAACTGCAAGTGATATATATGCTTTACAAAAGTATCAGTCCTTAGTGTATGGAAAATTTCAAAAGTACAAAAAAGAAAAAAAAAAACTGGCTCTGCACTACAGATCCTTTGAGAAGCAGTGTTATAAATAAGAGCAGCTATTCTTAGACATACTGCTGTCTCATGACCACGCTCTCTTTTCTTGCCATTAAGTAATAGGGAAGTTATATAATATAATTGGAATGATCAATGAAAAAGTGCTCCTGAATCACTTTGAGTTCATAAAACATTATATAACTGGTCACCAACAAGAAAGTGGTGGAGTCAACAAGGTAAGAAAGTACAAATAGTGACAATAATTTTTAAATGAAAGCACCAACTTCTGACTAGATGCCAGACCATCAATGACTGTGCAGCAGTGTCTAGATGAATGTATAGCACTTGAGACATTAACAGGCTACTGTAGTTACATTGTTCTGGGAAATATCCATGTTTTCTAGAACAAATAGTTTTTCACATTTTAAAGGTAATAAATTTTCTTTCACTTCTGCCACAGGTTGTATGATCATTACTTTTGTATTTAATCAACTCATATAATATCAATTTTAGTAACAGACTGAGTCCATCTAACTTATTTATTAATCTTCTAGATGCTGAATGCATAGCAATAAACTATGGTCACAATTCCTTCTTTTCTAGAACTTATATTTTGAAAGAGGGTGATACAAAATAAACAAATAAGCACAGCACATAATATGTCTGATGTTAATAAGTGCTGTGAGAAAATAAAAACAAGAGGAGGTAGGTTGCAATTTTAAGTAGGTAGAAAGACCATCTGATGGTTAAAGGACATTTTATATTCACAGCAATTAATATTTGTGCTGTGACAAAAAGGTGGAGAACAAAGAACCAACCAAGGAAAGATGTGAGGGAAAAGGGTCCAGGCAGAGAGAATAGGGAGTCTAATGGCTTGGATAGAAATACGATGTTTGAGATCAGGGCGGAGAAAGAAGATGTGTCTGGAGACTGAGTGACAAGAGAGTGGTAATGAATGTCACAGAACAGGCAGAGGCCAGATGTAGGACCCACCCTAATCCAGGATAATTTCTTCTTGAGATTTTCCTTAATTACATCTGCAAAAATATTTATTACAAAGATGGTCACATTCAGAGCTTCCAGGTGGACATACCTTTTTAAATGACACAAATTAAACTATGGTAGCCTTGGAAGTTCTCAAACGTGATTGATTTTATTTTATGTTCAATGGAAAGCCATTTGATACTATGTCTTGGAGGGTCACTTTGAGTGCTGTAATTAATTGTGGGGATAAGCATGGAAGCAGGAAAAGCGACCAGTGAGATTGGTTCTATTGTAGTAGCCCAGGTAAGAAATGATGGGCTAAACTAGGATTGTAGCAATGGAGAGGCAGAGAAGATACTAACACATGAGTATATAGGATGTGAAAACTGAAAAAAGAGAGGAAAGAAATATCCTTGCTAAATCTTTGGCCTGAGCAATGCTGTGGATTCTGGGGAAAACTCAAAAGGAAGACTCTGGGAAAATCAAGAATTATCCTTTGGACACATTTATATGGTCCTGTGTTATGTGCTGACTTAGTTCTCACATTGTTCTTCTGCATTTTGAAAGATACAATAAAGCCTTCATTTAAACAGTCATGACATATTGTACTACACCATGTACCTCTAGTGTGTTTTCCCCATTAGCAGAAGACAATTAGAGCATTTTGAGTACAAATGCAGAGTTCTGAATTCTTCTGGTAGTTCTCAGTTTAGCAGGCATCGTCCAGATGCAGAATATGTTTACGTCAGTTACCTTTTACATTATCATTACTGAAACCTCTATTTTAAAAAATATGACAAAGTACTTGGAGACCCCAGAGGTCCACAGGTTGGTTTGAGAAACAGTCTAATACCTGACATCAGATGAGATTCAGGTATTTCAGTTTGAGATTACAATTTAAAATGCCCATTGATTTTTCTTATTGTAGAAAAGTTTAAAAAGTTAACATCACTGACTGCTCCAGGGAATATCCTGATTGTGATAGCTCTTGGACCTTGGGTTTAAAGATTTCCTTTAAGGAAATCCTCCAGGCTTATTCCCAGGTGAATTTGGGATTGTGTCCTTTAATAAGATGGTGCTCCTTGAATTGAGTTGGAATAACGCTTGGCCCAGATGATGTCCCAACCTCAGCATATTTGGTAAATTGAAGAGGAGAGTGCCTAGTAGAATATGGATCAGCACCCTGCAGAAATCACAACTTTCTTCTTTCATTGCTTATCTCTTCATCGCTGCACTTTGTCCTGTGCTTGTCTCATGCCAGTGCTCCAGGTGAGAGTGGTTAGGATGCTGAGGAGTAATTAATCTTTTTAAGAAGTGTGAAATCTTGATTCTGTTCATGAGGACTTTGCCTTTCCTTCCTTTGCTTCTCTCTGTTTATCATCAGGCTTCTGGAGAGAATATGTGCTCTCCTTTGTTGCTTCTCTGAGTAATGCCCTCATGAATTCTGTATTGTAACTACTCCTCGACCAAAGATGCCAGAGAGACTGCAAGGGCTATAGATACCTGCTGTCTTTCCTTCTGCAATAAAAGCTAATTTATCAGATTCTTCTCTGCCCCTTGTTGCCTCAGTGCACCCCATTCAGGGCTCCTTTCCTCATTCTTCTTAGCCAGGTGAGTTTAGGCATTGAGAGCCAGCAAGATTAGGATAGAACCTGAGCCTCTGGCCCCAGATACACAGACAGAAACTGCTTGTAGTCAGACATCCCTGGATGGCCACACAAGGCTGTGTGAGCATGGTAGTCTACATGAGCAGGCATGCAGCCCTCCTCCCTATCCTTAGTCCCTGTCACATTGACCTCACCCGTCTTCATGGAGATGTTGCTGACAGTGCATCCATAATCTCCCTTTCACCGGGTGATCAATCCTGGAACTTTCTAAGTCAAGATCTTCCCACCCCCAGGTCAGAGTTCAAAGTCTCAACAGCCAACATAGCCCCCTCTGCTCACTCACACTTCTCTTGAGGGAGTGATTATGTTGATGTGGTTCTAGGCATGAGTCTGCTTATTCAATTCATTAAACTAATTTTTATTAAAACTGTACTGTGTGTCAGGTGATATTGAAATACAGATGATAGAAATAAATGATTTATGTTCCACTACCTTCAAACAGCAAGTCTGTCCAGGGAAACAAACGAGTAAACAAATATAAAAGACTGTAACAACTGCATGAAAGGAAGCATGTGCAAATATTTTCTGGACATTGTAAAGATAAAGGTCAATAATGCCTTCTAGACTAAGTAAAGAACTTTAGAAAGTCATCACATTAAAGCTGTCTCTAGGCAATTAATGAATGGTTAAAGCTAAAGAAGTCAGAATGTTCTTGTGAGAAATGTGAAATTTAGGAGAACTGCAGAGTATTTTTGGCTGAAGCCTAGGATAAAAGTTGAGAAAAGAGGTAAAAATGATTGTTGTGCACATTGGCAGTAGACAAACCACTCAAAGAATTGGAAGACAATTAAAAGAATGGAAGAAATGGAGTGATGATCAAAGAGTACGAAATATAATTTAGGCAAAATGAGTAAGACCTTGAGATCTAATGTACATGTACATCATGTACATTATAATAATGTATTATGCACTGAAATCTGCTTGGAGGGTAGATCTTAAATTAAGTCTTTTCAACACAGGGTGAAAAAGGAAATGAAAATTAACATCTCCTTTTCACCACTGTATGAAAAGGATATGTTAATTAGCTTGATCGTGGTGATCACTTTGCAATGTGTATATATCAAAATATCAAGTTGTACACGTTAAGCATATACAATGTTTATATGTTGATTATACCTCAATAAAGCTGTTTAAAATAAGAAACTGAGATAAGAATTAACAATTTTCTAGTAGTAGCATTTTGCATTTTTTTGTGATTTGTTTTTCCATATAAGATGTAGACAATATAGAAGAAAACAGAAGTATCAACTTGGAAATAAGGTTAAGAGAGCATGATTAGTAGAACACAAGAAGAAATGCAGAAAAATACAGTATCCTACAATCACAGAAACAACAGATTTTCAGAACTATTTATAGTTAAATTATACCAAGTCTCATAAAGACTGAAGAGGATATGGGATAAGAAAACATAATGGCTTTGATAGAATCATGGATGCAATACAATCATGGAAACAAACATGAGATTGAAAGGATTTGAGAGGCCAGTGATGTGATACAAAGTAGAAGCAGTAAGTGCTGGACATGTATTTAATAAATCTAATAATAAAAGAATAAACAAAATTTATATAATAGATACAAAGAATAATAGAATCAAGGGAGGTTGCACTGGTTTTCTCTTTTCTTCAAAGAATATAATTTTTATAAATAGTGGTTTAGAAGCCACACAAAATTTATCATCTTTACCATTTTTAGGTGCACACAGCTCAGTAGCGCTAATTATATTCACATTGCTGTAAAACGGATCTCTAGCGGCTCATCTTGCAAAACTGAAATTCTACACTCATTCAACAACTCCCCATTTCTCCCTCTCCTTAGCCACTGCAAACCATCACTTTACTTTCTGTTTCTATGAAGTTTGACTACTTTAGATATTTTATGTAAGTGGAATCATTCAGCATTTGTAATTTTATGATTGGTTTATTTCACTTAGCATAATTGTCCTCAAGATTCTTCCTTATTGCAACATGTGAAGGATTTTCTTCTTTTTAAAGGCTAAATAATATTCCATTTTTGTGCATACCAAATTTGGTTTATCCCTTCATTCATTGATAGACATTTCCAACTCTTGGTTATTGTGACTTGTGTTGTTTTTTTCTCTTTAAAGTGAGAGGTATTGGGAATGTTTGATAATGGAATTAAAGGAATAAAAGTAAAATCAAGAAAAGCAAAGAAAAAATTAATAAGTAAGTTTTTTTTGTTTTGTATTGTTTTTGTTTGTTTTGTTTTGTTTTGAGACGGAGTCTCGCTCTGTCGCCGGGGCTGGAGCGCAGTGGCCGGATCTCAGCTCACTGCAAGCTCCGCCTCCCGGGTTTACGCCATTCTCCTGCCTCAGCCTCCTGTGTAGCTGGGACTACAGGCGCCCGCCACCTCGCCCGGCTAGTTTTTTTTTTTTTTTTTTTTTTTTTTTTTTTTGTATTTTTTTAGTAGAGACGGGGTTTCACCGTGTTCGCCAGGATGGTCTCGATCTCCTGACCTCGTGATCCGCCCGTCTCGGCCTCCCAAAGTGCTGGGATTACAGGCTTGAGCCACCGCGCCCGGCCTTTTTTTCTTTTTTTTTTTTTTGAGAGGAAGTCTCGCTGTGTCTCCCAGGCTGGAGTGCAGTGGCGCGATCTCGGCTCACTGCAAGCTCCGCCTCCCGGGTTCACGCCATTCTCCTGCCTCAGCCTCCCAAGTAGCTGGGACTACAGGCGCCTGCCACCTCGCCCGGCTAATTTTTTGTATTTTTAGTAGAGACGGAGTTTCACCGTGTTAGCCAGGATGGTCTCGATCTCCTGGCCGCGTGATCCACACACCTCGGCCTCCCAAAGTGCTGGGATTACAGGAGTGAGCCGCCACGCCCGGCCAAAACTAGTAAGTTTTAAGAAAGGCAGCTAGTGTTGGTATTAGTGTACAGCAAAATTAGAGTCAGCTTGATTTCACTCTTGGCCTGCTCTATCTCCTTAATTATTATTTCAAAATTATTAAATTTTTTAAAAGAGGCAATATGTGTAGTGATGAAGAACATGGAACTTGGATCTGGGCACCTGGGGTCCAATCCCAGGTATTCACTCCTAGAAAATGTACCTTATCACCTTACTGGTCAGTTCCATTATCTACATAAAATGGGCAGAGTAAGAACATTCTGAAGATCAAATGAGATAAGGCATACAAACAGCTTAATACAGGGCCTCTCAATAAACAGCAACTTTAGGAAAGGATGTGTGCAACTTTCCAGAACATAAAGCTGGAGGATAGAAAAAGGGAAGAGATGAGGATAAAGAAATAAGAAGGGTCCAGATTATTAATTATTTTCTGATTGTAAAAAATATTTTTGTTATAGCGTATATAGAAACTATAAAATCGCAAAAAGATGAAAAGGAAAAGACACTTGTAATCTCATCACTCAGAAAAACACACATGCACACCTTGAAGAGCCAAATTTTAAAATGATAATTACAGTGGAAAATACTTTTACTCCACTTTTTTGTCTTAAACATCTTGCAGACATTTTTTATGTTATGAAATATTTGGCATAGATTTTTGGTGGCTGCATAGTATTTTATCATTTGGATGTTCTATATTTACTTAAGAATATTTGTCTTTTTTTCCAAGCTTTGTAATTATAACTAATACTATAACAAACATCCACACAAATTTATTTTGTCCACAGCTTTGACAAAACATTTTATTTTTATTACAAAGTATTAAGATTAAATACACTTTATTAAAGTATATTATTCATTTTAATACCTTGCTCTATATTAACAACTTACCACTCATGCAGATTTTAATAATTTGTATTTCCAGTAAGACAAGAACTTTATTACTACTGAATATTATAAATTTTTAAATATTATGTCAATCTGATGAGTAAAAAAGACATCTAATTTTAATTTCCCTTTGTTAAATGGTACTGAGACTAAAATTTACCATGAATTGTCAATTCATGCTTACACTTTTTCTCTTGTAATATTTATCATTTATTTCCTTATTATTTTTTCATAATACTTTCTATACTAAAGATATTAATACTTGATCTGCTACATACATTACAGTAATCTCTCCATTTCATTATTCACATTTTACTTTGTGAACTATATATATATATAAAATATTTTGAGTCACATGTATCAGTGTTTTCTTTTCTAGTGTGTACTTGGTGCATGATTTGTTGAATTATATGCACTTGTCTATTGAAAATGCTAACTTTAGCATTTATCTTATTCTTAGGCAGCCTTTGTTGATTCTGATTTCTACTCTGATCCAACAATTTGTCTTTCTGTTTTTGCAACACTCTAACATTATCTTTATTATTAGTTACGGTTTATATTGTCTGTATTCTATCATCATAATTTATTCATATTTTATTTTTAAATGCACTTATTTTAAAACATTCTTGTTTTCTTTCTTTACTTAAAAAATGAGATCTAGGTTTTAAAATAAAACAATATAGATAAGCATTAAAAAATGAAATTCCCCCTGTATCCATTTGCCCTGTTCCCAACAGAATTCCACTTCCCCGGAGTTAATCACTATTAACAATTTTCTATGGATCTACAAACCATGTATATAAACTCTTCTGCTATGACTTAATAATGAATTTCTATGAATCCTTATGTATGGGGGGTTTTTTATTTTTAACTTTAGGGAAAGTTTAGGTTCTATTGTCAGACTTATATGACAATCTTAATTTTTAGACTTTCAATAATACAGAAGTTTTTATGTTGTTTTAGATATACTTTGTTATTATAGTCAAACTCTGATTAACTAAGCAAAATTGATCAGAACATTTGAATCTTAAGGTTAGGTACTTGAGATTTAATTTACTGTTTTTTTCCACTTTATATATTTGAAATTTTAACATAATACAAAAAGAGTTTCTAAAAAGAGAGAGAGACTAACCTGATTAAATCTAACCAATGCTTGCCGTTGTCCTTTATTCTATATGCTTAGATGCCCCTCATTCTCTCTTACCACATTTGGCCTTGACTTTGAATTTTGCTAGCAATACAGTTTCAGTCTCAAAGGATAAGCAAAGAAAAAGAATGTTAAGGGTAAAAATAGTTAATGACAATAATCATCTTCCTCAGTCAAATACATCAGCCATGTGTTACTATGTTTTGTCCTTAACAGCTACCATCATAATTTTTTAGTTACTTCTAGATCATGATCCCATTATTATAATGGGATATTATATAATATTATGAGCTAGGCTTGTTTACTGACCTTAATTATTTAAATGGCTTATATTTTATTTAATCTTTACATAAACACTATTAGATATGTATTACTTACAACACCATATTACAGTTGAAGAAAGCTAGGCCCAGAAAAGCTAAGTGATTTGCTGTTGGCCAAACATCAACTAGAGAGGCCAAAATTCAAATCTGCAGTACAACTTCAGAACCTCCAGAGCTAATCAGAGAGCTGTGCCACCCCCTTATAGCTGACAGCAGTTCATGATCTGTGGACTCTCACTGTAGGAGAAACATCTGTACAAATATAAACACAAATACCCATATACCCATATATATCCAAACATACGCACCCATTTACACTTCATTTAAAAGATTAAAATGATGTATCACATATAAAGCATGATGACTTGCTTTTCACTTAATTACCTATTATAGTAGTCTTACTATATTATCAAACTTAGAAGTAATATCCTTAGAAATTTTACCTAAAAGGCAAAATATTATATCTCGTTTGTTGTTTTAATGTACATGTTCTTGTTTCATGTTTATTGTTCAGTTTTATCCATTTTGTGGACAGGAATTAAAGACCTTGCATAATGAGTTATAAGTCTTTTATTACTCTTTTTTTTTTTTTTTTTTTTTTTTTTTGACACGGAGTCTAGCTCTGTCACCCAGGCTGGAGTGCAACGGCACGATCTCGGCTCACGGCAACCTCTGCCTCCCGGGTTCAAGCGATTCTCCTGCCTCAGCCTCCTGAGTAGCTGGGATTACAGGCGCGCACCACCACGCCCGGCTAATTTTTTTGTGTTTTTGGTAGAGACAGGGCTTCACCATGTTGGCCACGCTTGTCTCGAACTCTTGACGTTGTGATCCGCCCGCCTTGGCCTCCCAAAGTGCTGGGATTACAGGCGTGAGCCACCGCACCTGGCCTATTACTAATTTTTAAGAGGTCTTTATGTACTAAATATAATAATAAAATTCTTTTTTAATTTTTTGCAGATATTTCCCCAGATTATTTTACTTATATTTTTATTTTGTTTATAGTGGCATCCACTACATAGAAATCTGATATTTGTAAATAGTCAAGTTGTTAGCATTTTCCTTTATGATTTATTTGGGTACCTGTTTAGGAAAGCTTTCACCATCCAAAAATTAGAGAGATAGATGATAGATAGACAGATGATAGATAGAGAGAGAGATAGATAGAGAGATAGATAGATAATCAGCTAGACAGAAAGACTACCTGATTTTATATAAAGCTGAGTTTCATTAAAATATAATTTTTGTATATTTAAGGTAAACAATGTGATGTTATGATATATGTATAAATAGCAAAAAGGTTAACCTAGTGAAACGAATGTATACATTATCTCATGCAGTTTCCTATTTTTCATAATTTTTGTGGCAAGAGCAGATAAAATCTACTTATTTAGCATGAATCCCAAATACAGTACAATTTTGTTACCAATAGTCTTCATGTTGTACATTAGATCTCTACATATCTGTACCTTTTTTCCTTCAACCTACATCTTCCCATTTCTTCCTCCAACCCCAGCCCTGTCCCTGTTAACCACTGTTTTGTTTACTATCTCTGTATATTTGATTTTTGCTTTTTAGATTCCACATACAAGTGAGATTGTTCACTATTTTTTTTCTGTGTCTGACTTATTTCATTTAGCATAATGTTGTCCAGGTTCATCCATGTTGTGACAAATGGCAAGATCTCATTCTTTTTAAGGACTGAATAGTATTCCATTGTGTAAGTGTGTGTGTGTGTGTGTGTGTGTATCTCACTTTTTTAGTATTTTAAAATGCCAGTTTTCCATTGACAGTTTCCATATCTTGGCCATTGTGAATAATACTGCATTGAACATGGGAGTGCATCTTTACTAGGTGGTGACTTCATTTCTTTTTGGTACATACCCAGAAGACAGATTGCTGGGTCATATGGTGGTTCCATTTTTATTTTCTTTGGAAACCTCCATACTATTTTCCATAATGGCTGTACCAATCTGCATTCCCACCAAAAAAAACTAAATTTTTTTTAAATGTAATACATTTAGGTTGAATTATTGCTTATCCTTACATTATGTGTGTATAGATATGGATATACATGCATATGTAAATAATTTTAAAAGTGAAGAAGTAATTGTCCTTTATTGTTTTAATAAATATATTTATTTAGGATGCCACATTTATCATGTATCAAATTTCCATATGTAATGAGATATGTCCATACACTATGTTTATTGGGGAAGTTTTTTATGTCTACTCAGTATTCATTACATTAATAAGGGGAAATTTAAAATATGTTTTATCATTGAATTACTCATCTAGATAAAATTTGGAATAAGTATGTTAAATTCCTCTATAAAAATTCTCTGTAAACATGGTTGGAATTTCAGTGAATTTTTTCTGTAAGACTTTGTGGTTCTATTTATAAAATCAATGTGTCTGTTTATCTATTCAGATATCATGTTTCACACTTTTCTTTAAATAGGTCTTGGATGTTTCTTGTGTACCCCTTGTTAAATTTAGGTATTGTTCCTTTTGTGAAGGAATTATTTTTGCAATAATTTTTATTTGGTTATCTTTGGTATATAGTAACACAAGAATGTTTAATTGCTTGTCTTGCATCAAACCACATTTCCAATCAGTTATCAAGGTTGAATTGACTTTTTGGTTCTTTTAGTATATATAATCAAATTATCGGCAAATCATGTTTGTCACCTCTCAGTATTTATTCCTTTAATACTTCCTGTTGTCCAGTGGGTAAGACCCTCCCAAAATGTTGAAAAATAACTGTTAAAGTATGCTTGACTGTTATTTTTGTCCCTATTGATCACTCTGTTATTGTGGCTTAGTCCTAAAACCATGGAAATGGAAACGCTGTGTGGGCTTGTCTCCCAGAAGTGGATGTGAAAGATAGAGAGAACTGTGTAAAAGTTTAATCTCGGCCGGGCGCGGTGGCTCACGCCTGTAATCCCAGCACTTTGGGAGGCCGAGGCGGGCGGATCACAAGGTCAGGAGATCGAGACCACGGTGAAACCCCGTCTCTACTAAAAATACATAAAATTAGCCGGGCGCGGTTGTGGGCGCCTGTAGTCCCAGCTACTCGGGAGGCTGAGGCAGGAGAATGGCGTGAACCCGGGAGGCGGAGCTTGCAGTGAGCCGAGATTGCGCCACTGCACTCCAGCCTGGGCGACAGAGCGAGACTCCGTCTCAAAAAAAAAAAAACAAAAAAAAAAAAAAAAAAAAAAAAAAAAGTTTAATCTCTGCAAGCAGTTTTTGAGGAAGAAAGAAAAATAATTGCAAAATACAGAAATAATGAGCAAGGTTCACAGGAACAAGTTTGAGAATTTCTATAAGCCTTTGTTTTATCAACTGTATAACAGAGAGAATTATAACTACCTCATATTGACTTCAAGAGGATTTTTTTCAGGGAACGCAAAAAAAAAAAATTCAATAATGACTGGCCACCAGGAGAATGCCTAATACAAAATAATTAATGTTATTATTATAAAGACCCTGTGCAAAAAAAGAAAAAAGGAAAAGAATATGGAGGACACATTAGAGGATAGTTTAAGGATGTTACTGAGTACAGCTACTAATAAAGCAGTTATTTTTATTGTGTATCAGCACCCTTTATGTGTTGAAAATAAATGACAGGAGAATTTGGGTGAGGGACAGGGTCACAGACTACTATATTTTCCTTTAGCCTAATTTCCCATTGCTACTCAGAGTGCTTCATTGGGATCATTTTGCTAATATAATTTTAAAAATCAGCCTTCATAAATGTTATCAGTTTGCATATAAAAACTTAATTGGTTTAAAGCAAATCATTTTGTTTGCTTCTCAAACCTACACAAAAGGAAGAAAGCACTGTAATGAGCACTGTAGACATAGCTAAGGACTCTTAATCATTAGGTGGTCCAGTCAAGGCTTGGTCATGTAGCACACTCAGGATGATTTCTCCCCTGAGGGTGCTCTTAAAAGATTCAAAGGGAGAAAATATCAGAAGTGGTTTTCAATTGTCAGTGCTACTGAGCAAAAGGAAAATGCAGGTTTTTTTCATATGGAAGCTATTAAGAGACAAAAATCAGTAGTTCCATTTTGAATTCTAATTAATAAAATACATAAGTTACTCGCAGTTTTTAAATTACTCATCAATATGTGTTCCTTTTCTTGTTGCTGACCTAAAAACAGGAATAAAACCTTCATGGGAGAAGAGAACCAAACCTATGTGAATGAATTTGTCTTCCTGGGCCTTTCACAGGATCCAGAGACACGAGTTCTGCTTTTCTTCGTTTTCCTGATTATCTACTTGCTCACTGTTCTGGGAAACCTGGTGATCATTGTACTCATTCATATAGACTCCAGACTCCACACACCTATGTACTTTTTCCTTAGAAACTTGTCCTTTGCTGGTCTCTGTTTTTCTACTGTCACTGTCCCTCAGGTGCTAATCCACCTCCTGGTGAAGAGGAAAACCATTTCCTTTGCTGGATGCTCAACACAGATTGTTGTCTTACTGCTGGTTGGAGGTACAGAGTGTGCACTGCTGGCAGTGATGTCCTGTGACGAGTACGTGGCTGTCTGCAAGCCCCTGCACTACTCCACCATCATGACACATTGGGTATGTGTCCAGCTGGCCATAGGGTCCTGGGCCAGTGGAGTGTTTGTATCTCTGATGGACACCACATTCACAATGAGCCTACCCTACCGAGGAAGCAATATCATTAACCATTTTTTCTGTGAACCTCCTGCCCTCCTGAAGCTGGCTTCAGCAGACACTTACAGCACAGAAATAGCCATCTTTGCAATGGATGTGGTAATCCTCCTGGCTCCTGGCTCCCCCATCCTTGTCTCATACTAGAATATTATCTCCACAGTGATCTGGATGCAGTCCAGGGAGGGGAGGCTGAAGGTCTTCTCTACTTGTGCGTCCCATGTCATTGTCGTTGTTCTCTTCTATGGCTCAGCAATATTTGGCTACATGAGGCCAAACTCCAAGATAATGAATGAAAGGAATAAAATGATTTCTGTGTTCTACTCAGCAGTGACACCCATGCTGAACCCCATCATTTATAGTTTAAGGAACAAGGGTGTCAAGGGAGCTCTCAGGAGAATAACTGTAAAATAAATAGATGACCATTTTAGGGATTTGGAAAGAAGTTATTTTCTTGGAATTTTTTTCCATTTTCATCCCACTCCTCCACTTTTTTCTTTTTTCTCTTTTCCTACCTCTTTTCTCAGATCAATTCAACAAATTGCCTATTCAAAGCGAGGCACCTTGGTAGACACAGGAAATAAAAAGAAGAAAAGAAAATGCGAAGATGGCCGAATAGGAACAGCTCCAGTCTCCAACTCCCAGCGCGAGCGACACAGAAGACCGGTGATTTCTGCATTTTCAACTGAGGTACTGGGTTCATCTCACTGGGGAGTGCCGGACAATCGGTGCTGGTCAGCTGCTGCAGCCCGACCAGCGAGAGCTGAAGCAGGGCGAGGCATTGCCTCACCTGGGAAGCGCAAGGGGGAAGGGAATCCCTTTTCCTAGCCAGGGGAACTGAGACACACAACACCTGGAAAATCAGGTAACTCCCACCCCAATACTGCACTTTAAGCAAACAGGCACACCAGGAGATCATATCCCACACCTGGCCGGGAGGGTGCCACACCCACGGAGCCTCCCACATTGCTAGCACAGCAGTCTGTGATCTACCGGCAAGGCAGCAGCCAGGCTGGGGGAGGGGCGCCCACCATTGCTGAGGCTTAAGTAGGTAAACAAAGCTGCTGGGAAGCTCGAACAGGGTGGAGCTCATAGCAGCTCAAGGAAACCTGCCTGTCTCTGTAGACTCCACCTCTTGGGACAGGGCAATAACAAACGCAGCCGAAACCTCTGCAGATGCAAACGACTCTGTCTGACAGCTTTGAAGAGAGCAGTGGATCTCCCAACACGGAGGTTGAGATCTGACAAGGGACACTCTCCCTGCTCAAGAGGGTCCCTGACCCCTGAGTAGCCTAACTGGGAGACATCCCCCACTAGGGGCAGTCTGACACCCCACACTTCACAGGGTGGAGTACATCCCTGAGAGGAAGTTTCCAAAGCAAGAATCAGACAGGTACACTCGCTGTTCAGAAATATTCTATCTTCTGCAGCCTCTGCTGCTGATACCCAGGCAAACAGGGTCTGGAGTGGACCTCAAGCAATCTCCAACAGACCTACAGCTGAGGGTCCTGACTGTTAGAAGGAAAACTATCAAACAGGAAGGACACCTACACCAAAACCCCATCAGTACATCACCATCATCAAAGACCAGAGGAAGATAAAACCACAAAGATGGGGAAAAAGCAGGGCAGAAAAGCTGGAAATTCAAAAAATAAGAGCGCATCTCCCCCGGCAAAGGAGCGCAGCTCATTGCCAGCAACAGATCAAAGCTGGACGGAGAATGACTTTGACGAGATGAGAGAAGAAGGCTTCAGTCCATCAAATTTCTCAGAGCTAAAGGAGGAATTACGTACCCAGCGCAAAGAAACTAAAAATCTTGAAAAAAAAAGTGGAAGAATTGATGGCTAGAGTAATTAATGCAGAGAAGGTCATAAACGAAATGAAAGAGATGAAAACCATGACACGAGAAATACGTGACAAATGCACAAGCTTCAGTAACCGACTCGATCAACTGGAAGAAAGAGTATCTGCGATTGAGGATCAAATGAATGAAATGAAGCGAGAAGAGAAACCAAAAGAAAAAAGAAGAAAAAGAAATGAACAAAGCCTGCAAGAAGTATGGGATTATGTAAAAAGACCAAATCTACGTCTGATTGGGGTGCCTGAAAGTGAGGGGGAAAATGGAACCAAGTTGGAAAACACTCTTCAGGATATCATCCAGGAGAACTTCCCCAACCTAGTAGGGCAGGCCAACATTCAAATCCAGGAAATACAGAGAATGCCACAAAGATACTCCTCGAGAAGAGCAACTCCAAGACACATAATTGCCAGATTCACCAAAGCTGAAATGAAGGGAAAAATCTTAAGGGCAGCCAGAGAGAAAGGTCGGGTTACCCACAAAGGGAAGCCCATCAGACTAACAGCAGATCTCTCGGCAGAAACTCTCCAAGCCAGAAGAGAGTGGGGGCCAATATTCAACATTCTTAAAGAAAAGAATTTTAAACCCAGAATTTCATATCCAGCCAAACTAAGTTTCATAAGTGAAGGAGAAATAAAATCCTTTACAGATAAGCAAATGCTTAGAGATTTTGTCACCACTAGGCCTGCCTTACAAGAGACCCTGAAGGAAGCACTAAACATGGAAAGGAACAACTGGTACCAGCCATTGCAAAAACATGCCAAAATGTAAAGACCATCAAGGCTAGGAAGAAACTGCATCAACTAACGAGCAAAATAACCAGTTAATATCATAATGGCAGGATCAAGTTCACACATAACAATCTTAACCTTAAATGTAAATGGACTAAATGCTCCAATTAAAAGACACAGACTGGAAAACTGGATAAAGACTCAAGACCCATCAGTCTGCTGTATTCAGGAGACCCATCTCACATGCAGAGACATACATAGGCTCAAAATAAAGGGATGGAGGAAGATTTACCAAGCAAATGGAGAACAAAAAAAAGTGAGGGTTGCAATACTAGTCTCTGATAAAACAGACTTTAAACCATCAAAGATCAAAAGAGACAAAGAAGGCCATTACATAATGGTAAAGTGATCAATTCAACAGGAAGAGCTAACTATCCTAAATATATATGCACCCAATACAGGAGCACCCAGATTCATAAAGCAAGTCCTTAGAGACTTACAAAGAGACTTAGACTCCCATACAATAATCATGGGAGACTTCAACACTCCACTGTCAACATTAGACAGATCAACGAGACAGAAAGTTAACAAGGATATCCAGGAATTGAACTCATCTCTGCAGCAAGCAGACCTAATAGACATCTATAGAACTCTCCACCCCAAATCAACAGAATATACATTCTTCTCAGCACCACATCGTACTTACTCCAAAATCGACCACGTAATTGGAAGTAAAGCACTCCTCAGCAAATGTACAAGAACAGAAATTATAACACACTGTCTCTCAGACCACAGTGCAATCAAACTAGAACTCAGGACTAAGAAACTCAATCAAAACCGCTCAACTACATGGAAACTGAACAACCTGCTCCTGAATGACTACTGGGTACATAACGAAATGAAGGCAGAAATAAAGATGTTCTTTGAAACCAATGAGAACAAAGACACAACATACCAGAATCTCTGGGACACATTTAAAGCAGTGTGTAGAGGGAAATTTATAGCACTAAATGCCCACAAGAGAAAGCAGGAAAGATCTAAAATTGACACTCTAACATCGCAATTAAAAGAACTAGAGAAGCAAGAGCAAACACATTCGAAAGCTAGCAGAAGGCAAGAAATAACTAAGATCAGAGCAGAACTAAAGGAGAGAGAGACACAAAAAACTCTCCAAAAAATCAATGAATCCAGAAGTTGGTTTTTTGAAAAGATCAACAAAATTGATAGACCACTAGCAAGACTAATAAAGAAGAAAAGAGAGAAGAATCAAATTGACGCAATTAAAATGATAAAGGGGATATCACCACCGACCCCACAGAAATACAAACTACCATCAGAGAATACTATAAACACCTCTATGCAAATAAACCGGAAAATCTAGAAGAAATGGATAATTTCCTGGACACTTACACTCTTCCAAGACTAAACCAGGAAGAAGTTGAATCCCTGAATAGACCAATAGCAGGCTCTGAAATTGAGGCAATAATTAATAGCCTACCAACCAAAAAAAGTCCAGGACCAGATGGATTCACAGCTGAATTCTACCAGACGTACAAGGAGGAGTTGGTACCATTTCTTCTGAAACTATTCCAATCAATAGAAAAAGAGGGAATCCTCCCTAACTCATTTTATGAGGCCAACATCATCCTGATACCAAAGCCTGGCAGAGACACAACAAAAAAAGAGAATTTTAGACCAATATCCCTGATGAACATCGATGCAAAAATCCTCAATAAAATACTGGCAAACTGGATTCAGCAACACATCAAAAAGCTTATCCACCATGATCAAGTGAGCTTCATCCCTGGGATGCAAGGCTGGTTCAACATTCGCAAATCAATAAACATAATCCAGCATATAAACAGAACCAAAGACAAGAACCACATGATTATCTCAATAGATGCAGAAAAGGCTTTTCAAAAAATTCAACAGCCCTTCATGCTAAAAACGCTCAATAAATTCGGTATTGATGGTACCTCAAAATAATAAGAGCTATTTATGACAAACCCACAGCCAATATCATACTGAATGGGCAAAAACTGGAAAAATTCCCTTTGAAAACTGGCACAAGACAGGGATGCCCTCTCTCACCACTCCTATTCAACATAGTGTTGGAAGTTCTGGCTAGGGCAATCAGGCAAGAGAAAGAAATCAAGGGTATTCAGTTAGGAAAAGAAGAAGTCAAATTGTCCCTGTTTGCAGATGACATGATTGTATATTTAGAAAACCCCATTGTCTCAGCCCAAAATCTCCTTAAGCTGATAAGCAACTTCAGCAAAGTCTCAGGATACAAAATTAATGTGCAAAAATCACAAGCATTCTTATACACCAGTAACAGACAAACACAGAGCCAAATCAGGAATGAACTTCCATTCACAATAGCTTCAAAGAGAATAAAATACCTAGGAATCCAACTTACAAGGGATGTAAAGGACCTCTTCAAGGAGAACTACAAACCACTGCTCAGTGAAATAAAAGAGGACACAAACAAATGGAAGAACATACCATGCTCATGGATAGGAAGAATCAATATCGTGAAAATGGCCATACTGCCCAAGGTAATTTATAGATTCCATGCCATCCCCATCAAGCTACCAATGAGTTTCTTCACAGAATTGGAAAAAACTGCTTTAAAGTTCATATGGAACCAAAAAAGAGCCCGCATCTCCAAGACAATCCTAAGACAAAAGAACAAAGCTGGAGGCATCACGCTACCTGACTTCAAACTATAGTACAAGGCTACCGTAACCAAAACAGCATGGTACTGGTACCAAAACAGAGATATATACCAATGGAACAGAACCGAGTCCTCAGAAATAATACCACACATCTACAGCCATCTGATCTTTGACAAACCTGAGAGAAACAAGAAATGGGGAAAGGATTCCCTATTTAATAAATGGTGCTGGGAAAATTGGCTAGCCATAAGTAGAAAGCTGAAAATGGATCCTTTCCTTACTCCTTATACGAAAATTAATTCAAGATTGATTAGAGACTTAAATGTTAGACCTAATACCATAAAAATCCTAGAGGAAAACCTAGGTAGTACCATTCAGGACATAGGCACGGGCAAAGACTTCATGTCTAAAACACCAGAATCAACGGCAGCAAAAGCCAAAATTGACAAATGGGATCTAATTAAACTAAAGAGCTTCTGCACAGCAAAAGAAACTCCCATCAGAGTGAACAGGCAACCTACAGAATGGGAGAAAATTTTTGCAATCTACTCATCTGACAAAGGGCTAATATCCAGAACCTACAAAGAACTCAAACAAATTTACAAGAAAAAAACAAACAACCCCATCCAAAAGTGGGCAAAGGATATGAACAGACATTTCTCAAAAGAAGACATTCATACAGCCAACAGACACATGAAAAAATGCTCATCATCACTGGCCATCAGAGAAATGCAAATCAAAACCACAATGAGATACCATCTCACACCAGTTAGAATGGCGATCATTAAAAAGTCAGGAAACAACAGGTGCTGGAGAGGATGTGGAGAAATAGGAACACTTTTACACTGTTGGTGGGATTGTAAACTAGTTCAACCATTATGGAAAACAGTATGGCGATTCCTCAAGGATCTAGAACTAGATGTACTATATGACCCAGCCATCCCATTACTGGGTATATATCCAAAGGATTATAAATTATGCTGCTATAAAGACACATGCACACGTATGTTTATTGCGGCACTATTCACAATAGCAAAGACTTGGAATCAACCCAAATGTCCATCAGTGACAGACTGGATGAAGAAAATGTGGCACATATACACCATGGAATACTATGCAGCCATCAAAAAGGATGACTTTGTGTCCTTTGTAGGGACATGGATGCAGCTGGAAACCATCATTCTTAGCAAACTATCACAAGAACAGAAAACCAAACACCGCATGTTCTCACTCATAGGTGGGAACTGAACAATGAGATCACTTGGACTCAGGAAGGGGAACATCACACACCGGGGCCTATCATGGGGAGTGGGGAAGGGGAAGGGATTGCATTGGGAGTTATACCTGATGTAAATGACGAGTTGATGGGTGCAGCACACCAACATGGCACAAGTATACATATGTAACAAACCTGCACGTTATGCACATGTACCCTACAACTTAAAGTATAATAATAATAAATAAATTTAAAAAAAAAAAAGAAAGAAAATGCAAAGGAAGGAAAAAAGAGAGGAGGGGAGAGAATGAGGAAGAAAGGCAGGAAGGCAGGAAGGCAGGAAGGCAGGAAGGCAGGAAGGCAGGAAGGAAGGAAGGAAGGAAGGAAGGAAGGAAGGCAGGAAGGAAGGAAAGGAAAGAAGGAAGGAAGGAAGGGGAGCAAACAGTCACTTCTCTTCTGGCCCATACAAGCTAATAAGGAAGTTAAAACAAGTAGGAATATGACTATATGTCAATACCAAAGTACTAATAAATAATAATTATAACTATTACAAACATGAGAACTTATCCTGGCAAATGGAATCATTTCCTTCTTTCTTGCATCCATTTACCAAACATCATTTAAACACGTATTATATATCCTAGGTACATTTATGAAGCTGGAGATATACATATGAAAAACAAAGCTTCAGGGTGTCATATTTCTAACATGACCTTGGATTCTAAATTTAACAATATCTGAAACTGAAAAGAGAGCACATTTGAAGAGTAACAAATGGTAGAATTTTTCTAAGAGTCCATGTAAAGTTAGAAAAGTAGTGAGCTATAAAGCTGAAAAGTAAGACAAAGGGTCCAAACTGAGAAGTGCCTTGGGTTCAATACTAAAGAATTCCCAGCACGTAATTCTGAGAAAGCTGAAGATTAGAGGATTTGTGAGATGGTGATGAAAACTGAAGATAAAGGTAAGACAAAGGAAGTCTGGGGCACTTTTTATGCCTTAGAAACTATAGGACAGGCATTTGAATTTCATAATGTAGGCTGTAGTTTTGCATAACATGACCCACAATGGTGCCTAGATTGCTTGTTAAAAATGTTTCTCAGCAAAGGGTAGGGTGGGGCAGTTTATCTCAGGAATTTCCATTTATAACAGGTTCAAGGTGATTCTTAATACACTAAAAATCATATGTTGCTTTTTAGGTATTAAGATAACTTTTAATATAAATTAAGGATGTAATTATTTGCTTAAGTTTGAATCTTCCATAGATTGTAAGCTCCATGGCAAAGAATAGTAAAGGATGTGGCTGTTTTGCTGATCTCTATATTACTACTGTAATAAAGTGTACAACCATTGTTGCTGCTCAAGAAATAGACTTTTGAATTAATGAATAAAACTGCAGTTTAGGAAAGAAATATGGACTAGAGAAATAAATTTGGATGTTAAATAAATGCAAATGCAACTTGACACACCTAAAGATGTATGCAAATTTTAAACAGAAAACCAAATGTATGGGTGGTTTCATTAAAATGCAGGTGCCCGGTCCTACAGCAGATCATAAGAGTGATGAAAATGGACACTGTCTCTCTCTTATATACATATATATGTGTATACACATATACACATGGGTTATTATGTGTATATAATATGTATATAAACATATATATAATTATACATATATATGTATATGTATACACATGTATATGTGTATAGACATATATGAGATGTGTGTGTTTATATATATATATATCTCCATATGTGTGTATATATACACATGCATACACACAAATATATATGCATAATTATTAAAAGATCCCAATTTAAATCTGTAATGCAATCCTGGATGAGACGTGACGATGCAGAAAGATAATGGGAAAGACCTACTTGAGAGGCTGAGTTGGGAGGATTGCTTGAGTCCAGAAGTCCAGGAGTCCAGGGGTTTGAGGCTTTAGTAGGCAATATTTTACTACTGCACTGCAGCCTGGATGACAGAGCAAAACCCCACCACAAAAAAAAAAAAAATAGAAAGAATCCAGGACACAAACCTGGAGTTACCAACATTTCTGGGGAAGTGAAAAGTAGCTAATCAAGCCTGGAGCAGCAAGAGTCAGAAATTCAGGAGGAGAAGCCAAATAAAGGCATGTCAGGAGTGACAAGAAAAGAGACCTTTTAGAAAAGATTTCTGAATGTTTCAAGAGTTTTATGTATTGATAAAAGGCTACTAAATTTGTCAATTATGTCATTACTGACCTTGGCAAAAACGATTGCAACAGAATATGCCATGAGATTTTTAATTTCATACACTGAATTTATAGGTTATTTATCAAAAGATTAACATTCTGAAATAAAAATATTGAATATTTTTAATTAGCATAGCATTGTCCTCTACTTCTTCAGCGAAGAGATACACACACACACACTCTCATGCTCATAATTTTCACATTGTTATTGTAGATATTATGCCACAGGTATTCCTAGATTTTATGGAGATAAACGATGACAAACACAAAGCATAATTCATGCTCTCAAGGAGCTTTCATTTTGGAGGGTGAAGTCAGAGAGTAATCAAGTAAACTAAAATATAAAAAAAGAAAGTTTAATATAATGGTAAGTGCAATTAAGACAATGAAACAAAGTGTGCCATAATGCCTTTTGGTTTGGGTGCATGTTACTTACGTTGGTAACTTCTTTGAGAAGTTAACATTTAAGATGAGAACTAAATGCTGGGAAGTACTAAGACAAGCTTTAACAGAGATCATAGGCTAGGAGAATAGCTGCTAATTGGCCCTAAAGCAAGAGCAATCTTGGACTGTATGATGGACAACAAAAAGGTCAATGGGATGAGATTAGAGTGAGTGTCAGGGAACAGAGTTTCGGACGCGGGCTGAAAGGTAGGCAGAAACTAGATAATGGGCATCTGTGGAAAAATAGCTTGATCTGATTTATATTTATGAAGGTCATTCTGTGTAAGAGGGGAAAAAATGATTACCTTGGGGCAAGAGTGGAAAAAGAAGGACCTATTAGGAATGTGTCGTAGAGCAACAGTAAACAGGTTATGTTGACTTGGACTGAGACACTTGTAAGGGAAACCAAGAGAAATACATATATGTGGAATCTATTGTATACATGAAGCCAATAGAATTTACTTGTTTATGTGGTAAGGCAAAGAGAGAAAACAATGATTATATTGAAGCTTTCAGTTTGGTCACGTGGGTGGATGGTGATGCTATTGATTTAGGTGGAACAAATTGAGGGAAGAACAGATTAGCAGGGGGATGAATCAAAATTATACTTTAGATTAAGTTTAAAATTCCTATTAGACATGAGAAGTAGTCAGTTAAACATATGAATCTGTGGATTATACAAATAGTGAGGTCTTTGGGACTCAAAAGCATATGGACAGAACTTAAATCTATGTAAGTGGATGAAATTACTCAGAAACAGATTCTTGATTGAGAAGACAGGGAAGTCCATATTAGTATCATCTGAATGTGGAAACATTCAAAAAGGAAAAGGAATCCAATATGGCAAAAAAAGTTAGGGATTAAAGAAGTAAGTCAGGGTTGTGTGGTGTCTGGAAGTCAAAAGAAGAAAAAATTCCCAACAGAAGAATGTGGTCAATTACATCAATGTTGCTGAAAGGTTGATGGAGGAGAATATGGAGGTGAACATTTTATTTAGCACATTAATGATAATTTTGACAAAGAACAGGTCCATAGAAAGAGACCATAGCTTGATTGAAAGTGGGTTAAGATGTGCATAGAAGATCAGCAGAGGAGAAAATGGGCATAAACATTCCCTTTGTATTTCTTTCCCTGTGAAGAGAAGCTGAAAATAATGCTACAGTTACTAAGGGGGATTGGAGTCATGGAAAGCCTTCTTACTTTTTTAATTTATTAATTATTTTTTGAGACAGAATCTCACTCTGCTGCCCAGGACGGAGTGCAGTGGTGCGATCTCAGCTCACTGCAGTCTCCCCCTCCCGAGTTCAAGCAGTTATAATGAGGGAAAACAGGAAGTGTACGTGTAGGCACAGATGTGTGGAAGATTTGAAGAGGGCTTTGTAGCCAACTGCTTCTCTTCCAGTGAAGTGTGAGGCAAGGCATCAGCTTAGAAGGATGGTGTAGAATGGTCATTTTAAAACTGACTGAGACTAGGTTCCAGAAGTATAGTCATGCACCATGTTCAGGAAGGCAAGGCTGAGTATTGTAAAAATGCTCAAACTGCAAATTAATTTATCAGTTAAATATATTCACAATCAAATTACCAGTGAGCTATTAAGATGTGAATGATAGAATTAAATGTCTTCCAAAGGAGTAAAGAAGAGAAAGAAGCTAGAGCTGAAGAGTTAGCCAAAATATAGCTTATTAGAACATGTCTGATGAAGGTAGTAAAATAATAGAAAATGAAAGGATTACTTTAAAATATTACTAGAAAAATTGTAGCTTTGACAAAAGTTGAAACGTCACCATTTTCACATGTAAAGATAAATTTGACATTTATTGTTAAACATAAATTGCAGAGTGTGTGACAAAACATATAAAATATATAAATTGTTACCTAAATTGAACTGTACTATGGACAGCAAAGACATCGATGAGAATAGAAAATTATATCCTAACAGTAAAAATCACTGGGAAAAAAACATAGAATAAAAGATATCCTTCACTATACAAATATTTTAAATATTTCTCTGTCTAAAAATCTCTGCCATGCAGATATTAGAAGCCAAATAACAAATTGAAAAGAAGTTATTACCACAAATATAACAAAGTCTCCATGTCCCTAACCTGTAAAAAAACTTCAACAAATCAATAAGAAAAATGTGAACAAGTTACTTAAGCAAATTTAAATAGGCAAATTTTATACCTTATCAGTTAGTGAAGACTATTTATATGTAAATTTTAACATGAAAAACTATGTAGTGGGTTAAGTACACTTACATGCTGCTGGTAAGAATACAAAATATTTAACATTTTAAAAAACCAATTTGTCTTTTCATATCAAGGGTATTAAACAGATTTTTAACCTTGGTTTGAGTAATTTCACTCATAGGAATTTTCTATTGAAAAAAAGGTCACACATCCAAGAGACTGACATTACTGATTTCACACACACATACACACACAGAGACACACACAAACACACACACAACAATGTTAAAGGTAAAACAATGATAAAATAGCTAATAATGTTACAAAACACCCATATGATATAACGTTATACCATCACTTAACAGTATTTCCAGGGCCATTTATTCTGTAGGCATTAGATTTATTAAACACTTATTACATGACACATACTGATTACAAATATAAAGATCCCTTATATTTATATTTATTAACTTGTTTAATCCTCACAACACTACAAAGTAGGTCTTATTGTTAATGTCAATTTCCACTTTGCAAACTTGCAGACTTGCAGACTTGGGCACAAACAGGCTAAGTCATATGCTAAAAATTACAGAAATAAGTGGGGTGTATTCAATTCTAACTTCTGTACACTGATAACTGAACCTAGACTCTTTGCAGTGCTGTATACTGCCACTATATAATATAAGTAAAATAACTATATGCTAGTAGGTTAAAAAAAAAAATCTGTTTTATACAGACACATCAACTCAGTAAAATGCATGTCTGTATTAAAATGGAAGGAAATTCATATAAATATGTGTAGGAATTCTCTCTACTCAGGCTTGCCTTCCAAACGTGATATACTACTATACTTTCTGAACCTAGTCTCAGTTACTGTTTTAAATTACTATAGGAATTGACTTAAAAAGTGTTTGCGAATCTTCAAACAGCAATATCCTCCAAAAGAGTGTCATTTAATTGGCCATATTATTTTATATTATTTTTAATCTTCAAAATGCAACTCACAGCTTTTGTTCACATCTTTTGTTTTCAGTATTCTCAGACTTATAAACTAATAATAGCGCAGCATAATTAAGCTGGTGTGAAAATGCATTGTGTTGTCCTCCCCTTCTTTAGCGCAAACACACAGACACACTGACTTAAATATCCACACCCATTATGCATCTGAACACTGAAATGGTTTGAATGTTACAAGATAGCCTTGGATAATTGGAAAAATCACTATTTTGCTTCTTTTTTTTTTTGATTAGCAAGAAATAAGTAGAGTTGTTTATTGTGAACCTTGCTTATGGACTACCTTCACCTCCTATTTTCTTCACTTTATTAATAATTGAATTTTAGGAACTATAAGGTATCTCCATGTCAAAAACCAACAAGCAAAAGCAAACAAGCAAAGACATTCGTTGGAGTGTTTCATACGGCTGAAGTTTAGAAAGAAAAAAAAAAGAGCAAGTACAATGCAAATGCAAGCAAACTAATACTAGTCGGGGCATTAGACAAGAAGTCTATACAGCCTTTTAATAAGGTCAGTTGGTCTAAATTTTTGCAAATCTCAAGACATCTCCCCTTTTGATGTTTGGGTTTTGCTTAGGCCACCCACTTGAAACTTTCCTTTCTCTGATCCAATATAAACTTCCAAGGTTAACGGTCATGTCCCAAGGTGGGAACCCATTTAACTAAGTACCTTCCTGGGAAAATAAAGGGTAAATTTTAAATAGGACGAAGAGTAATTTTAGATAGTGTAAATCATGCCCTACAAATTACTTCATGGAGAGAAGATTTAAAGATAATTTGACAAATCCACTTTTCTGTTACATGCTATACTCTGCACTGTATTGGTTTTACCATTAATTTTTGATTCAAAGCATGAATCTTCTGACTCTCAGGAGAAGGAATTTTGGAAGCTAGCCATGAGCTTTCCCTAGAGCATGGAGTGTGCCGGCAGCATGTATTTTCCCAGGACCCTCCTCAAGGCCCCCATGACCTCCTTATTCTTCAGGCTGTAGATGAGGGGATCCAGGGCTGGAGTGACAATTGTGTAGAAAACAGAGATGATGTTGTCTTGTTTGGGGCTCTGGAAGGAACTGGGCAAGACATACATGAATGTGGCAGCTCCATAGAACATCCCAACCACAGTCAGGCGGGAAGAGCAGGTGACAAGGGCTTTCTTCCTCCCCTCATTTGATGGCTTATGGAGCACAGTGAGTAGAATTTGTGTATAGGAGGCCAGTATAGCAGCACGAGAGGGAATCAGGGAGGTCACACCCATCACATATACCATGAGCTCATATCTAGCGGTATCAGCACAGGCCAATTTCGACAAGGGTGGGAATTTGCAGAGATGTCTGATCTCCTCGGCCTTGCAGAAGGGATAGTGCATGGTGTACACGGTATATACTAGGGTACTTAGGGATGCCAGGATCCAGGATGTGGCCACCATGAGCCAGCAGACTCTTGGGCTCATGAGATTCATGTATTTCAGAGGATGACAAACAGCCACATACCTGTCATAGGCCATGAAGGCCAGTAGGAGGTCTTCAGCACCACCCATTGTCAGTGCCAGGAACATCTGAAGGGCACAGCCTCCAAAGGAGATGGTGTTTTCTCTGCACAGAAAGTCCGTGAGGGCCTTGGGAGTGACAACAGATGTGAACAGGAGGTCCATGAGAGAGAGCTGCCCAAGCAGGAAGTACATGGGCACATGGAGCCCAGCTTCCATGGTGATAGCCAGGAGCAGCAGGCCATTGCTGGTCAGGGCCAACATGTACAGGACTGTAACTGTAGCACAGAGTAGTTCAGGAGACCCACTGTCATTCAGAATCCCTACCAAGATGAAGCCACTTCCCAAGGTGGAGTTCTGGAGCTCCATGCTGCGGTTTCTTTCATCACCTAGAACAAGATGGATATCCACGAATTTTTGCTAAGATTAACTCTAGTTTTGTAATATCAGAGGCTCCTTAGGACATGAATCCACTGAGATGATACCCTTTCCACTGATAACTGACTTTGCCTCTTGATTTCTGAATGTCTGACTTCTCATTGTATTTTGATAAAAGTTCCATCTAAATGGAGAACAGACATCACAGTAGTAACTAAACATTAAGACGTCATACATAAAATCTTATTTAGGACATTAAACCTGAACATGTATCTTTCCAAAAACAATACATTATCTTTCCAAAAACAACAAATTACCTTTCCCTTAAGATTAAAGAAATATTCTGCTGCACACATCCTTGATTATCTTTGTACCTATCCAGTTAGTTTTCATCATAGACTTGTTTTGATATGAAATTCCAAACAGGTACAGAGACTGGATTTCAATAAAGCACTTCCACTTCTTTCTCCATAGAACTTAGAGCCACATTTGTTTGCAGTACTCAAGGCGATAGATGAAAGCCTCATTAGTAGGCTAAAACTTGTCCACGTTAGTTACCTCTCTTGACCAGCCACACATTCTACAGAAGCTTGAGAGAGAAGGGATGAGGGACTGAGACAAGAGAATGTCATGTTTGGGAAAATGTTGCATTTAGAGCTAAATACTTTAGGGTCAATGCAAACGTGTTTATTTAAAACAGGTTACATTAAGATGTGAGCTTGGAAAGGCTCCAAAATATAACATATGAGGTCCTTCCTAGGAAGATCAGAATGTTTGTGTTTGGGAGAAATGGTGAAAGGGAACAAGAGAGCATCTGTTATATGCTGTAATTATGCTCAATAATTCTATCCCCTCTCCTCCCTTTGACCAGATGTTCACTCTCCCTCCTGCAGGGACAGAACATTTAAACTGGATGGAAGGACCACAGGGATAGGGAGGAACTCCTTTTCCAGAAAGCAGCTGTTGACGTCGTGGTACCCAATCCCACGGAGAAGCCAAGGAGAAGGACAAGGGCCTAAGATTGACAGGAGTCTGTGTATATCATGAAACTTGATAGATAAAGCCAACTCTGAACATGCAGTTAAAGATTTTGAAGTGAAGCATCCTTCTGTAAATCATTTCCCCATATTATGGCATCTGTGTTTTCATATTTCACTGGTTTCCACTGGCCTCTTATGGGGCCATTAGTACCTTAATGGTTAAAAGGTATAAGAACATGAAATGGATATATCATCACTTTTTAGATGGCCCTTTAGGATATTCATCATCTGATAGATGCAAAAATGTGTTATCAGGAGCCAGAAGAGCACACAGGGTCTAAAGACAAGTATTGCAATTTCCACCAGGAAGCAGATACCCATGCCTGGGCTGTAGCATGGTCCTTACTGGTTCTCTTTTCAGGTTCAGAAAATTAAGAATAGACAAATTGGAACAAGCTATGAAGCCCAAACATTATACTAGGGAATCTGGCAGAACGGGTAGTTTACATTCTTAGGGTATGCTTTGAACTCTGTTTTTCCTACTCAGCTTACCTAGAGACACACCATTCCCTGAAAAAAAATACAAAGTCCTTACCTCAGGCGGTGAGAAGCCTAGCTGTGCGACCACTCAGATTTTCCTAGGGATTGTTTGAAGTTCAAGGATGTTCCAGTCGAAATGGGCAGAAAGGACGCAGCTTTCTTCAGCAGTGTTCAGATGGTTTAATTTTGCAAAGTTGGGTTAAGTGTCTGAAAAGTCCGAGTGAGATCAGATATCAGGGCCCTTCTATTCCTTCCACTTATCTGCAGGTCTACCCTAGAGATAGCAGTGGATGCAGACAGACAGCTAATACAGAATTTGAGTAGTTTCCTATATAAGAAGATTACTTTCCTGTTCTCACACCTGTGAAACACTAGTAGAAACTACTTTTATACAGGTTCCCAGGAAGAGAGCCCCTCTAGCCCTAGAGCAGTTACCAGACTGAGTTCTTGGGTTCAGATACTCAGACTTTCCTTCATTCTTGCTAGAGTCAGGGAGCAAAGATAAAAGCTGCAGCATCCTGGAGGAAGTAGATATTGAGTCAATATTGAAAGAGCTGCCCAAAGGATATTCTATCGTCCCCTGCCTTACTTTCCCTGGAGCCAAAGGTGAGCCAGAGCCTTGTCCTGAGAGAAGCTGCCCTGTCTTCTGATCCATGATCTCTTCCCTCTATTGTACCCCTATGTTCCAAGGGACTTATCCTCTCAACTCAAATGGCTTCCCTGGAAATGCTGGCCCAGGATCAGGATGACAATTAATCCTCGTGGGTGTGTTTCCTCGCCTGGTATTCCTGTATTCTTCTTTCACTAAATAAGCACCTAGGCTCTATGTTTCTATTCCACAAGGGAGGCACTGATGGCTCATTTCTAAATTAACTAAATAGAGCAGGACACAAAGACTCCTTATGTGGCCAGCCCTCTGTCCCAGAATATAAGGTGGGTTTCCTTACTTATGTGGCATGCTGCTTCCTTCTTTATGGTTCTTTTACCCTGGACCATTTCCTATTCAATATGACTGCTCCCTGAGGAGTCTGTAAATGTGAGGTCTTCCCCTCATTGACCTTTGGCAATCCAGTATGGCTTCCATGTCTTGGTGTTACCGTGTTCTGCCACCAGTGATATTAAAGAGTAAGAGACAGTTTTCCAAGTATTGGGCACGAAAACAAAAAGGAATTCATACAGTACTGAACTTGTAGAGTATCAATATCAATGAAAACAATTTATATTCTCCCAAAAATAAAAGACAGATTACCCACTAAGTAAAGACAACTAGATAATAGCGGACTATCAATAGCAGCAATAGGACAAGGGAGAAATATATTTAAAAATGCTGAGAAAATGTAACTGCACACCTAGAATTCCAGGCATGGCTGAGCCATCATTAATGAATTAGGACAAATTAAAAATGACATTGAAAAGTATTTATCCCCAAACACTCCCAATAAAATAATTTCAGCAAGGAGAAAAGTGGCACCTAGAAAATGTATACAAGGAGAAATAATGAACTTAGAAATTGATTCAATAAGTGAATAGGCAAGTTTAATTTGTGAAAAATAAAATGTTTATATTTTTTAAAGAGTCAAACTAAAATTCTTCACAAAATCATAACATGAGTGGAATTTTCCTGTGGGTACTTGAAGTCTGGACAAGCAGAATATTAAAAGCTTCATACTCATTTATTTAACACTATAATTTCCTTTTTTCATTATTTATTAAAGTGCAATCTACATACAGTAAAATTCACCTTTTTTAGTATACAGTTTTGCAAGTTTTGATAAATGTATGTAGTCATGAGACCACCACCAAAATCAAGACACAGAAGTTTCATCAGCCACAAGAATTCTCAGGTGCCTGTTTGTATTCCTCCCCTCCCCCTCCCAAGCCCCTGCCAACTGTCTGATCTGTTTACTGTCACTATTATTTTGTCTTCTCCAAAACGTCATACAAATGACATCAAAGGTTTTGATTCTAGTTTCATTCACTTAGAATAATATGTTTGAGATTCATCCATATTCTTGTATCTACGTACTAGCAGTCCTTTCCCATTTAATACTGAATAGTATACAATTGTATGGATCTATCATCATTTGTTTATCCATTCACCAGTTGAAGGATATTTCTGTTGTTTCCTATTTTGTTGATTATGAAAAAGCCATTATAAACTTTCATGTACAGGTTTTGACACGAACATAAATTGTCTATTCACTTGGGAAAATACCTCAGAGTAAAACTGATTGGTTATATGGTAAGTGTATGTTTAGGTTTATAAAACTTTGCCAGACTTTTCCATATTGACTGAACCATTTTGCATTCCCAATTTTATTTCCATTTTGCATTCTTTTAAGCTGTATAGGATAGGCTTTCTAAATTTTAACTCAAAATGAATGAAATATTGCCTGAGGCCTTACATTTCAAATTTTCCCAATTAACATGCAAAGAAAAAAGAAGAGTTTTGTAAAGGAAACAGGATTATTCATGCAGATAAAGAAGGAGGTACAATTCCAAACAGGAGGTCATCTAAGAAAACACATATATGTATATATGCTTAGAGCTGGAGACTGAAAACATTATCACAATTAAGTGCTGTCTACATGGTAACATTGAAAATGTTCTTACAAAATTGCTTGAAATTTTTTTGAGATATGTAAATTATAAACATTTATTTTATTTACTATGGAATATAGCTTTTAATCTCTAAGCCCTTTTATACTCATTTGTCATCATAGGTAATGATATGAAAATTCCCACTTAACAGTTTATAAAACATAATAAAAATATTCTTTGTCAGACATGTGAGTCATAAACCTTGAGTCATAAAGTCTTTGTGTCAAAATATAATTTTTGGAAAGCTACAAATATGATGCCCACAAAAATAAAATGATATATATGTTAACTTAATAAGAAAGTTTGCAAGATAGTAAATCTGATTCATAAAGCATTTGAAGAATAGTTAATGTTAGAACACGTCTACCTTGTTGAAATATATAAGATTACAAGAAATCTTCATGCTGTTGATATGATGTATCACCTTGTTTGATGTGTATGCTGAACCATCCTTTTATCTCTGGGCCACCTTAACCATTTTTAAGGTGTACAGTTCAACAGCATTAAGTACACTCATTGTTGTGTTGCCATCACCAACATCCATCTTCAGAATTTTTTTTTTTTTTTTTTTTTGAGATGCAGTCTCACTCTGTCATCCAGACTAGAGTGCAATGGCATGGTCTCAGCTCACTGCAACTTCCGCCTTGTGGGTTCAACCGATTCTCCCACCTCAGCCTCCCAAATAGCTGGGACTACAAGTGCATGCCACCACACTCGGCTAATTTTTTAAATATATTTTTTGTAGAAACGGGGTTTCACTATGTTGACCAGGCTGGTCTCAAACTCCTGACCTCATGGTCCACCCGCCTTAGCCTCCCAAAGTGCTGGGATTACAGGTGTGAGCCACCACACCCAGCCTGCTGTTTTTTGTAACAAGAAAAACTGTGGTATGAACAAATTTTAGCAGACCGAGTCAAACATTAAGTTTTGGATTAAAAGTGAAATGCTTACTAGCCATCCAGGCAGAAAGGTCACATCAGCAATTAGCTAAATGAGTTTGTGCTTCAGAGGAAGTCATGTCCTTGGGAACTGATATGCATTTAAACCTATGGGATGATGAAATTGCCAGAGAATATTGAACGAGAAGAAAAGGAGGCTTGCAATGGAGCCACAAGCCGCTTCAATACTTAGACGTCACGTTGAAGAGAAAAAGTTGACCAAGTAAAGACTGAATCCAGTGGAGTACTTAGAAAACCTATTGGTTGCAGTGGCCTGAGAGTAAAAAATGATGCTCCCAAAAGGAGAAAACGATCCAATTGTGTCAAATGTAGCTGAATGTGTGAGCAGGATGAAGATAAAGAAGTGATACTGAGTTTGGTATAGGAACATTATTGCTGACTCTGACAAGCACAATTGTGGTAATGTGGGACTGAGAGCAGAGAAGCCTGATTACAGTGACATTAGCCATGGATGGTAGAAAAGGATGTGAAAACTTTGGGTATAGACACATCTTTCAAGACGATTTGCTCTGAGAATTGGGGGAACTGCAAGGGAAATGTAATTTCGAGAGAAGACTTCCCTAAGATAGAAGATACTGGAGCATGTGTGTAACCTATAGTAATTTTCCAGTAGAGAGATGATGTAGAAGAGAATCAGGTAATTGCAAGACCAATTTCTTTGGCTATTAAGATAATAAGATATGAAGAGTATTAGTGGAGGATTTGGCCTCTTATAGGCATTTTCAAAGACCAAAAGTTATGTGAAGATGTATGGTAAATTGGTAGTGGAAAATGAGGAAGTCCTGTATGATTGCTTCTAGTTTTCCAATGATGTATGAGGCAATTTCAGAAGCTGAGAGTGAAGGTATAAAATGGTATTTTTAGAGAATAAGAAAGAGGTTGTATTAGGGCTGTGCAAGATACTATGTTCTTGGTGCAGAAGACTGAATATTGCAAAGAGCCAACATTCCCATATTAATTTATGAGTTAAATATAACCACAACGAATATAATAATGGGATTTTTTGACATTTGGCAGATGAATTAAAAGCTTGTCAGAAATAACAGATAATAAAACATACTAAAAGGTCAGTGAGGAGAAACAGAAAAGGAGAGCCTTGAGAGACTACTGGAACTAGAGAGCTAGCTCAGAAAAACTCTTTATTACTATATGTATAAGAAGTCAGTATATGGTCAAGCAATTACAATAAATAATAATGCATTTTTAAGGTTACTAAAAATGCTAACAGGAAAATCTTTGAAAACATAATAAAGTCTCAACATACATAATACACCTAAATAATTTGGAGATGAAATAAAAAGTTCAATATCATTAACAAAATTATTAAGCATATGTAAAAGAAAGATATGAAAGTATTTTCTAATAAAGAATGGAAATTTTAAGAGTAAAATTCCCTGAAAATTATAAAGAATAATATGGATTTTTATAACTACATAAATATTGTGATACTTCCCTGTCTAACAAATCCTACCATGTAGCTAAATTTAAAAACCGAAAAAAAATTGCCACATACATAAGTGTTAAATTGCTTGTGACTTTCATCTATAAAGATCTGTACAACATCATTATAAAAAACAAAATAATGTAAATTAAAACATCTATTTTATTTCCTTGAAGTATTTAATAAATTAGCAATGATAAGACAGAATTAGAAATAACATAGTAAGGCAAGCATTCTCACATAATGCTAGCCAGAAAACAAAGTGTTTCTAACTTTCTGAAAACCAATTTGGCTCTTTGTAACAAGAATTTTAAACAGAGTCTTGATCTTTATCACAGTAATTTCACTTTTAGAAATTTGATCTAAGATAAAATTAGACTTTCATATAAGAATATTTGGAGGAGTAAAACTAAATATCAGCAAATGCCTATGTATACACTAGAGAACTCATGTGATAAAATATTATATAGTCATTAAAATGAAGTTTTTCCTAGACACACACAACCTACCAAGACTAAAACATTTAACAAAGAACTAATGCCAATCTTTCTCGAAATCTTTCAAAAAAAATTAAAAGGAGAGTATACTTCCCAGCTCGTTTTACAAGACCAGTATTACTCTGATAACAACACCAGAGAAGAACAATACAAGAAAATAAAATTACAGGCCAATATCTCTGATAAGCATAGATGCAAAACTCCTCAACCAAATACCAGAAAACAAAATTCAACAGCCTATTGAAAGGATCATTCACCATGATCAACTGGGATTTAGCCCAGTGATGCAAGGATGGCTTAACATATGCAAATAAATAATATAATACACCACATTTATAGGATAGAGGACAAAACTGTATGATCATCTTGATAAAGGCAGAAAAGACATTTTATAAAATTCAACATCTTTTCATGAGAAAAACTCAACAAATTACACATTGAAAGAATGTACCTCAACATAATAAAGGCCATATATTACAAGCCCACATCTGACATCATACTTAGTGGAGAAAAGTTGAAAGCTTTCCTCCAGTATCAGGAGCAAGACAAGCATGGCCACTCTTGCCATTTGTATTCAACATAGTACTGGAAGTCCTGACCAGGGCAATAAGGCAAAAGAAAGAAATAGGCATGCACATTTGAAAGAAAAAGGTAAATTTTCTCTATTTGTAAATGACCTTTTATATAAAAAACCCAAAATACTAAAAAAACTGTTAAAACTAAAACACAAATTCAGTAAGATTGCAAGATACGAAATCAATGTATAAAAAGCAGTTGCATTTCTTTTTTTTTTTTTTCTTTTATTTTTTTTATTTTTTATTATTATTATACTTTAAGTTCTAGGGTACATGTGCATAACGTGCAGGTTTGTTACATGTGTATACTTGTGCCATGTTGCTGTGCTGCACCCATCAACTCGTCAGCTCCCATCAACTCGTCATTTACATCAGGTATAACTCCCAATGCAATCCCTCCCCCCTGCCCCCTCCCCATGATAGGCCCCGGTGTGTGATGTCCCCCTTCCCGAGTCCAAGTGATCTCATTGCTCAGTTCCCACCTATGAGTGAGAACATGCGGTGTTTGGTTTTCTGTTCTTGTGATAGTTTGCTGAGAATGATGGTTTCCAGCTGCATCCATGTCCCCACTAAGGACACAAACTCATCCTTTTTTATGGCTGCATAGCATTCCATGGTGTATATGTGCCACATTTTCTTCATCCAGTCTGTCACTGATGGACATTTGGGTTGATTCCAAGTCTTTGCTATTGTGAATAGTGCCGCAATGAACTTACGTGTGCATGTGTCTTTATAGCAGCATGATTTATAATCCTTTGGGTATATCCCCAGTAATGGGATGGCTGGGTCATATGGTACATCTAGTTCTAGATCCTTGAGGAATTGCCATACTGTTTTCCATAATGGTTGAACTAGTATACAATCCCACCAACAGTGTAAAAGTGTTCCTATTTCTCCACATCCTCTCCAGCACCTGTTGTTTCCTGACTTTTTAATGATCGCCATTCTAACTGGTGTGAGATGGTATCTCATTGTGGTTTTGATTTGCATTTCTCTGATGGCCAGTGATGATGAGCATTTTTTCATGTGTTTGTTGGCTGTCTGAATGTCTTCTTTTGAGAAATGTCTGTTCATATCCTTTGCCCACTTTTTGATGGGGTTGTTTGTTTTTTCTTGTAAATTTGTTTGAGTTCTGCTTTAAAGTTCATATGGAACGAAAAAAGAGCCCGCATCTCCAAGACAATCCTAAGACAAAAGAACAAAGCTGGAGGCATCACGCTACCTGACTTCAAACTATACTACAAGGCTACAGTAACCAAAACAGCATGGTACTGGTACCAAAACAGACATATAGACCAATGGAACAGAACAGAGCCCTCAGAAATAATACCACACATCTACAGCCATCTGATCTTTGACAAACCTGACAAAAACAAGAAATGGGGAAAGGATTCCCTATTTAATAAATGGTGCTGGGAAAATTGGCTAGCCATAAGTAGAAAGCTGAAAATAGATCCTTTCCTTACTCCTTATATGAAAATTAATTCACGATGGATTAGAGACTTAAATGTTAGACCTAATACCATAAAAACCCTAGAAGAAACCCTAGGTAGTACCATTCAGGACATAGGCATGGGCAAAGACTTCATGTCTAAAACACCAAAAGCAACGGCAGCAAAAGCCAAAATTGACAAATGGGATCTAATTAAACTAAAGAGCTTCTCCACAGCAAAAGAAACTCCCATCAGAGTGAACAGGCAACCTACACAATGGGAGAAAATTTTTGCAATCTACTCATCTGACAAAGGGCTAATATCCAGAACCTACAAAGAACTCAAACAAATTTACAAGAAAAAAACAAACAACCCCATCCAAAAGTGGGCAAAGGATATGAACAGACATTTCTCAAAAGAAGACATTCAGACAGCCAACAGACACATGAAAAAATGCTCATCATCACTGGCCATCAGAGAAATGCAAATCAAAACCACAATGAGATACCATCTCACACCAGTTAGAATGGCGATCATTAAAAAGTCAGGAAACAACAGGTGCTGGAGAGGATGTGGAGAAATAGGAACACTTTTACACTGTTGGTGGGATTGTATACTAGTTCAACCATTATGGAAAACAGTATGGCGATTCCTCAAGGATCTAGAACTAGATGTACCATATGACCCAGCCATCCCATTACTGGGTATATACCCAAAGGATTATAAATCATGCTGCTGTACAGACACATGCACACGTATGTTCATTGCGGCACTATTCACAATAGCAAAGACTTGGAATCAACCCAAATGTCCATCAGTGACAGACTGGATGAAGAAAATGTGGCACATATACACCATGGAATACTATGCAGCCATCAAAAAGGATGAGTTTGTGTCCTTTGTAGGGACATGGATGCAGCTGGAAACCATCATTCTCAGCAAACTATCACAAGAACAGAAAACCAAACACTGCATGTTCTCACTCATAGGTGGGAACTGAACAATGAGATCACTTGGACTCGGGAAGGGGAACATCACACACCGGGGCCTATCATGGGGAGGAGGGAGGGCCAAGGGAGGAGGGGGGAGGGATTGCATTGGGAGTTATACCTGATGTAAATGACGAGTTGATGGGTGCTGACGAGTTGATGGGTGCAGCACAACAACATGGCACAAGTATACATATGTAACAAACCTGCACGTTATGCACATGTACCCTAGAACTTAAAGTATAATAATAATAATAAATAAATAAATTTTAAAAAAAGAAAGCATGTTTCAACCACATTCTGCCTGAATGGAAAAAGCAAACATCTCATACTGTATGGCCATCTTCAGTCCAAGTGCTCAAGAAATTCTGCCTGCCTAGCAGCCTTTTTCCAAATACAACTCAAGGGTTATTTTTGTTTTGTTTGCAGCCCTTACTTCTTCTTTTCTATTGAAGAGCAAAATCTATTTTTTTTTTCTTTTTCGAGGTTTGCCTTCAAACCCTAGTTCTGCCTGTGCTACGTTTTCCCATGTGCCAAGTGGGAAGTAACAATGATGCATTAACTTACAGAAATGATCATATTAATGCATAGCAAAAGAGCTTGCATTTTCAAAGCCTAGTATGTTTTGGAGAATACATCTTGCTTACTAGCAGAAGCAACAATTAAGAGCAGGAAGGATACAAATGGAAAGCAAGTGACATCAGTTGCTTCAAAGTCTTTAGTCACTGACCATCTAAAACTCACCTTCATCTGTAATCATAATACAGGAAGAACACTGAATTGGTGGCACCATCGTTAATTGAAATTCACCCATGTGTGATGATAACGCTTTCAGAAGATTCGGGAGTTCTTGTACAAACATTGAATATGTCCACATTAAAATGTGACTAATACTTAAAAATATATATATTATGGTAATTATATTAAAATTATACTTCTTGACTCAATTTCCCAAAGGTTCAGTATAGATTATTGCATCTATACTAGTGTCATACAATAGAAATGTTACCTGAAATCTAAAATAAAACAATATTTGCCATGTACCTTCATGGCCTATGACAAGCATGTGGCCATTTGTCATCCTCCACATTCTAAACTTATATGCTACACCACTACGGATGATGTACATGGAGGTGATCAAGAGATGACTACAAGCATTAAGACTTCAACCTTTTTGGCGTATGAAAGAGGGAGAAAGTTGGAGGCTGGTGAAAAGGAATATTTTGAAGCTGTCTGTCACAGTACTCTTTTACCTCTCCCTCCATAAGGAAAGAAAGAATTAATATTAAGTTTGTCAATGAGAGATTGAAAAGCACTACTGGAGAACTTCTTGTCACTTATCTGCAATTCGGTGAATGCTAGAACAAGTACCTTTCTCACATATGCCCAAAGTAATTTAGAAATTCAGTGCATCCCCATCAAACTACTATTGATTTTCTTCACAAAATTAAAAAAAAAAACTACTGTAAATTTCATACAGAAACAAAAAAGGGCCCAAATAGCCAAGAATATCCTAAGCAAAGAGAACAAAGCTGGAGGCATCATGCTACCAGACAACAAACTATACTATAAGGCTACTGTAACCAAAACAGCATGGCACTGGTACAAAAACAGAGATATAGACCAATAGAACAGAGCAGCAGCTTCAGAAAAAAACACCGCATGTCTACAACCATCTGATCATTGACAAACCTGACAAAAATGAGAAATGGGGAAAGGATTCCCTATTTAATAAATGGTGTTGGGAAAACTGGCTAGCCATATGCAGACCCCAAACCATAAAAACCCCAGAAGAAAACCTAGGCAATACCATTCAGGACATAGGCATGGGCAAGGACTTCATGTCGAAAACACCAAAAGCAATGGCAACAGAAGCCAAAATTGACAAATGCTATCTAATTAAACTAAAGAGCTTCTGCACAGCAAAAGAAACTACCATCAGAGTGAATAGGCAACCTACAGAATGGGAGAAAATGTTTGCAATCTATCCATCTGACAAAGGGCTAATATCCAGAATCTACAAAGAACTTAAACAAATTTACAAGAAAAAACAACCCAAACAAAAAGTGGGTGAAGGATATGAACGCACAATTATCAAAAGAAGACATTTATGCAGCCAACAAACACAGGGAAGAAAGGTCACCATCACTGGTTATTAGAGAAATGCAAATCAAAACCACAGTGAGATATCATATCATGCCAGCTAGAATGACAATCATTAAAAAGTCAGGAAATCACAGATGCTGGAGAGGATGTGGAGAAACAGAAATGCTTTTACACTGTGGGTGGGAGTGTAAACTAGTTCAACCATTGTGGAAGACAGTGTGGGGATTCCTCAAGCATCTAGAACCAGAAATACCATTTGACCTAGCGATCCCATTACCAGGTATATACCCAAAGGATTATAAATCATGCTACTATAAAGACACATGCACACATATGCTTATTGTGGCACTATTCTCAATAGCAAACACTTGCAACCAACCCAAATGTCCATCAATGATAGACTGGATAAAGAAAATGTGGCACATATACACCATGGAATACTATGAAGCCATAAAAATGGATGAGTTCACGTCCTTTGAAGGGACATGGATGAAGCTGGAAGCCATCATTCTCAGCAAACTATCATAAGAACAGAAAACCAAACACTGCATGTTCTCACTCATAAGTGGGAGTTGAACAAAGAGAACACATGGACACAAGGAGGGAAACATCACACACCAGGGCCTGTCAGGGGGGTGGGACGCTAAGAGATGGATAGCATTAGGGGAAATACCTAATGTAGATGAAGGGTTGATGAGTGCAGCAAACCACCATGGCATGTGTATACTTATGTAATAAATCTGCATATTCTCCACATGTATCCCAGAACTTAAAGTACAATAAAAATATGAAAAGAAATGAAATAAATTTCAATGATATTCTACACAGAAATAGAAAAACCAATTCTAAAATTCATATGGAACTACAAATGGCCCCAACTAACCAAAGCAATCTTGAGCAAAAAGAACAAAGCCAGAAGCATCACACTATGTGATTTCAAAATATGCTTGCAAAACTATAGTAATAGGGAGGTCCTTTCCAAGATGGCCAAATAGGAACAGTTCCAGTCTGCAGCTCCCAGCGTGATCAACACAGAAGACGTGTGATTTCTGCATTTCCAACTGAGGTACATGGTTCATCTCACTGGGACTGGTTGGACAATTGAGTGCAGCCCATGGGGGGCAAGCAGAAGCAGGGTGGGGCATCACTTCACCTGGGAAGCACAAGAGGTCAGGGGATTTCCCTTCCCTAGCCACAGGAAGCTATGACAGACTGTACTTGGAAAAACGGGACACTTGCACCAAAATACTGCACTGCACCAGCAGACCAGGAGATTATCTGCCATGACTGGCTTGGCAGGGCCCACACCCACGGAGCCTTGCTCACTGCTAGTGCAGCAGTCTGAGATTGAATCGCAGCCTGGCTGGGGGAGGGGCATCTGCCATTGCTGAGACTTGAGTAGGTAAAAGTGGCCAGAATGTTTGAACTGGGCAGAGCCCACCGCAGCTCAGCAAGGCCTACTGCCTCTATAGACTCCATTTCTGTGGGCAGGGCATAGCTGAACAAAGGGCAGCAGAAATGTCAGCAGACTTAAACATCCCAGACTGACAGCTCTGAAGACAACAGTGGTACTCCCAGCATGGCATTTGAGCTCTGATAATGCAGAGACTGCCTCTTCAAGTGGTCCCCTGACCCCCATGTAACCTAACTGGGAGACACCTCCCAGTTGAGGCCAACAGAAACCTCCTACAGACGGGTGCCCCTCTGGGACGAACCTTCCAGAGGAAGGATCAGGCAACAACATTTGCTGTTCTGTAATATTTGCTATCCTGCAGCCTCTGCTGATGATACCCAGGTAAACAGGGTCTGAAGTGGACCTCCAGTAAACTCCAACAGACCTGCAGCTGAGGGACATGACTTTTACAAGGAAAACTAACAAACAGAAAAGAATAGCATCAACAGCAACAAAAAGTAAATCCACACGAAAACCCCATGAGTAGGTCACCAACATCAAAGACCAAAGGTAGATAAAACCACAAAGATGGGGAGAAACCAGAGTAGAAAATAGGAATATTCCAAAACCAGAGGGCCTCTTCTCCTTCAAAGGATAGCAGCTCCTCGCCAGCAATGGAACAAAGCTGGACAAAGAATGACTTTGACAAGCTAACAGAAGTGGGCTTCAGAGTTCAGTAATAACAAATTTCTCTGATAGCTCATGTTATCATATATCATAGGAGCATGTTCTAACACATCGCAAGGAAGCTAAAAACCCTGAAAAAAGTTAGACAAATGAATAACTAGAATAAACTATGTAGAGAAGACCTAAAATGACCAGATGGAGCTGAAAACCATGGCATGAGAACTTCATGACATATGCACAAGTTTCAATAACTGATTCCATCAACTGGAAGAAAGGATATCAGTGACTGAACATCAAATTAATAAAATAAAGCAAGAAGACAAGGTTAATGAAAAAAGAGTAAAAAGAAATGAACAAAACCTCCAAGGAATATAGAACTATGTGAAAAGACCAAATCTACATTTGATTGGTGTTCCTTAAAATGACAGGGACAATGGAACCAAGTTAGAAAACATTTTGCAGGATATTATCCAGGAGAACTTCCCCAACCTAGCAAGGCAGGCCAACATTCATATTCAGGAAATACGGAGAATACCACAAAGATACTCCTCAAGAAGAGCAGCCCAAAGACATATAATTGTCAGATTCACCAAGGTTGAAATGAAGGAAAAAATGTTAAGCGCAGCCAGAGAGAAAGGTCGGGTTACCCACAAAGGGAAGCCCATCAGATTAACAGTGGATCTCTCAGCAGAAACTCTACAGGCCAGAAGAGAGTGGGGGCCAATAATCAACATTCTTAAAGAAAAGAATTTTCACCCCAGAATTTCATATCCAGCAAAACTAAGCTTCATAAGTGAAGGAGAAATAAAATCCTTTACACACAAGCAAATGCTGAGAGATTTTGTCACCACCATGCCTGCCTTACAAGAGCCCCTGAAGGAAGCACTAAACATGGAAAAGAAAAACTGGTATCAGCCATTGCAAAAACGTGCAAAATGGTAAAGACCGTCAATGCTATAAAGAAACTGCATCACTTAATGGAAAAAATAACTAGCTAACATCATAATGACAGGATCAAATTCACACATAACAATATTAACCTCAAGTGTAAATGCGCCAAATGCCCCCATTAAAAGACACAGACTGGAGATTGGATAAAGAGTCAAGACACATCAGTGTGCTGAATTCAGGAGACCCATCTCATGCGCGGAGACACACATAGGCTCAAATTAAAGGAATGGAGCAAGATCCACCAAGCAAATGCAAAGCAATAAAAAAGCAGGGGTTACAATCCTAGTCTCTGATAAAACAGACTTTAAACCAAAAAAGATGAAAAGACACAAAAAGGCCATTATGTCATGGTGAAGGGATCAATTCAACAAGAAGAGATAACTATCCAAAATATATATGCACCCAATACAGGAGCACCCAGATTCATAAAGCAACTCCTTAGAGACCTACAAAGAGACTTATATTCCCAGAAAATAATAACAGGAGACCTTAACACCCTACTGTCAATATTAGACAGATCAACAAGACAGAAAGTTAACAAGGATATCCAGGACTTGAACTCAGCTCTGCACCAAGTGGACCTAATACACATCTACAGAACTCTCCACCCCAAACCAACAGAATACACATTTTACTCAGAACCACATCACACTTATTCTAAAATTCACCACATAATTGGAAGTAAAGCACTCCTCAGCAAATGTAAAAGAACAGAAATCACAAAAAACTGTCTCTCAGGCCACAGTGCAATCAAATTAAAACTCAGGATTAAGAAACAACACACTCTAAACAGCTCAACCACAAGGAAACTGAACAACCTGCTCCTGAATGACTACTGGGTACATAACGAAATGAAGGCAGAAATAAAGATGTTCTTTGAAACCAATGAGAACAAAGACACAATGTACCAGAATCTCTGGGACACATTTAAAGCAGTGTGTAGAGGGAAATTTGTAGCACTAAATGCCCACATGAGAAAGCAGGAAAGAGCTAAAATTGAAACCCTAACATCACAACTAAAAGAACTAAGGAAGGAAGAGCAAACAAATTCAAAAGCTAGCAGAAGGCAAGAAATAACTAAGATCAGAGAAGAACTGAAGGAGATAGAGACACAAAAACTCTCCAAAAAAATCAATGAATCCAGGAGCTGGTTTTTCGAAAAGATCAGCAAAATTGATAGACTGCTAGCAAGACTAATAAAGAAGAAAAAACAGAAGAATCAAATAGATGCAATAAAAAATGATAAAGGGGATATCACCACCGATCCCACAGAAATACAAACTACCATCAGAGAATACTATAAACACCTCTACACAAATAAACTAGGAAATCTAGAGGAAATGGATAAATTTGTGGACACATACACCCTCCCAGGACTAAATCAGGAAGAAGTTGAATCACTGAATAGACCAAAAACAGGCTCTGAAATTGAGGCAATAATGAATAGCCTACCAAACAAAAAAAGTCCAGGACCAGACAGATTCACAGCCAAATTCTACCAGAGATGCAAAGAGGAGCTGGTACCAAGCTCCTACTATTCCAATCAATAGAAAAAGAGGGAGTCGTCCTTAACCCATTTTATGAGGCCAGCATTATCCTGATACCAAAGCCTGACAGAGACACAACAAAAAAAGAGAATTATAGACAAACATCCCTGATGAACATCGATGCAAAAATCCTCAATAAAATACTGGCAAAACGAATCCAGCAGCACATCAAAAAGCTTATCCACCATGATCAAGTGGGCTTCATCCCTGGGATGCAAGGCTGGTTCAACATACGCAAATCAATAAATGTAATCCAGCATATAAACAGAACCAAAGACAAAAACCACATGATTATCTCAATAGATGCAGAAAAGGCCTTTGACAAAATTCAAAAGACCTTCATGATAAAAACTCTCAATAAATTCGGTATTGATGGAATGTATCTCAAAATAATCAGAGCTATTTATGGCAAACCCACAGCCAATATCATACTAAATGGGCAAAAACTGGAAGCATCCCCTTTGAAAACTGGCACAAGACAGGGATGCCCTCTCTCACCACTCCTATTCAACACAGTGTTGGAAGTTCTGGCTAGGGCAAATCAGGCAAGAGAAAGAAATAAAGGATATTCAATTAGGAAAAGAAGAAGTCAAATTGTCCCTCTTTGCAGATGACATGATTGTCTATTTAGAAAACCCCATCATCTCAACCCAAAATCTCCTTAAGCTGATAAGCAACTTCGGCAAAGTCTCAGGATACAAAATCAATGTGCAAAAATCACAAGCATTCTTATACACCAGTAACAGACAAACAGAGAGCCAAATCATGAATGAACTCCCATTCACAATAGCTTCAAAGAGAATAAAATACCTAGGAATCCAACTTACAAGGGATGTAAAGGACCTCTTCAAGGAGAACTACAAACCACTGCTCTGTGAAATAAAAAAGGACACAAGCAAATGGAAGAATATACCATGCTCACGGATAGGAAGAATCAAAATCATTAAAATGGCCATACTGCCCAAGGTAATTTATAGATTCAGTGGCATCCTCATCAAGCTATCAATGACTTTCTTTACAGAATTGGAAAAAACTACTCTAAAGTTCATATGGAACCAAAAACAGACCACATAGCCAAGACGATCCTAAGCAAAAAGAACAAAGATGGAGGCATCACACTACCTTACTTTAAACAATACTACCAGGCTTCAGTAACCAAAAGAGCATGGTACTGGTACAAAAACAGAAATATAGACAAATGGAACAGAACAGAGGCCTCAGAAATAACACAACCCCTGCAAACATCTGATCTTTGACAAACCTGACAAAAACAAGAAATGGAGAAAGGATTCCCTGTTTAATAAATGGTGCGGGGAAAACTGGCTAGCCATATGTAGAAAGCTGAAATTGCGTCCCTTCTTTACACCTTATACAAAAATTAATTCAAGATGGATTAAAGACTTAAATGTGAGACCTAAAACCATAAAAATCATAGAACAAAACCTAGGCAATACCATTCATGACACAGGCATGGGCAAAGACTTCATGACTAAAACACCAAAAGCAATGAAAACAAAAGCCAATATTGACTAATGGGATCTAATTAAACTAAAGAGCTTCTGTACAGCAAAAGAAACTACCATCAGAATGAACAGGCAACCTACAGAACGGGAGGAAAATTTTGCAATCTATCCATCTGACAAAGGATTAATATCCAGAATCTACAAAGAACTTAAACAAACTTACAAGAAAAAAACAAACAATCCCATCAAAAAGGGGGCAAATGATATGAACAGATATGTCTCCAAAGAAGACATATATGCGCCAACAGACACATCAAAAAATGCTCATCATCACTGGTCATTAGAGAAATACAAATCAAAACCACAATGTGATACCATCTCATGTCAGTTAGAATGAGGAATATTAAAAGGTCAGGAATCCAAAGGTGCTAGAGAGAATGTGGAGAAATAAATGTTGGTGTGAGTGTAAATTAGTTCAACCATTGTGGAAGACAGTGTGGTGAGTCGTTAAGGATCTAGAAATAGAAATACTATTTGACCCAGCGATCCCATTACTGGGTATATACCCAAAGGATTATAAATCATGCTACTATAAAGACACATGCACATGTATGTTTATTGTGGCACTATTCACAATAGCAAAGACTTGGAACCAACCCAAATGTCCATCAGTGATAGACTGGATGAAGAAAATGTGGCACATATACACCATGGAATACTATGTAGCCATAAAAAAGGATGAGTTCATGTCCTTTGCAGGTACATGGATGAAGCTGGAAATCATCATTCTCAGCAAACTATCATAAGGACAGAAAACCAAACACTGCATATTCTCACTCATAGGTGGGAATTGAACAATGAGAACACTTAGACACAGGGAGAGGAACATCACACACTGGGGCCTGTCATGGAATGGGGGGCTGGGAGATGGATAACATTAGGAGTAATACCTTGTGTAAATGATGAGTTGATGGGTACAGCAAACCAACATGGCACATTTATACCTATGTAACAACTTGCACGTTTTGCACATGTACCCTAGAACTTAAAGTATAATTTAAAAAAAAAAACTATTATAATCAAAACAGCATGATAACATAAAAACATACACACACACACACACACCAATAGAATGAAATGGAATAAAGACCTATAAATCAATCCATACAACTTTGGTCAATTGATTTTTGACAAAAGTGCCAGGAAATTATAATGAGGAAAGAGCAGTTTTTTCCATAAGGAGTGTTAGAAAACCTAGATATCCACATGCAGAAGAATGAAATTAGACCCTATCTTATACCATATAAACAAATCAACTTCAAATGGGTTAAAGACTTTAATGTAAGACCTGAAACTGCAAAACTACTAGAATGAAATATAGGGAAAAGATCCATGACATTGGTCTGGGCAAAGATGCTTTGAATATGACCCCAAAAACAAAGGCAAAAATAGGCAAATGGGACTACATCAAGCTAAAATGCTTCTGCACAGCAAAGGAGACAATTATGAAAGTGATTGAAATATGAAAGGAATGAGAGAATATATTTGCAAACCATACATTTGATAAGAGATTTAAACCAAAATATATAAGGGACTCAACTCAATAATAAGAAAATAGTCTGCTTAAAGAATGAGCAAAGAAACTCACAGACATTTGTCAACAGAGGATGTAAAAATGGCCAACAGATATATGAAAAATATTCAACATTACTAATCATCAGGAAAATGCAAATCAAAGCCAAAATGAGACATCATTTCCCATCTGTTAGAATGGCAATCATCAAAAGGACAAAAGATAAAAAGTGTTGGCAAAAACATGGAGAAAAGAGCACACTTGAATGATGTGGGTAAGAATGTAAATTGGTATAGACATTAGGGAAAGCAGTATGGAGGTTTCTCAAAAAAATAAGAATAGAACTACCATATGAACCAGCAATCCCACTACTGGGAATATACCCAAAGGATATGAAATCAGGATGTGGAAGAGATATCTGCACTCTCGTGTTTGTAGCATTTCTATTCTCAATAGGCAAGTTTTGAAATCAACCTAAGTGTCCATCAGCTGATGAGTGCATAAAGAAAATGTGGAGTGTGTGTGTGTGTGTGTGTGTGTACATATACATACACATGCACACAATGGCATGCCATTCAGCTTTAAAAAAACGAAATGCTGGGGCATACCCAAGATGGCTGAATAGGAACAGCTCCAGCCTCCAGCTCCCAGTGTGAGTGACACAGAAGACGAGTGATTTCTGCATTTTCAACTGAGGTACCAGGTTCATCTCACTGGGGAGTGCCGGACAATTGGTGCTGGTCAGCTACTGCAGCCCGACCAGCAAAAGCTGAAGCAGGGCAAGGCATGGCCTCACCTGGGAAGTGCAAGGGGGAAGGGAATCCCTTTTCCTAGCCAAGGGAAACTGAGACACACAACACCTAGAAAATCGGGTAACTCCAACTCTAATACTGCACTTTACCAAGGATCTTAGCAAACAGCACTCCAGGGGATTATATCCCACACCTGGCCCAGAGGGTCCCATGCGCATGGAGCCTCCCTCATTGCTAGCACAGCAGTTGAAGATCTAATTGCAAGGCGGCAGCGAGGCTGGGGGAGGGACGCCCGCCATTGCTGAGGGTTAAGTAGGTAAACAAAGGGGAAGCTCAAACTGGGTGGAACCTACCTCAGCTCAAGGAGGCCGGCCTACCTCAGTAGACTCCTCCTCTGGGGACAGGGCATAGCTAAACAAAAAGCAGCAGAAACCTCAGCAGAGGTAAATGCCCCTGTCTGACAGATTTGAAGAGAGCAGTGGATCTCCTAGCATGGAGGTTGAGATCTGAGAACGGACAAACTGCCTGATCAAGTGGGTCCCTGACCCTGAGTAGCCTAACTGGGGGATATCCCCCACTAGGTGCAGACTTACACCTCATACCTCACACAGTGGGGTACACCCCTGAGATGAAGTTTCCATAGCAACAGTCAGACAGCAACACTTCCTGTTCAGCAATATTTTATCTTCTGCAGCCTCCGCTGCTGATACCCAAGCAAACAGGGTCTGGAGTGGACCTTGAGCAATCTCCAACAGACCTACAACTGAGGGTCCAAACTGTTAGAAGGAAAACTAACAAGCAGAGAGGACACCCACACCAAAACCCCATCAGTACATCACCATCATCGAAGATCAAAGGCAGATAAAACCACAAAGATGGGGAAAAAGCAGTGCAGAAAAGCTTGAAATTTAAAAAATCAGAGCACATATCCCCCTCCAAATGAACACAGCTCATCACCAGCAACGAAACAAAGCTGGACAGAGAATGACTTTGATGAGTTGAGAGAAAAAGGCTTCAGTCGATCAAACTTCTTAGAGATAAAGGTTACTACGTAACCAGTGCAAAGAAACAAAAACTTGAAAAAAGACTGGATGCATGGATAACTAGAATAATCAATGCAGAGAAGACTTTAAAAGAACTGATAGAGATGAAAACCATAACACGAGAACGGCATGACAAATGCACAAGCTTCAGTAACCAACTCGATCAACTGGAAGAAAGAGTATCAGAGATTGAAGATCAAATGAATGAAATGAAGCAAGAAGAGAAGTGTGGAGAAAAAAGAGGAAAAAGAAATGAACAAAGCCTCCAAGAAGTATGGGATAATGTGAAAAGACCAAATTTATGTCTGATTGGTGTGCCTGAAAGTGACGGGGAAAATGGAACCAAGTTGGAAAACACTCTTCAGGATATCACCAAGGAGAATTTCCCCAACAGAGTAAGGCAGGCCAACATTCAAATCCAGGAAATACAGAGAACACCACCACGATACTACTCGAGAAGAGCAACTCCAAGACACATAATTGTCAGATTCACCAAAGTTGGAATGAAGGAAAAAATGTTAAGGGCAGCCAGAGAGAAAGGTCGGGTTACACACAAAGGGAAGCCCATCAGACTAACAGCAGATCTCCCGGCAGAAACTCTCCAAGCCAGAAGAGAGTGGGGGTCAATATTCAACATTCATAAAGAAAAGAATTTTCAACCCAGAATATCATATCCAGCCAAACTAAGTTTCATAAGTGAAGGAGAAATAAAATCCTTTACAGACAAGCAAATGCTTAGAGATTTTGTCACCACCAGGCCTGCCCTACAAGACATCCTGAAGGAAGCACTAAACATGGAAAGGAACAACAGGTACCAGCCATTGCAAAAATATGTCAAAAGGTAAAGCCATCAATGCTAGGAAGAAACTGCATCAACTAGTGAGCAAAATGACCAGCTAATATCATAATGACAGGATCAAGTTCACATATAACAATATTAACCTTAAATGTAAATGGACTAAACGGTCCAATTAAAAGACACAGACTGGCAAATTGGATAAAGAGTCAAGACCCATCAGTTTGCTGTATTCAGGAGACCCATCTCACACGCAGAGATACACATAGGCTCAAAATAAAGGGATGGAGGAAGATCTACCAAGCAAATGGAAAACAAAAAAAACCAGGGGTTGCAATACTAGTCTCTGATAAAACAGACTTTAAACCATCAAAGATCAAAAGAGACAAAGAAGGCCATTACATAATGGTAAAGGGATCAATTCATCAGCAAGAGCTAACTATCCTAAATATATATGCGCCTAATACAGGAGCACCCAGATTCATAAAACAATCCTTACAGACTTACAAAGAGACTTAGACTCCCATACAATAATACCGGGACACATTAACACCACACTGTCAACATCAGAGAGATCAACGAGACAGAAAGTTAACAAGGATATCCAGGAACTGAACTGAACTCTGCACCAAGCGGACCTAATAGACAATTACAGAACTCTCCTCCCCAAATCAACAGAATATACATTCTTCTCAGCACCACATCGCACTTATTCCAAAATTGACCACATAGTTGGAAGTAAAGTACTCCTCAGCAAATGCAAAAGAACAGAAACTATAACAAATTGTCTCTCAGACCACAGTGCAATCAAACTAGAACTCAAGACTAAGAAACTCAATCAAAACCGCTCAACTACATGGAAACTGAAAAACCTGCTCCTGAATGACTACGGGGTACATAAAGAAATGAAGGCAGAAATAAAGATGTTCTTTGAAACCAATGAGAACAAAGATACAACACACTAGAATCTCTGAGACACATTTAAAGCAGTGTGTAGAGGGAAATTTATAGCACTAAATGCCCACAAGAGAAAGCAGGAAAGATCTAAAATTGACACTCTAACATCACAATTAAAAGACCTAGAGAAGCAAGAGCAAACACATTCAAAAGTTAGCAGAAGGCAAGAAATAACTAAGATCAGAGCAGAACTGAAGAAGATAGAGACACAAAAAATCCTCCAAAAAATCAATGAATCCAGGAGCTGGTTTCGGAAAAGATCAACAAAATTGATGGACCACTCGCAAGACTAATAAAGAAGAAAAGAGAGAAGAATCAAATAGATGCAGTAAAAAATGATAAAGAGGATATCACCACCGACCCCACAGAAATACAAACTACCATCAGAGAATACTATAAACACCTCTACGCAAATAAACTAGAAAACCTAGAAGAAAAGGATAATTTCCTGGACATTTACACTCTCCAAAGACTAAACCAGGATGAAGTTGAATTCCTGAATAGACCAATAGGAAGCTCTGAAATTGAGGCAATAATGAATAGCCTACCAAACAAAAAAAGTACAGGACCAGACAGATTCAAAACCGAATTCTACCAAAGTTTCAAGGAGGAGTTGGTACCATTCCTTCTGAAACTATTCCAATCAAAAGAAAAAGAGGGAATTCTCCCTAACTCATTTTACAAGGCCAACAGCATCCTGATACCAAAGCCTGACAGAGATACAACAAAAAAAGAGAATTTTTGACCAATATCCCTGATGAACATCGATGAAAAAATCCTCAATAAAATACTGGCAAACCGGATCCAGCAGCACATCAAAAAGCTTATCCACCATGATTAAGTGGGCTTCATCCCTGGGATGCAAGGCTGGTTCAACATATGCAAATCAATAAATGTAATCCAGCATATAAACAGAACTAAAGACAAAAACCACATGATTATCTCAATAGATGCAGAAAAGGCCTTTGACAAAATTCAAAAGACCTTCATGATAAAAACTCTCAATAAATTCTGTATTGATGGAATGTATCTCAAAATAATCAGAGCTATTTATGACAAACCCACAGCCAATATCATACTGAATGGGCAAAAACTGGACAAATTCCCTTTGAAAACTGGCACAAGACAGGGATGCCCTCTCTCACCACTCCTATTCAACATAGTGTTGGAAGTTCTGGCTAGGGTAATCAGGCAAGAGAAAGAAATCAAGGGTATTCGGTTAGGAAAAGAAGAAGTCAAATTGTCCCTGTTTGCAGATGGCATGATTGTATATTTAGAAAACCTCATCATCTCAACCAAAAAACTCCTTAAGCTCATAAGCAACTTCAGCCAAGTCTCAGGATGCAAAATCAATGTGCAAAAATCACAAGCAATCTAATCACAGTAATAGGCAAACAGAGAGCCAAATCATGAATGAACTCCCATTCACAATAGCTTCAAAGAGAATAAAATACCTAGGAATCCAAATTACAAGGGATGTAAAGGAACTCTTCAAAGAGAACTACAAGCCACTACTCGGTGAAATAAAAGAGGACACAAAAAAATTGGAAGAACATACCATGCTCATGGATAGGAAGAATCAATATCATGAAAATGGCCATACTGCCCAAGGTAATTTATAGATTCAAAGCCATCCCCATTAAACTACCAATGACTTTCTTCACAGAATTGGAAAAAACTGCTTTAAAGTTCATATGGAACCAAAAAAGACCCTGCATTGCCAAGACAATCCTAAGCCAAAAGAACAAAGCTGGAGGCATCACGCTACCTGACTTCAAACTATACTACAAGGGTACAGAAAACAAAACAGCATGGTACTGGTACAAAAATAGAGATATAGACCAATGGAACAGAAGAGAGCCCTCAGAAATAATACCACACATCTACAGCCATCTGATCTTTGACAAACCTGACAAAAACAAGAAACGGGGAAAGGATTCCCTATTTAATAAATAGTGCTGGAAAAATCGGCTAGCCATAAGTAGAAAGCTGAAACTGGATCCTTTCCTTACTCTTTATACGAAAATTAATTCAAGATGGATTAGAGACTTAAATGTTAGACCTAAAACCATAAATACCCTAGAACAAAACCTAGGTAATACCATTCAGGACATAGGCGTGGGCAAGGACTTCATGTCTAAAACACCAAAAGCAACAGCAACAAAAGCCAAAATTGACAAATGGGATCTAATTAAACTAAAGAGCTTCTGTACAGCAAAAGAAACTACCATCAGAGTGGACAGGCAACCTACAGAATGGGAGCAAATTTTTGCAATCTACTCATCTGATAAAGGGGGGTTAATATCCAGAACCTATAAAGAACTCAATCAAATTTACAAGAAAAATACAAACAACCCCATCAAAAGGTGGGCAAAGGATATGAACAGACACTTCTCAAAAGAAGACATTCATACAGCCAACAGACACATGAAAAAATGCTCATCATCTCTCACTATCAGAGAAATGCAAATCAAAACCACAATGAGATACCATCTCATGCCAGTTAGAATGGTAATCATTAACAAATCAGGAAACAACAGGTGCTGGAGAGGATGTGGAGAAATAGGAACACTTTTACACTGTTGGTGGGACTGTAAACTAGTTCAACCATTGTGGAAAACAGTGTGGCGATTCCTGAGGCATCTAGAACTAGAAATAGCATTCGACCCAGCCATTCTATTACTGAATACATACCAAAAGGATTATAAGTCGTGCTGCTCTAAAGACACATGCACACATATGTTTATTTCGGCACTATTCACAATAGTAAAGACTTGGAATCAATCCAAATGTCCATCAGTGGCAGACTGGATTAAGAAAATGTGGCACATACACACCATGGAATACTATGCAGCCATAAAAAAGGATGAGTTCGTGTCCTTTATAGGGACACGGATACAGCTGAAAACCATCATTCTCAGCAAACTATCGCAAGAATAGAAAACCAAATACCGCATGTTCTCACTCATAGGTGGGAATTGAACAATGAGATCACTTGGACACAGGAAGGGAAGCATCACACACTGGGTCCTATTGTGGGGAGGGGGTAGGGGAGAGGGATAGCATTAGGAGATATACCTAATGTAAATGATGAGTTAATGGGTACAGCACACCAATATGGCACATGTATACATATGTAACAAACCTGCACATTGTGCACATGTACCCTAGAACTTAAAGTATAATAAAAAAGAAAACATTTGAACATAAAATCAAAGATAAATTTGAACAGCTGTAGAAATTGAATCCATAATTTATAAAACAAACCTTTTCACATAGAAATCTGAAAAAAAAAATGAAATGCTTTAATTTGTGACAACATAGATGAACTTCATGGATATTATGTCAAGTGAAGTAAGCCAAACTCAGAAAGAAAGATACTACATGTTCTTTTCATATGTGGAATCTAAGAGAGTTGAACTCACAACAGCAGATAGTACAATGGTGGTTACTAGGGGACAGTAGAGGTGCAGGACATTGGGAAGATGTTGGGCACAGGATACAAAGTTTCAGATATACAGGAAGAGTAAGTTTAAGTGATCTATTGTACAACATAGTAACTACAGTTAGTAGCCATGTATTATATTCTTGGAAATTGCTGACAGTATATTTTAGTGTTCTCACCCCACAAAAAAGATAAATATGTGAGGCAATGTCAATGTTAATTAGCTCAATTTATCCATTCTACAATGTATACCTATTTCAAAACATCATGTGGTACACAAATACATACAATTTTTACTTTTCAACTAAAATTTTTTTTAAAACCTATTAAAAAATGAGAACAATTTAGAGAAATAACGTGAAAGAAACGGAAAATCAAGAGATTATTTTTTTGAACTGAGAAGTCTTGATCATCTTTGGAGGCCAAACCGAAGGATTGAGGGAGGTCTTGGGATAAAAGAAGAAGATAGAAATGAAAGAGTAGAGGAAGAGAGAGTAGGGAATGAAGATGAGAAAGGAGGAATCTCAGTAATAATTGGAGAAGCCAACTCTAACGTGGAGAAGGAGAACTTACTCCTCTGAAACAAAAGGCCAAGGAGTAAAAACAGTTACTATATAAGACAATGAAAAGGGGTAAGAAAGTTTTCATCTGAGAAACTTAATCATCTGTGATCTTTACTTTTACCCATGAAATAGAAAGAAAGGTTGAATGTCAGGTATGTAGGGACTAATTGATTATTACCATAAACTCAGCTCCCAGAATGCAAGCTAGGACCTTGATAATATCCTCACCTTCCCATAAGGTCATGTAACTGTGAGAGAAATCTAATGTCACTGACTCCATCATACTTCTGACCTCACAAGCTGACTGCCTCTGCTCATTCCTACATGTGGACCAAGCTATCACAAAAAGAGTTTGGATTATACTTTAGAACTAATGACTCTCTCACTTTTGAAACAGACCCTCAAGGAGATAAGGAAGTATGCATGTAAATAGCAATGATTAAAGATTTATAGAAACAAGGTGGACTTGACAAGTAGTTGACCATAAACAAAGAAGTTTTGCCACCTTCTCAGACCCTTGCTGATGCCCAGACATCTGTGGTCACCAGTCACCTCCAGGCCTTAGCCCCATCCCTGTTCCCCCTCCCTATAACATAAAAGGAGCTTAAAATTAATCAACATTAGATAGTTCTTTAGGATGTTAGTCCACCATCTTCTCAGTTTGCTAGCTTTCTGAAATAAGGTTGTCTTCCTTGCCCCAACACCTTGTCTCTCCACTTATTGGCTGTCTTGTGGCAAGTAGTAGAAGATTTGGACTCGACAACAGTCATCAACAGTCCAGCTCTCTGCCTCCCTTCACTATAACTATTAACCCAAATTTTGTATCCATCATTCTTCTTCTTCATTTGTATGTGGTTTTATTGAATGTGCACATATTTTTAGAAAGTTTATTTTCACTTAAGTTACTAACTCGGTAAAAGAAGTACCATGATATATAATCCTAAGGTCTCTCTTTTTTCCCTTAATGTTAATTTCCTCAGTTGCTTCTTTTGCCGTATGCCCTGGTTCCTTTGTTTTGATTGCTACATAGTAACCCTTTGGTGTACATTTATCTATTCCACTGTTGATGGGCATAAAGGTTGCTTCCAGTTTTTATTAAATTGTGAATAATGCTGCTCTTATATTTTACATGTTTAAAACCTTCTTTTCAGTGCATTTCTTTTATAACTAAAAAATAAAAAGATGTTTATATTAGTTCTGTTGCACTTCTGAAATAATTTTGATTATATTTTTTATATAAACAGAAAGTGGAAACTTATTTTCAATTTTTTTAAGTTCAAAGATAAAAGAGGTGTTAACTCCAACAGCAATTTTCAGCATTTCCTGGTGAAATGAGTGATTAAAGAGATACTAAAGAAAGAGGAAGATTAAGCAAAGAATTGGGTGAAAGATGGGAAAGCCTGAACTAAAAGCAGCGGTGAGTGGAAGCAGGTGCTGTGTCATCAGCCCAAAACTCTGAGCAGCTCAGCTGACTGATCACAGAGTATGTAGGCCCGTGCACAAATGTGCACACACAAGAGGGAATAGAAAGGAAAAACAAAGAACTGAAAAATAAATTAGTGTTGGATCCTCATTAAAGCTCATTGAAGGAAGACTTGATACTAACAAAAGCATAGTTAACTCCCTTTAGCTGGTAATAGCCGAGGCTAGTGGCACAAAGAGGGACATGTAAGTGGCAGGGTCTATAGAACCCATGAAACATACTTTATACTTGGACAGAGGGCTGGACAGGGAGGTGTTGCTTCTCAGATCAGTTACTGACACTGTCTATTTGGTCAGAAACAACCTCTGACTGGGTTTCCAGTCAGTGATTTCTAGGGTAAAATTATAGTTTTGGTTTTCTGAGGCAGGAGAAACATCTTAGACTCCAATGAGGCGTGAGATACAGCGAGTCCGTAGGGGGCAGAACAAGGCCTCAAGGTTCAGAGCTCATTTGGTGGTAAAGTTTGAAGAAATGGCAGGCCAGGAGACATGCCCAAGGGGATTCATTAAAATCCCATTTGCTGGAGCAATATTTTCAGGGGAGGTCATGTCAGCTGAGAGGGTGAGACTATGAACCCTCCCCCAGGACAGGGCTCACTGTTGGCACAGAGACAGGAAGGCTGGGCATTGGCGGATCTCTTTTAAGCAGTTCTTCTTGTACCTCTTTTCCCACATTCCTGCTGTGCTCCTCTTTTATCATGAAACACAGCATGAGGGGAATGTGTGAAATCTGAGGACCTGGACTCAAGAGCTCAGCCAGAGTCATTCCAAAGCAGTGAGGACTTTCTCACACGGATAGTGGATGAGAGAACTTTGGAGGAGATTCAGCCCCTCACTTCTGCAGGATCCTACTCTAGGTTCTCAGCTGCCTGTCTGCATCTATCTCTACTTCCAGAGAGGACTTGCAGTGCCAGTGACTGGAGGAGCCTTTGACCTCTGATCCCAGAGGCAGCCATACACACACCTATGTTCATCCCTGACAGAAGAACCAACTCTCCTTTCTTGGCCTTCTTGAACTTCTTTATCTGGAAGCTATGCCCGTTCCCATATGAGGTAAGGGCTGTGTCTCTGTTTCAAGGCAATATGGGAAGTCTGAAGTCCTGAGAAACACGGTCAAGACCTTCCACTGCTCTCATTCCCAGATTCTCTAGTTCCTCGGGCTTTATGTTACACTCACTCCCGTCTATACCTTATCCACTTTGTACATGTACCCATCTTGCACATATGGGGACACCCAAAATAATTCTTTGCCACCGACCAGCCGTGAGTTCCTAGAAGTCCTGATAATGGCCTCCTGGTAAAAGTCTCAGTACTTACCTTTTGTTACATCTAGATTTTCCTGGCCTCCAATAGTTTGATGTGAGTCCCCAAATGAATAGTACCTCAAAGGAAGACGATCTAAAATATGCTGAAGCGCCTTTCCCCTGTGGGACTGCTTGGCATTAAGTCCAGTGCCACATAAAAAGCCAATAGAAGTAAATACAAAAAATAAATATACTGAGCAGAGGTGCAAAAAAAAAAAACTTATATCAATATACTTCCAAAAATTTAGCTCTACCTTGTGAATTGACTGACCATTTTCCATGAAATACAACAATGTCTCTCTTAATATCAGCTCTGCTGACTTCTCTTGGTTTTAAATACCCACAACCACCAGCAGTTTTCCAGAAAGAAGCTCTTCCTCTGTAAGCCCAGTGTGTGTTCTCTGGCCTTTCCCTTTAGGTGACCCCAGAGGGGAGAACCCAGTGAATGGAAAGGAGGGAAAACAATAGTCCTGTATCAGAGGGAGGAGGTAGGTATGTAGGATCCTGGGTCCTAGTCACCCCACTTCACCCAAGCCCTGATTTTTCTTCTCTTTGAAATCCTGTGCAAACATTTGTTATAGGAAGCTAGAGGAATACACCCCACTAATTATTTTCCTCCTTTTATTTTCCTGTCCATTCATCTTTTTATTCAAGAAAAATAAAGGCATTTCAAATCTAATATTTAGCAGAAATAGTGCTTAGAATTGTCTTTGGACTTCTCTTTTCATTTTCAACAGACAAATAAGGTTTTCCAGTCAGTAGGTCAGTGGTTCCTAGGTCAAAATTATAATTTTGGTTTTGTAAGGCAGGAGAAAGATCTTAGACTCCAATGAGTGCCGAAACACAGTTTTATAGGGGTATTTTTCTGGCTTGTTTCTTGTCCACACTTCACTGGGTAAAAATGCAAAGAGGACATTCCTGTACTATATTTTAAGGTTCTGACTTTCACGATACCATCCCTCACTGTTTTTTAATTATATCCTGAGCCTTTTTGATTTAGCCAGCTCCTATTTATCCTCAGCATGTTGTTTGTATACCACTTCCTTAGTGAATCCTTTCCTGAAACCTCATTTACATATTATCCTAGTGTGTTTTTTTCATGTATCATTGAATGTATGTAGGTGTTTGTGTGATCGATTTTTCACATCTACACAGTTGCCCAAGTGTAATGCCTGAGATTTCATAGGTCTTTAGTAAATATTTATTGAATGAATGAAAGGAGCTGGAACAGAAGGGCCTTCCAATGTCAGCTTTTTATATGACATTAGCACTTAAAGGTTCTAACTCTGAGTTGACCAGCATAGTGACATAAATGGATATTTGGAGAAGTAGGTGCAGATTATGGAAGGGAAAGATGAATAATTTGATCGAAAATTATTTTTCTCTTCCAAAAGGCCTCCTAAGTCTTCCATCCAACTTTGAAAAAAACTGAATTCATAAAAAGCAAGCCAAATGAACGCTGTCCCACATGCACCTCACACTCCACTTCTCTTCCTCAACCCCTAGCAGCAGAGCTACCATAAGGATTCAGGGTTCAGCAGAACCAACATTTTCCTTGTATTCCTAAGATTTGTGGGGAGAAATCTTCTTCTCACCTTGAGTGTGTTGCTGTGGCTCACAGGTAATGCTATTGCCTTGGGCCGTGTCTACAACGTCTCCTCCTTTGTGGCTCACTCCTTGTATCATGTGCCCTAAACACAAACACCTGCCGTGCCGCCACAAATATCATTTACTGCCTTTATTCCTGCCTGTTTCTGAGAAAAAATCTTATCATTATCTAGGCAAACACCTTTGATACTGTTCCTCTAGATTTATTTCTAAAATCTATACTACCATGACTGTCAAGTTCAGCCCAGAATTCTCTTTCCCTCCAACAGGGTAGCATTTGAAGAGTCCCGGTGACCAAGCAGCCCAAGAGCCCAGAGATTCTCCCATTGAGGAAGGTAATCAACAACAGTGAGACTGGTTTAAGGGAGAAGACAGTAAAGAGGTTTTTTTATAAATAAAACTTTAAAAACTGAATTGGAATTCCAAGTACATTTAAGGCAGAAAAAAATAGCTAGATCTTAAACCAATGCCCAGTGTATTTGTTCATTGTGAAGAGAGAGATGCTTTCATCTATCTACAAAGATGTTTGCTTAGGCTCGTTCTTCTGGATACCTTATTTGAAGGGATTTCTAAATGATTATCTTAATGACATGCCAAATTACCTAATACCAGTTTACCTGATGGTTTATTGTAATCCAATACCAGCATTCAGAAATCAGAGGCATACTAACAGATGGAAAAGATACGGTATTATGGGATTCCTATTGGCCAATGCACATTGACCTAGAACAATCCAAAGCTACAGTGCACACCATCAGAAAAGCTTCCACTAATAATACATTTGGTTCTAGGCAACTAAAAAACCACAGCATGGAGCTCCAGAACTCCACCTTGGGAAGCAGCTTCATCTTGGTGGGGATTCTGAATGACAGTGGGTTTCCTGAACTGCTCTGTGCTACAGTTACAGTACTATACATGTTGGCCCTGACCAGCAATGGCCTGCTACTCCTGGCCATCACCATGGAAGCCCGGCTCCACGTGCCCTTGTACCTCCTGCTTGGGCAGCTCTCTCTCATGGACCTCCTGTTCACATCTGTTGTCACTCCTAAGGTCCTCGCGGACTTTCTGCGCAGAGAAAACACCATCTCCTTTGGAGGCTGTGCCCTTCAGATGTTCCTGGCACTGACAATGGGTAGTGCTGAGGACCTCCTACTGGCCTTCATGGCCTATGACAGGTTTGTGGCCATTTGTCATCCTCTGAAATACATGACTCTCATGAGCCCAAGAGTCTGCTGGCTTATGGTGGCCACATCCTGGATCCTGGCATCCCTGGTAGCTCTAGGACATACCATGTACACTATGCACCTCCCTTTCTGCATGTCCTGGGAAATCCGGCATCTGCTTTGCGAGATCCCACCCTTGCTGAAGTTGGCCTGTGGTGATACCTCCAGGTATGAGCTTATAATATACGTGACAGGTGTGACTTTCCTCTTGCTCCCCATTTCTGCCATTGTGGCCTCCTACACACTAATTCTATTCACTGTGCTTCGTATGCCATCAAATGAGGGGAGGAAGAAAGCTCTTGTCACCTGCTCTTCCCACCTGACTGTGGTTGGGATGTTCTATGGAGCTGCCACATTCATGTATGTCTTGCCCAGTTCCTTCCACAGCCCCAAACAAGACAACATCATCTCTATTTTCTACACAATTGTCACTCCAGCCCTGAATCCCCTCATCTACAGCCTGAGGAATAAGGAGGTCATGGGGGCCTTGAGGAGGGTCCTGGGAAAATACAGGCTGCTGGTACATTCCACGCTCTAGGGAAGGATCATGGCTGCCTCTCACCATTCCTGCTCCAAATAAAATTCTCTACTCACTCATTCCTGCTCCAAATAAAATTCTCAACTCACTCATTCTTCAATACTATACTCTCAGATGATACATACATTTTTAAAATTTTACTTTTTATTCAACTGCAAATCTGGTGTGTACAATGACCTTGACTTAAACTCATTTGGCACACATCATCCTGACTTTGGAAACCCACGTTATACAATATCCAGATGGGGGGAAAAACCTTGAATGGGTGTTGTAGACTCACTCTGTGGTAGGGCATCTTCCTGACACATTACCAAGTAGACATGGTAGGGGATTAGCTTTCCATTTGAACGTCATGTAGCAGTGAGAAGCAGCAGTAGTTTTGGACTGACCAAATTCCAATAGCCTCTCAGCATCAGAGGAGGAGTGTTCCCTTTGAAGCCGATTCTTAAACTATTAATAGAGAGAACAATTTTCAGAAGATATATTTGATTTCCTGTTTATTAGTAGATGATTGTTTGAGCAGTTAGTGGAAATGAATAAGGGTTATGTGACTGCATTTGTACTCTAGACCTGAGGGGCCTTCATATGGGTTACTTGAGTAATGATAAATAATTACATTGAAAGCTTGGGGCCGGGCACGGTAGCTCACACCTGTAATCCCAGCACTTTGGGAGGCCGAGGCGGGCAGATCACCTAAGGTCAGGAGTTCGAGACCAGCCTGGCCAACATTTTGATACCCGGTCTCTACCAAAAATACAAAAATAAGTGGGGCATAGTGGCGGGCGCCTGTAATCCCAGCTACTCGGGACGCTGAGGCAGTAGAATTGCTTGACCCTGGGAGGCGGAGGTCCCAGTGAGCCAAGATGGCGCCACTGCACTCCAGCCTGAGTGACAGAGAGAGACTCTATCTCAATAAATAAATAATAGAAAGAAAGAAAGAATGGAAAAGGAAAAAGAAAGATATTTCTACTTGGAAATTTTGACAGTCTTTTTGAAAATGGGCATTTTTACATGGTCTAAAATTAAAACTAAAATAATGAATAAAATAGAATTGAAAGTACCAGTTTTAAAGTGAGTACAATAACAATGAGAGAAATTTGTTGAGCATATTGTCTAAATTTTTTAAATTGTGGACTTGTGGATATATAAATGTGTTTTTGAACATTAAAACAATTGAAAGAGGTTATATTCTTGAGGTGAGTATATGTGCGTGTCCATAGAAAAGGAAATATAAAATTTATAATTTACTTTCTAGCTAGCCTAAATATGCCTTATTTTTTTTATTCTACTCATCGGTGTGGGAAGATTTATAGCAAAATTCGGGAACTTAAATTTGTTGAGTGCAGAATTCCCAAAATACCTTGGCTTACATAGGCGTTACTATTCTTGAGAACAGTGCTTTGTCAAAACACAGTAATTCTTGTTTTCTTTACAGAAATAATATTACATTATTTAATCTATAAAGCTAAACCCTAAAAAATAAAAAGTAAAGCTAATCTATAAAATTAATCTGTTTATTATAAAAACTGAGAAAATTAAGAAATTTGGAATGAATCAAAAATCACTTATAAATTTTTCCTTTTTGTTGTACATATATGTATTTTACTGAATTTAAATGTCTGTGATGATGAAGGTCCTGGGTTTTTTTCATTTGAAATTTGGTGAATCTTCTTCTTTGCTATGAGGGGATATTTTAGAGTAGTGATGAGAAAGCAGACCAGAGTGCCTGCATTTGAATCCCTGTCTTCCTTTGGTCATCTATGCATCTTTGGATGCTAAATTAAATCCTTTGTACCTTAGTCTGCTGATGTCAAAAGTGGTGATATTTACGGGCCTCCTCTCATGATATTGTTGGGTAGATTAAATAAGATAATAAGTATCAGGTACTTAGACAACTACTTAGTAAATAGTGCTTAAAACATTTTGGCTGCTATATGGATAAATAGTAAAAAGCCTTTTAAAGAATCAATATTATTTTATTGTTTCCTTTTAGAAATGAAACATTTGTTTATTATTTTTATTGACAAAAATTGTATGTATTAATGTAGTACAACATGATGTTTTAAAATATGTATACTTTATGGAATTGCTAAATCAAGCCAACTAACATATGCTTTACTTCATATACTTATCTTTTTTGCATCAGGAACAGTTAAAGTCTACTTTCTCAGCAATTTTCAAGTATACAATATGTTCTAATTACCTGTAATCGCCATGAACTACAATAAATCTCTTGAGCTCATTCCTCCTGTCTAACTGAAGTTTTGTGTCCTTTGACCAGCATCTCCCAAATCCCCCTACCTCAACATTCGGTAACCACCATTTTACTCTCTGTTTCTGTGAATTCAGCTTACAGGTTCTGCATATAAGTGAAATCATGTGATATTTTTCTTCCTATATCTGGCTTATTTCACTTAAAATAATGTTCCCCAGATTCATTCACGTTGTTGCAAATTACCAGATTTCCTTCTTTTTTAAAAAGGAAAGATTTTCTTGTGTGTGTGTGTGTGTGTATCACATTTTTTAATCCATTCATTCATTGTTGGACACTTAGGTTGATTCCAGAGCTTGGCTATTGAGAATAATACTGCAATGAACACAGTAGTGCGGCTATCTCTTAAACATACTAATTTCATATTCTTTGGTTATATCGGCTCTATTTTTAACTTTTTGAGGAACTTTCATACTGCTTTCCCTAATGTCTGTACCAATTTACATTTCCACCAACAGTGTGCGAGAGCTCCCTTTTCTCCATATCCTAACCAACACTTACCGCATCTTGTTTTTTGGATAATCTAAATGATGGAAGGTGATATCTCATTTGATTTCCATTTCCCTGAAGATTATGAATCTTGAGAACTTTTTCATATACCCGTTGGCCATTTTTATGTCTAATTTTAAGAAATGTCAATTTAGGTTCTTTCCTCATGTTTTACTCAGGTTACTCCTGCTGAGTTGAGTTCCTGATATGTTTTGGATATTAACCCTTTATTAGATGTATGATTCAAAATTTTTTTATGCATTCTATAGGTTGTCTTTTCACTCTAATGATTATTTCCTTTGCTATGCAGAAGCTTCATTGTATTCATGTGGCATATCACATTTATTGATTTGCACATGTTGAACCATCCTTGCATCCGTGAAATAAATCCCAGTTGATCATGGTGAATGATCCTTTCAACACTCGTTGAGTTCAGTTTGGGCATACTTTTTTTGAGAATTTTTGCAACTATGTTCATTAGATGAATTGGCCTGTAATTTTGTTTTCTTGTAGTGCCATTTTCTGTCTTTGGTATCAGAGCAATACTTCCAAAGTATGCAGAAACAACATGAATTCAAAGATAATTTTCAGCCAAGGGAAAAAATTATAAGCAATCAGTTTATTTTACTTTATTTTATTTTACTTTAAGTTCTAGAGTACATGTGCACAACATGCAAATTTGGTACATAGGTATACATGTAATATGTTGGTTTGCTGCACCCATTAGCTCATCATGTACATTAGGTATTTCTCCTAATGCTGTCCCTCCGCCAGTCCCCTACCCCACCACAGGCCCCAGTGTGTGATGTTCCCTGCCCTGTGTCCATATGTTCTCATTGTTAAATTCCCACCTATGAGTGAGAACATTGAGTGTTTGGTTTTCTGTCCTTGTGATAGTTTGCTGAGAATGATGGTTTCCAGCTGCATCCATGTCCCTGCAAAGGACATGAACTCATCCTTTTTTATTGCATAGTATTCCATGGTATATATGTGCCACATTTTCTTCATCCAGTCTATCATTGATGGACATTTGGGTTGGTTCCAAGTCTTTGCTATTGTGAATAGTGTCGCAATAAACATACATGTGCATGTGTCTTTATAGTCATATGATTTATAATCCTTTGGGTATATACCCAGTAATGGGATGGCTGGGTCAAATTGTATTTCTAGTTCTAGATCCTTAAGGACTCACCACACTGTCTTCAACAATGGTTGAACTAGTTTCAGTCCCACCAACAGTGTAAAAGTGTCCCTATTTCTCCACATCATCTCTAGCACCCATTGTTTCCTGACTTTTTAATGATTGCCTTTCTAACTGGAGTGAGATGGTATCTCATTGTGGTTTTGATTTGCATTTCTCTGATGACCAGTGATGATGAAGATTTTTTGATGTGTCTGTTGGCTGTATAAATGTCTTCTTTTGAGGAGTGTCTGTTCATATCCTTTGCCCCCTTTTTGATGAAGTTGTTTTTTTCTTGTAAATTTGTTTAAGTTCTTTGTAGATTCTGGATATTAGCCCTTTGTCAGATGGACAGATTGCAAAATTTTTCTCCCATTCTTTAGTTGCCTGTTCACTCTGATGGTAGTTTCTTTTGCTGAGCAGAAGCTCTTTAGTTTAATTAGATCCCATTTGTCTATTTTGGCTTTTGTTGCCATTGCTTTTGGTGTTTTAGTCATGAAGTCTTTGTCCATGCCTAGGTCCTGAATGGTATTGCCTAGGTTTTGTTCTAGGGTTTTTATGGTTTTAGGTCTAACATTTAAGTCTTTAATCCATCCTGAATTAATTTTTGTATAAGGTGTAAGGAAGGGATCCAGTTTCAGTTTCTACATATGGCTAGCCAGCTTTCCCTGCACCATTTACTAAATAGGGAATCCTTTCCCCATTTCTTGTTTTTGTCAGGTTTGTCAAGGATCAGATGTTTGTAGATGTGTGGTGCTATTTCTGAGGACTCTGTTCTGTTCCATTGGTCTATATCTCTGTTTTAGTACCAGTACCATGCTGTTTTGGTTACTGTAGCCTTGTAATATAGTTTGAAGTCAGGTAGCATGATGCCTCCAGCTTTGTTCTTTTTGCTTAGGAACAGTCAGTTTATCTTAATGTGGGTTCCCTCAGAATTTGATTCTGAGCAAGAATTTGAATACATAGTATATTTAGGAAGCAATTCCGGGAAAAACTAGTAGAATTTGCAAGAGGGAAACAGACAAAGAAAAGATTCAATAATGAGTGAGTTATCAGGCAAGTTTTTGTGGGCAATTGAATCCTAAACATCCTAAAGAATTCTTGGAAAGAGTAAAACATGTATCTCAGAAGTATATTTCACCTCCTATGTAAGAGATTGTGTAGGCCATTCTTACATTGCTATAAAAAATAAACAAGATTGGGTAATTTATAAAGAAAGACTTAATTGGGTCACAGTTCTGCAGGCTGTACAGGAAGCCTGGCACTAGCAACTACTCAGATCTGGGTAGGCCTCAGGGAGCTTTTACTTTTGGTGGTGAAGGCAAAGTGGGAGCAGGCATGTCACATGGCGAGAGAGGGAGCAAGACAGAGAGTAGGGGAAAGAGGATATCACACACTTTTAAACAATCAGATCTTGTGAGTAATCACTATTGTGAGGACAGCACCAAGCCATGAGGGATCTACACCAATGTCCCAATCACCTCCCACCAGGCTCCTCCTCCAACATTGGGAATTACAATTCAATATGAGATTTAGAGGGGACAACATCCAAACTATATCAGAAATCTAGGGATTTTTACGCAATAATTCTCATCAATTATCAATTAAGGCTGCTTGGTGTAGGGCACATTAGTATCTTAGGCCATTCTGATCTTCTGGGCAAGTAGGCATAACTGGCATGTTAGCCAAAGAAAGTTCTGTTGCAAAAGATGGCTGTCAGATGTCAGCATGCCCTGAAATGATAAATTAAAAGTGGGCATTGCCCTCATTTGCTGTACTGTAAAACAATAATATTTATAATAATGAATTTCCAGAAGTATATTCTTAAATTTACTAGAATGTTCAAAAAGAAAAAGAAATAATTGAGTGATGAGTCTGGTGGAGCATGAATTAAAATATTATGGTACATTATTTTAAACTTACACTCCTTGACTCAACTTCCCAAAAGTTCAGTTACATTATTGCCTCTATACTAATGTCCTACCATAGAAATATTACCTGAAATCTAAAAATAAAGCAACATTTGCCATTTACCTCCACATTCTAAACTGAGGTGCTATACCATTAGGGAGGATGTACATGGAGGTGATCAAGAGATGGCTTACAAGCATTAAGCCTTCATCTTTTTTAGGGTATGAAAGAGAGAGATAGTTGAAGGTTGGTGGAGAGAAATAAGGAAAGAAGAAACTAATCTTAAGTTTGTTGATGAGAGATTGAAAAGTACTACTGGAGAACTTCATGTCTCTTATCTGGAATTTGGTGAATGCTAGAACAAGTACCTTCCTCACACATGCCCAAAGTAATTTATTGATTCAATGCAATCTCCATCAAGCTCCCATTGACTTTTTGCACAGAACTGGAAAAAACTACTTTAAATTTTATATGGAACCAAAAAAGAGTCCGCATAACCGAGAATATCCTAAGCAAAAAGAAAAAAGCTGGAGGCATCATGCTACCTGACTTTAAACTATAATACAAGGCTAAAGTAATAAAACCAGCATGGTACTGGTACCAAAACAGATATATAGACCAATGGAACAGAGAGGCCTCAGAAATAACACCACACATCTACAACCATCTGATCTTTGACAAACCTGACAAAAACAAGCAATAGGGAAAGGGTTCCCCATTTAATAAAAGGTGTTGGGAAAACTGGCTAGCCATATGGGGAAAACTGAAACTGGACCCCTTCATTACACCTTATACAAAAATTAAGTCAAGATGTGATGGATTAAAGACTTAAACCTAAGACCTAAAACCATAAAAACCCTAGAATAAAACCTAGGTAATACCATTCAGGCATAGGCATGGGGAAAGACTTCATGACTAAAACACCAAAAGCAATGGCAACAAAAGCCAAAATTGACAAACAGGATCTAATTAAACTAAAGAGTTTCTGCCCAGCAAAAGTAACTATCATCAAAGCGAACAGGCAATCTACAGAATGAGAGAAAATTTTTGCAATCTATCTATCTGACAAAGGACTAATATACAGAGTCTACAAAGAACTTAAACAAATGTATAAGAACAAAAAAAAAAAGACCCCATCAAAAAGTGGATGAAGGATCTAAACAGACATTCAAAACAAGACATTTATGCATGCAATAAACATAGGGGAAAAAAACTCATCATCACTGGTCATTAGAGAAATGGAAATCAAAACCACAATTGGATACCATTTCACACCAGTTAGAATGGCGATCATTAAAAAATCAGGAAACAACAGATACTGAAGAGGATGCGAAGAAATAGAGACACTTTTACACTATTGATGGGACTGTAAATTAATTCAACTATTATGGAAGACAATGTGGTGAGTCCTCAAGGATCCAGATCCAGAAATACCATTTGACCCAGTGATCCCATTACTGGGTATATACCCAAAGGATTATAAATCATGTGACTATAAAGACACATGCACACGTATGTTTATTGCGGCACTATTCACAATAGCAAAGACTTGAAACCAACCCAAATGCCCATCAATGATAGATTAGATGAAGAAAATGTGGCATATATATGCCATGGAATACTATGCAGCCATAAAAAAGGATAGTTCATGTCCTTTGCAGGGACATAGATGATGCTGGAAACCATCATTCTCAGCAAACTAACACAAGAACAAAAAACCAAACACCACATTTTCTCACTCATAAGTGGGAGTTGAACAATGAGAACATATGGACACAGGGCAGGGAACATCACACACTGGGGCCTGTGGGGCGGAGGGGGCTGAGGGAGGGATAGCATTAGGAGAAATACCTAATGTAGATGACGGGTTGATGGGTGTAGCAAACTACCATGGCATGTGTATACCTATGTAACAAAACTGCATGTTCTGCACATGTACCCCAGAACTTAATGTGTAATTTAAAAAAATGTAAACTGGTTGGTATTCTCTACTGACATTAATGATATATATATGCCATAACCAAACAATTCTACTTGTTGTATATGCCTAATGGAAATGTTTGTATATGTGCACCAAAGACATGTGCAAAACTAATTATAGAAACACTATTTAAAATACCCCCAAGCTGAAAACAACCCACATGTTCATCAGCATAAAGGATAAATAAACTGTGATCTGGTCATACAATCCATTATACAACAAAGAAAATGAACTACGAGGCCGGGCACAGTGCCTCACACCTGTAATTCCAGCACTTTGGGAGGCCAAGGTAGGCAGATCACAGTCAGGAGATCGAGATCATCCTGGCCAACATGGTGAAACCCTGTCTCTACTAAAAAAAATGCAAATGTTAGCTGGGCATGGTGGCAGATGCCTGTAATCCCAGCTCTCAGGAGACTGAGGGAGGAGAACCATTTGAACCTGGGAGGCAGAGGTTGCAGTGAGCCAAGATCGTGCCATTGCACTACAGCCTGGGAAACAAGGACAGACTCTGTCTCAAAAAAAAGAAAGAAAAGAAAATGAACTATGATAGCCCCATATGGACAGATGGGGCTATCTTACATGGACAGATCTTACAAACATAATATTGAGTGAAGGAAGTCAGGCACAAAACATACATATTGTATCATTTCAATTCCTGTCTAAGAAACAGAACTGATCTATGGTGTTAAACTGCTTTTGGGGAGTGAGAGAAGGTATGGTGATTAGAAGAGGGCATAAGGAAAGAATACTGGGGTGTTGGTAATGCTCCATAACTTGACCTGAATGGTGGTTACTGGAATGTGTATGTCTTGTGTCAGATTCATTGAGCTGTACATATACATTCTGAGCATTTTTTAATATTTGTTTAACAGTTATATTTTAGCTAAAAAAAAAGTATTTAAAAAAGATTAGCCACATGTTTTGTAGTCATTTGACTCACTGAGGGCTAGTCTCTCTTTGAGTATGCTATTGATAAATAAATGTCCCCCAAAGACGTCCACATTCCTACTCCCCAGAACCTGTACATGATACCTCAGATGGCAAAAAAAAAAGGACTTTGTAGATGTAATACAATTACCAATCTTGAGACAAGAAAATTATCCCGGATTATCCAGGTGGGTTCAATATAATCACAAGGGTCCTTATAAGAGGGAGGTAGCAGGGTCAGAATTTGAACAATACACTGAAAACCTTGAATGGCCATTGCTGGCTTTGAAGGTGGAAGGGGGTCAGGAGTCTAGGAATGCAGGCAGTTTCTAGATGCAGGAAGGACAAGGGAATGAATGTTACTGAGAGCCTTTAGAAGGAAGGAAGCCCTGCCAATGCCTTGTTTTCGGCCCCATGAGACCTAATTTTGGACTTTACCCTCCAGAACTTAAGATAAATCTGGTAAGCCACCAAATTTGTTGTAATTTGTTACAGCAGGAATAGAAATTAACACAGTGGGTTACACATTGTGCTGGCCAGAGCACATTGCACATAATAGGTACTCTGCGAATGTGTGTTGAATGAATGGACAAGCTTCCAACACGTATGATTCTTAATTATGATGAAAGAATTTTAGAAATAAAGAAAGGCGTTTCTGTCTGTGAGAATTCAAGACCGGTATCATGTGGTGTGTGCAGGCTGTTTTCTTCTAGTCTCTCTCCCACTGATCTTCCAAATCTCAAGCTTTCCAGACTAAACACCTGGAGGTGCAGTGAAGAGAGCACAGGATAAGGCTTCGACCTTATCAGACAACAAAAGTGAAGATGAGGATGTAGATAAAAATGTCATACTTAAAGTTTCTTCTTACTCTACCAGAGACATTCATTTGTCTGGAAGGAGTTAGAATTCTTTATGAAAGAAAAGTAGAGAGAAATAAGACTGAGGTAATATCAGTCTTTTGACATCCAAATGGATTAATTATGCCATGCATCAACTTTAGGACTCAGTCACAGAAATGTAGCACATCACAGTCAAGTAGAGAGAGCCCCTAGGGTTTAACTTTACAAAGATGCCTTGAGTTTTTCTGTGATTTAGATACTCAATTGAAACCCTGTGGGCTCTTAATAGGCCTCCATAGCTGAATGAGTTGACTTGACAATAAAAGAGTGTGGACTGCTGACCAACTTGCAGGCTGGAGGATGTGGCAGTCAACTCAGGGTTCTGCAGACAGCAAAATTTTTCTTACAGCATTAGCAACTCAGAAACATTGTCCCTGTAGAAAGTGTAGAACCCATGTGAACTAGCAGTTCAGCAGTGGTGTCCTGCGGAATGTTGAACAACTAGGTTCATAAAAAACAGTGCTCGAGAGACCAGCAGATGGAACTGCCACAACAGTAAAACCAGCCTGAGACTAGAGTTCCTTCTCAACATCAGGAGCTGGAATAAACCACATTCTTTCCACCACACATTGGGATGAGAAGCAGGGGAAGGCTTCCTTAGTGATCAAGCATCATTTTATCCAATAGAGCATGAATAATTCCTAAAAATATATTAAATTGTCAGGTTAGACTAAATGAAATTTAGATTGAACTATTAGTTTGGTTTGTTGTTGTTTTTTTCTCCTGCTAACCAGTGGATGGGGATTTGAGAGGAATATCAAATTATAGACTAAAATAAAGAAAGTAAAATGTTTCTGTACATCATCTGAGTCATAGGTAAGCCTTAGGATCACCCCCAATTGCACCTCTGAAGTCACTGATATTTCTCCTTGGATAAGGTTTTCAAAAGAGGAAAGAGAATCACAGAAAGAGAAAGAGTAAGAGATCACAGAAGTGCATATTAATTTACCCTTTTCTTTTCCACTCCCTCTTTCCTGTTTCTGTTTCCTGATCTGTCTTTGAGTTTTGGAAATTAGAGAGAATTTGAACTTGAATCCATAGTCCTATTTCTGCTTATGTAATTCTTCCTTCTCTCTATTTTGGAGAATGCTCTTCAGGCAGGAAAGTTTCTCATGAATACCTCCATTCAGCAAACTTCACTAAAGATAAGTGTGAGATCCTGTAATAAATATAGGATATAAAAAAGAAGAAGAAGAGAAAGCTGGCTATGGTCCTCACACAGGGAGCAGGGGAAATAGAGAAATTGGCATTTAAACAAGTGATTGTTGTAACAACTATAGTTGAAGAAAAAGGAGCTGAGATTAATTTGCTTATTACCTATTTCAAGGCCTACGTTTGTGAAGATATCCCTGACATCCAATCAGTTATGCCTTCATCTTTTCTCAATGTTTACACCCTACATTTCCATGCTACTTATATTTTATTGTCTTCTGTTCACATTCTTCTGGTATATAAAGGAATTTCATTTTATTTTTTAATTTGTATATATATATACACATATATATACACACACATACATAGTAGGTATATATATTTATGGGGTACATAAGATATTTTAATACAGGAATACAATACATCATAATCACATCAGAGTAAATGGGGTACCCATCACCTCAAGCTTTTATATTTCTTTGTGTTAGAAACATTCCCATTATACCATTTGCATTCTTTCCACCAGTTTTTGCACATCCTTGGAAGAAAATCTATGTCTGATCTACTCCCTAAAGGTCTGGGTCCTGGCAAAATTGTAGACACATAGGAAATGAGTGTGAAATAATCTCACTCTCAAGCTGTTCAAAAACATATGCTCAAAGATGTTAATTGTCATGCTATTTATAATAGTGAAAATGTAGGAAGCTTGTTGGCTATCAGTAGTGACCTGGTTAATTACATATAAAGGGATATTATATAGGCATTAAAGTTAATTATTAAACTACACCAATATTTGTTGACCTAGAAAGATATCCTTAGTTGATTTTGAGTGAAAAGATTATAGGAGAGTATGTATACTATACATTGCCATAAATGCAAATTTATACATATTTAACTGTGTAGTTATATGCCTGAAAGAATTGTTATTAAAATGTTCACAGAAGGTAATTTAAATGATGGGATTTTCTGTGCTTTTTTCTTTCTTATGTTTTTCTATATTTTTAAACATTTTTTCAATGAATACACGTTATTTTAAAAAACAACAACAAAGATTTTCAAAAATTCCTTCAAAATTTTATTCTTTTTTGTTTTCATATTTAAAACTTAAACATCACATTTCATAGTAGCTCTCAATGGGGCAATCCAGTTGTTTCAAGGACATTTGACAATGTCTAGAGACATTTTTGTTGTCATGACTATGAACAGTGCTGCTAGCATCTAGTGAGTAGAGGCCAGAGGTGCTGCTAGACATCCTATAATGCACAGGACAGTTCCCCACAATAAATTATCTGGCCCAAAATGTTAACTGTACTGGGGTTGGGAAAATCTCAGAATTCAGTATCCTGATCAGCTCTTTATCACCATCTGTTGGTGAAAGACATGTCTGCAACTTCTGTGCAATTTTAGCCAGAAGCCAAACTTAGGGCCTCAGAGCTAAGATGGGAAGCCTAAGAAGGATATCTATGGTTAACATGGGAGTCAGAAAAAGAGCAAATTAATTCATCATGGAACTGTCTATGATGCTCTTACTAAGACCAGTAGTTGCTTTTGACACTGCCATTCTGTATCTATAAAATTATATATTATGATTTCCCTTTTTTAACCTCATTGGAACTCCAGAGACCAAGAAAAACTACATGCTGAGGCAGAAAAGGCTTTGGGTAAACTTTATGGAGTTAACCTGGCTGATATAAGGGGGAAATCTCTACTTGCACACATAGGTGCCTCCCCAGTACATAGGATGATAAAGCTTTAGCTCTTCCAAGAACAATTTCAGACTGGAACACACAGGAACAAGGCAAGGCTTCTTGTTTTGGCTTGATTTAACTACTATGTCCATCTCACTCCTCCTCCTCCTAAGGAATACATTTGCAAGGCCTAGGCTTCCATCTTCAACTCTAGCCCTTCTACCCCCAATTCCAAGTCCATGCGGGAAAAAAAAAAAAAATCTATCTGTTCTGGCTCTGCTCATCGGTTTTATCTCCTTTATTTTTACTTGCCTGTTTTCTGTCATCTAATGATCACTTACTAATGAGTTCCCCATCTAACAACTATGTCTCATGATTCTCTCTACTACTCTCAACAGGGCTGTGGGTCACTGTTTGATGTATGAGGTGGGACTCAACTCCGGAGATGGGGCTCAGACACTGGACCAAACTGCGGACTAGCTAAAACAGGGACAGGGCAAGAGCAGCTTTTGATAAGACATTCCCACCAGTGTGCCATGATAGTTCACCTCTCTCATGGCAACATCTGGGAGTTACCGTCCCTTTCTATGGCAATGCTACCTTCAGCACACTGCCTATGGCGTAGCCCTGCTCTGCAAAAGCAGTCACAAAGCTGTAAAACCACCAGAGCTGTAACACTCCTGCTTCAAAAAGGCTGTTTTCTTCCACCCTACCACTGGCTCACTGTTGAATTCTTTCCAGGATGAATCCAAGAACACTCACAGGCTAAGCCCTACTTTGGGGCTTCCCTGCCCTGCATCAGCATGACACTCAACGTGGGGCCAAGAAAGAAGACAGAGGCATAAAAGATGGCAAGAGAAATGAATGGCAGGGTGATGGTGAGATGGCAGTGGGTGGGAAAGCAGTCAACAAGATGGTGAGAAACAGCGATCTGCAGGATACCAAGCAAAGAGGCAGCAAAGTGGAGCTGTAACACCTAACAGCTCTAACGCTAATCAAAGGTTTTTTTCAGAACCATCATTTTCCCTGGCAGGCAGTGGAGACAATAGGACAGTCAAGTGGCTGTAATGCCACTGCCTTATGTGGGACCTCCCGCTCAACCTGGCAGGCTGCTGAGTTACCAGCCTCATGCTGGCCCCTACCATGGCAGCTGAGCCCACCAGTGGCCACAGTGCCACTGCCTCATGTGAGACCTGCTCTGACCAGCAGGCTGGTGGGTTAGCAGCCCTCATGCTGGCCCCTTCCTCCATAGCAGCTGAGTCCACCCCACTGAGGGATCCTGGAGAGATCTCCACCCGGGTTCCACGTGGAAGATAGTCAGTGCCATTTTGGCTCTAGTGGATGGGTGAGTGTCCCCTCTGCTCCCACCCGCACAGTATCAAGAGAACTAGGAAATATAATAAAAGCCTTTGGCTAGGTGATTGGCTAGAAGTCTCCCATCATTTGAGCATCCCAAAACACATCCTTGTCACTCCTCCCCTAAGTCCTTTCTCCTTGATTCCTTTTTATTGTTCCATCAGTCATTTTATTTTCAGTTTTAAAATGTATGTTTTGTTTGCAGTTTGCTTTTAACTTCCTGTTAACTGTGTTTGGGTAATTGCTTAAGGCAAGACACTTTGTTGTGAGAGGTCTCCCATTGTGTCAACTATGAGATGGCAGAGTCACATTGCTTGGTGACCCCAACTTGGTCTTGGGTTCACAGTTAGCTGCACCCTGGGTGCCTTGAGGGTATCAGCATTTGGTGTGGTGACCCTCATTGGCTGAAACTAGGGCACTCCGAGTTTCCAGAATTGATTTTGGTTGTCTTGGAGATGCCCTGGGGTATTTGGCATTGAGATTCCCTCCAGGATTGTGGGTTACAGCCCACAATAGTGGTAGGACCCACAATAGCAGTCCTACCTTTTTCTGCCCTGAAGTTAGAAGTATTATTTTCCTAATAGCCGGTTGCAGGCCCTTTCCAATGTACTGACTTACTGCTACTTTGCTCAAGACCCTCTTGATCAAAGGAACTGGGAGTCCCCAGTCTCCTGGCCTGATGCATAGCCACCCACAGTGGTAGACAAGTGGCCACCAGAATATATTTTTGATGTCTCTGTTACTGGGTAGGTTCTCTAGCAAGTCAAAACCTCCAGGGTCTCTCCTTGGGCCATGCCATTTGCACCTCTCCTTCTTCCCTTCCACAGTCACCATTTGTTTAGCCCTTCTCTACCCAACCCTCACTCTCTGTGGAATTTAGGCTCGACATCCAACTGCCAGGCTAGCTGCAGTGGCTCACACCTGTAATCCCAGCAGTTTGGGAGGCGAAGGCAGGTGGGTCACTTGAGGTCAGGAGTTCGAGACCGGCCTGGACCACATGGTGAAACCCCTTCTCTACTAAAAATACAAAAAATTAGCCAGGTGTGGTGGCACATGCTTGTAATCCCAGCTACTTGGGAGGCTAAGGTGGGAGGATTGCTTAAACCTGGGAAGTGGTGGTTGCAGTGAGCCGCGATCATGCCACTGCACTCCAGCCTGGGCAACAGAATGAGACTCCATCTAAAAAATAAAAATAAAAAAATCCAACTGCCCATTTGTAGCTCATAATCCATTTTTGTAACACGTTGCTATCTATATTTTGTAGAAAGTGGGAAACTAAAAGGAAAAAGTAATTAAGCATTTGCTAAACTTAGGCTAACTGAAATCCCCTGTAGAGACCCTTACTAGACGTTGGGACAAAAATAAGCATCCCAAAAGACTCACCACTAGGGTGTCTCTTAGACAGTTGGAGTAAATTCAAATTATTAGACAAATTGAAAAGGAAAAAGACTCATTTACTATTGCAATAATGTTTGAATTCAATACAAATTGGTAAACCAACAGATTTGGCCTAGGCATGCTTCTTTACATTATAATGATATTGTACAATTAGATTTGCTTTGTAAAAAGGAAGAAAAATGGGAAGAAGTTCCTTAATATGCAGGTTTTTATAACCCTCTACCAGGATTCTAACTTAAGGACTACCTGTAGAATATGTCTGGTTCATGATACCCCAGGCACCCAGAAAACATGCCAGATATCTTAGATGACCTCTCCTAGCTACTACTCCTAGGAGACTTGTGGCCCTCTTCAGATCCCCTACCAGTTCTCTAGTGCAAGGTTCCACCTCAAGGTCGTCAGGCACCCCTCCCACTTATCCAACAAGCCATGGCCCATATCCTCTACTGCCTGAAGAAGTAAGCCTAACCAGTACCACCAGAAATGGGGCCCCATATCAGCCCCCAGAATTGAACATGTGTCCATTGTGGTGGGTAGCTGATGGACATGGAGGAGTGGCTGGAGTATATGTACCTTTTTCTATGCCTGATTTGGCTTTGTGCAGGGAAAAATGTGGTCAGTTTTTGGAGGATCCAGGGAAATATGTAGAGGTGTTTGTTAAGTTGATCATGTCTTTTTATTTAACTTGGTATGCCATGCAAATATTATCCGCTTCTTGTATGGTAGCGGAAAAACAAAGAATTCTAGGTATTGCTCATGAACATGCAGATGGGGTGGCTGTGCATAACCCAGGCCTTGCCATTTTATGTGGGAGTAGATGCAGTTCCAGATCTAGACCTTCAGTGGGATTATCAGAGAGGATGTCAAGATCCTGAACACAGAAATCATATGCTAATTTGTTTAATCGGTGGTATAAAAAAGGGTGTGGTTAAACCAGTTAATTATGGTAAAGTGAAAGAAATAACTCAAAAGAAAGATGAAAATCCCATTTCATTTCAGGGCCATTTGGTTGAAGCAATCAGGAAATATACTAATACAGACCCAGACTCCAAAGAAGGGTAAGCTCTCCTGGGTGCACATTGTATTACTCAGTCTGCCCCTGACATTAGGAAGAAGTTCCAAAAAGTAGCAATGGGATCCCAAACCCCCAAGAGCCAACTTTTAGATATTACCTTCAGAGTTTACATTAATAGGGACAGTGCAGAGGAAGAGGCAAGCACCAAAAGAATTGGCCAATAAGCACAATTGTTAGTGGCTGTTTTAGGCGCTGCTGCCTCAGGATTACCCACCTCAAGGAAATGTGGTGAGACTGGCATCTGGGATGCTCAGATGAGAGACCCTCACTGACCAGCCTCGAGACCAACATCACTGTGCCTTCTGTAATCAAGAAGGTCACTGGAAGAAGGACTGCCCCAGGCTTAAGAGGGAGTCTGAAACACCCATACGTATAATGGCTAAGAAAGCAGAGGCCTGAGAAGGCCTGAGGTCTTCTATGGGTTCCACTAGACACCTTACCATTGCCACAGAGGAGCCTCAATAACCCCTGATAGAGCAGGCAAGAGTACTGAGTTCTTATTGGACACAGGAGCTGGCTACTTATTTTTAACCAATTTCTCAGGGCTGCTGTCTTACCACTCTTGTCCAGCACCAGGAATTGATGGCCAACCAAAAATTGGGAGATCTGCCCACCTCCTTGGTTACACCGTTGAGGACCATACATTTTCCCTCAGTTTTACTTATGCCTGAGTGTCCTAGCCCTCTACTGGAGGGAGACTTACTTTCCTAACTACAGGATATAGTTCAATTTGGGGTGCCTCATAAAAAGGCAACAGACCAGGAAGTGATGATTCTCCTAGCTCTAAGTGCTGGCCTTAACAAAGATAAGGAGAAGACCTCTCTTGCATCACATATTGCTTCTTGAGTAGACCCCTCTATTTGGGACATGGAAGTTCCTGGAAGAGCTGTTAATGTACTCCCAAGTCCAGGTTATTTTAAAACCCAGTGTTAATTACCCATGGGAAAAAAAAAACAATATTTGGAACAAAAAGCAGAGGTAAATGCCCATGTCTGACAGCTTTGAAGAGAGCAGCAGATGTCCCAGCACAGAGGTTGAGATCTGAGAATGGACAGACTGCCTGCTCAAGTGGGTCCCTGACCCCTGAGTAGCCTAACTGGGAGACATCCCCCACTAGGTGCAGAACAACACCTCACACCTCACATGGAGGGGTACACCCCTGAGATTAAGCTTCCAGAGCAAAAGTCAGACAGCAACATTCGCTGTTCAGCAATATTCTATCTTCTGCAGCCTCTGCTGCTGATACCCAAGCAAACAGGGTCTGGAGTGGACCTCCAGCAATCTCCAACAGACCTACAGCCAAGGGTCACGACTGTGAGAAGGAAAACTGACAAACAGAAAGGACACCCAAACCAAAATCCCATCAGTTCATCACCATCATCAAAGACCAAAGGCAGATAAAACCACAAAGATAGGGAAAAAGCAGTGCAGAAAAGCTGGAAATTCAAAAAATCAGAGTGCATCTCCCCCTCCAAAGGAACACAGCTCATCACCAGAAATGGAACAAAGATGGATGGAGAATGACTTTGACGAGTTGAGAGAAGAAGGCTTCAGTTGATCAAACTTCTCAGAGCTAAAGAAGGAACTACATAACCAGCGCAAAGAAACTAAAAACCTTGAAAAAAGGGTGGATAAATGGATAACTAGAATAATCAATGCAGAGAAGACCTTAAAAGAACTGATAGAGATGAAAACCATAACACGAGAAATACATGACAAATGCACAAGCTTCAGTAACTGACTCAATAAACTGGAAAAAGACTATCAGTGATTGAAGATCAAATGAATGAAATGAAGCAAGAAGTGAAGTGTAGAGAAAAAAGAGGAAAAAGAAATGAACAAAGCCTCCAAGAAATATGGGATTATGTGAAAAGACCAAATCTATGTCTGATTGGTGTGCCTGAAAGTGATAGGGAAAATGGAACCAAGTTGGAAAACACTCTGCAGGATATCATCCAGGAGAACTACCCCAACCTAGTAAGGCAGGCCAACATTCAAATTCAGGAAATACAGAGAATGCCACAAAGATACTCCTCAAGAAGAGCAACTCCAAGACACATAATTGTCAGATTCACCAAAGTTGAAATGAAGGAAAAAATGTTAAGGGCAGCCAGAGAGAAAGGTCGGGTTACACACAAAGGGAAGCCCATCAGACTAACAGCAGATCTCTCAGCACAAACTCTACAAGCCAGAAGAGTGGGGGCCAATATTCAACATTCATAAAGAAAAGAATTTTCAACCCAGAATTTCATATCCAGCCAAACTAAGTTTCATAAGTGAAGGAGAAATAAAATCCTTTACAGACAAGTAAATGCTTAGAGATTTTGTCACCACCAGGCCTGCCCTACAAGACATCCTGAAGGAAGCATTAAACATGGAAAGGAACAACCGGTACCAGCCATTGCAAAAACATGCCAAAATGTAAAGTCCATCGATGCTAGGAAGAAACTGCTTCAACTAGCGAGCAAAATAACCAGTTAATATCATAATGACAGGATCAAGTTCACACATAACAATATTAACCTTAAATGTAAATGGACTAAAAGGTCCAATTAAAAGACACAGACTGGCAAATTGGATAAAGAGTCAAGACCCATCAGTTTGCTGTATTCGGGAGACCCATCTCACAGGCAGAGACACCTATAGGGTCAAAATAAAGGGATGGAAGCAGATCTACCAAGCAAATGGAAACCAAAAAAAAAGCAGGGACTGCAATCCTAGTCTCTGATAAAACAGACTTTAAACCATCAAAGATCAAAAGAGACAAAGAAGGCCATTACATAATGGTAAAGGGATCAATTCATCAGGAAGAGCTAACTATCCTAAATATATATACACCCAATACAGGAGTACCCAGATTCATAAAGCAAGTCCTTAGAGACTTACAAAGAGACTTAGACTCCCATACAATAATAATGGGATACTTTAACACCCCACTGTCAACATTAGACAGATCAACAAGACAGAAAGTTAACAAGGATATCCAGGAACTGAACTGAACTCTGCACCAAGCGGACCTAATAGACAATTACAGAACTCTCCACCCCAAATCAACAGAATATACATTCTTCTCAGCACCGCATCACACTTATTCCAAAATTGACCACATAGTTGGAAGTAAAGCACTCCTCAGCAAATGTAAAAGAACAGAAATTATAACAAACTGTCTCTCAGACCACAGTGCAATCAAACTAGAACTCAGGACTAAGAAAATCAAAACCACTCAACTGCATGGAAACTGAACAACCTGCTCCTGAATGACTACTGGGTACATAACGAAATGAAGGCAGAAATAAAGATGTTCTTTGAAACCAATGAGAACAAGGATACAACACAACAGAATCTCTGGGACACATTTAAAGTAGCGTGTAGAGGGAAATTTATAGCACTAAATGCCCACAAAAGAAAGCAGGAAAGATCTAAAATAGACACTCTAACATCACAATTAAAAGAACTAGAGAAGCAAGAGCAAACACATTGAAAAGCTAGGAGAAGGCAAGAAATAACTAAGATCAGAGCAGAACTGAAGGAGATAGAGACACAAAAAATCCTCCAAAAAATCAATGAATCCAGGAGTTGGTTTTTTGAAAAGATCAACAAAATTGATAGAACGCTAGCAAGACTAATAAAGAAGAAAAGAGAGAAGAATCAAATAGATGCAATAAAAAATGATAAAGGGGATATCACCACTGATCCCACAGAAATACAAACTACCATCAGAGAATACTATAAACACCTCTATGCAAATAAACTAGAAAACGTAGAAGAAATGGATAATTTCCTGGACATTTACACTCCCCCAAGACTAAACCAGGAAGAAGTTGAATCCCTGAATAGACCAATAGGAGGCTCTGAAATTGAGGCAATAATGAATAGCCTACCAAACAAAAAAAGTACAGGACCAGACAGATTCACAGCCGAATTCTACCAGAGGTACAAGGAGCAGTTGGTACCATTCGTTCTGAAACTATTCCAATCAATAGAAAAAGAGGGAATTCTCCTTAACTCATTTTACCAAGCCAACATCATCCTGATACCAAAGCCTGACAGAGATACAACAAAAAAAGAGAATTTTAGACTAATATCCCTGATGAACATCGATGCAAACATCCTCAATAAAATACTGGCAAACCGAATCCAGCAGGATATCAAAAAGCTTATCCACCATGATCAAGTGGGCTTCATCCCTGGGATGCAAGGCTGGTTCAACATACGCAAATCAATAAACGTAATCCAGCATAGAAACAGAACCAAAGACAAAAACCACATGATTATCTCAATAGATGCAGAAAAGGCCTTGACAAAATTCAACAGCCCTTCATGCTAAAAACGCTCAATAAATTCGGTATTGATGGAACGTACCTCAAAATAATAAGAGCTATTTATGACAAACCCACAGCCAATATCATACTGAATGGGCAAAAACTGGACAAATTCCCTTTGAAAACTGGCACAAGACAGCCCTCTCTCACCACTCTTATTCAACATACTGTAGGATGTTCTGGCTAGGGCAATCAGGCAAGAGAAAGAAATCAAGGGTATTCAGTTAGGAAAAGAAGAAGTCAAATTGTCCCTCTTTGCAGATGACATGATTGTATATTTAGAAAACCCCATTGTCTCAGCCCAAAATCTCCTTAAGCTGATAAGCAACTTCAGCAAAGTCTCAGGATACAAAATCAATGTGCAAAAATCACAAGCATTCTTATACACCAGTAACAGACAAACAGAGAGCCAAATCATGAATGAACTTCCATTCACAATAGCTTCAAAGAGAATAAAAAACCTAGGAATCCAACTTACAAGGGATGTAAAGGACCTCTTCAAGGAAAACTACAAACCACTGCTCAGTGAAATAAAAGAGAACACAAACAAATTGAAGAACATACCATGCTCATGGATAGGAAGAATCAATATTTTGAAAATGGCCATATTGCCCAAGGTTATTTATAGATTCAATGCTATCCCCATTAAGCTACCAATGACTTTCTTCACAGAATTGGAAAAAAAAATGCTTTAAAGTTCATATGGAACCAAAAAAGAGCCCGCATTGCCAAGACAATTATGCCAAGACAATCCTAAGCCAAAAGAACAAAGCTGGAGGCATCATGCAACCTGACTTCAAACTATACTACAAGGCTGCAGTAACCAAAACAACATGGTACTGGTACAAAAATAGAGATATAGACCAATGGAACAGAAGAGAGTCCTCAGAAATAATACCACACATCTACAGCCATCTGATCTTTGGCAAACCTGACAAAAACAAGAAATGGGGAAAGGATTCCCTGTTTAATAAATGGTGCTGGGAAAATTGGCTAGCCATAAGTAGAAAACTGAAACTGGATCCTTTCCTTACTCCTTATATGAAAATTAATTCACGATGGATTAGAGACTTAAATGTTAGACCTAATACCATAAAAACCCTAGAAGAAAACCTAGGTAATACCGTTCAGGACATAGGCATGGGCAAAGACTTCATGTCTAAAACACCAAAAGCAATGGCAACAAAAGCCAAAATTGACAAATGGGATCTAATTAAACTAAAGAGCTTCTGCACAGCAAAAGAAACTCCCATCAGAGTGAACAGGCAACCTACAGAATGGGAGAAAATTTTTGCAATCTACTCATCTGACAAAGGGCTAATATCCAGAACCTATAAAGAACTCAATCAAATTTACAAGAAACAAACAAACACCCCCCATCAAAAAGTGGGCAAAGGATATGAACAGACATTTCTCAAAAGAAGACATTCATACAGCCAACAGACACATGAAAAAATACTCTTCATCAATCGCCATCAGAGAAATGCAAATCAAAACCACAATGAGATACCATCTCACACCAGTTAGAATGGCGATCATTAAAAAGTCACGAAACAACAGGTGCTGGAGAGGATGTGGAGAAATAGGAACACTTTTACACTGTTGGTGGGACTGTAAGCCAGTTCAACCTTTGTGGAAAACATGTGGCAATTCCTCAAGGATCTAGAACTAGAAATACCATTTGACCCTGCCATCCCATTACTGGGGATATACCCAAGGAGTATAAGTCATGCTGCTATAAAGACACATGCACACATAGGTTTATTGCAGCACTCTTCATAATAGCAAAGACTTGGAATCAACCCAAATGTCCATCAGTGACAGACTGGATGAAGAAAATGTGGCACATATACACCATGGAATACTATGCAGCCATAAAAATGGATGAGTTCATGTCCTTTGTAGGGACATGGATGCAGCTGGAAACCATCATTCTCAGCAAACTATTGCAAGAACAGAAAACCAAATACCACATGTTCTCACTCAGAGGAGGGAATCGAACAATGAGATCACTTGGACACAGGAAGGGGAACACCACACACCAGGTCCTATTGTGGGAGGGGTAGGGATTGCACTAGGAGATATACCTAATGTAAATGACCAGTTAATGGGTGCAGCACACCAACATGGCACATGTATACATATGTAACAAATCTGCATGTTGTGCACATGTACCCTAGAACTTAAAGTATAATAAATTTTTTTAAAAAAACAATATTTTTTGATCCTGAAGCTCATAGGGGCATCCAGCCCTGAATAACAAAGTTCCTAAAGTAGGGGTTATTATAGTCCTGTCAGTCTCCATGTAACACTCCCATTTTGCCTGTAAAGAAACCAAATGGGGAATATAGATTTGTTCAGGTCTAAGGGCAGTTAATGAGGAAGTAGTCCTAGTTCAACCAATAGTTCCTGATCCTTATACAATATTGATTTGTGTCCCTGAAGATGCTCATTTGTTCACAGTGTTAGACTTAAAGGATGATTTATTTTGTATACTTTTATACCCAGGCTTCCAGTATATTTTTGCTTTCGAATGAACTGATTCAGACACTCATGCTGCACCTCAGCTTACCTGGACAGTCCTTCCCCAAGGTTTTAAGGACAACTCCCATCCCTTTGGCAATGTATTATATAAGGAATTAAGGGAACTGTAGTTAACTAATGAGGCCCTCTTACAACATGTAGATTACCTATTAGTTTCGAGCCCTACAGGGAAGACTCTGAAAGAAACACAATCCAGTTTCTTAATTTTCTGGAAAAGTAAGGGTATTGGGTATCCCCTCATAACGTCCAGAACTCTGTTCAGAAGGTTAAATACTTGGGGTATGTGCTCACTCCTGGGACAAGGACTTTGGCCCAGGAAAAAAAAGAGACAATTTTGACACTCCAGTCCCTTCAAACTAAGAGATAGTTAAGAGCCTTTTGGGGAATGGCCAGATTCTGCCAGATCTGGATTCCCAGGATTGGTCTTATGGCAAAACCACTCTATAAAGCTCTAAAAGACAGTGATCACAAACCTTTGATTTGGGATAGAACCTGCCAATAGGCATTCTTAACTCAAAGAAAACCAGAAACAGCTCCTGTTTTGGCACTCCCTAACTTAGAAAAACCTTTCACCCTCTGTGTGGCTGAAAAACAAGCAAGGACTTTGGGCGCCCTAACTCAAAGGCTCCAGATTAGCCCTAGACCAATGACTTATTTTTTCTAGACACCTAGACCAGGTGACAGTTGGGTGACCAGGGTGCTTTTGAGCTGTGACCACCACCACTCTGTTGATAAAAGAAGCCAGTAAGTTTACCTTGGGACAAGAATTAGATGCCATGGCCCCCCACCAAGTACAGAGTTTCCTAGAAGCAAAAGGACACCAATCACAGTGATAAGAGGTCACTTACGTAAATATCAGGCCCTTTTGCTTGATACCCTAGATGTTACCATTAAAGTATGTCAAGTTTCATACTCTGCTACTCTGTTGCCAGACTTCATGTTCCAGGAAACAGATCTCTAACCCATTCAGTCTTATGTGGAAACCATAGAACAGACCTACTCTAGCAGGCCTGACCTCAAAGATGAGCCCCTGCTTCATCCCAATGTGGAGTAGTTTACAGGTAGGAGTGGCTTTATGCATGAGGGAGTAAGAAGGGCAGATTATGCAGTAGTTAGCCAATAAGAGGTCATTGAGGCAAAAGCTTTGCCACCCCAGACTTCCACTCAAAAAGCAGAACCAATTGCTCTAATCGGGGCCCTCCAATTGGGGAAAGACTTAAGAGTTAAAATATTTACTGATCCCAAATATGAGTTCCTGGTGCTCCATGCTCATGCTGCTATATGGAAAGAAAAGGAATTACTAATAGCTAAGAGATCCCTCACACTACATTACTCCAAGATCTTGGAACTTTTAGATGCTGTCCAGCTCCCAAAGGAAGTGCTAGTTATTCACTTCCAGGACACCAAAAGGGGTACCTCTATTTTCAGGGAGGAAATGTTCTGGCAGATAGAGTAGCTAAGGTCACAGCTAAAGAAACACCAGTACTCCAGACCACTGCATTAATGCCAGGTACTCCGCCCATGTCAGCAACGTCATACTATACCTCTGAGGAAGTTAAATGGACAGAACTTTCTTATGGTTACTAGGCAACAACACTCTTCCTCCCTGAGGCTAAGCAGAGGAAAATAGTTAAGTATCTCTATAACTCCTTAAATTGAGACAGGACTCTCTATTCAAATTAGTTTCTCAAATCTTCTTAAGAAAATGTTTCAGACTGTAAATTGGGGTCACCAGTTCCCCCACTTAATGGATTCCTCCTGAACCCCAGCACTACTGTTACCTGGACCTGGGAAACTGGGTATCTATACCTCCAGTGCACTAATGATTCTATCTTTTGTCCCCCACCGTTGCACTAATGGCAAAAAAGTGGAAGCTTCCCTGTGATGCTCTGATCCAACTTTAGCTGCCATGCTCCCAATGCCTCAGCAAGGTACATGGGATTCCACTTGTAAGTGGGGAGACCATATATCGTGCCTTCTCCCAGATCAGAACACACAAGGGAAAAACAACTGCCTAGTCTGGGAAGGTGGGAGCACTACTCTCTTCTGGAAAACAAAGATTGTTCAACCACCCCCACTGAAACAGGACAAAACTATCTCTATAGACCCAACTTGGCAGCAAAGGATAAACATCATACCACCTAGGGCTTCTGTTTGGGTCCTACTGGGCTCATTTTTGTTTGTGGCCATGAGTGGGAGAAAGGAACACCCCATAGCTGTTCTCAAGTCCCCAGGAAGCCACCTGTTATTTTTAGGACCATTTTTCCCTCGTATATCAAAAACTTGAAACAAAGGTGAATATACACTGGCCACCCTTGCTGCTCCGGGGGTCACTGTCTATAACCCTGTAAGACCCAAGAATAACCAAAGTAAGTGAGAAATAGGATTAATTCTAGCAGAAGTTGGGGTAGTGATAGGATTAGCAGCACCCTGGGGCAGTGCTGTCCACCACGAGTCAATCCTAAAGAACTTAACTCAAACTCTAGATTCCTTAGCCACCAGCAGAGGTCAGACATTAAAGGGAATTCAAGAGTCCCTAGATTCTCTGGCAAATTTAGTTCTCAATAAAAAAAAAAAAACTAGCATTGGATAATTTACTAGCTGAACAAGGTGGGGTCTGTGCAGTTATTAATAAAACCTACTGCACATACATTAACTATTGTGGAAACGTCAAGATTAACATTCTAATGATCTACGAGCAAGCTACCTGGTTACATGGATATACCCTGGGCACTGACCCCAACTATAACTGGTCAACTATCAAAAGGGCCTTCTCAAGCTTCAGCTGGATTTTACCCTTCTTAGGAGGTCTGATAGTTGTCTTGTTATTACTAATTTTTGCCCCTTGCTTGTTTAACCTCTTAGTAAACTGTGTCTTCAAGATTACAGGAGTTTCAGGAAAAGACAATGCTGGCACAAGGCTGCCAACCTATCCTGCCTGCCAACCCAGAGAATGAAAGCATCCTGACTTTAGGCACCTTGGATCAGGTATTCAGAGATTTTTTTATTCCTCTGGTACTAAGAAGAGCTTATGCCCATAAACTCAGTAGGAAGCAGTTACAGAAGATGGGTCTCCACCTTCTGCAGTCCCTTAGGGTGGGGTATCTTACCTCTGAGAAGGGAATGAGGTAGGAGGTGGGACTCAACTCCAAAGGTGTGGCTCAGACATTGGACCAAATTGAAGACTAGCTAAAACAGGGTCAGGGCAGAAGCAGCATTCCCTAAGACATGCCCATCAGTGTGCCATGTCAGTTTACTATGGCCATGGCAATGTCCACAAGTTACCACCTTTTTCCATGGCAATAACATGATGATTCAAAAGCTACTACTACATCCTGAGAAATTTCTGTGTAAACTGCCCTTTAATCTATAAATATGACTTCAAAACTGCCCTGAGCTGCTACCTTCAGCCCACTGTCCATGTGGAGTAGCCCTGCTCTGCTACAGGGCTCTGAAGAAGCTGTAACACCATTGGAGCTGTAACACTGACCCTTCAATAAAGCTGTTTTCTTCTACCCTACCACTGGCTCACCATTGAATTCTTTCTTGGGCAAAGCCAAGCACCCTTACAGGCTAAGCCCTACTTTAGGGATCACCTTCCCTGCATCATGTTTACCTTCTTGCCTATTGATCACTTCTGGAATGCCTGCATTCTTTTACCCCTTGAAAGGATGCTGCTCTCTTCCTACAGGGGTTGTGAAAAGGAGAATGCCATACAGCCTATACTTTATTTTTCTACTGTTTCTTTTTTGTTGTTTTTGTTCTTGTTTTTTGAGACAGATCTCACTCTGTTGCCCAGGCTGGAGTACAGTGGCACAATCTTGGTTCACTACAACCTCTGCCTCTCAGGTTCAAGCAATTCTCCTGCCTCAGCCTCCCAAGTAGCTGGGATTACAGGCATGTGCCACCTTGCCCGAATAATTTTTGTATTTTTAGTAGAGATGGGGTTTCACCATGTTGACCAGGCTGGTCTCGAACTCCTGACCTCAGGTGATCCACCTGCCTGGGCCTCTCAAAGTGCTGGGAATACAGGCATGAGCCACTGCACCCAGCTGTACTGTTTCTTTATTATCCACCACTTCATTGTTCAAATCTATCTTGATGTAACCATCTTTACCAAGGCTTTGAAGGATGTTTCAGATTGTTTTTTTGTTCAGAAGCAGATGGTGAAACCTGTGGGATGCAAGATGTTTATTTGGTATCAACATCTGTGAAAGAAAGGGGGTGAAAGTTTGATTTGGCAGAGGAAGTAATTGAACGGTGATGTGGGCCTCACAAACCCTGAACCAGGTGGGGAGCTCTGGAGTTAGTGAAGATTAGAAGAGGATCCTGTGTCAGGCTGAAATAGTTGGGCCTTTCTTAATTTTCTGTGTCACTTAGGCTGTCCTGGGAATGATGTGGCCTTGGGTGAAGTCTGCAATTGAGGCAGATTGGGAAGATCTGACAGCTGAAGCTTGGCTTCTTACTTCACTTCCCTGAGCTGGGCAGCAAGTCTTCTCTCAAAGGAGGATCTGGGTGTCTTCATGGAGGAGTGGATGGGAATAACAGTGTAAACTACAAGATAACCATGATTGTTCCAATGGTTCAAAGGAAAATCATCAAAGATACATAAACTATCAGGCAGGTTGTTCCTAGGAGAACATGCCCTGGTTCATATCTTTTCCATTTTGGAATAAATAAAGATCCCTTGAATTTCATTAAAAATAACAATGACATGGGATAACTGTTGCCACAGGAACCCAACAATGCTCTAAATCTGTCTGGGCCTAGGAACCTTTCTTCCCTCCATTCCTCATCTCCTTTTTGAGGTATATATTTCAAATTCTACTGTATCTTGAAACTGATTTTCAGAGAAAATAAAATATAGACACAAGAAACAATGAAGCAAACACATTTGTAACCACTGCTTGGGTCAAAATATAGAACCTGGATCCTCTTCTTCTGGACCATACAATTGAGATTGGAGTGTATGCACAACTACATTTCAGTATTAATGTGACTTTTGCTGCTTTCATTGCTGCTTCCGCTGCTATTGGCAGTGCTACTCTAATATTATTGGGACATATACCATGTTCTAGGAATATATATTATTTTCAGTTATTCTTACACTTCCCTGAGATCACACTATTTTATGCATGAAAAAAATGAAGCAGAGACAGTTTAGCTAACTCATTCAAGGTCACACATCTAGTAAGTAGTGGAGGCCCTTCGCACAATTAACAGCCAAGTTTCTGAGTTTGTGCTCTTAAGGACATCCGCAAGCTCGCATTCTCGACTTGAATTATATCTGCTTCTTCATCTTGAATTACCCTCTCCTTCTTGCTTCCTTTCTCCCTTTGTACCCTTTAACCAACATTTCTGCTTTCCCCCACCCACCCTGCCACCCAGCTTCTGGTAACAAACATTCTACTCTCCACCTGTATGATTTCAAATTTCACATTCCACATGTAAGTGAGTAACTCACATCTTATTCATGTCATTTGATGTTGTCCTAGAATCCATCACCCTCCTAGCCCCATCCCTACATGCCTTGTGACTCCTTTCCCACTATACTTGCATCTCTGCCTTAACTAACTGGAACATCCCTAAATCTACTGAAGTGATCTTAAATTCCCATGTATCTATGTTCCCCAGTTTCAATGACTCAGAGAGACCCATTCCACTGACCATGGGAACCCTATCCCTACCAACCTCATAACTCTGGACACTTCTAATCCTGTGAGCTGTACCTGGACCCAGTGTCTCCCCTTCTTGAGATCTCATCCCTCCTGACTCATGAGGTCTCCTGCCCTAGTACCGCCCAACCCACTGACACTGTAATCCTCTCCAATCCTAACCCCACTTTGACGGCAGCACTACTCGCTCTACTTCTATCACAGAAATCCCCATCTCTACACAGTTTTTTCTTTATCCCAATTCACCTTTTTCTACTTTTTTGTGTGATCTCTTGAGAAGAGCCTTTGAATCTCATTTAATAATCATACAGCTTACAATTCTAAGGAATTTATCAAGGATTTTTTTAAATTTATACTCACTGATTTTGGCTGGGAAATCAAAGTTAACATACATTATACCTTTTGTTAAAAACTGTAAGAAACTTTTTAATGGACACAAAATATTTGTATGTATTTATGAGACCGAGTGAGATTTTGCTACACGTATACAATGTGTAATTAATCAAATCAGGACAATTGCTATATCTATTATCTCAAATATTTATCATTTCTTCATGTTGGGAACATTCAAAATTCTTTCTTCTCACTATTTGAAAATGTACAAATATTGTTAACTATCATCATCCTCCAGTACTATAGAACACTAGAACTTATTCCTCCTATCTAGCTGCAATTTTGTATTATTTAACCAACCTCTCTCTACTCCTCATCTCCCCCTACCTTTCCAAATCTCTAGTAACCACAATTCTGTCCACTTATATGAAATCAACATTTTAGCCCTGACCTATGTGTGAGAACATGCAGAATTTATCTTTCTATGCCTGGCATATTTCACTTTACTTATCCTTTATTTTATTTTATTATATTTTGTTTTATTTTATTTTATTTTATTATTTTTGAGACAGAATCTCACTCTGTTGCCCAGGCTGAAGTGCAGTGGCACGATCTTGGCTCACCACAATCTCTGCTTTCCAGGTTCAAGCGATTCTCATGTTTCAGCCTCCTGAGTAACTGGGATTAGCTGGGATTACAGGCATGTGCCACCACACTGGCTAATTTTTTTTTTTTCAGTAGAGATTGGGTTTCATCATGTTTGCCCAGGCTGGTCTCGAACCCCTGATCTCAGGTGATCCGCCCGCCTCGGTCTCCCAAAGCACTGAGATTACAGGCATGAGCCACTGTGCCCGACTACTTATTTCACTTTAGCTAAAGGCTTTTATGAATTCATTAAACAAATATAAAAGCATTCAGAAAATGTCAAGTGAACATTGAGCAGTCCTGAAGGTTGCAACGATGTGAAAGACAGGCACCATGTGAGGCAGGGGTTCTGTTTCCATCACCATTTCAATTTTATCATTTTAGGAGATCCTCCTATCGCTGAGACTATTTTCCACAGAACAAAAGAAAAACCAACTGTTCAACAACACCTGTTTCTTTTGCAGTTTTCCTGTCCCAAAACTTCTTCTGGAGACATGGGTCATTTGATCTGACACTGAGAATATGCTTGAAGCCCTTTGAAGGGACAAAGGAGATAAACATCAGCATTCCTAACTCCAAACTGAAGATCTGAGACATTCAGCTGCTGCTCCCTGGGCTGTCTATTTTCATTGTCTGTGGAGGATAATGAGTAAACCTGTAAATGGAAGTCAGAAGTCAGCTGCGTTTATGCCCAACTTGAAGAAATTTTCTTCTTTGCACTAGGATTCCTTTAGATCATCAGCTGTCAGATGCTTTAGATCATCAGCTTTCAGGACCTAGCATAAAGTATAGGTTTGCAGAAGGGTGATTTCCTTCCCTTCTAAGGCCCTATTTGGATTCAGAGTACTCTTCATTTTCATTCTGATTATGAACTTATGACTCAAAAGATGTGAAGAGTCACAAATATGCCCAACTTGGAGGAAAGCATTTCATTACACTTTTATGTATAAAACAAATTTCTTATTGAAATATTGGAACCCAATTGAGTTTACTAGTTGATTTGCAAGAACTATATGCTTTTTAAATGTTTTTTCTTAAGGAATTTTTTTATTCATTAGTGATTTAATTAAATCTGACCTTGTCCACACACTTGATTAAAGTGGTACTTTTCACCATTTTGTTCCAGGAGCCAGTTCTCAGAGTTGTACGTAATACTCTGCTTTCAATTCCTAAGCTTTGTGTTTTCTTTTTTCCTTAGCATGCATAGGGAATTTGCAAGATAACTAGGAAGAAGACAGTGATGAATAAACAAGATAAACCGCTATTTTATTTGTATTTCCCATATTCGCTTGATAATGCTTCCTGAATTGCTGATGTTTCTATTTTGGTCAAGTCTCTGGTTTATTTTTCCTAGAACAGAATATGCTTAAATATTGTTGTGCTTAAGAATCATGAACTTTTCATGAATCTTTTACATTTAAGAATTAATAACATTTCCTCTAAACTTCAAAGGGCGAACAAAATCCACTTAAAAATTAAAAAGTCAATTTGTAGCTTACAGTCAAGACTTGTGTATTGGTTAAAATATTGAGATAGTTATTCTATAGACATTTGTGGCAGTCTGAAATTATTTTCATTTTCCTCTGTTAAAATGACTTTTTATGGAGACTTTATATGTTTTTAAATTAAAAAACCAATATTTAGAATAATATTTTAAGATATGAAGTTTCTAAAATGAATGTTATTTGATTTCATTATATATTCACGTATTTTACTAATTTGTTTTTAAACCAGAAGGAATTGAGACAGACAGCAATGAAGTCCTTTTACTGGAAATCCTCAACTCTTGATGTGTTATTTGATTTATTTTCATGCATTTCATTTTAAAAACTGGAAGCGATAAAGATTCTTGTATTAGTCCATTTTCATGCTGCTGATAAAGACATACCCAAGGCTGGGCAATTTACAAAAGAAAGAGGTTTATTGGACTTACTGTTCCACATGGCTGCGGAGGCCTCACAGTCATGGTGGAAGGCAAGGAGGAGCAAGTCACATCTTATGTGGATGGCAGCAGGCAAAGAGAGAGCTTGTACAGAGAAACTCCCATTTTTGAAACCATCAGATCGCATCAGACCCATTCACTATCACGAGAACAGCAGGGGAAAGACCTGCCCCCATGATTCAATCATCTCCTACCAGGTCCCTCCCACAACACATGGGAATTATGGGAGCTACAAGGTGAGATTTGGGTGGGGACACAGAGCCAAACCATATCAGTCCACACCTGGCCCCTCCCAAATCTAATATCTTCACATCTCAAAACAAATCATGCCTTTCCAACAGTCCCCCAAAGCCTCAACTCATTTCAGCATTAACTCAAAAGTCTGCAGTCCAAATCTCATCCAAGACAAGGCAAGTCCCCTCTGCCTATGAGCCTGTAAAATCAAAAGCAAGTTAGTTACTTCCTAGATACAATGGGGGTATAGGCATTTGGTAAATACAGCCATTCCAAATGGGAGAAATTGACAAAAACAAAGGGGCTACAGGACCCATGCAAGTCTGAAATCCAGCGGGGCAGTCAAATCTTATAGCTCCAAAATGATCTCCTTTGACTCCATGTCCCACATCCAGGTCATACTGATGCAAGAGGTGGGTTCCCATGGTCTTGGGCAGCTCCACCCTTGTGGCTTTGCAGGATACAGCCTCCCTCCCAGCTGCCTTTGTAGGCTGGCACTGAGTGTCTGTGGCTTTTCCAGGTGCACGGTGCAAGCTGTCAGTGGATCTACCATTCTGGGGTCTAAAGGACGGTGGTCCTCTTCTCACAGCTCCACTAGGCAGTGCTCCAGTGGGGACTCTGTGCGGAGGCTCCCATACCACATTTCCTTTCTGCGCTACCCTAGCAGAGGTTCTCCATGAGGAACCCCCCCCTCCTCCCGCAGTAAACTTCTGCCTGGGCATCCAGATGTTTCCATACATCTTCTGTAATCTAGTAATCCAGATGGAGGTTCCCAAACCACAATTCTTGACTTCTGTGCACTCACAGGCTCAACACCACGTGGAAGCTGCCAAGGCTTGAGGCTTGCACATTCTGAAGATATGACCTGAGTTCTATGTTGGCCCATTTCAGCCACAGCTGGAGCAGCTAGGAGGCAGGGCACTAAGTTCCTGGGCTGTACACAGCATGAGGACCCTGGGCCTGGCCCACAAAACCACATTTTCCTCCTGGCCCTCCAAGCCTATGATGGGAAGAGCTACCGCAAAGGTCTCTGATATGCTCTGGAGACATTTTCTCCCATTGTCTTGGTGATTAATATTCAGCTCCTCAATACTTATTCAAATTTCTGCAGTGGGCTTGAATTTCTGCTCAGAAAATGGGATTTTCTTTTCTATTGCACTGTCAGGCTGCAAATTTTCCAAACTTTTATGCTCTGTTTCCCTTTTGAATCTGAATGCCTTTAACAGCACCCAAGTCACTTCTTGAATGCCTTGCTGCTCAGAAATTTCTTCTGCTGGATACTCTAAATCATCTCTCTCAAGTTCAAAGTTCCACAAATCTCTAAGGCAGGGGCAAAATGCCACCAGTCTCTTTGCTAAAACATAGCAAGAGTCATCTTTGCTCTAGTTCCCAACAAGTTCCTCGTCTCCATCTGAGACCACCTTAGCCTGTATCTAATTGTTCATATCACTATCAACATCTTGGTCAAAACCATTCAACAAGTCTCTAGGAAGTCCCAAACTTTCCCACATTTTTCTACCTTCTTCTGAGCCCTCCAAACTGTTCCAACCTCTGCCTGTTACACCGTTCCAAAATTGTTTTCACATTTTCAGGTATCTTTTCAGCAACACCCCATTCTACTGGTACCAGCTTACCGTATTATTCTGTTTTCACACTGTTGATAAAGACACACCCAAGACTGGGCAATTTACAAAAGAAAGAGGTTTATTGGACTTATTATTCCACACGACTGGGGGGGGCAGTCTCACAATCATGATGGAAGGAAGGAGGAGCAAGTCACATCTTCCGTGGATGGCCACAGGCAAAGAGAGAGCTTGTGCAGAGAAACTCCGGTTTTCAAAGCCATCATATCTCATAAGACCCATTCACTATCACTAGAACAGCATGGGAAAGATCAGCCTGTATGATTCAATCATCTCCCACCAGGTCTGTCCCACAACATGTGGGAATTATGGGAGCTATGAGATGAGATTTGGGTGGGGACACAGAGCCAAATCATACCAGTTCTAATTGTAAAGAGAAGTTATTTTGGGATTGTTCAGATACACTGACTCTTTTTTTTTTTTTTTTTTTAAGATGGAGTCTCGCTCTGTCACCCAGGCTGGAGTGCTCCCGCTTCCTTCCATCATGATTGTGAGACTGCCCCCTCCCCAGTCATGTGGAATAATAAGTCCAATAAACCTCTTTCTTTTGTAAATTGCCCAGTCTTGGGTGTGTCTTTATCAACAGTGTGAAAACAGAATAATACGGTAAACTGGTACCAGTAGAGTTGGGTGTTGCTGAAAAGATACCTGAAAATGTGAAAACAATTTTGGAACGGTGTAACAGGCAGAGGTTGGAACAGTTTGGAGGGCTCAGAAGAAGGTAGAAAACTGTGGGAAAGTTTGGGACTTCCTAGAGACTTGTTGAATGGCTTTGACCAATTCTTCCTAGAGACTTGTTGAGTGGCACAATCTCGGCTCACTGCAAGCTCCACCTCCCAGGTTCATGCCATTCTTCTGTCTCAGCCTCCCGAGTAGTTGGGAATACAGGCACCCACCACCATGCCTGGCTAATTTTTTTGTATTTTTAGTAGAGATGGGGTTTCACCATGTTAGCCAGGATGGTCTCGATCTCCTGACCTCGTGATCCGCCTGCCTCAGTCTCCCAGAGTGCTGGGATTACAGGCGTGAGTCACCATGCCCGTCCTACACTGACTCTTTTATTCAGACACTAGGGCTGTTTTGTGGTCATTGAGTATCACTGTTTTCTTCAAATCTTCAAGCATGTCCTTCTTTTGGATTTTGGCCCATGAGTTGGGGATTTTACCTTTACCTATCATTTTTTTCTGATATTTATATTCTAGCTTTGATCTGAAGTGAGAAAAGCCATTCCCAAGATGGCTGGGTGGAAGAATCGGGAGTGATGCTCCAAGTGGCATAATCCCCTCCTGCCTTTTGATACTTCTTATATGGGATTTTTCCACCATTGCTCAAAACCAATGAACAATCACTTGCTACAAAACTAGTAAAGCAATCAATGACAGAATGGCCTGTTTTACACCACTCCTCTCCATAGACAGCCTGAGGTCAGGGGAAGGGAACACCATGGTCTCCGTGTGTAGGAATTGTGTTTGTACAAATTGCTCCACAGCAGGGACACTGTTTCCAGCAGCCACAGAGATGTTCAGAGAGCATTTTCTCAATTTTAGAAACCATTACTTTCATACGCATACTTGAATAATGCTGCTCTATTCTCTTCATTGTGAGATCCAAAGCTGCACTCATGTCTTCTCTGAGAAACTCAGTATCTTTTATCTCCTGGTGTTTAATCCTTGTCAAGTCTCTCTGTGAAAAGATCAAGTTGTTCCCCAGGTGATCACAGAACAAATCCAACCATCCAGTGCTGCTTTTATCTTTACCTACTGATGTGAATTCATGAAGGGCAGAGAGGATGCTATTATTAATGTCAGCTAAACTTTTCTCAAAAAAATCTTCTTTTTTTTCCTGCATTGTCTAAACTGTATCTCTTTCTATTGATTTTGATGTAATTCCTTAAAAAGCTATTCTTATTATGAAAGTATTGCCAATAATGATCAAAGTTTTCTTCTTCTCCCAGAGAGATGAGAATGTGTTTCTCCAGGTTAGTCCTGTTTCCACTGAATGCAGGGCACGTAGCTCACATGCCCCCACAATTTTAATGGTTATTTTTTCCCCATATGATGCTAGAGACAGCAAGAATAAGCTTGTGCCACACAAAATCATAAGTGTTTTGCTGGTGGCTTCTTCTTGACAGGAAATCTTAAACCTCATGAAGAAATCATTTTTCTTGCTTTCTAGATAGCTTACAGGATCATTTGCTCTCTTGAATGCCCTGTGCATTTCTTTACAATTCTCTGTTGCTCATTAGAATAAACACAAATATAAGCTGATAATATATTTATTTTTAAATGTGTATCTTTCCTGAGTAGATGCAGATTTCACTTCTTCCTCTATTGTCTTTAGAATTTTCTGGAAATATTTTGGATTGTAATCACACTGTTTTTTCCAGATATTGTTAATAGTTTTATTAAATCTTGAAACAATGTGATCAGTAGTCATATTCACGAACTCTTTCTCAAAGATGATTAATGTCATTTACCTGTAATTTTTTTCTGACGATTAATGTCATTGAAAAAGAGATCATGAATATGACTACTGATCACATTGTTTCAAGATTAAGTTGGGGGGCGGAGCAAGATGGCCGAATAGGAACAGCTCCAGTCTCCAACTACCAGCGCGAGCGACACAGAAGACTGGTGATTTCTGCATTTTCAACTGAGGTACTGGGTTCATCTCACTAGGGAGTGCCAGACAATCGGTGCTGGTCAGCTGCTGCAGCCCGACCAGCAAGAGCTGAAGCAGGGCGAGGCATCCCTCAACTGGGAAGTGCAAGGGGGAAGAGAATCCCTTTTCCTAGCCAGGGGAACTGAGACACAAAACACCTGGAAAATCGGGTAACTCCCACCCCAATACTGAGCTTTAAGCAAATGGGCACAACAGGAGATTGTATCCCACACCTGGCCGGGAGGGTCCCACACCCACGGAGCCTCCCTCATTGCTAGCACAGCAGTCTGAGATCTAACCGCAAGGCAGCAGGCAGGCTGGGGGAGGAGCGCCCGCCATTGCTGAGGCTTAAGTAGGTAAACAAAGCCGCTGGGAAGCTCGAACTGGGTGGAGCTCACAGCAGCTCAAGGAAACCTGCCTGTCTCTGTAGACTCCACCTCTGGGGACAGGGCACAACTAAACAACAGCAAAAGCAGCAGAAACCTCTGCAGACCCAAACGACTCTGTCTGACAGCTTTGAAGAGAGCAGTGGATCTCCCAACACGGAGGTTGAGATCTGAGAAGGGACAGACTGTCTGTTCAAGTGGGTCTCTGACCCCTGAGTAGCCTAACTGGGAGACATCCCCCACTAGGGGCAGTCTGACACCCCACACCTCACAGGGTGGAGTACACCCCTGAGAGGAAGCTTCCAAAGCAAGAATCAGACAGGTACACTCGCTGTTCAGAAATATTCTATCTTCTGCAGCCTCTGCTGCTGATACCCAGGCAAACAGGGTCTGGAGTGGACCTCAAGCAATCTCCAACAGACCTACAGCTGAGGGTCCCGACTGTTAGAAGGAAAACTATCAAACAGGAAGGATACCTACACCAAAACCCCATCAGTACATCACCATCATCAAAGACCAGAGGCAGATAAAACCACAAAGATGGGGAAAAAGCAGGGCAGAAAAGCTGGAAATTCAAAAAATAAGAGCGCATCTCCCCCGGCAAAGGAGCGCAGCTCATCGCCAGCAACAGATCAAAGCTGGACGGAGAATGACTTTGACGAGATGAGAGAAGAAGGCTTCAGTCCATCAAATTTCTCAGAGCTAAAGGAGGAATTATGTACCCAGTGCAAAGAAACTAAAAATCTTGAAAAAAAAGTGGAAGAATTGATGGCTAGAGTAACTAATGCAGAGAAGGTCATAAACGAAATGAGAGATGAAAACCATGACACGAGAAATACGTGACAAATGCACAAGCTTCAGTAACCGACTCGATCAACTGGAAGAAAGAGTATCTGCGATTGAGGATCAAATGAATGAAATGAAGCGAGAAGAGAAACCAAAAGAAAAAAGAAGAAAAAGAAATGAACGAAGCCTGCAAGAAGTATGGGATTATGTAAAAAGACCAAATCTACGTCTGATTGGGGTGCCTGAAAGTGAGGGGGAAAATGGAACCAAGTTGGAAAACACTCTTCAGGATATCATCCAGGAGAACTTCCCCAACCTAGTAGGGCAGGCCAACATTCAAATTCAGGAAATACAGGGAATGCCACAAAGATACTCCTCGAGAAGAGCAACTCCAAGACACATAATTGCCAGATTCACCAAAGCTGAAATGAAGGAAAAAATTTTAAGGGCAGCCAGAGAGAAAGGTCGGGTTACCCACAAAGGGAAGCCCATCAGACTAACAGCAGATCTCTCGGCAGAAACTCTACAAGCCAGAAGAGAGTGGGGGCCAATATTCAACATTCTTAAAGAAAAGAATTTTAAACCCAGAATTTCATATCCAGCCAAACTAAGTTTCATAAGTGAAGGAAAAATAAAATCCTTTACAGATAAGCAAATGCTTAGAGATTTTGTCACCACTAGGCCTGCCTTACAAGAGACCCTGAAGGAAGCACTAAACATGGAAAGGAACAACCGGTACCAGCCATTGCAAAAACATGCCAAAATGTAAAGACCATCGAGGCTAGGAAGAAACTGCATCAACTAACGAGCAAAATAACCAGTTAATATCCTAATGGCAGGATCAAGTTCACACATAACAATCTTAACCTTAAATGTAAAAGGACTAAATGCTCCAATTAAAAGACACAGACTGGCAAACTGGATAAAGAGTCAAGACCCATCAGTCTGCTGTATTCAGGAGACCCATCTCACACGCAGAGACATACATAGGCTCAAAATAAAGGGATGGAGGAAGATTTACCAAGCAAATGGAGAACAAAAAAAAGCAGGGATTGCAATACTAGTCTCTGATAAAACAGACTTTAAACCATCAAAGATCAAAAGAGACAAAGAAGGCCATTACATAATGGTAAAGGGATCAATTTAACAGGAAGAGCTAACTATCCTAAATATATATGCACCCAATACAGGAGCACCCAGATTCATAAAGCAAGTCCTTAGAGACTTACAAAGAGACTTAGACTCCCATACAATAATCATGGGAGACTTCAACACTCCACTGTCAACATTACACAGATCAACGAGACAGAAAGTTAACAAGGATATCCAGGAATTGAACTCATCTCTGCAGCAAGCAGACCTAATAGACATCTATAGAACTCTCCACCCCAAATCAACAGAATATACATTCTTCTCAGCACCACATCGTACTTACTCCAAAATCAACCACATAATTGGAAGTAAAGCACTCCTCAGCAAATGTACAAGAACAGAAATTATAACAAACTGTCTCTCAGACCACAGTGCAATCAAACTAGAACTCAGGACTAAGAAACTCAATCAAAACCGCTCAACTACATGGAAACTGAACAACCTGCTCCTGAATGACTACTGGGTACATAACGAAATGAAGGCAGAAATAAAGATGTTCTTTGAAACCAATGAGAACAAAGATACAACATACCAGAATCTCTGGGACACATTTAAAGCAGTGTGTAGAGGGAAATTTATAGCACTAAATGGCCACAAGAGAAAGCAGGAAAGATCTAAAATTGACACTCTAACATCGCAATTAAAAGAACTAGAGAAGCAAGAGCAAACACATTCAAAAGCTAGCAGAAGGCTAGAAATAACTAAGATCAGAGCAGAACTGAAGGAGATAGAGACACAAAAAAATCTCCAAAAAATCAATGAATCCAGGAGTTGGTTTTTTGAAAAGATCAACAAAATTGACAGACCACTAGCAAGACTAATAAAGAAGAAAAGAGAGAAGAATCAAATCGACGCAATTAAAAATGATAAAGGGGATATCACCACTGACCCCACAGAAATACAAACTACCATCAGAGAATACTATAAACACCTCTACGCAAATAAACTGGAAAATCTAGAAGAAATGGATAATTTCCTGGACACTTTCACTCTTCCAAGACTAAACCAGGAAGAAGTTGAATCCCTGAATAGACCAATGGCAGGCTCTGAAATTGAGGCAATAATTAATAGCCTACCAACCAAAAAAAGTCCAGGACCAGATGGATTCACAGCTGAATTCTACCAGAGGTACAAGGAGGAGTTGGTACCATTCCTTCTGAAACTATTCCAATCAATAGAAAAAGACGGAATCCTCCCTAACTCATTTTATGAGGCCAACATCATCCTGATACCAAAGCCTGGCAGAGACACAACAAAAAAAGAGAAGTTTAGACCAATATCCCTGATGAACATCGATGCAAAAATCCTCAATAAAATACTGGCAAACCGGATTCAGCAACACATCAAAAAGCTTATCCACCATGATCAAGTGGGCTTCATCCCTGGGATGCAAGGCTGGTTCAACATTCGCAAATCAATAAACATAATCCAGTATATAAACACAACCGAAGACAAGAACCACATGATTATCTCAATAGATGCAGAAAAGGCTTTTGACAAAATTCAACAGCCCTTCATGCTAAAAACGCTCAATAAATTCGGTATTGATGGAACGTACCTCAAAATAATAAGAGCTATTTATGACAAATCCACAGCCAATATCATACTGAATGGGCAAAAACTGGAAAAATTCCCTTTGAAAACTGGCACAAGACAGGGATGCCCTCTCTCACCACTCCTATTCAACATAGTGTTGGAAGTTCTGGCTAGGGCAATCAGGCAAGAGAAAGAAATCAAGGGTATTCAGTTAGGAAAAGAAGAAGTCAAACTGTCCCTGTTTGCAGATGACATGATTGTATATTTAGAAAACCCCATTGTCTCAGCCCAAAATCTCCTTAAGCTGATAAGCAACTTCAGCAAAGTCTCAGGATACAAAATTAATGTGCAAAAATCACAAGCATTCTTATACACCAGTAACAGACAAAAAAAAAAACAGAGAGCCAAATCAGGAATGAACTTCCATTCACAATTGCTTCAAAGAGAATCAAATACCTAGGAATCCAACTTACAAGGGATGTAAAGGACCTCTTCAAGGAGAACTACAAACCACTGCTCAGTGAAATCAAAGAGGACACAAACAAATGGAAGAACATACCATGCTCATGGATAGGAAGAATCAATATCGTGAAAATGGCCATACTGCCCAAGGTAATTTATAGATTCAATGCCATCCCCATCAAGCTACCAATGAGTTTCTTCACAGAATTGGAAAAAACTGCTTTAAAGTTCATATGGAACCAAAAAAGAGCCCGCATCTCCAAGACAATCCTAAGACAAAAGAACAAAGCTGGAGGCATCACGCTACCTGACTTCAAACTATACTACAAGGCTACAGTAACCAAAACAGCATGGTACTGGTACCAAAACAGAGATATAGACCAATGGAACAGAACAGAGTCCTCAGAAATAATACCACACATCTACAGCCGTCTGATCTTTGACAAACCTGAGAGAAACAAGAAATGGGGAAAGGATTCCCTATTTAATAAATGGTGCTGGGAAAATTGGCTAGCCATAAGTAGAAAGCTGAAACTGGATCCTTTCCTTACTCCTTATATGAAAATTAATTCAAGATGGATTAGAGACTTAAATGTTAGACCTAATACCATAAAAATCCTAGAGGAAAACCTAGGTAGTACCATTCAGGACATAGGCATGGGCAAAGACTTCATGTCTAAACAACCAAAAGCACAGCAGCAAAAGCCAAAGTTGACAAATGGGATCTAATTAAACTAAAGAGCTTCTGCACAGCAAAAGAAACTCCCATCAGAGTGAACAGGCAACCTACAGAATGGGAGAAAATTTTTGCAATCTACTCATCTGACAAAGGGCTAATATCCAGAACCTACAAAGAACTCAAACAAATTTACAAGAAAAAAACAAACAACCCCATCCAAAAGTGGGCAAAGGATATGAACAGACATTTCTCAAAAGAAGACATTCATACAACCAACAGACACATGAAAAAATGCTCATCATCACTGACCATCAGAGAAATGCAAATCAAAACCACAATGAGATACCATCTCACACCAGTTAGAATGGCGATCATTAAAAAGTCAGGAAACAACAGGTGCTGGAGAGGATGTGGAGAAATAGGAACACTTTTACACTGTTGGTGGGATTGTAAACTAGTTCAACCATTATGGAAAACAGTATGGCGATTCCTCAAGGATCTAGAACTAGATGTACCATATGACCCAGCCATCCCATTACTGGGTATATACCCAAAGGATTATAAATTATGCTGCTATAAAGACACATGCACACGTATGTTTATTGCAGCACTATTCACAATAGCAAAGACTTGGAATCAACCCAAATGTCCATCAGTGACAGATTGGATTAAGAAAATGTGGCACATATACACCATGGAATACTATGCAGCCATCAAAAAGGATGAGTTTGTGTCCTTTGTAGGGACATGGATGCAGCTGGAAACCATCATTCTTAGCAATCTATCACAAGAACAGAAAACCAAACTCATAGGTTCTCACTCATAGGTGGGAACTGAACAATGAGATCACTTGGACTCGGAAAGGGGAACATCACACACAGGGGCCTGTCATGGGGAGGTGGGAGGGGGGAGGGATTGCATTGGGAGTTATACCTGATGTAAATGACAAGTTGATGGGTGCAGCACACCAACATGGCACAAGTATACATATGTAACAAACCTGCACGTTATGCACATGTACCCTACAACTTAAAGTATAATAATAATAAATAAATTTAAAAAATAAAAATAAAAATAAATAAATAAATTTTTAAAAAGCATTATAATAGTTATTATAAATTATTTTATTATTTATTAGTACTTTGATTTACTCTGTTCAACAGTTAATGTATACTTTCAATATCATCAGATCATACTGCAGCTCTGGGAAGTGTTCCTCTATTGTTTCTTTGATCATTTTTCTCCTCTATTCTTTCTAATCTCTCCTTCTCAAAATTATGTTAGAGTCAGTTAGCATTGGCAGCACTTCTGGATCTATGTTCCATGTCTCTTTAGAGCTCACCCTTTTTCCATTTCTTTATCCTTTGAGGTTAAATTCTGAAACAACCCTCAGTTGAACATTCTAGCATAGCAGTACAGTCTTCAGGTGTGTTCATGCAAACATTCAGTCAGAAAGAATACTTTAGTTGGAAACCAGGATGCAAAAACTCTGAAATGAGTTGTTTCTATATCCAGGCCATCCAAAATGGCAAAATTAATTTTTTACACTCCCACATTTTCTCCACTGAAATTGTCTCTAGGATAGTGTTTTTTTCTTCTCTCTCTTTCTTTTTTTTTTTTTTTTTTTTTTTTTGGCGACAGAGTCTCACTCTGTTGCCCAGGCTAGAGTGCCATGGTGTGATCTCTGCTCACTGCAACCTCCGCCTCCTGGGTTCAAGTGATTCTCCTGCCTCAGCCTCCCAAGTTGCTGGGATTACAGGTGCCCACCACCACACCCAGCTAATTTTTGTATTTTTAGTAGAGACGGGGTTTCACCATGTTGGCCAGGCTGGTCTCGAACTCTGGACCTCAGGTGATCCACCCGCCTCAGTCTCTCAAAGTGCTGGGATTACAGACATGAGCCACCATGCCCAGCCAAGATAGTGTTTTTTCAAAATGGGATTGAATACTTAACATTTGGAAGCATGTATTAAATGAAGTTTGGAGTGTTTTAGAAAATGATAGTTTCTGAACAATAACTAGGCTTCACATGTCAAAACTTCTGTGACTGGGACTGGGAATTTTTTTAATGTCCCCAGCTGATTTTGTTTAAATAAAGATTTGAGAACTGATGTGAAATATTAACTCATACTTCTTACTCTAAATTAGCTTAAAACCAAGCCTGTTTGATGCACCAATATGTCAGGTAAATCAGGCATAGAAGTCAAGACATTAAAAGCCTTCACTCCTCCACTAGTTTGCTGCAGCATTTTCCTTTCCTTGAATGAATTCCTGCCTTCTCTGAATCTATATCCACAATAGACCAAAGCTGTATTATTGGATAGGAGGAAAAATTATTGTCCAAATTGTTGTCTAAATTTTTCCAGCATCCAAAAGTATGGGTAAATAATCTACCTCTAGCACACAAGTCCTTCTTTGTGGGTAACAGTAGAGCTGACAACAACTAAGGTAGATTTTCCTCCTCCTCTTCCATCTTCCCATTACTCACATACCTACTTCTTTCTCATTTGCATGACCCTAGCACCTGTTCTGAGGCATACAAGGCTACAAAGAAGGACTTGTTACCTTTGGAGACTATTAGAACAAGTTCCTAATACAAAAGACTCAGATATGCACACCATTTTATAGGTGTATATTTTAGACAGTAAGTCCGTGAAATGAGAAAACATGATCTTGAAAAATATGTAATTCTGTTACTTGTTATTACATCCTTCCTGGAACCGAAAAAGTTGACTTTTCATTTAACTGCAAAGGATTTCCTCCCAGATACTCTGGACAAAGGAACGGATTCCTTCTTCATTCCCTAACTATAAAGATAATTACCTTCTGAAAAAAAAAAATACCAAAGTGTGTTCTGAAACTACCTACACCTAGTCAATGCTTTTGCATTAATCCTCAGTAAAGATCAATTTAGTAAGCTTCATAACTACCAGGGACTCAGTCTTTGGTGAGAACTAAATATATGAATTAATTTCCACGTTGCTCTAGAGAAAGATATCTTTTTCTGGAGTTTTACTTGTTCCTTAACTAATTTGGTTGAAGGATATCTTTCTCTAGAGCAATGTGGAAATTAATTCATATATTTAGATATTAATTCATATATTAATTCATATATTTAGATATATTTAGTTCAAAGGTGAAATCTTTTTCTGTTTTGCCTGATGATCAAAAGTGATATCCTGGCTGGGCACGGTGGCTCATGCCTGTAATCTCAGTCCTTTGGGAGGCCAAGGTGGGTGGGTCACCTGAGGTCAGGAGTTCAAGACCAGCCTGGCCCACATGGTGAAACCCCATCTCTACTAAAAATACAAAAAATTAGCTGAGCATGGTTGTGCGTACCTGTAGTTCCAGCTACTTGAGAGGCTGAGGCAGGAGAATCGCTTGAACCCGGGAGACGGAGGTTGCAGTGAGCCAAGATCATGCCATTGCACTCCAGCCTTTGAAACTCCATCTCAAAAACAAAACAAAACAAAAAAAGTCGTGTCCTTTAGGATACAAACTGATGTTCCCAAGTTACTAATGGATCATATCAAAAGTCTGCCAGCTCCCATCAGGGAAAGTCATCTTGAAAACTCCCTTCCGACCCATTTCACTCTTACACATTGCCTCGCAGAGCTTACTCATGCAGAGTGCAGAGTGAGGAGAGTCTGATGGTGTAGTGGGACCTACATTGACTCCCCACCTCCTAGAGCCACACAATGTTTGTCCAAATATGCACCAGATTGTCCAGTAGAGACAATTATCATTGAAACTTCTTCCTGCCTCCCTACATGTCCTGGTCTATCCTCTTGAAATGACAACTCTGAGAATTCTAGCTTAATAGAAACCTTAGAAGGAAAAAGCAACCACAGTTTGTATCCCATTTTTTGGTTCCCTCCTAACCTATTTGGTGGCCAATGGCTATAGGATTTCAAAGGCTAGAGAGTCCCTAGGTCACAACCTCCATCTCCTTGAGGAAAGAATGCCCCTTCTTGGTGAAAAGAACAAAACAAAACAAAATCCAGGACTTGCTAAAAACATTAGCAGAAAAGAGACACAGCATCTCCTGTTACCTTCAGTCTACACCAAAATAATGATAGTCAGTCTCCACATTAAAGCAATTCCCACGCCCGATATTTCTTATTAACTCATAGTAGAAATACCAGAAGATGGGAAGATTCTTCTGAAAGTTACCCAACAGAATCAGATTCCCTGGCTGCAGCTGTGGTATGTAGCTTCCAGTTACAGTACAAAGGGAAAAGGCTTGGCCTTAATTCAGGCCCTGTGTCTTGATCATTACTTTCTTTTTCAATGTCACCTTTCGTATCTTCATCGTAACTTGACAGAGTAATACAAAAGATTGTATTCATGCTCCCTCTAGTAGCTGATCTGCCATTCTACTTTAAATCTTTGTAGTCACCTGGAGATTGGAGAGAGACCTCTCTATCTGAGGAGCTTCTCTATTTCCTATGTTTCTGTCCCCAGTCCTATAGGATTCTCTGGTCCTTGGGCCTTGTTCATCCTATTCAAGCAGCCTAACTTTTTTTCTACTATACCTGCTAGCTTCTTAGTTACTTCAGTTCCTTGACCAATCTTTTTTTTTTTTTTTTTTTTTTTTTTTTTGAGACTGAGTCTCGCTCTGTTGCCCAGGCTGCTTTGCAGTGGTACAATCTCAGCTCACCGCAACCTCCGCCCCTTGGGTTCAAGCAATTCTCATGTCTCAGCCTCCCAAGTAGCTGAGGTTACAGATGCCCGCCACCACGCCCAGCTAATTTTTTGTATTTTTAGTAGAAATGGTGTTTCACCATGTTGGCCAGGCTGGTTTCGAACTGCTGGCCTCAAGTGATCCTCCCGCCTCAGCCTCCCAATGTGCTGGGATTACAGGTGTGGGCCACCATGCCCAGCAAACTTTGACCAAACTTAGCCAGGAATCATCCCAACAATTTTGCCTTCATCAGATAGAAAGAGATGAAAGCACCAAATGAATTCTATGTCCTGAATAGCCCAGCTACAATTGCTAAGCCTCCTAATCTCCAATTTCTTTCTGCCCACTCGACATGAAATTAGGTGTATAGAGAATATCTTAAAGGTTATCGATATCCCCAAATAACAGCCATACCTTCCTGTTTCCATAAGATACACTCCCTAAGGCTACACTTCTCTCTGTTTCTCTTTGTGTTTTAACTTATCACAGTGAAAAATTCCTGAAACCCAATATAAACGTGTATTCATTATAAATTCTCTGGGTTAGCTCTTCTAGGTCCTCAATCATGGCTCCTCTCTATATATTTCCATCAACTCTAAGAAATTCTGTAATCTCTAGGAGAATGAGATGCTCTCTTGGCTTGACAGTGGTAACCTCATTTAGGTCCTCCTTCTCTTCCATGAGAACTTATGTCTTTGAGTCCCACATCCCACTGGGATGGACACTGTAGTTTCAGCAGGGATTTTCAAAAAATTAAAGTAATTTTTTGAAGTAATTAACATTTATTGAGCCCCTACTTTAGGTCAAACACTGGGATAAGCACTTTTTTTGTTTTGTTAGTTGGCAGACAGACAAGGTAGGCTCCATGATTCATGCCTTGTATAATGTCTCCTCTTCTTTTGAGTAATATGGCAGAGGTGAAGGGGTTTTTCAGAGGCAAGTAAAGTCCTAAACTGATTTTGAGTTAACCGAAAGGAAGATTATCTTGAGTAGGCCTGACTTAATCAGGTAAAGCCCTTAAAAAAGAGACTGAGTCCTTCCTTACGGCAGATACTTCTCTCTCCAGTTGCCTTGAAAGGTAAGCCGTCGTGTTGTGAGAGGAGCTATGGAGAGGGCTATGTAGTAAGAAACTATAGGCAGCCTCCAGGAGTTGAGAGCAGCCCTGGATGACAGCCAACAAGAAAATGGGAACCTCAGTCCAACAACCACAACGAATTGAATTCTGCCAACATATAAGCCTGGAAGTAGTTTTTCTCCAGTCAAGCCTCTGCATGAGAATACAGCTCAGTTGACACCTGGATTGCAGCCTTGTGAGACCCCAAGCAGAGGACTCAGCTAAGTCATGCCGGAGCCTCTGACAGTAACTATGATACAGATGTATTGTTTTAAGATACTAAGGTTGTGGTAATTTGTTACACAGCAATATAAAAATAATAGAGATTTCTAGTTTCTAGAAGTTGAGTGGTGCTATAACAAATACCTAAAAAACATGGAAACAGCTTTGGAATTGGGAAGTGGGAGCAGGCTAGAATAATTTTGAGTAACGTGATAGAAAAAGTCTAAATTTCCCTGGATGGACTATTAGTAGAGATCTAGAATTTAAGGATACTGCAGGGAAGGCTCAGAAGAAAGTAAAGAACATGCTATTGGAGTCAGGAGGAAAAGGATCCTTCTTATATAGTGGCAGAATGGCCTAGCAAAATTATGTCCTGGAGTTACATGCAAATCAGAGCCTGTAAGTAACAAATTTGGTTATAAAGAGACTTCCAGGCAAAGTGTTGAAGATTTCTCCTGATTTCTTCTTTCAGCTTGTAATAAAATGTGAGATGTGAAAGATAAATTTGAGAAAAGAATTATTAGATAAAAAGAAACCAGAACTACATAATTTTTAAATTATCAGCCTCTCCAAAAGGCAAAACACACTACAATTAAGAGACTCCATCATGAATCTCTGCTGGGTATCACTGTATAATCCTTTGCTGAAAAATCAGAAATATAAAAAGTTTAGATTAATCAGGCACACAAAGTGCTCTTTTAAGAGAATCACTTTGCCTCCCAGACATCAATCAAACCAAAGTCCTCTAGTCGGAAGCTTCAGGACACTGTCCCTTCCCCTTCTCAGCAGAAGGCCGAAGTATGGAAGGGTTTAACTGAAAATGGTCTATAAATGTGGTTTTTTTCTAATAAACTCTGCTGTAATACATCAAAGACCCACACGTTCTTGAAAACTTAATTCAGCAGAAACACTGCAACTTAAACTGAAAGACAAAAAGAGTACAAAATGAAAGGAGGCTGCTATATGACTCCCCACAAAAAAAAATCCTAATAGCAGGAAGAAGGCTAATAAAACTACTCAGTTGTGAACACATGCTACCTTTCATGAAAAAGGAAGGATGACTCAGAGGGCAGAATTAAGAACCCAGAGAGTAAAACTATGAACCATAGAAAATTACATTCATATCTTGAAACGTAATGAAGGAACGCCAACTATAGCTTTCCCAGCTGGATTTCAAGACTATTATGAAAAGGTGACTCACTTTTAAACTTTTATTTTCCCCTTTTTTGAACTAAAGTGCCTATTGCTTTGATCCTATGTCTGTCCCATCATTGTATGTTAGGTATATGGGAGACAGATAACTTGGATCTTTAGTTTCACCAGTCTGTAGACATAGACCAACAGTTCCCCAGAAGGTATACTTAACAGATTACACCTAGGAGTTTAATCCATGCCTGGACTTAATTTAGATAATAAAATTTTGGAGGTCAAATAATTCATAGTGGGATGACACTCTCAGAACTGGGAAGGGTGTATTAGTCTGTTTTTACATTGCTCTAAAGAAAAACCCACGACACGGTAATTTATACAGAAAAAGGGTTTAATTGACTCCAGAGTTCTGCATGGCTGGGGAAGCCTCAGGAAACTTACAATCATGGCAGAAGGGGAAACAGGCACGTCTTACATGGCAGCAGGAGAGAGAAAAACAGGGGAAACTGCCACTTATAAAACCATCAGATCTCATGAGAACTCACTCACAATCATGAGAACAGCATGAGGGAAACCACCTCCATGATCCAATCACCTCCCACCGGCTCCCTCCCTTGACAAGTGGGGATAGCAATTCAAGATGAGATTTGGTTGGGGACATAGAGCCAAACCAAATTTATCAAAGGGGATAAATTTATTTATGTGAGAGGGACATGAAGCACTTGGGCCCAGAAAGTAGATTGTGGTAAGCAGATCTTAAGGTTCCCATGTCCTGGTGTCCACATATTTATGTAATTTTCTCCCTTGAGTCTAAGTGGGACCTGTGATTTGCTTTTAGCCAATAGAATATGGCAAAGATGATAGGATATAACTCCCATGATCATGTTACTTTTTAGAAGCCACCATTCCAGCAGATGAGGACAAGAAGTTCTTCCATGCTGGCTTTGAAAAGGCAAGTCACCATATTTAGAGAAGGCCTATGGAGAAAAGCATGTGGCAAAGAACTATGGGCAGCCTCTGAGAGCTGAGAATGGCCTCCAGACAAGAAAGTAGGAACCTCAATCCTATAATTATAAGACGAATTCTGCCAACAACCTTAGAAAGCTTGGAGACAGATCTTTACCCAGCTGTCTTAGTCCATTTGTGCTGTTATAATAGAATACCTGAGACTGGGTAATTTATAAAGAATAGAAATTAATTTTCTTACAGTTTTGCAGGCTGGGAAGTCCAAGATAAAAGCACCAGCATCTGGCAATGGCCTTCTTGCAACATCCTCCAACAGAGAGGAACAACATGTCCTCACATGGCAGAGGAGCACTGAGGAAAAAGAGGACAAAATTCACTCTTTCATAAGAGCATTAACCCCACATATGAGGGCAGAGCCCTCATGACCCTTTTGCTTCCTAAAATTCTCATATTCTAATACCACCACAGTGGGAACCTAATTTCAACATGAGTTTTGGAGCAGACAAACATTCAAACCATAGCACCACTCAAACCTTTGATGAGACCACATCCTCAGCAAACACCTAGATTAAAATCTTGTGAGATCTTAGAGCAGAGAACGTAACTGCACTATGCCTGGACTTCTGACTTATAGAAACTGTGAGATAATAAATGTGTGTCTTCAAACCCCCAAATTTATGGTAATTTGCTACACAGCAATAGAAAACTAAAACATGTCATTTGATCATCTTAATAAAAAATGGTTTTGATAATGGCCATTTTATTACAGAAAAAAGATAAATAATCACAGATAGTAAGTAACAAACTCAAGATCACACAGGTGGTAAAGAGCAGACAGAGAACTGTAAATCTGGTTTCCTTCCCATGACATTATGTGGTCTCGCAGAGAATAAACCATGGTTGCCTCTGCAACTGCCCATCTAACCCAAAGCTCTCATTTTCCTTGTCCATTATGGGCAAAGCCATCTGAACAACAGCTCTTGTTTGCCTTTCACCTCTGAGGATAATAGCCCTTTATGTTGAATTATCATTTCATAGTTTCTCAATTAAATGAAGTGAATAGTAGTCATGCCCAGAAACAGAGTAAACTCAAAACTTTGTGGGAAAAAGAAGAGACATTCCATTTCAGTAACTTTTTCACCAAAATCCCCATCTGCTCCTTCCCTGACAGTGAGAAAAACAAAACCCACTAAGGCAACATGTGATAAGCATATTTTTGCAGTATCTGAGGCTATTTCTTCTTCTTTGTCTCTCCATTAACTTAAATTCTTAAAACTCTCAGGTGCTTTATTAAACACAAAAGCTAACAAAGTCCTTCATTTGTTCTTTTCATTTTAAGAAGAAATGTCATAATACACTTCTGATCTGATATTCTAATAGTACCCATACCATTTAAGAACAGAGTGATATCCATTCTAAATTTAATATAGATGTAATAAATGCTCAAGTAAGACAAGCACTCAGAATTTCAGGCTTATTTTTGAAGTTGTGTTATTTCCATTGGGCATGGCAACAATTTCTGAAGTCCAAGATAGTTTTTTGTTTGTTTGTTTGTTTGTTTGTTTGTTTTGAGACAGAGTCTCTCTCTGTAGCCCTGGCTGAAGTACAGTGGTGCAATCTCAGCTCACTGCAGCCTGCGCCTCCCGAGTTCAAGCAATTCTCCTGCCTCAGCCTCCCTAGTAGCTGGGATTACAGGCATGTGCCACTACGCCCAGCTAATTTTTGTATTTTTAGTAGAGACAGGCTTTCACAATATTGGCCAGGTTGGTCTTGAACCCCTGACCTCAAGTGATCCACCCACCTCTGCCTCCCAAAGTACTGGGATTACAGGCATGAGCCACCAAGCCCAGCCAAGTCCAAGAGACTTTTAAGACTCCTTTGTTCAAATAAGTCTTCCAAGGAGATATGTATATTAAGAGAGACAAAAAGAAGTTAGCAGTTATAGACACATTCAGAGATTGCATAGTAGTAATAAGAGTAATATTCATTGTTACTGCTCTTAATTTGACATATTTCTACTTCGACAGAAGTTTATCTGTAAATACAAGGAAGTAAGGAAATCTTCTCCCTATATCTTCCTAAGATTCCATTCTGCTAGAGGTTTTTCATTGAGAAGACTCAACTTTTTGAGACACAACTCTGGTATTGTGTTATGAAAAAAAGAGCAGGCCTAGTTTACTAAGAGAAAAAGTAGAGAAAGAATTGAACAGAATTTTTCCTTAATGATAATGGAACATGTATTCATGTGATATTTTCTCTATATTTCCTATATAGCTCAGAAAGGAGTCCAGTTTTTAGCAGAACACAACAGGGTCCCTACAAAGAAAGCTTTTTCTGCAGCTTTAGGAAAAGCTCAGACTTTAGGAAAGATCAGAGAAATGCCTGACAGGAAGAGATCGGCAATCCTAGCTGTCACTGACTCTCCATCTGACTTCGCCTCTCTGCCCCACAGTTCCAAATGTCATTTTGTCCAAGCTGGAGATGGCTTCCTGGATCATTGGGCTCTTGTTTTCCTCCAGGAAAAGATTTATGTAGACAACTTCCTTTAGTTTATTCAGAATAAAGCTGGAATTTTCCCAAATCAACTAGAAAACAGGCAGTAAAGGAAAGAAACATGGAAGCCTAAAAATAGGAAAGTTTTCAGAACATCCATTATTAGGTCAGTTCTTAAAAGTGCTCAGTCATCACGAGTACTGTGTTCCATCTTCAGGACTCAAAACTGAAGAAGACATAATCTCTGTTTCTGGGGATTACAGTCAGTGAGCCAAGGGAAAACAGAGAAGACTATGAAGGATTACAATCAAGAGTGTGTGGTAAATGTTTTAACAACCAGCTCTTCAGAAAATAAAATTCCTGTTTTGTAGCATTTGCCTGTTTCTATTACATAAATATCCTTTCTATGTCTGCTTTCAAATGACCAACTCCAGTTTAAAATTGTGAGGCATGCAAAGTAACACATCATTATATAATATACCCTCTCCCTCTTCTTTACACACACACACATATATGCAATGAAAAAAACATAGACTTGGATTCAGCAACATAGATTATAGTAAAATAATCAGAAAGTGATGGGTTTTGAGTTTTACTGCCCTTGTTTTTATATACTTTATTTAATTATAAATCTATATAATTTTTATTGAAGTGAAATTAACATAACATAAAATTAACCACTTTAAATTGTACAGTTCAGTGGAATTTAGAACATTCACAAGGTTGTGAAACAACCACCTTGATCATATTCCAAAATATTTTTATCACCTCAAAAGAAAACCTCATACTCACTAAGCAGCCACTCCCCAGTTCCACCTCACCTAGCCCTTGCCAACAACCAATCTTCCATTAGTCTCTATGGATTTATCTCTTTTGAATATTTCATATACAGGGATTCACATAATATTTGAACTTTTTGATCTGGCTTAAGCATAAGGTTTTCAAGTTTCATCTACTTAGCATTTCAAAGTTTATCACTTAGCATAAGGTTTTCAAGGTTTATCTACATTGTAGCAAATATCAATACTCCCTTCATTTTATGGTTGAATAGTATTCCATTGTCTGGATATACTACATTTTGTTTATCCATCATCATATGATAGACATTTGAGTTACTTCCAACCTTTTTTTGGCTACTGTAAAAAAGACTACTGTGAACATTCATGTAGAAGCATTTGTTTGAATACCTATTTTCAATTAATTAGAGTATATAGTAGAATTGTTGGGCCACATGGTAACTAAAATTAAACTTTTTAAGGAACCAAAAGACTGTTTCCTATTACAGCAGCATCATTTAGCATTCCTACCAACAATATATGGAAGATTCACTTTCTGGACATCATGTCATCACTTGTTATTTTTCTTCATTATTATTATGATACTTATCCTAATAGGTGTGGAGTGGCATTTTAGTGTAATACAGATGTCCTTTTTCCATAACTAATGATATTAAGCATCTTTTGATGTGCTTACATTTTCCTTGAGGAACTTTCTATTCAAGTACCATGCCATTTTTATACTTGGGTTGCTTGCCTTTTTGTTGTTGAGTTATAAGGGTTCTTTATATTTTCTGGATATTAAATTTATCAGATATACAACTTGCAAATATTTTCTCCCATTCTTTGGATTGACTTTATATTTTCTTTTTCTCTTTTTTTACTGATTCATAAGAATTGTACATTTTGGGGTATACATGATAGTTTGATACATACATACAATGTGTATTGATCAAATTAGGAAAATTGAGATATCTATCACCATTAGCATTTATCTTTTATGTTGTGAACATTCCAATTCTTCTCTCTTAGCTATTTTAAAATATATAATACATTATTGTTAACTATTGTCACTCTACTGTACTACCAACATGAGATCTTATTCCCTCTTTCTAACTGTATTTTTTGTATCCATTAACCAATCCCTCATCATTCCCCTTACCACCCATCCAATTCTTAAATCTAAGACCTAAAACTATGAAACTCCTAGAAGAAAACACTGGGGAAACTCTTTAAGACATTTTTTTATATTTGTATGCTTTTAGCCTCAATTTCATTTATTCTTGCTCTGATCTTTATTTCTTTCCTTCTACTATTTTTAGCTTTGGTTTATTCTTGCTTTTCTAGTTTCCTGAGGTGCATCATTAGGTTGTTTATTTGAAATCTTTCCATTTTTTTTTTATGTAGGCATTTACTGCTATAAACTTCCCTCTTAGTACTTCTTTTGCTGTAGCCCATTGATTTTAGTATGTTGTCTTTTCACTTTCCTTTATTTCAAGAAATTATTTAAATTCCTTCTTAATTTCTTCATTAGCCAATAGTTAGTCAGGAACACATAACTTCCATGTGTTTGTATAGTTCCCAAGGTGCCTCTTACTGATTTCCAGTTTTATTCACTGTGGTCAGAAAATACACTTAGTATGATCTTGATTTCTTTGAATTTGTTGAGATTGGTTTTGTGTCATTGCTTATGGTCTGTCCTAGAAAACATTCCACGTGCCAATGAGAGGAATATGTATTCTGTGGAAGTTTGGTGAAATGTTCTATAGATGTCATTTAGGTCTAATGTGTAGGTTAACTCTACTTTTTCTTTGTTGATTTTCTGTCTGGATGATCTGTCCATTACTGAGAGTATGGTGTTGAAGACCCCCACTATTATTATATTGCAGTCTATCTCTCCCTTTAGATCTATTAATGTTTGCTTTATATACTAAGGAGCTTCAGTGTTAGGTACATATAGGTTTATAATTGTTGTATCTCTGATATAGTGTAAATGTTTGTCCCCTCCATATCTCATCTTGAAATGTGATCTCAAGTATTGGAGGTGGGCATAGTGAGGAATGTTTAGTTCATGGGAGAAGATCCTTTATGAATGTTTTGGTGTCCTCCTCAGTGTAATGAGTGAGTTCTCACTCTAGTAGTTTATGCAAGAGCTGGTTGTTTAAAAGAGCCTGGCATCTCACTCCTGCTCTCCCTCTCATTATGTGACATGCCTGCTCCCCCTTCAGATTCTACCATGATGGAAGCTTCCTGAGGCCTCACCAGAAGCAGATGGTGGCAATATGCTTCTTGTACAGTCTGCAAAACCATGAGCCCAAATAAACTTGTCTTCTTTATAAATTACTCAGCCTCAGGTATTTCTGTATACCAATGCAAAAAGGATTAATACAATTTTCTTGTTGAATTGACCATTTTATCATCATATAGTGACTTTCTTTGTCTTTTGTTATAGTCTTTCATTTGAAGTCTATTTTAGCTGATGTAAGTATAGCTACTCTTGACCTTTTCCTGTTTCCAGTTGTATGGAATATATTTTTCCCCTCCTTTACTATCAGTCTATGTGTAACTTTACAAGTGAAGTGAGTATATTGAAGCCAGCATATGGTTGGGTCTTGTTTATTTATAAATTCACCCAATCAATACCTATTAACTGGAGAACTGGGATTATTTACATTCAGTGTTAATTTTGATAAATAATTTTGATAAATTACTATTGCCATTGTGTTGCTTGTTTTCGTTTGTTTTGAGAGTCCTCTCTTTCTTTTTTACTTTCTTACTGTCTTCTTTTGTTGTTAGTAATTTTCTCTGGTGGTATGTTTTAATTTGTTGTTTTTTATTTTTATTTTTAGTGAACTTATTATAGCCTGTTGTGCTGTGGTTAACATCAGGCTTACAGAAAATTTCTTATAGATATAAAAAATTATTTTGGTGGTGGTGAATTCTCCCAGATTTTGTTTGTCTAGGAAAGACTTCCTCTCTCCTTCATATTTAAAGGGTATTTTACTGGATTTAGAATTCCTGGGTAGCAGTTTTCTGTCTTTGAGCATTTGAAAATGTCACTCCATGCCCTCCTGACCTATACAGTATCCAGCAAGAACTCTGTTGCCAGATGAACTGGACCTTCTTCATATGTTATTTGCTTTTGCTTTTTTTTCTGCTTTTACAATCCTTTCTTTGTCTTTGACTTCTTCAAAGTCATATATCTTCAGGTAGTCTTATTTGGATTGAACGTTTGATGTTCTCAGACCTTCCTGTACCAGAATATTTATATCTTTCTCAAGTTTCAGAAAGTTTTCTCTCTGTATATATATTTATACATATATATACATATTTTGAGGCAGGGTCTCACTCTGTCACCCAGGCTGCAGTACAGTGGCATGATCATGCTCACTGCGACTTCCATCTCCCGGGCTCAAGAGATCCTCCCATCTCAGCTTCCCAAGTAACTGAGACCACAGGCACATACCACCACGCCCAGCTAATTCTTGAATTTTTCTGTAGAGACAGGGCCTTGCCATGCTGCCCAGGCTGGCTTCAAACTCCTGGGCTCAAGCAATCTACGCACCTCAGCCTCCCAAATTGCTGGGATTACCAGGTGTGAGCCACCATGCCCATCCTGTTTTTGTTTTTTGGGTTTTTTAAATAAGCCTTCTACCGCTTACTCTCTTACTCTTGCTCAGCTCCCTCTTGAACAGCAACAATTTTTACATTTGGTCTCTTAAGGTAATTTTCTATATCTTGTGCCTAGGTGGTCTTTGTTCCTTTCATTATTTTTCCTCATCAGACTATCTACTTTCAAATAGCCAGTCTTTGAGCTCACTGATTCCTTCATCTGCTTAGTTCATTCTGGTGCTGAGAGCCTCTAAAGGGTTCTTTGCTGTAGCAAACGTATGTCTCAGTTCCAATATTTTTGTTTGGTTTTTTAAATTATTGTTTCAATCACTTTGTTACATTTTCTGACATGCTTCTGAACTGCTTTACCTTAGAGATAATTGAGTTTCTTTTGGGCAGAGAGTTCACAGATCACTATCTCATTAGATTCAGTCATTGGATTTTTGCTTAGTCTTTCTGAGGAGGTAATGGCTCCCTGATTGTTGTTGTTTCTTGTGGGCTTGTATCAATGTCTTTGCATTGAAGGAGAAGTTATTTATTCCAGTTTTCTCTCTTTGGTTTGTTCTGGTTTTTATTTAATATATTTATTTAGTAAATATTTACCACTAGATTGCTGCCTCCTTTTTAAGTCTAGGTGGTGCCTTAAGCCTAAGTTCACCTTGGCTCTGGTAAATGTTATAGCACTGCCTGTCCTGAATGGGGGAGGTCTCAAAAGGATTATCCCAGCAATGTGGGAAGGCTGGCCAATGGTTCATGCCCAGGGGACCTATGGAACTTACCTCCTACAATGTTCTGCTGCTAAACAGCCACTCTGATTTGGCTTCTCCTTTGGCCAAGTTACAGAGCAGAATTGCCTAGGATGTGGATGATATTCTCACTTCCTCCCCTTGTCTTTGCTTGTACTCAAGGATATTTATCCCTTTAGGTAGTCATGGTGCTTCCTGTGGGTTAAGGCAAAGACAGGTCAACTTGCAGGGAACTCAAGAAAGTGGGAAAGCTAACTGACCACCTCAATTTCACATTTTCCAGTGTAGAAACTTTGAGTTGGGGGTCGGGAGAGATTTTCTATGTTCTTAGTACCAAAGAGAATAATGTGTAGGGTCATTACAGATGTGGAAATTTGATTCTCATACCATCTGCTCAGAGTTTTTCCACTTCTGTGTGATCCTGGAAACTGCCTTATCCTCATATTTGAGCTCTGGGTTATTGATGGTAAAAATTTCCATGCTATGTATTTACTTTTGGTTTTCTGAGTGGGAAGAGGAAAACTAGCTTGCTCCATGCCATAATTTTGCACCTGTAAGTCTTTAATTTTTGTTTTAAATGTCCCTTTTCCATGATCATTCTTTAAGAATATTTCACTGTAAATAAAATTTTTGTCTGACATTTTCTTTCAGTGAAATAAATATTCAATTCTACTCTCTTTTGGCTTCCACTATAGCTGTTGAGAAATCAGCTCTCTGTTAGGATTTTAAAGGTAAACTCTTTTTCTAGTTGTATTTGTACTTTCTACATGTATTTGTTGTTTTGTTGTTGTTCTTGTTATTTTCTGCAGTTTTATTCTGATACATCTGAGTGTAAAGTTATTTTACTTTAATTTTTTGCTTAGTGTTTGCAAAGGTCTTAAACTTTGTCTTTAATTTATAATGGAAATTTTTCATTCATTATTGCTTCAGATTATTTACCTCTTCTGTCAGATATTTTTTACCAGGTAAATTACTTAAGCCTTTAAAAAATTGTCTTATGCGTGTCTCTACTTATTTCAGATGTCTTTCGTTGGAAAGAATGGCTTGAGCTGCTGAGTTTACTATTAATTAAAGTGCAGATTTAAATTGTAGAGACACTGAGGAAGAAGAAATGCACAAGACAAAAATTACTGCAAGATGGTGTTTTACTCTATTTTGTGTTGCTATAGCAGAATACTTGAGACATGGTAACTAATAATAAACAAATTTATGGCTCAAAGTTCTGGAGGCTGGGAAGTCCAAGGTCAAGGTGTCAGCATCTTGCAAGGGCCTTCTTGCTCTGTCATCACATGGCAGAAGCACAAGAGGCGAAAGGGGACAAAATTCAACCTTTCATGACAGCATTAACCCCACCTGTGATGGCATACCCCTCATGGCCTAATCACCTCTCAATGCTAATCACCTCTCCTGCCTCTTAATACTATTACAATGGCAATTAAATTTCAACATAAGCTTTGGAGACAGCAAACATTCAAACCATGGAAGGTGGAATGGCTATTATAGCCATCCAATATACATGGTGAAGACAAAATCTAAGGGAGAGTTGATAGGGTGTCAAAAAGAAGTAAAATTAAATAGAGGTTTAAGAGGACAAATGGAAAAGATATTATGTACTAAATTCATGTTATGAAGAAGAAGGATGAACAAGATGCCCATTGGCATGCCATTCAGTAGGACAAGAATTACAGGATGAAGGGAAATTGAATAAAGTATGAAATTGAAACATGTAAAATCTCATCTCATCTGCTGGTCAAGGATATATACTGAAGGTAGTAAGGGGAAAAACATAACATTAATTAAACATTAAATACAAGAGAGCATTTGGGTCTACAGACACAGATGAAGGTAGCATCAACAGAGAGACAGCTACTAATGTAACAGAAGGATGATATTAACTAGGGAAAATTAAGAGTAAGAAGGGAGTGACAAGCATAAACCAGGTTAGTAGCACATTTAAAAGGGCAGGAAAGCAAATAAATATTATGAAATGCCCTAGGAAGAAGTGACACAGAGACAGGAAGGAAACCAGGCAACACAGATTTCATGGAAACTAGTAAAGAAAAGATGATCTGTTGGTACCATCATTCTTAAAAAAAGAAAAAAAACAGCAAGCTACCAAACTCAAGCATATTTTCAAACTCCATCTCTCATCTTAATGTTTTGCATGCAATTGATTCTATGTAAAAGGAAGTGTCAAAATAAGTCTAGTAAGTTGCAAACCACAAAGGCAATCCATATTGAGAATACCTAATGATGGCTTGCACACAAAAAAGGGTATTAAAAAATTTTGTTAAAACAATTAAATGAGGAATGAGAAAGCCTTGTAGATGTGCATACTAGTATACTTACACTTTTGGCCATGTGGCTGACACTTCCTAAGGTCAGAACAGTCAGCTAACTGAGTGTCTGTTTTGTATGCAGCCATGGCCACAGGAGAACACACCCCTGATGAACCTCTGCTCAGAGGCAAAAGGAGCAAGATCTCTAAAAGATGCTGAGAGAAGTGGGCCTGGATGTTGAGTATTGGTTACCCAAGCTGCAGAAACACCTGGATGTGACCTGTGTCCAGACCTTACAACACCTAGAAAAAAACAACTTCCAGAAGCTGAAATCCCAGACACAACATCCATGGGAGAAAAGAGCCTTGGAGAAGCTGCTTACCCTGTCACACCCAAAAAGTCTTTCAGCATTACAGGAGTCTCAGGTGGAGAGGGCAAAGAGAAAGCAGAAGCAGGCAGAATAGGCACTGCAGGAGCTGAGGGACTTGCTGACAGAAGGGAAGCAGACACAGGAAGAGGCAGTGAGGACAAGAGAAGCAGAGCTGAGACAAGCGATGGACATCCCTGAAGAGTACTGGCCATCCCCTGAAGAGCCTGTAAAGGAAGTCATGGAAAACCTGCAGAGACAACTCAACCTCATGGAGTGGACACTGTGCCACAGGCAAAATCTCCCAGATAGAGATGTGGTGAGATGGGCATCTGGAGGGCTGACCCTCCAGGGAATTTACAAAGCCAACCACCAAAGGGGCCTGACAAAGAAGAGAGAGGAGTTGCTCAGTGTCCCCAAAGAGTTCTTACTTTCGGATCCTCAGCAAGGAACACAAATGAAAACAAAGGAATTCACATCTCCTCAGGCTGAATTCATGTTTACCCAGACGGTAGAGAAGCTGGGCTTTAGTTTAACTACTTCAGCCAAGGACAGAAGTTGGGGGTTTAGTCTAGAAGCTGGTTTGGATCACAGCAAACATTCAGAATCCAAGGAAACCCAACAATCAAGTTCTAAGCATTCTTATTTCTGCTCAACCAAGTTCAGCTACATCCCCCTGGCCTCCTGCCACTTTCCCACTGATCAGCTGCAGTTATCCAAGCCTGCTCTCCAGGAATTGAAATGTATTGAAGACCTTCTGAGTCAGACAGCAAACCCAGACAGATTCTCCTTGCTGAGGCACAGGATTGTAAACTTCTTCCACAGGTTTGGCTCTCATGTTAACCAAGGCCCTCTGCACCTGGGAGGAATCTACTGGTGGAAGGCCATTTCAGAGGGTTATTGCAGGGAGCAGTTGGCGGAAGTGACGCAGTAGTCTGCAGAGGCCCTGGACATTTTCATAAGGGACAGCTACAGTGGCTTTGGAGTGAAAGTTGCTGCAGATGTGAATGTTTCAGACTCTCATTCAAAAAGAGCCACTCAGACCAAAACTTCCCAAAATCTCCAAACCGAGGTCCAATTATCTGTGGCCTAAACAGGTGGCCCACCAGAAGCAGATGGCCTTGTCCAGTGGAAAGCTGGCCTCATGGCCAGCAATCAAACCTGGTGTGTCATTGACCACAGGCTTCAGTTGGTGCCAATTCGGGACATTATCCTCTCCAGCCACAGAAGCAATTTTAAGGATCCTCTTCAAGTGGCTAACTTCCTGAAAGACAGCTACACTGCTCTGACTAGCATCACTGCCGAGATCCAGGAAGGGGAAGAGTTACTGAGTGCTGGGAAGGAGGCCAGGGTTTTTCTAGAGGATGTAAAATCTTGAGAGGTATCTGATCCTGAAGAGCAACTTATAAAACTGATAAATTTCATGAAAATGTGGAGTCAATAACTAAAAAGTTATGACACAAGACACTTGGATCAATATATGTCTCACAGATTGGGATCTGCAGAATTTTCTAGTAAACACTGTCAATTTTTGCAAAAACTCTTCCATTTATAAAACTAAACATATTAAATCTCATTTGCGCAGCCTTCTGGATCCTCACATCTACAGAGTACAAACTTTCCTCAGGCTTACTTCATCATGCAGTGGATCTTCCAGTCAGATTCAGAGCAAGAGTAGGTGAATATTTCCCAGTTTTCTCAATTAATTGAGATCTTAAAAGAAACCCAGAATGAACTCATGGAAGTAAATGTCAAATCGGAGTCCCCAGAAACAGTGGAGGAAGCTCAAAGAAAGTCCATTTATGAGGTCAGCTTGGCTCTCAGCTGCTTCTTGAATTATCTCCAAAAAGCAGAGCAGACAGACACAACTCTTGCTACTTTCCATTGCAGCTGCTGCAGGATATCGTGTGGTAAACAATACTTTTCAGAGTCTCTTGGGGTGTGGTGAGTTAAGCTTCCTACTAGATGAAATGCAAACTGCCCAAAATAAATACCAGGAGCTTAAGAATATTTGCAGCTACAGGGCTCAGGCATTCCTAGTTCTCACAGGTCTGACAGCCACAGTTGGAGGCACAGCTATTTCTTCAGAAGAGAAAACACAATGCATGTCATTAATGAGACATCACATGGGACAATCATTGTCCAAAGAAGTTGCACATGTCCTCACCAAACCTGGAGCAGATCACGATTGGGAAAACTAGAGAAAGAATTGAGATTGCTTATTAATGGGGATTATTGTTTTTTATTATTATTATTATACTTTAAGTTCTAGGATACATGTGCATAACGTGCAGGTTTGTTACATATGTATACTTGTGCCATGTTGCTGTGCTGCACCCATCAACTCGTCAGCACCCATCAACTCCTCATTTACATCAAGTATAACTCCCAATGCAATCCCTCCCCCCTCCCTCCTCCACATGATAGGCCCCAGTGTGTGATGTTCCCCCTCCCGAGTCCAAGTGATCTCATTGTTCAGTTCCCACCTATGAGTGAGAACATGCAGTGTTTGGTTTTCTGTTCTTGTGATAGTTTGCTAAGAATGATGGTTTCCAGCTGCATCCATGTCCCTACAAAGGACACAAACTCATCCTTTTTTATGGCTGCATAGTATTCCATGGTGTATATGTGCCACATTTTCTTCATCCAGTCTGTCACTGATGGACAATTGGGTTGATTCCAAGTCTTTGCTATTGTGAATAGTGCCGCAGTAAACATACGTGTGCATGTGTCTTTATAGCAGCATGATTTATAATCCTTTGGGTATATCCCCAGTAATGGGATGGCTGGGTCATATGGTACATCTAGTTCTAGATCCTTGAGGAATCGCCATACTGTTTTCCATAATGGTTGAACTAGTTTACAATCCCACCAACAGTGTAAAAGTGTTCCTATTTCTCCACATCCTCTCCAGCACCTGTTGTTTCCTGACTTTTTAATGATCGCCATTCTAACTGGTGTGAGAAGGTATCTCATTGTGGTTTTGATTTGCATTTCTCTGATGGCCAGTGATGATGAGCATTTTTTCATGTGTCTGTTGGCTGTATGAATGTCTTCTTTTGAGAAATGTCTGATCATATCCTTTGCCCACTTTTGGATGGGGTTGTTTGTTTTTTTCTTGTAAATTTGTTTGAGTTCTTTGTAGGTTCTGGATATTAGCCCTTTGTCAGATGAGTAGATTGCAAAAATTTTCTCCCATTCTGTAGGTTGCCTGTTCACTCTGATGGGAGTTTCTTTTGCTGTGCAGAAGCTCTTTAGTTTAATTAGATCCCATGTCAAAAGAACAAAGCTGGAGGCATCATGCTACCTGACTTCAAACTATACTACAAGGCTACAATAACCAAAACAGCATGGTACTGGTACCAAAACAGAGATATAGACCAATGGAACAGAAGAGAGTCCTCAGAAATAATACCACACATCTATAGCCATCTGATTTTTGACAAACCTGAGAGAAACAAGAAATGGGGAAAGGATTCCCTATTTAATAAATGGTGCTGGGAAAATTGGCTAGCCATAAGTAGAAAGCTGAAAATGGATCCTTTCCTTACTCCTTACACGAAAATTAATTCAAGATGGATTAGAGACTTACATGTTAGACCTAAAACCATAAAAACCCTAGAAGAAAACCTAGGTAGTACCATTCAGGACATAGGCATGGGCAAAGACTTCATGTCTAAAACACCAAAAGCAACGGCAGCAAAAGCCAAAATTAATGGGGATTATGAAGAAGAAGTCACCATCTCTTCTTTGCAAATGGAAGAAGTGAGCAAGCAAAGTCTCTTCTATGGAAAGAAACAGCCTCATGAACCACATGACAATGAAAATAGCAAATGGGAGATGATAAAAAAAAAGGAGCCTTCCTAGACTTACTCCAGGGTCTAGGTCTAGAACAGTACTACCCCAAAAAATTGAGCAAAGCTAATTTCCATCTAGTCTATAAGACTTCTGTGTACAACACCCAGCCCAGCTCTGAACAGGAGCTTCCCTTCTATTTCCTGCAGAAACTACTGATGATGAATTATGAGCTGAGATACCTAGTCTTCAAAGATGGTAGAAACACAGAACACCAAGTACATCCAAATGCCTCAGATCAGGAAGATGAAGCTTTTGATCCGTATGAAAACATTTTTGAAGACAGTGATAGTCCCACTAAATCTTCATCCACTAAGCCTAGCTCCCATATTCACCCAATGGATATTCAGATGACAATTTTTCACTGTGCAGATGATTTTGCCAGACAATATATTTTGGCCAAACTTTCCACTTGTCAGCTTTCCCTCCCCCTTTTGCTGCCTAATCCCTGTACTTCTCAGATTGAATTCTCTCTCTGGTCTCTCTGTCAAATTACAAGAAGTTGGCGAGAAGCAAGGAAATCACCAAAAGGGAAGAACCATTATAAGAATCAGCAGATGTGTTGTGTCTCTACCTCAATTGTGTCCTTCATAAGAGTTGGAAATAGCCTCTCTGCTTCCAAATCTCAGATTATGAACTGTCTTCTCAGTAAACAGAAACATGATGTGTTTTTTACTGACACTGCAGAGGGAGCAGGAAAGATTGCCTCTTGATGGGGGATGTGGTAGAAATCTACTGGTTCTGTCCAGGAGGGGAAGATGAGGACAGATTTGACAACGATGTGACCTTCACCAATCTTCATGGAGATGCAAAGGAACATGAGCAGCAGCTCAACTTCCTGAAGGAGGTGTCTACTGTCATTGTGGTCCTCATGTCAGCCACTGACGACAATGAAGGAAACTGAAAAATTGTCCATAACTTGTGGCAGGCATCGAGGCCATTGATCTGATTGCTCAATGACAAAGAAGCAACCATGACCAGTAATTCTGGCCAAAGAATGAGAATGGGTATCAAGGATAGGAATGAGGCAGAATTAATGGAGGAACTCACAGCTACAGTCAGACATTTGGAAAGAAATTTTGAAAATAAGCTAATAGCCCTTAAAAAAAAACTTATTTCAGATAGCAAAAGACAAGCCAATGAACTCATTCGTTTTAAAAACAAAAGTCAAGAAAGACTGAATAAGATAAACACAGATTTTGAAAAAGAAGTATTGGAAAGGAGCCGAAAGTTCGCTTTAACTGTAAAGGGTAAAGAATTGAGTGAGGAAGAGTTACATGAGAAATTCAATCAACTTTGGAAAAACTGGGTCTGTGATGTATCCACAACTCTCCGCAAGTCACAGAGTCTGACATTGATTTGGATTCTGAAAACATCCTTTGGGAGTATTTCAAAAACAAGACGAATGACGTGGGCTTACTGACGAGAAATTCTGCAGAGAAATTTCAAATCAATTATGATAAACTTATCAAAGTGAATAAGAAATATAATCGTATCCCAACGACATTAACAGTCTTTGAGAAAGAGTTCATTAATATGACTACTGACCACATTGTTTCGAGATTTAATAAAATTATTAACAACATGTGGAAGCAACAGTGTGGTTACAACCCAAGTTATTTCCATGAGATTCTAAAGACAATAGAAGAGGAAGTGAAATCTGCATCTACTCAGAAAAGATACACATTTACAAATACATTTATCATTGACTTATGTGTGTGTTTATTTCAAAGAGCAACAGAGAATTTTAAGGAAATACACAGGGCATTCAAGAGAGCAAATGATCCCGTGAACTATCTTGAAAGTAAGAAAGATGACTTCTTCACGAGTTTTAAGATCTGTCAAGGAGCAACCTCCATCAAACTATTTGTTGATGTTCTGTGGTATAAGCTCACTCCTGCAGTCTCCACTACCATATGGGAGGAAATGACGATTAAAATTGTGGGGGACATGAGCGCTACCTGCCCTGCATTCAATGGAAACAGGACTAACCTGGAGAAACACATTCGCATCTCTCTGGCAGAAGAAGAAAACTTTGATAATTACTGGGAATACCTTCATAATTCAGAATCGTTTTTTAGGAGTTACATCAAAAATCATATTAAAAGATATTGTTCAGACAATGGAGGTGAAAAAATGAAGACTTTTTTTGAAAAAAGCTCAATTGATATCAAGAATACCATCCTCTGTGCCATCCATGAATCCACATCAGTAGCTAAAGATAAAAGCAGCACTGCTTCTGGGTGGTTGGATTTATTCTGTGATTGCCTGGGGTGTAACTTGATCTTTCCACGAAAAGACTTGATAAGCATTGAACACCAGGAGATAAAACATACTGAGTTTCTTAAAGAAACCATGAGTGCAGCTTTGGATCTCACAATGAAGAAAATAGAACAGAATTATTCAAGTATGCCTATAGAAGCAATGCTTTCTAAAATTGAGAAAATGCTCTCTGAACATCTCTGTGGCTGCTGGAAGCAGTGTCCCTGCTGTGGAGCAATTTGTACAAACACAATTCCTACACACGAAGGAGACCATAGTGTACCCTTCCACCGTCCTCAGGCTGTCAATGGGGAGGAATGGTATGAAACAGATGATTTTGTCATTGATTGCTGTACTAGTTTGGTTGCAAGTGATTGTTGGTTTTGCAGGATGGCAGGAATTTCCCATTTAAGAACTATTGACAAGCAGGAGGGGATTATGCCACGTGGAGCATCACCCCAGATACCTCCATCCAGCTGTACTGGAAATGGTTTGTCTCTCACTTCAGATCGAACCTAGAAGAAAAATATCAGAAAAAAATTGAAGTAAAGGTAAAATCCCTAATGCCTGGGCCAAAATCACAAAGCAGGATATGCTTGAAGACTTGAAAAAACAATAATACTCAATGACCACAAAAGAGCCCCAGTGTCTGAAGAAAAGAGGCAGTGTACCTGAACAATCCAAAAACAACTACTCCTTAAAATTAAAACCTTCACCATTTCCATTTTTAAAATGAAGTGTGTAAAAAGCAATCAGTTAACACATTAAGAGATGAAAATTTCCAGTAAAAGAAGTTCATTTCTCTCTGCCTCAATTCCTCTAGTTTAAAAACAACTTACTAAAATCTGTTAATATATGATGAAATCAAATAACATTCATTTTAGAAACTTATTTCGTATTTTAAACTATTAGTCTAGATACTGCTTTTTTATTTTAAAATATTTAAGTCTCAGAGTAAGTCATTTTAACAGAGGAAAATCAAAATCATTTCAGGCTGCAACAAATTTCTATAGAATAACTGTATCAGTATTTCAACCAATATACATGTCTTGACTGTAAGCTATAAACTGGCTCACTACAACCCCCACCTCCCAGGTTCAAGTCATTCTCCTGCCTCAGCCTCCTGAGTAGCTGGAACTACAGGCACATACCATCACTCCTGTCTAATTTTTTTTGTATTTTTAGTAGAGACTGGGTTTCACTATGTTGCCCAGGCTGGTCCTGACCTCACACTTGAGGGTGATCCACCAACCTCAGCCCCCCAAAATACGGGGATTACAAGCATAAGCCATTGCACCCGGCCGGACTTTTCAAGTTTTAAGTGGATTTTTTTCACTCTCTAAAGTTTTAAGGAAAAGTTATTAATATTTAAATGTAAAAACACTCATGGAACCTTCATGAGTCCCAAGCATAGCAATATTTAGGCATATTCTGTTCTAGGAAAGAACAAATCAGAGACTTGACCAAGATAGGGATGTCATCAATTCAGGAAACGTTATCAAGCAAATATGGAAAGTAGAAATCAAATAACTGTTTTTCTCACTTAACTTTCACCCTGTTCTTCCCTGGTATATTGGCAATTCCCTGTGCATGCTAAGAAAAAAAAAACACAGTCACAAAGCTTTGTTATTAAAAGCTTGGTGTTATGTACAAGTCTGAGAATTGGCTTTTGGGAAAAAATTTATGATGACCAGATAAAATGTACCACTTTAATGAAGTCTGTGGACAAGGTTCAATTAGATTGGTTATTTTAAATGATTCATTGATTATTTTAAACTGATTACTTAAAGAAAAATATCAAAAAGTATACAGTTTTAAGGCCAGGCACAGTGGCTCATGCCTGTAATCCAAGCACTTTGGGAGGCAGGGTGGGCGGATCACCTGATGTCAGGAGTTTGGGACCAGCCTGGCCAACATGGCAAAACTCCGTGTCTACTAAAAATACAAAAATTAGTCAAGCATGGTGGCGGGCACCTGTAATCCCAGCTAGTTGGGAACCTGAAGCAGGAGAATGGCTTGAACCCGGGAGGCAGAGTTTGCAGTGAGCCAAGAACATACCACTGCACTCCAGCCTGGGTGATACAGCGAGACTCCGTGTTAAAAAAAAAAAAAAAAAAAAAAAAAAGTATACAGTTTTTACAAATCTCCTAATACACTTAATTGGGTTCTAATATTTCAATGAGGAATTTATTTTTATACATATCGGGTATATTTGTGACTCTTCACACCATTTGAGCCATAAATTCATAATTAGAATAAAAATGAAGTGCACTCTGAATCCAACCAGAGCCTGAGAAGAGAAGGAAATCACCCTTCTGCAAACCTACACCTTATGCCAAGTTCTCAAAGCTGATGATCTAAAGGAATCCTGGTGCAAAGAAGAAAATTTCTTCATGTTGGACACAAATGCACCCATTGGCTTCCATTTACAGGTGTACTCTATCTTCCATAAACAATGAAAATAGACAGCCCAGGGAACAGTAGCCAAGTGACTTGGATCTTCAGAGCATAGAGATAGGAATGTTAACTCTATCTCCTTTGCCCTCTCAAAGGGCTTCAAGCATATTCTCAATGTCAGGTCAAATGACTCATCGCTCCAGAAAAAGTTTGAGGACAGAAAAATTACACAGGAAACATGTTCTTGGAGAGTATAGTTTTTCTTTTATTCTATGGAAAATAATGTTAGTGAGAGTTGGAAGGATCTCCCAAAACAATAAAATTGGAATATGATGGAAGCAGAACCCCTGTCCCGCATTATGCCTGTCTCTCACATCACTGTACCCTTAAAAACTGCTCAGTGTTCAATTACCATTTTCAGAATGCTTTTTATGTTTGTTTGGTGAATTCATAAAAGTCTTTAATGTGAAATAAGCCAAGCACAGAAAGATAAATAACGCAATTTCGGCTGGGTGTGGTGGCTCACGCCTGTAATCCTGACATTTGGGGAGGCCAAGGTGGGCGGATCGCCTGAGGTCAGGAGTTTGAGACCACCCTGGCCAACATGGCGAAACCCCGTCTCTACTAAAAATACAAAAAATAATTAGACGGGTGTGTTGGCAGGCACCTGTAATTCTAGCCACTTGGGAGGCTGAGGCAAGGGAATTGCTTGAACTAGGGAGGCAGAGGTTGCAGTGAGCCGAGATCATGCCATTGTAACCCAGCCTGGGTGACTGAGCAAGACTCAGTCTCAGAAGAAAAATTTTTAAAAAGATGAATAATGCATGTTAATCCTCATAGGTCAGAACTAAAAGAGTTGCTCTCATAGAAGTAAACAGAATAGTGGTTACTAGAGGCTGGGAAAGGAAAGGCTGTAAAAGGGATAGGGAGAGGTTGGTTAAAGAAAACAAAATTACACCCAGATAGGAGGAATAAGTTCTAGGGTTCTATAGTTCTGGAGGGTGACTATAGTTAACAATAATTCACTGTATATTTTCAAATAGTGAGAAGAAAAGATTTTAATGTTCTTGACATAAAGAAATTATAAATGTTTAAGGTGACAGATATGATAATTACCCTAATCTAATCATTACACATTATATACATGTACCAAAATCTCACTCTGCACATACACCATGGAATACCATGCAGACATAAAAAACAAGATTATATCTTTTGCAGGAACATAGATGGAATTGGAGACCATTGTCCTTAGCAAATGAATGCAGGAACAGAAAAATAAATACTGCACATTCTCACTTTAAGTGGGAGCTAAATGATGAGAACCCATGGACACAGAGAGGGGAACAACAGACACTGGGGTCTACCTGAGAGTGGAGGGTGGGAGAAGAGAGAGAACTGGAAAGATGAAGAAGCAGGCATAAGCCAAACGTTGAGAGTTAAAGAATGCCAGAATGCCAGCGTGCAGTTATTCTCACCCAGACTTAGTACCTGGGTGATGAAATAATCTGTACAACAAACCCACATGATATGAGTTTACCTATATAACAAATCTGCACATGTAAACATAAAGCTAAATAGAAGTTTTTATTTTATTTTATTTTTCTTTTTCTTTTTTTTTTTATTTATTTATTTATTTATTTATTTATTTATTTTTTATTTTATTTATTATTATTATACTTTAAGTTGTAGGGTACATGTGCATAACGTGCAGTTTTCTTACATATGTATACTTGTGCCATGTTGCTGTGCTGCACCCATCAACTCGTCATTTACATCAGGTATAACTCCCAATGCAATCCCTCCCCCCTCCCCCCTCCCCATGATAGGCCCCGGTGTGTGATGTTCCCCTTCCTGAGTCCGAGTGATCTCATTGTTCAGTTCCCACCTATGAGTGAGAACATGCGGTGTTTGGTTTTCTGTTCTTGTGATAGTTTGCTAAGAATGATGGATTCCAGCTGCATCCAAGTCCCTACAAAGGACTCAAACTCATCCTTTTTTATGGCTGCATAGTATTCCATGGTGTATATGTGCCACATTTTCTTAATCCAATCTGTCACTGATGGACATTTGGGTTGATTCCAAGTCTTTGCTGTTGTGAATAGTGCTGCAATAAACATACGTGTGCATGTGTCTTTATAGCAGCATAATTTATAATCCTTTGGGTATATACCCAGTAATGGGATGGCTGGGTCATATGGTACATCTAGTTCTAGATCCTTGAGGAATCGCCATACTGTTTTCCATAATGGTTGAACTAGCTTACAATCCCACCAACAGTGTAAAAGTGTTCCTATTTCTCCACATCCTCTCCAGCACCTGTTGTTTCCTGACTTTTTAATGATTGCCATTCTAACTGGTGTGAGATGGTATCTCATTGTGGTTTTGATTTGCATTTCTCTGATGGCCAGTGATGATGAGCATTTTTTCATGTGTCTGTTGGCTGTATGAATGTCTTCTTTTGAGAAATGTCTGTTCATGTGCTTTGCCCACTTTTTGATGGGGTTGTTTGTTTTTTTCTTGTAAATTTGTTTGAGTTCTTTGTAGGTTCTGGATATTAGCCCTTTGTCAGATGAGTAGATTGCAAAAATTTTCTCCCATTCTGTAGGTTGCCTGTTCACTCTGATGGTAGTGTCTTTTGCTGTGCAGAAGCTCTTTAGTTTAATGAGATCCCATTTGTCAATTTTGGCTTTTGCTGCCGTTGCTTTTGGTGTTTTAGACATGAAGTCTTTGCCCATGCCTATGTCCTGAATGGTACTACCTAGGTTTTCCTCTAGGATTTTTATGGTATTAGGTCTAACATTTAAGTCTCTAATCCATCTTGAATTAATTTTCGTATAAGGAGTAAGGAAAGGATCCAGTTTCAGCTTTCTACTTATGGCTAGCCAATTTTCCCAGCACCATTTATTAAATAGGGAATCCTTTCCCCATTTCTTGTTTCTCTCAGGTTTGTCAAAGATCAAATGGCTGTAGATGTGTGGTATTATTTCTGAGGACTCTGTTCTGTTCCATTGGTCTATATCTCTGTTTTGGTACCAGTACCATGCTGTTTTGGTTACTGTAGCCTTGTAGTATAGTTTGAAGTCAGGTAGCATGATGCCTCCAGCTTTGTTCTTTTGACTTAGGATTGTCTTGGAGATGCGGGCTCTTTTTTGGTTCCATATGAACTTTAAAGCAGTTTTTTCCAATTCTGTGAAGAAACTCATTGGTAGCTTGATGGGGATGGCATTGAATCTATAAATTACCTTGGGCAGTATGGCCATTTTCACAATATTGATTCTTCCTATCCATGAGCATGGTATGTTCTTCCATTTGTTTGTGTCCTCTTTGATTTCACTGAGCAGTGGTTTGTAGTTCTCCTTGAAGAGGTCCTTTACATCCCTTGTAAGTTGGATTCCTAGGTATTTGATTCTCTTTGAAGCAATTGTGAATGGAAGTTCATTCATGATTTGGCTCTCTGTTTGTCTGTTACTGGTGTATAAGAATGCTTGTGATTTTTGCACATTAATTTTGTATCCTGAGACTGTGCTGAAGTTGCTTATCAGCTTAAGGAGATTTTGGGCTGAGACAATGGGGTTTTCTAAATATACAATCATGTCATCTGCAAACAGGGACAGTTTGACTTCTTCTTTTCCTAACTGAATACCCTTGATTTCTTTCTCTTGCCTGATTGCCCTAGCCAGAACTTCCAACACTATGTTGAATAGGAGTGGTGAGAGAGGGCATCCCTGTCTTGTGCCAGTTTTCAAAGGGAATTTTTCCAGTTTTTGCCCATTCAGTATGATATTGGCTGTGGGTTTGTCATAAATAGCTCTTATTATTTTGAGGTACGTTCCATCAATACCGAATTTATTGAGCGTTTTTAGCATGAAGGGCTGTTGAATTTTGTCAAAAGCCTTTTCTGCATCTATTGAGATAATCATGTGGTTCTTGTCTTTGGTTCTGTTTATATGCTGGATTATGTTTATTGATTTGCGAATGTTGAACCAGCCTTGCATCCCAGGGATGAAGCCCACTTGATCATGGTGGATAAGCTTTTTGATGTGTTGCTGAATCCGGTTTGCCAGTATTTTATTGAGGATTTTTGCATCGATGTTCATCAGAGATATTGGTCTAAAATTCTCTTTTTTTGTTGTGTCCTTGCCAGGCTTTGGTATCAGGATGATATTGGCCTCATAAAATGAGTTAGGGAGGATTCCCTCTTTTTCTATTGATTGGAATAGTTTCAGAAGGAATGGTACCAACTCCTCCTTGTACCTCTGGTAGAATTCAGCTGTGAATCCATCTGGTCCTGGACTTTTTTTGGTTGGTAGGCTATTAATTGTTGCCTCAATTTCAGAGCCTGCTATTGGTCTATTCAGGGATTCAACTTCTTCCTGGTTTAGACTTGGAAGAGTGTAAGTGTCCAGGAAATTATCCATTTCTTCTAGATTTTCCAGTTTATTTGCGTAGAGGTGTTTATAGTATTCTCTGATGGTAGTTTGTATTTCTGTGGGGTCGGTGGTGATATCCCCTTTATCATTTTTAATTGCGTCGATTTGATTCTTCTCTCTTTTCTTCTTTATTAGTCTGGCTAGTGGTCTGTCAATTTTGTTGATCTTTTCAAAAAACCAACTCCTGGATTCATTGATTTTTTGGAGGGTTTTTTGTGTCTCTATCTCCTTCAGTTCTGCTCTGATCTTAGTTATTTCTTGCCTTCTGTTAGCTTTCGAATGTGTTTGCTCTTGCTTCTCTAGTTCTTTTAATTGCGATGTTAGAGTGTCAATTTTGCATCTTTCCTGCTTTCTCTTGTGGGCATTTAGTGCTATAAATTTCCCTCTACACACTGCTTTAAATGTGTCCCAGAGATTCTGGTATGTTGTATCTTTGTTCTCATTGGTTTCAAAGAACATCTTTATTTCTGCCTTCATTTCGTTATGTACCCAGTAGTCATTCAGGAGCAGGTTGTTCAGTTTCCATGTAGTTGAGCGGTTTTGAGTGAGTTTCTTAGTCCTGAGTTCTAGTTTGATTGCACTGTGGTCTGAGAGACAGTTTGTTATAATTTCTGTTCTTGTACATTTGCTGAGGAGTGCTTTACTTCCAATTACGTGGTCAATTTTGGAGTAAGTATGATGTGGTGCTGAGAAGAATGTATATTCTGTTGATTTGGGGTGGAGAGTTCTATAGATGTCTATTAGGTCTGCTTGCTGCAGAGATGAGTTCAATTCCTGGATATCCTTGTTAACTTTCTGTCTCGTTGATCTGTCTAATGTTGACAGTGGAGTGTTGAAGTCTCCCATGATTATTGTATGGGAGTCTAAGTCTCTTTGTAAGTCTCTAAGGACTTGCTTTATGAATCTGGGTGCTCCTGTATTGGGTGCATATATATTTAGGATAGTTAGCTCTTCCTGTTGAATTGATCCCTTTACCATTATGTAATGGCCTTCTTTGTCTCTTTTGATCTTTGATGGTTTAAAGTCTGTTTTATCAGAGACTAGGATTGCAACCCCTGCTTTTTTTTGTTCTCCATTTGCTTGGTAAATCTTCCTCCATCCCTTTATTTTGAGCCTATGTATGTCTCTGCGTGTGAGATGGGTCTCCTGAATACAGCAGACTGATGGGTCTTGACTCTTTATCCAGTTTGCCAGTCTGTCTTTTAATTGGACCATTTAGTCCATTTACATTTAAGGTTAATATTGTTATGTGTGAACTTGATCCTGCCATTATGATATTAACTGGTTATTTTGCTCATTAGTTGATGCAGTTTCTTCCTAGCCTCAATGGTCTTTACATTTTGGCATGTTTTTGCAATGGCTGGTACCGGTTGTTCCTTTCCATGTTTAGTGCTTCCTTTAGGGTCTCTTGTAAGGCAGGCCTAGTGGTGACAAAATCTCTAAGCATTTGCTTATCTGTAAAGGATTTTATTTCTCCTTCACTTATGAAACTTAGTTTGGCTGGATATGAAATTCTGGGTTTAAAATTCTTTTCTTTAAGAATGTTGAATATTGGCCCCCACTCTCTTCTGGCTTGTAGAGTTTCTGCTGAGAGATCTGCTGTTAGTCTGATGGGCTTCCCTTTGTGGGTAACCCGACCTTTCTCTCTGGCTGCCCTTAAGATTTTTTCCTTCATTTCAACTTTGGTGAATCTGGCAATTATGTGTCTTGGAGTTGCTCTTCTCGAGGAGTATCTTTGTGGCGTTCTCTGTATTTCCTGGATTTGAATGTTGGCCTGCCCTACTAGGTTGGGGAAGTTCTCCTGGATGATATCCTGAAGAGTGTTTTCCAACTTGGTTCCATTTTCCCCCTCACTTTCAGGCACCCCAATCAGACGTAGATTTGGTCTTTTTACATAATCCCATACTTCTTGCAGGCTTTGTTCATTTCTTTTTCTTCTTTTTTCTTTTGGTTTCTCTTCTCGCTTCATTTCATTCACTTGATCCTCAATCGCTGATACTCTTTCTTCCAGTTGATCGAGTCGGTTACTGAAGCTTGTGCATTTGTCACGTATTTCTCGTGTCATGGTTTTCATCTCTTTCATTTCGTTTAGGACCTTCTCTGCATTAATTACTCTAGCCATCAATTCTTCCACTTTTTTTTCAAGATTTTTAGTTTCTTTGCGCTGGGTACGTAATTCCTCCTTTAGCTCTGAGAAATTTGATGGACTGAAGCCTTCTTCTCTCATCTCGTCAAAGTCATTCTCCGTCCAGCTTTGATCCGTTGCTGGCGATGAGCTGCGCTCCTTTGCCGGGGGAGATGCGCTCTTATTTTTGGAATTTCCAGCTTTTCTGCCCTGCTTTTTCCCCATCTTTGTGGTTTTATCTGCCTCTGGTCTTTGATGATGGTGATGTACTGATGGGGTTTTGGTGTAGGTGTCCTTCCTGTTTGATAGTTTTCCTTCTAACAGTCAGGACCCTCAGCTGTAGGTCTGTTGGAGATTGCTTGAGGTCCACTCCAGACCCTGTTTGCCTGGGTATCAGCAGCAGAGGCTGCAGAAGATAGAATATTTCTGAACAGCGAGTGTACCTGTCTGATTCTTGCTTTGGAAGCTTCCTCTCAGGGGTGTACTCCTCCCTGTGAGGTGTGGGGTGTCAGACTGCCCCTAGTGGGGGATGTCTCCCAGTTAGGCTACTCAGGGGTCAGGGACCCACTTGAGCAGGGAGTCTGTCCCTTCTCAGATCTCAACCTCCGTGTTGGGAGATCCACTGCTCTCTTCAAAGCTGTCAGACAGAGTCGTTTGCGTCTGTGCAGAGGTGTCTGTGTGTCTTAGTTTACTGTGCCCTGTCCCCAGAGGTGGAGTCTCAGTTGAAAATGCAGAAATCACCGGTCTTCTGTGTCGCTCGCGCTGGGAGTTGGAGACTGGAGCTGCTCCTATTCGGCCATCTTGCTCCGCCCACCAGAAGTTTTTAAAAATCTCACTCTGTACTGCATAAACAGGTACAAATATTATGTGTGAATTCAACATTTTTAACATCTTTTTTTTTCTTTTTTTTATTATTATACTTTAAGTTCTAGGGTACATGTGCATAACATGCAGGTTTATTACATATGTATACTTGTGCCATGTTGGTGTGCTGCACCCATCAAATCGTCAGAACCCATCAACTCGTCATTTACATCAGGTATAACTCCCAATGCAATTCCTCCCCTCTTCCCCCTCCCCATGATAGGCCCCGGTGTATGATGTTCCCCTTCCTGAGTCCAAGTGATCTCACTGTTCAGTTCCCACCTATGAGTGAGAACATGCGGTGTTTGGTTTTCTGTTCTTGCGATAGTTTGCTGAGAATGATGGTTTCCAGCTGCATCCATGTCCCTACAAAGGACACAAACTCATCCTTTTTTATGGCTGCATAGTATTCCATGGTGTATATGTGCCACATTTTCTTCATCCAGTCTGTCACTGATGGACATTTGGGTTGATTCCAAGTCTTTGGTATTTTGAATAGTGCCGCTATAAACATATGTGTGCATGTGTCTTTACAGCAGCATGATTTATAATCCTTTGGGTATATACCCAGTAATGGGATGGCTGGGTCATATGGTACTTCTAGTTCTAGATCCTTGAGGAATCGTCATACTGTTTTCCATAATGGTTGAACTAGTTTGCACTCCCACAAACAGTGTAAAAGTGTTCCTATTTCTCCACATCCTCTCCAGCACCTGTTGTTTCCTGACTTTTTAATGATCGCCATTCTAACTGGTGTGAGAAGGTATCTCATTGTGGTTTTGATTTGCATTTCTCTGATGGCCAGTGATGATGAGCATTTTTTCATGTGTCTGTTGGTTGTATGAATGTCTTCTTTTGAGAAATGTCTGTTCATATCCTTTGCCCACTTTTTGATGGGGTTGTTTGTTTTTTTCTTGTAAATTTGTTTGAGTTCTTTGTAGGTTCTGGATATTAGCCCTTTGTCAGATGAGTAGATTGCAAAAATTTTCTCCCATTCTATAGGTTGCCTGTTCTCTCTGATGGTAGTTTCTTTTGCTGTGCAGAAGCTCTTTAGTTTAATTAGATCCCATTTGTCAATTTTGTCTTTTGTTGCCGTTGCTTTTGGTGTTTTAGACATGAAGTTCTTGCCCATGCCTATGTCCTGAATGGTACTACCTAGGTTTTCCTCTAGGGTTTTTATGGTATTAGGTCTAGCATTTAAGTTTCTAATCCATCTTGAATTAATTTTCGTATAAGGAGTAAGGAAAGGATCCAGTTTCAGCTTTCTACTTATGGCTAGCCAATTTTCCCAGCACCATTTATTAAATAGGGAATCCTTTCCCCATTTCTTGTTTCTCTCAGGTTTGTCAAAGATCAGATGGCTGTAGATGTGTGATACTACTTCTGAGGACTCTCTTCTGTTCCATTGGTCTATATCTCTGTTTTGGTACCAGTACCATGCTGTTTTGGTTACTGTAGCCTTGTAGTATAGTTTGCAGTCAGGTAGTGTGATGCCTCCAGCTTTGTTCTTTTGACTTAGAATTGTCTTGGAGATGCGGGCTCTTTTTTGGTTCCATATGAACTTTAAAGCAGTTTTTTCCAATTCTGTGAAGAAACTCATTGGTAGCTTGATGGGGATGGCATTGAATCTATAAAAAACCTTGGGCAGTATGGCCATTTTCACGATATTGATTCTTCCTATCCATGAGCATGGTATGTTCTTCCATTTGTTTGTGTCCTCTTTTATTTCATTGAGCAGTGGTTTGTAGTTCTCCTTGAAGAGGTCCTTTACATCCCTTGTAAGTTGGATTCCTAGGTATTTCATTCCCTTTGAAGCAATTGTGAATGGAAGTTCATTCATGATTTGGCTCTCTGTTTGTCTGTTACTGGTGTATAAGAATGCTTGTGATTTTTGCACATTAATTTTGTATCCTGAGACTTTGCTGAACTTTCTTATCAGCTTAAGGAGATTTTGGGCTGAGACAATGGGGTTTTCTAAATATACAATCATGTCATCTGCAAACAGGGACAATTTGACTTCTTCTTTACCTAATTGAATACCCTTTATTTCTTTCTCTTGCCTGATTGCCCTAGCCAGAACTTCCAACACTATGTTGAATAGGAGTGGTGAGAGAGGGCATCCCTGTCTTGTGCCAGTTTTCAAAGGGAATTTGTCCAGTTTTTGCCTATTCAGTATGATATTGGCTGTAAGTTTGTCATAAATAGCTCTTATTATTTTGAGATATATTCCATCAATACAGAATTTATTGAGCGTTTTTAACATGAAGGGCTGTTGAATTTTGTCAAAAGCCTTTTCTGCATCTATTGAGATAATCATGTGGTTCTTGTCTTTGGTTCTGTTTATATGCTGCATTACGTTTATTGATTTGCGTATGTTGAACCAGCCTTGCATCCCACGGATGAAGCCAACTTCATCATGGTGGATAAGCTTTTTGATGTGCTGCTGAACCCGGTTTGCTAGTATTTTATTGAGGATTTTTGCATCGATGTTCATCAGGGATATTGGTCTAAAATTTTCTTTTTTTGTTGTGTCTCTGCCAGGCTTTGGTATCAGGATGATGTTGGCCTCATAAAATGAGTTAGGGAGGATTCTCACTTTTTCTATTGATTGGAATAGTTTCAGAAGGAATGGTACCAGCTCTTCCTCTTACCTCTGGTAGAATTCAGCTGTGAATCCATCTGGTCCTGGACTTTTTTTCATTGGTAGGCTATTAATTATTGCCTCAATTTCAGAGTCTGCTCTTGGTCTATTCAGGAATTCAGCTTCTTCCTGGTTTAGTCTTGGGAGAGTGTAAGTGTCCAGGAAATTATCCATTTCTTCTAGATTTCCTAGTTTATTTGCGTAGAGGTGTTTATAGTATTCTCTGATGGTAGTTTGTATTTCTGTGGGGTCGGTGGTGATATCCCCTTTATCATTTTTTATTGTGTCTATTTGATTCTTCTCTCTTTTCTTCTTTATTAGTCTTGCTAGCGGTCATCAATTTTGTTGATCTTTTCGAAAAACCAACTCCTGGATTCATTGATTTTTTGGAGGGTTTTTTGTGTCTCTATCTCCTTCAGTTCTTCTCTGATCTTAGTTATTTCTTGCCTTCTGCTAGCTTTTGAATGTGTTTGCTCTTGCTTCTCTAGTTCTTTTAATTGTGATGTTAGAGTGTCAATTTTAGATCTTTCCAGCTTTCTCTTGTGGGCATTTAGTGCTATAAATTTCCCTCTACACACTGCTTTAAATGTGTCCCAGAGATTCTAGTATGTTGTATCTTTGTTCTCATTGGTTTCAAAGAACATCTTTATTTCTGCCTTCATTTCGTTATGTACCCAGTAGTCATTCAGGAGCAGGTTATTTAGTTTCCATGTAGTTGAGCGGTTTTGATTGTGTTTCTTTGTCCTGAGTTCTAGTTTGATTGCACTGTGGTCTGAGAGATAGTTTGTTATAACTTCTCTTCTTTTACATATGCTGAGGAGTGCTTTACTTCCAATTATGTGGTCAATTTTGGAATAAGTGTGATGTGGTGCTGAGTAGAATGTATATTCTGTTGATTTGGGGTGGAGAGTTCTGTAGATGTCTATTAGGTCTGCTTGCTGCAGAGATGAGTTCAATTCCTGGATATCCTTGTTAACTTTCTGTCTCATTGATCTGTCTAATGTTGACAGTGGAGTGTTGAAGTCTCCCATTATTATTGTATGGGAGTCTAAGTCTCTTTGTAAGTCTCTAAGGACTTGCTTTATGAATCTGGGTGCTCCTGTATTGGGTGCATATATATTTAGGATAGTTAGCTCTTCTTGTTGAATGATCCATTTACCATTATGTAATGGCCTTCTTTGTCTCTTTTGTTCTTTGATGGTTTAAAGTCTGTTTTATCAGAGACTAGTATTGCAACCCCTGCTTTTTTTTGTTCTCCATTTGCTTGGTAAATCTTCCTCCATCTGTTTATTTTGAGTCTATGTATGTCTCTGCGTGTGAGATGGGTCTCCTGAATACAGCAAACTGATGAGTCTTGACTCTTTATCCAGTTTGCCAGTCTGTGTCTTTTAATTGGACCATTTAGTCCATTTACATTTAAGGTTAAATGTAAATGTTTTTATGTGTGAACTTGATCCTGCCATTATGATATTAACTGGTTATTTTGCTCGTTAGTTGATGTAGTTTCTTCCTAGCCTCGATGGTCTTTACATTTTGGCATGGTTTTGCAATGGCTGGTACCGGTTGTTCCTTTCCATGTTTAGTGCTTCCTTCAGGGTCTCTTGTAAGGCAGGCCTAGTGGTGACAAAATCTCAAGCATTTGCTTATCTGTAAAGGATTTTATTTCTCCTTCACTTATGAAACCTAGTTTGGCTGGATATGAAATTCTGGGTTGAAAATTCTTTTCTTTAAGAATGTTTTATATTGGCCCCCACTCTCTTCTGGCTTGTAGAGTTTCTGCCAAGAGATCTGCTGTTAGTCTGATGGGCTTCCCTTTGTGGGTAACTCGACCTTTCTCTCTGGCTGCCCTTAAGATTTTTTCCTTCATTTCAACTTTGGTGAATCTGGCAATTATGTGTCTTGGAGTTGCTCTTCTCGAGGAGTATCTTTGTGGCGTTCCCTGTATTTCCTGAATTTGAATGTTGGCCTGCCCTACTAGGTTGGGGAAGTTCTCCTGAATGATATCCTGAAGAGTGTTTTCCAACTTGGTTCCATTTTCCCCCTCACTTTCAGGCACCCCAATCAGACATAGATTTGGTCTTTTTACATAATCCCATACTTCTTGCAGGCTTTGTTCATTTCTTTTTCTTCTTTTTTCTTTAGGTTTCTCTTCTCACTTCATTTCATTCACTTGATCCTCAATCGCTGATACTCTTTATTCCAGTTGATCGAGTCGGTTACTGAAGCTTGTGCATTTGTCACATATTTCTCATGTCATGGTTTTCATCTCTGTCAATTCGTTTATGGCCTTCTCTGCATTAATTATTCTAGTTATCAATTCTTCCACTCTTTTTTCAAGAGTTTTAGTTTCTTTGCACTGGGTACGTAATTCCTCCTTTAGCTCTGAGAAGTTTGATGGACTGGAGCCTTCTCTCATCTCATCAAAGTCATTCTCCGTCCAGCTTTGATCCATTACTGGCAATGAGCTTTATTCCTTTGCAGGGGGCGATGCGCTCTTATTTTTTGAATTTCCAGCTTTTCTGCCCTGCTTTTTCCCCATCTTTGTGGTTTTATCTGCCTCTGGTCTTTGATGATGGTGACGTACTGATGGGGTTTTGGTGTGGGTGTCCTTCCTGTTTGTTAGTTTTCCTTCTAACAGTCATGACCCTCAGCTCTAGGTCTGTTGGAGATTGCCTGAGGTCCACTCCAGACCCTGTTTGCCTGGGTATCAGCAGCAGAGGCTGCAGAAGATAGAATATTGCTGAACAGCGAGTGTACCTGTCTGATTCTCGCTTTGGAAGCTTCCTTTCAGGGGTTTACTCCACCGTGTGAGGTGTGGGGTGTCAGTCTGCCCCTAGTGGGGGATGTCTCCCAGTTAGGCTACTCAGGGGTCAGGGACCCACTTGAGCAGGCAGTCTGTCCGTTCTCAGATCTCAATCTCCATGTTGGGAGATCCACTGCTCTCTTCAAAGCTGTCAGACAGAGTCGTTTGCGTCTGCAGAGGTTTCAGCTGCGTTGTTGTTGTTGTTGTTGTTGTTGTTTAGCTGTGCCCTGTCCCCAGAGGTGGAGTCTACAAAGACAGGTAGGATTCCTTGAGCTACTGTGAGCTCCACCCAGTTCAAGCTTCCCAGCCCCTTTGTCTATCTACTTAAGCCTCAGCAATGGCGGGCGCCCCTCCCCTAGCCTCGCTGCTGCCTTACCTCCAGATCGCAGACTGCTGTGCTAGTAATGAGGGAGGCTCCGTGGGCATGGGACCCTCCCGGACAGGTGTGGGATATAATCTCCTGGTGTGCCCGTTTGCTAAGATCCTTGGTAGAGCGCTGTATTGGGGTGGGAGTTACCCGATTTTCCAGGTGTTGTGTGTCTCAGTTCCCCTGGCTAGGAAAACGGATTCCCTTCCCCCTTGTGCTTCCCAGGTGAGGCGATGCCTCGCCCTGCTTCAGCTCTCGCTGGTCGGGCTGCAGCAGCTGACCAGCATCGACTGTCCCGCACTCCCTAGTGAGATGAACCCAGTACCTCAGTTGAAAATGCAGAAATCACCGGTCTTCTGTGTCGCTCGCGCTGGGAGTTGGAGACTGGAGCTGTTCCTATTCGGCCATCTTGCTCCGCCCCCCAACATCTTTTAACAAGGTATCATATACATGTTAACCTTGATTTTCAAACCAAAATCAGTGTGTATAAAATTTCAAAAGTCTTTGATAAATTCCTCAGGATTTTAAGCTGCATGGTTATTACATGAGATTCAGAGGCCGTTCTCAAGAGATCACAAAAGAAAAATGGGAAAAAGGTAAATTGGGATAAAGCAAAAATGACTATGTAGAGATGGGCATTTCTGTGATAGAAGTGGAGACATTAGCACTGCCATCAAGGTGGGGTTAGGATTGGAGAGGATTACAACGTCAGTGGGTTGGACGGCACTGGGGCAGGAGACCTCAGGAGTCAGGAGGGATGAGATCATCAAGAAGGGCAGACACCTGTGTTCAAAATCCTTACTCTGTAAAAAAATTAGACCAGTCTTTCTAGTTCTAAGTTTGTATGATTATCAAATTTATTTATTTTGAGACAGAATCTCACTCTGTTGCCCAGGCTGGAATGCAGTGGTGGTGCGATCTCGGCTCACTGCAACCTCTGCCTCCCAAGTTCAAGTGATTTTCCTGCCTCAGTCTCCTGAGTAGCAGGGATTACAGGCACACGCCACCACGCCTGGCTAATTTTTGTATTTTCAGTAGAGATGGAGTTTCACCATGTTGGTCAGACTGGTCTCGAACCCCTGACCTCATGATCCTCCAGCCTCAGCCTCTCAAAATGCTGAGATTACAGGCATGAGCCACTGCACCTGGCCAATTATCAAATTTATTTACTGATCTACTAATCATCATGGTACAAGTAATTCAAAATGAAAATATCATCTATTAAGAAATTGTTTTGTGAAACCAGAAAAAAAAAAAAAAGGGTCCAGGTGCAGCTCACAGGATTAAAGGTAGCCAGAGTTATAAGGTTGGCAGGAACAGGGCTCCCATGGTCAGTGGAATGGGTCAGAGTTATTGCAAGTGGGAAACACAGAGACATGGGAATTGGGGATCACTTCAGTAGATTTAGGGATGTTCCAGTCAGTTAAGGCAGAGAACGAAGTACAGTGGGAAAGAATGAGTCACAAGGCCTGTAGAAAAGGGAAGCAGGGTGATGGATTCTAGAACAACATCAAATCACATGAGTAAGTTGTGAGTTACTTAAATGTGTAATCTAAATTTGAAATCATAGAAGTAGAAAGTAGAATGTTTGTTGTCAGGTGCAGTGGCTCACGCCTGTAATCCCAGAACTTTGAGAGGCTGAGGCAAGCGGATCACATGATGTCAGGAGTTGCAGACCAGCCTGGGCACCATAGTGAAACCCCATCTCTACTGAAAATACAAAAATTAGCAGGGTGTTGTGACGGGTGCCTGTGATCCCAGCTACTTCGGAGGCAGAGACAGGAGAATCACTTGAACCTAGGAGGCAGAGGTTGCAGTGAGTGGAGATAGCACCACTGAACTCCAGCCTGGGCAGCACATGGAGACTGTCTCAAAAACATAAAAAAAAAAAAAAAGAAAAAGAAAAAGAAAGAAAATAGAATGTTTGTTACCAGAAGCTGGGATGGTGGGTGGAGGAAAGCAGAAGTGTAGGTCAAAGGGTACAAACAGAGAGAGGAAGCAAGAAGGAGAAGGTAATTCAAGAGAAGAAGAAGGTATAAGCCAAGTGTTTAGAGTTAGAAAATGCCAGCCTGCAAAAGCTAGGCTATTAGCTGTGCAAAGGGCCTCCACTATTTACTACATGTGTGACCTTGGATGAGTTAGTTAACATGTCTCTGCTTCATTTCCTTCATACATAAAATGGTGCAACCTCAGTGAAGTGTTAAGAATAACTTTAAATTTTATATATATATATATATATATATATACCTGAAACATGGTACACGTGCCAATAATGTTAGGTAGTAGCATTGCCAACAACAGCAGAAGCAGCAATAACTGCAGCAAATCACGTTAATAGAAGTAATTATAGCACTTATTAATAATATTATTGCTATTATACTGAAATGTAGCTATTGCTACACTCCATCTTAATTGTAAGGTCCTGAAGAAGAGAGTCCACGTTCTTTTTTTTTTATTTTTATTTTTTGAGATACAGTCTTGCTCTGTCGCCCAGGCTACAGTGCAGTGGCGCAATCTCAGCTCACTGCAACCTCAGACTCAAGTGATTCTCCTGCCTCAGCCTCCCAAGTAGCTGGGATTTCAGGCACCTGCCACCACTCCCAGCTAATTTTTATATTTTTAGTACAAAGAGCGTTTTGCCATGTTGGTCATGCTGGTCTCAAACTCCTGACCTCAGGTGATCTGCCTGCCTCAGCCTCCCAAAGTGCTGGGATTACGTGCTGGCCCACCATGCTGGGCCAGTCCAAGCTCTTTATTTTGACTGAAACAGTGTTTATAAATGTCCTTTCCTTATTGTTTCCTGTATCTATATTTTATTTTCTCTGAATAGCATTTTAAAAATAAAATAGAATTAAAATGTAAACCTTAGAAAAGGGGTGAGGAATGGAGGGAAGATATGTGAGTAGGCCAGGACAGAATGAGAGCATCGTTGTTAGTTCCTGAGGCAACAGTTATCCAATGTTATTGTTATTTTTAATGAAATTCAAGGGATTTGCATTTATTCCAAATTGGAAAAGATGTGAACCAGGAAAAACCTGCCTGATAGTTGATGTATCTTTGGCGATTTTCCTTTGAAACATGGGAACAATCATGTTTATCTTGTAGTTTACATTGTAATTCTCATCCACTCCTCTGTGAAGACATGGAACTGTGCCACCCGGAACCTCCTGCAAGAGAAGACTTGCTGCCCAACTGAGGGGAATGAAGTAAGCAGCCAGGCTTCAGCTGTCAGATCTTCCCAATCTGCCTCAATTGCAGAGAGGCCCTTTACCTGAGGTCATGCCCTTCCTGGGGTAGCCTGTATCCAGAGGCTGAGACAGAAAAGTAAGAAAGACCCAGCCATTATAGCCTGACACAGGATGCTTTTGTTGGTCGTCACTCTACAGAGCTCTCCACCAGGTTCAGGGAAGGTTTGTAAAGCCTGCATCACGGCTCAATTTCTTTCTCTGCCAAATCCTACTTTTGCCCCTTTTCTTCACAGGTGTTGATCCCTAATAAACATCTTGCCCTCCACACTGTTCCACCGTCTGCTCTTGGGGAAATCAACCTGCAACGTACTTCAAGGCATTGGTAGATATTGCTATGTCCAGATAGATTTGAGCAATGGGGTGATGGATACTAAAGAGGTAGTGCAAAAAGAAAATGAGAGGCATACAACATTCTCCTCTTCCCAACATCTGTATGAAGAAAGCAGCATCATTTTGAGGAGTGAGAGAATGCAGATTTCTCAGAAGTGAGAAGCAGGCAGGAAAATGGCCTACAGCCCTGTTGAGAGCAGCAGAGAGGAGCATGAGACATAGCTACCAGATGGGAAATTCATTAGTAAGTGATGATTAGAAAACAAGAAACTGGTGGATGAAAATAAAAGAAGTAAAACTGATAAGCAAGTAAAAACAGATATTTCTTCTACATGACTTTCGAATTGGGGGTATGAGGGGTGGAGTCAAGGAATGAAGCCTAGGCCTTGCAAACGCATCCCTTAGGAGAAGTGAAATGGAAGTAATAGTTACATCAAGCCAAAACAAGGAGCTTTGACTTGGTCCCGCATGCTGTGATCTAGAATTGTTCCTGGCAGAGCTAAAGCTTTATCATCCTACAATACATGTAGGATGTACTGGCGAGGCACCTATGGATGCAAGTAGAGATTACCCCCTTATATCAACCACATTAAATCCATAAAGTTTCCCTAAAGCCTTTTCTGCCTCAGCATCTAACTTCCTTCTTCTGAGTCTCTGGAGTCCCAGTGTGGCAAGAAAATGGAATATAGGGTTCGTTGATACAGAATGGCAGCGTGAAGAGCAATTACAGGTCTTAGTAAGAGCACCACAGACCCTCTCAACCATGAATTAACTTGCTCTTTTTCTACCGCCCTTTGTAACTATAGCTACCCTTCTTAGGGCCTCTTATCTTTTTTCTGAGGCCTTAGTTTGGCTTCTGGCTAAAACTACATGGAAGTTGCAGGCAGTTCTCTCACCACCAGATGGTGATAAAGAGTCTATGAGGATAATGAAGTCTGAGATTTCCCAACCGCGGCATAGTTAACATTTAGAGCCAGATAATTTATTGTAGGAAATTCTCTGTGCGTTACAGGATGTCTAGCAGCACCTCTAGCCTCCATCCATTAAATGTGAGCAGCGCCACTCACAGTTATGGCAACAAAAATGTCTCTAGATATCGTCAAATGTCCCTGAAACATTTGCATTGCCCCTGTGGAGAACCACTGTGAAATGAGGTGGGTGTTTAAGAGTTTTAAATGGGAGAAAGAAAATGAATGCAATTTTGATGAAATTTTTGAAAAGCTTTGTTATTTTTTACAATACTACATTTATTGAAAAAATTCAAAGATGTGGAAAAAGAAGAAAATCAAAGACACCCAAAATCCTGTCATCCAGATTAACTTCGGTGAACATTTTTATACTCATCCTTCTAGGCATATGGACACATAGTGAAAAACATACAATTTTGTATACATGGCAATGTATAATATACATACTCCTAAATTTCACTCATAAATAGCACTGCATTTAACATACATCTCTGAACTTTTTTTTTTTTTTTTTGAGATGGAGTCTCACTCTGTCACACAGGCTACAGTGCAGTGGCGCAATCTTGGCTCACTGCAACCTCTGCCTCCTGGGTTCAAGCGATTCTCCTGCCTCAGCCTCCCAAATAGCTGGGATTACAGGTCCATGCCACTATGCCCAGCTAGTTTTTGTATTTTTAGTAGAGACAGGGTTTCACCATGTTGGTCAGGCTGGTCTTGAACTCCTGACCTCAGGTGATCTGCCCATCTCAGCCTCCCAAAGTGCTGGGATTACAGGCATGAATCACCCTGCCTGGCCTGAACATACATCTTTGCACAGCTTGAGTGTGACAGTTTTTCATTCCACACTTCCTGTATATCTACAATTTTGCCACGACAGGACCCAGAGCTTTACAAAGTAATTTGGACATAGATATTCTTCCAAAGATGTACAAAAACTGCTGAAAGAATGTGAACATACCCAGTGCAGTGGCTCACGCCATCTCTACTAAAAATACAAAAATTAGCCAAGCGTGGTGGCAGGTGCCTGTAATCCCAACTACTCAGGAGGCTGAGGCAGGAGAATCATTTGAACTGGGAGGTGCAGGTTGCAGTGAGCTGAGATTATGCCACTGCACTCTGGCATGGGCAACAGAGCAAGACTCCATCTCAAAAAAAAAAATGTGTGAATAGAAGATAGAATAAATATAATTTGTGACATGGAAATGCACGGTGGAAATTTTGGCAAAAACTGAGCAATAACTGATTAGATGTCAGGGATATCTTCACAGACATGGGCCTAGATATAAGCAATATAAAAGTTAGTCTCAGCCAGGTGTGGTGGCTCACATCTGCAATCCCAGCACTTTGGGAGGCCAAGGCAGGTGGCTCACTTGAGGTCAGGAGTTTGAGACAACCCTGGCCAACGTGGTGAAACCCCATCTCAAAAAAAAAAAAAAAGTCTCAGCTCCTTTTTCTTCAACCACAGTACTTAGAAAAATTATTTATTTGTTTAAATATTCGCTGGACACAGTGGCTCTCACTTGTAATTCCAGTGCTTTGGAAGCCTGAGACAGGAGGATCACTTGAGGCCAGGAGTTTGAGACCAGCATGGGCAACATAGCAAGACTCTATCTGTACAAAAAAAAAATTTAAATAAAGAAAAAATGCATATTTCCCCTGCACCCCTGCATACAGGCTAGGGCCAGCTTTCTCTTCTTATATATCCTGTGTTTATTACAGGGTCTCCCATTTATCAAACCTTTAGTAAACATTCACTGAATGGAGGTATTTATTGGAAACTTTCCTGCTTGAAGAGCATTCGTCAAAACAAAGAGAAAGGTGGATCCATGTAGGAGACAGAGGGTTATGGATTTAAGTTCAAATTCCCTCCAACTTCCCACACTCAAAACATGAACTCATGGATAAGAAACAGAGGAGAGAGGAAGCGAAAAAGGTAAATTGATATGCCCTTCTGTGATCTCCTGCTCTTTCTGTGATTCTCTTTCCTTTTCTGGCAACCTTATCCAAGGAAAAATCTCAGTGACCTTGCAGTAGGGCAATTGGGGATGATCCTAAGTCTTATACTACACCTCAGATGATATACAGAAACATTTTACTCTCTTTATTTAGTCTACAATCTGATCTCCCTGCCAAACCCCTATCTACGGGTTAGCAGGAGGAAAAAAAAAAACTAATAGTTCAATCTAATTTTAATTTAGTCTAACCTGACACAATGTAAATATGCCTTCAGAAATTATTATTTCTATTGGCTAAAATAATGCCTGATCATTCAGAAAGCCTCTACTTCCCCTGCTTCTCTCCCAAGTGTATGATGGAGAGACTGTGGTTATGCAATCCCCTGGCACAGAGAAGGAACCTCAGGCTGGTTTTTATGTTGTGGCAACTCCATCTGCTGGTCTCTGGGGAACTGTCCTTTGGGCACCAAATTATTCAACATTCTGCAGGACACCACTGCTGAATTGGCTAATTCACATGTACTTTCTGCAGGGACAATGTTCCTGAGTTGCTAAGCCTGTTAAGAAAAAATTTACTGTCTGCAGAACCCTGAGTTGATTGCCACATCCTCCAGCCTGCAAGTTGGTCCAGCAGTCCACATTACCTTATTGTTGAGTCAACTCATTCTACTATTGTAGGCCTATGACAGTCCACTGGGTTTCAATTCGGTATCCAAACCACATAAAACTCAAGGCACCTTTGTAAAATTAAGCCTCCTTCTATCTGACCATGATGTGCTACATTTCTGTGAATGACCCTAAAGTTGATGCATGGCATAATCCATTTGGATGTCAAAAGACTAATATTACCTCAGTCTTATATTTTTGGAAAAAATTCTAACCTCCTCCAGACAAATGAATGCCTCTGATAGACTAAGGAGAAGCCCTAATCATGACATTTTTATCTACATCCTCATCTTCAACTTTGTTGTCTGATGAGTTCAAAGCCTGTGCTCTGTTCACTTCACCTCCAGACCTTGGTCTGGAAAGGTCCTTGAGGTCTGGGAGATTAGAGGAGAGAGACAAAAAAAAAATTGCCTGGTCACACTACACAATACCGGTCTTGAATTCTCACAGACAAAAACACCTTTATTTATTTCTAAAATTCCTTCGTCATAATTAAGAATCAGACATGTTGGAAGCTTGGCCATTCATTCAATACACACTCACGGAATACCTATTATATGTGATGTATTCTGATGGGCACAATATGTAACCCACTGTGTTAGTTTCCTCTTCCTACTATAACAAATTATCACAACCTTGATGACTAAAAGCAATGAAACAACAGATTCATCTTACAGTTCTAGAGGTCAAAGTCTTACAGAATTAAAAACAAGGTATTGCCAGAGCTTCATACCTTCTAAAGACACTCAGGAAAAAATCTTTTTTTTTTGTTTTCCTTTTCTGCTTCTACATTCCTAGACTCATGACCCCCTTCCATCTTCAAAGCCAGCAACGAGAAGTCAAGTTTTCCGATGCCTCATTCCAATGCTTGACCCTACTGACTCCTTCTTATAAGGACCCTTGTGATTACATTGGGCCCACTGGATAATCCAGGATAATCTCCTCGTCTCAAGATTGTTAATTTAATCACATCTGCAAAGTCCTTTTTGCCATCTGAAGTAACATTCACAGGTTCTGGGGAGTAGGAGGTGATATCTTCAGGGTACCTTTATTTATCAGTATTAAACTCAAAGAAAGGATAACTCTCCATCAGTTGGACAGCTATAAAAGATGTGGCTAATCTTTTTTAACTTCTTTTTTATGGAAATATAACAGTTACACTAAAAAGACTATACAGATTTTATGTGTACAGCTCAATGATCTGTGACAAAGCAAACACACTCCAGTAACCAGCATCCAGATCAAGTTACGGAGCATTGCCAACACCCTAGAACTCATCCCTCATGCCCTCCTCTAATCACTGTACCTTCTCTCCACTCTCCAAAGCAGTTTAACACATAGATTAGCTCTGTTTTCAGACAAGCAGTCGGAATGATACAATGTGTACGTTTTGTACCTTACTTCCTTTACTCAACATTATGTTGGTAAGATTTATCCATGTTACTATGTGGAGCTGTATTAGTTCATTTTCATTGTTGTATAATGCATTATATGACCAAATGACAATTATTTTATCCTTTCTGCCAACAAACATGTGTGCTGTTTCCACCTTGGGAATGTTTTAGCTTTGCTATAAGCATTGTTGCATACCTTCTAGTGCACATATATACACATTTCCATTAGGCATGTGTGTATATACTAGGAGTAGGATTTCTGGGTCATAGCATATACATTTTCAACTTCTGTAAAGAGTACCAACCAGCTTTCAAAGTGTATGTTGCAATTTATGCCTTTATCAGAAATGTATGAGAATTCCAGTTGCTTCTCATACTCACCAAGACTTAATTTTATCAGATAGTCTTTTTAAATTTAGCCATTCTGGAGTATATAGTACTATTTCAATATGGTTTTAATATGCATTTCCTTAATTAATAATGAAATTTTACATTTTTGTCCTTTATTGGCTATTTGAATATTCACTTTTATAAAATGCCTGCTCAAGTTTTTCACCCATTTTTATCTTGTGTTGATTTTATAGGAGTCCTTGACATATTCTGTCCACAACCCCTTTTTCAATTATAAGAGTTGCATACATGACTTGGGCCACAAAATATCTGTATAAATTTGAAATGTAAATTTCAACTGATTTCTTACAGGTTTAGTTACCATTTCAGTTTTATAGTATAGAACTAAGCTAAACAAAGTATCTTACAAATCTGTGATAAATAATTCTTGAACAGAAAGAGTACATTTTTAATTAAAATACGTCTTCTAAAGACAAGAACAGGGCAAGTTTTTTTTTTAATTCGTTCACTTATCCTTAAATGAATAAAATACCCAGTGTTAAAATGTGACTGGATTTAGTAGAGATTAAGAGCAAAAAGTAAAGGTACTGGACCGCTTAGAAGTGCAGGGGCTTAAAATGTGTATTAATTATTGTTACAGAAGGGTTTTTACAATAGGATTAACAAAATATTCAAATAAAGCTACTCTGAATTTCTTAAACCGATGGTAAGAATGAATAAATTATAAGAAAATTGGTTGAAGAGTAACAGGTAAGTCATTAGTCAGGGTAAAAATAAATGCATATTTATAGGACCCAAACCTTTATCAAAAGCTAATGAAAGAATCTTATGGTATGTGAATTTAGTTCAATAAAGCTTTAAAAAAAACAAAATGTTTCTCCCATGAGTTTGAATAAATGTACATGGTTAACTTACTTCTGATATATAATGTATTTTCTCTTACATGCAACATTAAAGTGGTAGAAGCAGACCAGGCACAGTGGCTTACGCCTGTAATCCCAACGCTTTGGGAGGCTGAGGTGGGCAGATCACCTGAGGTCAGGAGTTCGAGACCAGCCTGACCAACATGGCCAAACCCCATCTCTACTAAAAATACAAAACTTAGCCAGGTATGGTGATGGGTGCCTGTGATCCTAGCTACTTGGGACACTGAGGCAGGAGAATTGCTTGAACCCGGGAGGCGGAGGTTTCAGTGAGCGGAGATGGCACCACTGCACTCCAGCCTGGTCAACAGAGCCAGACTCTGTCTCTAAGTAAATAAATAAATAAAAATAAAGTGGTAGAAGCAAACATAAAATTTCTTCTTCTAATTGCTGAAAGTATATGAAATATGCAACTAGATCTACGTGAACAAAAATACTCATTAAGCTTTTTCTCATTTATGAAAGTAATGAAAATGCAAAGGATATATGTTATAGAATGTATATTATACTTCCCAGCATGATTTTTATAAATCTTGAATATTCTAATTATGGGTAAGTGATGTTGCCAAAAATGTGTCATATGAATTAAATTAGTATCACCTTCACTACTTCTTAACAGTAATCTCTATGATTTTCTTAACAGAACTTTCCTTTAGGAATGATGTTTTTGTTTGTTGGTTTGGTTTAGCAATTGTCAGGAGTCAAAAGAGATGAAATCGTTCAACAAAAATTATTATTCTTGCTGTCCTTACTACAATATATCTGGTTTTAGTATAGTCTATTGTGAGCCAAAAATATCATTTCTTTTTTTTTTGTTTTTCACACAAGAAGATTTAGAAGAGACAAAAATACCACTTCTAATGCCACATTTTTTTTTCTTAACAGAAATTATGTATAAGCAAGGAAAAGGAGGCTTCATATACACCAATATTTTGATTTGTTCCTCTGTTTTACCCCTTGGATATTTTATTCAGGACAATATACCATAAGATTCAAAATGGGCAAGAGGAATAGCCTTCTTTTTTAAAATGAGTGAAGGGTCAATGTGTAAGGGGAGGTGGGAAAGGAGAACAACAATGCTATTTCTACTATAGACATATTCTTGGGCAGATCAATTTTGGAAAAGAAATATATGGATGTTGAGGACTTGGAAGAAATTACTGTAAAACTATCTATGCAGGCGTATCTCCTAGAAAGTCCCATGAACCCCCCGGGTGTGCATACCTAAGTTTGAAGAGAACTTTCCTAAAATATAAGCCCTATGAATGTAGGGGATTGGTATGGTTTTGAGATGGAGGCTGGAGTAAAGTGGTGCCATCTCTGCTCACTGCAACCTCTGCCTCCTGGGTTCAAGTGATTCTCCTGCCTCAGCCTCCTGACTAGCTGACACTACAGAGGTGTGCCACCATGCCCAGCTTTTTGTATTTTTAGTAGAGACAGGGTTTCACCATATTGGCCAGGCTGGTCTTGAACTCCTGACCTCATGATCTGCCTGCCTCAGCCACCCAAAGTGCTGGGATTACAGGTGTGAGCCAACATGCCTGGCCGGTTTTTTTTTTTTTTAATTGTTTGTGGCAAATATTTTCTGTTTGTGTCCCAGATACACTCTCCATCCTTTTGTGTCCTGTTGTGTGCCCTGAAACTGGGCTCCATTGCCCTCTGGTTTCTGAGTGGGTGAGGCCACAAGGAAGTACCAGCAAAAGATCAAAAGGAAAAAGGAGAGTGAGTTCTGGCTACCGATTCCCCTAGGTCCCTTCCCACACTTCCTTCCCTCCCCCTGCATCGCTCCCACCATGCAGTGACCCTCCCCCAGGGAATTGTTCCCCCCCTCCCCCCGCCTTGCCTCTTCAAGCCTCAAGGTTGTAATGGTTCTGATACTGCTAGCCTGAGGTCTTGCACTATTGTTTTTGTTGGCTTTCCTAAATCCAGTCCATATCTTACAAAATTTAAGTGTGTCATCTGTTGCCTATCAGGACCCTAAAAAAACTATGTAAGCATTTGTTGAATGAATGAATGAATGAATCCTTACGCCTACCAAGTCACCATCTTCTTATCTGCACTACAACAAAAACTTCCTAACTGGTTTTCCTGACTCTGCTCTTGCTCCCTCTCTCCATTTTCCACAACCTAAGCTAAAGAGACCCACAATTGTGTGCTGCTTAGTGACAGGAATGTGTTCTGAGAAATGCGTCATTAGGTGATTTAGTAGTTGTTTGAACTTCATACAGTGTACTTACGCAAACCTAGATGGTATAGCCTACTACACATGTCGGCTATATGGTATAGCCTATTGCTCGTAGGCTACAAACCTGGATAGCATGTTAATGTAGTAAATACTGTAGGCAAAAGTAACACAATGGTAAATATTTGTGTATCTAAACACATCTCAACATTTTTTTGTTTTTTTTTTTTTGGTGACAGGATCTCACTCTGTCACCCAGGCTGGAGTGCAGTGCAGTGATGCAATCATGGCTCATTGCAGCCACTACCTCTTGGGATCAGGTGACCCTCCCACCTCAACCTCCTGAGTAGCTGGGATTGCAGGCGTACGCCACCATGCCCTGCTAATTTTTTTTTTTTTTTATCTTATAGAGATGGAGTTTCACCATGTTGCCCAAACTGTTATCAAACTCCTGGGGTCTAGTGATCTGCCCACCTTGGCCTCCCAAAGTGCTGGGATTACAGGCATGAACCACCGTACTTGGCCAGCCCACAGTATTATCATTTTATGTGACCATCAAGTTATATGTCATCATTGACTGAAAGGTGTATTGTGAGGCCTGTGACTATATTTAAAATGGAAATTGATCATGTCATTTCTCTACCTAAAATGCTACAGTGGCTTCCCACTACCTTTTAAGACAGAGTTCAAAATCATTAAAATGATTTACAGTATATATTTATACACAATGGAATCCATGTCTCACTCCAGCCTCAATGCTCACCCCTTTCCATTCACTCCTCCAGCCACAGTGAACTTTTCTTCAGTCCAGAAAGGATTTTTCTTCTAGGCCTTCAAACATGCCATTTCTTTCATTCAGAACACTCTTCCCCTACTTTTTCATCTCGACTACTCCTATTTAGGTGCCAGCTTAGACATCACTTCCTCAGAGAAGCCTTCCACAACCTACTAAACTACACATACTTTAAATGTCCTCCATTATCTATTCCTGAAAAACTCATATTGTTCCTTTCTAAGCATGTAAATCCACTTCTACATATCTGTTTAATGTTTAACTCCTCACTAAATTATACACCTTATAAGAACAGTTATCCAGTGAATTCCAAACGGCTAATTCAATGGTTGGTGCATAGTAAGTTTCAACACATATTGAATGAATGAAAGAAACCTAGGCCGGGCACAGTGGCTCATGCCTGTAATCCCAGCACTTTGGGAGGCTGAGGCGGGTGGATCATTTGAGGTTAGGAGTTCAAGACCAGCCTGACCAACATGGTGAAACCCCATCTCCACTAAAAATACAAAAAACTTAGCCAGGCATGGTGGCAGGTGCCTGTAGTCCCAGCTACTTGGGAGGCTGAGACAGGAGAATTGCTTGAACCTGGGAGGCGGAGGTTGCAGTAAGCCAAGATCATGCCACTGAACTCCAGCCTGAGCAACAAAGTGAAACTCCATCTCAAAAAAAAAAAAAGAAAAAAAGAAAGAAACCTGGGGTGGGGTTGAAGGTAGTGACTTGATATTTACTGACCTGTACTGGAATTCAAATATAGTTCTTCTCTTTCAAGGAATAAAACCTCTCTTAACTTTTTTCACAAGGGCTTTCCTCAGTTTCTTCACCTGCACAATAACTCAGGTGTTCTTAATCTGGAGGTCTGATACCCAAGGGGTCAATGAATAAAATTCAGGAGGTCCATAAGCTTGAATGGGAAAAAATATATATGTCTTTATTTTTATTCACCTGTTACTGCAATGTAGCATTTTCTTCCATTTGTATGTAGGTGGCAAACCACAATAGTCTCAATTATTCTAATTCTAAACAGCACATATTATGATGTCACCAAATGGAGATTTTTAAAAAATATTTTGAAAACAACATAATTGGCTTCCTTTGTATTCCTTTGTATCTTCTTTCATGCATTTAAAAGCATTATTCTCAGAAGATTAAGATTTCTCAGTCTTGGTCAAAAGGCACAACAAAAGTTAAGAGCCCTTTGACTGGATGATCAGTAAGTCTCCCTCCAAATGAATCCAGTTTATAGCTATTATCTCCTCCGATGTGCCTATTGCCCAACTTTTATCTGATTCAAAGGTTTCCAAAATAGGTAAGTAGGGAATAAAGAAAATAACCAATTTCTGGCGGTGCAGAAATATATGAGTGAGGATGAGAGAAAGGACTCAAAGCAAAAACAAATCAGATGCTTTGCAAATAGTACAGTAAGAGGTAAGCTGGAGAGATCTTTTTAATAATTTAAACCCAGTAGTGAAAGGTCACAGATAATGGGAAATACCACACAGAGGCACAATCAGAGAGATAGTTGGTGTTGAGGTATAATGAAAGCTAGCTGACAAGAAATGGGCCTAGCCACACAATAAATTCTCAATAACAGGCCAGGTGTAGTGGCTCATACCTATAATTTCAGCACTTTGAGAGGCTGAGGTGGGAGGACTGCTTGAGTCCAGGAGTCTGAGACCAGCTTGGGCAACACAGTGAGACCCCATCTCTACAAAAAAAAAAAAAAATAGCCGGGTATGGTGGCGCATACCTGTAGTCCTAGCTACTCGGGAGGCTGAGATGGAAGGATCTCTTGAGCCCAGGAGGCAGAGGTTGCAGTGAGCAGAGATCTCACCACTGCACCCCAGCCTGGGCAACAGAGTAAGACCCTGTCTCAAAAGAATAAAATATAAATTAAAAATTCCCAATAACTAGCAAATGAAGGAGAAAGGAGAGGATAAATAATTGTGCTTAGTAAAGGTAAAGTCATCAAGAAACACAAATAAATCAAAGTTTTATATTTTTTAAGGTTTTTTTCCTCTTTTATGAACTCGTAAACTTGTAAACTTTTCTTTTTTACAAACTTATAAAAGCACAGTGCTAGCTTGGGTATAAAAGGGAGGGGAGAGGAAATGGGATACATGAGTCAGAGTCCTTCTTTGACCTTGAAAGACCTTATAATTTCTGCAGCAGGCATTTCATCTCACTAATAATAGAAGGAAATAAAGCAGGGAGGGGAAAGAACACCACATGAAGAGAATAAGCCAAGTTGGAAACAGCTAGTCACCATTTCCAGAATGAAGTCACTGTAGAGGATTGTGCTGATTCTATCCAAATTCTGCCCCTCTATCACCCTGGACCATCTCGACTTTAGTTACATGTAAATCAGGAGTTAATTTTCCTAAATTCAATTGCTTACAAGGCTTATTGTTTCCACTTGGGGTGTGTTTTGATTTGTTGTTATCCTCAATATCCTGGTGACTCTGAAAAAGTCATTTTAACTGATCACCTAATATGATCATCATTCCATAAGATACTAGAGATAGGCTGTGTCTTTGTCCAGTGCCTCCCAAAACATTGGATTCAGAGAGGGGTTAAGACCCTGCTCTGAGGGTAAGAATTAATATATATCAAGAAAGAGCCAGTTCCTAGGATATTTGACATTCAGGATTCTAGAGACAGAATCAGAACTTGGCTTGGGATTTAATCAATAATTGCTTCCTACCATCATCACTAAACCCCTGATCGAACACTTTGCTGTGCTCCCCTAAACTGGCTCCCCAAACACTGCTTCACAGAGGCTCCTGCAGAATGGGATGCAGGCATTTAAGGGTTCTCTGCAGTGATATCAGCAGATCCAACCCCCTTCTTCCAGTAGAGGTTACGGACAATACTTCTTTTAGAGGCTGGGATCTTTTTTCTTCAGCTGCCTCCCAAAACATTGATTGGGACCACTTTCCTCAATCCTACCAGACTGACTGTGGTCACTACCAACACCTCCTCAGGGGCTCCACCTGGACTCTCATCAGAGTCACTCCAAGTCCTATTTCAGGCAGAATACTCAGATCTATTCCAAGCACCTTCCCTGGGATCTCAGGCACATACTGAGGACCAGTGGGTAACAGGGTTGAGAGGTAAGAGCAGCCTGGCCCGGGTGCAGAAATAAGGGGTGAATTGTCTGTAAAAAAATGTTTAAATAGTAATAAAACTAACTAAAAGTCAATCTGATTTTTATTATCACCTTGTACAACAATTCTAGGCAATGTTAGTGATACAATAACCCTCACCAAAAAAAAATTGTTAATCTAAGTTCCAAGCAATTGCTACAGTTACTGTTGCATTATAATAATATGTATGTAAGCTTCAAATTATCACTTTTTAAATTTATTCACTAAAAAATATTTTATTCTACAGGGAAGTTAATTTGGAGAACTACTAGTTACACAAACTCTGCCACATACATTTTTCTCTCTCTCTTTTTTTTTTTTTTTGTCAGGAGACCAGAGTTTTATTATTACTCAAATCAGTCTCCCTGAGCATTCATGGATCAGAGTTTTAAGGATAACTTGGTGGGTGGGGGAAAAGTTAGTGAGCTGGGAGTGCTGATTGGTCAGGTCAGAGATGAAATCACCGGGAGTAGAAGCTGTCTTCTTGCACTGAGTCAGTTCCTGGGTGGGGACCACAAGATCAGATGAGCCAGTTTATCCATCTGGGTGGTGCCAGCTGATCCATCAAGTGCAGAGTCTATAAAATATCTCAAGCACTGATCTTAGGAGCAGTTTAGATAGGGTCAGAATCTTGTATCCTCAGCTGCATGACTCCTGAACCATAATTTCTAATCTTGTGGCTATTCTGTTAGTCCTACAAAGGTAGTTTAGTCCCCAGGCAAGAAAGGGGTTTGCCTTGGAAAAGGCCTGTTATCATGTTTGTTTTAAACTATAAACTATAAGTTAAGTTCCTCCCAAAGTTAGTTCAGCCTATACCCAGGAATGAACAAGAACAGCTTGGAGGTTAGAAGCAAGATGGAATTGGGACTGTCTCAGTTACAATTTTGCAGTGGTGGTTTCAATATCTCCCTTTGGATTTTACAACACTTTAATCTTAAGGTGTCAGCTAATGAAGATGGAAAAAGGGCAAAGACCCCTCTAATTTCTTCCTGCTGACCAGGGGTGTAGTGGGGGTAGGTGTTGACCCCAAGGTGAGAGGAGTTAAATCACTTTGCAACTGTCTGAGCATACTCAAACAGTCCTGGCTGGGATTCTAAGGCTTATATGACAAAGGCATTAGTATTGCCATCTATAATTTTAGTTCCATATTTAAGGGAACGGCATACTATAAGGTAAATAATGAGTACTAAGATAAGGAGTGTGATTTCCAGTTTGAAAAATAAAGATTTGAAAGCTCTAGTTTTCAAAATGGGGACTTGCAGCCCACAAAGAATTTAAGATTTAGTCCAAACTGCAGAAAAAATCTGAAGAACAACTAACCACAGGTGTACTATAGTTTTTTTGAAGCATAATTTTTCTCTCTCCAGTCCCTATTTTTATCCAAAACACATCATGATAGAACTGATTTGTTCACAAAATAAACTTTAGTCTTAGCATATTTGGCCTGATTATTTGCATAAAGTGCAGCAAGAACAATTATTTTTCACATAGGCTCTTTTTAATATTGGCTTTTGAAACTGTTCTACAAGGAATCTCAATTTTTACTTTTTAAAAGCCTTGAAGCCCAGCCATGGATTTATCTTGTCTACAAATTACCTGTGAATTCCTCACCTCAAAGTCTCAAGATAACTTGGGGCTCCTGGGTCTGTCAGAAAGTGACATTCTTTACTTACCACTGGTCAGGAACTCTGTACAAGGACTAGGAGACCTCAACTCTGTATGAGGCCAGCTTTCCCAAGGGGCTTTATTGGCTCTATAAGTCAACTTTGATTCTTTAAAGAAAGCATGTCATTTTAGTCAAAGCCTTGGTAAAATAACCAGTTTCTCCAATTGTGTCTTGTTTCAAAAGGGAACAGATTCTCATTGCACTTATTCAAATAACTATACTGCCATAAGTTGAGAATACTCACAAATAGTTTCTAAATTCCATAGAAATCACAGAGAGAGAAAGCAATATGCTTCAAATTTTGTTCTCAGGAGTATACTTTACTCACTTGCTAAAAGTTGTAAATAGCTCAAAAGAAATAAGTTTCCTTAACTCTGAAAACAAAAGGATTAGCAATGTTTAACACATCAGCTCTCCATGAGAGTCCCAGAAGTTTCAGTTTTTCTCTATTCCAATTGCAGAATTTTTAAAGTTATCAGAGGCCTGCACTCAGAGTCTATATCTGACTATAAACTGCCTTTTGAAAAGAACCAAAGCCAGACAAAATGTCTGGTGATGACGAAAGTCTTACAACAGCCACTATTAAAGCTACAATTGACTAGAAATTTTGGTTACTTCTGTGGCATACAACAATTTTACATAACAATTATAATTATTAATAATGTACCCTAAATCATTTCAGAATTATAGAAGTTTCCCATAATTTTGGAAAAATACTAAAAACATATTTATATAAATACAGCCCAAAGATAGCCAAACACCATTTCATATTTGACAATGCTTCCTATATGATTGTTATACCAAATAAGCCAAACACATCATTTTTGGACTTCAGAGGACCTAATGTCTAAAAGGATTGATAAGGTCAGAAAATGATATACTTCATAATTTAATTTTGGAAAGTTTATCAAATATCAAAGGTTTTGAACACTATATCACAAAATAGGATCACAGATTGCTCATTTATCTGAAGTGGTAACTCAAAAAAAATTTTTTTAAGATGAAAACCTTTGTTCTGATAGAATAGACTTAGCTTTCCAAACAAAAACCCAATGAAGATAGCATGAGGTAACTGAATCTGTCTCTTCTCTCTCCTCCTCAGTTTCCCCTGCCATTTACCCAAAGGAGAAAACAAAAACCTTTCATTATCTTTTAATATTACATAAAAATATTTTTCAAAAGAGAAATCCAGGAAAGAGCAAGACTGTCTCAAAAAATAGAAAAATTTAAAAAAAAACCTTGATTTATTGAAAAAAAAAGAGAGAAAACCAAACTTCATGTTTGCATTATTGCATCTTTAATGCTATAGCTAGTTTCTAAATAAAAGTTTATCAATCTATTCAGTTTTAATTAGTTTGACCATAAGGTAATATTTTTATAAATTTTTTAAAACCCTTTACAATTTTCTGTTAAACAGCAGATCAGTTTTCTAAGAAAACTCTGTTATTCGGACACATAGGCCCAGATTCTGGCCCTGCATTAATGTGCTTTTATTTTAATATTCAGCATATGGAAAAAAATTAAATAATTCCCTTCAAATGTTAGCCAAGTTACTCATACCCACAGAACTTTCCTCATAAGACCAAGCCTTCACAAACCCTTTTCAACTTGCTTAAACCTTCAGTTTCGTCCCAATACTCTTTTAGGGCAAGACAATCTTTAAATCCCTCTAAACTAGACAAAATTACATTCTCTTTAACAAAAGCCACATTTCCATGCCGACTTATCATATTTTACCAAAAACACATCCTACTGTCCTTACACACTTTGGATGTAAAACCATTTCTCCAGTAGTCTCAATCACATGTAACAATGTTAACCCTTAGCAACTTTCATTTTTGGTGAAAAGCATGACATGTAAGAGATTTTAATTATGTACTAGGTGTGGGGCCTAGGATGTCAGACAGAAATGAAGATAAGATCTGACTCTTTCTAGCATAGCTATGGGGATGGCTAACTCCACATGTCCCCAGGCCTTATCTAAAGTCGAATGCTCCAAAGTAGGTAAACTGAACAATTTTCAAAAGTCAAAGAAGCAGTTTACAACCTTAAAGAATTTAGCACATCTGATATCTGACCTTTAGACCAAATGTCTACATTTTGAAGACATTTTTATTTTACCAATAATCTTTAAAACTGTCTTTATTTCCAAAAGATTACTAAAGTCACATGAACAAAAAGGCATTAAAGTTTCTATTTTTCTAACAAAATATTTTATTTAAGTGCTTATTTTTCTAAGTCAATTAATCAGAGCCCTTTTTATATAAACATTACACACATAACCCACATATAAATAGACAGACAGAAAGAAGGTTCAGCACTTTTAAGGTTTTTCATTTGTCAGTTTCTTTTTTTTTTTTTTTTTTTTTTCCTTGCTCTGTCGCCCAGGCTGGAATGCAGTGGTGCGATCTCGGCTCACAGCCAGCTCTGCCTCCTAGGTTCATGCCATTCTCCTGTCCTGCCTCAGCCTCCCAAGCAGCTGGGACTACAGGCGCCTGCCACCATTCCCAGCTAATATTTTGTATTTTTAGTAGAGATGGGGTTTCACTGTGTTAGCCAGGATGGTCTCGATCTCCTGACCTTGTGATCCACCCACCTCAGCCTCCCAAAGTTGTGTGAGCACTGGCTTACAGGTGTGAGCCACTGTGCCCAGCCCCTCATTTGCCAGTTTCTTAACTGGAGTACTAGCTGCAGGGTGGAGCCCTTGGAAGTACAGGGCCAGGAAAGCATGCAGTTTCTAGAGTCTAATAAGCAGGCACTGCTGGAAGGCAAAGACAGGTCCCCAAGATTAAGGGTGCCATCTTATACTGTATCCTAGATCCCCAAAAGAGAGGGAAATACTACAGGAGAAGATAGTGCAGTACTTTTACCATGCATTTCATTGTAAGGCAGCCCAAAGCCAATCAGCCCATTTTACACTCAGCCCATCCCCCATGGGAGTCTCATCTCTCAGTGAGGGTTGGAGATGTTTCCATATCTTCCAGGGGGCCAACAACATGCTTCTCTAATTAAAACATCAAAGAGCCAAGTATCCCCCCATAACTGCCGTTAGCCATCCCCAAAGGTAATTTCCTACCTAGTTATTACACACCAAATTTCTCTCATAATGCAAAGTAATTTCTGATACCCACAAAAGTCAAAACTTACAGCTAATGCAATACAAAACAGAATACAGCCTTAGATTTTGAAAGGGATCTATTCTCTTTCAATTCCTGGGCTTCTGTGAGGAAAGCAGAGCTTTATCCCAGAATAGCATCTGTGGTGCCTCTTCTGCTTTTCCCCAGGAGTCCCAGGCTGTTAAAATGTATCTTAGATTCTCTCATATGGGCATCAAGAGTGGCAAGAAGACAAAATGGAAAAGAACAATTCTGTCTACTGAGAAAAAAAAAAAAAACTTTTTTCAGAAAAACACAGTTCAAGAAGAGGAAGAAGATAAAGTCCTCTTAAATACATGTAGCTTGGATATTTATTTTTAATTCAGCTGATTTTAGCCATAGAGCTCTTTTTTAAAAAAATAAATAAATCCTTTTAAATCTCTTATTACTAGACTCTAGCCAGGACAGCCAATATTTCTGGCTTTTGATTTCTACCACAGGTAACTTTCCACATGAAATTAATAAGTTTTAGCTAAGGTTATAACTTAACCATGGACATATAAGGTGTCTCAAAGAGATGATAGCAGTTTCTTTTTTTTTTTTTTTTTTTTTTTTTTCTTGCAAGATTTACAATCTCCCCAAGGGTAGTTTAGAGAAAGGAAAATCCCAGACAGGAAATCAGAAGTTATCCATGGGGGGAAAACCCTCAATAAATAGCAAAATTACACAAATAACAAACCAGAAAGGAAACACTCCAGAAGCGAAGAATTGAACCCAGGCCACCACTGTCGAAAGAAAAAGCTTCAGTTACCGAGCCACACAGCATTGAGCAGTTTCTATTGCTCTTCCCAGAAGAAGTCTAGAGCAGTCAATTTCAAGCTTGCAAAGGCTCTTAACTCCTTAAGATAATTTTTAGGGCTAACATGAACCCCAAAATTCCTGTCCTCTGGATGGCAGAAACCAAGATAAAATATCTTCACATGATCACAAGGTTAAGCTCTTAAGGACACTAAACAAGACAGAGAAATTTCATCTGGTATTGGTTTCAGGGACCCTCAACAAAGTTTGTTACTGACCAGTCTGCTGGGCTGGCTTGTAAAGCAGGCTTATTGGGGTCCTAAGCCTACGTTCTATCCTGTGATACCCCTCTCTCCATTACAGAAAGACAAATTCTTAGCACAAAGTCAACCAGATTTCCTACAGCCTAAGACTAGACTCACAAATGCCTTTTTCTAGTAATCAAACCATTGCAGAGAAGGCAAATAGTGATGTTTACCATTTACACACAAACGTGCACACACACACAGACGGGGAGGTGCAGAAACCCAGCTGGTAAGAATTTCTTACCCTTTTTGCCAGCACACCAGGTTTTGAGATTCCCTTTCTCTGCAGCTCCAGAAGAACAGAGCAGATTTTGATGACCCTGCTAGTTGTGCCATAGCACATGTAAAGGTCAAGCCACTTTACAAAAGAAAATCACCCTTTTCTCTCTTATGGAACCATAAGCAAAAGATTCTCAATTTTGCAAGATGCTGCCCAAGAGGCTGCATAGGGAACCAAACTAATATTTTCCATCCCCGTAAAAGCAAAATATACATAACAAAACAGACACTAGTCACCTCATTCACCACCCAGTATTGACCTAGCAAGGCTCAAACTTTCTCACATTGGTCACATTGTCTTTGATCCACTCCAGGTGGGGAGGGATGACCTCTGACCAGTAATCTGATGGGTGGTCTCTGAGAAAGACGAAGAGCAGAGAGTCTCCCGAGCCAGGTCTGTTGAGCTTTCTTTGGGGCTAACCTTGTGATAGGGCTACAGTTATAGGACATCTCCCCAAGACTATTTCACTATTGCAATTAAACCCATGCACATTGGGTCGGCAGTGCCCCATCAGTGGAGACAGTACCAGAGTCAGCCCCCAGTCCAAAACAACTAGGCAGCTGCTTGGGCTGGCATCTGAATCCATCACCAGAGGGAGACTACCAAACCATGGGCAGGTAGCCACATGGGCAATCCTGGACAAGACTCCAAATTTGTAACCACCCAATGGGTTCACCTTGCCTGCTGCCTAGACAGAGGTGATTTATCAAGACAGGGGAATTGCAATACAGAAAGAGTAATTCACACAGAGCCAGCTGTGCAGGAGACCGGAGTTTTATTTATAGTTAGAGACATAAATTCATAAGAGTTTAATTAGCTTTCAGGCACACTTCAAGTACATTTCATGTCTCCAACTCCTGTTGTACAAAATATCCCTGCTTTTAAACAGTAGATTTAAAACAAACAACTTTAGTTTTGTGGGATTTTTTTTTATGAGTTTTTTTATGAATGTGAAGTTTCAAAGAAGACCAAACACAAAACTATCTGCAAAGAGCCAGAATAAGCCTTGAACAACATACAGTCAATAAAACATCAAGGTTTATTTTTTTTAATTAATTAATTTATTATTATTATTATACTTTAAGTTCTAGGGTACATGTGCATAACGTGCAGGTTTGATACATATGTATACTTGTGCCATGTTGCTGTGCTGCACCCATCAATTCGTCACAACCCATCAACTCGTCATTTACATCAGGTATAACTCCCAAAGCAATCCTTCCCCTCTTCCCCCTCCCCATGATAGGCCCCGGTATGTGATGTTCCCCTTCCCGAGTCCAAGTGATCTCATTGTTCAGTTCCCACCTATGAGTGAGAACATGAGGTGTTTGGTTATCTGTTCTTGTGATAGTTTGCTTAGAATGATGGTTTCCAGCTGCATCCATGTCCCTACAAAGGACACAAACTCATCCTTTTTTATGGCTGCATAGTATTCCATGGTGTATATGTGCCACATTTTCTTCATCCAGTCTGTCACTGATGGACATTTGGGTTGATTCCAAGTCTTTGCTATTGTGAATAGTGCCGCAATAAACATATGTGTGCATGTGTCTTTATAGCAGCATGATTTATAATCCTTTGGGTATATACCCAGTAATGGGATGGTTGGGTCATATGGTACATCTAGTTCTAGAACCTTGAGGAATCGCCATACTGTTTTCCATAATGCTTGAACTAGTTTACAATCCCACCAACAGTGTAAAAGTGTTCCTATTTCTCCACATCCTCTCCAGGACCTGTTGTTTCCTGACTTTTTAATGATTGCCATTCTAACTGGTGTGAGATGGTATCTCATTGTGGTTTTGATTTGCATTTCTCTGATGGCCAGTGATGATGAGCATTTTTTCATGTGTCTTTTGGTTGCCTGTCCACGCTGATGGTAGTTTCTTTTGCTGTGCAGAAGCTCTTTAGTTTAATTAGATCCCATTTGTCAATTTTGTCTTTTGTTGCCGTTGCTTCTGGTGTTTTAGACATAAAGTCTTTGCCCATGCCTATGTCCTGAATGGTATTACCTAGGTTTTCCTCTAGGGTTTTTATGGTTTTAGGTCTAACATTTAAGTCTCTAATCCATCTTGAATTAATTTTCGTATAAGGAGTAAGGAAAGGATCCAATTTCAGCTTTCTCCTTATGGCTAGCCAATTTTCCCAGCACCATTTATTAAATAGGGAATCCTTTCCCCATTTCTTGTTTCTCTCAGGTTTGTCAAAGATCAGATGGTTGTAGATGTGTGGTATTATTTCTGAGGACTCTGTTCTGTTCCATTGGTCTATATCTCTGTTTTGGTACCAGTACCATGCTGTTTTGGTTACTGTAGCCTTGTAGTATAGTTTGAAGTCAGGTAGCGTGATGCCTCCAGCTTTGTTCTTTTGTCTTAGAATTGTCTTGGAGATGCGGGCTCTTTTTTGGTTCCATATGAACTTTAAAGCAGTTTTTTCCAATTCTGTGAAAAAAACTCATTGGTAGCTTGATGGGGATGGCATTGAATCTATAAAAAACCTTGGGCAGTATGGCCATTTTCATGATATTGATTCTTCATATCCATGAGCATGGTATGTTCTTCCATTTGTTTGTGTCCTCTTTTATTTCATTGAGCAGTGGTTTGTAGTTCTCCTTGAAGAGGTCCTTTACATCCCTTGTAAGTTGGATTCCTAGGTATTTCATTCTCTTTGAAGCAATTGTGAATGGAAGTTCATTCATGATTTGGCTCTCTGTTTGTCTGTTACTGGTGTATAAGAATGCTTGTGATTTTTGCACATTAATTTTGTATCCTGAGACTTTGCTGAAGTTGCTTATCAGTTTAAGGAGATTTTGGGCTGAGACAATGGGGTTTTCTAAATACACAATCATGTCATCTGCAAACAGGGACAATTTGACTTCTTCTTTTCCTAACTGAATACCCTTGATTTCTTTCTCTTGCCTGATTGCCCTAGCCAGAACTTCCGACACTATGTTGAATAGGAGTGGTGAGAAGAGGGCATCCCTGTCTTGTGCCAGTTTTCAAAGGGAATTTGTCCAGTTTTTGCCCATTCAGTATGATATTGGCTGTGGGTTTGTCATAAATAGCTCTTATTATTTTGAGGTACGTTCCATCAATACCGAAATTATTGAGCGTTTTTAGCATGAAGGGCTGTTGAATTTTGTCAAAAGCCTTTTCTGCATCTATTGAGATAATCATGTGGTTCTTGTCTTTGGTTCTGTTTATATGCTGGATTATGTTTATTGATTTGCGAATGTTGAACCAGCCTTGCATCCCACGGATGAAGCCAACTTCATCATGGTGGATAAGCTTTTTGATGTGCTGCTGAATCTGGTTTGCCAGTATTTTATTGAGGATTTTTGCATCGATGTTCATCAGGGATATTGGTCTAAACTTCTCTTTTTTTGTTGTGTCTCTGCCAGGCTTTGGTATCAGGATGATGTTGGCCTCATAAAATGAGTTAGGGAGGATTCCCTCTTTTTCTATTGATTGGAATAGTTTCAGAAGGAATGGTACCAGCTCCTCCTTGTACCTCTGGTAGAATTCAGCTGTGAATCCATCTGGTCCTGGACTTTTTTTGGTTGGTAGGCTTTTAATTATTGCCTCAATTTCAGAGCCTGTTACTGGTCTATTCAGGGATTCAACTTCTTCCTGGTTTAGTCTTGGAAGAGTGTAAGTGTCCAGGAAATTATCCATTTCTTCTAGATTTTCTAGTTTATTTGCGTAGAGGTGTTTATAGTATTCTCTGATGGTAGTTTGTATTTTTGTAGGGTCGGTGGTGATATCCCCTTTATCATTTTTTATTGGGTCTATTTGATTCTTCTCTCTTTTCTTCTTTATTAGTCTTACTAGCGGTCTGTCAATTTTGTTGATCTTTTCAAAAAACCAACTCCTGGATTCATTGATTTTTTGGAGGGTTTTTTGTGTCTCTCTCTCCTTTAGTTCTGCTCTGATCTTAGTTATTTCTTGCCTTCTGCTAGCTTTTGAATGCGTTTGCTCTTGCTTCTCTAGTTCTTTTAATTGTGATGTTAGAGTGTCAATTTTAGATCTTTCCAGCTTTCTCTTGTGGGCATTTAGTGCTATAAATTTCCCTCTACACACTGCTTTAAATGTGTCCCAGATATTCCGGTATGTTGTATCTTTGTTCTCATTGGTTTCAAAGAACATCTTTATTTCTACCTTCATTTTGTTATGTACCCAGTAGTCATTCAGGAGCAGGTTATTTAGTTTCCATGTAGTTGAGCGGTTTTGATTGTGTTTCTTTGTCCTGAGTTCTAGTTTGATTGCACTGTGGTCTGAGAGATAGTTTGTTATAACTTCTCTTCTTTTACATTTGCTGAGGAGTGCTTTACTTCCAATTATATGGTCAATTTTAGAATAAGTGCGATGTGGTGCTGAGAAGAATGTATATTCTGTTGATTTGGGGTGGAGAGTTCTGTAGATGTCTATTAGGTCTGCTTGCTGCAGAGATGAGTTCAATTCCTGGATATCCTTGTTAACTTTCTGTCTCATTGATCTGTCTAATATTGACAGTGGGGTGTTGAAGTCTCCCATTATTATTGTATGGGAGTCTAAGTCTCTTTGTAAGTCTCTAAGGACTTGCTTTATGAATCTGGGTGCTCCTATATTGGGTGCATATATATTTAGGATAGTTAGCTCTTCTTGTTGAATTGATCCTTTTACCATTATGTAATGGCCTTCCTTGTCTCTTTTCATCTTTGATGGTTTAAAGTCTGCTTTATCAGAGACTAGTATTGCAATCCCTGCTTTTTTTTGTTCTCCATTTGCTTGGTAAATCTTCCTTCATCCCTTTATTTTGAGCTATGTATGTCTCTGCGTGTGAAATGGGTCTCCTGAATACAGCAGAATGATGGGTCTTGACTCTTTATCCAGTTTGCCAGTCTGTGTCTTTTAATTGGACCATTTAGTCCATTTACATTTAAGGTTAATATTGTTATGTGTGAACTTGATCCTGCCATTATGATATTAACTGGTTATTTTGCTCGTTAGTTGATGCAGTTTCTTCCTAGCCTAAATGGTCTTTACATTTTGGCATGTTTTTGCAATGGCTGGTACCGGTTGTTCCTTTCCATGTTTAGTGCTTCCTTCAGGGTCTCTTGTAAAGCAGGCCTAGTGGTGACAAAATCTCAAGCATTTGCTTATCTGTAAAGGATTTTATTTCTCCTTCACTTGTGAAACTTAGTTTGGCTGGATATGAAATTCTGGGCTGAAAATTCTTTTCTTTAAGAATGTCGAATATTGGCCCCCACTCTCTTCTGGCTTGTAATGTTTCTGCCGAGAGATCTGCTGTTAGTCTGATGGGCTTCCCTTTGTGGGTAACCCGACCTTTCTCTCTGGCTGCCCTTAAGATTTTTTCCTTCATTTCAACTTCGGTGAATCTGGCAATTATGTGTCTTGGAGTTGCTCTTCTCGAGGAGTATCTTTGTGGCGTCCTCTGTATTTCCTGGATTTGAATGTTGGCCTGCCCTACTAGGTTGGGGAAGTTCTCCTGGATGATATCCTGCAGAGTGTTTTCCAACTTGGTTCCATTTTCCCCCTCACTTTCAGGCACCCCAATCAGACATAGATTTGGTCTTTATACATAATCCCATACTTCTTGCAGGCTTTGTTCATTTCTTTTTCTTCTTTTTTCTTTTGGTTTCTCTTCTCGCTTCATTTCGTTCATTTGATCCTCAATCGCTGATACTCTTTCTTCCAGTTGATCGAGTCGGTTACTGAAGCTTGTGCATTTGTCACGTATTTCTCGTGTCATGGTTTTCATCTCTTTCATTTCGTTTATGACCTTCTCTGCATTAATTACTCTAGCCATCAATTCTTCCACTTTTTTTTCAAGATTTTTAGTGTCTTTGCGCTGGGTACGTAATTCCTCCTTTACCTCTGAGAAGTTTGATGGACTGAAGCCTTCTTCTCTCATCTCATCAAAGTCATTCTCCGTCAAGCTTTGATCCGTTGCTGACAATGAGCTGCGCTCCTTTGCTGGGGGAGATGTGCTCTTATTTTTTGAATTTCCAGCTTTTCTGCCCTGCTTTTTCCCCATCTTTGTGGTTTTATCTGCCTCTGGTCTTTGATGATGATAGTGACATACTGATGGGTTTTTGGTGTAGGTGTCCTTCCTGTTTGATAGTTTTCCTTCTAACAGTCAGGACCCTCAGCTGTAGGTCTGTTGGAGATTGCTTGAGGTCCACTCCAGACCCTGTTTGCCTGGGTGTCAGTAGCAGAGGCTGCAGAAGATAGAATATTTCTGAACAGCGAGTGTACCTGTCTGATTCTTGCTTTGGAAGCTTCCTCTCAGGGGTGTACTCCACCCTGTGAGGTGTGGGGTGTCAGACTGCCCCTAGTGGGGGATGTCTCCCAGTTAGGCTACTCAGGGGTCAGGGACCCACTTGAACAGGCAGTCTGTCCCTTCTCAGATCTCAACCTCCGTGTTGGGAGATCCACTGCTCTCTTCAAAGCTGTCAGACAGAGTCGTTTGCGTCTGCAGAGGTTTCTGCTGCTTTTATTGTTGTTTACTGTGCCCTGTCCCCAGAGGTGGAGTCTACAGAGACAGGCAGGTTTCCTTGAGCTGCTGTGAGCTCCACCCAGTTCGAGCTTCCCAGTGGCTTTGTTTACCTACTTAAGCCTCAGCAATGGCAGGCGCCCCTCCCCCAGCCTCACTGCTGCCTTGCCATGAGATCTCAGACTGCTGTGCTAGCAATGAGGGAGGCTCCGTGGGCGTGGGACTCTCCCGGCCAGGTGTGGGATATAATCTCCTGGTGTGCCTGTTTGCTTAAAGCGCAGTATTGGGGTGGGAGTTACCCGATTTTCCAGGTGTTGTGTGTCTCAGTTCCCCTGGCTAGGAAAACAGATTCCCTTTCCCCTTGCACTTCCCAGGTGAGGTGATGCCTCGCCCTGCTTCAGCTCTCGCTGGCCAGGCTGCAGCAGCTGACCAGCACCTATTGTCCAGTACTCCCTAGTGAGATGAACCCAGTACCTCAGTTGAAAATGCAGAAATCACCGGTCTTCTGTGTCGCTCGCGCTGGGAGTTGGAGTCTGGAGCTGTTCCTATTCGCCATCTTGCTCCGCCCCCTCAACATCAAGGTTTAAATTGTTGCTTTAACTTCCTTTTGGCTGGAAACTCCATATTCTGGTAATTCACCAAAATGACCAACACAAAGAAAAGAGGAGAGACACCCAATGTATGTTTTCTAGACCTTTTAGAAAACATGGAGTTGGCCACATGCATGGGAGTCTATAAAAAAAGTGATACTGTAGACATCAAGGGAATGGGTATGGTTCAAAAAGTAATGCCTCGCAAGTGTTACCATGGCAAAAACTGGAAGAGTCTATAATCTTACTTAGCATGCTGTTAGCATTGCTGTAAAAAAAAGAAAAAAAAAAAAGTTTAAGGCAAGATTCTTGCCAAAAGAATTAATGCGCATATGGAGCACATTAAACACTCTAAGGCACAAGGTAGCCTCCTAAAATGCATGAAAGAAAGTGATCAGAAAAAGAAGGGAGCCAAAGAGAAAGGTACCTGAATTCAGCTGACAGCCAGACTGCTGCACCAAGAGAAGCACACTTTGTGAGAACCAATGGAGAGGAGCCAGAGCTACTGGAACCTATTCCCTATGAATTCACGACATAATAGGTGCAAATAATAATAATAATAAAAGACCCTTGGACTGTTAAAAAAAAAATTGTTCCGTTAATATCAGCCCACAGAAATTGCAGAGAAAGCCAGTAGTGATGCTGCAAAAACAAAATGTAAGGAAATTGACATCTAAAAAAAGAATCAAATTTTGAAGACTACCAGAAGAGACAAGAGACGATGGTCTTGTATTGCCAGAAAAAGTCAAAAAGGACAATGTTTGATGCTACAATTGTTTTTACCAAGTGTAAGCATCTTCTAAAACAATGGATCAATGTTTCATTTTATCTACTTTTTTGCTGAGGAAGAGACTCTTCACAAGTTTTTACCAACAGAAATTTGTGATAAATTTGCTGGTGGGCCGGGCATGGTGGCTCACACCTGTAATCCCAGCTCTTTGGGAGGCTGAGGCAGGCAGATCACCTAAGGTCAGGAGTTCAAGACCAGCCTGGCCAACATGGCAAAACCCTGTCTCTACTAAAAATACAAAAAAATTAGCCAGGCGTGGTGGCGGGTGCCTGTAATCCCAGTTTCTTGCCAGGCTGAGGCATGAGAATCGCTTGAACCCAGGAGGTGGAGGTTGCAGTGAGCCAAGACCACGCCATTGCACTCCAGCCTGGGCAACAAGAACGAAACTGCGTCTCAAAAAAAAAATTGTGGTGAAAATATCTTAGTGAAATTTTTCAACTGCAAAGACAATTGAAAACTACAAGAATTGTTCCCAAAGAAACAAAATATGAATGGTAATTGTAATTTCTGTAATTTATTGTAAATTTCTTTGTGAAGTGTGATTTGTATAAATCTCTGTCAATGTATTTATATGTTCATGACTTTTCCTCTTTGCCTATTTGTTCCTTCATATTAAAGAAGCTTTTCAAAATTAAAATTAGCAAAGAGATGTTCTTTGGTCACCTAGAAGCTGACAGAGTGACAAATCTATACGTCTACTGCATATGTACACGTAAAGAGGAGTGAATTCATTTCCTAAGACTGCTGTAACAAACTATCACAAACTGTGGAACTTAAAACAGCAGAAATTTATTGTTTTGTGGCTCTGGAGGCTAGAAGTAAGAAAGCAATGTGTTAGCAGCAGGGTCATGCTCTCTGACGGATCTGAAAAAGAATACGTTTTATACCTTTCCCTTGGCTTCAGGTGTGCTCCAGCAATCAATCTTTGGAGTTCATTCACTGATTTGTAACTGCTTAACTCCATAATCTCTGCTTTCAAGGTCACATGGCTTTCTCCCTATATGTCTCTGTCTTTACCTGGTCAGCATTACCCTGAGTGTCCATCTGTCTCTCTTCATACGCTTTTTTTTTTTTTTTTTTTTTGAGATGGAGTCTGACTCTGTCGCCCAGGCTAGAGTGCAGTGGCCTCATCTCAGCGCACTGCAACCTCGCCTCCCGGGTTCAAGCTATTCTCCTGCCTCAGCTTCCCGTGTAGCTGGAATTACAGGCATGAGCCACCACACCCGGCTAATTTTTGTGTTTTTAGTAGAGACGTGTTGGCCAGGCTGTTGGCCAGCATGTTGGCCAGGCTGGTCTCGAATTCCTGACCTCAGGTGATCCGCCCGCCTCGGCCTCCCAAAGTGCTGGAATTACAGGCGTGAGCCACCGTGCCCGACCTGTATATATGTATGTACGTATATATGTATCTATCTATCTAGCTGGACACTAGGCATTTTGGATTAGGCACCCACCTATACCCGTATGGCTTCATCTTAACAAATTACATCTACAATGACCCTATTTCCACATAAGGTCACATTCTGAGTTACTGCAGGTTAGGACTTAACACAGCTTTTTGGGGACGGGAAGAATCACGAGGGAAGACACAATTCAACCCATAACAAGGAATAATTTTGACAGTCATTGCCAATTTGCAGATGTTAAGGCTCAAAAACAAACTACAATATTACTGTTCATTAACACATAAATGTGTAGGTATGTTTTTTCCCCTTAAAAAAACACACTGGTGTAATTAAAAACAATCCACTACTTTTCCCTTTAGCGCTGTAAATTTTTTAACTGGAATGATTACTTTAACAAAAGAAAAATTTCACTATCTGCGTTTCTTTTCCGGTCATCGTTATTATCCGTTTTACTATTACTACTGAAAATCACTATGTTAAAAACGATGCGTACAGGTGTCAACAAGGCTAGCTGTCCACTGCTGGACCGCGTAGGGCCGTCAGCCCGCAGGGCTCCGACCCCTCCGGGTACCTTTCTCCTCAGACGCTCTCTTTCCCAGGAGGCTCCGCGGCGGAGCGTCCCATCGCCCTAAAAGCCACTGGCTGACGCAGCCAAAAAAAAAAAAACCCGATGGCCCGCTTATCCCACACTAGGGGGCGCCTGCTTCTCCGGCCGCCACAGAGCGCTCTGGATGCCTGAAGCCCGCCCAGCTCGCCGCCTCTGGAAAAGCTCAACACCATTTCTCCGCCCTTCCCGAGATTGCCAACGAGGCAGGCTCTGATGCGCATGCGCAAACACGTTCGCCACGCTCGGAGCTAAGGCGCATGCGTCCCCTGAAATTGCCGCCACCCGGTCTACCTTCCAGTTTCCAGTTCCGGCCTCCAAGGGGCGGGCAGACGCTGGAAACATGCGGCTGTCGGTCGCTGCAGCCATCTCCCATGGCCGCGTATTTCGCCGTCTGGGCCTCGGTCCCGAGTCCCGCATCCATCTGTTGCGGAACTTGCTCACAGGGCTGGTGCGGCACGAACGCATCGAGGCACCATGGGCGCGTGTGGACGAGATGAGGGGCTACGCGGAGAAGGTGAGGAGCGGGGCCCTCTTGTCCACTCTGCGGGTCTAGTCTGAGGGGGCGGGGCCGGCTGCAAGTGGAAAGGGACTGGGACCAACCTGGTAAACCATTCCCCAAGTCTGAGTCTTCTAGGACCCTCAGCTGAACCCGCCCCTCCATCGCCTCTAATGGAAGACTGGTTAGGGCTGCGGAGTTAAGAGATGGCGTAGATTGGAGATGGTTTGCTAGTGGAAAGAATGCATTGCGGTCCGGTATTAGAGAAATTAGATTGGCACCTTGTTTTCTTGCTCGGTTGGATCCGTGATGTTATGTCCTCACAGCTCATCGACTATGGGAAGCTGGGAGACACCAACGAACGAGCCATGCGCATGGCTGACTTCTGGCTCACAGTGAGTGCGTCCTGTCGGCCTTCAGAATCCCACCCTTTACTCCCTAGGGGTAGGGGTTGGAAGAAGGAGAACTGTGCAGAATTAAGCTTGGGTACTCACTTATGGGCCAATGTTGTTAACTAAATTAGAAACTGTGTCTTAAGTTAGTTGAAGTCGATGTCAATATACCTCTGCACAACTGCCTATAAACGACTCCTTTGTGTAACATTGACTCTACCAGATTGGTGAGGGGCGGGGGAGGTCTTTCTATGTGTGGATGGACCTTATCTTTGGGAGTGGCCTAAAGTTAAATGCCTCTGCAGTTTTGCCTGACTCTTCTGTCTCTTGGATAATTCTCCCTCTAGGAGAAAGACTTGATCCCAAAGCTGTTTCAAGTTCTGGCCCCTCGATACAAAGATCAAAATGGGGGCTACACAAGAATGCTGCAGATCCCAAATCGGAGTTTGGATCGGGCCAAAATGGCAGTGATCGAGTATAAAGGGAACTGCCTCCCACCCCTGCCTCTGCCTCGCAGAGACAGCCACCTTACACTCCTAAACCAGCTGCTGCAGGGTTTGCGGCAGGACCTCAGCCAGAGCCAGGAAGCAAGCAACCACAGCTCCCACACAGCTCAAACACCAAGGATTTAACTGGATCTGAAGAGTCTGCAGCCCTTAATCAGTGCCCATGATCACAGGCCTTTGGAGCGCTTTTACTCTCTGAGAAGAACTGGAGCTAGAGATGTAAAATGGACAGTCTTAATGGGATTGAGAACCTTCTGGGAGCCAGATGACCCTCTTTTTGCACAATAGATAAAAGTCTTTATATGAATATATATAAGTTCATTTCTTTTTTCCCTCCTGTGGGATTTCTGGAGAATGAGAATTACCCAAATGCTCAGTCTACCTGGGATAGTAAATTCCTGGCTTATGCTTCTGGTCCTTAAATTTGGGTTATTTTTGGTTAGTGCAGTTCTGTTTTTCTTAATGCCAGTTTACATGGGAATGCATCCTTTAATTCCAAATGTTGCCAGAGGTGGTTTTGTTTTGACATCTGGTCTCCTAGAGACTGAGTGCTTGGGATTTCTTAGAGAAGATTACTTCCTGACAGGGGTAGGGGAGTGACAATCTGCAAGTGAAACTTCCTTAAACAATCTTGTATCCTACGAACCTTCAGGGGATACTGCAATCATTCCTCTGTTTTGAGGCAGGATCACACATTACCTTCATGTGTTCCCTTCAGCCCCCTAAATGGGCCTGGGAGGAGAGGACCCAAGAACTCAGATGTTCTACCAGTTTGGCCAAAGGGGTGGAGACATTCAGCAGAGGATGTTGGTCTCCAGGATAAGCTCCTTCCTCTTGGTGGGGGGAAGGGGTAAGAAAGAGGGTCTATGCCTGAGAAGGATTAGGATATTAAACCTCCTAGGAATTTCCTGGAAATTTTTATTGTTGTCAAATCTGGCCTCTCTGGGAACCCAGAAAAGGGAAATCCGGCTTCAGAATGTGAGAAGCTGGGAACCCCTTTCTTGGCACAGCCAGGCTGCCGTTCCCTTGGGTTCAGAGGCTTTAGTATGGTGGTAGTTATGGAAAGACGGAAAGGAGCCATCACTCTTGGTCCAAACACTTGATAGCAGTGCCTGATAATTGCCGTATCTCCAGTAGAGCAGGTAGAAGAGATTTTATCTTAGGCTCTATCTTCTGAGTGTATTTGGCCCACTGAACCCATCCACTGTCTGAGACAATAAGTAAGAGTAAAGGTAAAGGGATCACTGGTGTAGCAGACATGGCTTCAGTGACAGAACGAACTATTCTGGTGCTAATTTAGCTGCAGCTGCGTTAGTCTGATACTCATCTACTCCTAACAGAGCTCTTTATCTCTTTTTCTCTACTCTGGTTTGTTCTTCACACTAGCCAGAAAGCTCTTACATTTCAAATGAAATATAGTAGACACTCAAAACATTTATGAAATAAAGCTACAACTCTGCTTCTGCTAAAAAATATACCCCTCTTCTGTCTTAGCGTGAACATCCACCCTAGCTAGATATCTAGGAGTCATGCCTGACTTCTAGAAAAACCACTTTCCTTAAAACCACATCTTTATTTTGAATAGATGGATTGTGGCTCAGCTCCTGTAGCTTTTCTTCTTAGACCCCAGAAATATATCTCCCTGTGGGACTTCCAACAGTTCCCTACATGCTTTTTGAGCATCTGCTGGTTCCCAGCATCAATTTAGGCAGAAGGGATACAATATCCACTGTTTGTCTAATAGAGACTAGAGATAGGAAACAACCTGTACCACCAATGAGCTCACAATAACAGGCCACTGCCACTACCACAGTGGCCTCAAGGGACACTGCTTCCCCTTTAATGTTTTGGTCCAAATAAAAGTAGATGAATCCTAAAACATTTGCTAAAGGCTCAGGGATAACACAAGGAAAGTAACAGCATCAAGAATTTTACTGCCGGGCCTGGTGGCTCATTCCTATAATCCCAGCATTTCGGGAGGCCAAGGCGGGTGGATCATAAGGTCAGGAGATCAACACCATCCTGGCTGACATGGTGAAACCCGGTCTCTACTAAAAATACAAAAAAATTAGCCGGGCATGGTGGCGGCACCTATAGTCCCAGCTACTGGGGAGGCTGAGGCAGGAGAATGGCATGAACCCGGGAAGCGGAGCTTGCAATGAGCCAAGATTGCACCATTGACTCCAGCCTGGGCAACACAGTGAGACATCTCAAAAAAAAAAAAAAGAATTTTACTAATCGAGCTTATAAATAACTTTTCTTCAACTAGTGGACTGCTCCCCCCAAGTCCATCTAAGCACCTCTTAAATACATTACAAATCCAAGAGTACCACTCTCAAAGGTTCCCACCATCTTGGGCTCCAGTTCTTTACATAAGGTTGACAAAGTAATGATCACTCCTTTCGCAAAAGGTAACAAGTTTAGGCTTTACAGTTAAAACACTGCAAGCCTGTTATCTTGGGGAGATGACTAGAAAAGTCAGAGATTATTTCCTTACACTAATCTACACTGAAATTAACAAGTCATGTTTTTATTTCCACAATGTTCCTCAAATCTGCAATGAACTCGCTCCCTAATATGAAACCCAAGATACCTCTATCCTGGATTACTGCAACAACCTCCTAACTTACCTCCCTCTACACTTTGGCTGTAGTGATGGGAATCCGATCATCTTACTTCCCTGGTGATGGTCACCAGTTGCTTATTTCCTATGGGAAAGAGTCCAGATTCCTTATCATGACTCCCTTCCTAGTTCAGGCATCTACTCATCACTCCAGCTACTTCTTTTGCCTTCCTTTGCTATGCTCTATAAGCATAAAAGTTCCTATTTTGGATGTTTCCCTGTGCACACCTCCCCTGTCCACAACCTTTTGTTAAAGCAGTCCCCGCCGCACAGAGAGCCTTCTCTCTTTTACCTGCTTAACTTACACACAAACTTTTGGCAGCACCTAGGTGGCTCCCCGACCATCCCCACACCTAAATTCATGACTTTGTCAACTGAGGTGCTCTATGTTTCCATAACACACTGAATTTGCCACATTGCATTACAGTTTCCTACAGTGGATTTGTTCCTGAATGGGTTGTAGTGGACAGGCCTAAACTAAGTTAAAGCAGTGAGAATCTAGGCTCTATTCTGCCTAGATGAATAAATTGGCATGTTATTCTAAGTGTCAGTGGGGAACTGGCTTTAGGCAGAAGATAACACTGAGAGTAGCAGATTAGAACAACTAAAACTACAGCACCAAGAGCTCCCAAACTGGAGTCCTAGTTACGTTGGAATAATAATCTTTTTTAGTGATTATTCCCATTTGGGTCTGAATTTTCTGTTAATTGCTACTAAAAGTAATCTGATAGTTTGTGTACCATTGAACCTTTAAAGAAGTGCTTCTCAAAAATTGTGACTGTGACCTACAGGTCAAAAAACATTTTACATCAGAACAGATCAGTCATAAACATAAATGATTGAAACAAAATCTTCGTAAAAGGTTATTTACCTTTACAAATATGATCTACACTCGTATTTTCTACTTGTTCACCTTTTATATGCTGGCCCCAATTCACTAAATTGATTTTACAACCCACTAATGGATTACAATCTACTCTTTGAAAAACACTTTTCATAGCCAGTATTCCAGTGACTAATCATTGCCTTTGCTGGATTAAAATCCAGACATCTAATGACACAAAGGTTATCTATGACCTGGTCCCAGCCACTTCTCAGCCTCCTCTCCTACCACTATTTGCAGCTACCCTTCGTGAGAAACTGCTTGTTATTCCCTGACTGTATTACTACTTGGTATATGATGTTCCCTCTACTATAATGTTTGCCCTCTTTCAAGTCCACTCCTACTTGTCATTCAAATATTTGCTCAGAAGTCACTTTTTTGAGGCCCCAAACTCCATATCACCCTCCAAATGGGCTCAGGCCTCTCTTGTGTACTGTTATGTATAATCCTGTGGGCATACTCCTAACTAGTTGCCTGTCTACTTAACTGATCCCTTCATTCAGCCAAACTGCTGAAGCCAGAGACTGGGACTCATTCTTGGTAACTCTACCATAAGGCCTGATACAAAATCGGTGCTCAATATATGTTCATTAAATAAGGAGGAGTAAGCTACATCCATGCCATATTCAACTCTCTGGCTGAGCTTTACAAACAATAAACATGGTACCACATGCAGAGACAGGGTTAAGCTACACTACTGAGTATACCAAGCAAAATAAATGGTCTCCTGCCTCTTCTGGAACTTAAATGCTAATAATGATTGTCAGGAATGTGAGCATATTTCTAATTCATTTCCCAGACATTTTATATTACAATTTTTTGGAATATTTCTAACCAACCCATAGACAGAAAACACCTATAAATTTTCCAAGACTAGCCAAAAGCTGAAAGATTGCGTTTTTTGTAAAGTGTTGACAGAATTACCCAGGCAAAGCTCAGCACTATTCCAGTGATCCAATTTCTTTCTTTCTTTCTAGTTAACACATCCATCACCACCTATGCTGTACATTATTTCTCCAGAACTTGTTCATCTTATAACTGAAAGTTTAGACCTTTGATCAACATCTCTATTTCCCTCACACCTCAGACCCTGGCAACGACTGTTCTACTATGTTTCTATGAGTTCAATGTTTTTAAATTTCATATATGAATGAGATCATACATAATTTTCTTTCTAACTTATTCACTTACCATAATGTTCTCCTGGTTTATCCATGTTGTCATGAATGGCAGGATTTCCTTTTTTATGGCTAAATACAATTCCATTGTATATAAATATACTACATTCACTTTATCTATTTATGTGTTGACAGACAGATTTTTTCTGTATCTTGGCTATTGTAAATAAGCCTGCAGTGAACATGGGAATGCAGATATCTCTCTTCAGGATCCTGATTTTGTTTCCCAGAAGTGGGATTGCTGGATCATAGGGTAGTTCTATTTTTAATTTTTTGAAGAACCTTCATACTACTGTTTCCCATAGTGGCTGTACCAATTTACATTCCCACCAAGAGTGTACAAGTGTTCCCCTTTCTCCACATCCTCACCAACACTTGTCATCTCCTATCTTTTTTTTTTTAATAGCCATGCTAAAAAGTGTGGGATGATATCTCATTATGGTTTTGATTTACATTTCTCTGATGATTAGTGGTGCTGAACACTTTTTCATGTATTGCTTCTTTAGAAAATATTCAGATCCTTTGCTCATTTTCAAATCAGATTTTTTGTGTTTTCTTGATATTGAGTTGTATGAGTACCTTATATATTTTGGATATCAGCCCCTTATCAGATATGGTTTGCAAATATTTTCTCCCATTCGGTAGGTTGCTTTTTCATTTTGTTGATTGTTTCCTTTGATGTACAGAGCCTTTTAGTTTGATGTGGTCCAACTTGTTTATTTTCATTTTGTTTGCCTATGCTTTTCGTGTCATATCTGAAAAATCATTGCCAAGGCCAATGTCAAGGAGCTGTTCCCCTATGTTTTCTTCTGAGAGTTTTACAGTTTCACATCTTACATTTAAGTCTTGAATCCATTCCAAATTCATTTTTACATGGTATAATACAAGGGTCCAATTTTGTCATTTTGCATATGTCTATCCAGTTTTCCCAACACTATTTATTGAAGGGACTTTTTGTTCCCCATTGTGTATTCTTGGTGCCTCATCAAAGATTAGCTGACCAGCTGGGCATAGTGGCTCACACCTATGATCCCAGCACCTCGAGAGGCAGGGGCAGGAGGGTCACTTGAGCACAAGAGTTTGAAACAGGCTGGGCAACATCCGGAGACCTCATCTCTACAAAAAAATCCAGAAAATTAGCTGAATATGGTGGTGTATGCTTATAGTCCCAGCTCCTCAGGAGGCTGAGATGGAAAGACCACTTGAGCCCAGGAAGTCAGGGCTGCAGTGAGCCAAGATTGTGCCTCTGCACTCCAATCTGGGAAACACAGTGAGACCCTATTTTTAAAAAAAAAATCAGTTGATCATATGACCATATATGCATGGATTTATTTCTGAGTTCTCGATCCTGTTTTATTGGTCTGTGTGTCTATGTTTAGGATGTACATGCAAAACAGTATGGTACATAATGTTTTGATTGCCGTAACTTTGTAATGTAGTTTGAAATCAGCAAAGGTGATGCCTCCAGCTTTGTTCTTTATCAAGATTATTTATTCTATTTGGAGTCTTTCATGGTTCTATACTAATTTTAGGATTTTTTTCTACATCTATGAAAAATACTATGGAATTTCATAGGGATTGAATTGAATGTGTAGATTACTTTGGGTAACGTGGACATTTTAATATTATTAATTCTTCCAATCCATAAACATGGAATGTATTTCCAGCTATTTGTTCTTTTTTAGTTTCTTTCATTGGCACCTCATAGTTTTCAGTGTATAGATCTTTTGTGTGTGTGTGTGTGTGTGTGTAGATTTTTCACCTCCTTGGTTAAATTTATTCTTAAGATTTTATTCTTTTTGATGCTGTTATAAACAGGATTGTTTTCTTTGTTTCCTTTTGCAGTCTAGTTTTACATTATACATTCTTCATTACAACAATGGTATAATTATATTGTTCAGCACTCATTCCTAAATCGTGGACTACTTAAGAGCATAAACACATCTAATTCACTTTTCTCACCACCCTGTAAAGAACATGAGACAAAATAGGCATCTATAAATGTCTGTTGAATGAATCAATGTGTTATACTGAGTTCTTCTGCTTAGCTCTGTCTTTTGGACTCACTGACTCCTCCCTTCTCCTGTTTCCTCCTTTTTCATCTAAAAAAGAACTTCCTGCAAAGCTGATTCCCTATTGTTCATGCCTGGGTAATGTTTGTACCCTTAAGGCTTTCCTCTATGTGCTCTTAAATGCATGGGCATAGTGTAGCTCTCCTTTAGTGCTGGGATATAAATGTGTTAGTTATTGACGTTTTGGTTTTGTTTTTGTTTTTTGAGGCGATTCTCCTGCCTCAGCCTCCCAAGTAGCTGGGATTACAGGTGCCTGCCATGAGGCTTGGCTAATTTTTGTATTTTTAGTAGAGATGGATTTTCACCATGTTGGCCAGGCTGGTCTCGAACTCCTGATCTCAGGTGATCCGCCTGCCTCGGCCTCCCAAAGTACTGGGATTACAGGCGTGAGCCACTGAGCCCAGCCTTAAATTTGGTAGTTAAATCTGAGATATCTTAATAATAGAAATGGTTTGTGTGGTTACATTTCCAGGAAAGGACTTTAAACTTTTCTGATATTTTTGCATTCTGTTCCACAACATATCTATTTAATATAAAAATAATGTTTTAATTCTCACAAGTTAAATATTGTACATTACACACACACACATGAATGCACACAATTTTCTATCAAAATTAATGTCTTGGGAAGACAAGCCTTGTTTACACTGTGGTTTCATATATACCTTGGTACACCACTGTGTAGCCCAGCATGGGAAGCACAGCATTAAAGAGTTTTTCTGCTATTCACTTGAAAACACAAAAGGAGATAAAAACACAAAAGCTGTACCTAGGGATGTCACGGAAGACTTAATGACATTGTCCTGGCTTAATTTCTAACTACTTTTCCCTAAAATGGTTTCAGAACCTTTCCTACAATTATCTTCTCCTTTTATCCCAGAAGGAATAAAAAGAAAAAGAAGATAGTTCAGCTTCATATGTGCTGCATTTGAGATTCCTGGGAGCATCTGGAGCTTGAGGAAGAGGTTTTTGCTGGAAGAACAGATTTGGGAGTTGTCAGCAATTAAAGCTAAATAAATGGATAGAGTGACTCAGAGTATATACGTAGAGCAAGAGGAGGCTGAGGTCAGACAGTAGGGAACAGACAGGATAGAGAACTTTTGAAGGAGACAGAAGTTTTTAAGAGAGGAAAGGAAACTGCAAAATTCACCACAGTACCTAGCACGTGTCTTCTTTGTCATAGGAGGCACTCAATAAATAATCAGTTAACTTAGCAAGCATATTTCTTCTCCGTCCAAAGCACTATGCTTTCAAATATAGGGGTGGCCCCTCAAAGGCCCAAAAGACCCGTTAGAGAGACAGATCATAAATAACTACAACATAGTAAAACAGGTACTATGTACATGGTTGTACCTGAGGCCTACTGGAGTACCAAGAAAGGAGGCGGTCCATGCAGAACTTCTCAGAAGAAACAATGCTAGGGCTAAATCTTGAAGAATGATTAGGAAATCATCAAGCATTGGGGAAAGAAGTCAGTTTGGAGGGCATTCCATGCAGCAAGATCAGCAGGTATTAATGCATTGAATTATGAAATCGTATAGAGTGGTTGAGAAATTCCAAGTAATTTTGCACAGCAGGGATTTAGGATTGGAGGAAAAAGTAAAGGAAGTGAAGCAGGAAAGCCAGGCAAGACCAGGTTACAAAGTACCCTGTAAGATAATGATAAAGTGTTTGGATTTTATCCTGAAGACTAAGGGAAGCCACTGGTATTTTAAAATGGAGAAAAGAGGGATAAGAGTAACATTTCAGAAGGATCATCCTTGCATCAGATTGTAAGATAGGTGAGAGGGACAAGATTAGAAGCTGGTAAACCAAATAGGAAGCAAATTAAGGAGTCTAAGGGGAGTTGGAAACCCAGATTAGGCCAAAAACAGGGAAGACCTAGAGAAGCTGACAGAACAAACAGCCAATAGAAAAGGTAGAATAGACTAGACACATTGTATGTGATTACATGAGGTGGAGGAGAAACTAAGAGTCAAGATAACACCAGGTTTCTGTTTGGGTAGTTGGGTAGAGAAATTCTATTCACATATTCACAGAGAATGAGCATAAGTAAGAGGGGAAGTAGATCAGTAGTTACAGTGATGAACTTGGTTGTAAATATACTCATGTTAAGGAACTGTCTTGTCAACAATTGTTCTGGAGCTCAGAGGATAGATGTAAGCTAGCAATTCAAACTTGAGAGTCATACACACATACATGGGAAATGGAGCAATTGGTTTAGATGAGATTTCTCAAACAGGAAATATAGGGGAAGAAGAGAAAGAGTCCTAGCTGTCTCAGAATCCAGAGGAACAGAGTGTTGAAAATGTCAATTTGAGTGTATCTCCCCCAGTCGATTGTGAGTTATTGGGGGGCAGACAATAGTTAATTTTGTATTCTCAGAACCTAACATTGGCCAGGCTCCAGAGTATTGGTTTAAAGACTATCTTTGGCCATTGGACTTGGAAATTAGCACATTCACTGTTGACCTCTGATAGAGTTGTCTCTTGAGAAAGGCAAAAGCAGAAACCGTAAAGATAGCTCAAGAAGTTTGGTGACCATGGAAAGGGAAGATGAGACAGAGACACATCAACAACTTGAAAGGGAGGCACATTTAAAAATCCATTTTGGGGATTTTTTTTTTTTGCAAGGTCATTTAGCTGTACAGATAGACACTTAAAGGGTATGTGTAAATTGAGGGAAAAATCCAAAATGTTGGGTTGAGAGCAAGAAGAAAGGGAGCTTTCTTCTCATTCCTTATTGTTGCTTCCATAGCTCTTTCATTTTTGTGCAAAGTCCCTTATCTTTTGGGACTCAGAACGTTGGTTGTACCACTTCCTCTTAATGGTCTTGGCCTTAGCTGCTAAGGGATAAGGATCCTAGGGCATCTGTTAGCCCAACCGGCAGGAAGTCAGTTGGCAAGCTTGCAGTTTAAGCATGTCTACCTCTCAGGAGAAAGCATGCACAGTATATACTCCAGAGCTAGTAAAAAAAAAAAAAAAAAAATTATATATATATATATATATATATCTCATTAAATTCGGACAATCAGAGACCTAACAGGATGGTCTAGAGAAGATTGAGAGAACACATGAATTCAAAACCTGACTGAGTAGTCAATACGGAGCTGGCAGAGATAGAAGCAAATACAGGAAGGTAAAGACCTCTCTACAGAAGTTCTGCAAACACTTGAGAACAAGATTGCCTTCCCCATCCCACCTTTTTAATGACAGGATGGTTCATTCATGCTGGGCTAATGGAGTTTGGGGTTGGGAGAAGACAGCTCCTAATCACTCACAGATTCAGTGAGGTCTTAGTCTTAGAGTCTTGCTCACCATCCCAAGACCTGCTATCATTCCATCCATGTGCTTGCCCCATCCATTTAGTTGCTCCATCCAAGTCTCTGGCCCCACTGTTCTACATTGTCCTCACCTCCAGTAACCCATCCAACTAGCCTACTCTGTTTACCAGGCCTCTAGCCCTTTCGTGATGAGATCTGCTTTACCCCTGAAATTTTGCCCTCCAGAATCTCACTCTGTAAACCCAGCTTCTTGTCTCTGGTTCCCTCATCCCCTTACACACAGATGTTAAACCTCTAACTTCTTGAAACTCCAGTCCTTTGGACTCTCTCTTTTATCCTTTCATGTACCAAGCCTTTCTTCCTTTTCAGCCCAGCCTGGATGTCATGAGCCAACACCACCATTCTCATGCCATGCCCTGTTGAACCTCTTGTCTTTTTCTCCCACCTACCTACTAATCACCAGATTTCTCTACCCCTGTGCCTTCTTCACTGAACGCTCCTAGAAACAAGAAGCATCAACAACCATTAGAACTGGCACCAACAGAGCTGGGTCCTGAACACAACTGAGCAAGCTTGGGTTGCCCAGTTCCATCACCTCACTGACTCCTGCGAACTTTCTCCACCTTTTTTTTCTTTTCTTTTTTTTTTTTTTTACCAAGATGGAGTCTTGCTCTGTCACACAGCCTGGAGTGCAGTGGCACGATCTCAGCTCACTATAACCTCCGTCTCCCAGGTTCAAGGGATTCTCCTACCTCAGCCTCCCAAGTAGCTGGGACTACAGGCATGTGCCAGCACAACTGGCTAATTTTTTTTTTTTTTTTTTTTTTTTTGTGTGTGTGTGTGTGTGTGGTTTTAGTAGAGATGGGGTTTTCCACGTTGGCCAGTCTGGTATCAAACTCCTGACCTCAGATGATCTGCCTACCTCAGCCTCCCAAAGTGCTGAGATTACAGGTGTGAGCCACCCTGCCCAGCCTTTCTCCACTTTTCTTGAACCCTCTACTTCACCTTCACCTCATTGCCTATTTTGCAAAAAAAAAAAAGGAGTCTGTAGGCAAAGTTCTCTCAATTCCCTGTCCTTGTGATCCTTATCTGTACCCACAAACTAGGCAATTAGTTGAAAGAGTTTTTACTGAAGACAGTTCACCCAATGACCAAGCTACCCAAAGTCCAATTCACCAAATTTTCCAAATTTATCGACTTAGAAAAATCTGCTTTTGGACACCAAAATCTAATTTGGTGAAATTATCAATCAAAAATTTGTTTATATCAGCAATTTATAGTTTATGGCAACTGTGTTGCATGGAAAAGTTTAACAGCTTTATGGATTCTGTTATTTAAGATTTGCAATTGATTTCAGTTTGACTTAGTTTAGTTTTAGTTTTACCAGTTTCTTCATTAGACTCATTGCACAGTGGATTTCAGTCAAGCTCCACTGAATGTCAGTTTTGTGTGTGATACACATTTCAGACACCTATGATTCAAATGCCTAAAACAAACAGATAATGCTCATTTGATCAAGATAATAAAAGTCTCTGAATTTAAAGCATTGAAATGAGCACTTTCCAACTCACTCTATGAGGCAAGTTAATTACCCTGATACTAAAACCAGACAAAGATGTAACAAGAAAACAAAAATACAGGTCAATATTTCATGTGAATATGCAAAATTCCTCAATAAAATACCAGTAAACTGAATCTAACAGCATATAAAAAGAGTTACCACCATGTCAAGTGGGGTTTATCCCAGAAATGCAACATTGGTTTTCCATCCTAAAATCGGTTAATATAATACACCATATCATATCAAGAGAATAATAAATGAAACCACATAATCATCTCAGTATACACAGAAAAGGCATTTGACAAAATTGGATGCCTTTTCATCATAAAACACCCAGTTAACTAGGAAAAAAGGGAATTTTTTCAACCTGATAAAAGGCATGTATGAAAAACTGTACCTATCATTATACTTAATATTAAAAGACTGGATGATTTCCCTCTAAAATCAAGAATAACACAAGGAGGTCCACTCTTGCCTCAACACTGTACTAGAGGAAAGAGCCACTGGAAAAGAAAAATAAATAAAAGACTTTTATATTGGAAAGGAAGAAGTAAAACTATCTACTTGCAAGTGACAAGGTATTGTATATAAAAAATCGTAAGGAATTTACAAAAAAAAAAACCCTATGAAAACTAATAAATAAGTTCAGCAAGATGGGAATACAAAAATCAACTGTATGCAAAAATCAACTGTATTTCTGCAGAGTAACAAGAAACAACTCAAAAAGGAAATTAACAATTCTATTTACAATAGCATCAAATAGAATAAAATGCTCAGGAATAAAGTAAAGGGCAAGACTTATACACTGAAAGCTACAAAACATTGTTGAGAGAAACGTTAAAATGCCTAAATAAATAGAAAGACATTATATGTTCAGGAATTAGAAAATATCACATTATTAAGATGCCAAATTGATTTACAGATTCAACATAATGCCTATCAAAATCACAGCTATGTTTTTGTAGAAATTGCTAAACCAATCCTTAAATTCTTAAAACTTACTACAACATAATCAAGACTGTGTGGTACCAGCATCTGTAGACGTATAGATCAGTGGAATAGAACTGAGAGTCCAGAAGTAAACCATTACATTTATGTTGTTCATTTTTGACAAAAATGATAAGAAAATTAAATAAAAGAGAAGTCTTACCAACAAATGATGCTCAGACAACTAGATATCCACATGCAAAAGAATAAAATTAGACTGCTACCTCACACCATACACCAAAACTAACTAAAATGGATCATTTACCTAATAAATATAGGAGCTGAAGCTATTAAACTCTTAGAAGAAAACACAGTGGTAAATTTATTGACCTTGGACAATGATTTCTTAGATATGACACCCAAATCACAAGCAACAAAAGGAAAATCAGATAAATCTAACTTCATTAAAATTAAAAATGTTTCTGCTTCAAAGCACACTATCAAGGAAATGAAAAGTCACAAAATGGGAGAAAATATATGCAAATCACATATCTGATAAGGAACTTGTATCTAGGTATATAATTCTTGTATCTAAAGATTCCTTATGGCCTGGCGTGGTGGCTCATGCCTGTAATCCTAGCACTTTGGGAGGCCAAGGTGGGTGGATCACTTGAGGTTAGGAGTTCGAAACCAGCCTGGCCAACATGATGAAACCCTGTCTCTACTAAAAATACAAAAAAATTAGCCAGGTATGGTGGCTGGTGCCTGTAATCTCAGCTTCCTGGGAGTCTGAGGCAGGCACATCCCTTGAACCTGGAAGGCGGAGGTTGCAGTAAGCCAAGATCACACCACTGCACTCCAACCTGGGTGACAGAGTGAAACTCCATCTCAAAAAAACAAAAAAGAATCCTTACAACAACTCAACAAGAAAAAAAAAAAAAAAGATTTAATGGGCAAAGGATTTAAATAGAGATTTTTTTCCAAAGAAGATATACAGCCAGTTTTTTGCTTCAGCAAGAACTGGAAGCCCCACCAGGTTCTCACTGTAAAGACTGGAGAAAATTTCCTCATGCATCCAGCAGGGGGACAGAAAAAGTACAAAAACAAATTTGAAATATACCCAGAGCTCTCTGTTCTCTTTAACAAGGCCTACTCTCAAAGAAAACTGTTTTACTACAGCCTAACCAACTTGAGTTTTACCAAAGCCTAACCAACATAGGGGAAGGGAAATACCCAACCTCAGCCCCATCCAGCCTTCCTATCTCTCTACGGTGGACTGGACAAGTGCTGAGACGCACTTGTCAAGGTCATAGCCCAAGGACATAGGCTCATTAAAAGACTGAGACATAATTATAATTATAAGACTATATAATGCTTCCCTTATCCACCCCAACCTTCTCACTGCATCAGTGGGCTCCTGAATAATGATAACAAGTGTTACAGCTAAAAGAACTGCAAGCCTCAGACCCTATTTAAGAAGGAGTCTCTAGGAAAACCCAAAGGCAAAAGGCAAGACAAAAATAAGGACACTAGGTGTTAGCTTCTGACACCACAGCTACAATAAGTAATAAACACAACCTGACTCCTAGCCAGATAAACATAAAATCTCACATTAAAGGCGTGTCTACCTCAGTTCCTTTTACCTGATACATCATATCTAGTTTCCAAAAAAAAAAAAAAAAAATTGCAAGACAGGCTAAAAGGAAAAAAAAAAAAAAAATCTGAAAATACAAAACAAGCATCAGAACCAGACTCACATGGTACAGATTTTGGAATTATCAGGCTGGAAATTTAAAATAAGTATGCTTATATGCTAAGGGCTCTAGTGGGAAAACTGGATAGCATACGAGAAAAGATGGATAATGTAAGCAGAGTAAAGGAAACTCTAAGAGACGATCAAAAGGAAATGTTAGAAATTTAAAACAGTGTAATAGAAATAAATAATGTATTTGATGGACTCATCAGTAGAGTGGACAAGGCTGAGGGAAGAATCAGTGAGCTCGAAGATATATCAATAGAAATTTTCCAAACTGAAAAGCAAAGAGAAAAAAGGAATGGGGGGAAAAATGAAACAGACTATCCAAGAAGTGTGAGGCAATAACAAAAGGTGTAACATACATGTAATGGGAACACCAGAGAAGAAAAAGAGAGAGAGAGAGGAAAGGAAGGGAAGGGAAGGGAAGGGAAGGGAAAGGGAGGGGAGGGGAGAGGAGGGGAGGGGAGAGGAGGGGAGGGGAGAGGAGGGGAGGGGAGGGGGGAAGGGAGGGGGAGGGGGAAGAGGAGGAGGAAGAGGAGGAGGAGAAGAAGGAGGAGGAGGAGAAAGAGAGAAAGAGAAAGAGAGAGAGGGAGGGAGGAAGGGAGGAAGGAAGCAAGAGAGAGGGAGGGAAGGAAGGAAGGGAAGAAAGGAAGGAGAAAAGAAAAGAAAAAGAAAGCAAGCAAGCAAGAACATAAATATTTAAAGTAATAATGACTCAGAATTTTCTGAAATTAATGACAGCAAGCCACAGACCCAGAAAGCCCAAAGAATACCAAGCATGATAAATATTGAAAAAAATCTATGCCTTGGCATATCATATTGAAACTACAAAGAGAAAATCTTGAAAGAAACCACAGAAGAAGATATACATATAGTCAATAAGCATATAAAAAGATGCTCCGCTGGGTGTGGTGGCTCATGCCTGTCATCCCAGCACTTTGGGAGGCCGAGGCGGGTAGATAACTTGAGGTCAGGAGTTTGAGACCAGCCTGGCCAACATAGTGAAACCCCGTCTCTACCAAAAATACAAAAAATTCAGCTGGGCGTGGTCGTGCATGCCTGTAATCCTAGCTACTTAGGAGGGTGGGGTGGGAGGATAGCTTGAACCTGGGAAGCAGAGATTGCAGTGAGCTGAGATTGTACCACTGCACTCCAGCCTGGGTGACAGAGTGAGATTCTGCCTCAAAAAATAAATAAATAAATAAAATAAAAAAGATGCTCAACATCATTAGTTATTAGGGAAATGGGAATCAAAACCACAGCAATATACCACTTTATACCCAGCTGGATAACAGCAAAATGATGAACAGTAAATGAGGGTTCCAGTTTCTCCACATTCTTCTCAACAAGTGTTTGACACTTGTTTGACCAGTAAATGAACCCTCATTTACTGGTGGTGGGAGTGTTAAACAATGCAGCTGCTTTAGCAATAGTTTGGCAAATTTTCTCAAATATTTTCTAAAAATGTTAAACATAGAGTTATAACCATATCAGCAATTCCACTCCTAGGTATCTACCCAAGAAGAGAAAAGATGTGTCCACACAAAAATGTATGTATAAGTGTTCATAGCAGCATTACTTATAATAGCCCCAAAGTGGAAACAACCCAAATGTCCATCAGCTGATGAAAAGAAAAACAAAATGTGACATATAAATACAAAGGAATATCTTCAGCCAAGAAATGAAGTACTGATACATGCAATGACATGGATGAATACTGAAAACATGCCAAGTGAAAGAAGCCAGATGCAAAAGGCCACGCGTCGTATGATTCAGTTTATATGAAACGTCCAGAATAGGCAAATTCATAGAGTCAGGAAGTAGATTATTGGTTGCGAGGAGCTGAGGGGACAGCGAATGGAGTAACTGCTAATGGGTGTGGGGTTTCTTTTTGGGTGATGAAAATACTCTGAAATGTGATAGTGGTGATAATGCACAACTCTGTGAATATACTAAAAATTACTGTGAATTGTACACTTTAAAAGGATACACTTTATGGTATATATAGGGTATCTCAATAAAGCTGTTACTTTAAAAAGTAATAAAGCCAAAGTAAAAACCTGACTACTTAGAAGTAGTAACAACTACATAATCAACAGTAAGGAGAAGCAGGGATGCTCCTAAAGTGCAGTATTCCTACTGTGATACAAATGGAACTGACAGAAATTTTGCAAATGTTTCTCAGATGTCACTATAGCAGGAGACCTATTTATCAACGGCCATGATGGTATCTTAGAAAAATTGTCTTTGACTAATTAGTTTATAATATAATTTATATTATTAATTTTATCACTTGTTGTAGTCCCTATTATACGATTTACCAACCAACAAGTGTGGAAATACAGTATGGCTATATTTCAGCCCACATCTCCATTTCTATTGAAAGCACAAATGCACAAAAAATATTAAAGAAAAAGGAAAACTATTGGATTGAAAATATTTTGGAAGAAATAATTCCCCCCCTCCCAGATTGTATATGAAATTTTTGACATTTGAGTCATTGTACAACACTTGCAGAGTAAAATGCACAAGAAATTCCCATTCCCCAAAGTCACAGATCCAAAATAAGGAAAAACTTAGAATACACTGAACTTTGGCAAGCCATGGCAAAATGATTTCAGTGAAACAGCTGCAAATAAATTAAAAGTGCAACTAAACTAAACTAAACTCAAAATTGTCAACTGATACTTTGTAGAAATCATTAAAAGTAGTTAAAATCAGCCCAACCATGCAAATTGTTGTAAACTTCACACATAACTAAAAGAAACCAACTTTTGGTAAACTGACAAAATTGATAAGTTCCAACAAATTGATCACTCTGTGATTGAAACTGAAATCCACAGGACTGGCTTTCCTTACTTCCCATCCCAGTGGATAGGAGTCCTTCCTCTTCTCCATATTTAATCCTCCACCTATGTTCTAGATTCCATTTCCTTCTACTTTCTCTGGCTCTTGCTCTGTGGGAGAGCATAGGGAGTTTCCTTTTCCTTTCCTAGAGCCTCTACAGGGAGTTGAAGTCCTTCGGAGCCTAGAAAACATCCTCACTCTTAAAAGATCCCAATTCAAACAGTGCTGGACTCTGGCCATTCTTTTTTTAATACTCCTGCTCACTTCTTCCAGGGCTGGGCTGTACCAAGGAGTTCTAATGACTTGTGACTTATAAGTATTTTGAACTAAGGCTTGGAGCAGTCTGAAACCAAGTACTAATGCTACCCAGTGCCTCCATCTCACTAGGAAAGAACAAAAGATTAACAGAACCACTGAAAACTGTCTGCTTTCCACCCTGTCACTCAGGATCATCATTCACAAGGTAGGCCTTTCAGGTCATCTCTCCTTTCTCATTTGGTCATCGCCACATTGATGTGCCCTTCCCTGCCCCTATTTGACTGGCCCTCCCACTGCTTCCCTGCCTTTTAGCCCTTCCCATCATGGATTCACCCCTCAATCTTTCCTGTTCTGAAACCTCCATTTCATGGTGACAAATTCCTGAACTCTCAGCCCCTTCATATACCTCTGAGCCTCCACTTCCTGTGTAAGAGAACTGGCTTTGCTTAAGTACTGCCCTTCTGCACATATTTCCGTGTATCTTGGAAGGAAGAGGGAAGGAGTCACGACTCTCCAGGCTTCCCAAGGCCTAAATAGAGACAACTATTTCTCCATCCTCACCTCTCAGCCTTTGAAATTATGCCATCTTACACAAGCCTCTACCCTCCTCAGTGTTGTCATGAAATGACTTTCCCTCTTTTTCATCAAGGACTTAGGTGTAGGTGTGTCTCTATCCTTTGTTCTCTTGCCAGTATCCTCAACTACTTGGTCTTTTAGGCCTGTAAGGCCACCAGCTATCACTCCCCTTAACAGTGTCTTCACTCCTCTAAAACTTTCAAGATTTCTAACATTATTGCCTCCCTCGTGCCCATTTTTCACAAAATCCCAACTCCTCTCTAGAGAGAATGAGATCATCAGGTATGATGGCCTCAAATTCTTGCCCTGTCCGCTTTCCTCCCCAACTACCACATACTTATACACATGCCCTTATCTGCACCCCACTCCTCTTCCTTTTCAGTCTTGAAGGAGGAGGTACTTCTTTTCCTGGCAAAGACCAATCCCTCTTTGTTGTGATGCTTAATTATTCAGTCCTTCCTCTCTCCTCTGGGGCCTTGCTCCATTCTCTCCATGAGCTCCTTACCTGGGATGTTAAACATGCTCTTGTTGCCTTCTTCCAAAGAGCTCTCTGTCAACCCTTTCTGCTCCCACTCCTCCTGCCAATACCCCACCCCACCCCACCCTCCCACCCAAGTTATCAATCCTCTCTCTTTTCTCTTGCATTCACTGAGTAACGGTACTTGATTCTGTTGTCTCACTAACATCCTTTCTTTATTCTGAAACAACCACCCCCTTCATGTCAGCCATTCACTTAACAAATATTGACTGAACATCACCTATGTGCATATATGTGCTACAGTGGTGAACAAACCAGCTTTACCATTTAGTGAAGTATATAGACATTTAACCAAATATTCACATACTAGAATGAATGTAAACTTGCCACTGTGATAACTGCCACAGAGGAGAAGTACCAGGCACTATGACAACCAGGCACTATGACAATATGGGGATTATTACTAGTATTATTATTATTATTATTTTGGAGATGGAATCTCACTCTGTCACTGAGGCTAGAGTGCAGTGGTACAATCACATCTCAATTCAGCCTCAAATTCCCAGGCTCAAGCAATCCTCCCACCTCAGCCTCCCAAGCAGCTGGGACTACAGGCACACACCACCACACTTGGCTAGTTTTTGTGGTAACAAAGGTCTCCCTTTGTCACCCAGGCTGGAGTGCAGTGGTGTCATCACGGCTCACTGCAGCATCAACCTACTGGGCTCAAGTGACTTCTCCCACTTTAACCTCCACACACCCCCCACCTCCCTCCCCTGAGTAAATGAGACTACAGACACTTGCTACCACCTGGCTAATTTTTTGTATTTTTTGTAGAGATAGAGTTTCAGTATGCCAGTACCAGGCACTATGACAATATGGGGATTTGCCCTAAAGAAGTCAAAGAAGATATCTGTGATGAAGTGGTGCTTCAGCTGAGATCTGAAGGGTAAATGAAAGGTCAATTAACAGAAGAAGGGACGAAAGTATGCCCTAAACAAAAGGGCACATGTATGCCAAAGCATTTTTAATAATCAGTCTGAATGGGAGCTGCTGTCTTTTAAGTGACCTGGCCCCCTGCTCCCAAGATTGATCTGGATGGGCATATAATCTCCCCCTCCCTGAGTATGGGACTTAGTGACTCACTTCTAAAGAACAGAATACAGTAAGGGGGAAAGTAGCCTTACAGGGAGAGATCTTAATGCAGTGACTAAGGTCAACATTACCCGTGAAAATTCATTTATATCATGCACCCCCTGATATGACATATAGAGAAGGCACTTCAGCTCTGTGGTAGTCTCTCTCCCCAGTTTAATCACATGGAAAACAGCAGAGAAATCCAAATTGAGGGACACTCTACAAATTGCCTAGCCAGTACTCTTCAAAATTGTCAAGGTCATTAAAAAAAAGAGCAAAGATGGAGACACTGTCACAGACCAGAGGAAACTAACTAAACACGATGACTAAATACAAGGTATCCTGGATTGAATCCTGGGATAGGAAAAGGACATTAGTGGAAAAACTGGTGAAATCAGAACAAAGTCTGGAATTTAGTTAATAATGACCTACTGGCTCTGTGCAGTGGCTCGTGCCTATAATTCCAGTATTTTGGGAGGCCAAGGTGGGAGGATCACTTGAGGCCAGGAGTTCAAGACCAGCCTTGGAAACATAGTGAGACCCCTACACTCTACGAAAAATTAAAAAATAAAAAAACTAGGCTGGGCGTGGTGGCTGACATCTGTAATGCCAACATTTTGGGAGGCCAAGGCGGGCAGATTGCTTGAGCTCAGGAGTTCCAGACCAGCCCGGTCTGGAAACTGATGAAACTTTGTCTCTACAAAAAATACAAAAAATTAGCCAGGTGGTAGCAAGTGTCTGTAGTCTCATTTACTCAGGGGAGGGAGGTGGGGGGTGTGTGGAGGTTAAAGTGGGAGAAATCACTTGAGCCCAGTAGGTTGAGGCTATAGTGAGCCATGATGACACCACTACACTCCAGCCTGGGTGACAAAGGGAGACCTTTGTTACCATGAAAAGTAGCCGAGTGTGGTGGTGTGTGCCTGTAGTCCCAGCTGCTTGGGAGGCTGAGGTGGGAGGATTGCTTAAGCCTGGGAATTTGAGGTTGAATTGAGATGTGACTGTACCACTGCACTCTAGCCTCAGTGACAGAGTGAGATTCCATCTCCAAAATAATAATAATAGTAGTAATAATAATAACAATATACCAATATTTAGAGGAAGCTCAGTGAGGTATATGGGAACTCCCAGTACTATCTTTGCAACTTTTCTATAAATCTAAAATTGTCCCCAAATAAAAAGTTCATAAAAAAATCAGTAGGAGAAAATGAAGCTGATAAACAAAATAAAATGAAATGAAAAACAGAAACCAGAGACACAGAGAAAGTCTTAATGGGCTTTCAGTTTCTGGTTCCATTAGCCAGTTGTCTCCCAACTTTAGCTATCTGGGCCAATAAATATACCTTTCCTTCCTAAATGAATTCAAATTGGGTTTCTTTCATGTGCAATCAACTTTTCACTCTTCCACACACAACACTATTGTTTTACTTCCACTTCACCTTTCCTCCCTGTGGCCTGGTGTCTTTCCCCTCCTCTCCTTTGATACGAAGATCATCGGCTGTCTCCTGATTCCAGAATCTAATGAAGACCTCTCAGACTCATCTTCCTGCAATATTTTTACTCTGATGAGAACTCTCATTCTAGTGGTTGTTTCTTCGTTTTCTTTCTATGATACCACATCAGATGCTACTTTTTTTTTTTTTTTTTTTGAGACGGAGTCTCACTCCGTCGCCTAGGCTGGAGTGCAGTGGCATGATCTCAGTTCACTGCAACCTCCGCTTACTGGGTTCAGGCCATTCTTCTGCCTCAGCCTCCCAAGTAGCTGGGACTACAGGCACGCACCACTGCGCCCAGCTAATTTTTGTATTTTTAGAGACGGGGTTTCACCATGTTGGCCCAGGCTGGTCTCAAACTCCTGACCTCATGATCTGCTACCCGTCTTGGCCTCCCAAAGTGCTGGGATTACAGGCATGAGCCACCGAACTGGCCAAGATACTACTTTTATTTAAGTATTACCTTGTTGCCTGCTTCTTCTCAATCTCTTTCATGACTCTTCTTTTTTTTGCCCATGTCTTAAAGGCTGCCTAGATGCTCTTCTCACTTCATGCTCTCTGTGGGAGGCCACATGCATTCACACGATACCACTTACCACCTGCATACTAACTGCTTTGAAATATCTACCCTCAACTCAACTCTCTTCTGAGTTCCAAATTTTATACTCAATCACCTATTAGACATCTTTATTTGGATATCTCACATGCATCTTAAACTCATATATCCAAAACCCAACTCACCATCTTACCTTCTCCCCACAAACCTGCTTCTCTATTGCTTCCCCAGCTTCCTAAGTAGCATTACTAATATACAACCCAAGAACATGGAAGCCGTCTTAGAATCCTCCCATGCTACACTCTTTACTTCTAGTAGTTTTCTAAACTGTAATTTCTCTCTTATCTTACTCCTCTTTTCTAATCCTACTATCGCTACCTTAGTTTAGACCCTCATTATAAGCTGGGAAATAGCCAAAATTATGTTGATGACACATAACCTGTCCATTTCATTTATCTTATTAAATAAACCCTTCAATGGCTCCTCAGAGCCTGGACCATTTGCATGACATATATTTTCCGTGATTTGGCTCCATTTCTCTTTCCTGTTTTTGCTTCCCACACTAGCCCACGTGCTCAACACTCCAGCCAAGCTGGTCTGCACAGGACCACCACCACTGAAGCCTGGATGCCACCCTGCATGGCCAGAGCTATTTTCTTTCATGCTTTTTTGATCTTGAACATGTCACTGTTCATTCTGCCTAAAAGTCCTTTCTCTAACTTTTCCCTCTGCTATGCTTCTAATCCTTCAAATCCAGTTCCATTGTCATCTCTGTGACACTATTTGCTGATGTCCTAGCCCCTGTCTGGATTAGGAAACCCCCTATATCCACAACCCCATGCTCTCCTCTACTGCACCTTCTGTTGTCAGTTGGCAGGTCTGTCTTTACAGCTTACCGTGAGTTCCTTAGTCATGTCTTAATTTATATATTTTAACTATAAAGCTGCACATAGCAGGCACTTAAATGTGTCTTCAATAAATGAAGGAAGAAAATAAATGAATTTAGATGCTCCTATTTGAAAAGCTTCCTCATCCCCTAAAACTCCTGTCCCTTACCCCAGTTATAGGTCTCTCTCCAGCCCTGTAGTTAGGCCTCCTTAAAGAATAAGCTCTACTCCAAGTCTTCAGTTTCTCATCTTCCATTCACTCCTTAATTACTGAGCGCTAATTAGCTTTCATCCTTACCACTCCACCTACCACACTGTCCCCAAGGTCACCAGCCTGCTCCCTAGGCCCCAGCCAAATCCAGTGGATACTTTTCAGTCCTTACCTCACTGGCCTCCTCTGTGTCATTCCACACTAATGACCTCTCCTCACTTCATGGCTTCTTCCGTGGCCATTCCCTGGGCTTCAATGGCACCACTCACCTCCCTTTCTTTCTCCTCCATGTCTGGCTACGCCTTCTCACTTTCCTTTGAGGGCTCCTCCTCTTCTCAACCTTTAGATGTTGGAGCTTCTCAGCATCTGTCCTAGACCTTCTTTTCTTCCTAATGTACATGCTCTCCCTCAGCAATATCATTCACTCCCTTACCTTCACTTATCATTTGTCACACTTACTATACAATATAGCTTACCATATACAAAGCAACCCAAATTGGGTTGCTGAGGACATTTCAGGTTAATGAGTCTTGCCCAAAGAGTAATTTTTCATTTTTTCCCAGTGAGAAGATCCAAAAAGCTTTTCAACCAACCTAGAAATATAAAACTTTAAGGATGAGGATGAAACAATCAAAAGTGTAATTCTATGAGTTAATGGACTTTACTGTACATATATTTAAATTCATATATCATATAAAAATATATAATTGATATTGTCTTTTCCATTCGCATAACTTATTAAACAATTTTATGCATACTCTTAACACAGGCAGTGTCTTTCTCATCATTAGGATCACTTTTTCAGCCATCTTACATGTTTTCCCAGAACAGATGTCCTCTTCGGTCTAAGCGAAGGGCTTGGGAGAGGACACAGAACAGTTTGAATTTACAGATGATGCAGTCCTTGGAAACTTTATCCTAAGTCCCAAGTTTCATTTGCATCACAATAGGGCAGTTGGTTTTTTGCATGCAACCTGCCTGAGTATATTCATGACTTCAAAACATCACTTAATGTAATGCCTTTTAAAAATTATATTTCTGTTAACTTTTTTACTGAAATATAGCATCTATACAGAAAAGGCCACAAGTCATCATAAGTGCTCAGCTCAATGAACTGTCAGAGTGAAACATCACTCAGGTTCATATAACCACTCAGGTCAAGAAATAGAACATTTTCGGCATTCCAGAAACCTCTTCCAAGTACTACTGTATTGCTTTTTAAAGCAATCTTTAAAAAGCATATTTTGATACATCCAACACATGCGGTTATGAGGTCATACTACCAGGAATAGTTACCAAAGCTGTGTTAAATTTCTTTGACTACAATACATCCAAAATAGCGTTGTTGAGGACATTTCAGGTTAATGGGTCTTACCCAAACAGTAAAAATAGTTAGCATTTATTGGGAACTTACTATATAGTGCCAGGTATATAGTGCTTTATATATATTACATAATTTAATCCTTAGGCCCACTTTATAGATGAGAAAACTGAGGCAGAGACAAGTTAAGTAACTTTCCCAAAGCCACACAGCTTGTAAATAGGAGAGTCTGGACCCCGAGCCAGGGAGTCTGGCTCCAGTTCACAAGCTTAGTCACCATACCATACTTCTCTATCCAGTGGTTTGTTGTTCAAAATAAAGTAAATGAGAGCAAACCCTGTAATATGAGAAACTTTGTAAGGACTCAAATATAAGGTTACTCCCTCTTTCCTGAGGGATGATTTTGGAAAAACAAAAAAGCAAAAACCTCACCCTATATTCAAGCTTATACGGCATTTGCAGATGAATCCCAAATATTTATGTCCATCCCAGACCGCTCCTCTAAGTTGCAGACCTACCTACCCAACCAGCACTTCAAAGTTAGCAGCCCCTAGTCACAGTCATCATCTCCTCATACCAACCCCCTGCAGCCTCCTCCTGCTCCTTTTGTGGAGCACAGCCAGCCTCACCACCATCCACCCAGCTGCCCAAGCCAGAGCCGTGGATATGATCAAGGACCCCAGCCTCTCCCTCACTCCTCTTCCAAAATCACACTCTCTTCTTCTTCAACTGAAACTTTGTTCCTTCTCCACAGAAATTCCTGCTTTCTTTGTGCCATTTGTACACATCTCAAGTCCAGAAAACCCGTTTTTCTCACAGTCTACTCGCAGTCCTAAGGAAGAAGGACAGGAGTCAGAACTCTCCCAGTTCCTTTAAGATTGCTTGCTCTCTGTCTTTGTATGATTTCCCCTCTCCCCATATTCTCTCCCAAGTTGGTTTTTTGAGCCCCTTCCCACTTCCCTGCCCGGTTTCCTCCTCACTTTATTTTTCTAGGGAGTGTATTGTGAGTGGGACCACCATCCCCGAAGCTCTTCTTTCCAATACCTCCCCATCTCTACCCTCAAATTTGGGATAAAGAGAAAGTGGGGAAAAGGGAGCCTGGGGGTGAAGGAGAGAAAAGAGATAGAAATCATGGGATAATGAAAAGTGACTAACAGGGGAGAAGGCTGAGGTTACGAAGGAAGAAGGGGAAGCAAAATCGGGTAAGGAAAAGGGCAGGGGTGAGAAAAGGGAATGGGGAGAAGTCGTGAGGAAAAGGGGATGATGAGGTGAGGCGAAAGACACAGGGAGAAGGGGATGGGGAGAAAGAGGTGGGGAGGAGAGACGGGGACAAAGGGATAGGAAGAAGAGGATAAGAGAAGAGGTAGGGAAGGAGATGGAGAGAATATGATGTGAAGAGGCTGGAGAGAGATCGAGCAGAAGGGATAAGGAGAAGAGAAAGGCGAGAAGAAGCGGGGAGAAAAGGATGGAGAAGGGGCGAGAAGAAGGGGATGGGAGAAAGGCAGAGGGGAATGGAGATAACGGTTGGGAAAAAGAAGGGGCGAGAGGGAGACCGGGGCAGTGAGGGAGAAGAGGGGAATAGGGGATGGAAAGAAGATGGAAGAGGAGATGAGCAGCAAGGAACGGAGAGAAGGGGAAGAGACGAGAGGGCGTAGAGAACCGAATCGGAGGAGAGGACGGGAGAAGTGACAGGGAGAAGGGAAGGGAACCGGGACGGGGGCGCGGCGCCGCGGGGCGCTGGGGCCGGATCCGGAGCCGGGGCCTGGGGCCGGGAAGGGGAGGGGCGGAGGGAGGACGGGCGGGCGCCGGGGGGAAGGGGGGGGACGGCGGCGCGGAGCGCGGGTGGGGGCGGGGGCGGGGGCTCCGCGGGCGGAGGGGCGGGGGCTCGGGTTACCGCGCGGAGGGCGGGGGGAGGGGAGGGGAGGGGAGGGGGCGCGGGGCCGCGGCTGCGAAGCTCGCATCCTCGGCCGGGCTGCTGTGCAGGAGGCGGCGCCCAGGCGTCAGCGGACGGACCGATCGACGGCCAAGGGCGCGCGGACGGACGGCGGCTGCCGGGAGGGGATCGCGGGCCTAGGAGACAGCGACTGCGGACGATGCGCGGCCCCAGGCCCCGCGCGGGCGGGCGCTGCCCGGGGGGCTGACCGCGGCCGGACGGCGCCCCAGCACCAGGCGAGGGAGCCGGAGTCGCGCGGAGGTCAGTGCCCGCGCCCGCCCGGCCCGTCCGGCCGCGCCCGCCCTGCCTGCCGGCCTCCCCGGGGCTGCGGCGACGGCTGCGGCGGAGCCGGGGGCTTTGTTCTGAGCCGGAGACAATGGGGGAGGGGGGGCCTGGGCCTGCGGGACCCAGGCGAGCGTGAACGTGAGCGTGGGGGCAGGGCCTGGGGGTCTTTGTGTGCGTGTGTCATCGAGTCGGGGAGGGTGGCGGCGTGAGCGTGCGCCGGGGTTGTGGGGTGCGACAGTATTATGTGCCAGTGCATCGTCGGAGTGTGTCAGTGCGTGTCACTGTGAGGTTGTATGTCCTTGGGTGTCTCTCTGACTGTATGTGCATGTGCGTGTCACTCAGGGTGTGAGGGTCAGAAGGAGCGTGTGTCATGGTGAGCGAGTCCCTGTGAGGGTGTGTTGCCCGCTTTGCGGGAGCCCATGTGTCAGAATGTGGAGGATGGGTGTGTGACAGAGACCAACTGAGACAGAGACAAAGAAACTGAGCGGGGAGAAGTACAGAGAAGCAGAGGAGAGGAAGGCACAGCCTGAAGTGGATGCAGGGGGGTCACCCAGACGTGTTCTGAGTGGGACATTCGAGCAACTGGGAGTTTGTGTCCGGGATACCCAGCTCAGAATCCCGTGCAGGGGACAGAGCAAGGTCACCACAGGCGTGGGTCCCACGTGGAGGGGGTGGGGAGAGGGAGGTCTAGAAGCACAATGAACTCAGTGTGGCGGCTGGGCCCACAGCCACAAGGTCATAGGCCAGAAAAATATTGTCGCTTATGTCAACTTCTCAAATACCCATAGGGACACAGTCATAGCCCTACTCAAGCCACAAGAGGACACAGTCCCCGGGAACACACATCCTCGAGAGATACCCTCACAGCCGTCACATGCTTCCAGGAAGCCCACCCCCAGGAAGCACCCGCAGTCAGAACCAACACATGCCCACAGCTGACTCTATCAAGCCAACACACACCTACGGAAAATGCTCTCATGACAACACACACCCACAGCAGAAATGTTGCAACCAACATACTCCCACCAGCTCATTGTCAAGGCCAACACATACCATGGAAGACACTGTTACTGCCAACACTCTCCAGAGACACTGTCACCAGCAACAAACAAGTAGACCAGCACCTCTCAGGAGACATTGTCACTGCAATCCACATCCATTGGAAACACTGTCACAGCACATCTTATTAGGTTTACTTCCTTGGAGCTGCACATACATAGTGGATGTCCCAGAGGCCTGTCACTAACAGGAGGCTGTGCCACAGTTGCCCTTACCACACAGCCACTTGTACAACCCCAGGAGACAGTCATGGATGACATGCACACCACAGGAAGAACTGTCCCACCTGCTGAATAAACTGTGTTTAACTTATCATGGTCACACCATCACCCCTTCTCATATGTAGATCTCCCAGGCACACCCTCTTGTTCCCTGAAAACTTCGAGATCTGGATAGTGTATCCTGCCATGGTTTCTCAGTGTCCCTCAACACCACAGCCTCACAGATTCTTGACCTCTGTAGCTCCTGTTACCTTCTTCTTCCCTCCCAGGACCACTCTGTAGAACTATTCCACCTTTAAAATTCTAAACTCTTGCATTCCCCTCTCTACCCACAGCCTCCTATATCCTTCCAGCTTTCAGATGTTCTCACTCCTATTACACTCTTTAACCTCATAATGACCTCTTGCCCTTGACCTCTTTTTTTTCTCCTACTCTATTCCTTTCTGACTTTGTGCTTTCTTTCCAGCTCATATGCGAGGGATCATCCCTTTAACCACTCCTTGGCCACTGTGTTTCCTTGTCTTCCAAACTCATCCCTCAAATTATTGCCCCTAACTAGAATGATTTCTCAACTACACGAGGGGACGCTTCTATAAATTCATACTTCTAAAAAATTCCAACCTCAACTGGGCCCTTCATAAATAAATAGATGCAATTTTTTCTATTTTCTTCACACTCATTACCCCACATACCTCACACCATTGTTTTCAGTAGATTAATTAATCAATACACTAATTCATTCATTTAACAAACACGTACTAGGCACCTACTCTGCTAGGCATTGTGACAGGAGTTGGCAGCACAAGGGTGAACAAAATGGACATGGTCCTTATCCTCATGGAGCTTACAGGCTGTGAAGTTAGTGTTGTAATATAGCAGCACACAGCAGAGTAACCTAGGCCAATATAGGGAAGTCAGAAGAGGCTTTCTGAAGGAAGTGGCATTTAAACTTAAACTTGATGGAGTGGGTGGAGAATATGCCAAGCCAAGGGAGCAGCATGTAAAAGCCCATGTAAAGAAAAATAGTGTGTGTGTGAGGGCAGTTCAGTGAGCCTGACACTTACAACATGAGGTGATAAGAGGGAGAGAGTCTGTGGGAGAGGTAAATGGAGGCTTAGACCATGCAGGCTCTAGGAGGCCACAGAAAGAAATTCATTTAACCCAAGAATAATGGAGAGTTACCAAATCATTGGAAGCTGTGGAGCGATATGATCAGATTCATTTTAGAAATACCACTCTGACTGCCATGAGGCTACTGGAGAAGGACCCTGAGAAGGAGCACAGTTGGCTCTTGCAGAAACTCAGGAGAGTATAACACTGGCCTGAACTGGAGTAGTGGCAGTAGAGGAGAAAGTGGATGGTTTCAAGAGCTCTTTAGGCAGTGGGATCAGCAGGGCTCAGTGACAAAGCAGACGTGGGGCGGGGGTGGTGAAGGAAAGGAAGGATTTAAGAGTGGACAACCTGGTCTTCTGGCTCACTGAGGAAATTGAGGCCATCTGGTTTGAATTCCCTCAGATTTCTGCCTCCTCCCTCAACTTTTATCTGCATCCTCTTCAATCTTTTCTCCTTCCTTCCTATAAGAATGAAGTGGTGTCTCTTCTAGTTAAGGCCAATCCTCTACCTGTGTTACAGATCCCATCCCTTTCCCCTTCCACAGGGACCTCAACTGATTATTCCATGTGTTTCCTGTGTCTCCAGTTCCTTCCTTTCTCCCATTCCTCCTGGGAGGACATAAAGATCCTCCAGCCTCTCCTATCTTTCTTTAACCCTGTAATACCCCATTAGCTAAGAGGCTTCCTCACTTTTCTTCACTGTCACATTTTGTGAAAGAGTCTTCTGCATATAGCTGTTCCTACTTCCTCACTTCCCATTTGTGCCTACCCCTCAAATGTAACTGCTTTCCCTAGGAGAAAGTAGCATCTCTTCTGCTCAATCTGGAGGATCTTTTCAAAAGTCCTTAACTGCCTGACCTCTCGGGAGGAGCTGATATTATTGACCATTCTTTTCTCTTTGAGTTGTTCTTGTCGTTTGGCTTCTGAGCCATGATTTTATTCCATGAACATTTAACAGGCAAATAAGCGGAAAGTTACAGTATGGTACGTATCTCCCCTGGAGCTCCTCCTAGCTATTCTGTCTCAGTCTGCTTTGAGGGATCCTTTGTATGCCCCCTGAATGTCACTGTTCCTTAAAGTTCTGGCTTGGACCTTCTTATTGTCTCACAGTATACACACCTCTAGGTAATCAATTTCATTCATTTTGCAAGGCTTTAATTAACATCTATAGGCTGATGACTCACAAACATCACTCTTCTAGGCCCCATTTCTGCATACCTGCTGCATGCCTGCTGTTTACTGTATAGCTCGCAGACCCCTTATCATGTGCAAACCTGATCTCATCATTCCTTCCTCCCTCAAATGACCATCCCCACTCAGGTTGCAAGCTGGAATCCCAGAAATTAACTGTAACCATTCCCTTCTCCACATATCCCATAATCCAGAAATCCCTTGAAACCTGTTGGTTCTATCTTCTCTCCAGCAATCTCTGATATCCTATCCCCTTTCTCCACCACCTCTGCTGTTGCCCTCATCTACCATCTTTTCACATGAATTTTTGCAAGAGCCTCCTAACTTTTCTTTCTACACTTCTCTTCCTTCTTTCAATCCATTCTTTTCATTGCAGTAATAGACACCTTCCTAAAGTACAAATCCAACTATGTCACTCCCTGCTCAGCATTATTTAAATGCCTTCCATTTTCCTTGAAGAAAATCTTTTCTTTTTAATGAGGCTTATGAGATCATAGCCTGACCTCCCCAAGCCTCCTAGTCTCATCACCTGTCCCATTTCCCTAGCCCCCTCACATTTTGAGTTTCAGCCATATTGAATTTCCTGTAGTTCACCAAAGACACTACATTTTTCCATGCTTCTGGCCCTTTGCAAATACTGCTCTGCCTGCCTGAAAGGCCCTTCACTCCCTTCTCCTCCTGGCTTATCCCTTCCCTTCCTCATATCTGGTCTCAAACCCTGCCTTTAATGACTCCACCAGGCAGGCTTGAACTCTGTGTTTCATTGTTGTCATTACCTCTTCCCTGTCTTGTCTCCCCAAACCACGCTGGGACCTCCTTGATGGCAAGAGTGCATATTACTCATCTTTGTGACTCAGGGTCCCACACAGGTGCTTGGCTGTGAACAAAATGAATGAATACATGGGTACCTCACAGCACATCCCTCACCCTTGTTCACTCTTCAGAAGACTGACACCTAGTCTGAGCTGCCCACATAATTAAGAAATTTTCACACTACCCACTTACTCTGCTGGAGACACTTCCACTCCCCTCACCTACAACTTATCCTTCCTTCGTCTCACTCAAACCTCTTCCTCACCCTTATCTGTACTTTATCTTTCATTCAGTTAGCAAATATTTAAGAAGTACCAGAAGTTTGCAGACCCAAATCCATTGAGTCAGGTGTCTACTGGGGCTCTGGGAAGGGATGAGAGAAGCAGAAACTGTGACCTGTCACAGAAGCTGTGCCAGGCTACAAGGCATTACAGTGCCTCACCAGATTCTTTCCCCAGAGGTGTCCTAGGCTGCTCCTTCCTTTAATGCCCTTTTACCCTGCGGACTCACCCACCCTGAGCCCTCCAACTCCTGGCACCCTGGCCTTAGTCCTCCCCATATTAGGTTCCTTGATTCTTGTACCTTTTTCCTCTTGCCTGTCCTGCCTGTCAGTGGTAACAGAGGCACGACTGGACTCTCTCTTCTCTGATGCCCTGGTATCTGCTAGCAAAAGCCCCTCCCAGGGGTTCATGCTATTGTCTCCCAGCTTTTTCCCAGCTTCCTGCTGACTCTTCTTCCTTCAGCTCCCGTATCCATCTTCCCTAGGTAACCTTCTGACACCAGGGCACTTTCAACCACTGCCACTTGGGAGGGGCTTCCGTTTCCCTGTGTCTCCTGGTGAGAGGGCACCTCCTCCAGAAGGTCCACCTGGAACTTCCAAGCCCTTCTCTGCTCACTTAGTATGCTGCGATGTCCTTGTTATTTTTTTCTCTTTCTAAGCTACTGGATGGAAGAAGCTTGTTATCTCTCAGAGCCTAGAACACACTTCTCTATGGATGGTGAAAAAGAAAGAAGGAAAGGAGGAAAGAGAAGAAAGAAGGGAGAGGGAGCCACACTTTAGACTTTCCAGCCACACTATTTATGGCCTGGATGACTTAGCTTCTTTGAGCTCCCCTTTCATTAGGTGAAAATGGAGGTAGTAGTATCTCCTTAAGAGAGTTGTTTTGGGGATTCAGAAGGAAAATTATTAAGTGTTCAACTATTAACTTAGTTAATTTTACTTCTAACATCTCAGCCCTTCTACTATGCTGTCCTACCCTCAGCCTCCCACTTTTCTAAATTTGTTCTTCTATTTTGACATCTCTGTTTGCTACATCTCCAACTTTTCTCCTAGCTCTGGCCTCATTGACCTCTTCTACAGCCTAGACCCTGATTGTCAGGGTCAGAATTTAGGGCACCTTGCTGAGTGTCACTACCCCATGCCCCAGCTCCCTCACCCTGCCCTGCCTATCCCTGCCAAGTCTCCCTACCTGTGAACATCATGAAGGAAAGGACTTACTCTGTCTGTGTCACTTCTATCCCTAGTGCTTAGTATGGCATTTGGCACATGGTAAGCCTTCAACAAGTATTTGTTGAATAACAGATTTATCATTGAATCACTTCACATGAATACCCAGGACCTCCTCTCCCCTCTCCATTTTTTCTTTGTCTCCTGGAGGCCTCCAATCATCCTCCATGTTCCGTCCCCTCTCTTACCACCTGCCCCCATGCTCACCTGACCCTCTACCTGGACTGACAATTTCTCAACATTGAGCTCCTCCTCCTCTCACCCACCCTGCACACACTGCCAGATGTATTCTCCTAAAACAGAACTTTGATCATTCTCCTTCCCTGCTTTGCTGCCTGACCTTTTATCTGGGCATCCTGAGCCCTCCAGCAGAGAAGCAATGTGGTCTAACAGAAAGCACTAGCTTTGGAGTCTGTCAGAACTGCATTCTAGATCATTCTAAATATCTCTCTGCTACCTTCTTTGAGCCCTCAGTTTCCTCATCTCTGAAATAACACTTATTGCAGAGTTACTGTGTGTGTGGCACACAACAGCAGCAGCTAACATTTAATGAGCATTCACTGTTGCTGGACATTGTGCTATGTTTATTGTTAGAATTATTTCATTAACTCTCATATCAACCATTTAAGGTAAGCACTTTAAACCCCAGAGGTTTAAGAGGAAACTAACACTTAGAATGTTTAGTAACTTGCCTAGACTCATGCTTAAGTGGTCGAGTCAGGATTTGAACTCCAGCCTGACAGTCGAGCCTATCTTCTTAACCACTATAATAATATCTCATGCTCACATACTTAAGAAGTTTACTATGTGCCAGACACTACTCTAACAGCCAAATACAATGTAGTAGGTATTATTATTGTCCTTATTTATAAATGAGGAAATGGAAGCACTGAGAAACTAAGTGGCTTGCCCAAAGTCACACAGCCAGTAAGTGAAACTGGGAACCAAATCCAGCTGGCTTGGCCCTGGAGTCTGCATCTTAGCCACTATCCTGTCCTGCCTTGCTATGATATATTGTCTCGCTGTTCTAGGGGTGTAGCAAGCATGTATTGGTGAATGAATCCGTGCTGATGTCTGGTCTATGGCTAGCTAGTGGTTGATCCATTCTTTCTCATTTCCCACTGCAAGAGGCTTGCACCCTTAGTACTCTTCTGACACAGTTTTCTGCATGATCACTAGAGACCGTCTCACTGCTAAATTCGGTGTCCACTTCTCAGCCCCTATCTTACTTGAATTCTCAGCAACATTGGACATTATCGATCCCTTTCTTTTTTTGAAATGTTGTCTCCCTTAACTTCTGTGATACTGTCCCCAGGAAGAATAAAAATCTCTTCAACCTGCCGCTTAATGTAACTAGTTCTCAGGGTTCTATCCAAGACTCTCTTCTCACGCTACACATTCTATCTGATGGAGTCTCTAAGGCCACAGCTTTCAGTTACCCCATGACTTCCAAATCTCCAACCCTGGTCTCTATGCTAAGCTGCAGGCTTGTAAACCCAACTGTGCTTGAATATCTCCACATGGGGATCCCAACAGTCACCCCCCAAAATGGCTTTTCCTCTGCAGTGTCCGAATGGAACCACTTTAGTAACCTGGCCGGAACCCTGGTAGGTAGGCTGCAGTCTAGAGTCCTTCCACTCCCTCATCTTCCTGGAGAGCCAGTGACCAAGTCTTCTCACCTTCACCTCCTCACATCTGTATCCTCAGCCTTACCGCTGCCAACCCAGACTCTCCCAGAGGCCTCATTCTTCACCTCCCTCCTCCAGATTATCTTCCTTTTCAGGCCTCTGTTGTCCTGCCAGGACTCTGTCCCCTCAACTTCCCTGTAATTTCTTATTCTCTCCATCTTTCTCTCCTCCCTGAGGAGGAGGGAAATCTCAGGCAACATAGACTACATAGTCCTGGGACCAAATTAAGGCTGTGTTAACTCAGGAAAATTGTTTCACTCTGAGTCTCAATTTCCTTGTTTAAAAATGGAAGCCGGGATTCCTTCCTCACAGGGTTGTTATGGTGATTAAATGAGATACTGTCTGTGAATTGCTTGGCACAGGGCCCAGCACACCATAAAAGCTCAGAAAATAGACTTTTCCTCTGCCTCTTCTGCTCACATCTGTCCTCAGCATCTCCCTGGAGTACTTCCTGGGAACTAGTCCTCAGGAGGGACAGAGCCAGGCCTGGGCACTGCTCTGGCCACCGTCCTATGGGGCTGTCCCGGGGATATCCAGGGAAGCTAATTTGTCAGCTGTCTCCTCCTCCCTCCTGAGCCCCCTCCTCCTTCCTCCAGCTCTGGCCCAGCACACACCGCACTGGTGGGGCTGGGGCTGTTCCTGCCTCAACTCACCTCCCCTTTCTGAGTTAGCGCCGCTCCCTTTTTCCTCTGCCATACACAGTCACTCTCCCTCAGTCTTGCTCCCTGTCATCCCCCTACCGGAACCTCTTCCCGCTTCCTCTTTCCTTTATGCCTGGCCCTGTATCCTCACCCCTTTGCTCACTGAGGCTACCCTCTTCTTCCTCCACTTCTAGCCCATCTGCCTTTCGTGGTGCCCCTCCTCACCCCTGTTGTCTTTCTGCCCCTCGCTGGCCCTGGGACAGGAAGTTGAGGGAAGAGGCCTGGGTGGTGCCAGCTCCCCCAGCCTGCTTCCCCTTCAGCGTCTCGGGCCACTCGTCTACTTCCTCCTGGAGCACCCCCTTCCCTTGTAGTCCCCCTGCTCCTCCCCACCAGCCCACCTCTCTTTCCTCTCCCATGTTCACCCTGCTTCCAGGTCCTATAGACACACAGGCTGGGGGTGTGAGGGGGGCTCAGTGAGGGAGGGGGAATTGACATCACGTTTCAGGCCCCAATGAACAGTCTTGCCCCTCCCCTTCCTAATGAGAACCAGCTGTGGTTCCAGAGGCCCAGATGTGGGGATGGAGGAGGAGAGCAGGATGGAGTCAGAGGACCAAGTAGCAGGACTGGGGACAGAGTGAGGGCACGTAGCAAGGCAGAATCAGGTGGGAGAAGAGCCATGACAGATTTGGGGGAAGGAAGAAGACAGATCTAGGCAGGATGCAGCGCATACTGGGAAAGAGACAAGACGGAGGGGCAGGCCAGATCTGGGGGAAGCGACGGGACAGATCTGGATAGGGAAAGAGACAAGAGCAGGGAGGAGGAGCCAGTCTCAGGGAAGAGGAATGAGAAACACTGGACAGACTTGGGGAGATGGTGCAGAGGAGAGCTGGAGCGAGCATGAGACGGTCTCGGGAGAGAGTCTGGAGTTCGAGTTTGGAACTGGAAGCCTTGCAGCAGGAAGTGATGAGGCACAGTCCAGACAGAGGCCCCAGGGACCTGGAGGTCACAGCTGCAGCCGCAGAGCTGACCACGAGTGCCCCGGCAGCATGTGTGAGAGCATGCCTGCGTGTGGGTGGGTCTTCAAGTGTGAATGCATGCTCTCCTTGTCAGTCTGTGCATACGTGACACTGGGCCTGTGTGTGTGGAGGGTGTGTGTGTGTGTGTATGTGGGGGCATATCAGAGGGTGTGAACATACCTCTTGGTGTGAGGGCCGTGAGAAAGTGTCTTTCTGTGTGTGTGTTTCTCTGTGTGTGCGTATGTAAGCCTGCATATGTGTGTGGGTGGGTTCCATGTGAAGGAATAGGCTCATCTGTGTGGAAAATGTGCTTCTGCATATATATGGGAAGCGGTCTCTGTGTGTGTGCGCTGGCTGTGTATATGTTAAAGCAAGCCTCTGTGCATGTGTGTATGAGCATGTGTTGAATGTACCTGTGTGCATGTGAATCTGCCTGCATGAGAATGCATCTGCGTAAGCCTGACAGCGTGAGAGAGGGAGTGCCAGGCAGTGCATGGGGCTGTGACTTTGTGATTGTGCACTTTTGTGTGTCCACTGTGAAAGTGTTCTGCAAGAGTTTGCAGTGGAAGGAGCACAGGTTGGGAGAAGGAGTTGTTTTCATACAGGGCATCTGCCTGGACCTGAGTCTCTCCTCTTGAAGGCTAATCTTTCACCTGAGATTTATCTCATACCATTCATAGATTCCTTCATTCAGAAAACGTGTTTATCATGTACTATATGCTATGCTCCATGCTACATACAAAGATGACTAAAATACAGTCTGGGCTGACAAACAGCTACTTGTCTGGGTAGGAAGACAGGTAACTATGATACAGAGTATGATAATCACATTGGCCTCACTATTATCTTCCCTCCCTCCAAACCATGACTGCTTTCTCTCCACTAACTGATTAAATCAATAGGGCCATTCTTACCCCTTGACCTGATCTGGGCCCTGGAACCATCCTTGTACTCTCATCCTCTCCCCTCTTCGAATCAGGCCTGGGTTCACCTGACCTCCTTGTTCTGAATCCCTCTGACCTGTTATTCCATGCGGCACACATACAACCCCAGGATTCTAAAGCTGGGATGAAGGCAGAGAGGAGGCCTATCAGGGGATGGTGCTGGGAATTCATGAAAGAGAGTCTAGCAAATACCCAGCTCTGTGTTCCTTTCTTACATTGTTTCTAATTTTCACAAAACCCCACAGGATAGGTGTCACCATAGCCATTTTACAGATTACAGACATAATGCCCAGCCTGGGGCTCAAACCCAGTCCAAGCTCCAAAGCTCCTGTTCTTTTTATTGTTTCACACAGATGGGAGGGAGGAGGTGGGTCAGAAATGTAAATAGGGGAGTCAGAAGCCCACCTCTCTTTGTGGAAAGGAAGTCCTACAGCACAGCAAATCTGTAAAGACCTGAGGACACATTTGTGTAGTCATAGGACTGACCAAGGTGCCTCAGGGTCCTGGGCTCACATGTGTTTGTGTGTGTTGTCTCAGTTGGCATGACCATGGATGTGTCTCTATCAGTGTGTTATGTGAGTATGATGGTGTGGAAGCATGAGATTGTGACCATTCATTTAGCACGGGCTGCCTGCTCTTGCTATAACTCTACTAAATGCTGGAGAATCAAGAGACTAACCAAGACCTGTCACTGCCCTCAAGGAGTCTTCAATCCAGTGCAGAGGGCAGACACATGAACAAATTGAGGCTGCTGTGCCATTTATTGTCAGTGTTTACCAAAAGTAATGGGAGCCCAGTAGTGTGTATAATAGGCTCTGGATGGGCAGGAGGGAGTGATTATGTGAAGAGGATTTTTAGAGGATATCTCATGACAAAACAGTAGCAAATACAAGGCAAGGAGTTAGGAAGCAGCAAGGAAGGAGCATGGTAATAGATTTCATGTTGGAGTGCAAGGTATGGTGGGGGAAGTAAAGGTGAGGGACTGTGGAGAAGTTGGCAGGGCTCAGATCATGAAGACATGTTAAGGAGGTTGGACTTTATCTTGTAGATCAGAAGTTCTATACCTAGTTAGTGTCCATGAACCTCTTGACACTGTAGACACAAGTTTGTGTGGTTGCCTTTCTTTCTGTAGAGGGGCATTTGTTTTCTGCCGTCAGTTATGGGAGCCAGTGGAAACCTTTCATCAGGAGTGGTTTGGTGAGAGTTTTGTGGGTATCTCCAGTCAGGTGGAGATGGATCAGAAGGCCCAAGCCAGGAAGCGGAAGACCAGTGAGGAGCTGTTACAGGAATCACAAGGAGAGATGTTCGGACTGGGATGTGGCAGTTAGGAGAAACAGGAAGGACCTGAGACATGTCTAGTTGAAGTGGTGGGGTTTACGTGACTAATTGGAAATCAGGACTGAAGATAAGCAAGGACACAAGGAGAGCTTCTGGACTGCTAGTTGGACACCTGGATAGATGGTGGCCCTATTCACAGGAATAGGAATGGAGGAGAAGCAGTTTGAGGTGATGGCTGGGGATACTAAAGCCCAGTATATGGCTGGACAGGCTGGACATGTGTCTCCAGAGCTCTTCAGAACTGGAGCTGGAGATTGGAAAGTCATTAGCAAATAGATGGCACATAAAAAATGATTGATACATTTGAACTGAAGGCATGGGAGTGGGTAAGATCACTCAGGCAGAGTGTGGAGAGTGGGAAAAGACGCTGCCCAGGACTGAACCCCAAAGAGCACCAATTGTGAAGGAGTGGGCAGAGGAAAAAGAACTTGCAAAGGAGATGGAGGAGTGGGCAGGGAAGCATGATGGAAATAAGAGGTGGGGTCACAATGTGAAACCTAGGAGAAGAGATTTCGAGGAGCCAGTGATCAGTGTTTCAGTGTTCCAGAATGACTCAATAAAAGGAAGATAAAAAAGTGGCCGCCAATGTAGAACATGAGATGTTTGGAAGCTTAGTGAAAGCAGTGTCACAAGAAAGGAAGCCTCATTGCATAAAGGGAGGAGAGTGTGAGCAATGAGAAAATGGGGGAAATGAAACAACCTTTCAGAAAGGGCTGTAGCTTCTGAATGTCCCTCTTCCCTCTGGTGACTACGTCCCATCTTCAGTCTTTGCTCTCACTTATCCACGGATTCTTCTCTCACTTACTCACTAAACTAAGGGGCTCTAGGGCGTTTCCTTCCTGATCTTAAGCATCATTTGAAACCCTGGCTCCCTTTGGACCCAGAGGCACCACCCCTCTTTGGTCCCTTGCCCTGCCTCTTTTTCTTTCTGAGCAGTTAAGGACACCTTTATCCAGCTGGTAGTTCAGGTCAGAAATGTGGGCATCATCCTTGACTTCTCCCAATCCTTCATCCTCTGCCTTCAAGCAGTCAGCAGGCCTGGCCTCTCTACCTCCTGAACCCCACCACAGACCTATCCACTTCTCGCCATGTTCATTGCTTACACTCATCCAAGTTACCATCAAAGCAGTGTCATCTCCTGGATGCCCATAAGTGCCTCCTCACTGTCTGATCTGCGTGATCTTTGCTTTCCAAAGGACTGCAATAGCTATCTTCACAAAATATAGGTCCTATTCTGGCACTCCTCCTTGAAGTGCTTTAGTAGTTTCCATTTGCCTTTAGGATAATGTCAGAATCTTCAATGCAGCTTACAAGTCCCTGTCTTGTTTCATACCCTCTGCCCCTAGCACTATGCTTCACACACATGCCCCCCCACCCCACCCCACCCCACCCCACCCTCAGACACTCTGAGCCCCACCTTGACTGTGGGTTCCAAGTCTTTCCACATTCTGCTCACTCTTCTAGAACGTCCTTCTCTCCTTTCTATATCCCCTTCTCTGGCCACCATTGCCTAGCTAGCGCCTAGTCATTTAGATCTCAACTTCAATGTCACTTCCTAGGCAAAACACGGACTCCCTGACTCTCTGCCTGTGTTGCTTCTCTTATATTCCTCCTTGCTCTATGTATGTCTTCTTCACAACTCTTATCACACTTGTAATTACTTGTTCAACTCATGGACTATAAGCTCTCTGAAGCCAGAGACCGTTTCCTTTATTCACTGTGGTAGCATCAGTGCTTCCACATTGTAGGTGTTCAATCTCTTATTGAATGGAGAGGGGAGTAGGGAAGTAGAGCTAAGGGAACAACATCATTCCCTTCTAGCAGAGTTGGGGGTGGGGAGAGAGAGAGAGACTTGAGCATATGTAGTACTGATGGAAAGCTCCCGGAGAGAGGAAAAGGTTGACAGTTCAGGAAATGGTTACCAAATACATGGTTATAGAGGCTGGAAGAAGTGAGTATTAATTCTGGATGAGAAGAAAATGAGAAAAGAATGCCCATATTTTTAAGCCTAGAAATAGGAAGAAGGGAGTTTGTGGGCATTCAGACCTAAAAAAAATAGGACGCAGAAAAATCTGCTGAGGGTAGGAAAGGATGGGATCTGCCAAGGAGAAGACTGGAGTGGCCCCAAAGAGTCCTGAGGCAGAGATCCATGTGGCCTAAGATGAGTGTGAGGCAGCACAAGGGCCTGCTGGGGGCTGAGCATGTCTGAATATCGATGTGGCCTTGTCCAGGTTATCTGGACTGCTGATCCCTCCTCTGTCATGACCTGTTTCCTTCTGTTTTCTCCCAGGTCAAGGAGTCTGAGCTGGAGCCAGGGCCCCAGTGGGACCTGACCCAAAGTCTGAGGTCAAGCTGGGCCCAGAGCCTGGCCTGGAGCTGGAGCCCAAGGCACAGCTGGACTACCCTTGTCATGCAGAAGGAGCCGGGCATTGTGCCTTCCTGCCCTGGCATGAAGAGCCCCAGGCCCCGCCTCCTGCTACCATTGCTGCTGCTGCTGCTGGGAGCTGGGGTGCCAGGTGCCTGGGCTCAGGCTGGGAGCCTGGACTTGCAGATTGATGAGGAGCAGCCAGCAGGTACACTGATTGGGGACATCAGTGCGGGGCTTCCGGCAGGCACGGCAGCTCCTCTCATGTACTTCATCTCCGCCCAGGAGGGCAGCGGCGTGGGCACAGACCTGGCCATTGATGAACACAGTGGGGTTGTCCGTACAGCCCGTGTCTTGGACCGTGAGCAGCGGGACCGCTACCGCTTCACTGCAGTCACTCCTGATGGTGCCACCGTGGAAGTTACAGTGCGAGTGGCTGACATCAACGACCATGCTCCAGCCTTCCCACAGGCTCGGGCTGCCCTGCAGGTACCTGAGCATACAGCTTTTGGCACCTGCTACCCACTGGAGCCTGCTCGTGATGCAGATGCTGGGCATCTGGGAACCCAGGGCTATGCGCTATCTGGTGATGGGGCTGGAGAGACTTTCCGGCTGGAGACACGCCCCGGTCCAGATGGGGCCCCAGTGCCTGAGCTGGTAGTTACTGGGGAACTGGACCGAGAGAACCGCTCACACTATATGCTACAGCTGGAGGCCTATGATGGTGGTTCACCACCCCGGAGGGCCCAGACCCTGCTGGACGTGACACTGCTGGACATCAATGACCATGCTCCAGCTTTCAATCAGAGCCGCTATCATGCTGTGGTGTCTGAGAGCCTGGCCCCTGGCAGTCCTGTCTTGCAGGTGTTCGCATCTGATGCCGATGCTGGTGCCAATGGGGCTGTGACTTATGAGATCAATCGGAGGCAGAGCGAGGGTGACGGACCCTTCTCCATCGACGCGCACACGGGGCTGCTTCAGTTAGAGCGGCCACTGGACTTTGAGCAACGGCGGGTCCATGAACTGGTGGTGCAAGCACGAGATGGTGGGGCTCACCCTGAGTTGGGCTCAGCCTTTGTGACTGTGCATGTGCGAGATGCCAATGACAATCAGCCCTCCATGACTGTCATCTTTCTCAGTGCAGATGGCTCCCCCCAAGTGTCTGAGGCCGCCCCACCTGGACAGCTTGTTGCTCGCATCTCTGTGTCAGACCCAGATGATGGTGACTTTGCCCATGTCAATGTGTCCCTGGAAGGTGGAGAGGGCCACTTTGCCCTAAGCACCCAAGACAGCGTCATCTATCTGGTATGTGTGGCTCGGCGGCTGGATCGGGAAGAGAGGGATGCCTATAACTTGAGGGTTACAGCCACAGACTCAGGCTCACCTCCACTGCGGGCTGAGGCTGCCTTTGTGCTGCACGTCACTGATGTCAATGACAACGCACCTGCCTTTGACCGCCAGTTCTACCAACCTGAGCCCCTGCCTGAGGTTGCGCTGCCTGGCAGCTTTGTAGTGCGGGTGACTGCTCGGGATCCTGACCAAGGCACCAATGGTCAGGTCACTTACAGCCTAGCCCCTGGCGCCCACACCCACTGGTTCTCCATTGACCCCACCTCAGGCATTATCACTACGGCTGCCTCACTGGACTATGAGTTGGAACCTCAGCCACAGCTGACTGTGGTGGCCACAGATGGTGGCCTGCCCCCTCTAGCCTCCTCTGCCACAGTTAACGTGGCCCTGCAAGATGTGAATGATAATGAGCCCCAATTCCAGAGGACTTTCTACAATGCCTCGCTGCCTGAGGGCACCCAGCCTGGAACTTGCTTCCTTCAGGTGGGTAGGCCTGGCACATAGCAAGATACAGTTGGGGGCATCTGAGAGCCACAGGGGACCTCAGAGCAGGAACCAAGTCTTACAAGGTCATCTACTGATGGTGACTTATGCTAGAGGGTTCTGCCCTATGTTGTAAGCTCCAAAATCTGTGCAGAGGGTGAGGGTTAATGAGAAGATGAGAAAGCAGAGTGCAAGAGCTGAGGCAGATGGTCTTGGCAGGTGAGGAAATTAAGATTGAATCTAGTGGAGAAATGATTTGTGGTGTCAGGAAGTGAAAGTCTCAAAGCTGTTCTGCAGGGCAGAGATGGAGATTCTACATACCGATGTGGCTTCTGTTCCCCAAAGAAGACACCAGAATTTATGAGGCCCTCCATTTCTTGTCAAGTGCTGGGCTGTGCTGGAAGAAATCCTCATCCCTGCCCTCAGAGCTGAGCCTTAATAGGACACTTTGGATGAGACATGAGAATGAGAGATAGCAAGAATTATCTCGATATCCAGAGCAGGAAGTCCTCTCAGGGGAAGAGGCAGGAACCCCAGACAGGCTGAGAAAGAGAGACTGGCTGCAAGTTAGGCCTGAAAAAGTGGAGGGAACATGAAATGGGAAAGGCACTCTGAGACGAGGCTGCAGAAGTCCCTGAACACCAAGCACTGAGGGGTTAGGACTACTTGGAAAGCAAAAGAGCTCACTGAACTTCTTTGTTTTTTTTTTTGTTTTGTTTTTTTGTTTTTTGGTTTTTTTTAAAGATGGAGTCTCACTCTGTCGCCCAGGCTGCAGTGCAGTGGCGTAATCTCAGCTGACTGCAAGCTCCGCCTCCTGGGTTCGCGCCATTCTCCTGCCTCAGTGTCCTGAGTAGCTGGGACTATAGGAGCCTGCCACCATGCCCAGCTAATTTTTTATATTTTTAGTAGAGATGGGATTTCACCATATTAGCCAGGATAGTCTTGATCTCCTGACCTCAAGGAGCTCACTGAATTTCTTTGAGCTGGGAAGGGAATGATCAGGTTTGGTTTTATTAAGTTAGCTATCTGGCTTTAAGGGTGATTGTATCAGCAGGTGTGTGACAGATCGTTCCTTCATTTGTATGTTCAAGATTTTATTTACATATTGTAAGCCTGGCACTGTGCTAAGCCCAGAGAACAAAGAAAAGAGACAGTCCTATTCCCAGGGTAGTCACAGTCTAGATAGGGAGACACATCAGTAACTAATGCTGCAGCAGGTGGCATATAAATGCTGTAGAAGCCCAGAGGAAGGGCCTTGAAGGACTAATGAAACTTTGCCAAATGGATAATATGAAGTGTGCAGACGAGAGGCTCCAAGCCTAAGGAAAGAGCTGCTGAACAAATACCAGGACACGTTCAGGAGATTGTATTGTTCAGGCTGGCATCAGCTGTACTGATGAGAAAGAGTCAGGGGAGATGAGACAAGACAGTAGACAGGAGCCAGGTCACAAATTCAACTTTATCTTTAAAATCATAGGGAGCAAGTGAAGGACTCTAAGCAAATCTGATATGTCTTTTAGAAAGATTGCTTTGACTGCACTATGGAGTATGGCTGCAGGAGAGAGGACAGTGGGCAGGGAGTCCTCTTAGGAGGCTGGTGCTTGGTGTCCTTATGTCACCAAACTCCACCAGACTCCTGAACATCTCCACACAGCATAGATTTCCAGGCTAGCTCTGGGCCTGGCTGACCTCTTGTCCTCTGGCCAGACTGTGCATATTTGCTCGCCTGCTGCTGTGCAGCTCCACCACTCACTCTTCCATGTGTTTACTCTCCTTCTTGGCCAGGACCAATAGGCTATGGCTTCCAGACTTCTTCTCTCCTCACTAGTGCCTGAAGCAAGAGGGCAACTCTCCAGGTAGTTTCCTGGAGTTTTTACTATTAGCAACCATAGAGAATGAGGGGTAAAAATGACCATTTGGGGTTTACAACTGTTACAAGAAGTCTTAATGTTTGATTTATTCAATATAAATGTATTGAATGTTTACCATGTGCCAGTCACTGTATTAGAGACATGGAATACAGTCATGAAAGCATCACTCCCCTCATCTTAAGGAGTTTATAGAGGGGAGATTCATGTGCAAAGAAATAGTTTCATTCCAATAAAAACATTTCCATTTGGGGATATATATGAGGTACAGATAGGCAGTATGAGTGCTTTCCCGAAAGAAGGGACCCTTGAGTTGAGACTTAAAGAATGAGCAATTTATGAGAGTATCAGATGGGGTAAGGCTTCCAAGCAGCGGTGAGGTGCACAGAGGTGTGGGAGGGCCCAGCTTGTTCAAGGGCCTACTAGGGGTTCAGGATATCTGGAGTTAAGACCGGAGATGGGAGGGTGGCGGATGAGAGTGCAGGGAGGCTCAGTCAAGTCAGAGGGTTTGAGCTTTTTTCTATAGGGAATATTGAAAATTTTGAGTAGAGGAGCAATATTACCAGATTTGTTTTTGCAAGTGGTAGTCAATGTAGAGCAGTGGTTTATAACCATGGGAGACTTTGCCCCCCAGAAGGGATATTAGCAATATCTAGAGAAATTTCTGATTGTCACAACTGGTGGTATACTATTGGCATCTAGTGGGTAGAGGCTGAGAATGCTGCTAACCATCCTGTAATGCACTTGACAGCTCCCATAATAAAGCATTATCTGGTCCAAAAGGTCAATAGTGCCAATGTTGAGAAACCGTGGTGTAGAGTACAGATCAGAGGGTCAGACCTCCATAAGAAGGCAGTCAAAATAATGCAGGGGAGCAATAACTCAGGACAACTCAGGCCTAAGTCAGAACGGTGATAATGGTGATGGAGAGGAACAGACAAATAGAGTTAATGAGGACTTATTTAATCCCTAGTTGATTGATATACCGGGTGAGGAAAAGGGAAGAACTGATTTCTGGCTTTAGCAACTGTGTGGATGGAAGAATCATTAGAGCAGGTTTGGAATGATCATGAGTTTAGTTTTGGGCTGGTTGGATTTAGGGTGCCTGTGGGACATCCAAGTGGAGGTGCTGAGCAGCCATCTGGATGTACAAGTTTGGAAATCTCAGAGGAGTGGTCTAGAGTGAAAGTATAGACGATGGTTGAAGTAAAAGACAAGGCCCTGAGAGAGTGTGTGAAGTGAGAAGGGGCCAAGGAGAGATTCCAGGGAACAGTGTGTAAGAACAGGCAGATAAGGGGAGATGGAGGAAGACTGGCAGGGGTGGTGGGGGAAGCAGTGGGTGGAGAAGCAGGAAAAGTAGTGTCAAGAAGTCATAGCAGGAGAGATGGGCATGGTGATGCATCCCTGTAATCCAAGCCACTCGAGAGGCTGAGGCAGGAGGATTACTTGAGCCCAGTAGTTCCAGACCTGCCTGGACAACATAGTGAGAGCCTGTCTTACAAAATAAATAAAGGCCAGGCACAGTGGTTCACGCCTGTAATCTCAGCACTTTGGGAGGCCAAGGTGGAAGGACTGGCTGAGGCCAGGAGTTTGAGACCAGCCTGGGAAATATACTGAAAACTGTCTATGCAAAAAATAAAAAAACTAGCCAGGCATGGTGGTGCACACCTGTAGTCCTAGTTGTTCAGGAGGCTGAGGCAGGAGGATTGCTTGAGCCCAGGAGTTCAAAGTTGCAGTGAGCTAGGATCACACCACTGCACCCCAGACTGGGCAACAGAGAGCCTGTCTCAAAAATAAAATTAAATAAATAATTTATGTTTTAAAAAGTCAAAGCAGGAGGTACACCTGGGAAGGAGGTTGGGATGGGCATATGGAGTAAGTTTGGAGGCTGGTAGGAAGTTTAGAGAGTTCACAGATAAATGTTTTTCTTTTCTCCTTGAAATAGTGCATCTGAAGAGAGCAAGGGATGGAATGGGGGCAAGAGGACAGGGATGAAGTTTATTATGGCTTTGGGGCAGAAGGGGAGAGGGAGCTGACCAAGGTCAAACTGAGATGCTGAGCTGAGAATCTGCTGAAAAAGGAGACTGTATTTGCAGTGAAACCTCTGAGCAGGGGTTGTACAGGCCAGGAAATTCACTTCTGCCTTGTTCATTTCCAGTCAGTGGCCCTTGTGCCTTTTGGGTCACTTCCTGACAACTTCCCCGGACCACTGTTTATTGCTTTCTTCCTGCAGCGAGTCAGAGGGCAAAGGTCATTAACAGCTTCTGGAGATGGTGCCGCAGCTGTACTGCTGCCTGCCAGGATTGGTGCAGGGGAAGTCTGTCTCCTGGGATATCCGGGCCCACAGCCACAGTAGAGAGTTGGAGCAGAAGCTGTTTCCAGGGTTCAGCCATGGCAGGGTCTTGGTGTCTCTCAGGAGGGTAAACAATGCACAGGTCATTTCTGTCAAGGGTCTGGGCAACAATCAGAAGTCCTTGGCCAGTTTTCTCTCTAAGCACATTTTCTGGCTGAGAAAGGGGAACTCTCCAGCTTCCTGTTGCAGCGTATCATGACCCTGAGGTCCTTATATCCACAAAGAGCACTTTGTCACAGGCTACAGTTGTCAGTACCAGCTAACCCACTATTGAGGGCCTAATGTGTACCCAATGTATAAAACTTAGTGTGAAAGAAGGTTTTGTTACAAAGCAGGATGATCAGACTGTCGATTTACTCAGTGAAAAAAAATACGGGTAAAGCACCTACTGTGTACCTTGCACAGGACTAGGCAAAGAAGAGGGGACACCACTCACCCCAGCCTCTCCCTAGGTGACAGCCACAGATGCGGATAGTGGCCTATTTGGCCTCCTCTCCTATTCCTTGGGTGCTGGACTTGGGTCTTCCGGATCTCCCCCATTCCGCATTGATGCCCACAGCGGTGATGTGTGCACAACCCGGACCCTGGACCGTGACCAGGGGCCCTCAAGCTTTGACTTCACAGTGACAGCTGTGGATGGGGTGAGTCAGTAGACCATGGGTAGGTTGGGATGTTGGGGTAGGGCACTCACCGGGGCCAGACAAGGCTCACCTGACCTATGGCTGCATGTCCCACCAGGGAGGCCTCAAGTCCATGGTATATGTGAAGGTGTTTCTGTCAGACGAGAATGACAACCCTCCTCAGTTTTATCCACGGGAGTATGCTGCCAGTATAAGTGCCCAGAGTCCACCAGGCACAGCTGTGCTGAGGGTGCGTGCCCATGACCCTGACCAGGGGTCCCATGGGCGACTCTCCTACCATATCCTGGCTGGCAATAGCCCCCCACTTTTCGCATTGGATGAGCAATCAGGTGAGGATCCTCCCATTCCTGGGGCCTTCCCCCAGGTCTCCCTCCCCACCTGCCTAAATGATGTCCTACCCACCTCTTCCATAACCTTTCTGGCCCTATTAAGTTTCATTATATATCTCTGCTTCTATCTTTCCTCCCAGGGCTGTTGACAGTAGCCTGGCCCTTGGCCAGACGGGCCAACTCTGTGGTGCAGCTGGAGATCGGGGCTCAGGATGGAGGTGGCCTACAGGCAGAACCCAGTGCCCGAGTGAACATCAGCATTGTGCCTGGAACCCCCACACCACCCATATTTGAGCAACTACAGTATGTTTTTTCTGTGCCAGAGGATGTGGCACCAGGCACCAGTGTGGGCATAGTCCAGGCACACAACCCACCAGGTATCATTTAGCTTTATACCCACTTGGTGCCAGACCCAAATACCCCAGTATAACCCTCCAGCACCATCTGAAGGTACCTTAGAGTATCACAGCGCAGATAGCCCCTGAGTATAAAACACTCTGGTACCAATGCCCAGCACCTCCTTAGGCACGGTGCAGGCACACTGCTTCATGAGGCACAGGAATGTCACCTCAGTGCCAACCAACCTCTTTGCCAACCCCTGCCCCTCCTCCTATTTTGAAAGGCATGGGTGTGGGCACTGCCCATTCCTTCTTGGGATCAGAGTCTGGGTCCTGACTCAATAAGGGACTTTTTCCTGATCCCATTTTCGTCCTCCCTAGGTCGCTTGGCACCTGTGACCCTTTCCCTATCAGGTGGGGATCCCCGAGGACTCTTCTCCCTAGATGCGATTTCGGGGCTGTTGCAAACACTTCGCCCTCTGGACCGGGAGCTACTGGGACCGGTACTGGAGCTGGAGGTGCGAGCAGGCAGTGGAGTCCCCCCAGCTTTTGCTGTAGCTCGGGTGCGTGTGCTGCTGGATGATGTGAATGACAACTCCCCTGCCTTTCCTGCACCTGAAGACACGGTATTGCTACCACCAAACACTGCCCCAGGGACTCCCATCTATACACTGCGGGCTCTTGACCCCGACTCAGGTGTTAACAGTCGAGTCACCTTTACCCTGCTTGCTGGGGGTGGTGGAGCCTTCACCGTGGACCCCACCACAGGCCATGTACGGCTTATGAGGCCTCTGGGGCCCTCAGGAGGGCCAGCCCATGAGCTGGAGCTGGAGGCCCGGGATGGGGGCTCCCCACCACGCACCAGCCACTTTCGACTGCAGGTGGTGGTACAGGATGTGGGAACCCGTGGGCTGGCTCCCCAATTCGACAGCCCTACCTACCGTGTGGACCTGCCCTCAGGCACCATCCCTGGAACTCAGGTCCTGCAAGTGCAGGCCCAAGCACCAGATGGGGGCCCTGTCACGTATCACCTTGCAGCAGAGGGAGCAAGTAGCCCCTTTGGCCTGGAGCCACAGAGTGGGTGGCTATGGGTGCGGGCAGCGCTGGACCGTGAGGCCCAGGAGTTGTACATACTGAAGGTAATGGCAGTGTCTGGGTCCAAAGCTGAGTTGGGGCAGCAGACAGGCACAGCCACCGTGAGGGTCAGCATCCTCAACCAGAATGAACACAGTCCCCGCTTGTCTGAGGATCCCACCTTCCTGGCTGTGGCTGAGAACCAGCCCCCAGGGACCAACGTGGGCCGAGTCTTTGCCACTGACCGAGACTCGGGACCCAATGGACGTCTGACCTACAGCCTGCAACAGCTGTCTGAAGACAGCAAGGCCTTCCGCATCCACCCCCAGACTGGTGAGCACAGAGACCCAAATCCTGAGACCCCATAACCTTATCCCCAGCCTGGTGAACATCCAGACAGTATCCCCAACCCCCAGCTCCCATCTCACCCCTGAGAGTGAGGATTTAGCTCTGGCATTCCCTCCCCCACTCCCCAAAACCCAGCTTCTTAGGTGCAGGCCTCAGGCTCTGCATCCCTAAATATCTCATACATGATCCCCTTCTTGCACTCCCAGGAGAAGTGACCACACTCCAAACCCTGGACCGTGAGCAGCAGAGCACCTATCAGCTCCTGGTGCAGGTGCAGGATGGAGGGAGCCCATCCCACAGCACCACAGGCACTGTGCATGTTGCAGTGCTTGACCTCAACGACAACAGCCCCACCTTCCTGCAGGCTTCAGGAGCTGCTGCTGGCGGCCTCCCTATACAGGTATGTGAAGTGGCAGGACTTTGTCCTGAAAAGTGTGAGAGGGAGTGGGGATCTCCCCATAGAGCTGTAGACGTAGGTAAGAGACTGCCTCCTGGATCGGGTGTCGGAGCCCAAAAGAGGTTCTGCCTGCCCGCAGGTGAGGGAAGCTTTATCCTGAGTTGTCTGAAGAACAGGAAAGAGACAACTAGGTGAGTTGTGTTCCCGCAGGTACCAGACCGCGTGCCTCCAGGAACACTGGTGACAACTCTGCAAGCGAAGGATCCAGATGAGGGGGAGAATGGGACCATCTTGTACACGCTAACTGGTATGGGAGTGGAGAGAAGAGAATTGGTGGGTGGTGGCATGCCTTCATGGCCTGCCCAGCTCTGGGCCCCAAGCCCTCATCTTACTCTGCCTGTCCCCAGGTCCTGGCTCAGAACTTTTCTCTCTGAACCCTCACTCAGGGGAGCTGCTCACTGCAGCTCCCCTGATCCGAGCAGAGCGGCCCCACTATGTGCTGACACTGAGTGCTCACGACCAAGGCAGCCCTCCTCGAAGTGCCAGCCTCCAGCTGCTGGTGCAGGTATGGCTGCCCTTCCCACAGTCTGCCCACCTCCCCTTGGCTACCGCTGTAGGTCCCCTTCAGTAGCTCCAGCTTCATGGGAGTCCTTGGGCTCCAGTAGTAGTCAGGTTACTCTGACCACTCTTTCCTACCACCTGGGAAGCCAGCCCAGATCCCCTTTTACACCGGCCCTCACAATTCTGTTCTCCCTCCCCGGTCCACAAAAGGTGCTTCCCTCAACTCGCTTGGCCGAGCCGCCCCCAGACCTCGCAGAGCGGGACCCAGCGGCACCAGTGCCTGTCGTGCTGACGGTGACAGCAGCTGAGGGGCTGCAGCCTGGCTCTCTGTTGGGCTCGGTGGCACCTCCAGAGCCCGCGGGTTTGGGCGCACTCACCTACACACTGGTGGGCGGTGCCGATCCCGAGGGCACCTTCGCGCTGGATGCGGCCTCAGGGCGCTTGTACCTGGCGCGGCCCCTGGACTTCGAAGCAGGCCCGCCATGGCGCGCGCTCACGGTACGCGCTGAGGGGCCGGGAGGCGCGGGCGCGCGGCTGCTGCGAGTGCAGGTGCACGTGCAGGACGAGAATGAGCATGCGCCCGCCTTCGCGCGCGATCCGCTGGCGCTGGCGCTGCCCGAGAACCCGGAGCCCAGCGCAGCGCTGTACACTTTCCGCGCGTCGGACGCCGACGGCCCCGGCCCCAATAGCGACGTGCGCTACCGCCTGCTGCGCCAGGAGCCGCCCGTGCCGGCGCTTCGCCTGGACGCGCGCACCGGGGCGCTCAGCGCTCCGCGCGGCCTGGACCGAGAGACCACTCCTGCGCTGCTGCTGCTGGTGGAAGCCACCGACCGGCCAGCCAACGCCAGCCGCCGCCGTGCAACGCGCGTTTCTGCGCGCGTCTTCGTCACGGATGAGAATGACAACGCGCCTGTCTTCGCCTCGCCCTCACGCGTGCGCCTCCCAGAGGACCAGCCGCCTGGGCCCGCGGCGCTGCACGTGGTAGCCCGGGACCCGGACCTGGGCGAGGCCGCACGCGTGTCCTATCGGCTGGCATCTGGCGGGGACGGACACTTCCGGCTGCACTCAAGCACTGGTGAGGGTTAGGTTGAGGGTGAGGGCGAGGAAGGTGCTGATGTGGAGTGTTGAGGTCCCTACCAACCTGCCTTACCGCTCACCTAGGAGCACTGTCCGTGGTGCAGCCGTTGGACCGCGAACAACGAGCTGAGCACGTACTGACAGTGGTGGCCTCAGACCACGGCTCCCCGCCGCGCTCGGCCACTCAGGTCCTGACCGTCAGTGTCGCTGACGTCAACGACGAGGCGCCTACTTTCCAGCAGCAGGAGTACAGCGTCCTCTTGCGTGAGAACAGCGCGCCTGGCACATCTCTGCTCACCTTGCGAGCAACCGACCCCGACCTGGGTAAGACCTCGGGGGATGAATTATGAGTGGGATGGACTGGGGCAAGAAAGAGCGTTTTTACCCTCTGATCGCCCTCCATGCTGTCCCTCCTCAGGGGCCAACGGGCAAGTGACTTATGGAGGCGTCTCTAGCGGAAGCTTTTCTCTGGATCCTGACACTGGTGTTCTCACGACTCTTCGGGCCCTTGATCGAGAGGAGCAGGAGGAGATCAACCTGACAGGTACATGTTGACAGCACCCCAAAAGCCTGAGTGAGGTGTTGTAAACACCAGTATTATCTGGACAGAATACCCAAAGTACTACCTTCTAGAAGTTTTTGCCTAATGCCACAAAGCTCCTGTTTCGTTTTTGGACCCTTTTGGGGAGTCAAGAGTTTGGCAGGGTGCAAGGTGAACTGACTTCTAGACTGCCACAACTGTGACCATACAAATTCTAAAATGCATAATGTCACAGCTATGCCCTCCTGGCCTCCCTCAGATACTGCAGTCATTTAACAGAGAAGCATATTGATACTGAATATTGGAGAGGTCAAGTGACTTGCTGAAGCTCATGCAGCTTGGAAGTGGCAGGGCTGGGACTTGAACCCAGATCTTTTCATACCTCATTTAGTGCCTTTCCTGTTACACCACCACTAGTCCAAGATATATCTTGCATGCACCAAGCATGGGAGGTAGGACACATGTGTGTTTATGTATGCATGACACATGTGTGCCTGGGAGGTATGGAGAGATGGACATTTTCTGGTTTGTGTGCACCGAATGAACATATATGACCACTATGTGGTATGGATTTCTCCATGTGATGAAAGCAGACTAGACTTCATTGATTTTGCTTTCCCACAGTGTATGCCCAGGACAGGGGCTCACCTCCCCAGTTAACTCATGCCACCATTCGAGTGGCTGTGGAGGATGAGAATGACCATGCACCAACCTTTGGGAGTACCCATCTCTCTCTGGAGGTGCCTGAGGGCCAGGACCCCCAAACCCTTACCATGCTTCGGGCTTCTGATCCAGATGTGGGAGCCAATGGGCAGTTGCAGTACCGCATCCTAGGTGAGAACCTTCCCACTCCCACTAACTCAGCACCCACTTGCCTGGTTCTTGCTCCTCCTTGGCTGCTGTCAGCCTCAGTGCATGTGTCTGGGTCTCCTTTTCCCTCATGATATCGTCCACCTTTTCTTTCATGCTTATACCCAGTGTATCTGGGTATCTCTTTCCATGCCCTTTATCTCCCTGTGTGTCTCTGTTTCTATCTTCCTATTTCTTTTCTTTCTCATTTATTTCTCCCTGTAGAGCAGTCGTTCTCAAACTTTTTGGTCCCAGAAACCCTTAACACTCTTAATTTTTGAGAACCCTAAAGAGTTTTTATGTGGATTATATTAGTATTTACTGTATTAGGTAATAAAACTGAGATGATGTTAAAATATGATTGTGAAACAAGCCAATGAAGTATACAGCTTGCCGGTATTTCTGTGTAAGCACAAGGAAATACTAAGATTTCAAGTAACAGTTTGTTGGACATTAATTAATTTCAGAGATTAAAGCAGGTGTAACTGAAGATAGCCAGAGCAGACTGAATCTCTGAAGACACACACATTCATGCTCTGAACTTTCTATCTAGAAAATTCTAGAAAACACAGGAATACATAAGCACACATTGCATTAACCAAGACATTATATCATCACATGTCATAGAGCATCTGCAAATTCTACTGTACATCTGTGAGATAATGAGAATAAAAAGGCCATATAATGGCTTAGTAGTGCTATGAAATAATTTTGATCTTATGCATATGAAAAGGACCTGGGGGACTCCTGGGGTTCCCAGACCACACACAGATGATACCAGCTGCTTTATAGTATCTTCTGTTACTTTCCATTTCTGTTTTTCTGTTTTTCTTCCTTTCTTTCATAAGTTCAGTTGCTTTTGTGCACATGCTCACTCTCTCTGCTGTTGTCTGTAAATCACCCCCATCCTCATGACATATGTATATTTATATGTGCATGCCCTTCTCTGCAGATGGGGACCCATCAGGAGCCTTTGTCCTAGACCTTGCTTCTGGAGAGTTTGGCACCATGAGGCCACTAGACAGAGAGGTGGAGCCAGCTTTCCAGCTGAGGATAGAGGCCCGGGATGGAGGCCAGCCAGCTCTCAGTGCCATGCTGCTTTTGACAGTGACAGTGCTGGATGCCAATGACCATGCTCCAGCCTTTCCTGTGCCTGCCTACTCTGTGGAGGTGCCAGAGGATGTGCCTGCAGGGACCCTGCTGCTACAGCTACAGGCTCATGACCCTGATGCTGGAGCCAATGGCCGTGTAACTTACTACCTGGGTGCCGGTACAGCAGGAGCCTTCCTGCTGGAGCCTAGCTCTGGAGAACTGCGCACAGCTGCAGCCTTGGACAGAGAACAGTGTCCCAGCTACACCTTTGCTGTGAGTGCAGTGGATGGTGCAGCTGCTGGGCCCCTAAGCACCACAGTGTCTGTCACCATCACAGTGCGTGATGTCAATGACCATGCACCCACCTTCCCCACCAGTCCTCTACGCCTACGCCTGCCCCGCCCAGGCCCCAGCTTCAGTACCCCAACTCTGGCTCTGGCTACACTGAGAGCTGAAGATCGTGATGCTGGTGCCAATGCTTCCATTCTGTACCGACTGGCGGGCACACCACCTCCTGGCACTACTGTGGACTCTTACACTGGTGAAATCCGTGTGGCCCGCTCTCCTGTAGCTCTAGGCACCCGGGATCGTGTCCTATTCATTGTGGCCACTGATCTTGGCCGTCCAGCTCGCTCTGCCACTGGTGTGATCATTGTTGGACTGCAGGGGGAAGCTGAGCGTGGACCCCGCTTTCCCCGGACTAGCAGTGAGGCTATGATTCGTGAGAATGCACCCCCAGGTGGGTTTCCAGCCATTTCTCCCAGATTCGAACTCCCAAATGGGCTGGGGTTGCCCATTGAAAATGTCCCCCAAACTCTCCCAGTCTCACGCTCGCAGTCCAACAATACCATTCTTTCTGCAGGGACTCCTATTGTCTCCCCGAGGGCTGTCCATGCAGGAGGCACAAATGGACCCATCACCTACAGCATTCTCAGTGGAAATGAGAAAGGGACATTCTCCATCCAGCCTAGTACAGGTAAGGAATAGGAGCAGGGGCTCTGTGCGGGACAGGCTACTGGGGAAGCAGGTTCTTTGCATCAGAGGAGCCTTTGATGGGTGAAGGGCTATCCTTGAGTAACGGGTCTCAGAGAAGGAGGCTCCAGGGCAAGCAAAGGGAGCTGTCACTGATGCATTCTGCCTCCCCCAGGTGCCATCACAGTTCGCTCAGCAGAGGGGCTGGACTTCGAGGTGAGTCCACGACTGCGACTGGTGCTGCAGGCAGAGAGTGGAGGAGCCTTTGCCTTCACTGTGCTGACCCTGACCCTGCAAGATGCCAACGACAATGCTCCCCGTTTCCTGCGGCCCCATTACGTGGCCTTCCTTCCTGAGTCCCGGCCCTTGGAGGGGCCCCTGCTGCAGGTGCGGGGTGTGATGGAAAGATGGGGGAGCAGGGCTAGTCAGACTTGTCTGTGGCCAGACCAGTCACAGCAGCCTCCTACCCTCACCAGGTGGAGGCAGATGACCTGGATCAAGGCTCTGGAGGACAGATTTCCTACAGTCTGGCTGCATCCCAGCCGGCACGTGGATTGTTCCACGTAGACCCAGCCACAGGCACTATCACCACCACAGCCATCCTGGACCGTGAGATCTGGGCCGAAACACGGTAAGTCCTGGCCCTGTGGACCCAAGACCCTATCTTGGGCCTGTCCAGTTTAAAGCCCTGCCTTGAACCCACCTCAGTCCCTTGGCCACATCCTGAATTCCCCAGCCCTAAGGTCTGTCCTGAGTCCTCCTGGCCCTGCCCAGAGTTCCCCCTTATTGCCATGCCCCACCCGATGATTGTGCTTTGTACCCAGGTTGGTACTGATGGCCACAGACAGAGGGAGCCCAGCCCTGGTGGGCTCAGCTACCTTGACGGTGATGGTCATCGACACCAATGACAACCGCCCCACCATCCCCCAGCCCTGGGAGCTCCGAGTGTCAGAAGGTGAGACTGGGTAAAGTGGGTGGCATAAAGGGTGGCAGAAAGACATTTTTCTCCACCCTGCGGCTCAAGGTGGGGCTGTGTCCATGCCAAACACATTTGTCTCCTGTATTTCAGATGCGTTATTGGGCTCAGAGATTGCACAGGTAACAGGGAATGATGTGGACTCAGGACCGGTGCTGTGGTATGTGCTGAGCCCATCTGGGCCCCAGGATCCCTTCAGTGTTGGCCGCTATGGAGGCCGTGTCTCCCTCACGGGGCCCCTGGACTTTGAGCAGTGTGACCGCTACCAGCTGCAGCTGCTGGCGCATGATGGGCCTCATGAGGGCCGTGCCAACCTCACAGTGCTTGTGGAGGATGTCAATGATAATGCACCTGCCTTCTCACAGAGCCTCTACCAGGTATTGACACCCCTGGATCCACCTTCACCTGGGCCTGGGTTGTTCTTATTGGAGGCAAGTATCAGAGCTAGCAGTTGCTAAGGTGGGCTGGATGTTGGAGCTGATCTGGGAATGGGAAGGTCCCAAGTCCTGTGAACTACATCCTGGTTTTGCATCCTGTACCCACAAAGGGGAGAAGGTGGGCATTTCCCATTCGAATACTTAGGAGTAGGGGCTCCGAGTATTCCAAGTATTGGAATGGACGCCAAGCAGGGCTCAAGGAAGCAAGCTCAAGAACAGGCTGCATGGACAGCAGGGCAAATGGGAAGCCTGGCCATAAGCACTTCTCCTCACACTTCAGGTAATGCTGCTTGAGCACACACCCCCAGGCAGTGCCATTCTCTCCGTCTCTGCCACTGATCGGGACTCAGGTGCCAATGGTCACATCTCCTACCACCTGGCTTCCCCTGCTGATGGCTTCAGTGTTGACCCCAACAATGGTGCGTCTTTCCCAGGATCTGCCCCTTGCCTTTGACTGTGTTAGGCTATAATCTGACCTCATTCCTTGAATTTGTTACTCAAACTCTGTAACTCCTAGATGTCTGGCCCAGGGAGGACATTTCCTCCCCTCTGTCTTCATTGTAAGCCCCTTGTTGAGTGCATGTCTAGAAGCTGTTCCCTAAGCTGTGAAGCCTTGAGGCCATCCCCTTGTCTCCCAGCAGATAGGCCATTCCCTGAGTCTGACTTTCAAAACCATTTCCTAGATCCTGAAGGGTCACTCTTCTGTTCACTCACAGCCTTTGTTGAGTATGTTTCTTTCCCTTCCATTCTCATCTCAGGGACCCTGTTCACAATAGTGGGAACAGTGGCCTTGGGCCATGACGGGTCAGGAGCAGTGGATGTGGTGCTGGAAGCACGAGACCACGGGACTCCAGGCCGGGCAGCACGAGCCACAGTGCATGTACAACTGCAGGACCAGAACGACCATGCCCCGAGCTTCACATTGCCACACTACCGTGTGGCTGTGACTGAGGACCTACCCCCTGGCTCCACTCTGCTCACCCTGGAGGCTACAGATGCTGATGGAAGCCGCACCCATGCCGCCGTGGAGTACAGCATCATCAGTGGCAACTGGGGCCGAGTCTTCCAGCTGGAACCCAGGCTGGCTGAGGCTGGGGAGAGTGCTGGACCAGGCCCCCAGGCACTGGGCTGCCTGGTGTTGCTTGAACCTCTAGACTTTGAAAGCCTGACACAGTACAATCTAACAGTGGCTGCAGCTGACCGTGGGCAGCCACCCCAAAGTTCAGTCGTGCCAGTCACTGTCACTGTACTAGATGTCAATGACAACCCACCTGTCTTTACCCGAGCATCCTACCGTGTGGCAGTACCTGAGGACACACCTGTTGGAGCTGAGCTGCTGCATGTAGAGGCCTCTGACGCTGACCCTGGCCCTCACGGCCTCGTGCGTTTCACTGTCAGCTCAGGCGACCCATCAGGGCTCTTTGAACTGGATGAGAGCTCAGGTACCTTGCGACTGGCCCATGCCCTGGACTGTGAGACCCAGGCTCGACATCAGCTTGTAGTACAGGCTGCTGACCCTGCTGGTGCACACTTTGCTTTGGCACCAGTGACAATTGAGGTCCAGGATGTGAATGATCATGGCCCAGCCTTCCCACTGAACTTACTCAGCACCAGCCTGGCCGAGAATCAGCCTCCAGGCACTCTCGTAACCACTCTGCATGCAATCGACGGGGATGCTGGGGCTTTTGGGAAGCTCCGTTACAGCCTGTTGGAGGCTGGGCCAGGGCCTGAGGGCCGTGAGGCATTTGCACTGAACAGCTCAACAGGGGAGTTGCGTGCACGAGTGGCCTTTGACTACGAGCACACAGAAAGCTTCCGGCTGCTGGTGGGTGCTGCCGATGCTGGGAATCTCTCAGCCTCTGTCACTGTGTCGGTGCTGGTGACTGGAGAGGATGAGTATGACCCGGTATTTCTGGCACCAGCTTTCCACTTCCAAGTGCCCGAAGGTGCCCGGCGTGGCCACAGCTTGGGTCATGTGCAGGCCACAGACGAGGATGGGGGTGCTGATGGCCTGGTTCTGTATTCCCTTGCCACCTCTTCACCCTATTTTGGTATTAACCAGACTACAGGTGCCCTGTACCTGCGGGTGGACAGTCGAGCACCAGGCAGTGGAACAGCCACCACTGGGGGTGGGGGCCGGACCCGGCGGGAAGCACCACGGGAGCTGAGGCTGGAGGTGATAGCACGGGGGCCTCTGCCTGGTTCCCGGAGTGCCACAGTGCCTGTGACTGTGGATATCACCCACACCGCACTGGGCCTGGCACCTGACCTCAACCTGCTATTAGTAGGGGCTGTAGCAGCCTCCTTGGGAGTTGTGGTGGTGCTTGCACTGGCAGCCCTTGTCCTAGGACTTGTTCGGGCCCGTGGCCGCAAGGCTGAGGCAGCCCCTGGCCCAATGTCACAGGCAGCACCCCTAGCCAGTGGCTCACTGCAGAAAGTGGGCCGGGAGCCACCTAGTCCACCACCCTCTGAGCACCTCTATCACCAGACTCTTCCCAGCTATGGTGGGCCAGGAGCTGGAGGACCCTACCCCCGTGGTGGCTCCTTGGACCCTTCACATTCAAGTGGCCGAGGCTCAGCAGAGGCTGCAGAGGATGATGAGATCCGCATGATCAATGAGTTCCCCCGTGTGGCCAGTGTGGCCTCCTCTCTGGCTGCCCGTGGCCCTGACTCAGGCATCCAGCAGGATGCAGATGGACTGAGTGACACATCCTGTGAGCCACCTGCCCCTGACACCTGGTATAAGGGCCGAAAGGCAGGGCTGCTGCTGCCAGGTGCAGGAGCCACTCTCTATCGAGAGGAGGGGCCCCCAGCCACTGCCACAGCCTTCCTGGGGGGCTGTGGCCTGAGCCCTGCACCCACTGGGGACTATGGCTTCCCAGCAGATGGCAAGCCATGTGTGGCAGGTGCACTGACAGCCATTGTGGCCGGCGAGGAGGAGCTCCGTGGCAGCTATAACTGGGACTACCTGCTGAGCTGGTGCCCTCAGTTCCAACCACTGGCCAGTGTCTTCACAGAGATCGCTCGGCTCAAGGATGAAGCTCGGCCATGTCCCCCAGCTCCCCGTATCGACCCACCACCCCTCATCACTGCCGTGGCCCACCCAGGAGCCAAGTCTGTGCCCCCCAAGCCAGCAAACACAGCTGCAGCCCGGGCCATCTTCCCACCAGCTCCGCACCGCTCGCCCATCAGCCATGAAGGCTCCCTGTCCTCAGCTGCCATGTCCCCCAGCTTCTCACCCTCTCTGTCTCCTCTGGCTGCTCGCTCACCCGTTGTCTCACCATTTGGGGTGGCCCAGGGTCCCTCAGCCTCAGCACTCAGCACAGAGTCTGGCCTGGAGCCACCTGATGACACGGAGCTGCACATCTAGCTGTGGCCCAGGCTGGGCCCCGACCTGGGATGCGCATAGTGTCCCCAATGCAGGTCCCACTCTGAGCCTGCCCTGGGCAGCCTCGTACTATGACTGGCTACGGGGAGGCCACCACCAGGCCCCAGCTCTCCACCCTGAACTCCCCAGCCCCCTCAGAGCACTAGGACCATAGAAGTCCTGTTGGTCACTGACCTGTGACCAGATCCAATGTGGGGAGAAATATGAAGGAGGTAGCAGCCCTGGGTTCTCAGTGAGGGCTCCCTGCCCTGCACCAGCACCCTGAGATGGAGCTGAGACTTTATTTATTGGGGGTAGGGGGATGGAGGAGGTCCCTCCAACATGTTTGGACCCAGCTCCTTTGGGTTCCACTGACGCCCCTGCCCCTGCCCCTGCCCAGAACCAAGTGCCAATTCTCACTCTGGAGCCTTAATAAACTGCAATTTGTATCCAGTCTCCAGCTTTGTTCTATAGGGATGACTGGAAGACACCTGGCAGAGTATTGTGGATACCTCAGGAGGCACAGAGGGGTGGTGGGGTGGGGATGGCACTGGGAGCTCAGGAGCCTAGCCTGAGGCTGATGATCACATCTCTCTGCAGCTAATCTTTTCCTTCTAATATGGGCAAGAGGCCAGCAGGGCCTTGAGAGGGATCAGTTGGGTGTGAAAGGGGATCTTGGGGATGACCAGCTCTAGGCCCGAAATTCTTTTTTAAAAATAAGTCGGGGTGGGTACAAGAGCAGTCAAGGGGTTTATTTGTTTTTCTTGGGGCCACTAAATATCCACATTGTAATAATAGCTCAATTTGTTGAGCCTTTGTCATGTCAGGCTTTCTGCAGGTGGCTGTCTTGCTTCATCTCAGTGTAAATTTTCACAGTCATACAAAGGGATTTGGGAACCACTGGTGTAGACCATTCTTTGGGGGAGCCAGGCTGTGAGGGAAAGGCGATTGGCCAATATTTGAGAAGTTCATGGGACTGAGGAAATTAGAAAAAAAAAATAAAGTGGTCAAAGAGAAATGTTTCTGAGCATGATGCTAGTAAATACAGCTCTAGGATCCAAGCTTAGTGGGAAACTGGAGGGATCAATGGACAGGAGGAAGTCAGATTAATAGGAGTAAGGAAAAACAATAGCTTGAAAAAACAGAAGGTTATAGTCTAAGAAAGGATTCTATAATTATAATTTCAAAGGTAGAGCAGTTTTGAGAGATAGCAAGCCCAAGTGTAGCCATGGGACTGGTTTGCTTCAGTGAAGTGAAGGTAATGCTCCTTGGGTTTAATGAGATGAAGAAATGGAAGGTTAGGGTGTTGAATGGGTCTTTTACCTAGATAATTTGATCATCTAGGTCAAATGATCGCAGGAATTGGGATGGAGAGAAAAGTGAAGTGCCGTAATCTTCAGCGTGGGAATATGATCTATAGGTTATGGATGTCAGTGGCCTGTAGGAAAACAGCAAGAGTAGAGGGATCTATCTAAAAAGTATTGAGGTCAGAACAAGGGATTTTACATGAGTATAGGATTAATGGTTTTAGAAGTTAAAATGACACTGCTGACACCATCTTCCATATGGATTTTTTGGGGAAAAAAATACTTAAGAAGACTGGAAGGGAACTGAATCCTCAGGGTTTTAACTCTCATTGAAAATCTTCTTGTAATGACCCCAATTCGAAGCAGTAAACTCAGACCTTGTGGGCTTTGAGTTACCATTAGAAAGAAGCAAAGGTCTGTTTCCATTTTAGTCACCTGAGCCCACTAAACAAGATGCAAGATTCCTCCGTGGCTCTTGGAACAAAGTTGATTTCCTTGAAAACCTTGGGACCCGTAATAAACAGGACCCCAGCTGATTTTAGATCTCCTGGGAAGCGACTTAAAACTGGAAACGGATTTGAATAAAAGGATCCTGATCTTGCAAAAGCTCTACTCTGTTCATAAATGTAGTCCTAAAATGAACACAAAATTGATAATATGGAGACATAAAGGAGGAAAAAATTTTTTCACTGCAATATTTTCAAGGCAGATCACTTTTATGTAAGTCTCCATATTGTAAATGCAGAAACCTAGGCTCTGAGAGGTTATTTTGCTGATATCATATAGCTAGGAAGAACCCCGGTCTGTGGGTCTCTAGAGCCTACTCACTTGTGGTGATTCCCAGGGGACCAAGCTCAGGCTGCAGGTGGGGAGCACTGGGCTTACTCAGCGCTTGACTGGCCAGAGGGGAGAATCCGAGTGGCGGCACCACCCTTGCCTAGCATTCAGGACCACCCACGCAAGGGAGGAGCCAGCACCGTCACTAGTTACTAGGCAGAGGGTTGGTGGTGGACTATAGGGTTCATGTGATCTGTCACATGACAGCAGATCTGCGGAAGGGCAGAATGGGACTCCAAGCCTGGTGAGAAATTGAGAGGGCTGGGGAGAAAGGGATCACGTTGGGGGGAGCATACATTGGGAGGGTGGGAACACAAGGACAATGTAGCTCCCACTGAAACCCACCTGCTGCCCTTACAGCCTCCTAGGGCTCTTTGCCCTCATCCTCTCTGGCAAATGCAGTTACAGCCCGGAGCCCGACCAGCGGAGAACGTGAGTTGACTTAGCACAGACCACCCCCTTCCCCATACCCTGTTCTGCCTCTCACTGTCCTGGTCCTAGCTTCTCTCACCCCCATGCCAGCTCCTAGTACACACTCCATAGTTTCATCTCTAGGTTCCTAGGCTCAGTCCCCTGTCATTCACCTCATGTGATCTGTATCTGCTCCTAGGATCCTACCCAAGGTCTCAGCTCCTAATCTGGAACCTTCCATGACCAATATTTTTCATCTCTACCCTAACCAAAGCCATGTCCCTGACCCCTGACCCTACAGGCTGCCCCCAGGCTGGGTGTCCTTGGGCCGTGCGGACCCTGAGGAAGAGCTGAGTCTCACCTTTGCCTTGAGACAGCAGAACCTGGAAAGACTCTCGGAGCTGGTGCAGGCTGTGTCAGATCCCAACTCTCCTCAATACGGTGCCTTTTGGGACTGAGGACAGGATGTGGGATGCAGTGGAGGGACACAGGGCTGGGTTGGGCATGGGATGGTGATCATGTCAGGGCCTGACAAGACACTTGTGTTCCTCAGGCTAGAAACCTAAAAGGGGATGTGGTTCAGCATATAGGCTTTATGATCAAACATGAACTCAAATTCTGACTCTGCTACTTACTAGCTACCAGGCAAACGGGAAAATAGCATCTAGTACAACTTAAGTTCCTTCCCCTACCCTTGAATCCATTCTAATTTCTTCTGTTCACATACTAAGGCTGCCAGTTCTAACTCCCAAAGAGCCTTTGGATTAGTTTACTTCTTGCTGTCCTTTGTTACTACCAACTCATTTATTCCCACTCCTGGACTACTGCCCAGCTCCCCAGCTGATCTGCAGTCTCCCTCCACCCCACCCCTCACTGTACTCCCCCACTCTGCTTCAAAAGTCTCTCCAACAGTCAGAATGGATTGGTTCCTTCTCCTGGTTAAAGCCCTTCACAGCAGGGGGAGTGTGCACATGTGAACTGCAGAGGCTGGGGACAGGGCAGTGTGACACTAGTATGCATGGCAGGAAACAGTGACTCACCATCGTGTTAAGCTTAAAATCAACAAGTATGCAAATTTGAGCTAAACTGGATAACTAGTGCCAAGAGATTTGAAAACATTTACTGGACATAAGCTTAAGATTAAAATGGAAAATTTATATGTATTAATCTCATTGATTTTCATGATCATGGCAATACATGCTGTGGTGTGACATTTGCAACTTACTGGCCTTTAGGGTAAATCCATATTCTTGGCCATGGCATTTCAAGTCTCTCCAGCCTTTTCTTCTTCTGCTCCCCAAGTACAACCTACACCTGCACGCACAACCCTCCTTTACCCTGATCCAGGCTTTGGGAAGTCCTGATGTCTCATAGTCGAGGTCCAAAACGGGGAGTTTGGGAAAGCAACGAATGAGGGCAAGTGCCGCTTCTGAATCCCTGCAGGAAAATACTTGACCCTAGAGAATGTGGCTGATCTGGTGAGGCCATCCCCACTGACCCTCCACACGGTGCAAAAATGGCTCTTGGCAGCCGGAGCCCAGAAGTGCCATTCTGTGATCACACAGGACTTTCTGACTTGCTGGCTGAGCATCCGGTGAGAGGAAATGATTTCTCCATGGAGGGCACCAGTCATCCCCTCAGTGAGATGGATGGGAGGGAGCTGAGAGCTTGCTGGGGCTTGTGGGTGGGAGCTGATGCATGGGGAGACAGTGACTGACTGCCCAGGGATGCTCAGAGGCAGCTTCTTCTGTTCTGTTTTGAGCTTTCTGACCTCTGTTTTCTGACCTCCAGGCAAGCAGAGCTGCTACTCCCTGGGGCTGAGTTTCATCACTATGTGGGAGGACCTACAGAGACCCATGTTGTAAGGTCCCCACGTCCCTACCAGCTTCCACAGGCCTTGGCCCCCCATGTGGACTTTGGTAACACCTATGGGGTGAATGAGGGTTGGGGCAGACAGATCCAGGGGCTGGGGAAGTTTAGATGCCTTTGGAGACTGAGGGTAGGGTGAGTAGTAAGGTGGGCATTACAGTCTATAAGATCTCCTCAAGCCTGACTTCTCCCTACAGTGGGGGGACTGCACCGTTTTCCCCCAACATCATCCCTGAGGCAACGTCCTGAGCCGCAGGTGACAGGGACTGTAGGCCTGCATTTGGGGGTGACCCCCTCTGTGATCCGTAAGCGATATAACTTGACCTCACAAGACGTGGGCTCTGGCACCAGCAATAACAGCCAAGCCTGTGCCCAGGTGAGCCAAGCAAAGAGCCCCAGGGTCCTCAGTGCCTTGCCACACTGGGACTCACCCTCAGACCCACGACCTCTGCTCTGACTCCCTCCATAGTTCCTGGAGCAGTATTTCCATGACTCAGACCTGGCTCAGTTCATGCGCCTCTTCGGTGGCAACTTTGCACATCAGGCATCAGTAACCCGTGTGGTTGGACAACAGGGCCGGGGCCGGGCCGGGATTGAGGCCAGTCTAGATGTGCAGTACCTGATGAGTGCTGGCGCCAACATCTCCACCTGGGTCTACAGTAGCCCTGGTACTGCCAAGAGGACTGGACGGTGGGGAAGAGGGTGGGAGATGGGTATTGATCCCTGCCCCCTCAAGGGAATGCTGTAAGCTGGAGAGAGATCCTGACAACCCCCAATGACTATCTTTGTGCCCATCCCTCAAACAAAAATAATAATCCAGGCCGGCATGAGGGACAGGAGCCCTTCCTGCAGTGGCTCATGCTGCTCAGTAACGAGTCAGCCCTGCCACATGTGCATACTGTGAGCTATGGAGATGAGGAGGACTCCCTCAGCAGTGCCTACATCCAGCGGGTCAACACGGAGCTCATGAAGGCTGCTGCTCGGGGTCTCACCCTGCTCTTCGCCTCAGGTGACCTCCTACCCTAAACTTAGACAACGCTTCCACCCCTGCAACCTGGGAGCTTTGACCCCACAGTGACCCCTGAGCCTGGTCTCTGACTCATAATCTGAACTTAGACCTTCCAACAGGGACCACTGACCTAACCTCTACACTCTGACCTCCTGCAGTAACAGCTGACACATAAATTTCCTCTCTGACATCTGAACCCACATACTAAGCCCTGACCAATTAATATGAGTGCTACACTTGGTCTCTCTTAGGTGACAGTGGGGCCGGGTGTTGGTCTGTCTCTGGAAGACACCAGTTCCGCCCTACCTTCCCTGCCTCCAGGTAAGTACTCTAGCCTACCACTCAAGTATAACCACCACCTTTCACTTGTGATCTCATGATGTAGAACCTTTGTCTTGACCCCACCATGTGCTCCTGTGGTTCAGCCTTAAGCTTTGCCTGCCCTGGTTGCTGCACTCCTGTCTCTTCTTCCTGTAGGTCCCAGGCCCCAAATCTCTTGTGTGGGATACAGCTCCCATTGTTCCTTTTCTTCAGTCCCCAGGCATTTTAGTGGAAGATTTGGTGGATGTTCTGTAGAGAAACGTGTGCACAGTCACCTCGGACCATGCCTTGAAGGCTCAAAATCTCTTAGTCAATCCTATGTAGATGCTTCCCCATAGAGTCTAGTTCCTCCAGCAAGATCTGGGCTATACTCACCCCTCCCCACATATCTTGGAGGTCCCCTTGGGTCCCCTACTATCTGAATGCTGTCTTCTCCCCTCAGCCCCTATGTCACCACAGTGGGAGGCACATCCTTCCAGGAACCTTTCCTCATCACAAATGAAATTGTTGACTATATCAGTGGTGGTGGCTTCAGCAATGTGTTCCCACGGCCTTCATACCAGGTACATGTGTTTATGTGCATAGATGCAGGGTAAGAGTGAGGATGGGGGATCCTCAGTTCAGCTGACTGCTGGGCAGGCCACATGCCAATACTCACTCAAAAATGCCTTTCAGGAGGAAGCTGTAGCCAAGTTCCTGAGCTCTAGCCCCCACCTTCCACCATCCAGTTACTTCAATGCCAGTGGCCGTGCCTATCCAGATGTGGCTGCACTTTCTGATGGCTACTGGGTGGTCAGCAACAGAGTGCCCATTCCATGGGTGTCCGGAACCTCGGTGAGAATCAGCCCATCTCCAAACTCTCACTCAGGAACTACCCTTACCCCCTAACACCTTGAGTACCTTGCATCCAGAACCCCTGACTCCTTAGAGATGTCTGATACTTTAAACCATCACCGTCAAAAAGTCCAGTCACTCTGAACCCCTGACCTTTACTTGCACCTTCACTCTTGCAGGCCTCTACTCCAGTGTTTGGGGGGCTCCTATCCTTGATCAATGAGCACAGAATCCTCAGTGGCCGCCCCCCTCTTGGCTTTCTCAACCCAAGGCTCTACCAGCAGCATGGGGCAGGACTCTTTGATGTGAGTGTGGAAGGGAAGGGTGTGGACATTTTCATACAACTATGGGGAGTACTAAGGGGGACTTGGGGGCAGTTGGGGTGGTATGGAACAGCCTCTGAAATATGAATACAGGATGAGGAGGTATACTCTTTAAGTATTGGTACTAGCAGGCCCAGATCTGATGCCAGCCTCCTCCCTAGGTAACCCATGGCTGCCATGCATCCTGTCTGGATGAAGAGGTGGAGGGCCAGGGTTTCTGCTCTGGCCCTGGCTGGGATCCTGTAACAGGCTGGGGAACACCCAACTTCCCAGCTTTGCTGAAGACTCTACTCAACCCCTGACATTTTCCTATCAGGAGAGATGGCTTGTCCCCTGCCCTGAAGCTGGCAGTTCAGTCCCTTATTCTGCCCTATTGGAAGCCCTGCTGAACCCTCAACTATTGACTGCTGCAGACAGCTTATCTGCCTAACCCTGAAATGCTGTGAGCTTGACTTGACTCCCAACCCTACCATGCTCCATTATACTCAGGTCTCCCTACTCCTGCCTTAGATTCCTCAATAAGATGCTATAACTAGCATTTTTTTGAATGCATCTCCCTCTGCATCTCATCTTTCTCTTTTCAATCAGGCTTTTCCAAAGGGTTGTGTACAGACTCTGCACTATTTCACTTCATATTCACTGCCCAATTCACTGCAAGGAGACCTCTACTCTCACCTTTTACCCTTTCCTACCCTGACATCCAGAAACAATGGCCTGCAGTGCATACTTCTCAATCTTTGCTTTATGGCCTTTCCATCATAGTTGCCCACTCCCTCTCCTTACTTAGCTTCCATGGCTTAACTTCTCTGACCACTCTTGTCTTCCTCCCTCATCAGCTTCTGCTACTTCATGGAATGCTGACCTTCATTGCTCCATTTGTAGGTTTTTGCTCTTCTCAGTTTACTCATTGTCCCCTGGAACAAATCACTGACATCTACAACCATTACCATCTCACTAAATAAGACTTTCTATCCAATAGTGATTGATACCTCAAATGTAAGATGTGTGATATTCAACATTTCATCTTCCACCTTCCCAAACCCAAACAATTCCATCTCTGGTTTCTTCTTGGTAAATGATGCTATGCTTTTTCCAACCAAGCCAGAATCTGTGTCATCTTTCCACCGCATCTTCAATCAACAAATCCTCAATCAACAAGTCCTAATGACTGCACCTCGTACCTCTTAAATATCTTTATCAGTCCACAAGTCCTTCCAATGATATTTCCCAAGTATATCTAGAACTTATCCACTTATATCCCCACTGCTACTACATTAGTTTAGGGCTACATTCTCTTGAAAAGTACAGCGTCCTTACTTCCGGCCAATCCCCAAATCATCTTCCAGAGTAAAATGCAAATCCCATCAGGCCACTTGGATGAAAACCCTTCAAGGATTACTGGATAGAGTTCAGGCTTTTTATTTTCTTCCCCCAATCATAGCTCACAAACCTTCGTTGCTATTTGTTCCTAAGTAACAAATCATTTTTCCTCCTCCCTCCCCAAACCCCAAGGAACTCTCACTCTTGCTCAAGCTGTTCTGTCCCCTTAATACTACCCCTGATACAAACTGCCTGGTTAATTTCCAGAATTCTTACAAGATTCAGCTCAGAAGTCACCTTCTCTCGTGAATGTTTTGATTCCCTGAGGCTACTTCATTTTGCTATGGCTGAAAAATCCTAGATTTTCTAAACAAAACCTGTTTGAATCTTGGTTCTGATATGGACTGGGAGAGAGACTGGGTCAAGCAAGTTTATCTCCCTGAGGCTGTTTCCTCGTCTGTTAAGTGGGAATATTACCTGCCTTTCATAATCACCAGGGAATAAAGTGGAATAATGTTGATAAGAGTACTTGGCACCTGGAAGTAGGTGGCAGATGTTAATGCCCTTCCTCCCTTGCACTGCGACCCCTGTGTCTACCTCTAGTATTGTAACGACCACATAGTATTGAAATAGCCACTTTACTTGTCTGGCTTCCTTTCCAAGACCGTTGGTGCCTAGAGGACTAGAATCGTGTTCTATTTAACTTTGTATTCCCAGGTCCTAGCTCAGGAGTTGGCAAATAAGAATTAAATATCTGCTACATTGAAAATCTCACGCCTTTCACTCGTTGTGATTTTTGCATACGTTGTCGACTTAGGCTGAAACCCCTCCTCCTTCTACAGCAGCACTGTGGGCCGCCCCACTGCTGCCCCCACCTCTCGGGGCAGTTGGTGGAGAAGGGCGGGGGGCTTTCCAAATCCACTATGAATCCTTACAAGGCTGAATAAGGGAACTTGAAAGGATGCAGACAGGCAGGCAATCCGCAGTCGAGGGATGTAGGGCCCATAAACCTCGAAGCAAGGTCTTGAGCGTCAGACAGAATGAGGTGTCCCAGAGCGGCGGAAGAGTCCCGGACGCACGCTGCTTCTAGTCTCGACGGAATCGCCACCGAGCACCGCAGAGGCTAGGGCGGAATGGCGACGGCAGCGCAGTTCGCCAAGGCTTGGTCTCCGCCCTTCAGCCTATTTCCTCTAACCCGCAGACCCACTACCAGAGGAGGCGGGGAGCGGGCTGGAGAGCACTAACAGTGACAGGCGGGGCGAGTCGAGGGCGCGTGACGTCACCCCGGGGTGTGCGCGGCGCGAGCGGAAGCGGAAGCGGCTCTGTTCGCCGCCTCTCCCACCGGCCCGATGAGCTGCAGCGGCTCCGGCGCGGACCCCGAGGCGGCGCCGGCTTCCGCCGCCTCGGCCCCGGGCCCGGCACCCCCGGTCTCGGCTCCCGCAGCGCTGCCCGCCAGCACCGCTGCGGAGAACAAGGCCAGCCCCGCGGGGACAGCAGGGGGGCCTGGGGCTGGAGCAGCTGCTGGGGGCACGGGACCCTTGGCGGCGCGGGCCGGGGAGCCAGCTGAGCGGCGTGGGGCGGGTGAGGGCCTGACGGGTGAGGGCGAGGGAAGCGTCTGGGACTGGGCCCAGCGGCGGGTGAGGGCAGCGGGTATAGACAGACCTCGCTGGGGCCCTGCGCCTCCCACCTCTGTGTCTCATTTTGCTGGTTCTCCTCCAGCTCCGGTGTCGGCGGGTGGCGCGGCGCCCCCAGAAGGGGCCATGTCTAACGGGATTTACGTACTGCCGAGCGCGGCCAACGGAGACGTGAAGCCGGTGGTGTCCAGCACGCCGTTGGTGGACTTCTTGATGCAGCTGGAGGATTACACGCCTACGGTGGGCTTCCGCCCGAACAAGGCCACCTAGCCTGCTGTCACAACTTTCAGCCACATCTCCGTGCTTTTCAGCACCCTCTGATGTTTGCTTCCGTAGTCGCTCTTGTTTTTGCCCTCTGCTCACCCAAATCGTGAGCTTCCTGATAACCAGGTCTATCCGACATTTCCCTCACCCTCATCCCACTCTGCTGACAGTTCTCTTAATTGATTTCTTAGATCCCAGATGCAGTGACTGGTTACTACCTGAACCGTGCTGGCTTTGAGGCCTCAGACCCACGCATGTGAGTAAACCCAGGGCAGGTTAGTTTTGGGTGCTTGTGCAGTGTGTTGTCCATCTCCTTCTCATCTAAGTTTTTTCTCTCTAGAATTCGGCTCATCTCCCTAGCTGCCCAGAAATTCATCTCAGATATTGCCAATGATGCCCTACAGCACTGCAAAATGAAGGGCACAGCCTCCGGCAGCTCCCGGAGCAAGAGCAAGGTGTGAGGGGAGGCTCATTGAATCACTAATTACCTTCCACAACAGTGGAAGCTTATCCTGCCACCCCTTTGGGGAAACTGAATCCTAGGGGAGGTGTAAAACTTACTCAGGGTCACCCATCTGGGATTGAAGTGTGGGATTCCTGTGCTCAGTTGGTGCTCTTCCCTCTTCCCTCAGGACCGCAAGTATACTTTAACCATGGAGGACTTGACCCCTGCCCTCAGCGAGTATGGCATCAATGTGAAGAAGCCGCACTACTTCACCTGAGCCACCCAACCTAAATGTACTTGTCTGTCCCCATGTCCCCACACCAGCCTGTTTTCATAATAAACTTTATTGTGACAGGCGGGGCTGATCCCTCCCATGTTGGGAGACACCATGTGGCAAGTGACAAAGCTCTGAGCCCGCCCCTTTTGGGGCCACAGTGGTAGGGATGGGGGAAGGGGATGGACCCCATGGCTGGGGTAGTACCATGACTGGAGGCAGGGGAGGCAACCAGAGGTCTGCTGCTTTGGGGAAGTACATTCCCCCAACCATGTCCTGACACCTCTGGAGTTCAGGCAAGGGCCTTCCGGTCCTACTTGTCCTGCATCTTCTCCAGGATAGGCACAATCATGTCAAATTTGGGTCGCTTTGCAGGGTCTTCGTTCATGCAGATCTTCATGAGCTTACACACATGAGGGGAAATACCTGGTGGGATGGTAGGCCGAAGGCCTTCCAATGCCACCTGTGAATACAAGAAAAAACTGAGCCTCACAATTTGAGTCTGTCATGTAGAGAGAAGCCACTGGCCCCTGGGACAGGATAACTGTATATCCGAACAAATATGGGAGGAGCCCAGGCCCACTACAGTTATTTTCACCATAACCAACCACTCCCCCAACACAAATGTATGCTGTTCTGCTCTCACCTTCATTCCAATCTCCATATTGGAAAGATCAGCAAAGGGTACCTCCCGTGTCACCAGTTCCCACAGAAGCACTGCAAAACTCCACATGTCTGCTGAGCGTCTGTTTGTGTCTTCAGGCTTCTTCTGCAGAGCTAGAGGGATAGGGCTTGTCTGTTCTGGCCCCCTGGCCTTTCCTGTCTCTGCCCCCTTCCACTACTTCTGAGGTGATCCTTTTTCACCTCCCAACATGATGACTTCACCCACCTTCAGGGGCTACCCAGGCAGGTGCATACATGCGACCAGGACATTGGAAAGAGAACTTGACATCAGCCATGCTAATTCGGGCAGTCATGTCCTCATCAATCTGAGGAAGAGAAAACAGAAGGAGGTAAGTCATAGATAGGCAAAGGACTTTTGGGGCCTGGGCCAGGAGTGAGCTTGTGGCCTCACCATTACACTACGGCTATTGAGCGCATGTCGTGGGATGAGGGGCTCTAGTGTGTGTAGGAAGGCCATGCCCCTTGCCATGTCCAAAGCAAACTTCACAGCCTGGCTCTGGTCTACGACGAAATCTGAGAGGAAGCAAAAGTTCAAATAGTTCAGAGAGGCTCATGCACCCTCTCTCCCATTTCCTCCCCAAGAAAATTCAACATCTCTACTCACTGGTGCCTTCATGTAGTACATTGTAGAGGGATCCATATGGCATCCAGTGTGTGATGAGAGTAGGATGAGGAGCAGGTGGAGACTGACAGGCACCTAGCACTGGGAGCACATTTGGATGCGAGAAAATCCTGGAAGAGGGAGGGAGTGGTTGAGACAGAGTATAAAAGATCTCTTTCAGTGCTATTCAGGATTCCCTGGAACTAGCAGCTTCCAGGTTACGCCTTGCACTACCTGAGCCGGGGACACTCTTCATTGAAGTCCCTGCTCTTCCTTGTACTCCAGTCTCGAACCTTCAGCACCTTCACGACAATGTCATTGCCCTGCCAGCGGCCCTTCCATAGCTGAAGAATAGGTAGAGGTTAGGAGGCTTTTACTGTTGCTACCACTTCCTTGCCCTCTAACTGGAGGAAAAACTTAAACCAGGTACAAAGCAGGTAATTTACGGGGGTTTAGTGAGGGAAGGGCAAGAAGGGCAGGGGTCACCTCTCCAGAGTGATTCTCGTTGAGCTTCGTCAGGAAGTTAAGCTGTTTGAAGTCAATGCCAGAGTGTTTGTTCAGGGTTCCATTTCCTAAGAGTGTGGGCAGGTCAGGTACCCAGCTTCACCCTAACCCAGCCCTAAGAGGCCAGGATTATCTCCTTTTACAACCCTTCTTCCCACAGTGGTGACTCACGGGGCCGAGTGCGGGTGGTCCCCTTCCAGAATGTGTCCTTGTATGGAATACGGTTGAGATTCTGGCCCATCTTCTCTGCCCGCTCTAGGGAAGAAAACCAACGTGAGCTGTGGTACAGAGGGAGAAGAGAGGTGGGAAGGGACAAGAGACAAGCTAGGGGGTGGGGAGATGGACCTCGGAGAAGCTCTCTCAGGGGTGCCTTGGCTTTGTCCACAGGCATCTCTCCATACTTGTTACAGATGCTGACAAGGGCCCCATTTGCCACCAGGTCCTGGAATGAAAAGGCCATTATGATGAGAGCCACTGCTGCCTCACTGGCAGTCAATGAACCAACCATGAATGCACAAATGTAGTACTTAATCCTGTGAGTGTCAGTAGTACTGACAGAATGGGTTGAGGGTTCCAAAATCTCCCACCCAGGCTGACTTTACTTCCTACCCATCTCAGGACTTGAGGGCTGAGTACTCACCTCTGCCACTTGGTCTTGTCCCCAAAAACAGGCATAGTGCAGGGGCACATTCCCATGTTCATTCACTGCATTGATGTCTGCCTTGTACTGCAATAGCTGGACCCCATGGCCAGACAAAAAGAGGCAGAAGGTACAGTCAGCCTCAAATGAGATACTGGTGTCAGGGCACGGGAAAAGGGGGAAGAGTACACATACTTTCTGCTGTATGTTACAGTGCCTGTGACTGACCCTCATGGCATGTATGTGATGTGGAAGATGAAAGGGTTTGTACGTACCTTCTGTACAATATCACGGTGTCCATGACTGGCTGCCAGATGCAGGGGGGTGTCATCCCCACGGTTCATTACATTGATCCGTGCCCCCCGCATGATCAACATCTCAACCACAGCAGAGCGGCCCTCTCGGCAGGCCCAGTGCAAGGGGGAGAAGCCATGATCGTCCCTTTGAGGAAGGGGCAATGGTCATTGAGCTGGAGGTGGGATGGGGCAAAGGTTTTGATTCCTGAAAAACTGATAATTACATACTCTCTGGGAAGGCTTACCTCTCTAGGACTTTGATTCTCATTCATGCCAGCAACTCCCAAAACTGTCCATTTTGGACCTTCCCTTGAGCTTCAAACCAAACCGACCACCTACATACCTCAACGACCTCTATAAAAAATTTTGTTATCTTCACCATATCCCACATCTCATTTCATTAGGTGGTAGCGCTCTTCCCCTGGTTTCTCCTGCACCCCTTCTGCAACATCTATTGGTTCTTTCTGTTTTCCACCACATCTTATATATCCCCCTACTTCAGCACTTGTCGCACTGGATTGTAAAAATCTGTTAGTGGACTGTCTTGTCTGTTAGATTTTAAGTTTTGTGAGGGAATGGATTGACAGCAGCTGTTCGGTGCATGTTAGTGGGGAAGAAGGGTGTCTTGGACAAAGCAGGCCACAACTTATAAGAGAGGGAACAAACTTACTATTTGCCTCTGGTACTGAAACTAACATCTAAAAATGGAATGGAATTTAAATGATGTTTTGGAAGGGTTTATATTGAAAAGGAGAAATCCTTTTGACTACTGATGAGGTAGATAACAAACCACCATGCAAAGCAGGATTCCCCTACTTAGCAATCCTGTGCACAGAAAACAGAAGAAAATGAGAATGGCTGTTTTGGGATGAAAACGATACCTTATTTTTTTCTTTTCCAAGAGATATGTATTTTATAAAGTAAAATAAGTATACAAACAAAACAAAACAATTGGTTTGGAGCTGAGCCTGCCTGACAGCCTGGGGCCATAAAAGGAAATTCCCTCTAGTTCGGGGCTGCAGATTCAAGGGGTGGAGCAGAGGGCGGTCCGTGGTCTGGGCCAGCAGCCTCCGGATGCCTTAGTGCTGTGGTCACTTCCTGTGTGCGACTCTAGGCAAGGCCTGGAGCTGATGAGGGGTCTGGCCATCCAGATGCCCCTACAGCTGAAGGGGTTGGGGGTGTGGCCTTTTACTTAATCATTTTCCTCCACAACTTGCTGGCATCTGCTAACACAGAAATAGCCAAAAGCTTTCCCTAGAGGTGGGATATCCCCAGGAAGCATTACACCCACTGTTTATCAGCTGGTCTTGCCTCCTAGACCTTTAATTTGTGCCCTGACTTATCAGCTTCCAGTACTGGGCAGGCCAAACTCTGGGGGCAAAAGTATGGGCACAAGGGTTCTGTTCACTATCAAGCTGCCTGCCACCTCAGGGCCTGGACTTTTATCACAAGGAATCCTGCTAGGAATTAACCCCTTCTTCATATCCAGCATACAGCCAACTTAGGCCCCCATACTTTACCCCTCAAACAAGCACCACAACCATCCAGTTTCATTAATGCCACCCCTTTTCCTTCTGGCAACATCTTCCTAGAGTCTTCCTAGATGCTAGGTCAACTGGACAACTGCCTAAGCCTGTATTTCCTCATCAACAAAATAGTAACAGTGCTTACTGTCTTTATCAGGGTACCCTTTGAGAATTATGTGAAAAATGGAACAAATGACTTTGCAAAGTATTAAAGATAAATAGTGTAGAACCTAATGGGAACCAGTGAAGTCTAGACTAAGATGACAGGTGATCCTGACTTGTCAAACCTAAAAACTAAACTCTACCAATCTTAAAAAATAAAGAATTTGAATCTGCCACCCTGAGTCACCATCATTACTGCTCTTCTTGCCTTCCTATCTCAGCCAACCTTGTAGAACTGGTCTACATTCCCTTTCACTATTTGCTTACCTCTCAACTTTTCTTTTTTTTTTTTTTTTTTTTTGAGACAGTCTTGCTCTGTGGCCCAGGCTGGAGTGCAGTGGCACGATCTTGGCTCACTGCAGCCTCTGCTTCCAGGTTCAAGCGATTCTCCTGGCTTAGCCTCCCAAGTAGCTGGGATTACAGGCGCACACCACCACACCTAGCTAATTTTTGTATTTTTAGTAGAGACAGGGTTTCAATATGTTGGTCAGGCTGGTCTCGAACTCCTGACCTTGTGATCCACCCACCTCGGCCTCCCAAAGTGCTGGGATTACAGGCATGAGCCACCGCAACTGGTCTACTTTTCAATCTGCCACAAATCTGCTGTCTTGAGAGCAGAGATTATGTCAGATTCTGGACTCTAGCACCCAGCACAGAAGGTGTTCATCATAGTCTCTTAAATGAAGGAACCCAGTGTAGTCTGATTTCTTCACCCATTATTCTGAAACAATACTCACAGATCATCAAATACATCCTAACTGCACATTGAGGGGAACAACAGACGCTGGGGCCTACGAGAGTGGGGTGGATAGGAAGAGGGAGAGGATCAGGAAAAACAACTAATAGGTACTATGGCTTAATACCTGGGTGATGAAATGATCTGTACAACAAATCTCCATGACACGAGTTTATCCATATAACAAACCTGCACATGTACCCCTGAACCTAAAAAAAAAATCCCAATTGTAAATTCAATGGCTACTTTAAAATATTAATGTTCTTTGATCTCTCAGTAGCCTGAACTGCTGTTGACCACCTCCCCTTCATTAAAACATTCTCTAAGCTTTACTGACACATTTTCCTATTTCTTTTTCAACTTACAGCTGCTCCTTTTCAGTCGTGCAGGCTTCCTGTCTCCTGACCTCTTGCCTTCCACTCTCCTGAGACATTCTCCTTCACACCCATGGCTTCAAGTATCATCTATATGCTGATAGCTCTCAAATCTGTTATCTCCAAGTCAGATTCCTCTCCTGAATTGCAAATCTGCGTAACCAACAACACACTCAACATTTCTACCTTGCTGCATTGTCACCTTAACTTTAACACGTCCAAAATAGAATGCCTCATCCTCCAGTTTTCTCCATCTCAGTAAAAACAGCCACCATCTATCCAAGTTCCCAAGCCAGAACCCTGGTCCTCATCTTTGCCCTTACTCACTCCCCACCAAGTTCCACAATTCTTTGTCCTAAAGACTTCTGGAATTTGATCACTTCTCTTTTTCACTCACCCTAATTCTAGTCCAAGACATCATTACTTCTACGATGAACTAGGCAACTGCCTCCTTTCCACCTGCTCTTCACAAAGCATCCAAGATGATACTGAAAAATGGACAATCTCATTATGTCACTACACAGCTTTAAAACCTTGCTTTTAAAATAAAGACCTTCTTATAGCCTAAATATGCTTGCATGATCTGGCTGATCCTTGCAGACCTCTACAGTCTTATGTCCTGTTCTTCTCCTCTTGTACCCAATGCTCCGACCCACAGAGATCATCTATCCTCCAGCTATATGGAACTCCAGACAATTTCCTGTTCTCTCTGCTCTGTGCCTTGCCTCCTAGTCTTTGCCCATGCAGTTTACTGAGGCTGGAAAGCTCTCTGCAGCCTCTGCCTGTGAAACTCTCATTCAGCAGTCAAGATTCAGCTCAAACTGCGTCCTCTGTGAAGACCCTCTGCCCCCCACAGGCTGTGCTTAGCACTCATTACACTGGCTAGCAAAGGCAACCGCCCCCACCAGACATGAGCACTCCACTCCACGTAGCCAAGAGATATCTAGCCTTCCTCTCATCCACCAACCGCTTCAGCTCACCCCTGGTTGAGATCGTTCTCCGTGTTGTCCAGCCACAGGCGAACGGCGACTGCGTTGCCCTCCCGGCACTGAGTGAAAATGTCGTCCATAGCAGCGTCCCGGCGCCGAGTCCCCTGGATTAGGGTAGCCTGAGGACTGTGGGGTGATCCAGGGAAGGAGGATGAATCCCAAGCTTTATCCTCCACAGGAGAGAAGTGTTTGTGTTGGGGGTAAGGGGCCTGAGCTGCGTCCCCGGCTATTGGGGGTCTGTGAAGGAGTTTGTGGCTGCGGGATGATGCCCGGCTGTGTCCTCTAGGCGCGAGGTAAAGGGGGGTCAGGGGAGGCAGGTAGTGTCTCCTAAGAGGTAGTGTCTCCTGAACGGATGTCCGAGAGTAGGCAACTAGACCCTATCCGCGAATAGAGTTGGGGGAAGTGGGGAGGTTCAGGATCCGTATACGCTGGGGGAGGGGGCTGGGGGTCCTCCCCAGGGTTGGCTCCGTTCCTTACTTGGAACTCAGGAGAAGTGAGGGGTGACAGGTTGGCAGGACCCCTAGTCGTGGGCAGGGGGCGCGGGTCCTCTCGCACTCACCGGGACTCGGGCTGCAGGCTCCTTCTCCGGGGAACTCCCGTCCGGCCGCGCCCGCAGCCCGACGCCGGCCCCGCCCCGCCCCTGGTGCTCTTGGGCAGCGCGGGCCTCCGTCCCTCCCCTCCCACCGCCTCCGTGCCCTTCTAGCCGCGGCTGGCTGAACTCGATGGTTCGCTGCGCTGCGCCGGCCGCTCTAGCAACCCCTGGCTGTCACGCTTTGGTTTCCGGCTCCGTTCTGGCGGGTCTGAGCGCTGCGACTCCCAGAGAAGAGCTCTGCACGTGGAGAAGATCGGGGACTCCGCGACCCTGCCCTCCGGTCCCTCATGTTCGAAGAGCCTGAGTGGGCCTCGGCGGCCCCAGTAGCCGCGGGCCTCGGGCCCGTAATCTCACGACCTCCTCCTGCGGCCGCCTTGCAAAACAAAGTGAGTGACCCTCAGAGGCGATGGGAGCTGTTTTAGGCCGCGAAGCAGACGCTGGTGGATCCCAGCGCTGTGTGTATTGCAGGGAGGGACACCTGTGGCACCGTTGAGGGCGAGTCCTGATCTAAAGATCCGAGAATTTCCAAAAGAAACTGACGTTGGGTCAGAGAGAGTTGTTGAGTAGAAGCTGGGGAAGCGAAGAGGGTTCTTCAGACAGGGAAAAGTACGTACAAGGGCCCTGGGGCAAGACAGCATGTTCTGTTAGAGTCACACACACAAGTGATCCTTGTGGTTGGAATACAGAGTAAATGAGAAGGGATGCTGTTCAAGTTCAAGAGGTAGATTAGAAGTTTTGCATATATTAGAAGCCAATGAAAGGTTTTAAGCAATGGAATTATTTCTTCAGATTTGTATTTTGAAAGGGTCATTGGTTACAGTGTGGAGGATGGATTGGAGAAAGTAAGAGTTGTCAGTATCATTGTTCAAGGGAGGGTGTGGGAAACTTAGAATCAAGGTAAGTGCCTGGCCTAGGATTACCCAGTAGGACTGCAACACAGAATCAGCCTTCTCGACAGTACACCTTCTCCTTTGAGCCTCTCAGATGTGAGGGCCGTACTTCCTCAGGCTTTTCTTAGGCTTCAGTCTGCCTCCAACTTGGAATCGACCTACTTTGTTTCCTCTTTTTTCATCCCCTAGCCCCATTACCATTGTCCAAGCCGCTGGCCTCTCTGCAATTTCTCCCCTTCCGTTTTTTTTCTACACTGCAGCTAGAGACATGTTAAATATTTAATATACGTGTGTGATCATGTACCTCCTGTTCAGAAACCTCCTTACCTCTTTTGGGAATGTATCAACTGGAGGCAAAAGCTCAAGGTGAAGGGTTGGAACTCCTGGTCTCTGGCCTTGGTCTTGTTGCTTGTGGCCTTAGCACTTTCCTTTGGGAAAACCTCTATTAACTCATTTACACATTGAAGAAAGTGGGATAGGTGGTTTCTCTGCTCTCCAGCTTCCCAGAAGTTGGGGTGGTGACGTGAAAGTTCTTCTGGGTTCTGGCAGGCTTGACTGGGAAGAATTCAGCTGCTTCTGCTAGTCTGAATCAGGTCGACATCTCTCCCTTCTTATTCTCCAGGCCTCATCCATTCTCTTTAGGCCCACTGTCACCCCTTGTTTTCCCCCAGGGCTCCAAGTGCCGCCAGCTCTTGGCCACATTACGGGCCCTAGAGGCAGCATCTCTTTCCCAGCATCCCCCCAGCCTACCTAGCAGTGACTCTGAGGAGGACGAGGAGGAAAGGAAGAAGAAATGCCCCCAAAAGGCATCGTTTGCCAGTGCCTCTGTTGAAGTAGGGAAGAAAGGGAGGAAGAAATGTGAAAAACAGGGCCCACCTTGCAGTGACTCTGAGGAAGAAGTGGAAAGGAAGAAGAAATGCCACAAACAGTTTCTTGTTGGCAGTGACTCTGCTGAAAAAGAGAAAAGAAAGAGGAAGTGCCAGAAACATGCCCCTATAAATTCAGCTCAGCACCTGGATGGTGTTGACCAAACAGGTACCATTGGATGTGTATATGTCTGTGTGTCGGGGCGGGGGTAGGGAGTAGGTCAACTGATTCTACATACAACAGAGGTTATTGACTGCCATTAGGATTGAGGTTAATGGTGTACTCAGGCAATAAGAAGTACTTTTATGCAGGCCACAGTCACTGTTTCAAAGACAGAGGTATGGCTGGGATGACTTGCCATGACCTGAATGTAAGAGATTTTGCCTCAGGTGCACCTTCCCATCTCCCTCCCTGCAGGTCCCAAAGCCTGGAAGGGTAGTACTACAAATGATCCACCGAAGCAAAGCCCTGGGTCCATTTCCCCTAAACCCCCTCGTACATTAAGCCGCAAGCAGTGGCGGAACCGGCAAAAGAACAAAAGAAGACATAAGAACAAGTTTCGGCCACCTCAGGTGCCAGGCCAGGCTCCAGCTGAGGCCCCCACAGAGAAGACAGAGGTGCCTGCTGTTTCCAGGACAGACAGCCATGAGGCTCGGGCAGCGGATTTGCGAGCCCGCATGGCACAGCGGCTGGATGGCGCCCGATTTCGCTACCTCAATGAACAGCTGTACTCAGGGCCCAGCAGTGCTGCACAGCGTCTCTTCCAGGAAGACCCTGAGGCTTTTCTTGTCTACCACCGCGGCTTCCAGAGCCAGGTGAAGAAGTGGCCACTGCAGCCAGTGGACGGCATCGCCAGGGATCTTCGCCAGCGGTGAATGGGGGTCAGGCACTGTGAGAAGCCATGTGGTGGGTCAGTAATAGGCTCAGATCAGACCAATATGTGACCCTTGCCTTCCACTCTCAGGCCTGCATCCCTAGTGGTGGCTGACTTCGGCTGTGGAGATTGCCGCTTGGCTTCAAGCATCCGGAACCCTGTGCATTGCTTTGACTTGGCTTCTCTGGATCCTCGGGTCACTGTGTGTGACATGGCCCAGGTAAACTTATATGTTATCTGGCTTGTGCTCTAGGCCCAACCTCCGTATGCTAATCTCTAACCCTTCCTTCCCCTTTCCCATCCTGGTGTCTCAGTGCTGGCTTTCTTCTTCTGCACTGTGTGCTATATACAAGACTCTCACTCTCCACAGGTTCCTCTGGAGGATGAGTCTGTGGATGTGGCTGTGTTTTGCCTTTCACTGATGGGAACCAACATCAGGGACTTCTTAGAGGAGGCAAATCGAGTACTGAAGCCAGGGTAAGAGCCCCCAGGACACAGATGTATGTATGTATGTGTGCATGCATGGGTCTGTGCATTTACACAGAACTTTCTGTCCTTCTCAGGGGTCTCCTGAAAGTGGCTGAGGTCAGCAGCCGCTTTGAGGATGTTCGGACCTTTCTTCGGGCTGTGACCAAGCTGGGCTTCAAGATTGTCTCCAAGGTGAGGACCCCAAGAAGTCTATACCTGTTTTTGTCTCATGTGGCCCTTTTCAGGATACTGGTGTTCAGAAAGGAGGCTTCATGCACAGGAACAGACATTTTGCTCCCCAACGGAGGTGGGAGCCCTGGGAAGCTTTCTGAGCAGAGGCAGTACATAGAGGGAGGTGTTTTAAGGAGTTGGGATGAGGATTTGGTTCTCACTGGGTCTTTTCTGCCCCTAGGACCTGACCAACAGCCATTTCTTCCTGTTTGATTTCCAAAAGACTGGGCCCCCTCAGGTAGGACCCAAGGCTCAACTTTCAGGCCTGAAGCTTCATCCATGTCTCTACAAGCGCAGGTGACCTCTGGATCTTCCTTGAAAGGGGAGGCAGAGCTCAAACTCCAGGCTCAGAACTGTGAAGACTACTTCCAGCCTGGCTATAAGCCAAGACCTGGTTCCTGGTGGACCCCGAGGACAAAGTGTGATAAAACCTCTGACTCAGCCGGGCACGTTGGCTCATGCCTGTAATCCCAGCACTTTGGGAGGCCAAGGCAGGTGGATCACGAGGTCAGGAGATCAAGACCATCCTCCTGGGTAACATGGTGAAACCCCGTCTCTACTGAAAATAACAAAAATTAGCCGGGCTTGGTGGCGGGCGCCTGTAGTCCCAACTATTTGGGAGGCTGAGGCAGGAGAATGGCGTGAACCTGGGAAGCAGAGCTTGCAGTGAGCTGAGATTGAGCCACTGCACTCCAGCCTGGGTGACAGAGCGAGACTTTGTCTCAAAAAAAAAAAAAAAAAACCTCTCAGACTTGCTGTCCTGAAGCCTTCTTGGTTATAATATGCATAAAGTCACTGGGGCTAGCTAAACGATAAAGAGTTTATTGTGAGAACATGGGGATATCTGTCTGTTTCATGACACTTTAGGTGTCATGAAAATTAGATGGTTTGGAATTCAAGGCATCTTTAGGTTTGGCTTCTCTTTCCAAGTAAGAAGCCACATGGCCTTTCTGTCCTGCTATCTCCACTCTGCTGTCATCTGATCTGTCTACAGATAAGCTTCCTCTGCTCACTCATAGTTTCTGCTCCTTCAGCTTCAGTTTGCCCAGGCCTTTAAGGTTGCAGACAGGCAGCTGTTGCTGCTTGACTCTGAGGCAACTGGTAGTCCGCCAACATCCTGGCTCAACACGTCAGTCTGAGCCACTAACTTGAGACTGTTTGGATGTCCCTGTACTGAGCATTTCTAGTGGTTTATCTTTCCCCTCTCCCCTCATCTCCATCTTTGGAACCATATAGCATCAAGGCACTCCCAACACGTATTATCCTGTGGGACTTTGGAATGTTTATGGCTGAGAGCACGGATTTTTGGAATCAGGTAGACCTGGATTTAATTCCTGGCCTGCTACCTAGAGGCACTTAAAGTCATTTAATCTCTGTGTATCACATTCCTCATTTGGAAAATGGTAGAATTTCTGTCTTGCAAGGTGGTTGTGTGGATTAACTGGGGAAATTTGTAGCCAGGGCTGGGAACATAGGAGGTGCTCAGTAAACTAGCTATGACTATTATATGTTGTAAGCCTTATTGTTTTTTGAAGATGTTCCCTAGGCTAGTTGGAGGCTGAGGGGTAAAGAATGGATTTGTTGACTAAGGAAGCCTCTGGGAGAGGCTAGGCCTTTCAGCAGGCTTACTTCATAGGCTATTTAATGACTCTTAATAGATTCTGAGCTTCTGTCCTTAGAGGGGTAGTGAGGGAGCTGGGTCTCTGTTCGTAAACAACTTGTTGATGCCGTGTGGGGTTCGGGGCATTGGGCTGTTCATTGGTGGAAGAGTCTGTCCATTGTTTCTGCCTTGCAGTGGAATCAGATCAGCATGTCCTGGGAAAGCTAAAAGCAAGGTGCTGAGGGAAGGTGAGTTTGAATGATAGATTCTAGGCCTCCCCGAAAAGATATCTGCCATGTGTCTAGGTGTAAAGATATGGCCTCTTGTACTTGCTTCCAGGAATACCTGACAGTACCCCTCGGGAGATCATAGGTTCTATGGCCCTAAAGCCAGTTGAATGCCTTTAATAAGGGGATGGAGGTTTTGAAACAGGCTGTAGGCCAGAGGGCATGTTTGGAGGCTGGGCTGTGAATCATTAAACAGGCACTGCACAGTGCCTCTACACATACTGTTCTTTCTGCTGAATACTCATCTGACTGGCAATTTGCTCACCTTTCCAAATAACCTAGTTGTTTCCTATTCTACTCCCAAAGCAAAATCAATTCTTCATCTGTACTCTCAAAGTACTATGTGAAGAGTGCTACTTCAGCTTCTAAATATTGCATTGTGATTCGTTTGTGCATTTGGCTGTAGTTTTCTCAAGCCGTATTCATCTTTATATTCCCAAAGCTTGTCATTTGAGATATAGCCAGTGTACTTATTCCCCTAGGGAGAGATAAGGAATGACAGGGTCCAGCTGAGTGGGATGGATGAGAACAGGGGTGTTATAGAAACCCAGGTTCTAGGGCACAAGATGAGGGCACTGTTGACTAGTCATGATGGAAGAAGTAGGCAGACAGGAGAACTTCATTAGGTAGAATTGGTGGGATGCCGAGGATGGTAAGAGAGGAATCTGAAGTAAGTTCCAGGGTTCTGGCTTGAGCAACTGTGGGTAGGCTGGTGATGCCATTCAGAGTGTTGGATTTCAAGAAGTGGGACATGCGTGAGATCTGTACTAGGGGTCTGGGAATCAGCAGCCTAGACGTGGTAATTAAAGTCAGAATAGATGAGATATTCAGGGTAAGACAATAAGAAGAGAAAATGGCTCAGAATAAAATGAGGAACCTGTCATGGATGGATAAAGGAAAATGAACCAGTAAAGGTGATGGAAGAGGAGAAGGTTCACCCAGAGATGTAGGAGTAAAACCAGGAGAGTTATTGTTATTATTTTTTTTAAGACAGAGTCTTGCTCTGTGGCCCAGGCTAGAATGCAGTGGCATGATCTTGGGTCACTGAAACCTCTGCCTCCTGGTTCAAGCGATTCTCCTGCGTCAGCCTCCCGAGTAGCTGGGAATACAGGCTGAAGTCACCATGCCCAGCTAATTTTTGTATTTTTAGTAAAGACGGGTTTTCACCATGTTGGCCAGGCTGGTCTCGAACTCCTGACCTCAAGTGATCGGCCTGCCTCAGCCTCCCAAAGTTCTGAGATTACAGGCGTGAGCCACCACGCCCAGCCGATTTTTTTTTTTTTAATATGGGAGGATGGGCAGGTTGTTAGCTGTCGAGTGCTGTTGAGATGAGAGAGAACTTAGAATGTAGTGGGGTAAGGATTGCTGAGTGATGTGGAGGGCGTGTTTGAGGTAAATGGGAGTGGTAAGAGGTTGCTCCATTGTGAAAACCCTCTTCCGGAGTTCCTGATAGGGCCCCAGAAGTTCATTTCTGGTTGCTTTGATTTTTTTTTTTTTTTTCAGGAAGCAGGAAGCCAATTTATCATTTGAGAGTGAGAATGGGGGAGAGGAAGTATCTTCCAGGCCCACAGGGCACAGAAATACCCAGTCAGGCCAGACTGATTTATCTCCTTACCTCTCCTCATCACTTGGGCCCAGAACAATCAGCAGTGATTAGGTAGAGAGGAGCTGAGGAGAGCAAAGAGCATACCAATCCCTCCTCCCTTTCCCAGTGCAGGCTTCTAGACTTAACTGGGGCAGAGCTGGGAGGGGAAAAAAAGATTTAAACCTGCAACAGGTGCAGATTATTGTTACACAGGATTAGACATTCTAATTGAGATGCTTGCTCCTTAAACTGATCACAGGACTATCAAGAACATCACAACCTAGCTGCAACTTTTCTCCATAGCAGGGAGAGTACCTCCCAGTGATTAAAATTTGGAGGGGTGGTAAGAGACAAGAATAAAATTGGGTTTGGTTATCCGTGCCTCATGCTTGTTCAGCATCCCTTTTAGAGTTCTCCGAATAACTAGTTACTGCTTCTGCAGTTACTGGTGTGCTCCAGCTTCTGTTCCCATAATATAGTCCTAAGGGAACACAGTTCTAAAATAAACAACATGATCTTGGCAGAGACATCGCTCAGCTCCAAACCCAACCATTTATGTAATTGCACAAAACTCTCTACAGCTTTTCACAGATACCAGTAATTAGAACCTTTCATCCGTAAGTCATCCTCCTTCCAGGTGAATTCTCATCCAGGTGAATTCTCTGACCAGCCATCTGGTTTTAGGATACCCAACTCCTGCAGTAACTGCCTTACTGGTCTAATTGCTTCTACTCCTGTCCCCAAAGCAAGTAATTTTCCACACAGCCATGTGATCTTTTTAAAATGCAAATCAGCTTATGTCACTTCTCTGCTTAAAGTCCTTCAATGGATTCTCACTGCCTCGAGAACAAAAGACAAACTCTTCAGGCCCTGTGTGATCTTGCCCAGGCCTCCATCACCATCACCATCTGCATCTTAACCCACTCCTCCCCTTTCACAAAACTCCAGCCACACAGACTTGCTTTTTATTCCTCAAGCTTTCCAAACTGTTTGTACTGAGAGTCTTTGCACGTGCTCCATCTTCCTTGAATACTGTTTCCCCAGTGAGCTCATTTTCATCTTCCTTCATACCACTATTACCTTTGCTTCTGTGGAAGAAACTGGCCAGATGCTCACCGAAATGTCCTCTTTGTGGACACAGGTAAACTGCGTTTCCCAGTTCCATGCATCTAGGTATGTGTGAGCAGTTCTCACCAGTGGAAAACGAGTGGAAGTGATGTTTCAATACTAGACCAAGGCAGTTAAAGGGTGGCTGAGCCGTTTCCATATTCTCTTCCTCCTTCCTCTTCAAGGTAACCTTGAAGCACATGTTTTGACAGTGTTGGAGTCATAGCATAGAAGAAGTCTGAATATCTGAGTTACTATTTAGACCGTAACAGCTACTTGACCAAGAACATCCATGTTGGACTTTGAACAAGAAAATAAACCTGATTACATTCTGCTCGTGAGTTTTGAGGGTGTTTTAGCAGTTATTATATACACTGGATATATCTTCTATGGTATCCTGTCCACCTTACTCTTGACCACAATACCCTCTTTGTTTCCTTCAGGGTGTTTCAAATATTTAATTATCTTGCTAGATGCCAGTCAACACTTTCTATTTGTCCCATGAATTTCAAATCAGGGGAAAACATATACTCCCAATAGGGAGTTGAGATACTCTTAAAATCAGTCATTGTGTCTGTGACCGGAAAAACAAATCCCACTAAAGAATGTCCTAAGCAGATTATTATTTTTTTTTTGTCATATAACCTGGAGTTAGGTGACTTGGCATTGGTTCAGGAGCCGAAGGATGTTAGGGATGAGGTCTCTGTAGTTTTCCTGTCTCACAGTCACAAAATGAAGTGTTATTGATTAAGCAGGGATGCCCTACTTAGTATTAGACTTCTTGGAAGTCTCCCTAATTGCCACAGCCCCTATCTTTTTGGCTTCATTTCAAGGGTCCTTCTACATTGTTAATACTCTGGTATAAATAAGTTCCATTATTCCCTATAACATGACTGAAACCAATCTAAAGTATTAACATTTTAAATATGTTTTTGGGAGCTACTCAGCTACTAGGGAGGCTGAGGTGGGAGGATTGCTTGAGCCCAGGAGTTTCAGGCTGTAGTGAGCTATGGTTGTGCCACTGTACTCCAGCCTGGGTAACTGAGATCCTGTCTCAATAAATAAATAAAACAAGTATATGTATAATATATAATATTACAGATACATACGTATGTATGTATGTTTTTCATCCCCACCCTTTGCCACATCTCGGGGACCTGCCAGCAGCTCATCCAGTTTAAAGCTGCTGTTCCTCTACCTCAGTGGTTTGGGAGAACATGGTCATTATTTCACTCATTCTTTACCTCCTCTGTCTCTTCTAGGATTGGAATGGGGGAGGGCATATTAGAGGATAAAGTCTCAACTTATGTGATTAATGTACCATTGGTGTGTTCTGTGCAGACAAGCATTTAAATGTTGACTCCTGTTTGAGCTATTGGGGTTCTCTGGAGCTCTCCATGAGGACTGGAGCACTAACTGACTTTGATTGCCTCTTTTTGATGCACAGCCCACACTGCCCTTCAGCTCTTCAGCCCCTGACCCTGACAATGTATCCACAGCCTCCTTGTGCTAAAGTGCCTCACCCTCGTACACAGCCCTCCTGGGAATGGTCCCAGCAAACCCTCAAGACTGGTTACCTTTCATGGAACCCACAGGAAATGCATACATATTTGTCCTGCCAAACTATAAGTGCAACCCAGCCAGCAGCTTGCTTTTCTCACACTGCCTTGTCCCAGCCAGCCTGACTCATATATGTGAGAAGTGCCAGTCTCTATAATTCACATGGCTCCAGATCCTCATAAGTGATTGAGGTTATGTTCTCCCAAGAATCCTCTGTGCCACATTCCACTCTGGTGGCCAAATGGAGATGGGTCTGTACATTTCTGAGCTTAGCAAGTCTTTATCTAGAGAATGTAATGCTGAATGAATGTAATGCCTCTCCCTCACATGGAAACACTAATATCTACAAATGGTTCTGTTGGAGCCCTCCTCACTCAGGAGGGCTCTACTAGAATGAAGGGAGCATACTATTCCTTTGTCTTGCAGGGAGAAGTTATCCCTATTCCTAAAGATTCCCATCAATGAATCTTTTATTTCTAATCTCATATACAATAGAAAGTGTAGCAGTCTTCTGGATCAGCTTTACTATCTTAGAATAAACTTCATGTGGATGTATCTAGTACCTTTATTTGGAATGTGTTGGTTCCTATCACCTCTTGTCATCAGTTTCGATATGTTATCCAAAGATCTTAGGCAACTGAAAAACTCTAACTTCCTCTTTTATACAGATATTCTTATTAAATGTGAAGTTTCCTTTTTTGTGTGTGCTTTATTTCTATGGAGTATTGTCTACAAATCTTGTCTTCTTTTTAAAATCACTCAACTGTGTTTTTTAATATTCATTCATGTTATCAGTCAGGACCCAGTCAGGAAAATAGAAACCACACTAAGTATTTCAAGAGGAGGGCTTTTAATACAGAGACTTAATTACGAGTATTAGAAGACTAAAAGAGTAGAAAGAAGTTGCTGTTGTAATTCAAAAATTAGTAACTGCAGAAATCAGAATATTCCAAGGCCTGGGAAAACAAAAGGGAAGAGGTGATGTGATTACCAGAAACCAGGAGCTCAGAGAAGGGGCCTTCTTTGACTGATATTGACTTTTATGGGAGAAGCTCCCTCTGGGTATCTTGGTGCTTATACAAACTCTGAGGAAAGGCATGGCCCTGAGGGTGGGAAAGCAAGGGATGACTGATCTCAGACTGCCAAGTGGGTAGTCAGACTGCTGCTAATATCTCTGAGATGTGTGGCAAGCTTGTTGAGTGCAGAACTAGCTAGTAGAAGCCAGATGTCTGCAGCTGAGAACATGTGACAACTGGAAAACAGGAATGAAGTCTCCTCTCTTTCAGGTTTTCTTTAGGGCATCCTATTGGCAGACCCTAACAGGAAATTTGGCAATGGATTCTGGGAAATGTTTGTAGAATCCCGGCTACAGCAACACAGCCAGAATGTTGGGGTGTGGGTGCGTAGGGGAGGGTATTGGGGGAGTTGCGGGGGGAGATATGGAGAGGCTAGCAGCTGGAAAAAAATATATATAAAAAACCAGTGTAATCCATGTAGCTGGTCATCTAGTTTGTTGCTTCCATCAGCTGCAGGAGTATTCCATAGTATGCATCCACCATAGTAAATGTATCCATTCACCTGGTTGCCTCAAATTCTTTGCTACCTGGAGAAATTAAAACCCCTGAAGCTAGGGTTCTGAGTACAAGATCAGTTCCACCAATTAGATTTCTTCATTTGAGATTTGGGAGGTAAAGGCTGTCTTTCTGCTGTTGTGGTTGTTGCTGCTGGAAAGCAAGTTTATGTAGATACTGAGCTTTCTGCAACAGCTTTCCAGCTTTGAAAACCTGCAGCATTCCCACTGAGGCCGAGAACAAAATGAGGATGCCTACTGTGATAGGTTAAGTTCAACCTAGGACTGGACATTCAACAGGTAAAATAAATCTACTCTGTAACAGTATAAGTTTGACTACAATAAATTGGTTAAGAAAAAAAATTGACCAGGCGTGGTGGCTCATGCTTGTAATCCCAGCACTGTGGGAGGCCAAGGTGGGCGGATCATGAGGTCAGGAGTTCGAGACCAGCTGGCCAACATGGTGAAACCCCATCCCTACTAAAAATACAAAAATTAGCTGGGCTCTGATGATGCATGCCTGTAATCAGGAGGCTAAGGCAAGAGAATTGCTTGACCCCAGGAGGTGGAGGTTGCAGTGAGCTGAGATCGCACCACTGTACTCCTGCCTGGGTGACCGAGCAAGACTCAGTCTCAAAAAAAAAAAAAAGAAAGAAAAGTTATTGGAAGGATAGCAATAAGTAATTCACAGAACTGTGAAGTCTGGAGGTGAGGCGTGAAACAGACGGGAATCAACAGAGGATGAACCACTGCAAAATCTAAGGTAACATATTAGAATCAGTCTAGTAAGCATGGCACTGCTGGCACCACTGCTATTGGTCTTTTCTCTTGCTCTTGGTACACAGATTAATGAGAATTCTCAATTAATGAGAATTGAGTTAATCCTCCTAAGTTCATGACACTACGTTAGGATCAGTCCATGAAAGGCCCCTCTCCTGTTCTTTTATTTGTTCCCTTCATTCCTGATTTGCACATCAATCAGTTCCTCTTGTGTTCCCCCACAGTGCATTTGTTATATGTCCCTAGACACATACGCGTCTTTGGCAACATATATGGTGGTTTTGATGCGTGTATGTTGTGACGGAGACTTACCAGCTGTTTCTAATACCCATTTTCTTCCTAGGAAATCAGCTGGACTGTATTCCCTAGCTTCCCTTATAGTTAAGAGTGGCCATGTAATTGAATCTAACCAGTTGGATGGTAGTGAAACTAATGTATGTTATTGCCAGACTTGGTTCCTTAAATTTTCTTATGCATAGTCCCTCATATCATAATCAAATTGCTGAGAGCCAAAGATAAAACACTGAAAATAATAGAAAGACACATGTACAGAGAACAAGGGTATGACTTACAAGCCAATGTCTCATCAAAAAACAATGGAGGACAGATGATATTGGAATGACATATTCAAAGTGCTTAAAAAGGAAAAAGTATGTCAAACAAGAATTCTATATCAAGCAGTTTTGTTGCCTGGACTCAACATGAAAACAAGATAAAGACATCTTGAATAGGGCGGGAAAGAATAAAAACAAGACATTTATTGCTAACAGACCTGCATTACAAAAAATTAGGTTCTTTGGGCTAAGGAAAAATGGTACCAGATGGTAACTCAGATCCACAGAAAAAAATAAAAAGCACCTGAAATGGCAAATATGTGAACAAATATAAAATTTCTCTATTTTCTCTTCCTATTTCTTTAAAATACATAGGACTATTTAGAAAAAGTATACCACTTTTGTATTGGACTTATATATTGATTATATATACAAGGCAATAGCTCAGAAGGTGGGGTGGGGTGGGGGAATTTATTGGAGTCATATTGCTGCAAGTTTACTATATTTTACCTGAAACAACTTATATTATTACCCCTAAGTGGACTGCAATGAGTTAAAGATTTATAGTGTAATTCCATTAAAATATAATGTGGGAGGATTGCCTGAGGCCAGGAGTTTGAGACTAGCCTCAGCAACATAGTGAGAACCTGTCACTACAAATAATAATAATAATAATGATCAGAGCTCTCACCTCAATAACCTAGGAAAAAGATAGCAAAAAAAATCCAAAGCAAACACAAGGAAGGAAATAATAAAGATAACAGAAATCCATAAAATTAGAAACCGAAAAACAGTAGAGCAAGCCAATGAAACAAAGGGCTGGTTCTTTGAAAAGATCAATAGAATTACAAACCTCTAACAAGACTGAAAAAGGAGAATAAGAGAAAAGACAAATTGCCAATACCAGAAATTAAGTATCACTGTAGACTGTACAAACATTAAAAAGTAAGGGAATACTGCAAAACCTCTATGCACATGTTTTTGACAGTTTAGATGCAATGAAACAACTCCTCCAAACACAAAGTACCACAACTTATGCAATATGAAATAAATAATTTAAGTTGCCCTGTAACTATTCAGGAAATTAAATCTGTAATTTAAAAATTCCCAAGAAAAAAAACTCCAGGCCCTGATAGTTTCACTGGGGAATTTTCCCAAATGTTTAAAGAAGAAATAACACTAATTCTATAAAATGTTTTTCAGAAAATAGAGGAGAACACCAACAATTCGTTTTATGAAGCCAGTATTACTCTGATACCAAAACCAGAAAGAGATGGTATAAACAAACAAAACTGCAGACCAGTATCTTTGATGAATGTAGACACAAAGTTCTTAACAAAATAGAATGCAACAATATGTAAAAAAGAATTATACCTTATAACCAAGTGGTGTTTATTCTAGGGATGGTTCAATAATAGAAAATAAATCAATGTAATCCATCATATTTTAAGGTTAAAGAAGAAAAAAAATTACAGGATAATATCAATAGATGCAGGAAAAAGTACTTAATGAAATATAATACCCATTTATGATGAAAACTCTCAGAAAACTAGGAATAGAGGAAAACTTTTTTAACTCCATAAAGACCGTCTATAAAAATACATACAGCTATTATTACACTTAATGGTGAAAAACCAGATGCCTCTCCATTAAGATTAAAAAGAAGGCAAGGATTTTCACACTCATCACTCTTACTGAGTTTAATATAGTGCTAGAAGTTCTAGCCAGTGCAATAAGGCAAGAAAGAAATAAAAGGTGTATAAATTAGAAAAGAAGAACTAAGCTGTCCCTATTTGCAGATGACATGTTTGTCCACATAGAAAATCCCAAGGAATCTACAGAAAATTTTTAGAATTAATAAGTCAGCCGCACACAGTTGCTCACGCCTGTAATCCCAGCACTTTGGGAGGCTGAGGCAGGCAGATCACGAGGTCAAGAGATCGAGACCATCCTGGCCAACATGGTGAAACCCCGTCTCTACCAAAACTACAAAGATTAACAAGGCATAGTGGCATGCACTTGTGGTTCCAGCTACTCAGGAGCCTGAGGCAGGAGAATCGCTTGAACCTGGGAGGCGAAGGTTGCGGTGAGCCGAGATCGAGCCATTGCACTCCAGTCTGGGCAATGAGAGTGAAACTCTGTCTCAAACAAACAAACAAAAATAAGTCAGTTCAGCAAGATTGCAAAATACAAAATAAACATAAAAACAAAATACAAAACTGTATTTCTATATACTGGAAGTGCACACATAAAAATAAAATTCCATTTACACTCACTCAAAAAAAATACTTGCTGTAAATCTAACAAAACGTATAGAACTTCTATACTGAAAACTGTACAACACTGATGAAAGAAAACAAAGATCTAAATAGAGAAAAACAAAGATCTAAATAGAGAGAAACAAAGATCTAAATAGAAAACAAAGATCTAAATCCATGTATATGGATTGTAAAACTCAACATAGTAAAGACATCAATTATCCTCAAACAGATAAAGAAGTCTAACAATTCATAATCCCAGACAAGATTTTTTTGTAGATTAAGAAAAGATTATTCTAAAATTTATATGGAAAGGTAAGGGAATGAGATAGCTAAGATTTTGAAAAATAAGAATAAAGGGAGGAATGAATCTACCCAACTGTAAGACTTACTGTAGTTACAGTAATCAAGATTGTGTAGTATTGGTGGAAGGAAAGAGACAGATACATAAATCAATAGGATAGAGAACTCAGAAATAAAGCCACACAAATATGTCTAACTTATTCCTTTTTTTTTTTTTTTGACACAGGAGATTCTATAACTTTTAATTAACTGAACTGAATGGGTACACATTTATTAAAGCATTATAAAAAACTAGAACAATAATCATGTCATAATCTACAAATATGAATGTTGTTTTTAGAATGGCTACTCCATATCCCTTTATTCGGATATATTATAATCTAACTAATACTATATTATTGGATATTTGTTTTCTCTGATTTTTGTAAATGTTCATGTTCTCTGCAATCAATATCCTTTATACATACATGTTTAAGGACTTTTTTTTTTTAATCAATTCTTTAGGGAAAAAAATCTTGTAGGTGGATTTACTGGATCAAAGGCTATGTACAATTTTAAAGCTTTTTTATATGTGTCGCTAAATTGCCTTCCAGACTAATTGAACAGATTTAAATTCTCATCAGCAGTGTCTGAGATTGTCATGGGAAAACTTTTCAATGAAGTAAGGCCAATTGATCTATAGCACTTTTGGTTCCTGAGAATGTCTAATAAAAGCAAAATAACAAACAAAACAAACTATTTCCCAATGCAGTGCTTCATAACCCAGATGCACCCATTTCCTACTCCTTATGTTATTTCTTACTTTCTTCCAATGTCTACTTTCTTTTTAATTTTTAATTTTTATGAGTATGTAGTACATGAATATATTTATGGGGTACATGAGATATTTTATTACAGACATACAATGCATAGTAATCACATCAGGGTAAATGGAGTATCCATCACAGCAAGCATTTATCCTTTTTTCTTTGTGTTACAAACATTCCAGTTATACTCCTTTAGCTATTTTAAAATGTACAATAAATTTTTGTTGACTGCAATCACCCTGTTGTGCTATCAGATACTAGATCTTATCATTCTAACTATGAATATATTTTTGTACCCATTATCCTCATTTGTCTGTCCACCCCCTGCACTGACCACCACTATCTTTCCTATTTTTCTACTCCTTATCTCCATGAGTTCAATTGTTTTAATTTTTAGCTCCCACAAATGAATGAGACCGTATGTTACAGGATCTTTGGGGTGTTGTTTTTCTGTCCAGAAACTTTTGTGGCCAGTATCTCCTTTGCCCAAGTTTTGCTTGGGCCCTCTGGGCTCATTTCACCCACTCAGCCTGGCAGGTTGCACTTGGCTCACGCTGCTGGCCTGGGTCCCATGCCTGTCAAGAACAAGTCAGGCATGGAATGGCAAGGGGTGTGTGAGCAAGCACAGGGTCTGGCTACTGCACACAGTCAGACATGCTGGCTGCTGCAGCAAGACAAGCAGCTCCAGTTGCCAGCACAGGTGCCAGCTCTCTGCGACTCTGCAGCCAGACCAGATGCACCGCCAGCAGCTTCCACGGCTGGCACCAGGGAACACATTGGTGCCCGGAAGCTTGGAGACGCCAGGAATTGCAGGGTCCAAGAGAGAGGGTCACAGCCCTGGCTTGGGGAGCTCCCAGATCTGGGCTTTTTGAAGGGCTGCAGCTCTTCTTTCCTTCTCTTTGCCTCCAGTGTGGTGAGCCAGGGGCATGTCTGAGCACTGTTTGTGTTACAGCTCTTTTAGCCTCGCCCTTTGGTGGGTCCCGAGTTTTTGTCCTGCGACCAGGAAGAATGAGGTATGCAGACAAGTGGGGAGTGAGCAAGACAAAGAGGAGCTTTATTGAGCAATAGAACAGCTCAGAGGAACCCCGCAGCGGGCAGCTCCTTTCTGCAGCCAGGGTATCCCAACCTCCTAGCAGAGAGGGTAGCTCCTCTCCACTAGGCCAGTCATCCCAACAAATGTTCAGCTCTCAGCAGAGAGGTGACCCCCAGTTGGTCCATAGCGACCATGGGCTGGCCGGGAAAAGCGCCACGAGTTCCCACTCCTGTAAGTGGGACTGGCAACCCAGACCCCAGCCTTCAGGCCCTCACCCAGGACCTACCCACTTCTGCCCAGGAACCTGTCTGCCTCCTGCTACCGTTCATGGCGCCCAGGCTATAGGTGCCAAGGGGCGCCTGCAGGCCAGCACCAAGCTGCTCTCAGCCCCTCCCTCAGCTTCCCTCCTATGCTTGTTGGTGCCCAAAGCCCAGAGGGGGCCGAGGAAGCAGGGGGCTGGCGTGGCAGCTCTGCCCTGAGCATGTGCACACCCGGCCGGGCCATGACATAACAATGTCTGGGCTTGGCCCCGACTGTGCTGTGAGATCGGAGAAGTGCCGACAGCAGGGAGAAGCCACGCAAGGAGACCAGGGCTCCTGCCTGCTCTGTGGAGCGCAAGGCCCAGATCTATAGCCTTGGTTTGGGTGGTTGCAGCTGTGCCCAGAAGGGCGGGGCTCCCGCCTGCTCCTGGTCCTGAGAGCACAGGGATGCCTGGGTCCACAGCTGTGGCTTGGGCGGCTGCAACAGCACCTGGGGAGCTTCCGCTGGCTCCATGAAGCACGCAGCCCTGGCTGTGCCTCCCTGTGCAGCCAGAGTGATGGCAGCGGCCGCTCCAGACGGCCTTTCTGTGCCTGGCTTATATCACTTAATATCTGTCCTCCAGGTGACAGGATCTCATTCTTTCCTATAGCTGAATAGTATTTCATTCTGTATATGTGCCACATTTTCTTTATCTATTCGTCTTTTGATGGACACTTAGGTTGCTTCCGTATCTTGGCTATTGTGAATAGTGCTGCAATAAACAGGAGTGTAGATACATTTTCCATATACTGATTTGTCTTTTTTCGGGAGAGGGGTATATACCTAGCAGTGAGATTTCTGGATCATATGGTAGTTATTTAGTTTTTTGTGGAACCTGCATACTGTTCTCCACAACGCTTGTATTAATTTACATTCCCTCCAACACTATACAAAAGTTTATTTTCTCCCCATCGTCACCAGCATTCATTATTGCCTGTCTTTTGGATAAAAGCCATTTTAACTGAGGTGAGATGATATCTCACTGTAGTTTTGATTTGCATTTGTCTAATGATTAATGATGCTGAACACCTTTTCATTTACCTGTTTGCCATTTGTATCTCTTCTTTTGAGAAATGTGTATTAAGATCTTTTGCCTGTTTTTAAAATCAGATTATTAGATTTTTTCTTTTTTTTTTTTTTTAATTTTCTTTTTGAGATGGAGTCTCTATCGTCCAGGCTGGAGTGCAGTAGCACGATCTCAGCCCACTGCAGCCTCCACTTCTCAGGTTCAAGCAATTCTCATGCCTCAGCCTGCCTAGTAGCTGGGATTACAGGTGTGCGCCACCATGCCTGGCTAATTTTTGTATTTTTTTAAGTAAAGATGAGGTTTCACCATGTTGGCCAGACTAGGTCTCGAACTCCTGACCTCAGGTGATCTGCTTGCCTCAGCCTCCCAAAGTGCTGGGATTACAGGTGTAAGCCACCATGCCTGGCCTAGATTTTTTTTCTATTTTTTTGGGAGGGATGGGGCAGACAGAATCTTGCTCTTGTCACCCAGGCTGTAGTCCAGTGGCACAATCTCGGCTTGCTGCAACCTCCACCTCTCAGGTTCAAGCAATTCTCCTACCTCATACTCCCAAGTAGCTAGGATTATGGGCACCTGCCACCACGCCTGGCTAGTTTTTGTATTTTTAGTAGAGATGGGGTTTCACCATGTTGGCCAGGCAGGTCTTGAACTTCTGACCTCAAGCAATCCACCCGCCTCAGCCCCCCAAAATGCTAGGATTACAGGTGTGAGCCACTTCACCCGACCAATTTTTTTTTTCTTAGAGAGTTGTTTGAGCTCCTATGTATTCTGATTATTAATCCTTTGTCAGATGGATAGTTTGCAAATATTTTTTCCCATTCCATGGTTTGTCTTTTCACTTTGTTGATTGTTTCTTTTACGGTGCAGAAGCTTTTTAACTTGATGTGATCCCATTTGTCCATTTTTGCTTTGATTGCTTGTGCTTTTGGGATATTACTCAAGAAATCTTGGCCAAGACCAATGTCCTGGAGGGTTTCCACAAAGTTTTCTTTCATTAGTTTCATAGTTTGAGGTCTTAGATCTAAGTCTTTAATCTATTTTGATTTGATTTTTGTATATGGCAAGAGAGAGGAGCCTAGTTTGATCCTTTTGCATATGTATATCCTGTTTTCCCAGCACTATTTATTGACGAGACTGTCTTTTCCCCAATGTATGTTCTTGGCACTTTTGTCAAAATGAGTTTACTGTAGATGTATGGATTTATTTCTGGGTTCTGTATGCTATTCCATTGGTCTATGTGTCTGTTTTTTTTTTTTTTTTTTTTTGCCAGTACCATGCTGTTTTGGTTATTATAGCTCTGTAGTATAATTTGAAGACAGGTAATATGATTCCTTCAGTTTTATTATTTTGCTCAGGATGGCTTTGTCTCTTCTGGGTCTTTTGTGCTTCTATATGAATTTTAAGATTATTTTTCGATTTCTGTGAAGAAATGTCACTGGTATTTTGATAGGGATTGCAGTGAATCTGTAGATTGCTTTGGATAGTATGGACATTTTAACAATATCAATTCTTCTAATCCATGAACATGGAATATCTGTCAATTTTTTTTGTGTGTCCTCTTCAGTTTCTTGCATCAATGTTTTCTAGTTTTCATTATAGAGATCTCTCACTTGTTTGGTTAAGTTTATTCCTAGGTATCTTATTTTATTTGTAGCTATTGTAAATAGGATTACTTTCTTGATTTCTTTATCAGATTGTTTGTTGTTGGCATATAGAAATGCTACTGATTTTTGTATGTTGATTTTACATTCTGCAATTTTATTGAATTTGTTTTTCAGTTCTAATAGCTTTTTGGTGGAGTCTTTAGGTTTTTCCAAATATAAGATAATATTATCTGCAAATATGGATAATTTGATTTCTTCCTTTCCAACTTGGATGCCATTTATTTTTTTCTCCTGTCTGATTACTCTAGGTAGGACTTCTAGTACTATGTTGAATGACAGTGGTGAAAATGGGCATCCCTGTCTAGTTCCAGATCTTAGAGGAAAAGTTTTCAGTTTTTTCCCCATTCAGTATACTAGCTGTGGGCCTATAATATATGGCTTTTATTATGTTTAGGTATGGTCCTTCTATACCCAGTTTTTGGAGGGTTTTTTTTTTTTTTTTTTTGACAAAAGGATGTTGAATGTTATCAAATGTTTTAAAAGCATCAATTAAAATGATCCTATGGTTTTTGTTCTTCATTCTGTTGATATGATATATCACATTCATTGATTTGCATATGTTGAACCATCCTTGCATCCCTGGGATAAATCCCACTTGGCCATGATGAATGATCTTTTTAATGGGGTGTTGAATTAAGTTTCCTAGTTTCCTAGTATTTTATTGAGGATTTTTGCATAAATGTTCATCAGTGATATAGTTTCCTTTTTTTGATGTGTCTTTATTTGATTTTGCTATCAGGGTAATACTGGCTCACAGAATGAGTTTCAAAGTACTCCCTCCTCTATTTTTTTTTTTTTTTTTTTGAATAGTCTGAGTAGGATTCATATTAGTTCTTTAAATGTTTTGTAAAATTAGTCAGTGCAGCTGTTGGGTCTCATGCTTTTCTTAGCTGGAAGACTTTTTATTATGGCTTTGATTTCATTACTTGTTATTAGCCTATTTAGGTTTTGGATTTCTTCATGATTTAGTCTTAGTAAGTTGCATATCTCTAGGAATTTATGTCTTCTAGCTTTTCCAATTTATTGGCATTTAGTTGCTCATGGTAGTCTCTGATGATCCTTTGAATTTCTGTGGTATCAGTTGTAATGACTCCTTTTTTGTCTGATTTTATTTGGGTCTTCTCTCTTTTATTCTTAGTCTGGCTACACATTTGTTGACTTTGTTTATCTTTTCAAAAAACCTGTTCATTTTATTGATCCTTTGTATTTTTAAAATTTGAATCTCATTTATTTCTGCTTGATATTTATTATGTCTTCTTTTAATTTTCTGTTTGGTTTGCTTTTACTTTTCTAGTTCTTGAAGATGCATCATTAGGTTGTTCATTTGAAGTTTTTCTACTTTTTTGATTAGGTGCTTATTGCTATAAACTTTCCTCAGTACTGCTTTTGTTATATCCCATAGATTTTGGTCTGTTATATTTCCATTTTCATTTGTTTCAAATATTTTTAATTTTTTTTTTCGTATTTGTTGATCCACTGGCCATAAAGCATATTATTTAATTTCCATGTGTTCATATAGTTTCCAAAGTTCCTCCTATTATTGATTTTATTCCATTGTGGTCAAGGAAGATACTTGATATTATTTCACATATTTTTTGAAGTTACTAAGGCTTGTTTTATGGCCTAACATATGGTTTATCATTGAAAATAACCCATGTGTTGAGGGGAAGAATATAATATGTATTCTTCAGCCATTGGATGAAATGTTCTGTAAATATTTATAAGATCCGTTTACTCTATAGTGCAGATTAAATCTGATATTTCTTTGTTGATTTTCTGTCTGGATGACCTGTCTAATGCTGAAACTGGGGTAATTAAGTCTTCAGCTGTCATTGTATTGGAGTCTATCTCTTTAGTTCTAATAATATTTGCTTTATATATCTGGGTGCTCCAGTGTTGGGTGCATATATGTTTACAATTGGTATATCCTCTTGCTGAATTTACCCCTTTATCATTATGTAATGACCTTCTTTGTCTTGAAATCTATTTTGTCTGATGCAAATATTGCTACTCCTGCTCTTTTTTGGTTTCAATTCGCATTGAATATCATTTTCTCTTTGTTTATTTTTAGTCTATGTGTGTCTTTATAGGTGAAGTGTGTTTCTTACAGGCAAAAGATTATTGGGTCTTGTTTTTTCATCTGTTCAGCCATTCTATGTCTTTTGATTGGAGAGTTTAGTGCATTTACATTCAATGCTATTATTGATAAAGACTTACTCCTGTCATTTTGTTATTTGTTTTCTAGTTGTTTTGTGATGCTTTCTTCCATCTGTCCATCCGTCTTCCTTTTTGTGAAGGTGATTGTCCCTGGTGGTATTTTTTTTTTTCTTTTTTTTGAGACGGAGTTTCACTCTTGTTGCCCAGGCTGGAGTGCAATGGCATGATTTCAGTTCACTGCAACCACTGCCTCCCAGGTTCAAGTGATTCTCCTGCCTCAACCTCCCAAGGAGCTGAGATTACAGGTCCATGACACCATGCCCAGCTAATTTTGTATTTTTAGTAGAGATGGGGGTTTCACCATGTTGGCCAGGCTGGTCTTGATCTCCTGATCTCAAGTGATCCACCCACCTCAGCCTCCCAAAGTCCTGGGATTACAGGCGTGAACCACTGTGCCTGGCTTTTAAATTTTTTTCTTGTGTTTCCTCTGTGTATTTTCAAATAGCCTATCTTCAAGTTCACTAATTCTTTCTACTGCTTGATCCATTCTGCTGTTGAAAGACTCTATTGCATTCTTCAGTTTGTCAATAGAATTTTTCAGCTCCAGGATTTCTGCTTGATTCTTTTAAATTATTTTACTCTCTTTGTTAAATTTATCTGATAGGATTCTGAATTCCTTCTGTGTTACTTGGATTATTATTATTATTATTTTTAGCTTTCTCAAAACAAGCTATTTTGAATTCTCTGTCCAAAAGGTCACATATCTCTCTTACTCCAGAATTTGTCACTGGTGCCTTATTTAGTTTGTTTGGTGATGTCATGTTTTCCTGGATGGTCTTGATGCTTATGGATGTCCATCAATGCCTGGGCATTGAAGAGTTAGGTATTTGTTGTAGACTTTGCAGTCTGGGTTTATTTATACCCATCCTTCTTTGGAATGCAATTCAAATATTCAAAGAGAATTTAGTATTGTGATCAAAGTCTTTGGTCACTGCAGCCATATCTGCATTAGTGAGAACCCCCAGCCCAGCAATGCTGTGGCTCTTGTAGATTCATAGAGGTACCACTTTGATGGTGTTGGGTAAAATTCATGAGAATTCCCTTGATTACGAGGCAGAGACTCTTGTTCTCTTCTCTTAATATCCCACAAGCAAACAAAGTCTTTCCCTCTGTGCTGAGCTGCTTGGAGCTGGAGAAGAGGTGACACAAGCACCCCTGTAGCCACCATCACTGTGATTATGCTGGGTTACACCTGAAGCCAGCACAGCACTGGGTCTTGCCCAAGGTCTGCGGTGACTACTGCCTGGTTACCGCTGATGTTTCCTCAAGGCCCAATGTCTCTACAGTCAGCAGGTGGTGCATCTAGCCAGGTTTATTGTCTTCCCTTCAGGGTGGCAAGCTACCCCTCAGTCCAGAAATACCATCCAATGGCTGGGGCCTGAAGTCAGGAATCTTAGTAATATACTTGGTGGCCTGTTCTACTATGGCTGAGCTGGCACACAAGCCATAAGACAAGTTTTTCCCACTCTTTCCTCTCCTTTCCTGAAGCAGAAGGGGCCTCTCCCTGTGGCCACCACTACTTCAAGCCTGCAGCAAGTACTGCATGGCTAACACTGTTGTTCATTCAAGGTCCAAAGGCTCTTCAGTCAGCTTGTGGTGAATGCGCCAAGCCTGGATCTCTCCCTGCAGGGCAAAAGACTCCCCTCTGGTCCAGGGCAGGTCAAGAAATGCATCCAGGAACCAAGGCCTGGAATCAGGAACCCCAGGAACCCGCTTAGTACTCTACCTCACCCTGGCCAAGCTGTACCCAAGTCACAAGACAAAGTCCCCTTTATTCTTCCCTCTCCTTTCTTCAAACAGAAGGAGTCTCTCCCCATGGCCACCACAGCTAGAAATGTGTTGGGTCACCCCTGAAACCCTCACAGCACTGGGCCTCACTGAAGACCCCTGGGTAAGTACTGCCTGGCAACCACTGAGGTTTATTCAAGGCCCAAGAGCTCTTTAGTCAGCAGGTGATGAATTCTTCCAGGGCTGGGTTCTTCCCATGAAGGATGTGGGTTCCCTTCTGGCCCATGGTGTGTCTAGAAATGTTGTCTGGAAGATAGGACATGAAATGGGGATCTCGGGACTCCTCCTCGTGCTCTATTCTACTGTGGCTGAGCTAGTGTTCAAGTTGCAAAACAGAGTCCTCTTTACTTTCCCCTCTCCTCTCCTTAAGTGGAAGGAAAGAGTCTCTCCCAGATCTGCAAACTGCACTGCCTGTGGTTGGGGAACATGTAATGCAAGCACTCCTTTGGTTGCCTCAGCTGGTGTCTCACTAGGTCATGTACACCCCAAGTCCACTGGCTCTAAGCCCAGCACAGCACCAGGACTTGCCCAGAAATTGCAGTCCTTGTGGCCTAGGCGGCCTTTCAAGTTTGTTTAGGATACAGGGCACTTTAGCCTATGGTCGTGGGGCTTGCCAGAACTCAGGTTCCAGCCACTGGGATGGACAATTCCCCTCTGACTGGGGCTGGTCTAAATTCTCCCTTCATGGGCACTGGCTGGATTCTGTTTGTGCTGTTTCCCACCCAGATTGGCAGCACTGAGTTCCAATGAAAGGTCCCACAATCACTCTGCTCTCCTTCCACCAAGTGCGCAGATTCTCTCTCTGTGCCAGCTGGCCACAGAAAATAAATAGAAATAATGAAAATACAACAAAGCAAAAGGTGTGAGATGCAGCTAAAGAAATGTTAGAGAGTAATATATAACTTTAAATGCTTATATGGGAAACAAAAAACACCTAAAATCGGCCAGGTGCGGTGGCTCATGCCTGTAATCCCAGCACTTTGGGAGGCCAAGGTGGATGGATCACCTGAGGTCAGGTGTTCGAGACTAGCCTAGCCAACATGGTGAAACCCCATCTCTGCTAAAAATACAAGAATTAGCCAGGCATGGTGGCACACGCCTGTAATTCCAGCTACTGGGGAGGTTAAGGCAGGAGAATCGCTTGAACCCAGGAGGTGGAGGTTGCAGTGAGCCCAGATCGCATCACTGCACTCCAGCCCAGGCAACAGAGAGAGACTCTGACTCTGTATTTAAAAAAAAAAAAAAAAAAAAAAAACCTGAAATAAATAATCTAAGTTTCCACATTAAGAAACTAGAAAAAGAGAAAATTAAAACAAAAATAAGTAAAAGAAAGGAAATTTAAAAAGATAAAAGTTGAAAGCAATAAAATAGAAACTGGAGAACCAATAGAGAAAATCAATGAAATACAAAGCTAATTTTCTGAAAGGATCAATAGAATTGACAAATCTTCTATTTAGATTGATCAAAAATATGAAGACTGAAAATATGAATGAAAGTAGGGACATCCCAATAGATCCTACAGATATTAAAAGGATAATAAGGGACTATTATTAACAACTTATACCAGTAATTTCAAAAACTTAGGTTTCATCTAAGATAAAATTTTTGAAAATACCACAATGGACTCAGAAAGAAGTAGAAAACCTGATAGCCTTGTATCTACTAAAGAAATAGAATTTGTAATTAAAAACCTCTCTCTCACACACACACACACACACACACACACACACACACACACACACATCAAAACAAAAAAACTCCAGGCCCAGATGGCTTTACTGGCAAATTCTATCAGCCTTTTAAGAAATATCACTCCTACATAAACTCTTAGAAAGTAGAATAGGAGAGAACACTTCCCAAATCCCTCCCTCCCTCCCTCCCTCTCTCCCTCCCTCCCTCTCTCCCTCTCTCTTTCTCTTTCTCTCTCTCTCTTTTTTTTTTTTTTTGCAACATAGTCTTACTTTGTCACCAAGTTTGGAGTGCAGTGGTGAAGTAGTGCAATCACAGCTTACTGCTGCAGGCTCCACCTCCTGGGCTCAAGCAATTATCCCACTTCAGCCTCCTGTATAGCTGGGACCACAGGTGTACACTACCACATTGAGCTAATTTTTTTTTAAATGTTTTTACAGAGATGGGTTCTGTCTATGGTGTCTAGACTGGTCTTGAACTCCTGGGCTCAAGCTATCTTCCTACCTCAGCCTCTCAAAGTCTCAGCTCATTTTGTGTGTGACCATCTGAGACATAAACCTGAGAGTGGAATTGGTAGAACAAAGTATATTTAATTTTACTAAGTGCTGTCAGATTGCTCCCCAGAGTAACTACACCAGTTTCTGCATCTGCCAACAATACCTGAAGATTCTTGTTTTCCACTATCTCACTAAATCTTGGTATGATAGAGGCAACAGAATGCTGCAGAGATCATGGATTCTGGAGACAAATGCTTGGGTTCCAAAACAGGTTCTACCATTTTCTGGCCATGTGACCTTGGACAATTTACTGAATGTGTGTCTCAGTTTCCTCATCTGTAAAATGGAATAATAATAGTACCTATTTTACAGATACTGGGGCTTCATAAGCATTAGTCGATGAAACTGTCATTTTTTTCTGTTTCAGACATTTCCCCCATTTATCCTGTTTCTGAATATGGATTTCAAATTCGACTGTAAAGCTGAAAAACTAAATGAGTTTTTAGGTGAGCTGCAGAGCGCTAGTCAGACCTTTTTTGTCTTTGGATTATTAGTATATGTAGTATACAGGGCAGGATCACATTTTTTCTTACTAAGTTGGATACATAAATAAAATGTAGCTTTTTTCTCAGTTACTGATCTGATTTTCCTCACAAATCTTACTCCTTCCTCTTCACTGGATAGTGGAAGAGGCTGGAAATAAATTTGGTTTCATTTCATTAGGTTTCATTTATTCTATTTGAAATAAATGATCAGAATTTTAAATTCCTCCCATTCTACTGCTGCTCCTCTCTAAAGTGGCATCTGGGTATAGAGGGCAGGGCTTATATGACCTTTTGATGTTAGACTGAAGGGATCCTCAAGCCTGACACTGGTTTTGGTTGTGTACAAGTTGGAATCTTCTGGGTAGTTGGCTCGGTTTCATACCTGGGCATTGTGCCAACATTTGCCTCTAAAGCTGATAAATTTGTGGTCTTGTGCCCCCTGTTTCTCCCCACTTCCCCCAGTTTGGCCATCTCTCAACAACTGCCTTTGGTGCTGGAGACCCCGGTGATTCTCTGCCGCATTCTCCTGTGGGCCTAAAGGCTCTCTAGTCAGTATCTATGCCATATAGGGATCAAGAGACACCACTTCCTGACCATGCTGCTCTGCTCTCTTAATGCTTTTGGGACCACAGTTAGTCCATCCATGCTACAGAACAGCTTCCTTCCACAGTCCCAGTAGGGAAAAGGCAAAAGCCTCTTTGCCCTTGGCGCTGCTGCTTCCTTCTCTGAGGCTTCGCAGGCCCAGGTCAGGTTGATTACATCATATTCTTCCCTCTCTTGTTTCTATTCCTTTATTTACCCCTGTTCATCGGAATGGGAAGAGACATATTTCTCCCCCTTGTCAAGTCTCTTACTTCTTCCTTCCTTCCATTGTTTGGGATTTTAACTTCCTAATGGGATTTTAATTGCTCTAGTAGAACTTAATAGTGCAATTATCAAATCTGGAACATTTTTACATAGCAGACATTGTATTTGGGCTATGCTGTCATATGGAACTCATTTAATAATCTCTACTTGACAAAGTTTAACAACTTGGCTGGGCATAATTCAAGAATGACTTCAGTCTAGAAAATGGCATGAATTTGTAGAAAATATTCTAAACAATTTCAGATGGTTTTACAGCTATCTCACTATTGTTCCCTGCTCCCACTGGAGGGCAAATAGTGGTAATAGTAAACATAGACAGACGGTTCATTTTTCCAAAAGGACTTCTTTTAATACTCTACTTATTTCCTTTCCTGAAGGCACAGCCATGCACCCTGGTTGACTGTAGAAAAGAAAAGGGCCCTGAGGAAAGTGGGAGTTTTTGCCTCTCTGCTAAGCCTTTTGTTAAAGGACATCAGTTGCACCACACTCACTGGTGAGTTACCATTTTGAAGAGGTTGTGAAGAGTGATGCTCAGTACAGGCATACCTCATTTTATTTTGTGCTGTGCTTTATTGCACATCATAGTGTGTTTTGTAAAAATTGAAGATTTGTGGCAACCCCGTGTTGAGCAAGTCTATTAGCACTATTTTCGCAATAGCATGTGCTACTTTTTGTCTCTGTGTCACATTTTGATAATTCTTACAGTATTTCAAACTTTTGCATTATTATTATATCAGTGTGATCAGTGATCTTTGATGTTGTTATTGTAATCATTTGGGGGCACCACAGGCTGCACTCACATGGGATGGCAAACTTAATCGAAAAATGTCGTGTGTGTTTTGACTGCTTCACTGACCGCCTGTTCCCCCATCTCTCTCTCTCTTGTTGGGCCTCCCTACTCCCTGAGACAAACAATATAGAAATTAGTCCAATTAATAATCCAACAGTGGCTTCTAGGTATTCAAGTGAAAGGAAGAGTCACATGTCTCTCACTTTAAATCAAAAGCTAAAAATGACTAAGCTCGGTGAGGGAGGCATATCAAAAGCCAAGGTAAACTGCAAACTAGGTTTCTTGTGCCAGTTAGCCAAGTTGCAAATGCAAGGAAAAAGTTATTGAAGGAAATTAAAAGTACAATTCCTGTGAACATGTGACTGATAAAGCAAAACACATCCTTATTGCTGATATGGAGAAAGTTTTAGTGATCTGAATAGTAGATCAAACTAGTCACAACATTCCCTTAAGCCAAAGCCTAATCCAGGACAAGGCCCTAATTCTCTTCAATTCTATGAAGGCTGAGAGAGGCAAGGAAGCTGCAGAATAAAAGTCTGAAGTTTGCAGAGGTTGGTTCATGAAGTTTAAGGAAAGCCATTTCTATAACATGAAACTGCAAGGTGAAACAGCAAGTGCTAATGTGGAAGCTGCAGTGAATTCATGAAGGTGGCTACACTAAACAACAGATTTTCCATGTAGATGAAACACCCTTCTGTTGGAAGGAGATGGCATCTACGACTTATTGTAGCATCAAAGCTTCAAAAGACAGGCTGACCTTCTGTTAGGGGCTAATGTAGCTGGTGACTTTAAGTTGAAGCCAATGCTCATTTAACATTCAGAAAATCCTAGGGCCCTTAAGAATTATGTTAAATCTACTTTGTCTGTGCTCTCTTAATGGAACAACAAAGCCTGTATGACAGTACATCGGTTTACAATATAGTTTACTGAATATCTTAAGCCTACTGTTAAGACCTACTGCTCAGAACAAAAAGATTCTTTTAAAGATTTTGCTGCTATTGGCAATACACCCAAGAGCTCTGATGGACATGTACAAGGAGATTAATGTTGTTTTCATGCCGGCTATCACAACATCTATTGTGCAGCTCATGGATCAAAGAGTAATTTTGACTTTCAGATCTTATTAAGAAATACATTTCTAAGGCTATTGCTGCTATAGTCTTATAGTCTTATTAAGAAATTCATTTTGTAAAGAAATGAAAATTAAAAAAAAAGAAATACATTTTGTAAGACTATTGCTGCTATAGGAACCACTATAGATAGTGATTCCTCCAATGGATCTGGGCAAAGTAAATTGAAAACCTTCTGGAAAGGATTCACCATTCTAGATGCCATTAAGAACATTTTTGATTCATGAGAGGAGGTCAAAATATCAACATTAACAGGAGTTTGGAAGAAGTTGATTCAATTCTCATGGATGACTTTGAGGAGTTCAAGACTTCATTGGAGGAAGTAACTGCAGATGTGGTGGAAACAGCAAGAGAATTAGTATAAGAAATGGAGCCTGAAGATATGACTGAGTTACTGCAATCTCAGGTTAAAACTTTAATGGGTGAGCAGTTGCTCTTATGGATGAGCAAAGAAAGTGGTTTCTTGAGATGGAATCTATACTTCTGATGCTGTGAACATTGTTGAAATGACAACAAATGATTTAGAATATTATATAAACTTAATAAAGGAACAGCAGGGTTTGAGAGGATTAACTTCAATTTTGAAATAAGTTCTGTAGGTAAAATGCTGTAAAACATCATCACATGCCACAGACAAATTCTTCATGAAAGTATGAGTCCATTGATGTGGCAAACTTCACTGTTGTCTTATTTTAAGAAATTGTCGGCCAGGCACAGTGGCTCAAGCCTGTAATCCCAGCACTTTGGGAGGCCGAGATGGGCGGATCACGAGGTCAGGAGATCAAGACCATCCTGGCTAACACGGTGAAACCCCGTCTCTACTAAAAAATACAAAAAACTAGCCGGGCGAGGTGGCGGGCGCCTGTAGTCCCAGCTACTTGGGAGGCTGAGGCAGGAGAATGGCATGAACCTGGGAGGCGGAGCTTGCAATGAGCTGAGATCCGGCCACTGCACTCCAGCCTAGGTGACAGAGCGACTCGGTCTCAAAAAAAAAAAAAAAAAGAAAGAAAAAGAAATTGCCACAACCTTCAGCAGTCACCACCCTGATCAGCAGCTATCAATATTAAGGCAAAAAAGATTAATAGCAAAAAGATTACTATTTGCTGAAGGCTCAGATTATTAGCATTTTTAGCAATAAAGTATTTTAAACTAAGGTATGCACTTTTTTTTTTTTTTTTTTTTAGACAGGGTCTTGCTGTGTCACCCAGGCTGGAGTGCAGTGGCGCAATCTCAGTTCACTGCAACCTCCACCTCCCGGGTTCAAGAGATTCTTCTGCTGCCTCAGTCTCCTGAGTAGCTGGAATTACAGGCGCCTACCACCACACCTGGCTAATTTTTGTATTTTTAGTAGAGACAGAGTTTTGCCATGTTGGCCAGGCTGGTATACCTTGTTTTTTTTTTGTTTTGTTTTGTTTTTTTTAACTTAACATAATGCTATTTCATGCTTAATAGACTACAATATAGTGCAAATGTAATCCATATGCAATGGGAAACCAAAAAGTTCATGTGACTTGCTTTATTGCAATATTCGCCTTATTGTGGTGGTCTGGAACCAAACCCACAATAGCTTCAAGGTATGCCTGTATAGACTTCTGTTTGCATTTCCTCCCACCATGTAGCTGGTACCTAGCCAAAGAGCAAGGGAGCTAAGTTTCATAATACTATATAAGTTTTGGTGCTTGGGGGCAAGGAGTGAAGCTCATATAGGACTTTAGTACGGCCATACTCTAACTCAGGTTTTGTCAGACAGGCTCGCCCTGGCATAGCATGCAGTCATGCAACTAATAATAACAGAAAATATCAAAGCAGCGGAACTCTTGATTCCTTAGCTCCAGCTGCTTGCTCCCTCAAATTTCCCATCTCAGTTAATGACACATGATATACCTAGTTTCTCAAGCTTATAATCCAAATCACCCTAGATTCTTCCTCTTCCTTTATTCTCCACATCCATTCCATCAGTCCTGCTGGTTTTACCTCCAGAATATTTCTTAAATCTGTCAATTCTTCATCTCTATTGTTAAGACCCTTGCCCAAACTCCAATATCCCTTACTTGAATTACTTCAATTGGGTCCAAATAGATCCTCTGCCTTGTTACCCTGGCTTTTCTAGCATCTATCCACCATAGAGCAGGCAGAGTGACCTTTGAAAAAATGCAAATTAGATCATATAATCTCCCACCTACTATTTGACAATACATTCTCATTATACTTTTGAAAAATACAAACTCATTACCACGACCATGTGAGCCACCCCTTTCTATATGTTTCCATCATTTTGGGTCACTCTGCCCCTCACTCACCCACCATGCTCTGGCTGCATACTCTGTTTCTTGAACACTTCAAGGTTGTTCCCACCTCAAGACTTTTGTACCTACTGAGGGCTCTACCTGAATGAATATTCCTTCTGGATCTTTAAATAGCTACTTTCAAATATGCAGAAAGCTTCCCTGACCACTCAAATTATACTAACTGCTCCCCTCTCGTCACATATCCTCTTGACGCATCGGTCTATTTTGTTTTCTTTATAGGACTTCAAAATCATCAAACTTATTTATATGTTGGCCTTTTATTGCTTGTTGCCCTACATTAGAATAACTCTATTAGCACACAGAAGAATACCTGGTTTCAAGGAGTGCTCAATGAATAATTGTTGAATGAATATAGGACCTTGTATCTTACTTGGTTTTTTTAATATGCATGACTCACTGAGAGAATCCATCATAGGAGAGGAACGAGTGGTAGGGCAGGAGTGAGGCATTGCCAAGAACACCACTAAATGCCTTAAGAAAGAATTTTCAGTGCTAATGTTCTCCTTTCAAACATATCCATTGTGGGTTTAGCACAAGTGCTGAGACCACAATAGAGAGCGGGGCAAGGATTTAGGATTCTGTGTGTCAGCCACTGCTGGGCCTGCCTAGCTTCTTGGATGCGTGATTAACACCAAGCCCCACCCCACCCCAAGTGTACCCACACTTTCCCCTTCCCAGCTGCCAGGCACATGCCCTCTTCTACCTTCAGTGTGAATATACCTCCTCTTTTCTCAATTATGCACACTGTACCTTTCCCCTAGTGTGTCACATTCTGCCTTCTTGGTGTGAAGAAGGCAGATCTTTGACTTTCAGATCTTATTAAGAAATACATTTCTAAGGCTATTGCTGCTATAGTCTTATAGTTGTATTAAGAAATTCATTTTGTAAAGAAATGAAAATTTAAAAAAAGAAGAAATACATTTTGTAAGACTATTGCTGCTATAGGAACCACTATAGATAGTGATTCCTCCAATGGATCTGGGCAAAGTAAATTGAAAACCTTCTGGAAAGGATTGCTGCTCTACCCCCATATCTCAGAAATCTTTCATGGAATCACTACAACTTTATTTTGGTAGATGGGCTCAAGACAGGGGTGGGCTGCACACGTGGACCCTCCGTTGGACACAGGTATTGGGGGTGAGCTTGGTGGGTAGGGGCAGATGCATCACGATGTTCCTGCTCTGCAGCTTAGTGTTGCCAAGGGGCCCTCCCATGTACACAGGACAGGAGTACACCGTCAGGTCGGCTGGGGGTGGCAGGTCGCTGGTGCCTGGGGCCTGTGTGCTGATGCTGACTGGAGGCAGAGGACTGGGTTGGCTGGAAGGACTGTCTTGCAAGGCTCCAGCTATTGGGTCCCACTCCGCATGTAGGACCTGTAGCCCGATCAGCAGCAGCCCTCTCTCTGGAACCGTGGGGTTTGGGCCGTTCTCCACCTGGGGGCGTCAGAAGCTGGTCAGGCAAGGCTAGGAAGCTGGGAGGTGGCAGGTGGGGAGTGGGGGTTGGGGGTTGGGAGGTCGTAGTGGACCGAGATCAGAGAAGCTAGCAGGGTTACCGAGGGGCAAGATCACCAATAAGGGGTAACTGCGAGGTGTAATTAGAGACTTTGAGGGGACTGGAACCGCGAACGAGGGGTGGCGCGAAGATACCCTGAGGTGCAGAGGGTTGCTGTTCATCTCCAGACGTTTATACGGGAGCGGACTGGAGACCGCGCCTCGGCTACCAGGGAAATTCGAGCTGGGCACATTCTGGTCCAGGGCAGCTTCCCCACGCAATGCCAGCAGCAGGCGGCGCGGGTGGCGAAAGGCTGACAGGTGGAAGACGCGCTCTGGTACATCACTGTTCGCGTCCGCGCCCACGCCCAAGTAGCGAACCAACAGCTGCCCACGGCGCGACAACTGTCGCAGCCAGTGCCAGGGCGGCTGCGGACCGGCCGGCGCATGAGGTCGCCAAGGCAAGGGTAGGCGGCCAGTCCAGAGAGCGTGGGCCACCGCAGCACAACGGCGGGAGGGACACGGGGGTGCGCCCTTCAGCTGCTGCAACAGGCAATCAAGGTCGCGTTGTAGCGTGCCCACCAACCGGCTCAGTTCCAGAGCCTCTGTCTCTAAGACGCCCTCCAGGGGCCGCCGCGCATTCGGCCCCAGCACTGACCTCGGGGCGCCAGACTCGTCTTGGCGAACCAGGTTGGTCAGCAGATCCTGCAGTGACTCCAGCCTCCGGTTGACTTGCACTAGGCGTTGCCGCAGTCGCCTTTCCGCGAGCTGGGCGCCTCCTCGAGACTCAGGAACCCACACGGGTGAACTCCGCTGCAGCGCACTCAAGAGAACGCGACTCTGGCGTCGCAACAGCCAGGCCTGGGGGCCCTCACTGAGTCCGCAGAGCCGGGGTTCAGGTGGTGAGGGCAGTAGGTGCATCTGGGCCTTGCACTCTGCCATTGCATCCAGCTCCCTTAGCTCTTGGGGATAGAGGTGAGGGGTGAGGGACAAGATGTACTCTCCCCACCCTAGACTCAAGAGAGTAAGCCTTTCTCTGATCCTTTACTGCCATCACCCCCCATAACAGTATGAATATTACCCCCATATACCTTTATTGAGACTGCTGTCCACATTTCTGTGGTGGGTAGCATTGCATTGTACTATTCCCTACCCCAAAACAGATACCTGAGTGAAGCTTACCTGGGAGGGGCATGAGCCTGGCGAGCAAAGACTGGGGTGTGTGTGGCTGGACCCAGTTCCTGCTACTGGGGCTCAGGCAGGCTTGCGTGAGGCTAAACAGAGCCTCCCTGTCCTCAGTGTCCTCCAGAGGACCCCCGTAGAAAACTGAAGCTGAAGATGAGGTTAGAGCCTTTCAGTTCCAGTACCTTCAGTTTCCACCACTCCCAAAACCAAAGCTGTGAATTATATCCCACCCCCACCCTCTTCCAGGCTCTCCTGGGGGCTGATGACTCCAAGGGGGACAGGAAGGGTCTTACCAGCCAGCTCTTGCATGGCAGCACGGGGATTGCTAAGACTTGCCCACAGCTGGTCTTGGGTCTGAAGAACCTGGGTTAGGGTCACTTGACTCCTAGAGAAGGGGAGCGGAAAGCAGGGTTTCACATATCATCTGTATGCTGAGGACTGTCAAGTCTTCTCTTCAGTTCGAACCCCTCTCCTGAGCTTCAGACCCATGAGGGTTCACTAGTCATTGCTGCTTGGCACCCCAAATACAACTTGCTTTCAACTGAAATCATCATTTTCCCCCATAAAACCTGTTCCACCTCCTATTTCAGTGAGAGATACCACTAGCCACCCAATTATCTAAAACAAAAATCTGAGAGTCATCCTTGACTCCTCCTTCCTCCTCACCCCATATTTATTCTCTATCCCTTCCATGGCTACTACCCTACCACCCATACCACAGTCTCTTCCCTGGAGATTTCCAGAGTCTCCTAAAGCTGCTCTGCTTGTCCCCAGTCCTGCCTCCTCTGGTCCATTCTCCACATTGTATCCAGAGTGATCTTTTCAACACACAAAAAGGATATTGTTTCTTCTTCTACTGGGACTACAGGCGCCTGCCACCATGCCTGGCTAAGTTTTTGTATTTTTAGGACAGACGGGGTTTCACCGTGTTAGCCAGGATGGTCTCGATCTCCTGACCTCGTGATCTGCCTGCCTCGGCCTCCCAAAGTGCTGGGATTACAGGTGTGAACCACCATGCCTGGCCTACCTTGCCCTAGTCTTAAAGGCCCTTTATAATGAGCCTTACTTCTCCCTCCTCAACATCCAGCATGTCCATGTCAACCACACTCAAGTCTCCTCCCTTCTGCTATTTAGGTCCCTCTGCTCAGAAAGGTCCATCTCTACCTGATTTGCCCCTGCTTTTAAGATTCAATTCAAAGTAAAATCTCAAAGTCTTTGGAGAAGCCTTCCCTAACTTCCCCTTGCCCTTGCTCTTTGGAGCTTCCAAAGATGAATTAGTTTTACTCATCCCAGCATACGGAAGATACTCAATGTTTGTTGAGTGATTGACTGAGCAGCTCACCAACGCCCCCTGTGTGCCTGCAGCCTGGTTCCATAGAGCTGCCGGTGTAGCAGGAGGCCATGGAGGAGGAGCAGAGGTAGTGCCTGGGTGGGGGGTTGCATATAGAGTCCTTGCTGGGCTAGCTCCACACTATCAATCAAAACATGGCCCAGCTCCAGGGACTGGTTCCAGAAAACAGGCATGGAGTGCTGAGTCAGCACAGCTGGGGAGGAAGGAGAGTGCTGAGTCAGCACAGCACAGTTGCCCTCCCACTTCCAATTTGAGAGCCTGTAGGGGGTTAAGCTCCTCACCTGGCAAAGAAGCACTAGACTCTGCAGGCACAATAAGCCAAAGACGAAAATCTCTGTGAACAGTGGCTACATTCCTGCTTTCAGGTTGGCCTAAAAGCTGTTCTGATTCCAGGTCTGCAACCACTAGAGTCAGACAAGGGTCTGAGATCAGTCCTCGGGTAAAGGGTTGGGCAGAAGTCTAGGGATCAGACTTGAGGCTAGGGGTGTCAGGAGTCAGCTACAAGGCCAAGTGGACAGGTTTGGTGCTAGGTCACTGGCCATCAGTCCTGAGATTTCAAGCTAAGGCCCAAGTGTAGGATAGGATCCTGGCAGCCAATCTAGGCAATAAACTCACCTTTGGCTCTGCCTAACAGTTCCAGCAAGAGCTGTAGCAGCTCTTTCGGCCAATGGGGCATCAGATGACAGTTGTCCAGCACCAGCCAGTGCCCCTCATACATAGCCTGGGATAGAGTGCTGACCACAACTGAGACCGGGTCCCAGACTTCAGAGCCCAGGGCTATCACCTGCAGATGCTTCTGCCCCTGGGGACCAAAAAAGAGATGGCGGCATGACTCAAAGTGATCCTAGGGTGACCTGAGGGACCCAAACTAATGCTACCATTATCCCAAAAGTCCCTAAATAGAACAGAAAGATCCATGAAAATGCTTAGAGGGGGTCCCCACGCCCCAGCCTACAGGAACCTGGTCACTCTGTGACCAAAAGACTAGGTTCAAACCTGCTGATACTTGGCAGCCAGATTCTGGATGACAGTCAGAGGATGCAGAGTGGCTGTGGGGTGGCCAGGCAGTGGCAACAAGATCAGCATGGGCTGAGTAGCCCGACTATGTTTAAAGGGCATGGTGGGAGTGCCCATGTTTTCATCCAGGGGCCGACCCAGGAGGCTGGTGGTGAAGTCTGCCAGGGCACCTGCCAGGCACTCAGGTCGCAGAACGCGCCACAGGATCAGCTTCTGGAGGAGGCTAAGTGGCTCAGGCCCAGGCCCAGGTGCAGGACCCAGCACTGTGGATGACAGTGACAGGTAAGCCTGCCAAGCATTGGAGTGGCCTGCCAGGGAGGCACACAGGCCAACAAATGGGGGCAGCAGCTCTAACATCTCACATTCATGCCAGGCTTTTGGCCCAAGCCAGGCCGGTCGAGCCACACCTGAGACTGGCTTGCTGTGGACTGTGCTGGGAGAGGCTGCTAGTCCAGGCCAGAGTGCCAGTCTTTCCAGCTCTGATGCTTTCCCTGTCACTTGCAGCAGAGCCAAAGCACCCAATGCACCCACCAATGGTACCTGGGTAAGGCCCAGTGCTGTCACAGTGCTGCCCAGCAGCTGGCGGGTCAGGTGTGCTCTCAGTTGCAGTAGATGACTGGCCAGGTCCTCCCCGTGATTAATCTCACGTGGCTTCATGCTATCCAGAGCCTGCTTGGTGACTGCCAGCCACTTCTCTGGGCTCATACGGAAAAGTGGCAGCAGGTTCTGCAGTTGGCTTAGGGCCTTTACCATGGCTATTCCATGCCAAACCACAGGCCGATAGGGTGCCCATGATACCATTTCCTGTAGTTTCTGCCCTTCTAGCTCTTCACAATGGGCACGCAGCTGGCATAGCTTTCCTTGGGCCCTCACCATGTTCCGCAGAAACTTGGCTGGCTTCTGACGCTTTGGATTCTGGAACAGCAGCATCGTCAGCAGCCGCTCCTGCATATACTCATTTGTTGGATGGATCTGGCCCTTTCCCACAGTCCCCAAACATCTACATTCATCTCCACCCCCTTACCCAGGTCCATCCAATACTCATCTCAACCCACAGACTGAGCCCCCAAGCACCTCAGCAGCCTCCACAGCCTTGCAGGTATCTAGGGCTCTGATCTTTAGGTTCTGCCAGCGGGTCTCGAGCTCAGGACACTCTCTGCACAAGATTTCATGCAGCATCTGTTCTTCCAGTATTTCCATGTTCAGGCCCAGATCCAGCACATTCAGCCCCTTTAGCAGTTCACAACCTAGCACTTGGGGTAACATGGGAGATGCTTAACCTCTTCCCCTTGGCAGAGCCACGGGGTAGAGTAGACAGGGAGTATGGCTCCCTGCTATAGACCTGAGCCTGCTCTGGGCCAGGTTGAGTGAAGCCCTCTTAGGGCTGGTGCTGAGGGCCTAGTGTGTCCACACAACTGTGCTGGCAATTTGCCCTCTGGGCCTCACCTTTTTCCATAGCACAGAGGGAGAGGGTGGTGCTGAGATACAGACAGAAGCCAGGCTGCACCTGGGGTGGGCTCAGCTGCTCCCGCTGCAGCAGCCATTGCAGTTCTTGGCACCCTAGACCCAGCTCCACGTTGGTCAGTAGCACAGGCAGGCCTGTGAGAGGGAGGCAAAGGAACCCTACCCACGATGCCAGCACCCATGATCCCCATTCCCCATCCACGAGGTCTGGCTCCGACCAGCTTCCCTGTGGCTGATAGGAGGGTTTCCACAAGACGCTTCAATATAGTTAGTGCCCGGGATGAAGGATGGGAACTGAGGTTAGACTGAGGTGTTGGGAGGCCTGTGGGGTCACAGAATGGGGCGAGTCAAAAGGGGTCCAGGGTGGGTGGGGACCAGTTCTCACCACAAGCAGCTGCCTCCTGGAGCTGAGAACCTAGCTCCGGGTCAGCACCTGAAAGAACACTAAGGTAGGGAAGAGACGGAAGCTGAGTCTCATAGGCTGGCTTTGACCCCTGGCTCTCTGTCTTCTCCTCTTTCTCTTCATTTTCCTCTTGCTCTTTCTCCTGCTCATTTTTTCTTTCCTCTGCCTTCTGCTCTTTTGTCTGGTCCTTAGCCTCATTACTGTCTTCACTATCATCATCTTCCTCTTTCATGTCCATTTTACTCTCTGTGTTTTGATTTCTCATGAGGCCTTTCCCTGGGGCAGAAAGATTCAGAGGAGCTCTTCTTAGGGGAGGAATCAGACTCCTTAGGGGAGGAATTCACTCAAGGGCTCTATTTCATGAGGGAAGGTCTGCGGGACGACATCTTAGGAAAGTTGCTTAAGCTCTCTATGACTCAATTTTCTTATCTGCAAAATGAGGTTGATATTAGTGGCGACCTCACAGGGTTACTGTGAAGATTAAATTAAATTATACATAGAAAACACTTAGATGTGCACATAGTAAGCACTCAATAAATGTTGGCTCTCAAAATTATTACTCTAAAATTCCAGGGAGGGATCCTACTCATCCTCTATCTTCCCATAGCCTCTCTTCTGTATTTTCTGTGCCTTTTCTTCTGCCTCTTGTAAGGGCATTTGTGGGATTTAGGGCCCATCCAGATAAGAATCAGGGTGATCTCATTCAAAGTCCTTAACTTAATTACTCTGAAAGAACCCCTTTCCAAATAAGGTCACATTTTTCTCACAAACTCAATCCCCAGCCTCTTCTTCTGGGAAATAAACACTCTATTCCTTCTCCTAGAAAATGTTCCTTCCAATACTCCACCCAGAAGGGTCCCCGATCCAAACAGAGCCAACAGAAATATTACCCAGGATTTCTGAACATTGGATAAATTTGGGTAGTGCTGAGTAGACCAGGGAAGTGGAAAATCATGGACCAATCAGTCATGTAGATTCAGAATCATTGTAATAAAGAGAAAAAATAAATGTGACCAAATTGATTCCTGTAGTATAGGCTGGTGCAATCTGGGACATCCTGATCACAAAAATGCAGTGTCCTCATTATGAAGGGAAAGACCACAAGAGGCTGAGTGATGGGCAGTTCAGATACTCTGGAAGCATTGCATTTATTATGTCTGCTTACCTCTACCCTCAGTGGGGGCTGGTGCCAAGCATCTATTCTCTGCCAGAGGTAGCGGGTCCAACCACATGAGGGCCTGGTTGCTGGGGTCAAGCAGCAAAGGCCAACGGCAACTACTGTAGTGGGTGGGGCTTCGCAGAAGCAAGCCTGCCAGGTGGGCTGACTTTGCCTGTGGCTTCAGGTTTCCATCCCACTGGTACTGTTCAGATGCAGAGCTCAGCAGGGACAGAATATTGAAGGGAGAGTGTGTAGCCAGCAGGGGCTTCTTTGGTGGTATGCTGACAGATTTTTGCTTCTGCTTCAGTGCCTGTGCCACATCATCTGGGCCCAGGGCCTCCTGAAAGCCCCTACACAGAGCTAACCACTTGTCCAGTAGCTCTTGGCGCCGCAGTGGTGGGAAGGGACCCAGGTAGATGATGGCAGCTGAGCATAGGAGGGCATCTCCGAACACAGTCATGCAGCGTCCCTTCAGCTTCTGGAGTGGACGGGAAGACCAGAGGCTGTGTAGGCCAGTGAGGAGGGTGCAGGGAGAGATATGGCAGAGGGAGGGCAAGGTGGGGTGTGGAGGAAAACATGGCAAGGAGTGCAGAGAGGGACAGAGGGAGGCAGTGAGGGCACAGGGAGGAGCGGGGGAGTGGCATGAAAGGAACTTTGGGGGAGACATCTTGGAGAGGGATGGTTACCTGGAGCTGTATAGTCCAGGCATGCATAGGCATGAGCAGTGCAGCCTTCATGGGCCATTTGTGATACTGCCCACGCTGTGCTTGACTGAGGGTCTTTGCCACACAGTTGTGGGAAGCTTGGGCATCCTCCACCATCTTAGCCAGGGCCAAATTATTCTCCAGGGTCTCCTGGGCCTGAAACTGGTAGTAGCCCAGGCGGGCCTGCTCCCGAATGAGTGTTGCCTCCACTTGCTGCAGCAGCAGGCCCGTGGGCAGTCCCCGGCAATGTGCCAGCCCATAGTGCAGAACAGCCCAGAGCCAGGCTGCCAGGCTGGCTGCAGGTCGGCTCACTGCCCGCAGGGCTGCATCACTCATACCTGGAGCTTTCAGAATTAGATGTAACTTTATCAGCTGTGAGTCTGTTATCTTCTCCTTGGGGAAGAACACCAGCTCCTGGAAGGATGTATGTTAAAGGGATGGGGAAGACACGGATGCTCTGGACCTTGACCCAACAGTTTAGCCTTGCCAAGTCTCCCTTTTATGCCTCCCCTATCCTCCTTCATTGTGTTCCACCCTTCCTACCTGATAAAAATCCTCAGTGCATAACAGCTGTTTGGCACTTGCCCAGCCTGTTTCACGGTGGAACAAGTCACACATTGCATCAGTCACCCGGACCACAGATTCTGGTGGTGCTCGATAGCTCCGTATCTCCTCGAAGTCAGCCACCTGCAGCTGGCTCAGAGGCTCCAGAAATGCCTTGCTCATCTAAATGAGGAGAGATAACTTCTAAAGTGAGCTCCTGAGATGTTCTGTTCTTCCTTCAAGGTGTTTCTAGGGGGATCATCTCCTCCTTGGAGTCCCCATGAGAGGTCACTCCCCAAGCCATCCTATTACCTTTGTCCCCTCCCCCCAGAAGACTCCATGATGAGTCACTCCATTCTCTCCTCTTGGTATCCTTAGAGGGATTGCCCTCTTTCAGGAGAGGAGCAGTGCAGGGCAGGCAGCAGGAAGAGCCCACCTGCTCCAGGAAAGCCTCTTGCTGAGCCTGCAGGGCATCCCGCTGCTTGGCGAGGTCCTCAATGAGGTTCTCTTGATGCCTACACTCTTCTAGCTGCTGCTTGTATAGGAGCTTGCTTTGCTCTAGCTGCTGCTGAAACATGCTGAGGCTCTGCAAAGAGATATCCAGGCCCTGCAGTTCCAGATCCTGAGCCATATGGGAACACCCCAGAAGACCCTATGATCCCGGGACTCTAGCATACTCCTCACTTGAAAGACTGACCACGTTGAACTCCAAGTAGGCCACAGAGAGAGGCTGAGCTCTGGGTCTGTCACTTATTAGTCTGTGAGTTACATATCTAGTAATGCAACCCCAAGTGTGTGGTTGCTTTTTCTGCAGCCGCTTCACCCAAAGAATATGTGTGTAACAGTTACATTACATTACTCTATATTTTAGTTGACCCATTAGCAGCAGTTGTCACAGAAGACAGTTCCCTCCCTCTTGAGGCATCCCCCTCTGTTGGCCTTCGTGATACTGTGTTCTCCTTGGGCTTTCTCTAACTTCTCTGGCTGCTCTTTCTCATTTCCTTCCTCTGTGAGCTTAACTATTCCTCATCAATTTTTTCAGAGCTTCCTTTCTCTTCTCACTCTACACTTATAAAAGCCTTCTCTGATCTAATGGCTTTGATTCCTACTTATGTTCCAACTGCCAAATCTCTCTCTCCAGCTAGGTTCCCTCCCAGCCCCATACCACGTATTCATCTGCCTAGTGGAAATCTCTTGGGTGTCTCACAGGCCCCTCACATTCCACATGTCCCCACATGAATGTATTTGGTTATGCCTCCTCAGCTGTCCTGCAATCTGACTCCTCTCCTGTGTATTCTTTTTCTCAGAGAATGGTGGCAAGATACACTCAAGTTTCCCAAGGAACAAACTGAGTTGTTACGCTTGGCTCCATCTCCTGTATACCCCAAATCCAGCCCATCTTTGAGGCCCTTCAATTCTACCTCCCAAATGCCTCTCGTGTACACTGCCCTTCCCAACGTTGGTCACTCACACTCAGGCCCTCTCACTCCTCACCTTCTGCACTGGCCTCCTAACTGGTCTCTCAGTTTTTATTCTTACTCCCCTCCTTTTATCCCCCCACTGCAGCCTAGCTGGTTTTCTAAAAGCTGAATCATTGTCATTAACACTTGTCATTTCTACATTTGATTGACAATACCCCCATGACCAGACCCCTACTCATCATTCCAATCTCATCTCTTTTCTCTCTCCTAGCATGCTACTTTCCAGCCATTCCTGACTTTCAGTTCCTCCAACGTGGCACACACTCTTTTGCCTCTAGGCCTTTCACATACTGTTATATCAACCTGGCCCCTTTCAAACACAGATCAAATCTGACCTAAGTTTCAGTAATCAACTTTCATGTACTTTATTCCTTTGTTTACATAGTTAGGGAATTTTCTGAGCTCCTACCATGTTATATACATGCTCTGTGCTGCATAGCAGGGCACTCTGCTTTCTCTAGAAAGTTTTTCTTGATATTTTGGAGCACTCTGAACTTACTCCGTTATAACATGGTTTTGTCATTGCCTGGATGAGTATATCTTCTGCTAAACTATAAGCACCATGAAGGTAAGGATAGTGCCCTATCTTCTCTTATTAGGAAGCAACCTAACCTTTTTTTTTTTTTGGAGACAGGGTCTCACTATGCCACCCAAGCTGGAGTGCAATGGTGCAATCATGTCTCACTGCAGCTTCAACCTCCCGGGCTCAGGTGATCCTCCCACCTCAGACTCCTGAGTAGCTGGAACTACAGATAGGTGCTACCATGCCTGAATAATTTTTTGTAGAGACAGGGTTTTGCCATGTTGCCCAGGCTGGTCTTGAACTCCTGAGTTCAAGTGATCCATTGGCCTTGGCCTTCCAAAGTGCTGGGATTACAGGCGTGAGCCACTGTGCCTGGCCTAACCTAATATTAATAGTAACTAACATTTATTGAGCTCTTACTATGTGCCAGCACATTTAAATACTATACATGTAAGATCTTGTTTAATCCTCATTACAACCTTATAAGGTTAGGGAAGTCTCCCCAACCTTTCTGGACCTTTGTTTTCTCATCTGTAAAGTGAGAAAAGAATAGCTACCTCAGAAAGGTGTGGCAAGGATTCTGTCATCTATCTATCTATCTATCTATCCATCCATCTAGATGTAAATGTAGGCATGTATTAACATAGACATAAATATTAAGAAATGCCTGAACAAAAAATAAATTTTTGTTGAGTGCAATAATGAAAAAATTAACCAGTTGAATATAAGAGAGTAAAGAGATGGAGGGGCCCAGACTGAGTCCTGGGATTTGGCTCAGTGGCTGGTAATGCCATTTCTTGGGGTGGGGAACACTGGAACAAGTACACACTATTATGGCTATTGATTGAATGACCAAGGGATCTGACTCTGAATGACCCTGAGACTACAAACATCTCTTATCCAGATCTTTGGCTTACTGTGTTCTGCTCTGGTATAACTGACTCACAGATCAAGGAATACTAGCACCCCCTAAACCAGATCAACAATCCTGGTATTAATCATCTTGGGAAAATGTAGGGCAAAAAACTGGGAAAGGGGATTTCTGTTGCTCTTTGACTTTGTTTTCTTTCTTTGCAACTTAACTGAGTCTTGAGGTCTAATCTAAGCTGTTCATCCTAGGTGGTGAATAGTAGGGGGGCATCAGTACCTTTAAAACTCCAGGGGACACCATTTACATCAAACACAATGAAAACCACATTAGTAGACACGACATATGCCATGTATCTGGAATTGTGTGGCACTGGATGATAGTCCTAAGGGCACTCATCAGAAGAGCTGGCTAGGTGTTAGGAGCTTAAGACCTGAAACCCTAGTAGAAAGATTATCTGAGTGTGACATGGGCACTAGTTCACTGCTCTGAAGTTATACCAGAACATTTATCAAAATCTTGTGTAGTAGGAAGAAAAGGTGCTATTTTAGAATTCCTCTTATTAAAAGCAAAACTGCTCTTTAGTTTGGGAAAACACCTTTAGCTAGGAGTATTTGGCTTTAGAAGGTGTGATAAGCCCTATCATCACCAATTTTAGCCAGCTATAAGAAGTCTGTTTATTCAAAGAATAAGATTGTTCTGTATAAGACAGCAAAAGGTTTTGAGGTTTCAACTAGAAGGGCATGCTAAAGGAAAAGTGGGATGGCTCAGAAACATTGTAGACCAGGTATTAGAGAAATGAGAGAGGAAAGGAAAAGTTGGTCACTGGAAAATGCCTGGTAGAGGAGGGTGAATAAGAAAATTCAGGACACTCTTGTCTAGTATACCATTATAAATCTACTTCTGGTTCTATGCTATAGCATAAATTTCTCCCTGCTGCCATCACCCATCTACATGTCCTCACTGTACACAACAGTTTTGTTTGTTTGGTGCTTTTGTGGAAGAAAGGGTATAGGGACAAAGTGCTATGGAAAAAGAGGATAATTCTAAGAGGTGAGTGAGTGGTGACTGAGATGTAGTCCCTGCCCCAACCCCCATGGGAATCTACAGCATACTGAACTTCTCATGATCAAGGTGCTAGGGGCAACCAGAAGCAGATGCTTGGATTTCACACATTATGAAGAATCAATCTGATTTTAGCTGTGTCATGGGAAACTTTTGAACCTAAGCTGTAAAGGAGGAGGCAGCAGAGATTAGAGAGATTTTCTAGGGGAAGTGGAAGCTTAGGGGGACAAGAACTAAGGTTCATTCTGGTTGCTTCCTTTCAAGACCCCTTTTGGGCTTCTGCTTTGACACCACCATGGAAGCCTCAAAATCGTCTCCTTACCTTGCTGGAGGCTTTCAGCTGCTGTTCCAAGTCAGAGATCAGATTGGCATGGGTACCATGCTCCTTAATCAGCATTCTCAGATTCTCCAAGGCATTCTGGACCCTGGAGATACAATGTGCTGGTGAGGAAACCCAAAGGAGCAGAAGGAGGTACATTGCAGGGGATGGGACCACTCACCGCTGGGCCTTGTTCTTAATCTTCAGGATTGTCTGTTGCTGCAGCATCAGGAAAGTGTCCAGGAAGTCTAGGAAGGTCTTAGGGGTGACGAGTGGCAATGCAGGGCACAGGTGCTCATGGTAGTGGGTGGCCGAAAGGTGGATAAGAGCCATGGCTTTGGCCACACTGGGAATTGAGGCCTGGAGGTCTGGGTACTTCCAGGAGCCTGCAATGGGCATGGCTTTAGCCTCACTTTGTGAGCTTGTAGGAAAACAGGAAAGGAAAGGGATCATCTCCTAGCTCAAGAAGAAGGGTAGGAAATGTGAAGGGGGCTCTGTAGGCTCTAGAGAGGGAGAGAGAGATTGACCTAGGTAATAACCCTCATTAAAGCCTGGTAAAGATGAGTGGTAAGGACAAGTAAAAAGGGCTCACCATCATCAAGGGGTAGACTCCGAGCACCCTCCAGGTGATGCTGGGCCACTTTGACCAGGGCAGCTTGGTCCCAGGGTTCATAGCGGTCAATGCTGGCAGTGGCCAGTTGAAGGAGCCTCAGGAAAAGGGGGGAGGGCAGCTGCTTGTGGGCCTGTTTATCTCCAATCAGGAAGAACAGGTGAAGGTGGCTGCACACTTGCTGGTGGAACCTGTGGGCCAGGGCTCAGCTAATGTCCTCCCCTTTACCTTTGCTTGCCCCTCCTGGCCCTAGTCCCAACCAGACCACTTAGCCCCAATCTCTCAGCCCTTATGGCAGCCCACAGAATTCCTTTTGGCCAAGACAGAGTAAAAGCAGAGCAGACTCGGGTATGGGGTTCTTGGCCTCACCTCTGCAACACCATTTCCTTCTTGATGTTCTGTTTGGCACCAAGGTTCTCCCTGGGGAAGTGTTCTTCAATGCGGTCCAAATCCGCTTCTGTGTACTGGCCAGGGAAACTGCCTGAGGTTGCCAGGGCCAGGAGGCGATGAAGTGTAGTGAGATCCACACCACTGGGTACCAATAGAGCCACAGGCTGGCTTAACAAGCCAGCACGCCAGCTGGCATCTCGTAGACATTGGAGAATGTCCTCCTCTGACCCAGATGGTAGATGAAAGAAATGGGTCTGACATATACTAGAAGCCAGAGTGATGGCAGTGTGGCGCCCAGTACCCAGAGCCCCCGAAAGCAGCAGGCCATGCTGCCGGGGCCTGGCCAACACCCGGACCAGGCGGGCCACATGCTGTGCCATGGAATGACACCGGGCAAGGTGGGGGCTCAGCTTCAGTTGAGCAGCTGAGGTGGCCAGCTGCTCCTCTAGCTTCTCCCACTGCCGTTCCAGGTACAAATTGGGGGTTTCAGACTTAGGCCCCAGTGTCAGCTCCTGACTGAAGACCACGTCTGAGGGCTTTTCCTGGGGATGTAGTAGTAGCACTGGTAATAACAGGGGTGAGACCAGGTCCATCTGGGGTGCCTTCTGCCACCAAGTCTTGAATGATCTCCTTACCTGGAGCCTATAGTTGGATGCCCTTGTGCCTTTCTCTTGCCTTATCTTGTGACTTATGCTTTCCCTCATCCCTCTGCTTACTGGTCCTGTAGATGGTGTTAGACTCGGATCCCTGGAGTTTGAGCCTGTGGCGACCTGAAGTCCATAAGGCTCCTCTTCCTCCTCTGTTTCACTGTTGCTGTTGCTGAAGTCCTCCCACTGGGCCAACTCCCCTTCAGATTCTACTTCGGGCACCCTCTCCTCCTCCTTCTCATCCTCCTCATGGTCCTTGACCAGGTTCTGGGGCCCTGGACCACAACAGAAGACACTCTGAGCTACTACTAGGAGCAGCTTGGCACAATAGGAGCGTTCCCTAGGGCTGTCCAGCCGGTCACAAAAGGTTCTCTGTGCCTCATGCAACCAAAGACGCACCACATTGCGTGTGGCCATCATAATGGTCAGACGAGTGCCACGCAGGCCTGACACCCGGCGCAAGTGCTCCTGGTGGTTGGGATAGTCCACAAAGCCTCGGGAGCCTGTTCTATTAGGCAGCAGCTGCAGGTTGCTCAGTAAGTGGCTCACAGAGTGTGGGGAGAAGTGGTAGTGTGGGTGGAGGGGTGAAGGCATGAAGCAATTGCACACAGCCTCCCAAGCCTCTACTGAGGCCCTAACTAGGGCTCGTGCCAGAGCACGCTCCCGCTCCACAGAAGGGAAACGCTCAAGCCAAGCCTGAATAATAGGCACATGTCTGTCCAGCAGGGTGGCCTGGGTCATGCTTTCCAGGGCCAGGACTGTGAAGAGTCGGAAGAGGCGTGGACACAGTGGGCGCTCACAGTAGCCTGGCACTGTGACAGTGGCAAGGAAATTGACTGTAGGCTGCAGTGTCTGCAGTTCCAAGGTGCTGTGGGCATACACAGTGCCATCCATGGCCTGGCGCAGAGTCTCCAACACTGGCTGGCAGCTCTTCTCTGGGTCTATGGGACATGAGGAATAATAATGAGGACATGTAAAAGTCCACATGAGAGTATCAGTCTGTTCCTTCTATTCCTGCTACACACGGTTCTAAAGGAATTTTGTGAATCTGACATGTTGGGACTCGGTCACATTTGAGTAAGCTATTCTCTCTCCCCAACATTCTCCCTAAAATTGAGGAATTTCTTCTCCCTTCTCCCGAGATCCTATCTCTTCTCCTTCTCCCTAGTTCCTAGCTCCCTATCCTATTTGGAAGCTGAGAAGGATAGAAACCAGATCTGACCACAATTAGGGGGAAAGTGCAATCATTTCAGTCAAAGAGAATAGAGTTATATCACATGTACACACAAAAAAATCAAATTTAGGCTGGGGTGTGGTGGCTCACCCCTGTAATCTTAACACTTTTGGAAGCTGAGATGGAAAGATTTCTTGAGGCCAGGAGTTCAAGACCAACCTGGGTAACAGCAAGACCTTGTCTTTACAAAAAATGAAAAATAAAATAGCTGGGCCTGGTGGCGTGTGTTGTAGACCTGTCTACTTGGGAAGCTAAGGCTGGAGGATCACTTGAGCACAAGAGCTTGAGAGAGCCGTGATCGCACCGTCCAGCCTGAGTGGCAGAGTGAGACCTTGTCTCTAAAAAATGATAATAATAATAATAAATTTCAAAAACAAACTTTATTAAGACACTATTTACATACAACAAAATGTATACATTTTAAGTATACAGTTCAGCAAGTTTTGACTAATGTACACACCTGTGTCATCACCACCCCAATGATATTTAGAACATTTTCATCACCCTAGAAAGTTCCTCATGCTCCTTTAAAGTCAATCAATCCCCCTGCCACCACCATCATAGGCATTGTTATGTGATCTGATTTCCATCACTATAGGTTAGCTTTGTCTGTTCTAGAACCTCAAATAAATAGAATCATACAGTATATACTTGATCATGTCTATCTTCTTTTACTCAGCAGGTTTTTGAGACTCATCCACGTTTTTGAGTGTTTCCGTAGTTTGTTCCATTTTATTCCTGAGTAGTATTTTTCTGAGAGCCCCCAGTTAAACTGGTGTTCTAGTACCAGAGCAGCCAACAACCCTGCCCTAACAGGAAATAAAGGGGAGCTGAGTGTGGGGGTTTACAGTGTGCCTTTCACAGGATACTTCTTTTATCTGATGGACTGCCTAATGCCTAGTTGTCTGACCTGTGACCAGAGAGTCCTTCACACAGAAAACTTGCTCTGATTCTTTAGATAGAAGGACAAATTCAATACACCACAACAATAGGAAACAAGTTCAAAGATTTTTACTTAATCCTGTGCAAGGAGGGCATAATGAGCCAGGAGGTCATCAGTCTTCCATCCTCATGTCACCTGAGGCAGCAATGAAGAGTCAGAGAGAGAGAGAGAGAGAGAGAGAGGAAATGCGGGAGGAAAGGAGGAATGGAGGGAGGGACTGGCAGTATATATAAGGAAATAGGGTGTGGGTCATTTTAAGTTTTCAGGCAAATGCCTGAATGGCCTGTTTTTAAAGGAAAGGAGGGAAAGCAGGGAACTAGTCGGCTAGGTGGGAGAGGTGCCTCTAAATTCTTATCTCTTGCCACCACCTGGAGTCATTTGGGTATATATGTGGATTTACCATTATACAGAACAATGCTACTGTGAACATTCATGTATACTAAGTTTGAGGATATGTGGTTCTCATTTTACTTGGGTGAGTACCTAAGAGTGGAATTGCTGGGTCATATGTTAAGTAACATTTAATTTACTAAGAAACTGGCATATATTTTTTATAGTGGATGTACCATTTTACATTCTCACCATCAAAGTGAGAGAGTTTCAGTTGCTCTACATCTTTGAAAACACTCGTTATTGTCAGTCTTCTTAATTATCACATGGTGGTTTAAATTTGCAGTTCACTGATGCCTGATAGTATCAAGCATCTTTTTGTATACTATTGGCCACTCATACATCTTTTGTGAAGTGTTGTCTGTTTAAGTCTTTTGTCCATTTAAAACATTGGGATGATGTTTGTTTTCTTATTGAGTTGTAAGAGTTTTTATGTATTCTGGGTTCAAGTCCTTTGTCAGATACATGTATCATGAGTGTTTTCTCTGTCAATAGCTTATTTTTTCGTTTTCGTAACAGTGTCTTTTGAAGGGCATAGGTTTTCAATTTTGATAAAATTTAGGTTTTGTGCCCTAAGAAATCATTGTCTAACCAAGGTCACACAGATTTTTCTCCAATTTTTTTCTAAAAATTTTATAGTTTTAGCTTTTACATTTAGGTCTGTGATCCATCTATAATTTATTTTTATCTATATTTTGAGGTAGAATACATGGTTCATTTTTTTCCATGCATATATCCAGATGTTCCAGTACCATTCTTTGAAAAGCCTATCCTTTCCCCCCATTGAATTATCGTGGCACATTTATTAAAAATCAACTGGCCATATATGACTACTTATCAGATTTTCTGTTCTATTCCATTAGTCTATATGTATATCCTTATATCAATACCACACTCTCTTCGTTACAACAACTGTAGAGCCAGTTTTAACATCATAGTGTGGGTGTCCCAACTTCATTCTTTTTCAAAGTTGCTTGGCTCTTCTAGATCTTTTGCATTACCATATAAGTTTCAGAATAAGTCTGTCAACTTACCAAAAAAAAATCTGTTAAGATTTACCTTGGCATTGCATTGAATCTATAGATCATTTGGGGGAGAATGAGGACCTTACTGATACTGACTCTTCTAATCTATGAACATCATAAATTTCTCCATTTATTTAAGTTTCCTCTATCTCAGCAATATTTAGTCATTTTCAGTATCCAGATCTTGAATGCTTTTCATTAAATTTATTCCTAAGTATTTTATCCTTTTAAATGACTTTTAAGTAATATTTTAAAATTTCAATTTCCAATGGTTTGTTACTAGGATATAGAAATACAAACGATTTCAATGGATTGATTCTGTATCCTGTGACCTTGATGACTTAACTTATTTATTGTAGTAGTTTTATGGGGTTTTAGAAAAATATTTCTTTGGGGTCTGTATGTAGACAATCATATTATACGCCAATACAGACAGTTTTAACTTGTCTTTTCTAATTTTAAAAGCTTTCATTTCTTTTTCTTAATTGCATCGATGTGGTCTCCAGTACAATATTGAATAGAATCAGTGAGTATGTTCTTGCCTTTTAACTGATTTTAGGGGGACAGTATTCAATATTTAACCATTAAGTATGTATTTAGCTGTAAGTATAATAGACGCTCTTCATCAAATTGAGAAAGTTATCTTCTATTCCTAATTTCCTGGGAGTTATGGAATAGTGTTGGAATTTTGTCAAGTGATTTTTATCTACTAACATTACTTACTCATTTGCTCCTTTATTCTGTTAATGTGAGCTACACTGATTGATTTTTCAATGGTGAGTCAGCTTTGCCTTCCCAGGATAGACTCCATTTGGTCTTAAGATGTTATTATTTTTGTATGTTGCTGAATTTTATTTAATAATATTTCAGTGAAGATTTATTTTTGCATTTAGGTTTATGAAAGATAACAGTTTATTTCTTTTCTTGAAATGTCTTTGTCATGGCTTAGTATTCTCCGTTTTCTGAAAAAGGATGTGTAAGTTGTACTTTCTTTTCTAAATACTTGATATAATTCAACTGTATAACCATCTGGGACTGGAAACATTTATTATTATGCATTCAAACTTTTCTTAGGTATGAGGCTGTTCATTTTCTATTATTTTTCTTCTTTTGGTCAGGCTTTGACAAGTTATGTTTTTGTAAGGCATGTGATACGGTTTGGCTCTGTGTCCCCAACCAAATCTTGTCTTGAATTGTAATCCCCATATGTTGAGGGAGGGACCTGGTGGGAGGTGAGTGGATCATGGGGCCAGTTTCCCCCATGCTGTTCTCATGATAGTGAGCAAGTTCTCACAAGATCTGATGGTACATCTCCTCATCCCCCCACCCCCACCCCACTGCTATGTAAGACGTGCCTTGCCTCCCCTTCGCCTTTTGCCATGATTTTAAGTTTCCTGAGGCCTCCCCATTCATGCGGAACTGTGAGTCAATTAAACCTACTTTTTTTTATCTTTTGAGACGGAGTTTCATTCTTGTCACCCAGGCTGGAATGCAATGGCACGATCTTGGCTCACTGCAACCTCTGCCTCCCAGGTTCAAGCGATTCTCCTGCCTCAGCCTCCCAAGTAGCTGGGATTACAGGTGACCCCCATCATGCCCAGCTAATTTTTGTATTTTTAGTAGAGATGGGGTTTCACCATGTTGGCCAGGCTGGTCTCAAACTCCTGACCTCAAGTGATCAACCTGCCTCAGCCTCACAAAGTGCTGGGATTACAGGCGTAAGCCACCACACCCAGCCTAAATCTCTTTTCTTTATGAATTACGCAGTCTCAAGTAGTTCTTTATTGCAGTGTGAAAACAGACTAATACAGCATGTATCCATTTTATCTAAGTTACTAAATTTATTAGCATAAAGTTTTTCATAATTTTCCCTTATTATCCATTTTTTAAAACTTTTTTTTTTTTTTAAATGAGAGTCCCACTATGCTGCCCAGGCTGGTCTTGAACTCCTGGCCTCAAGAAATCCTCCTGCCTAGGCCTCCCTCCCTAGTAGCTGGGATTACAGGTACATGCCATCATGCCTGGCTCCCCCCAAATCTTTTTTTTGATATGGAGTCTCACTCTGTCGCCAGGCTGGAGTGCAGTGGTGGGATCTCAGCTCATCGCAACTTCCATCTCCCTGGTTCAAGCAATTCTCCTGCCTCAGCCTCCCGAGTAGCTGGGATTACAGGCACATGCCACCATGCCCAACTAATTTTTGCATTTTTAGTAGAGACCGGGTTTCACCGTGTTGGCCAGCATGGTCTCAATCTCCTGACCTCATGATCTGCCCTCCTCAGCCTTCCAAAGTGCTGGGATTACAGGCGTGAGCCACACTGCCTGGCCCTGGTTCCCTTTTTATCCTTTTAAATATCTTTAATAAAAACTCTTTTATTCCTGATATTCAAAATTTATGTTTTCCTTTTTATTTCTTGATTTGTGTTAACAGGTGATTGTCAATTTTATCTTTTTCAAGAAACAAAATATGGCTTTGTTGATATTCTCCATTGTTTGTATGTTTTTCTGTTTCACTGATTTCTGCTCTGATCTTTATTATTGATTTCCTTTTAAATGCTTTGGGTATAACTTACTCTTCTTTTTCTAGAGTCTTAAGCTGAAAATTTAGGTCATTGATTCCAAGCTTTTCTTTCTAAGAGATATTTAAAACTATAACCTTTAGTTGCATCTTACAAATTTTGATATGCTTTGTTTTCATTATTATTTAGTTCAAAACATTTTCTAATTTCCCTTGTAATTTCTTTTTTGGTACATAATTATTTAGAAGTGTGTTGTTTAATTTTAAATAACTTGGAAATTCTCTAGGCATCTTATCAATATTTGTATTGTTATGGTCAGATAAAATATTTAAAATGTTAATCCTCTGAAATTTGTTGAGACTTATTTTATAACCCAGCATATGGTCTATCTTGGTGAATGTTTCATGTGCATTTGAAAAGAAGGTGCATTTTGCAGTTGGTGAGTATAATGTTCTGTAAATGTCAGTGTGTTGCTAGTGTTATTCAGATCTTTAATGTCCATATTTTCTTGCTCCTTGTCTTACCAGTTACTGTGAGAAGCATATTAATTTCTTACTATGATTTCAGATTTACTATCTCTCTTTTGTTTCTATTGGCTTTTTTTCATATACTTAAATGTCTGTTTTAGATGTGGACACATTTAAGACTTTTGTCTTTCTGATGAGTTGAATCTTTTAATTATGAGATATTCTTTTCTATCTCTGGTAATATCCTTTGTCTTAAAGTGCTTTGGTATTAATATTGCCACATCAGCTTCCTTATGCAAACTATTTCTGCAGTAAATATTTTGCATTAAAAAACTTCTTTTAATCTATCTGTGTTTAATATTTAAAGTGCATCTTTTGGACAGCATATAGCTAGATCTCAGGGTGAGTTTCTATTCTATTGCTTGCTTCTTCTTGACAGCAGGTCAGATTATTTTCTGGGGGTTTCTGTTGGCATGTCTATTCATTTTTTATTTTATATTAGATGTTTTGGTGGTTGTCACTCAAGGACACCTTTTACATTCTGCCAGCAGTAATATTCTTCACTCTACAATGTTGCTGAAGTCTCTTCTCAGCTGAAATCTCTTCATATATCTGACTGTACCACTCTTTACTCCTTCTATTGTCTGCAAATTCACTACAAAGACCAAATAATATAGCTGGAAGGAACTACAGGTTTTGGAACCAAATACACTTGAATTTTAATCTTGGTTCTGACACTTAATAGCTAGGGTATCTTGGGCAAGTTATAAAATCTCTGTGTCTGTTTCTTCATCTTTAAAATAATTGCAAAAATTCTCCATCTTACTTGGCTTTTATGAGCACTGAAGATGACACAGACATATCATATAGCACATAGTAGATATTCAATAAATTGTACCGGCTATTATTAAGTACTAATATATCTGGTTCAAGTTTTCTACATCTCATAAGAGACTTCGCTATTTAACTGGATAGACTATCTACCAGGTTGTTGGAGTCAAGGAAGTCAATGGGCTAAACCTCTACCTAAAATTCACTTCCCAATCCCATGGCCATATTTAGAAGCTGTCATCATCTAGAGGCACACCACTTTAGAAACTTTACACTTCAGTATCCCAAACTTTCATCACGATTTTTCTCCTTTCCTTTGTTATCTTGTTTTCTACAAACTTTTATTGAGCACTTACTTCCTGTTGGGTCTATCAAAATGAATGAGACAAATTTCTGTTCTCTGTTCTCATAAATCTCCAAGTGTGGCGAAAGGGACAGACAGGCAAGCATACAATCATGATATCATGGTTATCACAGGTTATTGTACAGAGCACAGGATGGATATCTAACCGAGCCTATGAATCAGGCTTCCTGGAGAAGCTACTGCCTTAGGTAATTTAGAAAGAATATGTAGGATTTATCCACATAAAGAAGGCAGAGAAGACAGCAATCCCAGGGTGTAAAGGAAGCCTGACTTGTTGAGCCCAATTAGAGAGAGTGTAAGAGGACACAGAAGAAAGCCTCATCACAGAAAGCTTTGTAAGAGCATTTGTCAGATTTCCAAGTAAAGATCATCTGAACCATGGAAATAAGTGGAAAGATTCAAGAAATATGTAGGAGGTAGGATTGAAAAGACATGGTGACTGGATATTGGTGAAGAAGAAAGAGATGTCAACAAGATTTCTGGCTTACATGACTGGTTGGATGGTGAAACTAAGAGGACACACGGGAGCAGATTTTGGCCACGGGGAGATTATGAGCTCAGGGTTGGATCTGAGGTACCAACAGGACAACAAGGCAGAGACATACAGTAGACAGCTGGATAGACAGATCTGGTGCTTAGAAAAGAGGCGAGATTGGAGACAGAGATTTAGCAGTCAAAGCAGAGAAGAGGCCATGAGAGTGGATGGGATTATTCAGGGAGCATATGTAGAATGAGAGGATACTAAGAACAAAACATTAAAGTTAGATCTATAGACATATATTTGAGAGTCAGTGAATATTGCTAGGGATTTTATAATCTCAAGAGAGGACAGTAGCTCCTTCCTTCCCTCCTCCCAGCTCCTCACCAGAAGTGGCCAGGTGCAGATCCTCCAGCAAGAAGAGGAGGGAGGCTTTAGAATCCTGGTGATGCCCAGGCTGTGGGCTGGCTTGTGTTTGGCCCTGGATTCCTCTGCTCAGCAGGAGACGGAGGTGGGTGGAACTGAAGGCAGGGTGGATGGGGCTGTATATGTAAGGGTGATGTGGCTCTACCAGCACCTCCACAAAGACTGACTTCCCTGTTGCTGCCTCTCCAGCTAGCAGCACTGGCTGCCCCCCTGACAGAAGCAGGTCCACCACATACAAGAGCCGCTCAGTCTGCAGGACAGAAGTGGGACTTACTGCAGCACCTCCAGTATAAGAGAGTAATCTAGCTGAAAATAAAAGTCTAGGGGACTTGTCCTAGAGTGGGCCTCAGCTGATCTTTGAACATGGATTACCCCAAAGGTAAGTCCTGAAGTTCTAACCCTAGCTCTTGCCTTACTGTCCTCATACCTGGATAGAAGGGTGAAAGGTGCCCAGAGTTCCTTTGATGTGGCTGCTCAGGTATTGGCCAGTGAAGGGGACCAGTGTTCCATCTTCAGGGCTTACATGTAGATCAAACACCAAGGCTGAGGGTGGTGGCTCAGGGTAGTTGGAGAGGCGACTAATAGAATCCCTTATGAAGGTATCAAAGACGGGCCAGAACCTGCTCAGATGGACACACAGGCAAAAGCGTCAGACAGTTACAACACTTCCATTTATGACACACTCACAGACTCCACCATACCCTAACAGTGATGTCATGTGGGTTTTTACTTCCATGGGCCAGTCCATCTCAGCCCTCTGCATTTCCCATCCCCCATCCCGGTAGGTACCTGGAGGGAAGGTGGGCTCCGAAGCCCCAGATCAGGGCAAAAAGAAAACTGCTGACAGCCAGCAAGTGTTCCCTGCACTTATTTGGCACATCGTCACTGTCAACCTGGGACCGATTTAGAAAGCTGCTTTTTGAAGACCTGAAGCTTTGGGCCACAGGATCACTACAGCTGAGGTCCTCTGCAAAAGTTGCCAGGGCCACGAAAGGAGCCCCAGTAGAAGAAGGTGGAAGGTGAAAGAAAGAAAAAAGGTTGACACTATTACTTCTCACTCCTGGCCCAGATCCACCAAAGAACACATGCCCCAGGCTCCAGCCATATACCCCAGCTACCCTTAAGGCTCCATCTCTCTCAAGCCAGCCCTTCCATCTTCCCACCTGGGCCAGGGGCCTTCTCCTCCTTTAGGCGCAGGTGGGGGTCAAGCAGACTATGCAAGATGCGTGCCATGCTGGTAACTTCTGCCACACCTGCACAAACAGCTTGCTGCCCATGTACCTGCAGCAGAGAGCTGACACCTTGGCGCGCAAGGAATCGGAATGTTGCAGGCACCAGAACTTCAGCCATGTGGTTGAGCTCAGCGACTGTCTGGTGCTGCAGGCGGTACTCACAGGGAAGGGATGCCATCAGGGCACTAAGTATACACTGCCAAGTCTGCTCTCCACCACACCAGACTAGGGCACAACAGCCTACCACTGTGGGGGACATGCCTGTTGCATCAGCCACCTCCATCAAGAGAAAGGTGCCTGGGGGTCGTGCTATCTGCTGTCCACTGGGGAGACTAAGCTGCGGAAGCTCACTCAGGAGGCAAGTGATGGAGTCCAGCCAAGCAGCACTGGAGGCTCCATCACATATTATCCAGTGCTGGATCCCCATGGATTCCTCTGTCTGCCTCTTTTGGCCCATGTTGTTACACTGGCCGGCTGCACGAAGTACCTTGGGGAAGATGCCATGATGCCAGCAGGAGCCCTCTAACCATCCCAGGAACTCCTGGGGGCTGAGGCCACTGGGGTACAGGTGGGTAATTTCCACAGGCTGGCAGCCTTGGGTTGAGGTGTCCTCCATGGCTGCCAGCCGATTTTGGATCTTAAATAAGCTGTGCCAACAAGTGGTCTTGCCACTGCCTGCAGGGCCTAGGAGCAGAATGCCTGAGGCCCGGCTCAGGGCCTGGCTCAACTGTTCCAAGGACCCCAAAATGTCAGGGCTGGGATGCAGACCTACCTGCTGCAGTTCCTCCACCACCAGTGCCTTCATCAGCTTGTAAGTCATAGCTTCTGCCAGCACTTGGCTGGCGCTAGGGAAAAGCGCACACAGCAGCCCTCGGAGGTTGTGCAGGTGGAGCCCATTGAGAACGCTAAACAGTGGTGAGTGCAGTAGGGCATGCAGTAGGGCAGCCTCCTCAATGGCAGCTAGGCTGCGAGGCTGCTGGCACTTCGTTTCCTCCTTGGCCACATTTAGTGTCTGTATTGTGTCTTCCAGTATCTGCTTGAGCAGTGGCAGGCGGCAGGGCAGGGGCCCAGACACCAGCTCACGCTCTAGAGAGAAGAATTTGGATAGGCGGGTAGCCATCTGGAAGGCATCCCGCATCCCTGCACCTAGCAGAGTCAGCTCTGCCACTTGCCGCAGATCAGGCAATGCCAATGCCACAGGCCGCAGCAGCAGGTGCAGGTTGGCAGGCACAGCAGAGCTCAGGGCACGCAGTACCAGGAGACAGCCATAGCCAAGGCGCATAGACACGTGATGTTTTTCAAAGAAGCCACTGCCAAGGAGCTGGGGCTCGGTGGGGTCTATGGTGCTTGTGTTTCGGGAAGCCTCCTGGTACAGTGGGGCATACAAGCTGTGCAGTTCACCCAGGCGCTGGCCCAGGGCAGACAGCAAGCCAGGGGGAAGCTGCTGAACTTTCTCCAACAGCAGCCAGGCACCACCCTGCAGGGCACCATTCAGATAGTTGCTCAGGCATTGAGCCTCTATCTGAGGTGAGCAGGGCAGCATCACCAGCTGGCGGCCCAGGGCCTGTGCCAGGCTATTCACTATAGCTCTCTTGCCCACACCATTAGGACCCAGTAGAGTCCCACAGGCCACCTCCTCTAGGGCCAATAATAGTACCAGTGCTGGCCGTTCAGGCAGCAGGCTGGGTAGAGGCCCTAGTCTAGGTCCCAAGTACTCATAATTGTACAGGAAGGACCTGCCTAGCACATCTATCCAGCATGCTGCTGGTGACAGAGAGTGTTCAGAAGATGTAGTAGTCTTAAGACTCTGTAGGGGGCTTTTGGGGATTATGTGAGGTGAACCCAAGTGATACTTGAGTTGGCGGACCCAGTGAAAGTCTGTGAGATCACTGACCTGGTGCTGTTCCAGCAGCTGTGCTATATCCCGGTGAGTCACTGCCATGACCAGCAGGGCACTGAGCAGGCTGGTCTGGCGGACAGAAGGCAGGGACTGTCCACCTTGGGAAGCCCTCTGGGCCCGCAAAAAATTCACCAGTACCTCAAGCTTGCGCATATGCATGGAGACCATGGCCAGGGTACCCCAGTCAAGCAGAGCTTCCTCCATCTCGGCCCGCCATACCACCTCCTCTGCCACCAGCACACACTGCCATGGGAAGGCCTGGACTAAATCGATCCAGTGCTGGACATACAGTTGCAGGTACAACTTGTTTTGCTTGGGCAGCTGCTTGAGGGCTTCACCTAGAGATGGGCCTCGAGCAAGGCGAGCAGCCACACAGCCCTGCAGCATGTGCACCAGTGCCAAGCGCAGACACTTCTCCAGAGAGGCCAGCCACTTAGGGAGATCTGGATGCAGAGGAAGGGGACCCTGCAGCTTCACCTCCTCCCCACCCGCCCCTAGCACTGCAAGTGCCTCCACCTGAGTCTGTGCGTTTGGGCTTGACTCCCAGTCATCCATGTTTTTCTCACCAGTTGGGCAAGACTTGAACCTCACAGCATGCACATGAGGAAAGCAGCGTCGTACCCATAGCTGGGCTTCGCATGATTCCAGTCGAGCAGCCAGCAGGGCTACCAGCTCACTGTCACTAAGGAAGAAGAGGCGGGGGAAGTGAGCACACACTCCATAGAGCACGCTCTCCAGAGTCATGATGATGCCCTCCAGCTCCACCGATCCTGCTTGCAGCAGTTGTTGCAGCTGCTGGCCTTGGAAGTAAGGGCTCCTCTTGGCACTGGGCACTACCAGTGACAGAACCATGGGGTCAGCTACAGAGATGCGCATCAGGGTTCGATACTGGTCGTCCATGACCTTGAAACGAGAGTTCTGTGGTGAGGGAGAGGATAAAAGTGAGGGCCAATATGAAGTGGCAGCTCCCCTTTCCCACGCTGAGCCCTGCTATTCAGGAACCCTTTTTGCCCTCTCTGCCTTAACCCCCTTCCCTACCAGGTCAGCATTAGGAAACTGGATCTTCATCTCATGCAGAACTTTATTCAGAAAAATCCACTTCTGCTGGAAAGTCAGCCACACCTCCAGCAGGGCACCTGTGTAAGCAGCCAGAGAAATGCTGGTGGGAAACACTAGGGTTCTACCTTCTGCAGAGGAGTCCACCCTGCTCCTGACCTCTCAGGTGCCCCGCCAGCCCAAGCAAAATACTCTGCCCAGCAGGACTCGGGGATCCTGCTTGAGGGAGAAAAAATTTTCACTGTGAATAAAAACCTGATCTCTTCATCCCAAGAAACAGCCCTGAAGGAGGTCCTCACTCTATTCTTCATATGTTCTCCCACCCAACCTCCACCTCTCACCCCCATCCCTCTGGCACATCCTGCCTCAGGTCTCACCCATCAGCCTGACTAGAGGCCTGCACTTACCCAGGCCATGCATGATGGCCATCCACTCCAAAGCTATTTTGTTTAAGTCTCCTGACTTTTGGATGGCCAGGATCTTGGACAACACCTGAAGACTTTCCTGGATGGAATCCTGCAGGTTGCTGTAATCTAAGACAGAAAAAGCTGAACTGGCAGTCAGATGGGGCAAGGGCCGGGGCTGGGGGAGAGAAGAGCAGACCAGGGGGACCTTCCAGGAGAGGCAGTTACAGAGACCCTGATGCCCTTGCTATCTTTTTTCTTTTCTTTTTTTTTTTTTTTTTTTTTTGAAAAAAAGCCCAGGCTGGAGTGCAATGGCACGATCTCGGCTCACTGTACTATGCTTCCTGGGTTCAAGCAATTCACCTGCCTCAGCCTCCTGAATAGCTGGGATTACAGGTGTGTGCCACCACACCCGGCTAATTTTTTGTATGTTTAGTAGAGATGGGGTTTCACCATGTTAGTCAGGCTGGTCTCGAACTCCTAACCTCAGGTGATCCACCCACCTCGGCCTCCTAAAGTGCTGGGATTACCATGGTGAGCCACCATGCCCAGCTGCCCTTTCTGCCTTTAAGGATTCCATCAGTCAATATGTAGAGCCTATAAAGCACTTGGGTCTCAAAATGGTGAGAGAAGAAGCTCCTCCTTTCCCAAGGCACTGTGGGCAGACTCCAGGCCAGCTGAGTTCCCTGACTAGCTGCTGTGAGTATCAAGCTAATTCCATGGAAGTGCTTTGTAAGAACTAGGGCCTCTAGCCTGGGAAGAGGGCTCAATGGCTCCAGGACCCTACATCATATTTCTATAGCAAGAATGCCCATTCTGTCTTAAAAGGGGTCCTGGTAGAGAAGCTGAGAACAAACTTTTCTCTATAGTCTTAGCACTTGGCTCCCTGGTGCTGCTTAAAGAGTTATCCCTTCAGGCCACAAGTGCTTGGTTAGACTAGGGCTGGAAGTGAGGTAGGGACACTAATTGGGGTAAAAATGAGAGAACAATCAAGAAAGGAGGTTTATTCAGACAGATGTAGAACTCTCCAGACATCCCTGGTGGGAAGAAAACTGTCTATCCCCTTCCCTTACTCTTCCCCATGTGAGGAGGCAAAGAGGCCCATCTTTTATGCCCTATGGGGAATGAGGCAGGCCACAGCCCTCCACACAGCTGCCTGTGTAAGTGTACTTCAGCTTTCCTCTGCATATCCACACAGACCTCAAGTTCTCACCTAATTGGGGGAAGGTTATGATGAGGTACCGTGAAGTCTCACTTGACCTAGATCTGAGCTGTGTCTGCCAACATGATATATAAAAAGCACAAACTTCCTTGGGGGTGATGGTCCTGATATTATACTTTCATTTTCATATATATCCTTGTTCTCATTTGGTTAAGAATCTAAAGGGGGAGATTAATAATTTGTAGGTGTGCCCAATCCTGTAACAACCTGTCTTCTTGAGGTAAGAATTAAGTACATAACAAGTCCATCATTTGGGGTTTATTTGGGTGAATGAAGTCACCAGCTTCATGGTGTGTGGCCACTACAAAGATGTTGTCCTTGGTTAACATGCCCAGAGTTAACAGGAAAACAAAACCTGGTACAGAGAAAGGAGAGAACCCATAGGAAGAAACCTCAACCATACAAGTGCTTGGTGCAAATGCTAGCTTAGAGAGAGAAGGGAAAACTGAAAGGGAGCAAAGGTGGAGGAAGGGCTGTGAGCTGAAGTAAAGACTGGTAGGACCCAGGCTGGTATCTGAAATTATGCTCACAGACATCCCAAGGCCCAGATTATCCAGAGCCTTTACTCTGCACTATGAATTTTTATTTATTACTTTTGGTAGCAGAGAAATCTAAGGATGAGGCAGAAAAGTGGTAGACATCAAGTAGGAGCAGATTGGCAAAGTGTAGAACCAGGGTCAGAGATGGGCAAATGGATTAGCATAAAATGTGCTCAGGACAAAAGTGGGAAGAGAATCTCCTTTCAATCTTGGTGCAAATGTTAACTGCAGACATCCAGCCTTTGTGTCAGTCAACACCAAAACTTACAAGTCCTTAATAAGGGAGATGTGAACAAGGAGGCTGGGTGCCATGTATCAATGTGCTGCAAATGGCTGGAAAAGGCACCCCTAACCAAATACTGGATATAAAGAGGTGAAAAGGATAAAGAATTTGGGTAATAAGGAACATCTATATTAGAATAGAAAGGACCTACATTCTCCTCCATGCAGAAGTTGAACCAGTTACACATCTTGCCTAGTTGACTTCTACATAGCTTGAGTCCACCCACTTTTCTTTCCCCATTGCTACTATCCTAGTCTAGACCACTATTATTTTTCACTTGGGTTATACCAGTCATCCCTTAATTGATCTTTCAATTGCCATTCCTTGCCTCCTTTCAATCCATTCTCCATATTGAAACCAGAATGATATTGTTAAACTAAAATCTGATTATGTTACTACCCATAAAAAACATACAGTGACTCTCTATTGTTTTCATGTTATTGAGTAAATTCTTAATGTGACCCACAAGACTTTGCATGATCTGATCCTCTCCAGTTCTATCTGCTCCATCCCCTCCTCCACTATTATTTGGGATCCAGCTACAGAGAAATAGAAACAGAAGCTCATGCTCCCCATTCTTACCATCAAATATACCGACTAAAGCCCTAACTGAACTGAAACTCACAGATTTCAAGCTATTCTTTAGAAGATCCAAACATTTTTGCTTCCACTAGTTAAAGTGTGTGCACACTAAGAATAAGAGTGTGTTTGCGAATCTATTTATGTGAGTTATGTTGTGATTGTAAGTAAAGAGTTGAATCTAATATTGTAAAAACCACTGACACATTGGTGGGGGAAAAGTTGCTGTTTCTATGGAAACCACAGAAAGCTTCAGTAAAGGCAAACTGATTAAACATATGCTATTAGGTATAGGCAAGTCAATTTTTTATAAACTGGGAACTTATAATAAAAATCTAGAAAAGCTCTGGACTCTGAGACAGTGTCTTCTATGTAACTCCCAACTGTCTCAATCTCCTTGGAAGTCCTCTCCCCACCTCCCTCTCTCCACACGGTACCCAGCTCCTGCAGCTAAGGCCCTTCCCTTCATAGGGACTTTAAAAGTGTCTTCATGTTGCTGCCCAACTTTACAGAAAGTGAAAGCAGAAATAGTAGACAATGCATTAATGCAAGAAAGGCAGTGAGGAACTATCAAATCAAATAAAAGCTCTTGTCATTAGCTTAAAAGGTTAGTAAATGTACATGCATATATTTTGCTAAAATAAAAATCTTAAACTATGTATGCATCATTAGATTTTGGATTCACCAACTGGGTTCCAGTTGTGTTGAATAAGAAAATTTCTCCTCTATTGGCAATGCCCCAGCTATATCATCTTGGATGCTTATGTAAATGCTGTTCCCTTTGTCTGGTCTGCCCTTCTCACCTGGCAAGTTTGGCAAACTCTTACTCCTTCAAAGAGTCAGCATAAGGCCTCTGCCTAAAGAAGACTTCTCTGATTCTCTCTCTGGTTCTTTGAGCTGGTCCTCTCTCTGAGATTCTACTGCCCTCGGTAAGGTGCTCCATTTTGTTTATCCCTATAATATTGACTGTCTCTCACTGGACTCAGAAATCTCTGAGGGACAGGGATACTGTCTGTAAGTCTCAAGGTCTCCCGTGTAAAGTTTAGCACAGAGGAAGAAGGTTTGATGAGGGAGAGAATAAAGAAATGAATTAATGAATGAGGCATAAAATTAGACAGCAGGGTGCAATCTAGAGGACAGAGCATTGAAAGGTGTAGATAACTGACCATGAGGAATTTCTGAGTGTAGGCAGAAAGAGGAGGAAGGACCTTTGCTGAAGGACCCAGGCATTGAGTAGAGACAGGTTAGGGGAAGGGGATCACAAGGAGATTAAGACAGTAGGGGGCTACATGGAAGACACTGTCTCAGAACAGACTAATGTCTCAGGCTGTCTAGTAAGGATGGGGCCCTGGCTAGAGAATCAGATCTGCCAGGGCTTGATGGATATGGTGGATGAAAATGGCCCCCAGCAGGGGGCTTTCACTAGGTCACAAGGACTGAGTCTCACCTGAGAGGATGAAGGTGCCACTATCTTTGTCCACTACCTCCCACTGGGGGCTGCGGAGCACCTGCCTCTTGGAGCGCTCTGAGGCTGGGGGCTCGTAGGGTACATGCAGGATGAAGTTGAGCAGGCGCAGCTGGCGCACTTCCCAGTATCGCTGCAACTGCCGTATAGTCTCTTGGGCATGAATTCGTTCGTTTTCATTTTGCCAGACCTGGAACAGCTGGGTCTCAGGAACCAGGATTGGGCAACTGATTAGGGGATAGGCTTGGAGCTGGGACTTGGGGATTGGATCTGAGACAGAACTCAAGGGTCAGGGCTCAGGAGAGTGGAGGTGTCAGAGATGAAGGGAGAGGGGGACCATCAGGCTTCAAAGATAGACCATCAGCAGCATCTAACTACCTTGCCCTGGGGCCACTGCTTTGGAACCTCCACCTACTTTTGCAAGGCTCCAGTTGAGCAAATACCTCAGTCAGCTCATGCTCTCTGGGGACAAGATAAGTATTGGGGGCACCTGCCATTCTGTTCGCCCACAACTTCGGGGCTGCCACCCACTTCCTTCCCCCATCAGGGACATACTCTCAGTCACAGGGAGTCTGGAAGCACCCAAGAAATCCCCATCTGGAGATTTAAAGAAACTGCTCCTGCCCTTCAGGCAGGTTAGCAGTCTCAACCCCCATTAAATCCTATGCCAAACACCCACCACCCTCTTGTCTAAAGGGACTGCTGGGCCTTGACTGGCTTTATTACAGGTCCTGGCTTTGGACCACTTCTCTCGCCCCCGTACTGCAGGCCCCACCTGGTTGATTCGATCTGCAAACTCCAGCAGTGGATAAGTAAGCAGCTGGCCCAGCGTTAGGAGTTCTATAGTTTGGAGACTGCCCAGCCCGAGGGCTGGAGGTAGAGAAAACAAGTCAGAGCAACACTCAGTATGTGACAGAGTCCAGTCCATATCCCATATCCCAGAGCCCAGCCCAGCCCAGCTTAGACCCCAGATAGCAGATCCTAGAGCACAACACAGAGTCAACAGCTTAGAACCCAAGGTCTAGAGCACAACTCAGAGCCCAGAGGTAAGGCCCCAGCCCAAGCCCAGCCACCATCAGCAGAGAGAAGGTAGTAAGGGAAGTTAAAAATTTTTGTCCCAGTTGAGGAAAAGAGATTGAAATATGTGGGAAAGGTAGGGACAAACCTGGGGAGGAAAGGTGTTTCCATCAGGAGCAGCAGGAAACTGAGTTGTTGCATCGCTCTAACCTTTCCCCCTCCTCTGACATTAACCAAACATACCTCGCAGGAGACACTGGCAGTTGAGACTCTGTGGCTGGAGGCTGCCCAGCTTAGCGAGCAGGGGCAGGTAGCTGCGAAACTCCCCCAGGATGCGCATGCAGTGCTGCAGCACGGGGCTGTTCAGCCCCAGGGTTGTGCTCATCCGTGCTGCCTCTGTCAGCCAGCCCTCTGTCTTCTCCTGGGCCATAGCTAAGCTGAACTGCAGGGAGGAGGGCTCACTGTCAGCTTTAGACTCTTCCCCTTCCGCACCACTGTAGTCCTCCACTCCCAGACAAGAGCTCCAAGGAAGGGTGTCAGCACCTTGGCAAAAGCCATGCACTTCCACTCGCTGATGTTTTCAGAGATGACTCGGTACAGGTGCCATATGCGCTGCTGCTGCACAATAGGACGTGTCCCACAGATTGGCAAGGGCACAGGAGTCTCATCCTCTGTGGGGGAGGATTGACTGAGACCTGGGCTGCTTGCAGTGTTGGGAGGGGGGGGGTGGAATGATCAGTCAAGAGCCCATAATGACAGAGGTAGGGTCCAGAAAGTGATGGTTGGGGATAGGGGAAGTGGAGTTCCAAATTGTTTGGCTCAACAATGGAGGTGGGGTTAATCCAAGGAACAGTTACTCCAAGGAAAGACCATCTGAGAAAATGTGATGGCAGTGAAAGGGAAGAGTTCCTCTTTTATTAGTCTCCATCTCACTCACTCCATTCTAGTCTAGTGACACCGGACTCTATTATTGCTGAGATGCACCAGGCATGCATTCTCCTGCTAAGGGCCTTTGACTGGCAGTTTATTTCTTTCTGGAACACTCTTCTTTCAGAGAATCACATGGCTCATGCCCTCACCAACTTCAAGTCCTTGTTCAAACAGCATCTTCTCTTTTTTTTTTTTTTTTTTTTTTTGAGACAGAGTCTTGCACTGTTACCCGGGCTGGTGTGCAGTGGTGTGATCTCGGCTCACTGCAACCTCTGCCTCCTGGGTTCAAGCCATTCTCCTGCCTCAGCCTCATAAGTAGCTGGGAATACAGGCTCATGCCACCACGTCTGACTAATTTTTGTATTTTTAGTAGAGACAGGGTTTCACTATGTTGGCCAGGCTGGTCTCGAACTCCTGACCTCATGATCTGCCCGCCTCGGCCTCCCAAAGTGCTGGGATTATAGGCATGAGCCACCAGCCCAGCCAAACAGCATCTTCTTAATGAGGCCTATGCAGGCTATCTGTTTAAAAATTCCTAGCTACCCTCCCTGGCATTCTAGACCCCTCTTACCCTGTTCTACTTTTTTTTTCCTCTATCACTTATCACTTTCTTATATACTACAGAATTTGGTTATCGTCATGTTTATTGTCTTTCTCTCCCAACTAGAAGTTTGGGTTCATTAAGAAAAGCGTTTTGTCATTTGTTCACTGATGTACCTCAAGCCTAGTGTACACAGTAGTCTGTCAACAAATATGTGTTGAATGAATGAATGAATGAATGAATGAACTGTCAGCCCAAGAGAAAGTTCAGCAAGATGAATATAAAAAAAGATCTGGCCCACATAGAGGACATGTCATGTTTACCTCTGGCCATTATCCTCCACCCCTTCATCTCACAGGGTACTACATTAGTTCTTAATCAATTAAATCAATTATTTATAGTCAGTTGTGAGATATGTGTCAAAAGGAATTTATAATTAACAATAATTATAGTATCGAGGTTTGCAATTTACTTAAAAGACAACAGACATCTCATTAACTTGAGTGGGACAAAAAGTGATAGAGTCACACCCAAACGCTGGGCCTCATGCATCTTACATATGTGCACATCATCCATTTTGGAGATCTCAGAATATTAAAAAGCTGGAATCACTAGGCTATCAAAGCTCTGATCTGACAAAAAGTAAAATGACAGTAAATCTGAATTCTTCCAGTCTTTGTCTAAACTCAAAGATATGGCTAGAATCCCATATAATCTTTGATGGCAGTTGTTTCAACATCAAATATTGGACAAATAAACAACTTCATCTGTAAGAAAGAGCAGACGTGATATCTCCAAACACATGAAAAGATAAAAACAAACTGGGGATTAAGAGCAAATGTCCTTTGATGGACATTTTCTGGTATCTACTTGATAATTTCCATGCATTTTAAAACTTTTTATCTGAAAATGAGTTCTGATCTTTAAAGTTGTAGGAAAAAGTAGTAAAAAAAAATTGTGTACCTTCGATCTTCCATAGGTATAGATATATATCTATACTGTTTATCTTTGCCTTTTGTTGACATTTTACCCATTTGCTTTATCATTTGCATTCACGTGCTCTGTGCATGGGCATGTGTATGCACATATTCACACACACAATGTTTTTTTCTGAACTATTTAAGGGCAAGTTACATAAATACTCAAGTATGCATTTCCTAAGAATAGGGATATTCTTTTATATAACCACAGTTCAATTCCCAATTTCATATATTATATTGACACAGTATTTTAATCTACTGTCCATATTTCAGTTTTGTCAGTTGACCTAATAATGTCCTAGATAGCATTTTTTTTTTGCCTCAATTATAGCATCTGGTCCAGGGTCAGGTACTGCATTTGCCATGTCTCTTAGCTTCTTTAATCTGGAACATTTCCATAGCCTTTCTTGCTTTTGTAACAGACATCTTTGAAGTATACAGTCCCCATTTGCCACTTTTTTGTTCACAGAAAGTTCCTCATGTTGTGTTTTTATGATTTGTAAAAATGATACTCATGCTCAGCTGGACTACTACATAAATGATATTGTATCCTTCTCCAGTATCACATCTGAAGGCATATGACATCCCTATGTCCTTCATTGGTGATGTTAATTTTTAATCAGCTGGTCAAATTGTCTGATTTCTCCACTCATTGTTGTTTCTTTTTCTTTTTCTTTTCTTTTTTTTTTTTTTTTAACAACAAATAAGTGATCTCTGGGAGAAACTCTCTAAGATAGTGCAAATATTCTGCTCCTCATCAAATTTGCCCTAGATTTGGCATCCATTAATCCTTATCTGATCTGGTAATTACCATGATGGCTACAAAATAATAATTTTCCCACTCCAGCCTTCCTTCCACATTTGCCAGTCAGCTCCTGGCATTTTACTGTAAGCATGAGTCCTCATTTCTCTCTCATTGATTTATCTATTTATTATTACTAGGGATAATAAATGCCTTTACTTCAATAGCTTAGAATTTATTACTGTACTTACTTTGGTGATCAAATTGTTCCAGATTTAGCCAGTTGATATCCCTTCTGAATCCTTGTGATATGCTCCCATCACTTTTTAAAACACCTTAATACTTTCTTACTTTCTGGTATAAAAAGACACTCTAGGTTCATCTTGTACCTACCCTGCCACAGCCCTGGAATCATCCATTTCTCTAAGGAGCTCTGGTTCCTTTTAATGGGGAATGATATTAGAAACTAAGACCTGAGCACAATATGGCTTCTTGCTACAGTGGTTTCTTTGCTTCGTGTCCTCTTCAGCAGATAGAGATAGCAAATGTGTGCACATGTATATACACATAAACATACAGTTACATACATATACATGTGTACATAAGCATGCATACACATGCAAAATGTGTGTTTTAAAATGCAATAGAAATACAAAGTGATGCCATAGGAAATGGAAGCTTATAAAACAAGCTCACAACATTTTTCCAGAAATCAGAGAAAAAGAATAAAAGAATGAGTGATGATAAAGAAGATAAAATCAGTGAGTGAGAGAGATTCAGTAAATCCAACAAACATAAGAATTCTGGAAGGAAGGCCAGGCACAGTGGCTTACACCTGTAATCCCAGTGCTTTGGGAGGCTGTGGCAGAAGGACTGCCTGAGTCCAGGAGTTTTAGACCAGCCTAAGCAACACAGTGAGTCCTCATCTGTACAAAAAATACAAAAATTAGCAAGGCATGGTGGCACACACTTGTAGTCTCAGCTACTCAGGAGGCTGATGTGGGAGGATTGCTTGAGCCTGGGAGGCTGAGGCTGCAGTGAGCTGTGATCATGACATTGCACTCTAGCCTGAGATCCTGTCTCAATTGTTTGGTAACGGTTCTTATATTTGCTCTGGTCTCCTTCCAGAGCCCACAGAGTTGTTTAAGAACAGAAGGGAACCAGCTTCAACTGTATGGAAGAATTGAGACCAATAGTTATGTCCTAGTCTCCTCCTGTGTATTAGTGAGGCACTCAAGTAGCCTCCTCTCTATACCACATTGGCTGGAGGAAGTAATCTGCTAGAGCATCAAGACCTACTCTTATCTGGGGTCTGCTAGCTGGTGTAGGATTGTGTTGAACAGGGCTACACAAAGGCTAAGTTCTATAAGGAGGGCAACCTTACATTTCTCCTGCACATGCTTTTAGCCCCTGACCCTATCACATTCTGATGGAACATTCACTTGTTTGCCTTCCTTATCAGACTGTGAGCCCCCATGCCCCCACCCTAAGCACAACACCTGCCATGGTCAATATATGATATTTTTGTCCTGAAATTTTCATTTATAAAAGACACCAATGAAGGTATGTGATTCCCAAGGCTTGCTTGGGGTCATACAGGACACAGAACCCTGAGTTCCAACTCTTGTTTCAGTTGACGGGTCTATCACAGAGTGATAATGGAGGGTGCGGGGATCCTCAGTACCAGTGAAGATGACATAAGCGTGGTGCAGTTCACTGAGGTCGCTGACTGTGTTCTGGAACTGACGCTCTAGGGAGATGAGCTGGTGCTCAGTACTCCTCTGATCTTGTGTGGGGTCCATAAAGGGACCGGAGAGGGCCTTCCCAAGCAGGCCTTCCAGCTCTGCCAATGCTGCTGCCATCAGCTGCTGCAGCTTGGGTATAATGGCATGTCGCTTGCTGAGCAGGAACTCTGAAGCCTGGCTTTTCTCAAACTGAAATGCCTCCCACATATCCAGAAGCTGTGGGGCAAGCAGAGGGCAGTGGAGTAGATGTGGTCGTGGGGGAGGAGGGCGGGGAGGGAAGGGTGACTCCCTGAATTGCCTTCTCACCGAGATGTCCAGTGCTTCATTCTCAGCACTAAAGAGGCTAAAATGGTTGCGGATGAGTTCATGGAGTGCCCGTACGTATTCCATTCGCTCCTCCAGCTCGACGTACTGTTTGTTGGCTTCATTCAACTGCAGGAACTACAGCATGAGACCAGCAGCCCCACAACCCTATGTGCCTCTTTGGGCCCATCCCTGAGGGCAAATCCCACCTTTTGGAGTGAAGTCTCCAGACCCAGTTGCAGCCTTGTAATCAACTGGTGTCAGGAGCAATCTAGGATCAAAAACCTCTCTGACCCAGATCTCTCTGGTGAAGGGTCCACTTCTCACCCACCACCCCATTACCTTGATGACAAGGCAACAATTTTCTATCTGACTCACAGAGAGCACAACTCTCTCATCACACCAGGGCCTCCCTGTGACATGAGGAACCTGAGGGCCACGTGGACAGGGTAAGAATTAGCAAGGGTAGATCTCTTAGGTGAGCAGTTTAAGAGCATCAGGCCCTGATGGGAGCTCAGCAGAGACCTGAAGACAGTGCGCTGAGCTTTTAAGCAGGATGGGCCCTGAATAAGCTGGGAAGGATGGATGGGGAGAGCCCACCTTCTGGGTGCACTGTGCAATGGCGTGAATATCTGAGTTGATGGTTCGGAAGACATGCATGAAATTTGTGAGCTCTGTCATGAGTTGTTGACTGAGGCTCCAGCACTCATTTTGCACCTGTGCAAGAATGTCCTTCCTTATGCTGTCCAGCTTGGATTCTGGAGACAGGAGAGTAAGGTGTGAGGGGATGCATAAAAAAGAAGGGGTGCTGGGGACATTGCTGTGATCCAGAGTGGGAGTAGGCTGAATGGCAGGTCGGACCATGAATTATCTCGTTTAATGCTTGTTGGATCCCTGCTCAATGTCCAGTCAGCTGCTATGCACTGAGGACTGTGCTCTATACCGGTAGACAAGAGCACATGAATGAAACAGAAAGTTTCCCCACCCTGAAAAGCTCATAATATGAGGCAGAGACAGACATATAAATGAGCAATCACAAATCAGAATGATAAATCCACTGTGAGTGCCTGGGAGCCTTCAGCCAGCATAGTTAAGAGGTGGGGGTGCCGGGGGGTATCCTGAGAAGGCTGGGCAAGGCCCCTTCAGAGAAGAAACATTGGAGTTGGATGTGTTGAGTAGTTAATGCTCCAAAAAGATGAAACAGTGTGTGCAAGGGTATGGAAATGACATGATTGTGAATAGCAGAATACCCTAGCAGAGATAAAAGTATTCTGCTTTTGGAGTCTTACTGCCCTTGCTCTAGAAGAAGGGGGACCAAGAAGGTAGTATGATCTGCCTTTTGTTTTTAAGGATTAAAGTAAAGAAGGTCTCAGGTGGAAAAGGGGCTAGAAAGTAATCCTGGAAATTGCCCTTGGCAGTATGAACAACTTTATTATCTCAGAGGGCAGGGATAACACCCATATGATACCTCATGAAATCTAAGATCTGCTTGTAAGAAGTACCATTATTTTACATACCACTAACAAAGAAAAAACGGATGCCATCTAAACTCTAACATGTCTTCAATCAGGAGACATCTTTAAGGTTCAGAGATGTTAAAATATGCACAGGATGGGAAAACACAACATAGAAATCTGGTACACCAAATAGAGTATAGAGTGCTTTCTACATACCAGACATTATTTCAAGTACATTAATTATATTAACCTATTTTATCCTCACAAATTCCCATTGAAGTAAATACTATTATTTTATAGATAAGCAAACTGAAGCTCAGAGAGGTTATATAACTTGATCAACATCACACAGTGGCAGAGCAAAGATTCAAACTCAGGTAGCATGGCTCCACTCCATTATATTTTAAATACAAATATGTTTATGTTATAAATATAAATGTAAACATATATAAAATATGTTTATATAAAGTATTTAAAAATATATTTTATATTATGTGTGAAGTAAACTGGCCAACCCTCTATTAGCATCTCTGCAACTAGAAGGTAAAATAGTGAGTTTGGGGGACAGATAATTGAGACATACTGGGCATGTCACTTTCAGAGACTTGGAGGAAGTAACCAAGACGAATGGGTACTAAGACCTGAGATTGAGAAAACCTACTGAGAGGAAGCCTATTGAGGGACAACCTATATCAGACAGAACACAAAGATCTAAACTCATCCTTTTTCACACTGTCCCTTTGGAACATAATAGTAACTAGGCCATTGCAATGCTGCCGCATTGTTTTTTTTTTTTTTTTTTTTTTTATGGTGCTGCTTTTGGACCAGTAGCAACAGGCAGATGAAGGCAGATGGGAGCTCAACAGTGACACCATATGGTATAAAGGAACAATGCATTGATATATATATATATATATATATACACATACATACCCCAGGACTCCCTTGGGATTAGAAGCTGGAGATGGATAAAAACAGATTTAAGAGATACTTAGGGGACAAAAGAATGACAAGGATTTGGTGACACGTTGGATGTAGTAACATCAAGGAGAGGGAGGAGTAAAGGGTGACCCCAAGTTTCTGGTGAAGCTAATTCATCAGAGTGTATAATTATGCCATTCGTTGTTCAAGCGAGCTCAGGAAGAAGAGAAACAACAGAGTTAAGTTAGAGGGTTAGATAAAATTCAATCAGCAAGAAGGATGAGAGTAGACACAAGGGGATAAGGTGAAATGAAAAAAATTATTGAGCACCTACTGCATGCCACACTCAATGCTAGGAGTATTGCAAATAATATCTCACTTAATCATCCCTACTATAACCCTGTGAGTGACTGTGTTATCATGCCTAGCTTACAAATAAGGAAACTAAAACACAGTAATCTGAAGTTACCAAGCAAGTGAAAAACAGAGACAGGGTTCTAAATCCAGTGCTTATTTCTCTCCACCTGCTCCTCTTGAAGAGGCTAGTTGGTCTTGAACTGAGGATCAAGAAACTAACAAACTAGAACAACAATGAGCTTTCTGGAGCAGCAGTGAAGTAAAGCCTGACCAAAACAGGACCAGAGAAAAGGCAAAACAATCATAGGTCCTCTCCATTCCTGCCTTGCCAGCCCGAACCCCTTGTACAAGAGCAGGGAGTTTCAGTGGCCTATTGGATACCTAATGATACATGTGCTTTCCTCTGTTGAGAGCCAAGACAGGGAAGGCTAAGCAAGCAGAGCATTCAAGCAAACTCTTTCCAGGCCCCAGTGGCTTCTAACCTTCATAAAGAAAGCAGGCCTGGGGAGCCATGGGTCCAATAGAATTTAGTCTTCACAGGAAGTAGATACTATTGGCTATTGCCATCCTTGAGGCTCGGTGAGGAAAGAGAACAACCTCCATATTTCCGAAAAGAACAAATCACTGGCTTCCCAATCTACCCCACTGTGAGCCTCTCTATGGCGAACTCCTAGGCTGAGGCACTAGCTAGTACACAATAACATGAGATATCCTTCCTATGGGAAGGGAGAAAGAGGATAAAAGACTAGGTCATAAACCAGATTTCTCAGAGACCCAGGGATACGAACAACTGGGCATTGGCTTAGTAGGGGTAGGAAGTGTCAAGAGGAGGGAACCTGAGATGGGATGAGGAGAAAACAGAGAGTAGAATGCTCTTGAGCCCCACTTTCTATATAGAACTTTGCGAAGAGACTATCTTTTAGGGTGCCCCTTGCTAACATGAAATAGTCACAGCAGAGTAGAAATCATACTGCTATGTGTTGTAGTAAAAAGAGGGGCAGATATAATGCTTACCAGTTTCCCACAACTCCCAAATGGCAGGGAATACAGAGGATAGCAGAGAATTGATAGCCAGTGGCCTGGATGAAGTTCCTGTGTTGAGGGGCTAGGGACCCTGAAGCAAAAGCCGTGGGGGTAGCCAGCCTAAGACAGAGACTGGATGAAGGATTCACTAAAACCCCAAGGATCAGCTATGCCAGCAAATGCCAAGGCAAGGACGGGTCAGCAAAGATAGACACTCCAGGTCCCTATAAGGCCAAGAAAACACACCCCAGCTCTACCAGCCCAGGACACAGCAGCACCAGAAGCAGCTATGTCAGAAGGGCAGAGACCAGGCAAGGAAGTATTACACCTCAGAAGCCAGCCCACCAGCCTTCCCCAGTACAGGGGGCACCTTGGGAAGGAACAGGGAGAAAAAGATATTTGAGAGTAAAAACAACCCAGAACTATAGTATAAATTTTCAATTGCCCAGATACCCCAAATAGACTGAATCGGACCAAAAGTGACTGCTTTAAATGAAAGGAGCTTTCTTTAATTGGAAAGGTTACATTCTTTCACTACCAGTAGAAGTTAGGACTACAGAGTAAGACAAGATCAGTTAGAGAGTAGCTTTTTACACATGCAAATTGTAGTATAAATTTCACTCTGCTACATGCAGAGAGAAGGCACCCTAGATTCCCAAGAACCTGTAAAGACACTGAGCTTAGTAGCCCAAGCACAGGAACATGATTCCTAAGGAATACAGGGTATGAGCAGAGACAAAACAGAGAGGCTGGCCTCTGCAGCGAGCATACCTTTGATGGCAAAGGAAAGGGCCATCGGGCTTTGGAAGGCTTCATAGGTCCAATAAGAGGCCCGCACCGAAAGGTCTCTGGAGGACATTCCAGGACCAAGGCAGGCCATGTGAATAGACGTAGAGAAAAGGGAAGGAGGAGAGGGAAGAGAAGTAGTGCTTACCCATCTCTGTCTGTACATCACGGCAGCTAAGTAGCAGCAACTTGCCTTTTGTGAGCAACTCGACAGGCATACTGGAGACACGGGCCTGCCAAACATTTAGGCGGCTCACCAGTGTCACGTAGTTCTTGATGGGACCACCTCTCATGTCTTCCAGCTTCTGAGGCACCCAGGATTGCAGGAATTCATAAATGCCTGTTATCCAATGATGTTCCCTGCAGAATTCCTGCACCTCCCACAGCACACCCTAAGGGCAGACAAGGTGTTTAGGGCAGAGGCAGGTGGCTATAATGGGAATTGGTGGGCAGTACCCTATCCCTTAAACCACTGTTCTCACCTCCAGCAGCACCTGTTGTATATTCAGTGCCTGCTGGATCTGAGGGTTGTTGTTCAGATCTTCCTCCAGCTGCTTATAATTGCAGGGGAAGTACTGGCCCCGCAGCCGATACCCGCGGACCTCCAAGATACCAGCAATTGGGTGAGACTTCCAGGGCCACACCAATCCTACATTCGGGCCACAGAAGATGCTCACAGCATCACTGGACTGGCCCTGGAACTTGGGCATCAGAAATTCGGTTTTTGAGTCCTCCTCTTCATCTTCTTCTATGGAGCACATGCCATAATTGTCAGTCAGTACCCTCCAGAGCCCACAAACAACCTTCCCTTGTCTTTGCCCTCAGTGTGTACACACACACACACACACACACACACACATCCATTCTCTGCTCATGAGTGAGTTAACACATACATCTATATCACAAATGTAAAATACCAGACCCATGGAGGGGATTTATTAGTTAGGGTTCATGTGCAAATTACATAATTTACCCTAGCTAGTCTAAGCAGGGAGGGACTTATTACAGAATATTAAATGGGTTGCAAAATAATTAGAAGAGCTAAGATACAAAACCACTGTAGGTTGAGCATCTAGCACTGCATGCTGCCTAGCAAAATGGGATGTCACTGTCACACCGTCAACTACAAAACACACTGCCCCTGCTATGATCCACAGAATGGATGGCATATGCCCTGACTTTCCCCCACTTAATTCAATTCTGAATCAAAGTCTTTTGTAGATCTAACTGGTGGATCCTAAATTGTATATGACACCTAGCTGCAGGCGAGTCTGGGAAGTGTAGTTTGTAGTCTCCGGCATCTGCAGAACATAGGAGTTGGTGGGAAGGAATATTGAACATGCCAGTCCTCAGTTACCTGTCTTAAAGAATATTCTTGAACTTAGCCACTCATTAACTCTTTAGGAACAGGTTAATTGACAAGTTTAGTATTTGTGTTAAAACTTGACACAAAATAAAGGAAAGAATTAAAATGTCCAGAAATAAGAGCCATACTATCCACACCCAAGCCCTATAGTACTCTTAGCTGATCTCTTCTCTTCTCCAACTGTACTCACTCTCCAGGAAATCTCATCCAGCTTTATGACTGTAAGTACTATCTATTTGCTCCCAAATTTATCTGCAGCCCAGATCTCTCACTTAACTCCAATCCCATTTAAATAACTGCCTACTTCACTTCTCTATCTGGGTGTCTAACATGCACCTCAAATTTAACAAAGCCAAAATGAACTCTAATTCCTCCCCGCCAAAACTGCAGTCTTCCAATTTCAGTAAATGGAAACTCTGTTCTTCCAGTTTCTCCAACTGAAATCTTTATAGTCACCTTTGACTCTTTTTCACATACAACACATCCCCCCATTTAAAAATCCTGTTGTCTCTACTTTTAAAATATATCCAGAATCCACCAATTCTCACCACATTTACCACCACCTGCCCTTCTCCCCCATCCCAAGTCACCATCATCTCTTACGGCATTATTGCAAAAGCCTTCTAACTTTTCTCCCTGCATTGGCCCTTGCCTCCTACACCTTGCAGTCTCTGCTCCATATAAGAACAAGAATGATCCTTTAAAAAAAAACGCCAGAGAGATTCTGAGAAGATGATGGCAATGGCAGCATCATTTTGAAATCTCCCCCAAATGCCCACATAAAAATGATAGAACAATTAGATAGTAAAACAAAAATGCAAGTATAACATTTTTTAACAAATGAGGACAAGGGATCCTCATAAATCCTAAAATACAAGTAGGTAGGGTCAAACCACCTGCAACCTCAAAATACACATGGCATCACCATTTGTGATGAATGATGCAGAGGGAAACAATGAAGCAACAGATGGACCTAAGAATAAGAAAACCCCCAAACAGCCATCAAGCATTTACTGGGAGGCAGAGGGCCCATTTGAGAACAGCAGGTAAAACTGGAAGGGGGTTTTACCCCCTCCAAGAACAGGTGAGGTAAGGTCTATAGAAGCTTAAGTAATCTATGCCCTGTGTACTCTTGAAACCAAACACTCAGGGCTCCCTTTTGGGACAGAGCTTGTCATGGAGAAAATCCTGGGAGTAGAATAAAGATTGAGCAGCCATGGAGAAAAAGGAAAAGTCTAGATGAAGGTAGGGGAGGGAAACCAGAAAACCTCAAAAAGTAAGCCATCATTTTTTTTTTTTAATACAGAAAAACAATAGAAAGTGAAACTCAGAGGTCAGGGAACTATTTTGAAACAAGTCTTCTTTTGAAAGTTAAGAAATGCTAAAATTTCCAGTTTTCTATGAGCAGCAGAAAAGTATCAACATCAAACCCCATACCAAGCTTTTATAAGAAAAAAACAAAGCAAGGTGTAGAATAAATCCCTAGAGACAATGAAAGCATGTCAAAAACCAGAGCAAAACTATAGCCCATTTCAAAACAAGCTAAAAGACACTAGAAACATGATAGAAGTCATGAGAGGACACATATCAGAATTAGAAAAACTCAGAAATTATGTGACAGAACTATGGAAAGAATTAGAAATGAAAGAAGAAACAATTTCATAACGGAAATTTAACTAAAATGGGACATAAGAGCAAACAAACTCAAAGGATAATTTCTTAAGAAAAATAGAAGGCAAAATAAGGTAACTATACAACTAAAAAGGAAATTAAAAAATTTTAGAAGATTTCAAGAGAAAGGGAGAAATACTGGGGATGGGTGAAAAGGATCTAATGTATCAGTAACAGGATTCCCCGAAGAAGAAAACAAAGCAAGGGAAGAGAACAAATATTAAAAACTATAATTCAGAAAAACTGTTCTGAAATTTAAAAAAGATATAAAGCCACATTTTGAAAGAACATACCTGAGAATTCTTCCCCAGAATGTTCAATACCAACACATATTCTAACTAAAATAACTAGATTTCAATAAAAAAGAAAAAAAATCTAGGCAAAAAGAACAAGTGATTTTGTAAAGAAAATAAAATTAGATTATCAGAGGCTTTTTGATAGCAACTCATAATATCCTAAGAAAACAGAATAACATATTTAAGATATGCAAAGGAAAAAAGTATAAACCAACAACTTTATATTCAGCAACACTAACTTTCAAAAGGTACAAATTGTTATCAACATAGAAGGACTTCAGAATTTTGTTCCTACAAGCCCTTCCTGAGAAATGTAGTAAAAAGTGACCTTCGGACAAACAAAATCACTAGAAATACCTCAACACAAGGACTGCTGGCGGGCTTAAAGATATTGAACTAAGATTAAGTGAGGGATAGAAGGGAAAGAGTATAGTATGAAATGACGATGTAGAGATTGCTGGTGATTCTCTTGCTTGCCAGGTGGACAGAGACTACCTGAAGAATGGAACTCTGAAGGCACATTGGTTGATTGCCCAATAGCTATTCCCTTCTCCCTTCCTCTATGGTTGGAGAACTGCCTTCCATGAGACACTGAGAATGTCAGTCATTTATTTCCCAGCCTTTCTTACAGCTAGAGGTAGACACATGACGCAGATTTTGATGGTGAGATGTAAAAGTGAATCTGACGGGGAGTTTCCGGAAAAGGTTCCTTTTCCTGGCAAAAAGTGAGAGTCAGACACAGAGCTCTCTTGTTAATCTTGCCTCTCCTTTTCTGCCTGATTTTGCTTGAGAATGGGATGCTCGACATTGCAGCTTGTCTTGCAACTATGAGGCAACAAGCCTGAGAATGAAAAAACAAAAAAACAAAAAAACAAAAACCACTTCATTGCGGCCTCCTCTGCCACACATACCTCTCTTACAGAATTGGCTCTTAAATATAGCTAAAAGCAGGAAAGAGTGATGGAAAGATACAAAGAACCTGGTACTTGATGATCACTTTTAAGCCACTGAACAAGCTCTGGAAGCACCTACTTCAAGACTTCCTGTTTTGTTTTGTTGTTGTTGTTGTTGTTTAGGCCACTGTGGCTGAATCTAGCTGCATCATGAATTTTCTAGTTATAGGTGTGTAGTTTTGAGTTAAGATTACTTAATCCAAAATCAACCCCCATACTCAGGCCCATATAATAGATGTTTATAGCCAAACACAAGCACAGCTGAAGACTGCAACCTCCCCCACGATACACAACCTTCTAAGAGGATCTGCCCTTGCCTGTAGCTAAAAGCCAGTTATTTCGCACCATGACACATCCCCTTGCCATAGCTTATGAATAAATCATGCAATCTACAGGAGAGGCTGAATCAATCATACTCCTTGTCTTGAAATTGGAACTAAATCAGTCTCATGGACAGGAAAACTTAAAGATCACATAAAGTCAAGTATGGAGCTGGTGCCATAAAAAGTTTAAGTTATTTGAAAGAAGTAGTTATAAGGGAGCAGAAAGCCCAAAGGAAGCAGAGATAACTGGTCTCAGGAATCGGGACAGGGGAACTGGAAAGATGCACAGAGATGAAAAAAGGATAATCAGAAATTTGAGAGACAGGGGTTCTCTTCCTGATATTCTAGTTTCAAATTCTGTGAAGATGGGTGCTGTTACTTCTTCTGTACCTTTGAATTTAGTAATTGTCTGTTTCATGAGCTCCAAAATATAAGACAAGCTTGAAGAGCAGTGATTCAAGGTGCCAAGACCTATGAGAGTGCTCAGGCAATATGGTGCTATACAAAGTCAATTGTGATTCCAAGCAATGGAAAGAAAAGCTATTTTTAATGGAATTTGGCAAAATAACATACCAACAAAACAAAACAAAAATCACTAACTTCATAGCCAAGGTAAGAATGAAATAAACTTTGCTTATAATGAGAATTTTTTTCTTTTTAATTTTAGATATGCTATCTCTGTCACCCAGGCTGGAATGCAGTGGTGTGATCATGCCTCATTGCAGCCTCAAACTCCTGAGATCAAGCAATCCTTCCACCTCAGCCTCCTGAGTAGCTAGGACTACAGGTGCACACCATCATGCCTGGCTAATTTGTAAATTTTTTGTAGAAACAGGGTCTCACTATGTTGCTCACACTGGTCTCAAACTCCTGGCCTCAAGTAACCCTCCCGCTTCGGCCTCCCAAAGTGCTGGGATTACAGGTGTGAGCCACTGTGCCTGGCCATAAGAAGAAATTTGAAATCAACTAAATCAAAGAAATGTAATTTACCTGCCATTTCTAAGGGATTTGGGACTTCAACTGAAAATTCATATGTATTGATATAATACATATAAGTCAACATGGAGTTGAATTTTAAAATATCAATCCAACTTGAAAGGCTTCAATGATATAGATCTTTAATATAGGTTTCCTTGAATGAGTGACTCAGACATTCCACACAGAGCAAAGCTTCTGGTTAAACATATTTATACGACTCCTCATATCTCCAGGGTTTCTTTCTCACAGAGCGGCAAGGAAAAAAAAGAAATCTTTCCTTCTCTCTCATCTATAAGTCTACTCACAGTCACACTGCTTCCCTCTATATTTCCTCTTCCTGGTCCTACTGTTCATACCTCATACTCCAAAGAGACCTTCCCTGTGCAGTCCCCTTGCAAAAAATCAGTTTTCATTTTTTACATTACATCTCCAAGCTAATTTCGGCTATCCCAACCAAAATGTATATCAAGAGATTATATAATTAAAATTAGGCAATTCTTCGTCTCTTTTCAGTGTAACAGATTTATCTTACCGCAAATATCAAAGAGTTATTCCAATCTTAATAGGATATTGCCATATTAAAGTTTAAGGTTTTTGAATTTGACATCTGACAGATGAGAAAAGTGATTATCTGATTGTGCTTTCTGAGTTTTGAACTGCAGAAAACATCTGATAAGACTGTAAGGACATCAGATAGTAATAGTAATACTCTCTTGTTTAGTTGTAAAATGTTCTGTGGAAAATATTGGAGAACACAGTTTAAGACTGGAGAATATGTTGCAACTATTTTATTAATAATACACTGAGTATTCTTTTAGTGATTAGAATCTAGTCAATGTATACATTTCTATTGAAAAGGAGTTAATTTTCATACTTTTGTGTGTAAATGGGGCTACTGAAATTATTTTGTAATTTAGTTAAAAGGCCATACAAATTTTGCCTCATTTAAGTAAAAGTTTTCTCAGTTAGATGCATCTTTCTTAAAGACTACTAGTAGTGTTTTAACTGCTACTTCTTTTTTTTTTTTTTGAGACGGAGTCTGGCTCTGTCGCCCAGGCTGGAGTGCAGTGGCCGGATCTCAGCTCACTGTAAGCTCCGCCTCCCGGGTTTACGCCCTTCTCCTGCCTCAGCCTCCCGAGTAGCTGGGACTACAGGCGCCTGCCACCTCGCCGGGCTAGTTTTTTTGTATTTTTTTAGTAGAGACGGGGTTTCACCGTGTTGGCCAGGATGGTCTCGATCTCCTGACCTCGTGATCCGCCCGCCTCGGCCTCCCAAAGTGCTGGGATTACAGGCTTGAGCCACCACGCCCGGCCTTAACTGCTACTTCTTTACGTTTATTCAAAATGTACTCCACTTTTTAAACTTTTATTTTAGATTCCGGGGTACATGTGCAGGTTTGTTATATAGGTAAACTCGTGTCACAGGAGTTTTTTGTACAGATTATTTTGTCACGGTACTAATTCTAGTACCCAATAATTGTTTTTTTCCATTCCTCTCCTTCTGCTCACCCTCCACCCTCAAGTAGGCTCCAGTGTCTGTTGTTCCCCTCTTTGTGTCCATGAGTTCTCATCATTTAGCTCCCACTTATAAGTGGGAGTCACAACAAAACCAAAATTGACAAATGGGATCCAATTAAATTTAAGAGCTTCTGCATAGCAAAAGAAACTGTCAACAGAGTAAACAGACAACCTACAGAAGGGGAGAAAATATTTGCAAACTATGCATCTGGCAAAGGTCCAATATCTAGCATCTATAAGGAACTTAAACAAACTTACAGGAAAAAAAAATGGCCCCATTAAAAAGTGGGCAAAGGACATGAACAGACATTTTTCAAAAGAAGACATACATGTGGCCAATAAGCATATGAACAAAAAGCTCAATATCATCGATCATTAGAGAAATGCAAATCAAAACTTTTTCATTTTTTTAAAGAATTTAAGGACAACAGAACTTTGGTTCTGGCTGGGCACGGTGGCTCATGCTTGTAATCCCAGCACTTTGCAAGGCCAAGATAGGAGGACTGCTTGAGGATAGGAGTTCACGACTAGCCTGGGCAACATAGCAAGACTCTATCTCTACAAAAAATGTAAAAATTAGCCAGGCATGGTGGTATGTGCCTGCAGTTGCAGCTACTTGGGAGGCTGAGGCAAAAAGATGACTTGAGCCCAGGAGGTTGAGGCTGTACCACTGCACTCCAGCCCGGGTGACAGAGTGAGACCCTGTCTCAAAAACAAACTAACAACAAAAAGAACTTTGGTTTTGATTACTCCATTCTATTAATCTGATTTTCCATTCAGATCCCTTTTTTCTTCAAATTTTGTAGAAAAGTTTAAAAAATGGTACTATGAATACCCTTATTCATCCATTTAGATTAAACAATTATTAACATTTTGTCACATTGCATTATTTGGTTTTCCTTCTATCTTTTCATTCCCCTAAACATTCTGAAGGTAAGATACAAGCATCATGACATTTCACCCCTAAATATACCAGTCTGTGTGCTTTTTGAAAAGCAGAAGGGACAACCTAACGTGAATATTTTCAGTTTCACTGGAAATCAGATTAAAAATGCAAGAGGTTTTTTTTTGCTCCTTTTAACCATTCAAAAAATACTACAGCATATTTATAACATGAATTAGTACCGCATATGGTGAGAAAATATTGTGAAATGTCTGATTTATCTACATCTTTAATACTAATAAAGTAAGAAGGCACATCTGTAGCACGTATTTCTATGTGCTGAGCACCATACTAGACACATGACCTCTTTTAATCTTTAAAATAATTCTTCAGGTTAGGTATGTTTGTTATTCCCACTTTGCAGACTAGTAAACTAGTGAGTCTGACTCCAGAGCCTTACTTCTTTCCACAGCACCATGTAAAACAAATATCAATAGTCTCTATCAATTAACCTAAATTTATTTGGGGAAAATAACGTGCCCCAACTGGTGTATAATTTGTAAAAGACACAGAATCCTTGCAATGAACCTTTTTGCTCCTTGTCACCTATTTCCTAAAATTAATGCTATGTCTTTAATTCTTCTGATAGAAGTTGAATGGGGAAATTAAAAAGTATTGATGAGTCAGATGTGACTGATTGCATTTAATGATTTTATTTGTGACAGCATTAGTATCCTAAATAAGAGAAATGTGAAAATATATTTCCACCCTGATGGTTAATAAGTGTGAAGATTGATAATCAATAATAATTAGTAACCATGAAATGTTTCAATAATACCGATGAATTAATCCATATGAAATGAAAGAGAGCTATATGACATAAAGCAAGTGTTGAGCAAGCAGAGCTCTTCAAACAAGTACAAATTTACTTAGCAATAAAGTTCAGTAGTAAATGAAATGCAATTATGGCACTGGAGAAAAACCTCACACAGTTTTGGATGAACCAGGTTTGGAAGGACAATATACTCACACTCTTTCATACACCCTCTCATTGCACGCACATACACAGAAGCACGTGAATTTGTGAGCAAAAACACTCCCTGACCTTTCTACCCACAACACACATGTGCAGTACCCAGGTTAGAGCTGTTCCATCCACACCCAATGCCTGACTCTATAGCCTGGAACTCCTGCCTTCTTCCCATGCCATTCGTACTTGTGCCCTTACCCTCCTTCGGCCTTCCTACCCCCTGCCTAGGTCTCCCTAAATACCTTCAGAATACGGGGAATCCGAAGAGGTCTTCAGGTCTGCAGACTGTACTACCTTCATGCCAGGATATGGAGAAGGGGCAGAAATGGGAAAACAATGAGGGATTCAAACCAGGTTGTGAGAGTCTGATTACTCAGAGGATAGGAACTGGGAATTCCCACAGCCAGCTCTCTGCTCAATCCAGAATACCTGTAAGGCAGAGGTCTTGACAGACTGTAGGCCTCCAGTTAGAATCTGAATCATATTTTCAACACAGGGCACATGAGACAGTTGGTCATGATCATCAAAGACCAGCTGTGATGAGAGAAAGGGTTTCTGCCTTGGGGCCTGTAAAAAAAAGGGTCAGGAAAGGTCGAGGGGCTAGATGTCAGTATACATTCCTCAGCATCTGGCCCTGGACTGCCTGCCACCTCCACATATGCCACCCACCACCTCACTTGAAGGATGTTGGCCACAAAAGAGGTTATCTGCTCTTCCAAGATAGAAATGAGGCTCTGACAAATCATGTAGTCGACCAGGCGGGCAAACTTTCCCAGCTGCAGCCACCAGGCCTCTGCTTGCTTCAGCTTCTGCTCCAGTTGTTTGCGCTGTACCCTCTGAAGGTATATGGAGCCTTGGCCTGCCCTGATCCTGTCGCAGTTTTGCACTCGCTCCTGCAGGCCCTGTTGCATGTGGTATGTGTCCTCATGAACCTGTAAGCATAGAGTGGAAACTCACCAGAGATAGGGTGATGGAGAGCAAACCAGCCACCCACTAGTCCGTGCAAACTCTCAGGTCCTGGAGTCTGGGACCTAGAACCTAGATATACACATGGAGGGCTCCTTTTTAGCAGAGTTTACCCCCACCCCACCTGACCCCCTCAATTTTTAAGTGACCAGAGAAGATATGAAATAGAGAACACATATTGAGAGGTCACAATGTGCTAATACAGTAGGCCAGGCCTGTCTACTGAAAACCCCCAGGGTGAAACTCAAATAGAAAATTTGTGTATATGTAAATGTAAGCGTTCACAATGCATAGAAGAGACAAAAAAAAAAAAAAAAAGACGGGCTGAATAAAGTTAAATAATAATTTCAGGATATGGACTCTGGGTAATAATTAGGCCAGGTGATGTGGCCTGCTGAGTAGAATGATATTGCTTTATGTTACAATAGAAGCTGTTTCTGGGCACTGATACAGACTTTCTATTAGAGGAGAGGGAATGTGGAATAAGAGCCTGGGAGTCTTTTTGTGGGTTCTTTCAGATCTGGGAGGTTCCCCAGCCTATAAAGGCTGCTGACAATTGCCAACGCTCTGGGCTTTCACTGTTGAGGAACAGAGAAGAGGTACCAGAAAGCTATGCTTGGCCAGATGGATCCTTTGTCTTCCATGCTCTCCTGTCCCTTTTGATGCTCCCTAGAGCTTGTGATTAGAACTGATTGGTGTCTGTGAATTGTACTTCTGGTATCCATGAGCTCAAGCCCCAATCTTCTCAGACCCAAGAGTAAGACAGTTAAGTCCTAAGCATGGGACATCAAATACATACATGCCCTATGCGTATGATGATTTTGTATATGAGACTAAGTGAAGTGTTCTTTTCCATGTTCTAACAATACTCCCCAATACCCAGTGCTTCCCACTTCATAACCCTTAGTCTAGTGTACCATGATTTTGTTATTTATATAACTCATCGACTACACTGTAAGCTCCTTTAGGAGGCGATCTTATTACACCTTATTTCATTTCTCTATTGCTTAACACAGGGCCTGGCATGGGGTAGTTCCACAGTAAATGCTTGTAAAAAGAATGTATAATCTCACATTGAAAGAGCCTACTGAGTGCTATTAGGATAAAACCATACCAATGACAACAATAATAATTGCTAATACCATAGAACATAATCAGTATACATTTTTAAAGCACCAATACTAGGGGTGATAACGTACAAATTATAAGAAAAAAATGTTCAGGATGGGCACAGTGGCTCATGCTTGTAATCCCAGCACTTTGGAAGGCCAAGGAGGGTGGATCACTTAAGTTCAGAAGTTTGAGACCAGCCTGGGCAACATGGTGAAACCTGATCTCTGCAAAAAATACAAAAAATTAGCCGGGCGTGGTGGTATCAACTGCTGCAGTCCCAGCTACTCGAGAAGCTGAGGTGGGAAGATCACCTGAGCCCGGGAAGTCGAGGCTGCAATGATCCCTGATCATGCCACTGCACTCCAGCATGGGCAACAGAGTGAGATTCTGTCTCAAAAATAATAAAAATCCTGGAATTCTATGCCTAGTCAGAGTATCATTGAAGTTTGAGGATAAATAAAAACACTTTTTAGATATACAAAGACTCAGAAAATTTTCCATCCACAGATTCTCCCTTAAAAAAAATAAGGAATAGTATTAATATATTCCGGGCAGAGGAAAATGAATCCAAGAGGATAAAGTATTCTACAAAAGATTTGGTGGGTAAAGAAATCTGTGAGATACATTGTTAATTTTAAATAGTGCTATGGCCTGTGTGTTTGTGTCCCTCCAAAATTCATATTTTGAAATCTGAACCCATAAGGTGATGGTATTATGAGGTGGAGTCTTTGGGGAGGTGATTAGGTCATGAGGTCTCCAGTCTCAGGAATAGGATTAGTGCCCTTAAAAAAAAAAAAGGTCCCAGATCATACAGTATTTGTCTTTCTTCGTCTGGCTTATTTCACTTAGCATAATGTCCCCAGGTTCATATGTGTTGTCATTAATGGCATTATTTCCTTCTTTTTGTGATTGAATAATATTTTATTGTATATATGTATTAACATCACAATTTATTTAACCATCCATCCATCAATGGACACATCGATGTTTCTATATCTTGGCTATTGTGAATAATCCTGCAATTAAAAATGGGGGTATAGATATCTCCTTGAGATACTGATTTCATTTCCTTTGGGCATATACACAGAAGTGGGATTGCTGGATCATATGATAGTTCTATTCAAAGGGTTCAAACTTTTAGTTGTAAGATGAACAAGTTCTGGGAATCTAATGTACCGCCTGTGTGGTAATGGATGTGTTAATTAATTTGATTGTGGTAATCATTACACAATGTATACATCTATCAAGTCATCACATTTTACACCTTGAATATATTCAATTTTTATTTGTTAATTTTATTTTTAAAAGGCCCCAGAGAGCTGGCTAGTCCCTTCTGCAGCAAGAAGGTGCCACCTATGAGGACTGAGCCCTTGCCAGACTCTGAATCTGTCATCACCTTGATGTTGGACTTCCCAGCTTCCAAGAATAAATGTTTGTTGTTTGAAAGCCACCGAGATTATGGTATTTTGTTATAGAGGCCTGAGTGGACTAAGGCAAATGAGTAGGTTATAAAACAAGAATGTTCATAACAATCTTGAAGTAAATTCCAGGAGATGTCAATATAAGAGTAATGGGAGGAAGAGGGAAGGGAAAGAAAAGTACGATAATGCCAAGGTTCTTATTCCTCTTGGGAACGACATGGATAAAAATTCATACTTGTCATTCATTCACTCAACAAATACTCACTGAGCACCTACTAAATGGCATACCCTACAGTAAGCACTAGAGATATATTAGTGAATGAATACTTAAGTCCTTGCCCCTCCAGGAGGAGGGAGACAGCAAACATAATAAATACATAATTTATGGTGTACATAAAAATTAGTATTGGCGGGGTGAGGTGGCTCACACTTGTAATCCCAGCACTTTGGGAGGCTGAGGTGGGTGGATCACATGAGATCAGGGGTTTGAGACCAGCCTGGCCCATGTGGCGAAACCCTATGTCTACTAAAAATACAAAAACTAGCCGGGTGTGGTGGCGGGCACCTGTAATCCTAGCTACTCGGGAGGCTGAGGCAGGAGAATTGCTTGAACCCTGGAGGCAGAGGTTGCAGTGAGTCAAGATCATGCCACTGCACTCCAGCCTAGGTGACAAGAATGAAACTCCGTCTCAAAAAAAACAAAACACACACACAAACAGAGTGATTAGAGTACTATGACAAAACAAAAGAGAGTGAAAACATGTATTTTAAAATGATTTTAAAATATTATTTTAAAATACATGTTACAAAAACTGAAAGAACAGCAAGCAGAAATGAACAAATCTATAGTTGTAGGTAGGAAGGGATATTTAACATATATCTCTCAGAAATTGAAAGACAAAGGAGGTTAAAAAATCACTGTGTCTTGACTGGGTGTGGTGGCTCATGCCTATAATCCCAGCACTTTGGGAGGTCAAGGTGGCAGGATCACTTGAGCTTGGAGTTTGAGACCAGCCTGGGCAACATGGTAAAACCCTGCCTCTACAAAAGAAATACAAAAATTAGCCAGGTATGGTGGCCCATGTCTGTGGTCCCAGTTACCCAGCAGGCTGAGGTGAGAAGATGGCTTGAGCCCAAGGGGGTGGAGGTTGCAGTAAGCCAAAATCATGTCACTGCACTCCAGCCTGGGTGACAGAGTGAGACCCTGACTCAAAAAAAAAAAAAAAAAAAAAAAAATTGTGTCTATAGAATATTTGAATACAACAATGAATGAGCTTGGCCTAACACATATTCTTTTAGGTTGGGTTTCCTAGAAGCAGACCCTGAGACAGGGATTTGGAGAAATGTGATTTATTAAAGGAATGATCTTCAGGGAAACAAGAGCCTCTAAGGGAGTAAACAAAGCAGAAAAGAGAAGGGGAAAGTACCCAGCAAGATCTCAGCTAAATTCTATTTTTAATCTGATCTGGAGTGGGGAAGGAGGCTTTGGAATGTTCTAGTCATATTGTAGAGTTGTCACGCCTTGAAGCAAGTAAGGAAAAAAAAGGCTGAGGAACTGTTCCATATGAGAGAGACTAAAGAGAAGTAAGCACTGAATTCAATACGTAATTCTGGTTTGGATCCTGAAGAACGAAAAAATATAGTAATAAAGGACATTATTAGAATAATTGCCAAACTTTGAATAAAGATTGGAGATTAGATAACAGAGTTGTATCAAAGTGAAATTTCCTAATCTTTGATCATTGTACTATAGTTATAAAAGAAAATGTCCTCGTTCACAGAAAAAACATACTGACATATATAGGAGTTGCTATGATTTGAATGATTTGAATGTGTCTCCCAAAAGTTAATGTGTTGGAAACTTAATTGCCATGGTAACAGTTTTAAGAGATGGGGTCTTTAAGAGGTAATTAGCCAAGAGGGCTCAACCCACATGAAAGGGTCAATGTTTTGATCATGGGAGTGGGTTAGTTATCATGGGAATGGATTACTGATAAAAAGGATGAGTTTGGCCTGATTTCCCCTCTCCTCTCTCTGTCTCATATTCATGTCTCATCACTATGTGATACCCTCCACCATGGGATGAGACTCTTGCCAGATGCTCTTGGACTTCCCAGCCTCCAGAACCATGAACCAAATAAACTTTTATTCTTTATAAATTACCCAGTCTTTGGTATTCTATTATAGCAACAGAAAACAAACTAAGACAGGGTAAGGGAGCTGATACCTGCAATTTACTCTCAAATGATTTAGAAAATAATGTGTACATGTTTAGACAAAAAGAAAGAGCATAAACGATAAAGCAAATGGGAAAAATAATCTATATAAAGGATATGTGAGAGTTTATCTTACTATCCTTACAATTCTAATAAGTTTGAAATTGTGTCAAAATACAAAATCACAGAAGGAAGGAAGGAAGGAAGGAAAGAAGGTAAAAAGGGAGGAAGGGAGGAAAGAAGGGAGGGAGGGAGAAAGGAAAGGAAAGGAAAGGAAAAAGGAAAGGAAAGGATGGAGAGGAGAGACAGAGGGAGGGAAAAGAAAAAAATAAGTGTTGGTAAGAATGAAAGGCAACTGAGGCCAGGTGCAGTGGCTCACACCTGTAATCCTAGCACTTTGGGAAGCCAAGGCAGGTGGATCACTTGAGATCAGGAGTTCAAGACCAGTATGGGTGAGATGGTGAAACCCTGTCTCCACTAAAAATATAAAAATTAGCTGGGCATTGTGGCTCACACCTGTAATCCCAGCTACTTGGGAGGCTGATGCAGAAGAATCACTTGAACACGGGAGGTGGAGGTTGCAGTGAGCTGAGATCACACCACTGCACTCCAGCCTGGGAGACACAGCCAGACTCACACCTGTAATCCCAGCACTTTGAGAGGTCAAGGCAGGCGGATCATGAGGTCAGGAGATCAAGGCCACCCTGGCTAACATGGTGAAACCCCGTCTCTACTAAAAATACAAAAAAAATTAGCTGGGCGTGGTGGCGGGCACCTGTAGTCCCAGCTACTCAGGAGGCTGAGGCAGGAGAATGGTGTGAATCTGGGAGGCAGAGCTTGAAGTGAGCCAAGATCGCACCACTGCACTACAGCCTGGGCGACAGAGTGAGACCCTGTCTCAAAAAAAAAAAAAGAAGAAAGAAAGAAAGAAAGAAAGAAAGAAAGAAAGAAAGAAAGAAAGAAAGAAAGAAAGAAAGAAAGAAAGAAAGAAAGAAAGAAAGAAAGGAAAGAAAGAAAGAAAGAAAGAAAGAAAGAAAGGCAGGCAGCTGGAAATCAACATCATTGATGGAAATGTAAACTGGTACAACCACTCTGGAAAACTGTTTGGCAGTGTAAAACATACATATATTCTATTCTAGCAACTCCACTCCTGGAATATATATCCCCAAAAAATAAATGCTTATGTTCACCAAAAGGCATGCATGTACAAGAATGTTCATAGCAGTATTATTCATAATAGCAAAAAACTGGAACCAACCCAAATGTCCACAATAGGAGAATGAGTATATAAATTGTGGTCATTCATACAGTGAAATACTACATAGCTATACAAAAAGTGTGAACCACTGATACCTACAACATTATGGATAAATCTCACAAACATAATGTTGACTGAAAAAAAGTCAGGCAAAAAGGAGCACACACTGTCCAATTCTAGTTATATGAAATTCAAAATGAGACAAAATTAACCTGTGGTGACACAGGTCAAAGTACTGGTTACCTCTGCGGGGTTATCAATGAAAAAGGTACCAGGGAGCTTGCTGGGGTGCTGGAAATGTTCTCTATCATGATCCAGGTATACAAATATATAGCAATACAAATACAAATGCAAAAAATTCAACAACTGTACAGTTAAAATTTGTCTACTGTATATGAATTATACCTTCATATAAAAAATTGACTGCTGGATTTCAAAAATTTATAACTATTTTTGTAACATTAAAGGTAGGATTGAGGAACTGAGAGGTAGAGAAAGGCTGTGGAGCAGCTCACCCCCCATCTCCTGCCTCATTCAGATTGGTACAAGGGCAGGTCCAGCATTTATTGCCTGAAGGCTAAAGGCCGCTGTCTCCTTTTCACTCCTGCACCTTGGCTTTAGGATCCTGACATTGCTGATGCCTTTAGCCCCTTTCCTCTAAACCTCCTGAAGACAGACTATGAATTTCCTTTTTAGCCACACTTCTAAAACATCCAAAGAAGATATCACTGAAGAGTCCAATCAATACAAACTTGTAAAATACACAGAGGTTCTGTTAAATCCAAGGTTTGAAACTCTGTGGAGCTGTTATTGAACGTCTTTGTGCGAAGACGTTCAATAATATCCCTAGGTTCCTGGGATACATCAATGAATGAAACAAAGATCTCTACCCTTGTGAAGGTTACAATCTATCATGAGACATTAGTAAAAATAGTAAGCAAATTATATAGTATTTTTAAAGGTAAGAAGGAAGACAGAAAAAGGAAAACAGAGTAGGATAAGGAGGATAGGTAATTCTTAGAAGGGGAAGGAATTTGACTATTCAAAATTTTGTGAAAATGTTTTATTATAGGTATTTTTAAACATTTAAGATTTCATCCAAGAGCAATCAACAGAAGTTATTGCTTCCTCCTAGGAATAGAAATTCCTTGCAGTCGGCCGGGTGCAGTGGCTCACACCTGTAATCCCAGCACTTTGGGAGGCCAAGGTGAGCAGATCACAAGGTCAGGAGATGGGGACCATCCTGGCTAACACGGTGAAACCCCGTCTCTACTAAAAATACAAAAAAATTAGCCAGGTGTGGTGTCGGGTGCCTGTAGTCCCAGCTACTTGGGAGGCTGAGGCAGGAGAATGATGTGAACCCAGGAGGCGGAGCTTGCAGTGAGCCAAGATCGTGCCACTGCACTCCAGCCTGGGCGACAGAGCAAGACTCCATCTCAAAAAAAAAAAAAAAAAAAGAAAGAAATTCCTTGCAGTTGAGGCCATTTTTGGACTTCAGAGTTCTGTCCTTTGTGATTAACCTGCTCTGATGGAGTTTAGAGCAACAGGTAGAACCCAAAACCTGGCTCAAGCCAGGCAAGGTATACCTCCTTCACATTAATTAGTTATTTTCACGAAACCTGGGTGGGCCTCCTCTCTCAGAACTGGGCTATCTATACATGGTAATTAGCCATAGTCCTGTGTGAATATCCAGCCCCACCTAACAACAAACCATGATAACAGGCCATGGCAAGAGGCAAGTATACAGGAGGGCCTCCTAGAATTCTAGGCAGGGGGTGTGCATTGCAGATGCAACATACACATAATTAGGAAGGATTCCATCATTGCATCCTTCCACTAACCACAGTGGCCTTCCAAAAGTTTAAGATAGGTTCAAAGATAAGCTCAGCAGCATAAAAGACCAGGATTCCTGTTCTCAAATTCCCTAATTCCCAAAGGTCGGCATAAACAACAGACAAAATAAACATTGATATATTCCTTCTCCTCCCTGCTCCTAGGTCAAGATCAACCCTCAGGGAAAGGTCGAGTCCAAGCCTCTGCACACCTGTTATTGATTCGTCCATCCGAGAGTAGAAACTGCTGTTGCTGGGCAGGAAAATGGCTCTGATTCAACTGCAGAGTCCAGGTCTCACAGTGGATTCCAGGAGAAACTTAACGAAAGGAGGCTGAAACTCTGGGGAGCTCAACTTGGAGAAAAGGTCTACAATAAACTAGAGCCTCTTACCAGTCGAAGAATGGATGTGCAGAGGTTCAGGCAACGATGGAGCAGTCGTAGAGCCTTATGCTTCTCCTTGGCTAGAGCTTTCTGCAGGTCCAGCAGCTCATAGCACCGATCCAGTTCCTGGGGTAGCCAGGATACAGAGTGTAGCTCCTGCAGAAGCCTAGAATCAAGGACTAAGCTGGTCAGAGCTGGCATCCCAATCCTTCCTTAGATACCTTTGACCTCTTCTCAGCCTAACTTACCTCAGAGTGCACAAATAGTTACAGAGCTTGTAACATTACCAACAGTGACCAATAGTGACAGCTCCCTCTCAGAGTTCTCTGAAAGAGTATAAGCCCAGAAAGCTGCTTTCTCAGCTATACAAGCTGAGAAAAGGCTTGGGGTATGTGCAAGTGCTTATACCTAGTGATCTCTCTGCTAGAAGAGAGGGTCAAATAAGTACCAAGATCTGACTCAGAAGGAGAGACAGCAGAGGCTTCTTCCTTGGAATAGAGAAAACTAAGGGTCCTAAAAGTCTAGGTGGACAGGTAAATTTTAGGATCAAATGTAATGAAACTGGAACTTCTCTATGGGCTGCCCATCCCTGAGGAAGCTCAATCCTGTTATCCATACCTCCCAAGCCCCAGAGAACGCTACATCTGTAAACATCCTTGAAAAAGATAAAAGACTCCTAATAATCAGACAGGATGGTCACAATGGGCATCACTTATTCAGTGTCTACTGAGAGATACTGAATGTGGCACTTCGTATTCACAGTCTCGTTTAATTCTCATTACAGAATTAAATGTAGAAATCTTTACCTGAGTTTTAAGATCAGGAAACTGAGGCTCAAATACTAAAGTCCCTTGCTAGTACTCAAGGTCTAAATAAGATTTGTCCAGCCTCCCAAGCCCTTATGCTCTTAATTACACCATGATGATTAGGCTGGACTGGAGGATGAAACCCCCTAGAGCAGAAGTTGCAAACTGGGTTAAATTCAGTGGAAAAGTTTTTCAAAATGAGTCACTAAGAGTTGGCTAGCATACAGTATTTTAATAAAAATTTGAAGGCCTGGTGTGGTGGCTCATGCCTGTAATCCCAGCACTTTGGGAGGTCGAGGCAGGTGGATCACCTGAGGTCAGGAGTTCAAGACTAGTCTGGCCAACGTGGCAAAACCCTGCCTCTATTAAAAATAAAAAAAATTAGCCAGGCGTGGTGGTGCATGCCTGTAATCCCAGCTACTCGGGAGGCTGAGGTGGGAGAATTGCTGGAACCCAGGAGACAGAGGTTGCAGTGAGCCGAAATCATGCCATTGCACTCCAGCCTGGGTGACAAGAGCGAAACTCTGTTTAAAAAAAAAAAAAAAATTGAGTTAAAATTTGGTTGAAATTTGAGTTAAAAATGAGAAATTTTGGGCCGGGCGCGGTGGCTCAAGCCTGTAATCCCAGCACTTTGGGAGGCCAAGACGGGCGGACCACGAGGTCAGGAGATTGAGACCATCCTGGCGAACATGGTGAAACCCCGTCTCTACTAAAAAATACAAAAAACTAGCCGGGCGAGGTGGTGGGCGCCTGTAGTCCCAGCTACTCAGGAGGCTGAGGCAGGAGAATGGCGTAAACCTGGGAGGCGGAGCTTGCAGTGAGCTGAGATCGGGCCACTGCATTCCAGCCTGGGCAACAGAGCGAGACTCCGTCTCAAAAAAAAAAAAAAAAAGGTGAGAAATTTCACAACAAAATGTGGACTTCTAGGAAATCCTGAAATTTAAGGTGGTTGATCACACTGGACCTATATTCCCAAATGGCAACAATTAGTTGGAACTGAGTCGTGACTATCCTCTTTAGATGCAGCCTCCAGATTGCACTTCCCATGCTCCCTAATGTCTTCCACCTAAACCACTGCATTCCTTCAATACTTCCTGCTTAGGCCCTTTAGGCATCTGAATTTGCAACTCTTATCACAGAATATACCTAAGAGTAGCTGAGGAGTCACGTAGGGAAAGCAAGGAAATATTGAAAATAGGAATAACCAACATTTTCCAAAAAAAAAAAAGTATCCAAGTAATATCTTGGAAAGAACAGAGAGTTTGGATTCAAACAACTGAATTAGACCCCCAGATCTGACATTACACATAATTACGTGAGAGCAAGTGGTTTAAGATATATAATTACCTGGAGAATATTGCATATATTCTCCATAGAGAATATATTCTATTCATGAAATAGAATATAATCTTTTCAGAATATATATTCAGAATATATATTCAAACAAAAAACTGGTTATTTAACAGTATGTAAGATATGATCACATTTTGTATACGTGATAGAAAAGAGACTAGAAAGATACGCAACGAAATGTTCATAGTGGTTGGAAGGATTAAAGTTTTTCTTTGTGCTTTATTGTATCTGTCAGATTTTCTACAACAAACATACTATTACCTTTAGTAAAACTAATTTTTAAAAACTCAATGAAGTTGTGTTTTTAATACCTCACCTACTAATATGGAGTAGCCCAGCTCCAAAGTGGGGCACAGCCAAGAGCAGATGATTCTCTAGGAAATTCCGGAGTCGATGCAGCCCCTGCAATCTCACATTCTTCTTCCAACTAGAAATTAGAGGTCAGTGATAATATACTGTTGCTGTCATCCATTTCCTACCAAATCACATATCTGTCATTACCTACCAGGTAAAGGACTTGCGTAAGAGGCAATACTTAAAGAATGGAATGAACTGGAGCTGTTGCCAGAGAACACAGTGATGGTGCCAGGTACCCAGTGTCATCGTCTCGCTACCTTCTACAGGATGTACGTGCAAGATCCCAAAGGGAGAGAAGATGTAGTGCTCGGCATTCACCTTGTCGGGTGGCACCACCATCAGGCTGTAAGGCCTTTAAAAAAAAAGAGCTCTGATCAGTGAAGGCCCTGGTAACTTGGTCAGACTTTAAGAGACCAAAGGAGGATAGAGGAGATAAAAAGGGAAACAGGAAGGCAGGCAGAAGAAAGGAGAAAAAGGGGGAAAGAGAACAGAATGATTTTTAAACTAGAAAGATGAAACAAATATTATTAAGAAACCGAAGCCAAAGGTAGCCAGGAAGAAAGAAAAAGGCACCTAGCCAGTTCCAAGAAATTAATATCTTCACACGCAGATATCTTACATCCCATCAAATCTAAGACACTGTCCACCATAAGCTGCAGCATTGTCTTATGAAATGCTAAGATAAAAATGCTTCTAATAAGATATTCCATCAATTTGTAAGATGCATCCAATTTTAGAGATGATAAATGTGAAAAATTCTCATTTCTAGAAATGATAAAATACATACATACTTGGGTACTGAAAGACATGCAGAGATAATCAGAATGTTATTTGGTGGAGTAACCAAGATTGGAGAAAAGCAGAGGAAGACTAGAAAATTAGAAACAGGCAAATAAAGAGGAAAATTGCAACCTAGTTAACTAGATAAGTACCTTCAGAGCCATCTTAAAAATCTTAGTTGGTCTTGGGTTCTCTTACTTCAGCAAAATGCACCTATATCCCACATTAAATGCAATATATATGTAGTGATATAATAGGTGTATCTAGTTACAGTAGGCCAGTTAGCATAATGCTATGTTTAGATACATTTAATAAAGCATTTATTTTTATTTTTCTGTTTTCTTTATATAACTCAGAGCCAGCAATATTTTTAAGTATTACATATATTTTTAGCACTTTAAAAGCTGTATCATAGGTCCTATAATGCCTAAGAGATAAAATAGCCCTCCTCTATCTCTTATCTCTCTCAACTTTCTAGAAAACATTGTTAAGCAAGTGACTTAAGTACATTTTAGATAGATACCAGAATGGACACGCTAAGTCAAGTCATATTAAAACCTTGCTTTGTTTTTGACAAAGTTACTAAAGTGTCTCAAGTATAGTACTAATATCCCCAAATTACAGTTAGGAAAACTGAAACAAAGAGAAATTAAAGCTTTGCCCAAGACAGTTAAGGGAACAATACAGGATTTAAAACCAAAGTTACCTGACTCATGTCCCTCCTTTAATCAGTGGGCCATTTAGCTTCCCACAGTGAGGCTGCCTATGTTAACTGAGCCCTGGCTCTTCCCAAGAGGTATTTCCTTTTCCTATGACCTATTTAATGGAGGCTGCTGTTTCTGTGTAGGGCCAGGAGTTACGGAGTACCCTTCTCATTCGCAATGGCCACTACTCCTTTGGAGGAAATTCACTCATTCTACAAATGTTTAATAAGGCAAGCAGTGTGTAAGCCACTGAGGATACATCAGTGTTCAAGAAAAATTCACTCCCTGCCTTTATGGAACTTAGTTAAACCATTTATCAAGTTGTACCTCTGTTCAAGTATTGTGGTCAGCGATGGGGACATAAAGATGACTTCTATATAGTCCTTGTCCTCGAAGGGCTCAGAATCAACTGGCATATGACATGATACTAGAGAGCAGATGGGGGAAATCAGTATCTTCCTGAGTCCCAGACCCAAACATTCAGCTGCTTCCACAACATCTCAAACTCCGTCTTGCTTGCATCTGAAACTCACCAAGTTCTGTACTAAACTCAGTATCTACTCCCACCAAATCTTTCCCTAATCTGGGCAATTAGTTCACTCATTCATTCAACAAATATTACTGAGTATCTACTCTATGCCAGACTGTTCTAAGCCCTGAGGATACATCATTAAACACAACAAACCCAAACCCCTCCCCAATGGAGCTCTCATTCTACTAGAGAAGATGATAAACATCATTAACAACAGGGAGGGGGGAAAAGAGCAGGCAAAGGGAGATTGGCGGTGCCAGGGGAGAAGTGTAATTTTAAATGGGGTGGGTAAGGGTGGGGAAGTGACAGCTGAGCAAAGACTCAAGGAATAAAGGAGGTAAAGGAATAAATTCCTAAATGTAAATCAAACACTGGAGAAAATGCAATTAAAATTTTGATAAATTCAAACACATTTAAAAAACCTATTACATAGCAAATAAAGAAATAAAATGAAACAAGTGAAAAAGTTATTTCTATTGATGGTGCACTAGAAATTTGGACCAACATTCCCACTTGAGAACAACTAGAAAAACTAGGCCAACTATCTGGATAACATATGAAACTGGATAATACATGAAATATAATATCTGTATAACACATCAGAGAACCCAAAAATGTAATCCCCCAGGCTTCAGGTTGAGACCCCAAATGGCTACAACACATGAGTAAAGTGGAACCAGAAATATACCTCCTCCTTGGTATGGGGCCTGAACTACAACTTTTGCTCGTTTAGTTCCCTGAGTCTGTTGAAAGCTTGGCTCCTCTTTTCAGTATCTCAGGAATGTATAGTAAAATTGACATTTAACTACCTTTATATTGAGAGGAATTGAGAGGAGCCTCTGTCTGGGGAAAAGCAGCACCAAATGCTGAACTCATTGCAATGGGTTTCCTTCTTTGGCAGATCCTGGCCCTGTAATCATCCATTGCCTTTTTAGTTCTCTTGTCAATAGTTTCTTGTCTCTTTATGTGCCTAATTGTCTTTGATCGTGATGCTTCTTTGATTATAAAAGATGCTAATAGTTTAAAGCCCTATGCTTGTCATTTCCTTTCTGTAAGCTCTCCACTATGATTTGTAGGCATTCCATCTCACATTGTCACCATTACTATCATTACAGCCATGACAGTCAAGTGTAGCAGCCACTAGGTGTATCACATTCAACCACAAGTGATATAATTTAATTAATTGTGATGCCACTATGTGTCATGGATTACTAGTATCCTATTTCCCATTAGCAAGGAATTCAATACTGTTTTAGGCCAAGGACATTACCAAATCAAAGAAGATCCTATATTAGAGGCTAGTTTCCTGGGGCCACTCATAATACCAGATACTGTGTTAGCCACGGTCCAGGCAGTAAAACAGAAACCATACTAGGCATTTCAACAAAGTGAATTTAATAAAGAGAATGTGTTTTTGAAAAGATGTCGAAGCCAGGCGCGGTGGGTCATGCCTGTAATCTCAGCACTTTGGGAGGCCAAGGTGGGTGGATCACTTGAAGCCAGGAGTTTGAGACCAGCTTGGCCAATATGGTGAAACCCTGACTCTACTAAAAATACACAAATTAGCCAGGCATATTAGCAGGTGCCTGTAATCCCAGCTACTTGGGAGGCTGTGGCAGGAGAATCACTTGAACTTGGGAGGTGGAGATTAAAGTGAGCCAAGATCGCCATGGCACTCCAGCCTAGGCGACAGAGCGAGACTCCATTTAAAAAAAACAAAAAACAAAAAAACAGCTCCAGAACTAGAGGAACAAATGGAAGAGGTTCGGGTTATTAGAAGCTATGAGATTGGAGGAGGGGCCTTGCAGAGTTGAGACTCAAAACTCTGAATGCGGCTGGGTGCAATGGCTCATGCCTGTAATCCCAGCACTTTGGGAGACTGAGAAGGGAGGATAGCTTGAACTCAGGAGTTCGAGACCAGCCTGAGCAACAAAGTGAGATCCCATATCTACAAAAAATTTAAAAATTAGCCAGGCATGGTGGTGGGCACCTGTGGTCCCAGTCACATGGGAGGCTGAGGTGGGAGGATCACTTGAGCCCAGAAGGTGGAGGCTGCAGCAAGCTGTGTTCCTGCCACTGCACTCCAGCCGGGGCAACAGAGCAAGACTGTCTAAAAAAAGAAAACAACAACAACAAAAAGAACTCTGAAGGAAAGGGGCTACCAGCTGGTGTTGGTACCTCTCAGCGTTATGAAAAGGCTGATTCAGACAGTGCTGGCTCGGCCAGGCACGGTGGCTCACACCTGTAATCCCAGCACTTTGAGAGGCTGAGGCGGGTGGATCACTTGAGGTCAGGAATTCAAGACCAGCCTGACCAACATGATGAAATCCTGTCTCTACTAAAAATACAAAATTAGCCAGGTGTGGTAGCACATGACTGTAATCCCAGCTACTTCAGAGGCCGAGGCAGGAGAATCGCTTGAACCAGGGAGGTAGAGGTTGCTGTGAGCTGAGATCGTGCCATTGCACTCCAGCCTGGGCAACAAGAGTAAGCTCTCTCTCAAAAAAGAAAAAAGAAAGTGCTGATGCCAGGGTGAAAGACCATTGCTGAGGCGATGATGGCAGAAAGAGCAAGCAAACGAAGCAGCAAGTCCCTTCCCCTCTTATCTTGCTGTCCAGTCTCCTAGCACTCTCCATTAATCAAACCTAATAGGAGGCCAGCTGAAAAAAGAGAAAAAGTTTGCAGAATCTCAGCCTCAGTATCACAAAGCAGAGAGGGAGGAGAATTAGAATCAACAGACAATCAGTTAATAACTGACAGATGCTCTCAGTGAACATTTATTAAATGAATTGATCAGTAAATGAATGAATGATATTGATCATTAGTGCTACCTAAGTTCAAGAGATCAGTGTGTGCAGGAAATAAGGTTCTTTGGGAGACTGTATTAGATACTGCTTAAAAGCATAAACTTTTGAATTAAGATAGTCCTAGGTTTAAATCCTAGTTACACCACTTATTATGTAGCTTTGGATAAATTACTCAACCTCTCTTATGTATCAGTCCACTCATCTCATATACCGAAATAATAATAGCACCTACCTGGTAGATGAGGATTAGGTAACCCATGTCATAAGTTTATTAGCACAGTGCCTAATATATTGAAGAGCCTGGTTAAAGGCAATTACTACAATTATTTCTGGGAGCAGATAGACTTGAATAGGGCTTTTAAAAATAGGTGAGATTTGAGCTGGGCATGGTGGCTGATGCCTGTAATTCTGGCAATTTGGGAGGCTGAGGCTTGAACCCAGGAGTTTCAGACCAGCCTGACAACATAGTGAGACCTCATTCTACAAAAAATAAATTTTAGAAAACTGGCCGAGTGTGGTGACTCATGCCTATAATCCCAGCTACTCAGGAGGCTGAGTGAAAGGATTGCTTGAGCCAGAGAGATTGAGACTGCAGTGAGCCATGATTGCGCCACTGCACTCCAGCCTGGGTGACAGAGTGAGCCCTTGCTTCAAAATAATAACAAGAAGAATAAATTTTTAAAAGTAGGTGTGATTTGGATCTAATGAGAGGAAGTGAATAAATGCCTCTTGAGTCATGGGGAAGGAAGAGACCTGTTTTTACAGCCACATAGATAAATTAGAACCAGGAGGTAGAAGTTAAAAGAACACAGACTTTGATTCAGTCTAAGGAACAAGATGCCTGGAAAAAAATTTTCCTGACACTGCAAAGATTTAAACAAACACATGATTCTTCCATTGGAGTTGGAAGAGATCACCATAAAATTTACTTCTGAGGCTATGAACAAATGTTTCTATCATTCTAGGATAGAATAAAGAAGAGCAAAATATGAGAAAAGGATATGTAAGACAAAAGTCTGCAAAAGCAAAAGGGAGTGAAGGGGAGGTAGAGAGTGGAAAGGAGGAGGAGGCTGAGGAGAAGGGAAGAGAGAGGGACACTGGAGTCAGAGGAGGAGTATGTGGAGAAAGGACAGGGAGAGGGGTGCACACGCGGAGAAAGAGGAGGCGGAAGATAGCACAGAAGGAAACCAGGCAGTGGGAGGAGAAGGGGCCTGGACATAGGCTCTCACCTAAAGTACCGGCTGGGAGCCACATTGAGATAGAGGAAATGGATCTTCTTCAGGTATCTCTCTGTCTTCAGAGCAGTCATCACCTGGCTACCCAGGAAGGAAGTCTCAGGTGAGAAGCCAGTGCTGCTCTTTTGGAGGGTCTTTTCCCTGGGAACTTCATAGTCAAGCTGAGACCTGTATGACAAAAAGTCAGGAGAGAAAAGGCAGAGCAAAAAGGTCAAGTACCTTAGAGGGAGGCCTTGCCACTGTTGACTAGTGAAAGGAGGAGCTAGATCAGGTGCCTGAGGAGACCTGACATGGCATTGTCAGAGCCTGACTACCATCTATATTCAAAGATACCACATACTGGGCAAATATAGTGTATTATGCAACACAGTTAGGCAACAATATTGACACAAACATGTGTGTGAGCAAACTCTCCCTTTCTGATAAACAAATAATCATTCTGGATTGATTGTAATTACCGTGAAGTCAGTATTACACAATACTGTGTACAAATAATGGGAAGACTTTATTTTCACAACTCATTGCTACGTAAGTCCACAGTACTGGACTTCCCCTCCCAGCTCAACCTTCTTAGCCTTTCAGATCTAATAGTCTATCTTTGATTCCATTATACGTGCTTTCCAACCCTGAATGATCTCCATGCCTGTTACATTTTCTGCTCTTCCCCCACCATCACCCAACCTCTAGCTTCACATTCTTTCCTTTCCTGCCAAGATCTAATGGTGGCCCCCTCAAGCCTGCACCAATACGCTCATCCTCTTACTCTTCTGCATTCTGGTCAAGAAAATTGGTATGGAAATTAGTTACCAATAACTCAAAAGGGAATGACTAATAATTTTTAGTCGGGGTGACCTGAGAGCGCACACAAAAAAACTCGGGAATGATTTAACTTAGACTTAGCCAGTCAGAATATACCAGTATCATTAACTGACTCAAACTTAGATCAACACAAATTTCCCCAGGGATAACACTGCAATCCTATTCTAGAATTCATATCAACAATATGGTTTATAACCTTTATAAATATGTCCTTGATGAACTGTTGTGTTAGATCAGGACATCTTAAATGGTATAATTGCTCTTATAGGTTCATTTTCTCAGCAAAGTCCTATATGATATGGTATATTCAGAAGATCATAAAACCAAGGACATTTGCTCCTCTACAGGTTCCTGGTGTCCAATCAGTTGTGGGCTCATTCTGCTCTGATGTCTTCACACAAGTCCTCAGGCAGCTACCTCTTTCAGGCCTCTCAAACTGCTATCCCTAACCCCATGCAAGCCCTGCTGAGCTCCCAGTTCCATCCCATTCTCTGTCTCCTTCCCTGTCTGGAGAAAGCTGAAGTTTTTAGCCATTAGCCAATTCCCTCAACTTCAGTTGCCTTCCCACACACTTATCTGTCCCCCAATTTCAGAGGAAGAAGTATCCTTTCTTCTCTGTAAGATTGATTCCTCCATCAGTGCTCTGGATCCTATTTTTAATCTACTCTTCTTGTTACCTTAATCTATTCGTTTAGTCTATGAATATTTATTGAGCACCTACTTTTCAAGCACCATGTTAAGGGCTATCAACATCTCTCCATTAAAAAAAAAAAAAAAAAAAAAAAATTCCTACCCAGACACCAAAATTCTTTCAAGTTGCTGCCCTGCTATTTGTCTTTTTCCTTCAAGCTAAGCTTCACAAAAAAATTGTAAAATGCGATTTCCACTTCATCTTCCATTCACTCCTCAATGCACCACAATCTAGCTTCCTCCCCACAAAACTTAACCTCTTCCTTGTTACTACAGCCAATGAACATTTTCATTCTTCTTACTTGTCTCATTTAACATGTAATACTACTGACTGCTCCCTCCTCCTTGAAACTCTGTTTCACCTTCTAACCTGCGACAATGTTTTTGTTAATCTAATCTAGACCTGAACACTTCCCACAGGTACTTTCCCCTAACTACACACACATTCTCTCTCTCTCTCTCTCTCTCTCTCTCTCTCTCTCTCTCTCTCCCCACCCCACCCCCAGAGGAGCAGCCAGGCAAAAGACAGTATTCTTTCGTTTTATAGCACTTGTTACAATTTGTAATTATATTTTACTTGTTATCAACTTAACTATCTCTCCCTAACTAAACTGTAATACCTCAAGGGAAGGGATTGAGTCTGTCTCATTCACTTCTGTATCCCTAGAATCTTACAGTTCCTAATAAATGTAGCTATCCAACACTTATTAAATGAATGAATGCCTGGGAAGCCACTCCTGGAGAACATAATGCAAATGAAGCCATATTAGCTAGACCTTAGAGGTTTACTGCCAGGTTCAAAGGTAGGACAAAGAACTTGATCCCTTCCCAACATCTCAGCCCATGCCAATTCAGTTAAGTTCCCCTAGGAAACGAAACTTGTACTCAGGGCACAGGGCAGCTCTTTGAAAAAGGAAAAGATTCTGATAGGCCTACCATAAATTTGTGGCATTGGCCACCTTCCATCAGCACCCCAGGAGCCTACCTATCTATCCAACATTAGGCTTTAATGGAAAGACTTCACCCAGCCATAAACTTACAGCAAAAACTGCGGAAGTCAAGCTCAATTAAAGGTAAAACTAGCCTTCTTCCCAAACAGTAAATGTGCCACAGACAGCTGCAAAGCATTGTCTAGAAAATGAGGTCAGAGGACAAGAAGAATTCCAAGACTAAAGTTAAAGAACTCTCTTGGGCGCGGTGGCTTATGCCTGTAATCCCAGCATTTTGGGAGGCCAAGGTGGGCAGATCACTTGAGACCAGGAGTTGGAAACCTAGCCTGGCCAACATGGCGAAACACTGTCTCTACCCAAAATACAAAAATTAGCCGGGCATGGTGGCATGAGCCTGTAATCCCAGCTACTCGGGAGGCTGAGGCAAAAGAATCACTTGAACCTGTGAGGCAGAGGTTGCAGTGAGCCAAGATCAGGCCACTGCACTCTAGCCTGGGCGACAGAGTGAGACTGTTTCAAAAAAAAAAAAATATCTACAGTTAAAGAACGCTGAGAAGAGAAGGTCTCTGTAAGCATTCTGAAATCCTGTAGAGAGCTCTGCCAGCCAGATATTTTTAAAAAGAAAAAAACAGGGCTGGGCGCAGTGACTTACGCCTGTAATCCCAGCACTTTGGGAGGCAGAGGTGGGCGGATTATGAGGTCAGGAATTTGAGACCAGCCTGGCCAACATAGTGAAACTCCGTCTCTACTAAAAATACAAAAATTAGCTGAGTATGGTGGCACATGCCTGTAGTCCCAGCTACTCAGGAGGCTGAGGCAGGAGAATCACTTGAACCCGGGAGGCGGAGGTTGCGGTGAGCCGAGACCACACCATTGCACACCAGCCTGGGCAACAGAGTGAGACTCCATCTCAAAAAAAAAGAAACAAAAGAAAAAAATATCAGTCAAGGCACCAGGGTGCCCACATTGGCAGGACAAGAAGACTCTGGAAGGGTCAAAATGAAATTCTATCCAGTAGTGCTGCCAACTCCACTCTGCCTTGGAGCTGTTTTAACTCACATACATGTGGTAAGGACAGTCAGACATGCATTCCCTAGGGGTACCTTGAGGGAAAGACCCAGCATCCAGGAATCAACTCACGGTAGGCCTGGGCAATGTTAAGTGATTATGAATGAATTACAGAAAAAGAATTAAGGAGACTTCTGGCATCATCTAAGAAAGAAGCCTGGAAACTGAAAAGTGAAGCTGTTATTCTAAAGCTTTGGCTGCCTCATAGCTGACTTCTGATTTTCATTAATTTCTGTATTTCTCCATGGGGATTAACACTAACACCACTGGGTTTATTTTGCAGAGAAAAAGGAAGAGGAAAGTAGCCTCACACTAGCTTTGCGTGGAGTTGGGTTAATCCCCTATGATCAACAGAGAGCTGGATCTAAATTTCCAAGTGACCCTACAGGCACCCATAAAACAGCTCCTTTTTCTCCTCTGCTCAAAGCCCTAGACTGAGTCCCTCACTTACCTGGTCTCTTTTCTTCCAACAGGCTCCTCCTCTGCATTGTCAGTGTCACTGCTTTCATACTGTACAGGGATGTCCGTTGCCAGTGCCAAGGGAAGGAGACTAAGTCCATCCAGCCACACAGCCTCTTCTAGGGCCACCTGAGCACCAACAATGCCCAGGCAGCGCTGTAGCTCGGGTAGTGTCAATGGTCGCAGCCAGGTGGCCAGCTCCTCCTTTACTTGCTGCCTACTCCACCGGGCCTGCACAAAAGGGCAAGCTGGGCATGGGGGCCTGTGATGGAGCCTCTGCTTCTGGGGACAGCAGTCAGCATGGGAAGCACTGTCTAACAAAGAGCTGTCTGGAGGAAAGGCCTGGTTAATGGCACCTAGAAGGTCCAGATGGAGGTGGGTTTGGACCCAGGGTGCCCAGCAGTACAGCTGCTCCAGGAAGGGCAGCAAATCAAGGTGGCCAACTAGCAACTCACGATATGGAGGCAGCAGACCCAGTACTGCATGCAGATAGCGCCAAGCTGCAGGGCTACTGTCCTGCAACACAGCTGAGAACAGAGTTCGGAGCTCAGCTAGCAGGAGTTCCAGCACTGTGGGCTGCTCTGACTCAGTCGCTGGCTTCACGAACTGCCTCTGTTTCTGCTGACAGGCCAAGGGCTCTTCTTTGCTGTCCAAGACACATATGGAGTGCCAAGACTTAAGGGCATCAGATGATGTCTCATCAGAAGACAAACCTACCCTCTTCTCCTCTGGGACCATGAGGAGCTGGGCATTCAACTGCTGCCGAAGTGACCTTGCCCACAGCTCAGGCTCCAACTGCCAGTTCCAGGATGCCAGATGCCGGGCCTCACCTGTATGGGCCAGCCCAGGAGAGGGGCCAGAGAAGGGACCTCAGGTTCTGGGCAGGGGATGGTCAGAGTCAATGGGGTTAGGAGGAAGAAAAGACCTGGGACAGGGAAATAGATGGAGCTACAGAGCAGAGCCAGACCAGCAGAGAGCCTTTCCTGAGACCCTCAGGCCCTCCCTACTGCTTCCCCAAAGACTCTGGTAAGGAGCAGGCCTAAGAAAGAGGTGAGAGCCCTCCTGGCAGAAGAGTTCCTTCTTACCTCCCAATACCCTGTCCCCCTCACCTGGCCTAGGGGATTTAGGAGGCAAGGCAAGGGAAGAGAGCCCGATCTTCTGATGAGGTTTCATGGAAGAGTGCCTGCTGAAGCAGTGAATGAACTTAGACTTGAGTTCCAGTCCGAGGCTCACCCTAATCATAGCCACCCATACACGGAGAGACTGGCACACACACGTGCAATCACCTGAAAAGGCAAACTGACACACCCACAGAGCTCACTCTGAACCTCAGTCACAGCAGGAAATCTGCACTCCAGCTGGCGATCGCCTGAAAAACGGGTTAACAGGTCGTCACTCAGAGGCAGCAAAGCCCCAGTCCCATGACGTCTTCGCCCACAGGCTAAGGAGGTCGTGAAGACAGAAAGCCAAGGAGCAGGCAAGGCAAATGACGGTCAGGATGCGGGTAGGGGAAGACGTTAAGAAGGGGCAAAGGAGGGGGGCTGGGAACGCGGGGAAGAGGAGGCGGACTCTGTGGGAGGGGGTCCTGAGCGCAGGGGCGAGAGCGGGTCCTGGGGAACAAAGAGAAACGGATCCCGAGCCGAGGACTCACCCCGCAGCTCCACCCGCACCCAGCAGTTAGAACCGTTACAAGATCCCAGAAGGACTGAGTCTTTACCAGGAGCATCCGGGGGAGCCAGAAAGAGGAGGGGCCAGGGTCCGATATGGGCGGGGCCGAGAGGGGAGAGCCCGAGCCAGGAGGGGCCGAACCAGGCCGAACCTGTGGGCTGAGGCTTGCCTGGGACAGGGACCTGCAGGGGACCAGGCCGGGTCTGAACGTGCAGCACAATTGACTCAGGAGACTAGCAATCCAGAGGGTGTCGTAAGCAGGTGTTTATATCCATACAGTGTCTAAACTAGTGCCAGGTCTTTGGTATGTCTTTGGTACTTCCCCATCCCCACCCCCAACGTATCCATCTACCCTATCCCACCTCCCCACAAGAAGCCCGAATAAAACAAAATCCTTGATCTCAAGGAGTTCAACATCTATTTGGCACGGGGGGAGGGATTTTTGGGGGGAGAGCTTATGTAGGGGCTGATTTTTAAAAATTAAGTTGAATGAGGCCGGGCGCGGTGGCTCACACCTGTAATCCCAGCACTTTGGGAGGCCGAGGCGGGTGGATCACGAGGTCAGGAGATCGAGACCATCCTGGCTAACACGGTGAAACCCCGTCTCCACTAAAAATACAAAAAAATTAGCCGGGCGTGGTGGCGGGCACCTATAGTCCCAGTTACTCCGGGAGGCTGAGGCAGGAGAATGGCGTGAACCCGGAAGGTGAGATCGCCCCACTGCACTCCAGCCTGAGCGACTGAGTAAGACTCCGTCTCAAAAAAAAAAAAAAAAAAAAAAAAAAAAGTGAATGATTAAAATAAAAAAAACAAATTCAGCCCCACCTCTCCTCTGAAATCCAGATTAGTATATCCAACTGCCTACTTAATGTCTCCACTTGGAGAGCTTATAGGTATCTCAAACTTCAAATGTCCAAAAGCAGGCTCCTAACCACCCTCTCCCCACCAAAGAAACGCTGCTTCTTTCACTGTCTTTCCCACCTCAGTCAATGGCAAATCCATCCTTTCTGGTTTCTTACATCAAAACCCTGGAGTCAGCTTTGAGACCTCTTCCAAACCCCTTCTCTACCCCTCTTTCTCTCTCTCTCTCTCTCTCTCTCTCTCTCTCCATAAGTAATCCTTCAGGAAATTCTGTTGGTTGTACCTTCGGAATATATCCAGAATCCAACTATTTCCCACCATCTTAAGTATGACAACCTTGGTCTATGCTGCTATCATTTCTCACCTGGGTTTTCCACAGCCTTCGAACTGTTCTCCTTGCCTCAAACCCTTCTCATGCTTCTCATCATTGCCCCTATAATCTATTCTTTTTAGAGCAGCCAGTGATCCTTTTCAAATATAGGCCGATCCTATGACTCCTCTGCTCAAAGCTCACTAATGCCCCCTTATCTAATTCCTTCAACTGAAGGCCAAAGTCCTATCATGGCCTACAAATTGCTGATAACTGCCTGCTACCTCTATAGCCTTCTCTTTCCATATTCACACTCTACTACCGCTGTGCCTGCATCACACCAGACATACTCCCACCTCACAGACTACACACATGCTGTGCTGTCTGCTTATGTATCAGTTTGGAGATACACAAGTTATGATTGTTATTTTTTTGTGGAGACAGAAAATGTCTCTATGTTGCCCAGGCTGGTCTCGAGCCCTGGCCTCTAGCAATCCTCCCACCTCAGCCCCCTAAAGTGCTGGGATTACAGGTGCAAGCTATCATGCTTGGCTGTGATGGTTCATTTTATTTGTCAACTTGACTGAGCTAAGAGATGCTCAGATAGCTGGTAAAGCATTATTTCTGGGTGTGTCTTTGAGGGTATTCCTGGAAGAGATTAGTATTTGAATAGGTAGACTAAGTAAAGATCATCCTCACCAATGTGGATGGACATTGTACAATCTGTTGCCTAAACAGAATTTAAACAGACAGCTGGTGGATTTGCTGTTTTAGCTGAGACATTCATCTTCAGTCCGTGGACATCAGTGCTCCTGCTTCTCAGGCCTTCAAACTTGGACTGAATTACACCACCAGATTTCCTGGTTCTCTAGTTTGTAGACAGCAGATTGTGGGACTTCTCAGCCTATCAGTTCTGTTTCTCTGGAGAACCCTCACTAATACACAAGCTTTCTGGAGCTGCGTAACAAGTTATAACAAACTAAGCAGCTTAAAAACAACAGCTACTTAGTATCTCACAGTTCTGTAGATCAGATGTCCAGCATGACTTGACTGGATTCTCTGCTCAGGGTATCATAAGCCTGAAGTCAAGATGTTGACCGGGCTACTCATCTGGTGGCTCTAGCGGGTGGGGGGCATGGGGGTATCCACTTCCAAGCTCTTATGGTTGTTGGCAAGATTCGGTTCCTTGCAGTTGTAAGACTGATGTCCCTGTTTTCTTCATGGCCATTAGCCAGGAGCCACTCTCAGGTCCTAGGGGCCACCTGTCTTCCTTGACATGTGGTTCCTCCATTTTCAAGCCAACAATAGTGCCTCAAACCCTTCTTATGCTTCACACTTTTCTGATGTCCCCTTCTGTAACCATAAAGAAAACACTCTGCTTTTAAAGGGCTCATGTGGCTCATGTGATTAGATCAGGCCCACCCAGACAATCGCTCTTACAGTCAACTATGCCATATATTATAATCTAATCATGTAAGTAAAATTTGTCATATTCACAGTCCCATGGAATATGCAGGATATACTAGGGAGATATATACTAGAGAGCAGGAAATCTCAGAGACAGTGGTCCCCAACCTTTTTGGCACCATGGACCAGTGTAGTGGAAGACAATTTTTCCACGGACCAGGGGAGGGGTTAATGGTTTTGGGATGATTCAAATGCATTACATTTATTGTGAGCTTTACTTATTTTATTATTGCATTGTAATATATAATAATTATACAACTCACCATAATATAGAATCATTGGGAGCCCTGAGCTTGTTTTCCTGCAACTAGATAATCCCATCTGGAGGTGATGGGAGACAGTGACAGATCATCAGGCATTAGATTCTCATAAGGAGCATGCCACCTAGCATGTGCCATTCACAATAGGGTTCATGCTCCTATGAGAATCTAATGCCACCACTGATCTGACAAGAGGCAGAGCTCAGGTAATAATGTGAGTGATGGAGAGTGGCTGTAAATACAGATGAAGCTTCATTCGCTCACCCACCACTCACCTCCTGCTATGTAGCCTGGTTCCAAACAGGCCATGACTGGTACCAGTCTGTGGCCTGGGGGTTGGGGACCCCGATCTAAAACTTCTACCTACCACACAAATGCTGTAATAAAAAGACCCAAAATATCATGGCTTAAACATGATAGGTTTTTTCTCTCATATAACCATCCAAATATAAATACTCTGAGGCTACCATGGTAGCCTTTAGTTGTTCTGCCTTCTCGAAGGAAGTAGTTCTCATCTTTAAGGTCCAAAGTAATTTACCACCATGTGCCGGGTCCCATCCCAACTAGTGAGATGGAGGGAAAAGGAAAGGAGAAGGCATACCCTTTCTTTTAAGGGCACAGCCTGGCAACTGCATACATCAATCACATGACCAAACCTAGCTGTAAGGAAAGCTACAAAATCTAATCTTTATTTTCAGTGGTCATATGCCAAAAGAAAATTTAGAGGTTCTTTTCGTAAAGAAAGAGGGAGACAGTGGATACTAGGGGACCACTAGTGGCTTACACAACTAGTTGAACAGTAGAAGAGTGAACACTTCTTCAAGATGCTCTCAAGGCTTACTCTTTCATTTTAATTCTCTGCTCAAATGTCACCTTATTAGTGAGTTCTTCCCTAACTGCCCAATAGAAAATAGCAACTCTCTCCCCAACATTCTTATCCTCTTTATCTGCATTACTTCTCTCCATAGCACTTATTACCATTTCATATAAACACTTATTTATTTCCTATTTCCCCTAACTAGAAACATAAGCTCCATGGTAGCAGAGATTCTGATTGCTGCCTACTCTATCCCCAGCTCCTATACTAGGCACCATGAGTACGTGATCAGAAAATATTCGTGGAAAAAAATACATGAATGTATAACAATCTTCATTTGTGAGTAAGAAGATAGGCTCTGGAATCAGACTGCCTGGATTGAAATCCTAACTTCATCACTTAGTAGTCATGGGATATTTTACCTCAGTTTCACTTTTTGAAAATGAAGATAATAATGTCTACCTTATAGTATTGTTGTGAGGATTAAGTGAATTAATGCACACAAAATGCTTTAGAATAGAGCCTGGTAAGTAGTTGACATTTGATATAATTGTTAAGTGTTTGATTGTTATTCATTTTGACATAACCGTGAACAAGACAAAGGATTCAGTGAGGGCATGAATAAAGAGCATGGACAATTCTTTCATAAAAGGGCAAGGAGGAGTACCTGAGTCACAATAGGCCTGAAACAAGAAAAAGGTGGGTGCAGTGGCTCATTCCTGTAATCCCAAAACTTTGGGAGACTGAGGTAGAAGGATCACTTGAGCCCAGGAGGTTAAAGCTGCAGTGAGCCGTGATCACACCACTGCACTCCAGCCTGAGCGACAGAGCAAGACCCTGTCTCAAAAAACAAAAACAACAACAACAAAACAAAATCAAAGCTCTTCAGACAAAGACAGAAAGGATTTCTGTTCCGTAAGCTCTGCTGAACCCTCAACACTGCCTAAAACTCTGTTTCTTTTGTCAGTTCACTCCTCCATTCTGGGCAATGAGTATTTCAAACCTCTTGTACTCTCTCATCTTCCATTTCCTTCTGCTTTATTCTCAGATGATGACTTTATCTTCTATTTGAAAAAAGGAGATGCTGTATTATCAATCAGCATTCTCCAGAGAAGCAGAATCAATAATATGCATTCATATAAAGAGATATATTTTAAGAAATTGGCTAACACATGTGTGGGGGCTGGTAAGTGTCCAAAATCTGTAGGGCAGGCTGGCATGATAGAAACTCATGCAGAAGTTAATGATGCAGCCTTATTGTTTCCTCTTAATTTTTTTAAATTTTTACTTTTTTAGAGACAAAACCTCACTCTGTTGCCCAGGCTGGAGTGCAGATCATAGCTCAGTGAAACGTTGAACTCCTGAACTCAAGCAATCTTTCCATCTTGGTCTCCCAAAGCATTCGGATTACAAGTGTGAACCACTGCACCTGGCCTGATGCTGGAGTCTTGAGGCAGAATTTCTTCTTCTCTGGGAAACCTCAGTTTTACTCTGAAGGCTTTCAACTGACCCACATTATCCAGAGTAATCTCCTTTATTTAAAGTCAACTAAGTGTAGATGTTAGCCATACCTATAAAAATGCCTTCACAGTAACACCCAAATTAGTGTTTGATTAAATAACTGGGTACTATAGCCTAGCCAAGTTGACACACAAAACTAACCATCACATGCTATTTAAAAGGAATTCTCAGGGCCGGGTGTGGTGGCTCACACCTGTAATCCCAGCACTTTGGGAGGCCGAGGCAGGCGGATCATGAAGTCAGGAGATTGAGACCATCCTGGCTAACACAGTGAAACCCCATCTCTACTAAAAATACAAAAAATTAGCCGGGCATGGTGGCCGGTGCCTGTAGTTCTAGCTACTCAGGAGGCTGAGGCAGGAGAATGGTGTGAACCTGGGAGGCGGAGCTTGCAGTGAGCAGAGATGGCGCCACTGCGCTCCAGCCTGGGCGACAGAGTGAGATTCTGTCTTAAAATAAAATAAAATAAAATAAAATAAAATAAGATAAAATAAAATAAATAAAATAAAAGGAATTCTCGCAATCTCCAAATGCCAAATTTTAAAAACATTTAGATCTGCTCTTATCCATTCCTCCCTCCTTCCTGTTACCAATTAGAGATGCTCTTTCTCTCTCTAAAGGCAAGTTCTATACATTTGTTCTGGGACTATTCTTTCTTGCTTCCTTTCACTCAACAAATATTTACTAAGTGTCAACTGCATCAGGCACTGTTTTCAGTGTTTGGTTGTATCAGTGTACAAAACAATGTTCAGTTATATCAGTGTACAAAACAGAAACAGTGACAAAAATTCCTGAGTTACAGAGCTTACATTCCAGTGGGAGAGACAGATAATAAAGAATAAAATGATACTTTGGAAGGCTGAGGCAGGCAGATCACAAGGTCAGGAGATTGAGACCATTCTGGCTAACACGGTGAAACCTCATCTCTGCTAAAAATACAAAAAACTAGCTGGGTGTGGTGATGGGTGCCTGTAGTCCCAGCTACTTGGGAGGCTAAGGCAGGAGAATCGCTTGAACCTGGGAGATGGAGGTTGTAGTGAGCCGAGATCAAGCCACTGTACTCCAGTCTGGGCAACAGAGCGAGACTTCATCTCAAAAAAAAAAAAAAAAAAAAAAAAAAGAATAAAATGAATAAACTTACATAGCATGTGAGAAGTGATATATGCTATGGAAAAAAACAAAGCAAAGGGAATCAGGAATGTCTAAGGAGAGTATGGGCTACCATTTAAATAGGATAATCAGAGTAAGCCTTAAAAAAAAGGTGACATCTGAGCAAAGACTTGAAGGAAAGGAGGACAGACCTTCTCCCTGTCTTTTGTCTGGTTTGTTTTATTATTTTGAGACAGGGTCTTGCTCTGCCACCCAGGCTGGAGGGCAGTGAGGTGACCACGGCTCACTGTAGCCTCAAATCTCCCGAGGTCAAACAACCCTCACACCTCAGTCTCCTAAGCAGCTGGGACTAGAGGCATGTGCCACCATGCCCAGTATATTTTGGGTTTTGTAATTTTTTTTTTTTTTTTTTTTTGTAGATATGGGGTCTCACTATGTTCCCCAGGCTGCTCTCAAACTCCTGGGCTCAAGCAATCCTCCCGCCTTGGCCTCCCAAAGTGCTGGGATTATAGGTGTGAGTCACCATGACAGGCCTGTCTGGTTAATTTTAATTCATCCTTTGGGTTTCAGCTTCAAAATCACTTCCAGTGAAGCTCTCCTTCATCCCTCAAACAGAAAAAGTTTGCACTACTGTATGTTTCCATTACAAGATACATTTCTTCTTTATAACATTCATCACAGTTGCGATTACTGGTCCTATATTAACCTTCACATAACTACGTTAAGTTCCAAGAGAACACGGATTGAATGTTCTTGTTCAGTTCTGTAGCTGCAGGGCTTATGCTAAAATTGGTAAAACCAGTCACTCAAATATCTGTGGAATATGTGAATATATGATGAATGTGGGGCATACCCAGAAAAGGAAAAACAGAATCTCTATTACATGTAACTAAGCTAATTCCTAACTAATCAAAAGGGGTCCAGACTCAAGACAAAAAGCTATTAGGAAGCACTCTGTTGAGCCTGTGTCTCTGTGCTGGAGGCTGGAGGGACTCCTTTTTTAAAAATTAAATTAAAAAAATGTTAAAGTGTAACAACAACAAAAGCTGTTAGGAGACTGCTGCTGTAATCTGTGTAAGAGCTGATAAAATTTTAAGGGGCCAGGCGCAGTGGCTCACACCTGTAATCCCAGCACTTTGGGAAGCCGAGGCAGGTGGATAACCTGAGGTCAGGAGTTTGAGACCAGCCTGACTAACATGGTGAAACCCCATCTCTACTAAAAATACAAAAAGTAGCTGGGTGTGATGATGGGCACCTGTAATCCCAGCTGCTTGGGAGGCTGAGGCAGGAGACTTGCAAGGCGAGGCAGAGGTTGCAGTGAGCTAAGATAGCATCATTGCACACTAGCCTGGGCAGAGCGAGACTCCACCTAAAAAAAAAAAAGAAAGAAGAGCTGATAAAACTTTGGTTAAGGTAATAACAATGAAGATGGAGAGAAGGAAAAGGGTTCAAGAGATATTTAAGCAGAACTATAGGACTTAGAAATTAGGTGGAAACTATGGAAACTAGAATGGCAGAGTGATTTGCTCCAGATGGGGTCTTTTAGATGTTGACTGATCTGTGACTTTATTAAGTGTAGAAGATACCACCTACTGAGATTTTGGGTGTAAAACATCTTTAAATCATTGACATAACATCAAAGGTTAGATGTGCAGGTTCACTTCTGTCTCTTCTGATAAAAAGCCTTTCTCTTAGTTATATTAATAGTAAATTGAGCTGGGAGGAGATTCAAAGATGTTCATTCAACAAATATTTGTTGAGCACACATTATATGCCAAGCACTGTGATAAGGATACAATGGTGAGCAATACAGTCATGGACTCTGACTTTATGAGGTATATAATGAAACACCGTTAAAAGCACTACACGTCGGCTGCTTGCTTTGCTCCATGCCTCCCCGATGAAGCCCCTGTCATAGCTGCCGCCAAGCCTGCCACCACCACCTCTGAGCAGATGACTGTGCCACCCAAGTATGCCAATCTTGGCAAATCTGCCAGGAATGTCTTCACCAAGGGCTATGGATATGGCCTAATAAAACTTGATTTGAAAACAAAATCTGAGAATGCATTGGAATTTGTAAGCTTAGGCTCAACCAACACTGAAATTCACCAAAGTGACAGGCAGTCTGGAGACCAAGTACAGATGGACTGAATATGGCCTGATGTTTATGAAGTGAAACACACAACACTAGGACTGAGATTACTGTGGAAGATCATCTTGCAAGTAGACTGAAGCTGACCCTCGATTCATCCTTATCACCTAACACTGGGGGAAAATGCTAACATCAACACCAGGTACAAGCAGGAGCACATCAACCTGGACTGTAACCTGGATTTTGACATCACTCGGCCTTCAATCTGGGGCGCTCTGGTGCTGGGTTACAAGGGTGGCTGGCTAGCTACCAGATAAATTTTGAGGCTGCAAAATCCTGAGTGACCCAGAGCAACTTTGCAGTTGGCTACAAGTCTGATGAACTCCAACTTCACACTAATGTGAAAATGGGACAGTTTGGTGGCTCCATTTACCAGAAGGTAAATAACAAGTTGGAGATCACTGTCAATTTTACCTGGACAGCAGGAAACAGTAACACTGATACAGTTTGTCTGTGTCCCCACCCAAATCTAATCTTGAATTATGGTTCCCATAATTCCCATGTGTTGTGGGAGGGACCTGGTGGGAGATAACTGAATCATGGGGGCAGTTTCCCCATACCGTTCTCATGGTAGTGAATGTCTCACGAGATCTGATGGTTTTATAAGGGGAAACTCCTCTCACTTGGCTCTCATTTTCTCTCCTGCCTACCACCATGTAAGATGTGACTTTCACCTTCCACCACAATGGTGAGGCCTCTCCAGCCACGTGGAACTGTGAGTCCATTAAATCTTTTTCTTTATAAAATACCCATTCTCAGGTATATCTTTACCAGCAGTGTGAAAACGGACTAATACAAACACTCACTTTGGAATACCCAAGTATCTGATCAACCCTGACACCTCCTTCTTGGCTAAGTGAACAACTCTCGCCTAATAGGTTTAGAATACACTGAGACCCTAAAGCTAGGTATCAATATGACACTGTCAGCTGTCCTGAATGGCAAGAATAACAATGCCGGTGGTTACACACTAGGTCTGGAACTGAAATTTCGAGCATAAATACTGTACAATTATTTATTTTTACATTATTTTGCAGCAGAGCTACCTTTAGAATTTAGTGTATCTTTTACTGTATGCTTGGGATGCAAGCATTGCTAAATGTTAGACTTCCAGGCTAAGTATGTTAGATTTCCAGGCTAAAGATAATTCAGTTTTAAAATGTTACCCTTTTAGAGATAGAGAAGAAACTCAATTCCAAAAAACGTCCTTTCAGCTATAGACTTGGAGAGGCAACTTGGTGGCCCCTCTTCAGAAGCCAGTTTTCTTTTTTATCTAGAAATGACTGTACGTGGAAGTTGGTAATATGTAGGCATTTTGTAAATTCATATTGAGTAAATGAATGAAATTGTGACTTCCTGAGAATTGAACCTTGGTTTCCTAACCCTAATTAATGATAGGCTTGTTGCTTGATGGTGCAAACTCACTTGAAAGAGATTCTTTTAGACAGATCTTCGTGATCTTTCCACCCCAGTTAATCATCACCTCTTTTACACCAAAATGTCTGCAGGGTGTGGTAACTGTTTGTTTTGTGCCATTCTGGGGTAAAGAGGGTAGATGTGATGAAGCCAATAATTCAGGATTTAATTCCTTCTCATGCCGTGGTTTTGTGCCCTTCCACCAGAATATGAAATAGCTTCCAGGAGTTCCAGATATAAGCTTGGAAGAATCACATGGTGATAACACTCAGAATCTAAATTGGACTTCTGTTGTATTCTCACCACTCAATTTATTTTTTAGCAGTTTAATGGGTGTATTTTAGAGTCTTCCATTTTGTGTGAATTTAGATCCTCCCCTTCAAATGCTGTAATTAACATCATTCAAAGTAAAATTTGAAAAATATATTGAAAACAGTGTGATATACCGAAAGCATGAGGAATTATGGGAGCTGGAGTCTGGGGAAGAGTTATCTGAGGAAATAGTAACTAGGATCTCAAGAATGAGTAGATAAAGGCAGAAAGCATTGTAAGCCAGGAAACAGCACATACAAAGGCCTTGAGATGAAACAGCATATGACAATTTAGAGGAAGCGAAAGAAGGCCAGTGTGGCTACAGCACAGAAGGAAAGAGTGAAGTGTGATTTGAATAAATTCAGCAAATAGTATTGACAGTCCATTGTTACTGATAAGATAAAGCTGGAAGTAGACAGAGGCTGGATCATGCAGGCCTTTGTAGGTCATATTTAGAATCTCAGTTTTTATCCTAAGAATGGGAAGCTATTACAAAGATTAAGCATTAGTTTTTATTTTATGGCTTGAGTGAAGAAAAGATTGAAGGGATACAAAGTGTGTACTGGAAGCGCAGCAACTGCAGTAATCCTGGTGGGAGATTACGGTGAGGGTGGAGAGAGGTAGTGAGAATCCAGGGATATTTAGAAATGTAAACTCGTAAGATTTGGCAATTGAGTGATAGGAGAAAAAGGGAAATGCCTTCTATCTTCTCCAACTGGATGAGTACCAGGCATAGGATAGTTTATTAGGAAACATGTTGAATTTGGGATGTTTTTGAGATACTTAAGTGGAGATGTCAAACAGCTTGGAGGAGATCTGGAAGTTACCAGTAACTGAAGTTCAGAGTGGGGAAGAAACTGTCCTAGGAAAATTAGACTGAGAAGAACAGGACCTAGAAAAACTTTTAGATTTAAAGGCTGGGAGGAGGATGAGCCTGCAAAGGAGGCTAAGCAGCTGTGGTCAAAGAGGTAGTAGTAAAACCATGACAGTACAGTAAGACACCAGTGGAAGCGTATCAATGATAAGAAACTAGAAAATTATACCAAATGCTACTGAAAAGTGAGGTAGTGAGGACTGGGAAATAACCACTGGATTCACCGACAGGAAGTTGATCACCAAGGTGACCTTGGTAAGAACCATTTCAATAGAATGAGGGTTGTAGAAGTCAAAATGGACTGGGTTGAGGAATGCAAATGGAAAATGACTCGTAATATGGAGAGGCCCAAACTATCTGTTTTGAGAAGTTTAACTGTAAAGTAGAAAAGATGGAAGCGTAACTGGAGGGGAAATGAGATATGAAGTGGTTTATTAACAGGGGAGTCTTTAGCATGTTTAAACACTGATGAGAAGAATTCAGTAAAGTGGAAGTCAAAGATCCTCCAAGAGGGAAGGACTAAGATTCTGAGAACAGGAATAAGCACTGGCCTTAGACAGAGGTATGCTTGCCTTGTTTAGACAAGAGAAACAATGATGCATATGTGTGGGTAAATAAGTTGGAGGATGTTGAGAGAATTACCGATACCTTCTACTTTTGTCTATGAGGTAAGAAACAGTTACTTGCATAAAGTGAAGATAATGGTGCGGGGGAGTGACAAGAGATTTAAGAATGTTGGTTTGAGATAGTTATTGCAGGGAAAAGTTAAAATGACTAGAAAAATCTAGGACTATGGGGCTGAGACTACATTTGAAGCTGATAACCATGGATTCATAGTGATATAAATTTCTCCACAGTTGTTTCCTTGGGTGGCATTTAGCTGTCCAAATGCAGGCACAGATAAGTTTCACTTTATTTAAGGGTTCAAAAAGAGATGAAAGGCAAGGAAATTCTACCTATTGCACGAAAACCACTAGTTTAAGCTATACAGCAATCTAAAGAAGGAAGGTACTAATGCAAAGTAGAAGCATTGGTTGCAGTGAAATCAGAGAATGATGGAATAGTTCAATAAACCAAGCGGAAGGAATATGGTCAATAAATAAGGTGCAAGTATTTTGAAGATAGAGCAGTTTGTGGTGATGATAATGGCCAAGACATGACAAACGGAGTGAGTGGCCAAGACAGAGTGGAAATCATCAGAGATTGGGCCAAATAACTAAGAGACAAAACACCAAATAAAGTGTCTATGTAAATGTTAAAATATCAAGGAGTGGATAGGAAGACCAAGGGCTAGCTATTTAGAGTAAAGTAGCAGCAGAGTAGTACTAAATGAGAGTGGTAGACAAGTAATGAGAAGGTTGTATGGATGAACAGCCTCAAAAGAATGAGGCTTTGCAAAGGAGTGGGCAGTTCTGAAGTCACAATGGCAAGAACACCAAAGTATCTCCAATGTTTATGTTTATGATAATATGATAAAACTTGTCAACATCTATTCTTTAGTGCTGTGCTTGGAATATCACATTGTTCCCATTATGCCAATGGCTATCACTTTATGGCAAGACCTGAGGACCAGGTTATGGAAGGCAGAGTGGTAGGAATTAAGTTTTTCTCCTGAACATTAAACATTTTTAGAAACAGGAAAAAACCAGGGCAAGAGATTGACATTTTAAGAAAGGGATTAAGAGAGAGGTCAGACTGAGGGACACTTGTTTTTTCATGCCTAGAGGCAGGTTAAGTAAGACAGAAGCTCTCAAAGTTCAAAGAGCAAAGGCTTTAGAGTCAGACAGATCTATGCTCCTAGCTCTTTTTTAGCAATTACTATTATGTGACATGGAAGGACGAGAGCACAGATAATTCACAATGGAAGTTGATTCCAAGGATACACACACATGTTGATGTGGAAGGGTCCTCTCACCAGCAGCACAGTATCACAGGTCCCATCCTCCTGTCTTCTGGAAGTTAAGAAGTTCAAACCTGGCCGGGCGCGGTGGCTCAAGCCTGTAATCCCAGCACTTTGGGAGGCCGAGACGGGCGGATCACGAGGTCAGGAGATCGAGACCATCCTGGCTAACACGGTGAAACCCCGTCTCTACTACAAAATACAAAAAAAAACTAGCCGGGCGAGGTGGCGGGCGCCTGTAGTCCCAGCTACTCGGGAGGCTGAGGCAGGAGAATGGCGTGAACCCGGGAGGCGGAGCTTGCAGTGAGCTGAGATCCGGCCACTGCACTCCAGCCTGGGCGACAGAGCGAGACTCCGTCTCAAAAAAAAAAAAAAAAAAAAAAAAGAAGTTCAAACCTGTTTTACTTGCATTTATATTTCCCAAGGACAGAATGCCACTCAGTGGGTAAGGTCCTGGTCAGCAACTTTTACCTTCCTAACATCTCTGTTCAAGAGATGGCAGCTAAATGGGGCAAAAAACATGATTGGAACCACTTTTCTCAATAAGACAATTTGTATAGGCCGGCAGCAGTGGCTCATGCCTGTAATCCCAGTGCTTTGGGAGGCTGAGGTGGGCGGATCATAAGGTCAGGAGTTCAAGACCAGCCTGACCAATATAGTGAAACCCCATCTCTACTAAAAATACAAAAAAATTAGTGGTGGCGCATGCCTGTAATCCCAGCTACTTGGGAGGCTGAGGCAGGAGAATTGCTTGAACCCAGGTGGCAGAGGTCGCGGTGAGCCTAGATCGCGCCAATGCACTCCAGCCTAGGCAACAGAGCGAGACTGTCTCAAAAAAAAAGAAACTGTGTATAAAAGGGCCTTCTGGCACATTCTGGATTCTTGCTTCCTGATCAGTTAAGTGAGGCTAATACCTCTTACTTATAGTTGTGGTAAAAATTAAGATAAAGCATGACATCTACCAAAATCAGAACCTACACAAAGTGGGTGCTCAATAAATACTATCTTAAGAGGCAGCCTGGTGTGTTAAAATGAACATGGACTTTAAAGTCAGATTTGCACTTTAATACCCTACTTGAGAATTTCAATTTCCTGCTCTGTAGATAGGAAGAACATCTGCTTTGTGGGTAGTTGTAAGAAGTTTTAAAATTATTACTGTGGAAACCAATGTCTAAGAGCTTCAATTCCTCTAAAACAGGAAACAGGGTCACCTGATGAGGGGTATGGGATTAAAGACAGCTGTGAAGGTGTAAAATAACTGCCATGGTAATTAGAGAAGGAAATGGACCAGGAACCCATAAAGGTGCGTGCTGGTGTGAGGACTAGGTCAAGGTTGGAGGCCTTGAATATTTAGTGGCATTCATTACACAACTGTTTTTCTCTAGCAGAAATAGCAAAGACAGAATAAGTGGAATGATACAAAAAGATGGCCAAGGGTGGCAAGAAAATGGGGTGATGGAATGATATGCTATTCAGGCTGCTGAATACAGAAGTAAATTACACAAAGTTGGGGGGCGGGGGAGGCAATAATGAGAAAAGAACGGAGAGGCTGGAATTAGAAATCACAGAATGGGCTGGGCGCGGTGGCTCAAGCCTGTAATCCCAGCACTTTGGGAGGCCGAGGCGGGCGGATCTCGAGGTCAGGAGATCGAGACCGTCCTGGCTAACACGGTGAAACCCCCGTCTCTACTAAAAAATACAAAAAACTAGCTGGGCGAGGTGGCGGGTGCCTGTAGTCCCAGCTACTCGGGAGGCTGAGGCAGGAGAATGGCGGGAACCCGGGAGGCGGAGCTTGCAGTGAGCTGAGATCCGGCCACTGCACTCCAGCCTGGGCGACAGAGTGAGACTCCGTCTCAAAAAAAAAAAAAAAAAAAAAAAAAAAAAGAAATCACGGATTGTACTCAATGAGACCAATGTGGGGCAGATGATGGAAAGCTGGAATTAGGAGATTCTAGACAAGCAGTGAAACATTAAGGTAGCATTAAGGAAGTCCCGAAGATTTCGTTTTATCCTTTTTATCATAACCATTGCCATCTACTTCCCCCTTCAGTTTTTCTTCCTCAGATTTCGCTGTATTGCAGAATACGGTCCCCAACTTTCTCCCTTCCCGATTGCCCGTAAGACAAGCACACAGACCTTGGTTCAAAGGTTTTACTTCTCATCCTGAGAAGACTGTACAAACTAAGAAAGTAACAACCTGGGGAAATGGCTGAAGTTCCAAGACTCCAGACTTCTTACAGGTTTCATCTCTCTTCTGTGGCCACTAACTTCTCAAGGAGGCAGTGCCCAAAAGCCCTGTGGTTTTTTGATCCGTTGTACTTCGACAGCTTCTCCTTTCCCTAGATCCAGCAGAATTCTAGACATATAAGACATAGTTCACAAAACAACAGTTATGAACCAACAAATACTTGGTTCACGGTTATAAGCCATTGAAGTCAGTCAGACTTAAGGACAACTAGACAGAGCTCCCATTTTCTGTCATCTGGGCAGGAACCAATCTCCTTTTGTATCAAATGGCCTTCTGGTACATTCTGGAATCTTGCTTCCTCATCTATTTAGTGAGGCTAATACCGCTTACTTGTAGTTTTGTTGTAAACTAAGATAAAGCCTGACATATTACTCATTTTAAAATTGTACACACAGACCCTGCTTTAACCAGATGCCTGCAAATACTCAGGTTTTCCTTCTACATATAGAAGACAACTTATCAGCTGCCAGGGCTGAAGCCAGCAGATATGGCTAAATGACAGAACAAAGGATTATGCCAATAAACTATGCAAAGCTTCCTTGCCCAGAATATAAATCAAACAGAGTAAAAAGCGAGTATATTGGCTCCAGGAAAAGGAGCAAGGACAGCCAGTTTTCAGGCGACCTCGAATTCTCTCCGTTTAGGATTCACCAACCCTAAGGTCCACTGGGTCCTTCAATCTGAGGGTCCATCCAGGGCCTTCCCTCCTGGGGTTGGAGATGGCTAGCTGCCTGATGGAGAGACCCCAGGCTGCTCAGCAGCAACGCCTGGCACAGCCGAGACAGCCTCGTAGTCTGCGATGCGGCGCTGTACCAGGGCAGGCATGAGCTGCACGTAAGCGGCCATGAGGCGGTGGTTGGAATGGATCAGCTTCCCAGCACAGCTGTGCAGACAGGCCTCCTAGAAGGAAGATAGGGTTTAAGCGGAGGACAAAGGTGTCCTGTCGGGCCCGCCTCCGTCCTTCCCCATGCACAGCCTAGGGGTGAGGGTCTGGGAAGGCCAGGACCAGAGGTAGGGGAAGTGGGGTGAGGAGGGAAGCAGTCTACCGCTAAACTCTGTTTGCAGCGTAACCTCCTTACACAGTTCCCCACCTCCTCAGCGTCCAGAGCTCGGTGGTGCAAGCTGGGCACACAACGCTGGAAGCAGAGTTCTGTCATCCGATTGTAGACCAACAGGAAGTCACGCAGCTGGGAGAAAACCGGGACCACGAACTCAGCGATATGTGCCCCACACTTCTACTCAAGGTCGCGCCGCCCAAAGTTTCCCAGGCCCGCGCACCATAACCCGAAGTTTCCAGCCCTCAGATCCCTGGCTCTATGGGGTTTCCGCGATGTGTGCAGGAATGCGAGCTGAACGTCTGGCCCCGAAACGACTTAGTTCTCACTCACGTTTCTCAGTTGCTGTTGCTGCTGCTGCTGCTCCATCACGCCACCGGCGCATGCTCTACGCCACTTCCTTTTCAGCTTCTCGGTGCCGCCCCGGAAGTAACCTCTCGCTGCTCTCGAGAACCAAGCTAGAGTATCGCCCTGCCCCGGCTTCGACGTCACTTCCGCCCTTATAATCTGCGACGTGGCCGGCTTCTTCTGCCCGGAGAGGACGTCACTTCCGCCGAGTCCCTGACCTGCTGCTAGGATCGCGACGGGAACTGGAGCCCGAGGTCCCCGCGCGGCCCGGGCCTGGCGCCCTGAGGGGAAGAGCGGCCCGGCCCGAGGTGAGAGGGACATGCTTGGGCGACGGGAAGTTGAACGCACAAACCTGTCCAGAGGGCAAGATGCCCCGAGCCCTGGGGAAGAATGAGGACACACCTGATGTCCAGGTGTATGGGGGTGGGGGCGGGGACTCACATACCTGGGAGACTGACTGTGGAAGGGATCACCGATATCCTGGTAAAGACAGGCTTTTGCCAGAGACTGGGAACATACACCAACTGATCTAACTAAGGCCTGGTGGGGAGGGCCCAAGGAAGAGGAGTTGTATGAGACGGAGGAGGGGAGACCCCCTGAAGGAAGGGGGAAGAAACACTAAAGGAGTGAGAAAGGCCAAGCAATGGAGAACAAACCTGAATGGGGGGTGAAGACCTGAGCCCTGGAAAGGGTCCATCTCCTGCTCAGCATAAACACGCCTGCATGGAGATAAGTTCTAAGAGAGCTACTTTCCCTCTTCACTGTTGTATTTTCATTGTCACAAATAGTACCTGACACAGAGTAGGCACTCACTAAATGTCTGCTGAATGACTGAATGAGTGTAGAATAATCACCAGAGGCCTGGTGAGGTTGGGGGCTTGTGAGAAGACACCGTGCTTTGGTGTGCCTGTGTACAAATGTGCATTTTGGAGGGGAGAAATACATATACCTGAAGAAAGGAATGATGACCAAACGCTGGGACACTCAAACCCTGGGACAGCCTTTAAAGAAATGACAGAGGAGGCTTCCTTCTTCTAGAGTGCTGGCCAGTGCCCAGAACTTCTGTGTTGGGCTTTGCAGGGTGCTGGGGTGGAGAGTTTTACTCCAATACCTTTCCTAGCCATGACGGACGGGATCCTAGGGAAGGCAGCCACAATGGAGATCCCTATCCACGGGAACGGTGAAGCCAGGCAGCTTCCTGAAGATGATGGGCTGGAGCAGGTGCTTCTGTTTGATTCTTCTAATTGTTTCAATTTAGGAATCCAATTTATAAATCCTGGGTTCTCACCCTCCATTCCAGTAGCCTTCCCCTGAACTTATCTGACTCCCTTAATTTTACATATCATTTTGATTCTGTGCAGACTTCCCTTGTGTAGTGTCTTTATGATGCTTGAATCCAAACTTGTTCCCACCTCCAAAATGCTTCTGCAGTCCCTATGTTCCTGAAGCAACCCCTCTTCTCTGGCCTATAGGACCTCCAGCAAGTGATGGTGTCAGGACCCAACCTCAATGAAACCAGCATTGTGTCTGGTGGCTATGGGGGCTCTGGTGATGGACTCATCCCCACAGGTATGAACAGAAACAGGAAGCTTGGGTGGAGGAGGGGACAGGAATGGTTTGGGGAAGCATAGGATATGTCTAGGAAAGCTTGAATAATGTCTGGAGATCTTAGGAACTTCTGCTTGTAGGAATCCCATGGACTCTCCTCAGCCCAAAAGCAACTCCCAGCATTGTCCATCCATTTCCCTTTTGCCACTTGGCCCCTGAAATGGCTCATTCGTCCTTTCCCTGCCACCACCTGAGTCAAGTTAAGACCTACTTCACAGGAATGCCCCCGCTCTACAGCTTGAGGCTGAGTTGGAACTTTGTGAGGCTTTTCAGAATTTTTAGATTCTAAAGTTTAGAGGAACAAACAGCCCTGAATCTCACACTAAGATTCCACATGGGAATGCAACCAGGTTTCTTGTTATCATGACCCACCATCCTTGACTCCTGCTGCCCCCAAACTCAGTGTATTTTCTTCTGTTTCCTCTGCCCCTATACACCAACAACTCCCTGCAAACCTCTCCTCTGGCCTCCAAGGAGGCCATATGTATATCAGGATTTGGTTATCACTGTGCAAGGTCCGAGTTCCTCCTAGTAAACAGGAGAATCCAGTTGTCTCTAGCATCTCCTTCAGGGAAGTCAATTTCATGTGCTGGGAGAGAAGCATGGGTGGGGCCACAGAGGTGTCTGGTGTATCTGAGAGAGGCTGGTGTCAGAGAACTTGATCCTTTAGGGTCTGGCCGCCATCCATCTCACAGCACCACTCCTGCTGGCCCTGGAGATGAGGTGGCTCGGGGCATTGCTGGAGAAAAGTTTGACATCGTCAAGAAATGGGGCATCAACACCTATAAGGTAGGATTTGAGCACCTCTCACTTCCCCAAAACTCGTTATGGGTACCTTTTTCCCCTTTCCTCATGATCGTAATATCCCATCTGTGGCTGAGAGTAGGAGCCTGGGTGGCGTTGGGGTAGATACCTGTTGTGTCGGGAGGCTATTAGGGTCTCTGATCTATTGCCCCGTTTCCCAATCAGTGCACAAAGCAACTGTTATCAGAACGATTTGGTCGAGGCTCACGGACTGTGGACCTGGAGCTAGAGCTGCAGATTGAGTTGCTGCGTGAGACGAAGCGCAAGTATGAGAGTGTCCTGCAGCTGGGCCGGGCACTGACAGCCCACCTCTACAGCCTGCTGCAGACCCAGCATGCACTAGGTGATGCCTTTGCTGACCTCAGCCAGAAGTCCCCAGAGCTTCAGGTGCCTCACCCAGACCAAAGAGGGTGGGGGAACTGGGCATGGGCCCTCCCAGGCAGTCATTCGTCATCCTCCCTCCCTCCTGCAGCCCACAGGGAGAACCCCTTCAGGGTGGGCCCAGCCCTACCCCCAGCAGCACTCACCTGTGGAGGCAGCCTAAGGGTTTGTACAGAGGTCCAGAAGTTGGAGGGGGTGGGGGAGGGGGCACACTAGGTGCTTCACAAATAACCCCTCTCTGCATTGGGGAGAATGCCTTCAGTGCTCAGCCTAATCAGAGCCCCTGCCCTGCTTGCCACACTAGCTCTTAGACTGTTCCAGTCTTGTGAACTTATCCAAGAATGCCCACCACCCACATTCCTACCCCAGGTATCCCCAGGGTGACCCCACTGACTTTTTAGCTAACAGAGCTTTGCTGGAGGCAGTCCTTGGTTCTTCCAGTTTTGCTGGCTGTTTCCTCCCCAGGGAGGAGGGGAATGAAGGGCTCTACAGCTCCAGTCAGGTAGGTAGTAGTATTCAAGGTCTGTTCCTCCCTTCTGCCCTCAGGAGGAGTTTGGCTACAATGCAGAAACACAGAAACTGCTATGCAAGAATGGGGAAACACTGCTAGGAGCTGTGAACTTCTTTGTCTCTAGCATCAACACACTGGTCACCAAGACCATGGAAGACACGCTCATGACTGTGAAACAGTATGAGGCTGCCAGGTGTGGGCACTGGCAGGGCTTAGGGTTTGGGGAGTTGGCTGGCATGGGTTGAAATTTGGGCATTAGGGACATAAGAATTCAGGAAGGAAAGGAGAGTATGTCTTGAGGATAAACGGGTGGAGACCAGCCTTTATCACCCCCTTCCCAGGCTGGAATATGATGCCTACCGAACAGACTTAGAGGAGCTGAGCCTAGGCCCCCGGGATGCAGGGACACGTGGTCGACTCGAGAGTGCCCAGGCCACTTTCCAGGCCCATCGGGACAAGTATGAGAAGCTGCGGGGAGATGTGGCCATCAAGCTCAAGTTCCTGGAAGAAAACAAGGTGCCTACCCCACCCCCTTGACCCTAGCCCACCTTTTCATCTGTGACACTAACCTTCCCCTCAGACCCTCCCCATTATTGAATGACAAAATGCAGCCTAGCTAGGGAGTAGAATGTTACCCCCTCAACCCCTGGGCCTTTCCAGATCACCCTCCCTCCAATTCCTGGCCCTTTCCCATTGGAGGATTTGGCTGCTGGTCCCAGGAACATAACTGGGAAAAATCTCCCCCTGAGCTGGGATACCAAAACCTTAGGCCCAACAAATCCAGTGAGGTCTCTTCCATCAGACTGACCCTTCTCTGACTCCCTGGGTAGAGTTCAGCCCCTAGCCCAAAAGCACCATCAGAGCAGAGTCCTTGTGCCCCCGGTCTGTGCCTGGGCTCAGGCTCATAGACCCTCAAAAAGGGCGCCTGAGTCCAGCCTTAGCTGACCCTGCTGGACCTCCAGATCAAGGTGATGCACAAGCAGCTGCTGCTCTTCCACAATGCCGTGTCCGCCTACTTTGCTGGGAACCAGAAACAGCTGGAGCAGACCCTGCAGCAGTTCAACATCAAGCTTCGGCCTCCAGGAGCTGAGAAACCCTCCTGGCTAGAGGAGCAGTGAGCTGCTCCCAGCCCACCTTGGCTATCAAGAAGGACATTGGGAAGGGCAGCCCCAGGGTGTAGGAGATTGGACATGGGACATCCCTTGTCACTTGCCCTCTGGCTTGGGCTCCTTTTTCTGGCTGGGGCCTGACACCAGTTTTGCCCACATTGCTATGGTGGGAAGAGGGCCTGGAGGCCCAGAAGCTGTTGCCCTGTCTATCTTCCTGGCCACAGGGCTTCATTCCCAGATCTTTTCCTTCCACTCCACAGCCAACGGCTATGACAAAACCACTCCCTGGCCAATGGCATCACTCTTCAGGCTGGGGTGTGCCCCCTGACCAATGGCAGAGCCTCAAAATGCCCTGTCAGCCAATGGCAGCTCTTCTCAGACTCCCCTGGGCCAATGATGTTGCGTCTAATACCCTTTGTCTCTCCTCTATGCGTGGCCATTGCAGAGAAGGGGACTGGGACCAAAGGGGTGGGGATAATGGGGAGCCCCATTGCTGGCCTTGCATCTGAATAGGCCTACCCTCACCCACCCACCCAGTTTAATTGTGCTTAGAGCCCAAGAAGATTGGGATCTAGCACTAGGAATAAACCTTTCATAAAAGCAGGCCCAGCGAGGTCAATTTGTGGGGGACTCTAGGAGGGTGGCCTGGGTGGAAACATGCTCAGTCTAATCATACACCAGAACCCTATCAAGAGCTGGGGCCAGGCAGCTGAAGTCACAGGTTTCAGAGATGGTTTGAAGGCCCAGTCGTCTCTCCCAGCCCCAGTTGGAGCCAAAGTTTTATTTGTCCTTTAGCCAGCACCAAGATAGCTATGGATCTTAAGAGCACCAGATCCAGAGGGGGTTGGGTTTGCTGACCATAATGCATTGATTCATACAGCAAATATTTACCGAGTGCTTTCATTTGCCAGGCACTGCGTTAGACCCTGGGGAGACATCAGTGAATAAAACACGGTCCCTGCCCAAGTGCCTAGGGCCTATTGGGGGAAAGAGACAAGTAACCAGGCAACTACAAAACAGTGATAAGCATTAGGATACAGAAGTACAGGGTGCTATGGGAGCACCAAGGAGGAGCATCTGGCATAGACTGGGGTGGAAATGAGGATGTCAGTTTGAAAGCTGAGACCAGGCCGGGCGCAGTGGCTCACGCCTGTAATCCCAACACTTCGGGAGGCCGAGACGGGTGGATCACGAGGTCAGGAGATCGAGACCATCCTGGCTAATCTCTACTAAAAATACAAAAATTAGCTGGGCATGGTGGTGGGCGCCTGTAGTTCCAGCTACTTGGGAAGCTGAGGCAGGAGAATGGTGTGAACCTGGGAGGTGGAACTTGCAGTGAGCTGAGATTGTGCCACTGCACTCTAGCCTGGGCAACAGAGCAGGACTCTGTCTCAAAAAAAAAAAAAAAAAAAAAAAAGCTGAGACCTGAAGGGTGAGTAGATGACAAACAGGCAGGGTAAAGGGAAGAGCATCCTAGGCAGAGAGGCCAGCATATAGTGAAGGCTCTGAATAGGAACTAGGAGGAACTGCTTGGAATGAAAAATGAAGAGGGAGTGGCTAGATGAAGACTGCAGGCTGGTTAAGGACTTTTGCCCTCTGGAGAAGGAGCTGAGAAGTATTTTGAGCAGAAATTTGACTGCATGGGAGAAGTATAGGGTTGAGAAAAGTAGTCCTCTAAGGCTTAAGATAGTGTCATATAGACTCCAGTTCCCTCATCTTGGGTAGTGTAGTAGCCCCCGCCCAAAGATAGTGTCATATAGACTCCAGTTCCCTCATTTTGGGTAGTCTAGTAGCCCCCGCCCAAAACTGCAAGCATGATCACCGTCTGGGGTTCCTTCACAAGCACTGGAGCATCCTGTGCTATGTGCTGAACTCAGGTGGATAAGAGGTTGAGCCAGTTCCCAAAGCTCCTGCTGCACTCAGGTGTTGAGCCTAAATCTGAACCTTGTGGAGAGGTCACAAGAAAGCTTCCTAACAGCACTTTGGTTTAGTCAGGGCTCAGGTGTCATCACCTGAATACCCTTTGGCCAAGGAAACGAGAATTTTTCAGGATTCTCCCCAACTTTGGAAGGTTGGAGGAAGGGGATGACCCACTCAGCAGATTCCCATAGTGCAGGGATCCTCACAGGCCTGAGTTTGCCCTTTGTCACGGATATTGCAGCTCCCAGGCAGTCTTCTGGGCTTTGGTCAGTCTGCAGTCATCTGACTAGAGCTTGATTTTTGGGGCAAAGAAGGTGGTCCTCATATGAATTGCCACTTCACGGGCCACTGGGGATTTTTCAACATGTAAGGTACTGAGTCTCCAAATGCTGGCTGTAGGGCCTAAAAACAGGACTCAACTCCAGGTTCTGCCCACTTTCTAGCTGAGTGATGAGGGCTAATGTCTGGGGAGCCAGATCCCTATTTTTTCCATTGTAAAATAAGGCCAATAAAAGATGCTACCTACTGACTATTGAATAATATATGTAAAGTGGCTAGTTCTGTGTCTGGCACATAATAACCACTCAGTCCCTGTAAACTGTTGTAATTATTTTCCACTTGGGGCTGCTTTTTGCACAAGGCGATGATTCTGAGAATTGCCCAGTGTCTTTGGTGTGAGGAAGGGGAGTCGCTGGATGGTCTGAACTAAAGCCTAATCAAATCCCCCACCTTTCTACCCCTTAACTCCTTCTCCCAGAGTTCTGGGTACTGCCCTTCTGCCGCCCAGAGATCGTGCTAAGGTACAGACGGTTTCTGCGTATTCCTGGTCAGGCGATAGACCAGCATATTACATAGGAGCACTCCAAGGAAGCCGGAAAGGACGCCTCCAGGAGGCAGGCGGCCCGGACAGGCACCCAGAGTCCGAAATCCCTGCTGCCCCAGCTGCCTTTTCTTGACGGAGTCTCATCTCAGTCCCTGAGACCGACTACACCGCCCTTCCCGGAGCCGGAGGCAGCTGGCGGAGATCCGGGATCCGAGATCCGGGATCCGGCTCGCCGGCTCGCCGGCTCCCCGGCTCCCCAGCAGCACCAAGGAGGCAAAGTGCCCAGGAGGTTGGGGCGTTGGGGAGGGGCGTGCCGATGCGGTAGGGGTGGGCGGGGCCTCCGTGGCGGGGGGCGGGGCGTGGGTGGGTCTTCCCTGCTGGAGTCGCCCCCTCCCCCGGCCGGTCCGCAGCCCCGCCCCGGCCCCTCCCTCCGGCCTGTGCTGCTAGTCCGGCGGCGGCGCCGGCGCGGGGACAGGCTGAGGCGCGGGCAGGGCCGGGCGGACGGGCGCTGGCAGCAGTAGCAGCGCCGCGGGCCCCTCAGAGTGGGCGCAGTCCAGGCTTTGCCCTCGCATCCTGCTCCAACGCGGTGAGTGCGACGGGCGGGCCCCAAAGGTGCGTTTGTATTCCTGTCAGCCCGGGTCTGGGTCCGAGCGTCTGTGGGTGGGGGCACGGATGATTTTCAAAAGCTGTGCTTCTCTCTGCCCACGTGAGGCGTGTCCATGTCCGTGAGAGCAGCAGGGGGATTCTTCGGGCTGTGGCTGCTCACGTGAGGTCCCTGTTTTGAGGCGGGGAGGCGCGGGTGGATGGGTGATGGTTCCTTGGAGGAGCGCGGGGTTTGGGAGCTTGTGTGTGTTGGCGGAGGGTGCTGAACGCTGCGGCCGAGGGTGGTGGTGGTGGTGGTGGTGGGTGCTGAGTGGGACTCTGGAATATTGTGGCCCAGCTTGTCTGAAGGGCTCTTTTCTCCCTGGTGCAGACACCTCCACCCCTTGCTCCCCCACCCCCACTCTACCCCCCCCCCCCGCCCCTTCCATCCTCTGGCACCCACAGGCCCACCAGTCAGGATGGAGGACACCCTTTCCTCCCCATGCACTGCTCTGTGGACAGGAAGCCTCATGTGGAGGCTGTTTTTTTGTGGGAAAGGACCCCTCTGGTTCTCCTGTAGCCTGAGCCCTGCCTGGAGGACCCCAGGCCCCTCCCTGGTTCTGACCTCCTCCCTTCTGGAATTGGCTTCAGATCCTGGGCTGCAAACCTGCAGGGACAGATGGTTGCAGGTTGGAGGGGCAGGCTGCACCCCAGGGAGGTCAGTTCGACTGAGGGCAGGCCCTGGGTTTGTTCTTGGTGTGGGGGTTCTCTGATGTGGACAACAGAAACTCAGGACTGGCCCTAGCAGGCAGATCACATCTGGGAGGTCAGAGCAGGTGCAGAAAATACCACAGGTCTCTCCTGGCCAGTCTGTCTAGCCCACTGGTGCCCATTCATCCCCTAAGCAGGGGATGATTTGCTGCAGAATTGGAATCAGAGCTGCAGGCCTGACAGGAGCCCTGCTTCTTTGGGCTTGTATGCCTCCAGTGACAGAGCACTTGCTACCTTCTGCTGTGGAAAAGCTTCCTTATATAAGCAGAGGTCTCTCTTCTTGGGACTTTATTCACTGTCTTGTTACTGCCATTACTTTTGCATCTCTCTCTCTGATGAAAGGGAACTGCAGAGATGTAAACAGGGCTCTCCTGTAACCAACATATACTGAGTACTTCCTGCATGCCAAGTACTGCCACAGCCACTTAGGAGACAATGGCATTCTTGCTGAGAGAACTTGAGCAAAAAGTCCATAGTTGAGATAGTATAGCCCAGGTTCAGAAAAAGCAGAAAAACCCTATGGTTAGAATAGAGAGCATTCATAGAGTGTCACAGGTGACTTAAAACTCAGCAAACATTTATTTACCAGGGGGCAGGGTGGGGAGTGTGGCGGGGGAGTGTGGAGGGGAGGGAACTAAGACCATCCTCTAACACATTTAGCCTAACAGTGAAAACTAGAAGTCAAATCATCGAGGTAGTACAAGATGAGATTTAATCATGGGCTCATGGTATGATCTGTAGAGACTCTTGGCTTGAGAGGGAACCTTGGGAGTCTCAGATTTTGAGAAAACACCCTTCTTCTCCCAATTTACAAGTAAGGGAATGGGGTCAGAACTTGCCTAGAGTTTCACCTTGTGTTAGTGGTGTTAGCTACAGTGTCAAGACTAGATCCTAGATCTCCTCACTTTTTAAACCTAGCCACGTTTTCAGAGGCAGAATTGAGGATGTAGTCATAGCTTGTATCTGAAAGGTGAAAGAAAAGGCATAATTGATAAGACTGCCAGGGTTCTGGCTTGTGAGGGTAGGTGAGTGGCAGTGTCTTTTATTTATTTATTTAGATTTATTTATTTTTATGCTTTTAGGATGTAAAAGCATCATGTATAACCTCGCCTTTTTGAGATTTGCAGTCTGTCCATTTGGTCCATATTTCTTAGTTTCTCTTGTTTCTGTTTCTTTACTCATTGTTTCCCCAATGTACATATCCACGTCCTATTTGTCCCTCAAGACAGCTCAAATACCCCTTCCTCTGGAAGCGTTCTTTATTCTATACCACCCTCAGAGTTAGATACTTCCTCCAGTTTGCTGCTGTAGCAATTTGAACATGTCAATATCATGGTACTTATCACATTGTAGTTACGTGTTTCCATTTCTGTTTCTCACATTAGTCTAAAGACTTGTGAAAGACAGGGAGTGTGTCTGATTCAGCTTTGTGTCTCCATTTCTCAGCTGAAGGACCTGGCCCACAATGTGCCCAGAGAAGTCTGATTGAATGGTTCATTCACTTTACTCAGTCTGGCAGTGTTGGGGGAGATGGCCATTGCTTTGCTTCCCTGCCAGTCTTATTTAAAGGATTCATTGGCTTTAAGGACTTTGCCTCATCCAAGGCTTCATTTGTTTCGGAGAAAGCCCAAAGACTGTAACCTGCAGTCATTTGTCATTTTTTTGAGGTCTCAAATGATCAGATAAACCTGGAAGCTAGTGAGTAGACGTGAGTTATTTTAGCAAGCAAGTGAGCCTAGCTGGCCTCTCACATCCATTTTCAACAATGCCTTGGTTACCTCCATTCACAGCTGTGTAATTCATGTATACTGGGAATCCTGTGAGATTGTAGGAAGAAGTTCTGGGGGAAATTAATGCTGTTTGAGAATTTGGAGAAACTGAAAAGCCTTGAAACACATGCTTTGCAGATGTCCAGGATCTAGTGGAGTCAGCACTGGCTGTCTTCATTTGTTCACAATCAGCTTCTTGCTTGACTCCCTGGATCTGGCTTCCTGTCCTCCATCCCCTGAAAACCACACGCTCTGAGGTTAATGAGAGCCTCTTTGGGGCTTAAATAATGGGACCTCTGCAGCATTTCACTCCCTTGTTCATGAAGTTCTCTTCTCCCTTGGCATTCATGACATCTCTGTTTCCTGATTCTCTTGCTTCTCTGGCTGTGCCTTCTCAATCTTCTTTGCAGACTCTGCTTCCTGGGCCTATCTCTTAAATATTGAGGTTCCTTGGGGCTTGGTGATAGGCCCTCCTTTCTCACTTTACCCTCTCTGGGTAATGTCATCCACTTCCATGGCTTCAGGAACCATCTCTACACCAACATCCAAATTCATGTCTCCAGGCCAGACGTCTCTCTTAGGCTTCAGCGTATCTTGCCAACTGCCAACTGGACCTCTCCACTTGAATTACATCCCATAGGCACCTCAGATTCATCACATTAAACACTGAACTCTAGCTGGGTGCTGTGGCTCATGCCTGCAATCCCCACACTTTGGCAGGCCAAGGCAGGAGGATTAGTTGAGCCCAGGAGTTTGAGGCTGCAGTGAGCTATGATCATAACACCACATTCCAGCCTGGACAACAGAGTAAGACCCTGTCTCTTAAAAACAAAAATGAAAAAACCTTAAAAGATAAACACCGAACTTATCATCCTCTCATCCAAACTGCTGTTCTTTGAGAGTTTCCAAAGAATCGTCTGTTAATTCCTTCTTCTCCCCTAACTCTTCATATGTATACTCAGCCACCAAGTTCTGTTGCTATCCCCCTGCAAAATTCATTTATCTTGGCCTCCCTTTGCTATTCTCCTAATCAAGGCAGTTTCTTAATTTTCCATCCTTGCCCTTTAAACTATTTTCCACACAGCAGCCAAAAATATACTTTTGTCACTCTATACATAATAGCCCTCACCACTACCAAGGTTTTCCTTTGCTTTTTGGATAAATCCTTCATTCCCTAGCAGGTAAGGGTAAAGTCTCAACTCCTTAATAAGCCCAACAAAGCATTGCATCATGTATCTTTTGCCTACCTCTCCATCTTGTTTCTTAGCCCTCCCATCACAGTGTCTGTCCTTTCTTTAGGAGAAAGTAACTTTCTTTAGGAGTTACTAAAGTTACTTTCTTTAGGAGAAAGGTTGGCTTCCAACCTCTGGACCCATCCCTGCTCCAGATCTAGGTTAGGTAACCTTTGTACTCCTGGAACAATTGGTGCTTCCTCATTATGGTCTTCACCACTTTGCATTGCAGTAACCTATTTATTAGATTGTGGAATCCATGAAGGCTGGGCTGTGACTATTTGTCTTTGTGTCCCCAGGCCTAGCAGCAGTGTCAAGTGAATGCTGAATGAGGGAATGAGGTGCCTTGAGAACTAAGCCATAAAGGATGGTGGGAATAACCAATGCAGGGATAGCAGAAGGCAGTCTGAGGAAGGAGAGTGAAGTCCAGCTCTGAGACCAAGGCCTTATAAGTGTCTGCTGTGATAAACAGTCCGCTTGAACCACCACCTATAGGATCTTGGGGGCAAATCTCTAGAGCACAGTGGGATGGAAGAGCTAGGACCCCACGGGAGGAAGAGAATCTCAGATTCAGGCAGGGGTATGGCCTCAGCGGCTGCATGCCCAGTAAGTCTGGGAGGCGAACTGAAGCAGGAAGGGGAGGAGGTGGGGAGGAGCTATTAGTCCTTGGAGGTAGCCCAATCCCCGCCCCTGTGTGACAGTCTGGGAGAGCCCCTAGGCTTGGAGAGAGGTGGAGCCTGGCATCCAGCTACCCCAGCAGGACCCAGCAGACCACTCCCACTCTTCCTCCCAGCCTTTCCCTTCACCAGACAGAAGCTTCAGCTTGCCTCCCGCCTCCTGGTCCTTCTGCCAACCTTCAATCTGTCCTCCCTCCTGCTATGTTTTCCTGGTATTAAGTCTTCAGACTCCAGAACCCATTACAACTGTACAGAGAACATCAGGATGCCAGTGCCCACATCAGGAGAGGGTACTTTCAGGCATGCCCTTCCCACTCTACCCAGGCCCACTCTTACACAAACAAAAGGCACAGCAACTCAGCCCTTCTATCCCTCCCCAAATCTAGACTCCCTCCTGCATTCATTCATTCATTCATTCATTCACAGTCTTCAGAAAAAGGCTCATAATGCATCTAACAGCATAGACAATGGTGACCTGGTCCTAGTCACTGCCTATTTTGGAGTAATTCAGCTATTGTTCTGCCACCCTTCATGACCAAATCCCTGCCATCCATTGTCTCATCTGCTGTGTTAACTTCATCTCCCATTTACTCTTCAGTCACTCTGATGTGGCTTCTGCCCCTGCCACTCCACCACAGCCAAATCTAGTGGACACTCTTCAGTCTGTTTCTTATTTCACCCCTTCTTTTTCTTGTACTGTTCTGTTGATTTCTTTGGTTTCACACTCTCTTGGTTTTCCTACCATTTCTCAGGATCTCTTTCTCAGTCACTTTTGCTAGCTCCCCTCCCTCGTGCCAGGCCCTTTTCTTATCATGTCTGCCCTCTGTCCCTAGGTGGTCTCATGTGTTTTCATTGCTGTAAGTGCCATTTATATGCCAGTGATCCCAAATCAGTAACCAGCCCAGACTTTTGACCTCCTGTATTCTGTTTCTCACTTGACAGCTTTACCTGGACATCACAGAGACACGTCGTACTTACCATACATAGAACAGAATGCCCCAAATCAGCTCCACCTCAGCTCTCACTGTCTCCATTCATGGCCCATCATTTGCTAAAATGATAAAGCTAGGAGTCATAATTGACATCCCTCTCACACCCAGTTCATCTTGATGTCCTTTTGATTTCTCTTTTATTTATTTTATTTTTATAGAGATGGAGTCTCATTATGTTGCCCAGACTGATCTCCAACTCCTGAGCTCAAGTGAACCTTCTTCCTCATCCTCTCAAAGTGCTGGGATTACAGATGTGAGCCATCTTGCCTGGCCAATGAATATTTCTCAAATCAGTCCAGCTTTTTGCTTGTAGCTCAGATGATACCCTGCATTATCTTACCCAAAGAACTTTGGTAGCTTCCTAACTGGTTTCTCTGATTCCACTCTTGTTTCTCTTTGTCTTCAATTCTCACAGCTGCCAGAGTAGCTTTCTAATTTATTTTCACTGATTTATAAACCACATCATCCCCCCCTCCAACTTAGGATAAAATCACTTTTTTTTGAGACAGAATCTCACTTTGTCTCATCCCAGGCTAGAGTGCAGTGGCACGATTATGGCTCACTGCAGCCTCCACCTCCTGGGCTCAAGCAATCCTCCCAGCTCAGCCTCCCAAGTAGCTGGGACTACAGGTGTGTACCACCATGCCCAGATAATTTTTAAATTTTTTGTAGATATTGGTCTCATTATGTTACCCAGGCTGGTCTCCAATTCCTGGGCTCAACGATCTTCCTGCCTTGGCCTCTGAAAGTGCTAGTATTACAGGCATGAGCCACTGCACCCAGCCAAAATCACATTCTTAATGGCGGTTATAAGGTCCTTCATGATCTCATCTCCACCTATCTTCCCAAACTCACCTCTTGCTTTTATTGACTTGGCTCCAATGAAAGAAGCTTTTTATTTATAGGACCCTGTCCTAGGCATTGGGTATGCAGTGATGAGCCTAGAATGATTTCCCTTCCTGATTCCCTGTTGTTTCTCACCCTCACCCATTCCATTTTTCTCCCATCCACCCAGAATTCTGCTTAAAAGTTACCTCCTTGGAGAGCCTTCCCTGGTGACCCAATCAAAAGTATTCTTTCTCACAGCATCCATTTTTTCTTTATATCACTTCCCTGCCACCATTGTTTACTTTTAGAATATCTGCCACCACCTCCCCACCACAGGGACAGTGACCATATCTCTTTTATCATTCCATTCCTAACACCTGTGCAAAGTAGGCAGTAAATATTTATTGAATTCCTGAAATCAGTTCAATAAGTATAGGTCAATCTTTATGTCAGACTCTGTGCTAAGTGCTAAGAATGAAAACATAAAATAAAATGTAAATACATAAATAAAATGCCTACCCTCAAGAACACTGCATGGAGTGGAGAAAGCAGAGAAGTAACAAGAAAATCACAGCATAGCTTTTAAGAGTTAGGATGGAGTAAATACAGGGTGCTGAGGGACACAGAGGTAGAGCACCCACGCCAGACTCTGGGTAGTCATGGAAGGTCTTCTAAAGGAGGTGACATTTATATGGGGACCTGAAAGATGCGTAGGTGTCACATCAGCCAGGAAAAGGGGCCAGGAGGAGGATCTCAGGACAGAGAGAACGAATGGGTGATCTCCCAGAAGCAAAAGAGAACAAGGAGTTTTCCAGGAACTGGGAAAACAAACAAACAAACAAAAAAAAACAAAACAAAAAACCAGCAAGAATGATTGATCATAGACTCATGAGACATGAGGTTGTAGAAAAGGTATGGGGCAAAGTTAAGCCTCATTGGCCAATTTAAGGACTTTGGACAATGGAGAACCATTGAAGGAATTTAAACAGAGTAGTGACAAGATCAAATCTGTGTTTTAAAAACATTCTGGCTGCGAGGAAGATAGATGGAAAGGTGTCAGTGAGGAGACAAGAACACCAGTTAAGAGGCTATTGCTGTATTCCAGGAGAGAACTGATGGTCGCCTGAATTGGAGGGGGGGAGTAGCTGTGGGATTGGAGAGAATGGTTTAAGATATTCAGGAAGCAATCCTGAACTTGATACTAACTGGGTGTGAAAAAGAGTGCAGTTTCAGGTAGTTGTACTAAGAGGTGGGTCAGGGGATAAATGGAAGAGCTACAGGTAATCAAAGGGAGACACTCCATTCAGGTCTCTTGGAGGAGGATTTGGGGGAGGCAGAGGAGATGAAGGGTAAGTATGTCAGTGAAAATGGACATCTGTGTACCATGCACTCAATATACACTATGTCACACTTTCAAATTATTATTCTTATAATTACAAATTAAGACACTGAGGCTCAGATGAGTTATATGAATTGTCCAAGCTCACACAGCTGGTGAGAGACTGAGCCAGGTTTGAAACCCAGTCTAATCCTACATCTGTGCTCTTAAACAGAACACCAGGCTCAGGGGTCACATCACCCTTATCCTTCCAGTCACTGCCCTGTCTTGCCCCTAGCAGGGAAGAGGTGGGGGCAAGTTCTCTGCAGGGGATTTGAGTGGTGGGGATTGGGTGGGGAGAAGAAGTGCTGGACTCCCTGGTGCTGACCATCTCTCTGTACAGAGGCTGGTGTGAGTGGCAGGAGCCAACTGTGGGCGCCATGGCAAAGAGGGAGGACAGCCCTGGCCCAGAGGTCCAGCCGATGGACAAGCAGTTCCTGGTATGCAGCATCTGCCTGGATCGGTACCAGTGCCCCAAGGTTCTTCCTTGCCTGCACACCTTCTGTGAGAGGTGAGGGGATGTGTGTACTGGGGAGGGATGAGGATCCTGTGGGCTCTCCTGAGGGAGCATGTGTAAACCTGTAGTAGGTGAGGACAACATGCTTACTTGGGAGGAGAGCAGGTGAACCCCAACCTGCAGGAAATGAGGTTTTGGGGGCAAGAACCTGTGAGAGAACCATAAGCTTGTAATACTGGGCCATGGTTCCTGTCCAGAATAGGGCCTTCTCTGCCCTTTCCCATGGTTCCTGTCCAGAATAGGGCCTTCTCTGCCCTTTCCCAAACCTCAAGGCGGCTTTTGACACCACCTGATAAATCAAACAGTGTTGAGACTCAACCAGCTTTGGCATCAGCAATTTATGACTAGTAGGAGGATATTTGAAGCTAGGTCTGTCCTTCCCTGCTTGTCCTCATTGTTGTCCTCAGGTACTGAGTGAATGGCAACCCATCCCAGCCTCTAGGCTTCTATCAATCATTTATTCATTTAACAAATATTCATTTATTGAACAACTATGTGCCAGACCCTGTCCTAGGCATTGGGTATGCAGTGATGAGCAAAAACAGATATGATCCTTACTCTTTTTAAAAACGGATACACAATAGTTTACATATTTACGGGGAACATGTGATATATTGTTACAAGCATAGAATGGGTAACAATCAAGTAGAGTGTTTAAGGTACCCAACACTTATAATGCTTACTCTTAAAGAGCTAACAGTCGCCGGGCGCGGTGGCTCAAGCCTGTAATCCCAGCACTTTGGGAGGCCGAGACGGGCGGATCACGAGGCCAGGAGATCGAGACCATCCTGGCTAACACAGTGAAACCCCGTCTCTACTAAAAAAATACAAAAAACTAGCCGGGCGAGGTGGCGGGCGCCTATAGTCCCAGCTACTCGGGAGGCTGAGGCAGGAGAATGACGTAAACCCGGGAGGCGGAGCTTGCAGTGAGCTGAGATCCGGCCACTGTACTCCAGCCCGGGCGACAGAGTGAGACTCCGTCTCAAAAAAAAAAAAAAAAAAAGAGCTAACAGTCTAGTGAAAGAGAAAGATAGTCATCAAATAATCATATAGCCAGATTATAGATAAATAGAACTTTTAGTAAGTGCTGCAAATAAAGTGCTGAGCTATGAGACATTGTCATATGGAATCTGTTATGGTTTGGAGAATCAGGGAAGGTTTCCCTGAGGAGCAATTCAGAGAATGAATAGGAGTTAAGTAGGTAAAGGGAGTTGGAAGAGCATTCTGCGCAGAAGGAAGACCATTGGAAAAACCCATGTGACATGAGAAAATATGTCAGGTAAGAGGCCTGGAGGAAGCCTGGTGGGGCTAGAGCAGAGTGAGTGTGACTGAGAGTGGCATGGGATGAAGCTGGAGAGGTAGGTAGAGGCCAGACCACCTAGGGCTTTGTAGACCTGTTAGGGAATTTCGCCTTTACGCTGAGCGCCACATGAAGCCTTTGCAGGGTTTTATATATGATCGCATCTGTATTTTGACAGTACTCTCTCGGTCCCTCATCTCTCATTGTTCTTTCTTGGATGGCCTGGTCCCTGGGTCTTCTCACCATTGCCTCTATCCACACTTTTCCTCTGTCTTCTGCCCCAACTGAAACCTGGCTCTGCACCAGGGATACTGCTTCCCTGCCAGCCCTGCTCTTTGAGATTCCAGCTCCACTGCCCACTCTCCTTTATCAACTGGAAATGGCCTCAGTTTTCTTGTCCATTCAAGTTCTTCGGTCAACCTGGGGACAACCACCCTCTTGTGCCTGTTGGTTCTTAACTATTTCTTCAGGGTTGTCCCCCATTCCACCTCACTTAACACTCCCTCCCAACCATGCCCTGAATCTTTTCATCCAGAATCTTATCTGTAGTCATAAACTCCAACGTTCCACTCCTGGCTCCCATTACCCCACTCCCATTACACCACTTTTGATACAATATAAATGTCTAGCCCCTTTGACTGCTCCCTCTTTTCCCAGTCACCAACTGCATGCTGGCCTCTCGTTCTTTCCTGCCCATCCTGGACCCTGTGGCTGACTGACTGGCTCCCCTGCAGTTCTTTCACATCTTTATCCTTTGCAGAGCCCATGCAATAGAAGCTCAATGTTGGATCAGAGCCGAAATTGGATGTCTCTGCACTTTCTCCTGTGCCCAGATCACTGAGCACTCCTGGAGAAAATCAGTGGCTGAGAAATTTTAATAACAATAGCTACCACGTATTGATTGCTTACCGTTTGCCAGAGACTGGCTAAGTGATTTATACATACTGATTTCCTTAATCCCTGCAACAGATACTTTATTAACTTCATTTTATTATTTTATTTTAATTTTGTTTGTTTGTTTGATTTTTGTGTTTTTTTTGAGACATAGTCTCTCTCTGTCACCCACGCTGGAGTACAGTGGTGCCATCTTGGCTCACTGCAACCTGTGCCTCCCGGTTTCAAGTGATTCTCCTGCCTCAGCCTCTCAAGTAGCTGGGATTACAGGCACATGCCACCATGCCTGGCTAATTTTTGTATTTTTAGTAGAGACAGGGTTTCACCATGTTGGCCAGGCTGGTCTTGAACTCCTGACCTTGCGATCCGCCCACCTCAGCCTCCCAAAGTTCTGGGATTACAGGCCCACCGCGCCCAGCTTGTTTTAATTTTTTAATTTAATTTTAGTTTTTTAGAGATGAGGGTCTTGCTGTATTGCCCAAGGTGGACTTGAACTCCTGGGCTCAAGTGATCCTCCTGCCTCAGCCTCCTGAGTAGCTGGGATTACAGGTGCAGGCCACCACACCCAGGTATCCCCATATTAGAGAGGAGGAAACTAAGGTTCAAAGTCAGTAGGTAATTAAGAAATATCTCTGGCCAGGCGCAGTTGCTCATGCCTGTAATCCCAGCACTTTGGGAGGCCAAGGTGGGAGGTTCACTTGAGCCCAGGAGTTCCAGAGTAGCCTGGGAAACAACATAGTGAGATGTGGTCTCTACAAAAGAATTTAAAAATTAGCTGGGTGCGGTGGCATGCACCTGTAGTCCTAGCTACTCGGGAGGCTGAGGTGGGAGGATCATTTGAGCCTGGGAGGTGGAGGCTGCAGTGAGCTGTGATCACATCACTGCACTCTAGCCTGGGTGACAGAGAGCAGCTCTATCTCAAATTAAATAAATAAACAAATAAAAAAATAAAAGAAATATTTCCAAGGCTACACAGCAAGTAAATGGCTGAGGTCTGAATCCAGTTTTCACTGCAGAGCTCTCACTGTATCCCTTGGTCTCTGCTCTCAGAGTATGTTCTAGTGGGCAGTCACTGACAGTAAGCAATCAAGAAAACGAGAGCTGCAGCTTGTATTAATGTTTTGCAGGATATAAACAGAGAGAAGTAGGGGTGTTTGGGGCAAGAACTATTCTATATAGTCATCAAGGAAGGCTTCTCTGAGGAGGTGACATTTGACCTGAGTTCTGAGGATAAGAAGGAGACAGATTTTTCCAGGCAATAGAAAAATCTGTGCAAAGTTCTTGAGGAAGAAGTAGACAGGACATGTTCAGATACCAGAAAAGAAACCAGTGTGGCCAAGTGAGGAGGAAAGTGGGATGAGGTGAAATTGGAGAGAATAAGGGCAGTTTAAGGGGGAGCTTGTAGGTTTTCGGAAAGTGTTTGGATTTTATTCTAAGTGCAATGGGAAACCATTGGAGTTAAAAAACATATATATATATATATATACACACACATACACACACACACACACACATACATACATACCCCCATACAGGGAAATAATCTGATGTAAAAAGTTCACCCTAGCTATTATGGAGAGAATGGATTATAAAGGAGCAAGAGTGGAAACGGAGACCAGTTAGGAAGCTATCGTGAGCCAGGTACACTTGACAAATAGGAAAGGGATATTGCTGAATTAGAAGGTATTCTGCATGGGGAAACACTAGATTCAGTGAGCTGGGAAGAAAGCTGCTGAAGAATAGAGTGGAATTGTTGAAATGCAGTGATAGTTGATGAGAAATGGGTGTTAGTGGGAGCATGGGAAGGGGGAAAAGATCATTGGGGATGAGAAGGTCAAGGAATTAAGAAATCACAACATGGTGAAACCCCATCTCTACTAAAAATACAAAAATTAGCCAGGCATGATGGCATGTGCCTATAATCCCAGCTACTTGGGAGGCTGAGGTAAGAGAATGGCTTGAACCCGGGAGGTAGAGGTTGCAGTGAGCCAAGATTGTGCTACTGCACTCCCACCTGGGTGACAGAGCAGGACTCCATCTCAAAACAAAACAAAACAAAACAAAAAAACACCAAAAAAACCAAAAAACCAAAAAAAATTAAATACGTGAACACTTGTGAAGCACTTAGAATCATGCCTGGCACATAGTGTTTGTCAGATTTTAATTAAGATCCTAAGTTATAGGAAACATTAAGGCATGAGATTGAGGATATGGGAGAGTTTGCACAATGCAGATCTTCACTCCACAAATTTGAGGTCCCCAAATACAGCTGCCTTCAGTTCTCATATCTGTTTCTAGTAAGTGTCCTCTGCCCTCCCATCAGTGACTAATCTGAGCCATCATCAGGCCCCTGAATCCTCCATCGTTCACTCTCCTGTGTCCCCTGTACCCCTCTACATCCTCCTCTCCTTTCCTCCTTCCCTCCATTCAGAGACTGACATCCAGTCCTCCTCTTAAGGCCAATCTGAGGCACTCCCCAATCCTCTGCACTCCCCAGTCCTCAAGATCTTGTCCTCTCAGTTTTCTAGTCTCTTCCCCTTCTCCTTCTCTCCTGACTCTTCCATTCATAAGCAAGCTCAAAACTCCCATGCCAAACAGATAAAAACCCTTTGTCACCTTGTCCCTTTCTAGCACCATCCAACCCCTCAACCTCCTTCTCATTCGAACTTTCAAGCTCCCCTTCACTTAACTTCCAGCAGTCAAGCTTTCCTTCTTCTGCCACTCCCTCCCTGTTTTCCCTACAGACAAAGAACCCTCGCATTTGCCAAATTCAGTAGACATTTTCCTGTCCTTACCTTACCCAACTCCTCAGCTGCTTTTGACACTGATGACTACTCATTCCCTCCTGGAAATGTACCACTCACTTTTCTGCTCTAACACTGCTGCTCCTCCTGCCTCTCGGCCTGGTCTTTGTTGTCCTCATTCAGTTTTTGCTGAGTGCTCTGTCCCGCTCTCTTATTACCATCTATGCTTTCTTGGCTGATCCCATCCTCTCCCAGTGCTACCAAAGCCATCTAAATGTTGATGGCATGCCCATCTCTTGTCTCTAATCTTCATTCTCCTAACTGTCTACTGGTAACCTCAACCTGGATGTTTATTGTTACAGTAAATTCAACCAGGACAAGGCTGAACTTTCCTACAGCTACTCCTCTTTCTATGTTTCTCATCTTAGTGAATGTCACCACTATCCACTGAGTTATCTAAGCTAGGAAGCTGGAAGTCAATGAAGACTCATCACCTCCCTTTTCCCCATATCTAATCAGAAAACACCTCCCACCTTCCCTCCTTCTTAAACACTTCTCAGATTTGTTTCCACCTCATAGTCTACATTACTACTGCCTAAATCCAGGTCTTCCTCACTTCCTGCCTAGATTATTATAAGAGTATACTGGTTAAACACATACTTTGCATTTGAAGACAGGCTTCAGCACCCACTGCTGTTGTTACCTTGGGCCACTTGCCCTTCCTCCTGCTAACAGAAACACAAATCAGAGAGCATGGCACCTGGCACATATGCACTTAATAAATGGTAACTAGCTGATGCCACTGCCCTCGCCGCCCTCCCCCCTGCCCCCCTCCACCCCATCTGCTGTCTCATTCCCTTTAAATTCACTCTCCACACAGAGGTGGTGAAGAGGAGCTTGGTAAAATGTATACCTGGCTATACCACTCTCTGGCAGCTTCCTATTGCTGGTGGGATAACTTCTAAGCTCCTTGATTTCTCTCACCATTCCTTGCCTTGGACTTTGTCTCTAGCCAGCCACATCAAACTGCTCACAGTTTCCTATTCATACTATGCTGCTTCTTGCTGCCTTCTGTATCTGGACTACCCTTCCCCCTCTGCCTGCACCTTTCTTTGGTCAGGCTAACAACTATTTATCCTTGAAGATTTAGTTTACATCAACTTCTCTGAAGACTTTCCTGGACACCCTCTCCACCTACCTGAGCCAGATGCATTTCCTTATCACTGTATCTGTCATTCCTTATATTAACAATAAGTAATACAAGTAGCCTACCATATATAGTGCTATTGTGAATCAGGCATTTTACATTTAATTCTCTTCAAATATAAATATGTACTTTACATGTAATCCTCTAACACTCCGTGAAGCCTGTATTTCTCCATCTTACAAAGGAAGAGTCCTTCACTTGCCAAAGTTATGTAACTTGTCAGGGGTCACACAGTATAACAGGTGACCGATGGGGTGTTGCCCTGGGCAGCCTAGCTCCAGGACCCATTCCCTTAGTCATCATGCTATTTACTTCTGTACTATTCCTGTGACCTTTTTCTCTGTAGATGGGAAGTATTTTAAGGGTAGGCAATGTGCTTTATCTTTTTGTCCCCAGAGCTTGGCATAAATTTGGCAAGAGTAGATAGTAAATGTTTAATGAGTTAAAGAAGTTGGGCAGGGGGTGCCTAGTTGCACATTCCTATGAGAAGCATTTGTGAACACCTGTGAAAGGTGAGCCTGTGTGCACACTGTGAGGAATGTGGATAGTCTGCTCTTCTGAGAGGGGTCAGGGATGTGTTCCTCAGTTGTAAGAGGCAAGGCCATTATACCTGCTAGCAGATGAGATGTGTCAAGCAGAGAGGTTTTAAAATGAAGTATAATGGCACACCTGTGAGGGAAGGGGTCGGCACCCATGGGAAGTATAAGGAAGGGTGCACTTATGCTACCCCATTCACTCTGGTCTTCGACTCTCCTTCTTCCTGGACAGGTGTCTCCAAAACTATATCCCTGCCCAGAGCCTGACACTATCCTGTCCAGTATGCCGGCAGACGTCCATCCTCCCAGAGCAGGGTGTCTCGGCACTGCAGAACAACTTCTTCATCAGTAGCCTCATGGAGGCAATGCAGCAGGCATCTGATGGGGCCCACGACCCGGAGGACCCCCACCCCCTCAGTGCAGTGGCTGGCCGCCCTCTCTCCTGCCCCAACCATGAAGGCAAGGTGGGCCCAAGCGAGGCCCAGTGAGGCCGGGACTTGGGGTGGGAGGAGAGGAGAGGCATTGGGGGGTGCCGAGTGGCTGGGTGAAAGGGTACTGCTCTGGATGAGTGGTGCAGGTAGGGGGTGCACTTAGAAAGTAAGGGGCAGGGAGGGCAGGTGGGGAGGGGAGGGGACAAAGAAGTGTGATGTCTAGCCATTACCCAACTGGAGTCCTTGTACCACAGACGATGGAGTTTTACTGTGAGGCCTGTGAGACGGCCATGTGTGGTGAGTGCCGTGCTGGGGAGCATCGTGAGCATGGCACAGTGCTGCTGAGGGATGTGGTGGAGCAGCACAAGGCAGCCCTGCAGCGCCAGCTTGAGGCTGTGCGTGGCCGGTAGGCACTGGGCAGGGTCCTGGGCTGGTGGGGCCACAGGGATGGTGTGGGAGGGGAATAAAGGGTCTGGGAAGGGCAGACATAGAAGTCTCAGGGAGGTCTCAGGAAGGAGATCTCCACGAGGGCAGCAATAGGGTCCCCAGGGAGAAGGGAAACTTCTGCAAAGCCACCCTCAGCAACTCTGGCATGAGATGTTCCCCCTCCAGATTGCCACAGCTGTCTGCAGCAATTGCCTTAGTTGGGGGCATCAGCCAGCAGCTGCAGGAGCGCAAGGCAGAGGCCCTGGCCCAGATCGGTGCAGCCTTCGAAGACCTCGAGCAAGCACTGCAGCAGCGCAAGCAGGCTCTGGTCAGAGATCTGGAGACCATTTGTGGGGCCAAACAGAAGGTGTGTCTTGTGTTCACCCTTTTCTACCATCGTCCTTTGTGATGGTTTTATTGCCTCCATTGTTCCTCTGTCTTCCACACCAGCTCCCCATTCCCCAGCCTAGATATTCTGCCTCCTCACATGCCCTCAGTAGGTGCTATGGGCATCTGTGTCCTCTGTCCACAGGCACCCTCTTGTATTTCTTTTATGCCACAGTGCTACAACTCCAGTAATCACAGAGACTCCCCCTGTGCCAGTCTGCTCACCCACTCCTCCCTCTACCCCTCCTCAGGTGTTGCAAACCCAGCTGGACACTCTGCGCCAGGGTCAGGAACACATCGGCAGTAGCTGCAGCTTCGCAGAGCAGGCACTGCGCCTGGGCTCGGCCCCGGAGGTGTTGCTGGTGCGCAAGCACATGAGAGAGCGGCTGGCGGCATTGGCGGCACAGGCCTTCCCGGAGCGGCCACACGAGAATGCACAGCTGGAACTGGTCCTTGAGGTGGACGGGCTGCGGCGATCCGTGCTCAATCTGGGCGCACTGCTCACCACGAGCGCCACTGCACACGAGACGGTGGCCACCGGAGAGGGCCTGCGCCAGGCGCTAGTGGGCCAGCCTGCCTCGCTCACTGTCACTACCAAAGACAAGGACGGGCGGTTGGTGCGCACAGGCAGCGCTGAGCTGCGCGCAGAGATCACCGGTCCGGACGGCACGCGCCTTCCGGTGCCAGTGGTGGACCACAAGAATGGCACATATGAGCTAGTGTACACAGCGCGCACGGAAGGCGAGCTGCTCCTCTCAGTGCTGCTCTACGGGCAGCCAGTGCGCGGCAGCCCCTTCCGCGTGCGTGCCCTGCGTCCTGGGGACCTGCCACCTTCCCCCGACGATGTGAAGCGCCGTGTCAAGTCCCCTGGCGGCCCCGGCAGCCATGTGCGCCAGAAGGCAGTGCGTAGGCCCAGTTCCATGTACAGCACAGGCGGCAAACGAAAGGACAACCCAATTGAGGATGAGCTCGTCTTCCGTGTTGGTACAGACAGCCCAGGGCAGAGCCAGATGGGCCAGGCTCAGGTAGTGGGTGGGGAGGGAAGGGAGGTTCAAAATGACGTCTGAGTGAATTCTTTTGTTTTCACTCCTATCCCTTCCCACAGGCAGTCGTGGAAGGGAGAAAGGTGAATTCACCAATTTACAAGGTGTGTCCGCAGCCAGCAGCGGCCGCATCGTGGTAGCAGACAGCAACAACCAGTGTATTCAGGTAAGCACCTTTACCGCTCGACTCCACCACCAAAATAAGGGTTTTCAAGCTACAGCCTCCTGAAAAGATAGAATGTACAGGTCACCTCCTGGAAAGATGGAACCCTGCGGATAGTACCGTTCCTTAACAGCGGTGAATCAAAGGATCACCCCTTATGCACCCACCGGCCACCCCATTCCCATAGGCCATAACTGTAACCAGCACCTTCAGTCAGAAACCAGAGTTTACTATGCTTGTAGCCTCACCTTTGTAGGCCATGGCTTAGGCCAGGTCCGCTCCTGGACTGCAAAGATCTGGCTCATTCCTCCTTCCCTTCTGCCTCTCCTTGAGCCTCTTACTTTCTCCCTTTTTCTCCTGGTGGCCAGGATGCAGGCCTGCCCTCCCTTGCTGTCTTCCAACATGCTTACCTGACTCCTGAATGTATGTAGTCTGTCTGGAGTCTCTGCAGTTATCAGGTTGGCTAGACAGTCACATGGGGATATCTTGGCCAAAGCGGGTATCTTTCAGTGGCTAGAAGTTGTAGCATAACCTCACAGGTGTTCCTCCCACTGCCTCTCCCATAACCTCATACAGCTGATTATAGCATACATCACACCGAATGGACATGGTTTCTGCTGCACTGTGAGCTCCTTTTCAAAGCCAAGAAATGTGTCTTTTTCTCTCTCTGTTTCTTCTAGTAAAAACTCAGAGCCTAGTACAGTGGGTACCAGGGTAGTTGACACAGCAGAGCAGTTAAAAGCTCAGGTTCTGAAACCAGACACCTGAGCTTGAAATCTAGCTGTGTCACATACTAACAAGTCACATGACCTCTTTGAGCTTCAGTTAACTCATGTGTAAAATTAGGAAAAGTATATCTGATAGGGTTGTGGGGAGTGTTAAATGATGTACTGTACTTGACATCTAGTGAAACTTCTGATGTTAGCTATTGTTAAAAAGATCATCATCCAGGTGGAGGCTGTAAACAAAGGCAAGCAGGTGGGAAAGAGCTGGAGGAGGTGGTTCAGGGAACTGGAAGGAGCCCAGCAGGCTTAGAGGTAGATTACTATTAGAAGCCGGGGGTAGCTGAGGTCAGATTGTAAATGGTTTTGGAGATGGAGTGTGGAATTTTTATTTTATCCTATAGGGGATTGTTTCTAACTACCATGCACTTTACTTCTTCGAAACATTTTACTGGGTAGCAAAACTTTTCGCTGAAGATCCTTACTTCTCAACACCTATACGTTTAAACTTTCTGACCCTGCTTGAGTACTCATATCACTGATCCAGCTGTACTAAGGTCCTTTCCCTCAGTGATGGCTACTCCCTGACCCCTGCTTTTCACCTAACAGTCTAAAAGTGCCAGGGACTCTTCTGTGGCCATATTCCCAGTTCTGTCCAGTCTGCCTTTACTCCTACCCTATTTCTAAGAGCAGAGGAATGGAGAGGCCCTGTGCAGCACAAAAGGCATTTGGGTCCAGCCTGAATAGTGAGGAGGGGATTGCAGGGGAGTAATGAGGTGGTGCTGAGTCCCTACTCAGTGACACCTTCCAGCTCCTTTCCAATTCCCTAGGCTGGGAATGCTTCCTGGCATAAAAGTTGAGATTTGGGACCCCTTCTCTGTTGTGCACACACACAGGTGTGCTCCCTTCTCACATGCACAGATAAGTGCCACTTTGTCCTGGTGAGGGGGCTGAGCTTCCTCATTATTTTTTGTTTGTTTGTTTGTTTGAGACAGGGTCTCTGTTGCCCAGGCTAGAGTGCAGTGCTATGATTACAGCTCACTGTAGCCTTGACCTCCTGTGCTCAAGTGATCCTCCTACCTCAGCCTCCGAAGCAGCTGGGACTACAGGCGCATGCCACTATACCTGGCTAATTTATTTTATTTTTTTTTATTTTTAGTAGAGACAGGGTCTCACTATATTGTTTGGGCTGATCTGGAGCTCCTAGGCTCAAGCTATCCTCCTGCCTTGGTGTCTGAAAGTGCTGGGATTACAGGCATGAGCCACTGCACCTGGCCTCCCCATTGTTTCAGAGTGGGGAATCGAGAGGGAACACCTGGTATAGCTCCACTCTCTTCCAAACACCTGCTACTTCTATGGCAGTCCTCCTCTTGCTTCTACTTCCACCTGTCCTCAGTGTCGCCACTGCTAGGAGCCTGGCTCAGATTTCTAAGTTGAGTTTCTGCTTCTCTTACTCTGGAGTCCTTAGGGCTGGCATGGGCTGGGCTCCCTGATGAGGTCTGACCCCCGCCCCCCCTCCTCTCAGTACATGGGGATTGGGATCCTCACGACATGACCGTTTTCTCTTTTGGACCCTTCTATGTTGGAGGATGAGGCAGACCCCCTCATTGAGTGGAACCAGCATCAGCTGACAGAAGACAAAAAACATTTTGTGATTCTGAGTGAATGATTTGATTTGTATATATTATGTCCTTGTGTAATTGTGTAAGCTCCCAGTTTTATCAGCTCTTCTGTGAAAATTCCCTCATTCCCTTAGGCAGAATGTTAAATCACATTCTTCTCAGTTCCCTCAGACTTTTGCTGCTGTACTTTTCATACTTTACTGGAATCACTGGTTTGTTTTTGTTTTTGTCTGATTTTGTTTTGTTTTTTTTTTTGGTTTAAGTCTTTCTCCCCCACTAGACTGTGAGATCCCTGAAGTCAGGGATCTACTTTCAGATACCTTGGTATAGGAGAGAGATGTTAAGGACCAAACTAGGACACCAGCAGATTCTAGAGATATTAAGGAAGCAAGAATGGCAGATTTTGCTGAGTCGTCAAATATCAAGAATGGCAGGACTTTGTGGACTGGGTAGATGGTGTTGCGGTTCAGGAGCAGGCCCAGGTTTAAGTTGATGAATTCGCTTTTGCAGATGTTTGAGATAGCTATGCAACATTCAAGTGGAGATGTCCAGTTCAGGTCTGAGATTGAGCTGGGGAGTTCATTCATTGTTGAATGTCTACTATGTGCCAAATGCCATATCAGTGCTGCAAATGCAGCAGCAAACAAAACAGATGCAGTCCCTATGCCATGCGAGGCTTACATCCTTAGAAGGGGACACTGATATTTAACAGTTATTTAGCTGCAAAATGATAATTATTATGAAGAGAGCTGTAAAGCATATATCCTGGTGACCTAAGTTGATGTGTGCATATTGATTTGGTAGGGTGGAGGGTGGTCATTAAAGTCTTCTCTGAACAAGTGACCTGGAAATTCTAAGAATGGAAAGATGAGTAAGAGTTGGCCAGGTGTCAAGGGTGGGATAGAATTGGACTGGAAGAACAAGACATCCCCAAGCCTCATCAGTATTGGGCCAGAACCTGAGCTGCTCAAACTGGAGGGGCATTACCTCACTGCTGAACCTGTACCTTTTAGTCTCCCTCACTTCTATTTAGCTTGTGGAGCTCATGGTATCTCCCTTCTCATACTGATGAGTGCTGTCCTGCCACAGGGGACCACTGCAGAACCCAAGAGCTGTGCTGGTCAGCCAGAGAAGAGCTTAGTAGAAGACCCACATTAGAAGAAAGGGACGCATGTTGGTGGTACCAGTTTAAACAGCCCTGCAGGACTAAGAGATGGGGTTGGGCTGGGGCAGGGACGGGGAGACCAGTCCATTAAGGAAGGCACAGGTTTGAATCCAAGAGCAAGGCCAATGCCCAGAACTTGAGTTCTCCAAGGCAGCTCCTGGCTCTCGTTCATCTTGTGTCCCCAGAGCCTATAACAAAGCAAAGTGTATGAGACTTACGTAGTGAGTAATGTTTTGACTATGAAGGAAAAGCCAGAAAGCTTAGCTAAAGCGGGAAGGAGGATTAAAGGAGGTGCTTTTGGGACAGGGAGACCCGAGCATATTGGGCAGCTAAAGTGGAGAAGGTTGGAGAAGGGAGAGGTTGAAAGGTTCACTCTGTCTAGGAGGAAGATTTCCTTGTCAGCCTCATAGCCTGAATGAACTAATTCTTGTATACATTCTCCTCTCTCACCTACCCCATTCCAGTCTGCTACTAAGTCTCATGAGTCTACCTCCTACATGTGTCTTGAGTCCATCTGCTTCCCTCCAGCCAATTTCCTTGGTCCAAGCCATCATCATTTCTCAACTGGAATACTGCAACAGCCTCTGACTGGGCAGCTTGACTCCTCCCTACAGCCAGAACGTTCTTTCTTAAAAGCAAAATTGATCTTGTCACTGCTATGCCTGGAAATGTTTAGAGACTCCTCATTACACCCAGGATAAAACATAATTCCTTCTTTTGTTCACCTGGGTCCTCCCTGCAGTCTAGCCACACTGGACAGGTCCTCAAGTGGTGCCCATACTTGACTTTGTGCCTTTTACAATCTGCTCACTCTGCTCGAATGCCTTTCCTTTTCCTTTTCTGGCCGAATTTGGTTTATGTGGCATCCTTATTAGGCTATTTGTTGAGATATCTTCTTCTCTTGGAGCCTTTTATCACCATTCCCCTTCATCCCTTCATGTTCTCACAACCCCATTCACATCTCTGTTGCATTCCCCCAGACCTGCTGCCATGTTTGATTTTTGTCAGTGAGTGCTTGTTGAATGACTGAATAAATGGTGGTGGGGGGGTCTCCTCCCTCAAGATCCTGCTCCCTTCTGTCTGTGCCCACAGTGTCACCCCTCCTACCTGCTCCCTTCCCTTGCTCCTCTGCTCCAGGTTTTCTCCAATGAGGGCCAGTTCAAGTTCCGTTTTGGGGTCCGAGGACGCTCACCTGGGCAGCTGCAGCGCCCAACAGGTGTGGCAGTGGACACCAATGGAGACATTATTGTGGCAGACTATGACAACCGTTGGGTCAGCATCTTCTCCCCTGAGGGCAAGTTCAAGGTGAGAGGCCTGCTGTCACTTTACTTACCCTGGTGTCCAGCTGAACTGACCAGTCTAGTGCCTCTTGGTGGTCAGGGTCTGGACTGATCCAAACCTACCTCCTCCTCCTCGCTGTTCTTTCCCCAGCCCAAGGTTCTGCTTTGATGCTGGGTTAGGACTACTATCCCCACTAGTCAGAATAAAACCTGTTATGGATATTCTCTTCCTCCAGACCAAGATTGGAGCTGGCCGCCTCATGGGCCCCAAGGGAGTGGCCGTAGACCGGAATGGACATATCATTGTGGTCGACAACAAGTCTTGCTGCGTCTTTACCTTCCAGCCCAATGGCAAACTGGTTGGCCGTTTTGGGGGCCGTGGGGCCACTGACCGCCACTTTGCAGGTATGGGGGGACAGCTCCAAGATTTATGCTGATACCCCTGTTCCAGAGACCTCCACTAGATACTCCAGTTCTAAGGGCCCTCTCCTCTTATATCTTGGCTCTGGAGATCCCACTTCCCTATACTTTAGCCCTGTCATCTCAGTCCTAGAGACCGCACCCCTCTCCTAACACCCTAGCTTTATCTTCCCAGATACTCTTCCCCATCCCACTCGGTGTCCCAGCTTACTGCCCTGAAGACCACTTTGTATTTTCAGGGCCCCATTTTGTGGCTGTGAACAACAAGAATGAGATTGTAGTAACGGACTTCCATAACCATTCAGTGAAGGTCAGTGTCCTCCCTCCCTCCGTGACCACTGTCCCAACATCCTTTTCTCTTCCACAAGACTGCTATTTTACCTCCTCCTTTTCCCCTTGAGATCATTCACTCAAACAATACACATTTACACATTTATGGCATGGCTGCTTTGTCCCAGGCAGTATGCTAGAAGCTGGAGATACAGTGATGCACAAAGCAAATGTATTCTGTGTCTTCTTGAGTATAGTCTAGTAGGGAAGAGAAAAAGGTAACCAAAAAGTTACAGTATGATGTAACAGATTCTGTGATAGGAAGGTACAGGGAACTGTGGGAAGGGATACTGAAATGTATGATTCAGGAAAGACTATCTGAGGAGGACCTCAAGCACAAGTGGGAATTAAATGGAAGGCAGAGGAGGACGAGAGTGTTTGAGACACAGGAAGAGCCAAGAATGGAGGTGGGAACCTTGATAGTGTGTTTGAGAAATCACAAGTAGTTCAGACTCAACTTGAGGAGCGGACCGTGAAAGCTGAGGGTGAGGCTTGTGTGCCCCCTTAAGGGGCTTGCTTTCCTCCCAAGAGCTATGGGGAGTCACAGTATTGCAGGCAGGGGAGTGATGCAGTCCTGGGTGTCTTAGATCACTCAGGCTGAGGCAAGACTGAGGCAGGAAGATCAATCTTTTGCAGTGATCCGGATGAGAAATGATGTGAGCCTGGACCATGAGAAAGACGTGACAGTGTATGCGTAGGGTGTAGATTTGAGAGGGGGATTTGAGATGGAATTAAGGGTTGTGTTAATTCACTGGCTTATCAAGCAGAGAGGAAATTGGAGTCAAGAGTGACTCATGGCCAGCTGGGTGGCACCAGTCATTGAGATAGAGAACTGAGAGAACTGATTTCCCAGAGAAAATGAGCTGTTAGATTTGATATTCCCAACAGACATCAGCAAGAGTTGTCCAGTAGGCAGTAGGGCACATGGATGTGAAGCCTATGAAGCAGATTTGGGCTTAGCTGTAGATCTGGGTGGGGGTCCTCAGCCCTGGGACTTCACCCTGTCCTCCTCCAAGGCCTGAGGCCAGGTCCCCAGTCCCTAGCCCCTTCCCCCGCCAGGTGTACAGTGCCGATGGAGAGTTCCTCTTCAAGTTTGGCTCCCATGGCGAAGGCAATGGGCAGTTCAACGCCCCCACAGGAGTAGCTGTGGACTCCAATGGAAACATCATTGTGGCTGACTGGGGCAACAGCCGCATCCAGGTGAGTAGGGCCTGGGAATGACATGAGGGGGAGGTTTCCTGCTGTGTCCCATATGCCCATTCCCCCAAAACAGACTCTCATCTGCCTGATCTTGCCTCTCCCTCCGTTCTCCACTCCTTCCCCAGGTATTCGACAGCTCTGGCTCCTTCCTGTCCTATATCAACACATCTGCAGAACCACTGTATGGTCCACAGGGCCTGGCACTGACCTCGGATGGCCACGTGGTGGTGGCTGATGCTGGCAACCACTGCTTTAAAGCCTATCGCTACCTCCAGTAGCTGCACAGAGGCCCTGCCTGGCTTGTGGAGGGACAGACATTGGGGTGATTGGACAAAAGAGGGTCTGGCTGGGAGGTGGGCCAGACCTGGCAGCACTGAATGTGGGCTGTGGGCGTGGGTGCGCCCGGTGCCCTCCCTCTCCTACCCCCAGCCCCACGGTTGCACTTTATTTATTCGGTTCTTGCTTTGGTGACTGGGTGAGCCGGGACTGTGGTCCCGGGGATGTGTGCAGAGCTTCACCCTACCTTTCTTACACACCTCCCCTCCCCTCTCAGTCTGCTCCCCATCCCCCAGCCTGGGGCCAGAACAGCCTCCTACTCCAGGACAGAAGTCCCTCTAGTTGTCTCCCTACCACCCTATACACACTGACAGAGACAGCAATACCCCACCCGCCCCCATATTAAATAAATGTCTTCACCAAGATGTTTTTGCTGGGTTCTTGTGGGGCAGGGCTGCAGTGAAGAGATGGGATGGTGGGACTAGCTCTGGACTAAAAGGTGGGCAAGCAGGCAGGCAAGGGACCCAGTTTCCCAAGCAGGTCCTGATGTTTTGAAACTTGCATAGAGAGGAGCAAGAAAGGGTGAACCCATGGGACCCTGAGCCACCTGCCATATCCCCATCCCCAGGCCCTACAGAAGTAGGCAAGTCCTTTGCCTGTCTGCCCTGGGATTGGGAGGAATTGTGGGGTTGTAGGGGGAGGGAATGACCTCTGCCCAGCACACAGCCAGTAAGTGCAGAGAGAACAGTTTCAGGGTATGAAAGCAACTTTGAAGTTCAAGTCTGGGCAAGGGAATTGAGGTTAGCCCAGGTGTAGCTATGTGTAGGAGACTCCATGGCTAATTTTAAAAGTCATCCCTGAATCCCTGGAGCCCTGATGTATCCGCTTTCTCACCTTTCCAAGATTGCTGCCCCTTCCCTGCAGTGGAATGAGGGTCCTCACATTCTCCCCTGAGCTCTAGTCTGCCAGGGTTTTGCTGCCATCTCTGGAGAGAATTGAAAGCAGCAGTCAGTGATGATTTGGCAAGTAGGTACTATGATTTCTCTCTACAAAAGACTGAAGCTCACAGAAATAGGTCATACTGTTGATGAAGAGCAGAGCCCAGATTTGAATCTGTAGCTGTCATACTCCTAACTGGTAAGTTATAGCACCTTGTTCACCCTTGTGCCCCTTGTACCTAGCATGATGGCTGGCAGAGAAAGCACTCAACAAGATTTGGGGAATGTTGGATCTGGGAAGGTAGATCATGAGAGGTCATGGAAAAGATCAAGACATCGATCTGGCATAGCACAATTCCTGGGGCTAGGATAAGAGGGACTATCCATGGATCTGTCTAAGACCATGGGGGCTTTGTAGAGATCAAGGGGGTCCCATTTGGACTATATGGAAATCTTGGTTATATTTACTTCCCTGGTCCTCTCTGCCCCACTAGCTGAAACCTGATACATAGGCCAGGCACAGTGGCTCACACCTGTAATCCCAGCACTCTGGGAGGCCGAAGTGGATGGATCACCTGAGGTCAGGAGTTGGCGACCAGCCTGGCCAACATGGTGAAACCCCGTCTCTACTAAAAACATAAGAATTAGCCAGGCGTGGTGGTGGGTGCCTGTAATCCCAGCTACTTGGGAGGCTGAGGCAGGAGAATCGCTTGAACCTGGGAGGCATAGGTTACAGTGAGCTGAGACCATGCCACTGTACTCCAGCCTGGGCAACAAGAGCAAAACTCTACCTCAAAACACACACACACACACACACACACACACACACACACACACAAAAGAAAGAAACCTGATAGATATGTGGAGGGACAGATGAGCTCCCTGAAGAATTTAGTGCAAGTGCTCTGATGGAGCCTGCCCTTCTGGCTCTGGTTATGAGTGGAATTGCCTAAGCCCATGCCTTGGCCAGCAGAGATGGTGTGCTCAATTATCAGTCGCTCAGCACCAGTGGAGTCCTCCCCGAGAGCTCTCAGGTGATGCTCTATTTTTCTGCACCCCTATCTTGAGCAAGGCACCAGCAGTAATACAGAATGGAAACTCAAAGCTTCCAGCTTTCAACCTCTCACGTGTTTACATTGTGAACACCTAAAAGTAGTAGGGGAATAAAAAGGCGGTAAGGGTGACCTTCCTTGGGTGGGATGCTACAAATGGCTTTTCTACTAGCCTAAGAACAGGCTGCTAGGGCTGATTTCCATAGATTCAGATTAGGTAGTCTTCCTATGCCATGGAAAAGGTACATCAAGGTGGAGTCATTATGTTCCTTCTAAATCCAGCCGTGGTGGGCATTTTCTTTCCAATTCAGGCCTTGGGGCCAAGTAGATGAAAGTAGTGCCTGACAGTGGAGGCCAGGTCTTGAATGATTGTCACAGATTTGGGGGGCACAGCAAAGCCCCTGCTGTCAGAATGTTGTAGTCCTGCAAGCGTTCACACTTTGCTCATTTAGGGCTGTCTGGTGATCAGAACAGCCCTATGGCCATTTGTGGTCTGCAGGTTCATTTATTTATTGAACAAGTATTTGTTGAGTACTTACTATTAGTCAAAGTAATGGGCCTTGAGAATACAGAGAAATGGTCCCTGCCCTTATTAAGCTTATAGTCTAGTGGAGAAGAGAGACAAGTAAGCAACAAGGAACTAAATGTGTAATAACAATTTGAGTTCAAGCTGTGAAGGAAATGAATAGAATACAATGATAGAGAATATAGTGTTAAGTAGAGTGAATAAGGAAGGCCTCTTTAAGCAGTGACCTGTAGGGCTGGAGCGGGTGGCTAGGGAACTAGCTGTGTTAAGAAGAGGTGATAGAGATTTTCAGACAAAGGAAAAACAGGTACAAAGGTCCTGAGGGGTTGAGATCTTGATGTGTTTGAGAATCTGAAAGGAGGCCAGGAGTGGCTAGAGAGGAAGGAGGTTGGAGGGAGAGAGGAAAGGAACAAGTTTGGAGAACTAGGCCTGCCTTGGATCATTTAAGGTAAAGAGCTTGGATTTGGTTTGGAGTATAACAGTAAACCACCGAAAAGTTTAAGTGATAAGGATGAAAGGGATGCCCTGTGAAACAAACTTTAAACTGGACAGTGATTCTGTGGGGTAGGAAGAGAATTGAGAATGAAAAATCAGAAAACAGCATCTCTAAACTGTTCCTCTTGAAGACTGTGTATACATTAGAATTACAACTGACTTAGGCCGGGTGTGGTGGCTCACGCCTGTAATCCCAGCACTTTGGGAGGCCAAGATGGGCAGATCACAAGGTCAGGAGATCAAGACCATCCTGGCTAATACAGTGAAACCCCATCTCTACAAAAAATTAGCCAGGTGTGGTGGCATGCGCCTATAGTCCCAGCTACTTGGGAGGCTGAGGCAGGAGAATTGCCTGAACCCAGGAGACAGTGGTTGCAGTGAGCCGAGATTGTGCCACTATACTCCAGCCTGGGTGACAGAGCGAGACTCTGTCTCAAAAAAAAATAAATAAATAAAAAATAAATTACAACTGACTTCAAGAAAACATTTTAAGCAGGAGCATAAGGTGATTTCAGATACATTTTTAAAGATCACTGTGGTTGTTATAAAGAATGTGTTGTAGAAGAGCTATTTCAATTGTCAGACAAGAAAAGATGGTGTTCGTATTACTAAAGAGGCAGAGAGAAATGGACAGATTTTATGTATAATTAGGAAGTAGGAATAACAGGATTAAATATTTATTAAATACATACAGTATTTCAGGCATTGTTCTCAGTGCTGAAGATATAGCAGTGACTAAAGCAGGTAGGATCCTTGTCCTGTACACAAAGGCAGCATGGTAGACTGGGGTGCTGGAGCTGGCTTATGAGAGCTGATTGTCAAATTTAGAATTTTGAGAGCTGGTTGTTAAAACACAGCTATTATTTAAAATCAAACTATATAAACTGAAATACATTCTATTAAAACCGAGGATAATCAGTACTTAAAACTAATTACTTCCTAATTATTTTACTATCCCCTGTGCTCTTATGATTATTTATATCTATATGGTAGGAATATTGCATGCAGTGTGTTATTGTACATCCCTTCCCAACTCTACATTTGGTGATGTCTTGTTGGTAGCTTAAAGTTGGCCATGGTAGGAGTATTTATATCACAAAAATCAGCAAATGTTACAAATCAGTGCTTTTTCCCCTCTAGAGAGCAGTTGTTAAATATTTACCAGCAAACCCCTTGCTAAGAACACCCTATCCTTGTAGGAACACACCCCTAGGAGTCAGGCACCCAGGGTTTAAATCATGGCTCTGCCAATTGCTAGCAATGTGATGTGGCTAAGATACCTAATATTGGCTTCCTCGTTTATAAAATGGGACTAATAGTATGACCTTTGTCTGTTTGTGCTGCTATAACAAAATGCCCATGACTGGTGATTTAAAGTGAACAAAAATGTATTTCTCACAGTTCTGGAGGCTGGGAATTCCAAGATCGAAGTGCCCAGCAGGTTTGGTGTGTGGTGAGGGCCTGGTCTCTGTTTCTACGATGGCATTTTGAATGCTGCATCCTCTGGAGGAGACAAATGCTGTTCATCACGTGGCAGAAAAGCAGAAGAGAGAGAATCCACTTCTGAAAGCCCTTTTTATAGCAGCATTAATCCATTAATCAGGCAGAGCTCTCATGACCTAAACACCTCTCATGAGTCCCCACCTCCAAACACTGGCACATTGGGAATTAAGCTTCCAACACATGAATTTGGAGGGGACAAAAACATTCAAACCAATAGCTATGATATGAATTATATGATATCATTCATATCAAATGCCAGACATGTGTATCCAATAGATATGAGCAAATTATTACTATTTATTGATAGAGAAGCAAGAATGGACTATTCAGAAGGCCCATTATAGACTGAGCAAGAGGAAATGTTTATGTTGGAGGGGTCAGCTGGGATTAGCAAGCTCTTTGGCTGCCTGGAGCTTTATCCCTAAGCCTCCTACCCCTGAGGAAAGAGGACATTCAATTCCTGCTCCCTGGAGTATACACTCACAGGCTTCAGGCCCAGCACACCTAGCACTCAGTGGACCCAGGAGAAATGGCTAAGGTCATAGAACTCATCAACAGCAGAGCAGGCTGGACACGGACATAGCCATTCCAAGGGATAGTAGGTCAGTGTCCAGCTTATGGCTCTTGGCAACGCAGGAGGAAGCTCTGTCCATGAAGACATTTGCAGATTCATGTTCAGACCCCTTCTGGGAGAAGTCAAAAAGCTGCTGGTTAGGAGGATTGAGAAGACTACACAGGAAAAGAGATGGTTGAATTTCTCTGGGCTCGAGTTCCCAGAGAAGCAAGACATTAGGGTCCCCAAATCCATTCTGGGAAGCAAGGTTTGCAGAGGAAGGGAAAGAAGCATAGAAGGGTGCATGCCACTAAGGCTGCACAGACAGGGCTGAGAGGAGTGAGGGACGAAGGCTATGGAGGCCAGTTTCAGAGAGGAAAAACTCCTGGGCTCTGGGCTCTAGTTGAAGGGTGGGAGTGCACTGATTCCTGCGGCCTCCAGGGGGTGCTCAGACCCAAGTACCCACAAGCTTGTTTCCTCAGCCCAGGCAGGAAGCCTGGGAAGGACTCAAGACCCACAGAAGGGGCCTCCTGTAGTGAAGGGAAGAGAAGCAAGGCTGCTGAGTCTTGAGTACCCCGAGAAGTCCTGGCTTGTACTCTGTGACCAACACCAGGGTGGCCAACATATTCACAGCTCTGGGTTCCCACATGCGTTCGATCTTCTACTTTCAACTCCTGCCCAAAAGTTGAACTTCAACCTGGATTGCCTGCAGTGTAGATGACTCTGCTGGCCTAGTCCCTGGGTGGAGCAGGAAGCTCCAGTAATGGTATCTAAGCCATTCTGGGGTACACAGGTGAATTAGGAAGCAGCAGCGAAAAGGGACCATAAAGTAGTATTCTGGGATAGATGGACCAGGCGTGCTGTGAGAGGGACCAGGGCCATGTGGGGAAGGGGTCAAGCTGAAAAATGATCATCCAGTATATGTGCTGTATGCCCTCAGACCAGCCCTGTTAGGCCAGAAGGAGACTGCACCCCTGGACTGGCAAGTCAGTGCAAGACCCTGCTAATAGGACTATTGAAGTCTCTCACTATGGGTTTTCTGTGGGGTGTTTGTTTCTTGGGGTGAAAGCTTCTCTCTCCCCAGGCAGGCCCAGCAAAATCTGTAGGATTCAGGCAGGGTTCTGACAGCTGGAGACAAGTTGTTGAGAAAATTCCTGATGGAGGGTTACGGAGTGCTCAGGAGGGAGAATATAAGGTTTCAGAGGCTGAGAGGGAAAGAAAAGGTAAGGGGGAGTCTTGGAATAGTGGCTCCCATTGCCTAACACCCAGAAACAAGACATAACCTGCAATGGGGAGAAGGTGAGTGTGAGACATTGGCTGTAGCAGTGATGGCGTTGCCCAGGCTGCCAAGGACTCAGAGAGTCCAGCCTTGCCCACTGACCTATGAGGAGGGAATGATGTTCACAGCACATTTTCATTCGTAAGTCATGAGAGGACATCGAGCCTAATGGTAGAGGCCTGGTGACATGTTGTTCCAGAGGTTCCGGAATCTTTGTTTTCCTGTTGGAAGGAAACTTTGCAGAGTAGAAAAGGGATCTGAGACTTTTGGTAAGATTATATATGGGACTGTCAGGGGTATGGAGCCATTTGTAAGGGATCAGAGCTCTTTCAGCCTTGGCTAGGGAGCAGGGGTCCTGGAACCTCATCCTGACCCATAGCTGAGTCTGCCCATAATTCTTTTCTGACTCAGTAGGCAAATCTCACATAGAAATGGGTCAGCTTTGGGAGTGGGCCCAGGAAGTACTGAGGATAGCAGGTGAGATCCCAGGAAGAGATGGATGTGGGGCTGAGACACTGGAGAGAGAAACATGACTGTCAGATAAAGGGCGTCTGTGACTCTTAGATCTCATTATGCCTACTACCATAACCTACCCCCAATTCCTAATATTCTCCTACCCTAGACGGGGGAAAATTGTCAGAAATTTGACTGTAACACTAGCAACACTACTCAGTACTTGAAATGCATTTTTGCATTTTTTTCATTCAACAAATATTTCTGGAACAACTATTATATGCCAGGCACTATTTTAGGAGTCAGGGATATATAATGGTAAACAAGACAGGCAAAACAAAGCAAAGCAACAAAAACCATCACCAGATAAGTAGACAGATGAAAGAATTTCAAGTTTTAGTAAGTGAAATAAAACAAGCAAGGGTCTGAAATGGCTAGATAACGTGATCAAGAAAGGCTTCATTGAGAAGGTAGCATTTAAGCAGGAGTCAGTTATAAATATTGTGAAACCCCAGTTACAGTTCTATTTGTTCTGTGTTGAGTAAATAAAGCGTTTCCCCCAAAGGTGGAAACTACCAAGAAAGACTAATTACTAGTAGTGGTGGTACTCTCTGGAAGAGAGACACCTCCTCTTCCTGTCTCATTACTGTCAACGCTTCACTTCCAGGCACTTTTTGCAAAGCTCTTTGTCAGTCAGGGAAGGTGAGAGGCTGGGCATGGGGCTTGGACATTAGACAACAGTGAGACATTATTGTCCCCAGACTCACTAGCCCAAGGGTAAAGCTGAAGAGGCTTGAGCATGCCCCAGAAAGGCCCCTGATGAAGCTTGGAAAAAGTTGTTCTCTGAGTATTTCTAAGTGAGTTTATCTGTGTGTATGGTTACTAAATGTAGTAAGTATTGCTGTCTCTAGCTGCCTTAGAGCAGGGCTTGACACAGTACAGAGAAACATTAGTTCCCTCCTTTTCTCACCTCCCCCATTGTGGAGATAAACTCAGTCATAAAAGGTGATCCTCAGTCTACTCGCTTCTTATGGGCACCTGGACCCATTGCCAGTGTGAGAGTCACAGCTGGACATCAGCAGTGTAACCCAGTCACTGCTTGAAAGTTGCTGAAGGGGGTTGGGGGGTAGCTGCCGGGAAAAGGGAGTATTGGATTCAGATTTCTGTCCAGACCCTGACCTTATTTGCAGTGATGTAATCAGCCAATATTGGCTTAGTCCTGGGAGACAGCTCATTCCCAGTGGAGTTGGAGGTGGGGGTGGTGCTGCTGCCAACTCTATATAGAGAATTCAACTGGTCACCCAGAGCTGTCCTGTGGCTTCTGCAGCTCAGCATGGCTAGGGCACTGGGAGCACCCGTTGCACTGGGGTTGTGGAGCCTGTGCTGGTCTCTGGCCATTGCCAACCCTCTTCCTCCGTGAGTAAAGCTGGGACTAGAAGTGAAGGATTGAGTTCTGGGCTGGGGTAAGGTAGGGCCAGTTTTTAGGCCTCAGTCAAATTTAGGGTCAGGAGCTATGGGAAAGGAATCAATCCCAATGGACCCATATATCTATCTTGTTCTCCCTAGGACTAGTGCCCATGGGAATGTTGCTGAAGGTGAGACCAAGCCAGACCCAGACGTGACTGGTGAGGCCCTGACTCCCAAAGTCTATCTATCTGTTTGGTTGTGTCTCTGCATTTTATCACCTTCTGTTTGTTTGTTTGTTTTTTACTTTGCCATCTCCCTACCTCCGCCCCAGAACGCTGCTCAGATGGCTGGAGCTTTGATGCTACCACCCTGGATGACAATGGAACTATGCTGTTTTTTAAAGGTAGGAGGGACTGAGGTTGGGGTATTTAGGACCTTAGACTTATTCTCCTTCATGAAGGTTGTGCCTGTCTGTGGGAGGTCTTAGGAATTATCTGAGGGTATCACTGACAGCTTCTCTCAAGCTATCTCAGTAGGTCAAAGTTTTCTCACTGGGCCCCTCAGTGAGTGTGGGTTTTTTCAGGGGAGTTTGTGTGGAAGAGTCACAAATGGGCCCGCGAGTTAATCTCAGAGACATGGAAGAATTTCACCAGCCCTGTGGATGCTGCATTCCGTCATGGTCACCAGAGTGTCTTTCTGATCAAGGTACTGCTGGGCCAAAATCAGGGCCAGGCTGGAGAGGGCTAGAATCGACACTGGGGACCCTTCCCCCAAATGGCCTTGGCATGGAGCCCATAGCAATAGGTAGCAGATTTCTTTCCCATGTGCCCTCCTTTCCTGTAAAAGCTCAGGCTAAGGGAGTGTGCATGCATGTGGGCTTGGCAGTTACACCATCCAGTGGCTATTCTTCAGTCCTAGTCTTAGTTCTACACCACTCTGCTGTACTTCACACTGCTGGCCATCCTTTTTTCCCTGGCAATTTCTTCCCTTGCCTTCCATGACCCTGTATCAAGTCCTCTTCAAAGGGCAGGGCAAATTGTTCCCAACACAATGGCACCTGGCCAGAAGAGCATATGGAGCATGAAATCCAGTCTGCTGTACTTGCGAAGTCCCATGTGACTCAGGCTGTGTCTGCTCAGAGGAAGGGGTGCCTTCTCCTACCTTGCCAAAGGTGCTATGTGGTTGGGGAAGTCCTGACTGTTGGCTTTGTTTTCCCTTCTGCCTCTTTTCTCTCTCTTTTCAAATGTCTCATTCTTTCTCAGCCAGTTCCCTAATGTTCCTTGGGGATCCATCCTAGCCTTTCCATATACCTTCCCTCAGTGATCTCAATCATCACCATGACTCTGAGGAATATCTATGCTGTGGACACTGGATCTAGATCTACCTTCTGAACTCCAGACATCTCTTTCCAATTATATGTTCCATAGGCACCTAAAATTCAGCATCCCCCAAACGAAGCTTTGCATCTTCTTTACAAACCAACCTTTCCTCCTGTGTTTTCTGTTTCAGTAAATGACCCCAAAATGTGCCTGATTACTACAAACCAAGTGCACACAGGGTCTCATGATCTGGGCCTTGGTTATCTTCTCAGGTTTATCTCTTCCCCGGCCACATTCACTGTGTGCCAGCCATACAAATCTACATGAAGTTGGAGCACATTGCTTCCTCATGTTTGGGCTCTGCATGCTGCTCCCTCTGCTGGTAACACCCTTTCCTCACTTGTCAACCTGGAAAATTCCTGCTGATTTTTCAGCTCTTGGGCCCAATGCTTCCTCTGTGGTGTGAAACCTTCCACAAGTTCTCTAGGCAGACTTAGGCACTCCCTTTATATTCTCAGTGCGCTCTTTACACTACACCTTGGTCGTTGCATGGCTAGGATTGTAGGAGTCCTTTCTGCTTTTGTACAGTGAACTTCCCGAAGCGAAAGACAGAGTCTTGTCATCCTCAGTGCCTCTCACAATGCCTGGCATATAGTAGTTATTCAGTGACTGTTTCTTGAATGAATGAATGAATGAATGAAGAAATGGATGTACTAATGTATAGATGATTGCGGGATGAACATTTGTGGATATGTTTGTCAACACTGATGGTGTTGCAGATAAATGTGCCACAGGAGTATCTGGGTACAGAGCTAGAGGTGTGTGTGTTATAGTAATAGTGACTGGATTTGCACAAACTGAGGGTGTGTATTGTGCAAAAGGACAGAACATTGTTGTCCACAGATGGACTGAGAATGTGTGGGGCCACAGGAGGATATTGTATAAGCACAATACATAAAAAATGTATGTAAATGCAGAGTGGCAGTGTCTGGGGATATACAGTCAAAAAGTACTTTTGAATGCAGGGGGACAAAGTCTGGGTATACCCTCCTGAAAAGAAGGAGAAAGGATACCCAAAGTTGCTCCAAGATAAATTTCCTGGAATCCCATCCCCACTGGATGCAGCTGTGGAATGTCACCGTGGAGAATGTCAAGCTGAAGGCATCCTCTTCTTCCAAGGTTAGTCCAGGCTGGAATCCAAGAACCTGGAGTAGTAGTGGGTTGGTAGCGATGCCAGTAGTGATGGTGATGGTGGTAGTGATGGTGGTAGTGGAGCCACTATGTGGCTTTTTAAGGAAGGGAAATAGAGATGCCACCTATGGTCTAGAGGTCAAGTGAGGGAAGGAGAGGAAGTCATTCTGGTGAAGGTAACTGGGTGTAATTCTGTGTGAATAGTCCCTCGTGGTTCCCCATGACCCTTAAGACAAATCTACCCTCCTTAGTCTTACATACAAGGCTCTCCATGGCCAAATCCCTACTGGCCCTTCAGCTTTGACTTTTATCATACCTTTATCTTAACACTAAGCTCCAGAAACCCTACGCTATTCTCTGTACACTCAGTTTCCTTCCTGCTTTGGAATCTTTCCTCTCTCTGGGGTTCCATCTCTCCTTGTTGTATGCCTTTTAACTCCTATTTCAGATTTCAGTTGAAGTATCATCTTCCCTGGGAACTTTTCCCTGAGTCTCCCCACTGCCTTTGCTGAACTGATCCTGTGCGCTTTGCTGCTGAATTTTGGTGTATGATCACCCTCCTTTAGCTGTCTCTCTGATGGTTGTAAGGTCCATGTGGTCAGTACCATTATCTGGCCCATCCTGGGACCCAGAGAAAGCACAAAGGAGGGTATAACCCGGTCTTACCGAATGCCTGTTGATTGATTGGACAAAGGTGACCACAAGTGGTTCTGGGACTTGGCTACGGGAACTATGAAGAAGCGTTACTGGTCAGCTGTTGGGAACTGCTCCTCTGCCCTGAGATGGCTGGGCCGCTACTACTGCTTCCAGGGTAACCAATTCCTGCGCTTCAACCCTGTCACGGGAGAGGTGCCTCCCAGGTACCCGCTGGATGTCCGAGACTACTTCATGCCCTGCCCTGGCAGAGGTGAGAAAGTCCTAGCACTTGAGACCTGTCAGAATTCATCCACCTTCCCTGAGCTTGTGGATCTCATGTGTCCTAGCTCTCACCTTAACTCCATGTTGCAACACCTTGGCCCTTAATCTAGCCCCATTTCCATTCTGGATTTTCCCATTGCCCTCATATGGGGAAACCCACACCCCACTAACCCCAGCCATCTCTTCCACCTTAGACCTCACTCTGACCTCTGGCCTCCTTCTGTGTTCTCCTCACCCATTTCTCTCTCCAGGCCATGGACACAGGAATGGGACTGGCCATGGGAATGGTACCCACCATGGCCCTGAATATATGCGCTGTAGCCCACATCTAGTCTTGTCTGCACTGATGTCTGACAACCATGGTGCCACCTATGCCTTCAGTGGTGAGAGATGCCCCCAACTCCCCCAGTGTGCTCTCACATCTCTTTTACTTGTATCTCCCATCCTTGACACATTTCTCCATTGTCATCACTGTGTCACTTATTTTGTCCCCTCTGTCCCCATCCTTCTGCATGCCCTTCTGCATCCCTTATCTCTGAGGCATATTTCTCAATTTCTGTCATTACCCAAGCCCCTAACTTCATCCACCTGTCTACCATCTCCTCCTATGGCTGTGCTGTCTGTGGACCTCTCTGGGCCCCTGTGACTCCTTGTGTTCTCCTTGCTCAATGCCCTGCTGAGCCTTCTGGCTCTCCCTTGCTCCCTGGACTTCTATGTGTCTCTGTACCTCCTTGCCTCCCTTTGTTCTTGCATATCTTTCTGAGTCCTCTGACTCCCCCTGTTTATCTTCAGAACTGCATCTTGTTCCAGGTTCCTGGTTCCTATGTCCAGACCCCTGGGCATCTCACTGCCTGGGGATGAGATGTTCTCCTTGCTGAGAACCAGCTGATAAGTGTTGGGTACTTTAGACCTTTAGAAGCTGGCTTCACTAGCCTGTGGAGGTTTCTCCTCTGAGTAGCCAATGTAGATACCCCTCCCTTGACTTGTGGCATCAATGGTATTAGATGGTAAAAACCATCTAATAATACCTAGGGGCTGTTCTGAGTTCAGTCAGGCAGTAAATAGTGATGCTGCACAGTTGAGAATATCCCCAAGAGGAGTGAGCAAGCACATCAATATCCAACCTAAGATGTATGTATAATTAGGACAGTGGTAAAAATATAAAATAGTGAAAATATTTTTTCACACAAAAATTTTCTGGCCTCTGACCCTTGGACAAATTTGATCAGTTACAACTATCAAGTTCTGTTGAAAAATACATAACCACATGGAGAGCAAATCTCCACAGCAGGATTGCACACTATAATAAGAACATACAGCTAAGGTGAAACACACACCTGTAGTGAAAATACAACATTAAACTGAGAACATATGCCATAGTAAGAACATATAAGTATCAAGAGAACATGCAGCCATGGTGAGAACCCATCGGGAGGACACACAGACAACGTGAAATTCAGAAAGAGAGAGAGTGAGTGAGAGCTTGTGAAAGCAGGGCCACAGGAAACACACAGAAATAGAGAAAGACACCAAGCCATTTAGAGATCACAGAACTTCAAGGCCATGTGGCCATAATGAGAATGCTATCGAACTCCTAAATGAAAAATGTCATGTATGTTCCATTGCTGTTGAGAGAACACACAGCATAGAGAGAACACCTTATATTAAATATACCCAGGCCGGGCATGGTGGCTTACGCCTGTAATCCTAGCACTTTGGGAGGCTGAGGTGGGTGGATCGCTTAGCGACTTGAGCTTAGGAGTTCGAGACCAGCCTGGGCAACATGGCAAAACCTCATCTCTACAAAAAATATAAAAATTAGTTGGGTGTGGTAGTGCGTTCCTATAGTCCCATCCACTTCGAGGATTCAGTGAGCCATGATCGTGCTACTGCACTCCAGGCTGTGTGACAGAGTGAGACCCTGTCTCAAAAAACAAAACAAAACAAAAACAAAACAAAAACACACACACACATATATATATATAAAATATATATATATATAAATATATATATATATTCCTACCTGAGGTGAGAATGCACTATCTTGGTAAAAACACGAACATGACCCAGGTACAGCATGGTAAATCTTTTTTCTTTCTCTGCCTCATAGTTTTGTTGTTGTTGTTGTTGTTGTTGTTTTAGTTGTTGCTGTTGTTTGAGATGGAGTCTCACTCTGTCGCCCAGACTGGAGTGCAATGGCACAATCTTGGTTCACTGCAACCTCTGCCTCCTGGATTCAAGCGATTCTACTGCCTCAGCCTCCCAAATAGCTGGGACTACAGGCGCGTACCTCCATCCCAGCTAATTTTTGCATTTTTAGTAGAGATGGGGTTTCACTGTGTTGGTCAGGCTGGTCTCGAACTCCTGACCTCAGGTGATCCGCCTGCCTCGGCCTTCCAAAGTGCTAAGATTACAGGCATAAGTAACCGTGCCTGGCCCCTCATAGGTATTTATGTATTCTCTTTGCTTCTTCACAACTTTGGCTTGCACAGGGACCATCATGTTCTTTCCACCTTCTCACTACTTCATGATCTTTCAGTCTCAGATCCAACTGATACCTCCCTCAGTTGTTCTTTTTTCCTAGTAAGATTTCCAGAGAGGGAATCTGAATGGCCCAGTCCATATTTTCAGACCACACCACATTAAAGTGGTTGATTGCCAGCCTATGTATTGGCTACATTAATGGATTGGGGACTCATCACTTACTTCACTGCACAAAGCAGCATAGCTCTGGTTCTCAAAATAGGGCCCCTGGGCCAGGTGTGGTGGCTCACGCCTATAATTCCAGCACTGTGGGAGACCGAGGCAGGCAGATCACTTGAGTCCAGGAGTTCTAGACCAGCCTGGGCAACATGGTGAAATCTCATCTCTACTAAAAATACAAAAAATTAGCCAGGTGTGGTGGCATGTACGGTAGTCCCAGCTACTCAGCAGGCTGAGGTAGGAGGATTGCTTGAGTGTGGGAGGCAGAGATTGCAGTGAACCATGACTGCGCCTCTGCAATCCAGCCTGGGTGACAGATTGAGACCCTGTCTCAAAATAAAATAAAATAAAATAAAATAAAATAAAATAAAATAAAATAAAATAAATACAGTTCCTGAGCAGGGTAATTTCAGTGGGAAACCTCCCAGGGGAGGTGGATATGTCAGTCAACACTATATACTCAGTACACAGTTAATAAGAGAACTTGTGGTTGCAGCAAGAACGCTAGGTGTTTACTCAACAAATATTGTTGAGTATCTGGTAAGTAGTGGGCATTGTCCTAGGCACTGAGATACAGTAGTCAACATGGCAGATGAGATGCCTGCCCTGATAGGATCTGCTAAAGTGAGAGGACAATAACAAAGAGAAAGGAAGAAAGAGAATACTTTTAGGTAATATTAAGGATTGTAAAGAAAATAAGACAGGATAGTGGCATAGAGGTGAGGAGAATGAGGGCCCTCTTCTGAAGAAATAATTTTTGAGCTGAGACTTCAGTGATGAGAAGGAATTAGCCACACAATGTGCTGGAGGAAAAGCATTTTAGGGAGGGTGAGCAGCACATACTTCAAGGAATCAAGAAGGAAGCCTGGTGAAGCTGGAACACAGAGAAAGAACAGGTGGGTGACTTGAAAGAGCAGGGAAGGCAGTGGCCAGGTTACCTAGACCTGGTAAGGGTTTTCAACCATAAAAGGGCGTCATCAGAAGGTCTTGAACAGGGCTGTGACATATTCTAACTCATTTTTTATAAAAGATCACTCTAACTTTTTGCCAAATATAAGTGATAAAGGTACAATCATGTAAGCAAGGAATCCAGCTAGCAATTCCTGCAGTTGTCCAAATTAGAGGTGATGACAGCTTAGACTAGGATGATAGCAGCAGAGGTAGTGAGGAGTCAGCATGATATATTTTGGAGGTAGAGCTGACAGCATTAACTAATAGATAGGATAGGCCAGGTGCAGTGGCTCACGCCTGTAATCCTAGCACTTTGGGAGGCCAAGGCGAGTGGATCACCTGAGGTCAGGAGTTCGAGACCAGCCTGAACAACATGGTGAAACCTCATCTCTACTAAAAATACAAAATTAGCTTGGAATGGTGGCACATGCCTGTAATCTCAGCCTACTTGGGAGGCTGAGGCAGGAGAATCGCTTGAACTTGGGAGGTGGAGGTTGCAGTGAGCCAAAATTGCGCCATTGCACTCTAGCCTGGCGACAAGAGCGAAACTCTGTCTCTAAATAAATAAATAAATAAATAAATGATATCAGTCAGAGTAGGGAAGGGAAAAGAGGTTTCAAGAATGACTCAGCTTTTGCAGACTTGGCAACTGAGAGGTTGGTGGCTTTGTTTTCTAAAATTGGGGAGGACTAGGGAGTGTGTGTGTTGGGAGCAGAAATCAGTTTGGACATATTAGGTTTTGGGTGCCTATTGGCACTGATTTGGAACCTAAAGCTCAAAGGGGAGGTCAGTCAGAGCTGGTAAGAACAGATTGGAAGTCATCAGCACATAGATGGCATTTAAAGCCCCTGGACTAGGTGAGATTGCCAAGGAAGTGAGGGTAGAGAGAGAAGAAAAGAGGCCCAAACTAGGGGATTCCAATATTTAGATATCAGGTTGAAGAAAAGAGTAGTCAAAAAAGATAAGAGGGATACTGGGAGAGCCTGGTGTCATAGAAGCCAAGTTCCAGAAAAAGACATTTACAGGAGAAGGAAGTAGTGAGCAGTCAAGTGCTCCTGAGAGGTGGGGTCAGATGAAAACAGAGAATTGACCATGAGATCTGGCAAACTGGAGAATACTAGCAACCTGGACAAGAACAATTTCAATGGTTGAGGGAAACAGAAGTGTAATAGAAGAGGATTGAGGAAAAAAGATAAATGGGAGCCTAGATAATTCCTTAATACGTTGTTGTGAAAGAGGAGAAGAAAAATGGGGTGCTAGCCCAGCTACTCCCTCACTCTCCCACCACCTCACAGGGAGGTACTGGAGAACACAGCCAGAGTGAGAACATTCAGCAGAAGCAGTGCTTCCTTTTTAACTTTTAGATACTGTATCTCATTATCTATAACCGCATCTCTGCACATGGACACCTGAGATCCTTAGGGAGTGCCTGCCAACCCCATGATGTTGGCCTTACCTGGAAACTTAGCCACTGTTCTTCACACTTGCCTTTCTTTCAGGTACCTGCTGATTCCAGTTCCAACCAGGCCACAGTGCCCAACATTACTGACCAAGTCTTGCTCTATTTCTCCTTCTTACCTGGCCTCTTCCATCTTGATCTCTGGATGCATTCTCTCCCTCTCATGACTCATTTCTGCAATCATCACTAGCCTCTTCTCTGCCTGGGCTTCTGCCAGCTGCCCTAGAGCAACCTATGGTATTCTACAGGGACCCACTACTGGCGTCTGGACACCAGCCGGGATGGCTGGCATAGCTGGCCCATTGCTCATCAGTGGCCCCAGGGTCCTTCAACAGTGGATGCTGCCTTTTCCTGGGAAGAAAAACTCTATCTGGTCCAGGTGTGTATTGGGGGAGAGGCTTGAGGTGGAGACTGGGACAAGCATATCCAACTCTGTATCGATTACTGTCCTTTGTCCTCCAGGGCACTCAGGTATATGTCTTCCTGACAAAGGGAGGCTATACCCTAGTAAGCGGTTATCCAAAGCGGCTGGAGAAGGAAGTCGGGAGTCCTCATGGGATTATCCTGGACTCTGTGGATGCGGCCTTTGTCTGCCCTGGGTCTTCTCGGCTCCATATCATGGCAGGTGAGGGGCTTCTGGGTGCTTAGGGGGCAGCTTGTTCTGCTACCTGTCTGTGGCATAGATCCCCACCAGGGCATGAGAAGACCTAGGTCAGGATCCCCATGACATGGAAGCCATGCTATGTTTGGTGCCTTCTCCCCAGGACGGCGGCTGTGGTGGCTGGACCTGAAGTCAGGAGCTCAAGCCACATGGACAGAGCTTCCTTGGCCCCATGAGAAGGTGGACGGAGCCTTGTGTGTGGAAAAGTCCCTTGGCCCTAACTCATGTTCTGCCAATGGTCCCGGCTTGTACCTCATCCATGGTCCCAATTTGTACTGCTACAGTGATGTGGAGAAACTGAATGCAGCCAAATCCCCTCCGCAGCCCCAGAAAGTGACCAGTCTCCTGGGCTGCACTTACTGAGGGGCCTTCTGACATGAATCTGGCCTGGCCTCACCTCCCCAGTTCCTCATAATAAAGACAGATTCCTTCTTCGCTTGAATCAAGGGACCTTGGTTGTGAAACAATCTTACGTCTTTCTTTGAGTTGAAAAGTTAGCAACTTCTCCTTTGAGGCTCTTGAGCTCAAACAAGGTTGTGAGAAACAAGGAAGGGGAGGACTAAAGGGCAAACCTCATCTCTGCACAGATGATTCTTAGGTCCGGATCATAAACTGGCTTTTTGCAGACTATCTACACATAGTGGGAGGAAAGAGAACCAGAGTAGGAAGAGGAACAGCTGAGTTTATACAGCAAGTAAGAGGTGGAGCTAGGACTCTGATTCAGCTTGCTAATAGATGACCACAACCCGGCCGCAAGGCATCAGAAACAACAGGGCCTGGGGCAACTAAGCATGTGCAAAGAGGATTGGCTCAGAGTTGTAGGGGAGGAGCTCCAATCTGGGGGACCTCAAATTGTGGTTCTAGGTGATTCAAGTAACACCACTCATGGCTTGGGTTGCCATGAGTTAGGGATGACAAGTGGAATGAAGTTGAAGCGGGGAAACAGAAATACACCAGCTGTGTGTCAGAGGCAAGCTGGAGAGAGAGGAGAAATAATGATTTAGGGACCTGGCACCATGAAGCACATTTGCAGAGCACGGCCCCTGGGAGTCTTGCTGGAGCCTCAGGAGCTTTGCTGGCACAGAGAATCTGGCCTACCCAATTAGCCTCCTGGGTATCTGCACCATCTAGACCAGCAAATGTCACCTGCAAGGAGGCTGCAGTGCTTGGTTATTTTCTGGTCATAAACTGGTGAAGGCTTTGGGTTCCAAATTTGCTGACAACGATTTAACTGGGGATGGGCCTAGACTAGGTAGCTATGTCTCAGACAAGACCCTATTCATCCACTGCCTTTACAACCCAGCTGAGGTTGGAGGCTGGCTTGTTTCAGGCTCAAATATTAGCCTGAGATTCCAGCAGAGGGCCCTTACTCTGAGCTTCCATGTCCTAGCCTCATTTTCCTTTCCTATAAAATAGATAGAATGCCACCCACCTTCCAGTGACAATGAATATAGACTCAAACCCATCCCTTGAACTCTTTTGGGAAGGGGCTCTGGACGTAGACCTAGACTGTGGCTCATGGCCTCATGTGATCTAGGCTCAGCCCCTCCCAACCTGTCAGCCCTTTGCTTTGTAGGACTTTGGTGGGTAGAGTAGAAGCTAACAAGCTCTGACTGTCACACAAGGCTTTGTACTGGGAGGCCAGGCTATAGAGTGGCTCCAGCCTGAAGGGCTGGGAGCTGGGGAACAGTGTCTCAGATTAGGTCTGACTAGGAAATTGACTGGAGCTGAGAACAGAGGTTAGGGGCCAAGCAGCTGGGTTGTGGGTCTACTCCTTAGGAGCATCTTGAGCTTTACTTTTCTTTCCTAATGGTGTCTTGGATGGCTACCCTCATGGGGTTGGCTGCTAGTCTAAGGGGTGGAGACAAGGCCAGAGTTTCAGGTCTGGGCCTTATCAAGTTCATGTACTGCACTTGGGGCCACTGCTGCATCATGCCAGGGAGCCTAGAGGTGTCTAAACAGTTATCCAGCAACTCTGATACCCAAGGTTAACTTCCTTTTGTTTATGGAGGCAGGAGTACTAAGTCTCCCCTTTCTCCTCTCCTCCCACCTGTTCTCTTGCAGGGAATCCTCTAGCTTCTCTCCAGGGAACTCCCAGAAATGGTTTGTTTGAGTCAATTTAGGCTGCTATGACAGAGTACCTTAGAGTGGGTAATCTATCAGCAATAGGAATTTATTGTTCACAATTCTAGAGGCTGGAAAGTCCAAGATCAAGGCTCTAGCAGGTTCAGTGTCTGTTGAGTGCTTGTTCTGCTTCAAAGATGGCACCTTTTTGCTGTATTCTCACATGGTGGAAAAGGGACAAGCAGCTCCCTTTGGGCTCTTTTATAAGGACACTAATCCCTTTCATGAGGTTGAAACCCATGTGACTTAATCACTTCCCAAAGTCTCCCCCCCTAATGCTATCACATTAGTGACATTTGGTTCCAACATATGAATTTGGGGGATATGCCAATATTCAGACCATAAAAAGGTCCAACTTATACTTCTTTCATTCACTCATTTAGCATCTCCTATGTGCAGAGCATTGTGCCATTCTACCATCAATAATCTGCCACTCTATCACAGTCAGGAGGGGAACACAGACAAAGCATCGTGTAAATGCAATAAAGTGAGATAGACACTAAGATGGAAGACTCAATATACAAAGGAGAGTGGAGCCAGCAATACTTAGGATGAAGAAGGGGTTAGGAAAGGGGAAAGGCTTCATATATGATAAACACTTAGTTTAATTTTTAAAGATGAGTAAAATTTATGCAATTCCTTTAGCAAATATATATTCGCTGCCTACTATGCATTACCATACCAGGGAGCATTGTGAGCAGAGGAAAGGAGAGAAGGGACAACAAGGAGTGCAAACTGCAACCGGCCCCACAGGGCTGGAGTACAGGGGATGTGTGAGGGACTGGTGAGATGAGACTGAAGAGGGAGGCAGGAACATGCCAGTTCACAGGAGGCCTTCCATGGCAGTCTAGGAAGCGTGGATATTGTCTATTTTGGGAGCAATAGAGACCTACTGAGGGATTTTAGACAAGAAGGAAGAAGGTGAGGTGATGAGAGTTACATTTGAGAAAGATATCTCTGATTGCTGCAGAGTGGATACTGGGTGAAAAAAGACCCCAGCAGATACGGGCAGACCATTGTGGAGGTTGGTGCTATGGCTAATCTGGTAGATCATGGGGCCTGGACACATGGCAATGGTGAAGAGTAGTGGGCAGATCAAAAATATTTAGAAGACACAATCTATAGGACTTGCCAATGGATTGGATATGAAGGTGAGAGAGAGCAGAACCTCATTTCCAAACTGCTCTATGGCCCCTTTTCCCGGCTCATCATCATGTCTCTTCTTCCCTGATTTTCCATGGTACTTTTTCAGAGTCATACTCCATACCTAACAAGCTTCCCTATGTCCTTTACATACTCCATGGGTACAAACATCTCTATGTCTTTACCTCCAGCCTTGAGAAAAGTTGTACCCCAGGGCCCCTCTTTCTTCCCCTGTAGCTGCCCCAGTAGATGGGAAGCTGTATTAGCACATCTGCACCATTTTCCCCCTTTTTGTGCTGTCAAATTCCTTCTCCTTCAGCTTCTTGGATACAAGCCATATCATTCTCCCTACTATTCCAATGGCCATCATCTACAAGTCTCCTGTGTTCTCTCAGTTGCTGAAGGCTTTGCAGACTGATGTCCCCACACCAGCTACCCAATTACTACAGCCACAACTTTAACCCTATTCATCACTCACAATTGCTCCACCTGTTGAAGAAATTCGTTAAATTCCAATATCTCTCTTGTGAGTGCAGCCCCTTATCCTTGTGCCTCCCTCACTTCACTCCCACATTCCTGCTCTTTGACTTTGTTACTCTCACAGTCTTCCATTCCCTAAAAGCTATTTTTCTCCTACCCAAATTAGACATCAACATTGATTATCTGGGCCAGGTGCAGTGGCTTATGCCTAATCCCAGTGCTCTGGGAGACCAAATTGGGAGGATCACTTGAGGCCAGGAGTTTGAGACCAGCCTGGGAAACAAAGCAAGACTCTAGTCTCTACAAACAGTAAAAATAATTCGCAGGGTGTGGTAGTATGTGCCTGTAGTCCCAGCTACTTAGGAGGCTGAGGCAGGAGGATCACTTGAACCCAGGAGTTTGAGGCCACAGTGAGCTACGATTGCATCACTGCATTCCAGCCCGGGTGACAGAGGAAAACTGTCTCTATTAAAAACAATTATAATTATTTGAACAACTTTCTTGACAATACTTTTATTTCTTTTCCCCCTTTAACCTCTATTTCATCTAGCTATTAAAAAAAAAAAGAAATCAACAACAAAAACCAACTGTAGGTCAGAGAAAGTTTGAGAACTTTAGAATCAGACATGTCTGAGCTCCAATCCCAGCCAAGCCACTTACTGCTTAGATTTGAGAACTTTAACCACTCAGCTTCTTGTGTGTGTGTGATATATATGAGTATGCAAATAAGAATGTATGTTGTATCAATCAGTGTTCAATAAGAATACAGAAACCACTCTAAAAATCCAAGTAAAGAAAGATTTAATGCAAGGAGTTTGTTACAAAGTTGTAAGAAGGTTTGGAGACCATAACCAGGGAAAGCAGTTACCCCAAAATCTGGAAGCTACTACCAATCTGGATTTAGAGGAGCAAATAGGAGAAAAGTTATCACCCAAAGATCCAGAAGCTGGAGCCCATGAATCTGCACCAGCTACTGATGCTATTGGGGTTTGTATTGCTGATGCTACACAACCACCTCCACTTTCGCTAGGCAGGAACCACTGCTGCTGATGGTGCCAGAGGCATTGCCAGAAACAGAAGGGCTTTTTCCTTTCTCTTCCCTTCAGACCTAATTGGAGCCAAGCTGACAAGGGAGTCTGAGAAATGTGTTTTTCAGATTTCCAGCCCTGGCGGTGCGGAGAAGATTATAGAAAATCTTCCGTGGGAATGAGCACCAATAGACAATATCTGCTATGTGTATTCACATGCATTATAACTCTTGGTTGCATGTAATAAAACCCAACTTAGGCCGGGCGCAGTGGCTCATGCCTGTAATCCCTGTACCTTGGGAGGCCAAGGCGGGTGGATCACTTGAGGTCAGGAGTTTGAGACCAACCTGGCCAACATGATGAAACCCTGTCTCTACTAAAAATACAAAAAATTAGCTGAGTGTAGTGCAGGCATCTGTAATCCCAGCTACTTGGGTGACTGAGGCAGGAGAATCAGTTGAACCTAGAAGGCAGAGGTTGCAGTGAGCCTAGATTGCACCACTGCATTCCAGCCTGGCCGACAAGGCGAGACGCTGTAAAAAAAAAAAAAAAAAAAAAAAAAAAAAAAAAATCCAACTTAAAGTAATGTAAGCAAAAATTGCTCTATTGATTTAAAGAGCTAAAAAAAATCTATGGGCAGATTTCGACTTCATGGAAAAGTAAATCTACAGGTTAAATTGATATTGTTAGGCACCTGTCTCCATCCCTTGCTTTGCTTTCTTTGAGTTAGCTTCATTCTTAGGAAAGTTCATCCTTCCTTGTGACAAGTTGTCCCTCAGGCTTATGTTCTATCAGCACCTCTTGCCGAATAGTTCCAGGAAAATTCCTGGATCTGATTTTTCACTGGCTCAAATTTTGTCATGTGCCTATCTCTGAATTGATCACTTTAACTTAGATAGGCCAATCCTGGGTTAGGAATGTACCACTGAAGTGGGTTGTGGGACTGCAATGATTCCCATCTGAACCACATGGACAAAGAGTGGGGAGGGGATGGGTCTCCAAAGACAACAGATGTGCTATTACCATTAAAAGGGGGAAGGGTTACTGGGCAGATAATAATGGCAACAACAGATGTTCATGATGGGATAATACTTACCTTGTGAAGGTTTTCTTGTTCCCCTTCCAACCCTCCTTTTCCTCCTCAGCTAAAGAGTTTAAAAGTATTGATATCAGCCTGGTGTGGTGGCTCACGCCTGTAAGCCCAGCACTTTGGGAGGCCAAGGTGGGCGGATCACAAGGTCAGCAGTCTGAGACCAGCCTGATCAACACGGTGAAACCCTGTCTCTGCTAAAAATACAAAAATTAGCCAGGCGTGCTGGCAGGCACCTGTAATCCCAGCTACTCAGGAGGCTGAGACAGGAGAATCGTTTGAACCTGGGAGGCAGAGATTGCAGTGAACCAGGGCTGTGCACTGCACTCCAACCTCGGTGAAAGAGCAAGACTCTGTCTCAAAAAAAAAAAAAAGAGATATCGCTAGGTATTAAATACCTCAACCTCTGCTACTCCCACCTTTTGCCCTACATGCACCCCTATGCTCACCCCTCTCCCTTCAGTCTGTGAAGGTAAGGTGTCCAATTCTCCTACGTGAGCCCTTGATCCTACCCTCTCTCATCTCCTCCAGGATCCCCTGATCTCTCATCTTTTTCTTTTTTTTCAAATTCATCATATCTACTGATATCTTTTAGTAGTTTACACCCAATGTTCAAGTCTCTACTATCTTTTTATTAAAAAGACAAAACGGAATATTTTCTTTTACCTGAGAGATTCATTTTACTAGAAAATTTCATTTTATTTTTCAATTTCCTTTTTTTATTATTAATACTATTTTTGATTGGAAATCATAATATATATTTATGGGGTACAATGTGATGTTTTGATATATGTATGCAATGTGGAATGATTAATTAAGCTAATTAACATATCCTTCACCTCACCTACCTACAATATTTTATGGTGAGACATTCGAAATTTATTCTCTTGTTATTTTGAAATATACAATACATTGCTATTGACTTTAGCCTTTTTGTTGTTCAATAGATCTCGAAACTTATTCCTCCTGTCTACCTGGAACATTGTACCCTTTAATCAACAGCTCCCCATTCCCTTCCATCCCTGCCCCTCCCACACCCCCACGCCCCTGGCAACCACCATTCTACTGTCTACTTCTATGAGTTCAACTTCATTAGATTCCACATATAAATGAGATCATGTAGCATTTGTCTTTCTGTGTCTAGATTATTTCATTTAATATAGTGTCCTCCAAGTTTATCCATGTTGTCACAAATACAGGATATCCCCACTTTTAAAGGATGGAATAGTATTCCATTGTGTCTATAATCACATTTTCTTTATCCATTCATCCATTGATGGACACTTAAGTTGATACCATGTCTTGGATATTGTAAATAATGCTACAATAAACACGAGCATGCAGATATCCCTTCAACATACTGATTTCAGTTCCTTTGGATATATACCCACCAGTGGGATTGCTGGATCATATAGTAGCTCTATTTTTAGTTTTTTGAGGAACCTCCACACTGCAAAAACTGAATCTTTTTTTTGTTTCAAGGATTCATGTAGGAGAATCTCACATCCCTTTGCAACTACTGTCTATTCTTTCTTCCAAATTTCTCAAAAGGGGGCTCTGCACTTATTTGTTCTACTTTTTCATTTTCCATTTGCTCAATTCATTGCATTTTGGCTTCTGCCTCCATTTTCTGCTAATACAGATCAAATCATGGGGATCCATAACCTCCATGTTGCCAAATTCAAAGGATACCTTTTTTTTTTTTTGCCTTGACCTTATTGGAAATATTTTCTGCATTTGATGTTGTTGACCACTTCTTCACCCTTGAAAATCTTTCCTCTCTTGGATTTCTCCCATGACATTACTCTTTCCTGATTCTTCTTTTACCCTTCTGCTAATTCTCAGGTTTCTTTTTGACTGTCTTTTTCTGTGCTGGCTCCTAAACACTGGCATTCCAGAATTCAGTTCTCAGTCCTTTTCTCTTCTCACTCTATACTCTTCTAGGTAGTTGTTGGAATAGTCCTGTTGAACCAGGCTTGGTTGCTCACCCCTGTAATCCCAGCACTTTGTGAGACCACAGTGGGAGGATTGCTTGAGTGCAGGAGTTCCTGACCTGCTGGGGCAACACAGTGAGACCTCCATCTCTTCATAACAAACAAACAAAAGAATAGTTCTGATGAAGAAGGGTATTGGATTGAGAAAATTTTTGCCAGGTCTTGAATTTGACTGAGGAATTCCACTTCGTGTAGGATGTGGGAAGACTTTATTCCTTATACATGTTCCAAATGAAAACCACCATCAAGAAGAAAAGAGGTGTGTCAGATCAATCATAAGAAAAATTACAATACCAAAGCAGTATTTATATATAGTGGAGGATAACGCTGCCTTCATTCCAGAAGTGTCTTTACTTTTAATAGAGATGAAAGCTCTATACTTTCATATAGGTGACTTGGGTGCCAACTGTCTAGTAATGCTAATTAGCTAGACTACCAAACCAAATAGCATAAAGCCACTACTCTTGGTAAGTGACTCTAGATGGATTTGCTTATAATTCAATTTTTTCCTGATAGGTCCAAAGTAATAATTTTCAAAACTGCTGCCTCAGAGGAACCCACATTGGTCAGAACTATATGCAGCATCTGAAGTGGCTCACAGGCTATTCATTGGTTGCTCCCACACCATAGAAAGCATCAGAAGAGGGAAGAGATTATAGTAGAGAAAGGATGGGTGAAAGGCACAGGTTGATTCCCCATTGGTCAGGAGACTTTGAAGACCTCAGAGGAGATCAAGAATTCAGTAAGACTGCCTGTGGGTCAAATACATAAGGAAGAAGATGCCCATGTGAACTGCACATGGGCATCCCTAGCTAATTAGACTCCTCCCTTCAACCTCATCATGCAATCTGTGTCCTTCTTACCTGAAGAGATTTCCCTGAATACTGCAGCCTTCCTGCTCAATGAGATTGGGAAGACAAATATTTTGGCATGCTATCTGTAAACGGGTGATACTTCTGGATTTTTTTTTATTTTATCAAAAATAAATCTGGATATCATTTTTTTCTCTACAATTCCATAGCTAATCAACCAATTGATCACTGATTTCTGGGAATTCTACCTCTTGAATATTTATTAAACCTATGCAATTTTCTCCATCCCTAGTCCCACCACTAGAGTCCAAGCCATCATCATCTTTAACCTGGTCTCTTGCTTCCTAACTGGTCTACATTCCTTCAATTTTGCTTTCCTCCTGTCTATTCTTCCTCAGGAGCTGAAAGCGATCTTCTAAAATGCAAGTGTGAACATGCCCCTCTCCTGCTTCAAACCCTTCCATGATTTTCCATTGCCCTTAAAATAAAGGTCAAACCCTTAGCCCAGCATACAAGGCCCTCCTTGATCTGGTACTTTCCCACCTTCCTATTTCATCTTATGCCATTCTCCACTATCACACCTGCGTTAGGCTGTTCTTGTGTTGCTATAAAGAAATACCTGAGACTGGGTAATTTATAAAGAAAAGAGGTTTAATCAGCTCACAGTTCTGCAGGTTATACAGGAAACATGGCACCAGCATCTGCTCGGCTTCCAGGGGAGTTTTTACTCATGGCAGAAAGCAAAGTGGGAACAGGCATCCCACATGGGCTGATCAGAAGCAACAGTGTGTGAGGGTAGAGGTGCCATACACTATTCATTTATTTGAGATGCCCAGACTGGAGTGCAGCGGTGTGATCTCAGTTCACTGTAGCCTCCGCCTCCTGGGTTAAAGTAATTCTCCTGCCTCAGCCTCCCAAGTAGCTGGGACTACAGGTGCCCACCACCATGCCTGGCTAATTTTTTTGTGTTTTTAGTAGAGATGGGGTTTCACCATGTTGACCAGGATGGTCTCGAACTCCTGACCTCAGTTGATCCGCCCTCCTTGGCCTCCCAAAGTTCTGGGATTACAGGCCTGAGCCACCGCGCCTGGACATGCCACACACTTTTAGATAACAGATCTCACAGGAACTCACTCATCATGGGGAAGACAGCACCAAGCCATGAGTGGTCTGCCCCTATGACCCGAACACCACCCACCAGGCCCCACCTCCAGCACTGGGGATTATAATTCAACATGAGATTTGATCAGGGGCAAATATCCAAACTATATCAACACCCATACTGACCTTCCTGTACTTCTCCTGCTACTTGGAATACTTTTCTCTTCTCCTGGCTGACCCTTCATCCCTTTCCCTCACTGAATTGTCACTTCCTATGATAGCCTCCTAAACTTCCCAGGCCAAATTAAACCCACTCACATAGCTCCCTGTACATCTCCTTCAAGATACTCACCACATTCCTAATTACATGTTTAATGTCTCTTTCCCCTGTTAAATTTCAAGCTATATGAGAGACGGAACTATCTTGTTTCTTGACCGGTTGCTAGCACCAAGGACAGTACCTCACACATAGTAATTATTTGCTGGAAGAAAATGAATGAATGAAGACACCTTTGTTTTTCTGGGTAATTCTTCATCTTACAACAACTCAGGTCAGATGTCATCTCCTCCAGGTGAGATGCAGTCAAATCTGATTCGTCTTTGGATCCCTAGCGCCTGGCTTGGGACCTGATACACAGTTCATATATCATAGGCATTTGTCAAATCATTATAAACTATTGGCTGTGAGTTGATAATTGTTGAAACTGAACGATAGGTATATGAGGGTTCATTATATTGTTCTGTCTACTTTAGTATACATTGGAAATTTTCCAGAATAAAAAGTTAAAACATTTATATTTACCTCAAGTAAAATAAAAGTATATTCAAAGATTACTTTGAAGCTTCCGGCTTGGGAAGCCACCAGTAGTTGGTGTCATTCATTGGAATGGATGGAACGGAGCTGTGTCCAGTGTGGGATGTGTGTTGTGTCGTGTGTGTGTGTGTTGAAGAGGGTTCTTTTTCACCCCAGTGAAACTCCTTAGAAGACTAATGAAGGGGGATGAAACAATGAATTCAGGCTAGGTACGGTGTCTGACGCCTGTAAACTCAGCATTTTGGGAGGCCGAGGTGGGAGGATCGCTTGAGCACAGGAGTTCCAGACCAGCCTGGGGAACATAGTGAGACCCCCATCTCTACTAAAATACAAAAAGCCAGGCGCGGTGGCACATGCCTGTGGTCCAGGTACTCTGGGGGCTGAGGTGGGAGGATCACCTGAACCCTGGAGGTTGAGGCTTCAGAGAGCCATGATCTTGCCACTGGGTGATAGAGTGAGACCCTGCCTTGAAAGAAAGAAAAAGAACGAATTCAGATTTGGACATCTTTAGTTTTAGGCACCTTAGAGGGATTAGCATGTAGGGCTTTCTGGATGGTAATATAACCTCTCATTATCCTTGATGGCCTCTGGGTCACTGAGCTGACCACTGGGATGTATCCCACTATCCAGGGAGGGCCTGTAGTAAATATAGTACCCCACCATCTTTCCTTACATCTTTACACTTTTCATTCACAATATCCCCTTCCTTGTGAATTTCTACGGGGGAGCAATGTATTCTTGATATTTTCCAGGCCTTGATATCAGCTTTATGTTCAGCAGCAGAGGTATTTCAGTGTCAAGAAACATCGGAGTTACAGTCCAAATTCATCACTAATTGTGACTGCGGGCAAATCGCTTTACCTGTCTTAATCTTAGCATCAGCCTCTGAAAAATGAGGATAATAATTCTGGTGATTTTACAGGGCTGATGTGAAGATTAATGCGCGTCAACGGTTTAACACCGAGACCCCCACGGCGTAAGTGGTCAATAAATACGAGCTATTATTATCAGCAACGCTGTGTCCTCAGAGCCTCCCCACCAGGACGTCGGGTAGCGGTGCAGCAGGAGCGGAGCAGGCTGCCTCCCCGGAATCCCTCCCGGCGCGGCAGCGGCCCCGCACCGCCACCGCCACCGCCATTCGGGCTCCAGCCCAGTCTGCGCGTCTCCCGGCGGGGGTGCGGGGCCAGGGCCCTGCGGGGCGCGCAGGGTGAGTGTGTGGAATCGTAGTGGATGGCGCCGCGCTAGGCGGGGGTCCCAGGAAATCGGCTGCAGGGATGTCTGCTGGAAGGGCTGGAACGCGGGGCTCGCCGAGGTCCTAGGGTCTCCTACAGGGTGAGGCCCCCAGGAAGCTGCGGCAAGTGCCGCGCCCGCCGAGCTCGCTCCCGCGCCCGCCCCAAGATGGCGCCCCTCCCCATCCCCCCGCGCGCGCCTCTGCCGCTCGGGGCGCGGCCCCGCGGCCCGCGCGCTCCTGGGCGGGGGATGTTGTGATGGAGAAGCCGCGGCGGAGCCCGAACCCCGCAGCCTGAGCCACCTTCGTCATCTGGGCCGGGGCCTCGCCGCGCAGGTAGGAGCTGTCCCTGCCCCGGCCCAGCCCGGGTCGCTGCGTCCCCATCCCCAGCGGCCGGCGGATCGTGCAGCCCCTACCCCGCGGCAGCCCGGGTCCCCCGGCCGGCCCCATCCCCCATCCCCCATCCCCCAACCCCCATCCCCCATCCCCGGGCTGCCGTCTCACCGCGCGCCTGCGGAGCGTCCCCTCATACCCACCATCGCAGGGTCCGCTCGGGCCCTCACACTGCCCCCTCCGCTGCCCTTTACCTCCTGCCCCTCAGGGTGACTAGGGGCGGGTATGGAGGATGAGAAACCAGGGGCGGTGGGGATTGGGGGAGGGGAGGCCCAGGGCCGGGAAGGGGACGTGGAGTGGAGTGGGCTGGCAGGCCGCGCCGATTCCAGCAGGGGTCCCGGGCCCTGGATCTGTCAAGCCGCATTCTGTTGCCCTCGGCGACCGAGGGGTGTGCCCTGGGGCGGCTGTGTCCACAGCTCAGCCAGGAGGCCTAGCACTGGCAGGAATACTCAGTAGGAGGAGTTTTCCCACTGCCAATTCCTAACCTGTTTTGTATCCGCCTGTGTATCTCTTGCATTCTGAGCCCCTCCAGCTATAGTCCCAGCTCTCTCCACCCTTCAGAGTCTACGCTTGCTGTCTTCCTTACTTCCCATTCATTCTTAAAATCACTCCACTCTGTGTCCCTGACACCTACTGAAACTGTCCAGGACAAGGTCACCGGAGTCCTCCTTGTGGAGAACTCCAGTAGACACTGTTATCTCATTTACCTTTGAGTAGTATTCGGTGGGATATGTCAACTCATTCTCATTGAAGCGTTTTCCTGCTTTCTGCCCTACAGCATTGTCTGCTCTTCTCAATCTCATTTGCTTCCTCTCCTACTCTCTTTAGATGCTGGTGAGGCTCTTGGCTCTGTCCCGAGCTGTCTTCTCTCATTCTCTGTTCTTTCTCCCCAGATATTTTATTCACTCCCAAAGCTTCAAATTTCATATATATGCTAACGATTCTCAAATTTATATATCCAGCCCAGACTTCTTTCCTGATATCCAGACTCATATATTCAGCTGCTCTCTTGACATCTCCTTGAAAGACAAACAGGAATTCCAAACCTATAGATTCCAAGCTAAATTATCTTCCCTGGTTTTCTCTGTACCCTACTTCCAAATCTGTTCTTTCTTCATATCTCAGAAATGGCTATTTGCCAATGTGGAGTCATGAGCAAGACTTGAGATTAACCCCTCTCTCACCCTCTGCATCTCATTTCACCAAGTTCTGTCACCACTGCCTGAATATTTCTCAAATTCATTCATTTCACTCTTTCCCCACTGCCACCAAAGTTAATCTGGGCCACCACCTTTTTTTTTTCCTTGACTACTTTAATAGCATACCCTCTTGCCTACCTCCCTTTAACTATTCTCAACACAGCACCCAGAGTGATCCTTTAAAAAATGCTTCCACTCACTTATTCATGCAACACATATGATTTGGGCACCTAATATATGCCAGGCACTGTGTTATGTACGTCCTGAAGATACAACTGTGAGCAAAAGAGACTGAGTCCTTGGAGCTGACAATCTAGGAGAAAAATCAAATAAGAATAACATTATGAATGTAATATATACCATGAAGAAAAGCAGTATGGTGCCTTGAGAACGCACAAGAGCAGCAAATAAACTGGTCATGAGGATAAGGAGAGAGGGTCGAGGTCAGCTTCTCTGAGAATGTGACGTTTGAACTAAAATATAGTGGGTGAGTAGAAGTTGATTCAGCTTAGAGAGTAGGAGAAGAGGTCCCAGGCAGCATGGAAATCATGTGCAAACACCTTGTAGAAGGAAAACACATGACGTCTTTCAGGAATCAGAAGAAGGTTACTGAGGCTGCAGAGCAGAGTGACCAAAGCCAGGGGCAGGGAGGAGGAAGGCAGGCGCCAGACTGAGCAGGAAATTTAGGCCATTTAAGAATTTTGTCTTGGCTGGGTGCGGTGGCTCACGCCTGTAATCCCAGCACTTTGGGAGGCCGAGGCGGGCGGATCACAAGGTCAGGAGATCCAGACCACGGTGAAACCCCGTCTCTACTAAAAATACAAAAAATTAGCGGGGTGCGGTGGCGGGCGCCTATAGTCCCAGCTACTCAGGAGGCTGAGGCAGGAGAATGGCGTGAACCCGCGAGGCGGAGCTTGCAGTGAGCCGAGATCGTGCCACTGCACTCCAACCTGGGGGACAGAGCGAGACTCTGTCTCAAAAAAAGAATTTTGTCTTAAGGGCCAGGCACGATGGCTCACGCCTGTAATCCCAGCACTTTAGGAGGCCGGGGCGGGCGGATCACCTGAGGTCAGGTTCAAGACCAGCCTGGCCAACATGGCGAAACCCCATCTCTACTAAAAGTACACAAAAATTAGCTGGGCATAGTGGTGTGTGCCTGTAATCCCAGCTACTCAGGAGGCTGAGGCAGGAGAATCGCTTGAACCCGGGAGGCAGAGGTTGCAGTGAACTGAGATCTTGCCACTGCACTATAGCCTAGGTGACACAGCAGGATTCCACCTCAAAAAAAAAAAAAAAGAAGAATTTTGTCTTAAGGTCTTTGTCCTTGGTTGTAGTGGATGTGGAGAGTTGATGCAGTTCAGAAATTTTTCTCAGAGAGGCAATCATCAGTACTTAGGGATGGACTGAACATAGCAAGTGCTGGAGAAGGACATGTCAAGATGTACCCCTACTTCAGATTCACAGAATAGGATGGATTGTATCATTCCATGAGCCAGGATCCTGAAAGAGGACCAGTTAGTGTGTGGGAGTGGGAAACACGAGTGGGTATATTAGCTTGAGACATCCAAGTGGAGATGTTGAGTAGAAAGTTTAATGTACTTGTCTGGAGCTCAGGTGAGGGGTCTGAAATGGAGATTTGACTTGGGAAATCATCAGTGTATAACTGAACCTGTGGGCATGAATGAATATTTATACTGATTATAGGATAAGAAAGAGGAAAGGGCATGAGAATAAGCCATAAGAAACTCCAGCATGTTATGGCCAATAGAGGAAGATGAGCCAGCAGAGGAGTCTAGGAACCCAGCAAACAATAACAAGAAGTGTAAAAGATGAGATGAGATGAGGAGTGCGGAGATGAGAGTGTGGAGGCCACGGATAGGGGCTGGATGAGAGATTCATGGGGTCAGATGCTGCTGGGAGGACAACTAAGATGAGGACTGTGTCTGTTGGATTGAATGACACAGGGGTCATGTTGACCTTGATAGGAGCTGTTTCTGAGTCGTGTTGGGACTGGAAGCAGGTTTGGAAAGGGTTGAGGAGTGAGTGGGAGGTGAGGAAGTAGCAACAGTGAGTAGAGACAACTCTATCAGGAAGTTTGCCTGTATGAGGGAGGAAATAGCAGTGAGTGGCTCTGGAGGAACGTCAGGTCAAGTTGGGAGATAGTGGATCCTATTGAGAAGGAGAGGTTGATTATATAGAGGAGAAAATAGATAAACAGTGGTATAAAATTCCTGGAAAGGTATCATAGGAAGAATCCAAATGATAGGTGAAGCAGTTGGTTTTGGGAAGGAAAGAAAGGGATAGGTGCTGAAGTTTGGTTAGGTTTTTATGTTTGAGGATGTTCCCCAGTTGGATGGCTTCCCTTTCCTCTGTGAATTAGGAGGGGAGATCATCCTCTGAGAGGGGTGGCCCACAGAGAGTTATGTCCTAGTCTCAGGCAGGCCTTCGCTGATGTCTTGGCTATAGCAAGCCCCAGGTTCCTGTAATGCCCTCCTCTTCCTCCTTCGTGATATTCAGGCAACAAATAGGGAATGCTATGGGTGCCAGGCACTGTTCTAGATGTTGCCATTACACTGCGTTGTAACAAGTTGTTCAATGACTGTTTCCCCCTACACTGAGAACTCCTCCAGAGGAAGAACTATTTCTTTTTTATTCATCACTCTCCCCTGTGTCTAGCACAGTGCCTGGCATATGGTAAGCTGTCAGATTGAACAACTTCTGATTTGGAGCAAGACTTAACCCCAACGCCTGTGGTCTGATACCAGGATCTTCAGGCTTAGTGGCTACTTCTTTCAGTTCCTGCCCTGAGGCCCCTGCCCAGCTCCCTGCCTTGAGCCAGAACCCATTTGGCTCTTTGCATCCTTTGGTAACTCCAATGAGAGGGGAGAGATTAGGTTATGTTCCTTCTCTAAAAAAATTGGACTGAGGTCATCTTTTTGACCTCGAGCAGTGGGGTGTTGGTGACCACACCACCTCAGGCTAGATGCTAAAGCTTCAGCACTTAAACAGTTTCCCCGTTCCTCCTCTAATACTTCCTGGCCTGGTGACCAGATTGGCAGGGCTGCCCTGAAGTCAACTTGGCTCTTCACTGTTTCAGCCTTACAGCGCACGCACCCTTTTCAGATCGTAACTCCTAATGCCAAGGAGGTCAGTCTCTGCCTGACCTTTGAGAAACCTGGCTCTGTACACCACTGCTTCAGAGAAGAGTTTGCCATCCTTAAGGTCCTCCGAGCATGGCAGAAGTCTTCTACTTCCTGAAACCCATGGAGATGCCACTCTTGTACAGTGTCTGAGCCAAGATGTTGGTTTAAGCTACCTGCCTCACTCCCTTTTCCTAGATCTCAGCCCTCACCTCTCTGGGATTCCTGTCCCATCTTACTTCCCTCTCAGGGACCCTTTGGCATTATCTGACACCCTCCCAAACGCTCCCTTTGCTCCTCTCCAGCCCATTGGGCCCCACAGCCTTTCTAGGTATTTATTCCCAGCCAGTTCTGAGCTTCCTAGATCCTCTCAGCCCCTGTGTCTGTCCCATTCATCCCTTCGTTCCTTCTGCGCGACAGCCCAGTCTGTGGCGGCACACAGCACACGCTCTTTGATAATGGGAATGTGAAATAGAATAAGACACCGTCTCAGATATTCTGATCGAATGTGGTCCTGGATGTTGTGAGACACGAAGGAGAGAATAGTCACTTGATGGTGGGGAGAGAACAGGAAAGACTGCTTAGGAGCTGTGACTGCTGAGGTTAGCTTTGAAATACAAGCAGAGATTTTCACAAGGGGAGACAGAATTCCAGGCCGAGGGAGCAGTATAAACAAAGACCCAGGGCTTTAAGAGTGTGCGACATGTTCCAGAATCTGCCACACTGCTTGTGGCTGGAGTATAAGGTATAAAGGAGGTGGGAGGTGGGGAGAGGTCTGACAGGTTATAGAGGTTGGCTCAAGGGGGCTCTTGGGTGTTCTGCTAACGAGTGCAGACATTATCCGAAAGGCAGTGGTGAGCCCTCTAATTTTCTGAACCAGGGAGTGACACAATCTGGTTTCCATTTTTGGAAGATTACTGTGGTTCTGGGAGGAGGCAGAGCTGTCTATTTTTTTCTTCATTTATTCCAGTGGCCATGAGTTTTCTCATTGGCCAGGAGGAGTCACACTGAGCAGATCAACAGCTACACGTGAGGCAGACACATGCACATAAACCTTTTTCATTTTACAGATGTATGGGCAGCATCGCACTAGGGTCTGAGGAACTAGAGACATAGAAAGGTGAGCTGTGGGGCTGGGCTTAGTGTCTCAAGCCTGTAATCCTAGCACTTTGGGGGACTGAGGCGGGTGGATCACCTGAGGTCAGGAGTTCGAGACCAGCCTGGCCAACATGGTGAAACCCTATCTCTACTAAAAAAAAAAAAAAAAAAAAAAAATACAGAAATTAGCTGGGCGTGGTGGTGGGCACCTGTAATCCCAGCTACCCAGGAGGCTGAGGCAGGAGAATCACTTGAACCCAGGAGGCAGAGGTTGCAGTGAGCTAAGATCATGCCATTGCACTCCAGCCTGGGCGCACTGCGCCTGGAGAGATGGGCAAGCCTTGCTCAGGCAGCTGCAGCACCTCTGCTCAGTGCTGAGGACACAGAGGGAAGGGAGGTAGTGGGGAGTCGGGGAAAGAAAGAACTCCTTAGTGGAGGAACAGAGAGATAGGGAACTCTCAGATAAGACATCAAGGAGAAAGGTCTGTACAGTGGGAATTAGAAAGAGCGCAGTGCAGTGTTTGTTGGGACAGTCAGTGAGGGAGAATTGTGTGTTGGTGGAAGGGTCGGGTAGGAAGAGAGAATCAGTGAGGCCATCGAAGGAGGAGAGAGTAATGTGGTAGGGGCTGTCTGAAGGACGGCTTGCATGGAGGGCTCAGGATGAGAGAGAAGTGGGCAGTGGTTGGTTAGGGAGAAATAACTGAAATCAGGGGCTGGTAAGGTTCCAGGGAAAGAGCACTTTCTTGTGGGGGTCCGGGAAGGAGAGCAGCAGAGCAGCTGGAAGGTCAGGGAGAGTGGGGAGGATGGAATGGGGCCAAGGGTGGGTCCCTGGGTGGCGGGCTGGAAGGATAGTTGGGACTGAAACGGTTGCGAGAAGCTGAGCCACAAAGGGCTGTGAGGAGGCAGAGGGAGGTGTCGGGAGGGGAGCTGGCCTTGTAGAACAGGGCGTCCACTTCCCTGAAAGGCAGGTGGAGTTTGTGTGGGGCACCATGAGGCTCAGTAACATAACCAAAGTGTTTTCTGACACTGGCAGAGGAGAGGCCAAAGCGAAGCCTGGAGGAAATGGGGACTGATTCATACATTCATTCAACAAATATTAATAGAGGTCCTGCTCTGTGCCAAGACTACACTAGGCACTAGGCATACTGTATTTAACCAAAAAGGCAAAATCCTCACCAACACGGAGATTATAAATTGTAGTCTTGAGGAGACAATCATTAGACAAAGTAAATAACAAATTGGCTTGTCAGATGGTGACAGGCGCTGGGGAAGAGTTAGGGATTGCTGAGGAGGGACTGAGGTAGCCTGTGGTTTTAAAATGGGTGTTCAGGGAAGGCTTCACTGAGGCTGTGACATTTGGTCAAAGATCTGAAAGGCTGGGCCGGGCGCAGTGGTGCACGCGTGTAATCCCAGCACTTTGGGAGGCCGAGGCGGGCGGATCACGAGGTCAGAGTTTGAGATCAGCCTGACCAACATGGTGAAACCCCATCTCTACTGAAAATACAAAATTAGCTGGGCGTTGTGGTCGGCACCTGTAATCACAGCTACTCAGGAGGCTGAGGCAGGAGAATCACTTGAACCCGGGAGGCAGAGGTTGCAGTGAGCTGAGATCCTGCCATTGCACTCCAGCCTGGGTGACAAAAGCAAGACTCCATCTCAAAAACAAAAACAAACAAACAAAAACCCCAAAAAGCAAAGATCTGAAAGGCTGAAGGGCCCAGGGGAAAGGCTCCCATAGTGATCCAGGACAGGGCATTATAAGGGCTGGCAGAGGGACCGGTGCCCAAGGGGAGCTACTTCGTGGAAATTGTCACCAAGATGTAGCTTCATCTGGCCAGCGGAGCCGTGAATTGCAGCCGAGCACCCTCCCTCTGTGACCTGCCTTCCTGTGCCATGCCCTGTAGGGCTGGTTCTGCAGCTTATTTCCTCCTGTCCTCACAGTCCCTAGTATGGGGTGGGCTTGGGGGCTGGTTGAGCTGAGTGACTTATGGGAATAGGAACACAGCCGGAGGAGCTTACAGTGGTGGGGCTTGGGATGGAAGTGCAGCAGGAGAGGGGCAGTCAGTGATCAGTGTCCAAAACACACGAGCCAGTCCCACTCTAGTGGTGTTCCTGGCACAGTAAGCCCCGGGTGGATGAGCTGGGGGGTGGGGAGGCACAGAGAGCCATTGTGTGGAGGCCCTGCTGGTGGGATCGAGGGCGGAGCAGGCACCAGCTGTGCCATCCCAGAAAGCTCAGGGCAGGGGATATAGGGATGGGTTGAGCCTCAGACCTGGGCCTGGCCTGTGATGGGGACGATAGTGCTGGGACAGAAGATGAGCCCAGTCATTCTCATAGGATAGAGAGCCATGGGTGCTAGCCTGCTTAGTGCAGGGAGATGAGGAGGCACAGGGCATAGCCCTGGGGCAGAAGCAGTGATGCTGCTGTTCTGGACCAGAGGCTCAACAGCATCTCCCTTCCCCACCCCACAGGAGCTGCCAAGGCCATGTCTGTTCCATCATCACTGAGCCAGTCGGCCATTAATGCCAACAGCCACGGAGGCCCCACACTGAGCCTACCCCTGCCTCTGCACGCTGCCCATAACCAGCTACTCAACGCCAAGCTGCAGGCCACAGCTGTGGGACCCAAGGACCTGCGTAGCGCCATGGGGGAGGGTGGTGGGCCTGAACCAGGCCCTGCCAATGCCAAGTGGCTAAAAGAGGGCCAGAACCAACTCCGGCGGGCCGCCACGGCCCACCGTGACCAGAACCGCAATGTGACCTTGACCTTGGCGGAGGAGGCCAGCCAGGAGCCTGAGATGGCACCCTTGGGCCCCAAAGGCCTGATACACCTGTACTCTGAGCTGGAGCTCTCAGCCCACAACGCGGCCAACCGAGGCCTACGAGGACCTGGCCTGATCATCAGCACTCAAGAGCAGGGGCCAGATGAGGGAGAGGAGAAGGCGGCAGGGGAGGCTGAGGAGGAGGAGGAGGAGGATGATGATGAAGAGGAGGAGGAGGACTTATCTTCTCCCCCAGGGCTGCCTGAGACCCTGGAGAGTGTGGAGGCCCCTCCCAGGCCCCAAGCCCTTACAGATGGCCCCCGGGAACACAGCAAGAGTGCCAGCCTGCTGTTTGGCATGCGGAACAGTGCAGCCAGTGACGAGGACTCAAGCTGGGCTACCTTATCCCAGGGCAGCCCCTCCTATGGCTCCCCAGAGGACACAGGTACCTTGTGGAGCTTGACATGGGCATGTGGGAGGGTGTGAGGGCAAAGGTTAGGCCTCTCATATAGAGGCCAGTGCCAGCCTGATGTGAGCTGAAAGCCCATGTCCTGAGGCCACAGCAGGCCATGTCCAGGCTTTCTCGTTCAGAGAGTGCTTGGACATTCTGGTAGATCTGACCATCATGCATGCCTGGATGGATAGATCTGTTCATTATGCATGCCACCATGGTTGGTAAGTGGACTAGTTTGTTTACTGGGCACTGACTAGGTAACTGGCCCTCTACTCAGCATTTTCAGGCTTTATCCTCACAGTAAAGCTGTGAGGTAAATACTATGATTATCCCCATATTACAGATAACAAAAAAGAGACCCAGAGAGGTTTAGTAGCTTTCTCAAGACCACAGACAGGCTGAGATTACAATAGAGCTGAGATCTAGACCAGGTCTGAGTCCAGGTCTGAGCTCTTGGCCCTGTGTTACACTGCCACCACAGCACAGAGCACAGTGCACTTAGGTGCACTTGGGACAGTCTGCCCCGTTTTAACAGGTCACGTCTGTGGGGAGCTGCTGTCAGGAGTAGGATATTGACTAAAAGTTAGAAAAGAAAACCCTTTGGGTAGGGGGAGGAGAGTAGATACTAGGATTCCAGGGCTTAATAATTAAATATGTCCCATTTAAATCAGCTGAGTCTCCACATTTTCTAATGTCATGTAGAGAATACAGGAAAAGCTGAGCAACAAAGGATGGAGATAATGGGCTATAGTCACAACCCTGGAGTTCTGTAGATGGGGGTCTAAGAAAGATTAGGAAAGATCCCCATCCTCACCAGGCAGCGAACACCATACCCATACCCCAAACTGTGCAATCTTTGTAGAGAACATGCAGTTCAAATGAGCCTAGGGCTGCACACCATCCCCGTTCGAAAAACTCATTCTGGACATTTTCAAACATATACAAAAGTAGAGAGAAAAGAATAATGAGCCTGATTTACCCATGACCCAGTTTTACCAATTATCAATACATAACTAATCTTGCTACCTACATGCTGTCTTCCATTCCTAGGCCCAGCGTAGGTTATTCTGAAGCAAATACTTTTATTTATAAATGTTTACAGCTGGGTGCAGTGGCTCACACCTGTAACCCAGCATATTGGAAGGCTAAAATGGTCAGATTGCTTAAGCCCAAGAGTTCAGGAACAGCCTGGGCAACATGGCAAAACCCCGCCTCTATAAAAAATACAAAGAAGTTAGCTGGGAGTGGTGGCATCAGCAGCTGTGGTCTCAGCTCCTCAGGTGACTGACCTGAGAGGATCACCCGAGCCCGAGAAAGTCGAGGCTACAGTGAGCCATGGTTGTGCCACTGCACTCCAGCCTGGATGGCAGAGACCCTTTTTCAACAACAACAACAAAGTTTACTTTTGCATTTCTGAAAGATAAAACTCTTAAGAAAAACCCACCATAATATCAATGTACCTACAGAAATTTAATAATCTCTTAGTATCATTAAATATCCAGTTGATATTTATGTTTTTAAAAAGGCTGGATTGAGGCTGGGCACAGTGGCTCACACCTGTAATCCCAGCACTTTGGAAGGCTCAGGTGGGCGGATTGCTTGAGCCCAGGAGTTCACAACCAGCCTGGCCAACATGGTGAAACCCCATCTCTACTAAAAATACAAAATTAGCTGGGCATGGTGGCAGGCGCCTGTAATCCCAGCTACTCGGGAGGCTGAGGCAGGAGAGTCACTTGAACATGGGAGGTGGAGGTCATGGTGAGCCGAGATTGAGCCATTACACTCCAGCCTGGGCAATAAGAGTGAGACTCCATCTCAAAAAAAAAAAAAAAAAAAAAAAAAAAAAAAAAAAAAAAAGTAGAGACAGTGTCTCACTATGTTGCCCAGGCTGGTTATGAGCTCCTGTTCTCAAACAATCCTCCTACCTTGGCTTCCCAAAGCACGAGGCTTACAGGCCTGAGCCACCATGTCTGGCCTGATCCATCTCTTAAAGTTTCGTTTGATCAAGTTCCCCCTGTCTATTTGTTTTTTGCTTGCAGTTTTGCTTTTGTTTTTTAACTGAAGAATCATGTTGTTTGTCCTGGGTTTTCTATGGTCTGGATTTTTCAGACTCTCTCCTGTGGTGGTATTTACTATGCTCCTCTTCCCCTGGATTTCCTGTAAATTGGTAGTTAGTTCTAGAGCCTTGATCAGATTCAGATTTGAGCATTTTTGTGTTTTGCTTTTGCAAGAATATTTCATAGGTGGTATTTTAAATACTTCTACCAAAGGCAAAGTCTGATTGCCTCTCTTTTCATGATGTTAGTGGCCTTTGGCAGTCATTGCCTCAACTCCTTTTATTTTTTATTTTATTTTATTTATTTTTTATTTTTTATTTTTTTTTTTGAGACGGAGTCTCGCTCTGTCACCCAGGCTGGAGTGCAGTGGCCGGATCTCAGCTCACTGCAAGCTCCGCCTCCCGGGTTTACGCCATTCTCCGGCCTCAGCCTCCCGAGTAGCTGGGACTACAGGCGCCCGCCACCTCGCCCGGCTAGTTTTTTGTATTTCTTAATAGAGACGGGGTTTCACCGTGTTAGCCAGGATGGTCTCGATCTCCTGACCTTGTGATCCGCCCGTCTCGGCCTCCCAAAGTGCTGGGATTACAGGCTTGAGCCACCGCGCCCGGCCCTCAACTCCTTTTAAAAGGAACAGCCCCTCCTGCACTCCAGCTGATTACATGTGGTATTGGGGTGAGGAAAAATGTAGTCTCAATGCAGCCAGTTAAAGGGAAACTGAAAACTAGATATTGGTGTAAAATAGCCCAATTTCTAAATGTTAACGACAAATTCTATTTTTTAAAAAGCACGGTGCAGGCCACACACAATCTATCTGAGGCTTGCATCAGTCTGCAGGTTGTAGGTTGCAAGTTTGCAAGACTAGGAGGTATGAGTCAGTGACCAGATAGAGGCCTAGTTGCTCAGTTGCCCCTGGGATGGTCACTGTAGTGGCTGCAACTATGAATAACCTATGAAGCTTCTAGGAATAGGAGGATAGTATTGCTGAAGAGCTGGGATGGGTTTGCTGGGCAGTGACCTCAGCAAGGATGTTGGAGGGGTGAGAGGATTCTCAAGGATCTTGCACTGGTGGAGACTTTGTGAATTGAGGATAGAGGTGGGGGCCAGCCCAGGAAAGGGGCCAAGTCACTGATTACTCTTTTATGACTGTGTTGCTATGACCAAGAGGGCTGCAGAGAAGGTTTGTGCTTCTGCAGAAATGAGGCTAGAATTGAGCAAAAATTATTTTCTCCTTCCTATTGTAGGATATTCATAGAGCTATGGATTGAATGCATAAATGCATGAATTCATGAATTAAATGAATGATAAATGAATAAACTTTACTACCTGTGTTGAATTCATACTCTGCTCCAGGCCTTGTCCTAAATGCTGGAAATGTATACTGTGAGGCAAAGATGTTTTTGCCCTCCTGGCCTTCACAGCCTGGTGAGGAGACAAAGAAAGAAACAGGAGGTTATAATCAGTGCGATGAGCTCTCTGGGGCTGGGGAAGTCCAGGAGGGGCCCCTGACCCTGCCTGTGAGAGTGGTGGGGGAGAGGGCAATGGGTCAGTTTTAAAGGGACCTGTATACTGATGTCTGAAGGAGAGGTAGGTGATAGCCAGGTGAAAATCGAGAGAAAGGGAGGTGGGCTGGGAGAGGACAAGGGGCGTGTCCCAAGCCAAGAGAGAGAAGGGGAGTGGCCAGAGGTAAGGCTGAGAGGCAGACAGGGGTTCATGACAACACATAAAACCTGGGGAGGAATTTGGACTTTATCCTGAGGGCAGTGCAAAACAATTAAGAGGATTAAGTTGGAAAATTACTTGATTAGTTTAGCATCTCAGAAGAATCATTTGGGCTGTAGTGTGCAGCTGAGATTGGAGGAGACCAGACAGGAAGAGAAAGACCAGTTAATGATGTTTTTGCAATGATCCAGGTAAAAAAATGCTAGTAGCCTGGGCTATGTTAGTTATGTGGGGTGGAGAGAAGGGGAGAGCATTAAGTCAATCACTGATTCCTGAGCAAGTGAGTACACCTGGCTTTGCCACTAAAGGCATTTGTGGATGAATGAATGAATGAAGGAAGGAATGATATGTGAACATTTAATATATTTTATGTGTAAGTGTCTGCATGAATCGATGCAGGAGTGAAGGTGTACGTTCTGGAATAAATGCATGTATGTGAAAGCAAAGGCCTGGGTGGGCTGTGCTTGAAGGGAGATGTGCCAAGCTCCAGAAGGGCCTCCCAGATGGCCAAGCAGGGAGAAGCTGCCCTTCCAGGACAGATCGGAAGGATGAAGCTCTTTGAAGCAGGAAGGTACAGGCTGTCAGGGATGGCAGATGGATTGGTGTGTGTCACTCAGTCAGGAGATGGTGAACTGGTCCCCAGATTCCAGAAGTGTCCAGCCCTCCTGAAGCAGACTGTGGCTGTGGAGGGCATGGAGGCCTTAGGTGTGGTGTTTCTGGAAGGTTTTAGCAGGAGAGTCCCGAGGCAATGGAGGGTCTCTGGGGAACAGCAGGTATTCCCTGAGCCTCAGTTAAGTTTCAGGTGCCTATTGAAAACCTTATTCCATAGGGTGTCAGTTAGGGGGAAGTGGGGGCGGGGAGAGGCGGTGATGGCTGCCTAGAAGGTGGATGGGCAAGAGCCACTCCTCTTTGGGTGTCTGTGGGCCCACGTCATTTGGAAGCTGAGGATGGTGAAGCACCCTGCCTGAATAACTCATCAGGTGTGCAGCCACCTTGGAGTAACCACGCCCACTTCCAGCCCTGCTGTGTCTGGTTGCCCAGCAGCTGGGGTCTTGGGACTGCCTGTCCCTTAGTGCTGCCTCTTGGACCAGTCAGGATTCCTGGTTTCCCTGGTAACGGGAAGCACGTCAGCAGTCTGGGCGCTCCCAGCCGGTCCTGGTGCTGCGGTTGCCGAGGAGACGCTGCAGCCTAGCTGGGCCCTGGCAGGTGAGGGGTGGGGGGTGGTGCTGGGAAGCCCCAAGCCCAGCCTCAAGCTTGCTGGGGCTCAGGAGCTCAAAGCCCACCCTTGGGTTCAAACGGCTGTGCAGGTTCTGGACAGGGGCAGGATCCCCGAAGGCCTTGAAACCACACCCTATTTATGCTGAGAGCTATAGGCTCTGCAGGGCCCCAGGCAGCTGGGGTATTCCTGAGGGGCTGAGTCTCCTGGTATCCCTAAGACTGGGCTTGGCTTAGGCACTGAGATAACCACTGGAGGGTGGGATGGAGGTTCAGGATTGGGGGAGGGGAGCCAGGGTGAGGAAGAAGAGGTGTGAGCAGGAGGGGCTGGGGTCTCATGAACCTCCCTTTCTCCTCCCTTCCCCACCCCCTCAAGGAGATTCCCTAGCATGGTGGTCCTGGCCCCTCCCTAGCAAGCTTCAAGCGGGGGAGGATCTTGCCTGGCAGACGCTCTGCCCTGGTGAGAAGGGGGCGGGATGAGTTTTTCTCTGCAGCCCAGCACCAGGCTGTGAGCCCCAGCTGGCTGGGCTGGAGGGGCTTTGAGGAGGGAGGGTGGAGGCAGGAGGGGCCGGGAATGAGCGCCACGTTCTCCCAGGACTTTTTCCTGGCCATCATCCTGCAGGACAGCAGCCCAGGTGAGGGGCAGCACGAGGTTGGGCATCATGTGGGGTGGGGCTGACAGGGAAAGAAGAGTTAGAGGACGCATGAGCGGGTTACAGGGATGGAGTGGTGTGGCTCTGTCGGCAGACAAGGGTGTATGACACAGATGCGAGGTATGTGTGTATGTGCATGACATGTTTGCTTGCAACTGTGTGCAGCAAGGGTCAGGAAGTGAGCGTCTGTGGTGTCTGCACACATTTGGCAGGGTTTGATGTATGCCGTGTGTCTGAGTGTGGGTCCACCTGTATGTATTGTACCCACACATGTGTTAGGTGCCACTGTGGTGTGGTATCTGCACACCTGTGTGGCAGGGGCTCATATGTTTAGCTGCATGTGCATGCCTCTGTGGTGTCTGCATAAGTGTATGGCTAAGGTTGGTGTGTATGTTTGCCCATGCACGTACATGTGCACCTGTGTGTGATACCTGCCATCTGTGCTGGCATTTTCTGTGTTGCATACCCTGGTGTTTGTGGCTGCACAGGTGTGTGGTAGGGCTTGTATGTGTTGTGTGTCTGTGTGTACATGTATGTGTGCAGGAGCTAAAAAGTGTTCCCCTTTGTGTTCACTGAGATAGAGATATGTATGAAAGGAGGTTAATTGGGGTCACCCAACCTTCCTTGCTCCGTTCCTTCCTCCTTCCCTGCCTTCCTCCTTTCCACAGTGTGGCCACATTAGCCACCAACAGGGCCCAGGAGGAGACCTGAGCCATGTCCCCTACTGGTGGCCCCACATGTGGTGACTCCAGACTATAGGCTCTAGGCAGAAGCAGGAATTGTGTTGTGGTATAGCTTTTCCTCCACCCCTTCTCAACCATGGGGTCTCAGAGGGGACCGGGCATAGGCACCAACTGTCTGCTCTTTAGGAAGGCTGACCCTCACCAAGCCTCCCACCTGGCAGATTCCTTCTGGAACCCTAACGCCTTCGAGACGGATTCCGACCTGCCGGCTGGATGGATGAGGGTCCAGGACACCTCAGGGACCTATTACTGGCACATCCCAACAGGGACCACCCAGTGGGAACCCCCCGGCCGGGCCTCCCCCTCACAAGGGAGCAGCCCTCAAGAGGAGTCCCAGGTGAGGCTCACAGGCCTGTTGGTTTTGGGCCAGAGGAGGGAGTATGTGCTGCTGGAGTAGGATAGGACACTCGCTCACTACTCCCTTCCCTCCTCCTAGCTCACCTGGACAGGTTTTGCTCACGGAGAAGGCTTTGAGGATGGAGAGTTTTGGAAGGTGAGTAAGGGGACCTGCTTTACCATGGGATAGCTGGAGGAGGTGCATCACTTTGATCCTGATTCCTCAATCCCCTTCCCAAGGATGAACCCAGTGATGAGGCCCCAATGGAGCTGGGACTGAAGGAACCTGAGGAGGGGACATTGACCTTCCCAGCTCAGAGCCTCAGGTGAGCTGCCAGATGCAGTGGGTTGGCAGTGGGATGGATCTGTCTGGAAGGGGCCTTGGGACAGCTCCATTTATGGGGGCCCTGTGCCAAGTATTACCATCTGCCTCCAGCCCAGAGCCATTGCCCCAAGAGGAGGAGAAGCTACCCCCACGGAATACCAACCCAGGGATAAAGGTTTGTTCAAGACTGACACCCATTCTGAGACCAGGGCCCTCTTGTGTGTAGGACAGCCCCTAATATTGTGCTCTGAGGGGTCTCAGTGCAGTCCCCCAGGTCCTGAGTTAGGAGTTCTTCCAGCCTCAGCAAAGAGCCCTGTGAGTGAGCTGGAGGCACTTCCAATTTTTAAATCAACCAGCCCAACAGACAGGTTGGGGGCCCTCGTAGTCTTGGTTCAGGTGCTTTTTTGTACTAGCCAGGGTCTCATATGACATCTCCCTCACCCTCACCACATCCCCCTCTCCCTAACCACATCCTGTTTGGGGAGCTTCTCCGTCTTAGTTCAGAACACCCTGCCTCCTGCCATACTCTGTATTCAGGAACTCTGCTGTGTCCTGTGCTGAGGGCTCTCCAGTTTTGACTCCGATCCTCTGCCTCCTGCCCCTCTTCTGTGTCTGGCAGTGTTTCGCCGTGCGCTCCCTAGGCTGGGTAGAGATGACCGAGGAGGAGCTGGCCCCTGGACGCAGCAGTGTGGCAGTCAACAATTGCATCCGTCAGCTCTCTTACCACAAAAACAACCTGCATGACCCCATGTCTGGGGGCTGGGGGGAAGTAAGGACCTGAGCCAGCAGGGGTGGTACTATGAGAGAGTGTGAAGGGAATTATGAGAGATGGGAGGTCTGACCTGCCCACAAGCAGGCTGGGAAAGGGGCATATTGGCCCTCCGTAAGTGGCAGCCCTGTGGGATGGATGAGTGACCCCAGGCTAGGACCTTGCGAGATGGTAGCCTAACAACAGTGGAGTCGATGTGAGAGATGACACGTGACCTCCACTAGAGTGAGGCCTGCAGGGCGGGTGGTCTGACACCAAAGCAGGGGCCCCAGAGCTGTGGCTAACATCCCCTGAGCTGCAGGATCAGAGATCAGCTACCATCCCGGCTGGAGTCCCACTGAGTGCCTGCTTCTGGGCCTGCAGGGAAAGGATCTGCTACTACAGCTGGAGGACGAGACGCTAAAGCTAGTGGAGCCACAGAGCCAGGCACTGCTGCACGCCCAACCCATCATCAGCATCCGTGTGTGGGGCGTTGGGCGGGACAGTGGAAGGTGGGAACAGGGCCTGGGATTCCAGGGTGGGAGTTCATCCAGCATCAGAGTCCTCCTCTCTAACTCTGTTCTTTGCCTCTCTTGTGCTGCTGGACCCAGAGAGAGGTACTATGCCTATTTTCCCCCTCCTGCACCTGGACCAGATGCCTGGAAGCACCCAAGCTCCCCTCTTCTGCCTTGCCCCTTCCAACCTGCTATGCTCCACCATTACCTTCCACCTCAGCATGCTTGCCTGTCTACCCTCCCTCCAGAAGACAGCACCTATGGGGGACCAGCTGTGGGCAGAAGCCCTGGAGGAGCTGTGACGGGCAGGGAGGACATGGGTGGGGTGGGGACCAGGCTTGGCACTGGATGGTACTGGGAGACACTGAGGTGCCCCTCCCCCAACAGGGACTTTGCCTACGTAGCTCGTGATAAGCTGACCCAGATGCTCAAGTGCCACGTGTTTCGCTGTGAGGCACCCGCCAAGAACATCGCCACCAGCCTGCATGAGATCTGCTCTAAGGCACGGCCCCCTCCACTCCCTGGACTAGCTGCCACCTTCACTCTACAAGGGTGTGGGTGGGGTTACTGAGTAGGGTGGGGGGGCCCCAGGGCAATGAGGCTCTAATAGATTCTCCCTGGCTCCTCGCCTCCCTTCCTTCCTCAGATCATGGCCGAACGGCGTAATGCCCGCTGCTTGGTGAATGGACTCTCCCTGGACCACTCTAAACTTGTGGATGTCCCTTTCCAAGGTCAGTGTCAAAACCCCTCCAGGTCCAGATCAGATTTGTTGGCAAAGGTGGGCGACTCAAGGAAAGGCATGAGCTCCTGGACAGCGCTGATAGAAAAATGAACACATGAAGACTGAATACTCCAATAAGTGGAGGGACTCCGGTTAAAGGGAGGCAAGGGACGAGATGGAAGTAGGACCTCGGCTGGGCAAGTGTCTAGCTTATGCCCTGCTGGTGGGGACTGGGGGTGAGCAAGGTCTCCCACCATGATCAACCTTCTGTTCTTTCCCATAGTGGAATTCCCAGCGCCTAAGAATGAGTTGGTCCAGAAGTTCCAAGTCTATTACCTGGGGAATGTACCTGTTGCTAAACCTGTTGGTATGTGTGTCCTTCTGTACCCAGGGGCTGCTACCTTGATCCTAAAGCTCTGCCCCTACCCTCTGCCTTCCAATACTTCTTCTACCAGACCTTCCTCATGCTTCATGTCTCCCTACCCTTTAAAATGCATCCCACCTCCCTGTACTTCTGTCCTAGCTATATTCACTGTCCTGCTTATAGCAGCAGTCAGCATGCCTTCGCTGAGCATCAGCCACGTGAGTGGTGCTGAACCAGGCACAGAGGGAAACCCCACTCCTTCATCCCATGGAAAAGCTTTGGTGGGATTGGGAGGCAGCTATTAGATGACTGGAAACACCAGACAGCAGCCTGTAGCTGGGTTAAGTGTTACAGCACGAGCTGTGGGCTGGAAGTATCAGGAGAAGGAAACAGTGAGCATAATTGTCACATACGTTATTGTTGCAAATATTTTTTTTTTTTTTAAGACAAGTCTTGCTCTGTCCCCCAGGCTGGAGTGCAGTGGCATGATCTCAGCTCACTGCAACCTCCGCCTCCCGGGTTCAAGCAATTCTCCTGCCTCAGCCTCCTGAGTAGCTGGAATTACAGGCTCCCGCCACCAGGCCTGGTTAATTTTTGTATGTTTAGTGGAGATAGGGTTTCACTGTGTTGGCCAGGGCTGGTCTTGAACTCCTGACCTCAAGTGATCCGCCCACCTCGGCTTCTGAGAGTGCTGGGATTACAGACTTGAGCCACTGTGCCTGGCCTGATCTGGTTAACTCTTATATTTCAGTGCTGTCATAGTATCTGCTATTTATTTGTTCATTCACTTAACAAATACCTTTGAAGCTTACCATGTGGCAGGCCCTGGACTAGGCGCTGGGAGAACAGTGGCCACAGTCCCATTTTCATAGAGGTTATAGAAGGTTGTGGTAGAAAAAAACCAGGAATTAATAAAATAATCACACAAATTGTGAGTTATTCATTGAGAGAAAGTAGCAAGATAGAACAGAGGAATTTCATCTAGTCTGGGGTCATAAAAGACTTCCCTGTGAAAGTGACGTTTGAACTGAAATCCAAAAAATGAATAGAAGTGAATGCAGTCAAGTGGAATGGAGGTGGGGGTAGGATGGGGGAAGATCAGGATCTACAGTGGGTGGCACTTTGGCACTTCCAAGGTACTGAAAGAAAGCCAATGCAAGATGAGGCTGAGAGCCGGGCAGTGGCCAGGCTGCCAGGTCAGGGATCTCAGGGATTATGTTAATGATTTTTTCTTCATCCTAAGAGCAGCAAGGAGTTATTGAAGTCTCCAAGAGTGCACTTGCCTTAATCAGATTTGAATTTTGAAAGCTCACTTTGGCTATTTCATGGAGGGGACTGTTAGGCGGGTGGAGGTGGATGTGAGCAGCTCAGTTAGGAGGCCGTTGCAGTAGTCCTGGCCAGTAATGAGGGTATCTTGGACAACAATGGAGCTGAGGAGGAGTTCGTGGATTCCAGAGCTGTTTAGACAGGTATAGTCAACAGGCCTCGGTGATTGGTTCAGTGTGGGTGAGGGACAGAGGCATTAAGGGTGACTGCTAGGTTCCTGGCTGTTGGACCTTCTGGATAGTGGATTCTTTCTTTCAAGGTGGCAGATGTTAGAAGAGGCCAATTTGAGTGTGGAGATTGTAAGCTAACGTTTGGACATGCTGAGTTTGAGGTGCCTTTGGGGAAACTGAGAGGCAAAGTCAGGTTGGCAGCTAGATTCACAGATCTGGAGCTGAGAGGAGAGGTCTGGGCTGGAGATAGAAGTTTTGGCATTATTGGGTTGTAGAGGTAATCAAAGCCATGGATGTAGAGTAGCTTGACCCTGGAAAGTCGGCATCCTGAAGTGAGAAGGGAAATGAGGCTAGTCATAGCCTTGAGGCCCTCCAACATTCAGTGGATGGGTGGAGGATGAAACTGCCAATGATAGTGACAACAGGAGAGAGGCAGGAAGAAGAAAAGAGACTACTTGAAGAAGTGGTGGCGTATCATGTCAAAAGACACATAGGAGGAACTCAACAGATTTTTGATGAATGAATTTAAAAAATGAATTAATGAATAAATGAGACTAGCTTCAGATTACATGGCCAGGAAAGCTAGACCTAGGAGTCAAACCCCGGTCATCTTTAATTCTCTGCACTTTCCCTCATACCGTGCTGACTTTCATGTCCAAAATCTTACATTGAAAGAGGGGACCCTTCTTAGAAAAGGTGGGGATTGAACTGAGGTTTTGAAGGAAGGCTTGGATTTGCAGAGTGGAGTGGATATTTCATTTGGATTCAGTGGCACTGCCAAAGACTTGGAGCTAGAGTTGAGAAAAGCATGCTGACCCTTATGCCTTTGCTTTCCTCCTTCTCATCCTCAACTTCTACACCCTTGTTGGCTCTTCCGGTTGTTACCCCCATTCCCATATGTGCTTCTTTGCATCTACCACTTGACTCAGGTCCTCCCTATGCCAGATCAACTGCCTGTGACCCTTGACTGCTCCATCAGCTCCACACTTTTGGACAAGTGGCCTCTAAACTTACTTCCTGCTTTATCTTATGCTCCTTTTTAACCTCCTTTTTTAACATTAGCCCCTCCAGAAGCTGCAGTATTCGTTCATTAATCATTCATTCATTCAACAAGTGGTAATGAGTGCCTGATGTGTGTCAGGCACTATTCTAGCTTCTTGCCATACATTGATGAACAAAAGTGACAAAGATCCCTGCTTTTATTTAGCTTACATTCTAGCAAGGAGAGACAGACAATAAAATGAGTAAACCATGGAGTATATTAGAAGGCAACAACTGATACAAAAAAAAAAATAAAAGAAAAAAGAAAAGCACACCAGGATAAGGGGGATTGCATGTGGGGCTGGAGGTCAAGGTCACGGTGTAGGTTTTAGTCCTGAGTTGCTATCAAATCTGACCGCCTTCTTCCATACCTTGCTCCACTGCTTTCACTGCTTCCCTGCCAAACCTCCTAAGACTCTGAGGCCGGGCTCCACTTCCCACAGCCCCATCTACTCAGCAGTTTGACTTTGATGTCCCTTTCACACAACTGAACTTTGAGATTTCCAGTTGCCCTGGCCTAAATGTCATAAACATCACACCCCTCTGCCTGGCTTTTGAAGCGCTCTGCAATATGACCTGGCCCATCCACTTCTGTGACACTTGGTTTTACCAGTTTGGGTGCATTTGCTCATGTTGCCTTGAGAGTGACTTGCTCATGCATCTGGAATTTCTTCAGCAGATAAGCGCTGTGTTAGAATTGGGGACAGAGGGATTAATTAAATTCCATTTCTGTTCTTGAGATGGCCAAAGCCCAGTGTGGAAAAAAGTTTGCCAGCAGTTACAAGATGTTGTGGTAAGAGTTGTCTCAGAGTTGTCTTCTCCCTGCCCTGCAGCAGGGATGGCTTCCTAGAGAACACCTAGTCGGAGCCCTGAAGGATGACAGTCTGGAGTTTCTCAGTCCAGCGGGGAAAGGGCAGTCAAGACAGAGGCTTTTCCCTCAGTTGCAGTCTGTGTCCCTCAAGGACATTCTCTTCTCTTGTTTTGTATTCCCCATCTGCCTTACAGGCCATTTGCCAAGATTGGTTGTTAATAATAATGCTACACAAATCATCTGAAGCTGAGGGAGCAGTAAAATATGAGGCTTGACAGCTCTGGAGAGGCCAGTTTTTGGAAGACTCGCATGCTTTTGGGAGCAGTTTGGCCTTGCTCCAGCCAGAAGTAAGATGAGCAAGGCCAAGATGGGAGAAGACATTCAAGGAAGACATTTGTCCTCTGCCCACAAAGAGTCCACATGGTCCGCTCCTAGTGGGAGCTGAGAGGCACTAAAAGGGGCAGAGGGCCTGGGACTGGACCACAGAGGCATATGCCTTTTGCACTGGCATTGTGCAGAGACAGTAGATCACATGGGCAGCTTATAAGTGTGGGGACTAGGACTGATGCCTTCACCACACCATGTGCTCCTGCCTTGGTGCTTTGCTGAGTGCAAGCAAAAGTGGGATCCATGAGGGGAAATGTTTAACAGCAGTTTGAGGTGGAGGAGAACATGCATTATAAGGGAAACCTGATTGATCTAAAAGTCAGGAACCTTGGGTTCCTTGGCCCTTGAGCACATTATAGACATTCTTGAGTAGAACCTAAGATCTTGAAAGCCCTTGTAGTTCTGAAAACTAGTAATATAGAGAAGAGGTAGGAGAAAGGCATGGCTAAGAACCCAGGCTCTGGAATCAGACTGCCTGAGCTCAGGTCTCCATTCCTTGATGTGACCTAAGGCATGTTGCCTATCTCTACCGTTTCCTTATTTGTAAAATGGAAATCTGTTGTGAAGTTGTTGTGCGGGCACAAATGAGGTAATACACTGTGATGACTTAGCACAGTGTGATACAGAGTAATCACTCCTCAAATAGATTATCTTAAAAAATAATTGGGTCTTGGGAGAGGACTGGCCTGTAGGGGCTGACTTGGGAGTTATTGTGGTGTGAAGCAATGTGGTGTCTGAGTGTGATGAGCGCTGAGAGAGCACAATTTGGGGAAGTCAGAACTTTGGGAGGTCAGTCGGTTCACAAGTGTGGAGGAATAGGCAGAGCCAGTGAAAATAACCAGCCTAGGATTCAAGATTTTAAAAAGTAGGAAAATGTCCAGTTACTGAGGCCAGGGGACCCAGGGAAGGGATACTTGGACAGCATTGTCCAAGATGTAGGTTGGCAAAGTGGGGATGGGGCAAAGGCCCTGGGTTTGACTGGGTGGAGCTAGAGTTCTAGGGTAGAGCTGGGGTATCCTCTCTCTACCGTCAATGGTGTCTTGTGTCCATATGTTCTAGGGGTAGATGTGATTAATGGGGCCCTCGAGTCAGTCCTGTCCTCCAGCAGCCGTGAGCAGTGGACCCCAAGTCATGTCAGTGTGGCTCCTGCTACCCTCACCATCTTGCACCAGCAGGTAAAGAGCTGGGGTAGAAGTCGTGGCTTTGCCTTGCCGTGGAGGGGAGACGGGGTGAAGGGAAGAGCTGCTAAGATGGATGTGGAACACAGTGTGGGGTGGTGTTCCTTTTTAACTGAGTTCCTTCCATGCAGACAGAGGCAGTGCTGGGAGAGTGTCGGGTGCGTTTCCTCTCCTTCCTGGCCGTGGGCAGAGATGTCCACACATTTGCATTCATCATGGCTGCCGGCCCAGCCTCCTTCTGCTGCCACATGTTTTGGTGCGAGCCCAATGCTGCTAGCCTCTCAGAGGCTGTGCAGGCTGCGTGCATGGTAAGCCGGTAGGGTGGTGTGGTGGTGGCGTGGCACCATGTGAGGCAGGCTGGAGAGTGACTGCCCCACTTGCCTCCGCAGCTTCGCTACCAGAAGTGTCTGGATGCCCGTTCCCAGGCCTCCACTTCCTGCCTCCCAGCACCCCCTGCTGAGTCCGTGGCACGGCGTGTAGGGTGGACTGTCCGCAGGGGTGTTCAGTCGCTGTGGGGCTCCCTGAAGCCCAAACGGCTGGGGACCCATACCCCATGAAGAAGCCTCTGCCTTCCCTCCACCTGCTTGTGTCGGGCCCCAGGGAACTACAGGGTGTGGGTCAGGTAGGGGTCTAGAGGCTATTCCTAGGCCTTAGGCCTCCCAAATATGCCCCTCCCCAGTAGCTAGGGTTCCCTGCCTAGGAGCTGGGGAGGGAGAGATCTAATCCCTTCAAGGAAGTCATAACACTGGTGTGGTAACAAGAGGAGCAGGAAGCAAGGCCAGCCCTGGCTCTCCATCCCCATGTGTTTCAGGTGGAACAGGAGGAACTGGCCCAGGCCAGGCCTCATACTCCTGGGACCCAGCAGGGGCAGGAGGAAGGGACTGGTCCAGGCATGGGTCCCTTCCCTTTGCTCCGTGGGCACCTCTACTGTATTGATATCACTAATAAAGTCTGTCTGCACTGCTGTGTGCCTTCTATGCCTGTACTACACCATCAACCCCATTACCCTATGCCTCAGTTACGATCTTGCCCCAAAGATCTCCTTGCCCTGCCTGCTTGAAGGAAGAAATTGGTACAGTCACACAGGGGTCTAGAGTCCAAGTCTCTTATCTTTATTTTAACAGACTGGCGGGATCAGGTCGCAGCGGCAGTACAGGGTTCCTGGCTGGGCAGCACAGGCCTGGGGCAACAGCTCCTGTCTTGTCTGCCAGGGCGGTGTCAACTTAGGCCTCTATTCCACGGCTGTGAAAGGACAGCAGCCTCAAGGCAGTTTAGCTCCTGGGCACAGGCAGCCAAACCCCCTCCCATATCCAGCTAAACCAGCTCCAAGAAAGGATAAGGTCCTGTTTCCCCGGCATCCTTGGGGCCCAGGGACTGGTTCTTCCACTGGATGACCTTGCTTGGTTGAACCACAGCAGCATTTGGGCTTTTTCATCCTTTCCTACATCAAGAACTTTCCCAAATGTGGGCCCTGGGGCCCTAGCAAAACAGTGGCCTTGGCCACAGGCTCTGGGCCTCTGGGAGGCTCCCATCTAGCATCAGGTGGCGGCACAGAGCAGGGCTGTCAGCACGGGCAGAGAGCTGGGCACAAAGAGTAGCCAGACGGCAGGGCGTGCCACAGGGCTCTGAGGGCGGGTGGCCCTTATGGTAGAGAAACCAGAAGGTCTGGAAGAGTTGCATGTCGCCCCGCATGCGATATACCAGGTTGTGCCAAGCGGTAGGCAGTGTGTTGGGCAGCCCATAGGTTTCTCGAGCCTTGTAGAGAAGCTGCCAGTGCGGTATAGCTCCCGGTGTGTTAGCCTGGGTCAGATTCAGGATGTAAGTCTCATGGTCCAAGACTATGTGAGAGCTCCCGGAGTAGTTTCCATCTATTTGGTACACACGGTAACCTGCAAGGAAGCGGGACTGACTGGAGGGGAAAGGAGCAAGGGCAACTCCAGGGAGGGGCCACACATCCTGCCCATGCTTTGCAGGCTCTGGCTCCAACCTCCTTCCTCTGTCCCACCAACTCCAGGATAAAGGAGGCTCCCTTCTGCCTCACTCACCAGGATTAAGGCCGATGTAGGTAGTTGCACTGGGTGCTAGGAAGGCTACAGCCAGCGGCCGGCTCAGAGTCTCTTCATCATAGAAGACCTCAAATTCATCCACATGAGTGTGGCCAAAGAACTGAGCAGCCAGGGTGTTCTCATACCTGGCCAGAAAATACTACATTCAGAAGATTCCAGGGAGGGGTAGGAAGAGATCTGGGGAGATAGGATGCCCTTTCTCCAACCTGTTCTAGTGAGGAGTCTCCCCACTCCATGGGACAACAGGGATGGTGAGATGCTCAAGGGAATCTTCAGCCTTCAGACACTCACCCTGTCCCTACTCCCACCCTCATCTCCCTCCTACCTGGCTACAATTCGGTAATAATTCCAGCTCCAGCTCTTCAGACAGTGCCCTGGGGGAATGTGGCCAATTATATGCACCTAGCAGGGAGAGTTAAGGATGGTAATCAGGGCATCCAGGGGTCCAGGCAGCCCTGGCTAGAGAGGGGGACTGAATGAAGGCTTTCAACAGTGACCATGAGCTGAACCCCCAGGGAACACTTGTTGGGAATGCCAGGAAAATCAGACTTCTCTGCCCAGAGGTGCTCCAGCTCGACAGAAGCCTGCTTGTCCCCCAGCACCACTGTGTTCCCACCACTCCCCCTCACTTTGTCTCCTCGATCCTCAGCAGCCTGAAGCTCCCCCACCAGCCACTGGAGCTGTCCTGCGGGATCCGTGGAGTTGATCAAGAGCCAGAAGTTCTCACGGGAACAAAAATTCATATTGAGAGAGATGAGGCGGAGACCGGGGTATGGGGAAAGAGCATAGAACCCCCCAATTCTGAAACAAAGTAAACATGAGAGGTCAACACTTGTTCCAATCCTGTTCCTCCTGTGCTGGGCATTTGGGTGGAGGGTAAAAGCATACATGACATCTTCCCTACCTGCAAAGAGCTCACAGTCTAGCTGGAGACCAAACAGTTCTAATTATTGGGTCTGTGTGACACAAAAGAAAGGCTCTGAGGGCAGAGGACTCCAGGAGTATGGTGGAGGGATAAGAGTGAGCTAGAATGGGAAGCAAGGGCCACACAGAGGGAAGATGACATGAGATGGATAAGGTGAGAAAAATTGCAGCAGTTAAAAAAGGGGAAATCAATTCCAGAGGGCCAACATGAGCAAAAACGCAGCTGAGGCATGGAGAGGTTATGCTGCCAGACCTTTGAAGGAGGGTGGCTAGAGATAAGAGTAGAAAGGGAGGGCTGGAAGGCTGGGTGCGGTGGTTCATGCCTGTAATCCCAGCACTTTGGGAGGCTGAGGTGGGCAGATCACGAGGTCAGGAGATCACAACCATCCTGGCCAACATGGTGAAACCCCATCTACTAAAAATACGAAAATTAGGGCGTGGTGGCATGCACCTGTAGTCTCAGGTACTTGGGAGGCTGAGGCAGGAGAATTGCTTGAACCTGGGAGGTGGAGGCTGTAGTGAGTTGAGATCGTGCCACTGCACTCCAGTGTGGGTGACAGAGCAAGACTCCATCCCTGCTCCCCCCCCCAAAAAAAGGAGGGCCGGGAGCAGTAGCTGACGTCTGTAGTCCCAGCACTTTGGGAGGCCGAGGCAGGAGGATTGCTTGAGGTTAGGTGTTTGAGACCAGCCTGGGCAACATAGCAAGATCTTGTCTCTACAAAAACTAAACTATAAAAAAAAAAAAAAAATAGCCTGGTGTGGCAAAAGAGTAGAAAGGGAAGGTGGAGTCAGATTAGGGGAGCTGAGTGAAGAGCACTAAGGACTCATGCTAGAGCAATCAGAGACAATGCCCCAGGTTCCCTTCTCCCTTCACTTTCATTCACCTTTTTTTTCCCTTCCTGGGTTTCCATGGATGATAAGTACCTGAGGGTGCGCAGGGCTTCAGCAGGCAGCCAGGGCTCCCAAGCCTTGGCCATCGCTTCGTAGAGCCAGCGGGAGGAGTGGTTGCCCTCAATGAAGGGGGGAGGGAAGCTATTGACGGGTGTGCTCTCGTGGTTGCCCACAGCAGGGTACACTGGCACTGGCCCCAGGAACTTCCTCACAAGTGCTGTGACAGTGGTCAGGGCCCGCAGCTGGTCCTGACGAGTCTGGTGCCAGACATCATGTGCAGGGATGTCTCCTGTCCAGTACACCATATCAAAAGGGCCGGCTGGGCCCAGCCCACTCAACAGGCTTTCCAGGGTCCTCAGGGGCAGGTCACACTTGCTGTATTCGCCCCAGTATCCAGCACCTGGCCGGGACGCGGGCGGCAGGCCAGAACCCTGGCGGCAACACAGTGGGTCGGCACAGTCAGGGTCCATGCCCTCCAGGTAGTCATGATCCCAGTGCAGGTCAGTGAGGAAGAGGACGCGGCTGACAGGGGCACCTGGGGCTGGGGGGCTAGGGGGTTTGGGGGGCGGCTTCGGCACAGTAGGCAAAGAGATGTTCCAAGATGAGAAAATGTCCCAGTGCCCACAGGTGGAGCCCAGGAGCAGGCCGCAGGCCTCAGATGGGCTCAGCACTGAGCGTCTCCACACCTCCACCATGTCATCCTCAAAGAGCTGGACAATGGATTGGCACACGGCAGGTGGTGCTATCTTCAGCAGATTGCACAGCTTGATGGCCATGGAACCCACGCGAGCCACATTGGGTTCCTTCTGCAGTGGGAGGAGCACATGGTGAGAAATCAGAGGCAGAGCAGAGGAACCAGGCCAACCCCTGGCCAACACCCCTTGGGCTTCCATTTCCAAACTGGGGCTGGGCAGGACTCAGTGCACCATGGTGAAGAAAGCTCAGTGCACACCTTTGCCTTCCAGATATTACCCTCTAACTCAGGCAGCACCAGGCCATCACTTCCTCTTTAGCTCAGCAGCCTGTGGCATGAGGCCTTTGCTTGACAAGCTGACTTTCTCAGGCACTGTCTGCATTATTTTCTTACTTCACAAAGGTCACAATGGGGTGGTGGTGGCATGTAGCCATAGGTGTCCCCAAAGGGGAGCAAACTCAGTGACGGATTGTAGATGCCACCCTCTCCATCAGGGATGCATTCTGACCCCAGGGCACCAGCATCAGCCCCAGCCCCCAGCCCCAGCACTCCCTTCGGCCTCCTCCACTGCAACCCCTTCAGCGCTCACCTTCAGCCCAAGGTTGATGGCGGTGAATAGACCTTTGCAGACTGGGCAGGTGAGGTTCCCCCACCCAAAGACATCTCGGAGACGGGGCACTATGCGATGTAACCTGGCAGGATGGCCTTGGGGAGGAAGAGGATGAGCCTCTGCCGGAGCCCAGAGAACCAGAGAGTCAGACAGAGCCAGAGCCAGAGCCAGCGCCAGCACCAGTACCAGGCCCATCCAAAGGAGTCGGGGGGCTCCGAAGGTCCTGTCTTGTCCCTGCTCCCGGCCGGACCTGGGGCGACTCTGGCGCGGTGATGCTCCGTAGCGGGGCATTGTCAGGCTTCCTACACGGGGCTAGTTCGTTTGTCCCGTCCCCACCGGCCTGGGCCCTAGCTGGCCCTCAGGGCCCCAGGCGGCGCTGAGGACACCCGATTACCCTTCTCTGTAGTCGGCTGACTGCTTCGCGGCCGGCCGCAAAGCAGCTCCGCCCCTTCCTCTTCCTCTGATCTCCAACAGCTGATCTCCCGGCGGCGGGCAGCTGTCAACGCTGCGGAGGCGGAGCGGGCTGGGCGCTCCCGGGACCGCCCCGATTCCGCCCCCTCTCCACGCCCCCCGCCCTGCCCCGGGGCGCAAGGGCGGTGGGGGTGGGGACTCTCCCTGAGGTCACCAGGGGCTCGGCCTTGAGGTCACAGCCGGGGGAGGCCGTGCTTGTGCTTTGGGGCTCCATGTGATGTGGTTGGTGAAAGACGCCTCCTTTGTCCGAATCCGCGCTCAGATTCCCAGAATAGCTGCCAGACCGACCCCGGCATTTAGCTGGGGTAAGGAGGGTAGGAGAGAGCAGGGCCGGCAGGATCCTCCCACTGGGTGTGTTGCCTCTGACAGGAAGGTGCCTTCCCTCGATTTCCCATGCTCTGCCACTGGCACCAGCACCCTTGAGTCACCCTGAGAATCATTCACCTTTGATTCAGATGAGGAAACCAAACCTTAGAGATGGTGAAGAGACTAGGAAGCCGTAAAGACCATATAGCCATGGGGACCAATAACATGAGCTGGAACCCAGTTGGGTCTCCCACCTCCGTGTATCCATGACGGTAAAAGCGAGCATTTATGGAGTTGTTTACGATGTGCCAAGCACCAATCCAGTCACTTTATAATTAATAATATTCAATTCTCACAACAGCGCTAAGAAGTACCTATTATATTGGGGCCCAGAAATCCATACCCAAAATATGGTGGTTTGACTTACTAAGTTAAGCCTCAAGGTCTCTCTGACCTTCCTACACCCGCCCCCTTTCTCCCAAAGCCTTTACCTAGCGTCCAGACCCATCAAAAGGAACAATTGTTTTTTTCTTCCCCTCCCTATAAAACCAAAAATATAATCACACCTGAACAGACCCTTTCACATGACCATCTACTAGTTAATGTGTTCCCTGATCCATTCCTTCTCCCTCAGCAGAATTCCTCTTCCCCTCACTCCCATAACCTGCTTTGCCTGGATGGCACATAAGCTTCTGAACTCAGTTGGGAAGTGGGTAGTCACTCTGTGGTTGCCCGTGGACACATTAATAAAATTTGTATGCCTTTTCTTCAATTAATCCGTTTTTTGTGGGTTGATTTTTCAGCAGAATTTCAGAAGGTGAAGGGGAAGTTTCCCTTGGTCACTACTGTAAGGGTAAACTGAGGCTGGAGCCGAACCAGGAACGAAGACACAAGGCAAATGGCAGTGAGAATAGCCTTTATTAGGACTCGTGGGTGAGGTTCCTCGGTCCAAAGGTGCGGGCCGAGGAAGTCACGCTGAGGGAGGAGGGTAGGGGCTTCTTATAACCTGAGAGGTAGAGAAGCTGGTTGTGCAAACAGGGCCTGGGGGGTCTTGAAACTACTAGGGCAGGAGTTGAGTAAGGGTCATGAGGAAGGGGTCTTTGGAAACTGTCAACCGAAATGGCTGTTTACCAACTTGGGGAATGCAGGTGAGCTGCAGGTCATGGAGGAGTGTGACTGCCCAGCCGGAACTCTGACGCATGTAAGTCTGCGGGTGTGTACAAGGGTGAAGGGAGTCTTTAACAAAAGGCCTGCTACACCGGGTAATGCTGCCATGTTGAGTCTAGATTCCTGCCTAACATTCCGACCTCTTTCTAATAAGAAAGTGAGGCGACGTGTTCATCTGGCTGCTTCCTGCTGGTATGGGTCATCGTGGGGTTTTTCGGAGGTCGGAACTCGGGTATAGGGGTGGAGCAGCATCTGATTGAAAGTGACCTGGGAGACTTCTTTCATGTGGTCCCGGATGAAGTGGAGGACACAGGGAGCTATGAGTAGCAAGAAGCCAATGATTAGTAAGGGGCTTAGAAAGGGTAGGACTTAACCGGCCACAGACGACTGCCACCACCTAAGTGAGGGCCTCTTGGGTAAGTTCTGTGGCAGCCGCCAGGGCTTGCAGACAAGGTTGCCAGCCCTGGACTGTGGGATCTAACTGCTTGGAGAGATAGGCCACAGCCTGGTATGTGGATCCAACCGGCTGGGCTAGGAGCCCAGTGGCTACCTTCTGGCACTCCTCGGTGAATAGATGAAAGCGCTGAAGGGGGTTGGGGAGAGAGAGAGCAGGGGCAGAAAGGAGACAATCCTGAAGCTTCTTGAAAGAGTTGGCAACCAAGGAGGGGTCGGACAGTGGTCTGGTGGATGTCTCCCTGGCAGCCTGGTAGAGGGGCTTGGCTAGGATCCCAAAGTTGGGAATCCAATGCCTGAAATACCCTACTAGTCCTAGGAAGGACAAGATCTCTTCCACATCCTGAGGAGGCTGGAGAGTTTTAATGAGGCTTATTCTATCTGCCGTAAGGCTTTTTGTAGTGGGTGTGAGTAGTATGCCTAGGTAGGTGACAGAAGGGGTGCAAAGTTGAGCCTTAGCCGGGGTAACCCGATAAACTCAGTCGCCTAGAAAATTTAGAAGTGTAGCAGTGTCTGCAAGGGAGCACTCCCAGGAAGGACTACATAGTAATAGATCATCTATGTATCGTAGAATGGTGCTATGGGTTAGGGGGCCGAGGAGGATGTCCTGTGCCAGTGCCTGTCCGAAAAATTGGGGGCTATCTCGGAACCCTTGAGGCAAGACAGTCCAGGTCAACTGGGAAGAAATATGAGTGTCTGGGTCCTCCCATGTGAAGGCAAACAGAAAGTGGCAGTCTGGGTGTAGAGGGATGTTAAAGAAGGCAGCTTTCAGGTCAAGAACAGTGAAATGAGTGGTGTCAGGGGGAATGCACGAGAGGAGTGTATATAGATTAGGATCAACTGGAAAGGTAGGGACTACTGCCTCATTGATGAGGCGTAGGTCCTGCATGAGGCGATAGGCCCCAGAGCTTTTCCATACAGGCAGGATAGGAGTATTGCATGGTGAGCTGGTGGGAACTAGAATGTGTTGTCAGAGCAGGCGTGTAATGATAGGTTTTAGTCCCTGTCGGTGTTCAAGGGAGATAGGGAACTGGGGTCTAGAGGGGAACTTGGAAGGGTCTTTTAGCCGGATGCGGACCAGAGTGTGGTGCTGAGCAATGATCGGGGTGGAGGTGTCCTGCACCTTAGGGTTAATGGGGACTGGAAACGGGAGTGGGGGGTCAGCCTGGCAGGGTTTGTCAGGTGAGAGATGGGGGAAGAGGAATGTGAGGTGTGGGGAGGGGTTGGGTCGGAAGTGAACTGAGGCCCCTAGCTTGGAGAGGAGATCTCGTCCTAACAAGGGGACTGGGCATGAAGGAATGATAAGAAATGAGTGCGAGAAGAGGGAGCCATCCAGGCGGCAAGACAGAGGAGGAGTCTGGCGGTAGGTGGAGGGAGTGCCGTCAATTCCCATGACTGTGACAGTGGAGGGATGGCTGGGGCCACTGAAGGAAGGCAAAACAGAGTAGGTAGCCTCCGTGTCCATAAGGAAGGATATGGACTTACCTGCTACCTGGAGCATAACCCTGGGCTCAGTGAGAGTGCGAGGGGTCCCCGAGTCTGGGCCTCTTCAATCTTCATCGGTGTTGAGAAGCTGGAAGGCGCCTCCAATACCTGGAGGAGGTTGTCACGTGGAGGCGCAGCGACCGTCCTTAGGTCGGGGCAGTCTGACTTCCAGTGGCCCATCTGCCAACAGTTTGGACAGGGGCGAGTTGGCTTCTTTGGGTTAGGGCACTGCCTGGCCCAGTGGCCATCGTTGCCGCACTTGAAGCAGGCACCAGGTGGCGCTTGGATAGTACCTCCTTTCTGGGAGCTCCTGGAGCCAGCCGGTCTTAGGGCTGCTACCAAGGCCTGGGTTTGGAGCTGTACCTTCTGTTTTAGCGTGGCCTGTCATTGGGCCTCAGCTGCTTCCTCCCTGGAGTTGTAGGCCTTGAAGGCCAGTTTGACTAAGCCCTGGATGGGAGTTTGAGGGCCTTCCTCTGCCTTAAAAAAATTTTTTTTTGGATATCAGGGGCCGACTGAGAAATGAAATATGAGGCCAAGATGGTTCCTCCTGCAGGGGAGGCAGGGTCAAGGTGGGTGTACTGAATAAGTGCCTCAGTCAGCTGGTTAAGAAAAACAGCCGGATTTTCATCTGCACCTTGGACTACCTCCTTTAGTTTTTTAATGTTGACTGATTTGTTAGAGGCTGCCTGCATGCCAGCAAGAAGGCACTGAACCATCATGTCTCAGCGGCAGCATCCTACCTGCCCTACCTGGTAGTCCCAGTTGGGCTCAGCCGAGGGCACTGCCTCGGTGCCGACTGGCATGGCAGGGTCAGTTAAATGAACCTGGTTACCATGCTGCCTGGCTGCCGCTAGGATGCGTTTCTGCTCCTCAGCAGACAGGGTTGAAGTCATAACGACATGAAGGTCGTGCCAGGTGAGATCATATGCCTGGCATAGATACCTAAACTCTTTGATATAATGAGTAGGATTGGCCAAAAAGGAGCCTGCATGCTCCTCAACCTTAGATAAGTCTGCCAATGAAAACGGCACATGGACCAAGACTATTCCTTCGGCGCCTGCCACCTCTCATAAGGGACACAGGAGGTAGGTCCTGGACCGAGTATGGGCTGATGCAGGCGAGGAAGAGGAGGAGGTGGAGGTAGGGGAGACAGAATCTGTCGGGTTTGGTAAGGGCACAGGAGGGGGAGAAGGGTGGGGAAGCGTTGACGAGGATGGGGATAACAGTGGGTCAGGGTAAGGAGGAGGTTGGGCAGGAGACCAGAGGGGTGGCCGGGATAGGGTGTCAGGAGGCTCAGAAAAAGAGGAGGAATCATCCCTCTCCTTGCTTGAGGGAAGAGACTTTGCGAGCAGAACTTGAGCTAACGAGCACTGGGCGCAGAGATCTGGGCGAGAACACAAGTCCCAAAAGGCCTGAACATAGGGTATCTTGTACCATTTGCCTAGTCTCTTGCAGAAGTTGGTCAGATCTGTGAGAATGTTAAAGTCTAGAGTGCCTTCTGCAGGCCACTGAGACTGATTATCCAATTTATATTGTGGCCATGCTATTGTACAGAAGAAAATGAGCCGCTTTCGTTTTATGTCTTGGCTGAGACTTAAAGTCTGGAGATTCGCCAAGAGGCACCCCAGAGGAGATTTTCGGTTTGGTTTGGACTGGGTAGTTCCCATGGTCTCAAGGCGGGCAGTCTGGAGGCAATGGGCACGTCCTCCCACTGCCACGCACAGTGCGGGGTACAGTGGCTTCCGGGGAGGTTGAATGTCTCCTAGTCCCCAGTGCTGAGGTCACAGCTGACCAGAGAGAGCCCCTGACGTGGCCGCACATTTCGGACAGGGACTCCTGGAGGGAGCCTTCAGGACGGGGGAAAAACTTACCCAGCAGTGATCGGATTGAGTCAAATTTGGTGAGACGGCTCCAGGCTTGAGGAGGGGATCCCGGCTCAGGGAGAGGAGAGCCTGCCCGACCCGGCAGGGGTCTGGGAAGGGGGTCTCCTCCCGGGTTTCGGCACCAAATGTAAAGGTAAACTGAGGCTGGAGCCAAACCGGGAATGAAGACAAAAGGCAAATGGCAGTGAGAATGGCCTTTATTAGGACTCGTGGGCGAGGTTCCTCGGTCCAAAGGTGTGGGCCGAGGAAGTTGCACTGAGGGAGGAGGGTAGGGGCTTCTTATAGCCTGAGAGGTAGGGAAGCTGGTTGTGCAAACAGGGCCTGGGGGGTCTTGAAACTACTAAGGCAGGAGTTGAGTAAGGGTCATGAGGAAGGGGTCTTTGGAAACTGTCAACCGAAATGGCTGTTTACCAACTTGTGGAATGCAGGTGAGCTGCAGGTCATGGGGGAGTGTGACTGCCCAGCCAGAACTCTGACGCATGTAAGTCTGCGGGTGTGTACAAGGGTGAAGGGAGTCTTTAACAAAAGGCCTGCTACACCAGGTAATGCCGCCATGTTGGGCCTAGATTCCTGCCTAACAACTACAACTACTATTATTACCCCTCCTTACAGATAGGATGAAGCACAAAGAAGTTAAGTGGCAGAACAGCAATTAAACCCTAAGTTGTTTGGCAAGTGCTTCTGAGGGATCCTCAGAGCTATCAAGTCCTGTCAGTTCTTTCCTTTGATAATTTTCTACAAGTGTTTTTTTCCCCCCAGTTTTGGGGACATCATCTCAGATAGAGTACTCACAGTAATCATTACCATGCATTTTGAAGATTATGTACTATGCAAAAAACAAAACAAAACAAAAACCATTTTATCTGAGGAAGATGAGCCCCTTTAAACTATCAGGCCCAGAGACGCATTTAAAATGTAACAACAGTCACTCTCCCTCTTCTTTGAGCTAAGTAATTATCTTTTGAAACCACCTGCTATGCTAAGTAGCCATTAAATGCCATACACCTGATAGTTCAACAATGTATAGCCAAGCACTAACCAATGTATAACCAGTGTTATTTCTGTAAACAATGAGAATTCCTGATGAACAACTTTTGTAATCACTTCCTCTCCTAATTCATCTTTTTATTCTTTACAAATGTGAGCCCCTCTTTTGTTGTCCAGAGCACTCCCCTGAGACAACTTGCAAGTGTGCCCTGGGTTGCAGTCCTCAACCTTGGCCCTTGGCCCAAATAACCCTCTACAGGTACTTTTCTGAGGACTCTGCATTAACTTAATCCCCACAACAAAGTCAGGAGTATAATTATCCCCATTTTACAGAGAAGGAAAGTAGGATTAAGTAAGTGGCTCAAGATCCCACAGCTAGCTAGTAAATGCTGGAACTGGAATTTGAATGTGTCAATCAAAACATGTCTGAGACAGGTCTCAATTTAGAAGTTTATTTTGCCAAGGTTAAGGACATGGCTGGAAGAAATAAATACGGAATCACAGAAACAGTCTGTGGCCTATGGCTTTCTCCAAAGATGATATTGAGGGCTTCAATATTTAAAGGGGAAAAGTGAACTGGAGGGAAAGAGGAAGGGTATGGTAATCCACATGTCTCAAGAGAAAAGGAGCAGGTAGGGAAATACTCAATTATGTATTTGTCTGGCACATTACATAAGATAAAGTAAATATGGTGTGGAGACATTTAGCCTTTTGTTTTTTGTTTTTGTTGTTTTGTTTTGTTTGAGACACAGTTTTCATTGTTGTTGCCCAGGCTGGAGTGCAATGGTGCAATCTCGGCTCACCACAACCTCCGCCTCCCGGGTTCAAGTGGTTCTCCTGACTCAGCCTCCTGAGTAGCTGGGATTACAGGCATGTGCCACCATACCCGGCTAATTTTGTAAATATTTAACTTTTTTTCTGTAGCTATCTGCTTAGGAACAAAAGGAAAGGCAGCTTTTTACATGATTCAGTTTTCAGTTTATTTTTTTCCTTTTGGCATAGTGAACTGGGGTCCTGAGTTTTTATTTTCCTTTCACAAATGCAACATTCTGGCTCTATTCTTTGCTGTGTGGGGATCCATTCAGAACACCAGAGTTGGTATAACAATTATTTTAAGCTGAAGATATTTCAGATTCAATAGATGCAGAAATAAACCTTCTGGGAGCTTTCTTCATCTGATTAAAACTTCTGGGAAATGTCGACCTAAAGGGAAAAATCTAAGGCAAACTTAATGTAAGTGTAGCAGGACAAGCCACAGACAAAACCCCTCAGACACCGAGTTAAAGAAGGAAGGGCTGTATTCAGCTGGGAACTTTGGCAAGACTCACATCTCCAACAACCAAGCTCCCGGAGTGAGCAATTCCTGTCCCTTTTAAGGGCTCACAACTCTAAAGGGCTCTACTTGAGAGGGTCGTGATCGATTGAGCAAGCAGGGGGTTCGTGACTGGGGGCTGCATGCATTGGTAATTAGAATGGAACAGAACAGGACAGGGATTTTCACAGTGCTTTTCTATGCTATGTCTGTAATCTATAGATAACATAACTGATTAGGTCAGGGGTGATCTTTAACTACCAGGCCCAGGGTGTGGTGCTGGGCTGTCTGCGTGTGGATTTCATTTCTGCCTTTTAGTTTTTACTTCTTCTTTCTTTGGAGGCAGAAATTGGGCATAAGAGAATATGAGGGGTGGTCTCCTCCCTTATTTGTAGAGAGTTTATTTGGGCCAAGTTTGAAGACTGCACTTGGAAGCGAAGATTCAAGTTGCCCTGAGTATATGCTCCCAATTAGCAGAAGTCACAAGTGGGTTTTTAAAGAAGAGGCAATTCCTAATGAGGACTAACCTCTGATTTTTTCTTATCTTGCCCAAATTCCTATTGAAAGGGTCTGAGTAGTCATGCCCTACAAACCATAAATTCTCATCAGATGGGTTTTATTTGACCCTATATATTGTGACTGACTTTTCAGTCTGACTCTAGCATAAAATTACATGACAAAGAAGAAAATAAAAATATTTACCCCAAAACTTGTTTCTTTGCCATATATATATATATATATATATTTTTTTTTTTTGGTCAGGGGGCGGGATGGAGGTTCACTCTTGTTGCCCAGGCTGGAGTGCAATGGGGTGATCTCGGCTTACTGCAACCTACCCCTCCTGGGTTGAAGGGATTCTCCTGCCTCAGCCTCCCAAATAGCTGGGTTTATAGGCACCCACCACCACGGCCGGCTAAGTTTTGTATTGTTAATAAAGATGGGGTTTTGCCATGTTGGCCAGGCTGGTCTCGAACTACTGACCTCAGGTAATCCGCCTGCCTTGGCCTCCCAAAGTGCTAGGATTACAGGAATGAGCCACCTCCCCTGGCCACTTTGAAATGGCCCTGCAAAGTTGTCCTTAATGGGGGAAAATTTACATCTGTAAAGAATGTCTAATAACACAGATAGATCTTTTTCTTCCGGGCCCTCCCAATCCTGAAGAGATTAACTGAGAGTCTAGCACCTTTTAAAGATCTGAATAGGAAACATTATCAACTGTTGTCTCTAAGGGCAGCCACTGTGAGACTTCAAAGAACCTTGGTCTCCACAATCTTTTATCTTAACCTGAACATTTCCTTTCTATTGATCCCAGGTCTTCAGACAAACTCAACCAATTGTCAACCAGAAAATGTTTAAATTTCCCTATAGCCTGGAAGCCCCCCCTCCCCCACCTCACCACTTCAAATTGTCCCACCTTTCTGGACCAAACCAGTGTATTTCTCAAATTTATTTGATTGATGTGTCTCATACATCCCTAAAATGTATAAAACCAAACTGCACCCTGATCACCTTGGGCACATGTTCTCAGGACCTCCTGTGGGCTGTGTCACGGGCCGTGTTCACTCATTTGCCTCAAAATAAATCTCTTCAAATATTTTACAGAGTTTCACTCTTTTCCTAGACACTAAGTTGTTCACCAAGAATTTACATAAAAATAACATAAGCTATTGATTGACTATACCTTGTTCTTTGTATCACAAATCCCAGGAATGTGAAGATAAAGGGTGAGGCATGTCTGACTAAGAACAAACAATTGCACCCCAATTCTTGGTTTTGTGGTAACAAGCATGGGGGTAAGGGGTGGAGTGTATGACTGAAGTCCCATACTCATGTCTCTCTGGGCCTGATAAATTTTGCATACCTCAAATAGTTCAAAGTGGTCTGAGCTATTTTTCTTTTATCAGAAATGAAGACTGCCATACATGTCCTCTTCAGCAAGGCTTCCACTCTGAGGAGGGAGACCAAGAGTAAACTCAACATAAATACCCTTTCCGGGGGAGTTTAATGACTCTGAAGAAGACAGAAAGACCACTCATGCTGGCATAGACCACAGTAGCACACACTTTCTGGTCTGACGTTTGTTCTTTAAAAACTCTTTTGTCTTTCCTTAAGAAACCTCTTTCTCCCCTAGAACTTTCTCCCCTTTCCACTTCTCCTACTAAGTTAGATGTGTAAGCCTGCCCGCCCGCCCTTCCTTCCTTCCTTCCTTCCTTCCTTCCTTCCTTCCTTCCTTCCTTCCTTCCTTCCTTCCTTTTTGAGACAGAGTTTCACTCTTGTTCAGGTTGGAGTGCAATGGTGTGATCTCAGTTCACTGCAACCTCTGCCTCCTGGGTTCAAGTGATTGTCCTGCCTCAGCCTTCCAAGTAGCTGGGATTACAGGCATAAGCCACTACACCCAGCTAATTTCAACCATTTGATGAGCCAGCTACTTCTTTTGTGGTTCCCCTGTGCATACGAATAAACCCTTTTCTCCTGTAAATTTGTCTTTTGTCAGTTTAATTTACAGGCCCCAGCCACTGAACCTAAAAGGATAGAGGAAAAGGCTTTTCCTTCCTGATAGCTACTTCTTTTTCACAACTGTAGGCTTGGATCTATAATCTTCAAGCATTCGAATTTTGGCAGTAGGAAAAAGAGGGAGGAGGGATGTCATGAACAAAATACAAGGCATGAAAGAGCCTGGTAAATTTGCTATGAAACATAATCTCCCATTTCCCTGTCAGGGATTTCAAGTTGCCTCATTCTCCTTCAATGTTACTGTCCATTCAGGACAGTAGATTCAGGACAGAGATTCACTCTGTCTGTCCTTCCTTATGGAGGACACTGATGACCCCAGGGTCCAAATTTTATTGATCTCCAAGACCTCAGCACATACCCAGTAACAATAACATCTTTCTTGATCACATCCTCTTTTATACAATGTTTTCATACCTGTTGTTTTTGATGGAACCATCACTTGCTGCCATATCACATGCCCTTATCCTTCTGGATAGATGATCAAAAGTCCCTTTTCCCTCAACATGAATGACACTGTTCTCTAGGAATCAGGTTCTAAGACAGAGATTAATGTGAGAGAATTGTATTAGAAAGTGCTCTTGAAATGAACACCTCTGAAAGGAAAGAGAAGAAAGCAGACTTAGGTAAATGGGCAAGTCGATCTGTGATGCTGTCTCAGAGAGGTCTTGTTGGACCCCATAGGAGCACTGAAGTTGGGATGACCCTTCAGAGTTGTCCTGAAATGGGATGAGAGAGTTTGTTTCATTTAGGAAAATCCCTGTAGGGGGCTGATGACTTTCTGTTGAGACCATTCTGAGCAGCTGTAATTGCCCAACAGGTTCTCCTTGTCTGCTGCAGAGACAGAGCCAATCTATCAAGATAAGAATTGCAATAGAGAGAGTAATTAGCCGGCTGTACCAGGAACTGGAGTTTTATTATTACTCAAATCAGTCTCCCCAAGAACTCAGGGATCAGAGTTTTTTAGGATAATTTGGTGGGTAGGGGCTCATGAAGTGGGAAGTGCTGATTCGTCAGGTTGGAGATGAAATCATAGGGTGTCAAAGTGAGTTTTTCTTGTTGTCTTCTATTCCTAGTTGGGATTGCAGAGTTGGCTGAGCCAGGTTACTGGTCTGGGTGGTATCAGCTGGTGCATCAGAATGCAGGATCTGGAAAATATCTCAAGCACTAATCTTAGGTTTTACAACAGTGATATTATTTCCAGGAGCAATTTGGGGAGGGTCAGACTCTTGCAGCTGAACGCTGCCTGGCTCCTAAACTGTAATTTCTAATCTTGTAGCTAATTTGTTAGTCCTACAAAGGCAGTTTGGTTCAGGCAAGAAGGGGCCTTATTTCAGGAAAGTGCTATTACCATCTTTGTTTAAAAGTTAAGCTATAAGGCCTGGTGTGGTGGCTCTCACGCCTATAATCCCAGCACTATATGGGAGGTGGAGGTGGTTGGATCACCTGAAGTCAGGACTTCAAGACCAGCCTGGCCAACATGGTGAAACCCCTTCTCTACTAAAAATACAAAAATCAGCTGTGTGTGGTGGCAGGTGCCTGTAATCTCAGCTACTCGGGAGGCGGAGGCAGGAGAATCACCTGAACCCGGGAGGTGGAGGTTGCAGAGAGCCAAGATTAAGCTATTGCATTCCACCTTGGGCAAAACTCCATCTGAAAAAAAAAAAAAAAGCTATAAACTAAATTCCTTCCCAAGGTTAGTTCGGTTTACGCCCCGGAATGAACAAGGACAGCTTGGAGGTTAGAAGCAAGGTGGAGTCAGTTAGGTCAGATCTCTTTTACTGTCATAATTTCCTCAGCTATAATGTTTGAAAAGGCGGTTTCACAGCTGGATGTTGATGAAAAGAGGCAAACTTTGTAAAATACTTGAAGAGATTTATTCTGAGCCAAAAGTGAGCGACTAATGGCCTGTGATAGAGCCCCAGGAGACCCTGAGAGCACACGCACAGCATGTGCCCAAGGTGGTCAGGTTACAGCTTGGTTTTACATCTTTTAGGGAGATGTAAGAGGCCAATCAACACATGTAAAATGTACATTGGTTTGGTCCAGAAAAGCGAGACAACTGGAAGCAGTGGAGGTTGGGGGAGTCGAGGAGAGGAGCCTCCAGGTCATAGATAGATTCAAAGATTTTCTGATTGGCAGTTGGTTGAAAAGAGTTATTATCTAAAGAGCTGGAATCAATAGAAAGGAATGTCGGCAGGGTATGGCAGCTCACGCCTGTAATCCCAGCACTTTGGGAGGCTGAGGCAGGTGGATCACCTGAGGTCAAGAGTTCGAGACTGGCCTGGCCAACATGGTGAAGCCCCGTCTCTACTAAAAATACAAAAAATTAGCCAGGCATGGTGGCAGGTGCCTGTAATCCCAGCTACTCAGGAGGCTGAGGCAGGGGAATCGCTTGAACCCGGGAGGTGGAGGTTGCAGTGAGCCAAGGTCGGGCCATTGCACTCTAGCCTGGGTGACAAGAGCAAAACTCCATCTCAAAAAAAATAAAAAAATAAAAAATGAAAAGCATGTCTAGGTTAAGATAAGGAGGTGTTGTGGAGACCAAGATTTTTGTTTGTTTGTTTGTTTTTGTTCTGTTTTGTTTTTTGAGACAGAGTCTTGCTCGGTGGAGTGCAGTGGTACGATCTTGGCTTACTGCAACCTCCGCCTCCTGGGTTCAAGCAATTCTCCTGTAGCTGGGATTACAGGCGCCTGCCACCACATCTGGCTAATTTTTGTATTTTTAGTAGAGACGGGGTTTCGCCATGTTGGCCAGGCCAGTCTTGAGCCCCCGACCTCAGGTGATCCACCTACCTCAGCCTCCCAAAGTTCTGGGATTACAGGCATGAGCCACCAAGCCCGACCTGGAGACCAAGATTTTATCTTGCAGATGAAACCTCCATGTAGCAGGCATCAGAGCTGTTATCGGACTTAAAGAGGTGTCAGACTCTTAATTTTCTTCTGGATCAGAGGAGAGACCTGGAGAGAAAAAAAAAAAGGATTGTGGACAGAATGTAGGTTTTCCCCATTAAGATCTTTTATTTATTTATTATTTATTATTTTATATTTTATTTTTTGAGATGGAGTCTTGCTCTGTTGCCCAGGCTGGAGTACAGTGGTGTGATCTCGGCTCACTGCAACCTTTGCCTCCCGGGTTCAAGCAATTCTCTGCCTCAGCCTCCCAAGTGGCTGGGATTACAGGCATCTGCCACAACGCCCAGCTAATTTTTGTATTTTTAGTAGAGATGAGGTTTCACCATGTTGGCCAGGCTGGTCTTGAACTCCTGACCTCGTGATCCACCTACCTCGGCCTCCCAAAGTGCTGGGATTACAGGCGTGAGCCACTGCACCTGGCCAGATCTTTTTAAATGTTAATGCTGGTCACTTGTTCCCAATTCTGAAGAGAGGAGAGTATGATGAGGCATGTCCAATCCCCACTTTCGATCATGGCCTGAACTAGATTTTCTTGTTTAGATTGGAATGTCTTTGGCAGACAGGGGAGTCTATCAGTCGGTCAGGGGGCTTAGATTTTTATTTTTGGTTTACATGGGGGAATAAGCCCTTTGTCCCTGAAGGGAGGTCATGTGGCACATCACAGTGTCTACCACAGACTACCTCTTGTGCCACTTGGATTCATTTCACAGAAGTCTGGAACAGCTCCTCTAGCATGCTAATGAGTCTCTCTTCATGGTGGAAGTTAGAAGAAAGATAGTGGAAAGAATTATAGCTCTCTGAAGCCTCTCTCAGGACAGCAACTGATACTCATCATTTTCTTCTTTTATTCTTTTTAGCTTTCCTTCACCCTTAGTGGGCATCTCTGCTGATTTCAGTGGCTTACCTGATGGTGTGATGCAAACTTTCTCCCTGGGGGGTCTGAGCCCCAGTATCCATGCTGTTCTCAAGCCATGCTGCTGCACTTGTCTTTTTACCATCAAAATAGGGCAGGGACTACCAAGAGGCACCCAAGTGGGCCAGCTGGCTGCCAAGCATATCCCCCATGTCTCCATTTTCTAACAGTTGTATTATCAGGATCAACAATCAGGATCCTGATTGTCAAATCAGGATCAACTCTACAGCCACTATGATCATGCCTCTTCTTGCCTGCTGGCCTCTGCACGCAGGAACCCACAGTTCCTAGGCAACAACCATAACCCATTCCCCTGCTGGATACATTTCCCCACTGGGAATCAGAGCCTCTAAAGCAGCAGAGCCTAGAGTTGTAGGGGCAGAAATCACAAATTTCCCATGTAGATTACTGGGAATGATGGTGAACAGGGCCATACCTGCTTTCTCTCTTTGGTTCTGAACCCTTATGTTTTACCTTTTGGGAACAGAACACCAGGTTGTTGGTTTAAAGTGTATACTGCATGCTAGAAGATGGCACCTCCTCCTCTCTAGGAATTACTTCCATGTTTGTGCTTCAGCTGTGCATCTACCAGCTGATTCTATCACTGTGTTAGGCTGGCAGTTTCTAGGTGGTCTGCTGTAATGTGACCAGTGGATACAATAGTCATATGCCCACTTTACACCTCTTTTGCTGAGAAGTGGTTCCTGGTATGACATGATAGGATTCCATACCTGTTGCTCAGACACTCTGTAAGCCCTTGGATAGTAGTGATGGTTGAGGTCCAGGAGGTGGAAAAATTCATTATGAACAAAGTTTTCTGCAGGGCTGGTAGTGGGAAAGGTAAGACAACGTTTTAGAACTTCTGAAACCTATTGTGGAGGCTTCTAGGCTATTGGATAATGACTAGAACTTGGGGAGGGAAAGGTATTTAAAGATCTAAAGCTTATACAGGCCCTGCCTCTGTGGCGAACTGAGTGCCTGGCTTGGAGAGTGACTGGCAGAGGGAAAAAACGGGCTGCCTGGTTGGGACAGAGAACTTCCTAGTTAATTTGGAGTAATTTAAACAGGCATTCGCTTAGGGTATCTACATTTTGTTGTGTCAGGAAACCTGTACAAATAATCTGTACAAGTGGCCAGCCAATTCTTGAGCTGTGAAACTGCAAATGGAATTCGAAATTCCAGACAGCAGTCTAGCACTGATGGGGAAAGGTCTCCCTCTTGTGGAAATTTTAGGGATTACTGGAAAGCTGGTAATCTATACATTTAAGAGCCGAAATCCGGAAGAAATTTTCTCTTGTCAGGCAATTCCAACGCAGTGTATGTAGAACCCCCAATAGTAGGGGCTGCAATTTATTTGTTTATATTTATTTATTTATTTATTTATTTATTTATTTATCGAGATGGAGTCTCACTCTGTCGCCCAGGCTGGAGTGCAGTGGTGCAATCTCAGCTCACTGCAAGCTCCGCCTCCTGGGTTCACACCATTCTCCTGCCTCAGCCTCCGGAGTAGCTGGGATTACAGGCGTCCACCACCACGCCTGGCTAATTTTTTGTATTCTTAGTAGAGACAGAGTTTCACTGTGTTAGCCAGGTTTGTCTCAAACTCCTGACCTCAGGTGATCCACCTGCCTCAGCCTCCCAAAGTGCTGGGATTACAGGCATGAGACACCACGCCCAGCCAAGGGGCTGCAATTTAAACTCAAGCTATCTGGATTAGAATCCTTGTTCTGCCACTTATTAGTTGTGTGACCTGGACAAAGCACATCAGTTTTTGAGTTTCAATTTCTTTCTGTGTGACATGGAGATAAGAGATAATATAAGGTTGTGAAGATACAATGAGATAGTACTTAGATCAACAGATAAGACAGAAGAAGACTTTTAGTACCTGAGGCAAACTTTTAAAGTTGCATCTTATATTTCATCACCAACTATACAGTATCTACAGCCTTACACTTAGTAGATGCTTTATCTGTACTGACTATCATTGATTTAATGAGGTCTAGCTGATAACTTCCCCAGTCTTCCATGCCTTGTCCACACTGTCTATTGTCAGGAGAGAGGAAATCTATGGTTACAGTGAGGTGGAGGCCGAAGGAAAAGTTAAATTTTAAAAAACTGCCCCTCACCACCCTGCCCTGTGGAAGATGTAGGGAGTATTTACTTAATGACAATAACTTAGCTCTATCTAGAGTCAGGGAATCATCCATTTATTCCCATCCACCCCTGCCAACACACACACTGTTCTGTGTCAGGCTCAGACCAAGAAGCTGGGGATATACCTGTTAGTAGGAAAGGCCCTGCCCTACAGGAGACTCCAGCTCAGGAGAGGATAGGGGCAAGAATAACATACTTGCCTCCCCCCATCAGCCAGCATGAGGAAGCAGCACAGAAGCTGTCCCCTGCAGACCTCCTGTCAACAGTCACATGAACACCCAATGTCACCAGTGTTGACAGATGATCTTCCAGTCATTCCTGGGAGAAGGCTCTCCATCGCAGCTGCCTACATCTTACATAGGATGAAGGTCACCTCTCTGTGTCCTGAGATCTTGCCACACTCCAATCACACTGTCTCATGTGGAAATTCATTTAAAATGACTCAGGATACTTGTAAGCTCCACTGAAGCCATCAGATCTTTGACACACAGGAAGGGGAGTGTAATGTGGAAGGAAATGTCTCAGCCCCGTTCTTGGGTAGGCTGAACAAGGGGGAAATCTAGTCCTGAAAACTAGACAGTTATACATTTTATTTTACCCCATCTCTATTCTGTGAAGAAGCTAATCCTTGGGGGGATATTTTTCAGCTTCCAAATAGAAATTAAACTAGGAAACCAATATATGTGGTTGTGCATGCACATTTGTGTGCACATGAGTGCATGGGTGGTGTGATGGATGGGCACCCCCCCCAATGCAATAGCTCTCTGACTTCATCAATGCATCCAATCTATCCTCCTTTTCTCTCTGTTTACCCACCTGCTCCTGGCTTTCTGCCATTTAAAATAATACTTTGTAATCTAACATTATAGTAATTCCTTCGCAGATACGCTCAGCTCCTGCGTTCCCCTCTCCTCTGTCATTTTCATCTGGCTGAACTTCAATCTCAAATGATCCCAATCACTTTTATTTTCTTCTTCTGAACCAGAATAGCTGAAATTGTTACAGTAAATTCTATAGCTAGAAAAAGTGATATAATGATAAATTCATGATCCCCAGACTCACATGGTTCCTCAGTGCTGCCTGGTAATTTTTCCATGTTTCTCTAGTCAGCTTGCTCTTTTTCTACAATAACTTTTTCATAACTTTGTAGATCTTCTCATATTCTCTGCATCCTCTGCCCTCACACCACCCACTTTCACTTATTGATTTTGCCTTCTATTTTAGAGATAATTTAGAAGCCATCCAGACAGACATTCCCTTGTCTTTGTTACAACAGATTAAAACCCTGCTTGCATCTGTAGCCATCCTCTCCCTTTCCCCTTCTCTTATATCCTAATATTTTACAGATGATGAAATACAGGTGCAGAGAAGTTATATAGCTTGCCTAAGATCACACAGCTGGCAAGTAGTCGAGCCCAGGTCCCAGTTGATGAAACATCCCTCTTACAAAGGGCTGATACATTTATATTCTTCTATCTCTCAGGGATCTGATTATCTTAGTTATTCCCCCTCTCCTAGTTGAATTTTTTTTTTTTTTTTTTTTGAGATGGAGTCTCGCTCTGTCACCCAGGCTGGATGGAGTACAGTGCCACAATCTCAGCTCACTGCAACCTCCACCTCTCAGGCTCAAGCGATTCTCTTGCCTCAGCCTTCTGAGAAGCTGGGACTACAGGTGCGCACCACTACACCTGGCTGATTTTTGTATTTTTAGTACAGACGGGGGTTTCACCATGTTGGTCAAGCTGGTCTCAAACTCCTGACCTCAGGTGATCCACCTGCCTCGACTTCCCAAAGTGCTGAGACTGTAGGCGTGAGCCACCTCGCCTGGCCCTCTCCTAGTTAATATTAGGTCATCAGTGACAAAAAACTGAAAATAACAGCAGCTTTAAAGGAGGTCAACATTTATTCCTCCCTCACATAGACACAGCCCATGCAGGACTTGCATGACAACACTGTGATCAGCAGGAAACCAGGCTGCTTTGATCTTGCCCACCATCCCCAAAATGTGGCTTCCACCATCCCCAAAATGTGGCTTCCATCTTGTGGCTCATGCTCCAGCCATCATATCTACACTCTTGCCAGCAGGAAAAAGAGAGCCCTTTCCTTTAAGGACACTTCCTAGAAGTTGCACAAGACATTTCTGCCTTTATTTCCATGGCTAGAACTTGGACACATTATTCTACTGCAAGGGAAGTGAAGAAATGTCATTTTTGTTCTAGGAGGTAATTTACTCTGCTGAAATTCACAGACTCTACTACCATAGAAGATGAGAGAATGGCTATTAGAGGACAAAGACAGTCTTAGCCACACTGTTTCTGACATTTTCAACCTCTCTTGCTCAATTTGAAAATCCCATCAAGATTCTATCATTAAAAGTCAAAATGAGGCAAATCAACACAAAACAAATGCAAGCTTCTTACTAGACCTAACCCAATATCCTTCACTACCAGTGTTTCTCTGCTCTGTTTAACAGAGAGTATCTCGAAAGAATGTCCTGCACATGCTATTCCCATTTCCTTGCATTTTGACCACCACCAATCTATTAAAATGGCTAAGGCACCTTATGACTTCCACACAAATATATCTAAGGGGCCCTTTTCAGTCTCTTTCTTCTCGATCTGTCAGCAGAATGGGATGCATTTGATTGTTCTCATCGTCTTTGACACTTTCTTCTCTTGGTTTCTCCGACATCTCAGTCTTAGTTTTCAGATTGTTAAAGCAAACTAAATATGGCCTGAGAAAGATTCCATACTTCTATATTTGAATCATCATTGACAAATCGTAACATAGCTTAATAGGCACACAAGATTGAAAACCTAATTTAAGACTATGCATCTGTAATGATAGCTGAGTCTTGGCCAATCCCAGCAGTCATACTTCAACCACTCATAGACTGCTGAGTGTTCAAACTGTGTTCAAATAAGGCAAAGGCCAACCTGTAACCTATCCAGCTGTTTCTGTACCTCATTTCCGATTTTTGTATATTACTTTACTTTTTTTTGTCTATAAATTTGTTCTGACCATGAGGAACCCCTAGAGTCTCTCTGAATCTGCTTGATTCTAGAGGCTGCCTGATTCATGAATCATTCATTGCTCAATTACACTCTTTTAAATTTAATTTGGCTGAAGTTTTTCTTTCAACAACATAAATTTGTCACTAATAAGAGTTTTAATTTTTTTCCAGTTTGATTTTCTGTCTTTTGCATTTTGCTTATGGTAGGTTTTGTAATGTGGATTTTTTTTTTTTTTTTATACTTTAAGTTCTAGGGTACATGTGCATAACGTGCAGGTTTGTTACATATGTATACTTGTGCCATGTTGGTGTGCTGCACCCATCAACTCGTCAGCACCCATCAACTCGTCATTTACATCAGGTATAACTCCCAGTGCAATCCCTCTCCCCTCCCCCCTTCCCATGATAGGCCCCAGTGTGTGATGTTCCCCTTCCTGAGTCCAAGTGATCTCATTGTTCAGTTCCCACCTATGAGTGAGAACATGTGGTGTTTGGTTTTCTGTTCTTGTGATAGTTTGCTGAGAATGATGGTTTCCAGCTGCATCCATGTCCCTACAAAGGACACAAACTCATCCTTTTTGATGGCTGCATAGTATTCCATGGTGTATATGTGCCACATTTTCTTCATCCAGTCTGTCACTGATGGACATTTGGGTTGATTCCAAGTCTTTGCTATTGTGAATAGTGCCGCAATAAACACACATGTGCATGTGTCTTTAAAGCAGCATGATTTATAATCCTTTGGGTATATACCCAGTAATGGGATGGCTGGGTCATATGGTACTTCTAGTTCTAGATCCTTGAGGAATCGCCATACTGTTTTCCATAATGGTTGAACTAGTTTACAATCCCACCAACAGTGTAAAAGTGTTCCTATTTCTCCACATCCTCTCCAGCACCTGTTGTTTCCTGACTTTTTAATGATTGCCATTCTAACTGGTGTGAGATGGTATCTCATTGTGGTTTTGATTTGCATTTCTCTGATGGCCAGTGATGATGAACATTTTTTCACGTGTCTGTTGGCTGTATGAATGTCCTCTTTTGAGAAATGTCTGCTCATATCCTTTGCCCACTTTTTGATGGGGTTGTTTGTTTTTTTCTTGTAAATTTGTTTGAGTTCTTTGTAGGTTCTGGATATTAGCCCTTTGTCTGATGAGTAGATTGCAAAAATTTTCTCCCATTCTGTAGGTTGCCTATTCACTCTGATGGTAGTTTCTTTTGCTGTGCAGAAGCTCTTTAGTTTAATTAGATCCCATTTGTCAATTTTGGCTTTTGTTGCCGTTGCTTTTGGTGTTTTAGACTTGAAGTCCTTGCCCATTCCTATGTCCTGAATGGTATTACCTAGATTTTCTTCTAGGGTTTTTATGGTATTAGGTCTAACATTTAAGTCTCTAGTCCATCTTGAATTAATTTTCGTATAAGGAGTAAGGAAAGGATCCAGTTTCAGCTTCCTACTTATGGCTAGCCAATTTTCCCAGCACCATTTATTAAATAGGGAATCCTTTCCCCATTTCTTGTTTTTCTCAGGTTTATCAAAGATCAGATGGCTGTAGATGTGTGGTATTATTTCTGAGGACTCTGTTCTGTTCCATTGGTCTATATCTCTGTTTTGGTACCAGTACCATGCTGTTTTGGTTACTGTAGCCTTGTAGTATAGTTTGAAGTCAGGTAGCGTGATGCCTCCAGCTTTGTTCTTTTGACTTAGGATTGTCTTGGAGATGTGGGCTCTTTTTTGGTTCCATATGAACTTTAAAGCAGTTTTTTCCAATTCTGTGAAGAAACTCATTGCTAGCTTGATGGGGATGGCATTGAATCTATGTATATTTAGAAAACTCCATTGTCTCAGCCCAAAATCTCCTTAAGCTGATAAGAAACTTCAGCAAAGTCTCAGGATACAAAATTAATGTGCAAAAATCACAAGCATTCTTATACACCAGTAACAGAAAAACAGAGAGCCAAACCATGAATGAACTTCCATTCACAATTGCTTCAAAGAGAATAAAATACCTAGGATCCAACTTACAAGGGATGTAAAGGACCTCTTCAAGGAGAACTACAAACCACTGCTCAGTGAAATAAAAGAGGACATAAACAAATGGAAGAACATACCATGCTCATGGATAGGAAGAATCAATATCGTGAAAATGGCCATATTGCCCAAGGTAATTTATAGATTCAATGTGGAATTTTTATTTTATATTGTCAAAATCCTGACTTTTCCTTTTATGGGTTATGTGTTGTGTCATACCTAGAAAGACCTTCTATGCTCCAAGAGAAAAATCCTGTGCTTTCTTCTTCTACTTCATTTATTTATTTATTTATTTTTTTGAGACAGGGTCTCACTCTGTCACCCAGGCTGGAGTGCAGTGGCATGAACTCGGCTCACTGTAACCTCTGGCTCCCAGGTTCAAGTGATTCTCTTGTCTCAGCCTCCCAAGTAGCTGGGACTACGGGCATGGGTTACCATGTCCTACTAATTTTTGTATTTTTAGTAGAGACAGGGTTTTGCCATGTTGCCCAGGCTGGTCTTGAATGCCTAAGCTCAGGCAGTTCGCCCATGTCGGCCTCCCAAAGTGCTAGGATTACGGGCATGAGCCACAGTGTCCAGCCAACTGTGCTTTCTTCTGAAGAAGAAAAAAAATAGAAATTGTGGCTCACATGGATCTTCATTCAGACTTGACGTGTCCCACTGGGAAGCTCTGCTGGCCCCAGCTGGTTCCAAGCATCATTTCTTAGAAAATGTTGCAGACGTCACTCCAGAGCAGGGATCTGCTCAGAGGTGGGGCTGGGCAGAAACCCTGTTTGAAAGGTCTAAGGGCCACACTGGAATGTAGGATTCACTTTTTTTTTTTCTTTTTTTTGAGACGGAGTTATGCTCTTGTTGCCCAGGCTAGAGTGCAATGGCAGGATCTCAGCTCACCACAACATCTGCCTCCCGGGTTCAAGGGATTCTCCTGCCTCAGCCTCCCAAGTAGCTGGGATTACAGGCATGCACCACTGTGCCAGGCTAATTTTGTATTTTTAGTAGAGATGGGGTTTCTCCATGTTGGTCAGGCTGGTCTCGAACTCCCAACCTCAGGTGATCCACCCACCTCGGCCTCCCAAAGTGCTGGGATTACAGGCATAAGCCACCTTGCCTGGCCAGGGATTCACTTTTTTTTAAAAAAAACTTTAAATTATTATTATTGTTTTTTGAGACAGGGTCTGACTCTCTGTTGCCCAAGCTGGAGTGCAGTGGCACCATCTTGGCTCACTGCAACCTCCACCTCCTAGGCTCAAGCCATCCTCCCATCTCAACCTCCCGAGTAGCTGGGATTACAGGCATGTGCCACCATGCCCAGATAATTTTTTTTTTTTTTTTAAATAGAAAGAGGGCTTCACCATGTTGCCCAGGCTGGTCTTGAATTCTGAGTTCAAATGATCTGCCTGCCTTGGCCTCCTAAGGTGCTGGGATTACAGGTGTGAGCTACCACACCCAGCTGCGATTCACTTTTGACCAAGAGAAAAAACTTAAGACGAATCCAGTTGTCCATAAAGTGACAAGGAATATCTGCTGCACATTTGAAGATCTTCTGATCAACTTAATACAGAATCTGGCATCTTTACATCTCCTTAGGGCCAGATGACCATAGCCACTCCCAGCCTCAGATACTTTTTTTTTTTCCATGTAACTCTTTTAATAAATAAAGCATATCCATGGCTTAGATTTTAAATCACATTTACAGATGAGGGAAAACTTCTAGGCCTAAACAGGTAACAGTAAAGTGACTACTGCTGGAAGGAGTGGTGCGCCACACGCACCTTAAGCCTCAACAGTGGGGACTGCAGGGCCAAACACCAAACACATCACCTCTAGGCCAGATGGAGAGTGGAGACCCAGGAAGCCCATGCGACCACCATCTGCCCCTTCCCCTAGTGCTGGAGAACCAACTGGACACTGTGTTACTTTCAGATGAACTGGAGGTGGGTCCTGATCATATTACATGAAGCTTTCCACCACTGTGAACAATTAGGCAAGGCATGAGTGACAAGAGGGGCATCACTGATAAATACAGAGCAATACTGGGGCAGTAAAGAGGAAGCTACAGAGACATTCGTGTTTCTTCAAATATCAGAAGCTTCCACATCATAGCAGGAGAGTTGAGGATGAGCTCCACCTCCTGAAGGCTTAGTCCAAAAACTTCCTGTTGGCATTTGCACCAAACAAGGCTCCCCGGACTTCTGGCATCATCTGCTGGGCTATGAGATCCAGCCGGCTTTCCAGGGTGTTGGAAACCTTTATTTTACGATCCCCATTATAGATCTCAACTCCACCAGCTATGTCTTCAGGCAGGTAGGACTCCTGGTCAATTTGGACATCAACATCGTTTTTGGTGGCAATTTTGTACATAGGGATTGCCTTCTGCACTGCAGCCTTTACCAGAGGGAAATTTTGTTTCCTGCAATGAACAATTGTTCGGGGCTCCAGCAACTGGTACAAACCCTGGAGAACCAGTCCATCCAGCAGCGCTTGGTACCTGGTTGTGTCTTTTACCACCTTGCTGAGTCTCTGTTTTGCTTCATTTAGTAGGTCTGTGATAAGGTCATCTCTCGCTCTGAGGACTTTGAGTCTCGCTTAATTCATCAAATTGGACATCTGAATTTTCTTCTGCTGCTCAATCTGTTTCTCTTTCTTCTCATAATATTCCATAATCTTTAGTCTTTGGGTTTGCACAAGCCAACCTTTCTCTATGTTGAACTCTTCTTCTGCCTTTGCATCTATTTCTTCTGCTTTCTCATTGGCTTCTTGTTCAATGAAAGCCATCATATGCTTTATCTGCTTTTGCACGTCAGCATCGCTGAGAGTCATGGCGAGAGCAATGCTAGGTCGGTGAGCAGCAGGCTCGAGTTTACGTTTAAAGGGTGAGGGGAGATGAATGGGCAAAGGGAAGCCCTGTGCAGATCTCGGTTTCCTTTCTCAGATACTTTCAATATATTGATGAATTTCAGATTTATATTTTCATTTCATGCCTCTCTTCTGAGCTCAGACATCTCTAACTTAGCTATGTCCAAAATGGAACTTTCGATCTTTCATTCTGATTTTGACACTGCTCCAGTCTTTCCTAACTAGGGATAGGTGCCTTGGCATACCAGACACTTCGAGTCATTACATTTTTAAAAAAAAATTTTTTTAAATTCTTTTTTTTCTTTAAACCATTTTTTCTTTTCTTTTCTTTTCTTTTTTTTTTTTTTTTGTTAGGTAGGGTCTTTCCCAGACTGGTCTCAAACTCCTGGGCACAAGGGATCCTCCTGCCTCAGCCTCCTGAGTAGCTAGGACTACAGGCACACACCACTGCACCCAGCTCTTGGAGTCATCTTTGATACTTCATCTCCCTTTACCCCTACATTTTATTAATTATCAAGTCATGTCTGTTTCTTCTCTAAAACCTATCCTAAATCTTACCTCTGATCACCTCTGTAGCTATTGTCTTAGCCTAAGTTACTACCATCTCTATCTTAGATTTCTACAAGTTATCCTAATTGGTTTCCCCTGCTTTCACCATTGCCCCCAACCCCACAGTCGATTTCCCATAGCCCACTCTTCTCTTTTGAAATTGTATATCAGATTGCTTCATTCCCCTGATGAAAATTAATTAATTAATTCTACAAATTAGTATAGGGATCTACAGTGCTCCAGGCACTGTTCCAGGTATTGAGGGATACATTAGTGATGGGGATACATCAATGTTTTGAAACTAAGTATTCAAAAATCCCTGCTGTCATAGAGTTTACAAAACAGCAAACAGTGCCATGAAGGAAAATTAACAATGAAAGGGGTTGGGGAGAGCTGGGGTGGGTGTGCAATTTGAAGCAGGGTGATTATGGGATGTCTCATTAAGAAGACTATATTTGGGTGGCCAGGTGCGGTAGCTCACACCTGTAATCCCAGCACTTTGAGAGGCTGAGGCCGGTGGATCACAAGGTCAGGAGTTCAAGACCAGCCTGGCCAAGATGGTGAAGCCCCGTCTCTACTAAAAATACAAAAAATTACCCGGGTGTGGTGGTGGGTGCTTGTAATCCCAGCTACTTGGGAGCTTGAGGCAGAGGACTTCTTGAACCCAGGAGGCGGAGGTTGCAGTGAGCCGAGATCATGCCACTGTACTCCAGTCTAGGTGACAGAGTGAGACTCCATCTAAAAAAAAGGAAAAGAAGACTATATTTGGGCAAAGATTTGAAGGAGATGAGAAAGTAAGCTTTGTGGATATCTGAGAGAAAATATTCCAGACAGAAGGAACAACATGTGCAAGGTGTTGTGGTGGGAGCACATCTGGGCAGTGCTGAGGAAGAGCAAGGAAATGACAGTGGCCGGAGTGGAGTGGGGAATGGAAGGAGTAGTAAGAACTGAAGTCAGGCAGTCAACGAGAGACTGAAGTCAGGCAGTCAATGAGAAGGCCATTGCTGGGACTGATCTGAAGGCCTTGAGCAGAGAGGTGGCCCTGCCTACCGCACCAACCCCAGCTCCTCTGGTTCCTGCCCTGGTACACGGAATGCATGCTTATTGCTGTTTGAACACACTCAAATATTTCCCTTTTATGGCCTTCACACTTGCTCTTCCCTCTCCCTGGAATTCTCTTCCTCCCAGATCTTTATCCCATGCCTCACCCCTTCACATTATTTATGCTTCTGCTCAATGGATCTTTTCTGACCACAGATTTGAAAATAGCACCCTACCTCCCTTCTGTGTTGATTAGGGTCCTACTAGGAAAACAGGAACTACACTGTGCATTTTCATAAGATAAAGTTTAATACAAAGAACTGGCTACATGGGTGATTGAAAAGGCAGAGACTCCAACCAGGAGAGTGAGGCGACCCAGAGACTAGTAACCAAGACAAGTTGCGACCACCCCTAGGTTGGAGGGACAGAGAAGAGATTTTTTTCCAGGAACAAGGTCACTGTGTAGAAGTGACCTATTCAGCAATGGAGGCTTAAATGAGATGCAGTCACAGTGGAGGCAGAGGACAAGGTGGTGAAAAATCCTGGCAGGCTGCTTGATTCTGACTGCCAATCTCCTACCAGTTGCTCTGAATGGTTAAAGTCCACCAGCTAACAGGAGCCTGGGAAATGCAGCCTGCAGAGATCAGCTCCCCAACAATTCAGAGCCAAGCAGGACAAGCTCTGGAAGCAGACCTGAGGAGCAGGACCTCACCCTGTCCTTACCCAGTTTTATTTTTCTTTAGGTCACTTATCCCTACTCCTATTCCATTCTATTTTGTTCTACTCTAATATGCTCTGTTTAGTTCTTTTCTGTTCTAGTGTTTCTATTCTACTCTCTTCTATTCTATTTTACTGTTTCTATTCATTTGTTCTCTTCTCTTCTATTTTTTACTTGTTTGCTGTCTGTCTCTTCCACTAGGAATGAACTGCACAAAAGTAGAGACTGTTCACCAGTGTAACCCAAGTAGCTAGAACAGTGGTTGGAATATTACAGGTGCCAAATAATTATTTGTTGAGTGAATTAATGAATAAATTTGCTTGCTGTTAAGATTCAAGAGGGCAGGAAATATATATACTGTGTTCATTATGATACACCCAGTGTCTACCACAGTACCTGGTCGGCATGTGTATTAGTTTCCTAGAGCTGTTGTAAAAAATTACCACAAACTTCGTGGCATAAGGCAACATAAATTTATTCTCGTAGTTCTGGAGATCAGAGGTTTGAAATTAAGATGTCAGCAGGGCCACACTCCCTCTGAAGGCTTCAAGGGAGAATCTGCTCTTTCTGCTTCTGATAGTTCCAGGTATTCCTTGGCTTATGGCTGCATCACTGCAATCTCTGCCTCTGTCTTCAGTGGCCTTCTCTTGCGTGTGTTTCTTATAAGGACATTTGCCTTTGGATTTAAGGCCCATCAGATAATCAAGGACCCTGAGATCCTTAACTTGATTACATCTTCAAAATTCTGTTTTCCAAATAAGGTCACATTCACGGGTTCTGGGACGTGGGCATAACTTTTGGGGCGGGAGAAGCAACTATTTAACCTGCTACAGAACTTAAGAAATGCTTGCTGGCTGACTGGCTAGACTGACTAGTTTCCCTGGGTCTACTTTTGCCCCCGCCCAATCCATCTTCCACAATGCCACTAACCTGACCTTTCTAATTAGAAAAAGGCTTCTTTTCTTTTTCGTTTTCTTCTTTTTTTTAAATCATAACTTCCTACTTGGAAGTTTGAAAAAACTTCTGTGTTTTTCCATCCTAGGGGGAAAAAATTCATACTTCTTAGCTCAGCTACAAGATCTTCCATCTGTTGTTCTCTGCGTCCCTATTCAAGTCTCTCTTCTCCCACTCTCCCCACTTTTCACTTTGTGCTCCAACCACGTGGGTGACCAGGGTCCTCTGTACGTTTGTGAAGTATATGCAGTTTCTTCTTTCTCAAATAATTTCCTATCCTTTGACTATTTGGCAAACGCCTATTCATCCTTCAAGTCTCAACCAAAATGTCTCTTCTATGCTGCCATCCCTGCACACTGACCCCACACCCCTATCTAGAATCCTAATATGTAGATGCTCATTTGATATTTGTTTGAATAAGTAAATGAGCCCAAATGGGATGGGGGCTGAGAAGGGTAGGACCTGGATTGGGCTCGGGTCTGGAAGAAAAGGAAAATGGGAAAAGTCACACCTGGTATCTGGGACAGGTGCCAGTGACTGGTGGGATGCTGGGACTGGAAGCATTTGGCCTTTGAGTAATATGGCCTGAGATAGATGTGATGGGAGGCCTGCCTATGGGAGGTGGCAAGATGGCACAGGGGTGTGTGGTCTGGTGTTAGAGGACCAGCAGATGCAAGGCACAGGTGGGCTGTCATGCTACAGAATCTAGTCTTCTCGGGCCACAGTTCCCGGGATGGGATTAATTAACTCAACAGACCACCTTTGTTATGAGACCTGGGCACAGCTGTGGCCATGTCTGAAGGGGGACCCAGGAGCACAGGCAAAACAAAATGCAAAGCCCTGATGACCAGAGGCCTCTCTGGAGACCAGTGGGAGGGGGACGATAAACGGAGGAAACAGATGGGACCTATCCAGCTCTTGGGGATCAAAGAGCCCCCACAAACACCACTCCTTATGTCCACTGAGTAATGGTCTTTAGTTACCTAGGCACAGAGGGTCCTAAAGGAGAGGACTGTAGATCACTGAAGGGACTTGGTCGTGGGCGTCTGAGAGAGGCTCTGGTCTTTGGGAGTCAAGAGCTGTAGGTCCCGGTCATTGAATGACCTGATTGTGAAGCCAAGCCTAAGTGAGCTTGAATGAGGGGTTCTGGTCACTACAGAGCCTTAGAGAGAGGCCCTGGTCACTGTGCGCATGACCTAGGGGCCCTGGTCACTCGGGGGTGGGACTGGGGGCTACATGAGGGGCCCTGATTCCTGAGGAGACTGATCTAGAGGCTGTGGTCACTAAAGGACTTGAGCGGGGGGCTCTGGTGACTGAAGCCTGAATGAGGGGCTCTGGTCAGTGGGGGCTTAAGGGAAAGGCCACTTCTGTTATTTCTGAACTGAGGTGGGGAGGGCTTCTCAGTGCTCCCTGTCAGCCCAGCATTCTCCTGTGCCCTCCCAACCTGACCAGCATGGCTCGCAATAGCCAGAAGATGGCACTGTGGCCTCGCATGATGAGAAGTGGGCAGGCTGCAGGCAGTCCTTGGGGTGAATAAGCTCAGCAGAGACAAGCTCAGGTGCTGCCTCCAGCAGCTTTGGGAGCTGCAAGAATTTGGGAGGGGGTGTGGTAAGACAGACCTTGATCAAACTCTCTGGGGTGATGGCCCAAAGCAGACCCCCTGGAAGCAGAGAATGCTGTGCCATGGGTTAGAAGGCCTCAGTGTCTTCCATACCTCAGAAGGCAGGACGGGCTTGGTCAATAGCTCCAGAGCTCAGAACAAACTTTAATGCAAATGTGGCCCAACATACCCAGATACACTTTCACTCCAGGATGAATGCAGCTGTCCCTGTCACACCACAGATCCAAGACAAATTAAGATGTACCCTGAACATTAAGCTGTCATTTCCCGGCACTCTCAGTATTCCAGAAGGAATTAAGAGTCTGCACTCTGGCACAGTCAGAACTTGTCATAGCCCAGAACTCAATACCTCACTCATAGGGTGTGGCCACATTCCAGAACCATGTCACAGTCCAGGGCCTTGTCATACCCCAGATATAGACACAGAGTGGGGCTCTGGCATCCCTCAAATAATGGCACGTCCCAGGAACCTCCATGTACAGAACAACCCAGGGCCTGTCCTGTCAATCTTTATATGCTGGCACTTCCCAGGGGCTTGTGACAGCCCCTGCTTGGCCCTGAGCTGTGATAGCATCTGGTATGTGACAGCTTGGATGTGACAGGGCCCTGGGATATGGCAGTATTGAGTATACAACAGAGTCCTGAAATGTCCCTGTATTGAGGGTTGACAGGGCCGTGGGCTGTGACTTTATCCACAGTGTGCAGTAACTGATTCCAAAACTCACACCTGTGGGTCTGGCCGTCATCAACAAGTATTAGTGATCAGAATTCAAAGCAATTATGGTGACAAGCCCCGTGGGGGATACAGAGTGTACAAAGCAGTGATTCTCAAACTATCCATAGTGACAAGACCAATTTTATTCTAAAAATTTGCATTTCAAATCCATTGCAGATTGACATTTTTGTAAAATGCAATTAAATTGCTAGAAAAACAAAATTTGGCCAGCGTGGTGGCTCATGCCTGTAATCCCAGCACTTTGGGAGGCCGAGGCAGGCGGATAACCTGAGGTCAGGAGTTTGAGACCAGCCTGGCCAACATGATGAAACCCCATCTCTACTAAAAATACAAAAATTAGCCAGGTGTGGTGGTGGGCGCCTGTAATCCCAGCTACTCAGGAGGTTGAGGCAGGAGAATCGCTTGAACCCGGGAGGCGGAGGTTGCAGTGAGCCGAGATCGCACCATTGCACTCCAGTTTGGGGGACAAGAGGGAGACTTTGTCTCAAAAAGAAAAAAAAATAAAAGAAAAAAAATTTAAAAAGACACAAAATATGAACCCAGTTTGTAAAAATAAACTTTTTATTTTGCAATAATTTTAGATTTGCAGAAAAGTTGCAGAGAGTGGACAGTTACTGTGTGTCCTTCATTCAATTTCCCCTAATGTTACTATCTTAGATAACTGTGGTACATTTATCAAAACTAATACATTAGCAATGGCATGGTACTATTCACTAAACTACAGACTCTCTTCAGATTTCAGCAGTTTTTCCACTAATGTCCTTTTTTGGTTTCAGAATCTAATTCAGGATACCATATGGCATTAGGTGTACTTTTTGTTATTAGATTAAATGATAAATAATTATTCTGTCAAATTGCTATAAACATTTCAAATGCTTACTCTCCATTTCTGAACTTAATTTCTCATGGGAACAAATAACTTGTAGGTGGATACTGGCCTGTAGGCCACACCTTGAGTAGTGCTGGTATAAAATGGCTACCTGTCATATATACGGTGGTGTGGCAGGGAAGTGAGGGGTGGGAAGCAACTGGCATTTACAACTAGAGCACAGGGGTGCGGAGGAAGCAAAGGTGGTGGTCATGTGGATGGGTCTTGGCCATGGAACACAGTAATGGAAATGGGAAGCTTTTGGAATGCAGTCCCAAAAGATACCTAGTAAGATGGTGATCCTGCAAGTGTGCATTTGTGTGCATTTTTTGAAGTTTTGTTGTAAATACCTGCAACAACCAGCAGGTCCTGATGATTATTTATGAGCTCATTGAGCTACAAATGTGGGTAGAGAACTTATAATTTTTTTTCTTTTTCTTTTCTTCTTATTTTTAGAGAGGAGAAGAAATACCACACACACGGATCAGATGCCTCCAAGCTGAAGAAGGTGAGGCATAGAGATCTCTTACCACGAGGGAACATATCTGAGCCAGTCAGCACCAAATATGTTAGCAGTGGCAGGTATCTGAGTTACTGGCAGCGAATCTGTACCCGTCTGCAGCAACCTCAATTCTTGCCTCCGTAGAAGAAAGAATTCAGCCAGGCACGGTGGCTCACGCCTGTAATCCCAACACTTTGGGAGACTGAGGTGGGAGGACCATGTGAGGTCAGGAGTTTGAGACCAGCCTGATCAAAATGGAGATGCCCCATCTCTACTAAAAATACAAAATTAGCCGGGCATGGTAGCGCATGCCTATAATCCCAGCTACTCAGGAGGCCGAGGCAGGAGAATCGCTTGAACCCAGGAGGCAGAGGTTGAGGTGAGCTGAGACTGCGCCATTGCACTCCAGCCTGGGCAACAAGAGGCGTAACTGTATCTAAAAAAAGAAAGAAAGAAAGAAAGAAAGAAAGAAAGAAAGAAAGAAAGAAAGAAGAAAGAATTCGACTGAGGAGCATAAGGCAGAATAAAGGACCAACGCAAATTTCAGAGCAGCAGTGGAAGTGTATTAAAAAGCTTTAGAATAGTAAGGAAAGAAAAGTAGGGAAGTACACTTGGAAGAGGGCCAAGTGGGTGACCTCAGAAACCAGGTGCCGAGAACTTATAATTTGAAAAAACAAAGTTGGCTCTGGAGATTCCACAGTCTGACCTAGGCCCCTGCCAGTCCAATGACTCTGGTGAGTCAACGTTGTCTTTTAGACTTACGTCTAAGATTGCACGACATGAGATCCGGAAGCACAAAGGTTCAGGGATAGCAAACTCCCCCCGAGGAGGGAGGAAGGGAACAGGACAAGGTGGATGTGTTCATGCTTCAGGGCTTCATCCTGCCCACGTTATGATTTGGGACTCCAGCAAACGGAGAAGGTAAACACACTGGTCTTAGTCTCCCAGTGACTGTACGGTGGAGTAAATAAAGTAACCCCAAGGAGGATTCTGAGGATGAACTGAGAGTTATATGCAAGTGTTGGCATGATGTCTGGCATGAAGTAGGAGCTCCCCCTTTCTGCTCAGGACAGTCCTTGTGGGGTGATCAGTTTTCTTATCTTTAACTGCTTCTTTTCCTCCAGGTTCCATTGGTTTCATAAAGCTGTAATCAAGGTCCTAGTAGGAGGTGCCTGGCCTAGGTCTCATCACATCCTGGATTCTGTCAGCTTCCTTCTCTTTGCATTAGTGCCACTCATCCTTCAGGTGTCAGATGGAAGCCTTCAGTGGGTTTCACAACACTTCCCTCCCATCACCTCTAAGATGCGTTTGCTGCTAAACACTTTCTGTAGTCTATCATTATTGCTATTTGATTATGAGTATAGTAACAGCAAAAACCATGCATGTCTTATTTTCCACTCTATTTCCAGCACCTAGCCAGTGTCTGGCCCAAAGTCAACATTCAGTAAACCGTTGTTGGATGAATAATTGGAAGTAAAGTATGTGATTTTTTCTTTAAAATATTTTGAGTGTAGTTAACAGACAGTAATAAACAATGCACAGTCAGGTGTCAAATAATCTTTTCTTGGAGCTGAATAGGTTGCCTGGAAAAAAGATAGATCTGATATATATGAATTCAATATACCATAAAAATGGAATAAAAAGTCCTTGGGGGACAGGTGCAGTGGCTCACGCCTGTAATCCCAATGCTTTGGGAGGCCAAGGTGGGAGGATCGCTTGAGTCCACGAGTTTGAGATCAGCCTGGGCAACACAGGGAGATCCCTATCTCTACAAAAAAAAAAAAATATTAGCTGGGTGTGGGGGTGTGCTCTTGTGGTCCCAGCTACATGGGAGGATTACTTCAGTTCGAGGAGGCTGAGGCTGCAATGAATGGTGTTTGTGCCACTCCTCTCTACCCTGGGTGACAGAGCAAGATCCTGTCAAAAAAAAAAAAAAAAAAAAAGTCATTGGAAAAGAATAACATTTTTTTTGAAATGGAGTTTCGCTCTTGTTGCCCATGCTGGAGTGCCATGGTGTGACCTCGGCTCGCCGCAACCTCTGCCTCCCGGGTTCAAGCAATTCTCCTGCCTCAGCCTCTGAAATAGCTGGGATTACAGGCACTTGCCACCACGCCTGGCTAATTTTTTGTATTTTTAGTAGAGACTGGGTTTCACCATGTTGGCCAGGCTCATCTTGAATTCCTGACCTCAGGTGATCTGTCCACTTCAGACTCCCAAAGTGCTGGGATTAGAGGTGTGAACCACCGCACCCGGCCAAGAAATTTATTCAATATAAAGTTCTGGGAAAACTGGTTACCATCAGATCAGCCTAGATCCTCTTCTCACATTGTATACCAAGTACTTTCCAGATGAACTAAAGAGCTTTAAAAAAAAAATTCCCAGAAACACCAAAATATTTATCAAATCTCTGGAAGGAAGTAATGTTTCCATCTTAGAAGCAGTAGAAGTGATCACAAAGGAAAAGATTAACTGACTTGGCTATGGAAGTATTTTAAACTTTAGCACGTCAAAAAATAAAAGTTAAGCAAAATAAAAAAGGCAAACTAGGGAAATATTTGCAGTCAGCTGCATCAAGAACTCCCATAAACTGACTTCAAAAGAATACACTGAGGCAGTGAATAGCAGGAAAAATACATGATCAGATGATTTTCCAAAAGAAGAAAGACATAAAATGGTGCTTAATCTTCATAATTAAAGAACTCCAGGAAGGAGAGGTCAGTGGTGGCCAAAGAGTCAGGGAGAATTTTGCAGGGGAGATAGAGTGTAGGCTTGTTCTTGAAGACAGACTTTAAAGAGACGGAGGCTAGAGATGCTCACATTAGTGGGGCCTCCCCTGCCTACTGACCTCTCCTGTGTTCCCTGACTTTACAGAGCTTCTGAGGCCTAGAACTGGATTCTAAGTGTCTCCTGGGCCACCATAATCTCTCAGTAATGGAAGCAGCTTTGCTCATAGAAGCATACCACTGTGGAACTTAGGGAAGTCTGGCAGAGGGGAGTTCTGGAAGGAGGATTCTGCAGCAGTGGGGAGCAGGGCAAGGGCCTTGAGCTTCCCATCCCTATCCCCACCTCTTTCCCCAGCAGTCTGAGAGTTTTCTGACTTCAAAACTAACTGCTTGCCCAGCCTTGTCCCCAACCTCTAATTGGAGTTGGGCTGTTCCTTTTTAACAGCTTTCCCAGGAATGTGAACAAAACTTTGATTCCTCTGAACAGTTTGAACTGGCATTTTCATTTTAGGGTCTTTTCTTTATACTGTATTACTGTGAATCTATAGCTTTAAAAAATTAAACAAGCAATACATAGTTAATGAAGAAAGTACTGATATAGATGGCATTTTATGAAAGTTTTTCTGAAGAACAGAGGAAGAGAAAACATAAGATATAAATAGCTCACCTACGTCAAATTTCCAAAGCACAGGATTCGGATCACACAATAAGGAGACCCTGGCACTGGGCTTTCTGGTGCCTCTCCACTAGGTTCCAGGCCTGGCTAGATCAGGACATCTCACTGGGAGGCCACATTGGAGAGATGTCTTGACATCGTTATTGCCTCAGGGCCAAAAGCCCCGATTCACTCTTGCAACTTTCTCCTGCCAGGCCTCCCACTCAGCTTCCTTTCTGGTCTAAAGATTGTGACTCATCCTCAGCCGTGCATGGCGGCCATTCTCAATCTTTTCTCCACCACCCACACACAATGGATGACATCCATATTCATACACACTCTCAAAGGTTAAACCCAATTTTATCGAAACCCTGGAAGAATTTTGGCAGGAAATCAAAGCCAATGGCAAAAATAACTATTACATTTCAATGCAATACAATGACTTGAAAATGACATGACAATTGGTGTGTTAGCAATCTTCCCACCGCTGCTGGGTGCATGTGTAGCACAGGTTTTGGAGAAGCAATTCCTGAGAGCTGGTTGTGGTGCCACTCCCTCTTCTCCCCAGTGAGGGGGACATTATTATAGGGGTAACTTAGTAGTGTGTCACTGTTAAGCCTCATGCATCTATTTTTAATTGCAGTTATTGGGGCTTATTGTGTATCTGTTTACACGTCTGTTTTTTTTTTTTTTTTGAGATGGGGTCTTGCTCTGTTGCCCAGGCTGGAGTGCAGTGGCGCAATCTCGGCTCACTGCAAGCTCCGCCTCCCGGGTTCACGCCATTCTCCTGCCTCAGCCTCCCAAGTAGCTGGGACTATAGGCACCTGCCACCACACCCGGCTAATTTTTTTTTTTTTTTGTAATTTTTAGTAGAGACGGGGTTTCACCGTGTTAACCAGGATGGTCTCAATCTCCTGACCTCATGATCCGCCTGCCTCAGCCTCCCAAAGTGCTGGGATTACAGGCGTGAGCCACTGTGCCCTGCCTATGTCTGTTTTCACAAATAAACTTTTCTGTTAATTACTGTCTCTTTAGTGTCCAGCACAGTGCCTGACATTAATCAAGAGGTTAAACAAATGACATTAATCAATGATTAAACAAATGAGGGAACAAGCCCACTTTGCCGTGAAGCTTGTATGCCCCTTGCTCTGACTCTAAGAAATTCTGCCTTTCCTGTCTTCTAATCTCTGGCCAGCCCACCAGCAGCACTCTGCAACATTTTCTAAACACAGTTTGCCTTCTTGTTTGAACTGTTTGTGCTAGTCCAATATGTCAACCCTGACACCTTGGCCCTGTTTTCTGGACGTCTTTACTCAACACTTTTGTCTTTTCCAGTCCTTAAGAGTCTTTGAGATAGTCTCAAGAACTGGAGACTGAGAGGTTTCTCTTAACTCTCCCTTCCCTAGCAGGAGCTCTGGGTTGGCTCTCCACGTCGATTTTGAATATTTGACAGTAGATTTATGCCTTATCCACTTATTTTATAGCACCCAGAGCATGTAGTGCAGGCCTAGACAAATAGTAAGTCCATCTCCTTTGTAGTATATATCACATTTTCTTTCTTCTTTTCTCTCTCTCTCTCTCTCTCTCTCTCTCTCTCTCTCTCGACACAGTCTTGTTCCATAGCCCAGGCTACAGTGGAGTGTAGTGGCACAATCTTGGCTCACCGCAACCTCCGCCTCCGGGATTCAAGCAACTCTCCTGTCTTAAGTCTCCTGAGTAACTGGAACTATAGGCACATGCCACCATGCCTGGCTAATTTTTTTTTTTTTTTTTGTATTTTTAGTAGAGATGGGGTTTCACCTTGTTGGTCAGGCTGGTCTCAAACTCCTGACTTCAGGTGATCCATCCGCCTCGGCCTCCCAAAGTGCTGGGATTATAGGCATGAGCCACCGCGTCTGGCTATGTATCATATTTTCTATTAAATAAATAATCATACAGTTTGTCTAACAGCTGTGTCTCCTAATTGGAGGTGAGTTTCACAAGGACATGAATTCTATTTTTTTTAGACAGAGTCTCACTCTGTCGCCCAAGCTTGAGTGCAGTGGCATGATCTCGGCTTACTGCAACCTCTGCTTCCTGGGTTCAAGCAATTTTCTGCCTCATCCTCCCAAGTAGCTGGGGTTACAGGCGTTCACCACCACGCCTGGCCAACTTTTTGCATTTTTAGTAGAGACGGGGTTTCACCACGTTGGCCAGGCTGGTCTTGAACTGCTGACCCCGTGAGCTACCCACCCTGGCCTCGCAAAGTGATGAATTCTATTTTATACACTGTTGTTTCCCCAACACTTTGCACAAGGCTCAATACACAGCGGAGGTCAATAAAATTGTGTGGTAAGAGTGAATGAATGAATGAATGAATGAATGAACGCATCGACTGAATGGCTGACTTGTTATACTTTTGATAAATGGGAGGGTTTTGTTTTTTTTTTCTGAAAAAAGGCCTTAATGCTGAAGGTTCTGTTTGTAGAGGGAAAAACAGGCCTTAGGGGCAGTTGGTAAACAAGAATAGTGGTTAATGTTTAAAGGAACTCCATGGGCAGCTCCATCAAGTGCAGGGAGCCCAGCATGAGTTAAAACAAAGAGGAAAAAATGGCTCTGGGAATGGGGGGAACAGGAATAGGGATGGTGAATCACAGTTTCCTATATCTGGCCCAGCAAGTTTTCCTGTAATTTGTATTTACCTTAGACCCTGTACTAAGTTCCCAGAGGATGTGGCGTAAAAGTGTGGAAGCTGGTTTGTTTATGTTACACTGTTCATGTGGATTACTGCGTGGCAGAAACATTTTGGAGGGTTATTGCTAATCACCCCAATGTATGTGGGCTGGGGCTGGGGTGGTCAAAGCCGGCCTTTTGGGGGACAACCCTGGGATTGCATCAATTAGCCCAGTAGGGCCCACACCTCCTCATGAGACCCGGGCGCAGCTGTGGCCCCTCTCTGGACAAAGGGCATAGAGATGGAGCAGAAGGCAGAGCCTTGGAGATGAGAGGCTCCAACAGCTTCTCAGGGGAGCAGAGGGAAGCAGAAGACAGTTGCGTGGCCTGAGGGAACCTGCCCAGTTCTTGTTATGCTCACTAGACCTTAATTAAAGACCTTTGGTCATGCAGCTCTTAGCTCTTAGGTCAGGGTCCCTGAGGAATGAGGCTGATCAAGACTGTTAAAGGTCTAAGCACATTAAAGATTATGCTTGGTTTCTACATGTTATTCAAAACAAAATGGTATAAGCCATAAAATAAGTACAAAGACAGTTATTAAAATGTATCCTACGATGGTCATATTGATGGTCTTTTGCAAATACTGAATTCTTTTTTCTTTTTTTTTGAGACGAAGTCTCGCTCTGTCGCCCAGGCTGGAGTGCAGTGGCATGATACTGGCTCACTGTAACCTCTGCCTCCCGGGTTCACGCCTTTCTCCTGCCTCAGCCTCCCGAGTAGCTGGGACCACAAGCGCGTGCCACCATGCCTGGCTAATATTTTGTATTTTTAGTAGAGATGGGGTTTCACCATGTTAGCCAGGATGGTCATGATCTCCTGACCTTGTGATCTGCCCGCCTCAGCCTCCCAAAGTGCTGGGATTACAAGGGTGAGCCACCGTGCCCAGCTGCAAATCCTGAATTCTTAAAAAACTTTTTTTTTCCTGTTTTGTGGTTTCTGCTTTCGTAATGTCATAGCTCTTTCTTATCAGCTTATTGAAGAATCCGTCCCTGATGAGGGGTCTGAGGGAGGATTCCTGTCAATGAAACTTGAATGAAAACTAGAGAAACATGTCCTTAGCTCACGGAGAAGCAGAGTGAGGACCCCGATCATTGATGGGCTCAGTGAGGACCCTGGTTACGAGGGGACTGAGCGAGGGTCCCTGGGAGGCCTGTGAAGGAGACCCCTGGTCACTGAGGGGGCTGAGCTGGGGCACCTTTGTTGAGGTGTCTCAGAGAAGGTCCCTAGTTACTGACTGGGGTGAGGGTGAGCTTTGGTCCCCGAGGAGCCTAAACAAGATGCTCTGGTCATTGGGGACCTGTGGAAAAGTACCTGATCACTGAGGGGTCTGAGTCAAGGGCCCTACTTGCTAAGGGCCTGGGTGGAGGCATCTGGTCACTAAAGCCTGAAGGAGAGGGTCCTGATCAGTGGTTCCTGAGTGACAGACTCTATTACTGAGAAGGCCAAGGAGGACGTTTGTGTCACTGAGTTAGGGTGACCAACTCCTGACAAAACTGAGGGTGGGGGCCCTGGCTCTCAGAGGGTTGAAGAAAGGGCTCTGGACACTGAGACGACTGAGGGTATTCAGTCAACGGGAAGTATAAATGAGGTGCTTTCCCCAGCAAGTATGGGCTCACATAGGTGGGACAAACTGCCCAATGTGGGATCTGGTAGCTGAGATTTCATGGCCGGGTTAAACCACAGTGGTCCTTAATTCTTCCTTCCTCTTCCTCCTTTGGTCTGACCTGCAGGTCTTCTAGATACCAGTAGATGGCACTGCAACCTCACATGTGGAGGGGGCAGCTGGCTTAGGTCCCAAGATGGGGCCCAGGTGCAAGCAGGTGAGACGTCAGAGAGAGAGAGGAAATTAGTTGCCCCTCTGACCAGATTCCCTGGAGAACCAGGCTTGGTGGCTTAGATCCCCTAAGCACAGCCACCTAGAGGCCAAGTCCTGATATCACAGACCAACTAGTTCCAAATACACTCTTACTTTTTATGTTGGATTCATTCATATGTTTTTTGTTTTTTTTTTCAGCAAGTGTACATCCAATATATGATAGAATTTGAGTTAGGTGCTGAGGATACAAGGGTGATTAAGCAAGGTCACTATTTTTAGAAGCTCATGGTGTCGGAGGTGAAAATTAATATACATAAAATAATTACAATAAATGTGATAAGGACTGAAGAACAAGGATATGCACAATGCTTTGGAGGCCCAGGGAAGGTCTGAATATGCAATTTGAGGAGGTTGTGAATGTGTGAGGAGGAAGAGGTAACATTGAAACAGGGTCTCAAAGCATGAACAGGGATTTTGTTTGTGAGGCACACATGAGGGGAAGTATCTGGGGCAGGAGCAAAGGTGTGAGTAAGGATGTGAGGTGTGTGAGAGAGCCTGGGGTGTCAAGGGATCTCCATGCGATCCAAAGCATCTGGGAAATAGAGAACACTATAGAGGTGGGCTGGGAGGATGGTGAGGAAGAGGAATGACATATAGATATGGGGGAAGATCATTAAGAATCTTATACCCATATTTAGGGCTTTGGTCGTAGTCCTTAAACAGATGAAGAATCAGGAGAATTTTCAACAGGCAGCTGAAATATTCTGGTTTCTGTTTAATTACTTTGGTAGCCAAGTTGTAATTAGAGGAGGGATAGACTGCAGGCAGAAACCCAACTAGGCAACCAAGTTAGAATTTATGAGAGTTAAATAAAGAAGGATGTTATGGAAAAGAAAACAGATCTGAGGGGTGTTTAGGAGGAAGGATGAGCAGAATTTTGTGTCAAAGTAGATGTGAAAAGTAAGGGAGAACGAGGAATGTAGAAAAATAATAAATATTAACGTTTACTAAACATTTAACATTTGTAATACTTTATCTCAATAATCGTAACAGCACTCTCTAAGGTAGGAATTATTACCCCTGTTTTCAGATGAGGCAACTGGAGCTCAGAGAGGCTACGTGATTTGTCTAAGGCCACACAGCTAGTTCTGTCCCCTGCCTGGTTTTCCTATGTTAAGCCTTTTCTGTCTCCAGCTTCCCCTCCAGAGTGAGATTTAGGAAATCCTTCCTTAAAATCCTCCAGTGGCCCCCTATTGTGTACTTCACAGTTGCATCAACCTTTCTCCACCTCATTCTAAAAATCAGGCAGGCAGGACTGCTGGCAACTCCCCAAAGGGCTAACTTTTCCTGCCTGTGTGCACTTTCATATGTGGTACACTGCTGACAACTCCCCGAGGGGCTAACCTTTCTCGTCTGTGTGCACTTGTATACGTGCTGCACCGCTGACAACTCCCCAAAGGGCTAATCTTTCTTGCCTGTGTGCACTTGTATGTGTACTGCCCTGCTGATGCACATTCCAACTGACACCTTCACACATGCTGGCTCCTTCCGCCTCATCTGCACCTCCCTCCTACCCACTGACCTTATTAACTTATACTTGTCTTTCGAATGTCGTTTCCTTAGGGTAGATTTTATGACTCACCCTCAAGTCCTTGAGGTTAGGTCTATGTATAATGTACTGTCACAGCATTTAGTACTTTTCTTTCATAGCATAGATCACAATTATAATTAAGTCACTATTTTCATAATTACTAGCTTAACGTCAATTTCTTCCACTGGATTATATATGTTTTTTGAGGTGACGGAGGGGCTACTTGAGGGGTATTCATAGCAGTTTTGTTGTAGCAACAAAAATACCATGAATTAGTTCATAAAATGTGATTAAATATTCCTTATAATGGAATATAATGCAGCCACTAAAATGAATGAGAGCTCATGCCACCCTCTCTCAATTTCCAGCCAGGCCCTGTTGACAGAAGAGAAGACTCAAGCCTGATGTGCAGACAGCTCTGCATGAGACACAGCCACCAGATAGAAATGGCCAGAGGGAAGGGGAGCCCAACTTCCATACTGCCTGGAATAACACATATCCTGGGGACAGGTTTACACTGATTTCTGGGTGGTGTCTGGTGATTTTGTCAGACTGCGAAGAGCTAATGCAAGGCATATATTGGAGTTAATCACTTTTGTGAGCAACTGAGCTCTATCTGTTGGATCTTCTGAGAATAAGTGTAAGATGTTCCATTTATTTATTTATTTATTTATTTATTTATTTATTTATTTAGACAAAGTCCTCCTGCTCTGTCGCCTAGGCTGGAGTGCAGTGACCATAGCTCACTGTAATTTTGAATTACCAGACTTAAGTGATCCTCCTACCTCTGCCTCCCAAAGTCCTGGGATTATAGGCACAGCCACCATGCCTGGCCTGCATTTGTGTATCTCCTGGCCTTACCCCTCCTTAGTCAAGGGTTACCTCTGGGGTGTTAGCTGCCTCACATTTTGAGGCTGTGTATGCAGCAGTGTGCCCTAGGCAAAAGGTGAAGCTGAGTCCAACTGCTGACAGATTCCCTCTACAGGAAGTTAGTTGCCGTCCTGCTTCCTGATCAACTAGCTGGAGAAAAATATAAGCCAAGATGTGGGTTGGGACCAAAGGACGCATCTGATACATCAATCAAGTCTTCTTCCCTAACCTTCCCAGTTTTTGCCCAATGGATTAATGAATAAACTGGCAGTGAGATTAGGGATGTTAACTAGGTTTTGGCTCATAATAGAATTCTCTTGGCTGTGTCTTATTTGGCTACTGCCACAGCCAAATACGCAAATTGCCAATTAACAGTGACAAACTCTTAATCCATATTATGAGACCATAATTTAATGGGATCAGCCAGCTAATGGTACCAGCTAGATTGTTTTTAGACATGTTTCATTACATAGGTGACAGACATTTGTCCTCATTGGAATAGACACTTTTTCTGAATTTGGGTGTTTCTTCTCCCTTTGTCACACTCCTGCCAGCACTGACATCTGTGAACTTACTGAAAGTCTTATGTATTGTCATGGAATCATATATACTTTTATATCCTGTTATCAGTTATTTAATGCTGCATAATAAACCATCCCAAAACATAGTGGCTTAAAACAGTAACCATATATTATTGCTCATGAATCTGTGGGTCGCCAGGTTGATCAGCTGCTGGTTGACTGGTCTAGGATGACCTCATTCACATGTCTGGTGGTTGGCTGGCTGATGGCTGGGTGACATGGGAGACTGGGACATGTGTATTATCAAGTATCAAGCTACCCTGACCTTATTTACATGGCAGGGTCAGGGCTCCAAAAGAGAGACCAGAAGTTTGAAGCTTACATTTAGAACTAGCATGATGACACTTCTGCTGCATTCTATTGGCCAAAGCAAACCATAAGACCAGTCTAGATTCAGTGTGTGAGGAAATAGACTTTCTTGATGGAAGGATTGAAAAGTCACATTTCAAAGAGTATGGATACAGGGGAGGCAGGGGAAGCATAGGATCTTTTATTTTATTTTATTTTATTTTTTGAGACTGAGTCTCACTCTGTTGCCCAGGATGGAGTGCAGTGGCGCAAGCTCAGCTCACTGCAAGCTCCGCCTCCCGGGTTCACGCCATTCTCCTGCCTCAGCCTCCTAAGCAGCTGGGACTACAGGTGCCCACCACCATGCCCAGCTAATTTTTTTTTTTATTTTTAGTAGAGACGGGGTTTCACCATGTTAGCCAGGATGGTCTCGATCTCCTGATCTTGTGATCCACCCACCTCAGCCTCCCAAAGTGCTGGGATTACAGGTGTGAGCCGCTGCACTCAGCCAGGGCCCATTGTTGTAATTAATGTATCACAGCTCTGTCAAGAAATTTTTCATAGAAAAAGAAGACAAAGAACCAATGTCCATGCCATTCATTGATTTCATTATGGGACCTACAGTGGGTTGAATTGTGTTCTGCAAAAAGATATGTTGAAGTCCTAACCCTGGTACCTTTGAAGAGGACCTTATTTAAAAATAGGGTCTTTGCAGGTGTAATCAAATTAAGATAAGGTCAGACTGGATTACAGACACCTAAACTCAATGATTGGTGTCTCCATAAAGAGAGAAAGATTTGAAAACTCTCAGATACAGAGGAAAGAAGGACCTGTGAAGATGAGGACAGAGATTGAAGTGGTGCAGTTACATGCCAAGGAATGACAAGGATTGCTGGGAGCTATCAGAGGTAAAGAATGATTCTCTCCCAAGCCTTTGGAGAGAGTGCCTTGCTGAGACCTTGGGCTTCTAGCTTCTAGAACCATGATATAACAAATGAATATGTTTCTGTTGTTTTAAGTCACTAATTTTGTGGCACTTTCTTATGGCAGCTCTAGGAAGCTAATATAGACCCCATCAGACAGAAGTTGCTGGCATTACAGAGAAATGACTGTTCAGCTTTGACTCCAGCTGGGGGACAATTTCTTGTGAGTTAGGCATCTTGTCTTGCTGTTGATGATTTATGCTCTCTGCCAGATTCATATATTCATGTCTCCAAGTCAGAATAAAAAGGCCCAGGGATTAAGAGTTGGAGATGGGAGCATCACCACTCATAATTATACTTCAATAATCATTCTCAAAATGCTGTCTTTCTCTAACCAAGATTCTTTTACTACCAAAGTATTTAGCACCTTAGGGTTCAAAGTGAAACAAAAACAGAAACAAAACAAAACAAAACAAAACAAAACAACAAAACCAAAGCAAGGTGAGAGATAGTTTCACTAGGGGTCTGTAATAATGATCCCATTATATTGGAAATTGGAATCTGGTCATTTCACATTTCTCATGCCACATGCAGAAATGGAAAAAAGATGTCCTGCTGTTATCTAGGATAATTAATCTTTTTTAAAAATTAATTTTTAAGTTGACTAATATAAATTGTATAGATTTTTTAGTGTACAACATGTTTTGATACATGAATATACTGTAGAATGGTTAAATTGAGCTAATTAATATATCAATTAACTCAAGTACTTACATTTTTTCTGTGGTGAGAAAGCATAATCTACTCTCTTAGCAATTTTCAAATGTATAATATGTTGTCACTAACTATGGCCATCATATTGTACAATAAATCTTCTGAGCTGATTCTTCCTGTTTAACTGGAGGAAACTTTTGTGCCTTTTGATCAGTGTCTCCCCAATATCTCTACTCGCCCATCGCCCCAACTCCCAGCCCCAGCCACTGGTAACTTCTATTCTACTCTCTGCTTCCATAAGTTTGACTTTTTAAAGGTTCTACATATTTCTGAAATCATGCAGTATTTGTCTTTCTGGCTGGTTTTACTTCACATGATGTTTTCCAGGTTTCTCCATATTGTCACAAATGAAAGGATTTCCTTCTTTATAAGGGCTGAATATATCCCACATTTTCTTTATCCATTAGGATGATTAATTTTGACTACAACTGGAGAAAAGTGCTTTTCTTCTCTCAATTGTTCATTTCATGTGGAGGGAGCTCTTTAGAGTAACAATGCTAGCCTCCCTCTCCAGAAGAGAAGTCAATGACTTAGCTAACTGATACATTTGGGAAGAACAAGCTTCAGCTTTCCCAACTGTCTCTTTGGGATCCAGGTTGACCTCGAAAGCATGCACTTCGAAGGACATTCTAAAGGGGCTTGCCCCATTGGTAGACCTCAGTTTTCCAGTATGATCTACAGCCGTGTAGGCAAACCTCTCTTTATTTCTGGGATTCACTATTAGATAGTTATCTTATCCAGTGACATAAACCCTCTTTCTAGTATTAACTTTGTCAGTCATAGAAATGATTATTGGCTTCTACCTTTTAACTGGTGTTGAACTCAGGAGAGGGAAAGATGTGCCGTTTATTGAGGATCCACACAACTTCAACATCTCATTCACTGGACCAGGAGCCTTAAAAAATAAACAGGGAGTGAAATTTGGAGACCCAGCTAATACGTTAAGAGGCTTTTGGTGAAGTCAGTTTTGGGTTTGGACTTGAGCAAGCATACATTTGTGATTGCAGTGGTTTTGTGGAAGCTTTTAGTAAGCCAGAAGGCTCTTTTAATGGATGTAATTGGTTTTTATCAGTTGTAGCTGGGCAGGAAGTTTCAGGTTTTCATTGCTGGCCAGGGGGGAACTTTTTTTTTTTCTTGTGATGGAGTCTGGCTCTGTCGCCCAGGCTGGAGGGCAGTGGCATGATCTTGGCTCACTGCAACCTCCACCTCCTGGGTTCAAGCAATTCTCCTGCCTCAGCCTCCCAAGTAGCTGGGACTACAGGTGTGTGCCATCACGCCTGACTAATTTTTGTATTTTTAATAGAGACAGGGTTTCACCATATTGGTCAGGTTGGTCTCGAACTCCTGACCTCAAGTGATCCACCCTCCTCGGCCTCCCAAAGTGCTGGGATTACAGGTATGAGTCACCATGCCTGACCTCAGGTGGGACTTTCACCTTGGTGGGACCTCACAAGTCTTGGAACTTTATCCACAGGTGAGGATCTGTTTTTAATATGAGCCAGGCTCTGGGCTGAACTTAGGGGAGCAGTAGATGGGTCTTGTCTGCCTTCAGCCAAAATGTCTCTGTCAAGGTGCATGTGGGTGTCCTTAATATTCAAAAGGGTAGGCCTTAGCCAGATGCCACTGTGGGCAGGGTTTGAGGATGGCTCTGTAAAGGCACAACTATAGCAAAAGTGAGAGCTTTGGGTGTAATGTGCTGTAGATTATTCTTGAACTACAAAGGTATCAGAGCTAGGATATGTGCATGAGCCACGTGAGGGCTATGAAGATGCTGGTGAGCTGCAGTGCCTTAGTAAGCAGGGACAGCTGAAGTAATGCTTCAATCAAGGAGAAGAGAGAGAAGAGAAACAAAGAGAAAGGAGAGTCCTGTATCTGTAAAAGACACCCTGAATCTTTTAGATGTGGGCAGGATGCAGAACAATTATTTATCAGTTGTGGTATTCACCATTGTAAGTAGGCTGCTCCAAATCTGACCCACTAAGATGTTTTGAAATGACTTTATCCAAGAAAGGGAACTATGGAGAGACTATCCTGGAATTCTTATGGCTTATCTCAGGCTCAAGTGCTACTCTCATTATATCTTGAGAAGACTAAGATACATGAATAAAAAAGGAAAAGGAGATGCAACTAGATGTAATTGCTCTTAAAGAGAGTATCAGAAAATATAAGCTGATGGAATTATTATTAGCTCAGAAACAGTCATTAGGTCCTAAGTAAATCTAACAAGATAAAAAAAGTGTAGATTTCAATGCTGGCTGAAATTACTCCTTCAAAAAGGATCTAGGTATAGAAAACTATTAAGGTGCAGCATCTCAAAATTGGGGTGGAGAGAGAGACAGAGAAAGGGAGGGAGGGAGGGAGAGCATGAGGGAAATCATAGCATGAGCAAATAGGGACTTCTTCCTTAAAGATGGGGACAGATACACAAGCTAGTTACAGAAACACTTAATGGGGTTGAGGGGAAGACCAGAAAGATTATTGTAAAGTACTAAATGCATCACTAGGAGTTTCCAGATAACAGCTTATTGTATGTCATATCTCTGCTATGTGGAGGTTTAAGTACTCCCTGTGTCCTGAGAAAATATGTCTGAAATATTTATAAATCAGGGACCTAAGCACAGCAGAGATAAGAAGTATTAATGTGGGACTAGGAAGAAAAATGATGCATTGGGTCTAGGTTTAGGTTGGATGCTGGTCTGTTGAGAGAACACCTTCTGTGTGGGATTATCCAACTCTGGATGGGCACTTTCGAAGAGTGAGGGCTTTGGCATAACCAGAACCCATTGATTTTATGTCTTAATTACTAGCCATGAAATAAAATCTAGAGAAATAGGGTAGTAAAACAAGTGTCCAGTAGCAGAAAGAGCTGCTACTCAAGTCTTAGACTATTCAACAGTCAAGAAAAGACAGTATCTTAAGGAAGCCCATGGCTGAATTATTGACTGGTATTTATTAGGCCTGAGGTGGATGACCAACCATCCTGGTTTTTCTGGTTTTAGCATTGAAAATCCTGCATTTAAGGTAAACCAGGATAGTTGGTCACCCTATTAATAGGGGTCCGAGTTTCCAAAGTGTCAACAGCATTTTCAGTTCAGGAATCTGGTGATGGTCATTCTCTAGTGGGAACAAATGCAGAGATAGAGAGAAATTTCTCTAGGAAGCAGGTTTCTTGGGTTGAAGACATTATTTAACAGGATGCAGTGGTAGCAGCTACATAGGTAACAGGACTGAAAAATGCTGCCTACTGCCATCCCAACGCATCAGAGCGCTATAGTCTTGGAAGCTACAACACAACAGGCATACCACCGGGGTACACTGGGATGCCAGAACTTGGGGCTCAATCAGTGTGTTGAACTGTATAGGAAAATTTGAGCAGGCTGGATGGGAATTAAAAATCCCTTCAACAAGGCCTAATGACTGAAGTGGCATCATTGCAAATTTCTACACTTTGCAGAAAGAAAAGAATGTTTCTGATATCTCTCTCTCAGAGCATTGGGGGAAGATATAAGTGCACGATTGGATTTACTCCCAAAAGTTATTAAATGCAGAGTACTTAAATAGAAGAGACAATGGTATAAAGATTCACGTACCCATTACCCACTTTAACAATAATCAACTCAGGGTCAATATTGATTCCTCTACATAAACCAAGGGGGAAGCTGTAATTTTTGTATACCATCTGTGAGTGGTTGGGTTAGTCTCCCTAATTCTGGTATTCAGAATCAAGCGACCCATTTGCTAAATGATATAGCCACATTCGTCAATATGAATTTTATCAGTAACATTGTGGTTTTGATCTCTTATTACCTTATTCTTTTTTTTTTTTTTTTTTTTTTTGAGACAAGTCTTGCTCTGTTGCCCAGGCTGGAGTGCAATGGCGTGATCCTGGCTCATTGCAACCTCCACTGTGCCTGGCCTCTTATTACCTTATTCTTTTACTTTATTTCTCAGTTGGTTGAGAACTAGAACAAGAAATTGGGGTATTATTTATCAGTGCCCTTAAATCCTCCCACAACCACTGAGAATAAATAGGCTTGCTACTTTGATTAGACAAACTTCTGCACCTACCTGGACCACAGATCCTGTAAGAGTGGACTATACCTACCACTTTCATCTCAGTCCATTACCCCTGGGCAATAGCTTATTAGATCTGACCCAAGGCTACCAGTTAGATGTTCCCTGTCTTTATTGATCAAGGAATTAAACTATGAGGCCAGGTATGGTGGCTCACACCTGTAATCCCAGCACTTTGGGAGGCTGAGGCAGGTGGATCACCTGAGGTCAGGAGTTCGAGTCCGGCCTGGCCAACATGGTGAAAATTTCTTTCTTTTTAAAAATAATTCGCTTTTTTCTCACTTTATTTCTTCTTTTGTCTTTAGAGGCAGGGTCTCACTCTGCCACTTAAGCTGGAGTGTAGTGGCGTGATCATGCCTCACTGCAGCCTCGACCTCCCAGTCTCAGGGCATCCTCCCCCTCAGTCTCTCAAGTAGCTGGAACTACAGGTTCATGCCAGTACACCCAGCTAACTTTTAAAATTTTCTGTAGAGATGAGGTCTGGCTACGTTGCCTAGGCTGGTCTTGAACTCCTGGGTTCAAGCGATCCTCCTGCCTTGGCCTCCCAAACTATTGGGATTACAGGCATGAGCCACCATGCCCAGCCAGGGATTTATTTATGTGCAGCTCTTACACAGCAAGGCAGGGGAAGGTTAGAATAATACTTGTAAGTTTTATGGCTTGCTTTGTGGGAGAGTGGTTCTGGTTTCTATAACCCACCTTGGAGAAGAAGGATCATAATTTTTTTTGTTTTGTTTCGTTTTTTTGAGACGGAGTCTTTCTCTGTTTCCCAGGCTGGAGTGCAGTGGCACTATCTTGGCTCATTACAATCTCTGCCTCCCGGGTTTCAAGCGATTCTCCTGCCTCAGCCTCCCAAGTAGCTGGGATTACAGATGCCTGCCACACCTGGCTGAATTTTGTACTTTTAGTAGAGATGGGGTTTCACCATGTTGCGAAAGGATAATGGCCTCCAGTTCCATCCATGTCCCTGCAAAGGACATCATCTTGTTCTTTTTTATGGCTGCATAGTATTCCATGGTGTATATACCTTTTAATGTAGATTACCTTGATTACAGGAACAATATTGTTACAGATTTTATCATTTTTGAGAAAGTATAATGAAAATTGTGTCTAACAAAGTAATAAGATTCCTTTCTGTCTATACGGTGAAAATGCTCAGGATGTTCACTACAGCCTGCCTCACCCTGGAAAAGGGATGTGAGGATAATGAGAAAGATGAGTATGTTCAGTGTGGAGCATGCAAATTTGCATGAAAAGTAAATGTAACCTTGTGCCTAACTATGACTGGTTCCCAGAGATATTTTAGTTCTCAGTTTTAATAACGTGTCTAGCACAGAAAAGCCTAGAACATAAAAGGGTCCAATACAAATTTACTGATTTAAGAAAAAATAATGTTTGTTTTGCTAAGAAAGGTAAAGCACCAGTAAGAAATGAATCATACTTGCAGTGAGATAGATAGATAGATAGATAGATAGATAGATAGATAGATAGAAAAAATAAGTTAAATTTAAAGTCAAATAAAAATCCAATGTCAATTGGATAAGAAATTGATGTTTAAGTCTAAAAAGTAAAGCTTGTCTTTATTTTGTCCATATTTTATTTAATTTTATTTGTGATAGGGTCTTGCTTGCTCTGGAATCCAGATAGGAGTACAATGGTGCTACCATGTCTCACTGTAGCCTCAACCACCTGGGTTCAAGTGATTCTCCTGCCTCACCCTTCCAAGTAATTAGAATCACAGGCATGTGCCACTATGCCCAACTAGTTTTTAAATTTTTTTTTTTACTTTTTAAAAATTTTTTATTATACTTTAAGTTCTAGGGTACATGTGCATAACGTGCAGGTTTGTTACATATGTATACTTGTGCCATGTTGGTGTGCTGCACCCATCAACTCGTCAGCACCCATCAACTCGTCATTTACATCAGGTATAACTCCCAATGCAATCCCTCCCCCCTCCCCCCTCTCCATGATAGGCCCCGGTGTGTGATGTTCCCCTTCCCGAGTCCAAGTGATCTCATTGTTCAGTTCCCACCTATGAGTGAGAACATGCGGTGTTTGGTTTTCTGTTCTTGTGATAGTTTGCTAAGAATGATGGTTTCCAGCTGCATCCATGTCCCTACAAAGGACACAAACTCATCCTTTTTGATGGCTGCATAGTATTCCATGGTGTATATGTGCCACATTTTCTTCATCCAGTCTGTCACTGATGGACATTTGGGTTCATTCCAAGTCTTTGCTATTGTGAATAGTGCCGCAATAAACATACGTGTGCATGTGTCTTTATAGCAGCATGTTTTTTTTGTAGAGATGTGGCCTCTCCATGTTAGTCAACTTAAAAATTAATTTTTTAAAAGGATTAATTATCCTAGATAACAGCAGGACATCTTTTTTCCATTTCTGCATGTGGTTCTATGCAGGTTTCTTCACTAAAGAGGCAATTTCTGAAGAGTGATTCTACGTCAAAGAGGAAAGAACAAAACACTCCTTAGACTTTCTCTTTACTTCTCAAAGAGATGTTACCTGCAGGTCCAGATCCTTCACAAACTCTCTGGCCTTTAGATGCACAACTTTTCCTTCTCCATGGGCCTCCTTTTAAAATTTTATTTATTAGGAACTCCATCGATTTGGTTGGGAAAACCCCACACCTATCCACAAGGAGGGATCTCACTTCTTGGCTCTTTCTTTCTCTCCAAATTTACCATTCTTACCTTACCAAAGTGTCTTGGTCTGAGTGTGCAAATTAGAGGTAGGGTCCCCAGGACTTTAACCAGATAAAAATGATGCCTACTTTTATCCAAGCCTTGCAAAATTCTGTGTATAGAAGTGGGCTGGGGGTGGGGAAGGAAGAAAAGACTCTAAGATTGCAGTTTGTTGTGGATTTAGATCTTCCTGGCTGAATTTCCTTTTCAGTATTCCCACATGTGTGAGGAGGAACTATGTCAGTTCATTTGATCAACAGAATTGTTATATTAGCTCATGCACTGCTCCCAGGAACAAACATTAATTTTTAAAGAGTACAATCTAGACTCATATTGAAAAAGGATATATTTCCTCAATTAGAAGGTATCTTACCTTTTCCCCAGAGTTAGTAGGCGCCATTATTGTTCAGAAAAGAGGTCTGGTTTCTTTCCTGCTTTGCCTGGGAAGCTATTGAAATAATAAATAAGCTGTATTATCCTTTAATGGATCCTCCCTTTTGTTAATTCAGGAAAGGCTCCAGACTCAATAAATTGTTTCAACAGTCTACTTTGGGAGCTGGGGTGGCCGCCAATTCTCTTACAATAAACCCTCCTTCACTTAAGTTACCTGAGATAATTTCTATTCTTTGCAACCAACTGATCTCTGTCTAGAAAATAAATGGATTTTGAGAAGTAGGTTTGCAAGCAATAGAGCCTCAAAAGAATGTGGCTACTGTCCTCAGCATTTTGGCATGGTCCAGAGTGGTGAAGATTCTCTCATCCCAGGAAGGCCTAGCTAGCTTGACTAGACTTTTTTTCATTGCAAAAAAGTGGCACCTGACCAAGGTCCATTATGATAGGGGCCTGGGGGAATATAATTAGAAAGTGAGAGAGCTGGTGGCATGACTTCTTATACTGCCATGCCTGGTGGCAAAGGCTAATTAAAACATTGATACCATTCTAGGCTAATTCATGAAGGGTTCAGACTCTTTGGGTATGAATGAAAGTTTGAGTCAGTTCACTTGGTAAAGAAACTGTAACCAGTGTAGATACTGGTTAAAAGCATAAACAGGCTGGGCGCTGTGGCCCATGCCTGTAATCCCAGCACTTTGGGAGGCCGAGGAGGGCGGATCACCTGAAGTCAGGAGTTCGAGACCAGCCTGGCCAACATGGTGAAACCCTGTCTCTACTAAAAATGCAAAAATTACCCACGCATGGTGGCACACACCTGTAATCCCAGCTACTTGGGAGGCTGAGGTAGGACAATCACTTGAACCTGGGAGGTGGAGGTTGCAGTGAGCCCTGATTGTGCCACTGCACTCCAGCCTGGGAGACACAGTGAGACTCCATCTCAGAAAAAAAAAAAAAAAAGCATAAACAACATGAAATGGATTAAAAGAGAAAAGAGAAAGACAGGCAAGGTGAGGTGGCTCACGCCTGTAGTCCCAGAACTTTGGGAGGCAGAAGCAGGAAGGTCACTTGAGCCCAGGGCAACATGGAGAGGCCACATCTCTACAAAAAAAATTTAAAAATTAGTTGGGCATAGTGGCACATGCCTGTGATTCTAGTTACTTGGAAGGGTGAGGCAGGAGAATCACTTGAACCCAGGTGGTTGAGGCTACAGTGAGACATGGTAGCACCATTGTACTCCTATCTGGATTCCAGAGCAAGCAAGACCCTATCACAAATAAAATTAAATAAAATATGGACAAAATAAAGACAAGCTTTACTTTTTAGACTTAAACATCAATTTCTTATCCAATTGACATTGGATTTTTATTTGACTTTAAATTTAACTTATTTTTTCTATCTATCTATCTATCTATCTATCTATCTATCTATCTATCTATCTATCTCACTGCAAGTATGATTCATTTCTTACTGGTGCTTTACCTTTCTTAGCAAAACAAACATTATTTTTTCTTAAATCAGTAAATTTGTATTGGACCCTTTTATGTTCTAGGCTTTTCTGTGCTAGACACGTTATTAAAACTGAGAACTAAAATATCTCTGGGAACCAGTCATAGTTAGGCACAAGGTTACATTTACTTTTCATGCAAATTTGCATGCTCCACACTGAACATACTCATCTTTCTCATTATCCTCACATCCCTTTTCCAGGGTGAGGCAGGCTGTAGTGAACATCCTGAGCATTTTCACCGTATAGACAGAAAGGAATCTTATTACTTTGTTAGACACAATTTTCATTATACTTTCTCAAAAATGATAAAATCTGTAACAATATTGTTCCTGTAATCAAGGTAATCTACATTAAAAGGTATATACACCATGGAATACTATGCAGCCATAAAAAAGAACAAGATGATGTCCTTTGCAGGGACATGGATGGAACTGGAGGCCATTATCCTTTCGCATCCTAAGGATATAAAAAACCAAATACTGCATGTTCTAAGTGGGTGCTAAATGATAAGAACACATGAACACATAGAGGGGAACAGCAGACACTGGGGCCTTTCAGAAAGTGGAAGGTGGGAGAAGGGAGAAGATTAGGAAAAATAACTAATGGTTACTAGGCTTAATACCTGGGTAATGAAATAATCTGTACAACAAACCCCCCAGACACAAATTTACCTTTGTAACAAACCTGCACTTGTATCCCTGAACTTAAAATAAAAGTTAAAAAAAAAGTATATGTTTTTGAAAGTCCTGATCCAGGTCCTAAAACATGGGGCTGTTTCAGAAACTAGTCTTCTATATCCTTTTGTATCGACTTTAAATGGTCCAAATGCTGATGGAAGAGATCACTTCTCCATTAATTGCCCTGTAACTTTATTTATATTGATCTTTTCTTGTCAAGACATGGCTTTTTGGCTAAATGAAAGATTTCCTTATTTCTTTCTTCTCATCTCTCAGAGAAGCCTGTGTATTTATACTTGGCATCTTGGAAGTTTGGGAAGGAGTTTGGGGACCACACGCACCCTGTGGGATTGTACTGAGGAGAGGGATGCATCCAATATTGCAGCCACTTGCCACATATGTCTGCTAAGCACTTGAAATACGGATAATGTAGCTGAGGATTAAGTTTTACATTTTATGGCCGGGCGCAGTGGCTCAAGCCTGTAATCCCAGCACTTTGGGAGGCCGAGGCGGGCGGATCACAAGGTCAGGAGATCGAGACCACAGTGAAACCCCGTCTCTACTAAAAATACAAAAAAAAATTAGCCGGGCGCGGTGGCGGGCGCCTGTAGTCCTAGCTACTCAGGAGGCTGAGGCAGGAGAATGGCGTGAACCCAGGAGGCGGAGCTTGCAGTGAGCCGAGATCGCGCCACTGCACTCCAGCCTGGGCAACAGCGTGAGACTCCGTCTCAAAAAAAAAAAAAAAAAAAAAAAAAAAAAAAAAAAAAAAGTTTTACATTTTATTTAATTCTAATTAATGAAAATTTAAAACTAAACAGCCACATGTGGCTAGTGGCTATCATATTGGACAGTGTAGGGCTGGAGAAACCCTTAGACAAATTTAGGAAAATGGCTTTTGGGTTACACTGCTTGTTTCAGGTGGCTGGATTGTGTTTTTCAATGTGATAATATAATAACTTGCACTTTGTTGTGGATTTAGATCTTCCTGGCTGAATTTCCTTTTCAATATTCCTACATGTGTTAGTAGGAATTATGTCAGTTCATTTGATTAATAGACTTGTTATATTAGCTCATGCATTGCTCCCAGGAACAAACATTAATTTTTAGAGAGTACAATCTAAAAGCATGCTTGGGCTGGGTGCGGTGGCTCACCCCTGTAATCCCAGCACTTTGGGAGGCCAAGGTGGGAGGATTGTTTGAGCCCAGGAGTTAGAGACCAGACTAGGCAACATAGTAAGATCCTGTCTGTACGAAAAACTGAAAAATTAGCCAGGCATGGTGGCATGTGAGTCCTAGCTACTTGGGAGACTGAGGTGGGAGGACCACTTGAGTCTGGGAGGTTGAGGCTGCAGTGAGCTGTGATTGCACCACTGCACTCCAGTTGAGCAACAGGGCAAGACCCTGTTGCAAAACAAAACCAACCAACCAAACAACCAAAGCATATATCTGCATGCTTGTCTGAGGGACTGCGGATGAGCGGGTGGATAGACAGCTTACCCCTCTTGAACTTACACTCTCCTCTTGAGCATCAGTGGTGGGAGTTCCACAAAGGTACTGCAGCTGGGCTGAGGCTAGATGAAGACACCATCTTAGTAAAAGGCTGTGGGGTATCCTGACCAGATGGGGAGAATTTGGGGAAATATTTTCAGCTGCTATTCAAAGAATGGCAGCAATACCCCACTCTGCAAGTCTCCATCCTCTTTGAGGTCCCATTTTTCTGCTACATAGTCATAAGACCTATTTATGCTCTGGCAGCATTTTGCTAAGTTCTCTCTTACCCACCATCTCTTTGGGGAGGAAATGAGGTAGGCCTGAAGATCAGAGAGGATAAATGAAGTGGCTAAGGTTACCCAACAAGTAAATGGTGAGTGGCAGAAACAGGATTCACAGCCAGTTCTCTGCGTGTGCTCAGGACTTGTTGCTCCTTATCGAAACCATCCTAGTTCCTCTTTGCTGCCAGTCATGCATGATCGTTGAAAACACTCAGCACTCAGAAAACATTAAAAAATTATTTTTAAAAATTTCATTTCACTCTTGTAAGGGCATAATGCTTACTCTAAACCAGGATCAAAAATAATAGAGTTCAATAAAGAAAGAATATAGATGGGAAAGAAAAACATATTGATAATTCATTGAGGGACATCAGTGTGATGAATGTCACTATTAACTTTTTGTTTATCCGTTTTATAAAAGCAGCAAGGTTTAAATTAAGTGAATTATCCAGAGTGTATACAACCATGGAGGGTACAGCCAGGATTTGAACATAGGGGTGCCGATAGAAGCCCTGGTATCCTACAGAACCTGGAGGGGCAGAAAGCTTACCCCTCTGCTATTCTGCCCCTTCCCCAAGGTTGTTGTGGGCATCAAAACAGACCAAGTACCTACAAGTCAGCTCCTACTGGACCCTCAAATTCACACAGTGCCTCTTTTCAGCTCACCTTCTGTTTCACTTATCTCCTTAATTCTCCTTTTGTTTTTCTACAGTGTCTGCTGAGGTCATGGGTTGGATTGACACGTAAAATACAGGATGCCCCATTAAAATTAAATTTAACATGAATAATGAATAGCATTTCTAGTATATTGCATGGGACACACTAATACTAGAAAAGGTATTCGTTGCTTATCTTACACTAAAATTTAACTGGACACCCTATATTTTTATTTGTTAAATCTGGTACCTCTAGTCACCTGCAAATCCCCTGTCATGAGCATTAGTGTGGTCAAGGTCCCAGGCTTCTTCTAGTTGAGGAGCCGAGTAGCATCTAGTCATTCAGTCCAGAGATAGGACATAATACATGTTTAGCTTCAACTTCGTGCAAAATACTCTATTGGCCCTCTGGAGGGATGAAACTGTAACTTGTTTGGCCCCTCCTGTCCTCCATTTCTTCCTATGGGAAATGGAGATGAAGTTTAATTTGGACCAGGCTCAAACCCTGATGCTGCCACTTAGAGTTATGGTCTTTGTGCACGTTCCTCTTCCTTTCTGATCCTCCTGATTCCTTCACTGGGTAGCAAGTGAAAGAAATAAATTCAAAGAGTATGTGAAGCTATATGCAAATAGTTATGTGGTAGTGAATGTTTTTTTTTCAACAATTCCAAATTCACTGGATTCAGATTGCTTCTCTAGCTGCTGTGATATTTTTGGTAACATGGTTTGTTTGCCTAAGGAGCAGATGCCAGGGTTGGATTCCAGCCCTGCTATTTATCAGTAGTGTGATCTTGGCAAGTAATCTAATCTCTTTGTTTCCCCATTTCCTCACTGTGAAGTGGGATAGTAATATTGCCTATCTCAGATGGTCATTGTGAGGATTAATTTAATTAATACTCTTGAAAGGCTTACAATTGCCTAACAAAAATCAATTCTGTTAGAAATCACTAGAGCAGCTACCCTCCAGGGCCAGCGTGAGAAGGAGGTGGAAGGCAGTAGATTTTTTAAATAGAGTTCAGGAATTAGCAAATATCTCCAGGATTATTTATTTATTTATTTATTGACAGGGTCCTGCTTTGTCACCCAGGCTAGAGTGCAGTGGCGTGATCTTGGCTCACTCTTGGCTGTTCTCCTGGAGAAGTAGAGCAGCTTCTACCTGTCCTGGAGAACTTTAGATTTTCAAAGGCAATAGAATTGGTAGGGTCCAAACTTAGATTTCTAGGGAACAAAGGGAGACCTAGGTAATACTTGGGTTATAAGTCGAAAAAACAGAAAATTATACTAAAATTATATATATATGTATGTAATTCTATATATATATAAAATTTTAGTGTATATATATAAAATTTTCTCTCTATATATAGAATTATATATAAAGAGTCAATTTTCATTATCTGATGTAGTTATAATCTATAAAATTGCTGAGAACACCAAATTAGTGACCACTGAACCATTTCTTTTGGGGAAAATGCGGAGTTAGGTTCCTGTAAGCCATAGTCACAACAGTTTCATCAACCAATCAATACATAACCTTGTTTTATGTGTGTTTCTGTTTAAAAACACCTTATTTAATATATATTATTGGGTTTTTAACATTGAACTCCGAGCTGACAGCATCATAGCTCATGTCTGCACAAAGCCTACCTAACCCATGTATTTTCTCTGTTAAGACACCACAGCCTGTGCTCAGGCGCAACAGACAGTACTTCAACACTACTCTTGGGGGCCACTGTAAACAGTGAAATTACCAACAAAAAGCACAAAAATTGAAAACATAGCACTACATAGATCGTGAAAAAAAAATGTATTAATATTTACCGTACCAGTGCTGAAACAAGAAGGGTTTGTTGCCTTACTGGACGTCATTTGGGAATGTTCCCTGTTGAGCAACTCATATTTTTGTCCCCTTTGTGTATGTCTGCAAATGACCACAAAAACTCCTGAGTGTTGATTTTGGGGTTACAAATACATTTTTGTAAGTAGGCAAATTTGCAAATACTGAATCCATGAATAATGAGGATCGACTGCATATATAAAAAGGTGGAATCAGCAAATAGGTGGCACAGAGGAGGGTGAAAGGATCTAGAGGTCCAGAAAGCTAGGCTGGATGGTGAGGGGAGTGACTGCAGGGTCACGTTTTATCTCCTCCCCACCTTCAAGAACTGATTAGCAACTGGTTCAAGCTCTGTGATGTGAGTTGGTGACTCTAGACCAGAGAGCACTTTCTCAGTGCCCAGCTGCCTGAGGCAGCAATGTGCTCAGTTTGATGGAGCATTATCTCTTTTTTCTAAAGAAATTTAGAGGCTTGGGACATTAATTCCACCTTTTCTTTTTTTTGTTTTCTTTTCTATTTTTTTTTTTTTTTTTGAGATGGTGTCTTACTTTGTTGCCCAGGCTGGAGTGCAATGGTATGATCTCTGCTCACTGCAACCTCTGTCTCCTGGGTTCAGGTGATTTTCCCACCTCAGCCTCCTGAGGAGCTGGGATTACAGGCACTTGCTATCATGACCAGTTAACTTTTGTGTTTTTGTAGAGACAGGGTTTCACCATGTTGACCAGGCTGGTCTTGAACTCCTGACCTTAGGTGATCCACCTTCCTTGGCTTCCCGAAGTACTGGGATTATAGGCATGAGACACCGTGCCGGCTTCCACCTTTTATATCTATGTGGGATTGGGCTCCTCCTCTGTCACTCTACTATCTACACGGGAGTCAATTTTTACCAAAATAAGAAAATACAAACATCAGTCAAATAAGGGAACCTTAGGCCCAGATTCCTGCAGAGATTAACTCTTGATTTTCTCTCTCATCCCATATCCCACATAATTCAATTTTAATTAGTTTAAATTTAAATTTAAAAACGTATACTTGATTCAGTTATTGGAAACTTTTAAGTATATTGGAACAACTTGGGTATGTAAATCTACTTTTTCATTTTATGAAGTTGTTAAGCAAACTAAATATGGCCTGAGAAGGACTCTGTACTTCTATATTTGAGTCTTTGTAGATGAACTGTAACCTAGCTTAATAGTCAGATAAAATTGAAAACCTAACTTAGTGGTGTGCACCTGTAACAATAGCTGAGTGTTGGCTAATCGCAGGGGCCATACTTCAACCACTCATAGACTACTGAATATTCAAATGGCATTAAAATAAGGCAAATGTCGAGCTGTAACCAATCTCACTGGTTCTGTACCTCACTTCTGATTCCTGTATGTCACTTTACCCTTTTTGTGTATAAGTTTTTTTCTGACCACGAGGCACCCCTAGAGTCTCTGTGAATCTGCTGTGATTCTGGCACCTGCCTAATTTGCAAATCATTCATTGCTCAATTAAACTCCTTTAAACTTAATTTGGCTGAAGTTTTTCTTTTATCAAAGTCTAAACAGAGAGCCATCATTTCTAATGAACATTGAATATGCAAATTGAGATGTTCTATAAATATAAAATATACATCAGATTTCAGAGACCTAAAAGAATGTAAAATGTGTAATTAATACTTAAAAATATGATTACATATTAAAATGGCAATATGATGGATATATTGAGTTAAATAAAATATTTTTTAAAAGTTAATTTCATTAAAAATTTTTTTAAATATGGCTACTGGAAAATTTTAACTTACACACATTATATTTATAGTGAATAGTACTGAACTAGGATCTTATTTGCCCCTGCTCACATTGTTTATGATTATGGCACCAGGCAGTAGAAACACAGGTGTCTACTCATGAGTCATGGACCTGACCTGCTGAGATTCCACAGGCCTTCTCCAATGCTCTTAGCCACTGAATATGACCAGTCTTTTTTCTGGATCCCATTTGTTCTTCTAACCTTGCAAAGATCCAAGCTTCCTTTTTTTTTGATAGGTCCTCCAGGCTTCACCAGGTAGTCCTCTAATCTGATTTCCTGAGGAAACTTCAAATCCCAACAAGTTCAAGAGTAATTTCTATTTTTCCTTTGAGGATTCACGTTTCAGCCTTTGAAAGTACAGTACAATCCAAACACCATGATTTTCTGTCTCCTAAATTTTCCCATTATAGATGGAGCTGTATAAGTATATGGTCGCCTCAATATATTTTATAAGTTTTCGTGTGGAAGTATATATGAGTAATTTTCTTTCTTTCTTTTCTTTTTCTTCTCTTTTCTGTCTCTCCTTCCTCTCCTTGCTCACCTCCCTCCCTTCCTTCCTTTCTTCCTTCTCTTTCTTTCTTCGTTGTCTAAATCATCTTTAGCCCACATCAATTACATGGTTTCAGCTACTTACAGCACTCCTCCTCCTACATTAGCTTCCCAACCAAATCAATCTCTGACTGATCTACGTGGTTGGAGACCTGACTCCAAGGTCAGTTCTTCCCTTCTAGTCTCTTTTGCCAGGTCCAGGCACTACAGCAGTCTTCTGCATTCTTTACGGGCAGGAATGCCTTGCTTACTGCTCTTTAGTCCATTCATTATGTGACTTAAATGCCACTTGGTGACAAAAAGAGTATCTTAAACCCTAATCCTACCTATGACAATTAATATTTCCTTCATCCAAATCCACACAATAAAAAGGAGTCGTGATTAAGCTGCAGTTCCTACAGACAGGCAAGTTGAATAGCAGGCAGTATATTGATTTTGCACAGTATACTATCTCTGGGCGACTCAATGGATTATTGTGATATGATCACACTTAACCAGATGGGGGTCTCAATGCCAAAAAGTTGAAGTACCATTCTTAAGAACAAGTCTACTAGTCTCAGGAATCATTCTCACCTTTTGATTAAGTGAGTAAGCTTTTAGACCTATTAAAACATTTTAACTCTTTCTTCTCTACTGCCCTCCCTGGCTGGCTTAGTAAATGGATTGTTGTACATATGGTCTGGTTCTGAGCAGTTTTCTGTCCTGCTTCTAAAATCCACGGAATCCAAAGAAGATGAGAAACATTTGGTAGGGTAAATTGTGTTGTGCGATAGTGCTAAACCATGTCAATTGCCCTAAAGTGGCATGGGGTGGAAGAGAAAATGCTGTTCTTTGCCTAGGGTAGACTCACTTCTTTCCCTTCCTTTGTTGAATTGATTAGCAACTATCTATTCTTTAGACAGTAAACAAATGATAGTTATTCTTCAAACAAAATCTCATAGTAAATACCATTTAACTAATATAGTGCCTAAATCTTATAAAAATTAAATTATTTCCCAGTTGTGGTAGATACTGGATGGCTAAAAATGACTTCTTTTTCCTTGGACTCAGTACCAAATACAAAGGGGGATGTCTGTGCTAAGATAAAAGTAATTGCAGGGCTCTAGTTATATACAATAGTCTGCAAGTGACTACCCATCTGGAATTACTGACCATGGAATTATGGCCAAGCCCCTCCTCAGTGGTTTATTCTATCTCTCTCAATCCAGGTGAGAGGTAGGGCACATCATCCCCCAACGATCTGCCCTGTCCTTTATCATATGGGTGGTAAAATATATTCCTGGATTAGAGGCTTTAGTTGAGAAATACCATATTAGCTCAAGGTGGAGGGCTGCAGTCCTTTGATGGTGGCTTCTCAGTGATTTGCCTAAGAAAGCAAACTCAAACCCAGGCAAGGCTTCCCTGCTGGCAGAGCCCATTGAATTCCTCAGATTACAGAAAGAGATTCAATAGAGTCTATTTAGTAGTTCCAGACTTTTTTTTTTTTTTGCGTCTTGGAATGTCCCAGGGCATTTTTGCTGAAGGAGCCCAAACTCCTACATCCTGACAATTGGCTCCAGCAGTAATTACATATTCAAAATGTGAACTTCAGCCAACCTAGTTCTCATCTCAGGTGTCTAGTGCTCTGATGCACCCAGTGTGCCTTGGCCAAAACAAACATCCATGACATATTGATGGATTTACTTGCTTTTAAATTGTTTTTTCTATCCCTAATCTTTTTGGTAGGTGTCTATATATGTTCTAGTTTTCTAGGTCTGCCATAACAAGTTACCACAAATTAAATGGTTTAAAACAACAGAAGTGTATTTTGTCAAAGCCCAAGAAGGCAGAAGTACAATATCAGTATGGTAGAGCCACTCACTCTGGAAGGTTCTGAGGGAGAATCCACTCTATGCCTCTCTCTTAGTTTCTGATCCTTGGTATTCCTTGGCTTGTGGCTGCCCTCCAATCTCTTCCTTCATTTTCATAGTATTATCTTTTTTGTGTCTCTGTGGCTTCTCCTCTACTTATAAGTACACCAGGCATTTGATTTAGAATGCTCTCATCTCAAGATCCTTAACTTAATTATATCTGCAAAGATATAGTTATATCTGCAAAGGTCATATTCACAGGTACTAGGGGTTAGGGCTTAGACATATCTTTTGGGGGGACACTATTTGCTATTGTTTAAATGTGTCCACCAAATTTCATGTGGTGGAAACTTAATCTCCAAATTCATATGTTGATTGGAAGTGGGGCCTTTGGGAGGTACTTAGGATTAGATAAAGTCAACACGGTGGGGTTCCCAAAATAGGACTGGTGGCTTTATAAGAAGAAGAGGCCTGAGCTGACATGCACACTCCTGTCCTCTCGCCATATGATGCCTTCACCATGCTATGATGAAGCAAAAAGGCTTTCACCAGATGCCAGCACCAAGCTGTCAGACTTCCCAGCCTCCAGAACCATGAGCTAAATAAATCTCTGTTCTTCATAAATTACCCAGCCCATGGTATTCAGTTTATAGCAACGGAAAATGGACTAAGACACTATTCAACACACTAAAATATGAGATACAAAAATAGTCATTTGAGTGAATAATGTGCCTGATTCTTGCTATAAAAGGCATCCCTAAGCCTACTGGTCATAATATACCATTCCAAGATCTTCCATCCATTTGGATATTTTAATTTCTGGAGTCAGTACAAATTCACTTCCTGATGCCTCAAACTTATAGCTATTGTAACTGCCAGTGACACAGAGCTCCCTCATTGTGTGGAATAACCTTACCTCTTCCGTAGACAGGATGTCTATGACAAAGGGTGGAAGGTGGTGCCTGTCTACTGAGGCCCACTGCCTGTTAAATGAGTGGTTCTATCTGTGCCTCACATTGTTACTTTTGATTTAAAGGTTAGTGCCCAGAGGATGCATCAGTTTTTCCGGGCAAATGAAAGTGAGGGTCCTGGTCAGGGATATGTCTTTTATAATGAGCTCACATAGATATCTCTCATCCTTTCTTAGATTTTGATTTTTCTACTTAATAATCAAAGACTGTTAAGTTACATTGCTATGTGAGACAAAGGGTTCCAACTCACAAAACCACTCACCGACCTCTGTTGAGTCTCTTCACTAGCACTGTTACTCCCCTCCAGTAATCAGCCAGCAATTGTTTTTCAAAAGCAGTGTAATTCTCAGCTGCTAAAAGCATTCCTTAGTCAAACATCCTAAATACTTATGCTATATTTTCCCTTATAGGATCTGCTCCCCTCCCTCCTTGACGAATCATCTTGGTGGAAGAGGTAGAAATCACAGAGACTCCATGGTCTCATTTTTCTTTCTGAATCATAGGACCCAAAGGCTAGAATTGACCATACTGTGGCTTCTTGCCAGTGTTAGTCACCGAGGCTCCTCTCAATCCTATTGAAAGTATGCAGCCTTTTGGATGACCCAAGATACAGAGTGTGTGAAAATTCCAAGGTGAAGCATTTGCTGACTGTAACACCTCCCTCTTCTTTGTTGCAGCAGGAGGTGTTACACGTGTTTCACTACCTGTCGTGAGTGAGTTTAAGCACTACTATTCTAGGTAATCCCTGTGTGCTGGATTTCTGGTGGATGCTCTCTGAACCCAGTGGCACAGACTCATCCTCTTGGGTATGATGTTAAGAACGGTAGTGCCTTTGTCACTTTTGTTTTTAGGGGATCTTGGCAACTTCATATAGTGGGGCACCAGGCAACTGAAAGAAGAACGAAAACAAAGATGCAGAATGATACCATCTAAGACACTACAATCTGATCTGTCTTTTTCAGAGATTTCCTTAAAGTAAAAGGAGCACCAAGTTGTTCTTGAATAGGTAGAGACAGAGGGCCACCCTTAAGCAGATGTTTGTTAGGTAGATATATTTCAGGCAGCCCCAGGTCTAATGAAGGGTGTAGTGGATTTTTTTCTCCTTAGTACAGCCAACTCTTCGTCATAGTATGCTGTGCTCTGGGGACGGGGTGGGCCAGTATATAAATGGAACCCTTGACAAGCAGTATGGGTAATACCTTTTAGTTTTTTAAAGCAGTTGTTAGCTCAACTGCCATAGTATTCCACTAATTGTTGCAAGATATCTGGCCAACTACTGGTTTAATTGTCTATGTTCTACTGGGAGTGTTCAGGTTTTATTAACATTTCCTACAGAGAATCTAATACTTTCACATAATTGGAGAAGTCATTTGCAGGGGCATCCTGGGTAATGAGATACTGTAATACTGATGTTGATTAATCAAAGTTGTTATTAGTTTTCCAGAGCTACCAAAACAAAAAAAGTCACAAACTAGGTGGCTTAAAACAACAGAAATTTGCCAGGTGTGGTGGCTTATACCTGTAATCCTAGCATTTTGGGAGGCCGAGGCAGGTGGATCACTGGAGGTCAGGAGTTTGAGATCAGCCTGGTCAACATGGTGAAACCCCATCTCGTCTTTACTACAAATACAAAAACTAGCTGGGTGTGGTAGTGAGCACCTGTAGTCCCAGCTCTTCAGGAGGCTGAGGCAGGAGAATCACTCAAACTCGGGAGGTGGAGGTTGCAGTGAGCCGAGATCATGCCATTGCACTGCAGTCTGGGTGACAAGAGTGAGACTCTGTCTCAAACACCACCACCACCACCACCACCACCACCAAAAACCCCAGAAACTTATTCTATCATGGTTTTGGAGGGCAGAAGCCTGAAATCAAGGTGTTGGCAGGCACATGTTCCTTCTGAAGCTCCTAGGGAAGGATCCTCCCTTGCCTCTTTTGGTTTCTGGGACATTCCTTGGTTTGTGGCAGCATAACTCTCATCTCTGCCTCTGTCGTCACATGGTGTTCTCCCTGTATATCTCTTCCCTCTCTTATAAGGACACCAGTCGTATTGGATTAAGGGCCTATTCTACTTCATTATGGCCTCATCTTAATTATATTTGCAAGACTCTATTTCGAAGTAAGGTCATATTCATAGGCACCAGGGGTTAGGACTTAAATATATCTTTTTGGGGACACAAGCAACCTGTGACAATAAGCTTCTGCTTTTCATGTCCATACCATGGGGTATGAGAGAGTAGATGCCACCAGCCACACCTCTAGTTTACAGAATAGAATTTTTTTTTTTTTTTTTTTTTTTTTTTTTTTTTTTTGAGGCAGCATTTCACTCTTTTGCCCAGGTTGGAGTGCAATGGTGAAATCTTGGCTCACCACAACCTCTACCTCCCAGGTTCAAGCAATTCTCCCACCTCAGCCTCCCGAGTAGCTGGGATTGCAGGCATGTGCCACCATCTCTGGCTAATTTTGTATTTTTAGTAGAGACAGGGTTTCTCCATGTTGGTCAGGCTGGTCTCAAACTCCTGACCTCAGGTGATCCGCCCGCCCTGGCCTCCCAAAGTGCTGGGATGACAGGTGCGAGCCACTGCACCTGGCTGAGAATAGAAATTTTTAAGACGACTGCCTTAGAGGTGTTAAAAAGATTTTCAATTGGGAGGCCCTCAGGCTGAGATGGCTCCACCACATTTGATTCCTACATAAGCAAACCAAAGCCCAATGTAAAAAGTAAAAGAAAACTAGGGACCTTACCAATCAGAAACCACCAGCTAACCTCTAACTAAGGAATTTCTGTATTAATGAATCAAATATATTTTCTTTGTCTTACTTCCATGTTCAGCCTATAAAAGCTCACTGCCCACACTGCTACAGCTGAGCTCTCTAAACTTCTTTTGGCCTCGAGTGCTGCCTAATTTATGAATTGTTCTTAGCTCAAATAAACCCTTTAAAATTTTAAGGTTCCTAAATTTATTTTTGAACAGAGGGCATCATTCTACATCTTTGTTTTCTTCTTTTCTTACCCTTTTTGGAAACTGTAATACAGCTCTTCCTTTGATACTCTATAATCAAGGTCACTCTACTACAATTTCTATCAATCTCTGCTTTATTGACTCAGGCATTCTTCTAGCTGGCCCCAAGTTATTTTTACTTACCTCATGGGCTTCCATTTTCCACTATCAGCCAGTTCATATGGCTTTTAAACTTGGGGCTTTGGGGAGACCGGTAGAACCATCATTGGTTCTATTGTTAAGTTTAAGGTCGTCCTTGTTCCATATACCCAGAGAGGGAGTTAGTGCTACAGGAGATGGAAAAAAATTATTTAGGCAGATAGTGAGGGTAAAAGAGTCCTCAGCAGAATTTCCCTTTTAACAAAAAACAGCCCCTAAATCATTTATTTTCTAACAAAGAACAGCCTGAAAAATCAAGCTGCAAACATAGATAAGCAAGTTGGAAGCTTGCAGGAGTGAATGCCGGCATCTGTATCAATAGAAAAGGGTTACCTGGGGGCCAGGTATGTTCAACATGGAGGCTCATCTTCCCTTTTCTTTGTCACCACATGTACAGAAAAGAAACAGGCAACATGGTACTGGCCAGGTAGAGAACCCATCTGCAAAATAAAAGATTAGGGTGGGGATGGTCATCTTTTTGTGCCCTATACAAATGGCATACCTAGCCCTAACCAGTTTTTCGTGCTCTATGCAAATGGCACACCTGGTCCAACCAATCTTTTGTGCCCTATATAAATGACACACTGCCTCCTTAAAGTCACCTATAAAATCCCTTGCATTCCACTGCGGAACCAGTAACCCATTTCTCTGGGACCCATCTCTGCTGCAGAGAGCTCTTCTTTTTCTTTTGTCTGTTCAACTTCTGCGCTGAACCTCAAGCTCTTTGTGTGTCCATGTCCTACTTTTCCATAGCTGTGAGACAACAAATCTCGGGTATTTACTCCAGACAACAATGCCACTTCGTTACCAGGTTTTAAAAAAATATCTATCTACGCTGGGTGTGGTGGCTTACACCTGTAATCCCAGCACTTTGGGAGGCCGAGATGGGTGGATCACGGGGTCAGGAATTCAAGATGAGCCTGACCAACATGGTGAAATCCCGTCTCTACTAAAAATACAAAAATTAGTTGGGCCTGGTCACACGTGCCTGTAATCCCAGCTACTCAGGAGGCTGAGGCAGGGGAATTGCTTGAACCCGGGAGGTGGAGGTTGCAGTGATCCAAGATCGCACCTTTGCACTCCAGCCTGGGCGGCAGAGCGAGACTTGGTCTCAAAACAAACAAACAAACAAACAAACAAACAAACAAAAACTATCCAAATCTATCCAAGTATCTATCCAAGTACTTCTTACTTCCAAATGCACTGAACTTCTTTGGCCCCACTCATCAAGGCTGGTGATTCTTTCATAGGCTTCCTGTAATTTAATATCCATTCCTAGTAGTACCCAGATTTTTGTACAGATACCCACTTTTCCTTCCATACCACCCTAATACTCCTGGAAAAGCTGAATCTACTCTACTTCAGAATTGATCTAACTTGTCAAAAGGCAATTATTAGATTTCTTGTCAGAGATTGGTTAGGGAACATACATCTAAACCTATCAATGCATGTCATTTTTGTAGCCATAGAATATGGATTTGGAAAAGCCATGTAACCCAATGGAAGGCAAGTGTAAAAATTCTGGGAGGCTTCTGGAAAATAAATGTCCTAATATTTAAGATAGTCCCCTTTTTCTTTTAGATCTTGTGCAGAGTTGTGAGGCCTGGAATGAAGCTGACACCTGTGTGTATGTGGGCACATACACAGGGGTAGGGGGTGTGTGGGGGACATAGGGGAGTGTGAGAGGTGCGGGATGGGGCTCATAGTTGAGCAGTTGAGAGAACTGCAGAGAACCAGATTTGGAGCTGTGAATGACTCACACTTAATCACCACTCTACCAATGGTCTTTTTCAGTTATATTTGAATTGAGTTTCCTGTTACTAAGTACTGTTTGAAATGAGTTTTTGTTCCCTCAGTCTGAAAGCATTTTAACTGGTACATCCCTGATGGATCTCTCTGGGTAAATGTAGTTTCACTGGAAGAGATGGTGATTGGTGATTCCCATCAGATTCCCAAGAGAGTTTATTTTCTCTTGTATTAAGCCGGGCGGGGGTGGGGGGGCACTTAGGCTTACGGCCTGGTAGAAGCCAGCCATCAACTTAGCATCACCAGATTTCTGGTGTTAGCTGCCCACTGTCTGTGGCACTTTAGGCCCATGTAACTATTTCCAGAGTGACACAAGTTTCTTCCACAGTTGTTATCAAGTGGCCCTCACAGGTTCAGTGAGAAGAGGAAGAGGGAGAGAGATCATTAGGATTAATGGATTACTTGCATTTGTGAGACGGTTTGCCAAGTATTGCTACAAACAAGGCATGGGATTTTCTTTTCTTTTTTCTTTCTTTTTTTCCTTTTTTTTTGAGATGGAGTCTTGCTCTGTTCTCCAGGCTGTAGAGCAGTGGAGCGATCTCGGCTCACTGCAACCTCTGCCTCCCAGGTTCAAACGATTCTCCTGCCTCAGCCCTCCTGAGTAGCTGGGATTACAGGCATGTGTCACAACGCCCTGCTAATTTCTGTATTTTTAGTAGAGACGGGGTTTTGCCATGTTGCCTAGGCTGGTCTCGAACTCCTTGCCTCACGTGATCCTCACCCCTCGCCCTCCCAAAATGCTGGAATTACAGGCGTGAGCCATGGCGTCCGGCTAAGGCATGGGATTTTTCGAACTGCTGACATTAGAAATTCACAATCCACATCATTAACTGGATCCTCCACGCCCACCCTCTCCCTCTCTGTAGCAGCAATTTTTTTTTTTTTTGAGATGGAGTCTCGCTCTGTCGCTCTGTCGCCCAGGCTGGAGTGCAGTGGCCGGATCTCAGCTCACTGCAAGCTCGGCCTCCCGGGTTCACGCCATTCTCCTGCCTCAGCCTCCCGAGTAGCTGGGACTGCAGGCGCCCGCCACCTCGCCCGGCTAGTTTTTTTTTTTAGTAGAGACGGGGTTTCACCATGTTAGCCAGGATGGTCTCGATCGCCTGACCTCGTGATCCGCCCGTCTCAGCCTCCCAAAGTGCTGGGATTACAGGCTTGAGCCACCGCGCCCGGCTGTAGCAGCAATTTATCTTTACTCTCCGCATTCCACAGAACACAAGAAACAAACCAAAAAAAAAAAAAAAAAAAAAAAAAAAGAAAGTCAGGCAGGAGCCCAAGTAACCTCTATCAAAGCAAAGACCAGTGCTCACTCTAACCCTTTTAAGGGTTTTAAAAGAAGAGGTGAGGAGGTGTCCTGCTTATCCCCCAAGCTTGGGTGCTGGAGCGAGGGGCGGCTGAGATTTAAAGAAGGAGAGGGCAGAGGGCTAGAGAAAAGAAACAGGATAATTCTACCCAAGAGGACGAAATAGAGAAGCAGGAAACGAAGCCTGCGGCTAAACCCTGGTGATGACTATTAGGGAAACACCAGAGGATGCCCCGCCCGCCAGCCCACAATGAGCAGCCTGTCCAGTCACAAAGCGGAGCCTCGGGCCTTGACAGTTCGCGATCCGTAAGCAGAATGTTCCAGGGCCTCCCTGTCGCCTGTGTCAGCCTGGGAGCCACGAAAATACAATCTTCAGCGGTGTGGGAGGCCGAAAGTGGACGGCGACTGAGGCCCCTCTTGCCTTGCCAACATAGTTTCTGCGCCCACTAGAAACTATGCATGAAATAAAAATTTCCGTAACTCGCCCTTTGCAGTGGAGAGACCAGAAACAGGCACACCAGGGAACTGGAGCGGAGGAGGGTAACTCAAACTCACAGTGAGAGGGTTTGCAGGGGGCCGATTTGGGGCCAACATGCTTCCCAGTACCCCGGGGCGGGGCAGCGGAAGGCGAAACGCTTTCAAGAGACCCCGCTGCCGACATCCCCACGCCCTTGCGCCCTCCCGCTGCCCCAGAAGGCCAACTCCGCCTGCCTGAGTCACAGCTGGAGCTGGGGAGGAGCCAGGGAAAGGCAGCCCCAGACTGTAGTGCAGCCAGCGGTTTCAGGCAGACGGAGCTGAGCGGTCAGGGATCATGAGGGAGAGTGCGTTGGAGCCGGGGCCTGTGCCCGAGGCGCCGGCTGGGGGTCCCGTGCACGCCGTGACGGTGGTGACCCTGCTGGAGAAGCTGGCCTCCATGCTGGAGACGCTGCGGGAGCGGCAGGGAGGCCTGGCTCGAAGGCAGGGAGGCCTGGCAGGGTCCGTGCGCCGCATCCAGAGCGGCCTGGGCGCTTTGAGTCGCAGCCACGACACCACCAGCAACACCTTGGCGCAGCTGCTGGCCAAGGCGGAGCGCGTAAGCTCGCACGCCAACGCCGCCCAAGAGCGCGCGGTGCGCCGCGCAGCCCAGGTGCAGCGGCTGGAGGCCAACCATGGGCTGCTGGTGGCGCGCGGGAAGCTCCACGTTCTGCTCTTCAAGGTCAGTGACCTCAAATGGTCCCCAGTCCGGGGCCTTTGCCGGCCTTTGGGCCACCAGCTGGGGGCTCCCCGCTTCCATCCACCTACCACACCCACATTCCTGACCCCTCTCGCGGTCTGTTGCTGTGGAACAGACTCGCAGAGCCGCACCCATTTCCCAAGACCCAGCCCCATCCCTCCCTCTCACGCCTGAGCCCCGCCTGGCCAATCCAAGCCCGCCCAGCTCTAGCTCAGGCCACGTCCGCAGAATTTGGTCTAAGTCCCAGTCAATCCCTAAAATAACGGTGGTTGAAAGGGCATTCCGTGACTGTGGGCACCATCCTCCTCTCGCCCCTCACCAGGCCTCACCTACTTTACAAAGTTTTGCAGTTCGCACGCAGCTTTCCCTCCCCTTACCTTCCCACGCCTGCCTTTACCCCCAGACTCTGGCTGCAGAGTTAAAAGGTTTCCCTTGTGTAATTAAGGCGTGAGTTTCGGGTTGCTGGGGGTAAGGAGCTGCCAGGATCAGTGCTGTGTCCGTCATATGCAGGAGGAGGGTGAAGTCCCAGCCAGCGCTTTCCAGAAGGCACCAGAGCCCTTGGGCCCGGAGGACCAGTCCGAGCTGGGCCCAGAGCAGCTGGAGGCCGAAGTTGGAGAGAGCTCGGACGAGGAGCCGGTGGAGTCCAGGGCCCAGCGGCTGCGGCGCACCGGATTGCAGAAGGTACAGAGCCTCCGAAGGGCCCTTTCGGGCCGGAAAGGCCCTGCAGCGCCACCGCCCACCCCGGTCAAGCCGCCTCGCCTTGGGCCTGGCCGGAGCGCTGAAGCCCAGCTGGAAGCCCAGCCTGAGCTGGAGCCCATGCTGGTGCTGGAGCCAGAGCCTCCGCAGGACACCGAGGAAGATCCCAGGAGACCCGGGGCTGCCAAAGAAGTTCCGCTCCAAATAGAGAGTGCAGCCTGAGGGCTGGTGTTGCCTGTCTCCCCTGTGCTTGTGCCTTGTCCTAAAATAAATCCTTTCAGAATGTAGCACTCACGCCCTAATAAGGAGCGAATCCTGCATCCACCAAGGCGGGCGCTCTGGCCCTCCCTTCCTTAAGCCCAGTCCTGTGTCCTCTGAAAGAGGTGCAGCCACTCACATCTGCTTGCCCTCACCATCAATAAAAGTAATTTCACCCGAACCAGACTCCGTGAGAAGGGATGGGGAAGCAGTTGGATGTGGGAAGGCAGTTACAAGGAATAAGACAAATGTTGGAACCTGGAATCATTGTACGATTTCTCCAGTTTCCACGGAGTCCTGGGTTCTAGACTCTAGTGACATATAGAAATATCCTTCTGACCACTTGCTCTTTAAACTTTCCTCATGGGAACACACAGTTGCAATTTTTTTTTTAAAGCATCGTGTACAGTCCTTTCTGTAGTTGCTTACTAAGTGTCAACTAATGGTTTTCCTCTTAGTCTTTTCTTCCTTTAGCACCTCCTAAAACTTGGGTTTTCCAGTATTCCTTTCTTGGCCCTTTTTTTACTCTGGGTACTTTTCGGCTGACATTCATGCCTAGGCCTCCCCTACCAGCTGCATACACCCCATACCCCTGTCTTGAGCTGCAGTTGAAAAGTACTTCAAAAGTAGCAAGTATCTTCTATCTTTTAAATTCCATTTCATTCAATAGCCATTTACTGAACACCTACTATGTGGCAGGCCCTACTAGGTATGGTTCAGAATATTTCCCCCTCTTGTGTTTTCTTTACCGATGAATGGTACCGTCATCCACAGAGAAACTTGGGAGTCCTTGTTGGCTCAAGGACTTTCTCTCATCCCCCTCCCACATGGAAACAGCTATTCTATTGATTTTACCTCTGCAATCTGTCCACTTTTCTAATACAGCGGCTGCCTTATTTCAGGACTTTCACTTGACCAGTGTTTGAACTGCCAATCTCATCACATCATTGTCTTGATTCAAATATTTCAGTGCTTCCCCATTATCTTCAGAATAAAGACCCTTTGTGATCTGGTCCCTGCCTATTTTTGTAGCCTCATCTCTCACCACTTCCCCTCATGCTACCATTGAGTCACACTGAGCTCTGTGCTCTCACTCTCATCCCTGCTGTCCTGCCAAACTTAGAGAAGCACACCTGTTTCAGGGCCAGGTGTTTCTCTTCCTTCTCTCAAAGCACCACTTGCACACTTCCAGTGCTAACTGCACTGATTGTGAGGGTTTGTGGTTATGCCCCCACTCCACTCTACTAGATTGTGGCTCCCTTGCAGTAGGGACAGTTTTATTCATTTCTGTATTTCCCACACTAAGTACTGTGTCTGGCACAGGGTAGACCTTCTTGAGGGGCTGAGGAGAGTTCCCTGCAGCAGTAAAGCAAGAATATCAAAGAAGGGGCTGGGCGCGGTGGCTCATGCCTGTAATCTTAGCACTTTGGGAGGCCAAGGTGGGTGGAGGACTTGACCTCCGGAGCTCGAATCCACCCTTGGCAAGTTGATGAAACCCCATTTCTACATAAAATACAAAATTTAGCTGGATGTGGTGACTTGTGCTCATAGTCCCAGCTACTTGGGGGGCTGAGGTGGGAGGATCACTCGAGCCCAGGAGGCAGAGGTTGCAGGTAAGCCATTGCACTCCAGCCTGGGCTACAGAGCGAGACCATGTTTAAAAAAAAAAAAAAAAAAAGGAAGGAAAAAAATAAAAAGCTAGAAGTGGGACTGGGGTGGTTAAGGATGAGGAGCACGGTCATATACTCCTTCATTCAGTCACTATCTTATAACAACATTTTTAATACCTACTTTGTTCGAGGCCCTATGCTAGGTCTCATGAACACCTCAGGGAGCTCAGGATTTAGAGGGAGATACCATCACCAATTGTAATGAATGATAGTTACATGTAAGCTATTTTGAGAGCAAATGGGGAAGGGGCATGACCCAACCTGAAGGAGGAAAAGTGGGAGATATATAAGGAATTGTTCTTGGAAATGGTAAATAGTGAGATGGAAATCAGGAATGGTGAGGGACAGTAGAGCTCAGTGGTGGGTAGTTTGGGTTCTCTGTTCTATTATCTATCAAATGAGATAATTATAGCCCCCTACTTGGGCTGTTGCAAAGATTAAGTGACATAAATCAAGTGCATAGCAGTGCTGAGGTATCATTTTTGCTCCATAAGCTTCAGGTATATAATTCATTTGTCCACTCATTCAACAAGTACTTACTGAACTCTTAGGGTCTTCCAGGTACTATTTTAAATCTAAGGATACTACCAGGCGTGATGGCTCACATCTGTAATCCCAGCACTCTGGGAGACTGAGACCGGCAGATTGCCTAAGTCCAGGAGTTTGAGACCAGCCTGGTCAACATGGCGAAACCCCGTCTGTACTGAAAATACACAAGTAGTTAGCCAGGTGTGGTGGTGCACACCTGTAGTCTCAGCTACTTGGTAGGCTGAGGCATGAGAATTGATTAAGTCTGGGGGGCAGAGTCTGCAGATTGCACCACTGCACTCCACCCTGGGCAAGAGGGTGACAGTCTGTCTCAGAAAATAAAATAAATAATAAACAAATAAAGTAAATAAAATAAAATCTGAGGATACAGTGACACATAAAAAAGACAAGATCCATACCTCTATAGAGTCAAATTCCAGTAGGAAGAGACAGGTAATAAATAAGTAAACATGTAAACCAGATAAAAACAAGTAAACACATGAACCACAAGGGTGTTCTGGTTTTGAGCTCTGAAGAAAAAGAAAACAGACTAAGGATACAGATAAGGGTTTGTGGGGGTGTTCTTTAGATAAGGACATTGGGGATTAATATTGGGACCAGGGTTACATGTATGAGTTACTCCTTGACACTTGAGTTCAAGTGGTGTCACATTTTTATTTTCATGGATTCAATAAGAAGAGTTTAAGCCCCCACCTGCCTGCCATGCTGTTGGGAAGTTGATTATTAGTAATTTTAGTTGTCTTCCCATTTTCGAGATTGTGCAGTACTATGGGGCTCACACCATCTCTCAGCCTTTGCATATCTCTGCTGCCCTTGCTCCTTATGACCACACGATGTCAGTGTCGGGGAACCAGTGTCCTAGTTGGTGCCTTGTCTAATTACCCCAAGGTCAGCCTGTCCAGCAATATGTTGGGGACAGTTAGGGGTAGAGAAGGTGTGGGGGGCAGGGGTCCTTCCATGGAGGGTGGCTCTGCAGTAGCTCCCTTTGGTCTGGGGAAATTTAGCACTTCTCCTGCAGGCTCCCAAACCTGGTGCTCAAGACTGTGCCCCTTTCAAGGTGTGGCCGTCTCAGTGGGACTGGTATGAGCAGGCTCAGTTCTCTGTCCCCAAGGAAAAATAAATCCTTTTTTTTCAAAATTCCTGGAAGTCTACTCGATTTTCCCTGTTCAACCCACAATCAGAATTAAGAACCTAAATGTGCATTTTCCATATAAAACATCTTGACCCCTAGAAACCCAAAGGCTTGACTAATTTCGCAAGGGAAGGGAATATTACTTTTTATTTCTTCCTGAGTTGTCTATAGCAGCAAATAATAAAATCAAGTTAAAACAAAATTAGTTAAATTTCTTAATAGCTCATTTTGTTATATTGTGTTCTCCATTATCACTGCTGGTTATTATTATTAATATTGTTAAAAATAAATGGCCAGGTGCAGTGACTTATGCCTGTAATCCTAGCCTTTTGGGAGGCTGAGGTAGGTGGATAGCTTTAGGCCAGGAGTTCAAGACAATACTGGGTAACATGGTGAAACCCTGTCTCTACAGAAAACTTAAAAAAAAAAACTAGCTGGGCTTGGGGGCACACCTGTAGTTCTAGCTACTTGGGAGGCTGAGGTGGGAAGATTGCTTGAGCCCAGGATTTTAAGGTTGCAGTGAGTTATGATTGCGGCACTATACTCCAGCCTGGGTGACAGAATGAGACCTTGCCTTTAAAAAAGTAAAATAAAGGAAGTAGAGACAATGATACAGAATACCAACTTGTCATCCAGCATGTGTGGCATTTAGGCAGCTGTTTAAGCAGGCAGAAGGCACATTAGTGGATCATTAAAATTCACTTTGGCTCTCAACTCTTCAGGCCAGAAACACAAATTTATCATGCATTCCAGCAAGATTAGACTGATCTGCAATAACTGCACTCAGAAAACACTGATTAATTTGATTTCTGGATTCATTAATTTCTGTAAGAAATCTAATGGCCAAGTGACTGAAATAGTCTAGCTAGCTATTCAAAACATTTGTCATCCTTCAACAAAGTCTACATGGGAAGCCAAAGTAAGATCTTAAACTATGTATAATGCAATAGAATAGTAGAAACTGGATAAAAGTAATGGGCAGGATAATCTAATCTAATATGCCCACCTTTTGCTGTGACATGCCTCTTACATGGGCAAAAATATATACATTCCTGGTAGAAACTTCTTCCCTAGTTAAGGACTAGAGGTCCTTTTGATTTTCCTTTATTGTGAGCAGAGGACTCATACAACCTCAGCATTGAATAGAACTTGAATGCTGTCTATTCCACAAGCATTTCCAACACTAAAGTGTTCTGTACTGTCTTGACATCTATCCTTGTGGTTTCAGATGTATCTTAGTTTCATCAGAGACAGACAGAGTTTGCATTTATGATCCTCTTTTCTGTTTTAGAATTATTTTTAACATGATGGTGGAAAACACAGTCTTTATTCAGTTATTTTGAAACAAGAGTCCAACGATCTTCCCCTACCCCCAGTCCTATGAGATTGAGCTTAATTATTCTGATAGCTATTTTATTTAATCCATCACCTGTGTCTTAAGCATGGATATTTTGTTAGGAAGTCTGGTTTATTAGAGAAGATAGGTTTGAGATGATCCCATATTATGAGTCATATTGTTTCTAGACCTCTATAGATCTTCCTCTCTCCAACACAGAATGAAGACAGAGCAGTCCAACCCAATTTAAACAACTCCTTTTATTTCTCAGAGACTCAAGGACTAGACCATTCTAAAGTAATGTGGATTATTTTAAATGTAGCATTAATTTTATGATATCATTATTACTTCTTGTATTATTTATGTATTTACATGCGTGTTTTATTCTTTATTTCTTTACCCACTTTACCAAACAGTCTACCTGTTTTGCCCTAATTTTTAGATATCTCTAAATCTGGCTAGTCAAAATGTATTTTAATACTCTTGAACTGAAAAGATTATAAATGTACCCTTCTTATGTTTGCTTACCATTTGAAATTGTTAACATCTGTGTTGACCAATGCTCTGAATGTTTGATTCAGGTAACTTGATCATTATTTCATAATTTTATAAAGCTAATTTGAAAGATACATATCTTACTTTTTAGTATGTTTTCCCTTCTTCCACCTCTCATTTTTAGAATAGTTATGAATTTATGGCTCTTTTTAAAGACTCAATTGGTATCAATTGCTGGCTGGTAGGTTTTCTCCTTATGCTTACCTGTCACTTCTTGGTATATGGGAGCTCCTTTCAACGTGTTTTTTTTTTTTTTTTGACAAATGGAAAGGAAGACTTTCTAGAAGAAAATGATGTTTATTTGGGAATAGGCATTACAATGGGAATATGTATGTTTGCCACAGTAAATTATGTGTATATTCAGGGATATAAAGGAAGACAAAGGTTTTTAAAGGAAAAATGAGGAGGATTATATAAGTGTTTTGAGATAATTATTCTTGACTACAAGGATTAATAACAAAGGTGGTGCCAGCCCAAGATTGGACAGAGAGTCGCTAGGCAGATATCCTCCCAGAAGCATTATTATTATTATTATTATTATCATTATTTTGAGATGGAGTTTCGCCCTTTTGCCCAGACTGGAGTGCAATGGTGCGATCTTAGCTCATGCAACCTCCACCTCCCGGGTTCAAGCAATTCTTCTGCCTCAGCCTCCTGAGTAGCTGGGATTACAGGCATGCACCACCATGCCCAGTTAATTTTGTATTTTTAGTAAGGATGGGATTTCTCCATGTTGGTCAGGCTGGTCTTGAACTCCTGACCTCAGGTGATCTGCTCGCCTCGGCCTCCCAAAGCGCTGGGATTACAGGCATGAGCCACTGTGCCTGGCCAGAAGCATTTTTTTTTTTTTTTTTTAAATGTGTAAGGTTGTGATGGCTTTTGTGCAGGCTGTGGTTTTGCAAAGTCTTTTGTGATATCAAGAATTCATGCACAAGAATCCCTCCTTCATAGCCTTCCTCAGCTCTCTTTGTCAGGGTTTTTAACACAAGTGACTCCATTTTGATTTTGACAATTTTCACAGTCCTCATGAATGGATTTGCTGCTATAAAAAGTGCTTGTGGGAGTGGGTTGACCCCTTTCTGCCTTCCATCATGTGGGGACATAACAAGAAGGTCCTCAATAGATGCCAGAACCTTAATCTTGGACTTTCTAGACTCCAGAACTGTGAGAAATAAATTTCTGTTCTTTATAAAGTACTGAATCTCAGGTATTCTGTTATAGCAGCACAAAACAGACTAAGCTTTTTTGTCTGTTTTTTTCTTAAATACTTGAATCATCTGTGAAGGTATTCTTTTTTTCTTGTTACAACAGTCTATTCCAGTCTTGCCTTGATTTTCTAATATTTGGCCCAACTTATCTGGTGATACCTTCTGTGACAAACCAGTATAAGAGACCCAAGTCTGATTATCGAGTAGATTGTTTCCCATGCTTCCCTTGCAGGCAGGGTGACATCAACAGCTGCTTGAAATGTTCTTATGACAATCAGAGTCTATTAGAGTCATGAGTTTATTCTGATTTTTTTTTTTCTTTTTAATTGAGACAGAGTCTCACTCTGTCACCCAGGCTGGAGTGGAGTGGTGCGATCTCGGCTCATTGCAACCTCCGCCTCCCAGGTTCAAGCGGTTCTCCTGCCTCAGCCTCCCAAGTAGCTGGGATTACAGGTGCCTACCAGGACACCCTGCTAGTTTTTTTTATTTTTAGTAGAGACTAAGTTTTTACATATTGACTGGTCTTGAACTCCTGCCCTCAAGAGATCTGCCTGCTTAGGCCTCCCAAAGTGTTGGGATTACAGGTGTGAGCCACCGCATCCAGCCTTATTCTGATGTTTTTATTTAACTTCAAATTCTTACTTACTTTAACTCTTTCAAGTTATTTTTCTTTTGTCAAAGCAACTATTGTTTACTTTAGTACAACATCCTTTCACAATCTTTGATAAGCCAATATTAGATATTCTCAGATCAAACCATTTGCTTATTGTATTCTTGTTTAAAACATTAGAAACTTGTTATTTCATTTTTAAAAACATAATTTTACTTTATCCAAGTATATTATAAAAGGACACCCATTTTGGGCTTTAGGGAGAACTGATATATTCTATAACATGGTAAAAATGCATAAGAATGCATGGGTATAGGAAATATTGTGTGTAGTATAATAAATATGTATCATTTTCTCTCCTCCTATTGTTTAAGAAACTTAAAATTGATTTTATAGAATATAGATCCAAACAGGGTTTCAGCATCATCTGAGCATAACAAAAATCTCTCTGAAAATTAAAGGAAAATATAACCTCATCCTTTGCATAGGTTAAAATATGACCTTCCCATATTCCCCAAATGCATTTTTTGTAATAATTTGCATGATTATATAAGCCAGAGATAAAACATGTGGCCATCTTTAAAAATTAAGGTCCAGACACAGCTTATTTCACCAGTAAACATTTTTCTATTTTAATTAGCAGCATCTAATAAGGAAATGTCCAAACTGAGAGATATTATGTTTTTTACTATATTATATCATATTATATTACATTATATACTTTTACTGCTATATTTTTGTATTTGAAACAAAACATTTAGTATAAAAGTTGCCAAACTTAAAATTATACAGATTAACTTAAGAAATCTCATGCAGAAACTTTACTAAAATGGGAACTGTGATAGATTCTTCCCCTTCTTGATTCTGAAGCATTGTCTCAAGGCAGAACTGGCTCAAAAGACTCCCTCTATGCTCATTTCTCCCACTAGAAACAATATGTGATGTAGTTCATTTTAGGTATCTTTTTTCCCTTCTTGATATGTTGCTTAATTCAGCCTGTCAAGATCTTACTTATCCCTGAAAGTGAAGTTTCTTGGAAAATCCATTCTGGAAAAATAAATAAATAAATAAAAAGCCGTGGCTTTAGACATGTTTTAACTCATGGTGGTAGTTTACTTTCCTCAAATAGAGTCCTTCTTACTTCAGTATACTTGAAAACCACAGATCATTCTGGAGTAAACAAAGTTCATAGTTTTTTTTTTTTAATATCTTCACAGACAAATCACACATTTAACCAGAAGCTGATAAGATTTATAATTTTTCAACTTCTTACAGGTGTAATTCACATATTTATTCTGGTCAAAACACGCTCTTCAAAAAATAAGTTTCACAATGCGATCCCACCTTACTCCTGCAAGAGTGGCCATAATAAAAATATCAAAAAATAATAGATGTTGGTGTGGATACAGTGAACAGGGAACACATGTATATTACTGGTGGGAATGTAAACTAGTATGTACAACCACTATGGAAAACAGTGTGGTGATTCCTTAAAGAACCACCATTTGATTCATCAATTCCACTACTAGGTATCTACCCAGAGGAAAAGAAGTCATTATACAAAAAAGATACTTCCACATGCATGTTTATAGCAGCACAATTTGCAATTGCAAAAACGTGGCACCAACCCAAATGCCCATCAATCAACAAGTGGATAAAGAAACTCTGTGATATATATATATATGTCACACACACATATATACATATACATATACATATATATATATGATGAAATACTGCTCAGCCATAAAAATGAATGAGTTAATGGCATTTGCAGAGATCTGGATGAGATTGGAGACTATTATTCTAAGTGAGGTAACTCAGGAATGGAAAATCAAACATCGTATTTCTCACTTATAAGTGGAAGGTAAGCTATGAGGATGCAAGGCCTAAGAATGACACAATGATCTTTGGGAACTCAGAGGGACAGGGAGGGAAGGGAACGAGGGAAAAAAGACTACAAATAGGTTGCAGTTTATACTACTTGGGTGATGGGTGCACCAAAATCTCACAAATCACTGCTAAAGAACTTACTCATGTAACAAAACACCACTGGTGCCCCAATAATCTATGGAAATAAGCAAAAATAAGTTTCAAAAATAAGTTTCTTATGCTTATGAATGGAAATTTCATGTCCCCAATTGAGTATTTTATAACATTTGCTTAGAGGACATCTGTTCAAGCAAATATATTTTGGAAACACTGTCACATAATTTTGAGGTCAGAATACATCTCCTGTCCCCTTACTCCCCACTTCTGGAAGACATTCTTTTCCACCATGGATGGAAAGATTAAACATTTACATTTCAAACAGAATATCATAGTTCAAATTATCAATTTACAACCAGCAAAGGAATAAATACTTACAATTTCAATGTTTTGACTTGTTTCCAGTCTTTTATTTGCCATTCCTTTAGAGATGGTTGGTGAATTTGGAGAATATACCTATCTCCATTGTCACCCTCTTTCATGTCCAAAATCTTGTCTTCTATCCAATTTCTTTGCTAAATTAAGATTCCTCATTATTTCAGATCTTCTCCATTTTAAAGTTGACATTTTACATGCCAACTTTATGTAAAATGTGCAGGAACATTTTACATAAAGTAGAAACTATTACTTCTTTAATTTGATAGAATTTGTTTTTAAAATTTATAGAACATGACGGATGTGGTAGCTCACACCTATAATCCCAGCACTTTGGGAGGCCGAGGCGAGTGGATCACCTGATGTCAGGAGTTTGAGACCAGCCTGGCCAATATGGTGAAACTCTGTCTCTACTAAAAATATATTTTAAAAAATTAGCTTGGCATGGTTGTGCATGCCTGTAGTCTCAGCTCCTCTGGAGGCTGAGGCAGGAGAATCCCATGAACCTGGGAGGTGGAGGTTGCAGTGAGCAGAGGTTGCACCATTGCACTCCAGCCTGGGCAACAAGAGCGAAGCTCTGTCTCAAAAAAAAAAAAAAAACAAAAAAAACCAAAAAATTATGTCTTTTTTTCTTTGTATCATTTTGGTTTTCATTCTTTCATTTTTCTCTTTTTGCTATGTATAGACACATGCATAGCCCAGGAAATTTTTACCGTAAAGAGTTAGGCAATCAGCATAGGAGCTAATATCATAAAGAAAAATACAACATCTGCAATAATAAAATTTCATGCAGCTATCAAAAATGATTTAAACTAATTTTAATAATGTGAGAAAATTCTAATAATATAATGGTTACAAATACCAGAAAACAAAATAATTTACATAGTATGATTCCAACTATGTTTTAAAATTAAAATGTACATAAGAGGGAAAAGACTGGATCAAAATGGTAATAGTGGTGAGAGTTTAGGTCACATACTCTCTTCTTTATATTTTTTCTTAACTTCCAAATCAAGTTATGTTTACAATGAGTACATATTCCTTTTATAAACAGTGAAGAGGAAACATCAAAAATGTTCAGCAACATTGAAAAATAGACCCAAGCAAATAAAAGCTGTCAGAAGTGAAAATGAAATTTATGAGCATAAAGTAGTAGCGAAAGGAAGATTGAAGCAATTCTATGCTGACATACGGAGAATTCAGAGAAGAGTTGAAGAGACTCAATTTAGTAAAAATCCTTCATTTGATTTATAGAGAATCGTGTCTTGAGACTGTAAATTTTATCCTTCCAGCATCCACATCAGGACTGTGCTGAGAAGCAAGGAAAAAAAAAAAAAAAAAAAAGAAAGAAAGAAAGAAAGAGAGAGAGAGACAGTTCCCGAGTTGCTGCAGTCAATCATTCCTCCCCTGACAGAGCTTCGTAATGGCTTACTCCTCCATTCCAGCTGAGCTGGCTCATCCCAATTACATCAGCGCCAACACATGCAGGAAAATAAAACCGTAGGCGTTTGAGTTACTCATAGGGAGCTAAGGCTAAATAAAGAGGTGACAGGGTATAGGCGGTGGTGATGGCATGAATCCTAAGCACTGGCTTTCAAGGCATACATACTTATGCTTCTCAGAGTATCTTTAAACCAGGGGTGTGACTGTGAACAGACAGAATCAAAAGACAGGAGTCCTAACAAGGGGAAAATAAGGTGAGGTGACAACACTCTATGTAATCACCAACTTCTTATGCATGCAGTGTACCAGCCTATATAATCACCAGCCTCTTGTATATTCGGTGTCTTGTATTTACAGCAGCATCTCAAAAACAAGCTTGCCATCTTCCATCTGATTTCCCTTTTTCTTCCTTACTTCAGCTAACCGTATCTCCATTGCCCCAATTCCCAGTGCTTCCTTTCTCCCCATCTCAATTATCTCCCATATGCAATTAGTCAACCAATCTTGAAGATACTAGGTATACATTTCACAAATCCATTCTTTCATTTCTGTTTCATTGCCACTATCCTAGCATAGAATCTCATTGACTCTCATATGGGCTCCTGAAATTATCTCTTAAATGTTTATACTTGAATCTATTTTATATGCTCAGTTGGTCAGAATGCTATTCCTGATTTTTAAAAACATATGAACTTCTCTTTCTTTTAGTCAAAGTGGCATTCTTGTATGACTTTTTTATTATATACTGTGTTTGTGCAATTGTTCCATTCTTCACTGTATTGTAAGCTCCCTGAGGGTAAGGACATATTGAGTTTATCTTTCAGAACTTCACAATGCTGCATGTATATTCAGAAGTCATAAAATGCTTGTTCCATTTCATAATGGGCCCTTGGTATATAACATAGCATCCCTTCTCCTCTTCTCTGAGTAAGAAGAAGCTCCTTCCAAAAGTATGCCTTAGGTAAAAGAAATGGAATTGATGTGTCCTCTTTGAACCATAAAATCTACCTCTGTAGCCTCTGTTTCTCCCCAAATCACCAATTAGTGATGGAAATACATTAATTCCCAGTCCATCCAAAACAGGCTGAGCTTATCATCCTTCTTTCATAATTGCCTGTTTGCTGGTAGGTGTTAGTACCTCCATTTTTGTTGGGAATTGGTGCCTAAGAACTGTTTTCTACTAGGCACAAGTAGATGTCCCTCATGTACTTTGATAGATGCAAGTTCCTGACTGCACCCAACTCTGAGACGACTGCTGTCACACTGTCACTGCCACCCAGAATGCTCTGCTTACTTTCCTGGAAGCAATTTGCTCTGTTACTAGGAGTCTGTGTTCTTCAAGCTTTCTCCCATTCTACCATTGCCAGTGCTTTGATATTCTGCTACAGAGTGCGGCCTCTCTGCCCTTGCTCCAACTAGGTTTGGGGATGAATGCAAGATTTCAAAGGGGAAATCTTGCTGATCTCACAATGTCTCTGAAAGCTCTCAGCTCTTTCAAGCAGTCTATCTCAGAAGAAATTTCTCATGTTTTAGGATTTCTCTTCTGAGTTTCTCAAACTCGGCTTGCAACATTTCTCTCAAGGGAAAGGCTGAAATCTTGATCTTTTCTCTAGGTCAGTAGGTTGGGGTATCTAAAAGAATACTTCAAGCAGACTCATTTTGACATTTAAGCATTAATTACCCAGCCAGACTGTTAAATACAATGAACTTTATGATGGTGAGGGGTTTGTTCTTCTAATCCTTTTCGACTAGCTGCTAACTTGGCTGCAGACTTCCAAGGTTTATAAACAAGTAAGCCTCAAATATACAGTCATGACTATCCACCTTTTATTTCTTCCTGAAATACAGACATAATAAAACTCACACATTTTACCTAGCAAATTTCAGGTTATACTAACGAGAGGGAGCTAAATAGAAAAAAACAACATTCTAACTCAGATTGGACAAAAATCAACTTAAAGTTTACTTGAAGACGGCAGAATACTAAAACTGTGAGGATAATAGGAATACCTAAAACAGGGGAAAAACTTCAAAAACAAATAAGAAATAACTACACACAAAAATTAAAAATAAATATAATAAATTAAAAAGCTTAATAGCATGCTTTAGTCTGTTGTGGCTACTATAAGAAAATACAATAAACTGAGTAGCATATAAACAACAGAAATTTATTTCTTATAGTTCTGGAGACTGGGAAGTCCAAAATCAAGATGCTGGCAGATCCAGCATCTGGTAAGGGTCTGCCCTCTGGTTCACAGATGATGCTTTTTCTGTCTGTCTTCACATGGTAGAAGGGCTGCGGACTCTCTCTTAGGCCTCTCTTATAAGGACATTAATCCCTTTAATTCTCATGATCTAATCTCTAGTCACCTCCCAAAGGTGCCACCTTGTAATATCATCACCTTGTCTGTTAAGATTTCAACATATGAGTTTTAGGGCAACACAAACAATCAGACCATAGCACGACTTCAACAAAGAGCAAAGCTACAAAAGCCAAACCCTAGAGGGAATCTCCACAGTGTAGTGAACACTCAGCAGATTGACTTTTCAGCACTGCTTGAAGGAGCAGCCACATAGATTCAAATAGAATTATGCTGTACTTTACTAATCCTTGCTCCTTGATTCACAGCTAACTGACCCAGCATTATGCACTCCATCTAAACTAGGTCAATTGCCGTCTTTTCTCTAGACCAATTGTTCTCAACTGCAGGCATCCCCTCCACCACCCACCCCAGGGGGGACATTTACCAATGCCTGGAGACACTTTTTAGCGTCACAACTGGCACCTAGTAGACGGACATCAGGGATGCTATTAATCATCTTACAATGCACATGATAGTACCTTACAACAAATAATTAGCCTATCCAAAATGTGAATATTGCCGAGGTTGGTAAACCTCAACATTTGATTGATCCCTGATGTGATCGTTAAACAGACTATTTCTTACTTGGGTATCTATAGTTAAGAATTGGTGAAAGATATTCTCCTAGCATGTGATGAAGGGTGAGATGGGGAAGCTTTAAGTTTTATCACTTGTTTTTCTTTCTTTCTTTTTTTTAAGTTTTACTTATTTTTTAAGTTAGAGAGAAGATATTGCCTAGAATTCGTAAAAGCACTGCAATGATACAGGTTGTAATTCCAGGTAAATTGTTTGGTAAAGAGAAAGTTGGGTTTCTTATTTTTTTCTTAGTAATAATTATTTATTTCTTAGTTAGTAATAAACTTATTCTATGCCTTTTTCTCTACAGTACTCAATATAAGAGACTGTGTTGAAGCATTAATGTAACAATATTGTTAGTCAAGATGAATCCCTCAATCTGGAGTCCTGTAATATAGAACAAGCTATTTCTGTTGTGAAGACTCTACAATTCATGCTTCTTCATATGGTGCATAATGGAAAAAGATGCAAAGTTAATTTAGGATGACCTTCTACCTTGCCAATGATACTACATCAGACAAACTCCAGGAATGTGTAGAAATATTTTCACAGGGATGTGGTGAAATTTTGTTTTTTGTTTTATTTTCCAAAATACCAGTACTCATTATCAGAACATCTTTCTGTGTCTGTGGTAGAACAGGGTTCTGGAGTGTTCCCCCAAAAAGGCACCAGTGAACATACACCATCAGAGCCACCAGTAAAGCAAAATAAAGGGGAGTGAAAGCATATAAGATTATTTGCAAAAAGGAATTTTTCAGGTAAGATACAAAAGGGTAAGAGTATACATATTTTTCAGAGATATCTTAAAAATTAGTTTTTTAGAGGGTTTTTAATTTTTAAAAATAATTATAAAAATTGTGTCATTTGTAAATTATTTACATATACATGCTGCTGTCAAATGTACTTTTCACCTGTGGAGGAACAACTGATACCAACACGAAGTTAGTAGCAATAGTAAGCGAAAATAGAAAATTGTCACATGGTAGTGTTATTAAGGGGTCTCACCATAACACCATGTCATTAATTTTAGTATGGATTTTAATATTTAATATGCATACAAATTAGCTTTAACTATGATTTTCTGCTTTTGATTTAGGTGTGATTAAACAGAAAGGGGGAAGAAACATAGTGTGGATCCAGTGTAGATACACATCATCACCACAGCGGAAAGTTAAAAAGGGGTTTAATGATGTAGAAAAGGGCATTCAGGTCAGTGCATGCTGACCGGGCTTGTCAGCAGTTTGTCTGAAAGTAACAAGGAGGATTTAAAGTCCCGGAGACTCATGTCCACTTAAGAGTCATGCCTGTCAAGAACATCATTGTTATGGAAAGGGCACCTGTACAGCCAAGTCGCAGTCCATAGTGCCTGGTTTGGTGATTTGTTCAGCTCAGTCAGGACAAAGTGGAGGGGGCAGAGAAGGCTTCTGTGACAGGAAAAAGGACTAAAATGCTTAGGAGAAGCTGGGTGGTACCTGGGGCCTCTTAAGAATGATTTGAGGAGGTAAATATACCTCTGGGACAGATTAAGCACTGGCAAATGCTTATAGATCATTAGGGCTGTTGAATATTTCCATAAATTTTGTTTCTGTTTAATTTAATACCCCAGAAGGTGGTCAGGAGGGGATATTCAGAGACTCCTGAAAAAACCAGAAGCAAGTCTTGAATATTTTGTTCAACTCGAATGGGTTGGAGAAGAGCCAAACAAATCACTATTCTCATGGTATGGATGGCAGTTGAGTTGTATATAGGAACTTTCCCAGTGTACATTTCAAACATTACAGTAATTCAGAGCTTATTGCAGACATGTTATCAAAGTTAACAAGAACTATTAGAAAGAATAGAGGTAGGCTGGGCACGGTAGCTCATGCTTGTAAATCCAGCATTTTGGGAGGCTGAGGTGGGCGGATCACCTGAGATCAGGGGTTTGAGACAAGTCTGGCCAACATGGTGAAACCACATCTCTACTAAAAATACAAAAATTAGCTGGGCAAGGTGGTGGGCACCTGTAATCCCAGCTACTTGGGAGACTGAGGCAGGAGAGCCGCTTGAACCTGGGAGGCAGAGGTTGCAGTGAGCCGAGATTATGCCACTGCACTCCAGCCTGGGTGCTAGAGCAAGACTCCATCTCAAAAAAGAAAAAGAAAAAAAACAAAGAAAGAATAGAGTTAAACAGAGGACAAAGAAAGCATTTTTCTGGTCAGGTAATGGGTATCAACATGTCATGTCCTGTGGACTTCGATTATCCAAGGTCAGGGTTTGGGGATAGAGGTGGCTAACACGATCTACAGTGGGAAGCTGTTGGGCATATGAGCAAAACCTTAAACAGCTACCTCATGGACTCTTTAATCTTCCCTGAAGCTTACAAAAGCTAAGGCTTTTCTGGGAAATAAGGGGAGACTCCTCACATCTTTAATATGGCTCTGAGCCAACATTATGTGGGTCCTGGGCCAGCTCTCAAAACAACAACCCTGAGCAGGTAAGGAAAATAAAACACAAGACGCTGTGTTTTATTTCACTCTTTCTGTATGTTACGCTGCCATTCATCCTTATGGCCCTATATAAGTTTTAATTTTTACCAGAAAGAGAGCTGCCTCTATCACCCCTCTAATGAAGCCTCCTCTCCATCCAAATACTGTGCTATTTGGCCCGCAGTTGAGGGGTTATCTAGCAGGCCATGCCTTCCAGGGAGGCAAGGGTCTGTCAGGAGCTACTTCCTAGATGGCTTTGCAGTGATCAAAGGAACCAGGGCTGCCTTTGAGTTCAGTGGTTGTTCTCCTCCATCCCCTTCTGGCTGTAAGAGACTACAACCCTGCAAAACAAACCACCTTTGAGCAACATTGCAATGGAACTCAGATCAGATCTCGCCATGTGGAAAGCCTCAGGTTTCTAGTATATTGCTCATTGCTTATTTGGGTAGCACAGTTGCAAAAAAGAACAAAAATGGTCAGGAAGCGACATCCCCGAATATGGGTCTTTTCTATGTGTACAACTTAACTATGGCCTCTGAAATGACAAGAAGCAGCACATGGATTTTTGCTTTTGTGGGGATGGTTTTACAAGTAATTCCAGTAGGTTACTCTGCTACAGTGCTTGACAGCAGCACCCTGGAGGGCCATACCCCTTCCTCCGTGCTTCCCTGAATATTTGAGATGTGCACAGCCTGCCGAGCAGGTGTGAAGACTCATTCTCAGGCGGTACTTGTCAGCAGAAGGACTTTTTAGACCTATCAAAAGGATATCTTGTAGTGGCTCTTAGTGGTATTCTGTTTCCAAAAAGAAGGGTGATGGAATGGGGGTACATCTGTTGAGCCAACAGTTATAATTAGTCATGGTAGATTTTAAAAAGAGCTATATATTTAGAATTCACATTTATGATATGGTTTCTCTTGTTCTGGCAAGATACATTGAGAATGATGTAAAGGATTCTGAGATTCTGCATGTGTTGAACATGGAAAAGCATTGTTCAATTACATTCTTATCATGGGCCCTGTTCATTACACATCCACAATCACCATGTCCACAGTGTCCATGGAAATTGGGTTTTCACATAATTTTCCACAGCTGTTTTCTAATTTGATATCCTGTAAGTGACACTGTAACTCCCTGTATGATGACTGCCAGAAGCAAAAGCCCCCAGCCAATTTTCCACAGAAACACTGATAATAAATATTGAGGTGTTAGACAGCATCTAACTGTTCCCTAAATGGGAACAGTTAGATGTTATCTCTGTTCCCTAATAAAGTTGGAATAGAAATATGTGGCAACAGTAGAATTCCCAATCCTGAACTCCTCTGGTATTAGAGATTTGCCAAGTTATAGTCTGACCTGAAAAACCAGAGTCAAGCAGGCATCAGCACTACCGCTCTGTAGATAGGAAGATTCCCAGAGGGAGAGAAAGAGGGCAGGAGGACAGGGCTGGGCCACACACACCCAGTTCCCCTTTCAAGTCAGGTAACTCACTTGAGAGGCATAAGACCTAGGGTCAGAGGATTTAGGGAAAAATCCTTCTCATGAAAACAATATGTACTGCAAAGGAGCCTTCCTTTACTAACACTGAATTTTCTCAATTTTCCAGAAATTTCTTTTCCCTAGCTCAAAATAGCTTTGTCCTAAATTAGATGATCCAGAAACAAAGGACTGAGTCATGACAGGCTATATATCAAACCGTTAACAATGACACACTTGTGGTAAAACTTTTTTTTTTTTTTTTTTTTTTTTTGGAGTCAGAGTCTTGCTCTGTCACCTAGGCTGGAGTGCAGTGGCCAATCTCAGCTCACTGAAACCTCCGCCTCCTGGGTTCAAGTGATTCTGGAGCCTCAGCCTCCCGAGTAGCTGGGATTACAGGTAAGTGCCACCAGGCCTGGCTAATTTTTTTGTATTTTTAATAGAGATGGGGTATTGCCATGTTGGCCAGGGTGTTCTCGAACTCCTGACCTCAGATGATCTGCCCGTCTCAGCCTCCCAAAGTGCTGGGTTTACAGGCGTGAGCCACCTCGCCTGGCTTGTTTTGTTCTTGTTACTTACTTTGACTCACCTGTCACGGAAGTCCTCTGCTAAACAAAGATCTTCGTGGATGTTTCTTCCCTGAGCAATAATTAAACAAAGTTTTTCAAATTGTCAAAATCATTCCAGCATTCTGGGGAATGCCCTTAACCTTGATGATGGACTTTCCAGCTACTAACTTGGGGCTTTATGACTCAGAAACTTGACATATTCCCAAGGTAGCATTAACTTCTGGGTTTGTTTATTAACTGTCCTAAGCAAAGGTCTCACTCTCGGCTGTTAGGAATACATGTTTTAATAATGACGATGGTCCTACACACATTCAAGCAAGCCATAAAGACCCAGGAGGGTATATGCTGTGGTGAAAGAGGCAGGCTTTTTTCCTGAACTGGGCAAGTATCCTCAGCATTTTTCCAGCAAGCCATTATCATACCATCATCTATGCATTGACAATAGGATATATTAGCCATCTCTAAAGTGGGGTGCACAATCTCAGGGTCTACTCAGGACAGCCTTTTGAAATTTCCATTTTGATGATGAGATACCAGGTACAACTTCTCAGCACATTACAATGTCTGCCAAAAAAGTGTCAGGACACTTCAGTCAATAGAACAGAAAAAACAGCAAGTGCTTCTGAACAGGGCTGTCATCAGAAAGCTTCTAGAAAGTTTCTGCACTAGGTTGCTGGGAAGGTCGCCAGATTGGGCTGCCTGAGAAGTCTCTGATGCTTTGTCTTAAAGTCTCTAGGCCTCTGTGGCTAAAGCAAAGATGGGGACAAGCCATTAAATGATAATTTAGTTCTAAGTAGGTATTAAAAGATAATTTTCATAAACAGGTAAGATCAGTACTCTTCTATAGATATGAGAATAAACATGAGTTAAAGGTTTTATTTAACGCATTCACGAGGAAACCAGTGAAGTATTACAACCAGGTGAAAGGATAATTCCAAGGACAGACACATTTATAGATCAGGAATATTAAAATGACTGTGCAAATAGAGCCAGATGGGTTTTTTTGTTGTTGTTGCTTTTTCACTGGACAGAATCCATTTGCGTGTCTATGGACAAGAATGATTTAGCATTGCTGCCAGTTATCTACACTTTATAGAGCTGCAAAACAACTCCCGCAGAACCGGAATAGGACAAGTCAGGAGTGCTCTGGAATGACAACACACAATTTTCAATTTAAGCACAATTTTTTCCTTATAGTCTTTCCACTTTTTATTACAAAGAACCTCAAAGACTTCTGATGACAAAATGAGTATGGTCTTATTAGATTTGGCCTGGTTCTTTAAACAGGTGCAGCAAGAATGTTAACCATATGAGCCTTTGGGCCTTCTTTAAGTTTGTTCCGCTGGAAGTTCTCTAAGAAATTTCAGCTTGATCTTTTACAAGCTTCTATTCATTTGCTATCCTGAAGCTAAGAAAGTAAGTCCAAGGAAATTTCTCCATAAGATTTCATCTGTAGTATCTATACATTTTGGCCTAATTTCTTTTTTCTTGGATCTCTTTCTTTCTTTCTTTCTTTCTTTCTTTCTTTCTTTCTTTCTTTCTTTCTTTCTTTCTTTCTTTCTTTCTTTCTTTCTTTCTTTCTCTCTCTCTCTCTTTCTTCCTTCCTTCCTTCCTTTCTATCTCTTTTCCTCCCTCCCTCCCTCCCTTCCTTCCTTCCTTTCTATCTCTCTTCCTCTCTCTCTCCCTCCCTCCCTCCCTCCCTCCCTCCCTCCCTCCCTCCCTCCCTCCCTCCCTCCCTCCCTTCCTTCCTTCCTTCCTTCCTTCCTTCCTTCCTTCCTTCCTTCCTTCCTTCCTTCCTTCCTTCCTTCCTTCCTTCTTTCTTTCTTTCTTTCCCTTTTCTCTTTCTCTCTTTTTCTCTTTCTTTCTGTTTTTGATATGGAGTCTTGCTCTGTCACCCAGGTTGGAGTGTAGTAGTGTGATCTCAGCTCACTGAAACCTCCACCTCCCGACTTCAAGCGATTCTCCTGTCTCAGTCTCCCGAGTAGCAGGGATTACAGGTGCTCGCCACCACGCCCAGATAATTTTTGTATTTTTAGTAGAGATGGGGTTTCGCCATGTTGGCTAGGCTGGTCTCTAACTCTTGACCTCAGGTGATCCACCCACTTCGGCCACCCAAAGTGCTGGGATTATCGGCCTGAGCCACTGCGGATGACCTCTTCTTGAATTTTTCAAAACCTCTCAAGGATCTTGGCCTGCCACGAAAGTGACCTCCCTTACCACCACCAAGTCTGGATCCTGGATAAATCCAGGTACCAGGATACTTTTCCTTGGAGAGCTTTGCCAGCACTGGCTCCATCAAATCAACCTTAGTTCCCTAAAAAGGGCTGATCATGTGCAGGCTATGGCTTCCCTGGGCTGGCAGGAAGCTCCTCTGCAGTCGCTGTTCACAGAGCTGTAGCCTGGTGGCCACTGATGCCAAAGACTGGGGACTTGGAACCGCTGGTGTGTTTGTCAGCAGAGGGTGCGCTCCCTGCCACCTGGGCAGAGAGGACTGGGGAGGATGACGTGGGGTGAGGTTGGCGGGCACGGCTTTTACTACCTTAATGCTAACTCTTACAACTGTTTGGAGATGAGCCCACCACTACCTGCCCCTGCTTATCTCAAATCTTTTCCAAAAAGGACAAAAGAGGCTCACCTGTTGCTCCTCGTGTTCCTGGTAACAAATTATTTGGTAAAGTTTACCCCAGAGATTGTCTTTAGAAAAGTTTCAAAAATCATTTAGCAAGAATATGAAGCACAAACAGAAGGACCTGTAAACCACCATGTCAGGCTTCAAGACATAAGAATTTTGAATCTGAGCCATTTTTACCTGTACTCTGATTTCCAGGTATGAGCCATCATATGACTGATTACTGCTTTTATGTTATGTTTAAGAAATCTTTGCCCACTCCAAGGAAATCTTCTTGTCAAATCATTAGAAGAAGCTTTAGGTCACCAACAAAAATGTGGGACTGTGACTCAGTCTCAAAATCAGGAAATTAAAGCAGTCAAAAGAAAGAAAGAGAGAGAGAGAAGGAAGGAAAGAAAAAAGAAAGAAGGAAAGAAAGAAAAAAAACAAAGAAGAAAAAAAGAAAGAATGAAAGAAAAAAAGAAAGAAGGAAAGAAAGAAAAAAGTAATTTAAACAGGAAGAGAATATTGCCAGTTGCAGTGGTATTTGGACCAGTGAAAAATAAGGCATAGCAGGAGAAAAGGTGAATTGTGGTGCAGAGGTTGCCCCCTAGTGTTCCTGGGCAAATTTGTAGTCTAACTGTAGGGAATGAATGCATTATCATTCCTGACCTTTATGAACTATTCCTCTCAAGAGGAAACGAGTGGTGAAAAAACTCTGGTGAAACAAGTTCTCTCTGAACACACCATTCTTTCTGATAGAGAAGGTGTACCCGTTGGTGATCCTGGTGCTGGTCTGGAATTAAGCTGGATGGATCCTATGCATTGCCATCTCTCTACCTACATCTTTTTGAAGAGCGGCCATTTCATGATATTTTACATAGTATGGTAGCAGCATATTTGTTACAGGCCTGATGATAGTTATGTCCAAGGATGCATGTCATTGTGGTAATGCTCATTCTCAATTTGAAAGAGACCAATATCTTCATTACATTTGCAAAGGTCTCATAAATAAGCCATGCTAGTTGGTCTTCTGTGTGGATCACAGCAACATGTTAAGATATTTTGCAACATTTGAAGTATTCTCTGAAGGCAATTTCTTCAAACTGTTTCTTCAAGTCTTATGACCTTACACCAGACACATACTTAATAGATAGGATCTTCACACTGTATCATAAATCACTACTCTACTTGATCTGTTCTATCCAGTCTGAGATGTTTTGCAGAGACAGGAAGAAATTTTTATTTAGAACTGGACTAGGAACGCTTCATCTGTATGAAGATAGTTTCCTACAGATGGACTTGATTCATATTGCACAGTTTCTAACTAAACTGGCAGAGGCTATCACATCAGAAAAGCTGTTTAGCTGTATTGCAGTCACCTGGACACAGAAGAGTACCAAGAAATGTACCTTGGTCATTGTGTCTGTAATGAAGCATATTAAAAAAGGAGATAAGGAAATTTTTTAAATGCAGCATATTTAAAGTATTAGAAGTTCAAATCCATTATTTTCTGGGAATTTTAAGAATATTCTTTTTATATAAGTGCTTATTTATCTCTATCAGCCAATCAGAAAAGAGCCTCTTTAAAAAGAGATTGATAATCTAATTCATTAGTATTATCTAGAGGTAGGAAAATTTCACATACTTACGCAGTGAAAGGTAAAGATCTTTCTAAATTATGGACACACAGACAAACAGAGACAAATAAAGAAAGCTTATACTTCTATTAAAAATTCCATCATGGGTTAATGGTAATACAGAAACCCCCAAACTCACCAGTCTCAGTATGAAAGATTTGTTCTCCTTCCTAGTGAGCCCAGGATTCTTAATTCATTTGGGCTCAAAGTAGACAAATAGACAAACAAAAAGAGCTAATAATCCAGATTCTCCATTTTCTCCCACACAAAAGAGAATATATCTCTCTAAGTCATTCATCTATTTATAGAGATCACCAAATGGTCAGACTATGAAACCCAATTCTCAATCATTGCTGCTGCTAATGATTATTGGCTACAAATGAACCAAAACCAAAACACAAAATTAGTAAAGAGAAAAATTAAAATTACAAAAATAGCAAAGATACATGTGTAAATTGAACCCAGACTCGTTTTTATTTGGAGGTGGGCTGGGTTAGGGAGGTAAGAGGGAATAGTGTTTTGCATTGCTGTTATTTACAGCCTAGAGTTGTAAACGAGTTCCCATAGAAACAGATAATAGGAAGGGTGGGCTATTGACAATGCATGGCTTTATTGAAGCTTAAAATCTACTCTACATAAGGTTATCATTAAGGTTGGGATGCTGATGCCATTTTCAGTGTTAGAAAGATATGGTCCTAACTGGGCCTGCCTGTAATCTAGTCACTTCCAAGCCCCAGTACATTACTCTAGGATTCTGTTTACAACTCTTCTCCAACCCCAACCAGCCCCACAACTTTCATCCAATCAGGACAGGCACCCTTTCCTAGCACTCACAATATCACCAGTCAGGCCACACAAAATGGGGAAAAAAATCAACCCTCTTTCCATGTTTTTAAAATCCAGATGTGAAGAACTAAAAATAATTTTTTAAAACATGAATTTGTTTAAAATCTCCCTAAGTTTAGTTTCCAATGTAAAAAGCAAAGCAAAGCAAAGCAAAACAAAACAAAAAAGCCACTCACAAATCTAAAGGGATTTTCTTGAACTGTTTCTACAAGAAAAACAGCAGGCTTCTACTTCTCTGCAGTTCCTAAATAAAATTTTTTTTCTGACTCAGAGTCACGGTGAATTGTTCAACTTTATTTCTCAATGTAAAAAAAGGAAAAGAGAAATCATCATAAAAATACTGTAATAAACTGTTAATAAGGACAGAAAGAAAAAAAGAAGGCAGTCTATCATTCACATGTCTAAAATAGTGCTTGGAAAAGGTGGAGATGCTCCCTTCTCTGAGAGCTTTAAAATGAACCTTTATGGGTGCAATGTGGAGCTATAGAAAGTATGACATGACATTAAAATGAGTTCTGTCTGTCTTAGATGCAGCTGAAGCCCAGAAGCAAAGTAAATAACGAAGGTGGCAAGTCCCCTACTTCAAGGTGGAGTGTTGGACCACCAACGCAGGATCAGCAAAGGTTTTGTGAGCTACGGGTCAACATCCATTCCTCAATCCCTCATGGTTTGAGGTTGAAGAACTGATGAAGTGGCCAGGCACGGTGGCTCATGCTTGTAATCGCAGCACTTTGGGAGGCCTAGGCGGGCGAATCACTTGAGGTCAAGAGTTTGAGATGAGCCTGGCCAACATGGTGAAACCCTGACTCTACTAATTAAAATACAAAAATTAGCGGCGGGTCATGGCAGGCGCCTATAATCCCACTACTCAGGAGGCTGAGGCAGGAGAATTGCTTGAACCTGGGAAGCAGAGGTTGCAGTGAGCTGAGGTTGTGCCATTGCACTCCAGCCTGGGCAACAGAGCAAGATTCCGTCCAAAAAAAAAAAAAAAAAAAGAACTCCGGAAGAGAGACTCTGGATAAAAAAAGTTGAGGCACTGTGGCACTTTTTCCTCCACCTCCTCACCTTGTGGTAGACTGGAGGTGGTGAGATCCTCCTCACCCTGAGTCTCATGAGATGGGGCTTTAAAAGATCAGCTGGAAAAGCTGGAAAACAATGTCTGTAGAACTGACAGGGCCAAAGTGACTGGTCTTTGACCCATGCTGGAGAAAATTAAAGGCAAAGGCAAAGATTAAAAGTAGGGCTGGAGAGTGTATTTCTTGTGAACCAGAAGGGGAAGGGAAAAAATAAACGTGAAGGTTGTTTTCCAGCAGATCTCACTTTAGTAAGTCGGCTTCCTCCTAAAGGGTGCTAGGCAGCAGGTGGTTAGAATCAAACGCAGAAACCTATGGAACAGGTGGCCAGCAGGAGGGGCTGTTACAGACCAATGTGTTCAGTGGAGCCATCTGCAAGGGCTGCACATAAGTGCCTGGTGTGAGGAGTCCACACTAAGCATCCGTGAAGATCATGGAACACGACCACCAAGTACTACTGTTCCCCTGAACTAAGGTCTTTTCTCCTTTCTCGCTGTTGCCTTCTCCCGCCTCTACCCCAAACCCTGTCAGATCCATACCCTAGAGAGAGTAGGGGAGGAGAAGCAGAAGGATTAGGTTGGAAAATAAAGAAGCTAGCTGTGCCAATGCCTACCCACACCCCCACCCCTGCCCCTGGCCCTGCCTCCGTCTCTTCAGTTCAGGCTTCCTGAATGAACCTTTGAGTGAATTCAGCTTCCAGCCTGAATTGGCTTGGGCTGGGGAAGGAGAGAAAGAAGAAAAATGTGTCTTAAATAAAGTTCAGAGTTTTGACTATTATATGAGACTGGACATTTCAGCTACTGAAATGAGACCGTTTCATGACTAAAAATGACTGGAGGACTTTTTAATTTTTCTGAGTGTCTGGAGAAGCTACAGGAACCCACCTACCTGAGGTTTACTAAGAGGCAAGGAAGAAACTAGCCCATGAGCAGAGGGAGCAGGTTAAAAAATAAAGTTGCCTTATGATTGCATCCTATCAAATGCCACCTGTTTTAGTCTTTTTTGTGCTGCTATAACAGAATATCACAGACTAGGTAAATTATAATGAAGAGAAATTTATTGGCTCAGAGTTTGGGAGGCTGGAAAGTCCAAGATCGAGGGGCCAGCTTCTGGTGAGGGCCTTCTTGCTGTGTTAACCCATGTTGGAAGGGCAAAGACAGGGTGAGAGAGAGAGAGAGCAAATGAGGGCCAACTAAGGAACCCACTCCTGCAACAACAGCGTTAATCTACCTTTAAGAGAAGAACTTTTATGGCCTAATCATCTCTTGAAGATTCCACCGCTTAATCTATCACAATGGTGATTAAGTTTCCTTCATGCGCTTTTGGGAGCCACACTCAGACCATAGCACTACCCTTTTAACATAATATGGCTATACAAGTTTGCTCCAAAGAGAACGGTCTCCCTTTCCTAACCTCTAGTGAACAAACTACTATACCTCTTAGGTCACTAAACAGGACTTGAGAAACTTTTATCCTGAGGATATTTGAATCAGAAAAATACCCTGCAGTCTCTGAGAAATTTGTCAACTACAAAGGACAAAACAATCAAGCTGCAAAATAACTTTCTGACTTGAGCTTTCTAACATTGGCTTCATTTTTTTTTTTTTTTTTTTGATGTGAAGTCTCACTCTGTCTCCCAGGCTGGAATGCAATGGAGCAAGCTTAGCTCCCTGCAACAACTGCCTCCTGGGTTCAAGCAATTCTCTCATCTCAGCCTCCTGAGTAGCTGGGATTATAAGCACGTGCTGCCACACCTGGCTAGTTTTTGTATTTTTAGTAGAGATGGGTTTCACCATATTGGCCAGGCTGATCTTGAGCTCCTGACCTCAAGTGATCTGCCCACCTTGGCCTCTCAAAGTGCTGGGATTACAGGCATTGGCTTCAAATTTTTACTACATCATGGGATTTATCAGACAGAAAGTTCTGGAGATAAGGGCTTTTTAGAGGAGAAAAACAATACCCCAATGCTGGCTCATTCAGCTGGTCAAAACCATAGAGAAAGCAAACTAGACAGAGGAAACAATGAATTCTAAAACCTTACAAGGCAGGTCTTTGTATTTTCTGAGAGTTATGTCCTAGGAAGCACGCCAAAGGACCTCTGAGTGAATTCTAGAGGCTTTGCACCTTAGAGTGGCAGGTAGACACCAGCTAGAGCCCTTTTCCACCTCTCTGCTGAGAGTGGTACTGTCCTTACCAATCTTTGATATAAGTTATGAGCTGATGAAAGAATTATGTTTAAGGACCATGTGCATATATGATTTCAGTGTACGCTTTGCTCTTTATTTCTAAGTACAGTGAGTGTTTGTGTGCATTTGCTAACAAGCAGGTGCATAATAATCAATTCCTTCTGTATAATATATTAAGATATCTTTTTTTTTTTTCTGACATGGAGTCTTGTTCTGTCACCAGGCTGGAGTGCAGAGGCACAATCTTGGCTCACTGCAACCTCTGCCTCCCGGGTTCAAGCAATTCCCCTGCCTCAGCCTCCTGACTAACTGGGACTACAGGCATGTGCCACTACTCCTGGCTAACTTTTTGTATTTTAGTAGAGACTGGGTTTTATCATGTTGGCCAGGATGGTCTTGATTTCCTGACCTTATGATTTGCCCGTCTTGGCCTCCCAAAGTGCTGGGATTACAGGAATGAGCCACTGCACCCAGCTGAAATATCTTAAAACACACCTGAAGAAGAGGGTATTATGTAGTTACTGGTGCAGATGATAGCAACATTCCTTCAAAATGAACAGACATAATGCTGCCCAAATGGATTCCCTGCAGCACTACTGTGGTAGACCCAATAGGCTGACTAGCTGATTAGCCAAGGAGTCCTTACTGGCAGTGAAGACCATAGGCCAAAGGCAGGGAAATGGAGCCGTGAGGCTAAAAATGAACTTAAACATGAATAACTGGGGTGGGAGAATCCAAAAATTCTGTCCTATATATCAGTACTTTTCAAACTGTAATCTGTACGGGAATGATCTAGGGGTGTTGTTAAAGTACAGACTCTGATTGAGAAGGTCTGGGATGGGCTTGAGAGCCTTCATTTCTCACAACTTCCCAGGGGATCACCCTGCTAAATAATCTTTTTAAGAAGGAAATAAATTGACGAAAAGATTTAAAAAAAAAAAAGAGGGGAATGAAGGTGGAATTGAGCAATGTAAGCTCCAGTGCTCTCCCCCAGGGCCATGCTCTGGGACCACTTCCAGGGGAATACCTTTAGATTCTTCAGCCACCAAATCTCCTTGGAGGAGTCTATTGCAGAATTCCCTTACAATAACTGCACCACCTTGTTTATTTTGAATCTCTGTGGTATAGAGTTGGGGGGAGGAGGGGTGTTCCCTCTGCATTTGGAGGAAAACTTCATAGCTCTAGAGTAGTGAAACCCTGGTGGTAGTGACAGCAGTGTCCCAGGGCAGTTGAAGTACTCCAAGGAATGGAACAGAGATCTTGCTGAGACTGCATACAAGGGAGCGCATACAAGGGATCTCATGGAAGGCATACAGAGACATTACTGAAGATTCCTACAAATATATTTCTGGTGGGAGGTATTATAAAGGGGCATGAGAAGAATTAGGAAATACCTGACCTCCAAATAACCACATATATGCTCCAGAAGTGCCAGCATCTGGACACCTGCCTCGCAGAGGCCATCACGCCAGTCTGTGTTAGCCAGAGAAGCAGTAACCACCCACAGAGAAGGGAGCACAGCATCACCTGGCCAAGAAAGGGGACACTGCCTTTCTCTTTTCCTTCTTCCCCAACACTAGTTGGAGGAACTGTAGGAGGAAAGTGATGGGAGTATCTGAGAGTCAGACTATACTCCATCTCTTCTTTTTACTTTGATAATAACATTACAATTTTTAAACATATTTCTTTCTGTGAATTTGCATGTTTATAATGTTTGCTCATTTTCCTATTGTGCTTGTATTTTCTTATTGATTTATAAGAACTCTTTATATACATAAGTATATATACATATGCATTATATATATATGTATTGTATGTGTATATATATAAAGATACACAGATTTATATATATATATAATGAGAACTTTCTCATATATATGTACATTGAATCTTAGAGATTGCCAGTTATTAACAACAATAATAATGGCAGCTAATCTTTATTAATAATTTTCCAGGTACTCTGTTAGATGTTTCACATAGATTTTCTCATAATCCTCCGAATAACCCTACGAGGCAACTGCTATTACCTCAGAAAACTGAGATTTAAACAGTATAGACAACTTATCCAGTGTAACACAGCTAGTGAATATTAACACCAGGATTTGAACCCAGGCACACACTCTAGAGAAGAAGACAGGAAACTCGAGAGGCTCTTGAGAATTCAGAGGGTCCTGAGAAGGGGGTATGCCGAGGCTGTGGGCTAAGAGTTATTAAGGTCACAATTTCCTCCTTCCTCTCTCTTTAAAACAAATATTAATGGTGCGAGTGGGCTCTGGGCTAGGTACCAAGTAGAGGGTGGTGAAGGACACAGATAGGTCCCAGAGTTTACTGTGTGAAAAGAGAGAGCCACAAACAAAAATAAGCATGTAATCTTAAATATTTGTACATGCTCTGATGAAAAATTAGAAGGACGTAACATGTAACAGGTGGAGGACAGTTTAGACTAAAGGAGAAGGAAAGGCTTCTTTCAGTAAGAAATATTTAAACAGAGACCTGAAAAAGGAGTATAATAAATTAGTCAAATGAAGAGGAGGGGAAAAGAAGAAATTGCTAATGAAAAGAGAGAAATCATTCCTGATGTAGGAATTGTAAAAGGAAAGTAAATCTCGGGACCCCCAAATCACTAAGCCAAAGGGAAAAGTCAAGCTGGGAACTGCATTGGGAAAACCTGCCACCCGTTCTATTTTTTCCTTCCACAGAACAAACAGGACTTTTGAACAAGTGCAAGATGCTGGATCAGTAGGCAGGGGTTAGAGCAGGCAGAGAAGTGTTGAAAGTTTTGGGAGGGGACTTACAGGGTCCCTACTACTGGAATGAATTAGCAGAGGATTTTGGCATTTTGAAGCTAAAGTCTCAGAATTTGTTGGTCAGTTATGCAGTCAGAAAGTGACCCTTGAAAGTGTGGGGCTTGGGGTTCCTGAGGCAGGAACTGACCTTGGGCTTCGCCTGTCTCAGGGCCTCCTGGTCTCAGTAGATTTTTCAGGGTCCACGTTCTCTTCTCACCCACCCCTTCTCTCCCGCAATTTGGTCAGACCTCTGCAACGAATTTTCAAACTGTCCACTCATTTCCACCTGGCCCTTTTCTACCTCTCCATCCACTTAGCATAGCATTTTCTCTTCGGGTGTGGAAGAAATAGTTCATTTATTTTTTTGTTTTTACTCAAACCAGCTCTGTCATTTTCTACCTTTCTTCCTTTGCTCAGAGCTCCTTGTCATTCCTGGAATTTGACTCTCTTTTCATATTCACCTGGAAAGAATTTTAGAGCTGTAGAGAGCAGTCTGGCTCAGAAGGTAGTTCCTCCACAAAGCTTTCTCAGACCCCCACAGTCAAAACCTCTATTTTGCTCATTATTGCCCATACAAGGAGATCATAGTTGGCTTGACTTAAAATTTTATTTCCTGTACATCTGTGCCTTCCAAAAGTGAGTGAACCTGTCTAGGTATGGACCATGTTACATTCATCTTCCCAGATCTAGCCCCTTGCCTGCAGTTTCTCCTCTCCTTTCCTATAGTGGGGAATATTTGTTCACTCAGATTGATCAGTGGTGTGACCAACTTTGTAATCCTCACCTCCTAACCGTATTCCCAATATTCCACAAAGGTAAGAGTCACTTGGATGTTTGTTAAAAAGTCAGATTCCTGGGCTTTGCCTTAAACCTAATGAATCAGATTCTTCAGAGAAGAGAATCAGAAAGTGTATTACTAACAAGTCCCTCAGTTAATTCTTACCATAATAAAAATTTCTAAAGTACTGCTGAGTACATTTTAAGTCAGGGAATTATCAGGTGTACTCTAAGCTAGGTATTTGTTCATTGACTTTTTTTTCCCATGCTGTGGCTGAGCAGTTGTTATTGCAATAAAACTGCTTTTGCTGAAGCTTCCTGCCCTTTGTACTGGAAGGAAATATGTGGTAGATATGTAGGTATTTCAAGATGACTGTTTGGAACTGAGAAGAAACCTGGCCTGGAGACCTAGACTGGACTGTAAATTTGCACAAATCAAAAACCTGTTAGGGAAAGAATCTGCATAGATCAAGAGTACCTAAATTATAGTAGGAACTATTAGGTGCTTTATATAAAACTCGATACAAATTTAATCCTCACAATTGTGCTCATAAAGTAGGTATTGTTTTTGCATTTTGCAGATTAGGAGATTGAGTTTCAAAGAGGTCAAGTGATACGAGTTTTAGGGCAAGTAAGCAGAAAAGTTCCCAAATGCAGTGCGATTCTTTATTCACTCAACAAATAGAGTCCCTCTCACATGTTACATACCTCTATTTAAACATAATTTATATTTTTTCCCTAGCAGCTTTTAAGTTTTTCTCTTTTTCTTTGGTTTTCTTTATTTTCACTATGATGGCTCTATGTGTGCATTTCTTTTGTATTTGCTGGAATTCATAGTGTTACAGAAAAGGGGTCCTGATTCAGACCCCAAGAGAAGGTCCTTGGATCTCGCACAAGAAATAATTCAGGGTGAGTCCACAGAGTAAAGTGAAAGCAAGTTTATTAAGAAAACAGAAGAATAAAAGAATGACTACTCCATAGAAAGAGAAGCCCCGAGGGCTGCTGGTTGCCCATTTTTATGGTTATTTCTTGATGATATGCTAAACAAGGGGTGGATTATTCATGACTTCCCTTTTTAGACCATATAGCATAACTTCCTCATGTTGCCATGGCATTTGTAAACTGTCATTGGTGCTGGTGGGAGTGTAGCAGTGAGGATGACCAGAGATCACTCACTATCTTGCTTTTGGTGTAGCAGTGAGGATGACCAGAGATCACTCACTATCTTGCTTTTGGTGGGTTTTAGCTGGCTTCTTTACTGCAATCTGTTTTATCAGCAACGTCTTTATGACCTGTATTTTGTGCTAACCTCCTAACTCATCCTGTGACTTAGAATGCCTTAACTGCCTGGGAATGCAGTCTAGTAGGTCTCAGCCTTATTTTACCCAGCTCCTATTCAAGATGGAGTTGCTCTGGTTCACATGCCTCTGACATGTCCCTCTTCCCTTTTATAAATGAACCCTTAATCCTAAGGTTGCAGAGGGATGATGATCCATCTTTTGTAACTTCTTCACCTGAATAGGGGTGATGATATTCCTGCCTCGCTATTACAGCCTCTTGTGTTTAGGGTAGAGAGGAGCTCAATCAGAAAGCACTGGTATGGCGAGGGCCAATCATAACTTTGAGTTCTGAGAAAAGGTGATATCTCGCAGATTAATAAGTATTTAGTTTAAGAAAATGTTCAGTAAGCTTATCCTACGTTCCTACACAAAGAGTAAAACAGCAAGATATTCCACAACAGTAAAGCAAAATAGTAAAACTATCCTAAGTAAACTAAATTAGAAGGCTTTCTATGAATTGCGCAACTTTTGGAACCAAGCTAATATAGAATTGCTAGATGGTTCCAGTACATGCCCAGAATTAGAATACTGATTCAGATTTTCACATTACCCATCCCTTTTGTTTCTTCTGAGCAACAGTCAGAGATTATTGGTTGGTTCACAGGAATAAGCAGGGTTAGCCTAAACTGCAGAAACAAACTTAAAAACAACTGATGAGACTAGAATTTAATAACCAGTGTACCATAGTTCCTGAAACATAATTTCTCTCTCCAGTTTCCCATTTTTATGAAAGATAAATTATGGTAAGACCAATTTGCTTTGTTGTGCTTGGCCTGATTACTTGTATAAAGTGCAGCAAAAATAATTAGTTTTTTACATAAGCTATTTTTGCACTGGCTTTGATGGAACTCTGTTCCATAGAAGGAATCTTACATAAGACTTTTATAGAGCCGAGCCCTTCCATGGGTTCGTACCCTCAAATACCTATGAGTTGAGTAAATTCCTCTCCTCTTGGGTTCGCAAGATAACCTGGTGCTTCTGGACCTGTTAGAAAGTGACATTCTTTACTTACCACAGGTCAGAAACCCTGTATGGGGACTGTTGTAGGCAAGGTCTGAGGCGAATTCCCCAAGGGGCGTTTATTGGCTTTACAAGTCAGGTCTGATTCCTTAAAGAAAAGCACACCATTTCAGTCAAAGTGTTGGTAAAATAACCAATTTCTCCAATTGTGTCCTGTTGCAAAAGTAAACATTCTTATTGCACTTATGCAAATACATATATTGCCATAACTTAAGAATATTCACAACTAGTTTTCAAATTTTGCAGAAATCAGGTAGAGAGAAACAAATATGCTCCAAATTTTGTTCAGAGGAGTATACTTTACTCAATTGCTAAAAGCTGTAAATAGCTCAAAAGAAAAGTTTTCTTGACTCTGAAAAACAAAACAAAGGATTAGCAATGTTTTAAGCAAAAAGTTTAGAAGATACTTCAGACTAATTTAGTCTATGCAGTTAACTTTTTTTTGATATTCATGAACATTTCAGCTCTCTATGAGAGTTCTGAAAGTTTTTTCCCTCTGTTCTGATGTCACAATCTCCGAAGTTATCAGAAAACCTACATTTAAGAACACCTGTATAGCTCTATAGCTGATTGTAAACCACCTTCTTAAGAGGAACAAAACAAGAATACAATTATTTTGTGGATGACAAAAAGTTTTAGGACAGCCACTATTAAAGCCAAAATTGACTAGGAAATTTTGATTACCTTTGTGGCACACAATGATTTTATGTAACAATCATACGCTAAGTCCTATCAGAATTACAGGAGTTTTAAAATAATTTTGGAACACATACCAATAACACATTTATACAAATACGGCCCAAAGAAAGCCAAACACTATTTTATATTTAACAATGCTTCCTGTATGATTTTTATGCCAAAAAGGTCAAATGTCACCGCTGCATTAGGGCATTATTGATGTCAAACCCAGTTCTTAATAAAACCTTACAGACAAATCTACCAATTTTTAATGTTTGGCCATAAAGTAAGATTCTCATAAACCTTTACTAACCCTTAAAAATTTTTGTTAAAGAGCAGATTATAAGCAGGTTTTTGCTTTAAGAAAAACCTGTTGTGCTTTTGTTCCAATGTTCAGTTTACAGAAAAACTGAATAATGCCACTTTAACTTTAGCCAACAAGTTTACACACAGAATTTATTTTACAATTAATTCTTTACAAACTTTCCATAACTTCTTCAAACCGTTAGCTTTATTCTATTTAACTTAAAACAATCCTTTGACCCTTTAAATTTAGGCCAAAAATCCACATTCCTATGCCTTCTTATAATCTTTTACCAAAAACACCTTTTACTTTTTTTTTTACATGCCTTGCATGTAGAACTGTTTCCTCAGTAGTCTCAATTACACGTTATAGTGTTAACTCTCAGCAACTTTTATTTTTGGTGAAAACCTTGGTAAGTTTGGGATTTTAATGATGTACTAGGTGTGGAGCCTAGCCTAGGACACACTAGGCAGAAGTGCAGCTAAGAGCTGACCCTCCAGTATAGCTAGGGGACATGGCTAACTCTACATGTGTTCAGGCCTTACCTAGAATCTAATGTCTCCAAGGTAGGTAAATTGAACAATTATTATTATTATTATTATTATTATTATTATTATACTTTAAGTTCTAGGGTACATGTGCACAACGTGCAGGTTTGTTACATACGTATACATGTGCAATGTTGGTGTGCTGCACCCATTAACTCGTCATTTACATTAGGTATATCTCCTAATGCTATCCCTTCCCTCCCCGCTTGCCACAAGAGGCCCCGGTGTGTGATGTTCCCCTTCCTGTGTGCAAGTGATCTCATTGAAATTGAACAATTTTTAAACGTCAAAGAAGCAGTTTATGACCTTAAAGCCTTTAGCAAACTTTATATCTAATCTGTGTAATTTAGACCAAATGTTTATATTTTTGAAGATATTTTTATTTTACCAATAATCTTTAAAAAGTCTCTATTTTCCGAAGATTACTTAAGTCACATGAACTAAAAGGCATTATACTTTTTACTTTTCTGACAAAATATTTGATTTAAGCTTTTATTATTATTAAATCAATTAATCAAAGCTCTTTTAGATGTAAATGTCACACACACAACACATGCAAATACACAGAGAGACAGAAGATAAAGGAGTCATCCCTAAGCCAGGAATTGCACCCTAAACTTGGACCACCATTGTGAAAAGGGAAAGCACAGCCACATGGTTACAAGGTCAGGCTCCCAAGGACATGACTGACCAGAGGGAAAACACACGCACATACACACACACACACCCCCAAAACAAACAAACAAACAAAAAATAGAGAGAGGCCAGGAGTCTGACTGGTAAAAAATTCTTACCCTTTTGCTGGCATGCCAGGTTTCTGGGTTCCCTTTCTCTGAGTGTCCCTAGTGACCTGTCTGGCTGCACCACAGCCCTGGGGACCAAGATGCAACACAAAGGAAAATTATCTTTTTCCGTTCTGGTCTGAGCAAAATATGTGTGACAAAACATAGACATTAACCACTCTGCTTAGCACCCAGTAGCAAACTGGCAAGGCTCAAACTTGCCCCTATCATCGTAAATCCAACTTCCGACCAGGAGTTTCAACATGTGTTCTCTGGGTAAGATGGTCACCCTGAGTAATAGAAAATAAAGAGAAAGGAGAGAAAGGAAAGCATTGCTTGTGGCAGGGTGGGGAAGGCGAGGCTCTCAGGGAGGCCAGAGAAAGACCCACCCATTGCAGCGACCCTGAAAAGTTCAGGCAGCCGCTTGTTGGTAGCAAAGAGATCTTTTCCAGCAGTCCCACCAGCTCTCAAGTTTCCCCTTTTAGGAAGCAAAAAGCTCTCCATGTCCCATAATCCTGTATGTGCCTAATTCTGTCACTCACAGCCGTCAGCAAAGAGTGCAAGGCAGATTGATCCAAAGAAAATAGCAGTTAATATCCCATAATACCAAACCCATTCTTAGAGGAGAGGGACTTTACTGAGAGGGGCCTCTAACCCCCTAAATCTTAGGAGGGACTCTAACCCTCCTAAGTTGGGCCTCTAACCCAAGGTCAGTCAAGCACCCTTGCCTTTTATTAAGAGGGGCCTCTAACTCATTCTGTTCTGGGAGAGACTTTAAGTAGCCTAAGTTGGGCCTCTAACCCAATCCCATTCTTTACCTGAGTACTCTACCACTTACCCAAAGTCGTCCAATCAGTACTGCGGTCTATTTCCTTTGGATTGGTGGGTCTCCTCAGTTTCGTACCTTCTGTGGTTCATGAGAAAGATGCTACAGGACCCCACCACTTACCCAAAGTTACCCTTTGGGTTGGGGGTTTCCACACTGTATTCCCTTCTGTGGTTGTCAGAAAAGATGTTACAGGAAAGGGGTCCTGATTCAGACCCCAAGAGAGGGTTCTTGGATCTTGCACAAGAAATAATTCAGGGCGAGTCCACAGAGTAAAGTGAAAGCAAGTTGATTAGGAAAGTAGAATCGAAGAATGGCTACTCTACAGAGCAGCCCTGAGGGCAGGTGGTTGCCATTTTTATGGTTATTTCTTGATGATATAACAAGAGGTAGATTTTCCATGCCTCCTCTTTTTAGACCATATAGGGTAATTTATAAACTCATGGTACTGGTGGGAGTGTAGCAGTGAGGATGACCAGAGGTCACTCTCGTCACTATTTTGCTTTTGGTGGGTTTTAGCTGGCTTCTTTACTGCAACCTGTTTTATCAGCAAGGTCTTTATGACCTGTGTTTTGTGCTAACCTCCTAACTCATCCTGTGACTTAGAATATCTTAACCATCTGGGAATGCAGCCTAGCAGGTCTCAGCCTTATTTTACCCAGCTCCTATTCAAGATGGAGTTGCTCTGGTTCAAATGCCTCTGACAATAGGGTGTCTTGAGTCTGCAACTTTAATTTCTTGCTAGAAGCTGCCCTAAGTTCCTTGCCATGTGGGCTGCTTCAATATGGCCACTTACTTTACAACAGCTTCCTTCTTCACAACTTGCAATGGAGAGAGAGTTTACTAACAAGACCCAGTCTTTTATAACATAACTACCCTGGGAGTGACACCCCATCACTTTGCCACTTTCTGTCAGTGACATGAAAGTCACTGGTCCCTTTCCAGACACTTGAGGTAGAGGGAGCTTAGAGCCTGTCCACCACAGTCTTCTATGAAACTTCCTACTTTGCCAGCCCCTGGCTTTGATTTCTGTACACTGAGACCCTGAGTGATGGTGTCAAATATTAGAAATGGGAGAATATGCAAGTGCCTTCAGGGCAAAAGTGATTTCCATGGTTTACAAACCCTCTAAGCTTTCCCTTCACTTTTTGAAATGATAATTCCTTATTTTTTGTCATCTCCTTATTGATTTTAAGAAAACATTTCTCATATTTTGTCCAGTTTTTCTTTTTAAAATTATTTTCAGCAGGATAGTTGATCTAAGTAACTTAGCTAACCACTTACTAGGAAAAAGAAGTCCTGATTTTAGGGCTTTAGAAGTTCTAAAAACTTGTTTAGTAGTTTTTAGATGATTCACTGAGACTGCTGTTTGGAGAACACATGTAAGGATGCAAGCATGGAAGCAGAAAGATAAGTTAGTTATTAATATTACAGTAATACAGTTGAGAGATGATGGCGGCTTCATCTAAAGTGGCAACAGTATACAGAAACCCCAGAAGGAAGACATAAATAATTTTCAAATAAGCCCTCTAAAAACAAACACCTAAGAGTTTAATATCCTCATTTTCTCTCAAGTGACACAACTGAGATCTACAGGGTAGTGTTACCTTTCAGTATTTTGTTTGTTTGTTTGTTTTGCCTTTCAGGACTTTAGCCTTTGTTTCAACCATACTTACCATCAGGCAACATGTTAAAATCCTATCTATTCTAGCTACACGTTTTTAGAGAACAAGTCCTGAGCTACTGTGTAATAAACTTTCACGTACTGCCACCAATAAAATGTTTCCCATTTTTCTATTAAGAGAACAATGCGGCTGGTCAAGGTGGCTCACGCCTGTAATCCCAGCACTTTGGGATGCTGAGGTGGGTGGATCACCAGAGGTTGGGAGTTCGAGATCAGCCTGGCCAACATGGTGAAACCCCATCTCTACTAGAAATACAAAAAAAATAAGCTGTGCATGGTGGCAGGTGACTATAATCCCAGATACTCAGGAGGCTGAGGCAGGAGAATGGCTTGAACCCAGGAGGCAGAGGTTGCAGTGAGCCGAGATCATGCCACTGCACTCCAGCCTGGGCAACAAGAGCAAAACTCCGTCTCAAAAATAAACCAAACCAACCAAACAAACAAACAAAACCCAAAACAAACAAACATACAAAAATAGTGGGAAGGTACCGCTCCAGAGGCATCCTCTAGAGGGAAATCACCTGGGACAATCTGCAGCTTTAAATCAGGATTATGTCTCAAATATCCTCTCAAACCACCCTTGTTCTCTAAGTTGGAGAAGTTGGTGTGGTGCTTAACAAAGTTATTTAGGCCACTTGGGTTTTGTGTTGCACACTGGTGGTCTTTGTGTTTCCTCCCTATCACCCACCTAATTCCTTCTTTGTTTAGGAGGCTTAGCATGGTTGGAATGGGTTTCCTCAGTCTCACTTTCTCTGCCATTCTGTAATATTAAATTGGGGACTCCAAAGGGGACATTCCCATTTCTTCTGGCAGCCCATCCCTGCCCAGATTTCATATCCTACATTGCAAGGACCCCAGAGTTGAACACCACCTTCCTCTCTGACCTCATTTTTTTTTTTTTTTTTTTTTGAGACAGAGCACCCAGGCTGGAATGCAGTGACACCATCTCAGCTCACTGCAACCTCCACCTCCCAGGTTCAAGCGATTCTTGTGCCTCAGCCTCCTGAGTAGCCGAGACTACAAGAAGGTGCCGCTATGCCTGGCTAATTTTTGTATTTTTAGGAGAGACAGAATTTCACCATGTTGGCCAGCCTCCTCTGAAACTTCTGGCCTCATGTGATCTGCCCACTTTAGCTTCCCAAAGTGCTGAGATCACAGGTGTAAGCCACTGCATCCGGCCTTGTCATGCCATTTTCCCACTGCTCCCTGTGTTTCAGCCTCACCAGACTTTTGTTTCCTGAACTCTAGGGCAAGATTACTCTTGCCCTAGAGCCTTTCTGTCTCTGTTCCATCTGCCTGGAAAACTCTTCCCCTAGACCTTCAGGTAGCTGACTCCTTCCCACCAATCAAAAGTTTTGGAATCCCTAGTGTTCAGAATTAATAGCTCAAAAGACCACCTAAGTTATATGGGTCTTGCACACCAACCAGAAAAAAGGCGAATCACCTTCTAAAACAATAGGGCAAGCAAAGCAGCCTAAGAGATAAGACAAAGGTGTGTGATACCACCTCACTCCCGAAGAACAAGGAACAGCAATTTCACTTGCACATATTTGACATCTAAGCCATGAATGAGTTCCTGATGGCTCCCAAATTACTAAACTGATTGTTATTTTCGCTGAGGGAATGCTTGACATGGGCTCTACACTGAGGACTCTCAGAGCTGCTACAGAGGGACCTGAAGACATGAGGTCTAAGGTGAGAAGCATCTGCCTTCGTAGACTGTATGGACAAAGAAGGAATGGTTTTTGAGGGTGGGGATATTTTTTGGTGGGCTCAGCCCATCATCACCTGTGTGTTACTTCTTGTCACTGAGTCACTTCCTGCTATAATAATAATTATTATTATTTTGAGACAGAGTCTCACTCTGTGGCTCAGGCTGGAGTGCAGTGGTGCGACCCCGGCTCACTGCAACATCTGCCCTCCAGGTTCAAGTAATTGTCCTGGCTCAGCCTCCCGAGCAGCCGAGATTACACGCTCCTGCCACCATGCCCGGTTAATTTTTGTATTTTTAGTAGAGACGGGGTTTCACCAGGTTTGCCAGGCTGCTCTCGAACTCCTCTCCTCAGGTGATCCGCCTGTCTTGGCCTCCCAAAGTGCTGGGATTACAGACTTGAGCCACCGCGGCCTATAATCCCAGACTGGTCAATAATGGTTTTGATAAAAATCACAACCAACCTGTTGTTTCTGTTCAGTCACGTACTTGATCTATGACTCTGAGCAAGTTGTTTCACGTGAGTCTTAATTTCTTTCCCTGTTGGGGATAACAGGACCATCTCATCACACTGGTTAAGTATTGCAGGGACCAGATGAGAACAAGGGAAAGCACTTAGAAAATGTTATTATCTGCTGGGTGCAGTGGCTCACGCCTGTTAATCCTAGCACTTTGGAAGGCCGAGGTGGGCGGCTCACTTGAGGTCAGGAGTTCAACACCTTCTTGGCCAACATGGTGAAACCCTGTCTCTGCTGAAAACACAAAATTTATCTGGGCGTGGTGGCGGGTGCCTGTAATCCCAGCTACTCTGGAGGCTGAGTCAAGAGAATCGCTTGAGCCTGGGAGGCGGAGGGTATAGTGAGCTGAGATTGTGCCACTGCACTCCAGCCTGGGTGATAGGGGGAGACTCAGTCTCAGAAAAAGAAAAAAGAAAAAAAAAAAAGGTTGTTATCTGACTAGAAGATGGAATTAGTATAGCTACTTGCATTTGCCAGATCATGGGAAACCCAAAAGTTACAGTAATGTCGGCCAGGCTGCTGAGAGCCCTACCCCATCATTAATGCATACTAGAATCAAGCCTTACCCAGGCAACCTGCTACTTCTGGGTTCCACAGCAACACCATGTCTTACTCCCTGCTGGAGTAAGTGGGCACACTGGTTTTCCTCCAAAGTTCTTTCTTTTCCCCAAGACAAATGTTCATCTTCGATTTCATTTTCCTCTTTCTCTTTCTTGCCCATCTATTTCCCACTCCCTTTTGATCACTCACTCAAACTGCCCGTTACCCTCATCCTGGTCCCCTTCCTCTCATTACCCCTCCTTGCTCCCATTGCCCTGACAGGCTTTCCCCCAGCCCTTCCTCCTCCTAGCCCAGAGACTCTTCTTTGCACTTATTCCTCTCCTCTCTCCCACCTCCTTGTCCTGAATGCCCATTTCAGCCTGAGACACTACTGCATGTTGGCCTCTTTCCCTCCTCTCAGCTGATGCTGGCCTTAGCCATTTCTATGCATCATTCAGATTCTCATAGTCAGACACCAGAATTGCAAAGCTCTCAGCAGCGCACAGCCTTCAGCATGTGGATGGGGGTTCCAGGGGTGTGGAGAGGGACCTGAGAAGGAACATCCTTGGCTTCCTTGGGGCTTGCCAAGGAAAGGCAACCTATAGGTCAGTACCCACGGGAACCCAAAGTTTTGCATGTCTCGCATCTCGGGATCTTGCACTGAACTGCCTTCCTTGGGTGTGCATTGCGTCTTTTTTTTTTTTTTTTTTTTTTTTTTTTTGAGACGGAGTCTGGCTCTGTCACCCAGGCTGGAGTGCAGTGGCGCGATCTCGGCTCACTGCAGCTCCGCCTCCCGGGTTCACGCCATTCTCCTGCCTCAGCCTCCCGAGTAGCTGGGACTACAGGCGCCCGCCACCTTGCCCGGCTAGTTTTTTGTATTTTTTAGTAGAGACGGGGTTTCACCGTGTTAGCCAGGATGGTCTCGATCTCCTGACCTCGTGATCCGCCCGTCTCGGCCTCCCAAAGTGCTGGGATTACAGGCTTAAGCCACCGCGCCCGGCCGTGCATTGCGTCTTTGCATCTTCTCTTGATCTGTCTTGTGTAGGTCCTTCCTTCAGGCCCTATGCTTAAGACACTTACTGGAAGGCAGTCTGACAAGGCAAGGACCCAGCAGGCAAGATTCAGTATCCATCTGTGGGAGTATCCTTCTTGCCCATGCTCTCTTTTTATAAAAAATAACTGGTTTTATTTTATTTATTTATTTTTTTTAAGAGGGAGTCTTGCTGTGTCTCCCAGGTTACAGTGCAGTGGCAGGATCTCGACTCACAACAACCTCTGCCTCCTGGGTTCAAGTGATTCTCCTGCCTGAGCCTCCTGAGTAGCTGGGATTATAGACATGCGCCACCACAACTGGCTAAGATTTGTAGTTTTAGGGAAGACGGGGTTTCACCATGTTGGCCAGGCTAGTCTCAAACTCCTGACTTCAGGTGATCCACCTGCCTCGGCCTCCCAAAGTGCTAGGATTACAGGTATGAGCCACCGCACCCAGCCTAAAGGGGCTATTTTTTTAGAGGTATAAATTCTCAGATACTGAGAGAAAAAGAAGAGATCATAAAATTTTGGGAACTGAGAAATAGATGAGCAGGTGGCTACTTTCTTAGTAGTCCCATGTAAACAGAATCCTAACAGTATAGGATGAGCAAAGAACCATCATGATTAAATGATAGATCCCTCAAGAGACCTGGGAATTGGTGGTTCAAGGTATTTCTGGAAATGGGAGTGGAAGAAAAATGAGATTGTTTGAAAGCTTTTGAGAAGAAGGTAGAATTCAAGGTCCTAGCCCTAACTCTCTACTGCTTCTTTCAACAAACAGACAACTGATGATCTCCTGTCTGAAGAAGATAAAATACAGGGCCCTGCAGGCATAGTTGAGAGCAGGGATGCCATAAACCAACTAGAAGCTTAAGTACACATATGCACATTAAATGCCTGGTCAGTCAACCCCACTCCTCAGTCTACTTCTCCCACTGCTCCCCAAATGCTAGAACCAAGGCATTTATTCTCTACACAGGAAATTGGAGAAGTTTTCCCTAGGAGATCTGACCAGTCCAAGAAGAAAGACCTAAAGGTCTATATATCTGGAGTTACCCAACAAACAGCCCAACTAGAGCACCCTATAATGAAGCTCCAAGTTGACAAGCTCCAGTCACTGGTCAGAACTTCCAATTAGCTTTTAGTCTTCTATTGTTAAACTACCCCATCCCACTTTGAATAGGGTTGACCTGTATAACCAACAAAATTTCACAATTGACTACAAGTGTATACTGGTCGTTAAGCAAAGCAAAGGATCAGAAGTCAAATAACTCTGGATCTCACAAGATCCAAAATTGGGAAAAAATTTCGCCCTGGAATTGTATAGTCAGCTGAACTATGAATCCAGTGCTAATGTAGAGTTAGACCTATTCAGACATGCAAGGTATCAAAAATTTACCTTCTCGAGAAGGTAAATTTACATTCTCGAGAAGGTAAATTTGCACCCTTTCTCAAGAAGCTACTAGAATTTGTTAGGGCTGGACTAAGGTAAAGTGATTTAGGTGTTTGCCTTGGGTGCACAATTTAACGATCATAAAAAAATCCTTGGTAATCAATATAAAGAACATTTTAATGAATACTTAAAAAATTGGAAGTAATGCAAAAAATCCATGGTAAACAAAGTATCAAAATATTAAAAACAGGATATATCAGGCAGGGATTAAGGTGAGTTGAATGAGGCTAGGTCATCCAAGTGCAGGGTTGAATTCTGTCTTTATTAAATATTTGGACATTTTACTGATTACACAGCTCAGCCCTATTAAAGTGGGATGGCATGACATAGGGGCATGAATACAAGGAGGTGGGAGACTCATTGGTGGCCCTCTTGGAGTGCCTGGTTGTCACATAACAAAAGTTACAATATGATTAAATTTGGAGGAAAGAGGATAGTAAAATGTGTGGTGGCCTGGTGGTAGGAATGAGAGTTAAACCTTCGTCTTCCATGGTGTGTAATCAATAGATACTAATACCAAATAGAAACAAATGAGAAGTAATATTCACATGTTTTACAAATACATGGAGATAAATTTTTAAAAAATGGATAAAAGGTTGGAAAGTGATTCCTTCTAGGAGAGAGGAATTGGGGTAGAGCAAGGCATAAGGCAAGGGGCTGGGACTACTATTTGTCTTTTTTTTTTTTTTTTTTTTTTTTTTTTTTTTGAGACAGAGTCTTGCTCTGTCGCCCAGGCTGGGGTGCAGTGGCCGGATCTCAGCTCACTGCAAGCTCCGCCTCCCGGGTTTAGACCATTCTCCTGCCTCAGCCTCCCGAGTAGCTGGGACTACAGGCGCCCGCCACCTCGCCCGGCTAGTTTTTTGTATTTTTTAGTAGAGATGGGGTTTCACCGTGTTAGCCAGGATGGTCTCGATCTCCTGACCTCGTGATCCGCCCGTCTCGGCCTCCCAAAGTGCTGGGATTACAGGCTTGAGCCACCGCGCCCGGCTACTATTTGTCTTAATACTGTAGAACTAGTAGACTTTTTAAACTATGTGCATCTATGACTAATAAAATAAGTAAATCAGTGTTTGAAATTTCAGAAAATTAGTCTGAAGTACTCATCATGGGAAAGGCAGAAGTTTATTGAACTTCATTGCATGGATGTTACACTTCAGTATCATTTTTACTTTGAATTACATATGGATGTAGGTGCCAGACTTGTCTCAGTGCTTGAGTCTCTACCAATCTTCCTAAGGTTATACATTTTCCAGGAGAGACAGATAGTCCATCTCCCATAACCCTCACAACTACATAGCAAGCCATGAAATGTCTACAGGCCAGAGATGTCAGACAGATGAGGGAAACTGAGGCTAAGAAAGGAAAAATAACCAGTCAGAGCTAGTCTTTCCACAGTTAGCAAGTGGCATTGGAGTAGACTGGGTCCTAGAGCCTTCTGCCAATGAGACAGACCAGTGTTCATACCTTGACACTGGTGTTAGCTCCCTACACTGTAGCTGCATATTGGTTTCCTCTGGCCAGATCCCCACATTTGCTGTCTAGTTTTGATGTGACATGTATTACCTTCCCAAGTTGGTGGGTGCAGCTGCTTCCTGACATATGTGAGAGTTCACCACCTCTCCAACTGTAGTAGCTAAAAATTCCATGCTTAAAGTTTCCTGAGTCAACCACCCCATTGCTTTTGTTCTTGCGTTTTCTGGGTTGAATTGAACCGCAGGTCCACATATCTGGGCAACCTGGGGGCTGGCCTTCAAATGCCCCAAAGCACGACCCCATTATTTCAGGGAGGACTGATACTGCTAAATTTGTAAGGACCAAGGACTTATCTCTGGTTTTAGGCAATAAAGAGATTTTCTCCCCCTTCCCACAAGCTGGATTCCACCTGGAGGGATCTGCCCCTCTTCAGATGGCGCCTTTCCACCTACTCCTACTTGCCCACATTCAGTGTTATAGCTCTGTCTCTTGAACTATACTTGGGATCACATATCCTAGCAGGGAATGTCTCAGGTTTCTGCCTCTCCCACATTACTCAAAGCCTGCTTATTTCAACCTGGAAAATTGGATAGCCTTATCACTCAAACCAGCCTTATCATTCAAATGTACATTTTTCAAGAGCCCTCCATGTCTTATCTCTCACTGCTTATATGCCCAATTAGGGTTCTGGTGCCCAAAACTGATTAAGACAAGGTACTACGTCAATGGGCCTAATTGGTTAACTATTTCCTGCCCTGAAGATGTGGCTATATGGCTGGGTTAGCATTTTGTTTCCAAACGATTGGGCCCTATTGAGATGGAAGTGCTAATCTTTGTGCATGTTGCTAGTGATGAAACAAGAGTCTGGCTGACCAAGTGCTTCTTAGGGTTGAGAGGCAGTGAATGAGGCTCAGAGAGCAGGAAGCAGTCAAAGGATGGCTAGCATCTGTAGTACGGGTTACAGTCTCTAGGAGGTCCCAGCTCTAGGCAGTGTGTCTCAGCAACAAAGTTTAGACCCCAAATGGTACCTGGTTTCTCCCCACCCCTTCTACTTTCTTGCCTTCCCTCCCACCTGCTCTCTCCTATAGATAGCTTGAAGGAACGAAGTTTTTCCATAAAGTGTCTCTTGTTCCCTACTAGTCAAACATATAATAACTAACCGTTATTAGCTATTAGTGTGTGGTCATTCAAGACTCTTGTTGGAGGTGTCTGTGAGAGGTGCCATCTTCTGGCCTAAGGTTCATCCTGTGTATGTTTACTGTGACACTTCCCTTTCTTTGGTTTGTCCCCATATCACCCAGAGTTTCTGAATCTTAGCAAGAAACCTGCTTTCTTAGAAGGTTGTGAGTGAGATTTCCAGTATGGCTACTCCCCGTCTTGTTAATCCATAAACAAGACGAGGACTTCCCTGCCAGGACGGTACACCTGGGGTTTGCTGAGGGATTGAAGGTTGCAGAGTTATAGACTTAAACCTCTTTTCTTCTACATTGGGCTGAGGGAAGAGTCTTGAGCAAAACCAGTTCATTTCTTTCCAGCCCTGAATGATCACTCTAGGCAGAGTCAGAATATATAGTGAAAAGAGCACGGCCTTTGGGATTAGGCAGACCTGGGTTCAAATCCTGACTCCACCACTTAAAAATTTTTTAATTTTTAATTTTTGTGGGTACATAGTAGGTGTATATATTTTGATACAGGGATGCAATGTGTAATAATCACTTAAGAATAAATGGGGTATCTATCACCTCAAGCATTTATCTTTTTTGTTACAAATGATTGAATACTCTAAGTTATTTTCAAATGTATAATTAAATTATTTTTGACTATAGTCACCCTGTTGTGCTCCAAATACTGTGTCTTATTCATTCTAAATTTTTTTGGTACTTATTAACCATTCTCACTTCCCCTCTGCTCCCCCATTACCCTTTGCAGCCTCTGGTAACCATCCTTCTACTCTCTATCTCAATGAGTTCAATTGTTTTAAATTTTAGCTCCCACAAATAAGTGAGACCATGCGAAGTTTGTCTTTCTGTGCCTGGTTTATTTCACTCAACATAATGACCATCCATCAGTGTTGTTGTAAATGACATGATCACGTGATCTCATTCCTTTTTATGGCTGAATAGTAGTACTCTATTGTGTATATGTACTACATTTTCTTTATCCATTCATCTGTTGATGGACACTTAGGTTGCTTCCAAATCTTAGCTGTGAATAGTGCTGCAATAAACATGGGAGTGCAGATATCTCTGATTTCATGTCTTTTTTTTTTTTTTTTTTTTGAGACTAAGTCTTGCTCCTTTGCCCAGGCTGGAGTGCAGTGGCGTGATCTCGGCTCACCGCAACCTTCGCCTCCCGGGTTGAAGCGATTCTCCTGTCTCAGCCTCCTGAGTAGCTGGGATTACAGGCACACGCCACCATGCCCGGTTAATTTTTGTATTTTTAGTAGAGATGGGGTTTCACCTTGTTGGTCAGGGTGGTCTCGAACTCCTGACCTCAGGTGATCCATCTGCCTTGGCCTCCCAAAGTGCTGGGATTACAGGCATGAGCCACCGAGCTTGGCCCCTCTGATTTCATTTCTTTTGGGTACATACCTAGGAGTGAGATTGTTGAATCCTGTGGTAGCTCTATTTCAGTCTTTTGAGGAATCTCCAAAATGTTATCCACAGTGACTTACTAATTTACATTCCCACCAACAGTGTATGAGGGTTCCCTTTTCTCGACATTGTCGCCAGCATTTGTTATTGCCTATCTTTTGGATAAAAACCATTTTAACTGGTGTGAAATGATATCTCATTGTAGTTTTGATTTGCATTTCTCTGATGATCAGTGATATTGAGCACCTTTTTTGTGCCTGTTTGCCATCTGTCCCATTTTGAGAAATGTCTATTCAAATCTTTTACCCATTTTTTGATCAGATTATTAAATTTTTTCCTATAAAGTTGTTTGAGCTCTTTATATATTCTGGTTATTAATCCCTTGTCCCCTGCCTTGGGTTGGTTCCAAGTCTTTGCTATTGTGAATAGTGCCGCAATAAACATATGTGTGCATGTGTCTTTATAGCAGCATGACTTATAATCCTTTGGGTATATACCCAGTAATGGGATAGCTGGGTCAAATGGTATTTCTAGTTCTAGATCCTTGAGGAATCGGCACACTGTTTTCCACAATGGTTGAACTAGTTTACAGTCCCACCAACAGTGTAAAAGTGTTCCTATTTCTCCACATCCTCTCCAGTACCTGTTGTTTCCTGATTTTTTTAATGATTGCCATTCTAACTGGTGTGAGATAGTATCCCATTGTGGTTTTGATTTGCATTTCTCTGATGGTGGGTGATGATGAGCATTTTTTCATGTGTCTGTTGGAAGTTTCTTTTATGATGTATCTTTGTCTGGTTTTGGTATTGGGGTAATACTTGCCTCATAGAATGAGTTTGGAAGTATTCTCTCCTCTATTTTTTGGAATAGTTTGAGTAGAATTGGTATTCATTCTTTAAATGTGTAGTAGAATTAAGCAGTGAAGCTATTGGGTCTCGTGCTTTTCTTTTCTGGGAGACTTTTTATTATGGCTTCAATGTAATTACTCGTTTTTAGTCTATTCAGGTTTTGGATTTGTTTTATTTTATTTTATTTTTCTTGAGACAGAGTTTCGCTCTTGTTGCCCAGGCTGGAGTGCAATGGCACGATCTTGGCTCACTGCAACCTCCGCTTCACGGGTTCAAGCGATTCTCCTGCCTCAGCCTCACGAGTAGCTAGGATTACAGGCATGCACCACCACGCCTGGCTAATTTTTGTATTTTTAGTAGAGATGGGGTTTCTCCATGTTGATTAGGCTGGTCTTGAACTCCCTACCTCAGGTGATCTGCCTGCCTCGGCCTCCCAAAGTGCTGGGATTACAGGCGTGAGCCTCTGTGCCCGGCCAGGTTTTGGATTTCTTTCTGGGTCAATCTTGGTAGATTTTATGTGTCTAGGAATTTATTTCATCTAGATTTTCCAATTTATTGGCATATAGTTGTTCACAGTCGTCAGTAATGATTCTTTGAATTTCTGCAGTATCAGTCATAATGTTCCTTTTTCATGTCTGCTTTTATATATTTGGGTCTTCTCTCTTTTTTCTTATTCTAGTTAAAAGTTTATCAAAAGTTCAAAAAGTTCAAAAGGCCAACCTTTTGTTTCATTGATCTTTTGATGTTTTTCTTCATTTCAAATTCACTTAGTTCTGGTCTGATATTTATTATTTCTTTTCTTCTGCTAATTTTGGGTTTGATTTGTTCTTGCTTTTCTAGTTCTTTAAAATTATCATTAGGCTGTCTATTTGAAGTTTTTCTTCTTTTTTGACTAGGTAAGCTATAAACTTCTCTGTTAGTACTGCTTTTGCTGTATGCCATAGGTTTTGGTATGTTGTATTTTCATTATCATCATCATTTGTTTCAAGGAAGTTTTCATTTTTTTCTTAATTTCTTCATTGATCAACTGTCATTCAGTAACATATTATTTAATTTCCATGTGTTTGTATAGTTTCCAAAATTTTTCTTGTTTTTGATTTCTAGTTTTATTCCACTGTACAACACTTTCTTTTTTTTTTCCTACCATTTATTTGCCTACACATATCACTTTCTAATATCATCTCATAACAAGCTCTGAGCCTCCCCTTGTACCCAGAGTTCTGTCCCATTCAATTATGGGTGGCTACCTGTCTACAGAAGGCCTTGTTTCCTGGTGCTTTTGCTTCCTCCCACTCCTGATGCAACTAACTCTTTTTATGCTATGTGCCTGATACAATGATAAGCACTTTGTATGCATGATTTTACTTAATTTTCAAAATGGCAGTGTAAGGTTAATATAATATTACCGTTTTACACCTGAGCCTAAAACTCATTTAGATAATGTGCAAAAAATCACACAACTTTTAAAAGACACACCTAGGACTGGAAAGACTTGAAAGAGGGCAACACACTATAATGGCAAGAGAAAAAGCTTGGAAGTCAGATACCGAAGCTCAATTCTTGGCTGTATTCTGGCTGTAGGACCTCGTATAACTCCCTTAAACTTTCTTAGCTTCACTTTATTTGTCTTTTGAATGAGGAGAAATGTTCTGTGGAAGTATTCAGAGAATGAAATGAATCAGTGTATATAAAGTGCCTATCACATAGAATTAGATCTTACCACTACCCTCCTCTATCACCCAACCAGGCTCAGTCATCTTCCACTACACGATGCTGCTCCCAGGCTGATAGGAGAAATTAGGTAGGAACACACATGACTATGGCAAAAGAGAGAAAGCAGTAAGTACAATATGAGCATACAAACTTTGCCAGAATGACAAAGTAGGACTTCATTGGGACAGTGATATTAAATCTAGACCTGATATGTTTTATCAGATTCCTAGAAATGGAAAATAGATGGAAGGAGCTTAAGAGTCCATATCTAACAGCTGAATAGGGCATGGAGTGGGGTGATGGAGGTACAAGTATTCTGTAGACCCAGCCCTCCCCTACCCAGCTCCCGGCTGACATTTCGTGGTCATCTGGAGCCCAGGCTCCAGCTAGAGGGGGCAACAGCCCCAGGCAGTCTTTAGAAGGGATGGTGGAGTGCTAGGGAGCCTATGGGCCAGCCTACTCCCACCTCACACAGAAGGTGGCATGAGAGAGAAAGGCCCAATATCTGCCTGCGGCTCCACAGACCAGCTGGGATTCTATTTTTAACCATCCCTGTCATAGCTGACAGCTTGGAACGCCTTCTCCCTCCTTTTCTTCCTTCTTCTTGCCTCTTGCAGCCCAGAATCCTGTAGAAATGAGGGATGGGAGCAACCTCAGCACTGATAAACAGAAGAACCACTCTCCTTTCTCACTGTCCTCTACTCCATGCAGCCTTCTCCAGGGTAGTTAGTGGGTGTATTTTAGGGCATATTGGCTGTGAAGTGAATGAGGCCTAAAACTGAGGGCTTATCACTTGCACAGGCCCCTTTCAAGGCCCTGGTCAGGGTCTCAGTAATCTTGTATCTGTAACTTTGTGTTCTTTTTCTTTCTTAAAAAAAGAGCACCCAATTTTATAAACTTTAGGTCCCACAAAACTTGTTTCTGCTCCTCATGGGTGGGTCTTTTTCCCATCTCCAGCCCAGTGTCTACTTCAACACCATTATTTTCTCTTGCTCTAACTTACTGTATGACCTTGGGCAGCTTACCTTCCTGCTCTGGGCCTCAGTTTCCCCTATCGGTTACAAGATGAAGCATCAAAAGACCCCTCCTCCAATATACTATGCCTCTGATTATCCATGTATGTCTCCTTAGTGAGGTCCTCAGTTCCTGTTCTTCCTCATTTGTCATTGTGTGTGGAGAGGTGATATTGCTGGTTTTTGCCTGTCTCGGGCTAGATCATTCTTGTAGTAAAAGGGAGACTAGGTTCTCAGACTCCTATTCAGTTCTTTTTTGTTGTAGCTGCTAAGAGTGCTTCCATTTGGCAGAATCTTGGCCAGATTTTGACACTGGAGAAAAGAGTACAGTAAAAAATCCCTACTCTTTAATTAACTTCTGTATACTTGTCATGGTCTGATCTCTGGTGTTTCACACACACACTGAATAAACTTAGTCTTACTATACAGTGCTTCTTCTTTTATCTTTTCATCAAAATTTAACAAGTATCCATTAATATAGTATCTTAACAGTGGCACCACTTTGGGATAATGTGATCAGGAATCATGATACGTCATGGATATGCCATTTTCCATCCCCATTCACAGTTACTGCAACACTGGAATGTAGGTAGAGGTTGAAAATCCAGAAAGAATATGCACAGTCACATTGAGCCTCAGAGGCTGGGCTTTCTGGCAAGGGGTTGTGCACAGTGGTGTGCAACAGTGGGAGAGAACTGACAGAAGGATACTGCAAAATCCTTGCCTCCTCACCTGCCCCAAAAGAATCCAGAAAGGAAGTTCAGGAGGAAGCCAAATAATTTATTATCTCTTGAACAGTTTGGGTAAGGAAGGAGAGGGCAGGGCCACGGTCCTTAACTGGAAAGGAATGAAGAACGTTTTCAGTGCAGAATGGTCTGTTGGTCAGAGGTATGAGATTAGGCCTGATGGTATTTTCAGTACTGATTGGGAAAGGGCATTGTGATCTCAAACTAGGAGCATCCCAGAGTCAGTCCTGTGCCAGGCTCCATAGTCTCTAAAACAATCAGTGCCATTAATCTGTGTGTGAGAGGCAGGTCAGCACTTGTCGGAGTTCCCACTGTGTAGAAATAGTTCACTGCTAGGGACGCTGTGTCTGTCAGTGTCATGTTTCTATGGGCCAGGCTCAGTCTTGTATCAGAGGCATGCCTCCTTTCCTGTGTACTGCTCCATTCTTGTTCCTTTTGTGTCACATAACCTACCTTTTCCTGTGCTTTGGGGTTAGTCCATGCTTTGGGTGCCGGTCTCCTGCGTCAGTTGTGGTTTGTGTTTTGTGTGTCTGGAAGGGTCAGTACTTGTCATTTGCCCTGCCTCAGCCCCCACGGCCCCTCTACTCCTCATCCAGGGCCCAGTGTGCTGATGGTAGTGTAGCTAAGCCTGGACAGCGAAGCAATGGATGGAGTGGGAGGGTCCTCATCGGGAAGAGGCCTGGGGCGAGCTCGTGGAGGCCGGGGGCAGCAGCGAGCGCACGTTTCCAGGCAGGCCTGGCGAAAGCGACGGTGCATGAAGCAGTAGACCAGGGGGTTGACACAGGCCGAGGCATAGCTCAGCAAGTGAATGAAGGAGATAGGAGCACCTGAGAGTGCTCTGTGTGCACCCAGGCCATCAAAGGCGCGCCACGTGTTGGCACTATAAACTGGCAACCAACACAGAAAAAAAAGCACAACGATCACCAGCAACATTCGCACCACGCGCTTCTTAGCCAGCAGCTTGGCCTGGGTGGGCCGGGAGCCGGGCCCAGGAGCCGTCAGCGCCGACAGCTCCAGTGCAGGCCGGGAACGCGGAAGTTGCACATAGCAGCCATCACTGTCTTCGCCAACCGCGCCAGTCTCAGACCGGCAACGCCCGTTCTGGTGAATAGCACCTGAGCACAGAGGGTGGGCGGTCAGAGAAAAAGGCAAGAGTCCTCCCAGTTTCCAGCCCAGTCCCCACCTGACCTCCGCTCCCAGCCGTAACCCCATTTCCAGCTTTTTTCTCACCTCCATTTTAGCCCCACCCACTCCAGCAGGCCCTGTCGCCCTCCAAAGCTCCGCCTCTTCCAGATTTTGCTCACCTGGTCCAGCCCCACCTGGCAGCCTGCCTTGGCTTCGGACCCTGCTTTGGCTCCCGCTGTCACTGTCACCGTCAAAGCGAAGCCCTAAGTAGAGCTCGCGAGAGATAAGCCCATAGGCCACGGCCATAACCACACCCGGGATGAAGAACAAGAGCAGGAGCAGCAGTACGGACCTGAAGGCAAGACAGACAGATCACTCGGGTTTCTGTCCAGCTATAATCACAGATGGAGAAAAAGCCAAGGACTGGTGTTTCTAGGGCTGTGGCCAGGTACCTGAAATAGGAGTAGGATTTGGGGGTGCCACTGGGAAGGGAGAGAGAACTGCAGAAGAGACCCAAACTGGAACTCCAGGGTGGTGGATGCGGAATAGGAATTGGCGTGGTAATTCTCCGGGCAGCTGGAGGAAGATTCTGGGCAATGGTCGTAATCATCTAATAGGGGTGACAAAGGAATTCCTAGGATAATTTGTGGGTAAGCTCACCAGGTCTGGCGGACCCGTGCACTGGGCCAGCGATGCACGCACTGTAGCACACGAGGGCCCACTGGTTGCACGACGGTGTACACGGGGTAGGGCACCATGAGTAGTCCGGACAGCAGCCACGTGGCTACGATCACGCGAGCCGCGTGGGAGCGCGTCTGCCATACTCGTGCCTGCAGTGGTCGGCAGATGGCGCTGTACCGCTCCAGTGCTATGGCCACGAGGCTTAGCGTGGACACGCTCACAGACACACCTAAGCAAGGGAAGAGACAGGAGGGAGTCACCTAGGAAACTTGCGCTGCACAACCATCAGTGGGACTTCCTCACACCCCTCCCTGCCAACTGGGGAGGACCCCTACATCCACAAGAGCTTTAGGAGGGGAGAATGGCAAATGGGGGTGCGTGGTTGTCTCACCCACCCATGAAGTAGGAAACCGCCTTGCAGATAACTGTGCCAAAGATGAATGTGCCCATGAGATTGGGCAGGAGGGTGAAGGGCATGCAAGCCACAGCCAGCAGGAGGTCGCTGACTGCCAGTGAGAGTAGGAAGGCATTGGTGACGGTCCTCAGGCGGCGGCTCAGTCCCAGGACCACGATGATGAGCACGTTTCCTCCAACGCTCATCAGGAAGATCACTGCGTAAAGAGTGATTCTAATGGCCAGCTCCAATTCTGGGTAAGAAAAGGGAGAGGTGGCAGTAGGTGGTCAGCCCTCATTCAGCCAAACCCCCCTCCTTCCCTCTTATCCCCAACCCTCATTACCCAGCCAGATGCCTACATTCGCCACCCAGGAACTGCTCAGTAAATGGTGAACTTGAATCCTTTAGCCTTCTAACCCCTTGAGGTTTGGTTAAATTGGCCCAACTCTGCCCTTCCTTAAGAAAGCCTGCCTCTTCTCAACGTTCGTTCCAAATCTTTCTCTTTGCAGCCAAACTTCTTAAGAGGATATTTGTGTCTTCTCATTTGCTCTTCAATCTATTACAATACAATATTCTGTACCCTATCGCTGCATACTTCTTCCCAAGTACACTAATCTTTAACTGCTAAATTCAAAGGTCCTTTCTTAGCCTATTCTATTTCACCTCTCTAGAGTATTTTACACTGTTGATAACCCACTGCCTTTTAAATCACATCAGATCATGTCTTTATTCTCTAAAGGCAAAAGCAAAAAAAATCCTTCGCTTATTCTCTACTGTCTGCAACCCCTCAGAATGTCATCAAGATCTTCCCAGAAGGGATCTCTTTCTCCCCTACCCCCTCCCTGCACTGCAGCCATTTAAGCAAGCCACTGGATGACACAGTTTCTTGAATGCATCATTTGCACTTGTGACTCTCTTCCTGCTCAAGCTAGTTTCTCAGACCGGAATACTCTTTCACCAACCCTCCTCACAATTTCCACCCCTCATGACAAGCTTATTTTCTGTATCTGGTGAATTCCTATTCATCCCTTGTTGGTCAAGACTCAAAGTGACTGCTACTTCTTCTGTAAGGCCCTTCTGGATACCTCATTTGGTATTACTCTCTCCTTTCTCTGACCCATGCCTGTTTCTTACACAACTGTTAAAGCCTGTTTTACTTCTGCCTTGTATTTTAATTCTCTCCAAACATTCATTCTCACTCTATAAACATTTACAGAGGACTCTCTTTGTGCTAGGCACTGGGGACAAAGAGATGAACACGACAAGCTCCCTGCCATTTGAGAACTCACAGTGGGGAAGTAAATTCAGATACATAAACAGATGTGATAAGGAATGAGGCTGAAGGATATAAAATATGCTGTCAGAGCTCATAGGAGGGACACCTGTGTGAGGCAGAGGAGCTGGGAGGCTGACCCCATTCTTTTGTGCCATTGTCTACTAAAAGATGGATTAATCTTTGGACCACTATGTCACAACCAAGCAGATTTAGATAAAATCAAATTGGATTGAAAAGGACTGAATCACATGCCTATGACCTCAGCATGAGAGGGATTAGAGCTGGAAGGTAGAGAGGGCAGGGGACAGAGCTTCCTAGATTGCAGAGAAGAAAGGGCTCAAAGCTGCAGTCCTCTCTTCCAGAGCCCTATACTTTGACCCTCATTTTAGCTCCCAAATTGAAAACTATAGCCATGCACTGAATAAAGATGTTTTGGTAAATGACAAATTTCATATACGATGGTGGTCTCATAAGATTATAATGAATAGCTGAGTGCAGTGGCTCATATTTGTAATCCCAGCACTTTGGGAGGCCAAGGTGGGAGGATCACTTGAGGCCAGGAGCTTGAGATCAGCCTGAGCAACATAGCAAAACCCCATCTCTACAAAACATAAAAAATTAGCTGGGTGTGGTGACACATGCCTATAGTCATAGCTACTCAGGAGTTTGAGGCAGAAAGATTGCTTGAATCCAGGAGTTCGAGGCTGCAGTGAGCTGTAATAGTGCCACTGCACTCCAGCCTGCACAACAAAGTGAGACTCTGTCTCAGATAAAACCCAAAACAACAATAACAAAAGATTATGATGGAGCTGAAAAATTTCTGTCACCTAGCTATGTTATTGTAACATTGCAGCATAATGCATTATGTATGTGCTTGTGGGGATACTGGTATAAACAAACCTACTGTGCTGTCAGTCATGTAAAAGTCTAGCACATACAATGATGTACATGATACTTGATAGTGATAATAAATGACTGTGTGACTGGTTGATGTATTTACTACATTATACTTTCAATCATTATTTTAGAGTATACTCTTACTTATTTTTTTAAAAAGTTAACTATAAAACAGCCTCAGGCAGGTCCTTTAAGATGTATTCCAGAATAAAGCACTGTTACTATAGGAGATGACAGCTCCATGTGTGGTGTTGCCCTGATGACCTTCCAGTGGGACAAGATGTGGAGGTGGAAGATGGCAATATTTATCCTGTCCCTGTGTAGGCCAATGTGTGTGTTTGTGTCTTGGTTTTAACAGAAAGGTTTTTTTTTTTTTTTTTTTTTTTTTTTTTTAGTTAAAAACAGAAAAAAGCTTAAAGGATAAGAGTATAAAAAAAGAAAATATTTTTGTATAGCCATACAATGTGTTTTTTGTTTTACACTGTGTTATTACAAAAGAGTCATAAAGTTTATAAAGTACAAAGTTACAGTGTGCTAAGGTTAATTTATTATTAAATAAGGAAATTTTGAAAAATAAATTTAGTGCAGCCTAAGCATCCAGTGTTTATAAAGTCTACAGAAGTGTACTGTAATGTCCTAGGCCTTTACATTCACTCGCCCCCACTCACTGACTTACCCAGAGCAACGTCTACTCCTGCAAGTTCCATTTATGGTACGTGCCCTATACAGGGGTATGATGGTTTATCTTTTATACTGTATTTTCACTGTACCTTTTCTATGTTTAGATACACAAATACATAATATTGTGTTACTCTTCCCTACAATATTCAGCACAGTAATATACTGTATAGGTTTGTAGCCTGGGAGCAATAGGCTATACCATATAGCCTAGGTATGTAGTAGGTTATACCATCTAGGTTTGTGTGAGTACTCTCTGTGATATTTACACAATGAAATCACCTAATGATGCATTTCTCAGAAGGTATCCCCATCATTAGTTAATGCATGACTGTATTTTCTCATAACAAAAACCAATTTATTTTTATTTTATTATTTTTTTTTGAGACGGAGTCTCGCTCTGTCACCCAGGCTGGAGTGCAGTGGCCGGATCTCAGCTCACTGCAAGCTCCGCCTCCCGGGTTTATGCCATTCTCCGGCCTCAGCCTCCCGAGTAGCTGGGACTACAGGCGCCCGCCACCTCGCCCGGCTAGTTTTTGTATTTCTTAATAGAGACGGGGTTTCACCGTGTTAGCCAGGATGGTCTCGATCTCCTGACCTCGTGATCTGCCCGTCTCGGCCTCCCAAAGTGCTGGGATTACAGGCTTGAGCCACCGCGCCCGGCCAAAAAACCAATTTATTTAGAAATTGTAGGCATCAAATAAATGCTATTTATAAAATCTTCCAAACTGAGCTCCACAGTAACATTCTTTGCTCAAGACCACACACCTGATAAGGGGCTGAATCAGAATAGAAGCCAAGTCCCTGATCCCTAAAGTGCTTTGCCTCCTACTGTTTGTTCCTGCAGTGCTCTGTCATGCATCATACTGCCTCCTTGTTTTTTTGTTTGTTTGTTTGTTTTTGTTTTTGAGACAGAGTTTTGCTCTTGTTGCCCAGGCTGGAGTGCAATGGCATGATCTCGGCTCACCGCAACCTCTGCCTCCTGGGTTCAAGCGATTCTCCTGCCTCAGCCTCCTGAGTAGCTGGAATTACAGGCATGTACCACCACGCCCGGCTAATTTTGTATTTTTAGTAGAGATGAGTTTCTCCATGTTGGTAGGGCTGGTCTCAAACTCCCGACCTCAGGTGATCGCCTGCCTTGGCCTCCCAAAGTGCTGGGATTACAGGTTTAAGCCACCGCACCCAACCCATACTGCCTCCTTCTTAATCAAATCTCAGTCTAAATGCCTCTTTTTCCCTCTCTCTCTACTCAACCATGTCATTTCTCACTGCATTAGTATGTATGTAATTCTCTGTCTTCCCCACTAGACTAGGAGCTTCTTGAGGACAGGGGCAAGGTCCATCTCACTCTCCAGTATATCCCTAGCACTTGTCATCCCTAGCACAAAGGAGGCAGTCAACACAATGACTTGTTAATGAATCTTGGATGATTCTGTCTTTCAAGACAGACGTGCACCTGCTTTCCCCCTCCTCATCCATCTCTCATCTCTGCAGAGGTGCTCCAGCATGCCCTCTCTTCTTCTTCTTTGCCTCTGTCTTTTTGGAGACACATGTTGGAAGGTCCTTGTGGGGGTCAGTGAGAGGTTATGATTTCAGATGCATAGCTTTTGTTTTTTATATGCAAACCATCTATATTTCCTTTAGAAGCTGGGCCTCTCTCTGTAAGGCAGGATTATGGAAGGCTTATAGGTGACAAAATTTGACAGTAATAAGTGTGTATGGTGGAGAATAAAACACTTTTAGGAGGGAGGCCTCTGTCAGGGAGGTCCTTGGACTCAGAAAAGAGCTGTGGTTTATCTTGGACTCACTGTTTCTCCTCCAAATCTACTGTCCTCCCACCCCCAGCCTCCACCTCTTTAATCTTTCTAGGTCCATTATCTTGCTTACATCTGCCTGTGGATGTCTTTCTTCAACTAATTATTGATGCAATTGCCACACCTCAAATTGGTACAGTACTGTGAAGTATAAGAAGCAATTTCTCATTCATTCATCCAGCTGATATGTCCCATGTGTGTGCCCTTGAGCTTGGCTAATTGTGATGGACCATAAAGATGTAGCTAAATCTCACCCTTATAAAGTTCGCAATATGCTTGGGGACTCCTGAAATGTAGAAGACAAAGTCCCGGTAAAAATGACCAGCAACTGTGCAGTGTTTTGCTGTTTTACCAGACATTCCTAGCTATTATCTTATTTCCAGCCACCACTGTCTCCACAGGTCTTTGCTGTTGAACAGTTTGGAAATGTGAAAAATTCTAATTTAAAGCAATTTTAGAGCCAGGAGTTTGGGGAGACAGAGCGAGGGATAAATAGGTGAAGCACAGGGGATTTTTAGGGCAGTGAAACTATTCTGTATGATACTATAATGGTGGATACATGCCATTATACATTTGTCAAAACCATACAACACAAAAAAAGTGAACCCTAATGTAAACTCTAGAATTTAGTGAATAATGTATTGATATTGGCTTATAAATTGTGACAAATGTACCACACTAATGTAAGCTGTTAATAATGGGGTAAATTCTGTGTATATGTGTGTTTGTGTGTGTATGGGCACTTTGTACTTTTTGTAAACTTAAAACTGCTCTAAAAATAATCTATTAGTTTAAAAAGTCATGCACAAAATAAATCAGAATTAGACTTGCATGCGTGTGTGTGTGTGTGTGTGTATTGATGTGTGTTTGCATGGTGGAATATGAGTGATGACAGTGGCTTCAGTGACTAGAAAACAGGCATGGGCAGAAGGATGGGAGATAGCACCTACTGGAGTACATCCACAAGTGCCTTGATAGTCTACCCATGAGCATCATCTCATCATCTTCCTGGGGATGAGAGGAAAACTGGCATCAGACCAGGGGACTCAGAAGACTGGGACAGTTCAGTTCTTCTCCTGGTGTTTAGAAGATCGGTATTTGTTCTGTCTAGATAATGGCAGAGAAGTATGAGCACAAAAATCCAGACAATGTGACATAAAATGAAAACCAAGCCTTTCTAAGGAAAAACTCCACAGAACACTGAAGCTGCTGATGCCTCAAATTCTGCATTCTACTGGCATGTTTGATCTGTTCACCTATGCACACAGGCATCAAAGTAATACCCTTGTCTTTATGATAAGCAGGGATCACATGCAACTGACTGTGGGTAGTGGCTGGGTGAATGGGGGAATCCACATAGTGGGTACTGAGGGGGCAGAAGTAATATACAAGGGTGTGTAGGTAATATCAGAGTGAGTGTTGGGCATACTTTAGTCTTTGAAATAGTATATGGGTAGGTGAAAGTCACGAAATAACTGGAGAATGGTAACAGCTACATGCTTATAGGTAATATCCGATTGAATATGACTTACATTTAAGTTTAGATAATATCCGAGTAAGTGTAGTAACATTTGAAAGAGCAAAGGTTAATATTCAACTCTCTGTAGATAACATTTTGTAGGTAACATCTTCAGGAAGCATAGATTACATTCAGAGGTCTACTTGTGAATAGTGGAATATCCAGATAATGATAGAAATTGCTGACTGAGCAGAAGTAATATCCAAGTATGTATGGGTAGTATTTGAGTATGGATAGATGTTAGCATGTTAAACTAAATTAAGATGTTAATCTGGGCCAGACATGGTGGCTCATATCTGTAATCCCAGCACTTTGGAAGGCTGAGGTTGGCAGATCTGTTAAGTCAAGCATTTAGAGACCAGCCTGGGTAACATGGAAAAACCCTATCTCTACAAAAAATACAAAAAATTAGCCACTTGTGGTGGCACATGCCTGTAGTTCCAGCTACTCAGGGGGTTGAGGTGGGAGGATCACCTGAGCCTGTGGAGGTCAAGGCTGCAGTGAGCCGTGATCATGCTACTGCACCCCAGCCTGGGCAACAGAGGGAGACTGTCTCAAAAAAAAAAAAAAAAAAAAAAAGATGTTAATCTGAATAAGTGAAATAACTGAGCACCTGAGTGAATGTAAGTAATATTTAAGCCTTTGTGGGTATTATCTGTAATATTATCTGTGAGAGTAATATTTGTAATTTTATGGGTAGTATCTGGGGAAAGCTTACTTAAGTGAGCATAGATAATATCTGATTGTGTGTGGATAATAATAAAATGAAAGTGAGTAGTGTTTGATGGATGGGTAACACCAAAATGACTTCGGACAATATTAAAGTGAGTGTGGTAACATTTGTCTTTCTGTGGGTACTATCTGAGTGAACATGGGTAATACTCAAGTCTGCATGGATTATATAAGAAGAATAAAGTGGTAACATCCAAATTTCTATTGGTAACATTGGAGTGAACCTGGGTAACATATGCATCTGTGGGGATAATATCTGAGTGAGTGTGGCTGACAGGGTCTCTGTGTGTAACATCTGACTGGCTGGGTAATATCCGAATGTGTGAGAAGCATTTAGATAAGTGAGGCAAATTTTTGCACCTGTGCTCTGAATTGCTTCACATCCCGCTTTCACAGGGACTCTTCTCTATTGACTATCCCCTTTCTTATCTGCACCTTCAATCTTCCTCTCTTGGCCCAATCAACATCAAACACTTTTAAAAGCTCTTGTTTTAAAATGTGTGCACGCACACACAACAAACCTACACATATACCCGCCCCCCTACCCCAACCCAGCTGCCTCAATCTCATGCTATTTTTGGCAATATCCTGGTTTTCTCTCTCTCTCTCTCTCTCTTTCTCTCTCTCTACCAAACATTTGAAAGTTTTGGCTATATACCCTGGTTCACTTCTCATAACTCCCTCTCCCACCAGCCCAATCTTCAACTTACTATAGTCAAGCCTCAATACCTACAACTCCTAAATATTTTCTTGTTACTGAATCTGAAAGATGCTGTTCTGACTGTCCTGTTTTTTATTTATCTAACTTACATCAATAGCATTTGACATCGCTTACCCCAACCTGCTTGAAACTCTCTTTTTCTTGCTTTCTGGAAGGGCATAGCTCCTGCCTTTCTGACGGTTTCATCTGAATCTCCTTCATAAATTCTCCTTTCTCTGCCTGGGTTTTAAATAATGGTCTTATGCAGAGTCTTGACCCAGGACTTATTTTCTTCTCGTTCTATACAAAATATTATGATTTTAACTATTCTCATGGCTTCTACCTCCTGTAGGCAAATACCTTCAAGTCTGTATTTCCACCTCAGACCTCTCCTGTAAGTTCCAGACCCCTGGATTCAATAGCTTACTAGGTAACCTCACCTGGATGATCCCACTAACATTTAGACTCAATGGGTTCCAAACTGAATTCATAATTCCTTCTTCCAAACCTATTTCTGCTGTTTTGTTATCTTGCTCATTGTATACAATTGCTATAGCACCAATATCCATTCAATTGTCCAAGTTAGAAATCTGAATGTCATCCCTTGACCTCTTCCATCCTCTCTGCTTCTAATCTGTTGATTCCATTTCCAGAAAAGGCTCTCAAATCTATACACCTCTCTCTGTCCCCCTTGCCATTACCGTAGTCTCAGCTGGCATCATCTTTCACTTAAACCAGTGTAATATAGTAACCTTCTAAAGTACCCCCCTGCCTTCCATCTCATGTCTTCCAATCCATTCTCCACATTATAGAACTAATCCTGGTAGTGCTACTGAATCTTTTAGTAGTTCCTATTGCCCTCAGGATAAAGTCCACATTCCATGGTCAGGTCTAATAGGCTCTCTGCAAACTCTCTAGGCTGGTCTCCAGCCTGTTCATTATTCCCTTCTTAAGATATATGTTGTAGCCACTCAAAACTATGTCACAGTGGATAAAAGTGCCATGAATTCAAACTTGGAGCTTTTTATACATCTTTTATTTGGGATGCTTTCTGCCTCTTCTGCCTGTTTACTTGACTGACTCTCATATATATATATATATATATATATATATATATACACACACACACATACACACACACACACACACACACACACACACACACACACACACACACACTTTTCTTTTTTTTCCAACAGGAAGCTTAGAGCCAATCTCCCTAATTTTTTTCACTCTGTATCTCATTTCCTTAAGAGGCCAACCTTAATTCTCACGGAGGCTAGGCTGGGCTAGAGGTGCTCCACTTGTGTTCCCACTATCTTTTCCCTATCAAGGCTCTTCCACTTTGTGCTTCTATCCCCTGCTTGTCTGTCTCACCCATTAAGCTTTGAGCTCTGTGAAGTAGGAATTGTGTCAGTTTTGTTCAACTTACATTCCCACTGCCTAGCACAATCTCTGGTTCAATAAATATTGGCTGAATGACAAATCCAAGTGTGAGTGTGTAACAAATGGGCTGAGAAAGCATAGATTATTTCATGGGGTAAATACTTGGATTACAATTTATTCCAACTTTCCCTTCTCAAGTTTAGAAAAATTTATTTCCTTCACTAGAATCCCATCCTTCCTTTTCTGCCCACTCAACTTCAAGACCCAGCTCCAAGATTCTAGCCTCTGTGAAGTTCTTTTGGTGCCCACAGTTTAAACCTTTTCATGGGATTTCCACTGTGTCTGTGATTTTTCCATTTGCTTTTTTCTCTCTGCACTTGGCTATGGGTCATGAGGGACCAGACTGGGTCTAGTTTGCCTTGTACCCCCAGCACCTAGTCTAGGGCTGAAGAGGGAGCTTGGAAGATAGCTGGAGACATTACTTGCAGACAAAGAGAGAGGGCACAGAGCCTTGAAAGCTCCAACTAGGGAGGCAGAGGGGTTTGAGGAGTGAAATGGAGACAGGCAGTTTTAAGGGGCATCTCCTAGTGTCCAGCCTAAATCAGATTTGAGGATCTTTTTTTGGGATGCCTGGGGGCTGAGGTGTCAGATGTGATCACATCTTCGGTTTCCCATTCAAGCTTTCCAGAGTGCTCCCTCCCTCAACCAGCCCCCTTCTTTTCCCAATCCTGCCTTCCTTTCTTCCTTCCCTTCTCTGTTGTGGCTTTGTGAACTGGATGTAAGAGGGAAAAGGAGATCTGCAGGGTTGGCAAGAGGAGCTCCTCGCCTTCTAACTGGTGTCTAGGAGGGGCTGCGTGTTGGGGAAGGGGCTGTGCTTTGGGGCAAGCAGCGGCTCTGGGTGTAATCAGGGGACCAGGATGTGAAGGAGTTCCGACCAGGTGGTGTGAAGCTATGAACCTGTGAGCTGTGGGGGTGAAGGTGTGAGAGGAGCTGTTTGGGGGCTGAGGGGCACGGTGTGGGCGTTTGAGGAGATAGTGTGGAGCTCGTGGGGGGACTCTATTAGTGTTCTGGGGTACAGTGAGAAAGAGCTTGTGGAGGGGGATGAGGGGGGCACCCACCTCGTGTCCCGGCTCCGCGAATGCGAGGGGGCTCGCAGCTGAGGTTGCCCACACTGCTGCTGTTGAGGAGAGGCGCCGCCGGGCGGCACAGGGAAGCCCCCGGCCCGGGTCCGGTTCCCTGCACGCTCCGATTCAGCTTTAGCAGCTCCATGGCCCCGGCGGAGCCCGCCGCCTTACTCTGCTCGGCCTGGCGGGCTCCCACCGCGGCTCCACCTGCTCACGCTGCGATGGGCTCAGGCTCCCACCGCCCTCCTTCCCCGCCTCCCTGCCCCCCCTGGTCTCCGCCCCCAGCCCAGGCGCCTGCCCTTCCACTCTCCCGCGGCTCACCCCGCCTCGGTTCCCGTCCCTCCGCCAGCCTCTGTCCCACCAGGTGACTGTGCACCCCCTCCCGGGCTCGGGAGTTCTGCCCCTCCCTGTGCGACTGTCCTCCAGGCTCGCCCCCTCCCTAGATCTGTCCTGTCTCCTCTTAGAGATTTCTCTCCTGCCCACCTCTCTTTATCACCCGCCCCCACCCTCGATTCCCCGGAATGACAGAGAGAGAGAGAGAGAGAGAGAGAGAAAGAAAGAGAGAGAGAGAGAGAGAGAGAGAGAGAGAGAGAGAGAGAGAGAAGACAAGAGTATTGGCAGCGTAGCGGGAGGTTTTGGGGAAGGGAGGGTAGGAGGCGTTGGGTAGAGACGGCTGCCACGGATCCAACATCTTTCTCTGGTGTATCAGGGAACGTGGAGGTGGCGTTGGAGACCGGGTCTGCGTGCGTCACCTGCTGAGGCGCGGATGCTTTAGTCTGCACCTAGAGCCGCATTTATGGTACTGTGTTGCAGTGACCGCAGTGACCGTGACACTATTGCTACCGTAGTTCCCTGCAGCTCCTCGCTGCGGGACTAGGGTAGCTCCTGCATCTGTCTCCGCAACCTTCACCTCCTATCGGAGGCTCAACACTCAGGCTTCCACTTAAGGTTCCCAAGGAGCCCTCCACAGCTGGGCGGGAGTGGGGGTGGGGCCAGGATTTGGCTCCAGGGGAGGCTTGCCAGGGGAAAGGGCTCCCGGGAGGCAGCTTCTGACTTGGGTGTTGAGGGCAGTTGGGGGTGGTGGCAAGAGCTGACAAGGATAAACCCGAGTAACGTGAAGATGGGATATAATTCTAACGCCGGCCCAGCGCAGACAAAAGAGGAGGAGACGGTTGGCTTTCTCCACCGTCTCCAGGCAGCGCCCACGCCCACCCGACACGCTAACGGCTCCCTGTTTACTCTCAGTGCAGGCAGAGCTGCCTGTGTAGGGTGTCAGGTTCCCACGAGTGGGGGCTGGAAGGGGACTGGGTCACTGGGGTGCAGCGGGAACAGGGCTGAAGGGTGCAGGACTGAACTGGGTTCATCTTCTCAGGGCAGGATTTGCCTCTTCTACTATTTCAGCCCTGCTCCTTATGCATTCTCCTATCCATTCCTTTTCTTCCCCAGATTCCTATCTCCAGATTCCTATCCATTCTTCAGATTCCAGATGAACTCCAATACGATGTGAAATTCTGTCTTTTGACCCCCAGCAGTAGCTGTAAGAGGTGGGGGGCGGGCATCAGTGGAAGAGCAAATTAGAGAATGGAGTCTGGCTTTATGGGGGATTCAGCAGGCCTTTATCCAATCAATCTTTTGGAGAGGACCTGGTTCAGCCAGCTCTGAGTTTATAGGGGCTGAAGCATTGAAAGAGAGTTGAAAGACAGTTTATGCCTGAGATGTCGTCAACTGCCCCTCCTTCCCTTCCTCCTGGCACTGCCTGTCTTGCCCATCAGAGAGCCTGGACCAGACGAGCTTGATTTCCTATTTGTTCAACTCCAGCGCAGGTGAGGCCTCAGATAACCTGCTCAAGTTTTCCCACATTGGATGGCAGTACGATGAGGAGGGAAGGGAGCAAAGGACATAAGGGAGAGGGGAGTGAAAATAGAAGTAGATGAACATTCACTTAATTAGCAAACTATGCCAGTTCTAGGGGTGTGCATTAGTTGTCCAATATAGTTTGCCCCTGAGTAGCACCTACTCTAGTGGGGATTTTCCCAAGTAAGCCAATGATTGTAATATACGGTCGTTAAGTGCACCCATCGGGATGTACATATCAGAAATTTAGGAATTATTATTGATGCCTTACTCCCCTATGATCCTTCACCCCTGTGCTGGATGCTGTGATGCAAAGCCCAGAACTCTCTTCAAAAATGAAGGATTTATTTTCCAGTTGCGGAGAGTGCTGCTAAAAGATGGCCCTCAGCTGTCAGAACCCTTCAGGAGTTGCCTAAGCAGAAGAAAGCCAGCTCATCCAAGGTTATGCTCCCTTTCTTGGGCATTCTATATCCAATGACCAATCAGTGCAGAGGTATAAAAGTTTAGTCCCCTCAACCCAGTGGTGGACAACTCTGAAAGATGCTCACATCCCCAGAGCTCTTCATAGGGTTGACTGAGGTCTTTGCTGGGTCTGAATTACTGCTCAGCTTCTCCTTTTGCCCAATCCTATTTTCATCCTCTCTCTTGCACAGGTGTTAACTCCAAGAGTACTCCTTAGTAAACATCCTCCACAGTAATCTTTGTTTGAGAGTCTGCTTCCTGGGGAACATAACTACATCCCTCCCATATTGAATCAATCACAAAGTCCTGTTCATTTTAGCTACTGAGTGTTCCTTGAATCTGTCTGCTTATATGTCCACTGATATTACCCTACTCTTGAACCACACTCCTAGCTTCCTAAGTGGGCCACCATATTTTACTGATGCCTCTTTACATCTATCCTTCATCTTTAGCCCATGTACTATGCTTAGAATACAAATCTGACTACCCCACTCTTTTGACCTTTGCTTTTGGGATAGAGAAAACATTTTAACAGAATCTAGAAAGCCTATGTGGCCTGGCTCCCACTTACCTCTCTAGCCACATTATTTCAAATCACTATGAGTCACTGATTCTTTTTCTCTCCACTGTAGACACACTGGCCTTTTTTGGTCACTCCCTCTTTTTTTCTCTTTTCTTTTTCTTTTTCTTTTTCTTTTTCTTTTTTTATTTTTTATTTTTGCTATATGTCCTCCAGTTGCATAGCTTTTCCATATGCTCTCTGGAAGCTTCTTCTTTCCTTCCTTACCTAATGAACACTTACTCATCCATCTGATCTCAGCTCAAGCTGCAATTATTCAGGGATATTTCCCCTGACTTCCTCTCTTTGGGTAGGCAGAATTAGAAGATGACCCCCAATGACTCTCACCCTTATATAATCTTTTGTGTGTGGATGGACCTGTGCATATGATGAGATACTACTTCCACAATTACGTTATATGGCAAAAGGGATTTTGCAGATGGAGTTAATTCTACTAATCAGTTGATCTCAAGATAGAGAGATTATCTGGCTAGTCCTAACCAACTCACATGAGTTCTTTAAAAGCCAAGGGTTCTTTTTTCTGGCTAGTAGCAGAAGAGGAAATCAAAGAGATTGGAAGAATGAGAGGAATTCAACACACTGTTGATAACTTGAAGACGGATAATGGGCAAGGAATGCAGGTGGCTGTTTTCTGGCCTGAGGGTTAAGGAGGGCACAGGGCAAATCCTGAGAGTGGTCTCTAGTTGACAGCAGTCTCTAGCTGACAGCCAGCAAAAGAACAGAGACCTGAATCCTCCCCCGAGTCTGTAGAAGAGAATTCAGTCTGGCTGAAACCTTGATTTTTGATACCCTGAGCAGAGAACCCAGCCACACTGTGTAGACCTCTGGCCAATAGATCTGTGAGCTAATAAATGGGTGTTGTTTTTAGCCACTACATTCATGGTAATTTATTACAACAGCAATAGACAAATCATACACCTTTTATCTAATGAGGCAGCAAATGCAGATTCTTGCAAGCCATTCAAGGAAGAACTGGGAGCATTGGAAATTTGTTAAGATTTAGAAAGATTTGGAAAGATTGCAGTGGAGCTAGTGTGGAGAGCAACTTAAAAGGTGGGACCAACTGGGAGTCCATGACAGTAATTTGGGTGAGAGATGGTAGTGGCTTAACCTAAAGTCATGGACGTAGTGGAAAAGATTGATCTAAGACCTATTTAGGAGGTAGAAACAGAATTTAAAGATAATTTGCATGTGGAGGGTAAGAAAGAAGGATGAGATAAAAAATGAATAAGGTTTTGGTAACTCACTATAAACTATTTGATGATCACCTACTATGTTCAAGGCACATTACCTTTAAGCACATTTAATCCTCATGAAGAACCATGAATTTAGGTCCAATATTGTTGATTAATATTTTAGATGAAAAAACTGTGGCTTAGAGAGAGTTTAAGTAACCTGCCCAAAGCCAGAAAGCTACTAGGTGAAAGAGCCAGAATTCAAAGTCAGGGATTTTGGAAATGAGAATTCAGTTGTTCATACTGTGCTGCTTAGAATGAGTAGATGTCTTACCAGATTTCTCTGATTACCTTCTTTCTCTCATTTTACACAATATTGTTTTCAAATTTTCTTGTCTCATAAAATCTCTGATTTCTTCTCCCACCCTGACACACACACACACACACACACACACACACACACACACACACACACAGCATTATTCACTCTGAACCTAGACTCCAACTTCATAGAGAAAATAGTAACTAGCAGAGAGAAACTCCCACCATTAAATCTGTTCTGTTTTGGACATATTAAGTTTCAGATGTCTATTAGATATCTAAGTAGAATTCCATTAGGAAGCTAAATATACAGATTGTATAGGAAGTAATGCAAACCACAGAATTAGAGTGTGTAGAATAAGAACAAGTGAAGTATCAAGTCAGACTTTTAGAGGTCATTATTTAAAGACTGGATAGAGAAAGATGAGCCTGCAAAATACATCAAGAAAGAGTAGACAGAGGGACAGGAGGAAACCCAGAGAGTGAAGCATCATAAAAGCTAAAAGAGAAGAGGTGCAAAAAGAAACTGGTGAACTCATTCAAATGCTGCTCCTGGGTAAGCAAAATGAGGAATGAGAAAAGTGGTCCAAAATTAGTGACCTGGAGATCTTTGGCAACCTTAGAGCCATTTTAGTGAGGTTGTTGAGGCAGAAGGCAGAGTAGGTGTCCTGAAAACTGAATGTGATGGGAGGAAGGGGAGTAAATGACTTTAGGTAAGTTTTTAAGAAATGTAGTTATTAAGGAAAGGGGATAGAGCTGCAGGAGGATGTCAAATGAAAGATTTTTTTTTTTTAAGATGGGAGGACTTGAACTAACTTTCTTTCTCTTTCTCTCTCTCTCTCTTTCTTTCTCTTTCTTTCTTTCTTTTTTTTTTTTTGGCAGATGGAATTACTCCAATATATAAAAAGACTGAAGATACAGGAGAGAGAGAATGGTTAATTAATAATGCAAGGTTCCTGAGGAGTCAGGGATGTATGCAATCCAGAGTGGAAGTGGAGGATCCTAGCTTTTGATTGCAGTAGAGACTCAACTGTAAGAGGAAATTAGTAGAAGATGATTATACATGAAAATAAGCTATGGCCAACAAAATAACAGCTACATTTCCTAGATGTAGGAAGTGCAAAAAATGCACATTATGACTAGGTAGTATCTGTAGGTAGAAGTGATATATGCAGCTTCCACATCAAGGCCTTAAAGGAGAGAAATGGACCTTCTCTTCCTCTCTGCCCCTATGGGAGGGCAATAGGAATAGGAAAGCAAGCCACCTTCAATCCTGTAGTAAGGGTAACATATTAGGGATGGCAGAATGACAAAATGGAAGGAGTCTGGGTCTCCTATACTCTCAATCCATTTTATCATCCCTGGTTCTTCTGCATGAAAAAGAAACTACAGTCTTAAGTTCTTACAATTTTTTTCTCTACCGTCATGGCAACCTAACCTACATCTTAACAAGACAGTTGTTTGTAGGTTTGGTAGGGAGCTGCTGTCTGATAGTTTTTATTTTTGCTATGAAGTTGGAGATCTGGTTATCAGAGAGTGGTGTGTGTGTGTGTGTGTGTGTGTGCGCGTGTGTCCGTGTGTGCATGTGTGTGTGTGTGATGAAAATTTTTAGTAGTCAAGATGGTTTAAGAAAACAATATATAATGGGAGAAGGGAAAGGAGACCTGAGGAATGTAGTGAGATAATAGGAAAATACTGAGGGCTCACTTAAGGGTTGATGACTACGAATTTCTAGTGGGATCAACTTCTCAGCAGAGCTCGGCTGGTTGGACGCAAGCAAGGAGAATGTTCATGGTTCAGTTCATCCAAAGTTGGAATTTTACCAGATGAACGGAATGGCAAAATAAAGGGACAAGTGTGAAATAATGAATCATAAAATCTCAGCTGGACGTGGAGAAGAAAAAATTATATTCCAAGGGTCTGGCTCCTGCCCTTGTTACTGCATTTGGAGATAGGGCCTTTAAAGAGGTAATTAAAGTTAAATAAGGTTATAAAGGTGGGGCTAGAACTGTTGTCATTACAAGATGGGGAAGAGATACCAGATATCTTCCCATCCACCATTTCCCTCATCCCCTCCCACCCCTTCCCCCTGCAAGCCACACACAGAGGAAAGACCATGTGAGGATGCTGTCTGTAGGCGGCCCTCACCAGAAATTGAATGTGTTGGTACCTTGATCTAGGTTTTCTAGGCTCTAGAACTGTGAGAAAATAATTTCTGTTGTTTAAGTCATCTAGTCTGTGGTGTCTTGTTTTGGCAGCCTGAGCTGACTAATACATGCCCCTTTCTCCAACAGTTTCTCAGACTTCTCGCCATATTACTGTCATTACTTACTTTCTATCTTTTCTTTACTCTTACACCCAAACACTGGCTCTAGCTGGATGGTCATACTTGGCTTGAGGAGCCTCAAATATCTTATATTTTCCTTATGGATGCCATGTTTTCATTATCTTTGTATCTTGCTCATATTCTCCCCTCTAAGTAAATGCAGATGGGTATGGAAGGTGAGGGCTAGGAGATGGCATGTGTAGATTGATTTCAAGATGTTTTGTAAAAGGGAAAATAAAAAACAAGAAATAGCTATAGTGAAGAAGGGAGGGGGGACAGAGGATGGAGGGGAAAGGAATGAAAATGCAGTGCTAAAAGGGTAGAACTCATTTCTCGAAATCATGAAATTACATCTATACTTCCTTTGCTAGAGATAAGCCAGCATTTTGGAGAGAATGAGATATCTCAGGGCAGGAAAATAGGGATGCTTTAGATCAGAGTAAGGAGGGAATTGCAAAGCCAATATGGGCAAAGCCATATGAAAGAGACTTGGACCCTTGTCCAGGAACAAGTCAGAAAACTAAGAGGTCAAGGAAGCACATGCAAGAGGTCCTGAAGTAGGCTTGGGCTCAGTCCTGAGGGACTCTGTCTTTCTAACTCAAGCCTTCACCTGACCAGGTTGTTCGTTATTTGGTTTTAGTTTTGGTTTTGGTTTTTTAGAGGGGGATTTTGGGCCACCTAGCTTGACTCTTGTAGCTAGAACAATTTACTTTCCCTTTTGGGAAGTCTCAATCTCCCATGGTACTGCCCCATTGGCCCAAATGTGGGCACATGATCCTTCTTTAAATACTCTATATCATAACTGAGATAAGAGGGGAACATTTAAATAAAACTTCAGTAAATATTCATGGGAAACAACTGAAGAGAGCAGAACATAGTGCCTCATGCACAGTGCCAGATAAGCTGCTTTATAAGGTACTGCTTATTTTAGGTAGCTTGCAAGGTCCACAAAATATCAGTGCTTTTAACCAGGAAACCCAGTGTTTACATTCCCAGAAGTGTGAGGGTCATGTAATAGGCTCTGCCTCCAGCACTCCTGGTTCTGACGCACACACGTACAGCTAGGGTCTGGTGCTAGGAGAGAAATCAGCTACAGTTCAGTCTTTGGGGTGCCCAGCTTGCCCTTTTCTCCATTGGCTCAGCCCTCCCTCTGTGTCTGATTAGGCCACCTTCTCCTCATATCTTTCAAGACCTTCTGTTCTCTGCATTTCTATGATGTGCAGACTTTCTTCTGTGCTGAGCTCCTACCCACACATTCCCTGCCCATGCAGGAGGCCCTTCTCTTGGGATGATTAAACAGAGGGAGCCAGCTGAGAAGGCAGATGGGCTACAGCCAGAGCAGGCAGGGCTATTGAGCAGACAAAAGAAACCAGGACAAGGACTGGCCTTTCAGATGCTTGGGGCTTGTGTTGGGGAAGAGCAGAGGCACCCATTCAGGGGCTGACTCTGGCTGGATACTTACTTGACTTCAGATGTAGACCCTCACGGGTAGGCCAAGAGAGGCCTAGATCTCCCAGGTCAGGGCCTCACTCAAAGGTTAAAAGAGCCAACAGAAGATCATTCTGAGAGAAGGCTTCCATGAACGCATATAAGCTAATAGCCTCTGGGACCCTGTCTGTTGGACATACTGGTGAAGAAAAGGCTGAGGACAACAGGCCAAGGTATGGGAACTGAAAAGGTGGAGACAGACACAGAGAGGGTTCATGTGAGCTAGTAGTGAGAAGCACAAAGACTTTTCAGTCTGTGGGGAGGGCAGTCTGAATGTTCCCAGTCACTCATTCAGTGGTGCTGCCTGCGACAGGGCTGCTTTAGGCTCTGATTAGTACATCCTCTTCAGTAACATCTCTCAGCATTACCACTGGTATATTTCAGTCATTGTGACAAAAGCTTAAACAAGAGCAGTTGAGATCATAATTCCCCAACATTGTTGCCTGTCCCTAAGATTCCATTTCTCCCTGAGAAATTCTCCAAGGTTTTCAAGGCATTGCAATCCTAAAATCTGGGAGGGAGCTGGAAGGAAGGAAGGAGGAAGTGCCTTCTGCTCTCTGCTGGCCAGACCTGGTATTGCCTGCGTAACCTGGAGGCCCTGCCAGATGCCTGGAACAAATAGAGCAGGACAACCTGTGCCCAGGGCCCTCAAAGACACAGTAACTGCTAGAGGGACACGAGTAATAGCCATAGCTACTGTTAATTATTATGAAATTATCACCTTCTAGGCACTAGTAGGCAGTTTACATTCATTATCTTGTTTAGATTTTTAAATCTTCAGCATTTCTCTAAACAACCCTGAAAGATTTTGAGGAAGAGGCTGAGAGTCCCCCAGCTAGGAAGTGATGTTTCAGAACTAAAATACAAGTCTGGTTGGCACCTAATGCATGCTGTTTTCTATATGTTGTACTTTAAGGCCAGCCTAACATTTGCCCTGACTTGGGTCATGGCTCTGATCCCAGCTCTAACCCAGCTTGACCACATCCTCTGATCCTAGCCTCAAGCCAAACTCCAGCTTAGCCCAAACTAGAATCCTCTCACCCTGCCTCCTGCTTCTGACTCCTAGTGTTTGCACCAGGATTAAACACTCCACTGGATTGAAAGGCCCCTTTCCCTAGGAATCTAATTTCCTCCCAAGCTTGATACTTTATTTCCATCTGTCTTATGAGGCTAGCAGCCAAACCCCAAGAAAGAAAGGGTGGGGTATGGTGGGTCTAAGAAGATTCTGTGGGAGTGTAGCTAACTGGGAACACCAAGGAGGAGTCTACATCCCAAATCTTAGCCAGACTGGGGTTTCCTAAGGGTCATGACCCAAGGAAAGAAGTAAACGAGGCCCCAGGTCCTGTAGGAGGGAACAGAGCTAAGCCTGAAGCACTGGGGCTCTCAGAAGGAAGGTCCTAGAACAGTCTTGACACCTCTATAGAAATCTAGCAGTGACTCTCCAACTCCTGCCCTCCTCTCACAGCTGTATTTTGTGCAGACCCTGCGGCTGGAATTGGGAGCTCTTATCCAGAGTAGCTGATGGTCCTTTATCTTTGCTGGCAGGCAGCCTTGCCAGTGACTCACAAGCTTTCCCTGGCACAGCTGGCTTCTTCCCCCTGGTTACTGCAGTTACTACCCCTGACAGTCATTCTCAAGCAGGGAAGAGCTCGCTTGGCCCTGGCCTCAAATCAGGTGATTCCTTTCCTTATTTCGCTAAAAGAAACAATATGACAGACCTGGGCTTCATTCCTTGTGACTTAGGGACCCTGTGATATTGGGCAAGTTATCTAATCCCAGAATCTTGCTTTCCTAATTTCAAAATGGGGTAGCAATGACATCTTTCTCATACAGTTGTAAGGATTGAGACAATGCACTTAACCCAGGATCTGGCATAAAGAAACTTCTCAATAAATCAGATCTAATATCTTTAGTGGCTCTGTGGGCTTCAGATTCCTGATCTGGAAAGATGAGCATCATCATCATCATCATCATAGTATTAATATAATAATTTAAATTTCCTCACACTGTTTTAAGAACCAAATCAGATAATACATGTAGAGCAGTTTGTGAATTATTCCACAATAGTGTGTAAAAAATTAGACATTTGATTTTCTAAATCAGATAATTCTCATCCAAACTTTTAAATACTTACTTTATGAAAGATCTATCTATCTATCTATCTATCTATCTATCTATCTATCTATCTATCTGCCTACCTATCATTTAATTTCAATAGTTTTGGGGGTACAAGAGGTTTTTGGTTACATGGTTAAGTTCCTTAGTGGTGATTTCTGAGATTTTAGTGCACTCGTCACCTGAGCAGTGTACACTGTATCCGACATACAGTCTTTTATCCCTTACCCCCTCCCAACCTTCCCCTTGAGTCCCCAAAATTGATTATATCACTTTTATGCATCCTCATAGTTTAGCTTCCACTTGTGAGAACATGCAATATTTAGTTTTCTATTCCTGAGTCATTTCATTTAGAATAATGGTCTTCAGCTCCATCCAAGCTGCCAAAGACATTATTTCATTCCTTTTTATGGCTGAGTAATCTTCCATAGTGTATACATACCACATTTTCTTTCTTTCTTTCTTTCTTTCTTTCTTTCTTTCTTTCTTTCTTTCTTTCTTTCTTTCTTTCTTTCTTTCTCTCTTTCTCTCTCTCTCTCTCTGTTTTTTTTTTTTTGACAGAGTCTCCCTCTGTCGCCCAGGCTGGAGTGCAGTGGTGTGATCTTGGCTCACTGCAACCTCCACCTCCCAGGTTCAAGCTATTCTCTTACCTCAGCCTCCCGAGTATCTTGGATTACAGGTGTGCCATCATGCCCAGCTATTTTTTTTTTTATTTTTAGTAGAGATGGGGTTTCACCATGTTGGCCAAGCTGGTCTCACACTCCTGGTCTCAAGTAATCTGTCCACCTCCACCTCCCAAAGAGTTGGGATTACAGCCGTAAGCCACCTTGCCTGGCCTTACATACCACATTTTCTTTATCCACTTATTGGTTGATGGGCATCTAGGTCGGTTCCATATCTTTGCAATTGTGAATTGTGCTGCTACAAACATGTGTGTGCATGTGTCTTTTTCATATAATGACTTATTTTCCTTTGGGTAGATACACAGTAGTGAGATTGCTGGATCAAACGATAGTTCCACTTTCAGTTCTTTAAGGAATCTTCATACTGTTTTCACTATATGGGAGATTTAATCTCAGTTGTGTTTTGGGCTTTCTTCCCACTCTCTTTCCCAATTTAGGGCCTTACAAAAGTCTCTGGGGCTTTTATGTTGAACAGAACATCTGGGGCAGGGCCTCTGGTCTTTGGAGCATGCTGATAATGCTGGTATGTGCCTTGTTCAAGCTTGCACACTTCTAGGGTAATGCTGGTATGTGCCTTGTTCAAGCCTGCACACTTCTAGGGGGTGCTGCTCTGAGTCTCCAGTACCTGTTCTGGCATAGTGATCATTCTCCAGTTATTTCCAAAGACTCAACTCTAAGTGTTCCCTATTTTGGGCCCTCATAGAAAATGGAGTCTAGGCTGCTTTTTTCCTTAGAAATCCTGTGGTGGAATTCTGACTTCTATTATTTTGCCCTCTGATGTTATTCCCAGGATTATGGAAAAGGGACATTGAGAATGTAATTAAGTTAGTTAATAATCAGTTGATCTTAAAATACGGAGATTATTCTGGATTATTTAGGTGAACCTACTCTAATCGGATGAACCCTAAAAAGGAGAGATCTTTCTCAGCCTGATAGTAGAAGGGGGAAATGAGAGATTTGAAGAATGAGGAAGATTTAATATGCCTTTGTTGACTTGAAGATGAAGGGGCCATGTGTCAAGGAATCAGAGATCTTTGTCCTACAGTCAATGGAATTCTGCTAACAACTTGAATGAACTTGAAGGCAGATTCTTCCCTACAGTCTCCAGGTAACAGCCTAGTCCAACTGAAACCTTGATTTCAGCATTGGGAGGCCCCGAACAGAGGTCTAGTTGACTGACACTGTGCTTGTATTTCTAACTTACAGAACTGTGAGAATAAATGGGTACTGTTTTAAGTTGCTAAATTTGTGGTAATATGTTATAGCAGCAGAAAAAAAAAAAAAAACCAACGTGCACACACACACAAAACAAACAAACAAACAAAAAACCCCACAAAACACAAAACAACAACAACAACAACAACAACAACACTCTCAAGAATCTCATTCCTTTCCCTTGTCTTAGGGAATCTCCCCTCCGCAGAAGAAACTTCTGCTTCTTAAACTCTTGTTAAGCTCTCACAGACAACTGGGTACAATTTACCTCTAACTACATCATTTGTGAAATCCTAGGAGCCCTATTTTTCAAAAACAAAATCTTGGCTGAGCGTGGTGGCCCACACCTCTAATCCCAGCACTTTGAGAAGCAGAGTCAGGCAGATCTCTTGAGTCCAGGAGTTTGAGACCAGCCTGGGCAACATGGCAAAACGCTATCTCTGCAAAAAATACAAAAATTAATCAGGCGTGGTGGTGCACACCTGTGGTCCCAGCCACTTGGGAGGCTGTCGTGGGAGGATTGCTTGAGCCAGGGAGGTAGAGGTTGCAATGAGCCAAGATGGCACCACTGCACTACAGCCTGAGCAACAGAGTGAGACCTATCTCAAAAACAAAACAAAACAAAGAAAACCCCAAGACCCCCACAAAATCTCTGGCAAAAAGTTTCTGTTAATTTCTGCTTCTGATCCTGTAATTCAAAAGGTTTAACTTTTAAGGGACAAAGATTTAGGTCCTTTCTTATGATGGGAGGAGGGATAAAATCAACAAAATCCAAATGAAAATTTTAATAAAATTTTTGGCCACATTTATAAGTGTATAGCCTAGTGCTTGATACACATTAGTTAATATTCTTTGGACTAAAAGAATTTATTTTATTTCTTGGTTATTCCAGGAACTTAAAATTGTGTTCACTTCTGTACATCCTGACCTAATTCTACTCAGCCTGTCCCAAATTGCCCAAATACTGTCTTCAACAGGGTGAAAAAACCAATTCCACAACTAGAGGACCTCAGAAAGCAACTGATGCTATTCAAGGTGTCTTATGATACGGTGGCTCCACCATGAAGATTCTGATCTCCTCATCCTGGAATAGCAGAGGCCAAGCAAAACGGATAGCTGGCCCTTTGAGAGTTTTGTTTCCGCCACCACAAAATGCCAGATAACCAGTTATCACCCTGCTAGTGCTATAGACCAGAATTAGATGGCATGGCAAAGGCCAACTGTTCTAAGAGAGCCTTCACTGGGCACAGGTGTGCACATTGTAATATGTCAGTGAAAAACTTGTTCTCAACTCCTTAAATCCATCAGATGCCACCCAAATGGCCTTTACGATGTACCCATCCATTCTAGTTCAAGACGATAGGAGGGCAGAGATGACAGAAAAACCTCTCAAGAAATTGACACACATCTTCCTCCAACATTTATCCTCTGTCTGCTTCAACTCTCTCTTCTTACCAAACATATATCTGGGTACTTACTAGGTATCAGGCACATCCCTGGGGACACAGAGATGAACAAGAAAAACCCAGTGTTGGCCTTGTGGATCTTATATTTCGTGCAGAAGACATATCACAAAAAACTATATATTTTAATATATATATTTTATTTTTGATTTTATTTTAATATGATTTAAAGGTGATTACCTCATAATCTCTCCTGAGAGTACAGATACATCACTCAGTTATATCTATAGGTTAAATCCTGGATATATTTTAAACTACCACCTGGCACAGCTCAGACCTCAAGACTGGCCAGGCCCTGGAGGAGCTGCAATGGTGACTCAGGGTGAATCTGGTTCAGATGTGACTTCAGACTCCTCCCCATAGACCCTATGATACCTTTCCTGCCCCAAGTACAGACCTCCTTCCAAGTATACCAGAGTCAACTCCAAAATTCCCAACACCCTCATCTCTAATTGCCTCTGACCGTAATATTCCACTGAACCTAGTCTCTCCCCTATGTTTTGGAATACTGTGCAAAGAAGAAGGGCTGGATTTCCACCAGCACCAACACCAGTTCCAACAACTGTCATGGTATGGCTGGGCCAGGTGAATGGTCCTGTTGGAACTATTCACCCTCTTTCTGTTGGGAGAATGGAACTATTCTTCTCTTGGAATCAGCCCTGAACACAGGGAAGCCCTGGATCTAGGCTCCAGGGCTGGCCAGAGGGAAGAAAAAGAAGAAGTATCTGCTCTGGCCCATTTAACTAGATGAAACCTCTCAGAGCTTATAAATCGAGAACATATGCTCTGGTGTGGGATGCAAAGGCCAGTGTGCATGGGCACTGTTACAGCAGTGTGATGTGAGAGCCTGCTTTGCCTAGGCTGAATATTGATTCTCTATTCTTAAGGTACCTCACCTCTGACTCTAACCCACTAGATACTACACAGTTCATGCTCATCACCTCTGAGACTCAGAATTCAGGCTTCAGAGTTCAGAATTCAGACAGAATCCATCCCGGCCCACCATTGACTTTGCCTTTTCTTTCCAGCCCCATAAATGCTTAGGGAGGAGGCAAATACTTTATTGAAGTGCAACTTTCAGGGTATACTTGTGAATCGCCCATATGGGAAACATTCAAAAGACATCTTAGACCTAGAGGGCCCAGGGTGTGCTTTTGTGTTTTCACAAGTGTGTGCACACCTGTGAAGGGCATCTGTGTCTATTGGTGTATGACTGCCAGCATATGTGTGTTTAGGAGGTGCATGACTGAATGTGTATATATTATGTAGGTGTAAGATACATCAGTGCTTGTGAGAAAGCATGTGTGCTGTGTGCTCTGAGAATGGAAATTCCAGAGCATTTTAGATGGAATGCACAGTCTTGGGGCCAACAGGTCTATGAGCAACTGTGTGTGTGTGTGTATTGGTAAGTGGGGGCTGAATGTACACTATACTCCTATGTCTCTAACTGGGCATCTACAGACCAATTTGCTCCTGTGTCTGTGATCCCACAGACAGGATGACAGAGTTGCAGCAATTAGGCTTTACTACAACTGGATTCACTAGGAGGTGGGAATCCTGGGGATAGGCATGGGGTCACTCTGGACCTGGGGGTCCCTCCTGCGTGGCCCTGCCCTCTTCATCTTTGGAAGTTCCCTCCCCAGGCTCACCCTCGTCATCAGCCTCAGCCAGGTCCTCAGGCATCGGCCACTCTCGAGTCTGCCACTCCAGCCGCTCAACGCGGTAAGCAATCTTAAGTGCGCTGGACTCCAGCTCAGCCAGGAGGCGAGCAAACTTCGTCTGTAGATCATCCAGTTGCTGGTCTAGGCCTCGTAGCCGGGACTCTGTGGCCTCCTGCAGGGCGATCTCAGCTGCCTCAGCATTCACGTCCAACTTGTTCATTTTCAGCAGGATCTCACGTCCCTTCCCTTCCATGACGGTCTGTGCCTGTGGATACTCGCTCAGCACCTCCCGCAGGTCCTCCTTGCTCAGGCAGAATAGGTCTGAATAACCTATGCTCTTGATGTTGGCTGTGCGGCGGTTCCCAGACATATTCCCTGTGGCCCATGGGCAGATGGAGGATAGTTAGCAGGAGGGTGAGAAGGTGGCATTTCACTCCTGAACCAGGGCCTTCACCTCCATATTTGTGCTTCTGAGCCTCTCCTTCTGCCTCATTAATTCTTTCATTTAGTAAAATACTGGGGACCAGGCTCTGTGCTGGGTGGGTATCAGTGACCTGCCTCAAATAATTCAGTCTAGAGGAGATACACTTATATTGGAATAGTTGCATAACAGTATGGCTGGTGCAGTGCAGACAAATTCATCAGGTGTTGTGGAAAGGCAGGCAAAGAACCCCTACCAAACTATAAGGCAAGGAATTTAGGGAAGTCTGGAGGAAGGGATGTCCTAAGATATAATTTGAATATTTGTCCCTGCCCAAATCTCATGTGAAATGTAATCCCCAATGTTGGAGGTGGGACCTGGTGGGAGGTGATTGGATTATGGGGGCAGATCCTTCATGGCTTGATGCTATCCTTGAGATAGTGAGTCACGAGATCTGGTTGTTTTGGTTGTTTGAAAGTGTGGCACCTCCACCAACCCTTGCTCCTGCTCTCACCATGTGACATGCCTGCTCCCCCTTTGCCTTCTGCCACAATTATAAGCTTCTTGAAGCCTCCCTAGAAACTGAGCAAATGTCAGCACCATGCTTCCTGTAAATCCTGCAGAACTGTGAGTCAATTAAACCTCTTTTCTTTATAAATTATCCAGTTTCAGATATTTCTTTACAGAAATGCAAGAACAGTCTAATACACCTGAACTGAGTAGGAAGTAACTAGGGGGAGGAGGACAAGTTGGGGTAGGGCAATCTAGCCAGAAGGAGGAGCAGGAACAGAGGGAAGTGGGTAGAAAAGAGTCAGTTGGATGCATAAAATAGTAAGCAGCTCAGAGTGGGAGAAGTGCAGAGTGTGGGGACGGTAGAGAGAGGGGAGATCTAGGTCACGCTGGGTCTCATAAGCCATGACATGAAGTTCAGGCCTTATGCTGAGGGCAGTAGGAAACTATTGAAATATTTTAAGCAGGGAGCTGTGTGATATCCTCTGCAGTTTAGAAAGATGTTGGTGGAGAATGGGTGGGGAGATAGGTGAGGCTGATTATTGCAAAGTCTTAGAGCTAGAAGGACCTTGGACAAGGGAAAGGGAGCTACTATTTGTTGAACACTTGCTGTATGCCAAGCATTGCACTGGATGTCTCACTCACATAGCTCGTTTATTCTCACAGGTAACTCTGGGTTTTTATTATTATCCTCATTGGATAGGTGATTAAACTGAGGCCTAAATAGGGAAATGACTTGTCCAAAGTCAAACAGACAGCATCTTACCACATACAGGATGTGGAGCCTGAGGGGATCATTGGAGGACAGATGTGAGGCTTTCAGAATCCCTGAGTAGAATTCTCATGCTGAGAGAGCCAGAGCACATCCAGCCTCTCAGTCTGTGACAGTGTGCTCACCCCATTTGTAGGATTTCCTGCTTGCACGACCTCATGCCTAATACCTATGATTAGGCATAACAATTCCTACTGCACAGGGCTGATGAGAGGAAAAAGTAAGCCAGTAGGTAGTACCTGGCTTGGCCAAAGGTGATGGTCAGTAAATGGGAACTTCTTCTCTTCTACCTTTCTCTTTCCACTTGTCTGTAAAAAGGTTGTTCTTTCCACTCATCCCACATGTGTATACCTGTGAAACCTTGGGCAAATCACCCAACTTCACTGAGTTTGATTTCCTTATCTTTAAAATTGGGATAAGAATAGTACTTATCTTATAGAACTGTTGCAGGAATTTAACGAGTTTATATCATATGAAGCACTTAGAACAGGGCATGCAGTAAGCAGGTAATAAATATTAGCTGTTATTATTATTATTATCTTTATCACTGTTCACTAGTCTATTGGTGCTTCAGGTGAATATCCACAGAGCAAGTCTACTCTCTCTTCCACGAACCCACCCTGTTCACTGGTCTTGGCTCAGCTTCTCAGGGAATGGATCCTCTATGTGTTGGTTTTCTCCTGAGCCATCTAGTGACTCAGAGAAGGGCCAGGTTTCCTCAATCAGAAGTTTAGGCCTGAAGTACTATCTGGTCCCAGCACTGGGCTCTGTTGTTCCCCCCTCCCCCCACCCTGTCCTCGTCCCTGGAACAAATACTGGGATACCCACCTTTGATGTTGATGATGCTGATCTCCCCAAAGTAGAGTCCTGCACCGAGCACAGCATACTGTGTGATACCATCATCTGCCACCACGGCCAGTTGACCCTCTCGGATGATGTACATCTCTCGGCCAATGTCCCCTTTGCGGCATACATATTCGCCTGGTGAGTAGGTCTGGGGCTGCAGCTTCAGCACCAGCTCCTCCAGCAGGCTGGCTTCACAGTTCTGAAAGATCTGCACCTGGCTCAGAATAGTTAGGTGCACAGACACAGCCACTTCTGCCCGCAGCCGCTCAGGCAAGTGCTGTAAGATGGCTACCTCATTGGTTATCTTCTTGTTGATCTGCAGGTGCTGATACCTGAGAGTAAGGACAGTGCCATTTCCTTACCAGCCCTTTGTATGTCTGCCTCCACCCCTTCCATCAGGGCTCAGCTCAGCTCCAGCGAAGAATCTCACCATACTGAGATCTAACAGGGGTCGTGGGAGTACCTGACAGTTGGATCATCTGTTTTCCAGGGCATAGACACCTCTACCACTTTGCATAACCCTTCACCTCCTCCTGTCAGGCTCTACCCTACTCACCAATCAGTGATGTCTTGTTCCACCCCTACCCTTAGCTACCTCAGCCACCAAGGTCCCCCTCCTCTCTGGAGACCCTCTGCTCTCCTTCCCCAACTTTGTGACACTTCCTTTTGTTCAGTCCACAGTATGGATCACCATAGGTAGTCAATGATCTTGTTGCTGACCATTCTCAGGGGGATTGCCTTTCTTCACCCACTCCTTCCAGAGCCTTCTGAGCCCTACCAGGCAGTGGCAGTTCCCATTCCATGCTCTCCATATTATCCTTTTTTGGGTATGAGCTCCTCTCCCTTTCAGTCTCTTACCCACTCCCTCTCCCAAGTCCTGATTCCCTCAGTTGAAAGAAGTTTCCTCTTTCCAAGCCCCACCCAGCAAACCCACAGCTGAATGCTACATTTTGATTACCTTGCCTGGCTCACTAGGCACTAAGTACCCAGTCACCTCCCTCAGGTTCCATCACATACACTGGTCCCTGTCCTGGTCGGGAACCCCGCCTTCTCACCAGTCAATAACTCGCCGTTCCAGCTTGTGGTTGACGTGCTGCAGCTTCATGTACTTCTTCACCAGCGCATGATCTGGGTAGAAAGCTGCATCTGCAGTGTTCATGTTGTAGATGACAGAACTCATGCTACCCATGATGGTGGCGAAACCCATGACGGCCAGCAGGAAGTCGCCCACCATGAAGAAGTACTCCTCCTCCCGGGCTGGCGGCGGTGTATCGCCCACTGTAGTCAGGATTAGCGTGGAGAAGTAAAAGCTGTAGAGGTACTGGCGCCGCAGGCGCTCAAAGCCAGGCTGCGCGGGGCCCGGGTACACCCATGTGTCACGCCCGAAGCCCAGATACCGGGATAGGGCAAAGTATAGGCAGCTGTTCCAATGGATGACGACAAAAATGTAAAGCATCAGTTTGGCAATGCGAAAGGCATTTGGGTAAGCTGTGCGGGTCTCTGTGCGGTCGAAGGCCTCGAAGAGGCGGGGTGCGCGGAGAAAGCGGTTTAGCCTCAGGGTGGGTGTGTGCGGACCCAGCCGCACGTAGACCACGTCTGTGGGCATCAGGGAAGCCAGGTCCAACAAGAAACTCCAGGTGCGAACGTAGCGACTCGAGATCCTACCCTTGTCCACCACCAGGATGCCCTGTTCCAAGAATCCTGGGGAGAGGTGGCGGGTAGGAAGGGGACCTGCTGTAGTCAAGCTTGGACTGGGCATGAGCTGCCCAGGGCAGGCCAGGGAGACTGTCTGAAGGACAGGGTGGAGCCGGGTATAACTCTGCTCTGGGGTTTCTGGGGTGAGCACTGGGATACTCTCAGGCCTGGAGGCACGCGAAGGTGCTAGCATGGCGGGGGGTGCCTTTCTTGTTACTTCTCAAGTGGCTATCTTTAGGAAGGGAAGGTGGAACAAACGGTCATTCCTAGAAGCTCACTGACCTGTGTGGAAGCGCACCACAATGTCTAGTAGGTACAGCAGGTCACTCGTGTAGTCCAGCACCAACCAGGCCACCAGATAACCGTGCTGCAAGTCCGGGAAGCAGGCTCTGCAGGGCAGGGTTAATCATGATCGGATTAAGGGCACCCTCTGTGTGTGAGGCGTCTCCCTAAGGCCCTCAACCCTCTGTCTCAGACCCTCCCATGGAAGTTGCTCCTCCTCCCTGCCCCACCAAGGGTCTGCCCTTCTCCTTGGCCTCTCTTTAGTCCTCTTTTTGGCTTCCAGCCCCTCCCTTAGCACCCCTGCCACACCTGCACACGAGGATGATGAGGTTATACATGACTGGGAAGACCATTGTGTTCAGCCACCAGTAGTAGTAATCCCCAGATGGGTCCAGGACAGGCAGCGACTTCCTGTAAGAAGGAAAGTCTTGCTTCATTTATTCACCAGGTATTCAAAGTTGTAGTTGTGACTGGGGTACCAAGAGGAATGAGGAGAGATCCCACACAAGGGACCAGGACTTCTCACCTGTTCTTGGATGGGGCTGAGGGACTGGACTCTGTTGTCTTCACTTTGGTGTCCTGGCTCATAGTTCTGTGGTCTGGTGCTGGGGTGTGAGATATTCACACCCTCTCTGCCTGTAGGGGACTTGGGAGTTGGGGGCTAGTGCCTGACTGCCTGAAGGAGGCTGCCCTTGGGCTCCTGCTGTGACTTCTTTGTCTTTGAGGCTCTTAGCAACACAGCCAGAGCTAGCGCTACTGAAGGGGTGGAGACGGTCTAGCTCTAGCACTCTGCCTGCCCAGCTAAACACCTCTAATAAGATCCCTGGAGAAGGTGGGGGTGCATGCCTCAGAGGGAAGCCTGGGTCTTGTCTCTGTTTTCCTCCTCCCCTCTTTCCACAGCAACTGAGCTACATAGGTGTCCTCTGGGTCAGAAGACCTGAGTTTTAGTGTAGGATCAAACACTCTGTTTTATCTTTGTACATTCTCTGTTTGGGCCTCACTATTTATTTATTTAACAATTATAACTGAATGGCTCATCTATGTCAGGTGCTAAACTATTCTCCAGGGACAAAGAGATGTCTCTCACATGAGAAGTGAGCTCTATTTTTGTAACCTACATCCCACCCATATCTACCTCCACCTACATCTTCCCCCATCACACCACTATCATAGATAGTGCGATGGGGCCATCCTATGGTTCTTTTGTGTTCATTTCCTTCTTGTTACTTCTAGTACCTCATCCTACCAACTACTCCATGTGTTTTATGGTCCCTAATCTTTCAACTTTTCTCTTTTTGTGAACCTGCTTAAATATCTCCTACATCAAAACAAACACTATAAGTTCTCCCTCAACCTGATGTTCCTTTCACTGCTATCATCTTTCTCAGTCAACAAGTCAAAATCATAACACCCATAGGCAGGTGTTCTGTGTGCCAGGCCAATATTGTGCTAAGTACTAGGAATTGGAGATGAATAAGACACACTCTCACCTCTCCAGAAGCTCACAGTCTGCTAGGTGAAATAGTCAGGCCAGCAGGTAATTACACATTAGGTAATTAAACAGCAGCAGTCATTGCCAGGCTACTGATGAGTACTCTGTTAGGTGGATACACAGAAGGTTATTATAGTATCCATGAAGTGTCCCTACAGAGCCTGGGTTCTACAGGATGAATAGGAGTTGGGTACAGAGATGGGAGGGTGAAGAGCACTAGAGGCAGAGTGCACAAAGTGGGCAAAGGCATAGAGATATCAAAAAGCATGGGTGACTGGGCAAACATCAATTGGCTTTTTTAAGATGGCCTAGCGGGTAGCGGTGAGAGATGAGGTTGAATGATAGACAGAGGCCAGCTCAGGAAGAGTTCTGTCAGCCATGTTATAAAGCTTGGATTTTACCTAATGGCAACAGAGAACCTGTGAAGAGTTTTGCACAGTTCAGTGATAAAATCAGGTTTGTGTTTTTGGAGTGTTTCTTAGAAGAAAAACCTGTGGTCCCTAATTAATTTTTGTAAAACTCTCTTTTCCCATGGCTTCTTAATTTCTTTTTGAAAAGTATTACGCTTGTTAAAATAAAAAGACAATATTCAAAATAATGCAACAAAATGAATAAAATCCTTTGTGATGCCATAATGTCTTAGTTTTCTGTTTATTTTTAGTGTCTTTCATAAGCTCCTCTGTCTATTCCTTCTATGACGGTGTTTTTTTTTTCTTGGATTCTGTTCTAGGCTTTCCACTTTTGCCATCCTCCTAACGCTGTCTGGTTGATGTCAGTCACCCACAGACTTGCTTTCCCATACAGTGGCTCCCGAGAACTCTCCCTGAGCTGCAGTTTTCTATATGACTAACTGCTCACTGGATGTTCCTACTTGGATATCCCGCAGTCACCTTCAACCCATTGAGTCTATAACTGAGCTCATTATCTTCCTCCACTTTTTCTTCTAGAATTCCTATATATGCCCTTTCAGCAAAAAACCTATGACAGCATTTATTATTATTACTGTATAACATTGTGGCAGTTAAAAAAAATGTTCACAAATTCTTCGACACCAATCCCTTGTGATAGTTTCAACCAATAGAGTATAGCAGGAGTGATGTTGTATGACTTCTAAGGCCAGATCATAAAAGGCCATGCAGCTTCCCTCTGGTTCTCTTGGAATGCTTCTTGTCTGGTAGCTCCCTCTCAGGATGTTCCCTCTTGGAACCTACCCATCATATTGTGAGAAGTTCTGTTTGACAGTTTCCCCACTGACTTTCGCTTTTTCGTTATCCCAGCCCAGGAATTAGATGTGTGACTGAAGAAGCCTCCAGATGCTTCCAGTCACCAGCCTCAAATCACCCCTAGATGTTCAAGCTTTACAGATAAGGCCCCAGATATCATGGAATAGGGACAAGCCATTCCTGTTGCATCTTGTCCAAATTCCCAGAATTTGTGCACATAGTAAAATGGCTATTGTTTTTATGACACTAAGTTTGGGTTGGTTTGTCACAGAGCATAGTAACCAGAACAAACAAACACAGAGAAAGGTGTATAATCCTTAAGTGTACAGCTTAATACATTTTCACAAAGTGAACACACCCATATAACCAAGCACTCAGGTCAAGAAACAGAATATCACCAGTGCCTCAGGAGCCCCACTCTGCCCCTTTCAGTCAATGTTTTTCCAAGAGTAATCACTACCTGAATTCTAATATCACAGTTTAGTTTTACCTGTTTTTGAATTTATGTAAACTAAGCATTAGTTTTTAATTCTTCCTCTTATTTTCCTCTTCTATCCACCCAATAATCAAACCATGGTGATCTACCTTCTAGAAGTCCACATGTCCACTTCTCTGCATTTCTGCTACTCTAGTTTGGGCCTTATCAGCTTGTTTGGCCTTCTGCAAAGTCCCCCTCACTATCAATCTATGTATAAAATTCTTTATAGCTATCATCCCAAAAATAAAATCTAAATTCCTTAACATGGTTTATAAAGTTCTCCAGTCCATGTCTTCAGCCTCATCTCACAATGTTTCCTCACATGTTGCCTAGGCTCCAGACACACTATACTGACTGCAGTTCTTATAGCACCTCCCACATGCTGTCCATTCTTCCTTTCTCTGGTATATGTTGATCCTTTGGTCTGAAACTTCGATTTCTTTTTAAATACTTTTTATTTGAACTAATTTTAGGCTTACAGAAAAGTTGTAAAAATAATACAGGGTTCTTATAAATTCCTTATCCATGTTCCCCTAACGTTATGATCTTATATAACTATAGCACAATGATAAAAACCAGGTATTTAACATTGGCAAAATACTTTTTTTTTTTTTTTTGGAGACGGAGTCTCACCCTGTTGCCCAGGCTGGAATGCAGTGGTGCCATATCGGCTCACTGCAACCTCCGCCTCCCAGGTTCAAGCGATTTCCCAGGTTCAAGCGATTCTCCTGCCCCAGCCTCCCAAGTAGCTGGGATTACGGGAGCACGTCACTACGCCCAGCTAACTTTTGTATTTTCAGTAGAGACGGGGTTTCACTATGTTGGTCAGGCTGGTCTCGAACTCTTGACCTCGTGATCCGCCAGCCTCGGCCTCCCAAAGTGCTGGGATTACAGGCGTGAGCCACTGCGCCCAGCCGGTGAAATACTTTTAAAACTACATACTTTATCTGAAACTTCTATTTTTCTATTTTAGTTTATCTTACTCTTGCTTGTTTCCCAAGACTCGGCTTAGACACCATCTCCTCCTGGAAATCTTCTTTAAGCTCCTTCACCATACCTTCCTCTCATCCTCTATACATACAAATCATGCTAAGTGCTGCTTCTAGATGGCCCCCGTAGTAATGCACTTATTACACTACGTTGCAATTCTCTGAGGTCCCGGAGAGCAGAGACCGGTTCTAACTGATCTGGAATCCAGCTGGGCATGCAGGTACTTATTCCGTGTTCCTTGACTAAGTGCTCAAGGGGTCACGGAGCAGCACAGCACAAAGGTGTTGGGCGAGCCAGGGGCAGTCATCGCTGCGGTACTAGAGACTAAGCTATGCACGACGAGGCAGCAAAATGAACTAGAATGCCCGCAGTCAGCCCTCTCCAGGCCTCGCTTTTCCGCAGGCCGGGCCCACCTAATGATTCCTCCTGTCTTTTCGTGATAGCCACGCCCCTCATGCCCACTCTTCCACTCCACGCGTCGCCCGGAATCCGTGGCCCCACCCCTTTCTCGTCTTTCTTCCGGCTCCATCTCTCTCAAGCCCCGCTCTTCTGATCTTTCCCTGCCTGTAAAAGTCGCGTCTCTCCTTAGGTCCCGCCTTCTGCCCTCTGGTTCGACCTTTCCTTCCCGGGCTCCGCCTCCGCTCTGCGGGCCTCCACCTTCCCTGAGGCCTTCCCCTATGACACGCCGGAGTCCCTCTGAGGGGCGGGATTTACGTACGAAGGGGCGGAACCAAGAGGAGAGGCGGTGCTCCTCCCTCGGATAGCCGTCGGCGATCCCGCCCCTGCGTTCAGCCGTTGCCAGGAAACAAGCGTCCTTGCTCGGGTTTGGTCGGGCTCAGCCAATGAGCTGGCACGCCATTGCCCAGTCGTGCGTCGCCGGGCGGTTACGTGTGGTGCGCGGGGGCGCGGACTGCGTGTGGCGTGTGGCGTGGGGCGGGGCGCGGTTGGTGCGCCTGAGAAGCGATGGCGGCGGTCTGAACTCACCTAACAGTGCCGCAACAAGCGGGCCCGGCCAGGTTCGGCGTTCCGTGAGTGAACAGTACGCATGGGCCAGAGGGCCTGGAGAGGCAGGCGCTTGGGAGGATGAGAGACTGGGAAAAGACAGTACCGGGTTTGGTTACTGTACTGGTTGTGAGGTGTTGGCAGGTGGTGAGGATCCGGGTGTGAGTGGCTAAGATAAGAGAAGGAAGATGAGAGCTTACAGGTGAGTGGACAAATGAGGGGCTGTGAGAGGCTGGCTGCTTTCGGAGGTGCCAAGTTGAAGGTACTCCTGAACGCGGTTTACTAAGGCTGGGGCCACTGAGGGCTGAGTTGAAGGATACTCTGGGACTAGTGTGAGGGGGTAAGGCCTGCGCGAGGAGAGGGAGAGTCAAAGGCGCAGCTGGGAGCCTGCGGGGTGGCGGCAAATTGGTGAGGGAGTTAAAGGCGGGGCATGGATGGAGGGAATTAGGGCTGTGAGACTTGGATAAAGGTGAGAGGTTGATTCTGAGGCCTCCCTCGATGGACTGTCATGTTCAGTAAGAGCAACAGTTTAGGCGAAGTAGGGCAGCTTGGATGGAAGTGTTGTGCACCTGACTCCTCTGCTCCCATGGACTTTCCATATTCTGGAGGACAAGAAAATGAAGGTGTGTTGGGCAGTAGTACTATGGTAATGAAAATAATATTTGAGGCTCAGTCTTCAACAGAGTAATCACTGAAACTTCAGTTCCTTCGACTCCCTCCTCTGGACTGCATAGTTGAAGATGGGCCCTCTCATGAAGGGTTTTGCGCTGTGACAGCTTGTGTTTTCTCTCTACCTCCTTCTGGACAACCTTATTCGACTGCTGCTCCTTACCTGTGCTTAACTGTGGGTCTTTGATTGGACTGACCATATTCAGTTGCTAATTCTACTTTTATGGAGGTCATATGGTTTGCCCTATACAGCACTGTATTTAGGGTTCCGAACAGGGTGGCCTTGCTGTCCTTTCTTACAGTTGAATGTTTTAAAAAGCTAGCATATATTATATTTAAAATGTATGTTTGATGAGTTTTGACATGTGTAAACATCTGTGAAACCCATCATCACTCTCAAGATACTGAACATTTCAACCACCTGAAAATTCATCTCTTCATCTCCACACCCTGTAATTGGGTTCATCTTACTAGCATTCTTTTAGGTCCTCTTCTCCCCACCAACCCAAATGCACATGAAATTCTGGAAAGTTGTGTTGGCATTCAGTGATAACGGCCGCTTTCATACTACTAAATTTTCCTCTCTACTGCTAGTCTGTCATGGGGTTGGGACATCCTGATTCTTTCCACACTCAGGAAGAGTTAAGTCTTTCCTTAACTCTACATTGGACAGGGCGAAACCATTCCCCGAGAATTAGACAGCCTCAGTCCCCATTATTTTCCAGAGTCAGCTTCAGAGCCGACTCCTCTGTCCTGTGGTATATTCTCATTGCTTCTTTCTGGAGGACAAACAGGCCTCCATATTGGTAGAACACTTGGCAACTTGCCCAGACAGTCAGAACTTATAGTTCAGAGTTTAGAGTAGTGATTCCTAAACACTGGACCAAGGACCCTGTACATGATAAAATTATCATCTATCCAAGATGGAGGGAGAGAAACAAAGACAGCATGGTTAGTTATAAGATAAATTTATTATCAGAGATTATCATTCATATTCTTTTGGTGTTGAAGTGCTCTTTCATTGATGCAGTAATGTTAACAGTAGATGGTGGGTTAAAAAAAGATCTAATTTACGTAAATAAAAAGTGACAACCCAATTTTTAATTTAAAAAATTATTTCTATAGCTTTATGAACTTCAGAAATTTAAAGTGATGATGGTGTGGCTGTTGTATTAGGTTGAGGAAGCATACATTTTTACAATGGTTCTGTGTAACTTGACATCTGAACAACATTCATGCTTTACATAGGGATTTCAAATTTTATTATACTGATTTATATAGATACCTTGTAAAGTAGACAAAGACAGGAACTTTCATTTTATAGATGAGAAATTAAATTCAATAACCAGAGGTCATATAGGGATACAGTGGGAAAGCTGAACCCAGAATTTTGTCTTGGAGAGAGAGACTTTGGTAAAGAAAATTTATAATAGACACTGAAGGTGATGTGGGAGGATTTTTTAATGATTTGTAATTGTTCAATTTCCAAAAGACAGAAAAGGGACTGTGAGGGTGACATAGGGATGAAGGTTATGGACATTGGAACAGGTATATATAATACCTGGATCACATCTTGATAGTGGATCATATCATGATAGTGATAGGATGAATCAAATCAAATATCAGATGGCTCTTAGGGACTGTCTAAATTCTTGGTTATAATGGAGAAAGCACTGGATTTGGTAAGCTTGTTGTTTGCTATACCAAACTCTGTTGAAATAGTAGTGCATTAAGTATAATGGATTTTGATTTGTGTCATATAGTGAGTGGTAGGTCTGAGAGGACGAAACATACACGAGGATGATAATGTAGAGATAGAAACATGTTTAGGGTACTGTGTTAATCATTTATTCCATGTCTGCTCTGTGCCAGACACTCTACTAAGTACTAGGAGAATGAATTCATTTATTCATTCAACAAATACTTCTTGAACACATAGTTTGTGCTTGTGATGCTCACATATTATGGAATAACAAGATGAATAAAACATGGTCATCTGAGCACTCAAGGGATTTTCAGTCTAGTTGGGAGAGTTAGACACATGAAAACATAATTTCAGTTTAGAGAGAGAATGTGAAATGTGAAAATATATCATAATAGGCCGGGCGTGGTGGCTCATGACTGTAATTCTAGCACTTTGGGAGGCTGAGGCAGGCTGATCACTTGACCTCAGGAGTTTGAGAGCAACCTGGGCAACATTTTGAAACCCTGCCTCTACCAAAACAACAACAACAACAACAATAACAACAAAACCACCATGAAAAAAAACCCACCAAAAATTAGCCAGGTGTGGTTGCACATACTTGTGGTCCTGGCTACTTTGGAGGCTGAGGTGGGAGGATTGCTTGAGCCTGGGTGGCAGAGGTTGTAGTGAGATGAGGTCACGCCACTGCACTCCAGCCTGAGTGACAGAGTGAGGCCCCATCTCACCACAGGTATCTCGAAATTAACATGTCCAAAACAGAATTCATAGTCTTTGCCCCAAAAGGCCGCCTTTGCACTCATATCCCCATCTCAGTCCAGGCAAGGACTACATTGTCATCTTTCATACTTCCTGCTCTTTTACTCCCTGCATTCAATCATTTGCTAAAATCTTAATACATTTCCCTCTGTGTTATCTCTCTTCTCTATATCTCCATTGCTACATCTTCACTGTTAAAGCTTTAGTTTAGCTCCCCCTCACCTCATGTGATTTTTTTAAAACAATTTTTTGTCTTAAAACTTGCTCTTTTCTAGTCCATCCCTAGAATGATTTTTCTGAAAATATACATCTGATCACCGAACTCCTCTGCTTAAAAACTTTTGGCTCTTTGTGTCCTGTAGGACAACATCCAAATTTCTTAATATGGCATCATTTAGCTTCAGCTCACCTCTCCAGTCTCATCTGTCACTCCCTAGTCTGTGTTCTAGTTTGAAGAAATTGTTCAGAGTTCCCTAAAACCGTGCTGCTTTTATGAGCCTTGAAATCTTTGTAGTAGCTGCTTCCTCTACTAGGAATGCCTTTTCTTCTCTGCCTAGCTAACTTTCCTTATCCTTTAGGATCTAGTTCAGTTTCACCTCCTTTTTGACATCTTTGTCAAGGTAGAGATAACTGTGTGTGACATGAGGATTCATTGCTGTAAAGAGGAGTCACTGTAGAATAGAGGTTCACTTTTGTGAATTAGATGGGCTGTGCTGGAGTCAGATGAGGAGATCCCTGCAAGAAGCAGAAGCGATACTGTGGGGAGGGAAGGGAATGAGTTGGGACCATACCCTGACATCCCATTTGTCTGAGGGATGGAAAAGCAGGGAAGGTATGTGTAAACTGAGCTGTAGTAAATTCCTAGTAGGTGGTGTTTTTGGTTTGTTTGTTTGTTTTTTCCTTTGTATTACTATGAGATTTTAATCAGGTCATTCACCTTTCAGTATTTAGGGTAACAGCCCATTCATCCTTCTTGCTTAGGAAGAGCCATCGTAAGGAGAGAGAAACCACAGAATTTTACTGACCTGTTCTTGGAAGATCATTTTGGTCTCTCCCTGTCCAACGTAGGTGTTGCAGGTATATCCCTTCCCCCAGTTCCCTCCTCTCTGCCTCTCCCAGTGCAAAGGTTCATAAGTGAGGCTGAGCCACTTCCTGCCCTGTATCTGCCGTTCTGAGGTTCGTTGTCACCCTTGCTGTGTGTGGCTGTAAGACTGTATTTTGGGCTGTAAGGTGAGTGCTTGATTTTGGCCATTTTGGGTCTGAGAGATCAGCTCCTGCCCCTTTTTACTCTGTGGCTGAGCCTGAAGGTAAATCAGGAGAGTGGGGGGTTCTGCTGGTTTTTTTTTGTTTGTTTGTTTGTTTGTTTTTTTCTGGACTTTGCTATGGGAGGAAAGGACACCATAAGAGGGTGGTGATTTTAACTTCTTCTTTATCTTGTTCTGAATGTTGCAGGGAGTCTAAGTGGGTGATAGGAATACCAAACTATGACTTTCTTTTAAGCTTTTGTTGTATGTGAACAGGGCCCAGTTTAAGTGTTGGCTTTTGGAATCTGAGATGCTGATTCCAACATCTTCTCTTGAGGTCTTTGAAATGGCATTGTAGAACTGGGGTGGGCAGGCGGGTGAGGAAGGGTCCTGGAGGCTAATCTTACTTGGTTCCATGAGCAGTGCCCTTTGTTGGTCAAATGGTGGACCAATAATGGGCACCTCAGGTATATTGCAAGCTAGGAGCAGTTAATGTTCGGAATTAAATTCCAGAAGCTGGAGGCAGTTTAGTTTTGGATATGTTAAGACTTTACTGAGACTGAATGCTTGGCCTTTCTTCAGCTGACTGAGGTATGTATGGTAGGCGATAAGGATGGACACATCAGAGCAGGTTATATCTCTTCTCTTAGAGATATGGGCATCTGGGTCAAATAGGATCAGGAGAAGGAAGGAGGAAAGGGACATGTAATTTACAGAGTATCTTCTTTATGGTTGGAATGCTACCTAAGTTATTATATGATTTAATTTTTAAAACTAGCAGTAATTATTTCATTAGGAATTTATAGATGAGGAAGCTGAGGCTCAGATATGTGAAATGGTTTATTTAAGGTCACACAGCTGGAAAATGGTGGACTGAGATTCAAACCACTGAGGGACTCCAGAGTTCAGACTTTATCTACTACTCTGTGTTATTCTTGTTTGATTGTCTTTGTTTTCATTCTTCAAATGAGATACGATTGAGAAGAGTGTTCCATAAGCAGTAATACTCTTTTTCAGTGAGGCTGTTTGCAGGTGACAGATAGCTCAAGCTGGGTTTGGGAAGAATTTAATAAAGGGACTATATTTACAAAGATATGGGTAGGGTTTAAGGAAACCAACAAGGGGATGGTGCAGTATCCCAGGGCTAATAACTGTAAGAAGGGCTAGCCATAGGGGAGAGTGCTTACCACTTTTCTCAACTGTTGACTTTTCCAGTCCATACCATAAATAGCTGGGTGGATGGATAAGTACTTGTTCCAGTGCATCCCTGCTGATGGCTACTAGTCTTTGTGGCTGTGTTGATGATTTATTAAGAAACCATGTATGAAAGACTGAGCAGTGCTTCTGTGGCTTTGCCACCTTCTCACCCATTTTCTTCTCTCCCACCCACAGTCTTCTAGGTGAGTGAGGGAGGGAAGGCGGGGTGGGGTTGGTGGTGGATTGAATGTTAGCTTCTCTCTTTCTTCATGTTCAGATTTGCGTGAAGTAGCACCCATCCTTTATTTATTACTCTATTCTTCCTTTCTCAGAGAAGGTGTCTTACCTATTTTTCTGAATATACCTGATTTTAATGTCATTTATCTCTATCTTATTTATTTATAAATTGTCCCTTTCTTCAGACTACTTCTCTCACTTAACAGATACCCTTATAACTCCCCATCCTACAGCAAAACCAAAATGCTTTTTCTTGACTCCCCTTACCACAACTTCTTTAAGCTATTGCCCCGGTTTTTTTTTTTTTTTTTTTTTTTGAGACGGAGTTTCACTCTTGTTGCCCAGGCTAGAGTGCAATGGCGTGATCTTGGCTCACCACAACCACTGCCTCCTGGGTTCAAGCGATTCTCCTGCCTCAGCCTCCCCAGTAGCTGGGATTACAGGTGTGCACCACCACACCCAGCTAATTTTGTATTTTTTAAATAGAGACGGAGTTTCACCATGTTGGTCAGTCTGGTCTCAAACTCCTGACCTCAAGTGATCTACCTGCCTTGGCCTCCCAAAGTGCTGGGATTACAGGCATGAGCCACTGTGCCCGGCCTGCCCTATTTTTATCCTTTCTCATTTCACTGAATTTCCTGAAAGTACATCTTACTTTTCGATTCCTATACTTTAACCAACTAATTTGACTAAGTTTGTAAAAAACTTGATTATGCCATTTTCAGTCTTCATTCTACTTGATCTTTCTATAGAACTATACACTATGGGCAACCTCCAGTTTCTTGAAACTTCCTTTCTTTGATGTCTAGATCATCATTTCTTGGATTTCTCCTTTTATTTCTGGCTACCTTCAAAGTCTTCTTTAAAGACTCCTCCTTTTTAACTTTCCTACATCCTGGTTTTCCCCAGGATTTTACCCTTACCTCCTTTATGATCTGCTGTTCTCCTTGCATAATTCCATCTACTTCCATAGTTTCATAGTTGCCTATAAGCTGCTAACTCTTGAATTTATATCTTTTGTCTTGATTTTATTCATTATCTCAAGTATGGTATTCCTGCTTGCTTTCTGGACATCATGAATATCCTGTAGATATCTCAAAACTTAACATACTCAAAACTGTACTCAACCTCTTTTCTAAAACACAGTTCCCCTTCTTACGTGTTTCTAGTCTGTTAATGGCTTTATCTTTTACTGAATCTCCTATACTTCCTATGAGAGTCTTCTCTCATTCCCCATTTATTTGCCAGGTCTTATTGCTTTTACTTTGCAGTTAATTTAAATCTGGAGGCAGATACTCTGCATTTGCATTTTAGTCCTGTCACTTACTAGCTGGGTATGTTGGGCAATTTATTTAACCTCCCTGGGGTTTGATTTCCTTATATGTAAAATGTGGATAATAATACTTAAATGAGTTTTTATGAGGTTTAAATTAGCTACTTCGTGTAGTGCTGGAATGGAGCCTGGCATGTAGTAAATATATGTTTGCTGTAATAATTATTAATTCAGCATTCACTTTTGCAGGCATATTTGAGTTCAGGCTCTATGTTTGCACTGGGATATCAAAGAAAAATGAATGATATTTTTATTTTGTCAAGGAACTTGCTATTGATTGGCAGAGGTGTTACTGGTATAAATAATTTCAGTATTGCATGGAACATATTAAGATAGAGTTGAATCTCAGATTTATCTTTCCTGATATTTCTCTTACTACCATAGTTGATGCCTTACTTTTTTATTTTCAAATATACTATTGAAACAGCTTCTTATAAATTGTCCACTGCAATCCATCTCTCTTTGCTCCACCTTATACTGTTATCTGATATATTTTTGAAGGCCAATCTGATCTTATCATTTTCATGTTTAAAAACCTCCTTTGTTTCTAGGGTGTCAATAAGTAAAACCTAAACTCCTTAGCATAATATTTAGTGATATTTATAACCTTCACCCATATTTACCCTTCAACTAATGTTGTGCTTCTCTTCTCTGAATAGTCTGTGATTAAGGCACACTAAATTTGCAACTGTTCTTTGAATTTGTCATGTTCTTTCACAGTACCATAGTTTTGTACATAATGTTTTTAATATGAAGAAAACCTTTTCTTCTGCTCTCTACTTAATTAGTATCTCATTATAAGTTCAATATTAACTGTGTGGGACCCTCTAATAGCACCCCAGGCAGAGTTAGTTGCTTTCCTTCATGCCCCCTGACACTTTTTATAAATACCTTTATTTACAATATTTGTTGGATTTACGTTTATGCTACCTCAACTGTTTTTATCCATCTTTGTTATTTCCAGTGCTTACTTAGAACAGTGACCAGTATTTTATCCATATGGAGGTACATTGAGTTAATCAATGAGTAAGCCCTACCTCCTCTTTAGGACTGGCCCCTCCCTTTGTAAGACTCACCTATTCTATAGAAATTTTCCTTAAACATAGTTGCTACCTTCCTTTAGTTGTGAGCTGGAAATTGTGTGAGAGAGTATCTGGGTGAAGGGAGATGTTGTTAATATAACCTTAGGGAAAAATGTGGGGCTGGTGCCAGGTCTCTGGATTCCTTCAGCCTTTGTTGAGTATAAAGAGGAAGGACCACTGAACCACCCCTTTCCTCTCCAGGTTTTACGCTTGTGAGAGACAGTACTGATGAGGGTGTGGTGGCTGTAAAGGAGAAGGAACCATAGTTCCTTGCAATAGCTACTTGGTGCTTTTTTCCTTTTTCTTGTGAGGATATCTTAACATTTTCTTGGGAGTGAGTTTTGGATGTGTCTGGCAGCAGTGGAGATGGGAATGTGTCTGTCTTCCTTAGTGGAAGGGAAACAGCTCTGCTGTATTGGTTGGCTCTGAATTCTTCCTCTTAAGAGTATTCAGTCAGTTAAGGGTCTATTTGCTCATCTCCCATGGGTCACTGGGTAGGTTTCTAGGGAAGCACCTGTGATAGACAGAAAGACATTTCTTCTTCAGTAGTCCCAGAGGGCTAGAGTCAGATCAAGGCTGGATTTCTTGATTGGTTGTTCATTCATTCATTCATTCATTCATTCATTCACTCACTCATTTACTTCAGCATTTATACATTCAACAAATATTTATTGAGTCCCTAGGCCCTGGGGATACAACAGACACAATAAGATAAACCCTGCCCTCCAAGAAGCTACCTAATGTGTGGAAGATAGACAAATAAATAAATCATTTCCGAGAGTGAAACTGCTAAGAAGAAAGGATTAGGAAGCTAGAGAGTGAAGGTGAGAAGATGTGCTATTTAGATAGAATTGTTAAGCAGGGCCTCTCTGGGGAGATAACATTTGAAAACAAACAAACAAACAAACAAAAAAATGAGCAATGACAGCAATGTGAAGAGCAGGAGAAGGACATTCTAGTCTAGGCAGAGGGAACAAAAAGTATTCAAGAAGGCCTGTGTCACTAAAGTGTGAGTGAGAAAGAGAATGGTAGGAAGTTATACAGATTACATTATTTAGGCTCCTGTAGGCCAAGATAAGGAATTTGAACTATTATAGTGTGTTAGGAAATTATTGGAGAGTATTCAACAGAGGACAGGTCATATAATTTAGGTTTTAAAAATATCACTCTGGTTGTTGTGATAACTCTCAGGAGGATAATAAAGGAATCATGGAGGCCAGATTGGAAGCTACTGCAATAGTGAGACCTATTTTGAAGGTAGAGATGATAGGGTTTGCTGATGAACTGGATATTGGAAGTAAAGAAAAGAAAAAAGAAGGATAATGTGCACGTTTTCAGCTTGAGCATTTAGGTGAATTTTGGTATCATTTTCTTTTGAGATGGAGAAAGTTGAAGGAGTAACAGGTTTGGTGGTAGAAATCTGAGTTCTGTTTTAGACATGTCAGTTGCTGACTGTGTGTGTGCGCGTGTGCGTGCGTGTGTGTGTATGTATGTATAGGTGTGTGGAGTTTTCAGTGGGGTGGTGGGTCTGAGTTCTGGAAAGTGAGCTTCTATTTATCCCTTCCATTATCTCTTCTCTGAATTAGATTTAGAAATCTGGACTGGCCAGTGACCTCATGGCTTGCCATTCCAGCCTGGTATAACCTCTGGCTCCATGGGCAGCTACTGGCTCCTACAGACCGGATGAAGCAGACTGGAGACGCAAGTGGAGAAAACCTCCAGCTGGCAAATCCTCAAAGTACAGGCCTCTGGCTGCCAGTCCTGCCCAGCCTGCCTCATGGAGAGGATGAATTGGCTGAGCAGACTGGCCTCCCGGGGCCCTGGGCACCGTATACCTCAAGGGGCCAATCTTCAAACCCCAGTCATGGCTGACCCTGAGACCTGCCTCATGGTCTTCAAGAATCACTGGTCCCAGGTAGGAGACTGTATGGCACAGGGCTTCGTCTGCTGACCACCTGAGTTCTCCCAACCTTCTGTATTCTCCTCATCCCATTTAGTCACCTTATCAACTTAGATTCCTTCCATCTTCTGTCCTTTTTCTCTAGGTGGTGCGAATCCTGGAGCGGCAAGGCCCTCGGGCAGCTCCTGGGGGTGCAGATGATCTCAGTGCTGTGCGCAACCACACTTACCAGATGTTGACACTGCTGGCAGAGGATCGTGCAGTTCCTTCGACCCCCACAGGCCCTGGCCCCCTGCTGGAGTTTGCTCTGCACGAGGATCTGCTGACCCGTGTGTTGACATGGCAGTTGCAATGGGATGAGCTTGGGGATGGGGTCGAGGAACGGCGGGCTGAGCAACTGAAACTATTCGAGATGCTAGTGAGCGAAGCTCGCCAGCCACTGTTGCGGCATGGTCCAGTTCGTGAGGCTCTGCTCACTCTGCTGGATGCCTGTGGCCGCCCTGTGCCCAGTAGTCCAGCACTGGATGAAGGCTTGGTGCTACTTCTCAGCCAGCTGTGTGTTTGTGTGGCCCAGGAGCCTTCATTGCTCGAGTTCTTCCTGCAGCCACCTCCTGAGCCTGGAGCTGCTCCCCGTCTTCTTCTCTTTTCTCGCCTTGTCCCTTTTGTGCATCGAGAGGGCACCTTGGGCCAGCAGGCCCGTGATGCCCTACTTCTTCTCATGGCTTTGTCAGCTGGGAGCCCCACTGTGGGCCGCTACATCGCGGATCACTCTTACTTCTGCCCGGTTAGCACCCCCTGGCATGGAGGGTAGGGTATGGCATGTAGATACTGGACAGCACCTTCCTATCCAGGAGAGTGGGAGAGGCTATGTACCAGGGCCCGTTCCTCTAGGAAATAGTTCCTGGATTTGAAAGCAGCCCCCTGGAGTTGTAGTGGGGATGAGTCATGGGCTTAGATGGATAGGGCAGATACTAAGGCTCTTCGTAGGCTCGTGAATTCTAGGTGAGTTTCCAGCACATTGGGTAGCCAAATGCTTGCTTTGGTAATAACTTATATCCCTATTCCCATCAAAAGTCTGGATTAATAGCTCCCCTATTCCACTTTCTGTATTTTATAAATATATTTTATATATGAGCCTTTGGTAACTTCTCATAGGTGCTGGCCACAGGGCTCAGTGCCCTGTACTCATCACTGCCTCGAAAGATTGAGGTTCCAGGGGATGATTGGCACTGTCTGCGACGGGAAGACTGGCTGGGAGTGCCAGCCCTTGCACTCTTCATGAGTTCCCTAGAGTTCTGCAATGCAGTAATTCAGGTAGGACTGGAGTTTCCTGGAAGTCTGGCCCTTGATCATTCTTGGGAGATGAGGTAGGAAGGGATATATTCCCTGGAGTTCTGTCATTTTTCCATCTTGGAAGTAGGGTGCCTCTCTATAGTGCACTGTTCTACTCCCTTCCAGGCAGTGGTTGCTTCATAACCCTCCCGGTTCTCTCTTACACTCCTACAGGTGGCTCACCCCTTGGTGCAGAAGCAGTTGGTTGATTATATCCATAATGGGTTCCTGGTGCCTGTCATGGGTCCTGCCTTGCACAAGGTGAGAGTCCTGGGTGGCAAGGCAGATAAGGGGCTAAGCTGCAGTGGTAACTTCAGTGCCAGGACTAATGTAGGAGATGGTGGGTAGAGTACTCCTCCCTTTTCCCCTGTCTGCTCCTGATTTGTCTTAGAATCCAGGGAGCATGGCCCTGTATGTGCAGGGAAGCTGTACATTTCCAGACTTTCCCTTCTTTTTGTCCAGACCTCTGTGGAGGAGATGATCGCCAGTACCGCCTATCTGGAACTTTTCCTACGGAGTATCTCAGAGCCTGCTTTGCTCCGTACCTTCCTGCGATTCCTGTTGTTGCACCGGCATGACACCCACACCATCCTCGACACCCTCGTTGCCCGTATTGGCAGCAACTCCCGGGTATGGCCCTTACCACTGTCCTGGCTTACCTGGATGAGCCATCTTCTCTCTCTGACCTTTGTTCTGGGAGGGTATTCCTGCCCTTCTTTTACCTTTATCTCCAGCAGTCACCTCAAAATTAAGTGGCATTAACTTTCCAGCATTAAACTTTTAACCATTTCGGGTACATATTTTAATCTATTCCCCTGCTTTTATAATAGATGAATCTAGAACACAGTCACCTTTTCTGGATGACTTTGGCTGTTCATCATGACTATAGGTTTTGCTACTGTACTGTGTTTGTAATGTAGTATTGGCCTGAGTTCTCTTAAACTGTTTGTCACTCTGTGGCCTGCTATGGGTGACTTGAGAGCACTTTAGGTTGTGTGTCTGCTTTGATAGATGATCCAGGTGCTACTGATATGCTTACCTTCTTTCTTCTTTGGATTTGCTGCTTTTGAACTATTACTTGGAGCACTCATCCACCCATCTATCTACTTTCGCTCCTTCTTTCTAAACATTTTTATTGAACATTCACTGTGTGCCATACTGTTTGCTGGTACTGGAGATACAATGATAAATAAGGTAGACATTGTTGCTGCTGACTTCCTGAAGCTTACTTTGTGGAGAAGACAGACAAGCAAACACATTAATAAGTTGTGGTCAGGGTTATGAAAAACCTGCTTAGAAATAATAGGGTGGTCAAGGAAGACCTCTCTGAAGAGATGACATTGAACTGAGACGTAAAGATTATAAAGGAGTTAACTTACTGATCAAATAGAAGAACAGAAAAACAAAGGGAACAGCATGCAAAGGACATCAAATGGGGGAAGGGCTTAACATGTTTGAGGAAATGAAAGACTAGAGGTGTAGTGAGCAAGGGGAAGAAAGGAATGAGATAAAAATAGAGGAGAAAAATTCAGATCATGCATGACCTGGAAGATCATGGCAAGAACTTTGGATATTAACAAATAGAAATATATATAACATGGGAGTGGATAGATTCCAAGTTATAAAGACTTAAGCCTTTCTAGGAGAATAAAGCATTAATTTTGCCATGGACTTCATGGCATTTATTTTGCCTCTGGGACCATTTTTGCTTCCTTTTTTTATTATAAGTTAAAGTTCCCTGGATCCATGTGTTTAAAATAGAAGTTCTTTCATCACTAAGGGCTCTGGAAAACTTCGAGATAATGAGGTACTTGGTAGTAGAGTTCCAGGTCAGTTTCCTGGATAGCTGTGTTTTGTATAGGTGCAGTTTCTGAAGCTAAGTTAGGGTGTATAAGAAATATTCCAGACTGATTGATTAAACCAGTGTTTACAAACCAAGTGTATACTTTAGAAACATCTATGAATCTTTGAAGATGGCAACTAATAACTACAACAGCTTCTGAGCTGTACCTCAGATTTCTTGAATCTTTGGGAGTAGGCTCAGGGCATGTGTATTTTTAAACTTTTCCAAAAAGTAATCATGATAGATGCCTTGGGTTAAGATTTATTGGAACCAATAGGGAATAGGTATTAAAGCTTTAATTTTACAAAGATACCAGAAGTATTTTTTTTCCCTCATTATGCTGAAATTAGGCCATGATTGGCCTCAGATTTTCCTGTTCATGTTTAGAGACAGTTGATTTTCTTTTTGAGGTTTTATCTGTTGTTTCTATCCATCTTCCTTTTGTCTTAACTTATCCTAATTTTGATTCTTACTCGCTATCTTTCATTTATTTTTAGTAGTTGTTTCTATTAGGCTCCCATTTGGTCCCCTGGTCTTAGGAGCCTTACATGTTCTTGGGATATTTCTTCTTGGTTCCTGGTTCTTGGAGGAACAGATCTCTTCTAATTTCAGGATGCCCATGTTGAACATGCAGATGCTTTCCTTTCCACTGTGGTCCTTTCAAGCTTGATTCTTTGGCTTGACTTTGTAACTTATATAGCCTGTGTGCCTTGATAGAGTGACTAATTTTGGCTAACCAGCCTGTGTCATAACCAATTATCAAACCTAATGCTTAAAACAGATTTATTGTCTTACAGTTTTGTAGGTCATACGTATGACATGGATCTTGCCAGGCTAAAATCAAAATCTGGGGGGATGGGATCTGTGTCTGATCCCATCCTGAGACCCGATCTCCTTTCAGGAGGCCGTAGGGGAGGATCCATTTCCTTACTTATTTCTATTGGCAGAATTAATTTTCTAGCAGCTGTGGGATTGAGAGCTCTGTTTTTTTGCTGGTTGACAACTGAAGAACATTCTCAGCCTGTAGAGCAACCAGATTCCTTGGCTCATGGCCCCCTTTCATCCATAGATAATAGATACCTATGGATCTCTATTATCTGTGGATACCTAGGATAATCTCATCTCAAATTCCATAATCTTAATCACATTTGCGAAGTTGTCTCTGCCACATAAGGTGAAATATTTTTAGGGTCTGGAGATTAGGATGTGGACATCTTTGAGGGACCACTTTTCTATCTACTTACTACTTTTCAGTGAGTCTGAATTTTTTCATTGGTAGCTAAAGTGGTCATTTAGGATAGCCTTCTGAACATCCATGCTGTTCAAAATGTGAACTGCTATCATGTGTTTTTCTTGTTGTGTGGTTGACTTTTAATTCTCTCATGGTCATTTAGCAAATAATGAATGCCTAAACTGTTCAGGTAGTGCCCTAGACCAAGACCCATTTGTTATCTTCAGGGAGCTCAAGGTTTCTGACACACTTGCTATAAGGGAAGCTTAGAGATAGTGCTAGGAAGATTCAGAGAAGTGAGGGAGAGGTTACATTTGTGTTTTCTTTGCCTAGTCAGAGATGAACTAACCTTCTTCCTTTTCTAAAATTAAAGGTTTCCTTTAATCTTGACCCACCTACTTTTTCCTTTTCCTGTCAGCTGCCCTTGAGTTGTTCTTCATCCTGCCTTCTGAGAGATACACTAGTGTTAGAGAGGTGACTCAGACTTCATATTTGCAGCCCCACCTACTTCCCAGTTGGGAATCTTCCGGGTTTCCTCTAGTTTCTTATTGGTAGGCATTCAGTTACTGTGTTGCTACAGTCCCTTCTGGCAGGCATTCACTTAATTACCATGTTTCTGTTGTCCTGTTAGTCATTCACTCAATCACAGTATTTCTTAGAGTCTCTTCTCATGGACTTTCATTCAAGTGTTGCTGGAGTCTCTGCTGACCAGGTATTTGTAGCTAGAGAGTCTGTAGAAGTCCATTGGGTCTGAGATGCTTCATTTGTATGAACAGTAAAGTCTTGCTCACAAAGATCTTGTGATCATCTAGCTAATACTTGAATGACTTATGTGCTATGCGTGGTGCATGGGCCTCTAGGAGTTCCTCTAGGAGTGGTTGGTTGGCCAACTTGGGGTTGGGGGGTTCCCATTTGGTGAATGGCTTGGAGGGCAGAGAGCTCTTATGGTGACTCCCTTCCTCCCCTCCACTCCCCCACCCAGCTCTGCATGGTCTCTCTGAGTCTCTTCAGGACCCTCCTGAACCTCAGCTGTGAGGATGTCCTGCTGCAGCTGGTTCTCAGGTATCTGTTGGGGCAGGGCTGAGGGATGGCTGACCCTGAAGCCTCAGAGTCTTGTGCATTGCTGGGGCAATGGGCTGTATTGGGGTTGCTCATGAGTTTCCACTTAGAGCCTGGCTTAACCATACAGTTTCATTGGCCTGATGTTCTTCTAGGCCCTGTCCTTCCTTCCTGATCTACCCTGTGTCCCCTTTGTGTTGTCTTTCTCAGGTATCTTGTTCCATGTAACCACGTTATGCTGAGCCAGAAGCCAGCTGTGCGTGATGTAGACCTATATGGACGAGCAGCTGACAAGTTTCTCTCCCTAATCCCTCGCTGTTGTCGGCACCACGCCCCCAGCCCACCTCGTCCAGAGCATGCCTCATGGGCACGAGGTGGGCCTAGCAGAGAGACAGGGAGAAGGGAGGACATCACGGGTATGGCCTGGGTTCTGGGGGAGCGTAACAAGGATGGGCTGGGGTGAGGGGAGGAAGATGGCCATGAATGACATTCTGTCTTTGGGGAGGTTGATGAGGGTGTCTTGCAGGGAGGATCCTTAACACTCACCAAAGAAAATTAGAGTGGGACTTCTGGGCAAAGCTATTCTTGTTCTTCTCTCTAGTCGTATACTCTTCCTGTTTCCATTGTTTCTTCAGTGGTGATGGTGGTGAGTGGGAGTGGTGGATGAGGATAAGGTTAATTAGGAGGTTGGAGAGTTAGCTGTCTGAATAGGTTCAGTGTTTCTGCCTTCTTATTGTCTTCTTTCTTAGTCTCTCGAGGTGTCTTATCTCTCCTCCTGAACCTATGTCTCCTTGATTTCTCTTATATTTTTTCCCTTTGCAGGTCCTGGAAGCCCAAGTGTGGACTCCTCTTCTGTGGTGACAGTACCCCGGCCCTCCACACCATCTCGTCTGGCTCTCTTCCTGCGGCAGCAGAGCCTGGGTGGCTCTGAGTCTCCAGGCCCAGCCCCTTGCTCACCAGGGCTTTCTGCATCCCCAGCCTCCAGCCCTGGCCGATGGCCTACCCCTGCAGAGGAGCCTGGAGAGCTGGAAGACAATTACCTGGAGTATCTGCGTGAGGCACGTCGTGGTGTGGATCGCTGTGTCCGAGCCTGTCGTACCTGGTCTGCCCCCTATGATGGCGAGCGGCCCTCTCCTGAGCCCAGTCCTTTTGGCTCCCGGACTAAGAAACGCAGCCTACTGCCTGAGGAGGACAGGAACAATGTGGGGGAAGGGGAGAAGGAAGAGCTGGGGAGTAGGGGGCTGGCTGGGGGTGCAGGGGAGGGCCCTGGTCACCTGCCCCCTCTCCAGCTCAATGGAGTGCCAGGATCATGGCCTGAGGGGGCCAAGAAGGTTCGTCTGGTGCCAAAGGAGGGAGTTGGGGAACTGCTAGAGGGCACCTCCGAGGGCATGGCAGGACTGGAGGGCTTTGGGCAGGAGCTCCGGGAGCTAGAGGTGGCATTGAGCAATGGGGGAACTGGCTCAGAGTCCCCCTTAGAACCTCCACTGCCCCTTGAGGAGGAGGAGGCCTATGAGAGCTTCACCTGTCCCCCTGAGCCCCCTGGACCCTTCCTCAGCAGCCCTTTGCGGACTCTCAACCAACTGCCAAGCCAGCCCTTCACTGGTAAGCTACTTAGCCTAGGCCTTCCCTTCTGTGTACTCTTTGCATGTTCTCGACATGTTTGTGCTGGTTTCTTGGACCTCTTGGCCATGTCATTTCTGTGTACTTGCCTAGTCCCTTATCCATCCTGCTTGCATCACTTCCAGATACATGTCATGTCATACTTGTGTCCCTGTGTCTGTCTGTATGTCTTCCATGCTTGTGCTGGTTTGAGTATTGACTTATATCTGAGCCTTGTATGTCTGTCCTATGTGCATGTTCCTCCTCTTTCCTTAGTCTGGCCATTTCCTGTGATTTGTAATTAGGATATTCTGTGTTTGGTGTTTCCTGGTGAATCACAACAATATTTCTGAACCATATGGAAGATATATGTGCTGTCCTGTATGGAGAGGCACCTGTAAACACTCTATGCCATTCCCTCCAGTGTGTCTGGGTATTCGGTTTTCTGTCAGCTCTCCTGGGGCCTAGGGTTAACCTTCTGGTATTTTTCTCCCTACTCAGCTCCTTCCTCCCCATCTCTTTAAAGAAGAACTTGATTTCAAGTTTTTCCCGTTCACTTCCTTGTACCTTCTTGGTTACCATGACTGTCTACTAGCACTAAGACTGTCTTAAGCAGATGGGGTGCAGTCTCTTCGAAGGCAAATGACAAAACGTGGCCCTGAGCTCCCTGGTGGAGTTCATTTGGACTCTCAAGGATGCCCTGGAGCTAGACTTGATCTGAGTGGTTGGACTAACTCCTCTTTGTTTTTGTATGAGAGCCAGCTTGCCCCGCCATTCCAAACCTCAGGCCAGGAAAACCAGAAAACCAAACAAAAAACAAACCCACCTCTGAGAAATAATGGCTAAGGCTAAGATCACAGGCCTTGGATTATGCATACCTTACGTTTCCATCTCTGCTATAGATGCATATAAATCATTTACTACAATTATGGCACATTGTGAGAACTCAGCAAGTGGTAGCTTTTCACTAGGATCTCTGGGTGCATAGCAGATTTAAGTTGACTAAGGCAAACACTCATCTTCCAGTTGTTCATAGGTTCATAGTCAGATTGTCATGCCTTGATAAGTTCATGTCCTGACGGCCTGGGAGATGCTGGCCATCCTGCTCATATAGCACCAGGGCTTCTGCCATGGAGTTGTGCCAATTCCCTCTTGCCTCCTACAAAAAATCTGTCTTTCCATTTATTTAGCCTCTGCTCTATTCCTTTCAGCTCAGTACCACCAGGCGGTAACGTGCAGGTTTTACCACACTCTTGAAGTATTAGTTGAACTTTTGTCTTGTTTTCCTTTGGTAAACTTATCTGAGCTTTTCGAATTTTTTTTTTTTTTGGGCAAGAAAATTCCAGGAAATGAAAGGAATAGGACAAAATTATGGGGTATCTTAGGACTCTGTTAAGCTAGAGTTGTTTTGAAGCTAATGTTAGACATGTGCCCCTGGAGTGAAAAATGTTTTAGGATCTTTTTCAGGATTCACTCCATCCTGCCCTCCATCATTCTTCTGTCTCAATTCATAGTACAGTTCTTAGATATACTCCCTTTCGCCAAAAAAATCACTGATCAGAAGGACTTGATGGCTATAGAGGCCTACTGCTGGTGATCTGGCTTAGCTGAGGTCAGTTTTCCCAGTGGATAATACTGATCCTTTCCCTTCCCTTCTCTCCCACCAAAGGGTCTGTCCTCAGTCAGTTTTCTCTGCCCCTGCACTAAGCTATCCTTTTACTACATATTCTGTTCCACCTTCTTGGTTCCCAGCTTCTGAAAGACAAAACTGATGTCTTCTCTGGTCCTCCAAAGATTTTTTTTCCCTAACTTTAAATTGGCTCACATAGTTACTTTGTCTTTGCAACACCGTCTTCTAGCTTTCTTTCTGAGCAGGTTTAGTGTTATCCTCCGTTTTTTGTGGAACCTATTTCTTTTTGGACCTAGTTACTTTATCAACCTATTTGTTCTTCTGTTGTGCCTCTTGGGTGAGTCTTTTATAAAAACAGAGTATGTAATTGTATCTACGATTGTAATTGAACACTTAAAATTTGCCATATCTGAGGCTAAATGCTTTATATTGATAACTATTCATCACCTTATGAGGTAGGTATATTTTCCTATTTTACGAACTAGGAAATAAGGCTTGGAAAGTTTTGACCTGTCCAAACTAGTAAAGGGCAAAGCCAATGAAACCAGATCTCTCAGACTTCAGAGCCTAAGATCTGGCTCGTCAGCTTGAATGTGTGTAAAGCTGGCATCTGGAATCTTGTGGGTCCATATGGTGTCTGCCATCTTATTTCCTCCAGAATAGGTGGCCACAGGATATTTAAACATACCCAGAGGCTGACATACAAAAAATTTTCATCTGGTGGGGGTCTCTTGTTTTGGGGAGGAATGCGTGTGACGTGCATTGTGTTCAGGCCTTGTATCCTTGTGCCCACCTCCCCCCCAACCCAGGCGCCTTCATGGCTGTGCTCTTTGCCAAACTCGAGAACATGCTGCAGAACTCCGTCTATGTCAACTTCCTGCTGACGGGGCTGGTGGCCCAGCTGGCCTGTCACCCCCAGCCCCTGCTCCGCTCTTTCCTGCTCAACACCAACATGGTCTTCCAGCCCAGTGTCAAGTCCCTGCTGCAGGTGTGCGATGCATGCATGCGTGGGTGCGTCCAGGCTCCATGGTGGGCCTGGCCCGCAGCTGGAGTGACCGTGGGTGGGCTGGGAACAGGTCCAGTGGGACTAGAAAGGACTGTATCAGTCTAGAGGTGCTCAGAAATGTCATGAAGGTGTGCTTCATAGGTGCTGGGCTCTGTGAAGAATAAGATTGAGAACTTTGCGGCTTCCCAGGAGGACTTCCCAGCACTGCTATCCAAAGCCAAGAAGTACCTCATTGCCCGTGGCAAGTTGGACTGGGCTGAGGGCCCTGCAGCAGGACCTGCCCCGCGCCGTTCTGATCCCCTAGGTGAGGCCTATCCCACCACACCTGTACCTGCCCTCCCTAAATAGCCTATTAACCCAGGTTAATTGAGCTCTTATTAAGAGTGAAATGTTGTGCCAAGACCTGGTGAGTTATAGAAAATTGAGTCTTCATGTTTGTTTTCAGGCTTCTGGTCAGAGGATAGAACATAGTTCTATCTATTAAGAGCCAGATGAGAAGTTCTAGCAAAAACTACTCTAGAATTTGGGGACAAGAAAGAGGACAGAGTAGTCTCTAGGTTGCGATATTATTACAGCTTTGTAAAGGACATGACATTTGACATGGGCCTTGAGAGCTGGGTAGGACTTAAGTAGGCAAAGGAGTGGGGAATCTTTTTTTTTCAGGAGAGATCCTGGACTGTTTAGTTGGAGTAGGGGATTTAAAAGATGGTGGAATAGTTGGTAGTAAGGCTAGAGAGATTTGGCTGGAGCTCAATTTCTCAGAGTAGAAGTTGGGATGTTTTAGGCAGTGAAAAACCACTGGAAGTTCTAAATCTGGAAGTGGAGAGATTACTATGTTAGCTCAGATGAAGTCAAGCTAGGAGAAAAGAGTCAGGAAGCATCAGGAGGCTTCTGCCATATGTAGATGTTACCAGGGAGGCTTGAATTAGAATAGTGGACATGGAAGGGAAGCATTTAATGAGGCAGAAATGAGAAGGAAGTGTTGGTAGAGTTTGGTGAGTGGTGTAAGGAAGGAGGAAGAATTAAATGTGGTTATGAAGTTTTAAATCTAGACTTTTCGCTTAACAAGTATCTTGAACATTTGCCATGTGTGCCGGGCATTGTCTTTGGTACAGGGAATTCAGGGAGGTACAAGATGTAATTTCTGCCTTCAAAGAATGTACAATCTGGAGAGTGACTAGAGGAATGTAATACCAGAAGTAGGAAGGTCCTAAAGGTGTTGGGAGTAATGGGATCTAGAACAATAGAAAAGGATTAACTTTGGACAGGAAAAGGCTTTTTGTTTTTCTCCCTTTGAGGAAAATGAGCAGAGAGCAAGAAGGAACTGACAGGTGCCAGTGTAGTTGTGAAGTATAGAGGAGAAAGGGATTTCACATCATTCTTTATTTACTAATCAAAGTAGAAGGCAAAATGATACGCTGAAAGCAGAGGTGGAGGCTTAATGAGAAAAGTGTACGGGTTGGGAAGAGAGTACCACAAAAGTTACTGCACAGCTGTGAAGTCTCAGGTAAAGTTCTTTTGCATGATTTCTTCATGGTCTAGTATTGTAAATATTTCTTCCTTCTACAGTTCTGGTGCTGGGGTCACTGTAGAGGGGCCAGGTAGACAAGGTAGACAAGACACAGTCTAAGCCCTTAAGCTCACAGGTTAGTGTGTGAGGTAGAAGACATAGAAATAAATTAAGTATGTTGAGTTAAGGGAAGTAAAATTGGGATTCAGTGGAAGACAAATCAAGAGGAGGCTTCCTAGAGAAGTGGGGATTATAAAATTTCACCTAGAATGATGAAAAAATTAGGGAGAAGAAAATTTAGGCAGAGAGAGCTACAGGTGCATGAAAAGTGCCTGGAGGGTTCCAGGGTGATAGATGTGGATGCAAAAGCAAGATGGGGTGTGGAGAGTTTGACAAGAAATTGTAGCAGTGTGAGCCTGATTGTGAAGGACTCTGAATGCCAAATTTAATAGATCGGTATAGTATTTCTGTAGCCAGTATTAGATGTAGGAAATGGGAATTGTTATTAGAATCTAGGCCTTTATAGTAGATATGGATCCAGACCCAGAAATCTAGGCAGAATGTTAGAGGCAAGAGGACATTGTTTTGAATGGCTCACTTGAGTCTAAGCTGACTTGAAATTGACTGCAACCAGTGGGAGAGAGGCTTTGGTGCAGGACAGGGACTGGTGAATGGTGAAGTGGTGAATGGTGAAGAGCAGATTTTGGAGGGACAGTAGAGTATGACAGAAGTGAAATTGTCACTGAACTATAATTGCATATATAGCCCCTGTGGGTATTGTAGGAGCAGAGGATGTGGATTGGGTGTTACAGATAAGCTGGGAAAGAGGTGGTTGACTGGTTCGGAAGGGTGATGGGAAGCATGAAATCAGGGCATGCTGTAGACAGAGGAGAAATAGCTTGGTGGTGGTAGATTAGTGATTGGAAAGAGGAGAATTCATCAGGGTCAGAGGGCATGGAGAAGGAATGATCTTAATTGGGAATGAAGTGGCTAAAGTGTTGATTGGTTAAAGACTGAGAAGGATGGTTGGCTGGGTGGGGAGGCTGGATAGAGGGAAAAAGGCTGGGCAGGTAGTATTTTTGGTGTTAGAGTGAGAAAGAACTCCTCACTCTAGTCCTCAGAGTCAACTTCAGGGATGGGACAGGAAATGGTACCTGAGGTTCATTTCTGGTCCATTTTGTCCTTTTTTCCATTTCTTCAGAACCCTAAAGGAGAAGTCCAAGAACCTAGGGGGTGGGGGAATCTCCCCTCTCAGTCCAAGGGAGGTTCCTTGATCCCAGCACCTTCATGATACCCCTGTTTATTCCCAGTGAAGAGCCGGAGGCCATCCTTGGGGGAGTTACTCCTGCGGCATGCACACAGTCCAACCAGGGCCCGGCAGACGGCACAATTGGTCCTTCAGCCTGGGCGAGACGGAGCAGGACTTGGCCTAAGTGGGGGCTCCCCTGGGGCTTCAACTCCAGTTCTACCTGCCCGGGGCGGGGCCCCTGAACGCCAAGGTGAGGCTCTTCGAGTCAAGAATGCTGTCTACTGTGCAGTCATTTTCCCTGAATTTCTCAAGGAGTTGGCTGCCATCTCCCAGGCTCATGCCGTCACCTCACCTTTCTTGTTGGAGACTTCAGAGGAAGGATCTGGCCCTCTCATCTCAGGCTATGGGCCCCTCAATCCTTAACTTTCTTCCATGGACAATCAGGGCCATGGGTGGCCTGGGCCCGGGCTGGGGCTAGGGCACAGGCTCCTTTTTATGTTTCGAGGCAGTGGCAAAAGGACTTTTTAATTTATTTCAGATGAATGTTTTATGGAGAACTTGTTGCAATATGTATAAAAGGGAAATCTCTATTCTGTGCTCATTTTTCTTTCCCATTCTTTTTCTGTGTGGCTGGGGCCCCAGAAAAGGTTGTATATAGTGGGGGAGGTGGTCAGGAGTATTTTCTCTTTGGTGAGGACATTGCTGCCAAGGTTTCAAGGTACCCCTTATGCCCTTAGAGGGTGAAGGGACTCTTCCCTCTTCTCTGGATCCCAGAAGGAATAAGCAGCATGGGCCCAGGATGGTTTGGGGGAGCAGCAGCTGATGTTTATTAGAGACCAGTACCCCTATGCCAGATCTTGGGGGCTTTGCCCCCGGAATCTTTTGCTTCAGCTTCAGTCGTCGCTGTCGAACTCTGAGGATAGACCCTGCAGCAGGGGCAGGGACATGGAGTGCCCGTCGGGGTCCCTGGGGCCCCCACCCTGGGCTCCTGGTGGAGGGCTGCGGGGGCTGAAGAGCCAGTTCTCTGCCAGGGTTGGGGATAGTCACAGCTTGACTTATAGCTGGTCTTTTTCCTCCCTAGCTTTTCCCTCTGGTCCTCTGTGCCATCCCAATCCCCTTACCAGGGCCTTCTCATTCCATCTCACCCTCCCCGTACTCCCTCATTCCATCTCTTTCACCAGAGCCCTGTGCTGAGTAATGGATTCCCCACATACTTAATTCTCATGCCTTCTCCCTCCTTCGCTTTGTCCCTCCCATCCATCTCATCATCATTTCCCCCTAGCAGTACCTGACAGTATCTGGGGCCCCCTCCGGAAGGGGTTTCGGCCCTTGTAGGAGAATCTGGTGGGTTTGCCCTCTGGCCCTTCCTGGGGAGGTGGTGTAGGTGGAGCTGGGACAGGTGGGGGCACATCAGCAGCTTCAGGTGTATCAGCAGGTGCTGATGTGGGGGCCAGAGGTGGCATGATGCTGAGGTTGGGTCTGACCCAGTTGGCCCCATGGAGCAATGGGTCTTTAGTCAGAGGCTTCTGTGGTCCCAGCACGCCCTTGGACTGCAGTGAAAACTTGAGGCAGGAGAAGGCAACAGGTAATGACCGATGTAGCTGGAGGAGCTGGGGCTCATGGGCTGTAGGCATCAGCCCCAGCTGCAGCCAGGAACAAGAGAAGACCTGGTAGATGACATAGATGCTGTGGGTGCTTCGGAGCCAGGAAAGAGTCTGCTGTAGGCTCACCTGCCCTGGTGGCAGCAACAGGAAGGCAACCTTCTTGCGCAGGCCACCCATATGTAGGCGGATCTTGCATGGCTGCCCATCCAACATTCGCATCTCTTCATAGGCTATCTCTGCTTGGCCATTTGGTGAGTATTCCCGAGTGCAGTGGGCGAAGGCACCCTCAGATCCTGCCTGCTCCAGGAGGCTTGGTAGTGGCCCCACTGGTTTCAGTGCCCTCCGACCCTGCCGACCTGGCAAAGCCAGGCGGGTATGGGCTGGGCGGGACTGTTTTACCAGCACACCCAGTAGGTCATAGCAGACTGCATCTGACAGGAAAGGGACTGCTACTGCATTGGGCCCAAAGTGCTCCTCGATGACCTGCAGGTGGCCAGTTTATAGGTCAGGGACTTAGGGTCAGAAGTTAACTGGTTGCCTACTTTAAATTGACCCCCAGTGTTCACTGTTCAGTTATATCTCTATAGTGTTCAGATTTGTGCTTTCTGCTTATCTCCCAGCTCTCCTGCAGCAAAACTTTGAATGTCTACATGTCAAACTATCTAGGTAATGGGAAAACATAAAAGAATGAGACTTTGTCTTTGTCCTGATATAGTTTAGTCTAATGGAGAAGACAAAAATGTAAACAGCTATGTAAAATATTAATAGAAAGCAAGATGTGAAGGAGACAAGAAGTGATTGAACAGTCTTTACCTTTCATAGAAACAGGATCAAGGAAGGTTTCTAGATGGTGATACTTGAGTTTTGAAGGAATTATCTAGGTAGGAGAATGGTCAATTCAGGCATAAGAGTCAGCCAGTGAAAAAACTTGAATTTATAAACCAAGGGGGGCACATTTAGGAACACATAATTTTATAATGCTTGTGTGTATGGTATGAAGAGGGAAAGGCACACAGGAACTAGATTATGAAAGGCTTGTGTGCGTGTCAAGTGAATTGCCCTGAAGGCAGTGGGAAGCTGCTTGAAGGGCTCTGGGTAGGAGGAACAGGATCAGATAGGTGTTTTTGAAAGCTATTTTTTTTTTTTTTTTTAAATTGAGTCTCCTTTGTTGCCTAGGCTGGAGTGCAGTGGTGCGATCTTGGCTCACTGAAACCTCTGCCTCCTGGGCTCAAGTGATTGTCCTGGCTCAGCCTCTTGAGTAGTTGGAACTACAGGCACCCACCACTACACCTGGCTTATTTTTTGTATTTTTAGTAGTGATGGGGTTTCACTCTGTTGCCTAGGCTGGTTTTGAACTCCTGAGCTCAGGCAGTCCACCTGCCTCGGCCTCCCAAAGTGTTGAGATTACAGGTGTGAGCTACCGCGCCTGGCCAGAAAGCTAATTTTTAATAGGAAGGCATAAAATAAGGGTGATAGATGAGCTAAGAGTATGGCAATACTCCAGGCAAGGCATGATAAGGTCCTGAACTAAAATAGAGGGGGAAGATACTAGAGATATTTAGGTTATAGAATTAGTAGAACTTGGTCACTTAGGAGATATGGAAAAAAGAATCCTCAGCGGTGCACGCTGGCTCATGCCTATAATCCCAGCACTTTGGGAGGCCGAGACAGGTGGATCACCTGAGGTCAGGAGTTGGAGATCATTCTGACTAACATGGTGAAACCCTGTTTCTACTAAAAATAGAAAAATTAGCCGGGCATGGTGGCACACACCTGTAATCCCAGCTACTTGTGATACTGAGGCAGGAGAATTGCTTGAACCTGGGAGGCGGAGGTTGCAATGAGCCGAGATGGCACCACTGCACTCAACAGAGTCTCAAGCAAAAAAGAAAAAAAGAATCTTCAAGGATTCTTCTTAGGTGACTGGTTACATGGGTGATGTCTTTAATCAATAGTAGGTTACACAGAAATAGATTCGGAATGTCCATTCTTTTACCATGTCTGTTACCTCATAGTATATACCTTCTACCCTAGCTGCAAGGGGTAGTTTTTATAGGGAATTTGAGGCCTCATATTTATAATGTTAGTTAAAGTATGCTTTCAGGGATTTTAATTAATTGTGTGTGTGTGTGTGTGTGTGTGTGTTTTGTTGTTTTGTCATGGCCTTTTTGGGGTTGGTAACCCTGGAAAGTTTATTTTTCATGACTAACTGGGAAACATAAGAGCCTGTCTAGTAATTGTACTTAAGTATGGTTTCAACCCATTCAGGATTTTGTGGCTGACGTTTCTGGTTCTCTGCTCTACTAGGGAGCAAGGGCACACAGAGTTTCCTCTTAGGGCATCTCGTATATTTGAGCCCAGTGCTTACAGTGCTGTACTCTACTCCCTACCTCCAGGCCCAAATTCCGCATGGCTATGCCCGTACTGATGGCATTGCCCTCTTTGTTGGCCTTCTGGCAGAATTCACCAGTGGCTCCTTAAGGCTGATCTACTTTTTGCTACAAAGCTGTTTTGGAAGTACTGCCTCCTAGCATAAGAGGAAGGTAGCTAACTATGGAGTTGCATCTGCACCTTGGATAAGCTGAGGTAGCTTGTAGACTACTGTCTTGTCACCTGGCCAAAGGAATAACTGATGTTCTTTTGTGGTCTGCATGGGAGAGTTTCCCATTATTCCTTCTCCTTTGCTTCACTGGAACGCTTCCTTTTGGGTGGGGCTCTGAGAAGGACCAGTGGGGTTTCCAGGGGAGAGAGCAGAACACTGGTGGGTTGACATTTTTGGATGCAATGCTTGCGCCATGACCATGAAATCAGATGCACCAAGCATGACATCAGAATCTCACCGTAACTGCTCCTTTGGTGTCAAGGATCCTGCACAAGTAAGATAAATGGGAGTGTCTGTTGAAGAGCCCCCTCTGATAGGAGTGTGACATTTAAAATACCTGGTGCTTATTATCCAAGTTTCTGCTAAAAGGGTGAATCTTGGTTTACCTGGAGGCTCTTTATTCCCCATATGCTCTTCCTATATGCTGACAGGCATTAAGTTGCCTAATTCTAACTCTCCCTGACCTTGACAGCTCCAGTGGTTATCCTAAAATAGGAAAAATAAGGAGCTCAGCGGTTCTTTGTTAGGGAGACTGTGTTCTTGGTAGAATCACCATTTAAGACTACTATGTGCTCCTACAGAACTTTTGCTTCTGGATAGAAATTGTATGGACCTTAGGCCCACAAATTTAGGTTTTCCAGGGGCATCCCAGGAAAGTGATGGTGGAATATTGTTTTCCTAGATGTCCCTTGGTTCCATCGAATTCTGAATGTGGAGTTCTTGAGCCACATTCTGTTTAGCCAAATGTTTTACCATATGTTCAGTAAACTGTCAGTGGTTTTGGACACAGGAAACCAGGTCACTTAAAGGTGACCTAATCCTTGAATTTGCCCCATAATGCCAGTGATTTATCCTGCATATCTCTACTCCGATTTTCCTGACAATTTTCAGTTTAAATAGGATAATGAGTTTTTCTGATACTCAGAGATGGCATAGCTTTCTAATAGTGGGAGACTCTGTTTGTTTTCAGTCTAATTCTGCTTGATCTAGTCCAGGACCAACCTTCTACACTGCTGAAACCAGTTGCTCTAATACTTGGGAAGACCTTGAGTTCTCCTGATTTTGCTTCTCTGGGAAGCTGGCCTTTGTGGTAAGCAGCTACCCTATTTGGAATGGAAGCAGCATGCCATTAAATCTTCTTTGAGTGTGGTAGGCACTGCTTTAAGATTTTTTTTTTTTTTTTAAGCCTGGTAGGCTGACTTCTATGAATGTTATAAATTCACCTTCCTTCAAATCACATAGTCAGAATCTGATTCTAAATTATCTGATCTGAAATTTCCTGCCATCCAACCTGCAACTGAAAAGTGATTTGGTAGGATTTTTGGATACCTGCAACCCAGATACAGCTGAGATTGTCCTGCTCCTTAAAATATAAAAATCTGCCTCAAAATCCAAATTTCTTATTTTGTGGAAGTTAAGGTGGAGGAGATCTGTGAAAGAGTTTCAGATAAAATTCAGATTCTATAGGAAGCTGCTTCTGTAGGAAGTCCAGGTTCTAAGATTAGCCCTTATATCTCTTTGGCTTTATTTTTACTACTGCTTCTTTGAACTCTGCTCTAGAAGATTATTAGGAGTTCTCAAATATGAATTATTATTTTTCCTCTCCTTGTTTTTACAAATGCTCTACATTTAATTACTATTAAATTATTATATACTCACCACCCCCCTTCTCATTAATTCAGATATTTATTAAGTACCTTTTATTTGTCAGGTTCTCCTCTCCCTCTTTGTGTGAATAACTCCTGCTTGCCTGGCTAGAATGTCACTCTTTCCAGGAAGCCTTCCTGATCTCCTGTCTCACCCCTGACTTAGCGTGTCTCCTCTTTGTTCATAATTCCCTATACACTGCTTTTCAGTGAACGTTTTTACTATTTTTACAGTTGTCATTAAATGGGGGCAGTCCATGCCAATAACTTTACTGCAGTGCTTGGCACATATGGAAGCACTGAGTAAATGTTGGTTATTATTGTCTTCAGACTTCCCACCCCTTCCTACTCACAAGCTGCTCAGACCCATGGAGGTCATACTTTGTTACTTCCTCTTTAGCCTCCTTACTTCACCTACCTTATCCTTGATGAGGGTCCAGGTGGCATCAGCTTCATCCAATGTCAGCAGGTGGGGGGTACCCACCAACATGGTGGAGTATGGGAGGGATTGGGCCGGGCAGTGGCTGCTGCAGGAACCCCAGGTGGCCCAGGGAGGTGAGACCTGAGGTCTTGGGCTCTAAGCCATTGCATGACATCATAGAGGTCCTGCTAGATAATTGTGCCTTGGATAGGGGGAGGACAGTGACTTTCCTAGCTTCACTGCAGCGTGTAATTCATACTCTTGAGTCACTTATCCATCCTCCTGCATTAGGGAAAGAAAATGCAGGTGTCTGTTAGGGTGTGTTTGTATATGTGTATGTGTGTGTGTAGTTCTTGGTCTGAGTTCTTTAAGGAAACAGGATCAGGTCTCTCCTCCCTTCAGCAGCATCTCTGAAGCAATTTACTATCTTAGCTGCAGATGCTTCTCTGTGAGGTTGGATTGGGGTCCTAAAGGACATGGGAGAAGTACAATCATGAGCCACATAACAATGTTTTGGAAAATGATATGTGACTGACAGTGGTCTGACACCATAAGAGTATATTGTCATGTTTTTACTTTACTTTTTCTATGTTTAGGTATGTTTTGATACACAAATACCATTGTGTTACAATTTCTTATGGTATTCACTACAGTAACATGTACAGATTTGTAGCCCAAGAGCAATTGGCTATACCTTAGAGCCTACAGCCTAGGTGTGTAGTAGGCTATACCATCTAGGTTTGTGTAAGCACACTCTATGATGTTTGTGCAATGATAAAATTGTGTAAGGATGCATTTCTCAGAACATACCCTGTTGTTAAGCAATGCATGACTATGTAGATCAGGACTTATACTGAGAACCAAGCAGTGGTTCCCAACCTTGGCTGCACTTTGGAATTGCCTGGGAGCTTAAAAATTACTGGTGCCTGGATCAATTACTGGTGCCAGAGATTCTGATTTAATTGGTCTGGGGTGTGCCTGGGCATCACAATTTCTAAAAGCTCTTCAGGCAATTATAATGCATAACTTAGGTTGAAAACCATTATTAATGGGTGGGTTACAATTGCAGTGAAAACCAGGAAAATGTGTAGGAGGTTGCTGTGCTCAGCAGTGTGACAATGTGGAGGGTAAGAATATAATTGGGATAATGTTGCCTTAGTAACGAGAGAATCTTCAGGAAGGCAGAATTACGCAGGTAAATTTGAGGAAAAATTTCTTCATGCTCCACTCCATGTCCTAGTCTGATTTGTGCCTAGTAGCTAGATAAAAGCTGGAATATTAGCTATATGTTATCTCCTTTGCATCTTTGCCCAGAGATCTCAACTGTGTTTTGCTGAAGAACCATTCTAGAGAGCCTTTCCTGTAGTTACTTTTCTACTCCATACCTTAGCTGTTCAAGGAGTCCTTTCTCTGAGTCCTTCTGGAGAATCTCCTTTGTGCCCAGGAAGACCTCTTTTGTGTAGGTGGTATCCTTGCCTAGCCCAGCCCTGCATAGCTCTGTAGAGCAGTCCCACAAAGTTGGCTGTCATCTGAGCTGGCTGAGGTGGTATGAGTGGGGGCATAGGCAAAGGTCCTGCAGTGGTGGGAAAGAGCGTTAGGAAAGTTTTCCTAAAGGAGATGTAACTGGCCTCGGGAGGGCAGGTCTCCTTAGATAGAGCTATGGATATGGGTGCTGGGTCTTTGAGCAAAGGTTTTACAGTGGGTGTGGTCCTATTTTCCAAGAGAGGAATTAATATCAAATATTTCCAGGAGAGGAATTATACCAAATATTAATGTTGAGCTCTTTTGTGCTAGGGGCTGTGCCAAATACTTTGAATTCATTATATTAGTTAATCCATTTGGTATCCTCTTGAAGTAGTTACTACTGTTATCTCATTTTACAAGTAAAGAAATAGGCTCAGAGAGGTTAAATAATTATTTCAAAGCATATGATGAGTTTATAGAGGATCTAGGATTCAGGTAAAAGTCTGCTGGACTGAATCTTTAACTAATACATTCCTTTGGCTCACTTTAGTGTGTGGTGGGAGGAGTGAGTGCCAGATGGAAAGTACTAAGTGGTTTAGTGAAAAGGAAATGGGCAGGATAAGAGGAGCCACGATGAGCCAAATCAGAAACCCCAAGTTTCTTGTTAAGACAAGTGAAACCAAATCCCTTCCTTCTAATGCCCCTTTAGCACATTTTGATTATGGTTGACAAAAAGAGGTCACCTGGTGTAGTATAGCTGCACCTCTGTTCTCTCCAGGGAATTCTGAGTGAGACAGGTGGAGATAGAGCAAGAGAGAGACATACACAAGAACAAGAGACACAGATATGGGATAAAACTGACAAATGGCGCAAGGAGACAGAGATGTAGCGATATAGAGACAGTGAGAGTGACTGAGAGAGAATGGTGTACATCCAGATCCCAAGGAGATTCCAGAATGAGAAGGAGAGGAATGAGATTGGTGCAGGGATGGTGGACTGTGGTGACTTTACCACCGTGCAGTCTGCATATAACAAAATTGCCCTTGTACCCTTTGAATTTATACAAAAAAAAAAAAAAAAAAGGACGAGGAGGATCTCTTTAGGACTTTTGGGAGAGGGACTCAGGGGAAATTGGGAGTGAAAACTTCTGTCTGATTACTCCTCAGTCAGAAGCCCATACATTCTTCTGCTGGCTGATTGTCATGATTCCCTAAGATCCCTAAATTCCCTACTGATCTACCCCAACACTAAGTCGGTCGGTCTTTCCTTTTGACTCAGAAAGACTGAGTCTAAAATTTACTGAAGGAAAATGGATGGCAACTGGGTCCTGGATGGAGATGGTGAGCCTAAGGACTGGGCTCTTTGGGCCATGTCCTGCTTATAGGATTTGCCTCTGGTGTGGCGTGAGAGACAGATCATCTGTAGGGTATCTGAGAGTGATCTGAATGGAGAGCATGAGGGTAACAAACAGATGGATCTTTTTATCCAGAGAACATGAGGTTCTCAGTATGAACCTGTAGGGCAGTATAGAATAGTATTGACAGCTAAGACTTTAGAGTGATAAAGAGCCTTAACAAGTCTCTTCATGTCTCTCAGACTTCAAGGATAATCACACAGACCCCTCATACCTTATTTGAAACTTTTAGGGACAGATATTTTAGAATTCAGTTTTTTTCAGATTATAGAAAAGGAATATTATATATATATATATATATATCCTGTATTAAGGAATACCCCAGTGGGATTCAGGACAGTGCCCTATAATCAAACGCATCAACACTTCTGAAGTTAGATGTATGAATATTCACACTAAATAAGATAAATAAAGATTATAAATAGGATCATGATGGTTGAGGTGTCAGGTTTTGGGCCAAAGTTATAAAAAATATTGTTTCTTCAGAGTTTTTTTTAAATTTTGGAATTATGGATGAGGGATTGTGGGCTTATAATTAATTCTCAGGTTGTCATGAGGAATGAGAGTGTGGTAAAACTCTTGAAACTATCATATGGCAGGTATGTATGCAATCTCAATTTGGAACAAGATACAAATGTCCAAGGGAGTGGATTTTTAGCTTGAAGGAAGAAAGTCGCTACAATGGACAACGTACAGCTCTGGAACCAGCTACCTTGAAAAGTTGTGCACAACCAGGAGTTGAAGGTGCCTTAGAAGAGAGTCTTCATGTAGTGGGAGGGTGACAGAATTCATTGTTTATGAATGTTGGCTGCAGATGATTTCCCTTTCGTGTATCAGAGGGGAAGGCAAAAAATCGTATACCTGTATATATGTGAGACACAGGATTATCACACATATTTATTTATAATCAATAAATATCTTACTGCATATATGCTTGTTCACATGTCAATTATTTTCTTAGGATAGATTTATTAAGGGGGAACTTATTTATTTATGAGACAGGGTCTCACTGTCACCAGGCTGGAGTGCAGTGGTGTGATCACAGCTCACTGCAATAAAGGGGAATTTAGAGTAAGAGAAGGATATGAACATCTTCAAGACTTGTGACTCATTAGGATTAGAATTGTGTCACAGTTATCTGCAAAATCATTGCTTGGAGGCCGTTTAAACTCAGAACCTCATGAAAAAAAAATTAGTCTTGAGAATGAATGAGCCCACACTTAGGTTGACTGTAGATTTCCTCTGTATCTAGTTGTGTACAGTGTGATGATGCCTCTGAAAATCATACAGAGCTTCTGGACTCTTTAGTCCTTGTTATTGATGACCTGGTAAGACCCAGTGTGGCACCGGAGATGGCATCATCTTTTTCTGATCTGCAGCCTCCTTATCTGTGTGGTGTTCCGTGGTCCAGCTTGGTCCAGCTATCTGTGCTGAGCGGACTGGGTTGCTCTTCGCTTCAGGTTTTCCTGTCTAACTCCAGTACCTGTGGTTATGATAGTTTTCCTGGAGAGCTTGGGTTTGCCTTTGCAGTCTGCAGCTTTTTCTGATCTCATAACACTGACTCCCTGCCATATTATACTTATTATATTATACCTATTCTGAACTCCATGATGGTATTAAAGACCTTTTGTTATGTAATGTCCCTTCCAGTGTGGTGTCTTAGCTGAAAATGAATCCCCTGTTGGGCAACACCGCCACACTTCCTGTTCTTGCTCTGGCAGGTACAGAAGTGCGAAATGTTTCATTTATCATATTGCACTAACGTCATGTGCTTCTAATGATGTTGGCGAAGACAAATGGGGGTGCCGATGGGGATTTTATTTGGGGATTGTACCTTCTTGTTGAGGGTGCACAAAAGGGCAGATTGACAAGAAACCGTAGTAATGCAGCCTCAGGCAATCAGATGATGTGGCTGCAGTGATTTTCTGGGATATCAACATTTCTTTCAGTGGACCCCTGACCTCTGAAGCTGCAGTCAAAGGGGAAGAAGTTCTAGCTGTTAATTTTGGGGGCTTTGGTGGGAGTTGGGGTAAGGAAGAATAGTAATTACAGATGAGACCAAAAGAGGATTCTTTGAATTTGAAGTGGCCAAATTGGTACCACAGGGCACATTATTTAGATTATCAGAAGGTGGGAGACTAGCCTGTATAATAACTCGTTTCCTGAGGGCAGTCTGAAAACAGAATCTGGCTCCAGGAGTAGAGAGGGCTGTGATTTCAGACAGGTACCCAAGCACTTGACTCCAGGGACAGCGCCACCATCTGCAGCAGTGCCAAGCACATCCATCAAGTTTGAGATCTATAGAGGAGCTTTTGTGTGGGAGCATGGGAAGACTTAGACTGAAATAATGGAGGTGGCGAGCAGGAAGGGGAGTTAAGTTAGATCTTGTTTATTATGATCCTTCACTGATTTTTCCTGCATGGTAGTTTAGCCCCCTGACCTCTACCTCCTGCCTCCTCCCAAGCAGAATACATGTTTAAGTCAAAGTTTACAGATGCCAGTGTTGCACATAGTAGGGACTCCACAACAATTACCTGTTAAATGATGGTAACAGTCATATGCAGACAGTGGGATGAAGATAACATAATTCACACCCCCAGACTCCCCTCCGAGTGTCCCCTCACCTCCACTCTTAGGCTCCATTGTTACCACTGGACATTACAACGGGCTTTTTCTGAATGTGAAGGTGTCCAGGAGTTGGTTCCTGATCTGCTTGGTGTGGGCCCCATAGATGAGGAGGTTGAGGGCAGGTGGCAGCAGCAAGTAGATGTTGGAGAGAAGGATGTGCACAGGCTTTGGGACGGTGTGATGACCAAAGTGGTGTGTGAGGTAGGAGAAGAGACCAGGTATGTAGAAGGCCAGAATGACACAGATGTGAGAACTACACGTACCAAAGGCCTTGGCACAGGCCTCCCGGGTAGGCAGCTGCAGCACAGCATGGGCAATGAGTCCATAGGAGCCAGTGATACCCAGAATATCCATACCTGAGATGGCCAGTGAAAGTGCCAGACCATATAAATTGTTGACCCGTGTGTTACCCACCACCAGTTCTACCACCGCCATGTGTGCACGATAGGTATGGCCTATGGTTTTGGCTTGGAAGTGCTCAAACTTTGCCACCAGCAGTGGGAAAGGTACAACAATAGCCACAGCTTTCAGTGCCAGTGCCAAGGCTGCATAACCCACATGGGCTTTGGTGACCAGGACAGGGTAGTGCAGTGGACACCCTATTGCCACGGCACAATCACTGGCCATGGCCAAAAGCACACCTGATTCCATGGCAGTCAGTGCATGTACAAAGAACATCTGGACCAGGCACACAGCATATGGCACAGATCGGGGCCCAAGCCACAGCACAGCCAGTAACCCTGGGGCTATAGATGTGGCTAAGCCCAGGTCTGTGGCTGCTGGCATGGCCAAGAGTAGAAACATGGGCTGGTGCAGTGTGGAGTCTATCCACACCACTGCCAACAGTGCTCCATTGCCCAGCAGGGCCAGCAAATAAATGGGCCCAAAGGCCAGTGTCAGCCAAGTCTGGGCACTTCCTAGCCCTGGAAAGCCAGTCAGTATGAAGAAGGTTGGGTGTAGGAAGGTGGAATTGAGTTGTAGAGTTTCTGTCATTCTGTGGTGGGCACAACTTGAGGGCTTATGGGGGACATGACTCCTGATAGGAAAGACAAGGGGAGAGATTTTGGGGGTGTCACAGTGGCACAAACCCATCCATGGCATATGTGTAGGAGTAGTGCAGGGCTGGAAGGATCACAGGGTTATAAGTTTTGGTTAGTGGGGGTTTGGATGGATAATTAAAGTCGAAATTCTATCTTAGATAGGAGAATCCTTTGCTCCTAAAAGTTTATACGTATTGTAGTGGGAGGAAGGGGTAGTGAGGAAGAGGCTGCCTGCTGCAGTGGCTGGTATAGATAGCCAGAGAGAACCTTCTAACTGGATGTCAGCAGAGGGTGGAGCGGAGATGAATACTTTTTTTCCTCAGGGTCCAAATAGAGTCAGTCTCAGTCTCTATGAGGAGAAAGCCAGTGCTGTGGGCAGGGTGGGGAATCAGGCTTCCGGCTGTCCTGTCCCTGCCTGTGTATCCTTGGGCAAGACCTCTGGACCTCAGCTTCTTCAGCTGTATAGAGCTGGTGGGTACAGTGATATTGATATTAAGGTTTGCCCAGCTCTGAGCAATTGCCCATTCTCTGCACCAACTATCCTGGAAGAGAGGAGGCAGAGTAGAAAGAAAGGGAGAAACCGTAGTGGGAGGCAGATGGAATCTGGAGTGAATCTGGGAGCTTGGTGTGGCAAGGGAAAACTTGCTAGGTTTCTGGGGTGCAGGGTGCTTACGTTCTGAACTTGATGCTGAACACCAGCTGGAGAGTTGAAGTTGGGGCTGGGGAGCAACAGAGAGAGATGGCAGTATGAAACGGGACTTTTCTTCTCCGTTTCCCTTCCTTCTTCACGATACGAAAGTGGGTCCCACTAGAGTCTCATTCCTGGCATGCCAGAGGGAGAGGAGGTGACATAGAGGGAGAAAATGGCACTCAACTCAGAGTAGCAGCCATCTGAGGAAGAAGCATCTCTGACATTGGAGGAGGCAGGACGAGTAGATTGACTTCTCCCAGGATCTAGCCCACCTAAGAAGCTTAATACATGTTGAATGGATAAATGAATGAGGAAGAAATCACCAGCAGAAGGCTTGACTGGGAAAGATCTCAAGCACTGTGTGTTGGCAGCTTCTTTTTGCTTTAATCAGTGCCTGTGGGGCTCTTTATGTGGCTGTTCTACCTGCTTCCCTCAGGGCCTTTCTCCCTCCCACCTGTGCCACATTAACTCTTTTTGTATCTCTCTGCTCAGTGCTGATGGGCTGGTGACTCAGGAAGTAGAGTAAGGAGGCAGAAATGGGGGTAAGCCAGGAAAGAGACTATCGGGTGGAAAGATCTGGGAAAGGAACACTTTCTCAGGGAGGTCTTTCCTTCCAGGAGAAAATTCGTTGCTTTATTCTTTAATAGCGTCTAGCCCAATCTGTTGTAATTTCTTGTCTCTCAATTCTTGTCTCCCACTAGACCAAAAGAGTTGCAGATGTTGCTTTTTATTAGCCACAGTGTCTCTACTGCTCACCACAAGTCTGGCATGTAGTTAGCTATGAATAAATATATATTGCTTTTAATTGTGGGACAGACTGCTAGTCCAAACAGCTTTTGCTGATGAATAGGGGTTCTTACAGTTTCAGGAGTCTTAGGTATCCATGAAGAAAAAGAGTTATTTACCATCAACCACAAGTCTGTTGAATACAGTTCTTTTTATTATAAGGAGACATATTGTTAAACTCATCACACTATGTAAAGTTATGCAATAAAGACCACAGGACCTATTGGAAAAATGAAGGTAGGGGCACAACACTCAAAAACTTCATCAGTGACACATTTAAGAAAAAGATGGGCTGGGCACAGTGGCTCACACCTGTAATCCCTCCTGTCTTTGGGAGGCCAAGACAGGAGGATCATGAGCCCCGGAGTTCTAGACCAGTCCATGCAACACAGTGAGAGCCCATCTCCACAAAAAATTAAAAAAGTAGCCAGCCATGGTGGCATGCACCGGTAGTTCTACCTACTCGAGAGGCTGAGGCAGGAGGATCACTTGATCCCAGGAGTTCAAGGCTACAGTGAGCTATAATCATGCCATGCACTCCAGCCTGGGTGATAGAGTGAGATCTTGTCTCTAAAAAATAAATAAAATGAAATGAAATTGGACAGAAAGTTGTAATACCAGATGTGAATGGGTGTGGCTCATAACACAAGTGGTGAACTGAAGTAGCTGATCGATGTTTGAGGTATATGCATGTGTGCATGTTGAGCTTTCTTACTCAGTTCAGTTCAGCTGCGTTCAGTTTTCTGTGTTCACCTACTTTCTTGAAAGTGGAGTTACATGCAAGAAAACATGAAATTCACATTATTCTCAGTTCCCTAATACATATGTCAATTGTCTTTGAACTATTTGTATTTCAAAACTAGCATTATAGAAGAACTAGTTGAATCTATTTTCTGCCTGGCCTTGTGTCATGTGGTGAGGATACAGTGGCAATAACAAGACCATGCTGCTCTCAAGGAGTTCACAGTCTAATGGACACAGTGATCTAAACAGTTGTTGAAGGGTTGTTAAGGTAATTGCCTTAACTCAAGTCAACACCAGATACGATGGCAGCACAGAGAAAGAAGACTTTCACTCTTCCTGGGGGAGTCAGGGAAATCTCTGAATCACAGTAATGGTTAAAAGTTTTGTGGAGTTTCCTGGGTACATGCACTGCTCTAAGCCCTAACCTCACAACAGTCATCTGAGGTGGGCACAAGTCTTTCTTCCATTTTACAAAAGAAACTAAGAGATAGGCATTAACTTGGTCAAGGTCATATAGCTAGTAGACAGCAGAGTTAGGATACTAACTCAGTCTGGCTCTAGCATACTTGCTGTTAGCCACTACTTCAAAAATTGTTGCTGAGGTTTAGAACGTGAGTAGGAATTTTTAGAATAGTTGGAGCAAAATGCACCCATTCCTGCAAGAAGGAGTTCAGGAGATTTTGGGATTGGCAGGTGATCCTAGGATTGCTGAATGGAGAGATGTACAAAGAGCTGTAATTATTTGGTAGTAAATGGTGAGCTGTCACCAATTCAGGGAGGAGAGGAATACTGAGCAGGTGGGAGTGGTGGGTTAAGAGCCGTGAAGGAGAGGGTTAGGAAAAAGTGCTCTTGGCCTCAAGAGAACACTAATAAAAGTTTTGGCTGTCTTGGACACTTGCTCTTTGTGCAAAGATTGTTCATAAGATAAATTACAGAATCCATAAGCCCAACAAGTCCAAATTTGAAGTCATTAGGTTCTTGGAAATCTACTGTGTTATGTATTTCCTATTCTCCAGTAATCCAAGATACGCTGGGAGATATCATTGACTTCGTCTTTAGAAGATTCCTTGGTTAGTCTCCCAAGCTCCAGTTCATACTTACAGAAGCTGTCTAAGCACACCTTGGGAACCAACTGTCTGGTCTTTTCCTGTGACATTGACCATTAGAGGAGGGGATTTGACACCTGTGACCTTGTGGGGGCTATATGCAAGAGCTGACACCCCCAGAGCAGGGTGTCAGCTCTCTGTGAGGAGTTGGGTGGGGTGGGGAGAAGGGAGGCTCTTTGGATTTCTTAGTTGCTGTTAGACTGATATGGAAAATAGGATAGGAGGGTTCTGTCTGGAGACTGACTCTGATTTTCTTACATTTTTGACTAATGCAACTACCACCAACATCTATAGAATAGTGTTCTTAGATAACAGCTGGCTCCATGTGGGCCTGTTCTATTGTTTTCCATTTAAAATGATCCATGAGCAAGAACACATATAAGTAGCTTATCACTTTACATGATAGATTACAGATCAGAAATCTTGGGTTCTCGTGGTGTCATACAGCACTAAATCCTCTTCTAGAAACCTACTAAAGCAAACTCAATTGTCAAATCCCAATTCCTGGGTCAGTATGAGATCCTTTTGTGACTAATGGCACCACAGTAGCCCAGGCTTCCTTCACTCAGTTTCAGGAGAGGTAGAGAGATCCTGTAAGATCAGGTTTGCCCTAGCCTATGGAGATGTGGAAGGAGTCGTGGAACCACTATGCCCATTCTTCTAGCATTAGTTTTCCTCCTCTACTTCATGCTTCCCAGCCCTTCCATGAGCAGATCTTTAGTATTCCATAAAGCTCTGGAGCATTGGGCATCCTCAGTTCCTAGGAGGATAGTAGATGTGCTTGCATTGAGGTTGTAGATTTGAGAAGGGAAATGTTTTCCCTCTCCGTCATAATAGGATCTTCCAGAAGTCAGGTTATGGTAGGGATATGGAATAGATCACATCTAGTTTTTAATTAAATCTCTTTTAATCTTGTCTACGCTCCTTATCCATGTCTCCTTCCTCTGCAATAGGCTTATTCCTTCCTCTACCCAGAATCCAGAGATTTTGGGACTGACACTAACTTTGACCATATATAGAAGTGACTCTATGAATGCCAAGGTCACAGTTGCCATCTTTGTTTCCAAGGCAAAGCTATACCTGTAAAATTGGGTTAGGACCCTGAAACTCTCTTAACTTAGCAAATCGTTGTATTCCTTCAAGAGATGTTTTTTGACTAAGCCTCTCTGACCAGTAATGGCTGAGGAGAACACTGCTGGGATAGTCTTCCAATGACTTTTAAAAATAGAAGACAAGTAGTTCCCTGTAAGTGTTCTCTAGCATTTAGAGGAGGGCTTTTGAAGTGACTCACCTTGTTGAGATTGGGTTGAGGTTATTGCTCAAGAAATTAATCCCTTGATGTTGTTCTCTGAGGTAATAGATAACACTTTTATCTTTTCCCATGATTATCCCCCTCCCTCTGAATTCACATTGCATGGGTGACTCTTTACAACCACGAAAAGTATAAATGTCATTCACAGAATTCAGCAATCATTGTTCAGAACTCATTACATATCAAGCAAAGTACTGCAGATGGGTAAACAGCCTCTCTTATCATTACATTTGTTATGTTGGTGTCCCCCTACTAAATTCACGTGTTCCAGCCACAACCCCCAAGGTTACGGTATTTGCAGATGAGACCTTCAGGAGGTAATTAGGGTTAGATGAGGTCATGAGGGTGGGACCCTCATGAATGGGATTAGTGTCTTTATAAGAAGGGGAAGAGAGAGACACACTGTGAGGACAGAGTGAGAAGACAGCACACTGTAAGCAGTAAAAGAGTCCTCACTAGGAGCCTACTCTGTTGGCAGCTTGATCCCGGGCTTGCTGGCCTTCAGAACTGTGAGAAAGAAATGTCTGTTGTTTAAGCCACCCAGTCTATGGTATTTTGTTACAGAAGCCTGAGCCAACTAAACATTCAAACAGCCACTAAGACCTATCTCCTTAAGAGCTGTGTATCTGACTCCTCTCTGTCTCCAAAGTAATATAACCTATTTTACACCTCACAACCTTATTGTGGAATACTGCAGCAACCTCATGACTGATCCTCTGGTCTATAATGTGCTTTTTTGTATTTTATTTTTTGTCATACTTTTGAGAAATGACAAATAGATATAAAAGTATAAAGAATAAGAACATGCACATGTATCAACATACCCAGAATTGACAGTTATTAACGCTTTTTCCTACTTGCTTTCAATTCCTTTTTAATAAAGACATTAACAATTACAGGTAAAAATGTATCTTTTTAATCCCCTGTAGTGTCTCATTCTCTCACCTTAGAAACAATAATTATCATGAATTCAGAGTGTACTCTTCTGATTCAGCTTTTAATGCTTTTGCTGTAATACTTGGTGCTTTTAAGTGTTTACATAAATTATTTACTACTGTATACAGCAAGTTAAGTTTTTGAGTTCTTTTTATGTGAATAAACAGATCTTTATTATCCCTTTGAATTGTTACGTAGTTTTATAGCATATGATTATGCCAAATAGTTATCATTGATAGAGTTCAAATTGTTTCTGGTTATCTTGCTATGTACACTGCTATGGATATCTTTATACATGTCTCCATTTTCACATATGTGAAACCTTCTCTTGAGCATATATCTAGAATTGGAATGGCTAGGTCATAAGGCATGTACATTTTTATCTTTAGCAGATATTATCAAATTGCTCTTCAAAATAGTTGTTCTAGTTTGTATTCCCACTAGCAATTTTATGAAAGATCTTGGTTTTTATAACATCCTTGAAAACACTGTATTATCGGACTCATGTTTTTATAAATCTGATTTATTTTTATTTTTCTATGTTTTTTTTTTTTGTTCTGGTGATCAGGTGAATTGAATTAATTAGAAATATTATCTCATTTTGGCCGGGCGTGGTGGCTCACACCTGTAATCCCAGCACTTTGGGAGGCCGAGGTGGGCGCATCACAAGGTCAGGAGATCGAGACCATGGTGAAACCCCGTCTCTACTAAAAATAGAAAAAATTAGCCGGGCGCAGGGGCGGGCGCCTGTAGTCCCAGCTACTTGGGAGGCTGAGGCAGGAGAATGGCGTGAACCCGGGAGGCGGAGCTTGCAGTGAGCCGAGATTGCACCACTGCACTCCAGCCTGGGCGACAGAGCGAGACTCCGTCTCAAAAAAAAAAAAAAAAATGTTATCTCATTTTAACATATTTTTTCATATATTTGTTAGTCATTTAGTATTCCTCTCCCCTGTATTTATTTGTAGAAATTCTCTATGTATTCTAGATGCTAACATTTTGTTTTATGTTGGAAATATCACCTTCCAGTTTGTTGCCTTTTAATTTTATGTATAATTTCATTTGTCTTACAGAACATTTTAATTTTAGCTGAAAGTACATCAAGGACATGTGATTTTTGTATATTATTTATTTTTTCTTATCCTCGGTGTAAAGACGGTATTATATTTTTTCTTTATATAGTGTGTAGACCTTGACAACACTTAGTATTGCCTCCCAGTTTATGATGTGTTGAACACTTACTGTGAGTGAGGCACTGGGCCAGGCACTCTATGCATATCGGCTCACTCAATATAATATCCCTATGAGGTAGACACTATTATTATTTCCATTTTACAGATGAAATAGCTGAGGCATAGGTGGCTTACTTCAGATCACAAAACTTCTAATGTATCTTAATTTGAATTTAGGTTAGTGTGAGTTCAAAACAAGTTTTCTTAATGGTTATGTAGCATCAGGGTTATACAAGCTTCATAAAACTAAATCAGGTTGTTTTTCACCTTTTTCTCATGGGTAATTTCATTTCTCCTCAATCTGCATTTCCCCCTCCCTTCCCTAGACAATGCACCCTTTAGGGTTGAAGGAGCAGCCACATTGCTTTGCCTACAATCTGCAGGGAAATAAGACAGCTTTTCTCCTGACCTCTGACTTTATTTGAATATTCTTGCATCCACCCAAATAATTATCTTCCTTATCTTTTCCATTATAGCTTTTTGTCCATGATACAGCTAGGACTTTCTGCCTCCCCTCTGTAGTTGCTATTGTGAATTCTATATCATACAAACCTCCCTGCCAAAGGTCTGCAAAGGTGATTTCCAGCTTACCTAGAGAGTCAGTGAAATGTTCTGTAATTTCCTGGCCAGCATCCTTTTTCTCCTCTCACTTCTCTTGTGTACCCACAGCAATGTAAGCCACTCTGTAGATGTTCTTGTACTCCAAGTGTGTCACTGGCCAGGGCTGAGAATTTATTGTAAATGTCAGTTTTGTCCATTTTCACATTACTTAAGTCTGCAATGTGTCACTGCCACTTCCCGTATTGGCCAACCACCTTTGTGTATGTGTTCCTAGCCCATCCTTCTTCATTTTTGTGTGGAGAAGGTAATATTATAGAGTTTTTTTGTAGTCTATGGAGCCTGAATGTGGACTCCATAGACTCTTTAGTTCTGGCCAACATGTCATCACAGAGTTTTCTTCTTCATTTTGATGCTTGTTTCTTGTGCTTCATCTGTTGTCATCAAACCTCTCAACTCTTTTCTTTCCTTGGGCCCTCACCACAACATCCTTGAAGAACTTCATTTACCTCATTTTGCAAATTTTGTTACATTTGACCATCACTGTGCTCAACTCATCCTACAGTCATATTCATGCCATTCATATTTTTTGCTTTTCATTTTATTAGGTTGTTTTTTTCCAAATCATTTAAATATGTTTAAAAGTATTATTTATTGTCTATGAAAATACAAATTTTACAAGTATTTACTACAACCAAAATATAAAGATATGTAAAGGAAATTTTAATAATCTCTTCATCCTGTCTTCCTCTTTCCAACCTCTCCTTTACTACTAAGTTAATTTTTGTTAACATCTTCTTATGCATCTTTTCACACCTTTCTCCATGCTCATCTGTACTTATATGAACATAAATATTTTTATTTTTTTATTTTTATAATTTTGGAATCAAATAATATATATTTTCCATAATTTCCTTTTAGTCATTCAATAAATAATGAGCACCTACTTTATACTGAGTACTATACTTAAATATTTAACAATAACATATTGCATACATTCTTTAGGTCAATAGATACAGCTGTTCTTTTTAAATACAGTTATGTGTTGTCTAGTGATGTGGATATGTTCTAAGAAATGCATCATTAGGTGATTTAGCTGTTTTGTGAACATCATAGAGTGTACTTACATAAATCTAGGTGATATAGCCTACTACACACCTAGGCTGTAGGGTATAGCCTATTGCTCCAAAGGTACACACCTGTATAGCACGTTACTGTTCTAAACATAGCAGGTAGTGGTAACACAATGGTAAGTCTCTAAACATAGAAAAGGTAAAGCAAAAATATGACACTATAATCTTATGGAACCATGATTGTATACATAATCTGTCTTTGATTGAAATGTCATTATGTAGTGCATGACTGTAGCCAAATTCATATACACATACCTTTTTTATTATAAGTTACTATATATTCACAGGCAGTTGTAAGAAACAATACAGAGAGATTTCAGGTAATATTTGTCTAATTTCTCCCAATAATAATACCTTGCAAAACTATAGTACAGTATCCACAACCAGTACGGTGACAGTGGTACAATCAAGATACAGAATAGCTGCAGCACTGCAAAGGTTCCTCCTTTTGCCCTTTTATAGGCATATCCACCTCATTCCTTCCCTCCTTCACTCCCAGTGATAACCCCTAGAAACCACTACTCTTTTCTTTTTGTTCATTTCTATAATTTTGTCATTTGAAGATTGTTATATAAATGAAATCATACAGTATGTTACCTTCTGGATTTTTTTTTTGACTTGGTATATAAATAGTTCATTCATTTTACTACCGAGTGGTATTTTCTTTCTTTCTTTTTTTTTTTTTTTGAGACAGAGTTTTCACTCTTGTTGCCCATGCTGGAGTGCAGTGGCATGATCTCAGCTTACTGCAACTTCTACCTCCCAGGTTCAAGCGAGTCTCCTGCCTCAGTCTCCCAAGTAGCTGGGATTACATGCATGTGCCACTACACCCGGCTAATTTGGTAGTTTTAATAGAGATGGGATTTCACCATACTGGCCAGGCTGGTCTCGAACTCATGACCTAGGTGATCCACCCACCTTGGCCTCTCAAAGTCCTGGGATTACAGGCGTGAGCCACCGTGCCTGGCCAAGTGGTATTTTATTGTATAAATGTGCCTCAGTTTGTTTAACTGTTCATCTGTTGAAGGATATCCAGGGTGTTTCCAGTTTTTGGCTAATAGCAATAAATCTTCAGTGAACTGTTATATATGAGTTTTCTGTGGGAACATAATTTTTATTTTTCTGAGATAAATGCCCAAAGGTACAATTGCTGGGCCATATATAGTAGCATATTTAGATGTTTAGTTTTATAAGAAACTGCCTGCTATAGACCAAATGTTTATGTCACCCCAAGTTTATATGTTAAAACCTAATTCCCAATGCAATGGTATTTGGCAATGGGCCTTTGGGAGGTGTTTATGTCATGAGAACAGAACTCTCATGAATGGGATTAGCACCCTTGTAAAAGAGACCCCAGAGAGCTCCCTTATCCCTTCTGCCATATGATGAAACAGTGAGAAGACAGCTAGCTATGAACCAGGAAGCTGCTTATTAGACACTAAATCTGCTGGTGCCTTCATCTTAGATTTCCCAATCTTCAGAAGTAAAATAAATGTTAAAGTCACCCAGTCTGTGATATTTTTGTTACAGCAGTCTGAGCTAAGATACCCAAACTATTTTATGAGCGGGTATACCATTTACATTCCTACTGACAGTTCCCATCTGTATGCCTTTTATTTCTTTTTCTTATCTTATTGAAGTGGCCAGAAATTCCAGTATGATGTTGAACAAGACTGATGAGTGGATATCTTTGTCATGTTCCTGACCTTACAGAAACAGCATTCCATTTTTACCATTAGTATGATGTTAGCTGCAGGTTTTCTGTCAATGCTCTTTATCAAGTTGTGGTAGTTCTCTGTTTCTACATTGCTAAGAGTTTTTGTTATGAATGGATATTGGGTTTTGACAACAGATTTTCCTGCTTCAATGGTTATGATTTTATGGTTTTTCTTCTTGAGCTTATTCATATGGTGGATTACACTGATTGATTGTTGAATGTTGAACCAACTTTACAAACCTGGAAAAAAATCTCACTTGGTTGTAGCATATGATTTTTTAAATACATTGTTGGATTAAATTTGCTAATATTGTTTTGACGGTTGTTTTCTGTATGGTCTTCATTTGATTTTGGTTCAGGGCAATATTGGCTGCTTGAGAAGTGTTTCTTAGTCTTCTATTTTCTGGAAATAATTATGTAATAATTGGTGTTAATTCTTTAAAGTTTAGTAGAATTCTTCAGTGAAACCATCTGGGCCTGGAGATTTCTTTTTTTATTAATTAAAGATTCCATTCTAAAAATAGTTATGAGACTATTCTTAGATTATCTGTTTTGTCTTGAGTTTAAAGAAAATTTGTGGGTTTTGATAAATTGGTCTATTTTTTCTAAACAGCCAAATATGTGAGCATAAAGTTGTTCATATTATTTCCTTATTTTCTGTGGTAATACTAGAATCTACGGTGAGATTTCCCCTGCTTTATTCCTCATATTGATGATTTGTATCTTCTCTTTATCTTTGTCAGTCTTGCTAGATGGCTTATTAATTATAATGATGTTTTGAAGAGCCAGCTTTTACTTTTATTGATTTTTTCTATTTTTTTATTTTTCACTTTCTTTAATTTCTGCTCTTAATTTTATTACTTTCTTCTTTTTGTTTGTTTTGGGCTTATTTTTCTCTTTCTCCCCTAGTTTCTTGGGATAGGAACTTCAATTATTGATTTGAGGCCTTTTGTTTTTTCTAAAGTAGGCACGTAGTACTAAAAATCTCTTTTAGCATTTCTTTAGCCACATTCCACCCATTTTTATATTTTATATTTTCATTTCCATTCAGTTCTGTTTTTTTAAAAAACTATTTTATGACTTTTTTTGACCCATACTTTATTTAGAAGTCTACTATTTAATTTCCAATTATTTAGAGACTTTCTTGTTCTCCCTCTGTTATTGATTTCCAGTTTGATTCCAGTATTGTCAGGAACATAGCCTGTGTAATTTCACTTTTTGGTAGTTCTGTATCCTTATTGACATTCTGTCTTGTAGTTCTGTTAGGAGTTGCTGAGATAGAACTTCAACTGCAAGGGGGCTTTTGAGGTCCCAAATTTTAATTGTGGATTTGTCTATTTCTCCTTTCAGTTGTTTCAGTTTTTGCTTCTGAAAATGTTTTGAGACTCTGTTGTTTGAAGCCTACATACTTGGGATTATATCTTCATAGTGAATTGATTACTTTATCATTTTGTAATGTGTGACTTTATCACTAGTAATTTTCTTTGCCCTAAAGTCCACTTTATCTGAAATATTAGCGTTCTTGCTTTCTTTTTGGATAAATACTTGTGTGATACATTTTTTTTTTGCAAACTTGTATTTTCAACCTATCTATGTCATTGAATTTGAAGTTAATTCTTGTAAACATCATATAGTTGGATCACGTTTTATTTTTCCACTTTGCCAATCTGCTTTTAATTGGTGTGTTTAGACCATTACAATTACGGCAATTATTAATATGTTATGGTTTACCTGCCATTTTATTGTTTTCTCTTTGTTTCTGCTGTGTCTTATTCCTCTATTAGTTTTCTTCCATTTCTGTGGGTTACTTGAACATTTTTAGGATTTTGTCTTGATTTATTTATAGCACCTTGACACCAGGGGCCAGTTTTGTGGAAGACAATTTTTTTCCACAGATGGGGGAGGGCGGATGGTTTCGGGATGAAACTTTCACCTTAGATCATCAGGCACTAGATTCTCATAAAGAGCACGCAACCTGGGTCTCTCGCATGCTCAGTTCTCAATAAGGTTCACAGTGTTGGAGTACTTTAATTAAATGCTCATAGAAGGTAAATTTGCTTTTTTCTTCAGTTTTTTATTATGGTAAAATATACATATTGTAAAATTTACCATGCTGACCATTTTTAACTGTACAGTTCAGTGAGATTAAGTACATCTATATTGTGCAACCATCACCACAATCTATTTCCAGAGCTCTTTTCATCTTGTAAAACTAAAACTCTATACCTACTAAGCAATGACTCCCCATACCCTCTTCCCTAAGCCCCTGACAACCACCATTTTACTTTCTGTCTCAATGATTTTGACTACTGCAAGTAGCTCATGTAAGTGGAATTGTATGATTCCAATAGTCTTTTTGTGACTGGCTATGAGACTGTAACGCGCGGCGGATCTGACAGGAGGCGGAGCTCAGGCGGTAATGCTCACTTGCCTGCTGCCCACCTCCTTCTGTACGGCCTGGTTCCTAGCAAGCCACAGGACGCCTGATTTATAGTGTTTTTCAGTGGATTGCTTTTTATAGTTTTCTTGGTGATTGCTTTGTGTATTAAAATATACATATGTGACTCATCACAGTCTGCTAGTATCGATATTTTACAACTTTTGTGGAAACCTTACTTTAAGTTCCTTTACTCTTCCCACTTTTAAATATCATTGTCTTTAGTATCAGATGGTTTATAATTTGTTCTAATTATTGCATATATTATAAAGAACTGATGGGAAGAATTTACTCATATTTCTATTCTTTCCATTGCTGTTTATTCTTTACTAATACCCTCAAAAGTCCTTTGGACAATTGCAGACACCTATGTAACTTACAGTCACCTCAGAAGGTAGAATATTTTCATCAAAGAAATGTCGTCTGGTTCTTCCTACCCCCAGAGACAATTGCTATTCTTATTTCTACACTGTAGACTAGGTTTTATCTGTTGCAGAACCTCATATAATGCAATCCTACAGCATGTAGACTTTTGTATCTGGGTTCTTTCACTTGACATAAAGATCTTGAGTTTAGTCTGTATTGTTACATGTTTTAGTAGTTTGTTCATTTTAATTGCTGAATAATATATCACAGTTGATTTGTCCATTCTCCTGTTGGTGAACATTTTTTTCCCCCAATTTTTGGTTACTATAAATAAAGCCACTATAACATTCGTGTACAAAACTTTTTGGTTTTTTTTTTGGTAGATATCTAACACTGGTATTCCACCCCCTTTCCCCCATTGTTGGATTCCTAGCTATTTCATTGCTCCAAAAGTTACAAGATGATTTGAGAAGAATTATTCTCCTCCCAACAGTGTTGGAGTACTTTAATTAAATGCTCATAGAAGGTAAATTTGCTTTTTTCTTCAGTTTTTTATTATGGTAAAATATACATATTGTAAAATTTACCATGCTGACCATTTTTAACTGTACAGTTCAGTGAGATTAAGTACATCTATATTGTGCAACCATCACCACAATCTATTTCCAGAGCTCTTTTCATCTTGTAAAACTAAAACTCTATACCTACTAAGCAATGACTCCCCATACCCTCTTCCCTAAGCCCCTGACAACCACCATTTTACTTTCTGTCTCAATGATTTTGACTACTGCAAGTAGCTCATGTAAGTGGAATTGTATGATTCCAATAGTCTTTTTGTGACTGGCTACTCTCAATGTCTTCAATGTCTTCAAGGCTCATCCATATTGTTGCATATGTCAGAATTTCTGTCCCTTTTAAAGCTGAATAATATTCCATTGCAGGTATAGATCATATTTTGCTTACCTATTCATCTGTTGATGGACATAGTTGCCTCTGTGTTTTAGCGATTATGAAAAATGCTGCTGTGAACATGGTTGTACAATTATCTTTTCAGGACTTGGTTTTCAATTCTTTTGAATATATCCCCAGAAGTAGAATTGCTAAATCATATGGTAATTGTATTTTTAAGTTTTTGAGGAACCACTATTCTGTTTCCCACAGTGATTGTATCATTTTACATTCCCATCAACAGTGCACTGGGCTCCAGTGTCTGCACATCCTGGCAAAAACTTATTTTCTGTTTTAAAATTTAAATTTTAGATTTTTTATGGTAGCCATCCTAATGGGTGTGAGGTGATATCACATTGTGATTTTGATTTGCACTTCCCTGATAATTAGTGACATTGAGCATCTTTTTATGTGCTTATAAATTTTGCTTTGAATGGTGCAAAACTTTTAATCAATCTTCCATTTATTCTGCTTTTTCTTGAACTTATCCTCAGTGATTGACCCTGTAGGGTTGCTTCAAAATTACTCCTCCAAAATTAGACCTTCGGAGGAATTAATGAGTGTTTTCAGACTGAGTCAGAACACTTTGACATGTTCACTTGAGGGCTTTTGTCTTTTCTCCTTATCAGCTACTTAGTCTTTCTAAGCCTCCATTTTTTCATCTGCAAAATGGATATATAATAATAGTGCCTTTTCTCATTGGGTTGTTCTGATAATTAAATGAGATAATTTATGTTAAAAACTTAATGTAGTGACAGGGATGTAGTAATCGATCAACAAATGTTAACTGTTAAATGTTATTTTATTGTTGAGATCTCTGTCACTGCTCTATGCTGTGTCTTCTAATACTTTATGTGCTTTCTGTCTGGAGCTACTAATTATCCCTAGAGTTATTGTTCCCTATTGGCACTAGGGGAAATGTTTTTATGTCTCCTTTTGTTCATTGACCCCATGCTCAATGATCCCAGGGGTGACTCTGACACCTGCCTCCAGAAGAAGGAAGCAAGTAGCTTCTCAGTCTGCAGATATAAGGGTCCTGTACAGGGTAGGAACAGTGACACCTCCTCACGCCAACACGAACAGTCTCCAGCTTTCTCTTTTCTTTTCATTCTTCTTTCCTCAGAATAAGCAAAGTGATATTTTTTTTCAACTCTTCCCTACCATTTTCTCAATCCTTCAGCTGATATTGTGATATAGTAGGTGAGTTTAAGAGCATTGGTGGTGGCAGAGGGAGGGATTGGCAGGTGTGTGTGTGTGTGTGTGTGTGTGTGAGAAAGAGAGAGAGAAAGAGAGAGAGAGTGTTTGTGTATTTAGGAGTATCCGTAAAGGACAAAGGCTGAAGTTGTGAAGAAAGAAATGGGTATGTGGGAGAAAGATAAGGGGTCAGTGAGACAAAGGATGAGAGAGGGATTGCAGCATGACAGAGCATAGATTAGGGAGTGTGGGCATTGGGAGATACATCAGTGGGTTTAGTTGGTAGACACTGATGAGAGATAGGAATAGGAACGCAGAGAGGGCCCAGGAAAAGCACCAGGAGCATGTGAGAAAGAGAAAACTTCCTGTTTAAGGGTTTGAGGGCAGTTTTTAGAGCCATCAGAATCAGGCTATACCAGGGAAGGGTATATTAGTGGGTGCTATTCATGAAAATGGCTAGGGTTTTGATCAACACCTTGTTTTGGGGAAACAAGGAAAGCTACTGGAGAAAGATTAATTCACTAATTCCATGGCTTATTATTTTTTTTTTTCAAATATTTCCTAAGAACCTACAATGTGTCAGGCTCTGTATTTAGTGCTATGGGCTCCTCAGTCTCAAAGTCTTAAGGAAACTTTCTTTGGTAATCTGGGTGTCACATGTGTCTAAACCTGAAAAATCTTCTTTCTTCTGTTTTTTGTCCTGCATCTTGTAGGACAGATATGATATAGACACTGGGAAGGAAGAGGTGACACTTTGGAGCTGGGGTTCTCCACATTTTTGCTACTACATCACAACAACATAGAAGATATTTACACATGATACATCACCATACGCTTACTCAAATTTTGACAAAATACCCAAAATGTTTATAGATAGTAAAACAAATGGATAGGTGGGAATTTTTCTTAAGATGTTTATTCATTACAAAAGTAAATCATGCTGGTTGCCAGAGGCTTGAGGTTCAGGGGTGATTAAAGAGATGCTGGTCAAATGAAAAAACAATACAATTAGGAGGAATACGTTTAAAAAGTCTACTGAACATCATGCTGACTATAGTTAATAACAATATATTATATACTTGAAAATTGCTAAGAGAGTTGATTTTGTTTTAACAACAAAAAGTAAATATGTGAGGTAATAAGCATGAATTAGCCTGATTTAGCCATTCCACAATGTATTCATTTATCAAAATATTATGTTGTACAACATAAATGTATTCCATTTTTATTTGTCAGCTAAAAAATAAATAATTGAAAAACCATGAGTTACTATTAAGTGTTGTCTGAATTAAGGGAATTTCAGTGCCTCTGCAGCATGGATAGCACTGGCTTTAGATTATGAAAACATCTTCTTACATGCTGGCTTTAAGTGCATGTGGGCAAGAGTGAGCTTATTAAAGGCATAAATCTGAATTTTCCCCAATATATTAGAAGGGTAAATAATTCATAAATTTTGGGACCTTATATGTTATTAGAAACAAATTTCTTATGACACATATAACAAAGCCTGCGAGATATTGTGCTGCAAACAGAGAGTAGTCTTATAAGCAAAGGGCAGTGGGGTAGTGAGGTTTGCAGCTGTTTTATCCATTAGGGACATGGCTTTAGTGTACAGAGACAGTGCATTTTGAAGAACCTAAGACTGGTGAAAAATGCTTGACATCTAAAATGCACATAACAAAGAAAATGGCAAAGTGAAACTGATACTTGTATAAATAAATATCTAGATAATACAACTGGGCAAAAAAGTAACTCAACTCCTATATAGTTACCTAAAGGTTATATCACATGTAGTTTGTGAGCACATTTTCATACATTGTTATGATGGTAGGAGAGTCTTCTGAATTGAGATTGCATAAACACATAAAAGACCTTTATATAACCCCCTAAAGAGGAAATGGTTATTACCAAAAAATAGAGCTGGTTAGGAAGTCTGGTCAGGAGCCACAGAGAAGTGGCTCCATTTTGCCTTTAAAGTGTGGACCAAATCTCCTCTATGATTCCCATCTCCAAATCTCCTTAATTCTACAGTTGAAGCTGACTCCCATTATTCTATGATGTTCCTGAGGCTTCTGTAAATGATGGAGATAATTTCTCTTTATGTTGAGACAGGTGAGTGTTTTTCAGAGCATTTGAAGGAAAACTTCCAGGTAGTTCTCACCCAAGCTAAGTCCATCACTACTGGACATGCCTGGTGTAACACCCAAAGCCCTTGGGTCTGGTTTTTGAGACACCAGGTTCATCTGAGATCTGGTCTCAGGCTATTTTCCTTTCATTGGGCACTTCCTTCATTCCCTTTCCTCATCTTTCTTCCTGGGAAAGGAGTTTCCCTTGGTCATATTTGGATGAAGAATAACACTTTAATGTTGCTAAATATTCATTAAGGTGTTTTGCCTACTGGAAAAAATACAACAGAATGATGGCCAAACATGTAATAATAATAGTAATAATTATGATATAAACAAGAATAATAACCTACTTTTCTGAGAACTTAATACAAACTTATTTAATCCTCACAATTACCACATGAAGTTTTTTTGTTATCCACATCTTACAAATAAAAAAACTGAGGCATGCAGAAGTAAAGTGACTTGTCCAAGAGGGGCAGAGCAAGGTGGCCAAATAGGAACAGCTCCAGTCTCCAGCTCCCAGCGCGAGCCACACAGAAGACAGGTGATTTCTGCATTATCAACTGAGGTACTGGGTTCATCTCACTGGGGAGTGCCCGACAGTCGGTGCTGGTCAGCTGTTGCAGCCCGACCAGCGAAAGCTGAAGCAGGGCGAGGGACATCGCCTCACCTGGGAAGCGCAAGGGGGAAGGGAATCCCTTTTCCTAGCCAGGGGAACAGAGACCCACACCACCTGGAAAATCGGGTAACTCCCACCCCAATACTGTGCTTTAAGCAAATGGGCACTCCAGGAGATTATATTCCACACCTGGCCGGGAGGGTCCCACGCCCACGGAGCCTTCCTCATTGCTAGCACAGCAGTCTGTGATCTAACTGCAAGGCAGCAGCGAGGCTGGGGGAGGGGCGCCCGCCATTGCTGAGGCTTAAGTAGATAAACAGAGCCCTGGCAAGATCGAACTGGGTGGAGCTCACAGCAGCTCAAGGAGGCCTGGCTGTCTCTGTAGACTCCACCTCTGGGGACAGGGCACAGCTAAACAACAACAACAACAACTACAACAACAACAAAAAGCAGCAGAAACCTCTGCAGACGCAAGCAACTCTGTCTGACAGCTTTGCAGAGAGCGGTGAATCTCCCAACACGGAGGTTGAGATCTGAGAATGGACAGACTGCTTGCTCAAGTGGGTCCCTGACCCCTGAGTAGCCTAACTGGGAGACATCCTCCACTAGGGGCAGACCGACACCCCACACCTCACACGGTGGAGTACACCCCTGAGAGGAAGCTTCCAAAGCAAGAATCAGATAGGTACACTTGCTGTTCAGCAGTATTCTATCTTCTGCAGCCTCTGCTGCTGACACCCAGGCAAACAGGGTCTGGAGTGGACCTCAAGCAATCTCCAACAGACCTACAGCTGAGAGCCCTGACTGTTAGAGGGAAAACTAACAAACAGGAAGGACACCCACACCAAAACCCCATCAGTACGTCACCATCAGCAAAGACCAGAGGCAGATAAAACCACAAAGATGGGGAAAAAGCAGGGCAGAAAAGCTGGAAATTCAAAAAATAAGAGCGCATCTCCCCCTCCAAAGGAACGCAGCTCATCTCCAGCAACAGATCAAAGCTGGACAGAGAATGACTTTGACGAGATGAGAGAAGAAGGCTTCAGTCCATCAAACTTCTCAGAGCTAAAAGGAGGAATTACGTACCCAGCACAAAGAAACTAAAAAGCTTGAAAAAAGAGTGGAATAATTAATAACCGGAATAATTAATGCAGAGAAGGCCATAAACGAATGGACAGAGATGAAAACCATGACACGAGAAATAAGTGACAAATGCACAAGCTTCAGTAACCGTCTCGATCAACTGGAAGAAAGAGTATCAGCGATTGAGGATCAAATGAATGAAATGAAGTGAGAAGAGAAATCTAAAGAAAAAAGAAGAAAAAGAAATGAACAAAGCCTGCAAGAAGTATGGGATTATGTAAAAAGACCAAATCTACGTCTGATTGGGGTGCCTGAAAGTGAGGGGGAAAATGGAACCAAGTTGGAAAACACTCTTCAGGATATCATCCAGGAGAACTTCCCCAACCTAGTAGGGCAGGCCAACATTCAAATTCAGGAAATACAGAGAAAGCCACAAAGATACTCCTCGAGAAGAGCAACTCCAAGACACATAATTGCCAGATTCACCAAAGTTGGAGAATGGCTTGAACTCAGGAGGCAGAGGTTGCATTGAGCCAAGATCGTGCCACTGTACTCCTACAGCCTGGGCAAAAGGGCAAGACTCCCTCTCAGAAAGAAAGAAAGAAGGAAGGAAGGAAGGAAAGAAAGAAAGAAAGAAGGAAGCAAGGAAGGAAGGAAGGAAAGAAATAAAGAAAGAAGGAAGCAAGGAAGGAAGGAAGGAAGGAAGAGAAAGAGCAGTTTCAACACAGTGATAGGACAAGATTTTAGATGTATGGCCATAGGTTTTAAAGATGAGGAAGTGAAGGCAATATGCAAGAATGTCTCTTACAAGAGGTTGGGTCAGTGAAACGTAGACCTTAGGGATACAGGAGAGAGTCTAAGAGGTGCCATGGAAAGACCTAAGATGTACATGGAATTGAGGTATTTTTTGAAACTGGCAGTCCTTGGAATCTTTGTATACTGAGGAGCATGATTCGAGAGAGAGGAAAAGACTGTTAATATAAGAAAGGGAATATAATCACATCAGCTCTTTTATTTTGAACACACACATACATTAGTTACAACACTATTGATATATTAGTAAACAATTTAAGCCTAACTGAATTTTACATTTGCTTATGTTCAATTTCATCCACTAGAAATACTGACTGAATGCAGTGTCAAAAGACAAAATTACAACAAATTTAGGTTAAAAATACAATTGGCTTTGATTTATTATTCTAGAATCAGGTAGCATTTCATTGTATAAAACAGAATGAGGGTTCTGATTAGCTCAGCAGAGGAGGTTGACTTTTTAGGCAGAAAAGAGCTGAAGAAAGTAGAAACGGAGAACAAGAAGCAGGTTGGACGTTTCAAAGTTTCTTCCACTATGGAATTAAAACAGAGTAGACATATCCTTTGCCCATTTTTTGATGGGGTTGTTTGTTTTTTTCTTGTAAATTTGTTTGAGTTCTTTGTAGGTTCTGGATATTAGCCCTTTGTCTGATGAGTAGATTGCAAAAATTTTCTCCCATTCTGTAGGTTGCCTGTTCATTCTGATGGTAGTTTCTTTTGCTGTGCAGAAGCTCTTTAGTTTAATTAGATCCCATTTGTCAATTTTGGCTTTTGTTGCCGTTGCTTTTGGTGTTTTAGACATGAAGTCCTTGCCCATGCCTATGTCCTGAATGGTATTACCTAGGTTTTCTTCTAGGGTTGTTATGGTATTAGGTCTAAAATTTAAGTCTCTAGTCCATCTTAAATTAATTTTCGTATAAGGAGTAAGGAAAGGATCCAGTTTCAGCTTTCTACTTATGGCTAGCCAATTTTCCCAGCACCATTTATTAAATAGGGAATCCTTTCCCCATTTCTTGTTTTTCTCAGGTTTATCAAAGATCAGATGGCTGTAGATGTGTGGTATTATTTCTGAGGACTCTAGAGGACATTCATACAGCCAACAGACACATGAAAAAATGTTCACATCACTGGCCATCAGAGAAATGCAAATCAAAACCACAATGAGATACCATCTCACACCAGTTAGAATGGCAATCATTAAAAAGTCAGGAAACAACAGGTGCCGGAGAGGATGTGGAGAAATAGGAACACTTTTACACTGTTGGTGGGATTGTAAACTAGTTCAACCATTATGGAAAACAGTATGGCGATTCCTCAAGGATCTAGAACTAGATGTACCATATGACCCAGCCATCCCATTACTGGGTATATACCCAAAGGATTATAAATCATGCTGCTATAAAGACACATGCACACGTATGTTTATTGCGGCACTATTCACAATAGCAAAGACTTGGAATGAACCCAAATGTCCATCAGTGACAGACTGGATGAAGAAAATGTGGCACATATACACCATGGAATACTATGCAGCCATAAAAAAGGATGAGTTTGTGTCCTTTGTAGGGACATGGATGCAACTGGAAACCATCATTCTCAGCAAACTATCACAAGAACAGAAAACCAAACACCGCATGTTCTCACTCATAGGTGGGAACTGAACAGTGAGATCACTTGGACTCGGGAAGGGGAACATCACACACCGGGGCCTATCACGGGGAGGGGTAGGGGGGAGGGATTGCATTGGGAGTTATACCTGATGTAAATGACGAGTTGATGGGTGCTGACGATTTGATGGGTGCAGCACACCAACATGGCACAAGTATACATACGTAACAAACCTGCACGTTATGCGCCTGTACCCTAGAACTTAAAGTATAATAATTAAAAAAAGTAAATAAATAAATAAACTTGTGGTCTATTAGAGGACCACACAGCCTATAGCACACTGCAAATAAAAATGTACCCGTAAATCCTAAAAAAAAAAAAAAAAAAAAAGTGACTTGTCCAAGATCTAGTCAGTTAGGGAAGAACTGGGAAATGAATGCAGAAACTCTGGCTCCAGAACTTAATATCTACACCTTCTTTGTTGTGTTCTTTCCCAGCTAGCTTGGCTTCTTCCCCATCTCTACTATTCTGGCTCTTTTTTTCTTGCTCAGCTGGTAGTTCTCTTGGAAGCTCTGGGAGGTACTTCTGTGAGACATTGGATATTCCTCTTTCTGTCTGTGAGTTTCCTTTCTTCTCACCCTTAACTCTTTCCAAAATGAGGCTCGAACCCTCCAAAGGTGCTTGACAGAGAAGCAGCAGGGCTTGCTGGAGCTCTAAGAAGCCACTGAATAAAATGAAAGTCCTTTCCACGGGCAGTAACCTCCTTTCCAGGACCTCATTAACAGCCATCTAGGCCTCATTGCCCCTCTCTCCACCCTGCGGTGATAAAACATCACAGAGTCATAAGCAGAGAGCAGAGCTGTTTTGATGAGGATGTATATCAGGTGTCTTACTGTTTTATTGAGAAGGAATATGTTAATAACTGGAGGGGTTGGGAAAGTTGTGAGAAAATAAATGTCCAATAAATTTCCTCCAAAGGAAAATGAATTTGTTTTTTTGGTGAGGCTTTTGCTTACATAAATTTGAGTTCAATACTTTAAAATAGAGCCAGAGCAATGCTACTAATGACTTCTTCTATATGCTCATTTCAGCAAAGCTCAGGCTCTCTTTTAAGTAGAAGTTGAACATATATATACACACACACATATGTATACATATATGTGTATATATAATATTTTATATATATATATAAATTTTTTTTTAAGAGACAGAGTCTTGCTCTGTCACCTAGGCTGGAGTGCAGTAGTGCCATCATAGCTCACTCACTGCAGCCCCAAACTCCTGGACTCAAGAGATCTTCCTGCTGGGACTACAGGTGTGTGCCACCGTGCTCAGCTAATTTTTAAATTGTTTTGTAGTGACAGGGTCTTGCTATGTTAACTAGGCAGGTCTTGAATACCTGGCTTCAAGCCACCCTCCCATCTTGGCCTCCCAAACTTCTGGGATTGTAGGCATGAGACACTCTTCCTGGTCCAAATATTTAAAATATACTGGCTTGAATGATGTCAACTTATTAGCCTGCCTGTGGCCTTTACTTGTCTGAATTTGACTCTATTCCCTTCCTTGTACCCATCTGGAGTCCCATTGCTCCCTCCCCACAGCCCACAGTGCTCTGAGCAAGTTCATTTGCATAGAGGCAGAGGGATGGACTAATGAACTGAGGACTTTATTCCTTTGCATCTCTTCTTTGGGACCCTCTGAATACCATTATGAGAAGATCAATCTAGTGTTTATTTGGTACCTTTATACTTCCGATTCTGTCTTTACTGTCTCTATGGTCCCTTTTCTTCAGGTTCCCTTCTAGATTCTTTTTTTTTTGTATATATATATATTTTTATTATTATTATACTTTAAGTTCTAGGGTACATGTGCATAACGTGCAGGTTTGTTACATATGTATACTTGTGCCATGTTGGTGTGCTGCACCCATCAACTCGTCAGCACCCATCAACTCGTCATTTACATCAGGTATAACTCCCAATGCAATCCCTCCCCCCTGCCCCCTCCCCATGATAGGCCCCGGTGTGTGATGTCCCCCTTCCCGAGTCCAAGTGATCTCATTGTTCAGTTCCCACCTATGAGTGAGAACATGCGGTGTTTGGTTTTCTGTTCTTGTGATAGTTTGCTGAGAATGATGGTTTCCAGCTGCATCCATGTCCCTACAAAGGACACAAACTCATCCTTTTTTATGGCTGCATAGTATTCCATGGTGTATATGTGCCACATTTTCTTCATCCAGTCTGTCACTGATGGACATTTGGGTTCATTCCAAGTCTTTGCTATTGTGAATAGTGCCGCAATAAACATACGTGTGCATGTGTCTTTATAGCAGCATGATTTATAATCCTTTGGGTATATACCCAGTAATGGGATGGCTGGGTCATATGGTACATCTAGTTCTAGATCCTTGAGGAATCGCCATACTGTTTTCCATAATGGTTGAACTAGTTTACAATCCCACCAACAGTGTAAAAGTGTTCCTATTTCTCCACATCCTCTCCGGCACCTGTTGTTTCCTGACTTTTTAATGATTGCCATTCTAACTGGTGTGAGATGGTATCTCATTGTGGTTTTGATTTGCATTTCTCTGATGGCCAGTGATGATGAGCATTTTTTCATGTGTCTGTTGGCTGTCTGAATGTCTTCTTTTGAGAAATGTCTGTTCATATCCTCCCTTCTAGATTCTTAATCACACATTCTTTCCCTAGTCCTAATAGCTGGCAGATAGTTCAGAACTTCAGAAGGAAACAAATATTACCTGAGTGGCAGGAAAGCCAAGAAGGGCTCTATACTTAATCCTTCTTGGCACCAGGGAAACATAGTTCTTTCTGAGGGTTGGGGAACAGTGGGGTGGGAAAAAGGGCAGTATTAGTGGAGTCAGAAGGGGTTACAGCTGGGCGAAACATTGATTTCTTTTGCTCAGAATCATTTTCCTGGGGGGCTTCTGTAGATAAGGAAGCCCAGACATAACCAGGAGGTTCCTGTATACAACTATTTGGGGAGGAGCATGAGAAGTCCATGAGGAGCTGGTGATGAAAATTGCCTGTCTCAGTTTCATTGGCTGCCCCATTGCTCACTGCGTTAGGGAAGATATGAATCTGGATCAGAGTGGAGAAATGTACCCCTCTAGGTTTCCTCTGGATTTCCCCTTGATACTCTACTTCCTTGCAGAGGGGGCCACAAGTGCAAGTGTCCTGTGAAATGTTCAAGGCAATAGCCAGATAAACTTAATAGGATTAAATATAACAAAGTTAAAATATAGTTTAGCTAATAGGCTTTTAGGAAGGAGACATGTTGCTATGAACACAGACCATTACAAAGTGGTATGTCTTAAGGAGTTATTTTCAGGTTATTTTAAGGAGTTACTCTGGTGAACAGAAGTAGAAGGGGAGGGAAATTAAAGGTAAATGCAGAACAAAATCTTAGGGAAAGGGACAAGTACAACATAGGTAGGTGGAAAATGCTGCTTGTGTGAAAATAGTAGAATGAGGTCAGAAAGGGAGGGTGCAGCCAAACTCTGGGGGCAGGGTGGTTGAAGGCAGGTGCTGCCATCTCTGTTCATACTTGAAGCATTATTCCCACAGAAGCTCTATCTGCAAAGGAAGGACCATGGGCCAGAAGCCATTCCTACACCAAGTGAACATTCTCTGGGAGAACTTGCCCCTGGAGAGTCCAGCAATTTAGAAATCTATGCTGTCTTTTATGATATTTATACATATTCAGGAGTGCTTTCTGTTTCCTTCAATTTCAGGAGACTCATCAGCTTCTAAGTCATTATAGAGAGGACCATAAAGTGCATCATGAGTCACAGCAATGTTACCATCTTCCATCCTGCAGGTTTTGTCCTACTTGGCATCCCTGGGTTGGAGGCTTATCAAATTTGGCTGTCAATACCTCTTTGCCTCATTTACATCACTGCAGCCCTGGGAAACAGCATCCTGATAGTGGTTATTGTCATGGAACATAACCTTCATGAGCCCATGTATTTCTTCCTCTCCGTGCTGGCCATCATGGACATCCTGCTGTCTACTACCACTGTGCCCAAGGCCCTACCCATCTTTTGGCTCCATGCCCATAACATTGCTGTTGATGCCTGTGTCACCCAAGTCTTCTTTGTCCATATGATGTTTGTGGGAGAGTCAGCTATCCTGTTAGCCATGGCCTTTGACCCCTTTGTGGCCATTTGTGCCCCACTGAGATATACAGCAGTGCTACCTTGGCCTGTTGTGGGAAGGATTGCTCTGGCCATCATCACCGGAAGCTTCTGCATCATCTTCCCAGTCATATTCTTGCTGAAGCGGCTGCCCTTCTGCCGAACCAACATTGTTCGTCATTCCTACTGTGAGCATATTGGAGTGGCTCGTTTAGCCTGTGCTGACATCGCTGTTAACATCTGGTATGGCTTCTCAGTGCCCATTGTCATGGTCATCTTGGATGTGATCCTCATCGCTGTGTCTTACTCACTGATCCTCCGAGCAGTGTTTTGTTTGCCCTCCCAGGAGGCTCAGCACAAGGCCCTCAGCACTTGTGGCTCCCACCTCTGTGTCATCCTTATGTTTTATGTTCCATCCTTCTTTACCTTATTGACCCACCATTTTGGGCGTAATATTCCTCAACATGTCCATATCTTGCTGGCCAATCTCTATGTGTTGGTGCCACCAATGCTGAACCCCATTGTCTATGGTGTGAAGACTAAGCAGATATGTGAGGGTGTAGCCCACCATCAAGACTTGGTGCTGTATCTCCCCTCTGGGCTGATGGATCCTCATGAATCTTGATGTCCAGCTCCCTCAAGGAAGCTAGATGTGAAATACAGAGATTTCCTGGACTGAGAAGACATTTCTTCCTCTTCTTTCTATTTTATCCTCCTCCCCCCACTTTTCTTTCTTTTCTCATAATTCTTCCTCCTTCTCTTGTTTGTTTTCTCTAATCTCTTTACACATTCCTCCCTACAACCCAGAAATAATAACTAAGTGTATATGCCTCTGATATGAGGTTTTGGTACCCTCAGTAGACTAGATAGACACCAGAAGCACAGGGATCTGAACACCACATGAAATGAGGTTATAAAGAAGTGGATAAAAATAATTTTATATTTACTATTTTAAGGGGTTTTATTTTTTAAAAAAAATCCTAAATGTGCATTGATTCTTTGTACAGAATCAAGTGGCCTGCCACCCACTACCATAATGGCAGGTGAGTTTGAGGAACAGCCATGCATGACCTTTGGCCATCTGGAAAAACTTCCTCTCCTTCAAATTTTAGTTCAAGAACTGCCTTCCCTGAGAAGTCTTTTATAATTTCTTCAGGCAAGCCAAAGGTCCTATCTTTGCATGTCTAATGTATCTTGTACAACTCTCCAAATGTGCATAATAAATTGTAATGTAATGAGTTCATTTATCTGTACCCTCAATTGACTGCAAACTCCTTGAAATCAGAAGAGTGTATATTATTCATGTTTGTATTCCCAAAGCATTACAAAATGCCTGACAAATACTACATTTTTGAAAAACGAATGGGAACACAATTATCTCCTTGAGGTCAGAACAGGCATCTCTATGGTACACTGAAATGACCAGCTAAATTAGTCCACAAAACCAGTGATTAGTAAATCAGCTCCTCATGAAGGCAGTTTGGCATAATTGAGCCAAAGCAACTGCTGATTTGCAGTACTTCTCTCTGCTGTAACTCAGGGACCAGGGAAAAGACAAAGTAGGAGGAAACAGGGTACTCTTGATTCTCCCTTATATGTAGTTTTTGACCAGACCCAGAATTAGGAATTATAGCACATTGTTCATGGCCAGATTGGCAAAATTGGAGTACTCTCTTGGGATTCACAGTCTCGACCCTCATTCTTTCATGCTTTTCCAGAAAAGGTCATGTACAGTCATTTCTTTAGCCACCACCAACACTAGTGAGTCCCATATCCCTGTCTCTAGCCTAAAACTCTCTTTTGAGTGTTAGACACATAAATCCATCTATTAACTGGTTATTCCTCATAGGACATAGAACTCCCACTCCACTTTTCTTCCTACATTTCATTTCTTGGGAACTAGATTATGATGATCCCATCAACATCACTGAGCTGGAAACCCCATAGTCTTTTTAAACCTCCTCCTCTTAGGGCTGATACTCAAAATGCTATTGGTTGATATTTATATTGATTGTGCCACTAAACAAGTATGTGGATAGTATTTGGACTCCTATCAGGACTCAAGTTTTGTCATCATCATTTTCTAGCTATGTGAACTTTCACAATTTATTTAACATTTTTAGTCTTCAATTTTTAAATCTATAAAATGGGTACCTTATAGGTTACCTTCAGAGCATTATTTAGAAGATTAAATGAAATAAAGCTTATGACTATACTTAATGTAATCTTTAGCTCATAGTTTCTGAGAAATATTTTGTTAATACTTATTAGTATCGTTAGTCTTTTCAACACTACCTCTACTAATTACTTATTACTTTTCTCATCTTTCACTTCAGATATTGCATTACTTTCTTAGCTGAGATCAATGTTTTCAATCTTTTACACGTTTGCCTAAACTATGAAATGACTCTACAATAAATATTCTAAAAGACAGGGCTGACCAAGCCACTTTCTGTCAAATACTTTGGAGGATTTTTCATTACTTACCGAGTGTTTTGCACAGAATATTCTGTAGCAGTAGATATCAGATATGAATAAATGTTCTATTAAAAATTCCATGGTCAAATAATTGTGGAAAATGCTGATATTCTGTGAGTCATGCACATGGCTGTCCAAGAGAAAGTTAGAGTTTGCAGTGTTTCCCACACTTCTGTGACCATAGATACCTATATCAATGTCCATATAATTTTGGCAAAATTTTGATAGCATATAAATTTACATCTGTAAAATAAACTAGTGTTCTATTAGACATAGTTTGGAAATCACAGGACTACATAGTAAATTCTAAGCTAAGCATTAATTTAATAATCTGGTCCTAACTTATTTTCCATCACTATCACAAAACATACCACTATATAATAACACACTAATATTAACATAATATTAATGATAACAATATTACAATAACAGCTAATGTTTATTTTATTAAAAAGATTTTAAATCATCTTATGCATTTATATTTTGGCAAACAATCCAATTACACTCTTTTATTTATTTACTTTTTGAGATAGAGTCTTGCTCTGTCACTGAGTGCAGTGGTGCAATCTCGGTTCACTGCAACTTTTACCTCCCAGGTTAAGCAATTCTCATGCCTCAGCCTCCCAAGTAGCTGGGACTACAGGCACCCGCCACCATGTCCGGCTAATTTTTTGTATTTTTAGTGGAGATGGATTTCACCATGTTGCCCAGGGTGGTCTTGAACTCCTGAGCTCAGGCAATCTACCCACCTCAGCTTCCCAAAGTGCTAGGATTACAGGCATGAGCCACTGAGACTGGCCCAATTATACTTTTAGTTATTTTAAAATATGCAATTAAATTATTACTGACTATAGTCACCCTGTTGTGATAGCATATACTAGGTCTTATTCATTCATTCTACTTTTTTTTGTACCCGTTAACTATCCCCACTATCCTTCCCGGCCTCTGGTAACCATCCTTCTCTCTATCTCCAAGAGTTCAATTGTTTTAATTTTTAGCTACCACACGAGAACATGCTAAGTTTGTCCTTCTGTGCTGGGCTTATTTCACTTAACATAATGAACTCCAGTTTCATCCATGCTGTTGCAAATGACAGGATCTCATTTTTTTTTTATGGCTTACTAGTACTCCATTGTGTATATGTACCACATTTCCTTTATCCATTGACCTGTTGATGGACACTTGGGTTGCTTCCAAATTCTGGCTATTGTGAATAGGGCTGCATATATGGGAGTGCAGATATCTCTTCGATATACTGATTTTCTTTCTTTTGGGTGTACATAGGAGTGGGAGTGCTGGATCATATAGTAGCTCTAGTTTCAGTTTTTTGAGGAATCTCCAAACTGTTCTCCATAGTGGTTGTACTAATTTACATCCCTGCCAACAGTGTACGAGGGTTCCCTTTTCTCCCCACTGTCTCCAGCATTTGATATTGCCTGTCTTGGATGAAAGCCATTTTAACTAGGATGAAATGTCATCTCACTGTAGTTTTGATTTGCATTTCTCTGATGATCAATGATGTTGAGCACCTTTTCATATACTTGTTTGCCATTGGTATGTTTTCTTTTGAGAAATGTCTATTCAGATATTTTGCCCGTTTTTTGGTCACATTATTAGATTTTTTAATGGAGTTGTCTGAGCTTCTTATATGTTTTAGTTACTAATCCCTCATCAGGTACATAGTTTGCAAATATTTTCTCTTATTCTTTGGGTTGTCTCTTCACTTTGTTTTTTCCTTTGCTGTGCAGAAGTTTTTTAACTTGATGTGCTCTCATTCTTCCATTTTTGCTTTGGTTGCTTGTGCTTTTGGAATAAAACTCATGGAATCTTTGCCTACTCTCATATCCTGGAAAGTTTTCCCACTCTTTGCTTTTAGTAGTTTTATAGTTTGAGGTATTATATTTAAGTCTTTAATGGATTTTGATTTGAATTTTGTTTATGGCAAGAGATAGGGGTCTAGTTTCATTCTGCATATGGATATCCAGTTTTTCCAGCACTATTTATTGAAGAGAATGTCCTTTCCCCAGTGTATATTTTTGGCACCTTTGTTGAATGTGAGTTCACTGTAGATGTATGAATTTGTTTCTGGGTTCTTTATTCTGTTCCATTGCTCCAAGTATCTGTTTTCATACCAGTGCCATGCCGTTTTGGTTACTATAGCTCTGTAGTATAATTTAAAGTCAGGTAATATGATTCCTCCAGTTTTGTTCTCTTTGCTCAGCACAGCTTTGGCTATTCTGGATCTTTTGTGTTCCATAGAAATTTTTTTTTTGTATTTCTGTGAGGAATGTCATTGGTATTTTGATAGATATTGCATTGATTCTGTAGATTGTTTTGGGTAGTATGAACATTTTAACAATAGTGATTCTTCCAATCCATGAACATGGAATATCTTTCCATTTTTTTGTGTGCCCTTTTCAATTTCTTTCATCAATGTTTTGTAGTTTTCATTATAGAGCTCCTCTAATTCTTTAGTTAATTTCTAGGTATTTTATTTTATCTGTAGCTGTTATAAATGACATTGTTTTCCTGATTTTTTCTTGAGATTGTTTACTGGTGGCATATAGAAATGCTACTGATTTTTGTATGTCAGTATTGTATCCTGCACCTTTACTGGATTGTTTATCAGTTTGAATAGCTTTTCTGTGGAATCTTTAGGTTTTTCCAAATATAAAATCATATAATATATCTGCAAACAAGGATAATTTGACTTCTTTTTTTCCAATGTAGATGCCTTTTATTTTTTTCTCTTACCTGATTGCTCTTGCTAGGATTCCCAGTATTATGTTGAATAACACTGGAGAAAGTGGGTATTCCTGTCATGTTACAGATCTTAGAAGAAAGACTTTTAGTTTTTCCCCATTCAGTATAATATTAGCTGTGAGTCCTTTGTATATGGCATGAGCTATATTCCTTGTGTCCCCAGTTTCTTGAGGGTTTTTATCGTGAAGAGATATTGAATTTTATCAAAAACTTTTTAAGCATCAATTGAAATGATTATGTTGTTTTTGTCCTTCATTCTGTTGATATGACGTATCACATTGAAGGATTTGCATATGTTGAACCATCCTGGCATCCCTGGGATAAATCCCACTTGGTCTTGATGAATGATCTTTTCAATGTGCTGTTGAATTCAGTGTCCTAATATTTTGTTGAGGATTTTTGCATCAGTATTCATCAGTTATATTGACCTATAGTTTTTTTCTTTGATATGTCTTTGGTTTTGGTATAAGTGTAATACTGGCTTCATAGAATGAGTTTGGAAGTATTCCTTCTTCCTCTGTTTTTCAAAATAGTTTGAGTAGGATTGGTATTGTTTTTCTTTTTTTATTATTATTATACTTCAAGTTCTAGGGTACATGTGCATAACATGCAGGTTTGTTACATATGTATACTTGTGCCATGTTGGTGTGCTGCACCCATCAACTCGTCAGCACCCATCAACTCGTCATTTACATCAGGTATAACTCCCAATGCAATCCCTCCCTCCTCCACCCTCCCCATAGTAGGCCCCGGTTTGTGATGTTCCCCTTCCCGAGTCCAAGTGATCTCATTGTTCAGTTCCCACCTATGAGTGAGAACATGCGGTGTTTGGTTTTCTGTTCTTGTGATAGTTTGCTAAGAATGATGGTTTCCAGCTGCATCCATGTCCCTACAAAGGACACAAACTCATCCTTTCTTATGGCTGCATAGTATTCCATGGTGTATATGTGCCTCATTTTCTTCATCCAGTCTGTCACTGATGGACATTTGGGTTGATTCCAAGTCTTTGCTATTGTGAATAGTGCCACAATGAACATATGTGTGTATGTGTCTTTATAGCAGCATGATTTATAATCCTTTGGGTATATACCCAGTAATGGGATGGCTGGGTCATATGGTACTTCTAGTTCTAGATCCTTGAGGAATCGCCATACTGTTTTCCATAATGGTTGAACTAGTTTGCAGTCCCACCAACAGTGTAAAAGTGTTCCTATTTCTCCACATCCTCTCCGGCACCTGTTGTTTCCTGACTTTTTAATGATTGCCATTCTAACTGGTGTGAGATGGTATCTCACTGTGGTTTTGATTTGCATTTCTCTGATGGCCAGTGATGAGCATTTTTTCATGTGTCTGTTGACTGCATAAATGTCTTCTTTTGAGAAGTGTCTGTTCATATCCTTTGCCCACTTTTTGATGGGGTTGTTTGTTTTTTTCTTGTAAATTTATTTGAGTTCTTTGTAGGTTCTGGATATTAGCCCTTTGTCAGATGAGTAGATTGCAAAAATTTTCTCCCATTCTGTAGGTTGCCTGTTCACTCTGATGGTAGTTTCTTTGGCTGTGTGTAAGCTCTTTAGTTTAGTTAGATCCCATTTGTCAATTCTGGCTTTTGTTGCCATTGCTGTTGGTGTTTTAGACATGAAGTCCTTGCCCATGCCTATGTCCTGAATGGTATTACCTAAGTTTTCTTCTAGGGTTGTTATGGTATTAGGTCTAACATTTAAGTCTCTAATCCTATTGTTTTTCTTTAAATGTTTGCTAGAATTCAACAGGGAAGTCATCAGGTCCCAAGATTTTTCTGTGTTTTTTTTTTTTTTTTTTTTTTTTTTTTAAATTCTGGAAGACTTTTTACTATGGCTTCAATTGTGTTACTTGTTATTGGTCTGTTCATGTTTTGAATCGCTTAATGGTTCAATCTTGGCAGGTTGTATGTGTTTAGGAATTTATTCGTTTCTTTTAGATTTTCTAATTTGTTGGCATATAGTTACTTATACTAGCCACTAATCATCCTTTGAATTTCTGCAGTATCAGTTTTTATAATGTGTCCTTTTTTTGGCTCTGATTTTATTTATTTGGACCTTCTCTCTTTTTTCGTATTTAGTCTGGCTAAAGGTTTGTCAATTTTGCTTATGTTTTTAAAAAACAAACTTTTTGTTTCATTGATCTTTTGTATTTTCTTCATTTCAAATTCTTATCATTCTGCTCTGATCTTTATTATTTCTTTTCTTCTGATAAGTTGGGGTTTGGCTTGCTCTTGCTTTTCTAGTTCTGTAAGATGCATCATTAGGTTGTTTATTTGAAGTCTTTCTTCTTTTTTGATGTACGTACTTTTGGCTATAAAATTCTCTGTTAGTACTGTTTTTGCCGTATGCCATAGGTTTTGGTAAATTATATTTCCACTACCATTTGTTTCAAGACAATTTTTATTTTCTAGAAAATTTTTATTTTATTTTCCTTCTTAATCTCTTCATCGATCCACTTGTTGTTCAATGATATATTGTTTAACATCTTTGTGCTTTTATAATTTCCAAAATTCCTTGTGTTAATGATTTCTAGTTTTATTCCATTTTTGTCAGAGGAGGTGCTTGTTTCATTTGTTTAATGTTTTAATACTTGTTTCATGATCTAACTTATAGTCTATCCTTAAAAATGATCTATGTGCAGGGGAGAAGAATGTGTATTCTACAGCCATTAGATGAAATGTTCTGTAAATATGTATTAGATCATATTTGGTCTATAGTGCAGATTAAGTCCAATATTTCTTTGTTGAATTTCTGTCTGGATAATGCTGAAAGTGGGGTGTTGAAGTCTCTAGCTATTATTGTTTTGGGGCCTATCTATCTCTTTAGCTCTAATAATGTTAACTTTATGCTCCAGTGTAAGACGCATATATATTTTAAATTGTTATATTCTCTTTCTGAACTGACCTTTTTATAATTATATAATGACCTTCTTTGTCTCTTATAGTTTTAGCCTCGAAATCTATTTTGTCTGACATAAATATTTTCCCATCCCATTATTTTCAGTCTCTGTGTCTTTATAGGTGAAGTGTGTTTCTTGTAGGCAACAGATCATTGTTAATTCTTTTTTGAATCCATTCAGCCATTTTGTGTCTTTTTATTGGAAAGTTTAGTCAATTTACATTCAATGTTATTATTGATAAGTAAGAACTTACTCCTGCAATTTTAAAATTTTAAAAGTTACTTTTTTTTTCTGTTTGTTTTGTGGTCTTCTCATGCTTCTTTCTTTCCTGTCTTCCTTTTAGTGAAGCTGATTTTCTTTAGTGGTATGCTTTAATTTATTGCTTTTTATTTTTTGTGTACTTATTGAATGTTTTTTGACTTGAGGTTACCATGAAGCTTGTAAATACTCTCTTTTTTTTTTTTTTTTTTTTTTTTGAGATGGAGTCTCGCTCTGTTGCCCAGGCTGGAGTGCAGTGGTGCAAGCTCTGCTCACTGCAAGCTCCACCCCCTGGGTTCATGCCATTCTCATACCTCAGCCTCCCAAGTAGCTGGGACTACAGGTGCCTGCCACCATGCTTGGCTAATTTTTTTGTATTTTTAGTAGAGATGGGGTTTCACCATGTTAGCCAGGGTGGTCTTGATCTCCTGACCTTGTGATCCCCCTGCCTCAGCCTCCCAAAGTGCTGGGATTACAGGTGTGAGCCACCATGCCCGGCCATAAATACTATCTTCTAACCCATTATTTTAAACTGATGACAAGGTGGGGTGGGAGTGGTGGCTCATGCCTGTAATCCCAGCTCTTTGGGAGGCTGAGGTGGGTGGATCACCTGAGGTCAGGAATTCGAGACCAGCCTGGCCAACATGGTGAAACCCCATCTCTACTAAAAAATACAAAAATTAGCCAGGCATGGGGTTGTGCACTTGTAATCCCAGCTACTTGGGAGACTGAGGCAGGAAAATTGCTTGAGTCTAGGAAGTGGAGATTGCAGTGAGCCAAGATTGCACCATTGCACTCCAGCCTGAGGGACAGAGCAAGACTCCATCTCAAAAAATAAATAAATAAATAAATAAAATAAACAAATAAATAAAAATAAACTAATGACATCTTAATACTGATTGTATAAACAAACATGCAAAAAGTAAACTAACAAAAACTCTTCACTTTAACTTTGCCTACTTTTAAAATTTTTGTTTCTCTTTATGTCTCATTGTGCTGTCTTAAAAAGTTGTTATAGTTATTATAGTTATTATTTTTCATCATTTAGTCTTTCTACTTAAGTCAAGAGAAGATTGTACACTACAATTACAGTGCTATACTTGTGAAAGAAGTATATCTTGGGTCCCCAAAGTCACCAAGCTAAAGGGAACAGTCAAGGGGGGAATTGCTTAGAACCAACCGGCCTCCCATTCTGTTCAAAGCTGCCCCTCTGCTTACTGAGATAAATGCATATCTGAATATTTGCTTTGGAGAGGCTAATCAGAAACTCAAAAGAATGCAACCATTTGTCTCTTTTCTATCTATGACCTGGAAGCCCCCTCCCTGTTTGAGTCATCACACCTTTCCAGACTGAACCAGTGTTCACCTTACATTTGTTGATCAATGTCTCATATCTCCCTAAAATGTATAAAACCAAACTGTGCTCTGACCACCTCGGGCGTATGTCATCAGAACCTCCTGAGGCTGTGTTATGGGTGCCTGTCCTCAACCTTGGCAAAATAAACTTTCAAAATTAACTGATACCTGTCTCAGATTTTTGAGATTCATATACTACCATGTGCTTTTTTCTGTGTTTACTATTGCCAGTGAGCTTCATAACTTCAGATGACTTCTTCTTGCTCATTAACATTGTTTTCTTTCAGATTGAAGAATTCCCTTTAGCCTTTCTTGTAGGATAGGTCTGGTGGTGATGAAATCCCCCAACTTTTGTTTGCTTGGGGGATTTAATGCTTAATGGATATCTTCACCAGATATACTATTCTAGGTTAAAAGTTTTTTTTTTTTTTTTTTTTTTTTTTCTCCCAGCACCTTAAATATGTCATCCTGTCAGAGGCATGAGAACCAGAACAACTCCATCTTGAATAGAAGCTGGGTAAAATGAGGCTGAAACCTACTGGGCTGCATTCCCGGACAGTTAAGGCATTCTAAGCCACAAGATGAGATAGGAGGTCGACACAAGATACAGGTCATAAATACCTTGATTATAAAAGATGTTGCAGTAAAGGAGCCAGCCAAAACCCACCAAAAACAAAATGGCGATGAGAGTGACCTCTGGTTGTTCTCCCTGCTACACTCCCACCAGCGCCATGACAGTTTACAAATGCCATGGCAATGTCAGCAAGTTACCCTATATGTCTAAAAAGGGGAGGGATGAATAATACACTCCCCCACCTTTTTTTTAAGCATATCATCAAGAAATAACCATAAAAATGGGTATGGAGTAACCATTTATGGAGTAACCATTCTTTTATTTCTTTACTTTTTTAATAAACTTGCTTTCACTTTGCATTGCAGACTCACCCTGAATTCTTTCTTGTGTGTGATCCAAGAACCCTCTCTTGGGGTCTATATTGGAATCCCTGTCCTGTAACATATTTCTGGTGACCATGAAGGGACTATAATGCGGAAATCCTGACCCAACGGCTACTTTTGAGTAGGGATTGGAGTCCCATAACATCTTTCTGGCGACCACAGAAGTGACTATAACTGTGGAAACCCCTGTCCCAAAGGCTAACTTTAGGTAAGTGATGGGGTCCAGTAACATCTTTCTCACAAACCACAAAAGGGACAATACTGAGGAGACTCACCCCCTGCTTCCCCCACCCCCACCCCCACACCCCAGCCCATCAACCTGAAGGAAACAGACTGCAGCACTGATTGGATGAGTTTGGGCAAGTGGTGGAGTACCTGGGTGAAGAATGGGTTTCTGTCAGAGGCCCTACTTAGGGGAGTTAGAGTCTCTCCTAAGACAGAGTAGGTTAGAGGCCCCTCTTAATAAAAGGCAAGGACGCTTGACAGACCTTGGATTAGAGACCCAATTTAGGAGGGTTAGAGTCCCTTCTAAGATTTAGGGAGTTAGAGGCCCCTTTCGGTAAAGTCCCTCTCGGCTAAGAACAGGTTTGGCACTAATGAATGTTAACTGCTATTCTCTTTGGGCTAATCTGCCTTGCACTCATTGCTGATGGCTGTGGATGACAGGGCTGGGCATGTACAGGATCATGGGACATAGGGAGCTTTTTCCTCCCTAAAACGGGAAACTTGAGAGCTGATGGGACTGCTAGAAAAGATTCCTTTGCTACCGACAAGTGACTGCTTGAACTTTTCACTGTTGCTGCAATGAGTGGATCTTTTCTCTGGCCTCCCTAAGCTCTTTACTGTCCCCACCCTGCCACAGGCAATACTTTCCATCTCTACTTTTCCTTTCCTATCTTTTCTGTTACTCAGGCAACCATCTTGCCCAGAGACCACGTGTGGAAACTTCAAGTCAGAGGTTGGATTAACAATGACAGGGCCCATTTAGGGGCAAATTTAATCCTTGATGGTTCTATTGGCTACTAAGCAGAGTGGCTAATGTTTATGTTTTATCACATGTATTTTGCTCTGGCCAGAACAAAGAAAAAATAATTTTCCTTTATGATATGACTTGGCCCCCAGGGCAATGGTGCTGCAAGCCAGATCACTAGGGCCACTCAGGGAAAGGGAAGCCAGAAGCCTGGCATGCCGGCAAAAGGGTTAGAATTTCTTACCAGTCAGATTTCCAGCTTCTTTCTCTCTGTACAAACAGTTGAATGAATGGAAAAAATATCAACATTTATCTCCTCTGTAAAGTTTTCACTAATATGAAAAAGAATTCTAAGGTTAGTCTTAAGCTGGTGTATTTTGTGCGATGAATCCATTTTCTGCGTCGAGGGATACTTTAGCATAAAACATGGGCTTAGAACACCTATAAACCCACTTTTCAAGATGACCCAGCAAAAACAAACAAAAAAATGGGATGAAGTCTCCACCTTGTTTTTTGCCCTTAGGAGCTTGACCTTTTAACCATGTGGCACACTTTCTCTTGGTCTCCACCTTCCAGGGAACAGGAATTTTAGAGTTCATGTCATAGTTAGCTCTAAAAAATATGTCAAATAGTTAAAACACTTTGCAATCTCAAAATGAACTACTCTGGACTCCTTCTGGGAAAAGGAATGGAGACTGCCCTGTGCTGTGTAGCTCAGTAGCTAAGGTTTTACTCTTTCACAGTGGTGGTCTGGGTTGGATTCCCCACATAGGAAGTAAGTTATTTCTGGTTTATTATCTGTGTGACCTTGTCTAGTCTCTTCTTCTCCACAGACTGTCTTAAATTTCCCTTTCTTTAAGCACCCGGGAAGTTACCTTTGGTAAAGTTCAAAAGCCAGAAATATGGGCCGTTTGCATAAGAAATTCTAAAAGGACTTTATTAAAAACTGCTATGGTTAAAAATCAGTTTAATTAAAAGCAGATATTCAAGCTCTACAGCCTGGACTACTTGGGAAAAACAGGAGACACCAGAGACCCCTTTCCTGGCCCTGTTCGTCTAAGGGCTCCACCCTAAAGCCAGCAATTCAATTAAGAAACTGCAAAACTGGCTGGGTGCTGTGGCTCTTGCCTGTAATCCCAGCACTTTGGGAGGCCAAGCTGGGTGGATCACCTGGGGTCAGGCATTCCAGACCAGCCTGGCCAACATAGTGAAACGCCGTCTCTACTAAAAATACAAATAGTCAGGTGTGGCAGCACACGCCTGTAATCCCAGCTACTTGGGAGGCTGAGGCAGGAGAATCACTTTAATTTTGGAGACGGAGGTTGCAGTGAGCTGAGATCACGCCACTGCATTCCAGCCTGGGTGACAAAGTGAGACTCCATCTCAAAAAGAAAAAAAAGAAACTTAAAAACTGGCAATTGAAAAATCTTATACCTACTGTAGTAATCTTCTTTCTTTCTGTGTAGCTATATATATGTTGTGTGTAATGCTTAAATAAAAGAGCTCCAATTAACTGGCTGAAAAAAAACAAGCACTTAAATCAACTATTTTGAAAGCAAAATAAAAACTGTAGTGCTTTTTAGTTCATGTAAGTTTAGTCATCTTTGGGAAACAAAAACAGCTTTAATAATGATTGATAAAGTAAAAACATTTAGTCTTAATTATGTAGGTTAGATATTAAGTTTGCTAAATGCTTTAAGATCATAAACTGCTTCTTTAACTTTTGAAAATTGTCCAATTTGCCTACCTTAAAACCAGTAGATTCTAGATAAGGCCTAAGGACATGTGGAATTAGCCATGCCCCTTAGCTATATAAAGATTATAAAGAAAGATATTTTATATAAGAAAGGATCCTACATAGTAAATTCTTGTCCTAAAGTAAAATGACTGGTTGTTTAAAGGAGGAATGTTTAAGGCAAGTCAGAAAGTCCAAGAATGTCTCAGATGATTTTTGTAAGTCATGAAAGGATTTATAAAAGGGAATTTATGCAAGAAATGTTGTACAATTCAAAGGTTGTTAGGCCTCCTAAATGCTTTGTAAAATGACACTATGACTCTTACTGTACAACTTGCCTGCTTAAGTAAGGTAAAGCCTGGACACATGTGGAGTTAGCCATGTCCCCTAGCTATGCTGGAGGGTCAGCTTTTATCTGCACTTATGCCTAGGTGTGTCTAGGCTCCACACCTGGCACATAATTAAAATCTTGAACTTACCAAGGTTTTCACCAAAAATAAGAGTTGGTAAGAGTTAACATTGTAACATGTAATTGAGACTACCGAAGAAACAATTTTACATGCAAGGTGTGTAGGAAAAGTGAAATGTGTTTTTGGTAAACAAACAAACAAACAAAAGATTATAAGAAGGCATGGGAATATGGATTTTTCTTGCCTAAAGAGTTAAAGGATTGTTTTAAGTTAGGATAAAGCTGAAGGTTTAAGGAAGTTGTGAAAGGTTTGTGAAAAATTAATTGTAAAAGAGATTCTGTGTGAACATATTGGCTAAAGTTAAAGGGGTATTCAGGTTTTTTGTTTTTGTTTTTGTTTTTGTTTTCTGAGATGGAGTTTCACTCTTGTTGCCCAGGCTGGAGTGCAATGGCATGATCTTGGCTCACCGCAACCTCTGTCTCCCAGGTTCAAGTGATTCTCCTGCCTTAGCCTCCCCAGCAGCTGGGATTACAGGCATGTGCCACCATGCCTGGCTAATTTTGTATTTTTAGTAGAGATGGGGTTTCTCCATGTTGGTCAGGCTGGTCTCAAACTCCCGATCTCAGGTAATCTGCCTGCCTCAGCCTCCCAAAGTGCTGGGATTATAGGCGTGAGCCACCACACCTGGCCCGGGGTATTCAGTTTTTCTGTAAACTGAACATTGGAATAAAAGCACAACAGGTTTTTCTTAGAGCAAAAACCTACTTATGATCTCCTCTTTAACAAAAATTTGTAAAACTGGCATTTGGTTTTCTTTGGGCTGTATTTGTACAAATGTGTAATTGGCATATGTGATCCAAAATTATAGGAAACTCATAATTCTGATATCACTTAGTTTACATTATCAGTAATAATTATAATTGTGTTGAATTATTGTATGCCACAGAGGTAACCAAATTTCTTTGTCAATTGTATTTTTAACTGTGGCTGTCTTAAGATGTTTTATCATCCAAAAACAATTGTTTCCTTGTCTTAATCCTCTTTAGAAGTTGGTTTATAATCAGTTACAGAACTCTAACATGTGTTCTTAAATTCAGGTTTTCTGATAACTTTGGAGGTGGCGACATCAGAATAGAGGAAAAAACTTTCAGAATTCTCATAGAGAGCTAAAATGTACATAACTGTCAAACAGAAGATAACTACATGGACTAAATTGAAGAAGTCTAATCTTTTAACTTTGCTTAAAACACTGCTGGTCCTTTGTTTTGTTTTTCAGAGTAAAGAAAACATTTCTTTTGAGTTGTTTACAGCTTTTAACAATTGAGTAAAGTATACTTCTCTAAACAAAATTTGGAGCATATTTGTTTCTCTCTACCTGATTTCTCCAAAATTCAGAAACAATTTGTGAGTATTCTTAATTTATGGTAATATAGTTATTTGCATAAGTGCGGTAAGAATTTGTTTTCTTTCGTAACAGGATATAATTGGAGAAACTGGTTATTTTGGCAATGCTTTGACTGGAATGGTGAGCTTTCCTTTAAGGAATCAAACTTGACTTATATTGCCAATAAAAGCCCTTTGGGGAAGTGGCCTCATACCTTGCCTACACAGTTCCTGTACAGGGTTTCTGACCTATATGGTAAGTAAAGAAGGTCACTTTCTCACAGGTCCAGGAGTCCCAAGTTATCTTGGGACCTCAAAAGGAGAGGAGTTTACCCATACTCATAGGTATTTGAGGGTAAAAACCCATGCCAGGGCTCGGGTTTTAAAAAGTCTTATGTGAGATTCCTTCTATGGAACAGAGTTCATCAAAGCCAATTTAAAAAGGGCTTTTGTGAAAAATAATTATTCTTGCTGTACTTTATAAAAATAATCAGGCCAAGTATAATAAAACAAATTGGTCTTATGATTTGTCTTTAGTAAAAATTGGAAACTGGAGAGAGAAATATTATGTTTCAAGAACTATGGTACACTTTTTATTAAATTCTAGTCTCATTAATTGTTTTAAGTTTGTTTCTGCAATTTAGGGTAACCCTGCTTATTCCAGTGAACCAATCAGTGATCTCTGACTGCTGCTTAGAGTAAACAAGAGGGATGGGTAATGTAAAATTCTGGATCAGCATTCTAATTCTGGGCACATTACGATTAGCTAACAACTCCATATCAGCTTAGTTCCAACAGTTGCCCAGTTCATGAAAAGCCTTCTAATTTAGTTTACTTGAAATAACTTTATTTCTTTTGCTTTACTCTTGTGGAATATATTGCTGTTGTACTCTTTGTGTAGGAATACGGACAAGCTTACTGAATGTTTTCTTAAACTAAACACTTAATCTTCTAGGTATCATCTCTTGTCGAAACTCAAGAGTCATGAATGACCTTTGCTATACTGATGCTTTCTGAGTGAGCTCCTCTCTACCCTGAACACAGGAGACCCTCATAGTTACTCAGGAATGTCATCACCCTTATTCACCCTGAAGAAGTTACAGAAGATGGACCTTCATCACTCTGCAACCCCTAGGATTAAGGGTTCTCTTGTAAAAAGGAAGGAGGAAATGTCAGAGGCACGTGAACCAGAACAACTCCATTTTGAGTAGGAGCTGGGTAAAATGAGACTGAAACCTACTGGGCTTCATTCCCAGACAGTTAAGGCATTCTAAATCACAGGATGAGGCAGGAGGTTAAGACAAGATACAGGTCCTAAAGACCTTGCTGATAAAACAAGTTGCAGTAAAGGAGCTGGCCAAACCTGCCAAAATCAAATGGCAATGAGAATGACCTCTGGTCATTCTCACTGCTACACTCCCACCAGCGCCATGACAGTTTACAAGTTACCCTATATGGTCTAAAAAGGGGAGGCATGAATAATCCACCTCTTTTAAAATATATCATCAAGAAATAACCATAAAAATGGGTAACCAGCAGCCCTTGGGGCTGCTCTGTCTATGGAGTAGCCATTGTTTTGTTCCTTTACTTTCTTAATAAACTTGCTTTCACTTTGCATTGCAGACTCACCCTGAATTCTTTCTTGTGTGAGATCCAAGAACCCTCTCTTGGGGTCTGGATCAGAACCCCTGTCCTGTAACAATGCCACTCTCCTGTAAGGTTTCTACTGAAAAGTCCGCTACCAGACATGTTGGAGCACCATTGTATGTTATTTTTTTCTTTTATCTTGCTGCTCTTAGAATCCTTTGTTTATCCTTGACCTTTGGGAGTTTGATTATTAAATGTCCTGAGGTAGTCTTCTTTGGGTTAAATCTGCTTGCTGTTCTGTAACCTTCTTATACTTGAATAATGATGTCTTTCTCTACGTCTGAGACGTTCTCTTATCTCATTGCATGAACTCTCTACTCCTACCTGCTTGCCTACCTCCTCTTCAAGGCCAGTGACTCAGATTTGTGATTTTGAGGCTATTATCTAGATGTTGTAGGTGTGCCTCCTTCTTTTCTATTCTTTTTTCTTTATCTCTTGTGTGTTTTTTCAAATAGTCTGTCTTCAAGCTCACTAGTTCTTTCTTCTGCCTGTTCAATTCTGCTCTTAGGAAACCAATGCATTCTTCAGTATGTCAGTTGCATTTTTAAACTCCAGAATTTCTAAGTGATTCTTTTAAACTATTTTCAATTTCTTTGATAAATTTATCTGACAGGATTCTGAATTCATTCTTTGTGTTATGTTGAACTTCTTTGAGTTTCCTCAAAACAGCTATTTTGAATTCTCTGTCTGAAAGGTCACATATCTCTGTCTCACCTGGATTGGTCCCTGGGGACCTATTTAGTTTGCTTGGTGATGTTATGCTTTCCTGGATGCTCTTGATGTTTGTGGATGTCTGTCAGTGTTTGGACATTGAAGAAATAGGTATTTATTGTAATCTTCACAGTTTGAGCTTTTTTGCACCTGTTCTTCTTGGTAAGGCTTTACAGCTATTTCAAGGGACTTGGGTGTTGTTTTAATTTTTTTGTTGCTGTTCTTTTTCACTGCTCCAGTCAAAGGAGAGACTTGGGTGTTTTGATCTAAGCCATATCTGCATTAGTAGGCACCCCAAGCCTAGTAACATTGGTGTTTTGCATACTTATAGAAGTACCACCTTGTCAGTCTTAAACAATAGCCAGAAGAATTATTTGGATTATTAGGTAGAGACTCTTGTTCTCTTCCCTTATTTACTGCCAGGCTACCACCTGTGTTTGCTCAAGGCCTTAGGGGTCTACGATCAGCATGCAATGAAGCTAGCCAGTCTTATGCCCTTTGCTTCAGGGCGATAAGTTCTCCCAGGGCCTGGACAGCTCCAGAGATGCTGTCTAAGAGCCAGGGACTGGAGTAAAAAAACCTTGTAAATCTACCTGGTGCTCCATTCTTTGCAGCTATGCTGGCATTCAAATCATGAGATACCAGGGAAGGAAGAATAGCTTCTTCCCATGGCCATCACCCCATAGCCCATGGGGAATACTGCCAAGCTACTGTTGATGTTTACTTAAGGCTCAGGACTCTTCAGTCAGCTTATGGTGAATGCTGCCAAACCTGGGACTCACCCTTCAGGGTAGTGGGCTCCACTCTTGCCTACGGCAGGTCCAGAAATGATATTCAAGAGCTAAGACCTAGAACTGGGGACCGTAAGAGTCCACCTGATGCTCTACCTCACTGTGGCTGAGCTGGTACCTAAGATGCATGACAAAATCCCCTTTACTTTTCCCTCTGCTTTTCTTAAGCAGAAGGAATCTCTCACTTTAGCCACCACAACTAGAAATGTGCTGGGTCTCACCTGAAGCCAGTATGTCTCAGAGTCTCACCTAAAGCCCACGGCTACTACGGTGGTACTACCGGTGTAGTGTTGCTGATTATTCAGGGACCAAAAGCTCTTTAGTCAGCAGCTGATGAATCCTGCCAGGACTTAGTCCTTCCTCTAAGGATGGTGGGTTCCCTTCTGGCCCAGGGTGTGTCTAGAAATGTCATCTGGGAGCTAGGGCCTGGAATGAGGGCCTCATGACTCTGCCTGTGTCCTATCCAACTGTAGCTAAGCTGGTATTCAAGTTGCAAGACAAAGTCCTCTTTACACTTCCTTCTCCTCAAGCAGAAGGGAGTCACTTTCATTTGTGGGAGCTGTGCTGCCTGGGGTTGGGGGAGGGGTGGTACAAACATTCCCTTAGTCACCTCAGCTGGTGTCTCACTAAATTTCATGCCTTCCGTGTCCACTAGCTCTGAGCCCAGCACAGCACTAGAACTTGCCTATGAGTTGCAGCCCTTGTGCCCTAAACTGCCTTTCAAGCTTATTTAGGACTCCAGAGAACTTTAGCTTGTGGTGGTGAAACTTACCAAAGCTTGAGTTCCAATTGCTGACGTAGATGATTCACCTGTGGCTAGGGCTTATCTAAATGCTCCCTCTGTGGGTATTGGCTGAGTTCAGCTTGTTTTTGCTTTCTGCTGTGACAGGGCAGCACTGAGTTCCAATGCAAAATCCCACAATCACTGTGCTCTTCCTCCCACAAGTGCACAGATTCTCTCTGTCAGGTGGCCGCTGCTGGGGGGTTGGGGAGAGGTGGCGTCAGTGATTCAAGACTATTTTTCCTACACTCTTCAGTGCTGCTTTCAGTGATATAAAGTTAAAACCAGGCACTGTGATTGCTCACCTGATTTTTTGTTTTTATGAAGCTGTATTTTTGTGTGTAAATAGTTGTTAAATTTGATGTTCCTGTTGGGGGACACTCAGTGGAGGCTTCTATTTGACCACCTTGCTCTGCTCCTCTCAACAACTCATGTTTATTAAGGGATGACTCTATGCTAGAAACCATGTTCAGCTCTCTGCTGCATTATCTCATTTAATTCTCATACAACCCCATTAGAGAGTGTTGCTGTTATCTCTGATTAATACACAGAGGTACCCAAGGCATAGAGAGAATAAGTAGTCAAGGTCACTCATCTGGTAAATGGTAGAGTTCTTTGAACTCTTCACTGATTCCCCCAGTTCAGAGGTAATCACTTTATCTTCTTGGTCTCCAAACCAATGACATTTATCGTCTCAACTAAATATTAATAACTCTATTTATGAACCCACCAGAACTTGAGTTCTGTGATGGCAGAGAATATGTCTTCCTCATTATTATAGTTCCAATATCTAGCATAGAGCATCCATATGTATATTTATGGATTGAAATATTAGTGAGGTGGTTGACCTCTGAACCTTTGTTAAATATTATCTAGTTTTATAACTGGAATCACACACACACACGCACACACACCCACCCATACGCACACACACCCACCCATACACTTAGTTCCTTTTAACCTACTATTTCTTCTATCTATCCACTTGTTTATATGTTTATTGAGGTCTAGTAGGTACAGCTTGGGCTTTAGTATTCTATGTATTAACCAGTAGCAGTTCTAATCCATTCTGTGTTTATATGTTAGTCAGAGATATGGAGTCATTAGGAAACACAGTATGTACGGAGCGCTGCAGGAATGACGGTTAAGTTACCCATCCTCTTTGGTTCCTGAGGCAGTGATCACTGGAGACTGGTTCTGCTGGGGTCTGCTTCTGTCTAATTAAATCAAACACTCCCTAAAGACCTAGTAGGGTAGAAGCTATCTCCTCACCCCAGGGATTCCGAAGGATGAGGTACAAATAACGTCCTGTTTCATTCCAGAGAGTGCATCTGGCAGCTCCTTCCCCATGTTGGAGAATAACTTTCTCTTCAACTGGGGTAAGTTTTGGGGCAGGGAATAAATGTTTGCTTCCTAGGATTTTTAGGTTTTCCTGAAATAAATCCAATAAACTGTTGATTCAGACAAGATCTTCACAATTCTTCTGGACAGTGTATTATAAGTACACACTATCTAAAGTGTGTATCTTGACATCTTGAACTGCTGCAGACATTTCTCCTATCAGGGCTGGGACTAGGGCTAATATTTTTTCTGGAATATTAAAGTATTTTAAATATATTGAAATATTTAAAAGTAAGTATATTAGAACTCATAACATCAGTATAAATTTAAATATTTTATTTAGATAAAAATTAGAATTTAAACAAATTTTACTGGCTTTAGTAGAAGAAATAATGAATAATATATCCAAAATAAAATTATGGAAAAAATTAGCTATTAACAATACATGAAAACATTTATAAGGGCTTCAGACTCCAAACAATAGCTCAGTATATAGCACTGTCAGATCCTATCTTTATTTAAAATTTTAATATTGTGTTCATTGTGAAGTTTTTGCATTAATTTTCTTTCTAAAACATTATATTAAAGTATTTATCTTGCTTACTGTGTTTTTTAGTACCCACTTAAATTTTGCACTCAAGGTAAGTGTCTCACTCATCTCACCTTATTTCTGGTCTTAGGAGAGTCAACACCTGGAGGGCTAAGAGAGTTATAAAGAAGTGGATCCCCCGATAATGTCTTGAATCTTTAGATAAACCTGATAGTAGAGTCATATTTTTCAGTTACAGGCCAAAGACATTCCCTTTGTTGCAGGCCAAAATTGAGTTGGATTTTTTCTTATTCATAATATAAACTGACCTGATAGACAGAAAAAAGAATTACCTTACACATTTTAATCTTCAATTTTCTTTTTTAAACTTAACTACAGAAGGCTGGGCATGGTGGCTCACACCTGTAATCCCAGCACTTTGGGAGACTGAGGCGGGTGGATCACCTGAGGTCAGGATTCAAGACTAGCCTAGCCAACATGGCCAAACTCTGTCTCTATAAAAATACAAAAATTAGCCAGACACGGTGGTGTGCGCCTGTAGTCCCAGCTACTTGGGAAGCTGAGGCAGGAGAATCTCTTGAACCTGGGTGGTAGAATTTGCAGGAGCCGAGATCATGCCACTGTACTCTAGCCTGGGCAACAGAGTGAGACTCTGTCTCAAATAAACAAACAAACAAACAAACTGTATGCCATGATGAATACTTTTTAATTTTTAATGGAAGCAAAACATTCCATTGTAATGTGTGTACCATAATTTATTTATTGTCCTATTGATGGATATGAGAGTTTTAGCAGTTTCTTTTGCCATTGCAGCAGTGTACCAAAGAATATCATTATAGATATATCTCTATGTTCTTATGCTGTAATTTCAGCAGGTAGTTGCCAAAAGTGATATTATCAGATTAAATGATTTGAACAATTAGAATTCTTAATAGCTACTGTTAAATTACTTTCCAAAATCACTGTACTAAGTTGGCTGCCACCAGCAGTGGCAGCTGTTTTCCAATATAATAAGAGAATTATGACATTTCAAGATGATGTTAATTTCATTTCTTGAAATTTTGTGAGGTCAAACATCTATTCATATGTATATTGGTCATCTGTTTATTGCGTTGACTTTATCTATTTTGATTCTTTGCATATTTTCTAATTTTTTTTGTTAATTATACCAACTTTTAGTGTTTAAGAGTATATTAACCTCGTTTTTTTTTTTTTTTTTTTTTTTTTGAGACGGAGTCTCGCTCTGTAGCCCAGGCTGGAGTGCAGTGGCCGGATCTCAGCTCACTGCAAGCTCCGCCTCCCGGGTTCACGCCATTCTCCGGCCTCAGCCTCCCGAGTAGCTGGGACTACAGGCGCTGCCACCTCGCCCGGCTATTTTTTGTATTTCTTAGTAGAGACGGGGTTTCACCGTGTTAGCCAGGATGGTCTCGATCTCCTGACCTCGTGATCCGCCCATCTCGGCCTCCCAAAGTGCCGGGATTACAGGCTTGAGCCACCGCGCCCGGCCCGAGTATATTAACCTCTTGTATGTTACATGTTTTGTGTTTTTTTCCTCTGAAAATTGTTATTTATTTATTAAGTTTTTATACAATTGCATCATTCAGTGGCTACTTTCTATGAAATTTTGTTTTCTTTTCTCAGTTAGATCTTTCCAACCTTCAAAACATTTTATCATGTTTTTGCTTCAGACCCCCATTGAAGTTTAAAAAATATTTTTATAGTTTTACCTTAAAAATGTACATCTTTAATTAATCTGGAATTTCTATTTGTTTACTGAGTGAGGTGGGAACTAATTTTATTCTCTTACAAAAATAATATAGTCTAATATCTCAAAGCCATTAATCGAATAGGCTTTCCTTTCCCCCACTAAATTGAATGCTACTTTATCACATTTTGAATTCTAAATATATTTTTATTGGTTTCTAACATGTCTATTAAGTCGTACTGATCCACGTAATAGCAATAACTAGCATTTGTTTAGTGTTTCTCTTCCAGACACTATGCTGGGCAGTTTACAGAAAGTATTTAAATTAATTCTTGCAAAATAAGTGTGGATAGTTCTATATCACAGATCAGGCTAAATTTCTGAGATGTGAAAAACTCTTTTTGCCAATAATCAGAAAATCAGAAGGCTAGGATTTGAACCTGGGAAAGGCTTCCCCTATAATGAAACTTTAAGCTGTGACTTGGAAGATCAGTAGGACTTTGACAAACACTAAAGATAGAAAAGTATGTTCCAGGTTAGGGTAAAAACTTAAGAAAAGTCATGAAAGTTAGAAACCCAGGTTTTGTGTAGAGAATATTCAGTATAAGCAGGCCTGCAATTACAGCACTTTGGGAGGTAGAGGCAAGAGGATCCTGCAGGCCAGGAGTTTGAGACCAACTTGGGTAACATCGTGAGACCCCTCTCTACAAAAAATTTAAATCTTAAAAAAATTCATAGAAATTTTTGAAAGCCCTATTGGGAAGACATTGGGAAGGCTCCATACCTGTGGTCTTAGAGAAGTTTCTTAATTAGACCCTTTCGGAGGTACTCTCTTGTTCATGCATCTGTGTTGCCAATGGAAGCTTCTCTTTGGAAACTTCTTTGTTTTCTTCCTAGGCTACATCTGAAATGGGCATTGTGAGCCAGGTGTGGTGGCATGCACCTGCCATCCCAGCTACTCAGGAGGTTGAGGTAGGAGGTTTGCTTGAGCTCAGGAGTTCCTGGCTGCAGTGGGTTGTGGTCCCACCACTGACTCCAGCCTGGGTGATAGAGTGAGATCCCATCTCTAAAAGAAAATGTGGCACATATACACCATGGAGTACTATGCAGCCACAAAAAGGATGAGTTCATGTCCTTTGTAGGGACATGGATGCAGCTGGAAACCATCATTCTCAGCAAACTATCGCAAGAACAGAAAACCAAACACCGCATGTTCTCATTCATTGGTGGGAATTGAACGATGAGATCACTTGGACACAGGAAGGGGAACATCACACACCGGGGCCTATTGTGGGGTGGGGGGAGGGGGGAGGGATAGCATTAGGAGATATACCTAATGTAAATGACGAGTTAATGGGTGCAGCACACCAACATGGCACATGTATACATATGTAGCAAACCTGCATGTTGTGCACATGTACCCTAGAACATAAAGTATAAATAAAAAAGAGTTAAACAAATAATAAAAGGGGCATTGGGAGTTACCCTTTTCTTGGGACAGCACAGCCTTCTCAGTCCACTTGTCATTGCAGAAAGATTGAGATACAAGAGTTATGTTAGTTCTTAAACAGTGAAAGTCTTTATTAACTGAGCTCTAGGTTTCTTTGGCAATACTGTATATGTTTATTAAGACCTAGTAGGCTTTTCATCTATTTGGTTCCACTTACGTGCCAGTAAGTATACTCCAAAATCTTTTAAAGACATAATTCTCAAGTTTTCTATTTTTCCCTTTATCATTCTCATGTACATTTCCCTGAACTTACTGGAGACTCACTTGGAAATATAATGCTTTAGTGTGATGGTCCCATCTTTAATTTGACCTTTGTTCTCAGTTGCTTTAGTTGCTTTATCCATCTGGGATGCTTACTGGATACCATACCCATAACAGGATCTTTATCCTTAAGCACTTAAGTTAATAAAAAATTTTGGGAGATATTGCTGAAGGTTTTTAAAAACACCTGTATTAGTCTGTTTTCATGCTACTGATAAAGGCATACCCGAGACTGGGTCATTTATAAAGAAAATGAAGTTAAATGGATTTGTAGTTCCACATGGCTGGGGATGCCTCACAATCATGACAGAAGGTGAAAGGCACATCTTACATTGTGGTAGGCAAGAGAGCATGTGTAGGGGAACTGCCCTTTATAAAACCATCAGATCTCCTGAGACTTATTCACTGTCACGAGAACAGCATGGGGAAGACCTGCCCCCAAAATTCAGTTACTTCCAACTGGGTCCCTCCCACGGCACCTGGGAATTGTGGGAGCTACAATTCAAGATGAGACTTGGGTGGGGACACAGCCAGACCATATAACTATCTGTTTTTGTTTGGAGTTTAGAAGAGAAGTTCACTTTTCCGTCTCTTCAAGGCTCTGAGTTTTTTTTTTTAAATCTTCTGTGGTGGGCAGAATAATGCCCTCTCTTTCTACCTGAGAATGTGTTACCTCGTCCTTGGAACCTGGGCCTATGTTAGGTTATATGACAAAAGGGAATTCAGGTTGCAGATAGAATTTAAATTGTTAATCAACAAACTTTAAAATAAGGTTATAAGATTCTTTGGTTGGGGACAATTTAATCACAATTTCATTTATAAGAGTTCTTATAAATGAAAAAGGGAGGCAGAAGAGTCAATATTGGGGCAATTGATTGGAAAATACTCAACTGGCCATTGTCATCTTTTAAGGTGAAATAGAACCATGAGCCAAGAATTGTGGACCAGCCTCTAGAAGTTGGAAAAAGTAAGGAAACAGGTTCTCCCCAGAGCCTTCAGAAAGGACTGCAGCTTTGCTCACACCTTGATTTTAGCCTTGTGAAACCCGTTTCAGACTCTGACACCCAGAACTGGAAGATTAAAAACTTTGTTATTTTAGGCCACTAAGTTTGTGGTAGTTTGTTGCAGCAGCAATAGTAAACTAACATACTCTCCAGTCTCACTCTTTTCTCTTGCAAAGTGCCCAATTTTTCAATTTTTTTCTTTCCAATTCTTTCCATCTGGCTACCTCACTAAATGTTGCCAACACATATTACCAACACTGTATTTTCCAACATCTTTTCTGCTAGAGCTACAAGTTTAGGAGGCAGCTGATCTATTCTCCTGACATGCTGCAGGTATACCAACTATTTTTCTATTGCATAGCACAGATCACCATTTTTTTTCAATTTCTGTTATCAGATTATTATCTTCTCACTTGCAAATAAAATTCTGCGTCTATATTGTTACTCCTCCATTTTTGTTATTTACTTCCAGCCATGAAGATGGGTGAGACAGTCTAGAGAACTCATAGTCCTCTTAAATGCCAATCACATTCCCAGGTGTAAACTCATTCACACGATCTCCAGCAGTCAATTAGGCCATGATGCAGAAATATTTAAGCCATTCTGCTCCTTCCATAGGAGAGACCTGTTCCTGGGAAACAGCTAACAAGCTAGTGATACATTAAAAAAATACTAATCTTTTTTTCTAGATGGGACCACATAACTAGGATGGCCAAAGAAATGTGGGCAGAAGTGATGTGTGTCACTTCCACATTGAGGTAGTTAAATATCCAGTGTAGCTTTTCATGTGCTCTTTCTTGTTCATGGTGACATCAGAGAACACATGCTGAAAATAGCAGCATTTCAAATAAAGAAGAGTTTGGAATCCTAAGGCAGTACTCGAAGGACAACCAATCAGTAGCACAATTCAACCAGCAGCATCATCATTTTCTTCTTTTCTCTGTGAACAACAAATCATGTTTTATTGTGTTAACCAAAAATTTGAAGTTATAACCTTATTAACACAGTAAGTCATTGAATCACTCTGATTCTCAGAAGTTTTTGGATGTGAAGAAGCAGATTGAGCAGAATTTTATGAAGACTAAATGAGATTGTGTTTGAAGTAATTTTTAATCTGCCAAGTATTTCATATAGGATATAACAGTTACTCTTATGCCTCTTCCAGATGGAAACATAGAAGCTATTGGTTTAATTGGAACCCTTTTCAGTGATTGCCTCTCTCCTTACCTCTATTCTTTGGGGTCTGAAATTGCTAACCATTGTTGAAAGCAGCAGCCTGTCTTGTTAGAAAAAATGCAGCTTCTCTCCTCACAGTTATCTCTCAATAGCTCTCAAGTTCATCCATCTTAGTGTAAGGGCTCCTTACTTGTAGCTCTGCTCTGGGTTTTTAAGCCCCTGTGTGATGTCCTTCATTAAACCATTCAGTCCTGATGGCCTCATGGTTCCTATCACTGCTCCACATCCAGGTTCTGTCCTCCAAAGAGCTGATCCTCAAGAGTGGATTCATCCATGTTTCCTGAAGACTACCCTCAGTTCATGGTCTGGAAGATTTTTTCCTCTTACCAACTGAACTATTCATACAGAATATTTTAGGCCACTGTGGGATGCAGAGTCCTGTGCTAGACACATTGCTTTGTCCAGAGTTTTACTAGAGATAAAAATAGGAGGTCGGGTTTGGTGGCTCATCCCTGTAATCTCAGCAGTTTGGGAGATCAAGGAGGGTGGATCGCTTGAGGCCAGGAATTCGAGACCAGCCTGGTCAACACAGTGAAACCCCATCTCTACTAAAAATACAAAAAACTTAGCCAGGTATGGTGGTACACACCTGTAATCCCAGCTACTCTGGAGGCTGAGGCACAAGAATTGCTTAAACCTGGGTGGCAGAGGTTGCAGTGAGCAGAGATTGCGCCACTGCACTCCAGTCTGGGTGACAGAGTGAGACTCTGCAAAAAAAAAAAAAAAAAAAAATCATTTAGGCTCCACCAAAAGGGCACTTAGAATATTTTTTCCAGGCTTTGAATTTTATTGCAAATTAATTTTAATTACCAGTATAGGGGATAGCACATTCAAGGCATATTCTCTTTTGTTATCTTTTGAACTTCTTAAAATCCTAGTTACATATTTACACAATTACTATTTCCAATGTACAAATAAAAAATTAGGGAGGGTAAATAAATTGAAAAGGACACTATTTGTTCTGTTGTTTGGGCTGCAGCTGACCAAAATAGAGCACACACCGTCAAGCAAAATTGGAACTTATTGGCTTATAGACTAGAAGGAAAGACTGAGAAACTAGACTGTAGGAAGGGCAAGGATATTAGACTATAGGAAGGACTAGAACTAGCCTCCTCCATCTGTCATATCTATTTTCAGTCTGGTATTTTTATATCATGCTAAGATTGGCTTTCTCCATAGCCTGGAAGCAGTTTTTCAGTTTTACATTTTGAAAATGTTGTCCGCTGGAGAGTGACAGTCTAAAAATTTTGGGGAAGGATCTCTTGGCTCAGCTAATGTCAGGTTCCTACTCCTAATCCAGATTGCTGTGATGAAAGGTGGGATGCCATTAACACAGACATGGTTGCTCCATGTCAACCATATGAATAGGGAAGGTGTTTTTCAGAAAAGGCGAGCAGGGCAGATAGAAGTTGCTGACTGCAGTCAAGCGGCAAATCAGAGGCAGAATCAGGTGCAGGATCTAGATCTGGTTCTCAGAGACCCCTGTATTCAGATGTATTTCTGTGTTTTCTGTCTAGGTTCTCTTTTAGACTATAAACAGTATGAGGGCGAGGTGATGGATTTCTTGTTCACTATTGTATTTCCAGCATTTCACAGTCAATAAATAATTACATTTTGAAGAAATGACTTCAAAAGATAGCCTAGAGTTGCTTTTTTTCTAAACTAGTTTATTGCTTATATCTAGAAATTTTTGAGTAGCAACTCATAAAAATATGTAGTCTTAAAAAAAATCTATTATTCTTCCACAAAAATGTGTAAAATTTTAAGTACTTTCTCATCTAGATAAGAAATATCTTATTGGATATGTTTTATAGTTTTCTTTTAAAAATTTATATTATTTCATAAGAAATTTCTTCTGTGATTACAAAGTTCTGCAGACATAATGCATTTAATCTTGTGAATACAGATGCAATGAAGATTTTTCTAAAGAAAAATGTTTTAATAGATTATTTTCTTGAAATCAATATTTAGGATAAAATTACTAGTTTCATTGATTTCCTTTATTTTTCTGTTTTCTACTTCATTGATTTCTATCCTGTTATTATTTTTTCTTTTGGTGTTTTTTTTTTTTTTTTTTTGTTGTTGTTGTTGAAGTCTTATCCTTCTACAATAGAAGTACATGGGTTTGTCCTGGAAAAATATTCATGTGCACTTGAAAAGAATCTATAGTCTGCTATCATTGGATGGAATGTTCTGTAAGTGTCAGTTATGTTAAGTTGGTTGATAGTGTTTGTTGCTGAAACCTTCGAAATTCTTGCCAATATTCTACTATGTCAATTATTGAGAGTGGCATATTAAAATGCCAGCTATTATAGTTGAATTGTCTGCTTCTTCTTTCAATTATGTAAGATTTTGCTTCATACGTTTTGGGGCAATGTTTATACATTTTATAATGAATGTATCTTTACTTATTGACCTTTTAAACAAAAATCACTCCAGAAATATTTTGTGTCTTAAAGTCTATTTTATTTGATATTGATATAGTAACTTCAGCATTCTAATGGTTATTGTTCACATAGCTTATATTTTTACTTTCTTTTTCTTTCAAACTACTTTTATTTTTCAACCAAAGTGCTTTTGGTTGGAGTGTTTAGTCCATTCACATTTGGTGTTATTGTCAGTATGTCTGGATTTACATCTGCCATTTTTCTTTCTTTTTCTTTTTTCTCCCCTGAGGAGTCTCACTCTGTCACCCAGGCTGGAGTGCAGTGGCACGATCTCAGATCACTGCAACCTCCCCCTCCCAGGTTCAAGCAATTCTCCTGCCTCAGTCTCCTGAGTAGCTGGGATTACAGATGTGGTTTTGCCATGTTGGCTAGGCTGGTATCGAACTCCTGACCTCAGGTGATTTGCTCACCTCAGCCTCCCAAAGTGCTAGGATTACAGGTGTGAGCCCTCACGCCCAGCCTCATTTTTCTTTTTATGTCTCAAGTTCCCTTTTTTGGTTCCTCTGTTACTCTTTTACTACTATGTGACTTATTTTGTGGGAAATCAATATTTTTAGTGTACCAATTTCTTTCCTCTGTTGATTTTAAATTATGTTTTTGCTATTTTTAGCAGTTCTATGGATTTTTAAAAAATCACAATTTACTTCAGATTAATACAAACAGTTCTGATAAAATGTAGAAACTGCTCCAATATAGGTCCATAACCTTACCCTTCTGTGCTGTTACTTTTTTTAATAATGTCAAGTTTTATTTTACTTTTAATAAATATTGACTATTCATTTTCAACTTTTATTTTAGATATAGGGAGTACATGTGCAGGTTTGTTACATGGGTATGTTGTGTGATGCTGAGGTTTGGGGTACAGGTCCATCATTCAGGTAGTGAGCATAGTACACAATAGGTGGATTTTCATGCCTCCCTCATTTCTTCCCCCATCAGTAGTCTTCAGTGTCTATTGTTCCCATTATGTTCATGTGTATTCAATTTTTAGTTCCCACTTATAAGTGAGATTTATATTTTAAACCATCTTTGTATCCCAGTAATAAATCTCACTTAGCTATGGTATATAATCCTTTTAGTATGCTGCTGAATTTGGTTTGCTAGTATTTTGTTGAGGATTTTTGCAGCAATGTTCATAAGCGATATGGGTCTGTGGTTTTTTTTTTTTTTTCCCTGTAGTGTCTTTTTCTGGCTTTGGTATCAGGGTAATGCTGGCCTTGTAAAATGAGTTTGGAAGTATTCCCTCATTTTTAATTTTTTGGAAAAGTTTGAGAAAGATTGATATTAGTTCTTTAAATGTTTGGTAGTATTCACCAGTGAAACCATCAGGTCTGGCAGGGCAGAGCTAATGGTAGCAACCTCCCTCAGTTTTTGTTTCTCTGGGAAAGCCTTAACTTCTTTCTCATCTTTGAGGTACAGTTTGGCTGGACATAGGATTCTTGGGTGACAGCTTTTTTTTTTTTTTTTCACTCTGAATATATTGGTCACTGCCTACCATGCTCCAGTGTTTCTAATGAGAAATCTGCTGATAATCCTCTTGTACATCACTTGTATGTGATATTAGTTGCTCCTCTCTTGCTCCTTTAAAGATCTCTCATTGTCTTTTAGAGAGTTTGCTTATAATGTGTCTTGATATGGGTCTCTATGAGTTCTTCTTACTTGGAAATTATTGAGCTTCTTTAATTTCATATTTATGTCTTTCATCAAATTTTGGAAGTTTTTAGCCACTATTTCTTCAAATATTCCCTTTGCTCCCTTTCCTCTCTCTTTTCTTTCTGAGACTCTATAATGCTGGTTGTTGTTTGGTTATGTTGGTCGGCTTGATGCTGTCCTGTAAAGCCCTTAGGCTGTGTTCACTTTTCTTGAATTTTTTTCTTTCTGTTTCTCATACTTAATAATTTCTATCGTTCTATCTTCTAGTTTGTTAATTTTTCTTTCTGCTCAGATCTGCCTTTGAATCTCTCTACTAAATATTTCAATTGTCCTTTTCAGCCCAGAATGGTTATTTTTTTGTTTCATTTTAGGTTTTCTATCTCTTTATTGATATTTACATTTTGTTTTTACATTGTTTTCTTAATGTTCTCGACATCTTCCTTTAGTTCTTTGAGCATTGTTAAGACAGTAATTTTAAATAAAGTCTTTGTTTAGTAGTTCTGCCATCAGTTCTTTTTCATCAAGTGTTTCTGCTGATTAATTTTTTCCTTTGAATAGGCCACAATTTCCTGGTTTTTTTTTTTTTGTATACTTTGTAAATTTTAATTGAACATTGGATATTTGATTCTAATTATGTGGTAACTCTGGAAATTAGATTCTTCTCCTTCTCTAGGGTTTGATTTTTCTTGTTTATTTATTTGTTATGATTATAGGCTATCTTCAGGATTAGCCTGAGGTGAAAACTTAGGGTCCTCTCAAGTCTTTTCTGAGCCCGTGCTTTTTCCTGACATGCACAATCACTTTCTAAAGTTCATTACATATGCAGTGCCTTTTGAATGTCCTAGTAATTAATGTCTAGCTTCCAAAAGGGGAAATAAAATAAAGGGGGCAGGCAGGGAAAGTGTACCAGCCCTTTAAATTCTCTGGAAGTCACTTCAGCTGGATGAGGGGGAGAAGTTTGAAAAAATGAGTGAAGGTACAACAGCAATGGCTCCTGTCTGTCTGTATCATTGTGATTAGAAGCAGCAATCAGTGATAAGAACCTCGATCCATGATGTTTGGAGGACAGGGTGTATTTTTGCACACTCAGACCTTTCCAAGCTGCGTGCAAGCTGCTCCTAGAGCACGTGCACAGCTGTCTGCCGCGGGACTGATGGTGGGGGATGGGTAGCTGCTATTGTGCTATGTGCTGAAATTAACTAAAATTAACCACAATGATCTCTTTTGGGTATATATGCAAAATAGGAGTTGCTGAGTCATATGGTAGTTCTATTTTTAATTTGATTAGAAACCTCCATAGTGTTTTCCATAACGACTGTACTAACTTACATTTTTTCCAGCAATGGAATAGGGCATCCTTTTCTCCACATCCTTGCCAACTTTGTTTTCTCTTATCTTTTTGAAAATTGTCATCTAAAAAGTGACGGGTGATATCTCACAGTGGTTTAAATTTGCATTTTGCTGATGATCGGTGATATTGAATGCCTTTTCATGTACCTCTTGGCTATTTGTATGTCTTCTTTAGAGAAATGTGTATTCAGCTTCTTCGCCATTTTCCAGTTAGGTTGTTTTTCTGCCATTGAGTTGTAAGAGTTCTTTATAAATTTTGAATATTAATTCTTTATTAGATATGCAATTTGTGAATATTTTTACCAGACTCTAGATTGCCTTTTCATTTTGTTGATTTTTGTTTCTTTGCTGTGCAGAAGCTTTTTAGTTTGATATGATTTCATTTATTTATTTTTGTTGTTGTAGCCTGGGGTTTTCATGTGATATCCAAAAAAATTGTTGCCAAGGCCATGTCAAAGAACTTTTTTTCCTGTGTTCTTTTCTAGAAACTTATGGATTCAGGCCTTATATTTAGGTCTTTTATCCGTTTTGAGTTGATGCTGCGTATGGTGTAAGATAAGGGTCAATTTCATTCTTTTGTATGTGAAAATTCATTTTTCCAGGCGTCATTCATTAAAGAAACTATCCTTTCCCCATTATATGTAGAAGGATTGTGAAAAAAACTTCATGTGTGGTCAGGTGGGCTAAAACCGAATGAATTTATTATGAGTTTTTAAAAAATGAGCATTAATATAAAAGCATCTAGTCTTTCATTTTTTAAAATTATACTTTAAGTTCTAGGGTACATGTGCACAACGTGCAGGTTTGTTACATAGGTATACATGTGCCACGTTGGTGTGTTGCACCCATCAACTCATCATTTACATTAGGTATTTCTCCTAATGCCATTCCTCCCCCAGCCCCCGATCCCCTGACAGGCCCCAGTGTGTGATGTTCCTTGCCCTGTGTCCATGTGTTTTCGTTGTTCAACTCCCACCTATGAATGAGAACCTGCAGTGTTAGGTTTTCTGTCCTTGTGACAGTTTGCTTAGAATGATGGTTTCCAGCTTCATCCAAGTCCCTGCAAAGGACATGCACTCATCCTTTTTTATGGCTGTGTAAAAAAAAGCACAAAATAACCCAGGGTTTCCTTGGAGTGTTTATAGAAGACTAAGAAAGGTTTTCTTTACCCTTTAAGTGATCTACATAAGGAAAAATAAAGAAGAAATTCTGTGTTTTATGAAGATAATTTCTTTTACTTTATGTTGTCTTTTATTAGCTCTTTTGATTGCTTAAAAAATAGAATCTTCTTAAGGTTAAAAGAGCTACTTTTTTTTTAAACTGTGTAACTTTTCCGTATTTGCTTTTCATTGTTTCATAATTACTGATGATTCTGTATAACCGTGTGTTTTAAATCTTTTGACATTTTTTACTAACTTTCCAAGATCAAATTCCAAATGACATCTTTTGACCTTGAACTATTTGATATGTTAAATTATATGGGAAGTATTATTATATAAGAAATTACATTTAACCTTCTTTGAGTTACATTTGTATGAATATGTTATTAATATGTGTTCCAGAAACTATTTGAAATTCCTAGCAATCTGATATGTCTTGGTATAAGGCTATCTGCCATAATTTTGGTTATGTTCATTGGGAGTTATACCTGATGTAAATGACGAGTTGGTGGGTGCTGACGAGTTGATGGGTGCAGCACACCAACATGGCACAAGTATACATATGTAACAAACCTGCACATTATGCACATGTACCCTAGAACTTAAAGTATAATAATAATAAAAAAAAGATGTATGCCACAAAAGTAACAAAATTTCTTTGCCAATTGTGTCATTATTATAGTAAGCTCTTATCATTTCTTTAACCATGCCATTTTGTTTATAGTTAATTACTTTATTCTGATGCTTTTCTAAAAAATTTTTTGTTTTGTAAGCCATTATATTCCTAAAGTGCTTCATCCTTAAGGAGATTCATGGGAAGGACTCTAACAGAAATAGGTTTCTGATGGTTTTCAGATAATACCTTTGAACTGGGTAAGAATTTCCAAAACTCTAATGAAGAAACTGATGGCTTCATAAAACTACTAACCAAAATCAAGCAGAACGAGAATTAATTACATGGAATTGAATGAACTGATGAAGATGTTTTAATGACTTTTAAGTTTGGAATTGTGCTGGTTCTTTTGATGTTTTGTTTTCCAGATTTAAGGAAACCTTTTTCTTTTAAGCTATCTAAAGTTTCTAGCAAATTGGTAAAGTTCCATAAACAAAAACGAAAATATTTACTTCCTCCCATCTGATCTCTTCAGAATTTGGAAATTATTATGAGTATTCTTATTTTTATGGCAATATAGTTATTTGTATAAGTTCGGGAATAGTCTTCTCTCTTTATGACAGGATAGATAATTGGAAATATTGGTTATGTAACCAATGCTTTGACTAGGAAGTAATATTTGAGAATGTATGTAGAATGAACCTATAAGTACTTCAGCCAATTCTGAAGTCTGCCTTGGTTTGGCTTCTGATTCTTGAGGTTTTTAAAAGTGCAATCTAGGATTCCTTATCAAAAGTTCCAGTAAAACAAACTTTAACAAAGCCATGTGGTCAATCACTCGTTTTGTGTCCTTTATGTAAATAATCAAGCCAAGTTTGATGATATTAAGCTTATTTTGCAAACAAATTAGACTTACTGTATCTTTTGTAGAAATAGAGGTGATTGTAGAGAGACAAACTATGTTCCAAAATAAAAACTATAGTACACCTGTTATTAGATTGTAACTAATACTCATTGTTTTTGAGTTTTTATTATCTACCTGTAGACTGGACTAGATCCTGAATTATTCTAATTTTTTTCGGTATCTAGCTACAATTCTCCAACTAAGAGCAAGAAGTGTTCTGTTCATGAATCCCTATAAGGTGAAGCTGGACAACTAGATGTAAATTTCAAGGGACAAATCTTGTACCTGATGTTTGGGCCACTCAGAGAGTCCACCAAAACGTGTGATGTTATAACCACAGATGTTGAAACTGCAAACCAGGACAAGAAGTTGGCAACTTCATGCTGTGCACAGCTTTTCCCAAGACATCAGACAAGACTCCCTATCATGAGACTCTTACCCCTTCTAATTTTTTTTCGTTTTAAAGATGCATTGTCTCACTCCATCACTGAGGCTGGAGTGCAGTGGTGTGATTAAAGCTCACTATAACCTCAAACTCCTGGGCTCAAGCAATCCTCCTGCCTCAGCCTATTGAGTAGCTGAGACTATAGGTATGTACCACCCTGCCCAGATAATTTTTAAATTTTTCGTAGAGATGAGGATTTGCTGTGTTGCTCAGATTGGCTTCAACCTCCTTGACTCAAGTGACTTTCCCACCTCAACCTCCCAAAATTCTGAGATTACAGGCATGAGGCACTGCACTTGGCCTTACCTCTCTTAAGTTTTTCTTACTTGTGCCTACCTCCTGCTGTAGTTATGGAATTTCACAATCAGTAGCTTCTATAGGCAACATGACAAAATGTCAGATATGCCATGCCAAATCCAGCTTTTTTACATGACCTGAGAGATCTTTTAGTCCACCCAGTGACTAACTTTAGTAACAGCCCTAATATAACTGCTTGTTCAAATTACACTACTGCTCTATTTTATAGAGTCAGACTTCTAGACCCACATATTCTCACTCCTTGCTTTTATTTAACTTAGTTATGGGATACTAGATAACAGAATTTCTATTTAGTAGCTGGACTGGAAGGAGTCTGTGCAGTTGCTAACACTTCTCGTTAAACTTGGATAAATACACTGGTATTTTCGAGATTTAGTTTCAAAAAATAAATGAGTAGGCTACTTGGTTAAAGTGGGTAGATTCCTGATGTGGCTCATTCTTCGATCTATTTAATTTTAGTTGGTTTTGTTCATGGAGACTCTGGCCGAAGGGCATACTCAAACATTTGGTGTTATCCTCCTTAGAGTCAACATATTAGCCTGTTCTCATGCTGCCAATAAAGGCATACCAGAGACTGGGTAATTTATAAAGGAAAATGGTTTAATGGACTCACAATTCCACATAACTGGGGAGGCCTCACAATCATGGCAGAAGATGAAGGAAGAGGAAAGGCATGTCTTACATGGTGACAGGAAAGACAGCTTGTGCAGGAGAACTCGCGTTTATAAAACCATTAGATCTTGTGAGACTTACTCATTACCAGGAGAACAGTATGGGAGAAACCACCCCCATGATTCAGTTATTTCCACCTGGCCCTGCCCTTGACATGTGCACATTGTTACAGCTCAAGGTGAGCTTTGGGTGGGGACCTAGCCAAATCATGTCAGTCATAATAGTAGTAGTAGTAATCTTCCTGGTGTGCTGTATCTTCTCAGAAAGTCTTAATAGCTACATGCAGCCATGTGCTGAATGCTAAGTGGTCTCTCCCTGTCTGGATGACAAACTCCAGAAGATGCATGATAACAAGGACACTGTAATCTATGAATAACATGATGAGACTGTAAACTCAAAACAATGGTGATGGAGAGTGACAATGATGCTCTAACCTAGGTGAGTGCATGACCCAAAGTGGGGGAATGGTTAAACAAAGTTTATGGGATACTATTATTTTGAACTAGCCTTCTATACTGGGCCCCAGTAGACCAGCTCAAACCAGAATGGAGTTATTTGTGCTAGGTGCCAGATAATCAAACTAAACTTTGAAATGGGCCAGTTTTCCATCAAATAACAGAAGATTTCAGTCAACCTGAGTCAGCATAATATGGAAGTCTACTCTTTTTTTTTTTTTTTTTTTTTATACTTTAAGTTCTAGGGTACATGTGCATAACGTGCAGGTTTGTTACATACGTATACTTGTGCCATGTTGGTGTGCTGCACCCATCAACTCGTCATTTACATCAGGCATAACTCCCAATGCAATCCCTCCCCCCTCCCCCCTCCCCGTGATAGGCCCTGGTGTGTGATGTTCCCCTTCCCGAGTCCAAGTGATCTCACTGTTCAGTTCCCACCTATGAGTGAGAACATGCGGTGTTTGGTTTTCTGTTCTTGCGATAGTTTGCTGAGAATGATGGTTTCCAGCTGCATCCATGTCCTTACAAAGGACACAAACTCATCCTTTTTTATGGCTGCATAGTATTCCATGGTGTATATGTGCCACATTTTCTTAATCCAGTCTGTCACTGGTGGACATTTGGGTTGATTCTAAGTCTTTGCTATTGTGAATAGTGCCGCAATAAACATACGTGTGCATGTGTCTTTATAGCAGCATGATTTATAATCCTTTGGGTATATATCCAGTAATGGGATGGCTGGGTCATATGGTACATCTAGTTCTAGATCCTTGAGGAATCGCCATACTGTTTTGCATAATGGTTGAACTAGTTTACAATCCCACCAACAGTGTAAAAGTGTTCTTATTTCTCCACATCCTCTCCAGCACCTGTTGTTTCCTGACTTTTTAATGATTGCCATTCTAACTGGTGTGAGATGGTATCTCATTGTGGTTTTGATTTGCATTTCTCTGATGGCCAGTGATGATGAACATTTTTTCATGTGTCTGTTGGCTGTATGAATGTCCTCTAGAGTCCTCAGAAATAATACCACACATCTACAGCCATCTGATCTTTGATAAACCTGAGAAAAACAAGAAATGGGGAAAGGATTCCCTATTTAATAAATGGTGCTGGGAAAATTGGCTAGCCATAAGTAGAAAGCTGAAACTGGATCCTTTCCTTACTCCTTATACGAAAATTAATTTAAGATGGATTAGAGACTTAAATTTTAGACCTAATACCATAACAACCCTAGAAGAAAACCTAGGTAATACCATTCAGGACATAGGCATGGGCAAGGACTTCATGTCTAAAACACCAAAAGCAACGGCAACAAAAGCCAAAATTGACAAATGGGATCTAATTAAACTAAAGAGCTTCTGCACAGCAAAAGAAACTACCATCAGAATGAACAGGCAACCTACAGAATGGGAGAAAATTTTTGCAATCTACTCATCAGACAAAGGGCTAATATCCAGAACCTACAAAGAACTCAAACAAATTTACAAGAAAAAAACAAACAACCCCATCAAAAAATGGGCAAAGGATATGTCTACTCTGTTTTAATTCCATAGTGGAAGAAACTTTGAAACGTCCAACCTGCTTCTTGTTCTCCGTTTCTACTTTCTTCAGCTCTTTTCTGCCTAAAAAGTCAACCTCCTCTGCTGAGCTAATCAGAACCCTCATTCTGTTTTATACAATGAAATGCTACCTGATTCTAGAATAATAAATCAAAGCCAATTGTATTTTTAACCTAAATTTGTTGTAATTTTGTCTTTTGACACTGCATTCAGTCAGTATTTCTAGTGGATGAAATTGAACATAAGCAAATGTAAAATTCAGTTAGGCTTAAATTGTTTACTAATATATCAATAGTGTTGTAACTAATGTATGTGTGTGTTCAAAATAAAAGAGCTGATGTGATTATATTCCCTTTCTTATATTAACAGTCTTTTCCTCTCTCTCGAATCATGCTCCTCAGTATACAAAGATTCCAAGGACTGCCAGTTTCAAAAAATACCTCAATTCCATGTACATCTTAGGTCTTTCCATGGCACCTCTTAGACTCTCTCCTGTATCCCTAAGGTCTACGTTTCACTGACCCAACCTCTTGTAAGAGACATTCTTGCATATTGCCTTCACTTCCTCATCTTTAAAACCTATGGCCATACATCTAAAATCTTGTCCTATCACTGTGTTGAAACTGCTCTTTCCCTTCCTTCCTTCCTTCTTTCCTTCCTTCCTTCCTTCCTTCCTTCCTTCCTTCCCTCCTTCCCTCCCTCCCTCCCTCCCTCCCTCCCTCCTCCCTCCCTCCCTCCCTCCTTCCTTCCTTCCTTCCTTCCTTCCTTCCTTCCTTCCTTCCTTCCTTCCTTCCTTCCTTCCTTCCTTCCTTCCTTCCTTCTTTCCTTCTTTCTTTCTTTCTTTCTTTCTTTCTTTCTTTCTTTCTTTCTTTCTTTCTTTCTTTCTTTCTTTCTTTCTTTCTTTCTTTCTTTCTTTCTTTCTTTCAGGGAGTCTTGCCCTTTTGCCCAGGCTGTAGGAGTACAGTGGCACGATCTTGGCTCAATGCAACCTCTGCCTCCTGAGTTCAAGCCATTCTCCTGCCTTAGCTTCCTGAGTCGCTGGGGTTACAGGTGCCTGCCACCACACCCAGCTAATTTTTGTATTTTTGGTAGACTTGGGGTTTCACCATGTTGGCTAGGTTGGTCTTGAATTGACCTCAGGTAATCTCCCCACCTCAGCCTCCCAAAGTGCTAGGATTACAGGTGTGAGCCACTGCGCCCAGTGAAACTGCTCTTTCTAATGACTTGCATACCCCTAAATTGAATGAGCAGAATGTTAGTCTTATTTTGAAACAGATAACCCAATTGTTTTTATTTTTTATTTTTATTTTTATTTTATTATTATTATTTTTTTGAGAAGGAGTCTCCCTCTGTTACCTGGGCTGGAGTGCAGTGGCATGATCTCAGCTCACTGCAACCTCCTCCTGCTGGGTCAAGCAATTCTCCTGTCTCAGCTTCCCTAGTAGCTGGGATTACAGGCATGCACTACCACACCCTGCTAATTTTTGTATTTTCAGTTGAGACGGGAGTTTTGCCATATTGATCAGGTTGGTCTTGAACTCCGGACCTCAGGGAATCTCCCTGCTTCGGGCTCCCAAAGTGCTGGAGTTACAGTCTTGAGCTACTGCACCTAGCCAACCCATTCCTTTTTGAATACTTTGAAGAGGGTATTCTTATAATGAGACATTTATAAGACTGTAGTCAGGAAAAGATCCTTAGTGATAGAGTACAATTACTTTCTCTTCTTGATATGTGAAGTCACTGTAAAAAACAGGTGGAAGCACAGGGTCCAATTCTGCTTTGTCCAAAGATACCATAATGCCTTGCTATCGCTGTCTGACTCTATCAAAGGGAAGATGATTTAAGTGCTTGAATTGTAATGGCTTAAAGTTCTCACACATGGACTTCCGAATTTACTAGCAGAAGTGTTAGGTTTCTCTTCTCAAAGTCTGCCATGTGATTGGGTCAGGAGAGACTTCCAACCTCATCCTGCAGCCAATATTTCACCCTTGCTGAGCTATATACTCTAGCATTTAAATAAATAAGAAACAATTTTGCTAACTTTCTTTTCTCTCTGTTTCCAAACAATCATCATTTTTCTTATGGGGAAAGTTCCCCTTTAGAGACCCTTGGTGTCTGTCTGTCATTGAACTACAGGGCTCCATTGAGATTTCTTAATTCATTAAAGAAGTTCAAGTAGTGTTGAGAGTTAAAAAAAAAGTGTTTGAGATACTCCTTTTAGAGCTCTAATGCAAATTAACTCAAGAGTTGGTAAAGAGTTTGTGAAGTCACAAAATAATTCCTGTCAAATTCTTGATTTACATCTATATAAGTAGTTCCACTAGAATGAGTCCTTCTGGAGGATTTAAAATATACTCTCTTTACCATTAGAGAGAAAAACTGTGGCCAACTTTAAAACAGAATTTTCTTTTATTAAAGAGAAGTAATATGTAATTTCACCTTGTTTATCTTAATTTGCATTTAAAAAATTAGTAGTGAGGTTAAATAGAAAGAAAGAGTTAAGAGACGGAACACTGAAGGCTGATTGCTTCAGTTGAAATCTTACTCTGCAACTTCCTTCCTCTGTGACCTTGGGCAAGTTTCCCAACTCAGTTTCCCTATCCACAAAGTGTATAAATAGCAATTGTGCTTGCATCATAGAGTTGTTACAGGATTAAAAAAGTTAATACATGTGAAATGATTAGAGCAATGCCTTGAACATGCTATGTTCTATACAAAATAGATTAATTAAGATGAATCGATATTCCTAGCAATTGGGAGAGATGGAATTTTAAACAAGGTGTGTTGGACTCCAAAGACTGTGCTCTTTCTTCAGCATTGCATATAATATTCTGCTATTTAAAGTTAGCTCACTTCCTGGACACATGCTCGCCCAAACCAAGCAGCTTCTGTAAGCCCACTCTCAGCTCCTGGGTCCTAAGGGCATATACCATGGGGTTAAGGGCTGGGGGAATGATAATATGCAGCACATTGAGGAGAATAGGGATGAGGGGAACCCTTCTTCCTTCTAGGTGAGTGACAGATACTACAATAATAGCTGTGTAATAAAAGAGAATGAGGATAATGTGGGAGCTGCAGGTATTCAGGGCCTTAGATGTTGCTTTAGCAGAGTTCAGCTTCAGCACTGAGCGAATAATCAAAGAATAGGAAGCGAAGACCAGACCCATGTCACTCCCAACCACAACCCAGACCAAGGCCAGCTGGTAAAACCTGTTGATGGTGGTGTCATCACAGGCCAGACTTGTGACCCCCAAGTTAGAGCACAGGCAGTGATCAATCTCATTCCTGGAGCAGTAGTATCGCTGGGCAGCCAATACCGGCACTGGGATGGTCAACAGGCCATTCCTGAGCACTACTGACAGTGTGGCTTTGACGACAAAAGCTTCAGTAACTATGGAAGTGTACTGAAGGGGATAACAACTGGTCATATATCTATCCACTGCCACGCAAAGGAAGATGCCTGACTCCATGCACATGAAAGAGTGGATGGCATAGATCTGAGCAAAACACTCATGGAGGCTGATGGCCTTGGCATCAAATCAGAAGATGGCCAGGATCTTGGGCATGATGGTGGTGGCCAGGCCAATGTCCACCACTGCCAGTATGCCCAGCAAATGGTACATGGGTTCATGTAGCATGGTCTCATGTTGAATGGTGATTATGATGAGGAGATTGGCACCAAGAGCTAAGAAGTAGAGCAGAGCCAGGGGAAGAGAGAGCCAGTGCTGCCACTCATGAATGCCTGGGAACTCCATCAGAATGAACTCAGACACTTGAAACCCTGAGCTATTGGCTATACTTAGGCCAATATTCATATCATGAGATATTTTGTTCTCAGCATCTGCCTATGGATTAAGGGGAAACAGAATAAGACTGTGGTTAGCTCAACTGAGGGCCAAAACCTCTGTAGAGAAATAAGGCTTACCCACAATAACTCAGTCATTTTTAACATCGTGCATTCTCTACACTCTTGAGACCCTAAGAAACAGTTCAGATAAGAACAGATGGGCCAAAATAGATGCTAAGATAAAAATTTTAGTAGAATATTGACTAGAATAAAAGTGAAAGTTTTCTAGCTTTATTTTCCTGAAATTCTGGGAGGTGGGGAATAAGGATAGAAAGTATGAGACATGTGCATTATAAAGAACCTGATTTTCAGCAGGTAAAGTTAGAGGGCAGAGGTGTCATCTCCATTCTTGGGAACCGTTAGGAATAAGTAGCCATAGTGGAAACCCTGACCGTGCCTTTCTTTTAAACAATGCCTGTGGCTGGCAAACGGTATCTGCAGCAAACCCTCTCATTTAATCTTCGCCATAGAGGTATTGTTATTCGCATATGAGGAAATAGGTTGAATGAGTTGTCTAGATAAGAATCATATGTTGAAAACACTAGCGACTAATCTATAGAAAAAATTTTAGTCTTTTGCATTTATTTCCAGCACTCCCTGCGTCAAATTGTAGCCCATAGGTCAGTACCCTTTAGGAATATCATTTGTTTCCTCTTCTGATTATGAAGCTAGTGTTAAAGATATACTTAAAATTATATTTTCAAATAATCAATTTTATTAATAAAAGGTGTAAGGAGGGAAAATCACCAATGAACTTCCAACCACTTCCAGATTTTTCTGTGGAATAATTTAGAAACATAGCAAGCATTTATTGCACACATTTTGACTTTTTAAAATTAAGTAATTTTATGGCTCATTCTTGTCCCTGTAACACTTGGTTCTTTTCATTCTTATTTTGTTTATTCTTGAATTGTTGCAAAATATCTTCAAGCAATTGTATCAAAAAGTGTACTTGGACAAAATGCCTGGAGTCCTTGAATATCTGAGAATTCTTTATATTGCCTTTATCTATGAATAATATCTCACCTTGTTAAATATTTAGGTATTAATATTATCTTTCCCAAATCTCTGCCTTTGCTTCATTTCATGGTATTAAGTGTAAGATCAAGTGTCCATCCCTCACTACTTCTGAGAAAAATGAATGACTATGCCATTTATTCATTATGGTAAGCGTATATTATCCATGAAATTGATAAAAAATAAGAAAAATAAAACAGTAACACTTTTAGAAAACAAAAAATGCAGAAAAATAGCTATAAATAAAAATCTTAGCAAAGATTTAATGTTTCAAAATATTTAATTTTTATCATTTTTCTTTGCAATCTTCTTACACAGTTCCCGTTTCATGAAAATAGGATCTTTCAAACTGTGCTTTTTCTTAACATTATGTATATATAAACTTTCCAATTCACTGGGAAACTCCTTATAGACATTTTAAATTTTTGTAAACATGTTTTCAATGACTACTGAATGTTATCAAATCATTTTATAACATTTCCCCCAATTTTCGTTTGGTTTTACATACTGTAAATATATACATATATGCATTTTTTACCTTTAAAATATTATTTATACTATTTACCCTTTATGAATTTTTTATCTTTTATGGTTAAAATAGGACTCTTTAACCAAGAATTTATAGATAGTCTCATGGAAGTTTGTGAACTTCCTTAATTTGTAAGTCTATATTTACACTTTTCTAGAGAAAGGATCCGTTTATTTTTCATCAAATTCTCAAAGTGTTCCACAATGCAAACAAGAAACAATTGCAAAATATTGTTCTTTACTCAAATTTCGATCCATATTTACTTCTCTATATCTTTAATAGTTGGCTTTTTGGTTTTGTGACATAACTTATTTACATGAAATTACTTTTGTTGTTAATGAGACCTATGTAAATAAATAGATTTCAAATAATTAGACAATGGCTTCTACAGCTCTTACCAAGTGATTATTATGTCATTTGTCACATAGTGAATTTATATACATATAGATAAAATTGCATTTTTGGGATTCTGTTGTTTCTATTTCTTTCTGGTTATTTTTGTGTCAATATTAAACTAAATTAAAAAATTTTGTTTAATAATAAATTTAACACATAACAGAACTATATTCCTCTTATTACTCCCTTAATTTAAAACCCTTTTTATGTAATCATGTTCCAGATTACCCTTAGAATTCTGTGTTGAGTTCCAACATAGCATGGTTTTGGTTAGGATTGTGTTAAATCTGTAGATTAATTTTGAAAAAAAGTTGATATCTTTATATTATCAAGCCTTCTCATTCATAAATATAGATCCTGTCTGCCTTTATTTAAATCTGAAAAAAAGTGTCATTGAAATTTTGTATTGCAATGTTCTTATTATCATTATTAGTATTTGGAATGTTTTTAGTGAATATGTTTTTCTGCATTATACTTCTTCTTTTTTTTTTTTAATGGAGTCTCGCTCTGTCTCCCAGGTGCAAGTGCAGTGGCACTATCTCGGCTCACTGCAACCTCTGCCTCCTGGGTTCAAGTGATTCTCCCGTCTCTGCCTCGTGAGTAGCTGGGATTACAGGTGCATGCCATCACTCCCAGGTAATTTTTGTATTTTTAGTAGAGATGGGTTTCACCATTTTGGCCAGGCTGGTCTTGATTCCTGACTTCAGGTGATTTGCCCTCCTTGGCCTTTCAAAGTACTGAGATTACAGGAGTGAGCCACCGTGCCCAGCCCGCATTATACATTCTAATTGATATAATAACACTAAAAAAGATAAATTCAAGGGGATCTATATCACAGAAATATACATTAGAATGTATCTATATATCTGTGATAATGTGATGCTTTAGAATATATATTACAATGTTTTTATTTCCTCTTGCATTTACCCACTTTTCTAAACTTGTGCCACTTTTAAATGTTTTGTGATTTTTTTTGGTATTATATCAACCAATTATCTATTGTTGGTAAACATCTTGTCTTTACTATTTTATAGTGGTGCAGTTGTATATGTTTTGTTATTTTGTCTTGTATATCGTCCATTTTGCTAAACTATTGTCAATTCTCAGAATTTTCCCATTTATATTAAATTTTTTTCTAGGTAGAATAAAAAGTTGCTTGCAAACAATAATATAAATTCCTTCTTTACAAATATTGATGCCTCTTAATTTTTGTTTCATGTCTTAATGAAATGGTTGGAAATTCAAAATCTGTGTAAACTAATTATGATGGCAAACATCTTGGACTTTTTGGTTGAATTTAACAGGTAATTCAGCTAGAGTTTACATCAAATATAGTGTCTTTTGTTTTTAAAGTTGCATGTATTTTATCAAATGTAACAAAATAGCCTTTTGTTCGGAGTTACTTTTCGTTCTGGGAATCTTGCACAAAGAATTTATTGTACTATTCTAGATCCCTTGGTTTATCATTTATTCACTGATCATCTTAGCTCAGCCTCATTTCTCTCCTGTTTCCTGATCACAGATCTTAGTCCCTACAAAGGTGGAGAGTCTGAGCAAAAGGGGAAACTGGAGGTGAAGAATCAAACAAGGAAAGCTGACTATGGAAACCAAAGATAAGACATGTAATCAAGTTCAGAGATTAGGACAGAATTATAGGACATGGACCATGTCTGTTCCCTCACCTCTCAAGATTCAGATCATTGACTGCTTTACTTACTATGTCAGGAGGGGCTATGAAGAAGCTCTCAGGCTGGCAGTCTTCTGTAGCTGCTTCTACCTTCCTGGCCACAGCTGCCTATGTTCACCCTTTTGTTGTTCAGAACAGATTCCTGCCCTTGCTCAACACTCCTGGAGATTATGGATTTAGTATAAATTAGATCCCTGAGATACCTGGTCCTAGTGTGCTGCTCTTTATGCCCTCCCTACTCTACAAGCATCCTTGAGGGTCTAATGCTTTTAACATTGCAATGGGAATAGGACCCAAGTACTCTTTGGGGTTAGGTAACTAATTTCTAGGCATATACCCCATTTAGCCCTAGTCCCAGGGGCAGCCAACCAAATATTTTTTCATCCAGACTCCTCAGACATTAATTCATCCCTATCTGATGAATACTGCCCCTCATTACGGGAAGGTTCTGAAGTCTCCCCATGTCAAACATATCTTTACTCCATATCCCTTCCAGAGGGTGCCCCTATCTACTTCCCTTTTCCCAGACTTTATGAGTAGCTTCTTTATTTTGCTCTCTCTCTCACTTCCTGAATGCGTTTTAACTCACTGCAATTTACTTTTGTCATAACATCACACAAACTGTCCTTGCTAATGACTTAAATTGGCAAATATAATAGGCATATTTTAGAACTTAATCTTACCAGAATCCTCTCCAGTAGTTAATCCGTGTTGATCAGTTCTTTCTTCTAGGATCACTTGTCTCTCTTTTAATTCATGACATCATATTTTTAGTGTTAATTAAACTGGAATAAAAGAGTGATGAAATTACTTTCCCTGATAGAAATATTAGTCTGTTCTGGGACAGATTGTTCTCTGTGATAGTTTTTTTTTTTTTTTTTAATCAATCAACTTACCCCAAAGAAAGATGAATCTGCTCAATGGAATTTTTTCATGGTATCAGAGGAGCTAAATTATAACAATTTTGTAAGATAGAATTATAACCATTTTAAGATCACAGACAATAAATTGGTGATATGATCTGAAATGAACCGTGAATTACTGAATAATGTCAGGAATCCCATTATGGCATGCTATATTATGGAAAACTTTATGAGCTCGGAAAGGGAGAATTTAAAGAGGCACATGTTGAAGTTCAACAGAAAAATACTCTTCTGAATTCAGAAATTGGCTAGAATCAACACCTGAATGTTCTAAGCTGCTTCCTGGAATTTTTGAGTTTCTGAGATGAGTGGTCATGCGGCTATTCTAGTGACGCCATAATGAGAAGTAAGTAAATAGGTAAATCAGATAGATAAATCTAATCTACCGACTCCCTCTGAAGATCAGAAGTGTTTTGCTTGTCAACATAATGAGAGACCTAAGCCACTATGAACTACTGTCTAGACTGATATATAGCTAGCAAGTGGATTTTATTGGCCCCAGGAGGTTACTAATAGTTACTGACTGGGAGAGGGAGATATTCTGGATTTCAATTTGCATGTATAGTAATGGCAGCAAAGTCTTCAAATATCATAAGAGGATTAGAACAGAAACTATTTTAATTTGGACCCTGTATTTATATATTCTCTTATCAAAGGTCTCATTTTACTGCCTTATATCACAGAACTAACAGAAAAAAAAAGACATTAAGCTATCAGTTGGAATGATTGATCCTAATTACCAACGGGAAGTTGAGTTGCTTCTATATAATGGAGGCAAGATTCCTCCAGGCTCTGGTAGAGGTTGGGGAAATATGGTAGATATCAGTTACGACTCTGTGACCAATTATAGAATAAGAACTGTAGCAGTTTTAAATATTTTTATTTGTTTTTTATATGTATGCTTTTGTTTCTATATGTTAACCATTTTTTTCTCTTTCCTGTCCATTTTTATTTTATATACAAGCTATTGGAAGTTAACTTTACAATTCAGTCATTTTTTATGATACAACTAGTAATTTCTTAAGATCATAAATTCCATTACAGTGACCCTGGTAGGCAACTTATAAAGTTTTGGGCTACTTGTCGTGTAGTTTTGATTTACATTTGTCTAATGATCAGTGATGTTGAGCTTTTTGTCATATGTTCGTTGACTGCATAAATGTCTTGTTTTGAGAGTGTCTGTTCATGTCCTTTGCCCACTTTCTTGTGCCAGTTTTCAAGGGGAATGTTTCCAGCTTTTGCCCATTTGTTATGATATTTGCTGTGGGTTTGTCATAAATGGCTGATTATTTTGAGGTAAGTTTCATCAGTACCTAGTTTATTGAGAGTTTTTTATGTGAAGAGATGTTGAATTTTATCAAAGACCTTTTTTGCATCTATTGAGATAATCACGTGGTTTTTGTCTTTAGTTCTGTTTATGTGATGAATTACGTTTATTAATTTGCATACATTGAAGGAGGCTTGCATCCCAGGGATGAAGCTGACTTCATCATGGTGGATAAGCTTTTTGATGTTCTGCTGGATTTGGTTTGGCAGTATTTTATTGAAGATTTTTGCATGGATGTTCATCAGGAATATTGGCCTAAAGTTTTCTTTTCTTGATGTACCTCTGCCAGATTTTTGTATCAGGGTGATGCTGGCCCCATAAAATGAGTTAGGGAAGAGTCCCTCCTTTTCACTCATTTAGAATAATTTCAGAAAAAAATGGTACCAGCTCCTCTTTGTACCTTTGGTATAATTCAGCTGCAAATCCATCTGCTCCTGGGCTTTTTTGTTGGGCTGGTAGGCTATTTATTACTGTCTCAATTTCAGAACTTGTTATTGGTCTATTCAGAGATTCAACTTCTTCCTGATTCAGTTTTGGGAGGGTGTATGTGTCCAGGAATTTATCTATTTCTTCTAGATTTTCTAGTTTATTTGCATAGAGGTGTTTATGGTATTCTTTTATGGTTGTTTGTATTTCTGTGGGGTCAGTGGTGATATCCCCTTTATCAATTTTTGTGTCTATTTGATTCTTCTCTCCTTTCTTCATTAGTCTAGCTAGAAGTCTATCTATTTTATTAATTTTTTTCAAAAAACCAATTCCTGGATTCATTGATTTTTTGAAGTGTTTTTCATGTCTCTGTCTCCTTCAGTTCCACTTTGATTTTGTTTATTTCTTGTCTTCTGCTAGCTTTGGGGTTTATTTACTCTTGGTTCTCTAGTTCTTGTAGTTGTGATGCTAGGGTGTCAACTTGAGATCTTTTTTTTTTTTTTTTTTTTGAGGCGGAGTCTCGCTCTGTCGCCCAGGCTGGAGTGCAGTGGCGCGATCTCGGCTCACTGCAAGCTCCGCCTCCCGGGTTCCCGCCATTCTCCTGCCTCAGCCTCCCGAGTAGCTGGGACTACAGGCGCCGCCACCACGCCCGGCTAATTTTTTTGTATTTTTAGTGGAGACGGGGTTTCATTGTGTTAGCCAGGATGGTCTCGATCTCCTGACCTCGTGATCTGCCCGTCTCGGCCTCCCAAAGTGCTGGGATTACAGGCTTGAGCCACCGTGCCCGGCCAACTTGAGATCTTTCTAGCTTTTTGATGTGGGCATTTAGTGCTACAAATTTCCCTTTTAACACTGCTTTAGCTGTGCCCCAGAAATTTTGGTATGTGGTCTCTTCATTTTCATTGGCTTCAAAGAACTTCTTTATTTCTGTCTTAACTTCATTATTTACCCAGGAGTCTTTCAGGAATCAGTTGTTCAATTTCCATGTAGTTATGTGGTTTTGAATGAGTTTCTTAATCCTGAGTTCTAATTTGATTGCATCGTGGTCTGAAAGACCATTGTTTCAGTTCTTTTGCATTTGCTGAGGAGTATTTTACTTACAATTATGTAATCGATTTTAGAGTAAGTGCCACGTGGCACCAAGAAAATGTATATTCTGCTGTTTTTGGGTGGAAAGTTTTGTAGATATCTATCAGGTCCACTTGATCTAGAGCTGAGTTCAAGTCCTGTATATCTTTGTTAATTTTCTGTATCGATGATCTAATATTGACAGTGGGGTGTTAAAGTCTCCCACTATTATTGTGTGGGAGTCTAAGTCTCTTTGTAGATCTCTAAGAACTTGTTTTATGAATCTGGGTTCTCCTGTATTGGGTGCATATATTTAGGATAGTTAGCTCTTCTTGCTCTTCTTGTTGAACACTTCGCCATTATGTAATGCCTTTCTTTGTCTTTTTTGATCTTTGTTGCTTTAAAGTCTGTTCTGTCAGAAACTAGGATTGCAAACCCTACTTTTTTCTGCTTTCCAGTTGCTTGGTAAATTTTCCTCCTTCTATTCATTTTGAGCCTATATGTGCCTTTGCATGTGAGACACCTCTCTTCAATATAGTACACTGATGGGTCTTGGCTTTTTATTCAGCTTGCCTTCTGTCTCTTAATTGGGGCATTTAGCCCATTCATATTTAAGGGTAATATTGTTGTGTGTGAATTTGATCTTGTCATCATGAGGCTAGCTGGTTATTTTGCAGATTTGTTGATGTAGTTGCTTCAGAGTGTCAATGATTTCTGTACTTCAGTGTGTTTTTGTAGTGGCTGGTAAGGGTTTTTCCTTTGCATATTTAGTGATTCCTTCAGGGGCCCTTTCAAGTGGTGACAGATTCCCTCAACATTTGCTTGTCTGAAAAGGATTTTATTTATCCTTTGCTTATGAAGCTTAGTTTGACCGGATATGAAATTCTGGATTGGAAATTCTTTTATTTAAGAGTATTGAATATTGGCCCCCAATCTCTTCTGGCTTGAAGGGTTTCCACTGAGAGGTCCACTGTTAGTCTGATGGACTTTCCTTTAGGTGACCTGGCCTTCCTCTCTGGCTCCCCTGAACATTTTTTTTCCTTCATTTCAACCTTGGAGAATCTGACGATTATGTGTCTTGGGGTTGATATTCTCATAGAATGTCTAACTGGGGTTTTCTGGATTTCCTGAATTTGAACATTGGCCTGCCTTGCTAGGTTAGGGAAGTTCTCCTGGATAATATCTTGAAGTATGTTTTTCAACTTAGTTCCATTCTCCCCTTCTCCTTCAGGTACCCCAATCAGTCGTAGGTCCAGTCTTTTTTATATAATCCCATAGTTCTTGTAGACTTTGTTCATTCCTTTTTATTCTTTTTTCTCTAATCTTATCTTTCTGTCTTATTTGAGCAAAATAGTCTTCAGGCTCTGAAATTTCTTCTTCCACTTGGTTTATTTGGCTATTGATACTTGTGCTTGTTGTGTTAAGTTCTCATGTTGTGTTTTTCAGCTCCATTAGGTCATTTGTGTACCTCTCTAAACTGGTTATTCTGGTTAACAGCTCCTGTAATGTTTTATCATGGCTCTTAGCTTCTTTGCATTGGGTTAGAACATGTTCCTTTAGCTCAGTGGATTTAGTTATTACCTACTTTCTGAAGCCTATTTCTGTCAATTCATCCATGTCAGCCTCAGCCCAGTTCTGTGCCCTTGCTGAAGAGGTGTTGTGATCATTTAGAGAAGAAGAGGCACTCTGGCTTTTTGAGTTTTCGGCATTTTTTCATTGATTCTTTCTCATCTTTGTGAGTTTATCTTTGGTCTTTGAGATCGCTAACGTTTGGATGAGGTTTTTTTGGGAACTTTTTTTGTTGATACTGTTGTTGTCACTTTCTGTTTGTTTTTCTTTTTACAAACAGGCCCCTCTTCTGTAGGGCTGCTGTGGTTTTCTGGGGGTCCACTCCAGACCCTATTTACCTGGGTCCTTCCCACCCCTGGAGGTGTCACCAGTGGAGGCTGTAGAATAGCAAAGATGGCTGCCTGCTCCTTCCTCTGGGATCTCCATGATGCCAGTGGGGACACTCCTGTATAAGGTGTCTGGTGACCCCTGTTAGGGGGTCTTATCCAGTCAGGAGACATGAGATCTGGGATCCATTTTACAAAGCACTCTGGCTACCCCTTGGTGGAAGGGGTGCACTGCGATGGGGGGAATCCCACTTGACCAGACTTCCCAGATTCCTCTGAGCCAGTAGGGGAAAAAATAAGTCTGCTGATCCATGGGGATCATGGTCACCCCTCCCTCAAGGGGTTTTGTACCAGGGAGATCAGAGTTCTGTCCATAAACTCCTGGCTGGAGTTGCTGAAATTCCCATAGGAAGGCCTTGCCTGGGATGTGTCAGGGTCTGGCCTAAAGAGGCAGTCTGGTCATGATCTGCCACAGCCTTTGTGTTGCACTATGGGGAATTCTTCCTGGGTCCAAACCACCCAGTCTCCCTGGCACTGGCAGGGGAAAAATGCCAGACTGGAGCTGCAGTGATGGCTGCCACTCCTTCCCTTGGGAGCTTAGGCAACAGGCAGCTGCAGTGATGGTGGCCACCCCTTCCCCCTAGAACTTGGTAATCTTAGGCAGTCTTCAGCCAAGTGGCCACAGAGAATCTGCATACCTCTATGCTTGTGACCCAAGGCCCTGGTGGCATGGGCTCATGAGGGAGATCTGGTCTTTAGGTTGCATAGATCCATGGAAAAAGCATGGTTTCCTGAGCAGAGTAGCTCAATTACTCACCACCTCCCTTGGCTGGGGGTGGAAGCTCCCCTTGTGCTGTGTGGCTCCCAGGTGAACCATTGCACCATCCTTCTTTTTCTCACTCTCTGTGGATTGCACCAACTGCCTAGTCACTCCCAATGAGAGAACCTGGATACCTCAGTTGCCAGTGCAGGATTCACTCACCATTTTTGTTTTTCTCAGTGGGAGCTTTCTACCATGGCTCTTTCTAGTTGGCCATCTTAGCCTCTTCTCCATGATTTCAATGTTTTAAAATTTATTGAATCTTGTCATGGCCTAGCATATGGTCTACCTTGGAGAATGTTACAAATGCTCTTGAGAATAATGTGTATTCTGTTGTTGGGTTAGAATGTTCAATATATACCTATTAGGTCTAGTTGGTCTATGTCTTCCTTCAATTCTATCAAATTTTGCTTTATTTATTTAGGGGCTCTGTTGTTTGGTGCATATATATGTATAATTGTTGTTGCTTGACAGATTTGCCTTTTTGCCTTTTATCATTATATAATATTGTTCTTCATCTCTCATAACAATTAAAAAAATCTATTTTGTCAGATATTAGTGTAGCTATATATAGTTCCCCCTTATCTGTGGAGGATATGCTCTAAGATTCCCAGTGAATGAATGCCTAAAACCACAAATAGTACCAAAACCTACGTATACTATATGTGACATTTGATCTGATACTCAAGAGGGCTACTAAGTGACTAATGGGTGGATAGGAGTGTGGATATACAATATGGATGTCCTGGAGAAAGGGAAGATTCATGTCTTGAGTGAAATAGAGTGGTGTGAGATTTCATCATGCTACTCAAAGTGGTATGCAATGACAAACTTATGAATTGTTTATTTCTGGATGTTTTAATTTAATATTTTAAGATCATGGTTGAACGTGGTTAACTGAAACCATGAAATGTAAAACCATGGATAAATGGGGACTACTGTATACGAATATATTATATTCTAGTATAATAGAGGAAAGCTTTCTTTTGCTCACTATTTGCCTAGAATATCTTTTCCCACCCTTTCCATTTCAAAGTTTTTTATTTTAATGTGAGTCTCTTGTAGATAACCTATTATGTTTCCTTTAATCCATTTTAGCCCTTTAAACCTTGTAATTGGAGAGTTTAATCTATTTACACTTAAAGTAATTACTGATAAGAAAGGACTTATGTCATTTTGCTACTTGTTGTTTCATGTTTTAGATCTTTTTCATTCCTCAATTATTCAGTACTGCCCTCTGTGTTTTACAGATGTTTTGTAGTATACCAATTTAATTTCCCTCTTCTTTCTTTTTACTACATATTTTTGGTTATTTTCTTAGTCTTGCTTTGGGGGTTATAATTAACATCTTAATTTATAATAATGTAGTTTGAATTAATACCAATTTAGTTTCAATAGTAGAGCTATCCCTTGATATCCACAGAGGACTGCTTCTGAGACATCCCCACAGATATCAAAATCTGTGGATGCTCAACTCCCTCATATAAAATGGTATACTATTTGCATAAGCTATCTACATCCTTCCACATACTTTGTCGTCTCTAGATTACAATACCAATTCAATATAAATAGTTGTTGTATTGTATTGTTTTTATTTGTAGTATTTTTTATTGTTGTATTGGTTTTTTAATCATTATTTTTTCAAATATTTTAAATCTATAGTTTGTTAAATCTACATATATAGAACCCATGGATACAGAGGGCTGACTGTATACAAGAACTTTGTTTCTATCTAGCTGTTTCCCTTTATCTTATTGTCACAAATTATATCTTTATACATTGTGTGCCCATTAACATACACTTATAATTTTATGTAATTATTTTTTAAATAACATAAATATTATATTATTTATATAATAATATAAAATATATTAATACCAACTTATATTTACCTTTGCAATCACCTTTACTGGCGTTCTTTATTTCTTTAAGCAAATTTGAGTTACTACTGTGTTCTTCCATTTCATTCTGAAGGATTCCCATTAACATTTTTTGTAGGGTAGCTCTACTAGCTATGGACACTCTCTTTTTTTTGTTTTTGTGCTGGGAACTGTCTGGAAATGTCTTAATTTTCCTTTATTCTTGAACATAGTTTTGCTGGATATAAAAATGTTGGTTGACCTTTTTTTTTTTTTTTCCCAGCAATTTTAGTACATCACCCCACTGACTTCTAGCCTCTGTGGTTCCTGATGACAAGGCAGCTGTTAATCGTATTGAGAATTTCTTTTATGTAATAAGTTGTTTCTTTCCTGCTGCTTTTGGGTATCTGTCTTTGTTTTCGTCTTTCTTTTTTAATTTTTCTTTTTGTGTTTTTGTGTTTCTAAAGTTAGATTGTAATATGTCTCAATATACATCTCTGTGAGTTTATCCTAACTGGAATTTGTTGAGCTCTTGGGTGTATAGAAAAGCACACTTCAATTCCAGTATTTTTATTTTTTTCTTTTTATAATTTCTGTCTCCTTGTTGACATTCTCTGTTTGGTGTGACATTGTTCTCCTTCCTGGTTTGCTTTAGTTCTTTGTCCAAGGTTTCCTTTAGCTCATTGAGCAAATACATTTGATTTAAAGTTTTTGTCTAGTAAATCCTAATAGTTGGGCTTCTTCAGACAGTTTCTATTTTTTTTTTAACCCCTGTGTATTGGCTATACTTTCTTATTTATTTTTTTTTTGTGTGCCTCATAGTTTTTGTTAAAAAGTTAACCTCTTAAATATTATAAGCAGTCCAAGCTTTTAAGTGTGTCTATTGTTTCCTGACTGTTATTCCTTCCCTCTGGTGGCAGAGGCTAACACATTTGTCAAATGTTTTTGACAAGGCCCCTAGATAGCTGCCCTTGGAGAATTCTGAGTTAGGCAAAATAAAGGCAAGTTCTTTGCACCTGTCCTTCAGTGAACCACCAGATGGGTCAAAATTACAATAATTCTTTGAGAACAAGGTCTCCTCTGCTCCTTTTGGTACCATGAACCCACATAGGAAACATGGGATACTGTTCTCAAGACTACCACCAAACTGGAGAAGAAGGAATGGAGCCAGAGTGGGTTAGAATGCCGCAAAGGTCTCCTGCTGAGATTGTCATCTTTTTCTTGATCAAGTGTTCACCTCATTGCTGCAGACCTTTGACCAGTTCCATTAAAGTTCATTCTAACAATTTGTGCCTGTTTATTTGTTAGTTTGGTGGAGGGGCAGGCTCTTGGAGTTTCTTAAGTCACTATTCTCACTAAAGTCACTGGAGAGGATTTTATTTCCTGGTTCTGATGTGCTTCCCTGTCAGGCTTAGCTGCAGCATGTACAGCTTCTCCAATACCCAGTTCCTGCAGTACATAGCAGTTAGCAGCATCCAGTGGCCGGCAGCTTCCCCCTAGTAGCTTCCTGGGGGTGATTTTATAGCAGAGGGTCTCTGGTGAGATATCTACTTGTGAACAACTTTCCCCAGCATCCTAGAATGTAGATTTCCAGCAAGTTTCATCAGCACAGCATGATTGCATTTTCTCTCCATTCTGTATCCTCTCCAATAAGGTCTGGATTTCAGCCCAGGAGTCATTTTTCTTAGGCAGTCTCTCTCATCTGTAGTGACAGTGGCTCCTCCCTGTATCTACTATTCTTATATTCTTTAGAGTTTTCTCTACTTACTAGTCAATCTTTTGATACTCCAATCTGTTGTTCTAGTTAAAAAGTATTTATATGAACTTTCTCCTGTTGAAATTCACGTGGTTTCTCTCTCCTGATTGGACACCAAATAATGTATTGGAAGAATGAAGCATACTAGAAATTGCTATGAACAATGAATTTAGTAAAGCTTCACAGTCAAATAGAAATAAATTTTGATAATGTAATTGTGAATATTAAAAATTCTAAGACATTTTTGAATTGGAAGTGACATGCTTTAAAAATTAATAATGACTTAGAACTAAAATTCCAAATTATGTTAGTAATATCCAGTGTTCTAGTTATCTATGCTTTTTAACAGACCACCATAAAGATAGTGGTATCAAACAACACCTATTTTATCATGCTCACAGATTTTGTGTGTCAGGAATTTAAGAGCAGTGCCGTGAGGATGGCATACTTCTACTTCACAAATATGCAGCCTCGGCTCAGAAGACTCAGACAGCTGGAGGTGATCAAATGGTTAGTGACTGGAATCAGTTGAAGACATCTTCAATCACATGTTAGACTTCCTGGGCTAGCATGATTCCAAGGCTGGGCTCAGCTGGGACTGTTGACTAGAGTCCCCATACTTGGCCTTGTCATGTGGTTTAGACTTCTCATCACATCACAGCTGGATTCTGAGAGGGAGCATCTTCCAGAGAGCATTCAGGGAGCAAACTTTCCAAGAGACACAAGTGGATGCCGAATGACTTTTTCTGGACTTCTGTCACATTCTCTTGGTTAAAAGTGAATCAGTAAGGCTCAGATTCAAGGAGGAGGGGAACTAAGTTCAATCTCTTGATACAGAATTGTTAATGTTTCACTGCAAAAGAGAATGTGAAATGGGAGCTATTATTATGCTTGTCTTTGAAATGTGCCATACTTAGTGAGATGTTCAATAAAGAATAAAAGAGACATAAGAAGGATAAAGTTCTTATCTTGAGCTTGGAATTGGAATGAGAAAATACTGCATAACTATTATGTAATTTGGGCATATTAATAAAAAGTATAAGTTTAAGTGTTAATAAAGTTATGCATACAACAACCTATCAAAAAGATATATTTAATAAAATGCGCAAATCAATGGAATGGGGATGTGGGGAGATGTGTGAAAGAGATCAATTCAGCAAAATCAGAAGCAGGAAGAAGCTACCAGAAAACATAATAAAAATAAATAAGATGACAGGGTGAAACAAAACAAAATCATAGGAATTATGACAAATGTGAATGGACTTAGTTCCCCTATTTAAAGGGAAAGTTCCTCAAATATGGTTAAAAATAAAGATCAAACTAATGGTGTTTCCAAAAGACAGACTGAAGTTAAAATATCAAACGAATATGGAAAGAAGTGAATGGGAGAAGACAAACAGGCAAATAAAGTAGTATGACAGTATTAAAATCATATAAAGCAAAGCATATGGGTGAATATGAAATACATGACAAACATAAATAATTCATAAAAACAAAACACAATCTTTTTTTGCACAATCTTTTTTTTATCCTCGTGGCACATACAGAGGAGAGAAAAATTAACTGCATAAATCTTCCTGTTGTGTTAGAATTTTTGCTGACTCCAAGATAAATGTTAAGTATTTACTTATTTTCAAAAGAACTGACACACATGTCCACAGAAGTCGTTGAGAGTGGCCTACAATCTGGGCTGCTACACATGGACTCATGCTATGTATTTTTGAATGAATGAAAAATAAATAAATAAACAAATAAATAAATAAATGTATGTATGAATGAAAGTTTAAAGGCAGCTTTGAGGATGGCACAGTATTGCCATCTACAGAGACATCTAACCTGTCTGAGCCTCAGCACTGCCACTTTCCAGTGGATGAATTTATATAGTTATCCAACCTTAGCCCCTGTTTCTTTGTAGAAAAGAATTAATAGTAATTCTTTAACAGCTTCCTAATTAAGAGGACTGCTATGAAAATTACATGAAATTGCTCAGTCCATGTGGGAAAGTATTTTGCAAACTGTGAAGAACTCTGCAGGATTAGATGTTATTACCCTGATCCTTCAGGGTAAAAACCATGGGAGGTTGAGTTAAGTTAAAATCCTTTCTGTAATTGTTTCTCTCTTGCTTCTTCTTGTTAGAGGATCAATTTCTTCCATTTGAATCCTTGTCAAGAAAGGGTGAAGCAGCCAATTCTTTTGGAGGAAGTTGATAGTCTCTTTTTGGGTAAGTTTTCAAACATAACTCTTAAGATGTCCTGTTCCACACACAGATGACTTCCCCCGGCAGCTCTGTTGTGCTGCCCAGCATCCACTACTCTGGTGAGATGAGCTGATGGTTTCTGATGTTGCTTTAGTCCTTGTGCTATTTCCTAAGAAGTTGTTTTCCAAGGTGGACTCATATACAAACTTTCTGAGGTCATTATTCAGACCACAGTCCAGGATATTTTCTTTGATACACAGAATTCAACAGATCTTGTGATGCTCCCTGATTATATCATGAATTAAGCACCTATTGTGTGCAGTGTTCTGACTGAGGCTCAGAGAAAGTACACATGAATGGTTCTTGTACTCAAAAAGTGTGCAATTTTGTTAGGTGAGCTAACAGTAAAAATTCGGTTAGCTTTAATTAATAGGTTATTTGAAACTATTTTTATACTATATTTATAGGGCATTTTCTAGGATCTATTTTCTTCCTTTCCTAGCAAGAAAACTGCCACATAGTTAGATTTATAATTCCATGTGTATATCTTACATCAAAGCATGTATTCCTTATTTCTTTTGATTGTCACAGCATGCTTGCGATTTGGCTCAGCAAAATATTATGATTTTTATCACTTTTAATCAGAAGAATTGAAACATAGGGAGGTTTCATAAGTTGTTCAAGTTCACACAGAAATTTTGGAACAGAACAAGACTGAGAGTGAGAATAGTGCTATGGTTTTTCAATCGGACTTCCCAGGACTTGAATCCCAGCTCTCCCACTTAGAAACTGTGCTGTCAGGGGGCAAGCTCTATAATTTCCAGTGCCCGAGTTTTCTTATCTGGAAATTGGGAATTTTACCTGTCCAAAGGGTTATTGTGAGAATTCAGTCAGATAATCTACATACATATTTTATCAGAGTTTCTGGCCTACAAGAAGTATTAACATTTGTTAATCATCAATTCATTAATTGCTGAGATTTTTTTGGTATGAAAATTAAACTTTACTCCTTTTTAATAAACATTTATTGTTTTCTTTTTATTATCATAAAAATTACATATGAACAGCACATAAATATGTAAGAGTTAAAGACGTGTAAATATATATATATTTTTTAATTTATTTATTATTATTATACTTTAAGTTCTAGGGTACATGTGCATAACGTGCAGGTTTGTTACATATGTATACTTGTGCCATGTTGGTGTGCTGCACCCATCAACTCGTCAGCACCCATCAACTCGTCATTTACATCAGGTATAACTCCCAATGCAATCCCTCCCCCCTCCCCCCTCCCCATGATAGGCCCCGGTGTGTGATGTTCCCCTTCCCGAGTCCAAGTGATCTCATTGTTCAGTTCCCACCTATGAGTGAGAACATGCGGTGTTTGGTTTTCTGTTCTTGTGATAGTTTGCTAAGAATGATGGTTTCCAGCTGCATCCATGTCCCTACAAAGGACACAAACTCATCCTTTTTGATGGCTGTAGAGTATTCCATGGTGTATATGTGCCAAATTTTCTTAATCCAATCTGTCACTGATGGACATTTGGGTTGATTCCAAGTCTTTGCTATTGTGAATAGTGCCGCAATAAACATACGTGTGCATGTGTCTTCATAGCAGCATAATTTATAATCCTTTGGGTAAATACCCAGTAATGGGATGGCTGGGTCATATGGTACATCTAGTTCTAGATCCTTGAGGAATCGCCATACTGTTTTCCATAATGGTTGAACTAGTTTACAATCCCACCAACAGTGTAAAAGTGTTCCTATTTCTCCACATCCTCTCCAGCACCTGTTGTTTCCTGACTTTTAATGATCGCCATTCTAACTGGTGTGAGATGGTATCTCATTGTGGTTTTGATTTGCATTTCTCTGATGGCCAGTGATGATGAGCATTTTTTTCATGTGTCTGTTGGCTGTATGAATGTCTTCTTTTGAGAAATGTCTGTTCATATCCTTTGCCCACTTTTTGATGGGGTTGTTTTTTTCTTGTAAATTTGTTTGAGTTCTTTGTAGGTTCTGGATATTAGCCCTTTGTCAGATGAGTAGATTGCAAAAATTTTCTCCCATTCTGTAGGTTGCCTGTTCACTCTGATGGTAGTGTCTTTTGCTGTGCAGAAGCTCTTTAGTTTAATGAGATCCCATTTGTCAATTTTGGCTTTTGCTGCCGTTGCTTTTGGTGTTTTAGACATGAAATCTTTGCCCATGCCTATGTCCTGAATGGTACTACCTAGGTTTTCCTCTAGGATTTTTATGGTATTAGGTCTAACATTTAAGTCTCTAATCCATCTTGAATTAATTTTCGTATAAGGAGTAAGGAAAGGATCCAGTTTCGGCTTTCTACTTATGGCTAGCCAATTTTCCCAGCACCATTTATTAAATAGGGAATCCTTTCCCCATTTCTTGTTTCTCTCAGGTTTGTCAAAGATCAGATGGCTGTAGATGTGTGGTATTATTTCTGAGGACTCTGTTCTGTTCCATTGGTCTATATCTCTGTTTTGGTACCAGTACCATGCTGTTTTGGTTACTGTAGCCTTGTAGTATAGTTTGAAGTCAGGTAGCGTGATGCCTCCAGCTTTGTTCTTTTGACTTAGGATTGTCTTGGAGATGCGGGCTCTTTTTTGGTTCCATATGAACTTTAAAGCAGTTTTTTCCAATTCTGTGAAGAAACTCATTGGTAGCTTGATGGGGATGGCATTGAATCTATAAATTACCTTGGGCAGTATGGCCATTTTCACGATATTGATTCTTCCTATCCATGAGCATGGTATGTTCTTCCATTTGTTTGTGTCCTCTTTTATTTCACTGAGCAGTGGTTTGTAGTTCTCCTTGAAGAGGTCCTTTACATCCCTTGTAAGTTGGATTCCTAGGTATTTGATTCTCTTTGAAGCAATTGTGAATGGAAGTTCATTCCTGATTTGGCTCTCTGTTTGTCTGTTACTGATGTATAAGAATGCTTGTGATTTTTGTACATTAATTTTGTATCCTGAGACTTTGCTGAAGTTGCTTATCAGCTTAAGGAGATTTTGGGCTGAGACAATGGGGTTTTCTAAATATACAATCATGTCATCTGCAAACAGGGACAGTTTGACTTCTTCTTTTCCTAACTGAATACCCTTGATTTCTTTCTCTTGCCTAATTGCCCTAGCCAGAACTTCCAACGCTATGTTGAATAGGAGTGTTGAGAGAGGGCATCCCTGTCTTGTGCCAGTTTTCAAAGGGAATTTTTCCAGTTTTTGCCCATTCAGTATGATATTGGCTGTGGGTTTGTCATAAATAACTCTTACGATTTTGAGATACATTCCATCAATAATGAATTTATTGAACGTTTTTAGCATGAAGGGTGTTGAATTTTGTCAAAGGCCTTTTCTGCATCTATTGAGATAATCATGTGGTTTTTGTCTTTGGTTCTGTTTATATGCTGGATTACATTTATTGATTTGCATATATTGAACCAGTCTTGCATCCCAGGGATGAAGCCCACTTGATCATGGTGGATAAGCTTTTTGATGTGCTGCTGGATTTGGTTTGCCAGTATTTTATTGAGGATTTTTGCATCGATGTTCATCAGGGATATTGGTCTAAAATTCTCTTTTTTTTGTTGTGTCTCTGCCAGGCTTTGGTATCAGGATGATATTGGCCTCATAAAATGAGTTAGGGAGGATTCCCTCTTTTTCTATTGATTGGAATAGTTTCAGAAGGAATGGTAACAGCTCCTCCTCGTACCTCTGGTAGAATTCAGCTGTGAATCCATCTGGTCCTGGAGTTTTTTTGGTTGGTAGGCTATTAATTATTGCCTCAATATCAGAGTCTGCTATTGGTCTATTCAGGAATTCAGCTTCTTCCTGGTTTAGTCTTGGGAGAGTGTAAGTGTCCAGGAAATTATCCATTTCTAGATTTTCTAGTTAATTTGCATAGAGGTGTTTATAGTATTCTCTGATGGTAGTCTGTATTTCTGTGGGGTCGGTGGTGATATCCCCTTTATCATTTTTTATTGTGTCGATTTGATTCTTCTCTCTTTTCTTCTTTATTAGTCTTGGTAGCGGTCTGTCAATTTTGTTGATCTTTTCAAAAAACCAACTCCTGGATTCATTGACTTTTGGAGGGTTTTTTGTGTCTCTATCTCCTTCAGTTCTGCTCTGATCTTAGTTATTTCTTGCCTTCTGTTAGCTTTTGAATGTGTTTGCTCTTGCTTCTCTAGTTCTTTTAATTGTGATGTTAGACTGTCAATTTTAGATCTTTCCTGCTTTCTCTTGTGGGCATTTAGTGCTATAAATTTCCCTCTACACACTGCTTTAACTGTGTCCCAGAGATTCTGGTATGTTGTATCTTTGTTCTCATTGGTTTCAAAGAACATCTTTATTTCTGCCTTCATTTTGTTGTGTACCCAGTAGTCATTCAGGAGCCAGTTATTCAGTTTCCATGTAATTGAGCGGTTTTGATTGAGTTTCTTAGTCCTGAGTTCTAGTTTGATTGCACTGTGGTCTGAGAGAGAGTTTGTTATAATTTCTGTTCTTGTACATTTGCTGAGGAGTGCTTTACTTCCAATTATGTGGTCAATTTTGGAATAAGTGTGATGTGGTGCTGAGAGAATATATATTCTGATGATTTGGGGTGGAGAGTTCTGTAGATGTCTATTAGGTCTGCTTGCTGCAGAGATTAGTTCAATTCCTGGATATCCTTGTTAACTTTCTGTCTCATTGATCTGTCTAATGTTGACAGTGGAGTGTTGAAGTCTCCCATTATTATTGTATGGGAGTCTAAGTCTCTTTGTAAGTCTCTAAGGACTTGCTTTATGAATCTGGGTGCTCCTGTATTGGGTGCATATATATTTAGGATAGTTAGCTCTTCTTGTTGAATTGACCCATTTACCATTATGTAATGGCCTTCTTTGTCTCTTTTGATCTTTGATGGTTTAAAGTCTGTTTTATCAGAGACTAGTATTGTAACCCCTGCTTTTTTTTGTTCTCCATTTGCTTGGTAGATCTTCCTCCATCCCTTTATTTTGAGCCTATGTATGTCTCTGCATGTGAGATGGGTCTCCTGAATACAGCAAACTGATGGGGGACTCTTCATCCAGTTTGCCAGTCTGTGTGTTTTAATTGGAGCATTTAGTCCATTTACATTTAAGGTTAATATTGTTATGTGTGAACTTGATCCTGCCATTATGATATTAACTGGTTATTTTGCTCGTTAGTTGATGCAGTTTCTTCCTAGCCTCGATGGTCTTTACATTTTGGCATGTTTTTGCAATGGCTGGTACCGGTCGTTCCTTTCCTTGTTTAGTGCTTCCTTCAGGGTCTCTCGTGAGGCAGGTCTGGCGGTGACAAAATCTCTAAGAATTTGCTTATCTGTAAAGGATTTTATTTCTCCTTCACTTATGAAATTTAGTTTGGCTGGATATGAAATTCTAGGTTTAAAATTCTTTTCTTTAAGAATGTTGAATATTGGCCCCCACTCTCTTCTGGCTTGTAGAGTTTCTGCTGAGAGATCTGCTGTTAGTCTGATAGGCTTCCCTTTGTGGGTAACCCAACCTTTCTCTCTGGCTGCCCTTAAGATTTTTTTCCTTCATTTCAACTTTGGTGAATCTGGCAATTATGTGTTTTGGAGTTGCTCTTCTCGAGGAGTATCTTTGTGGCATTCTCTGTATTTCCTGAATTTGAATGTTGGCCTGCCCTACTAGGTTGGGGAAGTTCTCCTGGATGATATCCTGAAGAGTGTTTTCCAACTTGGTTCCATTTTCCCCCTCACTTTCAGGCACCCCAATCAGACGTAGATTTGGTCTTTTTACATAATCCCATACTTCTTGCAGGCTTTGTTCATTTCTTTTTCTTCTTTTTTCTTTAGATTTCTCTTCTCACTTCATTTCATTCATTTGATTCTCAATCGTTGATACTCTTTCTTCCAGTTGATTGAGTTTGTTACTGAAGCTTGTGCATTTGTCACTTATTTCTTGTGTCATGGTTTTCATCTCTGTCCATTCGTTTATGGCTTTCTCTGCATTAATTATTCTGGTTATCAATTCTTCCACTCTTTTTTCAAGATTTTTAGTTTCTTTGCGCTGGGTACGTAATTCCTCCTTTAGCTCTGAGAAGTTTGATAGACTGGAGACTTCTTTTCTCATCTCGTCAAAGTCATTCTCTGTCCAGCTTTGATCCGTTGCTGGCGATGAGTTGCGTTCCTTTGCAGGGGGAGATGCACTCTTATTTTTTGAATTTCCAGCTTTTCTGCCCTGCTTTTTCCCCATCGTTATGGTTTTATCTGCCTCTGGTCTTTGCTGATGGTGACGTACTGATGGGGTTTTGGTGTGGGTGTCCTTCCTGTTTGTTAGTTTTCCTTCTAACAGTCAGGACCCTCAGTTGTAGGTCTGTTGGAGATTGCTTGAGGTCCACTCCAGACCCTGTTTGCCTGGGTATCAGCAGCAGAGGGTGCAGAAGATAGAATATTGCTGAATAGCTAGTGTACCTGTCTGATTCTTGCTTTGGAAGCTCCCTCTCAGGGGTGTACTCCACCATGTGAGGTGTGGGGTGTCGGTCTGCCCCTAGTGGGGGATGTCTCCCAGTTAGGCTACTCAGGGGTCAGGGACCCACTTGAGCAGGCAGTCTGTCCGTTCTCAGATCTCAACCTCCGTGTTGGGAGATCCACTGCTCTCTTCAAAGCTATCAGACAGAGTCATTTGCGTCTGCAGAGGTTTCAGCTGCTTTTTTTTTGTTGTTGTTGTTTAGCTGTGCCCTGTCCCCAGAGGTGGAGTCTACAGAGACAGGCAGGACTCCTTGAGCTGCTTTGAGCTCCACCCAGTTCGAGCTTCCCAGCGGCTTTGTTTACCTACTTAAGCCTCAGCAATGGCAGGTGCCTCTCCCCCAGCCTCACGGCTGCCTTGCCATTAGATTGCAGACTGCTGTTCTAGCAATGAGGGAGGCTCCGTAGGCATGGGACTCTCCCAGCCAGGTGTGGGATATAATCTCCTGGTGTGCCCGTTTGCTAAGATCCTTGGTAAAGCACAGTATTGGGGTGGGAGTTACCCGATTTTCCAGGTGTTGTGTGTCTCAGTTCCCCTGGCTAGGAAAAGGAATTCCCTTCCCCCTTGCACTTCCCAGGTGAGGTGATGCCTCGCCCTGCTTCAGCTCTCGCTGGTGGGGCTGCAGCAGCTGACCAGCACCGATTGTCCCACACTCCCTAGTGAGATGAACCCAGTACCTCAGTTGAAAATGCAGAAATCACCTGTCTTCTGTGTCGCTCTCGCTGGGAGTTGGAGACTGGAGCTGCTCCTATTCAGCCATCTTGCTCCACCCTCCAAGGCTGCACCTTTATGCCTAGAATGTGAATCACTTGTCTCACATTCCAAAGCCCTCCCTGGCCCTAGTCCCAGGTATATGTGAGTCCTGTGTTTGTCTCTCACCTGAGAGGATTGTGGTACTTGAGGTATTGGGGGATATTGGGGGATTCACATGATCTCTAAATCATTCCTTGTCTGCCCTATTATTTGATCACTCTGTACTTCCTACTTTTGGCCATGGGGCCCTGGAATTTCTTCCTTGGCTCTGCAGTAGCCACTGCTAACATGGAGATGGGAAGATGGCTTCCTAGCTTGGAAGTCAGTGGATGTGAGCTGTGGTCTGATTCTGTCACTGTAGAGAGCTATAGCCCTGGGAAATTTACTTTTTCCAGACATCAGTTTTCTAATAAATAAAATGAATATGTTGAATGTAATATATGTTAGGGACATGAATAATGATGAATAATGTTGTACACTCTTAATGTAATAACCTGAAAAGAAGAACTGGAGGGCACATCTGCCAAGGTTTCTCATGATCTGAGTAAGGTGACTGTGGTATAGAATTTTTTGGCTTTCACATTGTTGTTATTATCAGAGCTTTTGTTTATCCAGGTCACCACAACTCTGAGCTTTGTGTCTATCTCTGTACAACAGCAACTTGAAGGAGCAGAAAATACAGGAGGCGGTAAAGCAGACAACCATTGAGATATCTGGTAGAGGACCAAGTGAAGTGGACAGGAATATGCAAGGAAGAGCCTGATCATTGTTGAAATTATCAGGGACCATATGTTATTCTTGTAACATATGTTATATGTAAACTTGACAGTCAAATGAAGCTTTGAAGAGTAGAATGTCTCTAAATTAAGGGATTTTTCAGATGTTAGAATTTTTGGCAATTTTAGATGAGGCTTAGTTGGATAAGACTGGAGAACTATTTGAGGTCAGCATTGATTGAATCAAGCAGCTGAATTCAAAACTTGGGGATATGAGCTTAATGGGATAATTGTTATTCAACAGCAAGCCCTGGGCATCTACTTAAACCTGTTTATGTGAATTTCTCCAGGTCACACATATTATAGAATATCTAATACTAGAAACTGGTTTCTGAACTTCCTGTCTAATGCACTTGCCACTGGACAAATCTCACCCAATGCATTTCCCACTAACTTGCGTCTTCTGTGTTTGAAGACCTTGCAGAAATATTGACCAAACTGAAAATTAATTTTTACTCTTTTCTGAGAACTGTAGGGGAGAGTGATGTATTGGTGATGGTGTCAGTGAGAGCATATGTCCTGAGCTCCCAACTGCTACATCACTGAATTTTACCAGCCTGCCTTTCTCTGCAATGTCACTTTGTACTTCCATGTGAGATGATAACCACGGTTTTTCCCAATAATTCTGTTCTCTTCCCACACACTTTCTTCCTGGCTGGCATCCCAGGATTGACTGCCGCCCACATTTGGATCTCACTTCCCTTTTGCTTTATGTTTTCCTGTCATTGCCTGGGAATGGTGTCCTGCTTTTTCTCATCGGGACAGAATGCAGGCCTTCACCAGCCCATGTTTCTTTTTCTTGCCATGCTCTCCTTTGTCGACTTGGTCCTCTCTCTCTCCACACTGCCTAAGATGCTGGCTATTTTCTGGTTTGATGCTACAGCCATAGCTCCTTACTCCTGTCTTTTCCAGATGTTCTTCACCCATGCATTCTCTGCCATGGAGTCAGGGGTGCTAGTCGTCATGGCCCTGGACTGCTTTGTGGCCATGCATTATGCAACCATCCTTACACATGTTGTTGTTGCCAAGATTGGAGGCCTGGTGGTGTTGGGAGTGATGGGATTGACCATCTCCTTTCCAAGCTTGGCTCATAGGCTGCCCTACTGTGGCTCTCACACACAATTACCTATACCTACTGTGAGCATAGGGCAGTGGTGAAACTGGCCTGTGGGGCCACCACTGTGGACAACCTCTATGCCTTTGCCATGGCAATCCTTCTTGGTGTGGGGGATGTGGCCTTTATTACCTATTCTTATGGGCAGATTGTGAGGACTGTAATGCATTTTCCTTCACCTAAGGCACATGCTAAAGCAGGGGGCACATGTATAGCCCATGTCTGTGTCATCCTCTTCTTCTATGGACCTGGCTTTCTTTCTGTGGTCATGTAGAGCTTTGGACCATCCACAGCTTCTGCTGCAAAGGTCATCTTTGCCAATCTCCACTTGCTCTTTCCCCCGGCACTGGATCCCTTTGTCTATGGCATGAAGACCAAGCAGATCTGGGAGTGGCTGTTGATGATTCTGAGCTCCAAGTGGGTTGAGCCTACCTCAGTGTAGTTATCATCAGCTGGACTTCAGGGGCCCAGGTGGCCCTCCCTCACTAGGTGAAAGCCCCATAGCCCAGGTCATGTGGAGAGAGTAAAAAGAAAGCAGGGAAAGTTATCCTAGGTGTTTGGAAGTTAGGAAATCTCTTCTGAGGCCTATGGTATTTATATATTGGGATGGAAAACTATTAGAAGGGCTGGGGTATCTCAACTGATCAATAAGCAGGAAATCTTTCTGATACCTTTCTCTTCTGAAAGTTTATTATTTGTGTTGATAAGATAAATGCATCAGGTAATATGATGGATCTGAATTCAAGTGTTTTAGGAGATCAGAAAGAGATGAGCCGGACATAGGAAAAAATGGGGCACCTCCCACCACCACAGAGCTCACTCACAGCCAGTCCATGGGAAGAGACTGGCCTCTGTACCACCTACTTAGCTTCAGAGAAAGAAGGGTGACTAACTATGGAGATAATCTTGAGTTCAAATTTATGAGAGAAATACTTTAAAATATTCATGTTCCATATGACTAGAATTGCAGATTAAGGTTGTTTTCTCTATTTCCAGTACTTTTTCATTCTATTTTTGAGATGAATGACCCTCTATGATATCTGTAGTTTTATTTCTTCATTTTTAATCTCAGCTGCAAGACTTGGAGTTAATCATACTTGTAAGTTTATTGCATGCAACGATTGTTGTTCTGATTCTTGTTCTGTTTATTTATTTTCTGTCTTCATTTCTTACTCTCTTGTTCATTTCCTTCCCAGTTCCTACCATTAATGTGTTTGTGTTATGCTCTTATGTATTTGCATATCCTTGAAACATATTAGTATTGTTTGAGTGTTATATATTCCTAATATACATAAATGCTTTTCTTTATTTCCTCAAATGTTTATGCTCCCTCCAGGTGGGTTGTCCAGGCTCCTCCTAATAGAAATGCTTTTCCCTGCCCTTATTCTTGCTGTTTCTACTCATTTTGAACCTCAGTTCAAACCTCATCTCCTTAGAAAAGATTCTTTTAATTACATTAAGTCATTTGTTTTCTGATCTCAGGGTACTGTGTGTTTCTTTTATTATTCATTATAATTTATAATTATAATTTTTTTGTTGGAAAAATAATCTCTGTTTACATTCTTACTAGATAGTGACTTCTACCATATTCTTAAAATAGTTCTTGGCATATAATATGCTGTCAATAAACATGTGTTAATAAATAAGTTTCATTATTTTAATGGACTGTGTTACTAGCGTATTTCTTCTTTAGTCATATTAACATAGTATGTGCTTTTGAATAAATGACTATGTATACTTTTATGACAGTGGACATTCAACATATTTTTGTTAAAGAAATGAAAAAACATTGCTGCAACAATCACTATTAACACTATTTTCTTTACTACCATCATCACCGCAAACATCACCTTAACTTAGTCTTTGCAAAGTTGTAATTTCAAATGGCGGTATTTTGGATGTTGTGCAGGGGCATTGGAGGGCATAGTTACTATTATAAGACAGAATCACTGCTATAAGGGCTCAGAGGTCTCTAAGTGCTCTGGGCAAACTAGCTCTGAAGAATTCTATCCTGAACATATTGTATTAGTGAGAAATCTTGATAACAAAGGTAGCTCCTGTGTGTTCAGCTCTTACTACATGGTACCTTGAATCCTTGAAGTAAAAACTTTGCAGATACACTCTTTCATTTAATGCTCACAAAATGCAAATGAAGCTGGTGCTATAATTAATCCTATTTTATGTCTGATGCAATGTTATGCTTCTTAATAAGTGGTGATAATTTATTTTTTCAGATCTCTTCTACCTTTGGCATGGTGGTGAGTTCAGTGTCTTTGTTCTGAAATACAATTTTCAGTTCTTTCCTGTAAAAGCAGACAAACAAACAAATCAGCGAAGACTGGTGCTTCTTTGAGGTTCATGCCATTCATTCATATCATCCTCTACCCCTCCTGGTTACTGTTATCTCTCCTCTACTTGCCTTCATCAAATGATGACATGGTCAAAATCTTCTCTGTTTTTTTTTTTTTGCCACCCATGACCCTGGAGGGAGACATCAGTATTTATGTGGCTAATCCATTGAACAGTCTATCTTTTCATATTCTCAATTTCTTTATTCCCAAAGATACCTACCTCATCTACCCATTCTCATTACACATCCTTGAACCTCTGTAGAGATCACTGAATTTTCTTCCTCAAAGATCTCCTGCCATCTATGCTTAGCCTTGGCCTCTCCATTTTCGTAAGATGTCATTTTGTTGATGAGATTTTGATGATATCTCAATCCTCTGCTTAAAATCTTTCATGGATTTCCTTGGCCCTTAAACATGGCCCAAAAAACCCAGTATGTTCGGGCTCCTGCTTACACTCCAGGCTCAGTCCTGAGTACTACAGTCTCCAATTTTAAAAATTCTTTCAGATCTTTGAAAATACCGGAGTCCCTTTTCTTCTGCTCATGTTTTGTGCACGGAGCCTATCTCCATATCGCCCTTCACTTTAACCCAGGTCTTTAAGACCCAAGTCTTCTGGTCACTAACTTAAATTAAGCCACTTTAAGACCCAAGTCTTCTGGTCACTAACTTAAATTGGAGAGGGATTTCCTGAACTCCCCATACTGGAGAGGTCCTTTCATTATATGCTTTTAAAACATTATAGTTTTAATATATAACACTTATAATTGTAATTAATTCTATGATCATGTACTTAACCTATATCATCCCAAGATCCATGAGAACCATTTTATCATATCGTTTGTTTTTTTCCAACATCTAGTAGAGTACATAGAATTACTATATATTTAATGTTTATTGAATGAATGGATAAATAGGGTGCCTCACAAGCTGTGAATGAGATACTTGTTGACTGGATGAATGGAAGGACTGTGCACTTGAGGCATTGTTCCCAAGGATAATTGGACACTAGGTGAAGTGGGAAGCTGCTTCAATCAGAGATGGAAATAAGAGAAGGGTCTATTTATGATGGGAAAATATGATAAAGGAGGCCTTAGCCTATCTCATTGGGAACTTCCTCAGATGGACTGTTGGAGGAGCCTCATTTGTCCCACATGTACCATGGCAATGGGGTTGAGGCCCTTGGGTTTGTCACCGTCCTATAGAGGAGAAGTAAAGTGCTCAACTCGCCTGAGGCAGGCAGCATTTGTCTAAGGTTGGCTTCTCCAGAAACAGACTCTGAAGCAGAGATTTGCATGCAAGAAGTTTATTGTGACATATACATGGTAACAATGACTGTCATGGAGTGAGAGGAGTGAAATGGGGCTGAAGAAGAAATGAAACTATGATCAAGTTGTCTCAGGTGCCTTAGCTAAACAAATGGGACCTCATGAGCTAGAATGACTTCTCAGTGTTGTTTATGATGGAGAAAGGGGGCCAGGACTTTATATTCTTATATCATCAGTCATTGGCTATGAGCTGCTTGGGGAAGGAAAGGTAACCTTGGGCGAGGCTGCTTTCTTTAGCTAAAGGAGAGTAAGTTAGTTATCAACTTCCAGAAGCCAACACTCCCTTCACCTGGAGGAATAGCACATTGAACCACAGCATTCACTAAAGAATTTCCTGGGGTCTAAGATTGTTCTGTGAGAATGAGAAGTCTGAGCTCACAGAACAATGTGAAATTTCCCAGCTCACTGCACAAGTTTTCCTATCACCATCAGCATGTATAGGCTTAGGAGTAATGAACAATGCTGAACAGATATGGGCCACCTGGTTAGGTGTAGGAGCACTCTTCCTGCTTGGCCTCTCTGTCCAAGCACTCATCCCTGTGGGGTGTAACTTTAGCTCTGTGTTCCTCTAGTCAGTCTAGGGGCTACTTTTGGCTTTGCCCAGGTGGGTCTGTGAGACCTCTGGGACCTGCCAGTTGGTAATAACAGCCTGCCTGCCCAGTGCCTTGCTCACAGTCACCATCACTGCCTTGGGAAGGTATCAAGAATGACCTTTCCTTTCGGGGTGATGATGATGGAAACAGTGATCCCTGGTGTACAGGAATTCAGGTGTGAAAAATGAGGTCAGTTTTGGGGCTCATGGTGGGGGAAGACTATAGCCAGCTGACTCCTACCCTTCTCATTGTCCTTGTGACAGGGGTTATTTTTTGGCTTGGCTAATGTGGCTCTGAGTTTCCTAATACCTCTGGTCTGACACTTCTTTGTAGTCTTTATTTCCCCCTGAGTTAGAGTAGTTGTTCTCTCCAGGCCTGATTTCTCAAAATGAAGCCTCTCCTAGTTTCTACCATTTAGATGCTAGTGGGCAGGGAGGCTCTTCTATGAAATGTGACCTATTTCTCTATCCTTAATCTCCTTCTTAACAGTGGCCTGGACTCTATGACAGTGGGGAAAAAAGAAAGATAAGAAAGAATACAGACAGAGAGAGATTAGGGGAGGACTCATTGCTGCTAGTTAACTTGTGTGCCTACAGGTGCCTACCAATCTCTTTAAGCCTTCATGATTAGCCTGAGGCATTCACAGGACCATTTAGCGTGGTCCTAGGTGGCATCCTCGCCATCAAATATCATGCATGTAGATACAGTTTACCCATGTCTTGCCAAAGCTAGTATTCATGTGTCACATCTTTGGGAAACTTTAGCTGTACAGACCTCGAGGGATGCATTTGATGTCCTCTCCTTCTCCCTCTCTGGCATTGAGACTGCTGTGCAGCCCTTCTGAATAGAAAATCCTCTTCATCATTGTTATGCATAAGCTAAGGCAGAAGACCATTGTGGAGGCTGAACAGAGGACTCAGCGTGTTCCTGGAGATGAGCAGGAAGGGTTATAACAGAACCTTCCTGAGTCTGGGAATTTTCTCCCTTTCCTAGTTCTCTCTGTGTTGTGAGTCTCCCTCCAGGCTGACCCAACACTTTAAAGGGCACATCCTCAAAGACAACCCAGAGACCAGAAGGACAGTGCCCTTTGCCAGGCTTACTATATTGATTATCTATGTGTCTCCAATTTGTGCAGTTAAGCTCTGCCTCTTAGTGCTTGATTTCTGTATCTTCCTCTCTTATGAGGTCATTATCACGGACCCACTATTTCTGCGCCCTCCACTGCTCTTTTTCTGCCTAAGTCCTTGCCTCCTTTCCTCCCAACTATCCTAGAGTCCAGGTCACTGCTGATAAGGAAATTAAAGAGAGAGAGAGACAAGTCACATCCCATAGAGGCCTCCCTGCCTGCTAGGAGCAGAAGTGACTACCAGTGACCACAGGAATCCCCTGATTTCTGACACACCTAGGATTTCTTTATCACTTCTTTGAATGTAGGATAGTGATGAATCAGTGGGGATCTTTCTGCCATGAAGCACCCAGAGCATCACTTAAGGTGAGGACTATTGACACTCAATCAGTAATCTCCTCAAATGGCAACCCAGTGTCTGCTACATTATTCCTTTACTTAAATTCAGTCTCTGCCTTATCAAACTTTCACGATCTTCAGCCTTTTAAGACACTCATGCACTTATTTATTTATTATTTAATGTAATCATATAAATATTTATTCAGCCAACATTACTGATTACAGACTGGATTCTAGGTGCTTCTGGAGCTTGCCCTGGGGTTGCTGCAATAAGCAAGGCATAGTCTCTGTTTTTTAAAGTGCAAAGTCGTAAATGCAATGACAAAGTGGTAAAGACATCACAAAAGGAAAGAAAAGGGGACACATTATGCTGTCTTACAGAATTCAAGCACAACTTCACAGAAGATAGGTTGCTTAGATTGAATGTGGGTAAATAAGTATTCGTTCAACAGCATCAGCTCTTTGCTAATTGTCCCCTGCTTTCTGGTTAGAGAACTAAATAGAGCTTCACTTTTAGGTTCTTGGGAATAAAGTGTCTTCAGCTTTTCTTCTAAGAATCACAGAGTGATCTCTTACTTACTTTAATAATTAGCACTTAATAAGCAGATGTAGGCTTTTGCTCTAGTCTTACAAGCCATGCAGCATAAAAAAGAAGCAGATTATATTCAGGCTTGTGTCTCTGCTCCTCTGCTTCACCTTCTGTAGTACAGTTTCAGTCTCACTGCTTTATTCACACTGCTTCTATTAAAGCCATGGGTGCCTTCCACAAACACATACCTGTTCTCCAACTTCTCAGATATAAAATGAGAAATGAGCTGATGCTTGTAACAGAAGGGGAGTATCTAAGAAAGAGAATTAACTTTCTCAGTATGTGGAATATTAAGCACTGAAAGGTGATTTTTTTTTTGTAAGAGTGTGAGATTCCCCTGGAAGTCTCAATAAAAATGTCATTATTATTTTAAGTTGACTCTTGAAGAAAGACAAAGGCTGGGAGATATATGCCCACCTGGAATTTCAGAATTTATAACTGTTATACTGGGAGTTTGGGGTGATAATGCCCAAACATTATTTATTCATTAAAAAAAGACACACTGAGTGATCTGCAGATGCATAATCCACAAGAACTGAGTCATTCTAGACTTTAAGAAATCTTCACATGTACATGTACATGAACCACCACCCCAACAAAGAAAAATATAGTTGTTTCAGACTACATCTGTCTTTTAAGATAAACATACAGACACAAATATAATCAATTGCAAGTTTTTTATTTTAATACTTGAGGGGTGGATCCCATGGAGAAAGTTAAACAGACAGCTGTTCATTCAATAGTTCATGTTAACATGGGGTGTCAGAGACACTGAATTGTTATAACATCATGATGAGAGGTAAACATATCAAAAGTTTGAAACAGAGAAGCAGAGTCAAGAAGACAAAGAAGAAAAGAAAGAACTATAGTTTTCTTTTTTAAACATTAAAAATATTGCTATTGAGAGTTCGGTGAAGATGGCCGAATAGGAGCAGCTCCAGTCTCCAACTCCCAGCGCGAGCGACACAGAAGACCGGTGATTTCTGCATTTTCAACTGAGGTACTGGGTTCATCTCACTGGGGAGTGCCGGACGATCGGTGCTGGTCAGCTGCTGCAGCCCGACCAGCGAGAGCTGAAGCAGGGCGAGGCATTGCCTCACCTGGGAAGCGCAAGGGGGAAGGGAGTCCCTTTTCCTAGCCAGGGGAACTGAGACACAACACCTGGAAAATCGGGTAACTCTCACCCCAATACTGCGCTTTAAGCAAACAGGCACACCAGGAGATCATATCCCACACCTGGCCGGGAGGGTCCCACACCCAGGGAGCCTCCCTCATTGCTAGCGAAGCAGTCTGTGATCTACCGGCAAGGCAGCAGCGAGGCTGGGGGAGGGGCGCCCGCCATTGCTGAGGCTTAAGTAGGTAAACAAAGCTGCTGGGAAGCTTGAACTGGGTGGAGCTCACAGCAGCTCAAGGAAACCTGCCTGTCTCTGTAGACTCCACCTCTGGGGACAGGGCACAGTAAACTAAACAAACGCAGCAGACACCTCTGCAGACGCAAACGACTCTGTCTGATAGCTTTGAAGAGAGCAGTGGATCTCCCAACACGGAGGTTGAGATCTGAGAAGGGACAGACTCCCTGCTCAAGTGGGTCCCTGACCCCTGAGTAGCCTAACTGGGAGACATCCCCCACTAGGGGCAGTCTGACACCCCACACCTCACAGGGAGGAGTACACCCCTGAGAGGAAGCTTCCAAAGCAAGAATCAGACAGGTACACTCGCTGTTCAGAAATATTCTATCTTCTGCAGCCTCTGCTGCTGATACCCAGGCAAACAGGGTCTGGAGTGGACCTCAAGCAATCTCCAACAGACCTACAGCTGAGGGTCCTGACTGTTAGAAGGAAAACTATCAAACAGGAAGGACACCTACACCAAAACCCCATCAGTACATCACCATCATCAAAGACGAGAGGCAGATAAAACCACAAAGATGGGGAAAAAGCAGGGCAGAAAAGCTGGAAATTCAAAAAATAAGAGCGCATCTCCCCCGGCAAAGGAGCGCAGCTCATCGCCAGCAACGGATCAAAGCTGGACGGAGAATGACTTTGACGAGATGAGAGAAGAAGGCTTCAGTCCATCAAATTTCTCAGAGCTAAAGGAGGAATTACGTACCCAGCACAAAGAAACTAAAAATCTTGAAAAAAAAGTGGAAGAATTGATGGCTAGAGTAATTAATGCAGAGAAGGTCATAAACGAAATGAAAGAGATGAAAACCATGACACGAGAAATACGTGACAAATGCACAAGCTTCAGTAACCGACTCGATCAACTGGAAGAAAGAGTATCAGCGACTGAGGATTGAATGAAATGAAGCGAGAAGAGAAATGAATGAAATGAAATGAAGAGAAACCAAAAGAAAAAAGAAGAAAAAGAAATGAACAAAGCCTGCAAGAAGTATGGGATTATGTAAAAAGACCAAATCTACGTCTGATTGGGGTGCCTGAAAGTGAGGGGGAAAATGGAACCAAGTTGGAAAACACTCTTCAGGATATCATCCAGGAGAACTTCCCCAACCTAGTAGGGCAGGCCAACATTCAAATCCAGGAAATACAGAGAACACCACAAAGATACTCCTCGAGAAGAGCAACTCCAAGACACATAATTGCCAGATTCACCAAAGTTGAAATGAAGGAAAAAATCTTAAGGGCAGCCAGAGAGAAAGGTCAGGTTACCCACAAAGGGAAGCCCATCAGACTAACAGCAGATCTCTCAGCAGAAACTCTACAAGCCAGAAGAGAGTGGGGGCCAATATTCAACATTCTTAAAGAAAAGAATTTTAAAACCAGAATTTCATATCCAGCCAAACTAAGTTTCATAAGTGAAGGAGAAATAAAATCCTTTACAGATAAGCAAATGCTTAGAGATTTTGTCACCACTAGGCCTGCCTTACAAGAGACCCTGAAGGAAGCACTAAACATGGAAAGGAACAACCGGTACCAGCCATTGCAAAAACATGCCAAAATGTAAAGACCATTGAGGCTAGGAAGAAACTGCACCAACTAACAAGCAAAATAACCAGTTAATATCATAATGGCAGGATCAAGTTCACACATAACAATCTTAACCTTAAATGTAAATGGACTAAATGCTCCAATTAAAAGACACAGACTGGCAAACTGGATAAAGACTCAAGACCCATCAGTCTGCTGTATTCAGGAGACCCATCTCACATGCAGAGACATACATAGGCTCAAAATAAAGGGATGGAGGAAGATTTACCAAGCAAATGGAGAACAAAAAAAAGCAGGGGTTGCAATACTAGTCTCTGATAAAACAGACTTTAAACCATCAAAGATCAAAAGAGACAAAGAAGGCCATTACATAATGGTAAAGGGATCAATTCAACAGGAAGAGCTAACTATCCTAAATATATATGCACCCGATACAGGAGCACCCAGATGCATAAAGCAAGTCCTTAGAGACTTACAAAGAGACTTAGACTCCCATACAATAATCATGGGAGACTTCAACACTCCACTGTCAACATTAGACAGATCAACGAGACAGAAAGTTAACAAGGATATCCAGGAATTGAACTAATCTCTGCAGCAAGCAGACCTAATAGACATCTATAGAACTCTCCACCCCAAATCAACAGAATATACATTCTTCTCAGCACCACATCATACTTACTCCAAAATTGACCACGTAATTGGAAGTAAAGCACTCCTCAGCAAATGTACAAGAACAGAAATTATAACAAACTGTATCTCAGACCACAGTGCAATCAAACTAGAACTCAGGACTAAGAAACTCAATCAAAACCGCTCAACTACATGGAAACTGAACAACCTGCTCCTGAATGACTACTGGGTACATAACGAAATGAAGGCAGAAATAAAGATGTTCTTTGAAACCAATGAGAACAAAGATGCAACATACCAGAATCTCTGGGACACATTTAAAGCAGTGTGTAGAGGGAAATTTATAGCACTAAATGCCCACAAGAGAAACCAGGAAAGATCTAAAATTGACACTCTAACATCGCAATTAAAAGAACTAGAGAAGCAAGAGCAAACACATTCGAAAGCTAGCAGAAGGCAAGAAATAACTAAGATCAGAGCAGAACTGAAGGAGATAGAGACACAAAAAACCCTCCAAAAAATCAATGAATCCAGGAGTTGGTTTTTTGAAAAGATCAACAAAATTGACAGACCACTAGCCAGACTAATAAAGAAGAAAAGAGAGAAGAATCAAATCGACGCAATTAAAAATGATAAAGGGGATATCACCACCGACCCCACAGAAATACAAACTACCATCAGAGAATACTATAAACACCTCTACGCAAATAAACTGGAAAATCTAGAAGAAATGGATAATTTCCTGGACACTTACACTCTTCCAAGACTAAACCAGGAAGAAGTTGAATCCCTGAATAGACAAATAGCAGACTCTGAAATTGAGGCAACAATTAATAGCCTACCAACCAAAAAAAGTCCAGGACCAGATGGATTCACAGCTGAATTCTACCAGAGGTACAAGGAGGAGTTGGTACCATTCCTTCTGAAACTATTCCAATCAATAGAAAAAGAGGGAATCCTCCCTAACTCATTTTATGAGGCCAATATCATCCTGATACCAAAGCCTGGCAAGGACACAACAAAAAAAGAGAATTTTAGACCAATATCCCTGATGAACATCGATGCAAAAATCCTCAATAAAATACTGGCAAACCGGATTCAGCAACACATCAAAAAGCTTATCCACCATGATCAAGTGGGCTTCATCCCTGGGATGCAAGGCTGGTTCAACATTTGCAAATCAATAAACATAATCCAGCATATAAACAGAGCCAAAGACAAGAACCACATGATTATCTCAATTGATGCAGAAAAGGCTGTTGACAAAATTCAACAGCCCTTCATGCTAAACACGCTCAATAAATTCGGTACCTCAAAATCATAAGAGCTATTTATGACAAACCCACAGCCAATATCATACTGAATGGGCAAAAACTGGAAAAATTCCCTTTGAAAACTGGCACAAGACAGGGATGCCCTCTCTCAACACTCCTATTCAACATAGCGTTGGAAGTTCTGGCTAGGGCAATTAGGCAAGAGAAAGAAATCAAGGGTATTCAGTTAGGAAAAGAAGAAGTCAAACTGTCCCTGTTTGCAGATGACATGATTGTATATTTAGAAAACCCCATTGTCTCAGCCCAAAATCTCCTTAAGCTGATAAGCAACTTCAGCAAAGTCTCAGGATACAAAATTAATGTGCAAAAATCACAAGCATTCTTATACATCAGTAACAGACAAACAGAGAGCCAAATCAGGAATGAACTTCCATTCACAATTGCTTCAAAGAGAATCAAATACCTAGGAATCCAACTTACAAGGGATGTAAAGGACCTCTTCAAGGAGAACTACAAACCACTGCTCAGTGAAATAAAAGAGGACACAAACAAATGGAAGAACATACCATGCTCATGGATAGGAAGAATCAATATCGTGAAAATGGCCATACTGCCCAAGGTAATTTATAGATTCAATGCCATCCCCATCAAGCTACCAATGAGTTTCTTCACAGAATTGGAAAAAACTGCTTTAAAGTTCATATGGAACCAAAAAAGAGCCCGCATCTCCAAGACAATCCTAAGTCAAAAGAACAAAGCTGGAGGCATCACGCTACCTGACTTCAAACTATACTACAAGGCTACAGTAACCAAAACAGCATGGTACTGGTACCAAAACAGAGATATAGACCAATGGAACAGAACAGAGTCCTCAGAAATAATACCACACATCTACAGCCATCTGATCTTTGACAAACCTGAGAGAAACAAGAAATGGGGAAAGGATTCCCTATTTAATAAATGGTGCTGGGAAAATTGGCTAGCCATAAGTAGAAAGCCGAAACTGGATCCTTTCCTTACTCCTTATACGAAAATTAATTCAAGATAGATTAGAGACTTAAATGTTAGACCTAATACCATAAAAATCCTAGAGGAAAACCTAGGTAGTACCATTCAGGACATAGGCATGGGCAAAGATTTCATGTCTAAAACACCAAAAGCAACGGCAGCAAAAGCCAAAATTGACAAATGGGATCTCATTAAACTAAAGAGCTTCTGCACAGCAAAAGACACTACCATCAGAGTGAACAGGCAACCTACAGAATGGGAGAAAATTTTTGCAATCTACTCATCTGACAAAGGGCTAATATCCAGAACCTACAAAGAACTCAAACAAATTTACAAGAAAAAAACAAACAACCCCATCCAAAAGTGGGCAAAGGATATGAACAGACATTTCTCAAAAGAAGACATTCATACAGCCAACAGACACATGAAAAAATGCTCATCATCACTGGCCATCAGAGAAATGCAAATCAAAACCACAATGAGATACCATCTCACACCAGTTAGAATGGCAATCATTAAAAAGTCAGGAAACAACAGGTGCTGGAGAGGATGTGGAGAAATAGGAACACTTTTACACTGTTGGTGGGATTGTAAACTAGTTCAACCATTATGGAAAACAGTATGGCGATTCCTCAAGGATCTAGAACTAGATGTACCATATGACCCAGCCATCCCATTACTGGGTATATACCCAAAGGATTATAAATTATGCTGCTATAAAGACACATGCACACGCATGTTTATTGCAGCACTATTCACAATAGCAAAGACTTGGAATCAACCCAAATGTCCATCAGTGACAGACTGGATGAAGAAAATGTGGCACATATACACCATGGAATACTATGCAGCCATAAAAAAGGATGAGTTTGAGTCCTTTGTAGGGACTTGGATGCAGCTGGAATCCATCATTCTTAGCAAACTATCACAAGAACAGAAAACCAAACACCGCATGTTCTCACTCATAGGTGGGAACTGAACAATGAGATCACTCGGACTCAGGAAGGGGAACATCACACACCAGGGCCTATCATGGGGAGGGGGGAGGGGGGAGGGATTGCATTGGGAGTTATACCTGATGTAAATGACGAGTTGATGGGTGCAGCACAGCAACATGGCACAAGTATACATATGTAACAAACCTGCACGTTATGCACATGTACCCTACAACTTAAAGTATAATAATAATAAATAAATTAAAAAAATATTGCTATTAATATTTGCCATTACTTTCAGTGGCAAAAATCACAATTACTTTTGCATCAACTTAATAAAAGATGACTAAGATCTCATAGTCATCTTTTATTAGTAATGTTAAAAAAGATAACTATAATTTATAGACTATACTTTATAAAGTAACCTATATATCAAGACTTTACATACATTAGTTAAAATTTGTAGTAAGTATGTAAGATTAATATTATTTATTTTACTATGAAATAAGGAAATTAAGACTTAGAGAGTTTCAAAAGCCTAGCAAGATTTTATTCCCAGAATATGAAATGGAGAGAATTTCAACAAACTTTGCCCTCAAAGCTTGTATTTATCACACTGTGTTGTGAAGCATCCATGCTAGCTTATAATCTTGAAATGTAATGAGATACAGTTCTTTAAAACAAGCCATTAAGATGCTGACAGGATTTCTATGATGGAGATAAGTCAGAAAGTTATGGGTGAACAAAGAAGGATCATGACATACAGTGCTCCTGACATAAACAGTCTTGACCTAACACCGCCAATGAGTCCTTTTGAGCAGCAGAAGAGAGTAGACTCTAAATTTTCAAGAGTGAGGAAGACCAATTCAGATAAAGGACATGGAAGAAAGACTACACAAAAGACATATGTAAAATAGGATAGTTTAGTCATATAACTCCAAGAATGTTGGAATGGTTTAGTAAAACATACATGTAGAAATATGTTAACTGTAAGACCAAAGTAATACACAATAGATAACCCTTGAAAACCTTTAATGCAGTCTGAAGAGTATGATTTTATTCCATGTAATAGATTCACTGAAGGATTTTAGCCATAGACATGAGATGATGATACCTCATTTTAGGAAAAACCTGACTTAAAGGTTGAGAGTGAATTGGGAAGATGTTTACAGAAAAGGCAGAGAGATGTAATGAAACAGTACAGGTGAGAGAAGTTGGATGTTTGACATCAGGGGTTGAGAACAGGAGTGGATGTAATAGTTTTGTGTTAAAAATACAGTTAACAGGAATTGGCAAATAGGGAAAAGGGATGAGAGATAAAAATAAGTAAAGACAGTTTCCAAGTTTCTAGATTGGATTTGGTAGACGGATAGTGATGTAATCCATAAAAATATTGCCAAAGGTAGGTAGAACAGATTTAAGAAAGATAGATCAATTAATTTGTCTTGAATATGTTGAGGCTATAGTGTAGCTATTCAGGAAGCAAATGGAAAGAATGATTTGTGTTTCAGAAAGATATTTGACTTAGAAACATAGATTCGAAAGAAATAAAAGTAGATAGTTAAAACCATGAAAGTGGATGAAGCCAATACAGAGATCACGTACTGAATAGGGAAAAGAGGAAAGGATGGATCCCTGGAATCAACAACATAATGAGATGGAGAAAATGGTGGGACGGAGGCTATAGGAGAAACAACTCTAGAGTGCCATGCCATGAAAACTGAGGGAAGCTAATTTCAAAAACAGCAGTTTAATTTACAGTGTTCAGTAATGCCAAGAGGTTAATAAAGAGAACCTTTGAAGTTGACAGTTTCAAAACATAAGCAACTGAATGGTTAAAGCTTATGCATCTCTCCAAAAACAGTGTATGTTTACTCTTATCTCTAAACAAAACTAGACTTATTCTAATTCAGACATGTGGATATCTCACCTGTAAAAAAATTATCTCCACCAAAGGTTTTCTTTCTTGTATCTAACTATAAAGTTAGATACCCTTTGGTTGCAGTTTTAATCACTTTATTCCTCCCATGAAGATGATAGACAACGTGACCTGGACAATGTGATAATGTACCAGAAATGCAGAAATCATGACTTTGGTTTCTTTTTTCTCTTTCCTCCTCAAGTCATTGATAATGGCCCTTAGCAATTCCAGCTGGAGGCTACCCCAGCCTTCTTTTTTCCCGATAGGAATTCTAGGTTTAGAGGAAAGCCAGCACTGGATTGCACTGACCCTGGGCATCCTTTACCTCCTTGCTCTAGTGGGCAATGTTACCATTCTCTTCATCATCGGGACAGACCCATCCTTGCACCAACCTATGTACCTCTTCTTGTCCATGTTAGCTGCCATCGACCTGGTTCTGGCCTCCTCCACTGCACCCAAAGCCCTTGCAGTGCTCCTGGTTCATGCCCATGAGATTGAGTACACTGTCTGCCTGATCCAGATATTCTTTTTTTTTTTTTTTTTTTTTTTGAGACGTAGTCTCAGATTATATGGTTGGGGTAATTTTCACAGTGAGTACTCCTTCTAGTGTCAGTTATATGACAGCAAAGAATATCCAGAGGCACTTGGCTTCACAGCTTATTGGGATGTGTCTGGATACCTGAATTTGTGAATAGCTTTTACATTCTTTCTTTTGTTCCTGATTACAACATTTTCCTACTCCTGTGTCAGAGAGACTTGAGGACAGTAGAAATGGATGACAGCTCTGGATGTCATCTTTCCTGCTATTACCCAGTGATAGACCATGCAACATTCACTGGAATGGCAATGGAAAGTCTCACCCTTTGCTTGGTTTTAGGTTTAGAGTGTCTTCCAAACCTCTAAGTTTGTGCTGGCAGCCCCAGATCATTGGAATCCCCCTGTGTATTAATGGGGTCTCTGCAAAACAGCTGAGAAGGCCACAGTGTGAGAAAACACCTTTCACTGTAATATAGGTGTTATTTATTTAAAACAAAAACAAATGGGGAAGGTAGTATAATGCATCCTAGGAATAACAAAATAGGATTCCTATTATCAAGGAACACACACATACACACACACATATATATACACATACATACGTATGTATATGTATGTATATATATGTGTGTGTATGATTTCTTTTTTAAAAGGTATACTTGTAATTTTAAATTTATTTATATTTTTACTTTGGGTAAAGAGGAAATAAGACCAAGTACTGAGTGAGTGTGTGTGTGTGTGTGTGTGTGTGTGTGTGTGTATTTTTTTTTATAAGTGTTAATTTAACAAAATGAATGCAGCCATGTAATTATTAGCATCCAATAACCACAAAATGTGCTAGACTTTGGTGTTGGTAAATACAGCTTTAAGAGATAAATAAATAAAAAAGGAGTTATGCCACTTAAAATGAGTTTCAGTTTCTCTTTCTGAAACTGTGGATATAGAGTGATGTCAATTAGATCTTTCATTTCTGTTAATAGGAACTGGGTAAGAACTTACAAGAGGACTGTCACAACTGGTGTATTGCATACTGTGTGTTAGATGTAGCCCTAAGTTCTGGCTTAACTTTTTTTGTTCCTAAATGGTAACACATTTTGTTTAGTCCTGGAAGAAGTAAAGTCATTGCTATTTTGAGGGAAGATGCTCAGGTGATGAGAATATCCTATCTTGGGATTTCATATTGGTAGCAGGGGTGGAATTAGGTCTTTCTACTTTCTTCTTTCTTTGTAAATTCTACTCTCAGTAAAATAATTTTCTGTCTGTGAAACTGAGTATTATGCTTTTAATTGGGTTGGTGCACATGAATGAATTAGGGAGTGAACTGTTCTCATTGCAAGAGGAATTACACATTCTCATCAGCTTGATTCCAGGTGTGGGACTTCGACTTACCAGGTCTGGTGAGGTATTCTAGAGAAACTCAGGCTGTGGTCTATCATATGTATTGGAATAAACTTTCTTGACCCGAGACAGTTCTAAGTTTCGTTTCGGTAGGCTATAACAAGTAGTTTTTTGCTGTCTCTTTCCGTTTGTATTACTTGCTGATGCTTGCAAAGTGGATATGATGGTGGGATTTAAGGCAGCGTTCCTGGATCACAAGACAGAAATGAGAGTTGAAGATGGCAGAACAATAATATGGACAAGGTGTGTTGCTGACACTGTCTGGGCCACCAACCCTGACTTCAACCTGAGACAGAAATAAGCTTGTGTTTTGATTGAACCACTATATTTTTGGGAATCTTCGTTGCAACAGACCAACCTGTAGCCTAAAATGTAAACGTTTTTCATCTCAGATCTTCCAGGTGGGATATGTATTCCTCTGCCTGAAGTATATCTTTTAGAATTTCCTTTTGTAAGGGTTTGCTGTTTATGTTTGTTTAAAAATCTTTATTTTTTCTCATTAAATTTACTATCAGAAATTTGTTTATCTTATTTTCTTATTATGTTTTATTTTCTACTGTGTCTGTGTCTACTTAGTTCATTCCTAATGTTATTTATATGTGCCTTCTGTTTGCCTTTATCACCTATGCTAGATATTTATCAATATTGTGAAAATATTTCAACATTTACATGGTGCAGCCATTCAGCTAAATGCTAGTGTTAACCCTTTAGATTAACCTTTTCTTGTCTTTTATGATGACTTAGATTGCTTTACTTTTCTGCTACCTCAAAATGCATAAATTAGGACTTTTCTAAAATATTATTATGCATATTATAAATTACTTTTTTCTTGCATTTACTCTTTTCTGTAAGGGATGAGTTTTTCAGCTTGTTCAGGCGGGTCCTTTCTTCACATGATACTAGTTTTTCTCAATTATTTGTTGATTCTTACTCTTACTTGTTCATAGATAAGAATTAAATGGTTGGGTCGTTGCTGTGAATTTTCTCAGAGCCTGTTAAGGTCATTGCTCTTGTGTCCCAGTTGTAGGACTTTGTAGGTCTTTGTGCAGGGATTTACTAACAGACAGAATCCCCCTCAGGCTGTCAAAAGGAAAATGAAAGATGAGCTGCATTCCCTCGTCTTTTGCTGAAGCAGTGAAGCTTTTATATCTGCAATCAGAGATAATCTGGTATAGTTTGCTGACCTGTGGAGCTGCCTCTCCATACCTTTTCTCTATTTGTAACTTGGAGAACAAAAGTTACCTTGTAATTGCCTCTGATTACATCTGCCCCACTGCAATTACAGGGTTTGAAGATATAAAGTCGCCTCTTTCATTTTATAGGGAGCCAGGTTTCATACTAAACTGACCCAATTGCTCTGGAAGTAGAAGAATAATAAACTAATCAATGCACTAATTAATTGCTTTCAATTACTGTTATAATTTTATTGATTTTAAACTTGGAGTATCCCTTGGATCTCTTAAAATTTTAAATTTTTAAAAATAGATTCAGGGGTTACATATGCAGGTTTGATACAGGGATGTATTGTGTAATGATGAGGTTTGCACCCTGAATCTCTTAATGAGAACAGTTCCCAGTCCTGCATCAAGCTTTAACTTTTCCAATTCCTCTTCCCTTAATAGTTCCTACCCTCCACATATACATACCTACACATTGGTTTGCAGGTTTCTGCATTCCAGTTTTTCTATAAATCCAATCTAATCTGATTTATGAATTCCAAAAGTTTCTCAAAGTATATGATGCAATCCAAGTATATTTGCTAATATTCTAGTATTGTTATTGCATTATTTTTATTTTTATATTTCTTTAGCAATTTAGTGGGTAACGATGTTTGCAGTCCAACATCCTGAATTGGAATGATTGCAATTCTAGTTAAATTTGTGATATTACTTGTGCTGTGTATATCTTTCGTGCTAGATTGTAGGCTTCAGGGAGGAAGGATTCTTATGTCTTCCATGTACTTCTCATTACCAAGTACCTGTCATTTTTCAACACAATATACACCCTCAATAATTATTTGTGATAAGAAATATTGTAATCAATTAATACACAAAATTGATACCTCTGCAGTGAGTGCTCATTTTTTCCTTTTAATAATTTTTAGTGTCATTTTCTGTGTAGGATTAGGGGAACAGATCTCCCATTCTAGAATTAGATCCTTCTCTACCTGGAGGAGACAGGGTATGTTTTTGAGAGGAAGAAGCTCAGGAGTGCTGCTGGAGATTAAAAATGCAAATTTCTCACTAGCCCATTTATACTCTTAGCAGTAGCAAATGCCCCCAAGGAATTAAATAGGTGTCAAAATCATAACAATTAGAACCCAGTAACTTCTATGTCCAGAATTGTCTGGTTATTCGTGGCTGGAAAATACAAATGGGACCAGGGGACAAACAAGAGACCCTCAATTCCCTTCCCTTAATTCTAGATCTTGAGATTTCTTCCTACTCCCTTCCCTTACCCATGAGGAGATTTGACCTGGAAAATTAGGTTCCAAGTATAATTTGCCAGTCATCTGCACGGAGGACTATAGGACCCCATAAACAAAGCCCGTAGCAGAACATAAAATGCAAGAGAGAGAATGGCTATCTTCTAGTTTTCTCTCCCTGGAAGGCAAATTATGGGCTTTTTTGCAGGTGGGGTTGTGGTATTCAAGTATAAAGCAAAAGAGTCCACTGCCATCTTTACATACCATGAGGCAGGCAGTGAAACAGACAGGTAGAGCATAGCATGTTTCATACCATTGCAGCCATTGCTCCCAACAATCTCTTCAATTGTATTAATGATCCTTCTTGCCATATGGAAAAGCAAGCAAAGGGGGGAAAAGAGGAGAGGAAAGAGAAGTATTCACTCCCATGTTTCCCCTTGTGGTGAGAAGAAAAGCCTTCCTCTGTGGAAGTGTAAAGTGGAGGAAATGAGATTCTTCCCTAACTGGCAAAAATGTGGGCTCTTTCCCATCCTTTGGGTGAGGGAACTTAGAGCCTGTTGATAATGTCACATGGGGACTTAGATAGCCACGAGGAGGGGACAGGGCATTTTTGTGCGTGTTTGCTCAGAAATTATATCTCAATAAATTCCAAAGGAGTGAAATGTTACAGAATATATTGTCTTACCAACGCCAAATTAAATTGAACAACAATAACAACAAGATGGCATGAAAAGTCCTAAACATTTGGAAACTAAACAAAATATATATAAATAATCCATGGATCAAATAATAAATCACAGGAAAAGTTAGAAAATATTTGAAAGTAATTGATAATGACATATAGCAAAAGTTGTAGGATGCAGCTAAAGAGAAAACAGAAGGACATTTATACATTTAAATGTTTATGTTAGAAAAGAATAAAGATTTAAAATTAATTACTTCAGTTGATAACTTAATCATTTAGAAAAGGAACAATAAATTAAACCCAAGGTAAAAAAGAGTAGGGAATTAATAAAGACAAGAACAGAGTAAATAAAATAGAAAACAGAAACAATAGATAAAATCAACAAATCTTTAATTTGGTTTTTGGGAAAGATTAATAAAATTAATAAAGCCCTAGTAAGACCTATCAAGAAAAAATAAAGAAACACAAAGAATCAAAATGATTTAAAAAGGAGTTACTACTACAGATCATACTAGACATTAACATGATAGTAAAAGAAATGTCACAAATAACTTTAAGCCAATTAAGAACAGTAATTTACTTATGAAATATTAGGACACACATGTTATGTGAATTCCAGCTATCAAACACCATAAGTGCAGACTTGTGATTAGGAATTCTCAAGGGGTAGTCTCTCCTCCCCTCCTCTCCTCTTTCCTTTTCTCCTCTTCTTTCCTCTCCTCTTCCCTCTTCTCCCCTTCCTTTATCATTTCCTTCCCTTTTTCTTGTTTCCCCTCCCTCCCTCCTCCCCTGCCTCTCGTTCTCTTATTCTCTAATCTAGCGCTAAATCCAAGACAACAGGTATTCCTATCATATTCATTTTCTGGAATTCCTCTATTTTTACCCACTAAGAATTTCTTCTTTCTCAGGTCCTCGCCTTAAAGGGCTCTCTGATATGGACTCCTAGCAGCCTCAGGCTCCAGACTTTGAATCTTATTTCCAGCAAATATTATCTGAAAAACCCAGTCTGTACTCTCATTATGCTGATAACAGTATAATGAGAAAAAAACCCTACATATTAGTGGAAGAAATAAGCATTAGAGGTAGAACTTTATATTTTTTAGTTAGTTCCAAACTGGAGAAAAGTCTGAAGCATGTGTGAGGAGTCTCTACCCAAAAGAAAAGATGAGGACACAAAGGAATTAACATGAGTTACATATAAAATAGTGCAATTGATAATAGCTAGCTCATATAGTGCTTCCTATGAGATCAGCACTGTTGTAACTGCTATTTATATATTGACTCTTTTAATCTTCACAAGTAGTCTACAAGATAGGTCACTATTACTATCTTCATGTTAAATAATGGAAACTGAGACCCAGAGAGGGAAAGCGATCTGTCCAAAGTAACGCAGCTAGGAAGTGATGGTACTGGGATTTTAATACAGACAGCCTCCAGCCTTTCTCACCATAGGTCCTTGCCCTCCACTAGCCTGCCTCCTATAACACTGTTGGTAATTTGCATTATCAAGATGCCACTCCATGCTGCATTTTAATGTTTCATTTTGCTCTGGCAAGTAGGTTTCCCACATGATCACCAAATATGTGACTAACCCAGTCCTAGCACCCCATTTTGAGGGTTTGGTATTGATTTCCCTTCTGTTACCAATTACATTATCATTTATGATCTAAGCAGGAAAGAGGGAATACAAGAAAAGGATTTCATGAAAAGGAGCTTAATAAAGGTATAATTTGTAGAGGTGATGGCAGGGTGAAGGAAACCAACAAGAAACATCTAGGAGCTAGCAAGAGCAGGAAGCACCTCCAGACGTGAAGGGCAAGGAGAGGCAGCAACATTCCTTAAACCTAGAGAGCCCTGGACCTGTGTAAGAGATGCTTCCCAGTAGAATTTCTGGCTACAGAGAAACACATCCACTGACAGAACTGCATGAAAGCAAAGGGTGCCCTCTTTCTCTTTCCATATTTTGATCCCTTTCAGGTGGCCCCTATTGTTTGAACTGGAAGCCAGGGAGTCATGTTAGAAAGCCCAACTGAAGCAGGCTACAGAGATCAGCCTCCTCAAGCACAGAGCAGATAAGAGAAGAAAATGGATTTGTGGTCTAGTAATAAACAACACACTGGGTAAAATCCAACTGTTTGCCTTTTCTAAGGTTGGACCTAGGAAGTAAAGTTAAGAAAAAAAATCACATAATAAAGCGATTGGCTTCAGTTTAACTTCATAATCACAAACAGTGAAAAGGCATTAAGCAAAGACTATGGTAGAAATAATCATTCACTGAAAAAGTGGTTCTGAATACACTGGAGAGGTAAGAGGGAGATAGATGTATGATCTTGAATAATTAATTAGGTAGAAGTGTATTGATTCTACTGCACTATAAACATTGTGCTTGAGACCATGTTAATGGGGAACAAAATTGACATGGATCTAATCCTCATGAAGCTTACAGTCCAGTTCATGTGTAGTTTTGAGTAGTCCCTAGTAGGAAAGCTAGTTTTGTTTTATGAACAATGAGAAACTGTTGATACCATAATGTAATGCAATTACTGTAATAAAATTTTGATGAGGGTGGGGACTATAAGTACTTTAGTCACCTTTTATTCCTGTGACTAACCTTGTTCTGGACATATAGTTGATAATAGTGAATAAATATTTATTGAATGACTGAGATTTATGTACACTACGTTAGCTACCAAAATTCACGCAGAGATCAAATAGCAGAGTTGAGTTCAGGATTCTGTAAAAAGAAGGGAGTTGTATAGTTATAGTAAAAATTCTGGCTGGGTGCGGTGGCTCATACCTGTAATCCCAGCACTTTGGGAGGCTGAGGCAGGTGGATCACCTGAGGTCAGGAGTTTGAAACCAGGCTGACCAAAATGGCAAAACCCCATCTCTACTAAAAATACAAAAATTAGCCAGGTGCACCTGTAATCCCAGCTACTCAGGAGGCTGAGGGAGGAAAATTGCTCGAACCCAGGAGGCAGAGGTTGCAGTGAGCAGAGGTCATGCCATTGCACTCCAGCCTAGGCGACAGAGGGAGACTCGGTCTCAAAAAACAAACAAACAAACAACAACAACAGAAAACAAAATCTAAAAAGATTTAATTTAATATAAGGAAATCTATCAAGATAACATCTCAAGATGTTGTAAGTAGAATAAGGAAATGTTTAAGAGGACTGTCTGTGTAGTCAAGCAGATAGATACAGATTGGAATTTCAACCGGCTAAAGTCCTGTTCCCCACATCTCAACCACAGGCACTCAGTAGCCCCCTAATATAAGCTAAGAGGAGGGTCCCCGCGAGAGAGCCAGCTCATCAGCTGCTGGGTCCCAGTCTCCCAAACTACTGCTTTCAGCTAGCTTGTTGAAGAGGGTGGGACAGTGTGACGAACTGACTGTCCATCATAAAATCCTTTAGATTCTGAAGCAGTCTCAGCTCTGGTTACTGGATGCAGTCAGCTGACTCCTCAAGCAGGACCCAATCTGTTGCATCCTCTGTGAGTTCCAGGGTTAAGGGAGGGGAGCATCGCTGCATTGGGCCAGTAGATTCTGGGTCACCAGAGGATTCAGAAGAGAAAATGTTCTCCTCATGCTTATACTGGCTCCCATGAAAAAAAGAAAAAATAGTCCAAGAACTGTGGTACTGGATGCACGAATATTTAAAATCCTGTATTCCTCCTGGAAGGCCCTTTTATGGTCTCAGCAATCCCATTAGTATTGCATACAAGGGATCCCATGTGTTCTATGGCTGAGAACTTTATGCAAGTGTGCCCAGAAAAGAATTCTAGGGATTTGAGAGGGAAAGAATCTTTCTGGGATAGCATTTTGAGTTTAATATGACACAGGACATCCAGGTCCTTGAGGCTCAGTGCAACAGCTGGTGAGGAAATGCGCTCATTACCTTCTCCCAACATGTTCCAGTGTTAATGGGAGAGAAAACTTCCTCTGATTATTAGACATGATTTACAGCTGGCAGGAACAGACTTCCCTGTGATTTTCTCCTAAGGGCCCTAGATTTTTCCTCTTCCCCTTAAAGGTCAGTCATATATTTGGAAGGTTTCACTTAGTTAAAACATCTACACTTTACTGAAATATTTCTCATAATGAGTTTTTAATGTCTTCTTTATCCTGGGCACTTTTCCTAGGTGGTACAGTTTTAAAATTGATCCTTAAATCAAAGTGCATTAAACTGGACACAATATTCTAAGCATGGTTGGACAAGAGCAACATGAAATAGGAGATATTTTCCTCTGAGCACCGTTACTTCTGTTAGTACAGTATTCCTTTCTAATATTTCTCATTAACATATTACATCAAAATTTGACACTTATTCTTGTCTATACTGCCACCTGGCAATACATCCAGGTATCTGATCACTTTTTCTCTACTTCTATTCCTTTTTGTATCCCTTTTCTTATCCTTTATATCATGTGTGATCTTCTTAATAAAATCTATGTAGCAGAGGATGAGCTTAACTAGAATAATTCTCCACTATGTGAGGAAGGAATGAGGACTTGAAAAGAATGGATCAGAGTCCTTTAATTATCTTTCTTTTTATCATTTATATTTTTCTTTCTATAGTCTTTATCCCCTTAAATAAATTCAAATTTCTTTTATTTAAAAAAATCAGCATAATCCTCTTTTTAACATAGGCACTTCTACCTGTGCATTCAGTTTTCCCTTCGTGTGAAGCTGTTTGCTGAAGTGAAGAATCTCTGACAAGGCAATCAGTCCTCCCTGTGTTTGTTCACTCCTGGCCAGCTGTCTCCTTGTCCTCCCACATTCTATTTCTTTCTTCACATGAAATTGTTTGCTAGGATCACGAATGATTACCTAATTGCCAGATGCAATGGATAATCTCTTTCTCACATTGCTGAAATTCTTTATGTGAGCATGTCTGTCCACTCCATTTGATTTTCAATTATGTCTCTGTTCATTCCTTTTCAGTTTCCTTGCAATCTCTTTACCTCTTCTGGTCCTAAGATTAAGGGTAGATGTTTCTTAGAATTTCATTATCATGCTTTATTTTAAATTTACATTTAATTAGGGTATGAAAGACTCAGAGATTGTCAGCTTCTCTCTTTGGTTATTCAAGAAAATTGGCATAAGCATCCCTTTTTTACAGGCTAAGACAGAGATTGGGCTCTCCGGAACCAAACAAAGTCAGAGATAATTCTTATTTGCAAAATTCCATTGGGTGAAAGTAAGGGCCACTATAATTTAATCTCTTGTTTTCATCAAATATGATCTTCTTTGTCCTCCGAAATATCTTTTGAATGTCAAATTGCAAATATTAGATGAACTAAAGCTTCAGTTGGGAAACAGATCTCTGCTAACTGTGGAGATGGATGATGTTTATGCAGCCACAAATCCAACCATAAGCCCAGCTAGAGACAGTCACCCTTGCTAGCCCTTGCTTTCACTCTATGGAATTTTGACCTGGAGGTTGTGCTTGCTTAGCTTCGTGAGAAAAGGTTTATAGTTACATGGTCTTCCCTAAGACAGTCTCATTAATTCTGGTCACACATCTGTTTGCACACACAAGAAAGAAAGTTTGGGTAGACTTTCAGCTTAAAAACATTCAAATGCAATTCTTAATCCTGAAGGTCCTGCATTAGTTGAATTTCACTTGATTTTCCATTTCTGGATGCTGCTGCCCTTTTCTTATCCTAAAATTTATTTTCATGACATATTTTAGATACATTTTGGAGTCCCCAAATCATTCTGACCTCAGGTTCCTAGAGACGTATATTTTCTTTCATTGTGATGCATAGTCCTTCTAAGGTATGAAAGCTTCAGCTGTGAAATAGAACTCTATTTTATTTTATTTTTTTTAGACAGAGTTTCGCTCTGGTTGCCCACGCTGGAATGCAACGACCAGATCTCAGCCCACAACAACCTCTGCCTCCCGGGTTCAAGAGATTCTCCTGACTCAACCTCCCGAGTAGCTAAGATTACAGGCATGTGCCACCATGCCTGGCTAATTTTTGTAGTTTTAGTAGAGATGGGGTTTTACCATGTTGGCAGGCTGATCTAGAACTCCCAACCTCAGGTGGTCCACCCACCTCAGCCTCCTGAAGTGTTGGGATTACAGGCGTGAGCCACCGTGCCTGGCCTGATCTCTCTTGACTGTGGAGAAGGATGAGGCTTATGCAGCCACAAATCCAACCATGAACCCAGTGAGGAGAAAAGAGTTAGACTGTGCTTTGATCTGCTGGTATAGCATGATTTTATATACTCAAGAGGGACTTTAGCTGGTCAATATGAAGTAACAGGAACTAGATTACCCTGTCACTTGAAATAACTAGAAAACTGAACAAAATATGTGAAATAATGGTTCTGAAGGCATGGGACATCAGGCAATGGAGGACAGTGATCCCCAAGAGATAGGAAACAAAAAAGATGAGTCTTATTTACCGGAAAGTGATTGTTCCAATTATTAGGGAGAGATTCCAGGCTATATCAAAGGGAGGGCAAACTCAGCTGCAGCCTGGCAATCTTTCTGTGTCGAGGAGAAGGGGAAGCGAGTCCAAGGAAGCTAGAGTTCACAGGGCACAGTATTGAGGAAGAGAAAACTGCATCGAAAGAGAATCCCAAAGATTTATAAAAATTCCCCCTTGAGTGTTCAGCAATGTACTGATTAGCATATGCATGTGAGAGAACTTCATGAAGGGCTAGATATCTGAAATAAATTGGATATCTTCTATCAAGGAAGAAATGGAAAGGGGATGATAGTGAGATGGAAATGGGTGTTGGAAAGACAACTAACAGAGTCAAACATATAAGAAAACTGTAAAGTTCTGTATAATGTTCTGATTAACTTTTATGCCAATGAATTTGAAAAACTAAAATTGAAAAATCATCAGTAACTTCAGATAATAAAACTCAAATATATAAATAACCATTAAAAATTTGAAATATTAATCAAAGACTTTTTGCCAACAAAAGCTTCAGTACACTATGGGTTTATAGGTGAGTTATAAAATTTTAAGAAATAGATCATCTCTATCATGTATACATTCTTCAAGATAATAGAAAAAGATGGAAAATTTTTACCAACTTATTTTATGAAGCTAGAGTGACCTTGTCTCTAAAACTGGATAATGACAATTCAAGCTGTACAGTGTTTCCACCATGCATTTCATTGCAAGGCAACCCACAGCCAATCAGTCTATTGTGTAATCAGCCCAATCCCCTGAGAGTCTCACCTCTCAGTAGGAGGTGTTTCCATATCTTCCAGGTGGCCAAGAGCAAGCTTCTCTGATCCAGGCATGTAAAGAGCCAAGTATCCCTCCATAGCTGCCATTAGTCATCCCTTAAAGTATATTGCCTACCTACTTATTACATACCAAGGCTAAAAGCTTTCCCATGACTCAAAGTAATTTTTGATACCCCCAAAATTCTAAACTGTCAGATAAAACAATGCAAAACAGTACAGTGTCTTAGATTTTTGAGAGGGATCTATTCTCTTTCCATTCTTGGGCTTCTGTGAGGAAAACAGAGGTTTTTCCTAGAATGGGGTCTGTGGTGCCTCCTCTGCTTTTCCCTAGGAGTCCCAGGCTGTTAGAATTTATCTTAGGTTCTCTCATGTGGGCATCAAGAGTGGGATGAAGACAAAATGGAGAAAAGCAATTCAGTCTACTGAGAAGAAAAAAACTTTCAGAAGAACAGATTCAAGAAGAGGAAAAAGATAAAGCCCTCTGAAATACATTTAACTTGGATATCTGTTTTTAACTAGGCTGATTTTAGCCATAGAGCTATTTTTTTCTTAAAAAAATTCATTTTAAATCTTCTATTACCAGACTCTAGTTAGGGCAGCCAATATTTCTTGCTTTTGAATTCTACCATAGGTAACTTCACACATGAAATCAATTAATAAATTTTAACTAAGGTTAACTTAGCTATGTATGCATAAGATATCTTAAAGAGATGGTAAGTAGTTTCTATTTTTACAAGATTTAGAATCTCCCCAAGGATAGTTCAGGTAAAGGAAAATTCAAGACAGGAAATCAGAGACTATCCATGGGGAAAAAAACCCTCAATAAATGGCAAAGTTACACAAATAACAAACCAGGAAGGAATACTTCTGGAAGCCAAGAATTGAATCCTTGCCACAACTGTCAAAAGATAAAGCCTTAGCTACTGAGCTACACAGCATTGAGCAGTTTCTATTGCTCTTTCCAGAAGTCTAGAGCAGCCAATTTCAAGCATGAAAACGCTTTTAACTGCTCAAGACAATTTTTAGGGCTAACTATAGTGTGAAGCCCCAAATTTCTGTCCTCTAGATAGTGGAGACCAAGAGAAAGTATCCCCACATAGTCCCAAGGTTAAGCTCTTAAGGACACAAAACAAGACAGAAATTTTATTTGGTATTGGTTTCAGGGACATGCAACAAAGTTTGTAGCTGATTAACTTGCTGGCTTGGTTTGAAAGCAGGCTTATAGGGATCTCAAACCTACATTCTATGCTGTGATACCCCTGTCTCCATTACAGAAAGAAAAATTCTTAGCAAAATGTGCACCAGATTTGCTATAGCCTAAGACTAGTCTCACAAATCCTTTTTTCTATCAATCAAACTCTTGCAGAGAAGAAATATAGTGACATTTACCATTTACACACACACAAACACACACAGAGAGAGAGAGAGTCAGAAAGAGAGTCAGAGAGAGAGATAGAGAGACAGAGACAGAAACAGAGACAGAGACAGAGAGAATGAATGAGTCGAGAAACTTGGCTGGTAAGAATTTCTTACCCTTTTTGCCAGCATACCAGGTTTCCGGGTTCCCTTTCTCTGTAGCTTCCAGAAGAATGGAGCAGCTTTTGATGATCCTGCTCTCTGTGCCATAGCTGTGGGGGTCAAGCCACTTTATAAAATAAAATTCTGTTAGATGAAGCCATGGGGAAAAGATTCTCACTTTTGCAAGATGTTCCCCAATGGGCTACATGGGGAAATGAATTAACGTCTTCCATTCCAGCAAAATACACATAACCAAACAGATGTTAAGCACCTCATTCAGCATCCAATATCAACCTGGCAAAGCTCAAACTTTCTCCTGATGGTCCCTGTGGTCTTTGATCCACTCCAAGTGAGAAGGGATGACCTCTGAATGGTAACTCACAATGGGTGGTCTCTGGGCAAGGCACAGAGCAAATAGTCACCCTAAGACAGGCCTGTTGAGCTTCCTTTAGGGCTCAGTGAATGTGACCAGAGGGTTCTCTGAGTTAGGCCTGCTGAACTTCCATCAGCAATTCCTTCTGAGGTCCCCTCCACATATGTACACATATACAAAGACAAGACTGACAGAAGGACTTCCAAATCAGATCCCTAACCAAGAACTCCAAGTGTATCCCTTCCAAACTATCCTGCTATTCTCTGTTTAAGAAATCTCTGCAAAATCTTCCTGAATAAGGAGAAGTCTCCCAAACCAAGACTCTTTTTACTAGTTAGGGAGATCCATCCAAACCCCCCCAGGTTCTGAATTGAGACAGACATCCAGCAATGGGACTACAGACAAACTGAGACCCCTGAAAGAGCCAAACCAAGACAGACACCCAGTGGTGGAGCTGGTGGAGCTACAAACAGACACCCCACCATGGCGCTACAGAACCAGGAGAAGGAAGGAGGCATTGGCAGCACGTAGGATACTCACCAACCCAGACACACTGCAACGGGGCTACATACACCCCACCATGGCGCTGCAGTCAGACACCCTGTGATAGGGCTACAGTTATGGGAAATCTCCCCAGGACTATTTTTCCATTGCAATTAAATCCATACACATTGGGTCAGCAGTACCCTGCTGGCAGAGATGGTACCAGAGTCAGCCTCTAGTCCAGGAGAACTAGGCAGCTGCTTGGGCTGGCCTCTAGATCTGTTGCCAGAGGGGAGACTATGGAACCACGGGCAGGTAGCCACAAGGAGTATCCCAGACAAGCCCTCAAATTTGTCACCACCCAGTGGGTTCACCTTGCCCACTGCTTAGAGCAGATTTATCAAGACAGGAGAATGGCAATGATAACAGGAAATGGGTAATTCCCACAGCCGGCTGTGGAGGAGACTGGAGTTTTGTTATCAGTCTCCATTATTTTAAAATTATGTTTAAAGTATTTAAGTGAAGATTGGTGGGATTTTGTTGGATATTAAATGATATACAATATTATATAATTTGCATTTTAGAATGTTGACATATTATTTTGTAATCAGAGAAAAAATTAAAAATTATTGATTGTGCTGTATTGTTCAGAGTGGTAGTTCGAAGGATGAGTATTGGACTGATGAGAGAAATGCATCAGTGTTTATAAGTAAACAAGTGTAAGAACTGAATGAATTCATGGAGACATTTAAAACTCTCTAACTTGGAACTTGTGGAAAACAGAAAAAAATAAGAATGGGAGGACTGATAACTATAAAGCAGCCCTTTCACTTTTTATTGACTCGATTGTAGCCTCCCTTTTGAAATTTCAGTTTTGGTTATCAGTCTGTTCCAGCGCTATCTCTGCACAGCCCCATTATGTCCCAGAAACATACATCCCAGCAAAAAAGAATAGGGCTGTGCTACTAAGCTCTCTGCAGAAACAGCTCTTGCCCTGCTTGCCCACTGAGTTGTTATCACTGTTTTCCTCTCCGTATCTATTGTGCTCCTGCACAATAGAAAGGGACAGAGAGTTCCACCGAAGCAGCAGGTGGCTACAATTACATCAATTACAAATGAATTTACAAAAGCCAGCAGGAGAATAATTTTCTTCCCATTTTCTAGTTCGGGTATCTTCCAGGTTATGATATCTATAGGTGGATCAGACGAGACAACAAAGACATTAAATAAATTATTACCTAACAAAATAATTTGTCTGAAGTCAGTGGGATATACTATAGACTAAGCATTAAAACACATCTAAAATTGTTTCTGAACATATTATTTGCTGAAGTTTAAACCACTTCCAAACTCCCATTAGATTTACCTTAAATTAAGTAATTTTACTGTATGTGGTTCCTCCTATAATTATAAATTAATTTATATGCATTTCTTTTTCTTTTTTTTCAACTTTTAGTTTCAGGAGTACATGTGCAGGTTTGTTATACAGGTAAATTACATGTCACAGGGGTTTGGTGTACAGATCATTTTGTTAACCAGATAATAAGCATTATACCCAATAGGTAGCTCAGTGATCTTCACCCTCGTCCCAACCTCCGCCATCAAGTAGGCCCTGAAGTCTGTTGTTCCCTTATTTGTATCCACGTGTGCTCAATGTTTAGCTCTCACTTATAAGTGAGAACATGTGGTGTTTGGTTTTCTGTTCCTGCATTAGTTTGCTCAGGATAATGACCTCTAGCTCCTTCCATCTTGCTACAAAAGACAGGACCTTGTTCTTTTTTATGGCTGTGTAGTATTCCATGGTGTATATGTACCATATTTTCTTTATCCAGTCTACCACTTATGCTCATCTAGGTTGATTCCATATCTTTGCTCTTGTGAATAGTGCTGCAATGAACATACAAATGCATGCGTCTTTATGGTAAAACTATATATATATATTCCTTTGGCTCTATACCCAGTAATGGGATTGCTGAGTCAAGTGGTAGTTCTGTTTTAAGTTCCTCGAGGATTTGCCAGACTGCTTTCCACAGTGGCTGAACTAATTTACATTCCCACTGATAGTGTATAAGCGTTCCATTTTTCTCCACAACCTTATCAGCATTTGTTATTTTTTGACTTTTTAATAATAGCCATTCTGACAGGTGTGAGATGGTATCTCATTGTGGTTTTTTTCTGCATTTCTTTAATTACTAGTGATATTGAGCATTTTTTCATATGCTGTTTAGTCACATCTTCTTTTGACAAGTATCTGTTCATGTCCTTTGCCTACTTGTTAATGGAGTTTTTGTTTTTTGCTTGTTAATTTGTTTAAGTTCCTTACAGATGCTGGATATTAGACCTGTGTCAGATGCATAGTTTGCAAATATTTTCTCTCGTTCTGTAGGTTGTCTATTTACCCTGTTGATAGTTTCTTTTGCTGTCCAGAAGCTCTTAAGTTTAATTAGGTCCCATTTGTCAATTTTCATTTCTCTAGTATGCATTTATTTTTCACCAGAATGTCATTTGATGAAATGAGAATGCAATTGGAGTACCATTGCTGGTAAAACTGGAAAATGTTTGTGTGCTTAGTTCAGTTCAGCCTGTACCCAAAACTTAACTTTTCTTGTTTATACTCCCAATCTTGCTTATCTCATCTTTGTGTTTAGTTCTCTCCAAAACTTAGATTTGAAACACTGTACACTTTCTAACTTCAGGCTCAATTTTTCAGAAATCCCTAGCAAAATTGCAATTGCTAAATGTCAAGACTACTAACTCATCCTTCTCTTGTCTTGAAGTTATTTCTTGCTTAGCTTAGATTGTATAGCCCACCATTTCATGACTCTCCTGGAAATAGCCTAACTTTTTTTTTGCTCCCTCCACTGTATTATTTGAAAACATCCAAATTCTGTTTGAATACAAATACCTGTCTCCTCTGTGAGAGGAGTTTGAAACTTGTCAGAAAAAAATCCCTTAATAAAGTTACTAGTTTCACATTAAATATATCATCACGAACTTCAGATGTAAATTCAACACTATTCAGAAATCTTACTGTGTGATGTCATTAAGGTAAATGGGCCCATATCCACCAAGTTTCCCAAGACGGAATCTGAAGAATCATATTTGATTTCTACATTAATTTCTTTGTTTCTTCTTTACCAGTATATCTACTTGACTGTTCTCCCCCAATTTGTCTACTCCCTTTCATTTCCTTTGTCACCAACCTACTCCAGGCCATCTCTTGCCTGGATTAAATGACAGCCTTGCCCTGGCTGCCCTGCTTCTGCTCTTTTTTTTTTTTTAAATTTATTTATTATTATTATACTTTAAGTTGTAGGGTACATGTGCATAACGTGCAGGTTTGTTACATATGTATACTTGTGCCATGTTGGTGTGCTGCATCCATCAACTCGTCATTTACATCAGGTATAACTCCCAGTGCAATCCCTCCCCCCTCCCCCCTCCCCATGATAGGCCCCTGTGTGTGATGTTCCCCTTCCTGAGTCCAAATGATCTCATTGTTCAGTTCCCACCTACGAGTGAGAACATGCGGTGTTTGGTTTTCTGTTCTTGTGTTAGTTTGCTAAGAATGATGGTTTCCAGCTGCATCCATGTCCCTACAAAGGACACAAACTCATCCTTTCCATGTCTCTCTGTGTTAAGGCTTTTTTGACTCACTTGACCTGAAATGATCTTCCCATCAGGATTTTGTATATTTCCTTTTGTATGATTACCAAAGGTTTCTGAATTTAGGTGTTTTATATTTTATTTCTATTATCAAAATAGTAAAATCTAAAAAATAATTTAAAAATACATAGTATATGCACATGGTTCTAATTTTAAAAGCTGAAAATGTTATTTATTAAAAGTAATTCATTCTCTGTATTAGTTAGTATTATTTTTGACTGCACATAATAGAAAGCCCAAATAGTCATAGCTTAAACAAATTAAACTTTTCTTCTCCTTAATGTAAAGGACGTTCAGGGGTGGACATCTAGAGCCAAAATTAGATCATCACAAAGACATCAATGGCCCCAGTTTATCTGTTTCTTCTTCACTCTGTTTAGAAGATGGTGAGGCATATAATCTTCATTTCCCAGCTGAGTTAGTTCACATCAAAGAGTCTTCTTGGAGGCTCCATCACATGACATCAATTAACATCTGGAGTCTGGGAAGTGTCATACTTTTGCAGTATACCTGGGTACCCCAAGAAAATCATGATTTTTGTTACTAAGGAATAATAGGGAATATTGAGTAAACACCGATCTCTAATATACTGTTCTATTTCTGTCTTTCAAGCACACATTTGTCCTTCCCAGGGGCAACTACTATAAATTACTTGTGTCTCCTTCCAGAAGCAACTTGATTATACATAAGAATATATACACACATACTTAGGTATTGATATATTGAGTATATAAATATTTATATGTATTGGATGTATTTGTATCTATGGATAAATACACATATGAGTTCATTTGTACAGCATTACAATATAATTTTGTTAAGTTTTCTATGCTCTGTTTGTTCTTCTCGCATCTCCGCTGAACAATATATCTTAGAAATTATGCAAATATATTTAGAGGTACCTATTTTCTTTTAAAAATCACATAATTAGAATGAAATCTTATTGAAGGTAGGAGCCATGCTTGTCTTATCACCATTGTATACAATGTCTAAGTTTGAAGAGCTTAGTACATCATTTCAGAACTGGGATTCAAATTTGCATTCAAATTGAATGACTTTACTCCTATGCTTATCCACAACCTCAATATAATAAAAAAGTTTGGCAGATTTGTCTGTATTCAACTCTTTTCACATTCCTTAGGAGATAAAAATATTTGTTAGTTTAGAAAAGTTAATAGTTTACTGAACTTGATTTTCTAAAATCTTGTTTAGAATTGCAATACCTATAGCCATATTCATCAGTGTAAGTGGAGACTAGAGAGGAGTCATTTAGAACACAGACATTAGACCAGGTAGAGGAGGTTTGAATGTGGCTGGCTATGTGATTTGGGGCAAGGCTTTCTCTCTTTCTCCCCTATACAGTGGGGATAATAGTTTCTAACCTGAAGAATTGCTTTTTCATATCTAAGGGAGATGATTGAATGAGAAAAAAATACATAAAACTTCAGTAATTTAGGGCACTCAGAAAGCACCCAAAACATTGGAGTTATTATAAAGGAGTTGCTCTATTGTCTCTTTTTCTGTATTTTCATCTATGTCTGTGTGTCAGACTTACATACCAGATTCCTGGATTCTGGGTTTTAGAAAATTTATTATCTTAGTTTCAAACCACTTCATCACTAACACCCCTACTTCCTACCTGTTGGGACACAATAAGACAGGCTTCCCCAGGGACTCAGTTCCTCCTCCTCCAAGTCTCTGCTTCCCAAGCCATGTTTTCCCATCTGTGTCTAAGAAGGCAGGTAAGAGAGGGTAAAGAGTTCATAAAACCCTCATGATTTATTCACCAAAATCCTAGCATGGCCACCCCTACAGCAGTTACAACACAAAGAGCTCATTCTTCTGCATCCTCTGTAAGTCCCAGGGCCAAGGGAGGGGAGCCTAAGTTATATTGGACCTAGACAGGAAGAGTGACGGGGAGGATACAGGCAGGCAGGGATCCTTTCCTTATAGGCAGAGAGGTGGGAAGTGTGGCAACTCGATCCATTATGATCCTGAAAGCTTCAGTAAACAGCCTCCTAGATTGCATTTCTTCCTTCTGCCTACAGATAGGAGAGTTTGATTTTCTTACTTGGGTAGGGTATGTAGTGCAGGTGAAAGACTGGGCTTCATCTTGCCTGGCCAGGAACAAAAGGTCTATAGATATCACAATGGGATAAAGGGCATAGAGATAGAGCAGAGCCAGGAATGCTGGGTTAAGTTTGTCACCACTGGTTACCTGGAACATGGGTTCAAAGAAAGTACTGATGAAGAAGCTGGTCAATATTTCCCTGAACTTTGTCTCAGAAGAACAGTTTAAAATAGAAAAATATAACTTTCTTTAGACTCTTAGAAAATTCTTCATATTTAATCAATATCTTTTTTCTGTGATTTCTCTCTGGTGGTCCTTATTTTGTCCTTTTCCCCTAAATAGCCATTTGTAAATTTTAATGTAATCATTGATATTCTTGTTTTCTGGAGGCCACACACATACAATTTGTAAAAATGACCCCCTCCTTCAGTAGAGAGCAATGCCTCTTATCATCCTGTAACTCTATGGCTGTGTCTCAGTTTGACAAAAAACTTTTTAATGCGTAGTGCCCTGTCTTGGATAGTACAGTCTAGATGTACTCATAGGAACAGGATTGAGAAAGATTCTCAACTACTTTGCTCTTGGCATTGTACTTCTGAAATTAAATTAATACACATAAAATACTCAGAAGAGTGTCTGGTACATACTAGATACTTGGTTCATGTTGGTTAATATTGTCAATCAAGTTTTAGAAACAATAAATTAATTTTTACTCTATGGACCACATTATTGGCTTATGTTTATATATGTACTTCCACTTGCTGGAACATCTAGACATCTGTTCCCTTTTCTTTTCCTCCTGTTCCAGACTTTCTCACTCCTCCATGCCCATTTTCCAATTTTCGGTAGTGAAGAAATGGACTTTAACAGAGTTAGAGCCTAGGTGATAACACTGGATGGGTGGAGGCAAGTGTCCTGGGCTCATTCAGGCAGTAGAGCTTTGACTCTTCATGAGCAAACAGCTAAAGTATGATGAATGGAAGCAGATAGGAGGATTGATCCGCAGGTGTCATCTGAGGAGCAAGAAGAGATATGAAGATTATGTCAAACAATGCTAGAAAAGGACAGAGCATTAATGGGGATGTACATCAGGGATGGTAAAATAGAATGTTGAGGGATGAGGTTCAAACAGAAGGAAGACTCATGTAGGAAGATGAGATTCCTGCTTGGATAAATTGGTAATGATCTTGACAGGATGAAATTAAAACAATTCTTACCAACATTAGGAGCAAGTGGATCATTTTATGTATGTATTAGGAAAAAGAGAAGACCCATTAAGTCAGAAACCTAGCAAGGGCTTTTTCATCAAGCAAGTGGGTGAATCTCAGGGGGCACCAGTGAGCAGTGGCATAAATAGATCCCTGAGTTCCATCATGTATTCTGTGCCATGCCCCGCTTCCCTCTAGTCCACCACACAACCCTCCTGTGGCCACCCTTTACAATATTGATCAGAACTTCCCTTTCCCCTCCTCGTGCACCTCTGCCCACTGAAATTGTGGTTAATTCTCCTTTCTCACTCTTCCTCCTTAAAATTTTCCATCTGTGTAAAACACCAAGGCCGATAATGCCAAAATGTTTTTCAGTGGACTTTTATTAAGAATCTGTGGGGTGTCAGAGCACGTAGTATGTGCAAATGGAAAAGTACCCTTTATCTATCCTCAGATATTTCACAGTAGAGTGGAGGGAGATAGGTACAAAAACAATGTGCTAAGGTTTACAGAGAAAATTTAATAATAGTAGAAGTGGCTTGCTCAGTGAAGTAGCTACCTCAATTATCTTACTTTCCTTCTGAATATTTAGTCTTTCCCTGAACATATAAATAAACATACTGCAGTATCTTTCATTTCTGCCTTGCTTTTTCCTCTATTATAAGCTTGAAATGAATTTCTTTAGTTACATAGTCAACTTTTCCTATCTACACTTCCTTACTTACTAGCTCTCCAGCTCCTTCATTCTGGTTTCCGTTGCTACCAGTCAAATGAATCTCTCTTGGCCAGGTTACCAATGACACACCCTTATTATAATATTTAATGAATATTCACTGTCCTTATGTTATTAAACTTCTACTTGACTAACAAGTTGGTAAAACCCTTCTTGAAATTTTCCTCTTGGTTTTTTTGTAGGGTATCTTATTCTTAAGATTTTCTTTATACCTTTCTAGCCCTTCCATTTATGTCTCCTTTTTCCAACCCTTCAATGTTGCTATTTTCTAGGGTTCCAATCTTAGCCTTGTGCTATTCCAACTCTACAGGCTATGTTCTAACGCTTTCTGAATTTATGTCCTAAACTATAATCCTTCCAATTTTCTCAAACTCTTCAGTTTGAAACAAACAAAAACAAATCTATGTGTGGCGATTATAAACACCTCAGTCTTGACATATCCCAGAACACGCTAATCTTACTCATTTACCTGTATTTTACATCTTGGTGATGCAACTTATATACTCAAGCCAGTAAATTGGGGGTCACTCTGGGCTTCTCACCTATTTTCTCCTTTACAACAAATCTGTCAATAAACTCTGTCTATGTGACTTCTGGAAGACGCCCCTTCTCCCTATCCTCAGTGCCTAAGCCTTTGTTCAGTTGCACATTATTTCTCACCTGGGCTATTGCAGCCACCATTCTTTCTATTTCTGCTCTCTTGCCTTACCCAAGTTCATGAATAATAATGTGTCCAGAGTGATCTTTCTGTATGTACCCTAAATCTGGTCATGTCTCTCTTCTAATGGCAATATTTTTTTTTCCATTTCTCTTCATCCATATGACTAGTTCTAAAATCTTCAGTATAGAAAACATACTTAAGATCTGGCTTTTTCTTTTATCAACTCCATTTTTGGCTCTTTCTTTCAACTCCTTATCCTTTTGGCTCCAGTCCGATTAAATATTGCATAGAATTTCCTTCCAAAGTTATTCTCAGACTCATCTCCATACTTTCACATAATCCATTTTTTTGTATCTTCGGTACACTACACAGATTCAATGCATGTAAATCATCCACATCTATTTAAACAAAACTCAACTAAGTTGTTAGCAACTTTAGGAAAGCTTCTCTTTTCCTCTATGGTTGAGTTCAGAAATTTTCCTTTGTGCCTTCCTATTATTCTGCTCATATGCCTAATTAACTCATTCTACAAATATTTTTAGCCATTTCATGTCAAGCACTGTGCTAATTGATGTTATTTTCATGGCATGAAATGTCTAATTGGGCATTGGAAGAAGGAGTATGTAAGCAACTTATCATACAAATGTGTAACTACAAACGATGAGGATGGTTCAAAGTACTACAGAAACATAAAATAGGAGAACTTGATCTTGTGTGAAGGGGGTTAGAACAAACCTCTCGGAGAAGAGAGTATTTGAATTGAGATGTAAAGGATGAGTAGAAAGTGTTGTGTAGAAGCATAAGATGCACAGCCTTCCAAGAGAAGTGGGATCAGAAAGCTCACGTAATGTTTGAAGATCTGAAAGAAGGACGGTGTGGCTGAAGCTCAGGGAGCAAGGGAGATGGGGTGTTAGATGGAACTGAAAATGAGGAAGGAGGTAGATAATATACGGCATTGCCTGCTTTCCTTCCTTCCTTCCCTTCCTTCCTTCCTTCCTTCCTTCCTTCCATAATGATGTAGTCAGTTAACTATGTATACTATCAAGCAATCTATCTATATCCTATATATATAGTGATGATAAAAGAAAAACCGCACATGGTTTCTTCCCTCGTGAACTTATGGTCTGATAAAGTTCAAGTAAAAAATTTCCTTTTTATAATATTAGCAATGAGAAGTCACTGAAATATTTTAATCATATGACTGGTAAGATTTATATTTAAAAACATTTATTTGATTTCAATGTAGAGAATGGTTTATAAGGAAACCTAGAGTGCATTAGCAGGCAATATCTACTTTTTTACTCGAGGTAATAGTACTTGGATGGTGAGAGTGGATATGGAGAAGTGGATGGATTCCAGGGCTAATTAAAAGGGAAAGTGACAGGTCTTAGTGGTTTCATCATGTACTTCGTGTCATTTTTAATGGGTAGAATAAATGTTCAAGATGTTTTCTGGGCGCTGGTTTCTAAAACTGACAAATATTTACACCAGTCACTGAAATGCTGGCAAAAGATCAGGTTTTTAAATTTTGGACTTGGTGAGCTTTGAATATCTTTGGGAAACTTAGGTTGATACATAAAGTAGGCTTCTGGAGAGGTCTAAGTGAGAAACGTATTTCAGTAATCATTTAATAACAGAGATGGTAATTGTCTAATGACATAGACAAGATAAAAGAAGTGGAAGAAAGGGGAAAACAGAGTATCAGAGAGGAAAGAAGAAAAGCAAAGAAAATGTAGGACTGAAGCTTTAAATTGACATCAATGTAGTGGATGAAGGATGTGTTCGAGAAAATGAGAGGGAGTGACCAGGAGGTATAAGGTAAACTAGAAGATTGTGATGTATAAATTAGGCCAAAGAGAGTGTTTCAAGGAAGAGGATTTGATCAACTGTTTCAACAAGAGTTAACAATAGGTAAGCTGTAGGTGATTTCTGAGAGCTGCTTTGTGGAACTAATGGAGATGGAAGCCAAATTGAAGTTAGTTGTGGAATGGATGTGAGGTGAGGGAAAGGAGACGGTGAGTGTAAATGCTTGTGAGAAGTTTATGCATGAAGGGAAGGGGAGAGTTAGAGAAAGAGCCAGAATTCAAAGCTGGGAGGGATGGGATCCATTTTTGAAGATGGGCAGATTATTTATTTTAATGAAAGGAAACAAGAAAAGGATGAGAGTATACACACATGATTTATAAGTCTTACAACATTTTATATAAATTTATAGGATCTAAGTGCAATTTTGTTCCATGCATAGATGGCATAGTAGTTAAGTCATGACTTTTACGGTATCCATCACCTGAATAATGTACATTATTCTCATTAAGTAATTTCTCATTATCCACCACCTCTTTTCCCCGTTACCCTTCCAAGTCTCCATTGTCAATCATTTCACTCTCTACATCCATATGTACACATTTTGAACACATACTTATGAGTGAGAACATGCAATATTTGTCTTTTTGTGTCTGGCTTATTTCATTTAAGATAATGGCCTCCAGTTCTATCTATGTTGCTGCAAAAGACACGATTTCATCCTTCTTAATAGCTGAGTAGTATTCCATTGGGTGTATGCCATATTTTCCTTATCCTATCATCTGTTGTTGAAATTTTGGGTAGATTCCATATCTTTGCTACTGTGAATAGTGCTGTGATAAACATACCAGTACAATTATCTTTTTGATATATCATTTTCTTTTCCTTTAGGTAGATACCTAGTAGTAGGACTTTTGGATCTAATGGTAGTTCTATTTTTATCTCTTTCAGGAATTTCCATACTTTTTTCCATTGAAGCTATACTAATTTACAATTCCCACCAATTGCATATAAAAGTTCCCTTATACATGTTAGCATCCTTGCGAACATCTGTTATTTTTTGTATTTTTGATAATAGCCATTCAGACTAGGATAATACGTATCTCACTATGATTTTTAGGTTTGTAGATTTTATTTTGAAAAGTTGAGGAAAACTTTACTGATCCCATTTTACTTTCTCCATGAGGTAGTAGTTGATGTCATCTTCTGAAAGAAGTAATGTTTGAGGTTTGAAAAAATGAAGACATTTGGAAAATATTTTTTTTTTCTAGAGAAGAAAGTTGATTAGGGAAGATTTGTAGGGTGTAATACTGAAGGCACATTTAAGGTTAATGATCACAAATTTATAGTAAAACCAGCCTTTTCTTTCTTTTTTTTTTAAGTTTTATTCCAGGAGCACTAGGATGCTCAGGCTCAGGTTGTGGGAAATGAATAGTTATGTTCATATAGATTGAAATTTTAGCAAAGGGATGATTTAACCAAATTTACATTCTATTTTCTTCTAGTATACCATGAGTTTGGATAAGAGATGTAACAAAAATATCCATCTGAAATTATATTGGTGTATAGTAGAAAGCAAAGACCTAATTAAAGCTATTTTTCTCCAAAATGGTTTATTAAAAAACCTTCTCATCTACCATTGCTTTTCTTACACTGGTAACATACTGGCTTAATTTGTTGCGCGTTTATAATATGTTTTAATGTATACTGAGGTTACTGCATGTCAGTACCCTTTTTTCAAAACTTCATAGGTTTTTCATTCATTCATTTTTCTTCGTAGACCACACAATTATTTATCAAGTCTCACAATTCTACCTTTAGAATATTGGCTGAAATTTGCCTTACTTGGCAAAAGTGAACCACCTATCATTGGCTTCCTAAAGAGTAAGTGAAAGGGATAATTTTTAAAGCAATTTGTAAAAATAACCTCTTGTATCTGCCCATACACACAGTCATGAGAAGCCTACTCAGCTTACGATTCAGCCTATGGCATCACCCAGCAATGACTCCGCTGCTCCAGTCTCTGAATTCCTCCTCATCTGCTTCCCCGACTTCCAGAGTTGGCAGCACTGGCTGTCCCTGCCCCTCAGCCTTCTCTTCCTCCTGGCCATGGGGGCTAACACCACCCTCCTGATCACCATCCAGCTGGAGGCCTTGCTGTACCAGCCCCTGTACTACCTGCTCAGCCTCCTCTCCCTGCTGGACATCGTACTCTGCCTCACCGTCATCCCCAAGGTCCTGGCCATCTTCTGGTTTGACCTCAGGTTGATCAGTTTCCCTGCCTGCTTCTTCCAGATGTTCATCATGAACAGTTTCCTCCCCATAGAGTCCTGCACGTTTATGGTCATGGCCTATGACTGTTACGTGGCCATCTGCCACCCACTGCGGTACCCGTCCATTATCACTAATCAATTTGTGGCCAAAGCTAGTGTCTTCATTGTGGTGCAGAATGCCTTTCTTACTGTACCCATTCCTATCCTCACTTCCCTGCTCCATTACTGTGGGAAAAACGTCATTGAGAACTGCATCTGTGCCAACCTGTCTGTGTCCAGGCTCTCCTGTGATAATTTCACCCTTAACAGAATCTACCAATTTGTGGCTGGTTGGACCTTGCTGGGCTTGGATTTCATCCTCATCTTCCTCTCTTACACCTTCATTCTAAGAGCCATGCTTAGATTCAAAGCAGAGGGGGCAGCAGTGAAGGCCCTGAGCACATGTGGCTCCCACTTCATCCTCATTCTTTTCTTCAGCACCATACTGCTGGTTTTGGTGTTGATAAATGTGGCCAGAAAGAAGGTCCCCATGGACATCCTGATCCTGCTCAATGTCCTTCATCACCTTATTCCTCCTGCATTGAACCGTATTGTGTATGGGGTTCGGACCAAAGAGATAAAACAGGGAATTCAAAAACTACTGCAGAGAACGAGGTGAATACGTAAAACATTTCTGATACCTCCTGTTCTTCCTCTTCAGTGATTTTACTTATGCAGTGAAGTAAAGAAATGTCAGTGAGTATTTATTGCATGCACTGAGACTCCCTTCATTACTGAACCAGATTCCTTCTTTCACTTTCCTTGCCTGGTTCAGGTGGAGGTAGGCAAGGGGAAGAAAATTGTATTTATTGAGTGGCTGCTTTGAACCTCGACAATTACATTTAAGTAATTTAATCTTCAGCGCATCTCTGCAGGCATTGTTACTTTCATTTCACATAGTAGAAAAAAGAGATGCTTTTAGGAAGGGAAATGACCAAAGATCACATATGTGGGAAGCAAAAAGAATAAAACCTAGGCTCTTTCTACATAGTTGAAATGTCTCCTCAATTGCAATTGAAGCTGAAGACCAGCCTTTGCTTTCCTTTGACCTGTATTTTGTCTTTCTGGATGTCCGCAGGTATTTTCTGACTATTCTTACTTCTTTGAGACCCAAGGGACTTCTCAGAGAAGGCCGAGTCTTGCCTGACAAAACTTCTGCTGGGCAACAAGAAAGGAGCTTGACAACAATATAAATCAATGCCAGCTTTCTATTCTATCCTACATAGCCTCATCACCTTAGAGAGAGTCTTGAAAGTGAGGATGGATGCAGACAGGGAGAAGGGACTCAAAGAGGGTAGAAAACAGGAAAGCTGACTAGGACGTTGTGTTAACCATTTTCCCTATATGTTTAAGCTACACATTTAGTGAACCGAATATCAGGTCTTATTTGATCTGTCGACTGCCCAAGTACTGTAGTTGAATGTGGGAAGATATGGCATAGTGTCAGGTTTCTGGATAATAATGGTTCCAGTTAGGTGAATAAAGAACCTACACTGTTTATTTACAGATAATTTAATGTAAACAATCATTTAAATGGTATTGGAGTCAATGATGGAAAAAAGGAGGCTCAAGTAGCAGAGAGATAGTATCTATGGGAAGAAAATTCCACTTGGAAAGAGGTTAGGTCATTAGAACCTAAAAGATTAGGAAGTGGCCCATAGAACTGGATCTCAGATATCTGAGGAAGGATGCTGTCTCTAATTGGTACTTGAGCCATAGGACCTCAGAGGATGTGGCCCTCAGAGCTGGGACTAAAATCTTTGAGGATGGGGCACTACCTTGATGTTGCTGGTATTTTTGAGGGAGTTCAATGAGGCTGATTTTGGGAGTTAAACAAAAACCAGAACCAACCAATCAACCAATCTGGAGACTAGAATCAATTTCACTTCAAGGATAAAGAGTTGCTGCTAAGGAAGACTGACAAGACAGGAAGAGACAGAAAGAGCAAGTGTCCCTCTCCGTGTTTCAACCTTCTAATGTTTTCATTGCTCTCTGTAGGTAGAAACTCAGAGACAGCTGGCAAAGAAGGATTTGACTCCCAGTGCCAGTATGACAGAGTACAGTATGGATGGCAGGCTTGGTACTGAGAGGTAAGTGTTATTAACAGGCACAGCTCCAATCTTCCTTGGGTCTGAAAGCTTGTGACTATGGAGGAGCACCAATAACATCACCCTGCAGTGCACTGTTCCTACCAGGGAACTAGAGTCAGAATCAAGTCTGCTAGTGTGGGTAGGTGGAGAAACATGACATCATGTTTAGAGTCAGCATTCATAGCTATGAAGGAATTGACGTGAAGCTGGTAAAAGGAGTAAGATCAACTGCCCCACGTTGTAGGGATTAGATAAAGTAACTCCAACCCAATGCCGGTGTGGGCTCTAGGGGGAGAGTTTCTTCCAGTCACTCAACAACAGCAGGAAAGAAAAATTATACCCATTGGCTTACAGGAAGGGGCTCTTAGTACCTTCAGGGTTGGCTCTCATTGTTTCAAGCCAGAGCCACAGGTGTAACTCAGTATCTGTCATTTTTTTTATTTAGAAGAGAATTCTCTAATAGAACTTCTCTCCATCTCACAGTTGCTAGGAGAGTTTTATCTCACTGCTTTCCTATTGTCCCTCAGAGGATACAAAGGCCAACTTCATTACTGATTTTCAAAAATAATGCTCATAATGAAAATCAAACTTCTTGTGTTTTGAGCACTTGCAATATACCAATGTCTATGAATAATAATATTTACTTTTCATAAGAGCCTTCTATACATGATTATAAAAGTGAGTTTTTAAAAAGGAATCTAATAGGATATAATTCATAGAAATATAATGTGTCTGTAATCAGGTGATATTTTCAAGCATTTGGTCAACTCCATTGGTCTTTCCAGGAATTCCTTCCCTGCATCTGCCATGATTTCACCCAGGAGCAAGCCCAGAATGAACACAAAGAGGAATCTATGCTATTTGGGCCAAAACTCAGATGTTAATTCCTAAACCAGGTTTCTGTAGATCAATGCAAATGGCCAACACAATTATGAGACGCTTGACTCAAACTGGGTGTACATAAGGATAGGAACTACCAACTTTGTTGTAGGGATTTGTAAAGGTTGGAGTGACCAAGAGAGCAGTGGGACAACAGTGGTCACTCCTCACAGTAACTAGCACAGCTCTCGCATATTGAGGGGCTCAGTAAACATTTCCTTACTTATGATATTGAATTAGCTAAGTGAAGAGTTGAAAAATCATGTCTAATTTTAACCTCTAGTTTCCCAGTAGTAGAGTCCTAAATGTAACAAATGGATAAGCCACATACTTCAAGTTGGCTCTCTGCTCTGGTTCTAAGTACAGAGGTTTAGAGTACCACAGATTTCTCATAAAATTGTCGCACTCACTGCAAGTGGTGAAGTAACTGGTCTCAAGGTCTTAGATAGGCTTTGAAGTAAAGCCTCATACAGATGATAAAGGAGCAAGATAACCAAAGAATCCGACTTTGAAGAGCAGACCCAACTCTGCTGTGAAGTTCCCATAGCAAAATGTTAAAACATGTCCTCTCTGTAAAGGTTTTCAACCACTGTCTTGAGTGGATATAATGAAGTAGTATAAATTAAAGGCATTTTAAATGGATGGGGTACAGATGTTTTGTCAATTTTTTAAACTGAGAAAATCTATGAAGATTTGGTTTGCTGGTACAATCTGAATATGTTCCAACTGCATTGGAAGAGGGTGCATTCAGAGCATGAGAAGAGAGACAGGAGTAGCTTTCCAAAGGTCACTCCCCTCACTCCCTGGTTTGCAGGTTAGTCACATTTGCATGAGGAACACAGCCTCTTGAGAAGGAAGATCTGATATCATTGAACATTGCTATTCAATACCATAGCTGACTTAAATCAAGGCCAGTGGAAAGAAAGAATAACAAGTCCTCTGGAATTAAGTTGGAGGAAGAAGGGACCCTATGTTGGTAGCCAAAGCTCAAAACAAAGACCTAAGTATTGCTGAGGGAACAATACTACATTTTCCATTTATCACAGAAAGGTTTTTAGTGCCTAGCCATCCTGATACTTTATTATGCTTTGGTGTATATTCTAGGCAGTGAGAGTTCTGAGATATCAGAGACCAAGTTTAGGGCATCAAGACTGTGCAACTGTAGAACCTAAACAGCAACCTCTGAAGTTAAGCAAACTCTTCATAGTTGGCAAGTCAACATTGCCCCTTTGTGGCTCTTTGTAGGAATAGCAGTACTGTAGTGAATGCCGGTTCTCAATCTCAGGTGTTTGAAAGAGGATGGGGAAGTCTGTTTAGAAAACTCCTGTACTTCCTGCTCATAGGGCACATAGGGACTTGAGAGATTAATTTAACAAATAAAAGAGACATACCAATTTATACGATGATTTTCTTTCCTTCAGCAACATTTAAAAGTCAATACCAAATCACTGACATGAGTCAGGTATTCATAAGGATAGTAAATATCCTTGGTGTTTCATACCATATTACATTATCAGCATTTGGCTGAGTACTGTATATAATAACAACATATCTTCATGTATTCAACCAAAAATTAGTTATTGAGTTCTTTATGTGTGATTAGCACTATGAACATACAGGAAAACTATCTTTTAGAGAGATTATTGTCAAAATAGCCCATGAATTATAATTCCCATTTTTGCAGATGAGGCAACTGAGTAAAATGATAAATTATGCATAGTCGTTTAATGAATAGGGACCAGAGTCAAAATTGAGAGTTAAGGCATTTTGCTACATAAACCCATTTTTTCCTACTTCAGAGTCTAGGGATTGAGGTATATTTTTGATTTTTCACTGAATAGATTTGTAGTTTCCTAAGTTTTTCCTGCTCCAGATTATAGATATCAAAGGCAGAGTACACCAAAAACTCATCAAGCATTGAATTAGTCAATGCAAGTAAAGTTAGTTACTATAACAATGATAGCACAGTGGCCAACACAATAAAAGTTTACTTCTCATCCACATCTCATTCCCATGCATGAGGGCTTTGCTCCACATCAACATTTAGGGACCCATGCTTTTTTTATTACATGGATCCTCCATGTTCTGCATTCTTAGAGAACTTCACTGGTGCTTTTAAATCTGGCTGGCGAGCCAGAAAGAGAAAGAATATGCAGGATCTTGTAAGCTTTAGGGCCCCAAACTAGGAGAGACATCATTTTCTCTATCATTTCATAGGCCAGACTCCTCACATAGATCCAGCTGCTTGCAAAGGAGCCTTGATCATAAATTTTCATTTCTATTTTTCCTACATATGCAATATGCTTACCTCCTTACCAAGGGAGACCACCCAAGCTCTCGTCTGATCACTCTATGAAGCAAAAAATCCAAGACCTACAGATGTGTGTGGCCTTCTCCATCAGATCCCATTGTGATTTCTCTTTCACCAATGATGTTCCATCTCTCTATTAATGGTGGAGCAGATGATTTCCAACTGAAAATGAAGCATAGAATTCAGTTAGCAGTAACTTAATAGTAATGTGAGACTACTTTAGGAGCAGATATTGCAATATTTCTACTTACTGAGAGTGGGACAAGTTTCTTGATTACACATTGTTTGTGTTCTCTAGGAGGAACTCTCCTGATCATTGTTTTCAATGTCCTGACAACTGCTTTTTATCGTTTCTTTAATGCCATCTGCCTTTGGGGGTTTGTGCCTTTATTAATATTCCCATTATCCCAAATGTGCCTTTATTAATGTTCCCATTATCTTAAATGAAGCAAGCATCAAACAATGTGACTTCTTTTGGAGTGACACTGCATTTGAACCTACTTTCTACTTACAAAATATTAGTATCAGTACTTTAAATAAATTTTTATTTAATTGTGCATTTTTAAATTGATACATAATAATTATACGTATTTATGAAGTTATATACAGCATGTAGTGAGCAGGTCAGGGTAATTAGCATATCCATCATCTCAAACACTTATCATTTCTTTGTGTTGGGTAGATGCGATATTCTTTCTTCTAGCTATTTGAAAATACACAATGTATTATTGTTGACTATTATCATCCTTTAGTGCTGTAAAACAATAGAACTTGTTTCTCCTTTCTAATTGTAATTTGCGTAGGATCAACATATTTTTAAATTCTAAATCAAAAACTTTCTTTAAAAGTCAAGTTCATGTTTCTTTGGCAATAAACCCCCTCAAAGGCCTAATAGGTTCTTGATCTATCTGTATCAGGTCAGTTCAATGTGCTAGTGATCACACTCAAAGGATTTTCTTAGGCATAATTTCCATACTTTTCTTTTCTTTATTGTCTTCTCCCTTTCTCCATGCCACTCTTTTTCTACTTAATGATGCTTATCTTAAGGCCGTCAGACTTGAGAAGGACTGCTATACACATCATCTAACTTTTTATCAGGCTGGATTTCTATCAGTCTTCTTTACTCAAAGGAATTCTAAAATATTCTCTTAACTTTTGACCTCCAAAAATGGGTAAAAGATGGAAGCATTCTCCTAAAAAACTGGCACAAGGCAAGGATGACTTCTCTCACCACTTCTATTCAACATAGTATTAGAAGTCCTAGCCAGAGCAATCAGGCAAGAGAAAGAAATAAAGTCCATCCAAATAAGAAGACAGGAAGTCAAGCTATCTCTGTTTGCAGATGACATGATTCTATATATAGAAAACCTCATAGTCCAGGCCCAAAAGCTCCTTCAACTGATAAACAACATTAGTAAAGTTGTAGGATACAAAATTAATGTACAAAAATCACTAGCATTCCTATATAACACCAACAACCAAACTGAGATCCAAATTAGAAAGGCAATCCCATTCACAAGTGCCACACAAAAAGCAAAATACCAAGGAATACAGCTATTCAGGGAGGTGAAAGAACTCTACAGTGAGAATTACCAAACACTGCTCAAATAAATCAGAGGAGACACAAACTAATGGACAGACATCCCATGCTCATGGATAGGAACAATCAATATCATTAAAATCACTATACTGCCCAAAGCAATTTACAGATTCAATGCTATTCCAGTCAAATTACCAATGACATTCTTTACAGAACTAGAAAAAACTATTTTAAAATTCATATGAAACAAAAAAAGAGCCTTAATAGCCAAAGAATTTCAGTTCCTAGCTTAGGACTGTTCAAACATATATTTGAAATCTGCCTTGACATTCTGCTATGATTATGTCAAGATCCTGGTATTTGATTGGAAACAATGTATTTTCTGCTTAGCTTTTGAGTTTATGCAGAATTCTTGTGGTCTGTCAAGAGATGCTGTTGTTACTGTGTGGTGGGGAAGGAGACCTACATGAGTCAACACTCCTTGAAAAAATAAACCTTGATATATTTTCTGAAACAGTCACTAGATCTCTTATATTTACCAGTATACTTATGATAGAATTAAGACTGTGTCCTGTTTAAGAAAGAGGTTGAGAGACTTTCCTTAAACCTGTGCGTACTCCTGGAAAAGTAAATGCTAGTTTGCCTGTAGATAGAGCCAAGAGAGGGATCAAGGTCTCATTTCTCCTTGAATTCACAGAGTGATGAATTGAATAATGTGCCTAAATTCTTTGAGAAAAAGCCTTCTGATATTCACTTTTGGCATAATGAGACTTGAATTTTAAGTTTGGAAGTCAGGTTTAGTATCTTAGTTATGCTATTGCCTGACATATTGTCTTATTAAATTGGAAAGACAATTGGGAGGCAATTGAATTATGTGGGCGGGTCTTTCCTGCACCCATAATTCTCATGATAGTGAATGAGTCTCATAAGATCTGCTGGTTTAAAAAAACTGGAGTTTCCCTGCACAAGCTCCTCTCTTTTCCTGCCACCATCCATGCAAGATATAAATTGCTCCTTCTTGTCTTTTGCCATGATTGTGAGGCTTCCTCAGCCATGTGGAATTTAAGTCCAATTAAACCTATTTTTTTTGTAAATTGCCCAGTTTCAGATATGTCTTTATCAGCAGCATGAGAAAATGGACTAATACATGATGTATCACATTTATTGATTTGCATGTGTTGAACCATTTTTGCATTCCTGGGATAAATCCCACTTGATGATGATGTATTATCTTTTTGGTGTATTGGTGGGTTTGATTTGCTAGTATTTTGTGGAGGATTTTTACAACTATGTTCATCAAGAGTATGGGCTTGTGTTTTATTTTCTGTTGTGTCCTTGTTTGTTTTTGGTGTCAGGGTAGTAGTAGCCTTTCAGAATGAGTTAGGAATAATTCCCTCCTCTTTAATTTTTTGGAATAGTTTCAGAAGAATTGGTGTTATTTCTTCTTTACAAATTTGGTAGTATAAGGCAGTAAAACTTTCTGGCCTTGTGCTTTTTTTTGTTGGCAGGCTTTTTATTACTGATTCAATCTCATTACTCGCTATTGGCATTTTCAGGTTTTCTGTTTCTTCCTTATTAATCTCATTAGGTTGTATATGTCCCGGAATTTGTCTATTTCCTCTAGGTTTTCCAGTTTCTTAGTATGTAGTTCCCTGTAGTCATTGATAATATTTTGTATTTCTATGGTATCTATTGTACTATCTTCCTTTTTGTTTCTGATTTTATTTGCATCTTCTCTCTTTTTCTTTTGGTTAGTCTAGCTAGAAGTTTATCAATTTTGTTTATCTTTTCAAAAAATCAAATTTTCACTTTTTTTTGTCTTTTTGAGACTTTTTAAAGTTCTATTCTGATTTTTATTTTTTTCTTCTACTATTTTTGGATTTTGTTTGTTTTTGCTACTCTAATTTCTTGAGGTACATTATTAGGTTGTTTACATGAAATCGTTCTACTTTTTTGATATAGGCATTTATTGCTATAAACTTTTCTCCTAGCATTGCTTTTGCTGTAGCACATAGTTTTTGGTATATTCTGTTTTCATTTTTGTTTGTTTCAATAATTTAAAAAATTTTATTCTCAATTTCTTCATTAACTCAATGATCATTTAGGAGCTTGTTTAATTTCCATTTATTTGTACAGTTTCCAAAGTTTTAGTTTTATTCTACTGTGATCTGAGAAGATTTAAAAAATTTGTTAAGACTTGTTTTGTTGCCAAATACGTATTCTATTTTGGACAATGTTCTTTGTGCTGATGAGATGAATGTATATTCTATAGCTGTTGGATAAAATGTTTTGTGTTATTTCAATGTAGTCTAAAGTGGATTTTGAACTCAATTTTTCTTTGTTGACTTTCAGTCTAGATAATCTGTCTAATGCTATCTAATACTCTGCCTGTTATTGTATTGGCATTGTATATATATGTGTATATATATATAATATATATAATTGTTATATTTGCTTGCTGAATTGATGATCTTCTCTCTCTTTAAAGTCTGTTTAATCTGACATAAGTATAGTTATTCCTGTCCACCTTTGGTTTCAATTTGCATGACATATCTTTTTCTATCTCTCCACTTTCAGTCTATATCTATTGTACAGGTGAAGTGAGTTTCTTGCAGGCAGCACATAGTAGGGTCATTAAAATATCTTATCAGCCAGTCTACGTCTTTTAAGTGGAAATTTAATTTGTTTACATTAAAAGTTATTACTGACATCTGAGAACTTATTCCTGCCATTTTGTTAACTGTTTCCTGGTTGTTTTGTATATCTTTTCCTCCTTTATTTCTCTTTTCATATTTATTACTGAGGCTTGATAGTTTTCTGTAGTGATGACATTTGAATTCTTTCTCTTTCTTATTTGTGTCTGTTCTGCTAGTGAGTTTTGTACTTTCATGTGTTTTCATAATGGTAGATAAGGTTCTTTCACTTTCGGATATAGGATTCCCTTAAGCATTTATTATAGGGTTAGTCTAGTGGTGGTGAATTCCATAAGCTTTTAATTGTGTGGGAAATACTTTATTTCTGCTTTATTTTTGAAGGATAGCCTTCCTGAATGTAGTATTCTTGGTTAGCAGATTTTTTGTTTCAACATTTTGAACATAGCATTCTATTCTCTCCTGACCTGTAAGATTCCTGCTCAGAAATCCACCCTTAATCTGATAGATGCTCCCTTAGATGTGACTTTATGTTTTCTCTTGCTATTTTTAGAAGTCTCTCTCTTTTTTTTTTTTGAACTTTTAGTAGTTTAACTTGTAGTTTAACTTTTAGTAGCATACCTTGGAGAAAACTTTTTTGGCTTTTATTTATTTGAGGATATTTGAGCTTCCTATATCTGGATGTCTAAATCTTTTGTAAAACTTGGGGAGTTTTCGGCAATTATTTTGTTAAACAGGTTTTATTTCCATTTGCTTATGTCTTCTTTCTTTACTTTCTAGAACACCTAAAATTTGAATATTTGACCATTTACTGGTGTCACATGTATCACATAGTGTTTCTTCATCTTTCAGAGTATTTTTTTTTTTTTTTTTGCCTACAGCACCCAATATTCCCAGGAGGTCTCTCATCCAAGTACTAACCAGGCATGACCCTACTTATCTTCCAAGATCCAGTGAAATTGGGTGCATTCACGGTGGCATGGCCATAGACTAAATTTTTTTTTTTTTTTTTGTCTGACGGAATTATTTTCAAAAGCCTGTCTTCAAGTTCTGAAGTTACTTCTTCTGCTTAACCTAGTCTATTGTTGAAACTCTATTGTGTTTTTTATTTATTTTATTGAATTATTCAGTTCCAATTTTTCTGTTTCTTTTTTTTAATGATATCTATCTCTTTGTTGAATTTCTCATTCAGGTTCTGAATTGCTTTTCTGGTTTCTTTGTATTATTTATCTGCATTCTCTTGTATCTCACTGAACTTCTTTAATAATATTATTTTAAATTCTTTTTCAGGCATTTCATAAATTTGTTTTTCATTGGAATCCGTTGCTGTAGAATTACTGTATTACTTTGGAGTTGTCATGTTTTCTTGCTTTTTCACATTTCTTGCTGCCTTACATTGGTATCTGCACATTTGGTGTAACAGTCTCTGTTTTCATTTCTTTTTAAGATTCACTTTTGTAAGGAAAGACTTGTTTTTGTGTGTGTGTGCATGTATCTACAGTGTTAGTTGGGTAGGGAACTTTAGCTTTGATTTTGGGTGCTTACAGTAGTGTAGTCTACCTAGGAGTTCTTCAGTTGTAATCAGTGCTTAGTAGTCCATTCTTACACTGCTAGAAAGAAATGCCTAAGACTGGGTAATTTATTTTAAAAAGACTTTTAATTGGCTCATGGTTCCACAGGCTGTATAGGAAGCATGGCAACATCTGCTTCTGGTGAGGCTTCAGGGAGATTTTACTCATGGAGGAAGGCAAAACAGGAGCAGGCATCTTACATGGCAGGAGCAGGACTGAGAGAGAGTGGGAGTTGCTACACACTTTTAAACAACCTGATCTCATGATAATATTCACTATCATGAGAACAGCACCCAGGGGGATGGTGTTAAACCATTCATGAGAAACCACCCTCAAAATTCAATCACCTCTCACTAGGTCCCTCCTCCAACATTGGAGATTACAATTTGACATGAAATTTGGGTGAAGACACACATCCACACCATAGCATTCCATCCCTAGCCCCTTTCAAATCTCATGTCCTCATATGGCAAAATACAACTATGCCTTCCCAACAGTCCCCCAAAGTCTTTACTCCTTCCAGCATTAACTTGAAAGTCCAAAGTCACATATAAGACAAGGATAGTCCCTTCCATCTATGAACCTGTAAAATCAAAAATGAGTTACTTCCATCATACAACAGGGGTACAGGCATTAAGAAATTGGCCAAAAGAAAAGAGCTATAGGCCCCATGCAAGTCTGAAACCCAGCAGGGAAGTCATTAAGTCTTAAAGCTTCAGAATAATCTCCTTTGACTCCATGTTCCACATCCAGGGCACACTGATGCAAGAGGTGGGCTCCCAAGGTCTTGGACAGCTCTGCCCCTGTGGCTTTGGAGGGTTCAGCCCCCATTATTCTCACAGGCTAGCATTGAGTGCCTATGGCTTTTCCAGGCACAGGATGCAAGCTGCTGGTGGCCCTACAATACCAGAATCTGCAGGATGGTGGCCCTGTTCTCACAGCTCCACTAGGCAGTGTCCCAGTGGGAACTGTGTGAGGCTCCAACCCCATATTGCACTCTCTGAAGCAGTGGCCTAAGCTATACCTGAGTCACTTTGAACCAGGAATGGAGCTGGAGCAGCTGGGATGCAGAGAGCAGTGTTCCAAGGTTTGCAGGGCAGCAGGGCCCTGAGCCTGACTCACAAAACCATTCTTCCCTCCTAGGCTTCTGAACTTGTGATGGAAGGGGCTTCTGTGAAGGTCTCTGAAATGCCTTTGAGATTTTTTCCCCATTGTATTGGGTATTAGCACTTGGTTTATTTTTACTTATGCATATTTCTGCAGCCTGCTTGAACGTCTCCCTGAAAATGGGCTTTCCTTTTCTACCACATGGCCATGCTGCAAATTTTTCAAACTTTAATGCTTTGCTTCCCTTTTAGATATAAGTTCCAGTTTCAGGTGTTTTTTTTTTTTTTTTTTTGCCCATGAATATGAGCATAGGCTGCATCTTTGCTTTGCTGCTTAGAAATTTTTCTGCCACATACCTTAAGTCATCTCTCTCAAGACCAAATTTCCACAGATTGCTGGGCAGGAGCACAATCCAACAAAGCTCTTTGCCAGAGGGTAACAAAGGTGACCTTTACTCCAGTTCCCAATAAACTCCTGTTTTCCATCTGAGACCTCCTCAGCCTGGCCTTCATTATCCATAGCACTATCAGCATTTTGCTCACAAAAATTTAACAAATCTCTAGGAAGGTCCAAACTTTCCTCATCTTCTTGTCTCCTTGAGCCCTCCATACTCTTCCAACATCTGCCCATTACCCAGTTCCAATGTTGCTTCCACATTTTCAGGTATCTTTATCAAAAGGCCTCACTCTTTGGTACCAATTAGCTCATAGTTACACAGGCTGTACAGGAAGCATAGCAGCATCTGGTTCGGGTGAGGACTCAGGGAGCTTTTACTTATGGAGGAAGGCAAAGAAGGAGCAGGTATCTTGCATGACAGGAGCATGACCAAGAAAGAGGGAGAAGGTGCTACATACTTTTAAACAAACGGATCTTAAGATAACTATTGACTATCATGAGAACAGCACCCGAAGGATGGTGTTAAACCATTCATGGAAAGCACCCCCATGCGTCAATCACCTCCCACCAGGCCCTACCTTTAACATTAAGGATTACAATTCAACATGAGATTTGGGGCGGGTGGGGGACACAGATCCAAACTGTATCATAGTGTCATTAGTTTTTGTGGTTCTTCTTAGTGGCTTAGGCTGTGGTTGTTATTGTAGACTTCAGGCTTTGCTGAGGACAATGATGTCAGATGTGCTGGGCTTTGAACATCAGTGTTGGCAGTAGTGGGCTGAGTTTTCCTGTCTTTGGGCTAGTAGGCAGCATACACAGACTCTGGTGTTAGCAAGTTGAGATGGGCTGATTCTTAAACCTTCAGGCAGCTTGTTTTGGTACTGATAGTCGCAGTGCTGTGCTGATGTTTGTGCTGATCCAGTTGTTTGTGCTGATCCTTGGGCTTCTGGGTAGCATACATTGTGTTGGCAGTGGTAGCAGTGATTGCAGGGCATCCCTCTGCTTCCAGGTGGCATGCACAGGGTGCTGGGAGTGTTGGTGAGAGGCTGGGAAGGCAAGTCCTCAGGTCCCCAGGTAGCACATATAGGTGGGTGCCAGTGGTGACAGACAATGCTGGCCTGTCTTTAGGCTCTCTGATGGTGCACATGGGCACAAGCTATGATGAGTGGGGAGGAGTGATTTCCAAACTCCCAGACAATGTGCTTGGGCATCAGCCACAGGTGTTTTGTTTCATTATTACGCTCTCTGATGGTGCACACATGTGCCAGAAGCAGAAGACAAAATGAGTTGATCCCTAGGTTCCTGGACTGCACAGCCAAGTGGGCCCAAGCAAAACACGGGGTGCCATGCCCACCCTGCTGAGGGCACTGGGTTCCTGCACCTCAGGAAGAGGCTCTATGCAGGGCCACCTGGGGCAGTGTCCCCAGATTCCACCCCATGTCAGGGTGACTGCCAGGTCTGACACTCCCAACAGCTGGGCCTGGGGCCCATGATCTGCTCCTGGAGAATCCCCCCACAACTCCCTCTCCCTGCAGGGCCATGAGCTTGACAAGAGGGAGTTCTGGGCTGCCCATGACCACCAGGACCACAGCAGGAGCTTGTGGAGGTGTCACCCCTGCCTCCAATGCCAGTCTGAGCCCAGCAAGGACCTGGAGCCCCTGCCACAGGCTGTGAGGGGATGTGGCTGGGGCTGCATTCTCCACAGAGCTGATGGAAGCCAGAAGCAGGCAGTAGCCCCACCCTCCCAGGTGTGGCTGCAGTCACCCAAATCAGGGTTGTGGACTTGGACCTCCCTGTTCTCTTGGGCAGGAGTCCCACACCCCCGGGCACAGATGCAGTCACCCAAGTTGGGGCTGTAGACCTGGGCCTCTCTGCACTCTTGGGGGTTGAGGAAGGTTACCCTCTGCCCTTGCAGGCTCAGAGGTGCCTGCTCCTGCTGCATGGCCTCTCCATACTCCCAGCACCCACTCAGATCTCAGAGCAGAGTTAGGGCTGAGCTTGGGTGCTATCACAGCCCAGCTGGTGTGTGCATGCACAGGCCCTGCCACCTTGGCTCCCCTGGACTTTGGGCACTGAGAAGTGTTGGGGGAAAGCTGAAGGAGATGCTGAGGGTTGCTCGGCACAGGCCTGAAGGTGCCCCTTGGTGCAATCAGCCTGAGTGTCATGGACAGCGGCAGGAGGCAGATGGACTGGAGTGAGGACTTGCAGTGCCTTTTCTGGGCTTGCCCCTAGCTGCCCATGGACCAGTCATGCACACTTCCTCTCCTCTAAGGCCCATAAAAGTCCCTGGTTCAGCCAGAGCAGAGAAGAGGATCGAGAGATGATGGGATGACCAGCTGCAGGGAGGAGCTACCCACTCCCCTAAGAACGGCAGACAATGGGATGACCTGCCTGCAGAGGGGAGCCACCCACTCTAGGGCCTCCTCTCTGCTGACAGCTGCAGACAACAAGATGACCAGCTGAGGAGCTACCCTCTCTGCTGATAGCTGAACACTTGCTGGTACAACCAGCTGCAGAGAGGAACTACTTTCTCTGCTGACAACTGACAATTTGTTGGCATGACCTGTGTGCAGAAAGGAGCTACCCTGTCTGCTAGGAGCTAAACACCTGTGAGGACACCCTGGTTACAGACAGGAACTACCCAGGTCTTCTCTGAGCTGTTCTGTTGCTCAATAAAGCTCCTCTTCCTTTTGCTCACCCTCCACTTGTCTGTATACTTCATTCTTCCTTGTCACAGGACAAGATCTCGGGACCTGCTGAATGGCAAGACTAAAAGAGTTGCTGTAACAGAAGCAGGGCTGAAACATGCTCCTTGCTCACCACATTGCAGGTGAAGAGAAGAGCTATAGCCCTTTGGGGAGCCCAGACCTCGGAGCTCCTTGGGCAGGGCTGTGACTCCCTCTTTGGGACCCTGTGGTTGCTGGTATCTCCAAGCTTCTGGGCACCACCACGTTCTTTGGTGCCAGCCAGGGAAACTGCTTGCAGTGTGCCTAGTCCAGCTGCAGCCACACAGAGAGCTGGTGCCCATCCTGGCACCTAGATCTGTCTGCCCGTGGCAGCAGTCAGCATGTCTGAATGCCGTGGCCAGACCCCGCACTCGTTCACACCCACCCCTCACTGCTCCATGCCTGACTCCAGTCTCCCTTGGAGGTGTGGGATCCAGGCCAGTAGCATGAGTTGAGTGTAACCTGCCAGGCCAAATGGGCAGAACGAGCCGAGTGGGTGCAAGCAAAACTCAGACAAAGACACCACTGGTCACAAGTTTCTAGCCGTAAAAGCAACATCCCAAAGATCCCATAACGTTGTCATTGATTAAAATGCCATCATGTGTCATTTGCCACATGATTGTACTTTCAGGATAAACTGAATGCTCTGGATAATCTCAGGACATGTTTTGAACTAAGGCAGATAAAGTACAGGTATCTAGATTCATTGCCTGTCCAGCTTGATTCAGAGAAAGAGAGAAAAATTACATGAACAGAGCTAACAAGGATGTAAAATGCAAAAATTTATTACTTATGAACATTTTCTAATGTCTCAAACTGAAGGTTTATTCCATCCATCACATTAGTATATGACTGCTGTTCTCCATATAAAGAGCATTCCTGACTTCCTTTTCATGGCAGACTAAGGAGCATGAAAAATTCCCCAGCTGTTAAAAAAATATATATACACATATATATGTATATATATAAAATATATATATATATAAAATCTCTCAGAAACACAATTATGTTTGCAAGAAAGTAATTTTCTAGTCAGTGATCAAAAATTGATGAGAGATGTAATAAGACTGATAGACTTTGAATTTATGGCAGTGATAGGAGCATTTATTGGTTTCTACACAAAGGGGTTTGCATTTTGACTTTTTGAATCTTTTATAGTAACACAGCTTAAAACACAAACACATTTTAAGTGGTTATACACATACAGAAAATAAGAATTTGAATACTCACAAGGGGAGGAGATGAAATTAAGGCACCCAGATACTCATAGTACCAGGGATCTTGAAGGTCTGTACTTTTAGTGAAGGGGAGACAAAAGAAACCACACACACATTCACACGCACACACACAAACACACATTTCTGTCTTGAACTAGGCATTAGAAAGAATTAAAAAATCCCTCAGGTAGGTATGATTTGGTATTTATAATATATGGTCTGGGGAATCCCAAGGGGAGAAATTAATATGAAATGCCTGTCTTAGATTGTTCATGCTGCTATAACAAACTACCTGAGGCTGGGTAATCTACAAAGAATAAAAATTTCTTTCTCTCACTTCTGAAGGGTGGGAAGTCCAAGATCCAGATACTGGCAAATTCAATGTCTAATGAGAGCCTGGTCTCTGCTTTTAAGACAATAATTTTATCACTGTTATAACATGGTGAAACTGCAAAAGGAGGCAAAAAGGACCTAGCTAGTCTCCTCTAGCTCTTTTGTAAAAACACAAATCCTAATGAGGGAATATCTCTCATGCCCTAATCACCTCCCAAAGGCTATACCTCTTATACTATTGTATTAGGTAAGGATTAAGTTTCAATGTACATTTGAAGAGGACCCAAATGTTCAAACCATAGCAGTGTATTTAGGGTGATCCTAAGAGACCTAACAGAAATAGCTTTGTTGATCATGAACTAGCATTTCAAAATTACAGTCAGCATGAGCAAGAGTCAGTAGAATTAGATATCAGAATTTTGGAAGACAGGATTATCAGTCACAAGTTATAACATAGCTATGTTTAAAATGGTTAAATAAATTTAAGATGGAGTAAAAAAGCATGAGAAAGAAGTCCTAATTTATTCGAAAACCAGGTATTTTTGAAAAAAAAAAAAAAAGCAACTATGCCTTCTAGAATACCTAAAAAAATGTAGGCACTGACATTAAGACAAATTACAAAAGATTGGTATAGTTTAGTTTAGAACCGATAAAATAGAGCTAAAGTTGAAGAACTTAATCTGAAACCAATACAGCTTGGAAGAGAATGAAATGTGAAATGGAGATTAAAAGATAAAGAGAATTTAAAAAGAAGATTCAATATAGATGGAACTGGATTTGCATAGAATAATGTAGAAAATAGGGAGGAGGAGAAACATTCAAAGGGATAATGGCTGAATTATCTTCAGATTCAGAGAGCTTAATCAATCATAAAGAGAATAACTTTTAAAATAAATCTAGACTCATTTACTAGCATTCAAAACCCCAAAGACAAAAAGTTCTGAATAGAGCCGGATAAATAATACATTAACTACAGAGAAGCGGCAATTTGACAGACAATATACTTCTTAACAGCAGAAGACATCAGAAGTCTGTGGAAATATATAATGTATTTTGTGTGTGTGTGTGTGTGTGTGTGTGTGTGTGTGTGTGTATAAACTACGTGTCAATAATCAGATTTTTATCCAGCTAAATTGTCACTAAAAATGTGCTTGAATTAATCAAGCATAAACATATTTGTAAAAGCACTGAAGAGTTAAGAAGCAAAAAATCAAAATTTAGAAGCAGGTAAAAACCGAGAGAGAGAAACCCTGGATTTATAGCTTCATTTGTTCTGAAGACTTTTGCCAATCTAGAAGAAATTAGTCTGAAATGGAGCAAAAATTTGGCAATTTCCTGGCATGAGGAAAGAAAAATCAAAGGTAGAGTCTGATAGGATCTTGGTATGTACTCTCAAGATGTGGTTGAACTGGAAATGTATCAGTCTTTGTGTTAACTGGTGACTTTCAACTTTATTACATCTGCAAAGACCCTGTTTCCAAATAAGGTTACATTAACAGATACTAAGGGTTAGGACTTCAACATATCTTTATTAGGAGTACAATTCAACTCACAGCATGCCTTACTTAGATTCTACGTCAGTAAATTGTGGATTATAATAATATATCTCTCATTTGGTTAATATTAGGATTAGATGAAATAACAGGTAATAATCAGAATAACATGACCCATCAATATCTCAATGAAGATTTATGATCATAAATACATACAGGATATATACAGGATATAAATACAGGATAATGCAATCCTTGGTGTAATTATATGTTACCTTTTGGTCTCCCTCTCTAAGATGGCAGGAATGATTCTTTGTTGTACTGCATTTATAACATGTAGTATAGGGCTTAGTGGATTATAGAGTCAAGATTAATGTTTGTTAAATGAAAAAGTAAATTTAATTTTATCCTTGCAACTACCACGTATTGGAAGATTCATTATCCCCATATTTCAGATGAGGAAATTGTGGTTCTTAGAGTCTCTAACATTGCCCGAGCAGAAGCGGCCAGAAAGTGGTAAAACAAGTGTAAAACAAACATTCAAACAAAACCGTCACATTTTCTCTTCCCAACATTCCCATGATCTGAGAGAAGAGGGGAATTATTTATTTATAAGAAATTCTGAGGATAAGAATATTTTGCACAGTTTAAACTGCATGCTCTTAGCAATATATATTTCCTTGAGTGGTTATTCACTCATGAAATAGTTTTCTTCATTTCGCATGTCTACTAACTTTATTTGATGCTTCCATTGTCCTTGTAGCTTTACCTCAGACATCTACATAGCAAGATAGAAATGGGGCCAGTTACTGTATGTAAGGAGTGGGATTATATTCCATCTACATTTCTGCCTGAATGTCTCCTTTTCAGCAGTTGTGGGGAGGAAACCGTGAGTCCTAGAAAAAGACTTTACTTATTCTTCTCTCTCCAAGATTCTTGTGCCCAAAGCCCACATGACCCTAAATATTCTTCAGGAGAGCCTATATTCTAGGTCCTATTGTGCATGAGTGGTGACTGTTCTTGTGACCATTCCATTTGTTTCTTCAAGGAAGCAATGCTAGGCATTGCTCTATGGAAAGTGAGTATTGTTAACAATTGCATTGTCTGAAACCACACTTAGGAAACAAAAAATTTAGACACAGAAAAGCCATGAAGATAAAATCTTGGACATGACACCATGAGCATGAAGAGGGCCACTCCCAGGGATTTGTGGGGTCCAGACCACTGATGCTCCCACTGCATGAGAAAGGTTCACAGGAAAAGCACTCTCTGTTCCCCTCAATTGGCCATGGTTCATGCTCCTTTCATTGGTGGGAATGTTCCTCTAGTACTTCCCTCTAGAGTTATAGTGCTGACAATAGCCTGATTCAGTTTCTTTGTTACTGGTGTATTCAGAGAAGAATTCCCATCACTCAGTTACCTTACGTTTTTCTTTTCCTAGGATTTCTTTTTCTTTTTCTTTCTCTTCCCTCCTTTCTTCCTATCTTTCCTGTCTTATTTTTAAAATAAAATTATATATAAAGTGTACAAAGTGATGTTTTGATACACATAGAGTGTATCACACTGAATACTACAGTTACACTAATTAACACATCCATTGCTTCACATGGTTACCTTTTTTGTGGTGGGAACTCTTAAGATCTATTGTCTTAGCAAATTTTAAGCATATGATAAAATATTATTCCCATCCCCACACTTCACATTAGATCTCTAGAACTTATTCATACTTTTAACAGAAATTTTATACCCTTTGACAGACATCTCTCCATTTCCCTCTCTCCCTGCCCCTTGGAAACCACCAATCTACTCTTTGCTTCTATGAATTTGACTTTTTAAGATTTCACACATAATGTGAGATTATGCAATATTTTTCTTTCTGTGTCTGGCTTATTTTACCTAGATAATGCCATTTTCGTTAATTAGACTTCCCAAGTGCCTTTGAACTCTTTCATCCTCACTCTACTCCCAATGCTGAACACCTTTCACAACATACTCTCCTGGGACATGGACCATAGGGCCCTAGGACCCAGGCGCCTAATAATGGCACTAACTCTTGTGAGCAGTGTGGAGGGAAGGGACTAGTGGAGTCAGGGTCCATAAAATCAGCCTCTGCAGCTCTTGTAGAAAACAGCAAGAAATAGCAGCAGTACAGCCTTCTGAAACTGGTGAGTCTCAAGGTGAGGCCAAGGAAATTATGAGGAAGAGGAAGCTGATGAGTGGAGGGGGAATCCAGAAGCCTGGTATGAAAATGAGATAGAACTCTTTCAATAAGGCCTAGTGTAGTAGATGACAACCTTGCCACAGTACTTAAGTTCTGGCACAAGCGTTACAGACCAATGGCTGTGATTTCCCTCAGAACTGAGGCTAAGTCATTTTATGGCTTGTAGAATCAAAACTTCTGTAGGCTCAAAGACCCCTAACTACATCATAGCTATGAGGCCAAGCCTCTTGCCTAGCTAGGTCATAATATTTTTTTTCTTCCCTAGTCTGAATTCATCTATGAACCTAGGTGACTGCTCCTTCTAGGCAATCATAGCTGGGCTCAAATCTTCCATTACCATTTTGGTTAGTTCAGAATCTGTCTGACTTTTCCAAACTGTTAATGACTCATGGTCAGAGACCATGTTTTGCTCATTGACACCTAGAATGAATAACCACAATGACCACTCCTTTGTGAATAATCAGTCTATGAGTTTGGACTGATTGAGTTGGCATACTGAAGAGCCAAAACAATGCCCCAGATGGCCAACAATTCTTCATTTCTCAGATTAGGAGTTCTCAGTTTCACTGAGGAAAATTCAGAGGGAGGAAAAATCATTCCAGCTATTAAGGAATTACAAAGTAACTATGAAAGCTAAAAGTACATTATTACCTGGAAGAATCTATCAGTGCTACAAGAAGCTCAAAAAGAACATATGTCTTCCTGTATTTGTTTAAAAATCTGGGAGGCATACCTGACTCCAGCCTTTCTCTGTCCCCTTAACCTTTCTTACATTAAATTTTCTTGTAGCACTCCTCACCCCTCAAAATTATCCTTTCTTCTCCATTTACATGGTTATTACTTTTGTTCAGATCTTAATCACTTGTCCTTTGAACTATTTGGGACTCTCCAAAAAGCCTCCCTACCTTCTGTGATTCCCCTTTGACCTATCTGCTATGGTCTCAATGTTTGTATCCTCAGAAAATTCTTGTGTTGAAATCCTAACCTCCCTCCCACCTCCAAGGTGATGGTATTAGAAATTGGAACCTTTGTGAGGTAATTAGGTTATGAGGGCTCATGGTTGAGAATGGTACCTCTATAAAAGAGATGGTAAAGAGCTAACTAGCCCCTTCCACCATGTTGGGACACAATGAGAAGGTGCCACCTCTGAACTAAGAAATGAGCTCTAGCCAGACACTGAATCTGCTGGCACTTTGATCTTATGCTTCTTAGCTTCCAGAACTATGAGGTTTGAATGCTAGTTGTTTATAAGCCACCCAGTTTATGGTATTTTGTTTTAGCAGTTAAAGTGGTCTAAGACACCATCTATTGCATATCACGTTCCTTTTCAAATATTCTGATTCCCTACAGTGTACGTGACAATGCCTACTATCAGACAGACTTCTAAGGATCCTCTCAAGGCTGCCACTGCTTCCCTTTAAACATCTTTTGATACTCTACTCTCCTGCCTCCTTTTCCCCAAAGAACTTGGGATCCAGCAGCCCCTAGTGCCTCATTACTAGTCATTACTTAACATCTATGGAGGCAGGATTTTCTTGTTTTTACCTTTGCCTAAAAGGACAGTCCTTATTCTCACCCAGGAAATGTTACCTCATTTTATTTTTTTGTCCTTTGATGCTCTTAGCTTGTTGCATCTTTAGACCTAACAGAACTTCAGAATATGACAGCCCCTTTTCCTTCCCACAATAGCACCTAAAGTTACATATCATTTATTCTATTTCATTTGTGAGAAAACAATATGGAATTGAAATAGCTTTTAGGTTTACACAATCAGTATAAGAGCCAGAATTGTCATTTGTTTCTGCTTGAGGCTAACTTTCAGACCATATTACCCTGCTTCATTATCTGAAATATTGCCTCCTTATTTTATGATTGTCATTATTAGAGCCACAACTGTACTGCATTATAAATGTTTGCAAGTCAATTTTCTCTATTAATTAGGTAAGTTCTCAAAAGATAATGATTTTTGCTTAATCTATGTGATGTACTGCTGTCTTTAGCATTCTGACCAGGAACTAAGAAAACACTATTTTCTCACTTGTTCAAATAGATCAAGCCATTCAGAGTAACTATACTTGAGATTATTGGAAAGGAGAAGGCTTTACAGATAAGGTGAATTAGTTCAATCTTATTTCTCAAATTCACACTGAGTCATTTTCCTAATCAGATATTGAAATGCAGGGCAGATCTGATACATAATTTTGCCTACTCCAGTTTTAACTCCTGAATTCTTGGTTTGTTTCAAAGCCCTACAATGGGTAGATTTTTAAAAATATATATTGTATAATTTATGTTTAGAAAATCTGGAATATTCAAGGTGAAAGTTCTTGGATTAAATGAATACTTCCATTATCTTCTCTGGCAGCTAGAGTCTTCTAATATCTTCTCATGGATACCTCAATCCTCTTAGAGAAGACCTATCAAATGGGACAGGGGTGAAAGATCAGTCATTGTAGCTATGCTGATTACATGCTTCCTAGGCTCCCTCTCGTTTTTCTTTTTTCTCTTTTTTTGAGACGGAGCCTCGCTCTGTCTCTGGGCTGGAGTACAGTGGGCTCACTGCAACCTCCACCCACCAGGTCTGGTTCAAGCAATTCTGCCTCAGCCTCTCAACTAGCTAGGATTACAGGCATGCACCACCACACCCAGCTAATTTCTGTATTTTTAGTAGAGACAGGGTTTCACGGTGTTGGCCAGGCTGGTCTTGAACTCCTGACCTCATGATCTGCCTGCCTTGGCCTTCCAAAGCTAGGCTCCCTCTCTTATCCTGCCATGACTCCCTGGCTACTTTCGATCTCTTTGGCTGTGACAGTCATTGCTGTTACTCTTCTTAGTACCTGGACTCTTTCTCTTTGCTTAGTAGTCAGGGAAAGCAAATGATACCCCACAAAAGAAACAGCTATAATCAAAGTAGATGAGTTTACAGAATGTAAATTACATATGCTAAGGATAATTGGATCCTGGTCACAAGGAAGAACAGGTAATTTTACTTACCAGGTAAGTGGATTCCTGTATAAATTTACTTGCCTAAAACTCACTCCCTGACTTCTATTCCATCTTTGGTGAACTTCAGCTCATTTGATGAGAGCAGGTCCTCATGTAATGTCATTTCACACAACGTTGTGTCATTATAACATTGATAAGAAAAAAAATGGGTTTCCGGCAGGGGCCGCTGTCTGTGTGGTGTTTGCATATTCTCTCCATGTCAGACTGGACTTTTTCCAGGGACCCAAATAGTTTCCTTCTACATCCCAGTGATGTACAGCTGAAGTCTAAATTGTCCCAGTGTGACTGAATGGTTGTGTGTGTGAGTGCTCCCTGTAATGCAATGGCGTTCTGGTTCCCTGAGCTTTTGGGAACCAACCCAAAGCTGCCAGGATAAGCTTGGACCACCTGTAACCCTGAACTGGAATAAGTGGGTTGGGAAATGTATGAATGAATGAATGAAAATCATTGTAAAGTAAAAATTAGTAAAGTGTACTGAAATCATATAAATGCATGACAATAGATGATACTTGTGATTGCTGGTTTTTAAACTGTGTGGTGGTAGAAGATTCTTCTTACAATTTTCCTTTATCTCTATTTTGTTACCTGTAACATTAAGATAACAATATTAATTACTCCTTAGTATTTTTTAAAAGGATGAAATGAGATAAAGAATATAAAACATTGTGGCTGATTAAGAATTAAGAATATAAAACATATGATTAATTAAGATTAAGAATATAAAACATATGATACATACTTGGTTAAATATAAGGGAAGATGAAGACAGTGATTTTAAAAACTTTATTGGGACAGATACAGGGCCTCAGTGGAAACCCACACTCTACTATGTTTAGAACACATACTTTTTATGTTTCTGTACTTCTCTCCTACATTTTAAGGTACCCTGGGTCTCCAGATTGATCAGGAAACTTTACATGGCATCACCCAGCAATGACTCCGCTGCTCCAGTCTCTGAATTCCTCCTCATCTGCTTCCCCGACTTCCAGAGTTGGCAGCACTGGCTGTCCCTGCCCCTCAGCCTTCTCTTCCTCCTGGCCATGGGGGCTAACACCACCCTCCTGATCACCATCCAGCTGGAGTCCTCTCTGCACCAGCCCCTGTACTACCTGCTCAGCCTCTTCTCCCTGCTGGACATAGTGCTCTGCCTCACTGTCATCCCCAAGGTCCTGGCCATCTTCTGGTTTGACCTCAGGTCAATCAGCTTTCCAGCCTGCTTCCTCCAGATGTTCATCATAAACAGTTTTTTGACCATGGAGTCCTGCACATTCATGGTCATGGCCTATGACCATTATGTGGCCATCTGCCATCCACTGAGATACCCATCTATCATCACTGACCAGTTTGTGGCTAGGGCTGTGGTCTTTGTTATAGCCCGGAATGCCTTTGTTTCTCTTCCTGTTCCCATGCTTTCTGCCAGGCTCAGATACTCTGTGGGAAACATAATCAAGAACTGCATCTGCACTAACCTGTCTGTGTCCAAACTCTCTTGTGATGACATCACTTTCAATCAGCTCTACCAGTTTGTGGCAGGCTGGACTCTGTTGGGCTCTGACCTTATCCTTATTATTATCTCCTATTCTTTTATATTGAAAGTTGTGCTGAGGATCAAGGCCGAGGGTGCTGTGGCCAAGGCCTTGAGCACGTGTGGTTCCCACTTCATCCTCATCTTCTTCTTCAGCACAGTCCTGCTGGTTCTGGTCATCACTAACCTGGCCAGGAAGACAATTCCTCCGGATGTCCCCATCCTGCTCAATATCCTGCACCACCTCATCCCCCCAGCTCTGAAACCCCATTGTTTATGGTATGAGAACCAAGGAGATCAAGCAGGGAATCCAGAACCTGCTGAAGAGGTTATAAGAGTAAAAAGGATTAGATCCACCTTTAGAGTTGTTAATTAAAATTGGGAAATGAGGAATTATTTTTATGTTGGAAAGGAAATTTCACTTTTAAATCCTGGCCTGAGTTCTGATTCTTCTGTTCTCAATATCTCAGGCAACAATGAACACATTTATTTGTGAATCTTTGTTTTCTGTTACTTGAAAGGAAACCTCCCTTTTCTGGATTCTATGGTTACTTCGGAATTTTTCCTGAACTAATCCGCAATGAAGAATCTTGCCAAGACTTTGACAAATGGAGCTGTATTAGAATGGAAGTGTTTGACCACTAAAGAAACAAACTTTATAAAATGCCCTTAAAAAGATCAGCCTGTCTTCTGAACTGCAAATGACACGGATTCCTTTCCTGTCTCTGATTCAGCCTGGCAGACGGCTGCCTGGCTTGGGTGCCATGAAGGCATGGCTTGGGTTAAGTACAGATGTTGACTCTGGAACAACTTGGGGTTGAGTGCCTTGCCCTGAACACCCCGACTCTCTTCCATGGCGCCTGAGACAGATGTGCTATTCCCTGGCTCCTAAAATTCTCCCATACCTCTCTGAGGGCAGCATTTCCATTCTTTCTCTCTACTTAGATTTTCTCTCTTCAGTTTTTGGTTTGTAAATGAGGTTGACAAAGTTTTAGGATTTTTAGGTTGGGGGCGGGGGAGTTGTATTGTTTGAAGTGCTTTATGTTCTTGTATTCATCATCTTCATCTTCATGTCGTTATAATCATAGTTCCTATCTCACCTTGAACTGCCCATCATAGGCGCGAATGAGCCATCCTGTTCATTCCCTCTGTTGCTGTTTGCTGCAGCCTCCCTCCTGAGCTGTGGCTGGCAAAGCTGCCAACAGTTTCCCAGACCTGAAAGTTCTAGGGTTTGTTTTTCACAGAATAGTGTATTCTACTATTTTGGCATTTCCTTCTTAATGATGCCACACAGTTCAGTATATTCAAGGAATATTAAACAGTTTTAATCTGTCTGTTTTGGGGATGTAAGTTAAGATTTCAAGTTCGTCATTTGTCCAAGCATTGTTTGACAACTGTCCCAACTGGACTATCCTACTTTCATTTGTACTGAAGCTTATCTTTGCTGAATGACTTGTATTAAAATTAATATCTCTACAGTGTTTAAAAAATTTTATGTTACAGCACTTCTTTTATTACAGGCCTCCTATACAATAGCCCTAACATACTTTTGACTTATCTTAAACTTTGTTTTCTCTGCCACTGTAGCCCAAATGAACTGCTCATTATTTCTTGAAAACTACTTATTCCCATTTTGCTCTCTCTCTTTTCAATCATTTGATGCTTCTCAGATAAGCCTTCTTTTACCATTATCACCATTTGCCAAACCCCGTCTTTCCTACCAGGTTTAATTCAAATGCCACCTCCCACAGTAGGTCTTCCTTTCCTGATCCTCCTGACTGGAATCATTATTCTTGCATCTTGTGTGGCTGTATTTCTTTCTCTGATACTGTCATAAGCTTCTTTTAGGTTGAGAGTATTTTATTCATCTTTAAAATTCGGCATGGCTACTTTTACTGTCCCTTATACAGATAAATTTAAAATAAAAATATATTGAACAAAATGTGTAGAACATTTTATAAATGATCTCTTATCTCTCATTTTCTTTGATAACTAATTGGAAACAGCAATAAAATCTTATACTATTATGTGTCCTTATAGTACCCAACACAGAGCCTTATTTTGAGCCAGCACAAAATGAACCTCTATACAGTGAAGACCATTAGGATTGAGACAGTCTGGACAATGGAAATTGTATTCTCAGATAAAATAATTTGGCTAAATTTGTGTACTCAGATTTCATGAACTTTGGCTAAACTCATAGATTCTGGCTTTATTACCTTGAAAATGGTGTTAATTTATTTTTTATTGTTTTTTCGAAGAGCGAATTAACTAATAAAAGTTTTTGTATAATGAGTATATACACATTAAATTATATGCGTTGAATTATTTATTATTATTATTTCCCCAAGCATGCTGCTTCCCCTGCTGCGCTCTGAATAATAGGCTGGCCATTATTGCATACCTTATTTACCTTGGTGTATAAGGTATCCATGGAATTTGAGTCCTCCTCTGTCTCTCTAGTTGTTTTTGTCACTAGTTTATTTTCTTGAGAAGTTCTATTGCTTACATGAGGGTTATCATGTAGGAACTCCAAGCAATTGGGTGCCCCATAGGACTTTTAGTTTAACATAGCCGATTTATATCCATTTCAGTCTGGGTGCACCACGAGGCTCTCCACAAGCTTTCCTTCTGAAACACGTAGGGACGGCCATTGAAGATACGTGGCTATACCACTCCAGTGATCACATTCTTTAAGGTTACCAGGCTTCCAATGCCACTTGTCCCTCCAAATTGTAGCAACAATCCCATCTGGTATGTTTGAGAGAGACGACACAATAATTATAAACTAGGAAACTTTTCACCATGTCCAAGCAGCTGTCTTGGTAAATTATCTTCGTGATTCATGACCACACAGTGTGCAGAGGCTTCACTGCTTTGCAATCCCTGCTCAAAGCAGTGTGAAGAATCCTCATTCTCAGTTTACCTATAAAATATCAAATGAAATAAACAGAGTCCACAAATTCTGTATTACAAATTTTCTCCAGAGTGTCCTATTGGGTTCTTATTTTAGTACAACTTTTCTTCTTGGGGTAGAACAACTTCTGCAACTTCTCTCAAAATCAGGTATCACTTGGCACTTCATCTGAGAAAAGTTGTTTGGTTATTACTCGCTGCTTCTGAAGCATTTTTAATAGAAAAGAGTGATAGTCTCTTTCCTTGGTGTTATCACTTTCGTCTGCCACTCTCCTTTCTATCATAATTTCCCCTTTCTTTGCTTTATTATCCTTCCTAATTCAGACTCTTCCCAAATGAGGGCCTCTGGTTCAGGCACACAGACAATACACAAATCAGACCGCAGCAGGAATCTCCCTGGGATCTTTTCTTTTCTCTAGGAAGAGGAGTAGGGTTGGAAGGTAATAGGTAGTGTGTAACGAAACCATCTCTATCCTCAGGCATTATTTATGGTCAGTCCTAGCTTGGCCAGAGGAGGTGAGGCTGATACCCAACCCAAGGTTTCCTTTGGAGGACAGAGAGAGAAGTTCAAAGTGACATAGGTAAAATCTCACCCAGTTATGCACCATTGTCTGCAACACAATTGTCTTCCCACCATCTCATTCTTGGAGCCCAGCCTTGTGAGGTGAGAAAGAGAAAGGATTATGTCTCGGCATCCTCTCCAGCTTCCTCACTCCTACTGCTGGTACCAAGAGGCTTTCCAAGGCATTTTTCCTTCACTGTCACACATATTTGGACAAATCTTATACCTGTCCAATGAGTGAGTTGGATTTTCATGCTCTTATTAATAACAAATATTCCACTTGCCCATTCCAATTTTGAAGCCACTGTGATGTAGGTATTAGGGAAATGATATGTCTGCAATATGTTATGCTTTATAGCCCATTCTTATATACTGGCTATAATAAAATGGCCCCCGTTTATGGATACTATGTAATTCTCATTTAAACATAATTTTTCTAAGAGTATACCTAAAGTCTGAAATGAAGTTCTCTCTCTCCTAAGTCTAGAAATATTTGTTTTTCAAATATATATGGTTTTTATTTATAATGCCTCAAGTCTCCTGGATGTTCCCTCAACTTTCTTTCTGTTCACCACTATCCCAATATTGGATTTTATCTTCTGGGTTTTCTGCCCATGCCTCCCTGAAGAATAGGCCTATGCTCTGGGATCAGATGCCTAAAATAGCCTTAGCCCTGGTGGGCTGTGGGGAGAGAAGTGGCAGAGTGGAGCTCTGGACAGGAAAATAGCTTCTGGAACCTCAGAGTGGGGAGGTCTGATGGTGCATTAAACAGTCACAAGTAGTACTTACAGTACAGCATCCTTGAGCTGCTAGGTCTGCTTTGGAACCAGGAAAATTATAAGGATGAGAGTCTTGTAGGGACCCAGGTGTTCCATATAAGCATGAAGAAGTAATTCTTCTGGTAGAAATGCAGCAGATCTGGGGCTGAAGATTCAGATTCTGCCAATATCGCCAATATCCCAAAATCTGCTGTATCCCTGCTTTTCCATGGGGAAAAGTTTTTGTTAATGTGAACTGTACACTACCCATTTAAACAAAACTGAGATTTCCAGAATGAAGGTTCTTGAATTACATCTATACCTTCATTATTGTCTATGACAGCTGTAGACTAGGAGACTCAGTGAGTTTATGTTATCAACTATAATTCACCCCTCCTAGAGAAGATTGCCATGGAAGCACCAGAAAAGATAGGGCCATTAATCCCAACTGCCTTGATTTCTCCCTGCTGGGCTTCCCATCTCAGTGCCCTTGCTCTCAGTGTTCTTTCCTGCTTCTCTGTCTGGGACAGAAAACCTTTTCCATTGCTCAAGCCACAATACTCCTCAGAAAACTTCAGACTGGGCATGGGGTCAATTTTAATCTTTTGTTCGTTGCCCCAGCAAAAAGAATATAATATCTAACAGGAAACAAAGCCAATGCCTCTAGAGAAATAGACTTATTTCTTTGGAATCTGGCCACAAGTAAGTCTGTATAGTCTGACTAACAGAATAAATAGGCTTTTATTTGGATGTATATCTGAAGCTGTAGTTGTTTCTAATTCCAATTCTACCTTTCGTCATCCTTTGTTAACAACATCTAGTTGTAGTTTCCAAATAAATCTTATATGAAAGAATGGTGCTCCTATTACCACATTTGGAAGTATCTAGAAATTTTGGAGTTCTTTACTGAATAGCCACATTGGTTCTTAAAAAAAAAATAAAAATAAAAACTTCACTGGTTTAAGGTAGAGGTAGGGGAAGAGTAATGTCTACTTTAAGACAAAGAAGCTGGGTTATAGGTTGCTGAAAAGTCCTAATCCCTGGTAGAGATTCTGTGAGGAGCTAAGCTAAGCTAACTGTGGATTTGTTGATCACCCCTGTTCTAAATGAGGTCTTCCCATTGTGAAATCAGAAAGACCAGTCTAATATATATATACACACACATATATATATATATGTGTGTGTGTGTGTGTGTATATGTATATAGAATATATATATATATTCTTTCTCCCATTCATCTATTGATAGCATTAGGTTGATTCCATATGTTGCTATTGGAAACAGTGCTGCAGTAAACATGGGAGTATAGTTATCTCTTTGACATACTGATTTAATTTTCTGCTATAAAGGGAAACAAAATCCTGTCATGTGGTATGGTATGGATGAGTCTGGAGGACATTATATTAAGTGAAATATTAAGACAAAAAAAAAAAAAACAAATACCACATGATCTCACTCAAATGAAGAATATGAAAAAGTTTTCTATAAAGTCTTAAACAGTAGAATGGTGGTTACCAGAGTCTGGATAGTTAAGTGGGAGGGAGGGATTGAGAGATGTTTGTCAAAAGATAAATAATTACAGTTAGATTAGAGGAGGCTGTTCGAGAAATCTATTGCACAGCATGGTGACTATAGTTAATGATGACATATTGTATTCTTGAAAAATGAAAAGATAGTGAACATTTAGTGGTGTTCTCCCTACACAAATGATAGCTATGTGAGGTAGTGCATATGCTAATTAGCTAGATTTAACTATTCCACACTGTATATATACTTTAAAACATGTTGTACACAATAAACACTTGAAATTTAATCTGTCAATTAAAAACATAATAAAAGAAATCCCCCAAAACTTTGATGGGTAGTATTGCAAAAGAAAATGAAAACTGGAATTTTGACCTGACCCAGAGATTGAACAAATTAAAAAAATTCCTGCATCCAATCCAACTCAAGAGACATGGTGCCATGTGACCAACACCAAGATTAAACTTGTATCCTAAGGAAAATAAAAGGAGAGTTTAGTTTCCCATAACTCTAGACCTCTGCTGTTCAATACAGTAGTTAAGAGCCATATGTGGCTATTGAGGCCTTGAGAAGTGGCCAGTTCAAATTGCAACATACTATAATTGTAAAGTGCACAATTGATTTTGAAGGCTTAGTACAAAAAGAATGAATAATACAAAATAGCTCTTTCATACTTTAAAATATTGACTACATGTTAAAGTGGTTGTCAGCAAAGCCTGAGTCCTGTTCTCTCACTCTCCTACCTGCATAGCAGGAGTTTCACCTCTCACTCCACCTTCTCCACCAACTACCGGTCCCTGGGGTGAGTCCAACTGCCCAGCTACAGCACCCGGCAGATCAGCAGTGCAGCCAGCATCTATGCAGGTGCTGGGGGCGGGGGTGGGGGGGCTCGGGTTCCCTGATCTCTACGTTCTGGTTCATCAGCTTCTAGGTGGCTTGAAGTCTGGGGGCCTGGCCACAGGGATGGCCAGGGGTCTGGCAGGAATGGGAGGCATCCAAGATGAGAAGGAGACCATGCAAGGCCTGAATGACTGCCGGGCCTCCTAGGTGGACAGAGTGAGGAGCCTGGAGACTGAGAATTGGAAGCTGGAGAGCAAAATCCAGGAGCATCTGGAGAGGAAGGGACCCTGGGTCAGAGACTGGGGGTGTTACTTCAAGACCTTTGAGTACCTAAGGGCTCAGATCTTCGCAAATACTGTGGACTATGCCCGCATCATTCTGCAGATCAAAAATGCCCATCTTGCGGCTGCTGACTTTAGAATCAAGTATGAGACAGAGCTGGTCATGTGCCAGTCTGCGGAGAGTGACTTCCATGGGCTCCACAAGGTCGTTGATAACACCAATGTCACTCAGCTGCAGTTGGAGACAGAGATCGAGGCTGTCAAGGAGGAGCTGCTCTTCATGAAGAACCATGAAGAGGAAGTAAAAGGCCTACAAGCCCAGATTGCCAGATCTGGGTTGACCATGGAGATAGATGCCCCCAAATCTCAGGACCGCGCCAAGATCATGGCAGACATTAGGTGCAATACGACGAGCTGGCTGGGAAGAACTGAGAGAAGCTGGACAAGTACTGGTTTCGCAGGTTGAGGGGAGCACCACAGTGGTCACACGCAGTCCGCTAAGGTCGGAGCTGCTGAGATGATGCTCATGGAACTGAGACATACAGTCCAGTCTTTGGAGATAGACCTGGACTGGATGAGAAATCTGAAAGCCAGCTTAGAGAACAGCCTGAGGGAGTTGGAGGCCCGGTACGCCCTGCAGATGGAGCAGCTCAACGGGATCCTGCTGCACCTGGAGTCAGAGCTGGCACAGACCTGAGCAGAGAGGCAGCGCTAGGCCCAGGAGTAGTAAGCCCTGCTGAACATCAAGGTCAAGCTGGAGGCTGAGATGGCCACCTACCGCCACCTGCTGGAAGACAATGAAGACTTCAATCTTGGTTGTTGCCTTGGACAGCCCCAACTCCATGCAAACCATTCAAAAGACTACCACCCGCCAGATAGTGGACGGCAAAGTGGTGTCTGAGACCAATGACACCAAAGTTCTGAGACATTAAGCCAGCAGAGGCAGAGTACCATTTAGGGAGCAGGAGGCCAATAAAAAGTTCAGAGTTTTAAAAAAATATTGGTTACATGTTAAAGTGATACTATTTCAGATATGCTAAGTAAAATAACATATTAAATTCAATTTTACATGTTTTCTTTCACTTTTTAAAGATGGCTACTAAAAATTTAAAATGACATGTGGTTTGCATTATATTAATATTTCTCTTATAGTCATTATAGGGCTGCTATAGAGTATAGGGCAAGTTATAACATATTAGGCAAAATGGAAGGGCCAGTTTGTGTCTTCCAACTTATAAATGTACCTTCATATATTTACACTTAATTCTCACCTTTGGGAAACAGGTTTTTACTTTCTCAGAAAACAGAGGAAAGCTGAGTCTAGGAAGGTCCAACACTCTTTAGGACAACTACCATTGTTGATGAAAAAAATGGGTGAGGGTGGACTTCCTCAGAGTGTAAAAAAGCGTATCATCTTTCCAGAGATGGCTGCATTTGCTTTTTAACAGGTCTCCCACCGTCTACTCTTGACCTCTTCTCATCCATTCTCATAGGATGATATTTTGTTAATGAGATTTTGATCATGTGTCAATCCTCTGCTTAAAATTCTTTATGGTGTTCCATGGCCTTTTAACACGGCCTAAAAGACCCAGCATGCTCCGGTTCCTGCTTAAACTCTAGGCTCAGTTCCTGAGTACTAAAATTGCAAATTTTAATAATCCTTTCAGGTCTTCAAAAATACCAGGGTGCCTTTCCTCCTGCTTCACAGGTTTGTATCCTCAGCCTATCCCCACACCTCCCTTCACTTTTAACCAATTCTTATGGGCACTAACTTGAATAGGGTGGGCTTTTCTGAACTCCCCAGACTGGGGAGGTCCTATGTACTTAATATATGTCATCCCATGACTAGTGAAAACCATTTTATCATATAGATATTTATAAACATCTAATAGACTATCTGGAATTGGTAGATACCTAATCTACCAATCTGCCATCTACTTATTTATTCCCAAGGAGAATGTGGCTACTAGGTGGAGTGGGAAGCATCGCTCCACGTAGTGGAGAAGCTCTGTTACTTCAGTGGGAAGCTGTTACTGGTTAACAGAGATGGGACCAAGGAAAAGATCTGCTTGGTGATGGGAAAATAAGATCGAGAAGGCCTCAGCCCATCTCATTGGGAACTTCCTGGGATGGACTGTTGGAGAAGCCCTATTTGTCCCACAGGCACCATGGCAATGGGGTTGAGGCCCCTGGGTTTGTCACAATCCTACAGAAGAGAGGCAAAATTCTCAACTCACCTGAGGCAGGCAGCATTTGTCTTTTTTCAGAAGCAGACTCTGAAGCAGAGATTTGCATGCAGGAAGTTTATCGAGAAACATACAGGAGAACAATGATTGTCAGGGAGTGAGAGGAGCAAAATGGGGCAGAAGAAGAAATTAAACTATGATTTAGTTGTCTCAAATGACTCAGTCAACCCAATGGGACCTCTCAAGCTAGGATGACTCTTCAGTGTTGTTTAAGATTAAAGAAAGAGAGTCAAGATTTTGTATTCTTATATCAGCCGTCACTGGGTGTGAACTGAGCTGGAGAAGGAAAAGTAACCTTTGGCGAAGGGTCTCTCTTTGGCCAAAGGGGAGTGACTTAGTTATGAACTTCCAGTAGCTGACACCCCCAGCATCTGAAAGAATGAGCACTTTGAACAACAGCATCCTCTAAATAATTTACTGGGATCCAAGATTGTTCTGTGAGAATGAGAAGTCTGAGCTCACAGAGCAATGTGAAATTTCCCAGCTCACTGCATGAGGTTTCCTAGCACACTGTCAGGATGTACAGGCTTACGGGTAATGACCAACACTGCACAGACATGATCCATGTGGTTACGTGCAGGAGCCACTCCCTACTTGGCCTCTCTGCCCAAACACCCATCCCTGTGAGCTGTATGTATCCTTAGCTCTGTGCCTTTCCAGCCAATCTGGGGACTAACTTGGGCTTTGTCCAGGTTGTCTATGAGTCCTCTGGGACCTGCCAATTGGTAATAACATCCTGCTTGCCCAGTGGTGCTCACAGTCACCATCACAGCCCTGGGAAAATATCAAGAATAAACTTTCTTTTCAGATGAAGATGACAGAAACAGTGACAAGTTGGTTCACAGGAATTCAGCAGTGGAAAATGAGGTCAGTTTCTGGGTCTATAGTTGGGGGAAGACTATTGCCAGCTGAATTCTGCCCTTCTCAGAGCCCTTGTGACAGGGGTTATTTCTCGGCTTGTCTAGTGTGGCTCTCCCAATACCTCTGGTCTGACACGTCTTAGTAGTCTTAAGCTTATTTCCCTCTGACTTAGAATAGTTGTTCTCTCCCAGCCTGACTCCTCAAATAAACTTTCTCCTCTTGGCTTCTACCATTTAGATGCTAGTGGATATGGAGGCTTTTCTGTGAAATGTGACCTGTCCCTCTCTCTTTAATCTCCTTCTTAACAGTGGTCTGGACTCTATGAGAGTGGGGGAAAGGGAGAGAAAAGAATATAGATGGAAAAGGATTAGGGGAGGGTTGAGAGTTAATCTGTGAGCCTACAGACACCTACCAATGTCTTTAAGCCTTCATGGTCAGCCTGAGGCATTCACAGGGCCATTTGGAATGGTCCTAGGTGGCATCCTCACCATATGTATTGTGCATGTAGATACAGCTGATTTGCTACCTCTACCCAAGTCTTGCCCCAGCCAGTACTCACGTTTCATAACTTTGGAAAATTTTAGCTGCACAGACCTCAAGGGATGCATTTGATGTCCCTTTGACATTCAGAGACCGCTGTACAGCCATTCTGAATAGAAAATCCTCTTCATCATTGTTACCCACAAACTAGGGCAGGAGGTCGTCATGGTGATTGAACTGGAGACTTAGGGAGTTCCTGGGGCTGAGCAGGGAGGGCTGTAGTGGGACCTTCTTGAATTTTCCAGAAAACTCTTCATGAAAATTCCCAGACCTTCCAGAGTCTGAAAATTTTCTCCCTTTCCTAGTTCTTTCTGTGTTGTGGAGTCTCCCTCCAGGCTGATCCAAGACTTTAAAGGGCACATCATCAAAGAGAGCCCAGAGACCAGGAGGACACTGCCCTGTGCCAGGCTTACTTTATTATCCATGTTGTGAGTGGAGCTCTGCCTCCTAGTGTTTGATTTCTGTATCTTCCTCTTTTATTAGGTCATTATCATGGACCCACTCTTTCTGTGCCCTCCCTCCCCTACAGTTTCTGTAAGTTCTTGCCTCGTTTTTCTCCCACTATCATAGAGTTCAGGACACTGTTAAGAAGGAGATTGAGGAGAGAGGGCCTGATCATATCCCATAGATGGAGATTCTCTTCCTGCTAGAAGCAGTGCAGAGTGATTACTAGGGACCAAAGGAACCCTCTTATTACTGAACACATCCAGGATTTCACCACCTTCTCTTATGGCAGAGATTCAGCAGATCTCTTTCTGCCATGAAGCACCCAGAGCATCACTTAAGGTGAGGAATATTGAGGCTCAATCAGTGACCCCCTCAAAAGACACGCCACTGTTTGCTACATGATTCCTATGCTTACATTTAGCCTCTGCCTTATCACCTTCCTGTATTTCTCAGTCTTTTAAGACACTAATACACTTATTTATTTTTTAATCTAATCATATGAGTGTTTACTTATTCAGCCAACATTACTGATTACCGACTAGATTCAGGGTGCTTCTGGAGCTCACCCCGGGGTTGCTGAAATAAGTAATGCAGAGTCCCTGCTCTTTAAAGACTGACATGATGCCTGGCTTAGAGTGTGAGGTCTTAATGCAGGGACAAAGTGGTAAAGGCATTATGATAGGAAAGAAAAGGAGATATGTCATACTACCTTACAGAATCTGAGCACAACTTCACAAAAGAAAGTTTGCTTGGATTGAATTAGATGAATAAGTACCAATTGAACAACATCTACTCTTTGGTAATTGTCCTCTGCTTTGTGGTTGAAGAACTAAATACAGCTTTGCCTTTAGGTTCCTGGGAATAAAGTCCTTTCCGCTTTTCCTCTAAGAATCATAGAGGGACCTCCTGTTTAATAATAATTAATTACAATTTATTTTAAAAAAATTCAAGAGCTTTAAGAGTACAAGTGGTTTTGGTTACATGGATGAATTGTATAGTGATGAAGTCTGGGCTTTTAGTGTACCCATCACCTGAATAGTGTACATTGTGCTCAATAGGTGATTTTTTTTATGCCTTATCCACCTCCCATCCCCCCCTACTCTGAGTCAGAAATCAAGTTAAAATAAGTAAAAAAAATTAACATTTACTAAGCAGTTGTAGACTTTTACGCTAGGCTTACGAGTCATACAACACAAAGTAGAAGCAGGTTATACTCAGTTCCATGTGTCTCTGCTTCTCTGCTTCACCCTCTGTAGTTTGGTTTTAGCCTCACTGCTCTGCTCACACTACTACTATTCATGTCTTGAGTGCCTTCCAGAAATGCACAACTGTTCTCTGACTTCTTAGCTAAAAAATGAGAAATGGGCTGAAGTGTGCAACAGAAGGAGGTAGGCAAAAAAGACAATGGACTTTCTACGTGGAATGTTAAGCACTGAAAGGTGAATTTTTGTAAGATAATGAGATTCCCCTGGATGTCTCAATAAAAATGTCGTTGTTATTTCAAGTTGACTCTAGAAGAAAAACAGAAAAGCCTGGGAGATATATGCCCACGTGGCATTTCAGACTTTATAGCTATCATATTCAGAGTTTTGGGGCAATATGATTGTCATCATTAATTTGTACAAAAATCACTCTGAGTAATCTATAGATGCATTATCCACAAGAACTAAGTCATTCTTGACTTTTTAATCTTTACACGCACATGTGCACCACCATCCCAATAGAGAAAAATACAGTTATTTCAGACGACTACTGTCCTTTAAGGACAAACATACAGACACACACGTATCCAGTTTCAAGTTTTTTTCTTTTAGTATTTCAAGGGTGAATCCCATGGACAAGGTTAAACACAACATCTTGCTACTTCATGTTAACATGGGGTTGTCAAAGACACTGAATTGTTATCATGATGAGAGGTAAACATATCAAAAGTTTGAAAAAGAGAAGGAGAGTCATGGAGACAAAGAAGAAAAGAAAGAAGCCTGTGATCTAATTCTCAGTCATCTTCTATTGCTATCATTAAAATAATTATAACTATAATTTGTAGACTAATTTACATATCAAGACTTTACATACATTACTTAATTAATATTTACAATAAACCTGTAAGATTGATGTTATTTATAACATAAGGAAATCAAGACTGAGAGAGTTTTAGTATCCTGCCAAGGTTTTATTCCTAGAATATGAAATGGACAAAATTTAAACTAAGTCTGTTTTCCTCCAGTGCCTTTATTTATCTCACTACATTGTGAAATGTTCACCATGCTGTCTTATAATAATAAAGTATAATAAGATATGTTTCTTTAAGAAAACAAACCGTTAAGACAATGATAGAATTTCTAGAGATATGTCAGAAAGTTATGGATAATAAAGGAAGATTACAAAGTGCTCTGAACATAATCAGTATTCATCTGACACAGGCAATGAGTCCTTTTAAGGGGCGACAGTGCACTTTGAATTTTGAAGGACCAATTCAGATAAAGGAATTTGAAGACAGATTCCACAAAAGGCATAAGTAAGCCTAGTGTATACATATAACTCCAAGAATGCAGGGATGATTAGTAAAATATATATGTAGAAATATATTAACTGTAAGACAAAAGTAATGCACAAAAGATAACTTTTGATAACCTTTTATGCCAGTCTCAAAGTATGATTTTATTCCATGCATTAAATTCACCAAAGGATTTTAATCTTAGGAGTAATATGTGAGATCTGCATTTTAGAAAAAATCCATGACTTCAGAGTTGAGAGTGAATTGGGAAGGTATTTATGGCAAAGGCAGAGAGATGTTATGAAATAGTCCAGGTGAGAGAAGTTGGGTGTGAACTAAGGCAGTGATATTGAGGGTTGAGAAGAAGGAGTGGATATAAGAGGGGTTAAAATAAAGTCAATGCGAATTGGTGAATGAATGAAAGGGGATGAGGATTATGAGCAAAGACAGGTTTCAAGTTTTTGGCTAGGGTTGTGTAGGTAGCTAGGGATGTAATTCAAAATTATTGCCAAAAAGTAAGTAAAACAAATTTGGGAAAAATAGGTGAATTAATCCAATGTTGAATACATTGAGGATGTGGTGTACAGATATTCATAAAGCAAATGGAAAAATGAATTTATATTTCAGAAGGATATTTGGGTAAAGAAACATAAATTTGGAAGAAATAAAAGTATATAAACAGTTAAAACCATGGGAATAAATGAAGTCAATTAAGAGATAATTACAGAATAGGGAAGAAAGGAGAGGATGGATCCCTGGAATCAATGACATAATAACATAGAGAAAATGGTGGGACTGAGGCTACGGGGGGAATAACTCTAGAGTGCCATGTCATGGAAACAGAGGAAGACTATTTCAAAAACAACAGATTGATTTACAGTGGTCGTTAATGCCAAGAGGCTAATAAAAATAACTCTTTGAAGTTGACAGTTCCAAAATATAAGCAACTGATTAGTAGAGTTTAAGTATCTCTCCAAAAGCAACTTATGTTTACTCTTATCTCTAAACAAAACTAAGCTTGTATTAATTCAGACATGTGGATATCTCACCTGTAAAACAATCATCTCCACCAAAGGAGATTTTCTTCCCTGTAGCTAACTTTATTCCCTTCGGTTGCAGGTAAAGTCACTTTATTCTTCTCATGATGGTGGCTGCCCAATTTGGACAATGTGATAATGTAGCAGGAATGCAGAAATCATGACTTTGGTTTCTTTTTTCTCTTTCCTCTCCAAGCCGTTGAAAATACTCCTTATCAATTCAAGCTGGAGGCTACCCCAGCCTTCTTTTTTCCTGGTAGGGATTCCGGGTTTAGAGGAAAGCCAGCACTGGATCACACTGCCCCTGGGCATCTTTTACCTCCTTGCTCTAGTGGGCAATGTTACCATTCTCTTCATCATCTTGATGGACCCATCCTTACAGCAACCTATGTACCTCTTCCTGTCTATGCTAGCTGCCATTGACCTGGTTCTGGCCTCCTCCACTGCACCCAAAGCCCTTGCAGTGCTCCTAGTTCATGCCCATGAGATTGTGTACACTGTCTGCCTGATCCAGATGTTCTTCATCCATGCATTCTCCTCCATGGAGTCAGGGGTACTTGTGGCCATGGCTCTGGATCACTATGTAGCCATTTGTCACCCCTTGCACCATTCCACGATCCTGCATCCAGGAGTCATAGGGTGCATCGGAATGGCGGTGCTGGTGCGGGGATTACTAGTCCTCATCCCCTTCCCCATTCTGTTGCAAAAACTTATCTTCTGCCAAACCACCGTCATAGGCCATGCTTATTGTGAACATATGGCTATTGTAAAACTTGCCTGCTCAGAAACCACAGTCAACCGAGCTTATGGGCTGACTGTGGCCTTGCTTGTGATTGGGCTGGATGTCCTGGCCATTGGTGTTTCCTATGCCCACATCCTCCAGGCAGTGCTGAAGGTACCAGGGAGTGAGGCCCGCCTTAAGGCCTTTAGCACATGTGGATCTCATGTTTGTGTCATCCTGGTCTTCTATGTCCCTGGAATTTTCTCCTTCCTCACTCACCACTTTGGTCACCATGTACCCCATCATGTCCATGTTCTTCTGGCCACACCTCATGCCACCTGCACTCAGTCCTCTTGTCTATGGGGTGAAGACTCAGCAGATCCACCAGTGAGTGCTCAGGGTGTTTACACAAAAGGATTGATCTGAACATATTCTCATTGTGTCCTTCAGAGGCTCCTTCTGAGGACATAGCCGGGAGCCTACGACTTGTGTAGATTACATGAATACAGACCATTTGCAGTGAGTAGTCCTTCTAGTCTTACTAGTGCCATGCTAAAGAACACCTACAGATACTTGGCTTATTGGGATGTACCTGGACACCTGGATTTGTGAATATTTTTGCTGTGTTTTCTTTTGTTCTCAATTTCAACATTTCTCTACTCCTTGTGTCAGTAGGACTTGGGGATAGGAGAAATAGATGATAGCTCTGAATGTGTCATCTTTCTCACCTTTGCCCAGTGGTAGGCTGTGGTACACTGTCTGGAATTGTGCAGTTCCACCCTTTGGTTGTTTTTAGGTTTAGAGTTTCTTCAAAACCTCTAAGTTAGTGCTGGGACTCCCAGATCATTGGCTCCTGTTTACCAATAGGGTCTCTTCAAAGCAGCTGAGAAGGTCACAATGTAAGAAAATAGCATTTATTGCAATATGGATATTACTTATTTATTTAAAATAAACATAAGTGGAGAAGTTATGGTAATAGGTTCTAGGAATAATAAAATACAATTTCCATTTTCAAGGAAGAAATCTGTCTAGTAAATTTATTTTAAAAGATGTCTCTTTGTATTTTGTATTTTTAACTTATTTATATCAGTGCTTTGGATAAAGAAGGAATGAGACCAAGTACTGCATATATGTTTGTTTTATAAATATTCATTTAAAATCCCAAAAATAACCATATAATTATTAGCATCTAATAATTATAAAATGTGCTGGATTCCAGTGTAGGTAAACATAGCTATAATAAATAAAGCAATAAGTACAGTAGCAGTTATGGACACTTAAAAATTAGTTTCGCTTTTGGAAATAGGGCATGTGGAGTAGTGTCAATTAGATCTTCCATTTCTGTTAATAGGAACTGGGTGAAAAGTTAAAAGACGACTGCTACAATTGATATATTGCAACCTGTTTGTTGATGTTTCCCTAAGATCTAGCTTAATTATTTCTGTTCCTAGAAGGTGACACATTTTGTTTAGTCATGGAAGAAGTCAAGTCATTGCTACCTTGAGGTAAGATGCTCAGGTGATAAGATTTATTTTGGGATTTCATATTGGTAGGAGGGATAGAGTTAATAGTTGGTTTTTCTAGTTTCTCTTTTCATAGTAAATTTTACTCATAACTAATACTCTGTCTTAGAGGCTTAGTATTAGGCCTTTAACTTGGCCGTTGCAAGTAGATGAATTAGGGAGGACTGGTATGAGCTGTTTTTATTGCAGGAGGAATTACGCATTCTAATCAGCTTGATTCCCAGTGTAGGGCTGAAACTCTGGTAAATTGTCCTAGAGAAACTCAGGCTATGATGTGTGACATCTATTGTACAAACTCTCTTAACCCTAGAGAGTCTAAGCTTCATTTTGGTAGGCTATAATAGGAAGTCATTTGCTTATCTTTCCATTTAGACCACTTGCTGATGCTTGCGGAGTGGATATGATAATAGGATCTCAGGCAGCTTTCTTGGATCACAAGACAGAAATGTGAACTGAAGATGGAAGGATAACAATACAGAAGAGCTTTGTTCCTGACACTGTCTGGGCCACCAACCATGACTTGAACCTGAAACGGAAATAAACCTGTATCTGGGTTAACCTACCATATGGGAATCTTTGTTGCAACAGACCAACCTACAGCCTAAAAAGTATACATTTTTCATCTCAGATCTTCCAAGTGGGATATGTATTCTTTTGCCTGAAGTATATCTTTTAGAATTCCTCTTGTAAAGGTTTGCAGGTTTTTTTTTGTTTTAAAATGTCTTTAATGCAGGGTTCTCTGGTACGTCATAATTAGGAAATATAAGGGGAACCAGAGGACAAAGAAGAGACTCTTAATTACCTTCTGTTAATTCTAAATCTTTGCAACTCTTCCTACTACCTTATTTCACCTGGACATGAGGCAATTTAATTTGAAAATTAAACTCCAAGCACAATTATCCAGCCATCTGAAAGACATCACAAAATCTCATAAATGGAACGTTTGTGGAATATAAAATGCAAAAAGAATGAGTGACTGTTTTCCAGGTTTCTCTCTAAAAAGCAGGTCATAGTCTCTTATACAGGTTAGGCTATGGTATTTAAATACAAAAAAAGAGAGCATTTACTACCATCCTTACATATCCATGAGGCAGGTCCTGAAACAGATTAGAACATGTTTTCTACTTTTGAAACACAATAACCCCATCCATTGCATCCATTGCTCCCAACAATCTCTGCCTAACTGTATTAGTGACCCTTCTTCCCATATGGAAAAGCAAAGCAAAGGAGAGGAGAAACCGGAGAGAAGAGAGATGTATTTACTCCCGTATGTCCCCCGTGTGGTGAGAGGAAGAAGAGCCTTCCTCTGTGGAAGTATAAAGTGCAGGGAATGAATTTTGTTCTAACAGGCGGTATGAGGGAGGCTTCTTATCTTTTGAGTGAGGGAACTTTAGGCTTATTGCTAATGTCACATGGGGGCAAAAAGTCATGGGGAGCAGGGACAGGAAATTTTTTTTTTTTTTTTGGTGTGTGTGCAGGGTCATAGTCTCTTATCAATACAGAATTAAATTGGAAAACATTAACAATAAGATAGCATGAAAATAGTTAAATAATTGGAAACTAAACTAAATACATCTCAATAACCCATGGATCAAGTAGGAAATCACAGAGGAAGTTAGAAAATATTTCAAACTGATGGAAAAGTACGTATGGCAAAAGTTATGAGATGCAACCAAAGAGAAAACAGAGAAAAATTTATACTTTAAATGCCTATATTAGAAAAGAGTAAAGTTGTAAAATCAACTACCTAAGTTGACAACTTAAGAATTTAGAAAAGGAACAATAAATTAATTCCAAGGTAAACAAGAGTAAGGTATTCATAGTGATGAGGGCAGAATAGAGAAGGGCCAAAATGGCCGACTAGACAGCCAGAAAGAGCTTCTCCCACCAAGAGACAAAACCATCAAGAATACTCACAACACTGTGAGCAGATCTTTGGAATGGAGAAATTGAGAGCAGACTGAGGGAGGACACAGACGCTGGGCTGAAAGAGGAGGAAGCTGGAAATCCTGCACCAGGTCTCATTTCTGGCCTTGAGTGGCTCCTGGGGAAGGGGTGAATTGAATAGGCATGATGTGGACCACTCTCCATGTACCTCTGGAATCCTAGCTGCAAGGGACCCCACAACTCCCATGAGTATTTGAACTATCAGGGAGAACTGTTTGGAGACATGGAAGGAACAGGACTCCAGTCCATGTGGAGACCAGAGGGTTTGGCATGGGACTGGCTGCAGTAGAGCACAGTCAGAGACACCCATCCCCCAAGACTTGCCATGCTCCTCTAGGTGGCTTCGACCTTGTTGACTGTTGGACCTGTACAGAACAGGGATATCTTGCCTGTGGGACCAGGCAAGTCTGGTCTGAGTGCTGTGCTGTCTGCCAGCCTCTTTCAGGGTCCCAGCATGGCTGCATGTGCTTGCATCACAGCCTCAGTTGCCAAACCAAGGAGCTTCCCAGTGGCAACTGCCATAGCTCCTTCACTAGCAGACTCCACCTAATTGTCAGAGAGCTTTGGCAGAAGCCCCCCCACCCCTGCTGGCATGCACTCACCTGCCCCCTGCCCCCACTGCTTTGCTAGAGTCATAAAGACATTGACACCCTACCATCACCAATGCACACACATATACACAAACCTCAATGTCACCCTACCCCTGCCAATGCACACGTATGCATGGACCCCACCATGCTATTAAACTACCACTGTCATTACATTGTCACTGCCACCATGCCACCACTCTGCCACTGCCAGCACATGTGCTGCCCTGACACTGCCTTAGCAAACATGCAAGTGAGAACTCTCCTGCCTCTTCCCTGATGAAGCACTTTTGGCAGCACCCTCCATTGGACTGTGAACACTTTGGGTCCTCTAGTGCAGTAGGTGCTTAACTTAGAGGGGCCAGAGAACAAAGCCATGGGCCTTGTTGCAGCCCCTCTGGGTTACAGCACACAACCCAGGAGTGCTGAGTTGAGCTGTGGCCCCCTGAAAATATCTATACATGAAGACAGTTGATTGAATCCAGTTTGCACCACAGTGAAGCCCTTAGGGGCACCAAAGAATATAAAAGCAAAAAGCCTCATCCTAAGGACAAATTCAAATATTAAAGGAACATCGCCAACACAGATGAGGAAAAACCAGCATAAGAACTCTGTCAACTCAAAAAGACAGAGTATCTTCTTACCTCCAAATGACCACCTGGTTCCCAGCAATGGTTCTCAACCAGGCTGAGATGGCTGAAATCTCAGACATAGAATTCAGAATCTGGATGGCAACAAAAATGATAGAGATTCAGGAGGAAGTTGAAACCCACTCCAAGGAATCTAAGGAATCCAGTAAAATGATAGAAGAGCTGAAAGACAAATAGCCATTTTAAGAACTAACCAAACTGTTTTGATAGAGCTGAAAAACTCACTACAGGAATTCTGTAATACAATTAGAAATACTATTGAGATAATCATGTGGTTCTTGTCTTTGGTTCTGTTTATATGCTGGATTATGTTTATTGATTTGCGAATGTTGAACCAGCCTTGCATCCCAGGGATGAAGCCCACTTGATCATGGTGGATAAGCTTTTTGATGTGCTGCTGAATCCGGTTTGCTAGTATTTTATTGAGGATTTTTGCATCGATGTTCATCAGGGATATTGGTCTAAAATTCTCTTTTTTTGTTGTGTCCTTGCCAGGCTTTGGTATCAGGATGATGTTGGCCTCATAAAATGAGTTAGGGAGGATTCCCTCTTTTTCTATTGATTGGAATAGTTTCAGAAGGAATGGTACCAACTCCTCCTTGTACCTCTGGTAGAATTCAGCTGTGAATCCATCTGGTCCTGGACTTTTTTTGGTTGGTAGGCTATTAATTATTGCCTCAATTTCAGAGCCTGCTATTGGTCTATTCAGGGATTCAACTTCTTCCTGGTTTAGTCTTGGAAGAGTGTAAGTGTCCAGGAAATTATCCATTATTTCTAGATTTTGTAGTTTATTTGCATAGAGGTGTTTCTGGCTAGGGCAATCAGGCAAGAGAAAGAAATCAAGGGTACTCAGTTAGGAAAAGAAGAAGTCAAATTGTCCCTCTTTGCAGATGACATGATTGTATATTTAGAAAACCCCATTGTCTCAGCCCAAAATCTCCTTAAGCTGATAAGCAACTTCAGCAAAGTCTCAGGATACAAAATTAATGTGCAAAAATCACAAGCATTCTTATACACCAGTAACAGACAAACAGAGAGCCAAATCATGAATTAACTTCCATTCACAATAGCTTCAAAGAGAATAAAATATCTAGGAATCCAACTTACAAGGGATGTAAAGGACCTCTTCAAGGAGAACTACAAACCACTGCTCAGTGAAATAAAAGAGGACACAAACAAATGGAAGAACATACCATGCTCATGGATAGGAAGAATCAATATCGTGAAAATGGCCATACTGCCCAAGGTTAGTTATAGATTCAATGCCATCCCCATCAAGCTACCAATGAGTTTCTTCACAGAATTGGAAAAAACTGCTTTAAAGTTCATATGGAACCAAAAAAGAGCCTGCATCTCCAAGACAATCCTAAGTCAAAAGAACAAAGCTGGAGGCATCATGCTACCTGACTTCAAACTATACTACAAGGCTACAGTAACCAAAACAGCATGGTACTGGTACCAAAACAGAGATATAGACCAATGGAACAGAACAGAGTCCTCAGAAATAATACCACACATCTACAGCCATCTGATCTTTGACAAACCTGAGAGAAAGAAGAAATGGGGAAAGGATTCCCTATTTAATAAATGGTGCTGGGAAAATTGGTTAGCCATAAGTAGAAAGCTGAAACTGGATCCTTTCCTTACACCTTGTATGAAAATTAATTCAAGATGGATTAGAGACTTAAATGTTAGACCTAATACCATAAAAATCCTAGAAGAAAACCTAGGTAGTACCATTCAGGACATAGGCATGGGCAAAGACTTCATGTCTAAAACACCAAAAGCAACAGCAGCAAAAGCCAAAATTGACAAATGGGATCTAATTAAACTAAAGAGCTTCTGCACAGCAAAAGAAACTACCATCAGAGTGAACACGCAAACTACAGTATGGGAGAAAATTTTTGCAACCTACTCATCTGACAAAGGGCTAAATATCCAGAACCTACAAATAACTCAAACAAATTTACAAGAAAAAAACAAACAACCCCATCAAAAAGTGGGCAAAGGATATGAACAGACATTTCTCAAAAGAAGACATTCATACAGCCAACAGACACATGAAAAAATGCTCATCATCACTGGCCATCAGAGAAATGCAAATCAAAACCACAATGAGATACCATCTCACACCAGTTAGAATGGCGATCATTAAAAAGTCAGGAAACAACAGGTGCTGGAGAGGATGTGGAGAAATAGGAACACTTTTACACTGTTGGTGGGATTGTAAACTAGTTCAACCATTATGGAAAACAGTATGGCGATTCCTCAAGGATCTAGAACTAGATGTACCATATGACCCAGCCATCCCATTACTGGGTATATACCCAAAGGATTATAAATCATGCTGCTATAAAGACCCATGCACACGTATGTTTATTGCGGCACTATTCACAATAGCAAAGACTTGGAATCAACCCAAATGTCCATCAGTGACAGACTGGATGAAGAAAATGTGGCACATATACACCATGGAATACTATGCAGCCATCAAAAAGGATGAGTTTGTGTCCTTTGTAGGGACATGGATGCAGCTGGAAACCATCATTCTCAGCAAACTATCACAAGAACAGAAAACCAAACACCGCATGTTCTCACTCATAGGTGGGAACTGAACAATGAGATCACTTGGACTCGGGAAGGGGAACATCACACACCGGGGCCTATCATGGGGAGGGGGGAGGGGAGAGGGATTGCACTGGGAGTTATACCTGATGTAAATGACGAGTTGATGGGTGCTGACGAGTTGATGGGTGCAGCACACCAACATGGCACAAGTATACATATGTAACAATCCTGCACGTTATGCACATGTACCCTAGAACTTAAAGTATTATAATAATAAATAAAAAATAAAAAACAAAAATATGTTGATTCTACCACATTGTAAACACTATACTAGACGTCATATTAATAAGGAACAAAATTAACATGAATTTAGTCCTCATGAAGCTTACAGTCCAGTTCATACGTATTTCTCAGTAGTCCATATTAGGAAAGTTGGTTTTATTTTATGAACGATGGGAAGCTACTGATACTATAATGTAATGCAATAACCATAATAAAATTTTGATGAGAGCAAGGACCGTAATCTCTTATCCCTGTGACTAATCTCATTCTGGACATATAGTTGATAATTATAAATAAATATTTATTAATGATTGAGATTACGTACAGTAAATTAGCTGTGAAAATTCATACAGATATCAAATAGTGGAGTTGAATTTCAGTTACCATAAAAAGAAAAAAATTGTATGTTTGTTAGGAAATTCTGAAAAGTTTCAGTACAAGGAAATCTGTCAATACAACATCTTATGATGTTGAATGTAGCATAAGAGAATGTTTAGGAGGATGGTCTGTGTAGTTAAGTAGACAGATGCAGAATTGAATTCTCACTCATATTTAAATACTGTTCCCTGCTGGGCATGGTGGCTCACGCCTGTAATGCCAGCATTTTCAGAGGCAGGGGCAGGTGGGTCACTTGACATAAAACCCTGTCTCTACTAAAAATACAAAAATTAGCCAGGAGTGGTGGCAGGTGCCTGTAATCCCACCTACTCGGGAGGCTGAGGCAGGAGAATCGCTTGAACCTGGGAGGCAGAGATGGCAGTGAGCTGAGATTGTGCCACCCCAGCCTGGCTCCCATGGGAGCCTTTAACTTAACTACTGGAACCCAGTATCCCAAACTACTGCTCCCAGCTGGCTTGGAGAAGGGGATGGGACAGTGTGAGGAAGTGACTGTAGATCATAAAACCCTCTAGATTCGGAAGCAGTTTCAGCTCTGGTTACTGGATGCAGGCAGTCAATTCCTCAAGCAGGACCTACTCTATTGTATCCTCTGTGAGTTTCAGGGATAAGGGAGGGGAGCAATGCTGTGTTGGGCCAGGAGACCCTGGGTCATCAGAGGACTCAACAGTAGACTTTCTCCTCATGCTTATATTGATCCCCATGAAAAAAGAAGAAAAAGTCCATGGGCTCTGATACAGATTGCATGAAGATTTAGGAATCCCAGTTGCTTCATGGACGGCTCTTCTATAGTCTCAGCAATCTCATATTATTCCATACAAGGGATCCCATGTGTTCTGTGCCTGAGAACTTCATGCATGTGTGCCCAGAAATAGCAATCTAGGGAATTAAAAGAGGAAAAGAATGGTTCTGGGACAGCATTTTGAGTTAAATATGACACAAGTCCAAGAGGCTCAGGGCAAGAGCTGGTAAGGAAATATGCTCATTGCCTTCTCCCAACATGTTCCAGTGTTAATGAGAGAAAAAGGTTCCTCTCATTATTAGACATGATTTATAGCCAGCAGAAACAGACTTCATTGTGATTTTTTTCCTAATAGCCCTAGTTTTCTCTTCTTCCCCTTGAAGGTCAGTCATATGTTTTGGAAGACTGCACTTAGTTAAAATATCTATTTCTTAAAATGAGTTTTTAGTATTTTCTTTATCCTGAGTACTTTTTTCTGTGTGGTACAGTTTCAGAAGTGGTTCCTAAATCAGGGTGCATTGAATTGGACACAATATTCAAAGCATAGTTGAACAAAAGCAAAGCAGAATAAAAGTTATCCCCTTCTCTCTGATCACTGTTACTTCTGTTAGTGCAGTGTTCCTTTATAATAGTTATTAACAGAATATATCAAAAATCTGATTCATATTTATGTCTATAACTCCATCTGACAGTATGTTCATGTATCTAGCCACTTTTTCTCTACTGCCATTCCTTTTCATACTCTCCTCTCTTATCCTTTATACTAAGTACAGTCTTCTTAGTAAAATCCAGGTAGCAGAGGAGGAATTCAGTTAGAATAATTCTCCACAATGTGAGAGAGGAATGAGGACTTGAAGAGGATGAATCAGAGTCTGGGAACTGTAAAGCACAATTGTAAATGGGGACTACACATAAGAGGCGGGAAAAAGCACAAGTTAAGGAAAGGATTCAGAGACAGTGGACTAAGGAAGAGAGAATGAGCAGAGGGCGAGAAATGAGAACATTTTAAGGTGATGGGATATTTTCTGCAGTGGTGGATTGCAAGATCTCTCAGACATTCTCTTCATTTGGAGGAACTACCAGGTAGTTTGGTGGCACTGTAGGTATGAAGGTAATGACCTAGTAGGTCAGTGGGGTGAATCAGGGGTATCCCCCCACCAACTGTCAGGCTTTCGGGGCCAGAGAGCACTAAAATTGAATGACTTGTTTAAGATCCCCCAAGCTTCCACAAGAGATTTGTGCTGTCACTGTCCCTACCTCTGGCCCACAGCTCACTCAGCTCCTATTATCCTGAGCTTCTCCCTGTGGCTTGCCTCAGTTTCCACAAAGAAACTAGGTCCCTTGGTTTCTTTGGTTAATATTTTCCTTTTTTTTTTCTCCTTATTTCAGTCTTTAAAAGTCAACACCCTTCCCACAATTAAGACATTTACCTCACAAGCATTTGTTAACAATTTATTAAGTTCTGGGTGCTGTAAAAACAACATGAAATAAAAAAAGAGAAAATACGTTCTATGTACTTCAGAGATTTTACGGTGGATTGGGGAGAAGAGAGAAAGTTAGGCAGTGGTGTGTTTTGTGCAGTATTTAAATGGAAATAGTAGTTGTCTCCCCAAAGCTGTGGCTTTATCTTTTTTTCCCCATTTTTATCACCAATATTTTTCTTCCTAGTCTTTTGCCCCTCAGTTTAAATGTATTCACATTGTTTTTTGTTAAAAAAAAGTGTATGTATTAATACATGCTGTTCTACCTGTGCATTCAGTTTTGCCTCCTTGTGAAACTGTTTGTTGAAGTGAAGATCTCCGATGAGGTGATCAGTCCTCTCTGTGTCCATTCACTCCAGCCCTGCTGTCTCTCTGTTTTCCCGCATTCTATTTCTCTCTTCAAATGAAACTGTTTGCTTGGACCACCAATGATTACCTAATTGCCAAATACAATGGATAATCTCTTTCTCACATTACTGAAATTCTTCATGTGAGCATATCTGTTCACTCCATTTGATTTTCAATTATGTCTCTGTTCACTCCTTTTAGGTCTCCTTGCAATCTCTTTACCTCTTTTGGTCCTAAGATTAAGGGTAGGCATTTCTTAGGGTTCTATTTTATGCTCTTTTTGTCTTTAATTTATATATTCTCCATAAGTATATCTATTTAAGTCCTATGGTTTGAGCTATATGTTATGTGTTGATGATTTCCAATTCTTTAACCTTCAAGTGAATTTAAACTGCTTTCTCTAACATTTCATTTCATATATATTTTGATAGTTTACAGATCCAATAAACTCAACAAATCAAAATTGGATCCATAATCTGCCTCCACAACATATATGAAATCTTTTGAGAGCCTATATTTTTGTTTTGTGAAACTTTCTTAGTCATTTGAGTCAGAAAAGACAGTGCAGTCTTAGAATTCTACCTTTTCTTCTATGCAACTAGTCTAATCACTGTCTTTATATCACTATCATTATATTTATACCTCTAAAACATGCCCATTTTCCTCATCCTCAAAGCCATTTATTCACCCACTGACTACTTCTCAATTGGACTACTGAAGCCAACAGTTGCTTTTCTGCTTTTTCATGTCCTTTGCCTCCTTTGGTCCTTTAAGTTTGGGTGTGAAATAGGAAGAAGAAAGAGATTGGTATTTTTCTCAAAAAAATGAAATCATGGTCTTTATCCAAATGAGGATGTGAGATAGATGAAGAAAATAATTAAGATACGAGAGACTTGAACATTTTGAATATCCATGGGAAGGATTTAGGAAGAGTTGAATACATAGTGAATGGGCTGGATAATTCGTAAGTCAGGGTTCCTAAGAAGGTCAAGGTGAATAGAACCAAATTGTGAGGTCAAGGATTGCCATTCAGAGGAAGGCTAGATCCTTGATTCTGCTGGTGCAATAAGGAGAGCAAGGATGTAGATGTTGATGAGTTTATGAGTCTATCATGGGAAGTAGAGGACTTGCATCTGATGTTTCTACTGCCTTTACGAAGCAGTTAGAGAGATTATCTGAGAGAAGAGGAGATTTAGTATTTGAAAATAACAGAAAATATGAAAAATTGCTTGAAGTGGGTAGAGGAATGAATTAACCAGAGAAAGTTATTGTCATCAATACATGTACTAAGTTCTCATTTTAGGTTAGTGGTTATAAATGTTAATGAAAACAGCATAACCTTTGAGTCTAACTTTCTATAGGAACATTGAATTGCACCTGTGCAGGCTTGGATTAAGTATGTCTAGGATGGGTTGTGACACAGTACAATATGTCAGAGTGATAGGGAGCTTGGGAGTTCCTCTATATATTTAATCAATATTTACTTTTATTTTCCTCTAGTTTATAATAGGGTTGGGAGTATATCATACATCTTTTCCATCTCAAATGTACTTTGGTGTATAATAAAAAGAGAGGAATAATTATTTTCCCCCTATCTAACAAATTATGCATTACTTACTGAAAGGACCCTGTAATTAAATTATTTTATGACATATTTATTAATCTAGATTACTCTGTAAACTTTTGGGTGTTTCTAGCCCGCGGGATATATAAACTATTCAGTTTGCTTTGCCAGTATAATTTTGATTTTTTTTTGTATTTTACAGCATGTTTTAATGACTTTTTAAAAATCATTTTCCTTCTAAACCTTTATCTAGTCTGTTTTATTTGCTTTTTCTAAATTAACTTCAGAAATAATTTACTAAACCTTTCACTACTTATGTTAATATTTACTAAAGTTTGCCTTCATTTGGGATTGGTCGTCTGTATCTCATACATTTTATAAATTAGAAAGTGTTAGCAAATATTTTAACAGCTTTGTTTTCTATTTCTAATTCCTGTGTCTTATCAAACACAATTTCAGGTGAAATTTTCTCAGCTGAGAATTTATTTCATGACATTACCCAGCAACAACTCCACTTCCCCAGTCTTTGAATTCTTCCTCATTTGTTTCCGCAGTTTCCAGATCTGGCAGCACTGGCTGTCTCTGCCCCTCAGCCTCCTCTTCCGCCTGGCCATGGGGGCCAATACCACCCTTCTGACCACTATCTGTATGGAAACCTCTCTGCACCAGCCCCTATACTACCTGCTCAACCTCCTCTCCCTGCTGGACATTGTACTCTGCCTCACCGTCATCCCCAAGGTCCTGGCCATCTTCTGGTTTGACCTCAGGTCAATCAGCTTCCCTGCCTGCTTCCTTCAGAAGTTCATCATGAACAATTTTCTGACTATGGAGTCCTGTACATTCATAATCATGGCCTATGACTGCTATGTGTCCATCTGCAAGCCCCTACAGTACTCATCCATCATCACTGATCAATTTGTCGCTAGGGCTGCCATCTTTGTTGTGGTCAGGAATGGCCTTCTTACTTTGCCTATCCCCATACTTTCTTCTCGATTCAGATACTGTGCAGGACACATCATCAAGAACTGCGTCTGTACTAACGTGTTTGTTTCTAAACTCTCTTGTGATTGCATCAACTTGAATCAGCGCTACCAGTTTGTTACATGTTGGACCCTCCTGGGCTCTGACCTCATCCTTACTGTTCTCTTATTTTTTTTATCTTGAAAACTGTGCTAAGTATCAAGGCCGAGGGTGCTATGGCCAAGGCCTTGAGCACGTGTGGTTCCCACTTCATCCTAATCCTCTTCTTCAGCACAGTCCTGCTGGTTCTGGTCATCACTAACCTGGCCAGGAAGACAATTCCTCTGGATGTCCCCATCCTGCTCAACATCCTGCACCACCTCATTCCCCCAGCTCTGAACCCCATTGTTTATGGTGTGAGAACGAAGGAGATCAAGCAGGGAATCCAGAACCTACTGAGGAGGTTATAAAAAATAAAATGAATGCGACCTGATCTTGAAAACAGAAATTGATATTGGAGAATAATTGTTATGATACATAGAAAATTTAAATTGTTACTGTAAGAGTAAGTTTAGAGTTGACTTTCTTTAGTGTTTCAATTGATTATAGGGCTATCTACTCATTGGCTCCTGCTTTCTGTTTCACTGACTGGAATCTTAGTGTTTTGGCATTCTAGAATTGTTTGGAAGTTTTTCCTGACTTCATCTATGTGAGTACAAATTGACAAGCCATAATCACTGGAGCATAGAATGGTATGGTTTTCAAATAAATGAGAAATATAATTCTAATTATTTTAAATGTTTCTCAATTCCTATATTGTTTAATACATATATATGTGTTAGATGTCTTGGTTTTCCCTGACTCAGCTCAACATGAATAATTTTTTTTTTTGCCATGAATGGATCTCTCATGGACATATAGATGTTGACTCAAGAACTTTGATTCTTATGTAGAGTGAATAACATGTGACATTCACTGCCTCCTCTATCCTTGACAGATCTTGTCGATACTTTTATCTAATGCTACTTATTTGGAGTGCGAATTTCTTATTTTTTTTTCCTAGTGATTTTTACATCTTAAGATGACTCATATTTATGTGTGTGTGTGTGTGTGTGTGTGTGTTTTAAGTGAATCTGTGTGACCTTTTTTTAAGATATGTTTTACCAACTTCTGACTTCATACTATCCTACCTGATTTTCCATCATATTTCTGACACCATCTGTATTCCTACCCTTTCCTACTTGTCTTAGACATACAGTTAAACTGTCTTTCTCATCCTACTTTCAGTCCTCTTGTCTCAATCTTCATGTCCTGTCCCTGGGCCAGCATAGCTTCCCATAGGATCCAGACATCTGAATTAGTGAGCTTTTAGAACAAGGATAAGTATGTTTTACACTTTGCAATTTTTATCCTCATCATGCTCTGAAAATGGTGGGACCTATATACTGACCAGTATTTCCTGGGATTAATTGACATTTAGTAGCTAGTCCCCTTTTTGTTTAGTAATATAGCACTTCATAGATATTATTTTTGAATCATTTCAGAGTGTCTCCTAATCTATAATAATCAAATTATTCTTGGAAGACTTGTAAGTCAGTTTATCTTTTCTTTTCTTTTTTCTTTTTTTGATGTAGGGAGATAGGGTCTTACTCTATAGCGCAGGCTGGAGTGCAGTGCCACAATATTGGCTCACTGCAACCTCTGTCTCCCAGGTTTAAGTGATTCTCCCACCTCAGCCTCCCAAGTAGCTGGGACTACAGGTGTGCACTACTATGCCTGGTTAGTTTTTTTTTTTTTTTTTTTTTTTTTTTTTTTTTTTTTTTAGAGACGGGGTTTCACCATGTTGCTGAGGTTGGTCTTGAACTCCTGGGCTCAAGACATCCACCCTCCTCAGCCTCCCAGAATGCTGTGATTACAGGTGTGAGTCACCATGCCTGGCCCAATTTATTATTTCTATAGTATTGTATTTCACCAAAACAATAGTTTTGATTTCTATCTTCCCTCCTTCTGAACTTCAAAGACTGATCCCAATCAAAATACAATTGTTTTCACTCTTCTATTTACTTATCATGCAAGTCAGCTCCTAGCTCATTTTTTTCACATTATGCCCCTCCTATATGTTTTTCTTAAAGTCTGTGTTCCAGTATCCTCTTCCACATAAAAAACAACACCACTCTTTTCATTTGAAAAACTATGTCCATCTTGTGAGTCTCAGTTTAAACTCTACCTACTCCACAAACCCTTCCTTTATTTACCCCAGTGGAATTAATATGACTTTCTTGAGTCATGTGTATATCTCCCTTTGGTAGTAGATTACAAACTCCTCTGAGTCTGGTGAAGAGTTTTATTCATCTTTTCAACTTTATATATTCTATAGCTTTAATATAATGCTTTACATATTTAGTTGTTTTGGTGAATAAAAGTGAATATTATGTGCACATTATGATTCTTATTTTTTTCTTATTTTCCCTTCTTAGGGAAAGAATCAAATTATTAATATAATGTATTCTCCAAATATACCTACAAAAAGCCTTATATAACTCACAGTTCAATGCAATCTTATCTACCATAGAACTTAAGCCTGCTTATTGGGATGAGACTGATTTTTATTTATGTTCCAGGCACACTAATTTGGCCACTGATAAGATGTGTGACTTTTGACTCACCAATCTCAGTATGAGTTCTAATTTTCTCATTTAAGATGAGTAATAATTAATTACCCTCTTACTATTTGATTTTTCTGTTTGCTGGATAAACTGGATGACTTAATTTATAAAACATTTTTTAACCAGAGCCTAAAACATGCTATTAACTTACAAGTGGAAACTCATTTTATTATTTTCTTATGTACATTGATTTCTCAAATGTCTTCTTTTTATTTGGGAGGAAAGTGGAGCAAAATATTGGAATAGGATTCTCCAGTGACCGTTCTCCCATAAGAACATGGGAAATGGATAATTTTTTCCTCCCATAGGAAATGGATAATTTGAATAATTATCTGTGCATTAAATATCTTTACAAGAGCTAAGAAAACCAGGTGAGTGATCACAGCCTCTGGTTATAACATAATGATAAGAAAAGAGACATTGAAGGGGGTAGGAAGGACAATTTTACCTTAAACATGTTATCCATCCCCCAACATCAGGGAACAGTGCAAAGAGAGAGATACTATCTTAGGGAAAGACAGAGAAGTAAGCATTGGACTTTGCTTGGACCTCAATCCTGGGCCATGCCATAGTAAAACCCAGCACCAGACAGACCTACATGCCAATATCTCTAAACTGAACCTCTAGATCTGCCTCAGTGCCAGATGGAAACTCATAGACAAGTATGAGATGGACTTGAATTCTGGCCTGCATCACCACTGGCTGACTATAGCAGCTTTGGACTCCAAATAACCCATAACTACATGCAGATCTCAATGGCCATGAGCTTTGGGTGCACCCCACTGCTGTGCCAGCCTCAGAAGGGATCACTGAATTCTAGCCTGGCCCTATACCAGTCTCAGAAGCCATAGAATTCCAACCCACTGCTGCACTGGCCACAGAAGTCATAGGCTTAGAGTACCCCCAGGTCTTCAATGACTGCAGGGGTTAGGAAACCCCTAAAAACGACAGGTTTAGGAGACACACCAGATGACTGGTTCAAAATTTCTGGACAGGATTATTGTTGAAAAATATTCCCAGACAAAGCAATACTGTGAAGACTGATATAAGTACCTACCTTTTCAATGGGCAGACGTCAACTTATAACCATAAAGGTCAAGAACAATCAGGGAAGCATGACATCACCAAGTGGACAAAGTAAGGTGCTGGCAATTGCCCCTGAAGAGATGGAGATGTATAAATTGAGTGATAGCAAATACAAAACAACTATTTTAAAGAAGCTTAACAAACTTTAATAAAATGCGCAGAAACAATTCAAGTAAATAAGGAAAATAATAACTAACCAAAATAAAAACTATTACAAAGAAATTGAAAGAATAATATAAAAATCAAACAGAAATGCTGAGCTGAATATTACAATGAATAAAATGAAAAATATAATAGAGCATCCACAGCAGAATTGCTGAAGCAGAAGAAAGAATATGTAGACAGAAAGACAGGTTATTGAAAAATACATAGACAGAGGAGAAAAAAAGAACTAAAAAGAATAGAGAAAGCTTATGGGATTTAGGGGATAGCATCAAAAGATAAAATGTACAATGCACAAGTTATTGGCATTCAAGAGTGAGTAGAGAAAGATAAGGGAGTAGAAATATTATTTAAAGAAATAATAGCAAAATACTTTCCAAACCCAGGGAAAGATATAAATATCTAGGTTAAAGAAGATCAAGATCACCAATGAGATTCAATACACCTAAGACTACTCCAAGACATATTATAATAAAACTGTCAAAGCTCAGACAAAAAGGGGATCTTGAAAGCAGCAAGAGAAAATAAATAAACAAATAACATATAAAGAAGCTCCAATATGTTTAGCAAGACTTCTCAGCAAAAATCTTACAGGCCAGGAGAAAGCAGAATAATATACTCAGGAGGTGGCACCTAAAATGGCCGAATAGGAACAGCTCCAGCCTCCATCTCCCAGTGTGAGTGACACAGAAGACGGGTGATTTCTGCATTTTCAACTGAGGTACCAGGTTCATCTCACTGGGGAGTGCTGGACAATCGGTACTGGTCAGCTGGTGCAGCCCGACCAGGGAGAGCTAAAGCAGGGTGAGGCATCACCTCACCTGGGAAGCACAAGGGGGAAGGGAATCCCTTTTCCTAGCCAAGGGAAACTGAGACACACAACACCTGGAAAATTGCGTAACTCCCACCCTAATACTGTGTTTTACCAAGGGTCTTAGCAAACGGCACACAAGGAGATTATATCCCACACCAGGCCCGAAGGGCCCTGCCCATGGAGCCTCCCTCATTGCTAGCACAGCTGTCAGAGATCTAACTGCAAGGCGGCAGCGAGGCTGGGGGGGAGGGGTGCCCACCATTGCTGAGGCTAATGTAGGTAAACAAAGCCACTGGGGAAGCTCAAACTGGGTGGAGCCCACCGGAGCTCAGGCAGACCTGCCTCCCTCTGTAGACTATTCCTCTGGGGACAGGGCATAGCTAAACAAAAAGCAGCAGAAACCTCAGCAGAGGTAAATGCCCCTGTCTGATAGCTTTGAGGAGAGCAGTGGATCTCCCAGCATGAAGGTTGAGATCTAAGAATGGACAGACTGCCTGCTTAAGTGAGTCCCTGACCCCTGAGTAGCCTAACTGGGAGATACCCTCCACTAGATGCAGACTGACACCTCACATCTCACACGGCAGGGTACACCCCTGAGACGAAGCTTCCAGAGCAAGAATCAGAGAGAGCAACACTCTCTGTTCAACAATATTCTATCTTCTGCAGCCTCCGCTGCTGATACTCAGGCAAACAGGGTCTGGAGTGAACCTCAAGCAAACCCTAACAGACCTACAGCTGAGGGTCCTGACTGTTAGAAGGAAAACTAACAAACAGAAAGGACACCCACACCAAAACCCCATCAATACATCACCATCATCAAAGACCAAAGGCAGATAAAACCACGAAGATGGGGGAAAAAGCAGTGCAGAAAAGCTGGAAATTCAAAAAATCAGAGTGCATCTCCCCCGAAATTAAGGCAATAATTAATAAGTCTACCAACCAAAAAAAGTCCATGACCAGACGAATTCACAGCTGAATTCTACCAGAGGTACAAGGAGGAGCTGGTACCATTCCTTCTGAAACTATTCCAATCAATAGGAAAAGAGGGAATCCTCCCTAACTCATTTTATGAGGCCAACATCATCCTGATACCAAAGCCTGGCAGAGACACAACAAAAAAAGAGAATTTTAGACCAATATCCCTGATGAACATCGATGCAAAAATCCTCAATAAAATACTAGCAAACCGGATTCAGCAGCACATCAAAAAGCTTATCCACCATGATCAAGTGGGCTTCATCCCTGGGATGCAAGGCTGGTTCAACATTCGCAAATCAATAAACATAATCCAGCATATAAACAGAACCAAAGACAAAAACCACGTGATTATCTCAATAGATGCAGAAAAGACTTTTGACAAAATTCAACAGCCTTCATGCTAAAAACGCTCAATAAATTTGGTATTGATGGAACATACCTCAAAATAATAAGAGCTATTTATGACAAACCCACAGACAATATCATACTGAATGGGCAAAAACTGGAAAAATTCCCTTTGAAAACTGGCACAAGACAGGGATGCCCTCTCTCAGCACTCCTATTCAACATAGTGTCGGAAGTTCTGGCTAGGGCAATCAGGCAAGAGAAAGAAATCAAGGGTACTCAGTTAGGAAAAGAAGAAGTCAAATTGTCCCTCTTTGCAGATGACATGATTGTATATTTAGAAAACCCCATTGTCTCAGCCCAAAATCTCCTTAAGCTGATAAGCAACTTCAGCAAAGTCTCAGGATACAAAATTAATGTGCAAAAATCACAAGCATTCTTATACACCAGTAACAGACAAACAGAGAGCCAAATCATGAATTAACTTCCATTCACAATCACTTCAAAGAGAATAAAATAACTAGGAATCCAACTTACAAGGGATGTAAAGGACCTCTTCAAGGAGAACTACAAACCACTGCTCAGTGAAATAAAAGAGGACACAAACAAATGGAAGAACATACCATGCTCATGGATAGGAAAAATCAATATCATGAAAATGGCCATACTGCCCAAGGTAATTTATAGATTCAATGCCATCCCCATCAGGCTACCAATGAGTTTCTTCACAGAATTGGAAAAAACTGCTTTAAAGTTCATATGGAACCAAAAAAGAGCCCGCATCGCCAAGACAATCCTAAGTCAAAAGAACAAAGCTGGAGGCATCATGCTACCTGACTTCAAACTATACTACAAGGCTACAGTAACCAAAACAGCATGGTACTGGTACCAAAACAGAGATATAGACCAATGGAACAGAACAGAGTCCTCAGAAATAATACCACACATCTACAGCCATCTGATCTTTGACAAACCTGAGAGAAACAAGAAATGGGGAAAGGATTCCCTATTTAATAAATGGTGCTGGGAAAATTGGTTAGCCATAAGTAGAAAGCTGAAACTGGATCCTTTCCTTACTCCTTATACGAAAATTAATTCAAGATGGATTAGAGACTTAAATGTTAGACCCAATACCATAAAAACCCTAGAGGAAAACCTAGGTAGTACCATTCAGGACATAGGCATGGGCAAAGACTTCATGTCTAAAACACCAAAAGCAACAGCAGCAAAAGCCAAAATTGACAAATGGGATCTCTTTAAACTAAAGAGCTTCTGCACAGCAAAAGAAACTCCCATCAGAGTGAACAGGCAACCTACAGAATGGGAGAAAATTTTTGCAATCTACTCATCTGACAAAGGGCTAATATCCATTATCATTTAACCCTTTTCCCTGGCATTTTGTTAGGTACCAGTATCACAAAATTTAATAAGAAACTGTCCTTACTTTTACAAAAATAAACCTATAACCACTCTGGGAGATGTTGGGTGTAGTAAGAATGAAAGATATTAGCAATGTCAGAGATATACACAAATTATTAGGAGGCTGCAGAGGAGAGTTGACTGTGACACAGGAGATAGGCTGGAAAAAAACTATTATAAATAGAGTGATGTGGTACCCACATTTACATTAAAGGTAAAGGATTCTAAGATTCCCCTCCCCTGCATTGTGAAAGACAGCCCATAGATAGAACATATGTAGCTTGGCAAAGGTGAAGGTCAGGTCTTTTGGGGGCTCTTCAAATCATGCAGTTTTATTGTGCATATTTCTGTTTACTGGGACAGAGGTTTCTGTTCAGATGTTTTTTTTTTTTTTTTTTTTTCAACTTTAGAATAAGTTTATTCCTTGATAAAATATGCTTCATTGGGCCAGGCGCGGTGGCTCAAGCCTGCAACCCCAGCACTTTGGGAGGCCCAGACAGGTGGATCATGAGGTCAGGAGATCGGGACCATCCTGGCTAACATGGTGAAACCCCATCTCTACTAAAAAAAAAAAAAAATACAAAAAACTAGCCGGGCGAGGTGGCAGGCACCTGTAGTCCCAGCTACTCTGGAGGCTGAGGCAGGAGAATGGTGTGAACCTGGGAGGCGGAGCTTGCAGTGAGCCGAGATCCGGCCACTGCACTCCAGCCTGGGTGACAGAGCGAGACTCCGTCTCAAAAAAAAAAAAAAAAAAAAAAAAAAATATATATATATATATATAAATATATGCTTCATTGAGTAGGATCCCAGTGGGGGAACCTATAGCACTGTGTAGTAGATAGCTGTCATTTACAACTGCCCCCATCTTTTTTTTTTTTTTTTTTCTTTTAAATTTATTTATTATTATTATACTTTAAGTTGTAGGGTACATGTGCATAACGTGCAGGTTTGTTACATATGTATACTTGTGCCTTGTTGGTGTGCTGCACCCATCAACTCGTCATTTACATCAGGTATAACTCCCAATGCATCCCTCCCCCCTCCCCCCTCCCCCCTCCCCCCTCCCCCCTCCCCCCTCCCCATGATAGGCCCCGGTGTGTGATGTTCCCCTTCCTGAGTCCGAGTGATCTCATTGTTCAGTTCCCACCTATGAGTGAGAACATGCGGTGTTTGGTTTTCTGTTCTTGTGATATTTTGCTAAGAATGATGGTTTCCAGCTGCATCCATGTCTCTACAAAGGACACAAACTCATCCTTTTTGATGGCTGCATAGTATTCCATGGTGTATATGTGCCACATTTTCTTAATCCAATCTGTCACTGATGGACATTTGGGTTGATTCCAAGTCTTTGCTATTGTGAATAGTGCCGCAATAAACATACGTGTGCATGTGTCTTTATAGCAGCATAATTTATAATCCTTTGGGTATATACCCAGTAATGGGATGGCTGGGTCATATGGTACATCTAGTTCTAGATCCTTGAGGAATCGCCATACTGTTTTCCATAATGGTTGAACTAGTTTACAATCCCACCAACAGTGTAAAAGTGTTCCTATTTCTCCACATCCTCTCCAGCACCTGTTGTTTCCTGACTTTTTAATGATCGCCATTCTAACTGGTGTGAGATGGTATCTCATTGTGGTTTTGATTTGCATTTCTCTGATGGCCAGTGATGATGAGCATTTTTTCATGTGTCTGTTGGCTGTATGAATGTCTTCTTTTGAGAAATGTCTGTTCATATCCTTTGCCCACTTTTTGATGGGGTTGTTTGTTTTTTTCTTGTAAATTTGTTTGAGTTCTTTGTATGTTCTGGACATTAGCCCTTTGTCAAATGAGTAGATTGCAAAAATTTTCTCCCATTCTGTAGGTTGCCTGTTCACTCTGATGGTAGTTTCTTTTGCTGTGCAGAAGCTCTTTAGTTTAATGAGATCCCATTTGTCAATTTTGGCTTTTGCTGCCGTTGCTTTTGGTGTTTTAGACATGAAGTCTTTGCCCATGCCTATGTCCTGAATGGTACTACCTAGGTTTTCCTCTAGGATTTTTATGGTATTAGGTCTAACATTTAAGTCTCTAATCCATCTTGAATTAATTTTCGTATAAGGAGTAAGGAAAGGATCCAGTTTCAGCTTTCTACTTACGGCTAGCCAATTTTCCCAGCACCATTTATTAAATAGGGAATCCTTTCCCCATTTCTTGTTTCTCTCAGGTTTGTCAAAGATCAGATGGCTGTAGATGTGTGGTATTATTTCTGAGGACTCTGTTCTGTTCCATTGGTCTATATCTCTGTTTTGGTACCAGTACCATGCTGTTTTGGTTACTGTAGCTTTGTAGTATAGTTTGAAGTCAGGTAGCGTGATGCCTCCAGCTTTGTTCTTTTGACTTAGGATTGTCTTGGCGATGCGGGCTCTTTTTTGGTTCCATATGAACTTTAAAGCAGTTTTTTCCAATTCTGTGAAGAAACTCATTGGTAGCTTGATGGGGATGGCATTGAATCTATAAATAACCTTGGGCAGTATGGCCATTTTCACGATATTGATTCTTCCTATCCATGAGCATGGTATGTTCTTCCATTTGTTTGTGTCCTCTTTGATTTCACTGAGCAGTGGTTTGTAGTTCTCCTTGAAGAGGTCCTTTACATCCCTTGTCAGTTGGATTCCTAGGTATTTTATTCTCTTTGAAGCAATTGTGAATGGAAGTTCATTCCTGATTTGGCTCTCTGTTTGTCTGTTACTGGTGTATAAGAATGCTTGTGATTTTTGCACATTAATTTTGTATCCTGAGACTTTGCTGAAATTGCTTATCAGCTTAAGGAGATTTTGGGCTGAGACAATGGGGTTTTCTAAATATACAATCATGTCATCTGCAAACAGGGACAATTTGACTTCTTCTTTTCCTAACTGAATACCCTTGATTTCTTTCTCTTGCCTAATTGCCCTAGCCAGAACTTCCAACACTATGTTGAATAGGAGTGGTGAGAGAGGGCATCCCTGTCTTGTGCCAGTTTTCAAAGGGAATTTTTCCAGTTTTTGCCCATTCAGTATGATATTGGCTGTGGGTTTGTCATAGATAGCTCTTATGATTTTGAGGTACGTTCCATCAATACCGAATTTATTGAGCGTTTTTAGCATGAAGGGCTGTTGAATTTTGTCAAAAGCCTTTTCTGCATCTATTGAGATAATCATGTGGTTCTTGTCTTTGGTTCTGTTTATATGCTGGATTATGTTTATTGATTTGCGAATGTTGAACCAGCCTTGCATCCCAGGGATGAAGCCCACTTGATCATGGTGGATAAGCTTTTTGATGTGTTGCTGAACCCGGTTTGCCAGTATTTTATTGAGGATTTTTGCATCGATGTTCATCAGGGATATTGGTCTAAAATTCTCTTTTTTTGTTGTGTCTCTGCCAGGCTTTGGTATCAGAATGATGTTGGCCTCATAAAATGAGTTAGGGAGGATTCCCTCTTTTTCTATTGATTGGAATAGTTTCAGAAGGAATGGTACCAAGTCCTCCTTGTACCTCTGGTAGAATTCAGCTGTGAATCCATCTGGTCCTGGACTTTTTTTGGTTGGTAGGCTATTAATTATTGCCTCAATTTCAGAGCCTACTATTGGTCTATTCAGGGATTCAACTTCTTCCTGGTTTAGTCTTGGAAGAGTGTAAGTGTCCAGGAAATTATCCATTTCTTCTAGATTTTCCAGTTTATTTGCATAGAGGTGTTTATAGTATTCTCTGATGGTAGTTTGTATTTCTGTGGGGTCGGTGGTGATATCCCCTTTATCATTTTTAATTGCGTAGATTTGATTCTTCTCTCTTTTCTTCTTTATTAGTCTGGCTAGTGGTCTGTCAATTTTGTTGATCTTTTCAAAAAACCAACTCCTAGATTCATTGATTTTTTGGAGAGTTTTTTGTGTCTCTATCTCCTTCAGTTCTGCTCTGATCTTAGTTATTTCTTGCCTTCTGCTAGCTTACGAATGTGTTTGCTCTTGCTTCTCTAACTCTTTTAATTGTGATGTTAGAGTGTCAATTTTAGATCTTTCCTGCTTTCTCTTGTGGGCATTTAGTGCTATAAATTTCCCTCTACACACTGCTTTAAATGTGTCCCAGAGATTCTGGTATGTTGTATCTTTGTTCTCATTGGTTTCAAAGAACATCTTTATTTCTGCCTTCATTTCGTTATGTACCCAGTAGTCATTCAGGAGCAGGTTGTTCAGTTTCCATGTAGTTGAGCAGTTTTGATTGAGTTTCTTAGTCCTGAGTTCTAGTTTGATTGCACTGTGGTCTGAGAGACAGTTTGTTATAATTTCTGTTCTTGTACATTTGCTGAGGAGTGCTTTACTTCCAATTACGTGGTCAATTTTGGAGTAAGTACGATGTGGTGCTGAGAAGAATGTATATTCTGTTGATTTGGGGTGGAGAGTTCTGTAGATGTCTATTAGGTCTGCTTGCTGCAGAGATGAGTTCAATTCCTGGATATCCTTGTTAACTTTCTGTCTCGTTGATCTGTCTAATGTTGACAGTGGAGTGTTGAAGTCTCCCATTATTATTGTATGGGAGTCTAAGTCTCTTTGTAAGTCTCTAAGGACTTGCTTTATGAATCTGGGTGCTCCTGTATTGGGTGCATATATATTTAGGATAGTTAGCTCTTCCTGTTGAATTGATCCCTTTACCATTATGTAATGGCCTTCTTTGTCTCTTTGGATCTTTGATGGTTTAAAGTCTGTTTTATCAGAGACTAGTATTGCAACCCCCGCTTTTTTTTGTTCTCCATTTGCTTGGTAAATCTTCCTCCATCCCTTTATTTTGAGCCTATGTATGTCTCTGCGTGTGAGATGGGTCTCCTGAATACAGCAGACTGATGGGTCTTGACTCTTTATCCAGTTTGCCAGTCTGTGTCTTTTAATTGGAGCATTTAGTCCATTTACATTTAAGGTTAAGATTGTTATGTGTGAACTTGATCCTGCCATTATGATATTAACTGGTTATTTTGCTCGTTAGTTGATGCAGTTTCTTCCTAGCCTCGATGGTCTTTACATTTTTGCATGTTTTTGCAATGGCTGGTACCGGTTGTTCCTTTCCATGTTTAGTGCTTCCTTCAGGATCTCTTGTAAGGCAGGCCTAGTGGTGACAAAATCTCTAAGCATTTGCTTATCTGTAAAGGATTTTATTTCTCCTTCACTTATGAAACTTAGTTTGGCTGGTTATGAAATTCTGGGTTTAAAATTCTTTTCTTTAAGAATGTTGAATATTGGCCCCCACTCTCTTCTGGCTTGTAGAGTTTCTGCCGAGAGATCTGCTGTTAGTCTGATGGGCTTCCCTTTGTGGGTAACCCGACCTTTCTCTCTGGCTGCCCTTAAGATTTTTTCCTTCATTTCAACTTTGGTGAATCTGGCAATTATGTGTCTTGGAGTTGCTCTTCTCGAGGAGTATCTTTGTGGCGTTCTCTGTATTTCCTGGATTTGAATGTTGGCCTGCCCTACTAGGTTGGGGAAGTTCTCCTGGATGATATCCTGAAGAGTGTTTTCCAACTTGGTTCCATTTTCCCCCTCACTTTCAGGCACCCCAATCAGACGTAGATTTGGTCTTTTTACATAATCCCATACTTCTTGCAGGCTTTGTTCATTTCTTTTTCTTCTTTTTTCTTTTGGTTTCTCTTCTCGCTTCATTTCATTCATTTGATCCTCAATCGCTGATACTCTTTCTTCCAGTTGATCGAGTCGGTTACTGAAGCTTGTGCATTTGTCACGTATTTCTCGTGTCATGGTTTTCATCTCTTTCATTTCGTTTAGGACCTTCTCTGCATTAATTACTCTAGCCATCAATTCTTCCACTTTTTTTTCAAGATTTTTAGTTTCTTTGCGCTGGGTACGTAATTCCTCCTTTAGCTCTGAGAAATTTGATGGACTGAAGGCTTCTTCTCTCATCTCGTCAAAGTCATTCTCCGTCCAGCTTTGATCCGTTGCTGGCGATGAGCTGCGCTCCTTTGCCGCGGGAGATGCGCTCTTATTTTTTGAATTTCCAGCTTTTCTGCCCTGCTTTTTCCCCATCTTTGTGGTTTTATCTGCCTCTGGTCTTTGATGATGGTGATGTACTGATGGGGTTTTGGTGTAGGTGTCCTTCCTGTTTGATAGTTTTCCTTCTAACAGTCAGGACCCTCAGCTGTGGGTCTGTTGGAGATTGCTTGAGGTCCACTCCAGACCCTGTTTGCCTGGGTATCAGCAGCAGAGGCTGCAGAAGATAGAATATTTCTGAACAGCGAGTGTACCTGTCTGATTCTTGCTTTGGAAGCTTCCTCTCAGGGGTGTACTCCACCCTGTGAGGTGTGGGGTATCAGACTGCCCCTAGTGGGGGATGTCTCCCAGTTAGGCTGCTCAGGGGTCAGGGACCCACTTGAGCAGGGAGTCTGTCCCTTCTCAGATCTCAACCTCCGTGTTGGGAGATCCACTGCTCTCTTCAAAGCTGTCAGACAGAGTCGTTTGCGTCTGCAGAGTTTTCTGCTGCTTTTGTTGTTGTATAGTTGTGCCCTGTCCTCAGAGGTGGAGTCTCAGTTGAAAATGCAGAAATCACCGGTCTTCTGTGTTGCTCGCGCTGGGAGTTGGAGACTGGAGCTGTTCCTATTTGGCCATCTTGCTCCGCCCCCCTCTGTTCAGATGTTATTTTGTGAGTTTAAAAATTTAAAAATTCCTTTTCGTCGCTTCTTGGCCTTTTGGCTAAGATCAAGTGTGTGAAATTCCTGTTCATCAAATGTTTAAGAAATGTCCTGTTTCTCCCACTTTGGCTCACTAATATAACAAAATTACATGGTTATTTTTGCAATTCTTTCTACTTACTGGGAATTGTGCTCTAATGTTTTAGCACTTCTTTCCATTTAGTTATTCAACGTTCTGTAAAATATGTTTCATTATCACCACTTACAAACAAGAGAAGTGATATCTCAAAATCCAGGTTCTTAACCACCCATAATCTTACCTAATATAGAGGTTGGGTTGGCTTAATTTCTAGGGTTCATTCAGACCCAATAAATAATTCTTTGTTTTGTTTTGTTTTGTCTTTTAGATGGAGTCTAGCTCTGTTGCCAGGCTGGAGTGCAGTGGTGCAATCTCTGCTCACTGCAACCTCCGCCTCCCAGGTTCAAGTGATTCTCCTGCCTCAGCCTCCAGAGTAGCTGGGATTGCAGGCATCCGCCACCACACCTAGTTAATTTTGTTTGTTTTTGTGGTTTTAGTAGAGATAGGATTTCACCATATTGGCCAGGATGGTCTCGATCTCCTGACCTGGTGACTTGCCTACCTCAGCCTCCTAAAGTGCTGGGATTACAGGCGTGAGCCACCGTGCCCGGCCAAACCCAATAAATAGTTCTATGTTACATATTTGCCCCATCGATCCTATAAAAAGTAAACAAACTTTACCCAAAATACAATTGATAGTTTTAAGAACTGAATCTGTCAGAGGAGAAAAGGTTTGGGGGTGGGGACAGGGTGACAAAGAAGGAAGTTACAATAAAACTGTGAACTCTAAACTGTATGATATTTTCCTATTGATGGAAACATATTTTTGGAAGAGGTTCAGATAGTATTTTTGTTTTCAGTTGTCCTTCCTATTCCCCAAATGCAGTTCCAGTCCTTGCTCAACTGGGTCCTGTCAGATTCTCCTCATCAGAAAGACCGTGTTAGTAACTGCGGCTGCTGTCAGTGGAGGGAGGACAGGCATTCCCTCCAGGGATCCTCTCTTCACTCCTCTTGATCCTCTGATTCCCCATGTAGTCTGCCAGACATGGCCCTTCACTTTATATACAGAAGAGATTTAGATATTCTTCCAATTCTTTTCTCCTACAAATAATAGGGTATATTAGTAATGACCTTGGTAACTTCAAAATGAATTTTAAACGTACAGTTTTATCTGTGACTCATAATACTTTGAAGTAGGTAAGGTAAGTTGATTATTTTAGCAATTTATCTGTCACATAGGCAAATCAAATTTTGTGGTTTTACATGTCTTCCTACAGTTTGTCAGGGTTCAACTGTGGAGAAATTAAAAGTCTAAATAATTCATTCAGGTCTAAGCCAGTGAAAATAGGAATATGCCTGTGCCCTGTGTCACCATAGTGATGCATAAATTGTCTATGTTATTTGGGATTTTGTTTTATATATTTTGTAGGTTTTTCTTATCCACCCACACTCTCATGCATACACATGGTCTCCTAAGGGCTGTTTTTCAGCAGTCTGGAGCTTCTCCCTCTTCCTTCCTCTTGCAACTCTGACTCCTGCTTCCCAGAGCTCTTAGGCTCCAATTCCCTCCTTATTCCCATTCTGTATTGTGTCTTTTATTGTATTCCTGGTTTTGACTCCTAAGGAACAACCCCTTCACAGTTAAATAAAGATTATAAATTCATTCTCTATGCACTTCATACCTGCCACCCTCCAATCTTACTTTCGCTTTTCTAATATTTTTGCCATTTTCCTTGATAGACTGGCTCAGTGAGAATAAGACATACTGGAATTACAGGAGGTCCTCAAGATAATAACCCTTAGAACAAAACTTCCAGCCTTGAGTTGGTGACTAACGACCCTTCTTCATGCCCTGGGCACTATCTTCATTCACTTCTGCCTTTCCTTCTCTCTTTGCCTTTGAATACATTAGCTTGTAAGTGTGGAACAAAAGCTAGTAAGACCTGCTAAGCCTAGAATTTGGCACAATTGGCCCAACCCTAATTAACTTTACACCCATAGCAAGTACAACTACAGGCTATTAAATTCCACATATTCCCTTTAAACACTATTTTCTGCATTACTTTCTTGTTATTTATTCCTTTGCTTATTGCATCCTCTGATCTTACCTTCTGCAAAATTTTTTCAGGAAAAAATCACAGCCTCTTGATTAGTTGTATTCTCAGGTATTTTATTCTTTTTGTGGCACTTGTAACTGGAATTGCCTCCTTGATTTGGCTCTTAGCTTGAACTTTATTGGTGTGCAGAAATGCTACTCCGTTTTGTACATTGATTTTATATCCTGGATCTTTACTGAAGTCCTTTATCTGTTCTAGGAGCCTTTTGCAGAGTATGAAGGGGACTTAAACTTCAGTAATGTCTTATTTTATTTTTAAAAACCTGAAGCAAATAAGGTGTTTTTTTTTTTTTAAAAGAAAAACCACAGCCCCAAATCTCACCTTTCCAAGTAGCTTTTCTTCTCCGGGGATCACAAAGGACTCCTATAGGGAATTAAATGTTTTGTGCTTGGAAGCAGAAAAAATCTCGAAATGACCTTTGCAGGGTAGAGCCAAATGGAAGATCTGGTGACTCAGGCATGAGTATCGTAGAGAAGCCTAGAGGAAAAAGTACATTTTCTGTTTCTTTAAGAGCTTTGGGATAATTATTTTTACCCTTAAGATGAAATTTCTGAGGATCACATAGGAGGATTATTTTTTTTCCTAACTCACTGACTCTTCCCTTTTCCTTCTATTTTCTCTAATATTTCTGCATGTTTTTCAATCATTCAACAAGCATCGATAAAGTACTCATCCCTAGAAGTAAAGCATCTGGGAACACACTTGCTCCTTTTCTCCTTTCATCATTCTATCTTGGTTTGTAATCAAAACTTGCCAGTGGCACACTAGGGCTTAGGAACTGGAGCTAATGGTCTCCAGTTCCAGCCAGGAATGAGATGAGAAAGCCAGAGAACTTGAAGCTCAAATACTAAAGGAGAGACCATCAGCCTAGGCTTTCCCAGGTTGCAAGATAGGCCCACAGAATAGTACCAAAGAAGCCCTGTTTTAAAAAGTAAAAGAGTTGCCAGGGTTCTATCTTGATAAAATTCAGGCAAGCCTGTAAGATACCTCTCTCAGGTGTAGTTTCAGATATTATTCAGTGCATCCAGTGACAGATAGCTAGCTGCTCTTCTGGGCATAGTTTTCTGTTCTCATCAGAAGTAGATTTTAGCAATTTTGATCAGAAATCTTTTAGACTACTTCCTGACTTCCACTGGTCCTGAGCTGTGGTCTTTGTCTTCAACCTCTGAAGTTACAGAAACTAATGTCATTCTTACTTTATAATTCAGGCATTGTAGGCATATTCTTTGTTTTAAAGTCACTAAATTTCTGTATTCAGAGTTGAAAACTCCAAATTTTCTTAACTTGGCTCCAAAATATGCACTTTTTAGCTCTCATACTTCCTGCTAATATTCTACAGACAAATTGCAACTTTCCTGCATTTCTGCTACCACCAAGCACCCAGAGGATGGCAAAAGAGAGAAGGTCCCAGAGCATATAAGCCTCTTTACCTGAGACAGGTTGCAGTTGTTACCTATTCCCTTTACAGACTACTTCAGCAGTATTGACCCAGGAATGGAAAAGAGCACAGATAGGGACTGAAGACAGAGATCTCTCCAGTCTTCTGGCTAATCTTGGTATAGCCACCTTTAACATCCTCTAGCCAGACTCACAGAAAATGTGAAGCATGGGGTTTGACTCCATTAATATTGGAGCTCTTGTTAGTTCCAGAAGTATCTGGGGCAGTTATAATTGTAGTGCCTCAGAAACTCTGACCTCTGGGAACTTCTTAATCCCTTTTCCCTTGGGACCAAAAGGTCCTCCTGGGATAAACAGGCAGTTAGATGGGAGAAGAAAACGATTTTCTTTCTTCCCATGACAAAGAACCCCTGGTAATCCAGTGCTATATTGACTGCATGTCCTGTAGGCAGTAAGTACATCTCCTGGGTACAGGGATCTGATGTCCACATCCGTCTGTGTTCATATTCACTTGCCTATGCACACTGAACACCTTCTGTGGATCCAATAAGTGAATAGAAATTTTAGTGGGCTTCCTGCTTGTTTTGTTTGATAGGCATTGCCCAAACCATGCTATTGAATGGATTGGTGTTAATCTATCATGGCTTTTATCAAGGTATTATGATAAAAATGCAAGAGAAAACTGAACAAAATCTTACTGAGAAAATGCAATGTGATATTCAGAGAGAAAAGATCTATAATAATTTTTGTTGTGGTGAGAGGTTTAAAAATGGAATTTATAAATAATCCGATGTTAGTTAGGAACCATGTTTTTCCTTTAGGCTTTATTCTCATTTTGAACCTTATATGAATTATTCACACTTATCAACTAATGGAAACAAACATCATAAGTTTCTTCAAGGCCGTTCTTTTGTTTTATTTTTTTTTCCTGTATTTTCCAACATTCTTCCTATTTCTCTTCCCTTTAGAAAAGTGAAAACTCCAGTGGATTTAAAATATATCTTTCTAATTAATTTTTGGTATGCTTATACAGGGCTATATTTATTTATGGAAAAATTCATTTAAAACTGAATTTATACAAATGTCACTGGGTTATAAATCTAATGTTATTCTTTTTTATCAATGCTGTATCTTAAAATTTATACATGTTGCTCTGTATAAGTTAACTTTATTATTTTTGACTGCTGTTCACTACTGAGGAAAGATCATTTGAGAATTTTACCCAATGCCTGTGAATTATGATGCTTTCCTTTCTGGACAGTGGAAACAGATACTATTTCAGGCTCTGTGAGATGATTGGATACTGCTCTCACTAATTCTTTTAGGTGCCCTCCTCCCTTCCTCCACCTTGGGTAGTGTCCTCATCTGCATATATTCTTTCATTACTTGAGGAAGATCGTCTGTAGATTTTCAGGCTTCTGTCTGTGTGCAGCTTTCTTTTCTCCAGTATTCTTTCTTGAGAGCTTTAGCAGCTTTTGTCTTTGTGTACTCCAATTACATCTCCTCAACTTAGGGACCGCACTGAGTTTCATTTGGTCTATCTTTCTTCCCTGCACTGCAGCCTGAAAACTCTTTCAAGACAGAAAACTGGGGCAGTTGTAGGGCCTGCCTCATTTGTTTCACATATTTCAGGGATTACTGTCCTTACTTTCCTGATATCTAGTGTCTTGAAACTCGTTGTTTACTATATTTTATTCCAATTTTGGTTTGTTTCATCTTAGGTCAGTTAAGAAAGCAAATTCAGTCCCTTTCATCACATCTTGGCTAGAAGCTGAATAATATGATAATTTTTAGAGTAATTTGATTCACCTCTCATCAGTATTTGTTGTAGCTGATCTCAAAAGATGCCCACCCCCAATGCAGCATGCTAGTGAAGAATCAATACTTTGTATGAGCCCCTTATTTTCAATCTGAGATGAGTGTTAGATTCACTTTTGATTGAAAGAATGTGTTGGAAGTGAAACTGCTTGAATTCTGAGACAATATATTAAGAGGCCTTGTAGCTGCTACCAGGATCTCACAGTTAAGTTGTTTATGGGAATAACTGACTGCACTGAGACAGTTTTGCTGTGATGAAGCCCACATTAGCTATATGGAAAAAACTCATAAACAGAGGCCTATGCTCAGTCATGCTCTGATGTTTGAACCATCTCAACACAGGGGACAGGCATGTGAATAAAAAAGTCATATTAGACATCCCAGCTGCAATACATGTCACATGAGGAAGAACCAAGAAATTCAGCTAACAGCTACATGGTACAGCCTAGCTGTCATGGTCACATCCAATTACTCAATCCATCCCAGTTCATGATCCAGTCATTGTTGTGCGGAAAAGATTACCCCACTGTTTCCTGTCTGAATTCGCAATGCAAAAATTCATTAGCATAATAAATGCTTATTTAGATGACACTAATAGATAACCAGAATAGAAATCAACAGTCAATCCCTCTTAGACCTGGGAAAGTAGGGCCCTGGCCCTGGTGTCTGACACATTATGGGACCCAAGAGTTGGAGGATTTAGCTTATCAGAGAAGCAAGAAATTATTAAGACTGAAATGGAAACATATGGAATGAAAATAGTTATGAAAGACTTGCACGAAGAAGTTGCATAATTTCTATTGAATAGGATTTGACAATGTTGGAGTATACCTAAATTAAGCCAATTGGTTGTCTTGGATTTGATGGAATCGTTCTGAAATCGAACAGCCCTCATTCCTACTATATGATATGGGCATCTGACCCAGAGAAGACCGGGTCTCCTAGGCTGTGAAGGAAAGAGCAGGTGTGTAAGACTGTGAGCCAGGGGACCCAGAGAATCCCAAGAACACCTGAGCAGGGAAAGGAATAGGATATAGCCTTCTCACAGTGACCACTTCAAGTTAGATGCTGAAAGGGCCAAATGCCACTTAGTGGTGTGCAGTGAAGTGTAAATCTGTCTTGTTCTCCAAATGAGTCCTTGGGACTAGGCCAAGACTGCCTCCCAAGAGAGGCAGGACCATGTACCTAAGTTCCAGTCATGTGAGATATCTCAGGGATACCTGGGGCCACGTAGATATCAGGTCTGGAATGGTGGGATCAGCAGCCCAGGTGATCTCAACCTGACCTCATCACCCTCATTTCATCCACCTCCCACGCAATCTGGTCTAAGGCACTCAGAAATGTATTTCTGAAGCTCGTTCCCACAACCTGCCTGCATGATTAAGACATGGTCTGACCCCGTCCCTGTTTGATGTTGCTCTCAGTCTATACCTTGGACACATTCCTTAACCACAATGCATTCATAAAATTTGATCAGAGAGACCATACCTCATAAGTGTGTCCTGTGTCTAGAATGGAATATGCTATCAATCAATGCGGCCAGTAATTATTCATCACCAGGAGAAAGAAATTCCTGGCCTTCACTCTGTTGGACTCCAGCCCCGTGTACCAAGACATCACCTGTGCACTGTGGCTGGTCTCTGTGCTGAAGGCACCTGAATCACAGGAACTAAAGGTAGGGAGAAAGAGAAGGAAAGATGGACAAAATCTGTGCAATTGAAGAAGAAACCTAAGACCGCCGAAGATGAGAACAGCGTTGTTAGACTCCTGGCAGACTCGAGAGCCCGAGAATAACAAACCGGTCACCAGGGCCCAGCGGCGTAGGCTCGGGGCTGTTCTCCTTCGCTGCAACTGAGGTCCAGGGCAGGACAGGGCGCTCGCTGGTTACCATGGACACGGCGAGCGGATGCACACCAATCAGAAGACAGCGTTCCTCGCTCCTTTAAATACACCTCACCCAAAGCAACCTCCTCCATTCTGCTGGAACACAAACGCGCTTCTACGTTTCTGTGGAGGAACTTGATTGGTCCTGTAAACCTTGTCCCGCTGGACAAAGACTTGCGAAGGAAAACGAAGTGCCACCAGGACTCCGTGGCCCTCCCTGCCTCCCTCTCCTTTTTCCCTCCATGGCAGTGAAGCTGTGGACGCTTCTCTTCAGGACGGTGAGGTCCAGATGAGTGAGACGCCACATACCGGCAGAGTCCCGGAAGGGTCACCCCAGTAAAAGAGTGGGAAATCCAAGGAAAAGGAATGCAATGGAAGAAACTAAAGAGACTAGGATTAAGAGGATCAAAAGGCAAAAGAGAATAGGGAGACATGAAGGCGAAATGAGGAGAGAGCCCACTGCGAGCAATGCCTCCAATCCCCTCTGCAGCAGCAAAAGCAGAGGGAGAGCTGGAGGAGTCTTGAACCCCTAAATCCATAGTCCGTGTTGCTTTGAAGGAACCTCCAGGGCCATCTTGGAAGAATGTGTGCAGAGCAGCAGGCTCGTTTCAAAGCAGGACTCCACCCCGTTGAGCACACAGCCTTTCAGCAAACTGTTTCACCTATAGGACTCTCCCTTCCGCTCCAGGTGCTCTTTTAGGATGCAAACCTTTCCCATTCCAAATTTGGAATAAATTAGCAACACACTGCTATTTTCAGTTTTCTGTACAAACTTGAAAATTCTGAATGCAGAAAAACTTAAGAAATGAATTAAGGAATGAAAATAATTACAATTTAATTGGTGGACTTTGATAAAATTAAGATAATCTGCCATTGTTGTATGCAACATCATTGCAATATTTAGATATGATATGTAAAGTTCATTTATTTCCAAATTACAGTAATTGGTTTAAGATTTTAGTGACAATTCTAGTTACTACTACTTCAGCGGAATGAAGTTTTCTAAATTTAAGTCAAGAAAAAAATTCTACCTTAAGACTAAAATGATTCAAGAAGAGCTTATCTAATTTGGCATTAATGTCAACAGAATATTTAGCATGTAAAAATCAGGATTTCAGTAACAATGATTTTGTGGAAATAAAAGTAGTAAAACTACATTTTTCTGAATAAACATAATTAATGATTTTATATGTCTTTTTTGGGCAGTTTTTACATTTATTTAAACAGAAAACGTGCACACGAGCTGTCTACTCATTTTCTTCACTGCGCAGCCTGGCATTGGGATTGGCGACTCTGATGGCCAGTTGGGCAGCTCTTTCCACGAAGGCTTTGCGGTTCTTGGAGGAAACATTGTGAGCAATCTTGGCACAGTAAGATTTATTGCACATCAGCAGCACTTCCAGCTCCTTGACGTTGTGGACGAGGAACTCCCGGAAGCCAATGGGCAGCATGTGCTTTGTTTTTTTGTTGCTCCCATAACCAATGTTGGGCATCAAGATCTGGCCCTTGAGTCTTCTACCAACCCTGTTGTCAACACCTCTGGGTTTCCACCAGTTATGCTTAATTTTGACATATCGGTCTGACTGGTGCTGGATGAACTTCTTGGTTCTCTTTTTGACGATCTTGGGCTTCACAAGGGGTCTGAGGGCGGCCATGATGCCGAGGAGGAGATGGCTGCCACCTCCGTAGGCAGCGCCGAGGAAATTATATCTCATTTTATGTGTTGGATCCACTGTTTATGAATAGAACCTCCTGACATACGTAATCTTACATATAAAATAAATATTCTGTTTTGTAATTCAAATTTTAGCCTTACCACTCGAGTATTTTATATTAATGAGTTTATCCTAACATGGTACATTGCAACACGGCCTATTGCCATGAAATTCACAAGTTTTCTATTTTGAATCCAAGAACAAATGAAAATGTCTTTTCAGACATTTGTTTTATTGTCGACTGTTATGGAAGATACCGGTGAGCATGCTATTGTATGAATCTTTAGAGAGACTGTGATCAACATTCAAAGACTTTGGGAATGCAGTGATTATGGACTAAAGAGTATATGTGGTCAAGTGAAAAGTAAATTTAGCATGTCCAGAAAATGAATTATTGTTCACATTTTCCTGCATATTCTGATCAAGAATTGCATTTGAGTTCACCATCAACTGAGAAGGGTAAGAATCTTGGAGGGTGAAGAGAAGCCAGCATCTGTGGGCAACGGATATAATGGATATGGATGGATGGATATAATGCGCTGTCATGAGTAATGCTGAAGTTAGTATTAAATAAATGCTACTAAGGAATTGTGGAGGCAAGATCTGTATAATTTCCTCAAAACATGTTCCAAAGGGTCATAGTATTGTGAGTAATAGCAGCATTGCTTCAATTTTCTTGAGGTGGAAAATATAGAATTAACTAGGAATGGCACATTTGACAATATAAAAGAATGAACAAATGCTACCTGTATTGAACTGGAAGAAATGGCACCTTGAGACTGCAAAGAATCTTTATGTAAACTGATTGGACAATATATACATATATAAGGACTTTTCTCTAACTGTTATTCTAACTTTTTAATGATAAGCCTATATACATTTTATAATAGGCTTATAAATATTAAAATGCATTTTAAACATTATTTATATTGACAAGGATTTTTCAAACTCCATAAGTGGCCTTTAATGCAGTTGAACGTGCCCTCTTAATACATCATAGTGCATTTTGAACTGATTTGTTCTGTGACTCTTTTGTTTCTGCCTCTCTTCCCCTGACCACTACTTCTGTTGTTTTCTCTCCATGCTACTCTCCCTACACCAGAAGTTAAGGATAATGTAGGGGCTCCTCAGGGGTTTTTGGTAGGTTTCCTTCTCTTCTTACTCTGTTCTTTTCCTGGGCCATCCCTTCTACTTCCATTGCTTCACTTATAATCCGTAATCAATTCCCATATTCATATCTTATTTGAGGGCCAAATCTGTAAGTCCAAAAATCAATAACCATGATAAAATTAACCTACACCATTTTGTTATAAGACCAACAGGTTTGTATGTCCACTGTTTAGTAACAGAACCATTACACTCAGATAGCAGGAATGCAGCAGAGATAGGATTTATTGATCATAGAGTGTCAAGCAAGGATATGGGAGAAGACGCTGAAATCCATCTCCCTGAGGGGTTCTGGGGAAGAATTTTTAAGGGGATGGAGGGTGACGGGATGGAAAATCAGAGTTGTTTACGTTCAGGGCAAGGAGAATGAAGTCATCTGGATGAGGAAACTGCAGACAACAAACAACTATGAGGCAGCAGGTCAGAGAGCAATCTGACTTAATAATCAATGCTGAAAGTGCTGCAAGCTTGGTTTATTTTTGTTTATCTATCTCCCGTCTTCCCTGATTAATTTTATACAGTTTATAGAAGTGATTCTCATTTCTTTTATCAAATTTTCAACTTTACCACATTATATACTCATTTTTTTTTCATGCTTTAATGCCTTTAGTTTTCCGCCCCCCTTAATATTTATAGATGTTATCTTCAGGAGTATCAGGTCTGTCTGGATGTTACTTAACCATGCCAGAAATGGAAAACTGTCTGATACTAGTACAAGCACTCGAGGTTTCTTATGATTTAGTTTGCTTTGTATACTTTTTTCCATTCTTATAGTTTTTATTCTGTGTTATATTTATATATATTCTGTGTTATATTTAAAGTGAATTTCTTCTGAACAGCATATAGGACAGACTTGCTTTTTTTTGAAAAAAAAATTCATCTATTTCTTCCATTCATTTAGACTTAGGTTTCTCAGCCAGAGCACTGTAAACATTTGGACTAGACACTTCTTTGTTGCTGCAGCTGGGAGTAGAGTGCTATTCTGTACATTGTAGGATTCATTTTTTTTAATTATTATACCTTAAGTTCTAGGGTACATGTGCACAACGTGCAGGTTTGTTACATAGGTATACATGTGCCATGTTGGTTTGCTGCACCCATCAACTCATCATTTATGTTAGGTATTTCTCCTAATGCTATCCCTCCCCTAGCCCCCCACCCTCCAACTGGCCCCAGTGTGTGATGTTCCCCACCCTTTGTCCAAGTGTTCTCATTGTTCAGTTCCCACTTATGAGTGAGAACATGCGGTGTTTGGGTTTCTATCCTTGTGATAGTTTACTGAGAATGATGGTTTCCAGCTTCATCCATGTCCCTACAAAGGACATGAACTCATCCTTTTTATGGCTTCATAGTATTCCATGGTGTATATGTGTCTCATTTTCTAGTCCAGTCTATCATTGATGGACATTTGGGTTGGTTCCAAGTCTTTGCTATTGTGAATAGTGCTGCAATAAACATATGTGTACGTGTGTCTTTATAGTAGTATGATTTCTAATCCTTGAGTATATACTCAGTAATGGGATCGCTGGGTGAAAGGGTATTTCTAGTTCTAGATCCTTGAGGAATCTCCACACTGTCTTCCACAATGCTTAAACTAATTTACACTCCCACCAACAGTGTAAAAGCATTCCTATTTCTCCACATCCTCTCCAGCATCTGTTGTTTCTTGACTTTTTGATGATCACCACAGTAACTGGTGTGAGATGGTATCTCATTGTGGTTTTGATTTGCATTTCTCTGATGATCAGTGATGATGAGCATTTTTTCATGTGTCTGCTGACTGCATACATGTCATCTTTTGAGAAGTGTCTGTTCATATTCTTTGCCCACTTTTTGGTGGGACTGTTTGCTTTTTTTTCTTGTAAATTTGTTTAAGTTCTTTGTAGATTCTTGATATTAGCCCTTTGTCAGATGCAAAAATTTTCTCCCATTCTGTAGATTGCCTGTTCACTCTGATGCTAGTTTATTTTGCTGTGCAGAAGCTCTTTAGTTTAATTAGATCCCATTTGTCAATTTTTGCTTTTGTTGCCATTGCTTTTGGTGTTTTAGTCATGAAGTCTTTACTCATGCCTATGTGCTGAGTGGTGTTGCCTAGGTTTTCTTCCAGGGTTTTTATGGTTTTAGGTCTTACGTTTAAGTCTTTAATTCACCTTGAGTTAATTTTTGCATAAGGCATAGGGAGGAGTTCAGTTTCAGTTTTCTGGTTATGGCTAGCCAGTTTTCCCAATACCATTTATTCAATATGGCATCCTTTCCCCATTGCTTGTTTTTGTCAGGTTTGTCAAAGATCAGATGGTTGTAGATGTGTAGTGTTATTTCTGAGGCCTCTGTACTGTTCTATTGGTCTATATATCTGTTTTGGTATCAGTATCATGCTGTTTTAATTACTGTAGCCTTGTAGTATAGTTTAAAGTCAGTTAGCATGATTCCTCCAGCTTCACTCTTTTTGCTTAGAACTGTCTTGTCTATACAGGCTCTTTTCTTGGCTCCATATGAAATTTAAAGTAGATTTTTCTAATTCTGTGAAGAAAGTCAATGGTAGCTTGATGGGGATAGCATTGAATCTATAAATTACTTAGGGCAGTATGGCCATTTTCACAATGTTGATTCTTCCTATCCATGAGTATGGAATATTTTTCCATTTGTTTGTGTCCTCTCTTATTTCCTTGAGCAGTGGTTGGTAGTTGTCCTTGAAGAGGTCCTTTACATCCCTTATAAGTTGTATTCTTAGGCATTTTATTCTCTTTGTTGCAGTTGTGATTGAGACTTCACTCATGATTTGGCTCTCTGTTTGTCTATTCTTGGTATATAGGAATGCTTGTGATTTTTGCACATTAATTTTGTATCCTGAGATTTGCTGAAGTTGCTTATCAGCTTAAGGAGATTTTGGGCTGAGATGATGGGGTTTTGTAAATACACAATCATGTCACCTGCAAACAGAGAAAATTTGACTTCCTCTCTTCGTATATGAATTCCCTTTATTTCTTTCTCTTGCCTGATTGCCCTGGCCGGAACATCCAATACTATGTTGAATAAAAGTGGTGAGAGAGAGCATCCTTATCTTTTGAAAGTTTTAAAAGGGAATGCTTCCAGATTTTGCCCATTCAGTATGATATTGGCTGTGGGTTTGTCAGAAATAGTTCTTATTATTTTGAGATGCATTCCATCAACACCTAGTTTATTGACTGTTTTTAGCATGAAGGGTTGTTGAATTTTATTGAAGGCCTTTTCTGCATCTATTGACATACTCATGTGGTTTTTGTCATTGGTTCTGTTTATGTGATGGATTGTGTTTATTAATTTGCGTATGTTGAACCAGCCTTGCATCCCAGAAATGAAGCTGAATTGATCGTGGTGGAGAAGGTTTTTGATTGCTGCTGGATTCAGTTTGCCAGTATTTTTATTTTATTTTATTTTATTTTTCATTATTATACTTTAAGATATAGGGTACATGTGCACAACGTGCGGATTTGTTACATATGTATACATGTGCCATGTTGGTGTGCTGTACCCATTAACTCGTCATTTACATTAGGTATATCTCCTAATGCTATCCCTACGCCCTGTCCCCTCCCCACAATAGGCCCTAGTGTGTGATGTTCCCCTTCCTGTGTCCAGGTGATCTCATTGTTCAATTCCCACCTATGAGTGAGAACATACAGTGTTTGGTTTTCTGTTCTTGTGATAGTTTGCTGAGAATGATGGTTTCCAGCTACATCCATGTCCCTACAAAGTACACAAATTCATCCTTTTTTCTGGCTGCATAGTATTCCATGGTGTATATGTGCCACATTTTCTTAATCCAATCTGTCACTGATGGACATTTGGGTTGATTCCAAGTCTTTGCTATTGTGAATAGTGCCGCAATAAACATATGTGTGCATGTGTCTTTATAGCAGAATGATTTATAATCCTTTGGGTCTATCCCCAGTAATGGGATGGCTGGGTCAAATGGTATTTCTAGTTCTAGATCCTTGAGGAATCCCCACACTGTCTTCCAAAATGGTTGAAGTAGTTTACAGTCCCACCAACAGTGTAAAAGTGTTCCTATTTCTCCATATCCTCTCCAGCACCTGTTGTTTCCTGACTTTTTAATGATTGCCATTCTAACTGGTGTGAGATGGTATCTCATTGTGGTTTTGATATGCATTTCTCTGATGACGAGGGATGATGAGCATTTTTTCATGTGTCTGTTGGCTGTATGATGTCTTCTTTTGAGAAGTGTGTCTTCATATTCTTTGCCCACTTTTTGATGCGGTTGTTTGTTTTTTACTTGTAAATTTGATTGAGTTTTTTGTAGGTTCCGGATATTAGCCCTTTGTCAGATGAGTAGATTGCAAAAATTTTCTCCCAATCTGATGGTAGTTTCTTTTGCTGTGCAGAAGCTCTTTAGTTTAATTAGATACCGTTTGTCAATTTTGGCTTTTGTTGCCATTGCTTTTGGTGTTTTAGACATGAAGTCCTTGCCCATGCCTAGGTCCTGAATGGTATTACCTAGGTTTTCTTCTAGGAGTTTTATGGTATTAGGTCTAACATTTAATCCATCTTGAATTAATTTTCACATAAAGAGTAAGGAAAGGATCCAGTTTCAGCTTTCTACTTATGGCTAGCCAATTTTCCCAGCACCATTTATTAAATAGGGAATCCTTTCCCCATTTCTTGTTTTTGTCAGGTTTGTCAAAGATCAGATGACTGTAGATGTGTGGTATTATTTCTGAAGACTCTGTTCTGTTCCATTGGTCTATATCTCTGTTTTGGTATCAGTACCATGCTGTTTTGGTTACTGTAGCCTTGTAGTATAGTTTGAAGTCAGGTAGCATGATGCCTCCAGCTTTGTTCTTTTGGCTTAGGGCTTTCTTGGCAATGCAGGCTCTTTTTTGGTTCCATATGAACTTCAAAGTAGTTTTTTCCAATTCTGTGAAGAAAGTCATTGGTAGCTTAATGGGGATGGCATTGAATCTATAAATTACCTTGGGCAGTATGGCCATTTTCACGATATTGATTCTTCCTATCCATGAGCATGGTATATTCTTCCATTTGTTTGTGTCCTCTTTTATTTCATTGAGCACTGGTTTGTAGTTCTCCTTGAAGAGGTCCTTTACATCCCTTGTAAGTTGGATTCCTAGGTATTTTATTCTCTTTGAAGCAATTGTGAATGGGAGTTCATTCATGATTTGGCTCTCTGTTTGCCTGTTACTGGTGTATAAGTATGCTTGTGATTTTTGCACATTGATTTTGTATCCTGAGACTTTGCTGAAGTTGCTTATCAGCTTAAGGAGATTTTGGGCTGAGATGATGGGGTTTTCTAAATATACAATCTTGTCATCTGCAAACAGGGACAATTTGACTTCTTCTTTTCCTAACTGAATACCCTTTATTTCTTTCTCTTGCCTGATTGCCCTAGCCAGAACTTCCAATACTATGTTGAATAGGAGTGGTGAAAGAGGGCATCCCTGTCTTGTGCCAATTTTCAAAGGGAAAGCTTCCCGTTTTTGCCCATTCAGTACAATATTGGCTGTGGGTTTGTCATAAATAGCTCTTATGATTTTGAGATACGTTGCATCAATACCGAATTTATTGAGAGTTTTTAGCATGAAGGGCTGTTGAATTTTGTCGAAAACCTTTTCTGCATCTATTGAGATAATCATGTGGTTTTTGTCTTTGGTTCTGTTTATATGCTGGATTATGTTTATTGATTTGCATATGTTGAACCAGTCTTGCATCCCAGGGATGAAACCCATTTGATCATGGTGGGTAAGCTTTTTGATGTGCTGCTGGATTTGGTTTGCCAGTATTTTATTGAGGATTTTTGCATCGATGTTCATCAGGGATATTGGTCTAAACTTCTCTTTTTTTGTTGTGTCTCTGCCAGGCTTTGGTATCAGGATGATATTGGCCTCATAAAATGAGTTAGGGAGGATTCCCTCTTTTTCTATTGATTGGAATAGTTTCAGAAGGAATGGTACCAGCTCCTCCTTGCACCTCTGGTAGAATTCAGCTGTGAATCCGTCTGGTCCTGTACTTTTATTGGTTGGTAGACTATTAATTATTGCCTCAATTTCAGAGCCTGCTATTGGTCTATTCAGGGATTCAACTTCTTCCTTGTTTAGTCTTGGGAGAGTGTAACTGTCCAGGAAATTATCCATTTCTTCTAGCTTCTCTAGTTTATTTGCATAGAGGTGTTTATAGTATTCTCTGATGGTAGTTTGTATTTCTGTGGGGTCGGTGTTGATATCCCCTTTATTATTTTTTATTGCATCTATTTATCTATTTGATTCTTCTCTCTTTTCTTCCTTTTTAGTCTTGCTAGTGATCTATCAATTTTGTTGATCTTTTCAAAAAACCAGCTCCTGGATTCATTGATTTTTTGGAGAGTTTTTTCTGTCTCTATCTCCTTCAGTTTTGCTCTGATCTTAGTTATTTCTTGCCTTCTACTAGCTTTTGAATGTGTTTGCTCTTGCTTCTTTAGTTCTTTTAATTGTGATGCTAGGGTGTCAATTTTAGATATTTCCTGCTTTCTCTTGTGGGCATTTAGTGCTATAAATTTCCCTCTACACACTGCTTTAAATGTGTTCCAGAGATTCTGGTATGTTGTATCTTTGTTCTCACTGGTTTCAAAGAACATCTTTATTTCTGCCTTCATTTCGTTATGTACCCAGTAGTCATTCAGGAGCAGGTTGTTCAGTTTCCATGTAGTTGAGCGATTTTGATTAAGTTTCTTAGTCCTGAGTTCTAGTTTGATTGCACTGTGGTCTGAGAGATAGTTTGTTATAATTTCTGTTCTTTTACATTTGCTGAGGAGTGCTTTACTTCCATCTATGTGGTCAATTTTGGAATAAGTGCAATGTGGTGCTGAGAAGAATGTATATTCTGTTGATTTGGGGAGGAGAGTTCTGTAGATGTCTATTAGGTCCACTTTGTGCAGAGTTGAGTTCACGTCCTGGATATCCTTGTTAACTTTCTGTCTCATTGATCTCTCTAACGTTGACAGTGGGGTGTTGAAGTCTCCCATTATTATTGTATGGGAATCTAAGTCTCTTTGTAAGTCTCTAAGGACTTGCTTTATGAATCTGGGGTGTAATGGTAAGCACTCTGGACTCTGAAAGTTTCTTTCTTTGAAATAACTGACCACAACTGCACTGAAGGGAGGTTCAATGCTTACTTTTTTATAATTCTTATTAATGGGGACAGATAATATTTACAAAGTACCATATATCAGGCACTATGATTAGTATTATTCATGTTATATCATTTAATAAATGCAATTAACATGAGATAGATGCTAAGTTTATGACTGTTTTCCAGGGGAAGAAATAGGTGCACAAAGACATAACAGCAGCTTGACAAATGCTTCACATACAGCAAGTAGTGAAACAAAACTTGAACCCAGGAAGTATAATTCCAGTGTCAAGGTATTAACTACCACTTCACCCTCATTTATGAAAGTATGAAACAATGTAGTTCGTCTTTGTTAAATAAGCTCAATATTTATTACATGAAATATCCATCACACATCTTTAATTGCTATTTCAATCAGAATTCTTACTTTCAAGCAACCAAACATAATTCTAGATGTTTTAAGCAAAGGAGAAATTTTGAAAAGATGACAGATACCTCAGGGAATCACTAGGAAAGCAAAAATAATAAAAGAAAAGAAAAAAAAATACAAACCAGGTAATACCCAGGACCTCTGTAAAATTAATCCAGAGAAGTAATTCTGTGCTCAAGTGTTATTGCAACCACTGCTGAACTTCAGATGACATAGTTTACACAAATAGCTCTTTTGTGTTTATTTCAGATGGTTTTCAGTGATCAAATAACTATATATGATATAATAGTGACCATTGTGGAAAATCATTTTGTTTTAAAATTTTATTATAATAATAATTATTATTATTATTATACTTTAAGTTCTAGGGTACATGTGCATAACGTGCAGGTTTGTTACATATGTATACTTGTGCCATGTTGGTGTGTTGCAATCCCTTCCCCCTCCCCCCTCCCCATGATAGGCCCCGGTGTGTGATGTTCCCCTTCCTGAGTCCAAGTGATCTCGTTGTTCAGTTCCCACCTATGAGTGAGAACATGTGGTGTTTGGTTTTCTGTTCTTGTGATAGTTTGCTGAGAATGATGGTTTCCAGCTGCATCCATGTCCCTACAAAGGACACAAACTCATCCTTTTTGATGGCTGCATAGTATTCCATGGTGTATATGTGCCACATTTTCTTACTCCAGTCTGTCACTGATGGACATTTGGGTTGATTCAAAGTCTTTAGTAGTTAATAGTTAATACATATGATTCAGTTATAACTTTAGTAATTTTTGAGGATTTATGTCTTCAGAAACTTCTCTAAAGTTCAATTTACAGTTAAAAGCATCATAAAAGCCATGCTAAGTGAACATTTTATAGTGTATTTTAATATAGTAGACATTATATTAGCAATATGTTTCAATAGAATAATCAATGAAAATAATTTTTATCTCCTTTGGCTACACCCTCACAGACACACCCAGGAACAACACTTTGCATCCTTCGATCAAATCAAGTTGATATGTTTGCCTGTGTGCCCACCCAAATCCCATCTTGAATTGTACTCCTGTAATTTCCACATGTTGTGGGAGAGACCTGGCGGGAGATAATTTGAATCATGGGGGTGGTTTTCCCTATACTGTTCTCATGGTAGTGAATAAGTCTCACGAGATCTGATGGTTTTATCACGGGTTTCTTCGTTTGTATCTTACTCATTTTCTCTTGCCACTGCCATGTAAGAAGTGCCTTTCACCTCCCGCCATGATTCTGAGGCCTCCCCAGCCATGTGGAACCATAAGTCCCATTAAACCTCTTTTTCTCCCAGTCTCAGTATGTCTTCATCAGCAGCATTAAAATTGACTAATGCAGTAAATTGGTACCAGTAGAGTGGGGTGTTCCTTAAAAGATACCCAAAAATGTGAAAGTGACTTTGGAACTGGGTAACAGTCAGAGTTTGGAACAGTTTGGAAGGCTTAGAAGAAGATAGAAAAATGTGGGAAAGTTTGGAACTTCCTAGAGACTTGTTGAATGGCTTTAACCAAAAGCCTGAAAGCAATATGGACTACAAGGTCCAGGCTGAAGTGCTCTTGGATGGAGATGAGGAACTTGATGGGAACTGAAGCATAGGTGACTCTTATTATATTTTAGCAAAGAGACTGGCGGCATTTTGCCCTTGCCATAGATATCTGTGAAATATGAATCTGAGAGAGATGATTTAGAGTATCTGGTGGAAGAAATTCCATTATTATTATTATTATTATTATACTTTAAGTTCTGGGATACATAAGCAGAGTGTGCAGGTTTGTTACCTAGGTATTCATGTGCCACAGTGCAACCATCAACCCCTCATCTGCATTAGGTATTTCTCCTGATGCTTACCCTCCCCTTGACCCCCACTTCCAACAGGCCCCAGTGTGTGATATTCCACTCCCTCTATCCCTTTTATCTCATTGTTCAATTCCCACTTATGTGTGGGAACATGTGATGTTTGGTTTCCTATTCCTGTATTAGATTGCTGAGAATGATGGTTTCCAGTTTCATCCACATCCCTGCAAAGGACATGAACTCATTCTTTTTTCATGGCTGCATAGTATTCCATGGTGTATATGTGCCACCTCTTCTTTATCCAGTCTATCATTGATGGGGATTTGGTTGCTTCCAAGTCTTCGTTATCGTGACTAGTGCTGCAATAAACATACATGTGCATATGTCTTTAGAGCAGCATGATTTACAATCTTTTGGATATATACCCAGGATAGGGATTGCTGGGTCAAATGATATTTCTAGTTCTAGATTCTTGAGGAATCAGCACAGTGTCTTCCACAATGGTTAGACTAATTTACAATCCCACCAACACTGTAAAAGCGTTCCTATTTCTCCACATCCTCTCCAGCATCTGTTGTTTCCTGACTTTTTAATGATCACAGTGCTACTGTCATGAGATGGTATGTCATTGTGGTTTTGATTTGCATTTCTCTAATGACCAGTGATGATGAATTTTTTTTTTCATATATTTGTTGGCTGCATACATGTCTTCTTTTGAGAAACATCTGTTCATATCCTTCACCCACTTTTTGATGTTCTTTGTTTTTCATAAGTTTGTTTAAGTTCCTTGTAGTCTAGATATTAGCCCTTTGTCAGATGGATAGATTGCAAAAATTTTCTCTCATTCTATAGGTTGCCTGTTCACTCTGATGATAGTTTCTTTTGCTTTTCAGAAGCTGTTTAGTTTAATTAGATCCCAGTTGTCAATTTTGGCTTTTGTTGCCATTGCTTTTGGTGTTTTAGCCGTGAAGTCCTTGCGCATGCCTATGTCCTGAATGGTATTGCCTAGGTTTTCTTCTAGGGTTTTTATGATTTCAGGCTTTGTAGTTAAGTCTTTAAGACATTTTGAGTTAATTTTTGTATAAGGTGTAAGGAAGCAGTCCAGTTTCAGTTTTCTGCATATGGCTAGCCAGTTTTCCCAACACCATTTATTTGTCAAGTTTGCCAAAGATCAGATGGTTGTAGATGTGTGGCATTATTTGTCCTCTATTCTGTTTCATTGGTCTATGTATCTGTTTTAGTACCAGTACCGTGCTGTTTTGATTACTGTAGCCTTGTAGTATAGTTTGAAGTCAAGTAGTGTGATGCCTCCAGCTTTGTTCTTTTTGCTTACAATTGTCTTGGCTATATGGGCTTTTCTTTGGTTCCATATGAAATTTAAAGTAGGCTTTCTAATTCTGTGAAGAAAGTCAATGGTAGCTCAATGGGAATAGCATTGAATCTATAAATTACTTTGGGCATTATGGCCATTTTCACAATATTGATTCTTCCTATCCATGAGCATGGAATATTTTTCCATTTGATTGTTTCCTTTCTTACTTCCTTGAGCAGTGGTTTGTAGTTGTCCTTGAAAAGGTCCTTTGCATCACTTATAAGTTGTATTCCTAGGTATTTTATTCTCTTAGTAACAATTGTGAATGGGAGTTCACTGATTATTTGGCTCTCTGTTTGTCTATGATTGGTGCATAGGAATGCTTGTGATTTTTGCACATTGATTTTGTATCCTGAGACTTTGTTGAAGTTGTTTATCAGCTTAAGTAGATAATGAGGTTTTCTAAAAATACAATCATGTCATCTGCAAACAGACAATTTGACTTCCTCTTTTCCTATTTGAGTACCCTTTATTTCCTTTTCTTGTCTGATTGCCCTGGCCAGAACTTCCAATACTATGTTGAATAGGAATGGTGAGAGAGGGCATCCTTGTCTTGTGCTGGTTTTCAAAGGGAAGGCTTCCTGCTTTTGCCCATTCAGTATGATATTGGCTATGGGTTTGTCATAAATAGCTTTTATCATTTTGAGGTATGTTCCATCAACACCTAGTTTATTCAGTTTTTTTAGCATGAAGAGGTGTTGAATTTTTTCAAAGGCCTTTTTTTGCATCCATCAAAATAATCATGTGGTTTTTGTCATTTGTTCTGTTTATGTGACGGACTACATTTACTGATTTGCGTATGTTGAACAAGCCTTGTATTCCAGGGATTAAGCCAACTTATCGTGGTGGATAAGCTTTTTGATGTGCTGCTGGATTGAGTTTCCTAGTATTCTACTGAGGATTTTTGCATCGATGTTCATCAGGGATATTGGTAGAATTCAGCTGTGAATCCGTCTGAAATTTTCTTTCCCTCTTTTTTTTTTTTTTCTCTCTGCCTGTTTTTGGCATCAGAATGATGCTGGTCTCATAAAATGAATTAGAGAGGAGTCCCTCGTTTTATTTTGTTTGGAATCATTTCAGACGGAATGGTACCAGCTCCTCTTTGTATCTCTGGTAGAAGTCCTTGAATCTGTCTGGTCCTGGGCTTTTTTTAGTTGGTAGGCTATTAATTACTGCCTCAATTTCAGAATTTGTTATTGGTCTATTTAGGGATTCCACTGCTTCCTGGTTTAGTCTTGGGAGGGTGTGTGTGTCCAGCAATTTATCCATTTTCCCTAGATTTTCTAGTTTATTGGCATAGAGGTGTTTATAGTATTCTCTGATGGTAGTTTGTATTTCTGTGGGGGTGGTGATATCTCCTTTATCAGTTTTTATTGTGTCTATTTGATTATTCTCTCTTTTTTTCTTTATTAGTTTGACTAGTGGTCTATCTATTTTGTTAATCTTTTTAAAAACCAGCTCCTGGATTTATTGATTTTTTGAAGGGGTTTTCGTGTCTCTATCTCATTCAGTTTTGCTCTGATCTTCATTTTTTCTTGTCTTCTGCTAGCTTTTGAATTTGTTTGCTCTTGCTTGTCTAGTTATTCTAATTATGATGTTAGGTTTTTGATTTCAGATCTTTCCTACTTTCTCCTGTGGGCATTTAGTGCTGTAAAGTGCCCTCTACACACTGCTTTAAATGTGTCCCAGAAATCCTGGTACTTTGTGTCTTTGTTCTCATTGGTTTCAAAGAACATCTTTATTTCTGCCTTCATTTAATTATTTACCCAGTAGTCATTCAGGAGCAGGTTGTTCAGTTTCCATATAGTTGTGCAGTTTTGAGTGAGTTTCTTAATCCTGAGTTCTAATTTGATTGCACTGTGGTCTGAGAGACTGCTTGTTATGAATTCTGTTCTTTTGCACGTGACGAGGAGTGTTTTACTTTCAATTATGTGGTGAATTTTAGAATTAGTGTAATGTGGTGCTGAGAAGAATGTATATTCTGTTGATTTGGGGTGGAGAGTTCTGTAGATGTCTATTAGGTCTACTAGGGCCAGAGCTGAGTTCAAGTCCTGAATGTCCTTGTTACTTTTTGTCTCATTTTTCTGCCTAATGTTAATAGTGGGATGTTAAAGTCTCCCACTATTTTTGTGTGAGAGTCTTAGTCTCTTTGCAGGTCTCTAAGAACTTGCTTTATGAATATGGGTGCTCCTGTATTGGATGCATATATATTTAGGATATTGAGCTCTTCTTGTTGCATTGATCCCTTTACCATTATGTAAGCCCTTATTTGTCTTTTCTGATCTTTGTTGGTTTAAAGTCTCTTTATCAGAGACTAGGATTGCAATCCCTGCTTTTTTTTCTTTCCATTTGCTTGGTAAACCTTCTTCCATCCCTTTATTTTGAGCCTATTATTGAGCACACCAATGGGCCTTGACTCTTTATCCAATTTTCCAGTCTGTGTCTTTTCTTTAGGGTCTTTAGTCCATTTACATTTAAGATTAATATTGTTTTGTGTGAATTTGATCCTGTCATCATGATGTTAGCTAGTTATTTTGCACATTATTTGCAGTTTCTTCATAGTGTTGATGGTCTTTACATTTTGGCATCTTTCTGCAGTGGCTGGTACCAGTTTTTCCTTTACAGATTTAGTGTTTCCTTCAGGAGCTCTCATAAGGCAGACCTGGTGGTGACAAAATTCCTCAGCATTTACTTGTCTGTACAGGATTTTATTTCTCCTTTGCTTATAAAGTTTAGTTTAGCTAGATATGAAGTTCTGGGTTGAAAATTCTTTTCTTTAAGAATGTTGAATATTGGCCCCAATCTCTTCTGGCTTGTAGGTTTTCTGAAGAGAAATTCTGTGGTAGTCTGATGGGCTTCCTTTTGTGGGTAACCTGTCCTTTCTCTCTGGCTACCCTTAACATTTTTTCCTTCATTTCATCCTTGGAGAATCTGATGATTATGTGTCTTGGAGTTGCTCTTCTCCAGGAGTATCTTTGTGGTGTTGCTTGTATTTCCTGAATTTGAATGTTGACCTGTCTTTCTAGGCTCGGGAAGTTACCCTGGATTATATCCTGAAGAGTGTTTTCCAACTTGGTTCCATACTCCCCATCATTTTCAGGTATGCCAATCAAATGTAGGTTTGATCTTTTCACATAGTCCCATATTTCTTAGAGGCTTTGTTTGTTACTTTTCATTTTTTTCTCTAATCTTCTCTTCACACTTTATTTCATTAAATTGATCTTCAGTATCTGATATCCTCTCTTCTTCTTGATTGATTCAACTATTGATACTTGTGTATGATTCACGATGTTCTTGTGCTGTATTTTTCAGGTTCATCAGGTCATTTATGTTCTTCTCTAATCTGATTATTCTAGTAAATAATTCCAGTAACCTTTTGTCAAGGTTTTTATCTTCCTTGAATTGTATTAGACCTTGCTCCTTTAGCTTGAAGGAGTTTGTTATTACCCATCTTCTGAAGCTTATTTCTGTCAATTCATCCAACTCGGTCTCCATCCAGTTTTGTTCCTTTTCTGGCGAGGAGTTGTGATCTTATGGATGAGAAGAAGTATTCTGGTTTTGGGAATTTTCAGCATTTTTGTGCTGGTTTTCTAGTGGAAGAAACTTCTAAGCAGCAAAGCATTCAAGAATTGACTTGGGTGCTGTTAAAGACATTCGGTTTTATAAGGGAAGCAGAACATAAAAGTTGGGAAAATTTGCAGCCTGACAATGTGACAGAAAAGAAAAAACCATTTCTTGAGGAGAAATTCAAACCCACTGCAGAAATTTGCATAAGTAACAAGGAGAGGGTTGAATGTTAACAACCAAGACAATGGGGAAAATGTCTCCAGGGCATGTCAGAAGTCTTCACTGCAGCCCTTCCCATCACAGGCCCAGAGGCCTAGGAGAAAAATGGTTTCTTGGACCTGGCTCAGGTTCCTTGTGCCATATGTAGTCTATGGAGTTGGTACCCTGTGTCCCACCCACTCCAGTCATGGCTGAAATGGGCCATAGAGCTCAGGCTATGGCTTCAGATGGTGCAAGCCCCAAGCCTTGGCAGCTTCCACGTGGTGTTGTGCTGTCAAGGGCACAGAAGTTTAAAATTGGAGTTTGAGAACCTCCACCTACATTTCAGAAGATGTGTGGAAATGCCTGGATGCCCAGGCAGAAGTTTGTGGCAGGGGTGGGGTTCTCATGGAGAATCTCTGCTAGGGCAGTGAAGAAGGGAAATGTGGAATCAGAGCCCCCACACAGAGTCTCTACTGGGGCACTATCTAAAGGAGCTGTGAGAAGAGGGCCACCATCTTCCAGACCCCAGAATCCACAGCTTGCACTATTCTCTTGGAAAAGTCACAGATGCTCGACACCAGCCCATGAAAGCAACTGGGAGGCAGGCTTTACCCTGCAGAGCCACAGGGGCAGAGCTGCCCAAGACTATTGGAACCAACCTCTTGCATTAATGTGACCTGGATGTGACACCTGGAGTCAAAGGAGATCATTCTGGAGCTTTAAAATTTGACTGCCTTGCTGGATTTCAGACTTGCATGGACCCTGTAACCTCTTTGTTATGGCTAGTTTCTCCCAGTTGAAATGACTGTATTTACTCAATAACTGTACCCCCATTGTATCTAGGAAGTAACTAGCTTGCTTTTGATTTTGCAGGCTGATAGGTGGAAGAGACTTGCCTTGTCTCAGATGAGACTTTGAACTGTGGATTTTGCGGTTAATGCTGAAATGAATTAAGAGTTTGGGAGACCATTGGGAAGGCAGTATTGGTTTTGAAATGTGAGGACATGAGATTTGGAATGGCCAGGGATGGAATGATATGGTTTGACTGTGTCCCCACCCAAATCTCATCTTAAATTGTACTCCCATAATTCCCAGGTGTTGTGGGAGGGACCTGGTGGGAGATAATTTGAATCATGGGGGCAGTTTTCCCCATACTGTTCTTGTGGTAGTAAACAAGTCTCATGAGATCTGATGGTTTTATCAGGGGTTTCTGCTTTTGCATTTTCCTCATTTTCTCTTGCTGCCACTCTGTAAGAAGTGCCTTTCACCTCCTGCCATAATTCTGAGGCCTCCCTAGTCATGTGGAACTATAAGTCCAATTAAACCTCTTTTTCTTCCCAGTCTCAGGTACATCTTTATCAGCAGCATGAGAATGGACTAATACATAAGTTGACACTCAATATTAACCATCACATTGCCGTAAGGAGAAATCCTCTGTTATCTGTTTACTCACTGGTCCCACAGTAGGATTGGCTCAGAATATTGCAATCTCCAGATGACAAGCATTGCCTCTCTACATCTGAGGTTGAATATTCACTTGTAGCCACTATCTGTTTCCCCATCCTATATCACAGTTTATTCAAGAGGACTTCTTCATCTACTACTTTTCTTAACCCTATCAAAAACTTTATCTTTAGCCTTATGACTGTAATAGCTGTTTCTTAACCCAGAACTCTCCATTACTTATTAAACTCCTTAGTTTATTTGATCAAGTATTTTGTGGAGATGAGGTTAGATGTATAAGAGCAGTAAAATGTGCAATATCTAATTATAGTTCTTGAAGCCTGGGAAAATAAATGTATTACATTGAAGAATACAGACATACATATTTAAGGCAGTCCTGGCAAGGTTTGAATGGGAACCCAAGAATTTGCACATCTGAAATCTAAAGTAATCTGTGAGCTGGGTGAAGGACAGCCACCCTCTGTTGTTGAAGAGAAGTCACCAGGTTATTATGGGGTTTTATCCCACACTATTCAATGAATAACAAGTTCTGTCATGGAAGGGTCATTGGCCTTGTGCAGAAGACTGGACTCCAGTATTGAATTGACTTCTATAAAAGCAATAAATAAGGAACAAATCACTTAGCAGCCTCATGGGCCTCTGATTCTAACATTAGAGTCTTCTGCAAAGTATGACAAGGCCAATACAGCAGGTTTCATGCTGAGAATAAGCTCTAGAGAACACTCAAAATAACTGTCTTTTATAAGTAAGTACCAACGATAAATTTCGATTAGATCACAGAAAATTTGCAACTGGATTTGTATTAGAAAGAGCATGAAATAAAGGAAATAATGAATTACAAAAACAGATTCTAATCACCCAAATATCCATTTGTGGTCCTGAGGCTGACCTTGATAAAGAGTTATTGGTGTGAAATTTGCTCCACCTCCCAACCACATCAACATGAATTAATCTTATAAAATAAAAAAGGGACTTAGCTAGCTTAATAAGTATTAAATTAAGATTATCTTCATCAGCACACCAAATGAACATAGTTGGACCAATTTTGAAATGTCTTTCTTAAAAAGTTATCTATATGACCTCTACAAAATAAACCATGAGGGAGATGAGAGATAGGCACAATACATGTGCATGAGTTTCAATTAGAGACCCAAAGACATCTATATTTACTAAGATGCTATAAACAAAGAAAATCATTTTCTAAAATGAGCACAAAACCAACAATAATGAAACCAACAATGTCACTTATTTGAGATCAAGGTGTCTTTGGCATGTTAATTCTATGTAACAGGCTCCTGGTGAATAGAAGCAAGCATTTAGTAAATTATTGTTGACATCCTTTTTCCCCAAAACTGGTGGGAGATGAAATCTTATAGTAATCACAATAACAGTATAAGAACCACCAAGTTCTTTTCTAATATAATCACATTTTTTCCTCACAACAACTATACAAATTAGAAATATGAAACTCAGATAACGTATATAACTTGTCAAGTGGCAGACCTGGGAGTTGATTACAGTTCTGTCTAAGCTCTAGCTTTGGGCTCTTGGTCACGAGGGTGGGGAATGGTTGGGAAAAACTTATCACAAGATTAACCATCCATTTTACCTCCCAGGAAATAACAAACTAAATTATAAAGTTAGGTATGGATTTTTGTACTTTTGATTACCTGTAGGACTAGTTACTTGTAGGGCTGAGGCAAGAGGATCACTTAAGCTTGGGAGGTCAAGGCTACAGTAAGCCATGTTTATGCCACTGCATTCCAGCCTAGGTAACAAAGTTAGACCTTGTCCTAAAAAAAATAGAGAAATTAATTCTTTTGCAGCAACATAGCGCAGCTGTTGAACTACTGCATTACCTTAAGTGAATTAATGCAAGGACAGAAAACCAAATACCACATCTTCTTATAAGTGGGAGCTAAACACTAAGTAAAAATGGACAAAAAGAAGGGAACAATAGACACAGGGGCTGACCTGAGGGTGGAGGGTGGGAAGAGGATGAGGATAAAAAAACTATCACTTATTATGATCACTATCTGGGTGATGAAATAATCTGTATATCAAACACCAACAACATGCAATTTATCCATGTATCAAACTGCACATGTACCCCCTGAATAAAAACGTTGGAAAGGAAAACAGAAGAAAGGTCTTGAAGAAACTGATGATGTTTGTGCCCATTACATGAGAAGTATGAATAATTCACATGAGGCTCAAAATGAAAATTAAACATAAAAGACAATCTCATGATTCTTAACTAAAATCCAGTTATATATAAATGTCATTTTTAAATATCTCTCTACAGCAAAATTTATTATGGGACTTTCCTCTCTGAAGAAAGTTTTCTCTGTAAGATGGCATTTTCTCTGTAAGATTACATTTTCTCTGTAAGATTTTATTCAATTTTCTCATGTATTTTTATTATTATAATGCCATGATAAAAGTTATGATGTTAACACGAGTCCATTCAACAGTATGGTTTGGGCTGTACTTATCTAACAAGCATGTGCAAAACACCTGCAAAAATTTCCGAGTTTGCTTATTGGATCCACGAAAGGCCCTACTGAGTATGCACAGGCAACTGAATGTGAATACATACAGATGTGTACATAAGAGTCCTGTACCCAGGAGACTGACTTCCTACCTACAGGACATGCAGTCTGTGTATGGCTGGATTGGCAGGAGTCCTTTCTTTCAGAGAGAAAGAAAAATCCTTTTCTTCTACCATATATCTGTCTGTCCCAGGAGAGCTTTTTGTCCCAAAGATCGAAGAATTGATAAGTTCCCAAAGGGCAGGGTTATTGATACACTAGAGTTATAACTGCCCCAGGTACTTCTGGAACTAACCAGACTTCATTATCAGTGAAGCAAGAGTCCATGCTTTACATTTTCTGAGTCTGGATAGAGGTGGCTATACCAAGATTAGCCAGAAGACTGGAGAGAACTATGTCTTCAATTCCTACTTGTGCTCTTTTCCATTCGTGGGCCAGTACTACTGAAGTAGTCTGAAAAGAGAGTAAGTAGAGGCTGCGTCCTCTCTCAGGTTGGGAGGCATATGTGCTCTGGAAACTCTTCTCTCTGGAAACCCTCCTCTGGGTGTTTGGTGGTGCCAGAAATGCAGAGAAACTGCAGTTAATGGGTGCAGCACACAAACATGGCACAAGTATACATATGTAACAAACCTGCACGTTGTGCACATGTACCCTAGAACTTAAAGTATAATAAAAAAAAAAAAAAAAAGAAAGAAACTTTCCTGGTGCTACAGTAGAAGTCTGCGATAGTGGAGCCTAATAGCCTAACACAATATTGAAGGTCAGGTAAGGTCATTGTAAGTAAACCTAAGTAGGTTGAACAAGAAAGACAAATAGGAATGACCTAAGCAAAGAAAAATGAAAAGATTATTTTAGGCAATGAAAACTATACACATGCAGAGGCTCTGTACTAAGAGAGAAAACATACTGAGTTTTAGTAGCAAAGAGAAGAACAATAAAGCTTTGGATAAAAACTTAGGTACTTTTCATCATTTAATGACAATATGCTCAACTGTCAATATGAAGCTTCATCCATCAGTATAAAGGTATATTAAATGTGTGTTATGATTGCTTCTCTGACCCAATTGGTCTTCCCAACTGCCCTCCCTTATATAATCCCAGATTTATTCAAATATTCCAATATTTTGTGAAAAAGCAGACACTTGGGAGGTTCCAGTGGTCAAGAACTCCTGCAGTTACTGAGCAGCATTTTTTCCCTTGCAAGATTATAACTTCAAGTCAGAAAATTCATGTCTTCCCCTTTCTTCTGTCTTTTTGTTTGCGGAGAGGAAGTATAAATTTTTCTTTTCCAACTCAAAGACAGTGCATTTTCTTATTTCTATTCTCTATTTAGCATTAACTTTTCAAAGGACATATATTTTCTCAAAATACCAGAAGATACCTTGTCTTTCTGTTCTCAATGAATTATCAAAGTCAATGAGCAACAAAGGTTCTGGTTGCTTATTTGGAAACAAAATAATGGAGGGTTACATTGGCTCCATAATCAGGAGAAATAGGACGCTAAAGACATTCAGTTCTGCCAGTTTGGGACCTGACAAAACAGTTCTGGAGAAACTTGAAGGCCTCAATATAACAGTTGTTGCTAAGCAATAACAAGGCACTGATCATGTCATCAACTAACTGACCAAAGAGGAAAATTTTCATAAACAAATCATTTAAATATGTAGGAAATCATGTAAGAAGGTTTGTGGAATGTATTAGTGTATCAAACTAGTTTTTAAAAGTTTTAAATAACAGAGTAATCTGCTCAGTCAGATTAAGTGACAATCACTGTGTTTGGTCTTGTGAGAAAAGATAAAATATTATTCATCTCTACTTTTGGGGAATTAACTTTATAAAGAGGGCACAATAACTTAAAGTAGAATGATGGCAGTATAATATGGCTGCTATGTTTTGAATGTCCCTCAAGGTTCATGTGTTGGAAGCTTAAACTCCAATGCAATAGTATTGGGAGGTATGACCTTTAAGAGGTGATTAGGTCACATTTAGTGCTGCTATCATGGGAGTGAGTTTGTTATAAAAGCTGACTCAGCTCTCCATTTCTAACTCCCTCTCTTCTCTCTTTCTCATGCTCATACTCTCTTGCCCTTCTACCTTCCGCCATGTGATGACCCAGTGACAAGGCCTTCACCAGAAGCAGATCCCTTGACCTTGGACTTTTCAGCTTCCAGAGCTGTGAGCCAAATAAAGTTCTATTGTTTATAAATTATCCAGTCTCTGATATCCTGTTATAGTAACACAAAACAGTACCAGGAAAATTGATATTGGGAGTAGAGTTGTTGCTACAACAAATACCTGAAAATGTGGAAATGGTTTTTGAACTGAGTAATAGATAGAAGCTTGAAGAATTTGGAGGTGCGAGGTAGAAAAAGCCTAGATTGCTGTGAATGGAACATTAAGCACATTAATTATTTTTATTGGGGAAAAAATGAGCATTTGAAATCAGTTCTATAAACTTCTGCCTTAAAAATCTATGAGAAAAAGATGAGAAAAACATATTCAAAAATGGAAAGAAGGAAATAATAAAAATAAGAGCCAAACTCAATAAGATAGAAAATGAACAGAAAAAGGAAAAAAAAGTGCTACTTTGAAAAAAATCATAGTGTGATATATTTCTTTATACACTATTCAGTCAAGAAAGACAAAAATACACAGAATCAAGACTCAGATTAAGATGGCAAATAGGAGGCAAGACTAGCTTGCAGCTCCTGCTCAGAGAGACAGAGCAGCATGTAGAGACTCACATCATGAACTTTTGCTCCAAGAACTACTGCAGGATCATGCCAGGAAAGCTGAGATAATCCATAGACCCTTTGAAGGAACTAGATTGCTTCCACAGACTTCCAGAGATACTGAAAAACTGTGAGTCAGCTTGCTTTCTCAGTGGGGAATCTGGTGGTCTGGAGCATGTTCTCAAAACTGGTCACCAGCTGCCTTGAAACACTTGGTGCTGTTGTGGGGGCACGATGGAAGTGACACCAGCATTTATGACTGTGACTGCATAGGAACAGGGTGAGGCCTGTGACTGCTGGCTTTTGCCCACTTCCCTGGTGACCTGTGTGACTCAGCAGAGGCAACCACAATGTACCATGAAACATAACTCCATTGGACTGGGAATCACACCGCTATCCCCCACAACACTGCAGCAGGTTCCATTCAAGGAGAGTCTGAGCTCAGCCCCCACGTGGTGGTCTTTCCCTACCCACTCTGGTTGCCAAAGACAAAGGAAATAATATCTTGAGAGCTCTATGGCCCTGCCCACCACCTGAGAAACCTGAATACTTAACCAGGTGACCCTAGGGCAAGTGTACATCCTCCCTCTAGTACTGCAGTTGATGTGCTCTTGAATGTGCCACCTCCTGGCTGCAGGCCAACCAACATAAAACCAGTGCACTAAACAAAAATACAACGGAGGACCCTCACAGACTCCACTTAACTCCCCTGCTACCTCCACCCAAGCAGGCGCTGGTATCTGTGGCAGAAAGACCTGAAGACAGATCACATCACAGAACTCTTCGCAGACACTCTCCAGTATTAACCCAGAGCCCTATAGCTACACTGGGTGGCTAGACCAAGAAGAGCAAAATCAGTCATTGCAGTTCTGGTCTCAGGAAGCCTCATCCCTAGGGGAAATGGGAGAACACCAAATCAAGGGAGCACCCCCATGGGACAAAAGAATGTGAACAGCAGCCCTTAATTCCCAGATCTTCCCTCTGACTTAGTCTACCCAAATGAGAAGGAGCCAGAGAAACAATTCTGGTAATATTACAAAACAAGGTTCTTTAATACCTCCAAAGGATCAAATCAGCTCACCAGCAATGGATCAAAACCAAGATGAAATCTCTGAATTACCAGAAAAATAATTCAGAAGATCAATTATTGAGCTGATCAAAGAGACACCAGAGAAATGTGAAATCCAACTTAAAGAAATAAAAAACATAATACAGGATGTGAAAGGAAAAATCTTCAGTGAAATAGATAGCATAAATAAAAAATAAGCACAACTTCTGGAAATGAAGGAAATACTTGGAGAAATGCAAAATGCACTGGAAAGTCTCAGCAATAGAATCGAACAAGCAGAAAAAAATAACTTCAGAGCTCAAAGACAAGGTTTTCAAATTAATCCAATCCATCAAAGACAAAGAAAAAAGGATTAAAAAAATGAAGAGTCTCCAAGAAGTTTGGGACCATGTTAAGCATCCAAACCTAAGAATAATTGCTGTTCCTGAGGAAGAAGAGAAATCTCAAAGTTTGGAAAATATATTTGAGGGAATAATCAAGGAAAACTTCCCCAGCCTGGCCAGAGAGCTAGACATCCAAATACAAGAAGTTCAAAAAACACCTGGAAAATTCATTGAAAACAGATCATCACCTAGGCACGTAGTCATCAGGTTATCTAAAGTCAAGACAAAAGAAAAAATCTTAAGAACTGTGAGGCAAGGCTGGGAGTGGTGGCTCACACCTGTAATCCCAGTACTTTGGGAGGCCTAGGCAGGTGGATGACTTGAGGTCAGGAGTCCAAGACCAGTCTGGCTAACATGGTGAAACCCTGTCTCTACTAAAAATACAAAAGTTAGCTGGGTGTGGTGGCATGTGCCTTGTAGTTCCAGCTACTGGGAAGGCTGAGGCAGGAGAATTGCTTGAAACCTGGAGGCAGAGGAGCCGAGATTGCACCATTACACTCCACTCTGGGTGACAAAACAAGACTCCATCTAAAAAATAAAACAAATAAATAAATAAAAATAGAGCTATGAGACAAAAGCATCAGGTAACATATAAAGGAAAACCTATCAGAATAACAGCAGATTTCTCAGCACAAACCCTGTAAGTTAGAAGAAATTGGGTTCCTATATCTAGCATCCTTAAACAAAACAATTATCAGTCAAGAATTTTGTACCCAGTGGAACTAAGCATCATAAATGAAGGAAAGATACAGTCTTCCGTAGACAAACAAATGCTAAGAGAATTTGCTACTACCAAGCCAGAATTACAAAAACTGCAAAAAAGAGCTCTAAATCTTGAAACAAATCCTCAAAATACACCAAAATAGAACCTCCTTAAAGCATAAATCTCACAGGACCTATATAATAAAAACACAATGAAAACAACAACAACAACAACAACAAGGCATTCAGTCAATGAATAGCATAATGAATAGATGAGTACTTGACATCTCAATACTAAAATTGAATGTAAATGGCCTAAATGCTCCACCTAGAAGATACAGAATGGCGGAATGAAAAAGAATTCACCAACCAAGTTTCTGCTGTCTTTAGGAGACTCACCTAACACATCAACACTCAAATAAAGTTAAGGTAAAGGAGTGGAAAAAGATATTCCATGCAAATGGACACCAAAAGCAAGCAGTAGTAGTTATTCAGACAAAACAAACATTAAAGCACCAACAGTTTAAAAAGACAAAGAAGGACATTATATAATGAAAAAAGGATTAGTCCAACAGGAAAACCTCACAATCCTATATATATGCATCTAACACTGGAGCTCCCAAATTTATAAAACAATTACTACTAGACCTAAGAAATGAGATAGATGGCAACCCAATAATAGTGGGTTATTTTAGTCCTCCAATGTCAGCACTAGACAGGTCATCAAGACAGAAAGTAAACAAAAAAACAGTGGACTTAAACTATACCCTACAACAAATGAACTTAATGGATATTTACAGAATATTCTACTCAACTACTGCAGAATATACATTCTATTCATCAGCACATGGAACATTCTACAAGATAGACCATATGATAGGCTACAAAACAAGTCAGTAAATTTAAGAAAATTAAAACTATATCAAGTACTCTGTCATACCCTGGGGAAGTCAAATTGGAAATCAACACCAAAAGGAACCCTCAAAACCATGCAAATGCATGGAAATTAAATAACCTGCTTCTGAATGATCACTGGGTTAACTATGAAATCAAGATGGAAATTAAAAAATTCTCTGAACTGAATGATAATAGAGATACAACTTATCAAACCCTCTGGGATACAGCAAAGACAATGCTAAAGGAAAGTTCATAGCCTTAAATGTCTGCACCAAAAAGTCTGAAAGAGCACAAATAGACAATCTAAGGTCACACCTCAAGAAACTAGAGAAACAAGAACAAACCAAACCCCAAATCAACAGAAGAAAAGAAATAACCAAGATTGGAGCATAACTAAATAAAATAGAAACAAACGAACAAACAATATAAAAGATACATAAAACAGTAAGCTGCTCCTTTGAAAAGATATATAAAATTGATGGATCATTGGTGAGATTAACCAAGGAAAGAAGAGAGAAGATCCAAATAAGCTCAATTAGAAACAAAACAGGAGATATTACTGCTGATATGACAGAAATACAAAAGATTACTCAAAGCTCCTATGAACACCTTTATGTGGATAAACTAGAAAATCTAGAGTAGATGGATAAAATCCTGGAAATATACAACCCTCCCAGATAAAACCTGAAAGATACAGAAACTGTAATCAGATCAATAACAAGCAGTGAGGTTGAAATGGTAATTTAAAAATTGCCAACAATAAAAAGTCCAGGCCCAGGCAGATTCACAGTTGAAATCTCAGATATTGAAAGAAGATTTTTTACCAATCCTATTGACACTATTCCACAGGATAGAAAAACAGGGAATCCTCTCCAAATCATTCTATGAAGCTAGTATCAGCCTAATATCAAAACCATGGAAAGACATAACAAAAAGAGAAAATTACTGACCACTATTCCTGATTAACATAGATGCAAAAATCCTCAACAAAATACTAGCCAGACAAATCCAACAGCATATCAAAAAGGTAATCCACCATGGTCAAGTGGGTTTTATACCAGGGATGCAGGGATGGTTTAACATCTGCAAGTCGATAAATGTGATACACCACGTAAACAGAATTGCAAGTAAAAATCACGTGATCATCTCAATATATGCGAAAAAAAATTCAACAAAATCCAGCTTCACTTTATGATTAAAACTCTCAGCAACATCAGCATACAAGGGACATATCTCAATGTAGTAAAAGCCGTCTGTGACAAACCCACAGCCAACATTATACTGAATGGAGAAAAGTTGAAAGCATTCCCTCTGAGAAATGGAACAAGACAAGGATGCCCTTTCTCATCACTTCTATTCAACATAGTACTGGAAGTCCTAGTCAGAGCAATCAGACAAGAGAAAGAAATCGCAGGCATCCAGATTGGTAAAGAGGAAGTCAAACTGTCACTGTTTGCTGATAACATGATTGTATACCTGCAAAACCCTAAAGACTCATCCAAAATCTCCTAGAACTGGTACACAAATTCACCAGTTTCTGGGTACAAAATTAATGTACACAAATCAGTAGCTATGCTATACACCAACAACAACCAAGCTGAGAATTAAATCAAGAACTCAGTCTCTTTTACAATTTACAAAAATTACATATAAAGTACGCAGGAAAATACCTAGCCAAGGAGGTGAAACACCTCTACAAAGAAAACTGCAAAACACTGTTGAAAGAAATCATAGACAACACAAAAAATGGAAACTCATCCCATGCTCAGGATGGGTAGAATCAAATTGTGAAAATGACCATACTGCCAAAAACAGTCTACAAATTCAATGCAATTCCCATCAAAATACCACCATCATTCTTCATAAAACTAGAAAAACTATCCTAAAATTCATATGGAATCAAAAAAGAGCCCACACACCCAAAGCAAGACTAAGCAAAAAATAACAAATCTGAAGGTATCACATTACCCGACTTCAAACTATACTATACAACCACAGTTAGCAAAGGAGCATGATATCGGTATAAAAACAGGCACATAGACCAATGGAACAGAATAGCGAACCCAGAAATAAACCCAAATACTTACAGCAAACTCATCTTCAAAAAGCAAGCAAAAACATAAAGTGGGGAAAGGGCACCCCTTTCAACAAATGGTTCTAGGATAACTGGCAAGTCATATGTATAAAAGTGAAACTGGATCCTCATCTCTCACCTGATACAAAAATCAACCCCAGATGGATCGAAGACTTAAATCTAAGATCTGAAACCATAAAGATTCTAGACGATAACATTGGAAAAACCCTTTTAGACATTGGCTTAGGCAAAGACTTCATGACCAAGAACCCAAAAGCAAATGCAACAAAAACAAAGATAAATAGGTGTGACTTAATTAAACTAAAAATCTTCTGTGTAACAGAAGAAACAATCAGCAGAGCAAACAGACCAACTCCAGAGTGGGAAAAATTCTTCACAATCTATACACTCGACAAAGGACTGATATACAGATCTACAAAGAACTCAAACAAATCAGCAAGAAATAAAACAATCCCATCAGCAAATGGGATAAGGTCATGAATAGATAATTCTCAAAAGAAGATATACAAGTGGCCAACAAGCATGTGAAAAAATACTCAACATCACTAATTACCAGAGAAATGCAAATCAAAACAAGAACGTGATACCATCTTACTCTTGCAAGAATGGCCATAATCAAAAAATAAAAAAAAAATTATAGATGTTGGTGTGGTTGCAGTAAAAAGAGAACACTTGTACACTGTTGGTGGGAATGTAAACTAATAAAACCATTATGGAAAACTGCGTGGAGATTCCTTAAAGAACTAAAAGTAGATGTACTGTTTGATCCAGCAGTCCCACTTCTGTGTATCTATTCAGAGAAAAAGAAGTCATTATACAAAAAAGGATACTTGCACACTCATATTTATAGCAGCACAATTTACAATTGCAAAAAATATGGAACCAGCCCAAATGCCCATCAATTGAGTGGATGAAGAAAATGCGTTATATACATATACCATGGAATACTGCTCAGCCATAAAAAGGAAAGAAATAATAGTATTTGCAACAACCTGGATGGAATTGCAGACTATTATTCTAAATGAAGTAACTCTGGAATGGAAAATCAAACTTTGCATGTTTTCACTCATATGTGGGAGCTAAGCTATGAAGGCACAAAGGCATAAGAGTGATACAATGGACTTTGGGGACTGAGGTGAAAGGGTGGGAAGAGGGCAAGGGATAAAAGACTATACATTGGGTACAGTGTACACTGCTCGGGTAATGAGTGCAGCAAAATCTCAAAAATCGCCACTAAAGAACTTATTCATATAACCAAACACCACCTGTTGCCCCAAAACCTATTGAAATAAAAAAAGAAAAAAATACAAACACAAATATATACATACACACATATATAATCACACACATATATGTGTATATATATTTACATATATATCCCAATACATATATCATGACTAGCAGTGGCTGATCATCAAATGTCTTTGGGTCTACAACCTAGTCTGGGATCAAACACACATATATAGTCACACACATATATGTCCCAATACATATATCATCATGACTAGAAGTGGCTGATCATCAAATGTCTTTAGGTCTATAACCTAGTCTGGGATCTGTTTTTTCCTGATCCCATAGATAACAGGGTTGAATACAGGTAGAACAACCATATATAGATTGACCAGAAATATACAAATATAACCAGGGATGCTTTCAGCAAGCAGTGCATCAGAAAAAAAATACTGGGATGTAGAAGATGAGCATGACAGACATGGGAACCACAGGTACTGAGAGCCTCGAACTGGCCAGTCCATGGTGGTAAGTGAAACACTGTGTAGTTTCTTTACATAAGAGGAACCAATTGCAATAAGATCAATAAATCCCACAAAAAGGCAACCATCCCAAACAAATTATTGGCTCTGATACTGGCATGGGAAAGATGGGCAATGCTCATGTGCTCACAGTTCATGTGGGGGATGATATGGGCAGCACAGAATGACAACAACAAGATGAGAAACTCAAAAGGGATGATGAAGATTAAAGATCTCATTATCATGACTTCATAGGATGGCTACCACCTTGTTCGTGAGAATCATGGTATATCTCAGTGGACTGTGAAATACAACATAGTGGTCTATGGCCAGGATAGTTAGTACCCCAAATTCCACGCTAGTGCATAGATAAATCGTAAGCATCTGTATGTAAACAAGGAAGGCACCAAAAACTATTTCTCTGAAGTTGAACTGGAAGATACTAAGCATCTTGGAGATAGTAACAATGGACAGGCTTAGGTTAGTGGAGGTCAACATTTTCATCAGTGGCCCCTGATGAAAATATTCAGCTAACAAATAGAGTGACTGTGTGTAAAGACCTACCTTTCAGCAGCCTTGGAATTTTGAAATAATAAGCAAAGTTGAATCCTTTTAGATTGGCTTGAAACATGCCAATGTTTCACAGATGTGGACTCAGCCAAGATGACCAATATTCAGTGCTTTCCATAACATTTGTCATAGCCCAGCCGAACTGCTCCAAGACTCGCAGTATTGATGGCTTTGTACAAAATGAGTTTAAAAAAAGACTCACAGTATTGATGGCTTTGTACAAAATGAGTTTAAAAAAACTCAAGAGCTTGATAAACTCCCTAGACAACTTTCCTTCTTGGGAATTCTATGTGCACACAGTGCTATTTTCAAACATGCTCCTGGCTCCCCCATGTTACAGTCCCTGTAACATGCACTTGGTGATGAATGGGGTTTTCTCTTTTGTATTAGCTTCTATGCTCCTTAGAAATTACGGTTTTCTATTACCCATTTCCATTCAGATTACTCACTTTCTGGAGCAAGCAACATTTAGCAAAGTCTCAGAAATGATACAGGAAAACTCTTAAATAGTAGAAATTCTTAACGTATGACACCAAAATTAAGTGGTCTGGTGGTTAAACATATTTTGGGTAGAGTGAACAAAATTGAACATATTAGAGCCTTTAAATATACAAATGTAAATATTCAGACTCTAAAATGAGATTTTCATAATTAAAATATTAAATAATAACATTAAATAAACTATAATTGAAAAGTGGTATTTTACTTAGAAGATAATCCACAATGAATTTTTTCTCATCTTTATTCCTTGTTAAATGATCTGTTTAGTTTTTCTTTATTTCTTTGTCAATTTCAAAATATCTACTTAGAAAATGATTACTTCATTTCTTTTTCTTTACATATTTATATGACGTATCACTTCAGTTTACTTCCACTTGTCAATTTATACTGCCATTTATTGTTATTACTTTTGCACTATTCTCTGTACATTCCTACTCACTCTACCTTGAGTTTCAATCAGGGCTCCATTTCCAATTAGAAACCAGCTTCACATTTTTGCAGCTCCTAGAATACTCAAATAAATAAATTGTCCTATTTATCTTCTATACCTTATTAAGAATGACTTCATATTATTTTAGCAGCCACACTATTACAGTCTGCCCTAAAACCCACTCTAGCAAAGACTGTGAAGGATGGGATTTCTCTGAGTCCTTAAGCCCAAGATAGATCCCTGTTAACACTTCAGGCTTCATAGTCTCCTGACTGAAAGTCTCTTTCATGAAGGTAAAAACTGAGAGGTACATGAAGAGCCCCATGCATTGGAATAACCTGGATCTGGAGAGCTGACCTCAAACCAGGGATTGTATACTGGAGCTGGATTAGTAAATGAAATCTGCATACATTAGAAATAACAGTTACACTATAATTATGTTTGGTAAGCACTCACTTTATTTGCTTCCAAATCTTTTAATGCTTTACAAGCTTCACAGGTTTTCACAACATTCCCTTTAAGCTTCAGTATCCCTGCTCATAAAATGTTATAAATCAGTATGAATTTAGTGCTGTGAACTCAAAGAGTCTAAGTGAAATTCTCACGTCAAAATTTTAGGTAAGGCCATAATCTGTATTTAAATCTAGATCTTATGACTCCCAGTTAATTTCTCTTGCCACTGTATCCTGCTTGGTTTTGATGAAATACCACATCATTTTAATCATCATGAACTTCAGCTTCGGATATTAAATACAGAGAATCTACAATTACTGGGCAATAACTTTTACAAAACCTTTGTCTCTCTTTAAGCATTTTGTAGTATCGTGGGGTTTAAATGTGGGTATTTTTTGTACTTTTAATGGGTGAAACAGAGAGATTGTTTTGGAATCTTTGAGCTATACTTTCCAATGGACCGTACTGAAATCACGCGACGTTGTAGGGGATATAATGCTATTGGCTCATGTGGGGCTGCAAGAGAAGTAGTAAAAAAAAAAGTTTCCAGTGTTTATTTTGTTATGACTTCATTATCTTCTAACTGAATTGTTGTGGAGGATCCACTTGGGGGCAAAATGCCAAAAGCTTTTAGGATTAAGTATCCTAAGCACCTGCTCTCATATATGTTTTGTCTTGACCCCATAGATAACAGGGTTAAGAGCAGGAGGAAAAACCACATATATATTGGCCAGAAGAATGTGGATGTAATGAGGGATGTTGTGGCCAAAGCAGTGTATCATGAAGGAAAAGAGGACTGGCAGGTAGAAAACCAACATAACACAGACGTGAGAGCTACATGTGCTGAGTGCCTTAAGCCGGCATGCCAGGATGGGAGATGGAAGACAGCTCGGAGGATTTGGACACAGGAAAATCCAATCACAGAAAGGTCAATGTATCCCACTGAGAAGGCAATCAATTCATATATAACATTAACTCTAATACTGGCACAAGCTAACTTTGCCAAGCCCATGTGTTCACAATAGGTATGAAGGATAATCCGGACACTACAGAAAGGCAATCTCAGGATGAGAAATACGAATGGAGTCACAAACACCAAAGTCCTGACAATGATGACTATGACCAGAATGGCTATTACCTTGTTAGTAAGGATCATGCTATATCTCAGGGGGTTGCAGATGGCAATATAACGATCTATGGCCATGACTGTCAGTACTACAGACTCCAGGCCAGTGCATATATGAATGCTATACATCTGTGTGATGCAGGCACCAAACACAATCTCTCCAAGATTAAACCAGAAAATTCCCAGCATCTTGGAATGGTTGTTTGAGACAAGCCCAGTTCAGTGCAGGCCAACATGGCTAGGAAGTAAAACATGGGTTGGTGGAGGCTCTGTTCAGTCTGTATCACAAACAAGATAGTGATATTCCCTAGAAGGGCTATTAGATACACTGCAAAGAAGGGGAAGCCAATCCATACATGCATATCCTTCCAGCCCTGGGACCCCCACTAGGAGGAAGGTGGAAGGGTGAAACTGCGTGTTGTTTATATGAAGCATATTGGTGGCAATCCCCTACAGACACATTTCTTGCATGAGTTTTCTTGCTTCCAGTGAGAAACGATAACGTCTTTCACAGTATGGTGTCTATTTCTTGGAGAAACAGAAAATCCATTCTTTAACTCCATAATACAGCATAAGAGACCTAAAGAGGGAATATGAAATATAGTTAAAAAGACACTCTCACTTTCAAATATTTGCCCCACTTACACAGAAAACCATGCAGAAAGTTTCCAAAATATAGCAATCCTGCACTTCCCATGTTTTTCATCCCTTCAGTCTCTAAGAAAAACTTCCATATGGTATTAAATTAGCATATACTTATTGCTAATTATACTTGTTAATCAGGATGTAAAGAGTAGCCAAGATGAAGTGTGTGTGTGTGTGTGTGTGTGTGTGTGTGTGTGGGTGGGTGGGTGTAAAATATCACTGGACTGAGATTGAGGAGGAAATGATAAGAGGAATGATACATTCTTGCAAAGTACATCTGAGAAATTAAGAATATTCTATGTGAGAGGAGCCTCAGTAAAGTTGGAGGATTGGTTAGTAGGTGTTTGGATTTGAGATAATCAATAAAATTTTAAAATTTAGACACATAAGGTAACTATTGCATAATTCCAGAAAAACAATGCTCTCTCTTAGAACTTCAAAGGCCCTTCACTCACTATGTTATGTTATGTTTCCTTTCCTGAATAGAAAACACTGGATGCTCTCAGATACTTTGTGGAGCCTTTTATGATTTATGATCTTCTTTTCTGTCTTCTCCATTTTGCATTATATAAATGGACAATCGCTTCATAATACCACCTAGATAGTGGCAATGTAATTGTCTCTATCTTTTTAAAAGATACTGAGGTCAGATACTTGCCTCAGACTGGGGAGAGTCTAGTTTGCATTAATGCTGTAATAGTTTCCCTGGTATACTGATGGACAGTAATATATTTAAGTTGGCAGCAGGCTAGTTCACTGTCATAGTTGAGTCTGTCTGGTGTGCCTTGTGGTTGAGTCTGGGTTGTAACTGGCCGTGTGCTATTCTATCTGCAACATAACAGACCTGTGGGGTGCTTGGGTGTGTGCAAATGAGACTAGGACTTAATTAGAAACTTTGCTGCTACAGGGTGTATTCTGTGGTAGGCTCTGGGCCATGGATGGAATATATTGAGTGATTGGGTTTGTCAGATTCGGGGAGTGCCATATCCAGAGCAGTGCCATGGCTTAAGTTACTTTGATGCTCATTTCAATGCAATGAGTTCTAATATGGTGCTACTAATCTTAAAGAAAAAATATTCCTGTGACTTGGCTATAATGCAGGCCTAAAGAACTGTTTTGGAATTATAGTGGTATGTGTATTGGGGTTTGTATATTCCCAGATTCTGTCCAATTTCATGGTGTGGAATTGCTTCCCAAGATATGTCATGATTCTGCTGAAGGGAGGGAAGATACTTTATGATATGATGTTTTCCTGAGTTGTATTAGAAATCTTTTCTACTTATGGGATTTGATTACAGGAAAGTCAGTGTCACAAAATCAACATACAAAGATCAGTAGCATTTCTATATACCAGTATTCTTCAAGCTGAGAACCAAATCAAGAACTCAAATCCATTTAAAATAGCCACACAAAACTAACATATGTAGAAATACATTTAACCAAGGAGGTAAAAGATCTCTACAAGGAGAACTAAAAAACTTTGATGAAATAAATCACAGATAACACAAACTAATGGAAAGACATTTCACACTTTTGTTCTGGAATTTTTTTCTAGTTTTTATCTGAGGATATTTCCTTTGTCACTATAGGCTTCAAAGCAATCCAAAATATCCCCTCACATATTCCACAAGAACAGTGCTAGCAAACTGCTCCATGAAAGAGTGGTGTAACTCCATGAGATGAATTCACACAGCACAAAGCAGTTTCTCAGAAAGCTTGTTTCTAGTTTGTATCTGAGGATATTTCCTTTTTCAACATACTCCCAATGCCCTCCCAAATATCCCACTGCAGATTCCGCAAAAACAGCAAACTGCTCAATAAAAGAGTGGTGTCACTCTGTGAGATGAATTTACATCTCACAAACAGTTTTTCCAAAGGCTTCTCTCCAGTTTTTACCTGAGATTAATTCCTTTTTCACTATAGTACTCAATGCGCTCACAATATCCCATTGCAGATTCCATGACAACAGTGTTAGGAAACCACTCTATGAAAAGAAAGGTGTAACTCTGAGAGATGAATTGACACAGCACAAAGTCGTTTCTCAGAAAGCTTCCTTCTAGCTTTATCTGACTATAGTGCCTTTGTCACCATAGGCTTCAAAGTGATCCAAAATATCCCTTCTCAGATTCCACAAAAAAAGTGCTAGCAAACTGCTCTATGAAAGAGTGATGTAACTCTGTGAGATGAATTCACATTCACAAAGCAGTTTCTGAGAAAGCTTCTTTCTACTTTTCATCAGATTATATTTCCATTTTCACCATACTCCTCAATGCGCTCCAGAATATCCCACTGTAGATTCTGCGAAATCAGTGTTAGCAAACTGCTCAGTGAAAGAGTGGTGTGACTCTGTGAGAAGAATTCACATATCACAAAGCGGTTTCTCAGAAAACTTGTTTCTAGTTTTTATCTGAGGATATTTCCTTTGTCACCATAGGCTCCAAGTCATCCAAAATATATCCCCTCTCAGATTCCACAAAAACAGTGCTGGCAATTTGCTCCATGAAAGAGTAGTGTAACTCTTTGACATGAATTTGCACATCACAAAGCAGTTTTTCAGAAAGCTTCTTTCTAGTTTTTATCTGACGCTATTTCCTTTTTCACCATGGGCTTCAATGCAATCCAAAGTATCCCTTCTCAGATTCCACAGAAGCAGTGCTAACAAACTCCTCCAGTAAAAGAATGGTGTAGGTCTGTGGGATGAATTCACACATCACAAAGCCGTATCTCAGAAAGCTCTTTTCTAGTTTTTATCTGAGGATATTTCCTTTGTCATCATGGCCCTCAAAACAATAAAAAATATCATTTCTCAGATTCCAAAAGAAGTGCTAGCACACAGCTCCATGAAAGAGTGATGTAACTCTGTGTGATGAAATCCTACATCACAAAGCAGTTTCTCAGAAAGCTTGTTTCCAGTTTTTAATCTGAGGATATTTCCTTTGTCAAAATTGGATTCAAAGCGATGAGAAATGTCCCTTCTCAGATTCCACAAAAACTGTGCTAGCAAACGGCTCCATGAAAGATTGATGTAATTTTGTGAGATGAATTCACACAGCACAAAGCAGTTTCTCAGAAAGCTTCTTTCAAATTTTTATCTGAGGACATTTCCCTTTTCACCATTGGCCTCAATGCCCTGCCAAATATCCCATTGCAGATTCCACTAAAATAGTGTTAGCAGACTGCTCAATGAAAGAGAGGTGTAACTCTCTGAGATGAATTTACACATCACACAGCAGTTTCTCCGAAGTCTTCTCTCCATTTTTTATCCGATGATATTTCCTTTTTCACCATAGTACTCAATGCACTTGCAATATCCCATTGCAGATTAAACGAAAACAGTGTTAGTAAACTGTTCCATGAAATATGGTTTCACTTTGTGAGATGAATTCACACATCACAAAGCAGTTTCTCAGAAAGCTTCTTTCCTGTTTTTAATCTGAGGATATTTCCTACTTAAACACAGGCCTCAATGTGCTCCCGTATATTTCATCGCAGATTCCGCAAACACATGTTAGCAAACTTCTCAATGAAAACCACTGTGTAACTCTGTGAGATAAATTCACACTTCACAAAGCTGTCTCTCAGAAAGTTTCTTTCTAGTTTTCATCTGAGGTTATTTCCTTTGTCACCATAGGCTTCAAAGCGATCCAAAACATCCCTTCACATATTCCACAAGAACAGTGCTAGCAAACTGCTCCATGAAAGAGCCATGTAACTCTGTGAGATGAATTCATACAGCACAAAGCAGTTTCTCAGAAAGCTTGTTTCTAGTTTGTATCCGAGGATGTTTCCTTTTTCAACATAGTCCTCAATGCCTTCCCAAATATCCCACTGCAGATTCCACGAAAACAGTGTTAGCAAACTGCTCAATAGAAGAGTGGTGTAACCCTGTGAGATTAATTTATGCCTCACAAAACAGTTTCTCTGAAGACTTCTCTCCAGTTTTTATCTGAGTATATTTCCTTTTTCACCATAGCACTCAACGCGCTCGCAATATTCTATTGCAGATTCCATGACAACAGTGTTAGGAAACTGCTCCATGAAAGAAAGGTGTAACTCTGAGGGATGAATTCATACAGTATAAAGCAGTTTCTCAGAAAGCTTCTTTCTAGCTTTATCTGATTATATTGCCTTTGTCACCATAGGCTTCAATGTGATCCAAAATACCTCTTCTCAGATTCCACAAAAAACAGTGCTAGCAAACTGCTCCATGAAAGAGTGATGTAACTCTGTGAGATGAATTCACACTCACAAAGCAGTTTCTGAGAAAGCTTCTTTCTACTTTTCATCAGATGATATTTCCATTTTCACCATACTCCTCAATGTGCTCCAGAATATCCCACTGCAGATTCTGCAAAATCAGTGTTAGCAAACTGCTCAGTGAAAGAGTGGTGTGACTCTGTGAGAAGAATTCATATGTCACAAAACAGTTTCTCAGAAAGCTTGTTTCTAGTTTTTATCTGAGGATATTTCCTTTGTCACCATAGGCTCCAAGGCATCCAAAATATCCCTTCTCAGATTCCACAAAAACTGTGCTGGCAATCTGCTCCATGAAAGAGTAGAATTAATCCAGGTGTCCATCAATGGTAGATTGGATTTTAAAAAGTGGTACATATATACACCATTGAATACTATGCAGCCATGAAAAGAATGAAATCATATTCTTTGCAGCAATAGAGATGGAGCCAAACGTCATAATTCTAAGCAAATTAACACAGGAAAAGAAAATCAAATATTGCATGTTCTCAGTTATAAATGGAAGCTAAACAACACATGGACATAAATATGGGAACAATAGACACTGTGGACTATTAGAGGCTGGAGGGAGAAAGTAGGTTGAAAAACTGCCTTTTGGGTACTATGTTCACTATCTGAGTGATGGAATTCACACCCCAAACCTTAACATCCTGCAACAGTCCCATGTAACAAACCTGCACAAGTATCCCCTGTATCTGAAATAAGAGTTGAAATTTATTGTGTATTTCAAAATAGCTAAAAGAGAGGATTTTCAATGTTGTCACCACAAAGAATCAAGAAACATTTGGGTGACAGATATGCTAATTATCATGATTTGATAATTCTATAATGTACATATATATCAAAACATCACAATTCACCCCATAATATATATCATTATTATTTGTCAACTAAAAATTTAATAAAACTTTTAAATTTTGTGCCACGACAACAGGATATGCACATGATAAAAGAGGGAAGTTTTATGTGTGCAGGTGCTCACGCTTGTAATCCCAGCACTTTGTGAGGCCGAAGTGGGGAGATCACGAGGTCAGGAGATTGAGACCATCTTGGCCAACATGGTGAAACTTTGTCTCTACTAAAATACAAAAAATTAGCCAGGTGTGGTGGCACGTGCCTGTAATACCAGCTACTTGGGAGGCTGAGGAAGGGAAATCACTTGAATCCAGGAGGTGGAGGTTGCAGTGAGCTGAGATCATGCCGCTGCACTCCAGTCTGGCAACAGAGCAAGGATCTGTCTCAAAAAAAAAAAAAGTAAACTTAACACTATATATATATACACTATATATATACAAAAATTAAATTTAAATGAATCAAAAACTTAAATATAACTAAAACAATGAAACTCTTAGAATAAAACATAGGGTAAGTCATGACTTCAGACTTGATTTCTTATATAGGGCAACAAAAACAGAGCAATGAATTATAAATTAATGAATGAAGTATTAAGATTAAAAACTTTTGTGAATTAAATAACACTATAAGGAGAGTAAAAAGACAACCTATACAATGGGAGAAAATATTTCCTGAATTAAATGTTTTTAAACCATTTCTATTATTTTTTTAAAATCTCTTAAGCTAAGCATGAAAGGGTCTCCCTTAATGTGCAGACCAACAGAATGAAGGAGTATGCATACTGTGGCAATATGTATTTACCTGAGACCAGAAACATGACAAAGATTCAGTCTTGTCCCCATATAACTAGAAGCTCTTTTTAGTGTATAATACAAGAAAAATAAATAAAAATACAAAAATTTTTAGAAAGTAAAAAATAAAACTGTCATCATTCACAGAGGACATGATTAGGTTTACATAAAATTTAAAATATTCATGGAAAAACTATTAGAATTAACAAATAAATTTATAAAGGATACTTGATACAAAGCCAATATAAAAAAATTTGGTCAGGCATGGTTGCTCATGCCTGTAATCCCAACACTTCGGGAGGCCGAGACAGGAGGGTTACTTAAGCCCAGGATTTTGAGACCAGCCTAGGCAACTTAGGGAGACTCTGTTTCTATAAAAAATAATAATAATTTAAAAATTAATTACATTTTTCTATACTACTAACAAAAAATTGATAAATTAAAATCTTGAAAATTGTATATTTTTAAATGGCATCACAAAACATCAGATGCTTTGGTTTGACCTAACTCTAACAAACTGATATGCAAAACTTCTAAATAAAAGCATAATAATCCTGCAAAGGAACTTTTTAAATACATAAATACATGAAAAGATATACCTAGTTTATGATTTGGAATAGTCAGTAACCTTTTAAAAACATTCTCTATAATTGAACTATATATTCAATGCAATAAATATTTCAATGAACTTGTTTGCTTATTTGTCCTCTTGTTTTTGTTTTCACAGTGTGTGTGTGTATATATATATGTGTGTGTGTGTGTATATATATATATATATATATATATTTTTTTTTTTTTTTGAGACAGAGTCTCACTCTGGTGCCCAGGCTGGAATGCAGTGGTGCCATCTCAGTTCACTGCAAGCTCCACTTCCTGGGTTCATGCCCTTCTCCTGCCTCAGCCTCCTCAGTAGCTGGGACTACAGGTGCCCGCCACCTTGCCCAGCTAATTTTTCGTATTTTTAGTAAAGATGGGGTTTCACCATGTTAGACAGGATGGTCTCAATCTCCTGACCTCATGATCCGCCCTCCTCGGCCTCCCAAAGTGCTGGGATGACAAGCATGAGTCACCACATCCGGCCTGTATATTTTAAAAGAAATTGGCTTGACAATGCTGAAGAACAAAATTTTAGGATTTATATTACTATATTCTGTAATTTATTTTATAGCACAAACAGCACCACAAAACACTGGAAAATTCATAGGCTTTTTAATAAATGAAGCAAGATCAAATGAATAGCAAATGTAAATCAATTATATACCGAAAACTAATTGCCTCTATGTCACTGCCCTACAATGTGATAGTTAATATCCTCTCAAGGGGTTAATCTTGACAACGTGAGCAAGATGGACTACCAAAATGTTCCAGCTCTTAGTTGCCTCACACAGATAGCCAGAACAATGAATAAACAACTACATTTTAATGAAAGTAACTGAAGGAGAGTGCTAGTTTGTGAGACCCAGAGCCTTGAACCCTGACTCCACAGCCACTCCAAGCCACTGCAATTCGAGCCCAGCGCTACTGCAGCAGCTTACAGGTTATGTCAAATTGGAGGGATACCGTCAGCTGAGTCCCCTCATTGTGGGAAAAATTAAAAATAGGAAGACCCCAAAAGCCCTTGACACTAAGGACGTAAACAAACTATGTCATCACTACTGCTGTGCAACTACAAACTTCTACAGTCTAAGCCACTGAGGCACCTGCAATTATTGCAGACATATTAAACTCAGCTCAGGAAGCTGCACAGAGACTATACTACACCTATCTGGAAACAGAGTCACCACACTCTTCCCAACTGGCACACTAAAATCCAACTGCAGGTGATAGTTGTCCTCTACGAAAACCACTTTGGAAAGTTTGGAGATAAGTGTTCCACCAGATACACAGGCATCAATACAGAGACACAAGAAACATGAAAAGGCAAAGAAATATGATACCACCAAAGGAACAAAACACTGTAGCAATGGACTCCAGTAAAAAGGAAATCAACAAATTGCCAAATAATAAAATAACAAATTGCCAAAAAATAAAAATAAAAATAACGATGCTGAGAAGACTCAGAAAAATACAAGAAAATACAGCATAGACAATTCAGTAGAATCAGGAAAATAATTCATGAAACAAATGAGAAATTCAACAGAAGATAAAAATCATAAAAATCAAATAGAAATCCTGTAGCTGAAGAATTCAGTGAATAAGTTTTCAAATTACAATAGAGAGATTCAATAGCAGACTTGGTCAAGCAGAAGAAAGAATCTGTTGACAGGTTGTTTGAACTAAGTCAGAGAAAAACAAAAGAAGGATTTTAAAAAAAGTACAGAAATAATGGGACCCTTAATGGGACACCATTAAGTAAACAAATATTTATATTATGAGGATTCTAGAAGGAGAAGAGAAAGAAAAGGGCAGAGGAAACCTACTTAATAAAATAATAGCTGAAAACTTTCGAAATGTGAAGAGAGATACAGATACCCAGATCCAAAAGCTCAAAATCCCCCAAGTAAATTCAACTCAAGAAGATCTTCCCTGAGGCATTATAATGTCAAATTGTCAAAAGTCCAAGACAAAAAGTCTCTAGGTCTTTAGACTATTTGGCATGAGGAAATGGTGAAAATTATGGGAAAATACATACAATCCCTCAACACTTTTCAGGAGAAGTAAAGTCCTTAGGGAACAACTGGGATTCTGTTTCAAAAGGAAGAGAAACCAAACATCAGAAGTGGTTTAAGGCCAAAAATAATATCACTGCTAATAAAAAAATTGATTCCAGAAGTCACAGTGAAATAATCTTGGGAATAGGAGGGGGCAGATACAGTGACCGATTAGGAGATATATGATTATTGACATTATGACCCTAACAGAAATAGAATTTTCATGTTTTAAAAATAATGTAATTCAATAATGCCAGAGCACCTCTTATAGTCAAAGCACTATACTAGGTGAACTGAAGGATAAAGTTGACTTAAACATCATGCTAATATCAATCCGTAAAATAATGGAAGAGAGAAAACACAAAAACAACACAAAAGAAAATTTGCCTGTTATAATTGTGGCACACACTGATATTGAGAATACAAAAGACAAAGATTCTATCAGATTGATTCATATGAAAGATCATTAAGAAGTATAGGACACTTGAGAAAGTGCTGAAGCAAAGTAGAAATGAGAGGTAGTTATTTTATATGGAGAACTTTTGATTATCAAAGACAGGATGTGTGTTTGGGAGTCATGTAGTACAATGAAAGTATAAAAGGTTGATTGGATATTGAGTGAAGGAATTTGGTAACAATGGTGTTTGCTCTTTATTACATAAAGTCTGCAGTATACAATGGAGAATGTATGGGTCATGGGAAGAAATTTTAAGCAGAAATTGGATAGAGTCAGACTTGACTTGGGAAGATAAATATGGATACAATAACGAAGATGGACACAATGAGGGAGAAACAGGAACCTAGGGAGTTACTTTCTCATTAATCAAAAGAGAAGTAATGAATGCAAGAACATGGCAGATCAAACCAGAATCTCTCTTGGACCATAGACAGCATTACTATTTCTGTGCTAACAACTCAAAATAGTCTGAACTTAGAAGGCAAAAAGTACCAACTAATTGTCTTTGTACTCATTTTTCCCTCAGTCAATTTCTTTTTGTGTGTGTGTGTTTATAAAAGTTTTTATTTTTTCTTCACGTTTTTTTGCTTGCATTTTTTATTGTGGTAAAAATCACATAATAAACTAACAATCTTAGCCATTTTTAAGTGTATAGTTCAATAGTGTTAAGTATATTTATATTATTGTGCAACCGAACTCTAGAATTTTTTTTATCGTATAACACCAAGACTCTGTACCCACTAAACACTAATAATTTCCTCTTTCTCTTCTCTCCAGCCCTTGCTAACCACATTTCTGCTGTTTCCTTTCTACAATTTGACTACTTTAAATACTTCATAAAACCTACTATAAAAATGAGAAAATGACTTTAATAGAAAATTCTCCAAAGAAGATATATGAATAGCCAATAAATACTTAAAAAGATGCTCATCTTCACTAATCATCAGGAAAATGCAAATCAAAACAATGAGACATCAACTCATACTCACTAGAATGGCCACTATCAAAAAAGAAGGATGTAAGTGTTGAGTATGTGGAGAGCCCTTGTGCACTGGTGATGGGAATGCAAAATGGTGCAGGTAGTACAGAGAGCAAGCACTAAGGAGATACTACTAAAATTAAAAATACAATTAGAATATGATTCAGTAACCCTACTTCTGGATATATATCCAAACAGAATTCAAAGCAGGATCTTAAAGATGAATTTTCACCCATGTTCATGAAAGCATCATTTATAATGGACAAGGGGTAGAGTGGAAACAATCCAAATGTCTATTGACAATGAACGGAAAAGGAAAAACGGTATATACAAAATGGAGTATTATTAAATCTTTTTTTTTTTTTTAAAAAGAATATTGTGTCACATGCCACAACACAGGTGAGCCATTAGGGAATTATGCTAAGCAAAATATGCCAGTTGCAAAAGGACAAATACTGTATGAGTCCCCTCAGTCTATTTCTAACTATAGTCAGGAAAACCAGGCTCTGTAGCACGTCCTAGTAGTACTATCAGGTCGACTTTATCATCATTAAGGAAGGGATCCTCTCAGGAAACACTACTGCTCTGGCTAGAAGGGAAAATATAATACGTTTTATAAGGAAAACATAGAATTTTCTTCACCCTCTGCCAAAAGAGCTGAAACACATGCAAGTCTCTCTTCACAGACTGTATCTGTTCACCATTAGTTATAGACTGAGAAGGAGAATCTTGGTGGGTAGGAAGAAAGTTGCTGCCATTATCTATAGGCATGCACACTGCCAATAAACAGAGTTGTACCACAGAGTCTAATTTGTCTATTTGAGATGTCTTCTCCTTCATCTTTTGAAGCCTCAATTGTAACAGTTGTGAAACTACATCAGGATTTACACAAACATATTAAAACAGAAAAGTTGCTGAGAACAGTTTCATGGTCACATGTGAAGACTTAATGGTATAAAATCAATGCTTTCATGGCTCCTGAGGGAAGCAGAATTAACATCAGCCCCAAAACAGGTTCCTCTATGTTCAGGATATTTTCCTTCCCATCCTTTCATAACACATCTGCTCCCCTGAGCTAAGGAGTTAAGATGTTTCTCTGCAGATGCAGTAAAGAGGAATAAAGACTTACTAAGACTTAATGACCCTCGAGTCCATGTTTCCGCCCACAGGATTCTGAAGACTAGGCTCAGGGATTCTGGGACATGCCTGGTCATAGGGATGCTCTCACTCAGTATAAAGTTTTCTCCATGTTACCAGGCAGGCTTGTTCAGAGGCTTGAAGGGGAACCTAATTGCCATATTCAAGAACCTGGACTCATGCTGCAATTCTGCTCCAAGTGAGGTCTGGGAGAAGAAATATTAGAGAGGTAAGAACGCTTGTGCAGGAGAAGTGAGAAGATACAGAGGAGAGGAGAGCAAATGACGATAGAAGAAGCCAGATTTTTCCACTTTTCTGAGGAATTATCCCAAGCACCATTGCACTATTCTCTTCACAGAGGAACACAACAGAGCACATGGGATTGGAACAGAGATCCATAAGTGAGGGCAATGGTGTACCAATTAGTAATGCACAGAATTTCTGTCTCTGTTTCTCTCTCTCTCTCTCTCTCCCCTCACTCTCCACTCCCTTCTCTTACAAACACACACATACACACACACTCTCACAGAGTACACTGTTCACAGACAAAACACCACAAATCCAGTCATATAGTAGCATGGCAATACTTGTTGTCAATAAGACAAAAAGATGTTATTGCAGACTTCATTTGTATGTGTGTATTTAAGGTGGTGGGGGGTATCACTTATGTCAATATTCAAATAAAATTACATAGGTATTAACATATTTGGTCTGTACAGTTTTATTCTCTATTTCCCTCATTGTCTGAGTGAATTTAATATTGCCAATTTTAACTTGGTTCCCTGTATCCCTCCTACTTTATGGAACCATACCCAAGCCATTTTTATTGTAAGCACAGTACCCCTCCTAGATCAGATAGATCAGTTGGACTGAACCGTCAATGGCACAGTTATGGAAGAGCCTGAATGAAGGTCTTTATCCACTTTGTCCATTCATCAACTGCTTTGGTCTCACCAAGCTTGGAAAGCTGTAAGAATAAGGGGAGAAAATTGTTTCCTTTCTAAATGGTAGTATTGGGTAATATTTGTATCCATAAAAATCTAGAGATAAATATTAATGTCTGACTCCATGCCATTTCTTTACTTTGGCCCCTTCTGATCCATCCATCCTTTATCTAATCTTATGTCCAACTGTGACATAATTTGGACTTATTACAATGAAATAACTTATTTCTGCTAACAGGTGAATTAGTTTAGCTATCTTGCATTAAATAAAGAAAATATTTGGGAGCGTTGATAAAATAAGTAAGTATAATTTGTTGAGGATACACTATGCACTAGCACCTATACAAACATTGGTCTTATTTATCATTAAAATAAACCACATTAGTTATAATTTATCATGTCATTTTTACAGGAGAAAAAAATTAATCTATCTGGTTAAAGAATCTGTCCAAGGATCTCAAGCAAGTAAATGGTTAAGCAGGTTTTCAAGCCATGTCTGAATAGTTTTAAGGTCCACAGAAGACCTCTATAATATTCTACTACAGTCAGAAAAAAAAAAAAATCCAACAAAGTAAAAAAATAATCTCAAGTTCAAAATGTGAACTTTGGTGAGCACAATAAGAGAGAAATTGCTAATTATTATGAATTTGTCTTTTCAGATGGACTCCAGTGGGGATCTTCGTCAATGTGCATATCTAGAGAAGAATAAACTTAATAATTTGCCCTCAAAAAATGATCTTGAGGTTATTGGCCATACATTGTCTGCTACTGTGGCATAAAGTTATGACAGAAAGAAGGCAAGAATTCAGGTAAAACTGTGAGAGGGTGGATGTGGTGGCAGCTTTGAATTGTACTGTCAGAGAAGTGTCCCCTTTGCCACCTCCCTGGGAATGTTTTTCTCAGTTGGCAAAGTATCATGTTGAGACACAACCACCCTTAAGATTGGGCTGACTCTGGATTGTAAATCTCACAACACAATATCCTAGCTATTTCCTCAGACTCTTCCAGGTGAAATCACAAAAACCACAGCCCTCTGGTTTTTCAGCCTGGCATCTTTTCCTCAATACTGGCAAACATTATGTTCTTTTTTCAGTTTTCTCTCAGCTCCTCAGGGACCAAGAGATGCTCTTGTTCTTCTCATATAGAATGGGGAATTATTAACCCCTTTGCCTGTGTGCCTCTGCTGTAAAATAGCTACCTGGCAAAGTTATAGGACAACTGGTGTATGCAGCCACATACATAATAAAACATGATTTCTCTCTCTACTCCTATCTCTCCAAACTTCTCTCTCTCTTTCTCTCTCTCTGTCACACACACTCACACACAAACAAAAGCACACTTATTACAAACCCCAACTCTGATTCAGTTGAATACTGAACAACTGGGAACCAACATTCATGTGGCAGTTTTGAGCATATTACAATGATTACCCCTGGTTCTCAACTCTTAGTTGCAGCTATTTTCTTCATAGAAATAAGGCCAGTACATGCAGAAATATAAAATCCAGGTTACATTAGTTGTTACAGAGTTGTACAGTGTCTTTAGGGACACAAAGATAAAATAAGGAAATTTTCCTTGTTATTGTCAAGGAAGCAATGAAAAGTCCTTAAAAACATTTTAATTTCAATATTAAAATATGCTAAATATTTATCTGTTTACACCTGAAGTGAGACACAATTTTGGGACATGGGATTTTTTTTTTTTTAATATTACTCATCGATGTTATAGATTGTAAGGAAGATAAACATAATTTGACAGATACATGCAAGGCATTTTATTGGAAGGATATCAGGGAATCAGAATGACAGGATCTTGGAGAAACCAGATTGTTCATGAAGATTTAGAAACATCAAAACTAGCAATTAATCCATAAGAGAAACGCACTGATCAGTTTAGCTGAGTTATAACCAGGAAAGTTCTAACAGAGACTGATTAACTACACTTAATGTGATGTCACTGTATAAGATCCTTACGCTTATATTATAACAAAACACAGAAAGTGGCAGACAGTAGTACTTCTCCTTTGTACTAAGAATCTGTCACTTCTAGAAATTATTAAGATACTCAAAGAGTTTTAGTTTCTCTGAATTGTATCCATAATATTTATATTATTAGACATTAGAGTAAAATTTAAATGTTTAATATTAAAATAATATTAACAAACTATTATACAAAAACATATTTGATACTTTTTGTTAAAATCACTATTTTTCAAAGAATTAGTTGTAAGAATGGCATCATTTTCCTTTGCAAATATTTTTATTGTCTAAGTTAAGATAATAGAGCTGAAATCTCATAAATCATTTACAATTTCATTTAATCTATTATGGTAACATCTCATAAAACCTCTGGAAAATTTCACTATGTACTTATGAGAGAATAAGAGTGAGAATGGCTAAAAATTTTCTATCATAAATATAGTTTTGAGCTTTTGAGCTTCTGGAAAGGTACTTAGAAAACTCCAAAGATCTCAAGACCACACTTTGAAGAACGCATGGGATGGTGATTTCCCAAAAAGTAAAGAAGGGTTACTTAGGGAAGTAATGGAAGGTAATGCCTTAATATAAATATGCATTGCATTATGAAGTTTTTCCAGTTCTTTCAAATATCTCAAAGATTACAAAACATAAAGCCATGAGCAATATTGCCTATGATGGATCTCAGAACAATAATCTGTGTTGAGAGGCTTCCTCCATTACCCTCTGGAAAGAAGTGAATCTCAAGTGTTTGTAAATTAACCACCTATACCATTACCTCTACCACACTGATAAGAGTTTTTCTGTAGCTTCAGGAACTTGACAAGGGAGGACCTTAAAGAAATTGAGATCCTTCTTTCTTAGGAATTCAGTGACACTTGCTGGGAGAATGCCTTCTATCAATGACACCCACTTCTATCCCCGCTTCTTTCTCCTGCTAGGAATACCAGGACTGGAAACTTTACATATGTGGATTGCTTTCCCATTCTGTATTGTGTACCTGATTGCCATTGTGGGGAATATGACCATTCTCTTTGTGATCAAAACCGAACACAGTCTACATCAGCCCATGTTCTACTTCCTGGCCATGTTGTCTGTGATTGATCTGGGTCTGTCCACATCCACTATTCCCAAAATGCTAGGAATCTTCTGGTTCAACCTCCAAGAGATCAGCTTTGGGAGCTGCCTTCTTCGGATGTTCTCTATTCACATGTTTACAGGCATGGAGACTGTTCTGTTGGTGGTCATGGCTTACAACCGCTTTGTTGTCATTTGCAACCCTCTCCAGTACACCATGATCCTCACTAATAAAACCATCAGTATTCTAGCTTCTGTGGTTGTTGGAAGAAATTTAGTTCTTGTAACCCCATTTGTGTTTCTCATTCTGCGTCTGCCTTTCTGTGGGCATAACATCATACCTCACACATACTGTGAGCACATAGGTCTGGCCCGGTTGGCCTGTGGACCTATCAAGATCAACATAATCTATGGGCTCATGGTGATTTCTTATATTATTGTGGATGTGATCCTAATTTCTTCTTCCTATGTGTTTATCCTTCGAGCTGTTTTTCGCCTTCCCTCTCAAGATGCCCGACTAAAGGCCTTCCATACCTGTGGTTCTCATATCTGTGTTATGCTGTGCTTTTACATACCAGCATTTTTTTCTTTTATGACACATCATTTTGGCCAAAACATTCCCCGCTATACCCATATTCTTTTGGCTAACCTGTATGTGATTGTCCCACCTGCCCTTAACCCTGTCATTTATGGAGTCAGGACCAAGCAGATCCGAGAGCAAGTTGTGAAAATATTTGTACAGAAAGAATAATTATGCAATAAAGTTGGGATAAGTATATCTATATACCACCCAAATTATGATAATCTGAGCTTCCTTTTTAATCTTCTGTAACTGTTGGTCATGCTTGTCAGATTTTTTCATTTTGACTGGAAGTGCTTTAGTGTTGACAGATAATGCAAACTTAAACTTTGCTGCCTGTTTCCCCCACTTCTCTCCAGGTACCTGGAAAAAGGCTAATTAATGGAGATGTTAACTATGCTGAAGGTTGAGGTGGCTTTGGAGTAAAACTGCTTGTAAACAAGGGTGATAGATAGCTCCATTTTTTCCATATGTCTTCTCTCTAGGTAAATTTAGATCCTGAAGGACACTGATCAAATAAATCTCATTTTATAGATGAACAAAATAAGCTGTAATCCAGCAGTAGTGTCTGTTACATATTTTTCTATTCTTTACAGAATCCAAAATTTTGTCTTCTCCAAAATCTTTGACTCCCATGTTTATTTCAATGCTCTCTCAGTCTTGCTGTTACTACCATTTTTGCTCTTCTTCTTCTTTCACATTCCTGCTCTGTCTCTTTTTGTGATGGTTAATACTGAGTGTCAACTTGATTTGATTGAAGGATACAAAGTGTTGATCCTGGTTGTGTCTGTGAGGGTGTTGTCAAAAGAGATTAACATTTGAGTCAGTGGGCTGGGAAAGGCAGACCCACCTTCAATCTGGGTGGGAAACATCTAATCAGCTGCCAATGCAGCTAGAATATAAAGCAGGAAGAAAAATGTGAAAAGACTAGACGGGCCTAGCCTCCCAACCTACATCCTTCTCCAGTGTTGGATGCTTCTTGTCCTCAAACATCAGACTCCAAGTTCCTCAGTTTTGGGATTTGGAGTGGCTCTCGTTGCTCTTCAGCTTGCAGATGGCCTATTGTGGGACTTTGTGATCATGTGAGTTAATACTTAATAAACTCCCCTTTGTGTGTGTGTGTTGTGTGTGTGTACACACACATATATATTTCCTACTAGTTCAGTCCCTCTAGAGAACCCTGACTAATACACTTTTCTTTTACATTCATTCTCTAATAAAGTAAGTCTTTGTGAATTTAGGGATGTGAGAGACTACAGTGTGGGTATTACAGAGACATGTTTTCTCACTTGAAGCAAAGTCATCACAGATTTGACTTTTTGTATGTGTCGCATGTCTAATTCTAATTCCAAATTCTATCTGCAATTTCCCTTCAGATAAAATGTATAAAACTTTTAAGACTTTATAAAACTTAGAAAAATAATTAGGCTCATGCTATGATAAGCACAGGGCCAGACTTGATATCAACCTCAAAATAATCTCATTATAATTTATTAATCCTGTAGTTCTCCAATATTTAGTCCCATTTTCAAACTCCAGATGTGACTGGAGAATGTGGTTTGCATTAACATAGATAAAAGAGGCACTGAACTGAAATTTGTGCCTTATCAGTGTACTCATGCTTCAAAATCAGAAATCTCCCTCATGTTCTATAATTTAGAACCACTGTGTAGTTTGGATGACAATATACAAAATACTCAAAAGTACACAGATTACAATTTTAGGAAATGGGGTTGGATATAGCCGAGTAGACAAGAAAAGCAACATCACCTATTCAATATCTGTGAATCTGGACAGTTCTTGATGTTAACACTGGCTAAGCACAATTCCTGAATCCTATAGTATTTTGTGTATTTTCTTTAGGTCTGTGTGCATGGGTTATAATTTGACTTTTGCAGCTTCTGCTTCATGTACCTAAAATTTTATGGGAATATAGAGTTTTAAATGTGGAAATACATTGAAACTTGATCTATTCCCTTTGTCTTACAAACAAAAAACTGAGGTCTAAGGAAAGCAGGTATTTGTGTGCATAAAATATACCCATCTTTAGCATCATCTTCATGTAGCAAGTGAAGGAAGATCACTCAGATAAATCATTTTGACTACAAATTCTTAACTCTTGCAGGATGTTTAAGTAGGAAATATTTTATTTGTATGTAAGAGGCTTCATCGTGGGTCCCAAGTGGAGATCAAGTAAAATGGGAGGTAGAACGCATAGCCTGGTGTTGGTGTTGGTAATGAGAAGAGGGAGACTGCAGAAATTGAGTGCAGGTGCAAGTAGTATAGTGTTAAAGATTAGCTGAAATCAGCACAATCTTCATTGCTGTGGCCCACAGTACTGAGTGGTAAGCACAGACCAGCATCCAGACCATCAATAGCTGTACAATATACAAACATGCAAAATAAAGAAAAAGTTTTTTCTTCTCTCAGTGATATGAAAGGATCTGTGACATGTATAGTGCAACTTTCTGGTTGAATATATTGATGAGAGGCAGAAAATTTTAATATAAGCATGATAGTTCCCGCAGTGTAGATGGGAGTGCACCATAATGCTGGCCCTGAAATGGTTCATAATCAAACTGGACCACCACACTTAAACATGGTTGAGTGGAGTCATTGTCCTGAGATCCCTTCTCTGGACAGTAGTTTTCTTTCATGAAGTCAAACAAGATGGGACCAGAAGGGTGTTGACATACTGAAGAAAAAAGACACAAAAGATAAATATAACTGAGAAAATGGTGACAACAGAAATGTCAACCTGAAATAATAGATAGGATGAGAATCCGGTGTAAGTGTTTATTCAAATGCAAAGCTAAAGATGGCCATCTGGGAAACATAGAATCCAAAGAAATGAGGTCAATGCTCCAAAGTTGAAAAGTTAAGGTTTTACTTACGTAGGCAGAAAACAAAGAAATTTAGCAGAATTAAAAATTTCCCCATACAAAGTTGATTTATGAGTTACAGCAAATTGATTAGTTACAGCTTGTTTTCTTTTTCCAATTTAAATGAATATTTTTAGTATTTTATCTTTGACAATGTAATAGTCATGAGGTCTTTGTGTAACATGAGGAAGAAGGAAGTTAACCAATAACGAAGATCAAAAGTAAAGAGGGAAAGGGTCTTCTCTGGCACTCGTTAGTCTTTTACAATATTCTCAAATACAATGTAGGTAATGGATAAAGGCCAATTTATAATCAGGGCAACAAATACTACAACTTCCTAGGTTACAGCTATCTGTTAGTGACTCAGGTCCCATAATCTCATTCTTTTAAGGCTCAAAATCATTTAAAGTTTCAACAGATTTTGTCTTGAATTACATATTTTAATTAAAAAAGACATCAATGCTAGAGTTAATTATGTTCTACTGGTATTGAATATTCGGAGACATTGCCATTTTTCATAAACCTTGATCACCCTGTCAAACAATTCTTCTCCTTGGGAACCCTTTATGCATCACAGGGTATTTTACAGAATATGGAAACTAGCCTGGCTCATAGACCATTACGGGAGAGTAAGTGTGAGAATACTAGAGCTGTTTATCTCTAACTTTATGTTTCCCACCAGCACTTTGGGAAGAGACGATTCAGTGTAACTGAAAATAAACTTCAATTCGGATACAATATCTTCTTGAGCATGTTCCAACATTGCTCCATTCACAAAGTCAAACCAATATTTCATGGAACAGTTTACTAACACTGTTTTTGTTTAATCTGCAATGGGATATTGCGAGCACATTGAGCACTATGGTGAGAAAGGAAATATCCTCAGATAAAAACTGGAGAGAAGACTTCAGAGAAACTGTTTTGTGAGTTGTAAATTCATCTCACAGAGTTACACGACTCCTTTATTCAGCAGTTTGCTAACACTGTTGTCACAGAATCTACAGTGGGATATTCGGGAGGGCATTGAGGAGTATGGTGAAAAAGGAAATATCCTCATATAAAAACTGGAGAGAAGCCTTCAGAGAAACTGCTTTGTGCTGTGTGAATTCATCTCACAGAGTTACACCACTCTTTCATGGAGCTGTGTGCTAGCACTTCTTGTGGAATCTGAGAAAGGATATTTTTGATCACTTTGAAGCAAATGGTGACAAAGCAAATATCCTCAGATAAAAACTTGCAATATGTTTCTGAGGATATCTTCAAATATCCTCAGATAAAAACTAGAAATATGTCACAAAGCTTTCTGAGATATGGCTTCCTGATGTGTCAATTCATCTCACAGAGCTACACCATTCTTTTACTGGAGGAGTTTGTTAGCACTGCTTCTGTGGAATCTGAGAAGAGATACCTTGGATTACATTGAAGCCCATGGTGAAAAAGGAAATAGCGTCAGATAAAAACTAGAAAGAAGCTTTCTGAGAAACTGCTTTGTGATGTGCAAATTCATGTCACAGAGTTACACTACTCTTTCATGGAGCAAATTGCCAGCACTGTTTTTGTGGGATCTGAGAAGGGGTTATTTTGGATCACTTTGAAGCCTATGGTGACTAAGGCAATATAATCAGATAAAGCTAGAAGGGAGCTTTCTGAGAAACTGCTTTGTGCTGTGTGAATTCATCTCTGAGTTACACCTTTCCTTTCATGGAACAGTTTCCTAACACTGTTGTCATGGAATCTGCAATGGGATATTGGGAGTGCTTTGAGTGCTATTGGGAGAAAGGAAATAGCCTCATATAAAAACTGGAGAGAAGGTTTCAGAGAAACTGTTTTGTGAGGTATAATTTAATCTCATAGAGTTACACCACTCTTCTATTCAGCAGTTTGGTAACACTGTTTTAGTGGAATCTGCAGTGCGATATTCGGGAGGGCATTGAGGACTATGGTGAAAAAGGAAATATCCTCAGGTACAAACTAGAAGCAGCTTTCTGAGAAACTACTTTGTGATGTGTGAATTCATCTCACAGAGTTACATGGCTCTTTCATGGAGCAGTTTGCTAGCACTGTTCTTGTGGAATATGTGAAGCAATGCTTTGGATTGCTTCGAAGCCTATGGTGACAAAGGAAATATCCTCAGATAAAAACTAGAAGGAAGCTTCCTAAGAGACAGCTTTGTGAAGTGTGAATTTATCTCACAGAGTTGCCCAGTGGTTTTCATTGAGAAGTTTGCTAACATGTTTTCGTGGAATCTGCAATGAGATATATGGGAGTGCTTTGAGGCCTGTGTTTAAATAGAAATGTCCTTGGATTAAAAACAGGAAAGAAACTTTCTGAGAAACTGCTTTGTGCTGTGTGAATTCATCTCACAAAGTTAAACCAATCTTTCATGGAACAGTTTACTAACAATGTTTTTGTTTCATCTGCAATGCGATACTGTGAGTGCATTGAGTGCTATGGTGAAAAAGGAAATATCCTCGGATAAAAACTGAAGAGAAGACTTCGGAGAAACTGCTTTGTGATGTGTAAGTTCATCTCAGAGTTACACTTCTCTTTCATTGAGCAGTTTGATAACACTATTTTCGTGGAATCTGCAATGTGATATTCAACAGGGCATTGAGGCCGATGGTAAAAAGGGAAATATCCTCAGATAGAAACCTGAAAGAAGCTTTCTGAGAAACTGCTTTGTGATGTGTGAATATATCTCACAGAGTTACACTGTTCTTTTCATTGAGCAGTCTGCTAACACTGTTTTCCTGGAATCCGTAAAGGGACATTTCACAGCCTGTTGATGCTTAGGGTGACAAAGGAAATATCCTCATGAAAAGCTAGAAACAAGGCGTCTGAGAATCTGCTCTCTGATATGTGAATTCATCTCACAGAGTTACACTTTTCTTTCATGGAGTACTTTGTTAGCATTGTTTTTTGGGGAACCTGTGAAGGAATATTTTGGATCCAATTGAAGCCTAAAGTGACAAGGAAATATCCTCAAATAAAAACAAAAAAGAAACATTCTGAGAAACTGCTTTGTGATGTGTGAATACATCTCACATAGTTACAGTGTTCTTTACATGGATCAGTTTGCTAACACTGTTTTCATGGATAATGCAATAGGATGTTTGGGAGCGCATTGAAGCCTATGGAGACAAAAGAAATATACTCAGATAAAAACTGAAAAGAAGCCTTCTGAGAAACTGTTTTGCAATGTGTGAATACATGTCACAGAGTTACACTGTTCTTTTCATTGAACAGCCTGCTAACACTGTTATCTTGGAATTCATAAAGGGATATTTCGCAGTGCATTGCAACTTACAGTGACTAAGGAAATATTCTCAGAAAAAAACTAGAAAGAAGGTTTCTGAGAATCTGCTGTCTGATGTGTGAATTCATCTCACAGAATAACACTTTTTTCTTCGTGAAGCAATTTACTAACACTGTTCTCGTGGAACCTACAAAGTGATACTTGAGAGCACATTGAGGTCTATGGTGAAAAAGGAAAGATCCTCAGATAAAAACTAGAAAGAAGTTTTCTGAGAAACTGCATTGTGATGTGTGAATGCATCTCACAGATTTACACTGTACTTTTCATGGAACAGTTCACTAACAATGTTTTCTTGGAATCTGCAATGGGATATTTCTCAGTGCAATGCAGCTTATAGTGACAAAGGAAATATCCTCAGATAAAAACCTAAAAGAAGCTTTCTGAGAAACTGCTATGGATGTGTGAATTCACCTCACAGATTTACATAGTTCTTTTTACGGATCACTTTGTTAGTACTGTTTTCTGTGAATCTGAGAAGGAATATTTTGGATCGCTTTGAAGCCCATGGTGACAAGGAAATATCCTCAGATAAAAACTGGAAAGAAGATTTCTGAGAACGTTCTTGGTGATGTGTGAATTCATCTCACAGAGTTACACTGTTCTTATCATGGAGCAGTTTGTTAACACTGTTTTCCTGAAATCTGCAAAGGGATATTTTGGAGCACTTTGAGACCTAGAGTGAAAAAGGAAATATCCTCAGATAAAAACTAGAAGGAAGCTTTCTGAGAAACTGCTTTGTGATGCGTGAATTCATTTCACAGAGTTACACCATTCTTTTCATTGAGCAGTCTGCTAACACTGTTTTCTTGCAATCTGCCAAGGCATATTTGGAAGCGCATTGAAGCCTATGGTGACAAAGGAAATATCCTCAGATAAAAACTGAAAAGAAGCTTTCTGAGAAACTGCTTTGGATGTGTGAATTCATCTCACAGAGTTACACTGTTCTTTTCATACAGCAGTCTGCTAACACTGTTTTCGTAGAAACTGCAATAGGATGTTTTGGAGTGCATTGAAGCATATGGGGACAAAGGAAATATCCTCAGATAAATAGCAAAAAGATGCTTTCTCAGAATCTGCTTTGGATGTGTGAATTCATCTCAGAGAGTTACACCTTACCGTTCGTGGAGCAGTTTGCTAACACTGTTTTCATGCAATCTGCCAAGGGATATTTGGGAGCATTTTGAGGCCTATAGTGATGAAGGAAATATGCTCAGATAAAAACTAGAAAGAAGGTTTCTGAGAAACTCCTTTGTGATGTGTGAAGACATTTCACAGAGTTACAATGTTCTTTTCATTGAGCAGTCTGCTAGCACTGTTTTCTTGGAATCTGTAAAGGGATATTTTGCAGCGCATTGAAACTTATGGTGACAAAAGAAATATCCTCAGAGAAAAACTAGAAAGAAGGTTCCTGAGAGTCTGCTATCTGATGTGAGAATTCACCTACAGAGTTACACTTTCCTATCATGGAGCAGTGTGTTAGCACTCTTTCTGTGGAACCTGAGAATGGATATCTTGGATCCCATCGAGGCTTAATGCTGACAAAGGAAATATCACGACATAAAAACTAGAAAGAAGCTTTCTGAGAAACTTTTTTGTGATTTGTGAATTCATCTCACAGAGTTATACCTTTGTCTTCATGAAGCAGTATGCTAACATTGTTACTGCGTTCTTTTCATACAACCGTTTGCTAACACTGTTTTCGCGGAAAAGGCAAAGGATATCTGGGAGCGCATTGAAGCCTCTGGTGACAAAGGAAATATCCTCAGATAAAAACCAAACAGAAGTCTTTGGAGAAACTGCTTTGTGTGAATACATCTCAGAGAGATACAATGTTTGTTTCAGAAAGCAGTCTGCTAATACTGTTATCTTGAAGTCATCATGGGATATATTGCAATGCATTGAAACATAGGGGGACAAAAGAAACATCCTCAAAGAAAAACTAGAAAGAAGGGTTCTGAGAGTCTACTGTCTGATGGGAGAATTCATCTCACAGAGTTACACTTTCCTCTTCTGCAGCAGTGTGTTAGCACTCTTTATGGGGAATCTGAGACGGGATATTGTGGATGGCCTTGAAGCCTACGCTGACAAAGGAAATATCCTCACATCAAAACTAGAAAGAAGCTTTCTGAGAGACTTCTTTGTGATTTGTGAATTCGTCTCACTGTGTTACACCTTTCTCTTCATGAAACTGTTTGCTAACTTTGTTTTCGTGGAATCTGAAAAGGGACATTTGGGAGTGGATTGAGGCCTATGGTGGAATCGGAAATATCTTCAGACAAAAACTTGAAGGAAGATTTCTGAGAAACTGCATTGTGATGTGTGAATGCATCTCACAGAGTTACACTGTTCTTTTCACGGAGCAGTTTGCTAACATTGTTTTCTGGGACTGTGCAATGGGATATTTCTTAGCGCATTTCAGCTTACGGTGACAAAGGAAATATCCTCAGATGAATACTAGAATGAAGTTTTCTGAGAATCTGTTTTGTGATGCGTTAATTCATCTCCCAGGGTTACACTGTTCTTTTCATGGAGCAGTTTGCCAACATTGTTTTCTGGGAATCTGCAATGGGATATTTCCTAGTGCAATTAAGTTAAGAGGTGACAAAAAATATTCCTAGATAAAAACTAGAAAGAAGCTTTCTGAGAAACTGCTTTGTGATGGATTAATTCACTTCACAGAGTTACACCGTTCTTTTCATTGAGCAGTCTGCTAACACTGTTTTCATGGAATCTGCGTTAGGATATTTTGGAGCACAGTGAAGCCTATGGTGACAGAGGAAATATCGTCAGATAAAAACCCAAAAGAAGCTTCTGAGAAACAGCTTTGGATGTGTGAATTCATCTCACAGATATACACGGTTCTCTTCAGGGATCACTTCGTCAGAACTATTTTATGTGAATCTGAGAAGGGATATTTTGGATCACATGGAAGACTATGGTCACAGGGAACTATCCCCAGAAAAAAACTGGAAAGAAGCTTTGTGAGAACGTTCTTTGAAATACGGGAATTCATCTCACAGAGTTACACCTTTATTTTCATGGAGCAGTTGGCTAATTCTGTTTTCGTGCAATCTGCCAAGGGATATTTGGGAGCATTTTGAGGCCTATAGTGATGAAGGAAATACGCTTAGCTAAAAACTAGAAAGAAGCTTTCTGAGAAACTCCTTTGTGATGTGTGGAGACATTTCACGGAGTTACAATGTTCTTTTCATTGAGCAGTCTGCTAACACTGTCTTCTTGGAATCTGTAAAGGGATATTTTGCAGTGCATTGAAACCTATGGTAACAAAAGAAATATCCTCAGAGTAAAACTAGAAAGAAGGTTTTTGAAAGTCTGCTATCTGATGTGAGAATTCACCTACAGAGTTACACTTTCCTATCATGGAGCAGTGTGTTAACAACATTTCTGTGAACCCTGAGAAGGGATATTTTGGATCTCTTCGAAGTCTATGCTGACAAAGGAAATATCCCCACATAAAAACTAGAAAGAAGCTCTCTGAGGAACTGCTTTGTGATGTGTGAATTGATCTCACAGAGTTACTGCGTTCTTTTCATACAGCCGTTTGCTAACACTGTTTTCATGGAAAATGCAATAGGATGTTTGGGAGCGTATAGAAGTCTCTGGTGACAAAGGAAATATCCTCACATAAAAACCAAACAGAAGTCTTTGGAGAAACTGCTTTGTGATGTGTGAATACATCTCAGAGAGACACAGTGTTTGTTTCAGAAAGCAGTCTGCTAACATGTTATCTTGGAAGCCGTAATGGGATATTTTGCAGCGCACTGAAACTTCGGGTGACAAAAGAAATATCCTCAAAGAAAAACTAGAAAGAAGGGTTCTGAGAGTCTACTGTCTGATGGGAGAATTCATCTCACAGAGTTACACTTTCGTCTTCTGCAGCAGTGTGTTAGCACTCTTTATGGGGAATCTGAGATGGGATATTATGGATGGCCTTGAAGCCTACGCTGACACAGGCAATATCCTCACATCAAAACTAGAAAGAAACTTTCTGAGAGACTTCTTTGTGATTTGTGACTTCATCTCACTGTGTTACACCTTTGTATTCATGAAGCTGTTTGCTAACACTGTTTTCATGGAATCTGAAAAGAGATATTTGGGAGTGGATTGAGGCCTATGGTGGAATCGGAAATATCTTCAGACAAAAACTTGAAGGAAGATTTCTGAGAAACTGCATTGTGATGTGTGAATACATCTCACAGAGTTACACTGTTCTTTTCACGGAGCAGTTTGCTAACATTGTTTTCTGGGTCTCTGCAATGGGATATTTCTTAGCGCATTTCAGCTTACTGTGACAAAGGAAATATCCTCAGGTAAATCCTAGAATGAAGTTTTCTGAGAAACTGTTTGTGATGGATTAATTCAACTCACCGAGTTACACCGTTCTTTTCATTGAGCAGTCTGCTAACACTGTTTTTGTGGAGTCTGCGTTAGGATACTTGGGAGCGCAGTGAAGCCTATGGTAACAGAGGAAATATCGCCAGATAAAAACCCAAAAGAAGTTTCTAAGAAACAGCTTTGGATGTGTGAATTCATCTCACAGATTTACACGTTCTTTTCAGGGATCACTTTGTTAGAACTATTTTATGTGAATATAAGAAGGGATATTTTGGATCACATGGAAGACTATGGTCACAAGGAACTATCCCCAGAAAAAAACTGGAAAGAAGCTTTGTGAGAACGTTCTTTGAAATACGGGAATTCATCTCACAGAGTTACACCTTTATTTTCATGGAGCAGTTGGCTAATTCTGTTTTCGTGCAATCTGCCAAGGGATATTTGGGAGCATTTTGAGGCCTATAGTGATGAAGGAAATACGCTTAGCTAAAAACTAGAAAGAAGCTTTCTGAGAAACTCCTTTGTGATGTGTGGAGACATTTCACGGAGTTACAATGTTCTTTTCATTGAGCAGTCTGCTAACACTGTCTTCTTGGAATCTGTAAAGGGATATTTTGCAGTGCATTGAAACCTATGGTAACAAAAGAAATATCCTCAGAGTAAAACTAGAAAGAAGGTTTTTGAAAGTCTGCTATCTGATGTGAGAATTCACCTACAGAGTTACACTTTCCTATCATGGAGCAGTGTGTTAACAACATTTCTGTGAACCCTGAGAAGGGATATTTTGGATCTCTTCGAAGTCTATGCTGACAAAGGAAATATCCCCACATAAAAACTAGAAAGAAGCTCTCTGAGGAACTGCTTTGTGATGTGTGAATTGATCTCACAGAGTTACTGCGTTCTTTTCATACAGCCGTTTGCTAACACTGTTTTCATGGAAAATGCAATAGGATGTTTGGGAGCGTATAGAAGTCTCTGGTGACAAAGGAAATATCCTCACATAAAAACCAAACAGAAGTCTTTGGAGAAACTGCTTTGTGATGTGTGAATACATCTCAGAGAGACACAGTGTTTGTTTCAGAAAGCAGTCTGCTAACATGTTATCTTGGAAGCCGTAATGGGATATTTTGCAGCGCACTGAAACTTCGGGTGACAAAAGAAATATCCTCAAAGAAAAACTAGAAAGAAGGGTTCTGAGAGTCTACTGTCTGATGGGAGAATTCATCTCACAGAGTTACACTTTCGTCTTCTGCAGCAGTGTGTTAGCACTCTTTATGGGGAATCTGAGATGGGATATTATGGATGGCCTTGAAGCCTACGCTGACACAGGCAATATCCTCACATCAAAACTAGAAAGAAACTTTCTGAGAGACTTCTTTGTGATTTGTGACTTCATCTCACTGTGTTACACCTTTGTATTCATGAAGCTGTTTGCTAACACTGTTTTCATGGAATCTGAAAAGAGATATTTGGGAGTGGATTGAGGCCTATGGTGGAATCGGAAATATCTTCAGACAAAAACTTGAAGGAAGATTTCTGAGAAACTGCATTGTGATGTGTGAATACATCTCACAGAGTTACACTGTTCTTTTCACGGAGCAGTTTGCTAACATTGTTTTCTGGGTCTCTGCAATGGGATATTTCTTAGCGCATTTCAGCTTACTGTGACAAAGGAAATATCCTCAGGTAAATCCTAGAATGAAGTTTTCTGAGAAACTGTTTGTGATGGATTAATTCAACTCACCGAGTTACACCGTTCTTTTCATTGAGCAGTCTGCTAACACTGTTTTTGTGGAGTCTGCGTTAGGATACTTGGGAGCGCAGTGAAGCCTATGGTAACAGAGGAAATATCGCCAGATAAAAACCCAAAAGAAGTTTCTAAGAAACAGCTTTGGATGTGTGAATTCATCTCACAGATTTACACGTTCTTTTCAGGGATCACTTTGTTAGAACTATTTTATGTGAATATGAGAAGGGATATTTTGGATCACATGGAAGACTATGGTCACAAGGAACTATCCCCAGAAAAAAACTGGAAAGAAGCTTTCTGAGAACATTCTTTAAATACGGGAATTCATCTCACAGAGTTACACCTTGATTTTCATGGAGCTGTTTGCTAACACTGTTTTCGTGCAATCTGCCAAGGTATATTTCGGAGCACTTTGAGGCTTATAGTGATAAAGGAAATATGCTCACATAAAAACTAGAAAAAAGCTTTCTGAGAAACCCCTTTGTGATGTGTGGAGACATTTCACGGAGTTACAATGTTCTTTTCATAGAGCAGTCTGCTAAACCTGTCTTCTTGGAATCTGTAAAGGGATATTTTGCAGCACATTGAAACATCGGGTGCCAAAAGAAATATCCTCAAAGAAAAACCAGAAAGAAGGTTTCTGAGAGTCTACTGTCTGATGGGAGAATTCATCTCACAGAGTTACATTTTCCTCTTCTGCAGCAGTGTGTTAGCACTCTTTATGGGTATTCTGAGATGATATATTATGAATGGCCTTGAAGCCTACGCTGACAAAGGGAATATTCTCACATCAAAACTAGAAAGAAGCTTTCTGAGAAACTTCTTTGTGATTCGTGAATTCGTCTCACTGTGTTACACCTTTGTCTTCATGAAGCTGTTTGCTAACATTGTTTTCGTGGACCTTGAAAAGGGATATTTGGGAGTGGATTGAGGCCTATGGTGGAATCGGAAATATCTTCAGACAAAAACTTGAAGGAAGATTTCTGAGAAATTGCCTTTTGCTGTGTGAATGCATCTCACACAGTTACACTGCTCCTTTCATGGAGCAGTTTGCTAGCATTGTTTTCTGGGACTCTGCAATGGGATATTTCTTAGCGCATTGCAGCTTACTGTGACAAAAGAAATATCTTCAGATAAATACTAGAATGAAGTTTTCTGAGAAACTTTTCTGTGATGGGTTAATTCATCTCCCAGAGTTACACCGTTCTTTTCATTGAGCAGTCTGCTACCACTGTTTACTTGGAAATCTGTAATGGGATATTTCCTAGTGCAATTAAGTTAAATGGTGACAAAGGAATTATCCCCAGATAAAAACTAGAAAGAAGCTTTCTGAGAAACTGCTTTGTGATGGGTTAATTCACCTCACCGAGTTACACCGTTCTTTTCATTGAGCAGTCTGCTAACACTGTTTTTGTGGAATCTGCGTTAGGATATTTTGAAGCACAGTGAAGCCTATGGTGACAGAGTAAATATCGTCAAGTAAAAACCCAAAAGAAGCTTTCTGAGAAACTGCTTTGGATGTGTGAATTCATCTCACAGATTTTCACTTTTCCTTTCAGGGATCACTTTGTTAGAATTATCTTATGTGAATCTGAGACGGGATGTTTTGGATCACATGGAAGACTATGGTCACAAGGAACTATCCCCAGAAAAAAACTGGAAAGAAGCTTTGTGAGAACGTTCTTTGAAATACGGAATTCGGCGGAGCAAGATGGCCGAATAGGAACAGCTCCAGTCTCCAACTCCCAGCGCGAGCGACACAGAAGACCGGTGATTTCTGCATTTTCAACTGAGGTACTGGGTTCATCTCACTGGGGAGTGCCGGACGATCGGTGCTGGTCAGCTGCTGCAGCCCGACCAGCGAGAGCTGAAGCAGGGCGAGGCATTGCCTCACCTGGGAAGCGCAAGGGGGAGGGAATCCCTTTTCCTAGCCAGGGGAACTGAGACACACAACACCTGGAAAATCGGGTAACTCCCACCCCAATACTGCGCTTTAAGCCAACAGGCACACCAGGAGATCATATCCCACACCTGGCCGGGAGGGTCCCACACCCACGGAGCCTCCCTCATTGCTAGCACAGCAGTCTGTGATCTACCGGCAAGGCAGCAGCGAGGCTGGGGGAGGGGCGCCTGCCATTGCTGAGGCTTAAGTAGGTAAACAAAGCTGCTGAGAAGCTCGAAGTGGGTGGAGCTCACAGCAGCTCAAGGAAACCTGCCTGTCTCTGTAGACTCCACCTCTGGGGACAAGGCAATAACAAACATAGCCGAAACCTCTACAGACACAAAGGACTCTGTCTGACAGCTTTGAAGAGAGCAGTGGATCTCCCAACACGGAGGTTGAGATCTGAGAAGGGACAGACTCCCTGCTCAAGTGGGTCCCTGACCCCTGAGTAGCCTAACTGGGAGACATCCCCCACTAGGGGCAGTCTGACACCCCACACCTCACAGGGTGGAGTACACCCCTGAGAGGAAGCTTCCAAAGCAAGAATCAGACAGGTACACTCGCTGTTCAGAAATATTCTATCTTCTGCAGCCTCTGCTGCTGATACCCAGGCAAACAGGGTCTGGAGTGGACCTCAAGCAATCTCCAACAGACCTACAGCTGAGGGTCCTGACTGTTAGAAGGAAAACTATCAAACAGGAAGGACACCTACACCAAAACCCCATCAGTACATCACCATCATCAAAGACCAGAGGCAGATAAAACCACAAAGATGGGGAAAAAGCAGGGCAGAAAAGCTGGAAATTCCAAAAATAAGAGCGCATCTCCCCCGGCAAAGGAGCGCAGCTCATCGCCAGCAACGGATCAAAGCTGGACGGAGAATGACTTTGACAAGATGAGAGAAGAAGGCTTCAGTCCATCAAATTTCTCAGAGCTAAAGGAGGAATTACGTACCCAGCGCAAAGAAACTAAAAATCTTGAAAAAAAAGTGGAAGAATTGATGGCTAGAGTAATTAATGCAGAGAAGGTCCTAAACGAAATGAAAGAGATGAAAACCATGACACGAGAAATACGTGACAAATGCACAAGTTTCAGTAACCGACTCGATCAACTGGAAGAAAGAGTATCTGCGATTGAGGATCAAATGAATGAAATGAAGCGAGAAGAGAAACCAAAAGAAAAAAGAAGAAAAAGAAATGAACAAAGCCTGCAAGAAGTATGGGATTATGTAAAAAGACCAAATCTACGTCTGATTGGGGTGCCTGAAAGTGAGGGGGAAAATGGAACCAAGTTGGAAAACACTCTTCAGGATATCATCCAGGAGAACTTCCCCAACCTAGTAGGGCAGGCCAACATTCAAATCCAGAAAATACAGAGAACGCCACAAAGATACTCCTCGAGAAGAGCAACTCCAAGACACATAATTGCCAGATTCACCAAAGTTGAAATGAAGGAAAAAATCTTAAGGGCAGCCAGAGAGAAAGGTCGGGTTACCCACAAAGGGAAGCCCATCAGACTAACAGCAGATCTCTCGGCAGAAACTCTCCAAGCCAGAAGAGAGTGGGGGCCAATATTCAACATTCTTAAAGAAAAGAATTTTCAACCCAAAATTTCATATCCAGCCAAACTAAGTTTCATAAGTGAAGGAGAAAAATAATCCTTTACAGATAAGCAAATGCTTAGAGATTTTGTCACCACTAGGCCTGCCTTACAAGAGACCCTGAAGGAAGCACTAAACATGGAAAGGAACAACCGGTACCAGCCATTGCAAAAACATGCCAAAATGTAAAGACCATCGAGGCTAGGAAGAAACTGCATCAACTAACGAGCAAAATAACCAGTTAATATCATAATGGCAGGATCAAGTTCACACATAACAATCTTAACCTTAAATGTAAATGGACTAAATGCTCCAATTAAAAGACACAGACTGGCAAACTGGATAAAGAGTCAAGACCCATCAGTCTGCTGTATTCAGGAGACCCATCTCACACGCAGAGACATACATAGGCTCAAAATAAAGGGATGGAGGAAGATTTACCAAGCAAATGGAGAACAAAAAAAAGCGGGGGTTGCAATACTAGTCTCTGATAAAACAGACTTTAAACCATCAAAGATCAAAAGAGACAAAGAAGGCCATTACATAATGGTAAAGGGATCAATTCAACAGGAAGAGCTAACTATCCTAAATATATATGCACCCAATACAGGAGCACCCAGATTCATAAAGCAAGTCCTTAGAGACTTACAAAGAGACTTAGACTCCCATACAATAATAATGGGAGACTTCAACACTCCACTGTCAACATTAGACAGATCAATGAGACAGAAAGTTAACAAGGATATCCAGGAATTGAACTCATCTCTGCAGCAAGCAGACCTAATAGACATCTATAGAACTCTCCACCCCAAATCAACAGAATATACATTCTTCTCAGCACCACATTGTACTTACTCCAAAATCGACCACGTAATTGGAAGTAAAGCACTCCTCAGCAAATGTACAAGAACAGAAATTATAACAAACTGTCTCTCAGACCACAGTGCAATCAAACTAGAACTCAGGACTAAGAAACTCAATCAAAACCGCTCATCTACATGGAAACTGAACAACCTGCTCCTGAATGACTACTGGGTACATAACGAAATGAAGGCAGAAATAAAGATGTTCTTTGAAACCAATGAGAACGAAGATACAACATACCAGAATCTCTGGGACACATTTAAAGCAGTGTGTAGAGGGAAATTTATAGCACTAAATGCCCACAAGAGAAAGCAGGAAAGATCTAAAATTGACACTCTAACATCACAATTAAAAGAACTAGAGAAGCAAGAGCAAACACATTCGAAAGCTAGCAGAAGGCTAGAAATAACTAAGATCAGAGCAGAACTGAAGGAGATAGAGACACAAAAAACTCTCCAAAAAATCAATGAATCCAGGAGTTGGTTTTTTGAAAAGATCAACAAAATTGACAGACCACTAGCCAGACTAATAAAGAAGAAAAGAGAGAGGAATCAAATCGACGCAATTAAAAATGATAAAGGGGATATCACCACCGACCCCACAGAAATACAAACTACCATCAGAGAATACTATAAACACCTCTACGCAAATAAACTGGAAAATCTAGAAGAAATGGATAATTTCCTGGACACTTACACTCTTCCAAGACTAAACCAGGAAGAAGTTGAATCCCTGAATAGACCAATAGCAGGCTCTGAAATTGAGGCAATAATTAATAGCCTACCAACCAAAAAAAGTCCAGGACCAGACGGATTCACAGCTGAATTCTACCAGAGGTACAAGGAGGAGTTGGTACCATTCCTTCTGAAACTATTCCAATCAATAGAAAATGAGGGAATCCTCCCTAACTCATTTTATGAGGCCAACATCATCCTGATACCAAAGCCTGGCAGAGACACAACTAAAAAAGAGAATTTTAGATCAATATCCCTGATGAACATCGATGCAAAAATCCTCAATAAAATACTGGCAAACCGGATTCAGCAACACACCAAAAAGCTTATCCACCATGATCAAGTGGGCTTCATCCCTGGGATGCAAGGCTGGTTCAACATTCGCAAATCAATAAACATAATCCAGCATATAAACAGAACCAAAGACAAGAACCACATGATTATCTCAATAGATGCAGAAAAGGCTTTTGACAAAATTCAACAGCCCTTCATGCTAAAAACGCTCAATAAATTCGGTATTGATGGAACGTACCTCAAAATAATAACAGCTATTTATGACAAACCCACAGCCAATATCATACTGAATGGGCAAAAACTGGAAAAATTCCCTTTGAAAACTGGCACAAGACAGGGATGCCCTCTCTCACCACTCCTATTCAACATAGTGTTGGAAGTTCTGGCTAGGGCAATCAGGCAAGAGAAAGAAATCAAGGGTATTCAGTTAGGAAAAGAAGAAGTCAAACTGTCCCTGTTTGCAGATGACATGATTGTATATTTAGAAAACCCCATTGTCTCAGCCCAAAATCTCCTTAAGCTGATAAGCAACTTCAGCAAAGTCTCAGGATACAAAATTAATGTGCAAAAATCACAGGCATTCTTATACACCAGTAACAGACAAACAGAGAGCCAAATCAGGAATGAACTTCCATTCACAATTGCTTCAAAGAGAATCAAATACCTAGGAATCCAACTTACAAGGGATGTAAAGGACCTCTTCAAGGAGAACTACAAACCACTGCTCAGTGAAATCAAAGAGGACACAAACAAATGGAAGAACATACCATGCTCATGGATAGGAAGAATCAATATCGTGAAAATGGCCATACTGCCCAGGGTAATTTATAGATTCAATGCCATCCCCATCAAGCTACCAATGAGTTTCTTCACAGAATTGGAAAAACCTGCTTTAAAGTTCATATGGAACCAAAAAAGAGCCCGCATCTCCAAGACAATCCTAAGTCAAAAGAACAAAGCTGGAGGCATCACGCTACCTGACTTCAAACTATACTACAAGGCTACAGTAACCAAAACAGCATGGTACTGGTACCAAAACAGAGATATAGACCAATGGAACAGAACAGAGTCCTCAGAAATAATACCACACATCTACAGCCATCTGATCTTTGACAAACCTGAGAGAAACAAGAAATGGGGAAAGGATTCCCTATTTAATAAATGGTGCTGGGAAAATTGGCTAGCCATAAGTAGAAAGCTGAAACTGGATCCTTTCCTTACTCCTTATACGAAAATTAATTCAAGATGGATTAGAGACTTAAATGTTAGACCTAATACCATAAAAATCCTAGAGGAAAACCTAGGTAGTACCATTCAGGACATAGGCATGGGCAAAGACTTCATGTCTAAAACACCAAAAGCAACGGCAGCAAAAGCCAAAATTGACAAATGGGATCTCATTAAATTATAGAGCTTCTGCACAGCAAAAGAAACTACCACCAGAGTGAACAGGCAACCTACAGAATGGGAGAAAATTTTTGCAATCTACTCATCTGACAAAGGGCTAATATCCAGAACCTACAAAGAACTCAAACAAATTTACAAGAAAAAAACAAACAACCCCATCAAAAAGTGGGCAAAGGATATGAACAGACATTTCTCAAAAGAGGACATTCATACAGCCAACAGACACATGAAAAAATGCTCATCATCACTGGCCATCAGAGAAATGCAAATCAAAACCACAATGAGATACCATCTCACACCAGTTAGAATGGCGATCATTAAAAAGTCAGGAAACAACAGGTGCTGGAGAGGATGTGGAGAAATAGGAACACTTTTACACTGTTGGTGGGATTGTAAACTAGTTCAACCATTATGGAAAACAGTATGGCGATTCCTCAAGGATCTAGAACTAGATGTACCATATGACCCAGCCATCCCATTACTGGGTATATACCCAAAGGATTATAAATTATGCTGCTATAAAGACACATGCACACGTATGTTTATTGCAGCACTATTCACAATAGCAAAGACTTGGAATCAACCCAAATGTCCATCAGTGACAGATTGGATGAAGAAAATGTGGCACATATACACCATGGAATACTATGCAGCCATCAAAAAGGATGAGTTTGCATCCTTTGTAGGGACATGGATGCAGCTGGAAACCATCATTCTTAGCAAACTATCACAAGAACAGAAAACCAAACACCACATGTTCTCACTCATAGGTGGGAACTGAACAATGAGATCACTTGGACTCAGGAAGGGGAACATCACACACCGGGGCCTATCATGGGGAGTGGGGAAGGGGGAGGGATTGCATTGGGAGTTATACCTGATGTAAACGATGAGTTGATGGGTGCAGCACACCAACATGGCACAAGTATACATATGTAACAAACCTGCACGTTATGCACATGTACCCTACAACTTAAAGTATAATAAAAAAAAAAAAAAAAAAAAAAAAAGAAATACGGAATTCATCTCACAGAGTTGCAACTTGATTTTCATGGAGCATTTTGCTAACACTGTTTTCGTGTAATCTGCCAAGGTATATTTGGGAGCACTTTGAGGCTTATAGTGATAAAGGAAATATTCTGAGAAATCAGTTTCTCAGAAAGCTTCTTTCTGGTTTTCATCTGAGAATATTTCCTTTTTTTACCTTATGCCTCTATGAGCTCCCAAATATCCTTTTGCAGATTCCACGAAGACAGTGGTAGCAAACTGTTTCATGAATAGAAAGGTGTATTTCATTGGGATGAATTTATTCATCACAGAGAAGTTTCCCAGAAAGCTTTTTTCTCACTTTCATTTGAGGATACTTCCTTTGTCTTCTTAGGCTTCAATGCGATAAAAAATATCCCTTTTCAGATTCCCCAAAACAGTGGTAACAAACTGCTCCAGGGAAAGAAAGTATAACTCTGTGAGACAAATTCACACATCAGAGAATAGTTTCTCAGAAACTTTCTTTATACTATTCATCTGAGAATATTACCTTTTTCACCATATGCCTCAGTGCACTTCCAAATATCACTTTGCAGATTGCACGAACACAGTGTTAGCAAACTCCTTCATGAAGAGAAAGGAGTAATTCTGTGAGGTGAATCCACACATCACAAAGAAGTTTCTCAGAAAGCTTCTTTCTAGTTTTTATTTGAGGATATTTCCTTTGTCCGTGTAGGTTTCAATGCAATAAAAATATCACTTCTCAGATTCCCCAAAAACTGTGATAACGGACTGATGCAGTAAAAGAAAGTGTAACTCTGTGAGATGAATTCACATCAGAGAACAGTTTCTCAGAAACCTTCTTTCTAGTTTTCATCTGAGGATATTTCCTTTTTCACCGTATGCCTCAGTGCACTCCCAAATATCACTTTGCAGGTTACAGGAACACAGTGTTAGCAAACTCTTTCATGAAGAGAAAGGTGTAATTCTGTGAGGTGAATTCACACATCACAAAGAAGTTTCTCAGAAAGCTTTTTTCTCGTTTTTATTTGAGGATATTTCCTTTGTCTGCGAAAGCTTCAATGTGATAAAAATATCACTTCTCAGGATCCCCAAAAACAGTGGTAACAGACTGCTCCATGAATAGAAAGTGTAACTCTGTGAGACAAATTCACACATCAGAGAACAGTTTATCAGAAACCTTCTTTACAATTTTCATCTGAGGATATTTCCTTTTTTACCATATGCCTCAGTGCACTCCCAAATATCACTTTGCAGATTACACGAACACAGTGTTAGCAAACTCCATCATGAAGAGAAAGGTGTAATTCTGTGAGTAGAATTCATACAAAATAAAAAATTTTCTCAGAAAACTTCTTTCTCGTTTTTAATTGAGGATGTTTCCTTTGTCAGCATAGGCTTCAATGCGATCCAAAATATCATTTCTGAGATTACCCAAAAACGCTGGTAACAGACTGCTCCATGAAACGAATATTTGACTCTGTGAGATGAATTCACACATCAGAAATAAGTGTCTCAGAAAGCTTCTTTCTGCTTTTCATCTGAGGATATTTCCTTTTTTACCTTATGCCTCTATGCGCTCCCAAATATCCTTTTGCAGATTCCACGAAGACAGTGGTAGCAAACTGTTTCATGAAGAAGAAGGTGTATTTCATTGGGATGAATTCACACATCACAGAGAAGTTTCCCAGAAAGCTTTTTTCTCACTTTCATTTGAGGATACTTCCTTTGTCTTCTTGGGCTTCAATGTGATAAAAGTATCCCTTTTCAGATTCCCCAAAAAGAGTGGTAACAGACTGCTCCATGAATAGAAGGTGTAACTCTGTGAGACGAATTCACACTTCAGAGAACGGTTTCTCAGAAACCTTCTTTCTACTGTTCATCTGAGGATATTTCCTTTTTAACCATATGCGTCAGTGCACTCCCAAATATCACTTTGCAGATTACAGGAACACAGTGTTAGCAAACTCCTTCATGAAGAGAAAGGTGTAATTCTGTGAGGTGAATTCACACATCACAAAGAATTTTCTCAGAAATCTTCTTTCTAGTTTTTATTTGAGGATATGTCCTTTATCCGCATAGGCTTCAATGCGATCCAAAATATCATTTCTGAGATTCCAAAAAAAAAAAAACAAAAAAAAAAAACTCGTAACAGACTGCTCCATGAAACGAATGTTAAACTCTGTGAGATGAATTCACACATCAGAAATCAGTTTCTCAGAAAGCTTCTTTCTGGTTTTCATCTGAGGATATTTCCTCTTTTACCTTATGCCTCTCTGTGCTCCCAAATATCCTTTTGCAGATTCCACGAAAACAGTGGTAGCAAACTGTTTCATGAAGAAGAAGGTGTATTTCATTGGGATGAATTCACACATCACAGAGAAGTTTTCCAGAAAGCTTTTTTCTAACATTCATTTGAGGATACTTCCTTTGTCTTCTTAGGCTTCAATGTGATAAAAAAAAAATCCCTTTTCAGATTCCCCAGAGTGGTAACAGACTGCTTCAGGAAAAGAAAGAGACTAATTCACACATCAGAGAACAGTTTCTCAGAAATCTTCTTTCTACTTTTCATCTGAGGATATTTCCTTTTTCACCATATGCCTCAGTGCATTCCCAAATATCACTTTGCAGATTACATGAAAACAGCGTTGGTAAACTCCTTCATGAAGAGAAAGGTGTAATTTTGTGAGGTGAATTCACACATCACAAAGAAGTTTCTCAGAAAGCTGCTTTATTTGAGAATATTTCCTTTGTCCGCGTAGGCTTCAATGTGGTAAAAATATCACTTCTAGGATTCCCAAAAAACAGTGGTAACAGACTGCTGCAGGAAAAGAAAGTGTAACTCTGTGAGACGAATTCACACATCAGAGAACAGGTCTCTCAGAAACCTTCTTTCTAGTTTTCATCTGAGGATATTTCCTTTTTCACCATATGCCTCAGTGCACTCCCAAATATCACTTTGCAGATTACACTAACACAGTGTTTCCCTTCATGAAGAGAAAGGTATAATTCTTGAGGTGAATTCACACATAATAAAGATGTTTCTCAGAAAGCTTCTTTCTCGTTTTTATTTGAGGATATTTCCTTTGTCAGCATATGCTTCAATGCAATCCAAAATATCATTTCTGAGATTACCCAAAAACACTGGTAACAGACTGCTCCATGAAACGAGTGTTTAACTCTGTGAGATGAATTCACACATAAGAAATCAGTTTCTCAGAAAGCTTCTTTCTGGTTTTCATCTGAGGATATTTCATTTGCGCCTTATGCCTCTATGCGCTCCCAAATATCCTTTTGCAGATTCCACGAAAACCGTGGTAGCAAACTGTTTCACAAAGAGGAAGGTGTATCTCATTGGGATGAATTCACGCATCACAGAGAAGTTTCCCAGAAAGGTTCCTTCTAACTTTCATTTGAGGATACTTTCTTTTTCTTCTTAGGCTTCATTGTGATAAAAATTATCAGGAACACAGTGTTAGCAAACTCCTTCATGAAGAGAAAGATGTAATTCTGTGGGGTGAATTCACACATCACAAAGAAGTTTCTCAGAAAGCTTCTTTCTAGTTTTTATTAGAGGATATTTCCTTTGTCCACGTAGGCTTCAATGCGATAAAAATATCACTTCTCAGGTTCCCCAAAAACAGTGGTAATAGACTGCTCCATGAAAAGAAAGTGTAACGCTGTGAGACGAATTCACACATCAGAGAACAGTTTCTCAGAACAGTTTCTCAGAAATCTTTCTGGTTTTCATCTGAGGATATTTCCTTTTTCACCATATGCCTCAGTGCACACCCAAATATCACTTTGCAGATTACAGGAACACAGTGTTAGCAAACTCCTTCATGAAGAGAAAGGTGTAATTTTGTGAGGTGAATTCACACATTAGAAAGAAGTTTCTCAGAAAGCATCTTTCTAGTTTTTATTTAATGATATGTCCATTGTCTGCCTAGGCTACAATGCAATAAAAAATATCACTTCTCAGATTCCCCAAAAACTGTGGTAACAGACTGCTCCAGGAAAAGAAAGTGTAACTCTGTGAGACTAATTCACACATCAGAGAACAGTTTCTCAGAAACCTTCTTTCAAGTTTTCATCTGAGGATATTTCCTTTTTCACCATATGCCTCAGTGCAACACTTTACGTTCCCCGGTTTGGAAACTCTATCTTTGAGGAATCTGTGCAGGGATATTTAGTGGCCCACGGAGGTTTGTGGTGAGAAAGGAAACGTCTTCCAATGAAAACTGGAGAGAGGCTTTCAGAGCAACTGCTTTGTGATGTGTGTATTCATCTCATAGAGTTAAGTCATTCTTTGAATTGAGCAGTTTGAAATCACTGTTTCTGTGGAACCTGAGAAAGGTTATTTGGGAATGCTCTTAAGAATATGCTGAAAAAGAAATACCCTCCAGCAAAAACTAGAAGAAAACTTTCTGTGAAACTGCTCTAGGTCACGTGAATTCCACTCACACAGTTAAGCTTCTGTTTCCATTGAGCAGGATTGTAACACTGTTTTAGGTTAGTCAGCTAAGGGATACTCGGGAGCGCTTTCAGGCTTATGGTGAAAACGGAAATATCTTCAGATAGATACAGGGGAGAAGACTTCCGAGGAGCTGCTTTGTGATATGTGCATTCCACTCACAGAGTTATACGTTTCTTCTCATAGAAGATTGGGAAATCGCATTTGGAGAAAAAGCTACCAGGGGACATTCGGGAGTATATGGATGGCTATAGTGAAAAAGGAAATATCCTCAGACAAAAAGTGGAAAGAAGCTTTCTGTGAAAATGCTTGTGATAGATATGTCTATTCATCTCACATAGATAAAATTTTCTTTCTATTACACAGTTTTGAGACTGCATCATGGACAAATTTGTGAAGGGACATTCGGGAGCACATTCAGGCCTGTGGGGAAATAGCACATATCTTCAGATAAAAACTGGAGAGAAGCTTTCTGAGAAACTCCTTTGTGATGTTTGCATTCCACTCAGGGAGTTATACCTCTTTTCTCATAAGGCAGTGTTTGAACACTGTTCCTGTAAAACTGAAAAAGTGTTATTTTGCAGCGCATTGAAGACTATGGTGAAAAGTGAAAATCTGGAAATAAAACCCAGAAAGAAGCATTACACGAAACTGCTCTCTGACGTGTGCATTCATTTCAGAGTTAAAGCTTACACTACATTGCCCAGAGATCATGTGAATCCCCAATATCCCCAATACCTCAAGTACCACAATCCTCTCAGGTGACAGACAAACACAGGACTCACATATACCTGGGACTAGGGCCAGGGAGGGCTTTGGAATGTGAGACAAGTAATTCACATTCTAGGCATAAAAGGTGCAGCCTTAGAGGGTGGAGCAAGATGGCCAAATAGGAACAGCTCCAGTTTCCAACTCCCAGCGAGAGCGACACAAGACAGGCGATTTTTGCACTATCTACTGAGGTACTGGGTTCATCTCACTGGGGAGTACCAGTTAATCAGTGCTGGTCAGCTTTTGCAGCCCGACCAGAGAGAGCTGAAGCAGGGCGAGGCATTGCCTCACCTGGGAAGCACAAGGGGGAAGGGAATCCCTTTTCCTAGCCAGGGGAACTGAGACACACAACACGTGGAAAATCGGATAACTCTCATCCCAATACTGCGCTTTAAGCAAACGGGCACACCAGGAGATTATATCCCACAACTGGCCGGGAGGGTCCCACACCCACGGAGCCTTCCTCATTGTTAGCACAGCAGTCTGCAATCTAACCACAAGGCAGCAGCGAGGCTGGGGAGGGGCACCCGCCATTGCTGAGGCTTAAGTAGGTAAACAAAGCCCTGGGAAGATCGAACTGGTTGGAGCTCACAGCAGTTCAAGGAGGCCTGCCAGACTCTGTAGACTCCACCTCTGGGGACAGGGAACAGCTAAACAACAACAAGAACAACAACAACAACAACAACAACAACAAAAAGCAGCAGAAACCTCTGCAGACGCAAGGGACTCTGTCTGACAACTGCCTGCTCAAGTGGGTCCCTGACCCCTGAGTAGCCTACCTGGGAGACATCCTCCACTAGGGGCAGACTGACACCCCACACCTCACACGGTGGAGTACACCCCTGAGAGGAAGCTTCCAAAGCAAGAATCAGACAGGTACACTCGCTGTTCAGCAGTATTCTATCTTCTGCAGCCTCTGCTGCTGACACCCAGGCAAACAGGGTCTGGAGTGGACCTCAAGCAATCTCCAACAGACCTACAGCCGAGGGTCCTGACTGTTAGAAGGAAAACTAACAAACAGGAAGGACACCCACACCAGTACATCACCATCATCAAAGACCAGAGGCAGATAAAACCACAAAGATGGGCAAAAAGCAGGAAAGAAAAGCTGGAAACTCAAAAAATGAGAGCACATCTCCCCCTCCAAAGAAACGCAGCTCATCACAAGCAACGGATCAAAGCTGGACAGAGAATGACTTTGATGAGATGAGAGAAGAAGGCTTCAGTCCATCAAACTTCTCAGAGCTAAAGGAGGAATTACGTACCCAGCGCAAAGAAACTAAAAATCTTGAAAAAAGAGTTGAAGAATTGATAACTAGAATAATTAATGCAGAGAAGGCCATAAACGAACTGACAGAGATGAAAACCATGACACAAGAAATACGTGACAAATGCACAAGCTTCAGTAACCAACTCGATCAACTGGAAGAAAGAGTATCAACGTTTGAGAATCAAATGAATGAAATGAAGCAAGAAGAGAAATCTAAAGATAAAAGAAGAAAAGAAATGAACAAAGCCTGCAAGAAGTATGGGATTATGTAAAAAGACCAAATCTATGTCTGATTGGGGTGCCTGAAAGAGAGGGGGAAAATGGAACCAAGTTGGAAAACACTCTTCAGGATATCATCCAGGAGAACTTCCTCAACCTAGTAGGGCAGGCCAACATTCAAATTCAGGAAATACAGAGAATGCCACAAAGATACTCCTCGAGAAGAGCAACTCCAGGACACATAATTGCCAGATTCACCGAAGTTGAAATGAAGGAAAAAACCTTAAGGGAAGCCAGAGAGAAAGGTCGGGTTACTCACAAAGGGAAGCCCATCAGATTGACAGCAGATCTCTCGGCAGAAACTCTACAAGCCAGAAGAGAGTGGGGGCCAATATTCAACTTTCTTAAAAAAAAAGAATTTTAAACCCAGAATTTCATATCCAGCCAAATTAAGTTTCATAAGTGAAGGAGAAATAAAGTCCTTTACAGACAAGCAAATGCTTAGAGATTTTGTCACCACCAGGCCTGCCTTACAAGATACCCTGAAGGAAGCACTAAACATGGAAAGGAACAACCGGTACCAGCCATTGCAAAAACATGCCAAAATATAAAGACCATTGAGGCTAAGAAGAAACTGCATCAACTAACGAGCAAAATAACCAGTTAATATCATAATGTGAGGATCAAGTTCACACATAACAATATTAACCTTAAATGTAAATGGACTAAATGGTGCAATTAAAAGACACAGACTGGCAACCTGGATAAAGAGTCAAGACCCATCAGTCTGCTGTATTCAGGAGACCCACCTCACATGCAGAGACATACATAGGCTCAAAATAAAGGGATGGAGGAAGATCTACCAAGCAAATGGAGATTAAAATAAGCAGGGGTTGCAATCCTACACTCTGATAAAACAGACTTTAAACCATCAAAGATCAAAAGAGACAAGGCCATGACATAATGGTAAAGGGATCAATTCAACAGGAAGAGCTAACTATCCTAAATATATATGTACCCAATACAGGAGCACCCAGATTCATAAAACAAGTCCTTAGAGACTTACAAAGAGACTTAGACTCTCATATGATAATAATGGGAGACTTCAACACCCCACTGTCAACATTAGACAGATCAACGAGACAGAAAGTTAACAAGGCTATCCAGGAATTGAACTCATCTCTGCAGCAAGCAGACCTAATAGACATCTACAGAACTTTCCATCCCAAATCATCAGAATATATATTCTACTCAGCACCACATCACACTTATTCCAAAATTGACCACATAATTGGAAGTAAAGCACTCCCCAGCAAATGTACAAGAAGAGAAATTACAACAAACTGTCTCTCAGACCACAGTGCAATCAAACTAGAACTCAGGACTAAGAAACTCAATCAAAACCGATCAACTACATGGAAACTGAATAACCGGCTCCTGAATGACTACTGGGTACACAACGAAATGAAGGCAGAAATAAAGATGTTCTTTGAAACCAATGAGAACAAAGATACAACATACCAGAATCTCTGGGACACATTTTAAGCAGTGTGCAGAGGGAAATTTATAGCACTAAAAGCCCACAAGAGAAAGCTGGAAAGATCTAAATTTGACACTCTAGCATCACAATTAAAAGAACTAGAGAAGCAAGAGCAAACACATTCAAAAGTTAGCAGAAGGCAAGAAGTAAATAAGATCAGAGCAGAACTGAAGGAGATAGAGATACAAAAAACTCTCCAAAAAATCCATGAATCCAGGAGTTGGTGTTGTGAAAAGATCAACAAAATTGACAGACCGCTAGCAAGACTAATAAAGAAAAAAAGAAAGAAGAATGAAATAGATGCAATAAAAAATGATAAAGGGGATATCACCACCGACCCCACGGAAATACAAACTACCATCAGAGAATACCATAAAAACCTCTATGCAAATAAACTAGAAAATCTGGAAGAAATGGATAATTTCCTGGACACTTACACTCTCCCAAGACTTAACCAGGAAGAAGCTGAATCCCTGAATAGCCCAATAGCAGGCTCTGAAATTGAGGCAATAATTAATAGCCTACCAACCAAAAAAAGTCCAGGACCTGATGAATTCAGAGCTGAATTCTACCAGAGGTACGAGGAGGAGCTTTACCATTCCTTCTGAAACTATTCCAATCAATAGAAAAAGAGGGAATCCTCCCTAACTCATTTTATGAGGCCAACATCATCTTGATACCAGAGCCTGGCAGAGACACAACAAAAAAAGAGAATTTTAGACCAATATCCCTGATGAACATCGATGCAAAATTCTTCAATAAAATACTGGTAAACTGAGTCCAGCAGCACATCAAAAACTTATCCACCATGATCAAGTTGGCTTCATCCCTGGGATGCAAGGCTGGTTCAACATATGCAACTCAATAAACATAATCCAGCATATAAACAGAACCAAAGAATAGAACCACATGATTATCTCAATAGATGCAGAAAACGCCTTTGACAAAATTCAACAGCCCTTCATGCTAAAAACGCTCAATAAATTCGGTATTGATGGAACGTATCTCAAAATCTTAAGAGTTATTTATGACAAACCCACAGCCAATATCATACTGAATGGGCAAAAACTGGAAAAATTCCCTTTAAAAACTGGCACAAGACAGGGATGCCCTCTCTCACCACTCCTATTCAACATAGTGTTGGATATTCTGGATAGTGCAATCAGGCAAGAGAAAGAAATCAAGGGTATTCAGTTAGGAAAAGAAGAAGTCAAATTGTCCCTGTTTGCAGATGATATGATTGTATATTTAGAAAACCCCATTGTCTCAGTCCAAAATCTCCTTAAGCTGATAAGAAACTTCAGCAAAGTCTCAGGATACAAAATTAATGTGCAAAAATCACAAGCATTCTTATACACCAGTAACAGACAAACAGAGAGAACTTCCATTCACAATTGCTTTAAAGAGAATAAAATACCTAGGAATCCACCTTACAAGGGATGTAAAGGACCTCTTCAAGGAGAACTACAAACCACTGCTCAGTGAAATAAAAGAGGACATAAACAAATGGAAGAACATACCATGCTCATGGATAGGAAGAATCAATATCGTGAAAATGCCCATACTGTCCAAGGTAATTTATATATTCAATGCAATCCCCATCAAGCTACCAAAGAGTTTCTTCACAGAATTGGAAAAAACTGCTTTAAAGTTCATATGGAACCAAAAAAGAGCCCGCATCTCCAAGCCAATCCTAAGTCAAAAGAACAAAGGTGGAGGCATCACGCTACCTGACTTCAAACTATACTACAAGGCTACAGTAACCAAAACAGCATGGTACTGGTACCAAAACAGAGATATAGACCAATGGAACAAAACAGAGTCCTCAGAAATAATACCACACATCTACAGCTATCTGATCTTTGATAAACCTGAGAAAAACAAGAAATGGGGAAAGGATTCCCTATTTAATAAATGGTGCTGGGAAAATTGGCTAGCCATAAGTAGAAAGCTGAAACTGGATCCTTTCCTTACTCCTTATATGAAAATTAATTCAAGATGGATTATGGACTTAAATGTTTGACCTAATACCATAAAAACCTTAGAAGAAAACCTAGGTAATACTATTCAGGACATAGGCATGGGCAAGGACTTCATGTCTAAAACACCAAAAACAACGGCAACAAAAGCCAAAATTGACAAATGGGATCTAATGAAACAAAAGAGCTTCTGCACAGCAAAATTAAAAAAAAAAAAAAAGGGAGAAAATTTTTGCAGTCTATTCATCTGACAAAGGGCTAATATCCAGAACCTACAAAGAACTCAAACAAATTTACAAGAAAAAAACAAACAACCCCATCAAAAAGTGGGCAAAGGATATGAACAGACATTTCTCAAAAGAAGACATTCATACAGCCAACAGACACATGAAAAAATGCTCATCATCACTGGCCATCAGAGAAATGCAAATCAAAACCACAATGAGATACCATCTCACACCAGTTAGAATGGCGATCACTAAAAAGTCCGGAAACAACAGGTGCTGGAGAGGATGTGGAGAAACAGGAACACTTTTACACTGTTGGTGGGATTGTAAACTAGTTCAACTATTAAGGAAAACAGTATGGTGATTCCTCAAGGATCTAGAACTCGAAATACCATATGGCCTAGCCATCTCATTACTGGATATATACCCAAAGGATTATAAATCATGCTGCTATAAAGACCCATGCACACGTATGTTTATTGCGGCGCTATTCACAATAGCAAAGACTTGGAATCAACCCAAATGTCCATCAGTGACAGACTGGATGAAGAAAATGTGGCACATATACACCATGGAATACTATGCAGCCATCAAAAAGGATGAGTTTGTGTCCTTTGTAGGGACATTGATGCAGCTGGAAACCATCATTCTCAGCAAACTATCACAAGAACAGAAAGCCAAACACCACATGTTCTCACTCATAGGTGGGAACTGAACGGTGAGATCACTTGGACTCGAGAAGGGGAACATCACACACTGGGGCCTATCACCGGGAGGGGGGAGGGGGAAGTATTGCATTGTGAGTTATACCTGATGTAAATGACGAGTTGATGGGTGCTGACGAGTTGATGGGTGCAGCACACCAACATGGCACAAGTATACATATGTAACAAACCTGCACGTTATGCACATGTACCCTAGAACTTAAAGGATAAAAACAAAAAAAAAAATACCAGAAGGACACTTTCTGTGAAACTGCTCTAGGTCAGGTGAATTCCCCTCGCACAGTTAAGCTTCTGTTTTCATTGAGCAGTATTCTAAAACTATTTTATGTTAGTCAATTAAGGGATAGTCGGGAGCGATTTGAGGCTAGGGTGAAAACGCAAATATCTTCAGATAGACACTGGAGAGAAGATTTCCGAGGAGCTGCTTTGTGACGTGTGCATTCCACTCACAGAGTTATACTTTTCTTCTGCTAGAGGATTGGGGAATCCCGTTTGAATAAAAAGTTTCATTGCGAGACTTTTCCTGTCTCACCACAAGCCTCCAGGTGCCACTTAATATCACTTCACGGATTCCTAAAGGACAGAGTTTCCAAAATGTGCAGCATAGTGTCAGCTTTAACTCTCTGAAATGAATGTACACGTCAGAGAGCAGTTTCTTGGAATGTTTCTTTCTGAGTTTTATTTCAGGATATTTAGCTTTTTGCCATAGTCTCCAATGTGCTGCAAAATAGCACTTTTTCATCTTTTCAGGAACAGTGTTCAAACACTGCCTTATGAGAAAAGAGGTATAATTCCCTGAGTGGAATGCACACATCACAAAGCTGTTTCTCAGACAGATTCTCTGCAGTTTTTATCTGGACATATTTTCTGTTTCCCCACAGGCCTGAATGTGTTCCCAAATGTCCCTTCGTGAATCCGTCCATGACGCAGCTTGAAAACTGCTTAATAGAAAGTTTTATCTATGTGAGATGAATAGACATTCAGGAGTATACAGACAGCTATGGTGAAAAAGGAAATATACTCAGACAAAAACTTGAAAGAAGCGATGTGTGAGACTGCTTTGTGATAAATATGTCTATTCATCTCACATGGATAAAACTTTCTTTCTATTACACAGTTTTGAAATGGCATCATGGACTGATTCGCGAAGGGAATTTCAGGAGCACATACAGGCCTGTGGGGAAATAGGACTTATCTTCAGCTAAAAACTGGAGAGAAGCTTTCTGAGAAACTGCTTTGCAGGGGCCTTTGAAAACAGTATGCTGAGAATAGATAGGGCTCAAGGACAGTATCTCCAATTGAACTTTTAATGAACTCCCGTAGGCGCCAAGAAGGCGGGCAGATAAGGAAGAGCATAGAAACAAGGAACTGAGTAGAAGGTTACATCTGGGAAAAGAAAGTTTGTTTTGCATTGCATTCTTTCTGCTTACGTGGGGTTTATGGCATATAAATAAAGTGAGGTGGAGGCTCTGAGTGCGGCCGCCATGTTCTCTGTGTGTCTTTGTCTTTTGTGTGTTCTTTCATTCTCCACCACCCCCGGCACGGACCCCAACAAGTGGGGCAGTGAGCAGGGTCAGCACGGGTGAGTAGGGGGGAACAAGAAGGGGAACCCCCTAGGGGCAGGTAAGGCCCGGATATTGTTAAGGGGAACCTTCTTAAGCTTTCATTATGGGGAATTCCATCTCTCTGGCCTCAGAATATTTACGGCTGTTTCAAGGACTGTTGCTGTCTATAGGAGTAGAAGTAAAAGAAAAAGACTTTGAAGTGATTGTTTGCCCATATTGAACAACATTGTTACTGGTTTCAGTATCAGACTAAAGTGCAGCTGAATCAGAGAGAATGGTTACAGGTAGTAAAAGCTCTGCTTAGAGCTCTCCAGTTAGGGGATATTATGCCTCTAAAATTGTGGACCTTGTGTAACTCTATCACTCAGACATTAGAGTTACTTGAGACTGATTCAGAGTGTGGTAATGTAGCCACAGGAGGAAAGGTATCTGAGGATTTGGAAAAAAAATAAATCTGAAATGGAGCCCATTTGTGCCAGGATAACAGAGGATGGGGGGGTAGCAAAAGGGGGAGAAGAGAAAAAGCCAGCTCTTCCTTCTTCTAAGGGAAATTCTGACATGCAGAGTATTATGGAAATGCTTCAACAAATATTACAGATATATTCTTCTAATTCACTTTTGCGAGCTTTCCCTGTTTCTTTTCCTTCTGCCCTGTTAAAAGAGGATTTTCCAGAGCCCCAACCCCCCCGGCTTCCTTATCTTTACCTTTGTTTGGCAAAGTTGAAGCCCTGTTCACATCAGACATACTTTAAATTTATACTAAACACCTGTTTAATATGTCAAAACCAGTGTATATGTATATCTTATTGTTTGTTAAAATATTATGAGTATTTCAATAGTCAATAAATAAGCACATTAATATTAACTATTAATATTAATATAGTATTAATAATCCCAGCTAGGAAATTGTTATGTTATAGGGGTGCATAGGTTCCACCAATTTACACTCCAAGCAGAAGTTGAGTATTCGAGTTGCTTAACACATTAACAACCTCTTGATATTTTCTGTTTTTAAATTTTAACCATTGTATTGTGTATGTAATGATTCTCAATTTGGTATTAATATACATATTTCCTAGTGAGTAATGATGTTAGACATATAGGTTTATTGTCATTTCTTTGTTCTGCTACTTTTGGTTGGGTTATTTACATTTTCCTATTAATATGTTGGGATTCTTTATATTTGGGGATATGAGTATTATTATATATTATATATACTTTTAATTAAAAAAAATTTAAGGAGCTGGATCTGTTTCCAATTATTTGTGCTTCTTTTGCTCCTAATGCTCAGTTTTTAAATGGTGGCAATAATGTCCAATTTAATCCCTTACAAATTAAATTTTTAAAAGAAATGAAAGCTGCCATTTCTAACTATGGATCTCAATCTCCTTTTATCCTTGGTCTTCTTGATGTTTTTTCATCAGAAAATTTGATAATTCCTATAGACTGGAAGACTTTGAGGGAAGGCTTTTCTTGATCATTCTCAGTGGTTACAATTGCACAGCTGGTAAATGAACAAGGCACATGTACAGGCTAGGAAAAATGTTATGTGTGATCCCCCTGGACCCACTGAGGAATAACTCACAGGCACGGGCCAGTATGCTACTCTTAATGCTCAGGCTGGTCTAGATGATGTTGCCTTTACTCAAATCAAGACTTTGTTTTTAAGGGCCTGAAATAAGGTAGAGATAACAGGAAAATCTTCCCTTTCCTCTGTGAAGATTTTACAGGGCACAAATGAACCATATCCAGATTTCGTAGCCCGTCTTCAGGATGCTGTCTTGAAAATTGTGAGTGCTGGCCTTGCTTCAAAAATTTTGTTACAAACATTGTCTTTTAAAAATGCTTATGCTGACTGTTAAAAATCGTTAAAATCGTTAAAGGCCAATGGGGCCAATTTAGATAAATATATTAAAACTTGTGTTAGTGTTGGAGGGGCTATTTATAATGCTCAATTATTTGCTTGAGCTTTGTCTAAAGCCTTAAAAGGAAATAACAAACAATGTGTTTGTTTGCAGTGTGGTAAACCTAGACATTTCAAAAAAGGAATGTCATAAAAATTGAACACTTTTATCCCTCAAGGCAGAAAGCTGCCTTCAGAGGTATACAAATGTTGTGATAAAGGTCGACATTGGACAAATAAATGTCGTTCCAAAACTGATAAAAGTGGAAATTTACTGTCTCCTTTCCTGGGTAATGGGAGTCGGGGCCCACAGGCTTGGGGCCCCAACAATTACAATACAAGTCTACTACAATACCCAGTGAGAAATGGCCTACAACATCAAGGAATAAATTCAAGTCCTCCTTAAGGATCCCACACCTTACCCCAGTTTCTCAGCTTTATGTGGCAACTAAGTAGAGCGCCGCGGCTGACTTAGTTATTACTCAACCTTATACCTTGTCTCCTAATAGAGGAGTATATAAATTACCTATTAGAGTGTGTGACCCTTTGCCAAAAGGACATGTAGGACTTTTGTTAGGTCAAAACAACATTGCTATACGGAAGTTAATGATGATTCCAGAAATCATTGATCTTGATGTTACTAACAAAATTCTTATTATGGTACAAGTTTCACAATTTATACGCCTAGAGGCAGGGGAACGTATTCTCAATAGGGAGGGTTTGGTAGCACAGAAAAAACTGTTTTTTGGGAAAGTTTAGTTTCTAATCAAAAGCCCTTATGTTCATTGCACATTAATGGAATAGTTTTTAAAGAGTTAATTGATACGGGGGTGAATATGTCTATCATTTGTTTAAATTAGTGGCCTATACAATGGGAAAAAAGACAAGTTTCAGTTATACTCACTGGCTTGGGTGCTGCTTCTGTGGTTTATCAAAACGTAGAACCTTTAACCTGTGTCGGTCCTAAAGATCAACAAGGTCAAGTGTTTTTTTATCAATATTAATCTTTGGGAACAAGATCTTTCACAACAATTTGCTGCTTTTTTAAACATTCCTCATATTTCCTCAGCTGCCAAAAATATGATGTTCAAAATGGGCTACAATCCTTTAAACTCATAGCCACTGTTCACCAGCCTCAAGTTTTATAATTAAAGTGTAAAACGACCACTCCTCTTTAGGTGAAACAGTGGCCATTATCTAAAGAAATACTTAGGACTTTAAAAGAGTAAGTCAAAAAACAAATGGCTGAGAGGAATCTAAAGCCACGTACTTCTGCATGGAATTCCCATCTTTGTCTTGTCTTAAAACTATAAATGTTTACATTCAACCTAGGGAAAGTTTACAGCCTGGTCTTCCTAATCCTGCCCTTATCCCACAAAGTTAAAAATTAATGGTCATAGATCTCAAAAATTGTTTTTTCTCTATTCCATTACAACCTCAAGATTGTAAAAAGTTTGCCTTTATTATTCCTAAATATAATAATGGACAACCTATTCAAAAATATCAGCAGAAGCTTCTTCCCCACGGTATACTTAATAGCCCTACTATATGTCAAAAATTCGTACATAGGACTTTAAATCCTGTAAACAATCAGTTTCCAACTATGTTAATTTATCATTGTATGGATCTTCTCTGTCCCTGTTTTTAATAATTTTCAGCCACTTTCTCGATATCAATGGAAAGTTTTACCTCAAGATATGTTAAATAGCCCTACCTTGTGTCAAGAATTTGTCCATAGGGCCTTAGATCCTGTTCGAAAGCATCATCCTTCTGTTCTTTTATATCATTATATGGATGACATTCTTCTTGCTGCACCCACCAGAGAAAAGCAGCAAGATGCTTTTGTATCATTACAAACTCAGCTTTCTTTCTACTCACTTAATATTGCCACAGAAAAAATTTAACTGGATTTTCCTATTCAATATTTAGGTTATACCTTGGGGGCACAAAATATTCGACCCCAAAAAATTCAAATTTGACGTGATCATTTAAAAAGATTACATGATTTTCAAAAGCTTCTAGGAGACATTAATTGGATGCGTCTTGTTTTAAGAATACCAACATATCAGTTATAACATCTTTTTTCTATTCTGGAAGGAGACAGTCACTTGGACAACTCATGACATTTAACTCCTTTGGCTTCACAGGAACTCCAGCTTGTTGAAGAGCAACTTCAAAAGGCCCTTTCTTTTGTTTATTTCATACTTTACCTTCTCCCACAGGAATGATTCATCAAACTAATCCACCACTAAAATGGATCTTTTTGTCCAATAAAATATCTAAACGCTTGGCTACTTATATGGATCGTTTAGCTGAACTGATCATCAAAGGACGGCATCACTGTCGACAACTTTGGGGAGGAGATCCTTCCTTAATTATCTCTCAATTCACTCATAGTCAGATCACTTATCTTCTTGCAACTTCTGATTCTTGGCAAGTTGCTTGCGCTTCCTTTGTTGGACAATTTTCTACCCAATATCCTAAGTCTCCAATCTTTTCATTTTTTAGATAACATTCTGTGTTGCCTTTCTCACCAATTTCTGTATTTCCTGTTCAAGGTCCTACCTTTTTTACTGATGCTAGTAGCAATGATAAGGCTGGATATTGGAGTGTTCATCAATCTCGAGTTACAGTTTATCCTTATCCCTTGGTGCAACAGGGAGAATTGTTTGCTGTTCTGATGATCTTACTTGATTTCCCTACTACTGGTTGTAACATTGTTAGTGATTCTCAATATGCTGTTTATGTTACTTCTTATATTTCTCAGGCCACTTTACCTCTTTGTGTTACTTCTTCTCTTCAAAAACTCTTTTCCTTGTTATCTTCTACTTTGAGCAAACGTCGAGCTCCTTTATTCATCACTCATCTTCGTTCTCATTCTCAACTTCCTGGACCATTAGTTCATGGTAATACTCAGATTGATTCGCTTTTAATAGGCCACCTACATGCTGCAGAACAAAAATATACTCTACATCACACTAATAGTTCTGGCCTTCAACGACGGTTTCATTTAACTTATAAACAAGCTCATTCTCTTATTCGAGCTTGTCCTTCCTATGCTCCTTTGGGCATTCCATCCTTCCATCCTGGGGTTAATCCACGAGGTGTCCCTTCTTTTAGATGATTAAAGTATGTTCATCATACCATTGATACCTTTTCTCATTTTCAATGGGCCACTCCGTTGCCATCTGAGAAAGCTGATTCTGTTATTACATATCTCTTAGCTTGTTTCACCATCATGGGCATTCCTCTTATACTTAAAACTAATAATGCCCCTGCCTATGTCTCTCGTAAATTACAAGTTTTCTTACAGCAATACAATATTCAACACATCATCGGTATCCCGGGCAACAGTCAAGGTCAAGCCATCATTGAGCGTGCAAATTTAACTTTAAAAACTCAACTATTAAAACAAAACAAAAAGGGGGAAATGAGCACCCCAGAAACCAGATTTTGAAGGTTCTTTTTACCTTAATTTTTTTGAATCAATGGAGACAATTGCAAGACTCCGCTCTCGTAACCCATCTTTCCTCAACTCCCTCGGTGATAGTCCCCACTGACAATTTAAAGGTTTGGTATCCTAATGAAGAAGGTAAGTATGTTCAAGGGCAAATTCTAAAACAGGGACGGGGCTATGCTCTTGTCCTTACAGGGAGCAGACCTGAGTGGTTTCCTACAAGACGATTGAAACCCTGTTGAAAAGAAAACTGGATTCAGCATGCATTTCTTCCTTTGTTAGATGTGCCTCGGTGGGGGACTTATTTCTGTTAGTGAGGCTTTGTATGAATATTGGACTTATATTCCCTTTCCACCCTTGTATCAGGGAGTCGCCTGAGGGGAGGCAAAATTAAGGTTTTCACCAATGACACTACTTGGATGCCGTCCCCCTATATAGACAAGGACAATATAGAACGGGAAACGGGAATTATAAACAGCACATATCAATTTGGAGTGGAAGGACTTCCAATATGTATGGGAAATAGTTCTCATTGTCTCCGAAAATCGCATGAAGCCTGGGCTGTTCGCTATAATCATAGTCATGTGGCTGCTAATACTGTTATTATTGTAACTAGAAGCTTTCAGTATAATCATACTGTATATAGTAATGAAACTATTCCTAGTTCTTTACCTTTTTGTCCTATTCCAGAGGTTTCTTCTAATATTGAGGTGCTGGAGTGGCAACAATGTCAGGGAACTAAACCCCGGATTTTATTAGAATACAATGGAATGTAAATCACTGATTGGAGTGTGCACAGTGATTTTCAAATAAAATTTAGTAACATACCTTTGAAATGACACTGGGTAAATAAAAGTATTGCTGCTAACAGTAATGAAACCTTGGTATGGCGTGAAGGAGGCCTGAAGTACAGAGTCATCTTTGGAAGTTGTTAGCTGCAGGTGATGCCATTAGCACTTTTGTGGGGAATATGTCCCTTAATCTTTCTAACCCAACTAACTCCTTTCATATTCAGTTATATCGGAATACCTCCTGATATATTATTGCTTGTGTCCGTGAGCCCTACCTATTATTAGCAGGGAATTTGACATGGGATAATGATACGGGGATTGTTAATTGTACAGATACGTGTACATTTTTGTCTTGCTTCAATCATTCCTGGTGGCACAACTTTACTGGGGATATTTATATCCTCAGGGCTCGTAAGGAAATTTGGCTACTTGTTAACCTTACGTGACCGTGGGGGGCATCACCTATTGAAACTTATATTTGGACTTCTCTCCAGTGAACCTGCCATGCCCTTGTACTTATAATTGCCTCTGTGATGAGTCTTGTTGCCATCGCCTCCACTGCGACCGTAGCAGGACTCGCTCTTCATCAAAGCATACAAAATGCTGAATTTGTGCAGCAATGGCATGAACAATCTCACCGGTTATGGCTTCAATAATGAAACATTGATTACAACTTGCTGAAAGTTTGGACAACATGAAGCAAGCATTGACATGGCTTGGAGATCAGCTCACTGTAATCAGTACTCGGATGAGATTACAATGTGATTGGAACTCCACTCAATTTTGTGTAACGCCTGTGCCTTTTAACATCTCTCAAAATTGGACTGTAATCCGAAAATTATTAGTAGGCCATAAAAATATTAGTTTGGACATCCAAGGGCTCACTCAGAACATTTCCAAAGCATTTCGACAACAATTACATGTGTTGTCCGGAACCGTAACCCTGCAAGAGCTGGGTCAGCGCCTTGCTGCCTTTAACCCATGGACCCAGATGAAAACATGGATTTCTACAATCTCTGGAAGTATATTGTTTTGGGCACTCGGATTGGGTCTACTTCTTTTGGTGATCCGATGCTCCCTCCGTCGCCTCCAAAAGCAAAAGAAAACACAGGAACAAATATAGGCTACCTTTTAGGATTGAGGCAAAACAAAACAAAAAGGGGGAAATGCAGGGGCCTTTGAAAACAGTATGCTGAGAATAGATAGGGCTCAAGGACAGTATCTCCAATTGAACTTTTAATGAACTCCCATAGGCGCCAAGAAGGCGGGGAGATAAGGAAGAGCATAGAAACAAGGAACTGAGTAGAAGGTTACATCTGGGAAAAGAAAGTTTGTTTTGCATTGCATTCTTTCTGCTTATGTGGGGTTTATGGGGTATAAATAAAGTAAGGTGGAGGCTCTGAGTGTGGCCGCCATGTTCTCTGTGTGTCTTTGTCCTTTGTGTGTTCTTTTATTCTCCACCACCCCCAGCACGGACCCCAACACTGCTTTGTGATGTGTGCATTCCACTCAGGGAGTTATGTCTCTTTTCTCATAAGGCAGTGTTTGAACACTGTTCCTGTAAAACTGAAAAAGTGTTATTTTGCAGCGCATTGAAGACTATGGTGAAAAGTGAAAATCCGGTAATAAAACCCAGAAAGAAGCATTCCAAGAAACTGCTCTCTGATGAGTGCATTCATTTCAGAGTGTTAAAGCTTACACTACGTTGCCCAGTTTGGAAACTCTGTCTTTGAGGAATCTCTGAAGGGATATTTAGTGGACCACGGAGACTTGTGGTGTGATTGAAACGTCTTCCGATGAAAACTGGAGAGAAGCTTTCAGAGCAACTGCTTTGTGATGTGTGTATTGATCTCATAGAGTTAAATCATTCTTTGGATTGAGCAGTTTGAAATCACTGTTTCTGTGGAACCTGAGAAAGGACATTTGGGAGCGATCTTAAGAATATGCTGAAAAAGAGATACCCTCCGATAAAAAACAGAAGGAAACTTCCTGTGAAACTGCTCTAGGTCATGTGAAGTCCACTCACACAGTTAAGCTTCTGTTTTCATTGAGCAGTTTTGTAACACTCTTTTAGGTTAGTCAGCTTAGGGATACTTGGGAGTGCATTGAGGCTTATGGTGAAAACGGAAATATCTTCAGATAGATACTGGATAGAAGATTTCCAAGGAGCTGCTTTGTGTCATGTGCATTCCACTCACAGAGTTATACTTTTCTTCTCACAGAAGATTGGGGAATCCTGCTTGGAGAAAATGCTACCAGGGGACATTCGGGAGTATAAGGATGGTTATGGTGAAAAAGGAAGCATCCTCAGACAAAACTGGCAAGAAGCTTTCTGTGAAACTGCTTTGTGATAGGTATGTCTATTCATCTCACATAGATAAAACTTTCTTTCTATGACACAGTTTCAAACTGCGTCATGGACCTATTCGTGAAGGGATATTCAGGATCACCTTCAGGCCTATGGGAAAAGAAGAAATATCTTCAGAAAAAAACTGAAGAGAAGCTTTCGGAGAAACAGCTTTGTGATATATGTATTCCATTCAGGGCTTATACCTCTTTTCTCATGAGGCAATGTTTGAACACTGTTCCTGTAAAACAGAAATAGTGATATTTTGCAGTGCATTGAAGACTATGGCAATAAACAAAATATCCTGAAATAAAACTCAGAAAGAAGGGTTCCAAGAAACTGCTCTCTGACGTGTGCATTCATTTCAGAGTGTTAAGGCTTACACTACGTTGCCTAGTTTGGAAATTCTGTCTTTGAGGAACATGTGAAGGGATATTAAGTGGTGCCCGGAGGCTTATGGTGAGAAAGGAAACGTCTTCCGATGAAACCTGGAGAGAAGCTTTTGGAGCTGCTGCTTTGTGATGTGTGTATTCATCTCATAGAGTTAAATCATTCTTTGGATTGAGTAGTTTGAAATCACTGTTTTTGTGGAACCTGAGAAAGGACATTTGGGAACCCTTTAAAGAATATGCTGAAGAAGAAATACCCTGCAATAAAAACCGGAAGGAAACTTTCTGTGAAACTGCTCTAGGTCACGTGAAGTCCACTCACACAGTTTAGCTTCTGTTTTCATTGAGCAGTATTCTAACACTGTTTTAGGATAGTCAGCTAAGGGATATTCGGGAGTGCTTTAAGACTTATGGTGAAAACAGAAATATCTTCAGATAGAAACTGGAGAGAAGCTTTCTGAGGAGCTGCTTTGTGATGTGTGCATTCCACTCACAGAGTTATACTTTTCTTCTCATAGAGGATTGGGGAATCCCGCTTGGAGAAAAAGCTCCCAGGGGACATTTTGTAGTATATGGATGGCTATGGTGAAAAGGAAATATCTTCAGACAAAAAGTGGAAAGAAGCTTTCTGTGAATCTGCTTTGTGAGAGATATGCCTCTTCATCTCACATAGATAAAATTTTCTTTCTTTTATGCAGTTTTGAAACTTCCTCATGGATGGAATCGTGAAGGGACATTCAGCAGCACATTCAGGCCTGTGGGGAAATAGGAAATATCTTCAGAGAAAAACTGGATAGAAGCTTTCTGAGATCCTGCTTTGTGATGTGTGCATTCCACTCAGGGACTTATACCTCTTTTCCCATAAGGTAGTGTTTGAACACAGTTCCTGTAAAACTGAAAAAGTGTTGTTTTGCGGCGCATTGAAGACTATGCGGAAAGTGAAATATCGTGAAATGAAACCCAGAAAGAAGCATTCCAAGAAACTTCTCTCTGACGTGTGCCTTCATTTCAGAGAGTTAAAGCTTACACTACATTGCCCAGTGTGGAAACTCTGTCTTTTAGGAATCTGTGAAGGGATATTAAGTGGCACATGGATGCTTGTGGTGAGAAAGGAAATGTCTTCTGATGAAAACTGGAGAGAAGCTTTCAGAGCAACTGCTTTGTGATTTGTGTATTCATCTCATAGAATTTAATCTTTCTTTGGATTGAGTAGTTTGAAATCACTGTTTCTGTGGAACCTGAGAAAGGACATTTGGGAACGCTCTAAAGAATATGCTGAAAAAGTAACACCCAGCAATAAAAACCAGAAGGAAACTTTCTGTGAAACTGCTCTAGGACACGCGAAATCCACTCACACTCTTAAGCTTCTGTTTTCATTGAGCAGTATTCTAACACTGTTTTAGGTTAGTCAGCTAAGAGATACTCGGGAGCACTTTGAGGCTTACGGTGAAAACGTAAATATCTTCAGATAGATACTGGAAAGAAGATATCTGAGGAGCTGCTTTGTGACTTGTGCATTCTATTCACAGAGTTATACTTTTCTTCTCATAGAGGATTGGGGAATCCCGTTTTGAGTAAAAGCTACCAGGTGACATTCAGGATTATGTGGGTGGCTATGTTGAAAAAGGAAATCTCCTCAGACAAAAAGTGGAAAGAAGCTTTCTTTGAAACTGCTTTGTGATAGATATGTCCATTCATCTCACATAGATAAAACTTTCTTTCTATTACGCTGTTTTGAATCTGCATCATGGACGGATTCGAAAAGTACCTTCAGGAGCACATTCAGGCCTGTAGGGAAATAGGAGATATTGTCAGATAACAATTGGAGAGAAACTTTCTGAGAAACTGCTTTGTGATAGGTACGTTCCACTCAGGGTGTAATACCCCTTTTATCATAAGGCAGTGTTTGAACACTGTTCCTGTAAACCTGAAAAAGTGATATTTTGCAGTGCATTGAAGACTACGGTGAAAAGTGAAATATCCGAAAATAAAACCCAGAAAGAAGAAACTGCTCTCTGACTTGTGCATTCATTTTACAGTTAAAGCTTACACTACGTTGCCCAGTTTGGAAACTCTGTCTTTTAGGAATCTGTGAACTGATATTAAGTGGCAACCTAAGGCTTGTGGTGAGAAAGGAAACGTCTTTTGATGAAAACTGGAGAGAAGTTTTGTGAGCAACTGCTTCATGATGCGTGTATTCATCTCATAGAGTTAAATCATTCTTTGATTTCAGCAGTTTGAAATCACTGTTTCTTTGGAACCCGAGAAAGGACGTTTGGGAACGCTCTTAAGAGTATGCTGAAAAAGAAATACACTGTGATAAAAACCAGAAGGAAACTTTCTGTGAAACTGCTCTAGGTCACGTGAAGTGCACTCGCACAGTTAAGCTTCTGTGTTCATTGAGCTGTATTCTAACACTATTTCTGGTTAGTTAGCTAAGGGATACATGATAGCACTATGAGGCTTAGGTGAAAATGGAAATATCTTCAGATAGATACTGGAGAGAAGATATGCCAGGATCTGCTTTGTGATGTGTGCATTCCACTCACAGAGTTATAATTTTCTTTTCTTAGAATATTGGGGCATCCCGTTTGGAGAAAATGCTACCAGGGGCCATTCAGGAGTATATGGATGGCCACGATGAAAAAGTAAATATCCTCAGACAAACTGGAAAGAAGCTTTCTGTGAAATTGCTTTGTGACCGATAAGTGTATTCATCTCACATAGATAAAACTTTCTTTATATTATGCAGTTTTGAAACTGCGTCATGGACGGATTCAAGAAGGGACATTCAGGAGCACATTCAGGCCTGTGGGGAAGTAGGAAATATCTTCAGATAAAAACTGGAGAGTAATTTTGCGAGATACAACTTTGTGATGTGTGCAATCCACTCAGGGAGTTATACCTATTTTCTCATAAGGCAGTTTTTGAACACTGTTCCTGTAAAAATGAAAAAGTGATATTTTGCAGTGCTTTGAAGACTATGGCAAAAAGTGAAATATCCTGAAATAAAACCCAGAAAGAAGCGTTCCAAGAAACTACCCTCTGACGTGTGCATTCATTTCAGAGAGTTAAAGCTTACACTATGTTGCCCAGTATGGAAACTCTGTGTTTGAGGAAAATGTGAAGAGATATTTAGTGGTGCCCAGAGGCTTGTGGTGAGAAAGGAAACGTCTTCCAATGAAAACTGGAGAGAAGCTTTCGGAGTAACTGCTTTGTGAAATGTGTATTCGTCTCATAGAGTTAAACCATTCTTTGGATTGAGCAGTTTGAAATCACTGTGTTTGTGGAATCTGAGAAAGGACATTTGGGAACGCTCCTTAAAATATGGAGAAAGAAATATCCTACGGTAAAATCTGGCAGGAAGCTTTCTGTGAATCTACTCTGTTTTGTCTTAATTCCGCTCACTCAGCTAAACCTCAGTTTTCATTGCGCAGTTTTCTAACACTGTTTATATTTAGCGTGCGAAGGGATATTCGGGAGTGCTTTGAGGTTATGGTGAAAAAGGAAATATGTTTAGACCAAAACTGGAGAGATGCTTTCTGAGGAACTGCTTTGTGACATGTGCATTCCACTCACAGTGTTATACCTCTCTTCTCATACAGCTTCGGGGAAACCCTTTTTGAGAGGTAGGTACCACGTGATATTCAGGAGTATGTTGAATCCTATGTTGATAAGGGAAATAACCTCAGATAAAAAATGGAAAGAAGCTTTCTATGAAACTGCTCTGTGATATGTGTATTCACCTCCCATAAATAAATCTTCCTTTACATTACGCAGCTTGGAAACTCTCTCATGGACGGATCATTGAAGGGACATTCGGGAGCACTTTCAGGACTACGGTGAAAAAGAAAATATCTTCAGATAAAAACTGAAAAGAAGCTTTCTGTGAATCTGTTTTTTGCCATGTTTATTCAACTCAAATAGATAAAGCTTTCTTTATTACGCAGCTTGGAAACTCCGTCATGGATGGATCCGTGAAGGGATATTCGGGATCACATTTGGGCCTATGCTGAAAAAGGAAATATCGTCAGATGAAACCTGGAGAGAAGCTTTCTGAGAAACTGCTTGGTGATGTGTGCATTCCACTCATGGAGTTATAACTTTCTTCTCATAAGGCACTGTTTGAACACTGTTCCTGTAAAACTAAAAAAGTGATATTAGGAGTCTGTCTTTGAAGATTCTGCAAAGGGATATTAAGTGGCAACTGCATGCCTGTGGTGAGCAAGGAAATGCCTCCCATTGAAAACCGGAGAGAAGCTTTCTGAGCAACTGCTTTGTGATGTGTGTATTCATCTCATAGAGTTAAATCATTCTTTGGATTGAGCAGTTTGAAATCACTGTTTCTGTGGAATCTGAGAAAGGACATTTGGGAATGCTCTTAAGAATATGCTGAAAAAGAAATACCCTCTGATAAAAATTAGAAGGAAGCCTTTGTGAAACTGCTATGTGTCATGTGAATTCCCCTCACACAGTTGAGCTTCTGTTTTCATTGAGCAGTATTCTAACACTGTTTTAGTTTTGTCAGCTAAGGGATACTCGGGAGCGCTTTGAGGCTAATGGTGAAAAAGGAAATAGCTTCAGACAGAAACTGGAGAGAAGATTTCTGAGGAGCTGCTTTGTGACATGTGCATTCCACTCACAGAGTTACACTTTTCTTCTCATAGAGGGTTGGGAAGTGCCTTTTGGAGAAAAAGTTACCAGGGGACATTCGGGAGTATATGGATGGCTGTGGTGTGAAAGGAAATATCCTCAGATTTAAACTGGCAAGAAGCTTTCTGTGAAACTGCTTTGTGATAGACATGTTTGTTCATCTTACATAGATAAAATTTTCTTTCCATTACACATTTTTACAACGTCGTCATGGACGGATTCGTGAAGGGACATTCGGGAGCACATTCAGGCCTATGGTGAAATAGGAAATATCTTCAGATAAAAAATGGAGAGAAACTTTCTGAGAAACTGCTTTGTGGTGCATGCATTCCACTCAGGTAGTTATACCTCCTTCCTCATAAGGCAGTGTTTGAACACTGTTCCTGTAAATGCGAAAACGTGATATTTCGGAGTGCATTGAAGACTATGGCAAAAAGTGAAAGATCCTAAAATAAAACCGAGACAGAACCGTTCCAAGAAACTGTTCTCTGATATGTGCATTCATTTCACAGAGTTAAAGCTTACACTACTTTGCCCAGTCTGGGAACTCTGTCTTTGAGGAATCTGCGAAGGGATATTATGTGGTGCCGGAGGCTTGTTGTGAGCTAGGAAACGTCTTCTGTTGAAAACTGGAGAGAAGCTTTCTGAGCAACTGTTTTGTGATGTGTGTATTCAGCTCATAGAGTTAAACCATTCTTTCGATTGAGCAGTTTGAAATCACTGTTTTTGTGGAATCTGAGGAAGGACATTTGCGAACTCTATTTAGAATATGGAGAAAGAAATATCCTCAGGTAAAATCCAGAAGGAAGCATTCTGTGAAACTGCTCTGTGTCATCTTAATTCCTCTCACTCAGTTAAACCTCTCTTTTCATTGAGCAGTTTTCTAACCCTGTTTATGTTTAGCATGTGGAGGGGTATTCGGGAATGCTTTGAGGCTTATGGTGAAAAAGGAAATATATTCAGATGGAAACTGGAGAGAAGCTTTCTGAGGAACTGCTTTGTGATGTGTGCGTTCCACTCACAGTGTTATACTTCTCTTCTCATACAGCATTGGGGAAACCTTTTGGAAAAGAAGGTACCAAGTGATATTTGGGAGCATGTTGAATCATATGCTGAAAAGGGAAATAGCCTCAGACAAAAACTGGAAGGAAGCTTTCTATGAAACTGCTCTGTGATATGTGTATTCACATCACATACATAAAGCTTTCTTTACATTACACAGCTTGGAAACACTGTCATGGACGGATCCTTGAAGGGACATTCGGAAGCACTTTCAGGACTATGGTGAAAAAGGAAATATCTTCAGATAGAAACCAGAAAGAAGCTTTCTGTGAATCTGCTATTTGCTAGTTTTATTCATCTCACATAGACAAAGCTTTCTTTACATTACACAGGTTGGAAACTCCATCATGGATGGATCCGTGAAGGGATATTCAGGATCACATTTGGGGTTATGGTGAAAAAGAAAATACTATCAGACAAAAACTGGAAAGATGCTTTCTGAGAAACTAATTGGAGGTGTGTGCATTCCACTCAGGGAGTTATACCTTTTTCTCATGAGGCACTGTTTGAACTCTGTTCCTGTAAAACTAAAAAAGTGATATTCAGAGCACATTGAAGACTATGGTGAAAAGTGAAAATCGTAAAATAAAACCCAAAGAGAAGCATTCCGAGAAACTGCTCTCTGATATGTCCATTCTTTTCACAGAGTTAAAGCTTACTCTGCATTTACCAGTTTGGAAAGTCTGTCTTTTAGGATTCTGCAAAGGGATATTAAGTGGTGACCGGGGGCCTGTGGATAGCAAGGAAATATTTTCCATTGAAAACTGGAGAGAAACTTTCTGAGCAACTGTTTTGTGATGTGTGTATTCATCTCATAGAGTTAAATCATTCTTTTAATTGAGCAGTTTGAAATCACTCTTTCTGTGGAACTTGAGAAAGGACATTTGGGAACGCTCTTGAGAATATGCTGAAAAAGGAATACCCTCTGATAAAAACCAGATGGAAGCTTTCTGTGAAATTGCTCTGTGTCACGTGAATTCCACTCTCACAGTTAAGCTTCTGTTTTCATTGAGCTACATTCTAACACTGTTTTAGTTTAGTCAGCTAAGGGATACTCGGGAGTGCTTTGAGGCTTATGGTGAAAACGGAAATATCTTCAGATAGAAACTGGAGAAGAGATTTCTGAGAAGCTGCTTTGTGAAGTGTACATTCCACTTCCAGAGTTATACTTTTCTTCTCATAGAGGACTGGGGAATGCCTTTTGGAGAAAAAGCTACCACGAGACATTCAAGAGTATATGGATGGCTATGGTAAAAAAGGAAATATCCTCAGACAGAAACTGGAAAGAAGATTTCTGTGAAACAGCTTTGTGATAGATACATTTATTCATCTCACATAGATAAAACTTTCATTCTGTTATACGTTTTGAAACGTTGTCATGGATGGATTCGTGAAGGGACATTTGAGAGCACATTCAGGCCTACGGTGAAATAGGAAATAACTTCAGATAAAAAATGGAGAGAAGCTTTCTGAGAAACTATTTTGTGATGCGTGCATTCCACTCAGGTAGTGAACCTCCTTTCTCACAAGGCAGTGTTTGAACACTGTTCTTGTAAAACCGAAAATGTGATATTTCAGAGCACATTGAAGACTATGGCAAAAAGTGAAATATCCTCAAATAAAACCGAGAAAGAACCGTTCCAAGAAACTGCTCTCTGATATATGCATTCATTTCACAGAGTTACAGCTTACTCTACTTTGCCCAGTCTGGAAATTCTGTTTTTGAGGAATTTGTACAGGATATTAAGTGTCGCCCGTAGGCTTGTGGTGAGAAAAAGAAATGTTTTCCGATGAAAACTGGAGAGAAGCTTTCAGAGTAACTGCTCTGTGATGTGTGCATTCATCTCATAGAGTTAAATCATTCTTTGGATTGAGCATTTTGAAATCACTGTTTCTGTGGAACCTGAGATAGGACATTTGGGAACACACATAAGAATATGCTGAAAAGGAAATACTCTTCGATAAAAACCAGAAGGACACTTTCTGTGAAACTGCTCTAGGTCACGTGAAGTTCATTTGCACAGATAAGCTTCTGTTTTCATTGAGCAGTGTTCTAATACTGTTTTAGGTTAGTCAGCAGAGTTTTACTTTTCTACCTCATAGGGAATTCGGAATCCCGTTTGGAGAAAAAGCTACCAGTGGACATTCAGGAGTATATGGATGGCTATGATGAAAAAGAAAATACCCTCAGACAAAAACTGGAAAGAAGCTTTCCGTGAAACTGCTTTGTGATAGATATGTCTATTCATCACACATAGATAAAACTTTCTTTCTATGACACAGTTATGAAACTGCTTCATAGACGGGTTCGTGAAGGGATATTCGGGAGCACATTCAGGCCTGTTTTGGAGGTAGGAAATATCTTCAGATAAAAACTGGAGAGAAGCTTTCTGAGAAACTGCTTTGTGATGTGTGCATTCCATTCAGGGACTTATACCTCTTTTCTCATAATGCTGTGTTTGAACACTGTTCCTGTAAAACTGAAAAGGTGATATTTTGCATCACGTTGCAGACTGTGGCGAAAAGTGAACTATCCTGAAAAAAAACACAGAAAGAACGCTACAAGAACTGCTCTCTTATGTGTGCATTCATTTCAGAGAGTTAAAGCTTACACTACGTTGCCCAGTTTGGAAACTCTGACTTGGAGGAATCTGTGAAGGGATATGAAGGGGCGCCCAGAGGCTTGCAGTGAGAAAGGAAATGTCTTCCAATGAAAACTGGAGAGAAGCTTTTGGAACAACTGCCTTGCGATGTGTGTATTCATCTCATAGAGTTTAATCATTCTTTGTATTGAGCAGTTTGAAATCACTGTTCCTGTGGAACCTGAGAAAGGACATTTGGGAATGCTCTTAGGAATATGCTGATAAAGAAATACCCTCTGATAACAACCAGAAGGAAACTTTCTGTGAAACTACTCTAGGTCATGTGAAGTCCACTCACACAGTTAAGTTCCTGTTTTCATTGGGCAGTATTCTAACACTGTTTTACGTTAGTCAGCTAAGGAATACCCGGGAGAACTTTGAGGCTTACGGTGAAAATGGAAATATCTTTAGATAGATACTGGAGTGAACATTTTCGAGGAGCTGGTTTTTGACGTGTGCATTGCATTCACAGAGTTATACCTTTCTTCTCATAGAGGATTGGGGAATTCCGTTTGGAAAAAACGCTCTCAGGGGACATTCAGGAGTATATGAATGGCCATGGTGAAAAAGAAGTATCCTCAGACAGAAACTGCAAAGAAGCTTTCTGTGAAACTGCTTTCCGATAGATATGTCTATTCATCTCACATAGAAAAAACTTTCTTTCTATTTCGCACTTTTGAAGTGGCATCATGGACGGATTCGTGAAGGGACATTTGGGAGCACATTCGGGCCTGTGGGGAAATAGGAGATATCTTCAGATAAATACTGAAGAGAAGCTTCCTGAGAAACTGCTTTGTGATGTGTGAATTCCACTCAGGGCTTTATACCTCTTTTCTCATAAGGCAGTGTTTGAACACTGTGCCTGTAAAACTGAAAGAGTGATATTTTGCAGTGCATTGAAGACTATGGCGAAGAGTGAAATATCCTGAAATAAAACCCAGAAAGAAGTGTTCTAAGAACTGCTCTCTGACGTGTGCATTCATTTCAGAGAGTTAAAGTTTACACTACGTTGCCCAGTTTGGAAACTCTGTCTTTGATGAATCTGTGAAGGGTATTAAGTGGCGCCCGGAGGCTTGTGGTGAGAAAGGAAATGTCTTCCGATGAAAACTGGAGAGAAGCTTTTGGAGCAACTGCTTTGTGATGTGTGTATTCATCTCATAGAGTTAAATCATCCTTTGGATTGACCAGTTTGAAATCACTGTTTCTGTGAATCCTGAGAAAGGACATTTGGGAACGCTTTTAAGAATATGCTGTAAAAGAACTACACTCTGTAAAAAACCATACGGAAGCTTTCTGTGATACTGCTCTGGGTTACTTGAATTCCACTCTCACAGTTAAGCTTCTGTTTTCTTTGAGCAGTATTCGAACACTATTTTAGTTTGGTCAGCTAAGGGATACTCGGGAGCACTTTGAGGCTTATGGTGAAAACAGAAATATCTTCAGCTAGAAACTGGAGAGAAGATTTCTGAGGAGCTGCTTTGTGACGTGTGCATTCCACTCACAGTTACACTTTTCTTCTCATAGAGGATTGGGGAATCCCTCTTGTAGAAAAAGCTACCAGGGGACATTCGGGAGTATATGGATGGCTATGGCGGAAAAAGAAATATTCTCAGACAAAACTGAAAATAAGCTTTCTGTGAAACTGCTTTGTGATAGATATGTTTATTAATCTCACATAGATAAACTTTCTTTCTATTATGCCGTTTTGAAATGCCGTCATTGATGGATTCACGAAGGGACAATCGAGAGCACATTCAGACCAATGGTGAGAAAGGAAATATCTTCAAATAAAAACTGGAGAGAACCTTTCTGAGAAACTGCTTTATGATGTGTACATTCCACTCTGGGAGTTTTACCTCTGTTCTCATAAGACTGGGGTTGAACACTGTGCTTGTAAAACCGAAAAAGTGATATTTCTTAAAGCATTGAAAACTATGACGAAAAGTGAAATATCCTCAAATAAAACCGAGACAGAAGCGTTCCAAGAAACTGCTCTATGATATGTGCATTCATTTCAGAGGTAAAGCTTACTCTACTTTGCTCAGTTTGGATAGTCTGTCTTTGAGGAATCTGTGAAGGGATATTAAATGGCACCCAGAGGCTTGTGGTGAGCTAGGAAGCGTCTTCCGACGAAAACTGGAGAGAAGCTTTCTGAGCAACTGCTTTGTGATGTGTGTATTCAGTTCATAGAGTTAAACCATTCTTTGGATTGAGCAGTTTGAAATCACTGCTTCTGTGGAATCTGAGGAGGGACAATTGGGGACGATCTTTAGAATATGGAGAGAGAAATATCCTCAGATAAAAACCAGAAGGTATCTTTCTGTGAAACTGCTATGTGTCGAGTGAATTCCTCTCGCTCAGTTAAGCTTCTCTTTTCATGGAGCAGTTTTCTAACATTGTTCATGTTTAGAGTACAAAGGGATATATGTCAACACTTTGAGGCTTACGGTGAAAAAGAAAATATGTTGAGATAGAAACTGGAGAGAAGCTTTCCGCAGAACTGCTTTGTGACGTGTGCATTCCACTCACAGTATTATAACTCTCTTCTCATACAGCATCGGGGAAACCCTTTATGTGATATTGTTCTGTGATATGTGTATTCATCTCACATAGATAAAGCTTTCTCTACATTACGCACCTTGGAAACTCTGTCAGGGACGGATCCATGAAGGGACATTCGGGAGCACATTCAGGACTGTTAAAAAAGGAAATATATTCAGATAAATACTGGAAAGAATCTTTCTGTGAATCTGCTTTTCACTATGTTTATTCATCTCACATAGACAAAGCTTTCTTTATGTTACACAGCTTGGAAACTCCATCATGGATGGATCCACGAAGGGATATTCAGGGTCACTTTCGGGCCAATGGTGAAAAAGGAAATATCATCTGATAAGAACTGGAGAGAAGCTTTCTGAGAAACTGCTTGGTGATGTGTGCATTCCACTCAGGGTGTTATACCTTTCTTCTCATAAGACACTGTTTCAACACTGTTCCTGTAAAACCAAAAAAGTGATATTCAGAGCACATTGAAGACTACAGCGAAAAGTGAAATGTCATCAAATAAAACCCGGAAAGAAGCATTCCAAGAAACTGCTCCCTGACATGTTCATTCATTTCACAGAGTTAAAGCTTACACTACATTTCTGAGTTTGGAAAGTCTGTCTTTTGGGATTCTGTGAAGGGATATTAAATGGCAACCGGAAGCCTGTGGCACGCAAGGAAATGTCTTCCATTGAAAATTGAAGAGAAGCTTTCTGAGCAACTCTTTTGTGATGTTTGTATGCAGCTCATGGTGTTAAATAATTCTTTGGATTGAGCTGTTTGAAATCACTGTTCCTGTGGAATCTCAGAAAGGACATTTGGGAATGCTCTTTCGAATATGGAGAAAGAAATATCCTCAGGTAAAATCCAGATGGAAGCTTTCTGTGAAACTCCTCTGTCGTGTTAATTCCTCTTGCTCAGTTAAGTTTCTCTTTTCATTGAGGAGTTTTCTAACACTGTTTTTCTTTAGCGTGCAAAGGGATATTCGGGAGCGTTTTGAGGTTTATGTTGAAAAAGGAAATATGTTCAGATAGAAACTGGAGAGAAGCTTTCTGAGGAACTGCTTTGTGACGTGTGCATTTCACTCACAGTGTTTTACTTCTCTTCTCATACAGCATTGGGGAAATCTTTTAGGAGAAAAAGGTACAAAGGGCTCTTCCGGAGCATATTGATGCCAATGGTGAAAAGGGAAATATCTTCAGACAAAAACCAGAAAGAAGCTTTCTGTGAAACTACTCTGTGATATGTGTATTCATCTCACATAGATAAAGCTTCCCTTACCTTACACAGGTTGGAAACTCTGTCACGGACAGATTCGCGAAGGGACATTTGGGAGTACATTCAGTAGTATGACTAAAAGGGAAATACCTTCAGATAAAAACTGGAAAGAAGCTTTCTGTGAATCGGCCTCTTATTATGTTTAATCATCTTACATAGATAAAGCTTTCTGTACATTACACAGCTTGGAAACTCTGACATGGACATATCCGCAAAGAGACATTTGGGAGCACATTCAGGACTATGGTGAAAGTGGAAATATATTCAGAGAAAAACTGAATAGAAGCTTTCTGTGAATCTGCTTTTTGCTATGTTTATTCATCTCACATTGGTAAAGCTTTCTTTACATTACGCAGCTTGGAAACTCCATCATGGATGGATCCACGAAGGGACATTTGGGAGCACATTCAGGCCTATAGTGAAAAAGGAAACATCTTCAGATAAAAACTGGAGAGAAGCTTTCTGAGAAACTTCTTTGTGACGTGTGCATTCCACTCAGGGATTTATAACTATTTTCTCATAAGGCAGTGTTGGAACACTGTTTCTGTAAAACAGAAGAAATGACAATTCGGAGCACTTTGAAGACTACGGCGAAAAGTGAAACATCCTCAAATAAAACCCAGAAAGAAGTGTTCCAAGAAACTGCTCTGCAATATATGCTTTCATTTCACAGAGCTAAAGCTTACTCTAAGTTGCCCAGTTTGGAAACTCTGTCTTTGAGGAATCTACAAAGGGATATTAAGTGGCTCCGGAGGCCTGTGGTGAGCAAGGAAATGTCTTCCATTGAAAACTGGAGAGAAGCTTTCTGAGCAACTGCTTTGTGATGTGCCTATTCATCTCATAAAGTTAAATCATTCCTTGGATTGAGCAGTTTGAAATCACTGTTTCTGAGTTATCTCAGCAAGGACATTTGGGATCGTTCTTTGGAATATGGAGAAAGAAATATCCTCAGATGAAAACCAGAAAAAAGCTTTCTGTGAAACTGCTATGTATCATGTGAATTCCTCTCGCTCAGTTAAGCTTCCCTTTTCAGTGAAGAGTTTTCTACTCTGTTTATATTTAGCATGCCTATGGATATTCAGAAGCTCTTTGAGTCTTACAGTGCGAAAGGAAATATGTTCAGATAGAAACTGGAGAGAAACTTTCCGAGGAACTGCTTTGTGATGTGTGCATTTTACTCACAGTATTGTACATCTCTTCTCATACAGCATCAGGGAAACCCTTTTGGAGAACAAGGTACCAAGGGATATCTGGGAGCATATTGATGCCTATGGTGAAAAGGGAAATAGCCTCAGACAAAAACTGGAAAGAAGCTTTCTGTGAAAATTCTCTGTGATATGTGTATTCATCTCACATAGATAAAGCTTTCTTTACATTACGCAGTTTGCAAACTGTCATGGACGGATATGCGAAGGGATATTTGAGAGAACATTCTGGGCTATGGTGAAAAAGGAAATATCTTCAGATAAAAACTGGAAAGAAGCTTTCTGAGAGTCTGCTTTTTTCTATGTTTATTCATCTCACATAGATAAAGCTTTTTTTCCATTACGTAGCTTGGAAACTCCATCAAGGATGGATCCACGAAGGAATATTCGGGATCACATTCGGGTCTATGGTGAAAAAGTAAACATCGTCAGATAAAAAGTGGAGAGAAGCTTTCTGAGAAACTGCTTGGTGATGTTTGCATTCCATTCAGGGAGTTATAACTTTCTTCTCATAAGGCACTGTTTGTACACTGTTCCTGTAAAACTAAAAAAGTGATATTAGGAGTCTGTCTTTGAAGATTCTGCAAAGGGATATTAAGTGGCAACTGCATGCCTGTGGCGAGCAAGGAAATGTCTTCCATTGAAAACTGGAGAGAAGCTTTCTGAGCAACTGCTTTGTGATGTGTGCATTTATCTCATAGACTTAAATAATTCTTCGGATTGAGCAGTTGAAATCAATGTTTCTGCAGAACCTGAGAAAGGACATTTGAGAATGCTCTTAAGAATATGATGAAAAAGAAATACCCACTGAAAAAAACCAGAAGGAAACTTTCTGTGAAACTGTTCTAGATCATGTGAATTCCACTCTTACAGTTAAGCTTCCAATTTAATTGGGCAGTATTCTAACACTGTTTTTGCTTAGTCAGCTAAGGAATACTCGGGAGCGCATTGAGGCTTACGGTGAAAACGGAAATATCTTCAGATAGGTACTGGAGAGAAGATCTTCGAGGAACTGCTTTGTGACGTGTGCATTCCACTCACAGAGTTATGCTTTTCTTCTCATAGAGGATTGGGGAATCAAATCTCGAGAAAAACCTACCAGGGGACATTCGTGAGTGTATGGATGGGTATGGTGAAAAGGAAATATCCTCAGACAAAAACTGGAAAGAAGCTTTCTGTGAAACTCCTTTGTGCTAGATATGTCTATTCATCTCACATAGATAATACTATCTTTCTGTTATGCAGCTTTGAAACTACGTCATTGATACATTTGCGAAGGGACATTTGGGAGCACATTCAGGCCTGAGGGGAAAAAGGAGATATCTTCAGATAAAAACAGGAGAAAAGCTTTCTGAGAAACTGCTTTGTGGTGTGTGCATTCCATTCAGGGAATTTTACCTCTTTTCCCATATGGCAGTGTTTGAACACTGTTTGTGTAAAACTGAAAAAGTGATATTTTGCAGTACATTGAAGACTATGGTGAAAAGTGAAATATCCTGAAATAAAAACCAGAAAGAAGCGCTCCATGAAACTGCTCTGTGACCTCTGCATTCATTTCAGAGAATTAAAGCTTATAATACGTTGCCCGGTTTGAGAACTCAGTCTTTGAGGAATCTGTGAAGGGATATTAAATGGCACCCGGAGGCTTGTGGTGAGAAAGGAAACGCCTTCTGATGAAAACTGGAGAGAAGTTTTCGGAGCAACTGCTTTGTGATGTGTGTATTCATCTCATAGAATTAAATCATTCTTTGAATAGAGCAGTTTGATTTCACTGTTTCTGTGTAACCTGAGAAAGTACATTTGTAAACGCTCTTAAGAATATGCTGTAAAAGAAATACCCTCATATAAAAACCAGAAGGAAACTTTCTGTGAAACTGCTCAAAGTCACGTGAAGTCTACTCACACAGTTAAGTTTCTGTTTTCATTAAGCAGTATTCTAACACTGTTTTAGGTTAGTCATCTAAGGGATACTCAGGAGCACTTCGAGGCTTATGGTGAAAATGGAAATATCTTCAGATAGATACTGGAGAGAAGATTCCCGAGGATCTGCTTTGTGCTATGTGTATTACACTCACAGAGTTATACTTTTCTTTTCATAGAGGATAGGGAAATCCTGTGTGGAGAAAAAGCTACCAGGGGACGTTCGGGAGTATATGGATGGCTATGGTGAAAAAGGAAATATCTTCAGACAAATACTGGAAAGAAGCTTTCTGTGAATCTGGTTTGTGATAGATATGTCTATTCATCTCACACAGATAAAGCTTTCTTTCTATTACACAGTTTTGAAGCGGCATCATGGACGGATTCGTGTATGGACTTTCGGGAGCACATTCAAGCCTATGATGAAAAAGGAGATACCTTCAGCTAAAAACTGCAGAGGAGCTTTCTGAGAAACTGCTTTGTGATGTGTGCATTCCACTCTGGGAGTTATACCTCTTTTCTCATAAGGCAGTGTTTGAACACTGTTCCTGAAAAGATGAAAAAGTAATATTTTTCAGCGCATTGGACACTACGGCGAAAAGCTAAATATCCTGAAATAAAACCCAGAAAGAAGCATTCCAAAAACTGCCCTCTGATATGTGCATTCATTTCAGAGGGATAAAGCTGACACTCCACTGCACATTTTGGAAACTCTGTCCTTTAGGAATCCGTGAAGGGATATTAAGTGGCACTCGGAGGCTTGTGGTGAGACAGGAAACGTCTTGCAATGAAAACTGGAGAGAAGCTTTTGGAGCAACTGCTTTGTGATGTGTGTATTCACCTCATAGAGTTAAATCATACTTTGGATGGAGCAGTTTGAAATCACTGTTTCTGTGGAACCTTAGAAAGGACATTTGTGAACGCTCTTAAGAATATGCTGAAAAATAAATACACTCCAATAAAAAGCAGAAGCAAACTTTCTGTGAAACTGCTCTATGTCACGTGAAGTCCACTCACACAGTTTAGCTTCTGTTTTCATTCATCAGTATTCTAACACTCTTTTAGGTTATTCAGCTAAGGGATAATCGGGAGCGCTTAGAGGCTTATGGTGAAAATGGAAATATCTTCAGATAGATACTAAGAGAAGATTTCCAAGGAGCTGCTTTGTGACGTGTGCATCGCACTGAGGGAGTTATACCTCTTTTCTCATAAGGCAGAGTTTGAACACTATTCCTGTAACACTGAAAAACTGATATTTTGCAGCTCATTGAAGACTATGGCGAAAAGTGAAATATTCTGAAACTAAATCCAGAAAGAAGTGTTCAAAGAAACTGCTCTCTGACGTGTGCATTCATTTCAGAGAGTTAAATCCTCCACTGCATTTCCCAGTTTGGAAAGTCTGTCTTTGAGGAATCCGTGAAGGGATATTTAGTTGCGCCCAGAGGTGTCTGTTGAGAAAGGTAACGTCTTCCAATAAAAACTGAAGAAAAGCATTCGGAGAAACTGCTTTGTGATGTGTGTTTTCATCTCATAGAGGTAAATCATTCTTTGGATTCAGCAGTTTGAAATCACTGTTTCGGTGGAACCTGAGAAAGGATATTTGGGAACGCTCTTAAGAATATGCTGAAAGAAATACCCTCCAATAAAAACCAGAAGCAAACTTTCTGTGAAACTGCTCCAGGTCACGTGAAGTCCACTCGCACAGTTAAGCTTCTGTTTTCATCGAGCAGTATTCTAGCAATGTTTTATTTTAGTCATCTAAGGGATACTCGGGAGCGCTTTGAGGATTACAGTGAAAATGGAAATATCATCAGCTAGATACTGGATACAAGATTTCCAAGGAGCTGCTTTCCAATGTGTGCATTCCACTCACAGAGTCATACTTTTCTTCTCATAGAGGATGGTGGTATCCCGTTTGGAGAAAAAGCTGCCAAGGGACATTTGGGAGTATATGGACGGGTATGGTGAAAAAGGAAATATCCTCAGACAAAAACTTTAAAGAAGCTTTCTGTGAATCTGCTTTGTAATAGATATGTCCATTTATCTCACATATATACAACTTTGTTTTTATTACGGAGTTTTGAAACGGCGTCATGGATGGATTAGCGAATGGACATTCGGGAGCACATTCAGGCCTGTGGGGAAATAGGAAGTATCTTCAGATAAAAACTGGAGAGAAGCTTTCTGAGAAACTGCTTTGTGATGTGTGCATTCCACTCAGGGACTTATACCTCTTTTCTCCTGTGGCAGTGTTTGAACACTGTTCCTGTAAAATGAAAAAGTGATATTTTGCAGTGCTTTGAAGACTGTGGTGAAAAGTGAATATCCTGCAAAAAAACCCAGAAAGAAGCGTTCCAGGAAACTACTCTCTGACGTGTGCATTCATGTCCGAGTGTTAAAGCTTACACTACGTTGCCCAGTTTGGAAACTCTGTCTTTGAGGAATCTATGAAGGGATATTAATTGGCGCCCAGAGGCTTGTGGTGAGAAAGGAAACATATTTCAGTGAAAACAGAAGAGAAGCTTTTGGAGGAACTGCTTTGTGCTGTGTGTATTCATCTCATAGAGTTAAATCATTCTTTGGATGAGCAGTTTAAATCACTGTTTCTGTGGAACTTGAGAAAGGCCATTTGGGAATGCTCTTAAGAATATGTTGAAAAAGACATACCCTCTGATAAAAACCAGAAGTACACTTCCTGTGAAACTGCTCTAGGTCATGTGAAGTCCACTCGCACAGTTAAGCTTCTGTTTTCATTGAGCAGTATTCTAACACTGTTTTTGGTTAGTCAGTTAAGGGATAGACGGGAACTCTTTGAGTGTTATGGTGAAAACGGAAATATCTTGAGATAGACACTGGAGAGAAGATCTCCGAGGAGCTGCTTTGTGTCGTGTGCATTCAACTCACAGAGTTATGCTTTCCTTCTCAGAGAGGATTCAGGAATCCAGTTGGAGAAAAAGCTACCAGGGGGCATTCGGGAGTTTATGGACGGCTATGGTGAAAAAGGAAATATCCTCAGACAAACTGAAAGGAAGCTTTCTGTGAAACTCCTTTGTGCTAGATATGTCTATTCATCTCACATAGATAAAACTTTCTTTCTGTTATGCAGTTTTGAAACTGCATCATGGATGGATTCACGAAGGGACATTTGGGAGCACATTCAGGCCTGTGGGGAAATAGGAGATATCTTCAGATAAAAACTGGAGAGAAGCTTTCTGAGAAACTGCTTTGTGATGTGTGCATTCCACTCAGGGACTTATACCTCTTTTCTCATAAGGCAGTGTTTGAACACTGCTTCTGTAAAACTGAAAAAGTTATATTTTGCAGTGCATTGAAGACTACGGTGAAAAGTGAAATCTCCTGTAATAAAACCCAGAAAGAAGTGTTCCAAGAAAGTGTTCTCTGACACGTGCATTCATTTCAGAGAGTTAAAGCTTACACTACATTGCCCAGTTTGGAAACTCTGTCCTTTAGAAATCTGTGAAGGGATATTAAGTGGCGCAATGAGGTTTGTGGTGAGAAAGGAAACGTCTTCCAATGAAAACTGGAGAGAAGCTTTTGGAGCAACTGCTTTGTGATGTGTGTATTCATCTCATGGAGTTCAATTATTCTTTGGATTGAGCAGTTTGAAATCACTGTTTCTGTGGATCCTGAGAAAGGACATTTGGGAATGCTCTTAAGAATATGCTGAAAAAGAAATACCCTCTGATAAAAACCAAAAGGAAACTTTCTGTGAAAAGTCTCTAAGTCACGTGAATTTCACTCAGACAGTTAAGCTTCTGTGTTCATTGAGCAGTATTCAAACACTGTTTTAGGTTACTCAGCTAAGGGATATTTGGGAGCACTTTGAGGCTTACAGTGAAAATGGAAATATCTTCAGATAGACACTGGAGAGAAGATCCGAGGAGCTGTTTTGTGACATGTGCATTCCACTCACAGAGTTATACTTTTCTTCTCATAGCGGATTGGGGAATCTCACTAGGAGAGAACGCTACCAGGGGACATTCAGGAGTATATTGATGGTAATGGTGAAAAAGGAAATATCCTCAGACAAAAACTGGAAAGAAGCTCTCTGTGAAACTGCTTCTTGATAGATATGTCTATTCATCTCCCATAGATAAAACTTTCTTTCTATGACACAGTTTTGAAACTGCATCATGGTCGGATTTGTGAAGGGACATTCGGGAGCTTATTCGGTCCTGTGGGGAAGCAGGAGATATCTTCAGATAAAAACGGGACAGAGGCTTTCTGAGAAGCTGCTTTGTGATGTGTGCATTCCACTCAGGGAGTTATACCTTTTTTCTCATATGGCAGTGTTTGAACACTGTTCCTGTAAAACTGAAAAAGTGATATTTTGTAGCGCATTGAAGACTATGGCAAAAAATGAAATATCCTGAAATAAAACCGAGAAAGAAGCGTTCCAAGAAACTGCTCTCTGACGTGTGCATTCATTTCAGACAGTTAAAGCTTACCCTAAGTTGTCCAGTTTGGAAACTCTGTCTTTGAGGAATCTGTGAAGGAATATTAAGTGGTGCCTGAAGGCTTGTGGTGAGAAGGAAACGTCTTCCAATGAAAACTGGAGAGAAGCTTTTGGAGCAACTGCTTTCTGATGTGTGTATTCATCTCATAGAGTTAAATCATACTTTGGATTGAGCAGTTTGAAATCACTGTTTCTGTGGAACCTGAGAAAGGACATTTGGGAATGCTCTTAAGAATATGCTGAAAAAGAAATACCCTCCGATAAAAATCAGAAGGAAACATTCTGTAAAACTTCTCTAGGTCACGTGAATTCCTCTCACACTGTTAAGCTTCAGTTTTCATTGAGCAGTATTCTAACACTGTTTTAGGTTAGTCAGCTAAGGGATACTTGGGAGCGCTTTCAGTCTTATGGTGAAAATGGAAATATCTTCAGATAGATACTGGAGAGAAGATTTCTGAGGAGCTGCTTTGTGACGTGTCCATTCCACTCACAGAGTTACACTTTTCTTCTCGAGAGGATTAGGGAATCCTGTTTGGAGAAAAAACTACCAGGGGCCATTTGAGAGTATGTGGATGGCTATGAAGAAAAAAGAAATATCCTCAGACAAACTGGAAAGAACCTTTCTATGAAACTGCTTTGGGATATATATGTTTATTCAACTCACATAGTTAAAACTTTGTTTCTATTACACCGTTTTGAAACTGCGTCATGGAAGGATTCATGAAGGGACATTGGGGAGCACATTCAGGCCTGTGGGGAAGTAGGAAATATATTCAGATAAAGACTGCAGAGAAGCTTTCCGAGAAACTGCTTTGTGATGTGTGCATTCTACTCAGGGAGTTATACCTCTTTTCTCATAAAGCAGTGTTTATACACTTTTCCTGTAATACTGAAAAAGTATTTTGCAGCGCATTGAAGACTACGTCAAAAAGTGAAATATCCTGAAATAAGTCCCAGAAGGAAGCGGTCCAAGAAACTGCTCTCTGACGTGTGTATTCATTTCAGAGAGTTAAAACTGTCACTATGTTACCCAGTTTGGAAACTGTCTTTGAGGAATCTCTTAAGGGATATTAAGTGGCACCCGGAGTCTTGTGGTGAGAAATGAAACGTCTTCCGATGAAAACTGGAGAGAAGCATTTAGAGCAACTGCTTTGTGATGTGTGTATTCATCTCATAGAGTTAAATCATTCTTTGGATTGAGCAGTTTGAAATCACCGTTTCTGTGGAACCTGAGAAAGGAAATTTTGGAATGCTCTAAAGAATATGCTGAAAAAGTAGTACCCTGCGATAAAAACCAGAAGGAAACTTTCTGTGAAACCGCTCTAGGTCACGTGATTTCCACTCGCACAGTTAAGCTCCAGTTTTCATTGAACAGTATTCTAACACTGTTTTAGGTTCGTCAGCTGAGGGAGACTCGGGAGCGCATTGAGGCTTACGGTGAAAACGGAAATATCTTCAGATTGATACCGGAGAGAGGATTTTCGAGGAGCTGCTTCATGACATCTGCATTCCACGCACAGATTTATACTTTTTTTTTTCAGTTTCTTACATATTTTTTTTAATTTATTTATTATTATTATACTGTAGGTTGTAGGGTACATGTGCATAACGTGCAGGTTTGTTACATATGTATACTTGTGCCATGTTGCTGTGCTGCACCCATCAACTCGTCATTTACATCAGGTATAACTCCCAATGCAATCCCTCCCCCTTCCCCCCTCCCCATGACAGGTCCCGGTATGTGATGTTCCCCTTCCTGAGTCCGAGTGATCTCATTGTTCAGTTCCCACCTATGAGTGAGAACATGCGGTGTTTGGTTTTCTGTTCTTGTGATAGTTTGCTAAGAATGATGGATTCCAGCTGCATCCAAGTCCCTACAAAGGACTCAAACTCATCCTTTTTTATGGCTGCATAGTATTCCATGGTGTATATGTGCCACATTTTCTTAATCCAATCTGTCACTGATGGACATTTGGGTTGATTCCAAGTCTTTGCTATTGTGATTAGTGCCGCAATAAACATACGTGTGCATGTGTCTTTATAGCAGCATAATTTATAATCCTTTGGGTATATACCCAGTAATGGGATGGCTGGGTCATATGGTACATCTAGTTCTAGATCCTTGAGGAATCGTCATACTGTTTTCCATAATGGTTGAATTAGTTTACAATCCCACCAACAGTGTAAAAGTGTTCCTATTTCTCCACATCCTCTCCAGCACCTGTTGTTTCCTGACTTTTGAATGATTGCCATTCTAACTGGTGTGAGATGGTATCTCATTGTGGTTTTGATTTGCATTTCTCTGATGGCCAGTGATGATGAGCATTTTTTCATGTGTCTGTTGGCTGTCTGAATGTCTTCTTTTGAGAAATGTCTGTTCATATCCTTTGCCCACTTTTTGATGGGGTTGTTTGTTTTTTTCTTGTAAATTTGTTTGAGTTCTTTGTAGGTTCTGGATATTAGCCCTTTGTCAGATGAGTAGATTGCAAAAATTTTCTCCCATTCTGTAGGTTTCCTGTTCACTCTGATGGTAGTTTCTTTTGCTGTGCAGAAGCTCTTTAGTTTAATGAGATCCCATTTGTCAATTTTGGCTTTTGCTGTCCTTGCTTTTGGTGTTTTAGACATGAAGTTTTTGCCCATGCCTATGTCCTGAATGGTACTACCTAGGTTTTCCTCTAGGATTTTTATGGTATTAGGTCTAACATTTAAGTCTCTAATCCATCTTGAATTAATTTTCGTATAAAGAGTAAGGAAAGGATCCAGTTTCAGCTTTCTACTTATGGTTAGCCAATTTTCCCAGCACCATTTATTAAATAGGGAATCCTTTCCCCATTTCTTGTTTCTCTCAGGTTTGTCAAAGATCAGATGGCTGTAGATGTGTGGTATTATTTCTGAGGACTCTGTTCTGTTTCATTGGTCTATATCTCTGTTTTGGTACCAATACCACGCTGTTTTGGTTACTGTAGCCTTGTAGTATAGTTTGAAGTCAGGTAGCGTGATGCCTCCAGCTTTGTTCTTTTGACTTAGGATTGTCTTGGAGATGCGGGCTCTTTTTTGGTTCCATATGAACTTTAAAGCAGTTTTTTCCAATTCTGTGAAGAAACTCATTGGTAGCTTGATGGGGATGGCATTGAATCTATAAATTACCCTGGGCAGTATGGCCATTTTCACGATATTGATTCTTCCTATCCATGAGCATGGTATGTTCTTCCATTTGTTTGTGTCCTCTTTGATTTCACTGAGCAGTGGTTTGTAGTTCTCCTTGAAGAGGTCCTTTACATCCCTTGTAAGTTGGATTCCTAGGTATTTGATTCTCTTTGAAGCAATTGTGAATGGAAGTTCATTCCTGATTTGGCTCTCTGTTTGTCTGTTACTGGTGTATAAGAATGCTTGTGATTTTTGCACATTAATTTTGTATCCTGAGACTTTGCTGAAGTTGCTTATCAGCTTAAGGAGATTTTGGACTGAGACAATGGGGTTTTCTAAATATACAATCATGTCATCTGCAAAGAAGGACAATTTGACTTCTTCTTTTCCTAACTGAATACCCTTGATTTCTTTCTCTTGCCTGATTGCCCTAGCCAGAACTTCCAACACTATGTTGAATAGGAGTGGTGAGAGAGGGCATCCCTGTCTTGTGCCAGTTTTCAAAGGGAATTTTTCCAGTTTTTGCCCATTCAGTATGATATTGGCTGTGGGTTTGTCATAAATAGCTCTTATGATTTTGAGGTACGTTCCATCAATACCGAATTTATTGAGCGTTTTTAGCATGAAGGGCTGTTGAATTTTGTCAAAAGCCTTTTCTGCATCTATTGAGATAATCATGTGGTTCTTGTCTTTGGTTCTGTTTATATGCTGGATTATGTTTATTGATTTGCGAATGTTGAACCAGCCTTGCATCCCAGGGATGAAGCCCACTTGATCATGGTGGATAAGCTTTTTGATGTGTTGCTGAATCTGGTTTGCCAGTATTTTATTGAGGATTTTTGCATCGATGTTCATCAGGGATATTGGTCTAAAATTCTCTTTTTTTGTTGTGTCTCTGCCAGGCTTTGGTATCAGGATGATGTTGGCCTCATAAAATGAGTTAGGGAGGATTCCCTCATTTTCTATTGATTGGAATAGTTTCAGAAGGAATGGTACCAGCTCCTCCTTGTACCTCTGGTAGAATTCAGCTGTGAATCCATCTGGTCCTGGACTTTTTTTGGTTGGTAGGCTATTAATTGTTGCCTCAATTTCAGAGCCTGCTATTGGTCTATTCAGGGATTCAACTTCTTCCTGGTTTAGTCTTGGAAGAGTGTAAGTGTCCAGGAAATTATCCATTTCTTCTAGATTTTCCAGTTTATTTGCGTAGAGGTGTTTATAGTATTCTCTGATGGTAGTTTGTATTTCTGTGGGGTCGGTGGTGATATCCCCTTTATCATTTTTAATTGCGTCGATTTGATTCTTCTCTCTTTTCTTCTTTATTAGTCTGGCTAGTGGTCTGTCAATTTTGTTGATCTTTTCAAAAAACCAACTCCTGGATTCATTGATTTTTTTGAGAGTTTTTTGTGTCTCTATCTCCTTCAGTTCTGCTCTGATCTTAGTTATTTCTTGCCTTCTGCTAGCTTTTGAATGTGTTTGCTCTTGCTTCTCTAGTTCTTTTAATTGCGATGTTAGAGTGTCAATTTTAGATCTTTCCTGCTTTCTCTTGTGGGCATTTAGTGCTATAAATTTCCCTCTACACACTGCTTTAAATGTGTCCCAGAAATTCTGGTATGTTGTATCTTTGTTCTCATTGGTTTCAAAGAACATCTTTATTTCTGCCTTCATTTCGTTATGTACCCAGTAGTCATTCAGGAGCAGGTTGTTCAGTTTCCATGTAGTTGAGCGGTTTTGATTGAGTTTCTTAGTCCTGAGTTCTAGTTTGATAGCACTGTGGTCTGAGAGACAGTTTGTTATAATTTCTGTTCTTGTACATTTGCTGAGGAGTGCTTTACTTCCAATTACGTGGTCAATTTTGGAGTAAGTATGATGTGGTGCTGAGAAGAATGTATATTCTGTTGATTTGGGGTGGAGAGTTCTATAGATGTGTATTAGGTCTGCTTGCTGCAGAGATGAGTTCAATTCCTGGATAGCCTTGTTAACTTTCTGTCTCATTGATCTGTCTAATGTTGACAGTGGAGTGTTGAAGTCTCCCATTATTATTGTATGGGAGTCTAAGTCTCTTTGTAAGTCTCTAAGGACTTGCTTTATGAATCTGGGTGCTCCTGTATCGGGTGCATATATATTTAGGATAGTTAGCTCTTCCTGTTGAATTGATCCCTTTACCATTATGTAATGGCCTTGTTTGTCTCTTTTGATCTTTGATGGTTTAAAGTCTGTTTTATCAGAGACTAGTATTGCAACCCCTGCTTTTTTTTTGTTCTCCATTTGCTTGGTAAATCTTCCTCCATCCCTTTATTTTGAGCCTATGTATGTCTCTGCGTGTGAGATGGGTCTCCTGAATACAGCAGACTGATGGGTCTTGAGTCTTTATCCAGTTTGCCAGTCTGTGCCTTTTAATTGGAGCATTTAGTCCATTTACATTATACTTTTCTTCTCATAGAGGATTGTGTAATCTCATTTGGACAAAAAGTTACCACGGGACATTCGGGAGTATATGGACAGCTATGGTGAAAAAGAAGATCTCCTCAGACAAATACTGGGAAGAAGCTTTCTCTGAAACTGCTGTGTGATAGATATGTCTATTATTCTCACAAATATAAAACTTTCTTTCCATTATGCAGTTTTGAAACTGCGTCATTGACGGATTCAAGAAGGAACCTTCGGGAGCATATTCAGGCCTCTGGGGAAATAGGAGATATCTTCAGATAAAAACAGGAGAGAAACTTTCTGAGAAACTGTTTTGTGATATGTGCATTCCACTCACAGTGTTATACGCCTTTTCTCATAGGGCAGTGTTTGAACTCTGTTCCTGTAAAGCTGAAAAAGTGATATTTTGCAGTGCTTTTAAAAGTATGGCGAAAAGTGAAATATCCTGAAATAAAACCCAGAAAGAAGCGTTCCAAGAAACTACTCTGACGTGTGCATTCATTTCAGAGACTTAAAACTTACCCTACGTTGACCACTTTGGAAACTCTGTCTTTGAGGAATCTGGAAAACGATATTAAGTGGCCCCCAGAGGCTTGTGGTGAGAAAGGAAATGTCTTCCGATGAAAAATGGAGAGAAGCTTTTGGAGCAACTGCTTTGTGATGTGTGTATTCATCTCATAGAGTTAAATCATTCTTTGAATGGAGCAGTTTGAAATCACTGTTTCTGTGTAACCTGAGAAAGGACATTTGGGAACGCTCTTAAGAATACGCTGAAAAAGTAGGCCGGGCGCGGTGGCTCACGCCTGTAATCCCAGCACTTTGGGAGGCCGAGGCGGGCGGATCACAAGGTCAGGAGATCGAGACCACGGTGAAACCCCGTCTCTACTAAAAATACAAAAAATTAGCCGGGTGCGGTTGTGGGCGCCTGTAGTCCCAGCTACTCGGGAGGCTGAGGCAGGAGAATGGCGTGAACCCGGGAGGCGGAGCTTGCAGTGAGCCGAGATCGCGCCACTGCACTCCAGCCTGGGTGACAGAGCGAGACTCCATCTCAAAAAAAAAAAAAAAAAAAAAGAATATGCTGAAAAAGAAATACCCTCCAATAAAAACCAAAAGGAAACATTCTGTAAAACTGCTTTAGATCACATGAAGTACACTTGCACAGTAAAGCTTCTGTTTTCGTTGAGCAGTATTCTAACACTGTTTTAGGTTAGACAGCTAAGGGATACTCGGGAGCGCTTTGAGGCTTACGGTGAGAACGAAAATATACTCAGATAGATACTGGAGAGAAGATTTCCGAGGAGCTGCTTTGTGACGTGTGCATTCCACTCACAGAGTTATACTTTTCTTCTCATAGAGGATTGGGGAATCCCGTTTGGAGAAAAAGCTACCAGGGGACACTAGGGAGTATGTGGACAACTATGGTGAAAAAGGAAATCTCCTTAGACAAAAACTGGCAAGAAACTTTCTGTGAAACTGCTTTATGATAGATATGTCTATTCATCTCACATAGATAAAACATTCTTTCTATTACACTGTTTTGAAACTGCGTCATTGACGTATTCAGGAAGGGACATTCAGAAGCACATTCTGGCCTGTGGGGAAATAGGAGATATCATCAGATAGAAACAGGAGAGGAGCTTTCTGAGAAACTTCTTTGTGGTGTGTGCATTCCACTTAGGGAGTTATATCTCTTTTCTTTTAAGGCAGTGTTTGAACACTGTTCCTGTAAATCTGAAAAAGTCATATTTTGCAGTGCTTTGAAGGTTATGGAGTAAAGTGAAATATCCTGAAATAAAACCCAGAAAGAAGCATTCCATGAAACTGCTCTCTGACGTGTGCATTCATTTCACAGATATAAGCTTACACTATGTTGACCAGTTTGGAAACTCTGTCTCTGAGGAATCTGGGAAGGGATATAAAGTAGCACACAGAGGTTTGTGGTGAGAAAGGACATGTCTTCCGATGAAAACTGGAGAGAAGCTTTTGGAGCAACTACTTTGTGATGTGTGTATTCATCTCATACAGTCAAATCATTCTTTGGATTGAGCAGTTTGAAATCACTGTTTCTGTGGGACCTGAGAAAGGACATTTGGGAACACTCTTAAGAATATGCTGAAAAAGAAATACCCTCCGATAAAAACCAGAAGGAAACTTTCTGTGAAACTGCTCTAGGTCACGTGAAGTCCACTTGCACAGATAATCTTCTTTTTTCATTGAGCAGTATTCTCACACTGTTTTGGGTTAGACAGCTAAGGGATACTCTGTAGCGCTTTGAGGCTTATGGTGAAAATGGAAATATCTTCAGATTGATACTGGAGATAAGATTTCCGAGGAGCTGCTTTGTGACGTGTACATTCCACTCACAGAGTTATACTTTTCTTCTCATAGAGGATTGCGAAATCCTGTTTGGAGAAAAATCTACCAGGGGACATTTGGGAGTATACGGACAGCTATGGTGAAAAAGAAAATCTCCTCAGACAAATACTGGGAAGAAGCTTTCTGTGAAACTGCTTTGTGATAGATATGTATATTCATCTCACATAGATAAAACTTCCTTTCTATTACGCAGTTTTGAAACTGCGTCATGGACGGATTAGAGAAGGGACATCCGGGAGCACACTCAGGGCTGAGGGGTAATAGCAAATATCTTCAAATAAAAACTGGAGAGAAGCTTTCTGAGAAACTGCTTTGTGATGTTTGCATTTCACTCAGGGAGTTATACCTCTTTTCTGGTAAGGCAATGTTTGAACACTGTTCCTATGAAACCGAAAAAGTGATACTTTGCAGCACATTGAAGACTGTGGCAAAAAGTGAAATATCCTGAAATAAAACCCAGAAAGAAACGTTTCAAGAAACTGCTCTCTGACGTGTGCATTCATTTCAGAGAGTTAAAGCTTACAGTACGTTGCCCAGTTTGGAAACTCTGTCTTTGAGGAATCTGTGAAAGGATAGTAAGTGGCTCCTGGAGGCTTGTGGTGAGAAAGGAAACGTCTTCAATTGAAAAACTAGAGAGAACATTTTGGAGCAACTGCTTTGTGATGTTTGTATTCATTTCATAGAGTTAAATCATTCTTTGGATTGAGCAGTTTGAAATCACTGTTTCCGTGGCCTGAGAAAGAACATTTGGGAACGCTCTTAAGAATATGCTGAAAAAGAAATACCCTCTGAAAAAAACCTGAAGGAAACTTTCTGTGAAGCTACTCTAGGTCACGTGAATTTCACTCACACAGTTAAGCTTCTGTTTTCATTGAGCAGTATTGTAACACTTTTTTATTTTACCCAGTTAAGGGATACTTGGAAGCGCATTGAGGCTTACGGAAAAATGGAAATATCTTCAGATAGATACTGGAGAGAAGATTTCCAAGGAGCTGTTTTGTGATGTGTGCATTCCACTAACAGAGTTATACTTTTCTTCTTATTGAAGATTGGGGAATGTCGTTTGGAGAAAACGCTACCAGGGGAGATTCGGGAGTATATGGATGGCTATGGTGAAAAAGAAAATAACCTCAGACAAAAACTGGAAAGAAGCTTTCTGTGAAACTTCTTTGTTGATAGATATGTCTATTCATCTCCCATAATAAAACCTTCTTTCTATTACACAGTTTTGAAACGTGCCATGGAAGGATTGGCGAAGGGACATTCAGGAGCTCATTCAGGCCTCTGGGAAAATAGGAGATACCTTCAGATAAAAACTGGACAGAAGCTTTCTGAGAAACTGCTTTATAATGTGTGTATTGCACTCAGGGACTTATACCTCTTTTCTCATAAGGCATTGTTTCAACCCTGTTCCTGTAAAACTGAAAAAGTGCTATTTTTCAGCACATTGAAAACTATGGCGAAAAGTGAAATATCCTGAAATAAAACCGAGAAAGAAACGTTCCATGAAACTGCTCTCTGACGTGTGCATTCATTTCAGAGAGTTAAAGCTTTCACTACGTTGCTCTGTTTGGAAACTCTGTCTTTGAGGAACCGGGAAAGGCATATTAAGTGGTGCCCTGAGGCTTGCAGTGAGAAGGGAAACGTCTTCTGATGAAAACTGGGCAGAAGTTTGGAACAACTGCTTTGTGATGTGTGTATTCATCTCATAGAGTTAAATCATTCTTTGGATTGAGCAATTTGAAATCACTGTTTCTGTGTAACCTGAGAAAGGACATTTGGGAACTCTGTGGAACCTGAGACAGGACATTTGGGAACGCTCTTAAGAATATGCTGAAAAAGAAATACCCTCCGATAAAACCCAGAAAGAAACTTTCTTTGAAACTGCTCTATGTCAGGTGAATTCCACACGCACAGTTAAGTTTCTGCTTTCATTGAGCAGTACTCTAACACTGTTTTAGGTTAGTCAGCTAGGGGATACTCGGGAGCGCTTTGAGGCTTACGGTGAAAACGGAAATATCTTCAGATAGATACTGGAGAGTAGATTTCTGAGAAGCTGCTTTGTGACTTGTACATTCCACTCACTGAGTTATACCTTTCTTCTCAAAGAGGATTGGGAAATCCTCTGTGGAAAATAACCTACCAGGGGACATTTGGGAGTATATGGATGTCTTTGGTGAAAAAGGAAATATCCTCAGACAAAAACTGTAAAGAAGCTTTCTGTGATTCTGGTTTGTGATAGATATGTCTATTCATCTCACACAGATAAAGCTTTCTTTCTATTATGCAGTTTTGAAACTGCATCATGGAGGATTCGTGAAGGGACATTCAGGAGGACATTCAGGCCAACGATGGAAAAGCAGTTACCTTCGGCTAAAAACTGGAGAGAAGCTTTCTGAGAAACTGCTTTGTGGTATGTGCAATACACTCAGGGAGTTATACCTCTTTTCTCATAAGGCAGTGTTTGAACACTCGTCCTGTAAAACTGAAAAAGTGATAATTTGCAGCGCATTGCAGACTGTGGTGAAAAGGGAAAATTCGGAAATAAAAGCCATAAAGAAGCGGTGTAAGAAACCGCTCTCTGACATGTGCATTCATTTCAGGAAGCTAAAGCTTACCATACATTGCCCAGTTTGGAAACTGTCATTGAGGAATCTGTGACAGGATATAAAGTGGCGCATGGAAGTTTGTGGTGAGAAAGGAAACGTCTTCCGATGAAAACTGGAGAGAAGATTTCAGAGCAACTACTTTGTGATGTCTGTATTCATCTCGGAGAGTTAAATCATTCTTTGGATTGAGCAGTTTGAAATCTCAGTCTGTGGAACCTGAGAAAGGACATTTGGGAACGCTCTTAAGAATATGCTGAACAAGAAATACCCTCCGATAAAAAACAAGAAGGAAACTTTCTGTGAAACGGCTCTAGGTCATGTGAAGCCCACTTCACACAGTTAAGCTTCTGTTTTCATTGAGCAGTACTCTCACACTGGTTTAGGTTAGTCAGTTAAGGGATACTCGGGAGCACTTTGAGACTTACAGTGAAAACGGAAATATCTTCAGATAGATACTAGAGAGAAGATTTCTGAGGAGCTGCTTTGTGACATGTGCATTCCACTCACAGAGTTTTACTTTTCTTCTCATAGAGGATTGTGAAATCCCGTTTCGAGAGAAAGCTACCAGGGGATATTCAGGAGTAAATGGACAGCTATGGTGAAAAAGGAATTATCCTCAGACAAAAACTGGAAAGAAGCGTTCTGTGAAACTGATTTGTGATAGATATTACTATTCATCCTATATAGATAAAACCTTATTTCTATTATGCAGTTTTGAAACTGCATCACGGACGGATTCGCGAAGGGACATTCGAGAGCACATTCAGACCTGTGGGGACATAGGACATATCTTCAAATAAAAACTGGAGAGTAGCTTTCTGAGAAACTGCTTTGTGATGTGTGCATTCCACTCAGGGAGTTGTACCTCTTTTCTCATAAGGCAGTGTTTGAACACTGTTCCTGTAAAACTGAAAAAGTGTTATTTTGCAGTGCTGAAGACTATGGTGAAAAGTGAAAATCTGGAAATAAAACACAGAAAGAAGCATTGCAAGAAACTGCTCTCTGATGTGTGCATTCATATCAGAGAGTTAAAGCTTACACTACATTGCCCAGTTTGGAAACTCTCTCCCTGACGAATCTGTGAAGAGATATTAAGTGGCACCCGGAGGCTTGTGTTGAGAAAGGAAACATCTTCCGATGTCACCTGGAGAGAAGTTTTCTGAGCAACTGCTTTGTGATGTGTGCATTCATCTCATAGAGTTAAATCATTCTTTGGACTGAGCAGTTTGAAATCACTTTTTCTGTGGAACCTGAGAAAGGATATTTGGGACTGCTTTTAAGAAACTGCTTTGGGATAGATATGTCTGTTCATCTCACATAGTTAGAACTTTCTTTCTATTATGCAGTTTTGAAACTGCGTCACGGACGGATTCACGAAGGGACATTCGGGAGCACATTCAGGATTGTGGGGAAATAGGAGATACCTTCATATAAAAATTGGAGAGAAGCTTTCTGAGAAACTGTTTTGTGATGTATGCATTCCACTCAAAAAGTTATGCCTCTTTTCTCATAAGGCAGTGTTTGAACACTGTTCCTGTAAAACTGATAAAGTGATATTTTGCAGTGCGTTGAAGACTGTGGTGAAAAGTGAAAATTCGGAAATAAAACCCAGAAAGAAGCATTGCAAGAAACTGCTCTATGATGTGTGAATTCATTTCATTGAGTTAAAGCTTACACTATGTTGCCCAGTTTGGAAACTGTCTTTGAGGAATCTGTGAAGGGATATTAAGTGGCGCATGGAGGTTTGTGTTGAGAAAGGAAACGTCTTCCATTGAAAATTGGAGAGAAGATTTCAGAGCACTACTTTGTGATGTGTGTATTCACCTTGGAGAGTTAAATCATTCTTTGGATTGAGCAGTTTGAAATCACTGTTTCTGTGGAAGCTGAGAAAGGACATTTGGGAACGCTCTTAAGAATATGCAGAACAAGAAATACCCTCCAATAAAAACCAGAAGGAAACTTTCTGTGGAACTGCTCTAGGTCACGTGAAGTCCACTTTGCACAGTTAAACTTCTGTTTCCATTGACCAGTATTCTCACACTGTTTTAGGTTAGTCAGCTAAGGGATACTCGGGAGCGCTTTGAGGCTTACAGTGAAAACAGAAATATCTTCAGATACATACTAGAGAGAAGATTTCTGAGGAGCTGCTTTGTGATGTGTGGATTCCACTCACAGAGTTATACTTTTCTTCTCATAGAGGATTGGGGAACCCCGTGTTAAGAAAAAGCTACCAGGGGATATTTGGGAGTATATGGATGGTTATGGTGAAAAAGGAAATATCCTCAGACAAAAACTGGAAAGAAGCTTTCTGTGAAACTCCTTTGTGATAAAGGTGTCTATTCATCTCACATAGATAAAACTTTCTTTCTATTATGCAGTTTTGAAACTGTGTCATATACGGATTCACGAAGGGACACTTGGGAGCACATTCAGGCCTGCGGGGAAATTGTAGATATCTTCAGATAAAAACAGAAGAGAAGCTTTCTGAGAAACTGCTTTGTGATATGTGAATTCCACTCAGGGAGTTATACCTCTTTTCTCGTAAGGCAGTGTTTGAACACTCTTCCAGTAAAAGTGAAAATATGATAATTTGCAGCACATTGAAGACTATGGCGAAAAGTGAAATATCCTGAAATAAAACTCAGACTATGGCAAAAAGTGAAATATCCTGAAATAAAACCCAGAAAGAGGCATTCCAAGAAATTGCTCTCTGACATAGGCATTCATATCAGAGAGTTAAGCTTACACTATGTTGCCCAGTTTAGAAACTCTGTCTTTGAGGAATTTGTGAAGGGATATTATGAGGCTTCCAGAGGCATGTGGTGAGAAAGGAATCATCTTCCACTGAAAACTGGAGGAAGCTTTTGGAGCAACTGCTTTGTGATGTGTGTATTCATCTCATCGAGTTAAATCATTCTTTGGATTGAGCAGTTTGAAATCACTGTTTCTGTGAAACCTGAGGGAGGATATTTGGGAATGCTCTTAAGAATATGCTGAAAAAGAAATACCCTCCGATATAAACCAGAAGGAAACTTTCTATGAAACTACTCTAAGTCACCTGAATTCCACTCGCACAGTTAAGACTCTGTTTTCATTGAGCAGTATTCTCACACTGTTTTAGGTTAGTCAGCTAAGGGATACACGGGAGTGCTTTGAGGCTTACAGTGAAAACAGAAATATCTTCAGATAGATACTGGAGATAAGATTTCCAAAGAGCTGCTTTGTGACACAGGCATTCAACTCACAAAGTTATACTTTTCTTCTCCTAGAGGATTGGGGAATCCCATCTGGAGAAAAAGTTTCCAGGGGACATTAGGAAATATATGGACGTCTATGGTGAAAAAAGAAATATCCTCAGACAAAAATTGGAAAGAAGCTTTCTGTGAAACTGGTTTGTGGTAGGTATGTCTATTCATCTCATGTAGGTAAAACTTTATTTCCATTATGAGGTTTTGAAACTGAGTTGTGGACGGATTCGCGAAGGAACATTCGGCAGCACATTCAGGCCTGTGAGGAGTAGGAGATATCTCCAGATAAAAACTGGAGGGAAGCTTTCTGGGAAACTGCTTTGTGATGTGTGCATTACACTCAGGGAGTTATACCTTTTTTCTCATATGGCAGTGTTTGAACACTGTTCCTGTAAAACTGAAAAAGTGATATTTTGCAGCCATTGAAGACTATGGTGAAATGTGAAATATCCTGAAATAAAACCCAGAAAGAATCATTTCAAGAAACTGCTCTCTGACGTGTGCATTAATATCAGAGAGTTAAAGCTTACACTACGTTGCCCAGTATGGAAACTCTGCATTTGAGGAATCTGTGAAGGGATATTAATTGGTGCCTGGAGGCTTGTGGTGAGAAAGGAAATGTCTTCCAATGAAAACTGAAGAGAAGCCTTTGGAGCAACTGCTTTGTGATGTGTATATTCATCTCATAGAATTAAATTACTCTTTGGATGGAGCAGTTTGAAATCACTGTTTCTGTGGAACCTGAGAAAGGACATTTGGGCAAGCTCTTAAGAATATGTTGAAAAAGAAATACCCTCTGATAAAAACCAGATGGAAACTTTCTGTGAAACTGCTATAGGTCACGTGAATTCCACTCGCACAGTTAAGTTTCTGTTTTCATTGAGCAGTATTCTAACACTGTTTTAGGTTAGTCAGCTAGGGGATACTCAGGAGCGCTCTGAGGCTTACGGTGAAAACAGAAATATCTTCAGATAGATACTGGAGAGTAGATTTCCGAGAAGCTGCTTTGTGACGTGTACATTCCACTCCCAGAGTTATACATTTCTTCTCATAGAGGATTGGGGAATCCCGTTTGGAGAAAAAGCTACCAGGGGATATTGGGGAGTATATGGTCGGCTATATGAGAAAGGAACTATCCTCAGACAAAAACTGGAAAGAAGCTTTTTGTGAAACTGCTTTGTGATGGACATGTCTATTCATCTCACATAGATAAAACTTTCTTTCTGTTATGCAGTTTTGAGACTGAGACATACACGGATTCGCGAAGGGAGACTCGGGAGCACATTCAGGCCTACGATGAAAAAGGAGATATCTTCAGCTAAAAACTGGAGAGAAGCTTTCTGAGAAACTGCTTTGTGATGTGAGCATTCCACTCAGGGTCTTATATCTTTTTCTCATAAGGCAGTGTTTGAACACTGTTCCTGTAAACCTGAAAAAGTGATATTTTCAACTGCATTGAAGACTATGGCAAAAATTGAAATATCCTGAAATAAATCCCTGAAAGAAGAGTACCAAGAAACTGCTCTCTGATGTATTCATTCATTTCAGAGATTTAAAGCTTACACTATGTTGCCCAATTTGGAAACTCTCTCTTTGAGGAATCTGTGAAGGGATAGTAAGTGGTGCCCGGAGGCTTCTGGTGAGAAAAGAAACATCTTCTGATGAAAATTGGAGAGACACCTTCAGAGCAACTACTTTGTGATATGTGTATTCATCTCATAGAATTAAATCATTCTTTGGATTGAGCAGTTTGAAATCACTGTTTCTGTGGATCCTGAGAAAGGACATTTAGGAACGCTATTAAGAATATGCTGAAAAGAAATAGCCTCCAATAAAAACCAGAAGGAAAATTTCTGTGAAACTGCTCTGGGTCACGTGAAGTTCACTCCCACAGGTAAGCTTTTGTTTTCATTGAGCAGTATTCTAACACTGTTTTAGGTTATTCAGCTAAGGGTTACTCGGGAGTGCTTTGAGGCTTACGGTGAAAACGGAAATATCTTCAGATGGATACTTGAGAGAAGATTTCCGAGGAGCTGCTTTGTGATGTGTGCATTCCACTTATGGAGTTCTACTTTTCTTCTCATAGAGTATTGGGGAAACCCGTTTGGAATAAACGCTACAAGGGGACATTCGGGAGTATATACACGGCATTGGAGAAAAAGGAAATATCCTCAGACAAAACGTGGAAATAAGCTTTCTGTGAAACTGCTTTGTGATAGATATGTCTATTCATCTCACATAGATAAAACTCTCATTCTATTACAAGTTTTTAAAACTGCATCATGGACGGATTCACAAAGGGACATTCGGGAGCACATTCAGGCCTATGGGGAAATAGGAGATATCTTCAGATAAAAACTGGAGAGAAGCTTTCTGAGAAACTGCTTTGTGATGTGTGCATTTCACTCAGGGACTTATACCTCTTTTCTCATAAAGCAGGTTTGAACACTGTTCCTGTAAAACTGAAAAAGTGATATTTTGCAGTGCTTTGAAGACTACGGCGAAAAGTGAAATATCCTGGAAAAAAACCCAAAAAGAAGCATTCCAAGAAACTGCTCTCTGACGTGTGCATTCATTTCAGAGAGTTAAAGTTTACACTACATTGCCCAGGTTGGAAACTCTGTCTTTGAGGAATCTGTGAAAGTATATTACGTGGCGCCCAGAGGCTTGTGGTGAGAAAGGAAACGTCTTCCGATGAAAACTGGAGAGAAGCTTACGGAGCAACTACTTTGTGATGTGTGTATTCATCTCGGAGAGTTAAATCATTCTTTGGATTGAGCAGTTTGAAATCACTGTTTCTGTGTAAACTGAGAAAGGACATTTGGGAACACTCTTAAGAATATGCTGAAAGAGAAATACCCTCCGATAAAAACCAGAAGGAATCTTTCTGTGAAACTGCTCTAGGTCACGTGAAGTCCACTTTGCACAGTTAAGCTTCTGTTTTCATTGCACTGTAATCTCACACTGTTTTAGGTTAGTCACCTAAGGGATACTCAGGAGCACTTTGAGGCTTACGGTGAAAACAGAAATATCTTCAGATAGATACTAGAGAGAAGATTTCCGAGGAGCTGCTGTATGACATGTGCATTCCACTCACAAAGTTATACTTTTCTTCTCATAGAGGATTGGGGAATCCCGTTTGGACAAAAAGCTACCAGGGGACATTCAGAAGTATATGGATTGCTATGGTGAAAAAGGAAACATCCTCAAAAAAAACTGGAAAAAAGCTTTCTCTGAAACTGCTTTGTGATAGTCATGTCTATTCATCTCACATAGATAAAACTTTCTTTCTATTACGCAGTTTTGAAACTGCATCATCGATGGATTAGCGAAGGGACATTCAGGAGCAATTTCAGGCCTGTGGGCAAATAGGACATATCTTCAGATAAAAACTGGAGATAAGCTTTCTGAGAAAGTGCTTTGTGATGTGTGCATTCCACTCAGAGAGGCATACCTCTTTTCTCATAAGGCAATGTTTGAACATAGTTCCTGTAAAACTGAAAAAGTGATACTTTGCAGCGCATTGAAGACTATGGTGAAAAGTGAAAATCCAGAAATAAAACCCTGAAAGAAACATTGCACGAAACTTCTCTCTGACGTGTGCATTCATTTCAGAGTTAAAGCTTAAACTACGTTGCCCAGTTTGGAAACTTTGTCTTTGAGGAATCTGTGAAGGGATATTAAGTGGCGCCTGGAGGCTTGCTGTGAGAAATGAAACGTCTTCCAATGAAAACTGCAGAGAAGCTTTTGGAGCAACTGCTTTGTGATGTGTGTATTCATCTCATAGAGTTAAATCATTCTTTGGTTTGAGCAGTTTGAAATCACTGTTTCTGTGGAACCTGAGAAAGGACATTTGGGAACACTCTTAAAAGTATGCTGAAAAAGAAATACCCTCCTATAAAAACCAAAAGGAAACTTTCTGTGAAACTGCTCTAGGTCACGTGAAGTCCACTTGCACAGTTAAGTTTCTGTTTACATTGAGCAGTATACTAACACTGTTTTAGGTTAGGCAGCTAAGGGATACTCGGAGTGCTTTGAGGCTTATGGTGAAAACGGAAATAGCTTCAGATAGATACTGGAGAGATAATTTCTGAGGAGCTGCTTTGTGACGTGTGCATTCCACTCACAGAGTTATACTTTTCTTCTCATAGAGGATTGGGAAATCCTGTGTGCAGAAAAAGCTACCAGGTGACATTCAGGAGTATATGGATGGCTATGGTGAAAAAGGAAATATCTTCAGACAAATACTGGAAAGAAGCTTTCTGTGAATCTGGTTTGTGATAGATATGTCTATTCATCTCACACAGATAAACCTCTCTTTCTATTACGCAGTTTTGAAACTGCATCATGGACGGATTCACGAAGGTACATTCGGGAGCACATTCAGGCCTACGATGATAAAGGAGATAACTTCAGTTGAAAACTGGAGAGAAGCCTTCTCATAAACTGCTTTGTGATGTGTGCATTCCACTCAGGGAGTTATACCTCTTTTCTCATAAGGCAGTGTTTGAACACTGTTCCTGTGAAACTGAAAAGGTGACATTTTGCAGTGCATTGAAGACTATGGTGAAAAGTGAAGTATTCTGAAATAAAATCCCAAAAGAAGCATTCCAAGAAACTTCTCTCTGACGTGTGCATTCATTCAGAGAAATAAAGATTACACTACGTAGCCCAGTTTGGAAATTCTGTATTTGAGGAATCTGTGAAGGCATATGAAGGGGCGCCCGGAGGCTTGCTGTGAGAAAGGAAATGTCTTTCAATGAAAACTGAGAGAAGCTTTCAGAGCAACTGCTTTGTGATGTGTGTATTCATCTCATAGAGTTAAATCATTCTTTGGGTTGAACAGTTTGAAATCACTGTTTCTGTGGAACCTGAGAAAAGACATTTGGGAACGCTCTAAAGAATATGCTGAAAAAGAAATACTCTGCAATGAAAACCAGAAGGAACCTTTCTGTAAAACTGCTGTACGTCACATGAAGTCCACTCGCACATTTAATTTCCTGTTTTTATTGGGCAATATTCTAACACTGTTTTAGATTAGTCAGCTAAGGGATACTTGGGAGAACTTTGAGGCTCATGGTGAAAACGGAAATATCTTCAGATAGATACTGGAGAGATAATTTATGAGGAGCTGCTTTGTGATGTGCGCATTCCACTCGCAGAGTTATACCTCTCTTCTCATAGAGGATTGGGGAATATCGTTTGGAGGAAACACTCTCAGGGAACATTCAGGAGTATATGAATGGCTGTGGTGAAAAAGGAAGTATCCTCAGACAAAAACTGCAAAGAAGCTTTCTGTGAAACTGCTTTGTGATAGATATGTCTATTCATCTTACATAGATAAAGCTTTCTTTCTATTAGCAGTTTTGAAACTGCTTCAGGGACGCATTCACGAAGGGACATTCAGGAGCACATTCAGGACTGTCTGGAAATAGGAAATATCTGCAGATAAAAATGGGAAAGAAGATTTCTGAGAAACTGCTTTGTGATGTGTGTGTTCCACTCAGGAAGCTATACCTCTTCTCTCATAAGGCAGTGTTCCTGTAAAACTGAAAAAGTGATATTTTGCAGTGCTTTGAAGAGTATGGCGAAAAGTGAAATATCCTGAAATAAAACCCAGAAAGAAGTGTTCCAAGAAACTGATCTCTGACGTGTCCATTCATGTCACAGAACTAAAGCTTACACTACATTGTCGAGTTTGGGAACTCAGTCTTTGAGGAATCTGTGAAGGGATATTAAGTGACGAACAGAAGCTTGTGGTGAGAAAGGAAACGTCTTCCGATGAAAACTGGAGAGAAGCTTTTGGAGCAACTGCCTTGTGATGTGTGTATTCTTCTCACAGTGTTAAATCATATTTGGATTGAGCAGTTTGAAATCACTGTTTCTGTGGAACCTGAGAAAGGACATTTGGGAACGCTCTTAAGAATATGCTGAAAAAGAAATACCCTCCGATAAAAACCAGAAGGAAACATTCTGTGAAACTGCTCTAGGTCCCATGAAGTCCACTCGCACAGTTAAGCTTCTGTTTTCATTGAACAGAATTCTAACACTGTTTAAGTTAGTTAAGTAGGGGATACTCAGGAGCGCTTTGAGGCTTACAGTGAAAATGGAAATATCTTCAGATAGAAACTGGAGAGAAGATTTCTGAGGAGTTGCTTTGTGACGTGTTCATTCCACTCACAGAGTTATACTTTTCTTCTTATAGAGTATTGGGAAATGCCTTTTGGAGAAAAAGTTACCAAGGGACATTCGGGAGTATATGGACGGCTATGGTGAGAAAGGAAATATCCTTAGACAAAAACTGGAAAGAAGTTTTCTGTAAAACTGCTTTGTGATAGATATGTTTATTCATCTCACATAGATAAAACTTTCTTTCCATTACACATTTTTAAAAAGGTAATCATGGATGGATTTGTGAAGGAACATTCGGGAGCACATTCAGGCCTACAGTGAAAAAGGAGATATCTTCAGATGATAACTGGATAGAAGCTTTCTGTGAAACTGCTCTGTGCTATGTGTATAAATCTCACCTAGGTAAAGCTTTCTTTACATTACGCAGCTTGCAAACTCTGTCATGGATGGATCCGCAAAGGGACATTCAGGAGCACATTCTGGACTATGGTGAAGAAGGAAATATCATCAGATAAAAACTAGAGAGAAGCTTTCTGAGAAACTGTTTTGTGATGTGTGCATTTCACTCAGGGAGATATACCTCTTTTCCCATTAATCAGTGTTTGAATACTGTTCATGTGAAAGCCTCTCTTTTCATTGAGCAGTTTTCTAACCCTGTGTATCTTTAGCGTGTGAAGGGATATTCGAGAGCACTTTGAGGCTTGTGGTGAAAAACAAAATATGTTCAGACCGAAACTGGAGAGAAGCTTTACGAGGAACCGCTTTGTGATGTGTGCATTCCACTCAGTGTTATACCTCTCTTCTCATACAGCATCGGGGAAACTCTTTTGGAGAATAAGGTACCAAGTGATATTCGGAAACATGTTGATGCCTATTGTGAAAAGGGAAATAGCCTCAGAAAAATACGGAAAAGAAGCTTTCTAAGAAACTGCTCTGTGATATGTGTATTCATCTCACATAGATAAAACTTTCTTTACATTACGCAGCTTGGAAACTCCATAATGGATGAATCCTTGAAGGGATATTCAGGATCACATTCTTCCCTATGGTGAAAAAGGAAATATCGTCAGATAAAAACTGGAGAGAAGTTTTCTGAGAAACTGCTTGGTGATGTGTGCATTCCACTCAGGGAGTATACCTTTCTTCTCATAAGACACTGTTTGAATACTGTTCCTGTAAAACTAAAAAAGTGATATTCGGAGCACATTGAAGACTATGGCAAAAAGTGAAATGTCTTCCAATAAAACCCAGAAAGAAGCATTCCAAGAAATCTCTCTCTGACATGACCAATCATTTCACAGAGTTAAAGCTTACTCTACATTTCTCAATCTGGAAAGTCTGTCTTTGAGGATTCTGTGAAGGGATATTAAGTGGCAACCGGAGGCCTGTGGTGAGCAAGGAAACCTCTTCCATTGATAATTGAAGAGAAGCTTTCTGAGCAACTCTTTTGTGATGATTGTATTCATCTCATAGAGTTAAATCTTTTTTTGGGTTGAGCAGTTTGAAATAACGTTCTGTGGAATCAGAGAAGGGACATTTGGGAACACTCTTTAGTATATCATGAAAAAGAAAAAAACCTCAGATAGAAACCAGAAGGACACTTTCTGTGAAATTGCTTTGTGTAGTGTAAATTCCACTCACACAGTTAAGCTTCTGTTTTCTTTGAGCAGTATTCTAACAGTGTTTTTGTTTATTCTGTGAAGGGATATTTGGGAGAGCTGTGAGGCTTATGGTGAAAAAGGAAATAACTTCAGATAGAAACTGGAGAGAAGCTTTCCGAGGAGCTGCTTTCTGATGTGTGCATTCCACTCATAGAATTTCACTTTTCTTCTAATAGAGGATTGGGGAATACCATTTGGAGAAAAAGCTACCAGGGGACATTCAGGAGTACGCGGACGGCTATGATGAAAAAGGAAATATCCTCAGACAAAAAGTGGAAAGAAGGTTTCTTTGACGCTGCTTTGTGATAGATATGTCTATTCATCTCTCATAGATAAAACTTTCTTTCTATTACGTGGTTTTGAAATTGCGTCATGGATGGATTCACGAAGGGACATTCAGGAGCACATTCAGGCCTGTGGGGAAATAGGAGATATCTTCAGATAAAGACAGGAGAGAAGCTTTCTGAGAAACTGCTTTTTGATGTGTGCATTCCACTCTGGGAGTTATACCTCTTTTCTCATAAGGCGGTGTTTGAACATTGTTCCCGTAAAACTGAAAAAGTGATATTTTGCAGCGCTTTGAAGAGTATGGCAAAAAGTGAAATATCCTGAAATAAGCAAGAAAGAAGCATTCCAAGAAACTGCTCTCCGACGTGTGCATTCATTTCAGAGAATTAAAGCTTACACTACCTTATACAGTTTGAAAACTCTGTCTTTGAGGAATCTGTGAAGGGATATTAAGTGGCGCCTGGAGGCTTGTGGTGAGAAAGGAAATGTTTTCCGATGAAAACTGCAGAGATTTTGGAGCAACTGCTTTGTGATGTGTGTATTCATCGCATAGAGTTTAATCATTCTTTGGATTGAGCAGTTTGAAATCACTGTTTCTGTGGAACCTGAGAAAGGACATTTGGGAATGCTCTAAAGAATATGCTGAAAAGGAAATAACCACCGATGAAAACCAGAAGGAATCTTTCTGTGAAACTGCTCTAGATCATGTGAAGTCCACTCATACACTTAAGCTTCTGTTTTCATTGAGCAGTATTCTCACATTGTTTTAGGTTAGTCAGCTAAGTGATACTCGGGAGCGCTTTGAGGCTCATGGTGAAAATGGAAATATCTTCAAATAGATGCTGGACAGAAGATTTCCGAGGAGCTGCTTTGTGATGTGTGTATTTCACTCACAGATTTATACTTTTCTTCTCATAGAGGATTGGGGAATCCCACTTGGAAGAAAAGCTACCAGGGGACCTTGTTGAGTATATGGACGGCTATGGTGAAAAGGGAAATATCCTCATGATAGATGTGTCTATTCATCTCACATAGATAAAACTTTCTTTCTATTTCGCAGTTTTGAAACTGCATCATGTACGGATACATGAAGCGACATTCAGGAGCACATTCACTCCTGTGGGGAAATAGGAGATATCCTTATATAAAAACTGTAGAGAAGTTTTCTGAGAAACCGCTTTGTGATGTGTACATTCTACTCAGGGAGCTATACCTCTTTTATCATACGGCAATGTTTGAACACTGTTCCTGTAAAACTGAAAAAGTGATATTTTGCAGCACATTGAAGATTATGGTGAAAAGTGAAAATCCGAAAATAAAACCCAGAAAGAAGAGTTGCAAGAAACTGCTCTCTGACGTGTGCATTCATTTCCGTGAGCTAAAGCTTTCACTATGTTGCCCAGTTTGGAAACTCTGTGTTTGAGGAATCTGTGCAGAGATATGAAGGGGCGCCCGGATGCTTGCAGTGAGACAGAAACCTCTTCCGATGAAAACTGGAGAGAAGCTTTTGGAGCAACTGCTTTGTGATATATGCATTCATCTCATAGAGTTAAGTCATTCTTTGGATTGGGCAGTTTGAAATCACTGTTTCTGTGGAACCTGAGAAAGGACTTTTGGGAATGCTCTTAAGATTATGCTGAAAAAGAAATAACCTCCGAGAAAAACCAGAAGGAAACTTTCTGTGAAACAACTCTAAGTCACGTGCATTCCACTCACACAGTTAAGCTTCTGTTTTCATTAAACCGTATTGTAACACTGTTTTTGATTTGTCAGCTAAAGGATACTTGGGAGCGCTTTGAGGCTTACGGTGAAAACGGAAATATCTTCAGATAGATACGGAGAGAAGATTTCCGAGGAGCTGCCTTGTGACGTGTGCATTCCACTCACAGAGTTATCCTTTTCTTCTCAGAGAGGAATGGGGAATCCCGTTTGGAGAAAAAGCTACCTGGGTACATTCGGAGTATATGGAAGGCTTCAGTGAAAAAGGATATAACCTCAGACAAAAACTGGAAAGAAGCTTTCTGTGAAACTGCTTTGCGATAGATGTCTATTCATCTCACATAGATAAAACTTTCTTTCTATTACACAGTTTTGAAACTGCATCATGTACGGAGACACGAAGCGACATTCGGGAGCTCATTCTGGCCTGTGGGGAAATAGGAGATACCCTCACATAAAAACTGGAGAGAAGCTTTCAGAACAACTGGTTTGCAAAATGTGTATTCGTCTCATAGAGTTAAACCATTCTTGGGATTGAGCAGTTTGAAATCACTGTGTTTGTGCAACCTGAAAAGGACATTTGGGAATGCTCCTTAAAATATGGAGAAAGAAATGTCCGCAGGTAAAATCCAGAAGGAAGCTTTCTGTGAATCTACCCTGTTTTGTCTTAATTCCTCTCACTCATTTCAACCTCACTTTTCATTGCACAGTTTTCTAACCCTGTTTATGTTTAGCATGTAAAGGGGTATTCGAGAATGCTTTGAGGCTTATGGTGAAAAAGGAAATATATTCAGATGGAAACTGGAGAGAACCTTTCCGAGGAACTGCTTTGTCACGTGTGCATTCCACTCACAGTGTTATACCTCTCTTCTCATACAGCATAGGGGAAACCCTTTTGGAGAAGAAGGTACCAAGTGATAATCGGGAGCATGTTGAATCGTATGCTGAAAAGGGAAAAAGCCTCAGACAAAAACTGGAAGGAAGCTTTCTATGAAACTGCTCTGTGATATGTGTATTCCTCTCACATACATAAAGCTTTCTTTACATTATGCAGCTTGGAAACTCTGTCATGGATGGATCCTTGAAGGGATATTCGGAAGCACTTTCAGGACTATGGTGAAAAAGGAAATATCTTCAGATAAAAACCAGAAAGAAGCTTTCTGTGAATCTGCTTTTTGCTATGTTTATTCATCTCACATAGATAAAACTTTCTTTATATTACACAGCTTGGAAACTCCGTCATAGATGGATCTGTGAAGGGATATTCGGGATCACATTTGGGCTTATGGTGAAGAAGAAAATATTATCAGATAAAAGCTGGGGAGAAGCTTTCTGAGAAACTGCTTGGTGGTGTGTGCATTCCACTCAGGGAGTTATACCTTTTTTCTCATAAGGCACTGTTTGAACTCTGTTCCTGTAAAACTAAAAAAGTGATATTCAGAGCACATTGAAGACTATGGTGAAAAGGGAAAATCGTCCAATAAAACCCAGAAAGAAGCATTCCAAGAAACTGCTCTCTGATATGTCCATTCTTTTCACAGAGTTAAAGCTTACTCTACATTTACCAGTTTGCAAAGTCTGTCTTTGAGGATTCTGCAAAGGGATATTAAGTGGCAAATGGGGGCCTATGGCGAGCAAGGAAATGTTTTCTATTGAAAACTGGAGAGAAGCTTTCTGAGCAACTGTTTTGTGATGTGTGTATTCATCTCATAGAGTTAAATCATTCTTTGGATTGAGCAGTTTGAAATCACTCTTTCTGTGGAACCTGAGAAAGGACATTTGGGAATGCTCTTAAGAATATGCTGAAAAAGAAATACCCTCCGATAAAAACCAGAAGAAGCTTTCTGTGAAATTGCTCTGAGTCAGGTGAATTCCACTCACACAGTTAAGCTTCTGTTTTCATTGAGCTGCATTCTAACACTGTTTTAGTTTAGTCAGCTAAGGGATACTCAGGAGTGCTTTGAGGATATGGTGAAAACGGAAGTATCTTCAGATAGAAACTGGAGAGATTTCCGAGGAGCTGCTTTGTGACGTGTACATTTAACTCACAGAGTTATACTTTTCTTCTTATAGAGGATTGGGGAATGCCTTTTGGAGAAAAAGCTACCACGGGACATTTGGGAGTATATGGATGGCTATGGTAAGAAAGGAAATATCCTCAGACAGAAACTGGAAAGAAGATTTCTGTGAAACAGCTTTGTGATAGATACGTTTATTCATCTCACATAGATAAAATTTTCTTTCTGTTACACATTTTTAAAACGTGATCATGGACGGATTCGTGAAGGGACATTCGGGAGCACATTCAGGCCTACGGTGAAATAGGAAATATCTTCAGATAAAAAAAAGCTTCTGTTTTCATTGAGCAGTGTTCTAATACTGTTTTAGGTTAGTCAGCTAAGGCATACTCGGGAGCACTTTGAGGCTTATGGTGAAAACGGAAATATCTTCAGATAGATACTGGATTGTACATTTCCGAGGAGCTGCTTTGTGATGGTGCATTCCACTCACAGAGTTATACCTTTCTTCTCATAGAGGATTGGGGAATTCCGTTTGGAAAAAAAAAACACTCAGGGGACATTCAGGAGTATATGAATGGCTATGGTGAAAAAGGAAGTATCCTCAGACAAAAACTGGAATGAAGCTTTCTGTGAAACTGCTTTGTGATAGATATGTCTATTCATCTCACATAGATAAAACTTTCTTTCCGTTACACTGTTTTGAAACTGCGTTATGGACGAATTTGCCAAGGGACATTTGGGAGCACATTCAGGCCTGTCTGGAAATAGGAAATATCTGCAGATAAAAACAGGAGAAAAGCTTTCTGAGAAACTGCTTTGTGATGTGTGCATTCCACTCAGGGCATTATACCTCTTTTCTCTTAAGGCAGTGTTTGAGCACTGTGCCTGTAAAACTGAAAGAGTGATATTTTGCAGCGCATTGAAGACTATGGCGAAAAGTGAAATATCCTGAAATAAAACCCAGAAAGAAGCGTTCCAAGAAACTGCTCTCTGACGTGTGCATTCATTTCAGAGAGTTAAAGCTTACACTACGTTGCCCAGTTTGGAAACTCTGTCTTTGAGGAATCTGTGAAGGGATATTGACTGATGCATGGAGGCTTGTGGTGAGGAAGAAAACGTCTTCCAACGAAAACTGAAGAGAAGTTTTCGGAGCAACTGCTTAGTGATGTGTGTATTCATCTCATCGAATTAAATCATTCTTTGGATTGAGCAGTTTGAAATCACAGTTTCTGTGGAACCTGAGGAAGGACATTTGGAAAAGCTCTTAGGAATATGCTGTAAAAGAAATACCCTCCGATAAAAACAAGAGGGGAACTTTTTGTGAAACTGCTCTAGGTCACGTGAAGTACACTCACACAGTTAAACTTCTGTTTACATTGAGCAGTATTCTAACACTGTTTTAGGTTAGTCAGCTAAGGGATACTTTGGAGCGCTTTGAGGGTTATGTTGAAAACGGAAGTATCTTCAGATAGATACTGGAGAGAAGTTTCCCAAGGAGCTGCTTTGTGACATGGGCATTTCACTCACAGAGTTATACCTTTCTTCTCATAGAGGATTGGGGAATCCTGTTTGGAGAAAATGCTACCAGGGGACATTCGGGAGTATATGGATGGCTTTGGTGAAAAAGGAAGTATCCTCAGACAAAAACAGGAAAGAAGCTTTCTGTGAAATTGCTTTCTGATAGATATGTCTCTTCATCTCACATAGGTAAAACTTTCTATCACACAGTTTTGAAACTATGTCAAAGATAAAGGCGGGAGAAAACTTTCTGAGAAACTGCTTTGTGATATGTGCGTTCTACTCAGGGAGTTTTACCTCTTTTCTCATAAGGCAGTGTTTGAACACTGTTCCTGTAAAACTGAAAATGTGATATTTTGCAGTGCATTGAAGACTATGGTGAAGAGTGAACTATCCTCAAGTAAAACCCAGAAATATGCGTTCCAAGAAACTGCTCTCTGATATGTGCATTCACTTCACAGAATTAAAGTGTACTCTACATTGCTCAGTTTGCAAAACCTGTCTTTGAGGAATATGTGAAGGGATATTAAGTGGTGCCCCAGAGGCCTGTGATGAGCAAGGAAATGTCTTCCCATGATAACTGGGGAGAAGATTTCTGAGTAATTGCTATGTGATGTGTGTATTCATCTCATAGAGTTCGTGTGAATTCCTCTTGCTCAGTTAAGCTTCCCTTTTCATGGAAGAGTTCTCTAGGACTGTTTATATTTAGTGTGCGAAGGGATATTCGAAAATGCTTTGATCTTACAATGAGAAAGGAAATATGATCAGATAGAAACTGGAGAGAAGCTTTCCGAGGAACTACTTTGTGACATGTGCATTTCACTCACAGAATTATACCTTTCTTCTCATAGAGGATTGGGGAATGCCTTTTGGAGAAAAAGCGACCTAGGAGCATTCGGGACTATAGGGACGGCTACGGTGAAAAAGGAAATATCCTCAGACAAAAACTGGAAAGAAGATTTCTGTAAACTGCTTTGTGATAGGTACTTGTATTCATCTCACATAGATAAAACTTTCCTTATATTACGCTGTTTGGAAACTCCGTCATGGACGGATCCGCGAAGGGGCGTTCTCGAGCATATTCAGGCCTATGGTGAAAAAGGAGATATCTTCAGATGAAAACTGGATAGAGGCTTTCTGAGAAACTGCTTTGTGATGTGTGCATTCCACTCAGGGAGTTATACCTCTTGTCTCATAACACAGTGTTTGAACTCTGTTCCTATAAAACTGAAAAAGTAATATTTCAGAGTGCATGGAAGACTGTGACAAAAAGTGAAATATCCTGAAATAAAACCCAGAAAGAAGCGGTCCAAGAAACTGCTCTCTGACGTGTGCATTCATTTCAGAGAGTTAAAGCTTACTCTACATTTTCCAGTTTGAAAAGTCTGTCTTTGAGGATTTTGCGAAGGGATATGAAGTGGCGACCGGGTACTGTGGCGAGTAAAGAAATGTTTTCCATTGAAAACTGGAGAGATGCTTTCTGAGCAACTACTTTGTTATGTGTGGATTCATCTGATAGAGTTAAATCATTTTGGATTGAGCAGTTTGAAATCACTCTTTCTGTGGAATCTGAGAAGGGACATTTGGGAACGCTCTTAAGAATGTGCTGAAAAAGAAATACCCTCAGATAAAAACCAGAAGGAAGCTTTCTGTGAAAGTGCTCTGTGTGATGTGAATGCCACTTGCACAGTTAAGCTTTCGTTTTCATTGAGCAGTATTCTAACACTGTTTTAGTTTAGCCAGCTAAGGGATAGTCTGGAGCATTTTGAGGCTTATGTTGAAAATGGAAATATCTTCAGATAGAAACTGGAGGGAATATTTCTGAGGAGATGCTTTGTGATGTGTGCATTCCACTCACAGAGTTATACTTCTCTCCTCATAGAGGATTGGGGAATCCCTTTTGGAGAAAAAGCTACCATGGGACATTCGACAGTATATGGATGGCTATGATGGAAAAGGAAATATTGTCAGACAAAAAGTGGAAAGAAGCTTTCCGTGAAACTGCTGTGTGATAGATATGTTTACTCATCTCACATAGATAAAACTTTCCTTCTTTTACGCAGTTTTGCAACGCCGTCACGGACAGATTCGTAAAGGGACACTCGGGAGCATATTCAGGCCTATGGTGGAAAAGGAGATATCTTCAGATAAAAACTGGATAGAAGTTTTCTGAGAAACTTCTTGGTGATGTGTGCATTCCGCTCCAGGAGTTATACCTCTTTTCTCATAAGGCAGTGTTTGAACTCTGTTCCTGTAAAACTGAAAAAGTAGTATGTACAAACGCATGAAAGACTACGGTGAAAAGTGAAATATCCTCAAATGAAGCCCAGAAAAAGCATTCCTGGAAACTACTCTCTGATATGTGCATTCATTTCAGAGTTAAAGCATACTCTACATTGCCCAGTTTGGAAACTATGTCTTTGAGGAACCTGTGAATTGATATTAAGTGGCACGTGGAGGCTTGTGGTGAGCAAGTAAATGTCTTCTGATGAAAATTGGAGAGATTCTTTCTGAGCAACTGTTTTCTGATGTGTGTATTCGTCTCATAGAGTTAAACCATTCTTTGGATTGAGCAGTTTGAAATCACTGTGTTTGTGGAATCTGAGGAAGGACATTTGGGAATGCTTTTTAAAATATGGAGAAAGAAATATCCTCAGGTAAAATACAGAATGAAGCTTTCCATGAATCTACTCTGTTTAGTCTTAATTCCTCTCACTCAGTTAAATCTTACTTTTCACTGCACAGTTTTCTAACCCTGTTTATGTTTAGCGTGTGAAGGCATATTCGGGAGCGTTTTGAGGTTATGGTGAAAAAGGAAATATGTTTAGACCGAAACTGGAGAGAAGCTTTCCGAGGAACTGCTTTGTGACGTGTGCATTCCACCCACAATGTTATACCTCTCTTCTCATACAGCATTGGGGAAACCCTTTTGGAGAAGAAGGTACCAAGTGATATTCGGGAGCATGTTGAATCCTATGGTGATAAGGGAAATAGCCTCAGACAAAAACTGGAAGGAAGCTTTCTATGAAACTGTTCTGTGATATGTGTATTCACCTCCCATAAATAAAGCTTCCTTTACATTATGCAGCTTGGAAACTCTCTCATGGACGGATCCTCAAAGGGACATTTGGGAGCACTTTCAGGACTATGGTGAAAAAGGAAATATCTTCAGATAAAAACTGAAAGGAAGCTTTCTGTGAATCTACTTTTTGCTATATTTATTCATCGCACATAGTTAAAGCTTTCTTTACATTACGCAGCTTGGAAACTCCGTCATGGATGGATCTGCAAAGGGATATTCAGGATCACATGTGGGCCTTTGGTGAAAAAGGAAATATCGTCAGATAAAAGCTGGGGAGAAGCTTTCTGAGAAACTGCTTGGTGGTGTGTGCATTCCACTCCGGGAGTTATACCTTTTTTCTCATAAGGCACTGTTTGAATACTGTTCCTGTAAAACTAAAAAAGTGATATTCGGAGCACATTGAAGACTCTGGTGAAAAGTGAAAATTGTCAAATAAAACCCGGAAAGAAGCATTCCAAGAAACTGCTCCCTGATATGTCCGTTCATTTCACAGAGTTAAAGCTTACTCTACATTTCCCAGTTTGGAAAGACTGTCTTTGAGGATTCTGCAAAGGGATATTAACTGGCAACCAGAGGCGTGTGGCGAACAAGGAAATATTTTCCGTTGAAAAATGGAGAGAAGTTTTCTGAGCGACTCTTCTGTGATGTTTGAATTCACCATATAGAGTTAAATCATTCTTTGGATTGAGCAGTTTGAAATCACTGTTTCTGTGGAATGTGAGAAAGGACATTTAGAAACGCTCTTTAGACTATCCTGAAAAAGAAATAACCTCAGATAGAAACCAGAAGGAAGCATTCCGTGAAACTGCTCTGTGTCGCGTGAATTCTGCTCGCACAGTTAAGCTTCTCTTTTCATTCAGCAGTATTCTAACACTGTTTTTGTTTAGTCTGCTAAGGGATATTCGGGAGGGCTTTGAGGTTTACTGTGAAAAAGGAAATATCTTCAGACAGAAAATGGAAAGAAGTTTTCCGAGGAACTGTTTTGTGACGTGTGTATTACAATCACAGAATTATACCTTTCTTCTCGTAGAGGATTGGGGATTGCCTTTTGGAGAAAAAGCTACCAAGGGACATTCGTAAGTATATGGATGGCTATGGTGAAAAAGGATATATCCTCAGACAGAAACTGGAAAGGAGATTTCTGTGAAACTGCTTTGTGACAGATATGTTTATTCATCTCACATAGATAAAACTTTCCTTATGTGATGCAGTTTGGAAATTCCATCATGGACGGATCCGCGAAGGGATGTTTGGTAGCACATTCAGGCCTATGGTGAAAAAGGAGATATCTTCAGATAAAAACTGGACGGAAGCTTTCTGAGAAACTGCTTTGTGATGTGTGCATTCGACTCCGGCAGTTATACCTCTTTCTCATAAGGCAGTGTTTGAACACTGTTCCTGTAAAACTGAAAAAGTAATATTTCGAAGCACAATGGAGACTATGGTGAAAAGTGAAATATCCTGAAATAAAACCCAGAAAGAAGCATTCCACGAAACTGCTGTCTGATATGTGCATTCATTTCAGAGTGTTAAAGCTTACACTGCATTGCCCACTTTGGAAAGTCTGTCTTTGTGGAATCTAGAAAGGATATCAAGTGGCAACTAGAGACCAGTGGCCAGAAAGGAAAAGTTTTCTGCGGGAAACTGGAGATAGCTTTCTGAGCAACTGCTTTCTGATATGTGTATGCATCTCATAGAGTTAAATCATTCTTTGGATTGAGCAGTTTGATATCACTCTTTCTGTGGAAACTGAGAAAGGACATTTGGGAACGCTTTTAAGAATATGCTGAAAAAGAAATACCCTCCGATAAAAACCAGAAGGAAGCTTTCTGTGAAACTGCTCTGGGTCCCGTGAATTCCACTCTCACAGTTAAGCTTATGTTTTCATTGAGCAGTATTCTAACACTGTTTTAGTTTAGTCAGCTAAGGGATACTCGGTAGCGCTTTGAGGCTTATGGTGAAAACGTTAATATCTTCAGCTAGAAACTGGAGAGAAGACTTTCGAGGAGCTGCTTTGTGATGTGTGCATTCCACTCACAGTTATATTTTCTCCTCATAGAGGATTGGGGAATCCCTTTTAGAGAAAAAGCTACCAGGGGACATTTGGGAGCATATGGGTGGCTATGGTGGAAAAGGAAATATCCTCAGAAAAAAACTGAAAATAAGCTTTCTGTGAAACTGCTTTGTGATAGATAAGTTTATTCATCTCACATAGATAAACTTTCTTTCTATTACGCAGTTTTGAAACGCTGTCATGGACAGATTCGCAAAGGGACAATCAAGAGCACATTCAGACCAACGGTGAGAAAGGAAATATCTTCAAATAAAAACTAGAGAGAAGCATTCTGAAAAACTGCTTTGTGATGTGTGCATTCCACTCAGGGAATTTTACCTCTTTTCTTATAAGGCAGTGTTTGAACACTGTGCCTGTAAAACCAAAAAAGTGATATTTCTTAGCACATTGAAAACTATGACAAAAAGTGAAATATCCTCTAATAAAACCGAGAAAGAAGTGTTCAAAGAAACTGCTGTATGATATGTGCATTCATTTCACAGAGGTAAAGCTTACATTACTTTGCTCAGTTTGGAAAGTCTGTCTTTGTGGAATCTGTGAAGGGATATTAAGTTGCGCCTGGAGGCTTGTGGTGAGCTAGGAAGCGTCCTCCGATGAAAATTGGAGAGAAGATTTCTGAGCAACTGCTTTGTGATGTGTGTATTCAGCTCATAGAGTTAAGTCATTCTTTGGATTGAGCAGTTTGAAATCACTGTTTTTGTGGAATCTGAGGAAGGACATTTGGGAACGCTCTTTAGAATATATAGAAAGAAATATCCTCAGGTAAAATCCAGAAGGAAGCTTTCTGTGGAACTGCTCGGTGTTGTCTTAATTCCTCTTGCTCAGTTAAGCCTCTCTTTTCATTGAGCAGTTTTCTAACACTGTTTATGTTTAGCATGTGAAGGGATATTTGGTAGCGCTTTGAGGCTTATGGTGAAAAAGAAATGTGTTCAGACCGAAACTGGAGAGAAGCTTTCCGAGGAACTGCTTTGTGACGTGTGCATTCCACTCACAGTGTTATACCTCTCTTCTCATACAGCATAGGGGAAACCCTTTTGGAGAAGAAGGTAGCAAGTGATATTCGGGAGCATGTTGACACCTATGGTGAAATGGGAAATAGCCTCAGACAAAAACTGGAAAGAATCTCTCTATGAGACTGTTCTGTGATTTGTGTATTCATCTCACATATATAAAGCTTCCTTTACATTACCGCAGCTTGGAAACTCTGTCACGGACGGGTCCCCGAAGGGACATTTGGGAGCACATTCAGGACTATGGTGAAAAAGGAAATATCTTCAGATAAAAACTGGAAAGATGGTTTCTGGGAATCTGCTTTTTGCTACGTTTATTCATCTCACATAGTTAAAACTTTCTTTACATTATGCAGCTTGGAAACTCCGTCACGGATAGATCCACGAAGGGATATTTGGGATCACATTTGGGCCTTTGGGGAGAAAGGAAATATCGTCAGATAAAAAGTGGAGAGAAGATTTCTGAGAAACTGCTTCGTGATGTGTGCATTTCACTCAGGGTGTTATACCTTTCTTCTCATAAGGCACTGTTTGAACACTGTTCCTGTAAAACTAAAAAAGTGATATTCAGAGCACATTGAAGACTAGGGCGAAAAGTGAAATGTCGTCCAGTAAAACCCAGAAAGAAGCATTCCAAGAAACTGCTCTCTCACATGTCCATTCATTTCACAGAGTTAAAGCTTACTCTACATTTCCCAGTTTGGAAAGTCTGTCTCTGAGGATTCTGCGAAGGGATATTAAGTGGTAACTGGAGACCTGTGGTGAGCATGGAAATGTCTTGCATTGAAAATTGGAGAGAAGCTTTCTGAGCAACTCTTTCATGATGTTTGTATTCATCTCATAGAGTTAAATCATTCTTTGGATTGAGCAGTTTGAAATCACTGTTTCTGTTGAATCTGAGAAAGGACATTTGGGAACTCTATTTTGAATATCCTGAAAAAGAAATAACCTCAGATAGAAATCAGAAGGAAGCTTTCTGTGAAACTACACTATGTTGCGTGAATTCCACTCACACAGTTAAGCTTCTATTTTCATTGAGCAGTATTCTAACACTGTTTTTGTTTAATCTGTGAAGGGATAATCAGGAGCTCTTTGAGGCTTATGGTGTAAAAGGAAATATCTTCAGATAGAAACTGGCGAGAAGCTTTCCGAAGAACGGCTTTGTGATGTGTGCATTCCACGCACAGAATTATACCTTTCTTCTCATAGAGGATTGGGGAATCCCTTTTGGAGAAAAATCTACCTGGGGACATTCAGGAGTATATGGTCGGCTACGGTGAGAAAGGAAATATCCTCAGACAAAAACTGGAAAGAAGCTTTCTGTGAAACTGCTTTGTGATAGATACGTTTATTCATCTCATATAGATAAAACTTTCTTTCAATTAAGCAGTTTTGAAACTCCATCATGGACGGATTCGTGAAAGGACATTCGGGAGCACATTCAGGCCTATGGTGAGAAAGGAAGTATATTCAGATAAAAACTGGATAGAAGCTTTCTGATAATCTGCTTTGTGATGAGTGCATTCGACTCAGGGATTTTTATCTCTTTTCTCACAAGGCTGTGTTTGGACACTCTTCCTGTAAAACCAAAAATGTGATATTTCGGAGTGCATTGTGGACTACGGCAAAAAGTGAAATATCCTCAAATAAAACCCAAAAAGAAGTCTTCCAAGAAACTACTCTCTGATATGTGTTTTCATATCACAGAGTTAAAACTTACGCTGCATTGCCCAATTTGGAAACTGCATCTTTGAGGAATCTGCGAAGGGATATTAAGTGGTGCCCAGAGGCCTGTGGTGAGCAAGGAAATGTCTTCCCTTGAAAACTGGAGAGAAGCTTTCTGAGCAACTGCTTTGTGATGTGTGTATTGGTCTCATAGAGTTAAACTGTTGTTTGGATTGAGCAGTTTGAAATCACTGTTTTTGTGCAATCTGAGGAAGGATATTTGGGAAGGCTCCTTAGAATATGGAGAAAGAAATATCCTCAGGTAAAATCCAGAAGGAAGCTTTCTTTGAAACTGCTCTGTTTCTTTTTAATTCCTCTCGCTCAGTTTCACCTCTCTTTTCATTGAACAGTTTTCTGACCCTGTTTATGTTTAGCATGTGAAGGGATATTAGGGAGCACTTTGAGGCTTAAGGTGAAAAAGGAAATATGTTCAGATCAAAACTGGAGAGAAGCTTTCCGAGGAACTGCTTTGTGACGTGTGCATTCCACTCACAGTGTTATACCTCTCTTCTCATACAGCATCTAGGAAACACTTTCTGTGAAACTCTTCTTAGATATGTGTATTCATCTCAGATAGATAAATCTTTCTCTACATTTCGCAGCTTGGAAACCCTGTCATGGATGGATCCGTGAAGGGATATTCGGAAGCACATTCAGGGATATGGTGAAAAAGGAAATATCTTCAGACAAAAACTAGGAAGAAGCTTTCTGTGAATCTGCTTTTTGTTCTGTTTATTCATCTCACATAGATAAAACTTTGTTTATATTATGCAGTTGGAAACTCCATCACAGACGGATCCACGATGGGATATTTGAAAGTGCATTCAGGCCTGTTGTGAAAAAGGAAATATATTCCGATAAAAACTGGAGAGAAGCTTTCTGAGACACTGCTTTGTGATGTGTGTATTCCTCTCAGAGAGTTATACCTCCTTTCTCATAAGGCAGTGTTTGAACACTGTTCCTGTAAAATGAAAAAGTGGTATTTTGGAGTGCATTGAAGACTATGGCTAAAAGTGATATATCCTCAAATAAAACCCAGAAAGAAGCATACCAAGAAACTGCTCTTGGAAATGGGCATTCATTTCACAGAGGTAAAGCTTACTCTACATTGCCCCGTTTGCAAATTCTGTCTTTCAGGAATCTGTGAAGGGATATTAAGTGGAGCCCGTTCGCTTCTGGTGGGCAAGGAAATGTCTTTTGATGAAAACTGCAGAGAAGCTTTCTGAACAACTGCTTTGTGATGTGTGTATTCATCTCATAGAGTTAAATCATTCTTTGGATTGAACAGTTTGAATTCACTGCTTCTGTGGTATCTGAGGAGGGACAATTGGGAACGATCTTTAGAATATGGAGAGAGAAATATCCTCAATAAAAAGCAGAAGGAATCTTTCTGTGAAACTGCTGTGTGTCGTGTGAATTCCTCTTGTTCAGTTAAGCTTCTCTTTTCATTGAGCAGTTTTCTAACATTGTTCATGTTTAGCGTATAAAGGGATATATATCAGCACTTTGAGGCTTACAGTGAAAAAGAAAATATGTTGAGATAGAAACTGGAGAGAAGCTTTCTGTGGAACGGCTTTCTGACGTGTGCATTCCACTCACAGTATTATAACTCTCTTCTCATACAGCATCGGGGAAACCCTTTAAGTGATACTGTTCTGTGATATGTGTATTCATCTCACATAGATAAAGCTTTCTCTACATTACGCACCTTGGAAACTCTGTCAGGGACGGATCCACGAAGGGACATTCGGGAGCACATTCAGGACTATGTTAAAAAAGGAAATATATTCAGATAAATACTGGAAAGAATCTTTCTGTGAATCTGCTTTTCACTATGTTTATTCATCTCACGTAGATAAAGCTTTCTTTATATTATGCAGCTTGGAAACTCCATCATGGATGGATCCGTGAAATGATATTCGGGGTCACTTTCGGGCCAATGGTGAAAAAGGAAATATCATCTGATAAAAACTGGAGAGAAGCTTTCTGAGAAACTGCTTGGTGATGTATGCATTCCACTCAGGGTGTTATACCTTTCTTCTCATAAGACACTGTTTCAACACTGTTCCTGTAAAACTAAAAAACTGATATTCAGAGCACATTGAAGACTATGGTGAAAAGTGAAATGTCGTCAAATAAAACCCAGAAAGAAGCATTCCAAGAAACTGCTCCCTGACATGTTCATTCATTTCACAGAGTTAAAGCTTACTCTACATTTCCCAGTTTGGAAAGTCTGTCTTTTGGGATTCTGTGAAGGGATATTAAGTGGCAACCGGAAGTCTGTGGCAAGCAAGGAAATGTCTTCTGTTGAAAATTGGAGACAAGCTTTCTGAACAACTCTTTTGTGATGTTTGTATGCAGCTCTTAGTGTTAAATCATCCTTTGGATTGAGCTGTTTGAAATCACTGTTCCTGTGGAATCTCAGAAAGGACATTTGGGAATGCTCTTTAGAATATGAAGAAAGAAATATCCTCAGGTAAAATCCAGATGGAAGCTTTTTGTGAAACACTCTGTGTCGTGTTAATTCCTCTTGCTCAGTTAAGTTTCTCTTTTCATTGAGCAGTTTTCTAACACTGTTTTTCTTTAGCGTGCAAAGGGATATTCGGGAGCGTTTTGAGGCTTATGTTGAAAAAGGAAATATGTTCAGATAGAAACTGGAGAGAAGCTTTCTGAGAAACTGCATTGTGATGTGTGCATTTCATTCACAGTGTTATACCTCTCTTCTCATACAGCATTGGGGAAATCCTTTAGGAGAAAAAGGTACAAAGGGCTCTTCCGGAGCATATTGATGCCTATGGTGAAAAGGGAAATATCTCCAGACAAAAACTGGAAAGAAGCTTTCTGTGAAACTACTCTGTGATATGTGTCTTCATCTCACACATATAAAGCTTCCCTTACATTACACAGGTTGGAAACGCTGTCATGGACAGATGCGCAAAGGGACATTTGGGAGCACATTCAGTATTATGACTAAAAGGGAAATACCTTCAGATAAAAACTGGAAAGAAGCTTTCTGTGAATCTGCTTCTTATTATGTTTATTCATCTTACATAGATAAAGCTTTCTGTACATTACGCAGCTTGGAAACTCTGACATGGACATATCCGCGAAGGGACATTCGGGAGCACATTCAGGACTATGGTGAAAGTGGAAATATATTCAGAGAAAAACTGAATAGAAGATTTCTGTGAATCTGCTTTTTGCTATGTTTATTCATCTCACATTGGTAAAGCTTTCTTTACATTGTGCATCTTGGAAACTCCGTCATGGATGGATCCATGAAGGGACATTCAGGAACACATTCAGGCCTATAGTGGAAAAGGAAATATCTTCAGATAAAAACTGGAAAGAAACTTTATGAGAAACTTCTTTGTGGTGTGTGAATTCCACTCAGGTATTTATAACTCTTTTCTCATTAGGCAGTATTTGAACACTGTTCCAGTAAAACAGAAAAAATGACAATTCGGAGCACTTTGAAGACTCTGATGAAAAGTGAAACATCCTCAAATAGAACCCAGAAGGAAGTGTTCCAGGAAACTGCTCTGCCATATGTGCTTTCATTTCACAGAACTGAAGCTTCCTCTACGTTGCCCAGTTTGGAAAGTCTGTCTTTGAGGAATCTACAAAGGGATATTAAGTGGCTCCGGAGGCCTGTGGTGAGCAAGGAAATGTCTTCCATTGAAAACTGGAGAGAAGCTTTCTGAGCAACTGCTTTGTGATGTGCCTATTCATCTCATAAAGTTAAATCATTCCTTGGATTGAGCAGTTTGAAATCACTGTTTCTGAGTTATCTCAGCAAGGACATTTGGGATAGTTCTTTGGAATATGGAGAAAGAAATATCCTCAGATGAAAACCAGAAAAAAGCTTTCTGTGAAACTGCTATGTATCGTGTGAATTCCTCTCGTTCAGTTAAGCTTCCCTTTTCAGTGAAGAGTTTTCTACTCTGTTTATATTTAGCATGCCTATGGATATTCAGAAGCTCTCTGAGTCTTACAGTGCGAAAGGAAATATGTTCAGATAGAAACTGGAGAGAAACTTTCCGAGGAACTGCTTTGTGATGTGTGCATTTTACTCACAGTATTGTACATCTCTTCTCATACAGCATCAGGGAAACCCTTTTGGAGAACAAGGTACCAAGGGAGCAGATTGACGCCTATGTTGAAAAGGGAAACAGCCTCAGACAAAAACTGGAAAGAAGCTTTCTATGAAACTGCTCTGTGATATGTGTATTCATCTCACATAGATAAAGCTTTCTTTACATTACACAGCTTGCAAACTCTGTCATGGATGGATCCGCGAAAGGACATTCAGGAGAACATTCTGGGCTATGGTGAAAAAGGAAATATCTTCAGACAAAAACTGCAAAGAAGCTGTCTGAGAGTCTGCTTTTTTCTATGTTTATTCATCTCACATAGATAAAGCTTTTTTTCCTTTACGCAGCTTGGAATCTCCATCATGGAGGGAACTGCGAATGAATATTCAGGATCACATTTGGGTCTATGGTGAAAAAGTAAATATTGTCAGATAAAAACTGGAGAGTAGCTTTCGGAGAAACTGCTTGGTGAATTTGCGTTCCTCTCGGAGTTATAACTTTCTTCTCATAAGGCACTGTTTGAACACTGTTCCTGTAATACTAAAAAAGTGATATTAGGAGTCTGTCTTTGAAGATTCTGCAAAGGGATATTAAGTGGCAACCGGATGCCTGTGGTGAGCAAGGAAATGTCTTCCATTGAAAACTGGAGGGAAGCTTTCTGAGCAACTGCTTTGTGATGTGTGTATTTATCTCATAGAGTTAAATCATTCTTCGGATTGATCAGTTTGAAATCAATGTTTCTGCAGAACTTGAGAAAGGACATTTGAGAACACTCTTAAGAATATGATGAAAAAGAAATAGCCTCCGATAAAAACCAGAAGGAAACTTTCTGTGAAACTGCTCTAGGTCACGTGAATTCAACTCACACAGTTAAGCATCCATTTTAATTGGCAGTATTCTAACACTGTTTTTACTTAGTTAGCTAAGGAATACTCGGGAGTGCTTTGAGTCTTACGGTGCTATTTGCTATGTTTATTCGTGTCACATCAATAAAGCTTTCTTTATGTTACTCAGCCTGGCAACTCCATCATGGGCGGATCCATGAAGGGACATTCACGATGATATTCAGGCCTATGGCAAAAAGGAAATATCTTCAGTAAAAAACTGGAGAGAAGCTTTCTGTGAATCTGCTTTTTGCTATGTTTATTCATCTCATGACGATAAAGCTTGATTTACATTATGCAGTGTGGAAACTCTGTCATGGATGGATCCACAAAGGGACATTCGGGAGCACATTCCGGACTATGTTGAAACAGGTAATTTCTTCAGATAAAAACTGGAGAGAAGCTTTCTGAGAAACTACTTTGTGATGTGTGCATTCCACTAAGGGAGTTATACCGCTTTTCTCGTAAGGCAGTGTTTGAACACTGTTCATGCAAAACTGAAAAAGTGATGTTTTGGAGCGCATTGAAGACTATGGTGAAAAGTGAAATATCCTCAAATAACACCCAGAAAGAAGCCTTCCAGGAAACTACTCTCTGATATGTGCATTCATTTAACAGAGTTAAAGCTTACTCTACATTTCCTACTTTGAAAACTCTGTCTTTGGGGAATCTGCATAGGGATATTAAGTGGTGACCGGAGGGCTGTGGTGATCAAGAAAATGTGTTCCCTTAAAAACTGGAGAGAAGTTTTCTGAGCAACAGTTTTGTGATGTGTTTATTCATCTCATAAAGTTACATCATTCTTTGGATTCAGCAGTTTGAAATCACTGTTTCTGTGGAACCTGAGAAAGGACATTTGGGAACGCTCTTTAGAATATGCTGAAAAATTAATACCTTCAGATAAAAACCAGAAGCAATCTTTCTGTAAAACAGCTCTGTTTCGTGTGAATTCCACTTGCATAGTTAAGCTTCTCTTTTTATTGAGCATTATTCTAATACTATTATTGTTTAGTCTGCAAAGGGATACTCGGGAGTCCTTTGAGGCTTACAGTGAAAACAGAAATATCTGCAGATAGAAACTGTAGAGAAGCTTTCCGAGTATCTGCTTTGTGACGTTTCCATTCCACTCACAGAGTTATACCTTTCTTCTCATAGAGGGTTGGGGAAACCCTTTTGGAAAAAAAGCTACCAAGGGACATTCGGGAGTATATGGACGGCTATGGTGAAAAAGGAAATATCCTCAGACAAAAATTGGAAAGAAGCTTTCTGTGAAAATACTTTGTGATAGATATGTTTATTCATCTCACATAGATAAAACTGTCTTTATATTATGCAGTTTGAGAACTACGTCATGGACGGATCCACGAAGGGATATTCGGGAGCACATTCAGGCCTATGGTGAAAAAGGAAATATATTCAGATAAAAACAGGATAAGAAGCTTTCTGTATATCTGTTTTTTACTATGTTTATTCATCTTCATCTCACATAGATAAAGATTTCTTTACATTACACAGCTTGGAAACTCCATCATGGACGGAACCTTGAAGGGACATTCGGGTATACATTCAGGGCAATGGTGAAAAAGAAAATGTCTTCAGATAAGAACCAGAGAGAAGCTTTCTGAAAAACTGCTTGTGATGTGTGTATTCCACTCAGAGGGTTATACCTCTATTCTCATAAGTCAGTGTTTCAACACTGTTCCTGTAAAACTGAAAAAGTGATATTTTGGAGCGCATTGAAGACTATGGCGAAAAGTGAACTATCCTCAAATAAAAAGGAGAAAGAAACGTTACAAGAAACTGCTTTCTGATAAGTGCATTGAGTTCACAGAATTAAAGCTTGCTGTACATTGCCCAGTTTGGAAACTGTTTTTGAGGAACCTGTGAAGGGATATTTAGTGGCGCCTGGAAGCCTGTGGTGAGCAAGGAATGTCTGCCGTTGAAAACTGGGAAGAATTTTTCTGAGCAACTGCTTTGTGATGTGTGTATTCAGCTCATAGAGTTAAGTCATTCTTTGGATTGAGCAGTTTGAAATCACTGTTTTTGTGGAATCTGAGGAAGGACATTTGGAATGCTCTTTAGAATATGGAGAAAGAAATATCCTCAGATAAAAACCAGAAGGAAGCTTTCTGTGAAACTGCTATGTGTGGTGTGAATTCCTCTCACTCAGTTAAGCTTCCCTTTTCATTGAGCAGTTTTCTAATCCTGTTTATGTTTAGCGTGTGAAGGGTGACTCGGGAGTTCTTTGAGGCTTACGGTGAAAAAGGAAATATGTTCACACTGAAACAATAGAGAAGCTTTCCGAGGAACTGCTTTGTGACGTGGACATTCCACTCACAGTGTTATACCTCTCTTCTCATACAGCGTCGGGGAAACCCTTTTGGAGAAAAAGGTACCAAGAGGTATTTGGGTGCACATTAACACCTATGATGAAAAGGGAATTAGCCTCAGACAGAAACTGAAAGAAGCTTTCTGTGAAACTGTTCTGTGCTCTGTGTATTCATCTCACATAGGTAAAGCTTTCTTTAAATTATGCAATTTGTAATCGCCATCATGCAGGGATCCATGAAGGGACATTCGGGAGCAAATTCAAGACTCTGGTGAAAATGGAATTATCTTCAGATAAATACTGGAAAGAAGTTTTCTGTGAATATGCTTTTTGCTATGTTTACTCATCTCATATAGATAAAGCTGTCTTTACATTACATAGCTTGGAAACTCTGTCATGGATGGATCTGTGAAGGGATATTCGGGATCACATTCGGGCCTATGGTGAAAAAGGAAATATTGTCAGATAAAACCTGGAAAGAAGCTTTCTGAGAAACTGCTTTGTGATGTGTGCATTCCACTCAGGGTGTTATACCTCTTTTCTCATAAGGCAGTATTTGAACACTGTTTCTGAAAAACCAAAAAAGTGATATTTCAGAGCACATAAAGGACTATGGAGAAAGGTGAAATATCCTCAAATGAAACCCAGAAAGATGCGTTCCAAGAAACTACCCTCTGACAATGTGCATCCATTTCACAGAGTTAAAGTTTACACTATATTGCCTAGTTTGGAAACTCTGTCTTTGAGGAATCTGCCAAGGGATATCAAGTGGCACCTGGAGGCCTGTGGTGAGCAAGGAAACGTCTCCCGTTGAAAACTGGAGAGAAGCTTTCTGAGCAACTGCTTTGTGACGTGTGTATTCATCTCAGAGAGTTAAATCATTCTTTGGATTAAGCAGTTTGAAATCACTGTTTCTCTGGAATCTGAGTAAGGACATTTGGGAATGCTCTTTATAATATGGAGAAAGAAATATCCTCACATAAAAACCGGAAGGAAGCTGTCTGTGAAACTGTTATGTGTCATGTGAATTCCTCTGGCTCAGTTAAGCTTCTCTTTTCATTGAACAGTATTCTAACACTGTTTTAGTTTGGTCAGGAAGGGGATACTTGGGAGGGCTTTGAGGCTTATGTTGAAAACGGAAATATCTTCTGATAGAAACTGGAGAGATTTCCGAGGAGCTGCTTTGTGACATGTGCTTTCCACCCACAGTATTATACCTCTCTTTTCAAACAACATCGGGGAAACCCTTTTGGAGAAAAAGGTACCAAGTGATATTCGGAACTTGTTGATGCCTATGGTGAAACTAGAAATAGTCTCAGACAAAAACTGGAAAGAAGCTTTCTATGAAACTACTCTATGATATGTGTATTCACCTCACATAGATAAAACTTTTTTACATTACGCAGCTTGGAAACTCTGTTTTGGACGGATCCACAAAGGGACATTCGGGAGCACATTCTGTACTATAGTGAAAAAGGAAATATCTTCAGAGACAAACTAGAAAGAAGCTTTCTGTGAATCTGCTTTGGCTATGTTTATTCATCTCACATAGATAAAGCTTTCTTTACATTACGTAGCTTGGAAACTTTGTCAAGGATGGATCCTCGAAGGGATATTCAGGATCACCTTTGGGCCTATGGTGAAAAAGGAAATATCGTTAGATAAAAACTGGAGAGAAGCTTTCTGAGAAACTGTTTGATGATGTGCGCATTCCCCTCAGGGAGTTATAGCTTTCTTGTCATAAGGCACTGTTTGAACACTGTTCCTGTAAAACTAAAAAAGTGATATTCGTAGCACATTGAAGACTATGGTGAAAAGTGAAATGTCGTCCAATAAAAGCCAGAGAGAAACATTGCAAGAAACTGCTCTCTGACATGTCCATTCATTACACAGAGTTAAAGCTTACTCCACATTTCCCGGTTTAAAATGTTTTTTTTTTTTTTTTTTTTTTTTTTTTTTTTTTTTTTGAGGATTCTGCAAAGGGATATCAAGTGGCAACAAGAGGCAGGTGGCGAGCAAGGAAATGTCTTCCGTTAAAAATTGGATAGAAGCTTTCTGAGCAACTCCATTGGGATGTTTGTATTCATCTCATAGAGTTGAATCATTCTTTGGATTGAGCAGTTTCAAATCACTGTTTCTGTGGAATCTGAGAAAGGACATTTGGGAATGCTCTATAGAATATCCTGAAAAAGAAATAACCTCAAATAGAAACGAGAAGGAAGCTTTCTGTGAAACTGCTCTGTGTGGTGTGAATTCTGTTCACACACTTAAGCTTCTCTTTTCAATCAGCAGCATTCTAACACTGCTTTTGTTTAGTGTGCAAAGGGATATTCGGGAGTGCTTTGAGGCTTATGGTGAAAAAGGAAATATCTTCAGATAGAAACTGGAGACAAGTTTTCCGAGGAGCTGCTTTGTGACGTGTGCATTCCACTCACAGAATTATACCTTTCTTCTCATAGAGGGTTGGGGAATCCCTTTTAGAGAAAAAGCTACTACGGGACACTAGGGAGTATAGGGATGGCTATGGTGAAAAAGGAAATATCCTCAGACAAAAACTGGAAAGAAGCTTTCTGTGAAACTGTTTGTGATAGATATGTTTATTCATCTCACATAAATAAAACTTTCTTTCTATTATGTAGTTTGGAAACGCCGTCATGGACGAATTTGTGAAGGGACATTCTGGAACACATTCAGGCCTACAGTAGAAAAGGAGATATCTTCAAATAAAAATTGGATAGAAGCTTTCTGAGTAACTGCTTTGTGGTGTGTGTATTGCACTCAGGGAATTTTTTCTCTTTTGTCATAAGGCAGTGTTTGAACGCTGTTCCTGTAAACCAAAAAAGTGATATTTCAGAGCACATTGAAGACTATGGCGAAAAGTGAAATATCCTGAAACAAAACCCAGAAAGAAGCGTTCCAAGAAACTGCTCTCTGATATGTGCATTCATTTCACAGAGTTAAAGTTTACTCTACGTTGCCCAGTTTGGAAACTCTGTCTTTGAGGAATCTGTGAAAGGATATTAAGTGGCACCCGGAGGCTTGTGGTGAGCAAGAAAACGTCTTCTGATGAAAACTGGAGAGAACCTTTCAGAGCATCTAATTTGTGATGTGTGTATTTGTCTCATAGAGTTAAACCATTCTTTGGATTCAGAAGCTTGAAATCACTGTTTCTGTGGAATCTTAGAAAGGACATTTGGGAATGCTCTTTAGAATACCTCAAAAAAGAAATAACCTCAGATAAAAAGCAGAAGGAATCTTTCTGTGAAACTGTTCTGGGTTGCATGAATTCCGCTCACATAGTTAAGCTTCTCTTTTCATTGCACAGTATTCTAACACTGTTTTTGTTTAGTCTGCCAACTAGATATTTGGGAGCACTATGAGGTTTATGGTGAGAAAGGAAATACCTTCAGATAGAAACTGGAGACAAGCTTTACGAGGAGTTGCTTTGTGATGTGTGCATTCTACTCACAACATTATATCTTTCCCGTCATAGAGGATTTGGGTATTCCTTTTGGAGAAAATCTACCAGGGGATATTCGGGAGTATATGGACTATATGGCTATGGTGAAAAAGGAAATATCCTCAGACAAAAACTGGAAACAAGATTTCTGTGAAACTGCTTTGTGATATATATGTTTTTGCATCTCAAATAGATAAAACTTCCCTTGTATTACACAGTTTGGAAATTCCGTCATGGATGAATCCACGAAGGGACATTTTGGAGCACATTCAGGCCTACAGGGAAAAAGGAGATATCTTCAGATAAAAACTGGATAGAAGCTTTCTGAGAAACAGTTTTGTGATGTGTGCATTTCACTCAGGGAGTTGTACCTCTTACCTCATAAGGCAGTATTTGAACACTGTTCCTGTAAACCCAAGAAAGTAATATTTGGCAGCACATGGAAGACTATGGCGAAACATGAAATATCCTGAAATAAAACCCAGAAAGAAGCGTTCCAAGAAATTCCTTTCTGACACGTGTATTCATTTCAGAGAGGTAAAGCTTACTGTACATTTCCCAGTTTGGAAAGTCTATCTTTGAGAATTTGGCGAATGGACATTAAGTGGCGACCAGAGGCCTATGGCGAGCAAGGAAATGTCTTCCATTGAAAACTGGAGAGACACTTTCTGAGCAACTGCTTTGTGATGTGTGTATTCATCTCATAGAGTTAAATCATTCTTTGGATTGAGCAGTTTGAAATCACTGTTTCTGTGGAACCTGAGAAAGGACACTTTGGAACACTCTTAAAAATATGCTGAAAAAGAAATATCCTCTGATAAAAATCAGAAGGAATCTTTCTGTGAAACTGTTCTGTATCATGAGAATTCCACTGACACAGTTAAGCTTCTTTTTTCGTTGAGCAGTATTCTAACACTGTTTTAGTTTAGTCAGCTAAAGGATACTCAGGAGCGCTTTGAGGCTTATGATGAAAACAGAAATATGTTCAGACAGAAACTGGAGAGAAGATTTCGAAGAAACTGCTTTGTGACGTGTGCATTCCACTCACAGAGTTACATTTTTCTTCTTATAGAGGGTTGGGGAATCCCTTTTGGAGAAAATGCTACCAGGGGACATTCAGAAGTATAAGAACAGCTACTGTGAAAAAGGAAATATCCCCAGACAAAAACTGGAGGGAAGCTTTCTGTGAAACTGCTTTGTGATAGATTTGTTTATTCATCTCACATAGATAAAATATTCTTTCTATTGTGCAGTTTTGAAATGCCATCATGGACGAATTCATGAAGGGACATTAGGGAGCACATTCAGGCCTATGGTGAAAAAGGAAATATTCAGATAAAAACTGGAGAGAAGCTTTCTGAGAAACTGCTTCATGATGTGTGCATTCCACTCAGGGAGTTATACCCCTTTTCTCATAAGACAGTGTTTGAACAATGTTCCTGTAAAACGAAAAAGTGATATTTTGTAGTGCATTGAGGACTATGGCAAAAAGTGATATATCCTCAAATAAAACCCAAAGAGAAGCATTGCAAGAAACTGTTCTCAGATATGTGTATTCATTTCATAGAGGTAAAGCTTACTCTACATGGCCCAGTTTGGAATTTCTGTCTTTGAGAAATCTGCAAAGGGATATTAAGTGGCACCCAGAGGCCTGTGGTGAGCAAGGAAACGTCTTCTGTTGAAAACTGGAGAGAACCTTTCTGAGAAACTGCTTTGTGATGTTTGCATTCATCTCATAGAATTAAATCATACTTTGGATTGAGTAGTTTGAAATCACTGTTTCTGTGGAATCTGAGGAAGGACATTTCGGAACACTCTTTACAATATGGAGAAAGAAATACCCTCAGATAAAAAAAAAAAAGAAGGAAGCTTTCTGTGAAACTACTATGTGTTGTGTAAATACCTCTAGCTCAGATAAGCTTATTTTTTCATTGAGCAATTTTCTAACACTGTTTACGTTTAGCGTGTGAAGGGATATTCGGGAGTGCTTTGCAGCTACAGTGAAAAAGGAAACATGTTCAGATAGAAACTGTAGAGAAGCTTTCTGAGGAACTGCTTTGTGACGTGGGCATTCCACTGACAGTGTTATACGTCTCTTCTCATACAACCTCAGGGAAACCCTTTTGGAGAAAAAGGTACCAAGAGATATTCGGAGGCACATTTACCCCTATGGTGAAAAGGGAAATAGCCTCAGACAGAAACTGGAAAAAAGCTTTCTGTGAAACTGCTCAGTGATATGTGTATTCATGTCACATAGATAAAGCTTTCTTTACATTACACAGCTTGAAAACTCTGCCATGGGCAGATTCATGAAGGGACATTCGGGATCAAATTCAGTACTATGGTGAAAAAGGAAATATATTCAAATAAAAACTGGATAGAACCTTTCTGTGAATCTGCTTTTTACTATGTGTATTCATCTAACACAGATAAAGCTTTCTTCATATTACACAGCTTTCAAATTCCGTCATGGATGGAACCATGAAGGGATATTCGGGATCACACTGCAGCCTATGGAGAAAAAGGAAATATCTTCAGATAAAAACTGGAGAGAAGGTTTCTGAGAAACTGTTTTGTGATGTATACATTCCACTCAGGGAGTTATACCACTTTTCTTCTAAGGCAGTGTTTGAATACTGTTCCAGTAAAATCAAAAATGTGATATTTCGGAGAGCATTGAAGAATATGGTGAAAAGTGAAATATCGTCAAATAAAATCCAGAAAGAAGTGTTCCAAGAAACTGTTCTCTGATATGTGCATTCATTTCACAGAGTTAAACCTTTCTCTACATTGCCCACTTTGGAAAATCTGTCTTTGAGGAATCTGTGAGGGGATATTAAGTGGAGCCCGGAGGCCTGTAGTGAGCAAGGAAATTTCTTTTGTTGAAAATTGTAGAGAAGGTTTCTGAGCAACTGCCTGTGATGTGTGTTTTCATCTCATAGAGTTTAATAATTGTTTGAATTGAGCATTTTGAAATCACTGTTTCTGTGGAACCTGAGAATGGACATTTGGGAACGCTCTGTAGAATATGCTGAAAAAGAAATACCCTCAGATAAAAACCAGAAGCAAGCTTTCTGTGAAACATCTCTGAATTGTGCAAATTCCACTCGCACAGTTAAGCTTCTCTTTTCATTAAGCAGTACCATTGTTTTTGTTTAGTCTGTGAAGGGATATTCAGGAGCACTTTGAGGTTCATGGTGAAAGCAGAAATATCTTCAGATAGAAACTCTAGAGAAGCTTTCCAAGGAGTTGCTTCATGATGTGCACATTCCACTCACAGAGTTATACCTTTCTTCTCATAGAGGATTGGGGAATCCCTTTTGGAGAAAAAGCCACCAAGGGACATTTTGGAGTATATGGACGGCTATGGTGAAAAAGGAATTATGCTCAAACAAAAACTGGAAAGAAGCTTTCTGTGAAACTGCTTTGTGATAGATATATTTATTCATCTCTCATAGATAAAACTTTCTTTATATAATACAGTTCAGAAACTCTGTCATGGATGGATCCACTAAGGGATATTCGGGAGCACATTAAGGACTATCATGAAAATGGAAATATGTTCAGATAAAAACCAGAGGGAAGCTTTCTGAGAAACTGCTTTGTGATGTGTGCGTTTCACTCAGGGAGTTATACCTCTTTCTCATAAGGTAGTGTTTGAACACCATTTCTGTGAAACAGAAAAAGTGATATTTCAGAGCACATTGAGGACTCCGGGGAAAAGTGAAATATCCTGAAACAAAACCCAGAAAGAAGCGTTCCAACAAAATGCCCTCGGATATGTGTATTCATTTCACAGAGTTAAAGCTAACTCTACATTGCCCAGTGTGGAAAGTCCCTCTTTGAGGAATCTGCAAAGGTATATAAAGTGGCGCCTGGAGGCCTGCAGTGAGCAAGGAAGTGTCTTCCAGTGAAAACTGGAGAGAGGCTTTCTGAGAAACTGCTTTGTGATGTGTGTATTCATCTCATACAGTTAAATCTTTCCTTGGGTTGAGTAGTTTGAAATCACTGTTTCTGTGAAACATGAGAAAGGAAATTTGGGAACATTCTCTAGAATATGCTGAAAAACAAATATCTTCAGATAAAAACTAGAAGTAATTTTTCTGTGAAACTGCTCTGTATCGCATCAATTCCACTCACACAGATAAGCTTCTCTTTTCATTGAGCAGTTTTCTAACACTGTCTATGTTTAATATGTGAAGGGATATTCGAGAACGCTTTGAGGCTTATGGTGGAAAAGGAAATATGTTCAGATAGAAACTGGAGAGAAGATTTCCGAGGAGCTGCTTTGTGACATGTGCATTCCAATCACAGACTTATACCTTTCTTCTCATAGAGGATTGGGGAATCCCTATTGCAGAAAAAGCTACCAAAGGGACATTCGGGAGTGTATTGATGGCTATGGTGAAAAAGGGTACATCCTCAGACAAAAACTGGAAAGAAGCTTTCTGTGAAACTACTTTAAGATAGATATGTTTATTCACCTCACGTAGATAAAACTTTCTTTATATCATGCAGTTTGGAAATTCTGTCTTGTTCGGATTCATGAAGGGAAATTCCACAGCACATTCAGGCCTATGGTGAAAAAGGAGATACCTTCATTAAAAACTGGATAGAAGCTTTCTGAGAAGCAACTTTGTGATGTGTGCATTCCACTCAGGGAGTTTTACCACTTTTCTCATAAGGCAGGATTTGTTCTCTGTTCCTGTAAAACCAAAAAAGAAGTAATTGGGAGCCCATGGAAGACTATGGCGAAAAGTGAAATATCCTGAAATAAAACCCAGAAAGAAGAGTTCTAAGAAATTGCTCTCTGACGTGTGCATTCATTTCAGAGAGTAAAAGCTTACTCTACATTTCCCATTTTGGAAAGTCTGTCTTTGAGGATTCTGTGAAGGGATATTAAGAGGTGAGCAGAGTCCTGAAGCGAGCAAGGAAATATCTTCCTTTGAAAACTGGAGAGAAGCATTCAGAGCAACTGCTTTGGGATGAGTGTTTTCATCTCATAGAAGTAAATTATTCTTTGGATTGAGCAGTTTGAAATCACTCTTTCTGTGGAACCTGAGAAAGGACATTTGAGAACGCTCTAAAGAATATGCTGAAAAAGAAATACCCTCCGATAAAAACTAGAAGGAAGCTTTCCATGAAATTGCTCTGTGTCATGTGAATTTCACTCGCAGAGTTAAGCTTCTGTTTCATTGACCAGCATTCTAACACTGTTTCAGTTTAGTCAGCTAAGGGATACTCGGGAGTACTTTGAGGCTTATGGTGAAAAAGAAAATATCTTCAGATAGAAACTGGAGAGAACCTTTCTGAGCAACTGCTTTGTGATGTGTGTATTCATGTCATAGTGTTAAATCATTCTTTGGATTGAGGAGTTTGAAATCACTCTTTCTATGGAACCTGAGAAAGGACATTTCGGAACGCTCTTAAGAATATGCTGAAAAAGAAATATCCTCTGATAAAGTGCAGAAGGAAGCTTTCTGTGAAACTGCTCTGTGTCATGTGAATTCCAGTCACACAGTTAAGCTTCTGTTTTCATTGAGCAGCATTCTAACACTGTTTTTGTTTAAGCTGTGAAGGGATATTCAGGAGGGCTTTGAAGATTATGGTGGAAAAGGAAATATCTTCAGATAGAAACTGGAGAGAAGCTTTCTGAGGAGTTGCTTTGTGACGTGTGCATTCTACTCACAGAATTATACCATTCTTCTTATAGAAAATTGGGGAATCACTTTTGGAGAAAAAGTTACCAGGGGACATTCGGAAATATATAGACAGCTACAGTGAAAAAGGAAATATCCTCAGACAAAAACTGGAAAGAAGCTTTCAGTGAAATTGCTTAGTGATAGATATGTTTATTCATCTCACATAGATAAAACTTTCCTTATATTACACAGTTTGTAAACTCCATCATGGAAGGATCCACGAAGGGACATTCGAGACCACATTCAGGTCTACGGTGAAAAAGGAGGTATCTTCAGATTAAAACTGGATAGAAGCTTTCTGAGAAACTGCGTTGTGATGTGTGCATTCCACTCAGGGAGTTATACCTCTTTTCTCATAAGGCTGTCTTTGAACACCTTCCTGTAAAACCAAAAAAATAATATTTCGAGCACATGGAAGACTATGGTGAAAAGGGAAATATCCTAAAATAAAACCAAAAAAGAAGGATTCCAAGAAACTGCTCTCTGATATGTGCATTCAATTCAGAGAGTTAAAGCTTACTCTACAATTCCCAGTTTGGAAAGTCTGTCTTTGAGGATTCTGTGAAGGGATATTAAGTGGAGACCGGAGGCCCATGGCAAGCAAGGAAATGTCTTTGATTGAAAACTGGAGAGAAGGTTTCTGAGCAACTGCTTTGTGATATGTGTATTCATCTCATAGAGTTAAATCATCCTTTGGATTGAGCAGTTTGAAATCACTGTTTCTGTGGAACCTGAGAAAGGACATTTGGGAGCAATCTTAAGAATATGCTGAAAAAGAGATACCCTCCAATAAAAAACCGAAGGAAACATTGAAAACTGGAGTGAAGCTTTCAGAGCAACTTCCTTGTGATGTGTATTCCTCTCATAGAGTTAAATCATTCTTTGGATTGAGCAGTGTGAAATCACACTTTCTGTGGGACCTGAGAAAGGACATTTCGGAAGGCTATTAAAAATATTCTGAAAAAGAAATACCCTCCTCTAAAAACCAGAAGAAAGCTTTCTGTGAAACTGCTCAGTGTCATGTGAATTCCACTCGCACAGTTAAGCTTCTGTATTAATTGAGCAGTATTCTAACACTGTTTTAGTTTAGTCAGCTAAGGAATACTCGGGAGTGCTTTGAGGCTTATGGTTAAAATGGAAATATCTCCAGATAGAAACTGGAGAGAAGCTTTCTGAGGAGCTGCTTTGTGACGTGTGCATTTCACTCACAGAGTTATACTTCTCTTATCATAGAGAATTGGGGAATCCCGTTTGGAGAAAAAGCTACCAGGGTACATTCAGTAGTATATGGATATCTATGGTAAAATAGGAAATATCCTCAGACAAAAACTGGAAAGAAGCTTTCTGTGAAACTGCTTTGTGATAAATATGTTTATTCAACTCACATAGATAAAACTTTCTTCCTATTATGCAGTTTTGAAATTCCATAAGAGACGGATTCGCAAAGGGACATTCAGGAGCACATTCTCTTTTGTCATAAGGCAATGTTTGAACACTGTTCCTATAAAACCAAAAAAGTGATATTTAGGAGTGCATTGAAGACTATGGTGAAAAGTGAAATATCCTCAAATAAAACTCAGAAAGAAGGGTTCCAAGAAACTGGTGTCTGACAAGTGCATTCATTTCAGAGAGTTAAATTTTACTCTACATTTCCCAGTTTGGAAAGTCTGTCTTTGAGGATTCTGCGAAGGGATATTAAGTGGCAACCAGAGGTATGTGGCGAGCAAGGAAATGTCCTCTGTTGAAAATTGGAGAGAAGCTTTCTGAGCAACTGCTTTGTCATGTGTGTATTCATCTCATAGAGTTAAATCATTCTTTGGATTGAGCAGTTTGAAATCACTCTTTCTGTGGAATCTGAGAAAGGACATTTGGGAACGCACTTAAGAATGTGCTGAAAAAGAAATACCCTCTGATAAAAACCACAAAGAAGCTTTCTGTGAAACTGCTCTGTGTCATGGGAAGTCCACTCGCAAAGTTAAGCTTCTGTTTTCATTGAGCAGCATTCTAACACTGTTTTAGTTTAGTCAGCTAAGGGATACTTGGGAGTGCTTTGGGGCTTATGGTGAAAACGGAAATATCTTCAGATAGAAAATGAAGAGAAGCTTTCCAAGGAGCTGCTTTGTGACATGTGCATTCCACTCACAGAGCTATATTTTTTTCATAGAGGATTGGGGAATCCCTTTTGGAGAAAAAGCTACCAGGGGACATTTGCGAGTATGTGGACGTTTATGGTGAAAATAGAAATATTCTTATACAAAAACTGGAAAGAAACTTTCTGTGAAACTGCTTTGTAATTGATATGTTTATTCATCTCACGTAGATAAAACTTTCTTTATATTACGCAGTTTTGAAACTCCGTCATGGACGGATTCACGAAGGGACATTCAGGAGCACATTCAGGCCTATGGTGAAATAGGAAATAACCTCTGATAAAAATTGGAGAGAAGCTTTCTGAGAAACTGCTTTGTGATGTGTGCATTCCACTTAGGGAGTCATATGTCTTTTCTCATAAGGCAGTGTTTGAACACTGTTCCTGTAAAACCGAAAAAGTGATATTATGGAGCGCATTGAACACTATGGCAAAAAGTGAAATATCTTCAAATAAAACCCAGAAGGAGCATTCCAAGAAACTGCTTTCTGATATGTGCATTCACTGCACAGAGTTAAAGCTTACTCTATGTTGCCCAGTTTGGAAAGTCTGTCTTTGAGTCATCTGTGAAAGGATATTAAGTGGCGCCCGGAGGCTTGTGGTGAGCAAGGAAACGACTTCCAATGAAAACTGGAGAGAAGTTTCTCAGCAACTGGTTTGTGATGTGTGTATTCATCTCATAGAGTTAAGCCATTCTTTGGATTGAGCACTTTGAAATAAATGTTTTTGTGGAATCTGAGGATGGATATTCGGGAACACTCCTTAGAATATGGAGATGGAAATATCCTCAGGTAAAATCCAGGAGGAAGCTTTCTCTGAAACTGCTCTGTGTCATGTTAAATCTTCTCACTCAGTTGAGCCTCTCTTTTCATTGAGCAGTTTTCTAACCGTGTTTATGTTAAGTGTGTGAGGGGATATTCGGGAGTTTTATGGTGAAAAAGGAAATATGTTCAGACTGAAACTGGAGAGAGGGTTTCCGAGGAACTCCTTTGTGACGTGTGCATTCCACTCACAGTGTTATACCTCTCTTCTCATACAGAATCGGGGAAACCCTTTTGGAGAAAAAGGTACCAAGTGGTATTCGGGAGCATGTTGATGCCTGTGGTGAAAAGGAAAATAGACTCAGACAAAAACTGGAAAGAAGCTTTCTATGAAACTGCTCTGTGATATGTATATGCATCTTAGATGGATAAAGCTTTCTTACAACCCGGAGACTCTGTCATAGACGGATCAACGAAGGGACATTCGGGATCACGTTCAGGACTATGGTGAAAAAGGAAATATCTTCAGATAAAAACTGGAAACAAGCTTTCTGTGAATCTGCTTTTTGCTATGTTTATTCATCTCATGTAGATAAAGCTTTCTTTACATTACGCAGCTTAGAAACTCCTTCATGGATGGATCCACAAAGGGATATTCGGAATCACATTTGGGCCTATGTTGAAAAAGGAAATATCGTCAGATAAAAATTGGAAAGAAGCTTTCTGAGAAACTGCTGGTGATGTGTGCATTCCACACACAGAATTTTACCTTTCTTCTCATAGAGGATTGGGAAACCTCTTTTGGAGAAAAAGCTACCAGGGGATATTTGGCAGTATATGGATGGCCATGGTGAAAAAGGAAATATCCTCAGACAAAAACTGGAAAGATTTCTGTGAAACTACTTTGTTATAGATTTGTTTATTCACATCACATAGATGAAACTTTCTTTATATTTCACAGTTTGTAAACTCCATCATGGACGTATCTGCGAAGGGACATTTGGGAGCACATTCAGGCCTATGGTGAAAAAGGAAATATCATTACATAAAAAATGGAGAGAAGCTTTCTGAGAAACTGCTTTGTGATGTGTGCATTCCACTCAGGGAGTTATACCTCTTTTCTCATAAGGCAGTGTTTGAACACTGTTCCTGTAAAACCGAAAAAGTGATATTTCAGAGCACCTTGAAGACGATGGCGAAAAGTGAAATATCCTCAAATAAAACCCAGACAGAAGCGTTGCAATAAACTGCTTTCTGATATGTGCATTCATTTCACTGAGTTAAAGATTACTCTACGTTGCCCAGTTTGGAAACTCTGTCTTTGGGGAATGCATGAAGGGATATTAAGTGGCACCAGGAAGCCTGTGGTGAGCAAGGAAATGTCTTCCAATGAAAACTGGAGAGAAGCTTTCTGAGCAACTGCTTTGTGATGTGTGTATTCATCTCATAGAGTAAAACCATTCTTTGGATTGAGCAGTTTGAAATCACTGTTTGGGTGGAATCTGAGGAAGGACGTTTGGGAATGCTTTTTAGAATATCCTGAAATGCTGTTTAAAATATTGCGAAAGAAATATTCTCAGATAAAAACCAGAAGGAAGCTTTCTGTGAAACTGCTATGTGTCATGTAATTCCTCTCGCTCAGTTAAGCTTTTATTTTCATTGGGCAGTTTTCTAACACTGTTTATGTTTAGCATATGAAGGGATATTCCAGAGCACTTTGAGGCTTATGGTGAAAAAAGAAATATGTTCAGATAGAAACAGGAGGGTAGCTTTTAAAGGAACTGCTTTGTGACGTGTACATTCCACGCACAGTGTTATACCTCTCCTCTCATACATCATCGGGGAAACCCTTTTGGAGAAAACGGTATCAAGCTATATTCATTTGCATATTGACGCCAATGGTGAACACTGAAATAGCCTCAGACAAAAACTGGAAAGAAGCTTTCTATGAAACTGCTCTGTGATCTGTGCATTCATCTCACATAGATAAAGCTTTCTATACATTATGCAGCTTGGAAACTACATCATGGATGGTTCCAAGAAGGGACATTCAGGAGCACATTCAGGACTATGGTGAAAAAGGAAATATCTTTAGATAAAAACTGGAAAGAAGTTTTCTGTGAATCTGCTTTTTGCTATGTTTATTCATGGTGAAAAGGGAAATATCCTGAAATAAAACCAAGAAAGAAGGATTCCAAGAAACTGCTCTCTGATATGTGCATTCATTTCAGAGAGTTAAAGCTTACTCTACATTTCCCAGTTTGGAAAGTCTGTCTTTGAGGATTCTGTGAAGGGATATTAAGTGGAGACCAGAGGCCCGTGGCGAGCAAGGAAATGTCTTCGATTGAAAACTGGAGAGAAGGTTTCTGAGCAACCATTTTGTGATGTTTGTATTCATCTCATAGAGTTAAATCATTCTTTGCATTGAGCAGTTTGAAATCTGCTTTTGTGGAATCTGGGGAAGGACATTTGGGAATGCTCCTTAGAATATGGAGAAAGAAATATCCTCAGGTAAAATCCAGAAGGAAACTTTCTGAGAAACTACTCTGTGTCGTCTTAATTCCCCTCGCTCAGTTAAGCCTCTCTTTTCACTGAGCAGTTGTCTAACCCTGGTTATGTTTACCATGTGAAGGGATATTCAAGAGCGCTTTGAGACTTACGGTGAAACAGGAAATATCTTGAGATAGAAACTGGAGAGAAGCTTTCCAAGGAATTCTTTTGTGACGTGTGCATTCCACTCATAAAGTTATATCTTTTTTCTCATACAGGATTATGAAATCCCTTTTGGAGAGAAAGCTACCAGGGGACATTCACCATATGGAGGGCTATGGTGAAAAAGGAAGTATTCTCAGGCAGAAACCGAAAGGAAGTTTTCTGTGTAAATGTTTTGTGATAGATATGTTTATGCATCTCACATAGATAAAACTTTCTTTACATTATGCAGCTTGGAAACTCCAACATGGATGTATCCATGAAGGCATATTCGGGATCACATTCGTGCCTATGGTGATAAAGGAAATATTGTCCGATAAAAATTGGAGAAACGTTTTCTGAGAATCTGCTTGTTGATATGTGCATTCCACTCAGGGAGATCAACCTTTCTTCTCATGAGACACTGTTTGAACACTGTTCCTGTACAACTAAAAAAGTGATATTCAGAGCACATTGAAGACTATGGCAAAAAGTGGAATGTCGTCCAATAAAACCCGGAAAGAAGCATTCCACAAAACTGCTCTCTGACATGTCCATTCATTTCACAGAGTTAAAGCTTACTCTATATTTCCCAGTTTGGAAAGTCTGTCTTTGAGGATTCTGCAAAGGGATAATAAGTGGCGACCGGAGGCCTGTGGTGAGCAAGGAAATGTCTTCCGTTGAAATTTGGAGAGAAGCATTCTGAGTAACTCTTTTGTGATGTTTGTATTCATCTCATAGAGTTAAATTATTCTTTAGATTGAGCAGTTGGAAATCACTGCTTCTTTGGAATCTGAGAAAGGACATTTGGGAACGCTCTTTAGAATATCCGGAAAAAGAAATAACCTCATATAGAAACCAAAAGGAAGGTCTCTGTGAAACTACACTGTGTCGAGTGAATTTTGCTCGCACAGTTAAGCTTCTATTTTCATTGAGCAGTATTCTAACACTGTTTTTGTTTAGTCTGCGAAGGGATATTCGGGAGTGCTTTGAGGCTTCCGATGTTAAAGGAGATATGTTCAGATAAAAACTGGATGGAAGGTTTCTGAGAAACTGCTATATCATATGTGCATTCCACTCAGGGAGTTATACCTCTTTTCTCATAAGACAGTGTTTGAACACTGTTCCTGTAAAACCGAAAATGTAATATTTTGGAGTGCATGGAAGATTATGGTGTAATGTGAAATATCCTGAAATAAAACCCAGAAAGTTGCGTTCCAAGAAACTGCTCTCTGACATGTGCATTCATTTCAGATAGGTAAAGTATACTCTACATTTCCCAGTTCGGAAAGTCTGTCTTTGAGAATTCTGCAAATGGATATTTAGTGGTGACCAGAGGCCTGTGGTGAGCAAGCAAATCTCTTCCATTGAAAACTGGAGAGAAGCTTTCTGAGAAACTGCTTTGTGATGTGTGTGTTTATCTCATGGTGTGAAATCATTCTGTGGATTGAGCAGTTTGAAATCACTCTTTCTGTGGAACCTGAGAAAGGACATTTGGGAACGCTCCTAAGAATATGCTGAAAAAGAAAAACCCTCCGATAAAAATCTGAAGGAAGCTTTTTGTGAAACTGCTCTGAGTCATGTGAATTCCACTCACACAGTTAATTTTCTGTTTTCATTTAGCAATATTCTAATACTATTTTAGTTTAATCAGCTAAGGGATACTCGGGAGTGCTTTGAGGCTTATGGTGAAAACAGAAATATCTTCAGATGGAAACTGGAGAGAAGATTTCCAAGGAGCTGCTTTGGGACACGTGCATTCCAGTCACAGAGTTATACTTTTCTTCTCATAGAGGATTGGGGAATCCCTTTTGGGGGAAAAGCTATCAGGAGACATATGGGATTATATGGATGGCTATGGTGAAAAAGGAAGTATCCTCAGACAAAAACTGGAAAGGTTTCTGTGAAACTGCTTTGCGATAGATATGTTTATTCATTTCACACAGATACAACTTCCCTTATATTACGCAGTTTGGAAATTCCGTCGTGGACGGATCCACGAAGGGACATTCGGGAGCCCATTCAGGCCTACAGTGAAAAAGAGATATCTTCAGATAAACACTGGATAGAAACTTTCTGAGAAACTGCTTTGTGATGTGTGCATTCCACTCAGGGAGTTATACCTCTTTCCTCATAAGGCAGTATTTGATCACTGTTCCTGTAAAACTGAAAAAGTAATATTTTGGAGCGTATTTAAGACTATGGCGAAAAGTGAAATATCCTGAAATAAAACCCAGAAAGATGAGTTCAAAGAAACTACTCTCTGACATATGCATTCATTTCAGAGAGTTAAAGCTTACTCTACATTTCCCAGTTTCGAAAGTCTGTCTTTGAGGATTCTGGGAAGGGATATTAAGTGGTGACTGGAGGCCTGTGATGAACAAGGAAATGTCTTCCGTTGAAAACTGGAGGGAAGCTCTCTGAGAAACAGCTTTGTGATGTATGTATTCATCTCACAGAGTTAAACCATTCTTTGGATTGAGCAGTTTGAAATCACTCTTTCTGTGTCACCTGAGAAAGGACATTTGGGAATGCTCTTAAGAATATGCTGAAAAAGATATACCCTCTGATAAAAACCAGAAGGAAGCCTTTTGTGAAACTGCTCTGTGTCATGTGAATTCCACTTGCACAGTTAAGCTTCTGTTTTCATTAAGCAGTATTCTAACACTGTTTTAGCTTAGTTAGGTAGGGTAGAGTCGGGAGGACTTTGAGGCTTATTTTGAAAACAGAAATATCTTCAGATAGAAACTGGAATGAAGGCTTCCAAGCAACTACTTTGTGCCGTGTGCATTCCTTCACAGAGTTATACTTTACTTCTCATAGAGCAATGGGGAATCCCTTTTGGAGAAAAAGCTACCAGGGGACATTTGGGAGTATATGGACGGCTATAGTGAAAAAGGAAACATGCTCAGACAAAAACTGGAAAGAAGATTTCTGTTAAAATGCTTTGTGATACATGTTTATTGATCACACATAGGTAAAACTTTCCTTGTACTGCGCAGTTGGGAAACTCCATCATGGATGGATCTGTGAAGGGAAATTTGGAAGCACATTCAGACCTACAGTGAAAAAGGAGATATCTTCAGATAAAAACTGGATAGAAGCTTTCTGACAAATTGCTTTGTGATGTGTGCATTACACTCAGGGAGTTATACCTCTTTTCTCATAAGACAGTGTTTGAACACTCTTCCTGTAAAACTGAAGAAGTGATATTTCGGACCTTATTGAAGACTATGGCAAAAAGTGAAATATTCTGAAATGAAACCCAGAGAGAAGCGTTCCAAGAAACTTCTCTCTGATATGTGCATTCATTTCACAGAGTGAAAAACCTACTCTACGTTGAACATTTTGGAGACTCTGTCTTTGAGGAACCTGTGAAGGGATATTAAGTGCTGCCTGGAGACTTCTGGTGAGCAAGAAATGTCTTCTGATGAAAACTGGTGAGAAGCTTTCTGAGCAATTGCTTTGTGATGTGTGTGTTCATCTCATAGAGTTAAACCATTCTTTGGATTGAGCAGTTTGAAATCCCTGTTTCTGTGGAATCTGAGGAAGAACATTTGGGAACGCTCACTAGAATAAGGAGAAAGAAATATCCCCAGGTAAAACCCGGAATGAAGCTTACTGTGAAACTGCTCTGTGTCATCCTAATTCCTCTCACTCAGTTAAGCCTCTCTTTTCATTGAACAGTTTTCTAATCCTGTTTATGTTTAGCATGGGAAGTGATATTCGGGAGCAGTTTGAGGCTTACAGTGAAAAAGGAAATATATTCTGACAGAAGCTGGAGGGAAGCTTTCTTAGGAGCTGCTTTGTGACGTGTGCATTCCAGTCACAGTGTTATAACTCTCTTCTTATACATCATCGGGGAAACCCTTTTGGAGAAAACGGTACCAAGTGATATTTGGGAGCATATTGATGCCTACGGTGAAAAGGAAAATAGCCTCAGACAAAAACTGGAATGAAGCCTTCTATGAAACTGCTCAGTGATATGTGTATTCATGTCACATAAATAAAGCTTTCTTTACATTATGCAGCTTGGAAACTCTGTCCTGAATGGATCCGCGAAAGGACATTCGGGAGCACATTCAGAACTATGGTGAAAAACGAAATATGTTCAGAAAAAAACTGGAAAGAACCTTTCTGTGAATCTGCTTTTTGCTATGTTTATTCATTGCACACATATAAAGCTGCCTTTACATTATGCAGCTTGGAAACTCCTGAATGGATGGATCCGTGAAGGGATATTCGGAATCACATTTGGGCCTAGGGTGAAAAAGGAAATATCATCAGATGAAAACTGGAGAGAAGCTTTCTGAGAAACTGCTTTGTGATGTATGCATTCCACTCAGGGAGTTATACCTCTTTTCCTATAAGGCAATGTTTGAACACTGTTCCCTTGAAACTGAAAAAGTGATATTTCGTAGCACCCTGAAGACCATGGTGAAAAGTGAAATATAATGAAATAAAACCGAGAAAGAAGCATTCCAAGAATCTGCTTTCTGATATGTGCATTCATTTCATAGAGTTAAGGCTTACTCTACATTGCCCAGATTGGAAACTCTGTCTTTCATTAATCTGCGAAGGGGTAGAAAGTGGCTCCCGAAGGTCTGTGATGAGCAAGGAAATGTCTTCTGTTGAAAATTGGAGAGAAGCTTTCTGAGCAACTGTTTTGTGATGTGTGTATTCATCTCATAGAGTTAAATCATTCTTTAGATTGAGCAGGTTGAAATCACTGTTTCTGTGGAACCTGAGAAAGGACATTTGGGAATACTCTTAAGAAAATGCTGAAAAAGAAAGACCATCAGATAAAATCCAGAGGAGGCATTCTGTGAAACTGCTCTGTGTCATGTGAATTCCACTCACCCGGTTAAGCTTCTGTTTTCACTGAGAAGTATTCTAACACTGTTTTAGATTAGACTCCTAAGGGATATCCGGGAGCGCTTCGAGGCTTATGGTGAAAAAGGAAATACCTTCAGATAGAAACTGGAGAGAAGCTTTCTGAGCACCTGCTTTGTGACTTGTGCATTGCACTCACAGAATTATACCTTTCTTCTCATAAAGCATTGGAGAAACCCTTTTGGAGAAAAAGGTACCAAGGGATAACCGGGAGCATATTGGGGCCTATGGTGAAAAGGGAAATAGGCTCAGACAAAAACTGGAAAGAACTTTTTTGTGAAACTGCTCTGTGGCATGTGTACTCATCTCACATAGATAAAGCTTTCTTTACATTACGCAGCTTGTAAACTCTGTCATGGACGGATCCATGAAGGGAAAATTGGGAGCACATTCAGAACTATGGTGAAAAAGGAAAAGTACCCAGACAAAAACTGGAAAGAAGATTTCTGTGAAACTGCTTTGTGATATATATGTTTATTCATCTCACATAAATAAAACTTTCTTGGTGGGCGGTGGAGCAAGATGGCCGAACAGGAACAGCTCTAGTCTCCAACTCCCAGTGCGAGCGACACAGAAGACCGGTGATTTCTGCATTTTCAACTAAGGTACTGGGTTCATCTCACTAGGGAGTGCTGGACAATCACTGCTGGTCAGCTGCTGCAGCCCGACCAGCGAGAGCTGAAGCAGGGCAAGGCATCGCCTCACCTGGGAAGAGCAAGGGGAAAGGGAATCCCTTTTCCTAGCCAGGGGAACTGAGACACACAACATCGGGTAACTCCCACCCCAATACTGCACTTTAAGCAAACAGGCAGACCAGGAGATTATATCCCACACCTGGCCGGGAGGGTCCCACGCCCACGGAGCCTCCCTCATTGCTAGCACAGCAGACTGTGATCTAACCACAAGGCAGCAGCGAGGCTGGGGGACTGGCGCCCGCCATTGCTGAGGCTTAAGTAGGCAAACAAAGCTGCTGGGAAGCTCGAAGTGGGTGGAGCTCACAGCAGCTCAAGGAAACCTGCATGTCTCTGTAGACTCCACCTCTGGGGACAGGGCACAGATAACAACAAAAGCAGCAGAAACCTCTGCAGATGCAAACGACTCTGTCTGACAGCTTTGAAGAGAGCAGTGGATTTCTCAACATGGAGGTTGATATGTGAGAACGGACAGACTGCCTGCTCAAGTGGGTCCCTGACTCCTGAGTAGCCTAACCGGGAGACATCCCCCACTAGGGGCAGTCTGACACCCCACACCTCACAGGGAGGAGTACACCCCTGAGTGGAAGCCTCCAAAGCAAGAATCAGACAGGTACACTGTCTGTTCAGCAATATTCTATCTTCTGCAGCCTCTGCTGCTGACACCCAGGCAAACAGGGTCTGCAGTGGACCTCAAGCAATCTCCAACAGACCGACAGCTGAGGGTCCTGACTGTTAGAAGGAAAACTATCAAACAGGAAGGACACCTACACCAAAACCCCATCAGTACGTCACCATCATCATCAAAGACCAGAGGCAGATAAAACCACAAAGATGTGCAAAAAGCAGGGCAGAAAAGCTGGAAATTCAAAAAATAAGAGCACATCACCATGGCAAAGGAGCGCAGCTCATCGCCAGCAACGGATCAAAGCTGGACGGAGAATGACTTTGACGAGATGAGAGAAGAAGCCTTCAGTCCATCAAACTTCTCAGAGCTAAAGGAGGAATTACGTACCCAGTGCAAAGAAACTAAAAATCTTGAAAAAAAAAAGTGGAAGAATTGATGGCTAGAGTAATTAATGCAGAGAAGGTCATAAACAAAATGACAGAGATGAAAACCATGACACGAGAAATACATGACAAATGCACAAGTTTCAGTAACCGACTCGATCAACTGGAAGAAAGAGTATCAGGGATTCAGGATCAAATGAATGAAATGAAGCGAGAAGAGAAACCAAAAGAAAAAAGAAGAAAAAGAAATGAACAAAGCCTGCAAGAAGTATGGGATTATGTAAAAAGACCAAATCTACATCTGATTGGGGTGCCTGAAAGTGAGGAGGAAAATGGAACCAAGTTGGAAAACACTCTTCAGGACATCATCCAGGAGAACTTCCCCAACCTAGTAGGGCAGGACATCATTCAAATCCAGGGAATACAGAGAATGCCACAAAGATACTCCTCGAGAAGAGCAACTCCAAGACACATAATTGCCAGATTCACCAAAGTTGAAATGAAGGAAAAAATCTTCAGGGCAGCCAGAGAGAAAGGTCGGGTTACCCACAAAGGGAAGCCCATCAGACTAACAGCAGATCTCTCGGCAGAAACTCTACAAGCCAGAAGAGAGTGGGGGCCAATATTCAACATTCTTAAAGAAAAGAATTTTAAACCCAGAATTTCATATCCAGCCAAACTAAGTTTCATAAGTGAAGGAGAAAAATAATCCTTTACAGATAAGCAAATGCTTAGAGATATTGTCACCACTAGGCCTGCCTTACAAGAGACCCTGAAGGAAGCACTAAACATGGAAAGGAACAACCGGTACCAGCCATTGCAAAAACATGCCAAAATGTAAAGACCATCGAGGCTAGGAAGAAACTGCATCAACTAACGAGCAAAATAACCAGTTAATATCATAATGGCAGGATCAAGTTCACACCTAACAATAATAAACTTAAATGTAAATGGGCTAAATGCCCCAATTAAAAGACACAGACTGGCAAACTGGATAAAGAGTCAAGACCCTTCAGTCTGCTGTATTCTGGAGACCCATCTCACATGCAGAGACATACATAGGCTCAAAATAAAGGGATGGAGGAAGATTTACCAAGTAAATGGAGAACAAAAGAAAGCAGGGGTTGCAATACTAGTCTCTGATAAAACAGACTTTAAACCATCAAAGATCAAAAGAGACAAAGAAGCCTATTGCATAATGGTAAAGGGATCAATTCAACAGGAAGAGCTAACTATCCTAAATATATATGCACCCGATACAGGAGCACCCAGATTCATAAAGCAAGTCCTTAGAGATTTACAAAGAGACTTAGACTCCCATACAATAATAATGGGAGACTTCAACACTCCACTGTCAACATTAGACAGATCAACGAGACAGAAAGTTAACAAGGCTATCCAGGAATTGAACTCATCTCTGCAGCAAGCAGACCTAATAGACATCTATAGAACTCTCCACCCCAAATCAACAGAATATACATTCTTCTCAGCACCACATCGCACTTATTCCAAAATTGACCACATAATTGGAAGTAAAGCACTCCTCAGCAAATGTACAAGAACAGAAATTATAACAAAATATCTCTCAGACCACAGTGCAATCAAACTAGAACTCAGGACTAAGAAACTCAATCAAAACCGCTCAACTACATGGAAACTGAACAACCTGCTCCTGAATGACTACTGGGTACATAACGAAATGAAGGCAGAAATAAAGATGTTCTTTGAAACCAATGAGAACAAAGATACAACATACCAGAATCTCTGGGACACATTTAAAGCAGTGTGTAGAGGGAAATTTATAGCACTAAATGCCCACAAGAGAAAGCAGGAAAGATCTAAATTTGACAGTCTAGCATCACAATTAAAAGAACTAGAGAAGCAAGAGCAAACATATTCAAAAGCTAGCAGAAGGCAAGAAATAACTAAGATCAGAGCAGAACTGAAGGAGATAGAGACACAAAAAACCCTCCAAAAGATCAATGAATCCAGGATTTGGTTTTTTGAAAAGATCAACAAAATTGACAGACCGCTAGCAAGACTAATAAAGAAGAAAAGAGAGAAGAATCAAATAGACGCAATAAAAAATGATAAAGGGGATATCACCACCGACCCCACAGAAATACAAACTACCATCAGAGAATACTATAAACACCTCTACGCAAATAAACTAGAAAATCTAGAAGAAATGAATAATTTCCTGGACACTTACACTCTTCCAAGACTAAACCAGGAAGAAGTTGAATCCCTGAGTAGACCAATAACAGGCTCTGAAATATAGGCAATAATTAATAGCTTACAAAGGAAGAAAAGTCCAGGACCAGATGGATTCACAGCTGAATTCTACCAGAGGTACAAGGAGGAGCTGGTACCATTCCTTCTGAAACTATTCCAATCAATAGAAAAAGAGGGAATCCTCCCTAACTCATTTTATGTGGCCAACATCATCCTGATTCCAAAGCCTGGCAGAGACACAATAAAACAAGAGAATTTTAGAGCAATATCCCTGATGAACATCGATGCAAAAATCCTCAATAAAATACTGGCAAACCAGATTCAGCAGCACATCAAAAAGCTTATCCACCATGATCAAGTGGGCTTCACCCCTGGGATGCAAGGCTGGTTCAATATTCGCAAATCAATAAACATAATCCAGCATATAAACAGAACCAAAGACAAGAACCACATGATTATCTCAATAGATGCAGAAAAGGCTTTTGACACAATTCAATAGCCCTTCATGCTAAAAATGCTGAATGAATTCGGTATTGATGAAACGTATCTCAAAATCTTAAGAGCTATTTATGACAAACCCACAGCCAATAACATACTGAATGGGCAAAAACTGGAAAAATTCCCTTTGAAAACTGGCACAAGACAGGGATGCCCTCTCTCACCACTCCTATTCAACATAGTGTTGGAAGTTCTGGCTAGGGCAATCAGGCAAGAGAAAGAAATCAAGGGTATTCAGTTAGGAAAAGAAGAAGTCAAATTGTCCTTCTTTGCAGATGACATGATTGTATATTTAGAAAACCCCATTGCCTCAGCCCAAAATCTCCTTAAGCTGATAAGCAACTTCAGCAAAGTCTCAGGATACAAAATTAATGTGCAAAAATCATAAGCATTCTCATACACCAGTAACAGACAAACAGAGAGCCAAATCAGGAATGAACTTCCATTCACAATTGCTTCAAAGAGAATAAAATACCTAGGAATCGAACATACAAGGAATGTAAAGGACCTCTTCAAGGAGAGCTACAAACCACTGCTGAGTGAAATAAAAGAGGACACAAACAAATGGAAGAACATACCATGCTCATGGATAGGAAGAATCAATATCGTGAAAATGGCCATACTGCCCAAGGTTATTTATAGATTCAATGCCATCCCCATCAAGCTACCAATGAGTTTCTTCACAGAATTGGAAAAACTGCTTTAAAGTTCATATGGACCCAAAAAAGAGCCCACATCTCCAAGACAATCCTAAGTCAAAAGAACAAAGCTGGAGGCATCACGCTACCTGACTTCAAACTATACTAGAAGGCTACAGTAACCAAAACAGCATGGTACTGGTACCAAAACAGAGATATAGACCAATGGAACAGAACAGAGTCCTCAGAAATAATACCACACATCTACAGCCATCTGATCTTTGACAAACCTGAGAAGAACAAGAAATGGGGAAAGGATTCCCTATTTAATAAATGGTGCTGGGAAAATTGGCTAGCCATAAGTAGAAAGCTGAAACTGGATCCTTTCCTTACTCCTTATACGAAAATTAATTCAAGATGGATTAGAGACTTAAATGTTAGACCTAATACCATAAAAACCCTAGAGGAAAACCTAGGTAGTACCATTCAGGACATAGGCATGGGCAAAGACTTCATGTCTAAAACACCAAAAGCAACGGCAGCAAAAGCCAAAATTGACAAATGGGATCTAATTAAACTAAAAAGCTTCTGCACAGCAAAAGAAACTACCATCAGAGTGAACAGGCAACCTACAGAATGGGAGAAAATTTTTGCAATCTACTCATCTGACAAAGGGCTAATATCCAGAACCTACTAAGAACGCAAACAAATTTACAAGAAAAAAACAAACAACCCCATCAAAAAGTGGGCAAAGGATATGAACAGACATTTCTCAAAAGAAGACATTCATACAGCCAACAGACACATGAAAAAATGCTCATCATCACTGGTCATCAGAGAAATACAAATCAAAACCACAATGAGATACCATCTTATACCAGTTAGAATGGCAATCATTAAAAAGTCAGGAAACAACTGGTGCTAGAGAGGATGTGGAGAAATAGGAACCCTTTTACACTGTTGGTGGGATTGTAAACTAGTTCAACCATTATGGAAAACAGTATGGCGATTCCTCAAGTATCTAGGACTAGATGTACCATATGACCCAGCCATTCCATTACTGGGTATATACCCAAAGGATTATAAATTATGCTGCTATAAAGACACATGCACACGTATGTTCATTGCGGCACTATTCACAATAGCAAAGACTTGGAATCAACCCAAATGTCCATCAGTGACAGACTGGATGAAGAAAATGTGGCACATATACACCATGGAATACTATGCAGCCATAAAAAAGGATGAGTTTGTGTCCTTTGTAGGGACATGGATGCAGCTGGAATCCATCATTCTTAGCAAACTATTACAAGAACAGAAAACCAAACACCGCATGTTCTCACCCATAGGTGTGAAGTGAACAATGAGAGCACTTGGACTTGGGAAGGGGAACATCACACACCGGGGCCTATCATGGGGAATGGGGAGGGGGGAAGGATTGCATTGGGAGTTATACCTAATGTAAATAACGAGTTGATGGGTGCTGACGAGTTGATGGGTGCAGCACACCAACATGGCACAAGTATACATATGTAATAAACCTGCACGTTATGCACATGTACCCTAGAACTTAAAGTATAATAATAATAATAATAATAATAAACTTTCTTTATATTACACAGTATGGAAACTCCATCATGGACGGAACCGTGAATTGACATTCGGGAGCAAATTCAGACCTATGGTGAAAAAGGAAATATCTTCAGATAAAAACCAGAGAGAAGCTTTCTGAGAAACTGCTTTGTGATGTGTGCATTCCACTCAGGTAGTTATACCTCTTTTCTCATAAGACAGTGTTTGAAGACTTCCTGTAAAACCGAAAAAGTGATAATTTAGAGTGCATTGAAGACTATGGAGAAAGTGAAATATCCTCAGATAAAACCCAGAAAGAAGCGTTCCAAGAATCTGCTCTCTGATATGTGCATTCATTTCACAGAGTTTGAATTTACACTACGTTGCCCAGTTTGGAAACTCTGTCTTTGAGGAATCTGCGAAGGGATAGTAAGTGGCGCCCGGAGGCCTATGATAAGGAAGGAAATGTCTTCCAATGAAAACTGGACAGAAGCCCTCTGAGTTACTGCTTTGTGGTGTGTGTATTCATCTCATAGAGTTAAATCATTCTTTAGATTGATCAGTTTGAAATCACTGTTTCTGTGGAATCTGAGAAAGGACATTTGGGAATGCTCTTTACAATATGCTGATCAGAAATACCTCAGAGAAAAAGCAGAAGGAAGCTTTCTGTGTAACTGCACTGTGTCGTTTGAATTAAACTTGGACAGTTCAGCTTCTCTCTTCATTGAGCCATATTCTAGCACTGTGTTTAGCCTTCGAAGTGATATTCAGGAGCGCTTTGAGGCTTATAGTGAAAACGGAAATCTCTTCAGATAGAAACTGGAAAGAAGCTTTCTGATAAGCTGCTTTGGGACGTGTGCATTCCACTCACAGAGTTATGCCTTTGTTCTCATAGAGGATTGGGGAATCCCTTTTGGAGAAAAAGCTACCAAGGGACATTCGGGAGTATAAGGATGGCTACTGTGAAAAAAGGAAAATCGTCAGACCAAAATTGGAAAGAATCTTTCTGTGAAACTCCATTGTGATAGATATGTTTATTCATCTCACAGAGATAAAACTTTCTTTATATTACATAATTTGGAAACTCCGTCATGGACAGATCAGCGAAGGGACATTCGGCAGCACATTCAGGCCAGTGGTGAGAAAGGAAATATCTTCAGATAAAAACTGGAAAGAAGTTTTCTGAGAAACTGCTTTGTGATGTGTGCATTCCATACAGGGAGTTATACCTCTTTTCTCCTAAGGGAGTGTGTGAACACTGTTCCTGTAAAACAGAAAAGGTGATATTTTGGTGTGCATTTAAGACTAGTGTGAAAAGTAAAATATCCTCAACTAAAACTCAGAAAGAGGCATTCCAAGAAACTTCCTGTGTTGAGCAAGGAAATGTCTTCTGTTGAAAACTGGAGAGAAGCTTTGTGAGCAAGTGCTTTGTGATGTGTGTATTCATCTCATAGAGTTAAATCATTCTTTAGATTGAGCAGGTTGAAATCACTGTTTCTGTGGAACCTGAGAAAGGACATTTGGGAATACTCTTAGGAATATGCTGAAAAAGAAAGACCCTCAGATAACAACCAGAAGGAGGCATTGTGTGAAACTGTTCCGTGTCATATGAATTCCACTCACACAGTTAAGCTTCTGTTTTCATTGAGCAGTATTCTAACACTGTTTTAGATTAGTCTCCTAAGGGATATCCGGGAGTGCTTCGAGGTTTATGGTGAAAACGGAAATATCTTCAGATAGAAACTGGAGGGAAGCTTTCTGAGGAACTGCTTTGTGACTTGTGCATTGCACTCACAGAATTATACCTTTCTTCTCATACAGCATCGGACAAACCCTTTTGGAGAAAAAGTTACCAAGAGATAACCAGGAGCATATTGACGCCTATGGTGAAAAGGGAAATGGGCTCAGACAAAAACTGGAAAAAAGCTTTTTGTGAAACTACTCTGTGCTACGTGTACTCATCTCACATAGGTAAAGCTTTCTTTATATACGCAGCTTGGAAACTCTGTCATGGACGGATCCATGAAGGGAAAATCGGGAGCACATTCAGGACTATGGTGAAAAAGGAAATGTACCCAGACAAAAACTGGAAAGAAGATTTCTGTGAAACTGCTTTGTGATAGATATGTTTATTCATATCACATAGATAAAACTTTCTTTGTATTACGCAGGTTGTAAACTCCATCATGGACGTATCTGTGAAGGGACATTCGGGAGCACATTCAGGCCTATGGTGAAAAAGGAAATATCTGTAGATAAAAACTGGAGAGAAGCTTTCTGAGAAAAGCTTAGTGATCTGTGCATTCCACTCAGGGAGTGATACCTCTTTTCTCATAAGACAGTGTTTGAACACTGTTCCTGTAAAATTGAAAAAGTTATATTTTGGAGCACCTTGAATACTATTGCAGAAAGTGAAATATCCTCAGATAAAACCTAGAAAGAAGCATTTCAAGAATCTGCTCTCTGATACGTGCATTCATTTCACAGAGTTTAAATTTACACTATGTTGCCCAGTTTGGAAACTCTGTCTTTGAGGAATCTGTGAAGGGATAGTAAGTGGCGCCCAGAGGCCTATGGTAAGGAAGAAAATGTCTTTCACTTCTGTGTCACGTGAAATCCGCTTACACAGTTAAGCTTCTCTTTTCATTGAGCAGTATTCTAACACTGTTTTTTTAAGTCTGCGAAGGGATATTCAGGAGCGCTTTAAGGCTTACGGTGAAAAAGGAAATAGCTTCAGATAGAAACTGGAGAGAATCTTTCTGAGGAACGGCTTTGTGACTTGTACATTTCACTCTCAGAATTACACCTTTCTTCTTATAGAGGATTGAGGAATCCCTTTCCAGGGGGAAAAAGCTACCAGGGGACATTTGGGAGTGTATGGACGGCTATGGCGAAAAAGGATATATCCTCAGAAAAAAACTGGAAAGAAGAACTGTGAAACTGCTTTGTGATAGATATGATTATTCATCTCACATACATAAAACTTTCCTTATATTACGCAGTTTGGAATCTCCGTCATGGATAGATCAGCCAAGGGACACCTGGAAGCACATTCAGGGCTATGGTGAAAAAGGAGATATCTTCAGATAAAACCTGGATAGAAGCTTCCTGATAAACTGCTTTGTGATGTGTGCATTCCACTCAGGGAGTTATACCTCATTTCTCATAAGGCAGTGTTTGAACACTGTTCATATGAAACTGAAAAAGTAATATTTTGGAGCGCATGGAAGACTATTGCAAAAAGTGAAATATCCTCAAATAAAACCCAGAGAGAGGCATTCCAAGAAACTGCTCTCTGATATGTGCATTCATTTCAGAGAGTTAAAGCTTACTCTACGTTGCCCAGTTTGGAAACTCTGTCTTTGAGGAATATGTGAAGGGATATTAAATGATGCCTGAAGGCTTGTGGTGAAAAAGGAAATGACTTCTGATGAAAACTGGAGAGAAGTTTCTCAGCAACTGTTTTGTGATGTGTGTATTCATCTCATAGAGTGAAACCATTCTTTGGATCGAGCACTTTGAAATCATTGTTTTTGTGTAATCTGAGGCTGGACATTTGGGAATCCTTCTTAGAATATGGAGGAGGAAATATCCTCAGGTAAAATCCAGAAGGAAGATTTCTGTGAAACTGCTCTGTGTCGTCTCAATTCCTCTCACTCAGTTAAGACTCTCTTTTCATTGAGCAGTTTTCTAACACTGTTTATGTTTAGCGTGCGGGGGGACATTCAGGAGTGCTTTTAGGCTTAAGGAGAAGAAGGAAATATGTTCAGATCGAAACTGGAGAGAAGCTTTCCTAGGAACTCCTTGTGACATGTGCATTCCACTCACAACGTTATACCTCTCTTCTCATATAGCATCGGGAAACCCTTTTGGAAAAATAGGTATGACGGGATATTGGGGAGGATATTGACACCCATGGTGAAAAGGAAAATAGCCTCAAAAATACTGGAAAAAGTTTTCTGTGAAACTACGTGGTGATATTTTTATTCATGTCATATTTTTAAAGCTTTCTTTACATTGTGCAGCTTGGAAACTCTGTCATGGACGTATCCGCGAAGGGACATTTGGGAACACATTCACGACTATGGTGAAATAGGAAATATATTCAGATAAAAACTGGAAGAAGCTTTCTGTGAATCTGCTTTTTGCTATGTTTATTCATCTCACGTAGATAAATCTTTCTTTACATTACGCAGCTTGGAAACTCTGTCATGCATGGATCCACGAAGGGCATTCGGGAGCACATTCAAGACTATGGTGAAAAGGGAAATATCTTCACATAAAAACCAGCAGGAAGCTTTCTGTGAAACTGCTCTGTGTTGTGTGAATTCCACTTGCACACTTAAGCTTCTATTTGCATTGAGCCATATTCTAACACTGCTTATGTTTAGCGTGTGAAGGGATTTTCAGGAGCGCTTTGAGGCTTATGGTGAAAAAGGAAATATGTTCAGATAGAAAGTGGAGAGAAGCTTTCTGAGGAACTGCTTTTGACGTGTGCTTTCCACATACACTGTTATATCTTTCTTCTCATACAGCATCAGCGAAACCCCTTTGGAGAAAAATTTACCAAGGGATATCCAGGAGCATATTGATGCCTATTGTGAAAGGGGAAATAGCCTCAGATAAAAACAGGAAAGAAGCATTCTGTGAAACTACTCTGTGATATATGTATTCATCTCACATAGATAAAGCTACTTTCACAGTATGCAGCTTGGAAACTCTGACATGGAAGGATCCGCAAAGGTACGTTTGGGAGCACATTCAGGACTATGGTGAAAAAGCAATTATTTTCAGATGAAAACTGGAAAGAAGCTTTCTATGAGTCTGCTTTTTGCTGTGTTTATTCATCTCACATAGATAAAGCTTTCTTTACAACACAGCTTGGTAACTCTGTCAAGGATGGATCCCCGAAGGGACATTTGGGGAGCACATTTAGGACTCTGGTGAAAATGGAAATGTCTTCAGATAAAAACTGGAGAGAAGCTTTCTGAGAAACTGCTTGGTGATGCGTGCATTCCACTGTGGGAGTTATACCTCTTTTCTCATGAGGCAGTGTTTGAACACTGTTCCTGTAAAACCGAAAAAGTAATATCTAGGAGCGCATGGAAGACTACGGTGAAAAGTGGAATATCCTGAAATAAAACCCAGAAGAAGCATTTCAAGAAACTGCTCTCTGACATGTGCATTCATTTTAGAGCTTTAAAGCTTACTCTAAATTTCCCATTTTGGAATGTCTGTCTTTGAGGATTCTGTGAAGGGATATTAATTGACGACTGGAGACCTGTGGTGAGCAAGGAAATGTCTTCTGCTGAAAACTTGAGAGAAGCTTTCTGAGCAACGGCTTTGTGATGTGTGTATTCACCTCAAAGACTTAAATAGTTTTTTATATTGAGCAGTTTGAAATCACTCTATCTGTGGAACCTGAGAAACGACATTTTGGAATGCTCTTAAGAATGTGCTGAAAAAGAAATACCCTCCAATAAAAACCAGAAGGAAGCTTTCTGTGAAACTACTCTGTGTCATGTGAATTCCACTCACACAGTTAAGCTTCTGTTTTCATTGAGCAGTATTCTAACACTGTTTTAGTTTAGGCAGCTAATGGATACTCAGAATGCTTTGAGGATTATGATGAAAATGGAAATATCTTCAGATAGACACTGGAGAGAAGATTTATGAGAAGCTGCTTTGGGACATGTGCATTCCACTCACAGAGTTATATTTTTCTTCTCATAGAGGATGGGGGAATCCCTTTTGGAGAAAAAGCTACCAGGGGACATTCGGGAGTATATGGTCAGCAATGGTGAAAAAGGAAATATCCTCAAACAAAACTGGAAAGAAGCTTTCTGTGAAACTGATTTGTAATAGATATGTTTATTCATCTCACATAAATAAAACTTTATTTCTATTATGCAGTTTTCAAATGCTGTCATGGACGGATTCACGAAGGGACCATCAGGAGCACATTCAGGCCTATGGTGAAACAGGAAATATCTTCAGATAAAAACTGGAGAGAAGCTTTCTGAGAAAGTGCTTTGTGGTGTGTGCATTGCACTCAGGGAGTTATACCTCTCTTCTCATAAGGCAGTGTTTGAGCACTGTTCCCATAAAACCTAAAAAGAGATATTTTGGAGCACACTGACAACTATGGTGAAAAGTGAAATATCCTCAAATAAAACCCAGAAAGAATCGTTAAAAGTAACTGTTCTCTGATATGTGCGTTCATTTCAGAGAGTTAAAGTTTACTATACATTGCCCAGTTTGGAAACTGTATCTTTGAGGAATCTGGGAAGGGATATTAAGTGACGTCCAAAGGCCAGTGGGGAGCAATGAAATGCCTACCATTGAAAACTGCAGAGAAACATTCTGAGCAACTGCTTCATGAGATGTCTATTCATCTCATAAAGGTAAATCATTCTCTGGTTTGAGCAGTTTGAAATCACTGTTTCAGTGGAATCTGAGGAAGGACATTTGGGAACGCTCTTTAGAATTTGGAGAAAGAAATATCCTCAGATAAAAACCAGAAGGAAGCTTTCTATGAAACTGCTATGTGTAGTTTGAATTCCTCTTGCTCAGTTAAGCTTCTCTCTTAATTGAGCAGTTCTCTAACACTGTTTATATTTAGCATGCGAAGGGATATTCGGGAGCGCTTTGAGGGTTACGGTGAAAAAGAAATATGTTCAGAAGGAAACTGGAGAGAAGCTTTTTGAGGAACTGCTTTGTGACGTGTGCATTCCACATACTGTGTTATACCTCTCTTCTCATACATCATCGGGGAAACACTTTTGGACAAAAAGGTACCAAGGGATATTCGAGAGCATATTGACGCCTATGGAGAAAAGGGAAATAGCCTCAGACAGAAACTGGAAAGAATCTTTCTGTGAAACTGCTTTGTGCTATGTGTATTCATTTCCCATAGATAAAGCTTTCTTTACATTACGCAGCTTGGAAACTCTGTCATGGTCAGATCCGCAAAGGGACATTAGGGAGCACATTCAGGGCTGTGGTAAAAATAGTAATATCTTCAGATAAAAACAGGAAAGAAGCTTTCTGTGAATCTGCTTTTTGCTATGTTTATTCATCTCACACAGATAAAGCTTTCTTTACATTATGCAGCTTGAAAGTCCATCATGGATGGATCTGCAAAGGGATATTCAGGATCACATTCAGGCCTATCGTGAAAAAGGAAATATCATCAGATAAAAACTGGAGAGAAGCACTCTGAGAAACAGTTTGGTGATGTGTGCATTCCATTCGGGAGTTACACGTTTTTTTCTCAAAAGGCTCTCTTTGGACACTGTTCCTGTAAAATCACAAAAGTGATATTCAGAGCACATTGAAGACTATGGGAGAAGTGAAATGTTGTCCAATAAAACCCAGAAAGAAGCATTCCAAAAAACTACTCTCTGACATGTCCATTCATTTCACAGAGTTAAACCTTACTCTACATTTCCCCGTTTGGAAAGTCTGTCTGTGAGGATTCTGTGAAGGGATATTAAGTGGCAAAGGGAGGCCTGTGGCGAGCAAGGAAATGTCTTAGGTTGAAAACTGCAGTGAAGCTTTCAGATCAACTCTTTTGTGATGTGTGTATTCGTCTCATAGAGTTAAATCATTCTTTGGATTGAGCAGATTGAAGTCACTGTTTCTGTGGAATCTGAGAAAGGACATTTGTTAATGCTCCTTAGAATATACTGAAAAAGAAATTACCTCAGATAGAAACCAGAATGAAGCTTTCTGTGAAACTGCTCTGAGTCACGTGAATTCCAGTCACACAGTTAAGCTACACTTCTCATTGAGTAGTATTCTACCTTGATTATTGTTTAGTCTGCGAAGGGATATTTGGGAGAGCTTGGAGGCTTATGGTGAAAAAGGGAATATCTTCAGGTAGAAACTGGAGAGAAGCTTTCGGAAGAGCCTCTTTGTGACGTGTGCATTCCACTCACAGAGTTATACTTTTCTTTTCATAGAGGATTGGGGAATCCATTTTGGAGAAAAAGCCCCCAGAGGACCTTCGTGAGTATATGGATGGCTATGGTGAAAAAGGAAATATCCTCAGACAAAAAATGGAAAGAAGAATTCTGTGAAACTGTTTTGTGATAGATATGTTTATTCATCTCACATAGATAAAACTTCCCTTATATTATGCATTTTGGAATCTCTCATGGACAGATCCGTGAAGGGAAATTCGGGAGCACATTCAGGTCTATGGTGAAAAAGCAGATATCTTCAGATAAATACTGCATAGAAGCTTTCTGACAAAGTGCTTTGTGATGTGTGCATTCCACTCAGGGAGTTATACCTCTTTTCTCATAAGGCAGTTTGAAAACTGTTCCTGTACAACTGAAAAAGTGATATTTCAGAGCGCATTGAAGACTAGGGCAAAAAGTGAAATATCCTCAAATAAAACCCAGAAAGAAGTGTTCCAAGAAACTGCTCTCTGATATGTGCACTAATTCCACACTGTTAAAGCTCACCCTGCATTGCCCAGTTTGGAAATTCTGTCTTTGAGGAATCTGTGAAGGGATATTAAGTGGCTCCCAGAGGCTTGTGGTGAGCAAGGAAACGTCTTCCAATGAAAATTGGAGAGAAGCTTTCTGAACAACTGCTTTGTGATGTGTGTAGTCGTCTCATAGAGTTAAACAATTCTTGGGATTGAGCACTTTGAAATCACTGTTTTTGTGGAATCTAAGGAAGGACATTTGTGAACGCTCCTTAGAATATGGAGAAAGAAATATCCTCAGGTAAAATTCAGAAGGAAGCTTTCTGTGAAACTGCTCTGTGTCATCTTAATTCCTCTCACTCAGTTAAGCCTCTCTTTCCTTTCAGCAGTCTTCCAATCCTGTTTATGTTTAGTGAGTGAAGGGATATTCGGGAGTGCTTTGAGGCTTACTGTGAAAAAGGAAATATGTTCAGACCGAAACTGGAGAGAATCATACTGAGGAACTGCTCTGTGATGTGTGCTTTCCACTCACAGTGTTATACCTCTCTTCTCATACAGCATCGGGCACCCCTTTTGGAGGAAAAGGTACCAAGTGATATTCGGGAGCATGTTGATGTCAATGGTAAAAAGAGAAATAGCCTCAGACAAAAACTGGAAAGAAACTTTCTATGAAACTGCTCTCTGATATGTGTATTCATCTCACATAGATAAAGCTTTCATTACATTACACAGATTGGAAACTCTTTCATGGACGGATCCATGAAAGAACATTCGGAGCACATTCAGGAAAATGGTGAAAAAGGAAATATCTTCAGATAAAAACTGGAAAGAAGTTTCTGTGAATCTGCTTTTGCTATGTTTATTCATCTCACATAGATAAAGCTGTCTTTACATTACGCAGCTTGGAAACTCCGTCATGGATGGATCTGTGAAGGCATATTCAGGATCACATTCGTGGCTATGGTGAAAAAGGAAATATCATCAGATAAAGACTGGAGAGAAGCTTTCTGATAAACTGCTTCGTGATGTGTACATTCTACTCAGTGAGTTATAACTCTTTTTTCATAAGGTAGTGTTTGAACACTGTTCCTGTAAAACCAAAAAAGTGATATTTCGGATCTCATAAAGGTCTATGGAGAAAAGTGAAATATCCTCAAATAAAACCCAGAATGAAGCGTTCCAAGAAACTACTCTCTGACAATATGCATTCATTACACAGAGTTAAAGCTTACACTATATTGCCCAGTTTGGAAACTCTGTTTTTGAGGAATCTGCCAAAGGATATTAAGTGGTGCCCGGAGGCCTGTGGTGAGCAAGGAAACGTCTTCCGATGAAAACTGGATAGAAGCTTTCTGAGCAACTGCTTTGTGACGTGTATATTCATCTCATAGAGTGAAATCATTCTTTGGATTAAGCAGTTTGAAATCACTGTTTCTCTGGAATCTGAGGAAGGGCATTTTGGAATGCTCTTTACAATATGGAGAAAGAAGTATCCTCACATAAAAACCAGAAGGAAGCTGTCTGTGAAACTGTTATGTGTCGTGTGAATTCCTCTCACTCAGTTATGCTTCTGTTTCATTGAGTAGTATTCTAACACTGTTTTAGTTTAGTCAGCTAGGGGATACTCGGGAGCACTTTGAGGCTTATGGTGAAAACGGAAATATCTTCAGATAGAAACTGGAGAGAAGATTTCCAAGGAGCTGCTTTGTGACATGTGCATTCCACTCACAGAGTTATATGTCACTTCTCAGAGAGGTTTGGGAAATTCCTTTTGGAGAAAAAGCTACCAGGGGACCTTCGGGAGTATATGGACGGCTATGGTGAAAAAGGAAATATCCTCAGACAAAAACTGGAATGAAGCTTTCAGTGAAACTGCTTTGTGATAGATATGTTTATTCATCTCACATACATAAAACTTTCTTTCTATTATGCAGTTTTGAAACGACGTCATGGATGGATTCCTGAAGGGATCTTCGGGAGCACAGTCAGGCCTATCGTTTAATAGGAAATATCTTCATATAAAAACTGGATACAAGCTTTCGGAGAAACTGCTTTGTGATGTGTGCATTCCACTCAGGGAGTTTTACCTCTTTTCTCATAAGGCAGTGCAGTGTTTGAACACTGTTCCTATAAAACAGAAAAAGTGATATTTGGGAGCGCATTGAAGACTATGGCAAAAAGTGAAATATACTCAAATAAAACCCAGAGAGAAGCATTCCAAGAAACTGCTCTCTGATATGTGAATTCATTTCAGAGAGTTAAAGCTTACTCTACGTTGCCCAGTTTGGAAACTCTGTCTTTGAGGAATCTGTGAAGGGATATTAAGTGTCACCCTGAGGATTGTGGTGAGTAAGGAAACGTCTTCTGATGAAAACTGGAGAGAGGCTTTCTGAGCAACTGCTTGGGATGTGTGTATTCGTCTCATAGAGTTAAACCATTCTTTGGATTGAGCAGTGTGAAATCATTGTTTTTGTGGAATCTGAGGAAGGACATTTGGGAACGCTCCTTAGAATATGGAGAAACAAATATCCTCAGGTAAAATCCAGAAAAATCTTACTGTGAAATTGTTCTGTGTTATCTTAATTTTGCTTGCTCAGTTAAGCTTCTCTTTTCATTGTGCAGTTTTCTAACTCTGTTAGTATTTAGTGTGTGAAGGGATATTTGGGAGTTATTTGAGGATTTTGGTGAAAATGGAAATATGTTCAGACCAAAACTGGAGAGAAGCTTTCCAAAGAACTGCTTTGTGACGTGTGCATTTCACTTATTGTGTTATACTTCTCTTCTTATACAGCATCGGGGAAACCCTTTTGGAGAAAAAGGTACCAAGAGATATTCGGGAGCATGTTGATGCCTATGGTGAAAAGGAAATGGTCTCAGACAAAAACTGGAAAGAAGCTTTCTATGAAACTGCTCTGTGATATGTGTATTCATCTCACATAGATAAAGCTTTCTTTACATTATGCAGCTTAGAAACTCTGTCATGGATGGATCCACGAAGGAACATTCGGGAACATATTCAGGCCCATGGTGAAAAAGAAAATATCGTCAGATAAAAACTGGAGAGAAACTTTCTGTGAAACTGCTTGGTGATGTGTGCATTCCACTCAGGGAGTTATATCTTTTTTCTCATAAGGCTCTGTTTCAACACTGCCTCTGTAAAATTACAAAAGTGATATTCAGAGCACATTGAAGACTATGGCGAGAAGTGAAATGTCGTATAATAAAACCCAGAAAGAAGCATTCCAAGAAACTGCTCTCTGACATGTCCATTCATTTCACAGAGTTAAATCTTTCTCTACATTTCCCAGTTTGGAAAGTCTGTCTTTGAGGATTCTGCGAATAGATATTAAGTGATGACCAGAGGCCTGTAGTGAGCAGGGAAATCTCTTCCATAGAAAACTGTAGAGAAGATTTCCGAGCAACTGCCTGTGATGTGTGTTTTCATCTCATAAAGTTAAATCATTCTTTGGATTGAGAAGTTTGAAATCACTGTTTCTGTGGAACCTGAGAAAGGACATTTGGGAACACTCTTTAGAATATGTTGAAATTGAAATACCCACAGATAAAAACCACAAGTAAGCTTTCTGTGAAACTATTCTAGATCGTACGAATTCCACTCACACAGTTAAACTTTTCTTTTCATTGAGCAGTATTGTACCATTGTTTTTGTTTAGTCTGTGGAGGGATATTCAGGAGCGCTTTGAGGTTTATAGTGAAAACAGAAATATCTTCAGACAGAAACTGGAGAGAGGCTTTCTGAAGAGTTGCTTTGTGACGTGTGTATTCCACTCACAGAGTTATACCTCTCTACTCATAGAGGATTGGGGAATCACTTTTGGAGAAAAAGGAACTAAGGGACACTCGGGAGCACGTGGACGGGTATGGTGAAAAAGGAATTATGCTCAAATAACTACTGGAAAGAAGCTTTCTCTGAAACTGTTTTGTGATAGATATGTTTATTAATCTTGCATAGATAAAAATTTCTTTATATAATGCAGTTTGGAAACCCTGTGATGGACAGATACGTGAAGGGACTTTCGGGAGCACATTCAGCACTATGGTGAAAATGGAAATGTCTTCACATAAAAACTGGAAAGAAACTTTCTGAGAAACTGCTTTGTGATGTGTGCATTCCACTCAGGGAGTTATACCTCTTTTCTCATAAGGCAGTGTTTGAGCACTGTTCCTGTAAAACCGAAAAAGGGATATTTCGGAGCGCATCGAAGACTATGGAAAAAGTGAAATATACTCAAATAAAAACACAGAAAGAAGCATTCCAAGAAACTGCTGTCTGATATGTGCATTCATTTCACAGAGATAAAGCTTACTCTACATTGCCCAGTTTGTAAACTCTATCTTTGAGAAATCTGCGAAGGGATAGTAAATGGCGCCCCAAGGCCTTTGGTGAGCAAGGAAACGACTTCCGTTGAAAACTGGAGAAAAACTTTCTGTGCAACTGCTTTGTGATGTGTGTACTCATGTCACAGAGTGAAATAATACTTTGAATCGATCAGTTTGATGTCACTGTTTCTGTGGAATCTGAGGAAGGACATTTGGGAATGCTCTTTAGAATATGGAGAAGAAAAATAATCAGATAAACAAAAGTAGTTAGCTTTCTGTGAAACTACTATGTGTCGTGTGAATTCCTCTTGCTCTGTTAAACTTCTCTTTTCATTGAGTAATTTTCTAACACTGTTTACTTTCGGCGTGTGAAGGGATATTCGGGAGCACTTTGAGGATTATGGAGAAAAAGGAAATAAGTTCAGATAGAAACTGGCGAGAATCTTTCCGAGGAACTGCTTTGTGACGTGTGCATTCCACTCAGTGTTATACTTCTCTTCTCATCTGGCATCAGGGAAACCCTTTTGGAGAAAAAGGTACCAAGAGATATTCAGGGGCATATTAATGCCTATGGTGAAAAGGGAAAGAGCCTCAGACAGAAACTGGATAGAAGCTTTCTGTGAAACTCCTCTGTGCTATGTGTATTCATCTCACATAGATAAAGCTTTCTTTACATTACGCAGCTTCGAAACTCTGTCATGGACGGATCCACGAAGGGATATTCGGGAGTTCATTCAGGACTATGGTGAAAAGGGAAATATCTTCGGATAAAAACTTGAAAGAAGCATTCTGCGAATCTGCTTTTTGCTATGTTTATTCATTTCATGAACATAATGCATTCTTTACATTACGCAGCTTGGAAACTCTGTCATGGACGGATCCGCAAAGAGCATTCGAGAGCACATTCAGAACTATGGCAAAAAGGGAAATACTTCAGATAAAAACCAAAAGGAAGTTTTCTGTGAAACTGCTATGTGTCGTGAGAATTCTTCTCGCTCAGTTAAACTTCTCTTTTCATTGAGTAGTTTTCTAGCACTGTTTATGTTTAGCATGCGAGGGGATATTCGGAAGTGCTTTCAGTCTTACGGTGAAAAAGGAAATATGTTCAGGTAGAAACTGGAGAGAAGCTTTCTGAGAAACTGCTTTGTGATGTGTGCATTTCACTCAAGGAGTTATACCTCTTTTCTCATAAGGCAGTGTTTGTACACTGTTACTGTAAAACGAAAAAGTGATATTTTGGAACGCATTGAAGACTATGGCGAGAAGTGATATATCCTCAAATAAAACCCAGAAAGAAGCATTCCAAGAATCTGTTCTCGGAAGTATGCATTCAATTCACAGGGTTAAAGCTTACTCTACCTTGCCCATTTTGGAAATACTACCTTTGAGAAAACTGTGAAGTGATATTAAGTGGTGCCCAGAGACCTGTGGGGAGCAAGGAAACGTCTTCTGTTGAAAACTGGAGAGAATCATTCTGAGCAACTGCTTTGTGATGTGTGTATTCATCTCACAGAGTTAAATCATTCTTTGGATTGAGCAGTTTGAAATCACTCTTTATGTGAAACCTGAGAAAGGACATTTGGGAATGCTCTTAAGAATTTGCTGAAAAAGAAATACACTCCGATAAAACCAGAAGAAAGCTTTCTGTGAAACTGCTCTGTGTCATGTGAATTCCACTCACACAGTTAAACTTCTGTTTCATTGAGCAGTATTCTAACACTGTTTTAGTTTCGTCAGCTAAGGGATACTCAGGGGCGTTTAGAGGCTTATGGTGAAAGCGAAAATATCTTCAGATAGAAACTGGAGAGAAGATTTCCGAGGAGTTGCTTTGTGAGTGTGCATTCCACTCAGAGAGTTATACTTTTCTTCTAATAGAGGATTGCGGAATCTCTTTTGGAGGAAAATCTACCGGGGGACATTTGGAAGTATATGGACTGCTGTGGTGAAAAAGAACATATCCTCAGACAAAAACTGGAAAGAAGCTTTCTGTGAAACTGCTTTGTGATAGATATGTTTATTCATCTCACATAGATAAAACTTTCTATTATGCAGTTTTGAAACTTCATCATGGACTGATCGTCGAAGGGATATTTAGGAACAGATTCAGGCATATGGTGAAATAGGAAATATCTTCAGAGAGAAACTGGAGAGAAGCTGAGAAACTGCTTTCTGATGTATGAATTCCACTCAGGGAGTTATACATCTTTTCTCATAAGGCAGTGTTTGATCACTGTTCCTGTAAAATGAAAAAAGTGATATTTCAGAGCGCATTGAAGACTATGGCAAAAAGTGAAATATCCTGAAATGAAACCCACAGAGAAGCATTCCAACAAACTGCTCTCGGATATATGCATTCATTTCACAGAGTTAAAAGTTACTCCACGTTGTCCAGTTGGGAAACTCTGTCTTTGAGGAATTTGTGAAGGGATATTAAGTGGTGCCAGGAGGCTTCAGGTGAGCAAGGAAACGTCTTCCAATGAAAAGTGGTGAGAAGTTTCTGAGCAACTGCTTTGTGATGTGTGTATTCGTGTCATAGAGTTAAACCATTCTTTAGATTGAGCAGTTTCAAATCACTGTTTTTGTGGAATCTTGAGGAAAGATATTTGGGAACACTCCTTAGAATATGGAGAAAGAAATGTCCTCAGGTACAATCCAAAAGGAAGCTTTCTGTGAAACTGCTCTGTTTTGTCTTAATTCTTTCACTCAGTTAAGCCTCCCTTTTCATTGAGCAGTTTTCTAACCTTGTTTATGTTCAGCATGTGAAGGGATATTCAGGAGTGATTGGAGGCTTACGGTCAAAAAGGAAATATGTTCAGATCAAAACCGGAGAGAAGCTTTCTGAGGAACTGCTTTCTAACGTGTGCATTCCACTCACAGTGTTATACCTCTCTTCTCATACAGCATCGGGGGAACCCTTTTGGAGAAAAAGGTACCAAGTGATATTTGGGAGCATGTTGATGTCTATGATGAAAAGGGAAATAGCCTCAGACAAAAACTGGAAAGAAGCTTTCTATGAATTCTATGAAACTATTCTGTGATATGTGTATTCACCCCACATAGATAAAGCTTTCTTTACATTTCACAGCTTGGAAACTCTGTCATGGATAGATCCACAAATGGACATTCGGGAGAACATTCAGGACTATGGTGAAAAGGAAATATCTTAGATAAAAACTGGAAAGAAGCTTTCTCTGAATCTGGTTTTTGCTATGTTTATTCATCTAACATAAATAAAGCTTTCTTTACATTGCACAGCTTGGAAACCCCATCATGGATGGATCTCCGACATGTCCATTCATTTCACAGAGTTAAAGCGTACTCTACATTTCCCATTTTGGAAAACTGTCTTTGAGGATTCTGGGAAGGGATATTAAGTGGCAACTGGAGGCCTGTGGCGTGCAAGAAAATGTCTTCTGTTGAAAATTGAGAGAAGCTTTCTGAGCAACTATTTTGTGATGCTTGTATTCATGTCATAGAGTTAAATCATTATTTGGATTGAGCATTTGAAATCACTGTTTCTGTGGTATCTGAGAAAGGACATTTGGAAACGCTCTTTAGAGTATCCTGAAAAAGAAATAACCTCAGAAAGAAACCAGAAGGAAGCTTTCTGTGAAACTGCTCTGTGTATCGTGATTTCTGCTCACACAGTTAAGCTTCTCTTTTCATTGAGCAGTATTCTAACACTGTTTTTGTTTAGTCTGTGAAAGGATATTAGGGAGTTCTTTAAGGTTTACGGTGAAAAAGGAAATATCTTCAGATTGAATCTGGAGAGCTTTCCGAGTAGCTACTTTGTGACGTGTGCATTCCACTCACAGAATTATACCTTTCATCTACTAGAGGATGGGGGAATCCCTTTTGGAGAAAAAGCTACCAGGGTACATTCGGGAGTATATGGACGGCTATGGTGAAAAAGGAAATATCCTCAGACAAAAACTGGTAAGAAGCTTTCTGTGAAAGTGCTTTGTGATAAATATGTTTATTCATCTCACATAGATAAATTTTCTTTCTATTACACAGTTTGGAAACGCCGTCATGGACGGATTCATGAAGGGACATTTGGGAGCACATTCAGGCCTAAGGTGAAAAAGGAGATATTTTCAGATAAAAACTGAAGAGAAGCTTTCTGAGAAACCGCTTTCTGATGTGTGCTTTCCACTCAGGGAGTTGTACCTCTTTTCTCATAAAGCAGTGTTTGATCACTGTTCCTGTAAAACTGAAAAAGTGATATTTCGGAACGCATTGAAGACTATGGTGAAAAGTGAAATATCCCCAAGTAAGACCCAGAAAGAAGTGATCCAAGAAACCGCTCTCTGATATGTACACTCCTTTACAGAGTTAAAGCTTGCTCTACGTTGCCCAGTATGGAAAGTCTGTCTTTGAGGTATCTGTGAAAGGATATTAAGTGGCACCTGGAGGCTTGTGGTGAGCAAGGAAACGTCTTCTGGTAAAAACTGGAGAGAAGCTTTCTGAGCAACTGTTTTGTGATGTGTGTATTCATCTTATAGAGTCAAACCATTCTTTGGATTGAGCACTTAGAAATCACTGTTTTTGTGAAATCTGAGTAAGGACATTTGGGAACCCTCCTTAGAATACAGAGAATGAAACATCCTCTGGTAAAATCCAGGAGGAAGCTTTCTGTGAAACTGCTCTGTATCTTCTTAATTCCTCTCACTCAGTTAAGCCTCTTTTTTCATTGAGCAGTTTTCTAACCCTGTTTATGTTTAGCTTCTGAAGGATTATTCGGGAGTGCTTTGAGGCCAACAGTGAAAAAGGAAATATGTTCAGACCGAAACTGGAGAGAAGCTTTCCGAAGAACTACTTTGTGGCGTGTGCATTCCACTCACAGGATTATACCTCTCTTTTCATACAGCATCGAGGAAACCCTTTTGGAGGAAAATGTACCAAGTGATATTCCGGAGCATGTTGATGCCTATGGTGAAAACGGAAATAGCCTCAGACAAAAACTGGAAAAAAGTTTTCTATGAAACTGCTTTGTGATATGTGTATTCATCTCATGTAGATAAAGCTTTCTTTACATTACGCAGCCTGGAAACTCTGTCATGGACGGAACCATGAAGGGACATTTGGGAGCACGTTCAGGACTATGACAAAAAAGGAAATATATTCAGATTAAAACAGGAAACAAGCTTTCTGTGAATCTGCTCTTTGCTATGTTTATTCATCTCACATAGATAAAGCTTTCTATACATTACTCAGCTTTGAAATGTTGTCATGGATGGATCCGCAAAGAGATATTCGGGATCACATTTGGGCCTTGGTGGAAAAGGAAATATCGTCAGATAAAAACTGGAAAGAAGCTTTCTGAGAAACTGCTTTGTGATGTATGCATTCCAATGAGGGAGTTACTCCTTTGTTCTCATAAGGCTCAGTTTGAACACTGTTCCTCTAAAACTGAAAAAGCGATATTTGGAGGACATTGAAGACTATGGTGAAAATTGAAATGTCATCAAATAAAACCGGGAAAGAAGCATTTCAAGAAACTGCTCTCTGAAATGTCCATTCATTTCAGAGAGTTAAAGCTTACTCTACATTTCCCAGTTTGGAAAGTCTGTCTTTGAGGATTCTGCAAATAGATATTTAGTGGCGAACTGAGACCTGTGGCGAGCAAGGAAATGTCTTCCGTTCAAAAATGGAGAGAAGCTTTCCGAGCAACTGCTTTGGGATGTGTGTATTCCTCTCATATAGTTAAATCATTCTTTGGTTTCAGCAGTTTGAAATCACTCTTTGTGTGGAACGTGAGAAAGGACATTTGGGAACGCTCTTAAGAATATGCTGAAAAAGAAATATCCTCCGATAAAAACCAGAAAGAATCTTTAGTGAAACTGCTCTGTGTCATGTGAATTCCACTCCCATAGTTAAGCTTCTGTTTTCATTGAGCAGTATTCTGACAGTTTTAGTTTAGTCAGCTAAGGGATACTCGGGAGCGCTTTGAGGCTTATGATGAAAATGGAATATCTTCAGATAAAAATTGGAGAGAAGATTTACGAGGAGCTGCTTCATGACGTGTGCATTCCACTCAGGAGTTACATTTTTCTTCTCATAGAGGATTGGGGAATCCCTTTTGGAGAATATGCTACCAGGGGACATTCGCAAGTATAAGAATGGCTATGGTGAAAAAGGAAATATCCCCAGACAAAAACTAGAAAGAAGCTTTCTGTAATACTGCTTTGTGATAGATTTGTTTATCATCTCACATAGATAAAACTTTCTTCCTATTATGCAGTTTTGAAACACCATCATGGACGAATTCGTGAAGGGACATTCAGGAGCACATTCAGGCCTATGATGAAAAAGGAAATATTCAGATAAAAACTGGAGAGAAGCTTTCTGATAAACTGCTTTGTGATGTCTGTATTCATCTCATAGAGTTAAACCATTCTTTGCATTGAGCAGTTTCAAATCACTGTTTCTCTGGAATCTAAGGAAGGACATTTGGGAATGCTCTTTGGAATATGGAGAAAGTAATATCCTCAGGTAAAAACCAGAAGGAAGCCTTCTGTGAAACTGCTCTGTATCATCTTAATTCATCTCACTCAGTTAAGCCTCTCTTTTCATTGAGCAGTTTTCTAACACTGTTGGTGTTTAGCGTGCGAAGGGATATTCGGGAGCACTTTGAGGCTTATGGTGAAAAAGGAAATATTTTCAGAGAGAAACTGGAGAGAAGCCTTCTGAGGAACTACTTTGTGACGTGTGCATTCCACTGTTATACCTCTAATCTCAAACAGCATTGGGGAAACCCTTTTGGAGAAAAAGGTACCAAGTGATATACGGGAGCATATTGACAGCAATGGTGAAAAGGGAAATAGCCTCAGACAAAAACTGGAAAGAAGCTTTCTGTGAAACTGCTCTGTGATATGTGTATTCATCTCACATAGATAAAGCTCCCTTTACATTATGCAGCTTGGAATCTTTGTCATGGATGGATCCGTGAAGGGAGATTCGGGAGCACATTCAGGACTATGGTGAAAAAGGAAATATCTTCAGATAATAACTGGAAAGAATCTTTCTTGAATGTGTTTTTAGTTACGTTTAGTCATCTCAGATAGATAAAGCTTCCTTTACATTATGCAGCTTGGAAACTCCATCATAGATGGGTACATGAAGGGACATTCGGGAGCACATTCAGGCCTACGGTGAAAATGGAGATATCTTCAGATAAAAACTGGATAGAAGCTTTCTGAGAAACTGTTTTGTGATGTTTGCATTCCACTCAAGGAGTTATGCCTCTTCTCTCATAAGGCAATGTTTGAACACTGTTCCTGTAAAACCGAAAATGTGATATTTCGGAGTGCATTGAAGATTATGGTGAAAAGTCAACTATCCTCTAATAATACCCAGAATGAAGTGTTCCAAGAAACTGCTCTCTGATATGCGTATTCATTTCACAGAGTTAAAGCTTACTCTACATTTCTCAGTTTGGAAATTCTGTCTTTGAGGAATCTCTGAAGGGATATTAAGTGGTGCCCAGAGGCCTGTGATGAACAAGGAAATGTCTTCCAATGAAAATTGGAGAGAAACTATCTGAACAATTTCTTCATGGTATGTGTATTCGTCTCGTAGTATTAAATCATTTCTTGGATTGAGCAGTTTCAAATCACTCTTTCTGTGGAATCTGAGGAAGTACATTTGAGAACGGTGTTTAGAGTATGGAGAAATCCTCTGATAAAAGCCAGAAGGAAGCTTTCTGTGAAACTGCCATCTGTCGTGTGAATTCCTCTCACTCAGTTAAAATTCTCTGTTTACTGAGCAGTTTTCAAGCACTGTTTATGTTTAGCATACAAACAGATATACGGGAGCACTTTAGGCTTAGGGAGAAAAAGGATATATGCTCAGGAATAAACTTGAGAGAAGCTTTCCGTGGAATTTCTCTGTGACCTGTGCATTCCACTCACAGTGATATACCTCTCTTCTCATACAGCATCCGGCAAACCCTTTTGGAGAAAAAGGTACCAGGGGATATTTGGGAGCATATTGATGCCTATGGTGCAAAGGGAAGTAGAATCTGACAAAAATTGGAAAGAATCTTTCTGTAAAGCTGCTCTGTGCTATGTGTTTTCATTTCACATAGATAAAGCTTTTTTTTTATTATGCAGCTTGGAAACTGTGTCATGGTCGGATCCACGAAGGGACATTCGGGAGCACATTCAGGACTATGGTAAAAATGGTAATATCTTCAGATAAAAACTGGAAAGAAGCTTTCGGTGAGTCTGCTTTTTGCTACATTTATTCATTTCACATAGATAAAGATTTCTTTACATTACGAAGCTTGGAAACTCTGTCATGGATGGATCTGTGAAGGGATATTCGGGAGCACATTCAGGCCTAAGATGAAATGGGAAATATCGTCACATGAAAACTGGAGAGAAGCTTTCTGAGAAACTGCTTGGTCATGTGTGTATTCCACTCAGGGAGTTATGCCTCTTTTCTCATAAGGCAGTGTTTGAACACTGTTCCAGTAAAGCAGAAAAAGTGATATTTTGGAGTGCATTGAAGACTATGGCGAAAAGTGAAATATCCTCAAATAAAACCCAGAAAGAAGCCTTCCAAGAAACTGCTCTCTGATATGTGCATTCATGTCACAGAGTTAATGCATACTCTACATTGTCCAGTTTGGAAACTCTGTCTTTGAGGAATCTGTGAAGGGATATTAAGTGTCGCCTGGAGGTCTGTGTTGAGCAAGGAATTGTCTTCCATTGAAAACTGGAGAAACGCTTTCTGAGCAAATGTTTATGACCTGTTATTCATCTCATGGTGTTAAATCATTCTTTGAATTGAGCAGTTTGAAATCACTGTTTCTGTGGAACCTGAGAAGGGACATTTAGGAACCCTCTTTAGAATATGCTGAAAAAGAAATACCCTCAGATAAAAACAAGAAGTAAGCTTTCTGTGAAACTGTTATGTTTCGTGTGAATTCTTCTCACTCAGCTAAGCTTCTCTTTTCATTGACCACTTTTCTAACACTGTTTTTGTTTAGTGTACGAACTGATATTCGGGTGCATTGTGAGGCTTATGGTGAAAAAGGAAATATGATCAGATCGAAACTGGAGAGAAGTTTTCCAAGGAATTGTTGTGATGTGTGCATTCCACTCACAGTGTTATACCTTTCTTCTCATATGGCATCGGGGAAACAATTTTGGAGAAAAAGGTACCAAGGGATATTCAGGAGAATATTGACACCTACGGTGAAAATGGAAATAGCCTCAGACAAAAACTGGAAAGAAGCTTTCTGTGAAACTGCTTTGTGATATGTGTATTCATCTCACATAGGTAAAGCTTTCTTTACATTACGCAGCTTCAAAACTCTGTCATGGACGGATTTGCAAAGGGACATTCGGGAGCACATTCAGGATGATGGTGAAAAAGGAAATATCTTCAGATAAAAACCAGAAAGAAGCTTTCTGTGAATCTGCTTTTTGCTATGTTTATTCATCTCATGTAGATAAAGCTTTCTTTACATTATGCAGCTTGGAAACTGTCATGGACAGATACGTGAAGGGCATTTGGGAGTACATTCAGGACTATGGTGAAAAGGGAAATATCTTCAGATAAAAACCAGAAGGAAGCTTTCTGTGAAACTGCTATGTGTCATGTGAATTCCTCTCACTCAGTTAAGCTTCTCTTTTCATTGAGCAGTTTTCCAAAACTGTTTATGTTTAACGTGCAAAGGGATATTCGGGAGGGCTTTGAGGCTTATGGTGAAAAAGGAAATATGTTCAGATAGAAACTGTAGAGAAGCTTTCCGAGGCACTGCTTTGTGACGTGTGCATTCCACTCAAAGTGTTATACCTCTCTTCTCATACAGTATCGGGGAAACCCTTTTGGAGAAATAGGTACCAAGGGATATTGGGGAAGATATTGAAGCCTAAGGTGAAAAGGGAAATAGCCTCAGGCAAAAACTGGATAGAAGCTTTCTGTGAAACTGCTTTGTGATATGTGTATTCATCTCACCTAGCTAAAGCTTTCTTTATATTATGCAGCTTGGAAACTCTGTCATGGACAGATCTGCAAAGGGATATTTGGGAGCATATTCAGGAGTATGGTGAAAAAGGAAATATTTTCAAATAAAAACTGGAAAGAAGTTTTCTGTGAATCTGCTTTTTGCTATGTTTATTCATCTCACGTCAACAAAGCTTTCTTTACATTACACAGTTTGGAAACTCTGTCATGGACAGTTCTGCAAAGGGACATTCGGGAACACGTTCAGGATGATGGTGAAAAAGGAAATATATTCAGATAAAAACTGGATAGAAGCTTTCTATGAATGTGCTTTTTGCTATGTTTATTCATCTCACGTCAACAAAGGTTTCTTTACATTACACAGTTTGGAAACTCTGTCTTGGACAGTTCTGCGAATGGACATTCGGGAGCACATTCAGGATGATGGTGAAAAAGGAAATATATTCAGATAAAAACTGGATAGAAGATTTCTGTGAATCTGTTTTTTGCTATGTTTATTCATTTCACATAGATAAAGCTTTCTTTACATTACCCAGCTTTCAAATTCCATCATGGAGGGATCGGCAAAGGGATATTTGGGATCACTTTCAGGCCTATGGTGACAAAGGAAATATCTTCAGATAAAAACTGGAGAGAAGTTTTCAGAGAAACTGCTTTGTGATGTGTGCATTCCACTCAGGGAGTTATACCTCTTTTCTTTTAAGGCAGTGTTTGAACACTATTCCTGTAAAACCAAAAAAGTGATATTTCAGAATGTATTGAGGATTATGGCGAAAAGTGAAATATCCTCAAATAAAATCCAGAAAGCAGCATTGCAAGAAACTGCTCTCTGATATGTGCATTCATTTCGCACAGTTAAAGCTTATTCTACATTGCCCAGTTCTAAAACTCTGTCTTTGAGGAATCTGCGAAGAGGTATTAAGTGGCACCCGGAGGCCTGTGGTGAGCAAGGAAATGCCTTCCAGTGAAAACTGGAGAGAAGCTTTCTGAGCAACTGCTTTGTGATGTGTGTATTCATCTCATAGAGTTAAAGCATTCTTTGGATTGAGTACTTTGAAATCACTATTTTTGTGGAATCTGATGAAGGACGTTTTGGAATTCTCTGTAGAATATGGAGAAAGGAATATCCTCAGATAAAAACCAGAAGGAAGCTTCCTGTGAAACTGCTATGTGTCATGTGAATTCCTCTGGCACATTTAAGCATGTCTTTTTATTGAGCAGTATTCTAACACTGTTTATGTTTAGTGTGCAAAGGTATATTCAGAAGCGCTTTGAAGCTTACGATGAAAAACGAAGTATGTTCAGATACAAACTGGAGAGACACTTTCCGAGGAACAGCTTTTGATGTGTGCATTCCACTCACAGTGATATACCTCTCTTCTCATACAGCATCGGGGAAACCCTTTTGGAGAAAAAAGTACCATGGGATATTCAGGAGCATATTGACGCCTATGGTGAAAAGTTAAATAACCTCACACAGAAACTGAAAACAAGATTTCTGTGAAACTGCTCTGTGATATGTGTATTCATCTCACATAGATAAAGCTTTCTTTACATTACACAGCAGGAAAACTCTGTCATGGACGGATCCACGAAAGGACATTCGGGAGCACATACAGGACTACGGTGAAAGGGGAAATATCTTCAGATAAAAACTGGAAAGAAGCTTTCTGTGGATCTGCTTTTTACTGTGTTTATTCATCTCACATAGATGAAGCTTTCTTTACATTACTCAGCTTGGAAACTCCGTCATGGACGAACCGCGAAGGAACATTCGGGAGAACATTCAGGCCTATGGTGAAAAAGGAAATATCCAAGACAAGCACTCGAAAGAAGATTCTGTGAAACTGCTTTGTGATAGATATATTTATTCATCTCACATAGATAAAACTTTCCTTATATTAGGCAGCGTAGAAACTCCGTCAAGGATGGATTTGCGAAGGGACATTTGGGAGCACATACAGGCCTACGGTGAAAAAGGAGATATCTTCAGATAAAAACTGGAGAGAAGCTTTCTGAGAAACTGCTTTGTGATTGGTGCATTCCACTCAGGGAGTTATACCTCTTTTCTCATAAGGCAGTGTTTGAACACTGCTCCTGTAAAACAAAACAAAAAAATAATAATATTTCGGAGTGCATGGAAGACTATGGCAAAAAGTGAAATATCCTGAAATAAAACCCAGAAAGAAGTGTTCCAGGAAACTGCTCTCTGACGTGTGCATTCGTTTCAGAGAGTTAAAGGTTACTCTAAATTTCCCAGTTAGGAAAGTCTCTCTTTCAGGATTCTGTGAAGGGATATTTAGTGGCGACAGGTGACCTGTGGCTAGCAAGGAAGTGTCTTCCGTTGAAAACTGGAGAGAGGCTTTCTGAGCAACTGCTTTGTGATGTGTGTATTCACCTCATAGAGTTAAACCATTCTTTGAATTGAGCAGAGTGAAATCACTGTTTTTGTGGAATCTGATGAAGGACATTTGGGAACGATCCTTAGAATATGGAGAAACAAATATCTTCAGGTAAAATCCAGAAGGAAGCTTTCTGTGAAACTGCTCTGTGTCGTCATAATTCCTCTCACTCAGTTAAGCCTCTCTTTTCATTGCATTTTTCTAACTCTGTTTATGTTTAGTGTGTGAAGGGATATTCAGGAGCGATATGAGGCTTATGGTGAAAAAGGAAATATGTTCAGACCGAAACTGGACAGAAGCTTTCTGAGGAACTGCTTTGTGATGTGTGCATTCCACTCACAGTGTTATAACTCTCTTCTCATATAGCATCGGGGAAATCCTTTTGGGTTTCCAAGGTACCAAGTGATATTCGGGAGCATGTTGATGCCTATTGTGAAAAGGGAAATAGCCACAGACAAATACAAGAAAGAAGCTTTCTATGAAACTGCTCTGTGATATGTGTATTCATCTCATATAGATCAAGCTTTCTTTACATTACACAGCTTGGAAACTCTGTCATGGATGGATCCACGAAGGGACATTCGGGAGTACATTCAGGACTATGGTGAAAAAGGAAATATCTTCAGAGAAAAACTGGAAAGAAGCTTTCTGTAAATCTGCTTTTTGCTATGTTTCTTCATCTCACTTAGATAATGCTTCTTTCTTTACATTACGCAGCTTGGAAACTCTGTCATGGATGGATCCACAAAGGGATATTCGGAATCACATTCAGGCCTATGGTGAAAAAGAAAATATCATCAGATAAAAAATGGAGAGAAGCTTTCTGAGAAACTGCTTGGTGATGTGTGCATTCCACTCAGGGAGTTTTACCTTTCTTCTCATAAGACATTGTTTGAACTCTGTTCCTGTAAAATTAAAAATGTGATATTCGGAGCACATTGAAGATTATGTCAAAAAGTGAAATGTCATCAAATGAAACCCAGAAAGAAGCATTCCAAGAAAAGGCTCTGTGACCTGTCCATTCATTTCACAAAATTAAAGCTTACTCTATATTTCCCAGTTTGGGTAGTCTGTCTTTGAGGATCCTGCGAAGGGATATTATGTGGCAACCGGAGGCCTGTGGCGAGCAAGGAAATGTCTTCCATTGAAAACTCAAGAGAAGCTTTCTGAGCAACTGCTTTGTGATGTGTGTATTCATCTCATAAAGTTAAATCATTCTTTGGATTGAGCAGTTTGAAATCACTCTTTCTGTGGAACCTGAGAAAGGAAATTTGGGAACTCTCTTAAGAACATGCTGAAAAAGAAATACCCTCCAATAACAATCAGAAGAAAACTTTTTGTAAAACTATTCTATGTCATGTGAATTCCATTCACACAGTTAAGATTCTGTTTTCATTTAGCAGTATTCTAACACTGTTTTAGTTTAGTCAGCTAAGGGATACTCGGGAGCCCTTTGAGGGGGAAATATCTTCATAGAAAATGGAGAGAAGATTTCCGAGGAGCTGCTTTGTGACATGTGCATTCCACTGACAGAGTTGTACTTTTCTTTTCATAGAGGATTGGGGAATCCCTTTTGGAGAAAAAGATACCAGGGGACATTCTGGTGTATATGGACGGCTGTGGTAAAAAAGGAAATATCCTCAGACAAAAACTGGAAAAAACTTATGTGAAACTGCTTTGTTATTGATATGTTTATCCATCTCACATAGATAAAACTTTCTATTTCACAGTTTGGAAACGCCGTCATTGACGGATTCATGAAGGGACATTCGGGAGCACATTCAGGTCAATGGTGAGACAAGAAATATCTTCAGAAAAAAACTGGAGAGAAGTTTTCTGAGAAACTGCTTTGTGATGTGTGAATTACACTAAGGGAATTATACCTCTTTTCTCATAAGGCAGTTTTGAACACTGTTCCTGTAATACCAAAAAAGTGATATTTCAGAGCGCATTTAAGACTATGGCAAAAAGTGAAATATCCTCAAATAAAACCCAGAAAGAAGCATTCCAATAAATTGATTTCTGATATGTGCATTCATTTCACAGAGATAAAGCTTCCTCTACATTGCCCAGTCTTGAAAATCTGTCTTTGAGGAATCTGCGAGGGGATATTAAGTGATGCCTGGAGGCCTGTGTTGAGCAAGGAAATCTCTTCCATTGAAAACTGTAGAGAAGCTTTGTGAGCAAATCATTCTTTGGTTGAGTAGTTTGAAATCACTGTTTCTGTGGAACCTGAGAAAGGACATTTGGGAACACTCTTAAGAATATGCTGAAAAAGAAATACCCTCAGATAAAAACCAGAAGTAAGCTTTCTGTGAAACTGCTCTGAATCGTGCAAATTCCACTCACACAGTTAAAATTCTCTTTTCATTGTGCAGTATTGTACCATTGTTTTTGTTTAGCCTGTGAAGGGATATTCAGGAGCACTTTGAGGTTTATGGTGAAAACAGAAATATCTTCAGATAGAAACTGGAGAGAAGCTTTCTGAAGAGTTGTTTTGTGACGTGTGCATTCCACTCACAGAGTTATACATTTCTACTCATAGAGGATTGGGGAATCACTTTTGGAGAAAAAGCTATTGAGGGACATTCAGGAGTACACGGACGGCTGTGGTGAAAAAGAAGTATGCTCAAACAAAAACTGGAAAAAAGCTTTCTTTGAAGCTGCTTTGTGATAGATATTTTTCTTCATCTCACATAGATAAAACTTTCTTTATATAACGCAGTGTGGAAACTCTGTGATGGACAGATCCACGAAGGGACATTCGGGAGCACAATCAGCACTATGGTGAAAATGGAAATATATTCAAATAAAAACCGGAGAGAAGCTTTCTGAGAAACTGCTTTGTGATGTGTGCATTCCACTCAGGGAGTTATACTTTTTTTCTCATAAGGCAGTTTTTGAACACTCTTCCTGTAAAACTGAAAAGGTTATATCTCGAAGCCCATTGAAGATTGTGGCAAAAAGTGAAATATCCTCAAATAAAACCCAGAAAGAAGAATATCAAGAAACCGCTCTCTGATATGTGCATTCATTTTACAGAGTTAAAGCTTACTCTACATTACCCAGTTTGGAAACTCTGTCTTTGAGGAATTAGGGAAAGGATATTAAGTGGCACCCAGAGGCCTGTGGTGAGCAAGGAAACGTCTTCTGATGAAAACTGAAGAAAAGCTTTCTGAGAAACTGCTTGGTGATGTGCTCATTCCACTCAGGGATTTACACCTTACTTCTCATAAGGCACTGTTGAACAATGTTCCTGTAAAACTAAAAAAGTGATATTTGGAGCACATTGAAGACTATGGCGAAAGTGAAATGTTGTCAAATAAAACCCAGAAAGAAACATTCCAAGAAACTGCTCTCAGACATTCCATTCATTTCACAGAGTTAAAGCTTACTCTACATTTCCCAGTTTGGAAAGTCTGTCTTTGAGGATTCTGGGAAGGGATATTAAGTGGCAACCGGAGGCCTCTGGTGAGCAAGGAAATGTCTTCCATTGAAAATTGGAGGGAAACTTTCTGAGCAACACTTTTATGATGTTTGTATGCACCTTATAGAGTTAAACCACTTTTTGGATGGAGAAGTATGAAATCACTGTTTCTGTGGAATCATAGGAAGGACATTTGGGAATGCTCTTTAGAATATGGAGAAAGAAATATCCTCATATAAAAACCAGAAGTAAGCTTTCTGTGAAACTGCTATGTGTCATTGAATTCCTCTCACTCAGTTAAGCTTGTCTTTTCATTGAACAGTTTTCTAACACTGTTTATGTTTAGCATGCAAAGCGATATTCGCGAGTATTTTGATGCTTATGAGGAAAAATGATATATGTTCAGATAGATACTGGAGAGAAACTTTCCATGGAACTGCTTAGTGACGTGTGCATTGCACTCACAGTGTTATACGTCTCTTCTCATACAGCATCGGGGAAACCCTTTTGGGGAAAAATTTACCAAGGGATATCCAGGAGCATATTGATGCTTATTTTGAAAAGGGAAATAGCCTCAGACAAAAACTGGAAAGAAGCCTTCTGTGAAACTGCTCTGTGATATATGTATTCATCTCACACAGATAAAGCTTCCTTTACAGTACGCATCTTGGAAACTCTGTCATGGAGGGATCCATGAAGGAACATTCGGGAGCACATTCAGGAGTATGGTGAAAAAGGAAATATTTTTAGATGAAAACTGGAAAGAAGCTTTCTGTGAATCTGCTTTTTGCTATGTTTATTCATTTCACATAGATAAAGCTTTCTTTACATTACGCAGCTTGGTAACTCTGTCATGGACGGATCCCCAAAGGGACACTCGGCAGCATATTCAGGACTATGGTGAAAATGGAAATACCTTCAGATAAAAACCGGAGAGAAGCTTTCTGAGAAACTGCTTTGTGATGTGTGCATTCCACTCAGGGAGTTATACCTCTTTTCTCATAAGGCAGTTTTGAACACTGTTCCTGTAAAACTGAAAAAGTGATATTTCGGAGCGCATTGAAAACTATGGTAAAAAGTGAAATATACTCAAATAAAACCCAGAAAGAAACGATCGAAGACACTGCTCTCTGATATGTGCATTCATTTCACAGAGATAAAGCTTACTCTACATTGCCCAGTTTTGAAACTCTATCTTTGAGAAATCTGCAAAGTTATAGTAAGTGTCGCCCGGAGGCCTTTGGTGAGCAAGGAAACGTCTTCCGTAGAAAACTGAAGGGAGACTTTCTGTGCAATTGCTTTGTGATGTGTGTATTCATCTAATAGAGTGAAATCATACTTCTAATTGAGCAGTTTGATATCACTCTTTCTGTTGATCTGAGGAATGACATTTGGGAACACTCTTTAGAATATGGAGAAAGAAATATAATCACATAAACAAACGTAGGAAGCTTTCTGTGAAACTACTATGTGTCGTGTGAATTTCTTTTGCACAGTTAAACTTTTCTTTTCTTTGAGCAATTTTCTAACACTGTTTATTTTCAGCTTGTGAAGGGATATTCGGGAGCACTTTGAGGCTTACAGAGAAAAAGGAAATATGTTCAGATAGAAACTGCCGAGAAGCTTTCCAGGGAACGGCTTTGTGACGTGTGCATTCCACTCACAGTGTTATACCTCTTTTCTGATACAGCATCAGGGAAACCCTTTTGGAAAAAAAGGTACCAAGAGATATTCGGGGGCATATTAATGCCTATGGTGAAAAGGGAAATAGCCTCAGACAGTAACTGGATAGAAGCTTTCTGTGAAACTACTCTGTGTTATGTGTATTCATCTCACATATATAAAGCTTTCTTTACATTACGCAGCTTCGAAACTCTGTCATGGACAGATCCACGAAGGGATATTCGGGAGCACATTTAGGACTATGGTGAAAAAGGAAATATCTTCGGATATAAACTGGAAAGAAACTTTCTGTGTATCTGCTTTTTGCTATGTTTATTCATTTCACATAAATAATGCTTTCTTTACATTACACAGCTTGGAAACTTTGTCGTGGACGGATCCGTGAAGGGCATTTGGGAGTACATTCAGAACTATGGTGAAAAGGGAAATATCTTCAGATAAAAACCAGAAGGAAGCTTTCTGTGAAACTGCTATGTGTTGTGTGAATTCCTCTTGCTCAGTAAAACTTCTCTTTTCATTGAGCCGTTTTCTAACAATGTTTAGGTTTACATGTGAAGGGATATTCGGGAGTTCTTTGAGTCTTATAGTGAAAAAGGAAATATGTTCAGGTAGAAACTGGAGAGAAGCATTCTGAGAAACTGCTTGGCATTCCACTAAGGGAGTTATACCTTTCTTCTCATAAGCACTGTTTGAATACTGTTTCTGTAAAACTAAAAAAGTGATACTTGGAGCACATTGAAGACTATGGTGAAAAGTGAAATGTCGTCCAATAAAACACTGAAAGAAACATTCCGAGAAACTGTTCTCTGACACGTCCATTCTTTTCACACAGTTAAAGCTTACTCTACATATCCTAGTTTGGAAAGTCTATCTTTGAGGATTCTGCGAAGGGATATTAACTGGCAATCGGAGGACTGTGATGAGCAAGGTAATGTCCTCCATTGAAAATTGGAGAGAAGCTTTCTGAGGTACTATTTTGGGATGTTTGTATTCATCTCATAGAGTTACATCACTCTATGGATTGAGCAGTTTGAAATCACCGTTTCTGTGGAATCTGAGAAAGGACATTTGGGAATGCTCTTTAGAATATCCTCAAAAAGAAATAACCTCAGATAGAGAGCAGAAGGAAGCTTTCTGTGAAACTGCTCTGTCACGTGAATTCCACACACACAGTTAAGCTTCTGTTTTCATTGAGCAGAACTCTAACACTGCTTTTGTTTATTCTGTGAAAGGATATTCAGGAGTGCTTTGAGGCTTACGGTGAAAAAGGAAATATCTTCAGATAGAAACTGGAGAGAAGCTTTCCGAGGAACTGCTTTGTGACGTTTGCATTGCACGCACAGAAATATACCTTTCTTCTCATAGAGGATTTTGGAATCCCTTTTGGAGAAAAAGCTACCAGGGAACATTCGTGAGTATATGGACGGCTATGCTGAAAACGGAAATACCCTCAGACAAAAAATGGAAAGAAGTTTTCTGTGAAACTGCTTTCTGATAGACATGTTTATTCTTCTTGCATGGATAAAACTTTCTTCCTATTATGCAGTTTTGAAACTCCGTCATGGACGGATTCACGAAGGGACATTCTTCAGCACATTCAGGCCTATGGTGAAATAGGAAATATCTTCGGATAAAAACTGGAGAGAAACTTTCTGACAAACTGCTTTGGGATATGTGCAATCCACTCAAGGAGTTATACCTCTTTTCTCATAAGGCAGTGTTTGAACGCTGTTCCTGGAAAACTGAAAAAGTAATATTCCGGAGCACATTGAAGACTATGGCGAAAAGTGAAATATCCTCAAGAAAAAACACAGAGAGAAGCGTTCCAAGAATCTGCTCCCTGGTATGTGCATTCATTTCACAGAGTTAAAATTTACTCTACATTGCCCAGTTTGGAAAGTCTGTCTTTGAGGATTCCGCGAAGGGATATTAAGTGGCAACCAGAGGCCTGTGGCGAACAGGGAATGTCTTACGTTGAAAACTGGAAAGAACGTTTCTGAGCAACTGCTTTGTGATGTGTGTATTAATCTCATACAGTTAAATCATTCTTTGGATTGAGCAGTTTGAAATCACTGTTTCTGTGTAATCTGAGAAAGGATTTTTGGGAATGCTCCTTAGAATATTCTGAAAAATAAATAACCTCAGATAGAAAACAGAAGGAAGCTTTCTGTGAAACTGCCCTGGGTCACATGAATTCCACTCACACAGTTAAGCTTCTCTTTTCATTGAGCAGTATTCTAACACTCTTTTTGTTTAGTCTGCCAACTGGATATTCAGGAGCGCTTTGAGGTTTACAGTGAAAAACGAAATACTTTCAGATAGAAACTGGAGAGAAGCTTGCCGAGGAGCTGCTCTGTGACATGCGCATTCTACTCACAGAATTATACCTTTCTTCTCATAGAGGATTGGGGAAAACCTGTTTGGAGAAAAAGCTACTAGGAAACGTTTGGGAGCATATGGATGGCTATGGTAAAATAGGAAATATCCTCACACAAAAACTGGAAAGAAGCTTTCTGTGAAACTACTTTGTGATAGATATGTTCATTCATCTCACCTAGAAAAACTTTATTTCTACTATGCAGTTTTAAATCTCTATCATGCATGGATTCGCAAAGGGACATTCAGGGCTATCATGAAATAGGAAATACCTTCAGATAAAAACTGGAGAGAAGCCTTCTCAGAAACTGCTTTGTGACGTGTGCATTCCACTCAGGGAGTTATACCTCTTTTCTCATAAGGCAGTATTTGAACACCGTTCCTGTAAACCTGAAAAAGTGATATTTTGGAGCGCATTGAAGACTATGGCGAAAAGTGAAATATCCTCAAAAAAAAAAAAAAAAAACACACATAGAGAAGCATTCCAATAAACTGCTCCCTGATATGTGCATTCATTTCACGTAGTTAAAGCTTACTCTACGTTACTCAGTTTGGAAACTCTGTCTTTGAGGAATCTGTGAAGGGATATTAAGTGGCATTTTGAGGCTTCTGGTGAGCAAGGAAACGTCTTCCAATGAAAATTGGAGAGAAGTTTTTGAGCAACTCCTTGTAATGTGTTTATTCATCTCATAGAATTCAACCATTCTTTGTATTGAGCAGTTTGAAATCACTGTTTTTGTGGAATCTGAGGAAGGACATTTGGGTACCATCCTTAGAATATGGAGAAAGAAATATCCTCAGGAATCCAGAAGGAAGCTTTCTGCGAAACTACTCTGTGTCATCTTAATTCCTGTCACTCAGTTAATCCTCTTTTTTCATTGAGTACTTTTCTAACCCTGTTTATGATTAGCATAAGAACGGATATTTGGGAGTGCTTTGAGGCATACAGTGAAAAAGGATATATGTTAAGAGCGAAACTGGGGAGAGGTTTTCCAAAGAACTGCTTTGTGACTTGTGCATTTCACTCACAGTGATATACCTCTCTTCTCATACTGCATCGGTGAAATCCTTTTGTAGAAAAAGGTACCAAGTGATATTCAGGAACATTTTGATGCCTATGGTGAAAAGGGAAATAACCTCAGATAAAAACTGGAAAAAAGCTTTCTATGAAACTGCTCTGTGATATGTGTATTCATCTTACATAGATAAAGCTTTCTTTACACTACACAGCTTGGAAACTCTATCATGGATGGATCCACGAAGGGACATTCAGGAGCACATTCAGGCCTATGGTGAAAAACGAAATATCTTCAGTTAAAAACTGGAAAGAAGCTCTCTGTGAGTCTACTTTTTGCTATGTTTATTCATCTCACATGCATAAAGTTTTCTTTACGTTACTCAGCCTGGAAACCCCACTAAGGACGGATCTGCAAAGGGATATTCAGGAGCAAATTAGGACTATGGTAAAAAAGGAAATATCTTCAGATAAAAACTGGAAGGAAGCTTTCTGTGAAACTGCTTTTTGCTAGGTTTATTCATCTCAGATAGATAAAGCTTTCTTTACATTGTGTAGCTTGGGAACTCCATCATGGATGTAATTGCAAAGGGATATTCGGAATCACATTTGGGATTATGGTGAAAAAGGAAATGTCGTTAGATAAAAACTGGAGAGAAGCTTTCTGAGAAACTGCTTGGTGATGTGTGCCTTCCACTCAGGGAGTTTATACCTTTCTTCTCATAAGGCACTGTTTGAACACTGTTCCTGTAAAACTAAAAAGGTGATATTTGGACCACATTGAAGACTATGCTGAAAAGTGAAACGTCGTCATATAAAACCCAGAAAGAAGCATTCCAAGAAACTGCTCTTTGACATGTCCATTAATCACACAGAGCTAAAGTTTACTCTACAATTCCCAGTATGGAAAGTCTGTCTTTGAGGATTCTGCGAAGGGATAATAAGTGGCGACCAGAGGCCTGTGGTGAGCAAGGAAATGTCTTCCGTTGAAAACTGGAAAGAACGTTTCTGAGCAACTGTTTTGTGATGTGTGTATTCATCTCATAGAGTTAAATCATTCTTTGGATTGAGCAGTTTGAAATCACTGTTTCTGTGTAATCTGAGAAAGGATATTTGGGAACGCTCCTTAGAATACCCTGAAAAAGAAATAACCTCAGATAGAAACCAGAAGGAAGCTTTCTGTGAAACTGCCCTGGGTCGCATGAATTCCACTCACAGATTTAAGCTTCTCTTTTCATTGAGCAGTATTCTAACACTCTTTTTGTTTAGTCTGCCAACTGGATATTCAGGAGTGCTTTGAGGTTTACGGTGAAAAAGGAAATACCTTCAGATAGAAACTGGCGAGAAGCTTGCCGAGGAGCTGCTCTGTGATGTGTGCATTCCACTCACAGAATTGTACCTTTCTTCTCATAGAGGATTGGGGAAAACCTGTTTGGAGAAAAAGCTACGAGGGAACGTTCAGGAGCATATGGTTGGCTATGGTGAAATAGGAAATATCCTAACACAAAAACTGGAAAGAAGCTTTCTGTGAAACTACTTTGTGATAGATATGTTCATTCATCACACCTAGAAAAACTTTATTTCTATTACACAGTTTTAATTCTCTGTCATGAACGGATTCATGAAGGTACATTCGGGAGCACATTCAGGTCTATCATGAAATACGAAATATCTTCAGATAAAAACTGGAGAGAAGCCTTCTCAGAAACTGCTTTGTGACATATGCATTCCACTCAGGGAGTTATACCTCTTTTCTCATAAGGCAGTATTTGAACACCGTTCCTGTAAACCTGAAAAAGTGATATTTTGGAGCACATTGAAGACTATGGCGAAACGTGAAATATCCTCAAAAAAAAAAAAAAAAAAAAAAACACAGAGAGAAGCATTCCAAGAAACTGCTCCCTGATATGTGCATTCATTTCACGTAGTTAAAGCTTACTCTACGTTGCCCAGTTTGGAAACTCTGTCTTTGAGGAATCTATGAAGGGATATTAAGTGGCATCTGGAGGCTTCTGGTGAGCAAGGAAACGTCTTCTGATGAAAACTGGAGAGAAGTTTTCTGAGCAACTGCTTTGTGATGTGTTTATTCATCTCACAGAATTCAACCATTCTTTGTATTGAGCAGTTTGAAATCACTGTTTTTGTGGAACCTGAGGAAGGACATTTGGGTACCCTCCTTAGAATATGGAGAAAGAAATATCTTCAGGTAAAATCCAGAAGGAAACTTTCTGTGAAACTACTCTGTGTCATCTTAATTCCTGTTGCTCAGTTAAGCCTATTTTTTCATTGAGTAGTTTTCTAACCCTGTTTATGTTTAGCGTAAGAACAGACATTCGGGAGTGCTTTGAGGCGTACGGTGAAAAAGGATATATGTTAAGAGCGAAACTGGGGAGAGGCTTTCCAAAGAACTGCTTTGTGACTTGTGCATTTCACCCACAGTGATATACCTCTCTTCTCATACAGCATCGGTGAAATCCTTTTGTAGAAAAAGGTACCAAGTGATATTCAGGAACATTTTGACGCCTATGGTGAAAAGGGAAATAACCTCAGATAAAAACTGGAAAAAAGCTTTCTATGAAACTGCTCTGTGATATGTGTATTCATCTTACATAGATAAAGCTTTCTTTACACTACACAGCTTGGAAACTCTGTCATGGACGGATCCACGAAGGGACATTCAGGAGCACATCCTGGCCTATGGTGAAAAACGAAATATCTTCAGAAAAAAACAGAAAGAAGCTCTCTGTGAGTCTATTTTTTGCTATGTTTATTCGTCTCACATACATAAAGCTTTCTTTATGTTACTCAGCCTGGACACTCCATCATGGACGGATCTGCGAAGGGACATTCAGGAGCACATTCAGGACTATGGTAAAAAAGGAAATATCTTCAGATGAAAACTGGAAAGAAGCTTTCTGTGAAACTGCATTGTGACAGATATGTTCCTTCATCTCACCTAGATAAAATTTTATTTATATTATGCAGTTTTAAATCTCCATCATGTATGAATTCGCAAAGGAACATTTGGGAGCATATTAAGGTCTATGATGAAATAGGAAATATCTTCAGATAAAAACTGGAGAGAAGCCTTCCGAGAAACTGCTTTGTGCCATGTGCATTCCATTCAGGGAGTTACACCTCTTTTCTCATAGGACAGTGTTTGAACACTGCTCCTGCAATACTGAAAAAGTAATATTTCGGAGTGCATGGAAGACGGAAGTGAAAAGTGAAATATCCTCAAATAAAACCCAGAAAGAAACATTCCAAGAAACTGCTTTCTGATATGTGCATTCATTTCAGAGAGTTAAAGCTTACTCTACATTTCCCAGTTTGGAAAGTCTGTCTTTGAGAATTCTGCGAAGTGATATTAAGTGGTGACCGGAGGCCTGTGGCGAGCAAGGAAATGTCTTCCATTGAAAAGTGGAGAGAAGCTTTCTGAGCAACTGCTTTGGGATGTGTGTATTCCTCTCATAGAGTTAAATCATTCTTTGGATTCAGCAGTTTGAAATCTCTCTTTCTGTGGAACTTGAGAAAGGACATTTAGGAATGCTCTTAAGAATATGCTGAAAAAAAAAAATACCCTCCAATAAAAACCAGAAGGAAGCTTTCTGTGAAACTGCTCTCTGTCATGTGGATTCCACTTGCACACTTAAGCTTCTATTTTCATTGAGCAATATTCTAACACTGTTTTAGTTTAGTCAGCTAAGGGATACTCTGGAACACATTAAGGCTTATGGTGAAAATGGAAATAACTTCCGATAGAAACTGGAGAGATTTCTGAGGAGCTGCTTTTTGACATGTGCATTCCACTCACAGAGTTATACTTTTCTTCTCCTAGAGGATTGTGGAATCCCTTTTGGAAAAAAAGCTACCAGAGGACATTCAGCAGTGTATGGACAGCTATGATGAAAAAGGAAATATCCTCAGACAAATACTGGAAAGAAGCTTTCTGTGAAACTGCTTTGTGATAGATATATTCATTCTTCTCACGTAGATAAAACCTTGTTACTATTACGCAGTTTTGAAACACTATCATGGACAGATTCGTGAAGGGACATTAGGGAGCATCTTCAGCCTATGGTATAATTGGAAATACCTTCAGATAAAAACTGGAGAGAAGCTTTCTGAGAAACTGCTTTGTGATGTGCGCATTCCACTCAAGGAGTTATACCTCTTTTCTCATAAGGCAGTGTTTGAACACTGTTCCTGTAAAACTGAAAAAGGAATATTTTGGAACGTATTGAAGACTATGATGAAAAGTGAAATATCCTCAAATAAAACCCAGAAAGAAGCGTTCCAAGAAACTGCTCTCTGACATATGCATTCATTTCAGACAGTTAAAGCTTACTCTACAATTCCCCGTTTGGACAATCTGTCTTTCAGGATTCTGCAAAGGGATATTAAGTGGCAATCGGAGGCCTGTGGCGAGCAAGGAAAAGTCTTCCATAGAAAACTGGAGAGAAGCTTTCTGAGCTACTGTTTTTGATGTGTGTATTCATCTCTTAGAGTTAAATAAATCTTTGGATTGAGCAGTTTGAAATCACTTCTTACTCTGGAAACTGAGAAAGGAAATTTGGGAACGCTCTTAAGAATATGCTGAAAAAGAAATGCCTTCTGATAAAAACCAGAAGGAAGCTTTCTGTGAAACTGCTCTGTGTCACATGTTTCCACTCACACAGTTAAACTTCTGTTTTCATTCAGCAGTATTCTAACACTGTTTTAGTTTTGTCAGCTAAGGGATAATCGGTAGCACTTTGAGGCTTATGGTGAAAACGGAAATATCTTCAGATAGAAACTGGAGAGAAGAGTTCCAAGGAGCTGCTTTGTGATGTTTGCATTTCACTCACAGAGTTATACCTTTCTTCCCATAGAGAATTGAGGGAACCCTTTTGGAGAAAAAGCTACCAGGGGACATTCGGGAGTATATGCATGGCTATGGTGAAAAAGGAAATATCCTGTGACAAAAACTGGAAAGAAGATTTCTGTGAAACTGCTTTTTCATGTGTGGATTACACTCAGGGAGTTTTACCTCTTTTCTCATAAGGCAGTGTTTGAACACTGCTCCTGTATAACCGAAAACGTGACATTTCAGAGTGCATTGAAGACTATGGCGAAAAGTGAAATATCCTCAAATAAAACCCAGAGAGAAGCGTTCCAAGGAACTGCTCTCTGATATGTGCATTCATTTCACAGAGTTAAAGCTTACTCTAAGTTGCCCAGTTTGGAAACTGTCTTTGAGGAATCTGTGAAGGGATATTAAGTGGCCCCCAGAGGCTTGTGGTGAGCAAGGAAACGTCTTCCGATGAAAACTGGAGAGAAGTTTTCTGAGCAACTGCTTTGTGATGTGTGTATTCATCTCATAGAGTTAAACCATTCTTTGGAATGAGCAGTTTGAAATCACGCTTTTTGTGGAATCTGAGGAAGGACATTTGGGAACGCTCCTTAGAATATGGAGAAAGAAACATCCTCAGGTAATATCCAGAAGGAAGCTGTCTGTGAAACTGCTCGGTGTCGTCCTTATTCTTCTTGCTCCATTAAGCCTCTGTTTTCATTTAGGAGTTTTCTAACCCTGTTTATGTTTAGCGTGTGAAAAGATATTCAGGAGCGTTTTGAGGCTTATGGTGAAAAAGGAAATATGTTGAGACCGAAACTTGAGAGAAGCTTTCCGAGGAACTGCTTTGTGATATGTTGAGACCAAAACTTGAGAGAAGCTTTCCGAGGAACTGCTTTGTGACATGAGCAATCCACTCACACTGTTATACCTCTTCTCATACAGCTTCAGGGAAATCCTTTTAGAGAAAAAGGTACCAAGTGATATTCAGGAGCAAGTTGATTACTACAGTGAACAAGGATATAGCTTCAGAAAAAGCTGGAAAGAACCTTTCTATGAAACTGCTCTGTGATATGTGTATTCATCTCACATAGATAAAGCTTTCTTTACATTACAAACCTTGGAAACATTATCATGGATGGATCTACGAAGGGACATTGTGGAGCACATTCAGGACTATGGTAAAAAAGGAAATTACTTCAGATAAAAACTGGAGAGAAGCTTTCTGAGAAACTGCTTTGTGATATGTGTATTCCATTCAGGGAGTTATACCGTTTTTCTCATAAGACAGTGTTTTGAACACTCTTCCTTTAAAACCGAAAAAGTGATATTTAGAAGCCCATTGAAGACTATGGCAAAAAGTGAAATATCCTCAAATAGCACCCAGAAAGAAGCATTCCAAGAAACTGCTCTCTGATATGTGCATTCATTTCACAGAGTTAAAGCTTACACTACATTGTCCAGTTTGGAAACTCTGTCTTTGAGGAATCTGTGAAGGGATATTAAGTGGCGCCCGGAGGCCTGTGGTGAGCAAGGAAACATCTTCCGATGAAAACTGGAGAAAAGCTTTATGAGCAACTGCTTTGTGATGTGTGTATTCATCTCATGTAGTTAAACCATTTTTTGTTTGAGCGGTTTGAAATCACTGTTTCTGTAGAATCTGAGGAAGGACATTTTGGAACACCCTTTGGAATACAGAGAAAGAAATAACCTCACATAAACACCACAAGGAAGCTTTCTGTGAAACTGCAATATGTCAAGTGAATTCCTCTCACACGTTAAGCTTCTCTTTTCATTTAGAGGTTTTCTAACACAGTTTATGTTTAGCCTGCGAAGGGATATTCTGGAGCGCTTTGCGGCTTATGGTGAAAACAGAAATATCGTCAGATATAAACTGGAGAGAAGCTTTCCAAGGATGTGTGCATTCCACTCACAGAATTATACCTTTTTTTCTCATAGAGGATTGGGAAATTCCTTTTGGAGAAAAAGCTATCAAGGGACATTCACCATATGGAGGGCTATGGTGAAAAAGGAAATATCCTCAAGCAAAAACTGAAAAGAAACTTTCTGTGTAAATGCTTTGTGATAGATATCTTTATTCATATTAAATAGATAAAACTTTCTTTATATTACATAGTTTGGAAACTCCGTCATGGACGGATCCGCGAAGGGACATTCGGAACCACATTCAGGCCTATGGTGAGAAAGGAAATATCTTCAGATAAAAACCGGAAAGAAGTTCTCTGTGAGTCTGCTTTTTGCTACGTTTATTTGTCACCCATCAGTAAAGCTTTCTTTATGTTACTCAGCCTGGAAACTCCATCATGGACGGATCCATGAAGGGATATTTGCGATCATATTCAGACCTATGGCAGAAAAAGAAATATCTTCAGATAAAAACTGGAGAGAAGCTTTCTGTGAATCTGCTTTTTGCTATGTTTATTCATTTCATGATGATAAAGCTTGATTTACATTAGGCAGTATGGAAATTCTGTCATGGACGGATCCGCAAAGGGACATTCGGGAGCCCAATCAGGACTATTTTGAAACAGGTAATCTCTTCAGATAAAAACTGGAGAGAAGCTTTCTGAGAAACTACTTTGTGATGTTTGCATTCCACTAAGGGAGTTATACCGCTTTTTTCATAAGACAGTGTTTGAACACTGTTCCTGCAATACCGAAAAAGTAATATTTCGGAGTGCATTGAAGACTTTGGCGAAAAGTGAAATATCCTCAAATAACACCCAGAAAGAAGTGTTCCCGGAAACTACTCTCTGATATGTGCATTCATTTAACAGAGTTAAAGCTTATTCTACATTTCCTAGTTTGAAAACTCTGTCTTAGAGGAATCTGCGAACGGATATTAAGTGGCGACCGGAGGGCTTTGGTGAACAGAAAATGTCTTGCCTTCAAAACTGGAGAGAAGATTTCTGAGTAACAGTTTTGTGATGTGTTTATTCATCTCATAAAGTTACATCATTCTTTGGATTCAGCAGTTTGAAATCACTGTTTCTGTGGAACCTGAGAAAGGACATTTGGGAACGCACTTTAGAATATGCTGAAAATTAATACCTTCAGATAAAAACCAGAAGGAATCTTTCTGTAAAACAGCTCTGTTTCATGTGAATTCCACTTGCATAGTTAAGCTTCTCTTTTAATTGAGCATTATTCTAATATTATTATTGTTTAGTCTGTGAAGAGATATTCGGGAGTCCTTTGAGGCTTACAGTGAAAACGGAAATATCTTCAGATAGAAACTGTAGAGAAGCTTTCCGAGGAGCTGCTTTGTGATGTTTGCATTCCACTCACAGAGTTATACCTTTCTTCTCATAGAGGGTTGGGGAATCCCTTTTGGAGAAAAAGGTACCAAGGGACATTCGGGAGTATATGGATGGCTATGGTGAAAAAGGAAATATCCTCAGACAAAAATTGGAAACAAGCTTTCTGTGAAAGTGCTTTGTGATAGATATGTTTATTCATCTCATATACATAAAACTGTCTTTATATTATGCAGTTTGGGAACTATGTCATGGACTAATCCATGAAGGGATATTCGGGAGCACATTCAGGCCTATGGTGAAAAAGGAAATATGTTCAGATAAAAACAGGAAAGAAGCTTTCTGTATATCTGTCTTTTGCTATGCTTATTCATCTCACATAGATAAAGATTTCTTTACATCATGCAGCTTAGAAACCCCATCATGGACGGATCCACAAAGGGACATTCGGGTGCGCATTCAGGGCAATGGTGAAAAAGGAAATGTCTTCAGATAAGGACCGTAGAGAAGCTTTCTGAAAAACTGCTTTGTGATATGTGTATTCCACTCAGAGAGTTATACCTCTATTCTCATAAGTCAGTGTTTCTACACTGTTCCTTCAAAACTGAAAAAGTGATATTTCGGAGCCCATTGAAGACTATGGTGAAAAGTGAACTATCCTCAAATAAAAAGGAGAAAGAAACATTAAAAGAAACTGTTCTCTGATAAGTGCATTGAGTTCACAGAATTAAAGCTTGCTGTACATTGCCCAGTTTGGAAACTCTGTTTTTGAGGAACCTGCGAAGGGATATTTAGTGGCACCCGGAGGCCTGTGGTGAGCAAGGAATGTCTGCCGTTGAAAACTGGGAAGAAGTTTTCTGATTAACTGCTTTGTAACCTGTGTATTCATCTCATAGAGTTAAATCATTCTTGGGATTGAGCAGTTTGAAATCACTGTTTCTGTGGAATCAATGCTCTTTAGAATATGGAGAAAGAAATATCCTCAGATAAAAACCAGAAGGAAGCTTTCTGTGAAACTGCTATGTGTGGTGTGAATTCCTCTCACTCAGTTAAGCTTCCCTTTTCATTGAGCAGTTTTCTAACCCTGTTTATGTTTAGCGTGTGAAGAGAGATTCAGGAGCGCTTTGAGGCTTATGGTGAAAAAGGAAATATGTTCAGAACGAAACTGGAGAGAAGCTATCCAAGGAACTGCTTTGTGATGTGTGCATTTCACTCACAGTGTTATACCTCTCTTCTCATACAGAATCGGGGAAACTCTTTTGGAGAAACAGGTAGCAAGTGAGGGAAATAGCCTCAGACAAAAACTGGAAAGAAGCTTTCTATGAAACTGCTCTGTGATATGTGTATTTATCCCACATAGATAAAGCTTTCTTTACATTACGCAGCTTGGAAACACTGTCATGGACAGATCCACGAAGGGATATTCGGGAGCACATTCAGGACTATGGTGAAAAAGGAAATATATTCAGATAAAAACTGGATAGAAGCTTTCTGTGAACCTGATTTTTGCTATGTTTATTCATTTCACACATATAAAGCTTTCTTTACACTACACAGCTTTCAAATTAGGTCATGGAAGTATCCAAGAAGGGATATTCGGGATCACATTCAGGCCTATGGAGAAGAAGGAAATATCTTCAGATAATAACTGGAAAGAATCTTTCTGAGAAACTGTTTTGTGATGTGTGCATTCCACTCAGGGAGTTATACCTCTTTTCTCATAGGGCAATGTTTGAACACTGTTCCTGTAAAACGGAAAGGTGCTATTTTGGAATGCATTGAAGACTACGGTGAAATGTGAAATATCCTCAAATAAAACCCATGAAGAAGCGTTCCAAGAAACTGTTCTTGGATAAGTGCAATCAATTCACAGCGGCAAAGCTTCCTTTACATTGCCCAGTTTGGAAATTCTGTCTTTGAGAAATCTGTGAAGGGATATTTAGTGGCACCTGGAGGCCTGTGGTGAGCAAAAAAAATGAAGGAAAGTTTCTGTGAAACTACTATGTGTTGTGTGAATACCTCTCGCTCTGTTATACTTCTGTTTTCATTGAGCTATTTTCTAACACTGTTTATGTTTAGCGTGTGAAGGGATATTCAGGAGTGGTTTGAGGCTTACAGTGAAATGAAACATGTTCAAATAGAAACTGTACAGAAGCTTTCCGAGGAACTGCTTTGTGACGTGGGCATTCCACTCACAGTGTTATACCTCTCGTCTCATACAGCATCAGGCAAACTCTTGGAGAAAAAGGTACCAAGAGATATTTGGGGGCACATTAATGCCTATGGTGAACAGGGAATTAGCCTCAGACAGAATATCTTCAGAGACAAACTGGAAAGAAGCTTTCTCTGAATCTGCTTTTGCTATGTTTATTCATCTCACATAAATAAAGCTTTCTTTATATTACGTAGCTTGAAAACTGGAGAGAAGCTTTCTGAGAAACTGTTTGATGATGTGTGCATTCCCCCCAGGGAGTTATACCTTTCTTGTCATAAGGCACTGTTTGAACACTGTTCTTGTAAAACTAAAAAAGTGATATTCAGAGCACATTGAAGACTATGGCGAAAAGTGAAAGGTCATCCAATAAAAGCCAGAGAGAAGCATTGCAAGAAACTGCTCTCTGACATGTCCATTCATTACACAGAGTTAAAGCTTACTCTACATTTCCCTGTTTAAAATGCTTTTTTTTTAAGGATTCTGCGAAGGGATATCAAGTGGCAACAGGAGGCAGGCGATGAGCAAGGAAATGTCTTCTGTTGAAAATTGGAGAGAAGCTTTCTGAGCAACTCCATTGGGATGTTTGTATTCATCTCATAGAGTTGAATCATTCTTTGCATTGAGCAGTTTGAAATCACTGTTTCTGTGGAATCTGAGAAAGGACATTTGGGAATGCTCTATAGAATATCCTGAAAAAGAAATAACCTCAGATAGAAACCAGAAGGAAGCTTTCTGTGAAACTGCTCTGTGTGGTGTGAATTCTGTTCACACACTTAAGCTTCTCTTTTCAATCAGCAGCATTCTAACACTATTTTTCTTTAGTCTGCAAAGGGATATTCGGGAGTGCTTTGAGGCTTATGGTGAAAAAGGAAATATCTTCAGATAGAAACTGGAGACAAGCTTTCCGAGGAGCTGCTTTGTGACGTGTGCATTCCAATCACAGAATTATACCTTTCTTCTCATAGACGGTTTGGGAATCCCTTTTGGAGATAAAGCTACCACGGGACTCTAGGCAGTATAGGGATGGCTATGGTGAAAAAGGAAATATCCTCAGACAAAAACTGGAAGGAAGATTTCTGTGAAACTGTTCGTGATATATATGTTTATTCATCTCACATAAATAAAACTTTCTTTCTATTACATAGTTTGGAAATGCCGTCATGGACGGATTTGTGAAGGGACATTCAGGAGCACATTCAGGCCTATGGTAGAAAAGGAGATATCTTCAAATAAAAATTGGATAGAAGCTTTCTGAGAAACTGCTTTGTGATGTGTGTATTGCACTCAGGGAATTATATCTCTTTTCTCATAAGACAGTGTTTGAACACTGTTCCTGTAAACCAAAAAAGTGGTATTTTGCAACGCATTGAAGACTATAACAAAAAGTGATATATCCTCAAATAAAACCCAGAAAGAAGCACTGCAAGAAACTGTTCTTGGATATGTGCATTCATTTCATAGAGGTAAAGCTTACTCTACATTGCCCACTTTGGAATTTCTGTCTTGGGAAATCTGTGAAGGGATATTAAGTGGTGCCCGGAGGCTGTAGTGAGCAAGGAAGGGACTTCTTTTGAAAACTGGAGAGAAGCTTTCTGAGCAACTGCTTTGTGATGTTTGTATTCATCTCATTGAATTAAATCATACTTTGGGTTGAGCAGTTTGGAATCACTGTTTCTGTGGTATCTGAGGAAGGACATTTGGGAACGCTCTTTAGAATATGGAGAAAGAAATACCCTCAGATAAAAAAAAGAAAGAAGGATGCTTTCTGTGAAACTGCAATGTGTTGTGTGAATACCTCTTGCTCAGCTAAGTTTATCTTTTCATTGAGCAATTTTCTAACACTGTTTATTTTTAGCGTGTGAAGGGATATTCGGGAGTGTTTTGCAGCTTATGGTGAAGAAGGAAACATGTTCAGATAGAAACTGTAGAGAAGCTTTCCGAGGAACTGCTTTGTGACATGGGCATTCCACTCACAGTGTTATAACTCTCTTCTCATACAGCATCAGGGAAACACTTTTGGAGAAAAAGGTACCAAGAGATATTCGGAGGCACATTAACCCCTATGGTGAAAAGGGAAATAGCCTCAGACAGAAACTGGAAAGAAGCTTTCTGTGAAACTGCTCTGTGATATGTGTATTCATGTGACATAGATAAAGCTTTCTTTACATTACACTGCTTGAAAACTCTGTCATGGACAGATCCACGAAGGGTCATTTGGGAGCAAATTCAGTACTATGGTGAAAAAGGAAATAGATTTAAATAAAAACTGGATAGCAGCTTTCTGTGAATCTGCTTTTTGCTATGTGTATTCATCTCACACAGATAAAGCTTTCTTTACATTGTGAAGCTTAGAAACTCCGTCATGGATGGAACCATGAAGGGATATTCGGGATCACATTCTGGATTATGGGGAAAAAGGAAATATTGTTAGATAAAAACTGGAGAGAAGCTTTCTGAGAAACTGCTTGGTGATGTGTGCCTTCCACTCAGGGAGTTATACCTTTTTTCTCATAAGACACTGTTTGAACACTGTTCCTGTAAAACTAAAAAAGTGATATTCGGACCACATTGAAGACTATGCTGAAAAGTGAAACGTCGTCATATAAAACCCAGAAAGAAGCATTCCAAGAAACTGCTCTCTGACATGTCCATTCATCGCACAGAGTTAAAGTTTACTCTACATTTCCCAGTTTGGAAAGTCTGTCTTTGAGGATTCTGCGAAGGGATATTAAGTGGCAACCGGAGGCCTGTGGTGAGCAAGGAAATGTCTTACGTAGAAAGCTGGAGAGAAGGTTTCTGAGCAACTACTTTGTGATGTGTGTATTCATCTCATAGAGTTAAATTATTCTTTGGATTGAGCAGTTTGAAATCACTGTTTCTGTGGAATCTGAGAAAAGACATTTGGGAACACTCTAGAATATCATGAAAAAGAAATACCCTCCAATAAAAAACAGAAGGAAGCTTTTTGTGAAACTGCTCTGTGTCATATGAATTCCATTCGCACAGTTAATCTTCTGTTTTCATTAAGCAGTATTCTAACCCTGTTTTAGCTTAGTTAGCTAAGGTAGAGTCGGGAGCACTTTGAGACTTATTGTGAAAACTGAAATATCTTCAGATAGAATCTGGAGAGAAGATTTCCAAGCAACTACTTTGTGGCGTTTGCATTCCACTCACAGAGTTATACTTTACTTCTCATAGAGGAATTGGGAATCCATTTTGGAGAAAAAGCTACCACGGGACATTCGGGAGTATATGGATGGCTATGGTGAAAAAGGAAATATCCTCAGACAAAAACTGAAAAGAAGTTTTCTGTGAAACTGCTTTGTGATAGATATGTTTATTCACCTCACCTAGATAAAACTTTATTTCTGTTACGTAGTTTTAAATATCCGTCATGGATGGATTCGCAAAGGGACATTCGGGAGGACATTCAGGTCTATGATGAAATAGGAAATATCTTCAGATAAAAACTGGAGAGAAACCTTCTAAGAAACTGCTTTCTGACATGTGCAGTCCACTCAAGGAGTTATACCTCTTTTCTCATAAGGCAGTGTTTGAACACTGTTCCTGTAAAACCGAAAAAGTGATATTTCGGAGTGCATTGAAGACTAGGGCAAAAAGTAAAATATCCACAAATAAAACCCAAAAAGAAGCATTTCAAGGAACTGCTCTCTGATACGTGCATTCATTTCACAGAATTAAAGCTTACTCTACGTTACCCAGTTTGGAAACTCTGTCTTTGTGGAATCTGTGAAGGGATAAGTGGCCCCCGGAGGTTTATGAGGAGCAAGAAAATGTCTTCCAATGAAAACTGGAGATAAGCTTCGTGAGCAACTGCTTTATGATGTGTGTATTCGTCTCATAGAGTTAAACCATTCTTTCAATTGAGCAGTTTGAAATCACTATTTTTGTGGAATCTGAGGAAGGACATTTGGGAACACGCATTAGAATATGGAGAAAGAAATATCCTCTGGTAAAATCCAAAAGGAAGCTTTCTGTGAAACTGCTCTGTGTCATTTTAATTCATCTTGCTCACTTAAGCCTCTTTTTCCATTGAGCAGTTTTCTAACCCTGTTTATGTTTAGCGTGTGAAGGGATATTCGGGAACACTTTGAGGCTTATGGTGAAAAAGGAAATATGTTCAGCCCAAAACTGGAGAGATGCTTTCTGAGGAACTGCTTTGTGAAGTGTGCATTCCACTCACCGTGTTATACTTCTTTTCTCATACAGCATTGGGGAACCCACTTGGAGAAAAATGTACCAAGTGGTATTCGGAAGCATGTTTGTGCCTATGATGAAAAGGGAAATAGCCTCAGACAAATACTGGAAAGAAGCTTTCTATGTAATTGCTCTGTGATATGTGTATTTGTCTCACATAGATAAAACTTTCATTACATTACACAGCTGGAAACTCTGTCATGGATGGATCCACGAAGGGACTTTTGGGAGCATATTCAGGAATATGGTGAAAAAGGAAATACTTTCAGATAAAAACTGGAAAGAAGCTTTCTGTGCATCTGCTTTTTGCTATATTTATTCGACTCATATTGATTAAACTTTCCTTATATTACACAATTTGGAAACTCCATCATGGACGAATCCGCAAAGGGTCATTCGGGAGCACATTAGGGTCTATGTTGAAAAAGGAGATATCTTCAGTTAAAAACTAGATAGAAGCATTCTGAGAAACTGCTTTGTGATGTGTGCATTCCACTCAGGGTGTTATACCTCTTTTCTCATAAGGCAGTATTGCGCACTGATCCTGTAAAACTGAAAAAATGATATTTTGGAGTGCATTGAGGACTATGGAGAAAAGTGAAATATCCTCAAATAAAATCCAGAAAGAAGCATTCCAAGAAACTGCTCTCTGACATATGCATTCATTTCAGAGAGTTAAAGTTTACTCTACATTTCCCAGTTTGGAAAGTGTGTCTTTGAGGTTTCTGTGAAGGGATATTAAGTGGAGACCAGAGGCCCGTGACGAGCAAGGAAATGTCTTCCATTGAAAACTGGAGAGAAGCTTTCTGAGCAACCGCTTTGTGATGTGTATATTCATCTCAGAGAGTTAAATCATTCTTTGGATGGAGCAGTTTGAAATCACTCTTTCTGTGGAACCTGAGAAAGGACATTTGGGAATGCTCTTAAGGATATACTGAAAAAGAAATACCCTCTGATAAAAACCAGAAGGGAGCTATCTGTGAAACTGCTGTCTTTCATGTGCATTCCACTCTCACAGTTAAGCTTCTGTTTTCATTGAGCAGTAATCTAACACTGTTTTAGTTTAGTCAGCTAAGGGATACTCGGGAGCTCTTTGAGGCTTATGGTGAAAACGGAAATATCTTCAGAAAGAAACTGGAGAGATTTCTGAGGAGATGCTTTGTGACGTGTGCATTCCACTCACAGAGTTATACTTTTTTTTTTCTCATTGAGGATTGTGGAATCCCTTTTGGTGAAAAAGGTACCAGGGGACATTCAGGAGTATATGGACGGCTATGGTGAAAAAGGAAATATCATCAGACAAAAATTGGAAAGAAGCTTTCTATGAAACTGCCTTGTGATAGATATATTTATTAATCTCACATAGATAAAACTTTCTTACTATTACGCAGTTTTGAAACACCGCCATCGACAGCTTCACGAAGGGACATTCAGAAGCACATTCAGGCTTATGGTGAAATAGGAAATATCTTCAGATAAAAAGTGGAGAGAAACTTTCTGAGAAACTACTTGGTGATGTGTGCATTCCACTCAGGGAGTTATAACTTTTTTCTCATAAGGCATTGTTTGAACACTGTTCCTGTAAAACAAAAAGGTGATATTTCGGAGTGCATTGAAGACTATGGTGAAAAGTGATATATCCTCAAATAAATCCCATGAAGAAGCGTTCCAAGAAACTGTTCTTGGATATGTGCAATCAATTCACAGTGACAAAGCTTCCTCTACATTGCCCAGTTTGGAAATTCTGTCTTTGAGAAATCTGCAAAGGGATATTTAGTGGCGCCCGGAGGCCTGTGGTGAGCAAGGAAATGTCTTCCGTTGAAAACTGGAGAGAAGTATTCTGAGCAACTGCTTTGTGATGTGTGTATTCATATCATACAATTAAATCATACTTTGGATAGAGCAGTTTGAAATCACTGTTTCTGTGGAATCTGAGGATGGGCATTTGTTAACGCTCTTTAGAATATGGAGAAAGAAATACCCTCAGATAAAAAAAATGAAGGAAGCTTTCTGTGAAACTACTATGTGTTGTGTGAATACCTCTCGCTCAATTAAGCTTCTCTTTTCATTGAGCTATTTTCTAACACTGTTTATGTTTAGCGTGTGTAGGGATATTCGGGAGTGCTTTGAGGCTTACGTGAAAAAGGAAGCATGTTCAGATAGAAACTGTAGAGAAGCTTTCCGAGGAACTGCTTTGTGACTTGGGCATTCCATTCACAGTGTTATAACTGTCTTCTCACAAGGCATCAGGGAAACCCTTTTGGAGAAAAAGGTACAAAGAGATATTTGGGGGCATATTAACACCTACGGTGAAAAGGGAAATAGCCTCAGACATAAACTGGGAAAAATCTTTCTGTGAAACTGCTCGGTGCTATGTGTATTCATCTCACATAGATAAAGCTTTCTTTACATTATGCAGTTTGTAATCTCCATCATGCAGGGATCCACGAAGGGACATTCAGTAGCAAATTCAGGTATATGGTGAAAAAGGAAATATCTTCAGATAAAAACTGAAAAGAAGCTTTCTGTGAATCTGTTTTTTGCATTGTTTACTCATCTCACATAGATAAAGCTGTCTTTATATTACATAGCTTGGAAATCCGTCATGAATGGATCTGAGAAGGGATATTCAGGATCACTTTTGGGCCCATGGTGAAAAAGGAAATATCATCAGATAAAAACGGTAGAGAAGCTTTCTGAGAAAGTGCTTTGTGATGTGTGCATTCCACTCAGGGAGTTATAACTCTTTTCTAATAAGGCAGTGTTTGAACACAGTTCCTGTAAAACCAAAAATGTGATATTTCGGAGTGCATAAAGGACCATGGAGAAAAGTGAAATATCCTCAAATAAAACCCAGAAAGAAGCATTCCAAGAAACTACCCTCTGACAAAGTGCATTCATTTCACACAGTTAAAGTTTACACTATATTGCTCAGTTTGGAAACTCTGTCTTTGAGGAATCTGCCAAAGGATATTAAGTGGTGCCCGGAGGCCTGTAGTGAGCAAGGAAAAGTCTTCCATTGAAAACTGGAGAGAAGCTTTCTGAGCAACTGCTTTGTGACGTGTGTATTCATCTCAGAGAGTTAAATCATTCTTTGGATTAAGCAGTTTGAAATCACTGTTTCTCTGGAATCTGAGAAAGGACATTTGGGAATGCTCTTCACGATATGGAGAAGGAAATATCCTCACATAAAAACCAGAAGGTAGCTGTCTGTGAAACTGTTATTTGTCATAGGAGTTCCTCTCACTCAGTTAAGCTTCTCTTTTCATTGAGCAGTATTCTAGCACTGTTTCAGTTTAGTCAGCTAGGGGATACTTGGGAGTGCTTTGAGGCTTATGTTGAAAATGGAAATATCTACAGATAGACTGGAGAGAATACTTCCGAGGAGCTGCTTTGTGACGGGTATATTCCACTCACAGAGTTATAGGTCACTTCTCAGAGAGGATTGGGAATCCCTTTTGGAGGAAAAGCTACCAGGGGACCTTTGAGTGTACATGGACGGCTATGGTGAAAATGGAAATATCCTCAGACAAAAACTGGAAAGAAGCTGTCAGTGAAACTGCTTTGTGATATATATGTTTATTCATCTCACATAGATAAAACTTTCTTTATATTACTCAGTTTGGAAACTCCGTCATGGACGAATCCGCGAAGGGACATTTGGGAGCCCATTCAGGACTATGTTGAAACAGGTAATTTCTTCAGATAAAAACTGGAGAGAAGCTTTCTGAGAAACTGCTTTGTAATGTGTGCATTCCACTCGGGGAGTAGTACCTCTTTTCTCATAAGGCAGTGTTTGAACACTGCTCCTGTAAAATGAAAAAATAATATTTTGGAGTGCATTGAAGACAATGGCAAAAAGTGATATATCCTCAAATAAAACCCAGAAAGAAGCATTGCAAGAAACTGTTCTCGGTTATGTGCATTCATTTCACAGAGGTAAAGCTTACACTACATTGAGCAGTTTGGAAATTCTGTCTTTGAGAAATCTGCAAAGGGATAAATAGTGGTGCCTGGAGGCCTGTGGTGAGGAAGGAAACATCTTCCATTGAAAACTGGAGAGATGTATTTTGAGCAACTACTTGGTGATGTGTGTATTCATCTCATTGAATTAAATCATACTTTGGATTGAGCAGTTTGAAATCACTGTTTCTGTGGAATCTGAGGAAGGACATTTGGGAACACCCTTTAGACTATGGAGAAAGAAATACCCTCAGATAAAATAAAAGAAGGAAGCTTTCTGTGAAACTACTATGTGACATGTGAATATCACTCGCTCAGTTAAGCCTCTCTTTTCATTGAGCAGTTTTCTAACCCTGTTTATGTTTAGCGTGTGAAGGGATATTTGGGAGCACTTTGAGGCTTATGGTGGAAAAGGAAATATGTTCAGACCGAAACTGGAGAGAAGCTTTCTGAGGAACTGCCTTGTGATGTGTGCATTCCGCTCACAGTGTTATACCTCTCTTCTCATACAGTATCAGAGAAATCCTTTTATAGAAAAAGGTACCAAATGATATTCGGGAGCATGTTGATGCCTATGGTGAAAAGGGAAATTGCCTGACACAAAAACTGGAAAGAATCTTTCTTTGAAACTGCTCTGTGATATTTGTATTCATCTCACATAGATAAAGCTTTCTTTACATTTCGCAGCTTGGAAACTCTGTCATGGACGGATCCACAAAGGGATATTCAGGAGCATATTCAGGACTATGGTGAAAAAGGAAATATCTTCAGATAAAAATTGGAAAGAAGATTTCTGTGAATCTGCCTTTGCTATGTTTACTCATCTCACATAGATAAAGCTTTCTTTACATTACACAGCTTGGAAATTCCATCATGGATGGATCCGTGAAGGGATATTCAGGATCACATTGGAGCCTATGGTGAAAAAGGAAATATCGTCAGATAAAAGCTGGAGAGAAGCTTTCTGAGAAATTGCTTGGTGATGTGTGCATTCCACTCAGGGAACTATACCTTTTTGTCATATGGCACTGTTTGAACACTGTTCCTGTAAAACTAAAAAAGTGACATTTTGAGCACATTGAAGACTATGGCAAAAAGTGAAATGTCGTCCAATAAAATCTAGAAAGAAGCATTCCAAGAAACGGTTCTCTGATATGTGCATTCATTTCACAGAGTGAAAGGTTACTCTACATTTCCCAGTTTGGAAAGTCTGCCTTTGAGGATTTTGTGAAGGGATATTAAGTTGCAACTGGAGGCCTGTGGTGAGCATGGAAATGTCTTTCATTGAAAATTGGACAGAAGCTGAGCAACTCTTTTGTGTTGTTTGTATTCATCACATAGAGTTAAATCATTCTTTGGATTGAGCAGTTTGAAATCAGTGTTTCTGTGGAATCGGAGAAAGGACATTGGGAATGCTCTTCAGAATATCCTGAAAAAGAAATAACCTCAGAGAGAAACCCGAAGGAAGCTTTCTGTGAAACTGCTCTGGCGTCGTGTGAACTCTGTTTGAACAGTTAAGCTACACTTTTCATTGAGCAGTATTCTACCACTGTTTTTGTTTAGTCTGCGAAGGGATATTCGGCAGCGCTTTGAAGCTTATGGTGAAAAAGGGAATATCTTCAGATAGAAACTGGAGAGAAGCTTTCCGAGGAGCTGCTTTGTGATGTGTGCATTCCTCTCACAGAGTTACACTTTTCTTCTCATAGAGGATTGTGGAATCCCTTTTGGAGAAAAAGGTACCAAGGGACATTCGGGAGTATATGGAGGGCTATGGTGAAAAAGGAAATATCCTCGGACAAAAACTGGAAAGAAGCTTTCTGTGAAACTGCTTTGTGATAAATATGTGTATTCATCACACATAGATAAACTTTCTTTCTACTATGCAGTTTTGAAACGCCATCATGGACAGATTCACGAAGGGACATTCGGGAGCACATTCATGCCTATGGTGAAAAAGGAAATATCTTCAGATAAAAACTGGAGAGAAGCATTCAGAGAAACCGCTTTGTGATGTGTCCATTCCACACAGGGAGTTATACCTCTTTTCTCATAAGACAGTGTTTGAAAACTGTTTCTGTAAAACCGAAAAAGTGATATTTCAGAGCGCATTGAAGACTACGATGAAAAGTGAAATATCCTCAAATAAAACCCAGAAAGAAGCGTTTCCAGAAACTGCTCTCTGATATGTGCACTAATTCCACAGTGTAAAAGCTTAGTCTACGTTGCCCAGTTTCAAAACTCTGTCTTTGAGGAATCTGTGAAGGGATATTACGTGGTGCCCAGAGGCTTGTGGTGAGCAAGGAAATGACTTCCGATGAAAACTGCAGAGAAGCTTTCTGAGCAACTGCTTCGTGGTGTGTGTATTCATCTCATAGAGTTAAGCCATTCTTTGGATTGAACAGTTTGAAGTCACTGTTTTTGTGGAATCTGAGGAAGGACATTTGTGAACGCTCCTTAGAATATGGAGAATGAAATATCCCAAGTAAAATCCAGAAGGAAGCTTCTGTGAAACTGTTGTGTGTCGTCTTACTTCCTCTTGCTCAGTTAAGCGTCTCTTTTCGTTGAGTAGTTTTCTAACGCTGTTTATATTTAGCACCTGTGAAGGATTATTCGGGAGCACTTTGAGGCTTATGGTGAAAAAGGAAATATGTTGTGTCTGAAACTGGAGAGAAGCTTTCAAAGGAACTGCTTTGTAACATGTGCATTCCACTCACAATGTTATACCTCTCTTCTCATACAGCATCGGGGAAACCCTTTTGGAGAAAAAGGTACCAAGTGATATTCGGGAGCATGTTGATACCTGTGGTGAAAAGGGATATAGCCTCAGCCAAAAACTGGAAGGAACTTTCTGTGAAACTTCTCTGTGATATGTGTATTCATCTCACATAGATCAAGCTTTCTTTACACTACACAGCCTGGAAACTCTCTAATGGAAGGATCCACGAAGGGACATTTGGGATCACATTCAGAACTATGGTGAAAAACGAAATATCTTCAGATAAAAACTGGAAAGATGCTTTCTCTGAGTCTGCTTTTTGTTATGATTATTCATCTCACATAGATAAAACTTTCGTTACTTTATGCAGCTTGGAAACTCCGTCATGGAAGGATCCGCGAAGGGATATTTGGAATCACATTTGGGCCTATGGTGAAAAAGGAAATATCATCAGATAAAAACTGGAGGGAAGTTTTCTAAGAAACTGTTTGGTGATGTGTGTATTCCACTCTGGGAGATTTACTTTTCTTCTCATAAGACACTGTTTGTACACTCTTCCTGTAAAACTAAAAAGCGATATTCGGAGCATATTCAAGACTATGGCGAAAAGTTAAATGTCATCAAATAAAACCCAGAAAGAAGCATTCCAAGTAACTGTTCTCTGACATGTGCATTCATTTCAGAGAGTTAAAGCTTACTCTACATTTCCTAGTTTGGAAAGTTTGTCTTTGAGGATTCTGCAAAGGGATATTAACTGGCGACCGGACACCTGTAGTAAGCAAGGAAATGTCTTCCACTGAAAACTGGAGAGACGTTTTCTGAGCAACTGCTTTTTGATATGTGTATTCATCTCATAGAGTTAAATCATTCTTTGGCTTGAACAGTTTAAAATCACTCTTTCTGTGGAACCTGAGAAAGGACATTTGGGAACGCTCTTAAGAATGTCTTGAAAAAGAAATACCCTCTGATAAAAACCAGAAGGAATCTTTCTGTGAAACTGCTCTGTATCATGTGAATTCCACTCACACAGTTAAGCTTCTGTTTTTATTGAGCAGTATTCTACCATTGTTTTAGTTTAGTCAGCTAAGGGATACACGGGAGTGGTTTGACTCTTATAGTGAAAACGGAAATATCTTCAGCTAGAAACTGGAGAGAAGCTTTCTGAGGAGCTGCTTTGTGACATGTGCATTCCACTCACAGAGTTATACTTCACTTCTCATAGAGGATTGGGGAATCCCTTTTGGAGAAAATTCTACCAGGCGACATTCGCGACCATGTGGATGTCTATGGTGAAAAAGGAAATATCGTCAGACAAAAACTGGAAAGAAGATTTCTGTGAAACTTCTCTGTGATAGATATGTTTATTCATCTCACATAGACAAAACTTTCTTTCTATTACGCAGTTTTGAAATGACGTCATGGACGGATTCACGAAGGGACATTTGGGAGCACACTCAGGCCTATGGTGAAATAGGAAATATCTTCTGATAGAAACTGGAAAGAAGCTTTCTGAGAAACTTCTTTGTGATGTGTGCATTCCACTCAGGGAGTTTTACCTGTTTTCTCATAAGGGATCGTTTGTACACTGTTCCTGTAAAACCGAAAAAGTAATAATTCGGAGCACATGGAAGACTATGGCGAAAAGTTAACTATCCTCAAATAAAACTCAGAAAGAAGCATTCCAAGAAACTACTCTCTGATATTTGCATTCACTTCACAGAGTTAAAGCTCACTCTACGTTGCCCTGTTTGGAAACTCTCTCTTTGAGGAATCTGTGAAGGGATATTAAGTGGTGCCCGCAGGCTTGTGGTGAGCAAGGAAACGACTTCCGATGAAAACTGGAGAGAAGGTTCTCAGCAACTGGTTTGTGATGTGTGTATTCATCTCATAGAGTTAAACCATTCTTTGGATTGAGCAGTTTGAAATCACTGTTTTTGTGGAATCTAAGGATGGACATTTGGGAACGCTCCTTAGAATATGGAGAAGGAAGTATCCTCAGGAAAAATCCAGAAACAAGCTTTCTGTGAAACTGCTCTGTGTCATCTTAATTCCTCTCACTCAGTTAAGCCTCTCTTTTCATTGAGCAGTTTTCTAAAACTGTTTATGTTTAGTGTGTGAAGGGATATTCGGGAGTGCTTTGAGACTTACGGTGAAAAAGGAAATATGTTCAGACCGAAACTGGAGAGAAGCTTTCCGAGGACCTGCTTTGTGATGTGTGCATTCCACTCACGGTGTTATACCTCCCTTCTCATACAGCATCAGGGAATCCCTTTTGGAGAAATAGGTACGAAGGGATACTGGGGAGCATATTGACGCCTATTTTTAAAAGAGAAATAGCCTCAGGCAAAAACTGGAAAGAAGTTTTCTGTGAAACTGCTTGGTGATATGTGTATTCATGTCACATAGTTAAAGCTTTCTTTACAATAGGAAGCTTGCAAACTCTGTCATGGACGGATTCGCGAAGAGACATTTGGGACCACATTCAGGACTATGGTGAAAAAGAAAATATCTTCAGATAAAAACTGGAAAGAAGCTTTCTGTGAATCTGTTTTTTGCTACGTTTATTCATCTCACGTAGATAAAGCTTTATTTACATTACACAGCTTGGAAACTGTCATGGACGGATCCGTGAAGGGCATTCAGGAGCACATTCATGACTATGGTGAAAAGGGAAATAAGTTCAGGAAAAAAACAGAAGGAAGCTTTGTGTGAAACTGCTCTGTGCTGTATGAATTCCACGCACACAATTAAGCTTCTATTTGCATTGAGTAGTATTCTAACACTGTTTATGTTTAGCGCCCGAAGGGATTTTTGGAGTGCTTTGAGGTTCACGGTGAAAAAGGAAATATGTTCAGATAGAAACTGGAGAAAAGCATTCCGAGGAACTGCTTTGCGATGTGTGTATTCCACTTACAGTGTTATTCCTCTCTTCTCATACAGCATCAGGGAAATCACTTTGGGGAAAAATTTATCAAGGGATATCCGGGAGCATATTGATGCCTATTGTGAAACGGGAAATAACCTCAGACAAAAACAGGAAAGAAGCATTCTGTGAAACTGCTCTGTAATATATCTATTCACCTCACATAGATAAAGCTTCCTTTACGTACGCAGATTGGAAACTCCATCATGGACGGATCCATGAAGGGACATTTGGGAGCACATTCAGGGCTACGGTGAAAAAGGAGATATCTTCAGATAAAAACTGGATAGAAGCTTTCTGAGAAAATGCTTTGTGATGTGTGCATTCCACTCAGGGAGTTATACCTCTTTTCCCATAAGGCAGTGTTTGAACACTGTTCCTGTAAAACCGAAAAAGTTATATTTCATAGCGATGGAAGACTATGGTGAAAACTGAAATATCCTGAAATAAAACAAAGAAAGAAGCGTTCCAAGAAACTCCTTTCTGACGTGTGCATTTATTTCAGAGAGTTAAAGCTTACTCTACAACTCCCAGTTTTTAAAGTCTGTCTTTGAAGATTGTGCGAAGGAATATTAAGTGGCGACTGGAGGCCTGTGGCAAAAAGGATATGTCTTTTGCTGAACACTGTAGAAAACCTTTCAGAGCAACTGCTTTGTGATGTGTGAATTCATCTCATAGAGTTAAATCATTCTCTGGAATGAACAGTTTGAAATCATTCTTTCTGTGGAACCTGAGAAAGGACATTTGGGAACGCTCTTAAGAATATGCTGAAAAAGAAATACCCTCCAATAAAAACCAGAAGGAAACTTTCTGTGAAAGTGCTCTGTGTCATGTGAATTTCACTCACACAGAAAAGCTTCTGTTTTCATTAAACAATATCCTAACACTGTTTTAGTTTAGTCAGCTAAGAGATACTTGGGAGCGCATTGAGGTTTATGGTCAAAACGGAAATACCTTCAGATAGTAACTGAAGAGAAGATTTCCGAGGAGCTGCTTTGTGACGTGTGCAGTCCACTCACAGAGTTATACTTTTCATCTTATAGAGGATTGGGGAATCCCTTTTGGTGAGAAAGCTACCAGGGGACATTCGGGAGTATACGGATGGCTATGGTGAAAAGGGAAATATCCTCAGGCAAAAACAGAAAGGAAGCTTTCTGTGTAATTGCTTTCTGATAGATATGTTTATGTATTTCACATAGAGAAAATTGTCTTTATATTATGCACTTTGGAAACTCCGTCATGGACGGATCCGTGAAGGGACATTTGGAAGCACATTCAGGACTATGGTGAAAAAGGAAATATGTTGAAATAAAAACTGTAAAGAAGATTTCTGTATATCTGATTTTTGCTGAGTTTATTCATCTCACATAGATAAATCTTTCTTTACATTATGCAGCTTGGAAACTCCATCATGGATGGATCCACAAAGGCACATTCGGGTGCAGATTCAGCACTATGGTTAAAAAGGAAATATCTTCAGATAAGAAATGGAAGGAAGCTTTCTGAGAAATCACTTTGTGATGTGTGCATTAAACTCAGGGAGTTATACCTCTATTCTCATTAGGCAGTGTTTTAACACTTTTCTTGTAAAACTGAAAAAGTGATATTTCACAGCGTGTTGAAAACTATGGCGAAAATTTAACTATCCTTAAATAAAAACGAGAAAGAAATGTTACAAGAAACTCCTCTCTGATATGTGCATTCAGTTCACAGAGTTGAACCTAGCTCTTCATTGCCCAGTTGGGAAACTCTGTCTTTGAGGAATCTGCGAATGGATTTTTAGTGGCACCTGGATGCCTGTGATGAGCAAGGAACATCTTCCGTTGAAAACTGGGGAGAAGCTTTCTGAGCAACTGCTTTGTAACTTGTGTAGTCATTACATAGAGTTAAATCATTCTTGGGATTCAGCAGTGTGAAATCACTGTTTCTGTGGAATCTGATGAAGGACATTGGGGAATGCTCTTTAGAATATGGAGAAAGAAATATCCTCAGATAAAAACCAGAAGGAAGCTTTCTGTGAAACTGCTATGTGTGGTGTGAATTCCTCTTGCTCAGTTAAGCTTCTCTTTTCATTGAGCAGTTTTCTAACACTGTTTTTGTTTAGCGTGCAAAGGGATATTAAGGAGCTCTTTGAGTCTTGCAGTGAAAAAGGAAATATGTTCAGATAGAAACTGGAGAGAAGCTTTCTGAGTATCTGCTTTGTGACGTGTGCATTCCACTCACAGTGTTATACCTCTGTTCTCATATGGCATCAGTGAAGCTCTTTTGGAGGAAAAGGTACGAAGGTATATTTGGGAGCATATTGACGCCTATGGAGAAAAGGGAAATAGCCTCAGAGAAAAAGAGAAAAAAAGATTTCTGTGAAACTGTTCTATACTATGTGTATTCATCTCACATAGATAAAGCTTTCATTACATTATGCAGTTTGGAAACTCTGGCATGGACGGATCCTCAAAGGATCCAGGTCTAGGGTAAAAAAGGAAATATCATCAGATAAAAAAGGCAAAGAAGATTTCTGTGAACCTGATTTTTTCTATGTGTATTAATCTCACATACATAAAGCTTTTTTATGTTACGCAGCTTGGAAACTAAGTCATGGACTGATCCGAGAAGGGACATTTGGGAGCACATTCAGGACTCTGGTGAAAAAGGAAATATCTTCAGATAAAAACTGGAAAGAAGCATTGTGGGAATCTGCTTTTTGCTATGTTTATTCACTTCACATAGATAAAGCTTTCTTTACATTATGCAGCTTGGAAACTCCATCATGGACTGATCCACGAAGGGACATTCAGAAGCACATTCAGGACTATGGTGAAAAAGGAAATATTTTCAGATTAAAACCGGAGAGAAGCTTTCTGAGAAACTGCTTTTTGATGTGTGCATTCCACTCAGGGAGTTTTACCTATTTTCTCATAAGGCAGTGTTTGAACACTGTTCCCGTAAAACAGAGAAAGTGGTATTTCAGAGCGCATTGAAGACTATCTCAAAAAGTGAAATATCCTCAAATAAAACCCAGAAAGAAGCATTCCAAGAAACTACAGTGTGATATGTGCATTCATCTCACAGGGTTAAAACTTACTCTGTTTTATGAATGAATGCACTATCTTACTCTGTGAGATGAATGCACATATCACACAGTAGTGTGTGATATTGCCCAGTTTGGAAACTCTGTATTTGAGGAATCTGCATAGGGATATTAAGTGGTGCCCGGAGGCCTGTGTTGAGCAAGGAAATGTCTTCCATTGAAAACTGCAGAGAAGCATTCTGAGCCGCTGTTTTGGGATGTGTGTATTCATCTCATAGAGTTAAATCATTCTTTCGATTGAGCAGTTTGAAATCTCTGTTTCTGTGGAACCTGAAAAAGGACATTTGGAAATGCTCCTTAGAATATGCTGAAAAAGAAATACCCTCAGATAAACATCACAAGGAAACTTTCTGTGAAACTCTTCTGTCTAGTGTGAATTCCACTCACTCAGTTCAGCTTCCCATTTCATTGAACAGTATTCTAATACTGTTTCTCTTTAGTCTGTGAAGGGAATTTCGGGGACACTTTGAGGCTTATGGTGAAAACAGAAATATCTTCCGATAGAACTGGAGAGAAGCTTTCCGAGGAGCTGCTTTGTGACGTGTGCACTTCACTCAAAGAGTTATACCTTCCTTCTCATAGATTATTGGGGATTCCCTTTTGGAGAAAAAACTTCCATGGGACTTTTGGGAGTATATGGATGGCTATGGTTAAAAAGGAAATATCGTCAGACGAAAACTGGAAAGAAGCCTTCTGTGAAAACACTTTGTGATAGATACACTTATTGATCTCACATAGATAAAACCTATTTTATATTATGCAGTTAGGAAACTCCGTCATGGACAGATCTGCGAAGGGACATTCATGAACACATTCAGGCCTATGGTGAAAAAGGAAATATTTTCAGATAAAAACGGAGGAGAAACTCTGAGAAACTGCTTTGTGAAGTGTGCATTCCACTCAGGGAGTTATACCTCTTTTGTCATAAGGCAATGTTTAAACATTGTTCGTATAAAACCAAAAAAGTGATATTTCAGAGCACTTCAAAGACTATGGCGAAAAGTGAACTATCCTCCATTAAAACTCAGAAAGAACTGTTCCAAGAAAATGCTCTCTTATATGTGCATTTATTTCACAGAGATAAAGCTTACTCTACGTTTCCCAGTTTGGAAATTCTCCCTTGAGGGATCTGCTAAGGGATATTAATTGGCATCCAGAGGCCTGTGGTGAGCAAGGAAATGTCTTCTGTTGAAAATTGGAAAGAAGCATTCTGAGGAAATCTTTTGTGATATTTGTATTCATCTCATAGAATTAAATCATTCTTTGGATTGAGCAGTTTGACATCACTGTTTCTTTGGAGTCTGAGAAAGGTCATTTGGGAACAGTCTTTAAAATATCCTGAATAAGAAATAACCTCAAATAGAAACCAGAAAGAAGCTCTCTGTGAAACTACTCTGTGTCGAGTGAATTCCATTCGCACAGCTAAGCTTCTCTTTTCATTGAGCAGTATTCTAACACTGTTTTTGTTTAGTCTGTGAAGGGATATTTGGGAGCGCTTTGAGGCTTATGGTGAAAAAGGAAATATCTTCAGATAGAAAATGGAGTGACAATTTCTGAGGTGCTACTTTGTGACGTGTGTATTCCAGTCACAGAATTATACCTTTTTTCTCACAGAGGATTGGGGAATCCATTTTGGAAAAAAAGCTACCAGGGGACATTCGGGAGTATAGGGACAGATATGGTGAAAAAGGAAATATCCTCAGGCAGAAACTGGAAAGAAGCTTTCTGTGAAACTCCTTTGTGATAGATATGTTTATTCACCCCACATAGATAAAACTGTCTTTCTATTATGCAGTTTTGAAACGCTGTCATGGATAGATCCGTGAAAGGATATTCGGGAGCACATTCAGGCCTATGGTGAAATAGGAGATATCTTCAGATGAAAACTGGAGAGAAGCTTTCTGAGAAACTGGTTTGTGATATGTGCATTCCACTCAGGGAGTTATATTGCTTTTCTCATAAGGCAGTGCTTGAACATTGTTCCTGTAAAACTAAAAAAGTTATATTTCGGAGCGCATGGAAGACTATCTTGAAAAGTGAAATATCCTGAAATAAAACCCATAAAGAAGCGTTCCAAGAAACTGCTCTAACATATCCATTCATTTCAGAGAGTTAAAGCTTACTCTACGTTTCCCAGCTTAGAAAGTCTGTCTTTGAGGATTCTGCGAATGGATATTAAGTGGCAACCCGAGGCCTCAGGCAAGCAAGGAAATGTCTTGCATAGAAAACGGGAGAGAAGCTTTCTGAGCAACTGCTTTGTGATGTGTGTATTTATCTCATAGTGTTAAATCATTCTTTGGATTGAGCAGTTTGAAATCACTCTTTCTATGGAACCTGAGAAAGGACATTTGGGAACGCTCCTAAGAATGTGATGAAAAAGAAATACCCTCCGATAAAAATCAGAAGGAAGCATTCTGTGAGACTGCTCTGTCACATTTGAATACCACTCGCACAGTTAATCTTCTGTTTTCATTTAGCAGTATTCTAATACTGTTTTAGTTTAATCAGCTACAGAATACTCGGGAGCACTTTGAGCTTGTGGTGAAAACAGAAATATCTTCAGATGGAAACTGGAGAGAAGATTTCATGGAGCTGCTTTGTGACGTTTGCATTCCATTCATAGAGTTATACTTTTCTTCTCATAGAGAATAGGGGAATCCCTTTTGGGGAAAAAGGTACCAGGTGACATTCGGGAGTATATAGACAGCTATGGTGAAAAAGAAAATATCCTCAGACAAATACTGGAAGAAGGTTTCTGTGAAACTCCTTTGTGATAGATATGTTTATTCATCTCACACAGATAAAACTTCCCTTATATTATGCAGTTTGGAAATTCCGTCATGGATGGATCCACGAAGGGACATTTGGGAGCACATTCAGGCCTACGGTGAAAAAGAGATATCTTCAGATTAAAACTGGATAGAAACTTTCTGAGAAACTGTTTTGTGATGTGTGCATTCCACTCAAGGAGTTATACTTCTTTCCTCATAAGGCAGTGTTTGAACACTGTTCCTGTAAAACTGAAAAAGTAATATTTTGGAGTGCATTTAAGACTATGGCGAAAAGTGAAATATCCTGAAATAAAACCCAGAAAGAAGCGTTCCAAGAAATTGCTCTCTGACATATGCATTCATTTCAGAGACTTAAAGCTTACTCTACATTACCCAGTTTAGAAAGTCTGTCTTTGAGAAATCAGCGAAGGGATATTAAGTGGCGACCGGAGGCGTGTGGCGAACAAGGAAATGTCTTTTGTTGAAAACTGGAGAGAAGCTCTCTGAGAAGCTGCTTTGTGATGTGTGTATTCATCTCATAGAGTTAAATCATTCTTTGGATGGAGCAGTTTGAAATCACTCTTTCTGTGGCACCTGAGAAAGGACATTTGGCTATGCTCTTAAGAATATGCTGAAAAAGAAATACCCTCCGATAAAAAACAGAAGGAAGCCTTCTGTGATACTACTCTATGTCATGTGAATTCCACTTGGACAGTTAAGCTTCTGTTTTCATTGAGCAGTATTCTAACACTGTTTTAGCTTAGTTAGCAAAGGGAGAGTCGGGAGTGCTTTGAGGCTTATGGTGAAAACAGAAATATCTTCAGATCAAAACTGGAGAGAAGATTTCCGAGCAACTACTTTGTGACGTGTGCATTCCACTCACAGAGTTATACTTTACTTCTCATAGAGGATTGGGGAATCCCTTTTGGATAAAAAGTTACCAGGGGACATTCAGGAGCATATGGACGGCTATGGTTGAAAAGGAAATATGCTCAGACAACAACTGGAAAAAAGATTTCTGTTAAACTGCTTTGTGATACATATGTTTATTCATTGCACATAGATAAAACTTTCCTTATATTGCACAGTTTGGAAACTCCATCAAGGACGGATCCGCTAAGAGAAATACAGAAGCACATTCAGACCTACAGTGAAACAGGAGATATCTTCAGATAAAAACTGGATAGAAGCTTTCTGACAAAGTGCTTTGTGATGTTTGCATTCCACTCAGGGAGTTATACCTCTTTTCTCATAAGGCAGTGTTTGAACACTGTTCCTGTAAAATTGAAAAAGTGATATTTCAGATGTTATTGAAGACAATGGCGAAAAGTGAAATATTCTCAAATAAAACCCAGAGACAAGCGTTCCAAGATACTGCTCCCAGATATGTGCATTCATTTCACAGAGTAAAGCTTACTCTACGTTGCACAGTTTGGAGACTCTGTCTTTGAGGAATCTGTGAAGGGATATTAAGTGATGACTGGAGGCTTCTGGTGAGCAAGGAAACGTCTTCTGATGAAAACTGGAGAGAAGCTTTCTTAGCAATTGCTTTGTGATGTTTGTATTCGTCTCATGGGGTTAAACCATTCCTTGGATTGAGCAGTATGAAATCCCTGTTTCTGTGGAATCTGAGGAAGGACATTTGGGAGCGCTCCTTAGAATATGGAGAAAGAAATATCCTCAGGTAAAACCCGGAATGAAGCTTTCTCTGAAACTGCTCTATGTCATCTCAATTCCTCTCGCTCAGTTAAGCCTCTCTTTTCATTGAACAGTGTTATAATCCTGTTTATGTTTAGCATGGAAACGGATATTCGGGAGCGGTTTGGGGCTTAGAGTGAAAAAGGAAATATGTTCTGATAGAAACTAGAGGGAAGCTTTCTTAGGACCTGCTTTGTGCCGTGTGTGTTCCAGTCACAGTGTTATACCTCTCTTCTCATACAGCATTGGGGAAACCCTTTGGGAGAAAACGGTACCAAGTGATATTCGGAGCATATTGATGCCTATGGTGTAAAGGGAAATAGCATCAGACAAAAACTGGAAAGAATCTTTCTGTGAAACTGCTCTGTGATATGTGCATTCATCTCACATAGGTAAAGCTTTCTTTACATTACACTGCTTGGAAACTCTGTCCTGGACGGATCCACGAAGGGACATTCAGGAGCACATTCAGGACAATGGTGAAAAAAGAAATATCCTCAGATAAAAACTAGAAGGAAGTTTTCTGTGAATCTGTATTTTGCTATGTTTATTCATCACACATATATAAAGCTTTCTTTACCTTACGCAGCTTGGAAATTCCGTCATGGATGGATCTGCAAAGGGATATTTGGGATCACACTTGGGCCAAGGGTGAAAAAGGAAATATCGTCAGATGAAAACTGGAGAGAAGCTTTCTGAGAAACTGCTTTGTGATGTGTGCATTCCACTCTGGGAGTTATACCTCGTTTCCTACAAGGCAGTGTTTCAACACTGTTCCTGTAAAACTGAAAAAGTGATATTTCATGCGCCTTGAAGACTATGGTGAAAAATGAAATATAATCAAATAAAACCGAGAAAGAAGCGTTCCAGGAATCTGCTCTCTGATATGGGCATTCATTTCACAGAGTTAAAGCTTACTCTACATTGCCCAGATTGGAAACTCTGTTTTTCATTAATCTGTGAAGGGGTAGTAAGTGGCACCCGGAGGCCTGTGTTGAGCAAGGAAATGTCTTCTGTTGAAAACTGGAGAGAAGCTTTGTGAGCAACTGCTTTGTGATGTGTGTATTCATCTCATAGAGTTAAATCATTCTTTGGATTGAGCAGGTTGAAATCACTGTTTCTGTGGAAGCTGAGAAAGGACATTTGGGAATGCTCTTAAACATATGTTGAAAAAGAAAGACCCTCAGATAAAAACCAGAAGGAGGCATTCTGTGAAACTGTTCTGTGTCATATGAATTCCACTCACACAGTTAAGCTTCTGTTTTCATTGAGCAGTATTCTAACACTGTTTTAGATTAGTGTCCTAAGGGATATTCGGGAGTGCTCTGAGATTTATGGTGAAAATGGAAATATCTTCAGATAGAAACTGGAGAGAAGCTTTCTGAGGAGCTGCTTTGTGACTTGTGCATTGCACTCACAGAATTATACCTTTCTTCTAATACAGAATCGTAGAAACCCTTTTGGAGAAAAGGTACCAAGGGATAACCGGGAGCATATTGACGCCTATGGTGAAAACGGAAATAGCCTCAGACAAAAACTGGAAAGAAGCTTTCTGTGAAACTGCTCCGTGCTATGTGTACTCATCTCACATAGATAATGCTTTCTTTACATTACGCAGTTTGGAAACTCTGTCATGGATGGATCCATGAAGGGAAAATCGGGAGCACATTCAGGACTATGGTGAAAAAGGAAAGGTACCCAGACAAAAACTGGAAAGAAGATTTCTGTGAAACTGCTTCATGATAGATATGTTTATTCATATCACATATATAAACTTTTCTTTATATTATGCAGTTTGTAAACTCCGTCACGGACGAATCTGCGAAGGGACATTCGGGAGCACATTCAGGCTTATGATGAAAAAGGAAATATCTGTAGATAAAAACTGGAGAGAAGCTTTCTGAGAAACGCTTTGTGATCTGTGCATTCCACTCAGGGACTTATACCTCTTTTCTCATAAGGCAGTGTTTGAACACTGTTCCTGTAAAACCAAAAAAGTTATATTTCGGAGCACCTTGAAGACTATGGCAGAAAGGGAAATATCCTCAGATAAAACCCAGAAAGAAGCGTTCCAAGAATCTGCTCTCTGATATGTGCATTCATTTCACAGAGTTAAAATTTACACTACGTTGCCCAGTTTGGAAACTCTGTCTTTGAGGAATCTGTGAAGGGATAGTAAGTGGCGCCCGGAGGCATATGGTAAGCAAAGAAATGTCTTCCAATGAAAACTGGACTGAAGGTCTCTGAGTTACTGCTTTGTGATGTGTGTATTCATCTCATAGAGTTAAATCTTTCTTTGGATTAAGTACTTTGAAATCACTGTTCCTGTGAAATCTGAGAAAGGACATTTGGGAATGCTCTTTAGAATATGCTGATCAGGAAATACCCTCAGAGAAAAAGCAGAAGGAAGCTTTCTGTGAAACTGCTCTGTGTCGTTTGAATTAAACTCGCACACTTCAGCTTCTCTTTTCATTGAGCTGTGTTCTAACACTGTGTTTAGTCTTCCAAGTGATATTCAGAAGTGCTTTGAGGCTTATGGTGAAAACGGAAATATCTTCAGAAAGAAACTGGAGAGCTTTCCGAGGAGCTGCTTTGGGACGTGTGCATTCCACTCACAGAGTTATGCCTTTCTTCTCATAGAGGATTGGGGACTCCCTTTTGGAGAAAAAGCTACCAAGGGACGTTCAGGGGTATACGGATGGCTACGTTGAAAAAAGAAATATCCTCAGACCAAAACTGGAAAGAAAATTTCTGTGAAACTGCTTTGTGATAGATATGTGTATTCATCTGACATAGATAAAACTTTCTTTATATTATGCAGTTTGGAAACTCCATTATGCAATGATCTGCAAAGGGACATTCGGGACACCTTCATGCCTATGGTGAAAAAGGGAATCTCTTCAGATAAAAACAGGAGAGAAGCTTTCTAATAAACTGCTTTGTGATGTGTGCATTCCACTCAGGGAGTTATACATCTTTTCCCATAGGGCAGTGTTTGAACACTGTTCCTGAAAAATCAATAAATGATATTTCGGAGAGCTTTGAAGACTATGGTGAAAAGTGCAATATCCTCAGATAAAACCCAGAAAGAAGCGTTCCAAGAAACTGCTCTCTGATATGAGCATTCATTTCCCAGAGATAAAGCTTACTCTACATTACCCAGTTTGGAAAATCTGTCTCTGGGGAATCTGTGAGGGGATATTTAGTGGTACCCAGAGGCCTGTGGTGGACAATGACATGTCTTCTGATGAAAACTGTAGAGAAACTTTCTGAGCTACTGCTTTGTGATGTGTGTGTTCATGTCATAGAGTTAAACCATTGTTTGGATTGAGCAGTTTGAAATCACTGTTTCTGTGGAATCTGAGGAGGAATATCTGGGAACTCTCTTTAGAGTATGGAGAAAGAAATATCCTCAGATAAAAAGCAGAAGGAAGCTTTCTGTGAAACTGCTTTGTGTCATGTGAATTCCTTTTGCTCAGTTAAGCTTCTCTTTTTCATTGAGCAGTTTTCTAACTCTGTGTTTAGTCTGCGAAAGGATATTCGGCAGCACTTTGAGGCTTATGGTGAAAACGGAAATATCTTCAGATAGAAACTGGAGAGAAACTTTCAGAGGAGCTGCTTTGTGATGTGTGCATTCCACTCACAGAGTTATACCTTCCTTCTCATAGAGGACTGGAAAATCCCTCTTGGAGAAAAGGCTAAATAGGGACCTTCAGGAGTATATGGACGGCTATGGTGAAAAAGGAAATATCCTCAGACAAAAACTTGAAAGTCACTTTCTATGAAAATGCTTTGTGATACATATGTTTATTCATCAAACAGAGATAAAACTTTATACTACACAGTTTGGAAACTCCATCATGGAAGAATCAGCGAAGGGACATTCGGCAACACATTAAGGCCTTTGGTGAAAAAGGAAATATCTTCAGATAAAAACTGGAAAGAAGTTTTCTGAGAAACTGCTTTGTGATGTGTGCATTCCACACAGGGAGTTATACCTCTTATCTCCTAAGGCAGTGTGTGAACACTGCTCCTGTAAAACCGAAAAAGTGATATTTTGGTGCACATTTAAGACTAGTGCAAAAGTGAAATATCCTCAAATAAATCTCAGAAAGAAGCGTTCCAAGAAACTGCTCTCTGATATGTACATTCATTTCACAGAGGTAAAGCTTACTCTAAGTTGCCCTGTTTGGAAACTCTGTCTTTGAGGAATCTGTGAAGGGATATTCAGTGGAGCCCAGAGGCCTGTGGTGAGCAAGGAAATGTCTTCCGATGAAAACTGGAGAGAAGCTTTCTGAGCAACTGCTTTGTGGTGTGTGTATTCATTTCATAGAGTTAAGCTATTCTTTGGATTGAGCAGTTTGAAATAACTGTTACTGTGGGATCTGAGGTAGGACATCTGAGAACGCTCCTAGAATATGAAGAAAGAAATATCTTCAGATAAAAACCAGAAGAAAGCTTTCTGTGAAACTGCTATGTGTCATGGGAATTTCTCTTCCTCAGTTAAGCTTCTCTTTTCATTGAGAAGTTTTCTAACACTGTTTATGTTTAGCGTGTGAAGGGATATATGGGAGCACTTTGAGGCTTATGGTGAAAAAAGAAAATATGTTCAGATAGAAACTGGAGAGAAACATTCCATGAAACTGTTTTGTGACGTGTGCATTCCACTCACAGTGTTATACCTCTCTCTCATACAATATCGGGGAACCCTTTCTGTGATACTGTTCTGTGATATGTGTATTCATCTCACATAGATAAGTTTTCTCTACATTACACAGCTTGGAAACTCTGTCATGGATGACTCGAGAAGTGATATTCGGGAGCACATTTAGGACTATGTTGAAAAAGGAAATATCTTCAGATAAAACTGGAAAGAAATTTTCTGTGAATTTTCTTTTTGTTATGTTTATTCATCTCACATAGATAAAACTTCCTCTATATTACGCAGTTTGGAAAATCTGTCATGGACGGGTCTGCGATGGGATATTTGAAAGTGCTGAGGCCTATGGTGAAAAAGGAAATTTCTTCAAAAAAAAAAAAAAAATGGAGAGAAGCTTTTTGAGAAACTACTTTGTGATGTGTGCATTCCACTCAGGGAGTATTACCACTTTTCTCATGAGGCAGTGTTTGAACACTGTTCCTGTAAAACGAAAAAGTGATATTTCAGAGTGTATTGAAGACTCTGGCGAAAAGTGATATATCCTCAAATAAAACCCAGAAAGATGCATTCAAAGAAACTGCTCTCGGATATGTGCATTCATTTCACAGAGGTAAGTCTTACTCTACATTGCCCAGTTTGTAAACTCTGTCTTTCAGTAATCTGCGAAAGGATATTCAGTGTCGCCGGAGGCCTGTAGTGAGCAAGGAAATGTCTTCTGATGAATACTGGAGAGAATTTTCTGAGCAACTGCTTTGTGATGGTGTATTCATCTCATAGAGTTAAATCATTCTTTGGACTGAACAGTTTGAAATCACTGCTTCCGTGGAATCTGAGGAGGGACATTTGGGAAAGATCTTTAGAATATGGAGAAAGAAATATCCACAGATAAAAACCAGAAGGAAGCTTTCTGTGAAACTGCTGTGTGTCATGTGAATTCCTCTTCCTCAGTTAAGCTTGTCTTTTCATTGAGCAGTTTTCTAACTTTGTTCATGTTTAGTGTACGAAGGGATATGAGGGAGCACTTTGAGGCTTATGGTGAAAAAAAAATATGATCTCTTAGAAACTAGATAGAAGCTTTCTGCAGAACTTCATTGTGACGTGTGCAATCCACTCACAGTGTTCTACCTCTCTTCTCATACCACATCGGGGAAACTCTTTCTGTGATACTGTTCTGTGATATGTGTATTCATCTCACATAGATAAAGCTTTCTCTACATTACGCAGCTTGGACACTCTGTCATGGATGAATCCATGAAGGGACATTCAGGAGCACATTCAGGACTGTGTTGAAAATGGAAATATCTTCAGTTAAAAACTGGAAGGAATCTTTCTGTGAATCTGCTTTTCGCTATGTTTATGCATCTCACATAGATAAAAGTTTCTTTATATTATGCAGTTTGGTAACTCCATCATGGATGGATTCGTGAAAGGACGTTCTGGAGCACATTCAGGCCAATGGGGAAAAAGGAAATACCTTCAGATAAAAACTGGCAAGAAGGTTTCTAAGAAACTGCTTTGTGATGTGTGCATTCCACTCAGGGAGTTATACCTCTTTTCTCATAAGGCAGTGTTTGAACACTGTTCCTCTAAAACTGAAAAGGTGATATTTCGGAGCACATTGGAAGACTGTAGTGAAAAGTGAAATATCCTGAAATTAAACCCAGAAAGAAGCGCTCCAAGAAACTGCTCTGTGACATGTCCATTCATTTCAGAGAGTCAAAGCTTACTCTACATTTCCCAGTTTGAAAAGTCTGTCTTTGAGGATTCCGTGAAGGGATATTAAGTGGCAAATGGAGGCCTGTGGCGAGCAAGGAAATGTCTTCAGTGGAAAATTGGAGAGAAGCTTTCTGAGCAACTCTTTTGTGATGTTTGTATTCATCTCAGAGAGTTAAATCATTCTTTGGATTGAGCAGTTTGAAATCACTGCTCTTGTTGAATCTGGGGAAGGACATTTGGGAATGCTCCTTAGAATATGGAGAAAGAAATATCCTCAGGTAAAATCCAGAAGGAAGCTTTCTGGGAGACTGCTCTGTGTCATCTTAATTCCCCTCGCTCAGTTAAGCCTCTCTTTTCACCGAGCAGTTTTCTAACCCTGGTTATGTTTAGCGTGTGAAGGGATATTTGGGAGCACTTTGAGACTTACGGTGAAACAAAAAATATCTCGAGAAAGAAACTGGAGAGAAGCTTTTCAAGGAACTGCTTTGTGATGTGTGCATTCCACTGATAGAGTTATATCTTTTTTGTCATACAGGATTATGAAATCCCTTTTGGAGAGAAAGCTACCAGGGGACATTCACCATATGGAGGGCTACAGTGAAAAAGGAAGTATTTTCAGGCAAAAACTGAAAGGAAGCTTTCTGTGTAAATGTTTTTTGATAGATATGTTTATGCATCTCACATAGATAAAACTTTCTTTACATTATGCAGCTTGGAAACTCCATCATGGATGTATCCGTGAAGGTATATTCGGGATCACATTCGGGCCTATGGTGATAAAGGAAATATCTTTAGATAAAAACTGGAGAGAAGCTTTCTGAGAAACTGCTTGGTGATGTGTGCATTACACTCAGGGAGTTGTACCTATTTTCTCATAAGGCACTGTTTGAACACTGTTCCTGTACAACTAAAAAAGTGATATTTGCAGCACATTGAAGACTATGGTGAAAAGTGAAATGTTGTCCAATAAAACCCGTAAGAAGCATTCCAAGAAACTGCTCTCTGACATGTCCATTCATTTCACAGAGTTAAAGCTTACTCTACATTTCCTATTTTGGAAACTTTGCCTTTGAGGATTCTGTGAAGGGCTATTAAGTGGTGCCCAGAGACTTGTAGTGAGCAAGGAAATCTCCTCCTATGAAAACTGGACAGAAGCTTTCTGAGCAACTGCTTTTTGATGTGTGTATTCATCTCACAGAGTTAAACCATTCTTTGGATGGAGTAGTTTCAAATCATTGTTTTTGTGGAATCTGAGGAAGGACATTTGGGAACACTCCTTAGAATATGGAGAAAGAAACATTCTCAGGTAAAATCCAGAAGAAAGTTTTCTGTGAAACTGCTCTGGGTCGTCTTAATTCCTCTCACTCAGATAAGCCTCTCTTTCCTTTGAGCAGTTTTCTAACCCTGTTTATGTGTAGCATGTGAAAGGATATTCAGGAGCGCTTTGAGGCTTACGGTGAAAAAACAAATATGTTCTGACGGAAACCGGAGAGAAGCTTTCTGAGGAATTGCTTTGTGATGTGTGCATTCCACTCACAGTGTTATACCTCTCTTCTCATACAGAATTGGGGAAATCCTTTTGGAGAAAAAGGTATCAAGTGATATTCGGGAGCATGTTGATGCCTATAGTGGAAAGGGAAATAGCCTCAGACAAAAACTGGAAAAATGCTTTCTATGAAACTGTTCTGTGATATGTGTATTCATTTCACATAGATAAAGCTTTCTTTACATTACGCAGCTTGGAAACTCTGTAATGGACGGATCCACGAAGGGACATTCAGGAGCACATTCAGGACCATGGTGGAAAAGGAAATATCTTCAGATAAAAAGTGGAAAGAAGCTTTCTGTGAATCTGCTTTTGGGTATGTTTATTACTCTCACATAGATAAAGCTTTCTTTACATTACACAGCATGGAAATTTGGTCATGGATAGATCCACGAAGGGATATTTGAGATCAAATTCAGGCCTGTGATGAAAAAGGAAATATGGTCAGATGAAAACTGGGGAAAAGCTTTCTGAGAAACTGCTTGGTGATCTGTGCGTTCCACTCAAGGAGTTATAGCATTCTTCTCTTAAGACACTTTTTGAACACTGTTCCTGTAAAACCGAAAAAGTAATATTTCGGAGCACATGGAAGACTATGGCAAAAAGTGAAATATCCTGAAATAAAACACAGAAAGAAGTGTTCCAAGAACCTACTTTCTGACTTGTGCATTCATTTCAGAGTTACAGCTGACTCGATATTTCCAAGTTTGGAAAGTCTGTCTTTGATGGTTCTTCGAAGGGATATTAAGTGGCGACCGGAGGCCTGTGGCGAGCAAGGAAATGTCTTCCGTTGAAAACTCAAGAGAAGCTTTCTGAGCAACTGCTTTGTGATGTGTGTATTCATCTAATAGAGTTAAATCATTCTTTGGATTGAGCAGTTTGAAATCACTCTTTCTGTGGAACCTGAGAAAGGACATTTGGGAATGCTCTTAAGAATATGCTGAAAAAGAAATACTCTTAGATAAAAACCAGAAGGAATCTTTCTGTGAAACTGCTCCTTGAATTCCACTTGCACAGTTAAGTTTCTCTTTTCATTGAGCAGTATTCTAACGCTGTTTTTTTTTTTTTTTTTTTTTTTTTTTTTTTTTTTTTTTTTTAGTCTGCCAAGGGATATTTAGGAGCAGTATGAGGTTTATGGTGAAAACTTAAATATCTTCAGATCGAAACTGCAGAGAAGTTTTCCGAGGAGCTGCTTTATGACTTGTGTATTGCACTCACAGAGTTACTATTCCTTTCTTCTCGTAGAGGATTGGGTAATCCCTTTTGGAGAAAAAGTTACAAAGGGACATTCAGGATATATGGATGGCTATGGTGAAAAAGGAAATATCCTGAGACAAAAACTGGAAAGAAATTTTCTGTGAAATTGCTTTGTGATAGATATGTATATTCATCTCACATACATAAAACTTTCTTACAGTATGCAGTTTGGAAACTCTGTCATGGGTGGATGTGCGATGGGACATTCCGGAGCACATTCAGGAATATGGTGAAAAAGGAAATATCTTCAGATAAAAACTGGAAAGAAGTGTACTGTGAATCTGCTTTTGTTATGTTTATTCATCTCACATAGATAAAGTTTTCTTTACATTACACAGCCTGGAAACTCTGTCATGGACAGATGCACAGTGGGATATTCGGGATCAAATTCAGGCCTATGGTGAAAAAGGAAATCTATTCAGATAAAAACTGGAGAGAAGATTTCTGTGAAACTGCTTTGTGATGTTTGCATTCCACTCAGGTAGCTATACCTCTTTTCTTTTAAGGCAGTGCTTGAACACTATTCCTGTAAAACCAAAAAAGTGATATTTCAGAGCACATTGTGGACTATGGTGAAAAGTGAAATATCCTCAAATAAAATCCAGAAAGCAGCGTTGCAAGAAACTGCACTCTGATATGTGCATTCATTTCACAGAGTTCAAGCTTACTCTACAATGCCCAGTTCGAAAACTCTGTCTTTAAGGAATCTGCGAAGGGATATTAAGTGGCGCCCAGAGGCCTGTGGTGAGCAAGGAAATGCCTTCTGGTGAAAACTGGAGAGAAGCTTTCTGAGCAACTGCTTTGTGATGTGTGTATTCATCTCATAGAGTTAAAGCATTCTTTGGATTGAGCACTTTAAAATTACTATTTCTGTGGAATCTGATGAAGGACATTTTGGAATGTTCTATGGAATATGGAGAAAGAAATATCCTCAGATAAAAAACAGAAGGAAGCTTTCTGTGAAACTGCTGTGTGTCACGTGAATTCCTATCACACATTTAACCTCTCTTTTCATTGAGCAGTTTCTAACACTGTTTATGTTTAGCATAAACATAAAGGTATATTCAGGAGCACTTTGAAGCTTATGGTGAAAAAGGAAGTATGTTCAGATTGAAACTGGAGAGAAGCTTTCCGAGGAACAGCTTTTGACGTGTGCATTCCACTCGCAGTGTTATACCTATTTTCTCATACAGCATCAGGGAAACCCTTTTGGAGAAAAAGGAATCATGGGATATTCGGGAGCATATTGACGCCTATGGTGAAAAGTGAAATAGCTTCACACAAAAACTGGAAAGAAGCTTTCTGTGAAACTGCTCTGTGATATGTGTACTTATCTCACATAGATAAAGCTTTCTTTACATTATGCAGTAGGAAAACTCTGTCATGGACATATCCACGAAGGGACATTCAGGAGCACATACAGGACTATGATGAAAAAGGAAATATCTTCAGATAAAAACTGGAAAGAAGCTTTCTGTGAATCTGTTTTTTGCTATGTTTATTCATTTCACACAGATGAAGCTTTCTTTATATTACTCAGCTTGGAAACTCCGCCATGGATGAACCAAGAAGGGATATTCGGGAGCACATTGAGGCCTATGGTGAAAAAGGAAATATCCAAGACAAAAACTCGAAAGAGGATTTCTCTGAAACTACTTTGTGATAGATATATTTATTCATCTCACATAGATAAAACTTTCCTTATATTAGGCAGTGTGGAAACTCTGTCATGGACAGATTTGCGAAGGGACATTTGTGAGCACATTCAGGCCTACGGTGAAAAAGGTGATATCTTCAGATAAAACCTGGATAGAAGCTTTCTGAGAAACAGCTTTGTGATGTGTGCATTCCACTCAGGGAGTTATAAATCTTTCCTCATAAGGCAGTGTTTGAACACTGTTCCTGTAAAACCGAAAAAGTAATAATTTGGAACATATGGAAGACCACGGCGAAAAGTGAAATATCCTGAAGTAAAACCTAGAAAGAAGCGTTCCAAGAAACTCTTCTCTGAACATATGCATTCATTTCAGAGAGTTAAAGCTTACTGTACATTTCCCAGTTTGGAAAGTCTGTGTTTGAGGATTCTGCAAATGGATATTAAGTGGCGACCAGAGGCCTGTGGTGAGCAAGGAAATGTCTTCCGCTGAAACCTGGAGAGAAGCTTTCTGAGCAACTGCTTTGTGATGTGTGTATTCATCTCATAGAGTTAAATCATTCTTTGAATGAGCTGTTTGAAATCACTCTTTCTGGGGAAACTGAGAAAGGACATTTGGTAACACTTTTAAGAATGTGCAGAAAAAGAAATACCCTCTGATAAAAACCAAAAGGAAGCTTTCTGTGAAACTTCTCTGTGTCATGTAAATTCCACTCGCACCGTTAAGTTTCCGCTTTCATTGAGAATAATTCTAACATTGTTTTTGTTTAGTCTGCTGAGGGATACTCGGGAGTGCTTTGAGGCTTATGGTGAAAACGGAAATATCTTCAGATATGAACTGGAGAGAAACTTTCCAAGGAGCTGCTTTGTGACGTGTGCATTCCACACACAGAGTTATACTTTTCTTCTCATAGAGGATTGGGGAATCCCTTTTGAAGAAAAAGTTACCAGGGGATATTCGTGAGTATATGGACTTCTATGGTGAAAAAGGAAATATCGTCAGACAAAAACTGGAAAGAAGCTTTCTCGGAAACTGCTTTGTGATAGCTACGTTTATTCATCTCACATAGATAAAACTTTCTTTCTATTATGCAGTTTTGAAATTCCATCATGGATGGATCGTGAAGGGACATTCGGGAGCACATTCAGGCCTATGGTGAAATCGGAAATATCTTCAGACAAAAACTGGAGAGAAGCTTTCTGAGAAACTGCTTTGTGATGTGTGCATTCCACTCAGGGAGTTATACCTCTTTTCTCATAAGGCAGTGTCTGAACACTTTTCTTGTAAAACCAAAAAAGTGATATTACAGAGCGCATTGAACACTATGGCAAAAAGTGAAATATCCTCAAATAAAACCCAAAAGAGGCGTTCCAAGAAACTGCTCTCTGATATGTGCATTCACTTCACAGAGCTAAAACTTACTCTACATTGCCCAGTTTGGAAACTCTCTCTTTGAGGAATCTGTGAAGGGATATTAAGTGGGACCTGAAGGGTTGTGGTGAACAAGGAAACGACTTCCAATGAAAACTGGAGAAAAGTTTCTGAGTAACTGCTTTGTGATGTGTGTATTCATCTCATAGAGGTAAACCATTCTTTGGATCAAGCACTTTGAAATCACTTTTTTTGTGGAATCTATGGATGGATATTTGGGAATGCTCCTTAGAATATGAAGGAGGAAATATCTTCAGGAAAAATACAGAAGGAAGCTTTCTGTGAAACTGCTCTGTGTCATCTTAATTCCTCTCACTCAGTTAAACTTCTCTTTTCATTGAGCAGTTTTCTAACCCTGTTTATATTTAGCTTGTGAAGGGACATTCAGGAGCACTTTGAGGCTTACAGTGAAAAAGGAAATATGTTCAGACCGAAACTGGAGAGAAGCTTTCCGAGGAACTGCTTTGTGATGTGTGCATTCCACTCACAGTGTTATACCTCCCTTCTCATACAGCATTGGGGAAACCCTTTTGGAGAAAAAGTTACCAAGTGATATTCGGGAGCATGTTGATGCCTATGGTGAAAAGGGAAATAGCCTCAGACAAAAACTGGAAAGATATTTTCTATGAAACTGCTCTGTGATACGTGAATTAATGTCATATAGATAAAGCTTTCTTTACATTACACAGCTTGGAAACTTTGTCATGGACGGATCCACGAAGGGTCATTCGGGAGCACATTCAGGACTATGGTGAAAAAGGAAATATCTTCAGATAAAAACTGGAATGAAGCTTTCTCTAAATCTGTTTTTTGCTATGTTTATTCATCTCACATAGATAAAGCTTTCTTTACTTTACGCAGCTTGGAAACTCCATCATGGATGGATCCGCAAAGGGATATTCAGGATCACATTCGAGCCTATGGTGGAAAAAGAAATATCGTCCAATAAAAACTGGAGAGAATCTTTCTGAGAAACTGCTTGGTGTTGTGTGCATTCCACTCACGGAGTTATACCTTTCTTCTCATAAGGGACTGTGTGAACACTGTTCCTGTAAAACTATAAAAGTGATTTTCGGAGCACACTGAAGACTATGGTGACAAGTGAAATGTTTTCAAATAAAATCCAGAAAGAAGCATTCTAAGAAACTGCTCTCTGACATGCCATTCATTTCACAGAGTTAAAGTTTACTCTACATTTCCCAGTTCGGAAAGTCTGTCTTTGAGGTTTTAGCAAAGGTATATTTAGTGACAACCAGAGGCCTGTGGCGAGCGAGGAAGTGTCTTCCGTTGAAAATTGGAGAGAAGCTTTCTGAGCAACTCTTTTGTGATGTTTTTATTCATCTCAGAGAGTTAAATCATTCTTTGGATTGAGCAGTTTGAAATCACTGTTTCTGTGGAATCTGAGAAAGGACATCAACGAACGCACTTTAAAATATCCTGAAAAAGAAATAACCTCAGATAGAAACAAGAAGGAAGCTTTCTGTGAAACTGCTCTGTGTCACGTGAAATCCACTCACACAGTTAAACTTGTCTTTTCATTGAGCAGTATTCTAACACTGTTTTCTTAAGTCTAAGAAGGGATATTCGGGAGCACTTTAAGGCTTAAGGTGAAAAAGGAAATAGCTTCAGATAGAAACTGGAGAGAATCTTTTTGAGGAACTGCTTTGTGACATGTGCATTTCACTCTCAGAATTATACCTCTCTTCTCATAGAGGATTGGGGAATCCCTTTCAGAGAAAAAGCTACCAGGGGGCATTTGGGAGTATATGGACGGCTATGGTGAAAAAGGATATATCCTCAGAAAAAAACTGGAAAGATTTCCGTGAAACTGCTTTGTGATAGATATGTTTACTCATCTCACATAAATAAAACTTTCCTTATATTACGCAGTTTGGAAACTCCATCATGGATAGATCAGCGAAGGGACACTTGGAAGCACATTCAGGCCTATGGTGAAAAAGGAGATGTCTTCAGATAAAACCTGGATAGAAGCTTCCTGAGAAACGGCTTTGTGATGTATGCATTCCACTCAGGGAGTTATACCACTTTTCTCATAAGGCAGTGTTTGAACACTGTTCATATAAAACTGAAAAATTAATATTTTGGAGCACATGGAAGACTACTGCACAAAGTGAAATATCCTCAAATAAAACCCGGAGAGAAGCATTCCAAGAAGCGGTTCTCTGATATGTGCATTCATTTCAGAGAGTTAAAGCTTACCCTACATTGCTCAGTTTGGAAACTTTGTCTTTGAGGAATATGTGAAGGGATATTAAGTGGCGCCTGGAAGCTTGTGGTGAAAAAGGAAACGTCTTCCGATGAAAACTGGAGAGAAGTTTCTCAGCAACTGCTTTGTAATGTGTGTATTCATCTCATATAGTTAAACCATTCTTTGGATCGAGCAGTTTGAAATCACTGCTTTTGTGGAATCTAAGGATGGACATTTGGGAATGCTCCTTAGAATAAGGAGGAGGATATATCCTCAGGTAAAATCCAGAAGGAGAATTTCTGTGAAACTGCTCTGTCGTCTCAATTCATCTCGCTCAGTTAAGCCTCTCTTTTCATTGAGCAGTTTTGTAACACTGTTTACGTTTAGCGTGTGAGGGGACATTCGGGAGGGCTTTGAGGCTTACGGTGAAGAAGGAAATATGTTCAGATCCAAACTGGAGAGAAGCTTTCCGAGGAACTCCTTTGTGACATGTGCATTCCACTCACAGCGTTATACCTCTCTTCTTATATAGCATCGGGAAACCCTTTTGGAAAAATAGGTACAAAGTGATATTGGGGAGAATATTGACACCCATGGTGAAAAGGGAAATAGCCTCAAAAATACTGGAAAGAAGTTTTCTGTGAAACTGCTTGGTGATATTTGTATTCATGTCACATAGTTAAAGCTTTCTTTACATTGCACAGCTTGGAAAATCTGTCACGGATGGATACACGAAGGGACATTTGGGAGCACATTCATGACTATGGTGAAATAGGAAATATATTCAGATAAAAACTGGAAAGAAGCTTTCTGCAAATCTGCTTTTTGCTATGTTTATTCATCTCACGTTGATAAAACTGTCTTTACATTACACAGCTTGGAAACTCTGTCATGGACGGATCCGTGAAGGGCATTTGGGAGCACATTCAGGACTATGGTGAAAAGGGAAATATCTTCAGATAAAAACCAGAAGGACGCTTTCTGTGAAACTGCCCTGTGTTGTGTGAATTCCACTCGCACAGTTAAGCTTCTATTTGCATTGAGCCGTATTCTAACACTGCTTATGTTTAGCATGTGAAGGGATTTTCAGGAGCGCTTTGAGGCTTACAGTGAAAAAGGAAATATGTGAGATAGAAACTGAAGAGAAGCTTTTTGAGGAACTGCTTTGTGACGTGTGCATTCCACTTACAGTGTTATACCTCTCTTCTCATACAGCATCAGGGAAACCCCTTTGGAGAAAAATTTACCAAGGGATATCCGGGAGCACATTGAGGCCTCTTGTGAAAAGGGAAATAGTCTCAGATAAAAACAAGAAAGAAGCTTTCTGTGAAACTACTCTGTGATATATGTATTCATGTCACATAGATAAAGCTTCATTTACAGTACGCAGCTTGGAAACTCTGACATGGAAAGATCCGCGAAGGTACATTTGGGAGCACATTCAGGACTATGGTGAAAAAGGAAATATTTTCAGATGAAAACTGGAAAGAAGCTTTCTGTGAATCTGCTTTTTGCTGTGTTTATTCATCTCACGTAGATAAAGCTTTCTTTACATTCCACTGCTTGGTAACTCTGTCATGGACTGATCCCCAAAGGGACATTCGGGAGCACATTCAGGACTCTGGTGAAAATGGAAATATCTTCAGATAAAAACTGGAGAGAAGCTTTCTGAGAAACTGCCTGGTGATGTGTGCCTTCTCCTCAGGGAGTTATACCACTTTTCTCATAAGGCAGTGTTTGAACACTGTTCCTGTAACCAAAAAGGTGATATTTTGGAGTGCATTGAAGACTATGGTGAAAAGTGAAATATCCTCAAATAAAACCCAAAAAGAAGCATTCCAAGAAACTGCTGTCTGACATGTGCATTCATTTCAGAGAGTTAAAGTTTACTCTACATTTCCCAGTTTGGAAAGTCTGTCTTTGAGGAATCTGAGAAGGGATATTAAGTGGCGACCAGAGGCCTGTGGCAAGCAAGGAACTATCTTCCATCGAAAATTTGAGAGAACCATTCTGAACATCCTTTCTGTGATGTTTGTATTCATCTCATATAGCTAAATCATTCTTTCAATTGAGCAGTTTGAAATCACTGTTTCTGTGGAATCTGAGAAAGGACATTTGGGAACGCTCTAAAGAATATCCTGAAAAAGAAATAACCTCAGATAGAAACCAGAAGGAAGCTTTCTGTGAAACTCCTCTGGGTCATGTGAATTCCACTTGCACAGTTAAGCTTCTCTTTCCATTGAGCAGTATTCTAACACTGTTTTTGTTTATTCTGTGAAGGGATATTTGGGAGCGCTTTGAGGTTTCCAGTGAAAAAGGAAATATCTTCAGAGACAAACAGGAGAGAAGCTTTCTGAGAAGTTGCTTTGTGACATGTGCATTCCACTCACAGAATTATACCTTTCTTCTCATAGAGTATTGGGGAATCCCTTTTGTAGAAAAAGCCACCAAGGGACATTCGGGAGTATGTGGATGGCTATGGTGAAAAAGGAAGTATCCTCAGAGATAATCTGAAAAGAAGATTTCTGTGAAACTGCTTTGTGATAGATATGTTTATTCATCTCACATAGATTAAACTGTTTTTATATTACACAGTTTGGAAACTCCGTCATGGATGGATCTGAGAAGGGAGATTCAGGAGTACATTCAGGCCTATGTTGAAAATGGAAATATCTTCAGATTAAAACTGGAGAGATGCTTTTGAGAAACTGCTTTGTGACATGTGCATTCCACTTAGGGAGTTGTACCTCTTTTCTCATAAGGTAGTGTTTGAACACTTTTCCTGTAAAAACGAAAAAGTGATATTACAGAGCGCATTGAAGACTATGGCGAATAGTGAAATATCCTCAAATAAAACCCGGAAAGAATTGTTCCAATAAACTGCCCTCTGATATTTGCATTTATTACACAGAGTTAAGGTTTACTCTACAGTGCCCAATTTGGAAACTCTCTCTTTGAGGAATCTGCGAAGGGGCATTACTTGGCTCCCGTAGGCCTATTTTGAGCAAGGAAAACTTGAAAGAAGCATGAAAACTGGAAAGAAGATTTCTGAGCAGCTGCTTTGTGATGTGTGTATTCTTCTCATAGAGTTAAACCATTCTTTGGATTAAGCAGTTTGAAATTACTGTTTCTGTGGAACCTGAGAAAGGACATATGGGAACGCTCTTTAGAATATGCTGAAAAAGAAATACCCTCAGGTAAAAACCAGAAGTAAGCATTCTGTGAGACTGCTGTGTGTCGTGTGAAATCCACTAACACAGTTCTGCTTCTCTTCTCATTGAGCAGTATTCTAACACTGTTTTCCTTTAGTCTGTGAAGGGATATTCGGGATCACTTTGAGGCTTGTGGTGAAAACGGAAATATTTTCTGATACAAACTGGAGACAAGCTTTCTGAGGAGCTTCTTTGTGACGTTTGCAATCCACTCACAGAGTTATACCTTTCTTCTCATAGAGCAGTGGGGAATCTCTTTTGGAGAAAAAGCTACCATGGAACATTTGGGAGTTTATGGATCACTATGGTGAAAAAGGAAATATCATCAGACAAATCTGGAAAGAAGCTTTCTGCGAAACGGCTTTGTGATAGATATCCTTATTGATCTCACATAGATAAAAACTTTTTTATATTATGCAGTTGGAAACTCTGTCATTGACGGATCCGCGAAGGGACATTCGGGAGCACATTCAGGCCTGTGGTGAAAAAGAAAATACTTCAGATAAACACAGGAGAGAAACTCTGATAAACTGCTTTGTAATGTGTGCATTCTCTCAGGTAGTTATACCTCTTTTCTCATAAGGCAATGTTTGAACTCTGTTTCTGTAAAACCGAAAAAGTTATATTTTGGAGCGCTTTAGAGACTATGGCAAAAAGTGAAGTCTCCTCAAACAAAACCCAGAAAGAAGCAATCTGAGAAAATGCTCTCTTATATGTGCATTTATTTCACAGAGATAAAGCTTACTCTACGTTGCCCAGTTTGGAAACTCTCTCTTGAGGAATCTCTGAAAGGATATTAATTGGCGACCAGAGATATGTGGTGAGCAAGGAAATGTCTTCCGTTGAGAATTGGAGAGAAGCTTTCTGAGCAACTGCTTTTTGACGTGTGTATTCATCTCATAGAGATAGATCATTCTTTGGATTGAGCAGTTTGAAATCACTGTTTCTATGGAATCTGAGGAAGGACATTTGGGATTGCTCTTTGGAATACGGAGAAAGAAATATCCTCAAGTAAAAACCAGAAGGAAGTTTTCTGTGAAACTGCCCTGTGTGATCTTAATTTCTCTCGCTCCATTAAGCCTCTCTTTTCATTGAGCAGTTTTCTAACCCTGTTTATGTTTAGGGTGCAAAGGGATTTTCGGTAGTCCTTTGAGGTTTACTTTGAAAAAGGATATATGTTCAGGTAGAAACTGCAGAGATGTTTTCAGAGGAACTGCTTTGTGATGTGTGCATTCCACTCACAGTGTTTTACCTCTCTTCTCATACAACATCAGGGAAACCCTTTTGGAGAAAAAGATACCAAGTGATGTTTGGGAGCATATTGATGCCAATGGTGAAAAGGGAAAAGCCTCAGACAAAAACTTGGAAGAAGCCTTCTGTGAAACTGCTCTTTGATATGTGCATTCATCTCACATACATAAAGCTTTCGTTACATTATGCAGCTTGGAAACTCTTTCATGGACGGATCCTCGAAGAGACTTTCTGGAGCACATTCAGAACTATGGTAAAAAAGGAAATATATTTGGATAAACACTGGAAAGAAGATTTCTGTGAATCTGCTTTTTGCTCTTTTTATTTGACTTACATGATAAAGTTTTCTTTACTTAACGTAGCTTGGAAAATCCATCATGGACGCGTCCTCAAAGGGACATTTGGGAGCACAGTCAGGCCTACGGTTGAAAAGGATATATCTTCGGATGAAAACTGGAGAGAAGTTTTCTGAGAAGCTTCTTTGTGATGTGTGCATTCCACTCAGGGAGTTAAAACTCTTTTCTCATAAGGCAGTGTTTGAACACTGTTTTTGTAAAACTGAAAAACTGATATTTCAGAGCACATTGTAGACTACGGCATAAGGTGAAGTATCCTCAAATAAAACTCAGAAAGAAGCGTTCTAAGAAACTGCTCTCTGACATGTGCATTCATTTCACAGAGTTAAAACTTACTCTATGTTGCCCAGTTTGGAAACTCTGTCTTTGAGGAATCTGTGAAGGGATATTAAGTGGCTCCCGGAGGCTTGTGGTGAGCAAGGAAACGTCTTCCGATGAAAACTGGAGAGAAGCTTTCTGAGCAACTGCTTTGTGATGTGTGTATTCATTTCATAGAGTTCAATCATTCTTTGAGCAGTTTGAAATCAGTTTCTGTGGAACCTGAGAGAGGACATTTGGGAACGCTCTTAAGAATATGCTGAAAAAGAAATACCCTCAAATAAAAAGCAGAAGGAAGATTTCTGTGAAACTGCTCTATGTCGTGTGAATTCCACTCACACAGTTAAGCTTCTCTTTTCATGGAGCAGTATTCTACCACTGTGTTTAGTCTACGAAGGGATATTCGGGAGCACTTTGAGGCTTACGGTGAAAAAGGAAACATGTTGGGATAGAAACTGGAGAGAAACTTTCTGAGGAACTGCTTTGTGACGTGTGCATTCCACTCACAAATTTACGCCTTTTTTCTCATAGAGGATTGGGGAATCCCTTTTGGAGAAAAAGCTACCAAGGGACATTCAGGAGTATATGGACGACTATGGTAGAAAAGTAAGTATCTTCAGACAAAAGCTGGAGAGAAAGTTTCTGTGAAACTGGTTTGTGATGGATATGTTTATTCATCTCAAAGAGATAAAACTTTCCTTATATTACGCAGTTTGGTTACTCACTCATGGAAATATTTGCAAAGGGACATTCTTTAGCACATTCAGGCGTATGGTGAAAAAGGAAATATCTTCAGATACAAATTGGAGAGAAGCTTTCTGCGAAACTACTTTGTGATGTGTGAATTCCACTCAGGGAAATATACTTCTTTTCTCATAAGGTAGTGTTTGAGCACCGTTCCTGTAAAAATGAAAAAGTGTTATTTTGGAGTGCATTGAAGACTACGGCAAAAAGTGAAATATCCTCAAATAAAACCCAGAAAGAAGCGTTCCAAGAAACTGCTCTCTGATATGTGCATTCATTTCACAGAATTAAAGCGTACTCTACATTGCCCAGTTTGGAAACTCTGTCTTTGAGGAATCTGCGAAGGGATATTAAATGGCGCCCCAGAGGCCTGTGGTGAGCAAGGAAATGTCTTCCGATGAAAACGGGAAAGAAGCTTTCTGAGCAACTGCTTTGTGATGTGTGTATTCATCTCATAGAGTTAAACCATTCCTTGGATTGAGCAGATTGAAATCACTGTTTCTGCGATATCTGAGGAAGGACTTTTGGGATCGCTCTTTGGAATATGGAGAAACAAATATCCTCAGATGAAATCCAGAAGGAAGCTTTCTGTGAAGCTGCTATGTGTCATGTGAATTCCTCTCACTCACTTAAGCTTCTCTTTTCATTGAAGAGTTTTCTAACACTGTTTAGGTTTAGCGTGCGAAGGGGTATTCGGAAGTGCTTTGAGTCTCACCGTGAGAAAGGAAATATGCTCAGATAGACACTGGAGAGAAGCTACCTGAGGAACTGCTTGTGATGTGTACATTCCACTCACAGTGCTATACCTCTCTTCTTTTACAGCATCAGGGAAACCCTTTTGGAGAAAAAGGAACCAAGGGATATTCGGGAGCATATTGACGCCTATAGTGAAAATGGAAATAGCCTCAGATAAAAACTGGAAAGAAGCTTTCTGTGAAACTGCTCTGTGCTATGTGAATTCACCTCACATAGATAAAGCTTTCTTTACATTACCCAGCTTCGAAACTCCTTCATGTACGGATCTGCGAAGGGACATTCAGGAGCACATTCAGGCCTATGTAGAAATAGGAAATATCTTCAGATAAAAATCGGGGAGAAGCTTTCTGAGAAACTGTTTTGTGATATGTGCATTCCACTCAGGTAGTTATACCTCTTTTCTCATAAGGCAGTGTTTGAACACTCTTCCTGTAAAACCAAAAATGTGATATTTCAGATCGCATTGAAGACTATGGCAAAAACTGAACTATCCTCAAATAAAACCCAGAAAGAAGCATTCAAAGAAGCTGCTCTCTGATATGTGCATTCATTTCACACTGTTAAAACTTACAATACGTTGCTCAGTTTGGAAACTTTATCTTTGAGGAATCTGCAAAGGGATATTTAGTGGTGCCTGGAGATCTGTGGTGAGCACAGAAATGTCTTCTGATGAAAACTGGAAAGAAGCTTTCTGAGCAAATGCTTTGTGATGTGTGTATTCAGCTCATAGAGTTAAATCATTCTTTGTATTGAGCAGTTTGAAATCACTGTTTCTGTGGATCCTGAAAAAGGACATTGGGAACGCTCTTTAGAATATACTAAAAAAAAAATCGTCAGATAAAAACTGGAAAGTAGTTTTCTGTGAAACAGCTCTGTGTCATGTGTATTATAATCACAGAGTTTAGTTTCTTTTTTCATTGAGCAGTACTCTAACACTGTGTTTAGTGTGCAAAGGGATATTTGGGAGCGCTTTGAGGCTTATGCTGAAAACGGAAATATCTTCAGATAGAAACTGGAAAGAAGATTTCAGAGGAGCTGCTTTGTGACGTGTGCATTCCACTCACAGAGATTTACCTTTCTTCTCATACAGAATCGGAGAAACCCTTTTGTAGAAATAGGTACCAAATGATATTCGGGAGCATGTTGACACCTATGGCAAAAAGGGAAATAGCCTCAGAAAAAAACTGGAAAGAAGCTTTCTATGAAACTGCTCTGTTATATGTGTATTCATCTCACACAGATAAAGCTTTCTTTACATTACGCAGCTTGGAAACTCCGTCATGGATGGATCCATGAAAGGATATTCAGGATCACATTCAGGCCCATGGTGAAAAAGAAAATATCGTCAGATAAAAACTGGAGAGAAACTTTCTGTGAAACTGCTTGGTGATGTGTGCATTCCACTCAGAGAGTTATACCTTTTTTCTCATAAGGCACTGTTTGAAAACTGTTCCTGTAAAACTAAATAAGTGATATTCGGAGCACATTGAAGGCTATGGCAAAAAGTGAAATGTCAACAAATAAAACCCAGAAAGAAGTATCCCAAGAAACTGCTCTCTGACATGTCCATTCATTTCACAGTGCTAAAGTTTACTCTACCTTTCCCAGTTTGGAAAGTCTGACTTTGAGGATTCTGCGAAGAGATATTAAGTGGCACTGGAGGCCTGTGGTGAGCAAGGAAATGTCTTCCATTGAAAATTGGAGAGAAGTTTTCTAGCAACTCCTTTGTGATGTTAGTATTCCTCTCATAGAGTTAAATCATTCTGTGGATTGAGCAGTTTGAAATCCCTTTTTCTGTTGAATCTGAGGAAAGACATTTGGGAACGCTCACTAGAATATGGAGAAAGAAATATCCTCAGGTAAAATCCCGAATGAAGCTTTCTGTGAAACTGCTCTGTGTCGTCTGAATTTCTCTCTCTCAGTTAAATCTCTTTTCATTGAGCACTTTCATAATCCTGTTTATGTTTAGCGTGGGAAGGGATATTCAGGAGTGGTTGGAGGCTTACGGTGAAAAAAGAAATATGTTCAGATAGAAACTGGAGAGAAGCTTTCTTAGAAACTGCTTTGTGACATGTGCATTCCACTCACAGTGTTATACCTCTCTTCTCACACAGTATTGGGAAAACCCTTTTGGAGAAAAAGGTACCAAGTGATATTCGGGAGCATATTGACATCTACGTTGAAAAGGGAAATAGCCTCAGAGGAAAACTGGAAAGAAGCTTTCTGTGAACTTCTTTGTGATGTGTGCATTCCACTCAGGGAGTTATACCTCTTTTCCTATAAGGCAGTGTTTGAACACTTTTCCTGTACAACTGAAAAAGTGATATTTCATGCGCCTTGAAGAATATGGTGAAAAGTGAAATATAATCAAATAAAACCGAGAAAGAAGCGTTCCAAGAATCTGCTCTGTGATATGTGCATTCATTTCACAGAGTTAAAGCTTACTCTACATTGCCCAGTTTGGAAACTCTGTCTTTGAGAAATCTGCAAAGGGGTAGTAAGTGGCACCCGGAGGCCTGTGTTGAGCAAGGAATGGCTTCTATTGAAAACTGGAGAGAAGCTTTGTGAGCAACTGCTTTGTGATGTGTGTATTCATCTCATAAAGTTAAATCATTCTTTGTATTGAGCAGGTTGAAATCACTGTTTCTGTGGAACCTGAGAAAGGACACTTGGGAACCCTCTTAGGAATATGCTGAAAAAGAAAGACCCTCAGATAAAAACCAGAAGGAGGCATTCTGTGAAACTGCTCTGTGTTGTGTGAATTCCACTCGTACAGTTAAGCTTCTGTTTTCATTGAGCAGTATTCTAACACTGTTTTAGATTAGTCTCCTAAGTGATCGGGAGCGCTTTGAGGCTTATAGTGAAAACGGAAATATCTTCAGATGGAAATTGGAGAGGTTTCTGAGGAGCTGCTTTGTGACATGTGAATTTCACTCTAAGAATTATACCTTTCTTCTCATATAGCATCGGAGAAACCCTTTTGGAGAAAGAGGTACCAGGGGATAACGGGGAGCGTATTGAGGCCTATGGTGAAAAGGGAAATAGCCTCCAACAAAAACTGGAAAGAAGCTTTTGATAAAACTGCTCTGTGCTATATATACTCATCTCACATAGTTAAAGCTTTCGTTAAATTACACAGCTTGGAAACTCTGTCATTGACTGATCCATGAAGGGACATTTGGGATCACATTCAGGCGTATGGTGAAAAAGGAAAGGTCCTCATACAAAAACTGGAAAGGAGATTTCTGTGAAACTGTTTTGTGATAGATATGTTTATTCATATAACATAGATAAAACTTTCCTTATATTATGCAGTTTGTGAACTCCATCATGGAAGTATCTGTGAAGGGACATTCGGGAGCACATTCAGGCCTATGGTGAAAAAGGAAATATCTTTAGATGAGAATTGGAGAGAAGCTTTCTGAGACACTGCTTTGTGATCTGTGCATTCCACTCAGGGAGTTATACTTATTTTCTCATAAGGCAGTGTTTGACCACTCTTCCTGTAAAACCGAAAATGTGATATTTCGGAGCACCTTGAAGACTATGGCAGGAAGTGAAATATCCTCAAGTAAAACCCAGACAGAAGCGTTCCAAGAAACTGCTCTCTGGTATGCGCATTCATTTCACAGTGTTAAAGGTTGCTCTACATTACCCAGTTTGGAAACTCTGTCTTTAAGGAATCTGTGAAGGGATATTTAGTGACGTCAGGGGGCCTGTGGTGAGCAAGGAAATGTCTTCCGATGAAAACTGGAGAGAAGCTTTCTGAGCAACTGCTTTGTGATGTGTGTATTCATCTCATAGAGTTAAACCTTTCTTTGGATTGAGCAGTTTGAAATCACTGTTTTGGTAGAATCTGAGGAAGGACATTTGGGAACACTTTTTAGAATATGGAGAAAGAAATATCCTCAGATGAAAACCAGAAGGAAGTTTTCTGTGAAACTGCTATGTGTCAAGTGAATTCCTCTCCCTCGTTAAGCTTCTCTTTTAGTTAAGCAGTTTTCTACAACTGTTTACGTTTAGTCTGTGAAGGGATATTCTGGATCACTTTGAGGCTTATGGTGAAAATGGAAATATCTTCAGATTAAAACTGGAGAGAAGCATTCCGAGGAGCTGCTTTGTGATGTGTGCATTCCACTCACAGAGTTATACCTTTTTTCTCATAGAGGATTGAGAAATCCCCTTTGGAGAGAAAGCTACTAAGGGACATTCACTGTATGGAGCACTGCAGTGAAAAAGGAAATATCCTCAGGCAAAAACTGAAAAGAAGTTTTCTCTGTAAATTCTTTGTGATAGATATGTTTATTCATTTCACATAGATAAAATTTTCTTTACATTACGAAGTTTGGAATCTCCATCATGGACGGATCCGTGAATTGACATTCGGGAACAAATTCAGGCCTATGGTGAAAAAGGAAATATCTTCAGATAAAAACCGGAGAGAAGCTGTCTGAGAAACTGCTTTGTGATGTGTCCATTTCACTCTGGGAGTTATACCTCTTTTCTCATAAGAAAGTGTTTGAACACTGTTCCTGTAAAACTGAAAAAGTGATATTTTGGAGCGCATGGAAGACTATGGAAAAAAATGAAATATCCTCAGATAAAACCCAGAAAGAAGTGTTCCATGAATCTGCTCTCTGATATGTGCATTCATTTCACACAGTTCAATTTTCCAACAATGTTTATTTTTAGTGTGTGAAGGGATATTTGGGAGCGTTTTGAGGCTTACGGTGAGAAAGGAAATATGTTCTAACCGAAACTGGAGAGAAGCTTTCTGAGGGACTGCTTTGTGACGTGTGCATTCCACTCACAGTGTTATACCTGTCTTCTGAGACAGCATTTGGGAAACCCTATTGGAGGAAAAGGTAACAAGGGATATTCAGGGGCATATTGACGCCTATGATGAAAATGGAAATAGCCTCAGACAAAAACTGGAAAGAAGCTTTCTGTGAAACTGCTCTGTGCTATTTGTACTCATGTCACATAGATAAACCTTTCTTTACATTATGCACCTCAGAAACTCTGTCATGGACAGATCCCGAAGTGACATTCAGGAGCAAATTCAGGACTGTGGAGAAAAAGAAAATATCTTCAGATAAATCTTTAAAGACGTTTCTAGATTTAGATGAATCTGATTTTTGTTATGTTTATTCATTTCACAAAGATAAAGGTTTCTTTACCTTATGCAGCTTGGAAACTTCCTAATGGATGGATCTGCGAAGAGATATTTGGGATCACATTCAGGCCTGTGGTGAAAATGAAAATATCTTCAGATAAAAACTGGAGGGAAACTTTCTGAGAAACTGCTTTGTGATATATGCATTCCACTCAGGGATTTATACCTCTTTTCTCATAAGGCAGTATTTGAACCCTGTTCCTGTAAAACCAAAATAGTGATATTTCGGAGCTCATTCAAGACTATGGCGAAAAGTGAAATATCGTCAAATAAAACCCAGAAAGAAGCATTTCACGAAACTGCTCTCAGATATATGTATTCATTTTACAGAGTTAAAGCTTACTCTATGTTGCCGAGTTTGGAAACTCTGTCTTCGAGGAATCTGTGAAGGGATATTAAGTAGCGCCCAGATGCCTGAGGTGAACTAGAAAATCTCATGCAATGAAACCTGGAGAGAAGCTTTCTGAGCAACTGCTTTGCGATGTCTGTATTCATCTCATAGAGTTAAACCATTCTTTGGATTGAGTAGTTTCAAATCACTGTTTCTGTGGAATCTAAGGAAGGACATTTGGGAACACTCTTTGGAATATGGAGAAAGAAATATCCTCAGGTAAAAACCAGAAGGAAGACTTCTGTGAAATTGCTCTGTATCGTCTTAATTCGTCTCACTCAGTTAAGCCTCTCTTTTCATTGAGCAGTTTTCTAACACTGTTGGTGTTTAGCGTGCGAAGGGATATTCGGGAGCACTTTGAGGCTTAAGGTGAAAAAGGAAATATTTTCAGAGAGAAACTGGAGAGAAGCCTTCTGAGGAGCTACTTTGTGACGTGTGCATTCCACTGTTATATCTCTCTTCTCAAACAGCATCGGGGAAATCCTTTTGCAGAAAAAGGTACCAAGTGATATATGGGAGCATATTGACAGCAATGGTGAAAAGGGAAATAGCCTCAGACAAAAACTGGAAAGAAGCTTTCTGTGAAACTTCTCTGTGATATGTGAATTCATCTCACATAGATAAAGCTCTCTTTACATTACACAGCTTGGAATCTTTGCTATGGATGGATCCATGAAGGGAGATTCGGGAACACATTCAGGAATATGGTGAAAAAGGAAATATCTTCAGATAATAACTGGAAAGAATCTTTCTGTGGATCTGTTTTTGGTTATATTTATTCATCACAGATAGATAAAACTTTCTTTACATTACACTGCTTGGAAACTCCGTCATGGATGGATACGCGAAGGGACATTCGGGAGCACATTCAGGCCTACGGTGAAAATGGAGATATTTTCAGATAAAAACTGGATAGAAGCTTTCTGAGAAACTGCTTTGTGATGTGTGCATTCCACTCAAGGGGTTCATAAGGCACTGTTTGAACACTGTTCCTGTAAAAGTAAAAAAGTGATATTCGGAGCACATTGAAGACTATGGCAAAAAGTGAAATGTTGTCAAATAAAACCCAGAAAGAGGCATTCCAAGAAAATGCTCTCTGATATGTGCATTCACTTCAGAGAGTTAAAGGTTACTCTACATTTCCCACTTTGGAAAGTTTGTCTTTGAGGATTCTGTGAAGGGATATCAAGTGGTGACCGGAGGCCAGTGTTGAGCAAGGAAATGTCTTCCGTTGAAAACTGAAGAGAAACTTTCTGAGCAACTGCTTTCTGATGTGTGTATTCATCTCATGGAGTTAAATCATTCCTGGGATTTAGTAGTTTGAAATCACTCTTTCTGTGGAACTTGAGAAAGGTCATTTGGGAATGCTCTCAAAAATGTGCTGAAAAAAAAATGCTCTCTGATAAAAACCACAAGTAAGCTTTCTGTGAAACTGCTCTGTGTAATGTGAATTCCACTTGCACAGTTACACTTCTGTTTTCATTGAGCAGTATTCTACCTCTGTTTTAGTTTAGTCAGCCAAGCGATACTAGAGAGCGCTTTGAGGCTTATGGTGAAAACGGAAATATCTTCATATAGAAACTGGAGGGAAGATTTTCAAGGAGCTGCTTTGTGATGTGTGCATTGCACTTACAGAATTATACCTTTCTTCTCATAGAGATTTCGGTAATCCCTTTTGGAGAAAAATCTACCAGGGAAATTCAGGAGTATAGGGACAGCTATGGTGAAAAAAGAAATATCCTCAGACAAAAACTGGAAAGAAGCTTTCTGTGAAACTGCTTTGTGATAGCTACGTTTATTCATCTCACATAGATAAAACTTTCTTTCTATTACACAGTTTTGAAATTCCGTCATGGACGGATCTGCGAAGGGACATTCGGGAGCACATTAAGGCCTATGGTGAAATAGGAAATATCTTCAGATAAAAAGTGGAGAGAAGCTTTCTGAGAAACAGCTTTGTGATGTCTGCATTCCACTCAGGGAGTTATACCTCTTTTCTCATAGGGCAGTGTTTGAACACTGTCCTTGTAAAACCGAAAAAGTGATATTACAGAGCGCATTGAGCACTATGGCGAAAAGTGAAATATCCTCAAATAAAACCGAGAAAGAAGCCTTCCATGAAACTGCTCTCTGATATGTGCATTCACTTCACAGTGTTGAAGCTTACTCTACGTTGCCCAGTTTGGAAACTCTCTCCTTGAGGAATCTGTGAAGGAATATTAAGTGACGCCTGGAGGCTTGTGGTGAACAAGGAAACGACTTCCAATGAAAACTGGAGAGAAGTTTCTGAGCAACGGCTTTGTGATGTGTGTATTCGTCTCATAGAGTTAAACCATTCTTTGGATCGAGCACCATGAAATCACTGTTTTTGTGGAATCTGAGGATGAACATTTGGGAACGCTCCTTAGAATATGGAGCAGGAAATATCCACAGGTAAAATCCAGAAGGAAGCTTTCTGTGAAACTGCTCTGTGTCATCTTAATTCCTCTCGCTCAGTTAAGACTCTCTTTTCATTGAGCAGTTTTCTAACACTGTTTATGTTTAGCATGTGAAGGGACTTTTGGGAGTGCTTTGAGGATTATGGTGAAAAAGGAAATATGTTCAGACCACAACCGGACAGAAGCTTTCCGAGGAACTGCTTTGTGATGTGTGCATTTCACTCAGTGTTATACCTCTCTTCTCACACAGCACTGGGGAAACCCTTTTGGAGAAAAATGTGCCAAGTGGTATTCTGGAGCATGTTGATGCCCATGGTGAAAAGGGAAATAGCCTCAGACAAAAACTGGAAAGATATTTTCAATGAAACTGCTCTGTGATATGTGTATTCATCCCACATAGATCAAACTTTCTTTACATTACACAGCTTGGTAACTCTGTCACGGATGGATCCACAAAGGGACATTCGGGAGCACATTCAGGACTATGGTGAAAAAGGAAATATCTTCAGAGAAGTACTGAAAAGAAGCTTTCTGTGAATCTGCTTCTTGCTATGTTTAATCATCTCACATAGATAACAATTTCTTTACATTACGCAGCTTGGAAACTCCGTCATGGATGGATCCGTGAAGGGATATTCAGAATCACATTTGGGTTTATGGTGAAAAAGGAAATATTGTTAGATAAAAACTGGAGACAACCTTTCTGAGAAACTGCTTGGTGATGTGTGCATTCCACTCAGGGAGTTCAACCTTTCTTCTCACAAGACACTGTTTGAACACTGTTCCTGTAAAACTAAAAAAGTGACATTTGGAGCACATTGAAGACTATGGTGAAAAGTGAAATGTTGTCCAATAAAACCCAGAAAAAGCATTCCAAGCAACTGCTCTCTGACATGTCCATTCATTTCACAGAGTTAAAGCTTACTCTACATTGCTCAGTTTGGAAAGTCTGTCTTTGAGTAATCTGCAAAGGGATGTTAAGTGGCAACCGGAGGCCTGTGGCAAGCAAGGAAATGTCTTCATTGAAAATTGGAGAGAAGGTTTCTGAGCAACTCTTTTGTGATGTTTGTATTCATCTTTAGGGGTAAATCATTCTTTGGGTTGAGCAGTTTGAAATCACTATTTCTGTGGAATCTGAGAAAGGACATTTGGGAACGATCTTTAGAATATCCTGAAAAAGAAGTAACCTCAGATAGAAACCAGAAGGACGCTTTCTGTGAAACTGCTCTGTGTCGCTTGATTTTCACTCACAGAGTTAAACTTCTCTTTTCATTGAGCAGTATTCTAACACTGTTTTTCTTTGGTCTGTGAAGGAATGCTCAGGAGCGTATTGTGGCTTATGGTGAAAAAGGAAATATCTTCAGATAGAAACTGGAGAGAAACTTCCTGAGGAGCTGCTTTGTGCGTGTGCATTCCACTCACAGAATTACACCTTTCTTCTCATAGACAATTGGGGAATCCCTTTTGGAGAAAAAGCTACCAGGGGACATTTTGGAGTATATGGGCAGCTATCATGAAAAAGGAAATATCCACAGACAAAAACTGGAAAGAAGATTTCTGTGAAACTGGTTTGTGATAGATATGTTTATTCACCTCACATAGATAAAACTTCCCTTACATTACGCAGTTTGGAAATTCCATCATGGACGAATCAACGAAGGGACATTCTGGAGCACATTAAGGCCTATAGTGAAATAGGAAATATCTTCAGATAAAAACTGGAGAGGAGCTTTCTGAGAAATGGCTTTGTGATGGGTGCATTTCACTCAGGGAGTTATACCTCTTTCCTCATAAAGCAGTGTTTGAACACTGTTCCTGTAAAACCGAAAAAGTAATATTTCAGAGTGCATGGAAGACAATGGCAAAAAGTGAAATATCCTGAAGGAAAACCCAGAACAAAGTGTTCCAAGAAACTCCTCTCTGACATATGCATTCATTTCAGAGAGTTAAAGCTTACTCTACATTTCCCAGTTTGGAAAGTCTGTCTTTGAGGCTTCTGCGAATGGATAATAAGTGGCGACCGAAGGCCTGTGTCGAGCAAGGAAATGTCTTCCATTGAAACCTGGAGAGAAGCTTTCTGAGCAACTGCTTAGTGATGTGTGTATTCATCTCATAGAGTTAAATCATTCTTTGGAATGAGCTGTTTGAAATCACTTTCTGGGGAACCTGAGAAAGGACATTTGGGAACGCTCTTAAGAATGTGCTGAAAGAGGGCGGAGCAAGATGGCCGAATACGAACAGCTCCAGTCTCCAACTCCCAGCACGAGCGACACAGAAGACCGGTGATTTCTGCATTTTCAACTGAGGTGCTGGGTTCATCTCACTGGGGAGTGCCGGACGATCGGTGCTGGTCAGCTGCTGCAGCCCGACCAGCGAGAGCTGAGGCAGGGCGAGGCATTGCCTCACCTGGGAAGCGCAAGGGGGACGGGAATCCCTTTTCCTAGCCAGGGGAACTGAGACACACAACACCTGGAAAATCGGGTAACTCCCACCCCAATACTGCGCTTTAAGCCAACAGGCACACCAGGAGATCATATCCCACACCTGGCCGGGAGGGTCCCACACCCATGGAGCCTCCCTCATTGCTAGCACAGCAGTCTGTGATCTACCGGCAAGGCAGCAGCGAGGCTGGGGGAGGGGCGCCCGCCATTACTGAGGCTTAAGTAGGTAAACAAAGCTGCTGGGAAGCTCGAACTGGGTGGAGCTCACAGCAGCTCAAGGAAACCTGCCTGTCTCTGTAGACTCCACCTCAGGGGACAGGGCAATAACAAACACAGCCGAAACCTCTGCAGACGCAAACGACTCTGTCTGACAGCTTTGAAGAGAGCAGTGGATCTCCCAACACGGAGGTTGAGATCTGAGAAGGGACAGACTCCCTGCTCAAGTGGGTCCCTGACCCCTGAGTAGCCTAACTGGGAGACATCCCCCACTAGGGGCAGTCTGACACCCCACACATCACAGGGAGGAGTACACCCCTGAGAGGAAGCTTCCAAAGCAAGAATCAGACAGGTACACTCGTTGTTCAGAAATATTCTATCTTCTGCATCCTCTGCTGCTGATACCCAGGCAAACAGGGTCTGGAGTGGACCTCAAGCAATCTCCAACAGACCTACAGCTGAGGGTCCTGACTGTTAGAAGGAAAACTATCAAACAGGAAGGACACCTACACCAAAACCCCATCAGTATATCACCATCATCAAAGACCAGAGGCAGATAAAACCACAAAGATGGGGAAAAAGCAGGGCAGAAAAGCTGGAAATTCAAAAAATAAGAGCGCATCTCCCGCGGCAAAGGAGCGCAGCTCATCGCCAGCAACGGATCAAAGCTGGACGGTAAATGACTTTGACGATATGAGAGAAGAAGGCTTCAGTCCATCAAATTTCTCAGAGCTGAAGGAGGAATTACGTACCCAGCGCAAAGAAACTAAAAATCTTGAAAAAAAAGTGGAAGAATTGATGGCTAGAGTAATTAATGCAGAGAAGGTCCTAAACGAAATGAAAGAGATGAAAACCATGACACGAGAAATACGTGACAAATGCACAAACTTCAGTAACCGACTCGATCAACTGGAAGAAAGAGTATCTGCGATTGAGGATCAAATGAATGAAATGAAGCGAGAAGAGAAACCAAAAGAAAAAAGAAGAAAAAGAAATGAAGAAAGCCTGCAAGAAGTATGGGATTATGTAAAAAGACCAAATCTACGTCTGATTGGGGTGCCTGAAAGTGAGGGGGAAAATGGAACCAAGTTGGAAAACACTCTTCAGGATATCATCCAGGAGAACTTCCCCAACCTAGTAGGGCAGGCCAACATTCAAATCCAGGAAATACAGAGAACGCCACAAAGATACTCCTTGAGAAGAGCAACTCCAGGACACATAATTGCCAGATTCACCAAAGTTGAAATGAAGGAAAAAAATCTTAAGGACAGCCAGAGAGAAAGGTCGGGTTACCCACAAAGGGAAGGCCATCAGACTAACAGCAGATCTCTCGGCAGAAACTCTCCAAGCCAGAAGAGAGTGGGGGCCAATATTCAACATTCTTAAAGAAAAGAATTTTAAACCCAGAATTTCATATCCAGCCAAACTAAATTTCATAAGTGAAGGAGAAATAAAATCCTTTACAGATAAGCAAATGCTTAGAGATTTTGTCACCACCAGGCCTGCCTTACAAGAGACCCTGAAGGAAGCACTAAACATGGAAAGGAACAACCGGTACCAGCCATTGCAAAAACATGCCAAAATGTAAAGACCATCGAGGCTAGGAAGAAACTGCATCAACTAACGAGCAAAATAACCAGTTAATATCATAATGGCAGGATCAAGTTCACACATAACAATCTTAACCTTAAATGTAAATGGACTAAATGCTCCAATTAAAAGACACAGACTGGCAAACTGGATAAAGACTCAAGACCCATCAGTCTGCTGTATTCAGGAGACCCATCTCACACGCAGAGACATACATAGGCTCAAAATAAAGGGATGGAGGAAGATTTACCAAGCAAATGGAGAACAAAAAAAAGTGGGGGTTGCAATACTAGTCTCTCTGGTACTAGTAAGTACCACATCGTACTTACTCCAAAATCGACCACGTAATTGGAAGTAAAGCACTCCTCAGCAAATGTACAAGAACAGAAATTATAACAAACTGTCTCTCAGACCACAGTGCAATCAAACTAGAACTCAGGACTAAGAAACTCAATCAAAACCACTCAACTGCATGGAAACTGAACAACCTGCTCCTGAATGACTACTGGGTACATAATGAAATGAAGGCAGAAATAAAGATGTTCTTTGAAACCAATGAGAACAAAGATACAACATACCAGAATCTCTGGGACACATTTAAAGCAGTGTGTAGAGGGAAATTTTTAGCACTAAATGCCCACAAGAGAAAACAGGAAAGATCTAAAATTGACACTCTAACATCACAATTAAAAGTACTAGAGAAGCAAGAGCAAACACATTCGAAAGCTAGCAGAAGGCTAGAAATAACTAAGATCAGAGCAGAACTGAAGGAGATAGAGACACAAAAAACTCTCCAAAAAATCAACGAATCCAGGAGTTGGTTTTTTGAAAAGATCAACAAAATTGACAGACCACTAGCAAGACTAATAAAGAAGAAAAGATAGAAGAATCAAATCGACGCAATTAAAAATGATAAAGGGGATATCACCACCGACCCCACAGAAATACAAACTACCATCAGAGAATACTATAAACACCTCTACGCAAATAAACTGGAAAATCTAGAAGAAATGGATAATTTCCTGGACACTTACACTCTTCCAAGACTAAACCAGGAAGAAGTTGAATCCCTGAATAGACCAATAGCAGGCTCTGAAATTGAGGCAATAATTAATAGCCTACCAACCAAACAAAGTCCAGGACCAGATGGATTCACAGCTGAATTCTACCAGAGGTACAAGGAGGAGTTGGTACCATTCCTTCTGAAACTATTCCAATCAATAGAAAAAGAGGGAATCCTCCCTAACTCATTTTATGAGGCCAACATCATCCTGATACCAAAGCCTGGCAGAGACACAACTAAAAAACAGAATTTTAGACCAATATCCCTGATGAACATCGATGCAAAAATCCTCAATAAAATACTGGCAAACCGGATTCAGCAACACATCAAAAAGCTTATCCACCATGATCAAGTGGGCTTCATCCCTGGGATGCAAGGCTGGTTCAACATATGCAAATCAATAAACATAATCCAGCATATAAACAGAACCAAAGACAAGAACCACATGATTATCTCAATTGATGCAGAAAAGGCTTTTGACAAAATTCAACAGCCCTTCATGCTAAAAACGCTCAATAAATTCGGTATTGATGGAACGTACCTCAAAATCATAAGAGCTATTTATGACAAACCCACAGCCAATATCATACTGAATGGGCAAAAACTGGAAAAATTCCCTTTGAAAACTGGCACAAGACAGGGATGCCCTGTCTCACCACTCCTATTCAACATAGTGTTGGAAGTTCTGGCTAGGGCAATTAGGCAAGAGAAAGAAATCAAGGGTATTCAGTTAGGAAAAGAAGAAGTCAAATTGTCCCTGTTTGCAGATGACATGATTGTATATTTAGAAAACCCCATTGTCTCAGCCCAAAATCTCCTTAAGCTGATAAGCAACTTCAGCAAAGTCTCAGGATACAAAATTAATGTGCAAAAATCACAAGCATTCTTATACACCAGTAACAGACAAACAGAGAGCCAAATCAGGAATGAACTTCCATTCACAATTGCTTCAAAGAGAGTAAAATACCTAGGAATCCAACTTACAAGGAATGTAAAGGACCTCTTCAAGGAGAACTACAAACCACTGCTCAGTGAAATAAAAGAGGACACAAACAAATGGAAGTACATACCATGCTCATGGATAGGAAGAATCAATATCGTGAAAATGGCCATACTGCCCAAGGTTATTTATAGATTCAATGCCATCCCCATCAAGCTACCAATGAGTTTCTTCACAGAATTGGAAAAAACTGCTTTAAAGTTCATATGGAATCAAAAAAGAGCCCGCATCTCCAAGACAATCCTAAGTCAAAAGAACAAAGCTGGAGGCATCACGCTACCTGACTTCAAACTATACTACAAGGCTACAGTAACCAAAACAGCATGGTACTGGTACCAAAACAGAGATATAGACCAATGAAACAGAACAGAGTCCTCAGAAATAATACCACACATCTACAGCCATCTGATCTTTGACAAACCTGAGAGAAACAAGAAATGGGGAAAGGATTCCCTATTTAATAAATGGTGCCGGGAAAATTGGCTAGCCATAAGTAGAAAGCTGAAACTGGATCCTTTCCTTACTCCTTATACGAAAATTAATTCAAGATGGATTAGAGGCTTAAATGTTAGACCTAATACCATAAAAATCCTAGAGGAAAACCTAGGTAGTACCATTCAGGACATAGGCATGGGCAAAGACTTCATGTCTAAAACACCAAAAGCAACGGCAGCAAAAGCCAAAATTGACAAATGGGATCTCATTAAACTAAAGAGCTTCTGCACAGCAAAAGAAACTACCATCAGAGTGAACAGGCAACCTACAGAATGGGAGAAAATTTTTGCATTCTACTCATCTGACAAAGGGCTAATATCCAGAACCTACAAAGAACTCAAATAAATTTACAAGTAAAAAACAAACAACCCCATCAAAAAGTGGGCAAAGGATATGAACAGACATTTCTCAAAAGAAGACATTCATACAGCCAACAGACACATGAAAAAATGCTCATCATCACTGGCCATCAGAGAAATGCAAATCAAAACCACAATGAGATACCATCTCACACCAGTTAGAATGGCGATCATTAAAAAGTCAGGAAACAACAGGTGCTGGAGAGGATGTGGAGAAATAGGAACACTTTTACACTGTTGATGGGATTGTAAACTAGTTCAACCATTATGGAAAACAGTATGGCGATTCCTCAAGGATCTAGAACTAGATGTACCATATGACCCAGCCATCCCATTACTGGGTATATACCCAAAGGATTATAAATCATGCTGCTATAAAGACACATGCACTCGTATGTTTATTGCAGCACTATTCACAATAGCAAAGACTTGGAATCAACCCAAATGTCCATCAGTGACAGATTGGATGAAGAAAATGTGGCACATATACACCATGGAATACTATGCAGCCATCAAAAAGGATGAGTTTGTGTCCTTTGTAGGGACATGGATGCAGCTGGAAACCATCATTCTTAGCAATCTATCACAAGAACAGAAAACCAAACACCGCATGTTCTCACTCATAGGTGGGAACTGAACAATGAGATCACTTGGACTCAGGAAGTGGAACATCACACACAGGGTCCTGTCACGGGGAGGGTGGAGGGGGGTGGGATTGCATTGGGAGTTATAACTGATGTAAATGACGAGTTGATGGGTGCAGCACACCAACATGGCACAAGTATACATATGTAACAAACCTGCACGTTATGCACATGTACCCTACAACTTAAAGTATAATAATAATAAATAAATTTTAAAAAAAAAGAATTTGCTGAAAAAGAAATGCTCTCCGATAAATACCAGAAGGAAGCTTTCTGTGAAACTGCTCTGCATCATGTAAATTCCACTCACACAGTTAAGTTTCCTCTTTCATTGAGCAGTATTCTGACACTGTTTTAGATTAGTTATCTAAGGGATACTCGGGAGAGCTTTGAGGCTTATGGTGAAAACGGAAGTATCTTCAGATAGAAAGTGGATAGAAGCTTTCCGAGGAGCTGCTTTGTGACATGTGTATTCCACTCACAGGGTTATACTTTTCTTCTCATAGAGGATTGGGGAATCCCTTTTGGAGAAAAAGCTACCAGGGGACATTCACGAGTATATAGACATCTATGGTGAAAAAGGAAATATCCTCAGGCAAAAAATGGAAAGAAGCGTTCTGTGAAACTGCTTTGTGATAGATATGTTTACTCGTCTCACATAGAAAAAACTTTCTTTCTTTTAAGAAATTTGGAAACGCCGTCATGGACAGATTTGCGAAGGGTCATTCGGGAGCATATTCAGGCCTATGGTGAAATATGAAATATCTTCTGTTAAAAAGTGGAGATAAGGTTTCTGAGCAACTGATTTTTGATGCATGCATTTCACTCAGGGAGTTTTACCTCTTTTCTCATAAGGCAGTGTTTGAACACTGTTCCTGTAAAACCAAAAAAAATGATATTTCGGAGCACATTGAACACTATAGCAAAAAGTGAAATATCCTCAAATAAAACCCAGAAAGAAGTGTTCCAAGAAACTACTCTCTGACAATGTGCATTCATTTCACAGAGTTAAAGCCTACAGTATATTGCCCAGTTTGGAAACTCTGTCTTTGAGGAATCTGCCAAAGGATATTAAGTGGCGCCTGGAGGCTTGTGGTGAACAAGGAAACGTCTTCCGTTGAAAACTGGAGAGAAGCTTTCTGAGCTACTGCTTTGAGACGTGTGTATTCATATCATAGTGTTAAATCATTCTTTGGATTAAGCAATTTGAAATCAGTGTTTTTGTGGAATCTAAGGATGGACATTTGGGAACGCTCCTTAAAATATGAAGGAGGAAATATCCTCAGGTAAAATCCAGAAGGAAGCTTTCTGTGAAACTGTTTTGAGTCATGTGAATTCCTCTTACTCAGTTAATCTTCTCTTTTCATTGAGCAGTTTTCCAACAGTGTTAATGTTTACCGTGCACAGGGATTTTCAGGAGCACTTTGAGGCTTATAGTGAAAAAGGAAATATGTTCAGATAGAAATTGGAGAGAAGCTTTCTGAGGAACTGGTGTGTGATGTATGCATTCAACTCACAGTGTTGTACCTCTCTTCTCAAACAGCATCAGGGAAACCCCTTTGGAGAAAAATTTACCAAGGGATATCTTGGAGCATATTGATGCCTCTTGTGAAAAGGGAAATAGCCTCAGATAAAAACAGGAAAGAAGCATTCTGTGAAACAGCTGTGTGATATATGTATTCATCTCACATAGATAAAGCTTCCTTTACAGTACACAACTTGGAAACTCTGACATGGAAGGATCCACGAAGGTACATTTGGGAACACATTCAGGACTATGGTGAAAAAGGAAATATTTTCAGATGGAATTGGAAAGAAGCTTTTTGTGAAGCTGCTTTTTGCTATGTTTATTCATCTTACATAGACAAAACTTTCTTTACATTACACAGCTTGGAAACTCTGTCATGGACAGATCCGTGAAGGGCATTCAGGAGCACATTCAGGACTATGGTGAAAAGGGAAATATCTTAGGATAAAAACCAGAAGGAAGCTTTCTGTGAAACTGTTCTGTGTCATGTGAATTCCACTCACACAGTTAAGCTTCTGTTTCATTGACCAGCATTCTAGCACTGTTTTAGTTTAGTCAACTAAGGGACACTAGGGAGCACTTTGAGACTTACAGTGAAAAAGGAAATATCTTCAGATAGAAACTGGAGAGAAGCTTTCCGAGGAGCTGCTTTGTGATGCGTGTATTCCACTCACAGAATTATACCTTTCTTCTCATAGAGGATTGTCGAATCTCTTCTGAAGAATAAGCTACCAGGGGAGTATATGGATGGCTATGGTGAAAAAGGAAATATCCTCAGGACAAAAACTGGAATGAAGCTTTCAGTGAAACTGCTTTGTGATAGATATGTTTATTCATCTCACATAGATAAAACTTTCTTTATATTACGCAGTTTGGAAACTCCGCCATGGACGGATCTGCGAAGGGACATTTGGGAGCACATTCAGGTCTGTAGTGAAAAAGGAAATATCTTGAGGTAATAACTGGAGAGAAGTTTTCTGAGAAACTACATTGTGATGTGTACATTCCACTATGGAAACTAACCTCTTTTCTCCTAAGGCAGTGTTTGAACACTGTTCCTGTAAAACAGACAATGTGATATTGGAGCCCCTTGAAGACAATGGCGAAAAGTGAAATATCCTCAAAGAAAACACAGAAAGAAGCGTTCCAAGAAACTGCTCTCTGATATGTGCATTCATTTCACAGAGTTAAAGCTTTCTCTACGTTGCCCAGTTTGGAAACTCTGTGTTTCATGAATCTGTGAGGGGATATTTAGTGGCGCCCGCAAGCCTGTGGTGAATAACGAAATGTCTTCCCATGAAAACTAGAGAGAAGCTTTCTGAGCAACTGCTTTTTGATATGTGTATTCATCTGATAGTGTAAAAACATTATTTGGAGGGAGTCGTTTGAAATCACTGCTGCTGTGGAATCTGATTAAGGACATTTGAATGCTCTTATAATATGGAGAAAGAACTATCCTTAGATAAAAATCAGAAGGTAGCTTTCTGTGAAACTGCTATGTGGCATGTGAGTTCCCCTCACCCAGTTAAGCTTTTCTTTTCATTGAGCAGTTTTCTAACACCGTTTATGTTTAGCATGTGAAGGCATATTCGGGAGCGCTTTGAGGCTTACGGTCAAAAAGGAAATCTGTTCAGATAGAAACCAGAGAGAAGCTTTCCGAGGAACTGCTTTGTGACGTGTGCATTCCACTCACAGAGTTATGCCTTGCTTCTCATAGAGGATTGAGAAATCCCTTTTGGAGAAAAAGCTACCAAAGGACATTCAGGAGTATATACATGGCTCTAGTGAAAAAGGATATATCCTCAGACAAATACTGGAAAGAAGCTTTCTGTGAAATTGCTTTGTGATAGATATGTTTATTCATTGCACATAGATAAAACATTCTTTATATTACACAGTTTGGAAACTCTGTCATGCACTAATCCATGAAGGGACATTCAGAAGAACATTCAGGCCTACGTTGAAAAAGGAAATATCTTCAGATAAAAACTGGAGAGAAGCTTTCTGAGAAACTGCATTGTGATGTGTGCATTCAACTCAGGCACTTATACCTCTTTTCTCATAAGGCAGTGTTTGAACACTGTTCCTGTAAAACCGAAAAAGTGACATTTCATAGCGAATTGAATACTACAGCAAAAAGTGAAATATCCTCAAATAAAACCCAGAAAGAAACATTCCAATAATCTACTCTCTGATATATGCACTCATTTCACAGAGTTAAAGCTCACACTACATTTCCCAGTTTGGAAACTCTGTCTTTGAGGAACCTGTGAAGGGATATTAAGTGGCACCCGGAGGCTTGTGGTGAGCAAGGAAACGTCTTCCAATGAAAACTGGAGAGAAGCTTTCTGAGCAACTGCTTTGTGATGTATATATTCATCTCATAGAGTTAAACCATTCTTTGGATTGATTAGTTTGAAATCACTGTTTTTGTAGAATCTGAGGAAGGATATTTGGGAAAGTTCCTTAGAATATGGAGAAAGATCTATCCTCAGGGAAAATCCAGAAGGAGAATTTCTGTGAAACTGCTCTATGTCATCTTAATTTCTCTCAGTCAGATAAGCGTCTCTTTTCATTGAGCAGTTTTCTAACACTGTTTGTGTTTAGCATGTGAAGGAATATTCGGGAGTGCTTTGAGGCTTATGGTGAAAAAGGAAATATGTTCAGACCGAAACTGGAGAGAAGCTTTCTGAGGAACTGCTTTGTGACATGTGCATTCCACTCACAGTGTTATACCTCTCTTCTCAAACAGCATCGAGGAAACCCTTTTGGAGAAACAGGTATGAAGGGATATTGGGGAGAATATTGACGCCTATGATGAAAAGGGAAATAGCCTCAGGCAAAAACTGTAAAGAAACTTTCTATGAAACTGCTCTGTGATATGTGTATTCATGTCACATAGATATAGCTTTCTTTACAATATGCAGCTTGGAAACTCTATCATGGACGGATCTGCGAAGGGACATTTGAGAGCAAATTCAAGAGTATGGTGAAAAAGGAAATATATTCAAATAAAAACTGGAAAGAAGCTTTTTGTGAATCTGCCTTTTGCTATGTTTATTCCTCTCACGTAGATAAATCTTTCTTTGCATTACACAGCTTGGATAATCTGTCATGGATGGATCCGTGGAGGGCAATCAGGGAGACATTCAGGACTGTTGTGAAAAAGGAAATATCTTCAGATAAAAACCAGAAGGAAGATTTCTGTGAAACTGCTCTGTGCTGTGTGAATTTTGCTCGCACAACTAAGCTTCTATTTGCATTGAGCCGTATTCTAACACTGCTTATGTTTATGGTGCGAAGGGATTTTCAGGAGCGCTTTGAAGTTTATGGTGAAAATGGAAGTGTGTTCAGATAAAAACTGAAGAGAATGTTCCTGATGAACCGCTTTGTGACGTGTGCATTCCACTTACAGTGTTATACCTCTCTTCTCATACAGCATCAGGGAAACCCCTCTGGAGAAAAATTTACCAAGGGATATCTTGGAGCATATCGATGCCTCTTGTGAAAAGGGAAATAGCCTCAGATAAAAACAGGAAAGAAGCATTCTGTGAAACAGCTGTATGATATATGTATTCATCTCACATAGATAAAGCTTCCTTTACAGTACGCAGCTTGGAAACTCTGACATGGAAGGATCCGCGAAGGTACATTTGGGAACACATTCAGGACTATGGTGAAAAAGGAAATATTTTCAGATGAAAACTGGAAAGAAGCTTTCTATGAATCTGCTTTTTGCTGTGTTTATTCATCTCACATAGATAAAGCTTTCTTTACATTCCACAGCTTGGTAACTCTGTCATGGATGGATCCCCGAAGGGACATTCGGGAGCACATTCAAGACTCTGGTGAAAATGGAAATGTCTTCAGATAAAAACTGGAGAGAAGATTTCTGAGAAACTTCTTGGTGATGTGTGCATTCCACTCAGGGAGTTATACCTCTTTTCTCATAAGGCAGTGTTTGAACATTGTTCCTGTAAAACCAAAAAAGTGATATTTCAGAGTGCTTTGAATGGAGAAAAGTGAAATATCATCAAATAAAACCCAGAAAGAAGCATTCCAAGGAACTGCTGTCTGACATGTGCATTCATTTCAGAGAGTTAAAGCTTACTCTACGTTTCCAGTTTGAAAAGACTGTCTTTGAGGATTCTGCAAAGGGATATTAAGTGGCGACTGGGAAGGCCTGTGTCGAGCAAGGAAATGTCTTCCGTTGAAAACTGGAGAGAAACTTTCTGAGAAACTACTTTGTGATGTGTGTATTCATCTCATAGAGTTAAATGATTCTTGCACCTATGGTGAAAAAGGAAATATTTTCTGATAAAAACTGGAGAGAAGCTTTCTGAGAAGATGCTTGGTGATGTGTTTATTCCACTCAGTGAGTAATACATTTTTTCACATAAGGCACTGTTTCAACACTGTTCCTGTAAAACTACAAAAGTGATATTCAGAGAACATTGAAGACTATGGTGAAAAGTGAAATGTCATCCAGTAAAACCCAGGAAGAAACATTCCAAGAAACTGCTCTCTGACATGTCCATTCATTTCACAGAAATAAAGCTTACTGTACATTTTCCAGTTTGGAAAGTTTGTCTTTGAGGATTCTGTGAAGCAATATTAAGTGGCAATCTAAAGCCTGTGGCAAGCAACGAAATGTCTTCTGTTGAAAATTGGAGAGAAACTTTCTGATATACTCTATTGTGATATTTGTATTCATCTCATAGAGTTAAATCATTCTTTGGATTGAGCAGTTTGCAATCACTGTTTATGTGGAATCTGAGAAAGGACACTTGGGAACGCTGTTTAGAATATGGAGAAAATAATACCCTCAGATTTAAAAAAAGAGAAAGAAGCTTTCTGTGAAACTACTATGTGTCGTGTGAATACCTCTTCCTCAGTTAAGCTTCTCTTTTCAATGAGCAATTTTCTAACACTGTTTATGTTTAGCATGTGAAGGGATATTCGGGAGTGCTTTGAGGCTTATGGTGGAAAAAGGAACATGTTCAGATAGAAACTGTAGAGAAGGTTTCTGAGGAACTGCTTTGTCACATGGGCATTCCACTCACAGTGTTATACCTCTCTTCTCATACAGCATCAGGGAAACCCTTTTGGAGAAAAAGGTACCAAGAGATATTCGGGGGCACATTAACCCCTATTGGGAAAAGGGAAACAGCCTCAGACAGAAACTGGAAAGAAGCTTTCTGTGAAACTGCTCTGTGATATGTGCTTTCATGTCACATAGACAAAGCTTTCCTTACATTACACAATTTGAAAACTCTGTCATGGACAGATCCATGAAGGGACATTCGGGAGCACATTCAGGACTATGGTGAAAAAGGAAATATCTTCAGATGAAAACTGGAGAGAAGCTTACTGAGACACTGCTTCGTGATATGTGTATTCCACTCAGGGAGTTATACCTCTTTTCTCATAAGGCAGTGTTTTGAGCACTGTTCCCGTAAAACCAAAAAAGTGATATTTCGAAGCCCATTGAAGACTATGGTGAAAAGTGAAATATCCTCAAATAAAAGCCAGAAGGAAGCGTTCCAAGAAACTGCTCTCTGATACATGCATTCATTTCACAGAGTTAAAACTAACTCTATGTTGCCCAGATTGGAAACTCTGTCCGTGAGGAATCTGCGAAGGGATATTAAGTGGCGACTGGAGGCCTCTGGTGAGCAAGGAAACGTCTTTTGATGACAGCTGGAGATAATCTTTCTGAGCAACGGCTTTGTGATGTGTGTATTCATCTCATAGAGTTAAACTATTTTTTGTTTGAGCGCTGTGAAATCACCGTTTTTGTGGAATCTGAGGAAGGACATTTGTGAACACTCTTTAGAATACAGAGAAAGAAATAACCTCAGATAAACACCACAAGGAAGCTTTCTGTGAAACTGCTGTGTCAAGTGAGTTCCTCTCACACGTTAAGCATCTCTTTTCATTGAGCAGTTTTCTAACACTGTTTATGTTTAGTCTGTGAAGGGAAATTCTGGAGCGCTTTGAGGCTTATGGTGAAAACGGAAATATCTTCAGATAGAAAATGGAGAGAAGTTTTCCAAGGAGCTGCTTTGTGACGTGTGCATTCCACTCACAGAATTATAGATTTTTCTCATAGAGGATTGGGAAATTCCTTTTGGAGAAAAAGCTACCAAGGGACATTCACCATATGGAGGGCTATGGTGAAAAAGGAAATATCCTCAAGCAAAAACTGAAAAGAAGCTTTCTGTGTAAATGCTTTGTGATAGATATGTTTATTCGTCTTAAATAGATAAAACTTTCTTTATATTACGTAGTTTGGAAACTCCATCATGGACGGATCTGCGAAGGGACATTCGGAACCACATTCAGGCCCATGGTGAGAAAGGAAATATCTTCAGATAAAAAAACAGAAGGAAATTCTCTGTGAGTCTGCTTTTTGCTACATTTATTCATCGCACATCAATAAAGCTTTCTTTATGTTACTCAGCCTGGAAACTCCATCATGGACGGATCCACGAAGGTACATTCGCGATCATATTCAGGCCTATGGCAGAAAAGGAAATATCTTCAGATAAAAACTGGAGAGAAGCTTTCTGTGAATCTGCTTTTTGCTATGTTTATTCATCTCATGACGATAAAGCTTGATTTGCATTACACAGTGTGGAACCTCTGTCACGGACGGATCCGCGAAGGGACATTCAGGAGCCCATACATGACAATGGTGAAACAGGTAATCTCTTCAGATAAAAACTGGAGAGAAGCTTTCTATGAAACTGTTCTGTGATATGCGACATGTGCATTCCACTCACAGTGTTATACCTCTCTTCTCGTACTGCATCGGGGAAACCCTTTTGGAGAAACAGGTACCAAGTGATATTCGGGAGCATATTGATGCCTATGGTGAAAAGGGATATAACCTCAGATAAAAACTGGAAAAAAGCTTTCTATGAAACTGCTCCATGATATGTGTATTCATCTCACATAGATAAACCTTTCTTTACATTACACTGCTAGGAAACACTGTCATCGACGAATCCACGAAGGGACATTCGGGAGGACATTCAGGACTATGATGAAAAAGGAAATATCTTTAGATAAAAACTGGAAAGAAGCTTTCTGTGAATCTGCTTTTTGTTATGTTTATTCATCTCACATAGATAAAACTTTCTTTATATTATGCAGCTTGGAAACTCCATCACGGATGGATCCGCGAGGGGATATTCAGGATCACATTTGGGCCTATGGTGAAAAAGGAAATTTCATCAGATAGAAACTGGAGAGAAGCTTTCTGAGAAACTGCTTAGTGATGTGTGCATTTCATTCAGGCAGTTTTACCTTTCTTCCCATAAGGCACTGTTTGAACGCTGTTCCCGTAAAACTGCAAAAGGGATATTCGGAGCACATTGAAGACTATGGCAAAAAGTTAAATGTCATCAAATGAAACCCAGAAAGAAACATTCCAAGAAAATATTCTCTGACATGTCCATTCATTTCACAAAGTTAAAGCTTACTCTGCATTTTCCAGTTTGGATAGTCTGTCTTTGAGGATCCTGCAAAGATATATTATGTGGCAACTGGAGGCCTGTGGTAAGCAAGGAAATGTCGTCTGTTGAAAATTGGAGAGAAGGTTTCTGAGCAACTCTTTTGTGATGTTTGTATTCACCTCACACAGTTAAATCATTCTTTGGATTGAGCAGTTTGAAATCACTGTTTCTGTGGAATCTGAGAAAGGATATTTGGGAACGCTCTTCAGAATATCCTGAAAAAGAAATAACCTCAGATAGAAACCAGAAGGAAGCTTTCTGTGAAACTACTATGTGTCATGTGAATTCCTCTCACTCATTTAAGCATCTCTTTTGATTGAGCAGTTTTCTAACCCTGTTTATGTTTAGAATGCAAGGGTATATTCAGAAGGGCTTTGAAGCTTATGGTGAAGAAGGAAGTATGTTCAGATACAAACTGGAGAGAAGCTTTCCAAGGAACAGCTTTTGACGTGTGCATTCCACTCACAGTGCTATACCTCTCTTCTCATACAACATCGGGGTAACCCTTTTGGAGAAAAAGGTATATGGGATATTCGGGAGCATATTGATGCCTAAGGTGAAAAGTGAAATAGCCTCACACAAAAACTGGAAAGAAGATTTCTGTGAAACTGCTCTGTGATATGTGTATTCATCTCACATAGATAAAGCTTTCTTTGCTCAGCAGGAAAACTCTGTCATGCACAGATCCATGAAGGGACATTCAGGAGCACATACAAGACTATGGTGAAAAAGGAACTATCTTCAGATAAAAGCAAGAAAGAAGCTTTCTGTGAATATGCTTTTTACTATGTTTATTCATCTCACATAAATGAAGCTTTCTTTACATTACTCTGCTTGGAAACTCCATCATGGATGAACAGTGAAGGGACATTCGGGAGCACATTCAGGCCTGTGGTGAAAAAGGAAATATCTTCAGATAAAAACCGGAGAGAAGCTTTCTGAGAAACTTCTTTGTGATGTGTGCATTCCACTCAGGGAGTTATTTCTCTTTTCTTATAAGGCAGTGTTTGAACACATAGACTAAACAAAAACAGTGTCAGAATACTGTTCAATGAAAAGAGAAGCTTAATTGTGTGAGTGGAATTCAAGTGACACAGAGCAGTTTCACAGAAAGCTTCCTTCTGGTTTCTATCTGAGGTTATTTCTTTTTCAGGATATTTTAAAGACCATTCCCAAATGTCCTTTCTCAGATTCCACAGAAACAGTGATTTCAAGCTGCAAAGAAAGATTTAACTCTCTGATATGAAAACAAACATCACATAAGTGTTGCTCAGAAATCGTCTCTCCAATTTTCAACGGAAGACATTTCTGTGCTCACCACAGGCCTCTAGTCACCACTTCATATCCCTTCACAGAATCCTCAAAGACAGACTTTCCAAACTGGGAAATGTAGAGTAAGCTTTAACTCTCTGAAATGAATGCACATGTCAGAGAGCAGTTTCTTGGAACACTTCCTTCTGGGTTTTATTTCAGGATATTTCCCTTTTCACCATAGTCTTTCATGCGCTTCAAAATATTACTTTTTCGGTTTTACAGGTACAGTGTTCAAACACTGCCTTATGAGGAAGGAGGTATAACTCCCTGAGTGGAATGCACACATCCAACACAGTTTCTCAGAAAGCTTTTATCCAGTTTTATCTGAAGATATCTCCTTTTCAACCGTAGGCCTGAATGTGCTCCCGAATGTCCCTTTGCAGATCCGTCCATAATGGAGTTTTCAATTGGTGTAAAATAAGGAAAGTTTTATCTTTGTGAGATGAATAATAATATCTCTCACAAAGCAGTTTCACAGAAATCTTCTTTCCAGTTTTTGTGTGAGGATATTTCCTTTTTCACCATAGCTGTCCCTATACTCTTGAATGTCCCTTGGTAGCTTTTTCTCCTAAAGGGATTCCCCACTCCTTTCTGAGAAGAAAAGTATAATTCTGTGAGTGCAATGCACACGTCACAAATTATCTCCTCGGTAAGCTTCTCCCAGTTTCTATCTGAAGGTATTTCCTTTTTCACCATAAGCCTCAAAGGGCTCCCCAATATCCCTTTGCAGACTAAACAAAGAAGGTGTTCAAATACTGCTCAATGAAAAGAGAAGCTTAACTGTGCAAGGGAATTCATGCGACAGAGAACGATTTCACAGAAAGCTTCCTTCTGGTTTCTATCTGAGGTTATTTTTTTTCAGAATATTCCTAACAGCGTTCCAAAATGTCCTTTCTCAGATTCCACAGAAACAGTGATTTCCAACTGCTCAATCCAAAGAATAACTTAACTCTATGAGATGAAAACAAACATCACAAAAGAGTTGCTCAGAAAGCTTCTCTCCAATTTTCAATGGAAGACATTTCCTTGCTCACCACAGGAATCCGGTTGCCACTTAATATCCCTTCGTGGAATCCTCAAAGATAGACTTTCCAAACAGGGAAATGTAGAGTAAGCTTTAATTCTGTGTTAATGGAATGGACATGTCAGAGAGCAGTTTCTTGGAATGTTTCTTTTTGCGTTTTATTTGACGACATTTCACTTTTTGCCATATTCTTCAATGTGTTCTGAATATAACTTTTTAGTTTTACAGGAACAGTGCTCAAACAGTGCTTTATGAGAAAAAAAGTATAACTCCCTGAGTGGAATGCACGTATCACCAATCAGTTTCTCAGAGACTTCTCTCCAGTTTTTATCTGACGAAATTTCCTTTTTCACCATAGGCCCGAATGTGTTCCCGAATATCCCTTTGTGGATCCATCCATGACAGAGTTTCCAAGCTGCGTAATGTAAAGAAAGCTTTATCTATGTGAGATTAATAAACATAGCAAAAAGCAGATTCACAGAAAGCTTTCTTTCAGTTTTTATCTGAAGATATTTCGTTTTTCACTGTAAGCCTCAAAGTGCTCCTGAATATCCCTTCACAAGCTAAACATAAACAGGGTTACAAAACTGCTCAATGAAAAGAGAGGCTTAACTGAGCGAGAGGAAATAAGAAGACACAGAGCAGTTTCACAGTAAGCTTTCTTCTGGATTTTACCTAAGGATATTTCTTTCTCCATATTCTAAGGACTGTTCCCAAATGTTCTTCCTCAGATTCCACGGAAACAGTGATTTCAAAGTGCTCAATCCAAAGAATGGTTTAACTCTATGACATGAATACACGCACCATAAAGGAGTTGCTCAGAAAGCTTCTCTCCAGTTTTCATCGAAAGACGTTTCGTTGCTCACCCCAAGCCTCCAGGCGCCACTAAATATACCTTCACAGATTCCTCAAAGACAGAGTTTCCAAACTGGGCAACATAGAGTAAGCTTTAACTCTGTGAAATGAATGCACATATCAGAGAGCAGTTTCTTGGCAGGCTTCTTTCTGGGTTTTATTTGAGGATATTTCACTTTTCACCATAGTCTTCAATGCGCTCTGAAATATCACTTTTTCAGTTTTACAGGAACAGTGTTCAAACAATGCCTTATGAGAAAAGAGATATAACTCCCTGAGTGGAATGCACACATCAGAAAGCAGTTTCTCAGAAAGCTTCTCTCCAGTTTTTATCTGAAGATATTTCCTATTTCAACATAGACCTGAATGTGCTCCCGAATGTCCCTTTGCGAATCTGTCCATGACGGCGTTTCAAAACTGGGTAAGAGAAAGAAAGTTTTATCTATGTGAGATGAATAAACATATCTATCACAAAGTAGTTTCACTGAAAGTTTCTTTCCAGTTTTTGTGTGAGGATATTTCCTTTTTCATCATAGCCGTCCCTATAATCTCGAATGTCCACTGTTAGCTTTTTCTCCAAAAGGAATTCCCCAATCCTCTATGAGGAGAAAAGCATAACTCTGATTGGAAGGCACATGTCACAAAGCTGCTCCTCGGAAATCTCTCCAGTTTCTATCTGAAGATATTTCCATTTTCATCATAATCTTCAAAACACTCCCAAGTATCCCTTAGTTGACTAAACTAAAAAAGTGTTAGAATACTGCTCAGTGAAAACAGAAGCTTAACTATGCGAGTGGAATTCACATGACACAGAGCAGTTTCAGAGAAAGCTTCCTTCTGGTTTTTATCTAAGGTTATTTCTTTTTCAGCATATTCTAAAAACCATTCCCAAATGTCCTATCTCAGATTCCACAGAAACAGTGATTTTAAACTGCTGAATCCAAGGAATGGAATGTTTCTTGGTCGCACATAAATAAAGCTTTCTTTATGTTACTCAGCCTGGAAACTCCATCATGGATGGATCTGTGAACGGACATTTGGGATCATATTCAGGCCTATGGTGAAAAAGGAAATATCTTCAGAAAAAAACTGGAGAGAAGCTTTCTGAGAATGTGCTTTTTGCTATGTTTATTCATCTCATGACGACAAAGCTTGATTTACATTATGCAGCGTGGAAGCTGTGTCATGAACGGATATGCAAAGGGACATTCAGGAGCCCATTCAGGACAATGGTGAAACAGGTAATCTCTTCAGATAAAAACTGTAGAGAAGCTTTCTGAGAAACTGCTTTGTGTTCTGTGCATTCCACTCAGGGAGTTATACCTCTTTTCTCATAAGGCAGTGTTTGAACACTGTTCGTGTAAATCTGAAAAACTGATATTTCGGAGCGCATTGAAGACTATGGTGAAAAGTTAAATATCCTCAAATAACACCCAGACAGAAGCGTTCCAAGAAACTGCTCTCTGATATGTGCATTCATATAACAGAGTTAAAGCTTACTCTACATTTCCTAGTTTGGAAACTCTGTTTTTGAGGAATCTGCAAAGGGATATTAAGTGGCAACCAGAGGCCTGTGGTGAACAAGAAAATGTCTTCCTTTGAAAACTGAAAAGAAGATTTCTGAGTAACAGTTTTGTGATGTGTTTATTCATCTCATAAAGATGCATCATTCTTTGGATTGTGCAGTTTGAAATCACTGTTTCTGTGGAACCTGAGAAAGGACATTTGGGAACGCTCTTTAGAATATGCTGAAAAATTAATACCTTCAGATAAAAACCAGAAGGAATCTTTCTGTAAAACAGCTCTGTTTTGAGTGAAATCCACTCTCATAGTTAAGCTTCTCTTTTCATTGAGCATTATTCTAATACTATTATTGTTTAGTCTGCAAAGGGATATTCGAGAGTGCTTTGAGCCTTATGGTGAAAACGGAAATGTCTGCAGATAGAAACTGTAGAGAAGCTTTCTGAGGAGCTGCTTTGTGACGTTTGCATTCCACTCACAGAGTTATACCTTTCTTCTCATAGAGGATTAGGGAATCCCTTTTGGAGAAAAAGCTACCAGGGGACATTTGGGAGTATATGGATGGCCATGGTGAAAAAGGAAATATCCTCAGACAAAAATTGGAAAGAAGCTTTTTGTAAAACTGCTTTGTGACAGATATGTTTATTCATCTCACATAGATAAAACTCTTTATATTATGCAGTTTGGAAACTCCATCATGGATGGATCCACGATGGGATATTCGGGAGCACATTCAGGACTATGGTGAAAAAGGAAATATGTTCAGATAAAAACTCTAAAGAAGATTTCCGTATATCTGTTTTTTGCTGTGTTTATTCATCTCACATAGATAAAGCTTTCTTTACATTATGCAGCTTGGAGACTCTGTCATGGACGGATCCACGAAGGGACATTCGGGTGCACATTCAGGACTATGGTGAAAAAGGAAATATCTTTAGATAAGAAACGGAGGGAAGCTTTCTGAGAAATTGCTTTGTGATGTGTGCATTCTACACAGGGAGTTTTACCTCTATTCTCATTAAGCAGTGTTTTAACACTCTTCCTGTAAAACCAAAAAAGTTATATTTTGGCACGCATTGAAGACTATGGTGAAAATTTAACTATCCTCAAATAAAAATGAGAAAGAAACATTACAAGAAACTGCTCTCTGATATGTGCATTCAGTTCACAGAGTTAAAGCTTGCTCTACATTGCCCAGTTTGGAAACTCTGTTTTTGAGGAATCTGCAAAGGGATATTTAGTGGCACCCAGAGGCCTGTGATGAGCAAGGAAAGTCTTCCATTGAAAACAGGGGAGAAGCTTTCTGAGCACCTGCTTTGTAACTTTTGTAGTCATCTCATAGAGTTAAATCATTCTTGGGATTGAGCGGTTTGAAATCATTGTTTCTTTAGAATCACAGGGAGGACATTGGGAATGCTCTTTAGAACATGGAGAAAGAAATATCCTCAAATAAAAACCAGAAGGAAGCTTTCTGTGAAACTGCTATGTGTGGTATGAATTCCTCCTGCTAAGTTAAGCTTCTCTTTTCATTGAGCAGATTTCTAACACTGTTTTTGTTTAGCGTGCGAAGGGATAGTCAGTAACACTTTGAGGCTTACAGTGAAAAAAGAAATATGTTCAGATCGAAACTGGAAAGAAGCTTTCTGAGTAGCTGCTTTGTGACGTGTGCATTCCACTCACAGTGTTATACCTCTGTTCTCATACAGCATTGGGGAAGCCCTTTTGGAGGAAATGGTACCAATGTATATTCGGGAGCATATTGACGCCTATGGTGAAAAGGGAAATAGCCTCAGACAAAAAGAAAAAAAGCTTTCTGTGAAACTCCTCTATACTATGTGTATTCATCTCACATATATAAAGCTTTCATTACATTATGCAGCTTGGAAACACTGTCATGGATGGATCCGTGGAGGGACATTCAGGAGCACATTCAGGACTAGGTTAAAAAAGGAAATATCATCAGATAAAGACGGCAAAGAAGCTTTTCATGAACCTGCTTTTTGCTATGTGTATTAATCTCACATAAATAAAGCTTTTTTATGTTACACAGCTTTGAAACTAAGTCATGGACTGATCTGCAAAGGGACATTTGGGAACACATTCAGGACTCTGGTGAAAATGGAAGTATCTTCAGATAAAAACTGGAAAGAAGCATTGTGTGAATCTGCTTTTTGCTACATTTATTCATCTCACATAGATAAAGCTTTCTTTACATTATGCAACTTGGAAACTCCATCATGGACTGATCCACGAAGGGACATTCAGAAGCACATTCAGGACTATGATGAAAGAGGAAATATCTCCAGATAAAAACCGCAGAGAAGCTTTCTGAGAAACTGATTTCTGATGTGTGCATTCCACTCAGGGAGTTTTATCTCTTTTCTCATAAGGCAGTGTTTGGACACTGTTCCTGTAAAACTGAGAAAGTGGTATTTCAGAGTGCATTGAAGACTATGGTGAAAAGTGAAATACCCTGAAATAAAACCCAGAAAGAAGTATTCCAAGAAATTACTGTGTGATATGTGCATTCATCTCACAGAGTTAAAACTTACTGTACATTGCCCAGTTTGGAAACTCTGTATTTGAGAAATCTTCAAAGGGATACTAAGTGGTGCCCGAGGCCTGTGTTGAGCAAGGAAATGTCTTCCGTTGAAAACTGCAGAGAAGCTTTCTGAGCCACTGCTTTGGGATGTGTGTATTCCTCTCATAGAGTTAAATCATTCTTTGGATTGAGCAGTTTGAAATCTCTCTTTCTGTGGAACCTGAGAAAGGACATTTGGGAACACTCATTAGAATATGCTGAAAAAGAAATACCCTCAGATAAAAATCAGAAGGCAACTTTCTGTGAAACTGCTCTGTCTCGTGTGAATTCCACTCGCACAGTTCAGCTTCTCATTTCATTGAACAGTATTCTAACACTGTTTTTGTTTAGTCTGTGAAGGGAATTTTGGGGCCACTTTGAGGCTTATGGTGAAAACGGAAATATCTTCAGAGAAAAACTGGAGAGAAGCTTTCTGAGGAGCTGCTTTGTGACGTGTGCACTTCACTCAAAGAGTTATACCTTCCTTCTCATAGAGGATTGGGGAATCCCTTTTGGAGAAAAAGCTACCAGGGGACATTCGGGAGTATATGAATGGATTTGGTTAAAAAGGAAATATCGTCAGACAAACACTGGAAAGAAGCCTTCTGTGAAACTGCTTCGTGATAGATACACTTATTGATCTCACATAGATAAAACCTCCTTTATATTACACAGTTAGGAATCTCCATCATGGATGGACTGCGAAGGGACATTACGGGAGCACATTCAGGCCTATGGTGAAAAAGGAAATATCTTCAGATAAAAACGGAGGAGAAACTCTGGGCAACTGCTTTGTGATGTGTGCCTTCCACTCAGGGAGTTATACCTCTTTTGTCATAAGGCAGTGTTTAAACACTGTTTCTGTAAAATCGAGAAAGTGGTATTTCGGAGCGCATTGAAGACTATGGCGAAAAGTGAAATATCCTCAAATAAAACCCAGAAAGAAGCATTCCAAGAAAATGCTCTCTTATATGTGCATTTATTTCACAGAAATAAAGCTTACTTTACGTTCCCCAGTTTGGAAACTCTCCCTTGAGGAATCTGCTAAGGGATATTAATTGACACCCAGAGGCCTGTGGTGAGCAAGAAAATGTCTTCCGTTGAAAACTGGAGAGAAGCTTTCTGAGCAACTGCTTTGTGATGTGTGTATTCACCTCATAGAGTTAAATCATTCTTTGGATTGAGCAGTTTGAAATCACTGTTTGTATGGAATCTGAGGAAGGACATTTGGGAACGCTCTTTAGAATATGGAGAAAGAAATATCCTCAGATAAAAACCAGAAGAGAGCTTTCTGTTAAACTGCTCTGTGTCATGTGAATTCCTCTCACTCAGTTAAGCTTCTGTTTTCACTGAGTTGTTTTCAACCACTGTTTATGTTTAGCGTGAGAAGGGTTATTCGGGAGTGCTTTGAGGCTTACGGGGAAAAAGGAAATATGTTCAGAGAGAAACTGCAGAGAAGCTTTCCAAGGAACTGCTTTGTGATGTATGCATTCCACTCACAGTGTTATACCTGACATCTCAGACAGCATTTGAGAAACCCTTTTGGAGGAAAAGGTAACAAGGGATATTTGGGTGCATATTAACGAATATGGTGAAAAGAGAAATAGACTCAGATGAAAACTGGAAAGAAGCTTTCTGTGACACTGCTCTGTGATATGTGTATTCATCTCACATACCTAAAGCTATCTTTACATTAAGCAGCTTAAAACTCTGTCATGGACGGATCCACCAAGGGACATTCGGGAACACATTCAGGAGTATGGTGAAAAAGGAAATATCTTCAGATAGAAACTGGAAAGAAGCTTTCTGTGAATCTGCTTTTGCTATGCTTATTCATCTCACATTGATAAAGATTTCTTTACATTGCACAGCTTGGAAACTCAGTCATGGACGGATCTGCGAAGGGATATTTGGGAGTACGTTCAGGCCTATGTTGAAAATGGAAAAGCTTCAGATAAAAACTGGAAAGAAGCTTTCTGAGAAATTGCATTGTGACATGTGCATTCCACTGAGTAGCTGTACCTCTTTTCTAATAAGACAGTGTTTGAACACTGTTCCTGTAAAATCAAAAAAGTGATATTATGGAGCGCATTGAAGACTATGGCGAAAAGTGAAATATCCTCAAATAAAACCCAGAAAGAAGCGTTGCAAGAAACTGCTCTCTAATATGTGCATTCATTACACAGTGGTAAAGTTTACTCTACATTGTCCAGTTTTGAAACTCTGTCTTTGAGGAATCTGTGAAGGGATATTAAGGGGCTCACAGAGCCCTTTAATTTTGAGCTCCCTTGTTTTGAGCGAGTAAATGTCTTCCGTTGAAAACTGGAGAGAAGCTTTCTGAGCAGTTGCTTTGTGATGTGTGTATTATTCTCATAGAGTTAAATCATTCTTTGGATTGAAGACTTTGAAATCATAGATTCTATGGAATCAGAGGAAGGACATTGGGAATGCTCCTTAGAATATGGAGAAAGAAATATCCTCAGATAAAACCAGAATGAAGCTTTCTGTGAAACTGGTTTGTGTCATGTGAATTCCTCTTGCTCAGTTAAACTTCTCTTTTCATTGAACAGTTTTCGAACGTTGTTCATGTTTAGTGTATGAAGGGACATACGAGAGCACTTTGAGGCTTATGGTGAAAAAGAAAATATGTTCAGATAGAAACTGGAGAGAAGCTTTCCGTGGAACTGCTTTGTGACGTGTGCATTCCACTCACAGTGTTACACCACTCTCTCGTACAGCATTGGGGAAACCCTTTCTGTGATACTGTTCTGTGATATGTGTATTTATCTCACATAGATAAAACTTTCTCTACATTACACAGCTTGGAAACTCTGCCATGGATGAATTCACGAAGTGACATTCAGGAACACATTCAGGACTATGTTGAAAAAGGAAATATCTTCAGATAAAAACCGAAAAGAAATTTTCTGTGAACTTGCATTTCGCTATGTTTATTCATCTCACATAGATAAAACTTTTTCTATATTATGCAGTTTGGAAAACCTGTCATGGATGGACCTGCAATGGGATATTCGAAAGCTCATTGAGGCCTATGGTGGAAAAGGAAATTTCTTCAGAAAAAAAAATGGAGAGAAGCTTTTTGAGAAACTGCTTTGTGATGTGTGCATTCCACTCAGGGAGTTATACCTCTTTTGTCATAAGGCAGTGTTTGAACACTGTTCCTGTAAAACAAAATAGTGATAATTCAGAGCTCATTGAAGACTCTGGTGAAAAGTGATATATCCTCAAATAAAACCCAGAAAGAAGCGTTCCAAGAAACCGCTCTCGGATATGTGCATTCATTTCACAGAGGTAAAGCTTACTCTACATTACACAGTTTGTAAATTCCGTCTTTCAATAATCTGCAAAGGGATATTAAGTGGCGCCCAGAGGCCTGTGGTGACCAAGGAAATGTCTTCTGATGAATACTGGAGGGAAGCTTTCTGAGCAACTGCTTTGTGATGTGTGTATTCATCTCATAGAGTTAAATCATTCTTTGGATTGATCAATTAGAAATCACTGCTTCTGTGGAATCTGAGGAGGGACATTTGGGAAAGATCTTTAGAATATGGAGAAAGAAATATCTTCAGATAAAAACCAGAAGGAAGCTTTCTGTGAAACTGCTGTGTGTTGTGTGAATTCCTCTCACTCAGTTAAGCTTGTCTTTTCATTGAGCAGTTTTCTAACATTCTTCATGTTTAGTGTACGAAGGGATATATGGGAGCACTTTGAGGCTTATGGTGAAAAAAAAAGTTCATATAGAAACTAGATACAAGCTTTCTGCAGAACTGCGTTGTGACGTGTGCAATCCACTCACAGTGTTATACATCTCTTCTCATACAGCATCGGGGAAACCCTTGCTGCGATACTGTTCTGTGATATGTGTATTCATCTCACATAGATAAAGCTTTCTCTACATTACGCAGCTTGGAAACTCTGTCATGGATGAATCCATGGAGGGACATTCGGGAGCACATTCAGGACTTTGTTGAAAAGGGAAATATCTTCAGATAAAAACTGGAAAGAATCTTTCTGTGAATCTGCTTTTTGGTGTGTTTATTCATCTCACATAGATAAAAGTTTCTTTATATTATGCAGTTTGGTAACTCCATCATGGATGGATTCGTGAAAGGATGTTCCGGAGCACATTCAAGCCAATGGGGAAAAAGGAAATACCTTCAGATAAAAACTGGCAAGAAGCTTTCTGAGAAACTGCTTTGTGATGTGTGCTTTCCACTCAGGGAGTTATACCTCTTTTCTCATAAGGCAGTGTTTAAACACTGTTCCTCTGAAACCAAAAAAAGTGATATTTCGGAGCGCATGGAAGACTATGGCGAAAAGTGAAATATCCTGAAATAAAACCCAGAAAGAAGCTCTCCAAGAAACTGCTCTCTGACATGTGCATTCATTTCAGAGAGTGAAAGCTTACTCTACATTTCCCAGTTTGGAATGTCTGTCTTTGAGGATTCTACAAAGGGATGTTAAGTGGCGACCAGAGACCTGTGGTGAGAAAGGAAATGTCTTCCATTGAAAACTGGAGAGAAGCTTTCTGAGCAACTGCTTTTTGATGTCTGTATTCATCTCATAGGGTTAAATCATTCTTTAGATTGAGTAGTTTGAAATCACTCGTTCTGTGGAACATGAGAAAGGACATTTGGAAACGTTCTTTAGAATATGCTGAAAAAAAAAAAAAACCCTCCAATAAAATCCAGAAAGAAGCTTTCTGTGAAACTGCTCTGTGTCATGTGAATTCCACTCGCACCATTAACTTTCTGTTTTAATTGAACAGTATTCTAACACTGTCATAGTTTAGTCTACTAAGGGATACTCGGGAGCACTTTGAGGCCTATGGTGAAAAGGGAAATATCTTCAGATAGAAACTGGAGAGAAGATTTCCGAGGACATGCATTGTGATGTTTGCATTCCGCTCACAGAGTTACACTTTTCTTCTCATAGAGGATTGGGGAATCCCTTTTGGAGAAAAAGCTACCAGGGGACATTCGGGAGTATATGGACAGCTATGGTGAAAAAGGAAATAACCTCAGACAAAAACTGGAAAGAATCTTAATGTGAAAATGCTTTGTGACAGATATGTTTATACATCTCACATAGATAAAACTTTCTTTCTATTATGCCGTTTTGAAACGCCGTCGTGGACAGATTTGCGAAGGGACATTCGGGAGCATATTCAAGCCTATGGTGAAATAGGAAATATCATCAGATAAAAACCGGAGAGAAGCTTTCTGAGAAACTGCTTTGTGATGTGTGCATTCCACTCAGGGACTCATACCTGTTTTCTTGTAAGGCAGTGTTTGAACACTGTTCCTGTAAAACCGAAAAAGTGATATTTCGGAGTGCATTGAAGTCCATGGCAAAAAGTGAAATATCCTCAAATAAAACTCACAGAGAAGCATTCCAATAAACTACTCTCTGATATGTGCATTCATTTCATAGAATTAAAGCTTACTCTACATTGCCCAGTTTGGAAACTCTATCTTTTAGAAATGTGTGAAGGGATCTTAAGTGCGCCCAGAGGCTTGTGGTTAGCAAGGAAACGTCTTCCGATGAAAACTGGAGAGAAGCTTTCTGAGCAATTGCTTTGTGATGTGTGTATTTGTCTCGTTGAGTTAAACCATTATTGGATTGAGCAGTTTGAAATCACTGTTTTTGTGGAATCTGAGGAAGGACATTTGGGAATGCTCCTTAGATTATGGAGAAAGAAATATCCTCAGGAAAAATCCAGAAGGAAGCTTTCTGTCAAACTGCTCTGTGTCATCTTAATTCCCCTCACTCAGTTAAGTCTCTGTTTTCACTGAGCAGTTTTATAACCCTGTTTATGTTTAGCGTGTGAAGGGATATTCAGGAGCACTTTGAGACTTATGGTGAAACAGGACATATCTTCAGATAGAAACTGGAGAGAAGCTTTCCAAGGAACTGCTTTGTGACGTGTGCATTCCACTGATAGAGTTATATCTTTTTACTCATAAAGGATTATGAAATCCCTTTTGAAGAGAAGACTACCAAGGGACATTCACCATATGGAGGGCTACGGTGAAAAAGGAAGTATTCTCAGGCAAAAACTGAACGGAAGCTTTCTGTGTAAATGTTTTGTGATAGATATGTGTATGCATCTCACATATATAAAACTTTCTTTACATTATGCAGCTTGGAAACTCCATCATGGATGGATCCGTGAAGGTATATTCGGGATCACATATCACATTCAGGCCTATGGTGATAAAGGAAATATTGTCAGATAAAGACTGGAGAGAAGCTTTCTGAGAAACTGCTTGGTGATGTGTGCATTCCACTTAGGGAGTTATACTTTTTCTCTCACAAGACACTGTTTGAACACTGTTCCTGTACAACTAAAAAAGTGATATTTGGAGAACATTGAAGATATGGCAAAAAGTGAAATGTCTTCCAATACAACCCAGAAAGAAACATTCCAAGAAACTGCCCTCAGACATTCCATTCATTTCACAGAGTTAAAGCTTACTTTACATTTCCCAGTTTGGAAAGTCTGTCTTTGAGGATTCTGCGAAGGGATATTAAGTGGCGACCAGAGGCCTGTGGTGAGCAAGTAAATGTCTTCCATTGAAAATTGGAGAGAAGCATTCTGAGTAACTTTTTTGTGATGTTTGTATTCATCTCATAGAGTTAAATCATTCTTTGGATTGAGCACTTTGAAATCACTGTTTCTTTGGAATCTGAGAAAGGACATTTGGGAACGCTCTTTAGAATATCCTGAAAAAGAAATAACCTCAGATAGAAACCAGAAAGAAGCTCTCTGTGAAACTCCTCTGTGTCGAGTGAATTTCGCTCACACAGTTAAGCTTCTCTTTTCATTGAGCAATATTCTAACACTGTTTTTGTTAGTCTGCGAAGGAATATTCGGGAGCGCTTTGAGGCTTACGATGAAAAAGGAGATATCTTCAGATAAAAACTGGATAGAAGGTTTCTGAGAAACTGCTTTGTGACGTGTGCATTCCACTCAGAGAGTTATACCTATTTTCTCACAAGGCAGTGTTTGAACACTGTTCCTGTAAAACCAAAAATGCAATATTTCGGAGGGCATGGGTGACTATCTTGAAAAGTGAAATATCCTGAAATAAAACCCAGAAAGAAGCATTCCAAGAAACTGCTCTGACATGTCCTTTCATTTCAGAGAATTAAAGCTTAATCTACATTTTCCAGCTTGGAAAGTCTGTCTTTTAGGATTCTGCAAAGGGATATTAAGTGACGACCTGAGGCCTCTGGTGAGCAAGGAAATGTCTTCCGTTAAAAACTAGAGAGAAGCTTTCTGAGCAACTGCTTTGTGATGTGTGTGTTTTCCTCATAGTGTTAAATCATTCTTTGCATTGAGCAGTTTGAAATCACTCTTTCTGTGAAACCTGAGAAAGAACATTTGGAAACGCTCTTAAGAATATGCTGAAAAAGAAATACCCTCCGATAAAAATCAGAAGGAAGCTTTCTATGAAACTGCTCTGTGTCACGTGAATTCCACTCACACAATTAATCTTCTGTTTTCATTTAGCAGTATTCTAATACTATTTTAGTTTAATCAGCTAAGGGATACTCGGGAGTGCTTTGAGGCTTGTGGTGAAAGTGGAAATATCTTCAGATGGAAACTGGAGAGAAGATTTCCGAGGAGCTACTTTGTGACATGTGCATTCCACTCACAGAGTTATACTTTTCTTCTCATAGAGGAATGGGGAATCCCTTTTGGAGAAAAAGCTACCAGGGGACATTCGGGAGTATATGGATGTCTATGGTGAAAAAGGAAATATCGTCAGACAAAAACTGGAAAGAAGGTTTCTTTAGTTTCACTGGTTTCTTTCCAGTGAAACTACTTTGTGATAGATATGTTTATTCATCTCAGACTGATAAAACTTCCCTTATATTACGCAGTTTGGAAATTCCATCGTGGACGGATCCGTGAAGGGACATTTAGGAGCCCATTCAGGCTTACAGTGAAAAAGAGATAAATTCAGATAAAAACTGGATAGAAACTTTCTGAGAAACTGCTTTGTGATGTGAGCATTCCACTCAGGGAGTTATATCTCTTTCCTCATAAGGCAGTGTTTGAACGCTGTTCCTGTAAAACTGAAAAAGTAATATTTTGGAGCGCATTTAAGACTGTGGCAAAAAGTGAAATATCCTGAAATAAAACCCAGAAAGAAGCATTCAAAGAAACTGCTCTCTGACATATGCATTCATTTCAGAGAGTTGAAGCTTACTCTACATTTCCCAGTTTAGAAAATCTGTCTTTGAGGATTCTGGGAAGGGATATTAAGTGGTGATCGGAGGCCTGTGGCAGACAAGGAAATGTCTTTTGTTGAAAACTGGAGGGAAGCTCTCTGAGAAATTGCGCTGTGATGTGTGTATTCATCTCATAGAGTTAAATCATTCTTTGGACTGAGCAGTTTGAAATCACTCTTTCTCTGGCACCTGAGAAAGGACATTTGGGAACACTCTTTAGAATATGCTGAAAAAGAAATACCCTCCGATAAAAACCAGAAGGAAGCTTTCTGTGAAACTGCTCTGTGTCATGTGAATTCCACTCGCACAGTTAAGCTTCTGTTTTCATTGAGCAGTATTCTAACACTGTTTTAGCTTAGTTAGCTAAGGTAGAGTTGGGAACGCTTTGAGGTTTATTGTGAAAACTGAAATATCTTCAGATAGAATCTGGAGAGAAGATTTCCAAGCAACTACTTTGTGATGTGTGCATTCCACTCACAGAGTTATACTTTACTTCTCATAGAGGAATGGGGAATCCCTTTTGGAGAAGAAGCTACCAGGGGACATTCGGGAGTATATGGATGGCTATGGTGAAAAAGGAAACATCCTCAGACAAAAACTGGAAAGAAGATTTCTGTGAAACTGCTTTGTGATACATATGTTTATTCATCTCACATTGATAAAACTTTCCTTATATCTCTGTGAGATGGATTCACTCATCACACAGCAGTTTCTCAGAAAATTTCTTTTTGGTTTTTATCTGAGGATATTTCCTTTGTCATCATAGTCTTCAATGCACTCCCAAATATCCTATTGCAGATTACATGAAAACAGTGTTAACAAACTCCTCAATGAAAAGAAGAATGTAACATTTTGAACTGAATTCACACATCACACAGCAGTTTCTCTGAAATCTTTCTCGTTTTTATCTGAGAATATTTTTCCATGAAATCAGTGTTAGCAAACTCCTCCATTTAAAGAATCATGTAACTCGATGAGATAAATTCACACATCACAATGAAGTTTCTCAGAAAGCTTCTTTTGTTGTTTTTCTCTGAGGATATTTCCTTTGTTACCCTTGGCCTCAATACAATCCAAAATATGCCTTCTCAGATTCCCCAATAACAGTGCTACCAAACTGCTCCATGTATACAATGGTGTAATTCTGTGAGGTGAATTCACACACCACAAAGCAGTTTGTCAGAAAGCTTCCTTTTTGTTTTTATCTGAGGATAATTCCTTTGTCACCATAGGCCTCAATGCACTCCAAACTACACTATTGAAGATTTCACGGAAACATTTTTAGCAAATTGCTAAATAAAATGAGCAGTGTAACTCTGTGAGATGATTTCACACATCACAAAACTGTTTCTCAAAAAGCTTCTTTCTAGTTTTTATCTGAGGATATTTCCTTTTTCACTATAGGCCTGAATGCACTCCCAAATATCCCTTTGCAGATTCCATGAAAAGAGTGTTAGCTCACTGCTCCATGAAAAGAAAGGTGTAACTCTGTGAGATGAATTTGCACATCACGAATAGCTTTCTCAGAAAACTTCTTTCTATATTTTATATGAGGATATTTACTTTGTGACCATTGACTTCAATGCGATCCAAAATATCTCTTCTCACATTCTCCAAAAAGAGTGCTTCCAAACTGATTCATGAAAAGAATCATATAACTCTGTGAGATGAATTAACACATCACAAAGCAGTTTAGAAGAAAGCTTCTTTCTAGTTTTTATATGAGGATATTTCCTTTTCCACCATAGGCTTCAATGCACTCCCAAATATCCGTTCTCTGACACCAAAAAACAGTGATGCCAAGTGCTCCCTCAACAGAAACGTTCAGCTCTATGAGGTGAATGCACACATCACAAAAGAGTTTCTCTGAAAATTTCTCTGCAGTTGTTACCTTAAGAAATTTCTTTTTTCACCTTAGGCCTCTATGTGCTGCAAATTATCCCTCTGCAGATGCCACTAAAACAGTGCTAACAGACTGCTCCATGAAAAGAAGGATGTAACTCTGTGAGATAAATTGACACATCACAAAGCAGTTTCTCCGAAGCTTTTTCTAGTTTTTATCTGAGGACATTTACTTTTCCACCATAGGCTTCAATGCGCTTTGAAGTATCCCTTCTCAAACACCACAAGAAAAGTGATACCAAAGTGCTCCCTGAACAGAAACATTTGGCTCTATGAGATGAATGCACACATCACAAAGAGTTTCTCAGAAAACTTCTATCCCATTTTTACCTGAAGAATTTTCTTTTTTCACCTTAGGCCTCTATGCACTCCCAAACATCCCTCTGCATATTCCACAAAAACAGTGATAATAAACTGCTCCATGAAAAGAAAGGTGTAACTCTTTGAGATGAGTTCACGCATCACAAAGTAGTTTCTCAGAAAGCTTCATTTCTAGTTTAAATCTGAATATATTTCCTTTTTCACCATAGACTTCAATGTGTTCCTAAATACCTCCTTTCAGATAGCACAAAAACAGTAATGCCAATCTGTTTAATCAACAAAGAGGTTAAACTCTGTGAGATGAATATACACAACAAAACTGTTTCTCGAAAAGCTTCTCTCCAGTTTTTATCTGAAGTTATCTCCTTTTTCACCATAGTCCTCAGAGGGCTCCTGAATATACCTTCACAGATTCCATAAAAACAGGGCTATCAAACTGCTCCATGAAAAGGATCATGTAACTCTACGAGATGAAATCACAAATCACAAAGCAATTTCTCAGAAAGCTTCTTTCTAGTTTTTGTCTGAGGATATTTCCTTTGTCGCCCTAAGTGTCAATGCACTCCAAAATATCCCATTGCAGAGTCCAAGAAAACAGTGGTAGCATACTGATCAATGAAAAGAATATTGCAACTCTGTGAGATGAATTTACACATCACAAAACAGTTTCTCAGAAAACTTCTTTTTGGTTTTTATCTGAGGATATTTCCTACGTCACCATAGGCTTCAATGCACTCCAAAATATCCTATTGAAGATTCCATGAAAACATTGTTACCAAACTGCTCAATGAAAATAACATTGTAATTCTGTGAGATGAATTCACACATCATGAAGCAGTTTCTCAGAAAGCTTCTTTCTAGTTTTTATCTGAGGATATTTCCTTTTTCACTATAGGCCTCAATGCACTCCCAAATATCACTCTGCAGATTCCACAAAAACAGTGTTAGCAAACTGCTCCATGAAATAAAGGTGTAACTCTGTGAGATGAATTCATACATCACAAAGAACATTATCAGAAAGCTTCCTTCTAGTTTTTATCTGAGGATATTTCCTTTGTCACCATAGGCTTCAATGTGAACCAAAATATCCCTTCTCAGATTCAACAAAATCAGTGCTACCAAACTGCTAATCATGTAACTCTGTGAGATGAATTAACACATTACAAAGCAGTTTCTCGGAAAGCTTCTTTCTAGTTTTTATATCAGGATATTTCCTTTTCCACCATATGCTTCAATGGACTCCCAAATATCCCTTCTTGGTCACCACAAAAACAGTGAAGCCAAAGTGCTCCCTCAATGGAAACGTTTAGCTCTATGAGATGAATGCACACATCATAAAATTGTTTATCAGAAAGCTTCTCTTCAGTTTTTACCTGAAGATCTTTCTTTTTTCACCTTAGGCCTCTATGTGCTCCCAAATATCACTCTGCAGATTCCACAAAAACAGTGCTACCAAACTGTTCAATGAAAAGAAAGGTGTAACTCTGTGAGACAAATTCACCCATCACAAAGCAGTTTCTCAGAAAGCATCTTTCCAGTTTAAATCTGACGATATTTCCTTTTTCACCATAGGCTTCAATGTGCTCCCAAATATATCCTCTCAGAATCCACAAAAACAGTGATGCCAAACTGCTCAATCAACAAAAAGATTAAACTCCATGAGATGAATAAACACATCAAAAACTATTTCTCAAAAAGCTTCTCTCCAGTTTTTATCTGAAGTTATTTCCTTTCTCACCATAGGCCTCTAGGAGCTCCCGAATGTTCCCTTGCAGATTCCATAAAAAAAGTTGTAACACTCTGTGTTACAATTGTAAAACTCTGTGAAATGAATTTACAAATCACAAAACGGTATCTCAGAAAGATTCTGTCTAGTTTTTATCTGAGGACATTTCCTTTGTCACCATAGGTTTCAAGGTGATCCAAAATATCCTTTCTCAGATTCCCCAAAAACAGTGCTACCAAACTGCTCCATGAAAAGAAAGGTGTAACTCTGTGAGATGAATTCACACATCAGAAAGCAGTTTCTCAGAAAGCTTCTTTTGATTTTTATCTGAGGATATTTCCTTGGTCACCATAGGCTTCAATGCGCTCCCAAATATACTATTGCAGATTCCATGAAAACAGTGTTATCAAACTGCTCAACCAAAAGAACAATGAAAAAAAAAGTGTAACATGGTGAGATGAATTCATATATCAAAAAGAACTTTCTCAGAAAGCTTCTTTCTAATTCCTACCTGGGCATATTTCCTTAGTCACCAAAGCCTTCAATGCGACCAAAAATATCCCTTCTCTGTTTCCTCAAAAACAGTGCTACCAAACTGATACATGAAGGGAATTGTGTAATTCTGTGAGATGAATTTACACATCACAAAGCAGTTTCTCAGAAAGCTACTTTCTAGCTTTTATATGGTGATATGTTTTTGTCACCATAAGCTTCAAAGTGCTCCTCAATATCCCTTTGCAGACTCCACGAAAGCACTGTTAGCAAACTGCTCCATGAAAAGAAAGATGTAACACGGTGAGATGAATTCCCACATCACAAGGAAGTTTCTCAGAAAGCTTCTTTAGAGTTATTGCTTCAGGATATTTCCTTTGTCACCCTAGGCATCAATGCGATCAAAAATATCCCATCTCAGATTCCCCAGAAACAGTGCTACCAAACTGATCCATGAAAACAATCATGTAACACTGTGAGCTAAACTAATACATCACAAAGTGGTTTCTCAGAAAGCTTCCTTCTAGTTTTTTTATGAGGATATTTATTTTGTGAAATAAGCTTCAATACACTCCACAGTATCCCATTGCAGATTCCACAAAAACAGTGTAAACAAACTGCTCCATGAAAAGAAAGGTGAAACTTTGTGAGATGAATTAACACATCACAAAGCAGTTTCTCAGAAAGCTTCTTTCCAGTTTTTATGTGGATATTTCCTTTGTCACCATAATCTTCAATGCGATCCAAAAATATCCCTTATCAGATTCCCCAAAAGCAGTGCTACCAACCTGCTCCATGAAAAGAATTGTGTAATGCTGTTAGACGAATTAACACATCTCAAAGCAGTTTCCCAGGGAGTTTCTTTGTAGTTTTTATATGAGGATATTTCCTTTGTCACCATAAGCTTCAATGCATTTCAAAATATCCCATTGCAGATTCTAAGAAAATAGGGTTAGCAAACCCCTCAAGGAAAAGCACCATGTACCTCAGTGTGATGAATTCACACAACACAATGCAGTTTTTCTGAAAGCTTCCTTCTAGTTTTTCTATGAGGATATTTGCTTTTTCACCATACGCCTCAATGCACTCCCAAAATCCTATTGCAAATTCCATGAAAACAGTGTTATCAAACTTCACAATCAAAAAAAAAAAAAAGGTGTAACTCTGTGAGATGAATTCACACATCACAAAGCAGTTTCTCAGAAAGTTTCTTTCCAGGTTTTGTCTGAGGATATTTACTTTTTCACTATAGGCCTCAATGCGCTCCCATATATCCCTTTGCAGATTCCACAAAACTGTTAGCAAACTTCACCATGAAAATAAATGTATAACTCAGTGGGAAAAATTCACACACCATGAAGAACTATCTCAGAATGTTTCTTTCTAGTTTTTATCTGAGGATATATCCTTAGTAACCATAGTCTTCAATGCGATCCAAAGTATCTCTTCTCAGATTCCCCAAAAACATTGCTACAAATCTGATCCATGAAACAATCATGTAACTATGTGAGAATAATTAACACATCACTAAGTACTTTCTCAGAAAGCTTCTTTCCAGTTTTTATATGAGGATATTTCCTTTGTCACCAAAAGCTTCAATGCACTCTGAAATATCCCATTGCAGATTCCAAGAAAACACAGCAAACGACTTAATGAAAAGAACTGTGTAACTCTCTGACATGAATTCACACATCACAAAGCAGTCTGAGAAAGTTTCTATCTAGTTTTGGTCTGAGGATATTTCCTTTTTCACAATAATCTTCAATGCACCCCAAAATATATCACTGTAGATTCCAAGAAAACAGTGTTAGCAAACTGCTTAATGAAAAGAATAGTGTAACACTGGGACATGAATTCACACATCACAAAGCAGTTTCTCAGAAAGCTTCTTTCTAGTTTTTGCTGATAATATTTCCTTAGTCACCATAGCCTTCAATGTGATCCAAGATATCCCTTCTAATATTCCCCAAAAGCAGTGCTACCAAACGGATCCATGAAATGAATCGTGTAACCCTGTGAGATGAATTAACACATCCAAGAATGGTTTCTCAGAAAGCATATTTTCAGTTTTTATATGAGGATATTTCCTTTGTCACAATAAGCTTCAATGTGCTCCAAAATATGCCATTGCAGATTCCAAGAAAACAGTGATAGCAAGCTGCTCAATGAAAAGAACCATGTAACTCTGTGAGCTAAATTCACACATCACAAAGCAGTTTCTCACATAGCTTCTTTTTGGTTTTTCTACGAGGATATTTCCTTTGTCACCTAAGGCTTCAATGCACTCCCAGATAACCTATTGTAGATTACATGAAAACAGTGTTATCAAACTTCACAATGAAAACAATGGTGTAACTCTGTTGGATGAATTCACATATCACAAAGCAGTTTCTCAGAAAGCTTCTTTATAGTTTTTATCGGATTATATTTCTTTTTTCACTATAAGCCTCAATGCCCTCATAAATATCCCTTTGCAGATTCCACGGAAACTCTGTTAGCAAACTTCCCCATGAAAAGAAAGGTGTGAATATTTGAGATGAATGAAAACATTTTTATTGTTTTTGTCTGAGGATATTTCCTTTGACACCATAAGTTTCAATGCACTCTGAAATACAGCATTTCAGATTCCAAGAAAACAGAGTTAACAAGCAGCTCAAGGAAAAGAACAGTGTAACTCTCTGAAATGAATTTACACATCGCAAAGGAGATTCTCAGAAAGCTTCTTTCTAGTTTTTGTCTGAGGATATTTCCTTTTCCACAATAAGCTTCATTGCGCTCTGAAATATGCCATGGTAGATTCCAAGAAAACAATGTTACTCAACTGCTCAATGAAAAGAACAGTGTAACTCACTGAGGTGAATTCACACATCCTTAAGCAGTTTCTCAGAAAGCTTCTTTCTCGTTTTTCTATGAAGATATGTCCTTTCTCACTATAGGCCTCAATGTGCTGGCAAATATCCCTTTGCAGATTCCCTGAAAAGTGTTAGCAAACCGCTCCATGAAAAGAAAGGTGTTTCTTGGTGAGATTAATTCATGCATTACAAAGCATGTTCTCAAAAAGCCTCTCTCTACTTTTATCTGAGGATATATAGTTTTTATATATATAGTTTTTAGGCCTTAATGCGATCCCAAATATACCTTTGCAGATTCCACAAAAACAGTGTTATCAAACAGCTCAATGAAAAGAACTGTGTAACTCTTTGAGATTAATTCACACATCACAAAGCAGTTTCACAGAATTATTCTTCCTAGTTTTTATCTGAAGACATTTTCTTTGTCACCATAGGCTTCAATAAGATCCAAAATATCCCTTCTCACATTCCCCAAAAAAAGTGCTACAAAACTGATCCATGAAAAGAATCGTGTAACTCTGTGAGATGAATTAACACATCACAAAGTAGTTTCTCAGAAAGCTTCTTTCTAGTTTTTATCTGAGGATATTTCCTTTGTCACCCTAGGCTTCAATGCTATTCAAAATATCCCTTCCAGATACCCCAAATACAGTGCTATCAAAGTGATCCATGAAAAGAATCATGTAACTCTGTGAGAAGAATTGACAAATCACAAAGCAGTTTCTCAGAAAGCTTCTTTCCTCTTTTTGTCTGAGGATATTTCTTTCGTCACCATAAGCTCCAATGTGCTCTAAAATACCCCATTGCAGATTGCATGAAAACAGCTTTAGCAAACTGTTCAATGAAAAGAACAGTGTCATTCTATGAGATGAACTCACACATCACAAAGCAGTTTCTTAAAAAGCTTCTCTATAGTTTTTATCTGAGGATATTTCCTTTTTCACCATAGGTCTCAATGCACTCCCATATATCCGTTTGCACATTCCACTAAAACAGTGTTATCAAACAACTCAATAAAAAAAATTGTGTAACTCTGTGAGATGAATTCACACATCACAAAGAAGTTTCTCAGAAAGCTTCTTCTTATTTTTTATCTGAGGATATTTCCTTTGTCACCATAGGCTTCAAAGGGCTCCCAAATATCCTACTGCAGATTCCATGAAAACATTGTTACCAAACTTCTCAATGAAAACAATGGTGTAACACTACAAGATGAATTCACACATTACAAAGCAGTTTCTCAGAAATTACCCTTCTGGTTTTTTTCTGAGGTTATTTCCTTTTTCACCACATGCCTCATTGTGCTCCCAAATATCCCTTGCAGATTCCACAAAAACAGTGTTAGCAAACTTCTTCATGAATAGATAAGTGTAACTCTGTGAGATGAATTCACACATTACAAAGTAGTTTCTCGGAAAGCCTCTTTCTAATTTTTTTCCTGAGGCTATTTCCTTTGTCAGTGTAGCCTTCTATGCGATTCTGCGATTCCATGAAAACAATGTTACCAAGCTGCTTCATGAAAAGAACGGTGTAGCTCTGTGAGATGAAATTGTACATCACAAAGAAGTTTCTCAAAAACCCTCTTTCTAGTTTTTATCTGAGGGTATTTCCTTTTTCACAATAGGCCTCAACACTCTCCCAAATATGTCTTTGCAGATTCCATGAAAACAGTGTTAGCAAACTGCTCCATGAAAATAAAAGTGTAACTCTGTGAAATGAATTCACACAGCACTAAGGAATTTCTCAGGAACTTCTTTCCAGTTTTTATCTGAGGATATTTCCTTTGTCACCACAGGCTTCAAAGTGATCCAAAATATCCCTTCTCAGATTCTACAAAAACAGTGTAACCAAACTGCTCCATGAAAAGAATCATGTCGCTCTGTGAGTTTAATGTAAACATCACAAAGCAGTTTCTTACAAGGCTTCTGTCTAGTTTTTATCTGAGGATAATTTCTTTTTCACCAAAGGCCTCAATGTGCTCTCGCATGTCCCATTGCAGATTCCATGAGAAAAGTGTAACTTTAGGTGTAACTCTATGAGATGAATTCATACAAAACAAAGCAGTTTCTCAGAAAGCTTCTTATAGCTTTTGTCTGAGGATAGTTCCTTTTTCACAGTAGGCCTCAAGGCCCTCGTGAATATCCCATTTCACATTTTTCAAAAACAGTGTTAGCAATCTGCTCAATGAAAAGAAAGTTATAACTCTGTTTGATGAAGTCACACATCACAAGACAGTTTCTCAGAGACCTTCTTTCCAGTATTTGTCTGAAGGTATTTCCTTTGTCACAACTGGCTTCAAAAGGCTCCCAAATATCCCATTGCAGATTCCAAGAAAACAGTGTTAGCAAACTGCTCCATGAAAAGAAATGTGTGATTCGGTCAAATGAATTCAAGGATAACAAAGACGTCTCTCAGAAAGCTTTTTTCTTGTTTTTCTCTATAGATATATTCTTTGTCACCACAGGCTTCAAAATGATCCAAAATATCCCTTTTCAGTTTTCCCAAAAATAGTGCTACCAAACAGCTCCATGAAAAATATTGTGTAACACTGTGACATGAATTCACAAATCACAAAGCAGTTTCTCAGAAACTGTCTTTTCAGTTTTTATCTGAGGATATTTCCTTTGTCACCATAGGCTTCAATATGCTCCCAAATATCCTATTGCAGATTCCATTAAAAGAGTGCTAGCAAAATGCTCAATTGAAACAATGGTGTAACTCTGTGAGATGAATTCACACATCACAAAGCAGTTTCTCAGTAAGCTTCTTTCTAATTTTAATCTGAAGATATTCCCTTTGTCAGCATGGGCTTCAGTGAGATCCAAAATATCACTTCTCAGATTCCCCAAAAACAGTGCTACCTAACTGCTCCATAAAAAGAATCGTGTAGTTCTGTGAGTTGAATTCACACATCACGAAGCGGTTTCTCAGAAAGCTACCTTCTAGTTTTTATCTGGGGATATTTCCTTTTTCACCATAGGCTGCAATGCGCTCCCAAATATTCCTTTGCAGAGTCCAAGAAAACAGTTTTAACAAACTGCTCCTTGAAAAGAAATGTGTAATTCTGTGAGATGAATTCAAAGACAAGGAAATTTCTCGGAATGCTTCTTTCTACTTTTTATCTCTGGATATATCTTTTGTTAACACAGGCTTCAATACAATAGAAAATATCCCTTCTCAGATTCCCTAAAAATAGTGGTTCATGAAAAGAATCATGTAACTCTGTGACATGAATTCACGCATCACACACCAGTTGCTCAGAAAGCTTCTTTCTCGCTTTTACCTGAGGATATTTCCTTGAATATTTCCTTTGTCATCATTGACTTCAATGCACTCCGAAATATCCCATTGCAGATTCCAATAAAAAACTGTTAGCAAACTGCTCCATGAAAAGAAAGGTGTAACTCTGTGATATGAATTCAAACATCACAAAGTAGTTTCTCAGAAAACTTCTTTCTAGTTTTTATCTGAGGATATCCCATTCAATGTGCTCTAAAATTTTACATTGCTGATTCCACAGAAATAGTGTTAGCAAACTGTTCCATGAAAAGAAATGTGTAACTCAGTGAGATGAATTCACACATCACAAGGAAGTTTCTCAGAAAGCTTCTTTCTAGTTTTTAACTGAGGATATTTCCATTGTCATAATAGGCTTCAATGCGATCTAAAATATCCCTTCACCGATTCCCCCAAAAAAGTGCTACCAAAGTGCTCCATGAAAAGGATCACATAACTCTGTGAGACAAACCAACACATCACAAAGCAGTTCCTCAGAAAGCTTCTTTCTAGTTTTTATCTGAGGTTATTTCCTCTTTCACCATAGGCCTCAATGCGCTTCTGAATATCCCATTGCAGATTCCAGAAAAAAAATAGTTAGGAAACTTCTCAGTGAGAAAAAAGGTGTAACTCTGTGAGATGAATTCACACATCACAAAGCAGTTTCTCAGAAAATTTTTTTCAATTTTTTGTCTAAGGATATTTCCTTTTTCAACATAGACCTCAAAGCGCTCTTGAATATCACATTGCATATTACAGGAAAAAAGTGTTAGCAAAATTCTCAATGAAAAGAGGGGTGTAACACTGTGAGATGAACTCATACATCACAAAGAAGTTTCTCAGAAAGCTTCTTTCTGTTATTTTTCTGAGGATATTTTCTTTGTTACCATAGGCTTTAGTATTATCCCACATATCCTATTGCAGATTAAATGACAAGAGTGTTAGGAAACTGCTTCATGAAAAGAAAGGTGTAACACTGTGAGATGATTTCACACATCACAAAGAAGTTTCTCAGATATCTTCTTTCTAATTTTTATCTGAGGATATTTCCTTTTACACTGTAGGCTTCAATGCGATCCAAAATATCCCTTTTCAGATTCCATAAAAACAGTGTTATTAGACTGCTCCATGAAAAGAGTCGTGTAGTTCTGTGAGATGAATTTACACATCACAAAGGGGTTTCACAGAAAGCTTTTTTCTACTTTTTATCTGAGAATATTTCCTTTTTAACAATAGGCCTCAATGCGCTCCCAAATATCCATTTGCAGATTGCGCGAAAACAGTGTTAGCAAACTGCTACATGAAAAGAAAGGTGTAACTCTGTGAGATGAATTCACACCTCACAAAGAAGTTTCTCAGAAAGCCGCTTTCTAGTTTTTATCTGAGGATATGTCCCTTTTGACCATAGGCTTCAATGCCCTCCCAATTAAACCTTTGCAGATTCCATGAAAACAGTGTTTGCAAACTGCTCATTAAAAAAAATGTGTAACTCTGTGAGACGAAGTCACACATAAGAAGGAATTCTCTTTGCAAATTCCAAGAAAACAGTGTTAGTAAAGTGCTCAATGAAACAACACTGTAACTCTGTGAAATGAATTCATTCATCCCAAAGCAGTATCTGAGAAGGCTTCTTTTTAGTTTTTATCTGATTATATTTAATTTTTCAGCCTAGGCCACAGTGCGTTCCCAAAATCCCTTTGCAGATTCCAAGAAAACAAACTGCTTTTCATGGAGCAAACTTCTCCATGAAAAGAAAAGTGTAATTCAGTGAGATTAATTCAAAGATCACAAGGAAATTTCACAGACTGCTTCTTTGTAGTTTTTATCAGGATGTTTCCTTTTTCAACATCTTCCTCAGGATGCTCACGAATATCCCATAGCAAATTCAATGAAAACAGTGTTAGCAATCTGCTCAATTAAAAGAGAGGTGTAATTCTGTCAGATGAATTCACACACTGCATAGAAGTTTCTCAGAAAGCTTCTTTTTGTTTTTCATCTGAGGATATTTCCTTTGTCACCCTAGACATACATGCGCTCCCAAATATCCTATTGAAGATTCCATGAAAACAGTTTTGGCAAAATGCTCAATGAATACTACAGCGTTAGCCTATGAGATGAATTCACACATCACAAAGTAGTTTCTCAGAAAGCTTTTCTCTGGTTTTTATGTGATTATATTTCCTTTTTCATCATAGGCCTCAAGGCATTCCCAAATATTCCTTTGCAGATTCCATGAAAACACTGTTAGCAAACTGCTTAATGAAAAGAAAGATGTAACTCTGTGAGATGATTTCACACATTACAAAAAATTTCACAGAAAGATGCTTTCTGGTTTTTATCTGAGGATATTTCCTTTGTCACCATAGGCTTCAATGTGATCCAAAATATCCCTTCTCAGATTTCCCAAATATAGTGCCAGAGAACTGCTCTATGAAAAGAATCGTGTAAATCTGTGACTTGAATTCACACATCACAAAGTGGTTTCTGAGAAATCTTTCTAGTTTTTATTTGAGGTTATTTCCTTTTTCATCATAGGCCTTAATGCGCTCTAGAACATCATATTGCAGATTCCACAAAAACAGTGTTAGCAAACTGCCCAATGAAGAGAAAAGTGTAACTCTGTGGGATGAATTCAAACATCACAAAGCAGTTTCTCAGAAAGCTGCTTTTTAGTTTTTGTCTGAGGGTATTTCCTTTGTCACCATAGACTTCAAACCGTTCCCAAATATCATATTGCAGTTTCCACGAAAACTGTTAGCAAAATGCTCAATGAAAATAAAGGAGTAACTCTGTGAGATGAATTCATACATTACAAATTGGTTTCTCCAAAATCTTCTTTGTAGTCTTTATCAGAGGATATTTCATTTTTCAGAATAAGCTTCAATGCCCTCCCAAATATCCATTTGCAGATTCCATGAAAACAGTGTTAGCAAACTGCTCCATGAGAAGAAAGGTGTAACTCTTTGAGATCAATTCACACGTGACAAAGAAGTTTCTCAGAAATCCTGTTTCTAGTTTCTATCTGAGAATAATTCCTTTTTCACCATAGTCCTCAGTGCTCTACCATATATCCCTGATAGATTCCATGATAATAGTGTTAGCAAAGTTCTCCATGAAAGGAAATGTGTAACTGTGTGAGATGAATTCAGAGATCACAAAGAATTTTCTCAGAAAGCTTCTTTCTAGTTTGTATCTGTGGATATTTCATTTGTCACCAGAGGCTTCAATGCGATTCAAAATATCCCTTCTCAGATTCCCCAAAAATAATGCTACCAAACAGCTCCATGATAAGAGTCGTGTAATTCTGTAATATGAATACACACATAACAAAGCAGTTCCTCAGAAAGCTTCTTTTTACTTTTTACCCGAGGATATTTCCTTTTTCACCATAGACCTCAATGCGCTCTCAAATATCACATTGCAGATTACATGAAAACAGTGTTAGCAAAATTCTCAACGAAAATTGTGGTGTAACTCTGTGATGTGAATTCACACATCACAAAGCAGCTTCTCAGAAAGCTTCTTTGTAGCTTTTGTCAGAGGATATTTCCTTTTTCACCATAGACTTCCTTTCTCAGTGTCAAGGTTTCTGAGGAACTGCTTTGTGATATGTGAATACATCTCACATTGTTACACACAACTCACAACTCATTCATGGAGCCATTTGCTAGCACCTTTTTTGTATATTCTGAGAAGTAATATTTTAGATCGTTTGAAGCCTATGGTGACAAAGGAAATATCCTCAGATAAAAACTAGAAAGAAGCTTTCTAAGAAACTGCTTTGTGATTTTTGTATTCACCTCACAGAGTTACACCATTATTTTCATTGAGCAGTTTGTGAACACTGTTTTCATGATATCTGCAAGGGATACTTCAGAGTTCATTGAAGCTTTTGGTGACAAAGGAAATATCCTCCAAAACAAAACTGGAAAGAAGCTTTCTGAGAAACTGTTTTGTGATATGTGAATTCATCTCACAGAGTTACATGATTCTTTTCATGGAATGGTTTGGTAGCACTGTTTTGGGGGAATCTGAGAAGGGATATTTTGGATTGCATTGAAGCCTATGGTGACTAAGGAAATACCCTAAGATAAAAACTAGAAATAAGGTTTCTGAGAAACTGCTTTGTGATGTGTGAATTCGTCTCACAGAGTTACACCTTTCTTTTCATGGAGCAGTTTACTAACACTGTTTTCGTGGAATCTGCAAATTGATATTCTGAGGGTATTAAGTCCTATGGTTATAAAGTAAATATTCTCAGGAAATAACTGAAGAGTAGTCTTCTGAGAAGCTGCTTTGTGATGTGTGAATGCATATCACAGAGTTACACCTTTATCTTCATAAAGCTGTTTGCTAGCACTGTTTTTGCATCATCTGAGAAGGGATATTTTGGATCACTTTGAAACCTATGGTGATAAAGGAAATATCCTTAGGTAAAAATTAGTAAAAATTAGAAAGAGGTTTTCTGAGAATCTGCTTTGTGATGTGTGAATTCATCACACAGAGTTACACTACTCTTTCATGGAGCAGCTTGCTAGCACTGTTTCTGTGGAATCTGAGAAGGGATATATTGGATCACTTTGAAGCCTATGGTAACAAAGGAAATATCCTCAGATGAACACTGTAAAGAAACTGTACGAGAAACTGCTTTCTTTATATTGAGCAGTTTGCTAACACTGTTTTCATAGAATCTGCCATGGGATATTCTGAGGGCCTTGAGTCCTATGTTGAAAAATGAAATATCCTCAGACAAAGAGTGCAGAGAAGCCTTCTGAGAAACTGCTTTGTGATGTGTGAATTCATCTCACAGTCTTACACAATTATTTCATGGAGCCATTTGCCAGTGCTGTTTTTGTGGAATTTTGGAAGTGATATTTTTGATCACTTTGAAGCCTAAGGTGACAAAGGAAATATTATCAGATAAAAACTAGAAAGAAGCTTTCTGAGAAACTGCTTTATGATGTGTGAATTCATCTCACAGAGTTACACCACTCTTTCATGGAGCCGTTTGCTGGCTCTTTGTGTGGAATCTGAGAAGGTGTATTTTTTATCGCCTTGAAGAACATGGTAACAAAGGAAATATCCTTACGTAAAAACTGGAAAGAAGCTTTTAGGGAAACTGACTTGTGATATGTGAATTCATCTCACAGAGTTACAGCATTCTTCTCATTGAGTAGTTTGCTAACACTTCTTGCGGAATCTGAGAAGTTTTATTTTATATTGCTTTGAAGCCTATGTGACAAAGGAAATATCTTCAGATAAAAACTAGAAATAAGCTTTCAGAGAAACTGATTTGTTATGTGTGAATTCATCTCACAGTGTTACACTCTTCTTCTCATTGACCAGTTTGCTAACACTATTTTCACAGAATCTGCAATGTGATATTCAGCAGCGCATTGAGGCCAGTGGTGAAAAAGGAAATATCCTCTGATAAAAACTAGAAAGACAGTTTCTGAGAAACTGCTTTGTGATGTGTGAATTCATCTCACAGAGTTACAACTTTCTTTTCATGAAACAGTTTACTAACACTGTTTTCATGGGATCTGCACTGGGATATTCTGAGTGCATTGAAGCCTATGGTGACAAAGGACATATCCTCAGATAAAAACTAGAAAGAAACTTTCTAAGAAACTTCCTTCTGATGTGTGAAATCACCTCACAGAGATACACCTTTCTTTCCATGGAGTCACTTCCTAACAGTGTTTTCGTGGAATTAGCAATGGGATTTTTTTGAATACAATGAGGCCTATGGTGAAAAAGGAAATATCCTCAGATAAAAACTAGAAAGAAGCTTTCTCAGAGAATGTTTTGTGATGTGTGAATTCATCTTGTAGAATTACACCTTTCTTCTGATGGAGCAGTTTGCTAACACTGTTTTTGGGTAATCTGCAAAGGGATATTAGGGAACGCCTAGAGGCCTATGGTGAAAAACTAACTATCCTCATAGAAAAACTAGAAAGAAGGTTTTGAGAAACTGCTTTGTGATGTATGAATTCATCTCACAGAGTTACACTGTCCTTTTTATTGAGCTGTTTGAAAACACTGTTTTCATGGAATCTGCAAAGGGATATTTCGGAGCACATTGAAGCTTATAGTGACCAATGAAATAGCCTCAGACAAAAGCTAGAAAGAAGCTTTCTGAGAAACTGCATTGTGATGTGTGAATTCATCTCACAGTATTACCCTGTTCATTTCATTGAGCAGCTTGCTAACACTGTTTTCCTACAATCTGCAAGGAGATATTTGGGAACACTTTGAGGCCTAAAGTGAAAAAGGAAATATCCTCAAATAAAAACTAGAAAGATAAAAACTAGAAAGTAATTTTCTGAGAAACTGCTTTGTGGTGTGTAAATTCATCTCACAGAGTTACATTGTACTTTTCATTGAGCAGTTTGATAATACTGTTTCCGTGTAATCTGTAATAGGATATTTGGGAACACTTTGAAGCTGATGGTGACAAAACATTTATTTTCCAATAAAAACTAGAAAGATTCTTTTTGAGAAACTGCTTTGTGATGTTGTAATTCATCTCACAGAGTTGCATGATACTTTTCGTGGATCACTTTGGTAGCACTGTTTTTGGGGATTCTGAGAAGGTATATTTTGTATTCCATTGAAGCCTATGGTGACAAAGGAAATATCCTAAGGAAAAAACTAGAAAGAATCTTTCTGAGAAACTTCTTTGTGATATGTGAAATTATTTCACAGAGTTACACGTTTCAATTCATGGAGCAGTTTGCTAACATTGTTTTCGTGGAATCTGCAAAGGGATATTTGAGAGTGCATTGAGGCCTATGGTGACAAAGGAAACATCCTCAGATAAAAACTAGAAAGAAACTTTCTGAGAAACTGCTTTGTGCTGTGAGAATTCATCTTACAGAGTTACACCATTCTTTTCATTGAGCAGTTTGCTAACAATGTTTTTGTGTAATCTGTAAAGTTATATTTTGGAGCACATGGAAGCCTAAGGTAACAAGTGAATTACCTCATTTAAAAACTAGAAAGATGTTTTCTGATGAAACGTTTTCTGATGTGTGAATTCATTCACAGAGTTACACTGTTCTTTTCATTGAGCAGTTTCATACCACTCTTTTTGGGGAATCTGAGAAGAGATATTTTGGATCGTATTGAAGCCTATGGTGACAAAGGAAATATCCCTAGATGAAAACTAGAAAGAAACTTTCTGAGAAACTGCTTTGTGATGTGTGAATTCATTTCAGAGTTACACCATTCTTGTCACAGTGTGATAACAATGTTTACATGGAATCTGCAGTAGGATAGTTGGGAGCTCATTGAAGCCTATGGTGACAAAGGAAATATCCTCAGATGAAAACCAAAAAGAAGCTTTCTGAAAAACTACTTTGTGATGTGTGAATGCATCTCACAGAGTTACACTGTTCTTTTCATTAAGAAGTTTGCTAGCACTGTTTTTCTTGGAATCTGCAATGGGATATTTCAGAGCTCATTGAAGCTAATGGTGACAAAGAAATATCCTCAGAAAGAAACTAGAAAGAAGCTCTCTGAGAAATTGCTTTGTGATTTGTGAATTCATGTCACAGAGGTACACAATTCTTTTCATGGTGCAGTTTGGTAGCACTGTTTTTGGGGAATCTGATAAGGGATATTTTGGATCGCATTGAAGAATGTGGTGACAAAGGAAATATCCTCATATAAAAACTAGAAATAAACTTTCTGAAAAACCGCTTTGTAATGTGTTAATTTATCTCACAGAGTTACACAATTCTTTTCATGGATCAGATTGGTAGACCTGTTTTTGGGGAATCAGAGTAGAGATATTTAGGATCGCATTGAAGCCTATGGTGAAAAAGGATATATCCTAAGATAAAAACTAGAAAGAAGCATTCTGAGAAAGTTCTTCATGACATGTGTATTCATCTCACAGAATTGCACCTTTCTTTTCATGGAGCAGTTTGCTTACACTGTTTTCGTGAAATGTGCAAGGGGATATTTGGGAGTGCATTGAGGCCTACAGAGAAAAAGGAATATCCTCAGATAAAAACGAGAAAGAAGCATTCTGAGAAATCTCTTTGTTATGTATTAATTCATCTCACAGAGTTATACTATTCTCTTCATGGATCTGTTTGGTATCACTGTTTTTGGATAACCTGAAAAAGGATAATTTGGATTGTATTGAAGCCTATGGTGACAAAGGAAATATCCTTAGATACTTACTAGAAAGAAGCTTTCTGAGAAAGTTCTTTGTAATGTGTGAATTCATGTCATGAAGTTACACATTTCTTTTCATGAATCAGTTTGCTAACACTGTTTTTCTGGAATATGCAAAGGGATATTTGGGAGTGCTTTGAGGCCTATAGTGAAAAAGGAAATATCATCAGAAAAAAAATAGAAAGAAGCTTTCTGAGAAACTTCTTTGTGATGTGTGAATTCATTTCACAGAGTTATACCATTCTTTACATTGAGCAGTTTGATAACACTGTTTTTGTGGAATCTACAATAGGATATTTGGGAGCACATTGAAGCTTACGGTGGAAAAGGAAATATCCTCAGACAAAAACTAGAAAGAAACTTTCTAAGAAAGTTATTTGTGAAGTGAGAATTCATCTTACAGTGTTACAGCTTTGTTTTCATTGAGCAGTTCGCTAACACCGTTTTTATGGAATCTGCAATGGGATATTCTGGAGTGCATTGAGGCCTAGAGTGATTAAGGAAATATCCACAGATAAAAACTAGAAAGAGGCTTTCTGAGAAACTGCTTTGTGATGTGTGAATTCACCTTAATGTGTTACACTGTTCTATTCATTGAGATGTTTGATAACACTCTTTTTGTGGAATCTGCAATAGGATATTTGGGAGTGCATTGAAGCCTACTGTGACAAAGGAAATATCCTCACGTAAAGGACAAAAAGAATCTTTCTGTGAAACTGATTTGTGATGTGTGAATTCATCTCCAAGAGTTTCAATGTTCTTTTCATTGAGAAATTTTCTGATATTTTTCTCGTTTAATCTGCAATGGGATACTTGGGGAATATCCTGAGTTAAAACTAGAAAGAATCTTTCTGAGAAACTTCTTTGTGATATGGGAAATCATCTCACAAGTTTACACCATTGTTTTCATTGAGCAGTTTGATAACACTGTTTTCTTGGAATCTGCAATAGGATATTTGGGAGCACATTGGAATCTATGGTGATGAAGGAAATATCCTCAGATATAAACCAAACAGAAACTTTCTGAGGAACTGCTTTGAGATGTGTGAATTCATCTCACACAGTTATACCTCTATTTTAATGTAGCAGTGTGGTAGCATGTTTTTGGGGATCTGAGAAGGGATATTTTGAAATACATTGAAGCCTATAGTGGCAAAGGAAATATCCTCAGACAAAAACTAGAAAGAAGCTTTCTGAGAAACTTCTGTATTCTGTGTGAATTCTTCTCACAGAGTTACACCTTCCTTTTCATGGGGCAGTTTTCTATCATTGTTTTCATGGACACTGCAAAGGGATATTTTTGAGTGCATTGAGGCCTATAGTAACAAAGGAAATATCCTTAGATAAAAATGAGAAAGAAGCATTCTGAGAACTCACTTTCTGATGTGTTAATTCATCTCACAGAGCTACATGATTCTTTGCATGGATCATTTGGTAGCACTCTTTTTGGGGAATCTGAGAAGGAAATTTTGGTTCCCATTGAAGCCTGTGTTGACAAAAGAAATATCCTCAGATAAAAGCTAGAAAGAAGCTTTCTGAGAAAGTCCTTTGTAGTGTGTTAACTCATCTCACAGAGTTACACCATTCTTTTCATTGATCAGTTTGCTAACACAGTTTTCGTGGAATCTGCAAAAGGATATTTGGGAGTGCTTTGAGGCCTATAGTGAAACAGTGAATATCATTAGGAAAAAAAAAAACTAGAAAGAAGCTTTCAGAGAAACTACTTTGTGATGTGTGAATACAACTCACAGAGCTACACCACCCGTTACATTGAGCAGTTTGATAACACTGTTTTGGTGGAATCTGCAATAGGATATTTGGGAGCACATTTGAAGTGTATGATGAGAAAGGAAATATCCTCAGATAAAAACCAAAAAGAAGCTTTCTGAAAAACTACTTTGTGATGTGTGAATTCATCTCACAGAGTTACACTGTTCTTTTTATTGAGCAGTTTGCTAGCACTATCATCTTGGAATCTGCAATGGGATATTTCAGAGCCCATTGAAGCTTATGGTGACAAAGAAATATCCACAGACAGAAACTAGAAAGAAGTTCTCTGAGAAACTTTGTGATTTGTGAATTCAGCTCACAGAGGTACACAATTCCTTTCTTTGAGTACTTTGGTAGCACTGTTTTTGGGGAATCTGAGAAGGGATATTTTGGATTTCATTGAAGAATGTGTTTACAAAGGAAATATCCTCATATAATAACTAGAAAGAAGCTTTCTGAGAAACTGCTTTGTGATGTGTTAATTCATCTCACAGAGTTATACGATTCTTTTCATGAATCAGATTGGTAGCACTGTTTTTGGGGATTCTGAGAAGAGATACTTAGGATCTCATTGAAGCCTATGGTGAAAAAGGATATATCCTCAGATGAAAACTAGAAAGAAGCATTCTGAGAAAGTCCTTTGTGACATGTGTATTCATCTCACAGAGTTACACCGTAGCCTTCATGAAGCAGTTTGCTAACACTGTTTTCGTGGAATCTGCCAAGGGATATTTGGGAGCACATTGAGGCCTATAGTGAAAAAGAAAATATTCTCAGATAAAAACGAGAAAGAAGCATTCTGGGAAATAATTTTGTCCTGTGTTAATTCATCTCACCGAGGAACACTATTCTTTTCATGGATAGTTTGATAACACTGTTTTTGGGGAATCTGAAAAGGATAATTTGGATCACATTTAAGCCTATGGTGGCAAAGAAAATATCCTCAGATAATAACTAGAAAGAAGCTTACTGAGAAAGTTCTTTGTGATGTGTGAATTCATCTCACAGTGTTACACTGTACTGTTCATTGAGCAGTTTGTTAACACTATTTTTGTGGCATCTTGAAAAGGGATATTTGGAACCACATTGAATCCTACGGCAAAAAAGGAAATATCCTCTGAATTAAACTGGAAAGAAACTTTCTGAGAAACTGCTTTTTGATGTGTTAATTCATCTGACAGAGTTACACTGTTCTTTTCATTGAGTAGTTTGCTGACACTGCTTTCTTGGAATCTGCAGTGGGATATTTTGGGGTGCATTGAAGCTTATGTTGAAAAAGAAAATATCTTCACACAAAAATTAGTAAGAAGCTTTCTGAGAAACTGCTTTTTGATTTACAAAATCATCTCACAAAGTTACACGCTTCTTTTCCTGGAGCAGTTTGGCAGCACTGTTTTTGGGGAATCTGAGAAGGAATATTTCGGATCACACTGAAGCCTATTTTGACAAAGGAAATACCCTCAGATAAAAACTAGAAAGAAGCATTCTGAAAAAGATCTTTGTGATGTGTGAATTCATCTCACAGAGTTACACCGTTCTTTTCATTAAGCAGTTTGCTGACACTGTTTTCATGGAATATGCAAAGCAATATTTCAGAGCACATTGAACCTCAAGGTGATGAAGAAAATACCCTCATATAAAAACTAGAAAGAAGCTTTCTGAGGGAACGCTTTCTGATGTGTTAATTCTTCTCACACAGTTACACGATTCTTTTCATAGAACAATTTGTTAACACTGTTTTTGTGGAATCTAAGAAGGGACATTTTGGATCACCTTGAAGCTTATAGTGGCAAAGGAAATATCTTCAGATAAAAACTAGAAGGAAGCTTACTGAGAAAGTTCTTTGTGACGTGTGAATTCAACTCACAGAGTTACACCTTTATTTTCTTTTTTTTTCTTTTCTCTCTCTCTTTTCTTTATTATTATTACACTTTAAGTTCTAGGGTAGATGTGCATAATGTGCAGGTTTGTTACACATGTATACTTGTGCTGTGTTGGTGTGCTGCACCCAACAACTTGTCAGCACCCATCAACTCGTCATTTACATCAGGTATAACTCCCAGTGCAATCCCTATCCCCTCCCCCCTCCACATAATAGGCCCTGGTATGTGATGCTCCCCTTCCCGAGTCCAAGTTATCTCACTGTTCAGTTCCCACCTATGAGTGAGAACATGTGGTGTTTGGTTTTCTGTTCTTGCAATAGTTTGCTGAAAATGATGGTTTCCAGCTGCATCCATGTCCCTACAAAGGACACAAACTCATCCTTTCTTATGGATACATAGTATTCCATGGTGTATATGTGCCACATTTTCTTCATCCAGTCTGTCACTGATGGACATTTGGGTTGATTCCAAGTCTTTGCTATTGTGAATAGTGCCGCAATAAACATATGTGTGCATGTGTCTTTATAGCAGCATGATTTATAATCCTTTGGGTATATACCTAGTAATGGGATGGCTGGGTCATAAGGTATTTCAAGTTCTAGATCCTTGAGGAATCGCCAAACTGTTTTCCACAATGGTTGAACTAGTTTACAATTCCACCAACAGTGTAAAAGTGTTCCTATTTCTCCACATCCTCTCCAGCACCCGTTGTTTCCTGACTTTTTAAAGATTGCCATTCTAACTGGTGTGAGATGATATCTCATTGTGGTTTTGATTTGCATTTCTCTGATGGCGAGTGATGATGAACATTTTTTCATGTGTCTGTTGGCTGTAGGAATGTCTTCTTTTGAGAAGTGTCTGTTCATATACTTTGCCCACTTTTTGATGGGGTTGTTTTTTTCTTGTAATTTGATTGAGTTCTTTATAGGTTCTGGATATTAGCCCTTTGTCAGTTGAGTAGATTACAATTTTTTCTCCCATTCTGTAGGATGCCTGTTCACTCTGATGGTAGTTTCTTTTGCTGTGCAGAAGCTCTTTAGTTTAATGAGATCCCATTTGTCAATTTTGGCTTTTGTTGCTGTTGCTTTTGGTGTTTTAGACATGAAGTCCTTGCACATGCCTATGCCCTGAATGGTACTACCTAGGTTTTCTTCTAGGGTTTTGATGGTATTAGGTCTAGCATTTAAGTGTCTAATCCATCTTGAATTAATTTTCGTGTAAGGAGTAAGGAAGGGATCCAGTTTCAACTTTCTACTTAATGGCGAGCCAATTTTCCCAGCACCATTTATTAAATAGGGAATCCTTCCCCCATTTCTTGTTTTTCTCAGGTTTGTCAAAGATCAGATGCCTGTAGATGTGTGGTATTATTTCTGAGGACTCTGTTCTGTTCCATTGGTCTATATCTCTGTTTTGATAGCAGTACCATGGTGTTTTGGTTACTGTTGCCTTGTAATATAGTTTGAAGTCAGGTAGCATGATGCCTCCAGCTTTGTTCTTTTGACTTAGGATTGTCTTGGAGATGCGGGGTCTTTTTTGGTTCCATATGAAATTTAAAGCAGTTTTTTCCAACTCTGTTAAAAAAACTCATTGGTAGCTTGATGGGGATGGCATTGCACCTATAAATAACCTTGGGCAGTACGGCCATTTTCACGATATTGATTCTTTCTATCCATGAGCATGGTATGTTCTTCCATTTGTTTGTGTCCTCTTTTATTTCACTGAGCAGTGGTTTGTAGTTCTCCTTGAAGAGGTCCTTTACATCCCTTGTAAGTTGGATTCCTAGGTATTTTATTCTCTTTGAAGTAATTGTGAATGGAAGTTCATTCATGATTTGGCTCTCTGTTTGTCTGTTACTGGTGTATAAGAATGCTTGTGATTTTTGCACATTAATTTTCTATCCTGAGACTTTGCTGAAGTTTCTTATCAGCTTAAGGAGATTTTGGGCTGAGACAATGGGATTTTCTAAATATACAATCGTGTCATCTGCAAAGAGGGACCATTTGACTTCTTCTTTTCCTAACTGAATAACCTTGATTTCTTTCTCTTGCCTGATTGCCCTAGCCAGAACTACCAACACTATGTTGAATAGGAGTGCTGAGAGAGGGCATCCCTGTCTTGTGCCAGTTTTCAAAGGGAATTTTTCCAGTTTTTGCCCATTCAGTATGATATTGGCTGTGGGTTTGTCATAAATAACTCTTATTATTTTGAGGTACGTTCTATCAATACCGAATTTATTGAGCGTTTTTAACATGAAGGGCTGTTTAATTTTGTCAAAGGCCTTTTCTGCATCTATTGAGATAATCATGTGGTTTTTGCCTTTAGTTCTGTTTTTATGCTGGATTACATTTATTGATTTACATATGTTGAACCAGCCTTGCATTGCAGGGATGAAGCCCACTTGACCACGGTGGATAAGCTTTTTGAAGTGCTACTGGATTCGGTTTGCCAGTATTTTATTGAGGATTTTGCATCAATGTTCATCAGGGATATTAGTCTAAAATTCTCTTTTTTTGTTGTGTCTCTGCCAGGCTTTGGTATCAGGATGATGTTGGCCTCATAAAATGAATTAGGGAGGATTCCATCTTTTTCTATTGATTGAAATAGTTTCAGAAGGAATTGTACCAGCTCCTCCTTGTACCTCTGGTAGAATTCAGCTGTGAATCCATCTGGTCCTGGACTTTGTTTGGTTGGTAGGCTATTAATCATTGCCTCAACTTCAGAGCCTACTATTGGTCTATTCAGGGATTCAGCTTCTTCCTGGTTTAGTCTTGGGAGAGTGTAAGTGTCCAGAAAATTATCCATTTCTTCTAAATTTTCTGGTTTATTTGCATAGAGGTGTTTATAGTATTCTCTAATGGTTGTTTGTATTTCTGTGGGGTCGGTGGTGATATCCCCTTCATCATTTTTTATTGTGTCCATTTGATTCTTCTCTCTTTTATTAGTCTTGCTAGTGGTCTATCGATTTTGTTGATCTTTTCAAAAAACCAACTCCTGGATTCATTGATTTTTTGGAGGGTTTTTTGTGTCTCTATCTCCTTCAGTTCTGCTCTGATATTAGTTATTTCTTGTCTTCTGCTAACTTTTGAATGTGTTTGCTCTTGCTTCTCTAGTTCTTTTAATTGTGATGTTAGAGTGTCAATTTTAGAACTTTCCAGCTTTCTCTTGTGGACATTTAGTGCTATAAATTTCCCTCTACACACTGCTTTAAATGTGTCCCAGAGATTCTGGTATGTTGTATCTTTGTTCTCATTGGTTTCAAAGAACATCTTTACTTCTCCCTTCATTTTGTTATGTACCCAGTAGTCATTCAGGAGCAGGTTATTCAGTTTCCATTTAGTTGAGTGGTTTTGATTGAGTTTCTTAGTTCTGAGTTCTAGTTTAATTGCACTGTGGTCGGAGAGACAGTTTGTTATAATTTCTGTTCTTTTACATTTGTTGAGGAGTGCTTTACTTCTAATTATGTGGTCAATTTTGGAATAAATGTGATGTGGTGCTGAGAAGAGTGTATATTCTGTTGATTTGGGGTGGAGAGTTCTGTAGATGTGTATTAGGTCTGCTTGCTGCAGAGATGAGTTCAATTCCTGGATATCCTTGTTAACTTTCTGTCTCATTGATCTGTCTAATGTTGACAGTTGGGTGTTAAAGTCTCCCATTAATATTGTATGGGAGTCTAAGTCTCTTTGTAAGTCTCTAAGGACTTGCTTTATGAATCTGGGTGCTCCTGTATTGGGTGCATATATATTTAGGATAGTAAGCTCTTCCTGTTGAATTGATCCCTTTACCATTATGTAATGGCCTTCTTTGTCTCTTTTGATCTTTGATGGTTTAAAGTCTGTTTTATCAGAGACTAGGATTGCAACCCCTGCTTTTTTTTGTTCTCCATTTGCTTGGTAAATCTTCCTCCATCCCTTTATTTTGAGCCTATGTATGTCTCTGCATGTGAGATGGGTCTCCTGAATACAGCAGACTGATGGGTCTTGAGTCTTTATGCAGTTTGCCAGTCTGTGTCTTTTAATTGGAGCATTTAGTCCATTTACATTTATGGTTAATATTGTTATGTGTGAACTTGATCCTGCCATTATGATATTAACTGGTTATTTTGCTCGTTAGTTGATGCAGTTTCTTCCTAGCCTCGATGGTCTTTACATTTTGGCATGTTTTTGCAATCGCTGGTACCGGTTGTTCCTTTCCATGTTGAGTGCTTCCTTCAGGGTCTCTTGTAAGGCAGGCCTGGTGGTGACAAAATCTCTAAGCATTTGCTTATCTGTAAAGGATTTTATTTCTCCTTCACTTATGAAACTTAGTTTGGCTGGATATGAAATTCTAGGTTTAAAATTCTTTTCTTTAAGAATGTTGAATATTGGCCCCCACTCTCTCTGGCTTGTAGAGTTTCTGCCGAGAGATCTGCTGTTAGTCTGATGGGCTTCCCTTTGTGGGTGACCTGACCTTTTTCTCTGGCTGCCCTTAAGATTTTTTCCTTCATTTCAACTTTGGTGAAGCTGGCAATTGTGTGTCTTGGAGTTGCTCTTCTCGAGGAGTATCTTTGTGGCATTCTCTGTATTTCCTGGATTTGAATGTTGGCCTGCCCTACATTCAAACTTCTAACCTGGTTCCATTTTCCCCCTCACTTTCAGGCACCCCAATCAGACGTAGATTTGGTCTTTCTACAGAATTCCATACTTCTTACAGGCTTTGTTCATTTCTTTTTCTTCTTTTTTCTTTTGGTTTCTCTTCTCACTTCATTTCATTCATTTGATCCTCAATCGCTGATACTCTTTCTTCCAGTTGATCGAGTTGGTTACTGAAGCTTGTGCATTTGTCACGTATTTCTCGTGTCATGGTTTTCATCTCTTTCATTTCGTTTATGACCTTCTCTGCATTAATTACTCTAGCCATCAATTCTTCCACTTTTTTTCAAGATTTTTAGTTTCTTTGCGCTGGGTACGTAATTCCTCCTTTAGCTCTGAGAAGTTTGATGGACTGAAGCCTTCTTCTCTCATCTCGTCAAAGTCATTCTCCGTCAAGCTTTGATCCGTTGCTGGTGATGAGCTGCACTCCTTTGCTGGGGGAGATGTGCTCTTATTTTTTGAATTTCCAGCTTTTCTGCCCTGCTTTTTCCCCATCTTTGTGGTTTTATCTGCCTCTGGTCTTTGATGATGGTGACGTACTGATGGGGATTTGGTGTGGGTGTCCTTCCTATTTGATTGTTTTCCTTCTAACAGTCAGGACCCTCAGCTGTGGGTCTGTTGGAGATTGCTTGAGGTCCACTCCAGACTCTGTTTGCCTGGGTATCAGCAGCTGAGGCTGCAGAAGATAGAATATTGCTGAACAGTGAGTATACCTGTCTGATTCTTGCTTTGGAAGCTTCCTCTCAGGGGTGTACTCCACCGTGTGAGGTGTGGGGTGTCAGACTGCCCCTAGTGGGGGATGTCTCCCAGTTAGGCTACTCAGGGGTCAGGGACCCACTTGAGCAGGCAGTCTTTCCCTTCTCAGCTCTCAACCTCCGTGTTGGGAGATCCACTGCTCTCTTCAAAGCTGTCAGACAGAGTCTTTTGCGTCTGCAGAGGTTTGTGCTGCGTTTGTTATTGTTTACTGTGCCCTGTCCCCAGAGGTGGAGTCTACAGAGACAGGCAGGTTTCCTTGAGCTGCTGTGAGCTCCACCCAGTTCGAGCTTCCCAGCAGCTTTGTTTACCTACTTAAGCCTCAGCAATGGCGGGCGCCCCTCCCCCAGCTTCGCTCCTGCCTTGCTGGTAGATCACAGACTGCTGTGCTAGCAATGAAGGAGGCTCCGTGGGTGTGGTACCCTCCCGGCCAGGTGTGGGATCTAATCTCCTTGTGTGCCTGTTAGCTTAAAGCACAGTATTGGGGTGGGAGTTACCCAATTTTCCAGGTGTTGTGTGTCTCAGTTCCCTTGGCTAGGAAAAGTGATTCCCTTCCCCCTTGTGCTTCCCATTTGAGGTGATGCCTCGCCCTGCTTCAGCTCTCGCTGGTTGGGCTGCAGCAGCTGACCAGCACCAATTGTCCAGAACTCCCTAGTGAGATGAACCCTGTACCTCAGTTGAAAATGCAGAAATCACCGGTCTTCTGTGTGGCTCGCGCTGGGAGTTGGAGACTGGAGCTGTTCCTATTCCGAGAAACTTCTTTGTGATGTGTGTATTCATCTCACAGAGTAACACCTTACGTTTCATGGAGCAGTTGGCTAACACTGCAAAGGGATATTTGAGAGTGAGTTGAGGCCGATAGTAAAGAGGAAATATCCTCAGACAAAAACCAAAAAGAAGCTTTCTGAGAAACTGCTTTGTACGTGTGAATTCGTCTCACCGATTTATACCTTCCTTTGCATGCAGCAGTTTGCTACCATTATTTTAGGGGAATCTGTAAAGAGATATTCACGAATGCTTTGAGGCCTATGGTGAAAGAGCAAATATCCTCAGACAAAAACTAGAAAGAAGCTTTCTGAGAAACTTTTTTGTGATTTGTGAATCCATCTAACAGAGTTACACAATTCTTTTCATGGATCAGTTTGATAGCAATTTTTTTGGGGAATCTGAGAAGGGATATTTTGGATCGCATTGAAGCCTATGGTGACAAATCAAATATCCTGAGATATAAACAAAAGAGAAGCATTCTGAGAAAGTTCTTTGTGATGTGTGAATTCATCTCACAGAGTTGCACCTTTCTTTTCATGGAGCAGTTTGCTGACATGGTTTTCATTGATTCTACAAAGGGATATTTGGGAGCACATTGAGGCCTACAGTGAAAAAGAATATATCCTCAGATAAAAACTAGAAAGAAGCTTTCTGAGAAATTCCTTTGTGATTTTTGAATTCATCTCACAGAGTTACACTGTTCTTTTCATTGAGTAGTTTGCTAACACTGTTTTCGTGGAATCTGCAATCTGATATTTCGGAGTGCATTGAAGCTTATGGTGACAAAGGAAATATCCTTATATACAAACTAGAAAGAAGTTTTCTGAGAAACCTCTTCATGATGTGTTAATTCATCTCACAGAGTTACAAGATTCTTTTCATGGAGCAGTAGGGTAGTACTGTTTTTGGGGAATCAGAAAAGGGATATTTGGGAGTGCATCGAAGCTTATATTGACAAAATAAATATCCCCAGATAAAAACTACAAAGAAGTTTTATGAGAAAGTACATTGTGACGTGTGACTTCATCTCAAAGAGTTATACCATTCTTTTCCTGGACCTGTTTGCTAACACTCTTTTCATGGAATCTGTGAAGGGATATTTGCGAGTGCATTGAGGCCTCTAGTAAAAAAGGAAATATCCATAGACAAAAAGTAGAAAGAAGCTTTCTGACAAACATCTTTGGGATTTTTGAATTATATCCCAGAGTTACATGATTCTTCTCATGTAGCAGTTTGGTAGCACTGTTTTGGGGGAATTCGAGTAGCGTTACTTTGGATTGCATTGAAGCGTATCATGACAAAGGAAATATTCTCAGATAAAAACTAGAAAGAATCCCTCTGAGAGACTTCTTTGTGATCTGTGAATTCATCTCACAGAGTTACACTTTTCTTATCATGGAGCAGTTTGGTATCACTGTTTTCATGGAATCCACAAAGGGATATTTGGGAGTGCATTAAGGTCTATGGTGAAAAAGGAAATATCATCAGATGAAAAATAGAAAGAGGCTTTCTGAGAAACTGCTTTGTCATGTGTGAATTCACCTCACAGAGTTACACTGCTTTTGTCATTGAGAAGTTTGCTAACACTTTTTTCATGGATCTGCAATGGGATATTTAGTAGCGATTGAGGAAAATGGTGAAAAAGGAAATATCCTCAGATAAATACTAGAAAGAAGCTTTCTGAGAAAAAGCTTTGTGATGGGTGAATTCATCTCACAGAGTTACACTATTCTTTTCATTGAGCAGATTGCTAACACAGTTATCTTGGAATCAGCAATAGGATATTTTGGAGCACATTGAAGCTTTGGGTGACAAAGGAAATATCCTCAGATGAAAGCTAGAATGGAGCATTCTGAGAAAAGTCTTTGTAGTGTTTGAACTCATCTCACAGAGTTACACCTTTCTTTTCATGGAGCAGTTTGTTAACACTTCTTTCATGGAATCTGCCAAGGGATATTTGGGAACACATCTAGACCTATAGTGAAAAGGTAATATCCTCAGATAAAAACCAGAAAGAGTTTTTTGAGAAACTGTTTTGTGATTTGTTAATTCATCTTACAGAGTAAACCATACTTTTCATTGAGTAGTTTGATAACATTGTTTTTGTGTAATCTGCAATAGGGTATTTGGGAGCACGTTGAGGCTATGGTGACAAAGGAAATATCCTCAGATAAATAACACAAAGAAACTTTCTGAGAAAGCTCTTTGGGATGCATGAATTCATCTCACTTAGTTACACCATTCTTTTCATTGAGAAGTTTGCTAACACTTTACTCGTGGAATTTGCAATGGGATATTCTGGAACACATTGAGGAATATGTTGAAAAGGGAAAAATCCTTAGATAAGGACTTTAAAGAAGCTTTCTGAGAAGCTGCTTTGTGATGTGTGAATTCATCTTATAGAGTTACACTGTTCTTTTCCTTGAACAGTTTGCTAATGATGCTTTCTTGTAATCTCCAGTGCGATATTTTGGACCGCATTGAAGATTATGGTGACAAAAGAGTTATCCTCAGATAAAAACTATAAAGAAGCTTTCTGAGAAATCACGTTGTGATGTGTTAATTCATTTCACAGAGTTACACGATTCTTTTCATGGTTCAGTTTGGTAGCACTGTTTTTGGGGAATCTGGGAAGCAATATTTTGGATCACATTGAAGACTATGGTGACAAAGGAAATAACATCAGATGAAAACTAGAAAGAAGTTTTCTGAGAAAGTTCTTTGATATGTTTTAATTCATCTCACGGATTTATACCTTTCTTTTCATGGAGCAGTTTGCTAACACCTTTTTCACGGAATCTGCAAAGGGATATTTGGGAATTCATTGAGGCCTATAGTAAAAAAGGAAATATCCTCAGATAAAAAATGGAAAAAAAAATCTTTCTGAGAAACTGCTTTGTGATGTGTGAATTCATCTTACAGAGGTAAACCATTCTTTTCATTGAGCAGTTCGATAACACCGTTTTCCTGGAATCTGCAATAGGATATTTGGGAGCACATTGAAGTCTATGGTTACAAAGGAAATATCCTCAGATAAAAACCAAAAGGCAGCTTTCTGTGAAACTGCTTTGGGATGTGTGAATTTATCTCACAGAATTACACCATTCTTTTCATTGAGAAGTTTGCCAACACTTTTTTCTTGGAATCTGCAATGGGATATTTTGTAGCACATTGAGTAATATTGGAAAAAGGACATATCCTCAGATAAAAGCTAGAAAGAAGCTTTCTGAGAAACAGCTTTGTGATGTGTGAATTTATTTCTCAGTGTTACACCACTGTTTTTATGGAGTTGTTTGGTAGCACTGTTTTTGGGGAATCTGAAAAGGCATATTTTGAAATGCATTAAAGTCTACGGTGAAAAAGGAAATATCCTCAGATTTAAATTAGAAAGAAGCCTTCTGTGAAACTGATTTGTGATGTGTGAATTCACCTGACAGAGTTAAACAGTTCTTTTCAATGAATAAGTTGCTAACACTGTTTTCTTAGAATCTGCAATGTGATATTTTGGAGCACAATGAAGCCTATGCTGACAAACGAAATATACTCATATAAAAACTAGAAAGAAGCTTTCTGCTAAATCACTTTGTGATGTGTTAATTCACCTCACAGCATTACACGATGCTTTCATAGATCAGTTGGTTAGCACTATTTTTGTGCAATCTGAGAGGAAATTTTGGATCACTTTGAAGACTAAATTGAAGAAGAAAATATCCTCAGATAAAAAGTAGAAAGAAGATTTCTGAGAAACTTCTTTGTGATGTGTGAAATTATCTCACAGAGATACACCTTTCTTTTCATGTATCCATCTTTTAAGCTTCTTTTCGTGGAATCGGTAATAGGATATTTGGGAATGCATGGAAGCCTATGGTGACAAAGGAAATATCTTCATAGAAAAAAGCAAAAAGAAGCTTTCTGAGAAACTCCTTTGTGATGTGTGAAGTAATCTCACATAGTTACACTGTTGTTTTCATTGAGCAGTTTGCTAACACTGTTTTCTTGGAATCCGCAAAGGGATATTTTGGAGAACATTGAAGTTTATTGTAACAGGAAATAAACTGAGACAAAAACCAGAAAGAAGCTTTCTGAGAAACTGCTTTGTGATTTGTGAATTCATCTCACAGACTTACACGATTCTTTTCATGGAGCAGTTTGGTAGCAGTGTTTCTGGGGAATCTGCGAAGGGATATTTAGGATCCCATTGAAGCGTATGGCGATTAGGGAAATATCTGCAGATAAAACTTAGAAAGAAGGTTTCTGACAAAGTTCTTTGTGATGTGTGAATTCAACTCATAGAGTCACACCTTTCTGTTCATGGAGCAGTTTGCTAACGCAGTTTTCATGGAATCTACAAAGGGATACTTGGGAGAGCATTGAGGCCTATGGTGAGAAAAGAAATATCCTCAGATAAAAATTAGAAAGATGATTTCTGAGAAACTGCTTTGTGATGTGTGAATTCACCTCACTGAGCAACACTGTCCTTTTCATTGGGCAGTTTGCTAACACCGTTTTCTTGGAATCTGCAAGGGGATATTTCAGAGAGCATAGAAGCTTATGCTGACAAAGGATATATCCTCAGACAAAAACTAGAAAGAAGCTTTCTGAGAAACTACCTTGTGATGTATGAATTCCTCTCAAAGAGTTACACCATTCTTTTCTTGGAGCAGTTTGGTAGCACTGTTTTTGGGGAATCTGAGGAGGGATATATTGCATTGCCTTGAAGCCTATGGTGTCAAAGGAATTATCCTCAGATAAAAACTAGAAAACAGATTTCTGAGAAACTTCTTTGTGATTTGTGAATTTACCTTACAAGGTTACACATTTCTTTTCATGGAGCAGTGTACTAACACCGTGTTTGTAGAATCTGCAAAGGGATATTTGGGAGAGTATTGAGTTGTATGGTGAGAAAGGAAATATCCTCAGATAAAAAAGAGAAAGACGTTTTCTGAGAAACTGGTTTATGATATATTAATTCATCTCACAGAGTTACATGATTCCTTTCATGGGTCAGTTTGGTAGCACTGTTTTCGGGAATCTGAGAAGAGATATTTTGGATCACATTGAAGACTATGGTGACAAAGGAAATGTCCTCAAATAAAAACTTGAAAGGAACTTTCTGAGAAAGTTCTTTGTGATGTGTGAATTGATCTCACAGAGTTACAGCTTTCTTTTCATGGACCAGCTTACTAACACTGTTTTCATGTAATCTACAAAGGGATATTTGGGAGTGCATTGAGGCATATAGTGAAAAGGGAAATATTCTCTGATAAAAGCTAGAAGGAAGCTTTCTGAGAAACTGCTTTGTGATGTGAGAATTCATCTCACAGAATTACACTGTTCTATTCGTTGAGCAGTTTGCTAACACTGTTTTCTTGGAATCTGCAAAGGGATATTTCAGAGCACATTGAAGCTAATGGTGACAAAGGCAATATCCTCATATAAAAACTAGAAAGAATCATTCTGAAAAACCGCTTTGTGATGTGTTAATTCATCTCACATAGTTCATGATTCTTTTCTTGGAGCAGGTTGGTAACACTCTTTATGGGGAAACTGAGAAGTGATATTTGATTCGCATTGAAGTCTATGGTGACAAAGGGAATGTCCTCAGAAGAAAACTAGAAAGAAACTTTCTGAGAAAGTACTTTGTGATGTGTGATTTCATCTCACAGAGTTGCACCTTTCTTTTCATGGAGCAGTTTTCTAACACTGCTTTTTGGGAATCTGAGAAGGGATATTTTGAATTGCATTGAAGCATATGGTGACATAGGAAATATCCTCTAATAAATACAAGAAAGAAATTTTCTGAGAAACTGCTTTGTGATGTGTGAACTCATCTCACAAGGTTACACCGTTGTTTTCATTCAACAATTTAATAACACTGTTTTTGTGGAATCTGCAATAGGATATTTTGGAGGGCATTGAAGCCTATGGTGACAAAGGAAATAGAATCTGATAAAAACCAAAAAGAAGCTTTCTGAGACACGGCTTTGTGATGTATCAATTCATCTCACAGAGTTACACTGTTCTTTTCATTGAATAGTTTGCTAACAGTTTTTCTTGGAATCTGCAATGGGATATTTCAGAGCACATTCAAGCTTCTAGTGACAAAGGACATATCCTTAGAAAAAAACTAGAAAGAAGCTTTCTGAGAAACTTCTTTGTGATGTGTGAGTTTATCTCACAGGGTTACACCATTCTTTTCATGGAGCAGTTTGTTAGCACTGCTTCTGTACAATCTGAGAAGGGATATTTTGGATCTCATTGAAGCCCATGGTGAAAAAGGAAAAATCCTCAGACAAAAACTATAAAGAAGCTTTCTGAGAAACTGCTTTGTGATGTATGAATTTGCCTCCCAGAGTTACACCTTTCTTTACATGGAGCAGTTTGCTAACTCTGTTTTCATGGAATCTGTAGTGGGATATTACGAAGACATTGAGTCCTATGGTGAGAAAGGAAATATCCTCAGATAAAAACTGGAGAGAAGCCTTCAGAGAAACTGCTTGTGATGTGTGAATACATGTCAGAGTGTTACACCATTCTTTCATTGAGATGTTTGCTAACACTCTTTTTACAGTATCTACAATTTGATATTCCAGAGGACATTGAGGTCTATGGTGAAAAAGGTAATTTCCTAAGAATAAAAACTAGAAAGAAGTTTTCTGAGAAACTGCCTTGTGATGTGTGAATTCATCTCACAAACTTATGCAATTCTTTTCATGGAGCAGTTCGTAGCACTGGTTTTGTGTAACCTGAGAAGGGATATTTTGTATCAAATTGAAGCCCATGATGACAAAGGATATATCCTCTAATAAAAACTAGAAAGAAGCTTTCTGAGAAATTACTTTATGGCATGTGAATTCATCTCACTGACGCACACCACTCTTTCATAGTGCCGTTTGCTAGCACTGTTTTTGTGGAATCTGAGAGGGATATTTTTGATTGCTTTGAGTCTTTTGGGGAGAAAGGAAATATCCTAAGATAAAAACTAGAAAGAAGCTTTCTGAGAAAGTGCTTTGTTATGTATGAATTCATCTCACAGAGTTACACGTTTCTTTTCATTGAGCAGTTTTCTAACAGTGTTTTCACAGAATCTGCAATGGGATATTGGAGAGCAATGTGTAAATTCACAAAGAAGTTTCTCAGAAGGCTTCTCTCCAGTTTTTATCTGACGGTATTTCTTTTTTCACAAAAAGCTGAAATGTGCTCCTGAGTATCCCTTTGCAGATTCCACGAAAACAGTGTTAGTAAACAGCTCAATGAAGAGAAAAGTGTAACTATATGAGACGAATTCACACATCATAAAGCACTTTCTCAGAAAGCTTCTTTCCTGTTGTTATCTCAGGTTATTTCCTTTGTTACCATAGGCTTTAAAGCAATCCACAGTATCCCTTCTCAGATTCCACAGAAACAGCACTACCAAATTTCTCCATGTAGTGAATTGTATCTCTTCATGTTGAATTCACACATCACAAAGCAGTTTCTCAGAAAGCTTCTTTTGAGTTTTTACTGAGGATACAGCCTTTAACACCATGGGCCTCAATGCACTCCAGAATATCCCATTGCAGATTCAATACAAGTTGTGTTAGCAAACTGCTCAATGTAAAGAAAGTTGTAACTCTGTGAGAGGAATTCACACAACACAAAACAGTTTCTCAGCAAGCTTCTTTCTTGTTTTCATCTGAAGATATTTCCTTTTTCACCATAGTCCTCAAAGCACTCCTAAATATCCCATTGGAGATTCTACGAAAACAGTGTTAGCAAACTTCTCAATGAAAATAATGGTGTAACTTTGTGAGATGAATTCACACATTACAAAGTAGCTTCTCCGAAGATTCTCTTCAGTTTTTATGGGTATTTCATTTTTCACAATACTAACCAATGAGCTCGAAATATCCAAATGTAGATTCCACTAAAACAGTGTTAGTAAACTGCTCCTTGAAAAGAATAGTGTAACTCTTTGAGGTGAATTCACCTGTCACAAAGCAGATTCTCAGAAGGCTTCTCTCCAGTTTCTCAGAAAACTTATTTCTAGTTTTTAGATGATGATATTTGCTTTTCCACCATGGGCTTCAAAGTGATCCAAAGTATTCCTTCTCAGATTCCACAAAAACAGTGCTACCAAACAGCCCCATGAAAGGAATGGTGGAACTGTGTGAGATGAATTCACACATCACAAAGAAGTTTCTCAGAAAGCTTCTTTCAAGTATTTATCTGAGGATATTTCCTTTTTCAACATCGGCCTCAATGCCCTCCTGAATATCCCATTGCAGATACCACCAAAATAGTGATAGCAAACTGCTCAATGAAAGAATGGTGTACCTCTGTCAGGTAAATTCACACATCACAAAGTAGTTACTCCAAAGTCTTCTCTCCAGTTTTTATCTGAGGATATTTCCTATTTCACTATAGCACTCATTGCATTCACAATATCCCATTGCAGATTAAAGGAAAACAATGGTAGTAAACTGCTCCAGGAAAAGAATGTTGTAACTTTGTTAGATGAATACACACATCCCAAAGCAGTTTCTCAGGAAGCTTCTTTCTAGCTTTTATATAAGGATATTTTCTTTGTCACCATAGGCTTCAAAGGGATCCAAAATATCCCTTCTCAGATTAAACAGAAACAGTGCTAGTAAACTGCTCCATGAAAAAGTAGTGCAACTCTGTGAGATGAATTCAGCATCACAAAGCACTTTCTCAGGAAGATTCTTTCTAGTTTTTTTCTGAGAATATTTCCTTTGTCATCATAGACTTCAAAGCGATCAGAAATGTCCCTTCTCACATTCCACAAAAACAGTGCTAGCAAACGGCTCCATGAAAGATTGTTGTAACTCCATGAGATGAATTCACATATCACAAAGCAGTTTCTCAGAAAACTTCTTTCAGGTTTTTATCTGAGGACTTTCCTTTTTCACCATTGGGCTTAATGTACTCCAGTGTACACCATAGCAGATTCCACGAAAATAGTGTTGGCAAACTGCTCAATGAAAGAATGGTGTAACTTTGTGAGATGAATACACACATCACAAAGCAGTTTCTCAGGAAGCACCCTTCTAGTTTTTATCTGATTATAGTTCCTTTGTCACCGTATGCTTCAAAGGGATCCAAAATATTACTTCTCAGATGCCACAAAAACAGTGTTAGCAAACTGCTCTATGAAAGACTAGCATAACTCTGTGAGATGAATTCACACATCACAAAGGAGTTTCTAAGAAGCTTCTTTTCTCTTTTTATTCAAAGATATTTCCTATTTCAACATGGGTCAATTCACTCCCGTATATCTCACTGCAGCTTCTGCCATAAAAGTGTGAGCAAACTTCTCAATGAAAGCAATGGTGTAACTCTGTGAGATGAATTCACACACCACAAAGGAGTTTTTGAGAAGGCTTCTCTTCAATATTTATCTGAGGATATTTCATTTTTCACTGTGGGATTCAATGCTATCCAAAATATCACATCTGAGGTCCCACAGAAACACTGCAAGAAACCTCCTCCATGAAACAGTGGTGTAGCTCTGTGAGATGAATTCATATTTCACAATGCTGTTTCTCAGAAAGCTTCTTTCTAGTTTCCATCTGAGTATATTTCCTTTGTCAGCATAGGCTTCAAAGTGATCAAAAATATACCTTGTCAGATTCCATAAAAACAGCGCTAGCAAACTGCTCCATGAAAGAATTGTGTAACATTGTGAGACATATTCAAACGTCACAAAGCAGTTTCTCAGAAAGCTTCTTTCTGGTTTTTATCTGAGGATATTTCCTTTGTCACTTTAGGCTTCAAAACTATCAAAAATATTCCTTCGCAGATTTCACAAAACCAGTGCTAGCAATCGGCTCCATGAAAGAGTAGTGTAACTCTGTGTGATGAATCCTCACATCACAAAACAGTTTCTCAGAAAGTTTCTTTCTTCTTTTTATCCAAAGATATTTCCTTTTTAAACACGGGCCTCAATGCACTCCTGTATAGCTTTTTGCAGATTCTGTGAAAATAGTGTTAACAGACTTCTCAATGAAAGCAATGGTGTAACTCTGTGAGATGAATTCACGCACCACAAAGCAGTTTCTGAGAAGGCATCTGTCCAGTTTTTATCTGAGGATATTTCTTTTCTCACCATAGGATTCTATGCTATCCAAAATATCACTTCTGTGATTCCACAGAAACAGTGCTAGTAAACTCCTCCATGAAAGAGTGGTGTAACTCTGTGAGATGAATTCACACATCACAGAGCATTTTCTCAGAAAGCTACTTTCTGTTTTTATATGAGGATATGCCCTTTGTCAACATAGGCTTCAAAGCAATCCAAAATATCACTTCTCACATTCCACAAAAACAGTGCTAGCCAACGGCTCCATGAAAGAGTTATGTAACTCTGTGAGATAAATTCACACGTCAAAAAGCAGCTTCTCAGAAAGCTTCTTTCTGGTTTTTATCTGAGGATATTTGCTTTGTCATCATAGGCTTCATAGCGGTCAAAAGTATCCATTCTCAGATTCCACAAAAACAGTGCTAGCAAACGGCTTCATGAAAGAGTAGTGTAATTCTGTGAGATGAATTCACATATCACAAAGTAGTTTCTCAGAGAACTTCTTTCTAGTTTTTAATCTGAGGATATTTCCTTTGTCAACATAGGCATCAAAAGGATCAAAAATATCACTTCTCAGATTCCACAAAAAGAGTGCTAGCAAATGGCTCCATGAAAGACTGGTGTAGCTCTGTGAAATGTATTCACACACCACAAAGTGGTGTTTCAGAAAGTTTCTTTCTACTTTTTATTGGAGGATAATTCCTTTTTCACCCTGGGATTCAAAGCAATCCAAAATATCCCTTCTCACATTCCACAGAAGCAGTGCTAACAAACTGCTCCATAAGAAGAATGGTGTAACTCTGTGAGATGAATTCAAATATCATGAAGCAGATTCTCAGAAAGCTTGTTTCCAGTTTTTATCTGAGGGTATTTCCTTTGTCATGATAGGATGCAAAGTGATCAGAAATAACCTTTCTCAGATTCCACAAAAACAGTGCTATCAAACAGCTCAATGAAAGATTGCTGTAACTCTGTGAGATGAATTCACATATCACAAAGCAGTATCTCAGAAAGCTTATTTCAAGTTTTTATCTGAGGACATTTCCTTTTTCACCATTGACCTCAATGCCTTCCCGTATATGCCATTGTAGATTCCACGAAACTTGTGTTAGCAAACTGCTCAATGAAAGAATGGTGTAACTCTGTGAGATGAATTCACACATCACAAAGAAGTTTCTCTGAAGTCTTCTCTCCAGTTTTAATCTGAGTATATTTCCTTTTTCAACATAGCACTCAATGCACTCGCAATATCCCATTGCAGATTAAATGAAAACCGTGTTAGTAAACTGCTCAATAAAAAGGAAGGTGTAACCCTGTGAGATGAATTTGCACATCACAAAGCAGTTTCTCAGAAAGCTTCCTTCCTGTTTTTATCTGAAGATATTTGCTATTTAAACACAGGCCTCCATGCACTCCCGTATATCTCTTTGCAGATTCGGTGAAAACAATGTCAGCAAACTTCCGAAGGAAAATAATTGTGTAATTCTGCGAGATAAATTCACATATCACAATGCAGTTTCTCAGAAAGTTTCTGTCTAGTTTTTATCTGAGGATATTTCATTTGTCACTATAGGCTTAAAAACCATCGAAATATCCTTTCTCATACTCCACAAGAACAGGGCTAGCAAATAGTTCCATGAAAGACTGCTGTAACTCTGTGAGATGAATTCACTCATCACAAAGCAGTTTCTCTGAAGGCTTTTCTTCAGTTTTTATCTGAGTATATTTCCTTTTTCACTATAGCACTCAATGCACTCACAATATCCCATTGCAGATTAAACAAAAACTGTTAGTAAAGTGCTCCATGAAAAGAATGGTGTAACTTTGTGAGATGAATTCACACATCACAGAGCAGATTCTCAGAAACCTTCTTTGTAGCTTTTATCAGATGATATTTTGGTTTTCACCATAGCCCTCCAAGCCCTCCCTATTATCACATGCAGATTCTGTGAAAATAGTGTTTTCAAACTGCTCCATGAAAGTAGTGTAACTCTGTGAGATGAATTCACACATCCCACAAAGTAGTTTCTCAGAAAGCTTCTTTCTTGCTTTAATCTGAGGATATTTCAGGCCTCAATGTGCCCCCGTGTGTCTCAATGAAGATTCTGTGACAACAGTGTAAGCAAACTTGTCAATGAAACTAATGATGTAACTCTGTGAGATGAATTCACACACCACAAAGCAGTTTCTGAGAAGGCTTCTCTCCAGTTTATATCTGAAGATATTTCATTTATTCACCATGGATTTCAATGCTATCCAAAATATCATATCTGAGATTCTACAAAAACACTACTAGCAATCTCCTCCAGGAAAGAGTGATGTAACCCTGTGAGATGAATTCACAACTCACAAAGCAGTTTCTCAGAAAGTTTCTTTCTAGTTTTTTCTCAGGATATTTCCTTTGTTACCAAGGGCATCAAAGTGATCCAAAATATCCCTTCTCAGATTCCACAAAAACAGTGCTAGCAAACTGCTCCATGAAAGAGTTGTGTAACACTGTGAGATGAATTCACACATCACAAACCAGTGTGTCAGAAAGTTTCTTTCTGGAATTTATCTGAGGATATTTCCTTTGTCACCATAGGCTTCAAAGCGATAAAAAATATCCCTCCTCAGATTCCACAATGACAGTGCTAGCAAATGGCTCCATGAAAGAGTAGTGTGTCTCTGTGAGATGAATTCACACACTACAAAGCAGTTTCTTAGAAAGCTCCTTTTTTGTTTTTATCTGAGGATACTTCAGGCCTCAATGCACTCCCGTGTATATCATCGCAGATTCCACAAAAATATTGTTAGGAAACTTCTCAAGGAAAAGAGTGCCATAGCTCTGTGAGGTGAATTCACATGTCACAAAGAAGTTTCTCAGAAAAATTAGTTCTAGTTTTTATCTGAGGATATTTCCTTTGTCAACATAGGCTTCAAAGCCATCCAAAACATCACGTCTCAGATTCCACAAAAACAGGGCTAGTCAAGGGCTCCATGAAAGAGAAATGTAATACTGTGAGATGAATTCAGACGTCAAAAAGCAGTTTCTCAGAAAGCTTCTTTCTAGATATTATCTGAGGATATTTCCTTTGTCACCATGGGCTTCAAAGCAATCAAAAATGCCACTTATCAGATTCCACATATACAGTTCTAGCAAACTGCTCCATGAAAATGTAGTGTAACTCTATGAGGTGAATTAACACATCACAAAGCAGTTTCTCAGAAAGCTTCTTTCTTGCTTTTATCTGATGATATTTCAGGCCTCAATGCAGATTCTGTGACAACAGTGTTAGCAAACATGTCAATGAAAGCAATGATGTACTTTTGTGAGATGAATTCACACACCACAAAGCAGTTTCTGAGAAGCTTTCTCTCCAGTTTTTATCTGAAGATATTTCATTTTTCACCATGGGATTCAATGCTATCCAAAATATCACATCTGAAATTCCACAAAGACACTATAAGGAAACTCCTCCATGAAAGAGTGGTGCAGCTCTGTGAGATGAATTCACACATCACAAAGCAGTTTCTCAGAAAGCATCTTTCTAGTTGTTATCTGAGGATATTTCCTTTGTCAACATAGGCTTCAAAGTGATCAAATATATCCCTTCTCAGATTCCACAAAAACAGTGCTATTAAATGGCTTCATGAAAGAGTAGTGTAATTCTGTGAGACGAATTCACACATCACAAAGCAGTTTGTCAGAAAGCATATTTCTGGTTGCTATCTGAGGATATTTCCTATGTCACCATAGGCTGCAAAGTGATAAAAAAAAATTCCCTTCTCAGATTCTTTAAATACAGTGCTAGCAAATGTCTCCATGAAAGAGTTGTGTAGCATAGTGACATGAATTCACAAATCACAAGGGAGTTTCTCAGGAAAGATTTTTCTGGATTTTTATCTACGGATATTTCCTTGGTCACCATAAGCTTCAAAGTGATCAAAAATATCCCTTCTCAGATTCCACAAAAACAGTGCTAACAAACAGCTCCATGAAAGAGTAGTGTAACACAGTGAGATGAATTCACACATCACAAAGCAGATTCTCAAAAAACCTTCTTACTAGTTTTTATCTGAGGATATTTCCTTTGTCAACATAGACTCCAAGGTGATCCAAGTGATCACTTCTCAGATTGCATAAAAACAGTGCTAGCCAATGGCTCCACGAAAGATTGGTGTAACTCTGTGAGATGAATTCACACATCACAAAGCAGTTTATCAAAGCTTCTTCCTAGTTTTTATCTGAGGATATTTCCTTTGTCACCATAGGCTTAAATATGACCCAAAATATCACTTCTCAGATTTCATTCTCAGATTCCACAAAAACAGTGATGGTGAACGACTCCATGAAAGAGTAGTGTAACTCTGTGTGATGAATTCTCACATCAAAAAACAGTTTCTCAGAAAGCTTCTTTCTTCTTTTTATCCGAAGATATTTCCTTTTTAAACATGGGCCTCAATGCGCTCCCATATATATCATTGCAGATCCTGTGAAAACAGTGTTAGCAAAAGCTTCACACATCACAAAGCAGTTTCTCAGAAACCATCTTTCTTGTTTTTATCTAAGGATATTTCAGGCCTCAATGCACTCCAGAATATCTCATTGCAGATTCCATGAAATATTGTTAGGAAACTTCTCAATGGAAAGTGTGATGTAGCTCTTTGAGATGAATTCACACATCACAAAGCAGTTTCTCAGAAGTCTTCTTTGTAGTGTTTATCTAAGGATACTTAATTTTTCACCATAGGACTCAATGCCCTCTGAATATCCCATGGCAGATACCATGAAAACAGTGATAACAAACTGCTCAATGTAACGAAAAGTGTATCTCTGTGAGATGAATACACTCATCACAAAGCAGTTTCTCATAAAGTTTTTTCTAGTTTTATCTGAGGATATTTCCTTGGTTATCATAGGCTTGAAAGCAATCCAAAATATCCCTTCTCACATTCCACAAATACAATATTAGCAACCTGTTCCATGGAAGGGTAGTGTAACTCTGTGGAATGAATTCTCACATCATAAAGCCATTTCACAGAAAGGTTCTTTCTTCTTTTTATCCCAAGATATTTCCTTTATAAACACGGGCCTCAATGGTCTCCCGTATATACCATTGCAGATTCTGCAAAAACAGTGTTAACAAACTTCTCAAGGAAAGCAGTGGTATAACTCTTTGAGATGACTTCACACACCACAAAGCAGTTTTGGAGAAGTCTTCTGTCCACTTTTTATCTGAAGATATTTCATTTCTCACCATTGGATTCTATATTATCCAAAATATCACTTCTGTGATTCGACAAAAAGAGTGCTGGCAAATTCCTCCATGAAAGAGTGGTGTGACTCTGTGAGATGAATTCACACATCACAAAGCAGTTTCTCAGAAGTCTTCTCTACACTTTTTATGTAAGGATATTTAATTTTTCACCATAGGACTCAATGCCCTCAGAATATCCAATGGCAGATTCCACGAAAACAGTGTTAACTGCCCAATGTAACGAAAAGTGTTTCTCTGTAAGATGAATATACTCATCACAAAGAAGATTCTCATGAAGTTTTCTAGTTTTAACAGAGGATATTTCCTTTGTTACCATAGGCTTCAAAGTTATCCTAAATGTTCCTTCTCAGATTACACAAATACAATGTTAGCAAACTGCTCCTTGAAAGAATAGTGTAACTCTGTGTAATGAATTCACAGATCACAAAGCCGTTTCTCAGAAAGCTTCTTTCTTCTTTTTATCCAAGGATATTTCCTTTTTATACACAGGCCTCAATGCACTCCCGTATATCTTACTGCAGATTCTGGGAAAATTTGTTTATAGTTTTTACGTGAGGATATTTCCCTTGTCACCATAAGCTTGAATGGGATCCAAAACAACCGTTCCTAGATTCCCCAAAAACAGTGCTATGAAACTCATCTATGAGAAGAATCGCGTAACACTGTGTGATGAATTCACAAATCACAAAGCAGTTTCTCAGAATGTTTCTTTCTAGTGTTTGTGTGAGGATATTTACTTTTTTACAATAAGCTTCAAGGTGCTATGAAATATCCCATTGGAGATTGCTGGAATACCGAGTTAGCAAACTGCTCAATGAAAAGAAAAGTTTAAATATGTAAGTTGAAATCACACATCACAGAGCAGTTTCTCAGAAAGCTTCTTTTTGTTTTTTCTATGGGGATATTTCTTTTGTCACCATAGGCTTCAATGCACTTCCAAATATCCTATCGCAGACTCCAGGAAAACAGTGTTATAATATGTCTCAAAGAAAAGAACAGTGTAACTCTGTGAGAAGAATTAACTTATAACAAACCAGTTTCTCAGAAAGTTTCTTTGTAGTTTTTATCTGAGGATGTTCTTTCTCACCATAAGCCTCAACACGCTCCCAGGTATCTCTTTGCTGATTCCACGAAAACAGTGTTAACCACTGCTCCATGAAAACAAAAGTGTAACTTTGTGAGATGAGTTCACACATCCCAAAAGCCTTTCTCAGAAAGCTTATTTCTAGTTGTTATCTGAGGATAATTTCTTTGTCACCCTAGGCCTCAATGCTATCCAAAATATTCCTACTCAGACACCCAAAAAACAGTGCTAAAAATTGATCCATGAAAAGAATAGTGTAACTCTGTGAGATGAATTAACACATCACAAAGCAGTTTCTCATAAAGCTTCTTTCTAGTTTTTATATGAATGTGTTTCCTTTGTCAATGTAAGCTTCAAGTCGCTCTGAAGTATCCCATTGCAGATTCCTAGAAAACAGTGTTAGCAAACTACTCAATGAAAACAACAGTGTAACTCTGTGAGATGAATACACTCATTACAAAACAGTTTCTCAGAAAGCTTCTTTCTAGTTTTAATCTGAACATATTTCCTTTTTCACCTTAGGCCTCAATGCGCTCACAGATATACCTTTGCAGATTCCACAAAAATAGTGTTAGCAAACTGGTCCATGAAAAGAAAGGTGTCACTTTGTGAGATGAATGCACACATCACAAAGAAGTTTCTCTGAAAGCTTCTTTCTAGTTTTAATCTGAGGATATTTCCTTTGTCACTATAAGCTTCAATGTGCTCCGAAATATCCTATTGCAGATTCCAAGAAAACAGGGTTAGCAAAGTGCACAATTAAATAAGCAGTGTAACTCTCTGAGATGAATTCACACATCACAAAGCAGTTTCTCAGAACGCTTCCATCTAGTTTTTATTTGATGGTATTTCCTTTATCACCATAGGCCTCAATACACTCCAATATATCGCTTTGCAGATTCCACAAAAACAGTGTTAGCAAACTGTTGCATGAAAATAAACTTGTAAATCTGTGAGACGAATTCACACATCTCTAAGAACTTTCTGAGAAAGCTTTTTCTAGTTTCTATCTGACGATATTTCCTTTTTCACCATAGACTTCAATGTGATCCAAAACAACCATTTCAGATTCCCCAAAAACAGTGCTATCAAACTGATCTATGAAAATAATCTTATAACTCTGTGAGATGAATTAACACATCATAAAGCAGTTTCACCAAAAGTATCTTTCTAATTTTTGTCTGACGATATTTCCTTATTCATAATAAATTTCAATGTGCTCCGAAATATCCCATTGCAGATTCCAAGTAAACAGTGTTAGTAAATTACTTAATGAAAAGAACAGTGTAACTCTGTGTGATTAATTTCCACATCACAACGCAGTTTCTCAGAAAGCTTCTCTTTGGTTTTTATCTGAGGATGTTTCCTTTGTCACCACAGGCTTCAATGCCCTCCCAAATATCCTATTGCATATTCCACGTGAAAAGTGTTATCAAACTGCACATTGAAAAGAACGGTGTAGCTCTGTGTGGTGAATTCACACATCACATTGCAGTTTCTCAGAAAGCTTCTCTCTCATTTTTTTTTTTTTGAGGATATTTCCTTTTTCACTATGGGCCTTAATGCACTTCAAAATGTCCCTTTGCAGATTCCACGAAAACAGTGTTAGCAAACTGACCCATAAAAAGAAAGGTGTAACTCTGTGAGATGCATTCACACATCATGAAGAAGTTTCTCAGAAAGCTTCTTTCCAGTTTTTATCTGAGGATATTTCCTTAGTCTCCGTAGGTTTCAAAGCGGTCCAAAATATCCCTTCTCTGATTCCCCAAAAACCGTGCTGCCAAACTGATACATGAAAAGTATCGTGTAACACTGTGAGATGAATTAACACATCACAAAGCAGTTTCTCAGAAAGCTTCTTTCTAGTTTTTATATGAGGATATTTTGTTTGTCACCATAAGCTTCCATGCACTCTCAAATATCCCATTGTAGATTCCAAGAAAACAGTGTTAGCAAACTGCTCAATGAAAAGAGCAGTGTAACACTGTGAGATGATTTCACACATCACAAGGCAGTTTCTCAGAAAGTTTCTTTCTATTTTTTATCTGAGGATATTTCCTTTTTCACCATAGGCCTCAATGCGCTCCCAAATATCCCTTTGCAGATTCCACGAAAACAGTGTTTGCAAACTGTTCCATGAAAAGAAAGGTGCATCTCTGAGAGATGAATTCACACAACCCAAAGAACTTTCCCAGAAGGTTTCTTTCTTGTGTTTATTTGAGGATATTTCCTTTGTCACCACAGGCTTCATTGCACTCCCAAATATCCTATTGCAGATTCCACAAGAAAAGTGTTAACAAACTGCTCATTGAAAAGAATGGTGTAGCTCTGTGAGATGAATCCACATCATGAAGCAGGTTTTCAGACAGCTTCATTCTCTTTTTTGTCTGAGGAAATTTCCTTTTCCACTATAGGCCTCAAAGCACTCCAAAATGTCCCTTTGCAGAGTTCACAAAAACAGTGTTAGAAGCTGCCCTATAAAAAGTAACGTGTGCCTCTGTGAGATGCATTCACGCATCACAAAGAATTTTGTCATAATGCTTCTTACCAATTTTTATCTGAGGACAGTTTCTTAGTCACCGTAGGCTTCAAAGGAATCCAAACTATCCCTTCTCAGATTCCCCAAAAACAGTGCAAAAAAACTGACCCACAGAAAGTATCGTGTAACACAGTAAGATGAATTAACACATCACAAAGCAGTTTCTCCCAAAGCTTATTTCTAGTTTTTATATGAGGATATTTCCTTTGTCACCAAAAGCTTCAATGTGCTCCAAAATATCCCATTGCAGATTGCAAGAAAACAGTGTTAGCAAACTGCTCAATGGAAAGAGCAGTGTAATCCTGTGAGATGAATTCACACATCGCAAAGCAGTTTCTCAGAAAGCTTCTTTTTGGTTTTTATCTGAGTATATTTTCTCTGTCACTATAGACTTCAATGCTCTCCAAAATATCCTATTGCAGAATCCACGAAAACTGGTTACCAAACTTCTCAATGAAAAGAATGGTGTAACTCTTTGATATGAATTCACACATCACAAAACAGTTTCTCAGAAAGCTTCTTTCTAGTTTTTATCTGAGGATATTTCTTTTTTCACGATAGGCCTCAATGTGCTCCCAAATATCCCTTTGCAGGTTCCACGCAAACAGTATTACCAGACTGCTCCATGAAAAGAAAGGTGCAACTCTGTGAGATGAATTCAAAGATCAAAAAGAACTTTCTCAGAAAACTTCATTATAGTTTTTATCTGAGGATATTTCTTCCTCATCAAAGGCTTCAATGCGATCCAAAATATCCCTTCTCAGATGCCCTAAAAAGAGTGCTATCTATCTGCGCCATGAAAGCAATCATATAACTCTGTGAGATGTAGTCACAAATAACAAAGCAGTTTCTCAGAAAGTATCTTTCTACTTTTTGTCTGAGGATATTCCCCCATAAGTTTCAATACACTCCAAAATATCTTATTGCAGATTCCAAGAAAACAGTGTTAACAAACTGCCCAATGAGAGGAATAGTGTAACTATGTGAATCCACACATCACAAAGCAGTTTCTCAGAAAGTTTCCTTTTGGTATGTCTCTGAGGATAATTTCTTTGTCATCATAGGCATCAATGCACTCCAAATATCCTATTGCAGATTCCACAAAACCAGTGTTATCAGACTGCTCAATGAAAACGAAAAGTGCAGTGTAACTCTGTGAGATGAATTCACACATCACAAAGCAGTTTCTCAGAAAGCTTCTTTTTGGTTTTCCTATGAGGATATTTCCTTTTTCACTATAGGCCTCAGTGCCCTCCCAAATATCCGTTTGCAGATTCCACGAAAACAGTGTTATCAAACTGCTCATTGAAAAGAACGGTGTAACTCTGTGAGATGAACTCACACATCACAAAGAACTTTCTCAGAAAGCTTCCTTCTATTTATTATCTGAGGATATTTCCTTTGTCACCATAGGTGTCAATGTGATACAAAATAAACCTTCTGAGATTCCCCCAAGAACAGTTCTTCCAAACTGATCCAAGAAAAAAAAGCTGTAACTCTGTGAAATGAATTCATAAATAAGAAAGCAGTTTCTCAGAAACCTACTTTCTAGGTTTTCTCTGAGGATATATCATTGTCACTGTCATATTCAATCCGCTCCAAAATGTCACATTGCGGATTCAAAGAAAACTGTTAGCAAACTGTTCAATGAAGACAACAGTGTAATTCTTTGAGGTGAATTCACACATCCCAAACCTGTTTCTCAGAAAGCTTCTTTCTGGTTTTTATATGAGGATATTTTCTTTTTCACCATATTCCTCAAAGTGCTCCCGAATATCCCATTGCAGATTCCAAGACAAAAGTGTTAGCAAACTTCACAATGAAAAGAACGGTGTAACTCTGTGAGATGAATTCACACATCACAAAGCAGTTTCTAGAAAGCTTCTTTTTGGTTTTAATCTGAGGATATTTCATTTGTCAATGTAGGCTTCAAAGTGCCTCCAAATATACTATTACAGATTCTACGAAAACAGTGTTATCAAACTGCTGATTGCAAAAAACAGTGTAACTCTGTAAGATGAATTCACACATCACAAAGCAGTTTCTCAGAAAGCTTATCTCTAGTTTTTATCTGAGAATATTTTCTTTTTCACTACAGGACTCAATGCACTCCCAAATATCATACCGTAGATTCCACAAGAAGAATGTTATCAAACTGCTCAATGAAAAAATGGTGTAACACTGTAAGACGAATTCACATACTACAAAGCAGTTTCTCAGAAAGCTTCTTTCGAGTTTTAATTTGAGAATATTTCCTTTGTCACCACAGGCTTCAATGTGATCCAAAATATCCCCTCTCAGATTCCAAAAAAAACAGTGCTACTAAACTGCTCCATGAAAAGAATGGTGTACTCTTTAAGATGAATTCCCACATCAGAAAACTAATTCTCAGGAAGCTTCTTTCTAGTTTTTATCTGAGGATATTTTCTTTTTCATCATATTCCTCAATGCACTCTGGAATATCCCATTGCAGATTCCACGACGAAAGGGTTGGGAAACTTCTCAATGAAAAGAACAGTGCAACTCTGTGAGATGAATTCACACATCACAAAGCAGTTTCAAAGAAACCTTCTTACGACTTTTTATCTGAGGATATTTCCTTTGTCACCATAGGCTTCAATGCGCTCCCAAATACCCTGTTGCAGGTTCCATGAACCATGTAATCAAACTGCACAATTAAAAGAATGGTGTAACTCTGTGAGATGAATTCACATATCACAAAGCAGTTTCTCATAAAACTTCTTTCAATTTTTTATCTGAGGATATTTCCTTTCTCACTATATGCCTCAATGTGCTCCAAAATACCCCTTTGCAGATGCCACCAAAACAGTGTTAGCAAACTGCTCCATGAAAAGAAAAGTGTAACTCTGTGAGATGAACTCACACATCACAGAGAACTTTCTCAGAAAGCTTCTCTCTGGTTTTCATCTGAGGATATTTCCTTCATCACCATAGGTGTCAATGTGATACAAAATATCCCTTCTCAGATTCCCCAAAAACAGTTCTACCAAACTGATCCATGAAAAAGAAGCTGTAACTCTGTGAGATGAATTCACAAATCAGAAAGGAGTTTCTCAGAAACCTTCTTTCTAGGTTTTCTCTGAGGATACATCCTTTGTCACCATCAGCATCAATGCGCTCCAAAACGTCACATTGCGGATTCCTCGAAAACAGTGTTAGCAATCTGCTCAATGAAGAGAACAGTGTAACTCTGTGAGAAAAATTCACCCATCACAAAGCTGTTTCTCAGAAAATTTCTTTCTAGTTTTTATCTGAGGATATTTCCTTTTTAACCATAGGCCTCAATATGCTCGTGAATATCCCTTTGCAGATTCCATGAAAACAGTGTTAGCAAACTTCTCCAGGAAAAGAAAGGTGTAAATCTGTGAGATGAATTTACACATCACAATGCAGTTTCTCAGAAAGAAACTTCTTTTTAGATTTTGTCTGAGGATATTTCCTCTGTCACTATAGGCTTCTATGTGATCCAAAATATGCCTTCTCAGAATCCCTGAAAACAGTGCTACCAAACTGCTCCATGAAAAGAATGGTGTAACTCTGTGAGATGAATTCACGCATCACAATGCAGTTTCTCAGAAAGTTTCTATCTAGTTTTTACCTGAGGATATTTCATTTTTTACCAGAGGCCTCAACTCGCTCCCAAATATCCCTTTGTAGATCCCACGAAAACAGTGTTAGCAAACTGCTCCATGGAAAGAAAGGTGTTACTCTGTAACATGAATACACGAATCACAAGGAAGTTTCTCAGAAAGCTTCTTTCTAGTTTTCATCTGAGGATATTTCCTCTGTCACCATAGACTTCACTGAAATCCAAAATAGCCCTTCTCAATTTCTCCATAAACAGTGTTACCAAACTGATCCATGAAAAGAATCATGTAACTCTGTGAGATGAAATAGCACAACACAAAGTGCTTTCTCAGAAAGCTTCTTTCTAGTTTTTATATGAGGATATTTCCTTTGTCAAATTAAACTTCAAAGCACTCTGCAATATCCCATTGCAGATTCCAAGAAAACAGAGTTAGCAAACAGCTCCATGAAATACAGCTGTATCTCAGTGAGTTGAATTCACACATCACAATGCAGTTTCTACAAAAGATTCTTTCTATTTTTATCTGAGGATATTTCCTTTTTCACCATAGGCCTCAATGCGCTCCCAAATATCCCTTTGCAGATTCCACGAAAAGAGTGTGATCAAACAGCTCAATGAAAAGAATGGTGTAACTTTATGAGATGAATTCACAAATAAAAAAGCAGTTTCTCAGAAAGCTTCTGTCTAGTTTTTGTCTGTGGATATTTCCTTTGTCACCATAAGCTTCAATGCTCTCCAAAATGTCCCCTTACAGATTTCCAAGAAAACAGTGTTGTCAACTGATCAATGAAAAGAACAGTGTAATTTTGTGAGATGAGCTCACACATCACAAAGTAGTTTCTCAGAAACTTTCTTTTTGTGTTAATCTGAGGATGTTTCCTTTGTAACCATAGGCTTCAATACGCTCCCATATATTCTATTGCAGATTCCACAAAAACAGTGTTATTAAACAGCTTAATGAAAAGAATGGTGTAACTCTGTAGATGAATTCACACATCACAAAGCAGTTTCTCAGAAAGCTTCTTTCTAGTTTTTCTCTGAGGATATTTTCTTTTTCACTATAGGCCTCAATGCCCTCCCAAATATCCCTTTGAAGATTGCATGAAAACAGTGTTCGCAAACTGCTCAATGAAAAGTACAGTGTAACTGTGTGAGAATAATTTACACATCAGAATGCAGTTTCTCAGAAAGCTTCTTTCAAACTTTTATCTGAGGATATTTAGTTTTTCTCCATGGCCCTCAATGCCCCTCAAAATATCCCTTTCCAGATTCCATGAAAACAGTGTTAGCAAATGGCTCCATGTAAGGAAAAGTGTAACTCTGTGAGATGAATTCACACATCACAGAGAACTTTCTCAGAAACCTTCTTTCTAGTTTTTATCTGAGGATATTTCCTTTGTCAAGATAGACTTCAATGCAATCCAAATAGCCTTTCTCAGATTCCCCAAAAACTGTGTTACCAAACTGATTCATGAATAGAATTGTGTAACTCTGTGAGATGAATTAACACATCACAAAGCAATTTCTCAGAAAGCTTCTTTCTTCTTTTTCTATTAGCATATTTCCTGTTACACCATAAGCTTCAATGTGCTCTGAAAAATCCCAATGCAGATTCATAGAAAACAGTGTGAGCACACTGTTCAATAAAAAGAACAGTGTGACACTCTGGGATGAATTCACACATCACAACAGTTTCTCAGAAATCATCTTTTTGCTTTTATCTGAGGATATTTCCTTTGTCACCATAGGCTTCAATGCGCTCTCAAATATCCTGTTGGAGATTCCACAAAAACCGTGTTAGTAAAGTGCTCCATGAAAAGAAAGGTGTTACTCTGTGAGATGAATTCACACATCACAAAGCAGTTTCTCAGAAAGCCTCTTTCTACTTTTTCTATGAGGATATTTCCTATGTCACCATAAGCTTCAATGCACTCCAAAATATCCCATTGCAGTTTACATGAAAAAAAGTGTTATCAAACTGCTCAATGAAAAGAATGGTGTAACTCCATGAGATCAATTCACAAATCACAAAGTAGTTTCCAAGAAACCTTCTTTCTGTATTTTGTATGAGGATACTTCATTTTTCACCTTAGGCCTCAATGCACTCACGAATGTCCCATTGCAGATTCAACGAAAAGTGTTAGCAAAGTTCTCAATGAAAAGAACGATGTAGCTCTGTGAGATGAATTCACACATCACAGACCAGTTTAACGGAAATATTCTTTTTGGGTTTTATCCGAGGACATTTCCTTTTTCACCATAATCCTCCATGCGCACCAAAATATCCCTTTGCAGATTCCTTGAAAACACTGTTAGCAAACTGCTCCATGAAAAGAAAGGTGTAACTCTATGAGATGAATTCACACATCAGAAAGTACTTTCTCAGAAAGATCCTTTCTAGTTTTTATCTGAGGATATTTCCCTTGTCACCATAGGCTTCGATGCGATCCAAAATATCCCTTCTCTGGTTCCCCAAAAACATTGTTACCAAACTGATCCATGAAATGGATCATGTAACTCTGTGAGAAGAATTAACACATCACAGAGTGGTTCCTCAGAAAGCTTCTTTTCAATTTTTATCTGATTATATTTCCTTTGTCACAAAAAGTTGCAATGTGCTCTGAAATATCAGATTGCAGATTCCAAGAAAAGAGTGTTAGCAAACTGCTCAATGAAAAGAACAGTGTAATTCTGTGAGTTGAATTCACACATCACAAAACAGTTTCTCAGAAAGCTTCTTTTGGTTTTTGTCTAAGGAAATTTCCTTTGTCACCATACACTTCAATGCACTCCCAAATATCCTATTACAGATTCTTCCTAAATAGTGTTAGCAAACTGCTGCAAGAAAAGAATCATGAAAGTCTGTGAGATGAATTCACACATCACAAAGCAGTTTCTCATTAAGCTTATTTCTACTTTTTAACTCAGGTTATTTCCTTTGTCACCATAGGCTTCAATGCAATTCAAAATATCCCTTCTCAGATTCCCCCAAAAACAGTGCTACCAAACTGATCCATGGAAAGAATCGTATAATTCTGTGAGTTGAATTCACACATCACAAAGCGGTTTCTCAGAGAGCTTCTTTCTACTTTTTATATGAGGATAATCCATTTTCACCATAGGCTTCAATGCGATCCAAATATCCCTCTTCAGATTCCCCAAAAATTGCTACCAAACTGCTCCATGAAAAGAATCATGTAACTCTATGAGATCAATTCACAATCCCCCAAACAGGTTGTCAGAAAGCTTCTTTCTAGTTTTTGTCTGGGGATATTTCCTTTTCCACTATAGACCTCAACGTGGTAGTGAATATCCCTTTGCAGATTCCATGCAAATGGTGTTAGAAAACTGCTAAATGAAAAGAAAGGTGTAAACCTGTTAGAGGAATTCACACATCACAGAGCAGTTTCTCAGCAACATTCTTTTTGGGTTTTGCTGAGGATATTTCCTTTCTCATGCTAGGCATCAATGTGCTCCAAAATATCCTATTGCAGATTCCACATAAAGAGTGTTAGCAAACTGCTCCAAGAAAAGAATCCTGTAATTATGCGAGATGAATTCACACATCACAAAGTAGTTTCTCAGAAAGGGCTTTTTTCTAGTTTTTATCTGAGGATATTTCCTTTGTCACCGTAGGCCTCAATGCAATTCAAAATATCCCTTCTCAGATTCCCCAAAAACAGTGCTACCAAACTTCTCATGAAAAGAGTGGTGTAACTCTATGAGATGAATTCACACATCACAAAGTAGTTTCTCAGAAAGCTTCTTTCTAGTTTTTATCTGAGGATATTTCTTTTTTCTCCATGTTCCTCAATGCACTCCTGAATATCCTATTGCAGATTCCATGACAAATCTGTTAGCAAACTTCTCAATGAAAAGAATGGTGTAACCCTGTCAGATGAATTCACAAGTCACAGAGCAGTTTCTCAGAAAGTTTCCTTCCAGTTTTTATGTGAAGATATTTCCTTTTTCAGCATAGGACTCAACTCGCTCCAAAATCTCCCTTTGGAGACTCCACGAAAACAGTGTTAGAAAGCTGCTCCATGAAAAAAAAGATGTTATTCTGTGAGATGAATATACACATCACAAAGAAGTTTCTCAGAAACTTTCTTTCTAGTTTTTATCTGAGGATATTTCCTTTGTCACCATAGGCTTAACCACAAACCAGAATATCCCTTCTCAGTTTCCCCAAAAACTGTGCTACCAAACTGCTCCATGGAAAAAATGGTGTAACTCTGTGAGATGAATTCACACATCGCAAAGCAGTTTCACAGAAAAGTTATTTTGGTTTTTATCTGAGGGCAATTCTTTTGTCACATAGGCTTCATTGTGCTCCCAAATACCCTATTGCAGATTCCACAAAAATAGTGTTATAAAACTGCTCAATGAAATGAACGGTCTAACTCTGTAAGATGAATTGACACATCACAAAGCAGTTTCTCAAAAACCTTCTTTCTAGTTTTTGTCGGAGTATATTTTCTTTTCCACCATAGGCCTCAATGTGCTCCCAAATATCCCTTTGCAGATAAAATGAAAACAGTGTTAGCAAACTGCTCCATGAAAAGAAAGGTGTAACGCTGTAAGGTGAATTCAGAAATCATAAAGAACTTTCTCAGAAAGCCTCGTTCTAGTTTTTATCTGAGGATATTTCCTTTGTCACCATAGGATTCAAAGCAATCAAAAAATATCCCTTCTCAGATTCCCCAAAAACAGAGCAATCAAACTGATCCATGAAAAGATTGGTGTATCTTTGTAAGATGAATTCACACATCACAAACCTGTTTCTCAGAAAACTTTTTTCTAGTTTTTATCTGAGAATATTTACTTTTTCAACATATTCCTCAATGTGCTACTGAGTATCCCTTTGCAGATTCCATGAAAAATGTGTTTGTGAACTTCTCAATGAAAGAATGTTGTAACTCTGTGAGATGATTTGACACATCACAAAAAAGTTTCACAGAAAACTTATTTTGGTTTTTATCTGAGGATATATCCTTTGTCACCGCAAGCTACAAAGCACTCCCAAATATCCTATTGCAGAGTCCACGAAAACAGTGTTATCAAATTGCTCAATGAAGAGAATGGTGTAATCTGTCAGATGAACTCACACATCACCAAACAGTTTCTCAGAAAGCTTCTTTCTAGTTTTTATCTGAGGATATTTCCTTTTTCACTGTACGCCTCAATGCACTCCCGAATACCCCTTTGTACATTCCACGAAAACAGTGTTAGCAAAACTCTCCATGAAAAGGCAGATGAAGTTCTGTGAAGAGGAATTGACACTTCAGAAAGAACTTTCTCAGGGAGCTTATTTCTGGTTTTTACCTAAGGATGTTTCCTTTGTCACCATATACTTCAATGCAATCCCCAATATCCATTCTGAGATTTCCCATAAACAATACTACCAAACTGTTCCATGGAAAGAAACTTGTAACTTTGTGAAATGAATTAACACATCACAAATCAGTTTCTTAGAATGCTTCTATCTAGATTTTACATGATGATATTTCCTTTGTCACCATAAGCTTCAATGCGTTCCGAAATATCCCATTGCAGATTCCATGAAAAGAGTGTTATCAAACTACTCAGTGAAAAGAGCAGTGTAACTCGGTGAGATAAAGTCACATATCACAAAGCAGTTTCTCAGAAAGCTTCATTCTAGTTTTGATCTGCGGATATTTCCTTTGTCACCATAGGCGTCAATGCCATTTATAATATCCCTTCTCTGATTCCTCAAAAACAGTGCTACCAATCTGATCCATGAAAAAAATAGTGTATCTTTGTAAAATGAATTCACACATCACAAAGCTGTTTCTCAGAAAGTTTCTTTCTAGTTTTTATCTGAGGATATTTCCTTGTTCACCATATTCTTCAAGGTGCTCTGGAATATCCCATGGCAGATACCATGAAAAAAGTGTTAGTAAACTTCTAATAAAAATTCTGTGAGATGAATTCACACATCACAAAGCAGTTTGACAGAAAGCTTCTTTTTGGTTTTTGTGAGAGGATATTTCCTTTGTCACCATAGGCTTCAATGCAGTCCAAAATATCCTATTTCAGATTCCACGAAAACAGTGTTATCAAACTGCACAATGAAAAGAATGGTGTAACTCTGTAAGATGAACTCACACATCACAAAGCAGTTTCTCAGAAAGCTTCTTTCTAGTTTTTATCTGAGGATATTTCCTTTTTCACTATAGGCCTCAATGTGCTCCCAGATATGCCTTTGCAGATTACATGATAAAAGTGTTAACAAACTGCTCCATGAAAAGAAAGTTTTAAATTTGTGAGAAGAATTTACACATTACAAAGCAGCTTCTCAGACAACTTCTTTTTGGTTTTTGACTGAGGATAATTCCTTTGTCACCATAGGATTCAATGTACTCCCAAATATCCTATTGCAGATTCCACAAAAACTGTGTTAGCAAACTGTTCCAAGAATAAAATCGTGTAGCTCTGTGATGTGAATACACACATCACAAAGCAGTTTCTCAGAAAGACTCCTTCTAGTTTTTGTGTGAGGATAATTTCTTTGCCACCATTTGCCATGGGGCTCTCACGAATATCCCTTTCCAAATTCCATGAAAATAGTGTTAGAAAACTGCTCCATGAAAAGAAGGAGTAAATCTGTGAGATGAATTCACACATCACAAAGTAGTTTCTCAGAAAGCTTCTTTCTAGTTTTTATCTGAGGATAATTCCTTTGTCACCATAGTCTTCAATACGATATAAAATATCCCTTCTCAAATTTCCCAAAAACAGGCTACCAAACTACTCCATGAAAAGAATGGTGTAACTCTGTGAGATTAATTCATACATCACATAGCAGTTTCTCAGAAAGCTTGCTTCTATTTTTTATCTGATTATATTTCATTTTTCACCATATTCCTCAATGCACTCCCGAATATGCCATTACAGTTTCCATGAAAAATGTGTTAGCAAACTTCTCAATAAAAAGAATGGCAAAACTCTGTGAGATGAATTCACACATCCCAAAGCGTTTCACAGAAACTTATTTTTGGTTTTTATCTGAGAATATTTCCCTTGTCACCATAGGCTTCAATGTGCTCCCAATTATCCTATTGCAGATTCCACGAAAACAGTGTCATCAAACTGCTCAATGAAAAGAACGGTGTAACTCTGTAAGACGAATTCACACATCACAAAGAAGTTTCTCAGATAGCCTCTTTCTAGCTTTTGTCTGAGGATATTTCCTCTATCACCAGAGGCATCAATGCACTCCCAAATATCCATTTGCAGATTCCACGAAAACAGTGCTAACAAACTGCTTCATGAAAAGGACCGTGTAATTCTGTGACATGAATTCACAAATCACAAAGCACTGTCTATGAAAACTTCTTTCTATTTTTTGTCTGAGGATATTTTGTTTTTCACCATAGACCTCAATGTGCTCGTGAATATCCCATTGCAGATTCCACGCAAAAAGTGTTAGCAAACTTTTCAATGAAAAGAACAGTGTAAGTCAGTGAGATGAATTCACCCATCACAAAGCAGTTTCACAGAAATCTCCTTTTCGGTTTTTATCAGAGGATATTTCATTTATCAACATAATCCTCCATGCACTCCCAAATATCCCTTTACATATTCCATGAAAACAGTGTTAGCAAACGACTCCATGAAAAGAAAGGTTTAACACTGTGAGATTAATTCACACAACACAAAGTACTTTCTCAGAAAGATCCTTTGTAGCTTTTATCTGAGGACATATCCTTTGTCACCACAGGCTTCAATGTGATCCCAAATATCCCTTCTCAGCTTTCAAAAAAGAGTGCTCCCAAACTGATCCAAGAAAAGAATCGTGTAATTCTGTGAAATGAATTAACACATCACAAGCTCTTTCTCAGAAAGATTCTTTCCAGTTTTTATGTGAGGATAGTTCCTTCATCACCAAAAGTTTCAATGCACTCTGAAATATCTAGTGCAGGTTCCAAGAAAACAGTGTTAGCAAACTACTCAGTGGAAAGAACAGTGAAACTATGTGAGATTAATTCATGCATCACCAAACAGTTTCTCAGAAAGCTTCTGTTTAGTTTTTATCTGAGGATATCTGCTTTTTCACCATAGGAATCAAATCATTCCCAAAAATCCCTTTGCAGATTCCACAATAACAGTGTTAGCAAACTGCTCCATGAAAAGAAAGGTGTAACCCTGTGAGATGAATTAACACATGACAAAGCTATTTCTCAGAAAGTTTCTTTCTAGTTTGTATATGAGGATATTTCCATTGTCACCAAAAGCTTCAATGCGCTCCAAAACATCCCATTGTAGACTCCAGGAAAACAGTGTTAGCAAATGGCTCAATGAAATGAATGCTGTAAATCTCTAAGATGAATTCACACATCACAAAGCAGTTTCCCAGAAAGCTCTTTCCACTTTTTCACTGAGGATATTTGCTTATAAACCATAGGTCTCACTGCGCTCCCAAACATCACTTTGCAGATTCCATGATAACTCTGTTAGCAGTCTGCTCCATGAACAGAAAGGTGATACTCTGTGAGGTGAATACACACATCACAAAGAAGTTTCTGAGAACGATTCTTTGTAGTTTTTATCTGAAGATATTTCCTTTGTCACCCAAGGCTTCAATGTGATCCAAAATATCCCTTCTCAGGTTCCCCAAAAACAGTGATGACAAACTGCTCCATGAAAAGAATGATGTAACTGTGTGAGATGAATTCACACATCACAAAGCTGTTTCTAAGACAGCTTCTTTCTAGTATTTATCTGAGGATATTTCCTTTTTCTCCATATTCCTCAATGTGCTCCAGAATATCACATTGCAAATTCCATGAAAAAAGTGATAGCAAACTTCTCAATAAAGAGAACGGTTTAACTCTGTGATATGAATGGACATATCACAAAACAGTTTCACAGAAAGCTTCTTTCTAGTATTTGTATATTTCCTTTTTCAACATATTCCTCAATGTACACTGAAAGGAAAAGTATAAATTGGTGAGATGAATTCACACATCACAAAGCAGCTTCTCAGAAAGATTCTTTCTCCTATTTTCTGACGATATTTCCTTAGTCACCATAAGGCTTCAATGCAGTTCCAAATATTCTATTGCAGATTCCGTGAAAACAGTGTTAGCAAACTTCTTCATGAAAAGAAAGATGTAACTCTGTGAGGTGAAATCACACATCACAAAGATCCTTCTCAAAAAGCTTCTTTCATTTTTTTATCTTAGGATGTTTCTTTTGTCACCATATGCTTCAATGTGATCCATAATGTCCCTGCTGAGATTCCCCAAAAACAGTGCTACCAAACAGCTTCATGAAAATAATTGTGTAACTCTGTGAGATAAGTTCACAAATCACAAAGCCGTTTCCCAGAAAGTTTCTTTCTAGTTTTTGTCTGAGGATATTTCCTTTGTCACCATAACCTTCAATGTGCTCCAATGTGCTTCCCTTTGCCGATTCCATGAAAACAGTGTTAGCAAACTGCTCAATGAAAAGAATGATGTAACTCTGTGAAATGAATTCACACATCACAAAGCAGTTTCTCAGAAAGCTCTTTTCTAGTTTTTATCTGAGGATATTTCCTTTTTCAACATAGGGCTTAATGGGCTCCCAAATATCCTTTTGCAGATTGCATGAAAACAGTGTTAGCAAACTGCTCAATGAAAAGAACAGTGAACTCTGAGATTAATTCACACTTCACCAAGCAGTTTCTTGTAAAGTTTCTTTCTAGTTTTTATCTTAGAATATTTCCTTAGTCACCATAGGCTTCAAAGTGATCCAAAATATGCCTTCTCAGATTCCCAAAAAGCAGTGCTACTAAACTGTTCCATAAAAAGAATCATGTAACTCTGGGAGATGAATTCACATATCACAAAGCAGTTTCTCAGAAAGCTTCTTTCTAGTTTTTTTTGGAGGATATTTCCTTTGTCACCTGAAGTTTCAATGTGCTCCAAAGTATGACTTGCAGATTCCATGAAAACAGTGTTTGCAAACTGCTCTATGGAAATAATGGTGTAACTCTGTGAGATGAATTCATAAATCACAAATCAGTTTCTCAGAAATCTTCTTACTAGTTTTTGTCTGAGGATATTTCCTGGTCACCATAAGCTTCGAAGTGCTCCTAAATATACCATTGCAGATTCCAAGAAAAGAGTGTTAGCAAACTGACCCATGAAAAGAAAGGTGTAACTCTGAGAGATGAACTCACACATTAAAAAGAACTTTCTCAGAAAGCTTATTTCTATTTTTTGTCTGAGGATATTTCCTTTGTCACCATAGGCTTCAATGCGATCCAAAATATCCCTTCTCAGATTCCCCAAAACAGTGCTACCAAACTGATACAGAAAAGAATCATTTACTCAGTGGGAAGAATTAACATATCAAAAAACGGTTTCTCACAAAGCTTCATTTAGTTTTGCATGAGGGTATTTCCTTTGTCACCTTAAGCTTCAATGCACTCTCAAATATACCTTTGTAGATTCCATGAAAACAGTGTTAGCAAACTACTCAATGAAAAGAACAGTGTCACTCAGTGAGATGAATTCACACATCACAAAGCAGTTACTCAGAAAGTTTCTTTCTAGTTTTTATCTGAGGGGAGTTCCTTTTTCACCATAGGCCTCCAAGCACTCCTGAATATCCCTTTGCAGATTCCACGAAAACAGTGTTAGTCAATTGCTCCCTGGAAAGAATGGTGTAACTCTGTGAGATGAACTCACACATCACAATGCAGATTTTTCAGAAAGCTTCCTTCTAATTTTTATCTGAGGATACTTATTTTGTCACCATAGGCTTCAATGAGATCCAAAATATCCCCCCTCCTGCAATACCCCAAAAACAGTGCTGCCATAATGATTCATGACAATAATTGAGTATCTCTGTGAGATGAATTCACACGTTAAAAGTAACTTCTCAGGAAGCTACTTTCTCTTTTTTATCTGAGGATATTTCGTTTTTCAGCATAGGCCTCAATGTACTCCCAAATATCCCTTTGCAGATTTCACGAAAACAGTGTTACCAACAGCTACATGCAAAGAGAGAAAGAAAGGTGTAACCCCGTGAGTTGAATTCTGACATCACAAAGCAGTTTCTCCTACAGCTGCTTTCTAATTTTTATCTGAGGATATTTCCTCTGTCACGATAGGTTTCAATGCGATCCAAAATATCCCTTTTCATATTCCCCAAAAACAGTTCTGCCTAAGTGATCCATGAAAAGAATCATGTAACTCTGTGAGATGAATAACACATCACAAAGTGATTACTCAGAAAGATTCTTCCTACGTTTTCTATGAGGACGTTTCTTATGGCACCAAAATTTTCAATGCACTCCAAAATATCCCTTTTAAGATACCAAGAAAACAGAGTTAGCAAACTGTTTGATGAAAACAATAGTGTAACACTGTGAGAGGAATTCACGCAACACAAAGCAGTTTCTCAGATAGCTTCCTTTTCCTTTGTCAATGAGGATGTCTGCTTTGTCATCTTAGGCTTCAATGCCCTCCCAAATATCCTATAGCAGATTCCACGATAACAATGTTATCAAACTGCTAAAAGAAAAGGACAGCATAACTCTGTGTGATGAATTCACACATTACAAAACAGTTTCTCAGAAAGCTTCTTTTTGGTTTATCTATGAGTATATTTCCTTTGTTACCAAAAACTTCAATGTGCTAAGAAATATCAGAGTGCAGATTCCAAGAAAAAAGTGTAAGCAAACTGCTCAATACAAAGTACAGTGTAACTCTGTGAGTTGAATTCACACGTCACAAAGCAGTTTCTCAGAAAGCTTCCTTCTAGTTTTTATCTGAGCATATTTCATTTCTCACTGTAGGCCTGAATGTACTCCCAAATATCCCTTTGCAGATTCCACACAAACAGTGTTAGCAAACTGCTCCATGAAAATAGAGGTGTAACTCTGTGAGGTGAATTCACACATCACAAAGTAGTTTCTCAGACAGCTTCTTTTTGGTGTTTGTCTGAGGATAATACCTTTGTCACCATAGGCTTCAATGTGCTCCCAAATATCCTATTGAAGATTCCATGAAAACAGTATTAGCAAACTGCGCCATGAAAATAGAGGTATAGCTCTGTGAGATGAATTCACACATCACAAAGATCTTTCTCAGAAAGCTTCTTTCTAATTTTTATCTGAGGATACTCCCTTTGTCATGATAGGCTTCACTACGATCCAAACTATCCCTTCTCAGATTCCCTAAAAACAGTGCTACCAAACTGATCCATGAAAAGAATCGTGTAACTCTGTGAGATGAATTAACACATCACAAAGCAGTTTTCTCAGAAAGCTTCTTTCTAGTTTTCATATGAGGATATTTCCTTTCTCACCATAAGCTTCAATGCACTCTGAAATGTCAAATCGCAGATTCCAAGAAAATAATGTTAGCAAACTGTTCCACGAAAAGAACAGAGTAACTCTGTGAGATGAAATCATGCATCAAAAAGGAGTTTCTCAGAAAGATGGTTTCAAGTTTTTACCTCAGTATATTTCCTTTTTCACCATAGGCCTCAATGCACTCCCAAATATCCTATTGCAGATTAAACGAAAACAGTGTTATCAAACTACTCAGTGAAAAGAACCATGTAATTCTCTGAGATGAATTCACACATCACAAAGCAGTTTCTCAGAAAGCTTCTTTCTAGTTTTCATCTTAGTGTATTTCCTTTTTTCTATAGGCCTCAATGCACTCCCAAATATCCCATTGCAGATTCAAGGAAAACAATATTAGCAAACAGTTCCATGAAAAGAAAGGTGTAACGCTGTGAAATGAATTAACACATAACAATGTCCTTTCTCAGAAAGCTTCTTTCTACTTTTTTTTCTGAGGATATTTGTCACCATGGTCTTCAATGCGATCCAAAATATCCCTTCTCAGATTCCCCAAAAACAGTGCTACCAAACTGTTCCATGAAAAGAATCATGTAACTCTGTCAGATGAATTAACACAACACAAAGCGGTTTCTCAGAAAGCTTCCTTCTAGTTTTCATCTGAGGATATTTAATTTATCACCATAGACCTCAAAGCGCTCCCATATATCCCTTTGCAGATACCACGAAAACAGTGTTAGCAAACTGCTCCATGAAAAGAACAGTGTAACTCTGTGACATGAATTGACACTTCACAAAGCAGTTTCTCAATAAGTGTCTTTCTAGTTTTTATCTGAGGATATTTCCTATTTTGCCATAGGCCTCAAGGTGCTCCCAAATATCGCTTTGCAGATTCCACATAAACAGTGTTAGTGAACTGCTCCATGGAAAGAAAAGTGACTCCATGAGATGAGTTCACAAATTATAAAGCAGTTTCTCAGAAAGCTTCATTCTATATTTAGTCTGAGGATATTTCATTTGTCACCATAAGCTTCAAAGTGCTCCAAAATATCCCATTGCAGATTCCAAGAAAACAGTGTTAGTAAACTGCTCAATGAAAAGAACAGTGTAACTCTGTGAGATGAATTCACACTTCACAAATAAATTTCTCAGAATGCTACTTTCTAGTTTTTGAGAGTATTTCCTATGTCACCATAGGCTTGCATGCGTTCCAAAATATCCCTTCTCAGATTCCCCTAAAACAGAGTTACAAAAGTGATATATGAAAAGAATCATGTAACTCTGTGAGATGAATTAATATATCACAAAACAGCTTCTCAGAAAGATTCTTTCTCATTTTTATCTGAGGATATTTAATTTTTCACTATAACTCTCAATGCACTCCCAAATATCCCTTTGCCGATTCCACAACAACACTGGTAGGAAACTGTTCCTTGAAAAGAAAGGTAACTCTGTGAGATGAATTCACACATCACAAAGAACTTTCTCAGAAAGCTTCTTTCTAGTTTTTATCTGAGGATTTTTTCTTTGTCACCATAGGCTTCAAAGTGAAAAAATGTATCCCTTCTCAGATTCCCCAAATCGAGATATCAAACTAATCTATGAAAGTAATCATTTAACTCTGTCAGATGAATTAACATATCATAAAGTGGTTTCTCAGAAAGCTTCTTTCTAGTTTTTATATGAGGGTATTTCCTTTGTCATCATAGGCTTCAATGAGATCCAAAGTATCTCTCCTCACATTCCCCAAAAACAGTGCTACCAAACTGATCCATGAAAAGAATCATGTAACTCCATGAGATGAATTCACACATTGCAAAGCAGTTTCTCAGAAGTCTTCTTTCACGTTTTACCTGAGGATATTTAGTTTTTCACCATAGGCGTCAATGCCCTCCCAAATATCCATTTACAGATTCCATGACAACAGTGTTAGCAAATGACTCCATGAAAAGAAAGGTGTAACTCTATGAGATGAATTCACACATCACAAAGAACTTTCTCAGAAAAGTAATTTATAGTTTTCATCTGAGGATATTTCCTTTGTCACCGTAGGCTTCAATGGGAGCCAATGTATCCTTTCTCAGATTTCCCAAAAGCAGTGATGCCAAACTGATCCATGAAAAGAATCATGTAACTCCGTGAGATGAATTAACACATCACAAATCGGTTTCTCAGAAAGCGTTTTTCTACTTTTTCTATGAGGATATTTCCTGTATCACCATAGGCTTCAAGGTGCTCCGAAATACTCCATTTAAGATTCCAAGAAAACAGTGTTAGCAAACTGCTCAATGAAAAGAACAGTGTATCACTGTGAGATGAATTCACACATCACAAAGCAGTTTCTTTGAAAGTTTCTTTTTGGTTTATCAATGAGATTATTTCCTGTGTCACCATAGGCTTCAATGCACTCCCAAATATTCTACTGCAGATTCCACGGAAACAGTGTTATAAAACTACTCAATGAAAAGAATGGTGTAACTATGTGAGATGAATTCACACATCACAAAGTAGTTTCTCAGAAAGCATCTCTTTTGTTTATCTATGAGGATATTTCCTTTGTCACAATAAGCTTAAATGCCCTTCAAAATATCCCACTGTAGACTCCAGGAAAACAGTTAGCAAGCAGCTAAATGAAATGAACAGTGTAAATCTGTAAGATGAATTCACACATCACAAAGCAGTTTCTCAGAAAGCTTCTTTCTACTTTTTCTCTGAGGATATTTCCTTTTTCACCATAGGCCTCAATGTGCTCCTAAACATCACTTTGCAGATTCCACAAAAATTGTGTTAGAAATCTGCTCCATGAACAGAAAGGTGATACTCTGTGAAGTGAATACACACATTACAAAGAAGTTTCTGAGAAAGTTTCTTTCTAGTTTTTATCTGAAGATATTTCCTTTGTCACCCTAAGCTTCAATGTGATCCAAAATATCCTTTCTCAGATTCACCAAAAACAGTGCAGCCAAACTGCTCCATGAAAAGAATGGTGTAACTATGTGAGTTGAATTCACACATCACAAAGCTGTGTCTCAGACAGAATCTTTCTAGTATTTATCTGAGGATATTTCCTTTTTCTCCATATTCCTCAATGCACTCCAGAATATCCCGTTGCAGATTCCACGAAAAAAGTGATAGCAAACTTCTCAATGAAGAGAACGGTGTAACTCTGTGATATTAATAGACACGTCACAAAGTAGTTTCACAGACAGCTTCTTTCTTGTATTTGTATGAGTATATATACTTTTTCAACTTATACCTCAATGCACTCACGAATATCCCTTTTCAGATTCCATGAAATTAGTATTAGCAAACTGTTCCATGAAAGAAAAAGTGTAAATCTGTGAGATGAATTCACACATCACAAAGCAGTTTCTCAGAAAGATTTTTTTGGTTTTTCTCTGAGGATATTTCCTCAGTCACCATAAGGCTTCAATGCACTCCCAAATATTCTATTGCAGATTCCGTGAAAACAGTGTTAGCAAACTTCCCCATGAAAAGAAAGGTGTAACTCTGTGAGGTGAAATCACACATCACAAAGAACTTTCTCAGTAAGCTTCTTTCAATTTTTTATCTTAGGATGTTTCTTTTGTCACCATAAGCTTCAATGTGATCCAAAATGTCCCCTCTGAGATTCCTCAAAAACAGTGCTACCAAACAGTTTCATGAAAATAATCTTGTAACTCTGTGAGATGAGTTCACAAATCACAAAGCTATTTCCCAGAAAGTTTCTTTCTAGTTTTTGTCTGAGGATATTTCCTTTGTCACCATAACCTTCAATGTGCTCCAAATTATCCCTTTGCCGATTCCATGAAAACAGTGTTAGCAAACTGCTCAATGAAAAGAATGGTGTAACTCTGTGAAGCGAATTCACACATCACAAAGCAGTTTCCCAGAAAGCTTTTTTCTAGTTTTTATCTGAGGATATTTCCTTTTTCGACATAGGCCTCAATACACTCCCAAATATCCCTTTGCAGATTGTATGAAAACAGTTTTAGCAAAGTGTTCAATGAAAAGAATGGTGTATTCTGTGAGATTAATTCACACATCACAAAGCAGTTTCTCATAAAGCTTCTTTCTAGTTTTCATCTTAGGATATTTCCTTAGTCATCATAGGCTTCAATGCAAACCAAAATATCCCTTCTCAAATTTCCCAAATACAGTGCTACCAAAATGTTCCATGAAAAGAATCATGTAACTCTGTGAGATGAATTCACATATCACAAAGCAGTTTCTCAGAAAGCTTCTTTCTAGTTTTTATATAAGGGTATACACTTTGTCACCATTGGCTTCAATGAGCTAAAAAATATCCCTTTTCAGATTTCAAGAAAACAGTGTTAGCAAACTGCCCCAAGAAAAGAAAGGTGTAACTCTGTGAGAAGAATTCACACACTACAGAGAACTTTCTCAGAGAGCTTATTTCTATTTTTTATCTGAGGATTTTTCCTTTGTCACCATAGGCTTCAATACGATCCAAAATATCCCTTCTCAGATTCCCCAAAACAGTGCTACCAAACTGATCCAGAGAGGAATCGTTTAGCTCAGTGGGAATAATTAATACATCACAAAGTGGTTTCTCAGAAAGTTTCTTTTCATTTTTTGTATGAGTGTAATACCTTTGTCAACTTAAGCTTCAATGCACTCTGAAATATAACTGCAGATTCCATGTAAACAGTGTTAGGAAATTACTCAATGAAAAGAACAGTGTCACTCAGAGAGATGAATTCATACATCACAAAGGAGTTTCTCAGAAAGTTTCTTTCTAGTTTTTATCCAGAGATATTTCCTTTTTCACCATAGGCCTCCATGCACTCCCAAATATCCCTTTGCAGATTCCATGAAAACAGTGTTAGCAAACTGCTCCCTGGAAAGAATAGTGTAACTCTGTAAGATTAATTCACACATCACAAAGCAGATTCTCAGAAAGCTTCTTTCCAGTTTTTAACTGAGGATATTTCTTTTGTCACCACAGGCTTCAATGAGATCCAAAATATCCCTTCTCTGATTCCCCAAAAACAGTGCTACCATAATGATTCATGAAAATAATTGTGTATCTCTGTGAGGTGAATTCACACGTTACAAAGTAGTTTCTCAGAAAGCTGCTTTCTCGTTTTCACCTGAGGATATTTTGTTTTTCACCATACGTCTCAATTGCTCCTAGCTATCCCTTTGCAGATTCCATGAGAACAGTGTTACCAACAGCTCCATAAAAAGAAAGAAATGTGTAATTCTGTGAGATGAATTCAGGCATCACAAAACAGTTTCTTCTAAAGTTTCTTTCTAATTTTTATCTGAGGATATTTCCTTTGTCACCACAGACTTAAATGTGATCCAAAATATCCCTTTTCAGAATCCCCAAAAACAGTGCTGCCTAAGTGATCCATGAAAAGCATCGTGCAACACTGTGAGATGAATTAACACATCATAAAGCAGTTTCTCAGAAAGCTTCTTTCTACCTTTTCTATGAGGATGTTTCCTATGTCACCATAATTTTCAATGCACTCCAAAATATCCCTTTTAAGATTCCAAGAAAACAGAGTTAGCAAACTGCTCAATGAAAACAACAGGGTAATACTGTGAGAGGAATTCACACAACACAAAGCAGTTTCTTAGAAAGTTTCGTTTTCCATTATCTATGAGGATATATGCTTTGTCACCATGGGCTTCAATGCACTCCCAAATGTCCTATAGCAGATTCCATGATAACAGTGTTATCAAACTGCTAAATGAAAAGAGCAGTGTAACTCTGTGAGATGAATTCACATATCACAAAGCACTTTCTCAGAAAGCTTCTTTTTGTTTCATCTATGAGTACATTTCCTTTGTCACCATAAAGTTCAATGTGCTAAGAAATATCAGAGTACAGATTCCAAGAAAACAGTGTAAGCAAACTGCTCAATGCAAAGTACAGGGTAACTCTGTGAGTTGAATTCACACGTCACAAAGCAGTTTCTCAGAAAGCTTCCTTCTAGTTTTTATCTGAGGATATTTCATTTCTCACGGTAGGCTTGAATGTACTCCCAAATATCACTTTGCAGATTCCACAAAAACAGTGTTAGGAAGCTGCTCCATGAAAATAGAGGTGTAACTCTGTGAGATGAAATCACACATCACAAAGTAGTTTCTCAGACAGCTTCTTCTTGGTGTTTGTCTGAGGATAATTCCTTTGTAACCATAGGCTTCAATGTGCTCCCAAAAATCTTATTGAAGATTATATGAAAACAGTATTAGTAAACTGCTCCATGAAAACAAAAGTGTATCTCTGTAAGATGAATTCACACATCAAAAAGAACTTTCTCAGAAAGCTCCTTTATAGTTTTTTTCTGAGGATATTTCCTTAGACACCATAGACCTCAATGATATCCAAAGTATCCCTCCTCAGATTCCCCAAAAACAGTGCTTACAAACTGATCCATGAAAAGAATCATGTAACTCATTGAGATGAATTCACAAATCACAAAACAGTTTCTCAGAAAATGTCTTTCTAGTTTTTGTCTGATTATATTTCCTTTTTCACAAAAAGTTTCAATGTGCTCTGAAATATCTCATTGCAGATTCTGAAAAATCAGTGTTAACAAACTGCTCAATGAAAGGAAGAGTTTAACTCTGTGAATTGAATTCACACATCACAAAGAAGTTTCTCAGAAAGCTTCATTTTGGTTTTCCTATGAGGATATTTCCTTTTTCACTGTAAGCCTCAATGCATTCCCAAATATCCCTTTGCTGATTCCACGAGAACTGTGTTAGCAAACTCCCCCATGAAACAGAAAGTGTAACTCAGTGAGATGGATTCATACATCACAAAGAACTTTCTCAGATAGACTCTTTCTAGTTTTTATGTGAGGATATGTCCTTAGTCACCATAGTCTTCAAAGCGATCCAAAGTATCCCTTCTTAGATTCCCCAATAACAGTGCTACCAAACGGATGCATGGAAACAATCTTGTAACTCTGTCAAATAAATTAACACATCCCAATGCGATTTCTCAGAAAGTTTCTTCCTAGTTTTTATATGAGGATATTTCCTTTGTCAAAAGAAGCTTCAATGTGCTTCGAAATATCCCATTGCAGATTCCAAGAAAACAGTGTTAGCAAGCTGCTCAATGAAAAGAACAGGTTAATTCTCTGACATGAATTCACACATCACAAAGCAGTTTGTCTGAAAGTTTCCTTCTAGTTTTTGTCTGAGGATATATCCTTTTTCACACTAAGGTTCAATGTGCTCAGAAATATGCCATTGCAGATTCCAAGAAAACAGTGCTAGCAAATTGCTCTATGAAAATGACAGTGAAACTCTGCATTGAACTCAAACATCACAAAGCTGATTCTCAGAAAGATTCTTTCTAGTTTTTCTATTAGAATATTTCCTTTTTCACTATTGGCCTCAATGCACTCCCGTATATCCATTTGCCAACTCCACAAAAACAGTGTAACCAAACTTCTCCATGAAAAGAAAGGTGTAGCTATGTGAGATGAATTCACACATCACAAAGAACTTTCTCAGAAATCTTCTTTATAGTTTTTATCTGAGGATATTTCCTTTGTCACCATAGGCTTCAATGTGATCCAAAATATCCCTTCTCAGATTCCCCCAAAACAATGCTATCATACTGATCCATGAGGAGAATCGTGTAACACTGTCCGATGAATTCACAAATCACAAAACAATTTCTCAGAACGTTTCTATCTAGTTTTTGTCTGAGGATATTTGCTAATTCACAATAAGCTTCAATGTGCTCTGAAATATCCCATAGTAGATTTCAAGAAAACAGTGTTAGCAAACTTCTCAATGACTAGAACAGTGTAACTCTGTGAATTGAATTCACACATCACAGAGCAGTTTCTCAGAAAGCTTCTTTTTGGTTTCTCTATGGGGATATTTCCTTTGTCACCATAGGCTTCAATGCACTCCCAAATATCCTATTGCAGACTCCAGGAAAACAGTGTTATCATACATTTCAAAGAAAAGAATTGTGTAACTCTGTGAGAAGAATTGACCCATAACAAACCAGTTTCTCAGAAAGCTTCTTTGCAGTATTGTAGTTTTTATCTGAGGATATTTCCTTTTTTACCATAGGCCTCGGTGCACTCCCAGATATCCCTTTGCAGATTCCATGAAAACAGTGTTAGCACACTGCTCCATGAAAACAAAGGTGTAACTCTGTGAGACGAATTCACACATCCCAAAAGCCTTTCTCAGAAAGCTTCTTTCTAGTTGTTATTTGAGGATAATTTCTTTGTCACCCTAGGCTCAATGTTATCCAAAATATCCCTACTCAGATACCTGAAAAACAATGCTAAGAAATTGATCCATGAAAAGAATCGTGTAACTCTGTGAGATTAATTAACACATCACACCGCAGTTTCTCAGAAAGCTTCTTTCTAATATTTATATGAATGTATTTCCTTTGTCAATGTAAGATTCAATGCACTCTGAAGTATCCCATTGCAGATTCCACAAAAAGTGTTAGCAAACTGCTCCATGAAAATAAAGGTGTAAATCTGTGAGATGAATTCACACATCTCTAAGAACTTTCTCAGAAGTCTTCTTTCTAGTTATAATCTGAGCATATTCCCTTTCTCACCGTAGGCTTCAATGTGATCCAAAACAACTGTTCTCAGATTCCCCAAAAACAGTGCTATCAAACCGACCCATGAAAAGAATTGTGTAACTCTGTGAGAAGAATTAACACATCATAAAGCAGTTTCTCAGAAAGTATCTTTCTAATTTTTGTCTGAGGATGTTTTCTTATTCACAATAAATTTCAATGCACTCCAAAATATCCCATTGCAGAGTCCAAGAAAACAGTGTTAGCAAATTACTCAATGAAAGAACAGTGTAACTCTGTGAGATGAATTTCCACATCACAAAGCCATTTCTCAGAAAGCTTCCTTTTGGTCTTTATCTGAGGATATTTCCTTTGTCACCATAGACTTCAGAGCACTCCCAAATATCCTTTTGCAGATTCCACGAACACAGTGTTATCAAACTGCTCAATGAAAAGAATGGTGTAACTCTGTGAGATGAATTCACACACCAAAAGCCGTTTCTCAGAAAGCATCTTTCTAATTTTGATCTGAGGATTTTTCCTTTTTCAATATAGGCCTCAATACATCCCAAATATCCCTTTGCAGATTCCATGAAAACAGTGTTAGTGAGCTGCTCCATGAAAGGAAAGGTGTAACTCTGTGAGATGAATTCACACATCACAAAAAACTTTATCAGAAAGCTTCTTTCTAGTTATTATCTGAAGATGTTTCCCTTCTCACCATAGGCTTCAATGTGATCTGAAATATCACTTCTCAGTTCCCCAAAAACAGTGCTACCACAAAGATCCATGAAACGGATCTTGTAACTCTGGGAGATGAATTAACATGAAAAGAACACTGTAATTCTGCGAGATGATTTCACACATCACAAAGCAGTTTCTCAGAAAGCTTCTTCTTGGTTTCTTTCTTGTTCAGGCAATCTGAAAAGGAATAATTTGGATCACATTGAAGCCTACGGTGACAAAGGAAATATCCTCAGATTAAAGCTATAAAGAAGCTTTCTGAGTAACTTCTTTGAGAGGTAGGAATTCATCTCACAGTGTTACACCTATCTTTTCATGGAGAAGTTTGCTATCACTGTTTTCATGGAATCTGCAGAGGGATATTTGGGAGCACATTGTGGCCTATAGTGAAAAAGGAAATATCCTCAGATAATAACTAGAAAGAAGCTTTCTGAGAAACTGCTTTGTGATGTGCGAGTTCATCTCACAGAGCTATACCATTCGTTTCATTGAGCAATTTGATTACACTTTTTACGTGCAATATGCAATAGGTTATTTCAGAGTGCATTGAAGCCCATGGTGAAAATGGAAATATCCTCAGACAAAAACTAGAAAGAAGATTTCTGAGAAACGGCTTTATGATGCGTTAGTTCATCTGACAGAATTACACAATTATTTTCATGTATCAGTTTGGTAGCACTGTTTTGGGGAATCTGAGAAAGGATATTTTGGATCACTTTAAAGCCTATGGTGATAAAGGAAATATCCTGAGATAAAAACTGTAAAGAAGATTTTTGAGGACCTTCCTTGTGATATGGGAATTCATCTCACAGAGATACATCATTGTTTTCATGGAGCAGTTTGCCAACCGAGTTTTCATGGAATCTGCAAAGGGATATTTGGGAGCGTATTGAGGCCTATGGTGAAAAAGGAAATTTCCTCAGATGAAAACTAGAAAACTAGAAACAAGCTGTCTGAGAAACTGCTTTGTGATGTGTGAATTCAACTCACATATTTACACTATTTTTTTCAGTTTGTGAAAACTGTTTTCTTGGAATCAGCAATGGCATATTTTGGAGTGCACTGAAGTGTATTGTGAAAAAGGAAATATCCTCAGACAAAAACTAGAAAGAAGCCTTCTGAGAAACAGCTTTGTGATGTGTAAATTCATGTAAGAGTGTTGCACTGTTGTTTTCATTGAGCAGTTTGCTAACACTGTTTTCTTGGAATCTGCGATGGGATATTTAGGAGTGCACTGAAGCTTATTGTGAAAGAGGAATTATCCTCAGACAAAAACTAGAAAGAAATTTTCTGAGAAACTGCTTTGTTATTTTTGAATTCATCTCACAGAGTTACAAGATTGAGGCCTAAGGTGAAAAAGGAAATAACCTCAGAAAATAACTAGAAAGAACCTTTCTGAGAAACTGCTTTGTGATTATTTAATTCATCTCACAGAGATACATGATTCTATTCATGGATCAGTTTGGTAGCACTGTTTTTGGGGAATATCAGAAGCCATGTTTTGGATGACATTGAAGCCTATGGTGACTAAGGAAATATCCTCAGATAAAAACTAGGAAGAAGCTTTCTGAGAAAGTTCCTTGGGAAGTGTGAATTGATTTCACAGAGTTGCACCATTGTTTTCATGGAGCAATTTGCTAACAGAGTTCTCATGGAATCTGCAAAGGGATATTTGGGAGCGCATTGAGGCCTATAATGAAAGAGTAAATATCCTCCAATGAAAACTAGAAAGAGGATTTGTGAGAAAATGCTTTGGATATGTGAATTCATCACACAGAGTTACACCATTCTTTCCATGGTGCAGTTTGATAACACTGTTTTCGTGGAGTCTGCAATAGGATATTTGGGAGTGCCTTGAACCCCATGGTGACAAAAGAAATATCCTCATAGAAAAAACAAAAGGATGTCTTCTGAGAAATGGCTCTTTGAGCTGTGAATTCAGCTCACAGAATTACACTGTTCTTTTCATTGAGCAGTTTGCTAACACTGTTTTCTTGGAATCAGCAATGGGATATTTTGAAGTTCATTGAAGCTTATTGTGAAAAAGGAAATATCCTCAGACAAAAACTTCTAGTTTCTTTCTAAGAAACTTTCAGAGAAACTGCTTTGTGATCTGTGAATTCATCTCACAGAGTTACATGATTCTTTTCATGGATCAGTTTGATAGCACCATTTTGGGGAAACTTAGAAGGGTTATTTTGGATCACATTGAAGCTTATGGTGAGAAAGGAAATATCCTCATATAAAAACTAGAAAGAAGATTTCTGAGACGTGCTTAGAGATGTGTTAATTCATCTCACACAATTACACGATTCTTTTATCAGTTTGGTAGCACTGTTTTTGGGGAAACTGAGAAGGGATATTTTGGATCGCATAGAAGCCTATGGTGACTAAGGAAATATCCTCAGATAAATACTAGAAAGAAGACTTCAGATAAAGTTCTTTGTGATGTGTGAATCCATCTCTCAGAGTTACACCTTTCTTTTCATGGAGTAGTTTGCAAACACTGTTTTCGTGGAATCTGCAAACGGACATTTTTGAACACATTGTGGCCTATAGTGAAAAGGGAAATATCCTCATATAAATACTAGAAAGAAGCTTTCTGAGAAACTGCTTTGTGATGTGTGAATTCATCTCACAGAGCTACAGCGTTCTTTTCATTGAGGAGTTTGATAACACTTTTTGCGTGCAATCTGCTATAGGATATTTGGAAGTGCGTTGATGCCTATGGTGACAAAGGAAATATCCTCAGATAAATATGAAAAAGAAGCTTTCTGAGAAACTGTTTTTTGTTTTGTCAAATCATCTCATGGAGTTACACTGATCTTTTCACTGAGCAGTTTGCTAACACTGGTTTCTTGGAATCTACAATGGCCATTTCAGAGTGCATTGAAGCTAATTGTGAAAAGGAAATATCCTCAGACAAAAAGTAAATAGAAGCTTTCTGAGAAACTGCTTTGTGATGTGTGAATTCATGTCAGAGAGTTATACTGTTCTTTTCATCGAGCAGTTTGCTAACACTGTTTACTTGGAATCTGCAATGGGATATTTTGGAGTGCATTGAAGCTTATGGTGACAAAGAAAATATCCTCATATAATAACTAGAAAGTAGTTTTCTGAGGAACCGTTTTGTGAATTCATCTCACAGAGTTACCGGATTCTTTTCAAGGAAAAGTTTGGTAGCACTGTTTTTGGGGAATCTGAGAAGGGATATTTTGGGTTGCATTGAAGCCTATGGTGTCTAAGGAAATATCCTCAGATACAAATGGAAAAGAAGCTTTCTGAGAAAGTTCTTTGTGATGTGTGAATTTATCTCACTGAGAGAGACATTTCCTTTCATGGAGCAGTTTGATAACACTGTTTTCATGGAATGTGCAAAGGGATATTTGGGAGTGCATTGATGCCTATGGTGACAAAGGAAATATCTTCACGGAAAAACCAAAAAGTAGCTTTCTGAGAATCTGCTTTCTGACGTGTGAATTCAACTCAGAGAATTACACTGTTTCATTCATCTAACAGAGTTACACTGTTCTTTTCAATGAGCAGTTTGCTAACACTACTTTCTTGGAATCTGCAATGCTATATTTCGGAATGCATATCACAAGAACAGAAAACCAAATGCCGCATGTTCTCACTCATAGGTGGGAACTGAAAATGAGATCACTTGGACGAGGGAAGGGGAACATCACACACCAAGGCCTCTGATGGGGAGGGGGGAGAGGGGAGAGATTGCATTGGGAGTTATACCTGATGTAAATGATGAGTTGATGGGTGCTGATGAGTTGATGGGTGCAGCACACCAACATGGCACAAGTATACATATGTAACAAACCTGCATGTTGTGCACATGTACCCTAGAACTTAAAGTATAATAATAATTAAAAAAAAAGAAAAAGGAAATATCATCTGACAGTAACTAGAAAGAAGCTTTCTGAGAAATTACTTTGTCATTTGTGAATTCATCTCAGAGTTTCATGATCCTTTTCATGGAGCAATTTGGTAGCACTGTTTTTGGAGAATCTGAGAAGGGATATTTTGGATCATATTGAAGCCTATGGTGACAAAGAAAATATACTCATATAATAACCAGAAAAAAAGATTTCTAAGAAACTGCTATGAGAAGTGTTAATTCATCTCACAGTGTAACACGATTCTTTTCATGGATCAATCTGTTAGCACTGTTTCTGGGGAATCTGAGAAAGGATATTTTTTTAATGCCTTGAAGCCTGTGGTGACAAAGGAAATATCCTCAGATAAAAACTAGAAAGAACCTTTCTCTGAAAGTTCTTTGTGTTGCGTGAATTTGTCTCACAGAGTTACACCTTACTTTTCATGGAGCAGTTTGCTAACTCAGTTTTTGTGGAATCTGCAAAGGGATTCTTGGGAGTACTTTGAGGCCTATAGTGAAAAAGGAGATATCCTCATAGAAAAACTGGAAAGGAACTTTCTGAGAAACTGCTTTGTGGTGTTTGATTTTAACACAGAGAGTTGCACTGTTCTTTTCATGAGGTATTTTGCTAAAACTGCTTTCTTGGAATCCAAAATGGTATATTTTGGAGCGCAATGAAGCTTATTGTGGAAAAGGAAATATCCTCACACAAAAACTAGGAAAAACATTTCTGTGATACTGCTTTGTGATGTGTGAATTCATGTCAGAGAGATACCCTGTTCTTTTCATTGAGCAGTTTGCTAAAACACTGTTTTCTTGGAATCTGCAATGGGATATTTCAGAGCACATTGAAACCTATGGTGACAAAGGACGTATCCTTAGATAAAAACTAGAAAAAAGCAATCTGAGAAAGTTCTTTCAGATGTGTGCATTCATCTTACATAGTTACATGTTTCCTTTCATGGGGCAGTTTGCTAACACAGTTTTCGTGGAATCTACAAAGGGATATAAGGGAGTGCATTGAGGCCTATTTTGAAAAAAGAAATATCTTCATGGAAAAACCAAAATGAATCTTTCTGAGAAACTGCTTTGTGATGTCTGAATTCATCTAACAGAGTTACACCTTCCTTTTCATTGAGCAGATTGATAACACTGTTTTCATGTAATCTGCAATAAGATATTTGGGAACGCATTGAAGTCTATGTTGATAAAGGAAATATCTTCATAGAAAAAACAAAAAGAAGTATTCTGAGAGACCGCTTTGTGATGTGTGAATTCAATTCACAGAGTTACAATGTTTTTTTCATTGAGCAGTATGTTAACACTATTTTCTTGGAAACTGCAATGGGATATTACAGAGTGCATTGAAACTTGCTGTGGAAATGGAATCATCCTCAGACAAAAACTAGATAGATACTTTCTGAGAAACTACTTTGTGATTTGTGAATTCATTTCACAGAGTTACACAATTCTTTTCTTGCATCAGTTTGATCACACTTTTTGGGGAATCTGAGAAGGGATGTTTTGGATTGCATTAAAGCCTATGGTGAAAAAGGAAATATCCTCAGATAAAAACTAGAAAGAAGCTTTCTGAGAAAGTTCTTTGTGATGTGCGAATTCACATCACAGAGTTACACCTTTCTTTTCATTGAGCAGTTTGATAACACTGTTTTCTGGAATCTGCACTGGATTATTTCAGAGTGCATTGAAGCTTAGGGTGACAAACAAAATATCATCATATAAAAACTAGAAAGAGGTTTTATGAGAAACTGCTTTGTGGTGTGTTAATTCATCTCCCTGATTTACACGATTCTTTTCATGGATCAATTTGGTAGCACTGTTTTTGGGGAAACTTACAAGGGATATTTTGGATCACATTGAAGCCTATGATGACTAAGGAAATATCCTCAGATAAAAACTAGAAAGAAACTTTCTGAGAAAGTTCTTTGCAATGTGTGAATTCATCTCAAAGAGTTACACCTTTCTTTTCATGAAACAGTTTGCTAACATTGTTTTCGTGGAATCTGTAAAGGGATTTTTGGGAGTGCATTGAGACATATAGTGAAAAAGGAAACATCCTCAGATAAAAACTAGAAAGAAGCTTTCTGAGAAACTGCTTTGTGGTTTATGAATTCATCTCATGGTGTTACATGATTGTATTTATGGAGCAGTTTGGTAGCACTTTTTATGCAGAATCTGAGAAGGGATGTTTTGGATCACATTGAAGCCTATGGTGACAAAGGAAATATCCTCGGATAAAAAACAGAAAGAAGCTTTCTGAGAAACTGCTTTGTGTTGTGTGAATTCACCTCCCAGATTTACGGGTTTGTTTTCATGGAGCAGTTTGTTAACACTGTTTTCCTGAAATCTGCAAAGGGATATTTTGAAGCACATTGAGGCCTATAGTGAAAAAGGAAATATCCTCATAGAAAAAGTAGAAACAAGCTTTCTGAGAATCTGCTTTGTGATGATTGAATTAAAGGCACAGAGTTACACTGTCCTTTTCATGGAGCAGTTTGCTAACACTGTCTTCTTGAATCTGCAATGGCATATTTTAGAGCGTATTGAAATTTATGGTAACCAAGGAAATATCCTCATATAAAAACTAGAAAGAAGCCCTCTGAGAAACTGCTTTATGATATGTTAATCCACCTCACAGAGTTACACAATTCCTTTCATGGATCAGTTTGGTAACACTGTTTTTGGGGAATCTGAGAAGGGATATTTTGGATCACCATGAAGCCTATGTGACTAAGGGAATATCCGCAGATAAAAACTAGAAAGAAGCTTTCTGAGGAAGTTCTTTGGAATGTGTGAATTCATCTCACAGAGATACACCTTTCTTTTCCTGGAGCAGTTTGCACACACTGTTTTCGTGGAATCTGCAAAGGGATATGTGGGAGCACATTGAGGCCTATGGTGACTAAGGAAATATCCTCAGATAAAAACGAGACAGAAGATTTCAGAGAAACTGCTTTGTGATGGATGTATTCATCTCACAGAGCTATGCCTTGCTTTTCTTTGAGCCTTTTGATAACACTGTTTTTGTGGAGTCTGCCATAGGATATTTGGGAGTGCAATGAAGAATATGGTGACAAAGGAAATATCCTCATAGAAAAACCAAAAAGAAGCTTTCTGAGAAACCGCTTGGTGATGTGACAATTTATCTCACAGAGTTATACGATTATTTTCATGGATCAGTTTGGTAGCACTGTTTTAGGGGAACTTAAGAAGGGATATTTTGGATCTCATTAAAGCCTGTGGTGACTAAGGAAATATCCTCAGATAAAAACTAGAAAGCAGCTTTCTGAGAAAATTATTTGTGATATGTGAATTCATCTCACAAGGTTAACCTTTATTTTCAAGGAGCAGTTCGGTAACACTGTTTTGTGGAATAATACTGTTTTTGTGGAATATGCAAAAGGATATTTGGGAGCGCTTTGAGGACTATGGTGAAAAAGGAAATATCATCAGATAAAAACTAGAAAGAAACTTTCTGAGAAACTGCTTTGTGACGTGTGAATTCATCTCACAGAGCTACATCGTGCTTTTCTTTGAGTCCTTTGATAACACTGTTTTTGTGGAATCTGCAGTAGGATATTTGGGAGTGCATTGAAGCCTATGGTTGCGAAGGAAATATCCTCAGAAGAAAACTAGAAAGAAGCTTTCTGAGAAACTGCTTTTTGGTGTGTGAATTCATCTCACAGCGTTACACTGTTCTGTTCATTGATCAGTTTGCTAACACTGTTTGCTTGGAATCTGCAATGGGATATTTCAGAGGGCATTGAAGTTTACGGTGACAAAGGAAATATCCTGAGACAAAAACTAGAAAGAAGGTTCTGTTGCATGAGAACAGTGTTAGCAAACTGCTCCATGAAAAGGACAGTATAACTTTGTGAGATGAATTCACACATCACAAAGAATGTTGTCCAAAAGCTTCTTTCTTGTTTTTATCTGGGGATATTTCCATTTTCACCAGAGGACTCAGTGTGCTCCCAAATATCCCTTTGCAGATTTCATGAAAGCAGTGTTAGCAAATTGCTTCATGAAAAGAAAGGTGTAATACTGTGAGATAAATTCATACATCACAAAGAGCTTTCTCAAAAGTTTCTTTCTAGTTTTAATCTTGGGATATTTCCTTTGTCACCATATGCTTCAATGTAATTCTAATATCCCTACTAAGATTCCCCAAAAACAGTGCTACCAAACTGCTCCATGAAAAGAACAGTGTAGATCTGTGAAATGAATTCACACAACATAAAAAATTTTCTCAGAAAGCGTCTTTATGGTTTTTATCTGTGGATAATTTGTTTGTCACCATAGGCTTCAATGCACTCCCAAATACCCTATTGCAGATGCCACGAAAACGGTGTTATCAAACTGCTCAATGAAAAGAACATTGTATCTCTGTGAGATGAAGTCACATCACAACCAGTTTCTCAGAATGCTTCTTTCTAGTTTTTAATCTCAGGATATTTACTTTTTCACTATAGGCCTCTATGTGCTCCCCAATATCCCTGTGCAGATTTCACAATAACAGTTAGCAATCTACTCCAAGAAAAGACAGGTGTAACTCAGTGAGATGAATTAACACATCACAAAGCAGTGTTTCATAATTTTTCTTTCCAGTTTTATATGATTATATTTACTTTTTCAACATAGGCTTCAATGCGATCCAAAATATTCTTTCTCAGATTCCCCAAAAACGTTGCTAACAGACTGATCCATGAAAATAATCGTGGAGCTCTTTGAGATGAATTAAAACATCACAATGTCGTTTCTAAGAAAGCTTATTTCTTGTTTTTATATGAGGATATTTCCCTTTTCATCATAAGCTTCAATGCACTCTGAAATTCACCATTGCAGATTCCAAGAAACAGTGTCAACAAACTGCTCAATGAAAAGAACAGTGTAACACTGTGAGATGAATTCACAAATCACAAAGCAGTTTCTCTGAAAACTTCTTTCTACTTTTTATCTGAGGATATTACCTTTATCACCATAGGCCTCAAAACGCTCCCAAAAATCCTTTTTCAGATTCCAAGAAAACACTGTTAGCAAACTTCTCCATGAAAAGAAAGGTGTAACTCTGTGAGATGAATTCACACATCACAAAGAACTTTCTCAGAAAGCTTCTTTCTAGTTTTTATCTGAGGGTATTTCCTCTGTCACCATAGGCTTCTATGCGATCCAAAATATACCTCCTCAGATGCCCCAAAAAAGTGCTACCAAAATTCTCCATTAAAAGAATGTGTAACTCTGTGAAATGAATTCACAAAACTCAAAGCAGTTTCTCACAAAGCTTCCTTCTCCTTTTTGTCTGAGTATATTTCCCTTGCGACAATAAGCTACAACGCACTCCAAATTATCCCACTGCAGATTCCAAGAAAACAGTGTTAGCAAGCTGCTCAATGGAAAGAACAGTGCAATTCTCTTAGATGAATTCACACATCACAAAGCAATTTCTAAGAAATGTTCTTTTTCATTTGTATATGAGGATATTTCCTTTGTCACGATAGGCTTCAATGCACTCCCAAATATCCTACTGCAGATTCCATGAAAAAAGTGTTAGCAAACTGCACAATGAAAGGAATGGCATAGCTCTGTGAGATGAATTCACACGTCACAAAGCAGTTTCTCAGAAAGCTTCTTTTCAGTTTTTAATCTGAGGATTTTTTTTTCACTATAGTCCCCAATGTGCTCCCAAATATCCCTGTGCAGATTCCATGGAAACAGTGTTAACAAACTGCTCCATGAAAAGAAAGGTGTAACTCTGTGAGATGAATTCACACATCAGAAAGAACTTTCTCAGAAACCTTGTTTCTACTTCTTATCTGAGAATATTTCGTTTCTCAGTTTAGGCTTCAATGGGATCCAAAATATTCTTTCTCAGGTTCCCCAAAAATTGTGCTACTAAACTAATCCATGTGAAGAATCGTGTAACTATGTGAGATGAATTAACACATCAGAAAGGGGTTTCTCAGAAAGCTTCTTTCTAGTTTTTATATGACAACATTTCCTTTATCACCATAAGCTTCTATAGACTTAGAAATATCCCATTGCAGATTCCAAGAAAAGAATGTTAGCAAACTGCTCAATGAAAAGAACAGTGTAACTCTGTGAGATGAATTCAGTTATCACAAAGCAGTTTCTTAAGAAACATTTTTCTAATTTTTGTCTGAGGATATTTCCTTTTCCACCATAGGCCTCAATGGGCTCCCAAATATCCCTTTGCAGGTTATACAAAAACAGTGTTAGCAAACTGCTCAGTGAAAAGTACAGTGTAACACTGTGTGATGAATTCACACATCACAAAGAACATTCTCAGAAAGATTATTTCCTGTTTTTATCTGAGGATATTTCCTTTGTCACCATAGGCTTCAATGCCATTCAAAATATACCATCTCAGATTGCCCAAAAACAGTGCCACCAAACTGTTCTATGAAAAGAATCATGTAACTCTGTGAGATGAATTCATACATCACAAAGCAGTTTCTCAGAAAACTTCTTTATGCTTTTTCTGTAAGGATATTTCTTTTGTCACCATGGACTTTCATGCACTCCCTTATATCCTATTGCAGATTCCATGAAAACAGTGTCATCAAACTGGGCAAAAAAAAAGAACTTTGTACCACTGTGAGGTGAATTTGCACATCACAAAGCAGGTTCACAGAAAGCTTCTTTCCAGTTTTTTTCTAAGGATATTTCCTTTTTCACTATAGGCAACATTGTGCTACAAAATATCCCTGTGTAAATTCCACGAAAACATTGTTACCAAACTGCTCCATGAAAAGAAAATTTTAACTCAGTGAGATGAATTAACACATCATGAAGCAGTTTCTCAGAAAGCTTGTTTGCAGTTTTTACGTGAGCATATTTCCTTTGTCACCATAGTCTTCAATGTGATCCAAAATATCCCTTCTCAGATTCCCCAAAACACTGCTACAAAAATGATTCATGAAAAGAATCGTGTAGCTCTGTGAAATGAATTAACACATCACAAAGCAGTTTCTCAGAAAGCGTCTTTCTTGTTTTTAAATGAGGATATTTCCTTTGTCACCGTAATCTTCAATGCGCTCCAAAATATTCCACTGCAGATAGCAAGAAAACAGTTTTCACAAACTGCTCAATGAAAAGAACAGTGTAACTCTGTGAGATGAATTCACAAATCACAAATCAGTTACTTGGAAAGCTTCCTTCTAGTTTTTATCTGAGAATATTTCCTTTATCACCATAGGCCTCAAGTCACTCCCAAATATCCCTTTGCAGATTGCATGAAAACAGTGTTGGCACACTGGTTCATGAAAAGAAAAGTGTAACTCTGTGAGATGAATAGACACATTACAAAGAACTTTCTCAGAAAGCTTCTTTCTAGTTTTTATCTGAGGTTATTTCCTTTGTCACCATAGGCTTCAATGCGACCCAAAATATCCCTTCTCAGATACCCCCAAAACAGTGCTACCAAACTGATCCATGAAAAGAATCGTGTCACTCTGTAAGACGAATTAACTCTTCACAAAGCGGTTTCTCAGAAAGCTTTTTTCTAGTTTTTATCTGAGAATATTTCCCTTGTCACCATAGGCCTCAATGCACTGGCGAATATCCCTTTTCAGATTCCACGAAAACAGTGTTAGCAAACTGCTCCATGAAAAGAAAGGTGTAACTCTGTGAGGTGAATTCACACTTCAGAAAACAGTTTCTCATAAGCTTCTTTCTGGTTTTTGTCTGGGGATATTTCCTTTGTCACCATATTCTTCAATGTGCTCCCATATATCACTTAGCAGATTCCACAAAAACAGGATTTGAAAACTCCTCCATGAAAAGAAAACTGTATCTCTGTGAGATGAATTCACACATCATAGAACAGTTTCTCAGAAACCTTCTTTCTATTTTTTATGTGAGTATACATTTTTTTCCACTATGGGCCTCAATGCACTGCCAAATATCCCTTTACAGATTTCAAAAAACAGTGTTAGCTAACTTCTCCATGAAAAGAAAGGTGTAACTGTATTGGATGAATTCACACATCACAATGAACTTTGTCAGAAAGTTTCTTTCCAGTTCTTATCTGATACTATTTCGTTTGTCACCGTATTCATCAAAACAATCCAAAATATCCCTTCTCAGATTCCCCAAAACAGTGCTACCAAACTGATCTATGAAAATAATCCTGTAACTCTGTGAGATGAATTAACACATCACAAAATGGTTTGTTAGAAAGCTTCTTTCTAGTTTTTATATGAGGATATTTCCTTTGTCACCCTAAGCTTCAATGCACTCTGAAATATCAGATTGCAGATACCAAGAAAATAGTGGTAGCAAACTGCTCAATGAAAAGAACAGTGTAACTCTGTGAGATGAATTCACACATCACAAAGAGGTTTCTCAGTAGGGTTCTTTCGGGTTTTTGTCTGAGGATATTTCCTTTTTTGTGATCAGCCTCAACTCACTCCCAAATATCCCTTTGCAGATTCCACGAAAACAGTGTTAGCAAAGTGCTCCATGAAAAAAAGTTGTAACTCTGTGAGATGAATTCACACATCACAAAGAACTTTTGCATAAAGCTTCTTTCTAGTTTTTATCTCAGGATATTTTCTTTTTCACCATAGGATTCAATGAGATCCAAATTATCCCTTCTCAGATTGCCCAAAAAAAGGGCTATCAAACTTACCCATGAAAAGAATCGTGTAACTCTGTGAGATGAGTTATCTCTTCACAAAGTGGTTTCTCCAAAAGGTTTTTCTTGTTTTATTCTGAGGATATTTTCTTTGCCACCATAGACCTCAATGCTATCCAAAATATCGCTTCTTAGATTCCCCAAAAATAGTGCTACCAAACTGCCCCATGAAAAGAATCGTGTAACACTGTGACATGAATTCACAAATAACAAAGCAGTATTTCAGAAAGCTTCCTTCTAGTTATTGTCTGAGGATAGTTCCTTTTTTCACCATAGGCCTCAATGCACTCACGAATGTCCCTTTGCAGATTCCACGAAAACAGTGTTAACAAAGAGCTCCATGAAAAGAAAGGTGTATCTCTGTGAGTTGAATTCACACATCACAAAACAGTTTCTCAGAAAGTTTCTTTCTGGTTTTTGTCTGGGGATATTTCCTTTGTCACCATATTCTTCAATGAGCTCCCAAATATGCTATTGCAGATTCCACTAAAACAGTGTTATCAAACTCCTCAATTTAAACAACCGTGTATCTCTGTGAGTTGAATTCACACATCCAAAAGTAGTTTCTCAGATATCTTCTTTCTATTTTTTTTCGGAGGACATTTCCTTTTTCACCATAGGCCTGAAAGCGCTCCCATATATCACTTTGCAGTTTCCACAAAAACAGGGATTGCAAACTGCTCCATGAAAAAAAAAAGGTGTAACTCTGTGAGATGAATTCACACATCACAGATAACTTTTTCAGAAAGCTTCTTTCTAGCTTTTATCTCAGGATATCTCCTTTTTCACCATAAGCATCAATGCAGTCCAAATATCCCTTCTCAGATTCCCCAAAAACAGTGCTACCAATCTTCTCCATGAAAAGTACGGTGTAACCCTGTGAGATGAATTCAAACATCACACAGTTGTTTCTCATAAATCTTTTTAGTTTTTGTCTGAGGATATTTCCTTTTTCACTGTTTCCCTCAATGCACTCACAAATATCACTTTGCAGATTCCATGACAATAGTGTTTGCAAACTTCCCCAGGAAAAGTAAGGTGTAAGTCTGTGAGTTGAATTCACACATCACAAAGAAGTTTCTCAGAAATTTTCTTTTTGGTGTTTTTCTTAGGATATTTCCTTTGTCACCATAGGCTTCAATTCGTTCCGAAATATCCTATTGCAAATTCCACAAAAACAGTGTTATACTGCTCAATGAAAACAACAGTGTATCTCTGTGAGATGAATTCACATATCCAAAATTGCTTCTCAGAAAGCTTTTTTCTAGATTTTATCTGAGGATATTTACTTCTTGACCATAGGCCTCAGTGCAATCTGGAATGTCCATTCGCAGATTCAACGAAAAAATTGTAGCACACTTCTCAATGAAAAGAACAGTGTAACTCTTTGAGGTTAATTCACACATGACAAAGAAGTTTCTCAGAAAGTTTCTTTCTAGATTTTATCTGAGGATATTTCCTTTGTCACCACAGGCTTCAATGTGATCCGAAATATTCCTTCTCAGATTCCTGAAAAACAGTGCTACCAAACTGCTCCATGAAAAGAATCATGTAACTCTGTGAGATGAATTCACAAATCACAAAGCAGTTTTTCAGAAAGCTTCTTTCTACTTTTTGTCTGAGGATATATCCTTTTCCACCATTTTCCTCAATATGCTTGCGAAAATCCCTTTGCAGATTTCATGAAAATGGTATTAGCAAACAGTTCCATGAAAATAAAGGTGTAAATCCATGAGATGAATTCACACATCATAAAGAAGTTTCTCAGAAAGCTTCTTTTGTTTTTTGTCTGATTATATTTCTTTGGCACCGTAGGCTTCAATGTGCTCCTAAATAACTCTTCTCAGGTACCACAAAAACAGTGATGATGGACTGCTCAATCAGGAAAAGGGTTAAACACTATGAGATGAATACACACATCACAAAACCATTTCTCGAGAAGTTTCTCTACAGTTTTTATCTGAAGTTATTTCCTTTTTCACCATAGGCCCCTAGGAGCTCCCGAATATCCCTTTGCAGATTCCATAAAAACAGTGCTACCAAACTGTTCAAAGAAAATAAAGGTGTAAAGCTGTGTGATGAATTCACCCATCACAAAGAAATTTCACAGAAATCTTCTTTCTAGTTTTTATCTCAGGATATTTCTTTTTCCACCATCAGCTTCCATATGCTCCAAAATATCCCTTTTCAGACATCACAAAAGCAGTGTTACCAAATTGATCCATGAAATGAACCATGTATCTCTGTGAGATGAATTAACACAACACAAAGTGGTTTCTCACAAAGGTTCTTTCTAGTATTTATATGAGTATATTTTCTTTTTCACCATAATCTTCAATGTGCTCCACAATATCCCAATGCAGATTCCAAGGAAACAGTCTTAGCAAACTGCTCAATGAAAAGAACAGTGTAACACTGTCAGATGAATTCACACCTTACAAAGCAGTCTCTCAGAAAGCTTCTTTTTGTTATTTATCTGAGGATATTCCCTTTGTCATAATAGGCTTCAATGCACTCCTAAATAACCTACTGCAGATTCCATGAAAACAGTGTTGTCAAACTGCCCAATGAAAACAACAGTGTAACTCTGTGAGATGAATTCACACATCACAAAGCAGTTTCTCACAAAGCCTCCTTTAAGTTTTATCAAACGATATTTACTTTTTCACTATAGTCCTCAATGGGCTCCGAAATATCCCTTTGCAGATTCCACAAAAACATTGTCAGAAAACCGCTCCATGAAAAGAAAAGTGTAGCTCGGTGAGATGAATTCACATATCACAAAAACTTTCTAAGAAAGATTCTTTCTAGTCTTTATCTGATGATATTCCCTTTGTCACTGTAGGCTTCAATTCGATCCAAAATATCCCTTCTCAAATTCCCCAAAAACAATGCAACAAAACTGCTCCATGAAAAGTTTTGTGTAAATCAGTGAGATGAATTCACAAATCACAAAGTAGTTTCTCAGAAAACTTCCTTCTAGTTTTTGCCTGAGGATATATCCTTTGTCAAAATAAACTTCAATGTGCTCTGAAATATCCCATTGCAGAGTCCAAGAAAACAGTGCTAGCAAACTGCTCAGTAAAAAGAACAGTGTAGCTCTGTGAGATGAATTCACACATCACAAAGAAGTTTCTCAAAATGTTTCTTTCTAGTTTGTATTTGAGGATATTTACTTTTTCACTGTAGGCCTCAATGCACTCCCAAATATCCCTTTCCAGATTCCATGAAAACAGTGTTAGCAAACTGCTCCATGAAAACTAAGTTGTAACCCTGTGAGAGGAATTCAAACATCACAAAGAACTTTCTCAGAAATCTTCTTTCTAGTTTTTATCTGAGGATATTCAGTTTGTCACCATAGGCTTTAATGCAATTGAAAATATCTATCCCCTCTCAGATTAACCGAACACAGTACTACCAAACTGTTCCATGAAAAGAATCATGTAACTCTGTGAGATGAATTAACCCATCACAAAGCGGCTTCTCAGAAAGGTTCTTTCTAGGTTTTACATGAGAATATTTCCTTTGTCACCATAAGCTTCAACGTGCTCCAAAATATACCATTGCACATTCCAAGAAAACGGTGTTAACAAACTGTTCAGTGAAAAGAACAGTGTAACCCTGTGAGATGAATTCACACATCACAAACCAGTTTCTCAGAAATCTTCTTTCTACTTTTTGTCTGAGGATATTTGTTATTTCACTACAGGCCTCAACGTGCTCCCAAATATCCCTTTGCAGATTACACGAAAACAGTGTTAGAAAACTGCTCCATGAAAAGAAAGGTGCAACTATGTGAGATGAATTCACACATTCACACATCACAAAGAACTTTCTCAGAAAGCATCCTTCTAGGTTTTGTCTGAGGATAATTCCTTTGTCACCGTAGTCTTCAATGTGATCCAAAATATGCCTTCTCAGATTCCCCAAAAACAGTACTACCAAATTGCTCCATGAAAACAATGGTGTAACTCTGTGAGCTGAATTCACCCATCACAAAGCAGTTTCTCTGAATGCGTCTTTCTAGTATTTATCTGTGTATATATTTTTTTCACTATATGTCTCAGGGCTCTCCCAAATATCCACTTGCAGATTCCATGAAAACAGTGTTAGCAAACTTCTCTATGAAAATAAAGGTGTAACTATGTGAGATGAATTCACACATCAACAAGAACTTTATCAGAAAGCTTCTGTCTAGTTTTTATCTGAGGGTATTTCCTTAGTCACCATAGGCTTCAATGCAATACATAATATCCCTTCTCAGATTTCCTAAAAACAGTACTACCAAACTGCTCCATGAAAACAATGGTGTAACTCTGTGAGATGAATTAACACATCACAAAGCTGTTTCCACATAGCATCTTTGTAGTTTTTATGTGAGGATATTTCCTTTGTCACCATAAACTTCAAAGCGCACAAAATATATTGCAGATTAAAAGAAAGCAGTGTTAGCAAACTGCTCAATGAATAGAACAGTGTATCTCTGTGACATGAATTCACTCATCACAAGGCAGTCTCTCATAAAGCCTCCTTCTAGTGTTTATCTCAGGATATTTACTTTATCACTATAGGCCTCAATGAACGCCAAAATATCCCTTTGCAGATTCCACAAAAACAGTGTCAGCAAGCTGCTCCATGAAAACAAATGTGTAGCTATGTGAGATGAATTCACACATCTGAAAAACTTTCTAGGAAAGCCTGTTTCTAGTTTTAATCCGATGATATTCCCTTAATCACTGTAGGCTTCCTTGCGATCCAAAATATCCCTTCTCAAATTCCCCAAAAACAGTGCTACCAAACTGCTCCATGAAATGTTTTGTGTAAATCAATGAGATGAATTCACAAATCACAAAATAGTTTCTCAGAAAACTTCTTTCTAGCTTTTTCTGAGGACATATCCTTTGTCACCATAAACTTCAATGCACTCTAAAATATCCCATTGCAGATTCCAAGAAAACAGTGTTAGTGAACTGCTCAATGAAAAGAACAGTGTAACTATATGAGATGAATTCACACATCATAAAGAAGTTTCTCAAAAAGTTTCTTTCTAGTTTTTATCTCAAGATATTTACTTTTTCACCACAGGCCTCAATGCACTCCCAAATATCCCTATGCAGATTCCATAACAACAGTGTTAGCAAACTGCTCCATGAAAAGGAAAAGTGTAACTCAGTAAGATAATTCAAACATCACAAAGAGCTTTCTCAGAAATCTTCTTTCTAGTTTTTATCTGAGGATATTTACCTTGTCACCATAGGCTTTAATGCAATCCAAAATATCCCCTATCAGATTAACCAAAAACAGTGCTACCAAAATGCTCCATGAAAAGCATGGTGTAACTCTGTGAGGTGAATTAACACATCACGAAGCTGTTTCTCAGAGAGCATCTCTCTGGTTTTTGGATGAGAATATTTACTTTGTCACCATAATCTTCAAAGCACTCTGAAATATCATATCGCAGATTAAAAGAAAACAGTGTTAGCAAACTGCTCAATGAAAAGAACAGTGTAACTCTGTGAGATTAATTCACACATCACAAAGCAGTTTCTCAGAAATTTTTTTTTGGTTTTTATCTGAGGATATTTACTTTGTCTACATAGGTTTCAATGCACTCCCAATTATCCCCTTGCAGATTCCCTGACAACAGTGTTAGCAAACTGCTCTAAGAAAACAATTGTTTAACTCTGTGAGATGAATTCATGAATCACAAAGCAGTTTCTCAGAAAGCTTCTTTCCAGTTTTTTTCTGAGGATATTTCCTTCTTCACCATTGGCTTCAATGTGATCCAAAATATCCGTTCTCAGATTCCCCAAAAACAGTGCTACCAAACTGATCCAAGAAAAGAATTGTGTAACTCTGTGAGATGAATTAATACATCACAAAGTGGTTTCTAAGAAAGCTTCTATGTAGTTTTATTTCAGGATATTTCCTTTTTCACCCTAAGCATCAATGAGCTCAATGAAAAGAACAGTGTACCTCTCTGACTTGTATTCACACATCACAAACCAGTTTCTCAGAAAGTTTCTTTCTAGTTTTTATCTGAGACTATTACCTTTTTCACAAAAAGCCTCAATGCACTCCCAAATATCCCTTGCAGATTCCACGAAAATAATGTTATCAACTGCTCCATAAAAAGAAGATGTAATTGTCTGAGATGTTTTCACACATCATGAATAACTTTCTCAGAAATCTTCTTTCTAGTTTGTACCTGAGGAAATTTACCTTTTCACCATAACCATCAAAGCCATCCAAAATATCCCTTTTCAGATTTCCCAAAAACAGTGTTATCAAACTAATCCATGAAAAGAATCATGTAACATTGTGAGATGAAATTACACATCACAAAGCAGTTTCTCAGAAAGTTTCTTTCTAATTTATGTCTGAGGGTATTTCCTTTCTCATGATAAGCTTCAAAGCGCTCCAAAATATCCCATTGCAGATTCCAAGAAAACAGTGTTAGCAAACTGCTCAATGAAAAGAACAGTGTAACCCTGTGAGTTGAACTCACACATCAAAAAGTGGTTTCTCAGAAAGCTTTTTAGGTTTCCTATGAGGATATTTCCTTTTTCACTATGCGCCTCAATGCGCTCCCTATTATCCCTTTGCAGATTCCACAAAAATTGTGTTAGCAAAGTGCTCCATGAAAAGAAAGGTGTAACTCTTTGAGATGAATTCACACAACACAAAAAACTTTATCAGACAGCTTCTATCTAGTATTTATCTGAGGATATATCCTTAGACACCGTAGGCTTCAATGTGATCCAAAATGTACCTTTTCAGATTCTCCAAAAAGAGTGCTAAAAACTGATCCATGAATAGAATTGTGGAACTCTGTGTGATAAATTAACAAGTCACAAAGTGGTTTCTCAGAATCCTTCCTTGTAGTTTTTATATGTGGATATTTCTTTTGTTAACATAAGCTTCTATGTACTCTGAAATATCCGATTGCAGATTCCAAGAAAACAGTGTTAGCAAACTGTAACTCTGTCAGACGAATTCACACATCACAAAGCATTTTCTCAGAATGTTTCTTTCTACTTTTTATCTGAGGATATTTGCTTTTTCAACATAGGACTCAATGCACTCCCATATATCCCTTTGTAGGTTCCATGAAAATAGTGTTAGCAAACTGTTCAGTGTGAAGAATGGTGTAACTCTGTGAGATTAATTCACACATCACAGAGAACTTTCTCAGAAACATTCTTTCTAGTTCGCCTCTTTGGATATTTCGTTTGTCACCCATAGGCTTCAAAGCGATCCAAAATATCCTATCTCAGATTCCACAAAACAGTGCTAACAGACTGATCCACGAAAATAATAGTGTAACACTGTGAGATGAATTAACACATCTCAAAGCAGTTTCTCAGAAAGCTTCCTTCTAGTTTTTATATGAGGATATTTCCTTTGTCACCGTGGGCTTCAATGTAATCCAAATTATCACTTCTCAGATTCCCGGAAAACAGTGCTACCAAACTGCTCTATTAAAAGAATCATGTAATTCTGTGAGATGAATTCAAAAATCACAAAGCAGTTTCTCAGAAAGCTTCTTTCTAGTTTATGTCAGAGGATATTTCCTTTATCACCACAAGCTTCAATGTGCTGTGAAATATCCCATTACAGATTCCAAGAAAACAGTGTAAGCAAACTGCTCAATGAAAAGAACAGTGTATTTCTGTGTGTTGAATTCAAATATCACAAAGCAGTTTCTCAGAAAGCTTCATTTTGGTTTTTCTATGAGGATATTTCCTTTGTCACCCTAGGCCTCCATACACTACCAAATATCCCTTTGAAGATTTAATGAAAGCAGTGTTATCAATCTGCTCCATGAAAAGAAAGGTGTAACTCTGTGAGATAAATTCACACATCACAAAAACTTTCTCAGAAAGCTTCTTTCTAGTTTTTATCTGAGAACATTTCCTTTTTCACCGTAGGTCTCAATGCACTCCCAAATATACCTTTGCAGATTCCACAAAAACAGTGTTAGCTAACTGCTCTGTGAAAAGAAAGGTATAACCCTCTGAGGTGGATTCACACATAACAAAGAACTATGTTGAATTCACATATCACAAAGCCGTTTCTCACAAAGATTCTTTTTGGTTTTTCTATGGGGATATTTCCTTTATCACCATAGGCTTCAATACAGTCCAACATATCATATTGCAGAGTCCACGAAAACAGTGTTATCATGTAGCTCAAAGAAAAGAACAGTTTAGCTCTGTGAGATGAATTCACCCATCACAAAGCAGTTTATCACAAAAAATTCCTTCTATTTTTTATCAGAGGATATTTCCTTTCTCATCATTGGTTTCAATGTGTTCCCAAATAACCCATTATATATTCCACGAAAACAGTGTTAGCAACCTGCTCCATGAAAAGAAATGTGTAACTCTGTGAGATGAATTCACACATCACAAAGAAATTACTCAGAAAGTTTCTTTCTAGTTTTTATCTGAGGATATTTCCTTTGTCAATATAGGCTTCAATGTGTTCCAAAATATCACTTCTCAGATTCCCCAAAAACAGTGCTATGAAAGTGATCCATTGAAAGCATTGTGTAACTCTGTGATGTGAATTCACAAACTGCAAAGGAGTTTCTCAGAATATTTCTTTCAAGTTTTAGTCTAGGGATATTTAATTTTCAGAGTAGGCTCCAATGCACTTCAAAATATGTCATTGCAGATTCTAAGAGAACAGTGTTAGCAAACTGCTCAATGAAAAGAACAGTGTAACTCTATGAGATGAATTCACATGTCACTAAGCAGTTTCTCAGAAAGCTTCTTTCTCGTTTTTTTATGAGAATATTTATTTTTTCACGATAGGCCTCAATGCGCTCACAAATATCCCTTTGCGGATTCCACGAAAACTGTGTTAGCAAACTGCTCCATTAAAAGAAAGGTGTTTCTCCATGAGAGGAATTCAACATCACAAATAACTTTCTCAGAAAGCTTCTTTCTAGTTTTTAACTGAGCATATTTCCTTAGTCACCACAGGCTTCAGTGAGATCCAAAATCCCTTCTCTGATTCCTCAAAAACAGAGCTATCAAACTGATCCATGAAAAGAATCACATAACTCTGTGTGATGAATTCACAAATCACAAAGCAGTTTCTCAGAAAGATTCTTTCTACTTTTCATTTGAGGATATTTCCTTTGTCACCATAGGCCTCAATGCACTCCCAAATATCCTTTTGCAGATTCCACAAAAACAATGTTAGAAAACTGCTCAATGAAAAGAACAGAGTAACTTTGTTAGTCGAATTCACACATCACAAAGCAGTTTCTCAGAAAGCTTCATTTTGGTTTTTCTATGGGGATATTTCCTTTTTCACCATGGGCTTCAATGCACTCCCAAATATCCTGTTGCAGAATCCATGAAAACAGTGTTATCAAACGGCTCAAGGAAAATAATGGTGTAGCTCTGTGAGATGAATTCACTCATCACATTGTAGTTTTTCAGAAAATTCTTTCTAGTTTTTATCTGAGGATATTTCCTTTTTTGCTATAGGCCTCAATGCACTCCAAAATATCCCTTTGCAGATAAACGAATACAGTATTAGTGAAATGCTACATAAAAAGAAAGGTGTAACTCTGTGAGATGAATTCACACATTATGAAGAACTTTCTCAGAAAGCTTCTTACCTTTTTATCTGAGGATATTTCCTTATTCATCATATTCTTCAATGCGATCCAAAACAGCCCTTCTCAGTTTACCCAAAAACACTGCTACCAAACTGTTCCATGAAAAGAGTCATGTAACTCTGTGAGATGAATTCACAAATCACAAAGCAGTTTCTCAGAAAGTTTCTTTTTAGTTTTTATCTGAGGATATTTCCTTTGTCACCATAGGCTTCAATGTGATCCGAAATATCCCTACTCATATTCCGCAGAAACAGGGTTATCAAACTTATCCATGAAAAGAATCATGTAACTCTGTGAGATGAATTCACAAATCACAAAGCAGTTTCTCAGGAAGTTTGTCTTTTTTTTGTCTGAGGATATTTCCTTTGTCACCATACACTTCAATGTGCTCTGAAAAATCCCATTGCAGATTAAAAGAAAACAGTGTTAGCAAACTGCTTAATGAAAAGAACAGTGTAACTCTGAGAGTTGAATTCACATGGCACAAAGCAGTTTCTCAGAAAGTTTCTTTCTCATTTTTCTATGAAGATATATCATTTTTCACTATAGTCCTCAATGCACTCCCAAGTATCCCTTGCAGATTCCACTAAAACAGTGTTAGCAAACTGCTCCATGAAAACGAAGGTGTTTCTCTGAGGTGAGTTCACACATCATAGATAACTTTCTCAGAAAGATTCCTTCTAGTTTTTTTCTGAGGATATTTACTTAGTAACCACAGGCTTCAATGTGATCCAAAATATCCCTTCTAAGATTCCAGAAAATAGAGTGCTACCAAACTACTGCATGAAAAGAATCATGTAACTCTGTGAAATGAATTCACAAATCACAGAGCAGTTTCTCAGAAAGCTTCTTCCAAGTTTTTATCTGAGGATATTTCCTTAGTCCCCATAGGGTTCAAGGTGATCCAAAATATGCCCTCTAGATTACACAAAAATATGGCTAACAAACTGATCCATGAAAAGTATCATGTAACTCTGTGAGCTGAATTAACACATCAGAAAGCAGTTTCTCAGAAAGCTTCTTTCTAGTTTTTATATGAGGATATTTCCTTTGTCACAATAAGCTTCATTGCACTCCAAAATACCCCATTGCAGTTTCCAAGATAACAGTGTTAGCAAACTCCTCAATGAAGAGAACAGTGTAATTCTGTGAGATGAATTCACACATCACAAAACAGTTTCCCAGAAAGCTTCTTTCTACTTTTTATCTGAGGATATTTCCTTTTTCAGCACAAGCCTCAATGTGCTCCCAAATATCCCTTTGCAGATTCCTCAAAAACAGTGTTAACAAACTGTTCAATTAAAAGACAGGTGTATCTCTGTGAGATGAATTCACACATCACAAAGAAATTTCTCAGAAAGCTTCTTTCTATTTTTTTTTCTGAGAATATTTCCTTTGTCACCACAGGCTCCAATGTGATCCAAAATATCCATTCTCAGATTCCCCAAAAGCAGTGCTATAAAACTGATCGATTGAAAGCATCATGTAACTCTGTTAGATGAATTCACAAATCACAAAGGAGTTTCTTAGAAAGTTTCTTTCTAGTTTTTGTCTGAGGATATTGAATTTTTAACAATAGACTTCAATGTGCTCTGAAATATACCATTGCGGATTCAAAGAAAACAGTGTTAGCAAACTGCTCAATGAAAAGAGTAGTGTAACTCTGTGAGTTGAATTCACCCATCACAAAGCAGTTTATCATAAAGCTTCTTTCTAGTTTTTATCAGAGGTTATTTCCTTTTTCACCATAGGCCTCAATGTGCTCCTAAATATCCCTTTGTAGATTCCACGAAAACAGCATTAGCAATCTGATCCATGAAACAACAATTTTGACTCTGTGAGATGAATTAACACATCCGAAAAACTTTCCCAGAAAGCTTCTTTCTACTTTTTATCTGAGGATATTTCCTTTGTCACCATAGGCTTCAATGTGATTCAAAATATTCCTCCTCAGTTTCCCCAAAAACATTGCTATCAAACTGATCCATTGAATACATCTTGTAACTCTGTGAGATGAATTCACAAATCACAAAAGAGTTTCTCAGAACCTTTCTGTCTCGTTTTGGTCTGAGGATATTCACTTTCTAAGAGCAGGCTTCAATGAGCTCCGAAATATGACACTGCAGATTCCAAGAAAACAGTGCCAGCAAACTGTTCTATGAAAAGAACAGTTTAACTGTGTGAGTTGAATTCACACATCACTAAGCAGTTTCTCAGAAAGCTTCTTTCTCATTTTTCTATGATATATTTCCTTTTTCAATATAGTCTGCAATGTACTCGCAAATATCCCTTTATAGATTCCACAAAAACTGTGTTTTCAATCTGCTCCATGAAAATAAAGGTGTAACTCTGTGAGATGAATCCACACATCACAAAGAACTTTCTCAGAAAGCTTCTTTCTAGTTTTTAACTGAAGATATTTCCTGAGTCACCATAGGCTACAATGCGATCCAAAATATCACTTATCAGATTGCGCTAAAACAGAGCAACCAAACTACTCCATGAAAGAATCACGTAACTGTGAGATGAGTTCACAAATCACAAAGCAGTTTCTCAGAAAGCTTCTTTCTAGTTTTTGTCTGAGGATATTTCCTTTGTTACCATAAGTTTCAATGTGCTTTGAAATGTCCCATTGCAGATTTCAAGAAAACAATGTTAGCAAGCTGATCAATGAAAAGAACAGTGTAACTCTGTGAGATGAATTCACACAACACAAAGCAGTTTCTCAGAAACCTTCTTTTTGGTTTTTATCTGAATATATTTCCTTTGTCACCATAGGCTTCAATGTGCTCCCAAATATCCTATTGAAGGTTCCATGAAAAAAGTGGTATCAAACTGCTAAATGAAAAGAATCGTGTATCTCTGGGAAGTGAATTCACACATCACAAAGTATTTTCTCAGAAAGCTTCTTTCTAGTTTTTATCTGAGGATATTTTCTTTTCCACTATAGACCTCAATGGCTCCCAAATATTACTTTGCAGATTCCACGAAAACAGTGTTAGCAAAGTTCTCCATGAAAAGAAAGGTGTAACTCTGTGGGATGAATTCACACTTCACAAAGAGCTTTCTAAGAAGGATTCTTCCTAGTTTTTATCTGAGGATATTTCCTTTGTCACCATGGGTTTCAATGCAATCCATAATATCCCTTCTCAGATTCCCCAAAAACAACGCTACCAAACTTTTCCATGATAAGGATCGTGAAACTCTGTGAGATGAACTCACAAATCACAAAGCAGTTTCTCAGAAAGCTTCTTTCTAGCTTTTATCTGAGGACATTTCATTTGTCACCCTAAACTTCAATGTGCTCCAAAATGTCCCAGTGCAGTTTCCAAGAAAACAGTGTCAGCAAACTGTTGAATGAAAAGAACAGTGTAATTCTGTAAGATGAATTCACACATCACAAAGCAGATTCTCAGAAAGCTTCTTTCTAGTTTTTATCTGAGGATATTTCCTTTTCCACCATCAGCCTCAATGCACTCCCAAACATCCCTTGCAGATTCCACGAAAACAGTGTTAGCAAACTGTTGAATGAAATGAACAGTGTAATTCTGTAAAATGAATTCACACATCACAAAGCTGTTTCTCAACAAGCTTCTTTCTAGTGTTTATCTGAGGATATTTCCTTTTTCACCATATTCCTCAATGCACTCCCGAATATCCCATTGCAGATTCCACGAAGAAAGTGTCAGCAAACTTCTCAATGAAAGGAATGGTGCAACTCTGTGAGATGAATTCACACATCACAAAGCAGTTTCTCAGAAAGCTTCTTTCTATTCTTTATCTGAGGATACTTCCTTTGTCACCATAGGCTACAATGCGACCCAAAATCTCCCTTCTCAGATTACCCAAAAACAGTGCTACCAAACTGCTCCATGAATTGAATCGTGTAACTCTGTATGATGAATTCAAAAATCACAAAGCGGTTTCTCATAAAGCTTCTTTCTAGTTTTTGTCTGAGGATATTTCCTTTTTCACCATAGGCCTCAATGTACTCATGAATATCCCTTTGCAGATTCCAGGAAAATAGTGTTAGCAAACTGCTCCATGAAAACTAAGGTGTAATTTGTGAGATAAATTCACCCATCAGAAAGCATTTTCTCAGAAAGCTTCTTTCAGGTTTTTTGTCTGAGGATATTTCCTTTGTCACCATACACTTAAATACACTACCAAATATCCTATTGTAGATTCCCCAAAAACATTGCTACCATTCTGCTCCATGAAAGAATGGTGTAACTCTGTGAAATGAATTCACACATCACAAAGCTATTTCTCAGAAACCTTCTTACTACTTTTTATCTGAGGATATTTACTTTTTCACCATATTCCTCTATGTGATCCCAAATATACCATTTCAGATTCCATGAAAAAAGTGTTAGCAAACTTCTCAATGAAAAGAATGGTGTTACTTTGTGAGGTGAATTAATGCATCACAAAGTGGTTCCTCAGAAAGCTTATATCTACCTTTTATATTTGGATATTTTCGTTTCCACCATTGGCTACAACTCACTCCCAAATATCCCTTTCTAGATTCCATGAAAACAGTGTTTGCAAACTGCTCCATGAAAAGAAATGTATTACTCTGTGAGATGAATAGACACATCACAAAGAAGTTTGTCAGAAAGCTTCCTTCTAGTTTTTTTCCTGAGGATATTTCCTTTGTCTGCATATGCTTCAATGAAATCCGAAATATCCCTTTTCAGATTCCCCAAAAAGAGTGCAACCAAACTGCTTCGTGAAAAGAAAGGAGTAACTCTGTGAGATGAATTCACACATCACAAAGCAGTTTCACAGATGGTTTCTTATTGGTTTTATTGGAGGATAGTTCCTTTTTCACAGTAGGCCTCAATGAGCTCCCAAATATCCCTTAGCAGATTCCCTGAAAACAACGTTAGCAACTTTTCCATGAAAAGAAAGGTGTAATTCTGGGAGATGAATTCACACATCACAAAAAAATTTCTCAGAAACCTTATATAGAGTTTTTATCTGAGGATATTTACTTTGTCACCATAGGTTTCAATGCGATCCAAAGTATCCCATCTCAGTTTCCCTGAAACCAGTTTTACCAATCTGATTCAGGAGAAGAATCTTGTAACTCTGTGAGCTGAATTAACACATAACAAAGCGGTTTTTCAGAAAACTTCTCTATACTTCTTATATGAGGATATTTCCTTTGCCACCATAAGCTTCAATGCACCCCAAAATATCAGATTACAGAATCCAAGAAAACAGTGTCAGCAAACTGCTCTAAGAAAAGAACACTGTAACTCTAGGAGGTGAATGCATACATCACCAAGCAGTTTCTCACAGAACTTCTTTCTAGTTTTTATCTGACGTTATTTCCTTTTTCAGTATAGGCCACAATGTGCTCCCAAATATCACTTTGCAGATTCCATGAAAACAGTGTTAGCAAACTGTGCCATGAATAGAAAGATGTAACTCTGTGAGAGGAATTCACACATCACAAAGAGCTTTCTCAGAAAGCTTCTTTCTAGTTTTTATCTGAGGATATTTCCTTTGTCACCATAGGCTTCAATGTGATTCAAATTATCCGTTCTCAGATTCCCCAAACAAAGTGCTACAAAACTGTTCCATGAAAAGAATGGCGTAACTCAGTGAGATGAATTCACACATCACAAAGCAGTTTCTCATAAAGCTTCTTTCTAGTTTTTTTCAAAAGATAATTCCTTTTTTGCCATAGGCCTCAACTCGCTCCAAAATTTCCCTCTGTAGATTCCAAGAAAATAGAGTTAGCAAACTGATCCATGAAAAGAAAGGTGTTAGCCTCTGAGATGACTACATACATCACAAAGCAGTTTATCAGAAAGCTACCATCCAGTTTTTTTCTGAGGATATTTCCTTTGTCACCATAAGATTCAATGCACTCCAGAATATCCCATTACAGATTCCACGTAAACTGTGTTAAAAAAAACTGCTCAATGAAAACAAAAGTGTAACTCTGAGATGAATTCATACATCACAAAGCAGTTTCTCAGAAAGTTTCTTTCTAGTTTTTATCTGAGGATATTTAGTTTTTCACCAAAGGCCTCAATGCTCTCCCAAATATCCCTTTGCAGATTCCATGAAAAGAGTGCTATCAAACAGCTCAATGAAAACTACTGTGTAACTCTGTGACATGAATTCAAACATCACAATTCAGTTTCTCAGAAAGCTTCCTTCTAGTTTTTATCTGAGGATATTTCCTTTTTCACTACAGGCCTCGAAGCACTCCCAAATATCCCTTTGCAGATTACACGAAAACAATGTTAGCAAACTGCTCAATGAAAGGAACAGTGTAACTCTGAGATGAATTCACACATCATAAAGCAGTTTCTCAGAAAGCTTCTTTCTAGTTTTTATATGAGGATATTTCCTTTTTCACCGTAGGCCTCAATGTGCTCTCAAATATCCCTTTCCAGATTCCACAACAACAGAGTTTTCAAACAGCTCAATGAAAAGAATGGTGTAACTCTGTGAGATGAATTCATGCATCATAAAAGTTTATCAGAAATCTTCCTTCTAGTTTTTATCTGAGGATATTTAGTTTTTCACAATAGGCTTCAATGGCCTTCTAATTATACCATTGCCGATTCCAAGAAAACAGTGTTAGCAAATTGCTGAATGAAAAGAAAAGTGTAACTCTGTGAGATGAATTCACACATCACAAAAGAGTCTCTCAGAACGCTCCTTTTTGGTTTTTATCTGAGGATATTTAGTTTTTCACCATAGACCTCAATGCACTCCCAAATATCCCCTCGAAGTTTACATGAAAACAGTGTTAGCAAACTGCTCCATGGAAGGAAATGTGTAACTCCGTGAGATGAATTCACACATTACAAAGAAGTTTCTCAGAAAACTTCTTTCTATTTTTTATCTGAAGATATTTCCTTTTTCACCATAGGCTTCAATGCAATCCAAGATATCCCTTCTCAGATTCCCCAAAAAGATTGTTACAAAACTGCTCTATGAATAGAAATATGTAACTCTGTGAGATGAATTCAAAAACAATGAAGCAGTTTCTCAGAACTCTTCTTTCTAGTTTTTATCTGAGGATATTTCCTTTGACAACATAGGCTTCAATGCAATCCGAAATATCCCTTCTCAGATTCCCCAAAAAGAGTGCTACCAAACTGCTCCATGAAGAGAATTGTGTAACTCAGTGACATGAATTCACACATCACAAATCTGTTTCTCAGAAAGCTTCTTTCTAGTTTTTATCAGAGAATATTTCATTATTCACCATAATATTCAATGTACTCCAAAATATCCCATTGCAGATTCGAAAAAAGCAGTGGTAGCAAACTGCACAATGAAAACAACAGTGTAACTCTGTGAGATGAATTCACACATCTAGAAACATTTTCTCAGAAGCTTCTTTCTAGTCTTTATCTGAGGATATTTCCTTTTTCACTATAGGCCTCAATGTGCTCCCAAATATCCCTTTGCAGATTCCACGAAAAGAGTGTTTTCAAACAGCTCCATGAAAAGAAACTCTGTGAGATGAATTTATACGTTACAAAGAATTTTCTCAGAATGATTCTTTCTAATTTTTAACTGAGAATATTTCCTTTGTCACAATAGGCTTCAATGTGATCCAAAGTATCTCTTTTCAGATTCCCCAAAAACAGTGCTACCAATCTGATCCATGAAAAGAATCGTGTATCTCTGTGAGATGAATTAACACACATAAATCAGTTACTCAGAAAGCTTCTTTCTAGTTTTTATATGAGGATATTTCCTTTGTCACCATTGGTTTCAATGCAATCCAAAATATCCCTTCTCAGATTCCCCCAAAACAGTGCTACCAAATTGCTGCAAGAAAAGAATCGTATAACTCTGTGAGATGAATTCACAAATCACAAAGCAGATTCCCAGAAAGCTTCTTTCTAGTTTTTGTCTGATGATATTCCTTTGTCACCATAAGCTTCAATGCACTGCAAAATATCCCATTGCAGACTCCAAGAAAACAGTGTTAGCAAACTGCTCAATGAAAAGTACAGTGTAACCCTGCTAGATGAATTCACTCATCACAAAGCAGTTTCTCAGATAGCTTCTTTTTGCTTTTTATCTGAGGATATTTCCTATTTAACCATAGGCTTCAATGCACTCCCAAATATGCTATTGCAGATTCCATGAAAACAGTGTTATCAAACTGATCAATGAAAAGAATGGTGTAACTCTGTGATTTGAATTCACACAACAGAGAGAACTTTCTCATAAAGTTTCTTTATGGTTGTTTTCTGAGGGTAATTTTTGTCAACACAGGTTTCAATGTGATCTAAAATATGCCTTTTCAGAATCCCCAAAAACAGTGCTATCAAATGGTCCATGAGAAGTATCATGTAACACTCTTAGATGAATTAATGCATCACAAAGCATTGTCTCAGAACTCTTCTTTCTCTTTTTTATCTGAGGATATTTCCTTTATCACCATAGGTCACAATGTGCTCAAAATATCCCTTTGCAGATTCCACGAAAACAGTGTTAGAAAACTGCTTCATGAAAAGAAAATTGTAACTCTGTGAGATGAATTCACACATCACAAAGAGCTTTCTCAGAAAACTTCTTTCTAGTTTTTGGATGAGGATATTTCCTTTGTCATCATAGGTTTCAATGCAATTCAAATTATCCCTTCTCTGATTCCCCAAAAACAGTGCTACCAAACTGTTCCATGAAAAGTATCCTGTAACTCTGTGAGATGAATTCACAAATGAAAAAGCAGTTTCTCAGAAAGCTTCTTTCTAGTTTTTTGTCTGAGAATATTTCCTTTGTCAAGGTAAGCTTCAATGTGCTCAGAAATATCCCACTGCAGATTCCAAGAAAACGGTGTTAGCAAACTGCTCCATGAAAAGAACAGTGTAACTTTGTGAGATGAATTCACACATCACAAAACGGTTCCTCAGAAAGTTTCCTTCTAGTTTTGGCTGAGGATATTTCCTTTCTCACCGTAGGCCTCAATGCTCTCTCAAGTATCTCTTTGCAGATTCCACTAAAACAGTGTAAGCAAACTGTTCCATGAAAACTGAAGTGTAACTCTATGAGATGATTTTACACAAAACAAAGTCCTTTCTCAGAAAGCTTCTCTCTACCTTTTGTCTGAGGATATTTCTTTTGTCACCATAGGCTTCAATGCAATCCAAAATATCCCTTCTCAGATTCCCCAAAACAGTGCTACCAAACTGCTCCATGAAAACAATCGTATACCTCTGTGAGATGAATTAACACATCACAAAACAGTTTCTCAGAGAGCTTCCTTCTAGTTTTTATCTGAGGATATTTCATTTTTTACCATAGGCCTCAATGCACTCCCATATATCCTTTTGCAGATACCTCGAAAGCAGTGTTAGCCAACTGCTCAATGAAAAGAACAATGTAACTCTGTGAGATTAACTCATACATCACAAAGCAGCTTCTCAGAAAGCTTCTTTCTCGTTTTTATCTGAGGATATTTCCTATTTCACCATAGGCCTCAAGGTGCTCCCAAATATCGCTTTGCAGATTCCACATAAACAGTGTTAGTAAAGTGCCCCAAGAAAATAAGGTGTAACTCCATGAGATGAATTCACAAATCACAAAGCCGTTTCTCAGAAAGCTTCTTTCCAGTTTTTGTCTGAGGATATTTCCTTTGTCGCCATAAACTTCAAAGCACTCTGAAATATCCCATTGCAGATTTCAAGAAAATAGTGTTAGCAAACTGCGCAATGAAAAGAACAATGTAAATCTGTGAGACGAATTCACACATCACAAAGCAGATTCTCAGAATGTTTGTGTTTTTTTTTTTAATCTGAGGATATTTCCATTTTCACTATAGGCTTCAATGCGCTCCAAAATATCCTATTGCAGATTCCATGAAAACAGTGTTATCAAACTGCTCCATGAAAAGAATGATGTAACTCTGCAAGATGAATTCACACATCACAAAGAACTTTCTCAGAAAGCTTCTTTCTAGTTTTTATCTGAGGATATTTCCTTTGTCACCATAGGCTTCAATGCAATCCTAAATATCCCTTCTCAGATTTCCCAAAAACAGTGCTACCAAACTGATCCATGAAAGGAACCATGTAACTCTGTGATTTGAATTAACACATCACAAAGCGGTTTCTCAGAAAACTTCTTTCTAGTTTTTATATGAGTATATTTCCTTTGTCACCAGAAGACTGAAAACAATCCAAAACATCCTATTGCAGACACCAAAAAAAAAAGTGTTAGCAAACTGCTCATTGAAGAACAGTGTAATTCTGTGACATGAATTCACACATCACAAACCAGTTTATCAGAAAGCTTCTTTCTAGTTTTTATCTGAGGATATGTCCTTTTTCACCATAGGACTCAAAGCACTCCCAAATATCCCTTTTCAGATTCCACAAAAAGAGTGTTAGAAAACTTCTCCATGAATAGAAAGGTGTAACTGTGACATGAAATAACACTTCACAAAGAACTTTCTCAGAAAGCTTCTTTCTAGTTTTTATGTGAGGATATTTCCTTTGTTACCTCGGGCTTCAATGCGATTCAAAAAATCCCTTCTCAGATTGCCAAAATTAGTGCTACCAAACTGATCCGTGAAAACAATCATGTAACTCTGTGTTATGAATTAATACATGACAAAGAAGTTTCTCAGAAAGATACTTTCTCGATTTTATATGAAGCTATTTCCTTTGTGAAAATAAGCTTCAATACCGTCAGAAATATCCCATTGCAGATAGATTCCAAGAAAACAGTGTTAGCAAACTGCAAAATGTAAAGTACAGTGTAACTCGGTGAGATGAATTCACACATCACAAAGCAGTTTCTCAGAAAGCTTCTTTTTAGTTTTTATCTGAGGATATTTCCTTTCTCACCATAGACCTCAATGCTCTCCCAAATATCCCTTTGCAGATTCCATGAAAACAGTGTCAGCAGACTGCTCCATGAAAACAACAGTGTAACTCTATGACATGAATTCAAAAATCACAAAGGTGTTTCTCAGAAAGATTCTTTCCAGTTTTTATATGAGGCTATTTCCTCTTTCACCATAGCCTTCAATGCGATCCAAAATGTCACTTCTCAGATGCACCAAAAACCCTGCCCCCAAACTGATCCAGGAAGAGAATCCTGTGATTCTGTGAGATGAACTCACACATCACAAAGCCGTTTCTCAGAAAGTTTGTTGTTTTTATCTGAGGATAATTCCTTTATCACCATAGACTTCACTGAGCTCCCTAATATCCTACTGCAGATTCCCTGAAAACCGAGTTATCAATCTGCTCAGTGAAAAGGATGGTGTAACTCAGTGTGATGAATTCACACATCACAAAACAGTTACTCAGAAATCTTCCTTTCGGTTTTTATCTGAGGCTAATTACTTTGTCACCATAGGCTTCAATGCAATCCAAAGTATTCCTTCTCAGATTCCCCAAAAACAGTGCTACCAAACTGCTCCTTGAAAAGAATCATGTAACTCTGTGAGATGAAATCACACATCACAAAGAACTTTACCATAATGCTTTTGTCTAGTTTTTATCTGAGGACATTTCCTTTGTTACCATAATCTTCAGTGCAATTAAAAATATCCCTTTCCAGATTCCCCCAAAACAGTACTACCAAACTGATCCATGAAGAAAATTGTGTAACTCTGTGAGATGAATTAACATACCACAAAGTGGTTTCACAGAAAGCTTCTTTCTTGTTTTTACATGAGGATATGTCGTTTGTCACCATAAGCTTCAATGCACTCCAAAATATCCCATTGCAGATTGCAAGAAAACACGACTTGCAAACTGCTCAATGAAAAGAACTGTGCAACTCTGTGAAATGAATTCACACATCACAAAGCAGTTTCTCAGAAAAGTTCTTTCTAGTTTTATCTGAGGATATTTCCTTTGTCACCATAGGCTTCAATGCAATCCAACATATCCCTTCTCAAATTCCCCAAAATCACTGCTACCAAACTAAGCTATGAAAAGAATCATATAACTCTATGTGATGAATTAACACATGACAATGCAGTTTCTCAGAAAGCTTATTTCTTGCTTTTATATGAAGATATTTCCTTTGTCACCATAAGCTTCAATGCGTTCCCAAATATCAGACTCCAGATTCCCTAAAAACATTGTTATCAATCTGCTCAATGAAAATAACGGTTGAACTCTGTGAGTTGAATGCACACATCACAAAGCAGTTTATCAGAGAGCTTCCTTCTAGTTTTTTTCAGAGGATATTTCCTTTTTCACTATAGCCCTCAATGTGCTCCCATATATCCCTTTGCGGATTCCACAAAAACAGTGTTAGCAAACTGCTCATTAAAAAGAACAGTGTAACTCTGTGAGACGAAGTCACACATCACAAAGCAGTTTCTCAGAAGGCTTCTTTTTGGTTTCTATCTAAGGATATCTACTTTGTCACCATAGGCTTCATTGCACTCCCAAATATCACTTTGCAGCTTCCATGAAAACAGTGCTAGCAAACTGCTCCTTGAAAAGAAAGCTGTAACTGTGTGAGATGAATTCACACATCAGCAAGAACTTTCTCAGAAAGTTTCTTTCTAGAATTTATCTGAGGATATTTCATTTGTCACAATAGGCTTCAAAGTGATCCAAAATATCCCTTTTCAGATTCCCCAAAAACACTGCTACCAAACTGATCCAGGAAGAGAATCGTGAAACTCTGTGAGATAAATTCACACATCACAAAGCCGTTTCTCTGAAAACTTATTTATAGTTTTTATATGAGGATGTTCCCTTTGTCACCATAAGCTTCAAAGCACAACAAAATATCCCAATGCAGATTCCAAGAACACAGCATTAGCAAACTGCTGAAGGAAAAGAATATTGTAACTGTGTGAGATGAATTCCCACATCAAAAAGCAGTTTCTTAGAAAGCGTCTTTCTAGTTTTTATCTGAGTATATTTCCTTTTTCACCATAGGCCTCAATGGACTCCCAAATATCTCAGTGTAGATTCCTCAAGACAGTTTTGACAAACTGCTCTGTGAAAATAATGGTGTAACACTGTGAGATGAATTCACACATCCCAAAGATTTTTCTCAGAAAGCTCCTTCTAGTTTTATTGGAGGTTATTTTCTTTGTCACCATAGGCTTCAATGCAATCCAAAATATCCCTTCTCAGATTCCCCATTGCAGTGCTACCAAACTGATCCATGAAAGGCATTTTGTAAGTCTGTGAGATGAATTATCACATCACAAAGCGGTTTCTCAGAAAGCTTCCTTCTTGTTTTTATATGAGAATATTTTCTTTGTGAACATAAGCTTCAGTGAGTTCTGAAGTATCCCATTGCGGATTCCAAGAAAACACTGTTAGCAAACTGCTCATTGAAAAGAATGGTGTAAATCTGTGAGATGAATTCACACATCAGAACGCTGTTTCCAAGAAACTTTTTTTCTAGTTTTTATCTGAGGATATTTCCTTTGTCACCATAGGCTCCAATGTGATCTAAAATATGCTTCTCAGGTTCACCAAAATCAGTGCTACCAAGCTGATTCATGGAAAGAATCACATAATTCTGTGGGGTTAATTAACACTTGACAGATCTATTTCTCAGGAAGCTTCTTGCTAGTTTTTACATGAGGATATATCCTTTGTCACAATAAGCTTCAATGCAGCCCGATATATCCCATTGTAGATTCCAAGAAAACTGTGTTAGCAAACTGCTAAATGTAAAGAACAGTGTAACTCAGTGAGATGAATTCACACATCACAAGGCAGTTTCTCAGAAAGCTTCCTTCTAGTTTTTATCTGAAGATATTTCCTTTTTCAATGTAGACATCAATGCGCTCCTAAATATCCCTTTGCAGATTCCACAAAGACAGTGTCAGCAAACTGCTCCATGGAAACAACAGTGTAACTCTGTGACGTGAATTCATACATCACAAAGCAGTTTCTCAGAAAGATTCTTTCCAGGTTTTTATGAGGATATTTCGGTTTTTACCATAGGCTTCAAATATCCTTTCTCAGATTCAAAGTAAACAGTGTTAGCAAACTGCCCAATGATAAGAAGAGTGTAGCTCTGTGAGATGAATTCACACTTCACAAAGCAGTTTTACAGAAAGCTTCTTTTTCATTTTTATCTGAGGATATTTCTTATGTCACCATTGGCTTCAATGCTCACCCAAATATCCTACTGCAGATTCCAAGAAAACAGTGTTATCAAACTGATCAATGAAATGAATGGTGTAGCTCTGTGAGATGAATTCAAACATCACACAACAGTTTTTCAGAAGTATTCTTGCTAGTTTTTATCTGAGGATATTTCTTTTGTCACTCTGGGACTCAAAGTGCTCCCAAATATCTGTTTGCAGTATTCAGGATAAAAATGTTAGCAAACTGCTCCATGAAAAGACAGGTGTTACTCTGTGAGGGGAATTCCCACCTCACAAAGACGTTTCACAGAAAGTGTCTTTCTAGTTTTTGTCTGAGTATATTTTCTTTTTCACCATAGGCCTCAATGTGCTCCCACATATCCCTTTGCAGATTCCAAGAAAACAGTGTTAGCAAACCGCTCCATTAAAAAAAAGGTGTAATTCTGTGAAATGAATTCACACATCATGAAGAAGTTTCTCAGAAAGCTTATTTCTAGTTTTTATCTGATTATATTTCCTTTGTCACCATAGGCCTCAGGACAATTCAAAATATCCCTTCTCAGGTTCCCGAAAAACAGTGCTACCAAACTGCTCCAGGAAAAGGGCCGTGTAACTCTGTGAGATGAATTCACACATCACAAAGCAGTTTCTCAGAAACCTTCTTTCTAGTTTTTGTCTGAGGTTATTTTTCATGTCTCCCTAAGCTTCAATGCACTCCAAAACATCCCACTGCAGAATCCAAGAAAACTGTGTTAGCAAACTGCTCAGTGAAAATAACAGTGTAACTCTGTGAGGTGAATTCATGCATCACAAAGTCGTTTCTCAGAGAGCTTCCTTTTGAATTATCTATAAGGATAATTCCATTGTCACTATAGGCTTCAATGAGCTCCCAAATATCCTATTGCAGATTCTTTAAAAACAGTGCTAGCAAACTGCTCCATGAAAAGAGTGGTGTAATTCTGTGAGAAGAATTCACATATCACAAAGCAGTTTCTCAGAAAAATTCTTTCTAGTTTTTATCTGAGGATATTTTCTTTTTCACCCTAGGCCTCAATGTGCTCCCAAGTATCCCTTTGCAGATTACACGAAAACAGTGTTAGCAAACTGCTGCATGAAAAGAAAGGTGTATCTCTGTGAGATGAATTCACACATCACAAAGATCTTTCTCAGAAACCTTCTTTCTACTTTTTTTCTGAGGATATTTCCTTCTTCACCATAGGCCTCAATGCGCTCCCAAATATCCCATTGCAGATTCCAAGAAAACAGTGTTAGCTAACTGCTCAATGAAAAGAATGGTGTCACTCTTTGAGATGATTTCATGCATCACAAAGAAATTTCTCAAAGCTTCTTTTTGCTGTTTATCTGAGGATATTTCCTTTGTCACTATAGACTTCAACGTGCTCCCAAATATCCTATTGCAGATTCCATGAAAACAATGTTAGCAAACTGCTCCATGAAAAGAAAGGTATAACTCTATGAGATGACTTCACACATGACAGAGAACTCTCTCAGAAAGCTTCTTTCTAGTTTTTGGCTGAAGATATTTCCTTTGTCATCATAGTATAGGTTTCAATGCGATTTCGAATATCCCTTCCTAGATTCCCCAAAAACAGTGCTACTAAATTGATCCATGATAAGAATCGTGTAACTCTGTGAGATGAATTAACACATCTCAAAGCCATTTCTCAGAAAGCCTCTTTCTAGTGTTTTTATGAGGATATTTCCTTTGTCACCATAGGTTTCAATGAGATCCAAATTATCCCTTCGCAGATTCCCCAAAAGCATGGCTCCCAAACTGCTCCATGAAAAGGATGATGTAATTCTGTGAGATGAATTCACAAATCACAAAGCAGTTTCCCAGAAAGCTTCTTTCTAGTTTTTGTCTGAGGATATTTCCTTTGTCATCATAAGTTTCAATGCGCTCTAAAATATCCCATTGCAAATTCTAAGAAAACAGTGTTAGCAATCTGCTCAATGTAAAGGACATTTAACTCTGTGAGATCAATTCACACATCACAAAGAAGTTTATCAGAAACCTTCTCTCTAATTTTTATCTGGGAATATTTACTTTTCCACCACATGCCTCAATGAGCTCAGAAATATCCCCTTGTAGATTCCATGAAAACAATGTTAACAAATTGCTCTGTGAAAAGAAAAGTGTAACTCTGTGAGATGAATTCACACATGACAGAGAACTCTCTCAGAAAGCTTCTTTCTAGTTTTTAGCTGAAGACATTTCCTTTGTCACCTTAGGCTTCACTGTAATCCAAAATATCCCTTCTCAGATTCTCAAAAAAGAGTGCTACCAAATTACTCCATGAAAAATGTCGTATAACTCTGTGAGATGAATTCACAAATTGCAAAGCAGTTTCTCAGAAAGCTTCTTTCTGTTTTTTACTTACGATATTTTATTTGTCACCATAGGATTCAATGCACTTCCAAATATCCTATGGCATATTCTACGAAAAGAGGGATATCAAACATGTCAATGAAAAGATCAGTGTAACTATGTGAGATGAATTCACACAGCATAAAGCAGTTTCTCATAAGGCTTCTTTTTAGTTTTTGTATGAAGATATTTCCTTTGTCACCGTTGTCTTCAATATGATCCAAAATATCCTTTCTCAGATTCCCCAAAAACAGTTCTACTAAACTGATCCATGAAAAGAATCATGTAACACTGTAAGATGAATTAACAAATCACAAACGGTTTCTTAGAAAGCTTCTTTCCAGTTTTTATTTGAGGGTATTTGCTTTGTCATCATATGCTTCAATGCACTCCCAAATTACCTATTGCAGATTCCATGAAAACAGTGTTATCACACTGTTCAATGAAAAGAACGGTGTAACTCTGTGATATAAATTGTCCCATCACATAGTAGTTTCTGAGAGAGCTTCTTTCTAGTTTTTATCTGAGGATATTTCCTTTTTCACTACAGTCCTCAATGCCCTCCTAAATATCCCTTTGCAGATACCACAAAAACAGTGTTTGCAAACTGCTGCATAAAAAGAAAGTTGTAACTCTGTGAGATGAAATCACACATTACCAGGAACTTTCTCAGAAAGCTTCCATTTTGTTTTTATAGGATTATATTTCCTTTGTCACTGTAAGTTTCACTGTGTTCTGAAATATCCCATTGCAGATTCCAAGAAACCATTGTTTGCAAACTACTCCATGAAAAGAAAGGTATAACACTATGAGATGAATTCACATATCACAAAGAACTTTCTCAGAAAGCTTCTTTCCAGTTTTTATCTGTGGATATTTCCTTTGCCACCAGAGGCTGAAATGCAATCCAAAATATCCCTTCTCAGATTCCTCAAAAACATTGCTACCAAACTGACATATGAAAAGAATCGTGTAATTCTGTGAGATGAATTAACACATCACAAAGCAGTTTCTCAGAAAGTTTCTTTCTGGTATTTATATGAGGATATTTCATTTGTCACCATAAACTTCAATGCACTCCGAAATATTCCATTGCAGATTCCAAGAAAACAGTGTTAGCAAATTACTCAATGAAAAGAACATTGTAACCCTTTGAGATGAATCAGACATCACAAAGCTGTTTCTCAGAAAGCTTCTTTCGGTTTTTAAGGCAGGATATTTCCTTTTTCACCATAAGCCTCAACTCACTAACAAATATCCATTTGTAGATTCCACAAAAACAGTGTTAGCAAACTGCTCCATGAAAGGATGATGCAAAATATCCCTTTTCAGATTCCCCAAGAAGAGTGCTACCAAACTGCTCCCTGAAAAGAAAGGTGTAACTCCATGAGATGAATTCACAAATGACTAAGAAGTTTCTCAGAGTTTTTTCTAGATTTTGTGTGAGGATATTTCCTTTTTCACCATAAGGTTCAATGCACTCTGAAATTTCCCTTTGCACATATCAAGAAAACTGTGTTAGCAAACTGCTCCGTGAAAAGAACAGAGTTACCCTGTGAGATGAATTCACATATCATACAACAGATACTCAGAAAGTTCCTTTTTGTTTTTATCTGAGGATATTTCCTTTGCCACCATAGGCTTCAATGTGATCCAAAATATCTCTTCTCAGATTCCCCAAAAAGAGTGCTACAAAACTGATCCATGAAAAGAATCGTGTAACTCAGTGATATGAATTAACATATGACAAAATCGTTTCTCAGAAAGCTTCTTTCTAGTTTTTATATGAGGGTGTTTCTGTTGCCACCATAAGCTTAAAATGCACTCTGAAATATCCCATTGCAGGTTCCAAGAAAACAGGGTTGGCAAACCGCTCAATGAAAAAAAACAGGGTAACTCTGTACAATGAACTCACACATCACAAAGCAGTTTCTCAGAAACTTTCTTTCTAGTTTTTATCAGGATATTTGCTTTTTCACTATAGACCTCAATGTGCTCCCGAGTGTCCCTTTGAAGATTCCTCAAAAACAGTGTTAGCAAACTGCCCCATGAAATAAAGTTGTAACTCTGTGAGGTGAATTCACACATCATAAAGCAGTTTCTCAGAAAGCTTCTTTTTGGTTTAATCTGAGGATGTTTCCTTTGTCACCATAGGCCTCAATGCACTCACAAATATCACGTTGCAGATTCCATGAAAACATTGCTAGCAAACTACTCCATGAAAAGAAAGGTATAATAATGTGAGATTAATTCATATATCACAAGGAACTTTCTCAAAAAGCTTCTTTCTACTTTTTGTATGAGATTATTTCCTTTGTCACCATGGGCTTCAATGTGATCCAAAATATCCCTTCTCAGATTCCACAAAAAACATGCCTCCAAACTGCTCATGAAAAGAATCGTGTAACTCTGTGAGATGAATTCACAAATCACAAGGCAGTTTCTCAGAAAGCTTCTTTCTAGTTTTTTTCTGAGTATATATGCTTTTTAGCTGTAGTCATCAATGTGCTCCGAAATATCCCTTTACAAATTCCATGAAAACAGTGTTAGGAAGCTGCTCCATGAAAAGAAAGTTGTACCTCTGTGAGATGAATTTACACATCACAAAGAAGTTTCTGAGAAAGCTTCTTTCTAGTTTTTGTCTGATTATATATCCTTTGTTACCATAGGCTTCAATGTGATATAAAATATCCCTTCACAGATTCCCCAAACACAGTGCTACAAAACTACTCCATGAACACAAATGTGGAACTCTCTGAGATGAATTCAAAAATCACAAAGCAGTTTCTCAGAAAGCTTCTTTCTTGTTTTTGTCTGAGTATATTTCCTTTGTCACCATAAGTTTAAATGAGCTCCAAAATATACCATTGCTGATTCCAAGAAAGTGTTAGCAAACTGCTCAGTGTAAAGAACAGTGTAAATGTGTGAGATGAATTCACACAACACAAATCAGTTTCTCAGAATGTTCTTTTTGGTTTTTATCTGAGGATATATCTTTTGTCGGCATAGCCTTCAATGCACTTCCAAATATCCTATTACAGATTCCACGAAAACAGTATTATCAAACTGCTCAATGAAAACAACAGTGTATCACTGTGAGATGAATTCACCCATCTGGAATTTGTTTCTAGGAAAGATTCTTTCCAGTTTTATCTGAGGATATTTCCTTTTACACCATAGGCCTCAATGCGCTCCCAAACATCACTTTCCAGATTACCCGAAAAGAGTGTTTGCAAACTGCTCCATGAAAAGAAAGGTGTAACTCTGTGAGATGAATTCACACATCACAAATAACTTTCTCAGAAGGGTTCTTTCATGTTTTTGTCAGAAGATATGTATTTTGTCACCATAGGCTTCATCGTGATCCAAAACATCCCTTCTCAGATTCCTCAAAAAGTGTGCTACAAAACTGCGCCATGAAAAGAAAGGTGTAACTCTGTGAGATGAATTCACACATCACAGAGCAGTTTCTCCAAAAGCTTCTTTCTAGTTTTTATCTGAGGATATTTCCTTTTTCACCGTCGGCCTCAATGCGCTCCATAATATCCCATCGCAGATTCCATGAAAAAAGTATTAGCAAATTTCTCAATGAAAAGAACGGTATAACTCTGTGAGATGAATTCCCACATCACAAGGAAGTGTCTCAGAAAGATTCTTTCTAGATTTTATCTGAGGATATATCCTTTGACACCATCGTCTTCAATGCGATTAAAATTATCCCTTCTCAGATTCCACAAAAAGAGTGCTATCAGTCTGCTCCATGAAAATAATCATGTAACTCTGAGATGTATTCACAAATCACAAAGCAGTTTGTCAGAAAGCTTCCTTCTAGTTTTTGTCCAAGGATATTTCCTTTTTCACCATTTGCCTCAATGCACTTGTGAATATTCCTTTGCAGATTCCATGAAAATAGTGTTAGCAAACTGCTCCATGGAAAGCAAGGTGTAAATCTGTGAGATGAATTCAAACATCAGAAAGCAGTTTCTTAGAAAACTTCTTGTTGGTTGTTGTCTGAGGATATTTCATTTGCCACTATAGGCTTCAATGCACTCTCAGATATCCCTTCAGACAACACAAAGAGTGTGATGCCAAAGTGCTCCCTCAACAGAAACGTTTTGCTCTATGAGATGAATGTGCACCTCACAAAGGAGTTTCTCTGAAAGCCACTTTCGAGTTTTTATCTGATGTTATTTCCTTTTTCACCATATTCCTCAATGTGCTCCCAAATATCCCATTGCAGATTAAACGAAAAAAGTGTTAGCAAACTTCTCAATGAAAAGAGCAGTGCTACTTGGTGAGGTGAATTCACACATCACAAAACAGTTTCACAGAAAGCTTCTTTTTGGTTTTTATCTGAAGATATTTTCTTTGTCACCAAAGATTTCAATACACTCCCAAATATGCTATTGCAGATTCCACGAAAACAGTGTTATCAAACTGCTCCATGAAAAGAAAAGTGTAACTCTTTGAGATGATTTCACACATCACAAAGCAGTTTCTCAACAACTTTCTTTCTAATTTTTACCTGATGATATTTCCTTTGTCACCTTAGGCTTCAATGCGGTCCAAAATATCCCTTCTCAGATTCTCCAAAAACAGTGCTATCAAATTGCTTCATAAAAAGAATGGTGTATCTCTGGGAGATGAATTCACAAATCACAAAGTAGTTTCTCAGAAAGCTTGTTTCTAGTTTTTATCTGAGGATATTTCCTTATTAATCATATTCCTCAATGCGCTCCAGAATATCACATCCCAGATTCCATGAAAAAAGTGTTAGCAAACTTCTCAATGAAAAGAATGGTGTAACACTGTGAGATGAATTCACACATCACAAATAAGTTTCTCAGAAACTTTCTAGGTTTTATCTGAGGATATTTTCTTTCTCACCACAGGCTTCAATGTGATCCAAATACGCCACCTCAGATTCCCCAAGAACAGGTCTACCAAGCTCCTCCATGAAAGGAATCGTGTAACTCTGTGAAATGAATTCATAAATCACAAAGAAACTTCTCAGAAAACTTCTTTCTAGTTTTTCTGTGAGGATATTTCCTTTTTCACCATTTGCCACAATGCGTTTGCAAACAGCCCTTTGCAGATTCCACAAAAATAGTGTTAGCAAACTGCTCCATTAAAAGAAATGTGTAAATCTGTGAGATGAATTCACACATCACAAAGCAGTTTCTCAGAAAGCTTCTTTTTGGTTTTGGTCTGAGGATATGTAATTTGCCAACATAGGCTTCAAAGCACTCCCAAATATCTATTTGCAGATTCCAGGAAAATAGTGTTATCTATCAAATTGCCAGTGGAAACAACAGTGTAACTCTGTGAGATGAATTCACAGAAAGATTATCTCTCAGAATGCTTCCTTCTTGTTTTTATCTGAGGATATTTCCTAGGCCTCAATGTGCTCCCATATATGCCTTTCCAGATTCCACGAAAAGAGTATTACCAAACTCTTCCTTGAAAACACAGGTGTATTTTGTGAGATGAATTCACATATCACAAAGAAATTTCTCAGAGGGCTTCTTTCTAGTTTTTATCTGAGGATAATTCCTTTGTCACAGTAGACTTCAATGAACTCCCCCATATCCCATTGCAGATTCCAAGAAAACAGTGTTAGCAAACTGCTCAGTGAAAAGAACAGGGTAACCCTGTGAGATGAATTCACACATCACAAAGCAATTTCTCAGAAAGCCTGTTTTTGGTTTTTATCTGAGGATATTTCCCTTGTCATCATAGGCTTCAAGGCACTCCCATAGATCCTGTTGCAGATTCCAGGAGAACGTTGTTGGCAAACTACCCCATGAGAAGAAATATGTATCTCTGTGAGTTGAATTCATACATCACAAACCAGTTTCTCAAAAAGCTTCTTTCTAGTTTTATATGAGGATATTTCCTTTGTCACCTTGAGCTTCAATGCGCTACCAAATATCTTCTTGCAGATTCCACGAAAACGGTGTTAGGAAACTTCAACATGAAGAGAAATGTGTAACTCTGTGAGATGAACTAACACACTGCAAACCTGGTTCTCAGAAAGCTTATTTCTTGTTTATAACTGAGGATATTTCCTTTGGCACCATATGCTTCAAACCGCTCCCAGGTATTCCATTGCAGATCTCAAGAAAACAGTGTTAGCAAACTGCTCAATGAAAAGAACAATGTAACATTGTGAGATGAATTCACACATCACAAAGCAGCTTCTCAGAAAGCTTCTTTCTAATTTTTATGGGAGGATATTTCCTTTGCAGGCATAGTATTCAATGTGATCCAAAATATCCCTTCTCAGATTGCGAAAAAGAGTGCTACAAAACTGCTCGCTGAAAAGAATCAAGTAACTCAGTGAGATGAATTCACACATCACAAGGCTGTTTCTCAGAAAGCTTCTTTCTAGTTTGTGTCAGAGAATATTTCCTTTTTCACCATAGGCCTGAAAGCAATCCCAAAAATCCCATTGAAGATTCCAAGAAAAACGTGTAAACAAACTGCTCAATAAAAGCAATGGTGAAACTCTGTGAGATGAGTTCACACATCACAAAGCAGTTTCTCAGAAAGCTTCTTTCTAGTTTTTATCTGAGGATATATTCCTTGTCACCATAGGCCTCAATTCACTCTCAAATATCCCTTTGCAGATTCCAGGAACACAAAGTTAGCAAACTGCTCCAGGAAGAGAAGCAAGTAACTCTGTGGGATGATTTCACACATCACAAAGTAGTTTCTCAGAAAGTTTCTTTCTAGTTTTTGTCAGAGGATATTTCCTTTGTCACCATAGGCTTCATTGTGACCCAAAATATCCCTTCTCAGATTCCCCAAAAGCAGTGCAACCAAAGTACTCCATGAAGAGAATCCTGTAATTCTGTGAGATGAATTCACACATCACAAAGCAGTTTCTCAGAAATCTTTTCTCTAGTTTTTATCTGAGGATATTTTCTTTGTCACCATAGGCTTCCATGTGCTCCCAATATCCTACTGACGACTTCAGGGAAACAGTGTTAGCAAACTGCTCCACGAAAATAATGGTGAAACTCTTTGAGATGCATTCACACATCACAAAGCCGTTTCTCAGAAAGCTTCTCTGTAATATTCTTCAGAAGATATTTCCTTTTTCACTGTAGGCATAATACGCTCCTAAATTTCCTCTTGTAGATTCCATGAAAACAATGTTAGTAAACTGCTCCATGAAAAGACAGGTGAATCTCTGTGAGATGAATTCACACATTATAATGAAGTTTCTTAGAGGGCTTCTTTCTAGTTTTAATCTGAGGATATATCCTTTGCCACCATAGGCTTCAATGCGCTCCCAAATATCCCATTGCAGATTCTAAGGAACCAGTGTTAGCAAACTGCTCAGTGAAAAGAACAGTGTAACTCTGTGACATGAATTCACACATCACAGAGCAATTTCTCAGGAAGTCTCTTTTTGGTTTTTATCTGAGGATATTTCCCTTATCATCATAGGCTTCAAGGCGCTCCCTAGATCCTGTTGCAGATTCCATGAGAACATTGTTAGCAAACTACTCCATGAAAAGCAATGTGTAACTCTGCAAGATAAATTCATACATCACAAGGCAGTTTCTCAGAAAGTTTCTTTCTAGATTTTATATGAGGATATTTCCTTTGTCACCGTGAGCTTCAATGTGCTCAAAATAACCCATTGCAGATCCCAAGAAACCGGTGATAGGAAACTGCTCAATGAATAGAACAGTGTAACTCTCTGACATGAATTCACACATCACAAAGCAGTTTCCAGACAGCTTCTTTCTAGTTTTTATCTGAGGATAGTTCCTCTTTCACCTGAATAGGCCTCAATGCGCTCATGACTATACCTTTGCAGATTCCACAAAAATAGTGTTAGCAAACTGCTCAACGGAAAGAAAGGTGTAACTGTGGGAGATGAATTCACACATCACAAAGCAGTTTCTGAGAAACCTTCCTTTTGTTTTTTACCTGATCATATTTCATTTGTCACCATAGGCTTCAATGAGCACCCAAATATCCTATTGCAGATTCCACAAAAGCGATGTTAGGAAACTTCAGCATGAAAATAAGTGTGTAATTCTGTAAGATGAATTCACACATGACAAAGAAGTTTCTCAGAAAGTTTCTTTCTTGTTTTTAATGAGGATATTTCCTTTGTCACCATATGCTTCAAAGTGCTCACAAATATTCCATTGCAGATCCAAAGAAAACACTGTTAGCAAACTGCTCTATGACAGGAACAATGTAACCTTGTGAGATGAATTCACACATCAATTAGCAGTTTCTGAGAAAGCTTCTTTCTAGTTTTTATGTGAGGATATTTCCTTTGTCACCGTAGTCTTGAATGCGATCCAAAATATCCTTTCTCAGATTCCCAAAAAAGAGTCCTACCAAACTGCTACATGAAAAGGATCGTGTAGCTCAGTGAGATGAATTCATACATCACAAAGCTGTTTCTCAGAAAGCTTCTTTCTAGTTTTTATCAGAGAATATTTCCTTTGTCACCATAGGCCTCAAAGCGATCCCGAATATCCCATTGCAGATTCCAAGAAAAACGTGCTAACAAACTCCTGAATGAAAAGAATGGTGTAATTGTGTGAGATGAATTCACACATCACAAAGCAGTTTCTCAGAAAACTTCTTATATGAGCATATTTCCTTTCTCACCGTGAGTTTTAATGCGCTCCCAAATATCCCATTGCAGATCCCAAGAAAACAGTGTTAGGAAACTGCTCAGTGAAAAGAACAGTGTAACTCTGTGAGATGAAATCACACATCACAGAGCAGTTTCTCAGACAACTTCTTTCCAATTTTTATCTGAGGATGGTTCGTTTTTCACCTGAATAGACCTCAATGCGCTCATGAAAATACCTTTGCAGAATCCACACAAACAGTGTTAGCAAATTGCTCAATGAACAGAAAGGTGTAACTGTGGGAAATGAATACACACATCACAAAGTGGTTTCCCAGACAGCTTCTTTTTGGTTTTTAGCTGATCATATTTCCCTTGTCATCATAAGCTTCAATGCGCTCCCAAATATCCTACTCCAGACTCCATGAAAATGGTGTTAGGAAACTTCAACATGAAAAGAATGTGTTGCTCTGTGAGATGAATTCACACATGACAAAGAAGTTTCCCCGAAAGTTTCTTGTTTTGAACTGAGGATATTTCCTTTGTCAAAATATGCTTCAAATCGCTCCCAAATATTCCACTGCAGATCCCAAGAAAACTGTTAGCAAACTGCTCAGGGAAAAGAACAATGTACCTTTGTGAGATGAATCTGCACATCACAATGCAGTTTCTAAGAAAGCTTCTGTCTAGTTGTTATCTGAGGATATGACCTTTGTCACTATAGGCTTCAAAGTGCTCCCAAATATCCTATTGCTGATTCAATGAAAATGGTGTTAGAAAACTGCTATATGAAAAGAAATGTGTAACTGTGAGATAAATTTACACAGCAAAAAACAGGTTTCTCGGAAAGCTTCCTTCTTGTTTTTAACTGAGGATATTTCTTTTGACACCATAGGGGTCAATGTGCTTGCGAACATACCTTTGCAGATTCCAACAAAATAGTGTAAGCAAACTGCTCAATGAAAAGAAAGGTGTACATCTGTGAGATAAATTCACACATCAGAAAGCTGTTTCTCAGAAATCTTCTTTTGAGGTTTATCTGAGAATATTTCCTTTTTCAAAATAGGCCTCAAAGTGTTCCTGAATATCCCATAGCAGATTCCAAGAAAAACGTATTAACAAACTGCTCAGTGAAAAGAATGGTGTAACTGTGAGAGATGAATTCACAAATCACAAAGCAGTTTCTCAGAAAGCTTCTTTCTCGTTTTTATCTGAGGATATTTCCTTTGTCATCATAGGCCTCAATGCACTCTCAAATATCCCTTTGCAGATTCCACGAAAACCATGTTAGCAAACTGCTCCATGAATAGGAATGTGTAACTCTGTGAGATAATTTCACCCATCACAAAGAACTTTCTCAGAAAGATTCCTTCCAATTTTTATCAGAGGATATTTCCTTTGTCACCATTAGGCTTCATTGCAATCCAAAATATCCCTTCTCAGATTCCCCAAAAGCAGTGCTACCAAACTGGTCTATGAAGACAATCTTGTAACTCTCTGAGATGAATTCACACACCACAAAGTAGTTTCTCAGAAAGCTTCTATCTAGCTGTTATCTGAGGATACTACCTTTGTCACCATAGGCTTCAATGCGCTCCCAATATCCTACTGCTGATTCCAGGAAAACAGTGTTAGAAAACTGTTCCATTAAAATAATGGTGTAACTATTTGAGATGCATTCACACATCACAAAGCAGTTTCTCAGAAAGCTTCTTTCTTGTTATCATCGTAGGATATTTCACTTTTCACAATAGGCGTAATATGCTCCCAAATTTCGTCTTGCAGATTCCATGAAAACAGTGTTAGCAAACTGCTCCATGTAAAGACACGTGTATCTCTGTGAGATGAATTCACACATTTCAGAGAAGTTTCTCAGAGGGCTTCTTTCTAGTTTTTATCTGAGTATACTTCCTTTGTCACCATATGCTTCAATGCGCTGTCAAATATCCAATTGCAGATTCCAAGAAAACAGTTTTAGCAAACTGCTCAATGCAAAGAACAGTGTAACTCTGTCAGATGAATTCACAAGTCACAAAGCAGTTTCTCAGAAAGCCTCTTTTTGATTTTTATTTGAGGTTAATTCCCTTGTCATTGTAGGTTTCAAGGCGCTCCCATAGATCCTGTTGCAGATACCATGAGAAGGTTGTCAGCAAGCCACTCCATGAAAATAAATGTGTGACTCTGTGAGATGAATTCACACATCACAAACCAGTTTCTCAGAAATCTTCTTTCTAGTTTTTATATGAGGATATTTCCTTTGTCACCATGAGCTTCAATGTACTCCAAAATATCCCATTGCAGATCCCAAGAAAACAGTGTTAGGAAACTGCTGAATGAAAACGTCAGTGTAACTCTGTGACATGAATTCACACATCAGAAAGCAGTTTCTAAGACAGTTTCTTTCTAGTTTTTATGTGAAGATAGTTCCTTTTTCACCTGAACAGGCCTTAATGCATGGCGAATATAAATTCACAGATTCTACAAAAGTAGTGTTAGCAAACTGCTCAATGAAAAGAAAGGTGTAACTGTGGGTGAATTCTCACATCACAAAGCAGTTTTCCAGAAAGCTTCTTTTTGGTTTTTACCTGATCAAATTTCCCTTGTCGCTATAGACATCAATGCACACCCAAACATCCTATTGCAGATTGCACGAAAACGGTGTTAGGAAACTTCAACATGAAAAGAAATGTGTAACTCTGTGATATGAATTAACATAGTACAAACCAGTTTCTCAGAAAGCTTATTTCTTGTTTTTAACTTAGGATATTTCCTTTGTCACCATATGCTTCAATGTGCTCCCACATACTCCATAGCAGATCCCAAGAAAACAGTGTTAGCAAACTGCTCAGTGAAAAGAACAATGTAACTTGTGAGATGAATTCACACATTGCAAAACAGTTTCTCAGAATGCTTCTTTCTAGTTTTTGTGGGAGGATACTTCCTTTGTCACCATAGTCTTCAAAGTGATCCAAAATATCCCTTCCCAGATTCCTGAAAAACAGTGCTACCAAACTGCTCCCTGACAGGAATAGTGAAGCTCAGTTAGATGAATTCACACATCACAAAGCTATTTCTCAGAAAGCTTCATTCTACTTTTTATCAGAGAATATTTCCTTTTACACCATAGACCTCAAAGAAATCCTGAATTTCCCATTGCAGAATTAAAGAAAAACGTGCTAACAAACTTCTTAATGAAAAGGACGGTGTAAATATGTGAGATGAATTTGCACACCACAAAGCATTTTCTCAGAAATCTTCTTTCTCGTTTTTATCTGAGGATATTTCTTTGTCATCATAGGCCTCAGTGCACTCTCAAAAATCCCTCTGCAGATTCCATGAAAACAAGGTTAGAAAACTGCTCAATGAATAGAAAGGTGTAATTCTGTGAGATGAAATCACACATCACAAAGAAGTTTCTCAGCGGGATCCTTCTAGTTTTTATCAGAGGATATTTCCTTTGTCACCATAGACTTCAATGCACTCTCAAATATCCCTTCTCGGATTCCCCAAAAGCAGTGCAACCAAACTGCTCCATGAAGAGAATCTTGTAACTCTGTGAGATAAATTCACACATCACAAAGCAGTTTCTCAGAGCTTCGTTCTAGTTGCTATCTGAGAATATTTCCTTTGTTACCATAGGCTTCAACGTGCTCCCAATATCCTTCTGCCATTTCCAGGAAAACAGTCTTAGCAAACTGCTCCATGAAAATAATGGTGTAACTCTTTGAGATGCATTCACACATCACAAAGCAGTTTCTCAGAAAGCTTCTTTCTAGTTTTCATGGGAGGATATTTCCTTTGTCACCGTAGGCATAATATGGTCCCAAATTTCTTCTTGCAGATTCCACGAAAACAGTGTTAGCAAACTGCTCCATGAAAATACAGGTGTATTTCTGTGAGATGAATTCACACATTACAAAGAAATTTTTCAGAGGGCTTCTTTCTTGTTTTTATCTGAGGATATTTACTTTATCACCATAGGCTTCAATGCACTCCCAAATATCCCATTGCAGATTCCAAGAAAACAGTGTTAGCAAACTACTCAGTGAAAAGAACAGTTTAACTCTGTGAGATGAATTCACATAGCACAAAGCAATTTCTCAGAAACCCTCTTTTTGGTTTTGATCAGAGGATATTTCCCTTGTCATCATAGGCTTCAAGGTGATCCCATGGATACTGTTGCAGATTCCATGAGAATGATGTTAGCAAATTACTCCAAGAAAAGAAATGTGTAATTCTGTGAGACGAATTCATACATCACAAACCAGTTTCTCAGAAAGCTTCTTTCTAGTTTTTATATGACGATAGTTCCTTTATCACCGTGAGCTTCAATTCACTCCCAAATACCCCATGAAAGATCCCAAGAAAACAGTGTTAGGAAACTGCTCAAAGAAAAGAACAGTGGAACTCTGTGACATGAATTCACACATCACAAAGAAGTTTCTCAAACAGCTTCTTTCTAGTTTTTATCTGAGAAAAGTTTCTTTTTCACCTGAATAGGCCTTAATGTGCTTACATATATACCTTCACAGATACCACAAAAATAGTGTTAGTAAAGTGCTCAATGAAAAGAAAGGTGTAACTGTGGGAGATGAATTCACACATCCCAAAGCAGTTTCCCAGAAAGCTTCTTTTTGGTTTTCACCTGGTATTTCCCTTGTCACCGTAAGCTTCAATGTGCACCAAATTTCCTATTGTAGATTCCATGAAAATGCTGTTAGGAAACTTCAACAAGATAGTAAATGTGTAACTCTGTGAGATGAATTTACACATGACAAAGAAGTTTCTCAGAAAGCATCTTTCTAGTTTTTATCTGAAGATTTTTCCTTTGTCACCATAGGCTTCAAAGTGCTCCCAAATAGCGTCCTGCAGATAAAACAAAAACGGTATTAGCAAACTGCTCCATGAAAAGAAACGTGTAACTCTGTGAGATGAATTAACACAGCACAAACTGGCTTCTCAGAAAACTTCTTTCTGGTTTTTAACTAAGTTTATTTCCTTTTTCACCATAGGACTCAAGGTGCTCGAAAACATACCTTTGCAGATTCCAAGAAAATAGTGTCAGCAAACCGTTCAATGAAAAGAATGATGTACAGCTGTGAGATGAATTCACACATCACAAAGCTGTTTCTCAGAGAGCTTCTTTCTGGGTTTATCTGAGAATATTTCCTTTTTCATCATAGGCCTCGAAGTGATCCCGAATATCCCATTGCAGATTCCAAGAAAAACGTGTTAACAAACTACTCAATGAAAAGAATGGTGTAACTCTGTGAGATGAATTCACACATGACAAAGCAGTTTCTCAGAAAGCTTCTTTCTAGTTTTTATGGGAGGATATTTCCTTTGTCACCATAGTCTTCAATGTGATCCAAAATATCCCTTCACAGATTCCCTAAAAAGAGTGCTACCAAACTGCTCCATTAAAAGTATCATGTAACACAGTGAAATGAATTCACAAATCACAAAGCTGTTTCTCAGAAAGCTACTTTCTAGTTTTTATCAGAGAATATTTCCCTTTTTACCATAGGCCTCAAAGCGATCCCGAATATCCCATTGCAGATACCAAGAAAAACATGTGAAAAAACTGCTCAATGAAAAGAATGTTGTAGCTTTGTGAGATGACTTCACACATCACAAAGCAGTTTCTCAGAAAGCTTCATTCTAGTTTTTATCTGAGGATATTTCCTTTGTCACCATAGGCTTCAATGCACTCTCAAATATCCCTTTGCAGATTCCACGAAAACAATGTTAACACACTGCTCCATGAATAGAAACGTGTAACTGTGAGATGAATTCACACATCACAAAGAAGTTTCTCAGAAATCTTCTTTCTAGTTATTATTTGAGGATATTTCCTTTGTCACCATAGGCTTCAATGCACTCCCAATATCCTACTGCCAATTCCAGGAAAACAGTATTAGCAAACTGCTCCACGAAAATGATGATGTAACTCTTTGAGATGCATTCACACATCACAAAGCAGTTTCTCAGAAAGCCTCTTTCTAGGTTTCTTCAGAGAATATTTTCTTTTTCACAATAGGCATAATACGCCATATTTTTCATTGAGCAGTTTGTTAACAGGTTTTTCTTGTAATCTGCAATGGGATATTCAGGATCACTTTGAGGCCTATGGTGACAAAGGAAATATTCTCTGATAAAAACTAGAAAGAAGCTTTCTGAGAAACAGCTTTGTGATGTGTGAATTCATCTCACTGAGCTACACGATCCTTTTCATGTAGCAGTTTGGTAGCACTCTTTTGAGGGAATCTGAAAAGGCATATTTTGGATGGCATTGAAAACTATGGTGACAAAGGAAATATCTTCCCATAAAAACTAGAAAGAAGTTTTCTTAGAAACTGCTTATTGATGTGTGAATTCACCTCACAAAGTTACATTGTTCCTGTCATAGAGCAGTTTGCTAACACTGTTTTCTTGGGATCTGCTATGGAATATTTGGGAGTGCTTTGAAGCATATGGTGACAAAGGAAATATCCTCAGTTAAAAACAAGAAAGAGGCTTTCTGAAACCACTTTGTCGTGTGTGAATTCATCTCACAGAGTTACACATTTCTTTCGTGTTGAAGTTCCCTAACACCGTTTTCGTGGAATCTGCAATAGGATGTTTGTGTGCGCATTGAAGCCTACAGTGATAAGAGAAATATGATCAGGTAAAAAGCAAAAAGAAGCTTCCTGGGAAAATGCTTTGTGATGTGTGAATTCATCTCCCACAGTTACACCTTTCTTTTCATTAAGCTGTTTGCTAACACTGTTTTTGTGGAATCTTCAAATTTATATTTGCGAGTGCATTGAGGCCTAGTCAGGTGACAAAGGAATTATCCTCAGATAAAAACTAGAAAGAAGCTGTCTGAGAAACTTCTTTGTGATATGTGAATTCATGCCACAGAGTTACACTGTTCTTTTCATTGAGTAGTTTCCTAACGTTGTTTTCTTGGGATCTGCAATGGGATATTTGGGAGTGCATTAAAGCTCATGGTGACAAAGAAAATATCCTCATATAAAAACTTGAAAGAAGCTTTCTGAGAAACTGGTTTGTGAGGTATGAATTCACCTCCCAGAGTCACACATTTCTTTTCATGGAGTAGTTTGCTAACCACAGTCTCATAGAGTCTGCAACAGGATCTTTAGGAGCGCCTTGAAGCCTATGATGACAAGGGAAATATCCTCAGATAAAAATCGAAAACAGGCTTTCTGAGAAATCGCTTTGTGATGTGTGAATTCACCTCACAGAGTTACAGTGTTCTTTTCACTGAGCAGTTTGCTAACATTGTTTTCTTGGAATCTGCAAGGATATTTATCAGCACATTGAAGTCTATGGTGACAAAGGATATATCCTCAGATAAAAACTAGAAAGAAGCCCTCTGAGAAACATCTTTGTAATGTGTGAATTCCTCTCAGAGACATACACCTGTCTTTTCATGGAGCAGTTTGCTAACACTGTTTTCGTGGAATCTGAAAGAGGAAATTTGGGAGCGTATTATGCCCTTTGTGAAAATGGAAATATTCTCCAATGAAAACTAGAAAGAAGCCTTCTGAGAAACTGCTTTGTGATGTGTGAATTCATGTCACAGAGTTGCACTGTTCTTTTCATTGAAATGTTTCCTAAGACTGTTCTTGGGTTCTGCAATGGGATATTTGGGAGCACATTGAAGCTCACTGTGACAAAGGAAATATCCTCAGACAAAAACTAGAAAGAATCTTTTTGATAAACTGATTTGTGATGTGTGAATACATCTCACACAGTTACACCAGTCTTTTCTTTGAGAAGTTTGTTAACACGTTTTTCCTGGAATCTGCAATGGGATATTCGGGATCGCTTTGAGTCCTATGGTGAAAAAGGAAATATTCTCTGATAAAAACTAGAAAGAGTCTTTCTGAGAAACAATTTTGTGATGTGTTAATTCATCTCACTGAGTTACACGATTCTTTTAATGGAGCAGTTTGGTAGCACTCTTTTTGGGGAATCTGTGAAGGGATATTTTGGATCGCATTGAAGACTATGGTGACAAAGGAAATACCCTCCCCCAAAAAATAGAAAGATGTTTTCTGAGAAACTGCTTTGTGATGTGTTAATTCATCTCACAAAGTTACATTGTTCTTTTCATTGAGCAGTTTGCTAACACTGTTTTCTTGAAATATGCAATGGAATATTTGGGAGTACATTGAAGCGTATGATGACATAGAAAATATCCTCAGTTAAAAACAAGAAATAAGATTTCTGAGAAACCAGTTTCTGCTGTATTTATTCATCTCACAGAGTTACACATTTCTTTTCATGTTGGAGTTTCCTAACACCGTTTTCATGGAATCTGCAAGAGGATATTTGGGAGCGCATTGAAGCTCATGGTGACAAAGGAAATATCTTCATATAAAAAACAGAAAGAAGCTTTCTGAAAAACTAGTTTGTGATGTATGAATTCATCTGTCAGAGACACACATTTCTTTTGATGGCATAGTTTGCTAACAATGATCTCCTGGAATCTGCAACAGGATCTATGGGTGCCCCTTGAAGCCTATGGTGACAAAGGAAATATCCTTAGATAAAAACCAAAAAGAGGCTTTCTGAAAAATTGCCTTGTGATGTGTGATTTCATTACACAGAGTTACACCGTTCTTTTCACTGAGCAGTTTGCTAACACTGTTTTCTTGGAATCTGCAATGGGATATTTGGGAGCGCATTGAAGCCTATGGTGACAAAGGAAACATCCTCAGTTAAAAACTAGACAGAAACCCTCTGAGAAACATCTTTGTAATGTGTGAATTCATCTCACAGAGATACACCTGTCTTTTCATGGAGCTGTTTGCTAACACTGTTTTCGTGGAATCTGCAAGAGGATATTTATGAGTGTATTATGCCTATTGTGAAAAAGGAAATATCCTCCGATGAAAACTAGAAAGAAGCTTTCTGAGAAACTGCTTTGTGATATGTGAATGCATCTCAAAGAGTTACACCATTATTTTCATGGAGCAGTTTGCTAACACTGATTTCCTGGAATCAAGAGTAGGATATTGGGAGCTCATTGAAGACTATGGTGACAAAGGAAATATCCTCAGATAACAACTAGAAAGAAGCTTTCTGAGAAACTGCTTTGTGATGTGTGAATCCATCTCACAGAGTTACAGGATTCTCTTCATGGAGCAGTTTGGTAGCACTGCTTTTGGGGAACCTGAGAAGGGATATTTTGGATTGCAATGAAGCCTATGGTGACAAAGGAAATATACTCTGATAAAAACTAGAAAGAAGCTTTCTGAGAAACTGGTTTGTGATGTATGAATTCATCTCTCAGCGTTACATATTTCTTTTCATGGAGTAGATTGCTAACAACGTTCTCGTGGAGTCTGCAACAGGATCTGTGGTAGCACCTTGAAGCCTATGATGACACGGAAAATATCCTTAGATAAAAACCAAAAAGAGGATTTCTGAGAAATTGATTTGTGATGTGTCAATTTATCTCACAGAGATACACCTGTCTTTTCATGGAGCAGTTTGCTAACACTGTTTTCGTGGAATCTGCAAGAGGAAATTTGGGAGTGTATTACTCCTATTGTGAAAAAGGAAATATCCTCCTATGAAAACTAGAAAGAAGCTTTATGAGAAACTGCTTTGTGATGTGTGAATGCATCTCAAAGAGTTACACCATTATTTTCATGGAGCAGTTTGCTAACACTGTTTTCATGGAAACTGCAGTAGGATATTTGCAAGCACATTGAAGTCAATGGTGACAAAGGAAATATTCTCTGGTAAAAAGTAGAAAGAAGCTTTCTGAGAAACTTCTTTGTGATGCGCGAAATTATTTCACAGAGTTACACGTTTCTATTCATGGAGCAGTTTGCTAACATGGTTTTCGTGGAATCTGCAAACGGATATTTGAGAGAGCATTGAAGCCTATGGGGACAAAGGAAATATCCTCAGATAAAAGCTAGAAAGAAGATTTCTGAGAAACTGCTTTGTGACGTGTGAATTCATCCCACACAGTTACACCATTCTTCTCATTGAACAATTTTTTTCACACGTTTTTCTTTGAATCCGCAGTGGGATATTTGGCATCGCTTTGAGACCTATGGTAAGAAAGGAAATATTCTCTGATAAAAACTAAAAAGAAGCTTTCTGAGAAACAGTTTTGTGATGTGTGAATTCTTCTCACTGAGTTACATGATTCCTTTTATGGAGCAGTTTGGTAGGACTGTTTTTTGGAATCTGAGAAAGGATACTTTGGATTGCATAATGAGACTATGGTGACAAACGAAATATCCTCCCATAAAAAGTAGAAAGAAGCTTTCTGAGAAACTGCTTTGTGATGTGTGAATTCATCTCACAAAGTTACTTTGCTCTTTCCATTTAGAAGGTTGCTAACACTGTTTTCCTGGGATCTACAATGGAATATTTGGGAGCTCATTGAAGTGTATGGTGACAAAGGAAATATCCTCAGTTAAAAACAATAAATAAGCTTTCTGAGAAACTGGTTTGTGCTGTGTTAATTCATCTCACAGAGTTACATATTTCTTTTTGTGTTGAAGTTTCCTAACACCGATTTCGTGGAATCTGCAAGAGGTTATTTGGGAGCGTATTGAAGTTCACAATGAAAAAGGAAATATCCTCATATAAAAACTAGAAAGAAGCTTTCTGAGAAACTGGTTTGTGAGGTATGAATTCCTCTCTTAGAGTTACACGTTTCTTTTCATGGTATAGTTTGCTAACAATGTTCTCGTGGAATATACAACAGCATCTATGGGAGTGACTTGAAGCCTAAGATGATAAAGAAAATATCCTCAGATAAAAACCAAAAAGAGGCCTTATGAGAAATTGCTTTCTGATGTGTGAATTCATCACACAGAGTTACACTGTTCTTTTCACTGAGCAGTTTGCTATCACTATTTTCTTGGAATCTCCAACGGGATATTTGGGAGTGCATTGAAGCCTATGATGACAAAGGAAATATCCTCAGACAGCAACTAGAAAGAAGCTTTCTGATGGACTGCTTTGTGATGTGAGAATTCATCTCACAGAGTTACGGGATTCTCTTCATGGAGCAGTTTGGTAGCATGGCTTTTGGGGAATCTGAGAAGGGATATTTTGGATTGCAATGAAGCCTATGGTGACAAAGGAAATATCCTCTGATAAAAACTAGAAAGCAGCTTTCTGAGAAACTACTTTGTGATGTGTGAAATCATCTCACAAAGATATACGTTTCTATTCATGTAGAAGTTTGCTACCTTTTTTTCGTGGAATCTGCAAAGGGATATTTGAGAGTTCATTGAGGCCTATGGTGACAAAGGAAATATCCCCTGATAAAAACTAGAAAGAAGCGGTCTGAGAAACTGCTTTGTGATGTGTGACTTCATCTCACAGAGTTACACCATTCTTTTCACTGAGCCGTTTGTTAACACGTGTATCTTGGAATCTGCAATAGGATATTTAGGATCGCTTTGAGGCCTGTAGTGAAACAGGAAATATTCTCTGAAAAAAAAACAAGAAAGAAGCTTTCTGAGAAACAGCTTTGTGATGGGTGAATTCATCTCACTGAATTACATGATTCTTTTCATGGAGCAGTTTGGCAGGACTCTTTTTTGGGAAGATGAGAAGGGATATTTTGAATCGCATTGAAGTCTATGGTGACAAAGGAAATATCCTTCCATAAAAACTAAAAGGAAGCTTTCTGAGAAACTGCTTTGTGATGTGTGAATTCATCTCACAAAGTTATATTTTTCTTTTCATTGAGCCTTTTGCTAACACTGTTTTCTTGGGATCTGCAATGGAATATTTGGGAGCGCTTTGTAGCATATGGTGACAAAGGAAATATCCCGAGTTAAAAACAAGAAAGAAGCTTTCTGAGAACCTTTTTTGACAGGTGTGAATTCATTTCACAGTTACACTTTTCTTTTCGTGTTGAAGTTTCCTAACACCGTTTTCGTGGTATCCTCAATAGGACGTTTGGGTGCGCTTTGAAGCCTACAGTGACGAGGGAAATATGATCAGGTAAAAAGCACAAAGAAACTTTCTGGGAAAATGCTTTGTGATGTGTGAATTCATCTCCCACAGTTACACCTTTCTTTACATTGAGCTGTTTGCTAACACTGTTTTTGTGGAATCTGCGATGGTATATTCATGATTGCATTGAGGTCTATGCAGGTGAAAAAGGAACTATCTTCAGTTAAAAACTAGAAAGAAGCTGTCTGAGAAACTTCTTTGTAATGTGTGAATTCAAGTCACAGAGTTACACTGCTCTTTTCATTGAGCAGTTTCCCAACACTGTTTTCTTGGGATCTGCAATGGGATATTTGGGAGTGCATTCAAGCTCACAGTGACAAAGGAAATATCCTCACATAAAAACTAGAAAGAATCTTTCTGAGAAACTGGTTTGTGATGTATGAATTCATCTCTGAGAGTTATACATTTCTTTTCATGGAGTAGTTTGCTAACAACTATCTCCTGGAATCTGCAACAGGATCTTTAGGAGTGTCTTGAAGCCTATGATGAGAAGGGAAATATCCTCAGATAAAAACCAAAAAGAGGTTTTCTGAGAAATTTCTTTGTGATGTGTGAATTCATCTCACAGAGTTACACTGAACAGTTTGCTAACACTGTTTTCTTGGAATCTGCAATGGGATACCTGGGAGCGCATTGAAGCCTATGGTGACAAAGGAAATATCCTCAGATAAAAACTAGACAGAAGCCCTCTGAGAAACTGCTTTGTGATGTGTGAATTCGTCTCACACAGTTACACCATTCTTTTCATTGAGCAGTTTGTTAACACGTGTTCCTGGGCATCTGCTCTGAGATATTCGGAAGCGGTTTAAGGCCTATGGTGAAAAAGTAAATATTCTCTGATAAAGCTAGAAAGAAGTTTTTTGAGAAACAGCTTTCTGATGTGTGAATTCATCTCACTGAATTACACGACTCTTTTCATGGAGCAGTTTGATAGCACTCTATTTGGGGAATCTGTGAAGGGATATTTGAGAGTGCATTGAAGCCCATGGTGACAAAGGAAATATCCTCAGGTAAACATTTGAAATAAGCTTTCTGGGAAACTGCTTTGTGATGTGTGAATTCATCTCACACAGTTACACCATTTTTTCATTGAGCAGTTTGTTAACACGTTTTTCTTGGAATCTGCAATGGGATGTTTGGGATCACGTTGAGGACTATGGTGACAAAGGAAATATTCTCTGATAAAAACTAGAAAGAAGGTTTCTGATAAATTTCTTTGTGATGTGTGAAATCATCTCACAGATTTACACGTTTCTATTCATGGAGCAGTTAGCTAACATCGTTTTCCTGGAATCTGCAAATGGATATTTTAGAGTGCATTGAGACCTATGGTGACAAAGGAAATATCCTCAGATAAAAACTAGAAAGAAGCTTTCTGAGAAACTGCTTTGTGATGTGTGACTTCATCTCAGAGTTACACCATTCTTTTCATTGAGCAGTTTGCTAACACGTTTTTCTTGGAATCTGCAATGGGATATACAGGATTGCTTTGAGGCCTATGGTGAAAAAGGAAATATTCTCAGATAAAAACTAGAAAGAAGCTTTCTGAGAAACAGCTTTGTGATGTGTGAATTCATCTCTCTGACTTAGATGATTCTTTTCATGGAGCAGTTTAGTAGCACTCTTTTAGGGGATTCTGAGAAGGGATATTTTGGACCGCATTGAAGACTATGGTGACAAAGGAAATATCCTTCCATAAAAACTAAAAAGAAGCTTTCAAGAAACTCCTTTGTGATGTGTCAATTCATCTCACAAACATTCATTATTCTTTTCATTGAGCAGTTTGCTAACACTGTTTTCTTGGGATCTGCAATGGAATATTTGGGAGTGCTTTGAAGTGTATGGTGACAAAGGAAATGTCCTCAGTTAAAAAAAGAAAGAAGCTTTCCGGGAAACTTCTTTGTCATGTTTGAATTCATCTAACATAGTTACACATATCTTTTCATGTTGAAGTTTCCTAACACCGTTTTTGTGGAATCTGCAAGAGGATATTTTGTAGCACATTGAATTCATGGTGACAAAGGAAATATGCTCATATAAAAACTAGAAAGAAGATTTCTGAGAAACTGGTTTGTAATGTATGAATTCATCTCTCACAAGTACACATTTCTTTTCATGGAGTAGTTTGCTAACAAAGTTCTCGTGGAATCTGCAACAGCATCTATGGGAGCAAATTGAAGCCTATGTTGACAAGGGAAATAACCTCAAATAAAACCCAAAAAGAGGCTTTCAGAGAAATTGCTTTGTGATGTGAGAGTTCATCTCAAAGCGTTACATCATCCTTTCACTAAGGAGTTTGCTGACACTGTTTTCTTGGAATCTGCAATGGGATATTTGGGAGCACATTGAAGCCTATGGTGGCAAAGGATATATCCTCCGATGAAAACTATAAAGAAGCTTTCTGAGAAACTTCTTTGTGATGTGTGAAGTCATGTCACAGAGTTACACATTGCTATTGATGGAGCAGTTTGCTAACATTGTTTTGGTGGAAAGTGCAAAGAGATATTTGAGGGTGTGCATTGAGTCCTACGGTGACAAAGGAAATATCATCAGAAAAAAAGTAGAAAGAAGCTTTCTGAGAAACTGCTTTGTGATGTGTGAATTCGTCTCACATAGTTACACAGTTCTTTTCATTGCACCATTTGTTAAAACGTTTATCTTGGAATCTGCAATAGGATATTCGGGATCGTTTTGAGGCCTATGGTGAAAAAGTAAATATTCACTGATAAAAACTAGAAAGAAGCTTTCTGAAAAACAGTTTTGTGATGTGTGAATTGATCTCCCTGAATTACACGATTCTTTTCATGGAGCAGTTTGGTAGCACTATTTTTAGGGAATCTGTGAAGGGATATTTTGAATCTCTTTGAAGACTATGGTGACAAAGGAAATATCCTCACATAAAAACTAGAAAGAAGTTTTCTGAGAAACTGGTTTGTGATGTGTGAATGCATCTCAAAGAGATACAGCGTTATTTTCATGGAGCAGTTTGCTAACAGTTTTCCTGGAATCAGCAGTAGGATATTCAGAGCACATTGAAGTCTACGGTGAAAAAGCAAATATTCCCAGATAGAAACTAGAATGATGCTTTCTGAGAAACCGCTTTGTGTTGTATTAATTCATCTCACAGAGTTTCAGGATTCTCTTCCTGGAGCAGCTTGGTAGCACTGCTTTTGGGGAATCTGAGAAGGGATAGATTTGATCGCAATTAAGCCTATGATGAAAAGGAAATATCCTCTGATAAAAACTAGAAAGAAGCTTTCTGAGAAACTTCTTTGTGGTGCTTGAAATCACCTCACAGAGTTACACATTTCTTTTCATGGAGCACTTTGACAACATTGCTTTCATGGAATCTGCAATGGGATACTTGGAAGTGCATTGAGGCCCAAGGTGACAACTTAAATATCCTCAGATAAAAAATAGAAGCTTTCTGAGAAACCGTTTTGTGATATGTGATTTCATCTCACACAGTTATACCATTCTTTTCATTGAGCAGTTTGCTAACATTGTTTTCTTGGAGTCTGAAAAGGGATATTTGAGAGGCCAATGGTGACAAAGGAAATATCCTCAGATAAAAATGAGAAAGAAGCTTTCTGAAAAACTGCTTTGTGATATGTGAATTCGTCTCACAGAGTCACACTTTTCTCTCCATGAAGCAGTTTGCTAACACAGTTTTCTTGGAATTTACAAAGTGATATTTGGGAGCGCATTGAGGCCTATGGTGAAAAAGGAAATATCCTCAGATAAAAATCAGAAAGAATCATCCTGAGAAACTGCTTTGTGACGTGTAAATTCATCTCACAGAGTTACACCTTAGTCTTCATGAAGCAGTTGGCTAACACTGTTGTCATGGAATCTGCAAAGTGATATTTGGGAGCATATTGCAGCCTGTTGTGAAAAAGAAATATCCTCAGACGAAAATTAGAAAGAAGCTTTCTGAGAAATTGCTTTCTGAAGTGTGACTTCAACTCACTGAGATACACCTGTATTTCATGGAGTCGTTTGCTGGCCCTGTATTTGTGGAATCTGAGAACTGATATTTCAGATCACTTTGAAGATTATACGATCAAAGGAACTATCCTCAGACAAAAACCAGAATGAAGCTTTCTGAGAAACTGCTCTGTGCTGAGTAAATTCATCTCACAGAGTTGCACATGTATTTCGTGGAGCCATTTGATAGCACTGTTTTTGTGGAATCTGAGAAGTGATATTTTGGATCTCTATGAAGACTCCTGGGACAAAGGAATTATCCTCAGATAAAAACCAGAAAGAAGCTTTCTGAGAAACTGCTATATGATGCATGAATTCATCTCACAAAGTTACAGCACTCTTTCATGGAGAAGTTTGCTAGCACTATTTTTGAGGAATCTCAGAAGTGATATTTTGGATATCATTGAATCCCATTGTGAATAATGAAATATCCTCAGATAAAACCTGGAGAGAAGCGTTCTCAGAAATTGCTTTGTGGTGTGTGAATTCACAGAGGTACATTACTGCTATCATTGAGAAGTTTGCTAACACTGTTTTCACAGAATTTGCAATGAGATATACAGGAGTGCATTGAGAACTGAAATATCCTCAGATAAAAACGAGAAAGAAACTTTCTGAGAAACTTATTTGTGATGTGTGAATTCATCTCACAGAATTACACCTTTCTCTTCATGAAGCAGTTTGCTAACACTGTTTTCATAGAATTTTAAAAGTGATATTTGGGAGCTCATTGAGGAATATGGTGAAAAAAGATATATCCTCAGATGAAAATTGTAAAGAAGCGTTCTGAGAAACTGCATTGTGATGAATAAATGCAACTCACAGAGTTACACTTTTCATTTCATTGATCAGTTTGCCAACACTTTTTTCTTGAAATCTGCAATGTGATATCTCTTAGCGCAATGAAGCTTACAGAGACAAAGGAAATAACCGGAGATAAAAATGAGAAAGAAGCTTTCTGAGAAACTGCTCTGTGATGTGTGAATTCATCTCACAGAGCTACACTTTTCTCTCCATGTAGTAGTTTGCTAACACTGTTTTTGTTGAATCTGCAAACCGATCTTTTGGAGTGCATTTAAGCCTATGGTGAAAGAGGAAATATCCTCAGATGAAAAGTAGAAAGAAGCTTTCTGAGAAACTGCTCTCTGATGTGTGAATTCATCTCATAGAGTTACATTTTCGTTTCATGGAGCAGTCTGTTACCACTGTTTTTGGGGAATCTGAGAAGGGATATTTTGGATCACCCTGAAGACTATATGGACAAAGGAAATATCCTCAGATAAAAATCAGAAAGAAGCTTTCTGAGAAACTGCTTTGTGATGTGTGAATTCATCTAACAGAGTTACACCACTATTTCGTGGAGCCATTTGCTAGCACTGATTTTGTGGATTCTGAGAACTGATATTTTGGATCAGTTTGAAGAGTATAAGGACAAAGGAAATGTCCTCAGATAAAAACCAGAAAGGAGGTTTCTGAGAAACTGCTTTGTGATGTGTGAATTCATTTCACAAAATAACACCACTCTTTCATGGACGAGTTTGCTAGCACTGTTTTTGTGGAATCTCAGGAGAGAATTTTAGATATCGTTGAATCCCATGGTGAATAATGAAATATACTCAGATAAAATATGGAGAGAAGCATTCTCCAAAACTGCTTTGTGGTGTATGAATTCACCTCACAGAGTTACACGACTACTTTCACTGAGATGTTTGCTAACACTGTTTTCACAGCATCTGCAATGAGATATATGGAAGTGCATTGAGAACAGAAATATCCTCAGGTAAAAATGAGAAAGAAGCTTTTGAGAAACTTTCTTGTGATGTATGAATTCATTTCACAGACTTACACCTTTCTCTTCATGAAGCAGTTTGCTAACACAGTTTTCGTGGAATCTGCAAAGTGATATTTGGGAGCACATAGAGTCCTGTGGTGGAAAAGGAAATATCCTCAGATGAAAACTGGAAAGAAGCGTTCAGAGAAACTGCATTGAGATGTGTGAATGCAACTCACAGAGTTACACTTTCCTTTTCATTTATCAGTTTGCCAACACTGTTTACTTGAAATCTACAATGGGATATTTCTTAGTGACATGAAGCTTACAGTGACAAAGGAAATATCCTCCGATAAAAACGAGAAAGAAGCTTTCTGAGAAAATACTTTGTTATGTGTGAATTCATCTCACAGAGTTACACATGTATTTCATGGGGCCGTTTGCTAGCACTCTTTTTGTGGCATCTGAGAAGTGATATTTTGGATCGCTATGAAGACTCCTCGGACAAAGGAAATGTCCTCCCATAAAAACGAGAAAGAAGCTTTCTGAGAAACTGCTTTGTGATGTATGATTTCATCTCACAGAGTTTCAACTTTCTCTTCATGAAGAAATTTCCTAACACTGTTTTCGTGGAATCTGCAAAGTGATATTTGGGAGCGCATTGAGGCCTGTGGTGAAAAAGGAAATATCTTCAGATGAAAACTAGAAAGAAGGTTTCTGAGAAACTGCATTGTGATAAGTGAATGCAACTCACAGAGTTACACATATCTTTTCATTGGTCAGTTTGCTCACACTGTTTACATGATATCTGCAATGAGATATTTCGTAGAACCATGAAGCTTACGGTGACAAAGGAAATATCTTCTGATAAAAACAAGAAAGAAGCTTTCTGAGAAACTGTTTGTGATGTGTGAATTCAACTCACTGAATTACACCGGTATTTCATGGAGCTGTTTGCTAGCCCTGATTTTGTGGAATCTGAGAGCGGATATTTCGAATTGCTTTGAAGACTATATGGCCAAAGGAAATATCCTAGAATAAAAAGCAGAATGAAGCTTTCTGAGAAACTGCCTTGTGATGTGTGAATTCATCTCACAGAGCTACACCTTTCTCTTCATGCAGCAGTTTGCTAACACTGTCTTCGTGGAATCTCAAAAGTGATATTTGGGAGCGCATTGAGGGATCTGGTGAAAAAGGATATATCCTAAGATGAAAAGTATAAAGAAGCGTTCTGAGAATCTGCATTGTGATGTGTGAATGCAACTCACAGAATTAGAGCGTTCTTTTCATTGATCAGTTTGCTAATACACTTTCCTTGAAATATACAATGGGATATTTCTTAGCACTGTGAAGCTTATGGTCACAAAGGTAATATCCTCCCATTAAAAACTAGACAGAATCTTTCTGAGAAACTGTTTTCTGATGTGTGAATTCATCTCAGAGGTTTATACGTTTCTCTTCATGAAGCAGTTTCCTCACACAGTTTTCGTGGAATCTGCAAAGTGATATTTCAGAGTGCATTGAGTCCTCTGGTGAAAAAGAAAATATTCTCAGAGGAAAATTGGAAAGAAGGTTTCTGAGAAACTGCTATCTCATGTGTCAATTCATCTCACAGAGATACACTTTCCTTTCATGGAGCATTCTGTTACCACCCTTTTTATTGAGTCTGAGAAGGGATATTTGCGTTCACTATGAAGGCTATATGGTCAAAGAAAATATCTTCAATTAAGAAGGGTGAAACAAGCGTTCTGCGAAACTGCTCTGTGATGTGTGAATTCATTTCACAGAGTTAAACCACTCTTTGATGGAGGAGTTTGCTAGCGCTGTTTTTGTGGAATCTCAAAAGTGGTATCTTGAATATCGTTGAATCCCATGGTGAAAAATGAAATATCCTTAGATAAAAACTGCAGGGAGGCCTTCTCAGAAACTGCTTTGTTGTGGGTGAATTCAGCTCACAGTGTGACATCATTGTTTTCAGTGAGAAGCTTGCTAAGAGTGTTTTCGCAGAATGTGCATTGAGACACACGGGGGCGCTTTGAGACCACAAATAGCCTCAGCTGAAAAAAGAAAGAAACTTTCTGATAAACTGTTTGTGATGTGTGAATTCAATTCACTGAATTACACCTGTATTTCGTGGAGCCGTTTGCTAGCCCTGATTTTGTGGTATCTGAGAACGGATATATCGAATTGCTTTGAAGACTATACGGCCAAAGGAAATATCCTCGGACAAAAGCAAAATGAAGCTTTCTGAGAAACTGCCTTGTGATGTGTGAATTCATCTGAGTTGGACATATATTTCGTGGAACCATTTGCTAGCCCTGATTTGTGGAATGTCAGAAGTGATATTTTGGATTGCTATGAAGACTCCTCAGACAGAGGAAACATCCTCAGATAAAAACCAGAAAGAAGCTTTCTGAGAATCTGCTTTGTGATGTGTGAATTCATCTCACAGAGTTACACATGTATTTCGTGCAACCGTTTGCTCGCCTTGTTTTTATGGAATCTCAGAAGTGATATTTTGGATCGCTATGAAGACTCCTCAGACAGAGGAAATATCCTCAGATAAAAACCAGAAAGAAGCTTTCTGAGAAACTGCTTTGTGATGGGTGAATTCATTTCACAGAGATGAATTCATCTCACAGAGATGACACCTTTTTGTATATTAAGCAGTTTGCTAACACTGTTTTCCTGGAATGTGAAAACTGATATTTGGGAGCGCATTGAGGGATAGGTGAAAAAGGATAAAACCTCAAATGAAAAGTTTAAAGAAGTGTTCTGAGAAACTGCACTGTGTTGTGTGAATGCAACTCAGAGTTTCAGTGTTCTTTTCATTCATCAGTTTGCTAACACTCTTTCCTTGAAATCTAAAATGGGATATTTCTTAGCACCGTGAAGCTTACAGTGACAAACGAAATATCCTCCCATAAAAACTAGACAGAAGCTTTCTGAGAAACTGCTTTGTGATGTGTGAATTCATCTCCCAGGTTTACACATTTCTCTCCATGAAGCAGTTTCCTAACACAGTTCTCGTGGAATCTGAAAAGTGATATTTTGGAGAGCATTGAGGCCTGCGGTGAAAAAGGAAATATCCTCAGGTGAAAACTGGAAAGAAGCATTCTGAGAAACTGCATTGTGATGTGTGAATGCACCTCACAGGGTTACATTTTCCTTTTCATACATCAGTTTGCCAACACTGTTTTCTTGAAATCTGCAATGGGATAATTCTTAGTGCCATGAAGCTTACAGTGACAAATGAAATATCCTCGGATAAAAACGAGAAAGAAGCTTTCTGAGAAACTGCTTTGTGATGTGTGAATTCATCTCCCAGGTTTACACGTTTCTCTCCATGAATCAGTTTCCTAACACAGTTCTCATGGAATCCTCAAAGTGATATTTCAGAGTGCATTGAGGCCTGTGGTGAAACAGGAAGTATCCTCAGATGAAAACTGGAAAGAAGGTTTCTGAGAAACTGCTATCTCAAGTGGGAATTCATTTCACAGAGATACACTTTCCTTTCGTGGAGCATTCTATTACCACTCTTTTTGTTGAGTCAGGAAGGGATATTTGTGTTCGCTATGAAGGCTATATGGTCAAAGGAAATAGCCTCAATTAAAAAAGGTGAAAGAAGCTTTCTACAAAACTGCTCGGTGATGTGTGAATTCATTTCACTCTTTGATGGAGAAGTCAGCAAGCGCTGTTTTTGTGGAATCTCAGAAGTGATATCTTGAATATCGTTGAATCCCATGGTGAAAAATGAAATACCCTCGGATAAAAACTGCAGAGAGGCCTTCTCAGACACTGCTTTGTTGTGGGTGAATTCAGCTCACAGAGTGACATCATTGTTTTCAGTGAGAAGCTTGCTAAGAGTGTTTTCACGGAATGTGCAATGAGAAACACGGGGATCTTGGAGACCACAAATAGCCTCAGCTGAAAAAAGAAAGAAGCTTTCTGAGAAACGATTTGTGATGTGTGAATTCAACTCACTGAATTACACCTGTATTTCGTGGAGCCGTTTGCTAGCCCTGATTTTGTGGTATCTGAGAACGGATATTTCCAATCGCTTTGAAGACTATACGGCCAAAGGAACTATCCTCGGATAAAAAGCAGAATGAAGCTTTCTGAGAAACTGCCTTATGATGTGTGAATTCATCTCACAGAGATACACATGTATTTCATGGAACCGTTTGCTAGCCCTGTTTTTGTGAAATCTCAGAAGTGATATTTTGGATCGCTATGAAGACTCCTCAGACAGAGGAAATATCCTCAGATAAAAACCAGAAAGAAGCTTTCTGAGAAACTGCTTTGTGATGGGTGAATTCATCTCACAGAGTGACAACTTTCTCTTTATGAAGCAGTTTCCTAACACTTTTTTCGTGGATCTGCATAGTGATATTTGGGAGCGCATTGAGGCCTATGGTGAAACAGGAAATATCCTTAGATGAAAACTAGAAGGAAGCTTTCTGAGAAACGGCTTTATGATGTGTGAGTTCATTTTAGAGAGTTATACTTTCACATCATGGAACAGTCTATTACCACTGTCTTTGGGGAATGTGAGAAGAGATATATTGGATTGCATTGAGGCCTATGCTGAGAAAGGAAATCTTCTCAACTAAAAACGTGAAAGAAGCTTTCTGAGAAACTTCTTTGTGATGTGTGAATTCATCTCACAGACCTACACCTTTCTCTTCATGAAGCAGTTTGTTAACACTGTCCTCATGGAATCTGAAATGTGATATTTGGGAGCACATTGAGGCATATGGTGAAAAAGGATATATCCTCAGATAAAAAGTTTAAATAAGCGTTCTGAGAAACTGCATTGTGATATGTAAATGAAACTCACAGAGTTACAGTGTACTTTTCATTCATCAGTTTTCTAACACTCCTTCCTTGAAATCCACAATTTGATATTTCTTACCGCTATGAAGCTAACGGCGACCAACGAAATATCCTCCCATAAAAACTAGACAGAAGCTTTCTGAGAAACTGCTTTGTGATGTGTGAATTCATCTCACAGGCTTACACGTTTTTCTCCATGAAGCAGTTTCCTAACACAGTTCTAGTGGAATATTCAAAGTGATATTTCAGAGCGCATTGAGGCCTGTGGTGAATAAGGAAATATCCTCAGATGAAAACTGGAAAGATGGTTTCTGAGAAACTGCTCTCTCATGTGTGAATTCATCTCACAGAGATACACTTTCCTTTCATGGAGCATTCTGTTACTGCTCTTTTTGTTGAGTCTGGGAAGGGATATTTGCATTCGCTATGAAGGCTATACGGTCAAAGGAAATATCCAGCATTTAAAAAGGTGAAAGAAGATTCTGTGAAACTGGTCTGTGATGTGTGAATTCATTTCACAGAGTTAAACCACACCTTGATGGAGGAGTTAGCTAGCACTGTTTTTGTAGAATCTCAGAAGTGGTATCTTGAATATCATTGAATCTCATGGTGAAAAATGAAATATCCTCAGATAAAAACTGCAGGGAGGCCTTCTCAGAAACTGCTTTGTTGTGGCTGAATTCAGCTCACAGAGTGACATCATTGTTTTCAGTGAGAAGCTTGCTAAGAATTATAGCAGAATGTGCAATAAGACACACGGGGGCGCTTGGAGACCACAAATAACCTCAACTGAAAAAAGAAAGAAGCTTTCTGAGAAACTATTTATGTTGTGTGAATTCAACTCTCTGAATTACACCTGTATTTCGTGGAGCCGTTTGCTAGCCCTGATTTTGTGGAATCTGAGAACGGATATTTCCAATCGCTTTGAAAACTATACGGCCAAAGGAACTATCCTCGGATAAAAAGCAGAATGAAGCTTTCTGAGAAACTGTCTTGTAATGTGTGAATTCATCTCACAGAGCTACATATGTATTTCGTGGAACTGTTTGCTAGCCCTGTTTTTGTGGAATCTCAGAAGTGATATTTTGGATCGCTATGAAGACTCCTCAGACAGAGGAAATATCCTCAGATAAAAACCAGAAAGAAGCTTTCTGAGAAACTGCTTTGTGATGGGTGAATTCATCTCACAGAGTGACACCTTTCTGTTCATGAAGCAGTTTCCTAACACTGTTTTCGTGGAATCTGCATAGTGATATTTGGGAGCGCATTGAGGCCTATGGTGAAACAGGAAATATCCTTAGATGAAAACTAGAAGGAAGCTTTCTGAGAAACGGCTTTATGATGTGTGAGTTCATTTTAGAGAGTTATACTTTCACATCATGGAGCAGTCTATTACCACTGTCTTTGTGGAATGTGAGAAGAGATATATTGGATCGCATTGAGGCCTATGCTGAGAAAGGAAATATTCTCAATTAAAAACGTGAAAGAAGCTATCTGAGAAACTTCTTTGTGATGTGTGAATTCATCTCAGAGAGTTCCACCTTAGTCTTCATGGAGCAGTTTGCTCACACTGTTTTCGTGGACACTGCAAAATGATATTTGGGAGCGCAATGAGACCTGTGGTGAAAAAGGAAGTGTCCTCAGATGAAAACTGGAAAGATCTCTGAGAAACTTCTTTGTGATGTGTGAATTCATCTCACAGACCTATACCTTTCTCTTCATGAAGCAGTTTGCTAACACTGTCTTCGTGGAATCTGAAAAGTGATATTTCTGAGCGCATTGAGGGATCTGGTGAAAAAGGATATATTCTCAGATGAAAGTTTAAAGAAGCATTCTGAGAAACTGCATTGTGATATGTGAATGCAACTCACAGAGTTACAGTGTTCTCTTCATTCATCAGTTTGCTAACACTCTTTCCTTGAAATATACAACTGGATACTTCTTAGCACCATGAAGCTTATGGTGACAAACGAAATATCCTCCCATAAAAACTAGACAGAAGCTTTCTGAGAAACTGCTTTGTGATGTGTCAATTCATCTCACAGGTTTACACGTTTCTCTCCATGAAGCAGTTTCCTAACACAGTTCTCGTGGAATCTGCAAAGCGATATTTCAGAGTGCATTGAGGCCTGTGGTGAAAAAGCAAATATCCTCAGATGAAAACAGCAAAGAAGCATTCTGAGAAACTGCATTGTGATGTGTGAATGCACCTTACAGGATTGTACTTTTCTTTTAATTGATCAGTTTCTCAACACTGTTTTCTTGAAATCTGCAATGGGATATTTCTTAGCGCCATGAAGCTTACGGTGACAAACAAAATATCCTCGGATAAAAACGAGAAAGAAGCTTTCTGAGAAACTGCTTTGTAATGTGTGAATTCATCTCCCAGGTTTACACGTTTCTCTCCATGAAGCAGTTTCCTAACACAGTTCTCGTGGAATTTTGCAAAGTGATATTTTGGAGTGAATTGAGGCCTCTGGTGAAAAACGAAATAACCTCAGATGAAAACTGGAAGGAAGGTTCCTGAGAAACTGCTATCTCATGTGGGAATTCATCTCACAGAGATACACTTTCCTTTCGTGGAGCATTCTGTTACCACTCTTTTTGTTGAGTCTGGGAAGCGATATTTGTGTTCGCGATTAAGGCTATAGGATCAAAGGAAATATCCTCAATTAAAAAAAGTGAAAGAAGCTTTCTCAAAACTCCTCTGTGATGTGTGAATTCATTTCACAGAGTTAAACCACACTTCGATGGAGGAGTTAGCTAGCTCTGTTTTTGTGGAATCTCAGAAGTGATATCTTGGATATCGTTGAATCCCGTGGTGAAAAATGAAATATCCTCAGATAAAAACTGCAGAGACCTTCTCAGAAACTGCTTTGTTGTGGCTGAATTCAGCTCACAGTGGGACATCATTGTTTTCAGAGAGAAGCTTGCTAAGAGTGTTTTCGCAGAATGTGCAATGAGACACACGGGGGCGCTTTGAGACCACAAATAGCCTCAACTGAAAAAAAAAAGAAGCGTTCTGAGAAACTGTGATGTGTGAAATCATCTCACTGAATTACACCTGTATTTCGTGGAGCCTTTTGGTAGCCCTGATTTTGTGGAATCTGAGAACGGATATTTCCAATCGCTTTACAGACTATACGATCAAAGGAAATATCCTCGGATAAAAAGCAGAATGAAGCTTTCTGAGAAACTGCCTTATGATGTGTGAATTCATCTCACACAGTTACACATGTATTTCTTGGAACCGTTTGCTAGTGCTGTTTTTGTGGAATCTCAGAAGTGATGTTTTGGATCGCTATGAAAACTCATCAGACAGAGGAAATATCCTCAGATAAAAACCAGAAAGAAGCTTTCTGAGAAACTACTTTGTGATGTGTGAATTCATCTCACAGAGTGACACCTTTCTCTTCATGAAGCAGTTTGCTAACACTGTTTTCGTGGAATCTGCATAGTGATATTTGGAGTGCATTGAGACCTATGGTGAAACAGGAAATATCCTTAGATAAAAACTAGAAGGAAGCTTTCTGAGAAACAGCTTTATGATGTGTGAGTTCAATTAAAAACGTGAAAGAAGCTATCTGAGAAACTTCTTTGTGATGTGTGAATTCACCTCAGACAGTAACACCTTAGTTTTCATGGAGCAGTTTGCTAACATTGTTTTCGTGGAAACTGCAACATGATATTTGGGAGTGCAATGAGGCCTGTGGTGAGAAATGAAATATCTTCCCATAAAAACTAGACAGAAGCTTTCTGAGAAACTGCTTTGTGGTGTGTGAATTCATCTCACAGGTTTACATATTTCTCTCCATGAAGCAGTTTTCTCTCGTGGAATCTATAAAGTGATATTTCGGAGTGCATTGAGGCTTGTAGTGAAAAAGGAAATATCCTCAGATGAAAATTGGAAAGCAGATTTTCTGAGAAACTGCATTGTGATGTGTGAATGCACCTCACAGAGTTACACTTTTGTTTTCATTGATCAGTTTGTCAACATTGTTTTCTTGAAATCTGCAATGGGATATTTCTTAGCGCCATGAAGCTTACGGTGACAAAGGAAATATCCTCGGATAAAAACGAGAAAGAAGCTTTCTGAGAAACTGCTTAAGATGTGTGAATTCATCTCACAGGTTTACACGTTTCTCTTCATGAAGCAGTTTCGTAACACAGTTCTCGTGGAAATTTCAAAGTGATATTTCGGAGCGCATTGAAGCCTGTGGTGAAAGAGGAAATACCCTCAGATGAAAACTTGAAAGAAGCTTTCTGAGAAACTTCTTTGTGATGTGTGAATTCATCTCACAGACCAATACCTTTCTCTGCACGAAGCGGTTTGCTAACACTGTCTTCTTGGAATCTGAAAAGTGATATTTGGGAGCTTATTGAGGGATCTGGTGAAAAAGGATACATCCTCAAATGAAAAGTTTAAAGAAGCGTTCTGAGAAACTACATTGTGATATGTGACTGCAACTCACAGAGTTACAGTGTTCTTTTCATTCATCAGTTTGCTAACACTCTTTCCTTGAAATCTACAATGGGATATTTCTTTGCACCATGAAACTTACTGTGACAAAGGAAATATCCTCCCATAAAAACTAGACAGATGCTTTCTGAGAAACTGCTTTGTGATGTGTGTATTCATCTCAGAGACTTTCACATGTATTTCATGGAGCCGTTTGCTGGAACTCTTTTTGTGGAATCTAGAAGTGATATTTTGGATCGCTATTAAGACTTCTCAGATGAAGGAAATATCCTCAGATGGAAACTGGAAAGAAGCTTTCTGCGAAACTTCTTTGTGATGTGTGAATTCATATCACAGACCTACACATTTCTCTCCATGTATCAGTTTCCTAACACAGTTTTCGTGGAATTTTCAAAGTGATATTTCGGAGCGCATTGAGACCTGTGGTGAAAAAGGAAATATCCTCAGATGAAAACTGGAAAGAAGCTTTCTGAGAAACTGCCTTGTGATGTGTGAATTCATCTCACAGAGTTACACATGTATCTCGCGGAACCGTTTGCTTGCCTTGTTTTTATGGAATCTCAGAGGTGATATTTTGGATCGCTATGAAGACTCCTCAGACAGAGGAAATATCCTCAGATAAAAACCAGAAAGAAGCTTTCTGAGAAACTGTTTTGTGATGGGTGAATTCATCTCACAGAGTGACACCTTTCTGTTCATGAAGCAGTTTCCTAACACTGTTTTCGTGGAATCTGCATAGTGATATTTGGGAGCACATTGAGGCCTATGGTGAAACAGGAAATATCCTTAGATGAAAACTAGAAGGAAGCTTTCTGAGAAACGGCTTTATGATGTGTGAGTTCATTTTAGAGAGTTATACTTTCACATCATGGAGCAGTCTATTACCACTGTCTTTGTGGAATGTGAGAAGAGATATATTGGATCGCATTGAGGCCTATGCTGAGAAAGGAAATATTCTCAATTAAAAACGTGAAAGAAGCTTTCTGAGAAACTTCTTTGTGATGTGTGAATTCATCTCAGAGAGTTCTACCTTAGTCTTCATGGAGCAGTTTGCTCACACTGTTTTCGTGGACACTGCAAAATGATATTTGGGAGCGCAATGAGACCTGTGGTGAAAAAGGAAATGTCCTCAGATGAAAACTGGAAATAAACTTTCTGAGAAACTTCTTTGTGATGTGTGAATTCATCTCACAGACCAATACCTTTCTCTTCATGAAGCAGTTTGCTAACACTGTCTTCATGGAATCTGAAAAGTGATATTTCTGAGCGCATTGAGGGATCTGGTGAAGAAGGATATATCCTCAGATGAAAAGTTTAAAGAAGCGTTCTGAGAAACTGCATTGTGATGTGTGACTGCAACTCACAGAGTTACAGTGTTCTTTTTATTCATCAGTTTGCTAACACTCTTTCCTTGAAATCTACAATTGGATACTTCTTAGTGCCATGAAGCTTAAGGTGACAATGGAAATATCCTCCCATAAAAACTAGACAGAAGCTTTCTGAGAAACTGCTTTGTGATATGTGAATTCACCTCACAGGTTTACACGGTTCTCTCCATGAAGAAGTTTCCTAACACAGTTTTCGTGGAATCTGCATAGTGATATTTGGGAGCACATGGAGGCCTGTGGTGAAAAAGGAAATATCCTCAGATGAAAACTGCAAAGAAGCATTCTGAGAAGCTGCATTGTGATGTGTGAATGCAACTCACAGAGTTACAGTGTTCTTTTCCTTCATCAGTTTGCTAACACTCTTTCCATGAAATCTACAATAGGATATTTCTTAGTGCAATGAAGCTGACGGTGAGAAAGGAAATATCCTCCCATACAAACTAGACAGAAGCTTTCTGAGAAACTCCTTTGTGATGCTGAATTCATCTCACAGGTTTACACGTTTCTCTCCATGATGCAGTTTCCTAACACAGTTTTCGTGGAATCTGCATAGTGATATTTGGGAGCGCATTGAGGCCTGTGGTGAAAAAGGAACTATCCTCAGACAAAAACTGGAAAGAAGCATTTTGAGAAACTTCATTGTGATGTGAATGCACCTCACATGGTTACACTTTTCTTTTCATTGATCAGTTTGTCAACAGTGTTTTCTAGAAATCTGCAATGGGATATTTCTTAGTGCCATGAAGCTTATGGTGACAAAGGAAATATCCTCAGATAAAAATGAGAAAGAAGCTTTCTGAGAAACGGTTTTGTGATGAGTGTATTCATCTCACAGAGTTACACATGTATTTCGTGGAGTCGTTTGCTATAACTCTTTTTGTGGAATCTGAGAAGTGATATTTTGGGTCGCTATGAAGAGTCCTCAGACGAAGGAAATATCCTCAGATGAAAACTGTAAAAAAGCTTTCTGAGAAACTTCTTTGTGATGTGTGAATACATCTCACAGACCTACACCTTTCTCTTCATGAAGCAGTTTGCTAACACTGTCTTCGTGGAATCTGAAAAGTGATATTTGGGATTGCATTGAATGATCCTGTGAAAAAGAGTACATCATCAGATGAAAAGTTTAAAGAGGCGTTCCGAGAAACTGCATTGTGATGTGTGAATACAACTCACAGAGTCACAGTGTTCTTTTCATTCATCAGTTTGCTAACACTCTTTCTTTGAAATCTACAATGGGATATTTCTTAACACCATGAAACTTACGGTGACAAAGGAAATATCTTCTGATAAAAACAAGAAAGAAGCTTTCTGAGAAACTGCTTTGTGATGTGTGAATTCATCTCACAGATTTACACGTTTCTCTCATGAAGGAGTTTTCTAACACAGCTCTCGTGGAATCTTCAAAGTGATATTTTGGAATGCATTGAGGCCTGTGGTGTAAAAGGAAATATCCTCAGGTGAAAACTGGAAAGAAGCATTCTGAGAAACTGCATCATGATGTGTGAATGCACCTCACAGGGTTACACTTTTCTTTTCATTGATCTGCTTGCTTACTCTATTTTCTTGAAATCTACAATGGAATATTTCTTAGTGCCGTGAAGCTTATGGTGACAAAGGAAATATCCTCGGACAAGAACGAGAAAGAAGCTTTCTGAGAAACTGCTTTGTGATGTGTGAATTCATCTCACAGGTTTACACACTTCTCTCCATGAAGCAGTTTCCTAACACAGTTCTCATGGAATCTTCAAAGTGACATTTCAGAGGGCATTGAGGCCTGCGGTGAAAAAGGAAATATCCTCAGATGAAAACTGGAAAGAAGATTTCTGAGAAACTGCTGTCTCATGTGTGAATTCATCTCACAGAGATACCCTTTCCTTTCGTGGAGCATTCTGTTACCACTCTTTTTCTTGAGTCTAGGAAGGGATATTTGCATTTGCTATGAAGGCTATATGATCAAAGAAAATATCCTCAATTAAAAATGGTGAAAGAAGCTTTCTGAGAAACTGCTATGTGATGTGTGAATTCATTTCACAGAGTTAAACCACTCTTTGATGGAGGAGTTAGCTAGCCCTGTTTTTGAGGAATCTCAGAAGTGATATCTTGAATATCGTTGAATCCCATGGTGAAAAATGAAATATCCTCAGATAAAAACTGCAGAGAGGCCTTCTCAGAAACTGCTTTGTTGTGGCTGAATTCAGCTCACAGAGTGACATCATTGTTTTCAGTGAGAAGCTTGCTAAGAGTGTTTTCGCAGAACGGGCAATGAAACCACGGGGTCGCGTTAAGACCACAAATAGCCTCAGCTGAAAAAAGAAAGAAGATTTCTGAGAATCTCTTGGTGATGTGTGAATGCAACTCACAGAGTTAAAATTTTCTCTTCATTCATCAGGTTGCTAACACAGTTTTCTTCAAATCTGCAGTGGGATATTTCTTTGCCCAATCAAGTTACAGTGACGTAGGAAATATCTTCAGATAAAAAGTAGAAAGAAGCTTTCTGAGAAACTGCTTTGTGATGTGTGAATTCAACTCACTGAGTTACAGCTGTATTTCATGGAGCTGTTTGCTAGTCCAGTTTTTGTTGAACGTCAGAACCATATTTCGGATCGGTTTGAAGAATACACAGTCAAAGCAAATATCCCCAGATAAAAACGAGAAAGAACTTTTCTGAGAAATTTTTTCTGATCTCTGAGTTCATCTCACAGAGTTTCACCATTCTGTTCGTGAAGCTGTTTGCTAACACTCTTCTCTTGGAATCTGCAAGGTGATATTTAGGAGTGCATTCAGGGATAGAGTGAAAAAGGAAATATCTTCAGATAAAAACTGAAAGAAGCGTTCTGAGACACTTCTATGTGATCGTGAATTCATCTAACAGAGTTTCACCTTTCTGTTCATGTAGCTGTTTGCTAACACTCTTCTCGGGAAATCTGCAAAGGGATAAATGGGAGCGCATTGAGGGCTATAGTGGAAAAGGAAATATTATCAGATAAAAACGAGAAATAAGTTTTCTGTGAATCTTCTTTGTGATCTGTGAATTCATCTCACAGAGTTCCACCTTTGTGTTCAGGAAGCCATTTGCTAACACTGTTCTTGTGGAAACTGCAAGGTGATATTTGGGAGCACATTAGGGCTATGGTGAAAAAGAAAATATCCACAGATAAAACCTGGAAAGAACCGTTCTGAGAAACTGCTTTGTGATGTGCGAATGCCACTCACAGAGTTACACATTTCTTTTCATTGATCAGTTTGCTAACTCTCTTTTCTTCAAATCTGCAATGGGATATTTCTTTGCGCAAAGAAGCTTGTGGTGACAAAGGAAATATACTCAAACAAAAAGTAGAAAGAAGCTTTCTGAAAAACTGCTTTGTAATGTGTGATTTCAACTCACTAAGTTACAGCTGTATTTCGTGGAACCGTATGCTAGTACTGTTTTAGTGGAATCTAAGACCTGACATTTTCGATCGCTTCAAATATTATACGTCCAAAGGAAATATCCTCAGATAAAAACGAGAAAGAAGTTTTCTGAGAAATTTCTTTCTGATCTGTGAATTCAACTGTCAGAGTTTCACCTTCCTGTTCTTGAAGCTGTTTGCTCACACTCTTCTGGTGGAATCTGCAAAGTGATATTTGGGAGTACATTGAGAGATACAGTGAAAAAGGACATATCTTCAGATAAATACTGAAAAGAAGCATTCTGAGAAACGTCTATGTGATATGTGAATTCATCTCACAGAGTTCCACCTTTCCGTTCATGGAGCTGTTTGCTAACACTCTTCTCCTGGAATCTGCAAAGTGATATTTGGGAGTGCATTGAGGGCTACAGTGAAAAGGGAAATATCTTCAGATGAAAACTGAAAAGAAACGTTGTGAGAAACTGCATTGTGACCTGTGAATGCAACTCACAGTGTTACACTTTTCTGTTCATTGATCAGTTTTCTAACACTGTTTTCTTGAAATCTACAATGGGATATTTCTTTGTCCAATGAAGCTTATGGTGACAAAGGAAATATCTTCAGATAAAAAGTAGAAATAAGCTTTCTGAGAAACTGCTTTGTGATGTGTGAATTCAGCTCATTGAGTTACAGCTGTATTTTGTGGAGCTGTTTGCTAGTCCTGTGTTAGTGGAATCTAAGAACTGATATTTTCGATCGCTTCAAATATTATACAGACAAAGGAAATATCCTCAGATAAAAACGAGAAAGAAGTTTTCTCAGAAATTTCTTTCTGATTTGTGAATTCATCTGACAGAGTTCCACCTTCCTGTTCATGAAACTGTTTGCTAACACTCTTCTGGTGGAATCTGCAAAGAGATACTTGGGAGCGCATTGAGGGCTACAGTGACAAAGGAAATGTCTTCAGATAAAAACTGAAAAGAAGCGTTCTGAGAAACTGTATTGTGACGTGTGAATGCAACTCACACAGTTACACTTTTCTACTCATTGGTCAGTTTGCTAACACAGTTTTCTTCACAACTGCAGTGAGTTTATTTCTTTGCCCAATCAAGCTTACTGTGACAAAGGAAACATTTTCAGATAAAAGTAGAAAGTAGCTTTCTGAGAAAATGCTTTGTGATGTGTGAATTCAACTCATTGAATTACAGCTGTATTTCGTGGAGCTGTTTGCTAGACCTGTTTTTGTGGAATCTAAGACCTGATATTTTCGATTGCTTTGAATACTATACGGCCAAAGGAAATATCCTCAAATAAAAACGACAAAGAAGTTTTCAAAGAAATTTATTTTTGATCTGTGAATTCATCTGACAGAGTTCTACCTTTCTGATCATGGAGCTGTTTGCTAACACTCTTCTCTTGGAATCTGCAACTTGATAATAGGGAGCGCTTTGAGGGCTATGGTGGAAAAGGAAATATAATCAGAAAAAAACGAGAAAAAAGTTTTCTGAGAAACTTCTTTGTGATCTGTGAATTCATTTCACAGAGTTCCACCTTTCTGTCCATGTAGCTCTTTGCTAACACTCTTCTGGTGGAATCTGCAAAGTGATATTTGGGAGCACATTGAGGGCTACAGTGAAAAAGGAAATATCTTCAGTTAAAAACTGGAAAGAAACGTTCTGAGAAACTTCTATGTGATCTGTGAATTCATCTCACACAGTTCCACCTTTCTATTCATGTAACGGTTTGTTAACACTCTTCTCCTGATATCTGCAAAGTGATATTTGGGAACGCATTGAGGGCTACAGTGAAAAAAGTAAATATCTTCAGATAAAAACTGAAAAGAAGAGTTCTGAGAAACTGCCTTGTGATCTGTGAATTCATTTCACAGAGTTCCACCTTTCTCTTTTTGTGTTTTTTTTGCTAACACTCTTCTTCTGGAATCTGCAAAGTGATATTTGAGAGGGCATTGAGGGCTACAGTGAAAAAGGAAATATCTTCAGATAAAAACTGAAAAGAAGCGTTGTGAGAAACTGAATTGTGACCTGTGAAAGCAACTCACTGTGTTGCACTTTTCTGTTCATTGATCAGTTTTCCAACACTGTTTTCTTGAAATCTGCAATGGGATATTATTTTGCCCAATCAAACTTAGGGTGACAAAGAAAATATCTTCAGATAAAAAGTAGAAAGAAGTTTTTGAGAAGCTACTTTGTGATGTGTGAATTCAACTCACTAAGTTGCAGCTGTATTTCGTGGAGCTGTTTGCTAGTCCTGTTTTAGTGGAATCTAAGACGTGATATTTTCGATCACTTTGAATACTATATGGCCAAAGGAAATATCCTCAGATAAAAACGAGAAAGAAGTTTTCTGAGAAATTTCTTCCTGATCTGTGAAATCATCTGACAGAGTTCCAACTTCCTGTTCATGAAGCTGTTTGCTAACACTCTTCTCTTGGAATCTGCAAAGAGATATTTGTGAGCACATTGAGGGCTAAAGTGAAAAAGGAAATATCTTCAGATAAAAACTGAAAAGAAACGTTCTGAGAAACTTCTATGTGATCTGTGAATTCACCTGACAGAGTTTCACCTTTCTGTTCATGTAGCTGTTTGCTAACACTCTTCTCCTGGAATCTGCAAAGTGATAATTGGGAGCGCATTGAGGGCTATCGTGGAAAAGGAAATATTATCAGATAAAAACGAGTAAGAAGTTTTCTGAGAAACTTCTTTGTGATCTGTGAATTCATCTCACAGAGTTCCACCTTTGTGTTCACGAAGCCGTTTGCTAACACTGTTCTCGTGGAAAATGCAAGGTGATATTTGGGAGCGCATTAGGGCTATGGTGAAAAAGAAAATATCCACAGATAAAACCTGGAAAGAACCGTTCTGAGAAACTGTTTTGTGATGTGTGAATGTCACTCACAGAGTTACACATTTCTTTTCATTGATCAGTTTGCTAACTCTCTTTTCTTCAAATCTGCAATGGGATATTTCTTTGTGCAAAGAAGCTTGTGGTGACAAAGGAAACATACTCAAACAAAAAGTAGAAAGAAGCTTTCTGAGAAACTGCTTTGTGATGTTGAATTCAACTCACTGAGATACAGGTGAATTTCGAGGAACGGTTTGCTAGTCCTGTTTTTGAGGAATCTGATAGCTGATAATTCACATCGCTTTGAAGAGAATACAGCCCAAGGAAATATCTCCATATAAAAACCAGAAAGATGCTTTCTGAGTAATGTCTCTCTGATATCGGAATTCATCTCACAGAGTTTCACCTCTCTATTCATGTAGCTGTTTGCTAACACACTTCTCGTGGAATTTGCAAAGTGATATTTTGGAGCGCATTGAGGGCTACAGTGAAAAAGGAAAAGTCTTCAGATAAAAAATGAAAGGAAACGTTCTGAGAAAATGCATTGTGATCTGAGAATTCATCTCACAGAGTTCAACTTTTCTGTTCATGTAGCTGTTTGCTAACACTTTTCTCCTGGAATCTGCAAAGTGATATGTGGGAGCGCTTTAGGGCTCAGGTGAAAAGGAAAATATACACAGATAAAACCTGGAAAGAACCGTTCTGAGAAACTGCTTTGCGATGTGTGAATGCAACTCACAGAGTTACACATCTCTTTTCATTGATCAGTTTGCTAACTCTCTTTTCTTCAAATCTGCAATGGGATATTTCTTTGCGCAAAGAGGCTCGCAGTGACAAAGGAAATATACTCAAACAAAAAGTAGAAAGAAGCTTTCTGAGAAATTGCTTTGTGAAGTGTGAATTCCACTCACTGAATTAGAGCTGTATTTCATGGAACTATTTGCTTGTCCTCTTTTTGTGGAATCTGAGAGCTGATATTTCAGATCACTTTGAAGAGTATACAGCCCAAGAAAATGTCCCCAGATAAAATCGAGAAAGAAGCTTTCTCAGAAATGTCTTACTGATCTCGGAATTCATCTCACAGAGTTTCACCTTTGTGTTCATGTAGCTGTTTGCTAACACTCTTCTCGTGGAATCTGCAAACTGATATTTGGGAGCGCATCGAGGGCTACAGTGAAAAATTAAATATCTTCAGATTAAAACTGAAAAGAAACACTCTCAGAAACTGCATTGTGATCTGTGAATACATCTCACCGAGTTCCACATTTCTGTTCATGTAGCTCTTTGCTAACACTCTTCTCCTGAAATCCGCAAAGTGATATTTAGGAGCGCATTGAGGGCTACAGTGAAAAAGGAAATATCTTCAGATAAAAACTGAAAAGAAGCGTTCTGAGAAACTGCATTGTGACGTGTGAAGGCAACTCACAGAGTTACACTTTTCTATTCATTGATCAGTTTGCTAACACAGTTTTCTTCAAATATGTAGTGGAATACTTCTTTGCCGAATCAAGTGTACTGTGACAAAGAAAATATCTTCAGATAAAAAGTAGGAAGGCACTTTCTGAGAAACTGCTTTGTGATGTGTGAATTCAACTCATTGAGTTACAGCTCTATTTCATGGAGCTGTTTGCTAGACGTGTTTCTGTGGAATTTAAGACCTGATACTTTCGATCGCTTTGAATAGTATACAGCCAAAATAAATATCCTCAGATAAAAACGACATAGAAGTCTCTTGAGAAATTTTTTTCTGATCTGTGAATTCATCTCACAGAGTTCCACCGTTCTGTTCATGTAGCTGCTTGCTAACATTCTTCTCGTGGAATCTGCAAGGTGATATTTTGGAGCGCATTGAGGGCTACAGTGAAAAAGGAAATATCTTCAGATGAAAACTGAAATGAAGGGTTCTGAGAAACTTCTATGTGATCTGTGAATTTATCTCAAAGAGTTCCACCTCTATGTACATGTAGCTGTGTGCTAACACTATTCTACTGGAATCTGCAAAGTGATATTTGGGAGGGCTTTGAGGGCTACAGTGAAAAAGGAAATGTCTTCAGGTAAAAACTGAAAAGAAGCGTTCTGAGAAACTGCATTGTGATCTCTGCATTCATTTCACAGAGTTCCACCTTTCTGTTTATGTAACTGTTTGCTAACACTCTTCTCGTGGAATCTGCTAAGTGTTATTTGGGAACTCATTGAGGGCTACAGTGAAAAAGAAAATATCTTCAGATGAAAACTGAAATGAAGGGTTCTGAGAAACTTCTATGTGATCTGTGAATTCATCTCACAGAGTTCCACCTCTATGTACATGTAGCTGTGTGCTAACACTCTTCTCCTGGAATCTGCAAAGTGATATTTGGGAGGGCATTGAGGGCTACAGTGAAAAAGGAAATATCTTCAGATAAAAACTGAAAAGAAGCGTTCTGAGAAACTGCATTGTGATCTCTGCATTCATCTCACAGAGTTCTACCTTTCTGATTATGTAACTGTTTGCTAACACTCTTCTCGTGGAATCTGCTAAGTGTTATTTGGGAATGCATTGAGGGCTACAGTGAAAAAGGAAATATCATCAGATAAAAACTGAGAAGAAGCGTTCTGAGAAACTGCATTGTGACGTGTGAATGCAACTCACAGAGTTACACTTTTCTATTCATTGATCAGTTTGCTAACACAATTTTCTTCAAATCTGTAGTGGGATATTTCTTTGCCAAATCAAGCTTACTCTGACAAAGGAAATATCTTCAGATAAAAAGTAGAAAGAAGCTTTCTGAGAAACTGCTTTGTGGCGTGTGAATTCAACTCATTGAGATACAGCTGTATTTCGTGGAGCTGTTTGCTAGACATGTTTGTGTGGAATCTAAGACATGATATTTTTGATCGCTTTGAATAGTATACAGTCAAAGGAAATATCCTCAGATAAAAACGACACAGAAGTTTTCTGAGAAATTTTTTTCCGATCTGTGAATTCATCTCACAGAGTTCCACCGTTCTGTTCATGAAGCTGCTTGCTAACACTCTTCTTGTGGAATCTGCAAAGTGACATTTGGGAGCGCATTGAGGGCTACAGTGAAAAAAGGAAATATCTGCAGATGAAAACTGAATTGAAGCGTTCTGAGAAACTTTTATGTGACCTGTGAATTTATCTCAAAGAGTTCCACCTCTCTGTTCATGTAGCTGTTTGCTAACACTCTTATCCTGGAATCTGCAAAGTGATATTTGGGAGCGCATTGAGGGCTACAGTGAAAAAGGAAATATCTTCAGGTAAAAACTGAAAAGAAGCGTTCTGAGAAACTGCATTGTGATCTGTGCATTCATCTCACAGAGTTCCACCTTTATGTTCATGTAGCTGTTTGCTAACACTCTTCTCGTGGAATCTGAAAAGTGACATTTGGGAGCGCATTGAGGGCTGCAGTGAAAAAGGAAATCTTTTTAGATAAAAATTGAAAAGAACCATTTTGAGAAACTTCTATGTGACCTGTGCATTCATCTCACAGAGTTACACCTTTCTGTTCATGTAGCTGTTTGCTAACACTCTTCTTGTGGAATCTGCTAAGTGATATTTGGGAGCACATTGAGGTCTACAGTGAAAAAGGAAATATCTTCAGATAAAAACTGAGAAGAAGCGTTGTGAGAAACTGCATTGTGACCTGTGAATGCAACTCACAGTGTTACATTTTTCTATTCATTGATCAGTTTTCTATCACTGTTTTCTTGAAATCTGCGATGGGATATCTCTTTGCCCAATCAAGCTTATGATGACAAAGAAAATATCATCAGATAAAAAGTAGAAAGAATCTTTCTGGGAAACTGTTTTGTGATGTGTGCATTCAACTCACTAAGTTACAGCTGTATTTCGTGTAGCTGCTTGCTAGACCTGTTTTAGTGGTATTGAAGACCTGATATTTTCGATCGCTTCAAATATTATACTGCCAAAAGAATTATCCTCAGATAAAAAGGAGAAAGAAGTTTTCTGAGAAATTTCTCTCTGATCTGTGAATTCATCTGACAGAGTTCCACCTTCCTGTTCATGAAGCTGTTTGCTAACAGTCTTCGCCTGGAATCTGCAAACTGATATCTGGGAGCGCATTGAGGGCTACAGTGAAAAAGGAAATATCTTCAGATAAAAACTGAAAAGAAGCGTTCTGAGAAACTACATTGTGACGTGTGAATGCAACTCAAAGAGTTACACTTTTCTAATCATTGATCAGTTTGCTAAGACGGTTTTCTTCAAATCTGCAGTGGGATATTTCTTTGCATAATCAAGCTTACTGTGACAAAGGAAATATCTTCAGATAACAAATAGAAAGTAGCTTTCTGAGAAACTGCTTTGTGATGTGTGAATTCATCTCACTGAGTTACAGCTGTATTTCGTGGAGCTGTTTGCTAGACCTTTTTTTGTGGAATCTAAGACTTGATATTATCGATCACTTTGAATACTATACGGCCAAAGGAAATATCCTCAGATAAAAACGACAGAGACGTTTTCTGAGAAATTTCTTTCTGATCTGTGAATTCATCTGACATTGCTCCACCTTTCTGTTCATGATTCCGTTTGCTAACACTCTTCTCGTGAAATCTGCAAAGTGATAATTGGGATCGCATTGAGGGCTATGATGGAAAAGGAAATATAATCAGATAAAAACGAGAAAGATATTTTCTGAGAAACTTCTTTGTGATCTGTGAATTCATCTCACAGAGTTCCACCTTTGTGTTCATGAAGCCGTTGCTGACACTGTTCTTGTGGAAACTGCAATATGATACTTCGGAGCACATTAGGGCTATGGTAAAAAAGAATATATCCACAGATAAAACCTGGAAAGAACCGTTCCGAGAAACTGCTTTGTGATGTGAATGCAACTCACAGAGTTGCACATTTCTTTTCATTGATCAGTTTGCTAACTCTCTTTTCTTCAAATCTGCAATGGGATATTTCTTTGCCAAAGAAGCTTGCGGTGACAAAGGAAATATACTCAAACAAAAATTAGAAAGAAGCTTTCTGAGAAATTGCTTTGTGAAGTGTGAATTCCACTCACTGAATTACAGCTGTATTTCGTGGAACTGTTTGCTAGTCCTGTTTTTGTGGAATCTGAGAGCTGATATTTCGGATCGCTTTGAAGAGTATACAGCACAAGGAAATGTCCCCAGATAAAATCGAGAAAGAAGTTTTCTCAGAAATGTCTTTCTGATCTCGGAATTCATCTCACAGAGTTTCACTTTCTGTTCATGTAGCTGTTTGCTAACAGTCTTCTCGTGGAATCTGCAAAGTAATATTTGGGAGCGCATTGAGGGCTACAGTGAAAAATTAAATATCTTCAGATTAAAACTGAAAAGAAGCATTCTGAGAAACGGTATTGTGCTCTGTGAATACATCTCACAGATTTCCACATTTCTGTTCATGTAGCTCTTCGCTAACCCTCTTCTCCTGGAATGCGCAAAGTGATTTTTGGGAGTGCATTGAGGGCTACAGTGAAAAAGGAAATATCTTCAGATAAAAACTGAAAAGAAGCGTTCTGAGAAACTGCATTGTGACCTGTGCATTCGTCTCACAGAATTCCCCTTTCTATTCATTAACTGTTTGCTAACACTCTTCTCATGGAATCTGCAAAGTGATATTTGGGAGCGCATTGAGGGATACAGTGAGAAGGGAAATATCTTCAGATAAAAACTGTAAAGAAGCGTTCTGAGAAACTGCATTGTGACATATGAATGCAACTCACAGAGTTACACTTTTCTATTCATTGATCAGTTTGCTAACACAGTTTTCTTCAAATCTGTAGTGGGATATTTCTTTGCTGAATCAAGCTTACTGTGACAAAGAAAATATCTTCAGATAAAAGGCAGAAAGTCGCTTTCTGAGAAACTACTTTGTGATGTGTGAATTCAACTCACTGAGTTACAGCCGTATTTCGTGGAGCTGCTTGCTAGACCTGTTTTTGTGGAATCTATGACCTGATATTTTCAATTGCTTTGAATAGTATACGGCCAAAGGAAATATCCTTAGATAAAAACGAGAAAGAAGTTTTCTGAGAAATTTTTTTCTAATCTGTGAATTCATCTCACAGAGTTCCACTGTTCTGTTCATGTAGCTGCTTGCTAACACTCTTCTCGGGGAATCTGCAAAGTGATATTTGGGAGCGCATTGAGGGCTACTGTGAAATAGGAAATATCTACAGATAAAAACTGAAATGAAATGCTCTGAGAAACTTCTATGCGACCTGTGCATTCATTTCACAGAGTTCCACCTTTCTGTTCATGTACCTGTTTGCTAACACTCTTCTAGTGGAATCTGCAAAGTAATATTTGGGAGCGCATTGAGGGCTACGGTGAAAAGGAAAAGTTTTCAGATAAAAACTGAAATGAAGCGTTCTGAGAAACTGCATTGTGACGTGTGAATGCAACTCACAGAGTTACACTTTTCTATTCATTGATCAGTTTGTTAGCAAAGTTTTCTTCAAATCTGTAGTGGAATATTCTTTGCCAAATCAAGCTTACTGTGACAAAGTTAATATCTTCAGATAAAAAGTATAAAGTCACTTTCTGAGAAACTGCTTTGTGATGTGTGAATTCAACTCATTGAGTTACAGCTGTATTTCATGGAGCTGTTTGCTACACCTGTTTTTGTGGAATCTAAGACCTGATATTTTCGATCGCTTTGAATAGTATACAGCCAAAGGAAATATCCTCAGATAAAAACGACACAGAAGATTCCTGAGAAATTTTTTTCTGATCTGTGAATTCATCTCACAGTGTTCCACCATTCTGTTCATGTAGCTGCTTGCTAACACTCTTCTCGTGGAATCTGCAAAGTGATATTTCGGAGCGCATTGAGGGCTACAGTGAAAAAGGAAATATCTTCAGATAAAAACTGAAATGAAGCGTTCTGAGAAACTTCTATGTGACCTGTGCATTCATCTCACAGAGTTCCACCTTTCTGTTCATTTAGCTTTTTGCTAACACTCTTTTCGTGGAGTCTGCTAAGTGATATTTGGGAGCGTATTGACAGCTACAGTGAAAAAGGAAATATCTCCAGATAAAAACTGAAAAGAAACGTTCTGAGAAACTGCATTGTGACCTGTGAATGCAACTCACAGAGTTACACTTTTCTGTTCATTGATCAGTTTGCTAACCCAGTTTTCTTCAAAACTTCAGTGGGATAGTTCTTTGCCCAATGAAGCCTAGGGTGACAAAGGAAATATCTTCAGATAAAAAATAGAAAGAAGCTTTCTGAGAAACTGCTTTGGAATATGTGAATTCAACTCACTGAATTACAGCTGTATTTCATGGAGCTGTTTGCAAATCCTGTTTTTGTTGAATCTGAGAACCGAGATTTCAAATCACTTGGAGAGGTATACAGCCAAAGGAAATATCCCCGGATAAAAACGAGAAAGAAGATTTCTGCTAAATGTCTTTCTGATCTCTGAGTTCATTTCACAGAGTTCCACCTTTCTGTACATGTAGCTGTTTGCTAACCCTCTTCTCGTGGAATCTGCAAAGTGATATTTGGGAGCGCTTTGAGGGCTACAGTGAAAAAGGAAATAACTTCAGATAAATACCGAAAGGAAGCGTTCTGAGAAACATCTAAGTGAACTGTGCATTCATCTCACAGAGTTCCTCCTTTCTGTTCATGTAGCTGTTTGCTAATACTCTTCTCGTGGAATCTGCTAAGTGATATTTGGGAGCGCTTTGACGGCTACAGTGAAAAAGGAAATATCTTCAGATCAAAACTGAAAAGAAGAGTTCTGAGAAACTGCATTTTGGAGTGTGAATGCAACTCACAGAGTTACATTATTCTGTTCATTGTTCAGTTTGCTAACACAGTTTACTTGAAATCTGCAGTGGGATATTTCTTTGCCCAATGAACCTTATAGTAACAAAGGAAATATCTTCAGATAAAAACAAGAAAAAATCTTTCTGAGAAACTGCTTTGGGATGTGTGAATTCAACGAACTAAAATACAGCTGTATTTTATGGAGCTGTTTGCTAGTCCATTTTTTTGTTGAATCTGAGAACCGATATTTTGGATCCCTTGGAGGAGTGTACAGCCAAAGGAAATATCCCCAGATAACAACGAGAAAGAAGATTTCTGAGAAATGTCTTTCTGATCTCTGAGTTTACCTCACAGATTTCCACCATTCTGTTCATGTAGCTGTTTCCTAACACTCTTCTCGTGGAATCTGCAAAGTGATATTTGGGAGCACATAGAGGGATAAAGTGAAAAAGGAAATATCTTCAGATAAAAACTGAAAGCAGGCCTTCTGAGAAACTTCTATGTGACCTTTGCATTCATCTCACAAAGTTCCACCTTTCTGTTCATGTAGCTATTTGCTAACACTCTTCTCGTGGAATCTGCAAAGTGATATTTGGTAGAGCATTGAGAGATACAGTGAAAAAGGAAATATCTTCTGATAAAAATTGAAAGGAAGCATTCTGTGGAACTTCTATGTGATCTTTGCATTCATCTCACAGAGTTCCACCTTTTTGTTCATGTAGGTCTTTTCTAACACTCTTCCCGTGGAATATGCTAAGTGATATTTGGAAGCGCATTGACGGCTACAGTGAAAAAAGAAATATCATCAGATAAAACTGAAAAGAAGCATTCTCAGAAAGTGCCCTGTGACGTGTGAATGCAAGTCACAAATTTTCACTTTTCTGTTCATTGATCAGTTTGCTAAAACCGTTCTCTTGAAATCTGCAGTGGGATATTTCTTTGCCCAATGAAGCTTATGGTGACAAAGGAAATATCTTCAGATAAAAAGTAGAAATAAGTTTCTGAGAAACTTTTTTGTGATGTGTGAATTCAACTCACTGAGTTACAGCTGTATTTCATTTAGCTGTTTGCTATTCCAGTTTTTGTTGAATGTTAGAACCGATATTTCGGATCACTTGGAGGAGTATACAGCCAAAGGAAATATCCCCAGATAAAAACGAGAATGAAGATTTCTGAGAAATATCTTTCTGATCTCGGAGTTCATCTCACAGAGTTCCACCTTTCTGTTCATGTAGCTGTTTGCTAACATTCTTCTCATGGTATGTACAAAGTGATATTTGGGAGCGCATTGAGGCATAGCGTGAAAAAGGAAATATCTTTGGATAAAATCCCAAAGGAAGCGTTTTGAGAAACTTATATGTGACCTTTGCATTCATCTCATAGAGTTCCACCTTTCGGTTCATGTAGCTGTTTGCCAACACTCTTCTCCTGGAATCTGCAAAGTGACATTTGGGAGCGCATTGAGGGCTACAGTGAAAAAGGAAATATCTTCAAATAAAACTGAAAGGAAGCATTCTGAGAAACTTCTATGGGACCTGTGTATTCACCTCAGAGAGTTCCACCTTTTTCTTCATGGAGCTCTTTGCTAACACTCTTCTAGTGGAATCTGCAAAGTGATATTTGGAAATGCATTGAGGGCTACAGTGAAAAAGGAAATATCTTCAGATACAAACTGAAAGGAAGCATTCTGAGAAACTTCTATGTGACCTGTGCATTCATGTCACAGAGTTCCACCTTTCTGTTCATGTAGCTGTTTCCTAACACTCTTCTCGTGGAATCTGCTAGGAGATATTTGAGAGCGCATTGAAGGCTACATTGAAAAAGGAAATGTCTTCAGATAAAAACTGAAAAGAAGCGTTCTGAGAAACTGCATTGTGACCTGTGAATGCAACTCACAAAGTTACAGTTTTCTGTTCATTGATCAGTTTGCTAACACAGTTTTCTTCAAAATCTGCAGTGGGATATTTCTTTGCCCAATGAAGCTTATGGTGTCAAAGGAAATATCTTCAGATAAAAAGTAGAAAGAAGGTTTCTGAGAAACTGCTTTCTGATGTGTGAATTCAACTCACTGAATTACATCTGTATTTCATGGAGCTGTTGGCTAGTCAAGTTTTTGTTGAATCAGAGAACTAATATTTCGGATCACTTATAGGAGTATACAGGCTAAGGGAATATCCCCAGATAAAAACGAGAAAGAAGATATCTGAGAAATGTCTTTCTGATTTCTGAGTTCATCTCGCAGAGTTTCACCTTTCTGTTCATGTAGCTGTTTGCTAACACTATTCTCGGGGAACCTGCAAAGTGACATTTGGGAGCACATTGAGGGATACAATGAAAAAGGAAATATCTTCAGATAGAAACTGAAAGGAAGCGTCCTGAGAAACTTCTCTGTGACCTGTACATTCATGTCACAGAGTTTCACCTTTCTGTTCATGTAGGTGCTTGCTAACACTCTTCTCGTGGAATCTGCTAAGTGATATTGGGGAGAGCAATGACGGCTACAGTGAAAAAGGAAATATCTTCAGATAAAAACTGAAAAGCGTTCTGAGAAACTGCATTGTGAAGTGTGAATGCAACTCACAGAGTTACACTTTTCTGTTCATTGATCAGTTTGCTAACACAGTTTTCTTGAAATCTGCAGGGGGATATTTCTTTGCCCAATGAAGCTTATGGTGTCAAAGGAAATATCTTCAGATAAAAAGGAGAAAGAAGCTTTCTGAGAAACTACTTTGTGATGTGTGAATTCAACTCACTGAGTTACAGCTGTATTTCATGGAGCTGTTTGCTAGACCATATTTGGTTGAATCTGAGAACCGATATTTCAGATCACTTGGAGGAGCATAGAGCCAAAGGAAATATCCCCAGATAAAAATGAAAAAAGATTTCTGAGAAATGTCTTTCTGACCTCTGAGTTCATCTCACAGAGTTCCACCTTTCTTTTCAGAGAGCTGTTTGCTAACACTCTTCTCGTGGAATCTGATAAGTGATATTTGGGAGCGCTTTGAGGGCTACAGTGAAAAAGGAAATATCTTCAGATAAAAACTGAAAGGAAGCGTTCTGAGAAACTTCTATGTGACCTGTGCATTCATCTCACAGTGTTCCACCTTTTTGTTCATGTAGCTGTTTGCTAAAACTCTTCTCATGGTATCTGCAAAGTGATACTGGGGAGCGCATTGATGGCTACAGTGACAATGGAAATGTCTTCAGATAAAAACTGTAAAGAAGCCTTCTGAGAAACTGCATTGTGACCTGTGAATGCAACTCACAAAGTTACACGTTTCTGTTCATTGATCAGTTTGTTAACACAGTTTTCTTGAAATCTGCAGTGGGATATTTCTTTGCCCAATGAAGCTTATGGTGACAAAGGAGATATCTTCAGATAAAAAGTCAAAAGAAGCCTTCTGAGAAACTGCTTTGTGATGTGTGTATTCAAATCACTGAGTTACAGCTGTATTTCATGGAGCTGTTTGCTAGTGCAGTTTTTGTTGAATCTGAGAACCGATATTTCAGATAACTTGAAGGAGTGTACAGCCAAAGGAAATATCCCCAGATAAAAACGAGAAAGATAATTTCTGAAAAATGTGTTTCTGACCTCTGAGTTCATCTCACAGACTTCCACCTTTCTGTTCATGTAGCTGTTTGCTAACACTCTTCTCGGGGAATCTGCAGAATGACATTCGGGAGCGCATTGAAGGCTACAGTGAAAAAGGAAATATCTTCAGATAAAAACTCAAAGGAAGCCTTCTGAGTAACTTCTATGTGACCTGTGCATTCACCTCACAGAGTTCCTCCTTTCTGTTCATGTTGCTGTTTGCTAACACTCTTCTCGTGGAATCTGCAAAGTGATATTTGGAAACGCATTGAGGGATAGGTGAAAAAGGAAATATCTTCAGATAAAAACTGAAAGGAAGCGTTCTGAGAACCTTCTATGTGACCTGTCAATTCATTTCACAGAGTTCCACCTTTCTGTTCATGTAGCTGTTTGCTAACACTCTTCTTGTGGAATCTGCTAACTGATATTTGGGAGCACATTGATGGTTACAGTGAAAAGGAAATATCTGCAGATAAAAACTGAAAAGAAGCGTTCTGAGAACTGCATTGTGACGTGTGAATGCAGCTCAGAGAGTTACACTTTTCTGTCCATTGATCAGTTTGCTAACACAGTTTTCTTGAAATATGCAGTGGGATAGTTCTTTGCCCAATGAATCTTATGGTGACAAAGAAAATATCTTCAGATAAAAAGTAGAAAGAAGCTTACTGAGAAGCTGCTTTGTGATGTGTGAATTCAACTCACTGAGTTACAGCTGTATTTCATGGAGCTGTCTGCTAGTCCAGTTTTTGTTGAATCTGAGAACCGATATTTCGGATCACTTGGAGGAGTATACAGCTAAAGGAAATATCCCCAGATATAAATGAGAAAGAAGAGTTCAGAGAAATGCCTTTTTGATCTCTAAGTTCATCTCACAGAGTTCCTCCTTTCTCTTCACATAGCTGTTTCTTTACACTCTTCTCGTGGAATCTACAAAGCGATATTTGGGAGTGCTTAGAGGGCTACAGAGAAAAGAAATATATTCAGATAAAAACTGAAAGTAAACGTTCTGAGAATCTTCTATGTGACCTGTGCATTCACCTCACAGAGTTCTGCCTTTCTGTTCATGTAGGTGTTTGCTAACACTCTTCTCCTGGAATCTGCAAAGTGACATTTGGGAGGGCATTGAGGGCTACAGTGAAAAAGGAAATGTCTTCAGATAAAAACTGAAAAGATGCGTTCTGAGAAACTGCATTGTGACATGTGAATGCAACTCACAGAGTTACACTTTTCTGTTCATTGATCAGTTTGCTAATGCAGTTTTCTTCAAAACTGCAGTGTGATATTTCTTTGCCCAATGAAGCTTATGGTGCCAGGGGAAATATCTTCAGATAAAAAGTAGAGAGAAGGTTTCTGGGAAATTGCTTTGTGATGTGTGAATTCAACTCACTGAGTTACAAGTATACTTCATGGAGCTGTGTGCTAGTCCAGTTTTGTTGAATCTGAGAACTGATATTTCGGATCACTTGGAGGAGTATACAGCCAAAGGAAATACCACCAGAAAAAAACGAGAAAGATTTCTGAGAAATGTTTTTCTGATCTCTGAGTTCATCTCACAGAGTTCCACCTTTCTATTCATGTAGCTGTTTGCTAACATTATTCTCGTGAAATCTAAAAAGTGATATTTGGGAGTGCGTTGTGGGCTACAGAGAAAAAGAAAATATCTTCAGATAAAAACTGAAAGGAAGCGTTCTGAGAAACTTCTATGTGACCTGTGCATTCACCTCACAGAGTTCCGCCTTTCTGTTCATGGAGCTGTTTGCTAACACTCTTCTCGGGGAATCTGCAGAGTGACATTTGGGAGCGCATTGAGGGCTACAGTGAAAAAGGAAATATCTTTAGATAAAAACTGAAAGGAAGCGTTCTGAGAAACTTCTATGTGACCTGTACATTCACCTCACTGAGTTCCACCTTTCTATTCATGTTGCTGTTTGCTAATGCTCTTCTCCTGCAATCTGCAAAGTGACATTTGGGAGTGCAATGAGGGCTGCAGTGAAAAAGGAAATATCTTCAGAAAAAAAACTGAAAGGAAGTGTTCTGAGAAACTTCTACGTGACCCATGCATTCGTGTCTCAGAGTTACACCTTTCTGTTCATGTACCTGTTTTCTAACAGTCTTCTCGTGGAATCTGCTTAGTGATATTTGTGAGCACATTGAGGGATACAGTGAAAAAGAGAATGTCTTCAGATAAAAACTGAAAAGAAGCGTTCTGAGAAACTGCATTGTGACCTCTGAATGCAACTCACAGTGTTACACTTTTCTGTTCATTGATCAGTTTGCTAACACAGTTTTCTTGAAATCTGCAGTGGGATATTTCTTTGCCCAATGAAGCTTATGGTGACAACGGAAATATCTTCAGATAAAAAATAGAAAGAAGCTTTCTGAGAAACTGCTTTGGGATGTGTGAATTCAACTCACTGAGTTACAGCTGTATTTCATGGAGCTGTTGGCTAGTCCAGTTTTTGTTGAATCTGAGAACCGATATTTGGGAATACTTCGGGGGGGGAGGTACACAGGCAAGGAAATATCCTTAGATAAAAATGAAAAAGAAGTTTTCTGAGAAATGTCTATCTGATCTCTGAGTTCATCTCACAGAGTTCCACCTTTCTTTTCATGTAGCTGTTTGCTAACACTCTTCTCCTGGAATCTGCAAAGTGACATTTGGGAGCGCATTGAGGGCTACAGTGAAAAAAGAAATGTCTTCAGATGAAAACTGAAAGGAAGCGTTCTGAGAAACTTCTATGTGACCTATGCATTCATGTCCCAGAGTACCACCTCTCTGTTCATGTAGCTGTTTGCTAACACTCTTCTCGTGGAATCTGCTAAGTGATATTTGGGAGCGCATTGATGGCTACAGTGACAATGGAAATGTCTTCAGATAAAAACTAAAAAGAAGCGTTCTGAGAAACTGCATTGTGACCTGTGAATGCAACTCACAGAGTTACAGTTTTCTGTTCATTGATCAGTTTGCTAACACAGTTTTCTTGAAATCTGCAGTGGGATATTTCTTTGCCCAATGAAGCTTATGGTGACAAAGGAGATATCTTCAGATAAAAAGTCAAAAGAAGCCTTCTGAGAAACTGCTTTGTGATGTGTGTATTCAAATCACTGACTTACAGCTGTATTTATGGAGCTGTTTGCTAGTCCAGTTTTTGTTGAATCTGAGAACCGATATTTCAGATCACTTGGAGGAGTGTACAGCCAAAGGAAATATCCCCAGATAAAAATGAGAAAGATAATTTCTGAAAAATGTCTTTCTGACCTCTGAGTTCATCTCACAGACTTCCACCTTTCTGTTCATGTAGCTGTTTACTAACACTCTTCTCGGGGAATCTGCTAACTGATATTTGGGAGCACATTGATGGTTACAGTGAAAAGGAAATATCTGCAGATAAAAACTGAAAAGAAGTGTTCTGAGAACTGCATTGTGACGTGTGAATGAGGCTCAGAGAGTTACACTTTTCTGTCCATTGTTCAGTTTGCTAACACAGTTTTCTTGAAATATGCAGTGGGATAGTTCTTTGCCCAATGAATCTTATGGTGACAAAGAAAATATCTTCAGATAAAAAGTAGAAAGAAGCTTACTGAGAAGCTGCTTTGTGATGTGTGAATTCAACTCACTGAGTTACAGCTGTATTTCATGGAGCTGTCTGCTAGTCCAGTTTTTGTTGAATCTGAGAACCGATATTTCAGATCACTTGGAGGAGTATACAGCCAAAGAAAATATCCCCAGATAAAAACGAGAAAGAAGAGTTCAGAGAAATGCCTTTCAGATCTCTGAGTTCATCTCACAGAGTTCCACCTTTCTCTTCACTTAGCTGTTTCTTTACACTCTTCTCGTGGAATCTACAAAGCGATATTTGGGAGCGCTTAGAGGGCTACAGAGAATAGAAATATCTTCAGATAAAAACTGAAAGTAAACGTTCTGAGAATCTTCTATGTGACCTGTGCATTCACCTCACAGAGTTCTGCCTTTCTGTTCATGTAGGTGTTTGCTAACACTCTTCTCCTGGAATCTGCAAAGTGACATTTGGGAGGGCATTGAGGGCTACAGTGAAAAAGGAAATGTCTTCAGATAAAAACTGAAAAGATGCGTTCTGAGAAACTGCATTGTGACATGTGAATGCAACTCACAGAGTTACACTTTTCTGTTCATTGATCAGGTTGCTAACGCAGTTTTCTTCAAAACTGCAGTGTGATATTTCTTTGCCCAATGAAGCTTATGGTGCCAGGGGAAATATCTTCAGATAAAAAGTAGAGAGAAGGTTTCTAGGAAATTGCTTTGTGATGTGTGAATTCAACTCACTGAGTTACAAGTATACTTCATGGAGCTGTGTGCTAGTCCAGTTTTTGTTGAATCTGAGAACTGATATTTTGGATCACTTGAAAGAGTATATAGCCAAAGGAAATATCCCCAGATAAAAACGAGAAAGATGATTTCTGAGAAATGTCTTTCTGATCTCTGAGTTCATCTCACAGAGTTCCACCTTACTGTTCATGTAGCTGTTTGCTAACACTCTTCTCGCGAATCTACAAAGTGACATTTGGGAGCGCATTGAGGGCTACAGTAAAAAGGAAATGTCTTCAGATAAAAACTGAAAGGAAGCGTTCTGAGAAACTTCCATGTGACCTGTGCATTCGTGTCACAGAGTTCCGCCTTTCTGTTCATGTAGCTGTTTGCTAACATTCTTCTCCTGGAATCTGCTAAGTGATATTGGGAAGCACATTGACGGTTACAGTGAAAAAGTAAATATCTTCAGCTAAAAACTGTAAGGAAATGTTCTGAGAAACTTCTATGTGACCTGTGCATTCACCTCACATAGTTACACATTTCTGTTTATGTAGCTGTTTGCTAACACTCTTCCTGTAGAACCTGCAAAGTGATATTTGGGAGCTCATTGAGGGCTACAGTGAAAAAGGAAATATCTTCAGATAAAAACTGAAAGTAAGTGTTCTGCAAAACTTCTATGTGACTTGTGCATTCATGTCACAGAGTTCCACCTTTCTGTTCATGTAGCTGTTTGCTAACACTCTTCTCGTGGAATCTCCTAAGTGCTATTTGGGAGCCCATTGATGGCTACAGTGACAAAGGAAATATCTTCAGATAAAAAGTAGAAAGAAGCGTTCTGAGAAACTGCATTGTGAAGTGTGAATGCAACTCACAGAGTTACACTTTTCTGTTCATTGTTCAGTTTGCTAACACAGTCTTCAAAATTGCAGTCGGATATTTCTTTGCCCAATGAAGCTTATGATGCCAAAGGAAATATCTTCAGATTAAAGTAGAAAGAAGCTTTCTGAGAAACTGCTTTGTGATGTGTGAATTCAACTCACTGAGTTACAGCTGTATTTCATGGAGCTGTTTGCTAGTCCAGTTTTTGTTGTCTCTGAGAACAGATATTTCAGATCGCTTGGAGGAGTATACAGCTAAAGAAAATATCCCCAGATAAAAATGAGAAAGAAGATTACTGAGAAATGTCTTTCATATCTCCGAGTTAATCTCACAGATTTCCACCTTTCTGTTCATGTAGCTGTTAGATAACGCTCTTCTCGTGGAATCTAAGTGATATTGGGGAGCGCATACAGGGCTAGAATGAAAAAGGAAATATCTTCAGATAAAAACTGAACGGAAAATTCGGAATAACTTCTATGTGACCTGTGCATTCAAGTCACAGAGTTCCACCTTTCTGTTCATGTAGCCGTTTGCTAACACTCTTCTCGTGGAGTCTGCTAAGTAATACTGTGGAGCGCATTGAGGGCTACAGTGAAAAAGGAAATATCTTCAGATAAAAACCGAAAGGAAGCGTTCTGATAAACTTGTATGTGACCTGTGCATTCATATCACAGAGTTCCACCTTTCTGTTCATGTAGCTGTTTCCTAACACTCTTCTCGTGAAATCTGCTAACTGATATTTGGGAACACACTAACGGCTACAGTGAAAAAGGAAATATGTGCAGATAAAAACTGAAAAGAAGTGTTCTGAGAACTGCATTGTGACGTTTGAATGCAACTCACAGAGTTACACTTTTCTGTCCATTGATCAGTTTGCTAACACAGTTTTCTTGAAATCTGCAGGGGGATATTTCTTTGCCCAATGAAGCTTATGGTGACAAAGGAAGTATCTTCAGATAAAAAAGAGAAAGAAGCTTTTTGAGAAACTGCTTTCTGATGTGTGAATTCAACTCACTGAGTTACAACTATACTTCATAGAGGTGTGTGCTAGTCCAGTTTTTGTTGAGTCTGAGAACCGATATTTCGGATCACTTGGAGGAGTATACAGCCAAAGGAAATATCCCCAGATAAAAACGAGAAAGATTTCTGAGAAATGTTTTTCTGATCTCTGAGTTCATCTCACAGAGTTCCACCTTTCTATTCATGTAGCTGTTTGCTAACATTATTCTCGTGAAATCTGAAAAGTGATATTTGGGAGTGCATTGAGGGCTACAGAGAAAAAGAAAATATCTTCAGATAAAAACTGAAAGGAAGCGTTCTGAGAAACTTCTATGTGACCTGTGCATTCACCTCACAGAGTTCCACCTTTCTGTTCATGTAGCTGTTTGCTAATACTCTTCTCGTGGAATCTGCAAAGTGACATTTGGGAGCGCATTGAGGGCTACAGTGAAAAAGGAAATATCTTTAGAAAAAAACTGAAAGGAAGCATTCTGAGAAACTTCTATGTGACCTGTACATTCACCTCACAGAGTTCCACCTTTCTATTCATGTAGCTGTTTGCTAACACTCTTCTCCTGGAATCTGCAAAGTGATATTTGGGAGTGCAATGAAGTCTGCAGTGAAAAAGGAAATATCTTCAGAAAAAAACTGAAAGGAAGCGTTCTGAGAAACTTCTACGTGACCCATGCATTCATGTCTCAGAGTTACACCTTTCTGTTCATGTACCTGTTTTCTAACACTCTTCTCGTGGAATCTGCTTAGTGATATTTGTGAGCGCATTGAGGAATACAGTGAAAAAGAGAATGTCTTCAGATAAAAACTGAAAAGAAGCGTTCTGAGAAACTGCATTGTGACCTCTGAATACAACTCACAGAGTTACACTTTTCTGTTCATTGATCAGTTTGCTAACACAGTTTTCTTGAAATCTGCAGTGGGATATTTCTTTGCCCAATGAAGCTTATGGTGACAACGGAAATATCTTCAGATAAAAAATAGAAAGAAGCTTTCTGAGAAACTGCTTTGGGATGTGTGAATTCAACTCACTGAGTTACAGCTGTATTTCATGGAGCTGTTTCCTAGTCCAGTTTTTGTTGAATCTGAGAACCGATATTTGAGAACACTTGGGGGGGGGAGTACACAGGCAAGGAAATATCCTTAGATAAAAATGAAAAAGAAGTTTTCTGAGAAATGTCTATCTGATCTCTGAGTTCATCTCACAGAGTTCCACCTTTCTTTTCATGTAGCTGTTTGCTAACACTCTTCTCCTGGAATCTGCAAAGTGACATTTGGGAGCGCATTGAGGGCTACAGTGAAAAAAGAAATGTCTTCAGATGAAAACTGAAAGGAAGCGTTCTGAAAAACTTCTATGTGACCTGTGCATTCGTGTCCCAGATTTCCACCTCTCTGTTAATGTAGCTATTTGCTAACACTCTTCTCGTGGAATCTCCTAAGTGATATTTGGGAGCGCATGGATGGCAACAGTGACAATGGAAATGTCTCCAGATAAAAACTAAAAAGAAGCGTTCTGAGAAACTGCATTGTGACCTGTGAATGCAACTCACAGAGTTACAGTTTTCTGTTCATTGATCAGTTTGCTAACACAGTTTTCTTGAAATCTGCAGTGGGATATTTCTTTGCCCAATGAAGCTTATGGTGACAAAGGAAATATCATTAGATAAAAAGTAGGAGGAAGCTTTCTGAGAAACTTCTTTGTGATGTGTGAATTCATTTCACAGTGTTATACCACTCTTTCATGGAGGAGTTTGCTAGCACTGATTTTGTTGAATCTCAGAAGTGATATCTTGGATATGGTTGAATCCATTGGTGAATCATGGAATATCCTCAGACAAATCTGCAGAGAAGCCTTCTCAGAAACTTCTTTGTTGTGGGTGAATTCAGCTCACAGTTTCTTCATTGTTTTCATACAGAAGCTTGCTAACAGTGCTTTCGCATAATCTAAAAAAAAAGACACACGGTGGCGCTCCGAGAACACAAATCACCTTAGCTCAACCAAGAAAGAAGCTTTCTGAGAAAGTGCTTTGTGATGTGTGATTTCTACTCACTGAGTTACAGCTGTATTTCGTGGAGCCGTTTGCTAGACCTGTTTCTGTGGAATCTGTGAACTGATATTTCGGATCCCTTTGAAGACTATAGCGCCAAAGGAAATATCCTCGGATAAAAACGAGAAAGAAGCTTTCTGAGAAACTTCTTTGTGATCTTTGATTTCATCTCAGAGTAGAAGCCGTTTGCTAAGAATCTTCCTGTGGAATATGAAAAGTGATATTTGGAAGCCCATGGACGGCTATGGTGAAAAAGAAAATATCCTCAGATAAAAACTGGAAAGAAACTCTGTGAGAGACTGCTTTGTGATGTTTGACTTCCACTCACTGAGTTACACTTTCCTTTTCATTGATCCGTTCGCTAACACTGTGTTCATGAAATCTGCATTGGGATATTTCTTAGCACAATGAAGCTTACGGTGGCAAAGGAAATATCCTCAAATAAAAACTAGAAAGTAGCTTTGTGAGAAACTTTATTGTGATATGTGAATTCATCTCACAGACTTACAGCTTTCCCCTGAAAAAGCCTTTTGCTAAGGCTGTTCTTCTGGAATTTTCAAAGTGATATTTGGAAGACCATGGAAGGCTATGGTGAAAAAGAAAATATCCTCAGATAAAAACTGGAAAGAAGCTTTCTGAGAAACTGCTTTGTGATCTGTAAATTCGTCTCACAGAGTTACAGTTTTCCCCTCAAGAAGCCATTCGCTAAAACTGTTATTGTGGAATTTGCAAAGAGATATTCGAAAGCCCATGGAGGGCTATGTTGAAAAAGAAAATATTCTCAGTTAAAAACTAGAAAGAAGGTTTCTGAGAAACTGTTTTGACGTGTGATTTCCACACACTGAGTTACAGCTGTAATTCGTGGAACTGTTTGCTAGCATTAATTCAATGGAATCTGAGAACAGATATTTCGTATCCTTTTGAAGACTATAGGGCCAACGGAAATATACTCTGATAAAAAAGAGAAAGAAGCTTTCGAGAAACTTCTTAGTGATCTGTGAATTCATCTCACGGAGTTACAGCTTTCGCCTCAAGAAGCCGTTCGCTAAGGCTGTTCTTGTAAAATTTGCAAAGTGATATTTGGAAGCCCTTGTAGGATTAAGGTGAAAAAAAAAATATACTCAGCTAAAAACAGCAAAGAAGTTCTCTGAGAACATGCTTTGTGATCTGTGAATTCATCTCACAGAGTTACAACTTTCCCCTGAATAAGCCATTCGGTAGGACTGTTCTTGTGGAATTTGAAAACTTAGATTTGGAAGCCCAAGATGGGCTTTGGTGAAAATGAAAATAACCTCAGTTAAAAATGGAAAGAAGGTTTCTGAGAAACTTTTTTGTGATCTGTGAATTCATCTCAAACAGTTACAGCTTTCCCTTCATAAAGCCGTTTGCTAAAATTCTTCTCCTGGAATTTGCCAAGTGATATTTGAAAGCCCATGGAGGGCTATGGTGAAAACGAAAATATCATCAGATAAAAACTGAAAAGAAGATTTCTGAGAAACTGCTTTGGGACGTGTGACTTCCACTCACTGAGTTACAGCTGCATTTCGTGGATCTGTTTGCTAGACTTATTTCTGTAGAATCTAAGAACTGATATTTCAGATCCCTTTGAAGACTATATTTCCAAAGCAAATATCCTCCGATAAAAATGAGAAAGAAACTTTCTGAGAAACTCCTTTGTGATCCGTGAATTCATTTCACAGAGTTACAGCATTCCCGTCAAGAAGCCATTTGCTAAGACTGTTCTTGTGGAATTTGCAAAGTGATATTTGGAAGCCCAGGGAGGGCTATGGTGAAAAAGGAAATATCCTCAGAAAAAAAATGGAAAGAAGCCTTCTGAAAAACTACTTTGTGATATGTGACTTCCACTCACTGAGATACAGCTTCATTTCGTGGAGGTGTTTGCTAGCCATATTTCTGTGGAATCTGTGTACAGATGTTTCGGATCCCTTTGAAGACTATAGGGCCAAAGAAAATATCCATTGATAAAAAGACAAAGAGGCTTCCTGTGAAACTTCTTTGTGACGTGTGAATTCATCTCACAGAGTTACAGCTTTCCCCTCAAGAGGCCGTTTGCTAAGGCTGTTCTTGTGGAGTGTGCAAAGTGATAGTTTGCAGCCCATGGAGGGCTATGGTGAAAAAGAAAATATCCTCAGATAAAAACTGGAAAGAAGATTTCTGAGAAACTGCTTTGTGATGTGTGCCTTCACTAACTGATTTACAGCTGTATTTCGTGGAGCTGTTTGGTAGCCTTATTTCTGTGGAATCTGAAAACTGATATTTCGGATCCCTTTGAAGACTATAGGGCCAAGGAAATATCCTCCGATAACAAAGAGGAAGAAGCTTTCTGATAAACTTCTTTGTGATTTGTGAATTCATCTCACAGTGTTACAGCTTTCCTCTCAAGAAGCCGTTCGCTAACACTGTTCTTGTGGAATTTGCAAAGTGATATTTGCATGCCCATGAATGGCTAAGGTAAAAAAGAAAGTATCCTCAGATAAGAACTGGAAAGAAGCTTTCTGTGAAAGTGCTTTGTGATGTGTGAATTCCACTCATTGATTCAGCTATATTTCATGGAGCTGTTTGCTAGCCTTACTTCTGTGGAATCTGAGAACTGATATTTCGGATCCCTTTGAAGACTATAGTGCCAAAGGAAATATCCTCCGTTAAAAAAAGAGCAAGAAGGATTCTGAGAAAATTCGTGGTGATGTGTGAATTCATCTCACGGAGTTACATGTTTTCTCTCAAGAAGCCGTTTGCTAAGATTGTTCTTGTGGAAATTGCTAGGTGATATTCGGAAGCCCATGGAGGGCTATGGTGAAAAAGAAAATATCCTCAGATAAAAACAAGACAGAAGATTTCTGAGGAATTGCTTTGTGATGTGTGACTTCCACTAGCTGATTTACAGCTTTATTTCGTGGAGCTGTTTGCTAGCCTTCTTTCTGTGGAAACTTAGAACTGATATTTCCAATCCCTTTGAAGACTATAGGGACAAAGGAATATCCTCTGAAAAATAAGAGAAAGAAGCTTTCTGTGAAACTTCTTCGTGATCTGTGAATTCATCTAACAGAGTTAGAGCTTTCCGCTGAGAAAGCATTTTGCTAAGGCTGTTCTCGTGGAATTTGCAAAGTTACATTTGGAAGCCCATAGAAGGGTATAGTGAAAAAGAAAATATCCTCAGATTAAAACTGGAAAGAAGCTTTTGGAGAAACTGCTTTGTGATATGTGACTTCCACTTACTGAGTTACAGCTGTATTTCATGGAGCTTTTTGTCAACGTTATTTCTGTGGAATCTGAGAATTGATATTTCAGATCCCTTTGAAGACTATAGGGCCAAACGAAATATCCTCAGATAAAAAATGAGAAAGAAGCTTTCTAAGAAAGTTCTTTGTGATCTGTGATTTCATCTCAACGAGTTGCAGCTTTCCCCTCAATAATCCTTACCATAAGACTATTCTTCTGGAATATGCAAATTGATATTTGGAAGCCCATTGAGGGCTATGGTGAAAAAGAAAATATCCTCAGATAAAAACTGGAAAGAAGCTTTGCGAGAAACTGCTTTGTGTTCTATTAATTCATCTCAGAGAATTATACCTTTCCCCTCAAGAAACCGCTCGCTAAGACTGTTCTTGTGCAATTCGCAAAGTGATATTTGGAAGCCTATAAAGGGCTATGGTGAAAAAGAAAATATTCTCAGATAAAAACTGGAAAGATGCTTTCTGAGAAACTGCTTTGTGGTGTGCGATTACCACTTACTGAGTTACAGCTGTATTTCGTGGAGCTGCTTGCTAGTCATATTTCTGTGGAATCTGAGAACTGATATTTCAGATCCCATTGACGATTACAGGGCCCAAGGAAATATGCTCCGATAAAAATGAGAAAGAAGCCTTCCTGAGAAACTTCTTTGTGATCTGTGAAATCATCTCACAGAGTTACAGCTTTCCCCTCAAGAAGCCTTTCGCTAAGACTGTTCTTGTGGAATTTGCCAAGTGATATTTGGAAGCCCATGGAGGGCTACGGTGAAAAAGAAAATATCCTCAGATAAAAACTGGAAAGAATCTTTCTGAGAGACTGCTTTGTGATGTGTGACTTCCAGTCACAGAGCTACAGCTGTATTTCATGAAGCTGTTTTCTTGCTTTATTTCTGTGGAATCTGAGAACTGATATTTCGGATCCCTTTGAAATCTATACGGCCAAAGGAAATATCCTCTGATAAAATGAGAAACAAGGTTTTTGAGAAACTTCTTTGTGATCTGTGAATTCATCTCACAGAGTTGCAGCCTTCCCCTCAATAAGCCTTTCGCTAAAACTATTCTTGTGGAAATTTCAAAGTGATATTTTGAAGCCGATGGAGAGCTATGTAGAAAAAGAAAATATCCTCAGATAAAAACTGGAAAGAAGATTTCTGAGAAACTGTTTTGTGATTTTTGACATCCACTCACTGAGTTACAGCTGTATTTCGTGGAGCTGTTTGCAAGCCTATTTCTGCAGAATCTGAGAACTGATATTTCGGATCCCTTTGAAGACTATAGTGCCAAAGAAAATATCCTCTGATAAAAATGAGAAAGAAGCTTTCTGAGAAACTTCTTCATGATCTGTGAATTGATCATACAGAGTAACAGCTTTTCTCTCAAGAAGCCTTTCCCTAAGACTGTTCTTGAGGAATTTGCAAAGTGATATTTGGAAGCCCGGGAGGGCTATGGTGAAAAAGAAAATATCCCTAGATAAAAAGCGGAAAGAAGCTTTCTGAGAAACTGCTTTGTGATGTGTGACTTCCACTCACTGAGTTACAACTGTATTTCATGGAGCTGTTAGCTAGCCTCATTTCTGTAGAATCTGAGAACTGATGACTCAGATCCCTTTGAAGCCTAAAGGGCCAAGGACATTATCCTCAGATAATAATGAGAAGGAAGCTTTCTGAGAAAATTCTTTGTGGTCTGTGAATTCGTCACACAGAGTTACAGCTTTTTCATTCAAGAAGCCTTTCCCTAAGACTGTTCTTGTGGAATTTTCTTTTTTTTTTTTTTTTAAATATTAGCTTTATTGTAAACTGACAATGAAAATTTAATCAGTAGTATTTTTTAAAAAATTTGTTTATTATTATTATACTTTAAGTTGTAGGGTACATGTGCATAACGTGCAGGTTTGTTACATATGTATATTTGTGCCATGTTGGTGTGCTGCACCCATCAACTCGTCATTTACATCAGGTATAACTCCCAATGCAATCCCTCCCCCTCCCCCCTCCCCATGATAGGCCCCGGTATGTGATGTTCCCCTTCCTGAGTCCGAGTGATCTCATTGTTCAGTTCCCACCAATGAGTGAGAACATGCGTTGTTTGGTTTTCTGTTCTTGTGATAGTTTGCTAAGAATGATGGATTCCAGCTGCATCCAAGTCCCTACAAAGGACTCAAACTCATCCTTTTTTATGGCTGCATAGTATTCCATGGTGTATATGTGCCACATTTTCTTAATCCAATCTTTCACGGATGGACATTTGGGTTGATTCCAAGTCTTTGCTATTGTGAATAGTGCTGCAATAAACATACGTGTGCATGCGTCTTTATAGCAGCATAATTTATAATCCTTTGGGTATATACCCAGTAATGGGATAGGAAGAATCAATATCGTGAAAATGGCCATACTGCCCAAGGTAATTTATAGATTCAATGCCATCCCCATCAAGCAACCAATGAGTTTCTTCACAGAATTGGAAAAAACTGCTTTAAAGTTCATATGGAACCAAAAAAGACCCCGCATCTCCAAGACAATCCTAAGTCAAAAGAACAAAGCTGGAGGCATCACGCTATCTGACTTCAAACTATACTACAAGGCTACAGTAACCAAAACAGCATGGTACTGGTACCAAAACAGAGATATAGACCAATGGAACAGAACAGAGTCCTCAGAAATAATACCACACATCTACAGCCATCTGATCTTTGACAAACCTGAGAGAAACCAGAAATGGGGGAAGGATTCCCTATTTAATAAATGGTGCTGGGAAAATTGGCTACCCATAAGTAGAAAGCTGAAACTGGATCCTTTCCTTACTCCTTATACGAAAATTAATTCAAGATGGATTAGAGACTTAAATGTTAGACCTAATACCATAAAAATCCTAGAGGAAAACCTAGTAATACCATTCAGGACATAGGCATGGGCAAAGACTTCATGTCTAAAACACCAAAAGCAACGGCAGCAAAAGCCAAAATTGACAAATGGGATCTCATTAAACTAAAGAGCTACTGCACAGCAAAAGAAACTACCATCAGAGTGAACAGGCAACCTACAGAATGGGAGAAAATTTTTGCAATCTACTCATCTGACAAAGGGCTAATATCCAGAACCTACAAAGAACTCAAACAAATTTACAAGAAGAAAACAAACAACCCCATCCAAAAGTGGGCAAAGGATATGAACAGACATTTCTCAAAAGAAGACATTCATACAGCCAACAGACACATGAAAAAATGCTCATCATCACTGGCCATCAGAGAAATGCAAATCAAAACCACAATGAGATACCATCTCACACCAGTTAGAATGGCGATCATTAAAAAGTCCGGAAACAACAGGTGCTGGAGAGGATGTGGAGAAATAGGAACACTTTTACACTGTTGGTGGGATTGTAAACTATTTCAACCATTATGGAAAACAGTATGGCGATTCCTCAAGGATCTAGAACTAGATGTATCTTGTGGAATTTTCAACGCGATATTGGAAAACTCATAGAGGTCTATGCTGAAAACGGAAATATCCTCAGATAAAAACTGGAAGGAAGCTTTGTGAGAAACTGCTTTGTGGTCTGTGACTTCCACTCACTGAGATACAGCTGGATATCATGGAGCTGTTTGCTGGCCTTATTTCTGTGGAATCTGAGAACTAATAATTCGGATCCCTTTGAAGACTATAGGGCCAAAGGAAATATCATCCGATAAAATTGAGAAAGAATCTTTATGAGAAACTTCTTTTTGATCTATGAATTCACCGCACAGAGTCACAGATTTCCCCTCAAGAAGCCTTTCGCTAAGCCTCTTCTTATGGAATTTGTAAAGTGATATCTGTAACCCCATACAGGACTATGGGGAAAAAGAAAATATCCTCAGATAAAAACTGAAAAGCAGCTTTCTGAGTAACTGCTTTGTGTTCTCTTAATTCATCTCGCAGAGTTACAGGTTTACCCTCAAGAATCCATTCGCTAAGACTGTTCTTGTGGAATTTGCACAGTGATATTTGGAAGCCCATAAAGGACTATGGCGAAAAAGAAAATATCCTCAGATAAAAACTGCAAAGAAGCTTTCTGAGAAACTGCTTTGTGATGTGTGACTTCCACTCACTGAGTTACAACTGTGTTTCGTGTAGCTGTTTACTAACCTTATTTCTGTGGAATCTGAGAACTGCTATTTGGAATCCCTTTGAGTAATACAGGGCGAAGGGAAATATCCTCAGGTAAAAAGTGGAAACAAGCTTTCTGAGAAACTTCTTTGTGATCTCTTAATTCATCTCACAGAGTTTAAGCTTTCCTCTCAAGAAACCTTTCACGAAGACTGTTCTTGTGGAATTTTCAAAGTTATATTTGGAAGCCGTTGGAGAGCTATGGTGAAAAAGAAAATATCCTCAGATTAAAACTGGAAATACGCTTTCTGAGGAACTGCTTTGTGTTCTGCTAATTCATCTCACAGAGTTGCAGCTTTCCCCTCAAGAAACCTTTCGCTAAGACTGTTCTTGTGGAAATTGCAGAGTGATATTTGGAAGCCCATAGAGGGTTATGGTGAAATAGAAAATATTCTCAGATGAAAACTGGAAAGAAGTTTCTGAGAAACTGCTTTGTGATGTGTGACTTCCATTCAGTGTGTTACAACTGTATTTCGTGGAGCTGTTCGCTAACCTTATTTCTGTGGAATCTGAGAACTGATATTTCGGATCCCTTGGAAGACTATAGGGCCAAAGGAAATATCCTCCGTTCAGAATGAGAAAGAAGCTTTCTGAGAAACTTCTTAGTGATACCTGAATTCACCTCACAGAGTTACAGCTTTCCCCGAAGAAGCCTTTGGCTAAGACTGTTCTTGTGGAATTTGCAAAGTGATATTTGGAAGCCCATGGAGGGCTATGGAGAAAAAGAAAATATTCTCAGATTAAAAGTGGAAAGACGCTTTCTGAGAAACTGCTTTGTGTTCTGTTAATTCACCTCACAGAGTTAGAGCTTTCTCCTCAACTAGCCGTTTTCGCTAACTCTGTTCTTGTGGAATTTGCAAAGTGATATTAGGAAACGCATAGAGGGCTATGGTGAAAAAGTAAATATCCTCAGATAAAAACGGGAAAGAAGATTTCTGAGAAACGACTTTGTGATGCTTGAATTCAACTCACTGAGTTACAGCTGTATTTCGTGGAGTTGTTTGCTAGCCTTATTTCTGTGGAATCTGAGAACTGATATTACGGATACCATTGAAGACCTCAGGGCCAAAGGAAATATCCTCCCATAAAAATTCGAAAGAAGCTTTCTGAGAAACTTCTTCATGATCTTTGAATTCATCTTACAGAGTTACAGCTTCCCCTCAAGAAGCCTTTCGATAATACTGTTCTTGTGGAATTTACAAAGTGATATTTGGAAGCCCATAGAGAGCTACGTAGAACAGTAAAATATCCTCAGATAAAAACTGCAAAGAAGTTTTCTTAGAAACGACATTGTTTTCTGTTAATTTATCTCACAGAGTTACACCTTTCCTCTCAAGAAGCCGTTCGCTAAGACTGTTCTTCTGGAATTTGCAAATTGATAATTGGGAGCCCATAGAGGGCTATGGTGAAAAAGAAAATATCTTCAGATAAAAACTGGAAAGAAGATATCTGAAAAACTGCTTTGTGGTGTGTGACTTCCACTCTCTGAGTTACAGCTGTATTTTGTGGAGCTGTTTGCTAGACTTATTTCTGTGGAACCTGAGAACTGATACTTTGGATCATTTTGAAGATTATAGGGCCAATGAAATATCCTCTGATAAAAATGATGAAGAAACTTTCTGAGAAACTTCCTTGTGATTTATGAATTCATCTCACAGAGTACAGTTTTCCTTTCAAGAAGCCTTTTGCTAAGACTGTTCTTGTGGAATACGCAAAGTGATACTTGGAAGACTTTAGAGGGCTACGGTGAAAAAGAAAATATCCTCAGATAAAACCTGGAAAGAAGCTTTCCGAGAAAATGTATTGTGGAGTTTGACTTCCACTCAGTGAGTTACAGCTGTGTTTCGTGCACCTGTTTGCTAGCCTTATTTCTGTGGAATCTGAGAGCTGATATTTCAGATCCCCTTGAGGACTAGAGGACCAAGGGAAATATTCACAGTTACAAACGAGAAAGAAGTTTTCTGAGAAACTTCTTTGTGATCTGTGAACTCATCTCACAGAGTTCCAGCTTTCCCCTGAAAGGAGCCTTTCGCTAAGTCTGTTCTTGTGGAATTTGTAAAGTGATATTTGGAAGGTTTTGGAGAGCTATGGTGAAAAAGAAAATATCCTCAGATAGAAACTGGAAAGAATATTTCTGAGAAACTGTTTTGTGTTCTGTTAATTCATCTCACAGTGTTACAGCTTTCCCCTCAGGAAGCCGTTCGCTAAGACTATTCTTGTGGAATTTGCAAAGTGATATTTGGAAGCCCATAGAGGGATATTGTGAAATAGAAAATATCCTCAGATAAAAACTGGAAAGAAGCTTTCTGAGAAACTGCTTTGTGATGTGTGACTTCCACACACTGAGTTACAGCTGTATTTCGTGGAGCTGTTTGCTAGCCTTATTTCTGTGTAATCTGAGAACGGATATTTCGGATCCCTTTGAAGACCATAGGACCAAGGAAATATCCTCTGATAAACATGAGAAAGCAACTTTCTGAGAAACTTCTTCGTGATCTGTGAATTACTCTCACCGAATTACAGCTTTTAACTCAAGAAGCTTTTTGCTAAGGCTGTTCTTGTTGAATTTGCAAAGTGATATTTGTAAACCCTTTAAGGGCTATGGTGCAAAAGAATTATGCTCAGATAAAAAATGGAAAGAACCTTTCTGAGAAACCGGTTTGTGTTCTGTTAATTCATTTCACAGAGTTACACCTTTTCCCTCAAGAAGTCGTTCGCTAAGCCTGTTCTTGTGGTATTTGCAACGGGGTATTTGGAAGCCCATAGAGTCCTACGGTGAAAAAGAAAATATCCTCAGATTAAAACGGGAAAGAAGCTTTCTGAGAAATGGCTTTGTGTTCTGTTAATTCATCTCACAGAGTTACAGCTTTCCCCTCAAGAAGCCTTACGCTAAGACTGTCTGTGGAACTTGTAAAATGATATTTGGAAGCCCTTAGAGGGCTATGGTGGAATAGAAAATATTCTCAGATAAAAACTGGAAATAAGCTTTCTGAGAACATGCTTTGTGATGTGTGTCTTTCACTCACTGAGTTACAGCTGTATTTCATGGAGCTGTTTGCTAGCCTTATTTCTGTGGATTCTGAGAACTGATATTTCGGATCCCTTTGAAAACTCTATCGCCAAAGGAAATATCGTCTGACAAAAATGAGAAAGAAGCTTTCAGAGAAACTTGTTTGTAATCTGTGAATTCATCTCACAGAGTTTCAGTTTTCCTTTCAAGAAGCCTTTCGGAAAGACTGTTCTTGTAGAATTTCCAAAGGGATATTTGGAAGCCCCTGGAGGGCTATGGTTAAAAAGAAAATATCCTGAGATAAAAACTGGAATGAAGCTTTCTGAGAAACTGCTTTGTGTTCTGTTAATTCATCTCTCAGAGTTACAGGTTTCACCTCAAGAAGTCGTTAGCTAAGACTGTTGTTGTGTAATTTGCAAAGTGATATTTGGAAGCCCACAGAGGGCTATGGTGAAAAAGAAAATATCCTAAGTTAAAAACTGGAAAAAAGCTTTCTGACAAACTGCTTGGTGATGTGTGACTTCCACACTCTGAGTTACATCTTTATTTCGTGGAGCTGTTTGTTAACCTTCTTTCTGTGGTTCTGAGAAGTGATACTTCAGATCCCTTTGAGGACTATAGGACCAACGGAAAAATCCTCAGATAATAATGAGAAAGAAGCTTTCTGAGAAACTTTTTTGTGATCCGTAAATTCATCTCACAGAGTTTTAGATATCCCCTCTAGAAGCCTTTCGCTATGACAGTTCTTGTGGAATTTGCAAAGTGATATTTGGAAGCCCATGGAGGGCTACAGGGAAAAAGAAATTATCCTGAGATTAAAGCTGGAAAGAAGCTTTCTGAGAAACTGCTTTGTGGTGTGTGACTTCCCCTCACTGAGTTTTGGGTGTATTTCATGGAGCTGTGTGCTAGCCTTATTTCTGTGGAATCTGAGAACTGATATTTCAGATCCCTTTGAAGATTCTAGGGCCAAAGGAAATATCCTCTGATAAAAAGGAGAAAGAAGCTTTCTGAGAAACTTCCCTGTGATCTGTCAATTCATCTCAGAGTTGCAACTGTCCCCTCAAGAAGTCTTTTGCTAAGACTGTTCTTGTGGAATTTGGAAAGTGATATTTGGAAGCCCATGGAGGGCTATGGTGAAAAAGAAAATATCCTCAGATAAAAACTTCAAAGAAGCTTTCTGTGAAATTGCTTTATGACGTGTGACTTCCACTCACGTAGTTACAGCTGTATTTCGTTGACCTGTTTGCTAGCCTTATTTCTGTGGAATCTGAGAACTGATATTTCCAATCCCTGTGAAAACAATAGGTGCAAAGGAAATATCCTCAGATAAAAATTACAAAGAAGCATTCTGAGAAACTTCTTCGTGATCTGTGAATTCACGTCCCAGAGATACAGATTTCCCCTCAAGAAGCCTTTCGCTAAGACTGTTCTTGTGGAATTTGCCAAGTGATATTTGGAAGCCCATTGAGGGCTATGTTGAAAAAGAAAACATTCTCAGATAAAAACTGGAAAGAAGCTTTCTGGAAACCTCTGTGTGTTCTGTTAAATCATCTCACCGAGTTACAGCTCCCCCTCAAGAAGCCGTTCACTAAGCCTGTTCTTGTGGAATTTGCAAAGTGATATTTGGAAATCTGTATAGGACTATAGTGAAAAAGAAAATATCCTTAGATGAATACTGGAAAGAAGCTTTCTGAGAAACTCCTTTGTGATGTGTGACTTAAACTCACCGGGATACAGCTGTATTTCATGGAGCTGTTTGCTAGCCTTATTTCTGTGGAATCTGAGAACTGATATTTCGGACCCCTTTGAAGACTATAGTTCCAAAGTGTATATCCTCACATAAAAATGAGAATGAAGCGTCTGAGAAACTGCTTTGTGTTCTGTTACTTCATCTCACAGAGTTATAGCTTTTCCCTCAAGAAGCCATTCGCTGAGGCTGTTCTTGTGAAATTTGCAAAGTGATAGTTGGAAACCCATAGAGGCTATTGTGAAAAAGAAAATATCCTCAGATAAAACTGGAAGGAAGCTTTCTGAGAAACTACTTTGTGATGCGTGACTTCCACTCACTGAGTTACAGCTTTATTTCATGGAGCTGTTTGCTAGCCTTATTTCTGTGTTATTTGAGATCTGATATATTGGATCCCTTTGAAGACTCTTGCACCAAAGGAAATCTCCTCTGATAAAAATGAGAAAGAAGCTTTCTGAGAAACTTCTTTGGGATCTTTGAATTCATCTCACAGAGTTACAGCTTTCCCCTCAAGAAGCCTTTCGCTAAAACATTTTTGGTGGAATTTGCAAATTGATATTTGAAAGCCCATGGAGGGCTATGATGAAAAAGAAAATATCCTCAGATAAAAACTTGAGGGGGGCAGTGCAAGATGTTCAAATAGGAACAGCTCCAGTCTCCATCTCTCAGCGTGAGCAACACAGAAGACCGGTGTTTTCTGCAGTTTCAACTGAGATACTGGGTTCGTCTCACTAGGGAGTGCCGGACAGTCCGTACTGGTCAGCAGGTGCAGCCTGACCAGCGAGAGCTGAAGCAGGGCGAGGCATCGCCTCACCTGGTATGTGCAGGAGGTAAGGGAATCCCTTTTACTAGCCAGGGGAACTGAGACACAGAACACCTGGAAAATCGGGTAACTCCCACCCCAATGCTGCGCTTTAAGCAAACAGGCCCACCAGGAGATTATATCCCACACCTGGCCGGGAGGGTCCCACGCCCACGGAGCTTCCCTCATTGCTAGCACAGCAGTCTGTGATCTACCAGCAAGGCAGCAGCGAGGCTGGTGTAGGGTCGTCTGCCATTGCTGAGGCTTAAGTAGGTAAACAAAGCCGCTGGGAAGCTCGAACTGGGTGGATCTCACAGCAGCTCAAGGAAACCTGCCTGTCTCTGTAGACTCCTCCTCTGGGGACAGGGCACAGTAAACAACCACAAAAGCAGCAGAAACCTCAGTAGATGCAAACGACTCTGTCTGACAGCATTGAAGAGAGCAGTGGATCTCCCAACACGGAGGTTGAGATCTGAGAAGGGACAGACTGCCTGCTCAAGTGGGTCCCTGACCCCTGGGTAGCCTAAATGGGAGACATCCCCCACTAGGGGCAGTCTGACACCCCACACCTCACAGGGTGGAGTACACCCCTGAGAGGAAGCTTCCAAAGCAAGAATCAGACAGGTACACTCGCTGTTCAGAAATATTCTATCTTCTGCAGCATCTGCTGCTGACACCCAGGCAAACAGGGTCTGGAGTGCACCTCAAGCAATCTCCAACAGACCTGCAGCTGAGGGTCCTGACTGTTAGAACGAAAACTATCAAACAGGAAGGACACCTACACCAAAACCCCATCAGTACGTCACCATCATCATCAAAGACCAGAGGCAGATAAAACCACAAAGATGGGGAAAAAGCAGGGCAGAAAAGCTGGAAATTCAAAAAATAAGAGTGTATCTCCCCCGGCAAAGGAGCGCAGCTCATCGCCAGCAACGGATCAAAGCTTGACGGAGAATGACTTTGACGAGATGAGAGAAGAAGCCTTCAGTCCTTTAAACTTCGCAGAGCTAAAGGAGTAATTACATACCCAGCGCAAAGAAACAAAAAATCTTGAAAAAAAAAAGTGGAAGAATTGATGGCTAGAGTAATTAATGCAGAAAAGGTCATAGACGAAATGAAAGAGGTGAAAACCATGACATGAGAAATACGTGACAAATGCACAAGCTTCAGTAACCGACTCGATCAACTGGAAGAAAGAGTACCAGCGATTGAGGATCCAATGAATGAAATGAAGCGAGAAGAGAAACCAAAAGAAAAAAGAAGAAAAAGAAATGAACAAAGCCTGCAAGAAGTATGGGATTATGTAAAAAGACCAAATCTACGTCTGATTGGGGTGCCTGAAAGTGAGGGGGAAAATGGAACCAAGTTGGAAAACACTCTTCAGGATATCATCCAGGAGAACTTCCCCAACCTAGTGTGGCAGGCCAACATTCAAATCCATGAAATACAGAGAACGCCACAAAGATACTCCTTGAGAAGAGCAACTCCAAGACACATAGTTGCCAGATTCACCAAAGTTGAAATGAAGGAAAAAATCTTAAGGGCAGCCAGAGAGAAAGGTTGGGTTACTCACAAAGGGAAGCCCATCAGACTAACAGCAGATGTCTTGGCAGAAACTCTACAAGCCAGAAGAGAGTGTGGGCCACTATTCAACATTCTTAAAGAAAAGAATTTTCAACCCAGAATTTCATATCCAGCCAAACTAAGTTTCATAAGTCAAGGAGAAATAAAATCCTTTACAGATAAGCAAATGCTTAGAGATTTTGTCACCACTAGGCCTGCCTTACAAGAGACCCTGAAGGAAGCACTAAACATGGAAAGGAACTACTGGTACCAGCCATTGCAAAACCATGCCAAAATGTAAAGACCATTGAGGCTAGGAAGAAACTGCATCAACTAATGAGCAAAATAACCAGGTAATATCATAATGGCAGGATCAAGTTCACACATAACAATATTAACCTTAAATGTAAATGGACTAAATGGTCTAATTAAAAGACACAGACTGACAAACTGGATAAAGAGTCAAGACCCGGCCAGGCGCGGTGGCTCAAGCCTGTAGTCCCAGCACTTTGGGAGGCCGAGACGGGCGGATCACGAGGTCAAGAGATCGAGACCTTCCTGGCTAACACGGTGAAAACCCGTCTCTACTAAAAAATACAGAAAACTAGCCGGGTGCGGTGGCGGGTGCCTGTAGTCCCAACTACTCGGGAGGCTGAGGCAGGAGAATGGCATGAACCCGGGAGGCGGAGTTTGCAGTGAGCTGAGATCTGGCCACTGCACTCCAGCCTGGGCGGCAGAGCGAGACTCCGTCTCAAAAAATAAATAAATAAATAAATAAAGAGTCAAGACCCATCAGTCTGCTGTATTCAGGAGACCCATCTCACACGCAGAGACATACATAGGCTCAAAATAAAGGGATGGAGGAAGATTTACCAAGCAAATGGAGAACAGAAAAAAGCAGGGATTGCAATACTAGTCTCTGATGAAACAGACTTTAAACCATCAAAGATCAAAAGAGACAAAGAAGGCCATTACATAATGGTAAAAGGATCAATTCAGCAGGAAGAGCTAACTATCCTAAATATATTTGCACCCAATACAGGAGGACTCAGATTCATAAAGCAAGTCCTTAGAGACGTACAAAGAGACTTAGACTCCCATACAATAATAATGGGAGACCTCAACAATCCACTGTCAACATTAGAAAGATCAACGAGACAGAAAGTTGACAAGGATATCCAGGAATTGATCTCATCTCTGCAGCAAGCAGACCTAATAGACATCTACAGAACTCTCCACCCCAAATCAACAGAATATACATTCTTCTTAGCAACACATCGCACTTATTCCAAAATTGACCATATAATTAGAAGTAAAGCACTGATCAGCAAATGTACAAGAACACAAATTATAACAAACTGTCTCTCAGACCACAGTGCAATCAAACTAGAACTCAGGACTAAGAAACTCAATCAAAACCGCTCAACTACATGGAAACTGAATAACCTGCTCCTGAATGACTACTGGGTACATAACGAAATGAAGGCAGAAATAAAGATGTTCTTTGAAACCAATGAGAACAAGGATACAACATACCAGAATCTCTGGGACACATTTAAAGCAGTGTGTAGAGGGAAATTTATAGCACTAAATGCCCACAAGAGAAAGCAGGAAAGATCTAAAATTGATACTCTAACATCACAATTAAAAGAACTAGAGAAGCAAGAGCAAATGCATTCAAAAGCTAGCAGAAAGCAAGAAATAATTAAGATCAGAGCAGAACGGAAGGAGATAGAGACACAAAAAACCCTCCAAAAAATCAATGAATCCAGGAGTTGGTTTTTTGAAAAGATCAACAAAATTGACAGACCACTGGCAAGACTAATAAAGAAGAAAAGAGAGAAGAATCAAATAGATGCAATAAAAAATGATAAAGAGGATATCACCACCGACCCCACAGAAATACAAACTACCATCAGAGAATACTATAAACACCTCTATGCAAATAAACTAGAAAATCTAGAAAAAATGGATAATTTCCTGGACACTTACACTCTTCCAAGTCTAAACCAGGAAGAAGTTGAATCCTGAATAGACCAATAGAAAGCTCTGAAATTGGGCAATAATTAATAGCCTACCAACCAAACAAAGTCCAGGACCAGATGGATTCACAGCTGAATTCTACCAGAGGTACAAGGAGGAGCTGGTACCACTCCTTCTGAAACTATTCCAATCAATAGAAAAAGAGGGAATCCTCCCTAACTCATTTTATGAGGCCAATATCATCCTGATACCAAAGCCTGGCAGAAACACAACAAAAAAAGGGAATTTTAGACCAATATCCCTGATGAATATCGATGCAAAAATCCTCAATAAAATACTGGCAAACCGGATTCAGCAGCACATCAAAAAGTTTATCCACCATGATCAAGTGGGCTTCATCCCTGGGATGCAAGGCTGGTTCAACATTCGCAACTCAATAAACATAATCCAGCATATAAACAGAACCAAAGACAAGAACCCCATGATTATCTCAATAGATGCAGAAAAGACTTTTGACCAAATTCAACAGCCCTTCATGCTAAAAACGCTCAATAAATTCGGTATTGATGGAACGTACCTCAAAATAATAAGAGCTATTTATGACAATCCCACAGCCAATATCATAGTGAATGGGCAAAAACTGGAAAAAGTCCCTTTGAAAACTGGCACAAGACAGGGATGCCCTCTCTCACCACTCCTATTCAACAGAGTGTTGGAAGTTCTGGCTAGGGCAATTAGGCAAGAGAAAGAAATCAAGGGTATTCAGTTAGGAAAAGAAGAAGTCAAATTGTCCCTGTTTGCAGATGACATGATTGTATATTTAGAAAACCCCATTGTCTCAGCCCAAAATCTCCTTAAGCTGATAAGCAACTTCAGCAAAGTCTCAGGATACAAAATTAATGTGCAAAAATCACAAGCATTCTTATACACCAGTAACAGACAAACACAGAGCCAAATCAGGAATGAACTTCCATTCACAATTGCTTCAAAGAGAATAAAATACCTAGGAATCCAACTTACAAGGGATATAAAGGACCTCTTGAAGGAGAACTACAAACCAGTGCTCAGCGAAATAAAAGAAGACACAAACAAATGGAAGAACATACCATGCTCATGGATAGGAAGAATCAATATCGTGAAAATGGCCATACTGCCCAAGGTTATTTAGAGATTCAACGCAATCCTCATCAAGCTGGAAAGAAGCGAAAGGCTTCTGGAGGAGAAATCTAAAACTCTGTGAGATGAATTTACGGATCACAAAGAGGTTTCTCAGAAAGCTTGTTTCTCATTTTTATCTGAGCATATTTCCCTTGGCCCTAAAGTCCTCAAACGGCTCTAAAATATCATTTCTCAGAAACACAGAAATAAGGCTACCAAACAGCTCCACAAAATACAGCTGTAACTCATTGAGTGGAAGTCACACATCGCAAAGCAGTTTGTCAGAAAGCTTTTTTCCAGTTTTTATCTAAGGATATTTTTTTTCACCATTCCTCTCCAGGGGCTTCCAAATATCACTTTGGAAATTCCACAAGAACAGTCTTAGCAAACGACTTTTTAAGGGGAAACCTGTAACTCTCTGAGATGAATTAACAGAACACAAAACCGTTTCTCAGAAAGCTTCCTTCAAGTTTTTTTTTATTTTTATTTTTTATTATTATTACACTTTAACTTCTAGGGTACATGTGCATAACGTGCAGGTTTGTTATGTATGTATACTTGTGTCATGTTGCTGTACTGCACCCATCAACTCGTCAGCACCCATCAACTCGTCATTTACATCAGGTATAACGCCCAATGCAATCCCTCCCCCCTCCCCCCTCCCCATGATAGGCCCCGGTGTGTGATGTTCCCCTTCCCAAGTCCAAGTGATCTCATAGTTCAGTTCCCACCTATGAGTGAGAACATGCAGTGTTTGGTTTTCTGTTCTTGTGATAGTTTGCTAAGAATGATGTTTCATTAAGACTGTTTTTATGGAATTTGCAAAGTGATATTTGGAAGCCCATTGAGGGCTAAGGTGAAAGAGAAAATATCCTCACATTAAACCTGGAAAGAAGCTTTGTGAGAAACTACTTTGTGTTCTATTAATTCAACACAACTACTTTGTGTTCTATTAATTCATCCCACAGAGTTACAGCTTTCCCCTCAAGAAGCCGTTCGCTAAGAAAGTTCTTGTGGAATTTGCAAAGTAATATTTGGAAGTCCATAGAGGGCGATGGTGAAAAAGAAAATATCCTCAGATAAAAACTGGAAAGAAGCTTTCTGAGAAACTGCTTTATGATGTGTGACTTCCACTCACAGAGTTACATCTGTATTTCGTGGAGCTGTTTGCTAGCCTTAGTTCTGTGGAATCTGAGAACTGATAATTCGGATCCCTAGAAGACTACAGGGCCAAAGGAATCATCCTCAGATAGAAATGAGAAAGAAGGTTTCTGTGAAACTTCTTTGTGATCTGTGAATTCATCTCACAGAGTTACAGCTTGCTCTCAAGAAGCCTTTCACTACAACTGTTCTTGAGGAATATCCTCAGATAAAAACTGGAAAGAAGCTTTGTGAGAGACTGCTTTGTGTTCTTTGAATTCATCTCACAGAGTTACAGATTTTCCCTGAAAAATCCGTTCGCAGAGACTGTTCTTGTGGAATTTGCAATTTGATATTTGGAACCCCATAGTGGGCTATTTTGAAAAAGAAAATATCCTCAGATAAAAACTGGAAAGAAGCTTTCTGAGAAACTGCTTTGTGATGTGTGACTTCCACTCCCTGAGTTACAGCTGTATTTCGTGGAGCTGCTTGTTAGCCTTATTTCTGTGGAATCTGAGAACTGATAATTCGAAACCCTTGGAAGACTACAGGGCCAAAGAAAATATCCTCCGATAGCAATGACAAAGAAGCTTTCTAAGAAATTCTTCGTGATCTGTGAATTCATCTCACAGAGTTACAGCTTTCCCCTCAAGAAGGCTTTCACTAGGACAGTTATTGTGGAATTTGCCAGGTGATATTTGGAAGCCCATGCAGGTCTATGGGAAAAAAAATATATCCTCAGATAAAAACTGGAAGGAAGCTTTCTGAGAATCTGCTTTGTGTTCTGGGAATTAATCTCACAGAGCTACAACTTTCCCCTCAATAACCCGTTCGCTAAGACTGTTCTTGTGGTATTTGCAAAGTGATATTTGGAAGCCCATAGAGGGCTAAGATGAAAAAGAAAATATTCTCAGATAAAAACTGGAAAGAAGCTTTCTGAGAAACTGCTTTGTGATGTATGACTTCCACTCCCTGAGATACAGCTGTATTTTGTCGAGATGTTTGACAGCTTTATTTCTGATCTATCTGAGAACTGATATTTCGGATTCCTTAAAAAACTATAGGGCCAAAGGATATATCTTCCGATAGAGATGAGAAAGAAGCTTTCTTAGAAACTTCTTTGTGATCTGTGAATTCATCTCACAGAGTTACAGCTTTCCCTTCATGAAGCCTTTCACTAGGACTGTTATTGTCTAATTTACCAGGTGATATTTCGAAGCCCTTGAAGGGTTAAGGGGAAAAAGAAAATACCCTCAGGTAAAAAATGGAAAGAAGCTTTCTGAGAATCTGCTTTGTTTTCTATGAGTTCATCTCACAGAGTTACAACTTTCCCCTCAAAAAACCGTTAGCTAAGACTGTTCTTGTGGAATTTGCAAAGTGATATTTGGAAGCCCCTAGAGGGCTATTTTGGAAAAGAAAATATCCCAAGATAAAAACTGGAAAGAAGCTTTCTGAGAAACTGCTTTGTGATGTGTGACTTCCACTCACTGAGTTACAGCTGTATATATATAGTGGGGCTGTTTGCTAGCCTTATTTCTGTGGAATCTGAGAACTCATATTTCGGATCCCTTAGAAGACTAGAGGGCCAAAGGAGATATCTTCGATAGAAATGAGAAAGAAGCTTTCTGAGAAACTTCTCTGTGATCTGTGAATTCATCTCACAGAGTTACAGCTTTCCCCTCAAGAAGCCGCTCGCAAACACTGTTCTTTTGGAATTTGCAAAGTGATATTTGGAAGCCCTTGGAGGGCTATGGGGAAAAAGAAAATACCCTCAGATAAAAACTGGAAAGAAGCTTTCTGATAAACTGCTTTGTTTTCTATGAGTTCATCTCACAGAGTTACAACATTCCCCTCAAAAAACCGTTAGCTAAGACTGTTCTTGTGTAATACGCAAAGTGATATTTGGAAGCTCCTATAGGGCTATTTTGGAAAAGAAAATATCCTCAGATAAAAACTGGAAAGAAGCTTTCTGAGAAACTGCTTTGTGATGTGTGACTTCCACTCACTGAGTTACAGCTGTATATATATAGTGGGGCTGTTTGCTAGCCTTATTTCTGTGAAATGTGAGAACTCATATTTCGGATCCCTTAGAAAACTAGAGGGCCAAAGGAGATATCTTCGATAGAAATGAGAAAGAAGCTTTCTGAGAAACTTCTCTATGATCTGTGAATTCATCTCACAGAGTTACAGCGTTCCCCTCAAGAAGCCGCTCGCAAACACTGTTCTTTGGAATTTGCAAAGTGATATTTGGAAGCCCTTGGAGGGCTATGGGGAAAAAGAAAACATCCTCATGTAAAAACTGAAAAGAAGCCATCTGAAAAACTGCTTTGTGTCTGTGAATTTATGTCACAGAGTTACGGGTTTCCCCTCAGGAAGCCGTTTGCTAAGACTGTTCTTGTGGAATTTGCAAAGTGATATTTCGAAGCCCATAGGGGACAATGGTGAAAAAGAAAATATCCTCAGATAAAAACTGGAAAGAAGCTTTCTGAGAAACTGCTTTCTGATGTGTGACTTACACTCACTGAGTTACATCTGTATATCGTTTAGCTGTTTGCTAGCCTTATTTCTGTGGAATCTGAGAACTGATAATTCGGATCCCTTAGAAGACTACAGGGCCAAAGGAAATATCCTCAGAAAGAAATGAGAAAGAAGCTTTCTGTGAAACTTCTTTGTGATCTGTGAATTCATCTCACAGAGTTGCAGCTTGCTCTCAAGAAGCCTTTCACGAAGACTGTTCTAGAGCTATATCCTCAGATAAAAAGTGGAAAGAAGGTTTCTGAGAAACTGCTTTGTGTTCTTTGAATTCATTTCACAGAGTTACAGATTTTCCCTCAAAAGTCCGTTTGCAGAGACTGTTCTTGTTGAATTTGCAAAGTGATGTTTGGAACCTCAAACTGGGCTATTATGAAAAAGAAAATATCCTCAGATAAAAACTGCAAAGAAGCTTTCTGAGAAACTGCTTTGTGATGTGTGAATTGCACTCACTTAGTTACAGCTGTATTTCGTGGAGCTGTTTGCAACCCTTATTTCTGTGGAATCTGAGAACTGATATTTTGGATCCATTGGAAGACTATGGGGCCAAAGGAATTATCCTCCGATAGAAAAGAGAGACCAGCTTTCTGAGAAACTTCTTTGTGATCTGTGAATTCATCTCACAGAGTTACAGCTTTCCCCTCAAGAGCCTTTCACTAAGACTGTTCTTTTGCAATTTGGAAAGTGATGTTTCGAATCCCATAGAGGGCTATGGTGAAAAAGAAAATCTCCTCAGATAAAAACTGGAAAGAAGCTTTCTGAGAAACTGCTTTGTGATGTGTGACTTCAACTCACTGAGTTACAGCTGTATATTGTGGAACTGTTTGCTAGCCTTCTTTCTCTGGAATCTGAGAACTGATATTTCGGAACCCTTGGAAGACTGTAGGGCCAAAGGATATATATTCCGATAGAGATGAGAAAGAAGCTTTCTGAGAAACTTCTTTGTGATCTGTGAATTCATCTCACAGAGTTACAGCTTTCCCTTCAAGACACCTGTCGCTAAGACTGTTCTTGTGGAATTTGCCAAGTGATATTTCGAAGCCCGTGGAGGGCTAAGGGGAAAAAGAAAATATAATCTGATAAAAACTGGAAAGAAGCTTTCTGAGAAACTGCTTTGTGATCTGTGACTTCCACTCACTGAGTTACAGCTGTATATCGTGGAGTGGTTTGCTAGTCTTATTTCTGTGGAATCTGAGAACTGATATTTCGGATCCCCTGGAAGACTATAGGGCCATAGGAAATATGCTTCGATAGAAATGAGAAAGAAGCTTTCTGAGAAACTTCTTTGTGATCTGTGAATTCATCTCACAGACTTACAATTTTCCCCTCAAGAAGTCTTTCGCTAAGACTGTTCTTTTAGAATTTGCAAACTAATATTTGGAAGCCTTTGGTGGGCTATGGGGGAAAAGAAAATATCCTCAGATAAAAACTGGAAAGAAGCTTTCTGAGAAACTGCTCTCTGTTCTGTGAATTCATCTCTCAGAGTTACAGCTTTCCCCTCAAGAAGCCGTTCGCTTTGACTGTTCTTGTGGAATTTCAAAATTCATATTTGGAAGCCCATAGAGGGCAATGGTGAAAAAGAAAATATCCTCAGATAAATACTGGAAAGAAGCTTTCTGAGAAACTGCTTTGTGTTCTGTGAATTCATCTCACAGAGTTACAGCTTTCCCCTCAAGAAGCTGTTGGCTAAGACTGTTCTTGTGGAAATTGCAAAGTGATATTTGGAAGCCCATAGAGGGCAATGGTGAAAATGAAACTATCCTCAGATAAAAACTGGAAAGAAGCTTTCTGAGCAACTGGTTTGTGATGTGTGATTTCCAATCACTGAGATTCAGCTGTATTTCGTGTAGTTGTTTGCTAGCCTTATTTCTGTGGAATCTGAGAACTGATAATTCGGATCCCTTGGAAGACTATAGGGTCAAATAAAATATCCCACGGTAGAAATGAGGAAGAAGCTTTCTGAGAAACTTCTTTGTGATCTGTTAATTCATCTCACAGACTTACAGCTTGCCCCTCAAGAAGTCTTTCGCTAAGACTGTTCTTCTAGAATTTGCAAACTGATATTTGGAAGCCCTTGGTGGGCTATGGGGGAAAAGAAAATATCCTCAGATAAAAACTGGAAAGAAGCTTCTGAGAAACTGCTCTGTGATGTCTGACTTCAACTCACTGAGTTACAGCTGTATATCATGGAGGTGTTTCCTAGCCTTATTTCTGTGGAATCTAAGAACTGATATTTCGAATCCCTTGGAAGACTATAGGGCCAAAGGAAATATCCCCCAGTAGAAATGAGAAAGAAGCTTTCTGAGAAACTTCTTTGTGATCTGAGAATTAATCTCACAGAGTTACAGCTTTCCCCTCAAGAAGCTGTTCGCTAAGACTGTTCTTGTAGAATTTGCAAAGTGATATTTGGAAGCCCATAGAGGGCAATGGTGAAAACGAAAATATCCTCAGATAAAAACTGGAAAGAAGCTTTCTGAGCAACTCCTTTGTGATGTGTGATTTCCACTCACTGAGTTTCAGCTGTATTTCGTGTAGTTGTTTGCTAGCCTTATTTCTGTGGAATCTGAGAACTGATATTTCGGATCCCTTCAAGACTACAGGGCCAAAGACAATATCCCCGGGTAGAAATGAGAAAGAAGCTTTCTGAGAAACTTCTTTGTGATCCGTGAATTCATCTCAAAGAGTTACAGATATCCCCTCAAGAAGCCGTTCACTAAGACTGTTCTTGTGGAATTTGCAAAGTCATATTTGGAAGCCCATGGAGGGCAAGGTGGAAAAAGAAAATATCCTCAGATAAAAACTGGAAAGAAGCATTCTGAGAAATTGCTTTGTGATGTGTGACTTTCACTCACTGAGTTACAGCTGTATATCGTGGAGCTGTTTGCTAGCCTTCTTTCTGTGGAATCTGAGAACTGATATTTCGGATCCCTTGGAAGACTATAGGGCCAAAGAAAATATACCTCGGTAGAAATGAGAAAGAAGCTTTCTGAGAAACTTCTTTGTGATCTGAGAATTCATCTCACAGAGTTACAGCTTTCCCCTCAAGAAGCCTTTCACTAAGACTGTTCTTGTGGAATTTGAAAATTGATATTTCTAAGCCCATGGAGGGCTATGGGGAAAAAGAAAATGTACTTAGATAAAAACTGGAAAGAAACATTCTGAGCAACTGCTTTGTGATGTGTGACTTCCACTCACTAAGATTCATCTGTATTTCGTGTAGTTGTTTGCTAGCCTTATTTCTGTGGTAATTGAGAACTGATATTTCGGATCCCTTGGAAGACTATAGGGCCAAAGAAAATATCCCCCGGTAGAAATGAGAAAGAAGCTTTCTGAGAAACTTCTTTGTGATCTGTGACTTCATCTCACAGAGTTACAGCTTTCCCCTCAAGAAGACTTTCTCTAAGTCTGTTCTTGTGGAATTTGCAAAGTGATGTTTGGAAGCCCATGGAGGACAAGGTGAAAAAAGAAAATATCCTCAGATAAAAACTGGAAAGAAGCATTCTGAGAAACTGCTTTGTGATGTGTGACTTTCACTCACTGAGTTACAGCTGTATATCGTGGAGCTGTTTGCGAGCCTCTTTCTGAGGAATCTGAGAACTGATGTTTCGCATCCCTTGGAAGACTATAGGGCCAAAGGATATATCTTCTGATAGAGATGAGAAAGAAACTTTCTGAGAAACTTCTTTGTGATCTGAGAGTTCATCTCACAGAGTTACAGCTTTCACCTCAAGAAATCTTTCACTAATACTGTTCTTTTGGAATTTGACAGGTGATATTTGAAAGCCCATGGAGGGCTATGGAGAAAAAAAAATTCCTCAGATAAAATGTGGAAAGAAGCTTTCTGAGAAACTGCTTTGTGTTCTGTGATTTCATCTCTCCGAGATACAGCTTTCCCCTCAAGAAACCGTTCGCTATGACTGTTCTTGTGGAATTTGAAAATTGATATTTGGAAACCCATAGAGGGCTATGGTGAAAAAGAAAATATCCTCAGATAAAAACTGGAAAGAAGCTTCCTGAGAAACTTCTTTGTGATATGTGACTTCCACTCACAGAGTTTCAGCTGTATTTCGTGTAGTCGTTTGCTTGCCTTATTTCTGTGGAATCTGAGAACTGATATTTCGGATCCCTTGGAAGACTATAGTGGCAAAGGGAATATCCTCCGATAGAAATGAGAAAGAAGCTTTCTGAAAAACTTCTTTGTGATCTGTGAATTCATCTCACAGAGTTACAGCTTTCCCCTCAAGAAGCCTGTCGCCAAGACTGTTCTTGTGGAATTTGCCAAGTGATATTTGGAAGCCCTTGGAGGGCTAAGGGGAAAAAGAAAATATCCTGTGATAAAAACTGAAAAGAAGATTTCTGAGAAACTGCTTTGTGATGTGTGACTTACACTCACTGAGTTACAGCTGTATATTGTGGAGCTGTTTGCTAGCCTTATTTCTGTGGAATCTGAAAACTGATATTTCGGATCCCTTGGAAGATTATAGGGCCATAGGAAATATGCTCTGATAGAAATGAGAAAGAAGCTTTCTGAGAAACTTCTTTTTGATCTGTGAATTCACCTCACAGACTTACAACTTTCCCCTCAAGAAGTCTTTCGCTAAGACTGTCTTTTAGAATTTGCAAACTGATATTTGGAAGCCCTTGGTGGGCTATAGGGGAATAGAAAATATCCTCAGATAAAAACTGGAAAGAAGCTTCTGAGAAACTGCTTTGTGTTCTGTGAATTCATCTCACAGAGTTACAGCCTTCCCCTTAAAAAGCCGTTTGCTAAGACAGTTCTTGTGGAATTTGCTAAGTGATATTTGGAAGCCCATTGCGGGCAATGGTGAAAAAGAAAATATCCTCAGATAAAAATTGGAAAGAAGCTTCCTGAGAAACTGCTTTGTGATGTGTCAATTCCACCCTCTGAGTTACAGTTGTATTTCGTGGAGCTGTTTGCTAGCCTTATTTCTGTGGAATCTGAGAACTGATATTTTGGATCCCTTGGAAGACTACAGGGCCAAGGGAAATATCCTCTGATAGAAATGACAATGAAGCTTTCTGAGAAACTTCTTTGTGATCTGTGAATTCATCTGACAGAGTTACAGCTTTCCCCTCAAGAAGTCTTTCGCTAATACTGTTCTTGTGGAATTTGCAAAGTGATATTTGGAAGCCCAGGGCGGCTATGGAGAAAAGAAAATATCCTCAGATAAAAACTGGAAAGAAGCTTCCTGACAAACTGCTTTGTGATGTGTGTCTTCCACTCACAGGGTTTCAGCTGTATTTCGTGTAGTTGTTTGCTAGCCTTATTTCTGTGGAATCTGAGGACTGATATTTTGGATCCCTTGGAAGACTATGGGGCCAAAGGGAATATCCTCCGATAGAAATTAGAAAGAAGCTTTCTGAGAAACTTCTTTGTGATCTGTGAATTCATCTCACAGAGTTACAGCTTTCCCCTCAAGAAGCCTTTCGCTAAGACTGTTCTTGTGGAATTTGAAAATTGATATTTGCAAGCCCATGGAGGGCTATGGGGAAAAAGAAAATATCCTTAGATAAAAACTGGAAAGGGGCCAAAGAAAATATACCCCGGTAGAAATGAGAAAGAAGCTTTCTTAGAAACTTCTTTGTGATCTGTGAATTCATCTGAAAGAGTTACAGATTTCCCCTCAAGGAGCCGTTCACTAAGACTTTTCTTGTGAAATTTGCCAAGAGATATTTGGAAGCCCTTAGAGAGCTATTGAGAAAAAGAAAATATTCTCAGATAAAAACTGGAAAGAAGATTTCTGAGAAACTGCTTTGTGATGTGTGACTTCAACTCACTGAGTTACAGCTGTATATCATGGAGGTGTTTCCTAGCCTTATTTCTGTGGAATCTGAGAACTGATATTTCCGATCCCTTGGAAGAATATAGGGCCAAAGGAAATATCCCCCGGTAGAAATGAGAAAGAAGCTTTCTGAGAAACTCCTTTGTGATCTGTGAATTCATCTCACAGAGTTACAGCTTTCCCCTCAAGAACCCTTTCACTAAGACTGTTCTTGTGGAATTTGCAATGTGATATTTGGAAGCCCATGGAGGGCTAGGTGGAAAAAGAAAATATCCTCAGATAAAAACTGGAAAGAAGCATTCTGAGAAACTGCTTTGTGATGTGTGACTTACACTCACTGAGTTACAGCTTTATATAGTGGAGCTGTTTGCTAGCCTTATTTCTGTGGAATCTGAGAACTGATATTTCGTATCCCTTGGAAGACTATAGGGCCATAGGAAATATGCTCCGATAGAAATGAGAAAGAAGCTTTCTGAGAAACTTCTTTGTGATCTGTGAATTCATCTCACAGAGTTACAGCTTTCCCCTCAAGAAGTCTTTCGCTAAGACTGTTCTTTTAGAATTTGCAAACTGGTATTTGGAAGCCCTTGGTGGGCTACAAGGGATAATAAAATATCCTCAGATAAAAACTGGAAAGAAGCTTTCTGAGAAATTGCTTTGTGTTCTGTGAATTCATCTCACAGAGTTACTGCTCTCCCCTCAAGAAGCTGTTCGCTAAGACAGTTCTTGTGGAATTTGCTAAGTGATATTTGTAAGCCCATAGCAGGCAATGGTGAAAAAGAAAATATCCCCACATAAAAATTGGAATGAAGCATCCTGAGAAACTGCTTTGTGATGTGTGACTTCCACACTCTGAGTTACAGCTGTATTTCGTGGATCTGTTTGCTAGCCTTCTTTCTGTGGAATTTGAGAACTGATATTTAGGATCCCTTGAAAGACTATAAGGCCATAGGATATATCTTCTAATAGAGATGAGAAAGAAACTTTCTGAGAAACTTCTTTGTGATCTGAGAATTCATCTCACAGAGTTACAGCTTTCACCTCAAGAAACCTTTCACTAAGACTGCGCTTTTGTAATTTGACAAGTGATATTTGAGAGCCCATGGAGGGCTATGGAGAAAAAAATATTATCCTCAGATAAAAACTGGAAAGAAGCTTTCTGAGAAACTTCTTTGCTTTCTGTCAATTCATCTCTCAGTGATACAGCTTTCCCCTCAAGAAGTCTTTCGCTAAGCCCTATCTTGTGGAATTTGAAAAGTGATATTTGGAAACCCATAGAGGGCTCTAGTGAAAAAGAAATTATCCTCAGATACAAACTGGAAAGAAGCATTCTGAGAACCTACTTTGTGATGTGTGATTTCCACTCACTGAGTTTCAGCTGTATTTCGTGTAGTTGATTGCTCGCCTTATTTCTGTGGAAAGTGAGAACTGATAATTCGGATCTGTTGGAAGACTATAGGGACAAAGGATATATCCTCCGATAGAGATGAGAAAGAAGCTTCTGAGAAACTTCTTTGTGATCTGTGAATTCATCTCACAAAGTTACAGCTTTCCTCTAAAGAAGGCTTTAAGTAAGACTGTTCTTGTGGAATTTGCTTAGTGATATTTGGAAACACATAGAGCGCTATGGTGAAAAAGAAAATAAACTCAGATAAAAACGTGAAAGAAGGCTTCTGAGAAACTGCTTCATGATGTATGACTTCCACTCCCTGAGTTACAGTTGTATTTCGTGGAGTTGTTTGCTAGCCTTATTTCTGTGGAATCTGAGAACTGATATTTCGGATCCCTTTAAGACTACAGGGCCAAAGGAAATCTCCTCCGATAACAAAGAGAAAGAAGCTTTCTGAGAAACTTCTTTGTGTTCTGTGAAATCATCTAACAGAATTACAGCTTTCCCCTCAATAAGTCTTTCGCTAAGCCTGTTCTTGTGGAATTTGAAAAGTGATATTTGGAAGCCCATAGTGTGCTATGGTGAAAAAGAAAATATCCTCAGAGAAAAACTGGAAAGAAGCATTCTGAGAACCTTCTGTGTGATGTGTGACTTCCACTCACTGAGTTTCGGCTGTATTTCGTGTAGTTGTTTGCTAGCCTTATTTCTGTGGAATCTGAGAACTGATAATTCGGATCCATTTGAAGACTATAGGGACAAAGTATATATCCTCCAATAGAGATGAGAAAGAAGTTTCTGAGAAACTTCTTTGTGATCTGTGAATTCATCTCACTGAGTTACAGCTTTTCTCTAAAGAAGCCTTTATTTAAGACTGTTCTTGTTGAATTTGCTTAGTGATATTTGGAAGCCCATAGAGTGCTACGGTGAAAAAGAAAATAAACTCAGATAAAAACGGGAAAGAATCCTTCTGAGAAACTGCTTTATGACGTATGACTTCCACTCCCTGAGTTACAGCTGTATTTCGTCGAGCTGTTTGCTAACCTCATTTCTGTGATATCTGAGAAGTGATATTTCGGATCCCTTGGAAGACTATAGGGCCATGGGAAATATCCTCCCATAGAAATGAGAAAGAAGCTTTCTGAGAAACTTCTTTGTGGTCTGTGAATTCATTTCACAGAGTTACATCGTTCTACTCAAGAAAGCTTTGGCTAAGACTGTTTTTGTGGAATTTGCAAAGTCATATTTGGAAGCCCATGGAGGGCTATGGGGAAAAAGAAAATATCCTGAGATAAGAACTGGAAAGAAGCTTTCTGAGAAACTACTTTATGTTCTGTGAATTCATCTCACAGAGTTACAGCTTTCCCCACAAGAAGCCATTCGCTAAACTTTTCTTGTTGAATTTGCAAAGTGATATTTGGAAGCCCAATGGGGGCAATGGTGAAAAAGAAAATATCCTCAGATAAAAACTGGAAAGAAGCTTTCTGAGAAACTTCTTGGTGATGTGTGACTTCCACTCACTGAGTTCCAGCTGTATTTCATGGAGATGTTTGCTAGCCTTATTTCTGTCTAATCTGAGAACTGATATTTCGAATCCCTTTGAAGGGTATAGGGCCAAGGGAAATATCCTCCAATAGAAATGAGAAAGAAGCTTTTGGAGATACTTATTTGTGTTCTGTGAATTCATCTCACAGAGTTACAGCTTTCACCTCAAGAAACCTTTCACTAAGACTGTTCTTTTGGAATTTGAGAAGTGATATTTGAAAGCCCATGGAGGGCTATGGAGAAAAAAAATATATCCCCAGATAAAAACTGGAAAGAAGCTTTCTGAGAAACTGCTTTGTGTTCTGTGAATTCATCTCTCAGAGATACAGCTTTCGCCTCAATAAGTCTTTCTTTAAGACTGTTATTGTGGAAATTGAAAAGTGATATTTGGAAACCCATAGAGGGCTATGGTGAAAAAGAAAATATCCTCAGATAAAAACTGGGAAGAAGTATTCTGAGAATCTGCTTTGTGATGTGTGACTTCCACTCACTGAGTTTCAGCTGTATTTCGTGCAGTTGTTTGCTAGCCATATTTCTGTGGAATCTGAGAACTGATATTTCGGATTCCTTGGAAGACTATAGGGCCAAATGAAATATCCTCCGATAGAAATGAGAAAGAAGCTTTCTGAGAAACTTCTTTGAGATCTGTGAATTCATCTCACAGAGTTACAGCTTTCCCCTCAAGAAGCCTTTCACTAAGACTGTTCTTGTGGAATTTGCAAAGTGATATTTGGAAGCCCATGGAGGTCTATGTGGAAAAAGAAAATATCCTCAGATAAAAACTGGAAATAAGTATTCCAGGAAACTGCTTTGTGATGTGTGACTTCCACTCACTGAGTTACAGCTGTATATCGTGTAGTTGTTTGCTAGCCGTATTTATGTGGAATCAGAGAACTGATATTTCGGATCCCTTGGAAGACTATAGGGCCAAATGAAATATCCTCCGATAGAAATGAGAAAGAAGCTTTCTGAGAAACTTCTTTGAGATCTGTGAATTCATCCTACAGAGTTACAGCTTTCCCCTCAAGAAGCCATTCACTAAGACTGTTCTTGTGGAATTTGCAAAGTGATATTTGGAAGCCCATGGAGGTCTATGTGGAAAAAGAAAATATCCTCAGATAAAAACTGGAAAGAAGTATTCTAGGAAACTGCTTTGTGATGTGTGACTTCCACTCACTGAGTTACAGCTGTATATCGTGGAGGTGATTGTAAGCCTTCTTTCTGTGGAATCAGAGAACTGATAATTTGGATCCTTTGGAAGACTACAGGGCCAAAGTATATATCCTCCGATAGAGATGAGAAAGAAGTTTCTTTGAAACTTCTTTGTGATCTGTGAATTCATCTCACAGAGTTACTGCTTTCCTCTAAAGAAGCCTTTAGGTAGGACTGTTCTTGTGGAATTTGCTTAGTGATATTTGGAAGCCCGTAGAGGGCTATGGTGAAAAAGAAAATAAACTCAGATAAAAACTGGAAATAAGCTTTCTGAGAAATTTCTTTGTGACCTGTGAATTCATCTCACAGGGTTACAGCTTTCCCCTCAAGATTTCTTTCACTATGACTGTTCTTGTGGAATTTGCCAAGTGATATTTGGAAGCCCATGGAGTGCTATGGGGTAAAAGAAAATATCCTCAGATAAAGACAGGAAAGAAGCTTTCTGAGAAACTGCTTTGTGTTCTGTGAATTCCTCTCACAGAGTTATAGCTTTCCCCTCAAGAAGCCGTTCGCTAAGACTGTTCTTGTGGAAATTGCAAAGTGATATTTGGAAGCCCATGGAGGTCTATGGAGAAAAAGAAAATTTCCTCAGATAAAAACTGGAAAGAAGCTTTCTGAGACACTTCTTTGTGATGTGTGACTTCAACTCACTGAGTTACAGCTGTGTATTGTGGAGGTGTTTCCTAGCCTTATTTCTGTGAAATATGAGAACTGATATTACGGATCCCTAGGAAGACTATAGGGCCAAAGGATATATCCTCCTATAGAAATGAGAAAGAAGCTTTCTGAGAAAATTCTTTTTCACCTGTGAATTCATCTCACAGAGTTACAGATTACACCAAGAGAAGCCTTTCACTAAGACTGTTCTTGTGGAGTTTGCAAAGTGATATTTGGAAGCCCATGGAGGGCTATGTGGAAAAAGAAAATATCCTCAGATAAAAACTGGAAAGAAGTATTCTGAGATACTACTTTGTGATGTGTGACTTCCACTCACTGAATTACAGCTGTATATCGTGGAGCTGTTTGCTAGCCTTCTTTCTTTGGAATCAGAGAACTGATATTTTGGATCCCTAGGAAGACTATAGTGCCAAAGGATATATCCACCGATAGAGATGAGAAAGAAGCTTTCTGAGAAACTTCTTTGTGACCTGTGAATTCATCTCACAGAGTTACTGCTTTCCTCTAAAGAAGCCATTAGGTAAGACTGTTCTTGTGGAATTTGCATACTGATATTTGGAAGCCCATAGAGCGCTACGGTGAAAAAGAAAATAAACTCAGATAAAAACTGGAAAGAAATCTTCTGAGAAACTGCTTTGTGATGTGTGACTTTCACTGCCTGAGTTACAGCTGTATTTCTTCGAGCTGTTTGCCAGCCTTATTTCTGTGATATCTGAGAACTGATATTTCGGATCCCTGGGAAGACTATAGGGCCATGGGAAATATCCTCCAATAGAAATGAGAAAGAAGCTTTCTGAGAAACTTCTTTGTGATCTGTGAATTCATTTCACAGAGTTACAACGCTCCCCTCAAGAAGGCTTTGGCTAAGACTGTTCTTGTGGAATTTGCAAAGTAATATTTTGAAGACCATGGAGGGCTATGGGGAAAAAGAAAATATCCTCAGGTAAGAACTGTAAAGAAGCTTTCTGAGAAACTACTTTATGTTCTGTGAATTCATCTCACAGAGTTACAGCTTTCCCCTTAAGAAGCCATTCGCTAAGACTGTTCTTGTTGAATTTGCAAAGTGATATTTGGAAGTCCGAAGGGGGCAATGGTGAAAAAGAAAATATCCTCAGATAAAAACTGGAAAGGAGCTTTCAGAGCAACTGCTTTGTGATGTGCGACTTCCACTCACTGAGATTCAGCAGTATTTCGTGATCCCTTGGAAGTCTATCAGCCCATGGGAAATATTCTTCGATAGAAATGAGGAAGAAGCTTTCTGAGAAACATCTTTGTGATCTGTGAATTCATCTCACAGAGTTTGAGCTTTCCTCTGAAGAAGACTTTTGCTAAGACTGTTCTTGTGGAATTTGAAAAGTGATATTTGGAAGACCATGGAAGGCTATGGGGAAAAAGAAAATATCTTCAGATAAAAACTGGAGAAAAGCTTTCTGTGGAACTGCTTTGTGTTCTGTGAATTCATCTCACAGAGTTACAGCTTTCCCCTCAAGAAGCCGTATGCTAAGACTGTTCTTGTGGAATTTGCAGAATGATATTTGGAAGCCCATAGAGGGCTATAGTGAAAAAGAAACTATTTTCAGATAAAAACTGGAAAGAAGCTTTATGAGCAACTGCTTTGTGATGTGTGACTTCCACTCACTGAGTTACAGCTGTATTTCATGGAGCTGTTTGCTCGCCTTATTTCTGTGGAATCTGAGAACTGATATTTTGGATCCCTTGGAAGACTGTAGGGCCAAAGGAAATATCCTCCAATAGAAATGAGGAAGAAGCTTTCTGAGAAACTTCTTTGTGATCTGTGAATTCATCTCATAGAGTTTGAGCTTTCCTCTACAGAAGCCATTCGCCAAGACTGTTCTTGTGGAATTTGCAGAGTCATATTTGGAAGCCCATGGAGGGCTATGGGGAAAAAGAAAATATCCTTAGATAAAAATTGGAAAGTGGGTTTCTGCGAAACTGCTTGGTGTTCTGTGAATTCATCTCACAGAGATACAGTTTCCCCTCAAGAAGCCGTTCTCTAAGATTGTTCTTGTGCAATTTGCAAAGTGATATTTCGAAGCCCATAGTCGGCTATGGTGAAAAAGAAAATACCCTCAGATAAAAACTGGAAAGAAGCTTTCTGAGAAAATGCTTTGTGATGTGTGAGTTCCACTCACTGAGTTACAGCTGAATATCATTGAGCAGTTTGCTATTCTTATTTCCGTGGAATCTGAGAATTGATATTTTAGATCCCTTTTAGTACTATAGGCCCATATGAAATATCCTCCGATAGAAATGAGAATGAAGATTTCTGAGAAACTTATTTGTGATCTGTGAATTCATCTCACAGATTTACAGCTTTCCCCACAAGAAGACTTTCGCTAAGACTGTTCTTGTGGAATTTGCAAAGTGATACTTGGAAGCCCATGAAGGGATGTGGGAAAAAGAAAATATCCTCAGATTAGAACTGGAAAGAAGCTTTTTGAGAAACTGCATTTTGTTCTGTGAATTCATCTCACAGAGTTACAGTTTTCCCCTCAAGAAGCTGTTCGCTAAGACTGTTCTTGTGGAATTTGCAAAGTGATATTTGGAAGCCCGTAGAGGGCAATGGTGAAAAAGGAAATATCCTCAGATGAAAACTGGAAAGAAGCTTTCTGAGCAACTGCTTTGTGATGTGTGACTTCCACTCACTGTGTTACAGCTGTATTTCGTGGAGCTGTTTGCTTGCCTTATTGCTGTGGAATCTGAGAACTGATATTTCGGATCCCTTGGAAGACTGTAAGGCCAAAGTAAATATCCTCCGATAGAAATGAGAAAGAGTCTTTCTGAGAAACTTCTTTGTGATCTGTGAATTCATCTCACGGAGTTACAGCTGTCCCCTCAAGAAGCCTTTCGCTGAGACTCTTCTTGTGGAATTTGCCAAGTGATATTTGGAAGCCCATGGAGTTCCATGGGGAAAAAGATAATATCCTCACATAAAAAGTGGAAAGAAGCTTTCTGATAATCTGCTTTGTTTTCTGTGAATTCATCTCACAGAGTTACAGCTTTCCTCTCAAGTATCCGTTTGCTAAGTCTGTTCTTCTGGAATTTGGAAAGTGATATTTGGAAGCCCTTAGAGGGCAATGGTGAAAAAGAAAATATCCTAGATAAAAACTGGAAAGAAGCTTTCTGAGAAACTGCTTTGTGATGTGTGACTTTCACTCACTGAGTTACAGATGTATTTCACTGAGCTGTTTGCTAGCCTTATTTCTGTGGTATCTGAGAAGTCATATTTCGGATCCCTTGGAAGACTATAGGGCCAAAGGAAATATCCTCCAATAGAAATGAGAAAGAAGCTTTCCGAGAAACTTCTTTGTGATCTGTGAATTCATCTCCCAGAGTTACAGCTTTCCCCTCAAGAAGCCTTTCAGGACAGGGTTGGCGGAGCAAGATGGCCGAATAGGAACAGCTCCAGTCTCCAACTCCCAGCGCGAGTGACACAGAAGACAGGTGATTTCTGCATTTTCAACTGAGGTACTGGGTTCATCTCACTGGGGAATGCCGGACGATCGGTGCTGGTCAGCTGCTGCAGCCCGACCAGCGAGAGCTGAAGCAGGGTGAGGCATCGCCTCACCTGGGAAGTGCAAGGGGGAAGGGAATCCTTTTTCCTAGCCAGGGGAACTGAGACACACAACACCTGGAAAATCGGGTAAGTCCCACATCAATACTGCACTTTAAGCAAACAGGCACACCAGGAGATCATATCCCACCCCTGGCCGGGAGGGTCCCAAGCCCACGGAGCCTCCCTCTTTGCTAGCATAGCAGTCTGTGATCTACCAGCAAGGCATCAGCGAGGCTGGAGGAGGGTTCCCGACATTGCTGAGGCTTAAGTAGGTAAACAAAGCCACTGGGAAGCTCGAACTGGGTGGAGCTCACAGCAGCTCATGGAAACCTGCCTGTCTCTGTAGACTCCACCTCTGAGGACAGGGACAGGGCATAGTAAACAATAAAAAAAGCAGCAGAAACCTCTGCAGATGCAAACGACTCTGTCTGACAGCTTTGAAGAGAGCAGTGGATCTCCCAACACGGAGGTTGAGATCTGAGAAGGGACAGACTCCCTGCTCAAGTGGATCCCTGACCCCTGAGTAGCCTAACTGGGAGACATCCCCCACTAGGGGCAATCTGACACCCCACACCTCACAGGGTGGATTAGACCCCTGAGAGGAAACTTCCAAAGCAAGAATCAGACAGGTACAGTCGCTGTTCAGCAATATTCTATCTTCTGCAGCCTCTGCTGCTGATACCCAGGCTAACAGGGTCTGGAGTGGACCTCAAGCAATCTCCAACAGACCTACAGCTGAGGGTCCTGACTGTTAGAAGGAAAACTATCAAACAGGAAGGACACCTACACCAAAACCTCATCAGTACATCACCGTCATCAAAGACCAGAGGCAGATAAAACCACAAAGATGGGGAAAAAGCAGGGCAGAAAAGCTGGATATTCAAAAAATAAGAGTGCATCTCCCCCAGCAAAGGAGCGCAGCTCATCGCCAGCAACGGATCAAAGCTGGATGGAGAATGACTTTGATGAGATGAGAGAAGAAGGCTTCAGTCCATCATATTTCTCAGAGCTAAAGGAGGAATTACGTACCCAGCGCAAAGAAACTAAAAATCTTGAAAAAAAAGTGGAAGAATTGATGGCTAGTGTAATTAATGCAGAGAAGGTCATAAACGAAATGAAAGAGATGAAAACCATGACACGAGAAATACGTGACAAATGCACAAGCTTCAGTAACCGACTCGATCAACTGGAAGAAAGAGTATCAGCGATTGAGGATCAAATGAATGAAATGAAGTGAAAAGAGAAACCAAAAAGAAAAAAGAAGAAAAAGAAAAGAACAAAGCCTGCAAGAAGTATGGGATTATGTAAAAAGACCAAATCTACGTCTGATTGGGGTGCCTGAAAGTGAGGGGGAAAATGGAACCAAGTTGGAAAACACTCTACAGGATATCATCCAGGAGAACTTCCCCAACCTAGTAAGGCAGGCCAACATTCAAATTCTGGAAATACAGAGAACGCCACAAAGATACTCCTCGAGAAGAGCAACTCCAAGACACATAATTGCCAGATTCACCAAAGTTGAAATGTAGGAGAAAATCTTAAGGGCAGCCAGAGAGAAAGGTCGGGTTACTCACAAAGGGAAGCCCATCAGACTAACAGGAGATCTCTCAGCAGAAACTCTACAAGCCAGAAGAGAGTGGGGGCCAATATTCAACATTCTTAAAGAAAAGAACTTTCAACCCAGAATTTCATATCCAGCCAAACTAGGTTTCATAAATAAAGGAGAAATAAAATCCTTTACAGATAAGCAAATGCTTAGAGATTTTGTCACCACTAGGCCTGCCTTACAAGAGACCCTGAAGGAAGCACTAAACATGGAAAGGAACAACCGGTACCAGCCATTGCAAAAACATGCCAAAATGTAAAGACCATCGAGGCTAGGAAGAAACTGCATCAACTAATGAGCAAAATAACCAGGTAATATCAAAATGGCAGGATCAAGTTCACACATAACAATATTAACCTTAAATGTAAATGGACTAAATGCTCCAATTAAAAGACACAGACTGGCAAACTGGATAAAGACTCAAGACCCATCAGTCTGCTGTATTCAGGAGACCCATCTCACACGCAGAGACATACATAGGCTCAAAATAAAGGGATGGAGGAAGATTTACCAACCAAATGAAGAACAAAAAAAAGCAGGGGTTGCAATACTACTCTCTGATAAAACAGACTTTAAACCATGAAAGATCAAAAGAGACAAAGAAGACCATTACATAATGGTAAAGGGATCAATTCTACAGGAAGACATAACTATCCTGAATATATATGCACCCAATACAAGAGAACCCAGATTCATAAAGCAAGTCCTTAGAGACTTACAAAGAGACTTAGACTCCCATACAATAATAATGGGAGACTTCAACACTCCACTGTCAACATTAGACAGATCAACGAGACAGAAAGTTAGCAAGGATATCCAGGAATTGAACTCATCTCTGCAGCAAGCAGACCTAATAGACATCTATAGAACTCTCCACCCCAAATTAACAGAATATACATTCTTCTCAGCACCACATCGTACCTACTCCAAAATTGACCACATAATTGGAAGTAAAGCACTCCTCAGCAAATGTACAAGAACAGAAATTATAAAAAACTGTCTCTCAGACCACAGTACAATCAAACTAGAACTCAGGACTAAGAAACTCAATCAAAACCGCTCAACTACATGGAAACTGAACAACCGGCTCCTGAATGACTACTGGGTACATAACGAAATGAAGGCAGAAATAAAGATGTTCTTTGAAACCAATGAGAACAAAGATACAACATACCAGAATCTCTGGGAGACATTTAAAGCAGTGTGTAGGGGGAAATTTATAGCACTAAATGCCCACAAGAGAAAGCAGGAAAGATCTAAAATTGACACTGTAACATCGCAATTAAAAGAACAAGAGAAGCAAGAGCAAACACATTCGAAAGCTAGCAGAAGGCAAGAAATAACTAAGATCAGAGCAGAACTGAAGGAGATAGAGACACAAAAAACCCTCCAAAAAATCAATGAATCCAGGAGTTGGTTTTTTGAAAAGATCAACAAAATTGACAGACCACTAGCAAGACTAATAAAGAAGAAAAGAGAGAAGAATCAAATCGACGCAATTAAAAATGATAAAGGGGATATCACCACCGACCCCACAGAAATACAAACTACCATCAGAGAATACTTTAAACACTTCTGCGCAAATAAACTAGAAAATCTAGAAGAAATGGAGAATTTCCTGGACACTTACACTCTCCCAAGACTAAACCAGGAAGAAGTTGAATCTCTGAATAGACCAATAGCAGGCTCTGAAATTGAGGCAATAATTAATAGCCTACCAACCAAACAAAGTCCAGGACCAGATGGATTCACAGCTGAATTCTACCAGAGGTACAAGGAGGAGCTGGTACCACTCCTTCTGAAACTATTCCAATCAATAGAAAAAGAGGGAATCCTCCCTAACTCATTTTATGAGGCCAATATCATCCTGATACCAAAGCCTGGCAGAGACACAACAAAAAAAGAGAATTTTAGACCAATATCCCTGATGAACATCGATGCAAAAATCCTCAATAAAATACTGGCAAACCGGATTCAGCAGCACATCAAAAAGCTTATCCACCATGATCAAGTGGGCTTCATCCCTGGGATGCAAGGCTGGTTCAACATTCGCAAATCAATAAACATAATCCAGCATATAAACAGAACCAAAGACAAGAACCACATGATTATCTCAATAGATGCAGAAAAGGCTTTTGACAAAATTCAACAGCCCTTCATGCTAAAAACCCTCAATAAATTCGGTATTGATGGAACGTACCTCAAAATAATAAGAGCTATTTATAACAATCCCACAGCCAATATCATAGTGAATGGGCAAAAACTGGAAAAAGTCCCTTTGAAAACTGGCACAAGACAGGGATGCCCTCTCTCACCACTCCTATTCAACAGAGTGTTGGAAGTTCTGGCTAGGGCAATTAGGCAAGAGAAAGAAATCAAGGGTATTCAGTTAGGAAAAGAAGAAGTCAAATTGTCCCTGTTTGCAGATGACATGATTGTATATTTAGAAAACCCCATTGTCTCAGCCCAAAATCTCCTTAAGCTGATAAGCAACTTCAGCAAAGTCTCAGGATACAAAATTAATGTGCAAAAATCACAAGCATTCTTATACACCAGTAACAGACAAACAGAGTGCCAAATCATGAATGAACTTCCATTCACAATTGCTTCAAAGAGAATAAAATACCTAAGAATCCAACTTACAAGGGATGTAAAGGACCTCTTGAAGGAGAACTACAAACCAGTGCTCAGCGAAATAAAAGAAGACACAAACAAATGGAAGAACATACCATGCTCATGGATAGGAAGAATCAATATTGTGAAAATGGCCATACTGCCCAAGGTTATTTAGAGATTCAACGCAATCCTCATCAAGCTACCAATGAGCTTCTTCACAGAATTGGAAAAAACTGATTTAATGTTCATATGGAACCAAAAAAGAGCCCGCATCTCCAAGACAATCCTAAGTCAAAAGAACAAAGCTGGAGGCATCAAGCTACCTGACTTCAAACTATACTACAAGGTTACAGTAACCAAAACAGCATGGTACTGCTACAAAAACAGAGATATAGACCAATGGAATAGAACAGAGTCCTCAGAAATAATAGCACACATCTACAGCCATCTGATCTTTGACAAACCTGAGAGAAACAAGAAATGGGAAAGGATTCCCTATTAAATAAATGGTGCTGGGAAAATTGGCTAGCCATAAGTAGAAAGCTGAAACTGGATCCTTTCCTTACTCCTTATATGAAAATTAATTCAAGATGGATTAGAGACTTAAATGTTAGACCTAATACCGTAAAAATCCTAGAGGAAAACCTAGTAGTACCATTCATTACATAGGCATGGGCAAAGACTTCATGTCTAAAACACCAAAAGCAACGGCAGCAAAAGCCAAAATTGACAAATGGGATCTAATTAAACTAAAGAGTTTCTGCACAGGTAAAGAAACTACCATCAGAGTGAACAGGCAACCTACAGAATGGGAAAAAATTTTTGCAACCTACTCATCTGAAAAAGGGCTAATATCCAGAACCTACAAAGAACTCAAACAAATTTACAAGAAAAAAACAAACAACCCCATCAAAAAGGGGGCAAAGGATATGAACAGCCATTTCTCAAAAGAAGACATTCATACAGCCAAAAGACACATGAAAAAATGCTCATCATCACTGGCCATCAGAGGAATGCAAATCAAAACCACAATGAGATACCATCTCACACCAGTTACAATGGTGATCATTAAAAAGTCAGGAAACAACAGGTGCTGGAGAGGATGTGGAGAAATAGGAACACTTTTACATTGTCGGTGGGATTGTAAACTAGTTCAACCATTATGGAAAACAGTATGGTGATTCCTCAAGGATCTAGAACTAGATGTACCATATGACCCAGCCATCCCATTACTGGGTATTTACCCTAAGGATTATAAATCATGCTGCTATAAAGACACATGCACACGTATGTTTATTGCGGCACTATTCACAATAGCAAAGACTTGGAATCAATCCAATTGTCCATCAGTGACAAATTGAATTAAGAAAATGTGGCATATATACACCATGGAATACTATGCAGCCATAAAAAAGGATGAGTTTGTGTCCTCTGTAGGGACATGGATGCAGCTGGAAACCATCATTCTTAGCAAACTATCACAAGAACAGAAAACCAAAAACTGCATGTTCTCACTCATTGGTGGGAACTGAACAATGAGACCACTTTGACTCAGGAAGGGGAACATCATACACTGGGGCCTATCATTGGGAGGGAGGAGGGGGGAGGGATTGCATTGGGAGTTATACCTGATGTAAATGACGAGTTGATGGGTGATGACGCGTTGATGGGTGCAGCACACCAACATGGCAAAAGTATACATATGTAACAATCCTGCACATTATGCATATGGACCCTAGAACTTAAAGCATAATAATAATAAATAAATTGAAAAAAAAAAAAAGAAGCCTTTCACGAAGACTGTTCTTGGGGAATTGGCCAAGTGATATTTGGAAGTCCATTCAGGACTATGGGGAAAAACAAAATATTCTAAGATAAAAACTGGAAAGAACCTTTCTGAGAAGCTACTTTGTGTTCTGTGAATTCATCTCACAGAATTACACATTTCCCCTCAAGAAGCCTTTCGCTAAGACCGTTCTTGAGAAATGTGCAAAGTGATATTTGGAAGCCCAAGGAGGCGTATGGGGAAAAAGGAAATATCCTAAGATAAAAAGTAGAAAGAAGCTTTCTGAGAATCTGCTTTGTGTTCTGTGAATTCATCTCAGAGAGATACAGCTTACTCCTGAAGAAGCCGTTCGCTAAGAATGTTCTTGTGGAATTTGCAAAGTGATATTTGGATGCACAATGAGGGCAATGGTGAGAAAGAAAATATCCTTGGATAAAAACCGGAAAGAAGCTTTCTGAGAAACTACTTTGTGATGTGTGACTTCCACTCACTGACTTAGAGCTGTATTTAGTGGAGTTGTTTGCTAGCCTTATTTCTGTGGAATTTGAGAACTGATATTTCGGATCCCTTTGAAGACTATACGGCCAAAGGAAATAATCTCTGATAGAAATGAGAAAGAAGCTTTCTGATAAACAGCTTTGTGATCTGCGAATTCCTCTGACAGGGTTACAGCTTTCCCTTCAAGAAGCCTTTTGCTAAGTCTCTTCTTGTGGAATTTGCAAAGTGATATTAGGAAGCCATTGGAGAGCTAGTGGGAAAAAGAAAATATCCTCAGATGAAAACTGGAAAGAAGCTTTCTGAGAAATTTCTTTGTGTTCTGTAAATTCATCTCTCAGAGTTACAGCTTTTCCCTCAAGAGGCCGTTGGCTAAGTCTGTTCTTGTGGAATTTGCAAAGTGATATTTGGAAGCCGAAGGAGGGCTATGTTGAAAAAGAAAATATACACAGATAAAAACTGGAAAGAAGCATTCTGAGAAACTGCTTTGTGATGTGTGTCTTCCACTCACTGAGTTACAGCTGTATGTCGTGGAGCTGTTTGCTAGCCTTATTTCTGTGGAATCTGAGAACGGATATTTCGGATCCCATGGAAGACTATAGGGCCATAGTAAATATCCTCCGATAACAAAGAGAAAGAAGTTTTCTGAGAAACATTTTGTGTTCTCTGTAATCATCTCACAGAGTTACATCTTTCCCCTCAAGAAGCCTTTCGCTAAGACTGTTCTTGTAGAATTTGCAAAGTGATATTTGGTAGCCCATGGAGGGCTATGGTGAAAAAGAGAATATCCTCAGAAAAAAATTGGAAAGAAGTTTTGTGAGACACTGCCTTGTGAGGTGTGACTTCCACTCACAGCGTTACAGCTGTGTTTCGTGGAGCTGTTTGATATCTTTATTTCTGTGGAATCTGAGAACGGATATTTCGGATCCCTTTGATGACTATAGGGCCAAAGGAAATATCCTCCGATAACAAAGAGAAAGAAGTTTTCTGAGAAACTTCTTTGTGCTCTCTGTAATCATCTCACGGAGTTACAGCTTTCCCCTCAAGAAGCCTTTCGCTAAGATTGTCCTTGTAGAATTTACAAAGTGATATTTGGAAGCCCATGGAGGGCTATGGTGAAAAAGAGAATATCCTCAGATAAAAATTGGAAAAAAGTTTTCTGAGAAATTGCTTTGTGATGTGCGACATCCACTCACAGAGTTACAGCTGTATGTCGTGGAGTTGTTTGATAGCCTTATTTCGGTGGAATCTGAGAACTGATATTTCGGATTCCTTGTAAGACTATAGGGCCAAAGAAATCAATTCCGATAAAAAACAGAAAGAAGCTTTCTGAAAAACTCCTTTGTGTTCTGTCTAATCAGCTCACAGACTTACAAATTTCCACTCAAGTACCCTTTCGCTAAGACTGTTCTTGTGGATTTTGCAAAGTTATATTTGGAAGCCCATGGAGGGCTATGGTGAAAAAGGAAATATCCTCAGATGAAAACTGGAAAGAAACTTTCTGAGAAACTGCTTAGTGTTCTCTTAATTCATCTCACAGAGTTACAGCTTTCCCCTCAAGAAGCTGTTAGCTAAGCCTGTTATTCTGGAATTTGCAAAGTGACATTTGGAAGCCCTTAGAGTGCTATGGTGAAAAAGAAAATATCCTCAGAGAAAAACTGGAAAGAAGCTTTCTGAGAAACTCCTTTGTGATGTGTGACTTCCACTCACAGAGTTACAGCTGTATTTCGCGGAGCTCTTTGCTAGCCTTACTTCTGTGGAATCTGAGAACGGATATTTCATATCCATTTGAAGATTATAGGGCCAAAGGAAATATTCTCTGATAACATAGACAGAGAAGCTTTCTGAGAAACTCCATTGGGTTCTGTGAAATCATCTCACAGAGTTACAGCTTTCCCCTCAAGAAGCCTTTCGCTAACACTGTTCTTGTGGATTTTGCAAAGTTATATTTGGAAGCCCATGGAGGGCTAAGGTGAAAAAGGAAATATCCTCAGATGAAAACTGGAAAGAAGCTTTCTGTGAAACTGCTTAGTGTTCTCTTAATTCATCTCACAGAGTTACAGATTTCCCTTCAAGAAGCCGTTCGCTAAGCCTGTTCTTGTGGAATTTGCAAAGTGACATTTCAAAGCTCGTAGAGTGCTATGGTGAAAAAGAAAATATCCTCAGAGAAAAACTGGAAAGAAGCTTTCTGAGAAACCCCTTTGTGATGTGTGACTTCCACTCTCAGAGTTACAGCTGTATTTCGTGGAGCTGTTTGATAGCCTTATTTCTGTGGAATCTCAGAACGGATATTTCTGATTCATTTGAAGACTATAGGGCAAAAGGAAATATCCTCCGATAACAAAGAGAAAGAAATTTTCTGAGAAACTTCTTTGTGTTCTGTGAAATCATCTCACAGAGTTACAGATTTCCCCTCAAGAAGCCTTTCGCTAATACTGTTCTTCTAGAATTTGCAAAGTGATATTTGGAAGCCCAAGGATGGCTATGGTGAAAAAGAGAATATCCTCAGATAAATATTGGAAAGAAGTTTTCTGAGAAACTGCTTTCTGATGTGCGACTTCCACTCACAGAGTTAAAGCTGAATTTCGTGGAGCTCTTTGATAGCCTTATTTCGGTGGATTCTGAGAACGGATATTTCGGATCCCTTTGAAGACTACAGGGACAAAGGAAATATCCTCCGATAACAAAGAGAAAGAAGTTTTCTGAGAAACCTCTTTGTGTTCTCTGTAATCATTTCACAGAGTTACAGCTTTACCCTCAAGAAGCCTTTCGCTAAGACTGTTCTTGTGGAATTTGCAAAGTGTATTTGGAAGCCCATGGAGGGCTATGGTGAAAAAGAAAATATCCTCAGATGAAAACTGGAAAGAAGCTTTCTGAGAAACTGCTTCGTGTTGTCTTAATTCATCTCAGAGAGTTACAGCTTTCCCCTAAAGAAGCCGTTCGCTAAGTATTTTCTTGTGGAATTTGCAAAGCGATATTTGGAAGCCCTTAGAGGGCTACGGTGAAAAAGAAAATATCCTCAGAGAAAAACTGGAAATAAGTTTTCCGAGAAACTGCTTTGTGACGTGTGACTTCCACTCACAGAGTTACAACTATATTTCGTGGAGCTGTTTGCTAGCCTTATTTCTGTGGAATCTGAGAATGGATATTTCGGATCCCTTTGAAGATGTTGGGCCAAATTAATTATCCTCCGATAACAAAGAGAAAGAAGTTTTCTGAGAAACTTCTTTGTGTTTTGTGTAATCATCTCACAGAGTTACAGCTTTCCGATGAAGAAGCCTTTCGCTAAGACTGTTCTTGTAGAATTTGCACATTGATATTTGGAAGCCCATGGATGGCTACGGTGAAAAAGAGAATATCCTCAGATAAAATTTGGAAAGAAGTTTTCTGAGAAATTTCTTTGTGATGTGCGACTTCCACTCACAGAGTTACAGATGTATTTCGTGGAGCTGTTGGATAGCCTTATTTCGGTGGAATCTGAGAATGGATATTTCGGATCCCTTTGAAGACTATAGGGCCAAAGGAAATATCCTCCGATAACAAAGAGAAGGAAGTTTTCTGAGAAACTTCTTTGTGTTCTCTGTAACCATCCCACAGAGTTACAGCGTTGCCCTCAGGAAGCCTTTTGCTAAGACTGTTCTTGTGGAATTTGCAAACTGATATTTCGAAGCCCATGGATTGTTAAGGTAAAAAAGGAAATATCCTCAGATGAAAACTGGAAAGAAGCTTTCTCAGAAACTGCTTAGTGTTCTGTTAATTCATCACACCGTTTTACAGCTTTTCCCTGAAAAAGCCATTCGCTACGCCTGTTCTTGTGGAATTAGAAAAGTGTCTTTTGGAAGCCCATGTTGGGCTAAGGTGAAAAAGGAAATATACTCAGATGAAAACTGGAATAAAGCTTTCTGAAAAACGGCTTAGGGTTCTGTTAATTCATCTCACAGAGTTACAGCTTTCCCCTCAAGAAGCCGTTCGATAAGCCTGTTCTTGTTGAACTTACAAACTGACATTTGGAACCCCTAGACGGCTATGGTGAAAAAGAAAATATCCTCAGAGGAAAACTGGAAAGAAGGTTTCTGAGTAACTGCTTTGTGATATGTGACTTCCACTCACAGAGTTACAGCTATATTTCATGGATCTGTTTGCTAGCCTCATTTCTTTAGAATCTGAGAACTGATATTTCGCATCCCTTGAAGACTACAGGGCCAAAGGAAATATCCTCCGTTAACAAAGAGAAAGAAGCATTCTGAGAAGCTTCTTTGTGTTCTGTGACATCATCTCACAGAGTTACAGTTTTCCCCTCAAGAAGCCTTTCGCTAAGACTGTTCTTGTGGAATTTGCAAAGTGATATTTGGAAGACCATGGAGGGATATGGTGAAAAGGGAAATATCCTCAGATGAAAACTGGAAAGCAGCTTTCTGAGAAACTGCTTAGTGTTCCGTGAATTCATCTCACAGAGTTTCAGTTTTCCCCTCAAGAAGCCGCTCGCTAAGCCTGTTCTTGTGGAATTTGTAAAGTGATATTGGGAAGCCCATAGAGGGCTATGGTGAAGAAGAAAATATCCTCAGAAAAAAACTGGAAAGAAGATTTCTGAGACTGCTTTGTGATGTGTGATTTCCACTCACAGAGTTACAGCTGTATTTCGTGGATCTGTTTGCTAGCCTTATTTCTGCGGAATATGAGAACGGATATTTCGGATCCCTCTGAAGACTATAGGGCCAAAGGAAATATCCTCCGATAAAAAAGAGAAAGAAGATTTCTGAGAAACTTCTTTGGGTTCTGTGAAATCATCTCACAGAGTTACAGTTTTCCCCTCAAGAAGCCTTTCTCTAAGACTGTTCTCGTGGAATTTGCAAACTGATATTTGGAAGCCCATGGAGGGCTATGGTGAAAAAGGAAATATCCTCAGATGAAAACTGCCAAGATGGTTTCTGAGAAACTGCTTTGTGACGTGTGACTTTCACTCACAGAGTTACAGCTTTCCCTACCAGACGCTGTTCGCTAAGCCTGTTCTTGTGGAATTTGCAAAGTGATATTTGGAAGCCCATAGAGGTCTATGGTCAAAAAGGTAATATCCTCAGATGAAAACTGGAAGGAAGCTTTCTGAGAAACTACTTAGGGTTCTGTTAATACATCTCACAGAGTTACAGATTTCCTCTCAAGAAGCTGTTCGCTAAGCCTGTTCTTGTCGAATTTGCAAAGTGATGTTGGAAAGCCCTTAGAGTGTATGGTGAAAAAGAAAATATCCTCAGAGAAAAACTGGAAAGAAGCTTTCAGAGAAACTGCTTTGTGATGTACGACTTCCACTCACAGAGTTACAGCTGTATTTCGTGGATCTGTATGCTATCCTTATTTCTGTGGAATCTGAGAACGGATATTTCGGATCCCTTGAAAACTATAGGGCCCAAGGAAATATCCTCTGATAACAAAGAGAAAGAAGCTTTCTGAGAAACTGCTTAGTGTTCTGTTAATTCATCTCACACAGTTACCGCTTTTCCTTCAAGAAGCCGTTCGCTAAGCTTGATCTTGTGGAATTTGCAAAGTGATATTTGGAAGCCCGTAGACGGCTATGAGGAAAAAGAAAATATCCTCAGAGAAAAACTGGAAAGAAGCTTTCTGAGAAACTGCTTTGTAATGTGTGACTTCCATTCACAGAGTTACAGCTGTATTTCGTGGATCTGTTTGCTAGCCTTATTTCTGTGGAATCTCAGAATGGATATTTCGGATCCCTTTGAAGACTATAGGGCCAAAGGAAATACCCTCAAATAACAAAGAGAAAGAAGCTTTCTGAGAAACTTCTTTGTGTTCTGTGAAATCATCTCACAGAGTTACAGCTTTCATCTCAAGAAGCCTTTCGCTAAGACTGTTCTTGTGGAATTTGCAAAGTGATATTTGGAAGCCCATGGAGGGCTATGGTGAAAAAGGAAATATCCTGAGATGAAAACTGGAAAGAAGCTTTCTGAGAAACTGCTTTGTGATGTGTGACTTGCACTCACAGAGTTACAGCTGTATTTTGTGAATCTGTTTGCTAGCCTTATTTCTTTAGAATCTGAGAAAGGATATTTCATATCCCATTGAAGACTATAGGGCAAAAGGAAATATCCTCCGATCAAAATGAGAAAGAAGCTTTCTGAGAAACTTCTTTGTGTTCTGTGAAATCACCTAACAGCGTTACAGCTTTCCCCTCAAGAATCCTTTCGCTATGACAGTTCTTGTGGAATTTGCAAAGTGATATTTGGAAGCCCACGGAGGGCTATGGAGAAAAAGGAAATATATTCAGATGAAAACTCGAAAGAAGCTTTCTGAGAAACTGCTTAGTGTTCTGTTAATTCATCTCACATAGTTACTGATTTCCCCTCAAGAAGTCGTTCGCTAAGCCTCTTTTTGTGGAATTTGCAAAGTGATATTTGGAAGCCCATAGAGGGATATAGGGTAAAAGAAAATATACTTAGAGAAAAACTGGAAAGAAGCTTTCTAAGTACATGCTTTGTGATGTGTGACTTCCACTCACAGAGTTACAGCTGTATTTCGTGGATCTGTATGCTAGCCTTATTTCTGTGGAATCTGTGAACGGATATTTCGGATCCCTTTGAAGACTATAGGGCAAAAGGAAATATCCTCCGATAACAAAGAGAAAGAAGCTTTCTGAGAAACTACTTTGTGTTCTGTGAAATCATCTCAAAAAGTTACAGTTTTCCCTCCAAGAAGCCTTTCACTAAGACTGTTCTTGTGGAATTTCAAAAGTGATATTTGGAAGCCCATGGAGATCTAGGGTGAAAATGGAAATATCCTCAGATGAAAACTAGAAAGAAGCCCTATGCGAAACTGCTTAGTGTTCTGTTAATTCATCTCACAGAGATACAGCTTTCCCCTCAAGAAGCCGCTCGCTAAGCATGTTCTTCTGGAATTTGCAAAGTGATATTTGGAAGCCCTTAGAGGGCTACGGGGAAAAAGAAAATATCCTCAGAGAAAAACTGGAAAGAAGCTTTCTGAGAAACTGCTTTGTGATGTGTTACTTCGACTCACAGAGTTACGTCTGTATTTCGTGGATCTGTTTGGTAGCCTTATTTCTGTGGAATCTCAGAATGGATATTTCGGATCCCTTTGAAGACTATAGGGCCAAAGGAAATACCCTCAAATAACAAAGAGAAAGAAGCTTTCTGAGAAACTTCTTTGTGTTCTGTGAAATCATCTCACAGAGTTACAGCTTTCACCTCAAGAAGCCTTTCGCTAAGACTGTTCTTGTGGAATTTGCAAAGTGATATTTGGAAGCCCATGGAGGGCTATGGTGAAAAAGGAAATATCCTCAGATGAAAACTGGAAAGAAGCTTTCTGAGAAACTGCTTTGTGATGTGTGACTTGCACTCACAGAGTTACAGCTGTATTTCATGGATCTGTTTGCTAGCCTTATTTCTGTGAAAACTGAGAACGGCTATTTCGGATCCATTTGAAGACTAGTGGGCCAAAGGAAATATCCTCCGATAACAAAGAGAAAGAAGCTTTCTAGAAACTTTATTGTGTTCTGTGAAATTATCTCACAGAGATACAGCTTTCCCCTCAAGAAGACTTTCGATAAGACTGTTCTTTTTGAATATGCAAAGTGATATTTGGAAGCCCATCGAGGGCTAAGGTGAAAAAGGAATTATCCTCAGAAGAAAACTGGAAAGAAGCTTTCTGAGTAACTGCATAGTATTCTGTTAATTCATCTCACAGTGTTACAGATTTAACCTCAAGAAGCCGTTTGCTAAGCCAGTTCTTGTGGAATTTGCAAAGTGATATTTAGAAGCCCATAGAGGGCTATGGTGAAAAAGTAAATATCCTCACAGAAAAACTAGAAAGAAGCTTTCTGAGAAACTGCTTTGTGATGTGTGACTTCCACTCACAGAGTTACAGCTGTATTTCGTGGATCTGTTTGCTAGCCTTATTTCTGTGGAATCTGAGAAGTGATATTTCGCATCCCATGAAGACTATAGGGCCAAAGAAAATATCCTCCGATAAAAAAGAGAAAGAAGCTTTCTGAGAAGCTTCTTTGTGTTCTCTGAAATCATCTCACAGAGTTACAGCTTTCCGCTCAAGAAACCTTTCGCTGAGACTGTTCTTGTGGAATTTGCAAAGTGATATTTGGAAGCCCATGGAGGGCTATGGTGAAAAAGTAAATATACTCAAATGAAAACCCGAAAGAAGCTTTCTACGAAACTACTTAGTGTTCTGTTTATTCATCTCACATAGTTACTGATTTCCCCTCAAGAAGTCGATCGCTTAGCCTGTTTTTGTGGAATTTGCAAAGTGATATTTGGAAGCCCTAAGAGTGCTAAGGGGAAAAAGAAAATATACTCAGAGAAAAACTGGAAAGAAGCTTTCTGAGAAACTGCTTTGTGATGTGTGACTTCCACTCACACAGTTACAGCTGTATTTCGTGGTTCTGTTTGCTAGCCTTATTTCTGTGGAATGTGAGAAAGGATATTACGGATCCCTTTGAAGATTATATGGCCAAAGGAAATATCCGCCGATAACAAAGAGAAAGAAGCTTTCTGAGAAACTTATTTGTGTTCTGTGAAAACATCTCAAAGAGTTACAGCTTTCCCCTCAAGAAGCCTTTCTCTAAGACTGTTCTTGTGGAATTTCCAAAGTGATATTTGGAAGCCCATGGAGATCTATGGTGATAAAGGAAATATCCTCAGATGAAAACTAGAAAGAAGCTTTCTGCGAAACTGCTTAGTGTTCTGTTAATTCATCTCACAGAGTTACAGCTTTCCCCTCAAAAAGCCGTTCGCTAAGCCTGTTCTTCTGGAATTTGCCAAGTGATATTTGGAAGCCCTTAGAGGGCTATGGGGAAAAAGAAAATATCCTAAGAGAAAAACTGGAAAGAAGCTTTCTGGAAACTGCTTTGTGATGTGTGACTGCCACTCAAAGATTTACAGGTATATTTCGTGGATCTGTTTGCTATCCTTATTTCTGTGGAATTTGAGAACGGATATTTTGGATCCCTTGAAGACTATAGGGCCAAAGGAAATATCCTCCGATAACAAAGAGAAAGAAGCTTTCTGAGAAACTTCTTTGTGTTCTCTGAAATCATCTCACAGAGTTACATCTTTCCTCTCAAGAAGCGTTTCGCTAAGACTCTTCTTGTGGAATTTGCAAAGTGATGTTTGGAAGCCCATGGAGGGATATGGTGAAAAGGGAAATATCTTCAGACGAAAACGGGAAAGATGCTTTCTGAAAAACTGCTTAGTGTTCTGTTAATTCATCTAACAGAGTTACAGCTTTCCCCTCAAGAAGCCGTTCGCTAAGCCTGTTCTTGGGGAAATGCAAAGTGATATTTGGAACCCCATAGAGGACTATGGTGAAAATCAAAATATCCGCAGAGAAAAACTGGAAAGAGGCATTCTGAAAAACTGCTTTGTGATGTGTGACTTCCACTCACAGAGTTACAGCTGTATTTCGTGGATCTGTTTGCTAGCCTTATTTCTGTGGAATCTGAGAACGGATATTTCATATCCCTATGAAGACTATAGAGCAAAAGGAAATATCCTCCGATCAAAATGAGAAAGAAGCTTTCTGAGAAACTTCTTTGTGTTCTGTGAAATCACCTAACAGCTTTACAGCTTTCCCCTCAAGAAGCCTTTCCCTATGACTGTTCTTTTGGAATTTGCAAAGGGATATCTGGAAGCCCTTGGAGGGCTATGGTGAAAAAGGAAATATACTCAGATGAATACTCGAAAGAAGCTTTCTGAGAAACTGCTTAGTGTTCTGTTAATTCATCTCACATAGTTACTGATTTCCCCTCAAGAAGTCGTTCGATAAGCCTGTTTTTGTGGAATTTGCACAGTGATATTTGGAAGCCCACAGTGGGCTATGGGGAAAAAGAAAATATCCTTAGAGAAAAACTGGAAAGAAGCTTTCTGAGAAACTGCTTTGTGATGTGTGACTTCCACTCACATAGCTGCAGCTGTATTTCGCGGATCTGTTTTCCAGCCTTATATTTGTGGAATCTGAGAACGGATATTTCGGATCCCTTTGAAGAGTTTAGGTTCAAAGGAAATATCCTCCGATAACAAAGAGAAAGAAGCTTTCTGAGAAACTTTTTGTGTTCTGTGAAATCATCTCATAGAGTTACAGCTTTCCCCTCAAGTAGCCTTTCGCTAAGACTGTTCTTGTGGAATTTGCAAAGTGATATTTGGAAGCCCATGGAGGGCTAGGGTGAAAAAGGAAATATCCTCTGATGAAAACTGGAAAGAAGCTATCTGACAAACTGATTAATGTTCTGTTAATTCATCTCACAGAGTTTCAGCTTTCCCCTCAAGAAGACGTTCGCTAAGCCTGTTCTTGTGGAATTTGCAAAGTCATATTTGGAAGCCCCTATAGGGCTATCGGGAAAATGAAAATATCCTCAAAGAAAAACTGGAAAGAAACTTTCTGAGAAACTGCTTTGTGATGTGTGACTTCCACTCACAGAGTTACAGCTGTATTTCATGGATCTGTTTGCTAGACTTATTTCTGCGGAATGTGAGAATGGATATTTTGGATCCCCTTGAAGACCACAGGGCCAAAGGAAATATCCTCCGATAAAAAAGAGAAAGAAGCTTTCTGAGAACCTTCTTTGTGTTCTGTGAAATCATCTCAAAGAGTTACAGCTTTTCCCCCAAGAAGCCTTTCACTAAGACTGTCCTTGTGGAATTTGCAAAGTGATATTTGGAAGCCCATGGAGGTGTGTGGTGAAAAAGTCAATATCCACAGATGAAAACTGGAAAGAAGCTTTCTGAGAAGCTGCTTACTGTTCTCTTAATTCATCTCACAGAGTTACAGCTTTCCCCTCAAGAAGCCGTTCGCTAAGCCTGTTCTTGTGGAATTTGCCAAGTTGTATTTGGAAGCCCATATAGGGCTATGGGAAAAAAGAAAATATCCTTAGAGAAAAACTGGAAAGAAGCTTTCTGAGAAACTGCTTTGTGATGTGTGACTTCCACTCACATAGCTACAGCTGTATTTCATGGATATGCTTACTAGCCTTATTTCCGTGGAATTTGAGAACGGATATTTCGGATACCTTGAAGACTATAGGGCCAAAGGAAATATCCTTTGAAAACAAAGAGAAAGAAGCTTTCTGAGAAACTTCTTTGTGTTCTGTGAAATCATCTCACAGTGTTACAGCTTTCTCTTCAAGAAGCCTTTCGCTAAGACTGTTCTTGTGGAATTTGCAAAGTGATATTTGGAAGCCCATGGAGAGCTATGGTGAAAAAGGAATTATCCTCAGATGAAAACTGGAAAGAAACTTTCTGAGAAACTGCTTAGTGTTCTGTCAATTCATCTCACAGAGTTACAGCTGTCCCCTCAAGAAGCTGTTCTCTAAACTTGTTCTTGTGGAATTTGCAAAGTGATATTTGGAAGCCCATAGAACTCTAAGGCAAAAAAGAAAATATCCTCAGAGAAACACTGGAAAGAAGAGTTCTGAGAAACTGCTTTGTGATGTGTGACTTTCACTCACTTAGTTACAGCTGTATTTCGTGGATATGTTTGCTAGCCTTATTTCTGTGGAATATGAGAACGTATATTTAGGATCCTTTAAAGACTATAGGGCCAAAGGAAATATCCTCCGATAACAAAGAGAAAGAAGCTTTCTGAGAAACTACTTTGTGTTGTGTGAAATCATCTCACAGTGTTACAGCTTTCCCCTCAAGAAGCCTTTCGCTAAAACTGTTCTTGTGGAATTTGCAAAGTGCTATTTGGAAGCCCATTGAGGGCTATGCTGAAAAAGGAAATATCCTCAGAAGAAAAGTGGAAAGCTTTCTGTGAAACTGCTTAGTGTTCTGTGAATTCATCTCACACAGTTACAGATGTCCCCTCAAGAAGCCGTTCGCTAAGCCTGTCCTTGACTAATTTGCAAAGTGATATTCAGAAACCCATAGAGGGCTATGGGGAAAAAAGAAATATCCTCAGAGAAAAACTGAAAAGAAAAGTTCTGAGAAACTGCTATGTAATGTGTGACTTCCACTCACTGAGTTACAGCTGTATTTCGTGGATCTCTTTGCTAGCCTTTTTTCTGTGGAATCTGAGAACTGATATTTCGGATCCCTTGAAGACTACTGGGCCAAAGGAGATATCCTCCGATAACAAAGAGAATGAAGCTTTCTGAGAAACGTCTTTGTGTTCTCTGAAATCATCTCACAGAGTTAAAGCTTTCCCCTCAAGAAGCCTTTCGCTAAGACTGTTCTTGTGGAATTTGCAAAGTGATATTTGGAAGCCCGGGGAGGTCTATGGTGAAAAAGGAAATATCTCAGATGAAAACTGGAAAGAAGCTTTCTGAGAAACTGCTTAGTATTCTGTTAATTCATATCACATAGTTACAGCTTCCCCCTCAAGTAGCCGTTCTCTAAACCTTTTCTTGTGGAATTTGCAAAGTGATATTTGGAAGCCCATAGAGGGCTATGGGGAAAAAGAAAATATCCTCAGAGAAAACCTGGAAAGAAGCTTTCTGAGAAACTGCCTTGTGATGTGTGACTTCCACTCACATAGCTAAAGCTGTATTTCGTGGATATGTTTGCTAGCCTTATTTCTGTGAAATCTGAGAACGGATATTTCCGATCCCTTTGGAGACTATAGGGCCAAAGGAAATATCCTCCGATAACAAAGAGAAAGAAGCAATCTGAGGAACTTCTTTGTGTTCTGTGAAATCATCTCAGAGTTACAGCTTTCCCCTGAAGAAGCCTATCGCTAAGACTATTCTTTTGGCGTTTGCATAGTGATATTTGGAAGCCCATGGAGGGCTATGGTGAAAAAGGAAATATCCTCAGATGAAAACTGGAAAGAAGCTTTCTGAGAAACTGCTTAGTGTTCTGCTAATTCATCTCACATAGTTACAGCTTTCCCCTCAAGAAGCCGTTCGCTAAGCCTGTTCTTGTGGAATTTGCTAAGTGATATTTGGAAGCCCATAGAGGGCTAAGGGGAGAAAGAAAATATCCTCAGAGAAAAACTGGAAAGAAGCTTTCTGAGAAAATGGTTTGTGATTTGTGACTTACACTCACAGAGTTACAGCTGTATTTCGTGGATCTGTTTGCTAGCCTTATTTTTGAGGAATATGAGAACGTATAGTGGGATCCCTTTGAAGACTATAGGGCCAAAGGAAATATCCTCCGATAACAAAGAGAAAGAAGCTTTCTGAGAAACTACTTTGTGTTCTGTGAAATCATCTCACAGAGTTACATCTTTCCCCTCAAGAAGCGTTTCGCTAAAACTGTTCTTGTGGAATTTGCAAAGTGATATTTGGAAGCTCATGGAGGGCTATGGTGAAAAAGGAAATGTCCTCAGAAGAAAACTGGAAAGAAGCTTTCTGTGAAACTGCTTACTCTTCTGTTAATTCATCACAGAGAGTCAGATTTCCCCTCAAGAAGTCGTTTGCTAAGCCTGTTCTTGTGGAATTTGAAAATGGTATTTGAAACCCCATAGACGGCTCTGGGGAAAAACACAATATCCTCAGAGTAAAAATGGAAAGAAGACTTCTGAGAAACTGCTTTTTGATGTTTGACTTCCACTCACAGAGTTACAGCTGTATTTCGTGGATCAGTTTGCTAGACTTATTTCTGTGGAATCTGAGAACTGATATTTCGGATACCTTGAATACTATAGGGCCAAAGGAGATATCCTCCGATAACAAAGAGAAAGAATCTGTCAGAGAAACTTCTTTGTGTTCGGTGAAATCATCTCAGAGTTACAGCTTTCCTCTCAAGAAGCCTTTCGCTAAGACTTTTCTTTTGGAGTGTGCAAAGTGATATTTGGAAGCCCATGGAGGGCTACGGTGAAAAAGGAAGTATCCTCAGATGAAAACTGGAAAGAAGCTTTCTGAGAAACAGCTTAGTGTTCTGTGAATTCATCTCACAGAGTTACAGCCTTCCTCTCAAGAAGCCGTTCGCTAAGCCTGTTCTTGTGGAATTTACAAAGTGATATTTTGAATCCCATAGAGGAATGGTGAAAAAGAAAATATCCGCAGAGAAAAACTGGAAAGATGCATTCTGAGATAATGCTTTCTGATGTGTGACTTCCACTCACACAGTTACAGCTGTAATTCGTGGATCTGTTTGCTGGCCTTATTTCTGTGGAGTCTGAGAAAGGATATTTCGGATCCATTTGAAGAATGTAGGGCGAAAGGAAATATCCAGCGATAACAAAGAGAAAGAAGCTTTCTGAGAACCTTCTTTGTGTTCTGTGAAATCATCTCACAGAGTTAGAGTTTTCCACTCAACAAGCCTCTCGCTAAGACTGTTCTTGTGGAATTTGCAAAGTGATATTTGGAAGCCCATGGAGGGCAATGGTGAAAAAAAAAATATCCTCAGATGAAAACTGGAAAGAAGCTTTCTGAGAAACTGCTTAGTGTTCTGCTAATTCATCTCACAGAGTAACAGGTTCCCCGCAAGAAGCCGTTCGCTAAGCCTGTTCTTGTGGAATTTGCAAAGTGGTATTTGGAAGCCCATAGAGGGCTAAGGGGAAAAACAAAATATCCTCATAGAAAAATTGGAATAAAGCTTTCTGAGAAACTGCTTTGTGATGTACGAATTCCACTCACAGAGTTACAGCTGTATTTCGTGGATCTGTTTGCTAGCCTTATTTCTGTGGAATCTGAGAACGGATATTTCGGATCCCTTTGAAGTCTACAGGGCCAAAGGAAATATCCTCCGATAACAAAGAGGAAGATGCTTTCTGAGAAGCTTCTTTGTGTTCTGTGAAATCATCTCACAGAGCCACAGCTTTCCTCTCCAGAAGCCTTTCGCTAAGACTGTTCTTGTGGAATTTGCAAAGTGATATTTGGAAGCCCATGGAGGGCTATGGTGAAAAAAAAAATATCCTCAGATGAAAACTGGAAAGAAGCTTTCTGAGAAACTGTTTAGTATTCGGTTAATTCATCTCACAGAGTTACAGATTTCTCCTCAAGAAGCCGTTCGCTAAGTCTGTTCTTGTGGAATATGCAAAGTGATATTTGGAAGCCCATAGTGGGCTAGGGGAAAAAGAAAATATCCTCAGAGAAAAACTGGAAAGAAGCTTTCTGAGAAACTGCTTTGTTATGTGTGACTTCCACTCACAGATTTACAGCCGTATTTCGGTGATCTGTTTGCTAGCCTTATTTCTGTGGAATATGACAACGTATATTTCGGATCTCTTTGAAGACTATAGTGCCAAAATAAGTATCCTCTGATAACAAAGAGCATGAAGCTTTCTGAGAAACTTGTTTGTGTTCTGTGAAATCATCTCACAGAGTTACAGCTTTCCCCTGAATAAGCCTTTCACTAAGACTGTTCGTGTGGTATTTGCAAAGTGATATTAGGAAGCCCATAGAGGGCTATGGGGAAAAACAAAATATGCTCAGAGAAAAACTGGAAAGAAGAGTTCTGAGAAACTGCTTTGTTATGTGTAACTTCCTCTCTCAGAGTTACAGCGGTATTTCGTGGATCTGTTTCCTAGCCTTATTTCTGTGGAATCTGAGAACTGATATTTCGGATCCCTAGAAGACTATAGGGCCAAAGGAGATATCGTCCAATAACAAAGAGAATGAAGCCTTCTGAGAATCTTCTTTTGGTTTTCTGAAATCATCTCACAGAGTTACAGCTTTCCCCTCAAGAAGCTTTTCGCTAAGACTGTTCTTGAGGAATTCGCAAAGTGATATTTGGAAGCCCTTGAATGGCTATGGTGAAAAAGGAAATATCCTCAGATGAAAACTGGAAAGAAGCTTTCTGAGAGAGAGATCAGTGTTGTGCTAATTCATCTCAGAGAGTTACTCCTTTCTCCTCAAGAAGCCGTTCGCTAAGCCTGTTCTTGTGGAATTTGCAAAGTGATATTTGGATGCCCTTAAAGGGCTATGGGGTAAAAGAAAATATCCTCAGAGAAAAACTGGAAAGAAGCTTTCTGAGAAACTGCTTTGTGATGTGTGACTTCAACTCACAGAGTTACATCTGTATTTCGTGAATCTGTTTGCTAGCCTAATTTCTGTGGAATCTGAGAACGGATATTTCGGATCCCTTTAAGACTATAGGGCCAAAGGAAATATCCTCTGATAACGAAGAGAAAGAAGTTTCCTGAGAAATTTCTTTGCGTTCAGGGAAATCATCTCACAGAGTTACAGCTTTCCCCTCAAGAATCCTTTCGCTAAGACTGTCCTTGTGGAATTTGCAAAGTGATATTTGGAAGCCCATGGAGGGCTATGGTGAAAAAGAAATATCCTCATATGAAAAATGGAAAGGTGCTTTCTGAGAAACTGCTTAGTGTTCTGCTAATTCATCTCACAGAGTTACAGCTTTCCCCTCAAGAAGCCGTTCGCTAAGCCTGTTCTTGTGGAATTTGCAAAGTGATATTTGGAAGCCCATAGAGGGCAATGGGGAAAATGAAAATATGCTTAGAGAAAAACTGGAAAGAAGCTTTCTGAGAAACTGCTTTGTGATGTGTGACTTCAACTCACAGAGTTACAGCTGTATTTCGTGGATGTGTTTGCTAGCCTTATTTCTGGGGAATCTGAGAAGAGATATTTCGGATCTCTCTGAAGACTATAGGGCCAAAGGAAATATCCTCCGATAAGAAAGAGAAAGAAACTTTCTGAGAAACATTATGGTGTTCTGTGAAATCAACTCACAGAGTTATAGCTTTCCCCTCAAGAAGCCTTTCCCTAAGACAGTTCTTGTGGAATTTGAAAAGGGATATTTGGAAGCCCACAGAGGGCTACGGCGAAAAAGGAAAAATCCTCAGAAGAAATCTGGAAAGAAGCTTTCTGTGAAAGTGCTTAGTGTTCTGTTAATTCATTTCAGAGAGTTACAGCTTTCCCCTCAAGACGCCGCTCGCTAAGCCTGTTCTTGTGGAATTCGCAAAGTGATATTGGGAAGCCTTTAGAGGGGTATGATGAAAAGGAAAATATCCTAAGAGAAAAACTGGAAAGAAGCTTTCTGAGAAACTTCATTGTGATGTGTGACTTCCACTCACAGAGTTACATCTGTATTTCGTGGATCTGTTTGCTAGCCTTATTTCTGTGGAATCTGAGAACAGATATTTCGGATCCCTTTGAAGACTAAAGGGCCAAAGAAATATCCTCCGATAAGATAGAGAAAGAAGCTTTCTGATAATTTTTTTTTTCTGTGAAACGATCTCACAGAGTTACAGCTTTCCCCTCAAGAAGACTTTCGCTAAGATACTTCTTGTGGAATTTTCAAAGTGATATTTCGATGCCTATAGACAGCTATGGTGAAAAAGGAAATATCCTCAGATGAAAACTCGAAAGGAGCTTTCTGAGAAACTTCTTTGTGTTCCCTGAAATCATCTCACAGAGTTACAGCTTTCCCCTCAAGAAGCCTTTCGCTAAGACACTTCTTGTGGAATTTGCAAAGTGATATTTGGAAGCCCCTATACGGCTATGGTGGAAAAGGAAATATCCTCAGATGAAATCTGGAAAGAAGCTTTCTGAGAATCTGCTTAGTGTTCTGTTAATTCACCTCACAGAATTTCAGATTTCCCCTCAAGAAGCCGCTCGCTAAGCCTGTTCTTGTGGAATACGCAAAGTGATATTGGGAAGCCCATAGAGGGCTATGGTGAAAAAGAAAATATCCTCAGAGAAAAACCGGAAAGAAGCTTTCTGAGAAACTGCTTTGTGATGTGTGACTTCCTCTCACAGAGTTGCATCTGTATTTCGTGGATCTCTATGCTAGCCTTATTTCTGTGGAATCTGAGAACAGATATTTGGATGCCTTGGAAGACTATAGGGCCAAAGGAAATATCCTCCGATAAGAAAGAGAAAGAAACTTTCTGAGGAACTTCTTTGTGTTCTGTGAAATCATCTCACAAAGTTACGGCTTTCCCCTCAAGAAGCCTTTCGCTAAGACAGTTCTTGTGGAATTTGCAAAGTGATATTAGGAAGCCCATAGAGGGCTATGGTGAAAAAGGAAATATCCTCAGATGAAAGCTGGAAAGAAACTTTCTGAGAAACTGCTTAGTGTTCTGTGAATTCATTTCACAGAGTTACAGATTTCCCCTCAAGAAGTCGCTGGCTAAGACTGTTCTTGTGGAATTCTCAAAGTGATATTGGGAAGCCCGTAGACGGCTATGGTGAAAAAGAAAGTATCCTCAGAGAAAAACTGGAAAGAAGCATTCTTAGAAACTGCTTTGTGATGTGTGACTTCCACTCACAGAGTTACTTCTGCATTTCGTGGATCTCTCTGCTAGCCTTATTTCTGTGGAACATGAGAACAGATATTTCGGATCCCTTTGAAGACTATACGGCCAAAGGAAATATCCTCTGATAAGAAAGAGAAAGAAACTTTCTAATAAACTTCTTTGTGTTCTGTGAACCATCTCACAGAGTTACAGCTTTCCACTCAAGAAGCCTTTCGCCAAGACACCTCTGGTGTAATTTTCAAAGTGATATTTCAATGCCCATAGACAGCTATGGTGAAAAAGGAAATATCCTCAGATGAAAACACGAAAGGAGCTTTCTGAGAAACTACTTAGTGTTCTGTTAATTCATCTCACTGAGTTACAGCTTTCCCCTCAAGAAGCCCCTCGCTAAACCTGTTCTTGTTGAACTCGCAAAGTGATATTGGGAAGCCCATAGAGGGCGATGGTGAAAAAGAAAATATCCTCCGATAACAAAGAGAAAGAAGCTTTCTGAGAAACTGCTTAGTGTTCTGTGAATTCACTTCACAAAGTAACAGCTTTCCCCTCAAAAAGCCGCTCGCTAAGACTGTTCTTGTGGAATTCGCAAAGTGATATTGGGAAGCCCGTAGAGGGCTGTATTAAAAAAGAAAATATCCTCAGAGAAAAACTGGAAAGAAGCTTTCTGAGAAAATACTTTGTGATGTGTGACTTCCACTCACAGAATTACATCTGTATTTCGTGGATCTCTTTGCTACCCCTATTTCTATGGAATCTGAGAACAGATATTTCGAATCCCTTTGAGTAGGGACCAAAGGAAATATCCTCCGATAACAAAGAGAAAGAAGCTTTCTGAGAAACTTCTTGGTGTTCTGTGAAATGACCTCACAGAGTTACAGCTTGCTCCACAGGAAGACTTTCGCTAAGACAGTTCTTGTGGAATTTGCAAAGTGATATTCGGAAGCCCGTAGAGGGCTATGGTGAAAAAGGAAATATCCTCAGATGAAATCTGGAAAGAAGCTTTCTGACAAACTGCTTAGTGTTCTGTTAATTCAACTCACAGAGTTACAGCTTTCCCCTCAAGAAGCCGCTCGCTAAGCCTGTTCTTGTGGAATTCGCAAAGTGATACTGAGAAGCCCCTAGAGGGCTCAGGTGAAAAAGAAAATATCCTCAGAGAAAAACTGGAAAGAAGCTTTCTGAGAAACTGCTTTGTGATGTGTGACTTCCACTCACTGTGTTACATCTGAATTTCGTGGATCTCTTTGCTAGCCTTATTTCTGTGGAATTTGAGAACAGATATTTCGGATCCCTTTCAAGACTATAGGGCCAAAGGAAATATCCTCCGATAACAAAGAGAAAGAAGCTTTCTGAGAAACTTCTTGGTGTTCTGTGAAATCATCTCAGAGTTTCAGCTTTCCCCTCAAGAAGCCTTTTGCTAAGACAGTTCATGTGGTATTTGCAAAGTGATATTTGGAAGCCCGTAGAGGGCTATGTTGAAAAAGGACATATCCTCATATGAAATCTGGAAAGAAGCTTTCTCAGAAACTGCTTAGTGTTCTGTGAATTCATCTCACAGAGTTACAGCTTTCCCCTCAAGAAGCTGCTCACTAAGCCTGTTCTTGTGGAATTCGCAAAGTGATATTGGGAATCCCATAGAGGGCTATGGTGAAAAAGAAAATATCCTCAGAGAAAAATTGGAAGGAAGATTTCTGAGAAACTGCTTTGTGATGTGTGACTTCCACTCACAGAGTTACATCTGTATTTCCTGGATCTCTTTGCTAGCCTTATCCCTGTGGAATCTGAGAACAGATATTTCGGATCCCTTTGAAGACTATAGGGCCTAAGGAAATATCCTCCGATAACAAAGAGAAAGAAGCTTTCTAAGAAACTTCTTTGTGTTCTGTGAAATCATCTCACAGAGTTACAGCTTTCCCCGCAAGAAGCCTTTCGCTGAGACAGTTCTTGTGGAATTGGCAAAGTGATATTTGGAAGCCCTTAGAGGACTATGGTGAAAAAGGAAATATCCTCAGATGAAATCTGGAAAGAAGCTTTCTCAGAAACTGCTTAGTGTTCTGTGAATTCATCTCACAGAGTTACAGCTTTCCCCTCAAGAAGCCGCTCGCTAAGCCTGTTCTTGTGGAATTCGCAAAGTGATATTCGGAAACCCGTAGAGGGCTGTGATGAAAAAGAAATTATCCTCAGAGAAAAACTGGAAAGAAGCTTTCTGAGAAACTGCTTTGTGATGTGTGACTTCCACTCACAGAGTTACATCTGTATTTCATGGATCTCTTTGCTAGCCTTATTTCTGTGGAATCTGAGAACGGATATTTCGGATCCCTTTGAAGACTAGAGGGCCAACGGAAATATCCTCCGATAACAAAGAGAAAGAAGCTTTCTGAGAAACTTCTTTGTGTTCTCTGAAATCATCTCACAGAGTTACAGCTATCCCCTCAAGAAGTCTTTCGCTACGACAGTTCTTGTGGAATTTGCAAAGTGATATTTGGAAGCCCCTACAGGGCTATGTTGAAAAAGGAAATATCCTCAGATGAAATCTGTAAAGAAGCTTTCTGAGAAACTGCTTAGTGTTCTGTGAATTCATCTCACAGAGTTACAAGTTTCCCCTCAAGAAGCCGCTCGCTAAGCCTGTTCTTGTGGAATTCGCAAAGTGATATTGGTAAGCCCATAGAGGGCAGTGATGAAAAAGAAATTATCCTCAGAGAAAAACTGGAAAGAAGCTTTTTGAGAAACTGCTTTGTGATGTGTGACTCAAACTCACAGAGTTACATCTGTATTTCATGGATCTCTTTGCTAGCCTTATTTCTGTGGAATCTGAGAACAGATATTTCAGATCCCTTTGAAGACACTAGGGCCAAAGGAAATATCCTCCGATAACAAAGAGACAGAAGCTTTCTGAGAAACTTCTTTGTGTTCTCTGAAATCATCTCACAGAGTTACAGCTATCCCCTCAAGAAGCCTTTCGCTAAGACAGTTCTTGTGGAATTTGCAAAGGGATATTTGGAAGCCCATAGAGGGCTATGGTGAAAAAGGAAATATCCTCAGATGAAATCTGGAAAGAAGCTTTCTTGGAAACTGCTTAGTGTTCTGTGAATTCATCTCTCAGAGTTACAGCTTTCCCCTCAAGAAGCCGCTCGCTAAGCCTGTTCTTGTGGAATTCGCAAAGTGATATTGGGAAGCCCGTAGAGGGCTATGGTGAAAAAGAAAATATCCTCAGGGAAAAATTGCAAGGAAGCTTTCTGAGAAACTGCTTTGTGATGTGTGACTTCCACTCACGGAGTTACTTCTGTATTTCGTGGATCTCTTTGCTAGCCTTATTTCTGTGGAATCTGAGAACAGATATTTCGGATCCCTTTGAAGACTATAGGGCCAAAGGAAATATCCTCCGATAACAAAGAGAAAGAAGCTTTCTGAGAAACTTCTTTGTGTTCTGTGAAATCTTCTCACAGAGTTACAGCTATCCCCTCAAGAAGCCTTTCGCTAAGACAGGTCTTGTGGAATTTGCAAAGTGATATATGGAAGCCAATAGAGGGCTATGTTGAAAAAGGAAATATCCTCAGATGAAATCTGGAAAGAATCTTTCTGAGAAACTGCTTAGTGTTCTGTGAATTCATGCCACAGATTTACATCTTTCCCCTCAAGAAGCCGCCCGCTAAGCCTGTTGTAGTGGATTTCGCAAAGTGATATTGGGAAGCCCATAGAGGGCTACGGTGAAAAAGAAAATATCCTCCGAGAAAAACTGGAAAGAATCTTTCTGAGAAACTCCTTTGTGATGTGTGACTTCCACTCACAGAGTTACATCTGTATTTCGTGGATCTTTTTGCTAGCCTTATTCCTGTGGAATCTGAGAACAGATATCTCAGATCCCTTTGAAGACTATAGGGCCTAAGGAAATATCCTCCGATAACAAAGAGAAAGAAGCTTTCTGAGAAACTTCTTTGTGTTCTCTGAAATCATCTCCCAGAGTTACAGCTATCCCCTCAAGAATCCTTTCGCTAAGACAGTTCTTGTGGAATTTGCAAAGTGATATTTGGAAGCCCGTAGAGGGCCACGGTGAAAAAGGCAATATCCTCAGATGAAATCTGGAAAGAAGCTTTCTGCCTAAGTGATTAGTGTTCTGTGAATTCATCTCACAGAGTTAAAGCTTTCCCCTCAAGAGGTCGCTCACTAAGCCTGTTCTTGTGGAATTTGCAAAGTGATATTGGGAAGCCCATAGAGGGCTATGGTGAAAAAGAAAATATCCTTCGAGAAAAATTTGAAGGAAGCTTTCTGAGAAACTGCTTTGTGATGTGTGACTTCCACTCACAGAGTTACATCTGTATTTCATGCATCTCTTTGCTAGCATTATTTCTGTGGAATCTGAGAACAGATATTTCGGATCCCTTTGAAGACTATAGGGCCAAAGGAAATATCCTCCCATAACAAAGAGAAAGAAGCTTTCTGAGAAACTTCTTGGTGTTCTGTGAAATCAGCTCACAGGGTTACAGCTTTCCCCTCAAGAAGCCTTTCGCTAAGACAATTCTTGTGGAATTTGCAAAGTGATATTTTGAAGCCCGTAGAGGGCTATGGTGAAAAGGGAAATATCCTCAGATTAAATCTGGAAAGAAGCTTTCTCAGAAACTGCTTAGTGTTCTGTGAATTCATCTCACAGAGTTACAGCTTTCCACTCAAGAAGCCGCCCACTAAGCCTTTTCTTGTGGAATTCGCAAAGTGATATTGGGAAGCCCATAGAGGGCTATGGTGATAAAGAAAATATCCTCAGAGAAAATCTGGAGAGAAGCTTTCTGAGAAGCTGCTTTGTGATGGGTGACTTCCACTCACAGAGATACATCTGTATTTCGTGGATCTCTTTGCTAGCCTTATTCCTGTGGAATCTGAGAACAGATATTTCGGATCCCTGTGAAGACTATAGGGCCAAAGGAAATATCCTCTGATAACAAAGAGAAAGAAGCTTTCTGAGAAACTTCTTGGTGTTCTCTGAAATCATCTCACAGAGTTACAGCTATCCCCTCAAGAAGTCTTTCACTAAGACAGTTCTTGTGGAATTTGCAAAGGGATATTTGGAAGCCCATAGAGGGCTATGTTGAAAAAGGAGATATCCTCAGATGAAATCTGGAAAGAATCTTTCTGAGAAACTGCTTACTGTTCTGTGAATTCATCTCACAGAGTTACATCTTTCCCCTCAAGAAGCCGCCCGCTGAGCCTGTTCTAGTGGAATTCTCAAAGTGATATTGGGAAGCACATAGAGGGCTACGGTGAAAAAGAAAATATCCTCAGAGAAAAACTGGAAAGAATCTTTCTGAGAAACTGCTTTGTGATGTGTGACTTCCACTCACAGAGTTACATCTGTATTTCGTGGATCTCTTTGCTAGCCTTATTTCTGTGGAATCTGAGAACAGATATTTCGGATCCCTTTGAAGACTATAGGGCCTAAGGAAATATCCTCCGATAACAAAGAGAAAGAAGCTTTCTGAGAAACTTCTTGGTGTTCTGTGAAATCATCTCACAGAGTTACAGCTTTCCCGTCAAGAAGCCTTTCGCTAAGACAGTTCTTGTAGTACTGCAAAGTGATATATGGAAACCCTTATAGGGCTATGGTGAAAAGGCAATATTCTCAGATGAAATCTGGAAAGAACCTTTCTGCATAAGTGATTAGTGTTCTGTGAATTCATCTCACAGAGTTACAGCTTTCCCCTCAAGAAGCGGCTCACTAAGCCTGTTCTTGTGGAATTCGCAAAGTGATATTTTGAAGCCCGTAGAGGGCTACGGTGAAAAAGAAAATATCCTCAGGGAAAAATTGGAAAGAAGCTTTCTGAGAAACTGCTTTGTGATGTGTGACTTCCACTCACGGAGTTACTTCTGTATTTCGTGGATCTCCTTGGTAGCCTAATTTCTGTGGAATCTGAGAACAGATATTTCGGATCCCTTTGAAGACTATAGGGCCAAAGGAAATATCCTCCGATAAGAAAGAGAAAGAAGCTTTCTGAGAAACTTCTTGGTGTTCTGTAAAATCATCTCACAGAGTTACAGCTTTCCCCTCAAGAATCCGCTCGCTAAGCCTGTTCTTGTGGAATTCGCAAAGTGATATTGGGAAGCCCTTAGAGGGCAATGGTGAAAAAGAAAATATCCTCTGAGAAAAACAGGAAAGAAGCTTTCTGAGAAACTGCTTTGTGATGTGTGACTTCCACTCACAGAGTTACATCTGTATTTCGTAGATCTCTTTGCTACCCTTATTTCTGTGGAATCTGAGAACAGATATTTCGAATCCCTTTGAGGAGTATAGGGCCAAAGGAAATATCCTCCGATAACAAAGACAAAGAAGCTTTCTGAGAAACTTCTTGGTGTTCTGTGAAATCAGCTCACAGGGTTACAGCTTTCCCCTCAAGAAGCCTTTCGCTAAGACAATTCTTGTGGAATTTGTAAAGTGATATTTTGAAGCTCGTAGAGGGCTATGTTGAAAAAGGAAATATCCTCAGATGAATTCTGGTTGGAAGCTTTCTCAGAAACTGCTTAGTGTTCTGTGAATTCATCTCACAGAGTTACAGCTTTCCCCTCAAGAAGCCGCCCACTAAGCCTGTTCTTGTGGAATTCGCTAAGTGATATTGGGAAGCCCATAGAAGGCAGTGATGAAAAAGAAATTATCCTAAGAGAAAACCTGGAAAGAAGCTTTCTGAGAAACTGCTTTGTGATGTGTGACTTCCACTCACAGAGTTACATCTGTATTTCATGGATCTCTTTGCTAGCCTTATTTCTGTGGAATCTGAGAACAGATATTTCAGATTCCTTTGAAGACTATAGGGCCAAAGGGAATATCCTCCGATAACAAAGAGAAAGAAGCTTTCTGAGAAACTTCTTCGTGTTCTGTGAAATCATCTCACAGAGTTACAGCTTTCCCGTCAAGAAGCCTTTCACTAAGACAGTTCTTTTGGAATTTGCACAGTGAGATTTGGAAGCCCGTAGAGGGCTATGGTGAAAAAGGAAATATCCTCAGATGAAATCTGGAAAGAAGCTTTCTGAGAAACTGCTTAGTGTTCTGTGAATTCATCTCACAGAGTTACAGCTTTCCCCTCAAGAAGCCGCTCGCTAAGCCTCTTCTTCAGGAATTCGCAAAGTGATATTCGGAGGCCACAGAGGCTATGGTGAAAAAGAAAATATCCTCAGAGAAAAACTGGAAAGAAGCTTTCTGAGAAACTGCTTTGTGATGTGTGACTTCCACTCACAGAGTTACATCAGTATTTCATGCATCTCTTTGCTAGCCTTATTTCTGTGGAATCTGAGAAGAGATATTTCGGATCACTTTGAAGACTATACGGCCAAAGGAAATATCCTCACATAACAAAGAGAAAGAAGCTTTCTGAGAAACTTCTTTGTGTTCTCTGAAATCATCTCACAGAGTTACAGCTTTTCCCCCAAGAAGCCTTTCGCTAAGACAGTTCTTGTGGAATTTGCAAAGTGATATTTGGAAGCCCCTAGAGGGCTATGTTGAAAAAGGAAATATCCTCAGATGAAATCTGGAAAGAAGCTTTCTGAGAAACTGCTTAGTGTTCTGTGAATTCATCTCACAGAGTTACAGCTTTCCCCTCAAGAAGCCGCCTGATAAGCCTGTTCTTGTGGAATTCGCAAAGTGATATTGGGAAGCCCATAGAAGGCAGTGATGAAAAAGAAATTATCCTAAGAGAAAAACTGGAAAGAAGCTTTCTGAGAAACTGCTTTGTGATGTGTGACTTCCACTCACAGAGTTACATCGGTATTTCATGGATCTCTTTGCTAGCCTTATTTCTGTGGAATCTGAGAACAGATATTTCAGATTCCTTTGAAGACTATAGGGCCAAAGGAAATATCCTCCGATAACAAAGAGAAAGAAGCTTTCTGAGAAATTTCTTGGTGTTGTGTGAAATCCTCTCACAGAGTTACAGCTATCCCCTCAAGAAGCCTTTCGCTAAGACAGTTCTTGTGGAATTTGCAAAGTGATATTTGGAAGCCCATAGAGGGCTATGGTGAAAAAGGAAATATCCACAGATGAAATCTGGAAAGAAGCTTTCTCAGAAACTTCTTAGTGTTCTGTGAATTCATCTCACAGAGTTACAGTTTCCCCTCAAGAAGCCTCCCGCTAAGCCTGTTCTTGTGGAATTCGCAAAGTGATATTGTGAAGCCCATAGAGGGCAATGGTGAAAAAGAAAATATCCTCAGAGAAAAACTGGAAAGAAGCTTTCTGAGAAACTGCTTTGTGATGTGTGACTTCCACTCACAGAGTTACATCTGTATTTCGTGGATCTCTTTGCTAGACTTATTTCTGTGGAATCTGAGAACAGATATTTAGAAACCGTTTGAGGAGTATAGGGCCAAAGGAAATATCCTCCCATAACAAAGAGAAAGAAGCTTTCTGAGAAACTTCTTGGTGTTCTGTGAAATCAGCTCACAGGGTTACAGCTTTCCCCTCAAGAAGCCTTTCGATAAGACAATTCTTGTGGAATTTGCAAAGTGATATTTTGAAGCCCGTAGAGGGCTATGGTGAGAAAGGAAATATCCTCAGATGAAATCTGGAAAGAAGCTTTCTGAGAAACTGCTTAGTGTTCTGTGAATTCATCTCACAGAGTTACAGCTTTCCCCTCAAGAAGCGGCCCGATAAGCCTTTTCTTGTGGAATTCGCAAAGTGATATTGGAAAGCCCATAGAGGGCTACGGTGAAAAAGAAAATATCCTCTGAGAAAAACTGGAAAGAATCTTTCTGAGAAACTGCTTTGTGTTGTTTGACTTCCACTCACAGAGTTACATCAGTATTTCGTGGATCTCTTTGCTAGACTTATTTCTGTGGAATCTGAGAACAGTTATTTCGGATCCCTTTGAAGACTATAGGGCCAAAGGGAATATCCTCCGATAACAAAGAGAAAGAAGCTTTCTGAGAAACTTCTTGGTGTTCTGTGAAATCATTTCACAGAGATTCAGCTTTGCCGTCAAGAAGCCTTTCGCTAAGACAGTTCTTGTGGAATTTGCAAAGTGATATTTGGAAGCACTTAGAGGGCTATGGTGAAAATGGCAATATCCTCAGATGAAATCTGGAAAGAAGCTTTCTGCATAAGTGATTAGTGTTCTGTGAATTCATCTCACAGAGTTACACCTTTCCCCTGAAGAAGCCGCTCGCTAAGCCTGTTCTTCAGGAATTCGCAAAGTGATATTCGGAGGCCATAGAGGGCTATGGTGAAAAAGAAAATATCCTCAGAGAAAAACTGGAAAGAACCTTTCTGAGAAACTGCTTTGTGATGTGTGACTTCCACTCACAGAGTTACATCTGTATTTCATGGATCACTTTGCTAGCCTTATTTCTGTGGAATCTGAGAACAGATATTTTGGATCCCTTTGAAGACTATGGGGCCAAAGTAAATATCCTCCTGCAACAAAGAGTAAGAAATTTTCTGAGAAACTTCTTTGTGTTCTGTGAAATAATCTAACAGAGTTACAGCTTTCCACTCAAGAAGCCTTTCGCAAAGACAGTTCTTGTGGAATTTGCAAAGTGATATTTGGAAGCCCTTAGAGGGCTATGGTGAAAATGGCAATATCCTCAGATGAAATCTGGAAAGAAGCTTTCTGCATAAGTGATTAGTGTTCTTTGAATTCATCTCACAGAGTTACAGCTTTCCCCTGAAGAAGCCGCTCGCTAAGCCTGTTCTTCAGGAATTCGTAAAGTGATATTCGGAGGCCATAGAGGGCTATGGTGAAAAAGAAAATATCCTGAGAGAAAAACTGGAAAGAACCTTTCTGAGAAACTGCTTTGTGATGTGTGACTTCCACTCACAGAGTTACATCTGTATGTCATGGATCACTTTGCTAGCCTTATTTCTGTGGAATCTGAGAACAGATATTTAGGATCCCTTTGAAGACTATGGGGCCAAAGTAAATATCCTCCTACAACAAAGAGTAAGATATTTTCTGAGAAACTTCTTTGTGTTCTGTGAAATAATCTAACAGAGTTACAGCTTTCCCCTCAAGAAGCCTTTCGCTAAGACAGTTCTTGTGGAATTTGCAAAGTGATATTTGGAAGCCCTAAGAGGGCTATGGTGAAAAAGGAAATATCCTCAGATGAAATCTGGAAATAAGCTTTCTGAGAAACTGCTTAGTGTTCTGTGAATTCATCTCACAGAGTTACAGCTTTTCCCTCAAGAAGCCGCTCGCTAAGCCTGTTCTTATGGAATTCGGAGAGTGACATTGGGAAGCCCATAGAAGGCTATGGTGAAAAAGAAAATATCCTCAGAGAAAAAATTGGAAAGAAGCTTTCTGAGAAACTGCTTTGTGATGTGTGACTTCAAATCACAGAGTTACATCTGTAGTTCGTGGATCTCTTGGCTAGCCTTATTTCTGTGGAATCTGAGAACAGATTTTCGGAAACCTTTGAAGACTATAGGGCCAAAGGAAATATCCTCCGATAACAAAGAGAAAGAAGCTTTCTTAGAAACTTCTTCGTGTTCTCTGAAATCATCTCACAGAGTTACAGCTTTCCCCTGAAGAAGCCTTTCGCTAAGACAGTTCTTGTGGAATTTGCAAAGTGATATTTGGAAGCCCGTAGAGGGCTATGGTGAAAAAGGCAATATCCTAAGATGAAATCTGGAAAGAAGCTTTCTGAGAAACTGCTCAGTGTTCTGTGAATTCATCTCACAGAGTTACAGCTTTCCCCTCAGAAGCCGCTCGCTAAGCCTGTTCTTGTGGAATTCGCAAAGTGATATTGGGAAGCCCGTAGAGGGGTATGGTGAAAAAGAAAATATCCTGAGAGAAAAACAGGAAAGAAGCTTTCTGAGAAACTTCTTTGTGATGTGTGACTTCCACTCACAGAGATACATCTGTATTTCCTGGATCTCTTTGCTAGCCTTATTTCTGTGGAATCTGAGATCAGATTTTAGGATCCCTTTGAAGACTATAGGGTCAAAGGAAATATTCTCCGTTAACAAAGAGAAAGAAGCTTTCTGAGAAACTTCTTGGTGTTGTGTGAAATCCTCTCACAGAGTTAGAGCTTCCCCTTCAAGAAGCCTTTCGCTAAGACAGTTCTTGTAGAATTTGCAAAGTGATATTTCGATGCCCATAGACGGCTATGGTGAAAAAGGAAATATCCTCAGAAGAAAACTCGAAAGAAGCTTTCTGAGAAACTGCTTAGTGTTCTGTTAATTCATCTCACAGAGTTACAGCTTTCCCCTCAAGAAGCCGCTCGCTAAGACTGTTCTTGTGCAATTCGCAAAGTGATATTGGGAAGCCCATAGAGGGCTATGGTGAAAAAGAAAATATTCTCAGAGAAAAACTGGAAAGAAACTTTCTGAAAATTGCTTTGTGATATGTGACTTCCACTCACAGAGTTACATCTGTATTTCGTGGATGTCGTTAATAGCCTTATTTCTGTGGAATCTAGGAACTGTTATTTCGGATCCTTTTGAACTCTATACTTCCAAAGGAAATATCCTCCGATAACAGAGAGAAAGAAGCTTTCTGAGAAACTTCTTTCTGTTCTGTGAAATCATCTCACAGAGTTACAGCTTTCCCCTCAAGAAGCCTTTCGCTAAACAGTTCTTGTGGAATTTGCCAAGTGATATTTGGAAGCCCATAGAGGGCTATGGTGAAAAAGGAAATATCCTTAGATGAAATCTGGAAAGAAGCTTTCTGAGAATCTGCTCAGTGTTCTGTTAATTCATCACTCAAAGTTACAGCTTTCCCCTCAAGAAGCTGCTCGCTAAGCCTGTTCTTGTGAAATTCGCAAAATGATATTGGGAATCTCATAGAGGGCTATGGTGAAAGAGAAAATATCCTCAGAGAAAAACTGGAAAGAAGCTTTCTGAGAAACTGCCTTGTGATGTGTGACTTCCACTCACAGAGTTACTTCTGTATTTCGTGGATCTCTTTGCTAGCCTTATTTCTGTGGAATCTGAGAACAGATATTTACCATCACTTTGAATACTCTAGGGCCAACGGAAATATCCTCTGATAACAAAGAGATAGAAGCTTTCTTAGAAACTTCTTGGTATTCTGTGCAATCATCTCACAGAGTTAGAGCTTTCCCCTAAAGAAGCCTTTCGCTAAGACAGTTCGTGTGGAATATGCAAAGTGATATTTGGAAGCCACTAGAGGTCTATGATGAAAAAGGAAATATCATCAGATGAAATCTGGAAAGAAACTTTCTGAGAAACTGCTTAGTGTTCTGTGAATTCATCTCACAGAGTCACAGCTTTCCCCTCAAAGGCCGCTCGCTAAGACTGTTCTTGTGGAATTCGCAAAGTGATATTGGGAAGCTCTTAGAGGGTATGGCGAAAAAGAAAATATCCTCAGAGAAAAACTGGAAAGAAGCTTTCTGAGAATCTGCTTTGTGATTAGTGACTTCCACTCACAGAGTTACATCTGTATTTCGTGGATCTCTTTGCTAGCCTTATTTCTGTCCAATCTGAGAACAGATATTTCGGATCCTTTTGAAGACTATAGGTCCAAAGGAAATATCCTCCGATAACGAAGATAAAGAAGCTTTCTGTGAAACTTCCTGGTGTTCTGTGAAATCATCTCCCAGAGTTACAGCTATCCCCTCAAGAAGTCTTTCACTAAGACAGTTCTTGTGGAATTTGCAAAGGGATATTTGGAAGCCCATAGAGGGCTATGTTGAAAAAGGAGATATCCTCAGATGAAATCTGGAAAGAATCTTTCTGAGAAACTGCTTACTGTTCTGTGAATTCATCTCACAGAGTTACATCTTTCCCCTCAAGAAGCCGCCCGCTGAGCCTGTTCTAGTGGAATTCGCAAAGTGATATTGGGAAGCACATAGAGGGCTACGGTGAAAAAGAAAATATCCTCAGAGAAAAACTGGAAAGAATCTTTCTGAGAAACTGCTTTGTGATGTGTGACTTCCACTCACAGAGTTACATCTGTATTTCGTGGATCTCTTTGCTAGCCTTATTTCTGTGGAATCTGAGAACAGATATTTCGGATCCCTTTGAAGACTATAGGGCCTAAGGAAATATCCTCCGATAACAAAGAGAAAGAAGCTTTCTGAGAAACTTCTTGGTGTTCTGTGAAATCATCTCACAGAGTTACAGCTTTCCCGTCAAGAAGCCTTTTGCTAAGACAGTTCTTGTAGTACTGCAAAGTGATATATGGAAACCCTTATAGGGCTATGGTGAAAAGGCAATATTCTCAGATGAAATCTGGAAAGAACCTTTCTGCATAAGTGATTAGTGTTCTGTGAATTCATCTCACAGAGTTACAGCTTTCCCCTCAAGAAGCGGCTCACTAAGCCTGTTCTTGTGGAATTCGCAAAGTGATATTTTGAAGCCCGTAGAGGGCTACGGTGAAAAAGAAAATATCCTCAGGGAAAAATTGGAAAGAAGCTTTCTGAGAAACTGCTTTGTGATGTGTGACTTCCACTCACGGAGTTACTTCTGTATTTCGTGGATCTCCTTGGTAGCCTAATTTCTGTGGAATCTGAGAACAGATATTTCGGATCCCTTTGAAGACTATAGGGCCAAAGGAAATATCCTCCGATAAGAAAGAGAAAGAAGCTTTCTGAGAAACTTCTTGGTGTTCTGTAAAATCATCTCACAGAGTTACAGCTTTCCCCTCAAGAATCCGCTCGCTAAGCCTGTTCTTGTGGAATTCGCAAAGTGATATTGGGAAGCCCTTAGAGGGCAATGGTGAAAAAGAAAATATCCTCTGAGAAAAACAGGAAAGAAGCTTTCTGAGAAACTGCTTTGTGATGTGTGACTTCCACTCACAGAGTTACATCTGTATTTCGTAGATCTCTTTGCTACCCTTATTTCTGTGGAATCTGAGAACAGATATTTCGAATCCCTTTGAGGAGTATAGGGCCAAAGGAAATATCCTCCGATAACAAAGACAAAGAAGCTTTCTGAGAAACTTCTTGGTGTTCTGTGAAATCAGCTCACAGGGTTACAGCTTTCCCCTCAAGAAGCCTTTCGCTAAGACAATTCTTGTGGAATTTGTAAAGTGATATTTTGAAGCTCGTAGAGGGCTATGTTGAAAAAGGAAATATCCTCAGATGAATTCTGGTTGGAAGCTTTCTCAGAAACTGCTTAGTGTTCTGTGAATTCATCTCACAGAGTTACAGCTTTCCCCTCAAGAAGCCGCCCACTAAGCCTGTTCTTGTGGAATTCGCTAAGTGATATTGGGAAGCCCATAGAAGGCAGTGATGAAAAAGAAATTATCCTAAGAGAAAACCTGGAAAGAAGCTTTCTGAGAAACTGCTTTGTGATGTGTGACTTCCACTCACAGAGTTACATCTGTATTTCATGGATCTCTTTGCTAGCCTTATTTCTGTGGAATCTGAGAACAGATATTTCAGATTCCTTTGAAGACTATAGGGCCAAAGGGAATATCCTCCGATAACAAAGAGAAAGAAGCTTTCTGAGAAACTTCTTCGTGTTCTGTGAAATCATCTCACAGAGTTACAGCTTTCCCGTCAAGAAGCCTTTCACTAAGACAGTTCTTTTGGAATTTGCACAGTGAGATTTGGAAGCCCGTAGAGGGCTATGGTGAAAAAGGAAATATCCTCAGATGAAATCTGGAAAGAAGCTTTCTGAGAAACTGCTTAGTGTTCTGTTAATTCATCTCACAGAGTTACAGCTTTCCCCTCAAGAAGCCGCTCGCTAAGCCTCTTCTTCAGGAATTCGCAAAGCGATATTCGGAGGCCACAGAGGCTATGGTGAAAAAGAAAATATCCTCAGAGAAAAACTGGAAAGAAGCTTTCTGAGAAACTGCTTTGTGATGTGTGACTTCCACTCACAGAGTTACATCAGTATTTCATGCATCTCTTTGCTAGCCTTATTTCTGTGGAATCTGAGAAGAGATATTTCGGATCACTTTGAAGACTATACGGCCAAAGGAAAAATCCTCACATAACAAAGAGAAAGAAGCTTTCTGAGAAACTTCTTTGTGTTCTCTGAAATCATCTCACAGAGTTACAGCTTTTCCCCCAAGAAGCCTTTCGCTAAGACAGTTCTTGTGGAATTTGCAAAGTGATATTTGGAAGCCCCTAGAGGGCTATGTTGAAAAAGGAAATATCCTCAGATGAAATCTGGAAAGAAGCTTTCTGAGAAACTGCTTAGTGTTCTGTGAATTCATCTCACAGAGTTACAGCTTTCCCCTCAAGAAGCCGCCTGATAAGCCTGTTCTTGTGGAATTCGCAAAGTGATATTGGGAAGCCCATAGAAGGCAGTGATGAAAAAGAAATTATCCTAAGAGAAAAACTGGAAAGAAGCTTTCTGAGAAACTGCTTTGTGATGTGTGACTTCCACTCACAGAGTTACATCGGTATTTCATGGATCTCTTTGCTAGCCTTATTTCTGTGGAATCTGAGAATAGATATTTCAGATTCCTTTGAAGACTATAGGGCCAAAGGAAATATCCTCCGATAACAAAGAGAAAGAAGCTTTCTGAGAAATTTCTTGGTGTTGTGTGAAATCCTCTCACAGAGTTACAGCTATCCCCTCAAGAAGCCTTTCGCTAAGACAGTTCTTGTGGAATTTGCAAAGTGATATTTGGAAGCCCATAGAGGGCTATGGTGAAAAAGGAAATATCCACAGATGAAATCTGGAAAGAAGCTTTCTCAGAAACTTCTTAGTGTTCTGTGAATTCATCTCACAGAGTTACAGTTTCCCCTCAAGAAGCCTCCCGCTAAGCCTGTTCTTGTGGAATTCGCAAAGTGATATTGTGAAGCCCATAGAGGGCAATGGTGAAAAAGAAAATATCCTCAGAGAAAAACTGGAAAGAAGCTTTCTGAGAAACTGCTTTGTGATGTGTGACTTCCACTCACAGAGTTACATCTGTATTTCGTGGATCTCTTTGCTAGACTTATTTCTGTGGAATCTGAGAACAGATATTTAGAAACCGTTTGAGGAGTATAGGGCCAAAGGAAATATCCTCCCATAACAAAGAGAAAGAAGCTTTCTGAGAAACTTCTTGGTGTTCTGTGAAATCAGCTCACAGGGTTACAGCTTTCCCCTCAAGAAGCCTTTCGATAAGACAATTCTTGTGGAATTTGCAAAGTGATATTTTGAAGCCCGTAGAGGGCTATGGTGAGAAAGGAAATATCCTCAGATGAAATCTGGAAAGAAGCTTTCTGAGAAACTGCTTAGTGTTCTGTGAATTCATCTCACAGAGTTACAGCTTTCCCCTCAAGAAGCGGCCCGATAAGCCTTTTCTTGTGGAATTCGCAAAGTGATATTGGAAAGCCCATAGAGGGCTACGGTGAAAAAGAAAATATCCTCTGAGAAAAACTGGAAAGAATCTTTCTGAGAAACTGCTTTGTGTTGTTTGACTTCCACTCACAGAGTTACATCAGTATTTCGTGGATCTCTTTGCTAGCCTTATTTCTGTGGAATCTGAGAACAGTTATTTCGGATCCCTTTGAAGACTATAGGGCCAAAGGGAATATCCTCCGATAACAAAGAGAAAGAAGCTTTCTGAGAAACTTCTTGGTGTTCTGTGAAATCATTTCACAGAGATTCAGCTTTGCCGTCAAGAAGCCTTTCGCTAAGACAGTTCTTGTGGAATTTGCAAAGTGATATTTGGAAGCACTTAGAGGGCTATGGTGAAAATGGCAATATCCTCAGATGAAATCTGGAAAGAAGCTTTCTGCATAAGTGATTAGTGTTCTGTGAATTCATCTCACAGAGTTACACCTTTCCCCTGAAGAAGCCGCTCGCTAAGCCTGTTCTTCAGGAATTCGCAAAGTGATATTCGGAGGCCATAGAGGGCTATGGTGAAAAAGAAAATATCCTCAGAGAAAAACTGGAAAGAACCTTTCTGAGAAACTGCTTTGTGATGTGTGACTTCCACTCACAGAGTTACATCTGTATTTCATGGATCACTTTGCTAGCCTTATTTCTGTGGAATCTGAGAACAGATATTTTGGATCCCTTTGAAGACTATGGGGCCAAAGTAAATATCCTCCTGCAACAAAGAGTAAGAAATTTTCTGAGAAACTTCTTTGTGTTCTGTGAAATAATCTAACAGAGTTACAGCTTTCCACTCAAGAAGCCTTTCGCAAAGACAGTTCTTGTGGAATTTGCAAAGTGATATTTGGAAGCCCTTAGAGGGCTATGGTGAAAATGGCAATATCCTCAGATGAAATCTGGAAAGAAGCTTTCTGCATAAGTGATTAGTGTTCTTTGAATTCATCTCACAGAGTTACAGCTTTCCCCTGAAGAAGCCGCTCGCTAAGCCTGTTCTTCAGGAATTCGTAAAGTGATATTCGGAGGCCATAGAGGGCTATGGTGAAAAAGAAAATATCCTGAGAGAAAAACTGGAAAGAACCTTTCTGAGAAACTGCTTTGTGATGTGTGACTTCCACTCACAGAGTTACATCTGTATGTCATGGATCACTTTGCTAGCCTTATTTCTGTGGAATCTGAGAACAGATATTTAGGATCCCTTTGAAGACTATGGGGCCAAAGTAAATATCCTCCTACAACAAAGAGTAAGATATTTTCTGAGAAACTTCTTTGTGTTCTGTGAAATAATCTAACAGAGTTACAGCTTTCCCCTCAAGAAGCCTTTCGCTAAGACAGTTCTTGTGGAATTTGCAAAGTGATATTTGGAAGCCCTAAGAGGGCTATGGTGAAAAAGGAAATATCCTCAGATGAAATCTGGAAATAAGCTTTCTGAGAAACTGCTTAGTGTTCTGTGAATTCATCTCACAGAGTTACAGCTTTTCCCTCAAGAAGCCGCTCGCTAAGCCTGTTCTTATGGAATTCGGAGAGTGACATTGGGAAGCCCATAGAAGGCTATGGTGAAAAAGAAAATATCCTCAGAGAAAAAATTGGAAAGAAGCTTTCTGAGAAACTGCTTTGTGATGTGTGACTTCAAATCACAGAGTTACATCTGTAGTTCGTGGATCTCTTGGCTAGCCTTATTTCTGTGGAATCTGAGAACAGATTTTCGGATACCTTTGAAGACTATAGGGCCAAAGGAAATATCCTCCGATAACAAAGAGAAAGAAGCTTTCTTAGAAACTTCTTCGTGTTCTCTGAAATCATCTCACAGAGTTACAGCTTTCCCCTGAAGAAGCCTTTCGCTAAGACAGTTCTTGTGGAATTTGCAAAGTGATATTTGGAAGCCCGTAGAGGGCTATGGTGAAAAAGGCAATATCCTAAGATGAAATCTGGAAAGAAGCTTTCTGAGAAACTGCTCAGTGTTCTGTGAATTCATCTCACAGAGTTACAGCTTTCCCCTCAGAAGCCGCTCGCTAAGCCTGTTCTTGTGGAATTCGCAAAGTGATATTGGGAAGCCCGTAGAGGGGTATGGTGAAAAAGAAAATATCCTGAGAGAAAAACAGGAAAGAAGCTTTCTGAGAAACTTCTTTGTGATGTGTGACTTCCACTCACAGAGATACATCTGTATTTCCTGGATCTCTTTGCTAGCCTTATTTCTGTGGAATCTGAGATCAGATTTTAGGATCCCTTTGAAGACTATAGGGTCAAAGGAAATATTCTCCGTTAACAAAGAGAAAGAAGCTTTCTGAGAAACTTCTTGGTGTTGTGTGAAATCCTCTCACAGAGTTAGAGCTTCCCCTTCAAGAAGCCTTTCGCTAAGACAGTTCTTGTAGAATTTGCAAAGTGATATTTCGATGCCCATAGACGGCTATGGTGAAAAAGGAAATATCCTCAGAAGAAAACTCGAAAGAAGCTTTCTGAGAAACTGCTTAGTGTTCTGTTAATTCATCTCACAGAGTTACAGCTTTCCCCTCAAGAAGCCGCTCGCTAAGACTGTTCTTGTGCAATTCGCAAAGTGATATTGGGAAGCCCATAGAGGGCTATGGTGAAAAAGAAAATATTCTCAGAGAAAAACTGGAAAGAAACTTTCTGAAAATTGCTTTGTGATATGTGACTTCCACTCACAGAGTTACATCTGTATTTCGTGGATGTCGTTAATAGCCTTATTTCTGTGGAATCTAGGAACTGTTATTTCGGATCCTTTTGAACTCTATACTTCCAAAGGAAATATCCTCCGATAACAGAGAGAAAGAAGCTTTCTGAGAAACTTCTTTCTGTTCTGTGAAATCATCTCACAGAGTTACAGCTTTCCCCTCAAGAAGCCTTTCGCTAAACAGTTCTTGTGGAATTTGCCAAGTGATATTTGGAAGCCCATAGAGGGCTATGGTGAAAAAGGAAATATCCTTAGATGAAATCTGGAAAGAAGCTTTCTGAGAATCTGCTCAGTGTTCTGTTAATTCATCACTCAAAGTTACAGCTTTCCCCTCAAGAAGCTGCTCGCTAAGCCTGTTCTTGTGAAATTCGCAAAATGATATTGGGAATCTCATAGAGGGCTATGGTGAAAGAGAAAATATCCTCAGAGAAAAACTGGAAAGAAGCTTTCTGAGAAACTGCCTTGTGATGTGTGACTTCCACTCACAGAGTTACTTCTGTATTTCGTGGATCTCTTTGCTAGCCTTATTTCTGTGGAATCTGAGAACAGATATTTACCATCACTTTGAATACTCTAGGGCCAACGGAAATATCCTCTGATAACAAAGAGATAGAAGCTTTCTTAGAAACTTCTTGGTATTCTGTGCAATCATCTCACAGAGTTAGAGCTTTCCCCTAAAGAAGCCTTTCGCTAAGACAGTTCGTGTGGAATATGCAAAGTGATATTTGGAAGCCACTAGAGGTCTATGATGAAAAAGGAAATATCATCAGATGAAATCTGGAAAGAAACTTTCTGAGAAACTGCTTAGTGTTCTGTGAATTCATCTCACAGAGTCACAGCTTTCCCCTCAAAGGCCGCTCGCTAAGACTGTTCTTGTGGAATTCGCAAAGTGATATTGGGAAGCTCTTAGAGGGTATGGCGAAAAAGAAAATATCCTCAGAGAAAAACTGGAAAGAAGCTTTCTGAGAATCTGCTTTGTGATTAGTGACTTCCACTCACAGAGTTACATCTGTATTTCGTGGATCTCTTTGCTAGCCTTATTTCTGTCCAATCTGAGAACAGATATTTCGGATCCTTTTGAAGACTATAGGTCCAAAGGAAATATCCTCCGATAACGAAGATAAAGAAGCTTTCTGTGAAACTCCCTGGTGTTCTGTGAAATCATCTCACAGAGTTACAGCTTTCCCCTCAAGAAGCCTTTCGCTAAGACAGTTCTTGTGGAACTTGCAAAGTGATATTTGGAAGCCCATAGAGGGCTATGGTGAAAAAGGAAATATGCTCAGATGAAAACTCGAAAGAAGCATTCTGAGAAACTGCTTAGTGTTCTGTGAATTCATCTCACAGTTACAGCTTTCCCCCGAAGAAGCCGCTCGCTAAGCCTGTTCTTGTGGAATTCACAAAGTGATATTGGGAAGCCCATAGAGGGCTAGGGTGAAAAAGAAAATATCCTCATAGAAAAACTGGAAAGAAGCTTTCTGAGAAACTGCTTTGTTATGTGTGACATCCCCTCACAGAGTTACATCTGTATTTCGTGAATCTCTTTGCTGGCCTTATTTCTGTGGAATATGAGAACAGATGTTTCGGATCACTTTGAAGACTATAGGGCCAAAGGAAATATCCTCCGATACAAAGAGAAAGAAGCTTTCTGAGAAACTTCTTTGTGTTCTGTGAAATCATCACACAGAGTCACAGCTTTCCCCTCAAAAAGCCTTTCGCTAAGGCAGTTCTTGTGGAATTTGCAAAGTGATATTTCGATGCCCTTAGGGAGCTATGGTGATAAAGGAAATATCCTCAGATGAAATCTGGAAAGAAGCTTTCTGAGAAACTGCTTAGTGTTCTGTTACTTCATCTCCCAGAGTTACAGGTTTCCCCTCAAGAAGCCGCTCGCTAAGCCTGTTCTTGTGGAATTCGCAAAGTGATATTTGGAAGCCACTAGAGGGCTCTGACGAAAAAGAGTGTATCCTCAGAGAAAAGCTGGAAAGAAGTTTCTGAGAAACTGCTTTGTGATGTGTGACTTCCACTCACAGAGTTACATCTGTATTTCGTGGATCTCTATGCTGGCCTCATTTCTGTGGAATCTGAGAACAGATATTTCGGATCCCTTTGAAGACTATAGGGCCAAAGGAAATATCCTCCGATAACAAAGAGAAAGAAGCTTTCTAAGAAACTTCTTTGTGTTCTTTGAAATCATCTCACAGAATTACAGCTTTCACCTCTAGAAGCCTTTCGCTAAGTCAGTTCTTGTGGAATTTGCAAAGTGATATTTGAAAGCCCATAGAGTGCAATGGTGAAAAAGGAAATATCCTCAGAAGAAATCTGGAAAAAAGCTTTCTGAGAAACTGCTCAGTGTTCTGTTAATTCATCTCACAGAGTTACAGCTTTCCGCTCAAGAAGCCGCTTGCTAAGCCTGTTCTTGTGGAATTTGCAAAGTGATATTGGGAAGAGCCATACAGTTCTATGGTGAAAAAGAAAATATCCTCAGAGAAAAAGTGGAAAGAAGCTTTCTGAGAAACTGCTTTGTGATGTGTGACTTCCACTCCCAGAGTTACATCTGCATTTCGTAGATCTCTTTGCTAGCCTTATTTCTGTGGAATCGGAGAACAGATATTTCGGATCCCTTTGAAGACTGTAGGGCCAAAGGAAATATCCTCCGATAACAAAGAGAAAGAGGCTTTCTGAGAAACTTCTTTGTGTTCTGTGAAATCATCTCACAGAGTTACAGCTTTCCCCTCAAGAAGTCTTTGGCTAAGACAGTTCTTGAGGAATTTGCAAAGTGATATTTAGAAGCCCATAGAGGGCTATGGCGAAAAAGCAAATATCCTCTGATGAAATCTAGAAAGAAGTTTTCTGAGAAACTGCTTAGTGTTCTGTGAATTCATCTAACAGAGTTATATCTTTCCCCTCAAGAAGCCGCTCGCTAAGCCTGTTCTTGTAGAATTGCAAAGTGATATTGGGAAACCCATAGAGGGCTACGGTGAAAAAGAAAATATCCTCAGAGATAAACTGGAAAGAAGCTTTCTGAGAGACTGCTTTGTGATGTGTGACTTCCACTCACAGAGTTACATCTGTATTTGGTGGATCTCTATGCTGGCCTTATTTCTGTGGAATCGGAGAAAAGATATTTCGAATCCCTTTGTAGACTAACCGGCCAAGGAAATATCCTCCAATAACAAAGAGAAAGAAGCTTTCTGAGAAACTTCTTTGTGTTCTGTGAAATCATCTCACAGAGTTACAGCTTTCACCTCAAGAAGCCGTTCGCTAAGTCAGTTCTTGTGGAATTTGTAAAGTGATATTTGAAAGCCCATAGAGTGCTATGGTGAAAAAGGAAATATCCTCAGATGAAATCTGGAAAGAAGCTATCTGAGAATCTGCTCAGTGTTCTGTAAATTCATCTCACATAGTTACAGGTTTCCGCTCAAGAAGCCGCTTGCTAAGCCTGTTCTTGTGGAATTTGCAAAGTGATATTGGGAAGCCCATACAGTTCTATGGTGAAATAGAAAATATCCTCAGAGAAAAAGTGGAAAGAAGCTTTCTGAGAAACTGCTTTGTGATGTGTGACTTCCACTCACATAGTTACATCTGTATTTCGTAGATCTCTTTGTTAGCCTTATTTCTGTGGAATCTGAAAACAGATATTTCGCATCCCTTTGAAGACTCTAGGGCCAAAGGAAATATCATCCGATAACAAAGAGAAAGAGGCTTTCTGAGAAACCTCTTTGTGTTCTGTGAAATCATCTCACAGAGTTACAGCTTTCCCCTCAAGAAGCTTTTGGCTAAGACAGTTCTTGAGGAATTTACAAAGTGATATTTGGAAGCCCATAGAGGGCTATGTCGAAAAAGGAAATATCCTCTGATGAAATCTAGAAAGAAGCTTTCTGAGAAACTGCTTAGTGTACTGTGAATTCTTCTAACAGAGTTACAGCTTTCCCCTCAAGAAGCCGCTCGTTAAGCCTGTTCTTATGGAATTGCAAAGTGATATTGGAAGCCCATAGAGGGCTACGGTGAAAAAGAAAATATCCTCAGAGAAAAACTGGAAAAAAGCTTTCTGAGAAACTGCTTTGTGATGTGTGACTTCCACTCACAGAGTTACATCTGTATTTCGTGGATCTCTTTGCTACTCTTATTTCTGTGGAATCTGAGAAAAGATATTTCGGATCCCTTTGAAGACTATAGGGCCAAAGGAAATATCCTTCGATAACAAAGAGAAAGAAGCTTTCTGAGAAACTCCTTTGTGTTCTGTGAAATCATCTCACAGAGTTACAGCTTTCCCCTCAAGATGTAATTCGCTAAGATTTCTTGTGGAGTAGGGAAAGTGATATTTCGATGTCCATAGAGGGCTATGGTCAAAAAGGAAATATCCTCAGATGAAATCTGTAAAGAAGCTTTCTGAGAAACTGCTTAGTGTTCTCTTAATTCATCTCACAGAGTTACAGCTTTCCCTACAAGTAGCCGCTCGCTAAGCCTGTTCTTGTGAAATTCGCGAAGTGATATTGGGAAGCCCATAGAGGGCTATGGTGAAAAAGAAAATATCCTCAGAGAAAAACTGGAAAGAAGCTTTATGAGAAACTGCTATGTGATGGGTGACTTCCACTCCAAGAGTTACATCTGTATTTCGTGGATCTCTTTGCTGGCCTTATTCCTGTGGAATCTGAGAACAGATATTTCGGATCCCTTTGAAGACCATAGGGCCAAAGGAAGTATCCTCTGATAACAAAGAGAAAGAAGCTTTCTGAGAAACTTCTTTGTGTTCTGTGAAATCATCTCACAGAGTTGCAGCTTTCCCCTCAAGAAGCCTTTCGCTAAGGCAGTTCTTGTAGAATTTGCAAGGTGATATTTGGAAGCCCAGAGAGGGCAATGGTGAAAAAGGAAATATCCTCAGATGAAATCTGGAAAGAATCTTTCTGAGAAACTGCTTAGTGTTTTTAATTCAACTCACAAAGTTACAGCTTTCCCCTCAAGAAGCTGCTCCCTAAGCATTGTTCTTGTGGAATACACAAATTGATATTGGGAAGCCCATAGAGGCCTATGGTGAAAAAGAAAATATCTTCACAGAAAAAATGGAAAGAATTTTTTTGAGAAACTGCTTTGTGTTGGACGTCTTCCACTCAGAGAGTTACATTTGTATTTCGTGGATCTCTTTGCTCGCCTTATTTCTGTGGAATCTGAGAACAGATATTTCGGATCCCTTTGAAGACTATAGGGTTAAAGGAAATATCCTCCGATAACAAAGAGATAGAAGCTTTTTGAGGAACTTCTTTGTGTTCTCTGAAATCATCTCACAGAGTTACTGCTTTTCCCTCAAGAAGCCTTTCGCGACGACAGTTCTTGTGGAATTTGCAAAGTGATAATTGGAGGACCCTAGAGGGCTATGTTGAAAAAGGCAATATCCTCAGATGAAATCTGGAAAGAAGCTTTCTGAGAAACTCTTTGTGATGTATGACTTCCACTCACAGAGTTACATCTGTATTTCGTGGATCTCTTTGCTAGCCTTATTTCTGTGGAATCTGAGAACAGATATTTCGATCCCTTTGAAAACTATAGGGTCAAAGGAAATATCCTCCGATAACAAAGAGAAAGAATCTTTCTGAGAAACTTCTTTGTGTTCTGTGAAATCTTCTCACAGAGGTACAGCTTTCCCCTCAAGAAAACTTTCGCTACCACAGTTCTTGTGGAATTTGCAAAGTGATATTTGGAAGCCCATAGAGGGCTATGGTGAAAAAGGAAATATCCTCACATGAAATCTGGAAAGAAGCTTTCTGAGAAAATGCTTAGTGTTCTGTGAATTCATCTCACAGAGTTACAGCTTTTCCCTCAAGAAGCCGCTCGGCAAGCCTGTTCTTGTGGAATTCACAAAGTGATATTGGGAAGCACATAGAGGGCTATGGTGAAAAAAAAAATATCCTCAGAGAAAAACTGGAAAGAAGCTCTGAGAAACTGCTTTGTGATGAGTGACTTCCACTCACAGAGTTACATCTGTATTTCGTGGATCTCTTTGCTAGCTTTATTTCTGTGGAATCTGAGAACAGATATGGAAATATCCTCACAAGAAACCTGGAAAAAAGCTTTCTGAGAAACTGCTTACTGTTCTGTTAATTCATCTCACAGAGTTACAGCTTTCCTCTAAATAAGCCGCTCGCTAAGCCTGTTCTTGTGGAATTCGCAAAGTGATATTGGGAAGCCCATAGAGGGCTATGGTAAAAAAGAAAATATCCTCAGAGAAAACCAGGAAAGAAGCTTTCTGAGAAACTGCTTTGTGATGTGTGACTTCTTCTCACAGAGTTACGTCTGTATTTCGTGGATCTCTTTGCTAGCCTTATTTCTGTGGAATCTGAGAACACATGTTTCGAATCCCTTTGAAGACTATAGGCCAAAGGAACTATCCTCCGATAACAAAGAGAAAGAAGCTTTCCGAGAAAATTCTTTGTGTTCTGTGAAATCATCTCACAGAGTTACAGCTTTCTCTTCAAGAAGCCTTTCATTAAGACAGTTCTTGTGGAATTTGCAGTGTGATATTTGGAAGCCCATAGAGAGCTATGGTGAAAAAGGCAATATCCTCAGATGAAATCTAGAAAAAGCTTTCTGAGAAACTGTTTAGTGTTCTGTGAATTCATCACACAGAGTTACAGCTTTCCCCTCAAGAAGCCGCTCGCTAAGCCTCTTCTTGTGGAATTTGCAAAGTGATATTAGGAAACCCTTAGAGGGCTATGGTGGAAAAGAAATTATCCTCAGAGAAAAACTGGAAAGAAGCTTTCTGAGAAACTGCTTTGTGATGTATGACTTCCACTCACAGAGTTACATCTGTATTTCGTGGATCTCTTTGCTAGCCTTATTTCTGTGGAATTTGAGAACGGATATTTCGGATCCCTTTGAAGATTGTAGGGCCAAAGGAAATATCCACCGATAACAAAGAGAAAGAAGCTTTCGGAGAAACTTCTTCGTGTTTTGTGAAATCATCTCACAGAGTTACAGCTTTCCACTCAAGAAGCCTTTCACTAAGACCGTTCTTGTCGAATTTGCAAAGTGATTTTTGGAAGCCCCTAGAGGGGTATGTTGAGAAAGTCAATATCCTAAGATGAAGACTGGAAAGAAGCTTTCTGAGAAAGTGCTCAGTGTTCTGTTAAAGCATCACACACAGTTACAGCTTATCCCTTAAGAAGCCGCTCACTAAGCCAGTTCTTGTGGTATTCACAAAGTGATGTTGTAAAGAACATAGATGGCTATGGTGAGAAAGAAAATATCCTCAGAGAAAAACTGGAAAGAAGATTTCTGAGAAACTGCTTTGTGATGTGTGACTTCCACTCACAGAGTTACATCTGTATTTCGTGGATCTCTTATCTAGCCTTATATCTGTGGAATCTGAGAACAGATATGGAAATATCCTCAGATGAAATCTGGATAGAAGCTTTCTGAGAAAACTGCTTAGTGTTCTTTTAATTCATCTCACAGAGTTACAGCTTTCCCCTCAAGAAGCCACTCGCTAAGCCTGTTCTTGTGGAATTTGCAAAGTGATATTTGGAAGCCCATAGAGGGCTATGTTGTAAAAGGAAATATTCTCAGATGAAAACTAGAAACGAGCTTTCTGAGAAACTGCTTAGTGTTCTGTGAATTCATCTCACAGAGTTACAGCTTTCCCCTTGGGAGGCCGCTCGCTAAGCCTGTTCTTGTGGAATTTGCAAAGTGATATTGGGAAGCCCATAGAGGTCTATGGTGAAAAAGAAAATATCCTCAGAGAAAAACGGGAAAGAAGCTTTCTGAGAAACTGCTTGGTGATGTGTGACTTCCACTCACAGAGTTACATCTGTATTTCGTGGATCTCTTTGCCAGCCTTATTTCTCTGGAATCTGAGAACAGATATTTCGGATCCCTTTGAATACTATAGGGCCAAAATAAATATCCTCCGATAAAAAAGAGAAAGAAAATTTCTGAGAAACTTCTTTGTGTTCTGTGAAATCATCTCACAGGAGTTACAGCGTTCCCCTCAAGAAGCCTTTCGCTAAGACAGTTCTTGTGGAATTTGCAAAGTGATATTAGGAAGCCCTTAGAAGGCTATGGTGAAAAAGGAAATATCCTCAGATGAAATCTGGAAAGAAGCTTTATGAGAAAATGCTTAGTGTTCTGTGATTTCATTTCACAGAGTTACAGCTTTCCCCTCAAGATTCCGCTCGCTAAGCCTGTTCTTGTGGAATTCGCAAAGTGATATTTCAAAGCCTATAGAGGGCTACAGCGAAAAAGAAAATATCCTGAGAGGAAAACTGGAAAGAAGATTTCTGAGAAACTGCTTTGTGCTGTGTGACTTCCACTCACAGAGTTACATCTGTATTTCGTGGATGTCTTTGATAGCCTTATTTCTATGGAATCTGAGGACAGATACTACGGATCCCTTTGAAGACTAAAGGGCCAAAGGAAATATCCTCCGATAACAAAGAGAAAGAAGCTTTCTGAGAAAGTTCTTCGTGTTCTGTGAAATCATCTCACAGAGTTACAGCTTTCCCCTCAAGAAGGCTTTCGCTAAGACAGTTCTTGTGGAATTTGCAAAGCGATATTTGGAAGCCCATAGAGGGCTATGGTGAAAAAGGAAATATCCTCACATGAAATCTGGAAAGAAGCTTTCTGAGAAACTGCTTTGTGATGTGTGACTTCCACTCAGAGTGTTACATCTGTATTTCGTGGATCTGTTTGCTAGCCTTATTTCTGTGGTATCTGAGAACAGATATTTCGGATCCCTTTGAAGACTATAGGGCCAAAGGAAATATCCTCTGATAAGAATGAGAAAGAAGCTTTCTTAGTAACTTCTTGGTGTTCTATGTAATCATCTCACAGAGTTACAGCTTTCCCCTCAAGAAGGCTTTCGCTAAAACAGTTCTTGTGGAATTTGCAAAGTGATATTTGGAAGCCTCTAGAGGGCTCTGGTGAAAAAGGAAATATCCTCAGATGGTATCTGGAAAGAAGCTTTCTGAGAAACTGCCTAGTGTTCTGTGAATTCATCTCACAGAGTTATAGCTTTCCTCTAAAGAAGCCGCTCACTAAGCCTCTTGATGTGGAATTCGCAAAGTGAATTTGGGAATCCCATAGAGGGCTATGGTGAAAAAGAAAATATCCTCAGAGAAAAACTGGAAAGAAGCTTTCTGAGAAACTGCGCTGTGATGTGTGAATTCCACTCACAGGGTTACATCTGTAATTCGTGGACCTCTTTGCTAGCCTTATTTCTGTGGAATCAGAGGACAGATATTTCGGATCCCTTTGAAGACTATAGGGCCAAAGGAAATATCCTCCGATAACAAAGAGAAAGAAGCTTTCTGAGAAACTTCTTTGTTTTCTGTGAAATCATCACACAGAGTTATAGCTTTCCCATTAAGCAGCCTTTCGCAATGACAGTTCTTGTGGAATTTGCAAAGTGATATTTGGAAGCCATAGAGGGCTATGGTGAAAAAGGAAATATCCTCAGATGAAATCTGGATAGAAGCTTTCTGAGAAAATGCTTAGTGTTCTGTGAATTCATCTCACAGAGTTACAGCTTTTCCCTCAAGAAGCCGCTCGGCAAGCCTGTTCTTGTGGAATTCGCAAAGTGATATTGGGAAGCACATAGAGGGCTATGGTGAAAAAAAAAATATCCTCAGAGAAAAACTGGAAAGAAGCTCTGAGAAACTGCTTTGTGATGAGCGACTTCCACTCAAAGAGTTACATCTGTATTTCGTGGATCTCGTTACTAGCTTTATTTCTGTGGAATCTGAGAACAGATATGGAAATATCCTCACAAGAAATCTGGAAAAAAGCTTTCTGAGAAACTGCTTAGTGTTCTGTTAATTCATCTCACAGAGTTACAGCTTTCCCCTAAATAAGCCGCTCGCTAAGCCTGTTCTTGTGGAATTCGCAAAGTGATAGTGGGAAGCCCTTAGAGGGCTATGGTAAAAAAGAAAATATCCTCAGAGAAAACCAGGAAAGAAGCTTTCTGAGAAACTGCTTTGTGATGTGTGACTTCTTCTCACAGAGTTACGTCTGTATTTCGTGGATCTCTTTGCTAGCCTTATTTCTGTGGAATCTGAGAACACATGTTTCGAATCCCTTTGAAGACTATAGGCCAAAGGAACTATCCTCCGATAACAAAGAGAAAGAAGCTTTCCGAGAAAATTCTTTGTGTTCTGTGAAATCATCTCACAGAGTTACAGCTTTCTCTTCAAGAAGCCTTTCATTAAGACAGTTCTTGTGGAATTTGCTGTGTGATATTTGGAAGCCCATAGAGAGCTATGGTGAAAAAGACAATATCCTCAGATGAAATCTAGATAAAGCTTTCTGAGAAACTGTTTAGTGTTCTGTGAATTCATCACACAGAGTTACAGCTTTCCCCTCAAGAAGCCGCTCGCTAAGCCTCTTCTTTTGGAATTCGCAAAGTGATATTAGGAATCCCTTAGAGGGCTATGGTGAAAAAGAAATTATCCTCAGAGAAAAACTGGAAAGAAGCTTTCTGAGAAACTGCTTTGTGATGTATGACTTCCACTCACAGAGTTACATCTGTATTTCGTGGATCTCTTTGCTAGCCTTATTTCTGTGGAATTTGAGAACGGATATTTCGGATCCCTTTGAAGATTGTAGGGCCAAAGGAAATATCCACCGATAAGAAAGAGAAAGAAGGTTTTGGAGAAACTTCTTCGTGTTTTGTGAAATCATCTCACAGAGTTACAGCTTTCCACTCAAGAAGCCTTTCGCTAAAACCGTTCTTGTCGAATTTACAAAGTGATTTTTGGAAGCCCCTAGAGGGGTATGGTGAGAAAGGCAATATCCTAAGATGAAGACTGGAAAGAAGCTTTCTGAGAAAGTGCTCAGTGTTCTGTTAATTCATCACACACAGTTACAACTTATCCCTTAAGAAGCCGCTCACTAAGCCAGTTCTTGTGGAATTCGCAAAGTGATATTGGGAACCCCGAGAGGGCTATGGTGAAAAAGAAAATATCCTCAGAGAAAAACTGGAAAGAAGCTTTCTGAGAAACTGCTTTGTGATATGTGACTTCCACTCACAGAGTTACATCTGTATTTCGTGGATCTCTTTGCTAGCCTTATTCCTGTGGAATCTGAGAACAGATATTTCGGATCCCTTTGAAGACTATAGGGTTAAAGGAAATATCCTCCGATAACAAAGAGATAGAAGCTTTTTGAGGAACTTCTTTGTGTTCTCTGAAATCATCTCACAGAGTTACTGCTTTTCCCTCAAGAAGCCTTTCGCGACGACAGTTCTTGTGGAATTTGCAAGGTGATATTTGGCAGCTCATAGAGGTCTATGGTGAAAAAGGAAATATCCTCAGATGAAATCTGGAAAGAAGCTTTATGAGAAAATGCTTAGTGTTCTGTGAATTCATCTCACAGAGTTACAGCTTTTTCCTCAAGAAGCCGCTCGGCAAGCCTGTTCTTGGGGAATTCGGAAAGTGATATTGGGAAGCCCATAGAGGGCTACGGTGAAAAAGAAAATATCCTCAGAGAAAAACTGGAAAGTAGCTCTGAGAAACTGCTTTGTGATGAGTGACTTCCACTCACAGAGTTACATCTGTATTTTGTGGATCTCTTTGCTAGCCTTATTTCTGTGCAATCTGAGAACAGATATTTCGGATCCCTTTGAAGACTATAGGGCCAAAGGAAATATCCTCCGATAACAAAGAGAAAGAAGCTTTCTGAGAAACTTCGTTGTGTTCTGTGAAATCATCTCACAGAGTTACAGCTTTCCCCTCCAGAAGCCTTTAGCTAAGACAGTTCTTGTGGAATTTGCAAAGTGATAATTCGAAGCCCATAGAGCGCTATGGTAAAAAAGGAAATATCCTTAGATGAAACCGGGAAAGAGGCTTTCTGAGAAACTGCTTAGTGTTCTGTGAATTCATCTCCCAGAGTTACACCTTTCCCCTCAAGAAGACGCTCGCTAAGCCTGCTCTTGTGGAATTCGCAAAGTGATATTGGGATGCCCATAGAGGGCTATGGTGAAAAAGAAAATATCCTCAGAGAAAAACTGGTAAGAAGCTTTCTGAGAAACTGCTTTGTGATGTGTGACTTCCACTCAGAGTTACATCTGTATTTCGTGGATCTCTTTGCTAGCCTTATTTCTGTGCAATCTGAGAACAGATATTTCCGATCCCTTTGAAGACTATAGGGCCAAAGGAAATATCATCCGGTAACAAAGATAAAGAAGCTTTCCGAGAAACTTCTTTGTGTTCTGTGAAATCATCTCACAGAGTTACAGCTTTCCCCTCAGGAAGCCTTTCGCAAAGACAGTTCTTGTGGAATTTGCAAGGTGATATTTGGAACCCCATAGAGGGCTATGGTGAAAAAGGAAATATCCTGAGATGAAATCTGGAAAGATGCTTTCTGAGAAACTGCTTAGTGTTCTCTTAATTCATCTCACAGAGTTACAGCTTTCCCCTCAAGAAGACGCTGGCTAAGCCTGTTCTTGTGGAATTCTCAACGTGATATTGAGAAGCCCATAGAGGGCAATGGTGAAAAAGAAAATATTCTCAGAGAAAAACTGGAAAGAAGTTTCTGAGAAACTGCTTTGTGAGGTGTGATTTCCACTCACAGAGTTACATCTGTATATGGTGGATCTCTTTGCTAGCTTTATTTCTGTGGAATCTGAGAACAAATATGGAAATATCCTCAGATGAAATCTGGAAAGAAGCTTTCTGAGCAACTGCTTAGTGTTCTGTTAATTCATCTCACAGAGTTACAGCTTTCCCCTCAATAAGCCGCTCGCTAAGTCTGTTCTTGTGGAATTCCCAAAGTGATATTGGGAAGCCCAGAGAGGACTATGGTGAAAAAGTAAATATCCTCAGAGAAAAACTGGAAAGAAGCTTTCTGAGGAACTGCTTTGTGATATGTGACTTCCACTCACAGAGTTACGTCTGTATTTCGTTTATCTCTTTGGTAGCCTTATTTCTGTGGAATCAGAGAACAAATGTTTCGAATCCCTTTGAAGACTATAGGCCACAGGAACTATCCTCCGATAACAAAGGGAAAGAAGCTTTCCGATAAACTTCTTTGTGTTCTGTGAAGTCATCTCACAGAGTTACAGCTTTCCCCTCAAGAAGCCTTTAGCTAAGACAGTTCTTGAGGAATTTGCAAGGTGATATTTCGATGCCCATAGACGGCTATGGTGAAAAAGTAAATATCCTCAGAAGAAACCTCGAAAGAAGCTTTCTGAGAAACTGCGTTGTGATGTGTGAATTTCACTCTCAGGGTTACATCTGTATTTCGTGGATCTCCTTGCTAGCCTTATTTCTGTGGAATCTGAGAACAGATATTTCGGATCCATTTGAAGACTCTAGGGCCAAAGGAAATATTCTCCAATAACAAAGAGAAAGAAGCTTTCTGAGAAACTTCTTTGTTTTCTGTGAAATCATCTCACAGAGTTACAGCTTTCCCCTCAAGAGGCCTTTCCCTAAGACAGTTCTTGTGGAATTTGCAAAGTGATATTTGGAAGCCCATAGAGGGCTACGGTGAAAAAGGAAATATCCTCAGATGAAATCGGGAAAGAAGCTTTCTGAGAAAATGCTTAGTGTTCTGTGAATTCATCTCACAGAGTTACAGCTTTTCCCTCAAGAAGCCGCTCGGCAAGCCTGTTCTTGTGGCATTCGCAAAGTGATATTGGGAAGCACATAGAGGGCTATGGTGAAAAAAAATATATCCTCAGAGAAAAACTGGAAAGAAGCTCTGAGAAACTGCTTTGTGATGAGTGACTTCCACTCACAGAGTTACATCTGTATTTCGTGGATCTCTTTGCTAGCTTTATTTCTGTGGAATCTGAGAACAGATATGGAAATATCCTCACAAGAAATCTGGAAAAAACTTTCTGAGAAACTGCTTAGTGTTCTGTTAATTCATCTCACAGAGTTACAGCTTTCCCCTAAATAAGCCGCTCGCTAAGCCTGTTCTTGTGGAATTCGCAAAGTGATATTGGGAAGCCCATAGAGGGCTATGGTAAAAAAGAAAATATCCTCAGAGAAAACCAGGAAAGAAGCTTTCTGAGAAACTGCTTTGTGATGTGTGACTTCTTCTCACAGAGTTACGTCTGTATTTCGTGGATCTCTTTGCTAGCCTTATTTCTGTGGAATCTGAGAACACATGTTTCGAATCCCTTTGAAGACTATAGGCCAAAGGAACTATCCTCCGATAACAAAGAGAAAGAAGCTTTCCGAGAAACTTCTTTGTGTTCTGTGAAATCATCTCACAGAGTTACAGCTTTCTCTTCAAGAAGACTTTCACTAAGACAGTTCTTGTGGAATTTGCAGTGTGATATTTGGAAGCCCATAGAGAGCTATGGTGAAAAAGGCAATATCCTCAGATGAAATCTAGAAAAAGCTTTCTGAGAAACTGTTTAGTGTTCTGTGAATTCATCACACAGAGTTACAGCTTTCCCCTCAAGAAGCCGCTCGCTAAGCCTCTTCTTTTGGAATTCGCAAAGTGATATTAGGAAACCCTTAGAGGGCTATGGTGAAAAAGAAATTATCCTCAGAGAAAAACTGGAAAGAAGCTTTCTGAGAAACTGCTTTGTGATGTATGAATTCCACTCAGAGTTACATCTGTATTTCGTGGATCTCTTTGCTAGTCTTATTTCTGTGGAATTTGAGAACGGATATTTCGGATCCCTTTGAAGATTGTAGGGCCAAAGGAAATATCCACCGATAAGAAAGAGAAAGAAACTTTCGGAGAAACTTCTTCGTGTTTTGTGAAATCATCTCACAGAGTTACAGCTTTCCACTCAAGAAGCTTTTCACTAAGACCGTTCTTGTCGAATTTGCAAAGTGATTTTTGGAAGCCCCTAGAGGTGTATGTTGAGAAAGACAATATCCTAAGATGAAGACTGGAAAGAAGCTTTCTGAGAAAGTGCTCAGTGTTCTGTTAATTCATCACACACAGTTACAGCTTATCCCTTAAGAAGCCACTCACTAAGCCAGTTCATGTGGAATTCGCAAAGTGATGTTGTAAAGAACATAGATGGCTATGGTGAGAAAGAAAATATCCTCAGAGAAAAACTGGAAAGAAGATTTCTGAGAAACTGCTTTGTGATGTGTGACTTCCACTCACAGAGTTACATCTGTATTTCGTGGATCTCTTATCTAGCCTTATATCTGTGGAATCTGAGAACAGATATGGAAATATCCTCAGATGAAATCTGGATAGAAGCTTTCTGAGAAAACTGCTTAGTGTTCTTTTGATTCATCTCACAGAGTTACAGCTTTCCCCTCAAGAAGCCACTCGCTAAGCCTGTTCTTGTGGAATTTGCAAAGTGATATTTGGAAGCCCATAGAGGGCTATGTTGTAAAAGGAAATATTCTCAGATGAAAACTGGAAACGAGCTTTCTGAGAAACTGCTTAGTGTTCTGTGAATTCATCTCACAGAGTTACAGCTTTCCCCTTGGGAGGCCGCTCGCTAAGCCTGTTCTTGTGGAATTTGCAAAGTGATATTGGGAAGCCCATAGAGGTCTACGGTGAAAAAGAAAATATCCTCAGAGAAAAACGGGAAAGAAGCTTTCTGAGAAACTGCTTGGTGATGTGTGACTTCCACTCACAGAGTTACATCTGTATTTCTTGGATGTCTTTGATAGCCTTATTTCTATGGAATCTGAGGACAGATACTACGGATCCCTTTGAAGACTAAAGGGCCAAAGGAAATATCCTCCGATAACAAAGAGAAAGAAGCTTTCTGAGAAAGTTCTTCGTGTTCTGTGAAATCATCTCACAGAGTTACAGCTTTCCCCTCAAGAAGGCTTTCGCTAAGACAGTTCTTGTGGAATTTGCAAAGTGATATTTGGAAGCCCATAGAGGGCTATGGTGAAAAAGGAAATATCCTCACATGAAATCTGGAAAGAAGCTTTCTGAGAAACTGCTTTGTGATGTGTGACTTCCACTCAGAGTGTTACATCTGTATTTCGTGGATCTGTTTGCTAGCCTTATTTCTGTGGTATCTGAGAACAGATATTTCGGATCCCTTTGAAGACTATAGGTCCAAAGGAAATATCCTCTGATAAGAAAGAGAAAGACGCTTTCTGAGTAACTTCTTGGTGTTCTATGTAATCATCTCACAGAGTTACAGCTTTCCCCTCAAGAAGGCTTTCGCTAAGACAGTTCTTGTGGAATTTGCAAAGTGATATTTGGAAGCCTCTAGAGGGCTCTGGTGAAAAAGGAAATATCCTCAGATGGTATCTGGAAAGAAGCTTTCTGAGAAACTGCTTAGTGTTCTGTGAATTCATCTCACAGAGTTATAGCTTTCCCCTCAAGAAGCCGCTCACTAAGCCTCTTGATGTGGAATTCGCAAAGTGAATTTGGGAATCCCATAGAGGGCTATGGTGAAAAAGAAAATATCCTCAGAGAAAAACTGGAAAGAAGCTTTCTGAGAAACTGCGCTGTGATGTGTGAATTCCACTCACAGGGTTACATCTGTAATTCGTGGACCTCTTTGCTAGTCTTATTTCTGTGGAATCTGAGAACAGATATTTCGGATCCCTTTGAAGACTATAGGGCCAAAGGAAATATCCTCCGATAACAAAGAGAAAGAAGCTTTCTGAGAAACTCCTTTGTTTTCTGTGAAATCATTACACAGAGTTACAGCTTTCCCCTCAAGAGGCCTTTCCCTAAGACAGTTCTTTTGGAATTTGCAAAGTGATATTTGGAAGCCCATAGAGGGCTATGGTGAAAAAGGAAATATCCTCACATGAAATCTGGAAAGAAGCTTTCTGAGAAAATGCTTAGCGTTCTGTGAATTCATCTCACAGAGTTACAGCTTTTCCCTCAAGAAGCCGCTCGGCAAGCCTGTTCTTGTGGAATTCGCAAAGTGATATTGGGAAGCACATAGAGGGCTAGGGTGAAAAAGAAAATATCCTCAGAGAAAAACTGGAAAGAAGCTTTCTGAGAAACTGCTTTTTTATGTGTGACATCCCCTCACAGAGTTACGTCTGTATTTCGTGAATCTCTTTGCTGGCCTTATTTCTGTGGAATATGAGAACAGATGTTTCGGATCACTTTGAAGACTATAGGGCCAAAGGAAATATCCTCCGATACAAAGAGAAAGAAGCTTTCTGAGAAACTTCTTTGTGTTCTGTGAAATCATCTCACAGAGTCACAGCTTTCCCCTCAAAAAGCCTTTCGCTATGGCAGTTCTTGTGGAATTTGCAAAGTGATATTTCGATGCCCTTAGGGAGCTATGGTGATAAAGGAAATATCCTCAGATGAAATCTGGAAAGAAGCTTTCTGAGAAACTGCTTAGTGTTCTGTTACTTCATCTCCCAGAGTTACAGGTTTCCCCTCAAGAAGCCGCTCGCTAAGCCTGTTCTTCTGGAATTCGCAAAGTGATATTTGGAAGCCACTAGAGGGCTCTGACGAAAAAGAGTGTATCCTCAGAGAAAAGCTGGAAAGAAGTTTCTGAGAAACTGCTTTGTGATGTGTGACTTCCACTCACAGAGTTACATCTGTATTTCGTGGATCTCTATGCTGGCCTCATTTCTGTGGAATCTGAGAACAGATATTTCGGATCCCTTTGAAGACTATAGGGCCAAAGGAAATATCCTCCGATAACAAAGAGAAGGAAGCTTTCTAAGAAACTTCTTTGTGTTCTTTGAAATCATCTCACAGAATTACAGCTTTCACCTCTAGAAGCCTTTCGCTAAGTCAGTTCTTGTGGAATTTGCAAAGTGATATTTGAAAGCCCATAGAGTGCAATGGTGAAAAAGGAAATATCCTCAGAAGAAATCTGGAAAGAAGCTTTCTGAGAAACTGCTCAGTGTTCTGTTAATTCATCTCACAGAGTTACAGCTTTCCGCTCAAGAAGCCGCTTGCTAAGCCTGTTCTTGTGGAATTTGCAAAGTGATATTTGGAAGAGCCATACAGTTCTATGGTGAAAAAGAAAATATCCTCAGAGAAAAAGTGGAAAGAAGCTTTCTGAGAAACTGCTTTGTGATGTGTGACTTCCACTCCCAGAGTTACATCTGTATTTCGTAGATCTCTTTGCTAGCCTTATTTCTGTGGAATCGGAGAACAGATATTTCGGATCCCTTTGAAGACTGTAGGGCCAAAGGAAATATCCTCCGATAACAAAGAGAAAGAGGCTTTCTGAGAAACTTCCTTGTGTTCTGTGAAATCATCTCACAGAGTTACAGCTTTCCCCTCCAGAAGTCTTTGGCTAAGACAGTTCTTGAGGAATTTGCAAAGTGATATTTAGAAGCCCATAGAGGGCTATGGCGAAAAAGCAAATATCCTCTGATGAAATCTAGAAAGAAGTTTTCTGAGAAACTGCTTAGTGTTCTGTGAATTCATCTAACAGAGTTATATCTTTCCCCTCAAGAAGCCGCTCGCTAAGCCTGTTCTTGTAGAATTGCAAAGTGATATTGGGAAACCCATAGAGGGCTACGGTGAAAAAGAAAATATCCTCAGAGATAAACTGGAAAGAAGCTTTCTGAGAGACTGCTTTGTGATGTGTGACTTCCACTCACAGAGTTACATCTGTATTTGGTGGATCTCTATGCTGGCCTTATTTCTGTGGAATCTGAGAACAGATATTTCGGATAACTTGGAAGACTAACCGGCCAAGGAAATATCCTCCAATAACAAAGAGAAAGAAGCTTTCTGAGAAACTTCTTTGTGTTCTGTGAAATCATCTCACAGAGTTACAGCTTTCACCTCAAGAAGCCGTACGCTAAGTCAGTTCTTGTGGAATTTGTAAAGTGATATTTGAAAGCCCATAGAGTGCTATGGTGAAAAAGGAAATATCCTCAGATGAAATCTGGAAAGAAGCTATCTGAGAATCTGCTCAGTGTTCTGTAAATTCATCTCACATAGTTACAGGTTTCCGCTCAAGAAGCCGCTTGCTAAGCCTGTTCTTGTGGAATTTGCAAAGTGATATTGGGAAGCCCATACAGTTCTATGGTGAAATAGAAAATATCCTCAGAGAAAAAGTGGAAAGAAGCTTTCTGAGAAACTGCTTTGTGATGTGTGACTTCCACTCACATAGTTACATCTGTATTTCGTAGATCTCTTTGTTAGCCTTATTTCTGTGGAATCTGAAAACAGATATTTCGCATCCCTTTGAAGACTCTAGGGCCAAAGGAAATATCATCCGATAACAAAGAGAAAGAGGCTTTCTGAGAAACCTCTTTGTGTTCTGTGAAATCATCTCACAGAGTTACAGCTTTCCCCTCTAGAAGCTTTTGGCTAAGACAGTTCTTGAGGAATTTACAAAGTGATATTTGGAAGCCCATAGAGGGCTATGTCGAAAAAGGAAATATCCTCTGATGAAATCTAGAAAGAAGCTTTCTGAGAAACTGCTTAGTGTACTGTGAATTCTTCTAACAGAGTTACAGCTTTCCCCTCAAGAAGCCGCTCGTTAAGCCTGTTCTTATGGAATTGCAAAGTGATATTGGAAGCCCATAGAGGGCTACGGTGAAAAAGAAAATATCCTCAGAGAAAAACTGGAAAAAAGCTTTCTGAGAAACTGCTTTGTGATGTGTGACTTCCACTCACAGAGTTACATCTGTATTTCGTGGATCTCTTTGCTACTCTTATTTCTGTGGAATCTGAGAACAGATATTTCGGATCCCTTTGAAGACTATAGGGCCAAAGGAAATATCCTTCGATAACAAAGAGAAAGAAGCTTTCTGAGAAACTCCTTTGTGTTCTGTGAAATCATCTCACAGAGTTACAGCTTTCCCCTCAAGATGCCATTCGCTAAGACATTTCTTGTGGAGTAGGGAAAGTGATATTTCGATGTCCATAGAGGGCTATGGTCAAAAAGGAAATATCCTCAGATGAAATCTGTAAAGAAGCTTTCTGAGAAACTGCTTAGTGTTCTCTGAATTCATCTCACAGAGTTACAGCTTTCCCTACAAGAAGCCGCTCGCTAAGCCTGTTCTTGTGAAATTCGCGAAGTGATATTGGGAAGCCCATAGAGGGCTATGGTGAAAAAGAAAATATCCTCAGAGAAAAACTGGAAAGAAGCTTTATGAGAAACTGCTATGTGATGGGTGACTTCCACTCCAAGAGTTACATCTGTATTTCGTGGATCTCTTTGCTGGCCTTATTCCTGTGGAATCTGAGAACAGATATTTCGGATCCCTTTGAAGACTATAGGGCCAAAGGAAGTATCCTCCGATAACAAAGAGAAAGAAGCTTTCTGAGAAACTTCTTTGTGTTCTGTGAAATCATCTCACAGAGTTGCAGCTTTCCCCTCAAGAAGCCTTTCGCTAAGGCAGTTCTTGTAGAATTTGCAAGGTGATATTTGGAAGCCCAGAGAGGGCTATGGTGAAAAAGGAAATATCCTCAGATGAAATCTGGAAAGAATCTTTCTGAGAAACTGCTTAGTGTTCTTTAATTCAACTCACAAAGTTACAGCTTTCCCCTCAAGAAGCTGCTCCCTAAGCATTGTTCTTGTGGAATTCACAAATTGATATTGGGAAGCCCATAGAGGCCTATGGTGAAAAAGAAAATATCTTCACAGAAAAAATGGAAAGAAGTTTTCTGAGAAACTGCTTTGTGTTGGACGTCTTCCACTCAGAGAGTTACATCTGTATTTCGTGGATCTCTTTGCTCGCCTTATTTCTGTGGAATCTGAGAACAGATATTTCGGATCCCTTTGAAGACTAAAGGGTCAAAGGAAATATCCTCCGATAACAAAGAGAAAGAAGCTTTCTTAGAAACTTCTTTGTGTTCAGTGAAATCATCTCACAGAGTTACAGCTTTCCCCTCAAGAAGGCTTTCGCGACGACAGTTCTTGTGGAATTTGCAAAGTGATATTTGGAAGCCCATAGAGTGCTATGGTGAAAAAGGAAATATGCTCAGATGAAATATGGAAAGAAGCTTTCTGAGAAACTGCTTAGTGTTCTGTTCATTCATCTCACAGAGTTACAGCTTTTCCCTCAAGAAGCCGCTCGGTAAGCCTGTTCTTTTGGAATTCACAAAGTGATATTTGGAAGCCCATAGAGGGCTAAGGTGAAAAAGAAAATATCCGCAGAGAAAAACTGGAAAGAAGCTTTCTGAGAAACTTCTTTGTGATGTGTGACTTGCACTCAAAGAGTTACATCTGTATTTCGTGGATCTCTTTGCTGGCCTTATTTCTGTGGAATCTGAGAACAGATATTTCGGATACCTTTGAAGACTATAGGGCCAAAGGAAGTATCCTCCAATAACAAAGAGAAAGAAGCTTTCTGAGAAACTTCATTGGGTTCTGTGAAATCATCTCACAGAGTTACAGCTTTCCGCTCAAGAAGCCTTTCCCTAAGACAGTTCTTGTGGAATTTGCAAAGTGATATCTGGAAGCCCATAGAGGGCTTCGGTGAAAAAGGAAATAACCTCAGATGAAATCTGGAAAGAAGCTTTATGAAAAACTGCTTAGTGTTCTGTTAATTCATCTCACAGCATTGCAGCTTATCCCTCAAGAAGCCACTCGCTAAGCCTGCTCTTGTGGAATTCGCAAAGTGATATTGGGAAGCCCATAGAAGTCTATGCCGAAAAGAAAATATCCTTAGAGACAAACTGGAAAGAAGCTTTCTGAGAAACAGTTTTGTGATGTGTGAATTCCACTCACAGAGTTACATCTGTATTTCGTGTTTCTCTTTGTTAGCCTTTTTTCTGTGGAATCTGAGAACAGATATTTCGGATCCCTTTGAAGAGTATAGGGCCAAAGGAAATATCCTCCGATAACAAAGAGAAAGAAGCTTTCTGAGAAACTTCTTTTGTTCTGTGAAATCATCTCACAGAGTTACAGCATTCCCCTCAAGAAGCCTTTCGCTAAGACTGTTCTTGTGGAATTTGCAAAGTGATATTTGGAAGCACGTAGAGGGCTGTGGTGAAAACGGAAATGTCCTCAGATGAAATCTGGAAAGAAGATTTCTGAGAAACTGCTTAGTGTTCTGCTAATTCATCTCACAGAGTTTCAGCTTTCCAATCAAGAAGCCGCTCGCTAAGCCGCTTCTTGTGGAATTCGCAAAGTGATATTGGGAAGCCAATAGAGGGCTATGGTGAAAAAGAAAATATCCTCAGAGAAAAACTGGAAAGAAGCTGTCTGAGAAACTGCTTTGTGAATTGTGACTTCCACTCACAGAGTTACATCTGTATTTCGTGGATGTCTTCGCTAGCCTTTTTTCTGTGGAATCTGAGAACAGATATTTGGGATCCCTTTGAAGACTATAGGCCCAAAGGAAATATCCTCCGATGACAAAGAGAAAGAAGCTTTCTGAGAAACTTCTTGGTGTTCTGTGAAATCATCTCACAGAGTTACAGCTTTTCCCTCAAGAAGCCTTTCGCTATGACAGTTCTTGTGGAATTTGCAAAGTGATAATTGGAGGACCCTAGAGGGCTATGTTGAAAAAGGCAATATCCTCAGATGAAATCTGGAAAGAAGCTTTCTGAGAAACTCTTTGTGATGTATGACTTCCACTCACAGAGTTACATCTGTATTTCGTGGATCTCTTTGCTAGCCTTATTTCTGTGGAATCTGAGAACAGATATTTCGAACCCTTTGAAAACTATAGGGTCAAAGGAAATATCCTCCGATAACAAAGAGAAAGAATCTTTCTGAGAAACTTCTTTGTGTTCTGTGAAATCTTCTCACAGAGGTACAGCTTTCCCCTCAAGAAAACTTTCGCTACCACAGTTCTTGTGGAATTTGCAAAGTGATATTTGGAAGCCCATAGAGGGCTATGGTGAAAAAGGAAATATCCTCACATGAAATCTGGAAAGAAGCTTTCTGAGAAAATGCTTAGTGTTCTGTGAATTCATCTCACAGAGTTACAGCTTTTCCCTCAAGAAGCCGCTCGGCAAGCCTGTTCTTGTGGAATTCGCAAAGTGATATTGGGAAGCACATAGAGGGCTATGGTGAAAAAAAAAATATCCTCAGAGAAAAACTGGAAAGAAGCTCTGAGAAACTGCTTTGTGATGAGTGACTTCCACTCACAGAGTTACATCTGTATTTCGTGGATCTCTTTGCTAGCTTTATTTCTGTGGAATCTGAGAACAGATGTGGAAATATCCTCACAAGAAATCTGGAAAAAAGCTTTCTGAGAAACTGCTTAGTGTTCTGTTAATTCATCTCACAGAGTTACAGCTTTCCCCTAAATAAGCCGCTCGCTAAGCCTGTTCTTGTGGAATTCGCAAAGTGATATTGGGAAGCCCATAGAGGGCTATGGTAAAAAAGAAAATATCCTCAGAGAAAACCAGGAAAGAAGCTTTCTGAGAAACTGCTTTGTGATGTGTGACTTCTTCTCACAGAGTTACGTCTGTATTTCGTGGATCTCTTTGCTAGCCTTATTTCTGTGGAATCTGAGAACACATGTTTCGAATCCCTTTGAAGACTATAGGCCAAAGGAACTATTCTCCGATAACAAAGAGAAAGAAGCTTTCCGAGAAACTTCTTTGTGTTCTGTGAAATCATCTCACAGAGTTACAGCTTTCTCTTCAAGAAGCCTTTCACTAAGACAGTTCTTGTGGAATTTGCAGTGTGATATTTGGAAGCCCATAGAGAGCTATGGTGAAAAAGGCAATATCCTCAGATGAAATCTAGAAAAAGCTTTCTGAGAAACTGTTTAGTGTTCTGTGAATTCATCACACAGAGTTACAGCTTTCCCCTCAAGAAGCCGCTCGCTAAGCCTCTTCTTGTGGAATTCGCAAAGTGATATTAGGAAACCCTTAGAGGGCTATGGTGAAAAAGAAATTATCCTCAGAGAAAAACTGGAAAGAAGCTTTCTGAGAAACTGCTTTGTGATGTATGACTTCAACTCACAGAGTTACATCTGTATTTCGTGGATCTCTTTGCTAGACTTATTTCTGTGGAATTTGAGAACGGATATTTCGGATCCCTTTGAAGATTGTAGGGCCAAAGGAAATATACACCGATAAGAAAGAGAAAGAAGCTTTCGGAGAAACTTCTTCGTGTTTTGTGAAATCATCTCACAGAGTTACAGCTTTCCACTCAAGAAGCCTTTCGCTAAGACCGTTCTTGTCGAATTTGCAAAGTGATTTTTGGAAGCCCCTAGAGGGGTATGGTGAGAAAGGCAATATCCTAAGATGAAGACTGGAAAGAAGCTTTCTGAGAAAATGCTCAGTGTTCTGTAAAATCATCACACACAGTTACAGCTTATCCCTTAAGAAGCCGCTCACTAAGCCAGTTCTTGTGGAATTCGCAAAGTGATATTGGGAAGCCCATAGAGGGCTATGGTGAAAAAGAAAATATCCTCAGAGAAAAACTGGAAAGAAGCTTTCTGAGAAACTGCTTTGTGATGAGCGACTTCCACTCACAGAGTTACATCTGTATTTCGTGGATCTATTTACTAGCTTTATTTCTGTGGAATCTGAGAACAGATATGGAAATATCCTCACAAGAAATCTGGAAAAAAGCTTTCTGAGAAACTGCTTAGTGTTCTGATAATTCATCTCACAGAGTTACAGCTTTCCCCTAAATAAGCCGCTCGCTAAGCCTGTTCTTGTGGAATTCGCAAAGTGATATTGGGAAGCCCATAGAGGGCTATGGTAAAAAAGAAAATATCCTCAGAGAAAACCAGGAAAGAAGCTTTCTGAGAAACTGCTTTGTGATGTGTGACTCTTTCTCACAGAGTTACGTCTGTATTTCGTGGATCTCTTTGCTAGCCTTATTCTTGTGGAATCTGAGAACAGATATTTCGGATCCCTTTGAAGACTATAGGGTTAAAGGAAATATCCTCCGATAACAAAGAGATAGAAGCTTTTTGAGGAACTTCTTTGTGTTCTCTGAAATCATCTCACAGAGTTACTGCTTTTCCCTCAAGAAGCCTTTCGCGACGACAGTTCTTGTGGAATTTGCAAGGTGATATATGGCAGCTCATAGAGGTCTATGGTGAAAAAGGAAATATCCTCAGATGAAATCTGGAAAGAAGCTTTATGAGAAAATGCTTAGTGTTCTGTGAATTCATCTCACAGAGTTACAGCTTTTTCCTCAAGAAGCCGCTCGGCAAGCCTGTTCTTGGGGAATTCGGAAAGTGATATTGGGAAGCCCATAGAGGGCTACGGTGAAAAAGAAAATATCCTCAGAGAAAAACTGGAAAGTAGCTCTGAGAAACTGCTTTGTGATGGGTGACTTCCACTCAGAGTTACATCTGTATTTCGTGTATCTCTTTGCTAGCCTTATTTCTGTGCAATCTGAGAACAGATATTTCGGATCCCTTTGAAGACTATAGGGCCAAAGGAAATATCCTCCGATAACAAAGAGAAAGAAGCTTTCTGAGAAACTTCTTTGTGTTCTGTGAAATCATCTCACAGAGTTACAGCTTTCCCCTCCAGAAGCCTTTAGCTAAGACAGTTCTTGTGGAATTTGCAAAGTGATAATTCGATGCCCATAGAGCGCTATGGTAAAAAAGGAAATATCCTTAGATGAAACTGGGAAAGAAACTTTCTGAGAAACTGCTTAGTGTTCTGTGAATTCATCTCCTAGAGTTACACCTTTCCCCTCAAGAAGACGCTCGCTAAGCCTGCTCTTGTGGAATTCGCAAAGTGATATTGGGAAGCCCATAGAGGGCTATGGTGAAAAAGAAAATATCCTCAGAGAAAAACTGGTAAGAAGCTTTCTGAGAAACTGCTTTGTGATGTGTGACTTCCTCTCAGAGTTACATCTGTATTTCGTGGATCTCTTTGCTAGCCTTATTTCTGTGCAATCTGAGAACAGATATTTCCGATCGCTTTGAAGACTATAGGGCCAAAGGAAATATCATCCGGTAACAAAGATAAAGAAGCTTTCCGAGAAACTTCTTTGTGTTCTGTGAAATCATCTCGCAGAGTTACAGCTTTCCCCTCAGGAAGCCTTTCGCAAAGACAGTTCTTGTGGAATTTGCAAGGTGATATTTGGAACCCCATAGAGGGCTATGGTGAAAAAGGAAATATCCTTAGATGAAATCTGGAAAGATGCTTTCTGAGAAACTGCTTAGTGTTCTGTTAATTCATCTCACAGAGTTACAGCTTTCCCCTCAAGAAGACGCTGGCTAAGCCTGTTCTTGTGGAATTCTCAACGTGATATTGAGAAGCCCATAGAGGGCAATGGTGAAAAAGAAAATATTCTCAGAGAAAAACTGGAAAGAAGTTTCTGAGAAACTGCTTTGTGAGGTGTGATTTCCACTCACAGAGTTACATCTGTATATGGTGGATCTCTTTGCTAGCTTTATTTCTGTGGAATCTGAGAACAAATATGGAAATATCCTCAGATGAAATCTGGAAAGAAGCTTTCTGAGCAACTGCTTAGTGTTCTGTTAATTCGTCTCACAGAGTTACAGCTTTCCCCTCAATAAGCCGCTCGCTAAGTCTGTTCTTGTGGAATTCCCAAAGTGATATTGGGAAGCCCACAGAGGACTATGGTGAAAAACTAAATATCCTCAGAGAAAAACTGGAAAGAAGCTTTCTGAGGAACTGCTTTGTGATATGTGACTTCCACTCACAGAGTTACGTCTATATTTCGTTTATCTCTTTGGTAGCCTTATTTCTGTGGAATCAGAGAACAAATGTTTCGAATCCCTTTGAAGACTATAGGCCACAGGAACTATCCTCCGATAACAAAGGGAAAGAAGCTTTCCGATAAACTTCTTTGTGTTCTGTGAAGTCATCTCACAGTGTTACAGCTTTCCCCTCAAGAAGCCTTTAGCTAAGACAGTTCTTGAGGAATTTGCAAGGTGATATTTCGATGCCCATAGACGGCTATGGTGAAAAAGTAAATATCCTCAGAAGAAACCTCGAAAGAAGTTTTCTTAGAAACTGCGTTGTGATGTGTGAATTTCACTCTCAGGGTTACATCTGTATTTCGTGGATCTCCTTGCTAGCCTTATTTCTGTGGAATCTGAGAACAGATATTTCGGATCCCTTTGAAGACTCTAGGGCCAAAGGAAATATTCTCCGATAACAAAGAGAAAGAATCTTTCTGAGAAACTTCTTTGTTTTCTGTGAAATCATCTCACAGAGTTACAGCTTTCCCCTCAAGAGGCCTTTCCCTAAGACAGTTCTTGTGGAATTTGCAAAGTGATATTTGGAAGCCCTTAGAGGGCTACGGTGAAAAAGGAAATATCCTCAGATGAAATCGGGAAAGAAGCTTTCTGAGAAAATGCTTAGTGTTCTGTGAATTCATCTCACAGAGTTACAGCTTTTCCCTCAAGAAGCCGCTCGGCAAGCCTGTTCTTGTGGAATTCGCAAAGTGATATTGGGAAGCACATAGAGGGCTATGGTGAAAAAAAAAATATCCTCAGAGAAAAACTGGAAAGAAGCTCTGAGAAACTGCTTTGTGATGAGTGACTTCCACTCACAGAGTTACATCTGTATTTCGTGGATCTCTTTGCTAGCTTTATTTCTGTGGAATCTGAGAACAGATATGGAAATATCCTCACCAGAAATCTGGAAAAAAGCTTTCTGAGAAACTGCTTAGTGTTCTGTTAATTCATCTCACAGAGTTACAGCTTTCCCCTAAATAAGCCGCTCGCTAAGCCTGTTCTTGTGGAATTCGCAAAGTGATATTGGGAAGCCCATAGAGGGCTATGGTAAAAAAGAAAATATCCTCAGAGAAAACCAGGAAAGAAGCTTTCTGAGAAACTGCTTTGTGATGTGTGACTTCTTCTCACAGAGTTACGTCTGTATTTCGTGGATCTCTTTGCTAGCCTTTTTTCTGTGGAATCTGAGAACACATGTTTCGAATCCCTTTGAAGACTATAGGCCAAAGGAACTATCCTCCGATAACAAAGAGAAAGAAGCTTTCCGAGAAACTTCTTTGTGTTCTGTGAAATCATCTCACAGAGTTACAGCTTTCTCTTCAAGAAGCCTTTCACTAAGACAGTTCTTGTGGAATTTGCAGTGTGATATTTGGAAGCCCATAGAGAGCTATGGTGAAAAAGGCAATATCCTCAGATGAAATCTAGAAAAAGCTTTCTGAGAAACTGTTTAGTGTTCTGTGAATTCATCACACAGAGTTACAGCTTTCCCCTCAAGAAGCCGCTCGCTAAGCCTCTCTTCTTGTGGAATTCGCAAAGTGATATTAGGAAACCCTTAGAGGGCTATGGTGAAAAAGAAATTATCCTCAGAGAAAAACTGGAAAGAAGCTTTCTGAGAAACTGCTTTGTGATGTATGAATTCCACTCACAGAGTTACATCTGTATTTCGTGGATCTCTTTGCTAGCCTTATTTCTGTGGAATTTGAGAACGGATATTTCGGATCCCTTTGAAGATTGTAGGGCCAAAGGAAATATCCACCGATAAGAAAGAGAAAGAAGCTTTCGGAGAAACTTCTTCGTGTTTTGTGAAATCATCTCACAGAGTTACAGCTTTCCACTCAAGAAGCCTTTCGCAAAGACCGTTCTTGTCGAATTTACAAAGAGATTTTTGGAAGCCCCTAGAGGGGTATGGTGAGAAAGGCAATATCCTAAGATGAAGACTGGAAAGAAGCTTTCTGAGAAAGTGCTCAGTGTTCTGTTAATTCATCACACACAGTTACAGCTTATCCCTTAAGAAGCCGCTCACTAAGCCAGTTCTTGTGGAATTCGCAAAGTGATATTGGGAAGCCCATAGAGGGCTATGGTGAAAAAGAAAATATCCTCAGAGAAAAACTGGAAAGAAGCTTTCTGAGAAACTGCTTTGTGATATGTGACTTCCACTCACAGAGTTACATCTGTATTTCGTGGATATCTTTGCTAGCCTTATTCCTGTGGAATCTGAGAACAGATATTTCGGATCCCTTTGAAGACTATAGGGTTAAAGGAAATATCCTCCGATAACAAAGAGATAGAAGCTTTTTGAGGAACTTCTTTGTGTTCTCTGAAATCATCTCACAGAGTTACTGCTTTTCCCTCAAGAAGCCTTTCGCGACGACAGTTCTTGTGGAATTTGCAAGGTGATATTTGGCAGCTCATAGAGGTCTATGGTGAAAAAGGAAATATCCTCAGATGAAATCTGGAAAGAAGCTTTATGAGAAAATGCTTAGTGTTCTGTGAATTCATCTCACAGAGTTACAGCTTTTTCCTCAAGAAGCCGCTCGGCAAGCCTGTTCTTGGGGAATTCGGAAAGTGATATTGGGAAGCCCATAGAGGGCTAAGGTGAAAAAGAAAATATCCTCAGAGAAAAACTGGAAAGTAGCTCTGAGAAACTGCTTTGTGATGAGTGACTTCCACTCAGAGTTACATCTGTATTTCATGGATCTCTTTGCTAGCCTTATTTCTGTGGAATCTGAGAACAGATATTTCGGATTACTTTGAAGACTATAAGGCCAAAGGAAATATCCTCCAATAACAAAGAGAAAGAAGCTTTCTGAGAAACTTCTTTGTGTTCTCTGAAATCATCTCACAGAGTTACAGCTAGCCCCTCAAGAAGCCTTTCGCTAAGAAAGTTCTTGTGGAATTTGCAAAGTGATATTTGGAAGCCCATAGAGGGCTATGTGGAAAAGGAAATATCCTCAGATGAAATCTGGAAAGAATCTTTCTGAGAAACTGCTTAGTGTTCTGTGAATTCATCTCACAGAGTTACATCTTTCCCCTCAAGAAGCCGCGCGCTAAGCCTGTTTTAGTAGAATTCGCAAAGTGATATTGGGAAGCCCATAGAGGACTATGTTGAAAAAGAAAATATCTTCAGAGAAAAACCGGAAATAAGCTTTCTGAGATACTGCTTTGTGATGTGTGACTTCCACTCACAGAGTTACATGTGAATTTCGTGGATCGCTTTGCTAACCTTATTTCTGTGGAATCTGAGAACAGATATTTCGGATCCCTTTGAAGACTCTAGGGCCAAATGAAATATCCTCCGATAACAAAGAGAAAGAAGCTTTCTGAGAAACTTCCTGGTGTTCTGTGAAATCATCTCACAGAGTTACAGCTTTCCTCTCAAGAAGCCTTTCCCTAAGACAGTTCTTGTGGTATTTGCAAAGGGATATTTGGAAACCCTTAGAGGGCTACGGTGAAAAAGGCAATATCCTCAGATGAAATCTGGAAAGAAGCTTTCTGTGAAACTGCTTAGTGTTCTGTGAATTCCTCTCACAGAGTTACAGCTTTCCCCTGAAGAAGCCGCTCGCTAAGCCTGTTCTTGTGGAATTCGCAAAGTGATATTGGGAAGCCCGTAGAGGGCTATGGTGTAAAAGAAAATACCCTCAGAGAAAAACTGGAAAGAAGCTTTCTGAGAAACTGCTTTGTGATGTGTGACTTCCACTCACAGAGTTACATCTGCATTTCGTGAATCTCTTTGCTAGCCTTATTTCTGTGGAATCTGAGAACAGATATTTCGGATCCCTTTGAAGACTATAGGGCCAAAGGAAATATCCTGCGATAACAAAGAGAAAGAAGCTTTCTGAGAAACTTCTTTGTGTTCTGTGAAATCATCTCACAGAGTTACAGCTTTCCCCTTAAGAAGCCTTTCGCTAAGACAGTTCTTGTGGAATTTGCAAAGTAATGTTTTGAAGCCCGTAGAGGGCTATGGTGAAAAGGGAAATATCCTCAGATGAAATTGGAAAGAAGCTTTCTGAGAAACTGCTTAGTGTTCTGTGAATTTTTCTCACAGAGTTAGAGCTTTCCCCTCAAGAAGCCGCTCGCTAAGCCTGTTCTTGTGGAATTCGCAAAGTGATATTTGTAAGCCCATAGAGGGCTGTGATGAAAAAGAAATTATCCTCAGAGAAAAACTGGAAAGAAGCTTTTTGAGAAACTGCTTTGTGATGTGCGACTTCCACTCGTAGAATTACATCAGTATTTCGTGGATCTCTTTGCTAGCCTTATTCCTTTGGAATCTGAGAACAGATATTTCGGATCCTTTGAAGACTATAGGGCCTAAGGAAATATCCTCCGATAACAAAGAGAAAGAAGCTTTCTGAGAAACTTCTTTGTGTTCTCTGAAATCATCTCACAGAGTTACAGCTATCCCCTCAAGAAGCCTTTCGCTAAGACAGTTCTTGTGGAATTTGCAAAGTGATATTTGGAAGCCCATAGAGGGCTATGGTGAAAAAGGAAATATCCACAGATGAAAACTGGAAAGAAGCTTTCTGAGAAACTGCTTAGTGTTCTGTGAATTCATCTCTCAGAGTTACAGCTTTCCTCTCAAGAAGCCACTCGCTAAGCCTGTTCTTGTGGAATTCGCAAAGTGATATTGGGAAGCCCGTAGAGGGCTACGGTGAAAAAGAAAATATCCTCAGAGAAAAATTGGAAAGAAGCTTTCTGAGAAACTTCTTTGTGATGTGTGACTTCCACTCATGGAGTTACTTCTGTATTTCGTGGATACCCTTGCTAGCCTTATTTCTGTGGAATCTGAGAACAGATATTTCGGATCCCTTTGAAGACTATAGGGCCAAAGGAAATATCCTCCGATAACAAAGAGAAAGAAGCTTTCTGAGAAACTTCTTGGTGTTCTGTGAAATCAGCTCACAGGGTTACAGCTTTCCCCTCAAGAAGCCTTTTGCTAAGACAATTCTTGTGGAATTTGCAAAGTGATATTTTGAAGCCCGTAGAGGGATATGGTGACAAAGGAAGTATCCTCAGATGAAATCTGGAAAGAAGCTTTTTGAGAAACTGCTTAGTGTTCTGTTAATTCATCTCACAGAGTTACATCTGTATTTCGTAGATCTCTTTGCTAACCTTATTTCTGTGGAATCTGAGAACAGATATTTGTGATCCTTTGAAGACTATAGGGTCGAAGGAAATATCCTCCGGTAACAAAGAGAAAGAAGCTTCTTGAGAAACTTCTTTGGGTTCGGTGATATCTTCTCACAGAGTTACAGCTTTCTCCTCAAGAAGCCTTTCGCTAAGACAGTTCTTGTGGAATTGCCAAAGTGATATTTGGAAGCCCATAGAGGGCTATGGTGAAAAAGGAAATATCCTCAGATGAAATCTGGAAAGAAGCTTTCTGAGAAACTGCTCAGTGTTCTGTTAATTCATCTCACAGAGTTACATCTGTTTTTCGTGGATCTCTTTGCTAGCATTATTTCTGTGGAATCTGAGAACAGATATTTCGGATCCCTTTGAAGACTCTAGGGCCAAAGGAAATATCCTCAGATAACAAAGAGAAAGAAGCATTCTGTGAAACTTCTTTGTGTTCTGTGAAATCATCACACAGAGTTACAGCTTTCCCCTCAAGAAGCCTTTCAAGAAGTCAATTCTTGTGGATTTGGCAAAGTGATATTTGGAAGCCCATGGAGGGCTATGGTGAAAAAGGAAATATCCTCAGATGAAATCTGGAAAGAAGCTTTCTGAGAAAATGCTTAGCGTTCTGCTAATTCATCTCACAGAATTACATCTGTATTTCGTGGATCTCCTTGCTAGCCTTATTTCTGTGGAATCTGAGAAAAGATATTTCGGATCCCTTTGAAGACTATAGGGCCAAAGGAAATATCCTCCGATAACAAAGAGAAAGAAGCTTTCTTTGAAACTTCTTTCTGTTCTGTGTAATCATCTCACAGTGTTACAGCATTCCCCACAAGAAGCCTTTCGCTAAGACAGATCTTGTGGAATTTGCAAAGTGATATTTGGAAGCCCCTAGAGGGCTATGGTGAAAAAGGAAATATCCTCAGAAGAAATCTGGGAAGAACCTTTCTGAGAAACTGCTTAGTGTTCTGTTATTTCATTTCACAGAGTAACATCTGTATTTCGTGGATCTCTTTGCTAGCATTATTTCTGTGGAATCTGAGAACAGGTATTTCGGATCCCTTTGAAGACTCTAGGGCCAAATGAAATATCTTACGATAACAAAGAGAAAGAAGCATTCTGTGAAACTTCTTTGTGTTCTGTGAAATCATCTCACAGAGTTACAGCTTTCCCCGAAAGAAGCCTTTCGCTACGACAGTTCTTGTGGAATTGGCAATGTGATATTTGGAAGCCCTTAGAGATCCATGGTGAAAAAGGAAATATCCTCAGATGAAATATGGAAAGAAGCTTTCTGAGAAACTGCTTAGCGTTCTGTTAATTCATCTCACAGAGTTACAACTTTATTTCGTGGATCTCTTTGCTAGCCTTATTTCTGTGGAATCTGAGAACAGATATTTCAGATCCCTTTGAAGACTATAGGGCCAAAGGAAATATCCTCCGATAACAAAGCGAAAGAAGCTTTCTGAGAAACTTCTTTGTGTTCTGTGAAATCATCCCACAAAATTACATCTTTCCCCCCAAGAAGCCTTTCGCTAAGACACTTCTTGTGGAATTCGCGAGGTGATACTTGGAAGCCCATAGAGGGCTATGGTGAAAAAGGAAATATCCTCAGATGAAATCTGGAAAGAAGCTTTCTGAGAAACTGCTTAGTGTTCTGTTAATTCATCTAACAGAGTTACATCTGTTTTTCGAGGATTTCTTTGCTAGCATTATTTCTGTGGAATCTGAGAACAGATATTTCGGATCCTTTGAAGACTATAGGGCCAAAGGAAATATCCTCCGATAACAAAGAGAAAGAAGCTTTCTGAGAAACTTCGTTGTGTTAGGTGAAATCATCTCACAGAGTTACAGCTTTCACCTCAAGACGCCTTTCGCTAACACAATTCTTGTGGAATTTGCAAAGTGATATTTGGAAGTCCATAGAGGGCTTTGTTGAAAAAGGAAATATCCTCAGATGAAATCTGGAAAGAAGCTTTCTGAGAAACTGCTTAGTGTTCTGTTAATTCATCTCACACAGTTACATCTGTATTTCGTGGATCTCTTTGCTAGCCTTAATTCTGTGGAATCTGAGAACTAATATTTCGGATCCCTTTGAAGACTATAGGGCCAAAGGAAATATCCTCCGATAACACAGAGAAAGAAGCTTTCTGAGAAACTTCTTTGTGTTCTGTGAAATCATCTCACTGAGTTACAGCTTACCCCACAAGAAGCCTTTCGCTGAGACAGTTCTTGTGGAATTGGCAAAGTGATATTTGGAAGCCCTTAGAGGGCTATGGTGAAAATGGAAATATTCTCAGATGAAATCTGGAAGAGGCTTTCTGAGAAACTGCTTAGTGTTCTGTTAATTCATCCCACAGAGTTACATCTGTATTTCATGGATCTCTTTGCTAGCCTTATTTCTGTGGAATCTGAGAACAGATATTTCGGATCCCTTTGAAGACTATAGACCAAAGGAAATATCCTCCGATAACAAAGACAAAGAAGCTTTCTGAGAAACTTCTTTGTGTTCTGTGAAATCATCTCACAGAGATACAGCTTTCCCCTCAAGGAGCCTTTCGCTAAGACAGTTCTTGTGGAATTGGCAAAGTGGTATTTGGAAGCCCGAAGTGGGCTACGGTGAAAAAGGAAATATCCTCAGATGAAATCTGGAAAGAAGCTTTCTGAGAAAGTGCTTAGTGTTCTGTTAATTCATCTCACAGTGTTACATCTGTATTTCGTTGATCCCTTTGCTAGCCTTATTTCTGTGGAATCTGAGAACAGATATTTCGGATCCCTTTGAAGACTATAGGGACAAAGGAAATATCCTCCGATATCAAAGAGAAAGAAGCTTTCTGAGAAACTTCTTTGTGTTCTGTGAAATCATCTCACAGAGTTAGAGCTTTCCCCTCAAGGAGCCTTTCGCTAAGACAGTTCTTGTGGAATTGGCAAGTGATATTTGGAAGCCCATAGAGCGCTATGGTGAAAAAGGCAGTATCCTCAGTTGAAATCTGGAAAGAAGCTTTCTGAGAATTTGCTTAGTGTTCTGTTAATTCATCTCACAGTGTTACATCTGTATTTCGTGGATCTCTTTGCTAGCCTTATTTCTGTGGAATCTGAGAACAGATATTTCGGATCCCTTTGAAGACTATAGGGCCAAAGGAAATATCCTCCGATAACAAAGAGAAAGAAGCTTTCTGAGAAACTTCTTTGTGTTCTGTGAAAGCATCTCACAGAGTTACAGGTTTTCCCTTAAGTAGCCTTTCGCTATGACAGTTTTCGTGGAATTGGCAAAGTGATATTTGGAAGCCCAAGGAGGGCTATGGTGAAAAAGGAAATATCCTCAGATGAAATCTGGAAAAAAGCTTTCTGAGAAACTGCTTAGTGTTCTGTTAATTCATCTCACAGAGTTACATCTGTATGTCGTGGATCTCTTTGCTAGCCTTATTTCTGTGGAATCTGAGAACAGATATTTCGGATCCCTTTGAAGACCAAAGGGCCAAAGGATATATCCTCCGATAACAAAGAGAAAGAAGCTTTCTGGGAAACTTCTTTGTGTTCTGTGAAATCATCTCACAGAGTTACAGCTTTCCCCTCAAGGAGCCTTTCGCTAAGACAGTTCTTGTGGAATTTGCAAAGTGATATTTGGAAGCCCATAGAGGGCTACGGTGAAAAAGGAAATAACCTCAGATGAAATCTGGAAAGAAGCTTTCTGAGAAAGTGCTTAGGGTTCTGTTAATTCATCTCGCAGAGTTACATCTGTATTTCGTGTATCTCTTTGCTAGCCTTATTTCTGTGGAATCTGAGAACAGATATTTCGGATCCCTTTGAAGACCACAGGGCCCAAGGAAATATCCTCCGATATCAAAGAGAAAGAAGCTTTCTGAGAAACTTCTTTGTGTTCTGTGAAATCATCTCACAGAGTTACAGCTTTCCCTTCAAGGAGCCTTTCTCTAAGACAGTTCTTGTGTATTTGGCAAAGTGATATTTGGAATCCCATAGAGGGCTATGTTCAAAAAGGAAATATGCTCAGATGAAATCTAGAAAGAAGCTTTCTGAGAAACTTCTTAGTGTTCTGTTAATTCATCTCACAGAGTTACATCTGTATTTCCTGGATCTCTTTGCTAGCCTTATTTCTGTGGAATCTGAGAACAGATATTTCCGATCCCTTGAAGACCACAGGCCCAAAGGAATTATCCTCCGATAACAAAGAGAAAGAAGCTTTCTGAGAAACTTCTTTGTGTTCTGTGAAATCATCTCACAGAGTTACAGCTTTCCCCTCAAGGAGCCTTTCGCTAAGACAGTTCTTGTGGAATTGGCAAGGTGATATTTGGAAGCCCATTTAGGGCTATGGTGAAAAAGGTAATATCCTCAGATGGAATCTGGAAAGAAGCTTTCTGAGAAACTGCTTAGTGTTCTGCTAATTCATTTCACAGAGTTACATCTGTATTTCGTGGATCTCTTTGCTAGCCTTATTTCTGTGGAATCTGAGAACAGATATTTCGGATCCCTTTGAAGACTACAGGGCCAAAGGAAATATCCTCTGATAAGAAAGAGAAAGAAGCTTTCTGAGAAACTTCTTTGTGTTCTGTGAAAGCATCTCACAGAGTTACAAGTTTCCCCTCAAGGAGCCTTTCGCTATGACAATTTTTGTGGAATTGGCAAAGTGATATTTGGAAGCCCATAGAGGGCTATGTTGAAAAAGGAAATATTCTCAGATGAAATCTGGAAAGAAGCTTTCTGAGAAACTGCTTAGTGTTCTGTTAATTCATCTCACAGAGTTACATCTGTATTTTGTGGATCTCTTTTCTAGCCTTATTTCTGTGGAATCTGAGAACAGATATTTCCGATCCCTTGAAAACCACAGGCCCAAAGGAAATATCCTTCGATAACAAAGACAAAGAAGCTTTCTGAGAAACTTCTTTGTGTTCTGTGAAATCATCTCACAGAGTTACAGCTTTCCCCTCAAGGAGCCTTTCGCTAAGACAGTTCTTGTGGAATTGGCAAAGTGATATTTGGTAGCCCATAGAGGGCTATGGTGAAAAAGGAAATATCCTCAGATGAAATCTGGAAAGAAAATTTCTGAGAAACTGTTTAGTCTTCTGTTAATTCATCTCACAGAGTTACATCTGTATTTCGGGGATCTCTTTGCTAGCCTTATTTCTGTGGAATCTGAGAACAGATATTTCGGATGCCGTTGAAGAGTATAGGGCCAAAAGAAATACACTCCGATAACGATCAGAAAGAAGCTTTCTGAGAAACTTCTTTGTGTTCTGTGAAATCATCTCACAGAGTTACAGCTTTCCCTTCAAGGAGCCTTTCGCTAAGACATTTCTTGTGGAATTGGCAAAGTGATATTTGGAAGCCCAAAGAGGCCTATGGTGAAAAAGGAAATATCCTCAGATTAAATCTGGAAAGAAGGTTTCTGAGAAACTGCTTAATGTTCTGTTAATTCATCTCACAGAGTTACATCTGTATTTCGTGGATCTCTTTGCTAGCCTTATTTCTGTGGAATCTGAGAACAGATATTTCGGATCCCTTTGAAGGCCACAGGGCCCAAGGAAATATCCTCCGATAACCAAGAGAAAGAAGCTTTCTGAGAAACTTCTTTGTGTTCTGTGAAATCATCTCACAGAGTTACAGCTTTCCCCTTAAGGAGCCTTTCGCTAAGACAGTTCTTGTGGAATTTGCAAAGTGATATTTGGAAGCCCATAGAGGGCTATGGTGAAAAAGGAAATATCCTCAGATGATATCTGGAAAGAAGCTTTCTGAGAAAGTGCTTAGTGTTCTGTTAATTCATCTCGCAGCGTTACATCTGTATTTCGTGTATCTCTTTGCTAGCCTTATTTCTGTGGAATCTGAGAACAGATATTCGGATCCCTTTGAAGACTATAGGGCCAAGGAAATTTCCTCCGTTAACAAAGAGAAAGAAGCTTTCTGAGAAACTTCTTTGTATTCTGTGAAATCATCTCACAGAGTTACAGCTTTCCCTTCAAGGAGCCTTTCTCTAAGACAGTTCTTGTGGATTTGGCAAAGTGATATTTGGAAGCCCATAGAGGGCTATGTTGAAAAAGGAAATATTCTCAGATGAAATCTGGAAAGAAGCTTTCTGAGAAACTGCTTAGTGTTCTGTTAATTCATCTCACAGAGTTACATCTGTATTTTGTGGATCTCTTTGCTAGCCTTATTTCTGTGGAAACTGAGAACAGATATTTCCGATCCCTTGAAAACCACAGGCCCAAAGGAAATATCTTTCGATAACAAAGATAAAGAAGCTTTCTGAGAAACTTCTTTGTGTTCTGTGAAATCATCTCACAGAGTTACAGCTTTCCCCTCAAGCAGCCTTTCGTTAAGAGAGTTCTTGTGGAATTGGCAAAGTGATATTTGGAAGCCCATAGAGGGCTATGGTGAAAAAGGAAATATCCTCAGATGAAATCTGGAAAGAAAATTTCTGAGAAACTGTTTAGTCTTCTGTTAATTCATCTCACAGAGTTACATCTGTATTTCGGGGATCTCTTTGCTAGCCTTATTTCTGTGGAATCTGAGAACAGATATTTCGGATCCCGTTGAAGAGTATAGGGCCAAAAGAAATACACTCCGATAACGAACAGAAAGAAGCTTTCTGAGAAACTTCTTTGTGTTCTGTGAAATCCTCTAACAGAGTTACAGCTTTCCCTTCAAGGAGCCTTTCGCTAAGACATTTCTTGAGGAATTGGCAAAGTGATATTTGGAAGCCCAAAGAGGGCTAGGGTGAAAAAGGAAATATCCTCAGATTAAATCTGGAAAGAAGGTTTCTGAGAAACTGCTTAATGTTCTGTTAATTCATCTCACAGAGTTACATCTGTATTTCGTGGATCTCTTTGCTAGCCTTATTTCTGTGGAATCTGAGAACAGATATTTCGGATCCCTTTGAAGACCACAGGGCCCAAGGAAATATCCTCCGATAACAAAGAGAAAGAAGCTTTCTGAGAAACTTCTTTGTGTTCTGTGAAATCATCTTACAGAGTTACAGCTTTCCCCTCAAGGAGCCTTTCGCTAAGACAGTTCTTGTGGAATTTGCAAAGTGATATTTGGAAGCCCATAGAAGGCTATGGTGAAAAAGGAAATATCCTCAGATGAAGTCTGGAAAGAAGCTTTCTTTGAAACTGCTTAGTGTTCTGTGAATTCTTCTCACAGTGTTACAGCTTTCCTCTCAAGAAGCCGCTCGCTAAGCCTGTTCTTGTGGAATTCGCAAAGTGATATTGGGAAGCCCGTAGAGGGCTATGGTGAAAAAGAAAATAACCTCTGGGAAAAACTGCAAAGAAGCTTTCTGAGAAACTGCTTTGTGATGTGTGACTTCCACTCACAGAGTTACATCTGTATTTCGTGGATCTCTTTGCTAGCCTTATTTCTGTGGAATCTGAGAACAGATATTTCGGATCCTTTGAAGACGATAGGGCCAAAGGAAATATCCTCCGATAACAAAGAGAAAGAAGCTTTCTGAGAAACTTCTTTGTGTTCTGTGAAATCATCTCACAGAGTTACAGCTATTCCCTGAAGAAGCCTCTCGCTAAGCCTGTTCTTGTGGAATTCGCAAAGTGATATTTGGAAGCCCATAGAGGGCTATGGTGAAAAAGAAAATATCCAAAGAGAAAAACTGGAAAGAAGCTTTCTGAGACACTGCTTTGTGATGTGTGACTTCCAATCAAAGAGTTACATCTGTATTTCGGGGATCTCTTTGCTAGCCTTATTTCTGTGGAATCTGAGAACAGATATTTCGGATCCCTTTTAGGACTATAGGGCCAAAGGAAATAGCCTCCGATAACGAAGAGAAAGAAGCTTTCTGAGAAACTTCTTGATGTTCTGTGAAATCATCTCACAGAATTACAGCTTTCCCCTTAAGAAGCCTTTTGCTAAGACAGTTCTTGTGGAATTTGCAAACTGATATTTGGAAGCCTGTAGAGGGCTATGGTGAAAAAGACAATATCCTCAGATGAAATCTGGAAAGAAGCTTTCTGAGAAACTGCTTAGTGTTCTGTGAATTCATCTCACAGAGTTACAGCTTTCTCCTCAAGAAGCCCCTCGCTAGGCCTGTTCTTGTGGAATTCGCAAAGTGATATTGGGAAGCCCATAGAGGTCTATGGTGATAAAGAAAATATCCTGAGAGAAAACCTGGAAAGAAGCTTTCTGAGAAACTGCTTTGTGATGTGTGACTTCCCCTCACAGAGTTACATCTGTATTTCGTGGGTCTCTTTGCTAGCGTTATTTCTGTGGAATCTGAGAAGAGATATTTCGGATCCCTTTGAAGACTATAGGGCCAAAGGAAATAACCTCCGATAAGGAAGAGAAAGAAGCTTTCTGAGAAACTTCTTTGTGTTGTGTGAAATCATCTCACAGAGTTACAGCTTTCCCCTCAAGAAGCCTTTCGCTAAGACAGTTCTTGTGGAATTCGTAAAGTGATATTTGGAAGCCCGTAGAGGACTAAGGTGAAAAAGGCAATATCCTCAGGTGAAATCTAGAAACAAGCTTTCTGAGAAACTGCTTAGTGTTCTGTGAATTCATCTCACAGAGTTAAAGCTTTCCCCTCAAGAAGCCGCTCGCTAAGCCTGTTCTTGTTTAATTGGCAAAGTGAAATTGGGAAGTCCATAGAGGGCTAAGGTGAAAAAGAAAATATCCTCAGAGAAAAACTGGAAAGAAGCTTTGTGAGAAACTGCTTTGTGATGTGTGACTTCCACTCACAGAGTTACATCTGTATTTCATGGATCTCTTCGTCCGCCTTATTTTTGGGGAATCTGAGAAGAGATATTTCGGATCCCTTTGAAGACTATAGGGCCCAAGGAAATATCCTCCGATAACAAAGAGAAAGAAGCTTTCTGAGAAAGTCCTTGTTGTTCTGTGAAATCATCCCACAGAGTTACAGCTTTCCCCTCAAGAAGCCTTTCGCTAAGATAGTTCTTGTGGAATTTGCAAAGTGATATTTGCAAGCCCGTAGAGGGCTACGGTGAAAAAGGCAATATCCTCACATGAAATCTGGAAGGAAGCTTTCTGAGAAACTGCTTAGTGTTCTGTGAATTCATCTCACAGATTTACAGCTTTCCCCTCAAGAAGCCGCTCGCTAAGCCTGTTCTTGTGGAATTCGAAAAGTGATATTGCGAAGCCCATAGAGGGCTATGGTGAAAAAGAAAATATCCTCAGAGAAAAACTGGAAAGAAGCTTTCTGAGAATCTGCTATGTGATGTGTGATTTCCACTCACAGAGTTACATCTGTATTTCGTGTATCACTTTGCCAGCCTTATTTTTGTGGAATCTGAGAACAGATATTTCGGATCCCTTTGAAGACTATAGGGCCAAAGGAAATATCCTCCTATAACAAAGAGAGAGAAGGTTTTTGAGAAACTTCTTGGTGTTTTGTGAAATCATCTCACACATTTACAGCTTTCCACTAAAGAAGCCTTTCGCTAAGACAGTTCTTGTGGAATTTTCAAAGTGATATTTGGAAGCCCTTAGAGGGCTATGGTGAAAAAGGCAATATTCTCAAATGAAATCTGGAAAGATGCTTTCTGAGAAACTGCTTAGTGTTCTGTGAATTGATCTCACAGAGTTACAGCTTTCCCCTCAAGTAGCCGCTCGCTAAGCCTGTTCTTATGGAATTCGCAAAGTGATATTGGGAAGCCCATAGAGGGCTGTGGAGAAAAAGAAAATATACTCAGAGAAAAACTGGAAAGAATCTTTCTGAGAAACTGGTTTGTGATGTGTGACTTCCACTCACAGTGTTACACCTGAAGACTATAGGGCCAAAGGAAATATCCTCCTATAACAAAGAGAAGGAAGGTTTCTGAGAAACTTCTTGGTGTTCTGTGAAATCATCTCACAGAGTTACAGCTTTCCCTTCAAGAAGCCTTTCACTAAGACAGTTCTTGTGGAATTTGCAAGGTGATATTTGGAATCCCCTAGAGGGCTATGGTGATAAAGGAAATATCCTCAGATGAAATCTGGGAAGATGCTTTCTGAGAAAGTGTTTAGTGTTCTGTCAATTCATCTCACAGAGTTATAGCTTTCCCCTCAAGAAGCCGTTCGCGAAGCCTGTTCTTGTGGAATTCGCAAAGTGATATTGGGTAGCCCATAGAGGGATATGGTGAAAAAAAATATCCTCAGAGAAAAACTGGAAAAAAGCTTTCTGAGAAAGTGCTTTGTGATGTGTGACTTTCACTCAAAGAGTTACATCTGTATTTCGTGGTTCTCTTTGCTAGCCTTATTTTTGTGGTATCTGAGAACAGATATTTCGGATCCCTTTGAAGACTATAGGGCCAAAGGAAATATCCTCCGATAACAAAGAGAAAGAAGCTTTCTGAGAAACTTCTTTGCGTTCTGTGAAATCATCTTACAGAGTTACAGCTTTCCCCTCAAGAAGCCTTTCGCTAAGACAGTTCTTGTGGAATTTGCAAAGTGATATTTGGAAGCCCATAGAGGGCTATGGTGAAAAAGGAAATATCCCCACATGAAATCTGGAAAGAAGCTTAATGAGAAACTGCTCAGTGTTCTGTGAATTCATCTCATAGAGTAACAGTCTTCCCCTCAATAAGCCGCTCGCTAAGCCTGTTCTTGTGGAATTCGCAAAGTGATATTGGGAAGCCCATAGTGGGCTATGGTGAAAAAGAAAATATCCTCAGAGAAAAAATGGAAAGAATCTTTCTGAGAAACTGCTTTTTGATGTGTGACTTCCACTCACAGAGTTACATCTGTGTTTTCTTGATCTCTTTTCTAACCTTATTTCTGTGGAATCTGTGAATACATATTTCGGATCCCTTGGAAGAGTGTAGGGCCAAAGGAAATAGCCTCCGATAACAAAGAGGAAGAAGCTTTCTGAGAATCTTCTTTGTGTTCTGTGAAATCATCTCACAGAGTTACAGCTTTCCCCTGAAGAAGCCTTTCCCTAAGACAGTTCTTGTGGAATTTGCAACGTGCTATTTGGAAGCCCCTAGAGGCCTGTGGTGAAAAAGAAAATATGCTCAGAGAAAAACTGGAAAGAAGCTTTCTGAGGAACTGCTTTGTGATGCGTGACTTCCACTCACAGAGTTACATCTGTATTTCGTGGATCTCTTTGCTAGCCTTATTTCTTCGGAATCTGAGAACAGATATTTCGGATCCCTTTAAAGACTATGTGGCCAAAGGAAATATCCTCCAATAACAAAGAGAAAGAAGCATTCTGAGAAACTTCTTTGTGTTCTGTGAAATCATCTCACAGAGTTACAGACTTCCCCTCAAGAAGCCTTTCAATAAGACATTTCTTGTGTAATTGGCAAAGTGATATTTGGAAGCCCATAGAGGGCTATGGTGAAAAAGGAAATATACTCAGATGAAATCTTGAAAGAAGAGTTCTGAGAAACTGCTTAGTGTTCTGTTAATTCATCTCACAGAGTTACATCTGTATTTCGTGGATCTCTTTGCTAGACTTATTTCTGTGGAATCTGAGAACAGATATTTGGCATCCCTATGAAGACTATAGGGCCAAAGGAAATATCCTCCGATAACAAAGAGAAAGAAGGTTTCTGAGAAACGTCTTTGTGTTCTGTGAAATCATCTCACAGACTTACAGCTTTCCCCTCAACAAGCCTTTCGCTAAGACAGTTCTTGTGGAATTGGCAAAGTGATATTTGGAAGCCCCTAGAGGGCCATGTTGAAAAGGAAATATCCTCAGATGAAATCTGGAAAGAAGCTTTCTGAGAAACTGCTTAGTGTTCTGTTAATTCATCTCACAGAGTTACATCTGTATTTCGTGGATGTCTTTTCTAGCCTTATTTCTGTGGAATCTAAGAACAGATATTTCTTATCCCCTTGAAGATTATAGGACCAAAGGAATTATCCTCCGATAACAAAGAGAAAGAAGCTTTCTGGGAAACTTTTATTTGTTCTGTGAAATCACCTCACATAGTTACAGCTTTCTCCTCAAGAAGCCTTTCACAAAGAGGGTTCATGTGGAATTAGCAAAGTGATATTTGGAAGCTCCTTGAGGGCTATGGTGAAAAAGGAAATATCCTCAGATGAAATCTGGAAAGAAGCTTTCTGAGAAACTGATTAGGGTTCTGTTAATTCATCTCACAGAGTTACATCTGTATTTCTTGAATCTCTTTGCTAGCCTTATTTCTATGGAATCTGAGAACAGATATTTCGGATCCCTTTGAAGACTATAGGGCCAAAGGAAATATCCTCCGATAACAAAGAGAAAGAAGCTTTCTGAGAAACTTCTATGTGTTCTGTGCAATCATCTCTCAGAGTTACAGCTCTCCCCTGAAGGAACCTTTCGCAAAGACAGTTCTTGTGGAATTGGCAAAGGGATATTTGGAAGCCCATAGAGGGCTATGGTGAAAAAGGAAATAATCTCAGGTGAAATCTGAAAAGAAGCTTTCGGAGAAACTCCTTAGTGTTCTCTAAATTCATCTCACAGAGTTATATCTGTATATCGTGGATCTCTTTGCTAGCCTTATTTCTGTGGAATCTGAGAACAGATACTTCGGATACCTTTGAAGACTATAGGGCCAAAATAAATACCCTCCGATAACAAAGAGAAAGAAGCTTTCTGAGAAACTTCCTTGTGTTCTGTGAAATCATCTCACAGAGTTACAGTTATCCCCTCAAGGAGCCTTTCGCTAAGACAGTTCTTTTGGAATTGGCAAAGTGATATTAGGAAGCCCTTAGAGGGCTATGTTGAAAAAGGAAATATCCTCAGGCAAAATCTGGAAAGAAACATTCTGAGAAACTGCTTAGTGTTCTGTTAATTCATCTCACAGAGCTACGTCTGTATTTCGTGTATCTCTTTGCTAGCCTTATTTCTTTGGAATGTGAGAACTGATATTTCAGATCCCTTTGAAGAATATAGGGCCAAAGGAAATATCCTCCGATAACAAAGACAAAGAAGGTTTCTGAGAAACTTCTTTGTGTTCTGTGAAATCATCTCGCGGAGTTACAGCATTCCTCACAAGAAGCCTTTCGCTAAGACAATTCTTGTAGAATTGGCAAAGTGATATTTGGAATCCCATAGAGGGTTATGGTGAAATAGGAAATATCCTCAGATGAAATCTGGAAAGAAGCTTTCTGAGAAACTGCTTAGTGTTCTGTTAATTCATCTCACAGAGTTACATCTGTATTTCGTGGATCTCTTTGCTAGCCTTGTTTCTGAGGAGTGTGAGAACAGATATTTCGGATCCCTTTGAAGACTATAGGGCCAAAGGAAATATCCTCCGATAACAAAGAGAAAGAAGGTTTCTGCGAGACTTCTTGGTGTTCTGTGAAATCATCTCACAGAGTTACAGCTTTCACCTCAAGGAGCCGTATGATAAGACGGTTCTTGCGGAATTGGCAAAGTGATCTTTGGAAGCCCTTAGAGGGACTTGGTGAAAAAGGAAATATCCTCAGATGAAATCTGGAAAGAAGCTTTCTCAGAAACTGCTTAGTGTTCTGTTAATTCATCTCACAGAGTTCCATCTGTATTTCGTGGATCTCTTTGCTAGCCTTATTTCTGTGGACTCTGAGAACAGATATTTCGGATCCCTTTGAAGACTACAGGGCCAAAGGAAATATCTGCCGATAACAAAGAGAAAGAAGCTTTCTGAGAAACTTCTATGTGTTCGGTGAAATCATCTCACAGAGTTACAGTTTTCCCCTCAAGAAGCCTCTCGCTAAGACAGTTCTTGTGGAATAGGCAAAGTGATATTTGGAAGCCCATAGAGGGCTTTGTTTTAAAAGGAAATATCCTCAGATGAAATCTGGAAAGAAGCTTTTTGAGAAACTGCTTAGTGTTCCGTTAATTCATCTCACAGAGCTACATCTGTATTTCTTGGATCTCTTTGCTTGCCTTATTTCTGTGGAATCTGAAAACAGATATTTTGGATCCCTTTGAGGACTATAGGGCCAAAGGAAATATCCTCCGATAACAAAGAGGAAGAAGCTTTCTGAGAAACTTCTCTGTGTTCTGTGGAATCACCTCTCAGAGTTACAGCTTTCCCCTCAAGGTGCCTTTCGCTAAGACAGTTTTGTGGAATTGGCAACGTGATATTTGGAAGCCCATATAGGGCTATGGTGAAAAAGGAAATATCCTCAGGTGAAATCTGGAAAGAAGCTTTCTGAGAAACTGCTTAGTGTTCTCTAACTTCATCTCACAGAGTTACATCTGTATTTCGTGGATATCTTTGCTAGCCTTATTTCTGTGGAATCTGAGAACAGGTATTTCAGATCTCTTTGAACACTATAGGGTCAAAAGAAATATCCTCCGAAAACAAAGAGAAAGAAACTTCCAGAGACACTTCTTTATGTTCTGTGAAATCATCTCACAGAGTTACATCTATCCCCTGAAGGAGCCTTACGCTAAGTCAGTTCTTGTGGAATTGGCAAAGTGATATTTGGAAGCCTCTAGAGGGCTATGGTGAAAAAGGAAATATACTCAGAAGAAATCTGGAAAGAAGCTTTCTGAGAAACTGCTTAGTGTTCTGTTAATTCATCTACGGAGTTATATCTGTATTTCATGGATCTCTTTTCTAGCCTTATTTCTGTGGAATCTGAGAACAGATATTTCTGATCCCTTTGAAGACTAAGGGGCCAAAGGAAATATCCTCCATTAACAAAGAGAAAGAAGGTTTCTGAGAAACTTATTTGTGTACTGTTAAATCATCTCACAGTGTTACAGCTTTCCCCTCAAGAAGTCTTTCGCTAAGACGGTTCTTGTGGAATTGGGAAAGTGATATTTGGAAGCCCAAAGAGGGCTATGGTGAAAAAGGAAATATCTTCAGGTGAAATCTGGAAGAAAACTTTCTGAGAAACTGCTTAGTGTTCTCTCAATTCATCTCACAGAGTTACATCTGTATTTCGTGGATCTTTTAGCTAGACTTATTTCTATGGAATCTGAGAACAGATACCTCGGATCCATTTGAAAACTATAGGGCCAAAAGAAATATCCTCCGATAAAAAAGAGAAGGAATCTTTATGAGAAACTTCTTTGTGTTCTGTGAAATCATCTCACAGAGTTACTGCTATCCCCTCAAGGAGTCTTTCGCTAAGACAGTTCTTGTGGAATTGGCAAAGAGATATTTGGAAGCCCATAGGGGGCTTTGTTGAAAAAGGAAATATCGTCAGACGAAATCTGGAAAGAAGCTTTCTGAGAAACTGCTTAGTGTTCTGTTAATTCATCTCACAGAGTTATATCTGTATTTCGTGGATCTCTTTGCTAGCCTTATTTTGTGGACTCTGAGAAAAGATATTTTGGATCCCTTTGAAGACTACAGGGCCAAAGTTAACATGCTCCAATAACAAAGAGAAATAATCTTTCTGAGAAACTCATTTGTGTTCTGTGAAATCATCTCACAGAATTACAGCTTTCCACTCAAGGAGCCTTTCACTAAAACAGTTCTTGTGGAATTGGCAAAGTGATATTTGGAAGCCCATAGATGGCTATGGTGAAAAAGGAATTAATCTCAGATGAAATCTGGAAAGAAGCTTTCTGAGAAACTCTTAGTGTTCCGTAAATTCATCTCACAGAGTTACAACTATATTTCGTGGATCGCTTTGAAAGTCTTATTTCTGTGGAATCTGAGAACAGGTATTTCGGATCCCTTTGAAGACTATGGGGCCAAAGGAAATATCCTCCGATAACAAAGAGAACGAAGCTTTCTGAGAAACTTCTTTGTGTTCTGTGAAATCATCTCACAGAATTACAGCTGTCCCCTTAAGGAGCCTTGCCCTAAGACAGTTCTTGTGGAATTGACAAAGTGATATTTGGAAGCCCCTGGAGGGCTATGGTGAAAAAGGAAATATCCTCAGGTGAAATCTGGAAAGAAGCTTTCTGAGAAACTGCTTAGTTTTCTGTTAATTCATCTCACAAAGTTACATCTGTATTTCGTGGATCTCTTTGCTAGCCTTATTTCTGTGGAATCTGAGGACAGATATTTAGGATCCCTTTGAAGACTATAGGGCCAAAGGAAATATCCTCCAATAACAAGGAGAAAGAAGCTTTCTACGAAACTTCTTTGTGTTCTGTGAAATCATCTCACAGAGTTACAGATTTCCCCTCAAGAAGCCCTTCGATAAGACAGTTCTTGTGGAATTCGCCAAGTTGTATTTGGAAGTCCATAGAGGGCTATGCTGAAAAAGGAAATATCCTCAGATGAAATCTCGAAAGAAGCTCTCTCAAAAACTGCTTAGTTATCTGTTAATTCATCTCACAGAGTTACATCTGTATTTCATGATCTCTTTGCTAGACTTATTTCTGTGGAATCTGAGAACAGATATTTCGGATCACTTTGAAGACCAAAGGGCCAAAGGAAATATCCTCCGATAACAAAGAGAAAGAAGCTTTCTGAGAAACTTCTATGTGTTCTGTGAAATCATCTCACAAAGTTACAGCTTTCCCCTCAAGAAACCTTTCGCTAAGACGGTTCATTTGGAATTGGTATAGTGATATTTGGAAGCCCATAAAGGGCTATGGTGAAAATGGAAATATCCTCAGATGAAATCTGCAAAGAAGCTTTTTGACAAACTGCTTAGTGTTCTGTTAATTCATCTCACAGAGTTACATCTGTATTTCGTGGATCTCTTTGCTAGCCTTATTTCTGTGGAATCTGAGAACAGATATTTCGGATCCCTTTGAAACTATAGGGCCAAAGGAAATATCCTCCGATAACAAAGAGAAAGAAGCTTTCAGAGAGACTTCCTTGTGTTCTGTGAAATCATTTCACAGAGTTACAGCTATCCCCTCAAGGAGCCTTTCGCTAAGACAGTTCTTGTGCAATTGGCAAAGTGATATTTGGAAGCACCTAGAGGGCTATGGTGAAAAAGTAAATATCCTCAGGTGAAATCTGGAAAGAAGCTTTCTGAGAAACTGCTTAGTGTTCTCTAAATTCATCTCACAGAGTTACATCTGTATTTCGTGGATCTCTTTGCTAGCCTTATTTCTGTGGAATCTGAGAACAGATACTTCGGATCCCTTTGAAGACTACAGGGTCAAAAGAAATATCCTCCGATAACAAAGAGAAAGAAGCTTTCTGAGAAACTCCTTTGTGTCCTGTGAAATCATCTCAATGAGTTACAGCTATCCCCTCAAAGAACCTTTCGCTAAGAGAGTTCTTGTGGAATTGACAAAGTGATATTTGGTAGCCTCTAGAGGGCTACGGTGAAAAAGGAAATATCCTCAGATGAAATCTGTAAAGAAGCTTTCTCAGCAACTGCTTAGTGTTCTGTTAATTCATCTCACAGAGTTACTTCTGTATTTCGTGGATATCTTTGCAAGCCTTATTTCTGTCAAATCTAAGAACAGATATTTCGGTTCCCTTTGGAGACTATAGGGCCAAAGGAAATATCCTCCGATAACAAAGAGAAGAAGCTTGTTTGAGAAACTTCTTTGTGTTCTCTGAAATCATCTCACAGAATTACAGCTTCCCCTCAAGAAGCCTTTCATTAACACAGTTCTTGTGGAATTGGCAAAGTGATATTTGGAAGCCCATAGAGGGCTATGGTGAAAATGGAAATATCCTCAGATGAAATCTGCAAAGAAGCTTTGTGTGAAACTGCTTAGGGTTCTGTTAATTCATCTCGCAGAGTTACATCTATATTTCGTGGATCTCTTTGCTAGACTTATTTCTGTGGAATCTGAGAACAGATATTTCGGATCCCTTTGAAGACTATAGGTCCAAAGGAAATATCCTCGGATAACAAAGAGAAAGAAGCTTTCTGAGAAACTTCTTTGTGTTCTGGGAAATCATCTCACAAATTTACAGCTTTCCCCTCAAGAAGCCCTTCGCTAACAGTTCTTGTGGAATTGGCAAAGTGATATTTGGAAGCCAGTAGAGGGCTATGGTGAAAAAGAAAATATCCTCATATGAAATCTGGAAAGAAGGTTTCTGAGAAACTGCTTAGTGTTCTGTTAAGTCATCTCACAGAGTTATATCTGTATTTCGTGGATCTCTTTGCTAGCCTTATTTCTGTGGAATCTGAGAACAGATATTTCGGATCCCTTTGAAGACTATAGGGCCAAAGGAAATATCCTCTGATAACAAAGAGAAAGAAGCTTTCTGAGAAACTCCTTTGTGTTCTGTGAAATCATCTCACAGAGTTACAGCTTTCCCCTCAAGATGTAATTCGCTAAGATTTCTTGTGGAGTAGGGAAAGTGATATTTCGATGTCCATAGAGGGCTATGGTCAAAAAGGAAATATCCTCAGATGAAATCTGTAAAGAAGCTTTCTGAGAAACTGCTTAGTGTTCTCTTAATTCATCTCACAGAGTTACAGCTTTCCCTACAAGTAGCCGCTCGCTAAGCCTGTTCTTGTGAAATTCGCGAAGTGATATTGGGAAGCCCATAGAGGGCTATGGTGAAAAAGAAAATATCCTCAGAGAAAAACTGGAAAGAAGCTTTATGAGAAACTGCTATGTGATGGGTGACTTCCACTCCAAGAGTTACATCTGTATTTCGTGGATCTCTTTGCTGGCCTTATTCCTGTGGAATCTGAGAACAGATATTTCGGATCCCTTTGAAGACCATAGGGCCAAAGGAAGTATCCTCTGATAACAAAGAGAAAGAAGCTTTCTGAGAAACTTCTTTGTGTTCTGTGAAATCATCTCACAGAGTTGCAGCTTTCCCCTCAAGAAGCCTTTCGCTAAGGCAGTTCTTGTAGAATTTGCAAGGTGATATTTGGAAGCCCAGAGAGGGCAATGGTGAAAAAGGAAATATCCTCAGATGAAATCTGGAAAGAATCTTTCTGAGAAACTGCTTAGTGTTTTTAATTCAACTCACAAAGTTACAGCTTTCCCCTCAAGAAGCTGCTCCCTAAGCATTGTTCTTGTGGAATACACAAATTGATATTGGGAAGCCCATAGAGGCCTATGGTGAAAAAGAAAATATCTTCACAGAAAAAATGGAAAGAATTTTTTTGAGAAACTGCTTTGTGTTGGACGTCTTCCACTCAGAGAGTTACATTTGTATTTCGTGGATCTCTTTGCTCGCCTTATTTCTGTGGAATCTGAGAACAGATATTTCGGATCCCTTTGAAGACTATAGGGTTAAAGGAAATATCCTCCGATAACAAAGAGATAGAAGCTTTTTGAGGAACTTCTTTGTGTTCTCTGAAATCATCTCACAGAGTTACTGCTTTTCCCTCAAGAAGCCTTTCGCGACGACAGTTCTTGTGGAATTTGCAAAGTGATAATTGGAGGACCCTAGAGGGCTATGTTGAAAAAGGCAATATCCTCAGATGAAATCTGGAAAGAAGCTTTCTGAGAAACTCTTTGTGATGTATGACTTCCACTCACAGAGTTACATCTGTATTTCGTGGATCTCTTTGCTAGCCTTATTTCTGTGGAATCTGAGAACAGATATTTCGATCCCTTTGAAAACTATAGGGTCAAAGGAAATATCCTCCGATAACAAAGAGAAAGAATCTTTCTGAGAAACTTCTTTGTGTTCTGTGAAATCTTCTCACAGAGGTACAGCTTTCCCCTCAAGAAAACTTTCGCTACCACAGTTCTTGTGGAATTTGCAAAGTGATATTTGGAAGCCCATAGAGGGCTATGGTGAAAAAGGAAATATCCTCACATGAAATCTGGAAAGAAGCTTTCTGAGAAAATGCTTAGTGTTCTGTGAATTCATCTCACAGAGTTACAGCTTTTCCCTCAAGAAGCCGCTCGGCAAGCCTGTTCTTGTGGAATTCGCAAAGTGATATTGGGAAGCACATAGAGGGCTATGGTGAAAAAAAAAATATCCTCAGAGAAAAACTGGAAAGAAGCTCTGAGAAACTGCTTTGTGATGAGTGACTTCCACTCACAGAGTTACATCTGTATTTCGTGGATCTCTTTGCTAGCTTTATTTCTGTGGAATCTGAGAACAGATATGGAAATATCCTCACAAGAAACCTGGAAAAAAGCTTTCTGAGAAACTGCTTACTGTTCTGTTAATTCATCTCACAGAGTTACAGCTTTCCTCTAAATAAGCCGCTCGCTAAGCCTGTTCTTGTGGAATTCGCAAAGTGATATTGGGAAGCCCATAGAGGGCTATGGTAAAAAAGAAAATATCCTCAGAGAAAACCAGGAAAGAAGCTTTCTGAGAAACTGCTTTGTGATGTGTGACTTCTTCTCACAGAGTTACGTCTGTATTTCGTGGATCTCTTTGCTAGCCTTATTTCTGTGGAATCTGAGAACACATGTTTCGAATCCCTTTGAAGACTATAGGCCAAAGGAACTATCCTCCGATAACAAAGAGAAAGAAGCTTTCCGAGAAAATTCTTTGTGTTCTGTGAAATCATCTCACAGAGTTACAGCTTTCTCTTCAAGAAGCCTTTCATTAAGACAGTTCTTGTGGAATTTGCAGTGTGATATTTGGAAGCCCATAGAGAGCTATGGTGAAAAAGGCAATATCCTCAGATGAAATCTAGAAAAAGCTTTCTGAGAAACTGTTTAGTGTTCTGTGAATTCATCACACAGAGTTACAGCTTTCCCCTCAAGAAGCCGCTCGCTAAGCCTCTTCTTGTGGAATTTGCAAAGTGATATTAGGAAACCCTTAGAGGGCTATGGTGGAAAAGAAATTATCCTCAGAGAAAAACTGGAAAGAAGCTTTCTGAGAAACTGCTTTGTGATGTATGACTTCCACTCACAGAGTTACATCTGTATTTCGTGGATCTCTTTGCTAGCCTTATTTCTGTGGAATTTGAGAACGGATATTTCGGATCCCTTTGAAGATTGTAGGGCCAAAGGAAATATCCACCGATAACAAAGAGAAAGAAGCTTTCGGAGAAACTTCTTCGTGTTTTGTGAAATCATCTCACAGAGTTACAGCTTTCCACTCAAGAAGCCTTTCACTAAGACCGTTCTTGTCGAATTTGCAAAGTGATTTTTGGAAGCCCCTAGAGGGGTATGTTGAGAAAGTCAATATCCTAAGATGAAGACTGGAAAGAAGCTTTCTGAGAAAGTGCTCAGTGTTCTGTTAAAGCATCACACACAGTTACAGCTTATCCCTTAAGAAGCCGCTCACTAAGCCAGTTCTTGTGGTATTCACAAAGTGATGTTGTAAAGAACATAGATGGCTATGGTGAGAAAGAAAATATCCTCAGAGAAAAACTGGAAAGAAGATTTCTGAGAAACTGCTTTGTGATGTGTGACTTCCACTCACAGAGTTACATCTGTATTTCGTGGATCTCTTATCTAGCCTTATATCTGTGGAATCTGAGAACAGATATGGAAATATCCTCAGATGAAATCTGGATAGAAGCTTTCTGAGAAAACTGCTTAGTGTTCTTTTAATTCATCTCACAGAGTTACAGCTTTCCCCTCAAGAAGCCACTCGCTAAGCCTGTTCTTGTGGAATTTGCAAAGTGATATTTGGAAGCCCATAGAGGGCTATGTTGTAAAAGGAAATATTCTCAGATGAAAACTAGAAACGAGCTTTCTGAGAAACTGCTTAGTGTTCTGTGAATTCATCTCACAGAGTTACAGCTTTCCCCTTGGGAGGCCGCTCGCTAAGCCTGTTCTTGTGGAATTTGCAAAGTGATATTGGGAAGCCCATAGAGGTCTATGGTGAAAAAGAAAATATCCTCAGAGAAAAACGGGAAAGAAGCTTTCTGAGAAACTGCTTGGTGATGTGTGACTTCCACTCACAGAGTTACATCTGTATTTCGTGGATCTCTTTGCCAGCCTTATTTCTCTGGAATCTGAGAACAGATATTTCGGATCCCTTTGAATACTATAGGGCCAAAATAAATATCCTCCGATAAAAAAGAGAAAGAAAATTTCTGAGAAACTTCTTTGTGTTCTGTGAAATCATCTCACAGGAGTTACAGCGTTCCCCTCAAGAAGCCTTTCGCTAAGACAGTTCTTGTGGAATTTGCAAAGTGATATTAGGAAGCCCTTAGAAGGCTATGGTGAAAAAGGAAATATCCTCAGATGAAATCTGGAAAGAAGCTTTATGAGAAAATGCTTAGTGTTCTGTGATTTCATTTCACAGAGTTACAGCTTTCCCCTCAAGATTCCGCTCGCTAAGCCTGTTCTTGTGGAATTCGCAAAGTGATATTTCAAAGCCTATAGAGGGCTACAGCGAAAAAGAAAATATCCTGAGAGGAAAACTGGAAAGAAGATTTCTGAGAAACTGCTTTGTGCTGTGTGACTTCCACTCACAGAGTTACATCTGTATTTCGTGGATGTCTTTGATAGCCTTATTTCTATGGAATCTGAGGACAGATACTACGGATCCCTTTGAAGACTAAAGGGCCAAAGGAAATATCCTCCGATAACAAAGAGAAAGAAGCTTTCTGAGAAAGTTCTTCGTGTTCTGTGAAATCATCTCAGAGAGTTACAGCTTTCCCCTCAAGAAGGCTTTCGCTAAGACAGTTCTTGTGGAATTTGCAAAGCGATATTTGGAAGCCCATAGAGGGCTATGGTGAAAAAGGAAATATCCTCACATGAAATCTGGAAAGAAGCTTTCTGAGAAACTGCTTTGTGATGTGTGACTTCCACTCAGAGTGTTACATCTGTATTTCGTGGATCTGTTTGCTAGCCTTATTTCTGTGGTATCTGAGAACAGATATTTCGGATCCCTTTGAAGACTATAGGGCCAAAGGAAATATCCTCTGATAAGAATGAGAAAGAAGCTTTCTTAGTAACTTCTTGGTGTTCTATGTAATCATCTCACAGAGTTACAGCTTTCCCCTCAAGAAGGCTTTCGCTAAAACAGTTCTTGTGGAATTTGCAAAGTGATATTTGGAAGCCTCTAGAGGGCTCTGGTGAAAAAGGAAATATCCTCAGATGGTATCTGGAAAGAAGCTTTCTGAGAAACTGCCTAGTGTTCTGTGAATTCATCTCACAGAGTTATAGCTTTCCTCTAAAGAAGCCGCTCACTAAGCCTCTTGATGTGGAATTCGCAAAGTGAATTTGGGAATCCCATAGAGGGCTATGGTGAAAAAGAAAATATCCTCAGAGAAAAACTGGAAAGAAGCTTTCTGAGAAACTGCGCTGTGATGTGTGAATTCCACTCACAGGGTTACATCTGTAATTCGTGGACCTCTTTGCTAGCCTTATTTCTGTGGAATCAGAGGACAGATATTTCGGATCCCTTTGAAGACTATAGGGCCAAAGGAAATATCCTCCGATAACAAAGAGAAAGAAGCTTTCTGAGAAACTTCTTTGTTTTCTGTGAAATCATCACACAGAGTTATAGCTTTCCCATTAAGCAGCCTTTCGCAATGACAGTTCTTGTGGAATTTGCAAAGTGATATTTGGAAGCCATAGAGGGCTATGGTGAAAAAGGAAATATCCTCAGATGAAATCTGGATAGAAGCTTTCTGAGAAAATGCTTAGTGTTCTGTGAATTCATCTCACAGAGTTACAGCTTTTCCCTCAAGAAGCCGCTCGGCAAGCCTGTTCTTGTGGAATTCGCAAAGTGATATTGGGAAGCACATAGAGGGCTATGGTGAAAAAAAAAATATCCTCAGAGAAAAACTGGAAAGAAGCTCTGAGAAACTGCTTTGTGATGAGCGACTTCCACTCAAAGAGTTACATCTGTATTTCGTGGATCTCGTTACTAGCTTTATTTCTGTGGAATCTGAGAACAGATATGGAAATATCCTCACAAGAAATCTGGAAAAAAGCTTTCTGAGAAACTGCTTAGTGTTCTGTTAATTCATCTCACAGAGTTACAGCTTTCCCCTAAATAAGCCGCTCGCTAAGCCTGTTCTTGTGGAATTCGCAAAGTGATAGTGGGAAGCCCTTAGAGGGCTATGGTAAAAAAGAAAATATCCTCAGAGAAAACCAGGAAAGAAGCTTTCTGAGAAACTGCTTTGTGATGTGTGACTTCTTCTCACAGAGTTACGTCTGTATTTCGTGGATCTCTTTGCTAGCCTTATTTCTGTGGAATCTGAGAACACATGTTTCGAATCCCTTTGAAGACTATAGGCCAAAGGAACTATCCTCCGATAACAAAGAGAAAGAAGCTTTCCGAGAAAATTCTTTGTGTTCTGTGAAATCATCTCACAGAGTTACAGCTTTCTCTTCAAGAAGCCTTTCATTAAGACAGTTCTTGTGGAATTTGCTGTGTGATATTTGGAAGCCCATAGAGAGCTATGGTGAAAAAGACAATATCCTCAGATGAAATCTAGATAAAGCTTTCTGAGAAACTGTTTAGTGTTCTGTGAATTCATCACACAGAGTTACAGCTTTCCCCTCAAGAAGCCGCTCGCTAAGCCTCTTCTTTTGGAATTCGCAAAGTGATATTAGGAATCCCTTAGAGGGCTATGGTGAAAAAGAAATTATCCTCAGAGAAAAACTGGAAAGAAGCTTTCTGAGAAACTGCTTTGTGATGTATGACTTCCACTCACAGAGTTACATCTGTATTTCGTGGATCTCTTTGCTAGCCTTATTTCTGTGGAATTTGAGAACGGATATTTCGGATCCCTTTGAAGATTGTAGGGCCAAAGGAAATATCCACCGATAAGAAAGAGAAAGAAGGTTTTGGAGAAACTTCTTCGTGTTTTGTGAAATCATCTCACAGAGTTACAGCTTTCCACTCAAGAAGCCTTTCGCTAAAACCGTTCTTGTCGAATTTACAAAGTGATTTTTGGAAGCCCCTAGAGGGGTATGGTGAGAAAGGCAATATCCTAAGATGAAGACTGGAAAGAAGCTTTCTGAGAAAGTGCTCAGTGTTCTGTTAATTCATCACACACAGTTACAACTTATCCCTTAAGAAGCCGCTCACTAAGCCAGTTCTTGTGGAATTCGCAAAGTGATATTGGGAACCCCGAGAGGGCTATGGTGAAAAAGAAAATATCCTCAGAGAAAAACTGGAAAGAAGCTTTCTGAGAAACTGCTTTGTGATATGTGACTTCCACTCACAGAGTTACATCTGTATTTCGTGGATCTCTTTGCTAGCCTTATTCCTGTGGAATCTGAGAACAGATATTTCGGATCCCTTTGAAGACTATAGGGTTAAAGGAAATATCCTCCGATAACAAAGAGATAGAAGCTTTTTGAGGAACTTCTTTGTGTTCTCTGAAATCATCTCACAGAGTTACTGCTTTTCCCTCAAGAAGCCTTTCGCGACGACAGTTCTTGTGGAATTTGCAAGGTGATATTTGGCAGCTCATAGAGGTCTATGGTGAAAAAGGAAATATCCTCAGATGAAATCTGGAAAGAAGCTTTATGAGAAAATGCTTAGTGTTCTGTGAATTCATCTCACAGAGTTACAGCTTTTTCCTCAAGAAGCCGCTCGGCAAGCCTGTTCTTGGGGAATTCGGAAAGTGATATTGGGAAGCCCATAGAGGGCTACGGTGAAAAAGAAAATATCCTCAGAGAAAAACTGGAAAGTAGCTCTGAGAAACTGCTTTGTGATGAGTGACTTCCACTCACAGAGTTACATCTGTATTTTGTGGATCTCTTTGCTAGCCTTATTTCTGTGCAATCTGAGAACAGATATTTCGGATCCCTTTGAAGACTATAGGGCCAAAGGAAATATCCTCCGATAACAAAGAGAAAGAAGCTTTCTGAGAAACTTCGTTGTGTTCTGTGAAATCATCTCACAGAGTTACAGCTTTCCCCTCCAGAAGCCTTTAGCTAAGACAGTTCTTGTGGAATTTGCAAAGTGATAATTCGAAGCCCATAGAGCGCTATGGTAAAAAAGGAAATATCCTTAGATGAAACCGGGAAAGAGGCTTTCTGAGAAACTGCTTAGTGTTCTGTGAATTCATCTCCCAGAGTTACACCTTTCCCCTCAAGAAGACGCTCGCTAAGCCTGCTCTTGTGGAATTCGCAAAGTGATATTGGGATGCCCATAGAGGGCTATGGTGAAAAAGAAAATATCCTCAGAGAAAAACTGGTAAGAAGCTTTCTGAGAAACTGCTTTGTGATGTGTGACTTCCACTCAGAGTTACATCTGTATTTCGTGGATCTCTTTGCTAGCCTTATTTCTGTGCAATCTGAGAACAGATATTTCCGATCGCTTTGAAGACTATAGGGCCAAAGGAAATATCATCCGGTAACAAAGATAAAGAAGCTTTCCGAGAAACTTCTTTGTGTTCTGTGAAATCATCTCACAGAGTTACAGCTTTCCCCTCAGGAAGCCTTTCGCAAAGACAGTTCTTGTGGAATTTGCAAGGTGATATTTGGAACCCCATAGAGGGCTATGGTGAAAAAGGAAATATCCTGAGATGAAATCTGGAAAGATGCTTTCTGAGAAACTGCTTAGTGTTCTCTTAATTCATCTCACAGAGTTACAGCTTTCCCCTCAAGAAGACGCTGGCTAAGCCTGTTCTTGTGGAATTCTCAACGTGATATTGGGAAGCCCATAGAGGGCAATGGTGAAAAAGAAAATATTCTCAGAGAAAAACTGGAAAGAAGTTTCTGAGAAACTGCTTTGTGAGGTGTGATTTCCACTCACAGAGTTACATCTGTATATGGTGGATCTCTTTGCTAGCTTTATTTCTGTGGAATCTGAGAACAAATATGGAAATATCCTCAGATGAAATCTGGAAAGAAGCTTTCTGAGCAACTGCTTAGTGTTCTGTTAATTCATCTCACAGAGTTACAGCTTTCCCCTCAATAAGCCGCTCGCTAAGTCTGTTCTTGTGGAATTCCCAAAGTGATATTGGGAAGCCCAGAGAGGACTATGGTGAAAAAGTAAATATCCTCAGAGAAAAACTGGAAAGAAGCTTTCTGAGGAACTGCTTTGTGATATGTGACTTCCACTCACAGAGTTACGTCTGTATTTCGTTTATCTCTTTGGTAGCCTTATTTCTGTGGAATCAGAGAACAAATGTTTCGAATCCCTTTGAAGACTATAGGCCACAGGAACTATCCTCCGATAACAAAGGGAAAGAAGCTTTCCGATAAACTTCTTTGTGTTCTGTGAAGTCATCTCACAGAGTTACAGCTTTCCCCTCAAGAAGCCTTTAGCTAAGACAGTTCTTGAGGAATTTGCAAGGTGATATTTCGATGCCCATAGACGGCTATGGTGAAAAAGTAAATATCCTCAGAAGAAACCTCGAAAGAAGCTTTCTGAGAAACTGCGTTGTGATGTGTGAATTTCACTCTCAGGGTTACATCTGTATTTCGTGGATCTCCTTGCTAGCCTTATTTCTGTGGAATCTGAGAACAGATATTTCGGATCCATTTGAAGACTCTAGGGCCAAAGGAAATATTCTCCAATAACAAAGAGAAAGAAGCTTTCTGAGAAACTTCTTTGTTTTCTGTGAAATCATCTCACAGAGTTACAGCTTTCCCCTCAAGAGGCCTTTCCCTAAGACAGTTCTTGTGGAATTTGCAAAGTGATATTTGGAAGCCCATAGAGGGCTACGGTGAAAAAGGAAATATCCTCAGATGAAATCGGGAAAGAAGCTTTCTGAGAAAATGCTTAGTGTTCTGTGAATTCATCTCACAGAGTTACAGCTTTTCCCTCAAGAAGCCGCTCGGCAAGCCTGTTCTTGTGGCATTCGCAAAGTGATATTGGGAAGCACATAGAGGGCTATGGTGAAAAAAAATATATCCTCAGAGAAAAACTGGAAAGAAGCTCTGAGAAACTGCTTTGTGATGAGTGACTTCCACTCACAGAGTTACATCTGTATTTCGTGGATCTCTTTGCTAGCTTTATTTCTGTGGAATCTGAGAACAGATATGGAAATATCCTCACAAGAAATCTGGAAAAAACTTTCTGAGAAACTGCTTAGTGTTCTGTTAATTCATCTCACAGAGTTACAGCTTTCCCCTAAATAAGCCGCTCGCTAAGCCTGTTCTTGTGGAATTCGCAAAGTGATATTGGGAAGCCCATAGAGGGCTATGGTAAAAAAGAAAATATCCTCAGAGAAAACCAGGAAAGAAGCTTTCTGAGAAACTGCTTTGTGATGTGTGACTTCTTCTCACAGAGTTACGTCTGTATTTCGTGGATCTCTTTGCTAGCCTTATTTCTGTGGAATCTGAGAACACATGTTTCGAATCCCTTTGAAGACTATAGGCCAAAGGAACTATCCTCCGATAACAAAGAGAAAGAAGCTTTCCGAGAAACTTCTTTGTGTTCTGTGAAATCATCTCACAGAGTTACAGCTTTCTCTTCAAGAAGACTTTCACTAAGACAGTTCTTGTGGAATTTGCAGTGTGATATTTGGAAGCCCATAGAGAGCTATGGTGAAAAAGGCAATATCCTCAGATGAAATCTAGAAAAAGCTTTCTGAGAAACTGTTTAGTGTTCTGTGAATTCATCACACAGAGTTACAGCTTTCCCCTCAAGAAGCCGCTCGCTAAGCCTCTTCTTTTGGAATTCGCAAAGTGATATTAGGAAACCCTTAGAGGGCTATGGTGAAAAAGAAATTATCCTCAGAGAAAAACTGGAAAGAAGCTTTCTGAGAAACTGCTTTGTGATGTATGAATTCCACTCAGAGTTACATCTGTATTTCGTGGATCTCTTTGCTAGTCTTATTTCTGTGGAATTTGAGAACGGATATTTCGGATCCCTTTGAAGATTGTAGGGCCAAAGGAAATATCCACCGATAAGAAAGAGAAAGAAACTTTCGGAGAAACTTCTTCGTGTTTTGTGAAATCATCTCACAGAGTTACAGCTTTCCACTCAAGAAGCTTTTCACTAAGACCGTTCTTGTCGAATTTGCAAAGTGATTTTTGGAAGCCCCTAGAGGTGTATGTTGAGAAAGACAATATCCTAAGATGAAGACTGGAAAGAAGCTTTCTGAGAAAGTGCTCAGTGTTCTGTTAATTCATCACACACAGTTACAGCTTATCCCTTAAGAAGCCACTCACTAAGCCAGTTCATGTGGAATTCGCAAAGTGATGTTGTAAAGAACATAGATGGCTATGGTGAGAAAGAAAATATCCTCAGAGAAAAACTGGAAAGAAGATTTCTGAGAAACTGCTTTGTGATGTGTGACTTCCACTCACAGAGTTACATCTGTATTTCGTGGATCTCTTATCTAGCCTTATATCTGTGGAATCTGAGAACAGATATGGAAATATCCTCAGATGAAATCTGGATAGAAGCTTTCTGAGAAAACTGCTTAGTGTTCTTTTGATTCATCTCACAGAGTTACAGCTTTCCCCTCAAGAAGCCACTCGCTAAGCCTGTTCTTGTGGAATTTGCAAAGTGATATTTGGAAGCCCATAGAGGGCTATGTTGTAAAAGGAAATATTCTCAGATGAAAACTGGAAACGAGCTTTCTGAGAAACTGCTTAGTGTTCTGTGAATTCATCTCACAGAGTTACAGCTTTCCCCTTGGGAGGCCGCTCGCTAAGCCTGTTCTTGTGGAATTTGCAAAGTGATATTGGGAAGCCCATAGAGGTCTACGGTGAAAAAGAAAATATCCTCAGAGAAAAACGGGAAAGAAGCTTTCTGAGAAACTGCTTGGTGATGTGTGACTTCCACTCACAGAGTTACATCTGTATTTCTTGGATGTCTTTGATAGCCTTATTTCTATGGAATCTGAGGACAGATACTACGGATCCCTTTGAAGACTAAAGGGCCAAAGGAAATATCCTCCGATAACAAAGAGAAAGAAGCTTTCTGAGAAAGTTCTTCGTGTTCTGTGAAATCATCTCACAGAGTTACAGCTTTCCCCTCAAGAAGGCTTTCGCTAAGACAGTTCTTGTGGAATTTGCAAAGTGATATTTGGAAGCCCATAGAGGGCTATGGTGAAAAAGGAAATATCCTCACATGAAATCTGGAAAGAAGCTTTCTGAGAAACTGCTTTGTGATGTGTGACTTCCACTCAGAGTGTTACATCTGTATTTCGTGGATCTGTTTGCTAGCCTTATTTCTGTGGTATCTGAGAACAGATATTTCGGATCCCTTTGAAGACTATAGGTCCAAAGGAAATATCCTCTGATAAGAAAGAGAAAGACGCTTTCTGAGTAACTTCTTGGTGTTCTATGTAATCATCTCACAGAGTTACAGCTTTCCCCTCAAGAAGGCTTTCGCTAAGACAGTTCTTGTGGAATTTGCAAAGTGATATTTGGAAGCCTCTAGAGGGCTCTGGTGAAAAAGGAAATATCCTCAGATGGTATCTGGAAAGAAGCTTTCTGAGAAACTGCTTAGTGTTCTGTGAATTCATCTCACAGAGTTATAGCTTTCCCCTCAAGAAGCCGCTCACTAAGCCTCTTGATGTGGAATTCGCAAAGTGAATTTGGGAATCCCATAGAGGGCTATGGTGAAAAAGAAAATATCCTCAGAGAAAAACTGGAAAGAAGCTTTCTGAGAAACTGCGCTGTGATGTGTGAATTCCACTCACAGGGTTACATCTGTAATTCGTGGACCTCTTTGCTAGTCTTATTTCTGTGGAATCTGAGAACAGATATTTCGGATCCCTTTGAAGACTATAGGGCCAAAGGAAATATCCTCCGATAACAAAGAGAAAGAAGCTTTCTGAGAAACTCCTTTGTTTTCTGTGAAATCATTACACAGAGTTACAGCTTTCCCCTCAAGAGGCCTTTCCCTAAGACAGTTCTTTTGGAATTTGCAAAGTGATATTTGGAAGCCCATAGAGGGCTATGGTGAAAAAGGAAATATCCTCACATGAAATCTGGAAAGAAGCTTTCTGAGAAAATGCTTAGCGTTCTGTGAATTCATCTCACAGAGTTACAGCTTTTCCCTCAAGAAGCCGCTCGGCAAGCCTGTTCTTGTGGAATTCGCAAAGTGATATTGGGAAGCACATAGAGGGCTAGGGTGAAAAAGAAAATATCCTCAGAGAAAAACTGGAAAGAAGCTTTCTGAGAAACTGCTTTTTTATGTGTGACATCCCCTCACAGAGTTACATCTGTATTTCGTGAATCTCTTTGCTGGCCTTATTTCTGTGGAATATGAGAACAGATGTTTCGGATCACTTTGAAGACTATAGGGCCAAAGGAAATATCCTCCGATACAAAGAGAAAGAAGCTTTCTGAGAAACTTCTTTGTGTTCTGTGAAATCATCTCACAGAGTCACAGCTTTCCCCTCAAAAAGCCTTTCGCTATGGCAGTTCTTGTGGAATTTGCAAAGTGATATTTCGATGCCCTTAGGGAGCTATGGTGATAAAGGAAATATCCTCAGATGAAATCTGGAAAGAAGCTTTCTGAGAAACTGCTTAGTGTTCTGTTACTTCATCTCCCAGAGTTACAGGTTTCCCCTCAAGAAGCCGCTCGCTAAGCCTGTTCTTCTGGAATTCGCAAAGTGATATTTGGAAGCCACTAGAGGGCTCTGACGAAAAAGAGTGTATCCTCAGAGAAAAGCTGGAAAGAAGTTTCTGAGAAACTGCTTTGTGATGTGTGACTTCCACTCACAGAGTTACATCTGTATTTCGTGGATCTCTATGCTGGCCTCATTTCTGTGGAATCTGAGAACAGATATTTCGGATCCCTTTGAAGACTATAGGGCCAAAGGAAATATCCTCCGATAACAAAGAGAAGGAAGCTTTCTAAGAAACTTCTTTGTGTTCTTTGAAATCATCTCACAGAATTACAGCTTTCACCTCTAGAAGCCTTTCGCTAAGTCAGTTCTTGTGGAATTTGCAAAGTGATATTTGAAAGCCCATAGAGTGCAATGGTGAAAAAGGAAATATCCTCAGAAGAAATCTGGAAAGAAGCTTTCTGAGAAACTGCTCAGTGTTCTGTTAATTCATCTCACAGAGTTACAGCTTTCCGCTCAAGAAGCCGCTTGCTAAGCCTGTTCTTGTGGAATTTGCAAAGTGATATTTGGAAGAGCCATACAGTTCTATGGTGAAAAAGAAAATATCCTCAGAGAAAAAGTGGAAAGAAGCTTTCTGAGAAACTGCTTTGTGATGTGTGACTTCCACTCCCAGAGTTACATCTGTATTTCGTAGATCTCTTTGCTAGCCTTATTTCTGTGGAATCGGAGAACAGATATTTCGGATCCCTTTGAAGACTGTAGGGCCAAAGGAAATATCCTCCGATAACAAAGAGAAAGAGGCTTTCTGAGAAACTTCCTTGTGTTCTGTGAAATCATCTCACAGAGTTACAGCTTTCCCCTCCAGAAGTCTTTGGCTAAGACAGTTCTTGAGGAATTTGCAAAGTGATATTTAGAAGCCCATAGAGGGCTATGGCGAAAAAGCAAATATCCTCTGATGAAATCTAGAAAGAAGTTTTCTGAGAAACTGCTTAGTGTTCTGTGAATTCATCTAACAGAGTTATATCTTTCCCCTCAAGAAGCCGCTCGCTAAGCCTGTTCTTGTAGAATTGCAAAGTGATATTGGGAAACCCATAGAGGGCTACGGTGAAAAAGAAAATATCCTCAGAGATAAACTGGAAAGAAGCTTTCTGAGAGACTGCTTTGTGATGTGTGACTTCCACTCACAGAGTTACATCTGTATTTGGTGGATCTCTATGCTGGCCTTATTTCTGTGGAATCTGAGAACAGATATTTCGGATAACTTGGAAGACTAACCGGCCAAGGAAATATCCTCCAATAACAAAGAGAAAGAAGCTTTCTGAGAAACTTCTTTGTGTTCTGTGAAATCATCTCACAGAGTTACAGCTTTCACCTCAAGAAGCCGTACGCTAAGTCAGTTCTTGTGGAATTTGTAAAGTGATATTTGAAAGCCCATAGAGTGCTATGGTGAAAAAGGAAATATCCTCAGATGAAATCTGGAAAGAAGCTATCTGAGAATCTGCTCAGTGTTCTGTAAATTCATCTCACATAGTTACAGGTTTCCGCTCAAGAAGCCGCTTGCTAAGCCTGTTCTTGTGGAATTTGCAAAGTGATATTGGGAAGCCCATACAGTTCTATGGTGAAATAGAAAATATCCTCAGAGAAAAAGTGGAAAGAAGCTTTCTGAGAAACTGCTTTGTGATGTGTGACTTCCACTCACATAGTTACATCTGTATTTCGTAGATCTCTTTGTTAGCCTTATTTCTGTGGAATCTGAAAACAGATATTTCGCATCCCTTTGAAGACTCTAGGGCCAAAGGAAATATCATCCGATAACAAAGAGAAAGAGGCTTTCTGAGAAACCTCTTTGTGTTCTGTGAAATCATCTCACAGAGTTACAGCTTTCCCCTCTAGAAGCTTTTGGCTAAGACAGTTCTTGAGGAATTTACAAAGTGATATTTGGAAGCCCATAGAGGGCTATGTCGAAAAAGGAAATATCCTCTGATGAAATCTAGAAAGAAGCTTTCTGAGAAACTGCTTAGTGTACTGTGAATTCTTCTAACAGAGTTACAGCTTTCCCCTCAAGAAGCCGCTCGTTAAGCCTGTTCTTATGGAATTGCAAAGTGATATTGGAAGCCCATAGAGGGCTACGGTGAAAAAGAAAATATCCTCAGAGAAAAACTGGAAAAAAGCTTTCTGAGAAACTGCTTTGTGATGTGTGACTTCCACTCACAGAGTTACATCTGTATTTCGTGGATCTCTTTGCTACTCTTATTTCTGTGGAATCTGAGAACAGATATTTCGGATCCCTTTGAAGACTATAGGGCCAAAGGAAATATCCTTCGATAACAAAGAGAAAGAAGCTTTCTGAGAAACTCCTTTGTGTTCTGTGAAATCATCTCACAGAGTTACAGCTTTCCCCTCAAGATGCCATTCGCTAAGACATTTCTTGTGGAGTAGGGAAAGTGATATTTCGATGTCCATAGAGGGCTATGGTCAAAAAGGAAATATCCTCAGATGAAATCTGTAAAGAAGCTTTCTGAGAAACTGCTTAGTGTTCTCTGAATTCATCTCACAGAGTTACAGCTTTCCCTACAAGAAGCCGCTCGCTAAGCCTGTTCTTGTGAAATTCGCGAAGTGATATTGGGAAGCCCATAGAGGGCTATGGTGAAAAAGAAAATATCCTCAGAGAAAAACTGGAAAGAAGCTTTATGAGAAACTGCTATGTGATGGGTGACTTCCACTCCAAGAGTTACATCTGTATTTCGTGGATCTCTTTGCTGGCCTTATTCCTGTGGAATCTGAGAACAGATATTTCGGATCCCTTTGAAGACTATAGGGCCAAAGGAAGTATCCTCCGATAACAAAGAGAAAGAAGCTTTCTGAGAAACTTCTTTGTGTTCTGTGAAATCATCTCACAGAGTTGCAGCTTTCCCCTCAAGAAGCCTTTCGCTAAGGCAGTTCTTGTAGAATTTGCAAGGTGATATTTGGAAGCCCAGAGAGGGCTATGGTGAAAAAGGAAATATCCTCAGATGAAATCTGGAAAGAATCTTTCTGAGAAACTGCTTAGTGTTCTTTAATTCAACTCACAAAGTTACAGCTTTCCCCTCAAGAAGCTGCTCCCTAAGCATTGTTCTTGTGGAATTCACAAATTGATATTGGGAAGCCCATAGAGGCCTATGGTGAAAAAGAAAATATCTTCACAGAAAAAATGGAAAGAAGTTTTCTGAGAAACTGCTTTGTGTTGGACGTCTTCCACTCAGAGAGTTACATCTGTATTTCGTGGATCTCTTTGCTCGCCTTATTTCTGTGGAATCTGAGAACAGATATTTCGGATCCCTTTGAAGACTAAAGGGTCAAAGGAAATATCCTCCGATAACAAAGAGAAAGAAGCTTTCTTAGAAACTTCTTTGTGTTCAGTGAAATCATCTCACAGAGTTACAGCTTTCCCCTCAAGAAGGCTTTCGCGACGACAGTTCTTGTGGAATTTGCAAAGTGATATTTGGAAGCCCATAGAGTGCTATGGTGAAAAAGGAAATATGCTCAGATGAAATATGGAAAGAAGCTTTCTGAGAAACTGCTTAGTGTTCTGTTCATTCATCTCACAGAGTTACAGCTTTTCCCTCAAGAAGCCGCTCGGTAAGCCTGTTCTTTTGGAATTCACAAAGTGATATTTGGAAGCCCATAGAGGGCTAAGGTGAAAAAGAAAATATCCGCAGAGAAAAACTGGAAAGAAGCTTTCTGAGAAACTTCTTTGTGATGTGTGACTTGCACTCAAAGAGTTACATCTGTATTTCGTGGATCTCTTTGCTGGCCTTATTTCTGTGGAATCTGAGAACAGATATTTCGGATACCTTTGAAGACTATAGGGCCAAAGGAAGTATCCTCCAATAACAAAGAGAAAGAAGCTTTCTGAGAAACTTCATTGGGTTCTGTGAAATCATCTCACAGAGTTACAGCTTTCCGCTCAAGAAGCCTTTCCCTAAGACAGTTCTTGTGGAATTTGCAAAGTGATATCTGGAAGCCCATAGAGGGCTTCGGTGAAAAAGGAAATAACCTCAGATGAAATCTGGAAAGAAGCTTTATGAAAAACTGCTTAGTGTTCTGTTAATTCATCTCACAGCATTGCAGCTTATCCCTCAAGAAGCCACTCGCTAAGCCTGCTCTTGTGGAATTCGCAAAGTGATATTGGGAAGCCCATAGAAGTCTATGCCGAAAAGAAAATATCCTTAGAGACAAACTGGAAAGAAGCTTTCTGAGAAACAGTTTTGTGATGTGTGAATTCCACTCACAGAGTTACATCTGTATTTCGTGTTTCTCTTTGTTAGCCTTTTTTCTGTGGAATCTGAGAACAGATATTTCGGATCCCTTTGAAGAGTATAGGGCCAAAGGAAATATCCTCCGATAACAAAGAGAAAGAAGCTTTCTGAGAAACTTCTTTTGTTCTGTGAAATCATCTCACAGAGTTACAGCATTCCCCTCAAGAAGCCTTTCGCTAAGACTGTTCTTGTGGAATTTGCAAAGTGATATTTGGAAGCACGTAGAGGGCTGTGGTGAAAACGGAAATGTCCTCAGATGAAATCTGGAAAGAAGATTTCTGAGAAACTGCTTAGTGTTCTGCTAATTCATCTCACAGAGTTTCAGCTTTCCAATCAAGAAGCCGCTCGCTAAGCCGCTTCTTGTGGAATTCGCAAAGTGATATTGGGAAGCCAATAGAGGGCTATGGTGAAAAAGAAAATATCCTCAGAGAAAAACTGGAAAGAAGCTGTCTGAGAAACTGCTTTGTGAATTGTGACTTCCACTCACAGAGTTACATCTGTATTTCGTGGATGTCTTCGCTAGCCTTTTTTCTGTGGAATCTGAGAACAGATATTTGGGATCCCTTTGAAGACTATAGGCCCAAAGGAAATATCCTCCGATGACAAAGAGAAAGAAGCTTTCTGAGAAACTTCTTGGTGTTCTGTGAAATCATCTCACAGAGTTACAGCTTTTCCCTCAAGAAGCCTTTCGCTATGACAGTTCTTGTGGAATTTGCAAAGTGATAATTGGAGGACCCTAGAGGGCTATGTTGAAAAAGGCAATATCCTCAGATGAAATCTGGAAAGAAGCTTTCTGAGAAACTCTTTGTGATGTATGACTTCCACTCACAGAGTTACATCTGTATTTCGTGGATCTCTTTGCTAGCCTTATTTCTGTGGAATCTGAGAACAGATATTTCGAACCCTTTGAAAACTATAGGGTCAAAGGAAATATCCTCCGATAACAAAGAGAAAGAATCTTTCTGAGAAACTTCTTTGTGTTCTGTGAAATCTTCTCACAGAGGTACAGCTTTCCCCTCAAGAAAACTTTCGCTACCACAGTTCTTGTGGAATTTGCAAAGTGATATTTGGAAGCCCATAGAGGGCTATGGTGAAAAAGGAAATATCCTCACATGAAATCTGGAAAGAAGCTTTCTGAGAAAATGCTTAGTGTTCTGTGAATTCATCTCACAGAGTTACAGCTTTTCCCTCAAGAAGCCGCTCGGCAAGCCTGTTCTTGTGGAATTCGCAAAGTGATATTGGGAAGCACATAGAGGGCTATGGTGAAAAAAAAAATATCCTCAGAGAAAAACTGGAAAGAAGCTCTGAGAAACTGCTTTGTGATGAGTGACTTCCACTCACAGAGTTACATCTGTATTTCGTGGATCTCTTTGCTAGCTTTATTTCTGTGGAATCTGAGAACAGATGTGGAAATATCCTCACAAGAAATCTGGAAAAAAGCTTTCTGAGAAACTGCTTAGTGTTCTGTTAATTCATCTCACAGAGTTACAGCTTTCCCCTAAATAAGCCGCTCGCTAAGCCTGTTCTTGTGGAATTCGCAAAGTGATATTGGGAAGCCCATAGAGGGCTATGGTAAAAAAGAAAATATCCTCAGAGAAAACCAGGAAAGAAGCTTTCTGAGAAACTGCTTTGTGATGTGTGACTTCTTCTCACAGAGTTACGTCTGTATTTCGTGGATCTCTTTGCTAGCCTTATTTCTGTGGAATCTGAGAACACATGTTTCGAATCCCTTTGAAGACTATAGGCCAAAGGAACTATTCTCCGATAACAAAGAGAAAGAAGCTTTCCGAGAAACTTCTTTGTGTTCTGTGAAATCATCTCACAGAGTTACAGCTTTCTCTTCAAGAAGCCTTTCACTAAGACAGTTCTTGTGGAATTTGCAGTGTGATATTTGGAAGCCCATAGAGAGCTATGGTGAAAAAGGCAATATCCTCAGATGAAATCTAGAAAAAGCTTTCTGAGAAACTGTTTAGTGTTCTGTGAATTCATCACACAGAGTTACAGCTTTCCCCTCAAGAAGCCGCTCGCTAAGCCTCTTCTTGTGGAATTCGCAAAGTGATATTAGGAAACCCTTAGAGGGCTATGGTGAAAAAGAAATTATCCTCAGAGAAAAACTGGAAAGAAGCTTTCTGAGAAACTGCTTTGTGATGTATGACTTCAACTCACAGAGTTACATCTGTATTTCGTGGATCTCTTTGCTAGACTTATTTCTGTGGAATTTGAGAACGGATATTTCGGATCCCTTTGAAGATTGTAGGGCCAAAGGAAATATACACCGATAAGAAAGAGAAAGAAGCTTTCGGAGAAACTTCTTCGTGTTTTGTGAAATCATCTCACAGAGTTACAGCTTTCCACTCAAGAAGCCTTTCGCTAAGACCGTTCTTGTCGAATTTGCAAAGTGATTTTTGGAAGCCCCTAGAGGGGTATGGTGAGAAAGGCAATATCCTAAGATGAAGACTGGAAAGAAGCTTTCTGAGAAAATGCTCAGTGTTCTGTAAAATCATCACACACAGTTACAGCTTATCCCTTAAGAAGCCGCTCACTAAGCCAGTTCTTGTGGAATTCGCAAAGTGATATTGGGAAGCCCATAGAGGGCTATGGTGAAAAAGAAAATATCCTCAGAGAAAAACTGGAAAGAAGCTTTCTGAGAAACTGCTTTGTGATGAGCGACTTCCACTCACAGAGTTACATCTGTATTTCGTGGATCTATTTACTAGCTTTATTTCTGTGGAATCTGAGAACAGATATGGAAATATCCTCACAAGAAATCTGGAAAAAAGCTTTCTGAGAAACTGCTTAGTGTTCTGATAATTCATCTCACAGAGTTACAGCTTTCCCCTAAATAAGCCGCTCGCTAAGCCTGTTCTTGTGGAATTCGCAAAGTGATATTGGGAAGCCCATAGAGGGCTATGGTAAAAAAGAAAATATCCTCAGAGAAAACCAGGAAAGAAGCTTTCTGAGAAACTGCTTTGTGATGTGTGACTCTTTCTCACAGAGTTACGTCTGTATTTCGTGGATCTCTTTGCTAGCCTTATTCTTGTGGAATCTGAGAACAGATATTTCGGATCCCTTTGAAGACTATAGGGTTAAAGGAAATATCCTCCGATAACAAAGAGATAGAAGCTTTTTGAGGAACTTCTTTGTGTTCTCTGAAATCATCTCACAGAGTTACTGCTTTTCCCTCAAGAAGCCTTTCGCGACGACAGTTCTTGTGGAATTTGCAAGGTGATATATGGCAGCTCATAGAGGTCTATGGTGAAAAAGGAAATATCCTCAGATGAAATCTGGAAAGAAGCTTTATGAGAAAATGCTTAGTGTTCTGTGAATTCATCTCACAGAGTTACAGCTTTTTCCTCAAGAAGCCGCTCGGCAAGCCTGTTCTTGGGGAATTCGGAAAGTGATATTGGGAAGCCCATAGAGGGCTACGGTGAAAAAGAAAATATCCTCAGAGAAAAACTGGAAAGTAGCTCTGAGAAACTGCTTTGTGATGGGTGACTTCCACTCAGAGTTACATCTGTATTTCGTGTATCTCTTTGCTAGCCTTATTTCTGTGCAATCTGAGAACAGATATTTCGGATCCCTTTGAAGACTATAGGGCCAAAGGAAATATCCTCCGATAACAAAGAGAAAGAAGCTTTCTGAGAAACTTCTTTGTGTTCTGTGAAATCATCTCACAGAGTTACAGCTTTCCCCTCCAGAAGCCTTTAGCTAAGACAGTTCTTGTGGAATTTGCAAAGTGATAATTCGATGCCCATAGAGCGCTATGGTAAAAAAGGAAATATCCTTAGATGAAACTGGGAAAGAAACTTTCTGAGAAACTGCTTAGTGTTCTGTGAATTCATCTCCTAGAGTTACACCTTTCCCCTCAAGAAGACGCTCGCTAAGCCTGCTCTTGTGGAATTCGCAAAGTGATATTGGGAAGCCCATAGAGGGCTATGGTGAAAAAGAAAATATCCTCAGAGAAAAACTGGTAAGAAGCTTTCTGAGAAACTGCTTTGTGATGTGTGACTTCCTCTCAGAGTTACATCTGTATTTCGTGGATCTCTTTGCTAGCCTTATTTCTGTGCAATCTGAGAACAGATATTTCCGATCGCTTTGAAGACTATAGGGCCAAAGGAAATATCATCCGGTAACAAAGATAAAGAAGCTTTCCGAGAAACTTCTTTGTGTTCTGTGAAATCATCTCGCAGAGTTACAGCTTTCCCCTCAGGAAGCCTTTCGCAAAGACAGTTCTTGTGGAATTTGCAAGGTGATATTTGGAACCCCATAGAGGGCTATGGTGAAAAAGGAAATATCCTTAGATGAAATCTGGAAAGATGCTTTCTGAGAAACTGCTTAGTGTTCTGTTAATTCATCTCACAGAGTTACAGCTTTCCCCTCAAGAAGACGCTGGCTAAGCCTGTTCTTGTGGAATTCTCAACGTGATATTGAGAAGCCCATAGAGGGCAATGGTGAAAAAGAAAATATTCTCAGAGAAAAACTGGAAAGAAGTTTCTGAGAAACTGCTTTGTGAGGTGTGATTTCCACTCACAGAGTTACATCTGTATATGGTGGATCTCTTTGCTAGCTTTATTTCTGTGGAATCTGAGAACAAATATGGAAATATCCTCAGATGAAATCTGGAAAGAAGCTTTCTGAGCAACTGCTTAGTGTTCTGTTAATTCGTCTCACAGAGTTACAGCTTTCCCCTCAATAAGCCGCTCGCTAAGTCTGTTCTTGTGGAATTCCCAAAGTGATATTGGGAAGCCCACAGAGGACTATGGTGAAAAACTAAATATCCTCAGAGAAAAACTGGAAAGAAGCTTTCTGAGGAACTGCTTTGTGATATGTGACTTCCACTCACAGAGTTACGTCTATATTTCGTTTATCTCTTTGGTAGCCTTATTTCTGTGGAATCAGAGAACAAATGTTTCGAATCCCTTTGAAGACTATAGGCCACAGGAACTATCCTCCGATAACAAAGGGAAAGAAGCTTTCCGATAAACTTCTTTGTGTTCTGTGAAGTCATCTCACAGTGTTACAGCTTTCCCCTCAAGAAGCCTTTAGCTAAGACAGTTCTTGAGGAATTTGCAAGGTGATATTTCGATGCCCATAGACGGCTATGGTGAAAAAGTAAATATCCTCAGAAGAAACCTCGAAAGAAGTTTTCTTAGAAACTGCGTTGTGATGTGTGAATTTCACTCTCAGGGTTACATCTGTATTTCGTGGATCTCCTTGCTAGCCTTATTTCTGTGGAATCTGAGAACAGATATTTCGGATCCCTTTGAAGACTCTAGGGCCAAAGGAAATATTCTCCGATAACAAAGAGAAAGAATCTTTCTGAGAAACTTCTTTGTTTTCTGTGAAATCATCTCACAGAGTTACAGCTTTCCCCTCAAGAGGCCTTTCCCTAAGACAGTTCTTGTGGAATTTGCAAAGTGATATTTGGAAGCCCTTAGAGGGCTACGGTGAAAAAGGAAATATCCTCAGATGAAATCGGGAAAGAAGCTTTCTGAGAAAATGCTTAGTGTTCTGTGAATTCATCTCACAGAGTTACAGCTTTTCCCTCAAGAAGCCGCTCGGCAAGCCTGTTCTTGTGGAATTCGCAAAGTGATATTGGGAAGCACATAGAGGGCTATGGTGAAAAAAAAAATATCCTCAGAGAAAAACTGGAAAGAAGCTCTGAGAAACTGCTTTGTGATGAGTGACTTCCACTCACAGAGTTACATCTGTATTTCGTGGATCTCTTTGCTAGCTTTATTTCTGTGGAATCTGAGAACAGATATGGAAATATCCTCACCAGAAATCTGGAAAAAAGCTTTCTGAGAAACTGCTTAGTGTTCTGTTAATTCATCTCACAGAGTTACAGCTTTCCCCTAAATAAGCCGCTCGCTAAGCCTGTTCTTGTGGAATTCGCAAAGTGATATTGGGAAGCCCATAGAGGGCTATGGTAAAAAAGAAAATATCCTCAGAGAAAACCAGGAAAGAAGCTTTCTGAGAAACTGCTTTGTGATGTGTGACTTCTTCTCACAGAGTTACGTCTGTATTTCGTGGATCTCTTTGCTAGCCTTTTTTCTGTGGAATCTGAGAACACATGTTTCGAATCCCTTTGAAGACTATAGGCCAAAGGAACTATCCTCCGATAACAAAGAGAAAGAAGCTTTCCGAGAAACTTCTTTGTGTTCTGTGAAATCATCTCACAGAGTTACAGCTTTCTCTTCAAGAAGCCTTTCACTAAGACAGTTCTTGTGGAATTTGCAGTGTGATATTTGGAAGCCCATAGAGAGCTATGGTGAAAAAGGCAATATCCTCAGATGAAATCTAGAAAAAGCTTTCTGAGAAACTGTTTAGTGTTCTGTGAATTCATCACACAGAGTTACAGCTTTCCCCTCAAGAAGCCGCTCGCTAAGCCTCTCTTCTTGTGGAATTCGCAAAGTGATATTAGGAAACCCTTAGAGGGCTATGGTGAAAAAGAAATTATCCTCAGAGAAAAACTGGAAAGAAGCTTTCTGAGAAACTGCTTTGTGATGTATGAATTCCACTCACAGAGTTACATCTGTATTTCGTGGATCTCTTTGCTAGCCTTATTTCTGTGGAATTTGAGAACGGATATTTCGGATCCCTTTGAAGATTGTAGGGCCAAAGGAAATATCCACCGATAAGAAAGAGAAAGAAGCTTTCGGAGAAACTTCTTCGTGTTTTGTGAAATCATCTCACAGAGTTACAGCTTTCCACTCAAGAAGCCTTTCGCAAAGACCGTTCTTGTCGAATTTACAAAGAGATTTTTGGAAGCCCCTAGAGGGGTATGGTGAGAAAGGCAATATCCTAAGATGAAGACTGGAAAGAAGCTTTCTGAGAAAGTGCTCAGTGTTCTGTTAATTCATCACACACAGTTACAGCTTATCCCTTAAGAAGCCGCTCACTAAGCCAGTTCTTGTGGAATTCGCAAAGTGATATTGGGAAGCCCATAGAGGGCTATGGTGAAAAAGAAAATATCCTCAGAGAAAAACTGGAAAGAAGCTTTCTGAGAAACTGCTTTGTGATATGTGACTTCCACTCACAGAGTTACATCTGTATTTCGTGGATATCTTTGCTAGCCTTATTCCTGTGGAATCTGAGAACAGATATTTCGGATCCCTTTGAAGACTATAGGGTTAAAGGAAATATCCTCCGATAACAAAGAGATAGAAGCTTTTTGAGGAACTTCTTTGTGTTCTCTGAAATCATCTCACAGAGTTACTGCTTTTCCCTCAAGAAGCCTTTCGCGACGACAGTTCTTGTGGAATTTGCAAGGTGATATTTGGCAGCTCATAGAGGTCTATGGTGAAAAAGGAAATATCCTCAGATGAAATCTGGAAAGAAGCTTTATGAGAAAATGCTTAGTGTTCTGTGAATTCATCTCACAGAGTTACAGCTTTTTCCTCAAGAAGCCGCTCGGCAAGCCTGTTCTTGGGGAATTCGGAAAGTGATATTGGGAAGCCCATAGAGGGCTAAGGTGAAAAAGAAAATATCCTCAGAGAAAAACTGGAAAGTAGCTCTGAGAAACTGCTTTGTGATGAGTGACTTCCACTCAGAGTTACATCTGTATTTCATGGATCTCTTTGCTAGCCTTATTTCTGTGGAATCTGAGAACAGATATTTCGGATTACTTTGAAGACTATAAGGCCAAAGGAAATATCCTCCAATAACAAAGAGAAAGAAGCTTTCTGAGAAACTTCTTTGTGTTCTCTGAAATCATCTCACAGAGTTACAGCTAGCCCCTCAAGAAGCCTTTCGCTAAGAAAGTTCTTGTGGAATTTGCAAAGTGATATTTGGAAGCCCATAGAGGGCTATGTGGAAAAGGAAATATCCTCAGATGAAATCTGGAAAGAATCTTTCTGAGAAACTGCTTAGTGTTCTGTGAATTCATCTCACAGAGTTACATCTTTCCCCTCAAGAAGCCGCGCGCTAAGCCTGTTTTAGTAGAATTCGCAAAGTGATATTGGGAAGCCCATAGAGGACTATGTTGAAAAAGAAAATATCTTCAGAGAAAAACCGGAAATAAGCTTTCTGAGATACTGCTTTGTGATGTGTGACTTCCACTCACAGAGTTACATGTGAATTTCGTGGATCGCTTTGCTAACCTTATTTCTGTGGAATCTGAGAACAGATATTTCGGATCCCTTTGAAGACTCTAGGGCCAAATGAAATATCCTCCGATAACAAAGAGAAAGAAGCTTTCTGAGAAACTTCCTGGTGTTCTGTGAAATCATCTCACAGAGTTACAGCTTTCCTCTCAAGAAGCCTTTCCCTAAGACAGTTCTTGTGGTATTTGCAAAGGGATATTTGGAAACCCTTAGAGGGCTACGGTGAAAAAGGCAATATCCTCAGATGAAATCTGGAAAGAAGCTTTCTGTGAAACTGCTTAGTGTTCTGTGAATTCCTCTCACAGAGTTACAGCTTTCCCCTGAAGAAGCCGCTCGCTAAGCCTGTTCTTGTGGAATTCGCAAAGTGATATTGGGAAGCCCGTAGAGGGCTATGGTGTAAAAGAAAATACCCTCAGAGAAAAACTGGAAAGAAGCTTTCTGAGAAACTGCTTTGTGATGTGTGACTTCCACTCACAGAGTTACATCTGCATTTCGTGAATCTCTTTGCTAGCCTTATTTCTGTGGAATCTGAGAACAGATATTTCGGATCCCTTTGAAGACTATAGGGCCAAAGGAAATATCCTGCGATAACAAAGAGAAAGAAGCTTTCTGAGAAACTTCTTTGTGTTCTGTGAAATCATCTCACAGAGTTACAGCTTTCCCCTTAAGAAGCCTTTCGCTAAGACAGTTCTTGTGGAATTTGCAAAGTAATGTTTTGAAGCCCGTAGAGGGCTATGGTGAAAAGGGAAATATCCTCAGATGAAATTGGAAAGAAGCTTTCTGAGAAACTGCTTAGTGTTCTGTGAATTTTTCTCACAGAGTTAGAGCTTTCCCCTCAAGAAGCCGCTCGCTAAGCCTGTTCTTGTGGAATTCGCAAAGTGATATTTGTAAGCCCATAGAGGGCTGTGATGAAAAAGAAATTATCCTCAGAGAAAAACTGGAAAGAAGCTTTTTGAGAAACTGCTTTGTGATGTGCGACTTCCACTCGTAGAATTACATCAGTATTTCGTGGATCTCTTTGCTAGCCTTATTCCTTTGGAATCTGAGAACAGATATTTCGGATCCTTTGAAGACTATAGGGCCTAAGGAAATATCCTCCGATAACAAAGAGAAAGAAGCTTTCTGAGAAACTTCTTTGTGTTCTCTGAAATCATCTCACAGAGTTACAGCTATCCCCTCAAGAAGCCTTTCGCTAAGACAGTTCTTGTGGAATTTGCAAAGTGATATTTGGAAGCCCATAGAGGGCTATGGTGAAAAAGGAAATATCCACAGATGAAAACTGGAAAGAAGCTTTCTGAGAAACTGCTTAGTGTTCTGTGAATTCATCTCTCAGAGTTACAGCTTTCCTCTCAAGAAGCCACTCGCTAAGCCTGTTCTTGTGGAATTCGCAAAGTGATATTGGGAAGCCCGTAGAGGGCTACGGTGAAAAAGAAAATATCCTCAGAGAAAAATTGGAAAGAAGCTTTCTGAGAAACTTCTTTGTGATGTGTGACTTCCACTCATGGAGTTACTTCTGTATTTCGTGGATACCCTTGCTAGCCTTATTTCTGTGGAATCTGAGAACAGATATTTCGGATCCCTTTGAAGACTATAGGGCCAAAGGAAATATCCTCCGATAACAAAGAGAAAGAAGCTTTCTGAGAAACTTCTTGGTGTTCTGTGAAATCAGCTCACAGGGTTACAGCTTTCCCCTCAAGAAGCCTTTTGCTAAGACAATTCTTGTGGAATTTGCAAAGTGATATTTTGAAGCCCGTAGAGGGATATGGTGACAAAGGAAGTATCCTCAGATGAAATCTGGAAAGAAGCTTTTTGAGAAACTGCTTAGTGTTCTGTTAATTCATCTCACAGAGTTACATCTGTATTTCGTAGATCTCTTTGCTAACCTTATTTCTGTGGAATCTGAGAACAGATATTTGTGATCCTTTGAAGACTATAGGGTCGAAGGAAATATCCTCCGGTAACAAAGAGAAAGAAGCTTCTTGAGAAACTTCTTTGGGTTCGGTGATATCTTCTCACAGAGTTACAGCTTTCTCCTCAAGAAGCCTTTCGCTAAGACAGTTCTTGTGGAATTGCCAAAGTGATATTTGGAAGCCCATAGAGGGCTATGGTGAAAAAGGAAATATCCTCAGATGAAATCTGGAAAGAAGCTTTCTGAGAAACTGCTCAGTGTTCTGTTAATTCATCTCACAGAGTTACATCTGTTTTTCGTGGATCTCTTTGCTAGCATTATTTCTGTGGAATCTGAGAACAGATATTTCGGATCCCTTTGAAGACTCTAGGGCCAAAGGAAATATCCTCAGATAACAAAGAGAAAGAAGCATTCTGTGAAACTTCTTTGTGTTCTGTGAAATCATCACACAGAGTTACAGCTTTCCCCTCAAGAAGCCTTTCAAGAAGTCAATTCTTGTGGATTTGGCAAAGTGATATTTGGAAGCCCATGGAGGGCTATGGTGAAAAAGGAAATATCCTCAGATGAAATCTGGAAAGAAGCTTTCTGAGAAAATGCTTAGCGTTCTGCTAATTCATCTCACAGAATTACATCTGTATTTCGTGGATCTCCTTGCTAGCCTTATTTCTGTGGAATCTGAGAAAAGATATTTCGGATCCCTTTGAAGACTATAGGGCCAAAGGAAATATCCTCCGATAACAAAGAGAAAGAAGCTTTCTTTGAAACTTCTTTCTGTTCTGTGTAATCATCTCACAGTGTTACAGCATTCCCCACAAGAAGCCTTTCGCTAAGACAGATCTTGTGGAATTTGCAAAGTGATATTTGGAAGCCCCTAGAGGGCTATGGTGAAAAAGGAAATATCCTCAGAAGAAATCTGGGAAGAACCTTTCTGAGAAACTGCTTAGTGTTCTGTTATTTCATTTCACAGAGTAACATCTGTATTTCGTGGATCTCTTTGCTAGCATTATTTCTGTGGAATCTGAGAACAGGTATTTCGGATCCCTTTGAAGACTCTAGGGCCAAATGAAATATCTTACGATAACAAAGAGAAAGAAGCATTCTGTGAAACTTCTTTGTGTTCTGTGAAATCATCTCACAGAGTTACAGCTTTCCCCGAAAGAAGCCTTTCGCTACGACAGTTCTTGTGGAATTGGCAATGTGATATTTGGAAGCCCTTAGAGATCCATGGTGAAAAAGGAAATATCCTCAGATGAAATATGGAAAGAAGCTTTCTGAGAAACTGCTTAGCGTTCTGTTAATTCATCTCACAGAGTTACAACTTTATTTCGTGGATCTCTTTGCTAGCCTTATTTCTGTGGAATCTGAGAACAGATATTTCAGATCCCTTTGAAGACTATAGGGCCAAAGGAAATATCCTCCGATAACAAAGCGAAAGAAGCTTTCTGAGAAACTTCTTTGTGTTCTGTGAAATCATCCCACAAAATTACATCTTTCCCCCCAAGAAGCCTTTCGCTAAGACACTTCTTGTGGAATTCGCGAGGTGATACTTGGAAGCCCATAGAGGGCTATGGTGAAAAAGGAAATATCCTCAGATGAAATCTGGAAAGAAGCTTTCTGAGAAACTGCTTAGTGTTCTGTTAATTCATCTAACAGAGTTACATCTGTTTTTCGAGGATTTCTTTGCTAGCATTATTTCTGTGGAATCTGAGAACAGATATTTCGGATCCTTTGAAGACTATAGGGCCAAAGGAAATATCCTCCGATAACAAAGAGAAAGAAGCTTTCTGAGAAACTTCGTTGTGTTAGGTGAAATCATCTCACAGAGTTACAGCTTTCACCTCAAGACGCCTTTCGCTAACACAATTCTTGTGGAATTTGCAAAGTGATATTTGGAAGTCCATAGAGGGCTTTGTTGAAAAAGGAAATATCCTCAGATGAAATCTGGAAAGAAGCTTTCTGAGAAACTGCTTAGTGTTCTGTTAATTCATCTCACACAGTTACATCTGTATTTCGTGGATCTCTTTGCTAGCCTTAATTCTGTGGAATCTGAGAACTAATATTTCGGATCCCTTTGAAGACTATAGGGCCAAAGGAAATATCCTCCGATAACACAGAGAAAGAAGCTTTCTGAGAAACTTCTTTGTGTTCTGTGAAATCATCTCACTGAGTTACAGCTTACCCCACAAGAAGCCTTTCGCTGAGACAGTTCTTGTGGAATTGGCAAGTGATATTTGGAAGCCCATAGAGCGCTATGGTGAAAAAGGCAGTATCCTCAGTTGAAATCTGGAAAGAAGCTTTCTGAGAATTTGCTTAGTGTTCTGTTAATTCATCTCACAGTGTTACATCTGTATTTCGTGGATCTCTTTGCTAGCCTTATTTCTGTGGAATCTGAGAACAGATATTTCGGATCCCTTTGAAGACTATAGGGCCAAAGGAAATATCCTCCGATAACAAAGAGAAAGAAGCTTTCTGAGAAACTTCTTTGTGTTCTGTGAAAGCATCTCACAGAGTTACAGGTTTTCCCTTAAGTAGCCTTTCGCTATGACAGTTTTCGTGGAATTGGCAAAGTGATATTTGGAAGCCCAAGGAGGGCTATGGTGAAAAAGGAAATATCCTCAGATGAAATCTGGAAAAAAGCTTTCTGAGAAACTGCTTAGTGTTCTGTTAATTCATCTCACAGAGTTACATCTGTATGTCGTGGATCTCTTTGCTAGCCTTATTTCTGTGGAATCTGAGAACAGATATTTCGGATCCCTTTGAAGACCAAAGGGCCAAAGGATATATCCTCCGATAACAAAGAGAAAGAAGCTTTCTGGGAAACTTCTTTGTGTTCTGTGAAATCATCTCACAGAGTTACAGCTTTCCCCTCAAGGAGCCTTTCGCTAAGACAGTTCTTGTGGAATTTGCAAAGTGATATTTGGAAGCCCATAGAGGGCTACGGTGAAAAAGGAAATAACCTCAGATGAAATCTGGAAAGAAGCTTTCTGAGAAAGTGCTTAGGGTTCTGTTAATTCATCTCGCAGAGTTACATCTGTATTTCGTGTATCTCTTTGCTAGCCTTATTTCTGTGGAATCTGAGAACAGATATTTCGGATCCCTTTGAAGACCACAGGGCCCAAGGAAATATCCTCCGATATCAAAGAGAAAGAAGCTTTCTGAGAAACTTCTTTGTGTTCTGTGAAATCATCTCACAGAGTTACAGCTTTCCCTTCAAGGAGCCTTTCTCTAAGACAGTTCTTGTGTATTTGGCAAAGTGATATTTGGAATCCCATAGAGGGCTATGTTCAAAAAGGAAATATGCTCAGATGAAATCTAGAAAGAAGCTTTCTGAGAAACTTCTTAGTGTTCTGTTAATTCATCTCACAGAGTTACATCTGTATTTCCTGGATCTCTTTGCTAGCCTTATTTCTGTGGAATCTGAGAACAGATATTTCCGATCCCTTGAAGACCACAGGCCCAAAGGAATTATCCTCCGATAACAAAGAGAAAGAAGCTTTCTGAGAAACTTCTTTGTGTTCTGTGAAATCATCTCACAGAGTTACAGCTTTCCCCTCAAGGAGCCTTTCGCTAAGACAGTTCTTGTGGAATTGGCAAGGTGATATTTGGAAGCCCATTTAGGGCTATGGTGAAAAAGGTAATATCCTCAGATGGAATCTGGAAAGAAGCTTTCTGAGAAACTGCTTAGTGTTCTGCTAATTCATTTCACAGAGTTACATCTGTATTTCGTGGATCTCTTTGCTAGCCTTATTTCTGTGGAATCTGAGAACAGATATTTCGGATCCCTTTGAAGACTACAGGGCCAAAGGAAATATCCTCTGATAAGAAAGAGAAAGAAGCTTTCTGAGAAACTTCTTTGTGTTCTGTGAAAGCATCTCACAGAGTTACAAGTTTCCCCTCAAGGAGCCTTTCGCTATGACAATTTTTGTGGAATTGGCAAAGTGATATTTGGAAGCCCATAGAGGGCTATGTTGAAAAAGGAAATATTCTCAGATGAAATCTGGAAAGAAGCTTTCTGAGAAACTGCTTAGTGTTCTGTTAATTCATCTCACAGAGTTACATCTGTATTTTGTGGATCTCTTTTCTAGCCTTATTTCTGTGGAATCTGAGAACAGATATTTCCGATCCCTTGAAAACCACAGGCCCAAAGGAAATATCCTTCGATAACAAAGACAAAGAAGCTTTATGATAAACTTCTTTGTGTTCTGTGAAATCATCTCACAGAGTTACAGCTTTCCCCTCAAGGAGCCTTTCGCTAAGACAGTTCTTGTGGAATTGGCAAAGTGATATTTGGTAGCCCATAGAGGGCTATGGTGAAAAAGGAAATATCCTCAGATGAAATCTGGAAAGAAAATTTCTGAGAAACTGTTTAGTCTTCTGTTAATTCATCTCACAGAGTTACATCTGTATTTCGGGGATCTCTTTGCTAGCCTTATTTCTGTGGAATCTGAGAACAGATATTTCGGATGCCGTTGAAGAGTATAGGGCCAAAAGAAATACACTCCGATAACGATCAGAAAGAAGCTTTCTGAGAAACTTCTTTGTGTTCTGTGAAATCATCTCACAGAGTTACAGCTTTCCCTTCAAGGAGCCTTTCGCTAAGACATTTCTTGTGGAATTGGCAAAGTGATATTTGGAAGCCCAAAGAGGCCTATGGTGAAAAAGGAAATATCCTCAGATTAAATCTGGAAAGAAGGTTTCTGAGAAACTGCTTAATGTTCTGTTAATTCATCTCACAGAGTTACATCTGTATTTCGTGGATCTCTTTGCTAGCCTTATTTCTGTGGAATCTGAGAACAGATATTTCGGATCCCTTTGAAGGCCACAGGGCCCAAGGAAATATCCTCCGATAACCAAGAGAAAGAAGCTTTCTGAGAAACTTCTTTGTGTTCTGTGAAATCATCTCACAGAGTTACAGCTTTCCCCTTAAGGAGCCTTTCGCTAAGACAGTTCTTGTGGAATTTGCAAAGTGATATTTGGAAGCCCATAGAGGGCTATGGTGAAAAAGGAAATATCCTCAGATGATATCTGGAAAGAAGCTTTCTGAGAAAGTGCTTAGTGTTCTGTTAATTCATCTCGCAGAGTTACATCTGTATTTCGTGTATCTCTTTGCTAGCCTTATTTCTGTGGAATCTGAGAACAGATATTCGGATCCCTTTGAAGACTATAGGGCCAAGGAAATTTCCTCCGTTAACAAAGAGAAAGAAGCTTTCTGAGAAACTTCTTTGTATTCTGTGAAATCATCTCACAGAGTTACAGCTTTCCCTTCAAGGAGCCTTTCTCTAAGACAGTTCTTGTGGATTTGGCAAAGTGATATTTGGAAGCCCATAGAGGGCTATGTTGAAAAAGGAAATATTCTCAGATGAAATCTGGAAAGAAGCTTTCTGAGAAACTGCTTAGTGTTCTGTTAATTCATCTCACAGAGTTACATCTGTATTTTGTGGATCTCTTTGCTAGCCTTATTTCTGTGGAAACTGAGAACAGATATTTCCGATCCCTTGAAAACCACAGGCCCAAAGGAAATATCTTTCGATAACAAAGATAAAGAAGCTTTCTGAGAAACTTCTTTGTGTTCTGTGAAATCATCTCACAGAGTTACAGCTTTCCCCTCAAGCAGCCTTTCGTTAAGAGAGTTCTTGTGGAATTGGCAAAGTGATATTTGGAAGCCCATAGAGGGCTATGGTGAAAAAGGAAATATCCTCAGATGAAATCTGGAAAGAAAATTTCTGAGAAACTGTTTAGTCTTCTGTTAATTCATCTCACAGAGTTACATCTGTATTTCGGGGATCTCTTTGCTAGCCTTATTTCTGTGGAATCTGAGAACAGATATTTCGGATCCCGTTGAAGAGTATAGGGCCAAAAGAAATACACTCCGATAACGAACAGAAAGAAGCTTTCTGAGAAACTTCTTTGTGTTCTGTGAAATCCTCTAACAGAGTTACAGCTTTCCCTTCAAGGAGCCTTTCGCTAAGACATTTCTTGAGGAATTGGCAAAGTGATATTTGGAAGCCCAAAGAGGGCTAGGGTGAAAAAGGAAATATCCTCAGATTAAATCTGGAAAGAAGGTTTCTGAGAAACTGCTTAATGTTCTGTTAATTCATCTCACAGAGTTACATCTGTATTTCGTGGATCTCTTTGCTAGCCTTATTTCTGTGGAATCTGAGAACAGATATTTCGGATCCCTTTGAAGACCACAGGGCCCAAGGAAATATCCTCCGATAACAAAGAGAAAGAAGCTTTCTGAGAAACTTCTTTGTGTTCTGTGAAATCATCTTACAGAGTTACAGCTTTCCCCTCAAGGAGCCTTTCGCTAAGACAGTTCTTGTGGAATTTGCAAAGTGATATTTGGAAGCCCATAGAAGGCTATGGTGAAAAAGGAAATATCCTCAGATGAAGTCTGGAAAGAAGCTTTCTTTGAAACTGCTTAGTGTTCTGTGAATTCTTCTCACAGTGTTACAGCTTTCCTCTCAAGAAGCCGCTCGCTAAGCCTGTTCTTGTGGAATTCGCAAAGTGATATTGGGAAGCCCGTAGAGGGCTATGGTGAAAAAGAAAATAACCTCTGGGAAAAACTGCAAAGAAGCTTTCTGAGAAACTGCTTTGTGATGTGTGACTTCCACTCACAGAGTTACATCTGTATTTCGTGGATCTCTTTGCTAGCCTTATTTCTGTGGAATCTGAGAACAGATATTTCGGATCCTTTGAAGACGATAGGGCCAAAGGAAATATCCTCCGATAACAAAGAGAAAGAAGCTTTCTGAGAAACTTCTTTGTGTTCTGTGAAATCATCTCACAGAGTTACAGCTATTCCCTGAAGAAGCCTCTCGCTAAGCCTGTTCTTGTGGAATTCGCAAAGTGATATTTGGAAGCCCATAGAGGGCTATGGTGAAAAAGAAAATATCCAAAGAGAAAAACTGGAAAGAAGCTTTCTGAGACACTGCTTTGTGATGTGTGACTTCCAATCAAAGAGTTACATCTGTATTTCGGGGATCTCTTTGCTAGCCTTATTTCTGTGGAATCTGAGAACAGATATTTCGGATCCCTTTTAGGACTATAGGGCCAAAGGAAATAGCCTCCGATAACGAAGAGAAAGAAGCTTTCTGAGAAACTTCTTGATGTTCTGTGAAATCATCTCACAGAATTACAGCTTTCCCCTTAAGAAGCCTTTTGCTAAGACAGTTCTTGTGGAATTTGCAAACTGATATTTGGAAGCCTGTAGAGGGCTATGGTGAAAAAGACAATATCCTCAGATGAAATCTGGAAAGAAGCTTTCTGAGAAACTGCTTAGTGTTCTGTGAATTCATCTCACAGAGTTACAGCTTTCTCCTCAAGAAGCCCCTCGCTAGGCCTGTTCTTGTGGAATTCGCAAAGTGATATTGGGAAGCCCATAGAGGTCTATGGTGATAAAGAAAATATCCTGAGAGAAAACCTGGAAAGAAGCTTTCTGAGAAACTGCTTTGTGATGTGTGACTTCCCCTCACAGAGTTACATCTGTATTTCGTGGGTCTCTTTGCTAGCGTTATTTCTGTGGAATCTGAGAAGAGATATTTCGGATCCCTTTGAAGACTATAGGGCCAAAGGAAATAACCTCCGATAAGGAAGAGAAAGAAGCTTTCTGAGAAACTTCTTTGTGTTGTGTGAAATCATCTCACAGAGTTACAGCTTTCCCCTCAAGAAGCCTTTCGCTAAGACAGTTCTTGTGGAATTCGTAAAGTGATATTTGGAAGCCCGTAGAGGACTAAGGTGAAAAAGGCAATATCCTCAGGTGAAATCTAGAAACAAGCTTTCTGAGAAACTGCTTAGTGTTCTGTGAATTCATCTCACAGAGTTAAAGCTTTCCCCTCAAGAAGCCGCTCGCTAAGCCTGTTCTTGTTTAATTGGCAAAGTGAAATTGGGAAGTCCATAGAGGGCTAAGGTGAAAAAGAAAATATCCTCAGAGAAAAACTGGAAAGAAGCTTTGTGAGAAACTGCTTTGTGATGTGTGACTTCCACTCACAGAGTTACATCTGTATTTCATGGATCTCTTCGTCCGCCTTATTTTTGGGGAATCTGAGAAGAGATATTTCGGATCCCTTTGAAGACTATAGGGCCCAAGGAAATATCCTCCGATAACAAAGAGAAAGAAGCTTTCTGAGAAAGTCCTTGTTGTTCTGTGAAATCATCCCACAGAGTTACAGCTTTCCCCTCAAGAAGCCTTTCGCTAAGATAGTTCTTGTGGAATTTGCAAAGTGATATTTGCAAGCCCGTAGAGGGCTACGGTGAAAAAGGCAATATCCTCACATGAAATCTGGAAGGAAGCTTTCTGAGAAACTGCTTAGTGTTCTGTGAATTCATCTCACAGATTTACAGCTTTCCCCTCAAGAAGCCGCTCGCTAAGCCTGTTCTTGTGGAATTCGAAAAGTGATATTGCGAAGCCCATAGAGGGCTATGGTGAAAAAGAAAATATCCTCAGAGAAAAACTGGAAAGAAGCTTTCTGAGAATCTGCTATGTGATGTGTGATTTCCACTCACAGAGTTACATCTGTATTTCGTGTATCACTTTGCCAGCCTTATTTTTGTGGAATCTGAGAACAGATATTTCGGATCCCTTTGAAGACTATAGGGCCAAAGGAAATATCCTCCTATAACAAAGAGAGAGAAGGTTTTTGAGAAACTTCTTGGTGTTTTGTGAAATCATCTCACACATTTACAGCTTTCCACTAAAGAAGCCTTTCGCTAAGACAGTTCTTGTGGAATTTTCAAAGTGATATTTGGAAGCCCTTAGAGGGCTATGGTGAAAAAGGCAATATTCTCAAATGAAATCTGGAAAGATGCTTTCTGAGAAACTGCTTAGTGTTCTGTGAATTGATCTCACAGAGTTACAGCTTTCCCCTCAAGTAGCCGCTCGCTAAGCCTGTTCTTATGGAATTCGCAAAGTGATATTGGGAAGCCCATAGAGGGCTGTGGAGAAAAAGAAAATATACTCAGAGAAAAACTGGAAAGAATCTTTCTGAGAAACTGGTTTGTGATGTGTGACTTCCACTCACAGTGTTACACCTGAAGACTATAGGGCCAAAGGAAATATCCTCCTATAACAAAGAGAAGGAAGGTTTCTGAGAAACTTCTTGGTGTTCTGTGAAATCATCTCACAGAGTTACAGCTTTCCCTTCAAGAAGCCTTTCACTAAGACAGTTCTTGTGGAATTTGCAAGGTGATATTTGGAATCCCCTAGAGGGCTATGGTGATAAAGGAAATATCCTCAGATGAAATCTGGGAAGATGCTTTCTGAGAAAGTGTTTAGTGTTCTGTCAATTCATCTCACAGAGTTATAGCTTTCCCCTCAAGAAGCCGTTCGCGAAGCCTGTTCTTGTGGAATTCGCAAAGTGATATTGGGTAGCCCATAGAGGGATATGGTGAAAAAAAATATCCTCAGAGAAAAACTGGAAAAAAGCTTTCTGAGAAAGTGCTTTGTGATGTGTGACTTTCACTCAAAGAGTTACATCTGTATTTCGTGGTTCTCTTTGCTAGCCTTATTTTTGTGGTATCTGAGAACAGATATTTCGGATCCCTTTGAAGACTATAGGGCCAAAGGAAATATCCTCCGATAACAAAGAGAAAGAAGCTTTCTGAGAAACTTCTTTGCGTTCTGTGAAATCATCTTACAGAGTTACAGCTTTCCCCTCAAGAAGCCTTTCGCTAAGACAGTTCTTGTGGAATTTGCAAAGTGATATTTGGAAGCCCATAGAGGGCTATGGTGAAAAAGGAAATATCCCCACATGAAATCTGGAAAGAAGCTTAATGAGAAACTGCTCAGTGTTCTGTGAATTCATCTCATAGAGTAACAGTCTTCCCCTCAATAAGCCGCTCGCTAAGCCTGTTCTTGTGGAATTCGCAAAGTGATATTGGGAAGCCCATAGTGGGCTATGGTGAAAAAGAAAATATCCTCAGAGAAAAAATGGAAAGAATCTTTCTGAGAAACTGCTTTTTGATGTGTGACTTCCACTCACAGAGTTACATCTGTGTTTTCTTGATCTCTTTTCTAACCTTATTTCTGTGGAATCTGTGAATACATATTTCGGATCCCTTGGAAGAGTGTAGGGCCAAAGGAAATAGCCTCCGATAACAAAGAGGAAGAAGCTTTCTGAGAATCTTCTTTGTGTTCTGTGAAATCATCTCACAGAGTTACAGCTTTCCCCTGAAGAAGCCTTTCCCTAAGACAGTTCTTGTGGAATTTGCAACGTGCTATTTGGAAGCCCCTAGAGGCCTGTGGTGAAAAAGAAAATATGCTCAGAGAAAAACTGGAAAGAAGCTTTCTGAGGAACTGCTTTGTGATGCGTGACTTCCACTCACAGAGTTACATCTGTATTTCGTGGATCTCTTTGCTAGCCTTATTTCTTCGGAATCTGAGAACAGATATTTCGGATCCCTTTAAAGACTATGTGGCCAAAGGAAATATCCTCCAATAACAAAGAGAAAGAAGCATTCTGAGAAACTTCTTTGTGTTCTGTGAAATCATCTCACAGAGTTACAGACTTCCCCTCAAGAAGCCTTTCAATAAGACATTTCTTGTGTAATTGGCAAAGTGATATTTGGAAGCCCATAGAGGGCTATGGTGAAAAAGGAAATATACTCAGATGAAATCTTGAAAGAAGAGTTCTGAGAAACTGCTTAGTGTTCTGTTAATTCATCTCACAGAGTTACATCTGTATTTCGTGGATCTCTTTGCTAGACTTATTTCTGTGGAATCTGAGAACAGATATTTGGCATCCCTATGAAGACTATAGGGCCAAAGGAAATATCCTCCGATAACAAAGAGAAAGAAGGTTTCTGAGAAACGTCTTTGTGTTCTGTGAAATCATCTCACAGACTTACAGCTTTCCCCTCAAGAAGCCTTTCGCTAAGACAGTTCTTGTGGAATTGGCAAAGTGATATTTGGAAGCCCCTAGAGGGCCATGTTGAAAAGGAAATATCCTCAGATGAAATCTGGAAAGAAGCTTTCTGAGAAACTGCTTAGTGTTCTGTTAATTCATCTCACAGAGTTACATCTGTATTTCGTGGATGTCTTTTCTAGCCTTATTTCTGTGGAATCTAAGAACAGATATTTCTTATCCCCTTGAAGATTATAGGACCAAAGGAATTATCCTCCGATAACAAAGAGAAAGAAGCTTTCTGGGAAACTTTTATTTGTTCTGTGAAATCACCTCACATAGTTACAGCTTTCTCCTCAAGAAGCCTTTCACAAAGAGGGTTCATGTGGAATTAGCAAAGTGATATTTGGAAGCTCCTTGAGGGCTATGGTGAAAAAGGAAATATCCTCAGATGAAATCTGGAAAGAAGCTTTCTGAGAAACTGATTAGGGTTCTGTTAATTCATCTCACAGAGTTACATCTGTATTTCTTGAATCTCTTTGCTAGCCTTATTTCTATGGAATCTGAGAACAGATATTTCGGATCCCTTTGAAGACTATAGGGCCAAAGGAAATATCCTCCGATAACAAAGAGAAAGAAGCTTTCTGAGAAACTTCTATGTGTTCTGTGCAATCATCTCTCAGAGTTACAGCTCTCCCCTGAAGGAACCTTTCGCAAAGACAGTTCTTGTGGAATTGGCAAAGGGATATTTGGAAGCCCATAGAGGGCTATGGTGAAAAAGGAAATAATCTCAGGTGAAATCTGAAAAGAAGCTTTCGGAGAAACTCCTTAGTGTTCTCTAAATTCATCTCACAGAGTTATATCTGTATATCGTGGATCTCTTTGCTAGCCTTATTTCTGTGGAATCTGAGAACAGATACTTCGGATACCTTTGAAGACTATAGGGCCAAAATAAATACCCTCCGATAACAAAGAGAAAGAAGCTTTCTGAGAAACTTCCTTGTGTTCTGTGAAATCATCTCACAGAGTTACAGTTATCCCCTCAAGGAGCCTTTCGCTAAGACAGTTCTTTTGGAATTGGCAAAGTGATATTAGGAAGCCCTTAGAGGGCTATGTTGAAAAAGGAAATATCCTCAGGCAAAATCTGGAAAGAAACATTCTGAGAAACTGCTTAGTGTTCTGTTAATTCATCTCACAGAGCTACGTCTGTATTTCGTGTATCTCTTTGCTAGCCTTATTTCTTTGGAATGTGAGAACTGATATTTCAGATCCCTTTGAAGAATATAGGGCCAAAGGAAATATCCTCCGATAACAAAGACAAAGAAGGTTTCTGAGAAACTTCTTTGTGTTCTGTGAAATCATCTCGCGGAGTTACAGCATTCCTCACAAGAAGCCTTTCGCTAAGACAATTCTTGTAGAATTGGCAAAGTGATATTTGGAATCCCATAGAGGGTTATGGTGAAATAGGAAATATCCTCAGATGAAATCTGGAAAGAAGCTTTCTGAGAAACTGCTTAGTGTTCTGTTAATTCATCTCACAGAGTTACATCTGTATTTCGTGGATCTCTTTGCTAGCCTTGTTTCTGAGGAGTGTGAGAACAGATATTTCGGATCCCTTTGAAGACTATAGGGCCAAAGGAAATATCCTCCGATAACAAAGAGAAAGAAGGTTTCTGCGAGACTTCTTGGTGTTCTGTGAAATCATCTCACAGAGTTACAGCTTTCACCTCAAGGAGCCGTATGATAAGACGGTTCTTGCGGAATTGGCAAAGTGATCTTTGGAAGCCCTTAGAGGGACTTGGTGAAAAAGGAAATATCCTCAGATGAAATCTGGAAAGAAGCTTTCTCAGAAACTGCTTAGTGTTCTGTTAATTCATCTCACAGAGTTCCATCTGTATTTCGTGGATCTCTTTGCTAGCCTTATTTCTGTGGACTCTGAGAACAGATATTTCGGATCCCTTTGAAGACTACAGGGCCAAAGGAAATATCTGCCGATAACAAAGAGAAAGAAGCTTTCTGAGAAACTTCTATGTGTTCGGTGAAATCATCTCACAGAGTTACAGTTTTCCCCTCAAGAAGCCTCTCGCTAAGACAGTTCTTGTGGAATAGGCAAAGTGATATTTGGAAGCCCATAGAGGGCTTTGTTTTAAAAGGAAATATCCTCAGATGAAATCTGGAAAGAAGCTTTTTGAGAAACTGCTTAGTGTTCCGTTAATTCATCTCACAGAGCTACATCTGTATTTCTTGGATCTCTTTGCTTGCCTTATTTCTGTGGAATCTGAAAACAGATATTTTGGATCCCTTTGAGGACTATAGGGCCAAAGGAAATATCCTCCGATAACAAAGAGGAAGAAGCTTTCTGAGAAACTTCTCTGTGTTCTGTGGAATCACCTCTCAGAGTTACAGCTTTCCCCTCAAGGTGCCTTTCGCTAAGACAGTTTTGTGGAATTGGCAACGTGATATTTGGAAGCCCATATAGGGCTATGGTGAAAAAGGAAATATCCTCAGGTGAAATCTGGAAAGAAGCTTTCTGAGAAACTGCTTAGTGTTCTCTAACTTCATCTCACAGAGTTACATCTGTATTTCGTGGATATCTTTGCTAGCCTTATTTCTGTGGAATCTGAGAACAGGTATTTCAGATCTCTTTGAACACTATAGGGTCAAAAGAAATATCCTCCGAAAACAAAGAGAAAGAAACTTCCAGAGACACTTCTTTATGTTCTGTGAAATCATCTCACAGAGTTACATCTATCCCCTGAAGGAGCCTTACGCTAAGTCAGTTCTTGTGGAATTGGCAAAGTGATATTTGGAAGCCTCTAGAGGGCTATGGTGAAAAAGGAAATATACTCAGAAGAAATCTGGAAAGAAGCTTTCTGAGAAACTGCTTAGTGTTCTGTTAATTCATCTACGGAGTTATATCTGTATTTCATGGATCTCTTTTCTAGCCTTATTTCTGTGGAATCTGAGAACAGATATTTCTGATCCCTTTGAAGACTAAGGGGCCAAAGGAAATATCCTCCATTAACAAAGAGAAAGAAGGTTTCTGAGAAACTTATTTGTGTACTGTTAAATCATCTCACAGTGTTACAGCTTTCCCCTCAAGAAGTCTTTCGCTAAGACGGTTCTTGTGGAATTGGGAAAGTGATATTTGGAAGCCCAAAGAGGGCTATGGTGAAAAAGGAAATATCTTCAGGTGAAATCTGGAAGAAAACTTTCTGAGAAACTGCTTAGTGTTCTCTCAATTCATCTCACAGAGTTACATCTGTATTTCGTGGATCTTTTAGCTAGACTTATTTCTATGGAATCTGAGAACAGATACCTCGGATCCATTTGAAAACTATAGGGCCAAAAGAAATATCCTCCGATAAAAAAGAGAAGGAATCTTTATGAGAAACTTCTTTGTGTTCTGTGAAATCATCTCACAGAGTTACTGCTATCCCCTCAAGGAGTCTTTCGCTAAGACAGTTCTTGTGGAATTGGCAAAGAGATATTTGGAAGCCCATAGGGGGCTTTGTTGAAAAAGGAAATATCGTCAGACGAAATCTGGAAAGAAGCTTTCTGAGAAACTGCTTAGTGTTCTGTTAATTCATCTCACAGAGTTATATCTGTATTTCGTGGATCTCTTTGCTAGCCTTATTTTGTGGACTCTGAGAAAAGATATTTTGGATCCCTTTGAAGACTACAGGGCCAAAGTTAACATGCTCCAATAACAAAGAGAAATAATCTTTCTGAGAAACTCATTTGTGTTCTGTGAAATCATCTCACAGAATTACAGCTTTCCACTCAAGGAGCCTTTCACTAAAACAGTTCTTGTGGAATTGGCAAAGTGATATTTGGAAGCCCATAGATGGCTATGGTGAAAAAGGAATTAATCTCAGATGAAATCTGGAAAGAAGCTTTCTGAGAAACTCTTAGTGTTCCGTAAATTCATCTCACAGAGTTACAACTATATTTCGTGGATCGCTTTGAAAGTCTTATTTCTGTGGAATCTGAGAACAGGTATTTCGGATCCCTTTGAAGACTATGGGGCCAAAGGAAATATCCTCCGATAACAAAGAGAACGAAGCTTTCTGAGAAACTTCTTTGTGTTCTGTGAAATCATCTCACAGAATTACAGCTGTCCCCTTAAGGAGCCTTGCCCTAAGACAGTTCTTGTGGAATTGACAAAGTGATATTTGGAAGCCCCTGGAGGGCTATGGTGAAAAAGGAAATATCCTCAGGTGAAATCTGGAAAGAAGCTTTCTGAGAAACTGCTTAGTTTTCTGTTAATTCATCTCACAAAGTTACATCTGTATTTCGTGGATCTCTTTGCTAGCCTTATTTCTGTGGAATCTGAGGACAGATATTTAGGATCCCTTTGAAGACTATAGGGCCAAAGGAAATATCCTCCAATAACAAGGAGAAAGAAGCTTTCTACGAAACTTCTTTGTGTTCTGTGAAATCATCTCACAGAGTTACAGATTTCCCCTCAAGAAGCCCTTCGATAAGACAGTTCTTGTGGAATTCGCCAAGTTGTATTTGGAAGTCCATAGAGGGCTATGCTGAAAAAGGAAATATCCTCAGATGAAATCTCGAAAGAAGCTCTCTCAAAAACTGCTTAGTTATCTGTTAATTCATCTCACAGAGTTACATCTGTATTTCATGATCTCTTTGCTAGACTTATTTCTGTGGAATCTGAGAACAGATATTTCGGATCACTTTGAAGACCAAAGGGCCAAAGGAAATATCCTCCGATAACAAAGAGAAAGAAGCTTTCTGAGAAACTTCTATGTGTTCTGTGAAATCATCTCACAAAGTTACAGCTTTCCCCTCAAGAAACCTTTCGCTAAGACGGTTCATTTGGAATTGGTATAGTGATATTTGGAAGCCCATAAAGGGCTATGGTGAAAATGGAAATATCCTCAGATGAAATCTGCAAAGAAGCTTTTTGACAAACTGCTTAGTGTTCTGTTAATTCATCTCACAGAGTTACATCTGTATTTCGTGGATCTCTTTGCTAGCCTTATTTCTGTGGAATCTGAGAACAGATATTTCGGATCCCTTTGAAACTATAGGGCCAAAGGAAATATCCTCCGATAACAAAGAGAAAGAAGCTTTCAGAGAGACTTCCTTGTGTTCTGTGAAATCATTTCACAGAGTTACAGCTATCCCCTCAAGGAGCCTTTCGCTAAGACAGTTCTTGTGCAATTGGCAAAGTGATATTTGGAAGCACCTAGAGGGCTATGGTGAAAAAGTAAATATCCTCAGGTGAAATCTGGAAAGAAGCTTTCTGAGAAACTGCTTAGTGTTCTCTAAATTCATCTCACAGAGTTACATCTGTATTTCGTGGATCTCTTTGCTAGCCTTATTTCTGTGGAATCTGAGAACAGATACTTCGGATCCCTTTGAAGACTACAGGGTCAAAAGAAATATCCTCCGATAACAAAGAGAAAGAAGCTTTCTGAGAAACTCCTTTGTGTCCTGTGAAATCATCTCAATGAGTTACAGCTATCCCCTCAAAGAACCTTTCGCTAAGAGAGTTCTTGTGGAATTGACAAAGTGATATTTGGTAGCCTCTAGAGGGCTACGGTGAAAAAGGAAATATCCTCAGATGAAATCTGTAAAGAAGCTTTCTCAGCAACTGCTTAGTGTTCTGTTAATTCATCTCACAGAGTTACTTCTGTATTTCGTGGATATCTTTGCAAGCCTTATTTCTGTCAAATCTAAGAACAGATATTTCGGTTCCCTTTGGAGACTATAGGGCCAAAGGAAATATCCTCCGATAACAAAGAGAAGAAGCTTGTTTGAGAAACTTCTTTGTGTTCTCTGAAATCATCTCACAGAATTACAGCTTCCCCTCAAGAAGCCTTTCATTAACACAGTTCTTGTGGAATTGGCAAAGTGATATTTGGAAGCCCATAGAGGGCTATGGTGAAAATGGAAATATCCTCAGATGAAATCTGCAAAGAAGCTTTGTGTGAAACTGCTTAGGGTTCTGTTAATTCATCTCGCAGAGTTACATCTATATTTCGTGGATCTCTTTGCTAGACTTATTTCTGTGGAATCTGAGAACAGATATTTCGGATCCCTTTGAAGACTATAGGTCCAAAGGAAATATCCTCGGATAACAAAGAGAAAGAAGCTTTCTGAGAAACTTCTTTGTGTTCTGGGAAATCATCTCACAAATTTACAGCTTTCCCCTCAAGAAGCCCTTCGCTAACAGTTCTTGTGGAATTGGCAAAGTGATATTTGGAAGCCAGTAGAGGGCTATGGTGAAAAAGAAAATATCCTCATATGAAATCTGGAAAGAAGCTTTCTGAGAAACTGCTTAGTGTTCTGTTAAGTCATCTCACAGAGTTATATCTGTATTTCGTGGATCTCTTTGCTAGCCTTATTTCTGTGGAATCTGAGAACAGATATTTCGGATCCCTTTGAAGACTATAGGGCCAAAGGAAATATCCTCTGATAACAAAGAGAAAGAAGCTTTCTGAGAAACTTCTTTGTGTTCTGTGAAATCATCACACAGAGTTACAGCTTTTCCTTCAAGAAACCTTTCGCTAACACGGTTCATGTGGAATTGGCCCAGTGATATTAGGAAGCCCACAGAGGGCTATGGTGAAAAAGGAAATATCTTCAGATGAAATCTGGAAAGAAGCTTTTTGAGAAACTGCTTAGTGTTCTCTAAATTCATCTCACAGAGTTACATCTGTATTTCCTGGATCTCTTTGCTAGCCTTATTTCTGTGGAATCTGAGAACAGATATTTCGGATCCCTTTGAAGACTATAGGAGCACAGGAAATATCCTCCGATAACAAAGAGAAAGAAGCTTTTTGAGAAACTTCTTTGTGTTCTGTGAAATCATCTCAAAGAGTTATAGCTTTCCCATCAAGAAACCTTTCGCTAAGACGGTTCATGTGGAATTGGTACAGTGATATTTGTAAGCCCATAGAGGGCTATGGTGAAAATGGAAATATCCTCAGATGAAATCTGCAAAGAAGCTTTTTGTGAAATTGCTTAGGGTTCTGTTAATTCATCTCGCAGAGTTACATCTGTATTTCGTGGATATCTTTGCTAGCCTTATTTCTGTGGAATCTGAGTACAGATATTTCGGATCCCTTGGAAGAATACAGGTCCAAAAGAAATATCCTCCGATAACAAACAGAAAGAAGCTTTCTGAGAAACTTCTTTGTGTTCTGTGAAATCATCTCACAGAGTTACAGCTATCCCTTCAAGGAGCGTTTCGCTAACACAGTTCCTGTGGAATTTGCAAAGTGATATTTGGAAGCCCATAGAGGGCTATGGTGAAAAAGGAAATATCCTCAGACGAAATCTGGAAAGAAGCTTTCAGAGAAACTGCTTAGTGTTCTGTTAATTCATCTCACAGAGTTACATCTGTATTTCGTGGATCTCTTTGCTAGCCTTATTTCTGTGGAATCTGAGAACAGATATTTCGGATCCCTTTGAAATCTACAGGGCCAAAGGAAATATCCTCCGATAACAAAGAGAAAGAAGCTTTCTGAGAAACTTCTTTGTGTTCTGTGAAATCATCTCACAGAGTTACAGCTTTCCCCTCAAGAAGCCTTTCGCTAAGACAGTTCTTGTGGAATTGGCAAAGTGATATTTGGAAGCCCATAGAGGGCTATGGTGAAAAAGGAAATATCCTCAGATGAAATCTGGAAAGAAGCTTTCTGAGAAATTTCTTAGTGATCTGTTAATTCATCTCACAGAGTTACACCTGTATTTCGTGGATCTCTTTGCTAGCCTTTTTTCTGTGGAATCTGAGAACAAATATTTCGGATCCCGTTGAAGACTATAGGGCCAAAGGAAATGTCCTCCGATAAAAAAGAGAACGAAGCTTTCTGAGAAATTTCTTTGTGTTCTGTGAAATAATCTCACAGAGTTACAGCTTTCCCCTCAAGAAGACTATCGCTAAGACAGATCTTGTGGAATTGGAAAAGTGATATTTGGAAGCCCATATTGGGCTACGGTGAAAAAGGAAATATCCTCAGATGAAATCTGGAAACAAGCTTTCTGAGAAACTGCTTAGTTTTCTGTTAATTCATCTCACAGAGTTACATCTGTATTTCGTGGATCTCTTTGCTAGCCTTATTTCCGTGAAATCTGAGAACAGATATTACGGATCCCTTTGAAGACTATAGGGCCGAAGGAAATATCCACCGATACCAAACAGAAAGCAGCTTTCTGAGAAACTTCTTTGTGTTCTGTGAAATCATCTCACAGAGTTACAGATTTACCCTCAAGAAGCCTTTCGCTAAGACAGTTCTTGTGGAATTGGCAAAGTGATATTTGGAAGCCCATAGAGGCTATGCTGAAAAAGGAAATATCCTCAGATGAAATCTGGAAAGAAGCTCTCTGAGAAACTGCTTCGTGTTCCCTTAATTCATCTCACAGAGTTACATCAGAATTTCGTGGATCTCTTTGCTAGCCTTATTTCTGTGGAATCTGAGAACAGATATTTCGGATCCCTTTGAAGACTATAGGCCCGAAGGAAATATCCTCCGATACCAAACAGTAAGCAGCTTTCTGACAAACTTTTTTGTGTTCCGTGAAATCATCTCACAGAGTTACAGATTTACCCTCAAGGAGCCTTTCGCTAAGACAGTTCTTCTGGAATTGGCAAAGTGATATTTGGAAGCCCATAGAGGCTATGCTGAAAAAGGAAATATCCTCAGATGAAATCTCGAAAGAAGCTTTCTCAGAAACTGCTGAGTTATCTGTTAATTCATCTCACAGAGTAATATGTGTATTTCGTGGATCTCTTTGCTAGCCTTATTTCTATGGAATCTGAGAAAAGATATTTCGGATCCCTTTTAAGACTATAGGAGCACAGGAAATATCCTCCGATAACAAAGAGAAAGAAGCTTTCTGAGAAACTTCTTTGTGTTCTGTGAAATCATCTCACAGAGTTACAGCTTTCCCCGAAAGAAACCTTTAGCTAAGACGATTCATGTGGAATTGGCACAGTGATAATTTTACGCCCATAGAGGGCTGTGGTGAAAATGGAAATATCCTCAGATGAAATCAGCAAAGAAGCTTTTTGTGAAACTGCTTAGAGTTCTGTTAATTCATCTCACAGAGTTACATCTGTATTTCCTGGATATCTTTGCTAGCCTTATTTCTGTGGAATCTGAGAACAGATATTTCGGATCCCTTTAAAGACTATAGGGCCAAAGTAAATATCCTCTGAAAAAAAAGAGAAAGCTATCCCCTAAAGGAGCCTTTAGCTGAGACAGTTCTTGTGGAATTGGCAAAGTGATATTTGAAAGCACCTTGAGGGCTATGGTGAAAAAGGAAATATCCTCAGGTGAAATCTGGAAAGAAGCTTTCTGAGAAACTGCTTAGCGTTCTCTAAATTCGTCTCACAGAATTTCGTCTGAATGTCGTGGATCTCTTTGCTAGCCTTATTTCTGTGGAATCTGAGATCAGATATTTCGGATCCCTTTGAAGACTATAGGGCCAAAGGAAATATCCTCCGATAACAAAGAGAAAGAAGTTACTGAGAAATTCTTTGTGTTCTGTGAAATCATCTCATAGAGTTACAGCTATCCCCGCAGGGAGCCTTTCGATAACACAGTTCTTCTGGAATTGGGAAAGTGATATTTGGAAGCCCATAGAGGGCTAGGGTGAAAAAGGAAATATCCTCAGGTGAAATCTGGAAAAAAGCTTTCTGAGAAACTGCTTAGTGTTCTCTAAATTCATCTAACAGGGTTACATCTGTATGTCGTGGATTTTTAGCTAGCCTTATTTCTATGGAATCTGAGAACAGATACTTCGGATCCCTTTGAAGACTATACGGCCAAAGGAAATATCCTCCGATCACTAAGATAAAGAAGCTTTGTGAGAAACTTCTTTGTGTTCTGTGAAATCATCTCTCAAAGTTACAGCTTTCCACACAAGGATTCTTTTGCAAGGACGGTTCTTGTGGAATTGGCAAAGTGATATTTGGAAGCCCTTAGACGGCCATGGTGAAAAAGGAAATATCCTCAGATGAAATCTGGAAAGAAGCTTTCTGAGAAACTGCTTAGTGTTCTGTTAATTCATCTCACAGAGTGACATCTGTATTTAGTGGAACTCTATGCTAGCCTTATTTCTGTGGAATCTGAGTACAGATGTATCCGATCCCTTAGAAGACTACAGTGCCAAAGAATATATCCGCCGATAACAAAGAGAAAGAAGCTTTCTGAGAAACTTCTTTGTGTTCTGCGAAATCATCTCACAGATTTACAGATTTCCCCTCAAGAAGCCTTTCGCTAAGACAGTTCTTGTGGAATTGGCAAAGTGATATTTGGAAGCCTATAGAGGGCTATGTTGAAAAAGGAAATATCCTCAGATGAAATCTGGAAAGAAGCTTTCTGAGAAATTGCTTAGTTTTCGGTCCATTCATCTCACAGGGTTACATCTGTATTTCGTGGTTCTCTTTGCTACCCTTATTTCTGTGGAATCTGAGAAGAGATATTCTGGATCCCTTTGAAGACCATAGGGCCAAAGGAAATATCCTCCGATAACAAAGAGAAAGAAGCTTTCTGAGAAACTTCTATGTGTTGTGTGCAAACATCTCTCAGAGTTACAGCCTTCCCCTGAAGGAAACTTTCGCAAAGACAGTTCTTGTGGAATTGGAAAAGTGATATTTGGAAGCCCATAGAGGGCTATGGTGAAATAGGAAATATCCTCAGGTGAAATCTGAAAAGAAGCTTTCGGAGAAACTCCTTAGTGTTCTCTAAATTCATCTCACAGAGTTATATCTGTATATCGTGGATCTCTTTGCTAGCCTTATTTCTGTGGAATCTGAGAACAGATACTTCGGATACCATTGAAGAATATAGGGCCAAAAGAAATACACTCCGAAAACAAAGAGAAAGTAGCTTTCTGAGAAACTTCCTTGTGTTCTGTGAAATCATCTCACAGAGTTACAGCTATCCCCTCAAGGAGCCTTTCGCTAAGAGAGTTCTTTTGAAATTGGCAAAGTGATATTTGGAAGCCCTTAGAGGGCTATGGTGAAAAAGGAAACATCCTCAGGCGAAATCTGGAAAGAAACTTTCTGAGAACCTGCTTAGTGTTCTCTTAATTCATCTCACAGAGTTACATATGTATTTCATGGATCCCTTTGCTAGCCTTATTTCTGTGGAATCTGAGAATAGATATTTCAGATCCCTTTGAAGAATATAGGTCCAAAGGAAATATCCTCCGATAACAAAGAGAAAGAAGCTTTCCGAGAACCTTGTTTGTGTTCTGTGAAATCATCTCACAGAATTACAGCTTTCCTTTCAAAAAGCCTTTCGCTAAGACAGTTCTAGTGGAATTGGTAAAGTGATATTTGGAAGCCCATAGAGGGCTACGGTGACAAAGGAAATATCCTTAGTTGAAATACGGGAAAGAAGCTTTCTTAGAAACTGCTTAGTGTTCTCTTAATTCATCTCACAGAGTTTCTTCTCTGTTTCGTGGATCTCTTAGCTAGCCTTACATCTGTGGAATCTGAGAACAGATATTTCGGATCCCTTTGAAGACTTTGGGGCCAAAGGAAATATCCTCTGATAACAAAGGGAAAGAAGCCTTCTGAGAAACTACTTTGAGTTCCGTGAAATCATTTCACAAAGTTACCGCTTTGCCCTCAAAGAGCCTTTCGCTAAGACAGTTCTTGTGGAATTGGCAAAGTGATATTTGGAAGCCCATAGAGGGCTATGGTGAAAAAGGAAATATCCTCAGATGCAATCTGGAAAGAAGCTTTCTGAGAAACTACTTAGTGTTCTGTTAATTCATCTCACAGAGTTACATCTGTTTTTCGTGGATCTCTTTGCTAGCCTTATTTCTGTGGAATCTGAGAACAGATATTTCGGATCCCTTTGAAGACTATAGGGACAAAGGAAATATCCTCCGATAACAAAGACAAAGAAGCATTCTGTGAAACTTCATTGTGTTCTGTGAAATCATCTCACAGAGTTACAGCTTTCCCCACAAGAAGCCTTTCGCTAAGACAGTTCTTGTGGAATTGGCAAAGTGATATTTGGAAGCCCTTAGAGGGCTATGGTGAAAAAGGAAATATCCTCAGATGAAATCTGGAAAGAATCTTTCTGAGAAACTGCTTAGTGTTCTGTTAATTCATCTCACAGAGTTACATCTGTATTTGGTGGATCTCTTTGCTAGCCTTATTTGTGGAATCTGAGAAGAGATATTTCGGATCCCTTTGAAGACTATAAGGCCGAAGGAAATATCCTCCGATAACAAAGAGAAAGAAGATTTCGTAAAAACCTCTATGTGTTCTCTAGAATCATCTCACAGAGTTATAGCTTTCCCATCAAGGAGCCTTTCGCTAAGACAGTTCTTTTGGTATTGGCAAAGTGATATTTGGAAGCCCATAGAGGGCTTTGGTGAAAAAGGAAATATCCTCAGGTGAAATTTGGAAAGAAGCTTTCTGAGAAACTGCTTAGTGTTCTCTAAATTCATCTCACAGAGTTGTATCTGTATTTCGTGGATCTCTTTGCTAGCCTTATTTCTGTGGAATCTGAGAACAGATATTTTGGATCCCTTTGAGGAGTATAGGGCCAAAGGAAATATCCAACGATAACAAAGAGAAAGAAGCTTTGTGAGAAACTTCTTTGTGTTCTGTGAAATCATCTCACAGAGTTACATCTTTCCCCACAAGAAGCCTTTCGCTAGGACAGTTCTTGAGGAATTGGCAAAGTGATATTTGGAAGCCCATAGAGGGCTATGGTGAAAAAGGAAATATCCTCAGATGAAATCTGGAAAGAAGCTTTCTGAGAAACTGCTTAGCGTTCTGTTAATTCATCTCACAGAGTTACATCTGTATTTCGTGGATCTCTTTGCTAGCCTTATTTCTGTGGATATGAGAACAGATATTTCGGATACATTTGAAGTCTATAGGGCCGAAGGAAATATCCTCCGATAACAAAGAGAAAGAAGCTTTCTGAGAAACTTCTTTGTGTTCTGTGAATTCACCTCACAGAGTTACAGCTTTCCCCTCAAGAAGCCTTTCGCTAAGACAGTTATTGTGGAATTGGCAAAGTGATATTTGGAAGCCCATAGAGGGCTATGGTGAAAAAGGAAGTATCCTGAGATGAAATCTGTAAAGAAGCTTTCTGAGAAACTGCTTAGTGCTCTGTTAATTCATCTCACAGAGTTACATCTGTTTTTCGTGGATCTCTTTGCTAGCCTTATTTCTGTGGAATCTGAAAACAGATATTTTGGATCCCTTTGAAGACTATAGGGACAAACGAAATATCCTCCGATAACAAAGAGAAAGAAGCTTTCTGTGAAACTTTTTTGTGTTCTGTGAAATCATGTCACAGAGTTAAGGCTTACCCCTCAAGATGCCTTTCGCTAAGACAGTTGTCGTGGAATTGGCAAAGTGATATTTGGAAGCCCCTAGAGGGCTACGCTGAAAAAGGAAATATCCTCAGATGAAATCTGGAAAGAAGCTTTCTCAGAAACTGCTTAGTGTTCTGTTAATTCATCTGACAGAGTTACGTCTGTATTTCGTGGATCTCTTTGTTAGCCTTATTTCTGTGGACCCTGAGAACAGATACTTCGGATCCTTTTGAAAACTACAGGGCCAATGGAAATATCCTCCGATAACAAAGAGAAAGAAGCTTTCTGAGAAACTTCTTTGTGTTCTGTGAAATCATCTCACAGAGTTACAGCTTTCCCCTCAAGGAGACTTTCGCTAAGACAGTTCTTGTGGAATTGGCAAAGTGATATTTGGAAGCCCATAGAGGGCTATGGTGAAAAAGGAAATATCCACAGAAGAAATCTGGAAAGAATCTTTCTTAGAAACTGGTTAGTGTTCTGTTAATTCATCTCACAGAGTTACATCTGTATTTCGTGGATCTCTTTGCTAGCCTTATTTGTGGAATCTGAGAACAGATATTTCGGATCCCTTTGAAGACTATAGGGCCGAAGGAAATATCCTCCGATAACAAAGAGAAAGAATCTTTCGTAGAAACTTCTATGTGTTCTCTAGAACCATCTCACAGAGTTACAGCTTTCCCATCAAGGAGCCTTTCGCTAAGACAGTTCTTGTGGAATTGGCAAAGTGATATTTGGAAGCCCATAGAGGGCTATGGTGAAAAAGGAAATATCCACAGAAGAAATCTGGAAAGAATCTTTCTTAGAAACTGGTTAGTGTTCTGTTAATTCATCTCACAGAGTTACATCTGTATTTCGTGGATCTGTTTGCTAGTCTTATTTGTGGAATCTGAGAACAGATATTTCTGATCCCTTTGAAGACTATAGGGCCGAAGGAAATATCCTCCGATAACAAAGAGAAAGAATCTTTCGTAGAAACTTCTATGTGTTCTCTAGAATCATCTCACAGAGTTACAGCTTTCCCATCAAGGAGCCTTTCGCTAAGACAGTTCTTTTGGTATTGGCAAAGTGATATTTGGAAGCACAGAGGGCTATGGTGAAAAAGGAAATATCCTCAGGTGAAATTTGAAAAGAAGCTTTCTGAGAAACTGCTTAGTGTTCTCTAAATTCATCTCACAGAGTTACATCTGTATTTCGTGGATCTCTTTGCTAGCCTTATTTCTGTGGAATCTGAGAACAGATACTTCGGATACATTTGAAGACTATAGGGCCAAAGGAAATATCCTCCAATAACAAAGAGAAAGAAGCTTTCCGAGATACTTCTTTGTGTTCTGTGAAATCATCTCACAGAGTTACAGCTTTCCACTCAAAAAGCCTTTCGCTAAGACAGTTCTAGTGGAATTGGCAAAGTGATATTTGGAAGCCCATAGAGAGCTAAGGTGAAAAAGGAAATATCCTCAGATGAAATCCCGGAAGGAAGCTTTGTGAGAAACTGCTTAGTGTTCTGTTAATTCATCTCACACAGTTACATCTGTATTTCGTGGATCTCTTTGTTATCCTTATTTCTGTGGACACTGAGAAAAGATACTTCGGATACCTTTGAAAACTATAGGGCCAAAGGATATATCCTCCGATAACAAAGAGAAAGAAGCTTTCTGGGAAACTTCTTTGTGTTCTGTGAAATCATCTCACAGAGTTACAGCTTTCACCTCAAGGAGTCGTTCGCTAAGACAGTTTTTGTGGAATTGTCAAAGTGATAATTGGTAGCCCATAGAGGGCTATGGTGAAAAAGGAAATATCCTCAGATGAAATCCGGAAAGAAGCTATCTGAGAAAGTGCTTAGTGTTCTCTTTATTCATCTCACAGAGTTACATCTGTATTTCGTGGATCTCTTTGCTAGCCTTATATCTGTGGAATCTGAGAAAAGATATTTCCGATCCCTTTGAAGACTATAAGGCCAAAGGAAATATCCTCCGATAACAAATAGAAAGAAGCTTTCTGTGAAACTTCTTTGTGTTCTCTGAAATCATCTCACAGAGTTACAGATTTACCCTCAAGAAGCCTTTCGCTAAGACAGTTCTTGTGGAATTGGGAAAGTGATATTTGGAAGCCCAGAGAGGGCTATGGTGAAAAAGGAAATATCCTCAGATGAAATCTGGAAAGAAGCTTTCTGAGAAACTGCTCTGTAATGTGTGACTTCCCCTCACAGAGTTACATCGGTATTTCGTGGATCGCTTTGCTAGCCTTATTTCTGCTGAATCTGACAACACATATTTCGGATCCCTTGGAAGAATATGGGGCCAAACGAAATATCCTCCAATAACAAAGAGAAAGAAGCTTTCTCCGAAACTTCCTTGTGTTCTGTGAAATCATCTCACAGAGTTACAGTTTTCCCCTCAAGGAGCCGTGCGATAAGACAGTTCTTGTGGAATTGGAAAAATGATATGTGGAAGCCCTTAGAGGGCTATGGTGAAAAAGGAAATATCCTCCGATGAAATATGGAAAGAAGCTTTCTGAGAAACTGCTTAGTGTTCTGTTAATTCATCTCACAGAGTTACATTTGCAGTTCGTGGATGTCTGTGCTAGCCTAATTTCTGTGGAATCTGAGAACAGATATTTCGGATCCCTTTGAAGATTATAGGGCCAAAGGAAATATCCTCCGATAACAAAGAGAAAGAAGCTTTCTGAGAAACTTCTTTGTGTTCTGTAAAATCATCTCACAGAGTTACATCTTTCCCATGAAGAAGCCTTTTCTAAGACGGTTCTTGTGGAATTGGCGAAGTGATATTTGGAAGCCCTTAGAGGGCTATGGTGAAAAAGGAAATATCCTCAGATGAAATCTGGAAAGAAGCTTTCTGAGAAAGTGCTTAGTGTTCTGTTAATTCATCTCACAGAGTTACATCTGTATTTCGTGGATCTCTTTGCTAGCCTTTTTTCTGTGGAATATGAGAATAGATATTTCGGTTCCCTTTGAAGATTATAGGGCCAAAGGAAATATCTTCCGATAACAAAGAGAAAGAAGCTTTCTGAGAAACTTCTTTGTGTTCTGTGAAATCATCTCAAAGAGTTACAGCTTTCCCATCAAGAAGCCTTTCGCTAACACAGTTCTTGCGGAATTGGCAAAGTGATATTTGGAAGCCATTTGAGGGCTATGTTGAAAAAGGAAATATCCTCAGATGAAATCTGGAAAGAAGCTTTCTGAGAATTTGCTTAGTGTTCTGTTAATTCAACTCACTGAGTTACATCTTTATTTCGTGGATCTCTTTGTTAGCCTTATTTCTGTGGAATCTGATAACAGATATTTCGGATCCCTTTGAAATATATAGGGCCAAAGGAAACATCCTCCGATAACTAAGAGAAAGAAGCTTTCTGAGAATCTTCTTTGTGTTCTGTGAAATAATCTCACAGAGTTACAGCTCTCCCCTCAAAAAGCCTTTCGCTAAGACAGTTGTAGTGGAATTGGAAAGGTGATATTTTGAAGCCCATAGAGGGCTATGGTGAAAAAGGAAATATCCTGAGATGAAATCCGGGAAAGAAGCTTTCTGAGAAACTGCTTAGTGTTCTGTTAATTTATATCACAGAGTTACATCTCTATTCCGTGGATCTCTTTTGCTAGCCTTACTTCTGTGGAATCTGAGAACAGATATTTTGGATCCCTTTGAAGACTATGGGGCCAAAGGAAATATCCTCCGATAACAAAGAGAAAGAAGCTTTCTGAGAAACTTGTTTGTGTTCCGTGAAATCATTTCACAGAGTTAACGCATTGCCCTCAAGAAGCCTTTCGCCAAGACAGGTTTTGTGGAATTGGCAAAGTGATATTTGGAAGCCCATATTGGTCTATGGTGAAATAGGAAATATCCTCAGATGAAATCTGGAAAGAAGCTTTCTGAGAAAATGCTTAGCGTTCTGCTAATTCATCTCACAGAGTTACATCTGTATTTCGTGGATGTCTTTGCTAGCCTTATTTCTGTGGAATCTGAGAACAGATATTTCGGATCCCTTTGAAGACTATAGGGCCAAAGGAAATATCCTCCGATAACAAAGAGAAAGAAGCTTTCTTTGAAACTTCTTTCTGTTCTGTGTAATCATCTCACAGAGTTACAGCATTCCCCACAAGAAGCCTTTCGCTAAGACAGATCTTGTGGAATTTGCAAAGTGATATTTGGAAGCCCCTAGAGGGCTATGGTGAAAAAGGAAATATCCTCAGAAGAAATCTGGGAAGAACCTTTCTGAGAAACTGCTTAGTGTTCTGTTATTTCATTTCACAGAGTAACATCTGTATTTCGTGGATCTCTTTGCTAGCATTATTTCTGTGGAATCTGAGAACAGATATTTCAGATCCCTTTGAAGACTCTAGGGCCAAATGAAATATCTTACGATAACAAAGAGAAAGAAGCATTCTGTGAAACTTCTTTGTGTTCTGTGAAATCATCTCACAGAGTTACAGCTTTCCCCGAAAGAAGCCTTTCGCTACGACAGTTCTTGTGGAATTGGCAATGTGATATTTGGAAGCCCTTAGAGATCCATGGTGAAAAAGGAAATATCCTCAGATGAAATATGGAAAGAAGCTTTCTGAGAAACTGCTTAGCGTTCTGTTAATTCTACTCACAGAGTTACAACTTTATTTCGTGGATCTCTTTGCTAGCCTTATTTCTGTGGAATCTCAGAACAGATATTTCAGATCCCTTTGAAGACTATACGGCCAAAGGAAATATCCTCCGATAACAAAGCGAAAGAAGCTTTCTGAGAAACTTCTTTGTGTTCTGTGAAATCATCTCACAAAATTACATCTTTCCCCCCAAGAAGCCTTTCGCTAAGACAGTTCTTGTGGAATTCGCGAGGTGATACTTGGAAGCCCATAGAGGGCTATGGTGAAAAAGGAAATATCCTCAGATGAAATCTGGAAAGAAGCTTTCTGAGAAACTGCTTAGTGTTCTGTTAATTCATCTAACAGAGTTACATCTGTTTTTCGAGGATTTCTTTGCTAGCATTATTTCTGTGGAATCTGAGAACAGATACTTCGGATCCTTTGAAGACTATAGGGCCAAAGGAAATATCCTCCGATAACACAGAGAAAGAAGCTTTCTGAGAAACTTCTTTGTGTTCTGTGAAATCATCTCACTGAGTTACAGCTTACCCCACAAGAAGCCTTTCGCTGAGACAGTTCTTGTGGAATTGGCAAAGTGATATTTGGAAGCCCTTAGAGGGCTATGGTGAAAATGGAAATATTCTCAGATGAAATCTGGAAGAGGCTTTCTGAGAAACTGCTTAGTGTTCTATTAATTCATCCCACAGAGTTACATCTGTATTTCATGGATCTCTTTGCTAGCCTTATTTCTGTGGAATCTGAGAACAGATATTTCGGATCCCTTTGAAGACTATAGACCAAAGGAAATATCCTCCGATAACAAAGACAAAGAAGCTTTCTGAGAAACTTCTTTGTGTTCTGTGAAATCATCTCACAGAGATACAGCTTTCCCCTCAAGGAGCCTTTCGCTAAGACAGTTCTTGTGGAATTGGCAAAGTGGTATTTGGAAGCCCGAAGTGGGCTACGGTGAAAAAGGAAATATCTTCAGATGAAATCTGGAAAGAAGCTTTCTGAGAAAGTGCTTAATGTTCTGTTAATTCATCTCACAGTGTTACATCTGTATTTCGTTGATCCCTTTGCTAGCCTTATTTCTGTGGAATCTGAGAACAGATATTTCGGATCCCTTTGAAGACTATAGGGTCAAAGGAAATATCCTCCGATATCAAAGAGAAAGAAGCTTTCTGAGAAACTTCTTTGTGTTCTGTGAAATCATCTCACAGAGTTAGAGCTTTCCCCTCAAGGAGCCTTTCGCTAAGACAGTTCTTGTGGAATTGGCAAGTGATATTTGGAAGCCCATAGAGCGCTATGGTGAAAAAGGCAGTATCCTCAGTTGAAATCTGGAAAGAAGCTTTCTGAGAATTTGCTTAGTGTTCTGTTAATTCATCTCACAGTGTTACATCTGTATTTCGTGGATCTCTTTGCTAGCCTTATTTCTGTGGAATCTGAGAACAGATATTTCGGATCCCTTTGAAGACTATAGGGCCAAAGGAAATATCCTCCGATAACAAAGAGAAAGAAGCTTTCTGAGAAACTTCTTTGTGTTCTGTGAAAGCATCTCACAGAGTTACAGGTTTTCCCTTAAGTAGCCTTTCGCTATGACAGTTTTCGTGGAATTGGCAAAGTGATATTTGGAAGCCCAAGGAGGGCTATGGTGAAAAAGGAAATATCCTCAGATGAAATCTGGAAAAAAGCTTTCTGAGAAACTGCTTAGTGTTCTCTTAATTCATCTCACAGAGTTACATCTGTATGTCGTGGATCTCTTTGCTAGCCTTATTTCTGTGGAATCTGAGAACAGATATTTCGGATCCCTTGGAAGACCAAAGGGCCAAAGGATATATCCTCCGATAACAAAGAGAAAGAAGCTCTCTGGGAAACTTCTTTGTGTTCTGTGAAATCATCTCACAGAGTTACAGCTTTCCCCTCAAGGAGCCTTTCGCTAAGACAGTTCTTGTGGAATTTGCAAAGTGATATTTGGAAGCCCATAGAGGGGTACGGTGAAAAAGGAAATAACCTCAGATGAAATCTGGAAAGAAGCTTTCTGAGAAAGTGCTTAGGGTTCTGTTAATTCATCTCGCAGAGTTACATCTGTATTTCGTGTATCTCTTTGCTAGCCTTATTTCTGTGGAATCTGAGAACAGATATTTCGGATCCCTTTGAAGACCACAGGGCCCAAGGAAATATCCTCCGATATCAAAGAGAAAGAAGCTTTCTGAGAAACTTCTTTGTGTTCTGTGAAATCATCTCACAGAGTTACAGCTTTCCCTTCAAGGAGCCTTTCTCTAAGACAGTTCTTGTGTATTTGGCAAAGTGATATTTGGAAGCCCATAGAGGGCTATGTTCAAAAAGGAAATATGCTCAGATGAAATCTAGAAAGAAGCTTTCTGAGAAACTTCTTAGTGTTCTGTTAATTCATCTCACAGAGTTACATCTGTATTTCCTGGATCTCTTTGCTAGCCTTATTTCTGTGGAATCTGAGAACAGATATTTCCGATCCCTTGAAGACCACAGCCCCAAAGGAATTATCCTCCGATAACAAAGAGAAAGAAGCTTTCTGAGAAACTTCTTTGTGTTCTGTGAAATCATCTCACAGAGTTACAGCTTTCCCCTCAAGGAGCCTTTCGCTAAGACAGTTCTTGTGGAATTGGCAAGGTGATATTTGGAAGCCCATTTAGGGCTATGGTGAAAAAGGTAATATCCTCAGATGGAATCTGGAAAGAAGCTTTCTGAGAAACTGCTTAGTGTTCTGCTAATTCATTTCACAGAGTTACATCTGTATTTCGTGGATCTCTTTGCTAGCCTTATTTCTGTGGAATCTGAGAACAGATATTTCGGATCCCTTTGAAGACTACAGGGCCAAAGGAAATATCCTCTGATAAGAAAGAGAAAGAAGCTTTCTGAGAAACTTCTTTGTGTTCTGTGAAAGCATCTCACAGAGTTACAAGTTTCCCCTCAAGGAGCCTTTCGCTATGACAATTTTTGTGGAATTGGCAAAGTGATATTTGGAAGCCCATAGAGGGCTATGTTGAAAAAGGAAATATTCTCAGATGAAATCTGGAAAGAAGCTTTCTGAGAAACTGCTTAGTGTTCTGTTAATTCATCTCACAGAGTTACATCTGTATTTTGTGGATCTCTTTTCTAGCCTTATTTCTGTGGAATCTGAGAACAGATATTTCCGATCCCTTGAAAACCACAGGCCCAAAGGAAATATCCTTCGATAACAAAGACAAAGAAGCTTTCTGAGAAACTTCTTTGTGTTCTGTGAAATCATCTCACAGAGTTACAGCTTTCCCCTCAAGGAGCCTTTCGCTAAGACAGTTCTTGTGGAATTGGCAAAGTGATATTTGGTAGCCCATAGAGGGCTATGGTGAAAAAGGAAATATCCTCAGATAAAATCTGGAAAGAAAATTTCTGAGAAACTGTTTAGTCTTCTGTTAATTCATCTCACAGAGTTACATCTGTATTTCGGGGATCTCTTTGCTAGCCTTATTTCTGTGGAATCTGAGAACAGATATTTCGGATGCCGTTGAAGAGTATAGGGCCAAAAGAAATACACTCCGATAACGATCAGAAAGAAGCTTTCTGAGAAACTTCTTTGTGTTCTGTGAAATCATCTCACAGAGTTACAGCTTTCCCTTCAAGGAGCCTTTCGCTAAGACATTTCTTGTGGAATTGGCAAAGTGATATTTGGAAGCCCAAAGAGGCCAATGGTGAAAAAGGAAATATCCTCAGATTAAATCTGGAAAGAAGGTTTCTGAGAAACTGCTTAATGTTCTGTTAATTCATCTCACAGAGTTACATCTGTATTTCGTGGATCTCTTTGCTAGCCTTATTTCTGTGGAATCTGAGAACAGATATTTCGGATCCCTTTGAAGGCCAAAGGGCCCAAGGAAATATCCTCCGATAACAAAGAGAAAGAAGCTTTCTGAGAAACTTCTTTGTGTTCTGTGAAATCATCTCACAGAGTTACAGCTTTCCCCTCAAGGAGCCTTTCGCTAAGACAGTTCTTGTGGAATTTGCAAAGTGATATTTGGAAGCCCATAGAGGGCTATGGTGAAAAAGGAAATATCCTCAGATGATATCTGGAAAGAAGCTTTCTGAGAAAGTGCTTAGTGTTCTGTTAATTCATCTCGCAGAGTTACATCTGTATTTCGGGGATCTCTTTGCTAGCCTTATTTCTGTGGAATCTGAGAACAGATATTCGGATCCCTTTGAAGACTATAGGGCCAAGGAAATTTCCTCCGATAACAAAGAGAAAGAAGCTTTCTGAGAAACTTCTTTGTATTCTGTGAAATCATCTCACAGAGTTACAGCTTTCCCTTCAAGGAGCCTTTCTCTAAGACAGTTCTTGTGGATTTGGCAAAGTGATATTTGGAAGCCCATAGAGGGCTATGTTGAAAAAGGAAATATTCTCGGATGAAATCTGGAAAGAAGCTTTCTGAGAAACTGCTTAGTGTTCTGTTAATTCATCTCACAGAGTTACATCTGTATTTTGTGGATCTCTTTGCTAGCCTTATTTCTGTGGAATCTGAGAACAGATATTTCCGATCCCTTGAAAACCACAGGCCCAAAGGAAATATCTTTCGATAACAAAGATAAAGAAGCTTTCTGAGAAACTTCTTTGTGTTCTGTGAAATCATCTCACAGAGTTACAGCTTTCCCCTCAAGCAGCCTTTCGTTAAGAGAGTTCTTGTGGAATTGGCAAAGTGATATTTGGAAGCCCATAGAGGGCTATGGTGAAAAAGGAAATATCCTCAGATGAAATCTGGAAAGAAAATTTCTGAGAAACTGTTTAGTCTTCTGTTAATTCATCTCACAGAGTTACATCTGTATTTCGGGGATCTCTTTGCTAGCCTTATTTCTGTGGAATCTGAGAACAGATATTTCGGATCCCGTTGAAGAGTATAGGGCCAAAAGAAATACACTCCGATAACGAACAGAAAGAAGCTTTCTGAGAAACTTCTTTGTGTTCTGTGAAATCCTCTAACAGAGTTACAGCTTTCCCTTCAAGGAGCCTTTCGCTAAGACATTTCTTGAGGAATTGGCAAAGTGATATTTGGAAGCCCAAAGAGGGCTAGGGTGAAAAAGGAAATATCCTCAGATTAAATCTGGAAAGAAGGTTTCTGAGAAACTGCTTAATGTTCTGTTAATTCATCTCACAGAGTTACATCTGTATTTCGTGGATCTCTTTGCTAGCCTTATTTCTGTGGAATCTGAGAACAGATATTTCGGATCCCTTTGAAGACCACAGGGCCCAAGGAAATATCCTCCGATAACAAAGAGAAAGAAGCTTTCTGAGAAACTTCTTTGTGTTCTGTGAAATCATCTAACAGAGTTACAGCTTTCCCCTCAAGGAGCCTTTCGCTAAGACAGTTCTTGTGGAATTTGCAAAGTGATATTTGGAAGCCCATAGAGGGGTACGGTGAAAAAGGAAATAACCTCAGATGAAATCTGGAAAGAAGCTTTCTGAGAAAGTGCTTAGGGTTCTGTTAATTCATCTCGCAGAGTTACATCTGTATTTCGTGTATCTCTTTGCTAGCCTTATTTCTGTGGAATCTGAGAACAGATATTTCGGATCCCTTTGAAGACCACAGGGCCCAAGGAAATATCCTCCGATATCAAAGAGAAAGAAGCTTTCTGAGAAACTTCTTTGTGTTCTGTGAAATCATCTCACAGAGTTACAGCTTTCCCTTCAAGGAGCCTTTCTCTAAGACAGTTCTTGTGTATTTGGCAAAGTGATATTTGGAAGCCCATAGAGGGCTATGTTCAAAAAGGAAATATGCTCAGATGAAATCTAGAAAGAAGCTTTCTGAGAAACTTCTTAGTGTTCTGTTAATTCATCTCACAGAGTTACATCTGTATTTCCTGGATCTCTTTGCTAGCCTTATTTCTGTGGAATCTGAGAACAGATATTTCCGATCCCTTGAAGACCACAGCCCCAAAGGAATTATCCTCCGATAACAAAGAGAAAGAAGCTTTCTGAGAAACTTCTTTGTGTTCTGTGAAATCATCTCACAGAGTTACAGCTTTCCCCTCAAGGAGCCTTTCGCTAAGACAGTTCTTGTGGAATTGGCAAGGTGATATTTGGAAGCCCATTTAGGGCTATGGTGAAAAAGGTAATATCCTCAGATGGAATCTGGAAAGAAGCTTTCTGAGAAACTGCTTAGTGTTCTGCTAATTCATTTCACAGAGTTACATCTGTATTTCGTGGATCTCTTTGCTAGCCTTATTTCTGTGGAATCTGAGAACAGATATTTCGGATCCCTTTGAAGACTACAGGGCCAAAGGAAATATCCTCTGATAAGAAAGAGAAAGAAGCTTTCTGAGAAACTTCTTTGTGTTCTGTGAAAGCATCTCACAGAGTTACAAGTTTCCCCTCAAGGAGCCTTTCGCTATGACAATTTTTGTGGAATTGGCAAAGTGATATTTGGAAGCCCATAGAGGGCTATGTTGAAAAAGGAAATATTCTCAGATGAAATCTGGAAAGAAGCTTTCTGAGAAACTGCTTAGTGTTCTGTTAATTCATCTCACAGAGTTACATCTGTATTTTGTGGATCTCTTTTCTAGCCTTATTTCTGTGGAATCTGAGAACAGATATTTCCGATCCCTTGAAAACCACAGGCCCAAAGGAAATATCCTTCGATAACAAAGACAAAGAAGCTTTCTGAGAAACTTCTTTGTGTTCTGTGAAATCATCTCACAGAGTTACAGCTTTCCCCTCAAGGAGCCTTTCGCTAAGACAGTTCTTGTGGAATTGGCAAAGTGATATTTGGTAGCCCATAGAGGGCTATGGTGAAAAAGGAAATATCCTCAGATGAAATCTGGAAAGAAAATTTCTGAGAAACTGTTTAGTCTTCTGTTAATTCATCTCACAGAGTTACATCTGTATTTCGGGGATCTCTTTGCTAGCCTTATTTCTGTGGAATCTGAGAACAGATATTTCGGATGCCGTTGAAGAGTATAGGGCCAAAAGAAATACACTCCGATAACGATCAGAAAGAAGCTTTCTGAGAAACTTCTTTGTGTTCTGTGAAATCATCTCACAGAGTTACAGCTTTCCCTTCAAGGAGCCTTTCGCTAAGACATTTCTTGTGGAATTGGCAAAGTGATATTTGGAAGCCCAAAGAGGCCAATGGTGAAAAAGGAAATATCCTCAGATTAAATCTGGAAAGAAGGTTTCTGAGAAACTGCTTAATGTTCTGTTAATTCATCTCACAGAGTTACATCTGTATTTCGTGGATCTCTTTGCTAGCCTTATTTCTGTGGAATCTGAGAACAGATATTTCGGATCCCTTTGAAGGCCAAAGGGCCCAAGGAAATATCCTCCGATAACAAAGAGAAAGAAGCTTTCTGAGAAACTTCTTTGTGTTCTGTGAAATCATCTCACAGAGTTACAGCTTTCCCCTCAAGGAGCCTTTCGCTAAGACAGTTCTTGTGGAATTTGCAAAGTGATATTTGGAAGCCCATAGAGGGCTATGGTGAAAAAGGAAATATCCTCAGATGATATCTGGAAAGAAGCTTTCTGAGAAAGTGCTTAGTGTTCTGTTAATTCATCTCGCAGAGTTACATCTGTATTTCGGGGATCTCTTTGCTAGCCTTATTTCTGTGGAATCTGAGAACAGATATTCGGATCCCTTTGAAGACTATAGGGCCAAGGAAATTTCCTCCGATAACAAAGAGAAAGAAGCTTTCTGAGAAACTTCTTTGTATTCTGTGAAATCATCTCACAGAGTTACAGCTTTCCCTTCAAGGAGCCTTTCTCTAAGACAGTTCTTGTGGATTTGGCAAAGTGATATTTGGAAGCCCATAGAGGGCTATGTTGAAAAAGGAAATATTCTCGGATGAAATCTGGAAAGAAGCTTTCTGAGAAACTGCTTAGTGTTCTGTTAATTCATCTCACAGAGTTACATCTGTATTTTGTGGATCTCTTTGCTAGCCTTATTTCTGTGGAATCTGAGAACAGATATTTCCGATCCCTTGAAAACCACAGGCCCAAAGGAAATATCTTTCGATAACAAAGATAAAGAAGCTTTCTGAGAAACTTCTTTGTGTTCTGTGAAATCATCTCACAGAGTTACAGCTTTCCCCTCAAGCAGCCTTTCGTTAAGAGAGTTCTTGTGGAATTGGCAAAGTGATATTTGGAAGCCCATAGAGGGCTATGGTGAAAAAGGAAATATCCTCAGATGAAATCTGGAAAGAAAATTTCTGAGAAACTGTTTAGTCTTCTGTTAATTCATCTCACAGAGTTACATCTGTATTTCGGGGATCTCTTTGCTAGCCTTATTTCTGTGGAATCTGAGAACAGATATTTCGGATCCCGTTGAAGAGTATAGGGCCAAAAGAAATACACTCCGATAACGAACAGAAAGAAGCTTTCTGAGAAACTTCTTTGTGTTCTGTGAAATCCTCTAACAGAGTTACAGCTTTCCCTTCAAGGAGCCTTTCGCTAAGACATTTCTTGAGGAATTGGCAAAGTGATATTTGGAAGCCCAAAGAGGGCTAGGGTGAAAAAGGAAATATCCTCAGATTAAATCTGGAAAGAAGGTTTCTGAGAAACTGCTTAATGTTCTGTTAATTCATCTCACAGAGTTACATCTGTATTTCGTGGATCTCTTTGCTAGCCTTATTTCTGTGGAATCTGAGAACAGATATTTCGGATCCCTTTGAAGACCACAGGGCCCAAGGAAATATCCTCCGATAACAAAGAGAAAGAAGCTTTCTGAGAAACTTCTTTGTGTTCTGTGAAATCATCTAACAGAGTTACAGCTTTCCCCTCAAGGAGCCTTTCGCTAAGACAGTTCTTGTGGAATTTGCAAAGTGATATTTGGAAGCCCATAGAGGGCTATGGTGAAAAAGGAAATATCCTCAGTTGAAATCTGGAAAGAAGCTTTCTGAGAAACTGCTTAGTGTTGTGTTAATTCATCTCACAGAATTACAGCTTTCGCCTCAAGAAGCCGCGCGCTAAGCCTGTTCTTGTGGAATTTGCAAAGTGATATTGGGAAGCCCATAGAGGGCTATGGTGAAAAAGAAAATATCCTCAGAGAAAAACTGGAAAGAATCTTTCGGAGAAACTGCTTTGTGATGTGTGACTTCCACTCACAGAGTTACATCTGTATTTCGTACATCTCTTTGCTAGACTTATTTCCGTGGAATCCGAGAACAGATATTTCGTATCCCTTTGATGACTATAGGGCCAAAGGAAATATCCTCTGATAAACAAGAGAAAGAAGCTTTCTGAGAAACTTCTTGGTGTTCTGTGAAATCATCTCACAGAGTTACAGCTTTCCCCTCAAGAAGCCTTTTGCTAAGACAGTTCTTGTGGTATTTGCAAAGTGATATTTGGAAGCCCATAGAGGGCTATGGTGAAAAAGGAAATCTACTCAGATGAAATCTGGAAAGAAGCTTTCTGAGAAACTGCTTAGTGTTCTGTGAATTCATCTCACAGAGTTACAGCTATCCCCTCAAGAAGACGCTCGCTAAGCCTGTTCTTGTGGAATTCGCAAAGTGATATTGGGAAGTCCATACAGGGATATGGTGAAAAAAAATATCCTCAGAGAAAAACTGGAAAAAAGCTTTCTGAGAAAGTGCTTTGTGATGTGTGACTTCCACTCACAGAGTTACATCTGTATTTCGTGGATCTCTTTGCTACCCTTATTTCTGTGGAATCTGAGAACAGATATTTCGAATCCCTTTGAGGACTATAGGGCCAAAGGAAATATCCTCCGATAACAAAGAGAAAGAAGCTTTCTGAGAAACTTCTTGGTGTTCTTTGAAATCATCTCACAGAATTACAGCTTTCCCCTCAAGAAGCCTTTCGCTAAGACAGTTCTTTTGGAATTTTCAAAGTGATATTTGGAAGCCCGTAGAGGGCTACTGTGAAAAAGGAAATATCCTCAGATGAAATCTGGAAAGAAGCTTTCTGAGAAACTGCTTAGTGTTCTGTGAAGTCATGTCACAGAGTTACACTTTCCCCATAAGAATCCGCTCCCTAAGACTGTTCTTGTGGAATTCACAAAGTGATATTGGGAAGCCCATAGAGGGCTACGGTGAAAAAGAAAATATCCTCAGAGAAAAACTGAAAAGAAGCTTTCTGCGAAACTGCTGTGTGATGTGTGACTTCCACTCAAAGAGTTACATCTGTATTTCGTGGATCTCTTTGCTACCCTTATTTCTGTGGAATCTGAGAACAGATATTTTGAGTCCCTTTGAGGACTATAGTGCCAAAGGAAATATACTCCGATAACAAATAGAAAGAAGCTTTCTGAGAAACTTCTTAGTATTCTGTGAAATCATCTCACAGAGTTACAGCTTTCCCCTCAAGAAGCCTTTCGCTAAGACAGTTCTTGTGGAATTGGCAAAGTGATATTTCGAAGCCCATAGAGGGCTATGGTGAAAAAGGAAATATCCTCAGATGAAATCAGGAAAGAAGCTTTCTTTGAAACTGCTTAGTGTTCTGTGAATTCATCTCACAGTGTTACAGCTTTCCTCTCAAGAAGCCGCTCGCTAAGCCTGTTCTTGTGGAATTCGCAAAGTGATATTGGGAAGCCCGTAGAGGGCTATGGTGAAAAAGAAAATAACCTCTGGGAAAAACTGGAAAGAAGCTTTCTGAGAAACTGCTTTGTGATGTGTGACTTCCACTCACAGAGTTACATCTGTATTTCGTGGATCTCTTTGCTAGCCTTATTTCTGTGGAATCTGAGAACAGATATTTCGGATCCTTTGAAGACGATAGGGCCAAAGGAAATATCCTCCGATAACAAAGAGAAAGAAGCTTTCTGAGAAACTTCTTTGTGTTCTGTGAAATCATCTCACAGAGTTACAGCTATCCCCTGAAGAAGCCGCTCGCTAAGCCTGTTCTTGTGGAATTCGCAAAGTGATATTTGGAAGCCCATAGAGGGCTATGGTGAAAAAGAAAATATCCAAAGAGAAAAACTGGAAAGAAGCTTTCTGAGACACTGCTTTGTGATGTGTGACTTCCAATCAAAGAGTTACATCTATATTTCGGGGATCTCTTTGCTAGCCTTATTTCTGTGGAATCTGAGAACAGATATTTCGGATCCCTTTTAGGACTATAGGGCCAAAGGAAATAGCCTCCGATAACGAAGAGAAAGAAGCTTTCTGAGAAACTTCTTGGTGTTCTGTGAAATCATCTCACAGAATTACAGCTTTCCCCTTAAGAAGCCTTTTGCTAAGACAGTTCTTGTGGAATTTGCAAACTGATATTTGGAAGCCTGTAGAGGGCTATGGTGAAAAAGACAATATCCTCAGATGAAATCTGGAAAGAAGCTTTCTGAGAAACTGCTTAGTGTTCTGTGAATTCATCTCACAGAGTTACAGCTTTCTCCTCAAGAAGCCCCTCGCTAGGCCTGTTCTTGTGGAATTCGCAAAGTGATATTGGGAAGCCCATAGAGGTCTATGGTGATAAAGAAAATATCCTGAGAGAAAACCTGGAAAGAAGCTTTCTGAGAAACTGCTTTGTGATGTGTGACTTCCCCTCACAGAGTTACATCTGTATTTCGTGGGTCTCTTTGCTAGCGTTATTTCTGTGGAATCTGAGAAGAGATATTTCGGATCCCTTTGAAGACTATAGGGCCAAAGGAAATAACCTCCGATAAGGAAGAGAAAGAAGCTTTCTGAGAAACTTCTTTGTGTTGTGTGAAATCATCTCACAGAGTTACAGCTTTCCCCTCAAGAAGCCTTTCGCTAAGACAGTTCTTGTGGAATTTCCAAAGTAATATTTGGAAGCCCTTAGAAGGCTATGGTGAAAAAGGCAATATCCTAAGATGAAATCTGGAAAGAAGCTTTCTGAGAAACTGCTTAGTGTTATTTGAATTCTTCTCACAGAGTTACAGCTATCTCCTGAAGAAGCCACTCGCTAAGCCTGTTCTTGTGGAATTCGCAAAGTGATATTTGGAAGCTCTTAGAGGGCTATGTTGAAAAAGGAAATATCCTCAGAGAAAAACTGGAAAGAAGCTTTCTGAGAAACTGCTTGGTGATGTGTGCTTTCCACTCACAGAGCTACATCTCTATTTCGTGGATCTCTTTACTAGCCTTATTTCTCAGGGATCTGAGAACATATATTTCGGATGCCTTTGAAGCCTATAGGGCCAAAGGAAGTATCCTCCGATAACAAAGAGAAAGAAGCTTTCTGAGAAACTTCTTGGTGTTCTGTGAAATCATCTAACAGAATTACAGCTTTCCTTTCAAGAAACCGTTCGCTAAGACACTTCTTGTGGTATTTGCAAAGTGATGTTTGGAAGCACTTAGAGGGCTATGGTGAAAAAGGAAATATCGTCTGATGAAATCTGGAAGGAAGCTTTCTGAGAAACTGCTTAGCGTTCTGTGAATTCATCTCTCAGAGTTACAGTTTTCCCCTCAAGAAGCTGCTCGCTAAGCCTGTTCTTGTGGAATTCGCAAAGTGATATTGGGAAGGCCATAGATGGCTATGGTGAAAAAGAAAATACCCTCAGAGAAAAACTGGAAAGAAGCTTTCTGAGAAACTGCTTTGTGATGTGTGACTTCCACTCCCAGAATTACATCTGTATTTCGTGGATCTCTTTGGTAGCCTTATTTCTGTGGAATCTGAGAACAGATATTTCTGATCCCATTGAAGACTATAGGGCCAAAGGAAATAGCCTCCGATAACGAAGAGAAAGAAGCTTTCTGAGAAACTTCTTTGTGTTCTGTGAAATCATCTCACAGAGTTACAGCTTTCCCCTCAAGAACCCGCTCGCTAAGGCTGCTATTGTGGAATTAGCAAAGTGATATTGGGAAGCCCATAGATGGCTATGGTGAAAAAGAAAATATCCTCAGAGAAAAACTGGAAAGAAGGTTTCTCAGAAACTGCTTTGAGATGTGTGACTTCCACTCACAGAGTTACATCTGTATTTCGTGGATCTCTTTGCTAGCCTTACTTCTGTGGAATCTGAGAACAGATATTTTGGACCCTATGAAGACTAAAGGGCCAAAGGAAATAGCCTCCTATTACAAAGAGAAAGAAGCTTTCTGATAAACTTCTTTGTGTTCTGTGAAATCATCACACAGAGTTACAGCTTTCCCCTCTAGAAGCCTTTCGCTAAAACAGGTCTTGTGAAATTTACAAAGTGATATTTGGAAGCCCGTAGAGGGCTAAGGTGAAAAAGGCAATATCCTCAGATTAAATCTGGAAAGAAACTTTCTGAGAAACTGCTTAGTGTTCTGTGAATTCATATCGCAGAGTTAAAGCTTTCCCCTCAAGAAGCCGCTCACTAAGCCTGTTCATGTGGAATTTTCAAAATGATATTGGGAAGCCCATAGAGGGCTATGGTGAAAAAGATCATATCCTCAGAGAAAAACTGGAAAGAAGCTTTCTGAGAAACTGTTTTGTGATGTGTGACTTCCACTCACAGAGTTACATCTGTATTTCGTGGATCTCTTTGCTAGCCTTATTTCTGTGGAATCTGAGTAGAGATATTTCGGATCCCTTTGAAGACTATAGTGCCAAAGGAAATATCTTCCGATAAAAAAGAGAAAGAAGCTTTCTGAGAAACTTCTTTGTGTTCTCTGAAATCATCTCACAGAGTTACAGCTTTTCCCTCAAGAAGCCTTTCGCTAAGACAGTTTTTGTGGAATTTGCAAATTGATATTTGGAAGCCCGTAGAGGGCTATGTTGAAAAAGGCAATATAGTCAGATGAAATCTGGAAAGAAGCTTTCTGAGAAACTGTTTAGTGTTCTGTGAATTCATCTCACAGAGTTGCAGCTTTCCCCTCAAGAAGCAACACTCTAAGCCTGTTCTTCTGGAATTCGCAAAGTGATATTGGGAAGCCCATAGAGGCCTATGGTGAAAAAGAAAATATCCTCAAAGAAAAACTGAAAAGAAGCTTTCTGAGAAAAGGCTTTGTGATGTGTGACTTCCACTCACAGAGATACATCGGATTTCGTGGATCTCTTTGCTAGCCTTATTTCGGTGGTATCTGAGAACAGATATTTCGGATCTCTTGAAGACTATAGTGCAAAAGGAAATATCCTCCGATGACAAAGAGAAAGAAACTTTCTGAGAAACTTCTTCGTGTTCTGTGAAATCATCTCACAGAGTTATAGATTTCCCCTGAAGAAGCCTTTCGCTAAGACAGTTCTTGTGGAATTTGCAAAGTGATATTTGGAAGCCCATAGAGGGTTATGGTGAAAAAGGCAATATCCTCTGATGAAATCTTTAAAGAAGCTTTCTGTGAAACTGCTTAGTGTTCTGTGAATTTATCTCACAGAGCTAAACCTTTCCCCTCAAGAAGATGCTCGCTAAGCCTGTTCTTGTGGAATTCGCAAAGTGATATTGTGAAGCCCATAGAGGTCTATGGTGCAAAAGAAAATATCCTCAGAGAAAAACTGGAAAGAAGTTTTCTGAGAAACTGCTTTCTGATGTGTGACTTCCACTCACAGAGTTACATCTGTATTTCTTCGATCTCTTTGCTAGCCTTATTTTTGTGGAATCGGAGAACAGATATTTCGGATCCCTTTGAAGAATATAGGGCCAAAGGAAATATCCTCCGATAACAAAGAGAAAGAAGCTTTCTGAGAAACTTATTTGTGTTCTGTGAAAAAATCTCACAGAGTTACAGCTTTCCCCTCAAGAAGCCTTTTGATACGACACTTCTTGTGGAATTTGTAAAGTGTTATTTGGAAGCCCGTAGAGGGCTTTGGTGAAAAAGGCAATATCCTCAGATGAAATCCGGATAGAAGCTTTCTGAGAAACTGCTTAGAGTTCTGTGAATTCGTCTCACAGAGTTACAGCTTTCCGCTCAAGAAGCTGCTCGCTAAGCCTGTTCTTGTGGAAATCGCAAGGTGATATTGGGAAGCCCATAGAGGGCTATGGTGAAAAAGAAAATATCCTCAGAGAAAAACTGAAAAGAAGCTTTCTGAGAAACTGCTTGGTGATGTGTGACTTCCACTCACAGAGTTACATCTGTATTTCGTGGATCTCTTTGCTAGACTTATTTCTGCTGAATCGTAAAACAGATATTTCGGATCCCTTTGAAGACTATACGGCCAAAGGAAATATCTTCCAATAACAAAGAAAAAGAAGCTTTCTGAGAATCTTCCTGTTGTTCTGTGAAATCATCTCACAGAGTTACACCTTTCCCCTCAAGAAGACTTTTGCTAAGACAGTTCTTGTGCAATTTGCAAAGTGATATTTGGAAGCCCCTAGAGTTCTATGGTGAAAAAGGCAATATTCTTAGATGAATCTGGAAAGAAGCTTTCTGAGAAACTGCTTAGTGTTCTGTGAATTCATCTCACAGAGTTACAGCTTACCCCTCAAGAAGCCGCTCGCTAAGCCTGTTCTTTTGGATTTCGCATAGTGATATTGGGAAGCCCTTAGAGGGCTAGGGTGAAAAAGAAAATATCCTCAGAGAAAAACTGGAAAGAAGCTTTCTGAGAAAATGCTTTGTGAAGTGTGACTTCCACTCACAGAGCTACATCTGTATTCGTGGATCTCTTTGCTAGCCTTATTTCTGTGATATCTGAGAACAGATATTTCGGATATCTTGAAGACTATAGTGCCAAAGGAAATATCCTCCGATAAGAAAGAGAAAGAAGCTTTCTGAGAAACTTCTTTGTGTTCTGTGAAATCATCTCAAAGAGTTACAGCATTCCCCTCAAGAAGCCTTTCTCTAAGACAGTTCTTGTGGAATTTGCAAAGTGATATTTCAAGCCCCTTGAGGGCTATGGTGAAAAAGGCAATATCCTCAGATGAAATCTGGAAAGAAGCTTTCTGACAAACTGCTTAGTGTTCTGTGAATTCATCTCTCAGAGTTACAGCTTTCCCCTCAATAACCCGCTCGCTAAGGCTGCTCTTGTGGAATTAGCAAACTGATATTGGGAAGCCCATACATGGCTATGGTGAAAAAGAAAATATCCTCAGAGAAAAACTGGAAACAAAGTTTCTCAGAAACTGCTTTGTGATGTGTGACTTCCACTCACAGAGTTACATCTGTATTTCGTGGATCTCTTTGCTAGCCTTATTTCTGTGGAATCGGAGAACAGATATTTCGGATCCCTTTGAAGACTATAGGGCCGAAGGAAATATCCTCCGATAACAAAGAGAAAGAACCTTTCTGTGAAACTTCTTGGTGTTCTGTGAAATCATCTTACAGAGTTACAGCTTTCGCCTCAAGAAGCCTTTCGCTAAGACAGTTCTTGTGGAATTTGCAAAGTGATATTTTTAAGCCCATAGAGGGCTATGGTGAAAAAGCAATATCGTCAGATGAAATCTGGAAAAAAGCCTTCTGAGAAATTGCTTAGTGTTCTGTGAATTCAACTCACAGACTTACAGCTTTCCCCTCAAGAAACCGCTCGCTAAGCCTGTTCTTGTGGAATTCGCAAAGTGATATTGGGAAGCCCTTAGAGTGCTATGGTGAAAAAGAAAATATCCTCAGAGAAAAACTGGAAAGAAGCTTTCTGAGAAACTGGTTTGTGATGTGTGATTTCCAATCACAGAGTTACATCTGAATTTCGTGGATCTCTTTGCGAGCCTTAGTACTGTGGAATCTGAGAACAGATATTTCGGATCCCTTTGAAGACTATAGGGCCAAAGGAAATATCCTCCGATAACAAAGAGAAAGAAGCTTTCTGAGAAAATTCTTAGTGTTCTGTGAAATAATCTCACAGAGTTACAGCCTTCCCCTCAAGAAGACTATCGCTAAGACAGATCTTGTGGATCTTGCAACGTGATATTTGGAAGCCCCTAGAGGGCTATGGTGAAAAAGGCAATATCCTCAGATCATATCTCGAAAGAAGCTTTCTGAGAAACTGCTTAGTGTTCTGTGAATTCATCTCACAGAGTTACATCTTTCCCCTCAAGAAGCCGACGCTAAGCCTGCCCTTGTGGAATTCGCAAAGTGATATTGGGAAGCCCATAGAAGACTATGGGGAAAAAGGAAATATCCCCAGATGAAATCTGGAAGGAAGCTTTCTGAGAAACTGCTTAGTGTTCTGTGAATTCATCTCACAGAGTTAGAGCTTTCCACTCAAGAATCCGCTCGCTTCGCCTGTTCTTGTGGAATTCGCAAAATGATATTGGGAAGCCCTTAGAGGGCTACGGTGAAAAAGAAAATATCCTCAGAGAAAAACTGGAAAGAAGCTTTCTGAGAAACTGCTTTGTGATGTGTGTCTTCCACTCAGAGAGTTACATCTGTATTTCGTGGATCTCTTTGCTAGCCTTATTTCTGTGGAATCGGACAACAGATATTTCGGATCCCTTTGAAGACTGTAGGGACAAGGGAAATATCCTCCGATAACAAAGAGTAAGTAGCTTTCTGAGAAACTTTTTGGTGTTCTGTGAAATCATCTCATAGAGTTACAGCTTTCCCCTCAAGAAGCCTTTTGCTAAGACAGTTCTTGTGGAATTCGCAAAGTGATATTTGGAAACCCGTAGAGGGCTGTGATGAAAAAGAAAATATCCTCAGAGAAAAACTGGAAAGAAGCTTTCTGTGGAACTGCTTTGTGATGTGTGACGTCCATTCACAGAGTTATATCTGTATTTCGTGGATCTCTTTGCTAGCCTTATTTCTGTGGAATCGGAGAACAGATATTTCGGATCCCTTTTAATACAATACGGCCAAAGGAAATAGCCTCCGATAAACAAGAGAAAGAAGCTTGCTGAGAAACTTCTTTGTGTTCTGTGAAATCGTCTCACAGAGTTACAGCTTTCCCCTCAAGAACCCTTTCACTAAGACAGTTCTTGTGGAATCTGCAAAGTGATATTTGGTAGCCCGTAGATGGCTATGGTGAAAAAGGCAATATCCTCAGATGAAATCTGGAAAGAAGCTTTCTGAGAAACTGCTTAGTGTTCTGTGAATTCATCTCACAGAGTTACAGCTTTCCCCTCAAGAAGCCGCACGCTAAGCCTGTTCTTGTGGAATTCGCAAGGTGATTTTGGGAAGCCCGTAGAGGGCTATGGTGAAAAAGAAAATATCCTCAGAGAAAAACTGGAAAGAAGCTTTGTGAGAAACTGCTTTGTGATGTGTGACTTCCACTCACAGAGTTACGTCTGTATTTCGTGGATCTCTTTGCTAGCCTTATTTTTTTGGAATCTGAAAACAGATATTTCGGATTCCTTTTGAAGACTATAGGGCCCAACTAAATATCCTCCGAGAACAAAGAGAAAGAAGCTTTCTGAGAAACTTCTTTGTGTTCTGGGAAATCATGTCACAGAGTTACAGCTTTCCCCTCAAGAAGCCTTTTGCTAAGACAGTTCTTGTGGAATTTGCAAAGTGATATTTGGAAGCCCCTAGAGGGCTATGGTAAAAAACGAAATATCCTCAGATGAAATCTGGAAAGAAGCTTTCTGAGAAACTGCTTCGTGTTCTGTGAATTCATCTCACAGAGTTACAGCTGTCCCCTCAAGAAGCCGCTCGCTAAGCCTGTTCTTGTGGAATTCGCAAAGTGATATTTGGAGGCCCGTAGAGGGCTATGGTGAAAAAGAAAATATGCTCAGAGAAAAACTGGAAAGAAGCTTTCTGAGGAACTGCTTTGTGATGCGTGACTTCCACTCACAGAGTTACATCTGTATTTCGTGGATCTATTTGCTAGCCTTATTTCTGTGGAATCGGAGAACAGATATTTCAGATCCCTTTGAAGACTACAGGCCCAAAGGAAATATCCTCCGATAACAAAGAGAAAGAAGCTCTCTGATAAACTTCTTTGTGTTCTGTGAAATCATCTCACAGAGTTACAGTTTTCCCTCAAGAAGCCTTTCGTTAAGACAGTTCTAGTGGAATTTGCAAAGTGATATTTGGAAGCCGGTAGAGGGCTATGGTGAAAAAGGCAATATCCTCAGATGAAATCTGGAAAGAACCTTTCTGAGAAACTGCTTAGTGTTCTGTTCATTCAGATCACAGAGTTTCAGCTTTCCCCTCAGGAAGCCGCACGCTAAGCCTGTTCTTGTGGAATTCGCAAAGTGATATTTGGAAACCCGTAGAGGGCTATGGTGTAAAAGAATATATCCTCAGACAAAAACTGGAAAGAAGATTTCTGAGAAACTGCTTTGTGATGTGTGACTTCTACTCACAGAGTTACATCTGTATTTCGTGGATCTCTTTGCTAGCCTTACTTCTGTGGAATCTGAGAACAGATATTTCAGACCCTTTGAAGACAGTACGGCCAAAGGAAATAGCCTCCGATAACAAAGAGAAAGAAGCTTTCTGAGAAACTTCTTTGTGTTCTGTGAAATCATCTCACAGAGTTACAGCTTTCCCCTCAAGAACCCTTTCACTAAGACAGTTCTTGTGGAATCTGCAAAGTGATATTTGGTAGCCCCTAGAGGGCTATGGTGAAAAAGGCAATATCCTCAGATGAAATCTGGAAAGAAGCTTTCTGAGAAACTGCTTAGTGTTCTGTGAATTCATCTCACAGAATTAAAGCTTTCCCCTAAAGAAGCCGCTGGCTAAGCCAGTTCTTGTGGAATTCGCAAAGTGATATTGGGAAGCCCATAGAGGGCTACGGTGTAAAAGAAAATATCCTCAGACAAAAACTGGAAAGAATTTTTCTGAGAAACTGCTTTGTGATGTGTGACTTCCACTCACAGAGTTACATCTGTATTTCATGGATCTCTTTGCTAGCCTTATTTCTGTGGAATCGGAGAAGAGATATTTCGGATCCCTTTGAAGACTATAGGGCCAAATGAAATATCCTCGGATAACAAAGAGAAAGAAGCTTTCTCAGAAACATCTTGGTGTTCTGTGAAATCATCTCACAGAGTTACAGCTTTTCTCTCAAGAAGCCTTTGCTAACACACTTCTTGTGGAATTTGCAAAGTGGTATTTGGAAGCCCGTAGAGTGCTATGGTGAAAAAGGCAATATCCTCAGATGAATTCTGGAAAGAAGCGTTCTGAGAAACTTCTTTGTGTTCTGTGAAATCATCTCACTGAGTTACAGCTTTTCCCTCAAGAAGCCGCTCGCTAGGCCTGTTCTTCTGGAATTCGCAAAGTGATGTTGGGAAGCCCATAGAGGGATATGGTGAAAAAGAAAATATCGTCAGAGAAAAACTGGAAAGAAGCTTTCTGAGAAACTGCTTTGTGATGTGTGACTTCCACTCACAGAGTTTCATCTGTATTTCGTGGATCTCTTTGCTTGACTTATTTCGGTGGAATCTGAGAACAGATATTTCGGATCTCTTTGAAGGCTATAGGGACAAAGGAAATATCCTCCGATCACAAAGAGAAAGAAGCTTTCTGAGAAACTTCTTTGTGTTATGTGAAATCATCTCACCGAGTTTACAGATGTCCCCTCAAGAAGCTTTTCGCTAAGACAGTTCTTGTGGAATTCGTAAAGTGATATTTGGAAGCCCGTAGAGGGCTAAGGTGAAAAAGGCAATATCCTCAGGTGAAATCTAGAAACAAGCTTTCTGAGAAACTGCTTAGTGTTCTGTGAATTCATCTCACAGAGTTAAAGCTTTCCCCTCAAGAAGCCGCTCGCTAAGCCTGTTCTTGTTTAATTGGCAAAGTGAAATTGGGAAGTCCATAGAGGGCTAAGGTGAAAAAGAAAATATCCTCAGAGAAAAACTGGAAAGAAGCTTTGTGAGAAACTGCTTTGTGATGTGTGACTTCCACTCACAGAGTTACATCTGTATTTCATGGATCTCTTCGTCCGCCTTATTTTTGGGGAATCTGAGAAGAGATATTTCGGATCCCTTTGAAGACTATAGGGCCCAAGGAAATATCCTCCGATAACAAAGAGAAAGAAGCTTTCTGAGAAAGTCCTTGTTGTTCTGTGAAATCATCCCACAGAGTTACAGCTTTCCCCTCAAGAAGCCTTTCGCTAAGATAGTTCTTGTGGAATTTGCAAAGTGATATTTGCAAGCCCGTAGAGGGCTACGGTGAAAAAGGCAATATCCTCACATGAAATCTGGAAGGAAGCTTTCTGAGAAACTGCTTAGTGTTCTGTGAATTCATCTCACAGATTTACAGCTTTCCCCTCAAGAAGCCGCTCGCTAAGCCTGTTCTTGTGGAATTCGAAAAGTGATATTGCGAAGCCCATAGAGGGCTATGGTGAAAAAGAAAATATCCTCAGAGAAAAACTGGAAAGAAGCTTTCTGAGAATCTGCTATGTGATGTGTGATTTCCACTCACAGAGTTACATCTGTATTTCGTGTATCACTTTGCCAGCCTTATTTTTGTGGAATCTGAGAACAGATATTTCGGATCCCTTTGAAGACTATAGGGCCAAAGGAAATATCCTCCTATAACAAAGAGAGAGAAGGTTTTTGAGAAACTTCTTGGTGTTTTGTGAAATCATCTCACACATTTACAGCTTTCCACTAAAGAAGCCTTTCGCTAAGACAGTTCTTGTGGAATTTTCAAAGTGATATTTGGAAGCCCTTAGAGGGCTATGGTGAAAAAGGCAATATTCTCAAATGAAATCTGGAAAGATGCTTTCTGAGAAACTGCTTAGTGTTCTGTGAATTGATCTCACAGAGTTACAGCTTTCCCCTCAAGTAGCCGCTCGCTAAGCCTGTTCTTATGGAATTCGCAAAGTGATATTGGGAAGCCCATAGAGGGCTGTGGAGAAAAAGAAAATATACTCAGAGAAAAACTGGAAAGAATCTTTCTGAGAAACTGGTTTGTGATGTGTGACTTCCACTCACAGTGTTACACCTGAAGACTATAGGGCCAAAGGAAATATCCTCCTATAACAAAGAGAAGGAAGGTTTCTGAGAAACTTCTTGGTGTTCTGTGAAATCATCTCACAGAGTTACAGCTTTCCCTTCAAGAAGCCTTTCACTAAGACAGTTCTTGTGGAATTTGCAAGGTGATATTTGGAATCCCCTAGAGGGCTATGGTGATAAAGGAAATATCCTCAGATGAAATCTGGGAAGATGCTTTCTGAGAAAGTGTTTAGTGTTCTGTCAATTCATCTCACAGAGTTATAGCTTTCCCCTCAAGAAGCCGTTCGCGAAGCCTGTTCTTGTGGAATTCGCAAAGTGATATTGGGTAGCCCATAGAGGGATATGGTGAAAAAAAATATCCTCAGAGAAAAACTGGAAAAAAGCTTTCTGAGAAAGTGCTTTGTGATGTGTGACTTTCACTCAAAGAGTTACATCTGTATTTCGTGGTTCTCTTTGCTAGCCTTATTTTTGTGGTATCTGAGAACAGATATTTCGGATCCCTTTGAAGACTATAGGGCCAAAGGAAATATCCTCCGATAACAAAGAGAAAGAAGCTTTCTGAGAAACTTCTTTGCGTTCTGTGAAATCATCTTACAGAGTTACAGCTTTCCCCTCAAGAAGCCTTTCGCTAAGACAGTTCTTGTGGAATTTGCAAAGTGATATTTGGAAGCCCATAGAGGGCTATGGTGAAAAAGGAAATATCCCCACATGAAATCTGGAAAGAAGCTTAATGAGAAACTGCTCAGTGTTCTGTGAATTCATCTCATAGAGTAACAGTCTTCCCCTCAATAAGCCGCTCGCTAAGCCTGTTCTTGTGGAATTCGCAAAGTGATATTGGGAAGCCCATAGTGGGCTATGGTGAAAAAGAAAATATCCTCAGAGAAAAAATGGAAAGAATCTTTCTGAGAAACTGCTTTTTGATGTGTGACTTCCACTCACAGAGTTACATCTGTGTTTTCTTGATCTCTTTTCTAACCTTATTTCTGTGGAATCTGTGAATACATATTTCGGATCCCTTGGAAGAGTGTAGGGCCAAAGGAAATAGCCTCCGATAACAAAGAGGAAGAAGCTTTCTGAGAATCTTCTTTGTGTTCTGTGAAATCATCTCACAGAGTTACAGCTTTCCCCTGAAGAAGCCTTTCCCTAAGACAGTTCTTGTGGAATTTGCAACGTGCTATTTGGAAGCCCCTAGAGGCCTGTGGTGAAAAAGAAAATATGCTCAGAGAAAAACTGGAAAGAAGCTTTCTGAGGAACTGCTTTGTGATGCGTGACTTCCACTCACAGAGTTACATCTGTATTTCGTGGATCTCTTTGCTAGCCTTATTTCTTCGGAATCTGAGAACAGATATTTCGGATCCCTTTAAAGACTATGTGGCCAAAGGAAATATCCTCCAATAACAAAGAGAAAGAAGCATTCTGAGAAACTTCTTTGTGTTCTGTGAAATCATCTCACAGAGTTACAGACTTCCCCTCAAGAAGCCTTTCAATAAGACATTTCTTGTGTAATTGGCAAAGTGATATTTGGAAGCCCATAGAGGGCTATGGTGAAAAAGGAAATATACTCAGATGAAATCTTGAAAGAAGAGTTCTGAGAAACTGCTTAGTGTTCTGTTAATTCATCTCACAGAGTTACATCTGTATTTCGTGGATCTCTTTGCTAGACTTATTTCTGTGGAATCTGAGAACAGATATTTGGCATCCCTATGAAGACTATAGGGCCAAAGGAAATATCCTCCGATAACAAAGAGAAAGAAGGTTTCTGAGAAACGTCTTTGTGTTCTGTGAAATCATCTCACAGACTTACAGCTTTCCCCTCAACAAGCCTTTCGCTAAGACAGTTCTTGTGGAATTGGCAAAGTGATATTTGGAAGCCCCTAGAGGGCCATGTTGAAAAGGAAATATCCTCAGATGAAATCTGGAAAGAAGCTTTCTGAGAAACTGCTTAGTGTTCTGTTAATTCATCTCACAGAGTTACATCTGTATTTCGTGGATGTCTTTTCTAGCCTTATTTCTGTGGAATCTAAGAACAGATATTTCTTATCCCCTTGAAGATTATAGGACCAAAGGAATTATCCTCCGATAACAAAGAGAAAGAAGCTTTCTGGGAAACTTTTATTTGTTCTGTGAAATCACCTCACATAGTTACAGCTTTCTCCTCAAGAAGCCTTTCACAAAGAGGGTTCATGTGGAATTAGCAAAGTGATATTTGGAAGCTCCTTGAGGGCTATGGTGAAAAAGGAAATATCCTCAGATGAAATCTGGAAAGAAGCTTTCTGAGAAACTGATTAGGGTTCTGTTAATTCATCTCACAGAGTTACATCTGTATTTCTTGAATCTCTTTGCTAGCCTTATTTCTATGGAATCTGAGAACAGATATTTCGGATCCCTTTGAAGACTATAGGGCCAAAGGAAATATCCTCCGATAACAAAGAGAAAGAAGCTTTCTGAGAAACTTCTATGTGTTCTGTGCAATCATCTCTCAGAGTTACAGCTCTCCCCTGAAGGAACCTTTCGCAAAGACAGTTCTTGTGGAATTGGCAAAGGGATATTTGGAAGCCCATAGAGGGCTACGGTGAAAAAGGAAATAATCTCAGGTGAAATCTGAAAAGAAGCTTTCGGAGAAACTCCTGGATCTCTTTGCAAGCCTTATTTCTGTGGAATCTGAGAACAGATACTTCGGATACCTTTGAAGACTATAGGGCCAAAATAAATACCCTCCGATAACAAAGAGAAAGAAGCTTTCTGAGAAACTTCCTTGTGTTCTGTGAAATCATCTCACAGAGTTACAGTTATCCCCTCAAGGAGCCTTTCGCTAAGACAGTTCTTTTGGAATTGGCAAAGTGATATTAGGAAGCCCTTAGAGGGCTATGTTGAAAAAGGAAATATCCTCAGGCAAAATCTGGAAAGAAACATTCTGAGAAACTGCTTAGTGTTCTGTTAATTCATCTCACAGAGCTACGTCTGTATTTCGTGTATCTCTTTGCTAGCCTTATTTCTTTGGAATGTGAGAACTGATATTTCAGATCCCTTTGAAGAATATAGGGCCAAAGGAAATATCCTCCGATAACAAAGACAAAGAAGCTTTCTGAGAAACTTCTTTGTGTTCTGTGAAATCATCTCGCGGAGTTACAGCATTCCTCACAAGAAGCCTTTCGCTAAGACAATTCTTGTAGAATTGGCAAAGTGATATTTGGAATACCATAGAGGGTTATGGTGAAATAGGAAATATCCTCAGATGAAATCTGGAAAGAAGCTTTCTGAGAAACTGCTTAGTGTTCTGTTAATTCATCTCACAGAGTTACATCTGTATTTCGTGGAACTCTTTGCTAGCCTTGTTTCTGAGGAGTGTGAGAACAGATATTTCGGATCCCTTTGAAGACTATAGGGCCAAAGGAAATATCCTCCGATAACAAAGAGAAAGAAGGTTTCTGCGAGACTTCTTGGTGTTCTGTGAAATCATCTCACAGAGTTACAGCTTTCACCTCAAGGAGTCGTATGATAAGACGGTTCTTGCGGAATTGGCAAAGTGATCTTTGGAAGCCCTTAGAGGGACTTGGTGAAAAAGGAAATATCCTCAGATGAAATCTGGAAAGAAGCTTTCTCAGAAACTGCTTAGTGTTCTGTTAATTCATCTCACAGAGTTCCATCTGTATTTCGTGGATCTCTTTGCTAGCCTTATTTCTGTGGACTCTGAGAACAGATATTTCGGATCCCTTTGAAGACTATAGGGCCAAAGGAAATATCCGCCGATAACAAAGAGAAAGAAGCTTTCTGAGAAACTTCTATGTGTTCGGTGAAATCATCTCACAGAGTTACAGTTTTCCCCTCAAGAAGCCTCTCGCTAAGACAGTTCTTGTGGAATAGGCAAAGTGATATTTGGAAGCCCATAGAGGGCTTTGTTTTAAAAGGAAATATCCTCAGATGAAATCTGGAAAGAAGCTTTTTGAGAAACTGCTTAGTGTTCCGTTAATTCATCTCACAGAGCTACATCTGTATTTCTTGGATCTCTTTGCTTGCCTTATTTCTGTGGAATCTGAAAACAGATATTTTGGATAACTTTGAGGACTATAGGGCCAAAGGAAATATCCTCCGATAACAAAGAGGAAGAAGCTTTCTGAGAAACTTCTCTGTGTTCTGTGGAATCACCTCTCAGAGTTACAGCTTTCCCCTCAAGGTGCCTTTCGCTAAGACAGTTTTGTGGAATTGGCAACGTGATATTTGGAAGCCCATATAGGGCTATGGTGAAAAAGGAAATATCCTCAGGTGAAATCTGGAAAGAAGCTTTCTGAGAAACTGCTTAGTGTTCTCTAACTTCATCTCACTGAGTTACATCTGTATTTCGTGGATATCTTTGCTAGCCTTATTTCTGTGGAATCTGAGAACAGGTATTTCAGATCTCTTTGAAGACTATAGGGTCAAAAGAAATATCCTCCGAAAACAAAGAGAAAGAAACTTCCAGAGACACTTCTTTATGTTCTGTGAAATCATCTCACAGAGTTACATCTATCCCCTGAAGGAGCCTTACGCTAAGTCAGTTCTTGTGGAATTGGCAAAGTGATATTTGGAAGCCTCTAGAGGGCTATGGTGAAAAAGGAAATATACTCAGAAGAAATCTGGAAAGAACCTTTCTGAGAAACTGCTTATTGTTCTGTTAATTCATCTACGGAGTTATATCTGTATTTCATGGATCTCTTTGCTAGCCTTATTTCTGTGGAATCTGAGAACAGATATTTCTGATCCCTTTGAAGACTAAGGGGCCAAAGGAAATATCCTCCATTAACAAAGAGAAAGAAGGTTTCTGAGAAACTTATTTGTGTACTGTTAAATCATCTCACAGTGTTACAGCTTTCCCCTCAAGAAGTCTTTCGCTAAGACGGTTCTTGTGGAATTGGGAAAGTGATATTTGGAAGCCCAAAGAGGGCTATGGTGAAAAAGGAAATATCTTCAGGTGAAATCTGGAAGAAAACTTTCTGAGAAACTGCTTAGTGTTCTCTCAATTCATCTCACAGAGTTACATCTGTATTTCGTGGATCTTTTAGCTAGACTTATTTCTATGGAATCTGAGAACAGATACCTCGGATCCATTTGAAAACTATAGGGCCAAAAGAAATATCCTCCGATAAAAAAGAGAAGGAATCTTTATGAGAAACTTCTTTGTGTTCTGTGAAATCATCTCACAGAGTTACTGCTATCCCCTCAAGGAGTCTTTCGCTAAGACAGTTCTTGTGGAATTGGCAAAGTGATATTTGGAAGCCCATAGGGGGCTTTGTTGAAAAAGGAAATATCGTCAGACGAAATCTGGAAAGAAGCTTTCTGAGAAACTGCTTAGTGTTCTGTTAATTCATCTCACAGAGTTATATCTGTATTTCGTGGATCTCTTTGCTAGCCTTATTTTGTGGACTCTGAGAAAAGATATTTTGGATCCCTTTGAAGACTACAGGGCCAAAGTTAACATGCTCCGATAACAAAGAGAAATAATCTTTCTGAGAAACTCATTTGTGTTCTGTGAAATCATCTCACAGAATTACAGCTTTCCACTCAAGGAGCCTTTCACTAAAACAGTTCTTGTGGAATTGGCAAAGTGATATTTGGAAGCCCATAGATGGCTATGGTGAAAAAGGAATTAATCTCAGATGAAATCTGGAAAGAAGCTTTCTGAGAAACTCTTAGTGTTCCGTAAATTCATCTCACAGAGTTACAACTATATTTCGTGGATCGCTTTGAAAGTCTTATTTCTGTGGAATCTGAGAACAGGTATTTCGGATCCCTTTGAAGACTATGGGGCCAAAGGAAATATCCTCCGATAACAAAGAGAACGAAGCTTTCTGAGAAACTTCTTTGTGTTCTGTGAAATCATCTCACAGAATTACAGCTGTCCCCTTAAGGAGCCTTGCCCTAAGACAGTTCTTGTGGAATTGACAAAGTGATATTTGGAAGCCCCTGGAGGGCTATGGTGAAAAAGGAAATATCCTCAGGTGAAATCTGGAAAGAAGCTTTCTGAGAAACTGCTTACTTTTCTGTTAATTCATCTCACAAAGTTACATCTGTATTTCGTGGATCTCTTTGCTAGCCTTATTTCTGTGGAATCTGAGGACAGATATTTAGGATCCCTTTGAAGACTATAGGGCCAAAGGAAATATCCTCCAATAACAAGGAGAAAGAAGCTTTCTACGAAACTTCTTTGTGTTCTGTGAAATCATCTCACAGAGTTACAGATTTCCCCTCAAGAAGCCCTTCGATAAGACAGTTCTTGTGGAATTCGCCAAGTTGTATTTGGAAGTCCATAGAGGGCTATGCTGAAAAAGGAAATATCCTCAGATGAAATCTCGAAAGAAGCTCTCTCAAAAACTGCTTAGTTATCTGTTAATTCATCTCACAGAGTTACATCTGTATTTCATGATCTCTTTGCTAGACTTATTTCTGTGGAATCTGAGAACAGATATTTCGGATCACTTTGAAGACCAAAGGGCCAAAGGAAATATCCTCCGATAACAAAGAGAAAGAAGCTTTCTGAGAAACTTCTATGTGTTCTGTGAAATCATCTCACAAAGTTACAGCTTTCCCCTCAAGAAACCTTTCGCTAAGACGGTTTATTTGGAATTGGTATAGTGATATTTGGAAGCCCATAAAGGGCTATGGTGAAAATGGAAATATCCTCAGATGAAATCTGCAAAGAAGCTTTTTGACAAACTGCTTAGTGTTCTCTTAATTCATCTCACAGAGTTACATCTGTATTTCGTGGATCTCTTTGCTAGCCTTATTTCTGTGGAATCTGAGAACAGATATTTCGGATCCCTTTGAAACTATAGGGCCAAAGGAAATATCCTCCGATAACAAAGAGAAAGAAGCTTTCAGAGAGACTTCCTTGTTTTTCTGTGAAATCATTTCACAGAGTTACAGCTATCCCCTCAAGGAGCCTTTCGCTAAGACAGTTCTTGTGCAATTGGCAAAGTGATATTTGGAAGCACCTAGAGGGCTATGGTGAAAAAGTAAATATCCTCAGGTGAAATCTGGAAAGAAGCTTTCTGAGAAACTGCTTAGTGTTCTCTAAATTCATCTCACAGAGTTACATCTGTATTTCGTGGATCTCTTTGCTAGCCTTATTTCTGTGAAATCTGAGAACAGATACTTCGGATCCCTTTGAAGACTACAGGGTCAAAAGAAATATCCTCCGATAACAAAGAGAAAGAAGCTTTCTGAGAAACTCCTTTGTGTCCTGTGAAATCATCTCAATGAGTTACAGCTATCCCCTCAAAGAACCTTTCGCTAAGAGAGTTCTTGTGGAATTGACAAAGTGATATTTGGTAGCCTCTAGAGGGCTATGGTGAAAAAGGAAATATCCTCAGATGAAATCTGTAAAGAAGCTTTCTCAGCAACTGCTTAGTGTTCTGTTAATTCATCTCACAGAGTTACTTCTGTATTTCGTGGATATCTTTGCAAGCCTTATTTCTGTCGAATCTGAGAACAGATATTTCGGTTCCCTTTGGAGACTATAGGGCCAAAGGAAATATCCTCCGATAACAAAGAGAAGAAGCTTGTTTGAGAAACTTCTTTGTGTTCTCTGAAATCATCTCACAGAATTACAGCTTCCCCTCAAGAAGCCTTTCATTAACACAGTTCTTGTGGAATTGGCAAAGTGATATTTGGAAGCCCATAGAGGGCTATGGTGAAAATGGAAATATCCTCAGATGAAATCTGCAAAGAAGCTTTTTGTGAAACTGCTTAGGGTTCTGTTAATTCATCTCGCAGAGTTACATCTATATTTCCTGGATCTCTTTGCTAGACTTATTTCTGTGGAATCTGAGAACAGATATTTCGGATCCCTTTGAAGACTATAGGTCCAAAGGAAATATCCTCGGATAACAAAGAGAAAGAAGCTTTCTGAGAAACTTCTTTGTGTTCTGGGAAATCATCTCACAGAATTACAGCTATCCCCTCAAGAAGCCCTTCGCTGTGACAGTTCTTGTGGAATTGGCAAAGTGATATTTGGAAGGCCATAGAGGGCTATGGTGAAAAAGGAAAAATCCTCAGATGAAATCTGGAAAGAAGTTTTCTGAGAAACTGCTTAGTGTTCTGTTAATTTATCTCACAGAGTTACATCTGTATTTCGTGGATCACTTTGCTAGCCTTATTTCTGTGGAATCTGAGAACAGATATTTCGGATCCCTTTGAAGACTACAGGTCCAAATGAAATATCCTCCGATAACAAAAGAAAGAAGGTTTCTGAGAAACTTCTTTGTGTTCTCTGAAATCATCTCACAAATTTACAGCTTTCCCCTCAAGAAGCCCTTCGCTAACAGTTCTTGTGGAATTGGCAAAGTGATATTTGGAAGCCAGTAGAGGGCTATGGTGAAAAAGAAAATATCCTCATATGAAATCTGGAAAGAAGCTTTCTGAGAAACTGCTTAGTGTTCTGTTAACTCATCTCACAGAGTTATATCTGTATTTCGTGGATCTCTTTGCTAGCCTTATTTCTGTGGAATCTGAGAACAGATATTTCGGATCCCTTTGAAGACTATAGGGCCAAAGGAAATATCCTCTGATAACAAAGAGAAAGAAGCTTTCTGAGAAACTTCTTTGTGTTCTGTGAAATCATCACACAGAGTTACAGCTTTTCCTTCAAGAAACCTTTCGCTAACACGGTTCATGTGGAATTGGCTCAGTGATATTAGGAAGCCCACAGAGGGCTATGGTGAAAAAGGAAATATCTTCAGATGAAATCTGGAAAGAAGCTTTTTGAGAAACTGCTTAGTGTTCTCTAAATTCATCTCACAGAGTTACATCTGTATTTCCTGGATCTCTTTGCTAGCCTTATTTCTGTGGAATCTGAGAACAGATATTTCGGATCCCTTTGAAGACTATAGGAGCACAGGAAATATCCTCCGATAACAAAGAGAAAGAAGCTTTTTGAGAAACTTCTTTGTGTTCTGTGAAATCATCTCAAAGAGTTATAGCTTTCCCATCAAGAAACCTTTCGCTAAGACGGTTCATGTGGAATTGGTACAGTGATATTTGTAAGCCCATAGAGGGCTATGGTGAAAATGGAAATATCCTCAGATGAAATCTGCAAAGAAGCTTTTTGTGAAATTGCTTAGGGTTCTGTTAATTCATCTCGCAGAGTTACATCTGTATTTCGTGGATATCTTTGCTAGCCTTATTTCTGTGGAATCTGAGTACAGATATTTCGGATCCCTTGGAAGAATACAGGTCCAAAAGAAATATCCTCCGATAACAAACAGAAAGAAGCTTTCTGAGAAACTTCTTTGTGTTCTGTGAAATCATCTCACAGAGTTACAGCTATCCCTTCAAGGAGCGTTTCGCTAACACAGTTCCTGTGGAATTTGCAAAGGGATATTTGGAAGCCCATAGAGGGCTATGGTGAAAAAGGAAATATCCTCAGACGAAATCTGGAAAGAAGCTTTCTGAGAAACTGCTTAGTGTTCTGTTAATTCATCTCACAGAGTTACATCTGTATTTCGTGGATCTCTTTGCTAGCCTTATTTCTGTGGAATCTGAGAACAGATATTTCGGATCCCTTTGAAAACTACAGGGCCAAAGGAAATATCCTCCGATAACAAAGAGAAAGAAGCTTTCTGAGAAACTTCTTTGTGTTCTGTGAAATCATCTCACAGAGTTACAGCTTTCCCCTCAAGAAGCCTTTCGCTAAGACAGTTCTTGTGGAATTGGCAAAGTGATATTTGGAAGCCCATAGAGGGCTATGGTGAAAAAGGAAATATCCTCAGATGAAATCTGGAAAGAAGCTTTCTGAGAAATTTATTAGTGATCTGTTAATTCATCTCACAGAGTTACACCTGTATTTCGTGGATCTCTTTGCTAGCCTTATTTCTGTGGAATCTGAGAACAGATATTTCGGATCCCTTTGAAGACTATAGGGCCAAAGGAAATGTCCTCCGATAAAAAAGAGAACGAAGCTTTCTGAGAAATTTCTTTGTGTTCTGTGAAATAACCTCACAGAGTTACAGCTTTCCCCTCAAGAAGACTATCGCTAAGACAGATCTTGTGGAATTGGAAAAGTGATATTTGGAAGCCCATATTGGGCTACGGTGAAAAAGGAAATATCCTCAGATGAAATCTGGAAACAAGCTTTCTGAGAAACTGCTTAGTTTTCTGTTAATTCATCTCACAGAGTTACATCTGTATTTCGTGGATCACTTTGCTAGCCTTATTTCTGTGGAATCTGAGAACAGATATTTCGGATCCCTTTGAAGACTACAGGTCCAAATGAAATATCCTCCGATAACAAAAGAAAGAAGGTTTCTGAGAAACTTCTTTGTGTTCTCTGAAATCATCTCACAAATTTACAGCTTTCCCCTCAAGAAGCCCTTCGCTAACAGTTCTTGTGGAATTGGCAAAGTGATATTTGGAAGCCAGTAGAGGGCTATGGTGAAAAAGAAAATATCCTCATATGAAATCTGGAAAGAAGCTTTCTGAGAAACTGCTTAGTGTTCTGTTAACTCATCTCACAGAGTTATATCTGTATTTCGTGGATCTCTTTGCTAGCCTTATTTCTGTGGAATCTGAGAACAGATATTTCGGATCCCTTTGAAGACTATAGGGCCAAAGGAAATATCCTCTGATAACAAAGAGAAAGAAGCTTTCTGAGAAACTTCTTTGTGTTCTGTGAAATCATCACACAGAGTTACAGCTTTTCCTTCAAGAAACCTTTCGCTAACACGGTTCATGTGGAATTGGCTCAGTGATATTAGGAAGCCCACAGAGGGCTATGGTGAAAAAGGAAATATCTTCAGATGAAATCTGGAAAGAAGCTTTTTGAGAAACTGCTTAGTGTTCTCTAAATTCATCTCACAGAGTTACATCTGTATTTCCTGGATCTCTTTGCTAGCCTTATTTCTGTGGAATCTGAGAACAGATATTTCGGATCCCTTTGAAGACTATAGGAGCACAGGAAATATCCTCCGATAACAAAGAGAAAGAAGCTTTTTGAGAAACTTCTTTGTGTTCTGTGAAATCATCTCAAAGAGTTATAGCTTTCCCATCAAGAAACCTTTCGCTAAGACGGTTCATGTGGAATTGGTACAGTGATATTTGTAAGCCCATAGAGGGCTATGGTGAAAATGGAAATATCCTCAGATGAAATCTGCAAAGAAGCTTTTTGTGAAATTGCTTAGGGTTCTGTTAATTCATCTCGCAGAGTTACATCTGTATTTCGTGGATATCTTTGCTAGCCTTATTTCTGTGGAATCTGAGTACAGATATTTCGGATCCCTTGGAAGAATACAGGTCCAAAAGAAATATCCTCCGATAACAAACAGAAAGAAGCTTTCTGAGAAACTTCTTTGTGTTCTGTGAAATCATCTCACAGAGTTACAGCTATCCCTTCAAGGAGCGTTTCGCTAACACAGTTCCTGTGGAATTTGCAAAGGGATATTTGGAAGCCCATAGAGGGCTATGGTGAAAAAGGAAATATCCTCAGACGAAATCTGGAAAGAAGCTTTCTGAGAAACTGCTTAGTGTTCTGTTAATTCATCTCACAGAGTTACATCTGTATTTCGTGGATCTCTTTGCTAGCCTTATTTCTGTGGAATCTGAGAACAGATATTTCGGATCCCTTTGAAAACTACAGGGCCAAAGGAAATATCCTCCGATAACAAAGAGAAAGAAGCTTTCTGAGAAACTTCTTTGTGTTCTGTGAAATCATCTCACAGAGTTACAGCTTTCCCCTCAAGAAGCCTTTCGCTAAGACAGTTCTTGTGGAATTGGCAAAGTGATATTTGGAAGCCCATAGAGGGCTATGGTGAAAAAGGAAATATCCTCAGATGAAATCTGGAAAGAAGCTTTCTGAGAAATTTATTAGTGATCTGTTAATTCATCTCACAGAGTTACACCTGTATTTCGTGGATCTCTTTGCTAGCCTTATTTCTGTGGAATCTGAGAACAGATATTTCGGATCCCTTTGAAGACTATAGGGCCAAAGGAAATGTCCTCCGATAAAAAAGAGAACGAAGCTTTCTGAGAAATTTCTTTGTGTTCTGTGAAATAATCTCACAGAGTTACAGCTTTCCCCTCAAGAAGACTATCGCTAAGACAGATCTTGTGGAATTGGAAAAGTGATATTTGGAAGCCCATATTGGGCTACGGTGAAAAAGGAAATATCCTCAGATGAAATCTGGAAACAAGCTTTCTGAGAAACTGCTTAGTTTTCTGTTAATTCATCTCACAGAGTTACATCTGTATTTCGTGGATCTCTTTGCTAGCCTTATTTCCGTGGAATCTGAGAACAGATATTTCGGATCCCTTTGAAGACTATAGGTCCAAAGGAAATATCCTCGGATAACAAAGAGAAAGAAGCTTTCTGAGAAACTTCGTTGTGTTCTGGGAAATCATCTCACAGAATTACAGCTATCCCCTCAAGAAGCCCTTCGCTGTGACAGTTCTTGTGGAATTGGCAAAGTGATATTTGGAAGGCCATAGAGGGCTATGGTGAAAAAGGAAAAATCCTCAGATGAAATCTGGAAAGAAGTTTTCTGAGAAACTGCTTAGTGTTCTGTTAATTCATCTCACAGAGTTACATCTGTATTTCGTGGATCACTTTGCTAGCCTTATTTCTGTGGAATCTGAGAACAGATATTTCGGATCCCTTTGAAGACTACAGGTCCAAATGAAATATCCTCCGATAACAAAAGAAAGAAGGTTTCTGAGAAACTTCTTTGTGTTCTCTGAAATCATCTCACAAATTTACAGCTTTCCCCTCAAGAAGCCCTTCGCTAACAGTTCTTGTGGAATTGGCAAAGTGATATTTGGAAGCCAGTAGAGGGCTATGGTGAAAAAGAAAATATCCTCATATGAAATCTGGAAAGAAGCTTTCTGAGAAACTGCTTAGTTTTCTGTTAACTCATCTCACAGAGTTATATCTGTATTTCGTGGATCTCTTTGCTAGCCTTATTTCTGTGGAATCTGAGAACAGATATTTCGGATCCCTTTGAAGACTATAGGGCCAAAGGAAATATCCTCTGATAACAAAGAGAAAGAAGCTTTCTGAGAAACTTCTTTGTGTTCTGTGAAATCATCTCACAGAGTTACAGCTTTCCCCTCAAGAAGCCTTTCGCTAAGACAGTTCTTGTGGAATTGGCAAAGTGATATTTGGAAGCCCATTGAGGGCTATGGTGAAAAAGGAAATATCCTCAGATGAAATCTGGAAAGAAGCTTTCTGAGAAATTTCTTAGTGATCTGTTAATTCATCTCACAGAGTTACACCTGTATTTCGTGGATCTCTTTGCTAGCCTTATTTCTGTGGAATCTGAGAACAGATATTTCGGATCCCTTTGAAGACTATAGGGCCAAAGGAAATGTCCTCCGATAAAAAAGAGAACGAAGCTTTCTGAGAAATTTCTTTGTGTTCTGTGAAATAATCTCACAGAGTTACAGCTTTCCCCTCAAGAAGACTATCGCTAAGACAGATCTTGTGGAATTGGAAAAGTGATATTTGGAAGCCCATATTGGGCTACGGTGAAAAAGGAAATATCCTCAGATGAAATCTGGAAACAAGCTTTCTGAGAAACTGCTTAGTTTTCTGTTAATTCATCTCACAGAGTTACATCTGTATTTCGTGGATCTCTTTGCTAGCCTTATTTCCGTGGAATCTGAGAACAGATATTACGGATCCCTTTGAAGACTATACGGCCGAAGGAAATATCCACCGATACCAAACAGAAAGCAGCTTTCTGAGAAACTTCTTTGTGTTCTGTGAAATCATCTCACAGAGTTACAGATTTACCCTCAAGAAGCCTTTCGCTAAGACAGTTCTTGTGGAATTGGCAAAGTGATATTTGGAAGCCCATAGAGGCTATGCTGAAAAAGGAAATATCCTCAGATGAAATCTGGAAAGAAGCTCTCTGAGAAACTGCTTCGTGTTCCCTTAATTCATCTCACAGAGTTACATCAGAATTTCTTGGATCTCTTTGCTAGCCTTTTTTCTGTGGAATCTGAGAACAGATATTTCGGATCCCTTTGAAGACTATAGGCCCGAAGGAAATATCCTCCGATACCAAACAGAAAGCAGCTTTCTGACAAACTTTTTTGTGTTCCGTGAAATCATCTCACAGAGTTACAGATTTACCCTTAAGGAGCCTTTCGCTAAGACAGTTCTTCTGGAATTGGCAAAGTGATATTTGGAAGCCCATAGAGGCTATGCTGAAAAAGGAAATATCCTCAGATGAAATCTCGAAAGAAGCTTTCTCAGAAACTGCTGAGTTATCTGTTAATTCATCTCACAGAGTAATATGTGTATTTCGTGGATCTCTTTGCTAGCCTTATTTCTATGGAATCTGAGAAAAGATATTTCGGATCCCTTTTAAGACTATAGGAGCACAGGAAATATCCTCCGATAACAAAGAGAAAGAAGCTTTCTGAGAAACTTCTTTGTGTTCTGTGAAATCATCTCACAGAGTTACAGCTTTCCCCGAAAGAAACCTTTCGCTAAGACGATTCATGTGGAATTGGCACAGTGATAATTTTACGCCCATAGAGGGCTGTGGTGAAAATGGAAATATCCTCAGATGAAATCAGCAAAGAAGCTTTTTGTGAAACTGCTTAGAGTTCTGTTAATTCATCTCACAGAGTTACATCTGTATTTCCTGGATATCTTTGCTAGCCTTATTTCTGTGGAATCTGAGAACAGATATTTCGGATCCCTTTAAAGACTATAGGGCCAAAGTAAATATCCTCTGAAAAAAAAGAGAAAGCTATCCCCTAAAGGAGCCTTTAGCTGAGACAGTTCTTGTGGAATTGGCAAAGTGATATTTGAAAGCACCTTGAGGGCTATGGTGAAAAAGGAAATATCCTCAGGTGAAATCTGGAAAGAAGCTTTCTGAGAAACTGCTTAGCGTTCTCTAAATTCGTCTCACAGAATTTCGTCTGAATGTCGTGGATCTCTTTGCTAGCCTTATTTCTGTGGAATCTGAGATCAGATATTTCGGATCCCTTTGAAGACTATAGGGCCAAAGGAAATATCCTCCGATAACAAAGAGAAAGAAGTTACTGAGAAATTCTTTGTGTTCTGTGAAATCATCTCATAGAGTTACAGCTATCCCCGCAGGGAGCCTTTCGATAACACAGTTCTTCTGGAATTGGGAAAGTGATATTTGGAAGCCCATAGAGGGCTAGGGTGAAAAAGGAAATATCCTCAGGTGAAATCTGGAAAAAAGCTTTCTGAGAAACTGCTTAGTGTTCTCTAAATTCATCTAACAGGGTTACATCTGTATGTCGTGGATTTTTAGCTAGCCTTATTTCTATGGAATCTGAGAACAGATACTTCGGATCCCTTTGAAGACTATACGGCCAAAGGAAATATCCTCCGATCACTAAGATAAAGAAGCTTTGTGAGAAACTTCTTTGTGTTCTTTGAAATCATCTCTCAAAGTTACAGCTTTCCACACAAGGATTCTTTTGCAAGGACGGTTCTTGTGGCATTGGCAAAGTGATATTTGGAAGCCCTTAGACGGCCATGGTGAAAAAGGAAATATCCTCAGATGAAATCTGGAAAGAAGCTTTCTGAGAAACTGCTTAGTGTTCTGTTAATTCATCTCACAGAGTTACATCTGTATTTCGTGGATCTCTTTGCTAGCCTTATTTGTGGAATCTGAGAACAGATATTTCGGATCCCTTTGAAGACTATAGGAGCACAGGAAATATCCTCCGATAACAAAGAGAAAGAAGCTTTTTGAGAAACTTCTTTGTGTTCTGTGAAATCATCTCAAAGAGTTATAGCTTTCCCATCAAGAAACCTTTCGCTAAGACGGTTCATGTGGAATTGGTACAGTGATATTTGTAAGCCCATAGAGGGCTATGGTGAAAATGGAAATATCCTCAGATGAAATCTGCAAAGAAGCTTTTTGTGAAATTGCTTAGGGTTCTGTTAATTCATCTCGCAGAGTTACATCTGTATTTCGTGGATATCTTTGCTAGCCTTATTTCTGTGGAATCTGAGTACAGATATTTCGGATCCCTTGGAAGAATACAGGTCCAAAAGAAATATCCTCCGATAACAAACAGAAAGAAGCTTTCTGAGAAACTTCTTTGTGTTCTGTGAAATCATCTCACAGAGTTACAGCTATCCCTTCAAGGAGCGTTTCGCTAACACAGTTCCTGTGGAATTTGCAAAGGGATATTTGGAAGCCCATAGAGGGCTATGGTGAAAAAGGAAATATCCTCAGACGAAATCTGGAAAGAAGCTTTCTGAGAAACTGCTTAGTGTTCTGTTAATTCATCTCACAGAGTTACATCTGTATTTCGTGGATCTCTTTGCTAGCCTTATTTCTGTGGAATCTGAGAACAGATATTTCGGATCCCTTTGAAAACTACAGGGCCAAAGGAAATATCCTCCGATAACAAAGAGAAAGAAGCTTTCTGAGAAACTTCTTTGTGTTCTGTGAAATCATCTCACAGAGTTACAGCTTTCCCCTCAAGAAGCCTTTCGCTAAGACAGTTCTTGTGGAATTGGCAAAGTGATATTTGGAAGCCCATAGAGGGCTATGGTGAAAAAGGAAATATCCTCAGATGAAATCTGGAAAGAAGCTTTCTGAGAAATTTATTAGTGATCTGTTAATTCATCTCACAGAGTTACACCTGTATTTCGTGGATCTCTTTGCTAGCCTTATTTCTGTGGAATCTGAGAACAGATATTTCGGATCCCTTTGAAGACTATAGGGCCAAAGGAAATGTCCTCCGATAAAAAAGAGAACGAAGCTTTCTGAGAAATTTCTTTGTGTTCTGTGAAATAATCTCACAGAGTTACAGCTTTCCCCTCAAGAAGACTATCGCTAAGACAGATCTTGTGGAATTGGAAAAGTGATATTTGGAAGCCCATATTGGGCTACGGTGAAAAAGGAAATATCCTCAGATGAAATCTGGAAACAAGCTTTCTGAGAAACTGCTTAGTTTTCTGTTAATTCATCTCACAGAGTTACATCTGTATTTCGTGGATCTCTTTGCTAGCCTTATTTCCGTGGAATCTGAGAACAGATATTTCGGATCCCTTTGAAGACTATAGGTCCAAAGGAAATATCCTCGGATAACAAAGAGAAAGAAGCTTTCTGAGAAACTTCGTTGTGTTCTGGGAAATCATCTCACAGAATTACAGCTATCCCCTCAAGAAGCCCTTCGCTGTGACAGTTCTTGTGGAATTGGCAAAGTGATATTTGGAAGGCCATAGAGGGCTATGGTGAAAAAGGAAAAATCCTCAGATGAAATCTGGAAAGAAGTTTTCTGAGAAACTGCTTAGTGTTCTGTTAATTCATCTCACAGAGTTACATCTGTATTTCGTGGATCACTTTGCTAGCCTTATTTCTGTGGAATCTGAGAACAGATATTTCGGATCCCTTTGAAGACTACAGGTCCAAATGAAATATCCTCCGATAACAAAAGAAAGAAGGTTTCTGAGAAACTTCTTTGTGTTCTCTGAAATCATCTCACAAATTTACAGCTTTCCCCTCAAGAAGCCCTTCGCTAACAGTTCTTGTGGAATTGGCAAAGTGATATTTGGAAGCCAGTAGAGGGCTATGGTGAAAAAGAAAATATCCTCATATGAAATCTGGAAAGAAGCTTTCTGAGAAACTGCTTAGTTTTCTGTTAACTCATCTCACAGAGTTATATCTGTATTTCGTGGATCTCTTTGCTAGCCTTATTTCTGTGGAATCTGAGAACAGATATTTCGGATCCCTTTGAAGACTATAGGGCCAAAGGAAATATCCTCTGATAACAAAGAGAAAGAAGCTTTCTGAGAAACTTCTTTGTGTTCTGTGAAATCATCTCACAGAGTTACAGCTTTCCCCTCAAGAAGCCTTTCGCTAAGACAGTTCTTGTGGAATTGGCAAAGTGATATTTGGAAGCCCATTGAGGGCTATGGTGAAAAAGGAAATATCCTCAGATGAAATCTGGAAAGAAGCTTTCTGAGAAATTTCTTAGTGATCTGTTAATTCATCTCACAGAGTTACACCTGTATTTCGTGGATCTCTTTGCTAGCCTTATTTCTGTGGAATCTGAGAACAGATATTTCGGATCCCTTTGAAGACTATAGGGCCAAAGGAAATGTCCTCCGATAAAAAAGAGAACGAAGCTTTCTGAGAAATTTCTTTGTGTTCTGTGAAATAATCTCACAGAGTTACAGCTTTCCCCTCAAGAAGACTATCGCTAAGACAGATCTTGTGGAATTGGAAAAGTGATATTTGGAAGCCCATATTGGGCTACGGTGAAAAAGGAAATATCCTCAGATGAAATCTGGAAACAAGCTTTCTGAGAAACTGCTTAGTTTTCTGTTAATTCATCTCACAGAGTTACATCTGTATTTCGTGGATCTCTTTGCTAGCCTTATTTCCGTGGAATCTGAGAACAGATATTACGGATCCCTTTGAAGACTATACGGCCGAAGGAAATATCCACCGATACCAAACAGAAAGCAGCTTTCTGAGAAACTTCTTTGTGTTCTGTGAAATCATCTCACAGAGTTACAGATTTACCCTCAAGAAGCCTTTCGCTAAGACAGTTCTTGTGGAATTGGCAAAGTGATATTTGGAAGCCCATAGAGGCTATGCTGAAAAAGGAAATATCCTCAGATGAAATCTGGAAAGAAGCTCTCTGAGAAACTGCTTCGTGTTCCCTTAATTCATCTCACAGAGTTACATCAGAATTTCTTGGATCTCTTTGCTAGCCTTTTTTCTGTGGAATCTGAGAACAGATATTTCGGATCCCTTTGAAGACTATAGGCCCGAAGGAAATATCCTCCGATACCAAACAGAAAGCAGCTTTCTGACAAACTTTTTTGTGTTCCGTGAAATCATCTCACAGAGTTACAGATTTACCCTTAAGGAGCCTTTCGCTAAGACAGTTCTTCTGGAATTGGCAAAGTGATATTTGGAAGCCCATAGAGGCTATGCTGAAAAAGGAAATATCCTCAGATGAAATCTCGAAAGAAGCTTTCTCAGAAACTGCTGAGTTATCTGTTAATTCATCTCACAGAGTAATATGTGTATTTCGTGGATCTCTTTGCTAGCCTTATTTCTATGGAATCTGAGAAAAGATATTTCGGATCCCTTTTAAGACTATAGGAGCACAGGAAATATCCTCCGATAACAAAGAGAAAGAAGCTTTCTGAGAAACTTCTTTGTGTTCTGTGAAATCATCTCACAGAGTTACAGCTTTCCCCGAAAGAAACCTTTCGCTAAGACGATTCATGTGGAATTGGCACAGTGATAATTTTACGCCCATAGAGGGCTGTGGTGAAAATGGAAATATCCTCAGATGAAATCAGCAAAGAAGCTTTTTGTGAAACTGCTTAGAGTTCTGTTAATTCATCTCACAGAGTTACATCTGTATTTCCTGGATATCTTTGCTAGCCTTATTTCTGTGGAATCTGAGAACAGATATTTCGGATCCCTTTAAAGACTATAGGGCCAAAGTAAATATCCTCTGAAAAAAAAGAGAAAGCTATCCCCTAAAGGAGCCTTTAGCTGAGACAGTTCTTGTGGAATTGGCAAAGTGATATTTGAAAGCACCTTGAGGGCTATGGTGAAAAAGGAAATATCCTCAGGTGAAATCTGGAAAGAAGCTTTCTGAGAAACTGCTTAGCGTTCTCTAAATTCGTCTCACAGAATTTCGTCTGAATGTCGTGGATCTCTTTGCTAGCCTTATTTCTGTGGAATCTGAGATCAGATATTTCGGATCCCTTTGAAGACTATAGGGCCAAAGGAAATATCCTCCGATAACAAAGAGAAAGAAGTTACTGAGAAATTCTTTGTGTTCTGTGAAATCATCTCATAGAGTTACAGCTATCCCCGCAGGGAGCCTTTCGATAACACAGTTCTTCTGGAATTGGGAAAGTGATATTTGGAAGCCCATAGAGGGCTAGGGTGAAAAAGGAAATATCCTCAGGTGAAATCTGGAAAAAAGCTTTCTGAGAAACTGCTTAGTGTTCTCTAAATTCATCTAACAGGGTTACATCTGTATGTCGTGGATTTTTAGCTAGCCTTATTTCTATGGAATCTGAGAACAGATACTTCGGATCCCTTTGAAGACTATACGGCCAAAGGAAATATCCTCCGATCACTAAGATAAAGAAGCTTTGTGAGAAACTTCTTTGTGTTCTTTGAAATCATCTCTCAAAGTTACAGCTTTCCACACAAGGATTCTTTTGCAAGGACGGTTCTTGTGGCATTGGCAAAGTGATATTTGGAAGCCCTTAGACGGCCATGGTGAAAAAGGAAATATCCTCAGATGAAATCTGGAAAGAAGCTTTCTGAGAAACTGCTTAGTGTTCTGTTAATTCATCTCACAGAGTTACATCTGTATTTCGTGGATCTCTTTGCTAGCCTTATTTGTGGAATCTGAGAACAGATATTTCGGATCCCTTTGAAGACTATAGGGCCAAAGGAAATATCCTCCGATAACAAAGAGAAAGAAGCTTTCCGAGATACTTCTTTGTGTTCTGTGAAATCATCTCACAGAGTTACAGCTTTCCACTCAAAAAGCCTTTCGCTAAGACAGTTCTAGTGGAATTGGCAAAGTGATATTTGGAAGCCCATAGAGAGCTAAGGTGAAAAAGGAAATATCCTCAGATGAAATCCCGGAAGGAAGCTTTGTGAGAAACTGTTTAGTGTTCTGTTAATTCATCTCACACAGTTACATCTGTATTTCGTGGATCTCTTTGTTAGCCTTATTTCTGTGGACACTGAGAAAAGATACTTCGGATACCTTTGAAAACTATAGGGCCAAAGGATATATCCTCCGATAACAAAGAGAAAGAAGCTTTCTGGGAAACTTCTTTGTGTTCTGTGAAATCATCTCACAGAGTTACAGCTTTCACCTCAAGGAGTCGTTCGCTAAGACAGTTTTTTTGGAATTGTCAAAGTGATAATTGGTAGCCCATAGAGGGCTATGGTGAAAAAGGAAATATCCTCAGATGAAATCCGGAAAGAAGCTATCTGAGAAAGTGCTTAGTGTTCTCTTTATTCATCTCACAGAGTTACATCTGTATTTCGTGGATCTCTTTGCTAGCCTTATATCTGTGGAATCTGAGAACAGATATTTCCGATCCCTTTGAAGACTATAAGGCCAAAGGAAATATCCTCCGATAACAAATAGAAAGAAGCTTTCTGTGAAACTTCTTTGTGTTCTCTGAAATCATCTCACAGAGTTACAGATTTACCCTCAAGAAGCCTTTCGCTATGACAGTTCTTGTGGAATTGGGAAAGTGATATTTGGAAGCCCAGAGAGGGCTATGGTGAAAAAGGAAATATCCTCAGATGAAATCTGGAAAGAATCTTTCTGAGAAACTGCTCTGTAATGTGTGACTTCCCCTCACAGAGTTACATCGGTATTTCGTGGATCGCTTTGCTAGCCTTATTTCTGCTGAATCTGACAACAGATATTTCGGATCCCTTGGAAGAATATGGGGCCAAACGAAATATCCTCCAATAACAAAGAGAAAGAAGCTTTCTCCGAAACTTCCTTGTGTTCTGTGAAATCATCTCACAGAGTTACAGTTTTCCCCTCAAGGAGCCGTGCGATAAGACAGTTCTTGTGGAATTGGAAAAATGATATGTGGAAGCCCTTAGAGGGCTATGGTGAAAAAGGAAATATCCTCCGATGAAATATGGAAAGAAGCTTTCTGAGAAACTGCTTAGTGTTCTGTTAATTCATCTCACAGAGTTACATTTGTAGTTCGTGGATGTCTGTGCTAGCCTAATTTCTGTGGAATCTGAGAACAGATATTTCGCATCCCTTTGAAGATTATAGGGCCAAAGGAAATATCCTCCGATAACAAAGAGAAAGAAGCTTTCTGAGAAACTTCTTTGTTTTCTGTAAAATCATCTCACAGAGTTACATCTTTCCCATGAAGAAGCCTTTTCTAAGACGGTTCTTGTGGAATTGGCGAAGTGATATTTGGAAGCCCTTAGAGGGCTATGGTGAAAAAGGAAATATCCTCAGATGAAATCTGGAAAGAAGCTTTCTGAGAAAGTGCTTAGTGTTCTGTTAATTCATCTCACAGAGTTACATCTGTATTTCGTGGATCTCTTTGCTAGCCTTATTTCTGTGGAATCTGAGAACAGATATTTCGGATGCCGTTGAAGAGTATAGGGCCAAAAGAAATACACTCCGATAACGATCAGAAAGAAGCTTTCTGAGAAACTTCTTTGTGTTCTGTGCAATCATCTCATAGAGTTACAGCTTTCCCTTCAAGGAGCTTTTCGCTAAGACATTTCTTGTGGAATTGGCAAAGTGCTCTTTGGAAGCCCAAAGAGGCCTATGGTGAAAAAGGAAATATCCTCAGATTAAATCTGGAAAGAAGGTTTCTGAGAAACTGCTTAATGTTCTGTTAATTCATCTCACAGAGTTACATCTGTATTTCGTGGATCTCTTTGCTAGCCTTATTTCTGTGGAATCTGAGAACAGATATTTCGGATCCCTTTGAAGGCCACAGGGCCCAAGGAAATATCCTCCGATAACAAAGAGAAAGAAGCTTTCTGAGAAACTTCTTTGTGTTCTGTGAAATCATCTCACAGAGTTACAGCTTTCCCCTCAAGGAGCCTTTCGCTAAGACAGTTCTTGTGGAATTTGCAAAGTGATATTTGGAAGCCCATAGTGGGCTATGGTGAAAAAGGAAATATCCTCAGATGATATCTGGAAAGAAGCTTTCTGAGAAAGTGCTTAGTGTTCTGTTAATTCATCTCGCAGAGTTACATCTGTATTTCGTGTATCTCTTTGCTAGCCTTATTTCTGTGGAATCTGAGAACAGATATTCGGATCCCTTTGAAGTCTATAGGGCCAAGGAAATTTCCTCCGATAACAAAGAGAAAGAAGCTTTCTGAGAAACTTCTTTGTATTCTGTGAAATCATCTCACAGAGTTACAGCTTTCCCTTCAAGGAGCCTTTCTCTAAGACAGTTCTTGTGTATTTGGCAAAGTGATATTTGGAAGCCCATAGAGGGCTATGTTCAAAAAGGAAATATGCTCAGATGAAATCTAGAAAGAAGCTTTCTGAGAAACTTCTTAGTGTTCTGTTAATTCATCTCACAGAGTTACATCGGTATTTCGTGGATCTCTTTGCAAGCCTTATTTCTGTGGAATCTGAGAACAGATATTTCCGATCCCTTGAAGACCACAGGCCCAAAGGAAATATCCTCCGATAACAAAGAGAAAGAAGCTTTCTGAGAAACTTCTTTGTGTTCTGTGAAATCATCTCACAGAGTTACAGCTTTCCCCTCAAGGAGGCTTTCGCTAAGACAGTTCTTGTGAAATTGGCAAGGTGATATTTGGAAGCCCATTTAGGGCTATGGTGAAAAAGGTAATATCCTCAGATGAAATGTGGAAAGAAGCTTTCTGAGAAACTGCTAAGTGTTCTGCTAATTCATTTCACAGAGTTACATCTGTATTTCGTGGATCTCTTTGCTAGCCTTATTTCTGTGGAATCTGAGAACAGATATTTCGGATCCCTTTGAAGACAATAGGGCCAAAGGAAATATCCTCTGGTAAGAAAGAGAAAGAAGCTTTCTGAGAAACTTCTTTGTGTTCTGTGAAAGCATGTCACAGAGTTACAAGTTTCCCCTCAAGGAGCCTTTCGCTTTGACAGTTTTTGAGAATTGGCAAAGTGATATTTGGAAGCCCTTTGAGGGCTCTGTTGAAAAAGGAAATATCCTCAGATGAAATCTGGAAAAAATCTTTCTGAGAAACTGCTTAGTGTTCTGTTAATTCATCTCACAGAGCTACATCTGTATTTCGTGGATCTCTTTGCTAGCCTTATTTCTGTGGAATCTGCGAACAGATATTTCGGATCCCTTTGAAGACCACAGGGCCAAAGGAAATATCCTCCGATAACAAAGAGAAAGAAGCTTTCTGAGAAACTTGTTTATGTTCTGTGAAATCATCTCACAGAGTTTCAGCTTTCCCCTCAAGGAGACTTTCGCTAAGACAGTTCTTGTGGAATTGGCAAAGTGATATTTGGAAGCCAATAGAGGGCTATGTAGAAAAAGGAAATATCCTCAGACAAAATCTGGAGAGAAGCTTTCTGAGAAAGTGCTTTGTGTTCTGTTAATTCATCTCACGATGTTACATCTGTATTTCGTGGATCTCTTTGCTATCCTTATTACTGTGGAATCTGAGAACAGATATTTCGGATCCCTTTGAAGACTATAGGACCAAAGGAAATATCCTCTGATAAGAAAGAGAAAGAAGTTTTTTGAGAAACTTCTTTGTGTTCTGTGAAAGCATCTCACAGAGTTACAAGTTTCCCCTCAAGGAGCCTTTCGCTATGACAATTTTTGTGGAATTGGCAAAGTGATATTTGGAAGACCATAGAGGGCTATGTTGAAAAAGGAAATATTCTCAGATGAAATCTGGAAAGAAACTTTCTGAGAAACTGCTTAGTGTTCTGTTAATTCATCTCACAGAGTTACATCTGTATTTTGTGGATCTCTTTGCTAGCCTTATTTCTGTGGAATCTGAGAACAGATATTTCCGATCCCTTGAAAACCACAGGCCCAAAGGAAATATCCTTCGATAACAAAGACAAAGAAGCTTTCTGAGAAACTTCTTGGTGTTCTGTGAAATCATCTCACAGAGTTACAGCTTTCCCCTCAAGGAGCCTTTCGCTAAGACAGTTCTTGTGGAATTGGCAAAGTGATATTTGGAAGCCCATAGAGGGCTATGGTGAAAAAGGAAATATCCTAAGATGAAATCTGGAAAGAAAATTTCTGAGAAACTGTTTAGTCTTCTGTTAATTCATCTCACAGAGTTACATCTGTATTTCGGGGATGTCTTTGCTAGCCTTATTTCTGTGGAATCTGAGAACAATTATTTCGGATCCCGTTGAAGAGTATAGGGCCAAAAGAAATACACTCCGATAACGAACAGAAAGAAGCTTTCTGAGAAACTTCTTTGTGTTCTGTGAAATCATCTAACAGAGTTACAGCTTTCCCCTCAAGGAGCCTTTCGCTAAGACAGTTCTTGTGGAATTTGCAAAGTGATATTTGGAAGCCCGTAGAGGGCTATGGTGAAAAAGGAAATATCCTCAGATGAAATCTGGAAAGAAGCTTTCTGAGAAAGTGCTTAGTGTTCTGTTAATTCATCTCACAGAGTTATATCTGTATTTCGTGGATCTCTTTGCTAGCCTTATTTCTGTGGAATTTGAGAACAGATATTTCGGATCCCTTTGAAGACCACAGGGCCAAAGGAAATATCCTCCGATAACAAAGAGAAAGAAGCTTTCTGATAAACTTCTTTCTGTTTTGTGAAATCATCTCACAGAGTTACAGCTTTCCCCTCAAGGAGCCTTTCGCTAAGACAGTTATTGTGGAATTGGCAAAGTGGTATTTGTAAGCCCGTAGTGGGCTACGGTGAAAAAGGAAATATCCTCAGATGAAATCTGGAAAGAAGCTTTCTGAGAAAGTGCTTAGTGTTCTGTTAATTCATCTCACAGTGTTACATCTGTATTTCGTGGATCTCTTTGCTAGCCTTATTTCTGTGGAATCTGAGAACAGATATTTCGGATCCCTTTGAAGACTACAGGGACAAAGGAAATATCCTCCGATATCAAAGAGAAAGAAGCTTTCTGAGAAACTTCTTTGTTTTCTGTGAAATCATATCACAGAGTTACAGCTTTTCCTTCAAGAAACCTTTCGCTAACACGGTTCATGTGGTATTGGCCCTGTGATATTCGGAAGCCCACAGAGGGCAATGGTGAAAAAGGAAATATCTTCAGATGAAATCTGGAAATAAGCTCTCTGAGAAACTGCTAAGTGTTCTGTTAATTCATCTCACAGAGTTACATCTGTATTTCGTGGTTCTCTTTGCTAGCCTTATTTCTGTGGAATCTGACAACAGATATTTCGGATCTCTCTGAAGACTATAGGGCCAAAGGAAATATCCTCCGATAACAAAGAGAAAGAAGCTTTCTGAGAAACTTCTTTGTGTTCTGTGAAATCATCTCACAGAGTTACAGCTTTCCCCTCAAGGAGCCTTTAGCTAAGAGAGTTCTTATGGAATTGGCAAAGTGATATTTGGAATCACATAGAGCGCCAGTGCAAAAGGAAATATCCTCAGATGAAATCTGGAAAGACGCTTTCTGAGAAACTGCTTAGTGTTCTGTTAATTCATCTCACAGAGTTACATCTGTATTTGGTGGATCTCTTTGCTAGCCTTATTTCTGTGGAATCTGATAACAGATATTTCGGATCCCGTTGAAGACCATAGGGACTAAGGAAATATCCTCCGATAACCAAGAGTAACAAGCTTTCTGAGAAACTTCTTTGTGTTCTGTGAAAGCATCTCACAGAGTTACAGCTTTCCCCTCAAGGAGACTTTCGCTATGACAGTTCCTGTGGAATTGGCAAAGTGATATTTGGAAGCCGATAGAGGCCTATGGAGTAAAAGGAAATAGCCTCAGATGAAATATGGAAAGAAGTTTCCTGAGAAACTGCTTAGTGTTCTGTTAATTCATCTCACAGAGTTACATCTGTATTTCGTGGATCTCTTTGCTAGCATTATTTCTGTGGAATCTGAGAACAGATATTTCGGATACCTTTGAAGACTATAGGCCAAAGGAAATATCCTCCGATAACAAAGAGAAAGAATCTTTCTGAGAAACGTCTTTGTGTTCTGTCAAATCATCTAACAGAGTTACAGCTTTCCCCTCAAGGAGCCTTTCGCTAAGACAATTCTTGTGGAATTGGCAAAGTGATATTTGGAAGCTCTTTGAGGGCCATGGTGAAAACGGTAATATCCTCAGATGAAATCTGGAAAGAAGCTTTCTGAGAAACTGCTAAGTGTTCTGATAATTCATCTCACCGAGTTATATCTGTATTTCCTGGATCCCTTTGCTAGCCTTATTTCTGTGGAATCTCCGAAGAGATATTTCGGATCCCTTTGAAGACCACAGGGCAAAGGAAATATCCTCCGATAAGAAAGAGAAAGAAGCTTTCTGAGAAACTTCTTTGTGTTCTGTGAAATCATCTCACAGAGTGACAGCTTTCCCCTCAAGGAGACTTTCTCTAAGACAGTTCTTGTAGAATACGCAAAGTGATATTTGGAAGCCTGTAGAGGGCTATGGAGAAAAAGGAAATATCCTCAGATGAAATCTGGAAAGAACCTTGTGAGAAACTGCTTAGTGTTCTCTTAATTCATCTCACAGAGTTTCATCTGTATTTCGCGGATAACTTTGCTAGCCTTATTTCTGTGGAATCTGAGAACAGATATTTCGGATACCTTTGAAGACTATAGGGCCAAAGGAAATATCCTCCGATAACAAAGAGAAAGAAGCTTTCTGAGAAACTTCTTTGTGTTCTCTGAAATCATCTCACAGTGTTACAGCTTTCCCCTCAAGGAGCCTTTCGCTAAGATATTTCTTGTGGAATTGGCAAAGTGATATTTGGAAGCCCATAGAGGCCTACGGTGAAGAAGGAAATATCCTCAGATGAAATCTGGAAAGAAGGTTTCTGAGAAACTGCTTAGTGTTCTGTTAATTCATCTCACAGAGTTACATCTGTATTTCGTGGATCTCTTTGCTAGCCTTATTTCTGTGGAATCTGCGAACAGATATTTCGGATCCCTTTGAAGACCACAGAGCCAAAGGAAATATCCTCCGATAAGAAAGACAAAGAAGCTTTCTGAGAAACTTCTTTGTATTCTGTGAAATCATCACACAGAGTTACAGCTTTCCCCTCTAGGAGACTTTCGGTAAGACATTTCTTGTGGAATTGGCAAAGTGATATTTGGAAGCCCATGGAGGGCTATGGTGAAAAAGGAAATATCCTCAGATGAAATCTGGAAAGAAGCTTTCTGAGAAACTGCTTAGTGTTCTGTTATTTCATCTCACAGAGTTACATCTGTATTTCGTGGATCTCTTTGCTAGCCTTATTTCTGTGTAATCTGAAAACAGATATTTCGGATCCCTTTGAAGAATCTAGGGCCAAAGGAAATATCCTCCGTTAACAAAGAGAAAGAAGCTTTCTGAGAAACTTCTTTGTGTTCTGTGAAATCATCTCACAGAGTTACAGCTTTCCCCTCAAGGAGCCTTTCTCTAAGACAGTTCTTGTGGTACTGGCAAAGTGATATTTGGAAGCCCTTAGAGGGCTATGGTGAAAAAGGAAATATCCTCAGATGAAATCTGGAAAGAAGCTTTCTGAGAAACTGCTCAGTGTTCTGTTAATTCATCTCACAGAGTTACATCTGTATATCGTGGATCTCTTTGCTAGCCTTATTTCTGTGGAATCTGAGAACAGATATTTCCGATCCCTTGAAGACCACAGGGCCAAAGGAAATATCCTCCGATAACTAAGAGAAAGAAGCTTTCTGAGAAACTTCTTTGTGTTCTGTGAAATCATCTCACAGAGTTACAGCTTTCCCCTCAAGTAGCCTTTCGCTAAGACAGTTCTTGTGGAATTGGCAAAGTGATATTTGCTAGCCCATTGAGGGCTAGGGTGAAAAATGAAATATCCTCAGATGAAATCTGGAAAGAAGCTGTCTGAGATACTGCTAAGTGTTCTGCTAATTCATCTCACCGAGTTACATCTGTATTCTTTGGATCTCTTTGCTAGCTTAATTTCTGTGGAATCTGCGAACAGATATTTCGGATCCCTTTGAAGACCACAGGGCCAAAGGAAATATCCTCCGATAACAAAGAGAAAGAAGCTTTCTGAGAAACTTCTTTGTGTTCTGTGAAATCATCTCCCAGAGTTACAGCATTCCCCTCAAGGAGCCTTTAGCTAAGAGAGTTCTTATGGAATTGGCAAAGTGATATTTGGAATCACATAGAGGGCTACGGTGCAAAAGGAATTATCATCAGATGAAATCTGGAAAGACGCTTTCTGAGTAACTGCTTAGTGTTCTGTTAATTCATCTCACAGAGTTACATCTGTATTTCGTGGATCTCTTTGCTAGCCTTATTTCTGTGGTATCTGAGTAGAGATATTTCGGATCCCTTCTGAAAACTATAGGGCCAAAGTAAATATCCTCCGATATCAAAGAGAAAGAAGCTTTCTGAGAATCTTCTTTGTGTTCTGTGAAATCATCTCACAGAGTTACAGCTTTCCCCTCAAGGAGCCTTTCGCTAAGACAGTTCTTGTGGAATTGGCAATTGATATTTGGAAGCCCATAGAGGGCTATGGTGAAAAAGGCATATCCTCAGATGAAATCTGGAAAGAAGCTTTCTGAGAAACTGCTTAGTGTTCTGTTAATTCATCTCACAGAGTTACATCTGTATTTCGTGGATCTCTTTGCTAGCCTTATATCTGTGGAATCTGAGAAATGATATTTCGGATCCCTTTGAGGACTATAGGGCCAAAGGAAATATCCTCCGATAACAAAGAGAAAGAAGCTTTCTGAGAAACTTCTTTGTGTTCTGTGAAAGCATCTCACAGAGTTACAGGTTTCCCCTCACGGAGACTTTCACTATGACAGTTCTTTTGGAATTGGCAAAGTGATATTTGGAAGCCCATACAGGGCTATGGTGAAAAAGGAATTATCCTCGGAAGAAATATGGAAAGAAGCTTTCTGAGAAACTGCTTAGTGTTCTGTTAATTCATCTCAAAGAGTTACATCTGTATATCATGGATCTCTTTGCTAGCCTTATTTCTGTGGAATCTGAGAACAAATATTTCCGATCCCTTGAAGACCACAGGGCCAAAGGAAATATCCTCCGATAACTAAGAGAAAGAAGCTTTCTGAGAAACTTCTTTGTGTTCTGTGAAATAATCTCACAGAGTTAAAGCTTACCCCTCAAGGAGCCTTTCACTAAGACAGTTCTTGAGGAATTGGCTAAGTGATATTTGGAAGCCCATAGAGGGCTATGGTGAAGAAGGCAATATCATCAGATGAAATCTGGAAAGAAGCTTTCTGAGAAACTGCTTAGTGTTCTGTAAATTCATCTCACAGAGTTACATCTCTATTTCGTGGATCTCTTTGCTAGCCTTATTTCTGTGGAATCTGAGAACAGATATTTCGGTTCCCTTTGAAGACCATAGGGCAAAAGGAAATATCCTCCGATAACAAAGAGAAAGAAGCTTCCTGAGAAACTTCTTTGTGTTCTCTGAAATCATCTCACAGAGTGACAGCTTTCCCCTCAAGGAACCTTTCGCTAAGACAGTTCTTGTGGAATTGGCAAAGTGATATTTGGAAGCCCGTAGTGGGCTACGGTGAAAAGGGAAATATCCTCAGATGAAATCTGGAAGGAATCTTTCTGAGAAACTGCTTAGTGTTCTGTTAATTCATCTCACAGAGTTACATCTGTATTTCGTGGATGTCTTTGCTTGCCTTATTTCTGTGGAATCTGAGAACAGATATTTCGGATCCCTTTGAAGACTGTAGGGCCAAAGGAAATATCCTTCGATATCAAAGAGAAAGAAGCTTTCTGAGAAACTTCTTTGTGATCTGTGAAATCACATCCCAGAGTGACAGCTTTCCCCTCAAGGAGCCTTTCGCTAAGTCAGTTTTTGTGGAATTCGCAAGTGATATTTGGAAGCCCATAGAGCACTATGGTGAAAAAGGCAATATCCTAAGATGAAATATGGAAAGAAGCTTTCTGAGAAACTGCTTAGTGTTCTGTTAATTCATCTCATAGAGTTACATCTGTATTTCGTGGATCTTTTTCCTAGCCTTATTTCTGTGGAATCTGAGAACTGATATTTCGGATCCCTTGGAAGACAATAGGGCCAAAGGAATTATCCTCCGATAACAAAGAGAAAGAAGCTTTCTGAGAAACTTCTTTGTGTTCTGTGAAATCATCTCACAGAGTTACAGCTTTCCCCTCAAGGAGCCTTTCGCTAACATAGTTCTGGTGGAATTGGCAAAGTGATATTTGGAAGCCCAAAGAGTGCTATGGTGAAAAAGGAAATATCCTCAGATGAAAATTGGAAAGAAGCTTTCTGAGAAACCGCTTAGTGTTGTGTTAATTCATCTCACAGAGTTACATCTGCATTTCGTGGATCTCTTTGCTATCCTTATTTCTGTGGAATCTGAGAACAGACATTTCCGATCCCTTGAAGAACACAAGGCCAAAGGAAATATCCTCCGATAACAAAGAGAAAGAAGATTTCTGAGAAACTTCTTTGTGTTCTGTGAATTCATCTCCCAGAGTTACAGCTTTCCCCTCAACTAGCCTTTCGCTAAGACAGTTCTTGTGGAATTCGAAAAGTGATATTTTGAAGCCCGTAGTGGGCTACGGTGAAAAAGGAAATATCCTCAGATGAAATCTGGAAAGAAGATTTCTGAGAAACTGCTTAGTGTTCTGTTAATTCATCTCACAGAGTTACATCTGTATTTCGTGGATCTCTTTGCTGTCCTTAATTCTGTGGAATCTGAGAAAAGATATTTCGGATCCCTTTGAAGACTGTAGGGCCAAAGGAAATATCCTCCGATATCAAAGAGAAAGAAGCTTTCTGAGAAACTTCTTGGTGTTCTGTGAAATCATCTCACAGAGTGAAAACTTTCCTCTCAAGGAGCCTTTCACTAAGACAGTTCTTGTGGAATTGGCAAGTGATATTTGGAAGCCCCTAGAGGGATATGGAGAAAAAGGAAAAGTCCTCAGATGAAATCTGGAAAGAAGCTTTCTGAAAAACTCTTTAGTGTTCTGTTAATTCATCTCACAGACTTACATCTGTATTTCGTGGATCTCTTTGCTAGCCTTATTTCTGTGGAATCTGAGAACAGACATTTCCGATACCTTGAAGACGACAGGGCCAAAGGAAATATCCTCCGTTAACAAAGAGAAAGAAGCTTTCTGAGAAACTTCTTTGTGTTCTGTGAAATCACCTCACAGAGTTACAGCTTTCTCCTCAAGGAGCCTTTCGCTAAGACAGTTCTTGTGGAATTGGCAAAGTGATATTTGGAAGCCCAAAGAGTGCTATGGTGAAAAAGGAAATATCATCAGATGAAATTTGGAAAGAAGCTTTCTGAGAAACTGTTCAGTGTTCTGTTAATTCATCTCACAGAGTTACATCTGTATTTCGTGGATCTCTTTGCTAGCCTTTTTTCTGTGGAATCTGAGAACAGATATTTCGGATCCCTTTGAAGACCACAGAGCAAAAGGAAATATCCTCCGATAACAAAGAGAAAGAAGCTTTCTGCGAAACTTCTTTGTGTTCTGTGAAATCATCTCACAGAGTTACAGCTTTCCCCTCAAAAGCCTTTCGCTATGACAGTTCCTCTGGAATAGGCAAAGTGATATTTGGAAGTCCATGGAGGGCTCTGGTGAAAAAGGAAATTTCCTCAGATGAAATCTGGAAAGAAGCTTTCTGAGAAACTGCTTAGTGTTCTGTTAATTCACCTCACAGAGTTACATCTGTATTTCGTGGATCTCTTTGCTAGCCTTATTTCTGTGGAATATGCGGACAGAGATTTCGGATCCCTTTGAAAACTCTAGGGCCAAAGGAAATATCCTCCGATAACAAAGAGAAAGAAGCTTTCTGAGAAACTTCTTTGTGTTCTGTGAAATCGTCTCACAGAGTTACAGGTTTCCCCTCAAGGAGACTTTCTCTAACACAGTTCTTCTGGTATTGGCAAAGTGATATTTGGGAGCCCTTAGACGGCTATGTTGAAAAAGGAAATATCCTCAGATGAAATCTGGAAAGAAGCTTTCTGAGAAACTGCTCAGTGTTCTGTTAATTCATCTCACAGAGTTACATCTGTATATCGTGGATCTCTTTGCTAGCCTTATTTCTGTGGAATCTGAGAACAGATATTTCCGATCCCTTGAAGACCACAGGGCCAAAGGAAATATCCTCCGATAACTAAGAGAAAGAAGCTTTCAGAGAAACTTCTTTGTGTTCTGTGAAATCATCTCACAGAGTTACAGATTTCCCCTCAAATAGCCTTTCGCTAAGACAGTTCTTGTGGAATTGGCAAAGTGATATTTGCTAGCCCATTGAGGGCAAAGTGAAAAATGAAATATCCTCAGATGAAATCTGGAAAGAAGCTTTCTGAGATACTGCTAAGTGTTCTGCTAATTCATCTCACCCAGTTACATCTGTATTTCCTGGATCTCTTTGCTAGCCTTATTTCTGTGGAATCTGAGAACAGATATTTCGGATCCCTTTGAAGACTATAGGGCCAAAGGAAATATCCTCCGATATCAAACAGAAAGAAGCTTTCTGAGAAACTTCTTTGTGTTCTGTGAAATCATCTCACAGAGTTACAGCTTTCCCCTCAAGGAGACTTTCGCTAAGATAGTTCTTGTGGAATTGGCAAAGTGATATTTGGAAGCCCGTAGTGGGCTATGGTGAAAAAGGAAATATCCTCAGATGAAATCTGGAAAGAAGCTTTCTTAGAAACTGCTTAGTGTTCTGTTAATTCATCTCACAGAGTTACATCTGTATATCGTGGATCTCTTTGCTATCTTATTTCTGTGGAATCTGAGAACAGATATTTCCGATCCCTTGAAGACCATATGGCCAAAGGAAATATCCTACGATAAGAAAGAGAAAGAAGCTTTCTGAGAAACTACTTTGTGTTCTGTGAAATCATCTCACAGAGTTACAGCTTTCCCCTCAAGGAGCCTTTCGCTAAGACAGTTCTTGTGGAATTGGCAAAGTGATATTTGGAAGCCCATTGAGGGCTATGGTGAAAAAGGTAATATCCTTAGATGAAATATGGAAAGAAGCTTTCTTGGATACTGCTAAGTGTTCTGCTAATTCATCTCACCGAGTTACATCTGTATTTCCTGGATCTCCTTGCTAGCTTTATTTCTGTGGAATCTGCGAACAGATATTTCGGATCCCTTTGAACACCACAGGGCCAAAGGAAATATCCTCCGATAACAAAGAGAAAGAAGCTTTCTGAGAAACTTCGTTGTGTTCTGTGAAATCATCTCACAGAGTTACAGCTTTCCCCTCAAGGAGCCTTTCGCTAAGATAGTTCTTGTGGAATTGGTAAAGTGATTTTTGGAAGCCCATAGTGGGCTATGGTGAAAAAGGAAATATCCTCAGATGAAATCTGGAAAGAAGATTTCTGAGAAACTGCTTAGTGTTCTGTTAATTCATCTCACAGAGTTACATCTGTATTTCGTGGATCTCTTTGGTAGCCTTATCTCTGTGGAATCTGAGAACAGATATTTCGGATCCCTTTGAAGGCTATAGGACCAAAGGAAATATCCTCCGATATAAAACAGAAAGAAGCTTTCTGAGAAACTTCTTTGTGTTCTGTGAAATCATCTCACAGAGTTACAGGTTTCCCCTCATGGAGACTTTCGCTATGACAGCTCTTTTGGAATTGGCAAAGTGATATTTGGAAGCCCATAGAGGGCTATGGTGAAAAAGGAAATATCCTAAGATGAAATATGGAAAGAAGCTTTCTGAGAAACTGCTTATTGTTCTGTTAATTCATCTCACAGAGTTACATCTGTATATCGTGGATCTCTTTGCTAGCTTATTTCTGTGGAATCTGAGAACAGATATTTCCGATCCCGTGAAGACCACAGGGCCAAAGGAAATATCCTCCGATAACTAAGAGAAAGAAGCTTTCTGAGAAACTTCTTTGTGTTCTGTGAAATCATCTCACAGAGTTACAGCTTTCCCCTCAAGGAGACTTTGGCTATGACAGTTCTTGTGGAATTGGCAAAGTGATATTTGGAAGCCCATGGAGGGCTCTGGTGAAAAAGGAAATATCCTCATATGAAATCTGGAAAGAAGCTTTCTGTGAAACTGCTTAGTGTTCTGTTAATTCATCTCACAGAGTTACATCCGTATTTCGTGGATCTATTTGTTAGCCTTATTTCTGTGGAATATGCGAACAGATATTTCAGATCCCTTTGAAGACCACAGGGCCAAAGGAAATATCCTCCGACAACAAAGAAATATAAGCTTTCTGAGAAACTCTTTGTGTTCTGTGAAATCATCTCACAGAGTGACAGCTTTCCCCTCAAGGAGACGTTCGCTAAGACAGTTCTTGTGGAACTGGCAAAGTGATATTTGGAAGCCCATAGAGGGCTACGGAGAAAAAGTAAATATGCTCAGATGAAATCTGGAAAGAATCTTTCTGAGAAACTGCTTAGTGTTCTGTTAATTCATCTCACAGAGTTACATCTTTATTTCGTGGATCTCTTTGGTGGCCTTATTTCTGTGGAATCTGAGAACACATATTTCGGAACCCTTTGAAGACTAGAGGGCCAAAGGAAATATCCTCCGATAACAAAGAGAAAGAAGCTTTCAGAGAAACTTCCTTGTGTTCTGTGAAATCATTTCACAGAGTTACAGCTTTCCCCTCAAGGAGCCTTTCGCTAAGACAGTTCTTGTGGAATTGGCAAAGTGATATTTGGAAGCCCTTAAAGGGCTATGGAGAAAAAGGAAATATCCTCAGATGAAATCTGGAAAGAAGCTTTCTCAGGAACTGCTTAGTGTTTTGTTATTTCACCTCACAGAGTTACATCTGTATTTCGTGGATCTCTTTGCTAGCCCTATTTCTGTGGAATCTGAGAACAGATATTTCGGATCCCTTTGAAGACTATCGGGCCAAAGGAAATATCCTCCGATAACAAAGAGAAGGATGCTTTCTGAGAAACTTCTTTGTGTTCTGTGAAATCATCTAACAGACTTACAGCTTCCCCCTCAAGGAGCCTTTCGCTAAGATAGTTCTTGTGGAATTGGCAAAGTGACATTTGGAATCCCATAGAGGGCTACGGTGCAAAAGGAAATATCCTCAGATGAAATCTGGAAAGACGCTTTCTGAGAAACTGCTTAGTATTCTATTGATTCATCTCACAGAGTTACATCTGTATTTCGTGGATCTCTTTGCTAGCCTTATATCTGTGGAATCTGAGAACAGATATTTCGGATCCCTTTGAAGACAACAGGGCCAAAGGAAATATCCTCCGATAACAAAGAGAAAGAAGCTTTCTGAGAAACTTCTTTGTGTTCTGTGAAATCATCTCACAGAGTTACAGGTTTCCCCTCAAGGAGACTTTCGCTATGACAGTTCAATTGGAATTGGCAAAGTGATATTTGGAAGCCCATGGAGGGCTATGGTGAAAAAGGAAATATCCTCAGATGAAATCTGGAAAGAAGCTTTCTGAGATACTGCTTAGTGTTCTGTTAATTCAGCTCACAGAGTTACATCTGTATTTCGTGGATCTCTTTGCTAGCCTTATTTCTGTGGAATCTGAGACCAGATATTTCGGATGCCTTTGAAGACTATAGGGCCAAAGGAAATATCCTCCGATAACAAAGAGAAAGAAGGTGTCTGAGAAACTTATTTGTGTTCTGTGAAATCATCTCACAGAGTTACAGCTTTCCCCTCAAGGAGCCTTTCTCTAAGACAGTTCTTGTGGAATTGGCAAAGTGATATTTGGAAGCCCATAGAGGGCTATGTTGAAAAAGGAAATATCCTCAGATGAAATCTGGAAAGAAGCTTTCTGAGAAACTGCTTAGTGTTCTGTTTTTTCATCTCACAGAGTTACATCTGTATTTCGTGGATCTCTTTGCTAGCCTTATTTCTGTGGAATCTGAGAACAGATATTACGGATCCATTTGAAGTCTATAGGGCCAAAGGGAATATCCTCCGTTATCAAAGAGAAAGAAGCTTTCTGAGAAACTTCTTTGTGTTTTGTGAAATCATCTCACAGAGTTAAAGCTTACCCCTCAAGGAGCGTTTCCGTAAGACAGTTCTTGTGGAATTGGCAAAGTGATATTTGGAAGCCCATAGAGGGCTACGGTGAAAAAGGAAATATCCTCATATGAAATCTGGAAAGAAGCTTCCTGAGAAACTGCTAAGTGTTCTGACAATTCATCTCACAGAGTTACATCTGTACTTCAGGGATCTCTTTGCTAGCCTTATTTCTGTGGAATCTGAGAACAGATATTTCGGATCCCTTTGAAGACAACAGGGCCAAAGGAAATATCCTCCGATAACAAAGAGAAAGAAGCTTTCTGAGATACTTCTCTGTGTTCTGTGAAATCATCTCACAGATTGACAGCTTTCCCCTCAAGGAGCCTTTCTCTAAGACAGTTCTTGTGGAATTGGCAAAGTGATATTTGGAAGGCCATAGAGGGCTATGGTGAAAAAGGAAATATCCTCAGATGAAATCTGGCAAGAAGCTTTCTGAGAAACTGCTTAGTGTTCTGTTAATTCATCTCAAAGAGTTATATCTGTATTTCGTGGATCTCTTTGCTAGCCTTATTTCTCTGGAATCTGAGAACAGATATTTCGGATCCCTTTGAAGATTATAGGGCCAAAGAAATATCCTCCGATAACATAGAGAAAGAAGCTTTCTGAGAAACTTCTTTGTGTTCTGTGAAATCATCTCACAGAGTTAAAGCTTTCCCTCAAGGAGCCTTTCGCGAAAACAGTTCTTGTGGAAAAGGCAAGTGATATTTGGAAGCCCATAGAGGGCTATGGTGAAAAAGGAAATATCCTCAGATGAAATCTGGCAAGAAGCGTTCTGAGAAACTGCTTAGTGTTCTGTTAATTCATCTCACAGAGTTACATCTGTATTGCGGGGATCTCTTTGCTAGCCTTATTTCTGAGGAATCTGAGAACAGATATTTCGGGTCCCTTTGAAGAGTATAGGGCCTAAAGAAATATCCTCCGATAACGAAGAGAAAGAAGCTTTCTGAGAAACTTCTTTGTGTTCTGTGAAATCATCTCACAGAGTTATAGCTTTCCCCTCAAGAAGTCTTTCGCTAAGACAGTTCTTGTGGAATTGGCAAAGTGCTATTTGGAAGCCCATAGAGGGCTATGGTGAAAAAGGAAATATCCTCAGATGAAATCTGGAAAGAAGCTTTCTGAGAAACTGCTTAGTGTTCTGTTAATTCATCTCACAGAGTTATATCTGTATTTCGGGAATCTCTTTGCTAGCCTTATTTCTGTGGAATCTGAGAACAGATATATCGGATCCCTTTGAAGACCACAGGGCCAAAGGAAATATCCTCCGATAACAAAGAGAAAGAAGCGTTTTGAGAAACTTCTTTGTGTTCTGGGTAATCATCTCACAGAGTTACAGCTTTCCCCTCAAGGAGCCTTTCGCTGAGACAGTTCTTGTGGAATTGGCAAAGTGCTATTTGGAAGCCCATAGAGGGCTATGGTGAAAAAGGAAATATCCTCAGATGAAATCTGGAAAGAAGCTTTCTGAGAAACTGCTTAGTGTTCTGTGAATTCATCTCACAGAATTACATCTGTATTTCGGGGATCTCTTTGCTATCCTTATTTATGTGGAATCTGAGAACAGATATTTCGGATCCCTTTGAAGACTATAGGGCCAAAGGAAATATCCTCCGATAACAAAGAGAAAGAAGCCTTCTGAGAAACTTCTTTGTGTTCTGTGAAATCATCTCAAACAGTGACAGCTTTTCCCTCAAGGAGGCTTTCCCTAAGACAGTTGTTGTGAAATTGGCAAATTGATATTTGGAAGCTCGTAGTGGGCTATGGTGGAAAAGGAAATATCCTCAGATGAAATCTGGAAAGAAGCTTTCTGAGAAACTGCTTAGTGTTCTGTTAATTCATCTCACAGAGTTACATCTGTATTTCGTGGATCTCTTTGCTCGCCTTATTTCTGTGGAATCTGAGAACAGATATTACAGATAGATTTGAAGACTATAGGGCCAAAGGGAATATCCTCCGTTATCAAAGAGAAAGAAGCTTTCTGAGAAACTTCTTTGTGTTCTGTGAAATCATCTCACAGAGTTAAAGCTTACCCCTCAAGGAGTCTTTCCGTAAGACAGTTCTTGTGGAATTGGCAAAGTGATATTTGGAAGCCCGTAGAGGGCTATGGTGAAAAAGGAAATATCCTCAGATGAAATCTGGAAAGAAGCTTGCTGAGAAACTGCTTAGTGTTCTGTTAATTCAACTCACAGAGTTACATCTGTATTTCGTGGATCTCTTTGCTAGCCTTTTTTTAGTGGAATCTGAGAACAGATATTTCGGATCCCTTTGAAGACTATAGGGCCAAAGGAAATACCCTCCGATATCAAAGAGAAAGAAAGTTTCTGAGAAACTTCTTTGTGTCCTGTGAAATCATCTCACAGAGTGACAGCTTTCCCCTCAAGAGGCCTTTCCCTAAGACAGTTCTTGTGGAATTGGAAAGGGATATTTGGAAGCCCATAGAGGGCTATGGTGAAAAAGAAAATATCCTCAGATGAAATCTGGAAAGAAGCATTCTGAGTAACTGCTTAGTGTTCTGTTAATTCATCTCACAGAGTTACATCTGTATTTCGTGGATCTCTTTGCTAGCCTTATTTCTGTGGAATCTGAGAACAGATATTTCGTATCCCTTTCAAGACCACAGGGCCAAAGGAAATATCCTCCGATAACAAAGAGAAAGAAGCTTTCTGAGAAATTTCTTTGTGTTATGTGAAATCATCTCACAGAGTGACAGCTTTCCCCTCAAGGAGCCTTTTGCAAAGACAGTTCTTGTGGAATTGGCAAAGTGATATTTGGAAGCCCATAGAGGGCTACGGTGAAAAAGGAAATATCCTCAGATGAAATCTGGAAAGAAACTTTCTGAGAAACTGCTTAGTGTTCTGTTAATTCATCTCACATAGTTACATCTGTATTTCGTGGATCTCTTTGCTAGCCTTATTTCTGTGTAATCTGAGAACAGATATTTCGGATCCCTTTGAAGACCACAGGGCCAAAGGAAATATCCTCCGATAACAAAGAGAAAGAAGCTATCTGAGAAACTTCTTTGTGTTCTGTGAAATCATCTCACAGAGTAACAGCTTTCCCCTAAAGGAGCCTTTCTCTAAGACAGTTCTTGTGGAATTGGCAAAGTGATATTTGGAAGCCCATAGAAGGCTATGTTGAAAAAGGAAATATCCTCAGATGAAATCTGAAAAGAAGCTTTCTGAGAAACTGCTTAGTGTTCTGTTAATTCATCTCACAGAGTTACATCTGTATGTCGTGCATCTCTTTGCTAGCCTTATTTCAGTGGAATTGAGAACAGATATTTCGGATCCCTTTGAAGACTATAGGGCCAAAGGAAATATCCTCCGATAACAAAGAGAAAGAAAGTTTCTGAGAAACTTCTTTGTGTTCTGTGAAATCATCTCACAAAGTGACAGCTTTCCCCTCAAGGAGCCTTTCGCTGATACCGTTCTTGTGGAATTGGCAAAGTGATATTTGGAAGCCCATAGAGGGCTACGGTGAAAAAGGAAATATCCTCATATGAAATCTGGAAAGAAGCTTTCTGAGAAACTGCTAAGTGTTCTGACAATTCATCTCACAGAGTTACATCTGTATTTCAGGGATCTCTCTGCTAGCCTTATTTCTGTGGAATCTGAGAACAGATATTTCGGATCCCTTTGAAGACAACAGGGCCAAAGGAAATATCCTCCGATAACAAAGAGAAAGAAGCTTTCTGAGATACTTCTTTGTGTTCTGGGAAATCATCTCACAGAGTGACAGCTTTCCCCTCAAGGAGCCTTTCTCTAAGACAGTTCTTGTGGAATTGGCAAAGTGATATTTGGAAGCCCATAGAGGGCTATGGTGAAAAAGGAAATATCCTCAGATGAAATCTGGCAAGAAGCTTTCTGAGAAACTGCTTAGTGTTCTGTTAATTCATCTCAAATAGTTTTATCTGTATTTCGTGGATCTCTTTGCTAGCCTTATTTCTCTGGAATCTGAGAACAGATATTTCGGATCCCTTTGAAGATTATAGGGCCAAAGAAATATCCTCCGATAACATAGAGAAAGAAGCTTTCTGAGAAACTTCTTTGTGTTCTGTGAAATCATCTCACAGAGTTAAAGCTTTCCCTCAAGGAGCCTTTCGCTAAGACAGTTCTTGTGGAAAAGGCAAGTGATATTTGGAAGCCCATAGAGGGCTATGGTGAAAAAGGAAATATCCTCAGATGAAATCTGGCAAGAAGCTTTCTGAGAAACTGCTTAGTGTTCTGTTAATTCATCTCACAGAGTTACATCTGTATTTCGGGGATCTCTTTGCTAGCCTTATTTCTGTGGAATCTGAGAACAGATATTTCGGGTCCCTTTGAAGAGTATAGGGCCTAAAGAAATATCCTGCGATAACGAAGAGAAAGAAGCTTTCTGAGAAACTTCTTTGTGTTCTGTGAAATCATCTCACAGAGTTACAGCTTTCCCTTCAAGGAGCCTTTCGCTAAGACACTTCTTGTGGAATTGGCAAAGTGATATATGGAAGCCCATAGAGGGCTATGATGAAAAAGGAAATATCCTCAGATGAAATCTGGAAAGAAGCTTAGTGAGAAACTGCTTAGTGTTCCGTTAATTCATCTCACAGAGTTACATCTGTATTTCGTGGATCTCTTTGCTCGCCTTATTTCTGTGGAATGAGAGAACAGATATTTTGGATCCCTTTGAAGACTATAGGCCAAAGGAAATATCCTCCGATAACAAAGAGAAAGAAGCTTTCTGAGAAACTTCTTTGTGTTCTGTGAAATATTCTCACAGAGTGACAGCTTACCCCTCAAGGAGCCTTTCGCTATGACAGTTCTTGTGGAATTGGCAAAGTGATATTTGGAAGCCCATAGAGGGCTCTGGTGAAAAAGGAAATATCCTCAGATGAAATCTGGAAACAAGCTTTCTGAGAGACTGCTTAGTGTTCTGTTATTTCATCTCACAGAGTTACATCTGTATTTCGGGGATCTCTTTGCTAGCCTTATTTCTGTGGAATCTGAGAACAGATATTTCGGGTCCCTTTGAAGAGTATAGGGCCTAAAGAAATATCCTGCGATAACGAAGAGAAAGAAGCTTTCTGAGAAACTTCTTTGTGTTCTGTGAAATCATCTCACAGAGTTACAGCTTTCCCTTCAAGGAGCCTTTCGCTAAGACACTTCTTGTGGAATTGGCAAAGTGATATATGGAAGCCCATAGAGGGCTATGATGAAAAAGGAAATATCCTCAGATGAAATCTGGAAAGAAGCTTAGTGAGAAACTGCTTAGTGTTCCGTTAATTCATCTCACAGAGTTACATCTGTATTTCGTGGATCTCTTTGCTCGCCTTATTTCTGTGGAATGAGAGAACAGATATTTTGGATCCCTTTGAAGACTATAGGCCAAAGGAAATATCCTCCGATAACAAAGAGAAAGAAGCTTTCTGAGAAACTTCTTTGTGTTCTGTGAAATATTCTCACAGAGTGACAGCTTACCCCTCAAGGAGCCTTTCGCTATGACAGTTCTTGTGGAATTGGCAAAGTGATATTTGGAAGCCCATAGAGGGCTCTGGTGAAAAAGGAAATATCCTCAGATGAAATCTGGAAACAAGCTTTCTGAGAGACTGCTTAGTGTTCTGTTATTTCATCTCACAGAGTTACATCTGTATTTCGTGGATCTCTTTGCTAGCCTTATTTCTGTGGAATCTGAGAACAGATATTTCGGATCCCTTTGAAGACTATAGGGCCAAAGGAAATATCCTCCGATATCAAAGAGAAAGAAGCTTTCTGAGAAACTTCTTTGTGTTCGGTGAAACCATCTCACAGAGTGACAGCTTTCCCTTCAAGGAGCCTTTCGCTAAGACAGTTCTTGTGGAATTGGCAAGTGAAATTTGGAAGCCCATAGAGGGCTATGGTGAAAAAGGCAATATCCTCAGATGAAATCTGGAAGGAAGCTTTCAGAGAAACTGCTTAGTATTCTGTTAATTCACCTCACAGAGTTACATCTGTATCTCGTGGATCTCTTTGCTAGCCTTATTTCTGTGGAATCTGAGAACTGATATTTCGGATCCCTTTGAAGACAATAGGGCCAATGGAAATATCCTCCGATAACAAAGAGAAAGAAGCTTTCTGAGGAACTTCTTTGTGTTCTGTGAAAGCATCTCACACAGTTACAGGTTTCCCCTCAAGGAGACTTTCGCTATGACAGTTCAATTGGAATTGGCAAAGTGATATTTGGAAGCCCATGGAGGGCTCTGGTGAAAAAGGAAATATCCTCAGATGAAATCTGGAAAGAAGCTTTCTGAGATACTGCTTAGTGTTCTGTTAATTCATCTCACAGAGTTACATCCGTATTTCGTGGATCTCTTTGGTAGCCTTATTTCTGTGGAATATGCGAACAGATATTTCAGATCCCTTTGAAGACCACAGGGCCAAAGGAAATATCCTCCGATAACAAAGAAAAAGAAGCTTTCTGAGAAACTTTTTGTGTTCTGTGAAATCATCTCACAGAGCTATAGCTTTCCCCTCAAGCAGACTTTCGCTAAGACAGTTCTTGTGGAATTGGCAAAGTGATATTTGGAATCCCATAGAGGGCTATGGAGAAAAAGTAAATATGCTCAGATGAAATCTGGAATGAATCTTTCTGAGAAACTGCTTAGTGTTCTGTTAATTCATCTCACAGAGTTACATCTGTATTTCGTGGATCACTTTGCTAGCCTTATTTCTGTGGAATCTCGAACAGATATTTCGGATCCCTTTGAAGACTATAGGGCCAAAGGAAATATCCTCCGATAACAAAGAGAAGGAAGCTTTCTGAGAAACTTCTTTGTGTTCTGTGAAATCATCTAACAGACTTACAGCTTCCCCCTCAAGGAGCCTTTCGCTAAGATAGTTCTTGTGGAATTGGCAAAGTGACATTTGGAATCCCATAGAGGGCTACGGTGCAAAAGGAAATATCCTCAGATGAAATCTGGAAAGACGCTTTCTGAGAAACTGCTTAGTATTCTATTGATTCATCTCACAGAGTTACATCTGTATTTCGTGGATCTCTTTGCTAGCCTTATTTCTGTGGAATCTGAGAACAGATATTTCGGATCCCTTTGAAGACTATAGAGCCAAAGGACATATCCTCCGATAACAAAGAGAAAGAAGCTTTCTGAGAAACTTCTCTGTGTTCTGTGAAATCATCTCACAGAGTGACAGCTTTCCCCTCAAGGAGACTTTCGCTAAGACAGTTCTTGTGTAATTGGCAAAGTGATATTTGGAGGCCCATAGACGCTATGTTGAAAAAGGAAATATCCTCAGATGAAATCTGGAAAGAAGCTTTCTGAGAAACTGCTTAGTGTTCTGTTAATTCAACTCACAGAGTAACATCTGTATTTCGTGGATCTCTTTGCTGGCCTTATTACTGTGGAATCTGAGAACAGATATTTCAGATCCCTTTGAAGACTATAGGGCCTAAGGAAATATCCTCCGATAACGAACAGAAAGAAGCTTTCTGAGAAACTTCTTTGTGTTCTGTGAAATCATTTCACACCGTTACAGCTTTCACTTCAAGGAGCCTTGCGCTAAGACAGTTCTTGTGGAATTGGCAAAGTGCTCTTTGGAAGCCCATAGAGGGCTATGGTGAAAAAGGAAATATCCTCAGATGAAATCTGGAAAGAAGCTTTCTGAGAAACTGCTTAGTATTCTGTTAATTCAACTCACAGTGTTACATCTGTATTTCGTGGATCTCTTTGCTAGCCTTATTTCTGTGTAATCTGAGAACAGATATTTAGGATCCCTTTGAAGACCACAGGGCCAAAGGAAATATCCTCTGATAATACAGAGAATGAAGCTATCTGAGAAACTTCTTTGTGTTCTGTGAAATCATCTAAAGGAGTGACTGCTTTCCCCTCAAGAAGCCTTTCGCTAAGACAGTTCTTGTGGAATTCGCAAAGTGCTATTTGGAAGCCCGTAGAGGGCTATGCTGAAAAAGGAATATCCTCAGATGAAATCTGAAAAGAAGCTTTCTGAGAAACTGCTTAGTGTTCTGTTAATTCATCTCACAGAGTTACATCTATATTTCAGGAATCTCTTTGCTAGCCTTATTTCTGTGGAATCTGAGAACAGATATTTCGGATCCCTTTGAAGACCACAGGGCCAAAGGAAATATCCTCCGATAACAAAGAGAAAGAAGCTATCTGAGAAACTACTTTGTGTTCTGTGAAATCATCTCACAGAGTTACAGCTTCCCCCTAAAGGAGCCTTTCTCTAAGACAGTTCTTGTGGAATTGGCAAAGTGATATTTGGAAGCCCATAGAGGGCTATGGTGAAAAAGGAAATATCCTCAGATGAAATCTGGAAAGAAGCTTTCTGAGAAACTGCTTAGTTTTCTGTTATTTCATCTCACAGAGTTACATCTGTATTTCGTGGATCTCTTTGCTAGCCTTATTTCTGTGGAATCTGAGAACAGATATTACGGATCCATTTGAAGACTATAGGGCCAAAGGGAATATCCTCCGTTATCAAAGAGAAAGAAGCTTTCTGAGAAACTTCTTTGTGTTCTGTGATATAATCTCACATAGTTAAAGCTTACCCCTCAAGGAGCGTTTCCGTAAGACAGTTCTTGTGGAATTGGCAAAGTGATATTTGGAAGCCTATAGAGGGCTATGGTGAAAAAGGAAATATCCTCAGATGAAATCTGAAAAGAAGCTTTCTGAGAAACTGCTTAGTGTTCTGTTAATTCATCTCACAGAGTTACATCTGTATTTCGTGGATCTCTTTGCTAGCCTTATTTCAGTGGAATCTGAGAACAGATATTTCGGATCCCTTTGAAGACTATAGGGCCAAAGGAAATATCCTCCGATATCAAAGAGAAAGAAAGTTTCTGAGAAACCTCTTTGTGTTCTGTGAAATCATCTCACAGAGTGACAGCTTTCCCCTCAAGGAGCCTTTCGCTAGTACATTTCTTGTGGAATTGGCAAGTGATTTTGGAAGCCCATAGAGGGCTACGGTGAAAAAGGAAATATCCTCATATGAAATCTGGAAAGAAGCTTTCTGAGAAACTGCTAAGTGTTCTGACAATTCATCTCACAGAGTTACATCTGTATTTCAGGGATCTCTTTGCTAGCCTTATTTCTGTGGAATCTGAGAACAGATATTTCGGATCCCTTTGAAGACCACAGGGCCAAAGGAAATATCCTCCGATAAGAAAGAGAAAGAAGCTTTCTGAGATACTTCTTAGTGTTCTGTGAAATCATCTCACAGATTGACAGCGTTCACCTCAAGGAGCCTTTCTCTAAGACAGTTCTTGTGGAATTGGCAAAGTGATATATGGAAGCCCATAGAGGGCTATGGTGAAAAAGGAAATATCCTCAGATGAAATCTGGCAAGAAGCTTTCTGAGAAACTGCTTAGTGTTCTGTTAATTCATCTCAAAGAGTTATATCTGTATTTCGTGGATCTCTTTGCTAAGCTTATTTCTCTGGAATCTGAGAACAGATATTTCGGATCCCTTTGAAGATTATAGGGCCAAAGAAATATCCTCCGATAACATAGAGAAAGAAGCTTTCTGAGAAACTTCTTTGTGTTCTGTGAAATCATCTCACAGAGTTAAAGCTTTCCCTCAAGGAGCCTTATCGCTAAAACAGTTCTTGTGGAAAAGGCAAGTGATATTTGGAAGCCCATAGAGGGCTATGGTGAAAAAGGAAATATCCTCAGATGAAATCTGGCAAGAAGCGTTCTGAGAAACTGCTTAGTGTTCTGTTAATTCATCTCACAGAGTTACATCTGCATTTCGGGGATCTCTTTGCTAGCCTTATTTCTGTGGAATCTGAGAACAGATATTTCGGGTCCCTTTGAAGAGTATAGCGCCTAAAGAAATATCCTCCGATAACGAAGAGAAAGAAGCTTTCTGAGAAACTTCTTTGTGTTCTGTGAAATCATCTCACAGAGTTACAGGTTTCCCTTCAAGGAGCCTTTCGCTAAGACACTTCTTGTGGAATTGGCAAAGTGATATTTGGAAGCCCATAGAGGGCTATGGTGAAAAAGGAAATATCCTCAGATGAAATCTGGAAAGAAGCTTAGTGAGAAACTGATTAGTGTTCCGTTAATTCATCTCACAGTGTTACATCTGTATTTCGTGGATCTCTTTGCTAGCCTTATTTCTATGGAATCTGAGAACAGATATTTCGGATCCCTTTGAAGACTATACGTCCAAAGGAAATATGGTCCGATATCAAAGAGAAAGAAGCTTTCTGATAAACGACTTTGTGTTCTGTGAAATCATCTCACAGAGTTATAGCTTTCCTCTCAAGAAGTCTTTCGCTAAGAAAGTTCTTGTGGAATAGGCAAAGTGATATTTGGAAGCCCATAGAGGGCTATGGTGAAAAAGGAAATATCCTCAGATGAAATCTGGAAAGAAGCTTTCTGAGAAACTCCTTAGTGTTCTGTTAATTCATCTCACAGAGTTATATCTGTATTTCGGGAATCTCTTTGCTAGCCTTATTTCTGTGGAATCTGAGAACAGATATATCGGATCCCTTTGACGACCACAGGGCCAAAGGAAATATCCTCCGATAACAAAGAGAAAGAAGCTTTCTGAGATACTTCTTTGTGTTCTGTGAAATCATCTCACAGATTGACAGCGTTCACCTCAAGGAGCCTTTCTCTAAGACAGTTCTTGTGGAATTGGCAAAGTGATATTTGGAAGCCCATAGAGGGCTATGGTGAAAAAGGAAATATCCTCAGATGAAATCTGGAAAGAAGATTTCTGAGAAACTGCTTAGTGTTCTGTTAATTCATCTCAAAGAGTTATATCTGTATTTCGTGGATCTCTTTGCTAGCCTTATTTCTCTGGAATCTGAGAACAGATACTTCGGATCCCTTTGGAGACAATAGGGCCAAAGGAAATATCCTCCGATAAAATAGAGAAAGAAGCTTTCTGAGAAACTCCTTTGTGTTCTGTGAAATCATCTCACAGAATTACAGCATTCCCTGAAGGAGCCTTTCGCTAAGGCAGTTCTTGTGGAATTGGCAAAGTGCTATTTGGAAGCCCATAGAGGGCTATGGTGAAAAAGGAAATATCCTCAGATGAAATCTGGAAAGAAGCTTTCTGAGAAACTGCTTAGTGTTCTGTTAATTCATCTCACAGAGTTACATCTGCATTTCGGGGATCTCTTTGCTATCCTTATTTATGTGGAATCTGAGAACAGATATTTCGGATCCCTTTGAAGACTGTAGGGCCAAAGGAAATATCCTCTGATAAAATAGAGAAAGAAGCTTTCTGAGAAACTCCTTTGTGTTCTGTGAAATCATCTCACAGAATTACAGCTTTCCCCTCAAGAAGACTTTCTCTAAGACAGTTCTTGTGGAATTGGCAAAGTGATATTTGGAAGTCCTTAGAGGGCTATGGTGAAAAAGGAAATGTCCTCAGATGAAATCTGGAAAGAAGCTTTCTGAGAAACTGCTTAGTATTCTGTTAATTCAACTCACAGTGTTACATCTGTATTTCGTGGATCACTTTGCTAGCCTTATTTCTGTGGAATCTGAGAACAGATATTTCGGGTCCCTTGGAGACCACAGGGCCAAAGGAAGTATCCTCGATAACAAAGAGAAAGAAGCTTTCTGAGAAACTTCTTTGTGTTCTGTGAAATCATCTCACAGAGTGACAGCATTCCCCACAAGGATCTTTTCGCTAAGACAGTTCTTGTGGAATGGGCAAGTGATATTTGGAAGCCCATAGAGGGCTACGGTGAAAAAGGAAATATCCTCAGATGAAATCTGGAAAGAAGCTTTCTGAGAAACTGCTTAGTGTTCTGTTAATTCAACTCACAGAGTTACATCTGTATTTTTTGGATCTCTTTGCTAGCCTTATTTCTGTGGAATCTGAGAACAGATATTTCGGATCCCTTTGAAGACTGTAGGGCCAAAGGAAATATCCTCCGATATCAAAGAGAAAGAAGCTTTCTGAGAAACTTCTTTGTGTTCTGTGAAAGCGTCTCACAGAGTTACAGCTTTCCCCTCAAAGAGCCTTTCGCTATGACAGTTCCTCTGAAATAGGCAAAGCGATATTTGGAAGCCCATGGAAGGCTTGGTGAAAAAGGAAATATCCTCAGATGAAATCTGGAAAGAAGCTTTCTGAGAAACTGCTTAGTGTTCTGTTAAATCTTCTCACAGAGTTACATCTGTACTTCGTGGATCTCTTTGCTAGCCTTATTTCTGTGGAATCTGAGAACTGATATTTCGAATCCCTTTGAAGACTATAAGGTCAAAGGAAATATCCTCCGATAACAAAGAGAAAGAAGCTTTCTGAGAAACTTCTTTGTGTTCTGTGAAATCATCTCACAGTGTTACAGCTTTCCCCTCAAAGAGTCTTTCGCTATGACAGTTCCTCTGAAATAGGCAAAGCGATATTTGGAAGCCCATGGAAGGCTGGGTGAAAAAGGAAATATCCTCAGATGAAATCTGGAAAGAAGCTTTCTGAGAAACTGCTTAGTGTTCTGTTAATTCACCTCACAGAGTTACATCTGTATATCGTGGATCTCTTTGCTAGCCTTATTTCTGTGGAATCTGAGAACAGATATTTCGGATCCCTTTGAAGACGAAAGAACCAAAGGAAATATCCTCAGATATCAAACAGAAAGAAGCTTTCTGAGAAACTTCTTTGTGTTCTGTGAAATCATCTCACAGAGTTAAAGCTTTCCCCTCAAGGAGCCTTTCCCTAAGACAGTTCTTGTGGATTTGGCAAGTGATATTTGGAAGCCCATAGAGGGCTATGGTGAAAAAGGAAATATCCTCAGATGAAATCTGGAAAGAAGCTTTCTGAGAAACTGCTTAGTGTTCTGTTAATTCATCTCACAGAGTTACATCTGTATTTCGTGGATCTCTTTGCTAGCCTTATTTCTGTGGAATCTGAGAACAGATATTTCGGATCCCTTTGAAGACGATAAGGCCAAAGGAAATATCCTCCGATAAGAAAGAGAAAGAAGCTTTCTGAGACACTTCTTTATGTTCTGTGAAATCATCTCACAGAGTTACAGCTTTCCCCTCAAGGAGCCTTTCGCTAAGACAGTTCTTGTGGAATTGGCAAAGTGATATTCGGAAGCCCATAGAGGGCTATGGTGAAAAAGGAAATATCCTCAGATGAAATCTGGAAAGAAGCTTTCTGAGAAACTGCTTAGTGTTCTGTTAATTAATTCTCAGAGTTACATCTGTATTTCGTGGATCTCTTTGCTAGCCTTATTTCGGTGGAATCTGAGAACAGATATATCGGATCCCTTTGAAGACCACAGAGCCCAATGAAATATCCTCCGATAACAAAGAGAAAGAAGCTTTCTGAGAAACTTCTTTGTGTTCTGCGAAATCATCTCACAGAGTTACAGCTTTCCCCTCAAGGAGCCTTTCGCTAAGACAGTTCTTGTGCAATTGGCAAAGTGATATTTGGAAGCCCATTGAGGGATATTGTGAAAAAGGAAGTATCCTCAAATGAAATCTGGAAACAAGCTTTCTGAGAAACTGCTTAGTGTTCTGTTAGTTCATCTCACAGAGTTACATCTGTATTTCGTGGATCTCTTTGCTAGCCCTATTTCTGTGGAATCTGAGAACAGATATATCGGATCCCTCTGAGGACCACAGGGCCAAAGGAAATATCCTCCGAAAACAGAGAGAAAGAAGCTTTCTGAGAAACTTCTTTGTGTTCTGTGAAATAATCTCACAGAGTGACAGCTTTCCTCTCAAGAAGCCTTTCGCTAAGACAGTTCTTGTGGAATTGGCAAAGTGCTTTTTTTAAGCCCATAGAGGGCTATGGTGAAAAAGGAAATATCCTCAGATGAAATCTGGAAAGAAGCTTTCTGAGAAACTGCTTAGTGTTCTGTTAATTCATCTCACAGAGTTACATCTATATTTCGGGGATCTCTTTGCTAGCCTTATTTCTGTGGAATCTGAGAACAGATATTACGGATCCCTTTGAAGAATATAGGGCCTAAAGAAATATCCTCCGATAACGAACAGAAAGAAGCTTTCTGAGAAACTTCTTTGTGTTCTGTGAAATCATCTCACAGAGTTACAGCTTTCCCCTCAAGGAGCCTTCCGCTAAGACAGTTCTTCTGGAATTGGCAAAGTGATATTTGGAAGTCCTTAGAGGGCTATGGTGAAAAAGGAAATATCCTCAAATGAAATCTGGAAAGAAGCTTTCTGAGAAACTTCTTAGTGTTCTGTTAGTTGATCTCACAGAGTTACATCTGTGTTTCGTGGATCGCTTTGCTAGCCTTATTTCTGTGGAATCTGAGAACAGATATTTCGGATCCCTTTGAAGACTACAGGGCCAAAGGAAATATCCTCCGATAACAAAGAGAAAGAAGCTTTCTGAGAAACTCCTTTGTGTTCTGTCAAATCATCTCACTTAGTTACAGCGTTCCCTGAAGGAGCCTTTCGCTAAGACAGTTCTTGTGGAATTGGCAAAGTGCTATTTTGGAAGCCCAAAGAGGGCTATGGTGAAAAAGGAAATATCCTCAGAGGACATCTGGAAAGAAGCTTTCTGAGAAACTGCTTAGTGTTCTGTTAATTCGTCTCACAGAGTTACATCTGTATTTCGTGGATCTCTTTGCTAGCCTTATTTCTGTGGAATCTGTGAACAGATATTTCGGATCCATTTGAAGACTATAGGGCCAAAGGGAATATCAACCGATATCAAAGAGAAAGAAGCTTTCTGAGAAACTTCTTTGTGTTCTGTGAAATCATCTCACAGAGTGACAGCTTACCCATCAAGGAGACTTTCGCTAAGACAGTTCCTGTGGAATTGTAAAAGTGATATTTGGAAGCCCAGAGAGGGCTACGGTGAAAAAGGAAATATCCTCATATGAAATCTGGAAAGAAGCTTTCTGAGAAACTGCTTAGTGTTCTGTTAATTCATCTCAGAGAGTTACATCTGTATTTCCTGGATCTCTTTGCTAGCCTTATTTCTGTGGAATCTGAGAACAGATATTTCGGATCCCTCTGAAGACCACAGGGCCAAAGGAAATATCCTCCGAAAACAGAGAGAAAGAAGCTTTCTGAGAAACTTCTTTGTGTTCTGTGAAATAATCTCACAGAGTGACAGCTTTCCTCTCAAGAAGCCTTTCGCTAAGACAGTTCTTGTGGAATTGGCAAAGTGCTATTTGGAAGCCCATAGAGGGCTATGGTGAAAAAGGAAATATCCTCAGATGAAATCTGGAAAGAAGCTTTCTGAGAAACTGCTTAGTGTTCTGTTAATTCATCTCACAGAGTTACATCTGTATTTCGTGGATCTCTTTGCTAGCCTTATTTCTGTGGAATCTGAGAACAGATATTTCGGATCCCTTTGAAGACTATAGGGCCAAAGTAAATATCCTCCGATAAGAAAGAGAAAGCTTTCTGAGAAACTTCTTTGTGTTCTGTGAAATCATCTCACAGAGTTAGAGCTTTCCTCTCAAAGAGCCTTTCGCTAAGAGAGTTCTTGTGGAATTGGCAAAGTGATATTTGGAAGCCCATAGAGGGCTACGGTGAAAAAGGAAATGTCCTCAGATGAAATCTGGAAAGAAGCTTTCTGAGAAACTGTGTCGTGTTCTGTTAATTCATCTCACAGAGTTACATCTGTATTTCGGGAATCTCTTTGCTAGCCTTATTTCTGTGGAATCTGAGAACAGATATTTCGCATCCATTTGAAGACCACAGGGCCAAAGGAAATATCCTCCGATAACAAAGAGAAAGAAGCTTTCTGAGAAACTTCTTTGTGTTCTGTGAAATCATCTCACAGAGTGACAGCTTTCCCCTCAAGGAGACTTCTCTAAGACAGTTCTTTTGGAATTGGCAAAGTGATATTTGGAAGCCCATAGAGGGCTACGGTGAAAAAGGAAATATCCTCATATGAAATCTGGAAAGAAGCGTTCTGAGAAACTGCTTAGTGTTCTGTTAATTCATCTCAGAGAGTTACATCTGTATTTCCTGGATCTCTTTGCTAGCCTTATTTCTGTGGAATCTGAGAACAGATATATCGGATCCCTCTGAAGACCACAGGGCCAAAGGAAATATCCTCCGAAAACAGAGAGAAAGAAGCTTTCTGAGAAACTTCTTTGTGTTCTATGAAATAATCTCACAGAGTGACAGCTTTCCCCTAAAGGAGCCTTTCTCTAAGAGAGTTCTTGTGTTATTGGAAAGTAATATTTGAAAGCCCATAGAGGGCTATGGTGAAAAAGGAAATATCCTCAGATGAAATCTGGAAAGAAGCTTTCTGAGAAACTGCTTAGTGTTCTGTTCATTCATCTCAAAGAGTTACATCTGTATTTCGTAGATCTCTTTGTTAGCCTTATTTCTGTGGAATCTGAGAACCGATATTTCGGATCCCTTGAAGAATATAGGGCCAAAGGAAATATCCTACGATAACAAAGAGAAAGAAGCTTTCTGAGAAACTTCTTTGTGTTCTGTGAAATCATCTCACAGAGTTACAGCCTTCCCACAAGGAGCCTTTCGCTAATACAGTTCTTGTGGAATTGGCAAAGTGCTATTTTGGAAGCCCATAGAGGGCTACGGTGAAAAAGGAAATATCCTCAGATGACATCTGGAAGGAAGCTTTCTGAGAAACTGCTTAGTGTTCTGTTAATTCATCTCACAGAGTTATATCTGTATTTCGGGGATCTCTTTGCTAGCCTTATTTCTGTGGAATCTGAGAACAGATATTTCGGATACCTTTGAAGAGTAGAGGGCCTAAAGAAATATCCTCCGATAACGAACAGAAAGAAGCTTTCTGAGAAACTTCTTTGTGTTCTGTGAAATCATCTCACAGAGTTACAGCTTTCCCCTCAAGGAGCCTTTCGCTAAGACAGTTCTTGTGGAATTGGCAAAGTGATATTTGGAAGCCCATTGAGGGCTATGGTGAAAAAGGAAATATCCTCAAAGGAAACCTGGAAAGAAGCTTTCTGAGAAACTGCTTAGTGTTTCGTTAGTTCATCTCACAGAGTTACATGTGTGTTTCGTGGATCTCTTTGCTGGCCTTATTTCTGTGGAATCTGAGAACAGATATTTCGGATCCCTTTGAAGACTATAGGGCCAAAGGAAATATCCTCCGATAACAAAGAGAAAGAAGCTTTCTGAGAAACTCCTTTGAGTTCTGTGAAATCATCTCACTTAGTTACAGCTTTCCCTGAAGAAGCCTTTCGCTAAGACAGTTCTTGTGGAATTGGCAAAGTGCTATTTGGAAGCCCATAGAGGGCTATGGTGAAAAAGGAAATATCATCAGATGAAATCTGGAAAGAAGCTTTCTTAGAAACTGCTTAGTGTTCTTTTAATTAATCTCACAGAGTTACATCTGTATTTCGGGGATCTCTTTGCTAGCCTTATTTCTGTGGAATCTGAGAACAGATATTTCGGATCCCTTTGAAGACTATAGGGCCAAAGGAAATATCCTCCGATAACAAAGAGAAAGAAGCTTTCTGAGAAACTTCTTTGTGTTCTGTGAAATCAGCTCACAGAGTGACAGCTTTCCCCTCAAGGAGCCGTTCTCTAAGACAGTTTTTGTGTAATTGGCAAAGTGATATTTGGAAGCCCATAGAGGGCTATGGTGAAAAAGGAAATATCCTGAGATGAAATCTGGCAAGAAGATTTCTGAGAAACTGCTTAGTGTTCTGTTATTTCATCTCACAGAGTTACATCTGTATTTCGGGAATCTCTTTGCTACCCTTATTTCTGTGGAATATGAGAACAGATATATCGGATCCCTTTGAAGACCACAGGGCCAAAGGAAATATCCTCCAATAACAAAGAGAAAGAAGCTTTCTGAGAAACTTCTTTGTGTTCTGGGAAATCATCTCACAGAGTTACAGCTTTCCCCTCAAGGAGCCTTTCGTTAAGACAGTTCTTGTGGAATTGGCAAAGTGATATTTGGAAGCCCATAGAGGGCTACGGTGAAAAAGGAAATATCCTCAAATGAAATCTGGAAAGAAGCTTTCTGTGAAACTGCTTAGTGTTCTGTAAGTTCATCTCACAGAGTTACATCTGTATTTCGTGGATCTCTTTGGTAGCCTTATTTCTGTGGAATCTGAGAACAGATACTTCGGATCCCTTTGAAGACTATAGGGCCAAAGGAAATATCCTCCGATAACATAGAGAAAGAAGCTTTCTGAGAAACTCCTTTGTGTTCTGTGAAATCATCTCACAGAGTTATAGCTTTCCCTGAAGGAGCCTTTCGCTAAGGCAGTTCTTGTGGAATTGGCAAAGTGCTATTTGGAAGCCCATAGAGGGCTATGGTGAAAAACGAAATATCCTCAGATGAAATCTGGAAAGAAGCTTTCTGAGAAACTGCTTAGTGTTCTGTTAATTCATCTCACAGAGTTACATCTGTATTTCGTGGATCTCTTTGCTAGCCTTATTTCTGTGGAATCTGAGAACAGATATATCGGATCCCTATTTAGACCTCAGGGCCAAAGGAAATATCCTCCGATAACAAAGAGAAAGAAGCTTTCTGAGAAACTTCTTTGTGTTCTGTGAAATCATCTAAAAGAGTGACAGCTTTCCACTCAAGAAGCCCTTCGCTAAGACAGTTCTTGTGGAATTCGCAAAGTGCTATTTGGAAGCCCGTAGAGGGCTATGCTGAAAAAGGAATATCCTCAGATGAAATCTGGAAAGAAGCTTTCTGAGAAACTGCTTAGTGTTCTGTTAATTCATCTCACAGAGTTACATCTGTATTTCGTGGATCTCTTTGCTAGCCTTATTTCTGTGGAATCTGAGAACAGATATTTCGGATCCCTTTCAAGACCACAGGGCCAAAGGAAATATCCTCCGATAACAAAGAGAAAGAAGCTTTCTGAGAAACTTCTTTGTGTTCTGTGAAATCATCTAACAGAGTGACAGGTTTCCCCTCAAGGAGCCTTTTGCAAAGATACTTATTGTGGAATTGGCAAAGTGATATTTGGAAGCCCGTAGTGGGCTATGGTGAAAAAGGAAATATCCTCAGATGAAATCTGGAAAGAAACTTTCTGAGAAACTGCTTAGTGTTCTGTTAATTCATCTCACATAGTTACATCTGTATTTCCTGGATCTCTTTGCTAGCCTTATTTCTGTGGAATCTGAGAACAGATATTTCGGATCCCTTTGAAGACTATAGGGCCAAAGGAAATATCCTCCGATAACAAAGAGAAAGAAGCTTCCTGAGAAACTTCTTTGTGTTCTGTGAAATCAGCTCACAGAGTGACAGCTTTCCCCTCAAGGAGCCGTTCTCTAAGACAGTTTTTGTGTAATTGGCAAAGTGATATTTGGAAGCCCATAGAGGGCTATGGTTAAAAAAGGAAATATCCTGAGATGAAATCTGGCAAGAAGATTTCTGAGAAACTGCTTAGTGTTCTGTTATTTCATCTCACAGAGTTACATCTGTATTTCGGGAATCTCTTTGCTACCCTTATTTCTGTGGAATTTGAGAACAGATATATCGGATCCCTTTGAAGACCACAGGGCCAAAGGAAATATCCTCCAATAACAAAGAGAAAGAAGCTTTCTGAGAAACTTCTTTGTGTTCTGGGAAATCATCTCACAGAGTTACAGCTTTCCCCTCAAGGAGCCTTTCGCTAAGACAGTTCTTGTGGAATTGGCAAAGTGATATTTGGAAGCCCATAGAGGGCTACGGTGAAAAAGGAAATATCCTCAAATGAAATCTGGAAAGAAGCTTTCTGAGAAACTGCTTAGTGTTCTGTAAGTTCATCTCACAGAGTTACATCTGTATTTCGTGGATCTCTTTGCTAACCTTATTTCTGTGGAATCTGAGAACAGATACTTCGGATCCCTTTGAAGACTATAGGGCCAAAGGAAATATCCTCCGATAACATAGAGAAAGAAGCTTTCTGAGAAACTCCTTTGTGTTCTGTGAAATCATCTCACAGAGTTATAGCTTTCCCTGAAGGAGCCTTTCGCTAAGGCAGTTCTTGTGGAATTGGCAAAGTGCTATTTGGAAGCCCATAGAGGGCTATGGTGAAAAACGAAATATCCTCAGATGAAATCTGGAAAGAAGCTTTCTGAGAAACTGCTTAGTGTTCTGTTAATTCATCTCACAGAGTTACATCTGTATTTCGTGGATCTCTTTGCTAGCCTTATTTCTGTGGAATCTGAGAACAGATATATCGGATCCCTATTTAGACCTCAGGGCCAAAGGAAATATCCTCCGATAACAAAGAGAAAGAAGCTTTCTGAGAAACTTCTTTGTGTTCTGTGAAATCATCTAAAAGAGTGACAGCTTTCCCCTCAAGAAGCCCTTCGCTAAGACAGTTCTTGTGGAATTCGCAAAGTGCTATTTGGAAGCCCGTAGAGGGCTATGCTGAAAAAGGAATATCCTCAGATGAAATCTGGAAAGAAGCTTTCTGAGAAACTGCTTAGTGTTCTGTTAATTCATCTCACAGAGTTACATCTGTATTTCGTGGATCTCTTTGCTAGCCTTATTTCTGTGGAATCTGAGAACAGATATTTCGGATCCCTTTCAAGACCACAGGGTCAAAGGAAATATCCTCCGATAACAAAGAGAAAGAAGCTTTCTGAGAAACTTCTTTGTGTTCTGTGAAATCATCTAACAGAGTGACAGGTTTCCCCTCAAGGAGCCTTTTGCAAAGACACTTATTGTGGAATTGGCAAAGTGATATTTGGAAGCCCGTAGTGGGCTATGGTGAAAAAGGAAATATCCTCAGATGAAATCTGGAAAGAAACTTTCTGAGAAACTGCTTAGTGTTCTGTTAATTCATCTCACATAGTTACATCTGTATTTCCTGGATCTCTTTGCTAGCCTTATTTCTGTGGAATCTGAGAAAAGATATATCGGATCCCTGTGAAGACCACAGGGCCAAAGGAAATATCCTCCGAAAACAGAGAGAAAGAAGCTTTCTGAGAAACTTCTTTGTGTTCTGTGAAATAATCTCACAGAGTGACAGCTTTCCTCTCAAGAAGCCTTTCGCTAAGAAAGTTCTTGTGGAATTGGCAAAGTGCTATTTGGAAACCCATAGAGGGCTATGGTGAAAAAGGAAATATCCTCAGATGAAATCTGGAAAGAAGCTTTCTGAGAAACTGCTTAGTGTTCTGTTAATTCATCTCACAGAGTTACTTCTGTATTTCGTGGATCTCTTTGGTAGCCTTATTTCTGTGGAATCTGAGAACAGATATTTCGGATCCCTTTGAAGATTATAGGGCCAAAGGAAATAACCTCCGACAACATAGAGAAAGAAGCTTTCTGAGAAACTTCTTTGTGTTCTGTGAAATCATCTCACAGAGTTACAGCTTTCCCTTCAAGGAGCCTTTCGCTAAGACACTTCTTGTGGAATTGGCAAAGTGATATTTGGAAGCCCATAGAGGGCTATGGTGAAAAAGGAAATATCCTCAGATGAAATCTGGAAAGAAGATTTCTGAGAAACTGCTTAGTGTTCTGCTAATTCATCTCACAGAGTTACACCTGTATTTCGTGGATCTCTTTGCTAGCCTTATTTCTGTGGAATCTGAGAACAGATATTTCGGATCCCTTTGAAGACTATAGGGCCAAAGGAAATATCCTCCGATAAGAAAGAGAAAGAAGCTTTCTGAGAAACTTCTTTGTGTTCTGTGAAATCATCTCACAGAGTTAGAGCTTTCCCCTCAAGGAGCCTTTCGCTAAGGCAGTTCTTGTGGAATTGGCAAAGTGATATTTGGAAGCCCATACAGGGCTACGGTGAAAAAGGAAATATCCTCATATGAAATCTGGACAGAAGCTTTCTGAGAAACTGCTTAGTGTTCTGTTAATTCATCTCAGAGAGTTACATCTGTATTTCCTGGATTTCTTTGCTAGCCTTATTTCTGTGGAATCTGAGAACAGATATATCGGATCCCTCTGAAGACCCCAGCGCCAAAGGAAATATCCTCCGAAAACAGAGAGAAAGAAGCCTTCTGAGAAACTTCTTTGTGTTCTGTGAAAGAATCTCACAGAGTGACAGCTCTCCTCTCAAGAAGCCTTTCGCTAAGACAGTTCTTGTGGAATTGGCAAAGTGCTATTTGGAAGCCCATAGAAGGTTATGGTGAAAAAGGAAATATCCTCAGATGAAATCTGGAAAGAAGCTTTCTGAGAAACTGCTTAGTGTTCTGTTAATTCATCTCAAAGAGTTACATCTGCATTTCGTAGATCTCTTTGCTAGCCTATTTCTGTGGAATCTGAGAACCGATATTTCGGATCCCTTTGAAGAATATAGAGCCAAAGGAAATATCCTACGATAACAAAGAGAAAGAAGCTTTCTGAGAAACTTCTTTGTGTTCTGTGAAATCATCTCACGGAGTTACAGCTTTCCCACAAGGAGCCTTTTGCTAATACAGTTCTTGTGTAATTGGCAAAGTGCTATTTTGGAAGCCCATAGAGGGCTACGGTGAAAAAGGAAATATCCACAGATGACATCTGGAAAGAAGCTTTCTGAGAAACTGCTTAGTGTTCTGTTAATTCATCTCACAGAGTTATATCTGTATTTCGTGGATCTCTTTGCTAGCCTTATTTCTGAGGAATCTGAGAACAGATATTTCGGATCCCTTTGAAGAGTATAGGGCCTAAAGAAATATCCTCCGATAACGAACAGAAAGAAGCTTTCTGAGAAACTTCTTTGTGTTCTGTGAAATCATCTCACAGAGTTACAGGTTTCCCCTCAAGGAGCCTTTCGCTAAGACAGTTCTTGTGGAATTGGCAAAGTGCTATTTGGAAGCCCATAGAGGGCTATGGTGAAAAATTAAATATCCTCAAATGAAATCTGGAAAGAAGCTTTCTGAGAAACTGCTTAGTGTTTTGTTAGTTCATCTCACAGAGTTACATCTGTATTTCGTGGATCTCTTTGCTAGCCTTATTTCTGTGGAATCTGAGAACAGATATTTCGGATCCCTTTGAAGACTATAGGGCCAAAGGAAATATCCTCCGATAACAAAGAGAAAGAAGTTTTCTGAGAAACTCCTTTGTGTTCTGTGAAATCATCTCACTTAGTTACAGCTTTCCCTCAAGGAGCCTTTCGCTAAGACAGTTCTTGTGGAAAAGGCAAGTGATATTTGGAGGCCCATAGAGGGCTATGGTGAAAAAGGAAATATCATCAGATGAAACCTGGAAAGAAGCTTTCTGAGAAACTGCTTAGTGTTCTGTTAATTCCTCTCACAGAGATACATCTGTGTTTCGGGGATCTCTTTGCTAGCGTTATTTCTGTGGAATCTGAGAACAGATATTTCGGATCCCTTTGAAGACTATAGGGCCAAAGGAAATATCCTCCGATAACAAAGAGAAAGAAGCTTTCTGAGAAACTTCTTTGTGTTCTGTGAAATCAACTCACAGAGTGACAGCTTTCCCCTCAAGGAGCCGTTCTCTAAGACAGTTTTTGTGTAATTGGCAAAGTGATATTTGGAAGCCCATAGAGGGCTATGGTGAAAAAGGAAATATCCTGAGATGAAATCTGGCAAGAAGATTTCTGAGAAACTGCTTAGTGTTCTGTTATTTCATCTCACAGAGTTACATCTGTATTTCGTGGATCTCTTTGCTAGCCTTATTTCTGTGGAATCTGAGAACAGATATTTCGGATCCCTTTGAAGACTATAGGGCCAAAGCAAATATCCTCCGATAAGAAAGAGAAAGAAGCTTTCTGAGAAACTTCTTTGTGTTCTGTGAAATCATCTCACAGAGTTAGAGCTTTCCTCTCAAGGAGCCTTTCGCTAAGAGAGTTCTTGTGGAATTGGCAAAGTGATATTTGGAAGCCCATAGAGGGCTACGGTGAAAAAGGAAATGTCCTCAGATGAAATCTGGAAAGAAGCTTTCTGAGAAACTGTGTCGTGTTCTGTTAATTCATCTCACAGAGTTACATCTGTATTTCGGGAATCTCTTTGCTAGCCTTATTTCTGTGGAATCTGAGAACAGATATTTCGCATCCATTTGAAGACCACAGGGCCAAAGGAAATATCCTCCGATAACAAAGAGAAAGAAGCTTTCTGAGAAACTTCTTTGTGTTCTGTGAAATCATCTCACAGAGTGACAGCTTTCCCCTCAAGGAGACTTCTCTAAGACAGTTCTTTTGGAATTGGCAAAGTGATATTTGGAAGCCCATAGAGGGCTACGGTGAAAAAGGAAATATCCTCATATGAAATCTGGAAAGAAGCGTTCTGAGAAACTGCTTAGTGTTCTGTTAATTCATCTCAGAGAGTTACATCTGTATTTCCTGGATCTCTTTGCTAGCCTTATTTCTGTGGAATCTGAGAACAGATATATCGGATCCCTCTGAAGACCACAGGGCCAAAGGAAATATCCCCCGAAAACAGAGAGAAAGAAGCTTTCTGAGCAACTTCTTTGTGTTCTGTGAAATAATCTCACAGAGTGACAGCTTTCCTCTCAAGAAGCCTTTCGCTAAGACAGTTCTTGTGGAATTGGCAAAGTGCTATTTGGAAGCCCATAGAGGGCTATGGTGAAAAAGGAAATATCCTCAGATGAAATCTGGAAAGAAGCTTTCTGAGAAACTGCTTAGTGTTCTGTTAATTCATCTCACAGAGTTACTTCTGTATTTCGTGGATCTCTTTGCTAGCCTTATTTCTGTGGAATCTGAGAATAGATATTTTGGATCCCTTTGAAGACTATAGGGCCAAAGGAAATATCCTACAATAACAAAGAGAAAGAAGCTTTCTGAGAAACTTCTTTGTGTTCTGTGAAATCATCTCACAGAGTGACAGCTTTCCCCTAAAGGAGCCTTTCTCTAAGAGAGTTCTTGTTTTATTGGAAAGTAATATTTGAAAGCCCATAGAGGGCTATGGTGAAAAAGGAAATATCCTCAGATGAAATCTGGAAAGAAGCTTTCTGAGAAACTGCTTAGTGTTCTGTTCATTCATCTCAAAGAGTTACATCTGTATTTCGTAGATCTCTTTGTTAGCCTTATTTCTGTGGAATCTGAGAACCGATATTTCGGATCCCTTGAAGAATATAGGGCCAAAGGAAATATCCTACGATAACAAAGAGAAAGAAGCTTTCTGAGAAACTTCTTTGTGTTCTGTGAAATCATCTCACAGAGTTACAGCCTTCCCACAAGGAGCCTTTCGCTAATACAGTTCTTGTGGAATTGGCAAAGTGCTATTTTGGAAGCCCATAGAGGGCTACGGTGAAAAAGGAAATATCCTCAGATGACATCTGGAAGGAAGCTTTCTGAGAAACTGCTTAGTGTTCTGTTAATTCATCTCACAGAGTTATATCTGTATTTCGGGGATCTCTTTGCTAGCCTTATTTCTGTGGAATCTGAGAACAGATATTTCGGATACCTTTGAAGAGTAGAGGGCCTAAAGAAATATCCTCCGATAACGAACAGAAAGAAGCTTTCTGAGAAACTTCTTTGTGTTCTGTGAAATCATCTCACAGAGTTACAGCTTTCCCCTCAAGGAGCCTTTCGCTAAGACAGTTCTTGTGGAATTGGCAAAGTGATATTTGGAAGCCCATGGAGGGCTATGGTGAAAAAGGAAATATCCTCAAAGGAAACCTGGAAAGAAGCTTTCTGAGAAACTGCTTAGTGTTTCGTTAGTTCATCTCACAGAGTTACATGTGTGTTTCGTGGATCTCTTTGCTGGCCTTATTTCTGTGGAATCTGAGAACAGATATTTCGGATCCCTTTGAAGAGTAGAGGGCCTAAAGAAATATCCTCCGATAACGAACAGAAAGAAGCTTTCTGAGAAACTTCTTTGTGTTCTGTGAAATCATCTCACTTAGTTACAGCTTTCCCTGAAGAAGCCTTTCGCTAAGACAGTTCTTGTGGAATTGGCAAAGTGCTATTTGGAAGCCCATAGAGGGCTATGGTGAAAAAGGAAATATCATCAGATGAAATCTGGAAAGAAGCTTTCTTAGAAACTGCTTAGTGTTCTTTTAATTAATCTCACAGAGTTACATCTGTATTTCGGGGATCTCTTTGCTAGCCTTATTTCTGTGGAATCTGAGAACAGATATTTCGGATCCCTTTGAAGACTATAGGGCCAAAGGAAATATCCTCCGATAACAAAGAGAAAGAAGCTTTCTGAGAAACTTCTTTGTGTTCTGTGAAATCAGCTCACAGAGTGACAGCTTTCCCCTCAAGGAGCCGTTCTCTAAGACAGTTTTTGTGTAATTGGCAAAGTGATATTTGGAAGCCCATAGAGGGCTATGGTGAAAAAGGAAATATCCTGAGATGAAATCTGGAAAGAAGCTTTCTGAGAAACTGCTTAGTGTTCTGTTAATTCATCTCAAAGAGTTATATCTCTATTACGTGGATCTCTTTGCTAGCCTTATTTCTGTGGAATGTGAGAACAGATATTTCGGATCCCTTTGATGATTATAGGGCCAAAGGAAATATCCTCCGATAACATAGAGAAAGAAGCTTTCTGAGAAACTTCTTTGTGTTCTGTGAAATCATCTCACAGAGTTACAGCTTTCCCTCAAGGAGCCTTTCGCTAAGACAGTTCTTGTGGAAAAGGCAAGTGATATTTGGAAGCCCATAGAGGGCTATGGGGAAAAAGGAAATATCCTCAGATGAAATCTGGAAAGAACTTTCTGAGAAACTGCTTAGTGTTCTGTTAATTCCTCTGACAGAGTTACATCTGTGTTTCGGAGATCTCTTTGCTAGCCTTATTTCTGTGGAATCTGAGAACAGATATTTCGGGTCCCTTTGAAGAGTATAGGGCCTAAAGAAATATCCTCCGATAACGAACAGAAAGAAGCTTTCTGAGAAACTTCTTTGTGTTCTGTGAAATCATCTCACAGAGTTACAGCTTTCCCTTCAAGGAGCCTTTCGCTAAGACACTTCTTGTGGAATTGGCAAAATGATATTTGGAAGCCCATAAAGGGCTATGGTGAAAAAGGAAATATCCTCAGATGAAATCTAGAAAGAAGCTTAGTGAGAAACTGCTTAGTGTTCTGTTAATTCATCTCACAGAGTTACATCTGTATTTCGTGGATCTCTTTGCTAGCCTTATTTCTGTGGAATCTGAGAACAGATATTTCGGATCCCTTTGAAGACTATAGGGCCAAAGCAAATATCCTCCGATAAGAAAGAGACAGAAGGTTTGTGAGAAACTTCTTTGTGTTCTGTGAAATCATCTCACAGAGTTAGAGCTTTCCCCTCAAGGAGCCTTTCGCTAAGACAGTTCTTGTGGAATTGGCAAAGTGATATTTGGAAGCCCATAGAGGGCTATGGTGAAAAAGGAAGTGTCCTCTGATGAAATCTGGAAAGAAGCTTTCAGAGAAACTGCTTAGTGTTCTGTTAATTCATCTCACAGAGTTACATCTGTATTTCGGGAATCTCTTTGCTAGCCTTATTTCTGTGGAATCTGAGAACAGATATTTCGGATCCTTTTGAAGACCACAGGGCCAAAGAAAATATCCTCCGATAACAAAGAGAAAGAAGCTTTCTGAGAAACTTCTTTGTGTTCTGTGAAATCATCTCACAGAGTGACAGCTTACCCATCAAGGAGACTTTCGCTAAGACAGTTCTTGTGGAATTGTAAAAGTGATATTTGGAAGCCCAGAGAGGGCTACGGTGAAAAAGGAAATATCCTCATATGAAATCTGGAAAGAAGCTTTCTGAGAAACTGCTTAGTGTTCTGTTAATTCATCTCAGAGAGTTACATCTGTATTTCCTGGATCTCTTTGCTAGCCTTATTTCTGTGGAATCTGAGAACAGATATTTCGGATCCCTCTGAAGACCACAGGGCCAAAAGAAATATCCTCCGAAAACAGAGAGAAAGAAGCTTTCTGAGAAACTTCTTTGTGTTCTGTGAAATAATCTCACAGAGTGACAGCTTTCCTCTCAAGAAGCCTTTCGCTAAGACAGTTCTTGTGGAATTGGCAAAGTGCTATTTGGAAGCCCATAGAGGGCTATGGTGAAAAAGGAAATATCCTCAGATGAAATCTGGAAAGAAGCTTTCTGAGAAACTGCTTAGTGTTCTGTTAATTCATCTCACAGAGTTACATCTGTATTTCGTGGATCTCTTTGCTAGCCTTATTTCTGTGGAATCTGAGAACAGATATTTCGGATCCCTTTGAAGACTATAGGGCCAAAGCAAATATCCTCCGATAAGAAAGAGAAAGAAGCTTTCTGAGAAACTTCTTTGTGTTCTGTGAAATCATCTCACAGAGTTAGAGCTTTCCTCTCAAGGAGCCTTTCGCTAAGAGAGTTCTTGTGGAATTGGCAAAGTGATATTTGGAAGCCCATAGAGGGCTACGGTGAAAAAGGAAATGTCCTCAGATGAAATCTGGAAAGAAGCTTTCTGAGAAACAGTGTCGTGTTCTGTTAATTCATCTCACAGAGTTACATCTGTATTTCGGGAATCTCTTTGCTAGCCTTATTTCTGTGGAATCTGAGAACAGATATTTCGCATCCATTTGAAGACCACAGGGCCAAAGGAAATATCCTCCGATAACAAAGAGAAAGAAGCTTTCTGAGAAACTTCTTTGTGTTCTGTGAAATCATCTCACAGAGTGACAGCTTTCCCCTCAAGGAGACTTCTCTAAGACAGTTCTTTTGGAATTGGCAAAGTGATATTTGGAAGCCCATAGAGGGCTACGGTGAAAAAGGAAATATCCTCATATGAAATCTGGAAAGAAGCGTTCTGAGAAACTGCTTAGTGTTCTGTTAATTCATCTCAGAGAGTTACATCTGTATTTCCTGGATCTCTTTGCTAGCCTTATTTCTGTGGAATCTGAGAACAGATATATCGGATCCCTCTGAAGACCACAGGGCCAAAGGAAATATCCTCGGAAAACAGAGAGAAAGAAGCTTTCTGAGAAACTTCTTTGTGTTCTGTGAAATAATCTCACAGAGTGACAGCTTTCCTCTCAAGAAGCCTTTCGCTAAGACAGTTCTTGTGGAATTGGCAAAGTGCTATTTGGAAGCCCATAGAGGGCTATGGTGAAAAAGGAAATATCCTCAGATGAAATCTGGAAAGAAGCTTTCTGAGAAACTGCTTAGTGTTCTGTTAATTCATCTCACAGAGTTACTTCTGTATTTCGTGGATCTCTTTGCTAGCCTTATTTCTGTGGAATCTGAGAACAGATATTTTGGATCCCTTTGAAGACTATAGGGCCAAAGGAAATATCCTACAATAACAAAGAGAAAGAAGCTTTCTGAGAAACTTCTTTGTGTTCTGTGAAATCATCTCACAGAGTGACAGCTTTCCCCTAAAGGAGCCTTTCTCTAAGAGAGTTCTTGTGTTATTGGAAAGTAATATTTGAAAGCCCATAGAGGGCTATGGTGAAAAAGGAAATATCCTCAGATGAAATCTGGAAAGAAGCTTTCTGAGAAACTGCTTAGTGTTCTGTTCATTCATCTCAAAGAGTTACATCTGTATTTCGTAGATCTCTTTGTTAGCCTTATTTCTGTGGAATCTGAGAACCGATATTTCGGATCCCTTGAAGAATATAGGGCCAAAGGAAATATCCTACGATAACAAAGAGAAAGAAGCTTTCTGAGAAACTTCTTTGTGTTCTGTGAAATCATCTCACAGAGTTACAGCCTTCCCACAAGGAGCCTTTCGCTAATACAGTTCTTGTGGAATTGGCAAAGTGCTATTTTGGAAGCCCAAAGAGGGCTACGGTGAAAAAGGAAATATCCTCAGATGACATCTGGAAGGAAGCTTTCTGAGAAACTGCTTAGTGTTCTGTTAATTCATCTCACAGAGTTATATCTGTATTTCGGGGATCTCTTTGCTAGCCTTATTTCTGTGGAATCTGAGAACAGATATTTCGGATACCTTTGAAGAGTAGAGGGCCTAAAGAAATATCCTCCGATAACGAACAGAAAGAAGCTTTCTGAGAAACTTCTTTGTGTTCTGTGAAATCATCTCACAGAGTTACAGCTTTCCCCTCAAGGAGCCTTTCGCTAAGACAGTTCTTGTGGAATTGGCAAAGTGATATTTGGAAGCCCATGGAGGGCTATGGTGAAAAAGGAAATATCCTCAAAGGAAACCTGGAAAGAAGCTTTCTGAGAAACTGCTTAGTGTTTCGTTAGTTCATCTCACAGAGTTACATGTGTCTTTCGTGGATCTCTTTGCTGGCCTTATTTCTGTGGAATCTGAGAACAGATATTTCGGATCCCTTTGAAGACTATAGGGCCAAAGGAAATATCCTCCGATAACAAAGAGAAAGAAGCTTTCTGAGAAACTCCTTTGAGTTCTGTGAAATCATCTCACTTAGTTACAGCTTTCCCTGAAGAAGCCTTTCGCTAAGACAGTTCTTGTGGAATTGGCAAAGTGCTATTTGGAAGCCCATAGAGGGCTATGGTGAAAAAGGAAATATCATCAGATGAAATCTGGAAAGAAGCTTTCTTAGAAACTGCTTAGTGTTCTTTTAATTAATCTCACAGAGTTACATCTGTATTTCGGGGATCTCTTTGCTAGCCTTATTTCTGTGGAATCTGAGAACAGATATTTCGGATCCCTTTGAAGACTATAGGGCCAAAGGAAATATCCTCCGATAACAAAGAGAAAGAAGCTTTCTGAGAAACTTCTTTGTGTTCTGTGAAATCAGCTCACAGAGTGACAGCTTTCCCCTCAAGGAGCCGTTCTCTAAGACAGTTTTTGTGTAATTGGCAAAGTGATATTTGGAAGCCCATAGAGGGCTATGGTGAAAAAGGAAATATCCTGAGATGAAATCTGGCAAGAAGATTTCTGAGAAACTGCTTAGTGTTCTGTTATTTCATCTCACAGAGTTACATCTGTATTTCGGGAATCTCTTTGCTACCCTTATTTCTGTGGAATATGAGAACAGATATATCGGATCCCTTTGAAGACCACAGGGCCAAAGGAAATATCCTCCAATAACAAAGAGAAAGAAGCTTTCTGAGAAACTTCTTTGTGTTCTGGGAAATCATCTCACAGAGTTACAGCTTTCCCCTCAAGGAGCCTTTCGCTAAGACAGTTCTTGTGGAATTGGCAAAGTGATATTTGGAAGCCCATAGAGGGCTACGGTGAAAAAGGAAATATCCTCAAATGAAATCTGGAAAGAAGCTTTCTGAGAAACTGCTTAGTGTTCTGTAAGTTCATCTCACAGAGTTACATCTGTATTTCGTGGATCTCTTTGCTAGCCTTATTTCTGTGGAATCTGAGAACAGATACTTCGGATCCCTTTGAAGACTATAGGGCCAAAGGAAATATCCTCCGATAACATAGAGAAAGAAGCTTTCTGAGAAACTCCTTTGTGTTCTGTGAAATCATCTCACAGAGTTATAGCTTTCCCTGAAGGAGCCTTTCGCTAAGGCAGTTCTTGTGGAATTGGCAAAGTGTTATTTGGAAGCGCATAGAGGGCTATGGTGAAAAACGAAATATCCTCAGATGAAATCTGGAAAGAAGCTTTCTGAGAAACTGCTTAGTGTTCTGTTAATTCATCTCACAGAGTTACATCTGTATTTCGTGGATCTCTTTGCTAGCCTTATTTCTGTGGAATCTGAGAACAGATATATCGGATCCCTATTTAGACCTCAGGGCCAAAGGAAATATCCTCCGATAACAAAGAGAAAGAAGCTTTCTGAGAAACTTCTTTGTGTTCTGTGAAATCATCTAAAAGAGTGACAGCTTTCCCCTCAAGAAGCCCTTCGCTAAGACAGTTCTTGTGGAATTCGCAAAGTGCTATTTGGAAGCCCGTAGAGGGCTATGCTGAAAAAGGAATATCCTCAGATGAAATCTGGAAAGAAGCTTTCTGAGAAACTGCTTAGTGTTCTGTTAATTCATCTCACAGAGTTACATCTGTATTTCGTGGATCTCTTTGCTAGCCTTATTTCTGTGGAATCTGAGAACAGATATTTCGGATCCCTTTCAAGACCACAGGGCCAAAGGAAATATCCTCCGATAACAAAGAGAAAGAAGCTTTCTGAGAAACTTCTTTGTGTTCTGTGAAATCATCTAACAGAGTGACAGGTTTCCCCTCAAGGAGCCTTTTGCAAAGACACTTATTGTGGAATTGGCAAAGTGATATTTGGAAGCCCGTAGTGGGCTATGGTGAAAAAGGAAATATCCTCAGATGAAATCTGGAAAGAAACTTTCTGAGAAACTGCTTAGTGTTCTGTTAATTCATCTCACATAGTTACATCTGTATTTCCTGGATCTCTTTGCTAGCCTTATTTCTGTGGAATCTGAGAACAGATATTTCGGATCCCTTTGAAGACTATAGGGCCAAAGGAAATATCCTCCGATAACAAAGAGAAAGAAGCTTTCTGAGAAACTTCTTTGTGTTCTGTGAAATCAGCTCACAGAGTGACAGCTTTCCCCTCAAGGAGCCGTTCTCTAAGACAGTTTTTGTGTAATTGGCAAAGTGATATTTGGAAGCCCATAGAGGGCTATGGTGAAAAAGGAAATATCCTGAGATGAAATCTGGCAAGAAGATTTCTGAGAAACTGCTTAGTGTTCTGTTATTTCATCTCACAGAGTTACATCTGTATTTCGGGAATCTCTTTGCTACCCTTATTTCTGTGGAATATGAGAACAGATATATCGGATCCCTTTGAAGACCACAGGGCCAAAGGAAATATCCTCCAATAACAAAGAGAAAGAAGCTTTCTGAGAAACTTCTTTGTGTTCTGGGAAATCATCTCACAGAGTTACAGCTTTCCCCTCAAGGAGCCTTTCGCTAAGACAGTTCTTGTGGAATTGGCAAAGTGATATTTGGAAGCCCATAGAGGGCTACGGTGAAAAAGGAAATATCCTCAAATGAAATCTGGAAAGAAGCTTTCTGAGAAACTGCTTAGTGTTCTGTAAGTTCATCTCACAGAGTTACATCTGTATTTCGTGGATCTCTTTGCTAGCCTTATTTCTGTGGAATCTGAGAACAGATACTTCGGATCCCTTTGAAGACTATAGGGCCAAAGGAAATATCCTCCGATAACATAGAGAAAGAAGCTTTCTGAGAAACTCCTTTGTGTTCTGTGAAATCATCTCACAGAGTTATAGCTTTCCCTGAAGGAGCCTTTCGCTAAGGCAGTTCTTGTGGAATTGGCAAAGTGCTATTTGGAAGCCCATAGAGGGCTATGGTGAAAAACGAAATATCCTCAGATGAAATCTGGAAAGAAGCTTTCTGAGAAACTGCTTAGTGTTCTGTTAATTCATCTCACAGAGTTACATCTGTATTTCGTGGATCTCTTTGCTAGCCTTATTTCTGTGGAATCTGAGAACAGATATATCGGATCCCTATTTAGACCTCAGGGCCAAAGGAAATATCCTCCGATAACAAAGAGAAAGAAGCTTTCTGAGAAACTTCTTTGTGTTCTGTGAAATCATCTAAAAGAGTGACAGCTTTCCCCTCAAGAAGCCCTTCGCTAAGACAGTTCTTGTGGAATTCGCAAAGTGCTATTTGGAAGCCCGTAGAGGGCTATGCTGAAAAAGGAATATCCTCAGATGAAATCTGGAAAGAAGCTTTCTGAGAAACTGCTTAGTGTTCTGTTAATTCATCTCACAGAGTTACATCTGTATTTCGTGGATCTCTTTGCTAGCCTTATTTCTGTGGAATCTGAGAACAGATATTTCGGATCCCTTTCAAGACCACAGGGCCAAAGGAAATATCCTCCGATAACAAAGAGAAAGAAGCTTTCTGAGAAACTTCTTTGTGTTCTGTGAAATCATCTAACAGAGTGACAGGTTTCCCCTCAAGGAGCCTTTTGCAAAGACACTTATTGTGGAATTGGCAAAGTGATATTTGGAAGCCCGTAGTGGGCTATGGTGAAAAAGGAAATATCCTCAGATGAAATCTGGAAAGAAACTTTCTGAGAAACTGCTTAGTGTTCTGTTAATTCATCTCACATAGTTACATCTGTATTTCCTGGATCTCTTTGCTAGCCTTATTTCTGTGGAATCTGAGAACAGATGTATCGGATCCCTGTGAAGACCACAGGGCCAAAGGAAATATCCTCCGAAAACAGAGAGAAAGAAGCTTTCTGAGAAACTTCTTTGTGTTCTGTGAAATAATCTCACAGAGTGACAGCTTTCCTCTCAAGAAGCCTTTCGCTAAGACAGTTCTTGTGGAATTGGCAAAGTGCTATTTGGAAACCCATAGAGGGCTATGGTGAAAAAGGAAATATCCTCAGATGAAATCTGGAAAGAAGCTTTCTGAGAAACTGCTTAGTGTTCTGTTAATTCATCTCACAGAGTTACTTCTGTATTTCGTGGATCTCTTTGGTAGCCTTATTTCTGTGGAATCTGAGAACAGATATTTCGGATCCCTTTGAAGATTATAGGGCCAAAGGAAATAACCTCCGACAACATAGAGAAAGAAGCTTTCTGAGAAACTTCTTTGTGTTCTGTGAAATCATCTCACAGAGTTACAGCTTTCCCTTCAAGGAGCCTTTCGCTAAACACTTCTTGTGGAATTGGCAAAGTGATATTTGGAAGCCCATAGAGGGCTATGGTGAAAAAGGAAATATCCTCAGATGAAATCTGGAAAGAAGATTTCTGAGAAACTGCTTAGTGTTCTGCTAATTCATCTCACAGAGTTACACCTGTATTTCGTGGATCTCTTTGCTAGCCTTATTTCTGTCGAATCTGAGAACAGATATTTCGGATCCCTTTGAAGACTATAGGGCCAAAGGAAATATCCTCCGATAAGAAAGAGAAAGAAGCTTTCTGAAAAACTTCTTTGTGTTCTGTGAAATCATCTCACAGAGTTAGAGCTTTCCCCTCAAGGAGCCTTTCGCTAAGGCAGTTCTTGTGGAATTGGCAAAGTGATATTTGGAAGCCCATACAGGGCTACGGTGAAAAAGGAAATATCCTCATATGAAATCTGGACAGAAGCTTTCTGAGAAACTGCTTAGTGTTCTGTTAATTCATCTCAGAGAGTTACATCTGTGTTTCCTGGATTTCTTTGCTAGCCTTATTTCTGTGGAATCTGAGAACAGATATATCGGATCCCTCTGAAGACCACAGGGCCAAAGGAAATATCCTCCGAAAACAGAGAGAAAGAAGCCTTCTGAGAAACTTCTTTGTGTTCTGTGAAAGAATCTCACAGAGTGACAGCTCTCCTCTCAAGAAGCCTTTCGCTAAGACAGTTCTTGTGGAATTGGCAAAGTGCTATTTGGAAGCCCATAGAAGGTTATGGTGAAAAAGGAAATATCCTCAGATGAAATCTGGAAAGAAGCTTTCTGAGAAACTGCTTAGTGTTCTGTTAATTCATCTCAAAGAGTTACATCTGTATTTCGTAGATCTCTTTGCTAGCCTATTTCTGTGGAATCTGAAAACCGATATTTCGGATCCCTTTGAAGAATATAGAGCCAAAGGAAATATCCTACGATAACAAAGAGAAAGAAGCTTTCTGAGAAACTTCTTTGTGTTCTGTGAAATCATCTCACGGAGTTACAGCTTTCCCACAAGGAGCCTTTTGCTAATACAGTTCTTGTGTAATTGGCAAAGTGCTATTTTGGAAGCCCATAGAGGGCTACGGTGAAAAAGGAAATATCCTCAGATGACATCTGGAAAGAAGCTTTCTGAGAAACTGCTTAGTGTTCTGTTAATTCATCTCACAGAGTTATATCTGTATTTCGTGGATCTCTTTGCTAGCCTTATTTCTGAGGAATCTGAGAACAGATATTTCGGATCCCTTTGAAGAGTATAGGGCCTAAACAAATATCCTCCGATAACGAACAGAAAGAAGCTTTCTGAGAAACTTCTTTGTGTTCTGTGAAATCATCTCACAGAGTTACAGGTTTCCCCTCAAGGAGCCTTTCGCTAAGACAGTTCTTGTGGAATTGGCAAAGTGCTATTTGGAAGCCCATAGAGGGCTATGGTGAAAAATTAAATATCCTCAAATGAAATCTGGAAAGAAGCTTTCTGAGAAACTGCTTAGTGTTTTGTTAGTTCATCTCACAGAGTTACATCTGTATTTCGTGGATCTCTTTGCTAGCCTTATTTCTGTGGAATCTGAGAAAAGATATTTCGGATCCCTTTGAAGACTATAGGGCCAAAGGAAATATCCTCCGATAACAAAGAGAAAGAAGTTTTCTGAGAAACTCCTTTGTGTTCTGTGAAATCATCTCACTTAGTTACAGCTTTCCCTCAGGAGCCTTTCGCTAAGACAGTTCTTGTGGAAAAGGCAAGTGATATTTGGAAGCCCATAGAGGGCTATGGTGAAAAAGGAAATATCATCAGATGAAATCTGGAAAGAAGCTTTCTGAGAAACTGCTTAGTGTTCTGTTAATTCCTCTCACACAGATACATCTGTGTTTCGGGGATCTCTTTGCTAGCCTTATTTCTGTGGAATCTGAGAACAGATATTTCGGGTCCCTTTGAAGTGTATAGGGCCTAAAGAAATATCCTCCGATAACGAACAGAAAGAAGCTTTCTGAGAAACTTCTTTGTGTTCTGTGAAATCATCTCACAGAATTAAAGCTTTCCCCTCAAGGAGCCTTTCCCTAAGACAGTTCTTGTGGAATTGGCAAAGTGATATTTGGAGGCCCATAGAGGGCTATGGTGAAAAAGGAAATATCCTCAGATGAAATCTAGAAAGAAGCTTTCTGAGAAACTGCTTAGTGTTCTGTTAATTCATCTCAAAGAGTTACATTTGTATTTCGTGGATCTCTTTGCTAGCCTTATATCTTTGGAATCTGAGAACAGATATTTCGGATCCCTTTGAAGAATAGAGGGCCAAAGGAAATAACCTCCGATAACATAGAGAAAGAAGCTTTCTGAGAAACTTCTTTCTGTTCTGTGAAATCATATCACAGAGTTACAGCTTTCCCTTCAAGGAGCCTTTCGCTAAGACACTTCTTGTGGAATTGGCAAAGTGATATTTGGAAGCCCTTAGAGGGCTATGGTGAAAAAGGAAATATACTCAGATGAAATCTGGAAAGAAGCTTTCTGAGAAACTGCTTAGTGTTCTGTTAATTCATCTCACAGAGTTACATCTGTATTTCGTGGATCTCTTTGCTAGCCTTATTTCTGTGGAATCTGAGAACAGATATTTCGGATCCCTTTGAAGCCTATAGGGCCAAAGGAAATATCCTCCGATAACAAAGCGAAAGAAGCTTTCTGAGAAACTTCTTTGTGTTCTGTGAAATCATCTCACAGAGTGACAGCTTTCCCCTCAAGGAGACTTTCACTAAGACAGTTCTTGTGGAATTGGCAAAGTGATATTTGGAAGCCCAGAGAGGGCTACGGTGAAAAAGGAAATATCCTCAGATGAAATCTGGAAAGAAGCTTTCTGAGAAACTGCTTAGTGTTCTGTTAATTCATCTCAGAGAGTTACATCTGTATTTTCTGGATCTCTTTGCTAGCCTTATTTCTGTGGAATCTGAGAACAGATATTTCGGATCCCTCTGAAGACCACAGGGCCAAAGGAAATATCCTCCGAAAACAGAGAGAAAGAAGCTTTCTGAGAAACTTCTTTGTGTTCTATGAAATAATCTCACAGAGTGACAGCTTTCCTCTCAAGAAGCCTTTCGCTAAGACAGTTCTTGTGGAATTTGCAAAGTGCTATTTGGAAGCCCATAGAGGGCTATGGTGAAAAAGGAAATATCCTCAGATGAAATCTGGAAAGAAGCTTTCTGAGAAACTGCTTAGTGTTCTGTTAATTCATCTCACAGAGTTACTTCTGTATTTCGTGGATCTCTTTGCTAGACTTATTTCTGTGGAATCTGAGAGCAGATATTTCGGATCCCTTTGAAGACTATAGGGCCAAAGGAAATATCCTCCAATAAGAAAGAGAAAGAAGCTTTCTGAGAAACTTCTTTGTGTTCTATGAAATCATGTCACAGAGTGACAGCTTTCCCCTAAAGGAGCCTTTCTCTAAGAGAGTTCTTGTGTTATTGGAAAGTGATATTTGAAAGCCCATAGAGGGCTATGGTGAAAAAGGAAATATCCTCAGATGAAATCTGGAAAGAAGCCTTCTGAGAAACTGCTTAGTGTTCTGTTAATTCATCTCAAAGAGTTACATCTGTATTTCGTAGATCTCTTTGCTAGCCTTATTTCTGTGGAATCTGAGAACCGATATTTCGGATCCCTTTGAAGAATATAGGGCCAAAGGAAATATCCTACGATAACAAAGAGAAAGAAGCTTTCTGAGAAACTTCTTTGTGTTCTGTGAAATCATCTCACAGAGTTACAGCTTTCCCACAAGGAGCCTTTCCTTAATACAGTTCATGTGGAATTGGCAAAGTGCTATTTTTGAAGCCCATAGAAGGCTAAGGTGAAAAAGGAAATATCCTCAGATGACATCTGGAAAGAAGCTTTCTGAGAAACTGCTTAGTGTTCTGTTAATTCATATCACAGAGTTATATCTCTTTTTCGGGGAACTCTTTGCTAGCCTAATTTCTGTTGTATCTGAGAACAGATATTTCGGATCCCTTTGAAGACAACAGGGCCAAAGGAAATATCCTCAGATAACAAAGAGAAAGAAGCTTTCTGAGAAACTTCTTTGTGTTCTGTGAAATCATCTCACAGAGTGAAAGCTTTCCCCTCAAGGAGCCTTTCTCTAAGACAGTTCTTGTGGAATTGGCAAAGTGATATTTGGAAGCCCATGGAAGGCTATGGTGAAAAAGGAAATATCCTCAAAGGAAACCTGGAAAGAAGCTTTCTGAGAAACTGCTTAGTGTTCTGTTAATTCATCTCAAAGAGTTATATCTCTATTTCGTGGATCTCTTTGCTAGTCTTATTTCTGTGGAATGTGAGAACAGATATTTCGGATCCCTTTGATGATTATAGGGCCAAAGGAAATATCCTCCGATAACATAGAGAAAGAAGCTTTCTGAGAAACTTCTTTGTGTTCTGTGAAATCATCTCACAGAGTTACAGCTTTCCCTCAAGGAGCCTTTCGCTAAGACAGTTCTTGTGGAAAAGGCAAGTGATATTTGGAAGCCCATAGAGGGCTATGGTGAAAAAGGAAATATCCTCAGATGAAATCTGGAAAGAACTTTCTGAGAAACTGCTTAGTGTTCTCTTAATTCCTCTCACAGAGTTACATCTGTGTTTCGGAGATCTCTTTGCTAGCCTTATTTCTGTGGAATCTGAGAACAGATATTTCGGGTCCCTTTGAAGAGTATAGGGCCTAAAGAAATATCCTCCGATAACGAACAGAAAGAAGCTTTCTGAGAAACTTCTTTGTGTTCTGTGAAATCATCTCACAGAGTTACAGCTTTCCCTTCAAGGAGCCTTTCGCTAAGACGCTTCTTGTGGAATTGGCAAAGTGATATTTGGAAGCCCATAGAGGGCTAAGGTGGAAAAGGAAATATCCTCAGATGAAATCTGGAAAGAAGCTTAGTGAGAAACTGCTTAGTGTTCTGTTAATTCATCTTACAGAGTTACATCTGTATTTCGTGGATCTCTTTGCTAGCCTTATTTCTGTGGAATCTGAGAACACATTTTTCGGATCCCTTTGAAGACTATAGGGCCAAAGGAAATATCCTCCGATATCAAAGAGAAAGAAGCTTTCTGAGAAACCTCTTTGTGTTCTGTGAAATCATCTCACAGAGTTACAGCTTTCCCCTCAAGGAGCCTTTCTCTAAGACAGTTCTGGTGGAATTGGCAAAGTGATATTTGGAAGCCCATAGAGGGCTATGGTGAAAAACAAATATCCTCAGATGAAATTTGGAAAGAAGCTTTCTGAGAAACTGCTTAGTGTTCTGTTAATTCATCTCACAGAGTTACATCTGTATTTCTGGAATCTCTTTGCTAGCCTTATTTCTGTGGAATCTGAGAAGAGATATATCGGATCCCTTTGAAGACCACGGGGCCAAAGGAAATATCCTCCGATAAGAAAGAGAAAGAAGCTTTCTGAGAAACTTCTTTCTGTTCTGTGAAATCATCTCACAGAGTTACAGCTTTCCCTTCAAGGAGCCTTTCGCTAAGACACTTCTTGTGGAATAGGCAAAGTGATATTTGGAAGCCCATAGAGGGCTATGGTGAAAAAGGAAATATCCTCATATGAAATCTGGAAAGAAGCTTTCTGAGAAACTGCTTAGTGTTCTGTTAATTCATCTCACAGAGTTACATCTGTATTTCGTGGATCTCTTTGCTAGCCTTATTTCTGTGGAATCTGAGAACAGATATTTCGGATCCCTTTGAAGACTATAGGTCCAAAGCAAATATCCTCCGATAAGAAAGAGAAAGAAGCTTTCTGAGAAACTTCTTTGTGTTCTGTGAAATCATCTCACAGAGTTAGAGCTTTCCACTCAAGGAGCCTTTCGATAAGACAGTTCTTGTGGAATTGGCAAAGTTATATTTGGAAGCCCATAGAGGGCTATGGTGAAAAAGGAAATGTCCTCAGATGAAATCTGGAAAGAAGCTTTCTGAGAAACTGTTTAGTGTTCTGTTAATTCATCTCACAGAGTTACATCTGTATTTCGGGAATCTCTTTGCTAGCCTTATTTCTGTGGAATCTGAGAACAGATATTTCGGATCCATTTGAAGACCACAGGGCCAAAGGAAATATCCTCTGATAACAAAGAGAAAGAAGCTTTCTGAGAAACTTCTTTGTGTTCTGTGAAATCATCTCACAGAGTTACAGCTCTCCCCTCAAGGAGACTTCTCTAAGACAGTTCTTGTGGAATTGGCAAAGTGATATTTGGAAGCCCATAGAGGGCTACGGTGAAAAAGGAAATATCCTCTTATGAAATCTGGAAAGAAGCGTTCTGAGAAACTGCTTAGTGTTCTGTTAATTCATCTCAGAGAGTTACATCTGTATTTCCTGGATCTCTTTGCTAGCCTTATTTCTGTGGTATCTGAGAACAGATATATCGGATCCCTCTGAAGACCACAGGGCCAAAGGAAATATCCTCCGAAAACAGAGAGAAAGAAGCTTTCTGAGAAACTTCTTTGTGTTCTATGAAACAATCTCACAGAGTAACAGCTTTCCTCTCAAGAAGCCTTTCGCTAAGACAGTTCTTGTGGAATTGGCAAAGTGCTATTTGGAAGCTCATACAGGGCTATGGTGAAAAAGGAAATATTCTCAGATGAAATCTGGAAAGAAGCTTTCTGAGAAATTGCTTAGTGTTCTGTTAATTCATCTCACAGAGTTACTTCTGTATTTCGTGGATCTCTTTGCTAGCCTTATTTCTGTGGAATCTGAGAACAGATATTTCGGATCCCTTTGAAGACTATAGGGTCAAAGGAAATATCCTACAATAACAAAGAGAAAGAAGCTTTCTGAGAAACTTCTTTGTGTTCTGTGAAATCATCTCACAGAGTGACAGCTTTCCCCTAAAGGAGCCTTTCTCTAAGAGAGTTCTTGTGTTATTGGAAAGTGATATTTGAAAGCCCATAGAGGGCTATGGTGAAAAAGGAAATATCCTCAGATGAAATCTGGAAAGAAGCTTTCTGAGAAACTGCTTAGTGTTCTGTTCATTCATCTCAAAGAGTTACATCTGTATTTCGTAGAACTCTTTGTTAGCCTTATTTCTGTGGAATCTGAGAACCGATAATTCGGATCCCTTGAAGAATATAGGGCCAAAGGAAATATCCTACGATAACAAAGAGAAAGAAGCTTTCTGGAAAACTTCTTTGTGTTCTGTGAAATCATCTCACAGAGTTACAGCCTTCCCACAAGGAGCCTTTCGCTAATACAGTTCTTGTGGAATTGGCAAAGTGCTATTTTGGAAGCCCATAGAGGGCTACGGTGAAAAAGGAAATATCCTCAGATGACATCTGGAAGGAAGCTTTCTGAGAAACTGCTTAGTGTTCTGTTAATTCATCTCACAGAGTTATATCTGTATTTCGGGGATCTCTTTGCTAGCCTTATTTCTGTGGAATCTGAGAACAGATATTTCGGATACCTTTGAAGAGTAGAGGGCCTAAAGAAATATCCTCCGATAACGAACAGAAAGAAGCTTTCTGAGAAACTTCTTTGTGTTCTGTGAAATCATCTCACAGAGTTACAGCTTTCCCCTCAAGGAGCCTTTCGCTAAGACAGTTCTTGTGGAATTGGCAAAGTGATATTTTGAAGCCCTTAGAGGGCTATGGTGAAAAAGGAAATATCCTCAAATGAAATCTGGAAAGAAGCTTTCTGAGAAACTACTTAGTGTTTTGTTAGTTCATCTCACAGAGTTACATCTGTATTTCGTGGATCTCTTTGCTAGCCTTATTTCTGTGGAATCTGAGAACAGATATTTCGGATCCCTTTGAAGACTATAGGGCCAAAGGAAATATCCTCCGATAACAAAGAGAAAGAAGCTTTCTGAGAAACTCCTTTGTGTTCTGTGAAATCATCTCACTTAGTTACAGCTTTCCCTGATGGAGCCTTTCGCTAAGACAGTTCTTGTGGAATTGGCAAAGCGCTATTTGGAAGCCCATAGAGGGCTATGGTGAAAAAGTAAATATCCTCAGATGAAATCTGGAAAGAAGCTTTCTGAAAAACTGCTTAGTGTTCGGTTAATTCATCTCACAGAGTTACATCTGTATTTCGTGGATCTCCTTGCTAGCCTTATTTCTGTGGAATCTGAGAACAGATCTTTCGGATCCCATTGAGGAGTATAGGGCCAAAGGAAATATCCTCCGATAACAAAGAGAAAGAAGCTTTCTGATAAATTTCTTTGTGTTCTGTGAAATCATCTCACAGAGTTACAGCTTTTCCCACAAGAAGCCTTTCGCTAAGACAGTTCTTGTGGAATTGGGAAAGTGATATTTGGAAACCCATAGAGGGCTATGGTGAAAGAGGAAATATCCTCAGATGAAATCTGGAAAGAAGCTTTCTGAGAAACTTCTTTGTGTTCTGTGAAATCATCTCACAGAGTTACAGCTTTTCCCACAAGAAGCCTTTCTCTAAGACAGTTCTTGTGGAATTGGCAAAGTGATATTTGGAAGCCCATAGAGGGCTATGGTGAAAAAGCAAATATTGTCATATGAAATCTGGAAAGAAGCTTTTTGAGAAACTGCTTAGTGTTCTGTTAATTCATCTCACAGACTTACATCTGTATTTCGTGGATCTCTTTGGTAGGCTTATTTCTGTGGAATCTGAGAGCAGATATTTCGGATTCCTTTGAAGACTACAGGGTCAAAGGAAATATCCTCCGATAACAAAGAGAAAGAAGCTTTCTGAGAAACTTCTTTGTGTTCTGCAAAATCCTCTCAAAGAGTTACAGCTTTCCCGTCAAGGAACCTTTCGCTAAGACAGTTCTTGTGGAATTGGCGAAGTGATATTTGGAAGCCCATAGAGGGCTATGGTGAAAAAGGAAATATCCTCAGATGAAATCTGGAAAGCAGCTTTCTGAGAAACTGCTTAGTTTTCTGCTAATTCATCTCACAGAGTTACATCTGTATTTCCTGGATCTCTTTGCTAGCCTTATTTCTGTGGAATCTGAGAACAGATATTTCGGATCCCTTTGGAGACTATAGGGCCAAAGGAAATATCCTCCGATAACAAAGAGAAAGAAGCTTTCTGAGAAACTTCTTTGTGTTCTTGAAATCATCTTACTGAGTTACAGCTTTCGCCTCAAGGAGCCTTTCGCTAAGACAGTTCTTGTGGAATTGGCAAAGTGATATTTGAAAGCCCATAGAGGGCTATGGTCAAAAAGGAAATATCCTCAGATGAAATCTGGAAAGAAGCTTTCTGAGAAACTGCTTAGTGTTCTGCTAATTCATCTCGCAGAGTTACATCTGTATTTCGTGGATCTCTTTACTAGCCTTATTTCTGTGGAATCTGAGAACAGATATTTCGGATCCCTTTGAAGACTACAGGGCCAAAGGAAATATCCTCCGATAACAAAGATAAAGAAGCTTTCTGAGAAACTTCTTTGTGTTCTGTGAAATCATCTCACAGAGGTACAGCTTTTCACTCAAGGAGCCTTTCGCTAAGACAGTTCTTGTGGAATTGGCAAAGTGATATTTGGTAGCCGATAGAGGGCTATGGTGAAAAAGGAAATATCCTCAGATGAAATCTGGAAAGAAACTTTCTGAGAAAATGCTTAATGTTCTGTTAATTCATCTCACAGAGTTACATCTGTATTTCGTGGATCTCTTTACTAGCCTTATTTCTGTGGAATCTGAGAGCAGATATTTCGGATCCCTTTGAAGACTATAGGGCTAAAGGAAATATGCTCCGATAACAATGAGAAAGAAGCTTTCTGAGAAACCTCTTTGTGTTCTGTGAAATCATCTCACAGAGTTACAGCTTTCCCCTCAAGGAGGCTTTCGCTAAGACAGTTCTTGTGGAATTGGCAAAGTGATATTTGGAAGCCCATAGAGGGCTATGGTGAAAAAGGAAATATCCTCAGATGAAATGTGGAAAGCAGCTTTCTGAGAAACTGCTTAGTTTTCTGCTAAGTCACCTCACAGAGTTACAACTGTATTTCGTGGATCTCTATGCTAGCCTTATTTCTGTGGAATCTGAAAACAGATATTTCGGATCCCTTTGAAGACTACAGGGCCAAAGGAAATATCCTTCGATAATAAAGAGAAAGAAGGTTTCTGAGAATCTTCTTTGTGTTCTGTGAAATCATCTCACAGAGTTACAGCTTTCCCCTCAAGGAGCCTTTCGCTAAGAGAGTTCTTTCGGAATTGGCAAAGTGATATTTGGAAGCCCATAGAGGGCTATGATGAAAAAGGAAATATCCTCAGAAGAAATCTGGAAAGAAGCTTTCTGAGAAAGTTCTTTGTGTTCTGTGAAATCATCTCACAGAGGTGCTGCTTTCCCCTCAAGGAGCCTTTCGCTAAGACAGTTCTTGTGGTATTGGCAAAGTGATATTTGGAAGCCGATAGAGGGCTATAGTGAAAAAGGAAATATCCTCTGATGAAATCTGGAAAGAAACTTTCTGAGAAACTGCTTTGTGTTCTGTTAATTCATCTCACAGAGTTACATCTGTATTTCGTGTATCTCTTTGCTACACTTATTTCTGAGGAATCTGGGAACAGATATTTCGGATTCGTTTGAAGACTATAGGGCCAAAGGAAATATCCTCCGATAACAAAGAGAAAGAAGCTTTCTGAGAAACTTCTTTGTGCTCTGTGAAATCCTCTCACAGAGTTACAGCTCTCCCCTCCAGGAGCCTTTCATTAAGCCATTTCTTTTGGAATTCGCAAAGTGATATTTGGAAGCCCATAGAGGGCAATGGTGAAAAAGGAAATATCCTCAGATGAAATCTGGAAAGAAGACCTCTGAGAAACTGCTTAGTTTTCTGCTAATTCATCTCAAAGAGTGACATCTGTATTTCGTGGATCTCTTTGCTAGCCTTATTTCTGTGGAAACTGAGAACAGATATTTCGGATCCCTTTGAAGACTATAGGTCCAAAGGAAATATCCTCCGATAACAAAGAGAAAGAAGCTTTCTGAGAAACTTCTTTGTGTTCTGTCTAATCATCTCACAGAGTTACAGCTTTCCTTTTAAGGAGCCTTTCGCTAAGACAGTCTTGTGAAATTGGCAAAGTTATATTTGGAAGCCCATAGAGGGCTATGGTGAAAAAGGAAATATCCTCAGATGAAATCTGGAAAGCAGCTTTCTGAGAAACTGCTTAGTTTTCTGCTAATTCATCTCACAGAGTTACATCTGTATTTCGTGGATCTCTTTGCTAGCCTTATTTTTTGGAATCTTAGAACAGATATTTCGGATCCCTTTGGAGACTATAGGGCCAAAGGAAATATCCTCCGATAACAAAGAGAAAGAAGCTTTCTGAGAAACTTCTTTGTATTCTGTGGAATCATCTCACAGAGTTACAGCTTTCCCCTCAAGGAGTCTTTCGCTAAGACACTTCTTGTGGAATTGGCAAAGTGATATTTGGAAGCCCATAGAGGCTATGGTGAAAAAGGAAATATCCTCAGATGAAATCTGGAAAGCAGCTTTTTGAGAAACTGCTTAGTTTTCTGCTAATTCATCTCACAGAGTTACATCTGTATTTCCTGGATCTCTTTGCTAGCCTGATTTCTGTGGAATCTGAGAACAGATATTTCGGATCCCTTTGGGAACTATAGGGCCAAAGGAAATATCCTCCTTTAACAAAGAGAAAGAAGCTTTCTGAGAAACTTCTTTGTGTGCTGTGAAATCATCTCACAGAGTTACAGCTTTCCCCTCAAGGAACCTTTCGCTAAGACAGTTCTTGTGGAAATGGCAAAGTGATATTTGGAAGCCCAAAGAGGGCAATGGTGAAAAACGAAATATCCTCAGATGAAATCTGGAAAGAAGCTTTCTGAGAAACTGCTTAGTGTTCTGTGAATTCATCTCACAGAGTTACACCTGTATTTCGTGGATCTCTTTGCTAGCCTTATTTCTGTGGAATCTGAGAACAGAGATTTCGGATCCCTTTGAAGACTATAGGGTCAAAGGAAATATCCTCCGATAACAAAGAGAAAGAATCTTTCTGAGCAACTTCGTTGGGTTCTGTGAAATCATCTCACAGAGTTACAGCTTTCCCTTCAAGAAGCCTTTCGCTGAAACAGTTCTTGTGGAATTGGCAAAGTGATATTTGGAAGCCCTTAGAGGTCTATGGTGAAAAAGGAAATATCCTCAGTTGAAATCTGGAAAGAAACTTTCTGAGAAACTGCTTAGTGTTCTGTTAATTCGTCTCACAGAGTTACATCTGTATTTCGTGGATCTCTTTGCTAGCCTTATTTCTGTGGAATCTGAGAACAGATATTTCGGATCCCTTTCAAGACCACAGGGCCAAAGGAAATATCCTCCGATAAAAAAGAGAAAGAAGCTTTCTGAGAAACTTCGTTGAGTTCTGTGAAATCATCTCACAGAGTTACAGCTTTCCCTACAAGAAGCCTTTCGCTAAGACAGTTCTTGTGGAATTGGCAAAGTGATATTTGGAAGCCCTGAGAGGGCAACGGTGAAAAAGGAAATATCCTCAGATGAAATGTGGAAAGAAGCTTTCTGAGAAACTGCTTAGTGTTCTGTTAATTCGTCTCACAGAGTTACATCTGAATTTCGTGGATCTCTTTGCTAGCCTTATTTCTGTGGAATCTGAGAACAGATATTTCGGATCCCTTTGAAGACTATAGGGCAAAAGGAAATATCCTCCGATAACAAAGAGAAAGAAGCTTTCTGAGAAACTTCTTTGTGATCTGTGAAATCATCTCACAAATTTACAGCTCTCCCCTCAAGGAGCCTTTCGCTAAGACAGTTCTTGTGGAATTGGCAAAGTGATATTTGGAAGCCCATAGAGGTCTATGGTGAAAAAGGAAATATCCTCAGATGAAATCTGGAAGGAAGATTTCTGAGAAACTGCTTAGAGTTCTGTTAATTCATCTCACAGAGTTACATCTGTATTTCGTGGATCTCTTTGCTATACTTATTTCTGTGGAATCTGAAAACAGATATTTCGGATCCCTTCGAAGACTATAGGGCCAAAGGAAATATCCACCGATATCAAAGAGAAAGAAGCTTTCTGAGAAACTTCTTTGTGTTCTGTGAAATCATCTCACAGAGTTACAACTTTCCCGTTAAGCAGCCTTTCTCTAAGACCGTTTTTGTGGAATTGGAAAAGTGATATTTGGAAGCCCATAGATGGCTATGGTGAAAAAGGAAATATCCTCAGATGAAATCTAGAAAGAAGCTTTCTGAGAAACTGCTCTGTGATGAGTGACTTCCTCTAACAGAGTTACATCTGTATTTCGTGGATATCTTTGGTAGCCTTATTTCTGTGGAATCTGAGAACAGATATTTCGGATCCCTTTGAAGACTATAGGGCCAAAGGAAATATCCTCCGATAACAAAGAGAAAGAAGCTTTCTGAGAAACTTCTTTGTCTTCTGTGAAATCATCTCAAAGAGTTACAGCTTTCCCCTCAAGAAGCTTTCCGCTAAGACAGTTCATGTGGAATTGGCAAAGTGACATTTGGAAGCCCATAGAGGGCTATGGTGAAAAAGGAAATATCCTCAGATGAAATCTGGAAAGAAGCTTTCTGAGAAACTGCTTAGTGTTCTGTTAATTCATCTCACAGAGTTACATCTGTATTTCGTGGATCTCTTTGCTAACCTTATTTCTGTGGAATCTGAGAACAGATATTTCGGATCCCTTTCAAGACTATAGGGCCAAAGGAAATATCCTCCGATAACAAAGAGAAAGAAGCTTTCTGAGAAACTTTTTTGTGTTCTGTAAAATGGTCTCACAGAGTTACAGCTTTCCCCTCAAGGAGCCTTTCGCTAAGACAGTTCTTGTGGAATTTGCAAAGTGATATTTGGAAGCCCATAGAGGGCTATGATGAAAAAGGAATATCCTCAGATGAAATCTGAAAAGGAACTACCTGAGAAACTGCTTAGTGTTCTGTTAATTCATATCACAGAGTTACATCTGTATTTCGTGGGTCTCTTTGCTACCCTTATTTCTGTGGAATCTGAGAACAGATATCTCGGATCCCTTTGAAGACTATAGGGCCAAAGGAAATATCCTCCGATAACAAAGAGAAAGAGGCTCTCTGAGAAACTTGTTTGTGTTCTGTGAAATCATCTCACAGAATTAGAGCTCTCCCGACAAGGAGCCTTTCATTAAGCCATTTCTTCTGGAATTCGCAAAGTGATATTTGGAAGCCCCTAGAGGGCAATGGTGAAAATGGAAATATCCTCAGATAAAATCTGGAAAGAAGCCTTCTGAGAAACTGCTTAGTTTTCTGCTAATTCATCTCACAGAGTTACATCTGTATTTCGTGGATCTCTTTGCTAGCCTTATTTCTGTGGAATCTGAGAACAGATATTTCGGATTCCTTTCAAGACTATAGGGCCAAAGGAAAAATCCTCCCATAAGAAAGAGAAAGAAGCTTTCGGAGAAACTTCTTTGTGTTCTGTAAAATCGTCTCACAGAGTTACAGCTTTTCCGTCGAGGAACCTTTCGCTAAGACAGTTCTTGTGGAATTGGCAAAGTGATATTTGGAAGCCCATAGAGGGCTACGGTGAAAAAGGAAATATCCTCAGATGAAATCTGGAAAGAAGATTTCTGAGAAACTGCTTAGTGTTCTGTTAATTCATCTCACAGAGTTACACCTGTATTTCGTGGATCTCCTTGCTAGCCTTATTTCTGTGGAATCTGAGAACAGATATTTCGGATCTCTTTCAAGACTATAGGGCCAAAGGAAATATCCTCCGATAAGAAAGAGAAAGAAGCTTTCGGAGAAACTTCTTTGTGTTCTGTAAAATCGTCTCACAGAGTTACAGCTTCCCCGTCAAGGAACCTTTCGCTAAGACAGTTCTTGTGGAATTGGCAAAGTGATATTTGGAAGCCCTTAGAGGTCTATGGTGAAAAAGGAAATATCCTCAGATGAAATCTGGAAAGAAGATTTCTGAGAACCTGCTTAGTTTTCTGTTAATTCATCTCAGAGAGTTACACCTGTATTTCGTGGATCTCTTTGCTACCCTTATTACTGTGGAATCTGAGAACAGATATTTCGGATCCCTTTGGAGACTATAGGGCCAAATGAAATATCCTCCGATAACAAAGAGAAAGAAGCTTTCTGAGAAACTTCTTTGTGTTCTGTGAAATCATCTCACAGAGTTACAGCTTTCCCCTCAAATAGCCTTTCGCTAAGACAGTTCTTGTGGAATTGGCATAGTGATATTTGGAAGCCCATAGAGGGCTATGATGAAAAAGGAAATGTCCTCAGATGAAATCTGGAAAGAAGCTTTCTGAGAAACTGCTTAGTGTTCTGTGAATTCATCTCACAGAGTTACATCTGTATTTCGTGAATCTCTTTGCTAGCCTTATTTCTGTGGAATCTGAGAACAGATATTTCGGATCCCTTTGAAGACTATAGAGCCAAAGGAAATATCCTCCGATAACAAAGAGAAAGAAGCTGTCAGAGAAACTTCTTTGTGTACTCTGAAAACGTCTCCCAGAGTTACACCTATCCCCTGAAGGAGCCTTTCGCTAAGACAGTTCTTGTGGATTTGGCAAAGTGATATTTGGAAGCACATAGAGGGCTATGGTGAAAAAGGAAAAATCCTCAGATGAAATCTGGAAAGAAGCTTTCTGAGAAACTGCTTAGTGTTCTGTTAATTCATCTCACAGAGTTACATCTGTATTTCGTGGATCTCTTTGCTAGCCTTATTTCTGTGGAATCTGAGAACAGATATTTCGGATTCCTTCCAAGACTATAGGGCCAAAGGAAATATCCTCCCATAAGAAAGAGAAAGAAGCTTTCTGGGAATCTTCTTGGTGTTCTGTAAAATCGTCTCAAAGAGTTACAGCTTTCCTGTCAAGGAAACTTTCTCTAAGACAGTTCTTGTGGAATTGGCAAAGTGATATTTGGAAGCCCATAGAGGGCTATGGTGAAAAAGGAAATATCCTCAGATGAAATCTGGAAAGAAGATTTCTGAGAAACTGCTTAGTGTTCTGTTAATTCATCTCACAGAGTTACACCTGTATTTCGCGGATCTCTTTGCTAGCCCTGTTTCTGTGGAATCTGAGAACAGATATTTCGGATCCCTTTGAAGACTATAGGGCCAAAGGAAATATCCTCCGATAACAAAGAGAAAGAATCTTTCTGAGAAACTTCGTTGAGTTCTGTGAAATCATCTCACAGATTTACAGCTTTCCCTTCAAGAAGCCTTTCGCTAAGACAGTTCTTGTGGAATTGGCAAAGTGATATTTGGAAGCCCATAGAGGTCTATGGTGAAAAAGGAAATATCCTCAGTTGAAATCTGGAAAGAAGCTTTCTGAGAAACTGTTTAGTGTTCTGTTAATTCATCTCACAGAGTTACATCTGTATTTCGTGGATCTCTTTGCTACCCTTATTTCTGTGGAATCTGAGAAGAAATATTTCGGATCCCTTTGGAGACTATAGGGCCAAAGGAAATATCCTCCGATAACAAAGAGAAAGAAGCTTTCTGAGAACCTTCTTTGTGATCTGTGAAATCATCTCACAGAGTTACAGCTCTCCCCTCAAGGAGCCTTTCGCTAAGACAGTTCTTGTGGAATTGGCAAAGTGATATTTGGAAGCCCATAGAGGGCTATGGTGTAAAAGGAAATATCCTCAGATGAAATCTGGAAAGAAGCTTTCTGAGAAACTGCTTAGTTTTCTGCTAATTCATCTCACAGAGTTACATCTGTATTTCTTGGATCTCTTTGCTAGCCTTATTTCTGTGGAATCTGAGAACAGATATTTCGGATCCCTTTGAAGACCATAGGGCAAAAGGAAATATCTTCCGATAACAAAGAGAAAGAAGCTTTCTGAGAAACTTCTTTGTGTTCTGTGAAATCATTTCACAGAGTTACAGCTTTCCCATCAAGAAGCCGTTGCCTAAGACAGTTCTTGTGGAATTGGCAAAGTGATATTTGGAAGCCCATAGAGGGCTGTGGTTAAAAAGAAAATATCCTCATATGAAATCTGAAAAGTAGCTTTCTGAGAAACTGCCTAGCGTTCTGTTAATTCATCTCACAGAGTTACATCTGTATTTCGTGGATCTCTTTGCTAGCCTTATTTCTGTGGAATCTGAGAACAGATATTTCGGATCCCTTTGAAGACAATAGGGCAAAAGGAAATATCCTCCGATAACAAAGAGAAAGAAGCTTTCTGAGAAACTTCTTTGTGTTCTGTGAAATCATCTCACAGAGTTACAGCTTTCCCCTCAAGGAGCCTTTCGCTAAGAGAGTTCTTTTGAAATTGGCAAAGTGATATTTGGAAGCCCATAGAGGAGTATGGTGAAAAAGCAAATATCCTCAGATGAAATCTGAAAAGAAAGTTTCTGAGAAACTGCTTAGTGTTCTGTTAATTCATCTCAGGGAGTTACATCTGTATTTCGTGAATCTCTTTGCTAGCCTTATTTCTGTGGAATCTGAGAACAGATATTTCGGATCCCTTTTAAAACTATAGGGCCAAAGGAAATATCCTCCGATAACAAAGAGAAAGAAGCTTTCTGAGAAAATTCGTTGAGTTCTGTGAAATCATCTCACAGAGTTACTGCTTTCCGCTCAAGAAGCCTTTTGCTAAGACAGTTCTTGTGTAATTGGCAAAGTGATATTTCGAAGCCCATAGAGGAGTATGGTGAAAAAGGAAATATCCTCAGATGAAATCTGGAAAGAAGCTTTCTGAGAAACTGCTTAGTGTTCTGTTAGTTCATCTCACAGAGTTACATCTGTATTTCGTGGATCTCTTTGCTTGCCTTTTTTCTGTGGAATATGAGAACAGATATTTCGGATCCCTTACAAGAGTATAGGGCCAAAGGAAATATCCTCGGATAACAAAAAGAAAGAAGCTTCCTGAGAAACTTCTTTGTGTTCTGTGAAATCATCTCACAGAGTTACAGCTTTCCCCTCAAGGAGCCTTTCGCTAAGACAGTTCTTGTGGAATTGGCAAAGTGATATTTGGAAGCCCATAGAGGGCAATGGTGAAAAAGGAAATATCCTCAGATGAAATCTGAAAAGAAGCTTTCTGAGAAACTGCTTAGTGTTCTGTTAATTCATCTCATAGAGTTATATCTGTATGTCATGGATCTCTTTGCTCGCCTTATTTCTGTGGAATCTGAGAACAGATATTTCGGATCCCTTGGAAGACTATAGTGCCAAAGGAAATATCCTCCGATAACAAAGAGAAAGAAGCTTTCTGAGAAACTTCTTTGTGTTCTGTGAAATCATCTTACAGAGTTACAGCTTAAGCCACAAGAAGCATTTTGCAACGACAGTTCTTGTGGAATTGGCAAAGTGATATTTGGAAGCCCATAGAGAGTTATGGTGAAAAAGAAAATATCCTCAGATGAAATCTGGAAAGAAGCTTTCTGAGAAACTGCTTTGTGTTCTGTTAATTCATCCCAGAGAGTTACATCTGTATTTCGTGGATCTCTTTACTAGCCTTATTTCTGTGGAATCTGGGAACAGATATTTCGAATCCCTTTGAAGACTATAGGGCCAAAGGAAATATCCTCAGATAACAAAAAGAAAGAAGCTTCCTGAGAAAATTCTTTGTGTTCTGTGAAATCATCTCACAGAGTTACAGCTTTCCCCTCAAGGAACCTTTCGCTATGACAGTTCTTGTGGAATTGGCAAAGTGATATTTGGAAGCCCATAGAGGGCTATGGTGAAAAAGGAAATATCCTCAGATGAAATCTGTAAAGAAGCTTTCTGAGAAACTGCTTAGTGTCCTGTTAATTCATCTCACAGATTTACATCTGTATTTCGTGGATCTCTTTGCCAGCCTTATTTCTGTGGAATCTGAAAACAGATATTTCGGATCCCTTTGAAGACTATAGGGCCAAAGGAAATATCCTCCGATAACAAAGAGAAAGAAGCTTTCCGGCCAACTTCTTTGTGTTCTGTGAAATCATATCACAGAGTTACAGCTTTCCCATCAAGAAGCCTTTCGCTAAGACAGTTCTTGTGGAATGGGCAAAGTGATATTGGGAAGCCCATAGAGGGCAATGGTGAAAAAGGAAGTATCCTCAGATGAAATCTGAAAAGAAGTTTTCTGAGAAACTGCTTAGTGTTCTGTTAATTCATCTCACAGAGTTTTCTGTATTCCGTGGATCTCTTTACTAGCCTTTTTTCCCGTGGAATCTGAGAACAGATAATTCGGATCCCTTTGAAGACTGTAGGGCCAAAGGAAATAGCCTCCGATAACAAACAGAAAGAAGCTTTCTGAGAAACTTCTTTGTGTTCTGTGAAATCATCTCACAGAGTTACAGCTTTCCCCTCAAGGAGCCTTTCGCTAAGACAGTTCTTGTGGAATTGGCAAATTGATATTTGGAAGCCCATAGAGAGCTATGGTGAAAAAGGAAATATCCTCAGATGAAACCTGTAAAGAAGCTTTCTGAGAAACTGCTTAGTGTTCTGTTAATTCATCTCACAGAGTTACATCTGTATTTCCTGGATATCTTTGCTAGCCTTATTTCTGTGGAATCTGAGAACAGATATTTCGGATCCCTTTGAAGACTATAGGGCCAAAGGAAATATCCTCCGATAACAAAGAGAAAGAAGCTTTCTGAGAAACTTCTTTGTGTTCTGTGAAATCATCTCACAGAGTTACAGCTTTCCCATCAAGAAGCCTTTCGCTAAGACAGTTATTGTGGAATTGGCAAAGTGATACTTGGAAGCCCATAGAGGGCAATGGTGAAAAGGAAGTACCCTCAGATGAAATCTGAAAAGAAGTGTACTGAGAAACTGCTTAGTGTTCTGTTAATTCATCTCACAGAGTCACATCTGTATTTCGTGGATCATTTTGCTAGCGTTTTTTCTGTGGAACCTGAGAACAGATATTTCGGATCCCTTTGAAGACTATAGGGCCAAAGGAAATATCCTCCGATAACAAAGAGAAAGAAGCTTTCTGAGAAACTTCTTTGTGTTCTGTGAAATCATCTCACAGAGTTACAGCATTCCCATCAAAAAGCCTTTCACTAAGATAGTTCTTGTGGAATTGGCAAAGTGATATTTGGAAGTCCATAGAGGGCTATGGTGAAAAAGGAAATATCCTCAGATGAAATCTGGAAAGAAGCTTTCTGAGAAACTGCTTAGTGTTCTGTTAATTCATCTCACAGAGTTACATCTGTATTTCGTGGATCTCTTTGCTAGCCTTATTTGTGTGGAATCTGAGAACAGATATATCGGATCCCTATGAAGACTATAGGGCCAAAGGAAATATCCTCCGATAAGATAGAGAAAGAATCTTTCTGAGAAACTTCTTTGTGTTCTGTGAAATCATCTCACAGACTTACAGCTATCCCCTTAAGGAGCCTTTCGCTAAGACAGGTCTTGTGTAATTGGCAAAGTGATATTTGGAACCCCTAGAGGGCTATGGTGTAAAAGGAAATATCCTCAGATGAAATCTGGAAAGAAGCTTTCTGAGAAACTGCTTAGTTTTCTGCTAATTCATCCCACAGAGTTACATCTGTATTTCTTGGATCTCTTTGCTAGCCTTATTTCTGTGGAATCTGAGAACAGATATTTCGGATCCCTTTGAAGACCATAGGGCAAAAGGAAATATCTTCCGATAACAAAGAGAAAGAAGCTTTCTGAGAAACTTCTTTGTGTTCTGTGAAATCATTTCACAGAGTTACAGCTTTCCCATCAAGAAGCCGTTCCCTAAGACAGTTCTTGTGGAATTGACAAAGTGATATTTGGAAGCCCATAGAGGGCTGTGGTTAAAAAGAAAATATCCTCATATGAAATCTGAAAAGTAGCTTTCTGAGAAACTGCCTAGCGTTCTGTTAATTCATCTCACAGAGTTACATCTGTATTTCGTGGATCTCTTTGCTAGCCTTATTTCTGTGGAATCTGAGAACAGATATTTCGGATCCCTTTGAAGACAATAGGGCAAAAGGAAATATCCTCCGATAACAAAGAGAAAGAAGCTTTCTGAGAAACTTCTTTGTGTTCTGTGAAATCATCTCACAGAGTTACAGCTTTCCCCTCAAGGAGCCTTCCGCTAAGAGAGTTCTTTTGAAATTGGCAAAGTGATATTTGGAAGCCCATAGAGGAGTATGGTGAAAAAGCAAATATCCTCAGATGAAATCTGAAAAGAAAGTTTCTGAGAAACTGCTTAGTGTTCTGTTAATTCATCTCAGGGAGTTACATCTGTATTTCGTGAATCTCTTTGCTAGCCTTATTTCTGTGGAATCTGAGAACAGATATTTCGGATCCCTTTTAAAACTATAGGGCCAAAGGAAATATCCTCCGATAACAAAGAGAAAGAAGCTTTCTGAGAAAATTCGTTGAGTTCTGTGAAATCATCTCACAGAGTTACTGCTTTCCGCTCAAGAAGCCTTTTGCTAAGACAGTTCTTGTGTAATTGGCAAAGTGATATTTCGAAGCCCATAGAGGAGTATGGTGAAAAAGGAAATATCCTCAGATGAAATCTGGAAAGAAGCTTTCTGAGAAACTGCTTAGTGTTCTGTTAGTTCATCTCACAGAGTTACATCTGTATTTCGTGGATCTCTTTGCTTGCCTTTTTTCTGTGGAATATGAGAACAGATATTTCGGATCCCTTACAAGAGTATAGGGCCAAAGGAAATATCCTCGGATAACAAAAAGAAAGAAGCTTCCTGAGAAACTTCTTTGTGTTCTGTGAAATCATCTCACAGAGTTACAGCTTTCCCCTCAAGGAGCCTTTCGCTAAGACAGTTCTTGTGGAATTGGCAAAGTGATATTTGGAAGCCCATAGAGGGCAATGGTGAAAAAGGAAATACCTCAGATGAAATCTGAAAAGAAGCTTTCTGAGAAACTGCTTAGTGTTCTGTTAATTCATCTCATAGAGTTATATCTGTATGTCATGGATCTCTTTGCTCGCCTTATTTCTGTGGAATCTGAGAACAGATATTTCGGATCCCTTGGAAGACTATAGTGCCAAAGGAAATATCCTCCGATAACAAAGAGAAAGAAGCTTTCTGAGAAACTTCTTTGTGTTCTGTGAAATCATCTTACAGAGTTACAGCTTAAGCCACAAGAAGCATTTTGCAACGACAGTTCTTGTGGAATTGGCAAAGTGATATTTGGAAGCCCATAGAGAGTTATGGTGAAAAAGAAAATATCCTCAGATGAAATCTGGAAAGAAGCTTTCTGAGAAACTGCTTAGTGTTCTGTTAATTCATCTCACAGAGTTACATCTGTATTTCGTGGATCTCTTTGCTAGCCTTATTTGTGTGGAATCTGAGAACAGATATATCGGATCCCTATGAAGACTATAGGGCCAAAGGAAATATCCTCCGATAAGATAGAGAAAGAATCTTTCTGAGAAACTTCTTTGTGTTCTGTGAAATCATCTCACAGACTTACAGCTATCCCCTTAAGGAGCCTTTCGCTAAGACAGGTCTTGTGTAATTGGCAAAGTGATATTTGGAAGCCCATAGAGGGCTATGGTGTAAAAGGAAATATCCTCAGATGAAATCTGGAAAGAAGCTTTCTGAGAAACTGCTTAGTTTTCTGCTAATTCATCTCACAGAGTTACATCTGTATTTCTTGGATCTCTTTGCTAGCCTTATTTCTGTGGAATCTGAGAACAGATATTTCGGATCCCTTTGAAGACCATAGGGCAAAAGGAAATATCTTCCGATAACAAAGAGAAAGAAGCTTTCTGAGAAACTTCTTTGTGTTCTGTGAAATCATTTCACAGAGTTACAGCTTTCCCATCAAGAAGCCGTTCCCTAAGACAGTTCTTGTGGAATTGACAAAGTGATATTTGGAAGCCCATAGAGGGCTGTGGTTAAAAAGAAAATATCCTCATATGAAATCTGAAAAGTAGCTTTCTGAGAAACTGCCTAGCGTTCTGTTAATTCATCTCACAGAGTTACATCTGTATTTCGTGGATCTCTTTGCTAGCCTTATTTCTGTGGAATCTGAGAACAGATATTTCGGATCCCTTTGAAGACAGTAGGGCAAAAGGAAATATCCTCCGATAACAAAGAGAAAGAAGCTTTCTGAGAAACTTCTTTGTGTTCTGTGAAATCATCTCACAGAGTTACAGCTTTCCCCTCAAGGAGCCTTCCGCTAAGAGAGTTCTTTTGAAATTGGCAAAGTGATATTTGGAAGCCCATAGAGGAGTATGGTGAAAAAGCAAATATCCTCAGATGAAATCTGAAAAGAAAGTTTCTGAGAAACTGCTTAGTGTTCTGTTAATTCATCTCAGGGAGTTACATCTGTATTTCGTGAATCTCTTTGCTAGCCTTATTTCTGTGGAATCTGAGAACAGATATTTCGGATCCCTTTTAAAACTATAGGGCCAAAGGAAATATCCTCCGATAACAAAGAGAAAGAAGCTTTCTGAGAAAATTCGTTGAGTTCTGTGAAATCATCTCACAGAGTTACTGCTTTCCGCTCAAGAAGCCTTTTGCTAAGACAGTTCTTGTGTAATTGGCAAAGTGATATTTCGAAGCCCATAGAGGAGTATGGTGAAAAAGGAAATATCCTCAGATGAAATCTGGAAAGAAGCTTTCTGAGAAACTGCTTAGTGTTCTGTTAGTTCATCTCACAGAGTTACATCTGTATTTCGTGGATCTCTTTGCTTGCCTTTTTTCTGTGGAATATGAGAACAGATATTTCGGATCCCTTACAAGAGTATAGGGCCAAAGGAAATATCCTCGGATAACAAAAAGAAAGAAGCTACCTGAGAAACTTCTTAGTGTTCTGTGAAATCATCTCACAGAGTTACAGCTTTCCCCTCAAGGAGCCTTTCGCTAAGACAGTTCTTGTGGAATTGGCAAAGTGATATTTGGAAGCCCATAGAGGGCAATGGTGAAAAAGGAAATACCTCAGATGAAATCTGAAAAGAAGCTTTCTGAGAAACTGCTTAGTGTTCTGTTAATTCATCTCATAGAGTTATATCTGTATGTCATGGATCTCTTTGCTCGCCTTATTTCTGTGGAATCTGAGAACAGATATTTCGGATCCCTTGGAAGACTATAGTGCCAAAGGAAATATCCTCCGATAACAAAGAGAAAGAAGCTTTCTGAGAAACTTCTTTGTGTTCTGTGAAATCATCTTACAGAGTTACAGCTTAAGCCACAAGAAGCATTTTGCAACGACAGTTCTTGTGGAATTGGCAAAGTGATATTTGGAAGCCCATAGAGAGTTATGGTGAAAAAGAAAATATCCTCAGATGAAATCTGGAAAGAAGCTTTCTGAGAAACTGCTTTGTGTTCTGTTAATTCATCCCAGAGAGTTACATCTGTATTTCGTGGATCTCTTTACTAGCCTTATTTCTGTGGAATCTGGGAACAGATATTTCGAATCCCTTTGAAGACTATAGGGCCAAAGGAAATATCCTCAGATAACAAAAAGAAAGAAGCTTCCTGAGAAACTTCTTTGTGTTCTGTGAAATCAACTCACAGAGTTACAGCTTTCCCCTCAAGGAACCTTTCGCTATGACAGTTCTTGTGGAATTGGCAAAGTGATATTTGGAAGCCCATAGAGGGCTATGGTGAAAAAGGAAATATCCTCAGATGAAATCTGTAAAGAAGCTTTCTGAGAAACTGCTTAGTGTCCTGTTAATTCATCTCACAGATTTACATCTGTATTTCGTGGATCTCTTTGCCAGCCTTATTTCTGTGGAATCTGAAAACAGATATTTCGGATCCCTTTGAAGACTATAGGGCCAAAGGAAATATCCTCCGATAACAAAGAGAAAGAAGCTTTCCGGCCAACTTCTTTGTGTTCTGTGAAATCATATCACAGAGTTACAGCTTTCCCATCAAGAAGCCTTTCGCTAAGACAGTTCTTGTGGAATGGGCAAAGTGATATTGGGAAGCCCATAGAGGGCAATGGTGAAAAAGGAAGTATCCTCAGATGAAATCTGAAAAGAAGTTTTCTGAGAAACTGCTTAGTGTTCTGTTAATTCATCTCACAGAGTTTTCTGTATTCCGTGGATCTCTTTACTAGCCTTTTTTCCCGTGGAATCTGAGAACAGATAATTCGGATCCCTTTGAAGACTGTAGGGCCAAAGGAAATAGCCTCCGATAACAAACAGAAAGAAGCTTTCTGAGAAACTTCTTTGTGTTCTGTGAAATCATCTCACAGAGTTACAGCTTTCCCCTCAAGGAGCCTTTCGCTAAGACAGTTCTTGTGGAATTGGCAAATTGATATTTGGAAGCCCATAGAGAGCTATGGTGAAAAAGGAAATATCCTCAGATGAAACCTGTAAAGAAGCTTTCTGAGAAACTGCTTAGTGTTCTGTTAATTCATCTCACAGAGTTACATCTGTATTTCCTGGATATCTTTGCTAGCCTTATTTCTGTGGAATCTGAGAACAGATATTTCGGATCCCTTTGAAGACTATAGGGCCAAAGGAAATATCCTCCGATAACAAAGAGAAAGAAGCTTTCTGAGAAACTTCTTTGTGTTCTGTGAAATCATCTCACAGAGTTACAGCTTTCCCATCAAGAAGCCTTTCGCTAAGACAGTTATTGTGGAATTGGCAAAGTGATACTTGGAAGCCCATAGAGGGCAATGGTGAAAAGGAAGTACCCTCAGATGAAATCTGAAAAGAAGTGTACTGAGAAACTGCTTAGTGTTCTGTTAATTCATCTCACAGAGTCACATCTGTATTTCGTGGATCATTTTGCTAGCGTTTTTTCTGTGGAACCTGAGAACAGATATTTCGGATCCCTTTGAAGACTATAGGGCCAAAGGAAATATCCTCCGATAACAAAGAGAAAGAAGCTTTCTGAGAAACTTCTTTCTGTTCTGTGAAATCATCTCACAGAGTTACAGCATTCCCATCAAAAAGCCTTTCACTAAGATAGTTCTTGTGGAATTGGCAAAGTGATATTTGGAAGTCCATAGAGGGGTATGGTGAAAAAGGAAATATCCTCAGATGAAATCTGGAAAGAAGCTTTCTGAGAAACTGCTTAGTGTTCTGTTAATTCATCTCACAGAGTTACATCTGTATTTCGTGGATCTCTTTGCTAGCCTTATTTGTGTGGAATCTGAGAACAGATATATCGGATCCCTATGAAGACTATAGGGCCAAAGGAAATATCCTCCGATAAGATAGAGAAAGAATCTTTCTGAGAAACTTCTTTGTGTTCTGTGAAATCATCTCACAGACTTACAGCTATCCCCTTAAGGAGCCTTTCGCTAAGACAGGTCTTGTGTAATTGGCAAAGTGATATTTGGAAGCCCATAGAGGGCTATGGTGAAAAAGGAAATATCCTCAGATGAAATCTGAAAAGCAGCTTTCTGACAAACTGCTTAGTGTTCTGTTAATTCATCTCACAGAGTTACATCTGTATTTCTTGGATCTCTTTGCTAGCCTTATTTCTGTGGAATCTGAGAACAGATATTTCGGATCCCTTTGAAGACTATAGGGCCAAAGGAAATATCCTCCGATAACAAAGAGAAAGAAGATTTCTTAGAAACTTCTTTGTGTTCTATGAAATCATCTCACAAAGTTACAGCTTTCCCCTCAAGGAGCCTTTCGCTACGATAGTTCTTGTGGAATTGGGTAAGTGATATTTGGAAGCCCATAGAGGGCTATGGTGAAAAAGCAAATATCGTCAGAAGAAATCTGGAAAGAAGATTTCTGAGAAACTGCTTAGTGTTCTGTTATTTCATCCCACAGAGTTACATCTGTATTTCGCGGATCTCTTAGCTAGCCTTATTTCTGTGGAATCTGAGAACAGATATTTCGGATCCCTTTGAAGATTATAGGGCCAAAGGAAATATCCTCCGATAACAAAGAGAAAGAAGCTTTCTGAGAAACTTCTTTGTGTTCTGTGAAATCATCTCACAGAGTTACAGCATTCCTTCAAGGAGCCTTTAGCTAGGACACTTCTTGTGATATTTGCAAAGTGATATTTGGAAGCCCATTGAGGGCTATGGTTAAAAAGCAAATATCCTCAGATGAAATATGGAAAGAAGTTTTCTGAGAAACTGCTTAGTGTTCTGTTAATTCACCTCACAGAGTTACATCTTTATTTCGGGTTTCTCTTTGCTAGCCTTATTTCTGTGAAATCTGAGAACAGATATTTCGGATCCCTTTGAAGACTATACGGCCAAAGGAAATATCCTCCGATAACAAAGAGAAAGAAGCTTTCTGAGAAACTTCTTTGTGTTCTGTGAAATCATCTCACAGAATTACAACTTTCCCCTCAAGGAGCCTTTCTCTAAGGCAGGTCTTGTGTAATTGGCAAAGTGATATTTGGAAGCCCATAGAGTGCTATGGTGAAAAAGGAAATATCCTCAGATGAAATCTGGAAAGAAGCTTTCTGAGAAACTGCTTAGTGTTCTGTTAATTCATCTCACAGAGTTACATCTGTATTTCGTGGATCTCTTTGCTAGCCTTATTTGTGTGGAATCTGAGAACAGATATATCGGATCCCTATGAATACTATAGGGCCAAAGGAAATATCCTCCGATAAGATAGAGAAAGAATCTTTCTGAGAAACTTCTTTGTGTTCTGTGAAATCATCTCACAGACTTACAGCTATCCCCTTAAGGAGCCTTTCGCTAAGACAGGTCTTGTGTAATTGGCAAAGTGATATTTGGAAGCCCATAGAGGGCTATGGTGAAAAAGGAAATATCCTCAGATGAAATCTGAAAAGCAGCTTTCTGACAAACTGCTTAGTGTTCTGTTAATTCATCTCACAGAGTTACATCTGTATTTCGTGGATCTCTTTGCTAGCCTTATTTCGGTGGAATCTGAGAACAGATATTTCGGATCCCTTTGAAGACTATAGGGCCAAAGGAAATATCCTCCGATAACAAAGAGAAAGAAGATTTCTTAGAAACTTCTTTGTGTTCTATGAAATCATCTCACAGAGTTACAGCTTTCCCCTCAAGGAGCCTTTCGCTACGATAGTTCTTGTGGAATTGGGTAAGTGATATTTGGAAGCCCATAGAGGGCTATGGTGAAAAAGCAAATATCGTCAGAAGAAATCTGGAAAGAAGCTTTCTGAGAAACTGCTTAGTGTTCTGTTATTTCATCCAACAGAGTTACATCTGTATTTCGCGGATCTCTTAGCTAGCCTTATTTCTGTGGAATCTGAGAACAGATATTTCGGATCCCTTTGAAGATTATAGGGCCAAAGGAAATATCCTCCGATAACAAAGAGAAAGAAGCTTTCTGAGAAAATTCGTTGTGTTCTGTGAAATCATCTCACAGAGTTACAGCATTCCCTTCAAGGAGCCTTTAGCTAGGACACTTCTTGTGATATTTGCAAAGTGATATTTGGAAGCCCATTGAGGGCTATGGTTAGAAAGCAAATATCCTCAGATGAAATATGGAAAGAAGCTTTCTGAGAAACTGCTTTGTGTTCTGTTAATTCACCTCACAGAGTTACATCTTTATTTCGGGTTTCTCTTTGCTAGCCTTATTTCTGTGAAATCTGAGAACAGATATTTCGGATCCCTTTGAAGACTATACGGCCAAAGGAAATATCCTCCGATAACAAAGAGAAAGAAGCTTTCTGAGAAACTTCTTTGTGTTCTGTGAAATCATCTCACAGAATTACAACTTTCCCCTCAAGGAGCCTTTCTCTAAGGCAGGTCTTGTGTAATTGGCAAAGTGATATTTGGAAGCCCATAGAGTGCTATGGTGAAAAAGGAAATATCCTCAGATGAAATCTGGAAAGAAGCTTTCTGAGAAACTGCTTAGTGTTCTGTTAATTCATCTCACAGAGTTACATCTGTATTTCGTGGATCTCTTTGCTAGCCTTATTTCTGTGGAATCTGAGAACAGATATTTCGGATCCCTTTGAAGACTATAGGGCAAAAGGAAATATCCTCCGATAACAAAGAGAAAGAAGCTTTCTGAGAAACTTCTTTGTGTTCTGTGAAATCATCTCACAGAGTTACAGCTTTCCTCTCAAGGAGCCTTTCGCTAAGACAGTTCTTGTGGAATTGGCAAAGTGTTATTTGGAAGCCCATAGAGGGCTATGGTGAAAAAGGAAATATCCTCAGATGAAATCTGGAAAGACTTTCTGAGAAAGTGCTTAGTGTTCTGTTAATTCATCTTACAGAGTTACATCTGTTTTTCGTGGGTCTCCTTGCTAGCCTTATCACTGTGGAATCTGAGAACAGATATTTCGTATCCCTTTGAAGACTATAGGGTCAAAGGAAATATCCTCCGATAATAAAGAGAAAGAAGCTTTCTGAGCAACTTCTTTGTGTTCTGTGAAATCATCACACGGAGTTACAGCTTTCCCATCAAAAAGCCTTTCGCTAAGACAGTTATTGTGGAATTGGCAAAGTGATGTTTGGAAGCCCTTAGAGGGCTATGGTGAAAAAGGAAGTATCCTCAGATGAAATCTGAAAAGAAGTTTTCTGTGAAACTGCTTAGTGTTCTGTTAATTCATCTCACAGAGTTACATCTGTATTTCGTGGATCTCTTTGCTAGTCTTTTTTCTGTGGAATCTGAGAACAGATATTTCGGATCCCTTTGAAGACTATAGGGCAAAAGGAAATAGCCTCCGATAACAAAGAGAAAGAAGCTTTCTGAGAAACTTCTTTGTGTTCTGTGCAATCATCTCACAGAGTTACAGCTGTCCCCTCAAGGAGCCTTTCGCTAAGACAGGTCATGTGGAATTGGCAAAGTGATATTTGGAAGCCCTTAGAGGGCTATGGTGAAAAAGGAAATATCCTCAGATGAAACCTGAAAAGAAGCTTTCTGAGAAACTGCTTAGTGTTCTATTAATTCATGTCATAGAGTTACATCTGTATTTCGTGGATCTCTTTGCTAACCTTTTCTCTGTGGAACCTGAGAACAGATATTTCTGATCCCTTTGAAGACTATAGGGCCAAAGGAAATATCCTCCGATAACAAAGAGAAAGAAGCTTTCTGAGAAACTTCTTTGTCTTCTGTGAAATCATCTCACAGAGTTACAGCTTTCCCATCAAGAAGCCTTTCCCTAAGACAGTTCTTGTGGAATTGGCAAAGTGATATTTGGAAGCCCATAGAGGGCTATGGTGAAAAAGGAAATATCCTCAGATGAAATCTGAAAAGCAGCTTTCTGAGAAACTGCTTAGTGTTCTGTTAATTCATCTCACAGAGTTACATCTGTATTTCGTGTATCTCTTTGCTAGCCTTATTTCTGTGGAATCTGAGAACAGATATTTCAGATCCCTTGGAAGTCTATAGGGCCAAAGGAAACATCCTCTGATAACAAAGAGAAATAAGCTTTCTGAGAAACTTCTTTGTGTTCTGTGAAATCATCTCACAGAGTTACAGCTTACGCCACAAGAAGCCTTTCGCAACGACAGTTCTTGTGGAATTGGCAAAGTGATATTTGGAAGCCCATAGAGAGCTATGGTGAAAAAGAAAATATCCTCAGACGAAATCTGGAAAGAAGCTTTCTGAGAAACTGCTTTGTGTTCTGTTAATTCATCTCAGAGAGTTACATCTGCATTTCGTCGATCTCTTTACTAGCCTTATTTCTGTGGAATCTGAGAACAGATATTTCGGATCCCTTTGAAGACTATAGTTCCAAAGGAAATATCCTCCGATAACAAAAAGAAAGAAGCTTCCTGAGAAACTTCTTTGTGTTCTGTGAAATCATCTCACAGAGTTACAGCTTTCCCCTCAAGGACACTTTCTCTAAGACAGTTCTTGCAGAATTGGCAAAGTGATATTTGGAAGCCCATTGAGGGCTATGGTGAAAAAGGAAATATCCTCAGATGAAATCTGTAAAGAAGCTTTCTGAGAAACTGCTTAGTGTTCTGTTAATTCATCTCACAGATTTACATCTGTATTTCGTGGATCTCTTTGCTAGCCTTATTTCTGTGGAATCTGAGAACAGATATTTCGGATCCCTTTGAAGACTAGAGGGCCAAAGGAAATATCCTCCGATAACAAAGAGAAAGAAGCTTTCTGAGAAACTTCTTTGTGTTCTCTGAAATCATCTCACAGAGTTACAGCTTTCCCCTCAAGGAGCCTTTCGCTAAGACAGTTCTTTTGGAATTGGCAAAGTGATGTTTGGAAGCCCATAGACGGCTACTGTGAAAAAGCAAATATCCTCAGTTGAAATCTGGAAAGAAGCTTTCTGAGAAACTGCTTAGTGTTCTGTTAATTCATCCTACAGAGTTACATCTGTATTTCCTGGATCTCTTTGCTGGCCTTATTTCTGTGGAATCTGAGAACGGATATTTCCGATCCCTTTGAAGACTATAGGGCTAAAGGAAATATCCTCCGATAAAAAAGAGAAAGAAGCTTTCTGAGAAACTTCTTTGTGTTCTGTGAAATCATCTCACAGAGTTACAGCTCTCCCCTCAAGGAGCCTTTTGTAAGACAGTTCTTGTGGAATTGGCAACGTGATATTGGGAAGCCGATAGAGGGCTACGGTGAAAAAGGATATATCCTCAGATGAAAACTGGAAAGAAGCTTTCTGAGAAACTGCTTTGTGTTCTGTTAATTCATCTCACAGAGTTACATCTGTATTTCGTGGATCTCTTTGCTAGCCTTATTTATGTGGAATCTGAGAACAGATATTTCGGATCCCTTTGAAGACTGTAGGGCCAAAGGAAATATCCTCCGATAACAAAAAGAAAGAAGGTTTCTGAGAAACTTATTTGTGTTCTGTGAAATCATCTCACAGAGTTACGGCTCTCCCCTCAAGGAGCCTTTCGCTAAGGCAGTTCTTGTGGAATTGGCAAAGTGATATTTGGAAGCACATACAGGGCAATGGTGAAAAAGGAAATATCCTCAGATGAAATCTGGAAAGAAGATTTCTGAGAAACTGCTTAGTGTTCTGTTAATTCATCTCACAGAGTTACATCTGTATTTCGTGGATCTCTTTGCTAGCCTTATTTCTGTGGAATCTGAAAACAGATATTTCGGATCCCTTTGAAGACTATAGGGCCAAAGGAAATATCCTCCGATAACAAAGAGAAAGAAGATTTCTTAGAAACTTCTTTGTGTTCTATGAAATCATCTCACAGAGTTACAGCTTTCCCCTCAAGGAGCCTTTCGCTACGATAGTTCTTGTGGAATTGGCTAAGTGATATTTGGAAGACCATAGAGGGCTATGGTGAAAAAGCAAATATCGTCAGATGAATTCTGGAAGGAAGCTTTCTGAGAAACTGCTTAGTGTTCTGTTATTTCATCCCAAAGAGTTACATCTGTATTTCGCGGATGTCTTTGCTAGCCTTATTTCTGTGGAATCTGAGAACAGATATTTCGGATCCCTTTGAAGACTATAGGGCCAAAGGAAATATCCTCCGATAACAAAGAGAAAGAAGATTTCTTAGAAACTTCTTTGTGTTCTGTGAAATCATCTCACAGAGTTACAGCATTCCCTTCAAGGAGCCTTTAGCTAGGACACTTCTTGTGATATTTGCAAAGTGATATTTGGAAGCCCATTGAGGGCTATGGTTAAAAAGCAAATATCCTCAGATGAAATATGGAAAGAAGCTTTCTGAGAAACTGCTTAGTGTTCTGTTAATTCACCTCACAGAGTTACATCTTTATTTCGGGTTTCTCTTTGCTAGCCTTATTTCTGTGAAATCTGAGAACAGATATTTCGGATCCCTTTGAAGACTATACGGCCAAAGGAAATATCCTCCGATAACAAAGAGAAAGAAGCTTTCTGAGAAACTTCTTTGTGTTCTGTGAAATCATCTCACAGAATTACAACTTTCCCCTCAAGGAGCCTTTCTCTAAGGCAGGTCTTGTGTAATTGGCAAAGTGATATTTGGAAGCCCATAGAGTGCTATGGTGAAAAAGGAAATATCCTCAGATGAAATCTGGAAAGAAGCTTTCTGAGAAACTGCTTAGTGTTCTGTTAATTCATCTCACAGAGTTACATCTGTATTTCGTGGATCTCTTTGCTAGCCTTATTTCTGTGGAATCTGAGAACAGATATTTCGGATCCCTTTGAAGACTATAGGGCAAAAGGAAATATCCTCCGATAACAAAGAGAAAGAAGCTTTCTGAGAAACTTCTTTGTGTTCTGTGAAATCATCTCACAGAGTTACAGCTTTCCTCTCAAGGAGCCTTTCGCTAAGACAGTTCTTGTGGAATTGGCAAAGTGTTATTTGGAAGCCCATAGAGGGCTATGGTGAAAAAGGAAATATCCTCAGATGAAATCTGGAAAGACTTTCTGAGAAAGTGCTTAGTGTTCTGTTAATTCATCTTACAGAGTTACATCTGTTTTTCGTGGGTCTCCTTGCTAGCCTTATCACTGTGGAATCTGAGAACAGATATTTCGTATCCCTTTGAAGACTATAGGGTCAAAGGAAATATCCTCCGATAATAAAGAGAAAGAAGCTTTCTGAGCAACTTCTTTGTGTTCTGTGAAATCATCACACGGAGTTACAGCTTTCCCATCAAAAAGCCTTTCGCTAAGACAGTTATTGTGGAATTGGCAAAGTGATGTTTGGAAGCCCTTAGAGGGCTATGGTGAAAAAGGAAGTATCCTCAGATGAAATCTGAAAAGAAGTTTTCTGTGAAACTGCTTAGTGTTCTGTTAATTCATCTCACAGAGTTACATCTGTATTTCGTGGATCTCTTTGCTAGTCTTTTTTCTGTGGAATCTGAGAAGAGATATTTCGGATCCCTTTGAAGACTATAGGGCCAAAGGAAATATCCTCCGATAACAAAGAGAAAGAAGCTTTCTGAGAAACTTCTTTGTGTTCTGTGAAATCATCTCACAGACTTACAGCTTTCCCCTCTAGGAGCCTTTTGCTAAGACAGTTGTTGTGGAATTGGCAAAGTGATATTTGGAAGCCCATAGAGGGCTATGGTGAAAAAGAAAATATCCTCAGATGAAACCTGGAAAGAAGCTTTCTGAGAAACTGCTTAGTGTTCTGTTAATTCATCTCACAGAGTTACATCCGTATTTCCTGGATCTCTTTGCTTGCCTTATTTCTGTGGAATCTGAGAACAGATATTTCGGATCCCTTTGAAGACTATAGGGCCAAAGGAAATATCCTCCGTTAACAAAGAGAAAGAAACTTTCTGAGCAACTTCTTTGTGTTCTGTGAAATCATCTCACAGAGTTACAGCTTTCCCATCAAGGAGCCTTTGGCTAAGACAGTTCTTTTGGAATTGGCAAAGTGATATTTGGAACCCCTAGAGGGCTATGGTGAAAAAGGAAATATCCTCAGATGAAATCTGGAAAGACTTTCTGAGAAAGTGCTTAGTGTTCTGTTAATTTATCTCACAGAGTTACATGTGTATTTCGTGAATCTCTTTGCTAGCCTTATTTCTGTGGAATCTGAGAACAGATCTTTCGGATCCCTTTGAAGACTATGGGGCCAAAGGAAATATCCTCCGATAACAAAGAGAAAGAAGCTTTCTGAGAAACTTCTTTGTGTTCTGTGAAATCTTCTCACAGAGTTACAGCTCTCGCCTCAAGGAGCCTTTCGCTAAGACAGTTGTGGTGGAATCGGCAAAGTGATATTTGGAAGCCCATAGAGGGCTATGGTGTAAAAGGAAATATCCTCAGATGAAATCTGGAAAGACTTTCTGAGAAAGTGCTTAGTGTTCTGTTAATTCATCTCACAGAGTTACATCTGTATTTCGTGGATCTCTTAGCTAGCCGTATTTCTGTGGAATCTGTGAACAGATATTTCGGATCCCTTTGAAGACTATAGGGCCAAAGGAAATATCCTCCGATAACAAAGAGAAAGAAGCTTTCTGAGAAACTTCTTTGGGTTCTGGGAAATCATCTCACAGAGTTACAGCTTTCCCATCAAGAAGCCTTTCGCTAAGACAGTTATTGTGGAATTGGCAAAGTGATATTTGGAAGCCCACAGAGGGCTATGGTGAAAAAGGAAGTATCCTCAGATGATATCTGAAAAGAAGTTTTCTGAGAAACTGCTTAGTGTTCTGTTAATTCATCTCACAGAGTTACATCTCTATTTCGTGGATCTCCGTGCTATCTTTTTTTCTTTGGAATCTGAGAACAGATATTTCGGATCCCTTTGAAGACATTAGGGCCAAAGGAAATAGCGTCCGATAACAAAGAGAAAGAAGCTTTCTGAGAAACTTCTTTGTGTTCTGTGAAATCATCTCACAGAATTACAGCTTTCCCCTCAATAAGCCTTTCACTAAGACAGTTCTTGTGGAATTGGCAAAGTGATATTTTGAAGCCCCTAGAGGGCTATGGTGAAAAAGGAAATATCCTCAGATGAAACCTGGAAAGAAGCTTTCTGAGTAACTGCTTAGTGTTCTGTTAATTCATCTCACAGAGTTACATCTGTAATTCGTGGATCCCTTTGCTAGCCTTATTTCTGTGGAATCTGAGAACAGATATTTCGGATCCCTTTGAAGACTATAGGGCCAAAGGAAATATCCTCCGTTAACAAAAAGAAAGAAACTTTCTGAGCAACTTCTTTGTGTTCTGTGAAATCTTCTCACAGAGTTACAGCTCTGCCCTCAAGGAGCCTTTCGCTAAGACAGTTCTTTTGGAATTGGCAAAGTGATATTTGGAAGCCCATAGAGGGCTATGGTGAAAAAGGAAATATCCTCAGATGAAATCTGGAAAGACTTTCTGAGAAAGTGCTTAGTATTCTGTTAATTCATCTCACAGAGTTACATCTGTATTTCGTAGATCTCTTAGCAGGCCTTATTCCTGTGGAATCTGAGAACAGATATTTCGGATCCCTTTGAAGACTATAGGGACAAAGGAAATATCCTCCGATAACAAAGAGAAAGAAGCTTTCTGAGAAACTTCTTTGTGTTCTGTGCAATCATCTCACAGAGTTACAGTTTTCAAATCAAGAAGCCTTTCGCTAAGACAGTTTTTGTGGAATTGGCAAAGTGATATTTGGAAGCCCATAGAGGGCTATGGTGAAAAAGGATGTATCCTCAGATGAAATCTGGAATGAAGTTTTCTGAGAAACTGCTTTGTGTTCTGTTAATTCATCTCACAGAGTTACATCTGTATTTCGTGGTTCTCTTTGCTAGCCTTTTTTCTGAGGAATCTGAGAACAGATATTTCGGATCCCTTTGAAGACTACAGGGCCAAAGGAAATAGCCTCCGATAACAAAGAGAAAGAAGCTTTCTGAGAAACTTCTTTGTGTTCTCTGCAATCATCTCACAGAGTTACAGCTTTCCCCTCAAGGAGCCTTTCGCTAAGACAGTTCTTTTGGAATTGGCAAAGTGATATTTGGAAGCCCATAGAGGGCTATGGTGAAAAAGGAAATATCCTCAGATGAAACCTGGAAAGAAGTTTTCTGAGAAACTGCTTAGTGTTCTGTTAATTCATCTCAGAGAGTTACATCTGTATTTCTTGGATCTCTTTGCTAGCCTTATTTCTGTGGAATCTGAGAAGAGATATTTCGGATCCCTTTGAAGACTATAGGGATAAAGGAAATATCCTCCGATAACAAAGAGAAAGAAGCTATCTGAGAAACTTCTTTGTGTTCTGTGAAATCATCTCACAGACTTACAGCTTTCCCCTCTAGGAGTGTTTTGCTAAGACAGTTGTTGTGGAATTGGCAAAGTGATATTTGGAAGCCCATAGAGGGCTATGGTGAAAAAGAAAATACCCTCAGATGAAATCTGGAAAGAAGCTTTCTGAGAAACTGCTTTGTGTTCTGATAATTCATCTCAGAGAGTTACATCTCTATTTCGTGGATCTCTTTACTAGCCTTATTTCTGAGGAATCTGAGAACAGATATTTCGGATCCCTTTGAAGACTACAGGTCCAAAGTAAATAGCCTCCGATAACAGAGAGAAAGAAGCTTTCTGAGCAACTTCTTTGTGTTCTGTGAAATCATCTCACAGAGTTACAGCGTTCCCCTCAAGGAGCCTTTGACTAAGACAGTTCTTGTGGAATTGGCAAAGTGATATTTGGAAGCCCATAGACGGCTATGGTAAAAGGAAATATCCTCAGATGAAACCTGGAAAGAAGCTTTCTGAGAAACTGCTTAGTGTTCTGTTAATTCATCTCACAGAGTTACATCTGTATTTGGTGGATCTCTTTGCTAGTCTTATTTTTGTGGATTCTGAGAACACATATTTCCGATCCATTTTGAGACTATAGTGCCAAAGGAAATATCCTCCGATAACAAAGAGAAAGAAGCTTTCTGAGAAACTTCTTTCTATTCTGTGAAATCATCTCACAGAGTTACAGCTTTCCCCTCAATGAGCCTTTCGCTAAGACAGTTCTTGTGGAATTGGCAAAGTGATATTTGGAAGCCCATAGAGGGCTATGCTGAAAAAGGAAATATCCTCAGATGAAATCTGGAAAGAAGCTTTCTGAGAAACTTCTTAGTGTTCTGTTAATTCATCTCACAGAGTTACATCTGTATTTCGTGGATCTCTTTGCTAGCCTTATTTAGGTGGAATATGAGAACAGATATTTCGGATCCCTTTGAAGACTAGAGGCCAAAAGGAAATGTCCTCTGATAACAAAGAGAAAGAAGCTTTCTGAGAAACTTCTTTGTGTTCTGTGAAGTCATCTTACAGAGGTACAGCTTTCCCCTCAAGGAGCCTTTCGCTAAGACAGTTCTTGTGGAATTGGCAAAGTGATATTTGGAAGCCCATAGAGGGATATGGTAAAAAAGCAAATATCCTCAGATGAAATCTGGAAAGAAGCTGTCTGAGAAGCTGCGTAGTGTTCTGTTAATTCATCTCACAGAGTTACGTCTGTATTTCGTGAATCTCTTTGCTAGCCTTATTTCTGTGGAATCTGAGAACAGATATTTCGGATCCCTTTAAAGACTATAGGGCCAAAGGAAATATCCTCCGATAACAAAGAAGCTTTCTGAGAAACTTCTTTGTGTTCTGTCAAATCTTCTCACAGAGTTACAGCTCTCCCCTCGAGGAGTCTTTCGCTAAGACAGTTCATGTGGAATTGGCAAAGTGATATTTGGAAGCCCATAGAGGGCTATGGTGAAAAAGGAAATATCCTCAGATGAAATCTGGAAAGACTTTCTGAGAAAGTGCTTAGTGTTCTGTTAATTGATCTCACAGAGTTACATCTTTATTTCGTGGATCTCTTTGCTAGCCTTATTTGTGTGGAATCTGAGAACAGATATTTCAGATCCCTTTGAAGACTCTAGGGCTAAAGGAAATATCCTCTGATAACAAAGAGAAAGAATCTTTCTGAGCAACTTTTTTGTGTTCTGTGAAATCATCTCACAGAGTTACAGCTTGCCCATCAAGAAGCCTTTCGCTAAGACAGTTATTGTGGAATTGGCAAAGAGATATTTGGAAGCCCATAGAAGGCTATGGTGAAAAAGAAAGTATCCTTAGATGAAATCTGAAAAGAAGTTTTCTGAGAAACTCCTTAGTGTTCTGTTAATTCATCTCACAGAGTTACATCTGTATTTCGTGGATCTCTTTGCTAGCCTTTTTCTGTGCAATCTGAGAACAGATATTTCGGATCCCTTTGAAAACTATAGGGCCAAAGGAAATATCCTCCAATAACAAAGAGAAAGAAGCTCTCTGAGAAACTTCGTTGAGTTCTGTGTATCATCTCACAGAGTTACAGCTTTCCCCTCACGAAGCCTTTCGCTAAGACAGTTCTTGTGGAAATCGCATAGTGATATTTGGAAGCCCATAGAGGGCTATGGTGAAAAAGGAAATATCCTCAGATGAAATCTGGAAGGAAGCTTTCTGAGAAACTGCTTAGTGTTCTGTTAGTTCATCTCACAGAGTTACATCTGTATTTCGTGGGTCTCTTTGCTAGCCTTATTTCTGTGGAATCTGAGAACAGATATTTCGGATCCCTTGGAAGACAATAGAGCCAAAGGAAATATCCTCCGATAACAAAGAGAAAGAAGACATCTGAGAAACTTCTTTGTGTTCTGCGAAATCATCTCAGAGATTTACAGCTTTCCCCTCAAGGAGCCTTTCGCTAAGACAGTTCTTGTGGAATTGGCAAAGTGATATTTGGATGCCCATGTAGGGCTATGGTGAAAAAGGAAATATCCTCAGATGAAATCTGGAAAGAAGCTTTCTGAGAAACTTCTTAGTGTTCTGTTAATTCATCTCACAGAGTTACATCTGTATTTCGTGGATCTCTTTGCTCTCCTTATTTCTGTGGAATCTGAGAACAGCTATTTCGGCCTCCTTTGAAGACTATAGGGCCAAAGGAAATATGCTTCGGTAGCAAAGAGAAAGAAGATTTCAGTGAAACTTCTTTGTGTTCTGTGAAATCATCTCACAGAGTTACAGCTTTCCCCTCAAGAAGCCTTTTGCTAAGACAGTTCTTGAGGAATTGGCAACGTGATATTTGGAAGCCTCTAGAGGGCTATGGTGAGAAAGGAAATATCCTCAGATGAAATCTGGAAAGAAGCTTTCTGAGAAACTGCTTAGTGTTCTGTTAATTCATCTCACAGAGTTACATCTGTATTTCGTGGATCTCTTTGCTAGCCTTACTTCTGTGGAATCTGAGAACAGATATTTCGGATCCCTTTGAAGAATACAGGGCCAAAGGAATTATCCTCCGATTACAAAGAGAAAGAAGCTTTCTGAGAAACTTCTTTGTGTTCTGTGAAATCATCTCACAGAGTTACAGCTTTCCCATCAAGAAGCCTTTCCCTAAGACAGTTCTTGTGGAATTGGGAAAGTGATATTTGGAAGCCCATAGAGGGCTATGGTGAATAAGGAAATATCCTCAGATGAAATCTGAAAAGAAGCTTTCTGAGAAACTGCTTAGTGTTCTGTTAATTCGTCTCACAGAGTTACATCTGTTTTTCGTGGATCACTTTGCTAGCCTTATTTCTGTGGAATCTGAGAACAGATATTTCGGATCCCTTTGAAGACTAGAGGGCCAAAGGAAATATCCTCCGATAACAAAGAGAAAGAAGCTTTCTGAGAAACTTCTTTGTGTTCTGTGAAATCATCTCACAGAGTTACAGCTTTCCCCTCAAGGAGCCTTTCGCAACGACAGTTCTTCTGGAACTGGCAAAGTGATATTTGGAAGCCCATAGAGAGCTATGGTGAAAAAGAAAATATCCTCAGATGGAATCTGGAAAGAAGCTTTCTGAGAAACTTCTTAGTGTTTTGTTAATTCATCTCACAGAGTTACATCTGTATTTCATGGATCTCTTTGCTAGCCTTATTTCTGTGGAATCTGAGAACAGATATTTCGGATCCCTTTGAAGACTATAGGGCCAAAGGAAATATCCTCCGATAACATAGAGAAAGGAGCATTGAGAAACTTTTGTGTTCTGTAAAATCATCTCACAGAGTTACAGCTTTGCCCTCAAGGAGCTTTTGGCTTAGACAGTTCTTGTGGAATTGCCAAAGTGATATTTGGAAGCCCATGGAGGGCTATGGTGAAAAAGGAAATATCCTCAGATGAAATCTGGAAAGAAGCTTTCTGAGAAACTTCTTAGTGTTCTGTTAATTCATCTCACAGAGTTACATCTGTATTTCGTGGATCTCTTTGCTAGCCTTATTTCTGTGGAATCTGAGAACAGATATTTCGGCCTCCTTTGAAGACTATAGGGCCAAAGGAAATATGCTTCGGTAGCAAAGAGAAAGAAGCTTTCTGAGAAACTTCTTTGTGTTCTGTGAAATCATCTCACAGAGTTACAGCTTTCCCATCAAGAAGCCTTTCCCTAAGACAGTTGTTGTGGAATTGGGAAAGTGATATTTGGAAGCCCATAGAGGGCTATGCTGAATAAGGAAATATCCTCAGATGAAATCTGAAAAGAAGCTTTCTGAGAAACTGCTTAGTGTTCTGTTAATTCATCTCACAGAGTTACATCTGTATTTCCTGGATATCTTTGCTCTCCTTATTTCTGTGGAATCTGAGAACAAGTATTTCGGCCTCCTTTGAAGGCTATAGGGCCAAGAGAAATATCCTCCGACAGCAAAGAAAAAGAAGCTTTCTGAGAAACTTCTTTGTGTTCTGTGAAATCATCTCACAGAGTTATAGCTTTCCCCTCAAGAAGCCTTTTGCTAAGACAGTTCTTGAGAAATTGGCCACGTGATATTTGGAAGCCCATAAAAGGCTATGGTGAAAAAGGAAATATCCTCAGATGAAACCTGGAAAGAAGCTTTCTGAGAAACTGCTTAGTGTTCTGTTAATTCATCTCAGAGAGTTAAATCTGTATTTCGTGGATCTCTTTGCTAGCCTTATTTCTGTGGAACCTGAGAACAGGTATTTCGCATCTCTTTCAAGACTACAGGGCCAAAGGAAATACCGCACGAAAACAAAAGAGAAAGAAGCTTTCAGAGAAACTTCTTTGTGTTCTGTGAAATCATCTGACAGAGATACAGCTTTCCCCTCAAGGAGCGTTTCGCTAAGACAGTTCGTGTGGTATTGGCAAAGTGATATTTTGAAGCCCACAGAGGGCTATGGTGAAAAAGCAAATATCCCGACATGAAATCTGGAAGGAAGCTTTCTGAGAAACTGCTTATTGTTCCGTTAGTTCATCTCACAGAGTTACATCTGTATTTCGTGGATCTCTTTGCTAGCCCTATTTCTATGGAATCTGAGAACAGATATTTCGGATGCTTTGGAAGACAATAGAGCCCAAGGAAATATCCTCCGATAACAAAGAGAAAGAAGACTTCTGAGAAACTTCCTTGTGTTCTGCGAAATCATCTCAGAGATTTACAGCTTTCCCCTCAAGGAGCCTTTCGTAAAAACAGTTCTTGTGGAATTGGCAAAGTGATATTTGAATGCCCATGGAGGGCTATGGTGAAAAAGGAAATATCCTCAGATGAAATCTGGAAAGAAGCTTTATGAGAAACTGCTTAGTGTTCTCTTAATTCATCTCACAGAGTTACATCTGTATTTCGTGGATCTCTTTGCTAGCCTTATTTCTGTGGAATCTGAGAACAGATATTTCGGATCCCTTTGAAGACTATAGGGCCAAAGGAAATATCCTCCGATAACAAAGAGAAAGAAGCTTTCTGAGAAACTTCGTTGTGTTCTGTGAAATCATCTCACAGAGTTACAGCTTTCCCCTCACGGAGCCTTTCGCTAAGACAGTTCTTGTGGAATTGGCAAAGTGATATTTCGAAGCCCATAGAGGGCTATGGTGAAAAAGGAAATATCCTCAGAGGAAATCTGGAAAGAAGCTTTCTGAGAAACTGCTTAGTGTTCTGTTAATTCATCTCACAGTGTTACATCTGTATTTCATGGATCTCTTTGCTAGCCTTATTTCTGTGGAATCTGAGAACAGATATTTCAGATCCCTTTGAAGACTATAGGGCCAAAGGAAATATCCTCCGATAACAAAGAGAAAGAAGCTTTCTGAGAAACTTCTTTGTGTTCTGTGAAATCATCTCACAGAGATGCAGCTTTCCCCTCAAGAAGCCTTTCTCTAGGATAGTTCTTGTGGAATTGGCAAAGTGATAAATGGAAGCCCATAGAGGGCTATGGTGAAAAAGGAAATATCCTCAGATGAAATCTGGAAAGAAGCTTTCTGAGAAACTGCTTAGTGTTCTGAAAATTCATCTCACAGAATTACATCCGTATTTCGTGGATCTCTTTGCTAACTTTATTTCTATGGAATCTGGGAACAGATAATTCGGATCCTTTGGAAGACTATAGGGCCAAAGGAAATATCCTCCGATAACAAAGAGAAAGAAGCTTTCTGAGAAACTTCTTTGTGTTCTGTTAAATCATCTCACAGAGTTACAGCTTACTCCTCAAGAAGCCTTTCGCTAAGACAGTTCTTGTGGAATTGGCAAAGTGATATTTGGAAGCCCATAGAGGGCTATGGTGAAAAAGGAAATATCCTCAGATGAAATCTGGAAAGAAGCTTTCTGAGAAAATTCTTAGTGTTCTGTTAATTCATCACAGAGTTACATCTGTATTTCCTATATGTCTTTGGTAGCCTTATTTCTGTGGAATCTGAGAACAGATATTTCGGATCTCTTTCGAGACTATAGGGCCAAAGGAAATATCCTCCGATAACAAAGAGAAAGAAGCTTTCTGAGAAACGACTTAGTGTTCTGCGAAATCATCTCACGGAGTTACAGCTTACCGCACAAGAAGCCTTTCACTAAGACAGTTCTTGTGGAATTGGCAAAGTGATATTTGGAAGCCCATAGAGGGCTATGGTGAAAAAGGAAATATCCTCAGATGAAATCTGGAAAGAAGCTTTCTGAGAAACTGCTTAGTGTTCTGTTAATTCATCTCACAGAGTTAAATCTGAATTTCGTGGATCTCTTTGCTATCCTTATTTCTGTGGAATCTGAGTACAGATATTTCGGATCCCTTTGAAGAGTAGGGCCAAAGGAAATATCTTCTGATAACAAAGAGAAAGAAGCTTTCTTAGAAACTTCTTTGAGTTCTGTGAAATCATCTCACAGAGTTACAGCTAACCCCACAAGAAGCCTTTCGCTAAGACAGTTCTTGGGGAATTGGCAAAGTGATATTTGGAAGCCCATAGAGGGCTAGGTTGAAAAAGGAAATATCCTCAGAGAAATCTGGAAAGAAGCTTTCTGAGAAATTTCTTAGTGTTCTGTTAATTCATCTTAAAGAGTTACATCTGTATTTCGTGGATCTCCTTGCTAGACTTTTTTCTGTGGAATCTGAGAACAGATATTTCGGATCCCTTTGAAAACTAGGGCCAAAGGAAATATTCCCCGATAACAAAGCGAAAGAAGCTTTCTGAGTAACTTCTTTGTTTTCTGTGAAATCATCTCACAGAGTTACAGTTTTCCCCTCAAGGAGCCTTTCGCTAAGACAGTTCTTGTGGAATTCCCAAAGTGATATCTGGAAGCCCATAGAGGGCTAGGTTGAAAAAGGAAATATCCTCAGATGAAATCTGGAAAAAAGCTTTCTGAGAAACTGCTTAGTTTTCTGTTAATTCATCTCACAAAGTTACATCTGTATTTCGTGTATCCCTTTCCTAGCCTTATTTCTGTGGATTCTGAGAACAGATATTTCGGATCCCTTTGAAGACTATAGGGGCAAAGGAAATATCCTCCGATGACAAAGAGAAAGAAGCTTTCTGAGAAACTTCTTTGTGTTCTCTGAAATCATCTCACAGAGTTACAGCTTTCCCCTCAATGAGACTTTCGCTAATTCAGTTCTTGTGGAATTGGGAAAGTGATATTTGGAAGCCCATTGAGGGCTTGGTTGAAAAAGGAAATATACTCAGAGAAATCTGGAAAGAAGCTTTCTCAGAAATTGCTTAGTGTTCTGTTAATTCATCTTAAAGTGTTACATCTGTATTTGGTGGATTCCTTTGCTAGCCTTATTTCTGTGTAATCTGAGAACAGATATTTCGGATCCCTTGGAAGACTAAGGCCAAAGGAAATATCCTCCGATAACAAAGAGACAGAAGCTTTCAGAGTAACTTCTTTTTTTTCTGTGAAATCATTTCACAGAGTTACAGCTTTCCCCTCAAGGAGCCTTTCGCTAATACAGTTCTTGTGGAATTGGCAAAGTGATATTTGCAAGCCCATGAAGGGCTATGTTGAAAAAGGAAATATCCTCAGATGAAATATGGAAAGAAGCTTTCTGAGAAACTGCTTAGTGTTCTGTTAATTCATCTCACAGAGTTACATCTGTATTTCGTGGATCTTTTTGATAGCCTTATTTCTGTGGAATCTGAGAACAGATATTTCGGATCCCTTTGGAGACTACAGGGCCAAAGGAAATATCCTCCGATAACAAAGAGAAAGAAGCTGTCTGAGAAACTTCTTTGTGCTCTCTGAAATCATCTCACAGAGTTACAGCTTTCCCATCAAGAAGCCTTTCGCTAAGACAGTAATTGTGGAATTCGCAAAGTGATATTTGGAAGCCCTTAGAGGGCTATGGTGAAAAAGAAAATATCCTCAGATGAAATCTGGAAAGAAGCTTTCTGAGAAACTGCTTAGGGTTGTGTTGTTACACCGCACAGAGTTACATCTGTATTTCGTGCATGTCTTTCCTAGGCTTATTTCTGTGGAATTTGAGAACAGATATTTCGGATCCCTTTGGAGACAATAGGGCCAAAGGAAATATCCTCCGATAACAAAGGAAAGAAGCTTTCTGGGAAACTTCTTTGTGATCTGTGAAATCATCTCACAGAATTACAACTTTCCCCTCAAGGAGCCATTCGCTAAGATAGTTCTTGTGGAATTGGCAAAGTGATATCTGGAAGCCCTTAGAGGCCTCTGTTGATAAAGGAAATATCCTCAGATGAAATGTGGAAAGAAGCTTTCTGAGAAACTGCTTAGTGTTCTGTTAATTCGTCTCACAGAGTTACATCTGTATTTCATGGATCTCTTTGCTAGCCTTATTTCTGTGGAATCTGAGAACAGATATTTCGGATACCTTTGAAGACTATAGGGCCAAAGGAAATATCCTCCGATAACAAAGAGAAAGAAGCTTTCTGAGAAACTTCGTTGTGTTATGTGAAATCATCTCACAGAGTTACAGCTTTCCCGTCAAGAAGCCTTTCGCTAAGACAATTCTTGTGGAATTGGCCAAGTGATATTTTGAAGACCATAGAGGGCTATGGTGTAAAAGGAAATATCCTCTGATGAAATTTGGAAAGAAGCTTTCTGAGAAACTGCTTAGTGTTCTGTTAATTCATTTCACAGAGTTACATCTGTATTTCGTGGATCTGTTTGCTAGCCTTATTTCTGTGGAATCTGAGAACAGATATTTCGGATCCCTTTGAAGACTATAGGGCCAAAGGAAATATCCTCCGATAACAAAGAGAAAGAAGCTTTCTGAGAAACTTCTTTGTGTTCTTAGAAATCATCTCACAGAGTTAGAGCTTTCCCCTCAAGAAGCCTTTCTCTAAGACAGTTCGTGTGGAATTGGCAACGTGATATCAGGAAGCCCATAGAGGGCTATGTTGAAAAAGGAAATATCCTCAGATGAAATCTGGAAAGAAGCTTTCTGAGAAACTGCTTAGTGTTCTGTTAATTCATCTCACAGAGTTACATCTGTATTTCGTTCTTTTCTTTCCTAGCCTTTTTTCTGTGGAATCTGAGAACAGATATTTCGGATCCCTTTGAAGACTATAGGGCAAAAGGAAATATCCTCCGGTAACAACGAGAAAGAAGCTTTCTGAGAAACTTCTTTGTCTTCTGTGAAATCAGCACACAGAGTTACAGCTTTCCCCTCAAGAAGCTTTTCGCTAAGACGGTTCTTGTGGAATTTTCAAAGTGATATCTGGAAGCCAATAGAGGGCTATGTTGAAAAAGGAAATATCCTCAGATGAAATCTGAAAAGAAGCTTTCTGTGAAACTGCTTAGTGTTCTGTTAATTCATCTCACAGAGTTACATCTGTATTTCGAGGATCTCTTTGCTAGCCTTATTTCTGTGGAATCTGAGAACAGGTATTTCGGATCCCTTTGAAGACTATAGGGCCAAAGGAAATATCCTCCGATAACAAAGAGAAAGAAGCTTTCTGAGAAACTTCTTTGTGTTCTGTGAAATCATCTCACAGAGTTACAGGATTCCCCTCAAGAAGCCTTTTGCTAAGACAGTTCTTCTGGAATTGGCAAAGTGATATCTGGAAAACCATAGAGGGCTATGTTGAAAAAGGAAATATCCTCAGATGAAATCTGGAAAGAAGCTTTCTGAGAAACTGCTTAGTGTTCTGTTAATTCATCTCACAGAGTTACATGTGTATTTCGTGGATCTCTTTGCTAGCCTTATTTCTGAGGAATCTGAGAACAGATATTTCGAATTCGTTTAAAGACTACAGGGTCAAAGGAAATATCCTCTGATAACAAACAAAAAGAAGCTTTCTGAGAAACTTCTTTGTGTTCTGTGAAATCACCTCACAGAGTTACAACTTTCCCCTCAAGAAGCCTTTCGCTAAGTGAGTTCTTGTGGCATTGGCAACGTGATATCTGGAAGCCCATAGAGGGCTAAGGTGAAAAAGGAAATATCCTCAGATGAAATTTGGAAAGAAGCTTTCTGAGAAACTGCTTAGTGTTCTGTTAATTCATTTCACAGAGTTACATCTGTATTTCTTGGATCTGTTTGCTAACCTTATTTCTGTGGAATCTGAGAACAGATATTTCGGATCCCTTTGAAGACTATAGGGCCACAGGAAATATCCTCCGATAACAAAGAGAAAGAAGGTTTCTGAGAAAGTTCTTTGTGTTCTGTGAAATCATCTCACAGAGTTAGAGCTTTCCCCTCAAGAAGCCTTTCTCTAAGACAGTTCTTGTGGAATTGGCAACTTGATATCTGGAAGCCCATAGAGGGCTATGTTGAAAAACGAAATATCCTCAGATAAAATCTGGAAGGAAGCTTTCTGAGAAACTGCTGAGTGTTCTGTTAATTCATCTCACAGAGTTACATCTGTATTTCGTTCTTCTCCCTTGCTAGTCTTTTTTCTGTGGAATCTGAGAACAGATATTTCGGATCCCTTTGAAGACTATAGGGCAAACGGAAATATCCTCTGATTACAACGAGAAAGAAGCTTTCTGAGAAACTTCTTTGTCTTCTGTGAAATCAGCTCACAGAGTTACAGCTTTCCCCTCCAGAAGCTTTTCGCTAAGACGGTTCTTGTGGAATTTGCAAAGTGATATCTGGAAGCCCATAGAGGGCTATGTTGAAAAAGGAAATATCCTCAGATGAAATCTGAAAAGAAGCTTTCTGTGAAACTGCTTAGTGCTCTGTTAATTCATCTCACAGAGTTGCATCTGTATTTCGTGGATCTCTTTCCTAGCCTTATTTCTGTGGAATCTGAGAACAGATATTTCGGATCCCTTTGAAGACTATAGGGACAAAGGAAATATCCTCCGATAACAAAGAGAAAGAAGCTTTCTGAGAAACTTCTTTGTCTTCTGTGAAGTCATCTCACAGAGTTACAGCTTTCCCCTCAAGAAACTTTTCGCTAAGGCAGTTCTTGTGGAATTGGCAAAGTGATATTTGGAAGCCCATAGAGGGTTATGTTGAAAAGGAAATATCCTCAAATGAAATCTGGAAAGAAGCTTTCTGAGAAACTGCTTAGTGTTCTGTTAATTCGTCTCACAGAGTTACATCTGTATTTCGTGGATCTCTTTGCTAGCCTTATTTCTGTGGAATCTGAGAACAGATATTTCGGCTCCCTTTGGAGACTATAGGGCCAAAGGAAATATCCTCCGATAACAAAGAGAAAGAAGCTTTCTGAGAAACCTCTTTGTCTTCTGTGAAATCATCTCACAGAGTTACAGCTTTCCCCTCAAGAAGCTTTTCGCTAAGACAGTTCTTGTAAAATTGGCAAAGTGATATTTGGAAGCCCATAGAGGGCTATGGTGAAAAAGGAAATATCGTCAGATGAAACAGGGAAAGAAGCTTTCTGTGAAACTGCTTAGTGTTGTGTTAATTCATCTCACAGAGTTACATCTGTATTTCGTGGATCTCTTTGCTAGCCTTATTTCTGTGGAATCTGAGAACAGATATTTCGGATCCCTTTGAAGACTGTAGGGCCAAAGGAAATATCCTCCGATAACAAAGAGAAAGAAGCTTTCTGAGAAACTTCGTTGTGTTATGTGAAATCATCTCACAGAGTTACAGCTTTCCCGTCAAGAAGCCTTTCGCTAAGACAATTCTTGAGGAATTGGCCAAGTGATATTTTGAAGACCATAGAGGGCTATGGTGTAAAAGGAAATATCCTCAGATGAAATTTGGAAAGAAGCTTTCTGAGAAACTGCTTAGTGTTCTGTTAATTCATTTCACAGAGTTACATCTGTATTTCGTGGATCTGTTTGCTAGCCTTATTTCTGTGGAATCTGAGAACAGATATGTCGGATCCCTTTGAAGACTATAGGGCCAAAGGAAATATCCTCCGATAACAAAGAGAAAGAAGCTTTCTGAGAAACTTCTTTGTGTTCTTTGAAATCATCTCACAGAGCTAGAGCTTTCCCCTCAAGAAGCCTTTCTCTAAGACAGTTCTTGTGGAATTGGCAACGTGATATCTGGAAGCCCATAGAGGGCTATGTTGAAAAAGGAAATATCCTCAGATAAAATCTGGAGGGAAACTTTCTGAGAAACTGCTTAGTGTTCTGTTAATTCATCTCACAGAGTTACATCTGTATTTCGTTCTTTTCTTTGCTAGCCTTTTTTCTGTGGAATCTGAGAACAGATATTTCGGATCCCTTTGAAGACTATAGGGCAAAAGGAATTATCCTCCGGTAACAACGAGAAAGAAGCTTTCTGAGAAACTTCTTTGTCTTCTGTGAAGTCAGCTCACAGAGTTACAGCTTTCCCCTCAAGAAGCTTTTCGCTAAGACGGTTCTTGTGGAATTTTCAAAGTGATATCTGGAAGCCAATAGAGGGCTATGTTGAAAAAGGAAATATCCTCAGATGAAATCTGAAAAGAAGCTTTCTGTGAAACTGCTTAGTGTTCTGTTAATTCATCTCACAGAGTTACATCTGTATTTCGTGGATCTCTTTGCTAGCCTTATTTCTGTGGAATCTGAGAACAGATATTTCGGATCCCTTTGAAGACTATAGGGACAAAGGAAATATCCTCCGATAACAAAGAGAAAGAACCTTTCTGAGAAACTTCTTTGTGTTCTGTGATATCATCTCACAGTGTTACAGGTTACTACACCAGATGCCTTTCGCTAAAACAGTTCTTGTGGAATTAGCAAAGTGATATTTGGAAGCCCATAGAGGGCTATGGTGAAAAAGGAAATATCCTCAGATGAAATCTAGAAACAAGCTTACTGAGAAACTTCTTATTGTTATGTTAATTCATCTCACAGAGTTATATCTGTATTTCGAGGATCTCTTTGCTAGCCTTATTTCTATGGAAACTGAGAACACATATTTCGGATCCCTTTGAAGACTATAGGACCAAAGGAAATATCCCCCTATAATAAAGACAAAGAGGCTTTCTGAGAAAGTTCTTTGTGTTCTGTGAAATCATCTCACAGAGTTACAGCTTTCCCCACAAGATGCCTTTCGCTAAGACAGTTCTTGTGGAATTGGCTAAGTGATATCTGGAAGCCCATAGAGGGCTGTGTTGAAAAAGGAAATATCCCCAGATGAAATCTCGAAAGAAGCTTTCTGAGAAACTGCTTAGTGTTCTGTAATTCATCTCACAGAGTTACATCTGTATTTCGCGGATCTCTTTGCCAGCCTTATTTCTGTGGAATCTGAGAACAGATATTTCGGATCCCTTTGAACACTATAGGGCCAAAGAAATATCCTCCGATAACAAAGAGAAAGAAGCTTTCTGAGAAACTTCTTTGTGTTCTGTGAGATCATTTCACAGAGTTACAGCTTTCCCCTCAAGAAGCCTTTCGCTAGAACAGTTCTTGTGGAATTGGCTAAGTGATATTTGGAAGCCCATAAAGGGCTATGGTGAAAAAGGAAATATCCTCAGATGAAATCTGGAAAGAAGCTTTCTGAGAAACTGCTTAGTGTTCTGTTAATTCATCTCACAGAGTTACATCTGTATTTTTGGATCTCTTTGCTAGCCTTATTTCTGTGGAATCTGAGAAGAGATATTTCGTATCCCTTTGAAGACTATAGGGCCAAAGGAAATATCCTCCGACAACAAAGAGAAGGAAGCTTTCTGAGGAACTTCGTTATGTTCTGTGAAATCATCTCACAGAGTTACATCTTTCCCCTCAAGGAGCCTTTCGCTAAGACGGTTCTTGTGGAATTGGCAAAGTGATATTTGGAAGTCCATAGAGGGCTATGGTGAAAAAGGAAATATCGTCAGATGAAACAGGGAAAGAAGCTTTCTGTGAAACTGCTTAGTGTTGTGTTAATTCATCTCACAGAGTTACATCTGTATTTCGTGGATCTCTTTGCTAGCCTTATTTCTGTGGAATCTGAGAACAGATATTTCGGATCCCTTTGAAGACTGTAGGGCCAAAGGAAATATCCTCCGATAACAAAGAGAAAGAAGCTTTCTGAGAAACTTCGTTGTGTTATGTGAAATCATCTCACAGAGTTACAGCTTTCCCGTCAAGAAGCCTTTCGCTAAGACAATTCTTGAGGAATTGGCCAAGTGATATTTTGAAGACCATAGAGGGCTATGGTGTAAAAGGAAATATCCTCAGATGAAATTTGGAAAGAAGCTTTCTGAGAAACTGCTTAGTGTTCTGTTAATTCATTTCACAGAGTTACATCTGTATTTCGTGGATCTGTTTGCTAGCCTTATTTCTGTGGAATCTGAGAACAGATATGTCGGATCCCTTTGAAGACTATAGGGCCAAAGGAAATATCCTCCGATAACAAAGAGAAAGAAGCTTTCTGAGAAACTTCTTTGTGTTCTTTGAAATCATCTCACAGAGCTAGAGCTTTCCCCTCAAGAAGCCTTTCTCTAAGACAGTTCTTGTGGAATTGGCAACGTGATATCTGGAAGCCCATAGAGGGCTATGTTGAAAAAGGAAATATCCTCAGATAAAATCTGGAGGGAAACTTTCTGAGAAACTGCTTAGTGTTCTGTTAATTCATCTCACAGAGTTACATCTGTATTTCGTTCTTTTCTTTGCTAGCCTTTTTTCTGTGGAATCTGAGAACAGATATTTCGGATCCCTTTGAAGACTATAGGGCAAAAGGAAATATCCTCCGGTAACAACGAGAAAGAAGCTTTCTGAGAAACTTCTTTGTCTTCTGTGAAGTCAGCTCACAGAGTTACAGCTTTCCCCTCAAGAAGCTTTTCGCTAAGACGGTTCTTGTGGAATTTTCAAAGTGATATCTGGAAGCCAATAGAGGGCTATGTTGAAAAAGGAAATATCCTCAGATGAAATCTGAAAAGAAGCTTTCTGTGAAACTGCTTAGTGTTCTGTTAATTCATCTCACAGAGTTACATCTGTATTTCGTGGATCTCTTTGCTAGCCTTATTTCTGTGGAATCTGAGAACAGATATTTCGGATCCCTTTGAAGACTATAGGGCCAAAGGAAATATCCTCCGATAACAAAGAGAAAGAAGCTTTCTGAGAAACTTCTTTGTCTTCTGTGAAGTCATCTCACAGAGTTACAGCTTTCCCCTCAAGAAACTTTTCGCTAAGGCAGTTCTTGTGGAATTGGCAAAGTGATATTTGGAAGCCCATAGAGGGCTATGTTGAAAAGGAAATATCCTCAGATGAAATCTGGAAAGAAGCTTTCTGAGAAACTGCTTAGTGTTCTGTTAATTCATCTCAGAGAGTTACATCTGTATTTCGTGGATCTCTTTGCTAGCCTTATTTCTGTGGAATCTGAGAACAGGTATTTCAGATCCCTTTGAAGACTATAGGGCCAAAGGAAATATCCTCCGATAACAAAGAGAAAGAAGCTTTCTGAGAAACTTCTTTGTGTTCTGTGAAATCATCTCACAGAGTTACAGGATTCCCCTCAAGAAGCCTTTTGCTAAGACAGTTCTTCTGGAATTGGCAAAGTGATATCTGGAAAACCATAGAGGGCTATGTTGAAAAAGGACATATCCTCAGATGAAATCTGGAAAGAAGCTTTCTGAGAAACTGCTTAGTGTTCTGATTATTCATCTCACAGAGTTACGTCTGTATTTCGTGGATCTCTTTGCTAGCCTTTTTTCTGTGAAATCTGAGAACAGATATTTCGGAGCCCTTTGAAGACTGTAGGGCCAAAGGAAATATACTCCGACAACAAAGAGAAAGAAGCTTTCGGAGAAACTTCGTTGTGTTATGTAAAATCATCTCACAGAGTTACAACTTTCCCCTCAAGAAGCCTTTCGCTAAGTGAGTTCTTGTGTCATTGGCAACGTGATATCTGGAAGCCCATAGAGGGCTAAGGTGAAAAAGGAAATATCCTGAGATGAAATTTGGAAAGAAGCTTTCTGAGAAACTGCTTAGTGTTCTGTTAATTCATTTCACAGAGTTACATCTGTATTTCTTGGATCTGTTTGCTAGCCTTATTTCTGTGGAATCTGAGAACAGATATTTCAGATCCCTTTGAAGACTATAGGGCCACAGGAAATATCCTCCGATAACAAAGAGAAAGAATCTTTCTGAGAAAGTTCTTTGTGTTCTGTGAAATCATCTCACAGAGTTAGAGCTTTCTCCTCAAGAAGCCTTTCTCTAAGACAGTTCTTGTGGAATTGGCAACTTGATAACTGGAAGCCCATAGAGGGCTATGTTGAAAAAGGAAATATCCTCAGATAAAATCTGGAAGGAAGCTTTCTGAGAAACTGCTTAGTGTTCTGTTAATTCATCTCACAGAGTTACATCTGTATTTCGTTCTTCCCTTTGCTAGCCTTTTTTCTGTGGAATCTGAGAACAGATATTTCGGATCCCTTTGAAGACTATAGGGCAAAAGGAAATATCCTACGATAACAACGAGAAAGAAGCTTTCTGAGAAACTTCTTTGTCTTCTGTGAAATCAGCTCACAGAGTTACAGCTTTCCCCTCAAGAAGCTTTTCGCTAAGACGGTTCTTGTGGAATTTGCAAAGTGATATCTGGAAGCCCATAGAGGGCTAAGTTGAAAAAGGAAATATCCTCAGATGAAATCTGAAAAGAAGCTTTCTGTGAAACTGCTTAGTGTTCTGTTAATTCATCTCACAGAGTTACATCTGTATTTCGTGGATCTCTTTGCTAGCCTTATTTCTGTGGAATCTGAGAACAGATATTTCGGATCCCTTTGAAGACTATAGGGACAAAGGAAATATCCTCCGATAACAAAGAGAAAGAACCTTTCTGAGAAACTTCTTTGTGTTCTGTGATATCATCTCACAGTGTTACAGGTTACTACACCAGATGCCTTTCGCTAAAACAGTTCTTGTGGAATTAGCAAAGTGATATTTGGAAGCCCATAGAGGGCTATGGTGAAAAAGGAAATATCCTCAGATGAAATCTAGAAACAAGCTTACTGAGAAACTTCTTATTGTTATGTTAATTCATCTCACAGAGTTATATCTGTATTTCGAGGATCTCTTTGCTAGCCTTATTTCTATGGAAACTGAGAACACATATTTCGGATCCCTTTGAAGACTATAGGACCAAAGGAAATATCCCCCTATAATAAAGACAAAGAGGCTTTCTGAGAAAGTTCTTTGTGTTCTGTGAAATCATCTCACAGAGTTACAGCTTTCCCCACAAGATGCCTTTCGCTAAGACAGTTCTTGTGGAATTGGCTAAGTGATATCTGGAAGCCCATAGAGGGCTGTGTTGAAAAAGGAAATATCCCCAGATGAAATCTCGAAAGAAGCTTTCTGAGAAACTGCTTAGTGTTCTGTAATTCATCTCACAGAGTTACATCTGTATTTCGCAGATCTCTTTGCCAGCCTTATTTCTGTGGAATCTGAGAACAGATATTTCGGATCCCTTTGAACACTATAGGGCCAAAGAAATATCCTCCGATAACAAAGAGAAAGAAGCTTTCTGAGAAACTTCTTTGTGTTCTGTGAGATCATTTCACAGAGTTACAGCTTTCCCCTCAAGAAGCCTTTCGCTAGAACAGTTCTTGTGGAATTGGCTAAGTGATATTTGGAAGCCCATAAAGGGCTATGGTGAAAAAGGAAATATCCTCAGATGAAATCTGGAAAGAAGCTTTCTGAGAAACTGCTTAGTGTTCTGTTAATTCATCTCACAGAGTTACATCTGTATTTTTGGATCTCTTTGCTAGCCTTATTTCTGTGGAATCTGAGAAGAGATATTTCGTATCCCTTTGAAGACTATAGGGCCAAAGGAAATATCCTCCGACAACAAAGAGAAGGAAGCTTTCTGAGGAACTTCGTTATGTTCTGTGAAATCATCTCACAGAGTTACATCTTTCCCCTCAAGGAGCCTTTCGCTAAGACGGTTCTTGTGGAATTGGCAAAGTGATATTTGGAAGTCCATAGAGGGCTATGGTGAAAAAGGAAATATCCTCAGATGAAATCTGGAAAGAAGCCTTCTGAGAAACTGCTTAGTGTTCGGTTAATTCATCTCACAGAATTACATCTGTATTTCGTGGATCTCTTTGCTAGCCTTATTTCTGTGGAATCTGAGAACAGGTATTTCGGATCCCTTTGAAGACTATAGGGCGAAAGGCAATATCCTCCGATAACTAAGAGGAATAAGCTATCTGAGAAACTTCTTTGTCTTCTGTGAAACCATCTCACAGTGTTACAGCTTTCCCCACAAGAAGATTTCGCTAAGACCGTTCTTCTGGAATTGGCATAGTGATATTTGGAAGCTTATAGAGGGCTATGGTGAAAAAGGAAATATCCTCAGATGAAATCCGGAAAGAAGCTTTCTGAGAAACTGCTTAGTGTTCTGTTAATTCATCTCACAGTGTTACATCTGTATTTCGTGGATCTCTTTGCTAGCCTTATTTCTGTGGAATCTGAGAACAGATATTTCGGATCCCTTTGAAGACTATAGGGCCAAAGGAAATATCCTCCGATAACAACGAGAAAGAAGGTTTCTGAGAAACTTCGTTGTGTTCTGTGATATCAACTGACGGAGTTACAGCTTTGCCCTCAAGAAGCCTTTCGCTAAGACAGTTCTTGTGCAATTGGAGAAGTGATATTTGGAAGCACAGAGAGGGCTATGGTGAAACAGGAAACATCCTCAGATGAAATCTGGAAAGAAGCTTTCTGAGAAACTGCTTAGTGTTCTCTTAATTTATCTCACAGAGTTATATCTGTAATTCGTGGATCTGATTGCTAGCCTTATTTCTGTGGAGTCTGAGAACAGATATTTCGGATCCCGTTGAAGACTCCAGGGCGAAAGGAAATATCCTCGGATAACAAAGAGAAAGAAGCTTTCTGAGAAACTACTTTGTCTTCTGTGAAATCATCTCACAGAGTTAGAGCTTTCCCCTCAAGAAGCTTTTCGCTAAGACAGTTATTGTGGAATTGGCAAAGTGATATTTGGAAGCCCATAGTGGGCTATGGTGAAAAAGGAAATATTCTCAGATGAAATCTGGAAAGAAGCTTTCTTAGAAACGGCTTAGTGTTCTGTTAATTCATCTCACAGAGTTACATCTGTGTTTCGTGGATCTCTTTGCTAGCCTTTTTTCTGTGGAATTTGAGAACAGATATTTCGGATCCCTTTAAGACTGTTGGGCCAAAGGAAATATCCTCCGATAACAAAGAGAAAGAAGCTTTCTGAGAAACTTCTTGAGTTTTGTAAAATCATCTCAAAGAATTACAGCTTACCCCACAAGAGGCATTTCGCTAAGACAGTTCTTGTGGAGTTTGCAAAGTGATATTTGGAAGCCCATAGAGGGCTACGGTTGAAAATTAAATATCCTCATATGAAATCTGGAAAGAAGCTTTCTGAGAAACTGCTTAGTGTTCTGCTAATTCATCTCACCTAGTTACATCTGTATTTCGTGGTTCTCTTTGCTAGCCTTATTTCTGTGGAATCTGAGAACAGATATTTCGGATACCTTTGAAGACTACAGGGCCAAAGGAAATATCCTCCGATAACAAAGAGAAAGAAGCTTTCTGAGAAACTTCTTTGTGTTCTGTGAAATAAACTCACAGAGTTACAGCTTTCCCCTCAAGAAGACTTTCGCTAAGACAGTTCTTGTGGATTTGGCAAAGTGATATCTGGAACCCCTAGAGGGCTATGTTGAAAAAGGAAATATCATCAGATGAAATCTGGAAAGAAACTTTCTGAGAAACTGCTTAGTGTTCTGTTAATTCATCTCACAGAGTTACATCTGTATTTGGTGGATCTCTTTGCTAGCCTTATTTCTGTGGAATCTGAGAACACATATTTCTGATTCCTTTGAAGACTATAGGGACAAAGGAATTATCCTGTGATAACAAAGAGTAAGAAGCTTTCTGAGAAACTTCTTTGTGATCTGTGAAATCATCTCACAGAGTTACAGCTTTCCCTTCAAGGAGCCTTTCCCTAAGACAGTTCCTGTGGAATTGGCAAAGTGATATTTGGAAGCACATAGAGGGCTATGGCGAAAAAGGAAATATCCTCAGATGAGAAAATGCTTGGTGTTCTGATAATTCATCTCACAGAGTTACATCTGTATTTCGTGGATCTCTTTGCTAGCCTTATTTCTGTGGAATCTGGGAAAAGATATTTCGGATCCCTTTGAAGACTATAGGGCCAAAGGAAATATCCTCCGATAACAAAGAGAAAGAAGCTTTCCGAGAAACTTCTTTGTGTTCTATGAAATCATCTCACAGAGTTACCACATTCCCCTCAAGAAGCCTTTTGCTAAAACAGATTTTGTGGAATTGACAAAGTGATATTTGGAAGCCAGTAGAGGGCTATGGTGAAAAAGGAAATATCCTCAGATGAAATCTGGAAAGAAGCTTTCTGAGAAACTGCTTAGTGTTCTGTTAATTCAGTTCTAAGAGTTACATCTGTATTTCGTGGATCTCTTTGCTAGCCTTATTTCTGTGGAATCTGAGAACAGATATTTCGTATCCCTTTGGAGACTACAGGGACAAAGAAAATATCCTCCGATAACAAAGAAAAAGAAGCTTGTTGAGAAACTTCTTTGTCTTCTGTGAAATCATCTCACAGAGTTACAGCTTTCCCTTCAAGGAGCCTTTCGCTAAGATAGTTCTTGTGGAATTGGCAAAGTGATATTTGGAACCCCTAGAGGGCTATGGTGAATAAGGAAATATCCTCAGATGAAATCTGGAAAGAAGCTTTCTGAGAAACTGCTTAGTGTTCTGTTAATTCAACTCATAGAGTTACATCTGTATTTCGTGGATCTCTTTGCTAGCCTTATTTCTGTGGAATCTCAGAAAACATATTTCGGATCCCTTTGAAGACTATAGGGCCAAAGGATATATCCTTCAATAACAAAGAGAAAGAAGCTTTCTGAGAAACTACTTTGTGTTCTGTGAAATCATCTCACAGAGTTACAGCTTTCTCCTCAAGGAGTCTTTCGTTAAGACAGTTCTTGTGGAATTGGCAAAGTGATATTTGGAAGCCCATAGAGGGCTATGGTGAAAAAGGAAATATCCTCAGATGAAATCTGGAAAGAAGCTTTCTGAGAAAATGCTTAGTGTTCTGTTAATTCATCTCACAGAGTTACATCTGTATTTCGTGGATCTCCTTGCTAGCCTTATTACTGTGGAATCTGAGATCAGATATTTCGGATTCCTTTGAAGACTATAGGGCAAAAGGAAATATCCTCCGATAAAAAAGAGAAAAAGCTTTCTGAGAAACTACTTTGTGTTCTGTGAAATCACCTCACAGAGCTGCAGCTCTCCCCTCAAGGAGCCTTCCTCTAAGACAGTTCTTGTGGAATTGGCAAAGTGATATTTGGAAGCCCTAGAGGGCTATGGTGAAAAAGGAAATATCCTCAGATGAAATCTGGAAAGAAGCTTTCTGAGAAACTGCTTAGTGTTCTGTTAATTCATCTCACAGAGTTACATATGTATTTCGTGGATCTCTTTGGTAGCCTTATTTCTCTGGAATCTGAGAACAGATAATTCGGATCCCTTTGGATACTATAGGGCCAAAGGAAATATCCTCCGATAACAAAGAGAAAGAAGCTTTCTGAGAAACCTCTTTGTCTTCTGTGAAATCATCTCACAGAGTTACAGCTTTCTCCTCAAGGGGCCTTTCGCTAAGACAGTTCTTGTGGAATTGGCAAAGTGATATTTTGAAGCCCTTATAGGGCTACGGTAAAAAAGAAAATATCCTCAGAATAAATCTGGAAAGAAGCTTTCTGAGAAACTTCTAGTGTTCTGTTAATTCATCTCACAGAGTTACATCTGTATTTCGTGGATCTCTTTGCTAGCCTTATTTCTGTGGAATCTGAGAAGAGATATTTCGGATCCCTTTGAAGACTATAGGGCCAAAGGAAATATCCTCCGATAACAAAGAGAAAGAAGCTTTCTGAGAAACTTCCTTGTGTTCTGTGAAATCATCTCACAGAGTTACAGTTTTCTCCTCAAGAAGCCTTTCGCTAAGACAGTTTTTGTGGAATTGGCAAAGTGATATTTGGAGGCCAGGAGAGGGCTATGGTGAAAAAGGAAATATCCTCAGATGAAATCTGGAAAGAAGCTTTCTGAGAAACTGCTTAGTGTTCTGTTAATTCATCTCACAGAGTTACATCTGTATTTCGTGGATCTCTTGGCTAGCCTTATTTCTTTGGATTCTGAGAACAGATATTTCGGATCCCTTGCAGATTATAGGGCCAAAGAAAATATCCTCAGATAACAAAGAGAAAGAAGCTTGCTGAGAAACTTCTTTGTCTTCTGTGAAATCATCTCACAGATCTACAGCTCTCCCCTCAAGGAGCCTTTCGCTTAGACAGTTCTTGTGGAATTGGCAAAGTGATATTTGGAAGCCCATAGAGGTCTATGGTGAAAAAGGAAATATCCTCAGATGAAATCGGGAAAGAAGCTTTCTCAGAAAATGCTTAGTGTTCTGTTAATTCATCTCACAGAGTTACATCTGTATTTCGTGGATCTCTTTGCTAGCCTTATTTCTGTGGAATCTGAGAACAGATATTTCGGATCCCTTTGAAGACTATAGGGCCAAAGGAAATATCCTCCGATAACAAAGAGAAAGAAGCTATCTGAAAAACTTCTTTGTGTTCATTGAAATCATCTCACAGAGTTACAGCTTACCCCTCAAGAAGCTTTTCGCTAAGACAGTTCTTGTGGAAATGGCAAAGTGATATTTGGAAGCCCATAGAGGGCTATGGTGAAAAAGGAAATTTCCTCAGATGAAATCTGGAAAGAAGCTTTCTGAGAAACGGCTTAGTGTTCTATTAATTCATCTCACAGAATTACATCTGTATTTCGTGGATCTCTTTACTATCCTTATTTCTGTGGAATCTCAGATCAGATATTTCGGATCTCTTTGAAGACTATAGAGCAAAAGCATATATCCTCCGATAACAAAGAGAAAAAACTTTCTGAGAAACTACTTTGTGTTCTGTGAAATCATCTCACAGAGTAACAGCTCTCCCCTCAAGGATCCTTTCGCTAGAAAAGTTCTTGGGGAATTGGCAAAGGGATATTTGGAAGCCCATAGAGGGCTATGGTGAAAAAGGAAATATCCTCTGATGAAATCTGGAAAGAAGCTTTCTGAGAAACTGCTTAGTGTTCTGTTAATTCATCTCACATAGTTACATCTGTATTTCGTGGATCTCTTTGCTAGCCTTATTTCTGTGGGATCTGAGAAGTGATATTTCGGTTCCCTTTGAAGACTCTAGGGCCACTGGAAATATCCTCCGATTACAAAGAGAAAGAAGCTTTCTGAGAAACTTCTCGGTGTTCTGTGAAATCATCTCACAGAGTTATAGCTTACCCCTCAAGAAGACTTTCGCTAAGACAGTTCTTGTGTAATTGGCACAGTAATATTTTGAAGCCCATAGAGGGTTATGGTGAAAAAGAAAATATCCTCAGATGAAATCTGGAAAGAAGATTTCTGAGAAACTGCTTAGTGTTCTGTTAATTCCTCTCACAGAGTTACATCTGTATTTCGTGGATCTCTTTGCTAGTCTTATTTCTGTGAATCTGAGAACTGATATTTCGGATCCCTTTGAAGACTATAGGGACAAAGGCCACATCCTCCTAAACAAAGAGAAAGAAGCTTTCTGAGAAACTTCTTTGTGTTCTGCGAAATCATCTCACAGAGTTACAGCTTACCCCACAAGAAGCATTTCGCTGAGACAGTTCTTGTGGAATTTGCAAAGTGATATTTGGAAGCCCATACAGGCCTATGGTGATAAAGGAAATATCCTCAGATGAAATCTGGAAAGAAGCTTTCTGAGAAACTGCATAGTGTTCTGATAATTCATCTCACAGAATTACATCTGTATTTCGTGAATCTCTTTGCTAGCCTTATTTCTGTGGAATCTGAGAACAGATATTTCGGATCAATTTGAAGACTATAGGGCCAAAGAAATATACTCAGATAACAAAGGCAAAGAAGCTTTCTGAGAAACTTCTTTGTGTTCTGTGAAATCATCTCACAGAGTTACAGCTTTCCAATCAAGGAGCCTTAATCTAAGACAGTTCTTGTGGAATTGGCAAAGTGATGTTTGGAAGCCCATATAGGGCTAAGGTGAAGAAGGAAATATCCTCAGATGAAATCTGGAAAGAAGCTTTCTGAGAATCTACTTAGTGATCTGTTAATTCATCTCACAGAGTTACATCTGTATTTCGTGGATCTCTTTGCTAGCCTTATTACTGTGGAATCTGAGATCAGATATTTCGGATTCTTTGAAGACTATAGGGCCAAAGGAAATATCCTCCGATAACAAAGGGAAAGAAGCATACAGAGAAAGTTCTTTGTGTTCTCTGAAATCATCTCACAGAATTACAGATTTCCCCTCAAGAAGCCTTTCGCTAAGACAGTTCTTGTGGAATTGGCAAAGTGATATTTGGAGCCCATAGAGGGCTAAGGTGAAAAAGGAAATATCCTTACATGAAATCTGGAAAGAAGATTTCTGAGAAACTGCTCTGTGATGTGTGACTTCCCCTCACAGAGTTACGTCTTTATTTCGTGGATCTCTTTGCTAGCCTTATTTCTATGGAACCTAAAAACAGATATTTCGGATCCCTTTGAAGACTATAGTGCCAAAGGAAATATCCTCAGGTAACAAATAGAAAGAAGCTTTCTGAGAAACTTCTTTGTGTACTGTGAAATCACCTCACAGACTTACAGCTTTCCCCTCAAGAATCCTTTCACTAAGACAGTTCTTCTGGAATTGGAAAAGTGATATTTGGAAGCCCATAGAGGACATGGTGAAAAAGGAAATATCCTCAGATGAAATCTGGAAAGAAGCTTTCTGAGAAACTGCTTAGTGTTCTGTTAATTCATCTCACAGAGTTACATATGTATTTCGTGGATCTCTTTGGTAGCCTTATTTCTCTGGAATCTGAGAACAGATAATTCGGATCCCTTTGGATACTATAGGGCCAAAGGAAATATCCTCCGATAACAAAGAGAAAGAAGCTTTCTGAGAAACCTCTTTGTCTTCTGTGAAATCATCTCACAGAGTTACAGCTTTCTCCTCAAGGGGCCTTTCGCTAAGACAGTTCTTGTGGAATTGGCAAAGTGATATTTTGAAGCCCTTATAGGGCTACGGTAAAAAAGGAAATATCCTCAGAATAAATCTGGAAAGAAGCTTTCTGAGAAACTTCTAGTGTTCTGTTAATTCATCTCACAGAGTTACATCTGTATTTCGTGGATCTCTTTGCTAGCCTTATTTCTGTGGAATCTGAGAAGAGATATTTCGGATCCCTTTGAAGACTATAGGGCCAAAGGAAATATCCTCCGATAACAAAGAGAAAGAAGCTTTCTGAGAAACTTCCTTGTGTTCTGTGAAATCATCTCACAGAGTTACAGTTTTCTCCTCAAGAAGCCTTTCGCTAAGACAGTTTTTGTGGAATTGGCAAAGTGATATTTGGAGGCCAGGAGAGGGCTATGGTGAAAAAGGAAATATCCTCAGATGAAATCTGGAAAGAAGCTTTCTGAGAAACTGCTTAGTGTTCTGTTAATTCATCTCACAGAGTTACATCTGTATTTCGTGGATCTCTTGGCTAGCCTTATTTCTTTGGATTCTGAGAACAGATATTTCGGATCCCTTGCAGATTATAGGGCCAAAGAAAATATCCTCAGATAACAAAGAGAAAGAAGCTTGCTGAGAAACTTCTTTGTCTTCTGTGAAATCATCTCACAGATCTACAGCTCTCCCCTCAAGGAGCCTTTCGCTTAGACAGTTCTTGTGGAATTGGCAAAGTGATATTTGGAAGCCCATAGAGGTCTATGGTGAAAAAGGAAATATCCTCAGATGAAATCGGGAAAGAAGCTTTCTCAGAAAATGCTTAGTTTTCTGTTAATTCATCTCACAGAGTTACATCTGTATTTCGTGGATCTCTTTGCTAGCCTTATTTCTGTGGAATCTGAGAACAGATATTTCGGATCCCTTTGAAGACTATAGGGCCAAAGGAAATATCCTCCGATAACAAAGAGAAAGAAGCTATCTGAAAAACTTCTTTGTGTTCATTGAAATCATCTCACAGAGTTACAGCTTACCCCTCAAGAAGCTTTTCGCTAAGACAGTTCTTGTGGAAATGGCAAAGTGATATTTGGAAGCCCATAGAGGGCTATGGTGAAAAAGGAAATTTCCTCAGATGAAATCTGGAAAGAAGCTTTCTGAGAAACGGCTTAGTGTTCTATTAATTCATCTCACAGAGTTACATCTGTATTTCGTGGATCTCTTTACTATCCTTATTTCTGTGGAATCTCAGATCAGATATTTCGGATCTCTTTGAAGACTATAGAGCAAAAGCATATATCCTCCGATAACAAAGAGAAAAAACTTTCTGAGAAACTACTTTGTGTTCTGTGAAATCATCTCACAGAGTAACAGCTCTCCCCTCAAGGATCCTTTCGCTAGAAAAGTTCTTGGGGAATTGGCAAAGGGATATTTGGAAGCCCATAGAGGGCTATGGTGAAAAAGGAAATATCCTCTGATGAAATCTGGAAAGAAGCTTTCTGAGAAACTGCTTAGTGTTCTGTTAATTCATCTCACATAGTTACATCTGTATTTCGTGGATCTCTTTGCTAGCCTTATTTCTGTGGGATCTGAGAAGTGATATTTCGGTTCCCTTTGAAGACTCTAGGGCCACTGGAAATATCCTCCGATTACAAAGAGAAAGAAGCTTTCTGAGAAACTTCTCGGTGTTCTGTGAAATCATCTCACAGAGTTATAGCTTACCCCTCAAGAAGACTTTCGCTAAGACAGTTCTTGTGTAATTGGCACAGTAATATTTTGAAGCCCATAGAGGGTTATGGTGAAAAAGAAAATATCCTCAGATGAAATCTGGAAAGAAGATTTCTGAGAAACTGCTTAGTGTTCTGTTAATTCCTCTCACAGAGTTACATCTGTATTTCGTGGATCTCTTTGCTAGTCTTATTTCTGTGAATCTGAGAACTGATATTTCGGATCCCTTTGAAGACTATAGGGACAAAGGCCACATCCTCCTAAACAAAGAGAAAGAAGCTTTCTGAGAAACTTCTTTGTGTTCTGCGAAATCATCTCACAGAGTTACAGCTTACCCCACAAGAAGCATTTCGCTGAGACAGTTCTTGTGGAATTTGCAAAGTGATATTTGGAAGCCCATACAGGCCTATGGTGATAAAGGAAATATCCTCAGATGAAATCTGGAAAGAAGCTTTCTGAGAAACTGCATAGTGTTCTGATAATTCATCTCACAGAATTACATCTGTATTTCGTGAATCTCTTTGCTAGCCTTATTTCTGTGGAATCTGAGAACAGATATTTCGGATCAATTTGAAGACTATAGGGCCAAAGAAATATACTCAGATAACAAAGGCAAAGAAGCTTTCTGAGAAACTTCTTTGTGTTCTGTGAAATCATCTCACAGAGTTACAGCTTTCCAATCAAGGAGCCTTAATCTAAGACAGTTCTTGTGGAATTGGCAAAGTGATGTTTGGAAGCCCATATAGGGCTAAGGTGAAGAAGGAAATATCCTCAGATGAAATCTGGAAAGAAGCTTTCTGAGAATCTACTTAGTGATCTGTTAATTCATCTCACAGAGTTACATCTGTATTTCGTGGATCTCTTTGCTAGCCTTATTACTGTGGAATCTGAGATCAGATATTTCGGATTCTTTGAAGACTATAGGGCCAAAGGAAATATCCTCCGATAACAAAGGGAAAGAAGCATACAGAGAAAGTTCTTTGTGTTCTCTGAAATCATCTCACAGAATTACAGATTTCCCCTCAAGAAGCCTTTCGCTAAGACAGTTCTTGTGGAATTGGCAAAGTGATATTTGGAGCCCATAGAGGGCTAAGGTGAAAAAGGAAATATCCTTACATGAAATCTGGAAAGAAGATTTCTGAGAAACTGCTCTGTGATGTGTGACTTCCCCTCACAGAGTTACGTCTTTATTTCGTGGATCTCTTTGCTAGCCTTATTTCTATGGAACCTAAAAACAGATATTTCGGATCCCTTTGAAGACTATAGTGCCAAAGGAAATATCCTCAGGTAACAAATAGAAAGAAGCTTTCTGAGAAACTTCTTTGTGTACTGTGAAATCACCTCACAGACTTACAGCTTTCCCCTCAAGAATCCTTTCACTAAGACAGTTCTTCTGGAATTGGAAAAGTGATATTTGGAAGCCCATAGAGGACATGGTGAAAAAGGAAATATCCTCAGATGAAATCTGGAAAGAAGCTTTCTGAGAAACGGCTTAGTGTTCTCTTAATTCATCTCACAGAGTTACATCTGCATTTCGTGGATCTATTTGCAAACCTTATTTCTGTGGAATCTGAGAACAGATATTTCGGATCCCTTTGAAGACTATAGGGCCAAAGGAAAATACCTCTGATAACAAACAGAAAGAAGCTTTCTGAGAAACTACTTTGTGTTCTGGGAAATTATCTCACAGAGTTACAGCTCTCCCCTCAAGGAGCCTTTCGCTAGAACAGTTCTTGTGGAATTGGCAAAGTGATATTTGGAAGCCCATAGAGGGCTATGGTGAAAAAGGAAATATCCTCAGATGAAATCTGGAAAGAAGCTTTCTGAGAAACTGCTTAGTGTTCTCTTAATTCACCTCACAGAGTTACATCTGAATTTCGTGGATATCTTTGCTACCCTTATTGCTGTTGAATCTGAGAACAGATATTTCGGATCCCTTTGGAGACTATAGGGCCAAAGGAAATATCCTCCGATAACAAAGAGAAAGAAGCTATCTGAGAAACTTCTTTGTGTTCTGTGAAATCATCTCACAGAATAACAGCTTACCACACAAGAAGCCTTTCGCAAGACAGTTCTTGTGGATTTGGCAAAGTGATATTTGGAAGCCCGTAGAGGTCTATGGTGAAAAAGGAAATATCCTCCGATGAAATCTGGAAAGAAGCTTTCTGAGAAACTGCTTAGTGTTCTGTTAATTCATCTCACATAGTTACATCTGTATTTCGTGGATCTCTTTGCTAGCCTTATTTCTGTGGGATCTGAGAACAGATATTTCGGATTCCTTTGAAGACTCTAGGTCCAATGGAAATATCCTCCGATAACAAATAGAAAGAAGCTTTTTGAGAAACTTCTTTGTGTTCTGTGATATCATCTCACAGAGTTACAGCTTTCCCCTCAAGGAGCCTTTCGCTAAGACAGATGTTGTGGAATTGGCAAAGTGATATTTGGAAGCCCATAGAGGGCTATGTTGAAAAAGGAAATATCCTCAGATGAAATCTGGAAAGAAGCTTTCTGAGAAACTGCTTAGTGTTCTGTTAATTCATCTCACAAAGTTACATCTGTATTTGGCGGATCTCTTTGCTAGCCTTATATCTGTGGATTCTCAGACAGATAGTTCGGACCCTTTGAGACTCTAGGGCCAAAGGAAATATCCTCCGATAACAAAGAGAAAGAAGCTTTCTGAGAAACTTCTTTGTGTTCGGTGACATCATCTCACAGATTTACAGCTTTCCCCTCAAGGAGCCTTTCGCTAAGACAGTTCTTGTGGAATTGGCAAAGAGATATTTGAAAGCCCACAGAGGGCTATGGTGAAAAAGGTAATATCCTCAGATGAAATCTGGAAAGAAGCTTTCTGAGAAACTGCTTAGTGTTCTGTTAATTCGTCTCACATAGTTACATCTGTATTTCGTGGATCTCTTTGCTAGCCTTATTTCTGTGGGATCTGAGAACAGATATTTCGGATTCCTTTGAATACTCTAGGGCCAATGGAAATATCCTCCGATAACAAAGAGAAAGAAGCTTTCTGAGAAATTTCTCTGTGTTCTGTGAAATCATCTCACAGAGTTACAGCTTACCCCTCAAGAAGACTTTCGTTAAGACAGTTCTTCTGGAATTGGCAAAGTGATATTTGGAAGCCCTTATAGGGCTATGGTGAAAAAGGAAATTTCCTCAGATGAAATCTGGAAAGAAGCTTTCTGAGAAACAGATTACTGTTCTGTTAATTCATCTCACAGAGTTACGTCTCTATTGTGTGGATGTCTTTGCTAGTCTTTTTTCTATGGAATCTGAGAACAGATATTTCAGATCCCTTTAAAGACAATAGGGCCAAAGGAAATATCCTCCGATAAAAAAGAGAAAGATGCTTTCCGAGAAACTTCTTTGTGTTCTGTGAAATCATCTCACAGATTTACAGCTTTCTCCTCAAAAAGCCTTTTGCCAAGACAGTTCTTGTGGAATTGGCAAAGTGATATTTGGAAGCCCATAGAGGGCTATGGTGAAAAATGAAATATCCTCAGATGAAATCTGGAAAGAAGCTTTATGAGAAACTGCTTAGTTTTCTGTTAATTCATCTCACAGAGTTTCATCTCTATTTCTTGCATCTCTTTGTTAGACTTACTTCTGTGGAATCTGGGAACAGATATTTCGGATCCCTTAGAAGACTATAGGGCCAAAGAGGGCTATGATGAAAAAGGAAATATCCTCAGATGGAATCTGGAAAGAAGCTTTCTGAGTAACTGCTTACTGTTCTGTTAATTCATCTCACCGAGTTACATCTGTATTTCGTGTATCTCTTTGCTAGCCTTATTTCTGTGGAATCTGAGAACAGAAATTTCGGATCCCTTTGAAGACTATAGGGCCAGAGGAAATATCCTCCGATGAAAAAGAGAAAGAAGCTTTATGAGAAACTTCTTTGTGTTCTGTGAAATCATTTCACAGAGTAACAGGTTTCCCCTCAAGAAGCCTTTCGCTAAGACAGTTCTTCTGGAATTGGCAAAGTGATATTTGGAAGCCCATAGAGGGCTATGTTGATATAGGAAATATCCTCAGATGAAATCTGGAAAGAAGCATTCAGAGAAACTGCATAGTGTTCTGTTAATTCACCTCACAGAGTTACATTTGTATATCGTGGATCTCTTTGCTAGCCTTATTTCTTTGGAATCTGAGATCAGATATTTCGGATCCCTTTGAAGACTATAGGGCCAAAGATGGATATGGTGAAAAAGGATATATCCTCAGATGAAATCTGGGAAGAAGCTTTCTGAGAAACTGTTTAGTGTTCTGTTAATTCATCTCACAGAGTTACATCTGTATTTCGCGGATCTCCTTGCTAGCCTTATTTCTGTGGGATCTGAGAACAGATATTTCGGATCCCTTTTAAGACTATAGGGCCGAAGGAAATATCCTCCGATAACAAAGAGAAAGAACCTTTCTGAGAAACTTCTTTGTGTTCTGTGAAATCATATCACAGAGTTACAGCTTTCCGCTCAAGGAGCCTTTCGCTAAGACAGTTCTTGTGGAATTGGCAAAGTGATATTTGGAAGCCCAAAGAGGGCTATGTTGAAAAAGGAAATATCCTCAGATGAAATCTGGAAAGAAGCTTTCTGAGAAAATGCTTAGGGTTCTGTTAATTCATCTCACAGAGTTACATCTATATTTCGTGGATCTCCTTGCTAGCCTTATTTCTGTGGAATCTGAGAACAGATATTTCGGAACCCTTTGAAGACTATAGGGCCAAAGGAAATATCCTCCGATAACAAGAGAGAGAAGCTTTCTGAGAAACTTCTATGTGTTCTGTGAAATCATCTCACAGAGTTTTAGCTTTCCCCTTAAGAAGCCTTTCGCTAAGACAGTTCTTTTGGAATTCGCAAAGCGATATCTGGAAGCCCATAGAGGGCTATGGTGAAAAAGGAAATATCCTCAGATGAAATCGCGAAAGAAGCTTTCTGAGAAAGTACTTAGTGATCTGTTAATTCATCTCTCAGAGTTACATCTGCATTTCGTGGATCTGTTTGCTAGCCTATTTCTGTGGAATCTGAGAACAGATATTTCGGATCCCTTTGAAGACTATAAGGCCAAAGAGGGCTAGGAGGAAAAAGGAAATATCCTCAGATGGAATCTGGAAAGAAGCTTTCTGAGAAACTCCTTACTGTTCTGTTAATTCATCTCACAAAGTTACATCTGTATTTCGTGGATCTCTTTGCTAGCCTTATTTCTGTGGAATCTGAAAACAGAAAATTCGGATCCCTTTGAAGACTATAGGGACAAAGGAAATATCCTCCGATAACAAAGAGAAAGAAGCTTTCTGAGAAACTTCTTTGTGTTCTGTGAAATCATCTCACTGAGTAACAGGTTTCCGCTCAAGAAGCCTTTCGCTAAGACAGTTCTTGTGGAATTGGCAAAGTGATATTTGGAAGCCCATAGAGGTCTATGTAGATATAGGAAATATCCTCATATGAAATCTGGAAAGAAGTTTTCAGAGAAACTGCATAGTGTTCTGTTAATTCATCTCACAGAGTTACATCTGTATTTCGTGGATCTCTTTGCTAACTTTATATCTGTGGAATCTGAGAACAGATATTTCGGATCCCTTTGAAGACTATAGGGCCAAAGGAAGTATGCTCCGATAACAAAGAGAAAGAAGCTTCCTGAGAAACTTCTTTGTCTTCTGGGAAATCATCTCACAGAGTTACAGCTTTCCCCTCAAGGAGCCTTTCGCTAAGACAGTTCTTGTGGAATTGGCAAAGTGATATTTGGAAGCCCATAGAGGGCTATGCTGAAAAAGGAATTATCCTCAGATGAGAAACTGCTTAGTGTTCTGTTTATTCATCTCACAGAGTTACATCTGTATTTCGTGGATCTCTTTGCTAGCCTTATTTCTGTGGAATCTGAGAACAGATATTTCGGATCCCTTTGAAGACTATAGGGCCAAAGGAAATATCCTCCGATAACAAAGAGAAAGAAGCTATCTGAAAAACTTCTTTGTGTTCAGTGAAATCATCTCACAGAGTTACAGCTTACCCCTAAGAAGCCTTTCGCTAAGACAGTTCTTGTGGAATTGGCAAAGTGATATTTGGAAGCCCATAGAGGGCTATGGTGAAAAAGGAAATAACCTCAGATGAAATCTGGAAAGAAGCTCTCTGAGAAACTGCTTAGTGTTCTGTTAATTCCTCTCACAGAGTTACATCTGTATTTCGTGGATCTCTTTGCTAACCTTATGTCTGTGGAATCTGAGAACAGATATTTCGGATCCCTTGAAGACTATAGGGCCAAAGGAAATATCCTCCGATAAAAAAGAGAAAGAAGCTTTCTGAGAAACTTCTTTGTGTTCTGTGAAATCATCTCACAGAGTTACACCTTTCCCCTCAAGGAGCCTTTCGGTAAGACAGTTCTTGTGGAATAGGCAAAGTGATATATGGAAGCCCATAGAGGGCTATGGTGAAAAAGGAAATATCCTCAGATGAGAAACTGCTTAGTGTTCTGTTAATTCATCTCACAGAGTTACATCTGTATTTCGTGGATCTCTTTGCTAGCCTTATTTCTGTGGAATCTGGGAACAGATATTTCGGATCCCTTCGAAGACTATAGGGCCAAAGGAAATATCCTCCGATAAAAAAGAGAAAGAAACTTTCTGAGAAACTTCTTTGTGATCTGTGAAATCATCTCACAGAGTTACAGCTCTCCCCTCAAGGAGCTTTTCGCTAAGACAGTTCTTGTGGAATTGGCGAAATGATATTTGGAAGCCCTTAGAGGTCTATGGTGAAAAAGGAAATATCCTCAGATGAAATCTGGAAAGAAGCTTCCTGAGAAACTGCTTAGTGATCTCTTAATTCATGTCACATAGTTACATCTGTATTTCGTGAATCACTTTGCTAGCCTTATCTCTGTGGAATATGAGAAGAGATATTTCGGATCCCTTTGAAGACTCTAATGCCAAAGGAAATATCCTCCTAAACAAAGAGAAAGAAGCTTTCTGAGAAACTCCTATGTGTTCTGCGAAATCATCTCACAGAGTTACAGCTTACCCCACAAGAAGCATTTGGCTAAGACAGTTCTTGTGGAATTTGCAAAATGATATTTGGAAGCCCATAGAGGGCTATGGTGAAAAAGGAAATATCCTCAGATGAAATCAGGAAAGAAGCTTTCTGAGAAACTGCTTAGTGTTCTGTTAATTCATCTCACAGAGTTACATCTGTATTTCGTGGATCTATTTGTTAGCCTTATTTCTGTGGAATCTCAGAACAGATAATTCGGATCCCTTTGAAGACATTAGGGCCAAAGGAAACATCCTCCGATAACAAAGAGAAAGAAGCTTTCTGAGAAACTTCTTTGTGTTCTGCGAAATCATCTCACAGAGTTACAGCTTTCCCCTCAAGAAGACTTTCCCTAAGAGAGTTCTTGTGGAATTGGCAAAGTGATATTTGGAAGCCCATCGAGGGCTACGATGAAAAAGGAAATATCCTCAGATGAGAAACTGCTTAGTGTTCTCTTAATTCATCTCACAGAGTTACATCTGTATTTCGTGGATCTCTTTGCTAGCCTTATTTCTGTGGAATCTGAGAACACATATTTCGGATCCCATTGAAGACTATAGGGCCAAAGGATATATCCTTCAATAACAAAGAGAAAGAAGCTTTCTGAGAAACTACTTTGTGTTCTGTGAAATCATCTCACAGAGTTTCAGCTTTCCCTTAAGGAGCCTTTCGCTAAGACAGTTCTTGTGGATTTGGCAAAGTGATATTTGGAAGCCCATATAGGGCTATGGTGGAAAAGGAAATATCCTCAGATAAAATCTGGAAAGAAGTTTTCTGTGAAACTGCTTAGTGTTCTGTTAATTCATCTCACAGAGTTACATCTGTATTTCGTGGATCTCTCTGCTAGCCTTATTTCTGTGGAATCTGAGAATAGATATTTCGGATCCCTTCGGATACTGTGGGGCCAAAGGAAATATGCTCCGATAACAAAGAGAAAGAAGCTTTCTGAGAAACTTCTTTGTGTTTTTTGAAATCATCTCACAGTGTTACAGCTTACCCCAAAAGAAGCATTTCGCTAAGACACTTCTTCTGGAATTGTCAAAGTGATATTTAGAATCCCTACAGGGCTATGGTGAAAAAGGAAATATCGTCAGATGAAAACTAGAAAGAAGCATTCTGAGAAACTGCTTAGTGATCTGTTAATTCATATCACCGAGTTACATCTGTATTTCACGGATCACTTTGCTAACCTTATTTCTGTGAAATATGAGAACAGATATTTCGGATCCCTTTGAAGACTATAGGGCCAAAGGAAATATCCTCCGATAACAAAGAGAAAGAAGCTTTCTGAGAAACTTCTTTGTGTTCTGTGAAATCATCTCACAGAGTTACAGCTTCCCCTCAAGGAGCCTTAAGCTAAGACAGTTCTTGTGGAATTGGAAAAGTGATATTTGGAAGCCCATAGAGGGCTATGGTGAAAAAGGAAATATCCTCAGATGAAATCTGGAAAGAAGCTTTCTGAGAAACTGCTTAGCTTTCTGTTAATTCATCTCACAGAGTTACATCTGTATTTCGTGGATCTCTTTGCTAGCCTTATTTCTGTGGAATCTCAGAACAGATAATTCGGATCCAATTGAAGACAATAGCGCCAAAGGAAACATCCTCCGATAACAAAGAGAAAGAAGCTTTCTGAGAAACTTCTTTGTGTTCTGTGAAATCATCTCACAGAGTTACAGCTTTCCCCTCAAGAAGCCTTTCCCTAAGAGAGTTCTTGTGGAATTGGCAAAGTGATATTTGGAAGCACATCGAGGGCTACGGTGAAAAAGGAAATATCCTCAGATGAGAAACTGCTTAGTGTTCTGTTAATTCATCTCACAGAGTTACATCTGTATTTCGTGGATCTCTTTGCTAGCCTTATTTCTGTGGAATCTGAGAACAGATATTTCGGATCCCTTTGAAGACTATAGGGCCAAAGTATATATCCTTCAATAACAAAGAGAAAGAAGCTTTCTGAGAAACTACTTTGTGTTCTGTGAAATCATCTCACAGAGTTACAGCTTTCCCCTTAAGGAGCCTTTCGCTAAGACAGTTATTGTGGATTTTGCAAAGTGATATTTGGAAGCCCATAGAGGGCTATGGTGGAAAAGGAAATATCCTCAGATGAAATCTGGATAGAAGCTTTCTGAGAAACTGCTTAGTGTTCTGTTAATTCATCTCACAGAGTTACATCTGTATTTCGTGCATGTCTTTGCTAGCCTTATTTCTGAGGAATCTGAGAACAGATATTTCGGATCCCTTCGGATACTATGGGTCCAAAGGAAATATGCTCCGATAACAAAGTGAAAGAAGCTTTTTGAGAAACTCCTTTGTGTTGTGTGAAATCATCTCACTGTGTTACAGCTTACCCCAAAAGAAGCATTTCGCTAAGACACTTCTTGTGGAATTGGCAAAGTGATATTTGGAAGCCCTAGAGGGCTATGGTGAAAAAGGAAATATCCTCAGATGAAATCTGGAAAGAAGCTTTCTGAGAAACTGCTTAGTGTTCCATTAATTCATATCACCGAGTAACATCTGTATCTCGTGGATCTCTTTGCTAGCCTTATATTTGTGGAATCTGAGAACAGATATTTCGGATCCCTTTGAAGACTCTAGGGCCAAAGGAAATATCCTCCGATAAAAAAGAGAAAGAAGCTTTCTGATAAACTTCTTTGTGTTCTGTGAAATCACCTCACAGAGTTACAGCTTTCCCCTCAAGGAGCCTTTCGCTAAGACAGTTCTTGTGGAATTTCAAAGTGATATATGGAAGCCCATAGAGGGCTATGGTGAAAAAGGAAATATCCTCAGATGAAATCTGTAAAGAAGCTTTCTGAGAAACTGCTTAGCTTTCTGTTAATTCATCTCACAGAGTTACATCTGTATTTCGTGGATCTTTTTGCTAGCCTTATTTCTGTGGAATCTGAGAACAGATATTTCGGATCCCTTTGAAGACTATAGGGTCAAAGGCAATATCCTCCTAAACAAAGAGAAAGAAGCTTTGTGAGAAACTTCTTTGTGATCTGCGAAATCATCTCACAGAATTACACCTTACCCCACAAGAAGCATTTCGCTAAGACAGTTCTTGTGGAATTTGCAAAGTGATATTTGGAAGCCCGTAGAGGGCTATGGTGAAAAAGGAAATATCCTCAGATGAAATCTGGAAAGAAGCTTTCTGAGAAACTGCTTGGTGTTCTGTTAATTCATCTCACAGTGTTACATCTGTATTTCGTCGATCTCTTTGCTAGCCTTATTTCTGTGGATTCTGAGATAAGATATTTCGGATCCCTTTGAAGACTATAGGGCAAAAGGAAATATCCTCCGATAACAAAGAGAAAAATTTTCTGAGAAACTACTTTGTGTTCTGTGAAATCATCTCACAGAGTTACAACTTTCCCCTCAAGAAGCCTTTCGCTAAGATAGTTCTTGAGGAATTGGAAAAGTGATATTTGGAAGCCCATATAGGGCTAAGGTGAAAAAGGAAATATCCTTAGATGAAATCTGGAAAGAAACTTTATGAGAAACTGCTTAGTGTTCTATTAATTCATCTCACAGAGTTACATCTGTATTTCGTAGATCTCTTTGCTAGCCTTATTTCTGTGGAATCTGAGAACAGATATTTCGGATCCCTTTGAAGATTATAGGGCCAAAGGATATATCCTTCAATAACAAAGAGAAAAAAGCTTTCTGAGAAACTACTTTTTGTTCTGTGAAATCATCTCACAGAGTTACAGCTTTCCCCTCAAGATCCTTTCGCTAAGACAGTTCTTGTGGAATTGGCAAAGTGATGTTTGGAAGCCCATATAGGGCTATGGTTGAAAAGGAAATATCCTCAGATGATATCTGGAAAGAAGCTTTCTGAGAAACTGCTTAGTGTTCTGTTAATTCATCTCACAGCGTTACATCTGTATTTCGTGCATCTCTTTGCTTGCTTTATTTCTGTGTAATCTGAGAACAGATATTTCGGATCCCTTTGAAGACTATAGGGCCAAAGGAAATATCCTCCGATAACAAAGAGAAAGAAGCTTTCTGAGAAACTGCTTTGTGTTCTGTGAAATCATCTCACAGAATTACAGCTTACCTCACAAGACGCATTTCGCTAAGACAGTTCTTGGGGAATTGGCAAAGTGATATATGGAAGCCGTTAGAGGGCTAAGGTGAGAAAGGAAATATCCAGAGATGAAATCTGGAAAGAAGCTTTCTGAGAAACTGCTTAGTGTTCTGTTAATTCACCTCACAGAGCTACATCTGTATTTCGTGGATCTCTTTGCTAGCCTTATTTCTGTGGAATATGAGAACAGATATTTCGGATCCCTTTGGAGACTATAGGGCCAAAGGAAATATCCTCCGATAACAAAGAGAAAGAAGCTTTCTGAGAAACTTCTTTGTGTTCTGTGAAATCATCTCACAGAGTTACAGCTTTCCCCTCAAGAAGCCTTTCGCTAAGACAGTTCTTGTGGAATTGGCAAAGTGATATTTGGAAGCCCATAGAGGGCTATGGTGAAAAAGGAAATATCCTCAGATGAAATCTGGAAAGAAGCTTTCTGAGAAACTGCTTAGTGTTCTGTTAATTCATCTCACAGAGTTACATCTGTATTTCGTGGATCTCTTTGCTAGCCTTATTTCTGTGGAATCTGAGAACAGATAATTCGGACCCTTTGAAGACTATAGGGCCAAAGGAAACATCCTCCGAAAACAAAGAGAAAGAAGCTTTCTGAGAAACTTCTTTGTCTTCTGTGAAATCATCTCACAGAGTTACAGCTTTCCCCTCAAGAAGCCTTTCCGTAAGTCATTTCTTGTTGAATTGGCAAAGTGATATTTGGAAGCCCATAGAGGGCTATGGTGAAAAAGGAAATATCCTCAGATGAGAAACTACTTAGTGTTCTGTTAATTCATCTCACAGAGTTACATCTGTATTTCGTGGATCTCTTTGGTTGCCTTATTTCTGTGGAATCTGAGAACAGATATTTCGGATCCCTTCGGATACTATGGGTCCAAAGGAAATATGCTCCGATAACAAAGTGAAAGAAGCTTTCTGGGAAACTTCTTTGTGTTGTTTGAAATCATCTCACTGTGTTACAGCTGACCCCAAAAGAAGCATTTCGCTAAGACACTTCTTGTGGAATTGGCAAAGTGATATTTGGAAGCCCATAGAGGGCTATGGTGAAAAAGGAAATATCCTCAGATGAAATCTTGAAAGAAGCTTTCTGAGAAACTGCTTAGTGTTCTGTTAATTCATGTCACAGAGTTACATCTGTATTTCGTTGATCTCTTTGCTAGCCTTATTTCTGGGGAATCTGAGAACAGATATTTCGGATCCCTTTGAAGATTATAGGGCCAAAGAAAATACCCTCCGATAAGAAAGAGAAAGAAGCTTTCTGAGAAACTTCTTTGTCTTCTGTGAAATCATCTCAAAGAGTTACAGCTTTCACCTCAAGGAGCCTTTCGCTAAGACAGTTCTTGTGGATTTGGCAAAGTGATATTTAGAAGCCCATAGAGGGCTATGGTGAAAAAGGAAATATCCTCAGATGAAATCTGGAAAGAAGGTTTCTGACAAACTGCTTAGTGTTCTGTTAATTCATCTCACAGAGTTACATCTCTATTTCGTGGATCACTTTGCTAGCCTTATTTCTGTGGAATCTGAGAACAGATATTTCGGATCCCTTCGGATACTATGGGTCCAAAGGAAATATGCTCCGATAACAAAGTGAAAGAAGCTTTCTGGGAAACTTCTTTGTGTTGTGTGAAATCATCTCACAGTGTTACAGCTGACCCCAAAAGAAGCATTTCGCTAAGACACTTCCTGTGGAATTGGCAAAGTGATATTTGGAAGCACTAGAGGGCTATGGTGAAAAAGGAAATATCCTCAGATGAAATCTCGAAAGAAGCATTCTGAGAAACTGCTTAGTGTTCCGTTAATTCATATCACCGAGTTACCTCTGTATCTCGTGGATCTCTTTGCTAGCCTCATTTCTGTGGAATCTGAGAAGAGATATGTCGGATCCCTTTGAAAACTCTAGGGCCAAAGGAAATATCCTCCGATAAAAAAGAGAAAGAAGCTTTCTGAGAAACTTCTTTGTGTTCTGTGAAATCATTTCACAGAGTTACAGCTTTCCCCTCAAGGAGCCTTTCGCTAAGACTGTTCTTGTGGAATTGGCAAAGTGATATATGGAAGCCCTAGAGGGCTATGGTGAAAAAGGAAATATCCTCAGATGAAATCTGGAAAGAAGCTTTCTTAGAAACTGCTGAGTGTTCTGTTAATTCATATCACCGATTTACATCTGTATTTCGTGCATCTCTTTGCTTGCTTTATTTCTGTGGAATCTGAGAACAGATATTTCGGATCCCTTTGAAGACTATAGGGCCAAAGGAAATATCCTCCGATAACAAAGAGAAAGAAGCTTTCTGAGAAACTGCTTTGTGTTCTGTGAAATCATCTCCCAGAATTACAGCTTACCCCACAAGAGGCATTTCGCTAAGACAGTTCTTGGGGAATTGGCAAAGTGATATATGAGAGCCGTTAGAGGGCTATGGTGAAAAAGGACATATCCTCAGCTGAAATCTGGAAAGAAGCTTTCTGAGAAACTGCTTAGTGTTCTGTTAATTCATCTCACAGAGTTACATTTGTGTTTCGTGGATCTGTATTTCGTGGATCTCTTTGCTAGCCTTATTTCTGTAATCTGAGAGCAGATATTTCGGATCCCTTTGAAGACTATAGGGCCAAAGGAAATATCCTCCGATAACAAAGAGAAAGTAGCTTTCTGAGAAACTTCTTTGTGTTCTGTGAAATCATCTCACAGAGTAACAGGTTACCACACAAGAAGCCTTTCACAAAGACAGTTGTTGTGGATTTGGCAAAGTGATATTTGGAAGCCCATAGATGGCTACGGAGAAAAAGGAAATATCCTCAGATGAAATCTGGAAAGAAGCTTTCTGAGAAACTGCTCTGTTATGTGTGGCTTCAACTCACAGAGTTTCATCTGTGTTTCGTGGATCTCTCTGCTAGCCTATTTTCTGTGGAATCGGAGAACAGATATTTCGGATACCTTTGAAGACTATAGGGCCAAAGGAAATATCCTCCGATAGAAAAAAGACAGAAGCTTTCTGAGAAACTTCTTTTTGTTCTGTGAAATCATCTCACAGAGTTACAGCTTTCCCCTCAAGGAGACTTTCGCTTAGACAGTTTTTGTGGAATTGGCAAAGTGATATTTGGAAGCCCGTAGAGGGCTATGGTGAAAAAGGAAATATCCTCAGATGAAATCTGGAAAGAAGCTTTCTGAGAAACTGCTTAGTGTTCTGTTAATTCATGTCACAGAGTTACATCTGTATTTCGTTGATCTCTTTGCTAGCCTTATTTCTGGGGAATCTGAGAACAGATATTTCGGATCCCTTTGAAGACTATAGGGCCAAAGAAAATACCCTCCGATAAGAAAGAGAAAGAAGCTTGCTGAGAAACTTCTTTGTCTTCTGTGAAATCATCTCACAGAGTTACAGCTTTCCCCTCAAGGAGCCTTTCGCTAGGACAGTTCTTGTGGATTTGGCAAAGTGATATTTGGAAGCCCATAGAGGGCTATGGTTAAAAAGGAAATATCCTCAGATGAAATCTGGAAAGAAGGTTTCTGAGAAACTGCTTAGTGTTCTGTTAATTCATCTCACAGAGTTACATCTGTATTTCGTCGATCTCTTTGCTAGCCTTATTTCTGTGGAATCTGAGAACAGATATTTCGGATCCCTTCGGATACTATGGGTCCAAAGGAAATATGCTCCGATAACAAAGTGAAAGAAGCTTTCTGAGAAACTTCTTTGTGTTGTGTGAAATCATCTCTCAGTGTTACAGCTTACCCCAATAGAAGCATTTCGCTAAGACACTTCTTGTGGAATTGGCAAAGTGATATTTGGAAGCCCTAGAGGGCTATGGTGAAAAAGGAAATATCCTCAGATGAAATCTCGAAAGAAGCATTCTGAGATACTGCTTAGTGTTCCGTTAATTCATATCACCGAGTTACATCTGTATCTCGTGGATCTCCTTGCTAGCCTTATTTCTGTGGAATCTGAGAACAGATATTTCGGATCCCTTTGAAGACTATAGGGCCAAAGGAAATATCCTCCGATAACAAAGAGAAAGAAGCTTTCTGAGAAACTTCTTTGTGTTCTGTGAAATCATCTCACAGAGTTACAGCTTTACCCTCAAGGAGCCGTTCGCTAAGACAGTTCTTGTGTAATTGGCAAAGTGATATTAGGAAGCCCAAAGAGGGCTATGGTGATAAAGGAAATATCCTCAGATGAAATCTGGAAAGAAGGTTTCTGAGAAACTGCTTAGTGTTCTGTTAATTCATCTCACAGAGTTACATCTGTATTTCGTGGATCTCTTTGCTAGCCTTATTTCTGTGGAATCTGAGAACAGATAATTCGGACCCTTTGAAGACTATAGGGCCAAAGGAAACATCCTCCGAAAACAAAGAGAAAGAAGCTTTCTGAGAAACTTCTTTGTCTTCTGTGAAATCATCTCTCAGAGTTACAGCTTTCCCCTCTAGAAGCCTTTCCGTAAGTCATTTCTTGTTGAATTGGCAAAGTGATATTTGGAAGCCCATACAGGGCTATGGTGAAAAAGGAAATATCCTCAGATGAAATCTGGAAAGAAGCTTTCTGAGAAACTGCTTAGTGTTCTGTTAATTCATGTCACAGAGATACATCTGTATTTCGTAGATCTCTTTGCTAGCCTTATTTCTGGGGAATCTGAGAACAGATATTTCGGATCCCTTTGAAGAATATAGGGCCAAAGAAAATACCCTCCGATAAGAAAGAGAAAGAAGCTTGCTGAGAAACTTCTTTGTCTTCTCTGAAATCATCTCACAGAGTTACAGCTTTCCCCTCAAGGAGCCTTTCGCTAAGACAGTTCTTGTGGATTTGGCAAAGTGATATTTAGAAGCCCATAGAGGGCTGTGGTGAAAAAGGAAATATCCTCAGATGAAATCTGGAAAGAAGGTTTCTGACAAACTGCTTAGTGTTCTGTTAATTCATCTCACAGAGTTACATCTCTATTTCGTGGATCTCTTTGCTAGCCTTATTTCTGTGGAATCTGAGAACAGATATTTCGGATCCCTTCGGATACTATGGGTCCAAAGGAAATATGCTCCGATAACAAAGTGAAAGAAGCTTTCTGGGAAACTTCTTTGTGTTGTGTGAAATCATCTCACTGTGTTACAGCTGACCCCAAAAGAAGCATTTCGCTAAGACACTTCTTGTGGAATTGGCAAAGTGATATTTGAAAGCCCATAGAGGGCTATGGTGAAAAAGGAAATATCCTCAGATGAAATCTGGAAAGAAGCTTTATGAGAAACTGCTTAGTGTTCTGTTAATTCATGTCACAGAGTTACATCTGTATTTCGTTGATCTCTTTGCTAGCCTTATTTCTGGGGAATCTGAGAACAGATATTTCGGATCCCTTTGAAGATTATAGGGCCAAAGAAAATACCCTCCGATAAGAAAGAGAAAGAAGCTTTCTGAGAAACTTCTTTGTCTTCTGTGAAATCATCTCACAGAGTTACAGCTTTCCCCTCAAGGAGACTTTCGCTAAGACAGTTCTTGTGGATTTGGCAAAGTGATATTTAGAAGCCCATAGAGGGCTATGGTGAAAAGGGAAATATCCTCAGATGAAATCTGGAAAGAAGGTTTCTGACAAACTGCTTAGTGTTCTGTTAATTCATCTCACAGAGTTACATCTCTATTTCGTGGATCTCTTTGCTAGCCTTATTTCTGTGGAATCTGAGAACAGATATTTCGGATCCCTTCGGATACTATGGGTCCAAAGGAAATATGCTCCGATAACAAAGTGAAAGAAGCTTTCTGGGAAACTTCTTTGTGTTGTGTGAAATCATCTCACTGTGTTACAGCTGACCCCAAAAGAAGCATTTCGCTAAGACACTTCCTGTGGAATTGGCAAAGTGATATTTGGAAGCACTAGAGGGCTATGGTGAAAAAGGAAATATCCTCAGATGAAATCTCGAAAGAAGCATTCTGAGAAACTGCTTAGTGTTCCGTTAATTCATATCACCGAGTTACATCTGTATCTCGTGGATCTCTTTGCTAGCCTCATTTCTGTGGAATCTGAGAAGAGATATGTCGGATCCCTTTGAAAACTCAAGGGCCAAAGGAAATATCCTCCGATAAAAAAGAGAAAGAAGCTTTCTGAGAAACTACTTTGTGTTCTGTGAAATCATTTCACAGAGTTACAGCTTTCCCCTCAAGGAGCCTTTCGCTAAGACAGTTCTTGTGGAATTGGCAAAGTGATATATGGAAGCCCTAGAGGGCTATGGTGAAAAAGGAAATAACCTCAGATGAAATCTGGAAAGAAACATTCTGAGAAACTGCTGAGTGTTCTGTTAATTCATATCACCGATTTACATCTGTATTTCGTGCATCTCTTTGCTTGCTTTATTTCTGTGGAATCTGAGAACAGATATTTCGGATCCCTTTGAAGACTATAGGGCCAAAGGAAATATCCTCCGATAACAAAGAGAAAGAAGCTTTCTGAGAAACTGCTTTGTGTTCAGTGAAATCATCTCACAGAATTACAGCTTACCCCACAAGAGGCATTTCGCTAAGACAGTTCTTGGGGAATTGGCAAAGTGATATATGAGAGCCGTTAGAGGGCTATGGTGAAAAAGGAAATATCCCCAGCTGAAATCTGGAAAGAAGCTTTCTGAGAAACTGCTTAGTGTTCTGTTAATTCATCTCACAGAGTTACATTTGTGTTTCGTGGATCTGTATTTCGTGGATCTCTTTGCTATCCTTATTTCTGTAATCTGAGAGCAGATATTTCGGATCCCTTTGAAGACTATAGGGACAAAGGAAATATCCTCCGATAACAAAGAGAAAGTAGCTTTCTGAGAAACTTCTTTGTGTTCTGTGAAATCATCTCACAGAGTAACAGGTTACCACACAAGAAGCCTTTCACAAAGACAGTTGTTGTGGATTTGGCAAAGTGATATTTGGAAGCCCATAGATGGCTACGGAGAAAAAGGAAATATCCTCAGATGAAATCTGGAAAGAAGCTTTCTGAGAAACTGCTCTGTTATGTGTGGCTTCAACTCACAGAGTTTCATCTGTGTTTCGTGGATCTCTTTGCTAGCCTATTTTCTGTGGAATCGGAGAACAGATATTTCGGATCCCTTTGAAGACTATAGGGCAAAAGGAAATATCCTCCGAAAACAAAGAGAAAAAAGCTTTCTGAGAAACTTCTTTGTGTTCTGTGAAATCATCTCAAAGAGTTACAGCTTTCCCCTCAAGGAGCCTTAAGCTAAGACAGTTCTTGTGGAATTGGCAAAGTGATATTTGGAAGCCCACATTGGGCTAAGGTGAAAAAGGAAATATCCTCAGATGAAATCTGGAAAGAAACTTTCTGAGAAATTGCTTAGTGTTCTGTTAATTCATCTCAGAGAGTTACATCTGTATTTCATGGATCTCTTTGGTAGCCTTATTTCTGTGGAATCTGAGAACAGATATTTCGGATCCCTTTGAAGACTATAGGGCCAAAGGAAAGATCGTCCGAAAACAAAGAGAAAGAAGCTATCTGAAAACCTTGTTTGTGTTCAGTGAAATCATCTCACAGAGTTACAGCTTACCCCTCAAGAAGCCATTCGCTCAGACAGTTCTTGTGGAATTGGCAAAGTGATATTTGGAAGCCCATAGAGGGCTATGGTGAAAAAGGAAATATCCTCAGATGAAATCTGGAAAGAAGCTTTCTGAGAAACTGCTTAGTGTTCTGTTAATTCATCTCACAGAGTTACATCTGTATTTCGTGGATCTCTTTGCTAACCTTATATCTGTGGAATCTGAGAACAGATATTTCGGATCCCTTTGAAGACTATAGGGCCAAAGGAAATATCCTCCGATAACAAAGAGAAAGAAGCTTTCTGAGAAACTTCTTTGTGTTCTGTGAAACCATCTCACAGAGTTACAGCTTTACCCTCAAGGAGCCGTTCGCTAAGACAGTTCTTGTGCAATTGGCAAAGTGATATTTGGAAGCCCAAAGAGGGCTGTGGTGAAAAAGGAAATATCCTCAGATGAAACCTGGAAAGAAGCTTTCTGAGAAACTGCTTAGTGTTCTGTTAATTCATCTCACAGAGTTACATCTGTATTTCATGGATCTCTTTGCTAGCCTTATTTCTGTGGAATCTGAGAACAGATAATTCGGATCCCTTTGAAGACTATAGGGCCAAAGGAAACATCCTCCGTAAACAAAGAGAAAGAAGTTTTCTGAGAAACTTCTTTGTGTTCTGTGAAATCATCTCTCAGAGTTACAGCTTTCCCCTCAAGAAGCCTTTCCCTAAGACATTTCTTGTTGAATTGGCAAAGTGATATTTGGAAGCCCATAGAGGGCTATGGTGAAAAAGGAAATATCCTCAGATGAGAAACTAGTTAGTGTTCTGTTAATTCATCTCACAGAGTTACATCTGTGTTTCGTGGATCTCTTTGCTAGCCTTATTTCTGTGGAATCTGAGAACAGATATTTCGGATCCCTTTGAAGACTATAGGGCCAAAGGAAATATCCTCCGATAGAAAAAAGACAGAAGCTTTCTGAGAAACTTCTTTTTGTTCTGTGAAATCATCTCACAGAGTTACAGCTTTCCCCTCAAGGAGACTTTCGCTTAGACAGTTTTTGTGGAATTGGCAAAGTGATATTTGGAAGCCCATAGAGGGCTATGGTGAAAAAGGAAATATCCTCAGATGAAATCTGGAAAGAAGCTTTCTGAGAAACTGCTTAGTGTTCTGTTAATTCATGTCACAGAGTTACATCTGTATTTCGTTGATCTCTTTGCTAGCCTTATTTCTGGGGAATCTGAGAACAGATATTTCGGATCCCTTTGAAGACTATAGGGCCAAAGAAAATACCCTCCGATAAGAAAGAGAAAGAAGCTTGCTGAGAAACTTCTTTGTCTTCTGTGAAATCATCTCACAGAGTTACAGCTTTCCCCTCAAGGAGCCTTTCGCTAGGACAGTTCTTGTGGATTTGGCAAAGTGATATTTGGAAGCCCATAGAGGGCTACGGTGAAAAAGGAAATATCCTCAGATGAAATCTGGAAAGAAGCTTTCTGAGAAACTGCTTAGTGTTCTGTTAATTCATCTCACAGAGTTACATCTGTATTTCGTCGATCTCTTTGCTAGCCTTATTTCTGTGGAATCTGAGAACAGATATTTCGGATCCCTTCGGATACTATGGGTCCAAAGGAAATATGCTCCGATAACAAAGTGAAAGAAGCTTTCTGAGAAACTTCTTTGTGTTGTGTGAAATCATCTCTCAGTGTTACAGCTTACCCAAAAAGAAGCATTTCGCTAAGACACTTCTTGTGGAATTGGCAAAGTGATATTTGGAAGCCCTAGAGGGCTATGGTGAAAAAGGAAATATCCTCAGATGAAATCTCGAAAGAAGCATTCTGAGATACTGCTTAGTGTTCCGTTAATTCATATCACCGAGTTACATCTGTATCTCGTGGATCTCCTTGCTAGCCTTATTTCTGTGGAATCTGAGAACTGATATTTCGGATCCCTTTGAAGACTCTAGGGCCAAAGGAAATATCCTCCGATAAAAAAGAGAAAGAAGCTTTCTGAGAAACTTCTTTGTGTTCTGTGAAATCAATTCACAGAGTTACAGCTTTCCCCTCAAGGAGCCTATCGCTAAGACAGTTCTTGTGGAATTGGCAAAGTGATATATGGAAGCCCATAGAGGGTTATGGTGAAAAAGGAAATATCCTCAGATGAAATCTGGAAAGAAGCTTTCTGAGAAACTGCTTAGTGTTCTGTTAATTCATCTCAAAGAGTTACATCTGTATTTCGTGGATCTCTTTGCTGGCCTTATTTCTGTTGCATCTGAGAACAGATATTTCGGATCCCTTTGAAGACTATAGGGCCAAAGGAAATATCCTCCGATAAAAAAAAGACAGAAGCTTTCTGAGAAACTTCTTTTTGTTCTGTGAAATCATCTCACAGAGTTACAGCTTTCCCCTCAAGGAGCCTTTCGCTAAGACATTTCTTGTGAAATTGGCAAAGTGATATTTGGAACCCCTAGAAGGCTATGGTGAAAAAGGAATTATCCTCAGATGAAATCTGGAAAGAAGCTTTCTGAGAAACTGCTTAGTGTTCTGTTAATTCATCTCACCGAGTTAAAACTGTATTTCGTGGATCTCTTTGCTAGCCTTATTTCTCTGGAATCTGAGAACAGATATTTCGGATCCCTTTGAAGACTGTAGGGCCAAAGGATATATCCTTCAATAACAAAGAGAAAGAAGCTTTCTGAGAAACTACTTTGTGTTCTGTGAAATCATCTCACAGAGTTACAGCTTTCCCCTCAAGGAGCCTTTCGCTAAGACAGTTCTTGTGGATTTGGCAAAGTGATATTTGGAAGCCCATAGAGGGCTATGGTGAAAAAGGAAATATCCTCAGATGAAATCTGGAAAGAAGGTTTCTGAGAAACTGCTTACTGTTCTGTTAATTCATCTCACAGAGTTACATCTGTATTTCGTGGATATCTTTGCTAGCCTTATTTCTGTGGAATCTGAGAACAGATATTTCGGATCCCTTTGGATACTATGGGTCCAAAGGAAATATGCTCCGATAACAAAGTAAAAGAAGCTTTCTGAGAAACTTCTTTGTGTTTTGTGAAATCATCTCACAGTGTTACAGCTTACCCCAAAAGAAGCCTTTCGCTAAGACACTTCTTGTGGATTTTGCAAAGTGATATTTGGAAGCCCTAGAGGGCTATGGGGAAAAAGGAAATATCCTCAGATGAAATCTCGAAAGAAGCATTCTGAGAAACTGCTTAGTGTTCCGTTAATTCATATCACCGAGTTACATCTGTATCTCGTGGATCTCCTTGCTAGCCTTATTTCTGTGGAATCTGAGAAAAGATATTTCGGATCCCTTTGAAGACTCTAGGGCCAAAGGAAATATCCTCCGATAAAAAAGAGAAAGAAGCTTTCTGAGAAACTTCTTTGTGTTCTGTGAAATCATTTCACAAAGTTACAGCTTTCCCCTCAAGGAGCCTTTTGCTAAGACAGATCTTGTGGAATTGGCAAAGTGATATATGGAAGCCCATAGAGGGCTATGGTGAAAAAGGAAATATCCTCAGATGAAATCTGGAAAGAAGCTTTCTGAGAAACTGCTTAGTGTTCTGTTAATTCATCTCACAGTGTTACATTTGTGTTTCGTGGATCTGTATTTCGTGGATCTCTTTGCTAGCCTTATTTCTGTAATCTGAGAGCAGATATATCGGATCCCTTTGAAGACTATAGGGCCAAAGGAAATATCCTCGGATAACAAAGAGAAAGTAGATTTCTGAGAAACTTCTTTGTGTTCTGTGAAATCATCTCACAGAGTAACAGCTTACCACACAAGAAGCCTTTCTCAAAGACAGTTCTTGTGGATTTGGCAAAGTGATATTTGGAAGCCCATAGAGGGCTATGGTGAAAAAGGAAATATCCTCAGATGAAATCTGGAAAGAAGCTTTCTGAGAAACTGCTTAGTGTTCTGTTAATTCATCTCACAGAGTTACATCTATATTTCGTGGATCTCTTTGCTTGCTTTATTTCTGTGGAGTCTGAGAACAGATATTTCGGATCCCTTTGAAGACTATAGGGCCAATGGAAAATCCTCCGATAACAAAGAGAAAGAAGCTTTGTGAGAAACTGCTTTGTGTTCTGTGAAATCATCTCCCAGAATTACAGCTTACCCAACAAGAGGCATTTCGCTAAGACAGTACTTGGGGAATTGGCAAAGTGATATATGGAAGCCGTTAGAGGGCTAAGGTGAGACAGGAAATATCCTCAGATGAAATCTGGAAAGAAGCTTTCTGAGAAACTGCTTAGTGTTCTGTTAATTCATCTCACAGAGCTACATCTGTATTTCGTGGATGTCTTTGCTAGCCTTATTTCTGTGGAATCTGAGAACCGATATTTCGGATCCCTTTGGAGACTATAGGGCCAAAGGAAATATCCTCCGATAACAAAGAGAAAGAAGCTTTCTGAGAAACTTCTTTGTGTTCTGTGAAATCATCTCACAGAGTTACAGCATTCCCCTCAAGAAGCCTTTCGCTAAGACAGTTCTTGTGGAATTGGCAAAGTGATATTTGGAAGCCCATATAGGGCTAAGGTGAAAAAGGAAATATCCACAGATGAAATCTGGAAAGAACCTTTATGAGAAACTGCTTAGTGTTCTATTAATTCATCTCACAGAGTTACATCTGTAATTCCTAGATCTCTTTGCTCGCCTTATTTCTGTGGAATCTGAGAACAGATATTTCGGATCCCTTTGAAGACTATAGGGCCAAAGGAAATATCCTCCGATAACAAAGAGAAAGAAGCTATCTGAAAACCTTCTTTGTGTTCAGTGAAATCATCTCACAGATTTACAGCTTACCCCTCAAGAAGCCATTCGCTGAGACAGTTCTTGTGGAATTGGAAAGGTGATATTTGGAAACCCATAGAGGGCTATGGTGAAAAAGGAAATATCCTCAGATGAAATCTGGAAAGAAGCTTTCTGAGAAACTGCTTAGTGTTCTGTTAATTCATCTCACAGAGTTACATCTGTATTTCGTGCATCTCTTTGCTAACCTTATATCTGTGGAATCTGAGAACAGATATTTCGGATCCCTTTGAAGACTATAGGGCCAAAGGAAATATCCTCCGATAACAAAGAGAAAGAAGCTTTCTGAGAAACTTCTTTGTGTTCTGTGAAATCATCTCACAGAGTTACAGCTTTACCCTCAAGGAGCCTTTCGCTAAGACAGTTCTTGTGCAATTGGCAAAGTGATATTTGGAAGCCCAAAGAGGGCTATGGTGATAAAGGAAACATCCTCAGATGAAATCTGGAAAGAAGCTTTCTGAGAAACTGCTTAGTGTTCTGTTAATTCATCTCACAGAGTTACATCTGTATTTCGTGGATCTCTTTGCTAGCCTTATTTCTGTGCAATCTGAGAACAGATAATTCGGATCCCTTTGAAGACTATAGGAACAAAGGAAACATCCTCCGAAAACAAAGAAAAGAAGCTTTCTGAGAAACTTCTTTGTGTTCTGTGAAATCATCTAACAGAGTTACAGCTTTCCCCTCAAGAAGCCATTCCCTAAGACATTTCTTGTTGAATTGGCAAAGTGATATTTGGAAGCCCATGGACTGCTATGGTGAAAAAGGAAATATCCTCAGATGAGAAACTACTTAGTGTTCTGTTAATTCATCTCATAGAGTTACATCTGTATTTCTTGCATCTCTTTGCTAGCCTTATTTCTGTGGAATCTGAGAACAATATTTCGGATCCCTTTGAAGACTATAGGGCCAAAGGAAATATCCTCCGATAAAAAAAAGACAGAAGCTTTCTGAGAAACTTCTTTGTGTTCTGTGAAATCATCTCACAGAGTTACAGCTTTCCCCTCAAGAAGCCTTTCGCTTTGACAGTTTTTGTGGAATTGGCAAAGTGATATTTGGAAGCCCATAGAGGGCTATGGTGAAAAAGGAAATATCCTCAGATGAAATCTGGAAAGAAGCTTTCTGAGAAACTGCTTAGTGTTCTGTTAATTCATGTCACAGAGTTACATCTGTATTTCGTTGATCTCTTTGCTAGCCTTATTTCTGGGGAATCTGAGAACAGATATTTCGGATCCCTTTGAAGACTATAGGGCCAAAGAAAATACCCTCCGATAAGAAAGAGAAAGAAGCTTGCTGAGAAACTTCTTTGTGTTCTGTGAAATCATCTCACAGAGTTACAGCTTTCACCTCAAGGAGCCTTTCGCTAAGACAGTTTTTGTGGATTTGGCAAAGTGATATTTGGAAGCCCATAGAGGGCTATTTTGAAAAAGGAAATATCCTCAGATGAAATCTGGAAAGAAGCTTTCTGAGAATCTGCTTAGTGTTCTGTTAATTCATCTCACAGAGTTACTTCTGTATTTCGTGGATCTCTTTGCTAGCCTTATTTCTGTGGAATCTGAGAACAGATATTTCGGATCCCTTCGGATACTATGGGTCCAAAGGAAATATGCTCCGATAACAAAGTGAAAGAAGCTTTCTGAGAAACTTCTTTGTGTTGTGTGAAATCATCTCACAGTGTTACAGCTTACCCCAAAAGAAGCATTTCGCTAAGACACTTCTTGTGGAATTGGCAAGGTGATATTTGGAAGCCCTAGAGGGCTATGGTGAAAAAGGAAATATCCTCAGATGAAATCTCGAAAGAAGCATTCAGAGAAACTGCTTAGTGTTCCGTTAATTCATATCACCGAGTTACATCTGTATCTCGTGGATCTCCTTGCTAGCCTTATTTCTGTGGAATCTGAGAACAGATATTTCGGATCCCTTTGAAGACTATAGGGCCAAAGGAAATATCCTCCGATAAAAAAGAGAAAGAAGCTTTCTGAGAAACTTCTTTGTGTTCTGTGAAATCATTTCACAGAGTTAAAGCTTTCCACTCAAGGAGTCTTTCGCTAAGACAGTTCTTGTGGAATTGGCAAAGTGATATATGGAAGCCCATAGAGGGCTATGGTGAAAAAGGAAATATCCTCAGATGAAATCTGGAAAGAAGCTTTCTGAGAAACTGCTTAGTGTTCTGTTAATTCATCTCACAGAGTTACATCTGTATTTCGTGGATCTCTTTGCTTGCTTTTTTTCTGTGGAGTCTGAGAACAGATATTTCGGATCCCTTTGAAGACTATAGGGACAATGGAAATATCCTCCGATAACAAAGAGAAAGAAGCTTTCTGAGAAACTGCTTTGTGTTCTGTGAAATCATCTCCCAGAATTACAGCTTACCCCACAAGAGGTATTTCGCTAAGACAGTTCTTGGGGACTTGGCAAAGTGATATATGGAAGCCTTTAGAGGGCTAAGGTGAGAAAGGAAATATCCTCAGATGAAATCTGGAAAGAAGCTTTCTGAGAAACTGCTTAGTGTTCTGTTAATTCACCTCACAGAGCTACATCTGTATTTCGTGGATCTCTTTGCTAGCCTTATTTCTGTGGAATATGAGAACAGATATTTCGGATCCCTTTGGAGACTATAGGGCCAAAGGAAATATACTCCGATAACAAAGAGAAAGAAGCTTTCTGAGAAACTTCTTTGTGTTCTGTGAAATCATCTCACAGAGTTACAGCATTCCCCTCAAGAAGCCTTTCGCTAAGACAGTTCTTGTGGAATTGGCAAAGTGATATTTGGAAGCCCATATAGGGCTAAGGTGAAAAAGGAAATATCCACAGATGAAATCTGGAAAGAACCTTTATGAGAAACTGTTTAGTGTTCTAATAATTCATCTCACAGAGTTACGTCTGTAATTCCTGGATCTCTTTGCTCGCCTTATTTCTGTGGAATCTGAGAACAGATATTTCGGATCCCTTTGAAGACTATAGGGCCAAAGGAAATATCCTCCGATAACAAAGAGAAAGAAGCTATCTGAAAACCTACTTTGTGTTCAGTGAAATCATCTCACAGAGTTACAGCTTACCCCTCAAGAAGCCATTCGCTGAGACAGTTCTTGTGGAATTGGAAAAGTGATATTTGGAAGCCCATAGAGGGCTATGGTGAAAAAGGAAATATCCTCAGATGAAATCTGGAAAGAAGCTTTCTGAGAAACTGCTTAGTGTTCTGTTAATTCATCTCACAGAGTTACATCTGTATTTCGTGGAAATCTTTGCTAACCTTATATCTGTGGAATCTGAGAGCAGATATTTCGGATCCCTTTGAAGACTATAGGGCCAAAGGAAATATCCTCCGATAACAAAGAGAAAGAAGCTTTCTGAGAAACTTCTTTGTGTTCTGTGAAATCATCTCACAGAGTTACAGCTTTCACCTCAAGGAGCCTTTCGCTAAAACAGTTCTTGTGGAATTGGCAAAGTGATATTTGAAAGCCCATACAGGGCTACGGTGAAAAAGGAAATATCCTCAGATGAAATCTGGAAAGAAGCTTTATGAGAAACTGCGTCATGTTCTGTTAATTCATCTCACAGTGTTACATCTGTATTTCGTGCATCTCTTTGCTAGCCTTATTTCTGTGGAATCTGAGAACAGATATTTCGGATCCCTTTGAAGACTATAGGGCCAAAGGAAATATCCTCCGATAACAAAGCGAAAGAAGCTTTCTGAGAAACTTCTTTGTGTTCTGTGAAATCATCTCACAGAGTTACAGCTTTCACCTCAAGGAGCCTTTCGCTAAAACAGTTCTTGTGGAATTGGCAAAGTGACATTTGAAAGCCCATAGAGGGCTACGGTGAAAAAGGAAATATCCTCAGATGAAATCTGGAAAGAAGCTTTATGAGAAACTGCGTCGTGTTCTGTTAATTCATCTCACAGTGTTACATCTGTATTTCGTGGATCTCTTTGCTAGCCTTATTTCTGTGGAATCTGAGAACAGATAATTCGGATCCCTCTGGAGACTCTAGGGCCAATGGAAATATACTCCGATAACAAAGAGAAAGAAGCTTTCTGAGAAACTTCTTTGCATTCTGTGAAATCAGATCACAGAGTAACAGCTACCACTCAAAAAACCTTTCACAAAGACAGTAATTGTGAATTTGGCAAAGTGATATTTGGAAGCCCACATTGGGCAATGATGAAAAAGGAAATATACTCAGATGAAATCTGGAAAGAAGCTTTCTGAGAAACTTCTTTGTGTTCTGTGAAATCATCTCACAGAGTTACAGCTTTCCTCTCAAGGAGACTTTCGCTAAGACAGTTCTTGTGGAATTGGCAAAGTGATATTTGGAGGCCCTTAGAGGGCTATGGTGAAAAAGGAAATAATCTCAGATGAAATCTGGAAAGAAACTTTCTGAGAATCTGCTTAGTGTTCTGTTAATTCATCTCACAGAGTTACATCTGTGTTTCGTGGATCTCTTTGCTAGCCTTATTTCTGTGGAATCTGAGAACAGATATTTCGGATCCTTTCAAGACTACAGGGCCAAAGGAAATATCCTCCGATAACAAAGTGAAAGAAGCTTTCGGAGAAACTTCATTGTGTTCTCTGAAATCATCTCACAAAATTACAGCTTTCCCCTAAACAAGCCTTTCACTAAGACAGTTATTGTGGAATTGGCAAAGTGATATTTGGAAGCCCGTAGGGAGCTATGGTGAAAAAGGCAATATACTCAGATGAAATCTGGAAAGAATCTTTCTGAGAAACTGCTTAGTGTTCTGTTAATTCATCTCACAGAGAAGAAAGAGAAAGAAGCTTTCTGTGAAATTTCTTTTTGTTCTGTGAAATCATATCACAGAGTTACAAGTTTCCCCTCAAAGAGCCTTTCACTAAGACAGTTCTTTTGGAATTGGCAAAGTGATATTTGGAAGCCCATAGAGGGCTATGGTGAAAAAGAAATTTCCTCAGATGAAACCTGGAAAGAATCTTTCTGAGAAACTGCTTAGTGTTCTGTTAATTCATATCACAGAGTTACATCTGTATTTCGTGGATCTCTTAGCTAGCCTTATTTCTGTGGAATCTGAGAACAGATATTTCGGATCCCTTTGAAGACTATAGGGCCAAAGGAAATATCCTCCGATAACAAAGAGAAAGAAGCTTTCTGAGAAATTTCTTTGTGTTCTGTGAAATCATCTCACAGAGTTACAGCCCTCCCCTCAAGGAGACTTTCACTAAGACAGTTCTTTTGGAATTGGCAAAGTGATATTTGGAATCCATAGAGGGCTATGGTGAAAAAGGAAATATCCTCAGATGAAATCTAGAAAGAAGCTTTCTTAGAAACTGCTTAGTATTCTGTTAATTCATCTCACAGAGTTACATCTGTATTTCGTGGATGTCTTTGCTAGCCTTATTTCTGTGGAATCTGAGGACAGATATTTCGGATTCCTTTGAAGAATGTAGGTCCAAAGGAAATATCCTCCGATAACAAAGAGAAAGAAGCTTTCTGAGAAACTTGTTTGCATTCTGTGAAATAATTTCACAGAGTAACAGCTTACCACACAAGAAACCTTTCACAAAGACAGTTCTTGTGGATTTGGCGAAGTGATATTTGGAAGCCCATAGAGGGCTATGGTGAAAAAGGAAATATCCTCAGATGAAATCTGGAAAGAAGCTTTCTGAGAAACTTCTTTGTGTTCTGTGAAATCATCTCACAGAGTTACAGCTTTCCTCTCAAGGAGCCTTTCGCTAAGACAGTTCTTGTGGAATTGGCAAAGTGATATTTGGAAGCCCTTAGAGGGCTATCGTGAAAAAGGAAATAATCTCAGATGAAATCTGGAAAGAAACTTTCTGAGAAACTGCTTAGTGGTCTGTTAATTCATCTCACAGAGTTACATCTATATTTCGTGGATCTCTTTGCTAGCCTTATTTCTGTGGAATCTGAGAACAGATATTTCGGATCCCATTTCAAGACTATAGGGCCAAAGAAATATCCTCCCATAAAAAGTGAAAGAAACTTTCTGAGAAACTTCTTTGTGTTCTGTGAAATCATCTCACAAAATTACAGCTTTCCCCTCAAGAAGCCTTTGGCTAAGACAGTTCTTGTGGAATTGGTAAAGTGATATTTGGAAGCCCATAGAGGGCTAAGGTGAAAAAGAAATTTCCTCAGATGAAATCTGGAAGGAAACTTTCTGAGAAACTGCTTAGTGTTCTGTTAATTCATCTCACAGATTTACATCTGTATTTCGTGGATCACTTTCCTAGCCTCATTTCTGTGGAATCTGAGAAGAGATATTTCAGATAACTTTGAAGAATGTAGGGCCAAAGGAAATATCCTCCCATAACAAAGAGAAGGAAGCTTTCTGAGAAACTTCTTTGTGTTCTGTGAAATCATCTCACAGAGTTACAGCTTACTGCACAAGAAGCCTTTCGCTAAGACAGTTCTTGTGTAATTGGCAAAGTGATATTTGGAAGCCCTTAGAGGTCTATGGTGAAAAAGGAAATATCCACATATGAAATCTGGAAAGAAGCTTTCTGAGAAACTGCTTAGTGTTCTGTTAATTCATCTCACAGAGTTACATCTGTATTCCGTGGATCCCTTTGCTAGCCTTCTTTCTGTGGAATCTTAGAACAGATATTTCGGATTCCTTTGAAGACTATAGGGCCAAAGGAAATATCCTCCGATAACAAAGAGAAAGAAGTTTTCTGAGAAACTTCTTTGTGTTCTGTGAAATCATCTCACAGAGTTACAGCTTTCCCTTCAAGGAGCCTTTCGCTAAGACAGTTCTTGTGGAATTGGCAAAGTGATATTTGGAAGCCCATAGAGGGCTATGGGGAAAAGAAATTTCCTCAGATTAAACCTGGAAAGAAGCTTTCTGAGAAACTGCTTAGTGTTCTGTTAATTCATCTCACAGAGTTACATCTGTATTTCATGGATCTATTTGCTAGCCTTATTTCTGTGGAATCTGAGAACAGATATTTCGGATCCCTTTGAAGACTATAGGGCCAAAGGACATATCCTCCGATAACAAAAAGAAAGAAGCATTCTGAGAAACTGCTTCGTGTTCTGTTAATTCATCTCACAGAGTTACATCTGTATTTCGTGGATCTCTTTGCTAGCCTTATTTCTGTGGAATCTGAGAACAGATATCTCGGATCCCTTTTAACACTATAGGGCCAAAGGAAATATCCTCCGATAACAAAGAGAAGGAAGCTTTCTGAGAAACTTCTTTGTCTTCTGTGAAATCATCTCACAGAGTTACAGCTTACTGCACAAGAAGCCTTTCGCTAAGACAGTTCTTGTGTAATTGGCAAAGTGATATTTGGAAGCCCATAGAGGTCTATGGTGAAAAAGGAAATATCCTCATATGAAATCTGGAAAGAAGCTTTCTGAGAAACTGCTTAGTGTTCTGTTAATTCATCTCACAGAGTTACATCTGTATTTCGTGGATCCCTTTGCTAGCCTTATTTCTGTGGAATCTGAGAACAGATATTTCGGATTCCTTTGAAGACTATAGGGCCAAAGGAAATATCCTCCGATAACAAAGAGAAAGAAGTTTTCTGAGAAACTTCTTTGTGTTCTGTGAAATCATCTCACAGAGTTACAGCTTTCCCTTCAAGGAGCCTTTCGCTAAGGCAGTTCTTGTGGAATTGGCAAAGTGATATTTGGAAGCCCATAGAGGCCTATGGAGAAAAAGAAATTTCCTCAGATGAAACCTCGAAAGAAACTTTCTGAGAAACTGCTTAGTGTTCTGTTAATTCATCTCACAGAGTTACATCTGTATTTCGTGGATCTATTTGCTAGCATTATTTCTGTGGAATCTGAGAAGAGATATTTCGGATCCCTTTGAAGACTATGGGGCCAAAGGACATATCCTTCGATAACAAAGAGAAAGAAGCTTTCTGAGAAACTTCTTTGTGTCCTGTGAAATCATCTCACAGAGTTACAGCTTTCCCCTCAAGGAGCCTTTCGCTAAGACAGTTCTTGTGGAATTGGCAAAGTGATATTTGGAAGCCCATAGAGAGCTACGGTGAAAAAGGGAATATCCTCAGATGAAATCTGGAAAGAAGTTCTGAGAAACTGCTTCGTGATCTGTTAATTCATCTCACAGATTTACATCTGTATTTCGTTGATCTCTCTGCTAGCCTTATTTCTGTGGAATCTGAGAGCAGATATTTCCGATCCCTTTGAAGACCATAGGGACAAAGGAAATATCCTCCGATAACAAAGAGAAAGAAGCTTTCTGAGAAATTCTTTGTGTTCTGTGAAATCATCTCACAGAGTTACAGCTTACTGCACAAGATGCCTTTTGCTAAGACAGTTCTTGTGGAATTGGCAAAGTGATATTTGGAACGCTTTGAGGGCTATGGTGAAAAAGGAAATATCCTCAGATGAAATCTGGAATGAAGCTTTCCTAGAAACTGCTTAGTGTTCTGTTAATTCATCTCACAGAGTTACATGTGTATTTCGTGGATCTCTTTGCTAGCCTTATTTCTGTGGAATCTGAGAACAGATATTTCGGATCCCTTTGAAGAATGTAGGGCCAAAGGAAATATCCTCCGATAACAAAGAGAAGGAAGCTTTCTGAGAAACTTCTTTGTCTTCTGCGAAATCATCTCACAGAGTTACAGCTTACTGCACAAGAAGCCTTTCGCTAAGACAGTTCTTGTGTAATTGGCAAAGTGATATTTGGAAGCCCATAGAGTTCTATGGTGAAAAAGGAAATATCCTCATATGAAATCTGGAAAGAAGCTTTCTGAGAAACTGCTTAGTGTTCTGTTAATTCACCTCACAGAGTTACATCTGTATTTCGTGGATCCCTTTGCTAGCCTTATTTCTGTGGAATCTGAGAACAGATATTTCGGATTCCTTTGAAGACTATAGGGCCAAAGGAAATATCCTCCGATAACAAAGAGAAAGAAGTTTTCTGAGAAACTTCTTTGTGTTCTGTGAAATCATCTCACAGAGTTACAGCTTTCCCTTCAAGGAGCCTTTCGCTAAGACAGTTCTTGTGGAATTGGCAAAGTGATATTTGGAAGCCCATAGAGGCCTATGGAGAAAAAGAAATTTCCTCAGATGAAACCTCGAAAGAAACTTTCTGAGAAACTGCTAAGTGTTCTGTTAATTCATCTCACAGATTTACATCTGTATTTCGTGGATCCCTTTGCTAGCCTTATTTCTGTGGAATCTGAGAACAGATATTTCGGATCCCTTTGAAGATTCTAGGGCCAAAGGAAATATCCTCCGATAACAAAGAGAAAGATGTTTTCTGAGAAACTTCTTTGTGTTCTGTGAAATCATCTCACAGAGTTACATCTTTCCCCTCAAGGTGCCTTTCGCTAAGACAGTTCCTGTGGAATTGGCAAAGTGATATTTGGAAGCCCATACAGGGCTATGGTGAAAAAGAAATTTCCTCAGATGAAACCTGGAAAGAAGCTTTCTGAGAAACTGCTTAGTGTTCTGTAAATTCATCTCACAGAGTTATATCTGTATTTCGTGGATCTATTTGCTAGCCTTATTTCTGTGGAATCTGAGAACAGATATTTCGGATCCCTTTGAAGACTATGGGGCCAAAGGACATATCCTTCGATAACAAAGAGAAAGAAGCTTTCTGAGAAACTTCTTTGTGTCCTGTGAAATTATCTCACAGAGTTACAGCTTTCCCCTCAAGGAGCCTTTCGCTAAGACAGTTCTTGTGGAATTGGCAAAGTGATATTTGGAAGCCCATAGAGAGCTACGGTGAAAAAGGGAATATCCTCAGATGAAATCTGGAAAGAAGTTCTGAGAAACTGCTTCGTGATCTGTTAATGCATCTCACAGATTTACATCTGTATTTCGTTGATCTCTCTGCTAGCCTTATTTCTGTGGAATCTGAGAGCAGATATTTCCGATCCCTTTGAAGACCATAGGGCCAAAGGAAATATCCTCCGATAACAAAGAGAAAGAAGCTTTCTGAGAAATTCTTTGTGTTCTGTGAAATCATCTCACAGAATTACATGTTACACCACAAGAAGCATTTCGCTTACACAGTTCTTGTGGAATTGGCAAAGTGATATTTGGAAGCCCACAGAGGTCTATGGTGAAAAAGGAAATATCCTCAGATGAAATCTGGAAAGAAGCTTTCTGAGAAACTTCTTAGTGTTCTTTTAATTCATCTCACAGAGTTATGTCTGTGTTTCGTGGATATCTTTGCTAGCCTTATTTCTGTGGAATCTGAGAACAGATAATTCAGATCCCTTTGGAGACTATAGGGCCAAAGGAAATATCCTCCGATAACAAAGGGAAAGAAGCTTTCTGAGAAACTTCTTTGTATTCTGTGAAATCATCTCACAGAGTTACAGCTTACCACACAAGAAGCCTTTCACAAACACAGTATTTGTGGATTTAGCAAAGTGATATTTGGAAACCCATAGAGGGCTATGGTGAAAAAGGAAATATCCTCAGATGAAATCTGGAAAGAAGCTTTCTGAGAAATTTCTTTGTGTTCTGTGAAATCATCTCACAGAGTTATATCTTTCTTCTCAAGGAGCCTTTCGCTAAGGCAGTTCTTGTGGAATTGGCAAAGTGATATTTGGAAGCCCTTAGAGGGCTATCGTGAAAAAGGAAATAATCTCAGATGAAATCTGGAAAGAAACTTTCTGAGAAACTGCTTAGTGGTCTGTTAATTCATCTCACAGAGTTACATCTATATTTCGTGGATCTCTTTGCTAGCCTTATTTCTGTGGAATCTGAGAACAGATATTTCGGATCCCATTTCAAGACTATAGGGCCAAAGAAATATCCTCCCATAAAAAGTGAAAGAAACTTTCTGAGAAACTTCTTTGTGTTCTGTGAAATCATCTCACAAAATTACAGCTTTCCCCTCAAGAAGCCTTTGGCTAAGACAGTTCTTGTGGAATTGGTAAAGTGATATTTGGAAGCCCATAGAGGGCTAAGGTGAAAAAGAAATTTCCTCAGATGAAATCTGGAAGGAAACTTTCTGAGAAACTGCTTAGTGTTCTGTTAATTCATCTCACAGATTTACATCTGTATTTCGTGGATCACTTTGCTAGCCTCATTTCTGTGGAATCTGAGAAGAGATATTTCAGATCCCTTTGAAGAATGTAGGGCCAAAGGAAATATCCTCCCATAACAAAGAGAAGGAAGCTTTCTGAGAAACTTCTTTGTGTTCTGTGAAATCATCTCACAGAGTTACAGCTTACTGCACAAGAAGCCTTTCGCTAAGACAGTTCTTGTGTAATTGGCAAAGTGATATTTGGAAGCCCTTAGAGGTCTATGGTGAAAAAGGAAATATCCACATATGAAATCTGGAAAGAAGCTTTCTGAGAAACTGCTTAGTGTTCTGTTAATTCATCTCACAGAGTTACATCTGTATTCCGTGGATCCCTTTGCTAGCCTTCTTTCTGTGGAATCTTAGAACAGATATTTCGGATTCCTTTGAAGACTATAGGGCCAAAGGAAATATCCTCCGATAACAAAGAGAAAGAAGTTTTCTGAGAAACTTCTTTGTGTTCTGTGAAATCATCTCACAGAGTTACAGCTTTCCCTTCAAGGAGCCTTTCGCTAAGACAGTTCTTGTGGAATTGGCAAAGTGATATTTGGAAGCCCATAGAGGGCTATGGGGAAAAGAAATTTCCTCAGATTAAACCTGGAAAGAAGCTTTCTGAGAAACTGCTTAGTGTTCTGTTAATTCATCTCACAGAGTTACATCTGTATTTCATGGATCTATTTGCTAGCCTTATTTCTGTGGAATCTGAGAACAGATATTTCGGATCCCTTTGAAGACTATAGGGCCAAAGGACATATCCTCCGATAACAAAAAGAAAGAAGCATTCTGAGAAACTGCTTCGTGTTCTGTTAATTCATCTCACAGAGTTACATCTGTATTTCGTGGATCTCTTTGCTAGCCTTATTTCTGTGGAATCTGAGAACAGATATCTCGGATCCCTTTGAACACTATAGGGCCAAAGGATATATCCTCCGATAACAAAGAGAAAGAAGCTTTCTGAAAAACTTCTTGGTGTTCTGTGAAATCATCTCACAGAGTTACAGCTTTCCCCTCAAGGAACCTTTCGCTAAGACAGTTCTTGTGGAATTGGTAAAGTGATATTTCGAAGCCCATGGAGGGCTATGGTGAAAAAGGAAATATCCTCAGATGAAATCTGGAAAGAAGCTTTCTTAGAAACTGCTTAGTGTTCTGTTAATTCATCTCACAGATTTACATCTGTGTTTCGTGGATCACTTTGCTTGCCTTATTTCTGTGGAATCTGAGAACAGATATTTCAGATCCCTTTGAAGAATGTAGGGCCAAAGGAAATATCCTCCGATAACAAAGAGAAGGAAGCTTTCTGAGAAACTTCTTTGTCTTCTGTGAAATCATCTCACAGAGTTACAGCTTACTGCACAAGAAGCCTTTCGCTAAGACAGTTCTTGTGTAATTGGCAAAGTGATATTTGGAAGCCCATAGAGGTCTATGGTGAAAAAGGAAATATCCTCATTTGAAATCTGGAAAGAAGCTTTCTGAGAAACTGCTTAGTGTTCTGTTAATTCATCTCACAGAGTTACATCTGTATTTCGTGGATCCCTTTGCTAGCCTTATTTCTGTGGAATCTGAGAACAGATATTTCGGATTCCTTTGAAGACTATAGGGCCAAAGGAAATATCCTCCGATAACAAAGAGAAAGAAGTTTTCTGAGAAACTTCTTTGTGTTCTGTGAAATCATCTCACAGAGTTACAGCTTTCCCTTCAAGGAGCCTTTCGCTAAGGAAGTTCTTGTGGAATTGGCAAAGTGATATTTGGAAGCCCATAGAGGCCTATGGAGAAAAAGAAATTTCCTCAGATGAAACCTCGAAAGAAACTTTCTGAGAAACTGCTAAGTGTTCTGTTAATTCATCTCACAGATTTACATCTGTATTTCGTGGATCCCTTTGCTAGCCTTATTTCTGTGGAATCTGAGAACAGATATTTCGGATCCCTTTGAAGATTCTAGGGCCAAAGGAAATATCCTCCGATAACAAAGAGAAAGATGTTTTCTGAGAAACTTCTTTGTGTTCTGTGAAATCATCTCACAGAGTTACATCTTTCCCCTCAAGGTGCCTTTCGCTAAGACAGTTCCTGTGGAATTGGCAAAGTGATATTTGGAAGCCCATACAGGGCTATGGTGAAAAAGAAATTTCCTCAGATGAAACCTGGAAAGAAGCTTTCTGAGAAACTGCTTAGTGTTCTGTAAATTCATCTCACAGAGTTATATCTGTATTTCGTGGATCTATTTGCTAGCCTTATTTCTGTGGAATCTGAGAACAGATATTTCGGATCCCTTTGAAGACTATGGGGCCAAAGGACATATCCTTCGATAACAAAGAGAAAGAAGCTTTCTGAGAAACTTCTTTGTGTCCTGTGAAATTATCTCACAGAGTTACAGCTTTCCCCTCAAGGAGCCTTTCGCTAAGACAGTTCTTGTGGAATTGGCAAAGTGATATTTGGAAGCCCATAGAGAGCTACGGTGAAAAAGGGAATATCCTCAGATGAAATCTGGAAAGAAGTTCTGAGAAACTGCTTCGTGATCTGTTAATGCATCTCACAGATTTACATCTGTATTTCGTTGATCTCTCTGCTAGCCTTATTTCTGTGGAATCTGAGAGCAGATATTTCCGATCCCTTTGAAGACCATAGGGCCAAAGGAAATATCCTCCGATAACAAAGAGAAAGAAGCTTTCTGAGAAATTCTTTGTGTTCTGTGAAATCATCTCACAGAATTACATGTTACACCACAAGAAGCATTTCGCTTACACAGTTCTTGTGGAATTGGCAAAGTGATATTTGGAAGCCCACAGAGGTCTATGGTGAAAAAGGAAATATCCTCAGATGAAATCTGGAAAGAAGCTTTCTGAGAAACTTCTTAGTGTTCTTTTAATTCATCTCACAGAGTTATGTCTGTGTTTCGTGGATATCTTTGCTAGCCTTATTTCTGTGGAATCTGAGAACAGATAATTCAGATCCCTTTGGAGACTATAGGGCCAAAGGAAATATCCTCCGATAACAAAGGGAAAGAAGCTTTCTGAGAAACTTCTTTGTATTCTGTGAAATCATCTCACAGAGTTACAGCTTACCACACAAGAAGCCTTTCACAAACACAGTATTTGTGGATTTAGCAAAGTGATATTTGGAAACCCATAGAGGGCTATGGTGAAAAAGGAAATATCCTCAGATGAAATCTGGAAAGAAGCTTTCTGAGAAATTTCTTTGTGTTCTGTGAAATCATCTCACAGAGTTATATCTTTCTTCTCAAGGAGCCTTTCGCTAAGGCAGTTCTTGTGGAATTGGCAAAGTGATATTTGGAAGCCCTTAGAGGGCTATCGTGAAAAAGGAAATAATCTCAGATGAAATCTGGAAAGAAACTTTCTGAGAAACTGCTTAGTGGTCTGTTAATTCATCTCACAGAGTTACATCTATATTTCGTGGATCTCTTTGCTAGCCTTATTTCTGTGGAATCTGAGAACAGATATTTCGGATCCCATTTCAAGACTATAGGGCCAAAGAAATATCCTCCCATAAAAAGTGAAAGAAACTTTCTGAGAAACTTCTTTGTGTTCTGTGAAATCATCTCACAAAATTACAGCTTTCCCCTCAAGAAGCCTTTGGCTAAGACAGTTCTTGTGGAATTGGTAAAGTGATATTTGGAAGCCCATAGAGGGCTAAGGTGAAAAAGAAATTTCCTCAGATGAAATCTGGAAGGAAACTTTCTGAGAAACTGCTTAGTGTTCTGTTAATTCATCTCACAGATTTACATCTGTATTTCGTGGATCACTTAGCTAGCCTCATTTCTGTGGAATCTGAGAAGAGATATTTCAGATCCCTTTGAAGAATGTAGGGCCAAAGGAAATATCCTCCCATAACAAAGAGAAGGAAGCTTTCTGAGAAACTTCTTTGTGTTCTGTGAAATCATCTCACAGAGTTACAGCTTACTGCACAAGAAGCCTTTCGCTAAGACAGTTCTTGTGTAATTGGCAAAGTGATATTTGGAAGCCCTTAGAGGTCTATGGTGAAAAAGGAAATATCCACATATGAAATCTGGAAAGAAGCTTTCTGAGAAACTGCTTAGTGTTCTGTTAATTCATCTCACAGAGTTACATCTGTATTCCGTGGATCCCTTTGCTAGCCTTCTTTCTGTGGAATCTTAGAACAGATATTTCGGATTCCTTTGAAGACTATAGGGCCAAAGGAAATATCCTCCGATAACAAAGAGAAAGAAGTTTTCTGAGAAACTTCTTTGTGTTCTGTGAAATCATCTCACAGAGTTACAGCTTTCCCTTCAAGGAGCCTTTCGCTAAGACAGTTCTTGTGGAATTGGCAAAGTGATATTTGGAAGCCCGTAGAGGGCTATGGGGAAAAGAAATTTCCTCAGATTAAACCTGGAAAGAAGCTTTCTGAGAAACTGCTTAGTGTTCTGTTAATTCATCTCACAGAGTTACATCTGTATTTCATGGATCTATTTGCTAGCCTTATTTCTGTGGAATCTGAGAACAGATATTTCGGATCCCTTTGAAGACTATAGGGCCAAAGGACATATCCTCCGATAACAAAAAGAAAGAAGCATTCTGAGAAACTGCTTCGTGTTCTGTTAATTCATCTCACAGAGTTACATCTGTATTTCGTGGATCTCTTTGCTAGCCTTATTTCTGTGGAATCTGAGAACAGATATCTCGGATCCCTTTGAACACTATAGGGCCAAAGGATATATCCTCCGATAACAAAGAGAAAGAAGCTTTCTGAAAAACTTCTTGGTGTTCTGTGAAATCATCTCACAGAGTTACAGCTTTCCCCTCAAGGAACCTTTCGCTAAGACAGTTCTTGTGGAATTGGTAAAGTGATATTTCGAAGCCCATGGAGGGCTATGGTGAAAAAGGAAATATCCTCAGATGAAATCTGGAAAGAAGCTTTCTTAGAAACTGCTTAGTGTTCTGTTAATTCATCTCACAGATTTACATCTGTGTTTCGTGGATCACTTTGCTTGCCTTATTTCTGTGGAATCTGAGAACAGATATTTCAGATCCCTTTGAAGAATGTAGGGTCAAAGGAAATATCCTCCGATAACAAAGAGAAGGAAGCTTTCTGAGAAACTTCTTTGTCTTCTGTGAAATCATCTCACAGAGTTACAGCTTACTGCACAAGAAGCCTTTCGCTAAGACAGTTCTTGTGTAATTGGCAAAGTGATATTTGGAAGCCCATAGAGGTCTATGGTGAAAAAGGAAATATCCTCATTTGAAATCTGGAAAGAAGCTTTCTGAGAAACTGCTTAGTGTTCTGTTAATTCATCTCACAGAGTTACATCTGTATTTCGTGGATCCCTTTGCTAGCCTTATTTCTGTGGAATCTGAGAACAGATATTTCGGATTCCTTTGAAGACTATAGGGCCAAAGGAAATATCCTCCGATAACAAAGAGAAAGAAGTTTTCTGAGAAACTTCTTTGTGTTCTGTGAAATCATCTCACAGAGTTACAGCTTTCCCTTCAAGGAGCCTTTCGCTAAGGAAGTTCTTGTGGAATTGGCAAAGTGATATTTGGAAGCCCATAGAGGCCTATGGAGAAAAAGAAATTTCCTCAGATGAAACCTCGAAAGAAACTTTCTGAGAAACTGCTTAGTGTTCTGTTAATTCATCTCACAGAGTTACATCTGTATTTCGTGGATCTATTTGCTAGCATTATTTCTGTGGAATCTGGGAACAGATATTTCGGATCCCTTTGAAGACTATGGGGCCAAAGGACATATCCTTCGATAACAAAGAGAAAGAAGCTTTCTGAGAAACTTCTTTGTGTCCTGTGAAATCATCTCACAGAGTTACAGCTTTCCCCTCAAGGAGCCTTTCGCTAAGACAGTTCTTGTGGAATTGGCAAAGTGATATTTGGAAGCCCATAGAGAGCTACGGTGAAAAAGGGAATATCCTCAGATGAAATCTGGAAAGAAGTTCTGAGAAACTGCTTCGTGATCTGTTAATTCATCTCACAGATTTACATCTGTATTTCGTTGATCTCTCTGCTAGCCTTATTTCTGTGGAATCTGAGAGCAGATATTTCCGATCCCTTTGAAGACCATAGGGACAAAGGAAATATCCTCCGATAACAAAGAGAAAGAAGCTTTCTGAGAAATTCTTTGTGTTCTGTGAAATCATCTCACAGAGTTACAGCTTACTGCACAAGATGCCTTTTGCTAAGACAGTTCTTGTGGAATTGGCAAAGTGATATTTGGAAGCGCTTTGAGGGCTATGGTGAAAAAGGAAATATCCTCAGATGAAATCTGGAATGAAGCTTTCCTAGAAACTGCTTAGTGTTCTGTTAATTCATCTCACAGAGTTACATGTGTATTTCGTGGATCTCTTTGCTAGCCTTATTTCTGTGGAATCTGAGAACAGATATTTCGGATCCCTTTGAAGAATGTAGGGCCAAAGGAAATATCCTCCGATAACAAAGAGAAGGAAGCTTTCTGAGAAACTTCTTTGTCTTCTGCGAAATCATCTCACAAAGTTACAGCTTACTGCACAAGAAGCCTTTCGCTAAGACAGTTCTTGTGGAATTGGCAAAGTGATATTTGGAAGCCCATAGAGTTCTATGGTGAAAAAGGAAATATCCTCATATGAAATCTGGAAAGAAGCTTTCTGAGAAACTGCTTAGTGTTCTGTTAATTCATCTCACAGAGTTACATCTGTATTTCGTGGATCCCTTTGCTAGCCTTATTTCTGTGGAATCTGAGAACAGATATTTCGGATTCCTTTGAAGACTATAGGGCCAAAGGAAATATCCTCCGATAACAAAGAGAAAGAAGTTTTCTGAGAAACTTCTTTGTGTTCTGTGAAATCATCTCACAGAGTTACAGCTTTCCCTTCAAGGAGCCTTTCGCTAAGACAGTTCTTGTGGAATTGGCAAAGTGATATTTGGAAGCCCCTAGAGGCCTATGGAGAAAAAGAAATTTCCTCAGATGAAACCTCGAAAGAAACTTTCTGAGAAACTGCTAAGTGTTCTGTTAATTCATCTCACAGATTTACATCTGTATTTCGTGGATCCCTTTGCTAGCCTTATTTCTGTGGAATCTGAGAACAGATATTTCGGATCCCTTTGAAGATTCTAGGGCCAAAGGAAATATCCTCCGATAACAAAGAGAAAGATGTTTTCTGAGAAACTTCTTTGTGTTCTGTGAAATCATCTCACAGAGTTACATCTTTCCCCTCAAGGTGCCTTTCGCTAAGACAGTTCTTGTGGAATTGGCAAAGTGATATTTGGAAGCCCATAGAGGGCTATGGTGAAAAAGAAATTTCCTCAGATGAAACCTGGAAAGAAGCTTTCTGAGAAACTGCTTAGTGTTCTGTAAATTCATCTCACAGAGTTATATCTGTATTTCGTGGATCTATTTGCTAGCCTTATTTCTGTGGAATCTGAGAACAGATATTTCGGATCCCTTTGAAGACTATGGGGCCAAAGGACATATCCTTCGATAACAAAGAGAAAGAAGCTTTCTGAGAAACTTCTTTGTGTCCTGTGAAATTATCTCACAGAGTTACAGCTTTCCCCTCAAGGAGCCTTTCGCTAAGACAGTTCTTGTGGAATTGGCAAAGTGATATTTGGAAGCCCATAGAGAGCTACGGTGAAAAAGGGAATATCCTCAGATGAAATCTGGAAAGAAGTTCTGAGAAACTGCTTCGTGATCTGTTAATGCATCTCACAGATTTACATCTGTATTTCGTTGATCTCTCTGCTAGCCTTATTTCTGTGGAATCTGAGAGCAGATATTTCTGATCCCTTTGAAGACCATAGGGCCAAAGGAAATATCCTCCGATAACAAAGAGAAAGAAGCTTTCTGAGAAATTCTTTGTGTTCTGTGAAATCATCTCACAGAATTACATGTTACACCACAAGAAGCATTTCGCTTACACAGTTCTTGTGGAATTGGCAAAGTGATATTTGGAAGCCCACAGAGGTCTATGGTGAAAAAGGAAATATCCTCAGATGAAATCTGGAAAGAAGCTTTCTGAGAAACTTCTTAGTGTTCTTTTAATTCATCTCACAGAGTTATGTCTGTGTTTCGTGGATATCTTTGCTAGCCTTATTTCTGTGGAATCTGAGAACAGATAATTCAGATCCCTTTGGAGACTATAGGGCCAAAGGAAATATCCTCCGATAACAAAGGGAAAGAAGCTTTCTGAGAAACTTCTTTGTATTCTGTGAAATCATCTCACAGAGTTACAGCTTACCACACAAGAAGCCTTTCACAAACACAGTATTTGTGGATTTAGCAAAGTGATATTTGGAAACCCATAGAGGGCTATGGTGAAAAAGGAAATATCCTCAGATGAAATCTGGAAAGAAGCTTTCTGAGAAATTTCTTTGTGTTCTGTGAAATCATCTCACAGAGTTATATCTTTCTTCTCAAGGAGCCTTTCGCTAAGGCAGTTCTTGTGGAATTGGCAAAGTGATATTTGGAAGACCTTAGAGGGCTATGGTGAAACAAGGATGTATCCTCAGATGAAATCTGGAAAGAAACCTTCTGAGAAACTGCTTAGTTTTCTGTTAATTCACTCACTGAGTTACATCTGTATTTCGTGGAACTCTTTGCTAGCCTTATTTCTGTGGAATCTGAGAACAGATATTTCGGATCCCATTCAAGACTATAGGGCCAAACGAAATATCCTCCGATAACAAAGTGAAAGAAGCTTTCTCAGAAACTTCTTTCTGTTCTGTGAAATCATCTCACAGAATTACAGATTTCCCCTCAAGAAGCCTTTCATTAAGACATTTCTTGTGGAATAGGCAAAGTGATATTTGGAAGCCCATAGGGGGCTATTGTGAAAAAGGAAATATCCTCTGATGAAATCTGGAAAGAAGCTCTCTGAGAAACTGCTTAGTGTTCTGTTAATTCGTCTCATAGAGTTACATCTGTATTTAGTTGATCTCTTTGCTAGCCTTTTTTCTGTGGAATCTGAGAACAGATATTTCGGATCCCTTTGAAGACTGTAGGGCCAAAGGACATATCCTCCGACAACAAAGAGAAAGAAGCTTTCTGAGAATTTTCTTTGTGTTCAGGGAAATCATCTCACAGAGTTACATCTTTCCCCTCAAGGAGTCTTTGTCTAAGACAGTTCTTGTGGAATCGGAAAAGTGATATTTGGAAGCCCATAGAGGGCTGTGGTGAAAAAGGAAATATCTTCAGAGGAAATCTGGAAAGCAGCTTTCTGAGAAACTGCTTCGTGTTCTGTTAATTCATCTCACAGAGTTACATCTGTATTTCGTGGATCACTTTGGTAGCCTTATTTCTGTGGAATCTGAGAACAGATATTTCGGATCCCTTTGATGACTATCGGGCCTAAGGCAATATCCTCCGATAACAAAGAGAAAGAAGCTTTCTGAGAAACATCTTTGTGTTCTGTGAAATCATCTCACAGAGTTACAGATTTACCCTCAAGGAGCCTTTCGCTAAGACTGTTCTTGTGGAATTGGCAAAGTGATATTTGGAAGCCCATAGAGGGCTATGGTGAAAAAGGAAATATCCTGAGATGAAATCTGGAAAGAAGCTTTTTGAGAAACTGCTTAGTGTTCTGTTAGTTTATCTCACAGAGTTACATCTGTATTTCGTGGATCTCTTTGCTAGCCTTATTATGTGGAATCTGAGAACAGATATTTTGGTTCCCTTTGAAGACTATAGGGCCAAAGGAAATATCCTCCGATAACAAAGAGAAAGAAGCTTTCTGAGAAACTTCTTTGTGTTCTGTGAAATCATCTCACAGAGTTACAGCTTTCTCCTCAAGGAGCCTTTCGCTAAGACAGTTGTTTTGGAATTGGCAAAGTGATATTTTGAAGCCCATAGAGGGCTATGGTGAAAAAGGAAATATCCTCAGATGAAATCTGGAAAGAAGCTTTCTGAGAAACTGCTTAGTGTTCTCTTAATTCACCTCACAGAGTTACATCTGAATTTCGTGGATATCTTTGCTACCCTTATTGCTGTTGAATCTGAGAACAGATATTTCGGATCCCTTTGGAGACTATAGGGCCAAAGGAAATATCCTCCGATAACAAAGAGAAAGAAGCTATCTGAGAAACTTCTTTGTGTTCTGTGAAATCATCTCACAGAATAACAGCTTACCACACAAGAAGCCTTTCGCAAGACAGTTCTTGTGGATTTGGCAAAGTGATATTTGGAAGCCCGTAGAGGTCTATGGTGAAAAAGGAAATATCCTCAGATGAAATCTGGAAAGAAGCTTTCTGAGAAACTTCTTAGTGTTCTGTTAATTCATCTCACAGAGTTACATCTGTATTTCGTGGATCTCCTTGCAACCTTATTTCTGTGGAATCTGAGAACAGATATTTCGGATCCCTTTGAAGACTATAGGGCCAAAGGAAATATCCTCCGATAACAAAGAGAAAGAAGCTTCCTGAGAAACTTCTTTGTGTTCTGCGAAATCAGCTCACAGAGTTACAGCTTTCCCCTCAAGGAGCCTTTCGCTAAGACTGTTCCTGTGGAATTGTCAAGTGATATTTGGAAGCCCATAGAGGTCTATGGTGAAAAAGGAAATATCCTCAGATGAAATCTGGAAAGAAGCGTTCTGAGAAACTTCTTAGTGTTCTGTTAATTCATCTCACAGAGTTATGTCTGTATTTCGTGGATATCTTTGCTACCCTTATTTCTGTGGAATCGGAGAACAGATAATTCGGATCATTTTGAGACTATAGGGCCAAAGGAAATATCCTCCGATAACAAAGAGAAAGAACCTTTCTGAGAAACTTCTTTGCGTTCTGTGAAATCAACTCACAGAGTTACAGCTTTCCCCTCAAGGAGCCTTTCGCTAAGACAGTTCTTGTGGAATTGGCAAAGTGATATTTGGAAGCCCATAGAGGGCTATGATGAAAAAGGAAATATCCTCAGATGAGAAACTACTTAGTGTTCTGTTAATACATCTCACAGAGTTACATCTTTATTTCGTGGATCTCTTTGCTAGCCTTATTTCTGTGGAATCTGAGAACAGATATTTCGGATCCCTTTGAAGACTATAGGGTCAAACTAAATATCCTCCGATAACAAAGAGAAAGAAGTTTTCTGAGAAACTTCTTTGTGTTCTGCGAAATCATCTCACAGAGTTACAGCTTTCCCCTCAAGGAGCCTTTCGCTAAGACAGTTCTTCTGGAATTGGCAAAGTGCTATTTTGAAGCCCTAACAGGGCTATGGTGAAAAAGGAAATATCCTGAGATAAATCTGGAGAGCAGCTTTCTGAGAAATTGCTTAGTGGTCTGTTAATTCATCTCACAGAGTTACATCTGTATTTCGTGTATCTCTTTGCTATCCTTATTTCTGTGGAATCTGAGAACAGATATTTCGGATCCCTTTGAAGACTATAGGGCCAAAGGAAATATCCTCGATAACAAAGAGAAAGAAGCTTTCTGAGAAACTTCTTTGTGTTCTGTGAAATCATCTCACAGAGTTACAGCTTTGCTCTCAAGGAGCCTTTCGCTAAGACAGTTCTTTTGGAATTGGCAAAGTGATATTTGGAAGCCGATAGAGGGCTATGGTGAAAAAGTAATTTCCTCAGATGAAATCTGGAAAGAAGCTTTCTGAGAAACTGCTTAGTGTTCTGTTAATTCATCTCACAGAGTTACATCTGTATTTCGTGTTTCTCTTGGGTAGCCTTATTTCTGTGGAATCTGAGATCAGATATTTCGGATCCCTTTGAAGACGATAGGGCCAAAAAATATCCTCCGATAACAAAGAGAAAGAAGCTTTCTGAGAACCTTCTTTGTGTTCTGTGAAATCATCTCACAGAGTTAAATCTTACCCCACAAGAAGCATTTCGCTTACACAGTTCTTGAGGAATTGGCAAAGTGATATTTGGAAGCCCATAGAGGGCTATGGTGAAAAAGGAAATATCCTCAGATGAAATCTGGAAAGAATCTTTCTCAGAAACTACTTAGTGTTCTGTTAATTCATCTCACAGAGATACATCTCTATTTCGTGGATCTCTTTGCTAGCCTTATGTCTGTGGAATCTGAGAACAGATATTTCGGATCCCTTTGAAGACAATAGGGCCAAAGGAAATATCCTCCGATAACAAAGAGAAAGAAGCTTTCTGAGAAACTTCTTTGTGTTCTGTGAAATCAACTCACAGAGTTACAGATTATTGCAAAAGAAGCCTTTCGTTGAGACAGTTCTTGTGGAATTGGAAAAGTAATATTTGGAAGCCCATGGAGGGCTATGGTGAAAAAGGAAATATCCTCAGATGAAATCTGGAAAGAAGCTTTCTTAGAAACTGCTTAGTGTTCTTTTAATTCATCTCACAGTGTTACATCTGCATTTCGTGGATCTCTTTGCTAGCCTTTTTTCTGTGGAATCTGAGAACAGATATTTCGGATCCCTTTGAAGACTATGGGGCCAAAGGAAATATCTTCCGATAACAAAGAGAAAGAAGCTTTCTGAGAAACTTCTTTGTGTTCTGTGAAATCTTCTCACAGAGTTACAGCTTTCCCTTCAAGGAGCCTTTCGCTAAGACAGTTCTTTTGGAATTGGCAAAGTAATATTTGGAAGACCATAGAGGGCTATGGTGAAAATGAAATTTCCTAATATAAATTCTCGTAAGAAGCTTTCTGAGAAACTGCTTAGTGTTCTGTTAATTCATCTCACAGAGTTACATCTGTATTTCGTGGATCTCTTTGCTAGTCTTATTTCTGTGGAATCTGAGAACAGATAATTCGGATCGCTTTGAAGACGATAGGGCCAAAGGAAATATCCTCCGATAACAAAGAGAAAGAAGCTTTCTGAGAAACTTCTTTGTGTTCTGTCAAATCATCTCACAGAGTAACAGCTTACCACACAAGAAGCCTTTCACAAAGACAGTTCTTGTGGAATTGGCAAAGTGATATTTGGAAGCCCATAGAGGGCTATGATGAAAAAGGAAATATCCTCAGATGAGAAACTGCTTAGTGTTCTGTTAATTCATCTCATAGAGTTACAGCTTTCCCCTCAAGGATCCTTTCGCTAAGACAGTTATTGTGGAATTGGCAAAGTGATATTTGGAAGCGCAATTAGGGATAAGGTGAGAAAGGAAATATCCTCAGATGAAATCTGGTAAGAAACTTTCTGAGAAACTGCTTAGTGTTGTGTTAATTCATCTCACAGAGTTACATCTGCATTTCGTGGACCTCTTTGCTAACTTTATTTCTGTGGAATCTGAGAACAGATATTTCGGATCCCTTTCAAGACTATAGGGCAAAAGGAAATATCCTCCGATAACAAAGAGAAAGAAGCTTTCTGAGAAACTTCTTTGTGTTCTGTGAAATCATCTCACAGAGTTACAGCTTTCCCCTCAAGGAGCCTTTCGCTAAGACAGTTCTTGTGGAATTGGCAAAGTGATATTTGGAAGCCCATAGAGGGCTATGGTGAAAAAGGAAATATCCTCAGATGAGAAACTGCTTATTGTTCTGTTAAATCATCTCACAGAGTTACATCTGTATTTCGTGGATCTCTTTGCTAGCCTTATTTCTGTGGAATCTGAGAACAGATATTTCGGATCCCTTTGAAGACTATAGGGCCAAAGGAAATATCCTCCGATAATAAAGAGAAAGTACCTTTCTGAGAAACTTCTTTGTGTTCTGCGAAATCATCTCACAGAGTTACAGCTTTCCCCTCAAGGAGCCTTTCGCTAAGACAGATCTTGTGGAATGGGCAAAGTGCTATTTGGAAGCCCTAACAGGGTTATGGTGAAAAAGGAAATATCCTGAGATAAATCTGGAGAGAAGCTTTCTGAGAAATTGCTTAGTGTTCTGTAAATTCATCTCACAGAGTTACATCTGTATTTCCTGTATCTCTTTGCTATCCTTATTTCTGTGGAATCTGAGAACAGATATTTCGGATCCCTTTGAAGACTATAGGGCCAAAGAAATATCCTCGATAACAAAGAGAAAGAAGCTTTCTGAGAAACTTCGTTGTGTTCTGTTAAATCATCTCACAGAGTTACAGCTTTCCTCTCAAGGAGCATTTCGCTAAGACAGTTCTTTTGGAATTGGCAAAGTGATATTTGGAAGCCCATAGAGGGGTATGGTGAAAAAGGAAATATCCTCAAATGAAATCTGGAATGAAGCTTTTTAAGAAACTGCTTAGTGTTCTGCTAATTCATCTCACAGAGATACATCTGTATTTCCTGCATCTCTTTGCTAGCCTTATTTCTGTGGAATCTGAGAACAGATATTTCGGATCCCTTTGAAGACGATAGGGCCAAAGGAAATATCCTCCGATAACAAATAGAAAGAAGCTTTCTGAGAAACTTCTTTGTGTTCTGTGAAATCATCTCACAGAGTAACCGCTTACCACACAAGAAGCCTTTCAGAAAGACAGTTCTTGTGGATTTGGAAAAGTGATATTTGGAAGCCCATAGAGGGCTATGGTGAAAAAGGAAATATCCTCAGATGAAATCTGGAAAGAAGCTTTCTGAGAAACTGCTTAGTGTTCTGCTAATTCATCTCACAGAGTTACATCTGTATTTCGTGGATCTCTTTGCTAGCCTTATTTCTGTGGAATCTGAGAACAGATATTTCGGATCCCTTTGAAGACTATAGGGCCAAAGGAAATATCCTCCGATAACAAAGAGAAAGAAGCTTGCTGTGCAACTTCTTTGTGTTCTGTGAAATCATCTCACAGAGTTACAGCTTACTGCACAAGAAGCCTGTCGCTAAGACAGTTCTAGTGGAATTGGCAAAGTGATATTTGGAAGCCCATAGAGGGCTATGGTGAAAAAGGAAATATCCTTCCATGAAATCTGGAAAGAAGATTTCTGAGAAACTTCTTAGTGTTCTGTTAATTCATCTCACAGAGTTACATCTGTATTTCGTGGATCTCTTTGCTAGCCTTATTTCTGTGGAATCTGAGAACAGATATTTCGGATAGCTTTGAAGAATATAGGGCCAAAGGAAATATCCTCCGATAAGAAAGAGAAAGAAGCTTTCTGAGGAACTTCTTTGTGTTCTGTGAAATCATCTGACAGAGTTACAGCTTTCCCCTCAAGGAGCCTTTCGCTAAGACAGTTCTTGTGGAATTGGCAAAGTGATATTTGGAAGCCCATAGAGGGCTATGGTGAAAAAGGAAATATACTCAGATGAAATCTGGAAAGAAGCTTTCTGAGAAACTGCTTAGTGTTCTGTTAATTCATCTCACAGAGTTACATCTGTATTTCGTGATCTCTTTGCTTGTCTTATTTCTGTGTAAACTGAGAACCGATATTACCGATCCCTTTGAAGACTACAGGGCCAAAAGAAATACCCTCCGATAACAAAGAGAAAGAAACTTTCTGAGAAACTTCTTTGTGTTCTGTGAAGTTATCTCACAGAGTTACAGCTTTCCCCTCAAGGAGACTTTCACTAAGACAGTTCATGTGGAATTGGCAAAGTGATATTTTGAAGCCCATAGAGGGCTATCGTGAAAAAGGAAATATCCTCAGATGAAATCTGGAAAAAAGTTTTCTGAGAAACTGATTAGTGTTCTGTTAATTCATCTCACAGAGTTACCTCTGTATTTCGTGGATCTCTTTGCTAGCCTTTTTTCTGTGGAATCTGAGAACAGATATGTCGCATCCCTTTGAACACTATAGGGCCAAAGGAAATATCCTCCGATAACAAAGAGAAAGAAGCTTTCTGAGAAACTTCTTTGTGTTCTGTGAAATCATCTCACAGAGTTACAGCTCTCCCCTCAAGGAGCCTTTCGCTAAGACAGTTCTTGTGGATTTGGCAAAGTGATATTTGAAGACCAAAGAGGGCTATGGTGAAAAAGGAAATATCCTCAGATGAAATCTGGAAAGAAGCTTTCTGAGAAACTGCTTAGTATTCTGTTAATTCATTTCACAGAGTTACATCTGTATTTCGTGGATCTCTTTGCAAGTCTTATTTCTGTGGAATCTGAGAACAGATATTTCAAACACCTTTGAAGACTATAGGGCCAAAGGAAATATCCTCCGATAACAAAGAGAAAGACGCTTTCTGAGAAACTTCTTTGTGTTCTGTGAAATCATCTCACAGAGTTACAGCTAACCCCACAAGAAGCCTTTCGCAAAGACAGTTCTTGTGGATTTGGCAAAGTGATATTCGGAAGCCCATAGAGGGCTATGGTGAAAAAGGAAATATCCTCAGATGAAATCTGGAAAGTAGCTTTCTGAGAAACTGCTTAGTGTTCTGTTAATTCATCTCACAGAATTACATCTGTATTTCCTGGATCTCTTTGCTAGCCTTATTTCCGTGGAATCTGAGAACAGATATTTCGGATCCCTTTAAAGACTATAGGGCCAAAGGAAATATCCTCCGATAACAAAGAGAAAGTACCTTTCTGAGAAACTACTTTGTGTTCTGCGAAATCATCTCAAACAGTTACAGCTTTCCCCTCAAGGAGCCTTTCGCTAAGACAGATCTTGTGGAATTGGCAAAGTGCTATTTGGAAGCCCTAACAGGGTTATGGCGAAAAAGGAAATATCCTGAGATAAATCTGGAGAGAAGCTTTCTGAGAAATTGCTTAGTGTTCTGTAAATTCATCTCACAGAGTTACATCTGTATTTCCTGTATCTCTTTGCTATCCTTATTTCTGTGGAATCTGAGAACAGATATTTCGGATCCCTTTGAAGACTATAGGGCCAAAGAAATATCCTCGATAACAAAGAGAAAGAAGCTTTCTGAGAAACTTCTTTGTGTTCTGTGAAATCATCTCACAGAGTAACCGCTTACCACACAAGAAGCCTTTCAGAAAGACAGTTCTTGTGGATTTGGAAAAGTGATATTTGGAAGCCCATAGAGGGCTATGGTGAAAAAGGAAATATCCTCAGATGAAATCTGGAAAGAAGCTTTCTGAGAAACTGCTTAGTGTTCTGCTAATTCATCTCACAGAGTTACATCTGTATTTCGTGGATCTCTTTGCTAGCCTTATTTCTGTGGAATCTGAGAACAGATATTTCGGATCCCTTTGAAGACTATAGGGCCAAAGGAAATATCCTCCGATAACAAAGAGAAAGAAGCTTGCTGTGCAACTTCTTTGTGTTCTGTGAAATCATCTCACAGAGTTACAGCTTACTGCACAAGAAGCCTGTCGCTAAGACAGTTCTAGTGGAATTGGCAAAGTGATATTTGGAAGCCCATAGAGGGCTATGGTGAAAAAGGAAATATCCTTCCATGAAATCTGGAAAGAAGATTTCTGAGAAACTTCTTAGTGTTCTGTTAATTCATCTCACAGAGTTACATCTGTATTTCGTGGATCTCTTTGCTAGCCTTATTTCTGTGGAATCTGAGAACAGATATTTCGGATAGCTTTGAAGAATATAGGGCCAAAGGAAATATCCTCCGATAAGAAAGAGAAAGAAGCTTTCTGAGAAACTTCTTTGTGTTCTGTGAAATCATCTGACAGAGTTACAGCTTTCCCCTCAAGGAGCCTTTCGCTAAGACAGTTCTTGTGGAATTGGCAAAGTGATATTTGGAAGTCCATAGAGGGCTATTGTGAAAAAGGAAATATCCTGAGATAAAACTGGAAAGAAGCTTTCTGAGAAATCCTTAGTGTTCTGTTAATTTATCTCACAGAGTTACATCTGTATTTCGTGGATCTCTTTGCTAGCCTTATTTCTGTGGAATCTGAGAACAGATATTTCGGATCCCTTTGAATTCTATAGGGCCAAAGGAAATATCCTCCAATAACGACGAGAAAGAACTTTCTGAGAAACTTCTTTGTGTTCTGTGAAATCATCTCACAGAGTGACAGCTTTCCCCTCAAGGAGCCTTTCGCTAAGACAGTTCTTGTCGAATTGGCAAAGTGATATTTGGAAGCCCATAGATGGCTATGGTGAAAAAGAAATTTCCTCAGATGAAATCTGGAAAGAAGCTTTTTCAGAATCTTCTTAGTGTTCTGTTAATTCATCTCACAGAGTTACATCTGTATTTCGTGGATCTCTTTGCTAACCTTATTTTTGTGAAATCTGAGAACAGATATTTCGGATTCCTTTAAAGACTATAGGGCCAAAGGAAATATCCTCCGATAACAAAGAGAAAGAAGCTTTCTGAGAAACTTCTTTGTGTTCTGTGAAATCATCTCACAGAGTAACCGCTTACCACACAAGAAGCCTTTCAGAAAGACAGTTCTTGTGGATTTGGAAAAGTGATATTTGGAAGCCCATAGAGGGCTATGGTGAAAAAGGAAATATCCTCAGATGAAATCTGGAAAGAAGCTTTCTGAGAAACTGCTTAGTGTTCTGCTAATTCATCTCACAGAGTTACATCTGTATTTCGTGGATCTCTTTGCTAGCCTTATTTCTGTGGAATCTGAGAACAGATATTTCGGATCCCTTTGAAGACTATAGTCCAAAAAGGAAATATCCTCCGATAACAAAGAGAAAGAAGCTTGCTGTGCAACTTCTTTGTGTTCTGTGAAATCATCTCACAGAGTTACAGCTTACTGCACAAGAAGCCTGTCGCTAAGACAGTTCTAGTGGAATTGGCAAAGTGATATTTGGAAGCCCATAGAGGGCTATGGTGAAAAAGGAAATATCCTTCCATGAAATCTGGAAAGAAGATTTCTGAGAAACTTCTTAGTGTTCTGTTAATTCATCTCACAGAGTTACATCTGTATTTCGTGGATCTCTTTGCTAGCCTTATTTCTGTGGAATCTGAGAACAGATATTTCGGATAGCTTTGAAGAATATAGGGCCAAAGGAAATATCCTCCGATAAGAAAGAGAAAGAAGCTTTCTGAGAAACTTCTTTGTGTTCTGTGAAATCATCTGACAGAGTTACAGCTTTCCCCTCAAGGAGCCTTTCGCTAAGACAGTTCTTGTGGAATTGGCAAAGTGATATTTGGAAGTCCATAGAGGGCTATTGTGAAAAAGGAAATATCCTGAGATAAAACTGGAAAGAAGCTTTCTGAGAAATCCTTAGTGTTCTGTTAATTTATCTCACAGAGTTACATCTGTATTTCGTGGATCTCTTTGCTAGCCTTATTTCTGTGGAATCTGAGAACAGATATTTCGGATCCCTTTGAATTCTTTAGGGCCAAAGGAAATATCCTCCAATAACGACGAGAAAGAACTTTCTGAGAAACTTCTTTGTGTTCTGTGAAATCATCTCACAGAGTGACAGCTTTCCCCTCAAGGAGCCTTTCGCTAAGACAGTTCTTGTCGAATTGGCAAAGTCATATTTGGAAGCCCATAGATGGCTATGGTGAAAAAGAAATTTCCTCAGATGAAATCTGGAAAGAAGCTTTTTCAGAATCTTCTTAGTGTTCTGTTAATTCATCTCACAGAGTTACATCTGTATTTCGTGGATCTCTTTGCTAACCTTATTTTTGTGAAATCTGAGAACAGATATTTCGGATTCCTTTAAAGACTATAGGGCCAAAGGAAATATCCTCCGATAACAAAGAGAAAGAAGCTTTCTGAGAAACTTCTTTGTGTTCTGTGAAATCATCTCACAGAGTTACAGCTTTCCTCTCAAGGAGCCTTTCGCTAAGACAGTTCTTTTAGAATTGGCAAACTGATATTTGGAAGCACATAGAGGGCTATGGTGAAAAAGGAAATATCCTCAAATGAAATCTGGAAAGAAGCTTTTTGAGAAACTGCTTAGTGTCTGTTAATTCATCTCACAGAGTTACATCTGTATTTCGTGGATCACTTTCCTAGCCTTATTTCTGTGGAATCTGAGAACAGATATTTCGGATCCCTTTGAAGACGATAGGGCCAAAGGAAATATTCTCCGATAAGAAAGAGAAAGAAGCTTTCGGAGAAAATTCTTTGTGTTCTGTGAAATCACCTCACAGACTAACAGCTTACCACACAAGAAGTCTTTCAGAAAGACAGTTCTTCTGGATTTGGCAAAGTGATATTTGGAAGCCCATAGAGGGATATGGTGAAAAAGGAAATATCCTCAGATGAAATCTGGAAGAAGCTTTCTGAGAAACTGCTTAGTGTTCTGTTAATTCATCTCACAGAGTTACATCTGTATTTCGTGGATCTCTTTCCTAGCCCTATTTCTGTGGAATCTGAGAACAGATATTTCGGATCCCTTTGAAGACGATAGGGCCAAACGAAATATCCTCCGATAACAAAGAGAAAGAAGCCTTCTGAGAAACTTCTTTGTGTTCTGTGAAATCATCTCACAGAGTTAAATCTCTCCCCACAAGAAGCATTTCGCTTACACAGTTCTTGTGTAATTGGCAAAGTGATATTTGGAAGCCCATAGAGGGCTATGGTGAAAAAGGAACTATCCTCAGATGAAATCTGGAAAGAAGCTTTCTGAGAAACTGCTTAGTGTTCTGTTAATTCATCTCACAGAGTTACATCTGTATTTCGTGGATCTCTTTGCTAGCCTTATTTGTGTGGAATCTGAGAACAGATATTTCGAATCCCTTTTAGACTGGAGATCCAAAGGAAATATCCTCGGATAACAAAGAGAAAGAAGCTTTCTGAGAAACTTCTTTGTGTTCTGTGAAATCATCTCACAGAGTTACAGCTTACCCCACTTGAAGACTTTCGCAAAGACAGTTCTTGTGGATTTGGCAAAGTGATATTTGGAAACCCTTAGAGGGCTATGGTGAAAAAGAAAATATCCTCAGATGAAATCTGGAAAGAAGCTTTCTGAGAAACTGCTTAGTGTTCTGTTAATTCATGTCACAGAGTTACATCTCTATTTCGTGGATCTCTTTGCTAGCCTTATTTCTGAGGAATCTGAGAACAGATATTTCGGATCCCTTTGTAGACTATAGATCCAAAGGAATTATCCTCCGATAACAAACAGAAAGAAGCTTTCTGAGAAACTTCTTGGTGTTCTTTGAAATCATCTCACAGAGTTACAGCATTCCCCACTAGAAGCCTTTCGCTAAGACAGTTCTTGTGGACTGGCAAAGTGATATTTGGAAGCCCTTAGGGGGCTATGGTGAAAAAGGAAATATCCTCAGATGACATTTGGAAAGAAGCTTTCTGAGAAACTGCTTAGTGTTCTGTTAATTCATCTCACATAGTTACATCTGTATTTCGGGTATCTCTTTGCTACCCTTATTTCAGTGGAATCTGAGAACAGATATTTCAGATCCCTTTGGACACTATAGTTCAAAAAGGAAATATCCTCAGATAACAAAGAGAAAGAAGCTCTCTGAGAAACTTATTAGTGTTCTGTGACATCATATCACAGAATAACAGCTTACACCAGAAGAAGCGTTTCGCTAAGACAGTTCTTGTGGAATTTGCAATGTGATATTTGGAAGCCCATAGAGGTCTATGGTGAAAAAGGAATTATCCTCAGATGAAATCTGGAAAGAAGCTTTCTGAGAAACTTCTTAGGGTTCTGTTAATTCATCTCACAGAGTTACATCTTTATTTCCTGGATCTCTTTGCTGGCCTTATTTCTGTGGAATCTGAGAATAGATATTTCGGATCCCTTTGAAGACTATAGGGCCAAAGGAAATATCATTTGATAACAAAGAGAAAGAAGCTTTCTGAGAAACTTCTTTGTGATCTGTGAAATCATCTCACAGAGTTACACCTTTCCCCTCAAGGAGCCTTTCCCTAAGACAGTTCTTGTGAAACTGGCAAAGTGATATTTGGAAGCCCTTAGAGGGATACGGTGAAAAAGGAAATATCCTCAGATGAAATCTGGAAAGAAGCTTTCTGAGAAACTGCTTACTGTTCTGTTAATTCATCTCACAGTGTTACATCTGTATTTCGTGGATCTCCCTGCTAGCCTTATTTCTGTGGAATCTGAGAACAGATATTTCGGATCCCTTTCAAGACTATAGGGCCAAAGGAAATATCCTCCGAGAACGAACAGAAATAAGCTTTCTGAGAAACTTCTTTGTGTTCTGTGAAATCATCTCACAGAGTTACAGCTTTCCGCTCAAGGGGCTTTTCGCTAAGACAGTTCTTGTGGAATTGGCAAAGTGATATTTGGAAGACCCTGGAGGGCTATGGTGAAAAAGGAAATATCCTCTGATGAAATCTGGAAAGAAGATTTCTGAGAAACTTCTTAGTGTTCTGTTAATTCATCTCGCAGAGTTACATCTGTATTTCGTGGATTTCTGCTATCCTTATTTCTGTGGAATCTGAGAACAGATATTTGTATCCCTTTGAGACTATAGGGCCAAAGGAAATATCCTCCGATATCAAAGAGAAAGAATCTTTCTGAGACACTTATTTGTCTTCTGTGAAATCATCTCACAGAGTTACAGCTTTCCCCTCAAGAAGCCTTTCGCTAAGACAGTTCTTGTGGAATTGGCAAAGTGATATTTGGAAGCCCATAGAGGGCTGTGGTGAAAAAGGAAATATCCTCAGATGAAATCTGAAAAGAAGCTTTCTGAGAAACTGCTTAGTGTTCTGTTAATTCATCTCACAGAGTTACATCTGTATTTCGTGATCTCTTTGCTTGTCTTATTTCTGTGTAAACTGAGAACAGATATTTCCGATCCCTTTGAAGACTATAGGGCCAAAAGAAATACCCTCCGCTAACAAAGAGAAAGAAACTTTCTGAGAAACTTCTTTGTGTTCTGTGAAGTCATCTCACAGAGTTACAGCTTTCCCCTCAAGGAGACTTTCGCTAAGACAGTTTTTGTGGAATTGGCAAAGTGATATTTTGAAGCCCATAGAGGGCTATCGTGAAAAAGGAAATATCCTCAGATGAAATCTGGAAAAAAGTTTTCTGAGAAACTGATTAGTGTTCTGTTAATTCATCTCACAGAGTTACCTCTGTATTTCGTGGATCTCTTTGCTAGCCTTTTTTCTGTGGAATCTGAGAACAGATATGTTGCATCCCTTTGAACACTATAGGGCCAAAGGAAATATCCTCCGATAACAAAGAGAAAGAAGCTTTCTGAGAAACTTCTTTGTGTTCTGTGAAATCATCTCACAGAGTTACAGCTCTCCCCTCAAGGAGCCTTTCGCTAAGACAGTTCTTGTGGATTTGGCAAAGTGATATTTGAAGACCAAAGAGGGCTATGGTGAAAAAGGAAATATCCACAGATGAAATCTGGAAAGAAGCTTTCTGAGAAACTGCTTAGTATTCTGTTAATTCATTTCACAGAGTTACATCTGTATTTCGTGGATCTCTTTGCAAGTCTTATTTCTGTGGAATCTGAGAACAGATATTTCAAACACCTTTGAAGACTATAGGGCCAAAGGAAATATCCTCCGATAACAAAGAGAAAGAAGATTGCTGTGCAACTTCTTTGTGTTCTGTGAAATCATCTCACAGAGTTACAGCTTACTGCACAAGAAGCCTGTCGCTAAGACAGTTCTAGTGGAATTGGCAAAGTGATATTTGGAAGCCCATAGAGGGCTATGGTGAAAAAGGAAATATCCTTCCATGAAATCTGGAAAGAAGATTTCTGAGAAACTTCTTAGTGTTCTGTTAATTCATCTCACAGAGTTACATCTGTATTTCGTGGATCTCTTTGCTAGCCTTATTTCTGTGGAATCTGAGAACAGATATTTCGGATAGCTTTGAAGAATATAGGGCCAAAGGAAATATCCTCCGATAAGAAAGAGAAAGAAGCTTTCTGAGAAACTTCTTTGTGTTCTGTGAAATCATCTGACAGAGTTACAGCTTTCCCCTCAAGGAGCCTTTCGCTAAGACAGTTCTTGTGGAATTGGCAAAGTGATATTTGGAAGTCCATAGAGGGCTATTGTGAAAAAGGAAATATCCTGAGATAAAACTGGAAAGAAGCTTTCTGAGAAATCCTTAGTGTTCTGTTAATTTATCTCACAGAGTTACATCTGTATTTCGTGGATCTCTTTGCTAGCCTTATTTCTGTGGAATCTGAGAACAGATATTTCGGATCCCTTTGAATTCTATAGGGCCAAAGGAAATATCCTCCAATAACGACGAGAAAGAACTTTCTGAGAAACTTCTTTGTGTTCTGTGAAATCATCTCACAGAGTGACAGCTTTCCCCTCAAGGAGCCTTTCGCTAAGACAGTTCTTGTCGAATTGGCAAAGTGATATTTGGAAGCCCATAGATGGCTATGGTGAAAAAGAAATTTCCTCAGATGAAATCTGGAAAGAAGCTTTTTCAGAATCTTCTTAGTGTTCTGTTAATTCATCTCACAGAGTTACATCTGTATTTCGTGGATCTCTTTGCTAACCTTATTTTTGTGAAATCTGAGAACAGATATTTCGGATTCCTTTAAAGACTATAGGGCCAAAGGAAATATCCTCCGATAACAAAGAGAAAGAAGCTTTCTGAGAAACTTCTTTGTGTTCTGTGAAATCATCTCACAGAGTAACCGCTTACCACACAAGAAGCCTTTCAGAAAGACAGTTCTTGTGGATTTGGAAAAGTGATATTTGGAAGCCCATAGAGGGCTATGGTGAAAAAGGAAATATCCTCAGATGAAATCTGGAAAGAAGCTTTCTGAGAAACTGCTTAGTGTTCTGCTAATTCATCTCACAGAGTTACATCTGTATTTCGTGGATCTCTTTGCTAGCCTTATTTCTGTGGAATCTGAGAACAGATATTTCGGATCCCTTTGAAGACTATAGTCCAAAAAGGAAATATCCTCCGATAACAAAGAGAAAGAAGCTTGCTGTGCAACTTCTTTGTGTTCTGTGAAATCATCTCACAGAGTTACAGCTTACTGCACAAGAAGCCTGTCGCTAAGACAGTTCTAGTGGAATTGGCAAAGTGATATTTGGAAGCCCATAGAGGGCTATGGTGAAAAAGGAAATATCCTTCCATGAAATCTGGAAAGAAGATTTCTGAGAAACTTCTTAGTGTTCTGTTAATTCATCTCACAGAGTTACATCTGTATTTCGTGGATCTCTTTGCTAGCCTTATTTCTGTGGAATCTGAGAACAGATATTTCGGATAGCTTTGAAGAATATAGGGCCAAAGGAAATATCCTCCGATAAGAAAGAGAAAGAAGCTTTCTGAGAAACTTCTTTGTGTTCTGTGAAATCATCTGACAGAGTTACAGCTTTCCCCTCAAGGAGCCTTTCGCTAAGACAGTTCTTGTGGAATTGGCAAAGTGATATTTGGAAGTCCATAGAGGGCTATTGTGAAAAAGGAAATATCCTGAGATAAAACTGGAAAGAAGCTTTCTGAGAAATCCTTAGTGTTCTGTTAATTTATCTCACAGAGTTACATCTGTATTTCGTGGATCTCTTTGCTAGCCTTATTTCTGTGGAATCTGAGAACAGATATTTCGGATCCCTTTGAATTCTTTAGGGCCAAAGGAAATATCCTCCAATAACGACGAGAAAGAACTTTCTGAGAAACTTCTTTGTGTTCTGTGAAATCATCTCACAGAGTGACAGCTTTCCCCTCAAGGAGCCTTTCGCTAAGACAGTTCTTGTCGAATTGGCAAAGTGATATTTGGAAGCCCATAGATGGCTATGGTGAAAAAGAAATTTCCTCAGATGAAATCTGGAAAGAAGCTTTTTCAGAATCTTCTTAGTGTTCTGTTAATTCATCTCACAGAGTTACATCTGTATTTCGTGGATCTCTTTGCTAACCTTATTTTTGTGAAATCTGAGAACAGATATTTCGGATTCCTTTAAAGACTATAGGGCCAAAGGAAATATCCTCCGATAACAAAGAGAAAGAAGCTTTCTGAGAAACTTCTTTGTGTTCTGTGAAATCATCTCACAGAGTTACAGCTTTCCTCTCAAGGAGCCTTTCGCTAAGACAGTTCTTTTAGAATTGGCAAACTGATATTTGGAAGCACATAGAGGGCTATGGTGAAAAAGGAAATATCCTCAAATGAAATCTGGAAAGAAGCTTTTTGAGAAACTGCTTAGTGTCTGTTAATTCATCTCACAGAGTTACATCTGTATTTCGTGGATCACTTTCCTAGCCTTATTTCTGTGGAATCTGAGAACAGATATTTCGGATCCCTTTGAAGACGATAGGGCCAAAGGAAATATTCTCCGATAACAAAGAGAAAGAAGCTTTCGGAGAAAATTCTGTGTGTTCTGTGAAATCACCTCACAGACTAACAGCTTACCACACAAGAAGTCTTTCAGAAAGACAGTTCTTCTGGATTTGGCAAAGTGATATTTGGAAGCCCATAGAGGGATATGGTGAAAAAGGAAATATCCTCAGATGAAATCTGGAAGAAGCTTTCTGAGAAACTGCTTAGTGTTCTGTTAATTCATCTCACAGAGTTACATCTGTATTTCGTGGATCTCTTTCCTAGCCCTATTTCTGTGGAATCTGAGAACAGATATTTCGGATCCCTTTGAAGACGATAGGGCCAAACGAAATATCCTCCGATAACAAAGAGAAAGAAGCCTTCTGAGAAACTTCTTTGTGTTCTGTGAAATCATCTCACAGAGTTAAATCTCTCCCCACAAGAAGCATTTCGCTTACACAGTTCTTGTGTAATTGGCAAAGTGATATTTGGAAGCCCATAGAGGGCTATGGTGAAAAAGGAACTATCCTCAGATGAAATCTGGAAAGAAGCTTTCTGAGAAACTGCTTAGTGTTCTGTTAATTCATCTCACAGAGTTACATCTGTATTTCGTGGATCTCTTTGCTAGCCTTATTTGTGTGGAATCTGAGAACAGATATTTCGAATCCCTTTTAGACTGGAGATCCAAAGGAAATATCCTCGGATAACAAAGAGAAAGAAGCTTTCTGAGAAACTTCTTTGTGTTCTGTGAAATCATCTCACAGAGTTACAGCTTACCCCACTTGAAGACTTTCGCAAAGACAGTTCTTGTGGATTTGGCAAAGTGATATTTGGAAACCCTTAGAGGGCTATGGTGAAAAAGAAAATATCCTCAGATGAAATCTGGAAAGAAGCTTTCTGAGAAACTGCTTAGTGTTCTGTTAATTCATGTCACAGAGTTACATCTCTATTTCGTGGATCTCTTTGCTAGCCTTATTTCTGAGGAATCTGAGAACAGATATTTCGGATCCCTTTGTAGACTATAGATCCAAAGGAATTATCCTCCGATAACAAACAGAAAGAAGCTTTCTGAGAAACTTCTTGGTGTTCTTTGAAATCATCTCACAGAGTTACAGCATTCCCCACTAGAAGCCTTTCGCTAAGACAGTTCTTGTGGACTGGCAAAGTGATATTTGGAAGCCCTTAGGGGGCTATGGTGAAAAAGGAAATATCCTCAGATGACATTTGGAAAGAAGCTTTCTGAGAAACTGCTTAGTGTTCTGTTAATTCATCTCACATAGTTACATCTGTATTTCGGGTATCTCTTTGCTACCCTTATTTCAGTGGAATCTGAGAACAGATATTTCAGATCCCTTTGGACACTATAGTTCAAAAAGGAAATATCCTCAGATAACAAAGAGAAAGAAGCTCTCTGAGAAACTTATTAGTGTTCTGTGACATCATATCACAGAATAACAGCTTACACCAGAAGAAGCGTTTCGCTAAGACAGTTCTTGTGGAATTTGCAATGTGATATTTGGAAGCCCATAGAGGTCTATGGTGAAAAAGGAATTATCCTCAGATGAAATCTGGAAAGAAGCTTTCTGAGAAACTTCTTAGGGTTCTGTTAATTCATCTCACAGAGTTACATCTTTATTTCCTGGATCTCTTTGCTGGCCTTATTTCTGTGGAATCTGAGAATAGATATTTCGGATCCCTTTGAAGACTATAGGGCCAAAGGAAATATCATTTGATAACAAAGAGAAAGAAGCTTTCTGAGAAACTTCTTTGTGATCTGTGAAATCATCTCACAGAGTTGCACCTTTCCCCTCAAGGAGCCTTTCCCTAAGAGAGTTCTTGTGAAACTGGCAAAGTGATATTTGGAAGCCCTTAGAGGGATACGGTGAAAAAGGAAATATCCTCAGATGAAATCTGGAAAGAAGCTTTCTGAGAAACTGCTTACTGTTCTGTTAATTCATCTCACAGTGTTACATCTGTATTTCGTGGATCTCCCTGCTAGCCTTATTTCTGTGGAATCTGAGAACAGATATTTCGGATCCCTTTCAAGACTATAGGGCCAAAGGAAATATCCTCCGAGAACGAACAGAAATAAGCTTTCTGAGAAACTTCTTTGTGTTCTGTGAAATCATCTCACAGAGTTACAGCTTTCCGCTCAAGGGGCTTTTCGCTAAGACAGTTCTTGTGGAATTGGCAAAGTGATATTTGGAAGACCCTGGAGGGCTATGGTGAAAAAGGAAATATCCTCTGATGAAATCTGGAAAGAAGATTTCTGAGAAACTTCTTAGTGTTCTGTTAATTCATCTCGCAGAGTTACATCTGTATTTCGTGGATTTCTGCTATCCTTATTTCTGTGGAATCTGAGAACAGATATTTGTATCCCTTTGAGACTATAGGGCCAAAGGAAATATCCTCCGATATCAAAGAGAAAGAATCTTTCTGAGACACTTATTTGTCTTCTGTGAAATCATCTCACAGAGTTACAGCTTTCCCCTCAAGAAGCCTTTCGCTAAGACAGTTCTTGTGGAATTGGCAAAGTGATATTTGGAAGCCCATAGAGGGCTGTGGTGAAAAAGGAAATATCCTCAGATGAAATCTGAAAAGAAGCTTTCTGAGAAACTGCTTAGTGTTCTGTTAATTCATCTCACAGAGTTACATCTGTATTTCGTGATCTCTTTGCTTGTCTTATTTCTGTGTAAACTGAGAACAGATATTTCCGATCCCTTTGAAGACTATAGGGCCAAAAGAAATACCCTCCGCTAACAAAGAGAAAGAAACTTTCTGAGAAACTTCTTTGTGTTCTGTGAAGTCATCTCACAGAGTTACAGCTTTCCCCTCAAGGAGACTTTCGCTAAGACAGTTTTTGTGGAATTGGCAAAGTGATATTTTGAAGCCCATAGAGGGCTATCGTGAAAAAGGAAATATCCTCAGATGAAATCTGGAAAAAAGTTTTCTGAGAAACTGATTAGTGTTCTGTTAATTCATCTCACAGAGTTACCTCTGTATTTCGTGGATCTCTTTGCTAGCCTTTTTTCTGTGGAATCTGAGAACAGATATGTTGCATCCCTTTGAACACTATAGGGCCAAAGGAAATATCCTCCGATAACAAAGAGAAAGAAGCTTTCTGAGAAACTTCTTTGTGTTCTGTGAAATCATCTCACAGAGTTACAGCTCTCCCCTCAAGGAGCCTTTCGCTAAGACAGTTCTTGTGGATTTGGCAAAGTGATATTTGAAGACCAAAGAGGGCTATGGTGAAAAAGGAAATATCCACAGATGAAATCTGGAAAGAAGCTTTCTGAGAAACTGCTTAGTATTCTGTTAATTCATTTCACAGAGTTACATCTGTATTTCGTGGATCTCTTTGCAAGTCTTATTTCTGTGGAATCTGAGAACAGATATTTCAAACACCTTTGAAGACTATAGGGCCAAAGGAAATATCCTCCGATAACAAAGAGAAAGACGCTTTCTGAGAAACTTCTTTGTGTTCTGTGAAATCATCTCACAGAGTTACAGCTAACCCCACAAGAAGCCTTTCGCAAAGACAGTTCTTGTGGATTTGGGAAAGTGATAATCGGAAGCCCTTAGAGGGCTATGGTGAAAAAGGAAATATCCTCAGATGAAATCTGGAAAGTAGCTTTCTGAGAAACTGCTTAGTGTTCTGTTAATTCATCTCACAGAATTACATCTGTATTTCCTGGATCTCTTTGCTAGCCTTATTTCCGTGGAATCTGAGAACAGATATTTCGGATCCCTTTAAAGACTATAGGACCAAAGGAAATATCCTCCGATAACAAAGAGAAAGAAGCTTTCTGAGAAACTTATTTTTGTTCTATGAAATTATCTCACAGAGTTACAGCTTTCCCCTCAAGGAGCCTTTCGCTAAGACAGTTCTTGTGGAATTGGCCAAGTGATATTTGGAAGACCATAGAGGGCTATGGTGAAAAAGGAAATACCCTCACATGAAATCTGGAAAGAAGCTTTCTGAGAAACTTCTTAGTGTTCTGTTAATTCATCTCACAGAGTTACATCTTTATTTCGTGGATCTCTTTGCTAGCCTTATTTCTGTGGAATCTGAGAACAGATATTTCGGATCCCCTTGAAGACTATAGGGCCAAAGGAAATATCCTCCGATAACAAAGAGAAAGAAGCTTTCTAAGAAACTTCTTTGTGTTCTGTGAAATCATCTCACAGAGTTACAGCTTTCCCCTCAGGGAGCCTTTCGCTACGACAGTTCTTTTGGAACTGGCAAAGTGATATTTCGAAGCCCTTAGAGGGATATGGTGAAAAAGGAAATATCCTCAGATGAAATCTGGAAAGAAGCTTTCTGAGAAACTGCTTACTGTTCTGTTAATTCATCTCACAGAGTTACATCTGTATTTCGTGATCTCTTTGCTAGCCTTATTTCTGTGGAATCTGAGAACAGATATTTCGGATTCCTTTTTAGACTGTAGATCCAAAGGAAATATCCTCCGATAACAAAGAGAAAGAAACTTTCTCAGAAACTTCTTTGTGTTCTGTGAAATCATCTCACAGAGGTACAGCTTACCCCACTTGAAGCCTTTCGCAAAGACAGTTCTTGTGGATTTGGCAAAGTGATATTTGGAAGCCCATAGAGGGCTATGGTGAAAAAGGAAATATCCTCAGATGAAATCTGGAAAGTAGCTTTCTGAGAAACTGTTTAGTGTTCTGTTAATTCATCTCAAAGAGTTACGTCTGTATTTCGTGGATCTCTTTGCTAGCCTTATTTCTGTGGAATCTGAGAAAAGATATTTCGGATCCCTTTGAAGACTACAGGGTCAAAGGAAATATCCTCCGAAAACAAAGAGAAATAAGCTTTCTGAGAAACTTCTTTGTGTTCTGTGAAATCATCTCACAGAGTTACAGCTTTCCCCTCAAGGAGCCTTTCGCTAAGACAGTTCTTCTGGAAGTGGCAAAGTGATATTTGAAGCCCATAGAGGGCTATGGTGAAAAAGGAAATATCCTCAGATGAAATCTGGAAAGAAGCTTTCTGAGAAACTGCTTAGTGTTCTGTTAATTCATCTCACAGAGTTACATCTGTATTTCGTGGATGTCTTTGCTAGCCTTATTTCTGTGGAATCTGAGAACAGATATTTCGAATCCCTTTTAGACTATAGATCCCAAGGAAATATCCTCGGATAACAAAGAGAAAGAAGTTTTCTGAGAAACTTCTTTGTGTTCTGTGAAATCATCTCACAGAGTTACAGCTTACCCCACAAGAAGCCTTTGGCAAAGACAGTTCTTGTGGATTTGGCAAAGTGATATTTGGAAGCCCTTAGAGGGCTATGGTGAAAAAGAAAATATCCCCAGATGAAATCTGGAAAGAAGCTTTCTGAGAAACTGCTTAGTGCTCTGTTAATTCATCTCACAGAGTTACATCTCTATTTCGTGGATCTCTTTGCTAGCCTTATTTCTGAGGAATCTGAGAACAGATATTTCGGATCCCTTTGTAGACTATAGATCCAAAGGAATTATCCTCCGATAACAAACAGAAAGAAGCTTTCTGAGAAACTTCTTGGTGTTCTTTGAAATCATCTCACAGAGTTACAGCATTCCCCACTAGAAGCCTTTCGCTAAGACAGTTCTTGTGGAATTGGCAAAGTGATATTTCGAAGCCCTTAGGGGGCTATGGTGAAAAAGGAAATATCCTCAGATGACATTTGGAAAGAAGCTTTCTGAGAAACTGCTTAGTGTTCTGTTAATTCATCTCACATAGTTACATCTGTATTTCGGGGATCTCTTTGCTACCCTTATTTCTGTGGAATCTGAGAACAGATATTTCAGATCCCTTTGGACACTATAGTCCAAAAAGGAAATATCCTCAGATAACAAAGAGAAAGAAGCTTTCTGAGAAACTTATTTGTGTTCTGTGAAATCATCTCACAGAGTTACAGCTTTCCCATCAAGGAGCCTTTCGCTAAGACATTTCTTGTGGAATTGGCAAAGTGATATTTGGAAGCCCATAGAGGGCTAAGGTGAAAAAGGAAATAATCTCAGATGAAATCTGGAAAGAAGCTTTCTGAGAAACTGCTTAGTGCTCTGTTAATTCATCTCACAGAGTTACATCTCTATTTCGTGGATCTCTTTGCTAGCCTTATTTCTGAGGAATCTGAGAACAGATATTTCGGATCCCTTTGAAGACTATGGGGCCAAAGGAAATATCCTCCGATAACAAAGAGAAGGAAGCTTTCAGGGAAACTTCTTTGTCTTCTGTGAAATCATCTCACAAATTTACAGCTTTCCCCTCAAGAAGCTTTTCGCTAAGACAGTTCTTGTGGAATTTGCAATGTGATATTTGGAAGCCTATAGAGGTCTATGATGAAAAAGGAATTATCCTCAGATGAAATCTGGAAAGAAGCTTTCTGAGAAACTTCTTAGGGTTCTGTTAATTCATCTCACAGAGTTACATCTTTATTTCCTGGATCTCCTTGCTGGCCTTATTTCTGTGGAATCTGAGAACAGATATTTCGGATCCCTTTGAAGACTATAGGGCCAAAGGAAATATCATTTGATAACAAAGAGAAAGAAGCTTTCTGAGAAACTTCTTTGTGTTCTGTGAAATCATCTCACAGAGTTACACCTTTCCCCTCAAGGAGCCTTTCGCTAAGACAGTTCTTGTGAAACTGGCAAAGTGATATTTGGAAGCCCTTAGAGGGATACGGTGAAAAAGGAAATATCCTCAGATGAAATCTGGAAAGAAGCTTTCTGAGAAACTGCTTGCAGTTCTGTTTATTTATCTCACAGAGTTACATCTGTATTTCTTGGATCTCCCTGCTAGCCTTATTTCTGTGGAATCTGAGAACAGATATTTCGGATCCCTTTCAAGACTATAGGGCCAAAGGAAATATCCTCCGAGAACGAACAGAAATAATCTTTCTGAGAAACTTCTTTGTGTTCTGTGAAATCATCTCACAGAGTTACAGCTTTCCCCTCAAGGAGCTTTTCGCTAATACAGTTCTAGTGTAATTGGCAAAGTGATATTTGGAAGACACTGGAGGGCTATGGTGAAAAAGGAAATATCCTCTGATGAAATCTGGAAAGAAGATTTCTGATAAACTTCTTAGGGTTCTGTTAATTCATCTCACAGAGTTACATCTGTATTTCGTGGATTTCTGCTATCCTTATTTCTGTGGAATCTGAGAACAGATATTTCGTATCCCTTTGAGACTATAGGGACAAAGGAAATATCCTCCGATAACAAATAGAAAGAAACTTTCTGAGAAACTTATTTGTCTTCTGTGAAATCATCTCACAGAGTTACAGCTTTCCCCTCAAGAAGCCTTTCGCTAAGACAGTTCTTGTGTAATTGGCAAAGTGATATTTGGAAGCCCATAGAGGGCTATGGTGAAAAAGTAAATATCCTCAGATGAAATCTGGAAAGAAGCTTTCTGAGAAACTGCTTAGTGTTCTGTTAATTCATCTCACAGAGTTACATCTGTATTTCGTGATCTCTTTGCTTGCCTTATATCTGTGTAATCTGAGAACAGATATTTCCGATCCCTTTGAAGATTATAGGGCCAAAGGAAATATCCTCGGATAACAAAGAGAAAGAAGCTTTCAGAAAAACTTCTTTGTGTTCTGTGAAACCATCTCACAGAGTTACAGCTTTCCACTCAAGGAGCCTTTACCTAGGACAGTTCTTGTGGAATTCCCAAAGTGATATTTGGAAGCCCATAGAGGGCTATGATGGAAAAGGAAATATCCTCAGATGACTTCTGGAAAGAAGCTTTCTGAGAAACTGCTTAGTATTCTGTTAATTCATCTCACAGAGTTACATCTGTATTTCGTAGATCTCTTTGCTAGCCTTATTTTTGTGGAATCTGAGAGCAGATATTTCGGATCCCTTTGAAGACTATAGGGCCAAAGTAAATATCCTCCGATAACAAAGAGAAAGAAACTTTCTGAGAAACTTCTTTGTGTTCTGTGAAGTCATCTCACAGAGTTACATCTCTATTTCGTGGATCTCTTTGCTAGCCTTATTTCTGTGGAATCTGAGAAGAGATGTTTCGGATCCCTTTAAAGACTATAGGGCCAAAGGAAATATCCTCCGATAACAGAGAGAAAGAAGCTTTCTGAGAAACTTCTTTGTGTTCTGTGAAATTATCTCACAGAGTTAGAGCTTTCCACTCAAGGAGCCTTTCGCTAAGACATTTCTTGTGGAATTGGCAAAGTGATATTTGGAAGCCCATAGAGGACTATGGTGAAAAAGGAAATATCCTCAGATGAAAACTGGAAAGAAGCTTTCTGAGAAACTGCTTAGTCTTCTGTTAATTCATCTCACAGAGTTACATCTGTATTTTGTGGATCTCTTTGCTAGCCTTATTTCTGTGGAATCTGTGAACAGATATTTCGGATCCCTTTGAAGACTATAGGGCCAAAGGAAATATCCTCCGATAACAAAGAGAAAGAAGCTTTCTGAGAAACTTCTTTGATTTCCGAAAAATCATCTCACAGAGTTACAGCTTACTGCAAAAGAAACCTTTCGCTAAGACAGTTCTTCTGGAATTGGCAAAGTGATATTTGGAAGCCCATAGAGGGCTATGGTGAAAAAGGAAATATCCTCAGATGAAATCTGTAAAGAAGCTTTCTGAGAAACTTCTTAATGTTCTGTTAATTCATCTCACAGAGTTTCATCTGTATTTCGTGGATCTCTTTGCTAGCCTTATTTCTGTGGAATCTGAGAAAAGATATTTCGGATCTCTTTGAAGACTATACGGCCAAAGTAAATATCCTGTGATAACAAAGAGAAAGAAGCTTTCTGAGTAACTTCTTTTTGTTCTGTGAAATCATCTCACAGAGTGACAGCTTTCCCCTCAAGGAGCCTTTCGCTAAGACAGTTCTTGTAGAATTGGCAAAGTGATATTTGGAAGCCCAAAGAGGGCTATGATGAAAAAGGAAATATCCTCAGATGAAATCTGGAAAGAAGCTTTCTGAGAAACTGCTTAGTGTTCTGTTAATTCATTTCACAGAGTTACATGTGTATTTCGTGGATCTCTTTTCTAGCCTTATTTCTGTGGAATCTGAGAACAGATATTTCGGATCCCTTTGAAGACTACGGGGCCAAAGGAAATATCCTCCGATAACAAAGAGAAGGAAGCTTTCAGGGAAACTTCTTTGTCTTCTGTGAAATCATTTCACAAAGTTACAGCTTTCCCTTCAAGAAGCTTTTCGCTAAGACAGTTCTTGTGGAATGGGCAAAGTGATATTTGGAAGCCCATAGAGGGCTATGGTGAAAAATGAAATATCCTCAGATGAAACCTGGAAAGAAGCTTTCTGAGAAACGGCTAAGTGTTCTGTTAATTCATCTCACAGAGTTACATCTCTATTTCTTGGATCTCTTTGGTAGCCTTATTTCTGTGGAATCTGAGAACAGATATTTCGAATCCCTTTTAGACTATAGATCCAAAGGAAATATCCTCGGATAACAAAGAGAAAGAAGCTTTCTGAGAAACTTCTATGTGTTCTGTGAAATCATCTCACAGAGTTACAGCTTACCCCACAAGAAGCCTTTGGCAAAGACATTTCTTGTGGATTTGGCAAAGTGATATTTGGAAGCCCTTAGAGGGCTATGGTGAAAAAGGAAATATCCTCAGATGAAATCTGGAAAGAAGCTTTCTGAGAAACTGCTTAGTGCTCTGTTAATACATCTCACAGAGTTACATCTCTATTTCGTGGATCTCTTTGCTAGCCTTATTTCTGTGGAATCTGAGAACAGATATTTCGGATCCCTTTGTAGACTATAGATCCAAAGGAATTATCTTCCGATAACAAACAGAAAGAAGCTTTCTGAGAAACTTCTTTGTGTTCTTTGAAATCATCTCACAGAGTTACAGCTTTCCCCTCAAGAAGCCTTTCGCTAAGACAGTTCTTGTGGAATTGGCAAAGTGATATTTGGAAGCCCATAGAGGGCTATGGCGAAAAAGGAAATATCCTCAGATGAAATCTGGAAGAAGCTTTCTGAGAAACTGCTTAGTGTTCTGTTAATTCATCTCACAGAGTTACATCTGTATTTCGTGGATCTCTTTGCTAGCCTTATTTCTGTGTAATCTGAGAACAGATATTTCGGATCCCTTTGAAGACGATAGGGTCAAAGGAAATATCCTCCGATAACAAAGAGAAAGAAGCTTTCTGAGAAACTTCTTTGTGTTCTGTGAAATCATCTCACAGAGTTAAATCTTACCCCACAAGAAGCATTTCGCTTACACAGTTCTTGTGGAATTGGCAAAGTGATATTTGGAAGCCCATAGAGGGCTATGGTGAAAAAGGAAATATCCTCAGATGAAATCTGGAAAGAATCTTTCTCAGAAACTACTTAGTGTTCTGTTAATTCATCTCACAGAGTTACATATGTATTTCGTGGATCTCTTTGCTAGCCTTATTTCTGTGGAATCTGAGAACAGATAATTCGGATCCCTTTGAAGACTATAGGGCCATAGGAAATATCCTCCGATAACAAAGAGAAAGAAGCTTTCTGAGAAACTTCTTTGTGTTCTGTGAAATCATCTCACAGAGTTACATCTTATCCCACAAGAAGCATTTCGCTTACACAGTTCTTGTGGAATTGGCAAAGTGATATTTGGAAGCCAGTAGAGGGCTATGGTAAAAAGGAAATATCCTCAAATGAAATCTGGAAAGAAGTTTTCTGAGAAACTGCTTAGTGTTCTGTTAATTCATCTCACAGAGTTACATCTGTATTTCATGGATCTCTTCGCTATCCTTATTTCTGTGGAATCTGAGAACAGATATTTCGGATCCCTTTGAAGACGATAGGGCCAAAGGAAATATCCTCCGATAACAAAGAGAAAGAAGCTTTCTGAGAAACTTCTTTGTGTTCTGCGAAATCATCTCACAGAGTTACAGCTTTCCCCTCAAGGAGACTTTCGCTAAGACAGTTCTTGTGGAAATTGCAAAGCGCTATTTGGAAGCCCTAACAGGGCTATGGTGAAAAAGGAAATATCCTGAGATAAATCTGGAGAGAAGCTTTCTGAGAAATTCCTTAGTGTTCTGTTAATTCATCTCACAGAGTTACATCTGAATATCGTGTATCTCTTTGCTATCCTTATTTCTGTAGAATCTGAGAACAGATATTTCGGATCCCTTTGAAGACTGTGGGGCCAAAGGAAATATCCTCGATAACAAAGAGAAAGAAGCCTTCTGAGAAACTTCTTTGTGTTCTGTGAAATCATCTCACAGAGTTACAGCTTTCCTCTCAAGGAGCCTTTCGCTAAGACAGTTCTTGTGGAATTTGCAAAGTGATATTTGGAAGCCCATACAGGGCTACGGTGAAAAAGAAATTTCCTCAGATGAAATCTGGTGAGAAGCTTTCTGAGAAACTGCTTAGTGTTCTGTTAATTCATCTCACAGAGTTACATCTGTATTTCGTGGATCTCTTTGGTAGCCTTATTTCTGTGGAATCTGAGAACAGATATTTCGGATCCCTTTGAAGACTATAGGGCCAAAGGAAATATCCTCCGATAACAAAGAGAAGGAAGCTTGCTGTGAAACTTCTTTGTGTTCCGTGAAATCATCTCACAGAGGTACAGCTTACTGCACAAGAAGCCTTTCGCTAAGACAGTTCTAGTGGAATTGGCAAAGTGATATTTGGAAGCCCACAGAGGGCTCTGGTGAAAAAGGAAATATCCTCAAATGAAATCTGGAAAGAAGCTTTTTGAGAAACTGCTTAGTGTTCTGTTAATTCATCTCACAGAGTTACATCTGTATTTCGTGGATCTCTTTGCTAGCCTTATTTCTGTGGAATCTGAGAACAGATATTTCTGATCACTATGAAGACGATAGGTCCAAAGGAAATATCCTCCGATAACAAAGAGAAAAAAGCTTTCTGAGAAAATTCTTTGTGTTCTGTGAAATCACCTCACAGACTAACAGCTTACAACACAAGAAGTCTTTCAGAAAAACAGTTCTTGTGGATTTGGCAAAGTGATATTTGGAAGCCCATAGAGGGCTATGGTGAAAAAGGAAATATCCTCAGATGAAATCTGGAAGAAGCTTTCTGAGAAACTGCTTAGTGTTCTGTTAATTCATCTCACAGAGTTACATCTGTATTTCATGGATCTCTTCGCTATCCTTATTTCTGTGGAATCTGAGAACACATATTTCGGATCCCTTTGAAGACGATAGGGCCAAAGGAAATATCCTCCGATAACAAAGAGAAAGAAGCTTTCTGAGAAACTTCTTTGTGTTCTGCGAAATCATCTCACAGAGTTACAGCTTTCCCCTCAAGGAGACTTTTGCTAAGCCAGTTCTTGTGGAAATTGCAAAGCGCTATTTGGAAGCCCTAACAGGGCTATGGTGAAAAAGGAAATATCCTGAGATAAATCTGGAGAGAAGCTTTCTGAGAAATTCCTTAGTGTTCTGTTAATTCATCTCACAGACTTACATCTGAATTTCGTGTATCTCTTTGCTATCCTTATTTCTGTAGAATCTGAGAACAGATATTTCGGATCCCTTTGAAGACTGTGGGGCCAAAGGAAATATCCTCGATAACAAAGAGAAAGAAGCTTTCTGAGAAACTTCTTTGTGTTCTGTGAAATCATCTCACAGAGTTACAGCTTTCCTCTCAAGGAGCCTTTCGCTAAGACAGTTATTGTGGAATTGGCAAAGTGATATTTAGAAGCCCTTACAGGGCTACGGTGAAAAAGAAATTTCCTCAGATGAAATCTGGTGAGAAGCTTTCTGAGAAACTGCTTAGTGTTCTGTTAATTCATCTCACAGAGTTACATCTGTATTTCGTGGATCTCTTTGGTAGCCTTATTTCTGTGGAATTTGAGAACAGATATTTCGGATCCCTTTGAAGACTATAGGGCCAAAGGAAATATCCTCCGATAACAAAGAGAAGGAAGCTTGCTGTGAAACTTCTTTGTGTTTCGTGATATCATCTCACAGAGTTACAGCTTACTGCACAAGAAGCCTTTCGCTAAGACAGTTCTAGTGGAATTGGCAAAGTGATATTTGGAAGCCCACAGAGGGCTCTGGTGAAAAAGGAAATATCCTCAAATGAAATCTGGAAAGAAGCTTTTTGAGAAACTGCTTAGTGTTCTGTTAATTCATCTCACAGAGTTACATCTGTATATCGTGGATCTCTTTGCTAGCCTTATTTCTGTGGAATCTGAGAACAGATATTTCTGATCCCTATGAAGACGATAGGTCCAAAGGAAATATCCTCCGATAACAAAGAGAAAAAAGCTTTCTGAGAAAATTCTTTGTGTTCTGTGAAATCACCTCACAGACTAACAGCTTACAACACAAGAAGTCTTTCAGAAAAACAGTTCTTGTGGATTTGGCAAGTGATATTTGGAAGCCCATAGAGGGCTATGGTGAAAAAGGAAATATCCTCAGATGAAATCTGGAAGAAGCTTTCTGAGAAACTGCTTAGTGTTCTGTTAATTCATCTCACAGAGTTACATCTGTATTTCGTGGATCTCTTTGATAGCCCTATTTTGTGGAATCTGAGAACAGATATTTCGGATCCCTTTGAAGACTATAGGGCCAAAGGAAATATCCTCCGATAACAAAGAGAAAGAAGCTTTCTGAGAAACTTCTTTGTGTTCTGTGAAATCATCTCACAGAGTTACATCTTACCCCACAAGAAGCATTTCGCTTCCACAGTTCTTGTGGAATTGGCAAAGTGATATTTGGAAGCCCATAGAGTGCTATGGTAAAAAGGAAATATCCTCAAATGAAATCTGGAAAGAAGTTTTCTGAGAAACTGCTTAGTGTTCTGTTAATTCATCTCACAGAGTTACATCTGTATTTCGTGGATCTCTTTGGTAGCCTTATTTCTGTGGAATCTGAGAACAGATATTTCGGATCCCTTTGAAGACGATAGGGCCAAAGGAAATATCCTCCGATAACAAAGAGAAAGAAGCTTTCTGAGAAACTTCTTTGTGTTCTGTGAAATCATCTCACAGAGTTACATCTCTCCCCTCAAGGAGCCTTTCGCTAAGACAGTTCTTGTGGATTTGGCAAAGTGATATTTGAAGCCCAAACAGGGCTATGGTGAAAAAGGAAATATCTTCAGATGAAATCTGGAAAGAAGCTTTCTGAGAAACTGCTTAGTGTTCTGTGAATTCATCTCACAGAGTTACATCCCTATTTCGTGGAACTCTCTGCTAGCCTTATTTCTGTGGAATCTGAGAACAGATATTTCGGATCCCTTTAAAGACTATAGGGCCAAAAGAAATATCCTCCGATAACAGAGAGAAAGAAGCTTTCTGGGAAACTTCTTTGTGTTCTGTGAAATCATCTCACAGAGTTACAGCTTTCCCCTCAAAGAGCCTTTCGCTAGGACAGTTCTTCTGGAATTGGCAAAGTGATATTTGGAAGCCCATAGAGGGCTATGGTGAAAAAGGAAATATCCTCAGATGAAATCTGGAAAGAAGCTTTCTCAGAAACTGCTTAGTGTTCTGTTAATTCATCTCACAGAGTTACATCTGTAATTTGTGGATCTCTTTGCTAGCCTTATTTCTGTGGAATCTGAGAACAGATATTTCGGATCCCTTTGAAGACTATGGGGCCAAAGGAAATATTCTCCGATAACAAAGAGAAAGAAGCTTTCAGGGAAACTTCTTTATCTTCTGTGAAATCATCTCACAAAGTTACAGCTTTCCCCTCAAGAAGCTTTTCGCTAAGACAGTTCTTGTGGAATTGGCAAAGTGATATTTGGAAGCCCATAGAGGGCTATGGTGAAAAATGAAATATCCTCAGATGAAACCTGGAAAGAAGCTTTCTGAGAAACGGCTTAGTGTTCTTTTAATTCATCTCACAGAGTTACATCTGTATTTCTTGGATCTCTTTGCTAGCCTTATTTCTGTGGAATCTGAGAACACATATTTCGGATCCCTTTGAAGACTATAGGGCCAAAGTATATATCCTCCGATAACAAAGAGAAAGAAGCTTTCTGAGAAACTTCTTTGTGTTCTGTGAAATCATCTCACAGAGTTACATCTTACCCCACAAGAAGCATTTCGCTTACACAGTTCTTGTGGAATTGGCAAAGTGATATTTGGAAGCCCATAGAGGGCTATGGTGAAAAAGGAAATATCCTCAAATGAAATCTGGAAAGAAATTTTCTGAGAAACTGCTTAGTGTTCTGTTAATTCATCTCACAGAGTTACATCTGTATTTCGTGGATCTCTTTGCTAGCCTTATTTCTGTGGGATCTGAGAACACATATTTCGGATCCCTTTGAAGACGATAGGGCCAAAGGAAATATCCTCCGATAACAAAGAGAAAGAAGCTTTCTGAGAAACTTCTTTGTGTTCTGCGAAATCATCTCACAGAGTTACAGCTTTCCCCTCAAGCAGCCTTTCGCTAAGACAGTTCTTGTGGAATTGGCAAAGTGCTATTTGGAAGCCCTAACAGGGCTATGGTGAAAAAGGAAATATCCTGAGATAAATCTGGAGAGAAGGTTTCTGAGAAATTTCTTAGTGTTCTGTGAATTCATTTCACAGAGTTACATCTGTATTTCGTGTATCTCTTTGCTATCCTTATTTCTGTGGAATCTGAGAACAGATATTTCGGATCCCTTTGAAGACTATAGGTCCAGAGGAAATATCCTCGATAACAAAGAGAAAGAAGCTTTCTGAGAAACTTCTTTGTGTTCTGTGAAATCATCTCACAGAGTTACAGCTTTCCTCTCAAGGAGCCTTTCGCTAAGACAGTTCTTGTGGAATTGGCAAAGTGATATTTGGAAGCCCATAGAGGGCTACGGTGAAAAAGAAATTTCCTCAGATGAAATCTGGTGAGAAGCTTTCTAAGAAACTGCTTAGTGTTCTGTTAATTCATCTCACAGAGTTACATCTGTATTTCGTGGATCTCTTTGGTAGCCTTATTTCTGTGGAATCTGAGAACAGATATTTCGGATCCCTTTGAAGACTATAAGGCCAAAGGAAATATCCTCCGATAACAAAGAGAAGGAAGCTTGCTGTGAAACTTCTTTGTGTTCCGTGAAATCTTCTCACAGAGTTACAGCTTACTGCACAAGAAGCCTTTCGCTAAGACAGTTCTAGTGGAATTGGCAAAGTGATATTTGGAAGCCCACAGAGGGCTATGGTGAAAAAGGAAATATCCTCAAATGAAACCTGGAAAGAATCTTTCTGAGAAACTGCTTAGTGTTCTGTTAATTCATCTCACAGAGTTACATCTGTATTTCGTGGATCTCTTTGCTGGCCATATTTCTGTGGAATCCGAGAATAGATATTTCGGATCATTTGAAGACTATAGGGCCAAAGGAAATATCCTCGATAACAAAGAGAAAGAAGCTTTCTCAGAAACTTCTTTGTGTTCTGTGAAATCATCTAACAGAGTTACAGCTTTCCCCACAATGAGCCTTTCGCTAAGATAGTTCTTGTGGAATTGGCAAAGTGATATTTGGAAGCCCATAGAGGGCCACGGTGAAAAAGGAAGTATCCTCAAATGAAATTTGGAAAGAAGGCTTTCTGAGAAACTGCTTAGTGTTCTGTTAATTCATCTCACAGAGTTCCATCTGTATTTCGTGGATCTCTTTGCTAGCCTTATTTCTGTGGAATCTGAGAACAGATATTTCGGATCCCTTTGAAGACCACAGGGCCAAAGGAAATATCCTCCGATAAAAAAGAGAAAGAAGCTTTCTGAGAAACTTCTTTGTGTTCTGTGAAATCATCTCACAGAGTTACAGCTTTCCCCTCAAGGAGCCTTTCGCTAAGACAGTTCTTGTGGAATTGGCAAAGTGATATTTGGAAGCCCGTAGTGGGCTACGGTGAAAAAGGAAATATCCTCAGATGAAATCTGGAAAGAAGCTTTCTGAGAAACTGCTTAGTGTTCTGTTAATTCATCTCACAGAGTTACATCTGTATTTCGTGGATCCCTTTGCTAGCCTTATTTCTGTGGAATTTGAGAACAGATATTTCGGATCCCGTTGAAGACTATAGGGCCAAAGGAAATATCCTCCGATAACAAAGAGAAAGAAGCTTTCTGAGAAACTTCTTTGTGGTCTGTGAAATCATCTCACAGAGTTACAGCTTTCCCCTCAAGAGGCCTTTCTCTAAGACAGTTCTTGTAAAATAGGCAAAGTGATATTTGGAAGCCCATAGAGGGCTATGGTGAAAAAGGAAATATCCTCAGATGAAATCTGGAAAGAAGCTTTCTGAGAAACTGCTTAGTGTTCTGTTAATTCATCTCACAGAGTTACATCTGCATTTCGTGGATCTCTTTGCTAGCCTTATTTCTGTGGAATCTGAGAACAGATATTGCGGATCCCTTTGAAGACCACAGGGCCTAAGGAATTATCCTCCGATAACTAAGAGATAGAAGCTTTCTGAGAAACTTCTTTGTGTTCTGTGAAATCATCTCACAGAGTGACAGCTTTCCCCTCAAGGAGCCTTTCGCTAAGACAGTTCTTGTGGAATTGGCAAAGTGATATTTTGAAGCCCGAAGTGGGCTACGGTGAAAAAGGAAATATCCTCAGATGAAATCTGGAAAGAACGTTTCTGAGAAAGTGCTTAGTGTTCTGTTAATTCATTTCACAGAGTTACATCTGTATTTCGGGGATCTCTTTGCTAGCCTTATTTCTGTGGAATCTGAGAACAGATATTTCGGATCCCTTCTGAAGACTACAGGGCCAAAGGAAATATCCTTCGACATCAAAGAGAAAGAAGCTTTCAGAGAAACTTCTTTGTGTTCTGTGAAATCATCTCACAGAGTTACCGCTTTCCCCTCAAGGAGCCTTTCGCTAAGACAGTTCTTGTGGAATTGGCAAAGTGATATTTGAAAGCGCATAGAGGGCTATGGAGAAAAAGGAAATATCCTCAGATGAAATCTGGAAATAGCTTTCTGAGAAACTGCTAAGTGTTCTGTTAATTCATCTCACAGAATTACATCTGTATTTCGTGGATCTGTTTGCTAGCCTTTTTTCTGTGGAATCTGAGAACAGATATTTCGGATCCCTTTGAAGACCACAGGGCCAAAGGAAATATCCTCCGATAACAAAGAGAAAGAAGCTTTCTGAGAAACTTCTTTGTGTTCTGTGAAATCATCTCACAGAGTTACCGCTTTCCCCTCAAGGAGCCTTTCGCTAAGACAGTTCTTGTGGAATTTGCAAAGTGATATTTGGAAGCCTGTAGTGGGCTACCGTGTAAAAGGAAATATCCTCAGATGAAATCTGGAAAGAAGCTTTCTGAGAAACTGCTTAGTGTTCTGTTAATTCATCTCACAGAGTTACATCTGTATTTCGTGGATCTCTTTGCTAGCCTTATTTGTGTGGAATCTGAGAACAGATATTTCGGATCCCTTTGAAGACTTTAGGGCCAAAGGAAATATCCTCCGATATCAAAGAGAAAGAACCTTTCTGAGAAACTTCCTTGTGTTTGGTGAAATCATCTCCCAGAGTTACAGCTTTCCCCTCAGGGAGACTTTCGCTAAGACAGTTCTTGTGGAATTGGCAAAGTGATATTTGGAAGCCCATAGAGGGCTATGGAGAAAAAGGAAATATCCTCAGATGAAATCTGGAAAGAAGCTTTCTGAGAAACTGCTTAGTGTTCTGTTAATTCATCTCACAGAGTTACATCTGTATTTCGTGGATCCCTTTGCTAGCCTTTTTTCTGTGGAATCTGAGAACAGATATTTCGGATCCCATTGAAGACTATAGGGCCAAAGGAAATATCCTCCGATAACAAAGAGAAAGAAGCTTTCTGAGAAACTTCTTTGTGTTCTGTGAAATCACCTCACAGAGTTACACCTTTCCCCTCAAGGAGCCTTTCGCTAAGACAGTTCTGGTGGAATTGGCAAAGTGATATTTGGAAGCCCATAGAGGGCTACGGAGAAAAAGGAAATATCCTCAGATGAAATCTGGAAAGAAGCTTTCTGAGAAACTGCTAAGTGTTCGGCTAATTATTCTCACAGAGTTACATCTGTATTTCGTGGATCTCTTTGCTAGCCTTATTTCCGTGGAATCTGCGAACAGATATTTCGGATCCCTTTGAAGACCACAGGGCCATAGGAAATAACCTCCGATAACGAAGAGAAAGAAGCTTTCTGAGAAACTTCCTTGTGTTTGGTGAAATCATCTCCCAGAGTTACAGCTTTCCCCTCAGGGAGACTTTCGCTAAGACAGTTCTTGTGGAATTGGCAAAGTGATATTTGGAAGCCCATAGAGGTCTACGGTGAAAAAGGAAATATCCTCAGATGAAATCTGGAAAGAAGCTTTCTGAGAAACTGCTTAGTGTTCTGTTATTTCATCTCACAGCGTTACATCTGTATTTCGTGGATCTCTTTGCTAGCCTTATTTCTGTGGAATCTGCGAACAGATATTTCAGTTCCCTTTGAATACCACAGGGCCGAAGGGAATATCCTCCGATAACAAAGAGAAAGAAGTTTTCTGAGAAACTTCTTTGTGTTCTGTGAAATCATCTCACAGAGTTACAGCTTTCCCCTCAAGGAGCCTTTCGTAAAGACCGTTCTTGTGGAATTGGCAAAGTGATATTTGGAAGCCCGTAGTGGGCTACGGTGAAAAAGGAAATATCCTCAGATGAAATCTGGAAAGAAGCTTTCTGAGAAAGTACTTAGTGTTCTGTTAATTCATTTCACAGAGTTACATCTGTATTTCGGGGATCCCTTTGGAAGCCTTATTTCTGTGGAATCTGAGAACAGATATTTCGGATCCCTTGGAAGACTATAGAGCCAAAGGAAATATCCTCTGATAACAAAGAGAAAGAAGCTTTCTGAGAAACTTCTTTGTGTTCTGTGAAATCATCTAACAGAGTTACAGCTTTCCCCTCAAGGAGCCTTTCGCTAAGACAGTTCTTGTGGAATTGGCAAAGTGATATTTGGAAGCCCATAGAGGGCTACAGTGAAAAAGGAAATATCCTCAGATGAAATCTGGAAAGAAGCTTTCTGAGAAACTGCTTAGTGTTCTGTTAATTCATCTCACAGAGTTACATCTGTATTTCGTGGATCCCTTTGCTAGCCTTATTTCTGTGGAATCTGAGAACATATATTTCGGATCCCTTTGAAGACTCTAGGGCCAAAGGAAATATCCTCCGATAACAAAGAGAAAGAAGCTTTCTGAGAAACTTCTTTGTGTTCTGTGAAATCATCTCACAGAGTTACAGCTTTCCCCTCAAGGAGCCTTTCGCAAAGACAGTTCTTGTGGAATTGGAAAAGTGATATTTGGAAGCCCATAGAGGGCTACAGTGAAAAAGGAAATATCCTCAGATGAAATCTGGAAAGAAGCTTTCTGAGAAACTGCTTAGTGTTCTGTTAATTCATCTCACAGAGTTACATCTGTATTTCGTCGATCTCTTTGCTAGCCTTATTTCTGTGGAATCTGAGAACAGATATTTCGGATCCCTTTGAAGACTATAGGGCCATAGGAAATATCCTCCGATAACAAAGAGAAAGAAGCTTTCTGAGAAACTTCTTTGTGTTCTGTGAAATCATCTCACAGAGTTACAGCTTTCCCCTCAAGGAGCCTTTCTGTAAGACAGTTTTTGTGGAATTGGCAAAGTGATATCTGGAAGCCCATAGAGGGCTTTGGTGAAAAAGGAAATATCCTCAAATGAAATCTGGAAAGAAGCTTTCTGAGAAACTGCTAAGTGTTCTGCTAATTCATCTCACAGAGTTACATCTGTATTTCGTGGATCTCTTTGCTAGCCTTATTTCTGTGGAATCTGCGAACAGATATTTCGGATCCGTTTGAAGACCACAGGGAAAAAGGAAATATCCTCCGATAAGAAAGAGAAAGAAGGTTTCTGAGAAACTTCTTTGTGTTTGGTGAAATCATCTCCCACAGTTACAGCTTTCCCCTCAAGGAGATTTTCGCTAAGACAGTTCTTGTGGAATTGGCAAAGTGATATTTGGAAGCCCATGGAGGGCTATGGTGAAAAAGGAAATATCCCCAGATAAAATCTGGAAAGAAGCTTTCTGAGAAACTGCTTAGTGGTCTGTTAATTCATCTCACAGAGTTATGTCAGTATTTCGTGGATCTCTTTGCTAGCCTTATTTCTGTGGAATCTGAGAACAGATATTTCGGATCCCTTTGAAGACCACAGGGCCAAAGGAAATATCCTCCAATAACAAAGAGAACGAAGCTTTCTGAGAAACTTCTTTGGTTCTCTGAAATCATCTCACAGAGTTACCGCTTTCTCCTCAAGGAGCCTTTCGCTAAGACAGTTTTTGTGGAATTGGCAAAGTGATATTTGGAAGCCCATTGAGGGCTATGGTGTAAAAGTTAATATCCTCAGATGAAATCTGGAAAGAAGCTTTCTGAGAAACTGCTAAGTGTTCTGCTAATTCATCTCACAGAGTTACATCTGTATTTCCTGGATCTCTTTGCTAGCCTTATTTCAGTGGAATCTGATATCAGATATTTCGGATCATTTGAAGACTATAGGGCCAAAGGAAATATCCTCGATAACAAAGAGAAAGAAGCTTTCTCAGAAACTTCTTTGTGTTCTGTGAAATCATCTAACAGAGTTACAGCTTTCCCCACAATGAGCCTTTCGCTAAGATAGTTCTTGTGGAATTGGCAAAGTGATATTTGGAAGCCCATAGAGGGCCACGGTGAAAAAGGAAGTATCCTCAAATGAAATTTGGAAAGAAGGCTTTCTGAGAAACTGCTTAGTGTTCTGTTAATTCATCTCACAGAGTTCCATCTGTATTTCGTGGATCTCTTTGCTAGCCTTATTTCTGTGGAATCTGAGAACAGATATTTCGGATCCCTTTGAAGACCACAGGGCCAAAGGAAATATCCTCCGATAAAAAAGAGAAAGAAGCTTTCTGAGAAACTTCTTTGTGTTCTGTGAAATCATCTCACAGAGTTACAGCTTTCCCCTCAAGGAGCCTTTCGCTAAGACAGTTCTTGTGGAATTGGCAAAGTGATATTTGGAAGCCCGTAGTGGGCTACGGTGGAAAAGGAAATATCCTCAGATGAAATCTGGAAAGAAGCTTTCTGAGAAACTGCTTAGTGTTCTGTTAATTCATCTCACAGAGTTACATCTGTATTTCGTGGATCCCTTTGCTAGCCTTATTTCTGTGGAATTTGAGAACAGATATTTCGGATCCCGTTGAAGACTATAGGGCCAAAGGAAATATCCTCCGATAACAAAGAGAAAGAAGCTTTCTGAGAAACTTCTTTGTGGTCTGTGAAATCATCTCACAGAGTTACAGCTTTCCCCTCAAGAGGCCTTTCTCTAAGACAGTTCTTGTAAAATAGGCAAAGTGATATTTGGAAGCCCATAGAGGGCTATGGTGAAAAAGGAAATATCCTCAGATGAAATCTGGAAAGAAGCTTTCTGAGAAACTGCTTAGTGTTCTGTTAATTCATCTCACAGAGTTACATCTGCATTTCGTGGATCTCTTTGCTAGCCTTATTTCTGTGGAATCTGAGAACAGATATTGCGGATCCCTTTGAAGACCACAGGGCCTAAGGAATTATCCTCCGATAACTAAGAGATAGAAGCTTTCTGAGAAACTTCTTTGTGTTCTGTGAAATCATCTCACAGAGTGACAGCTTTCCCCTCAAGGAGCCTTTCGCTAAGACAGTTCTTGTGGAATTGGCAAAGTGATATTTTGAAGCCCGAAGTGGGCTACGGTGAAAAAGGAAATATCCTCAGATGAAATCTGGAAAGAACGTTTCTGAGAAAGTGCTTAGTGTTCTGTTAATTCATTTCACAGAGTTACATCTGTATTTCGGGGATCTCTTTGCTAGCCTTATTTCTGTGGAATCTGAGAACAGATATTTCGGATCCCTTCTGAAGACTACAGGGCCAAAGGAAATATCCTTCGACATCAAAGAGAAAGAAGCTTTCAGAGAAACTTCTTTGTGTTCTGTGAAATCATCTCACAGAGTTACCGCTTTCCCCTCAAGGAGCCTTTCGCTAAGACAGTTCTTGTGGAATTGGCAAAGTGATATTTGAAAGCGCATAGAGGGCTATGGAGAAAAAGGAAATATCCTCAGATGAAATCTGGAAAAAGCTTTCTGAGAAACTGCTAAGTGTTTTGTTAATTCATCTCACAGAATTACATCTGTATTTCGTGGATCTGTTTGCTAGCCTTTTTTCTGTGGAATCTGAGAACAGATATTTCGGATCCCTTTGAAGACCACAGGGCCAAAGGAAATATCCTCCGATAACAAAGAGAAAGAAGCTTTCTGAGAAACTTCTTTGTGTTCTGTGAAATCATCTCACAGAGTTACCGCTTTCCCCTCAAGGAGCCTTTCGCTAAGACAGTTCTTGTGGAATTTGCAAAGTGATATTTGGAAGCCTGTAGTGGGCTACCGTGTAAAAGGAAATATCCTCAGATGAAATCTGGAAAGAAGCTTTCTGAGAAACTGCTTAGTGTTCTGTTAATTCATCTCACAGAGTTACATCTGTATTTCGTGGATCTCTTTGCTAGCCTTATTTCTGTGGAATCTGAGAACAGATATTTCGGATCCCTTTGAAGACTTTAGGGCCAAAGGAAATATCCTCCGATATCAAAGAGAAAGAACCTTTCTGAGAAACTTCCTTGTGTTTGGTGAAATCATCTCCCAGAGTTACAGCTTTCCCCTCAGGGAGACTTTCGCTAAGACAGTTCTTGTGGAATTGGCAAAGTGATATTTGGAAGCCCATAGAGGGCTATGGAGAAAAAGGAAATATCCTCAGATGAAATCTGGAAAGAAGCTTTCTGAGAAACTGCTTAGTGTTCTGTTAATTCATCTCACAGAGTTACATCTGTATTTCGTGGATCCCTTTGCTAGCCTTTTTTCTGTGGAATCTGAGAACAGATATTTCGGATCCCATTGAAGACTATAGGGCCAAAGGAAATATCCTCCGATAAGAAAGAGAAAGAAGCTTTCTGAGAAACTTCTTTGTGTTCTGTGAAATCACCTCACAGAGTTACACCTTTCCCCTCAAGGAGCCTTTCGCTAAGACAGTTCTGGTGGAATTGGCAAAGTGATATTTGGAAGCCCATAGAGGGCTACGGAGAAAAAGGAAATATCCTCAGATGAAATCTGGAAAGAAGCTTTCTGAGAAACTGCTAAGTGTTCGGCTAATTATTCTCACAGAGTTACATCTGTATTTCGTGGATCTCTTTGCTAGCCTTATTTCCGTGGAATCTGCGAACAGATATTTCGGATCCCTTTGAAGACCACAGGGCCATAGGAAATAACCTCCGATAACGAAGAGAAAGAAGCTTTCTGAGAAACTTCCTTGTGTTTGGTGAAATCATCTCCCAGAGTTACAGCTTTCCCCTCAGGGAGACTTTCGCTAAGACAGTTCTTGTGGAATTGGCAAAGTGATATTTGGAAGCCCATAGAGGGCTACGGTGAAAAAGGAAATATCCTCAGATGAAATCTGGAAAGAAGCTTTCTGAGAAACTGCTTAGTGTTCTGTTATTTCATCTCACAGCGTTACATCTGTATTTCGTGGATCTCTTTGCTAGCCTTATTTCTGTGGAATCTGCGAACAGATATTTCAGTTCCCTTTGAATACCACAGGGCCGAAGGGAATATCCTCCGATAACAAAGAGAAAGAAGTTTTCTGAGAAACTTCTTTGTGTTCTGTGAAATCATCTCACAGAGTTACAGCTTTCCCCTCAAGGAGCCTTTCGTAAAGACCGTTCTTGTGGAATTGGCAAAGTGATATTTGGAAGCCCGTAGTGGGCTACGGTGAAAAAGGAAATATCCTCAGATGAAATCTGGAAAGAAGCTTTCTGAGAAAGTACTTAGTGTTCTGTTAATTCATTTCACAGAGTTACATCTGTATTTCGGGGATCCCTTTGGAAGCCTTATTTCTGTGGAATCTGAGAACAGATATTTCGGATCCCTTGGAAGACTATAGAGCCAAAGGAAATATCCTCTGATAACAAAGAGAAAGAAGCTTTCTGAGAAACTTCTTTGTGTTCTGTGAAATCATCTAACAGAGTTACAGCTTTCCCCTCAAGGAGCCTTTCGCTAAGACAGTTCTTGTGGAATTGGCAAAGTGATATTTGGAAGCCCATAGAGGGCTACAGTGAAAAAGGAAATATCCTCAGATGAAATCTGGAAAGAAGCTTTCTGAGAAACTGCTTAGTGTTCTGTTAATTCATCTCACAGAGTTACATCTGTATTTCGTGGATCCCTTTGCTAGCCTTATTTCTGTGGAATCTGAGAACATATATTTCGGATCCCTTTGAAGACTCTAGGGCCAAAGGAAATATCCTCCGATAACAAAGAGAAAGAAGCTTTCTGAGAAACTTCTTTGTGTTCTGTGAAATCATCTCACAGAGTTACAGCTTTCCCCTCAAGGAGCCTTTCGCAAAGACAGTTCTTGTGGAATTGGAAAAGTGATATTTGGAAGCCCATAGAGGGCTACTGTGAAAAAGGAAATATCCTCAGATGAAATCTGGAAAGAAGCTTTCTGAGAAACTGCTTAGTGTTCTGTTAATTCATCTCACAGAGTTACATCTGTATTTCGTGGATCCCTTTGCGAGCCTTATTTCTGTGGAATCTGAGAACATATATTTCGGATCCCTTTGAAGACTCTAGGGCCAAAGGAAATATCCTCCGATAACAAAGAGAAAGAAGCTTTCTGAGAAACTTCTTTGTGTTCTGTGAAATCATCTCACAGAGTTACAGCTTTCCCCTCAAGGTGCCTTTCGCAAATTCAGTTCTTGTGGAATTGGAAAAGTGATATTTGGAAGCCCATAGAGGGCTACTGTGAAAAAAGAAATATCCTCAGATGAAATCTGGATAGAAGCTTTCTGAGATACGGCTTAGTGTTCTGTTAATTCATCTCACAGAGTTACATCTGTATATCGTGGATCTCTTTGCTAGCCTTATTTCTGTGGAATCTGAGAACAGATATTTCGGATCCCATTGAAGACCACAGGGCCAAAGGAAATATCCTCGGATAACAAAGAGAAAGAAGCTTTCTGAGAAACTTCTTTGTGTTCTGTGAAATATTCTCACAGAGTTACCGCTTTCCCCTCAAGGAGCCTTTCGCTAAGACAGTTCTTGTGGAATTTGCAAAGTGATATTTGGAAGCCCGTAGTGGGCTACGGTGAAAAAGGAAATATCTTGAGATGAAATCTGGAAAGAAGCTTTCTGAGAAACTGCTTAGTGTTCTGTTAATTCATCTCACAGAGTTACATCTGTATTTCGTGGATCCCTTTGCTAGCCTTTTTTCTGTGGAATCTGCGAACAGATATTTCGGATCCCTTTGAAGACTATAGGGCCAAAGGAAATATCCTCCGATAACAAAGAGAAAGAAGCTTTCTGAGAAACTTCTTTGTGTTCTGTGAAATCATCTCACAGAGTTACAGCTTTCCCTTCAAGGAGCCTTTCGCTAAGATAGTTCTGGTGGAATTGGCAAAGTGATATTTGGAAGTCCATAGAGGGCTATGGAGAAAAAGGAAATATCCTCAGATGAAATCTGGAAAGAAGCTTTCTGAGAAACTGCTAAGTGTTCGGCTAATTATTCTCACAGAATTACATCTGTATTTCGTGGATCTCTTTGCTAGCCTTATTTCCGTGGAATCTGCGAACAGATATTTCGGATCCCTTTGAAGACCACAGGGCCATAGGAAATAACCTCCGATAACGAAGAGAAAGAAGCTTTCTGAGAAACTTCCTTGTGTTTGGTGAAATCATCTCCCAGACTTACAGCTTTCCCCTCAAGGAGACTTTCGCTAAGACAGTTCTTGTGGAATTGGCAAAGTGATATTTGGAAGCCCATAGAGGTCTACAGTGAAAAAGGAAATATCCTCAGATGAAATCTGGAAAGAAGGTTTCTGAGAAACTGCTTAGTGTTCTGTTAATTCATCTCACAGAGTTACATCTGTATTTCGTGGATCCCTTTGCTAGCCTTATTTCTGTGGAATCTGAGAACATATATTTCGGATCCCTTTGAAGACTCTAGGGCCAAAGGAAATATCCTCCGATAACAAAGAGAAAGAAGCTTTCTGAGAAACTTCTTTGTGTTCTGTGAAATCATCTCACAGAGTTACAGCTTTCCCCTCAAGAAGCCTTTCGCTAAGACAGTTCTTGTGGAATTGGCAAAGTGATATTTGGAAGCCCATAGAGGGCTACTGTGAAAAAGGAAATATCCTCAGATGAAATCTGGAAAGAAGCTTTCTGAGAAACTGCTTAGTGTTCTGTTAATTCATCTCACAGAGTTACATCTGTATTTCGTGGATCCCTTTGCTAGCCTTATTTCTGTGGAATCTGAGAACATATATTTCGGATCCCTTTGAAGACTCTAGGGCCAAAGGAAATATCCTCCGATAACAAAGAGAAAGAAGCTTTCTGAGAAACTTCTTTGTGTTCTGTGAAATCATCTCACAGAGTTACAGCTTTCCCCTCAAGGAGACTTTCGCAAAGACAGTTCTTGTGGAATTGGAAAAGTGATATTTGGAAGCCCATAGAGGGCTACTGTGAAAAAGGAAATATCCTCAGATGAAATCTGGAAAGAAGCTTTCTGAGAAACTGCTTAGTGTTCTGTTAATTCATCTCACAGAGTTACATATGTATATCGTGGATCTCTTTGCTAGCCTTATTTCTGTGGAATCTGAGAACAGATATTTTGGATCCCATTGAAGACCACAGGGCCAAAGGAAATATCCTCCGATAACAAAGAGAAAGAAGCTTTCTGAGAAACTTCTTTGTGTTCTGGGAAATATTCTCACAGAGTTACCTCTTTCCCCTCAAGGAGCCTTTCGCTAAGACAGTTCTTGTGGAATTTGCAAAGTGATATTTGGAAGCCCGTAGTGGGCTACGGTGAAAAAGGAAATATCTTGAGATGAAATCTGGAAAGAAGCTTTCTGAGAAACTGCTAAGTGTTCGGCTAATTATTCTCACAGAGTTACATCTGTATTTCGTGGATCTCTTTGCTAGCCTTATTTCCGTGGAATCTGCGAACAGATATTTCGGATCCCTTTGAAGACCACAGGGCCATAGGAAGTAACCTCCGATAACGAAGAGAAAGAAGCTTTCTGAGAAACTTCCTTGTGTTTGGTGAAATCATCTCCCAGAGTTACAGCTTTCCCCTCAGGGAGACTTTCGCTAAGACAGTTCTTGTTTAATTGGCAAAGTGATATTTGGAAGCCCATAGAGGGCTACGGTGAAAAAGGAAATATCCTCAGATGAAATCTGGAAAGAAGCTTTCTGAGAAACTGCTTAGTGTTCTGTTAATTCATCTCACAGCGTTACATCTGTATTTCGTGGATCTCTTTGCTAGCCTTATTTCTGTGGAATCTGCGAACAGATATTTCGGATCCCTTTGAAGACCACAGGGTCAAAGGGAATATCCTCCGATAACAAAGAGAAAGAAGTTTTCTGAGAAACTTCTTTGTGTTCTGTGAAATCATCTCACAGAGTTACAGCTTTCCCCTCAAGGAGCCTTTCGTAAAGACAGTTCTTGTGGAATTGGCAAAGTGATATTTGGAAACCCGTAGTGGGCTACGGTGTAAAAGGAAATATCCTCAGATGAAATCTGGAAAGAAGCTTTCTGAGAAAGTACTTAGTGTTCTGTTAATTCATTTCACAGAGTTACATCTGTATTTCGGGGATCCCTTTGCTAGCCTTATTTCTGTGGAATCTGAGAACAGATATTTCGGATCCCTTGGAAGACAATGGGGCCAAAGGAAATATCCTCTGATAACAAAGAGAAAGAAGCTTTCTGAGAAACTTCTTTGTGTTCTGTGAAATCATCTCACAGAGTTGCAGCTTTCCCCTCAAGGAGCCTTTCGCTAAGACAGTTCTTGTGGAATTGGCAAAGTGATATTTGGAAGCCCATAGAGGGCTACAGTGAAAAAGGAAATATCCTCAGATGAAATCTGGAAAGAAGCTTTCTGAGAAACTGCTTAGTGTTCTGTTAATTCATCTCACAGAGTTACATCTGTATTTCGTGGATCCCTTTGCTAGCCTTATTTCTGTGGAATCTGAGAACATATATTTATGATCCCTTTGAAGACTCTAGGGCCAAAGGAAATATCCTCCGATAACAAAGAGAAAGAAGCTTTCTGAGAAACTTCTTTGTGTTCTGTGAAATCATCTCACAGAGTTACAGCTTTCCCCTCAAGGAGCCTTTCGCAAAGACAGTTCTTGTGGAATTGGAAAAGTGATATTTGGAAGCCCATAGAGGGCTACTGTGAAAAAGGAAATATCCTCAGATGAAATCTGGAAAGAAGCTTTCTGAGATACGGCTTAGTGTTCTGTTAATTCATCTCACAGAGTTACATCTGTATTTCGTGGATCCCTTTGCTAGCCTTATTTCTGTGGAATCTGAGAACATATATTTCGGATCCCTTTGAAGACTCTAGGGCCAAAGGAAATATCCTCCGATAACAAAGAGAAACAAGCTTTCTGAGAAACTTCTTTGTGGTCTGTGAAATCATCTCACAGAGTTACAGCTTTCCCCTCAAGGTGCCTTTCGCAAATTCAGTTCTTGTGGAATTGGAAAAGTGATATTTGGAAGCCCATAGAGGGCTACTGTGAAAAAAGAAATATCCTCAGATGAAATCTGGATAGAAGCTTTCTGAGATACGGCTTAGTGTTCTGTTAATTCATCTCACAGAGTTACATCTGTATATCGTGGATCTCTTTGCTAGCCTTATTTCTGTGGAATCTGAGAACAGATATTTCGGATCCCATTGAAGACCACAGGGCCAAAGGAAATATCCTCCGATAACAAAGAGAAAGAAGCTTTCTGAGAAACTTCTTTGTGTTCTGTGAAATATTCTCACAGAGTTACCGCTTTCCCCTCAAGGAGCCTTTCGCTAAGACAGTTCTTGTGGAATTTGCAAAGTGATATTTGGAAGCCCGTAGTGGGCTACGGTGAAAAAGGAAATATCTTGAGATGAAATCTGGAAAGAAGCTTTCTGAGAAACTGCTTAGTGTTCTGTTAATTCATCTCACAGAGTTACATCTGTATTTCGTGGATCCCTTTGCTAGCCTTTTTTCAGTGGAATCTGAGAACAGATATTTCGGATACCTTTGAAGACTCTAGGGCCAAAGGAAATATCCTCCGATAACAAAGAGAAAGAAGCTTTCAGAGAACCTTCTTTGTGTTCTGTGAAATCATCTCACAGAGTTACAGCTTTCCCCTCAAGGAGACTTTGCAAAGACAGTTCTTGTGGAATTGGAAAAGTGATATTTGGAAGCCCATAGAGGGCTACTGTGAAAAAGGAAATATCCTCAGATGAAATCTGGAAAGAAGCTTTCTGAGAAACTGCTTAGTGTTCTGTTAATTCATCTCACAGAGTTACATATGTATATCGTGGATCTCTTTGCTAGCCTTATTTCTGTGGAATCTGAGAACAGATATTTCGGATCCCATTGAAGACCACAGGGCCAAAGGAAATATCCTCCGATAACAAGGAGAAAGAAGCTTTCTGAGAAACTTCTTTGTGTTCTGGGAAATATTCTCACAGAGTTACCGCTTTCCCTCAAGGAGCCTTTCGCTAAGACAGTTCTTGTGGAATTTGCAAAGTGATATTTCGAAGCCCGTAGTGGGCTACGGTGAAAAAGGAAATATCCTCAGATGAAATCTGGAAAGAAGTTTTCTGAGAAACTGCTAAGTGTTCTGCCAATTCATCTCACGGAGATACATCTGTATTTCGTGGATCTCTTTGCTAGCTTTATTTCTGTAGATTCTGAGAACAGATATTTCGGATCATTTGAAGAATATATGGCCAAAGGAAATATCCTCAAATAACAAAGAGAAAGAAGCTTTCTGAGAAACTTCTTTGTGTTCTGTGAAATCATCTAACAGAGTTACAGCTTTTCCCTCCAGGAGCCATTCGCTAAGACAGTTCTTGTGGAATTTGCAAAGTGATATTTGGAAGCCCGTAGTGGGCTACGCTGAAAAGGAAATATCATCAGATGAAATCTGGAGAGAAGCTTTCTGAGAAACTGCTTAGTGTTCTGTTAATTCATCTCACAGAGTTACATCTGTATTACGTGGATCTCTTTGCAAGCGTTATTTCTGTGGAATCTGAGAACAGATATTTCCGATCCCTTGAAGACCACAGGGCCAAAGGAAATATCCTCAGATAACAAAGAGAATGAAGCTTTCTGGGAAACTTCTTTGTGTTCTGTAAAATCATCGCACAGAGTTACCGCTTTTCCCTCAAGGAGCCTTTCGCTAAGACAGTTCTTGTGGAATTGGCCAAGTGATATTTGGAAGCCCATTGAGGGCTATGTTGTAAAAGTTAGTATCCTCAGATGAAATCTGGAAAGAAGCTTTCTGAGAAACTGCTAAGTGTTCGGCTAATTATTCTCACAGAGTTACATCTGTATTTTGTGGATCTCTTTGCTAGCCTTATTTCTGTGGAATCTGCGAACAGATATTTCGGTTCCCTTTGAAGACCACAGGGCCAAAGGGAATATCCTCCGATAACAAAGAGAAAGAACTTTTCTGAGAAACTTCTTTGTGTTCTGTGAAATCATCTCACAGATGTACAGTTTTCCCCTCAAGGTGCCTTTCGCTAAGACAGTACTTGTGGAATTGGCAAGTGATATCCGGAAGCCCATAGATGTCTATGGTGAAAAAGGCAATATCCTCAGATGAATTCTGGAAAGAAGCTGTCTGAGAAACTGCTTAGTGTTCTGTTAAATCATCTCACAGAGTTACATCTGTATGTCGTGGATCTCTTTGCTAGCCTTATTTCTGTGGAATCTGAGAACTGATATTTCGGATCCCTTTGAAGACTATAGGGCCAAAGGAAATATCCTCTGATAACAAAGAGAAAGAAGCCTTTGAGAAACTACTTTGTGTTCTGTGAAATCATCTCATAGAGTTACATCTTTCCCCTGAAGGAGCCTTTCGCTAAGATAGTTCTTGTAGAATTGGCAAATTGATATTTGGAAGCCCTTTGAGGGCTACGGTGAAAAAAGAAATATCCTCAGATGAAGTCTGGAAAGAAGCTTTCTGAGAAACTGCTTAATGTTCTGTTAATTCATCTCATACAGTTACATCTGTATTTCGTGGATCTCTTTGCTAGCCTTATTTCTGTAGAATCTGAAGAGAGATATTTCACATCCCTTTGAAGATCACAGGGCCAAAGGAAATATCCTCCGATAACAAAGAGAAAGAAGCTTTCTGAGAAACTTCCTTGTGTTCTGTGAAATCATCTCTCAGAGTTACAGCTTTCCCCTCAAGGAGCCTTTGGCTAAGACAGTTCTTGTGGAATTGGCAAAGTGATATTTGGAAGCCCATTGAGGGCTATGGTGAAAAAGGTAATATCCTCAGATGAAAATTGGAAAGAAGCTTTCTGAGAAAATGCTAAGTGTTCTGCTAATTCATCTCACAGAGATCCATCTGTATTTCGTGGATCTCTTTGCTAGCCTTATTTCTGTGGAATCTGAGAACAGATATTTCGGATCATTTGAAGACTATAGAGCCAAAGGAAATATCCTCCGATAACAAAGAGAAAGAAGGTTTCTGAGAAACTTCTTTGTGTTCTGTGAAAGCATCTCACAGAGTTACAGGTTTCCCCTCAAGGAGCCTTTCGCTCTGACAGTTCTTGTGGAATTGGCAAAGTGATATTTGGAAGCCCATAGAGGGCTCTGCTGAAAAAGGAAATATCCTCAGATGAAATCTGGAAAGAAGCTTTCTGAGAAACTGCTTAGTGTTCTGTTAATTCATCTCACAGAGTTACATCTGTATTTCGGGAATCTCTTTGCTAGCCTTATTTCTCTGGAATCTGAGAACAGATATTTCCCATCCCTTGAAGACCACAGGGCCATAGTAAATATCCTCCGATAACAAAGAGAAAGAAGCTTTCTGAGAAACTTGTTTGTGTTCTGTGAAATCATCTCACGGAGTTACAGCTTTCCCCTCAAGGAGACTTTCGCTAAGATAGTTCTTGTGGAATTGGCAAAGTGATATTTGGAAGCTCATAGAGGGTTATGGAGAAAAAGGAAATATCATAAGATGAAATTTGGAAAGAAGCTTTCTGAGAAACTGCTTAGTGTTCTGTTAATTCATCTCACAGAGTTACATCTGTATTTCGTGGATCTCTTTGCTAGCCTTATTTCTGTGGAATCTGAGAACAGATATTTCGGATCACTTTGAAGACTATAGGGTCAAAGGAAATATCCTCCGATAACAAAGAGAAAGAAGCTTTCTGAGAAATTTCTTTGTGTTCTGTGAAATCATCTCACAGACTTACAGCTTTCCCCTCAAGGAGACTTTCTCTAAGACAGTTCTTGTGGAATTGGCAAAGTAATATTTGGAAGCCGATAGAGGGCTATGGTGAAAAAGGAAATATCCTCAGATGAAATTTGGGAAGAAGCTTTCTGAGAAACTGCTTAGTGTTCTGTTAATTCATCTCACAGAGTTACGTCTGTATTTCGTGGATCTCTTTGCTAGCCTTATTTCTGTGGAATCTGAGAACAGATATTTCGGAACCCTTTGAAGACTAAAGGGCCAAAGGAAATATCCTCCGATAACAAAGAGAAAGAAGCCTTTGAGAAACTACTTTGTGTTCTGTGAAATCATCTCACAGAGTTACAGCTTTCCCCTTAAGGAGCCTTTCGCTAAGATAGTTCTTGTAGAATTGGCAAAGTGATATTTGGAAGCCCATAGAGGGCTACGGTGAAAAAGGAAATATCCTCAGATGAAATCTGGAAAGAAGCTTTCTGAGAAACTGCTTAATGTTCTGTTAATTCATCTCACACAGTTACATCTGTATTTCGTGGATCTCTTTGCTACCCTTATTTCTGTAGAATCTGAGAAGAGATATTTCGGATCCCTTTGAAGATCACAGGGCAAAAGGAAATATCCTCCGATAACAAAGACAAAGAAGCTTTCTGAGAAACTTCCTTGTGTTCTGAGAAATCATCTCACAGAGTTACAGCTTTCCCCTCAAGGAGCCTTTGGCTAAGACAGTTCTTGTGGAATTGGCAAAGTGATATTTGGTAGCCCATTGAGGGCTATGGTGAAAAAGATAATATCCTCAGATGAAATCTGGAAAGAAGCTTTCTGAGAAAATGCTAAGTGTTCTGCTAATTCATCTCTCAGAGATCCATCTGTATTTCGTGGATCTCTTTGCTAGCCTTATTTCTGTAGAATCTGAGAAGAGATATTTCGGATCCCTTTGAAGACTATAGAGCCAAAGGAAATATCCTCCGATAACAAAGAGAAAGAAGCTTTCTGAGAAACTTCTTTGTGTTCTGTGAAATCATCTGACAGCTTTACAGCTTTCCCCTGTAGGGGCCTTTCGCTAAGACAGTTCTTGTGGAATTGGCAAAGTAATATTTGGAAGCCCATAGAGGGCTATGGTGAAAAAGGAAATATCCTCAGATGAAATCTGGAAAGAAGCTTTCTGAGAAATTGCTTAGTGTTCTGTTAATTCATCTCACAGAGTTACATCTGTATTTCGTGGATCTTTTTGCTAGCCTTATTTCTGTGGAATCTGAGAACAGATATTTCGGATGCCTTTGAAGCCTATAGGGCCAAAGGAAATATCCTCCGATAACAAAGAGAAAGAAGCTTTCTGAGAAACTTCTTTGTGTTCTGTGAAATCATCTCACAGAGTTACAGCTTTCCCCTCAAGGAGCCTTTCTCTAAGACAGTTCTTGTGGAATTTGCAAAGTGATATTTGGAAGCCCGTAGTGGGCTACGGTGAAAAAGGAAATATCCTCATTTGAAATCTGGAAAGAAGCTTTCTGAGAAACTGCTTAGTGTTCTGTTAATTCATCTCACAGAGTTACATCTGTATTTCGTGGATCTCTTTGCTAGCCTTATTTCTGTGGAATCTGAGAACAGATATTTCGGATCACTTTGAAGACTATAGGGTCAAAGGAAATATCCTCCGATAACAAAGAGAAAGAAGCTTTCTGAGAAATTTCTGTGTGTTCTGTGAAATCATCTCACAGAGTTACAGCTTTCCCCTCAAGGAGACTTTCTCTAAGACAGTTCTTGTGGAATTGGCAAAGTAATATTTGGAAGCCGATAGAGGGCTATGGTGAAAAAGGAAATATCCTCAGATGAAATCTGGAAAGAAGCTTTCTGAGAAACTGCTTAGGGTTCTGTTAATTCATCTCACAGAGTTACATCTGTATTTCGTCGATCTGTTTGCTAGCCTTATTTCTGTGGAGTCTGAGAACAGATATTTCGGATCCCTTTGAAGACTAAAGGGCCAAAGGAAATATCCTCCGATAACAAAGAGAAAGAAGCTTTCTGAGAAACTTCTTTGTGTTCTGTGAAATCATCTAACAGAGTTACAGCTTTCCCCTTAAGGAGCCTTTCGCTAAGATATTTCTTGTGGAATTGGCAAAGTGATATTTGGAAGCCCATAGAGGGCTACGGTGAAAAAGGAAATATCCTCAGATATAATCTGGAAAGAAGATTTCTGAGAAACTGCTTAGTGTTCTGTTAATTCATCTCACACAGTTACATCTGTATTTCGTGGATCTCTTTGCTAGCCTCATTTCTGTGGAATCTGAGAAGAGATATTTCGGATCCCTTTGAAGACCGCGGGGCCAAAGCAAATATCCTCCGATAACAAAGAGAAAGAAGCTTTCTGAGAAACTTCGTTGTATTCTGTGAAATCATCTCACAGAGTTACAGCTTTCCCTTCAAGGACCCTTTCGCTAAGACAGTTCTTGTGGAATTTTTAAGGTGATATTTCGAAGCCCATAGAGGGCTATGGTGAAAAAGGAAATATCCTCAGACGAAATCTGGAAAGAAGCTTTCTGAGAAATAGCTTAGTGTTCTGTTAATACATCTCACAGAGTTACATCTGTATTTCGTGGATCTCTTTGGTAGCCTTATTTCTGTGGAATCTGAGAACAGATATTTCGGATCCCTTTGAAGACTATAGGGCCAAAGGAAACACCCTCCGATAACAAAGAGAAAGAAACTTTCAGAGAAACTTCCTTGTGTTCTGTGAAATCATCTCACAGAGTTACAGCTTTCGTCCAAAGGAGACTTTCGCTATGACAGTTCTTGTGGAATTGGCAAAGTGATATTTGGAAGCCCATAGAGGGCTCTGGTGAAAAAGGAAATATCCTCAGATGAAATCTGTAAAAAAGCTTTCTGAGAAACTGCTTAGTGTTCTGTTAATTCATCTAACAGAGTTACATCTGTATTTCGTGTATCTCTTTGCGAGACTTATTTCTGTGGAATCTGAGAACAGATATTTCTGATCCCTTGAAGACCACAGGGCCAAAGGAAATATCCTCCGATAACAAAGAGAAAGAAGGTTTCTGAGAAACTTCTTTGTTTTATGTGAAATCATCTCACAGACTTACAGCTTTCCCCTCAAGGAGACTTTCGCTAAGACAGTTCTTGTGGAATTTGCAAAGTGATATTTGTAAGCCCGTAGTGGGCTACGGTGAAAAAGGAAATATCCTCATTTGATATCTGGAAAGAAGCTTTCTGAGAAACTGCTTAGTGTTCTGTTAATTCATCTCACAGAGTTACATCTGTATTTCGTGGATCTCTTTGCTAGTGTTATTTCTGTGGAATCTGAGAACAGATATTTCGGATCCATTTGAAGACTATAGGGTCAAAGGAAGTATCCTCCGATAACAAAGAGAAAGAAGCTTTCTGAGAAACTTCTTTGTGTTCTCTGAAATCATCTCACAGAGTTACACCTTTCCCCTCAAGGAGACTTTCTCTAAGACAGTTCTTGTGGAATTGGCAAAGTTATATTTGGAAGCCCATAGAGGGCTACGGTGAAAAAGGAAATATCCTCAGATGAAATCTGGAAAGAAGCTTTGTGAGAAACTGCTTAGTGTTCTTTTAATTCATCTCACACAGTTACATCTGTATTTCGTGGATCTCTTTGCTAGCCTTATTTCTGTGGAATCTGAGAAGTGATATTTCGGATCCCTTTGAAGACCACACGGCCAAAGGAAATATCCTCCGATAACAAAGAGAAAGAAACATTCTGGGAAACTCCTTTCTGTTCTGTGAAATCATCTCACAGAGTTACACCTTTCCTCCAAAGGAGCCTTTCGCTATGACAGTTCTTGTGGAATTGGAAAATGATATTTGGAAGCCCATAGAGGGCTCTGGTGAAAAAGGAAATATCCTCAGATGATCTGTAAAAAAGCTTTCTGAGAAACTGCTTAGTGTTCTGTTAATTCATCTCACAGAGTTACATCTGTATTTCGTGGATCTCTTTGCGAGCCTTATTTCTGTGGAATCTAAGAACAGATATTTCGGGTCCCTTTGAAGACTGTAGGGCCAAAGGAAATATCCTCCGATAACAAAGAGAAAGAAGCTTTCTGAGAAACTTCTTTGTGTTCTGTGAAATCATCTCACAGAGTTACAGCTTTCCCCTCAAGGAGCCTTTCGCTAAGTTATTTCTTGTGGAATTGGCAAGGTGATATTTGGAAGCCCATAGAGGGCTACGGTGAAAAAGGAAATATCCTCAGATGAAATATGGAAAGAAGCTTTCTGAGAAACTACTTAATGTTCTGTTAATTCATCTGACAGAGTTACATCTGTATTTCGTGGATCTCTTTGCTAGCCTTATTTCTGTGGAATTTGAGAACAGATATTTCGGATCCCTTTGAAGACCACAGGGCCAAAGGAAATATCCTCCGATAACAAAGAGAAAGAAGCTTTCTGAGAAACTTCTTTGTGTTCTGTGAAATCATCTCACAGAGTTACAGCTTTCCCCTCAAGAAGACTTTCGCTAAGACAGTTCTTGTGGAATTGGCAAAGTGATATTTGGAAGACCATAGAGGGCTGTGGTGAAAAAGGAAATATCCTCAGATGAAATCTGGAAAGAAGCTTTCTGAGAAACTGCTTAGTGTTCTGTTAATTCATCTCACAGAGTTACATCTGTATTTCGGGGATCCCTTTGCTAGCCTTATTTCTGTGGAATCTGAGAGCAGATATTTCGGATCCCTTGGAAAACTATAGGGCCAAAGAAATTATTCTGTGAAAACAAAGAGAAAGAAGCTTTCTGAGAAACTTCTTTGTGTTCTGTGAAATCATCTAACAGAGTTACAGCTTTCCCCTCAAGGAGCCTTTCGCTAAGACAGTTCTTCTGGAATTTGCAAAGTGATATTTCGAAGCCCGTAGTGGGCTACGGTGAAAAAGGAAATATCCTCAGATGAAATCTGAAAAGAAGTTTTATGAGAAACTGCTTAGTGTTCTGTTAATTCATCTCACAGAGTTACATCTGTATTTCGTGGATCTCTTTGCTAGCCTTATTTCTGTGGAATCTGAGAACAGATATTTCGGATCCCTATGAAGAATATAGGGCCAAAGGAAATATCCTATGATAACAAAGAGAAAGAAGCTTTCTGAGAAACTTCTTTGTGTTCTGTGAAATCATCTAACAGAGTAACAGCTTTCCCCTCAAGGAGCCTTTCTCTTAGACAGTTCTTGTGGAATTGGCAAAATGATAATTGGAAGCCCATAGAGGGCTAAGGTGAAAAAGGAAATATCCTCAGATAAAATCTGGAAAGAAGCTTTCAGAGAAACTGCTTAGTGTTCTGTTAATTCATCTCACAGAGTTACATCTGTATTTCGTGGATCTCTTTGCTTGCCTTATTTCTGTTGAATCTGAGAACAGATATTTCGGATCCCTTTGAAGACCACAGGGCCAAAGGAAATATCCTCCAATAACTAAGAGAAAGAAGCCTTCTGAGAAACTTCCTTGTGTTCTGTGAAATCATCTCACAGAGTTACAGCTTTACCCTCAAGGAGCCTTTCGCTAAGACAGTTCTTCTGGAATTTGCAAAGCGATATTTCGATGCCCGTAGTGGGCTATGGTGAAAAAGCAAATATCCTCAGATGAAATCTGAAAAGAAGTCTTCTGAGAAACTGCTTAGTGCTCTGTGAATACATCTCACAGAGTTAAATCTGTATTTCGTGGATCTCTTTGCTAGCCTTATTTCTGTGGAATCTGAGAACAGATATTTCGGATCCCTATGAAGAATATAGGGCCAAAGGAAATATCCTCCGATAACAAAGAGAAAGAAGCTTTCTGAGAAACTTCCTTGTGTTCTGTGAAATCATCTCACAGAGTAACAGCTTTCCCCTCAAAGAGACTTTCTCTTAGACAGTTCTTGTGGAATTGGCAAAGTGATAAATGGAAGCCCTTAGAGGGCTATGTTGAAAAAGGAAATATCCTCAGATGAAATCTGGAAAGAAGCTTTCTGAGAAACTGCTTAGTGTTCTGTTAATTCATCTCACAGAGTTACATCTGTATTTCGTGGATCACTTTGCTCGCCTTATTTCTGTGGAATCTGAGAACAGATATTTCGGATCCCTTTGAAGACTATAGGGCCAAAGGAAATATCCTCCGATATCAAAGAGAAAGAAGCTTTCTGAAAAACTTCTTTGTGTTCTGTGAATTCATCTCACAGAGTGACAGCTTTCCCCTCAAGGAGACTTTCGCTAAGACAGTTCTTGTGGAATTGGCAAGTGATATCTGGAAGCCCATAGATGGCTATGGTGAAAAAGGCAATATCCTCAGATGAATTCTGCAAAGAAGATTTCTGAGAAACTGCTTAGTGTTCTGTTAAATCATCTCACAGAGTTACATCTGTATGTCGTGGATCTCTTTGCTAGCCTTATTTCTGTGTAATCTGAGAACTGATATTTCGGATCCCTTTGAAGACTATAGGGCCAAAGGAAATATCCTCCGATAACAAAGAGAAAGAAGCTTTCTGAGAAACTTCTTTGTGTTCTGTGAAATCATCTCAGAGAGTTACCGCTTTCCCCTCAAGGAGCCTTTCGCTAAGACAGTTCTTGTGGAATTGGCAAAGTGATATTTGGAAGCCCATAGAGGGCTCTGGTGAAAAAGCAAATATCCTCAGATGAAATGTGGAAAGAAGCTTTCTGAGAAACGGCTTAGTGTTCTGTTAATTTATCTCAAAGAGTTACATCTGTATTTCGTGGATGTCTTTTCTAGCCTTATTTCTGTGGAATCTGAGAACAGATATTTCCGATCCCTTGAAGACCACAGGGCCAAAGGAAATATCCTCCGATAACAAAGAGAAAGAAGCTTTCTGAGAAACTTCTTTGTGTTCTGTGAAATCATCTCACAGAGTTACCGCTTTCCCCTCAAGGAGCCTTTCGCTAAGAGAGTTCTTGTGGAATTTGCAAAGTGATATTTGGAAGCCCACAGAGGGCTATGGAGAAAAAGGAAATATCCTCAGATGAAATCTGGAAAGAAGCTTTCTGAGAAACTGCTTAGTGTTCTGTTAATTCATCTCCCGGAGTTACATCTGTATTTTGTGGATCTCTTTGCTAGCCTTATTTCTGTGGAATCTGAGAACAGATATTTCGGATCCCTTTGTAGACTATAGGGCCAAAGGAAATATCCTCCGATAACAAAGAGAAAGAAGCTTTCTGAGAACTTCGTTGTGTTCTGTGAAATCATCTCACAGAGTTACAGCTTTGCCCTCAAGGAGCCTTTCGCTAAGATAGTTCTTGTGGAATTGGCAAAGTGATATTTGGAAGCCCATAGAGGGCTACGGTGAAAAAGGAAATATTCTCAGATGAAATCTGGAAAGAAGCTTTCTGAGAAACTGCTAAGTGTTCTGTTAATTCATCTCACAGAGTTACATCTGTATTTCGTGGATGTCTTTGCTAGCCTTATTTCTGTGGAATCTGAGAACAGATATTTCGGATCCCTTTGAAGACCACAGGGCCAAAGGAAATATCCTCCGATAACAAAGAGAAAGAAGCTTTCTGAGAAACTTCTTTGTGTTCTGTGAAATCATCTCACAGAGTTACAGCATTCCCCTCAAGGAGCCTTTCGATAAGACAGTTCTGGTGGAATTGGCAAAGAGATATTTGGAAGCCCGTAGTGGGCTACGGTGAAAAAGGAAATATCCTCAGATGAAATCTGGAAAGAAGCTTTCTGAGAAAGTGCTTAGTGTTCTGTTAATTCATTTCACAGAGTTACATCTGTATTTTGGGGATCCCTTTGCCAGCCTTATTTCTTTGGAATCTGAGAACAGATATTTCGGATCCCTTGGAAGACTACAGGGCCAAAGAAATTATCCTGTGAAAACAAAGAGAAAGAAGCTTTCTGAGAAACTTCTTTGTGTTCTGTGAAATCATCTAACAGAGTTACAGCTTTCCCCTCAAGGAGCCTTTCGCTAAGACAGTTCTTCTGGAATTTGCAAAGTGATATTTCGAAGCCCGTAGTGGGCTACGGTGAAAAAGGAAATATTCTCAGATGAAATCTGGAAAGAAGCTTTCTGAGAAACTGCTAAGTGTTCTTTTAATTCATCTCACAGAGTTAAATCTGTATTTCGTGGATCTCTTTGCTAGCCTTATTTGTGTGGAATTTGAGAACAGATATTTCGGATCCCTTTGAAGACCACACGGCCAAAGGAAATATCCTCCGATAACAAAGAGAAAGAAGCTTTCTGAGAAACTTCGTTGTGTTCTGTGAAATCATCTCACAGAGTTACAGCTTTCCCCTCAAGGAGCCTTTCGCTAAGATAGTTCTTGTGGAATTGGCAAAGTGATATTTGGAAGCCCATAGAGGGCTACGGAGAAAAAGGAAATATCCTCAGATGAAATCCGGAAAGAAGCTTTCTGAGAAACTGCTTAGTGTTCTGTTAATTCATCTCACAGAGTTACATCTATATTTCGTGGATCTATTTGCTAGCCTTATTTCTGTGGAATCTGAGAACAGATATTTCCGATCCCTTGAAGACCAAAGGGCCAAAGGAAATATCCTCCGATAACAAAGAGAACGAAGCTTTCTAAGAAACTTCTTTGTGTTCTGTGAAATCATCTCACAGAGTTACAGCTTTCCCCTCAAGGAGACTTTCGATAAGATAGTTCTTATGGAATTGGCAAAGTGATATTTGGAAGCCCATAGATGGCTACGGTGAAAAAGGAAATATCTTCAGATGAAATCTGGAAAGAAGCTTTCTGAGAAACTGCTTAGTGTTCTGTTAATTCATCTCACAGAGTTACATCTGTATTTCGTGTATCTCTTTGCTAGCTTTATTTCTGTGGAATCTGAGAACAGATATTTCGGATCCCTTTGAAGACTATAAGGACAAAGGAAATATCCTCCGATATCAAAGAGAAAGAAGCTTCCTGAGAAACTTCTTTGTGTTTGGTGAAATCATCTGCCAGAGTTACAGCTTTCCCCTCAAGGAGCCTTTCGCTAAGACAGTTCTTGTAGAATTGGCAAAGTGATATTTGGAAGCCCATAGAGGGCTATGGAGAGAAAGGAAATATCCTCAGAGGAAATCTGGAAAGAAGCTTTCTGAGAAACTGCTTAGTGTTCTGTTAATTCATCTCACAGAGATACATCTGTATTTCGTGGATCACTTTGCTAGCCTTATTTCTGTAGAATCTGAGAACAGATATTTCGGATCATTTGAAGACTATAGGGCCGAAGGAAATATCCTCGATAACAAAGAGAAAGAAGATTTCTGAGAAACTTCTTTCTGTTCTGTGAAATCATCTACCAGAGTTACAGCTTTCCCCCCAAGGAGCTTTTCGCTAAGATAGTTCTTGTGGAATTGGCAAAGTGATATTTGGAAGCCCGTATTGGGCTACGGTGAAAAAGGAAATATACTCTGATGAAATCTGGAAAGAAGCTTTCTGAGAAACTGCTTAGTGTTCTGTTAATTCATCTCACAGAGTTACATCTGTATTTCGTGGATCCCTTTGCTAGCCTTATTTCTGTGGAATTTGAGAACAGATATTTCGGATTTCTTTGAAGACTATAGGGCCAAAGGAAATATCCTCCGATAACAAAGAGAAAGAAGCTTTCTGAGAAACTTCTTTGTGTTCTGTGAAATCATCTCAGAGTTACAGCTTTCCCCTCAAGGAGCCTTTCGCTAAGACAGTTCTTGTGGAAATCGCAAAGTGATATTTGGAAGCCCCTAGAGGGCTATGGTGAAAAAGGAAATATCCTCAGATGAAATCTTTAAAGAAGCTCTCTGAGAACCTGCTTAGTGTTCTGTTAATTCATCTCACAGAGTTACATCAGTATTTCCTGAATCTCTTCGCTAGCCTTATTTCTGTGGAATCTGAGAAGAGATATTTCGTATCCCTTTGAAGACCATAGGGCCAAAGGAAATATCCTCCGATAACAAAGAGAAAGAAGCTTTCTGAGAAACTTCTTTGTGTTCTGTGAAATCATCTCAGAACAGAGTTACAGCTTTCCCCTCAAGGAGCCTTTCGCTAAGATATTTCTTGTGGAATTGGCAAAGTGATATTTGGAAGCCCATAGAGGGCTACGGTGAAAAAGGAAATATCCTCAGATGAAATCTGGAAAGAAGCTTTGTGAGAAACTGCTTAGTGTTCTGTTAATTCATCTCACACAGTTACATCTGTATTTCGTGGATCTCTTTGCTAACCTTATTTCTGTGGAATCTGAGAAGAGATATTTCGTATCCCTTTGAAGACCACAGGGCCAAAGGAAATATCCTCCGATAACAAAGAGAAAGAAGCTTTCTGAGAAACTTCTTTGTGTTCTGTGAAATCATGTCACAGAGTTACAGCTTTCCCCTCAAGGAGCCTTTCGCTAAGACAGTTCTTGTGGAATTGTCAAAGTGATATCTCGAAGCCCTTAGAGGGCTATGGTGAAAAAGGAAATATCCTCAGACGAAATCTGGAAAGAAGCTGTCTGAGAAACTGCTTAGTGTTCTGTTAATTCAACTCACAGAGTTACATCTGTATTTCTTGGATCTCTTTGCTAGCCTTATTTCTGTGGATTTTGAGAACAGATATTTCGGAACCCTTTGAAGACTATAGGGCCAAAGGAAATACCTTCCGATAACAAAGAGAAAGAAGCTTTCTGAGAAACTTCATTGTGTTCTGTGAAATCATCTCACGGAGTTACAGCTTTCCCCTCAAGGAGACTTTCGCTAAGACAGTTCTTGTGGAATTGGCAAAGTGATATTTGGAAGCCCATAGAGGGATATTGTGAAAAAGGAAATATCCTCAGATGAAATCTGGAAAGAAGATTTCTGAGAAAGTGCTTAGTGTTCTGTTATTACATCTCAGAGAGTTACGTCTGTATTTCGTGGATCTCTTTGCTAGCCTTATTTCTGTGGAATCTGAGAACAGATATTTCGGATCCCTTTGAAGACTGTAGGGCCAAAGGAAATATACTGCGACAACAAATGGAAAGAAGGTTTCTGAGAAAGTTCTTTGTGTTCTGTGAAATCATCTCACAGAGTGACAGCTTTCCTCTCATGGAGCCTTTCGCTAAGACAGTTCTTGTGGAATTGGCAAAGTGATATTTGGAAGCCCATAGAGGACTATGGTGAAAAAGGAAATATCCTCAGATGAAACCTGGAAAGAAGCTTTCTGAGAAACTGCTTTGTGTTCTGTTAATTCATCTCACTGGTTTTCATCTGTATTTCGTGGATCTCTTTGCTTGCCTTATTTCTCTGCAATCTGAGAACAGATATGTCGGATCCCTTTGAAGACTGTAGGGCCAAAGGAAATATCCTCTGATAACAAAGAGAAAGAAGCTTTCTGAGAAACTTCTTTGTGTTCTGCGAAATCATCTCACAGAGTTACAGCTTTCCCCTCAAGGAGACTTTTGCTAAGACAGTTCTTGTGGAATTGGCAAAGTGACATTTGGAAGCCCATAGAGGGCTATTGTGAAAAAGGAAATATCCTCAGATGAAATCTGGAAAGAAGCTTTCTGAGAAACTGCTTAGTGTTCTGTTAATACATCTCAGAGAGTTACGTCTGTATTTCTTGGATCTCTTTTGTAGCCTTATTTCTGTGGAATCTGAGAACAGATATTTCGGATCCCTTTGAAGACTATAGGGCCAAAGGAAATATCCTCCGATAACAAAGAGAAAGAAACTTTCTGAGAAACTTCTTTGTGTTCTGTGAAATCATCTCACAGAATTACAGCTTTCCTCTCAAGGAGCCTTTCGCAATGACAGTTCTTGTGGAATTGGCAAAGTGATATTTGGAAGCCCATAGAAGGCTCTGGTGAAAAAGGAAATATCCCCAGATGAAATCTGGATAAAAGCTTCTGAGAAACTGCTTAGTGTTCTGTTAATTCATCTCACAGAGTTACATCTGTGTTTCGTGGATCTCTTTGCGAGCCTTATTTCTGTGGAATCTGAGAACAGATAATTCCGATCCCTTGAAGACCACAGGGCCAAAGGAAATATCCTCCGATAACAAAGCGAAAGAAGCTTTCTGAGAAACTTCTTTGTGTTCTCTGAAATCATCTCACAGAGTTACAGCTTTCCCCTCAAGGAGCCTTTCGCTAAGACAGTTCTTGTGCAATTGGCAAAGTGATATTTGGTAGCCCATTGAGGGCTATGGTGAAAAACGTAATATCCTCAGATGAAATCTGGAAAGAAGCTTTCTGAGAAACTGCTAAGTGTTCTGTTAATTCATCTCACACAGTTACATATGTATTTCGTGGATCTCTTTGCTAGCCTTATTTCTGTGGAATCTGAGAAGAGATATTTCGTATCCCTTTGAAGACCACAGGGCCAAAGGAAATATCCTCCGATAACAAAGAGAAAGAAGCTTTCTGAGAAACTTCGTTGTGTTCTGTGAAATCATCTCACGGAGTTACAGCTTTCCCCTAAAGGAGACTTTCGCTAAGACAGTTCTTGTGGAATTGGCAAAGTGATATTTGGAAGCCCATAGAGGGCTATTGTGAAAAAGGAAATATCCTCAGATGAAATCTGGAAAGAAGATTTCTGAGAAAGTGCTTAGTGTTCTGTTATTACATCTCAGAGAGTTACGTCTGTATTTCGTGGATCTCTTTGCTAGCATAATTTCTGTGGAATCTGAGAACAGATATTTCGGATCCCTTTGAAGACTGTAGGGCCAAAGGAAATATACTGCGACAACAAATGGAAAGAAGGTTTCTGAGAAAGTTCTTTGTGTTCTGTGAAATCATCTCACAGAGTGACAGCTTTCCTCTCATGGAGCCTTTCGCTAAGACAGTTCTTGTGGAATTGGCAAAGTGATATTTGGAAGCCCATAGAGGACTATGGTGAAAAGGGAAATATCCTCAGATGAAACCTGGAAAGAAGCTTTCTGAGAAACTGCTTTGTGTTCTGTTAATTCATCTCACTGGTTTTCATCTGTATTTCGTGGATCTCTTTGCTTGCCTTATTTCTCTGCAATCTGAGAACAGATATGTCGGATCCCTTTGAAGACTGTAGGGCCAAAGGAAATATCCTCTGATAACAAAGAGAAAGAAGCTTTCTGAGAAACTTCTTTGTGTTCTGCGAAATCATCTCACAGAGTTACAGCTTTCCCCTCAAGGAGACTTTTGCTAAGACAGTTCTTGTGGAATTGGCAAAGTGACATTTGGAAGCCCATAGAGGGCTATTGTGAAAAAGGAAATATCCTCAGATGAAATCTGGAAAGAAGCTTTCTGAGAAACTGCTTAGTGTTCTGTTAATACATCTCAGAGAGTTACGTCTGTATTTCTTGGATCTCTTTTGTAGCCTTATTTCTGTGGAATCTGAGAACAGATATTTCGGATCCCTTTGAAGACTATAGGGCCAAAGGAAATATCCTCCGATAACAAAGAGAAAGAAACTTTCTGAGAAACTTCTTTGTGTTCTGTGAAATCATCTCACAGAATTACAGCTTTCCTCTCAAGGAGCCTTTCGCAATGACAGTTCTTGTGGAATTGGCAAAGTGATATTTGGAAGCCCATAGAAGGCTCTGGTGAAAAAGGAAATATCCCCAGATGAAATCTGGATAAAAGCTTCTGAGAAACTGCTTAGTGTTCTGTTAATTCATCTCACAGAGTTACATCTGTGTTTCGTGGATCTCTTTGCGAGCCTTATTTCTGTGGAATCTGAGAACAGATAATTCCGATCCCTTGAAGACCACAGGGCCAAAGGAAATATCCTCCGATAACAAAGCGAAAGAAGCTTTCTGAGAAACTTCTTTGTGTTCTCTGAAATCATCTCACAGAGTTACAGCTTTCCCCTCAAGGAGCCTTTCGCTAAGACAGTTCTTGTGCAATTGGCAAAGTGATATTTGGTAGCCCATTGAGGGCTATGGTGAAAAACGTAATATCCTCAGATGAAATCTGGAAAGAAGCTTTCTGAGAAACTGCTAAGTGTTCTGTTAATTCATCTCACACAGTTACATATGTATTTCGTGGATCTCTTTGCTAGCCTTATTTCTGTGGAATCTGAGAAGAGATATTTCGTATCCCTTTGAAGACCACAGGGCCAAAGGAAATATCCTCCGATAACAAAGAGAAAGAAGCTTTCTGAGAAACTTCGTTGTGTTCTGTGAAATCATCTCACGGAGTTACAGCTTTCCCCTAAAGGAGACTTTCGCTAAGACAGTTCTTGTGGAATTGGCAAAGTGATATTTGGAAGCCCATAGAGGGCTATTGTGAAAAAGGAAATATCCTCAGATGAAATCTGTAAAGAAGATTTCTGAGAAACGGCTTAGTGTTCTGTTAATACATCTCAGAGAGTTACGTCTGTATTTCGCGGATCTCTTTGCTAGCCTTATTTCTGTGGAATCTGAGAACAGATATTTGGGATCCCTTTGAAGACTGTAGGGCCAAAGGAAATATACTGCGACAACAAATGGAAAGAAGGTTTCTGAGAAAGTTCTTTGTGTTCTGTGAAATCATCTCACAGAGTGACAGCTTTCCTCTCATGGAGCCTTTCGCTAAGACAGTTCTTGTGGAATTGGCAAAGTGATATTTGGAAGCCCATAGAGGACTATGGTGAAAAGGGAAATATCCTCAGATGAAACCTGGAAAGAAGCTTTCTGAGAAACTGCTTTGTGTTCTGTTAATTCATCTCACTGGTTTTCATCTGTATTTCGTGGATCTCTTTGCTTGCCTTATTTCTCTGCAATCTGAGAACAGATATGTCGGATCCCTTTGAAGACTGTAGGGCCAAAGGAAATATCCTCTGATAACAAAGAGAAAGAAGCTTTCTGAGAAACTTCTTTGTGTTCTGCGAAATCATCTCACAGAGTTACAGCTTTCCCCTCAAGGAGACTTTTGCTAAGACAGTTCTTGTGGAATTGGCAAAGTGACATTTGGAAGCCCATAGAGGGCTATTGTGAAAAAGGAAATATCCTCAGATGAAATCTGGAAAGAAGCTTTCTGAGAAACTGCTTAGTGTTCTGTTAATACATCTCAGAGAGTTACGTCTGTATTTCTTGGATCTCTTTTGTAGCCTTATTTCTGTGGAATCTGAGAACAGATATTTCGGATCCCTTTGAAGACTATAGGGCCAAAGGAAATATCCTCCGATAACAAAGAGAAAGAAACTTTCTGAGAAACTTCTTTGTGTTCTGTGAAATCATCTCACAGAATTACAGCTTTCCTCTCAAGGAGCCTTTCGCAATGACAGTTCTTGTGGAATTGGCAAAGTGATATTTGGAAGCCCATAGAAGGCTCTGGTGAAAAAGGAAATATCCCCAGATGAAATCTGGATAAAAGCTTCTGAGAAACTGCTTAGTGTTCTGTTAATTCATCTCACAGAGTTACATCTGTGTTTCGTGGATCTCTTTGCGAGCCTTATTTCTGTGGAATCTGAGAACAGATAATTCCGATCCCTTGAAGACCACAGGGCCAAAGGAAATATCCTCCGATAACAAAGCGAAAGAAGCTTTCTGAGAAACTTCTTTGTGTTCTCTGAAATCATCTCACAGAGTTACAGCTTTCCCCTCAAGGAGCCTTTCGCTAAGACAGTTCTTGTGCAATTGGCAAAGTGATATTTGGTAGCCCATTGAGGGCTATGGTGAAAAACGTAATATCCTCAGATGAAATCTGGAAAGAAGCTTTCTGAGAAACTGCTAAGTGTTCTGTTAATTCATCTCACACAGTTACATATGTATTTCGTGGATCTCTTTGCTAGCCTTATTTCTGTGGAATCTGAGAAGAGATATTTCGTATCCCTTTGAAGACCACAGGGCCAAAGGAAATATCCTCCGATAACAAAGAGAAAGAAGCTTTCTGAGAAACTTCGTTGTGTTCTGTGAAATCATCTCACGGAGTTACAGCTTTCCCCTAAAGGAGACTTTCGCTAAGACAGTTCTTGTGGAATTGGCAAAGTGATATTTGGAAGCCCATAGAGGGCTATTGTGAAAAAGGAAATATCCTCAGATGAAATCTGTAAAGAAGATTTCTGAGAAACGGCTTAGTGTTCTGTTAATACATCTCAGAGAGTTACGTCTGTATTTCGCGGATCTCTTTGCTAGCCTTATTTCTGTGGAATCTGAGAACAGATATTTGGGATCCCTTTGAAGACTATAGGGCCAAAGGAAATATACTCCGACAACAAATGGAAAGAAGGTTTCTGAGAAAGTTCTTTGTGTTCTGTGAAATCATCTCACAGAGTGACAGCTTTCCTCTCATGGAGCCTTTCGCTAAGACAGTTCTTGTGGAATTGGCAAAGTGATATTTGGAAGCCCATAGAGGACTATGGTGAAAAAGGAAATATCCTCAGATGAAACCTGGAAAGAAGCTTTCTGAGAAACTGCTTTGTGTTCTGTTAATTCATCTCACTGGTTTTCAACTGTATTTCGTGGATCTCTTTGCTTGCCTTATTTCTCTGCAATCTGAGAACAGATATGTCGGATCCCTTTGAAGACTGTAGGGCCAAAGGAAATATCCTCTGATAACAAAGAGAAAGAAGCTTTCTGAGAAACTTCTTTGTGTTCTGCGAAATCATCTCACAGAGTTACAGCTTTCCCCTCAAGGAGACTTTTGCTAAGACAGTTCTTGTGGAATTGGCAAAGTGATATTTGGAAGCCCATAGAGGGCTATTGTGAAAAAGGAAATATCCTCAGATGAAATCTGGAAAGAAGCTTTCTGAGAAACTGCTTAGTGTTCTGTTAATACATCTCAGAGAGTTACGTCTGTATTTCTTGGATCTCTTTTGTAGCCTTATTTCTGTGGAATCTGAGAACAGATATTTCGGATCCCTTTGAAGACTATAGAGCCAAAGGAAATACCCTCCGATAACAAAGAGAAAGAAACTTTCTGAGAAACTTCTGTGTGTTCTGTGAAATCATCTCACAGAGTTACAGCTTTCCTCTCAAGGAGCCTTTCGCAATGACAGTTCTTGTGGAATTGGCAAAGTGATATTTGGAAGCCCATAGAAGGCTCTGGTGAAAAAGGAAATATCCCCAGATGAAATCTGGATAAAAGCTTCTGAGAAACTGCTTAGTGTTCTGTTAATTCATCTCACAGAGTTACATCTGTGTTTCGTGGATCTCTTTGCGAGCCTTATTTCTGTGGAATCTGAGAACAGATAATTCCGATCCCTTGAAGACCACAGGGCCAAAGGAAATATCCTCCGATAACAAAGCGAAAGAAGCTTTCTGAGAAACTTCTTTGTGTTCTCTGAAATCATCTCACAGAGTTACAGCTTTCCCCTCAAGGAGCCTTTCGCTAAGACAGTTCTTGTGCAATTGGCAAAGTGATATTTGGTAGCCCATTGAGGGCTATGGTGAAAAACGTAATATCCTCAGATGAAATCTGGAAAGAAGCTTTCTGAGAAACTGCTAAGTGTTCTGTTAATTCATCTCACACAGTTACATATGTATTTCGTGGATCTCTTTGCTAGCCTTATTTCTGTGGAATCTGAGAAGAGATATTTCGTATCCCTTTGAAGACCACAGGGCCAAAGGAAATATCCTCCGATAACAAAGAGAAAGAAGCTTTCTGAGAAACTTCGTTGTGTTCTGTGAAATCATCTAACAGAGTTACAGCTTTCCCCTCAAGGAGCCTTTCGCTAAGACAGTTCTTGTGGAATTTGCAAAGTGATATTTGGAAGCCCGTAGTGGGCTACGGTGAAAAAGGAAATATCCTCGGATGAAATCTGGAAAGAAGCTTTCTGAGAAACTGCTTAGTGTTCTGTTAATTCATCTCACGGAGTTACATCTGTATATCGGGGATCTCTTTGATAGCCTTATTTCTGTGGAATCTGAGAACTGATATTTCGAATATCTTTGAAGACCACACGGCCAAAGGAAATAACCTCTGATAACAAAGAGAAAGAAGCTTTCTGAGAAACTTCTTTGTGTTCTGTGAAATCATCTCACAGAGTTACAGCTTTCCCCTCAAGTAGCCTTTCGCTAAGACAGTTCTTGTGGAATTGACAAAGTGATATTTGGAAGCCCGTAGTGGGCTACGGTGAAAAAGGAAATAACCTCAGATGAAATCTGGAAAGAAGCTTTCTGAGAAACTGCTTAGTGTTCTGTTAATTCATCTCACAGCGTTACATCTGTATTTAGTGGATCCCTTTGCTAGCCTTTTTTCTGTGGAATTTGAGAACAGATATTTCGGATCCCTTTGAAGACTATAGGGCCAATGGAAATATCCTCCGATAACAAAGAGAAATAAGCTTTCTGAGAAACTTCTTTGTGCTCTGTGAAATCATCTCACAGAGTTACACCTTTCCTCTCAAGGAGCCTTTCTCTATGACAGTCCTTGTGGAATTGGCAAAGTGATATTTGGAAGCCCATATAGGGCTACGGTGAAAAAGGAAATATCCTCAGATGAAATCTGGAAAGAAGCTTTCTGAGATATTGCTTAGTGTTCTGTTAATTCATCTCACAGAGTTACATCTGTATTTCGTGGATCTCTTTGCTAGCCTTATTTCTGTGGAATCTGAGAATAGATATTTCGGATCCCTTTGAAGACCACAGGGCCAAAGGAAATATCCTCCGATAACAAAGAGAAAGAAGCTTTCTGAGAAACTTCTTTGTGTTCTGTGAAATATTCTCACAGAGTTACAGTTTTCCCCTCAAGGAGACTTTCGCTAAGACAGTTTTTGTGGAATTTTCAATGTGATATTTGGAAGCCCGTAGTGGGCTACGGTGAAAAAGGAAATATCCTCAGATGAAATCTGGAAAGAAGCTTTCTGAGAAACTGCTTAGTGTTCTGTTAATTCATCACACAGAGTTACATCTGTATTTCGTGGATCTCTTTGCTAACCTTATTTCTGTAGAATCTGAGAACAGATATGTCGGATCATTTGAAGACTACAGAGCCAAAGGAAATATCCTCCGATAACAAAGAGAAAGAAGCTTTCTGAGAAACTTCTTTGTGTTCTGTGAAATCATCTCACAGAGTTACAGCTTTCCCCTCAAGAAGCCTTTCGCTAAGACAGTTCTTGTGGAATTGGCAAAGTGATATTTGGAAGTCCGGAGTGGGATACGGTGAAAAAGGGAAATATCCTCAGATGAAATCTGGAAAGAAGCTTTCTGAGAAACTGCTTAGTGTTCTGTTAATTCATCTCACAGAGTTACATCTGTATTTCGTGGATTTCTTTGCTAGCCTTATTTCTGTGGAATCTGAGAACAGATATTTCGGATCCCTTTGAATACTATAGGGCCAAAGGAAATATCCTCCGATATCAAAGAGAAAGAAGCTTTCTGAAAAACTTCTTTGTGTTCTGTGAAATCATCTCACAGAGTGACAGCTTTGTCCTCAAGGAGCCTTTCGCTAAGACAGTTCTTGTGGAATTGGCAAGTGATATCTGGAAGCCCATAGATGGCTATGGTGAAAAAGGCAATATCCCCAGATGAATTCTGGAAAGAAGCTTTCTGAGAAACTGCTTAGTGTTCTGTTAAATCATCTCACAGAGTTACATTTGCATGTCGTGGATCTCTTTGCTAGCCTTATTTCTGTGGAATCTGAGAACTTATATTTCGGATCCCTTTGAAGACTATAGGGCCAAAGAAAATATCCTCCGATAACAAAGAGAAAGAAGCTTTCTGAGAAACTTCTTTGTGTTCTGTGAAAGCATCTCACAGAGTTACAGTTTTCCCCTCAGGGAGACTTTCACTATGACAGTTCTTGTGGAATTGGCAAAATGATATCTGGAAGCCCATAGAGGGCTCTGGTGAAAAAGGAAATATCCTCAGATGAAATGTGGAAAGAAGCTTTCTGAGAAACTGCTTAGTGTTCTGTTAATTCATCTCACAGAGTTACATCTGTATTTCGTGGATCTCTTTGCTAGCCTTATTTCTGTGGAATCTGCGAACAGATATTTCGGATCCCTTTGAAGACCACAGGGCCAAAGGAAATATCCTCCGATAACAAAGAGAAAGAAGCTTTCTGAGAAACTTCTTTGTGTTCTGTGAAATATTCTCACAGAGTTACAGCTTTCCGCTCAAGGAGCCTTTCGCTAACACAGTTCTTGTGGAATTTTCAAAGTGATATTTGGAAGCCCGTAGTGGGCTACGGTGAAAAAGGAAATATACTCAGATGAAATCTGGAAAGAAGCTTTCTGAGAAACTGCTTGGTGTTCTGTTAATTCATCTCACAGAGTTACATCTGTATTTCATGGATCTCTTTGCTACCCTTATTTCTGTAGAATCTGAGAACAGATATATCGGATCATTTGAAGACTTCAGAGCCAAAGGAAATATCCTCCGATAACAAAGAGAAAGAAGCTTTCTGAGAAACTTCTTTGTGTTCTGTGAAATCATCTCACGGAGTTACAGCTTTCCCCTCAAGGAGACTTTCGCTAGGACAGTTCTTGTGGAATTGGCAAAGTGATATTTGGAAGGCCATAGAGGGTTATGGAGAGAAAGGAAATATCCTCAGTTGAAATCTGGAAAGAAGCTTACTGAGAAACTGCTTAGTGTTCTGTTAATTCACCTCACAGAGTTACATCTGTATTTCGTGGATCTCTTCGCTAGCCTTATTTCTGTGGAATCTGAGAACAGATATATCGGATCCCTTTGAAGACCACAGGGCCAAAGGAAATATCCTCCGATATGAAAGAGAAAGAAGCTTTCTGAGAAACTTCTTTGTGTTCGGTGAAATCATCTCACAGAGTTACAGCTTTCCCCTCAAGGAGACTTTCGCTAAGACAGTTCTTGTGGAATTGGCAAAGTGATATTTGGAAGCCCCTAGAGTTCTATTGTGAAAAAGGAAATATCCTCAGATGAAATCTGGAAAGAAGCTTTCTGAGAAACTGCTTAGTGTTCTGTTAATTCATTTCACAGAGTTACATCTGTATTTCGGGGATCCCTTTGCTAGCCTTATTTCTGTGGAATCTGAGAACAGATATTTCGGATCCCTTTAAAGACCACAGGGCCAAAGGAAATATCCTCCGATAACAAAGAAAAAGAAGCTTTCTGAGAAACTTCTTTGTGTTCAATGAAATCATCTCCCAGAGTGACAGCATTGCCCTCAAGGAGCCTTTCGCTAAGACAGTTCTTGTGGAATTGGCAAGTCATATCTGGAAGCCCATAGATGGCTACGGTGAAAAAGGCAATATCCCCAGATGAATTCTGGAAAGAAGCTTTCTGAGAAACTGCTTAGTGTTCTGTTAAATCATCTCAGAGAGTTACATCTGCATGTCGTGGATCTCTTTGCTAGCCTTATTTCTGTGGAATCTGAGAACTTATATTTCGGATCCCTTTGAAGACTATAGGGCCAAAGGAAATATCCTCCGATAACAAAGAGAAAGAAGCTTTCTGAGAAACTTCTTTGTGTTCTGTGAAAGCATCTCACAGAGTTACAGGTTTCCCCTCAGGGAGACTTTCACTATGACAGTTCTTGTGGAATTGTCAAAATGGTATTTGGAAGCCCATAGAGGGCTCTGGTGAAAAAGGAAATATCCTCAGATGAAATGTGGAAAGAAGCTTTCTGAGAAACTGCTTAGTGTTCTGTTAATTCATCTCACAGAGTTACATCTCTATTTCGTGGATCTCTTTGCTAGCCTTATTTCTGTGGAATCTGCGAACAGATATTTCGGATCCCTTTGAAGACCACAGGACCAAAGGAAATATCCTCCGATAACAAAGAGAAAGAAGCTTTCTGAGAAACTTCTTTGTGTTCTCTGAAATCATCTCACAGAGTTACAACTTTCCCCTCAAGGAGCCTTTCTCTAAGACAGTTCTTGTGGAATTGGCAAAGTAATATTTGGAAGCCCATAGAGGGCTATGGTGAAAAAGGAAATATCCTCAGATGAAATCTGGAAAGAAGCTTTCTGAGAAACTGCTTAGTGTTTTGTTAATTCATCTCACAGAGTTACATCTGTGATTTCGTGGATCTCTTTGCTAGCCTTATTTCTGTGGAATCTGAGAGCAGATATTTCGGATCCCTTTGAAGACCACAGGGCCAAAGGAAATATCCTCCGATAACAAAGAGAAAGAAGCTTTCTGAGAAACTTCTTTGTGTTCTGTGAAATCATCTCACAGAGTTACAGCTTTCCCCTCAAGGAGCCTTTCGCTAAGACAGTTCTGGTGGAATTGGCAAAGTGATATTTGGAAGCCCATAGAGGGCTATGGAGAAAAAGCACATGTCCTCAGATGAAATCTGGACAGAAGCTTGCTGAGAAACTGCTTAGTGTTCTGTTAATTCATCTCACAGAATTACATCTGTATTTCGTGGATCTCTTTGCTTGCGTTATTTCTGTGGAATCTGAGATCAGATATTTCGGATCCCTTTGAAGACCACAGGGCCAAAGGATATATCCTCCGATAACAAAGAGAAAGAAGCTTTCTGAGAAACTTCTTTGTGTTCAATGAAATCATCTCACAGAGTTACAGCTTTCCCCTCAAGGAGCCTTTCGCTAAGACAGTTCTTGTGGAATTGGCAAAGTGATATTTGGAAGCCCATAGAGTTCTATTTTGAAAAAGGAAATATCCTCAGATGAAATCTGGAAAGAAGCTTTCTGAGAAACTGCTTAGTGTTCTGTTAATACATCTCAGAGAGTTACGTCTGTATTTCGTGGATCTCTTTGCTAGCCTTATTTCTGCGGAATCTGAGAACAGATATTTTGGATCCCTTTGAAGAGTCTAGGGCCAAAGGAAATATCCTCCGATAACAAAGAGAAAGAAGCTTTCTGAGAAACTTCTTTGTGTTCTGTGAAATCATCTCACAGAGTTACAGCTTTCCCCTCAAGGAGCCTTTCGCTAAGACAGTTCTTGTGGAATTGGAAAAGTGATATTTGGAAGCCCATAGAGGTCTACGGTGAAAAAGGAAATATCCTCAGATGAAATCTGGAAAGAAGCTTTCTGAGATACTGCTTAGTGTTCTGTTAATTCATCTCACAGAGTTACATCTGTATTTCGTGGATCTCTTTGCTAGCCTTATTTCTGTGGAATCTGAGAACAGATATTTCGCATCCCTTTGAAAACCACAGGGCCAAAGGAAATATCCTCCGATAACAAAGAGAAAGAAGCTTTGTGAGAAACTTCTTTGTGTTCTGTGAAATATTCTCACAGAGTTACAGCTTTCCCCTCAAGGAGCCTTTCGCTAAGACAGTAATTGTGGAATTTGCAAAGTGATATTTGGAAGCCCGTAGTGGGCTACGTTGAAAAAGGAAATATCCTCGGATGGAATCTGGAAAGAAGCTTTCTGAGAAACTGCTTAGTGTTCTGTTAATTCATCTCACAGAGTTACATCTGTATTTCGGGGATCTCTTTGATAGCCTTATTTCTGTGGAATCTGAGAACAGATATTTCGGATATCTTTGAAGACAACAGGGCCAAAGGAAATAACCTCCGATAACAAAGAGAAAGAAGCTTTCTGAGAAACTTCTTTGTGTTCTGTGAAATCATCTCACAGAGTTACAGCTTTCCCCTCAAGTAGTCTTTTGCTAAGACAGTTCTTGTGGAATTGGCAAAGTGATATTTGGAAGCCCGTAGTGGGCTACGGTGAAAAAGGAAATAACCTCAGATGAAATCTGGAAAGAAGCTGTCTGAGAAACTGCTTAGTGTTCTGTTAATTCATCTCACAGCGTTACCTCTGTATTTCGTGGATCCCTTTGCTAGCCTTATTTCTGTGGAATTTGAGAACAGATATTTCGGATCCCTTTGAAGACTATAGGGCCAAAGGAAATATCCTCCGATAACAAAGAGAAAGAAGCTTTCTGAGAAACTTCTTTGTGTTCTGTGAAATCATCTCACAGAGTTACACCTTTCCCCTCAAGGAGCCTTTCGCTAAGACAGTTCTTGTGGAATTGGCAAAGTGATATTTGGAAGCCCATATAGGGCTACGGTGAAAAAGGAAATATCCTCAGATGAAATCTGGAAAGAAGCTTTCTGAGATACTGCTTAGTGTTCTGTTAATTCATCTCACAGAGTTACGTCTGTATTTCGTGGATCTCTTCGTTAGCCTTATTTCTGTGGAATCTGAGAACAGATATTTCGGATCCCTTTGAAGACCACAGGGCCAAAGGAAATATCCTCCGATAACAAAGAGAAAGAAGCTTTCTGAGAAACTTCTTTGTGTTCTGTGAAATATTCTCACAGAGTTACAGCTTTCCCCTCAAGGAGCCTTTCGCTAAGACAGTTCTTGTGGAATTTTCAAAGTGATATTTGGAAGCCCGTAGTGGGCTACAGTGAAAAAGGAAATATCCTCAGATGAAATCTGGAAAGAAGCTTTCTGAGAAACTGCTTAGTGTTCTGTTAATTCATCACACAGAGTTACATCTGTATTTCGTGGATCTCTTTGCTACCCTTATTTCTGTAGAATCTGAGAACAGATATGTCGGATCATTTGAAGACTACAGAGCCAAAGGAAATATCCTCCGATAACAAAGAGAAAGAAGCTTTCTGAGAAATTTCTTTGTGTTCTGTGAAATCATCTCACAGGGTTACAGCTTTCCCCTCAAGAAGCCTTTCGCTAAGACAGTGCTTGTGGAATTGGCAAAGTGATATTTTGAAGTCCGGAGTGGGATACGGTGAAAAAGGGAAATATCCTCAGATGAAATCTGGAAACAAGCTTTCTGAGGAACTGCTTAGTGTTCCGTTAATTCATCTGACAGAGTTACATCTGTATTTCGTGGATTTCTTTGCTAGCCTTATTTCTGTGGAATCTGAGAACAGATATTTCGGATCCCTTTGAATACTATAGGGCCAAAGGAAATATCCTCCGATATCAAAGAGAAAGAAGCTTTCTGAAAAACTTCTTTGTGTTCTGTGAAATCATCTCACAGAGTGACAGCTTTGCCCTCAAGGAGCCTTTCGCTAAGACAGTTCTTGTGGAATTGGCAAGTGATATCTGGAAGCCCATAGAGGGCTATGGTGAAAAAGGAAATATCCTCAGATGAAATATGGAAAAAAGCTTTCTGAGAAACTGCTTAGTGTTCTGTTAATTCATCTCACAGAGTTACATCTGTGATTTCGTGGATCTCTTTGCTAGCCTTATTTCTGTGGAATCTGAGAGCAGATATTTCGGATCCCTTTGAAGACCACAGGACCAAAGGAAATATCCTCTGATAACAAAGAGAAAGAAGCTTTCTGAGAAACTTCTTTGTGTTCTGTGAAATCATCTCACAGAGTTACAGCTTTCCCCTCAAGGAGCCTTTCTCTAAGACAGTTCTGGTGGAATTGGCAAAGTGATATTTGGAAGCCCATAGAGGGCTATGGAGAAGAAGCACATATCCTCAGATTAAATCTGGACAGAAGCTTGCTGAGAAACTGCTTAGTGTTCTGTTAATTCATCTCACAGAATTACATCTGTATTTCCTGGATCTCTTTGCTTGCGTTATTTCTGTGGAATCTGAGAACAGATATTTCGGATCCCTTTGAAGACCACAGGGCCAAAGGAAATATCCTCCGATAACAAAGAGGAAGAAGTTTTCTGAAAAACTTCTTTGTGTTCAATGAAATCATCTCCCAGAGTGACAGCATTGCCCTCAGGGAGCCTTTCGCTAAGACAGTTCTTGTGGAATTGGCAAGTCATATCTGGAAGCCCATAGATGGCTATGGTGAAAAAGGCAATATCCCCAGATGAATTCTGGAAAGAAGCTTTCTGAGAAACTGCTTAGTGTTCTCTTAAATCATCTCAGAGAGTTACATCTGCATGTCGTGGATCTCTTTGCTAGCCTTATTTCTGTGGAATCTTAGAACTTATATTTCGGATCCCTTTGAAGACTATAGGGCCAAAGGAAATATCCTCCGATAACAAAGAGAAAGAAGCTTTCTGAGAAACTTCTTTGTGTTCTGTGAAAGCATCTCACAGAGTTACAGGTTTCCCCTCAGGGAGACTTTCACTATGACAGTTCTTGTGGAATTGTCAAAATGATATTTGGAAGCCCATGGAGGGCTCTGGTGAAAAAGGAAATATCCTCAGATGAAATGTGGAAAGAAGCTTTCTGAGAAACTGCTTAGTGTTCTGTTAATTCATCTCACAGAGTTACATCTCTATTTCGTGGATCTCTTTGCCAGCCTTATTTCTGTGGAATATGCGAACAGATATTTCGGATCCCTTTGAAAACCACAGGACCAAAGGAAATATCCTCCGATAACAAAGAGAAAGAAGCTTTCTGAGAAACTTCTTTGTGTTCTCTGAAATCATCTCACAGAGTTACAACTTTCCCCTCAAGGAGCCTTTCTCTAAGACAGTTCTTGTGGAATTGGCAATGTAATATTTGGAAGCCCATAGAGGGCTATGGTGAAAAAGGAAATATCCTCAGATGAATTCTGGAAAGAAGCTTTCTGAGAAACTGCTTAGTGTTTTGTTAATTCATCTCACAGAGTTACATCTGTGATTTCGTGGATCTCTTTGCTAGCCTTATTTCTGTGGAATCTGAGAGCAGATATTTCGGATCCCTTTGAAGACCACAGGGCCAAAGGAAATATCCTCCGATAACAAAGAGAAAGAAGCTTTCTGAGAAACTTCTTTGTGTTCTGTGAAATCATCTCACAGAGTTACAGCTTTCCCCTCAAGGAGCCTTTCGCTAAGACAGTTCTGGTGGAATTGGCAAAGTGATATTTCGAAGCCCATAGAGGGCTATGGAGAAAAAGCACATGTCCTCAGATGAAATCTGGACAGAAGCTTGCTGAGAAACTGCTTAGTGTTCTGTTATTTCATCTCGCAGAATTACATCTGTATTTCGTGGATCTCTTTGCTTGCGTTATTTCTGTGGAATCTGAGAACAGATAATTCGGATCCCTTTGAAGACCACAGGGCCAAAGGAAATATCCTCCGATAACAAAGAGAAAGAAGCTTTCTGAGAAACTTCTTTGTGTTCAATGAAATCATCTCACAGAGTTACAGCTTTCCCCTCAAGGAGCCTTTCGCTAAGACAGTTCTTGTGGAATTGGCAAAGTGATATTTGGAAGCCCATAGAGTTCTATTTTGAAAAAGGAAATATCCTCAGATGAAATCTGGAAAGAAGCTTTCTGAGAAACTGCTTAGTGTTCTGTTAATACATCTCAGAGAGTTACGTCTGTATTTCGTGGATCTCTTTGCTAGCATAATTTCTGTGGAATCTGAGAACAGATATTTCGGATCCCTTTGAAGAGTCTAGGGCCAAAGGAAATATCCTCCGATAACAAAGAGAAAGAAGCTTTCTCTGAAACTTCTTTGTGTTCTGTGAAATATTCTCACAGAGTTACAGCTTTCCCGTCAAGGAGCCTTTCGCTAAGACAGTTCTTGTGGAATTTGCAAAGTGATATTTGGAAGCCCGTAGTGGGCTACGTTGAAAAAGGAAATATCCTCGGATGAAATCTGGAAAGAAGGATTCTGAGAAACTGCTTAGTGTTCTGTTAATTCATCTCACAGAGTTACATCTGTATTTCGTGGATCTCTTTGCTAGCCTTATTTCTGTGGAATCTGAGAACAGATATTTCGGATCCCTTTGAAAACCACAGGGCCAAAGGAAATATCCTCCGATAACAAAGAGAAAGAAGCTTTCTATGAAACTTCTTTGTGTTCTGTGAAATATTCTCACAGAGTTACAGCTTTCCCGACAAGGAGCCTTTCGCTAAGACAGTTCTTGTGGAATTTGCAAAGTGATATTTGGAAGCCCGTAGTGGGCTACGTTGAAAAAGGAAATATCCTCGGATGAAATCTGGAAAGAAGCTTTCTGAGAAACTGCTTAGTGTTCTGTTAATTCATCTCACAGAGTTACATCTGTATTTCGGGGATGTCTTTGATAGCCTTATTTCTGTGGAATCTGAGAACAGATATTTCGGATATCTTTGAAGACCACAGGGCCAAAGGAAATAACCTCCGATAACAAAGAGAAAGAAGCTTTCTGAGAAACTTCTTTGTGTTCTGTGAAATCATCTCACAGAGTTACAGCTTTCCCCTCAAGGAGCCTTTCGCTAAGACATTTCTTGTGGAATTGGCAAAGTGATATTTGGAAGCCCGTAGTGGGCTACGGTGAAAAAGGAAATAACCTCAGATGAAATCTGGAAAGAAGCTGTCTGAGAAACTGCTTAGTGTTCTGTTAATTCATCTCACAGCCTTACCTCTGTATTTCGTGGATCCCTTTGCTAGCCTTATTTCTGTGGAATTTGAGAACAGATATTTCGGATCCCTTTGAAGACCACAGGGCCAAAGGAAATATCCTCCGATAACAAAGAGAAAGAAGCTTTCTGAGAAACTTCTTTGTGTTCTGTGAAATATTCTCACAGAGTTACAGCTTTCCCCTCAAGGATCCTTTCGCTAAGACAGTTTTTGTGGAATTTTCAAAGTGATATTTGGAAGCCCGTAGTGGGCTACAGTGAAAAAGGAAATATCCTCAGATGAAATCTGGAAAGAAGCTTTCTGAGAAACTGCTTAGTGTTCTGTTAATTCAACACACAGAGTTACATCTGTATTTCGTGGATCTCTTTGCTACCCTTATTTCTGTAGAATCTGAGAACAGATATGTCGGATCATTTGAAGACTACAGAGCCAAAGGAAATATCCTCCGATAACAAAAGGAAAGAAGCTTTCTGAGAAATTTCTTTGTGTTCTGTGAAATCATCTCACGGAGTTACAGCTTTCCCCTCAAGAAGCCTTTCGCTAAGACAGTGCTTGTGGAATTGGCAAAGTGATATTTGGAAGTCCGGAGTGGGATACGGTGAAAAAGGGAAATATCCTCAGATGAAATCTGGAAACAAGCTTTCTGAGAAACTGCTTAGTGTTTCGTTAATTCATCTCACAGAGTTACATCTGTATTTCGTGGATTTCTTTGCTAGCCTTATTTCTGTGGAATCTGAGAACAGATATTTCGGATCCCTTTGAATGCTATAGGGCCAAAGGAAATATCCTCCGATATCAAAGAGAAAGAAGCTTTCTGAAAAACTTCTTTGTGTTCTGTGAAATCATCTCACAGAGTGACAGCTTTGCCCTCAAGGAGCCTTTCGCTAAGACAGTTCTTGTGGAATAGGCAAGTGATATCTGGAAGCCCATAGATGGCTATGGTGAAAAAGGCAATATCCCCAGATGAATTCTGGAAAGAAGCTTTCTGAGAAACTGCTTAGTGTTCTGTTAAATCATCTCACAGACTTACATCTGCATGTCGTGGATCTCTTTGCTTGCCTTATTTCTGTGGAATCTGAGAACTTATATTTCGGATCCCTTTGAAGACTATAGGGCCAAAGGAAATATCCTCCGATAACAAAGAGAAAGAAGCTTTCTGAGAAACTTCTTTGTGTTCTGTGAAAGCATCTCACAGAGTTACAGGTTTCCCCTCAGGGAGACTTTCACTATGAGAGTTCTTGTGGAATTGTCAAAGTGATATTTGGAAGCCCATAGAGGGCTCTGGTGAAAAAGGAAATATCCTCAGATGAAATGTGGAAAGAAGCTTTCTGAGAAACTGCTTAGTGTTCTGTTAATTCATCTCACAGAGTTACATCTCTATTTCGTGGATCTCTTTGCTAGCCTTATTTCTGTGGAATCTGCGAACAGATATTTCGGATCCCTTTGAAGACCACAGGACCAAAGGAAATATCCTCCGATAACAAACAGAAAGAAGCTTTCTGAGAAACTTCTTTGTGTTCTCTGAAATCATCTCACAGAGTTACAACTTTCCCCTCAAGGAGCCTGTCTCTAAGACAGTTCTTGTGGAATTGGCAAAGTAATATTTGGAAGCCCATAGAGGGCTATGGTGAAAAAGGAAATATCCTCAGATGAAATCTGGAAAGAAGCTTTCTGAGAAACTGCTTAGTGTTTTGTTAATTCATCTCACAGAGTTACATCTGTGATTTCGTGGATCTCTTTGCTAGCCTTATTTCTGTGGAATCTGAGAGCAGATATTTCGGATCCCTTTGAAGACCACAGAGCCAAAGGAAATATCCTCCGATAACAAAGAGAAAGAAGCTTTCTGAGAAACTTCTTTGTGTTCTGTGAAATCATCTCACAGAGTTACAGCTTTCCCCTCAAGGAGCCTTTCGCTAAGACAGTTCTCGTGGAATTGGCAAAGTGATATTGGGAAGCCCATAGAGGGCTATGGAGAAAAAGCACATATCCTCAGATGAAATCTGGACAGAAGCTTGCTGAGAAACTGCTTAGTGTTCTGTTAATTCATCTCACAGAATTACATCTGTATTTCGTGGATCTCTTTGCTTGCGTTATTTCTGTGGAATCTGAGAACAGATATTTCGGATCCATTTGAAGACCACAGGGCCAAAGGAAATATCCTCCGATAACAAAGAGAAAGAAGCTTTCTGAGAAACTTCTTTGTGTTCAATGAAATCATCTCACAGAGTGACAGCATTGCCCTCAAGGAGCCTTTCGCTAAGACAATTCTTGTGGAATTGGCAAGTGATATCTGGAAGCCCATAGATGGCTATGGTGAAAAAGGCAATATCCCCAGTTGAATTCTGGAAAGAAGCTTTCTGAGAAACTGCTTAGTGTTCTGTTAAATCATCTCACAGAGTTACATCTGCATGTCGTGGATCTCTTTGCTAGCCTTATTTCTGTGGAATCTGAGAACTTATATTTCGGATCCCTTTGAAGTCTATAGGGCCAAAGGAAATATCCTCCGATAACAAAGAGAAAGAAGCTTTCTGAGAAACTTCTTTGTGTTCTGTGAAAGCATCTCACAGAGTTACAGGTTTCCCCTCAGGGAGACTTTCACAATGACAGTTCTTGTGGAATTGTCAAAATGATATTTGGAAGCCCATAGAGGGCTCTGGTGAAAAAGGAAATATCCTCAGATGAAATGTGGAAAGAAGCTTTCTGAGAAACTGCTTAGTGTTCTGTTAATTCATCTCACAGACTTACATCTCTATTTCGTGGATCTCTTTGCTAGCCTTATTTCTGTGGAATCTGCGAACAGATATTTCGGATCCCTTTGAAGACCACAGGACCAAAGGAAATATCCTCCGATAACAAAGAGAAAGAAGCTTTCTGAGAAACTTCTTTGTGTTCTCTGAAATCATCTCACAGAGTTACAACTTTCCCCTCAAGGAGCCTTTCTCTAAGACAGTTCTTGTGGAATTGGCAAAGTAATATTTGGAAGCCCATAGAGGGCTATGGTGAAAAAGGAAATATCCTCAGATGAAATCTGGAAAGAAGCTTTCTGAGAAACTGCTTAGTGTTTTCTTAATTCATCTCACAGAGTTACATCTGTGATTACGTCGATCTCTTTGCTAGCCTTATTTCTGTGGAATCTGAGAGCAGATATTTCAGATCCCTTTGAAGACCACAGGGCCAAAGGAAATATCCTCCGATAACAAAGACAAAGAAGCTTTCTGAGAAACTTCTTTGTGTTCTGTGAAATCATCTCACAGAGTTACAGCTTTCCCCTCAAGGAGCCTTTCGCTAAGACAGTTCTGGTGGAATTGGCAAAGTGATATTTGGAAGCCCATAGAGGGCTATGGAGAAAAAGCACATGTCCTCAGATGAAATCTGGACAGAAGCTTGCTGAGAAACTGCTTAGTGTTCTGTTAATTCATCTCACAGAATTACATCTGTATCTCGTGGATCTCTTTGCTTGCGTTATTTCTGTGGAATCTGAGAACAGATATTTCGGATCCCTTTGAAGACCACAGGGCCAAAGGAAATATCCTCCGATAACAAAGAGAAAGAAGCTTTCTGAGAAACTTCTTTGTGTTCAATGAAATCATCTCACAGAGTTACAGCTTTCCCCTCAAGGAGCCTTTCGCTAAGACAGTTCTTGTGGAATTGGCAAAGTGATATTTGGAAGCCCATAGAGTTCTATTTTGAAAAAGGAAATATCCTCAGATGAAATCTGGAAAGAAGCTTTCTGAGAAACTGCTTAGTGTTCTGTTAATACATCTCAGAGAGTTACGTCTGTATTTCGTGGATCTCTTTGCTACCCTTATTTCTGTAGAATCTGAGAACAGATATGTCGGATCATTTGAAGACTACAGAGCCAAAGGAAATATCCTCCGATAACAAAAAGAAAGAAACTTTCTGAGAAATTACTTTGTGTTCTGTGAAATCATCTCACAGAGTTACAGCTTTCCCCTCAAGAAGCCTTTCGCTAAGACAGTGCTTGTGGAATTGGCAAAGTGATATTTGGAAGTCCGGAGTGGGATACGGTGAAAAAGGGAAATATCCTCAGATGAAATCTGGAAAGAAGCTTTCTGAGAAACTGCTTAGTGTTCTGTTAATTCATCTCACAGAGTTACATCTGTATTTCGTGGATTTCTTTGCTAGCCTTATTTCTGTGGAATCTGAGAACAGATATTTCGGATCCCTTTGAATACTATAGGGCCAAAGGAAATATCCTCCGATATCAAAGAGAAAGAAGCTTTCTGTAAAACTTCTTTGTGTTCTGTGAAATCATCTCACAGAGTGACAGCTTTGCCCTCAAAGAGCCTTTCGCTAAGACAGTTCTTGTGGAATTGGCAAGTGATATCTGGAAGCCCATAGATGGCTATGGTGAAAAAGGCAATATCCCCAGATGAATTCTGGAAAGAAGCTTTCTGAGAAACTGCTTAGTGTTCTGTTAAATCATCTCACAGAGTTACATCTGCATGTCGTGGATCTCTTTGCTAGCCTTATTTCTGTGGAATCTGAGAACTTATATTTCGGATCCCTTTGAAGACTATAGGGCCAAAGGAAATATCCTCCGATAACAAAGAGAAAGAAGCTTTCTGAGAAACTTCTTTGTGTTCTGTGAAAGCATCTCACAGAGTTACAGGTTTCCCCTCAGGGAGACTTTCACTATGACAGTTCTTGTGGAATTGGCAAAATGATATTTGGAAGCCCATAGAGGGCTCTGGTGAAAAAGGAAATATCCTCAGATGAAATGTGGAAAGAAGCTTTCTGAGAAACTGCTTAGTGTTCTGTTAATTCATCTCACAGAGTTACATCTCTATTTCGTGGATCTCTTTGCTAGCCTTATTTCTGTGGAATCTGAGAACAGATATTTCGGATCCCTTTCAAGACCACAGGGCCAAAGGAAATATCCTCCGATAACAAAGAGAAAGAAGCTTTCTGAGAAACTTCTTTGTGTTCAATGAAATCATCTCACAGAGTTACAGCTTTCCCCTCAAGGAGCCTTTCGCTTAGACAGTTCTTGTGGAATTGGCAAAGTGATATTTGGAAGCCCATAGAGGGTTATGGAGAGAAAGGAAATATCCTCAGATGAAATCTGGAAAGAAGCTTTCTGAGAAACTGCTTAGTGTTCTGTTAATTCATCTCACAGAATTACATCTATATTTCGTGGATCTCTTTGCTAGCCTTATTTCTGTGTAATCTTAGAACAGATATTTCGGATCCCTTTGAAGACTATAGGGTCAAAAGAAATATCCTCCGATAACAAAGAGAAAGAAGCTTTCTGAGAAACTTTTCTGTGTTCTGCGAAATCATCTCACAGAGTTACAGCTTTCCCCTCAAGGAGACTTTCGCTAAGACAGTTCTTGTGAAATTTGCAAAGTGATATTTGGAAGCCCATAGAGTGCTATGTTGAAAAAGGAAACATCCTCGGTTGAAATCTGGAAAGAAGCTTTCTGAGAAATGGCTTAGTGTTCTGTTAATTCATCTCACAGAGTTACATCTGCATTTCCTGGATCCCTTTGCTAGCCTTATTTCTGTGGATCTGATAACAGATATTTCGGATCCCTTTGAAGACTCTAGGGCCAAAGGAAATATCCTCCGATAACAAAGAGAAAGAAACTTTCTGAGAAACTTCTTTGTGTTCTGTGAAATCATCTCACAGAGTTACACCTTTCCCCTCAAGGAGCCGTTCTCTAAGACAGTTCTTGTGGAATTGGCAAAGTGATATTTGGAAGCCCATAGAGGGGTATGGTGAAAAAGGAAATATCCTCAGATGAAATCTGTAAAGAACCTCTCTGAGAAACTGCTTAGTGTTCTGTTAATTCACCTCACAGAGTTACATCTGTATTTCGTGGATCTCTTTGCTAGCCTTATTTCTGTGGAATCTGAGAACAGATATTTCCGATTCCTTGAAGACCACAGGGCCAAAGGAAATATCCTCCGATAACAAAGAGAACGAAGCTTTCTGAGAAACTTCTTTGTGTTCTGTGAAATCATCTCACAGAGTTACCGCTTTCCCCTCTCGGAGGCTTTCGCTAAGACAGTTCTTTTCGAATTGGCAAAGTGATATTTGGAAGGCCAATGAGGGCTATGGTGTAAAAGGTAATATCCTCAGATGAAATCTGGAAAGAAGCTTTCTGAGAAACTGCTAAGTTTTCTGCTAATTCATTTCACAGAGTTACATCAGTATTTCCTGGATCTCTTCGCTAGCCTTATTTCTGTGGAATCTGAGAACAGCTATTTCGGATCCCTTTGAAGACCACAGGGCCAAAGGAAATATCCTCCGATAACAAAGAGAAAGAAGCTTTCTGAGAAACTTCTTTGTGTTCGGTGAAATCATCTCCCAGAGTTACAGCTTTCCCCTCAATGAGCCTTTCGCAAGACAGTTCTTGTGGATTTGGAAAAGTGATATTTGGAAGCCCATAGAGGGCTACGGTGAAAAAGGAAATATCCTCAGATGAAATCTGGAAAGAAGCTTTTTGAGAAACTGCTTAGTTTTCTGCTAATTCATCTCACAGAGTTACATCTGTATTTCGTGGATCTCTTTGCTAGCCTTATTTCTGTGGTATCTGAGAACTGATATTTCGGATCCCTTTGAAGACTATAGGGCCAAAGGAAATATCCTCCGATAACAAAGAGAAAGAAGCTTTCTGAGAAACTTCTTTGTGTTCTGTGAAATCATCTCACAGAGTTACAGCTTTCCCCTCAAGGAGACTTTCGCTAAGACAGTTCTGGTGGAATTGGCAAAGTGATATTTGGAAGCCCATAGAGGGCTATGGAGAAAAAGCAAATATCCTCAGATGAAATCTGGACAGAAGCTTGCTGAGAAACTGCTTAGTGTTCTGTTAATTCATCTCACAGAGTTACATCTGTATTTCGTGGATCTCTTTGCTGGCGTTATTTCTGTGGAATCTGAGAACAGATATTTCGGATCCCTTTGAAGACCACAGGGCCAAAGGAAATATCCTCCGATAACAAAGAGAAAGAAGCTTTCAGAGAAACTTCTTTGTGTTCAATGAAATCATCTCACAGAGTTACAGCTTTCCCCTCAAGGAGCCTTTCGCTAAGACAGTTCTTGTGGAATTGGCAAAGTGATATTTGGAAGCCCGTAGAGTTCTATTGTGAAAAAGGAAATATCCTCAGATGAAATCTGGAAAGAAGCTTTCTGAGAAACTGCTTAGTGTTCTGTTAATACATCTCAGAGAGTTACGTCTGTATTTCGTGGATCTCTTTGCTAGCCTTATTTCTGTGGAATCTGAGAACAGATATTTCGGATCCCTTTGAAGACTCTAGGGCCAAAGGAAATATCCTCCGATAACAAAGAGAAAGAAGCTTTCTGAGAAACTTCTTTGTGTTCTGTGAAATCATCTCACAGAGTTACAGCTTTCCCCTCAAGGAGCCTTTTGCTAAGACAGTTCTTGTGGAATTGGAAAAGTGATATTTGGAAGCCCCTAGAGGGCTATGGTGAAAAAGGAAATATCCTCAGATGAAATCTGGAAAGAAGCTTTCTGAGATACTGCTTAGTGTTCTGTTAATTCATCTCACAGAGTTACATCTGTATTTCGTGGATCTCTTTGCTAGTTTTATTTCTGTGGAATCTGAGAACAGATATTTCGGATCCCTTTGAAGACCACAGGGCCAAAGGAAATATCCTCCGATAACAAAGAGAAAGAAGCTTTCTCAGAAACTTCTTTGTGTTCTGTGAAATATTCTCACAGAGTTACAGCTTTCCCCTCAAGGAGCCTTTCGCTAAGACAGTTCTTGTGGAATTTACAAAGTGATATTTGGAAGCCCGTAGTGGGCTACGGTGAAAAAGGAAATATCCTCGGATGAAATCTGGAAAGAAGCTTTCTGAGAAACTGCTTAGTGTTCTGTTAATTCATCTCACAGAGTTACATCTGTATTTCGGGGATCTCTTTGATAGCCTTATTTCTGTGGAATCTGAGAACAGATATTTCGGATATCTTTGAAGACCACAGGGCCAAAGGAAATAACCTCCGATAACAAAGAGAAAGAAGCTTTCTGAGAAACTTCTTTGTGTTCTGTGAAATCATCTCACAGAATTACAGCTTTCCCCTCAAGTAGCCTTTCGCTAAGACAGCTCTTGTGGAATTGGCAAAGTGATATTTGGAAGCCCGTAGTGGGCTACGGTGAAAAAGGAAATAACCTCAGATAAAATCTGGAAAGAAGCTGTCTGAGAAACTGCTTAGTGTTTTGTTAATTCACCTCACAGCGTTACATCTGTATTTCGTGGATCCCTTTGCTAGCCTTATTTCTGTGGAATTTGATAACAGATATTTCGGATCCCTTTGAAGACTCTAGGGCCAAAGGAAATATCCTCCGATTACAAAGAGAAAGAAGCTTTCTGAGAAACTTCTTTGTGTTCTGTGAAATCATCTCACAGAGTTACAGCTTTCCCCTCAAGCAGCCTTTCGCTAAGACAGTTCTTGTGACATTGGAAAAGTGATATTTGGAAGCCCATATAGGGCTACGGTGAAAAAGGAAATATCCTCAGATGAAATCTGGAAAGAAGCTTTCTGAGAAACTGCTTAGTGTTCTGTTAATTCATCACACAGGGTTACATCTGTATTTCGTGGATCTCTTTTCTACCCTTATTTCTGTAGAATCTGAGAACAGATATGTCGGACCATTTGAAGACTACAGACCCAAAGGAAATATCCTCCGATAACAAAGAGAAAGAAGCTTTCTGAGAAATTTCTTTGTGTTCTGTGAAATCATCTCACAGAGTTACAGCTTTCAACTCAAGAAGCCTTTCGCTAAGACAGTGCTTGTGGAATTGGCAAAGTGATATTTGGAAGTCCGGAGTGGGATACGGTGAAAAAGGGAAATATCCTCAGATGAAATATGGAAAGAAGCTTTCTGAGAAACTGCTTAGTGTTCCGTTAATTCATCTCACAGAGTTACATCTGTATTTCGTGGATTTCTTTGCTAGCCTTATTTCTGTGGAATCTGAGAACAGATATTTCGGATCCTTTTGAATACTATAGGGCCAAAGGAAATATCCTCCGATATCAAAGAGAAAGAAGCTTTCTGAGAAACTTCTTTGTGTTCAATGAAATCATAACACAGAGTTACAGCTTACCCCTCAACGAGCCTTTCGCTAAGACAGTTCTTGTGGAATTGGCAAAGTGATATTTGGAAGCCCATAGATGGCTATGGTGAAAAAGGCAATATCCTCAGATGAATTCTGGAAAGAAGCTTTCTGAGAAACTGCTTAGTGTTCTGTTAATTCATCTCACAGAGTTACATCTGTATTTCGGGGATCTCTTTGCTAGCCTTATTTCTGTGGAATTTGAGAATAGATATTTCGGATCCCGTTGAAGACTATAGGGCCAAAGGAAATATCCTCCGATAACAAAGAGAAAGAAACTTTCTGAGAAACTTCTTTGTGTTCTGTGAAATCATCTCACAGAGTTACACCTTTCTCCTCAAGGAGCCTTTCTCTAAGACAGTTCTTGTGGAATTGGCAAAGTGATATTTGGAAGCCCATAGAGGGCTATGGTGAAAAAGGAAATATCCTAAGATGAAATCTGTAAAGAAGCTTTCTGAGAAATTGCTAAGTTTTCTGCTAATTCATTTCACAGAGTTACATCAGTATTTCCTGGATCTCTTCGCTAGCCTTATTTCTGTGGAATCTGAGAACAGATATTTCGGATCCCTTTGAAGACCACAGGGCCAAAGGAAATATCCTCCCATATGAAAGAGAAAGAAGCTTTCTGAGAAACTTCTTTGTGTTCGGTGAAATCATCTCCCAGAGTTACAGCTTTCCCCTCAATGAGCCTTTCGCTAAGACAGTTCTTGTGGAATTGGCAAAGTGATATTTGGAAGCCCATAGAGGGCTACGGTGAAAAAGGAAATATCCTCAGATGAAATCTGGAAAGAAGCTTTCTGAGAAACTGCTTAGTGTTCTGTTAATTCATCTCACAGAGTTACATCTGTATTTCGTGGATCTCTTTGCTAGCCTTATTTCTGTGGTATCTGAGAACTGATATTTCGGATCCCTTTGAAGACTATAGGGCCAAAGGAAATATCCTCCGATAACAAAGAGAAAGAAGCTTTCTGAGAAACTTCTTTGTGTTCTGTGAATTCATCTCACAGAGTTACAGCTTTCCCCTCAAGAAGCCTTTCGCTAAGACAGTTCTGGTGGAATTGGCAAAGTGATATTTGGAAGCCCATAGAGGGCTATGGAGAAAAAGCAAATATCCTCAGATGAAATCTGGACAGAAGCTTTCTGAGAAACTGCTTAGTGTTCTGTTAATTCATCTCACAGAATTACATCTATATTTCGTGGATCTCTTTGCTAGCCTTATTTCTCTGGAATCTGAGAACAGATATTTCCGATCCCTTGAAGACCACAGGGCCAAAGTAAATATCCTCCGATAACAAAGAGAAAGAAGCTTTCTGAGAAACTTCTCTGTGTTCTGCGAAATCATCTCACAGAGTTACAGCTTTCCCCTCAAGGAGACTTTCGCTAAGACAGTTCTTGTGAAATTTGCAAAGTGATATTTGGAAGCCCATAGAGGGTTATGGAGAGAAAGGACATATCCTCAGATGAAATCTGGAAAGAAGCTTTCTGAGAAACTGCTTAGTGTTCTGTTAATTCACCTCACAGAGTTACATCTGTATTTCGTGGATCTCTTTGCTAGCCTTATTTCTGTGGAATCTGAGAACAGATATTTCGGATCCCTTTGAAGACTATAGGGTCAAAGGAAATATCCTCCGATAACAAAGAGAAAGAAGCTTTCTGAGAAACTTCTCTGTGTTCTGCGAAATCATCTCACAGAGTTACAGCTTTCCCCTCAAGGAGACTTTCGCTAAGACAGTTCTTGTGAAATTTGCAAAGTGATATTTGGAAACCCATAGAGGGCTATGTTGAAAAAGGAAATATCCTCGGTTGAAATCTGGAAAGAAGCTTTCTGAGAAATGGCTTAGTGTTCTGTTAATTCATCTCACAGAGTTACATCTGTATTTCGTGGATCCCTTTCCTAGCCTTATTTCTGTGGAATCTGATAACAGATATTTCGGATCCCTTTGAAGACTCTAGGGCCAAAGGAAATATCCTCCGATAACAAAGAGAAAGAAGCTTTCTGAGAAACTTCTTTGGGTTCTGTGAAATCATCTCACAGAGTTACAGCTTTCCCCTCAATGAGACTTTCGCTAAGACAGTTCTAGTGGAATTGGAAAAGTGATATTTGGAAGCCCATATAGGGCTACGGTGAAAAAGGAAATATCCTCAGATGAAATCTGGAAAGAAGCTTTCTGAGATACTACTTAGTGTTCTGTTAATTCATCTCACAGAGTTACATCTGTATTTCGTGGATCTCTTTGCTAGCCTTATTTCTGTGGAATCTGAGAACAGATATTTCGGATACCTTTGAAGACTATAGGGCCAAAGGAAATATCCTCCGATAACAAAGAGAAAGAAGCTTTCTGAGAAACTTCTTTGTGTTCTGTGAAATCATCTCACTGAGTTACAGCTTTCCTCTCAAGGAGTCTTTTGCTAAGACCGTTCTGGTGGAATTGGCAAAGTGATATTTGGAAGCGCATAGAGGGCTATGGAGAAAAACCAAATATCCTCAGATGAAATCTGGACAGAAGCTTGCTGAGAAACTGCTTAGTGTTCTGTTAATTCATCTCACAGAGTTACATCTGTATTTCGTGGATCTCTTTGCTTGCGTTATTTCTGTGGAATCTGAGAACAGATATTTCGGATCCCTTTGAAGACCACAGGGCCAAAGGAAATATCCTCCGATAACAAAGAGAAAGAAGCTTTCTGAGAAACTTCTTTGTGTTCAATGAAATCATCTCACAGAGTTACAGCTTTCCCCTCAAGGAGACTTTCGCTAAGACAGTTCTTGTGGAATTGGCAAAGTGATATTTGGAAGCCCGTAGTGGGCTACGGTGAAAAAGGAAATAACCTCAGATGAAATATGGAAAGAAGCTTTCTGAGAAACTGCTTAGTGTTCTGTTAATTCATCTCACAGAGTTACATCTCTATTTCGGGGATCCCTTTGCTAGCCTTATTTCTGTGGAATTTGAGAATAGATATTTCGGATCCCTTTGAAGACTATAGGGCCAAAGGAAATATCCTCCGATAACAAAGAGAAAGAAGCTTTCTGAGAAACTTCTTTGTGTTCTGTGAAATCTTCTCACAGAGTTACACCTTTCCCCTCAAGGAGCCTTTCTCTAAGACAGTTCTTGTGGAATTGGCAAAGTGATATTTGGAAGCCCATAGAGGGCTATGGTGAAAAAGGAAATATCCTCAGATGAAATCTGTAAAAAAGCTTTCTGAGAAACTGCTTAGTGTTCTGTTAATTCACCTCACAGAGTTACATCTGTATTTCGTGGATCTCTTTGCTAGCCTTATTTCTGTGGCATCTGAGAACAGATATTTCCGATCCCTTGAAGACCACAGGGCCAAAGGAAATATTCCCCGAAAACAAAGAGAACGAAGCTTTCTGAGAAACTTCTTTGTGTTCTGTGAAATCATCTCACAGAGTTACCGCTTTCCCCTCTCGGAGCCTTTCGCTAAGACAGTTCTTTTGGAATTGGCAAAGTGATATTTGGAAGGCCATTGAGGGCTATGGTGAAAAAGGAAATATCCTCAGATGAAATCTGTAAAGAAGCTTTCTGAGAAACTGCTTAGTTTTCTGTTAATTCATCTCACAGAGTTACATCTGTATTTCGTGGATCTCTTTGCTAGCCTTATTTCTGTGGTATGTGAGAACTGATATTTCGGATCCCTTTGAAGACTATAGGGCCAAAGGAAATATCCTCCGATAACAAAGAGAAAGAAGCTTTCTGAGAAACTTCTTTGTGTTCTGTGAAATCATCTCACAGAGTTACAGCTTTCCCCTCAAGGAGCCTTTCGCTAAGACAGTTCTGGTGGAATTGGCAAAGTGATATTTGGAAGCCCATAGAGGGCTATGGAGAAAAAGCAAATATCCTCAGATGAAATCTGGACAAAAGCGTGCTGAGAAACTGCTTAGTGTTCTGTTAATTCATCTCACAGAGTTACATCTGTATTTCGTGGATCTCTTTGCTTGCGTTATTTCTGTGGAATCTGAGAACAGATATTTCGGATCCCTTTGAAGACTACAGGGCCAAAGGAAATATCCTCCGATAACAAAGAGAAAGAAGCTTTGTGAGAAACTTCTTTGTGTTCAATGAAATCATCTCACAGAGTTACAGCTTTCCCCTCAAGGAGCCTTTCGCTAAGACAGTTCTTGTGGAATTGGCAAAGTGATATTTGGAAGCCCATAGAGTTCTATTGTGAAAAAGGAAATATCCTCGGATGAAATCTGGAAAGAAGCTTTCTGAGAAACTGCTTAGTGTTCTGTTAATTCATCTCACAGAGTTACATCTGTATTTCATGGATCTCTTTTCTAGCCTTATTTCTGTGGAATCTGAGAACAGATATTTCGGATCCCTTTGAAAGACCACAGGGCCAAAGGAAATATCCTCCGATATCAAAGAGAAAGAAGCTTTCTGAAAAACTTCTTTGTGTTCTGTGAAATCATCTCACAGATGACAGCTTTGCCCTCAAGGAGCCTTTCGCTAAGACAGTTCTTGTGGAATTGGCAAGTCATATCTGGAAGCCCATAGATGGCTATGGTGAAAAAGGCAATATCCCCAGATGAATTCTGGAAAGTAGCTTTCTGAGAAACTGCTTAGTGATCTGTTAAATCATCTCACAGAGTTACATCTGCATGTCGTGCATCTCTTTGCTAGCCTTATTTCTGTGGAATCTGAGAACTTATATTTCGGATCCCTTTGAAGACTATAGGGCCAAAGGAAATGTCCTCCGATAACAAAGAGAAAGAAGCTTTCTGAGAAACTTCTTTGTGTTCTGTGAAAGCATCTCACAGAGTTACAGGTTTCCCCTCAGGGAGACTTTCACTATGACAGTTCTTGTGGAATTGGCAAAATGATATTTGGAAGCCCATAGAGGGCTCTGGTGAAAAAGGAAATATCCTCAGATGAAATGTGGAAAGAAGCTTTCTGAGAAACTGCATAGTGTTCTGTTAATTCATCTCACAGAGTTACATCTCTATTTCGTGGATCTCTTTGCTAGCCTTATTTCTGTGGAATCTGCGAACAGATATTTCGGATCCCTTTGAAGCCCACAGGACCAAAGGAAATATCCTCCGATAACAAAGAGAAAGAAGCTTTCTGAGAAACTTCTTTGTGTTCTCTGAAATCATCTCACAGAGTTACAACTTTCCCCTCAAGGAGCCTTTCTCTAAGACAGTTCTTGTGAAATTGGCAAAGTAATATTTGGAAGCCCATAGAGGGCTATGTTGAAAAAGGAAATATCCTCAGATGAAATCTGGAAAGAAGATTTCTGAGAAACTGCTTAGTGTTTTTTTAATTCATCTCACAGAGTTACATCTGTATTTCGTGGATCTCTTTGCTAGCCTTATTTCTGTGGAATCTGAGAGCAGATATTTCGGATCCCTTTGAAGACCACAGGGCCAAAGGAAATATCCTCCGATAACAAAAAGAAAGAAGCTTTCTGAGAAACTTCTTTGTGTTCTGTGAAATCATCTCACAGAGTTACAGCTCTCCCCTCAAGGAGCACTTCGCTAAGACAGTTCTGGTGGAATTGGCAAAGTGATATCTGGAAGCCCATAGGGGGCTATGGAGAAAAAGCACATATCCTCAGATGAAATCTGGACAGAAGCTTGCTGAGAAACTGCTTAGTGTTCTGTTAATTCATCTCACAGAATTACATCTGTATTTCGTGGATCTCTTTGCTTGCGTTATTTCTGTGGAATCTGAGAACAGATATTTCGGATCCCTTTGAAGACCACAGGGCCAAAGGAAATATCCTCCGATAAAAAAGAGAAAGAAGCTTACTGAGAAACTTCTTTGTGTTCAATGAAATCATCTCACAGAGTTACAGCTTTCCCCTCAAGGAGCCTTTCGCTAAGACAGTTCTTGTGGAATTGGCAAAGTGATATTTGGAAGCCCATAGAGTTCTATAGTGAAAAAGGAAATATCCTCAGATGAAATCTGGAAAGAAGCTTTCTGAGAAACTGCTTAGTGTTCTGTTAATACATCTCAGAGAGTTACGTCTGTATTTCGTGAATCTCTTTGCTAGCCTTATTTCTGTGGAAACGGAGAACAGATATTTCGGATCCCTTTGAAGACTCTAGGGCCAAAGGAAATATCCTCCGATAACAAAGAGAAAGAAGCTTTCTGAGAAACTTCTTTGTGTTCTGTGAAATCATCTCACAGAGTTACAGCATTCCCCTCAAGAAGCCTTTCGCTAAGACAGTTCTTGTGGAATTGGAAAAGTGATATTTGGAAGCCCATATAGGGCTATCGTGAAAAAGGAAATATCCTCAGATGAAATCTGGAAAGAAGCTTTCTGAGATACTGCTTAGTGTTCTGTTAATTCATCTCACAGAGTTACATCTCTATTTCGTGGATCTCTTTGCTAGCCTTATTTCTGTGGAATCTGAGAACAGATATTTCGGATCCCTTTGAAGACCACAGGGCCAAGGGAAATATCCTCCCATAACAAAGAGAAAGAAGCTTTCTGAGAAACTTCTTTGTGTTCAATGAAATCATCTCACAGAGTTACAGCTTTCCCCTCAAGAAGCCTTTCGCTAAGACAGTTCTTGTGCAATTTCCAAAGTGATATTTGGAAGCCCATAGATTTCTATTGTGAAAAAGGAAATATCCTCAGATGAAATCTGGAAAGAAGCTTTCTGAGAAACTGCTTAGTGTTCTGTTAATTCATCTCACAGAATTACATCTATATTTCGTGGATCTCTTTGCTAGCCTTATTTCTCTGGAATCTGAGAACAGATATTTCCGATCCCTTGAAGACCACAGGGCCAAAGTAAATATCCTCCGATAACAAAGAGAAAGAAGCTTTCTGAGAAACTTCTTTGTGTTCTGTGAAATCATCTCACGGAGTTACAGCTTTCCCCTCAAGGAGACTTTCGCTAGGACAGTTCTTGTGGAATTGGCAAAGTGATATTTGGAAGCCCATAGAGGGTTATGGAGAGAAAGGAAATATCCTCAGATGAAATCTGGAAAGAAGTTTTCTGAGAAACTGCTTAGTGTTCTGTTAATTCACCTCACAGAGTTACATCTGTATTTCGTGGATCTCTTTGCTAGCCTTATTTCTGTGGAATCTGAGAACAGATATTTCGGATCCCTTTGCAGACTATAGGGTCAAAGGAAATATCCTCCGATAACAAAGAGAAAGAAGCTTTCTGAGAAACTTCTCTGTGTTCTGCGAAATCATCTCACAGAGTTACAGCTTTCCCCTCAAGGAGACTTTCGCTAAGACAGTTCTTGTGAAATTTGCAAAGTGATATTTGGAAGCCCATAGAGGGCTATGTTGAAAAAGGAAATATCCTCGGTTGAAATCTGGAAAGAAGCTTTCTGAGAAATGGCTTAGTGTTCTGTTAATTCATCTCACAGAGTTCCATCTGTATTTCCTGGATCCCTTTGCTAGCCTTATTTCTGTGGAATCTGATAACAGATATTTCGGATCCCTTTGAAGACTCTAGGGCCAAAGGAAATATCCTCCGATAACAAAGAGAAAGAAGCTTTCTGAGAAACTTCTTTGTGTTCTGTGAAATCATCTCACAGATTTACAGCTTTCCCCTCAAGGAGCTTTCGCTAAGACAGTTCTTGTGGAATTGGAAAAGTGATATTTGGAAGCCCATATAGGGCTACGGTGAAAAAGGAAATGTCCTCAGATGAAATCTGGAAAGAAGCTTTCTGAGATACTGCTTAGTGTTCTGTTAATTCATCTCACAGAGTAACATCTTTATTTCGTGGATCTCTTTGCTAGCCTTATTTCTGTGGAATCTGAGAACAGATATTTCGGAACCCTTTGAAGACTATAGGGCCAAAGGAAATATCCTCCGATAACAAAGAGAAAGAAGCTTTATGAGAAACTTCTTTGTGTTCTGTGAAATCATCTCACTGAGTTACAGCTTTCCCCTCAAGGAGCCTTTCGCTAAGACAGTTCTGGTGGAATTGGCAAAGTGATATTTGGAAGCCCATAGAGGGCTATGTAGAAAAAGCAAATATCCTCAGATGAAATCTGGACAGAAGCTTGCTGAGAAACTGCTTAGTGTTCTGTTAATTCATCTCACAGAGTTACATGTGTATTTCGTGGATCTCTTTGCTTGCGTTATTTGTGTGGAATCTGAGAACAGATATTTCGGATCCCTTTGAAGACCACAGGGCCAAAGGAAATATCCTCCGATAACAAAGAGAAAGAAGCTTTCTGAGAAACTTCTTTGTGTTCAATGAAATCATCTCACAGAGTTACAGCTTTCCCCTCAAGGAGCCTTTAGCTAAGACAGTTCTTGTGGAATTGGCAAAGTGATATTTGGAAGCCCGTAGTGGGCTACGGTGAAAAAGGAAATAACCTCAGATGAAATATGGAAAGAAGCTTTCTGAGAAACTGCTTAGTGTTCTGTGAATTCATCTCACAGAGTTACATCTGTATTTCGTGGATCTCTTTGCTAGCCTTATTTCTGTGGAATCTGAGAACAGATATTTCGGATCCCTTTGAAGACTATAGGGCCAAAGGAAATATCCTCCGATAACAAAGAGAAAGAAACTTTCTGAGAAACTTCTTTGTGTTCTGTGAAATCATCTCACAGAGTTACACCTTTCCCCTCAAGGAGCCTTTCTATAAGACAGTTCTTGTGGAATTGGGAAAGTGATATTTGGAAGCCCATAGAGGGCTATGGTGAAAAAGGAAATATCCTCAGATGAAATCTGTAAAGAAGCTCTCTGAGAAACTGCTTAGTGTTCTGTTAATTCACCTCACAGAGTTACCTCTGTATTTCGTGGATCTCTTTGCTAGCCTTATTTCTGTGGAATCTGAGAACAGATATTTCCGATCCCTTGAAGACCACTGGGCCAAAGGAAATATCCTCTGATAACAAAGAGAACGAAGCTTTCTGAGAAACTTCTTTGTGTTCTGTGAAATCATCTCACAGAGTTACCGCTTTCCCCTCTCGGAGCCTTTCGCTAAGACAGTTCTTTTGGAATTGGCAAAGTGATATTTGGAAGGCCATTGAGGGCTATGGTGTAAAAGGTAATATCCTCAGATGAAATCTGGAAAGAAGCTTTCTGAGAAACTGCTAAGTTTTCTGCTAATTCATTTCACAGAGTTACATCAGTATTTCCTGGATCTCTTCGCTAGCCTTATTTCTGTGGAATCTGAGAACAGATATTTCGGATCCCTTTGAAGACCACAGGGCCAAAGGAAATATCCTCCGATAACAAAGAGAAAGAAGCTTTCTGAGAAACTTCTTTGTGTTCAATGAAATCATCTCAGAGAGTTACAGCTTTCCCCTCAAGGAGCCTTTCGCTAAGACAGTTCTTGTGGAATTGGCAAAGTGATATTTGGAAGCCCATAGAGTTCTATTGTGAAAAAGGAAATATCCTCAGATGAAATCTGGAAAGAAGCTTTCTGAGAAACTGCTTAGTGTTCTGTTAATACATCTCAGAGAGTTACGTCTGTATTTCGTGGATCTCTTTGCTAGCCTTATTTCTGTGGAATCTGACAACTGATATTTCGGATCCCTTTGAAGACTCTAGGGCCAAAGGAAATATCCTCCGATAACAAAGAGAAAGAAGCTTTCTGAGAAACTTCTTTGTGTTCTGTGAAATCATCTCACAGAGTTACAGCTTTCCCCTCAAGGAGCCTTTCGCTAAGACAGTTCTTGTGGAATGTGCAAAGTGATATTTGGAAGCCCGTAGTGGGCTACGGTGAAAAAGCAAATATCCTCGGATGAAATCTGGAAAGAAGCTTTCTGAGAAACTGCTTAGTTTTCTGTTAATTCATCTCACAGAGTTACATCTGTATTTCGTGGATCTCTTTGCTAGCCTTATTTCTGTGGAATCTGAGAACTTATATTTCGGATCCCTTTGAAGGCTATAGGGCCAAAGGAAAAATCCTCCGATAACAAAGAGAAAGAAGCTTTCTGAGAAACTTTTTTGTGTTCTGTGAAATCATCTCACAGAGTTACAGGTTTCCCCTCAGGGAGACTTTCACTATGACAGTTCTTCTGGAATTGGCAAAATGATATTTGGAAGCCCATAGAGGGCTCTGGTGAAAAAGGAAATATCCTCAGATGAAATGTGGAAAGAAGCTTTCTGAGAAACTGCTTAGTGTTCTGTTAATTCATCTCACAGAGTTACATCTGTATTTCGTGGATCTCTTTGCTAGCCTTATTTGTGTGGAATCTGCGAACAGATATTTCGGATCCCTTTGAAGACCACAGGACCAAAGGAAATATCCTCCGATAACAAAGAGAAAGAAGCTTTCTGAGAAACTTCTTTGTGTTCTCTGAAATCATCTCACAGAGTTACAACTTTCCCCTCAAGGAGCCTTTCTCTAAGACAGTTCTTGTGGAATTGGCAAAGTAATATTTGGAAGCCCATAGAGGGCTATGGTGAAAAAGGAAATATCCTCAGATGAAATCTGTAAAGAAGCTTTCTGAGAAACTGCTTAGTGTTCTGTCAATTCATCTCACAGAGTTACCTCTGTATTTCGTGTATCTCTTTGCTAGCCTTATTTCTGTGGAATCTGAGAGCAGATATTTCGGATCCCTTTGAAGACCACAAGGCCAAAGGAAATATCCTCCGATAACAAAGAGAAAGAAGCTTTCTGAGAAACTTCTTTGTGTTCTGTGAAATCATCTCACAGAGTTACAGCTTTCCCCTCAAGGAGCCTTTCGCTAAGACAGTTCTGGTGGAATTGGCAAAGTGATATTTGGAAGCCCATAGAGGGCTATGGAGAAAAAGCACATATCCTCAGATGAAATCTGGACAGAAGCTTGCTGAGAAACTGCTTAGTGTTCTGTTAATTCATCTCACAGAATTACATCTGTATTTCGTGGATCTCTTTGCTTGCGTTATTTCTGTGGAATCTGAGAACAGATATTTCGGATCCCTTTGAAGACCACAGGGCCAAAGGAAATATCCTCCGATAACAAAGAGAAAGAAGCTTTCTGAGAAACTTCTTTGTGTTCAATGAAATCATCTCACAGAGATACAGCTTTCCCCTCAAGGAGCCTTTCGCTAAGACAGTTCTTGTGGAATTGGCAAAGTGATATTTGGAAGCCCATAGAGTTCTATTTTGAAAAAGGAAATATCATCAGATGAAATCTGGAAAGAAGCTTTCTGAGAAACTGCTTAGTGTTCTGTTAATACATCTCAGAGAGATACGTCTGTATTTCGTGGATCTCTTTGCTAGCCTTATTTCTGTGGAATCTGACAACAGATATTTCGGATCCCTTTGAAGACTCTAGGGCCAAAGGAAATATCCTCCGATAACAAAGAGAAAGAAGCTTTCTGAGAAACTTCTTTGTGTTCTGTGAAATCATCTCACAGAGTTACAGCTTTCCCCTCAAGGAGCCTTTCGCTAAGACAGTTCTTGTGGAATTGGAAAAGTGATATTTGGAAGCCCATATAGGGCTACGGTGAAAAAGGAAATATCCTCAGATGAAATCTGGAAAGAAGCTTTCTGAGATACTGCTTAGTGTTCTGTTAATTTATCTCACAGAGTTACATCTGTATTTCGTGGATCTCTTTGCTAGCCTTATTTCTGTGGAATCTGAGAACAGATATTTCGGATCCCTTTGAAGACCACAGGGCCAAAGGAAATATCCTCCGAAAACAAAGAGAAAGAAGCTTTCTCAGAAACTTCTTTGTGTTCTGTGAAATATTCTCACAGAATTACAGCTTTCCCCTCAAGGAGCCTTTCGCTAAGACAGTTCTTGTGGAATTTGCAAAGTGATATTTGGAAGCCCGTAGTGGGCTACGGTGAAAAAGGAAATATCCTCGGATGAAATCTGGAAAGAAGCTTTCTGAGAAACTGCTTAGTGTTCTGTTAATTCATCTCACAGAGTTACATCTGTATTTCGGGGATCTCTTTGATAGCCTTATTTCTGTGGAATCTCAGAACATATATTTCGGATATCTTTGAAGACCACAGGGCCAAAGGAAATAACCTCCGATAACAAAGAGAAAGAAGCTTTCTGAGAAACTTCTTTGTGTTCTGTGAAATCATCTCACAGAGTTACAGCTTTCCCCTCAAGTAGCCTTTCGCTAAGACAGTTCTTGTGGAATTGGCAAAGTGATATTTGGAAGCCCGTAGTGGGCTACGGTGAAAAAGGAAATAACCTCAGATGAAATCTGGAAAGAAGCTTTCTGAGAAACTGCTTAGTGTTCTGTTAATTCATCTCACAGCGTTATATCTGTATTTCGTGGATCCCTTTGCTAGCCTTATTTCTGTGGAATTTGAGAACAGATATTTCGGATCCCTTTGAAGACAATAGGGCCAAAGGAAATATCCTCCGATAACAAAGAGAAAGAAGCTTTCTGAGAAACTTCTTTGTGTTCTGTGAAATCATCTCACAGAGTTACACCTTTCCCCTCCAGTAGCCTTTCTCTAAGACAGTTCTTGTGGAATTGGCAAAGTGATATTTGGAAGCCCATATAGGGCTACGGTGAAAAAGGAAATATCCTCAGATGAAATCTGGAAAGAAGCTTTCTGAGATACTGCTTAGTGTTCTGTTAATTCATCTCACAGAGTTACATCTGTATTTCGTGGATCTCTTTGCTAGCCTTATTTCTGTGGAATCTGAGAACAGATATTTCGGATCCCTTTGAAGACCACAGGGCCAAAGGAAATATCCTTCGATAACAAAGAGAAAGAAGGTTTCTGAGAAACTTCTTTGTGTTCTGTGAAATATTCTCACAGAGTTACAGCTTTCCCCTCATGGAGCCTTTCGCTAAGACAGTTCTTGTGGAATTTTCAAAGTGATATTTGGAAGCCCGTAGTGGGCTACAGTGAAAAAGGAAATATCCTCAGATGAAATCTGGAAAGAAGCTTTCTGAGAAACTGCTTAGTGTTCTGTTAATTCATCACACAGAGTTACATCTGTATTTCGTGGATCTCTTTGCTACCCTTATTTCTGTAGAATCTGAGAACAGATATGTCGGATCATTTGAAGACTACAGAGCCAAAGGAAATATCCTCCGATAACAAAGAGAAAGAAGCTTTCTGAGAAACTTCTTTGTGTTCTGTGAAATCATCTCCCAGAGTGACAGCTTTCCCCTCAAGGAGCCTTTCGCTAAGACAGTTCTTGTGGAATTGGCAAGTGATATCTGGAACCCATAGATGGCTATGGTGAAAAAGGCAATATCCCCAGATGAATTCTGGAAAGAAGCTTTCTGAGAAACTGCTTAGTGTTCTGTTAAATCATCTCACAGAGTTACATCTGCATGTCGTGGATCTCTTTGCTAGCCTTATTTCTGTGGAATCTGAGAACTTATATTTCGGATCCCTTTGAAGACTATAGGGCCAAAGGAAATATCCTCCGATAACAAAGAGAAAGAAGCTTTCTGAGAAACTTCTTTGTGTTCTGTGAAAGCATCTCACAGAGTTACAGGTTTCCCCTCAGGGAGACTTTCACTATGACAGTTGTTGTGGAATTGGCAAAATGATATTTGGAAGCCCAAAGAGGGCTCTGGTTAAAAAGGAAATATCCTCAAATGAAATGTGGAAAGAAGCTTTCTGAGAAACTGCTTAGTGTTCTGTTAATTCATCTCACAGAGTTACATCTGTATTTCGTGGATCCCTTTGCTAGCCTTATTTCTGTGGAATCTGCGAACAGATATTTCGGATCCCTTTGAAGACCACAGGACCAAAGGAAATATCCTCCGATAACAAAGAGAAAGAAGCTTTCTGAGAAACTTCTTTGTGTTCTGTGAAATCATCTCACAGAGTTACAACTTTCCCCTCAAGGAGCCTTTCTCTAAGACAGTTCTTGTGGAATTGGCAAAGAAATATTTGGAAGCCCATAGAGGGCTATGGTGAAAAAGGAAATATCCTCAGATGAAATCTGGAAAGAAGCTTTCTGAGAAACTGCTTAGTGTTCTGTTAATTCATCTCACAGAATTACATCTATATTTCGAGGATCTCTTTGCTAGCCTTATTTCTCTGGAATCTGAGAACAGATATTTCCGATCCCTTGAAGACCACAGGGCCAAAGTAAATATCCTCCGATAACAAAGAGAAAGAAGCTTTCTGAGAAACTTCTTTGTGTTCTGTGAAATCATCTCACGGAGTTACACCTTTCCCCTCAAGGAGACTTTCGCTAAGACAGTTCTTGTGGAATTGGCAAAGTGATATTTGGAAGCCCATAGAGGGTTATGGAGAAAAAGGAAATATCCTCAGATGAAATCTGGAAAGAAGCTTTCTAAGAAACTGCTTAGTGTTCTGTTAATTCATCTCACAGAGTTACATCTGTTTTTGGTGGATCTCTTTGGTAGCCTTATTTCTGTGGAATCTGAGAACAGATATTTGGATCCCTTTGAAGACTATAGGGCCACAGGAAATATCCTCCGATAACAAAGAGAAAGAAACTTTCTGAGAAACTTCTTTGTGTTCTGTGAAATCAACTCACAGAGTTACAGCTTTCCTCCAAAGGAGCCTTTCCCTATGACAGTTCTTGTGGAATTGGCAAAGTGATATTTGGAAGCCAATAGAGGGCTACGGTGAAAAAGGAAATATCCTTAGATGAAATCTGGAAAGAAGCTTTCTGAGAAACTGCTTAATGTTCTTTTAATTCATCTCACAGAGTTACATCTGTATTTCGTGGATCTCTTTGCTAGCCTTCTTTCTCAGGAATCTGAGAAGAGATATTTCGGATCCCTTTGAAGACCACAGGGCCAAAGGAAATATCCTCCGATAACAAAGAGAAAGAAGCTTTCTGAGAAACTTCTTTGTGTTCTGTGAAATCATCTCACAGAGTTACAGCTTTCCCCTCAAGGAGACTTTCGCTAAGACAGTTCTTGTGGAATTGGCAAAGTGATATTAGGAAGCCCATAGAGGGCTAAGGAGAAAAAGGAAATATCCTCAAATGAAATCTGGAAAGAAGCTTCCTGAGAAACTGCTTAGTGTTCTGTTAATTCATCTCACAGTGTTACATCTGTATTTCGTGGATCTCTTAGCTAGCATTATTTCTGTGGAATCTGAGAACGGATATTTCGGATCACTTTGAAGACTCTAGGGCCAGAGGAAATATCCTCCGATAACAAAGAGAAAGAAGCTTTCTGAGAAACTTCTTTGTATTCTATGAAGTCATCTCACAGAGTTACAGCTTTCACCTCAAGGAGCCTTTCACTAAGATATTTCTTGTGGAATTGGCAAAGTGACATTTGGAAGCCCATAGAGGGCTACGGTGAAAAAGGAAATATCCTCAGATGAAATCTGGAAAGAAGCCTTCTGAGAAACTGCTTAGTGTTCTGTTAATTCATCTCACACAGTTACATCTGTATTTCGTGGATCTCTTTGCGAGCCTTATTTCTGTGGAATCTGAGAAGAGATATTTCGGATCCCTTTGAAGAGCACAGGGCCAAAGGAAATATCCTCCGATAAAAAAGAGAAAGAAGCTTTCTGAGAAACTTCGTTGTGTTCTGTGAAGTCATCTCACAGAGTTACAGCTTTCCCTTCAAGGAGCCTTTCGCTAAGACAGTTCTTGTGGAATTGGCAAAGTGATGTTTCGAAGCCCTTAGAGGGCTATGGTGAAAATGGAAATATCCTCAGACGAAACCTGGAAAGAAGCTTTCTGAGAAACTGCTTAGTGTACATCTGTATTTCGTGGATCTCTTTCCAGCCTTATTTCTCTGGAATCTGAAAACAGATATTTCGGATCCCTTTGAAGACTATAGGGCCAAAGGAAAAACCTTCCGATAAAAAAGAGAAATAAGCTTTCTGAGAAACTTCATTGTGTTCTGTGAAATCATCTCACAGAGTTACAGCTTTCCCCTCAAGGAGACTTTCGCTAAGACAGTTCTTGTGGAATTGGCAAAATGATATTTGGAAGCCCATAGAGGGCTATTGTGAAAAAGGAAATATCCTCAAATGAAATCTGGAAAGAAGCTTTCTGAGAAACTGCTTAGTGTTCTGTTAATACATCTCACAGAGTTACGTCTGTATTTCGTGGTTCCCTTTGCTAGCCTTATTTCTGTGGAATCTGAGAACAGATAATTCGGATCCCTTTTTAGACTATAGGGCCAAAGGAAATATCCTCCGATAACAAAGAGAAAGAAGGTTTCTGAGAAACTTCTTTCTGTTCTGCGAAATCATCTCACAGAGTTACAGCTTTCCCCTCAAGGAGACTTTCGCTAAGACAGTTCTTGTGAAATTTGCAAAGTGATATTTGGAAGACCCTAGAGGGCTATGGTGAAAAAGGAAATATCCTCGGTTGAAATCTGGAAAGAAGCATTCTGAGAAATAGCTTAGTGTTCTCTTATTTCACCTCACAGAGTTACATCTGTGTTTCGTTGATCTCTTTGGTAGTCTTATTTCTGAGGAATCTGAGAACAGATATTTCGGATCCCTTTGAAGACCACAGGGCCAAAGGAAATATCTTCCGATTACAAAGAGAAAGAAGCTTTCTGAGAAACTTCTTTGTGTTCTGTGAAATCATGTCACAGAGTTACAGCTTTCCCCTCAAGGAGCCTTTCTCTTAGACAGTTCTTGTGGAATTGGCAAAGTGATATTTGGAAACCCATAGATGGCTATGGTGAAAAAGGCAATATCCTCAGATGAAATCTAGAAAGAAGCTGTCTGAGAAACTGCTTAGTGTTCTGTTAATTCATCTCACAGAGTTACATCTGTATTTCGTGGATCTCTCTGCTAGCCTTATTTCTGTGGAATCTCAGAACAGATATTTCCGATCCCTCTAACACCACAGGGCCAAAGAAATATCCCCCGAAAACAAAGAGAAAGAAGCTTGCTGAGGAACTTCTTTGTGTTCTGTGAAATCATCTCACAGAGTTACAGCTTTCCCCTCAAGGAGACTTTCGCTAAGACAGTTCTTGTGGAATTGGCAAAGTGATATTTGGAAGCCCATTGAGGGCTATGGTGAAAAAGGAAATATCATCAGATGAAATCTGGAAAGAAGCTTTCTGAGAAACTGCTTAGTGGTCTGTTAATTCATCTCACAGAGTTACATCTGTTTTTCGGGGATCACCTTGCTAGCCTTATTTCTGTGCAATCTGAGAACAGATATTTCGGATCCCTTTGAAGACTATAGGGCCAAAGGAAATATCCTGCGATATCAAAGAGAAAGAAGGTTTCTGAAAAACTTCTTTGTGTTCTGTGAAATCATCTCACAGAGTGACAGCTTTCCCCTCAAGGAGCCTTTCGCTAAGAGAGTTCTTGCGGAATTGGCAAGTGATATTTGGAAGCCCATAGATGGCTATGGTGAAAAAGGCAATATCCTCAGATGAAATCTGGAAAGAAGCTTTCTGAGAAACTGCTTAGTGTTCTTTTAATTCATCTCACAGAGTTACATCTGTATTTCGTGGATCTCTTTGTTAGCCTTATTTCCATGGAATCTGAGGACTGATATTTCGGATCCCTTTGAAGACTATAGGGCCAAAGGAAATATCCTCTAATAACAAAGAGAAAAAAGCCTTTGAGAAACTACTTTGTGTTCTGTGAAATCACCTCACAGAGTTACAGCTTTCCCCTCAAGGAGCCTTTCGCTAAGATAGTTCTTGTAGAATTGTCAAAGTGATATTTGGAAGCCCATAGAGGGCTACGGTGAAAAAGGAAATATCCTCAGATGAAATCTGGAAAGAAGCTTTCTGAGAAACTGCTTAATGTTCTGTTAATTCATCTCACACATTTACATCTGTATTTCGTGCATCTCTTTGCTAGTCTTATTTCTGTAGAATCTGAGAAGAGATATTTCGGATCTATTTGAAGATGACAGGGCCAAAGGAAATATCCTCGGATAACAAAGAGCAAGAAGCTTTCTGAGAAACTTCGTTGTGTTCTGTGAAATCATCTCACAGAGTTACAGCTTTCCCCTCAAGGAGCCTTTCTCTAAGACAGTTTTGTGGAATTTGCAAAGTTATATTTGGAAGCCCGTAGTGGTCTACGGTGAAAAATAAATATCCCAATTTGAAATCTGGAAAGAAGCTTTCTGAGAAACTGCTTAGTGTTCTGTTAATTCATATCACAGAGTTACATCTGTATTTCGTGGATCTCTTTGCTAGACTTATTTCTGTGGAATCTGAGAACAGATATTTCGGATCCCTCTGAAGACTATTGGGTCAAAGGAAATATCCTCCAATAACAAACAGAAAGAGAAAGAAGCTTTTTGAGAAACTTCTTTGTGTTCTGTGAAATCATCTCACAGACTTACAGCTTTCCCATCAAGGAGCCTTTTTCTAAGACAGTTCTTGTGGAATTGGCAAAGTAATATTTGGAAGCCCATAGAGGGCTATGGTGAAAAAGGATATATCCTCAGATGAAATCTGTAAAGAAGCTTTGTGAGAAACTGCTTAGTGTTCTGTTAATTCATCTCACAGAGTTACATCTGTATTTAGTGGATCTCTTTTAGAGCCTTATTTCTGTGGAATCTGAGAACAGATATTTCCGATCCCTTGAAGAACACAGGGCCAAAGGAAATATCCTCCGATAACAAAGAGAAAGAAGCTTTCTGAGAAACTTCTTTGTGTTCTGTGAAATCATCTCCCAGAGTTACAGCTTTCCCCTCAAGGAGACTTTCGCTATGACAGTTCTTGTGGAATTGGCAAAGTGATATTTGGAAACCCATAGAGGGCTAGGGAGAAAAAGGAAATATCCTCAGATGAAATCTGGAAAGAAGCTTTCTGAGAAACTGCTTAGTGGTCTGTTAATTCATCTCACAGAGTTACATCTGTATTTCGTGGATCTCTTTGCTTGCCTTATTTCTGTGGAATCTGAGAAGAGATATTTCGGATCCCTTTGAAGACTATAGGGCCAAAGGAAATATCCTCCGATTACAAAGAGAAAGAAGCTTTCTGAGAAACTTCTTTGTGTTCTGTGAAAGCATCTCACAGAGTTACAGGTTTCCCCTCAAGGAGCCTTTCGCTAAGACAGTTCTTGTGGAATTGGCAAAGCGATATTTGGAAGCCCATAGAGGGGTATTGTGAAAAGGGAAATATCCTCAGATGAAATCTGGAAAGAAGCTTTCTGAGAAACTGCTTAGTGTTCTGTTAATACATCTCAGAGAGTTACGTCTGTATTTCGTGGATCTCTTTGCTAGCCTTATTTCTGTGCAATCTGAGAACAGATATTTCGGATCTCTTTTTAGACTATAGGGCCAAAGGAAATATCCTCCGATAACAAAGAGAAAGAAGCTTTCTGAGAAACTTCATTGTGTTCTGTGAAATCATCTCACAGAGTTATAGCTTTCCCCTCAAGGAGCCTTTCGCTAAGACAGTTCTTGTGGAATTGGCAAAGTGATATTTGGAAGCCCATAGAGGGCTACGGTGAAAAAGGAAATATCCTCAGATCAAATCTGGAAAGAAGCTTTCTGAGAAACTGCTAAGTGTTCTACTAACTCATCTCACAGAGTTACATCTGTATTTCGTGGATCTCCTTGCTAGCCTTATTTCTGTGGAATCTGAGAACTGATATTTCGGATCCCTTTGAAGACTATAAGGCCAAAGGAAATATCCTCCGATAACAAAGAGAAAGAAGCTTTCTGAGAAACTTCTTTGTGTTCTTTGAAATAATCTCACAGAGTTACAACTTTCCCCTCTAGGAGCCTTTCTCTAACACAGTTCTTGTGGAATTGGCAAAGTAATATTTGGAAGCCCTTAGAGGGCTATGGTGAAAAAGGAAATATCCTCAGATGAAATCTGGAAAGAAGCTTTGTGAGAAACTGCTTAGTGTTCTGTTAATTCATCTCACAGAGTTACATCTGTATTTCGTGGATGTCTTTGCTAGCCTTATTTCTGTGGAATCTGAGAACAGATATTTCCGATCACTTGAAGACCACAGGGCCAAAGGTAATATCCTCCGATAACAAAGAGAAAGAAGCTTTCTGAGAAACTTCTTTGTGTTCTGTGAAATCATCTCACAGAGTGACAGCTTTCCCCTCAAGGAGCCTTTCGCTAAGACAGTTGTTGTGGAATTGGCAAGTGATAATTGGAAGCCGATACAGGGCTATGGTGAAAAAGGCAATCTCCTCAGATGAAATCTGGAAAGAAGCTTTCTGAGAAACTGCTTAGTGTTCTGTTAGTTCATCTCACAGAGTTACATCTGTATTTCGTGGATCTCTTTGCTAGCCTTATTTCTCTGGAATCTGAGAACAGATATTTCGGATCCCTTTGAAGACCACAGGGCCAAAGTAAATATCCTCCGATAACAAAGAGAAAGATGCTTTCTAAGAAAATTCTTTGGGTTCTGTGAAATCATCTCACAGAGTTACAGCTTTCCGCTCAAGGAGCCTTTCGCTAAGATAGTTCTTGTGGAATTAGCAAAGTGATATTTGGAAGCCCATAGAGGGCTACGGTGAAAAAGCAAATATCCTCAGATGAAATCTGGAAAGAAGCTTTCTGAGAAACTGCTAAGTGTTCTGTTAATTCATCTCACAGTGTTACATCTGTATTTCGTGGATCTCTTTGCTAGCCTTATTTCTGTGGAATCTGAAAACAGATGTTTCGGATCCCTTTGAAGACCAACGGGCCTAAGGAAATATCCTCCGATAACTAAGAGAAAGAAGCTTTCTGAGAAACTTCTTTGTGTTCTGTGAAATCATCTCACAGAGTTACAGCTTTCACCTCAAGAAGCCTTTCGTTAGGACAGTTCTTGTGGAATTGGCAAAGTGATATTTGGAAGCCCGTAGTGGGCAACGGTGAAAAAGGAAATATCCTCAGATGAAATCTGGAAAGAAGCTTTCTAAGAAAGTTCTTAGTGTTCCGTTAATTCATTTCACAGAGTTACATCTGTATTTCGGGGATCCCTTTACTAGCCTTATTTCTTTGGAATCTGAGAACAGATATTTCGGATCCCTTGGAAGAATACAGGGCCAAAGGAAATATCCTCCGATATCAAAGAGAAAGAAGCTTTCTGAGAAACTTCTTTGTGTTTGGTGAAATCATCTGCTGGAGTTACAGCTTTCGCCTCAAGGAGCCTTTCTCTAAGACAGTTCTTGAAGAATTGGCAAAGTGATATTTAGAAGCCCATAGATGGCTATGGTGAAAAAGGCAATATCCTCAGATGAAATCTGGAAAGAAGCTGTCTGAGAAACTGCTTAGTGTTCTGTTAATTTATCTCACAGAGTTACATCTGTATTTCGTGGATCTCTTTGCTAGCCTTATTTCTGTGGAATCTCAGAACAGATATTTCCGATCCCTCTAACACCACAGGGCCAAAGGAAATATCCCCCGATAACAAAGAGAAAGAAGCTTGCTGAGGAACTTCTTTGTGTTCTGTGAAATCATCTCACAGAGTTACAGCTTTCCCCTCAAGGAGACTTTCGCTAAGACAGTTCTTGTGGAATTGGCAAAGTGATATTTGGAAGCCCATTGAGGGCTATGGTGAAAAAGGAAATATCCTCAGATGAAATCTGGAAAGTAGCTTTCTGAGAAACTGCTTAGTGGTCTGTTAATTCATCTCACAGAGTTACATCTGTTTTTCGGGGATCACCTTGCTAGCCTTATTTCTGTGCAATCTGGGAACAGATATTTCGGATCCCTTTGAAGACTATAGGGCCAAAGGAAATATCCTCCGATATCAAAGAGAAAGACGCTTTCTGAAAAACTTCTTTGTGTTCTGTGAAATCATCTCACAGAGTGACAGCTTTCCCCTCAAGGAGCCTTTCGCTAAGAGAGTTCTTGCGGAATTGGCAAGTGATATTTAGAAGCCCATAGAGGGCTATGGTGAAAAAGGCAATATCCTCAGATGAAATCTGGAAAGAAGCTTTCTGAGAATCTGCTTAGTGTTCTTTTAATTCATCTCACAGAGTTACATCTGTATTTCGTGGATCTCTTTGCTAGCCTTATTTCTGTGGAATCTGAGGACTGATATTTCGGATCCCTTTGAAGACTATAGGTCCAAAGGAAATATCCTCTAATAACAAAGAGAAAAAAGCCTTTGAGAAACTACTTTGTGTTCTGTGAAATCACCTCACAGAGTTACAGCTTTCCCCTCAAGGAGCCTTTCGCTAAGATAGTTCTTGTAGAATTGGCAAAGTGATATTTGGAAGCCCATAGAGGGCTACGGTGAAAAAGGAAATATCCTCAGGTGAAATCTGGAAAGAAGCTTTCTGAGAAACTGCTTAATGTTCTGTTAATTCATCTCACACATTTACATCTGTATTTCGTGCATCTCTTTGCTAGCCTTATTTCTGTAGAATCTGAGAAGAGATATTTCGGATCCCTTTGAAGATGACAGGGCCAAAGGAAATATCCTCCGATAACAAAGAGAAAGAAGCTTTCTGAGAAACTTCGTTGTGTTCTGTGAAAACATCTCACAGAGTTACAGCTTTCCCCTCAAGGAGCCTTTCTCTAAGACAGTTTTGTGGAATTTGCAAAGTGATATTTGGAAGCCCGTAGTGGACTACGGTGAAAAAGGAAATATCCCAATTTGAAATCTGGAAAGAAGCTTTCTGAGAAACTGCTTAGTGTTCTGTTAATTCATATCACAGAGTTACATCTGTATTTCGTGGATCTCTTTGCTAGCCTTATTTCTATGGAATCTGAGAACAGATATTTCGGATCCCTTTGAAGACTATAGGGTCAAAGGAAGTATCCTCCGATAACAAAGAGAAAGAAGCTTTTTGAGAAACTTCTTTGTGTTCTGTGAAATCATCTCACAGAGTTACAGCTTTCCCATCAAGGAGCCTTTCTCTAAGACAGTTCTTGTGGTATTGGCAAAGTAATATTTGGAAGCCCATAGAGGGCTATGGTGAAAAAGGATATATCCGCAGATGAAATCTGTAAAGAAGCTTTGTGAGAAACTGCTTAGTGTTCTGTTAATTCATCTCACAGAGTTACATCTGTATTTAGTGGATCTCTTTTAGAGCCTTATTTCTGTGGAATCTGAGAACAGATATTTCCGATTCCTTAAAGACCACAGGGCCAAAGGAAATATCCTCCGATAACAAAGAGAAAGAAGCTTTCTGAGAAACTTCTTTGTGTTCTGTGAAATCATCTCCCAGAGTTACAGCTTTCCCCTCAAGGAGACTTTCGCTATGACAGTTCTTTTGGAATTGGCAAAGTGATATTTGGAAACCCATAGAGGGCTAGGGAGAAAAAGGAAATATCCTCAGATGAAATCTGGAAAGAAGCTTTCTGAGAAACTGCTTAGTGGTCTGTTAATTCATCTCACAGCGTTACATCTGTATTTCGTGGATCTCTTTGCTAGCCTTATTTCTGTGGAATCTGAGAACAGATATTTCGGATCCCTTTGAAGACTATAGGGCCAAAGGAAATATCCTCCGATAACAAAGAGAAAGAAGCTTTCTGAGAAACTTCTTTGTGTTCTGTGAAATCATCTCACAGAGTTACAGCTTTCCCCTCAAGGAGCCTTTCGCTAAGATATTTCTTGTGGAATTTGCAAAGTGATATTTAGAAGCCGATAGAGGGCTTCGGTGAAAAAGGAAATATCCTCAGATGAAATCTGGAAAGAAGCTTTCTGAGAAACTGCTTAGTGTTCTGTTAATTCATCTCACACAGTTACATCTGTATTTCGTGGATCTCTTTGCTAGCCTTATTTCTGTGGAATCTGAGAAGAGATATTTCGGATCCCTTTGAAGACTATAGGGCCAAAGGAAATACCTTCCGATAACAAAGAGAAAGAAGCTTTCTGAAAAACTTCATTGTGTTCTGTGAAATCATCTCACAGAGTTACAGCTTTCCCCTCAAGGAGCCTTTCGCTAAGACAGTTCTTGTGGAATTGGCAAAGCGATATTTGGAAGCCCATAGAGGGCTATTGTGAAAAGGGAAATATCCTCAGATGAAATCTGGAAAGAAGCTTTCTGAGAAACTGCTTAGTGTTCTGTTAATACATCTCAGAGAGTTACGTCTGTATTTCGTGGATCTCTTTGCTAGCCTTATTTCTGTGCAATCTGAGAACAGATATTTCGGATCCCTTTTTAGACTATAGGGCCAAAGGAAATATAATCCGATAACAAAGAGAAAGAAGCTTTCTGAGAAACTTCATTGTGTTCTGTGAAATCATCTCACAGAGTTACAGCTTTCCCCTCAAGGAGCCTTTCGCAAAGACAGTTCTTGTGGAATTGGCAAAGTGATATTTGGAAGCCCATAGAGGGCTACGGTGAAAAAGGAAATATCCTCAGATGAAATCTGGAAAGAAGTTTCTGAGAAACTCCTTAGTGTTCTGTTAATTCATCTCACAGAATTACATCTGTATTTCGTGTATCTCTTTGCTAGCCTTATTTCTGTGGAATCTGAGAACAGATATTTCGGATCCCAATGAAGACTGTAGGGCCAAAGGAAATATCCTCCGATAACAAAGAGAAAGAAACTTTCTGAGAAACTTCTTTGTGTCTGCCCAATGATCTCACAGAGTTAGAGCTTTCCTTCAAAGGAGCCTTTCGCTATGACAGTTCTTGTGGAATTGGCAAAGTGTTATTTGGAAGCCCTTAGAGGGCTCTGGTGAAAAAGGAAATATCCTCAGATGAAATCTGGAAAAAAGCTTTCTGAGAAACAGCTTAGTGTTCTGCTAATTCATCCCTCAGAGTTACATCTGTATTTCGTGGATCTCTTTGCGAGCCTTATTTCTGTGGAATCTGAGAACAGATATTTCCGATCCCTTGAAGAACACAGGGCCAAAGGAAATATCCTCCGATAACAAAGAGAAAGAAGGTTTCTGAGAAACTTCTTTGTGTTTGGTGAAATCATCTCACAGAGTTACAGCTTTCCCTTCAAGGAGCCTTTCGCTAAGACAGTTCTTGTGGAATTGACAAAGTGATATTTGGAAGCCCATTGAGGGCTATGGTGAAAAATGTAATATCCTCTGATGAATTCTGGAAAGAAGCTTTCTGAGAAACTGCTAAGTGTTCTACTAACTCATCTCACAGAGTTACATCTGTATTTCGTGGATCTCTTTGCTTGCCTTCTTTCTGTGGAATCTGAGAAATGATATTTCGGATCCCTTTGAAGACTATAGGGCCAAAGGAAATATCCTCCGATAACAAAGAGAAAAAAGCTTTCTGAGAAACTTCTTTGTGTTCTGTGAAATCATCTAACAGAATTACAGCTTTCCCCTCAAGGAGCCTTTCGCTAAGAGAGTTCTTGTGGAATTGACAAAGTGATATTTGGAAGCCCATTGAGGTCTATGGTGAAAAATGTAATATCCACAGATGAATTCTGGAAAGAAGCTTTCTGAGAAACAGCTAAGTGTTCTACTAACTCATCTCACAGAGTTACATCTGTATTTCGTGGATCTCCTTGCTAGCCTTTTTTCTCTGGAATCTGAGAACCGATATTTCGGATCCCTTTGAAGACTATAGGGCCAAAGGAAATACCTTCCGATAACAAAGAGAAAGAAGCTTTCTGAAAAACTTCATTGTGTTCTGTGAAATCATCTCACAGAGTTACAGCTTTCCCCTCCAGGAGACATTCGCTAAGACAGTTCTTGTGGAATTGGCAAAGCGATATTTGGAAGCCCATAGAGGGCTATTGTGAAAAGGGAAATATCCTCAGATGAAATCTGGAAAGAAGCTTTCTGAGAAACTGCTTAGTGTTCTGTTAATACATCTCAGAGAGTTACGTCTGTATTTCGTGGATCTCTTTGCTAGCCTTATTTCTGTGGAATCTGAGAACAGATATTTCGGATCCCTTTGAAGACTATAGGGCCAAAGGAAATATCCTCCGATAACAAAGAGAAAGAAGGTTTCTGAGAAACTTCTTTGTGTTCTGTGAAATCATCTCACAGAGTTACAGCTTTCCCCTCAAGGAGCCTTTCGCTAAGACAGTTCTTGTGGAATTGACAAAGTGATATTTGGAAGCCCATTGAGGGCTATGGTGAAAAATGTAATATCCTCAGATGAAATCTGGAAAGAAGCTTTCTGAGAAACTGCTAAGTGTTCTTCTAACTCATCTCACAGAGTTACATCTGTATTTCGTGGATCTCCTTGCTAGCCTTATTTCTGTGGAATCTGAGAACAGATATTTCGGATCCCTTTGAAGACTATAGGACCAAAGGAAATATCCTCCGATTACAAAGAGAAAGAAGCTTTCTGAGAAACTTCTTTGTGTTCTGTGAAATCATCTCACAGAGTTACAGCTTTCCCCTCAAGGAGCCTTTCACTAAGTTATTTCTTGTGGAATCGGCAAGGTGATATTTGGAAGCCCATAGAGGACTACGGTGAAAAAGAAAATATCCTCAGATGAAATATGGAAAGAAGCTTTCAGAGAAACTGCTTAATGTTCTGTTAATTCATCTCACAGAGTTACATCTGTTTTTCGTGGATCCCTTTGCTAGCCTTTTTTCTGTGGAATCTGAGAACTGATATTTCGGATCCCTTTGAAGACTATAAGGCCAAAGGAAATATCCTCCGATAACAAAGAGAAAGAAGCTTTCTGAGAAACTTCTTTGTGTTCTGTGAAATCATCTCACAGAGTTACAACTTTCCCCTCTAGGAGCCTTTCTCTAACACAGTTCTTGTGGAATTGGCAAAGTAATATTTGGAAGCCCTTAGAGGGCTATGGTGAAAAAGGAAATATCCTCAGAAGAAATCTGGAAAGAAGGTTTGTGAGAAACTGCTTAGTGTTCTGTTAATTCATCTCACAGAGTTACATCTGTATTTCGTGGATGTCTTTGCTAGCCTTATTTCTGTGGAATCTGAGAACAGATATTTCCGATCACTTGAAGACCACAGGGCCAAAGGAAATTTCCTCCGATAACAAAGAGAAAGAAGGTTTCTGAGAAACTGCTTAGTGTACATCTGTATTTCGTGGATCTCTTTGCTATCCTTATTTCTCTGGAATCTGAGAACAGATATTTCAGATCCCTTTGAAGACTATAGGGCGAAAGGAATTACCTTCCGATAACAAAGACAACGAAGCTTTCTGAGAAACTTCTATGTGTTCTGTGAAATCATCTCACAGAGTTACAGCTTTCCCCTCAAGGAGCCTTTCGCTAAGACAGTTCTTGTGGAATTGGCAAAGTGATATTTGGAAGCCCTTTGAGGGCTATGGTGTAAAAGGTAATTTCCTCAGATGAAATCTGGAAAGAAGCTTTCTGAGAAACTGCTAAGTGTTCTGCTAATTAATCTCACAGAGTTACATCAGTATTTCCTGGATCTCTTTGCTAACCTTATTTCTGTGGAATCTGAGAACAGATATTTCGGATCCCTTTGAAGACTACAGGGCCAAAGGAAATATCCTCCGATAACTAAGAGAAAGAAGCTTTCTGAGAAACTTCCTTGTGATCTGTGAAATCATCTCACAGAGTTACAGCTTTCCCCTCAGGGAGCCTTTCGCTAAGACAGTTCTTCTGGAATTTGCAAAGTGATATTTCGAAGCCCGTAGTGGGCTACGGTGAAAAAGGAAATATCCTCAGATGAAATCTGAAAAGAAGTTTTCTGAGAAACTGCTTAGTGTTCTGTTAATTCGTCTCACAGAGTTACATCTGTATTTCGTGGATCTCTTTGCTAGACTTATTTCTGTAGAATCTGAGAACAGATATTTCGGATCCCTATGTAGAATATAGGGCCGAAGGAAATATCCTCCGATAACAAAGAGAAAGAAGCTTTCTGAGAAACTTCTTTGTGTTCTGTGAAATCATCTCACAGAGTAACAGCTTTCCCCTCAAGGAGACTTTCTCTTAGGCAGTTCTTGTGGAATTGGCAAAGTGATATTTGGAAGCCCATAGAGGGCTATGGAGAAAAAGGAAATATCCTCAGATGAAATCTGGAAAGAAGCTTTCTGAGAACCTGCTTAGTGTTCTGTTAATTCATCTCACAGAGTTACATCTGTATTTCGTGGATCTCTTTGCTAGGCTAATTTCTGTGGAATCTGAGAACAGATATTTCCGATCCCTTGAAGACCACAGGGCCAAAGGAAATACCTCCGATAACAAAGAGAACGAAGCTTTCTGAGAAAGTTCGTTGAGTTCTGTGAAATCATCTCACAGAGATACAGCTTTCCCCTCAAGGAGCCTTTCAGTAAGACAGTTCTTGTGGAATTTGCAAAGTGATATTTGGAAGCCCGTAGTGGGCTACGGTGAAAAAGGAAATATCCTCAGATGAAATCTGGAAAGAAGTTTTCTGAGAAACTGCTTAGTGTTCTGTTAATTCATCTCTCAGAGTTACATCTGTGTTTCGTGGATCTCTTTGCTAGACTTATTTCTGTGGAATCTGAGAAGAGATATTTCGGATCCCTTTGAAGACTATAGGGCCAAAGGAAATATTCTCTGATAACAAAGAGAAAGAAGCTTTCTGAGAAACTTCTTTGTGTTCTGTGAAATCATATCACAGAGTTACTGCTTTCCCCTCAAGGAGAATTTCTCTTAGACAGTTCTTGTGGAATTGGCAATGTGATATTTGGAATCCCATAGAGGGCTATGCTGAAAAAGGCAACATCCTCAGATGAAATCTGGAAAGAAGCTGTCTGAGAAACTGCTTAGTGTTCTGTTAATTCATCTCACAGAATTACATCTGTATTTCGTGGATCTCTTTGCTAGCCTTATTTCTGTGGTATCTGAGAACAGATATTTCCGATCCCTGTAAGACCACAGGGCCAAAGGAAATATCCTCCGATAACAAAGAGAAAGAAGCTTTCTGAGAAACTTCTTTGTGTTCTGTGAAATCATCTCAAAGAGTTACTGCTTTCCCCTCAAGGAGACTTTCGCTAAGAGAGTTCTTGTGGAATTGTTAAAGTGATATTTGGAATCCCATAGAGGGCTACGGTGTAAAAGGAAATATCCTCAGATGAAATCTGGAAAGAAGCTTTCTGAGAAACTGCTTAGTGTTCTGTTAATTCATCTCACAGAGTTACATCTGTATTTCGTGGATCTCTTTGCTAGCCTTATTTCTGTGGAATCTTAGAACAGATATTTCGGATCCCTTTGAAGACCACAGGGCCAAAGGAAATATCCTCCGATAACAAAGAGAAAGAAGCTTTCTGAGAAAGTTCGTTGTGTTCTGTGAAATCATCTCACAGCGTTACAGCTTTCCCCTATACGGGCCTTTCACTAAGACAGTTCTTGTGGAATTTGCAAAGTGATATTTCGAGGCCCGTAGTGGGCTACAGTGAAAAAGGAAATATCCTCAGATGTAATCTGGAAAGAAGTTTTCTGAGAAACTGCTTAGTGTTCTGTTAATTCACCTCACAGAGTTACATCTGTATTTCGTGGATCTCCTTGCTAGCCTTATTTCTGTGGAATCTGAGAACAGATATTTCCGATCCCTCTAAGCCCAGAGGGCCAAAGGAAATATCCTCCGATAACAAAGAGAAAGAAGTTTGCTGAGGAACTTCTTTGTGTTCTGTGAAATAATATCACAGAGTTACAGCTTTCCCCTCAAGGAGCCTTTCGCTAAGACAGTTCTTGTGGAATTGGCAAAGTGATATTTGGAAGCCCACTGAGGGCTATGGTGAAAAAGGAAATTTCCTCAGATGAAATCTGGAAAGAAGCTTTGTGAGAAACTGCTTAGTGTTCTCTTAATTCATCTCACAGAGTTACATCGGTATTTGGTGGATCTCTTTGCTAGCCTTATTTCTGTCCAATCTGAGAACAGATATTTCGGATCCCTTTGAAGAGTATAGGGGCAAAGGAAATATCCTCCGATATCAAAGAGAAAGAAGCTTTCTGAAAAACTTCTCTGTGTTCTGTGAAATCATCTCACAGAGTGACAGCTTTCCCCTCAAGGAGCCTTTCGCTAAGACAGTTCTTGCGGAATTGGCAAGTGATATTTGGAAGCCCATAGATGGCTATGGTGAAAAAGGCAATATCCTCAGATGAAATCTGGAAAGAAGCTTTCTGAGTAACTGCTTAGTGTTCTGTTAGTTCATCTCACTGAGTTACATCTGCATTTCGTGGATCTCTTTGCTAGCCTTATTTCTGTGGAATCTGAGAACTGATATTTCGGATCCCTTTGAAGACTATAGGGCCAAAGGAAATATCCTCCGATAAAAAAGAGACAGAAGCTTTCTTAGAAACTTCTTTGTGTTCTGTGAAAGCATCTCACAGAGTTACAGGTTTCCCCTCAAGGAGCCTTTCGCTAAGATAGTTCTTGTGGAATTGGCAAACTGATATTTGGAAGCCCACAGAGGGCTCTGGTGAAAAAGGAAATATCCTCAGATGAAATCTGGAAAGAAGCTTTCTGAGAAACTGCTTAGTGTTCTGTTTATTCATCTCACAGTGTTACATCTGTATTTCGTGGATCTCTTTGCTAGCCTTATTTCTGTGGAATCTGCGAACAGATATTTCGTATCCCTTTGAAGACCACAGGGCCAAAGGAAATATCCTCCAGTAACAAAGAGAAAGAAGCTTTCTGAGAAACTTCCTTGTGTTCTGTGAAATCATCTCACAGAGTTACAGCTTTCCCCTCAAGGAGCCTTTCTCTAAGACAGTTCTTGTGGAATTGGCAAAGTGATATTTGGAAGCCCATTGAAGGCTATGGTGAAGAAGGTAATATCCTCAGAGGAAATCTGGAAAGAAGCTTTCTGAGAAACTGCTAAGTGTTCTGCTAATTCATATCACAGAGATCCATCTGTATTTCGTGGATCTCTTTGCTAGCCTTATTTTTGTAGAATCTGAGAACAGATATTTCGGATCATTTGAAGACTATAGAGCCAAAGGAAATATCCTCCGATAACAAAGAGAAAGAAGCTTTCTGAGAAACTTCTTTGTGTTCTGTGAAATCATCTCACAGAGTTACAGCTTTCCCTTCAAGGAGCCTTTCGCTAATACAGTTCTCGTGGAATTGGCAAAGTGATATTTGGAAGTCCGTAGTGGGCTACGGTGAAAAAGGGAAATATCCTCAGATGAAATCTGGAAAGAAGCTTTCTGAGAAACTGCTTAGTGTTCTGTTAATTCATCTCAAAGAGTTACAGATTTACCCTCAAGGAGCCTTTCTCTAAGACAGTCCTTGTGGAATTTGCAAAGTGATATTTGGAAGCCCGTAGTCGGCTACGGTGAAAAAGGAAAAATAGTCAGATGAAATCTGGAAAGAAGCTTTCTGAGAAACTGCTTAGTGTACATCTGTATTTCGTGGATCTCTTTGCTAGCCTTATTTCTCTGGAATCTGAGAACAGATATTTCGGATCCCTTTGAAGACTATAGGGCCAAAGGAAATATCCTCTGATAACAAAGAGAAATAATCTTTCTGAGAAACTTCTTTGTGTTCTGTGAAATCATCTCACAGTGTTACAGCTTTCATCTCATGGAGCCTTTCTCTTAGACAGTTCTTGTGGAATTGGCAAAGTGATATTTGGAAACCCCTAGAGGGCTATGGTGAAAAAGGCAATATCCTCAGATGAAATCTGGAAAGAAGCTTGCTGAGAAACTGCTTAGTGTTCCGTTAATTCATCTCACAGTGTTACATCTGTATTTCGTGGATCTCTTTGCTAGCCTTATTTCTGTGGAATCTGAGAACAGATATTTCGGATCCCTTTGAAGACTATAGGGCCAAAGGAAATATCCTCCGATAACAAAGAGAAAGAAGCTTTCTGAGAAACTTCTTTGTGTTCTGTGAAATCATCTCACAGAGTTTCAGCATTCCCCTCAAGGAGACTTTCGCTAAGACAGTTCTTGTGGAATTGGCAAAGTGATATTAGGAAGCCCATAGAGGGCTACGGTGAAAAAGCAAATATCCTCAGATGAAATCTGGAAAGAAGCTTTCTGAGAAACTGCTAAGTGTTCTGTTAATTCATCTCACAGTGTTACATCTGTATTTCGTGGATCTCTTTGCTAGCCTTATTTCTGTGGAATCTGAAAACAGATGTTTCGGATCCCTTTGAAGAATACAGGGCCAAAGGAAATATCCTCCGATATCAAAGAGAAAGAAGCTTTCTGAGAAACTTCTTTGTGTTTGGTGAAATCATCTCCTGGAGTTACAGCTTTCGCCTCAAGGAGCCTTTCTCTAAGACAGTTCTTGAAGAATTGGCAAAGTGATATTTAGAAGCCCATAGATGGCTATGGTGAAAAAGGCAATATCCTCAGATGAAATCTGGAAAGAAGCTGTCTGAGAAACTGCTTAGTGTTCTGTTAATTTATCTCAGAGAGTTACATCTGTATTTCGTGGATCTCTTTGCTAGCCTTATTTCTGTGGAATCTCAGAACAGATATTTCCGATCCCTCTAACACCACAGGGCCAAAGGAAATATCCCCCGATAACAAAGAGAAAGAAGCTTGCTGAGGAACTTCTTTGTGTTCTGTGAAATCATCTCACAGAGTTACAGCTTTCCCCTCAAGGAGACTTTCGCTAAGACAGTTCTTGTGGAATTGGCAAAGTGATATTTGGAAGCCCATTGAGGGCTATGGTGAAAAAGGAAATATCCTCAGATGAAATCTGGAAAGAAGCTTTCTGAGAAACTGCTTAGTGGTCTGTTAATTCATCTCACAGATTTACATCTGTTTTTCGGGGATCACCTTGCTAGCCTTATTTCTGTGCAATCTGGGAACAGATATTTCGGATCCCTTTGAAGACTATAGGGCCAAAGGAAATATCCTCCGATATCAAAGAGAAAGACGCTTTCTGAAAAACTTCTTTGTGTTCTGTGAAATCATCTCACAGAGTGACAGCTTTCCCCTCAAGGAGCCTTTCGCTAAGAGAGTTCTTGCGGAATTGGCAAGTGATATTTGGAAGCCCATAGAGGGCTATGGTGAAAAAGGCAATATCCTCAGATGAAATCTGGAAAGAAGCTTTCTGAGAATCTGCTTAGTGTTCTTTTAATTCATCTCACAGAGTTACATCTGTATTTCGTGGATCTCTTTGCTAGCCTTATTTCTGTGGAATCTGAGGACTGATATTTCGGATCCCTTTGAAGACTATAGGGCAAAAGGAAATACCTCTAATAACAAAGAGAAAAACGCCTTTGAGAAACTACTTTGTGTTCTGTGAAATCACCTCACAGAGTTACAGGTTTCCCCTCAAGGAGCCTTTCGCCAAGATAGTTCTTGTAGAATTGGCAAAGTGATATTTGGAAGCCCATAGAGGGCTACGGTGAAAAAGGAAATATCCTCAGATGAAATCTGGAAAGAAGCTTTCTGAGAAACTGCTTAATGTTCTGTTAATTCATCTCACACATTTACATCTGTATTTCGTGCATCTCTTTGCTAGCCTTATTTCTGTAGAATCTGAGAAGAGATATTTCGGATCCCTTTGAAGATGACAGGGCCAAAGGAAATATCCTCGGATAACAAAGAGAAAGAAGCTTTCTGAGAAACTTCGTTGTGTTCTGTGAAATCATCTCACAGAGTTACAGCTTTCCCCTCAAGGAGCCTTTCTCTAAGACAGTTTTGTGGAATTTGCAAAGTGATATTTGGAAGCCCGTAGTGGACTACGGTGAAAAAGGAAATATCCCAATTTGAAATCTGGAAAGAAGCTTTCTGAGAAACTGCTTAGTGTTCTGTTAATTCATATCACAGAGTTACATCTGTATTTCGTGGATCTCTTTGCTAGCCTTATTTCTATGGAATCTGAGAACAGATATTTCGGATCCCTTTGAAGACTATAGGGTCAAAGGAAGTATCTTCCGATAACAAAGAGAAAGAAGCTTTTTGAGAAACTTCTTTGTGTTCTGTGAAATCATCTCACAGAGTTACAGCTTTCCCATCAAGGAGCCTTTCTCTAAGACAGTTCTTGTGGAATTGGCAAAGTAATATTTGGAAGCCCATAGAGGGCTATGGTGAAAAAGGATATATCCGCAGATGAAATCTGTAAAGAAGCTTTGTGAGAAACTGCTTAGTGTTCTGTTAATTCATCTCACAGTGTTACATCTGTATTTATTGGATCTCTTTTAGAGCCTTATTTCTGTGGAATCTGAGAACAGATATTTCCGATCCCTTAAAGACCACAGGGCCAAAGGAAATATCCTCCGATAACAAAGAGAAAGAAGCTTTCTGAGAAACTTCTTTGTGTTCTGTGAAATCATCTCCCAGAGTTACAGCTTTCCCCTCAAGGAGACTTTCGCTATGACAGTTCTTGTGGAATTGGCAAAGTGATATTTGGAAACCCAAAGAGGGCTAGGGAGAAAAAGGAAATATCCTCAGATGAAATCTGGAAAGAAGCTTTCTGAGAAACTGCTTAGTGGTCTCTTAATTCATCTCACAGAGTTACATCTGTATTTCGTGGATCTCTTTGCTAGCCTTATTTCTGTGGAATCTGAGAAGAGATATTTCGGATCCCTTTGAAGACTATAGGGCCAAAGGAAATATCCTCCGATAACAAAGAGAAAGAAGCTTTCTGAGAAACTTCTTTGTGTTCTGTGAAATCATCTCACAGAGTTACAGCTTTCCCCTCAAGGAGCCTTTCGCTAAGATATTTCTTGTGGAATTTGCAAAGTGATATTTAGAAGCCGATAGAGGGCTTCGGTGAAAAAGGAAATATCCTCAGATGAAATCTGGAAAGAAGCTTTCTGAGAAACTGCTTAGTGTTCTGGTAATTCATCTCACACAGTTACATCTGTATTTCGTGGATCTCTTTGCTAGCCTTATTTCTGTGGAATCTGAGAAGAGATATTTCGGATCCCTTTGAAGACTATAGGGCCAAAGGAAATACCTTCCGATAACAAAGAGAAAGAAGCTTTCTGAAAAACTTCATTGTGTTCTGTGAAATCATCTCACAGAGTTACAGCTTTCCCCTCAAGGAGCCTTTCGCTAACACAGTTCTTGTGGAATTGGCAAAGCGATATTTGGAAGCCCATAGAGGTCTATTGTGAAAAGGGAAATATCCTCAGATGAAATCTGGAAAGAAGTTTCTGAGAAACTGCTTAGTGTTCTGTTAATTCATCTCACAGAATTACATCTGTATTTCGTGGATCTCTTTGCTAGCCTTATTTCTGTGGAATCTGAGAACAGATATTTCGGATCCCATTGAAGACTATAGGGCCAAAGGAAATATCCTCCGATAACAAAGAGAAAGAAACTTTCTGAGAAACTTCTTTGTGTTCTGCCCAATCATCTCACAGAGTTAGAGCTTTCCTTCAAAGGAGCCTTTCGCTATGACAGTTCTTGTGGAATTGGCAAAGTGTTATTTGGAAGCCCTTAGAGGGCTCTGGTGAAAAAGGAAATATCCTCAGATGAAATCTGGAAAAAAGCTTTCTGAGAAACTGCTTAGTGTTCTGCTAATTCATCCCTCAGAGTTACATCTGTATTTCGTGGATCTCTTTGGGAGCCTTATTTCTGTGGAATCTGAGAACAGATATTTCCGATCCCTTGAAGAACACAGGGCCAAAGGAAATATCCTCCGATAACAAAGAGAAAGAAGGTTTCTGAGAAACTTCTTTGTGTTTGGTGAAATCATCTCACAGAGTTACAGCTTTCCCTTCAAGGAGCCTTTCGCTAAGACAGTTCTTGTGGAATTGACAAAGTGATATTTGGAAGCCCATTGAGGGCTATGGTGAAAAATGTAATATCCTCTGATGAATTCTGGAAAGAAGCTTTCTGAGAAACTTCTAAGTGTTCTACTAACTCATCTCACAGAGTTACATCTGTATTTCGTGGATCTCTTTGCTAGCCTTATTTCTGTGGAATCTGAGAAATGATATTTCGGATCCCTTTGAAGACTCTAGGGCCAAAGGAAATATCCTCCGATAACAAAGAGAAAAAAGCTTTCTGAGAAACTTCTTTGTGTTCTGTGAAATCATCTAACAGAGTTACAGCTTTCCCCTCAAGGAGCCTTTCGCTAAGATATTTCTTGTGGAATTTGCAAAGTGATATTTGGAAGCCCATAGAGGGCTATGGTGAAAAAGGAAATATCCTCAGATGAAATCTGGAAAGAAGCATTCTGAGAAACTGCTTAGTGTTCTGTGAATTCATCTCACAGAGTTACATCTGTATTTCGTGGATCTCTTTGCTAGCCTTATTTCTGTGGAATCTGAGAACAGATATTTCCGATCCCTTGAAGAACACAGGGCCAAAGGAAATATCCTCCGATAGCAAAGAGAAAGAAGGTTTCTGAGAAACTTCTTTGTGTTCTGTGAAATCATCTCACAGAGTTACAGCTTTCCCCTCAAGGAGCCTTTCACTAAGACAGTTCTTGTGGAATTGACAAAGTGATATTTGAAAGCCCATAGAGGGCTCTGGTGAAAAAGGAAATATCCTCAGATGAAATCTGGAAAAAAGCTTTCTGAGAAACTGCTTAGTGTTCTGTTAATTCATCTCACAGAGTTACATCTGTATTTCGTGGATCTCTTTGCGAGCCTTATTTCTGTGGAATCTGAGAACAGATATTTCCGATACCTTGAAGAACACAGGGCCAAAGGAAATATCCTCCGATAACAAAGAGATAGAAGGTTTCTGAGAAACTTCTTTGTGTTCTGTGAAATCATCTCACAGAGTTACAGCTTTCCCCTCAAGGAGCCTTTCGCTAAGACAGTTCTTGTGGAATTGACAAAGTGATATTTGGAAGCCCATTGAGGTCTATGTTGAAAAATGTAATATCCTCAGATGAATTCTGGAAAGAAGCTTTCTGAGAAACAGCTAAGTGTTCTACTAACTCATCTCACAGAGTTACATCTGTATTTCGTGGATCTCCTTGCTAGCCTTTTTTCTCTGGAATCTGAGAACAGATATTTCGGATCCCTTTGAAGACTATAGGGCCAAAGGAAATACCTTCCGATAACAAAGAGAAAGAAGCTTTCTGAAAAACTACATTGTGTTCTGTGAAATCATCTCACAGACTTACAGCTTTCCCCTCCAGGAGACATTCGCTAAGACAGTTCTTCTGGAATTGGCAAAGCGATATTTGGAAGCCCATAGAGGGCTATTGTGAAAAGGGAAATGTCCTCAGATGAAATCTGGAAAGAAGCTTTCTGAGAAACTGCTTAGTGTTCTGTTAATACATCTCAGAGAGTTACGTCTGTATTTCGTGGATCTCTTTGCTAGCCTTATTTCTGTGGAATCTGAGAACAGATATTTCGGATCCCTTTGAAGACTATAGGGCCAAAGGAAATATCCTCCGATAACAAAGAGAAAGAAACTTTCTGAGAAACTTCTTTGTGTTCTGTGAAATCATCTCACAGAGTTAGAGCTTTCCTCCAAAGGAGCCTTTCGCTATGACAGTTCTTGTGGAATTGGCAAAGTGATATTTGGAAGCCCATAGAGGGCTCTGGTGAAAAAGGAAATATCCTCAGATGAAATCTGGAAAGAAGCTTTCTGAGAAACTGCTTAGTGTTCTGTTAATTCATCTCACAGAGTTACATCTGTATTTCGTGGATCTCTTTGCGAGCCTTATTTCTGTGGAATCTGAGAACAGATATTTCCGATCCCTTGAAGAACACAGGGCCAAAGGAAATATCCTCCGATAACAAAGAGAAAGAAGGTTTCTGAGAAACTTCTTTGTGTTCTGTGAAATCATCTCACAGAGTTACAGCTTTCCCCTCAAGAAGCCTTTCGCTAAGACAGTTCTTGTGGAATTGACAAAGTGATATTTGGAAGCCCATTGAGGGCTATGGTGAAAAATGTAATATCCTCAGATGAAATCTGGAAAGAAGCTTTCTGAGAAACTACTAAGTGTTCTACTAACTCATCTCACAGAGTTACATCTGTATTTCGTGGATCTCCTTGCTAGCCTTATTTCTGTGGAATCTGAGAACAGATATTTCTGATCCCTTTGAAGACTATAGGACCAAAGGAAATATCCTCCGATTACAAAGAGAAAGAAGCTTTCTGAGAAACTTCTTTGTGTTCTGTGAAATCATCTCACAGAGTTACAGCTTTCCCCTCAAGGAGACTTTCACTAAGTTATTTCTTGTGGAATCGGCAAGGTGATATTTGGAAGCCCATAGAGGACTACGGTGAAAAAGAAAATATCCTCAGATGAAATATGGAAAGAAGCTTTCTGAGAAACTGCTTAATGTTCTGTTAATTCATCTCACAGAGTTACATCTGTGTTTCGTGGATCTCTTTGCTAGCCTTTTTTCTGTGGAATCTGAGAACTGATATTTCGGATCCCTTTGAAGACTATAAGGCCAAAGGAAATATCCTCCGATAACAAAGAGAAAGAAGCTTTCTGAGAAACTTCTTTGTGTTCTGTGAAATAATCTCAGAGAGTTACAACTTTCCCCTCTAGGAGCCTTTCTCTAACACAGTTCTTGTGGAATTGGCAAAGTAATATTTGGAAGCCCTTAGAGGGCTATGGTGAAAAAGGAAATATCCTCAGATGAAATCTGGAAAGAAGCTTTGTGAGAAACTGCTTAGTGTTCTGTTAATTCATCTCACAGAGTTACATCTGTATTTCGTGGATGTCTTTGCTAGCCTTATTTCTGTGGAATCTGAGAACAGATATTTCCGATCACTTGAAGACCACAGGGCCAAAGGAAATATCCTCCGATAACAAAGAGAAAGAAGGTTTCTGAAAAACTGCTTAGTGTACATCTGTATTTCGTGGATATCTTTGCTATCCTTATTTCTCTGGAATCTGAGAACAGATATTTCAGATCCCTTTGAAGACTATAGGGCGAAAGGAATTACCTTCCGATAACAAAGAGAAAGAAGCTTTCTGAGAAACTTCATTGTGTTCTGTGAAATCATCTCACAGAGGTACAGCTTTCCCCTCAAGGAGACTTTCGCTAAGACAGTTCTTGTGGAATTGGCAAAATGCTATTTGGAAGCCCATAGAGGGCTGTGGTGAAAAAGGAAATATCCTCAAATGAAATCTGGAAAGAAGCTTTCTTAGAAACTGCTTAGTGTTCTCTTAATTCATCTCACAGAGTTACATCGGTATTTGGTGGATCTCTTTGCTAGCCTTATTTCTGTCAAATCTGAGAACAGATATTTCGGATCCCTTTGAAGACTATAGGGGCAAAGGAAATATCCTCCGATATCAAAGAGAAAGAAGCTTTCTGAAAAACTTCTCTGTGTTCTGTGAAATCATCTCACAGAGTGACAGCTTTCCCCTCAAGGAGCCTTTCGCTAAGACAGTTCTTGCGGAATTGGCAAGTGATATTTGGAAGCCCATAGATGGCTATGGTGAAAAAGGCAATATCCTCAGATGAAATCTGGAAAGAAGTTTTCTGAGTAACTGCTTAGTGTTCTGTTAATTCATCTCACTGAGTTACATCTGTATTTCGTGGATCTCTTTGCTAGCCTTATTTCTGTGGAATCTGAGAACTGATATTTCGGATCCCTTTGAAGACTATAGGGCCAAAGGAAATATCCTCCGATAACAAAGAGACAGAAGCTTTCTTAGAAACTTCTTTGTGTTCTGTGAAAGCATCTCACAGAGTTACAGGTTTCCCCTCAAGGAGCCTTTCGCTAAGACAGTTCTTGTGGAATTGGCAAAGTGATATTTGGAAGCCCACAGAGGGCTCTGGTGAAAAAGGAAATATCCTCAGATGAAATCTGGAAAGAAGCTTTCTGAGAAACTGCTTAGTGTTCTGTTAATTCATCTCACAGTGTTACATCTGTATTTCGTGGATCTCTTTGCTAGCCTTATTTCTGTGGAATCTGCGAACAGATATTTCGGATCCCTTTGAAGACCACAGGGCCAAAGGAAATATCCTCCAGTAACAAAGAGAAAGAAGCTTTCTGAGATACTTCCTTGTGTTCTGTGAAATCATCTCACAGAGTTACAGCTTTCCCCTCAAGGAGCCTTTCTCTAAGACAGTTCTTGTGGAATTTGCAAAGTGATATTTGGAAGCCCGTAGTGGGCTACGGTGAAAAAGGAAAAATCCTCAGATGAAATCTGGAAAGAAGCTTTCTGAGAAACTGCTTAGTGTACATCTGTATTTCGTGGATCTCTTTGCTAGCCTTTTTTCTGTGGAATCTGAGAACAGATATTTCGGATCCCTTGGAAGACTACAGGGCCAAAGGAAATATACTCCGATAACAAAGAGAAAGAAGCTTTCTGAGAAACTTCTTTGTGTTCTGTGAAATCATCTCACAGAGTTACAGCTTTCCCCTCAAGGAGCCTTTCTCTTAGACAGTTCTTGTGGAATTGGCAAAGTGATATTTGGAAGCCCATAGAGGGCTAAGGAGAAAAAGGAAATATGCAAAGATGAAATCTGGAAAGAAGCTTTCTGAGAAACTGATTAGTGTCCTGTTAATTCATCTCACAGAGTTACATCTGTATTTCGTGGATCTCTTTTCTAGCCTTATTTCTGTGGAATCTGAGAACAGATACTTCGGATCCATTTGAAGACTATAGGGCCAAAGGAAATATCCTCCGATAACAAAGCGAAAGAAGCTTTCTGAGAAACTTCTTTGTGTTCTGTGAAATCATCTCACAGAGTTACAGCTTTCCCCTCAAGGAGCCTTTCGCTAAGATAGTTCTTGTGGAATTGGCAAAGTGATATTTGGAAGCCCATAGAGGGCTACGGTGAAAAAGGAAATACACTCAGATGAAATCTGGAAAGAAGCTTTCTGAGAAATTGCTTAGTGTTCTGTTAATTCATCTCACAGAGTTACATCTGTATTTCGTGGATCTCTTTGCTAGCCTTATTTCTGTGGAATCTGAGAACTGATATTTCGGATCCCTTTGAAGACTATAGGGCCAAAGGAAATATCCTCCGATAACAAAGAGAAAGAAGCTTTCTGAGAAACTTCTTTGTGTTCTCTGAAATCATCTCACAGAGTTACAACTTTCCCCTCAAGGAGGCTTTCTCTAAGACACTTCTTGTGGAATTGGCAAAGTAATATTTGGAAGCCCATAGAGGGCTATGGTGAAAAAGAAAATATCCTCAGATGAAATCTGGAAAGAAGCTTTCTGAGAAACTGCTTAGTGTTCTGTTAATTGATCTCACAGAGTTACATCTGTATTTCGTGGATCTCTTTGCTAGCCTTATTTCTCTGGAATCTGAGAACAGATATTTCCGATCCCTTGAAGACCACTGGGCCAAAGTAAATATCCTCCGATAACAAAGAGAAAGAAGCTTTCTGAGAAACTTCTTTGTGTTCTGTGAAAGCATCTCACAGAGTTTCAGCATTCCCCTCAAGGAGACTTTCGCTAAGACAGTTCTTGTGGAAATGGCAAAGTGATATTAGGAAGCCCATAGAGGGCTAAGGAGAAAAAGGAAATATGCTCAGATGAAATCTGGAAAGAAGCTTTCTGAGAAACTGCTTAGTGTTCTGTTAATTCACCTCACAGAGTTACATCTGTATTTCGTGGATCTCTTTTCTAGCCTTATTTCTGTGGAATCTGAGAACAGATACTACGGATCCCTTTGAAGACTATAGGGCGAAAGGAAATATCCTCCGATAACAAAGCGAAAGAAGCTTTCTGAGAAACTTCTTTGTGTTCTGTGAAATCATCTCACAGAGTTACAGCTTTCCCCTCAAGGAGCCTTTCGCTAAGATAGTTCTTGTGGAATTGGCAAAGTGATATTTGGAAGCCCATAGAGGGCTATGGTGAAAAATGTAATATCCTCAGATGAAATCTGGAAAGGAGCTTTCTGAGAAACTACTAAGTGTTCTACTAACTCATCTCACAGAGTTACATCTGTATTTCGTGGATCTCCTTGCTAGCCTTATTTCTGTGGAATCTGAGAACAGATATTTCTGATCCCTTTGAAGACTATAGGACCAAAGGAAATATCCTCCGATTACAAAGAGAAAGAAGCTTTCTGAGAAACTTCTTTGTGTTCTGTGAAATCATCTCACAGAGTTACAGCTTTCCCCTCAAGGAGACTTTCACTAAGTTATTTCTTGTGGAATCGGCAAGGTGATATTTGGAAGCCCATAGAGGACTACGGTGAAAAAGAAAATATCCTCAGATGAAATATGGAAAGAAGCTTTCTGAGAAACTGCTTAATGTTCTGTTAATTCATCTCACAGAGTTACATCTGTGTTTCGTGGATCTCTTTGCTAGCCTTTTTTCTGTGGAATCTGAGAACTGATATTTCGGATCCCTTTGAAGACTATAAGGCCAAAGGAAATATCCTCCGATAACAAAGAGAAAGAAGCTTTCTGAGAAACTTCTTTGTGTTCTGTGAAATAATCTCAGAGAGTTACAACTTTCCCCTCTAGGAGCCTTTCTCTAACACAGTTCTTGTGGAATTGGCAAAGTAATATTTGGAAGCCCTTAGAGGGCTATGGTGAAAAAGGAAATATCCTCAGATGAAATCTGGAAAGAAGCTTTGTGAGAAACTGCTTAGTGTTATGTTAATTCATCTCACAGAGTTACATCTGTATTTCGTGGATGTCTTTGCTAGCCTTATTTCTGTGGAATCTGAGAACAGATATTTCCGATCACTTGAAGACCACAGGGCCAAAGGAAATATCCTCCGATAACAAAGAGAAAGAAGGTTTCTGAGAAACTGCTTAGTGTACATCTGTATTTCGTGGATATCTTTGCTATCCTTAGTTCTCTGGAATCTGAGAACAGATATTTCAGATCCCTTTGAAGACTATAGGGCGAAAGGAATTACCTTCCGATAACAAAGAGAAAGAAGCTTTCTGAGAAACTTCATTGTGTTCTGTGAAATCATCTCACAGAGGTACAGCTTTCCCCTCAAGGAGACTTTCGCTAAGACAGTTCTTGTGGAATTGGCAAAATGCTATTTGGAAGCCCATAGAGGGCTGTGGTGAAAAAGGAAATATCCTCAAATGAAATCTGGAAAGAAGCTTTCTTAGAAACTGCTTAGTGTTCTCTTAATTCATCTCACAGAGTTACATCGGTATTTGGTGGATCTCTTTGCTAGCCTTATTTCTGTCAAATCTGAGAACAGATATTTCGGATCCCTTTGAAGACTATAGGGGCAAAGGAAATATCCTCCGATATCAAAGAGAAAGAAGCTTTCTGAAAAACTTCTCTGTGTTCTGTGAAATCATCTCACAGAGTGACAGCTTTCCCCTCAAGGAGCCTTTCGCTAAGACAGTTCTTGCGGAATTGGCAAGTGATATTTGGAAGCCCATAGATGGCTATGGTGAAAAAGGCAATATCCTCAGATGAAATCTGGAAAGAAGTTTTCTGAGTAACTGCTTAGTGTTCTGTTAATTCATCTCACTGAGTTACATCTGTATTTCGTGGATCTCTTTGCTAGCCTTATTTCTGTGGAATCTGAGAACTGATATTTCGGATCCCTTTGAAGACTATAGGGCCAAAGGAAATATCCTCCGATAACAAAGAGACAGAAGCTTTCTTAGAAACTTCTTTGTGTTCTGTGAAAGCATCTCACAGAGTTACAGGTTTCCCCTCAAGGAGCCTTTCGCTAAGACAGTTCTTGTGGAATTGGCAAAGTGATATTTGGAAGCCCACAGAGGGCTCTGGTGAAAAAGGAAATATCCTCAGATGAAATCTGGAAAGAAGCTTTCTGAGAAACTGCTTAGTGTTCTGTTAATTCATCTCACAGTGTTACATCTGTATTTCAGGGATCTCTTTGCTAGCCTTATTTCTGTGGAATCTGCGAACAGATATTTCGGATCCCTTTGAAGACCACAGGGCCAAAGGAAATATCCTCCAGTAACAAAGAGAAAGAAGCTTTCTGAGATACTTCCTTGTGTTCTGTGAAATCATCTCACAGAGTTACAGCTTTCCCCTCAAGGAGCCTTTCTCTAAGACAGTTCTTGTGGAATTTGCAAAGTGATATTTGGAAGCCCGTAGTGGGCTACGGTGAAAAAGGAAAAATCCTCAGATGAAATCTGGAAAGAAGCTTTCTGAGAAACTGCTTAGTGTACATCTGTATTTCGTGGATCTCTTTGCTAGCCTTTTTTCTGTGGAATCTGAGAACAGATATTTCGGATCCCTTGGAAGACTACAGGGCCAAAGGAAATATACTCCGATAACAAAGAGAAAGAAGCTTTCTGAGAAACTTCTTTGTGTTCTGTGAAATCATCTCACAGAGTTACAGCTTTCCCCTCAAGGAGCCTTTCTCTTAGACAGTTCTTGTGGAATTGGCAAAGTGATATTTGGAAGCCCATAGAGGGCTAAGGAGAAAAAGGAAATATGCAAAGATGAAATCTGGAAAGAAGCTTTCTGAGAAACTGATTAGTGTCCTGTTAATTCATCTCACAGAGTTACATCTGTATTTCGTGGATCTCTTTTCTAGCCTTATTTCTGTGGAATCTGAGAACAGATACTTCGGATCCATTTGAAGACTATAGGGCCAAAGGAAATATCCTCCGATAACAAAGCGAAAGAAGCTTTCTGAGAAACTTCTTTGTGTTCTGTGAAATCATCTCACAGAGTTACAGCTTTCCCCTCAAGGAGCCTTTCGCTAAGATAGTTCTTGTGGAATTGGCAAAGTGATATTTGGAAGCCCATAGAGGGCTACGGTGAAAAAGGAAATACACTCAGATGAAATCTGGAAAGAAGCTTTCTGAGAAATTGCTTAGTGTTCTGTTAATTCATCTCACAGAGTTACATCTGTATTTCGTGGATCTCTTTGCTAGCCTTATTTCTGTGGAATCTGAGAACTGATATTTCGGATCCCTTTGAAGACTATAGGGCCAAAGGAAATATCCTCCGATAACAAAGAGAAAGAAGCTTTCTGAGAAACTTCTTTGTGTTCTCTGAAATCATCTCACAGAGTTACAACTTTCCCCTCAAGGAGGCTTTCTCTAAGACACTTCTTGTGGAATTGGCAAAGTAATATTTGGAAGCCCATAGAGGGCTATGGTGAAAAAGAAAATATCCTCAGATGAAATCTGGAAAGAAGCTTTCTGAGAAACTGCTTAGTGTTCTGTTAATTGATCTCACAGAGTTACATCTGTATTTCGTGGATCTCTTTGCTAGCCTTATTTCTCTGGAATCTGAGAACAGATATTTCCGATCCCTTGAAGACCACTGGGCCAAAGTAAATATCCTCCGATAACAAAGAGAAAGAAGCTTTCTGAGAAACTTCTTTGTGTTCTGTGAAAGCATCTCACAGAGTTTCAGCATTCCCCTCAAGGAGACTTTCGCTAAGACAGTTCTTGTGGAAATGGCAAAGTGATATTAGGAAGCCCATAGAGGGCTAAGGAGAAAAAGGAAATATGCTCAGATGAAATCTGGAAAGAAGCTTTCTGAGAAACTGCTTAGTGTTCTGTTAATTCACCTCACAGAGTTACATCTGTATTTCGTGGATCTCTTTTCTAGCCTTATTTCTGTGGAATCTGAGAACAGATACTACGGATCCCTTTGAAGACTATAGGGCGAAAGGAAATATCCTCCGATAACAAAGCGAAAGAAGCTTTCTGAGAAACTTCTTTGTGTTCTGTGAAATCATCTCACAGAGTTACAGCTTTCCCCTCAAGGAGCCTTTCGCTAAGATAGTTCTTGTGGAATTGGCAAAGTGATATTTGGAAGCCCATAGAGGGCTACGGTGAAAAAGGAAATATCCTCAGATGAAATCTGGAAAGAAGCTTTCTGAGAAACTGCTTGGTGTTTTGTTAATTCATTTCACACAGTTACTTCTGTATTTCGTGGATCTCTTTGCTAGCCTTATTTCTGTGGAATCTGAGAACAGATATTTCGGATCCCTTTGAAGACCACAGGGCCAAAGGAAATATCCTCCGATAACAAAGAGAAAGAAGCTTTCTGAGAAACTTCTTTGTGTTCTGTGAAAGCATCTCACAGAGTTACAGCTTTCCCCTCAAGGAGCCTTTCTCTAAGATAGTTCTTGTGGAATTTGCAAAGTGATATTTGGAAGCCCGTAGTGGGATACAGTGAAAAAGGAAATATCCTCAGATGAAATCTGGAAAGAAGCTTTCTGAGAAACTGCTTAGTGTTCCGTTAATTCAACTCACAGAGTTACATCTATATTTCGTGGAACTCTTTGCTAGCCTTATTTCTGTGGAATCTGAGAACTGATATTTCGGATCCCTTGGAAGACTATAGGGCCAAAGGAAATATCCTCCGATAACAAAGAGAAAGAAACTTTCTGAGAAACTTCTTTGTGTTCTGTGAAATCGTCTCACAGAGTTTCAGCATTCCCCTCAAGGAGACTTTCGCTAAGACAGTTCTTGTGGAATTGGCAAAGTGATATTAGGAAGCCCATAGAGGGCTAAGGAGAAAAAGGAAATATGCTCAGATGAAATCTGGAAAGAAGCTTTCTGAGAAACTGATTTGTGTTCTGTTAATTCATCTCACAGAGTTACATCTGTATTTCGTGGATCTCTTTTCTAGCCTTATTTCTGTGGAATCTGAGAACAGATACTTCGGATCCCTTTGAAGACTATAGGGCCCAAGGAAATACCATCCGATAACAAAGAGAGAGAAGCTTTCTGAGAAACTTCTTTGTGTTCTGTGAAATCATCTCACAGAGTTTCAGCATTCCCCTCAAGGAGACTTTCGCTAAGACAGTTCTTGTGGAATTGGCAAAGTGATATTAGGAAGCCCATAGAGGGCTAAGGAGAAAAAGGAAATAAGCTCAGATGAAATCTGGAAAGAAGCTTTCTGAGAAACTGATTAGTGTTCTGTTAATTCATCTCACAGAGTTACATCTCTATTTCGTGGATCTCTTTTCTAGCCTTATTTCTGTGGAATCTGAGAACAGATACTTCGGATCCCTTAGAAGACTATAGGGCCCAAGGAAATATCCTCCGATAACAAAGAGAAAGAAGCTTTCTGAGAAACTTCTTTGTGTTCTGTGAAATCATCTCACAGAGTTTCAGCATTCCCCTCAAGGAGACTTTCGCTAAGACAGTTCTTGTGGAATTGGCAAAGTGATATTAGGAAGCCCATAGAGGGCTAAGGAGAAAAAGGAAATATGCTCAGATGAAATCTGGAAGGAAGCTTTCTCAGAAACTGATTAGTGTTCTGTTAATTCATCTCACAGAGTTACATCTGTATTTCGTGGATCTCTTTTCTAGCCTTATTTCTGTGGAATCTGAGAACAGATACTTCGGATCCCTTTGAAGACTCTAGGGCCAAAGGAAATATCCTCCGATAACAAAGAGAAAGAAGCTTTCTGAGAAACTTCTTTGTGTTCTGTGAAATCATCTCACAGAGTTACAGCTTTCCCCTCAAGGAGACTTTCGCTAAGATAGTTCTTGTGGAATTGGCAAAGTGATATTTGGAAGACCATAGAGGGCTACGATGAAAAAGGAAATATCCTCAGATGAAATCTGGAAAGAAGCTTTCTGAGAAACTGCTTAGTGTTCTGTTTATTCATCTCATACATTTACATCTGTATTTCGTGAATCTCTTAGCTAGCCTTATTTCTCTGGAATCTGAGAACAGATATTTCCGATCCCTTGAAGATCACAGGGCCAAAGGAAATATCCTCCGATAACAAAGAGAAAGAAGCTCTCTGAGAAACTTCTTTGTGTTCTGTGAAATCATCTCCCAGAGTTACAGCTTTCCCCTCCAGGAGACTTTCGCTAAGAAAGTTCTTGTGGAATTGGCAAAGTGATATTTGGAAGCCCATAGAGGGCTATGGAGAAAAAGGAAATATCCTCAGATGAAATCTGGAAAGAAGCTTTCTGAGAAACTGCTTAGTGGTCTGTTAATTCATCTCACAGAGCTACATCTGTATTTCCTGGATCTCTTTGCTAGCCTTTTTTCTGTGGAATCTGAGAACAGATATTTCGGATCCCTTGGAAGACTATAGGGCCAAAGGAAATATCCTCCGATAACAAAGAGAAAGAAGCTTTCTGAGAAACTTCTTTGTGTTCTGTGAAATAATCTCACAGAGTTACCACTTTCCCCTCAAGGAGCCTTTCTCTAAGACAGTTCTTGTGGAATTGGTAATTAATATTTGGAAGCCCATAGAGGGCTATGTTGAAAAAGGAAATATCCTCAGATGAAATCTGGAAAGAAGCTTTCTGAGAAACTGCTTAGTGTTTTGTTAATTCATCTCACAGAGTTACATCTGTATTTCGTGGATATCTTTGCTAGCCTTATTTCTGTGGAATCTGAGAACAGATATTTGCGATAGCTTGAAGACCACAGGGCTAAAGGAAATATCCTCCGATAACAAAGAGAAAGAAGCTTTCTGAGAAACTTCTTTGTGTTCTTTGAAATCATGTCCCAGAGTTACAGCTTTCCCCTCTAGGAGACTTTCGCTAAGACAGTTCTTGTGGAAATGGCAAAGTGATATTTGGAAGCCCATAGAGGGCTATGGAGAAAAAGGAAATATCCTCAGATGAAATCAGGAAAGAAGCTTTCTGAGAAACTTCTTTGTGTTCTGTGAAATCATCTCACAGAGTTACAGCTTTCCCCTCAAGGAGACTTTCGCTAAGACAGTTCTTGTGGAATTGGCAAAGTGATATTTGGAAGCCCATAGATGGCTATGGTGAAAAAGGCAATATCCTCAGATGAAATATGGAAAGAAGCTTTCTGAGAAACTGCTTAGTGTTCTGTTAATTCATCTCACAGAGTTACTTCTGTATTTCGTGGATCACTTTGCTAGCCTTATTTCTGTGGAATCTGAGAACTGATATTTCGGATCCCTTTGAAGACTATAGGGCCAAAGGAAATATCCTCCGATAACAAAGAGAAAGAAGCATTCTGAGAAACTTCTTTGTGTTCTCTGAAATCATCTCACAGAGTTACAGCTTTCCCCTCAGGAGCCTTTCTCTTAGACAGTTCTTTTGGAATTGACAAAGTGATATTTGGAAGCCCATAGAGGGCTTCGGTGAAAAAGGAAGTATCCTCAGAAGAAATCTGGGAAGAAGCTTTCTGAGAAACTGCTTAGTGTTCTGTTAATTCATCTCAGAGAGTTACATCTGTATTTCGTGGACCTCTTTGCTAGCCTTATTTCTGTGGAATCTGAGAACAGATATTTCGGATCCCTTTGAAGACCACAGGGCCGAAGGAAATATCCTCCGATAACAAAGGGAAAGAAGCTTTCTGAGAAAGCTCATTGTGTTCTGTGAAATCATCTCACAGAATTACAGCTTTTGCCTCAAGGAGCCTTTCGCTAATACAATTCTTGTGGAATTTGCAAAGTGATATTTGGAAGCCCATAGAGGGCTAGGGAGAAAAAGGAAATATCCTCAGATGAAATCAGGAAAGAAGCTTTCTGAGAAACTGCTTAGTGGTCTGTTAATTCATCTCACAGAGTTACATCTGTATTTCGTGGATCTCTTTGCTAGCCTTATTTCTGTGGAATCCTAGAACAGATATTTCCGATAGCTTGAAGACCTCAGGGCTAAAGGAAATATCCTCCGATAACAAAGAGAAAGAAGCTTTCTGAGAAACTTCTTTGTGTTCTGTGAAATCATGTCCCAGAGTTACAGCTTTCCCCTCAAGGAGACTTTCGTTAAGACAGTTCTTGTGGAAATGGCAAAGTGATATTTGGTAACCCATAGAGGGCTATGGAGAAAAAGGAAATATCCTCAGATGAAATCAGGAAAGAAGCTTTCTGAGAAACTGCTTAGTGGTCTGTTAATTCATCTCACAGAGTTACATCTGTATTTCTTGGATCTCTTTGCTAGCCTTATTTCTGTGGAATCTGAGAACAGGTATTTCGGATCCCTTTGAAGACTGTAGGGCCAAAGGATCATCCTCCGATAACAAAGACAAAGAAGCTTTCTGAGAAACTTCTTTGTGTTCTGTGAAATCATCTCACAGAGTTACAGTTTTACCCTCAAGGAGCCTTTCTCTAAGACAGTTGTTGTGGAATTTGCAAAGTGATATTTGGAAGCCCGTAGTGGGCTACGGTGAAAAAGGAAAAATCCTCAGATGAAATCTGGAAAGAAGCTTTCTGATAAACTGCTTAGTGTACATCTGTATTTCGTGGATCTCTTTGCTAGCCTTATTTCTCTGGAATCTGAGAACAGATATTTCGGATCCCTTTGAAGACTATATGGCCAAAGGAAATATCCTCTGATAACAAAGAGAAATAATCTTTCTGAGAAACTTCTTTGTGTTCTGTGAAATCATCTCACAGAGTTACAGCTTTCATCTCAAGGAGCCTGTCTCTTAGACAGTTCTTGTGGAATTGGCAAACTGATATTTGGAATCCCCTAGAGGGCTATGGTGAAAAAGGCAATATCCTCAGATGAAATCTGGAAAGAAGCTTTCTGAGAAACTGCTTAGTGTTCTGTTAATTCATCTCACAGAGTTACATCTGTATTTCGTGGATCTCTTTGCTAGCCTTATTTCTGTGGAATCTGAGAACAGATATTTCAGATGCCTTTGAAGACTATAGGGTCAAAGGAAATATCCTCCGATAACAAAGAGAAAGAAGCGTTCTGAGAAACTTCTTTGTGTTCTTTGTAATCATCTCACAGAGTTACAGCTTTCCCCTCAAGGAGACTTTCGCTAAGATAGTTCTTGTGGAATTGGCAAAGTGATATTTGGAAGCCCATAGAGGGCTATGGTGAAAAAGGAAATATCCTCAGATGAAATCTGGAAAGAAGCTTTCTGAGAAACTGCTTAGTGTTCTGTTAATTCATCTCACAGCGTTACATCTGTATTTCGTGGATCTCTTTGCTAGCCTTATTTTTGTGGAATCTGAGAACAGATATTTCGGATCCCTTTGAAGACCACAGGGCCAAAGGAAATATCCTCCGATAACAAAGAGAAAGAAGCTTTCTGAGAAAGTTCGTTGTGTTCTGTGAAATCATCTCACAGAGTTACAGCTTTCCCCTCAAGGAGCCTTTCGCTAAGACAGTTCTTGTGGAATTTGCAAAGTGATATTTCGAATCCCGTAGTGGGCTACGGTGAAAAAGGAAATATCCTCAGATGAAATCTGGAAAGAAGTTGTCTGAGAAACTGCTTAGTGTTCTGTTAATTCATCTCACAGAGTTACATCTGTATTTCGTGGATCTCTTTGCTAGCCTTATTTCTGTGGAATCTGAGAACTGATATTTCGGATCCCTTTGAAGACTATAGGGCCAAAGGAAATATCCTCCGATAACAAAGAGAAAGAAGCTTTCTGAGAAACTTCTTTGTGTTCTCTGAAATCATCTCAAAGAGTTACAGCTTTCCCCTCAGGAGCCTTTCTCTTAGACAGTTCTTGTGGAATTGGCAAAGTGATATTTGGAAGCCCATAGAGGGCTTCGGTGAAAAAGGAAATATCCTCAGAAGAAATCTGGAAAGAAGCTCTCTGAGAAACTGCTTAGTGTTCTGTTAATTCATCTCAGAGAGTTACATCTGTATTTCGTGGATCTCTTTGCTAGCCTTATTTCTGTGGAATCTGAGAACAGATATTTCGGATCCCTTTGAAGACCACAGGGCCGAAGGAAATATCCTCCGATAACAAAGGGAAAGAAGCTTTCTGAGAAAGCTCATTGTGTTCTGTGAAATCATCTCACAGAATTACAGCTTTCGCCTCAAGGAGCCTTTCGCTAAGACAGTTCTTGTGGAATTTGCAAAGTGATATTTGGAAGCCCATAGAGGGCTCTGGTGAAAAAGGCAATATCCTCAGATGAAATCTGGAAAGAAGCTTGCTGAGAAACTCCTTAGTGTTCTGTTAATTCATCTCACAGAGTTACATCTGTATTTCGTGGATCTCTTTGCTAGCCTTATTTCTGTGGAATCTGAGAACAGATATTTCGGATCCGTTTGAAGACTATAGGGCCAAAGGAAATATACTCCAATAACAAAGAGAAAGAAGCTTTCTGAGAAACTTCTTTGTGTTCTGTGAAATCATCTCACAGAGTTACAGCTTTCCTCTCAAGGAGCCTTTCTCTTAGACAGTTCTTGTGGAATTGGCAAAGTGATATTTGGAAGCCCATAGAGGGCTATGGTGAAAAAGGCAATATCCTCAGAAGAAATCTGGAAAGAAGCTGTCTGAGAAACTGCTTAGTGTTCTGTTAATTCATGTCACAGAAATACATCTGTATTTCGTGGATCTCTTTGCTAGCCGCATTTCTGTGGTATCTGAGAACAGATATTTCCGATCCCTCTAAGACCACAGTTCCAAAGGAAATATCCTCCGATAACAAAGAGAAAGAAGCTTGCTGAGGAACTTCTTTGTGTTCTGTGAAATCATCTCACAGAGTTACAGCTTTCCCCTCAAGGAGACTTTCGCTAAGACAGTTCTTGTGGAATTTGCAAAGTGATATTTGGTAGCCCATTGAGGGCTATGGTGAAAAAGGAAATTTCCTCAGATGAAATCTGGAAAGAAGCTTTCTGAGAAACTGCTTAGTGTTCTGTTAATTCATCTCACAGAGTTACATCTGTATTTGGTGGATCTCTTTGCTAGCCTTATTTCTGTGCAATCTGAGAACAGATATTTCGGATCCCTTTGAAGACTATAGGGTCAAAGGAAATATCCTCCGATATCAAAGAGAAAGAAGCTTTCTGAAAAACTTCTTTGTGTTCTGTGAAATCATCTCACAGAGTTACAGGTTTCCCCTCAAGGAGCCTTTCGCTAAGACAGTTCTTGCGGAATTGGCAAGTGATATTTGGAAACCCATAGATGGCTATGGTGAAAAAGGCAATATCCTCAGATGAAATCTGGAAAGAAGCTTTCTGAGAAACTGCTTAGTGTTCTGTTAATTCATCTCACAGAGTTACATCTGTATTTCGTGGATCTCTTAGCTAGCCTTATTTCTGTGGAATCTGAGAACTGATATTTCGGATCCCTTTGAAGACTATAGGGCCAAAGGAAATATCCTCCGATAACAAAGAGAAAGAAGCTTTCTGAGAAACTTCTTTGTGTTCTCTGAAATCATCTCACAGAGTTACAACTTTCCCCTCAAGGAGCCTTTCTCTAAGACAGTTCTTGTGGAATTGGCAAAGTAATATTTGGAAGCCCATAGAGGGCTATGGTGAAAAAGAAAATATCCTCAGATGAAATCTGGAAAGAATCTTTCTGAGAAACTGCTTAGTGTTCTGTTAATTCATCTCACAGAGTTACATCTGTATTTCGTGGATCTCTTTGCTAGCCTTATTTCTCTGGAATCTGAGAACAGATATTTCCGATCCCTTGAAGACCACAGGGCCAAAGGAAATATCATCCGATAACAAAGAGAAAGAAGCTTTCTGAGAAACTTGTTTGGTTCTCTGAAATCATCTCACGGAGTTACAGCTTTCCCCTCAAGGAGACTTTCGCTAAGACAGTTCTTGTGGAATTGGCAAATTGATATTTGGAAACCCATAGAGGGTTATCGAGAAAAAGGAAATATCCTCAGATGAAATCTGGAAAGAAGCTTTCTGAGAAACTGCTTAGTGTTCTGTTAATTCATCTCACAGAGTTACATCTGTATTTCGGGGATCTCTTTGCTAGCCTTATTTCTGTGGAATCTGAGAAAAGATATTTCAGATCCTTTTGAAGACTATAGGGCCAAAGGAAATATCCTCCGATAACAAAGAGAAAGAAGCTTTCTGAGAAACTTCTTTGTGTTCTGTGAAATCATCTCACAGAGTTTCAGCATTCCCCTCAAGGAGACTTTCGCTAAGACAGTTCTTGAGGAATTAGCAAAGTGATATTAGGAAGCCCATAGACGGCTAAGGAGAAAAAGGAAATATGCAAAGATGAAATCTGGAAAGAAGCTTTCTGAGAAACTGATTAGTGTTCTGTTAATTCATCTCACAGAGTTACGTCTGTATTTCGTGGATCTCTTTTCTAGCCTTATTTCTGTGGAATCTGAGAACAGATACTTCGGATCCCTTTGAAGACTATAGGGCCAAAGGAAATATCCTCCGATAACAAAGCGAAAGAAGCATTCTGAGAAACTTCTTTGTGTTCTGTGAAATCATCTCACAGAGTTACAGCTTTCCCCTCAAGGTGCCTTTCGCTAGGATAGTTCTTGTGGAATTGGCAAAGTGATATTTGGAAGCCCATAGAGGGCTACGGTGAAAAAGGAAATATCCTCAGATGAAATCTGGAAAGAAGCTTTCTGAGAAACTGCTTAGTGTTCTGTTAATTCATCTCACAGAGTTACATCTGTATTTCGTGGATCTCTTTGCTAGCCTTATTTCTGTGCAATCTGAGAACAGATATTTCGGATCCCTTTGAAGACTATAGGGCCAAAGGAAATATCCTCCGATATCAAAGAGAAAGAAGCTTTCTGAAAAACTTCTTTGTGTTCTGTGAAATCATCTCACAGAGTGACAGCTTTCCCCTCAAGGAGCCTTTCGCTAAGACAGTTCTTGCGGAATTGGCAAGTGATATTTGGAAACCCATAGATGGCTATGGTGAAAAAGGCAATATCCTCAGATGAAATCTGGAAAGAAGCTTAATGAGAAACTGCTTAGTGTTCTGTTAATTCATCTCACAGGGTTACATCTGTATTTCGTGGATCTCTTTGCTATCCTTATTTCTGTGGAATCTGAGAACTGATATTTCGGATCCCTTTGAAGATTATAGGGCCAAAGGAAATATCCTCCGATAACAAAGAGACAGAAGCTTTCTGAGAAACTTCTTTGTGTTCTGTGAAAGCATCTCACAGAGTTACAGGTTTCCCTCAAGGAGCCTTTCGCTAGGACAGTTCTTGTGGAATTGGCAAAGTGATATTTGGAAGCCCACAGAGAGCTCTGGTGAAAAAGGAAATATCCTCAGATGAAATCTGGAAAGAAGCTTTCTGAGAAACTGCTTAGTGTTCTGTTAATTCGTCTCACAGGGTTACATCTGTATTTCGTGGATCTCTTTGCTAGCCTTATTTCTGTGGAATCTGCGAACAGATATTTCGGATCCCTTTGAAGACCACAGGGCCAAAGGAAATATCCTCCGGTAACAAAGAGAAAGAAGCTTTCTGAGAAACTTCTTTGTGTTCTGTGAAAGCATCTCACAGAGTTACAGCTTTCCCCTCAAGGAACCTTTCTCTAAGACAGTTCTTGTGGAATTTGCAAAGTGATATTTGGAAGCCCGTAGTGGGCTACAGTGAAAAAGGCAATATCCTCAGATGAAATCTGGAAAGAAGCTTTCTGAGAAACTGCTTAGTGTTCTGTTAATTCATCTCACAGAGTTACATCTGTATTTCGTGGATCTCTTTGCTAGCCTTATTTCTGTGGAATCAGAGAACAGATATTTCAGATTCCTTTGAAGACTATAGGGCCAAAGGAAATATCCTCCGATAACAAAGAGAAAGAGGCTTTCTGAGAAACTTCTTTGTGTTCTGTGAAATCATCTCACAGAGTTTCAGCATTCCCCTCAAGGAGACTTTCGCTAAGACAGTTCTTGTGGAATTGGCAAAGTGATATTAGTAAGACCATAGAGGGCTAAGGAGAAAAAGGAAATATGCTCAGATGAAATCTGGAAGGAAGCTTTCTGAGAAACTGATTAGTGTTCTGTTAATTCATCTCACAGAGTTACATCTGTATTGGTGGATCTCTTTTCTAGCCTTCTTTGTGTGGAATCTGAGAACAGATACTTCGGATCCCTTTGAAGACTATAGGGCTCAAGGAAATATCCTCCGATAACAAAGAGAAAGAAGCTTTCTGAGAAACTTCTTTGTGTTCTGTGAAATCATCTCACAGAGTTACAGCTTTCCCCTAAAGAAGCCTTTCGCTAAGACAGTTCTTGTGGAATTGGCAAAGTGATATTTGGAAGCCCATAGAGGGCTATGTGGAAAAAGGAAATATCCTCAGATGAAATCTGGAAAGAAGCTTTCTGAGAAACTGCTTAGTGTTCTGTTAATTCATCTCACAGAGTTACATCTGTATTTCGTGGATCTCTTTGCTAGCCTTATTTCTGTGGAATCTGAGAAAAGATATTTCGGATCCCTTTGAAGACTATTGGGCCAAAGGAAATATCCTCCGATAACAAAGAGAAAGAAGCTTTCAGAGAAACTTCTTTGTGTTCTCTGAAATCATCTCACAGAGTTACAGCTTTCCCCTCAGGAGCCTTTCTCTTAGACAGTTCTTTTGGAATTGGCAAAGTGATATTTGGAAGCCCATAGAGGGCTTCGGTGAAAAAGGAAATATCCTCAGAATAAATCTGGGAAGAAGCTTTCTGAGAAACTGCTTAGTGTTCTGTTAATTCATCTCAGAGAGTTACATCTGTATTTCGTGGACCTCTTTGCTAGCCTTATTTCTGTGGAATCTGAGAACAGATATTTCGGATCCCTTTGAAGACCACAGGGCCGAAGGAAATATCCTCCGATAACAAAGGGAAAGAAGCTTTCTGAGAAAGCTCACTGTGTTCTGTGAAATCATCTCACAGAATTACAGCTTTCGCCTCAAGGAGCCTTTCGCTAAGACAATTCTTGTGGAATTTTCAAAGTGATATTTGGAAGCCCATAGAGGGCTACGGTGAAAAAGGAAATATCCTCAGATGAAATCTGGAAAGAAGCTTTCTGTGAAACTGCTTAGTGTTCTGTTAATTCATCTCACACAGTTACATCTGTATTTCGTGGATCTCTTTGCTAGCCTTATTTCTCTGGAATCTGAGAACAGATATTTCCGATCTCTTGAAGATCACAGGGCCAAAGGAAATATCCTCCGATAACAAAGAGAAAGAAGCTTTCTGAGAAACTTCTTTGTGTTCTGTGAAATCATCTCCCAGAGTTACAGCTTTCCCCTCCAGGAGACTTTCGCTAAGAAAGTTCTTGTGGAATTGGCAAAGTGATATTTGGAAGCCCATAGAGGGCTATGGAGAAAAAGGAAATATCCTCAGATGAAATCTGGAAAGAAGCTTTCTGAGAAACCGCTTAGTGGTCTGTTAATTCATCTCACAGAGCTACATCTGTATTTCGTGGATCTCTTTGCTAGCCTTTTTTCTGTGGAATCTGAGAACAGATATTTCGGATCCCTTGGAATACTATAGGGCCAAAGGAAATATCCTCCGATAACAAAGAGAAAGAAGCTTTCTGAGAAACTTCTTTGTGTTCTGTGAAATAATCTCACAGAGTTACCACTTTCCCCTCAAGGAGCCTTTCTCTAAGACAGTTCTTGTGGAATTGGTAATTAATATTTGGAAGCCCGTAGAGGGCTATGTTGAAAAAGGAAATATCCTCAGATGAAATCTGGAAAGAAGCTTTCTGAGAAACTGCTTAGTGTTCTGTTAATTCATCGCACAGAGTTACATCTGTATTTCGTGGATCTCTTTGCTAGCCTTATTTCTGTGGAATCTGAGAACAGATATTTCCGATAGCTTGAAGACCACAGGGCTAAAGGAAATATCCTCCGATAACAAAGAGAAAGAAGCTTTCTGAGAAACTTCTTTGTGTTCTGTGAAATCATGTCCCAGAGTTACAGCTTTCCCCTCAAGGAGACTTTCGCTAAGACAGTTCTTGTGGAAATGGCAAAGTGATATTGGGAAGCCCACAGAGGGCTATGGAGAAAAAGGAAATATCCTCAGATGAAATCAGGAAAGAAGCTTTCTGAGAAACTGCTTAGTGGTCTGTTAATTCATCTCACAGAGTTACATCTGTATTTCGTGGATCTCTTTGCTAGCCTTATTTCTGTGGAATCTGAGAACAGATATTTCCGATAGCTTGAAGACTACAGGGCTAAAGGAAATATCCTCCGATAACAAAGAGAAAGAAGCTTTCTGAGAAACTTCTTTGTGTTCTGTGAAATCATGTCCCAGAGTTACAGCTTTCCCCTCAAGGAGACTTTCGCTAAGACAGTTCTTGTGGAAATGGCAAAGTGATATTTGGAAGCCCATAGAGGGCTATGGAGAACAAGGAAATATCCTGAGATGAAATCAGGAAAGAAGCTTTCTGAGAAACTGCTTAGTGGTCTGTTAATTCATCTCACAGAGTTACACCTGTATTTCTTGGATCTCTTTGCTAGCCTTATTTCTGTGGAATCTGAGAACAGATATTTCGGATCCCTTTGAAGACTATAGTGCCAAAGGATCATCCTCCGATAACAAAGACAAAGAAGCTTTCTGAGAAACTTCTTTGTGTTCTGTGAAATCATCTCACAGAGTTACAGTTTTCCCCTCAAGGAGCCTTTCTCTAAGACAGTTCTTGTGGAATTTGCAAAGTGATATTTGGAAGCCCGTAGTGGGCTACGGTGAAAAAGGAAAAATCCTCAGATGAAATCTGGAAAGAAGCTTTCTGAGAAACTGCTTAGTGTACATCTGTATTTCGTGGATCTCTTTGCTAGCCTTTTTTCTGTGGAATCTGAGAACAGATATTTCGGATCCCTTGGAAGACTATAGGGCCAAAGGAAATATACTCCGATAACAAAGAGAAAGAGGCTTTCTGAGAAACTTCTTTGTGTTCTGTGAAATCATCTCACAGAGTTACAGCTTTCCCCTCAAGGAGCCTTTCTCTTAGACAGTTCTTGTGGAATTGGCAAAGTGATATTTGGAAGCCCATAGAGGGCTAAGGAGAAAAAGGAAATATGCAAAGATGAAATCTGGAAAGAAGCTTTCTGAGAAACTGATTAGTGTTCTGTTAATTCATCTCACAGAGTTACATCTGTATTTCGTGGATCTCTTTTCTAGCCTTATTTCTGTGGAATCTGAGAACAGATACTTCGGATCCATATGAAGACTATAGGGCCAAAGGAAATATCCTCCGATAACAAAGCGAAAGAAGCTTTCTGAGAAACTTCTTTGTGTTCTGTGAAATCATCTCACAGAGTTACAGCTTTCCCCTCAAGGAGCCTTTCGCTAAGATAGTTCTTGTGGAATTGGCAAAGTGATATTTGGAAGCCCATAGAGGGCTACGGTGAAAAAGGAAATACACTCAGATGAAATCTGGAAAGAAGCTTTCTGAGAAATTGCTTAGTGTTCTGTTAATTCATCTCACAGAGTTACATCTGTATTTCGTGGATCTCTTTGCTAGCCTTATTTCTGTGGAATCTGAGAACTGATATTTCGGATCCCTTTGAAGACTATAGGGCCAAAGGAAATATCCTCCGATAACAAAGAGAAAGAAGCTTTCTGAGAAACTTCTTTGTGTTCTCTGAAATCATCTCACAGAGTTACAACTTTCCCCTCAAGGAGGCTTTCTCTAAGACAGTTGTTGTGGAATTGGCAAAGTAATATTTGGAAGCCCATAGAGGGCTATGGTGAAAAAGAAAATATCCTCAGATGAAATCTGGAAAGAAGCTTTCTGAGAAACTGCTTAGTGTTCTGTTAATTCATCTCACAGAGTTACATCTGTATTTCGTGGATCTCTTTGCTAGCCTTATTTCTCTGGAATCTGAGAACAGATATTTCCGATCCCTTGAAGACCACTGGGCCAAAGTAAATATCCTCCGATAACAAAGAGAAAGAAGCTTTCTGAGAAACTTCTTTGGTTCTGTGAAAACATCTCACGGAGTTACAGCTTTCCCCTCAAGGAGACTTTCGCTAAGACAGTTCTTGTGGAATTGGCAAATTGAAATTTGGAAGACCAAAGAATGTTATCGAGAAAAAGGAAATATCCTCAGATGAAATCTGGAAAGAAGCTTTCTGAGAAACTGCTTAGTGTTCTGTTAATTCATCTCACAGAGTTACATCTGTATTTCGTGGATCTCTTTTCTAGCCTTATTTCTGTGGAATCTGAGAACAGATATTTCGGATCCCTTTGAAGACTATAGGGCCAAAGGAAATATCCTCCGATAACAAAGAGAAAGAAGCTTTCTGAGAAACTTCTTTGTGTTCTGTGAAAGCATCTCACAGAGTTTCAGCATTCCCCTCAAGGAGACTTTCGCTAAGACAGTTCTTGTGGAAATGGCAAAGTGATATTAGGAAGCCCATAGAGGGCTAAGGAGAAAAAGGAAATATGCTCAGATGAAATCTGGAAAGAAGCTTTCTGAGAAACTGCTTAGTGTTCTGTTAATTCACCTCACAGAGTTACATCTGTATTTCGTGGATCTCTTTTCTAGCCTTATTTCTGTGGAATCTGAGAACAGATACTTCGGATCCCTTTGAAGACTATAGGGCGAAAGGAAATATCCTCCGATAACAAAGCGAAAGAAGCTGTCTGAGAAACTTCTTTGTGTTCTGTGAAATCATCTCACAGAGTTACAGCTTTCCCCTCAAGGAGCCTTTCTCTAAGATAGTTCTTGTGGAATTTGCAAAGTGATATTTGGAAGCCCGTAGTGGGATACAGTGAAAAAGGAAATATCCTCAGATGAAATCTGGAAAGAAGCTTTCTGAGAAACTGCTTAGTGTTCCGTTAATTCAACTCACAGAGTTACATCTATATTTCGTGGAACTCTTTGCTAGCCTTATTTCTGTGGAATCTGAGAACTGATATTTCGGATCCCTTGGAAGACTATAGGGCCAAAGGAAATATCCTCCGATAACAAAGAGAAAGAAACTTTCTGAGAAACTTCTTTGTGTTCTGTGAAATCGTCTCACAGAGTTTCAGCATTCCCCTCAAGGAGACTTTCGCTAAGACAGTTCTTGTGGAATTGGCAAAGTGATATTAGGAAGCCCATAGAGGGCTAAGGAGAAAAAGGAAATATGCTCAGATGAAATCTGGAAAGAAGCTTTCTGAGAAACTGATTAGTGTTCTGTTAATTCATCTCACAGAGTTACATCTGTATTTCGTGGATCTCTTTTCTAGCCTTATTTCTGTGGAATCTGAGAACAGATACTTCGGATCCCTTTGAAGACTATAGGGCCCAAGGAAATATCCTCCGATAACAAAGAGAAAGAAGCTTTCTGAGAAACTTCTTTGTGTTCTGTGAAATCATCTCACAGAGTTTCAGCATTCCCCTCAAGGAGACTTTCGCTAAGACAGTTCTTGTGGAATTGGCAAAGTGATATTAGGAAGCCCATAGAGGGCTAAGGAGAAAAAGGAAATATGCTCAGATGAAATCTGGAAAGAAGCTTTCTGAGAAACTGATTAGTGTTCTGTTAATTCATCTCACAGAGTTACATCTGTATTTCGTGGATCTCTTTTCTAGCCTTATTTCTGTGGAATCTGAGAACAGATACTTCGGATCCCTTTGAAGACTATAGGGCCCAAGGAAATATCCTCCGATAACAAAGAGAAAGAAGCTTTCTGAGAAACTTCTTTGTGTTCTGTGAAATCATCTCACAGAGTTTCAGCATTCCCCTCAAGGAGACTTTCGCTAAGACAGTTCTTGTGGAATTGGCAAAGTGATATTAGGAAGCCCATAGAGGGCTAAGGAGAAAAAGGAAATATGCTCAGATGAAATCTGGAAGGAAGCTTTCTGAGAAACTGATTAGTGTTCTGTTAATTCATCTCACAGAGTTACATCTGTATTTCGTGGATCTCTTTTCTAGCCTTATTTCTGTGGAATCTGAGAACAGATACTTCGGATCCCTTTGAAGACTCTAGGGCCAAAGGAAATATAATCCGATAACAAAGAGAAAGAAGCTTTCAGAGAAACTTCTTTGTGTTCTGTGAAATCATCTCACAGAGTTACAGCTTTACCCTCAAGGAGACTTTGGCTAAGATAGTTCTTGTGGAATTGGCAAAGTGATATTTGGAAGCCCATAGAGGGCTATGGTGAAAAAGGAAATATCCTCAGATGAAATCTGGAAAGAAGCTTTCTGAGAAACTGCTTAGTGTTCTGTTTATTCATCTCATACATTTACATCTGTATTTCGTGAATCTCTTAGCTAGCCTAATCTCCGGAATCTGAGAACAGATATTTCCGATCCCTTGAAGATCACAGGGCCAAAGGAAATATCCTCCGATAACAAAGAGAAAGAAGCTTTCTGAGAAACTTCTTTGTGTTCTGTGAAATCATCTCCCAGAGTTACAGCTTTCCCCTCCAGGAGACTTTCGCTAAGAAAGTTCTTGTGGAATTGGCAAAGTGATATTTGGAAGCCCATAGAGGGCTATGGAGAAAAAGGAAATATCCTCAGATGAAATCTGGAAAGAAGCTTTCTGAGAAACTGCTTAGTGGTCTGTTAATTCATCTCACAGAGCTACATATGTATTTCCTGGATCTCTTTGCTAGCCTTTTTTCTGTGGAATCTAAGAACAGATATTTCGGATCCCTTGGAAGACTATAGGGCCAAAGGAAATATCCTCCGATAACAAAGAGAAAGAAGCTTTCTGAGAAACTTCTTTGTGTTCTGTGAAATAATCTCACAGAGTTACAGCTTTCCCCTCAAGGAGCCTTTCTCTAAGACAGTTCTTGTGGAATTGGTAATTAATATTTGGAAGCCCATAGAGGGCTATGTTGAAAAAGGAAATATCCTCAGATGAAATCTGGAAAGAAGCTTTCTGAGAAACTGCTTAGTGTTCTGTTAATTCATCTCACAGAGTTACATCTGTATTTCGTGGATATCTTTGCTAGCCTTATTTCTGTGGAATCTGAGAACAGATATTTCCGATAGCTTGAAGACCACAGGGCTAAAGGAAATATCCTCCGATAACAAAGAGAAAGAAGCTTTCTGAGAAACTTCTTTGTGTTCTTTGAAATCATGTCCCAGAGTTACAGCTTTCCCCTCAAGGAGACTTTCGCTAAGACAGTTCTTGTGGAAATGGCAAAGTGATATTTGGAAGCCCATAGAGGGCTATGGAGAAAAAGGAAATATCCTCAGATGAAATCAGGAAAGAAGCTTTCTGAGAAACTTCTTTGTGTTCTGTGAAATCATCTCACAGAGTTACAGCTTTCGCCTCAAGGAGCCTTTCGCTAAGACAGTTCTTGTGGAATTTGCAAAGTGATATTTGGAAGCCCGTAGTGGGCTACGGTGAAAAAGGAAAAATCCTCAGATGAAATCTGGAAAGAGGCTTTCTGAGAAACTGCTTAGTGTACATCTGTATTTCGTGGATCTCTTTGCTAGCCTTTTTTCTGTGGAATCTGAGAACAGATATTTCGGATCCCTTTGAAGACCACAGGGCCATGGGAAATATCCTCCGATAACAAAGAGAAAGAAGCTTTCTGAGAAAGTTCGTTGTGTTCTGTGAAATCATCTCACAGAGTTACAGCTTTCCCCTCAAGGAGCCTTTCGCTAAGACAGTTCTTGTGGAATTTGCAAAGTGATATTTCGAAGCCCGTAGTGGGCTACGGTGAAAAAGGAAATATCCTCAGATGAAATCTGGAAAGAAGTTGTCTGAGAAACTGCTTAGTGTTCTGTTAATTCATCTCACAGAGTTACATCTGTATTTCGTGGATCTCTTTGCTAGCCTTATTTCTGTGGAATCTGAGAACTGATATTTCGGATCCCTCTGAAGACTATAGGGCCAAAGGAAATATCCTCCGATAACAAAGAGAAAGAAGCTTTCTGAGAAACTTCTTTGTGTTCTCTGAAAGCATCTCCCAGAGTTACAGCTTTCCCCTCAGGAGCCTTTCTATTAGACAGTTCTTGTGGAATTGGCAAAGTGATATTTGGAAGCCCATAGAGGGCTTCGGTGAAAAAGGAAATATCCTCAGAAGAAATCTGGAAAGAAGCTCTCTGAGCAACTGCTTAGTGTTCTGTTAATTCATCTCAGAGAGTTACATCTGTATTTCGTGGATCTCTTTGCTAGCCTTATTTCTGTGGAATCTGAGCACAGATATTTCGGATCCCTTTGAAGACCACAGGGCCGAAGGAAATATCCTCCGATAACAGAGGGAAAGAAGCTTTCTGAGAAAGCTCATTGTGTTCTGTGAAATCATCTCACAGAATTACAGCTTTCGCCTCAAGGAGCCTTTCGCTAAGACAGTTCTTGTGGAATTTGCAAAGTGATATTTGGAAGCCCATAGAGGGCTCTGGTGAAAAAGGCAATATCCTCAGATGAAATCTGGAAAGAAACTTGCTGAGAAACTCCTTAGTGTTCTGTTAATTCATCTCACAGAGTTACATCTGTATTTCGTGGATCTCTTTGCTACGCTTATTTCTGTGCAATCTGAGAACAGATATTTCGGATCCGTTTGAAGACTATAGGGCCAAAGGAAATATACTCCAATAACAAAGAGAAAGAAGCTTTCTGAGAAACTTCTTTGTGTTCTGTGAAATCATCTCACAGAGTTACAGCTTTCCTCTCAAGGAGCCTTTCTCTTAGACAGTTCTTGTGGAATTGGCAAAGTGATATTTGGAAGCCCATAGAGGTCTATGGTGAAAAAGGAAATATCCTCAGAAGAAATCTGGAAAGAAGCTGTCTGAGAAACTGCTTAGTGTTCTGTTAATTCATCTCACAGAATTACATCTGTATTTCGTGGATCTCTTTGCTAGCCTCATTTCTGTGGTATCTGAGAACAGATATTTCCGATCCCTCTAAGACCACAGGGCCAAAGGAAATATCCTCCGATAACAAAGAGAAAGAAGCTTGCTGAGGAACTTCTTTGTGTTCTGTGAAATCATCTCACAGAGTTACAGCTTTCCCCTCAAGGAGACTTTCGCTAAGACAGTTCTTGTGGAATTGGCAAAGTGATATTTGGAAGCCCATTGAGGGCTATGGTGAAAAAGGAAATTTCCTCAGATGAAATCTGGAAAGAAGCTTTCTGAGAAACTGCTTAGTGTTCTGTTAATTCATCTCACAGAGTTACATCTGTATTTGGTGGATCTCTTTGCTAGTCTTATTTCTGTGCAATTTGAGAACAGATATTTCGGATCCCTTTGAAGACTATAGGGTCAAAGGAAATATCCTCCGATATCAAAGAGAAAGAAGCTTTCTGAAAAACTTCTTTGTGTTCTGTGAAATCATCTCACAGAGTTACAGCTTTCCCCTCAAGGAGCCTTTCGCTAAGACACTTCTTGCGGAATTGGCAAGTGATATTTGGAAACCCATAGATGGCTATGGTTAAAAACGCAATATCCTCAGATGAAATCTGGAAAGAAGCTTTCTGAGAAACTGCTTAGTGTTCTGTTAATTCATCTCACAGTGTTACATCTGTATTTCGTGGATCTCTTTGCTTGCCTTATTTCTGTGGAATCTGAGAACTGCTATTTCGGATCCCTTTGAAGACTATAGGGCCAAAGGAAATATCCTCCGATAACAAAGAGAAAGAAGCTTTCTGAGAAACTTCTTTGTGTTCTGTGAAAGCATCTCACAGAGTTACAGGTTTCCCCTCAAGGAGCCTTTCGCTAGGACAGTTCTTGTGGAATTGGCAAAGTGATATTTGGAAGCCCACAGAGAGCTCTGGTGAAAAAGGCAATATCCTCAGATGAAATCTGGAAAGAAGCTTTCTGAGAAACTGCTTAGTGTTCTGTTAATTCATCTCACAGAGTTACATCTGTATTTCGTGGATCTCTTTGCTAGCCTTATTTCTGTGGAATCTGAGAACAGATATTTCAGATTCCTTTGAAGACTATAGGGCCAAAGGAAATATCCTCCGATAACAAAGAGAAAGAAGCTTTCTGAGAAACTTCTTTGTGTTCTGTGAAATCGTCTCACAGAGTTTCAGCATTCCCCTCAAGGAGACTTTCGCTAAGACAGTTCTTGTGGAATTGGCAAAGTGATATTAGTAAGACCATAGAGGGCTAAGGAGAAAAAGGAAATATGCTCAGATGAAATCTGGAAAGAAGCTTTCTGAGAAACTGATTAGTGTTCTGTTAATTCATCTCACAGAGTTACATCTGTATTTGGTGGATCTCTTTTCTAGCCTTCTTTGTGTGGAATCTGAGAACAGATACTTCGGATCCCTTTGAAGACTATAGGGCTCAAGGAAATATCCTCCGATAACAAAGAGAAAGAAGCTTTCTGAGAAACTTCTTTGTGTTCTGTGAAATCATCTCACAGAGTTACAGCTTTCCCCTAAAGAAGCCTTTCGCTAAGACAGTTCTTGTGGAATTGGCAAAGTGATATTTGGAAGCCCATAGAGGGCTATGGTGAAAAAGGAAATATCCTCAGATGAAATCTGGAAAGAAGCTTTCTGAGAAACTGCTTAGTGTTCTGTTAATTCATCTCACAGAGATACATCTGTATTTCGTGGATCTCTTTGCTAGCCTTATTTCTGTGGGATCTGAGAACAGATATTTCCGATCCCTTGAAGATCACAGGGTTAAAGGAAATATCCTCCGATAACTAAGAGAAAGAAGCTTTCTGAGAAACTTCTTTGTGTTCTGTGAAATCATGTCCCAGAGTTACAGCTTTCCCCTCAAGGAGCCTTTCTCTAAGACAGTTCTTGTGGAATTTGCAAAGTGATATTTGGAAGCCCGTAGTGGGCTACGGTGAAAAAGGAAAAATCCTCAGATGAAATCTGGAAAGAAGCTTTCTGAGAAACTGCTTAGTTTACATCTGTATTTCGTGGATCTCTTTGCTAGCCTTATTTCTCTGGAATCTGAGAACAGATATTTCGGATCCCTTTGAAGACTATAGGGACAAAGGAAATACCTTCCGATAACAAAGAGAAAGAAGCTTCCTGAGAAACTTCTTTGTGTTCTGCGACATCATCTCACAGAGTTACAGCTTTCCCCTCAAGGAGCCTTTCGCTATGACAGTTCTTTTGGAATTGGCAAAGTGATATTTGGAAGCCCATAGAGGGCTATGGTGAAAAAGGAAATATCCTCAGATGAAATCTGGAAAGAAGCTTTCTGAGAAACTGCTTAGTGTTCTGTTAATTCATCTCAGAGAGTTACATCTGTATTTCGTGGATCTCTTTGCTAGCCTTATTTCTGTGGAATCTGAGAACAGATATTTCGGATCCCTTTGAAGACCACAGGGCCAAAGGAAATATCCTCCGATAACAAAGAGAAAGAAGCTTTCTGAGAAAGTTCTTTGTGTTCTGTGAAATCATCTCACAGAGTTACAGCTTTCCCCTCAAGGAGGCTTTCACTAAGATAGTTCTTCTGGAATTGGCAAAGTGATATTTGGAATCCCATAGAGGGCTTCGGTGAAAAAGGAAATATCCTCAGATGAAATCTGGAAAGAAGCTTTCTGAGAAACTGTTAGTGTTCTGTTAATTCATCTCACAGAGTTACATCTGTATTTCGTGGATCTCTTAGCTAGCCTTATTTCTGTGGAATCTGAAAACAGATATTTTGGATCCCATTGAAGACCACAGGGCCTAAGGAAATATCCTCCCATAACAAAGAGAAAGAAGCTTTCTGAGAAACTTCTTTGTGTTCTGTGAAATCATCTCACAGAGTTACAGCTTTCCCCTCAAGGAGCCTTTCGCTAAGACAGTTCTTGTGGAATTGGCAAAGTGATATTTGGAAGCCCAGAGAGGACTATGGTCAGAAAGGAAATATCCTCAGATGAAATCTGGAAAGAAGCATTCTGAGAAACTGCTTAGTGTTCTCTTAATTCATCTCACAGAGTTACATCTGTATTTCGGGGATCTCTTTGCTAGCCTTATTTCTGTGCAATCTGAGAACAGATATGTTGGATCCCTTTGAAGACTGTAGGACCAAAGGAAATATCATCCCATAACAAAGAGAAAGAAGCTTTCTGAGAAACTTCTTTGTGTTCTGTGAAATCATCTCACAGAGTTACAGCTTTCCACTAAAGGACACTTTCGCTAAGACAGTTATTGAAGATTGGCAAAGTGATATTTGGAAGCCCTAGAGGGCTATGGTGAAAAAGGAAATATCCTCAGACGAAATCTGGAAAGAAGCTTTCTGAGAAACTGCTTTCTGCTCTGTTAATTCATCTCACGAAGTTACATCTGTATTTCGTGGATCTCTTTGCTAGCCTTATTTCTGTGGAATCTGAGAACAGATATTTCGGATCCCTTTCAAGACTATAGGGCCAAAGGAAATATCCTCCGATAACAAAGAGAAAGAAGCTTTCTGAGAAACTTCTTTGTGTTCTGTGAAATCATCTCACAGAGTTACAGCTTTTCCCTCACGGAGCCTTTCGCTAAGACAGTTCTTTTGAAACTGACAAAGTGATATTTGGAAACCCATAGAATGCTATGGTGAAAAAGAAATATTCTTGGTTGAAATCTGGAAAGAAGCTTTCTGAAAAACTGCTTAGTGTTCTGTTAATTCATCTCACAGTGTTACATCTGTATTTCGTGGATCTCTTTGCTAGCCTTATTTCTGTGGATTCTGAGAACAGATATTTCGGATCCCTTTGAATGCTATAGGGCCAAAGGAAATATCCTCCGATAACAAAGAGAAAGAAGCTTTCTGAGAAACTTCTTTGTGTTCTCTGAAACCATCTCACAGAGTTACAACTTTCACCTCAAGAAGCCTTTCTCTAAGACAGTTCTTGTGGAATTGGCAAAGTAATATTTGGAAGCCCATAGAGGGCTATGGTGAAAAAGAAAATATCCTCATTTGAAATCTGGAAAGAAGCTTTCTGAGAAACTGCTTAGTGTTCTGTTAATTCATCTCACAGAGTTACATCTGTATTTCGTGGATCTCTTTGCTAGGTTTATTTCTGTGGAATCTGAGAACTGATATTTCGGATCCCTTTGAAGACTATAGGGTCAAAGGAAATAACCTCCGATAACAAAGAGAAAGAAGCTTTCTGCGAAACTTCTTTGTGTTCTGTAAAAGCATCTCCCAGAGTTACAGCTTTCCCCTCAAGGAGCATTTCGCTAAGACAGTTCTTGTGGAATTGGCAAAGTGATATTTGGAAGCCCATAGAGGGCTATGGAGAAAAAGGAAATATCCTCAGATGAAATCTGGAAAGAAGCTTTCTGAGAAACTGCTTAGTGGTCTGTTAATTCATCTCACAAAGCTACATCTGTATTTCGTGGATCCCTTTGCTAGCCTCATTTCTGTGGAATCTGAGAACAGATATTTCGGATCCCTTTGAAGACTATAGGGCCAAAGGAAATATCCTCCGATAACAAAAGAAAGAAGCTTTCTGAGAAACTTCTTTGTGTTCTGTGAAATAATCTCACAGAGTTACAAGTTTCCCCTCAAGGAGCCTTTCTATAAGACAGTTCTTGTGGAATTGGTAAAGTAATATTTGGAAGCCCATAGTGGACTATGGTGAAAAAGGAAATATCCTCAGATGAAATCTGGAAAGAAACTTTTTGAGAAACTGCTTAGTGTTCTGTTAATTCATCTCACAGAGTTACATCTGTATTTCGTGGATGTCTTTGCTAACCTTATTTCTGTGGAATCTGAGAACAGATATTTCCGATCCCTTGAAGACCACAGGGCTAAAGGAAATATCCTCCGATAACTAAGAGAAAGAAGCTTTCTGAGAAACTTCTTTGTGTTCTGTGAAATCATGTCCCAGAGTTACAGCTTTCCCCTCAAGGAGACTTTCGCTAAGACAGTTCTTGTGGAATTGGCAAAGTGATATTTGGAAGCCCATAGAGGGCTATGGAGAAAAATGAAATATCCTCAGATGAAATCTGGAAAGAAGCTTTCTGAGAAACTGCTTAGTGGTCTGTTAATTCATCTCACAGAGTTACATCAGTATTTCTTGGATCTCTTTGCTAGCCTTATTTCTGTGGAATCTGAGAACAGATATTTCGGATCCCTTTGAGGACTATAGGGCCAAAGGAATCATCCTCCGATAACAAAGAGAAAGAAGCTTTCTGAGAAACTTCTTTGTGTTCTGTGAAATCTTCTCACAGAGTTACAGCTTTCACCTCAAGGAGCCTTTCTCTAAGACAGTTCTTCTGGAATTTGCAAAGTGATATTTGGAAGCCCGTAGTGGGCTACGGTGAAAAAGGAAAAATCCTCAGATGAAATCTGGAAAGAAGCATTCTGAGAAACTGCTTAGTGTACATCTGTATTTCGTGGATCTCTTTGCTAGCCTTATTTCTCTGGAATCTGAGAACAGATATTTCGGATCCCTTTGAAGACTATAGGGCCAAAGGAAATACCTTCCGATATCAAAGAGAAAGACGCTTCCTGAGAAACTTCTTTGTGTTCTGCGAAATCATCTCACAGAGTTACAGCTTTCCCCTCAAGGAGACTTTCGCTAAGACAGTTCTTGTGAAATTTGCAAAGTGATATTTGGAAGCCCCTAGAGGGCTATGGTGAAAAAGGAAATATCCTCGGTTGAAATATGGAAAGAAGCTCTCTGAGAAATAGCTTAGTGTTCTGTTAATTCATCTCACAGAGTTACATCTGTAATTCGTGGATCTCTTTGGTAGCCTTATTTCTATGGAATCTGAGAACAGATATTTCGGATCCCTTTGAAGACTATAGGGCCAAAGGAAATATCCTCCGATAACAAAGAGAAAGAAACTTTCTGAGAAACTTCTCTGTGTTCTGTGAAATCATCTCAGAGAGTTACAGCTTTCTCCTCAAGGAGCATTTCGCTAAGACAGTTCTTGTGGAATTGGCAAAGTGATATTTGGAAGCCCATTGAGGGCTATGGTGAAAAACGTAATATCCTCAGATGAAATCTGGAAAGAAGCTTTCTGAGAAACTGCTAAGTGTTCTGCTAATTCATCTCACAGAGTTACATCTGTATTTCGTGGATCTCCTTGCTAGCCTTATTTCTGTGGAATCTGCGAACAGATATTTCGGATCCCTTTGAAGACCACAGGGCCAAAGGAAATATCCTCCGATAACAAAGAGAAAGAAGCTTTCTGAGAAACTTCTTTGTGTTTGGTGAAATCATCTCCCAGAGTTACAGCTTTCCCCTCAAGGAGACTTTCGCTAAGACAGATCATGTGGAATTGGCAATTGATATTCGGAAGCCCATAGAGGGCTATAGAGAAAAAGGAAATATCCTCAGATGCAATTTAGAAAGAAGCTTTCTGAGAAACTGCTTAGTGTTCTGTTAATTCATCTCACAGAGTTACATCTGTATTTCGGGGATCTCTTTGCTAGCCTTATTTCTGTGCAATCTGAGAACAGATATGTTGGATCCCTTTGAAGACTGTAGGGCCAAAGGAAATATCCTCCCATAACAAAGAGAAAGAAGCTTTCTGAGAAACTTCTTTGTGTTCTGTGAAATCATCTCACAGAGTTACAGCTTTCCCCTAAAGGATACTTTCGCTAAGACAGTTCTTGAAGAATTGGCAAAGTGATATTTGGAAGCCCTAGAGGGCTATGGTGAAAAAGGAAATATCCTCGGACGACATCTGGAAAGAAGCTTTCTGAGAATCTGCTTTCTGTTCTGTTAATTCCTCTCACAGACTTACATCTGTATTTCGTGGATCTCTTTGCTAGCCTTATTTCTGTGGAATCTGAGAACCGGTATTTGGGATCCCTTTGTAGAATATAGGGCCAAAGGAAATATCCTCCGATAACAAAGAGAAAGGAGATTTCTGAGAAAGTTCTTTGTGTTCTGTGAAATCATCTCACGGAGTTACAGCTTTCCACTCAAGTTGCCTTTCGCTAAGACAGTTCTTGTGGTATAGGCAAAGTGATATTTGGAAGCCCTTAGAAGGCTATGGTGAAAAAGAAATATTCTCGGGTGAAATCTGGAAAGAAGCTTTCTGAAAAACTTCTTAGTGTTCTGTTAATTCATCTCACAGGGTTACATCTGTATTTCGTGGATCTCTTTGCTAGCCTTATTTCTGTGGAATCTGAGAACAGATATTTTGGATCCCACTGATGTCTATAGGGCCAAAGGAAATACCTTCCGATAACAAAGAGAAAGACGCTTTCTGAGAAACTTCGTTGTGTTCTGTGAAATCATCTCACAGAGTTACAGCTTTCCCCTCCAGGAGCCTTTCGCTAAGACAGTACTTGTGGAATTGGCAAAGTGATATTTGGAAGCCCATAGAGGGCTATGGTGAAAAAGGAAATATCCTCAGACGAAATCTGGAAAGAAGCTATCTGAGTAAGTGCTTGGTGTTCTGTTAATTCATCTTACAGAGTTACATCTGTATTTCGTGGATCTCTTTGCTAGCCTTATTTCTGTGGAACCTGAGAACAGATATTTCGGATCCCTTTGAAGGCTATAGGGCCAAAGGAAATATCCTCCGACAACAAAGAGAAAGAAGCTTTCTGAGAAACTGCTTAGTGTTCTGTTAATTCATCTCACAGAATTACATCTGTATTCCGTGGATCTCTTTGCTAGCCTTATTTCTGTGAAATCTCAGAACAGATATTTCGGATCCTTTGAAGACTGTACGGCCAAAGGAAATATCCTCCGACAACAAAAAAAAGAAGCTTTCTGAGAAACTTCTTTGTGTTCTGTGAAATCATCTAACAGAGTGACAGCTTTCCCTCAAGGAGCCTTTCGCTAAGACAGTTCTTGTGGAATTGGCAAAGTGATATTTGGAAGCCCATAGAGGGCTATGGTGAAAAAGGAAATGTCCTCGGTTGAAATCTGGAAAGAAGCTTTCTGAGAAATAGCTTAGTGTTCTGTTAATTCATCTCACAGAGTTACATCTGTATTACGTGGATCTCTTTGCTAGCCTTATTTCTGTGCCATCTGAGAATAGATATGTCGGATCCCTTTGAATACTGTAGGGCCAAAGGAAATACCTTCCGATAACAAAGAGAAAGAAGCTTTCTGAGAAACTTCGTTGTGTTCTGTGAAATCATCTCACAGAGTTACAGCGTTCCCCTCAACGAGACATTCGCTAAAACAGTTCTTGTGGAATTGGCAAAGTGATATTTGGAAGCCCGTAGAGGGCTATGGTGAAAAAGGAAATACCCTCAGATGAAATCTGGAAAGAAGCTTTCTGAGAAACTGCTTAGTGTTCTGTTAATTCACCTCACAGAGTTACATCTGTATTTCGTGGATCTCTTTGCTAGCCTTATTTCTGTGCAATCTGAGAACAGATATGTCGGATCCCTTTGAAGACTGTAGGGCCAAAGGAAATATCCTCCGATAACTAAGAGAAAGAAGCTTTCTGAGAAACATCTTTGTGTTCTGTGAAATCATCTCACAGAGTTACAGCTTCCCACTCAAGGAGCCTTTCGCTAAGACAGTTGTTGTGGAATTGGCAAAGTGATATTTCGATGCCCGTAGTGGGCTACGGTGAAAAAGGAAATATCCTCAGATGAAATCTGGAAAGAAGTTTTCTGAGAAACTGCTTAGTGTTCTCTTAATTCATCTCACAGAGTTAAATCTGTATTTCGGGGATCTCTTTGCTAGCCTTATTTCTGTGCAATCTGAGAACAGATATGTTGGATCCCTTTGAAGACTGTAGGTCCAAAGGAAATATCCTCCCATAACAAAGAGAAAGAAGCTTTCTGAGAAACTTCTTTGTGTTCTGTGAAATCATCTCACAGAGTTACAGCTTTCCCCTAAAGGAGACTTTCGCTAAGACAGTTCTTGAAGAATTGGCAAAGTGATATTTGGAAGCCCTAGAGGGCTATGGTGAAAAAGGAAATATCCTCAGACGACATCTGGAAAGAAGCTTTCTGAGAAACTGCTTTCTGTTCTGTTAATTCATCTCACAGATTTACATCTGTATTTCGTGGATCTCTTTGCTAGCCTTATTTCTGTGGAATCTGAGAACAGATATTGGGGATCCCTTTGTAGAATATAGGGCCAAAGGAAATATCCTCCGATAACAAAGAGAAAGAAGCTTTCTGAGAAAGTTCTTCGTGTTCTGTGAAATCATCTCACGGAGTTATAGCTTTCCACTCAAGGAGCCTTTCGCTAAGACAGTTCTTGTGGAATTGGCAAAGTGATATTTGGAAACCCATAGAGGGCTAGGGAGAAAAAGGAAATATCCTCAGATGAAATCTGGAAAGAAGCTTTCTGAGAAACTGCTTAGTGGTCTGTTAATTCATCTCACAGAGTTACATCTGTATTTCGTGGATCTCTTTGCTAGCCTTATTTCTGTGGAATCTGAGAAGAGATATTTCGCATCCCTTTGAAGACTATAGGGCCAAAGAAATATCCTCCGATAACAAAGAGAAAGAAGCTTTCTGAGAAACTTCTTTGTGTTCTGTGAAATCATCTAACAGAGTTACAGCTTTCCCCTCAAGGAGCCTTTCGCTAAGATATTTCTTGTGGAATTTGCAAAGTGATATTTAGAAGCCGATAGAGGGCTTCGGTGAAAAAGGAAATATCCTCAGATGAAATCTGGAAAGAAGCTTTCTGAGAAACTGCTTAGTGTTCTGTTAATTCATCTCACACAGTTACATCTGTATTTCGTGGATCTCTTTGCTAGCCTTATTTCTGTGGAATCTGAGAAGAGATATTTCGGATCCCTGTGAAGACTATAGGGCCAAATGAAATACCTTCCGATAACAAAGAGAAAGAAGCTTTCTGAAAAACTTCATTGTGTTCTGTGAAATCATCTCACAGAGTTACAGCTTTCCCCTCAAGGAGCCTTTCGCTAAGACAGTTCTTGTGGAATTGGCAAAGCGATATTTGGAAGCCCATAGAGGGCTATTGTGAAAAGGGAAATATCCTCAGATGAAATCTGGAAAGAAGCTTTCTGAGAAACTGCTTAGTGTTCTGTTAATACATCTCAGAGAGTTACGTCTGTATTTCGTGGATCTCTTTGCTAGCCTTATTTCTGTGGAATCTGAGAACAGATATTTCGGATCCCTTTTTAGACTATAGGGCCAAAGGAAATATAATCCGATAACAAAGAGAAAGAAGCTTTCTGAGAAACTTCATTGTGTTCTGTGAAATCATCTCACAGAGTTACAGCTTTCCCCTCAAGGAGCCTTTCGCAAAGACAGTTCTTGTGGAATTGGCAAAGTGATATTTGGAAGCCCATAGAGGGCTACGGTGAAAAAGGAAATATCCTCAGATGAAATCTGGAAAGAAGTTTCTGAGAAACTGCTTAGTGTTCTGTTAATTCATCTCACAGAATTACATCTGTATTTCGTGTATCTCTTTGCTAGCCTTATTTCTGTGGAATCTGAGAACAGATATTTCGGATCCCATTGAAGACTATAGGGCCAAAGGAAATATCCTCCGATAACAAAGAGAAAGAAACTTTCTGAGAAACTTCTTTGTGTTCTGCGCAATCATCTCACAGAGTTAGAGCTTTCCTTCAAAGGAGCCTTTCGCTATGACAGTTCTTGTGGAATTGGCAAAGTGTTATTTGGAAGCCCATAGAGGGCTCTGGTGAAAAAGGAAATATCCTCAGATGAAATCTGGAAAAAAGCTTTCTGAGAAACTGCTTAGTGTTCTGTTAATTCGTCCCTCAGAGTTACATCTGTATTTCGTGGATCTCTTTGCGAGCCTTATTTCTGTGGAATCTGAGAACAGATATTTCCGATCCCTTGAAGAACACAGGACCAAAGGAAATATCCTCCGATAACAAAGAGAAAGAAGGTTTCTGAGAAACTTCTTTGTGTTTGGTGAAATCATCTCACAGATTTACAGCTTTCCCTTCAAGGAGCCTTTCGCTAAGACAGTTCTTGTGGAATTGACAAAGTGATATTTGGAAGCCCATTGAGGGCTATGGTGAAAAATGTAATATCCTCTGATGAATTCTGGAAAGAAGCTTTCTGAGAAACTGCTAAGTGTTCTACTAACTCATCTCACAGAGTTACATCTGTATTTCGTGGATCTCCTTGCTAGCCTTTTTTCTCTGGAATCTGAGAACAGATATTTCGGATCCCTTTGACGACTATAGGGCCAAAGGAAATACCTTCCGATAACAAAGAGAAAGAAGCTTTCTGAAAAACTTCATTGTGTTCTGTGAAATCATCTCACAGAGTTACAGCTTTCCCCTCCAGGAGACATTCACTAAGACAGTTCATGTGGAATTGGCAAAGCGATATTTGGAAGCCCATAGAGGGCTATTGTGAAAAGGGAAATATCCTCACATGAAATCTGGAAAGAAGCTTTCTGAGAAACTGCTTAGTGTTCTGTTAATACATCTCAGAGAGTTACGTCTGTATTTCGTGGATCTCTTTGCTAGCCTTATTTCTGTGGAATCTGAGAACAGATATTTCGGATCCCTTTTTAGACTATAGGGCCAAAAGAAATATCCTCCGATAACAAAGAGAAAGAAGCTTTCTGAGAAACTTCTTTGTGTTCTGTGAAATCATCTCACAGAGTTACAGCTTTTCCCTCAAGGAGCCTTTCGCTAATACAGTTCTTGTGGAATTTGCAAAGTGATATTTGGAAGCCCATAGAGGGCTATGGTGAAAAAGGAAATATCCTCAGATGAAATCTGGAAAGAAGCTTTCCGAGAATCTGCTTAGTGTTCTGTTAATTCATCTCACAGAGTTATATCTGTATTTCGTAGATCTCTTTGCTAGCCTTATTTCTGTGGAATCTGAGAACAGATATTTCGCATCCCTTTGAAGACTATAGGGCCAAAGGAAATATCCTCCGATAACAAAGAGAAAGAAACTTTCTGAGAAACTTCTTTGTGTTCTGTGAAATCATCTCACAGAGTTAGAGCTTTCCTCCAAAGGAGCCTTTCGCTATGAGAGTTCTTGTGGAATTGGCAAAGTGATATTTGGAAGCCCATAGAGGGCTATGGTGAAAAAGGAAATATCCTCAGATGAAATCTGGAAAAAAGCTTTCTGAGAAACTGCTTAGTGTTCTGTTAATTCATCTCAGAGAGTTACATCTGCATTTCGTGGATCTCTTTGCGAGCCTTATTTAGGTGGAATCTGAGAACAGATATTTCCGATCCCTTGAAGAACACGGGGCCAAAGGAAATATCCTCCGATAACAAAGAGAAAGAAGGTTTCTGAGAAACTTCTTTGTGTTCTGTGAAATCATCTCACAGAGTTACAGCTTTCCCCTCAAGGAGCCTTTCGGTAAGACAGTTCTTGTGGAATTGACAAAGTGATATTTGGAAGCCCATTGAGGGCTATGGTGAAAAATGTAATATCCTCAGATGAAATCTGGAAAGAAGCTTTCTGAGAAACTGCTAAGTGTTCTACTAACTCATCTCACAGAGTTACATCTGTATTTCGTGGATCTCCTTGCTAGCCTTATTTCTGTGGAATCTGAGAACAGATATTTCGGATCCCTTTGAAGACTATAGGACCAAAGGAAATATCCTCTGATTACAAAGAGAAAGAAGCTTTCTGAGAAACTTCTTTGTGTTCTGTGAAATCATCTCACAGAGTTACAGCTTTCCCCTCAAGGAGCCTTTCACTAAGTTATTTCTTGTGGAATTGGAAAGGTGATATTTGGAAGCCCATAGAGGACTACGGTGAAAAAGAAAATATCCTCAGATGAAATATGGAAAAAAGCTTTCTGAGAAACTGCTTAATGTTCTGTTAATTCATCTCACAGAGTTACATCTGTGTTTCGTGGATCTCTTTGCTAGCCTTTTTTCTGTGGAATCTGAGAACTGATATTTCGGATCCCTTTGAAGACTATAAGGCCAAAGGAAATATCCTCCGATAAGAAAGAGAAAGAAGCTTTCTGAGAAACTTCTTTGTGTTCTTTGAAATAATCTCACAGAGTTACAACTTTCCCCTCTAGGAGCCTTTCTCTCACACAGTTCTTGTGGAATTGGCAAAGTAATATTTGGAAGCCCTTAGAGGGCTATGGTGAAAAAGGAAATATCCTCAGATGAAATCTGGAAAGAAGCTTTGTGAGAAACTGCTTAGTGTTCTGTTAATTCATCTCACAGAGTTACATCTGTATTTCGTGGATGTCTTTGCTAGCCTTATTTCTGTGGAATCTGAGAACAGATATTTCCGATCACTTGAAGACCACAGGGCCAAAGGAAATATCCTCCGATAACAAAGAGAAAGAAGGTTTCTGAGAAACTGCTTAGTGTACATCTGTATTTCGTGGATCTCTTTGCTATCCTTATTTCTCTGGAATCTGAGAACAGATATTTCAGATCCCTTTGAAGACTATAGGGCCAAAGGAATTACCTTCCGATAACAAAGAGAAAGAAGCTTTCTGAGAAACTTCTTTGTGTTCTGTGAAATCATCTCACAGAGTTACAGCTTTCCCCTCAAGGAGACTTTCGCTAAGACAGTTCTTGTGGAATTGGCAAAATCATATTTGGAAGCCCATAGAGGGCTGTGGTGAAAAAGGAAATATCCTCAAATGAAATCTTGAAAGAAGCTTTCTGATAAACTGCTTAGTGTTCTGTTAATACATCTCACAGAGTTACGTCTGTATTTCGTGGATCTCTTTGCTAGCCTTATTTCTGTGGAATCTGAGAACAGATATTTCCGATCCCTTGAAGACCACAGGGCCAAAGGAAATATCCTTCGATAACAAAGACAACGAAGCTTTCTGAGAAACTTCTATGTGTTCTGTGAAATCATCTCACAGAGTTACAGCTTTCCCCTCAAGGAGCCTTTCGCTAAGACAGTTCTTGTGGAATTGGCAAAGTGATATTTGGAAGCCCATAGAAGGCTATTGAGAAATAGGAAATATCCTCAGATGAAATCTGGAAAGAAGCTTTCTGAGAAACTGCTTAGTGGTCTGTTAATTCATCTCACAGAGTTACATCTGTATTTCGTGAATCTCTTTGCTAGCCTTATTTCTGTGGAATCTGAGAACAGATATTTCGGATCCCTTTGAAGACTACAGGGCCAAAGGAAATATCCTCCGATAACTAAGAGAAAGAAGCTTTCTGAGAAACTTCCTTGTGATCTGTGAAATCATCTCACAGAGTTACAGCTTTCCCCTCAAGGAGCCTTTCGCTAAGACAGTTCTTCTGGAATTTGCAAAGTGATATTTCGAAGCCCGTAGTGGGCTACGGTGAAAAAGGAAATATCCTCAGATGAAATCTGAAAAGAAGTTTTCTGAGAAACTGCTTAGTGTTCTGTTAATTCGTCTCGCAGAGTTACATCTGTATTTCGTGGATCTCTTTGCTAGCCTTATTTCTGTGGAATCTGAGAACAGATATTTCGGATCCCTATGTAGAATATAGGGCCAAAGGAAATATCCTCCGATAACAAAGAGGAAGAAGCTTTCTGAGAAACTTCTTTGTGTTCTGTGAAATCATCTCACAGAGTAACAGCTTTCCCCTCAAGGAGACTTTCTCTTAGGCAGTTCTTGTGGAATTGGCAAAGTGATATTTGGAAGCCCATAGAGGGCTATGGAGAAAAAGGAAATATCCTCAGATGAAATCTGGAAAGAAGCTTTCTGAGAAACTGCTTAGTGTTCTGTTAATTCATCTCACAGAGTTTCATCTGTATTTCGTGGATCTCTTTGCTAGGCTAATTTCTGTGGAATCTGAGAACAGATATTTCCGATCCCTTGAAGACCACAGGGCCAAAGGAAATATCCTCCGATAACAAAGAGAACAAAGCTTTCTGAGAAACTTCTATGGTTCTGTGAAATCATCTCACAGAGTTACCGCTTTCCCCTCAAGGAGCCTTTCGCTAAGACAGTTCTTGTGGAATTGGCAAAGTGATATTTGGAAGCCCATAGAGGGCTCTGGTGAAAAAGGAAATATCCTCAGATGAAATCTGGAAAAAAGCTTTCTGAGAAACTGCTTAGTGTTCTGTTAATTCATCTCACAGAGTTACATCTGCATTTCGTGGTTCTCTTTGCGAGCCTTATTTCTGTGGAATCTGAGAACAGATATTTCCGATCCCTTGAAGAACACAGGGCCAAAGGAAATATCCTCCGATAACAAAGAGAAAGAAGCTTTCTGAGAAACTTCTTTGTTTTCTGTGAAATCATCTCACAGAGTTACAGCTTTCCCCTCAAGGAGCCTTTCGCTAAGACAGTTCTTGTTGAATTGACAAAGTGATATTTGGAAGCCCATTGAGGGCTATGGTGAAAAATGTAATATCCTCAGATGAAATCTGGAAAGAAGCTTTCTGAGAAACTGCTTAATGTTCTGTTAATTCATCTCACAGAGTTACATCTGTGTTTCGTGGATCTCTTTGCTAGCCTTTTTTCTGTGGAATCTGAGAACTGATATTTCGGATCCCTTTGAAGACTATAAGGCCAAAGGAAATATCCTCCGATAACAAAGAGAAAGAAGCTTTCTGAGAAACTTCTTTGTGTTCTTTGAAATAATCTCACAGAGTTACAACTTTCCCCTCTAGGAGCCTTTCTCTAACACAGTTCTTGTGGAATTGGCAAAGTAATATTTGGAAGCCCTTAGAGGGCTATGGTGAAAAAGGAAATATCCTCAGATGATATCTGGAAAGAAGCTTTGTGAGAAACTGCTTAGTGTTCTGTTAATTCATCTCACAGAGTTACAAATGTATTTCGTGGATGTCTTTGCCAGCCTTATTTCTGTGGAATCTGAGAACAGATATTTCCGATCACTTGAAGACCACAGGTCCAAAGGAAATATCCTCCGATAACAAAGAGAAAGAAGGTTTCTGAGAAACTGCTTCGTGTACATCTGTATTTCGTGGATCTCTTTGCTATCCTTATTTCTCTGGAATCTGAGAACAGATATTTCAGATCCCTTTGAAGACTATAGGGCCAAAGAAATTACCTTCCGATAACAAAGAGAAAGAAGCTTTCTGAGAAACTTCATTGTGTTCTGTGAAATCATCTCACAGAGTTACAGCTGTCCCCTCAAGGAGACTTTCGCTAAGACAGTTCTTGTGGAATTGGCAAAATGATATTTGGAAGCCCATAGAGGGCTGTGGTGAACAAGGAAATATCCTCAAATGAAATCTTGAAAGAAGCTTTCTGATAAACTGCTTAGTGTTCTGTTAATACATCTCACAGAGTTACGTCTGTATTTCGTGGATCTCTTTGCTAGCCTTATTTCTGTGGAATCTGAGAACAGATATTTCCGATCCCTTGAAGACCACAGGGCCAAAGGAAATATCAACCGATAACAAAGACAACGAAGCTTTCTGAGAAACTTCTATGTGTTCTGTGAAATCATCTCACAGAGTTACAGCTTTCCCCTCAAGGAGCCTTTCGCTAAGACAGTTCTTGTGGAATTGGCAAAGTGATATTTGGAAGCCCTTTGAGGGCTGTGGTGTAAAAGGTAATTTCCTCAGATGAAATCTGGAAAGAAGCTTTCTGAGAAACTGCTAAGTGTTCTGCTAATTAATCTCACAGAGTTACATCAGTATTTCCTGGATCTCCTTGCTAGCCTTATTTCTGTGGAATCTGCGAACAGATATTTCTGATCCCTTTGAAGACCACAGGGCCAAAGGAAATATCCTCCGATAACAAAGAGAAAGAAGGTTTCTGAGAAACTTCTTTGTGTTTGGTGAAATCATCTCCCAGAGTTACAGCTTTCCCCTCAAGGAGACTTTCGCTAAGACAGTTCTTGTGGAATTGGAAAAGTGATATTTGGAAGCCCATAGAAGGCTATGGAGAAATAGGAAATATCCTCAGATGAAATCTGGAAAGAAGCTTTCTGAGAAACTGCTTAGTGGTCTGTTAATTCATCTCACAGAGTTACATCTGTATTTCGTGAATCTCTTTGCTAGCCTTATTTCTGTGGAATCTGAGAACAGATATTTCGGATCCCTTTGAAGACTACAGGGCCAAAGGAAATATCCTCCGATAACTAAGAGAAAGAAGCTTTCTGAGAAACTTACTTATGATCTGTGAAATCATCTCACAGAGTTACAGCTTTCCCCTCAAGGAGCCTTTCGCTAAGACAGTTCTTCTGGAATTTGCAAAGTGATATTTCGAAGCCCGTAGTGGGCTACTGTGAAAAACGAAATATCCTCAGATGAAATCTGAAAAGAAGTTTTCTGAGAAACTGCTTAGTGTTCTGTTAATTCGTCTCGCAGAGTTACATCTGTATTTCGTGGATCTCTTTGCTAGCCTTATTTCTGTGGAATCTGAGAACAGATATTTCCGATCCCTTTGAAGACCACAGGGCCAAAAGAAATATCCTCCGATATCAAAGAGAAAGAAGCTTTCTGAGAAAGTTCGTTGAGTTCTGTGAAATCATCTCACAGAGATACAGCTTTCCCCTCAAGGAGCCTTACAGTAAGACAGTTCTTGTGGAATTTGCAAAGTGATATTTGGAAGCCCGTAGTGGGCTACGGTGAAAAAGGAAATATCCTCAGATGAAATCTGGAAAGAAGTTTTCTGAGAAACTGCTTAGTGTTCTGTTAATTCATCTCTCAGAGTTACATCTGTATTTCGTGGATCTCTTTGCTAGACTTATTTCTGTGGAATCTGAGAAGAGATATTTCGGATCCCTTTGAAGACTATAGGGCCAAAGGAAATATTCTCTGATAACAAAGAGAAAGAAGCTTTCTGAGAAACTTCTTTGTGTTCTGTGAAATCATATCACAGAGTTACTGCTTTCCCCTCAAGGAGAATTTCTCTTAGACAGTTCTTGTGGAATTGGCAATGTGATATTTGGAAGCCCATAGAGGGCTATGCTGAAAAAGGCAATATCCTCAGATGAAATCTGGAAAGAAGCTGTCTGAGAAACTGCTTAGTGTTCTGTTAATTCATCTCACAGAATTACATCTGTATTTCGTGGATCTCTTTGCTAGCCTTATTTCTGTGGTATCTGAGAACAGATATTTCCGATCCCTGTAAGACCACAGGGCCAAAGGAAATATCCTCCGATAACAAAGAGAAAGAAGCTTTCTGAGAAACGTCTTTGTGTTCTGTGAAATCATCTCAAAGAGTTACAGCTTTCCCCTCAAGGAGACTTTCGCTAAGAGAGTTCTTGTGGAATTGGCAAAGTGATATTTGGAATCCCATAGAGGGCTACGGTGAAAAAGGAAATATCCTCAGATGAAATCTGGAAAGAAGCTTTCTGAGAAACTGCTTAGTGTTCTGTTAATTCATCTCACAGAGTTACATCTGTATTTCGTGGATCTCTTTGCTAGCCTCATTTCTGTGGAATCTTAGAACAGATATTTCGGATCCCTTTGAAGACCACAGGGCCAAAGGAAATATCCTCCGATAACAAAGAGAAAGAAGCTTTCTGAGAAAGTTCGTTGTGTTCCGTGAAATCATCTCACAGCGTTACAGCTTTCCCCTATAGGGGCCTTTCACTAAGACAGTTCTTGTGGAATTTGCAAAGTGATATTTCGAGGCCCGTAGTGGGCTACGGTGAAAAAGGAAATATCCTCAGATGTAATCTGGAAAGAAGTTTTCTGAGAAACTGCTTAGTGTTCTGTTAATTCACCTCACAGAGTTACATCTGTATTTCGTGGATCTCTTTGCTAGCCTTATTTCTGTGGAATATGAGAACAGATATTTCCGATCCCTCTAAGCCCAGAGGGCCAAAGGAAATATCCTCCGATAACAAAGAGAAAGAAGTTTGCTGAGGAACTTCTTTGTGTTCTGTGAAATAATCTCACAGAGTTACAGCTTTCCCCTCAAGGAGCCTTTCGCTAAGACAGTTCTTGTGGAATTGACAAAGTGATATTTGGAAGCCCACTGAGGGCTATGGTGAAAAAGGAAATTTCCTCAGATGAAATCTGGAAAGAAGCTTTCTGAGAAACTGCTTAGTGTTCTCTTAATTCATCTCACAGAGTTACATCGGTATTTCGTGGATCTCTTTGCTAGCCTTATTTCTGTGGAATCTGCGAACAGATATTTCGGATCCCTTTGAAGACCACAGGGCCAAAGGAAATATCCTCCAGTAACAAAGAGAAAGAAGCTTTCTGAGAAACTTCCTTGTGTTCTGTGAAATCATCTCACAGAGTTACAGCTTTCCCCTCAAGGAGACTTTGGCTAAGACAGTTCTTGTGGAATTGGGAAAGTGATATTCGGAAGCCCATTGAAGGCTATGGTGAAGAAGGTAATATCCTCAGAGGAAATCTGGAAAGAAGCTTTCTGAGAAACTGCTAAGTGTTCTGCTAATTCATATCACAGAGATCCATCTGTATTTCGTGGATCTCTTTGCTAGCCTTATTTGTGTGGAATCTGAGAACAGATATTTCGGATCATTTGAAGACTATAGAGCCAAAGGAAATATCCTCCGATAACAAAGAGAAAGAAGCTTTCTGAGAAACTTCTTTGTGTTCTGTGAAATCATCTCACAGAGTTACAGCTTTCCCTTCAAGGAGCCTTTCGCTAAGACAGTTCACGTGGAATTGGCAAAGTGATATTTGGAAGTCCGTAGTGGGCTACGGTGAAAAAGGGAAATATCCTCAGAAGAAATCTGGAAAGAAGCTTTCTGAGAAACTGCTTAGTGTTCTGTTAATTGATTTCACAGAGTTACAGATGTACCCTCAAGGAGCCTTTCTCTAAGACAGTCCTTGTGGAATTTGCAAAGTGATATTTGGAAGCCCGTAGTCGGCTACGGTGAAAAAGGAAAAATCCTCAGATGAAATCTGGAAAGAAGCTTTCTGAGAAACTGCTTAGTGTACATCTGTATTTCGTGGATCTCTTTGCTAGCCTTATTTCTCTGGAATCTGAGAACAGATATTTCGGATCCCTTTGAAGACTATAGGGCCAAAGGAAATATCCTCTGATAACAAAGAGAAATAATCTTTCTGAGAAACTTCTTTGTGTTCTGTGAAATCATCTCACAGAGTTCCAGCTTTCATCTCATGGAGCCTTTCTCTTAGACAGTTCTTGTGGAATTGGCAAAGTGATATTTGGAATCCCCTAGAGGGCTATGGTGAAAAAGGAAATATCCTCAGATGAAATCTGGAAAGAAGCTTGCTGAGAAACTGCTTAGTGTTCTGTTAATTCATCTAACAGTGTTACATCTGTATTTCGTGGATCTCTTTGCTAGCCTTATTTCTGTGGAATCTGAGAACTGATATTTCGGATCCCTTTGAAGACTATAGGGCCAAAGGAAATATCCTCCGATAACAAAGAGAAATAAGCTTTCTGAGAAACTTCTTTGTGTTCTCTGAAATCATCTCACAGAGTTACAACTTTCCCCTCAAGGAGGCTTCTCTAAGACAGTTCTTGTGGAATTTGCAAAGTAATATTTGGAAGCCCATAGAGGGCTATGGTGAAAAAGAAAATATCCTCAGATGAAATCTGGAAAGAAGCTTTCTGAAAACTGCTTAGTGTTCTGTTAATTCATCTCACAGAGATACATCTGTATTTCGCGGATCTCTTTGCTAGCCTTATTTCTCTGGAATCTGAGAACAGATATTTCCGATCCCTTGAAGACCACAGGGCCAAAGTAAATATCCTCCGATAACAAAGAGAAAGAAGCTTTCTGAGAAACTTCTTTGGTTCTGTGAAATCATCTCACGGAGTTACAGCTTTCCCCTCAAGGAGACTTTCGCTAAGACAGTTCTTGTGGTATTGGCAAATTGATATTTGGAAGACCATAGAGGGTTATCGAGAAAAAGGAAATATCCTCAGATGAAATCTGGAAAGAAGATTTCTGAGAAACTGCTTAGTGTTCTGTTAATTCATCTCACAGAGTTACATCTGTATTTCGTGGATCTCTTTGCTAGCCTTATTTCTGTGGAATCTGAGAACAGATATTTCGGATCCCTTTGAAGACTATAGGGCGAAAGGAAATATCCTCCGATAACAAAGAGAAAGAAGCTTTCTGAGAAACTTCTTTGTATTCTGTGAAAGCATCTCACAGAGATTCAGCATTCCCCTCAAGGAGACTTTCGCTAAGACAGTTCTTGTGGAAATGGCAAAGTGATATTAGGAAGCCCATAGAGGGCTAAGGAGAAAAAGGAAATATGCTCAGATGAAATCTGGAAAGAAGCATTCTGAGAAACTGCTTAGTGTTCTGTTAATTCACCTCACAGAGTTACATCTGTATTTCGTGGATCTCTTTTCTAGCCTTATTTCTGTGGAATCTGAGAACAGATACTTCGGATCCCTTTGAAGACTATAGGGCCAAAGGAAATATCCTCCGATAACAAAGCGAAAGAAGCTTTCTGAGAAACTTCTTTGTGTTCTGTGAAATCACCTCACAGAGTTACAGCTTTCCCCTCAAGGAGCCTTTCGCTAAGATAGTTCTTGTGGAATTGGCAAAGTGATATTTGGAAGCCCATAGACGGCTACGGTGAAAAAGGAAATATCCTCAGATGAAATCTGGAAAGAAGCTTTCTGAGAAACTGCTTGGTGTTCTGTTAATTCATTTCACACAGTTACTTCTGTATTTCCTGGATCTCTTTGCTAGCCTTATTTCTGTGGAATCTGAGAACAGATATTTCGGATCCCTGTGAAGACCACAGGGCCAAAGGAAATATCCTCCGATAACAAAGAGAAAAAGCTTTCTGAGAAACTTCTTTGTGTTCTGTGAAATCATCTCACAGAGTTTCAGCATTCCCCTCAAGGAGACTTTCGCTAAGACAGTTCTTGTGGAATTGGCAAAGTGATATTAGGAAGCCCATAGAGGGCTAAGGAGAAAAAGGAAATATGCAAAGATGAAATCTGGAAAGAAGCTTTCTGAGAAACTGATTAGTGTTCTGTTAATTCATCTCACAGAGTTACATCTGTATTACGTGGATCTCTTTTCTAGCCTTATTTCTGTGGAATCTGAGAACAGATACTTCGGATCCCTTTGAAGACTATAGGGCCAAAGGAAATATCCTCCGATAACAAAGCGAAAGAAGCTTTCTGAGAAACTTCTTTGTGTTCTGTGAAATCATCTCACAGAGTTACAGCTTTCCCCTCAAGGAGCCTTTGGCTAAGATAGTTCTTGTGGAATTGGCAAAGTGATATTTGGAAGCCCATAGAGGGCTACGCTGAAAAAGGAAATACCCTCAGATGAAATCTGGAAAGAAGCTTTCTGAGAAATTGCTTAGTGTTCTGTTAATTCATCTCACAGAGTTACATCTGTATTTCGTGGATCTCTTTGCTAGCCTTATTTCTGTGGAATCTGAGAACTGATATTTCGGATCCCTTTGAAGACTATAGGGCCAAAGGAAATATCCTCCGATAACAAACAGAAAGAAGCTTTCTGAGAAACTTCTTTGTGTTCTCTGAAATCATCTCACAGAGTTACAGCTTTTCCCTCAAGGAGGCTTTCTCTAAGACAGTTCTTGTGGAATTGGCAAAGTAATATTTGGAAGCCCATAGAGGGCTATGGTGAAAAAGAAAATATCCTCAGATGAAATCTGGAAAGAAGCTTTCTGAGAAACTGCTTAGTGTTCTGTTAATTCATCTCACAGAGTTACATCTGTATTTCGTGGATCTCTTTGCTACCCTTATTTCTCTGGAATCTGAGAACAGATATTTCGGATCCCTTTGAAGACCACAGGGCCAAAGGAAATATCCTCCGATAACAAAGAGAAAGAAGCTTTCTGAGAAACTTCTTTGTGTTCTGTGAAAGCATCTCACAGAGTTACAGCTTTCCCCTCAAGGAGCCTTTCTCTAAGATAGTTCTTGTGGAATTTGCAAAGTGATATTTGGAAGCCCGTAGTGGGATACAGTGAAAAAGGAAATATCCTCAGATGAAATCTGGAAAGAAGCTTTCTGAGAAACTGCTTAGTGTTCTGTTAATTCGTCTCACAGAGTTACATCTGTATTTCGTGGAACTCTTTGCTAGCCTTATTTCTGTGGAATCTGAGAACTGATATTTCGGATCCCTTGGAAGACTATAGGGCCAAAGGAAATATCCTCCGATAACAAAGAGAAAGAAGCTTTCTGAGAAACTTCTTTGTGTTCTGTGAAATCGTCTCACAGAGTTTCAGCATTCCCCTCAAGGAGACTTTCGCTAAGACAGTTCTTGTGGAATTGGCAAAGTGATATTAGGAAGCCCATAGAGGGCTAAATAGAAAAAGGAAATATGCTCAGATGAAATCTGGAAAGAAGCTTTCTGAGAAACTGATTAGTGTTCTGTTAATTCATTCACAGAGTTACATCTGTATTTCGTGGATCTCTTTTCTAGCCTTATTTCTGTGGAATCTGAGAACAGATACTTCGGATCCCTTTGAAGACTATAGGGCCCAAGGAAATATCCTCCGATAACAAAGAGAAAGAAGCTTTCTGAGAAACTTCTTTGTGTTCTGTGAAATCATCTCACAGAGTTTCAGCATTCCCCTCAAGGAGACTTTCGCTAAGACAGTTCTTGTGGAATTGACAAAGTGATATTAGGAAGCCCATAGAGGGCTAAGGAGAAAAAGGAAATATGCTCAGATGAATTCTAGAAAGAAGCTTTCTGAGAAACTGATTAGTGTTCTGTTAATTCATGTCACAGAGTTACATCTGTATTTCGTGGATCTCTTTTCTAGCCTTATTTCTGTGGAATCTGAGAACAGATACTTCGGATCCCTTTGAAGACTATAGGGCCCAAGGAAATATCCTCCGATAACAAAGAGAAAGAAGCTTTCTGAGAAACTTCTTTGTGTTCTGTGAAATCATCTCACAGAGTTTCAGCATTCCCCTCAAGGAGACTTTCGCTAAGACAGTTCTTGTGGAATTGGCAAAGTGATATTAGGAAGCCCATAGAGGGCTAAGGAGAAAAAGGAAATATGCTCAGATGAAATCTGGAAAGAAGCTTTCTGAGAAACTGATTAGTGTTCTGTTAATTCATCTCACAGAGTTACATCTCTATTTCGTGGATCTCTTTTCTAGCCTTATTTCTGTGGAATCTGAGAACAGATACTTCGGATCCCTTTAAAGACTCTAGGGCCAAAGGAAATATCCTCCGATAACAAAGAGAAAGAAGCTTTCTGAGAAACTTCATTGTGTTCTGTGAAATCATCTCACAGAGTTACAGCTTTCCCCTCAAGGAGCCTTTCGCTAAGATAGTTCTTGTGGAATTGGCAAAGTGATATTTGGAAGACCATAGAGGGCTACGATGAAAAAGGAAATATCCTCAGATGAAATCTGGAAAGAAGCTTTCTCAGAAACTGCTTAGTGTTCTGTTAATTCATCTCATACATTTACATCTGTATTTCGTGGATCTCTTAGCTAGCCTTATTTCTCTGGAATCTGAGAACAGATATTTCCGATCCCTTGAAGATCACAGGGCCAAAGGAAATATCCTCCGATAACAAAGAGAAAGAAGCTTTCTGAGAAACTTCCTTGTGTTCTGTGAAATCATCTCCCAGAGTTACAGCTTTCCCCTCCAGGAGACTTTCGCTAAGAAAGTTCTTGTGGAATTGGCAAAGTGATATTTGGAAGCCCTTAGAGGGCTATGGAGAAAAAGGAAATATCCTCAGATGAAATCTGGAAAGAAGCTTTCTGAGAAACTGCTTAGTGGTCTGTTAATTCATCTCACAGAGCTACATCTGTATTTCGTGGATCTCTTTGCTAGCCTTTTTTCTGTGGAATCTGAGAACAGATATTTCGGATCCCTTTGAAGACTATAGGGCCAAAGGAAATATCCTCCGATAACAAAGAGAAAGAAGCTTTCTGAGAAACTTCTCTGTGTTCTGTGAAATAATCTCACAGAGTTACAACTTTCCCCTCAAGGAGCCTTTCTCTAAGACAGTTCTTGTGGAATTGGTAATTAATATTTGGAAGCCCATAGAGGGCTATGTTGAAAAAGGAAATATCCTCAGATGAAATCTGGAAAGAAGCTTTCTGAGAAACTGCTTAGTGTTCTGTTAATTCATCTCACAGAGTTACATCTGTATTTCGTGGATCTCTTTGCTAGCCTTATTTCTGTGGAATCTGAGAACAGATATTTCCGATAGCTTGAAGACCACAGGGCTAAAGGAAATATCCTCCGATAACAAAGAGAAAGAAGCTTTCTGAGAAACTTCTTTGTGTTCTTTGAAATCATGTCCCAGAGTTACAGCTTTCCCCTCAAGGCGACTTTCGCTAAGACAGTTCTTGTGGACCTGGCAAAGTGATATTTGGAAGCCCATAGAGGGCTATGGAGAAAAAGGAAATATCCTCAGATGAAATCAGGAAAGAAGCTTTCTGAGAAACTGCTTAGTGTTCTGTTAATTCATCTCACAGAGTTACATCTGTATTTCTTGGATCTCTTTGCTAGCCTTATTTCTGTGGAATCTGAGAACAGATATTTCGGATCCCTTTGAAGACTATAGGGCCAAAGGATCATCCTCCGATAACAAAGACAAAGAAGCTTTCTGAGAAACTTCTTTGTGTTCTGTGAAATCATCTCACAGAGTTACAGCTTTCCCCTCAAGGAGCCTTTCTCTAAGACAGTTCTTGTGGAATTTGCAAAGTGATATTTGGAAGCCCGTAGTGGGCTACGGTGAAAAAGGAAAAATCCTCAGATGAAATCTGGAAAGAAGCTTTCTGAGAAACTGCTTAGTGTACATCTGTATTTCGTGGATCTCTTTGCTAGCCTTTTTTCTGTGGAATCTGAGAACAGATATTTCGGATCCCTTGGAAGACTATAGGGCCAAAGGAAATATACTCCGATAACAAAGAGAAAGAAGCTTTCTGAGAAACTTCTTTGTGTTCTGTGAAATCATCTCACAGAGTTACAGCTTTCCCCTCAAGGAGCCTTTCTCTTAGACAGTTCTTGTGGAATTGGCAAAGTGATATTTGGAAGCCCATAGAGGGCTATGGTGAAAAAGGCAATATCCTCAGATGAAATCTGGAAAGAAGCTGTCTGAGAAACTGCTTAGTGTTCTGTTAATTCATTTCACAGAATTACATCTGTATTTCGTGGATCTCTTTGCTAGCCTTATTTCTGTAGAATCTGAGAACAGATATTTCCGATCCCTTGAAGACCACAGGCCAAAGTAAGTATCCTCCGATAACAAAGAGAAAGAAGCTTTCTGAGAAACTTCTTTGGTTCTGTGAAATCATCTCACGGAGTTACAGCTTTCATCTCAAGGAGCCTTTCTCTTAGACAGTTCTTGTGGAATTGGCAAAGTGATATTTGGAATCCCCTAGAGGGCTATGGTGAAAAAGGCAATATCCTCAGATGAAATCTGGAAAGAAGCTTTCTGAGAAACTGCTTAGTGTTCTGTTAATTCATCTCACAGAGTTACATCTGTATTTCGTGGATCTCTTTGCTAGCCTTATTTCTGTGGAATCTGAGAACAGATATTTCAGATCCCTTTGAAGACTATAGGGTCAAAGGAAATATCCTCAGATAACAAAGAGAAAGAAGCTTTCTGAGAAACTTCTTTGTGTTCTTTGAAATCATCTCACAGAGTTACAGCTTTCCCCTCAAGGAGACTTTCGCTAAGATAGTTCTTCTGGAATTGGCAAAGTGATATTTGGAAGCCCATAGAGGGCTACGGTGAAAAAGGAAATATCCTCAGATGAAATCTGGAAAGAAGCTTTCTGAGAAACTGCTTAGTGTTCTGTTAATTCATCTCACAGCGTTACATCTGTATTTCGTGGATCTCTTTGCTAGCCTTATTTCTGTGGAATCTGAGAACAGATATTTCGGATCCCTTTGAAGACCACAGGGCCAAAGGAAATATCGTCTGATAACAAAGAGAAAGAAGCTTTCTGAGAAAGTTCGTTGTGTTCTGTGAAATCATCTCACAGAGTTACAGCTTTCCCCTCAAGGAGCCTTTCGCTAAGACAGTTCTTGTGGAATTTGCAAAGTGATATTTCGAAGCCCGTAGTGGGCTACGGTGAAAAAGGAAATATCCTCAGATGAAATCTAGAAAGAAGTTGTCTGAGAAACTGCTTAGTGTTCTGTTAATTCATCTCACAGAGTTACATCTGTATTTCGTGGATCTCTTTGCTAGCCTTATTTCTGTGGAATCTGAGAACTGATATTTCGGATCCCTTTGAAGACTATAGGGCCAAAGGAAATATCCTCCGATAACAAAGAGAAAGAAGCTTTCTGAGAAACTTCTTTGTGTTCTCTGAAATCATCTCACAGAGTTACAGCTTTCCCCTCAGGAGCCTTTCTCTTAGACAGTTCTTGTGGAATTGGCAAAGTGATATTTGGAAGCCCATAGAGGGCTTCGGTGAAAAAGGAAATATCCTCAGAAGAAATCTGGAAAGAAGCTTTCTGAGAAACTGCTTAGTGTTCTGTTAATTCATCTCAGAGAGTTACATCTGTATTTCGTGGATCTCTTTGCTAGCCTTATTTCTGTGGAATCTGAGAACAGATATTTCGGATCCCTTTGAAGACCACAGGGCCGAAGGAAATATCCTCCGATAACAAAGGGAAAGAAGCTTTCTGAGAAAGCTCATTGTGTTCTGTGAAATCATCTCACAGAATTACAGCTTTCGCCTCAAGGAGCCTTTCGCTAAGACAGTTCTTGTGGAATTTGCAAAGTGATATTTGGAAGCCCATAGAGGGCTCTGGTGAAAAAGGCAATATCCTCAGATGAAATCTGGAAAGAAGCTTGCTGAGAAACTCCATAGTGTTCTGTTAATTCATCTCACAGAGTTACATCTGTATTTCGTGGATCTCTTTGCTAGCCTTATTTCTGTGGAATCTGATAACAGATATTTCGGATCCGTTTGAAGACTATAGGGCCAAAGGAAATATACTCCAATAACAAAGAGAAAGAAGCTTTCTGAGAAACTTCTTTGTGTTCTGTGAAATCATCTCACAGAGTTACAGCTTTCCTCTCAAGGAGCCTTTCTCTTAGACAGTTCTTGTGGAATTGGCAAAGTGATATTTGGAAGCCCATAGAGGGCTATGGTGAAAAAGGCAATATCCTCAGAAGAAATCTGGAAAGAAGCTGTCTGAGAAACTGCTTAGTGTTCTGTTAATTCATCTCACAGAATTACATCTGTATTTCGTGGATCTCTTTGCTAGCCTCATTTCTCTGGTATCTGAGAACAGATATTTCCGATCCCTCTAAGACCAAGGGCCAAAGGAAATATCCTCCGATAACAAAGAGAAAGAAGCTTGCTGAGGAACTTCTTTGTGTTCTGTGAAATCATCTCACAGAGTTACAGCTTTCCCCTCAAGGAGACTTTCGCTAAGACAGTTCTTGTGGAATTGGCAAAGTGATATTTGGAAGCCCATTGAGGGCTATGGTGAAAAAGGAAATTTCCTCAGATGAAATCTGGAAAGAAGCTTTCTGAGAAACTGCTTAGTGTTCTGTTAATTCATCTCACAGAGTTACATCTGTATTTGGTGGATCTCTTTGCTAGCCTTATTTCTGTGCAATCTGAGAACAGATATTTCGGATCCCTTTGAAGACTATAGGGTCAAAGGAAATATCCTCCGATATCAAAGAGAAAGAAGCTTTCTGAAAAACTTCTTTGTTTTCTGTGAAATCATCTCACAGAGTTACAGCTTTCCCCTCAAGGAGCCTTTCGCTAAGACAGTTCTTGCGGAATTGGCAAGTGATATTTGGAAACCCATAGATGGCTATGGTGAAAAAGGCAATATCCTCAGATGAAATCTGGAAAGAAGCTTTCTGAGAAACTGCTTAGTGTTCTGTTAATTCATCTCACAGTGTTACATCTGTATTTCGTGGATCTCTTTGCTTGCCTTATTTCTGTGGAATTTGAGAACTGATATTTCGGATCCCTTTGAAGATTATAGGGCCAAAGGAAATATCCTCCGATAACAAAGAGACAGAAGCTTTCTGAGAAACTTCTTTGTGTTCTGTGAAAGCATCTCACTGAGTTACAGGTTTCCCCTCAAGGAGCCTTTCGCTAAGACAGTTCTTGTGGAATTGGCAAAGTGATATTTGGAAGCCCACAGAGGGCTCTGGTGAAAAAGGAAATATCCTCAGATGAAATCTGGAAAGAAGCTTTCTGAGAAACTGCTTAGTGTTCTGTTAATTCATCTCACAGTGTTACATCTGTATTTCGTGGATCTCTTTGCTAGCCTTATTTCTGTGGAATCTGCGAACAGATATTTCGGATCCCTTTGAAGACCACAGGGCCAAAGGAAATATCCTCTGGTAACAAAGAGAAAGAAGCTTTCTGAGAAACTTCTTTGTGTTCTGTGAAAGCATCTCACAGAGTTACAGCTTTCCCCTCAAGGAGCCTTTCTCTAAGACAGTTCTTGTGGAATTTGCAAAGTGATATTTGGAAGCCCGTAGTGGGCTACAGTGAAAAAGGAAATATCCTCAGATGAAATCTGGAAAGAAGCTTTCTGAGAAACTGCTTAGTGTTCTGTTAATTCATCTCACAGAGTTACATCTGTATTTCGTGGATCTCTTAGCTAGCCTTATTGCTGTGGAATCTGAGAACTGATATTTCGGATCCCTTTGAAGACTATAGGGCCAAAGGAAATATCCTCCGATAACAAAAGAAAGAAGCTTTCTGAGAAATTTCTTTGTGTTCTCTGAAATCATCTCACAGAGTTACAACTTTCCCCTCAAGGAGACTTTCTCTAAGACAGTTCTTGTGGAATTGGCAAAGTAATATTTGGAAGCCCATAGAGGGCTATGGTGAAAAAGAAAATATCCTCAGATGAAATCTGGAAAGAAGCTTTCTGAGAAACTGCCTAGTGTTCTGTTAATTCATCTCACAGAGTTACATCTGTATTTCGTGGATCTCTTTGCTAGCCTTATTTCTCTGGAATCTGAGAACAGATATTTCCGATCCCTTGAAGACCACAGGGCCAAAGGAAATATCATCCGATAACAAAGAGAAAGAAGCTTTCTGAGAAACTTCTTTGGTTCTCTGAAATCATCTCACGGAGTTACAGCTTTCCCCTCAAGGTGACATTCGCTAAGACAGTTCTTGTGGAATTGGCAAATTGATATTTGGAAGCCCATAGAGGGTTATCGAGAAAAAGGAAATATCCTCAGATGAAATCTGGAAAGAAGCTTTCTGAGAAACTGCTTAGTGTTCTGTTAATTGATCTCACAGAGTTACAGATGTACCCTCAAGGAGCCTTTCTCTAAGACAGTCCTTGTGGAATTTGCAAAGTGATATTTGGAAGCCCGTAGTCGGCTACGGTGAAAAAGGAAAAATCCTCAGATGAAATCTGGAAAGAAGCTTTCTGAGAAACTGCTTAGTGTACATCTGTATTTCGTGGATCACTTTGCTAGCCTTATTTCTCTGGAATCTGAGAACAGATATTTCGGATCCCTTTGAAGACTATAGGGCCAAAGGAAATATCCTCTGATAACAAAGAGAAATAATCTTTCTGAGAAACTTCTTTGTGTTCTGTGAAATCATCCCACAGAGTTACAGCTTTCATCTCATGGAGCCTTTCTCTTAGACAGTTCTTGTGGAATTGGCAAAGTGATATTTGGAATCCCCTAGAGGGCTATGGTGAAAAAGGAAATATCCTCAGATGAAATCTGGAAAGAAGCTTGCTGAGAAACTGCTTAGTGTTCTGTTAATTCATCTAACAGTGTTACATCTGTATTTCGTGGATCTCTTTGCTAGCCTTATTTCTGTGGAATCTGAGAACTGATATTTCGGATCCCTTTGAAGACTATAGGGCCAAAGGAAATATCCTCCGATAACAAAGAGAAAGAAGCTTTCTGAGAAACTTCTTTGTGTTCTGTGAAAGCATCTCACAGAGTTTCAGCATTCCCCTCAAGGAGACTTTCGCTAAGACAGTTCTTGTGGAAATGGCAAAGTGATATTAGGAAGCCCATAGAGGGCTAAGGAGAAAAAGGAAATATGCTCAGATGAAATCTGGAAAGAAGCTTTCTGAGAAACTGCTTAGTGTTCTGTTAATTCACCTCACAGAGTTACATCTGTATTTCGTGGATCTCTTTTCTAGCCTTATTTCTGTGGAATCTGAGAACAGATACTTCGGATCCCTTTGAAGACTATAGGGCCAAAGGAAATATCCTCCGATAACAAAGCGAAAGAAGCTTTCTGAGAAACTTCTTTGTGTTCTGTGAAATCATCTCACAGAGTTACAGCTTTCCCCTCAAGGAGCCTTTCGCTAAGATAGTTCTTGTGGAATTGGCAAAGTGATATTTGGAAGCCCATAGACGGCTACGGTGAAAAAGGAAATATCCTCAGATGAAATCTGGAAAGAAGCTTTCTGAGAAACTGCTTGGTGTTCTGTTAATTCATTTCACACAGTTACTTCTGTATTTCCTGGATCTCTTTGCTAGCCTTATTTCTGTGGAATCTGAAAACAGATATTTCGGATCCCTGTGAAGACCGCAGGGCCAAAGGAAATATCCTCCGATAACAAAGAGAAAAAAGCTTTCTGAGAAACTTCTTTGTGTTCTGTGAAATCATCTCACAGAGTTTCAGCATTCCATTCAAGGAGACTTTCGCTAAGACAGTTCTTGTGGAATTGGCAAAGTGAGATTAGGAAGCCCATAGAGGGCTAAGGAGAAAAAGGAAATATGCAAAGATGAAATCTGGAAAGAAGCTTTCTGAGAAACTGATTAGTGTTCTGTTAATTCATCTCACAGAGTTACATCTGTATTACGTGGATCTCTTTTCTAGCCTTATTTCTGTGGAATCTGAGAACAGATACTTCGGATCCCTTTGAAGACTATAGGGCCAAAGGAAATATCCTCCGATAACAAAGCGAAAGAAGCTTTCTGAGAAACTTCTTTGTGTTCTGTGAAATCATCTCACAGAGTTACAGCTTTCCCCTCAAGGAGCCTTTGGCTAAGATAGTTCTTGTGGAATTTGCAAAGTGATATTTGGAAGCCCATAGAGGGCTACGCTGAAAAAGGAAATACCCTCAGATGAAATCTGGAAAGAAGCTTTCTGAGAAATTGCTCAGTGTTCTGTTAATTCATCTCACAGAGTTACATCTGTATTTCGTGGATCACTTTGCTAGCCTTATTTCTGTGGAATCTGAGAACTGATATTTCGGATCCCTTTGAAGACTATAGGGCCAAAGGAAATATCCTCCGATAACAAACAGAAAGAAGCTTTCTGAGAAACTTCTTTGTGTTCTCTGAAATCATCTCACAGAGTTACAACTTTCCCCTCAAGGAGGCTTTCTCTAAGACAGTTCTTGTGGAATTGGCAAAGTAATATTTGGAAGCCCATAGAGGGCTATGGTGAAAAAGAAAATATCCTCAGATGAAATCTGGAAAGAAGCTTTCTGAGAAACTGCTTAGTGTTCTGTTAATTCATCTCACAGAGTTACATCTGTATTTCGTGGATCTCTTTGCTAGCCTTATTTCTCTGGAATCTGAGAACAGATATTTCCGATCCCTTGAAGACCACAGGCCAAAGTAAGTATCCTCCGATAACAAAGAGAAAGAAGCTTTCTGAGAAACTTCTTTGGTTCTGTGAAATCATCTCACGGAGTTACAGCTTTCCCCTCAAGGAGACCTTCGCTAAGACAGTTCTTGTGGAATTGGCAAATTGATATTTGGAAGACCATAGAGGGTTATCGAGAAAAAGGAAATATCCTCAGATGAAATCTGGAAAGAAGCTTTCTGAGAAACTGCTTAGTGTTCTGTTAATTCATCTCACAGAGTTACATCTGTATTTCGTGGATCTCTTTGCTAGCCTTATTTCTGTGGAATCTGAGAACAGATATTTCGGATCCCTTTGAAGACTATAGGGCCAAAGGAAATATCCTCCGATAACAAAGAGAAAGAAGCTTTCTGAGAAACTTCTTTGTGTTCTGTGAAAGCATCTCACAGAGTTTCAGCATTCCCCTCAAGGAGACTTTCGCTAAGACAGTTCTTGTGGAAATGGCAAAGTGATATTAGGAAGCCCATAGAGGGCTAAGGAGAAAAAGGAAATATGCTCAGATGAAATCTGGAAAGAAGCTTTCTGAGAAACTGCTTAGTGTTCTGTTAATTCACCTCACAGAGTTACATCTGTATTTCCTGGATCTCTTTTCTAGCCTTATTTCTGTGGAATCTGAGAACAGATACTTCGGATCCCTTTGAAGACTATAGGGCCAAAGGAAATATCCTCCGATAACAAAGCGAAAGAAGCTTTCTGAGAAACTTCTTTGTGTTCTGTGAAATCATCTCACAGAGTTACAGCTTTCCCCTCAAGGAGCCTTTCGCTAAGATAGTTCTTGTGGAATTGGCAAAGTGATATTTGGAAGCCCATAGAGGGCTACGGTGAAAAAGGAAATATCCTCAGATGAAATATGGAAAGAAGCTTTCTGAGAAACTGCTTGGTGTTTTGTTAATTCATTTCACACAGTTACTTCTGTATTTCGTGGATCTCTTTGCTAGCCTTATTTCTGTGGAATCTGAGAACAGATATTTCGGATCCCTTTGAAGACCACAGGGCCAAAGGAAATATCCTCCGATAACAAAGAGAAAGAAGCTTTCTGAGAAACTTCTTTGTGTTCTGTGAAAGCATCTCACAGAGTTACAGCTTTCCCCTCAAGGAGCCTTTCTCTAAGATAGTTCTTGTGGAATTTGCAAAGTGATATTTGGAAGCCCGTAGTGGGATACAGTGAAAAAGGAAATATCCCCAGATGAAATCTGGAAAGAAGCTTTCTGAGAAACTGCTTAGTGTTCTGTTAATTCGTCTCACAGAGTTACATCTGTATTTCGTGGAACTCTTTGCTAGCCTTATTTCTGTGGAATCTGAGAACTGATATTTCGGATCCCTTGGAAGACTATAGGGCCAAAGGAAATATCCTCCGATAACAAAGAGAAAGAAGCTTTCTGAGAAACTTCTTTGTGTTCTGTGAAATCGTCTCACAGAGTTTCAGCATTCCCCTCAAGGAGACTTTCGCTAAGACAGTTCTTGTGGAATTGGCAAAGTGATATTAGGAAGCCCATAGAGGGCTAAGGAGAAAAAGGAAATATGCTCAGATGAAATCTGGAAAGAAGCTTTCTGAGAAACTGATTAGTGTTCTGTTAATTCATTCACAGAGTTACATCTGTATTTCGTGGATCTCTTTTCTAGCCTTATTTCTGTGGAATCTGAGAACAGATACTTCGGATCCCTTTGAAGACTATAGGGCCCAAGGAAATATCCTCCGATAACAAAGAGAAAGAAGCTTTCTGAGAAACTTCTTTGTGTTCTGTGAAATCATCTCACAGAGTTTCAGCATTCCCCTCAAGGAGACTTTCGCTAAGACAGTTCTTGTGGAATTGACAAAGTGATATTAGGAAGCCCATAGAGGGCTAAGGAGAAAAAGGAAATATGCTCAGATGAAATCTGGAAAGAAGCTTTCTGAGAAACTGATTAGTGTTCTGTTAATTCATCTCACAGAGTTACATCTGTATTTCCTGGATCTCTTTTCTAGCCTTATTTCTGTGGAATCTGAGAACAGATACTTCGGATCCCTTTGAAGACTATAGGGCCCAAGGAAATATCCTCCGATAACAAAGAGAAAGAAGCTTTCTGAGAAACTTCTTTGTGTTCTGTGAAATCATCTCACAGAGTTTCAGCATTCCCCTCAAGGAGACTTTCGCTAAGACAGTTCTTGTGGAATTGGCAAAGTGATATTAGGAAGCCCATAGAGGGCTTCGGTGAAAAAGGAAATATCCTCAGAAGAAATCTGGAAAGAAGCTTTCTGAGAAACTGCTTAGTGTTCTGTTAATTCATCTCAGAGAGTTACATCTGTATTTCGTGGATCTCTTTGCTAGCCTTATTTCTGTGGAATCTGAGAACAGATATTTCGGATCCCTTTGAAGACCACAGGGCCGAAGGAAATATCCTCCGATAACAAAGGGAAACAAGCTTTCTGAGAAAGCTCATTGTGTTCTGTGAAATCATCTCACAGAATTACAGCTTTCGCCTCAAGGAGCCTTTCGCTAAGACAGTTCTTGTGGAATTTGCAAAGTGATATTTGGAAGCCCATAGAGGGCTCTGGTGAAAAAGGCAATATCCTCAGATGAAATCTGGAAAGAAGCTTGCTGAGAAACTCCATAGTGTTCTGTTAATTCATCTCACAGAGTTACATCTGTATTTCGTGGATCTCTTTGCTAGCCTTATTTCTGTGGAATCTGAGAACAGATATTTCGGATCCGTTTGAAGACTATAGGGCCAAAGGAAATATACTCCAATAACAAAGAGAAAGAAGCTTTCTGAGAAACTTCTTTGTGTTCTGTGAAATCATCTCACAGAGTTACAGCTTTCCTCTCAAGGAGCCTTTCTCTTAGACAGTTCTTGTGGAATTGGCAAAGTGATATTTGGAATCCCATAGAGGGCTATGGTGAAAAAGGCAATATCCTCAGAAGAAATCTGGAAAGAAGCTGTCTGAGAAACTGCTTAGTGTTCTGTTAATTCATCTCACAGAATTACATCTGTATTTCGTGGATCTCTTTGCTAGCCTCATTTCTCTGGTATCTGAGAACAGATATTTCCGATCCCTCTAAGACCAAGGGCCAAAGGAAATATCCTCCGATAACAAAGAGAAAGAAGCTTGCTGAGGAACTTCTTTGTGTTCTGTGAAATCATCTCACAGAGTTACAGCTTTCCCCTCAAGGAGACTTTCGCTAAGACAGTTCTTGTGGAATTGGCAAAGTGATATTTGGAAGCCCATTGTGGGCTATGGTGAAAAAGGAAATTTCCTCAGATGAAATCTGGAAAGAAGCTTTCTGAGAAACTGCTTAGTGTTCTGTTAATTCATCTCACAGGGTTACATCTGTATTTGGTGGATCTCTTTGCTAGCCTTATTTCTGTGGAATTTGAGAACTGATATTTCGGATCCCTTTGAAGATTATAGGGCCAAAGGAAATATCCTCCGATAACAAAGAGACAGAAGCTTTCTGAGAAACTTCTTTGTGTTCTGTGAAAGCATCTCACAGAGTTACAGGTTTCCCTTCAAGGAGCCTTTCGCTAAGACAGTTCTTGTGGAATTGGCAAAGTGATATTTGGAAGCCCACAGAGGGCTCTGGTGAAAAAGGAAATATCCTCAGATGAAATCTGGAAAGAAGCTTTCTGAGAAACTGCTTAGTGTTCTGTTAATTCATCTCACAGTGTTACATCTGTATTTCGTGGATCTCTTTGCTAGCCTTATTTCTGTGGAATCTGCGAACAGACATTTCGGATCCCTTTGAAGACCACAGGGCCAAAGGAAATATCCTCTGGTAACAAAGAGAAAGAAGCTTTCTGAGAAACTTCTTTGTGTTCTGTGAAAGCATCTCACAGAGTTACAGCTTTCCCCTCAAGGAGCCTTTCTCTAAGACAGTTCTTGTGGAATTTGCAAAGTGATATTTGGAAGCCCGTAGTGGGCTACAGTGAAAAAGGAAATATCCTCAGATGAAATCTGGAAAGAAGCTTTCTGAGAAACTGCTTAGTGTTCTGTTAATTCATCTCACAGAGTTACATCTGTATTTCGTGGATCTCTTAGCTAGCCTTATTGCTGTGGAATCTGAGAACTGATATTTCGGATCCCTTTGAAGACTATAGGGCCAAAGGAAATATCCTCCGATAACAAAAGAAAGAAGCTTTCTGAGAAATTTCTTTGTGTTCTCTGAAATCATCTCACAGAGTTACAACTTTCCCCTCAAGGAGACTTTCTCTAAGACAGTTCTTGTGGAATTGGCAAAGTAATATTTGGAAGCCCATAGAGGGCTATGGTGAAAAAGAAAATATCCTCAGATGAAATCTGGAAAGAAGCTTTCTGAGAAACTGCCTAGTGTTCTGTTAATTCATCTCACAGAGTTACATCTGTATTTCGTGGATCTCTTTGCTAGCCTTATTTCTCTTTAATCTGAGAACAGATATTTCCGATCCCTTGAAGACCACAGGGTCAAAGGAAATATCATCCGATAACAAAGAGAAAGAAGCTTTCTGAGAAACTTCTTTGGTTCTCTGAAATCATCTCACGGAGTTACAGCTTTCCCCTCAAGGTGACATTCGCTAAGACAGTTCTTGTGGAATTGGCAAATTGATATTTGGAAGCCCATAGAGGGTTATCGAGAAAAAGGAAATATCCTCAGATGAAATCTGGAAAGAAGCTTTCTGAGAAACTGCTTAGTGGTCTGTTAATTCATCTCACAGAGTTACATCTGTGTTTCGTGGATCTCTTTGCTAGCCTTATTTCTGTGGAATCTGAGAACAGATATTTCGGATCCCTTTGAAGACTATAGGGCCAAAGGAAATATCCTCCGATAACAAAGAGAAAGAAGCTTTCTGAGAAACTTCTTTGTGTTCTGTGAAATCATCTCACAGAGTTTCAGCATTCCCCTCAAGGAGACTTTTGCTAAGACAGTTCTTGAGGAATTAGCAAAGTGATATTAGGAAGCCCATAGAGGGCTAAGGAGAAAAAGGAAATATGCAAAGATGAAATCTGGAAAGAAGCTTTCTGAGAAACTGATTAGTGTTCTGTTAATTCATCTCACAGAGTTACATCTGTATTTCGTGGATCTCTTTTCTAGCCTTATTTCTGTGGTATCTGAGAACGGATACTTCGGATCCCTTTGAAGACTATAGGGCCAAAGGAAATATCCTCCGATAACAAAGCGAAAGAAGCTTTCTGAGAAACTTCTTTGTGTTCTGTGAAATCATCTCACAGAGTTACAGCTTTCCCCTCAAGGAGCCTTTCGCTAAGATAGTTCTTGTGGAATTGGCAAAGTGATATTTGGAAGCCCATAGAGGGCTACGGTGAAAAAGGAAATATCCTCAGATGAAATCTGGAAAGAAGCTTTCTGAGAAACTGATTAGTGTTCTGTTAATTCATCTCACAGAGTTACATCTGTATTTGGTGGATCTCTTTGCTAGCCTTATTTCTGTGCAATCTGAGAACAGATATTTCGGATCCCTTTGCAGACTATAGGGCCAAAGGAAATATCCTCCGATATCAAAGAGAAAGAAGCTTTCTGAAAAACTTCTTTGTGTTCTGTGAAATCATCTCACAGAGTGACAGCTTTCCCCTCAAGGAGCCTTTCGCTAAGACAGTTCTTGCGGAATTGGCAAGTGATATTTGGAAACCCATAGATGGCTATGGTGAAAAAGGCAATATCCTCAGATGAAATCTGGAAAGAAGCTTTCTGAGAAACTGCTCAGTGTTCTGTTAATTCATCTCACAGGGTTACATCTGTATTTCTTGGATCTCTTTCCTAGCCTTATTTCTGTGGAATCTGAGAACAGATACTTCGGATCCCTTTAAAGACTCTAGGGCCAAAGGAAATATCCTCCGATAACAAAGAGAAAGAAGCTTTCTGAGAAACTTCTTTGTGTTCTGTGAAATCATCTCACAGAGTTACAGCTTTCCCCTCAAGGAGCCTTTCGCTAAGATAGTTCTTGTGGAATTGGCAAAGTGATATTTGGAAGACCATAGAGGGCTACGATGAAAAAGGAAATATCCTCAGATGAAATCTGGAAAGAAGCTTTCTCAGAAACTGCTTAGTGTTCTGTTAATTCATCTCATACATTTACATCTGTATTTCATGGATCTCTTAGCTAGCCTTATTTCTCTGGAATCTGAGAACAGATATTTCCGATCCCTTGAAGATCACAGGGCCAAAGGAAATATCCTCCGATAACAAAGAGAAAGAAGCTTTCTGAGAAACTTCTTTGTGTTCTGTGAAATCATCTCCCAGAGTTACAGCTTTCCCCTCCAGGAGACTTTCGCTAAGAAAGTTCTTGTGGAATTGGCAAAGTGATATTTGGAAGCCCTTAGAGGGCTATGGAGAAAAAGGAAATATCCTCAGATGAAATCTGGAAAGAAGCTTTCTGAGAAACTGCTTAGTGGTCTGTTAATTCATCTCACAGAGCTACATCTGTATTTCGTGGATCTCTTTGCTAGCCTTTTTTCTGTGGAATCTGAGAACAGATATTTCGGATCCCTTTGAAGACTATAGGGCCAAAGGAAATATCCTCCGATAACAAAGAGAAAGAAGCTTTCTGAGAAACTTCTCTGTGTTTTGTGAAATAATCTCACAGAGTTACAACTTTCCCCTCAAGGAGCCTTTCTCTAAGACAGTTCTTGTGGAATTGGTAATTAATATTTGGAAGCCCATAGAGGGCTATGTTGAAAAAGGAAATATCCTCAGATGAAATCTGGAAAGAAGCTTTCTGAGAAACTGCTTAGTGTTCTGTTAATTCATCTCACAGAGTTACATCTGTATTTCGTGGATCTCTTTGCTAGCCTTATTTCTGTGGAATCTGAGAACAGATATTTCCGATAGCTTGAAGACCACAGGGCTAAAGGAAATATCCTCCGATAACAAAGAGAAAGAAGCTTTCTGAGAAACTTCTTTATGTTCTGTGAAATCATCTCACAGAGTTACAGCTTTCCCCTCAAGGAGACTTTCGCTAAGACAGTTCTTGTGGAAATGGCAAAGTGATATTTGGAAGCCCATAGAGGGCTATGGAGAAAAAGGAAATATCCTCAGATGAAATCAGGAAAGAAGCTTTCTGAGAAACTTCTTTGTGTTCTGTGAAATCATCTCACAGAGTTTCAGCATTCCCCTCAAGGAGACTTTCGCTAAGACAGTTCTTGTGGAATTGGCAAAGTGATATTAGGAAGCCCATAGAGGGCTAAGGAGAAAAAGGAAATATCCTCAGAAGAAATCTGGGAAGAAGCTTTCTGAGAAACTGCTTAGTGTTCTGTTAATTCATCTCAGAGAGTTACATCTGTATTTCGTGGACCTCTTTGCTAGCCTTATTTCTGTGGAATCTGAGAACACATATTTCGGATCCCTTTGAAGACTAAAGGGCCGAAGGAAATATCCTCCGATAACAAAGGGAAAGAAGCTTTCTGAGAAAGCTCATTGTGTTCTGTGAAATCAATTCACAGAATTACAGCGTACGCCTCAAGGAGCCTTTCGCTAAGACAATTCTTGTGGAATTTGCAAAGTGATATTTGGAAGCCCATAGAGGGCTATGGTGAAAAAGGAAATATCCTCAGATGAAATCTGGAAAGAAGCTTTCTGAGAAACTGCTTAGTGTTCTGTTAATTCATCTCACACAGTTACATCTGTATTTCGTGGATCTCTTTGCTAGCCTTATTTCTCTGGAATCTGAGAACAGATATTTCCGATCCCTTGAAGATCACAGGGCCAAAGGAAATATCCTCCGATAACAAAGAGAAAGAAGCTTTCTGAGAAACTTCTTTGTGTTCTGTGAAATCATCTCCCAGAGTTACAGCTTTCCCCTCCAGGAGACTTTCGCTAAGAAAGTTCTTGTGGAATTGGCAAAGTGATATTTGGAAGCCCATAGAGCGCTATGGAGAAAAAGGAAATATCCTCAGATGAAATCTGGAAAGAAGCTTTCTGAGAAACTGCTTAGTGGTCTGTTAATTCATCTCACAGAGCTACATCTGAATTTCGTGGATCTCTTTGCTAGCCTTTTTTCTGTGTAATCTGAGAACAGATATTTCGGATCCCTTGGAAGACTATAGGGCCAAAGGAAATATCCTCCGATAACAAAGAGAAAGAAGCTTTCTGAGAAACTTCTTTGTGTTCTTTGAAATAATCTCACAGAGTTACCACTTTCCCCTCAAGGAGCCTTTCTCTAAGACAGTTCTTGTGGAATTGGTAATTAATATTTGGAAGCCCATAGAGGGCTATGTTGAAAAAGGAAATATCCGCAGATGAAATCTGGAAAGAAGCTTTCTGAGAAACTGCTTAGTGTTCTGTGAATTCATCGCACAGAGTTACATCTGTATTTCGTGGATCTCTTTGCTAGCCTTATTTCTGTGGAATCTGAGAACAGATATTTCCGATAGCTTGAAGACCACAGGGCTAAAGGAAATATCCTCCGATAACAAAGAGAAAGAAGCTTTCTGAGAAACTTCTTTGTGTTCTGTGAAATCATGTCCCAGAGTTACAGCTTTCCCCTCAAGGAGACTTTCGCTAAGACAGTTCTTGTGGAAATGGCAAAGTGATATTTGGAAGCCCATAGAGGGCTATGGAGAAAAAGGAAATATCCTCAGATGAAATCAGGAAAGAAGCTTTCTGAGAAACTGCTTAGTGGTCTGTTAATTCATCTCACAGAGTTACATCTGTATTTCGTGGATCTCTTTGCTAGCCTTATTTCTGTGGAATCTGAGAACAGATATTTCCGATAGCTTGAAGACCACAGGGCTAAAGAAAATATCCTCCGATAACAAAGAGAAAGAAGCTTTCTGAGAAACTTCTTTGTGTTCTGTGAAATCATGTCCCAGAGTTACAGCTTTCCCCTCAAGGAGACTTTCGCTAAGACAGTTCTTGTGGAAATGGCAAAGTGATATTTGGAAGCCCATAGAGGGCTATGGAGAAAAAGGAAATATCCTCAGATGAAATCAGGAAAGAAGCTTTCTGAGAAACTGTTTAGTGGTCTGTTAATTCATCTCACAGTGTTACATCTGTATTTCGTGGATCTCTTTGCTAGCCTTATTTCTGTGGAATCTGCGAACAGATATTTCGGATCCATTTGAAGACCACAGAGCCAAAGGAAATATCCTTCGGTAACAAAGAGAAAGAAGCTTTCTGAGAAACTTCTTTGTGTTCTGTGAAAGCATCTCACAGAGTTACAGCTTTCCCCTCAAGGAGCCTTTCTCTAAGACAGTTCTTGTGGAATTTGCAAAGTGATATTTGGAAGCCCGTAGTGGGCTACAGTGAAAAAGGAAATATCCTCAGATGAAATCTGGAAAGAAGCTTTCTGAGAAACTGCTTAGTGTTCTGTTAATTCATCTCACAGAGTTACATCTGTATTTCGTGGGTCTCTTTGCTAGCCTTATTTCTGTGGTATCTGAGAACTGATATTTCGGATCCCTTTGAAGACTATAGGGCCAAAGGAAATATCCTCCGATAACAAAGAGAAAGAAGCTTTCTGAGAAACTTCTTTGTGTTCTCTGAAATCATCTCACAGAGTTACAACTTTCCCCTCAAGGAGCCTTTCTCTAAGACAGTTCTTGTGGAATTGGAAAAGTAATATTTGGAAGCCCAAAGAGGGCTATGGTGAAAAAGAAAATATCCTCAGATGAAATCTGGAAAGAAGCTTTCTGAGAAACTGCTTAGTCTTCTGTTAATTCATCTCACAGAGTTACATCTGTATTTCGTGGATCTCTTTGCTAGCCTTATTTCTCTGGAATCTGAGAACAGATATTTCTGATCCCTTGAAGACCACAGGGCCCAAGGAAATATCATCCGATAACAAAGAGAAAGAAGCTTTCTGAGAAACTTCTTTGTGTTCTGTGAAATCATCTCACAGAGTTTCAGCATTCCCCTCAAGGAGACTTTCGCTAAGACAGTTCTTGTGGAATTGGCAAAGTGATATTAGGAAGCCCATAGAGGGCTAAGGAGAAAAAGGAAATATGCTCAGATGAAATCTGGAAAGAAGCTTTCTGAGAAACTGATTAGTGTTCTGTTAATTCATCTCACAGAGTTACATCTCTATTTCGTGGATCTCTTTTCTAGCCTTATTTCTGTGGAATCTGAGAACAGATACTTCGGATCCCTTTAAAGACTCTAGGGCCAAAGGAAATATCCTCCGATAACAAAGAGAAAGAAGCTTTCTGAGAAACTTCTTTGTGTTCTGTGAAATCATCTCACAGAGTTACAGCTTTCCCCTCAAGGAGCCTTTCGCTAAGATAGTTCTTGTGGAATTGGCAAAGTGATATTTGGAAGACCATAGAGGGCTACGATGAAAAAGGAAATATCCTCAGATGAAATCTGGAAAGAAGCTTTCTCAGAAACTGCTTAGTGTTCTGTTAATTCATCTCATACATTTACATCTGTATTTCATGGATCTCTTAGCTAGCCTTATTTCTCTGGAATCTGAGAACAGATATTTCCGATCCCTTGAAGATCACAGGGCCAAAGGAAATATCCTCCGATAACAAAGAGAAAGAAGCTTTCTGAGAAACTTCCTTGTGTTCTGTGAAATCATCTCCCAGAGTTACAGCTTTCCCCTCCAGGAGACTTTCGCTAAGAAAGTTCTTGTGGAATTGGCAAACTGATATTTGGAAGCCCTTAGAGGGCTATGGAGAAAAAGGAAATATCCTCAGATGAAATCTGGAAAGAAGCTTTCTGAGAAACTGCTTAGTGGTCTGTTAATTCATCTCACAGAGCTACATCTGTATTTCGTGGATCTCTTTGCTAGCCTTTTTTCTGTGGAATCTGAGAACAGATATTTCGGATCCCTTTGAAGACTATAGGGCCAAAGGAAATATCCTCCGATAACAAAGAGAAAGAAGCTTTCTGAGAAACTTCTCTGTGTTCTGTGAAATAATCTCACAGAATTGCAACTTTCCCCTCAAGGAGCCTTTCTCTAAGACAGTTCTTGTGGAATTGGTAATTAATATTTGGAAGCCCATAGAGGGCTATGTTGAAAAAGGAAATATCCTCAGATGAAATCTGGAAAGAAGCTTTCTGAGAAACTGCTTAGTGTTCTGTTAATTCATCTCACAGAGTTACATCTGTATTTCTTGGATCTCTTTGCTAGCCTTATTTCTGTGGAATCTGAGAACAGATATTTCCGATAGCTTGAAGACCACAGGGCTAAAGGAAATATCCTCCGATAACAAAGAGAAAGAAGCTTTCTGAGAAACTTCTTTATGTTCTGTGAAATCATCTCACAGAGTTACAGCTTTCCCCTCAAGGAGACTTTCGCTAAGACAGTTCTTGTGGAAATGGCAAAGTGATATTTGGAAGCCTATAGAGGGCTATGGAGAAAAAGGAAATATCCTCAGATGAAATCAGGAAAGAAGCTTTCTGAGAAACTTCTTTGTGTTCTGTGAAATCATCTCACAGAGTTTCAGCATTCCCCTGAAGGAGACTTTCGCTAAGACAGTTCTTGTGGAATTGGCAAAGTGATATTAGGAAGCCCATAGAGGGCTAAGGAGAAAAAGGAAATATCCTCAGAAGAAATCTGGGAAGAAGCTTTCTGAGAAACTGCTTAGTGTTCTGTTAATTCATCTCAGAGAGTTACATCTGTATTTCGTGGACCTCTTTGCTAGCCTTATTTCTGTGGAATCTGAGAACACATATTTCGGATCCCTTTGAACACTAAAGGGCCGAAGGAAATATCCTCCGATAACAAAGGGAAAGAAGCTTTCTGAGAAAGCTCATTGTGTTCTGTGAAATCAATTCACAGAATTACAGCGTACGCCTCAAGGAGCCTTTCGCTAAGACAATTCTTGTGGAATTTGCAAAGTGATATTTGGAAGCCCATAGAGGGCTATGGTGAAAAAGGAAATATCCTCAGATGAAATCTGGAAAGAAGCTTTCTGAGAAACTGCTTAGTGTTCTGTTAATTCATCTCACACAGTTACATCTGTATTTCGTGGATCTCTTTGCTAGCCTTATTTCTCTGGAATCTGAGAACAGATATTTCCGATCCCTTGAAGATCACAGGGCCAAAGGAAATATCCTCCGATAACAAAGAGAAAGAAGCTTTCTGAGAAACTTCTTTGTGTTCTGTGAAATCATCTCCCAGAGTTACAGCTTTCCCCTCCAGGAGACTTTCGCTAAGAAAGTTCTTGTGGAATTGGCAAAGTGATATTTGGAAGCCCATAGAGCGCTATGGAGAAAAAGGAAATATCCTCAGATGAAATCTGGAAAGAAGCTTTCTGAGAAACTGCTTAGTGGTCTGTTAATTCATCTCACAGAGCTACATCTGAATTTCGTGGATCTCTTTGCTAGCCTTTTTTCTGTGTAATCTGAGAACAGATATTTCGGATCCCTTGGAAGACTATAGGGCCAAAGGAAATATCCTCCGATAACAAAGAGAAAGAAGCTTTCTGAGAAACTTCTTTGTGTTCTTTGAAATAATCTCACAGAGTTACCACTTTCCCCTCAAGGAGCCTTTCTCTAAGACAGTTCTTGTGGAATTGGTAATTAATATTTGGAAGCCCATAGAGGGCTATGTTGAAAAAGGAAATATCCGCAGATGAAATCTGGAAAGAAGCTTTCTGAGAAACTGCTTAGTGTTCTGTTAATTCATCACACAGAGTTACATCTGTATTTCGTGGATCTCTTTGCTAGCCTTATTTCTGTGGAATCTGAGAACAGATATTTCCGATAGCTTGAAGACCACAGGGCTAAAGGAAATATCCTCCGATAACAAAGAGAAAGAAGCTTTCTGAGAAACTTCTTTGTGTTCTGTGAAATCATGTCCCAGAGTTACAGCTTTCCCCTCAAGGAGACTTTCGCTAAGACAGTTCTTGTGGAAATGGCAAAGTGATATTTGGAAGCCCATAGAGGGCTATGGAGAAAAAGGAAATATCCTCAGATGAAATCAGGAAAGAAGCTTTCTGAGAAACTGCTTAGTGGTCTGTTAATTCATCTCACAGAGTTACATCTGTATTTCGTGGATCTCTTTGCTAGCCTTATTTCTGTGGAATCTGAGAACAGATATTTCCGATAGCTTGAAGACCACAGGGCTAAAGAAAATATCCTCCGATAACAAAGAGAAAGAAGCTTTCTGAGAAACTTCTTTGTGTTCTGTGAAATCATGTCCCAGAGTTACAGCTTTCCCCTCAAGGAGACTTTCGCTAAGACAGTTCTTGTGGAAATTGCAAAGTGATATTTGGAAGCCCATAGAGGGCTATGGAGAAAAAGGAAATATCCTCAGATGAAATATGGAAAGAAGCTTTCTGAGAAACTGTTTAGTGGTCTGTTAATTCATCTCACAGTGTTACATCTGTATTTCGTGGATCTCTTTGCTAGCCTTATTTCTGTGGAATCTGCGAACAGATATTTCGGATCCCTTTGAAGACCACAGAGCCAAAGGAAATATCCTTCGGTAACAAAGAGAAAGAAGCTTTCTGAGAAACTGCTTTGTGTTCTGTGAAAGCATCTCACAGAGTTACAGCTTTCCCCTCAAGGAGCCTTTCTCTAAGACAGTTCTTGTGGAATTTGCAAAGTGATATTTGGAAGCCCGTAGTGGGCTACAGTGAAAAAGGAAATATCCTCAGATGAAATCTGGAAAGAAGCTTTCTGAGAAACTGCTTAGTGTTCTGTTAATTCATCTCACAGAGTTACATCTGTATTTCGTGGGTCTCTTTGCTAGCCTTATTTCTGTGGTATCTGAGAACTGATATTTCGGATCCCTTTGAAGACTATAGGGCCAAAGGAAATATCCTCCGATAACAAAGAGAAAGAAGCTTTCTGAGAAACTTCTTTGTGTTCTCTGAAATCATCTCACAGAGTTACAACTTTCCCCTCAAGGAGCCTTTCTCTAAGACAGTTCTTGTGGAATTGGCAAAGTAATATTTGGAAGCCCAAAGAGGGCTATGGTGAAAAAGAAAATATCCTCATATGAAATCTGGAAAGAAGCTTTCTGAGAAACTGCTTAGTCTTCTGTTAATTCATCTCACAGAGTTACATCTGTATTTCGTGGATCTCTTTGCTAGCCTTATTTCTCTGGAATCTGAGAACAGATATTTCTGATCCCTTGAAGACCACAGGGCCCAAGGAAATATCATCTGATAACAAAGAGAAAGAAGCTTTCTGAGAAACTTCTTTGTGTTCTGTGAAATCATCTCACAGAGTTTCAGCATTCCCCTCAAGGAGACTTTCGCTAAGACAGTTCTTGTGGAATTGGCAAAGTGATATTAGGAAGCCCATAGAGGGCTAAGGAGAAAAAGGAAATATGCTCAGATGAAATCTGGAAAGAAGCTTTCTGAGAAACTGATTAGTGTTCTGTTAATTCATCTCACAGAGTTACATCTCTATTTCGTGGATCTCTTTTCTAGCCTTATTTCTGTGGAATCTGAGAACAGATACTTCGGATCCCTTTAAAGACTCTAGGGTCAAAGGAAATATTATCCGATAACAAAGAGAAAGAAGCTTTCTGAGAAACTTCTTTGTGTTCTGTGAAATCATCTCACAGAGTTACAGCTTTCCCCTCAAGGAGCCTTTCGCTAAGATAGTTCTTGTGGAATTGGCAAAGTGATATTTGGAAGACCATAGAGGGCTACGATGAAAAAGGAAATATCCTCAGATGAAATCTGGAAAGAAGCTTTCTCAGAAACTGCTTAGTGTTCTGTTAATTCATCTCATACATTTACATCTGTATTTCATGGATCTCTTAGCTAGCCTTATTTCTCTGGAATCTGAGAACAGATATTTCCGATCCCTTGAAGATCACAGGGCCAAAGGAAATATCCTCCGATAACAAAGAGAAAGAAGCTTTCTGAGAAACTTCCTTGTGTTCTGTGAAATCATCTCCCAGAGTTACAGCTTTCCCCTCCAGGAGACTTTCGCTAAGAAAGTTCTTGTGGAATTGGCAAAGTGATATTTGGAAGCCCTTAGAGGGCTATGGAGAAAAAGGAAATATCCTCAGATGAAATCTGGAAAGAAGCTTTCTGAGAAACTGCTTAGTGGTCTGTTAATTCATCTCACAGAGCTACATCTGTATTTCGTGGATCTCTTTGCTAGCCTTATTTCTGTGGAATCAGAGAACAGATATTTCGGATCCCTTTGAAGACTATAGGGCCAAAGGAAATATCCTCCGATAACAAAGAGAAAGAAGCTTTCTGAGAAACTTCTCTGTGTTCTGTGAAATAATCTCACAGAGTTACAACTTTCCCCTCAAGGAGCCTTTCTCTAAGACAGTTCTTGTGGAATTGGTAATTAATATTTGGAAGCCCAGGGAGGGCTATGTTGAAAAAGGAAATATCCTCAGATGAAATCTGGAAAGAAGCTTTCTGAGAAACTGCTTAGTGTTCTGTTAATTCATCTCACAGAGTTACATCTGTATTTCGTGGATCTCTTTGCTAGCCTTATTTCTGTGGAATCTGAGAACAGATATTTCCGATAGCTTGAAGACCACAGGGCTAAAGGAAATATCCTCCGATAACAAAGAGAAAGAAGCTTTCTGAGAAACTTCTTTATGTTCTGTGAAATCATCTCACAGAGTTACAGCTTTCCCCTCAAGGAGACTTTCGCTAAGACAGTTCTTGTGGAAATGGCAAAGTGATATTTGGAAGCCCATAGAGGGCTATGGAGAAAAAGGAAATATCCTCAGATGAAATCAGGAAAGAAGCTTTCTGAGAAACTTCTTTGTGTTCTGTGAAATCATCTCACAGAGTTTCAGCATTCCCCTCAAGGAGACTTTCGCTAAGACAGTTCTTGTGGAATTGGCAAAGTGATATTAGGAAGCCCATAGAGGGCTAAGGAGAAAAAGGAAATATCCTCAGAAGAAATCTGGGAAGAAGCTTTCTGAGAAACTGCTTAGTGTTCTGTTAATTCATCTCAGAGAGTTACATCTGTATTTCGTGGACCTCTTTGCTAGCCTTATTTCTGTGGAATCTGAGAACACATATTTCGGATCCCTTTGAAGACTAAAGGGCCGAAGGAAATATCCTCCGATAACAAAGGGAAAGAAGCTTTCTGAGAAAGCTCATTGTGTTCTGTGAAATCAATTCACAGAATTACAGCGTACGCCTCAAGGAGCCTTTCGCTAAGACAATTCTGTGGAATTTGCAAAGTGATATTTGGAAGCCCATAGAGGGCTATGGTGAAAAAGGAAATATCCTCAGATGAAATCTGGAAAGAAGCTTTCTGAGAAACTGCTTAGTGTTCTGTTAATTCATCTCACACAGTTACATCTGTATTTCGTGGATCTCTTTGCTAGCCTTATTTCTCTGGAATCTGAGAACAGATATTTCCGATCCCTTGAAGATCACAGGGCCAAAGGAAATATCCTCCGATAACAAAGAGAAAGAAGCTTTCTGAGAAACTTCTTTGTGTTCTGTGAAATCATCTCCCAGAGTTACAGCTTTCCCCTCCAGGAGACTTTCGCTAGGAAAGTTCTTGTGGAATTGGCAAAGTGATATTTGGAAGCCCATAGAGCGCTATGGAGAAAAAGGAAATATCCTCAGATGAAATCTGGAAAGAAGCTTTCTGAGAAACTGCTTAGTGGTCTGTTAATTCATCTCACAGAGCTACATCTGAATTTCGTGGATCTCTTTGCTAGCCTTTTTTCTGTGTAATCTGAGAACAGATATTTCGGATCCCTTGGAAGACTATAGGGCCAAAGGAAATATCCTCCGATAACAAAGAGAAAGAAGCTTTCTGAGAAACTTCTTTGTGTTCTTTGAAATAATCTCACAGAGTTACCACTTTCCCCTCAAGGAGCCTTTCTCTAAGACAGTTCTTGTGGAATTGGTAATTAATATTTGGAAGCCCATAGAGGGCTATGTTGAAAAAGGAAATATCCGCAGATGAAATCTGGAAAGAAGCTTTCTGAGAAACTGCTTAGTGTTCTGTTAATTCATCGCACAGAGTTACATCTGTATTTCGTGGATCTCTTTGCTAGCCTTATTTCTGTGGAATCTGAGAACAGATATTTCCGATAGCTTGAAGACCACAGGGCTAAAGGAAATATCCTCCGATAACAAAGAGAAAGAAGCTTTCTGAGAAACTTCTTTGTGTTCTGTGAAATCATGTCCCAGAGTTACAGCTTTCCCCTCAAGGAGACTTTCGCTAAGACAGTTCTTGTGGAAATGGCAAAGTGATATTTGGAAGCCCATAGAGGGCTATGGAGAAAAAGGAAATATCCTCAGATGAAATCAGGAAAGAAGCTTTCTGAGAAACTGCTTAGTGGTCTGTTAATTCATCTCACAGAGTTACATCTGTATTTCGTGGATCTCTTTGCTAGCCTTATTTCTGTGGAATCTGAGAACAGATATTTCCGATAGCTTGAAGACCACAGGGCTAAAGAAAATATCCTCCGATAACAAAGAGAAAGAAGCTTTCTGAGAAACTTCTTTGTGTTCTGTGAAATCATGTCCCAGAGTTACAGCTTTCCCCTCAAGGAGACTTTCGCTAAGACAGTTCTTGTGGAAATGGCAAAGTGATATTTGGAAGCCCATAGAGGGCTATGGAGAAAAAGGAAATATCCTCAGATGAAATCAGGAAAGAAGCTTTCTGAGAAACTGTTTAGTGGTCTGTTAATTCATCTCACAGAGTTACATCTGTATTTCTTGGATCTCTTTGCTAGCCTTATTTCTGTGGAATCTGAGAACAGATATTTCGGATCCCTTTGAAGACTATAGGGCCAAAGGATCATCCTCCGATAACAAAGACAAAGAAGCTTTCTGAGAAACTTCTTTGTGTTCTGTGAAATCATCTCACAGAGTTACAGCTTTCCCCTCAAGGAGCCTTTCTCTAAGACAGTTGTTGTGGAATTTGCAAAGTGATATTTGGAAGCCCGTAGTGGGCTACGGTGAAAAAGGAAAAATCCTCAGATGAAATCTGGAAAGAAGCTTTCTGATAAACTGCTTAGTGTACATCTGTATTTCGTTGATCTCTTTGCTAGCCTTATTTCTGTGGAATCTGAGAACAGATATTTCGGATCCCTTTGAAGACCACAGGGCCCAAGGAAATATCCTCCGATAACAAAGGGAAAGAAGCTTTCTGAGAAAGCTCATTGTGTTCTGTGAAATCATCTCACAGAATTACAGCTTTCGCCTCAAGGAGCCTTTCGCTAAGACAGTTCTTGTGGAATTGGCAAAGTGATATTTGGAAGCCCATAGAGGGCTCTGGTGAAAAAGGCAATATCCTCAGATGAAATCTGGAAAGAAGCTTGCTGAGAAACTGCTTAGTGTGCATCTGTAATTCGTGGATCTCTTTGCTAGCCTTATTTCTCTGGAATCTGAGAACAGATATTTTGGATCCCTTTGAAGACTATATGGCCAAAGGAAATATCCTCTGATAACAAAGAGAAATAATCTTTCTGAGAAACTTCCTTGTGTTCTGTGAAATCATCTCACAGAGTTACAGCTTTCCTCTCAAGGAGCCTTTCTCTTAGACAGTTCTTGTGCAATTGGCAAAGTGATATTTGGAATCCCCTAGAGGGCTATGGTGAAAAAGGCAATATCCTCAGATGAAATCTGGAAAGAAGCTTTCTGAGAAACTGCTTAGTGTTCTGTTAATTCACCTCACAGTGTTACATCTGTATTTCGTGGATCTCTTTGCTAGCCTTATTTCTTTGGAATCTGAGAACAGATATTTCAGATCCCTTTGAAGACTATAGGGTCAAAGGAAATATCCTCCGATAACAAAGAGAAAGAAGCTTTCTGAGAAACTTCTTTGTGTTCTTTGAAATCATCTCACAGAGTTACAGCTTTCCCCTCAAGGAGACTTTCGCTAAGATAGTTCTTGTGGAATTGGCAAAGTGATATTTGGAAGCCCATAGAGGGCTACGGTGAAAAAGGAAATATCCTCAGATGAAATCTGGAAAGAAGCTTTCTGAGAAACTGCTTAGTGTTCTGTTAATTCATCTCACAGCGTTAAATCTGTATTTCGTGGATCTCTTTGCTAGCCTTATTTCTGTGGAATCTGAGAACAGATATTTCGGATCCCTTTGAAGACCACAGGGCCAAAGGAAATATCCTCCGATAACAAAGAGAAAGAAGCTTTCTGAGAAAGTTCGTTGTGTTCTGTGAAATCATCTCACAGAGTTACAGCTTTCCCCTCAAGGAGCCTTTCGCTAACACAGTTCTTGTGGAATTTGCAAAGTGATATTTCGAAGCCCGTAGTGGGCTACGGTGAAAAAGGAAATATCCTCAGATGAAATCTGGAAAGAAGTTGTCTGAGAAACTGCTTAGTGTTCTGTTAATTCATCTCACAGAGTTACATCTGTATTTCATGGATCTCTTTGCTAGCCTTATTTCTGTGGAATCTGAGAACAGATATTTCGGATTCCTTTGAAGACTATAGGGCCAAAGGAAATATACTCCGATAAAAAAGAGAAAGAAGCTTTCTGAGAAACTTCTTTGTGTTCTGTGAAATCATCTCACAGAGTTACAGCTTTTCCCCTCAAGGAGACTTTCTCTTAGACAGTTCTTGTGGTATTGGCAAAGTGATATTTGGAAGCCCATAGAGGGCTATGGTGAAAAAGGCAATATCCTCAGATGAAATCTGGAAAGAAGCTGTCTGAGAAACTGCTTAGTGTTCTGTTAATTCATTTCACAGAATTACATCTGTATTTCGTGGATCTCTTTGCTAGCCTTATTTCTGTAGAATCTGAGAACAGATATTTCCGATCCCTCTAAGACCACAGGGCCAAAGGAAATATCCTCCGATAACAAAGAGAAAGAAGCTTGCTGAGGAACTTCTTTGTGTTCTCTGAAATCATCTCACAGAGTTACAGCTTTCCCCTCAGGAGCCTTTCTGTTAGACAGTTCTTTTGGAATTGGCAAAGTGATATTTGGAAGCCCATAGAGGGCTATGGTGAAAAAGGAAATATCCTCAGAAGAAATCTGGAAAGAAGCTTTCTGAGAAACTGCTTAGTGTTCTGTTAATTCATCTCAGAGAGTTACATCTGTATTTCGTGGATCTCTTTGCTAGCCTTATTTCTGTGGAATCTGAGAACAGATATTTCGGATCCCTTTGAAGACCACAGGGCCGAAGGAAATATCCTCCGATAACAAAGGGAAAGAAGCTTTCTGAGAAAGCTCATTGTGTTCTGTGAAATCATCTCACAGAGTTACAGCTTTCTCCTCAAAGAACCTTTCGCTAAGACCGTTCTTGTGGAATTTGCAAAGTGATATTTTGAAGCCCGTAGTGGGCTACGGTGAAAAAGGAAATATCCTCAGATGAAATCTGGAAAGAAGTTGTCTGAGAAACTGCTTAGTGTTCTGTTAATTCATCTCACAGAGTTACATCTCTATTTCGTGGATCTCTTTGCTAGCCTTATTTCTGTGGAATCTGAGAACAGATATTTCGGATCCCTTTGAAGACTATAGGGCCAAAGGAAATATACTACAATAACAAAGAGAAAGACGCTTTCTGAGAAACTTCTTTGTGTTCTGTGAAATCATCTCACAGAGTTACAGCTTTCCTCTCAAGGAGCCTTTCTCTTAGACAGTTCTTGTGGAATTTGCAAAGTGATATTTGGAAGCCCATAGAGGGCTATGGTGAAAAAGGCAATATCCTCAGATGAAATCTGGAAAGAAGCTTGCTGAGAAACTCGTTAGTGTTCTGTTAATTCATCTCCCAGAGTTACATCTGTATTTCGTGGATCTCTTTGCTACCCTTATTTCTGTGGAATCTGAGATCAGATACTTCGGATCCCTTTGAAGACTATAGGGCCAAAGGAAATATCCTCCGATAACAAAGAGAAAGAAGCTTTCTGAGAAACTTCTTTGTGTTCTGTGAAATCATCTCACAGAGTTACAGCTTACCCCTCAAGGAGACTTTCGTTAGATAGTTCTTGTGGAATTGGCAAAGTGATATTTGGAAGCCCATAGAGGGCTACGGTGAAAAAGGAAATATCCTCAGATGATATCTGGAAAGAAGCTTTCTGAGAAACTGCTTAGTGTTCTGTTAATTCATCTCACACAGTTACATCTGTATTTCGTGGATCTCTTTCCTAGCCTTATTTCTCTGGAATCTGAGAACAGATATTTCCGATCGCTTGAAGATCACAGGGCCAAAGGAAATATCCTCCGATAACAAAGAGAAAGAAGCTTTCTGAGAAACTTCTTTGTGTTCTGTGAAATCATCTCCCAGAATTACAGATTTCGTCTCAAGGAGCCTTTCGCTAAGACAGTTCTTGTGTAATTTGCAAAGTGATATATGGAAGCCCATAGAGGTCTCTGGTGAAAAAGGCAATATCCTCAGATGAAATCTGGAAAGAAGCTTGCTGAGAAACTCCTTAGTGTTCTGTTAATTCATCTCACAGAGTTACATCTGTATTTCGTGGATCTCTTTGCTAGCCTTATTTCTGTGGAATCTGAGAACAGATATTTCGGAACCCTTTGAAGACCACAGGGCCAAAGGAAATATCCTCCGATAACAAAGAGAAAGAAGCTTTCTGAGAAAGTTCGTTGTGTTCTGTGAAATCATCTCACAGAGTTACAGCTTTCCCCTCTAAGAACCTTTCGCTAAGACCGTTCTTGTGGAATTTGCAAAGTGATATTTTGAAGCCCGTAGTGGGCTATGGTGAAAAAGGAAATATCCTCAGATGAAATCTGGAAAGAAGTTGTCTGAGAAACTGCTTAGTGTTCTGTTAATTCATCTCACAGAGTTACATCTGTATTTCGTGGATCTCTTTGCTAGCCTTATTTCTGTGGAATATGAGAACAGATATTTCGGATCCCTTTGAAGACTATAGGGCCAAAGGAAATATACTACAATAACAAAGAGAAAGAAGCTTTCTGAGAAACTTCTTTGTGTTCTGTGAAATCATCTCACAGAGTTACAGCTTTCCTCTCAAGGAGCCTTTCTCTTAGGCAGTTCTTGTGGAATTGACAAAGTGATATTTGGAAGCCCATAGAGGGCTATGTTGAAAAAGGCAATATCCTCAGATGAAATCTGGAAAGAAGCTGTCTGAGAAACTGCTTAGTGTTCTGTTAATTCATCTCACAGAATTACATCTGTATTTCCTGAATCTCTTTGCTAGCCTCATTTCTGTGGTATCTGAGAACAGATGTTTCCGATCCCTCTAAGACCACAGGGCCAAAGGAAATATCCTCCGATAACAAAGAGAAAGAAGCTTGCTGAGGAACTTCTTTGTGTTCTGTGAAATCATCTCACAGAGTTACAAATTTCCCGTCGAGTAGCCTTTCCCTACGACCGTTCTTGTGGAATTGGCAAAGTGATATTTGGAAGCCCTTAGAGGGCTATGGTGAAAAAGGAAATATCCTCAGATGAAATCTGGAAAGAAGCTTTCTGCGAAACTGCTTAGTGTTCTGTTAATTCATCTCAGAGAGTTACATCTGTATTTCGTGGATCTCTTTCTAGCCTTATTTCTGTGGAATCTGAGAACAGATATTTCGGATCCCTTTGAAGACTGAAGGGCTGAAGGAAATATCCTCCGATAACAAAAAGAAAGAAGCTTTCTGAGAAACTTCTTTGTGTTCTGTGAAATCATCTCACAGACTTACAGCATTCCCATCAAGAAGCCTTTCCCTAAGACAGTTCTTGTGCAATTGGCAAAGTGATATTTGGAAGCCAATAGAGGGCTATGGTGAAAAAGGAAATATCCTCAAATGAAATCTGAAAAGAAGCTTTCTGAGAAACTGCTTAGTGTTCTGTTAATTCATCTCACAGAGTTACATCTGTATTTCGTGGATCTCTTTCCTAGCCTTATTTCTGTGGAATCTGGGAACAGATATTTCGGATCCCTTTGAAGACTATAGGGCAAAAGGAAATATCCTCCGATAACAAAGAGAAAGAAGCTTTCTGAGAAACTTCTTTGTGTTCTATGAAATCATCTCACAGAGTTACAGCTTTCCCCTCAAGGAGCCTTTCGCAACGACTGTTCTTGTGGAATTGGCAAAGCGATATTTGGAAGCCCATAGAGCGGTATGGTGAAAAAGGAAATATCCTCAGATGAAATCTGGAAAGAAGCTTTCTGAGAAACTGCTTAGTGTTCTGTTAATTCATCTCAGAGAGTTACATCTGTAGTTCGTGAATCTCTTTGCTAGCCATATTTCTGTGGAATCTGAGAACAGATATTTCGGATCCCTTTGCAGACTATATGTCCAAAGGAAATATTCTTCGATAACAAAGAGAAAGAAGCTTTCTGAGAAACTTCTTTGTGTTCTGTGAAACCATCTCACAGAGTTACAGCTTACCAGACATGAAGCCTTTCACTAAGAGTCTTCTTTTGGAATTGGCAAAGTGATATTTGGAAGCCCGTAGAGGGCTATGGTGAAAAAGGAAATATCCTCAGATGAAATCTGGAAAGAAGCTTTCTGAGAAACGGCTTAGTGTTCTGTTAATTCATCTCACAGGGTTACATCTGTATTTCGTGGATCTGTTTGCTAGCCTTATTTCTGAGGAATCTGATAACAGATATTTCGGATCCCTTTGAAGACGATAGGGCCAAAGGAAATATCCTCCGATAAAAAAGAGTAAGAAGCTTTTTGAGAAACTTCTTTGTGTTCTGTGAAATCATCTGAAAGAGTTACAGCATTCCGCTCAAGAAGCTTTCCGCTAAGACAGTTCTTGTGGAATTGGGAAAGTGATATTTGGAAGCCCATAGTGGGCTATGTTGAAAAAGCAAATATCCTCAGATGAAATCTGGAAAGAAACTTTCTGAGAAACTGCTTAGTTTTCTGTTAATTCATCTCACAGAGTTACATCTGTATTTACTGGATCTCTTTGCTAGCCTTATTTCTGTGGAATCTGAGAACAGATATTTCGTATCCCTTTGGAGACTATAGGGCCAAAGGAATTATCCTCCGATAACAAAGAGAAAGAAGCTTTCTGAGAAACTTCTTTGTGTTCTGTGAAAGCATCTCACAGAGTTACAGCTTTCCCCTCAAGGAGCCTTTCTCTAAGATAGTTCTTGTGGAATTGGCAAAGTGATATTTGGAAGCCCTTAGAGGGCTATGGTGAAAAAGGAAATACCCTCAGATGAAATCTGGAAAGAAGCTTTCTGAGAAACTGCTTAGTGTTCTGTTAATTCATCTCACAGAGTTACATCTGTATTTTTTGGATCTCTTTGCTAGCCTTATTTCTGTGGAATCTGAGAACAGATATTTCGTATCCCTTTGGAGACTATAGGGCCGAAGGAAATATCCTCCGATAACAAAGAGAAAGAAGCTTTCTGAGAAACTTCTTTGTGTTCTGTGAAATCATCTCACAGAGTTACAGCTAACCCCACAAGAAGCCATTCGCTAAGAGATTTCTTTTGGAATTGGCAAAGTGATATTTGGAAGCCCTTAGAGGTCTACGGTGAAGAAGGAAATATCCTCAGATGAAATCTGGAAAGAAGCTTTCTGAGAAACTGCTTAGTGTTCTGTTAATTCATCTCACAGGGTTACATCTGTATTTCGTGGATCTCTTTGCTAGCCTTATTTCTGTGGAATCTGAGAACAGATATTTCGGATCCCTTTGAAGACTATAGGTCCAAAGGAAATATTCTCCGATAACAAAGAGAAAGAAGCTTTCTGAGAAACTTCTTTGTGTTCTGTGAAATCATCTCAAAGAGTTACAGCTGTCCCTCAAGAAGCTTTCCACTAAGACAGTTCTAGTGGAATTGGCAATGTGATATTTGGAAGCCCAGAGGGCTATGGTGAAAAAGCAAATATCCTCAGAAGAAATCTGGAAAGAAGCTTTCTGAGATACGGCTTAGTGTTCTGTTAATTCATCTCACAGAGTTACATCTGTATTTCCTGGATCTCTTTGCTAGCCTTATTTCTGTGGAATCTGAGAACAGATATTTCGGATCCCTTTGAAGAATGAAGGGCTGAAGGAAATATCCTCCGATAACAACAAGAAAGAAGCTTTCTGAGAAACTTATTTGTGTTCTGTGAAATCATCTCACAGAGTTACAGATTTCCCCTCAGGGATCCTTTCGCTAAGACAGTACTTGTGGAATTGGAAAAGTGATATTTGGAAGCCCATAGAGGGCTATGGTGAAAAAGGAAACATCCTCAGATGAAATCTGGAAAGAAGCTTTCTGAGAAACTGCTTAGTGTTCTGTTAATTCACCTCACAGAGTTACATCTGTATTTCCTGGATCACTTTGCTAGCCTTATTTCTGTGGAATCTGAGAACAGATATTTCGTATCCCTTTGGAAACTATAGGGCCAAAGGAAATATCCTCCGATAACAAAGAGAAAGAAGCTTTCTGAGAAACTTCTTTGTGTTCTGTGAAATCATCTCACAGAGTTACAGCTTACCCCACAAGAAGCCTTTCCTTAAGAGACTTCTTTTGGAATTGGAAAAGTGATATTTGGAAGCCCTTAGAGGGCTATGTTGAAAAAGGAAATATCCTCAGATGAAATCTGGAAAGAAGCTTTCTGAGAAACTGCTTAGTGTTCTGTTAATTCATCTCACAGAGTTACATCTGTATTTCGTGGATCTCTTTGCTAGCCTTCTTTCTGTGGAATTTGAGAACAGATATTTCCGATCCCTTTGAAGACTACAGGGCCAAAGGAAATATCCTCCGATAACAAAGAGAAAGAAGCTTTCTGAGAAACTTCTTTGTGTTCTGTGAAATCATCTCACAGAGTTACAAATTTCCCGTCGAGTAGCCTTTCCCTGCAACCGTTCTTGTGGAATTGGCAAAGTGATATTTGGAAGCCCTTAGAGGGCTATGGTGAAAAAGGAAATATAATCAGATGAAATCTGGAAAGAAGCTTTCTGCGAAACTGCTTAGTGTTCTGTTAATTCATCTCAGAGAGTTACATCTGTATTTCGTGGATCTGTTTCTAGTCTTATTTCTGTGGAATCTGAGAACAGATATTTCGGATCCCTTTGAAGACTGAAGGGCTGAAGGAAATATCCTCCGATAACAAAAAGAAAGAAGCTTTCTGAGAAACTTCTTTGTGTTCTGTGAAATCATCTCACAGAGTTACAAATTTCCCGTCGAGTAGCCTTTCCCTACGACCCTTCTTGTGGAATTGGCAAAGTGATATTTGGAAGCCCATAGAGGGCTATGGTGAAAAAGGAAATACCCTCAGATGAAATCTGGAAAGAAGCTTTCTGAGAAACTGCTTAGTGTTCTGTTAATTCATCTCACAGAGTTACATCTGTATTTCCTGGATCTCTTTGGTTGCCTTATTTCTGTGGAATCTGAGAACAGATATTTCGTATCCCTTTGGAGACTATAGGGCCAAAGGAAATATCCTCCGATAACAAAGAGAAAGAAGCTTTCTGAGAAATTTCTTTGTGTTCTGTGAAATCATCTCAAAGAGTTACAGCTTTCCCTCAAGAAGCTTTCCGCTAAGACAGTTCTAGTGGAATTGGCAAAGTGATATTTGGAAGCCCAGAGGGCTATGGTGAAAAAGCAAATATCCTCAGAAGACATCTGGAAAGAATCTTTCTCAGAAACTGCTTAGTGTTCTGTTAATTCATCTCAGAGTGTTGCATCTGTATTTCGTGGATCTCTTTGCTAGCCTTATTTCTGTGGAATCTGAGAACAGATATTTCGGATCCCTTTGAAGACTGAAGGGCTGAAGGAAATATCCTCCGATAACAAAAAGAAAGAAGCTTTCTGAGAAACTTCTTTGTGTTCTGAGAAATCATCTCACAGAGTTACAGCTTTCCCCTCAAGGAGTCCTTCGCTAAGACAGTTCTTGTGGAATTGGCAAAGTGATATTTGGAAGCCCATACAGGGCTATGGTGAAAAAGGAAATATCCTCAGATGAAATCTGGAAGGAAGCTTTCTGAGAAACTGCTTAGTGTTCTGTTAATTCATCTCACAGAGTTACATCTGTATTTCGTGGATCTCTTTGCCAGCCTTATTTCTGTGGAATCTGAGAACAGATACTTCGGTTCCCTTTGGAGATTATAGGGCCAAAGGAAATATCCTCCGATAACAAAAAGAAAGAAGCTTTCTGAGAAACTTCTTCGTGTTCTGTGAAATCATCTCACAGACTTACAGCTTTCCCCTCTAGGAGCCTTTTGCTAGAACAGTTCTTGTAAATTGGCAAAGTGATATTTGGAAGCCCATAGAGAGTTATGGTGAAAAGGAAATATCATCAGATGAAATCTGGAAAGAAGCTTTCTGAGAAACTGCTTAGTGTTCTGTTAATTCATCTCACCGAGTTACATCTGTATTTCGTGGATCCCTTTGCTAGCCTTATTTCTGTGGAATCTGAGAACAGATATTTCGGATCCCTTTGAAGACTATAGGGCCAAAGGAAATATCGTCTGAAAACAAAGAGAAAGAAGCTTTCTGAGAAACTTATTCGTGTTCTGTGAAATCATCTCACAGAGTTAGAGCTTTCCCCTCAAGGAGACTTTCGCTAAGACAGTTCTTGTGGAATTGGCAAAGTGATATTTGGAAGCCCATAGAGGGCTATGGTGAAAAAGGAAATATCCTCAGATGAAATCTGGAAAGAAGCTTTCTGAGAAACTGCTTAGTGTTCTGTTAATTCATCTCACAGAGTTACATCTGTATTTCCTGGATCTCTTTGCTAGCCTTATTTCTGTGGAATCTGAGAACAGATATTTCGTATCCCTTTGGAGAGTATAGGGCCAAAGGAAATATCTTCCGATAACAAAGAGAAAGAAGCTTTCTGAGAAACCTCTTTGTGTTCTGTGAAATCATCTCACAGAGTTACAGCTTACCCCACAAGAAGCCTTTCCTTAAGAGACTTCTTTTGGAATTGGGAAAGGGATATTTGGAAGCCCATAGAGGGCTATGGTGAAAAAGGAAATATCCTCAGATGAAATCTGGAAAGAAGCTTTCTGAGAAACTGCTTAGTGTTCTGCTAATTCATCCCACAGAGTTACATCTGTATTTCGTGGATCTCTTTGCTAGCCTTATTTCTGTGAAATCTGAGAACAGATATTTCGGATACCTTTGGAGACTATATGTCCAAAGGAAATATTCTCCGATAATAAAAAGAAAGAAGCTTTCTGAGAAACTTCGTTGAGTTCTGTGAAATCATCTCACAGAGTTACAGCTTTGCCCTCAAGAAGCCTATCGCTAAGACAGTTTATGTGGAATTGGCAAAGTGATATTTGGAAGCCCATAGAGGGATATGCTGAAAAAGCAAATATCCTCAGATGAAATTTGGAAAGAAGCTTTCTGAGAAACTGCTTAGTGTTCTGTTAATTCATCTCACAGAATTACATCTGTATTTCATGGATCTCTTTGCTTGCCTTATTTCTGTGGAATATGAGAACAGATATTTCGGATCGCTTAGAAGAGTATAGGGCCAAAGGAAATATCCTCCGATTACAAAGAGAAAGAAGCTTTCTGAGAAACTTCTTTGTGTTCTGTGAAATCATCTCACAGAGTTATAGCATTCCCATCAAGGAGCCTTTCCCTAAGACAGTTCTTGTGGAATTGGCAAAGTGATATTTGGAAGCCCATAGAGGGCTATGGTGAAAAAGGAAATATCCTCAGATGAAATCTGGAAAGAAGCTTTCTGAGAAACTGCTTAGTGTTCTGTTAATTCATCTCACAGAGTTACATCTGTATTAGGTGGATCTCTTTGGTAGCCTTATTTCTGTGGAATCTGAGAATAGATATTTCGGATCCCTTGGAAGACTATAGGGCCAACGGAAATATCCTCCGATAAGAAAGGGAAAGAATCTTTCTGAGAAACTTCTTTGTGTTCTGTGAAATCATCTTACAGACTTACAGCTATCCCCTTAAGGAGCCTTTCGCTAAGACAGGTCTTGTGTAATTGGCAAAGTGATATTTGGAAGCCCATAGAGGGCTATGGTGAAAAGGGAAATATCCTCAGATGAAATCTGGAAAGAAGGTTTCTGAGAAACTGCTTAGTGTTCTGTTAATTCATCTCAGAGAGTTACATCTGTAGTTCGTGAATCTCTTTGCTAGCCATATTTCTGTGGAATCTGAGAACAGATATTTCGGATCCCTTTGGAGACTATAGGGCCAAAGGAAATATCCTCCGATAACTAAGAGAAAGAAGCTTTCTGAGAAACTTCTTTGTGTTCTGTGAAATCTTCTCACAGAGTAACAGCTCTCGTCTCAAGGAGCATTTCGCTAAGAAAGGTCTTGTGGAATTGGCAAAGTGATATTGGGAAGCCCATAGAGGGCTACGGTGAAAAAGGAAATATCCTCAGATGAAATCTGGAAAGGCTTTCTGAGAAAGTGCTTAGTGTTCTGTTAATTCATCTAACAGAGTTACATCTGTATTTCCTGGATCTCTTAGCTAGCCTTATTTCTGTGGAATCTGAGAACAGATATTTCGAATCCCTTTGAAAACTATAGGGCCAATGGAAAATCATCCGATAATAAAGAGAAAGAAGCTTTCTGAGCAAATTCTTTGTGTTCTGTGAAATCATCTCACAGAGTTAGAGCTTTCCCATCAAGAAGTCTTTCGCTAAGACAGTTATTGTGTAATTGGCAAAGTGATGTTTGGAAGCCCATAGAGGGCTAGGGTGAAAAAGGAAGTATCCTCAGATGAAATCTGAAAAGAAGTTTTCTGAGAAACTGCTTAGTGTTCTGTTAATTCATCTCACTGAGTTAAATCTGTATTTCGTGTATCTCTTTGCTAGCCTTATTTCTGTGGAATCTGAGAACAGATATTTCGGATCCCTTTGAAGACTACGGGGCCAAAGGAAATAGCCTCTGATAACAAAGAGAAAGAAGCTTTCTGAGAAACTTCTTTGTGTTCTGTGCAATCATCTCACAGAGTTACAGCTGTCCCCTCAAGGAGCCTTTCGCTAAGACAGTTCTGTGGAATTCGCAAAGTGATATTTCGAATCCCTTAGAGGGCTATGGTGAAAAAGGAAATATCCTCATATGAAATCTGGAAAGAAGCTTTCTGAGAAACTGCTTAGCTTTCTTTTAATTCATCTCACAGAGTTACATCTGTATTTCGTGGATCTCTTTGCTTGCATTATTTCTGTGGAATATGAGAACAGATATTTCGGATCCCTTTGAAGGGTATAGGGCCAAAGGAAATATCCTCCGATAACAAAGAGAAAGAAGCTTTCTGAGAAACTTCTTTGTGTTCTGTGAAATCATCTCAGAGAGTTACAGCATTCCCATTAAGAAGCCTTTCCCTAAGACAGTTCTTGTGGATTTGGCAAAGTGATATTTGGAAGCCAATAGAGGGCTATGGTGAAAATGGAAATATCCTCAGATGAAATCTGAAAAGAAGCTTTCTGATAAACTGCTTAGTGTTCTGTTAATTCATCTCACAGAGTTACATCTGTATTTCGTGGATCTCTTTGCTAGCCTTATTTCTGTGGAATCTGAGAACAGATATTTCGGATCCCTTTGAAGACTATAGGGCAAAAGGAAATATCCTCCGATAACAAAGAGAAAGAAGCTTTCTGAGAAACTTCTTTGTGTTCTATGAAATCATCTCACAGAGTTACCGCTTTCCCCTCAAGGAGCCTTTCGCTAAGACAGTTCTTGTGGAATTGGCAAAGTGATATTTGGAAGCCCATAGAGGGGTATGGTGAAAAAGGAAATATCCTCAGATGAAATCTGGAAAGAAGCTTTCTGAGAAACTGCTTAGTGTTCTGTTAATTCATCTCAGAGAGTTACATCTGTAGTTCGTGATTCTGTTTGCTAGCCATATTTCTGTGGAGTCTGAGAACAGATATTTCGGATCCCTTTGAAGAATATAGGGACAAAGGAAATATCCTCCGATAACAAAGAGAAAGAAGCTTTCTGAGAAACTTCTTTGTGTTCTGTGAAATCTTCTCACAAAGTAACAGCTCTCGTCTCAAGGAGCCTTTCGCTAAGACAGTTCTTGTGGAATTGGCAAAGTGATATTTGGAAGTCCATAGAGGGCAACGGTGAAAAAGGAAATATCCTCAGATGAAATCTGGAAAGACTTTCTGAGAAAGTGCTTAGTGTTCTGTTAATTCATCTAACAGTGTTACATCTGTATTTCGTGGATCTCTTAGCTAGCCTTATTTCTGTGGAATCTGAGAAGAAATATTTCGGATCCCTTTGAAGATTATAGGGCCAAAGAAAATATCCTCCGATAACAAAGAGAAAGATGCTTTCTGAGAAACTTCTTTGTGTTCTATGAAATCATCTCACAGAGTTACAGCTTTCCCCTCAAGGAGCCTTTCGCTAAGACAGTTCTTGTGGAATTGGCAAAGTGATATTTGGAAGTCCATAGAGGGCTACGGTGAAAAAGGGAATATCCTCAAATGAAATCTGGAAAGACTTTCTGAGAAAGTGCTTAGTGTTCTGTTAATTCATCTAACCGAGTTACGTCTGTATTTCGTGGATCTCTTAGCTAGCCTTATTTCTGTGGAATCTGAGAACAGATATTTCGGATCCCTTTGAAGATTATAGGGCCAAAGAAAATATCCTCCGATAACAAAGAGAAAGACGCTTTCTGAGAAACTTCTTTGTGTTCTATGAAATCATCTCACAGAGTTACAGCTTTCCCCTCAAGGAGCCTTTCGCTAAGACAATTCTTGTGGAATTGGCAAAGTGATATTTGGAAGCCCATAGAGGGGTATTGTGAAAAAGCAAATATCCTCAGATGAAATCTGGAAAGAAGGTTTCTGAGAAACTGCTTAGTGTTCTGTTAATTCATCTCACAGAGCTACATCTGTATTTAGTGGATCTCTTTGCTAGCCTTATTTCTGTGGAATCTGAGAACAGATATTTCGGATCCCTTTGAAGACTGTAGGGCCAATGGAAATATCCTCCGATAAGAAAGAGAAAGAAGCTTTCTGAGAAAATTCTTTGTGTTCTGTGAAATCAACTCACAGACTTAGAGCTATCCCCTTAAGGAGCCTTTCGCTAAGACAGGTCTTGTGGAATTCGCAAAGTGATATTTAGAAGCCCATAGAGGGCTATGTTGAAAAAGGAAATATCCTCAGACGAAATCTGGAAAGAAGCTTTCTGAGAAACTGCTTAGTGTTCTGTTAATTCATCTCTCAGAGTTACATCTGTATTTCGTGGATCTCTTTGCTAGCCTTATTTCTGTGGAATCTGAGAACAGATATTTCGGATCCCTTTGAAAACTATAGGGCCAAAGGAAATATCCTCCGATAACAAAGAGAAAGAAGCTTTCTGAGAAACTTCGTTGAGTTCTGTGAAATCATGTCACAGAGTTACAGCTTTCCTCTCAAGAAGCCTTTCGCTAAGACAGTTCTTGTGGAATTCGCAAAGTGATATTTTGAATCCCATAGAGGGCTATGGTGAAAAAGGAAATATCCTCATATGAAATCTGGAAAGAAGCTTTCTGAGAAACTGCTTAGCTTTCTGTTAATTCATCTCACAGAGTTACATCTGCATTTCGTGGATCTCTTTGGTTGCATTATTTCTGTGGAATATGAGAACAGATATTTCGGATCCCTTTGAAGAGTATAGGGCCAAAGGAAATATCCTCCGATAACAAAGAGAAAGAAGCTTTCTGAGAAACTTCTTTGTGTTCTGTGAAATCATCTCAGAGAGTTACAGCATTCCCATCAAGAAGCCTTTCCCTAAGACAGTTCTTGTGGAATTGGCAAAGTGAAATTTGGAAGCCAATAGAGGGCTATGGTGAAAATGGAAATATCCTCAGATGAAATCTGAAAAGAAACTTTCTGATAAACTGCTTAGTTTTCTGTTAATTCATCTCACAGAGTTACATCTGTATTTCGTGGATCTCTTTGCTAGCCTTATTTCTGTGGAATCTGAGAACAGATATTTCGGATCCCTTTGAAGACTATAGGGCAAAAGGAAATATCCTCCGATAACAAAGAGAAAGAAGCTTTCTTAGAACCTTCTTTGTGTTCTATGAAATCATCTCTCAGAGTTACAGCTTTCCCCTCAAGGAGCCTTTCGCTAAGACAGTTCTTCTGGAATTGGCAAAGTGATATTTGGAAGCCCATAGAGGGGTATGGTGAAAAAGGAAATATCCTCAGATGAAATCTGGAAAGAAGCTTTCTGAGAAACTGCTTAGTGTTCTGTTAATTCATCTCAGAGAGTTACATCTGTAGTTCGTGAATCTCTTTGCTAGCCATATTTCTGTGGAATCTGAGAACAGATATTTCGGATCCCTTTGAAGAATATAGGGACAAAGGAAATATCCTCCGATAAGAAAGAGAAAGAAGCTTTCTGAGAAACTTCTTTGTGTTCTGTGAAATCTTCTCACAAAGTATCAGCTCTCGTCTCAAGGAGCCTTTCGCTAAGACAGTTCTTGTGGAATTGGCAAAGTGAAATTTGGAAGTCCATAGAGGGCTACGGTGAAAAAGGAAATATCCTCAGATGAAATCTGGAAAGACTTTCTGAGAAACTGCTTAGTGTTCTGTTAATTCATCTAACAGAGTTACATCTGTATTTCGTGGATCTCTTAGCTAGCCTTATTTCTGTGGAATCTGAGAACAGATATTTCGGATCCCTTTGAAGATTATAGGGCCAAAGAAAATATCCTCCGATAACAAAGAGAAAGATGCTTTCTGAGAAACTTCTTTGTGTTCTATGAAATCATCTCACAGAGTTACAGCTTTCCCCTCAAGGAGTCTTTCGCTAAGACAGTTCTTGTGGAATTGGCAAAGTGATATTTGGAAGTCCATAGAGGGCTACGGTGAAAAAGGAAATATCCTCAGATGAAATCTGGAAAGACTTTCTGAGAAAGTGCTTAGTGTTCTGTTAATTCATCTAACAGAGTTACATCTGTATTTCGTGGATCTCTTAGCTAGCCTTATTTCTGTGGAATCTGAGAACAGATATTTCGGATCCCTTTGAAGATTATAGGGCCAAAGAAAATATCCTCCGATAACAAAGAGAAAGATGCTTTCTGAGAAACTTCTTTGTGTTCTATGAAATCATCTCACAGAGTTACAGCTTTCCCCTCAAGGAGCCTTTCGCTAAGACAGTTCTTGTGGAATTGGCAAAGTGATATTTGGAAGCCCATAGAGGGGTACTGTGAAAAAGCAAATATCCTCAGATGAAATCTGGAAAGAAGTTTTCTGAGAAACTGCTTAGTGTTCTGTTAATTCATCTCACAGAGCTACATTTGTATTTAGTGGATCTCTTTGCTAGCCTTATTTCTGTCGAATCTGAGAACAGATATTTCGGATCCCTTTGAAGACTATAGGGCCAAAGGAAATATCCTCCGATAACAAAGAGAAAGAAGCTTTCTGAGAAACTTCGTTGAGTTCTGTGAAATCATGTCAAAGAGTTACAGCTTTCCTCTCAAGAAGCCTTTCGCTAAGACAGTTCTTGTGGAATTGGCAAAGTGATATTTCGAATCCCATAGAGGGCTATGGTGAAAAAGGAAATATCCTCAGATGAAATCTGGAAAGAAGCTTTCTGAGAAACTGCTTAGTTTTCTCTTAATTCATCTCACAGAGTTACATCTGTATTTCGTGGATCTCTATGCTTGCATTATTTCTGTGGAATATGAGAACAGATATTTCGGATCCCTTTGAAGAGTATAGGACCAAAGGAAATATCCTCCGATAACAAAGAGAAAGAAGCTTTCTGAGAAACTTCTTTGTGTTCTGTGAAATCATCTCACAGAGTTACAGCATTCCCATCAAGAAGCCTTTCCCTAAGACAGTTCTTGTGGAATTGGCAAAGTGATATTTGGAAGCCCATAGAGGGCTATGGTGAAAAAGGAAATATCCTCAGATGAAATCTGGAGAGAAGCTTTCTGAGAAACTGCTTAGTGTTCTGTTAATTCATCTCACAGAGTTACATCTGTATTGCGTGGATCTCTTTGCTAGCCTTATTTCTGTGGAATCTGAGAACAGATATTTCGGATCCCTTTGAAGACTATAGTGCCAAAGGAAATATCCTCCGATAACAAAGAGAAAGAAGCTTTCTGAGAAACTTCGTTGAGTTCTGTGAAATCATCTCACAGAGTTACAGCTTTCCCCTCAAGAAGCCTTTCGCTAAGACAGTTCTTGTGGAATTGGCAAAGTGATATTTCGAAGCCCATAGCGGGCTATGGTGAAAAAGGAAATATCGTCAGATGAAATCTGGAAAGAAGCTTTCTGAGAAACTGCTTAGTGTTCTGTTAATTCATCTCACAGAGTTACATCTGTATTTCGTGGATCTCTTTGCTTGCCTTATTTCTGTGGAATATGAGAACAGATATTTCGGATCCCTTAGAAGAGTATAGGGCCAAAGGAAATATCTTCCGATAACAAAGAGAAAGAAGCTTTCTGAGAAACCTCTTTGTGTTCTGTGAAATCATCTCAAAGAGTTACAGCTTTCACATCAAGAAGCCTTTCCCTAAGACAGTTCTTGTGGAATTGGCAAAGTGATATTTGGAAGCCCATAGAGGGCTATGGTGAAAAAGGAAATATCCTCAGATGAAATCTGAAAAGAAGCTTTCTGAGAAACTGCTTAGTGTTCTGTTAATTCATCTCAGAGAGTTACATCTGTAGTTCGTGAATCTCTTTGCTAGCCTTATTTCTGTGGAATCTGAGAACAGATATTTCGGATCCCTTTGAAGACTATAGGGCCAAAGGAAATATCCTCCGATAACAAAGAGAAAGAAGCTTTCTGAGAAACTTCTTTGTGTTCTGTGAAATCTTCTCACAGAGTAACAGCTCTCGTCTCAAGGAGCATTTCGCTAAGACAGTTCTTGTGGAATTGGCAAAGTGATATTTGGAAGCCCATAGAGGGCTACGGTGAAAAAGGAAATATCCTCAGATGAAATCTGGAAAGACCTTCTGAGAAAGTGGTTAGTGTTGTGTTAATTCATCTATCAGAGTTACATGCGTATTTCGTGGATCTCTTAGCTACCCTTATTTCTGTGGAATCTGAGAACAGATATTTCGGATCCCTTTGAAGACTATAGGGCCAAAGGAAATATCCTCCGATAATAAAGAGAAAGAAGCTTTCTGAGCAAATTCTTCCTGTTTTGTGAAATCATCTCACGGAGTTACAGCTCTCCCATCAAGAAGCCTTTCGCTAAGACACTTATTGTGGAATTGGCAAAGTGATGTTTGGAAGCCAATAGAGGGCTATGGTGAAAAAGGAAGTATCCTCAGATGAAATCTGAAAAGAAGTTTTCCGAGAAACTGCTTAGTGTTCTGTTAATTCATCTCACAGAGTTACATCTGTATTTCGTGGATCTATTTGCTAGTGTTTTTTCTGTGGAATCTGAGAACAGATATTTCGGATCCCCTTGAAGACTATAGGGCCAAAGGAAACAGCCTCCGATAACAAAGAGAAAGAAGCTTTCTGAGAAACTTCTTTGTGTTCCGTGCAATCATCTCACAGAATTACAGCTGTCCCCTCAAGGAGCCATTCGCTAAGACAGTTCTTGTGGAATTGGCAAAGTGATATTTGGAAGCCCATAGCGAGCTATGGTGAAAAAGATAATATCCTCAGATGAAATCTGGAAAGAAGCTTTCTGAGAAACTGCTTTCTGTTCTGTTAATTCATCTCAGAGAGTTACATCTGTATTTCGTGGATCTCTTTACCAGCCTTATTTCTGTGGAATCTGAGAACAGATATTTCGGATCCCTTTGAAGAGTATAGGGCCAAAGGAAATATCCTCCGACAACAAAAAGAAACAAGCTTCCTGAGAAACTTCTTTGTTTTCTGTGAAATCATCTCACAGAGTTACAGCTTTCCCCTCAAGGAGCCTTTCGCTAAGACAGTTCTTGTGGAATTGCCAAAGTGATATTTGGAAGCCCATAGAGGGGTATGGGGAAAAACCAAATATCCTCAGATGAAATCTGGAAAGAAGGTTTCTGAGAAACTGCTTAGTGTTCTGTTAATTCATCTCACAGAGTTTCATCTGTATTTCGTGAATGTCTTTGCTAGCCTTATTTCTGTGGAATCTGAGAACAGATATTTCGGATCCCTTTGAAGACTATAGGGCCAAAGGAAATATCCTCCGATAACAAAGAGAAAGAAGGTTTCTGAGAAACTTCTTTGTGTTCTCTGAAATCATCTCACAGAGTTACAGCTTTCCCATCAAGAAGCCTTTCACTAAGACAGTTCCTGTGGAATTGGCAAAGTGATATTTGGAAGCCCATAGGGGGCTATGGTGAAAAAGGAAATATCCTCAGATGAAATCTGGAAAGAAGCTTTCTGAGAAACTGCTTAGTGTTCTGTTAATTCATCTCACAGAGTTACATCTGTATTTCGTGGATCTCTTTGCTAGCCTTATTTCTGTGGAATCTGAGAACAGATATTTCGGATCCCTTTGAAGACTATAGGGCCAATGGAAATATCCTCCGATAAGAAAGAGAAAGAAGCTTTCTGAGAAACTTCTTTGTGTTCTGTGAAATCAACTCACAGACTTTCACTATCCCCTTAAGGAGCCTTTCGCTAAGACAGGTCTTGTGGAATTGGCAAAGTGATATTTGGAAGACCATAGAGGGCTATGGTGAAAAAGGAAATATCCTCAGATGAAATCTGGAAAGAAGCTTTCTGAGAAACTGCTTAGTTTTCTGTTAATTCATCTCACAGAGCTACATTTGTATTTCGTGGATCTCTTTGCTAGCCTTATTTCTGTGGAATCTGAGAACAGATATTTCGGATCCCTTTGAAGACTATAGGGCCTAAGGAAATATCCTCCGATAACAAAGAGAAAGAAGCTTTCTGAGAAACTTCTTTGTGTTCTGTGAAATCATCTCACAGAGTTGCAGCTTTCCCCTCAAGAAGCCTATCGCTAAGACAGTTCTTGTGCAATTGGCAAAGTGATATTTGGAAGCTCATAGAGGGCTACGGTGAAAAAGGAAGTATACTCAGATGAAATCTGAAAAGAAATGTTCTGAGAAACTGCTTAGTGTTCTGTTAATTCATCTCACAGAGTTACATCTGTATTTCGTGGATCTCATTGATAGCCTTTTTTCTGTGGAACCTGAGAACAGATATTTCGGATCCCTTTGAAGACTATAGGGCCAAAAGAAATATCCTCCGATAACAAAGAGAAAGAAGCTTTCTGAGAAACTTCTTAGTGTTCTGTGAAATCATCTCACAGAGTTACAGCTTTCCCATCAAGAAGCCTTTCGCTAAGACAGTTCTTGTGGAATAGGCAAAGTGATATTTGGAAGCCCATAGAGGGCTATGTTGAAAAAGGAAATATCCTCAGATGAAATCTGGAAAGAAGCTTTCTGAGAAACTGCTTAGTGTTCTGTTAATTCATCTCACAGAGTTACATCTGTACTTCGTGGTTCTCTTTGCTAGCCTTATTTCTGTGGAATCTGAGAACAGATATTTCGGATCCCTTTGAAAACTATAGGGCCAATGGAAATATCCTCCGATCAGAAAGAGAAAGAAGCTTTCTGAGAAACTTCTTTTTGTTCTGTGAAATCAACTCAAAGACTTAGAGCTATCCCCTTAAGGAGCCTTTCGCTAAGACAGGTCTTGTGGAATTGGCAAAGTGATATTTGGAAGCCCATAGAGGGCTATGGTGAAAAAGGAAATATCCTCAGATGAAATCTGGAAAGAAGCTTTCTGAGAAACTGCTTAGTGTTCTGTTAATTCATCTCACAGAGTTACATCTGTATTTCGTGGATCTCTTTGCTAGCCTTATTTCTGTGGAATCTTAGAACAGATATTTCGGATCCCTTTGAAGACTAAAGGGCCAAAGGAAATATCCTCCGATAACAATGAGAAAGAAGCTTTCTGAGAAACTTCGTTGAGTTCTGTGAAATCATCTCACAGAGTTACAGCTTTCGCCTCAAGAAGCCTTTCGCTAAGACAGTTCTTGTGGAATTGGCAAAGTGATATTTGGAAGCCCATAGAGGGCTATGGTGAAAAAGGAAATATCCTCAGATGAAATCTGGAAAGAAGCTTTCTGAGAAACTGCTTAGTGTTCTGTTAATTCATCTCAGAGAGTTACATCTGTATTTCGTGGATCTCTTTGCTAGCCTTATTTCTGTGGAATCTGAGAACAGATATTTCGGATCCCTTTGAAGACAATAGGGCCAAAGGAAATATCCTCCGATAACAAAGAGAAAGAAGCTTTCTGAGAAACTTCGTTGAGTTCTGTGAAATCATCTCACAGAGTTACAGCTTTCGCCTCAAGAAGCCTTTCGCTAAGCAGTTCTTGTGGAATTGGCAAAGTGATATTTGGAAGCCCATAGAGGGCTATGGTGAAAAAGGAAATATCCTCAGATGAAATCTGGAAAGAAGCTTTCTGAGAAACTGCTTAGTTTTCTGTTAATTCAACTCACAGTGTTACATTTGTATTTCGTGGATCTCTTTGCTAGCCTTATTTCTGTGGAATCTGAGAACAGATATTTCGGATCCCTTTGAAGACTATAGGGCCTAAGGAAATATCCTCCGATAACAAAGAGAAAGAAGCTTTCTGAGAAACTTGTTTGTGTTCTGTGAAATCATCTCACAGAGTTGCAGCTTTCCCCTCAAGAAGCCTATCGCTAAGACAGTTCTTGTGCAATTGGCAAAGTGATATTTGGAAGCCCATAGAGGGCTACGGTGAAAAAGGAAGTATACTCAGATGAAATCTGAAAAGAAGTGTTCTGAGAAACTGCTTAGTGTTCTGTTAATTCATCTCACAGAGTTACATCTGTATTTCGTGGATCTCATTGATAGCCTTTTTTCTGTGGAACCTGAGAACAGATATTTCGGATCCCTTTGAAGACTATAGGGCCAAAAGAAATATCCTCCGATAACAAAGAGAAAGAAGCTTTCTGAGAAACTTCTTTGTGTTCTGTGAAATCATCTCACAGAGTTACAGCTTTCCCATCAAGAAGCCTTTCGCTAAGACAGTTCTTGTGGAATAGGCAAAGTGATATTTGGAAGCCCATAGAGGGCTATGTTGAAAAAGGAAATATCCTCAGATGAAATCTGGAAAGAAGCTTTCTGAGAAACTGCTTAGTGTTCTGTTAATTCATCTCACAGGGTTACATCTGTACTTCGTGGTTCTCTTTGCTAGCCTTATTTCTGTGGAATCTGAGAACAGATATTTCGGATCCCTTTGAAGACTATAGGGCCAGTGGAAATATCCTCCGATAAGAAAGAGAAAGAAGCTTTCTGAGAAACTTCTTTTTGTTCTGTGAAATCAACTCAAAGACTTAGAGCTATCCCCTTAAGGAGCCTTTCGCTAAGACAGGTCTTCTGGAATTGGCAAAGTGATATTTGGAAGTCCATAGAGGGCTATGGTGAAAAAGGAAATATCCTCAGATGAAATCTGGAAAGAAGCTTTCTGAGAAACTGCTTAGTGTTCTGTTAATTCATCTCACCGAGTTACATCTGTATTTCGTGGATCTCTTTGCTAGCCTTATTTCTGTGGAATCTGAGAACAGATATTTCGGATCCCTTTGAAGACTATAGGGCCAAAGGAAATAGCCTCCGATAACAAAGAGAAAGAAGCTTTCTGAGAAACTTCGTTGTGTTCTGTGAAATCATCTCACAGAGTTACAGCATTCCCATCAAGAAGCCTTTCCCTAAGACAGTTCTTGTGGAATTGGCAAAGTGATATTTGGAAGCCCATAGAGGGCTATGGTGAAAAAGGAAATATCCTCAGATGAAATCTGGAAAGAAGCTTTCTGAGAAACTGCTTAGTGTTCTGTTAATTCATCTCAGAGAGTTACATCTGTATTTCGTGGATCTCTTTGCTAGCCTTATTTCTGTGGAATCTGAGAACAGATATTTCGGATCCCTTTGAAGACAATAGGGCCAAAGGAAATATCCTCCGATAACAAAGAGAAAGAAGCTTTCTGAGAAACTTCGTTGAGTTCTGTGAAATCATCTCACAGAGTTACAGCTTTCCCCTCAAGAAGCCTTTCGCTAAGACAGTTCTTGTGGAATTGGCAAAGTGATATTTCGAAGCCCATAGAGGGCTATGGTGAAAAAGGAAATATCCTCAGATGAAATCTGGAAAGAAGCTTGCTGAGAAACTGCTTAGTGTTCTGTTAATTCATCTCACAGAGTTACATCTGTATTTCGTGGATCTCTTTGCTTGCCTTATTTCTGTGGAATATGAGAACAGATATTTCGGATCCCTTAGAAGAGTATAGGGCCAAAGGAAATATCTTCCGATAACAAAGAGAAAGAAGCTTTCTGAGAAACCTCTTTGTGTTCTGTGAAATCATCTCACAGAGTTACAGCTTTCACATCAAGAAGCCTTTCCCTAAGACAGTTCTTGTGGAATTTGCAAAGTGATATTTGGAAGCCCATAGAGGGCTATGGTGAAAAAGGAAATATCCTCAGATGAAATCTGAAAAGAAGCTTTCTGAGAAACTGCTTAGTGTTCTGTTAATTCATCTCAGAGAGTTACATCTGTAGTTCGTGAATCTCTTTGCTAGCCTTAATTCTGTGGAATCTGAGAACAGATATTTCGGATCCCTTTGAAGACTATAGGGCCAAAGGAAATATCCTCCGATAACAAAGAGAAAGAAGCTTTCTGAGAAACTTCTTTGTGTTCTGTGAAATCTTCTCACAGAGTAACACCTCTCGTCTCAAGGAGCATTTTGCTAAGACAGTTCTTGTGGAATTGGCAAAGTGATATTTGGAAGCCCATAGAGGGCTACGGTGAAAAAGGAAATATCCTCAGATGAAATCTGGAAAGACCTTCTGAGAAAGTGCTTAGTGTTGTGTTACTTCATCTATCAGAGTTACATGCGTATTTCGTGGATCTCTTAGCTACCCTTATTTCTGTGGATTCTGAGAACAGATACTTCGGATCCCTTTGAAGACTATAGGGCCAAAGGAAATATCCTCCGATAATAAAGAGAAAGAAGCTTTCTGAGCAAATTCTTCCTGTTCTGTGAAATCATCTCACGGAGTTACAGCTCTCCCATCAAGAAGCCTTTCGCTAAGACAGTTATTGTGTAATTGGCAAAGTGATGTTTGGAAGCCAATAGAGGGCTATGGTGAAAAAGGAAGTATCCTCAGATGAAATCTGAAAAGAAGTTTTCCGAGAAACTGCTTAGTGTTCTGTTAATTCATCTCACAGAGTTACATCTGTATTTCGTGGATCTATTTGCTAGTGTTTTTTCGGTGGAATCTGAGAACAGATATTTCGGATCCCCTTGAAGACTATAGGGCCAAAGGAAGCAGCCTCCGATAACAAAGAGAAAGAAGCTTTCTGAGAAACTTCTTTGTGTTCTGTGCAATCATCTCACAGAGTTACAGCTGTCCCCTCAAGGAGCCATTCGCTAAGACAGTTTTTGTGGAATTGGCAAAGTGATATTTGGAAGCCCATAGCGAGCTATGGTGAAAAAGATAATATACTCAGATGAAATCTGGAAAGAAGCTTTCTGAGAAACTGCTTTCTGTTCTGTTAATTCATCTCAGAGAGTTGCATCTGTATTTCGTGGATCTCTTTACTAGCCTTATTTCTGTGGAATCTGAGAACAGATATTTCGGATCCCTTTGAAGACTAAAGGGCCAAAGGAAATATCCTCCGATAACAAAGAGAAAGAAGCTTTCTGAGAAACTTCGTTGAGTTCTGTGAAATCATCTCACAGAGTTACAGCTTTCCCCTCAAGAAGCCTTTCGCTAAACAGTTCTTGTGGAATTGGTAAAGTGATATTTCGAAACCCATAGAGGGCTGTGGTGAAAAAGGAAATATCCTCAGATGAAATCTGGAAAGAAGCTTTTTGAGAAACTGCTTAGTTTTCTGTTAATTCATCTCACAGAGTTACATTTGTATTTCGTGGATCTCTTTGCTAGCCTTATTTCTGTGGAATCTGAGAACAGATATTTCGGATCCCTTTGAAGACTATAGGGCCTAAGGAAATATCCTCCGATAACAAAGAGAAAGAAGCTTTCGGAGAAACTTCTTTGTGTTGTGTGAAATCATCTCACAGAGTTGCAGCTTTCCCCTCAAGAAGCCTTTCGCTAAGACAGTTCTTGTGCAATTGGCAAAGTGATATTTGGAAGCCCATAGAGGGCTATGGTGAAAAAGGAAGTATCCTCAGATGAAATCTGAAAAGAAGTGTTCTGAGAAACTGCTTAGTGTTCTGTTAATTCATCTCACAGAGTTACATCTGTATTTCGTGGATCTCTTTGCTAACCTTTTTTCTGTGGAACCTGAGAACAGATATTTCGGATCCCTTTGAAGACTATGGGGCCAAAGGAAATATCCTCCGATAACAAAGAGAAAGAAGCTTTCTGAGAAACTTCTTTGTGTTCTGTAAAATCATCTCACAGAGTTACAGCTTTCCCATCAAGAAGACTTTCGCTAAGACAGTTCTTGTGGAATAGGCAAATTGATATTTGGAAGCCCATAGAGGTCTATGTTGAAAAAGGAAATATCCTCAGATGAAATCAGGAAAGAAGCTTTCTGAGAAACTGCTTAGTGTTCTGTTAATTCATCTCACAGAGTTACATCTGTATTTCGTGGATCTCTTTGCTAGCCGTATTTCTGTGGAATCTGATAACAGATATTTCGGATCCCTTTGAAGACTATAGGGCCAATGGAAATATCCTCCGATAAGAAAGAGAAAGAAGCTTTCTGAGAAATTTCTTTTTGTTCTGTGAAATCAACTCACAGACTTAGAGCTATCCCCTTAAGGAGCCTTTCGCTAAGACAGGTCTTGTGGAATTGGCAAAGTGATATTTGGAAGCCCATAGAGGGCTATGGTGAAAAAGGAAATATCCTCAGATGAAATCTGGAAAGAAGCTTTCTGAGAAACTGCTTAGTGTTCTGTTAATTCCTCTCACAGAGTTACATCTGTATTTCGTGGATCTCTTTGCTAGCCTTATTTCTGTGGAATCTGAGAACAGATATTTCGGATCCCTTTGAAGACTATAGGGCCAAAGGAAATATCCTCCGATAACAAAGGGAAAGAAGCTTTCTGAGAAACTTCTTTGTGTTCTATGAAATCATCTCACAGAGTTACAGCTTTCCCATCAAGAAGCCTTTCACTAAGACAGTTCCTGCGGAATTGGCAAAGTGATATTTGGAAGCCCATAGAGGGCTATGGTGAAAAAGGAAATATCCTCAGATGAAATCTGGAAAGAAGCTTTCTGAGAAACTGCTTAGTGTTCTGTTAATTCATCTCACAGAGTTACATCTGTATTTCGTGGATCTCTTTGCTAGCCTTATTTCTGTGGAATCTGAGAACAGATATTTAGGATCCCTTTGAAGACTAAAGGGCCAAAGGAAATATCCTCCGATAACAAAGAGAAAGAAGCTTTCTGAGAAACTTCGTTGAGTTCTGTGAAATCATCTCACAGAGTTACAGCTTTCCCCTCAAGAAACCTTTCGCTAAACAGTTCTTGTGGAATTGGCAAAGTGATATTTGGAAGCCCATAGAGGGCTATGGTGAAAAAGGAAATATCCTCAGATGAAATCTGGAAAGAAGCTTTCTGAGAAACTGCTTAGTTTTCTGTTAATTCAACTCACAGTGTTACATTTGTATTTCGTGGATCTATTTGCTAGCCTTATTTCTGTGGAATCTGAGAACAGATATTTCGGATCCCTTTGAAGACTATAGGGCCTAAGGAAATATCCTCCGATAACAAAGAGAAAGAAGCTTTCTGAGAAACTTCTTTGTGTTTTGTGAAATCATCTCACAGAGTTGCAGCTTTCCCCTCAAGAAGCCTATCGCTAAGACAGTTCTTGTGCAATTGGCAAAGTGATATTTGGAAGCCCTTAGAGGGCTACGGTGAAAAAGGAAGTATACTCAGATGAAATCTGAAAAGAAGTGTTCTGAGAAACTGCTTAGTGTTCTGTTAATTCATCTCACAGAGTTACATCTGTATTTCGTGGATCTCTTTGCCAGCCTTATTTCTGTGGAATCTGAGAACAGATATTTCGGATCCCTTTGGAGACTTTAGGGCTAAAGGAAATATCCTCCGATAACAAAGAGAAAGAAGCTTCCTTGAGAAAATTCTTTATGTTCTGTGAAAACATCTCACAGAGTTACAGCTTCCCCTCAAGAATCCTTTCGCTTAGACAGTTCTTGTGGAATTGGCAAAGTGATATTTGGAAGCCCATAGAGGGCTACGTTGAAAAAGGAAATATCCAGAGATGAAATCTGGAAAGAAGCTTTCTGAGAAACTGCTTAGTGTTCTGTTAATTCATCTCACAGAGTTAAATCTGTGTTTCTTGGATCTCTTTGATAGCCTTATTTCTGTGGAATCTGAGAACAGATATTGCAGATCCCACTGAAGACGATAGGGCCAAATTAAATATCCTCCGATAACAAAGAGAAAGATGCTTTCTGAGAAACTTCTTTGTGTTCTATAAAATCATCTCACGGAGTTACAGCTTTCCCCTCAAGGAGACTTTCGCTAAGACAGTTCTTGTGGAATTGGCAAAGTGATATTTGGAAGCCTATAGAGGGCAAAAGTGAAAAAGGAAATATCCTCAGATGAAATATGGAAAGAAGCTTTCTGAGAAACTGCTTAGTGTCTGTTAATTCGTCCACAGAATTACATCTGTATTTCGTGGATCTCTTTGCTAGCCTTATTTCTGTGGAATCTGAGAACAGATATTTCGGATCCCCTTGAAGACTATAAGGACAAAGGAAATATCCTCCGATAACAAAGAGAAAGAAGCTTTCTGAGAAACTTCTTTGTGTTCTGTAATATCGTCTCACAGAGTTACAGCTTTCCTCTCAAGAAGCATTTCGCCAAGACAGTTCTTGTGGAATTGGCCTAGTGATATTTGGAAGCCCATAGAGGGCTATGGTGAAAAAGGAAATATCCTCAGATGAAATCTGGAAAGAAGCTTTCTGAGAAACTGCTTAGTGTTCTGATAATTCATCTAAAAGAGTTACATCGGTATTTCGTGTATCTGTTTGCTAGCCTTATTTCTGTGGAATCTGAGAACAGATATTTCGGATCCCTTTGAAGACGATAGGGCCAAGGGAAATATCCTCCGATAACAAAGGGAAAGAAGCTTTCTGAGAAACTTCTTTGAGTTCTGCGAAATCATCTCACGGAGATACAGCTTTCCCCTCAAGGAGCCTGTCGCTAAGACAGTTCTTGTGGAATTGGCAAAGTGATATTTGGAAGCCTATAGAGGGCAACAGTGAAAAAGGAAATATCCTCAGATGAAATCTGGAAAGAAGCTTTCTGAGAAACTGCTTAGTGTTTTGTCAATACGTCTCACAGAGTTACATCTGTATTTCGTGGATCTCTTTGCTAGCCTTATTTCTGTGGAATCTGAGAACAGATATTTCGGATCCCATTGAAGACTATAGGGACAAAGGAAATATCCTCCGATAACAAAGAGAAAGAAGCTTTCTGAGAAACTTCTTTGTGTTCTGTAAAATGGTCTCACAGAGTTACAGCTTTCCCCTCAAGGAGGCTTTCGGTAAGACAGTTCTTGTGGAATTGGCAAAGTGATATTTGGAAGCCCATAGAGGGCTACGGTGAAAAAGGAAAAATCCTCAGATGATATCTGGAAAGAAGCTTTCTGAGAAACTGCTTAGTGTTCTGTTTATTCATCTCACAGAGTTACATATGTATTTTGTGGTTCTCTTTGCTAGCCTTATTTCTGTGTAATCTGAGAACAGATATTTCGGGTCCCTTTGAAGACTATAGGGCCAAAGGAAATATCCTCCGATAAGAAAGACAAAGAAGCTTTCTAAGAAACTTCTTTGTGTCTGTGAAATCATCTCAAAGAGTTACAGCATACCCCTCAAGAAGCTTTCCGCTAAGACAGTTCTTCTGGAATTGGCAAAGTGATATTTGGAAGCCCATAGAGGGCTATGGTGTAAAACGAAATATCTTCAGATGAAATCTGGAAAGAAGCTTTCTGAGAAACTGCTTAGTGTTCTGTTAATTCATCTCACAGAGTTACATCTGTGTTTCATGGATCTCTTGGCTAGCCTTATTTCTGGGAGATCTGAGAACAGATATTTCGGATTCCTTTGAAGACTATAGGGCAAGAGGAAATATCCTCCGATAACCAAGAGAAAGAAGCTTTCTTAGAAACTTCTTTGTGTTCTATAAAATCTTCTCACAGAGTTACAGCTTTCCCCTCAAGAAGCCTTTCGCTACGACAGTTTTTGTGGAATTGGCAAAGTGATATATGGAAGCCCATAGAGGGCTACGGTGAAAAAGCAAATATCGTCAGATGAAATCTGGAAAGAAGCTTTCTGAGAAACTGCTTAGTGTTCTGTTAATTCATCTCACAGAGTTACATCTGTATTTCGTGGATCTCTTTGCTAGCCTTATTTCTGTGGAATCTGAGAAGAGATATTTCGGATCCCTTGGAAGACTCTAGGGCCAAAGGAAATATCCTCCGATAACAAAGAGAAAGAAGTTTTTTGAGAAACTTCTTTGTGTTCTGTGAAATCATCTCACAGAGTTACAGCACTCCCCTCAAGGAGGCTTTCGCTAAGACAGTTCTTGTGGAATTGGCAAAGTGATATTTGGAAGACCATAGAGGGCTATGGTGAAAAAGCAAATATCCTCAGATGAAATCTGGAAAGAAGCTTTCTGAGAAACTGCTTAGTGTTCTGTTAATTCATCTCACAGAGTTACATCTGTACTTCGTGGATATCTTTGCTAGCCTTATTTCTGTGGAATCTGAGAACAGATATTTCGGATCCCTTTGAAGACTATAGGGCCAAAGGAAATATCCTCCGATAAGAAAGAGAAAGAAGCTTTCTGACAAACTTCTTTGTGTTCTGTGAAATCATCTCACAGAGTTACAGCTCTCCCCTCAAGGAGCCTTTCGCTAAGACAGTTCTTGTGGAATTGGCAAAGTGATATTTGGAAGCCTATAGAGGGCTATGGTGAAACAGTAAATATCCTCAGATGAAATCTGGAAAGAAGCTTTCTGAGAAACTGCTTAGTGTTCTGTTAATTCTTCTCACAGAGTTACATCTGTATTTCGAGGATATCTTTGCTAGCCTGATTTCTGTGGAATCTGAGAACAGATATTTCGGATCCCTTAGCAGAGTATAGGGCCAAAGGAAATATCCTCCGATAACAAAGAAAAGAAGCTTTCTGAGACACTTCTTTGTATTCTGTGAAATCATCTCACAGAGTTACAGCTTTCCCATCAAGCAGCCTTTCCCTAAGACAGTTCCTGTGGAATTGGGAAAGTGATATTTGGAAGCCCATAGAGGGCTATGGTGAAAAAGGAAATATCCTCAGATGAAATCTGAAAAGAAGCTTTCTGAGAAAATGTTTAGTGTTCTGTTAATTCATCTTCCAGAGTTACATCTGTATTTCGTGGATCTCTTTGCTAGCCTTATTTCTGTGGAATCTGAGAACGGATATTTCGGATCCCTTTGAAGACTATAGGGCCAAAGGAAATATCCTCTGATAACAGAGAGAAAGAAGCTTTCTGAGAAACTTCTTTGTGCTCTCAGTAATCATCTCACAGAGTTACAACTTTCACATCAAGAAGCCTTTCCCTAAGACAGTTCTTGTGGAATTGGCAATGTGATATTTGGAAGCCCATAGAGGGCTATGGTGAAAAAGGAAATATCCTCAGATGAAATCTGAAAAGAAGCTTTCTTAGAAACTACTTAGTGTTCTGTTAATTCACCATACAGAGTTACATCTTTGTTTCGTGGATCTCTTAGATAGCATTATTTCTGTGGAATCTGAGAACTGATATTTCGGATCCCTTTGAAGACTATAGGGCCAAAGGAAATATCCTCCGATAACAAAGAGAAAGAAGCTTTCTGAGAAACTTCTTTGTGCTCTCTGAAATCATCTCACAGAGTTACAGCTTTCCCATCAGAAGCCTTTCCCTAAGACAGTTCTTGTGGAATTGGCAAAGTGATATTTGGAAGCCCATAGAGGGCTATGGTGAAAAACGAAATATCCTCAGATGAAATCTGTAAAGAAGCTTTCTGAGAAACTGCTTAGTGTTCTGTTAATTCATCTCACAGAGTTACATCTTTATTTCGTGGATCTCTTTGCTAGCCTTATTTTTGTGGAATCTGAGAACAGATATTTCGTATCCCTTTGAAGACTATAGGGCCAAAGGAAATATCCTCCGATAACAAAGAGAAAGAAGCTTTCTGAGAAACTTCTTTGTCTTCTGTGAAATCATCTCACAGAGTTACAGCTTTCCCCTCAAGTAGCCTTTCGCTAAGACTGTTCTTGTGGAACTGGCAAAGTGATGTTTGGAAGCCCATAGAGGGCTATGGTGAAAAAGCAAATATCCTCAGATGAAATCTGGAAAGAAGCTTTCTGATAAACTGCTTAGTGTTCTGTTAATTCATCTCACAGAGTTACATCTGTATTTCGTGGATCTCTTTGCTAGCCTTATTTCTGTGGAATCTGAGAACAGATATTTCGGATCCCTTTGAAGACTATAGGGCCAAAGGAAATATCCTCCGATAACAAAGAGAAAGAAGCTTTCTGAGAAACTTTTTTGTCTTCTGTGAAATCATCTCAAAGACTTACAGCTCTCCCTTCAAGGAGACTTTCGCAAAGACAGTTCTGTGCATTTGGCAAAGTGATATTTGGAAGCCCATAGAGGGCTACGGTGAAAAAGGAAATGTCCTCAGATGAAATCTGGAAAGAAGCTTTCTGAGAAACTGCTTAGTGTTCTGTTAATTCATCTCACAGAGTTACATCTGTATTTCGTGGATCTCTTTGCTAGCCTTATTTCTGTGGAATCTGAGAACAGATATTTCGGATCTCTTGAAGACTATAGGGCCAAAGTAAATATCCTCCGACAACAACAAAAAAAAAGTTTTCTGAGAAACTTCTTTGTGTTCTGTGAAATCATCTCACAGAGTTACGGCTCTCACCTCAAGGATCCTTTCGCTAAGGCAGTTCTTGTGGAATTGGCAAAGTGATATTTGGAAGCCCATAGAGGGCTATGGTGAAAAAGGAAATATCCTCTGATGAAATCTGGAAAGAATCTTTCTGAGAAACAGCTTAGTGTTCTGTTAATTAATCTCACAGAGTTGCATCTGTATTTCGTGGATCTCTTTGCTAGCCTTATTTCTGTGGAATCTGAGAACAGATATTTCGGATCCCTTTGAAGACTATAGGGCCAAAGGAAATATCCTCCGATAACAAAGACAAAGAGGCTTTCTGAGAAATTTCGTTGAGTTCTGTGAAATCATCTCACAGAGTTACAGCTTTCCCCTCCATAAGCCTTTCGCTAAGACAGTTCTTGTGGAATTGGCAAAGTGATATTTCGAAGCCCATAGAGGGCTATGGTGAAAAAGGAAATATCCTCAGATGAAACCTGGAAAGAAGCTTTCTGAGAAAATGCTTAGTTTTCTGTTAATTCATCTCACAGAGTTACATCTGTATTTCCTGGATATCTTTGCTAGCCTTATTTCTGTGGAATCTGAGAACAGATATTTCGGATCCCTTTGAACACTATAGGGCCAAAGGAAATATCCTCCGATAACAAAGAAAAAGAAGCTTTCTGAGCAAGTTATTTGTGTTCTGTGAAATCATCTCACAGAGTTACAGCTTTCCGATCAAGAAGCCTTTCGCTAAGACAGTTATTGTGGAATTGGCAAAGTGATGTTTGGAAGCCCATAGAGGTCTATGGTGAAAAAGGAAGTATCCTCAGATGAAATATGAAAAGAAGTTTTCTGAGAAACTGCTTAGAGTTCTCTTAATTCATCTCACAGAGTTACATCTGTATTTCGTGGATCTCTTTGCTAGTCTTTTTTCTGTGGAATCTGAGAACAGATATTTCGGATCCCTTTGAAGACTATAGGGCCAAAGGAAATATCCTCCGATAACAGAGAGAAAGAAGCTTTCTGAGAAACTTCTTTTTGTTCTGTGCAATCATCTCACAGAGTTACAGCTGTCCCCTCAAGGAGCCCTTCGCTAAGACAGTTCTTTTGGAATTGTCAAAGTGATATTTGGAAGCCCATAGAGGGCTATGCTGAAAAAGGAAATATCCTCAGATGAAATCTGGAAAGAAGTTTTCTGAGAAACTGCTTAGTGTTCTGTTAATTCATCTCACAGAGTTACATCTGTATTTCGTGGATCTCTTTGCTAGCCTTATTTCTGTGGAATCTGAGAACAGATATTTCGGATCGCTTTGAAGAATATAGGGCCAAAGGAGATATCTTCCGATAATAAAGAGAAAGAATCTTTCTGAGCAACTTCTTTGTGTTCTGTGAAATCATCTCACAGAGTTACAGCTTTCCCATCAAGATGCCTTTCGCAAAGACAGTTATTGTGGAATTGGCAAAGTGATATTTGGAAGCCCATAGAGGGCTATGGTGAAAAAGGAAGTATCCTCAGATGAAATCTTGAAAGAAGTTTTCTGAGAAACTGCTTAGTGTTCTCTTAATTCATCTCACAGAGTTACATCTGTATTTCGTGGATCTCTTTGCTAGCCTTTTTTCTGTGGAACCTGAGAACAGATATTTCGGATCCCTTTGAAGACTATAGGGCCAAAGGAAATATCCTCCGATAAAAAAGAGTAAGAAGCTTTCTGATCAACTTCTTTGTGTTAGGTGAAATCAACTCACAGACTTAGAGCTATCTCCTTAAGGAGCCTTTCGCTAAGGCAGTTCTTGTGGAATTGGCAAAGTGATATTTGGAAGCCCATAGAGGGCTATGGTGAAAAAGGAAATATCCTCCGATGAAATCTGGAAAGAAGCTTTCTGAGAAACTGCTTAGTGTTCTGTTAACTCATCTCACAGAGTTACATCTGTATTTCGTGGATCTCTTTGCTAGCCTTATTTCTGTGGAATCTGAGAACAGATATTTCGGATCCCTTTGAAGACTATAGGGCCAAAGGAAATATCCTCCGATAACAAAGACAAAGAGGCTTTCTGAGAAATTTCGTTGAGTTCTGCGAAATCATCTCACAGAGTTACAGCTTTCCCCTCCATAAGACTTTCGCTAAGACAGTTCTTGTGGAATTGGCAAAGTGATATTTGGAAGCCCATAGAGGGCTATGGTGAAAAAGGAAATATCCTCAGATGAAACCTGGAAAGAAACTTTCTGAGAAAATGCTTAGTTTTCTGTTAATTCATCTCACAGGGTTACATCTGTATTTCCTGGATATCTTTGCTAGCCTTATTTCTGTGGAATCTGAGAACAGATATTTCGGATCCCTTTGAAAACTATAGGGCCAAAGGAAATATCCTCCGGTAACAAAGAGAAAGAAGCTTTCTGAGAAACTTATTTGTGTTCTGTGAAATCATCTCACAGAGTTACAGCTTTCCCATCAAGAAGCCTTTCGCTAAGACAGTTATTGTGGAATTGGCAAAGTGATGTTTGGAAGCCCGTAGAGGTCTATGGTGAAAAAGGAAGTATCCTCAGATGAAATCTGAAAAGAAGTTTTCTGAGAAACTGCTTAGTGTTCTGTTAATTCATCTCACGGAGTTACATCTGTATTTCGTGGATCTCTTTGCTAGTCTTTTTTCTGTGGAATCTGAGAACAGATATTTCGGATCACTTTGAAGACTATAGGGCCAAAGGAAATATCCTCCGATAACAGAAGAAAGAAGCTTTCTGAGAAACTTCTTTGTGTTCTGTGCAATCATCTCACAGAGTTACAGCTGTCCCCTCAAGGAGCCTTTCGCTAAGACAGTTCTTGTGGAATTGGCAAAGTGATATTTGGAAGCCCATAGAGGGCTATGGTGAAAAAGGAAATATCCTCAGATGAAATCTGGAAAGAAGCTTTCTGAGAAACTGCTTAGTTTTCTGTTAATTCATCTCACAGAGTTATATCTGTATTTCGTGGATCTCTTTGCTTGCCTTGTTTCTGTGGAATCTGAGAACAGATATTTCGGATCCCTTTTAAGAGTATAGGGCCAAAGGGAATATCCTCCGATAACAAAGAGAAAGAAGCTTTCTGAGAAACTTCTTTGTGTTCTGTGAAATCATCTCACAGAGTTACAGCTTTCCCATCATAAGCTTTTCCCTAAGACAGTTCCTGTGGAATTGGCAAAGTGATATTTGGAAGACCCTAGAGGGTTATGGTGAAAAAGGAAATATCCCCAGATGAAATCTGAAAAGAAGTTTTCTGAGAAACTGCTTAGTGTTCTGTTAATTCATCTCACAGAGTTACATCTGTATTTCGTGGATCTCTTTGCTAGCCTTATTTCTGTGGAATCTGAGAACGGATATTTCGGATCCTTTTGAAGACTATAGGGCAAAAGGAAATATCCTCCGATAACAAAGAGAAAGAAGCTTTCTGAGAAACTTCTTTGTGTTCTGTGAAATCATCTCACAGAGTTACAGCTTTCCCCTCAAGGAGACTTTCGCTGAGACAGTTCTTGTGGAATTGGCAAAGTGATATTTGGAAGCCCTTAGAGGGGTATGGTGAAAAAGCAAATATCCTCAGATGAAATCTGGAAAGAATCTTCCTGAGAAACTGCTTTGTGTTCTGCTAATTCATCTCAGAGAGTTACATCTGTATTTCTTGGATCTCTTTAGTAGCCTTTTTTCTGTGTAATCTGAGAACAGATATTTCGGATCCCTTTGAAGACTTTAGGGCCAAAGGAAATATCCTCCGATAACAAAGAGAAAGAAGCTTTCTGAGAAACTTCTTTGTGTTCTGTGAAATCTTCTCACAGAGTTACAGCTCTCCGCTCAAGGAGCTTTTCGCTAAGACAGTTCTTGTGGAATTGGCAAAGTGATATTTGGAAGCCCATAGAGGGCTATGGTGAAAAAGGAAATATCCTCAGATGAAATCTGGAAAGACTTTCTGAGAAAGTGCTTAGTGTTCTGTTAATTCATCTCACAGAGTTGCATCTGTATTTCGTGGATCTCTTAGCTAGCTTTATTTCTGTGGAATCTGAGAACAGATATTTCGGATCCCTTTGAAGACTATAGGGCCAAAGGAAATATCCTCCGATAACAAAGAGAAAGAAGCTTTCATTGCAACTTCTTTGTGTTCTGTGAAATCATCTCACAGCGTTACAGCTTTCCCCTCAAGAAGCCTTTCGCTAAGACAGTTATTGTGGAATTGGCCAAGTGATATTTGGAAGCCCATAGAGGGCTATGGTGAAAAAGGAAGTATCCTCAGATGAAATCTGAAAAGAAGATTTCTGAGAAAGTGCTTAGTGTTCTGTTAATTCATCTCACAGAGTTACATCTGTATTTCGTGTTTCTCTTTGCTAGCCTTTTTTCTGAGGAATCTGAGAACAGATATTTCGGATCCCTTTGAAGACTCTAGGGAAAAAGGAAATAGCCTCCGATAACAAAGAGAAAGAAGCTTTCTGAGAAACTTTTTTGTGTTCTCTGCAATCATCTCACAGAGTTACAGCTTTCCCCTCAAGGAGACTTTCGCTAAGACAGTTCTTGGGGAATTGGCAAAGTGATATTTGGAAGCCCGTAGAGGGCTATGTTTAAGAAGGAAATATCCTAAGATGAAATCTATAAAGTAGCTTTCTAGGAAACTGCTTAGTGTTCTGTTAATTCATCTCACAGAGTTACAACTGTATTTGGTGGATCTCTTTGCTAGCCTTCTTTTTGTGGATTCTGAGAACAGATATTTCGGATCCATTTTGAGACTATAGGGCCAAAGGAAATATCCTCCGATAACAAAGAGAAAGAAGCTTTCTGAGAAACTTCTTTCTATTCTCTGAAATCATCTCACAGAGTTACAGCTTTTCCCTCAATAAGCCTTTCGCTAAGACAGTTCTTGTGGAATTGGCAAAGTGATATTTGGAAGCCCATAGAGGGCTATGGTGAAAAAGGAAGTATCCTCAGATGAAATCTGGAAAGACGCTATCTGAGAAAATACTTAGTGTTCTGTTAATTCATCTCACAGAGTTACATCTGTATTTCGTGCATCTCTTTGCTAGCCTTATTTCTGTGGAATCTGAGAACAGATATTTCGGATCCCTTTGAATACTATAGGGCCAAAAGAAATATCCTCCGATAACAAAGAGAAAGAAGCTTTCTGAGAAACTTCTTTGTGTTCTGTGAAATCATCTCACAGACTTACAGCTATCCCCTTAAGGAGCCTTTCGCTAAGACAGGTCTTGTGGAATTGGCAAAGTGATATTTGGAAGCCCATAGAGGGCTATGGTGAAAAAGGAAATATCCTCAGATGAAATCTGGAAAGAAGCTTTCTGAGAAACTGCGTAGTGTTCTGTTAATTCATCTCACAGAGTTACATCTGTATTTCCTGGATCTCTTTGCTAGCCTTATTTCTGTGGAATCTGAGAACAGATATATCGGATCCCTTTGAAGACTATAGGGCCAAAGGAAATATCCTCCGATAACAAAGAGAAAGAAGCTTTCTGAGAAACTTCGGTGAGTTCTGTGAAATCATCTCACAGAGTTACAGCTTTCCCCTCAAGTAGCCTTTCGCTAAGACAGTTCTTGTGGAATGGGCAAAGTCATATTTGGAAGCCCATAGAGGGCTATGGTGAAAAAGGAAATATCCTCAGATGAAATCTGGAAAGAAGCTTTCTGAGAAACTGCTTAGTGTTCTGTTAATTCATCTCACAGAGTTTCATCTGTATTTCGTGGATCTCTTAGCTACCATTATTTCTGTGGAATCTGAGAACAGATATTTCGGATCCCTTTGAAGACTATAGGGCCAAAGGAAATATCCTCCGATAACAAAGAGAAAGAAGGTTTATGAGCAACTTCTTTATTTTCTGTGAAATCATCTCACAGAGTTACAGCTTTCCTATCAAGAAGCCTTTCGTTAAGACAGTTATTGTGGAATTGGCAAAGTGATATTTGGAAGCCCATAGAGGACTATGGTGAAAAAGGAAGTATCCTCAGATGAAATCCTAAAAGAGGTTTTCTGAGAAACTGCTTAGTGTTCTGTTAATTCATCCCACAGATTTACATCTGTATTTCGTGGATCTCTTTGCTAGCCTTATTTCTGTGGAATCTGAGAACAGATATTTCGGATCCCTTTGAAGACTATAGGGCCAAAGGAAATATCCTCTGATAACAAAGAGAAAGAAGCTTCCTGAGAAACTTCTTTGTGTTCTGTGAAATCATCTCAAAGAGTTACATCTTTGTCCTCAAGGGGCCTTTCGCTAAGACAGTTCTTGTGGAATTGCCAAAGTGATATTTGGAAGCCCGTAGAGGTCTCTGGTGAAAAAGGAAATATCCTCAGATGAAATCTGGAAAGAAGCTTTCTGAGAAACTGCTTAGTGTTCTTTTAATTCATCTCACAGATTTACATCTGTATTTCGTGGATCTCTTTGCTATCCTTATTTCTGTGGAATCTGAGAACAGATATTTCGGATCCCTTTGAAGTCTATAGGGCCAAAGGAAATATCCTCCGATAAAAAAGAGAAAGAAGCTTTCTGAGAAACTTCTTTGTGCTCTGTGAAATCATCTCACAGAGTTACAGCTTTTCCCTCAAGGAGTCTTTCGCTAAGACAGTTCTTGTGGAATTGGCAAAGTGATATTTGGAAGCCCATAGAGGGGTATGTTGAAAAAGGAAATATCCTCAGATGAAATCTGGAAAGAAGCTTTCTGAGAAACTACTTAGTGTTCTGTTAATTCATCTCACAGAGTTACATCTGTATTTCGTGAATCTCTTTGCTAGCCTTATTTCTGTGGAATCTGAGAACAGATATTTCGGATCCCTTTGAAGACTACAGGGCCAAAGGAAATATCCTCCGATAACAAAGAGAAAGAAGCTTTCCGAGAAACTTCTTTGTGTTCTGTGAAATCATCTCAAAGAGTTACAGCTATCCCCTCAAGGAGCCTTTCGCTAAAACAGTTCTTGTGGAATTGGCAAAGTGATATTTGGAAGCCCATAGAGAGCTATGGTGAAAAAGAAAATATCCTCAAATGAAATCTGGAAAGAAGCTTTCTGAGAAACTGCTTTGTGTTCTGTTAATTCATCTCAGAGAGTTACATCTGTATTTCGTGGATCTCTTTCCTAGCCTTTTTTCTGTGGAATCTGAGAACAGATATTTCGGATCCCTTTGAAGACTATAGGGCCAAAGGAAATATCCTCCGATAACAAAGAGAAAGAAGCTTCCTTAGAAACTTCTTTGTGTTCTGTGAAATCATCTCACAGAGTTACAGCTTTCCCCTCAAGGAGCCTTTCGCTAAGTCATTTCTTGTGGAATTGGCAAAGTTATATTTGGAAGCCCATAGAGGGCTATGGTGAAAAAGGAAATATCCTCAGATGAAATCTGGAAAGAAGCTTTCTGAGAAACTGCTTAGTGTTCTGTTAATTCATCTCACAGATTTACATCTGTATTTCGTGGATCTCTTTGCTAGCCTTATTTCTGTGGAATCTGAGAACAGATATTTCGGATCCCTTTGAAGACTATAGTTCAAAAGGAAATATCTTCCGATAAGAAAGAGAAAGAAGCTTTCTGAGAAACTTCTTTGTGTTCTGTGAAATCATCTCACAGACTTACAGCTATCTCCTTAAGGAGTCTTTCGCTAAGACAGTTCTTGTGGAATTGGCAAAGTGATATTTGGAAGCCCATAGAAGGCTATGTTGAAAAAGGAAATATCCTCAGATGAAATCTGGATAGAAGCTTTCTGAGAAACTGCTTAGTGTTCTGTTAATTCATCTCACAGAGTTATATCTGTATTTCGTGGATCTCTTTGCTAGCCTTATTTCTGTGGAATCTGAGAACAGATATTTCGGATCCCTTTGAAGGATATAGGGCCAAAGGAAATATCCTCCGATAACAAAGAGAAAGAAGCTTTCTGAGAAACTTCGTTGAGTTCTGTGAAATCATCTCACAAAGTTACAGTTTCCCCTCAAGAAGTCTTTCGCTAAGACACTTCTTGTGGAATTGGCAAAGTGATATTTCGAAGCCCATAGAGGGCTATGGTGAAAAAGGAAATATCCTCAGATGAAATCTGGAAAGAAGCTTTCTGAGAAACTGCTTAGTGTTCTGTTAATTCATCTCACAGAGTTACATCTGTATTTCGTGGATCTCTTTGCTAGCCTTATTTCTGTGGAATCTGAGAACAGATATTTCGGATCCCTTAGAAGAGTATAGTTCCAAAGGAAATATCCTCCGATAACAAAGAGAAAGAAGTTTTCTGAGAAAGTTCTTTGTGTTCTGTGCAATCATCTCACAGAGTTACAGCTTTCCCATCAAGAAGCCTTTCCCTAAGACAGTTCTTGTGGAATTGGCAAAGTGATATTTGGAAGCCCATAGAGGGCTAGGATGAAAAAGGAAATATCCTCAGATGAAATCAGAAAAGAAGCATTCTGAGAAAGTGCTTAGTGTTCTGTTAATTCATCTCACAGAGTTACAGCTGTATTTCATGGATCTCTTTGCTAGCCTTATTTCTGTGTAATCTGAGAACAGATATTTCGGATACCTTTGAAGACAATAGGGCCAAAGGAAATATCCTCCGATAAGAAAGAGAAAGAAGCTTCCTGAGAAACTTCTTTGTGTTCTGTGAAATCATCTCAAAGAGTTACATCTTTGCCCTCAAGGGGCCTTTCGCTAAGATAGTTCTTGTGGAATTGCCAAAGTGATATTTGGAAGCCCGTAGAGGTCTCTGGTGAAAAAGGAAATATCCTCAGATGAAATCTGGAAAGAAGCTTTCTGAGAAACTGCTTAGTGTTCTTTTAATTCATCTCACAGATTTACATCTGTATTTCGTGGATCTCTTTGCTATCCTTATTTCTGTGGAATCTGAGAACAGATATTTCGGATCCCTTTGAAGTCTATAGGGCCAAAGGAAATATCCTCCGATAAAAAAGAGAAAGAAGCTTTCTGAGAAACTTCTTTGTGCTCTGTGAAATCATCTCACAGAGTTACAGCTTTTCCCTCAAGGAGTCTTTCGCTAAGACAGTTCTTGTGGAATTGGCAAAGTGATATTTGGAAGCCCATAGAGGGGTATGTTGAAAAAGGAAATATCCTCAGATGAAATCTGGAAAGAAGCTTTCTGAGAAACTACTTAGTGTTCTGTTAATTCATCTCACAGAGTTACATCTGTATTTCGTGAATCTCTTTGCTAGCCTTATTTCTGTGGAATCTGAGAACAGATATTTCGGATCCCTTTGAAGACTACAGGGCCAAAGGAAATATCCTCCGATAACAAAGAGAAAGAAGCTTTCCGAGAAACTTCTTTGTGTTCTGTGAAATCATCTCAAAGAGTTACAGCTATCCCCTCAAGGAGCCTTTCGCTAAAACAGTTCTTGTGGAATTGGCAAAGTGATATTTGGAAGCCCATAGAGAGCTATGGTGAAAAAGAAAATATCCTCAAATGAAATCTGGACAGAAGCTTTCTGAGAAACTGCTTTGTGTTCTGTTAATTCATCTCAGAGAGTTACATCTGTATTTCGTGGATCTCTTTACTAGCCTTTTTTCTGTGGAATCTGAGAACAGATATTTCGGATCCCTTTGAAGACTATAGGGCCAAAGGAAATATCCTCCGATAACAAAGAGAAAGAAGCTTCCTTAGAAACTTCTTTGTGTTCTGTGAAATCAACTCACAGAGTTACAGCTTTCCCCTCAAGGAGCCTTTCGCTAAGTCATTTCTTGTGGAATTGGCAAAGTTATATTTGGAAGCCCATAGAGGGCTATGGTGAAAAAGGAAATATCCTCAGATGAAATCTGGAAAGAAGCTTTCTGAGAAACTGCTTAGTGTTCTGTTAATTCATCTCACAGATTTACATCTGTATTTCGTGGATCTCTTTGCTAGCCTTATTTCTGTGGAATCTGAGAACAGATATTTCGGATCCCTTTGAAGACTATAGTTCAAAAGGAAATATCTTCCGATAAGAAAGAGAAAGAAGCTTTCTGAGAAACTTCTTTGTGTTCTGTGAAATCATCTCACAGACTTACAGCTATCTCCTTAAGGAGTCTTTCGCTAAGACAGTTCTTGTGGAATTGGCAAAGTGATATTTGGAAGCCCATAGAAGGCTATGGTGAAAAAGGAAATATCCTCAGATGAAATCTGGATAGAAGCTTTCTGAGAAACTGCTTAGTGTTCTGTTAATTCATCTCACAGAGTTATATCTGTATTTCGTGGATCTCTTTGCTAGCCTTATTTCTGTGGAATCTGAGAACAGATATTTCGGATCCCTTTGAAGGATATAGGGCCAAAGGAAATATCCTCCGATAACAAAGAGAAAGAAGCTTTCTGAGAAACTTCGTTGAGTTCTGTGAAATCATCTCACAAAGTTACAGCTTCCCCTCAAGAAGTCTTTCGCTAAGACACTTCTTGTGGAATTGGCAAAGTGATATTTCGAAGCCCATAGAGGGCTTTGGTGAAAAAGGAAATATCCTCAGATGAAATCTGGAAAGAAGTTTTCTGAGAAACTGCTTAGTGTTCTGTTAATTCATCTCACAGAGTTACATCTGTATTTCGTGGATCTCTTTGCTAGCCTTATTTCTGTGGAATCTGAGAACAGATATTTCGGATCCCTTAGAAGAGTATAGTTCCAAAGGAAATATCCTCCGATAACAAAGAGAAAGAAGTTTTCTGAGAAAGTTCTTTGTGTTCTGTGCAATCATCTCACAGAGTTACAGCTTTCCCATCAAGAAGCCTTTCCCTAAGACAGTTCTTGTGGAATTGGCAAAGTGATATTTGGAAGCCCATAGAGGGCTAGGATGAAAAAGGAAATATCCTCAGATGAAATCAGAAAAGAAGCATTCTGAGAAAGTGCTTAGTGTTCTGTTAATTCATCTCACAGAGTTACAGCTGTATTTCATGGATCTCTTTGCTAGCCTTATTTCTGTGTAATCTGAGAACAGATATTTCGGATACCTTTGAAGACAATAGGGCCAAAGGAAATATCCTCCGATAACAAAGAGAAAGAAGCTTCCTGAGAAACTTCTTTGTGTTCTGTGAAATCATCTCAAAGAGTTACATCTTTGCCCTCAAGGGGCCTTTCGCTAAGACAGTTCTTGTGGAATTGCCAAAGTGATATTTGGAAGCCCGTAGAGGTCTCTGGTGAAAAAGGAAATATCCTCAGATGAAATCTGGAAAGAAGCTTTCTGAGAAACTGCTTAGTGTTCTCTTAATTCATCTCACAGATTTACATCTGTATTTCGTGGATCTCTTTGCTATCCTTATTTCTGTGGAATCTGAGAACAGATATTTCGGATCCCTTTGAAGTCTATAGGGCCAAAGGAAATATCCTCCGATAAAAAAGAGAAAGAAGCTTTCTGAGAAACTTCTTTGTGCTCTGTGAAATCATCTCACAGAGTTACAGCTTTTCCCTCAAGGAGTCTTTCGCTAAGACAGTTCTTGTGGAATTGGCAAAGTGATATTTGGAAGCCCATAGAGGGGTATGTTGAAAAAGGAAATATCCTCAGATGAAATCTGGAAAGAAGCTTTCTGAGAAACTACTTAGTGTTCTGTTAATTCATCTCACAGAGTTACATCTGTATTTCGTGAATCTCTTTGCTAGCCTTATTTCTGTGGAATCTGAGAACAGATATTTCGGATCCCTTTGAAGACTACAGGGCCAAAGGAAATATCCTCCGATAACAAAGAGAAAGAAGCTTTCCGAGAAACTTCTTTGTGTTCTGTGAAATCATCTCACAGAGTTACAGCTTTCCCCTCAAGGAGCCTTTCGCTAAAACAGTTCTTGTGGAATTGGCAAAGTGATATTTGGAAGCCCATAGAGAGCTATGGTGAAAAAGAAAATATCCTCAAATGAAATCTGGAAAGAAGCTTTCTGAGAAACTGCTTTGTGTTCTGTTAATTCATCTCAGAGAGTTACATCTGTATTTCGTGGATCTCTTTACTAGCCTTTTTTCTGTGGAATCTGAGAACAGATATTTCGGATCCCTTTGAAGACTATAGGGCCAAAGGAAATATCCTCCGATAACAAAGAGAAAGAAGCTTCCTTAGAAACTTCTTTGTGTTCTGTGAAATCATCTCACAGAGTTACAGCTTTCCCCTCAAGGAGCCTTTCGCTAAGTCATTTCTTGTGGAATTGGCAAAGTTATATTTGGAAGCCCATAGAGGGCTATGGTGAAGAAGGAAATATCCTCAGATGAAATCTGGAAAGAAGCTTTCTGAGAAACTGCTTAGTGTTCTGTTAATTCATCTCACAGATTTACATCTGTATTTCGTGGATCTCTTTGCTAGCCTTATTTCTGTGGAATCTGAGAACAGATATTTCGGATCCCTTTGAAGACTATAGTTCAAAAGGAAATATCTTCCGATAAGAAAGAGAAAGAAGCTTTCTGAGAAACTTCTTTGTGTTCTGTGAAATCATCTCACAGACTTACAGCTATCTCCTTAAGGAGTCTTTCGCTAAGACAGTTCTTGTGGAATTGGCAAAGTGATATTTGGAAGCCCATAGAAGGCTATGGTGAAAAAGGAAATATCCTCAGATGAAATCTGGATAGAAGCTTTCTGAGAAACTGCTTAGTGTTCTGTTAATTCATCTCACAGAGTTATATCTGTATTTCGTGGATCTCTTTGCTAGCCTTATTTCTGTGGAATCTGAGAACAGATATTTCGGATCCCTTTGAAGGATATAGGGCCAAAGGAAATATCCTCCGATAACAAAGAGAAAGAAGCTTTCTGAGAAACTTCGTTGAGTTCTGTGAAATCATCTCACAAAGTTACAGCTTCCCCTCAAGAAGTCTTTCGCTAAGACACTTCTTGTGGAATTGGCAAAGTGATATTTCGAAGCCCATAGAGGGCTTTGGTGAAAAAGGAAATATCCTCAGATGAAATCTGGAAAGAAGTTTTCTGAGAAACTGCTTAGTGTTCTGTTAATTCATCTCACAGAGTTACATCTGTATTTCGTGGATCTCTTTGCTAGCCTTATTTCTGTGGAATCTGAGAACGGATATTTCGGATCCTTTTGAAGACTATAGGGCAAAAGGAAATATCCTCCGATGACAAAGAGAAAGAAGCTTTCTGAGAAACTTCTTTGTGTTCTGTGAAATCATCTCACAGAGTTACAGCTTTCCCCTCAAGGAGACTTTCGCTGAGACAGTTCTTGTGGAATTGGCAAAGTGATATTTGGAAGCCCTTAGAGGGGTATGGTGAAAAAGCAAATATCCTCAGATGAAATCTGGAAAGAATCTTCCTGAGAAACTGCTTTGTGTTCTGCTAATTCATCTCAGAGAGTTACATCTGTATTTCTTGGATCTCTTTAGTAGCCTTTTTTCTGTGTAATCTGAGAACAGATATTTCGGATCCCTTTGAAGACTTTAGGGCCAAAGGAAATATCCCCCGATAACAAAAAGAAAGAAGCTTCCTGAGAAACTTCTTTGTGTTCTGAGAAATCATCTCACAGAGTTACAGCTTTCCCCTCAAGGAGCCTTTCGCTAAGACAGTTCTTGTGGAATTGGCAAAGTGATATTTGGAAGCCCATAGAGGGGTGTGGTGAAAAAGCAAATATCCTCTGAAGAAATCTGGAAAGAAGCTTTCTGAGAAACTCCTTAGTGTTCTGTTAATTCTTCTCACAGAGTTACGTCTGTATTTCGTGAATCTCTTTGCTAGCCTTATTTCTGTGGAATCTGAGAACAGATATTTCGGATCCCTTTGAAGACTATAGGGCCAAAGGAAATATCCTCCGATAACAAAGAGAAAGAAGCTTTCTGAGAAACTTCTTTGTGTTCTGTGAAATCTTCTCACAGAGTTACAGCTCTCCGCTCAAGGAGCTTTTCGCTAAGACAGTTCTTGTGGAATTGGCAAAGTGATATTTGGAAGCCCATAGAGGGCTATGGTGAAAAAGGAAATATCCTCAGATGAAATCTGGAAAGACTTTCTGAGAAAGTGCTTAGTGTTCTGTTAATTCATCTCACAGAGTTGCATCTGTATTTCGTGGATCTCTTAGCTAGCTTTATTTCTGTGGAATCTGAGAACAGATATTTCGGATCCCTTTGAAGACTATAGGGCCAAAGGAAATATCCTCCGATAACAAAGAGAAAGAAGCTTTCTGTGCAACTTCTTTGTGTTCTGTGAAATCATCTCACAGCGTTACAGCTTTCCCCTCAAGAAGCCTTTCGCTAAGACAGTTATTGTGGAATTGGCCAAGTGATATTTGGAAGCCCATAGAGGGCTATGGTGAAAAAGGAAGTATCCTCAGATGAAATCTGAAAAGAAGATTGCTGAGAAAGTGCTTAGTGTTCTGTTAATTCATCTCACAGAGTTACATCTGTATTTCGTGTTTCTCTTTGCTAGCCTTTTTTCTGAGGAATCTGAGAACAGATATTTCGGATCCCTTTGAAGACTCTAGGGAAAAAGGAAATAGCCTCCGATAACAAAGAGAAAGAAGCTTTCTGAGAAACTTTTTTGTGTTCTCTGCAATCATCTCACAGAGTTACAGCTTTCCCCTCAAGGAGACTTTCGCTAAGACAGTTCTTGGGGAATTGGCAAAGTGATATTTGGAAGCCCGTAGAGGGCTATGTTTAAGAAGGAAATATCCTAAGATGAAATCTATAAAGTAGCTTTCTAGGAAACTGCTTAGTGTTCTGTTAATTCATCTCACAGAGTTACAACTGTATTTGGTGGATCTCTTTGCTAGCCTTCTTTTTGTGGATTCTGAGAACAGATATTTCGGATCCATTTTGAGACTATAGGGCCAAAGGAAATATCCTCCGATAACAAAGAGAAAGAAGCTTTCTGAGAAACTTCTTTCTATTCTCTGAAATCATCTCACAGAGTTACAGCTTTTCCCTCAATAAGCCTTTCGCTAAGACAGTTCTTGTGGAATTGGCAAAGTGATATTTGGAAGCCCATAGAGGGCTATGGTGAAAAAGGAAGTATCCTCAGATGAAATCTGGAAAGACGCTATCTGAGAAAATACTTAGTGTTCTGTTAATTCATCTCACAGAGTTACATCTGTATTTCGTGCATCTCTTTGCTAGCCTTATTTCTGTGGAATCTGAGAACAGATATTTCGGATCCCTTTGAATACTATAGGGCCAAAAGAAATATCCTCCGATAACAAAGAGAAAGAAGCTTTCTGAGAAACTTCTTTGTGTTCTGTGAAATCATCTCACAGACTTACAGCTATCCCCTTAAGGAGCCTTTCGCTAAGACAGGTCTTGTGGAATTGGCAAAGTGATATTTGGAAGCCCATAGAGGGCTATGGTGAAAAAGGAAATATCCTCAGATGAAATCTGGAAAGAAGCTTTCTGAGAAACTGCGTAGTGTTCTGTTAATTCATCTCACAGAGTTACATCTGTATTTCCTGGATCTCTTTGCTAGCCTTATTTCTGTGGAATCTGAGAACAGATATATCGGATCCCTTTGAAGACTATAGGGCCAAAGGAAATATCCTCCGATAACAAAGAGAAAGAAGCTTTCTGAGAAACTTCGGTGAGTTCTGTGAAATCATCTCACAGAGTTACAGCTTTCCCCTCAAGGAGCCTTTCGCTAAGACAGTTCTTGTGGAATGGGCAAAGTCATATTTGGAAGCCCATAGAGGGCTATGGTGAAAAAGGAAATATCCTCAGATGAAATCTGGAAAGAAGCTTTCTGAGAAACTGCTTAGTGTTCTGTTAATTCATCTCACAGAGTTTCATCTGTATTTCGTGGATCTCTTAGCTACCATTATTTCTGTGGAATCTGAGAACAGATATTTCGGATCCCTTTGAAGACTATAGGGCCAAAGGAAATATCCTCCGATAACAAAGAGAAAGAAGGTTTATGAGCAACTTCTTTATTTTCTGTGAAATCATCTCACAGAGTTACAGCTTTCCTATCAAGAAGCCTTTCGCTAAGACAGTTATTGTGGAATTGGCAAAGTGATATTTGGAAGCCCATAGAGGACTATGGTGAAAAAGGAAGTATCCTCAGATGAAATCCTAAAAGAGGTTTTCTGAGAAACTGCTTAGTGTTCTGTTAATTCATCCCACAGATTTACATCTGTATTTCGTGGATCTCTTTGCTAGCCTTATTTCTGTGGAATCTGAGAACAGATATTTCGGATCCCTTTGAAGACTATAGGGCCAAAGGAAATATCCTCTGATAACAAAGAGAAAGAAGCTTCCTGAGAAACTTCTTTGTGTTCTGTGAAATCATCTCAAAGAGTTACATCTTTGCCCTCAAGGGGCCTTTCGCTAAGACAGTTCTTGTGGAATTGGCAAAGTGATATTTGGAAGCCCATAGAGGGCTATGGTGAAAAAGGAAATATCCTCAGATGAAATCTGAAAAGAAGCTTTCTTAGAAACTACTTAGTGTTCTGTTAATTCACCATACAGAGTTACATCTTTGTTTCGTGGATCTCTTAGATAGCATTATTTCTGTGGAATCTGAGAACTGATATTTCGGATCCCTTTGAAGACTATAGGGCCAAAGGAAATATCCTCCGATAACAAAGAGAAAGAAGCTTTCTGAGAAACTTCTTTGTGCTCTCTGAAATCATCTCACAGAGTTACAGCTTTCCCATCAGAAGCCTTTCCCTAAGACAGTTCTTGTGGAATTGGCAAAGTGATATTTGGAAGCCCATAGAGGGCTATGGTGAAAAACGAAATATCCTCAGATGAAATCTGTAAAGAAGCTTTCTGAGAAACTGCTTAGTGTTCTGTTAATTCATCTCACAGAGTTACATCTTTATTTCGTGGATCTCTTTGCTAGCCTTATTTTTGTGGAATCTGAGAACAGATATTTCGTATCCCTTTGAAGACTATAGGGCCAAAGGAAATATCCTCCGATAACAAAGAGAAAGAAGCTTTCTGAGAAACTACTTTGTCTTCTGTGAAATCATCTCACAGAGTTACAGCTTTCCCCTCAAGTAGCCTTTCGCTAAGACAGTTCTTGTGGAACTGGCAAAGTGATGTTTGGAAGCCCATAGAGGGCTATGGTGAAAAAGCAAATATCCTCAGATGAAATCTGGAAAGAAGCTTTCTGATAAACTGCTTAGTGTTCTGTTAATTCATCTCACAGAGTTACATCTGTATTTCGTGGATCTCTTTGCTAGCCTTATTTCTGTGGAATCTGAGAACAGATATTTCGGATCCCTTTGAAGACTATAAGGCCAAAGGAAATATCCTTAGATAACAAAGAGAAAGAAGGTTTTTGAGAAACTTCTTTGTGTTCTGTGAAATCATCTCACAGAGTTACAGCTCTGCCCTCAAGGAGCCTTTCGCTAAGACAGTTCTTGTGGAATTGGCAAATGATATTTGGAAGCCCATAGAGGGCTATGGTGAAAAAGGAAATATCCTCAGATGAAATCTGGAAAGAAGCTTGCTGAGAAACTGCTTAGTGTCCTGATAATTCTTCTCACAGAGTTACATCTGTATTTCGTGGATCTCTTTGCTAGCCTTATTTCTGTGGAATCTGAGAACAGATATTTCGGATCCCTTTGAAGACTATAGGGCCAAAGGAAATATCCTCCGATAACAAAGAGAAAGAAGCTTTCTGAGAAACTTTTTTGTCTTCTGTGAAATCATCTCAAAGACTTACAGCTCTCCCTTCAAGGAGACTTTCGCAAAGACAGTTCTGTGCATTTGGCAAAGTGATATTTGGAAGCCCATAGAGGGCTACGGTGAAAAAGGAAATGTCCTCAGATGAAATCTGGAAAGAAGCTTTCTGAGAAACTGCTTAGTGTTCTGTTAATTCATCTCACAGAGTTACATCTGTATTTCGTGGATCTCTTTGCTAGCCTTATTTCTGTGGAATCTGAGAACAGATATTTCGGATCTCTTGAAGACTATAGGGCCAAAGTAAATATCCTCCGACAACAACAAAAAAAAAGTTTTCTGAGAAACTTCTTTGTGTTCTGTGAAATCATCTCACAGAGTTACGGCTCTCACCTCAAGGATCCTTTCGCTAAGGCAGTTCTTGTGGAATTGGCAAAGTGATATTTGGAAGCCCATAGAGGGCTATGGTGAAAAAGGAAATATCCTCTGATGAAATCTGGAAAGAATCTTTCTGAGAAACAGCTTAGTGTTCTGTTAATTAATCTCACAGAGTGGCATCTGTATTTCGTGGATCTCTTTGCTAGCCTTATTTCTGTGGAATCTGAGAACAGATATTTCGGATCCCTTTGAAGACTATAGGGCCAAAGGAAATATCCTCCGATAACAAAGACAAAGAGGCTTTCTGAGAAATTTCGTTGAGTTCTGTGAAATCATCTCACAGAGTTACAGCTTTCCCCTCCATAAGCCTTTCGCTAAGACAGTTCTTGTGGAATTGGCAAAGTGATATTTCGAAGCCCATAGAGGGCTATGGTGAAAAAGGAAATATCCTCAGATGAAACCTGGAAAGAAGCTTTCTGAGAAAATGCTTAGTTTTCTGTTAATTCATCTCACAGAGTTACATCTGTATTTCCTGGATATCTTTGCTAGCCTTATTTCTGTGGAATCTGAGAACAGATATTTCGGATCCCTTTGAACACTATAGGGCCAAAGGAAATATCCTCCGATAACAAAGAAAAAGAAGCTTTCTGAGCAAGTTATTTGTGTTCTGTGAAATCATCTCACAGAGTTACAGCTTTCCGATCAAGAAGCCTTTCGCTAAGACAGTTATTGTGGAATTGGCAAAGTGATGTTTGGAAGCCCATAGAGGTCTATGGTGAAAAAGGAAGTATCCTCAGATGAAATATGAAAAGAAGTTTTCTGAGAAACTGCTTAGAGTTCTCTTAATTCATCTCACAGAGTTACATCTGTATTTCGTGGATCTCTTTGCTAGTCTTTTTTCTGTGGAATCTGAGAACAGATATTTCGGATCCCTTTGAAGACTATAGGGCCAAAGGAAATATCCTCCGATAACAGAGAGAAAGAAGCTTTCTGAGAAACTTCTTTTTGTTCTGTGCAATCATCTCACAGAGTTACAGCTGTCCCCTCAAGGAGCCCTTCGCTAAGACAGTTCTTTTGGAATTGTCAAAGTGATATTTGGAAGCCCATAGAGGGCTATGCTGAAAAAGGAAATATCCTCAGATGAAATCTGGAAAGAAGTTTTCTGAGAAACTGCTTAGTGTTCTGTTAATTCATCTCACAGAGTTACATCTGTATTTCGTGGATCTCTTTGCTAGCCTTATTTCTGTGGAATCTGAGAACAGATATTTCGGATCGCTTTGAAGAATATAGGGCCAAAGGAGATATCTTCCGATAATAAAGAGAAAGAATCTTTCTGAGCAACTTCTTTGTGTTCTGTGAAATCATCTCACAGAGTTACAGCTTTCCCATCAAGATGCCTTTCGCAAAGACAGTTATTGTGGAATTGGCAAAGTGATATTTGGAAGCCCATAGAGGGCTATGGTGAAAAAGGAAGTATCCTCAGATGAAATCTTGAAAGAAGTTTTCTGAGAAACTGCTTAGTGTTCTCTTAATTCATCTCACAGAGTTACATCTGTATTTCGTGGATCTCTTTGCTAGCCTTTTTTCTGTGGAACCTGAGAACAGATATTTCGGATCCCTTTGAAGACTATAGGGCCAAAGGAAATATCCTCCGATAAAAAAGAGTAAGAAGCTTTCTGATCAACTTCTTTGTGTTAGGTGAAATCAACTCACAGACTTAGAGCTATCTCCTTAAGGAGCCTTTCGCTAAGGCAGTTCTTGTGGAATTGGCAAAGTGATATTTGGAAGCCCATAGAGGGCTATGGTGAAAAAGGAAATATCCTCCGATGAAATCTGGAAAGAAGCTTTCTGAGAAACTGCTTAGTGTTCTGTTAACTCATCTCACAGAGTTACATCTGTATTTCGTGGATCTCTTTGCTAGCCTTATTTCTGTGGAATCTGAGAACAGATATTTCGGATCCCTTTGAAGACTATAGGGCCAAAGGAAATATCCTCCGATAACAAAGACAAAGAGGCTTTCTGAGAAATTTCGTTGAGTTCTGCGAAATCATCTCACAGAGTTACAGCTTTCCCCTCCATAAGACTTTCGCTAAGACAGTTCTTGTGGAATTGGCAAAGTGATATTTGGAAGCCCATAGAGGGCTATGGTGAAAAAGGAAATATCCTCAGATGAAACCTGGAAAGAAACTTTCTGAGAAAATGCTTAGTTTTCTGTTAATTCATCTCACAGGGTTACATCTGTATTTCCTGGATATCTTTGCTAGCCTTATTTCTGTGGAATCTGAGAACAGATATTTCGGATCCCTTTGAAAACTATAGGGCCAAAGGAAATATCCTCCGGTAACAAAGAGAAAGAAGCTTTCTGAGAAACTTATTTGTGTTCTGTGAAATCATCTCACAGAGTTACAGCTTTCCCATCAAGAAGCCTTTCGCTAAGACAGTTATTGTGGAATTGGCAAAGTGATGTTTGGAAGCCCGTAGAGGTCTATGGTGAAAAAGGAAGTATCCTCAGATGAAATCTGAAAAGAAGTTTTCTGAGAAACTGCTTAGTGTTCTGTTAATTCATCTCACGGAGTTACATCTGTATTTCGTGGATCTCTTTGCTAGTCTTTTTTCTGTGGAATCTGAGAACAGATATTTCGGATCACTTTGAAGACTATAGGGCCAAAGGAAATATCCTCCGATAACAGAAGAAAGAAGCTTTCTGAGAAACTTCTTTGTGTTCTGTGCAATCATCTCACAGAGTTACAGCTGTCCCCTCAAGGAGCCTTTCGCTAAGACAGTTCTTGTGGAATTGGCAAAGTGATATTTGGAAGCCCATAGAGGGCTATGGTGAAAAAGGAAATATCCTCAGATGAAATCTGGAAAGAAGCTTTCTGAGAAACTGCTTAGTTTTCTGTTAATTCATCTCACAGAGTTATATCTGTATTTCGTGGATCTCTTTGCTTGCCTTGTTTCTGTGGAATCTGAGAACAGATATTTCGGATCCCTTTTAAGAGTATAGGGCCAAAGGGAATATCCTCCGATAACAAAGAGAAAGAAGCTTTCTGAGAAACTTCTTTGTGTTCTGTGAAATCATCTCACAGAGTTACAGCTTTCCCATCATAAGCTTTTCCCTAAGACAGTTCCTGTGGAATTGGCAAAGTGATATTTGGAAGACCCTAGAGGGTTATGGTGAAAAAGGAAATATCCCCAGATGAAATCTGAAAAGAAGCTTTCTGAGAAACTGCTTAGTGTTCTGTTAATTCATCTCACAGAGTTACATCTGTATTTCGTGGATCTCTTTGCTAGCCTTATTTCTGTGGAATCTGAGAACGGATATTTCGGATCCTTTTGAAGACTATAGGGCAAAAGGAAATATCCTCCGATAACAAAGAGAAAGAAGCTTTCTGAGAAACTTCTTTGTGTTCTGTGAAATCATCTCACAGAGTTACAGCTTTCCCCTCAAGGAGACTTTCGCTGAGACAGTTCTTGTGGAATTGGCAAAGTGATATTTGGAAGCCCTTAGAGGGGTATGGTGAAAAAGCAAATATCCTCAGATGAAATCTGGAAAGAATCTTCCTGAGAAACTGCTTTGTGTTCTGCTAATTCATCTCAGAGAGTTACATCTGTATTTCTTGGATCTCTTTAGTAGCCTTTTTTCTGTGTAATCTGAGAACAGATATTTCGGATCCCTTTGAAGACTTTAGGGCCAAAGGAAATATCCTCCGATAACAAAGAGAAAGAAGCTTTCTGAGAAACTTCTTTGTGTTCTGTGAAATCTTCTCACAGAGTTACAGCTCTCCGCTCAAGGAGCTTTTCGCTAAGACAGTTCTTGTGGAATTGGCAAAGTGATATTTGGAAGCCCATAGAGGGCTATGGTGAAAAAGGAAATATCCTCAGATGAAATCTGGAAAGACTTTCTGAGAAAGTGCTTAGTGTTCTGTTAATTCATCTCACAGAGTTGCATCTGTATTTCGTGGATCTCTTAGCTAGCTTTATTTCTGTGGAATCTGAGAACAGATATTTCGGATCCCTTTGAAGACTATAGGGCCAAAGGAAATATCCTCCGATAACAAAGAGAAAGAAGCTTTCATTGCAACTTCTTTGTGTTCTGTGAAATCATCTCACAGCGTTACAGCTTTCCCCTCAAGAAGCCTTTCGCTAAGACAGTTATTGTGGAATTGGCCAAGTGATATTTGGAAGCCCATAGAGGGCTATGGTGAAAAAGGAAGTATCCTCAGATGAAATCTGAAAAGAAGATTTCTGAGAAAGTGCTTAGTGTTCTGTTAATTCATCTCACAGAGTTACATCTGTATTTCGTGTTTCTCTTTGCTAGCCTTTTTTCTGAGGAATCTGAGAACAGATATTTCGGATCCCTTTGAAGACTCTAGGGAAAAAGGAAATAGCCTCCGATAACAAAGAGAAAGAAGCTTTCTGAGAAACTTTTTTGTGTTCTCTGCAATCATCTCACAGAGTTACAGCTTTCCCCTCAAGGAGACTTTCGCTAAGACAGTTCTTGGGGAATTGGCAAAGTGATATTTGGAAGCCCGTAGAGGGCTATGTTTAAGAAGGAAATATCCTAAGATGAAATCTATAAAGTAGCTTTCTAGGAAACTGCTTAGTGTTCTGTTAATTCATCTCACAGAGTTACAACTGTATTTGGTGGATCTCTTTGCTAGCCTTCTTTTTGTGGATTCTGAGAACAGATATTTCGGATCCATTTTGAGACTATAGGGCCAAAGGAAATATCCTCCGATAACAAAGAGAAAGAAGCTTTCTGAGAAACTTCTTTCTATTCTCTGAAATCATCTCACAGAGTTACAGCTTTTCCCTCAATAAGCCTTTCGCTAAGACAGTTCTTGTGGAATTGGCAAAGTGATATTTGGAAGCCCATAGAGGGCTATGGTGAAAAAGGAAGTATCCTCAGATGAAATCTGGAAAGACGCTATCTGAGAAAATACTTAGTGTTCTGTTAATTCATCTCACAGAGTTACATCTGTATTTCGTGCATCTCTTTGCTAGCCTTATTTCTGTGGAATCTGAGAACAGATATTTCGGATCCCTTTGAATACTATAGGGCCAAAAGAAATATCCTCCGATAACAAAGAGAAAGAAGCTTTCTGAGAAACTTCTTTGTGTTCTGTGAAATCATCTCACAGACTTACAGCTATCCCCTTAAGGAGCCTTTCGCTAAGACAGGTCTTGTGGAATTGGCAAAGTGATATTTGGAAGCCCATAGAGGGCTATGGTGAAAAAGGAAATATCCTCAGATGAAATCTGGAAAGAAGCTTTCTGAGAAACTGCGTAGTGTTCTGTTAATTCATCTCACAGAGTTACATCTGTATTTCCTGGATCTCTTTGCTAGCCTTATTTCTGTGGAATCTGAGAACAGATATATCGGATCCCTTTGAAGACTATAGGGCCAAAGGAAATATCCTCCGATAACAAAGAGAAAGAAGCTTTCTGAGAAACTTCGGTGAGTTCTGTGAAATCATCTCACAGAGTTACAGCTTTCCCCTCAAGTAGCCTTTCGCTAAGACAGTTCTTGTGGAATGGGCAAAGTCATATTTGGAAGCCCATAGAGGGCTATGGTGAAAAAGGAAATATCCTCAGATGAAATCTGGAAAGAAGCTTTCTGAGAAACTGCTTAGTGTTCTGTTAATTCATCTCACAGAGTTTCATCTGTATTTCGTGGATCTCTTAGCTACCATTATTTCTGTGGAATCTGAGAACAGATATTTCGGATCCCTTTGAAGACTATAGGGCCAAAGGAAATATCCTCCGATAACAAAGAGAAAGAAGGTTTATGAGCAACTTCTTTATTTTCTGTGAAATCATCTCACAGAGTTACAGCTTTCCTATCAAGAAGCCCTCGTTAAGACAGTTATTGTGGAATTGGCAAAGTGATATTTGGAAGCCCATAGAGGACTATGGTGAAAAAGGAAGTATCCTCAGATGAAATCCTAAAAGAGGTTTTCTGAGAAACTGCTTAGTGTTCTGTTAATTCATCCCACAGATTTACATCTGTATTTCGTGGATCTCTTTGCTAGCCTTATTTCTGTGGAATCTGAGAACAGATATTTCGGATCCCTTTGAAGACTATAGGGCCAAAGGAAATATCCTCTGATAACAAAGAGAAAGAAGCTTCCTGAGAAACTTCTTTGTGTTCTGTGAAATCATCTCAAAGAGTTACATCTTTGCCCTCAAGGGGCCTTTCGCTAAGACAGTTCTTGTGGAATTGCCAAAGTGATATTTGGAAGCCCGTAGAGGTCTCTGGTGAAAAAGGAAATATCCTCAGATGAAATCTGGAAAGAAGCTTTCTGAGAAACTGCTTAGTGTTCTTTTAATTCATCTCACAGATTTACATCTGTATTTCGTGGATCTCTTTGCTATCCTTATTTCTGTGGAATCTGAGAACAGATATTTCGGATCCCTTTGAAGTCTATAGGGCCAAAGGAAATATCCTCCGATAAAAAAGAGAAAGAAGCTTTCTGAGAAACTTCTTTGTGCTCTGTGAAATCATCTCACAGAGTTACAGCTTTTCCCTCAAGGAGTCTTTCGCTAAGACAGTTCTTGTGGAATTGGCAAAGTGATATTTGGAAGCCCATAGAGGGGTATGTTGAAAAAGGAAATATCCTCAGATGAAATCTGGAAAGAAGCTTTCTGAGAAACTACTTAGTGTTCTGTTAATTCATCTCACAGAGTTACATCTGTATTTCGTGAATCTCTTTGCTAGCCTTATTTCTGTGGAATCTGAGAACAGATATTTCGGATCCCTTTGAAGACTACAGGGCCAAAGGAAATATCCTCCGATAACAAAGAGAAAGAAGCTTTCCGAGAAACTTCTTTGTGTTCTGTGAAATCATCTCAAAGAGTTACAGCTATCCCCTCAAGGAGCCTTTCGCTAAAACAGTTCTTGTGGAATTGGCAAAGTGATATTTGGAAGCCCATAGAGAGCTATGGTGAAAAAGAAAATATCCTCAAATGAAATCTGGAAAGAAGCTTTCTGAGAAACTGCTTTGTGTTCTGTTAATTCATCTCAGAGAGTTACATCTGTATTTCGTGGATCTCTTTCCTAGCCTTTTTTCTGTGGAATCTGAGAACAGATATTTCGGATCCCTTTGAAGACTATAGGGCCAAAGGAAATATCCTCCGATAACAAAGAGAAAGAAGCTTCCTTAGAAACTTCTTTGTGTTCTGTGAAATCATCTCACAGAGTTACAGCTTTCCCCTCAAGGAGCCTTTCGCTAAGTCATTTCTTGTGGAATTGGCAAAGTTATATTTGGAAGCCCATAGAGGGCTATGGTGAAAAAGGAAATATCCTCAGATGAAATCTGGAAAGAAGCTTTCTGAGAAACTGCTTAGTGTTCTGTTAATTCATCTCACAGATTTACATCTGTATTTCGTGGATCTCTTTGCTAGCCTTATTTCTGTGGAATCTGAGAACAGATATTTCGGATCCCTTTGAAGACTATAGTTCAAAAGGAAATATCTTCCGATAAGAAAGAGAAAGAAGCTTTCTGAGAAACTTCTTTGTGTTCTGTGAAATCATCTCACAGACTTACAGCTATCTCCTTAAGGAGTCTTTCGCTAAGACAGTTCTTGTGGAATTGGCAAAGTGATATTTGGAAGCCCATAGAAGGCTATGTTGAAAAAGGAAATATCCTCAGATGAAATCTGGATAGAAGCTTTCTGAGAAACTGCTTAGTGTTCTGTTAATTCATCTCACAGAGTTATATCTGTATTTCGTGGATCTCTTTGCTAGCCTTATTTCTGTGGAATCTGAGAACAGATATTTCGGATCCCTTTGAAGGATATAGGGCCAAAGGAAATATCCTCCGATAACAAAGAGAAAGAAGCTTTCTGAGAAACTTCGTTGAGTTCTGTGAAATCATCTCACAAAGTTACAGTTTCCCCTCAAGAAGTCTTTCGCTAAGACACTTCTTGTGGAATTGGCAAAGTGATATTTCGAAGCCCATAGAGGGCTATGGTGAAAAAGGAAATATCCTCAGATGAAATCTGGAAAGAAGCTTTCTGAGAAACTGCTTAGTGTTCTGTTAATTCATCTCACAGAGTTACATCTGTATTTCGTGGATCTCTTTGCTAGCCTTATTTCTGTGGAATCTGAGAACAGATATTTCGGATCCCTTAGAAGAGTATAGTTCCAAAGGAAATATCCTCCGATAACAAAGAGAAAGAAGTTTTCTGAGAAAGTTCTTTGTGTTCTGTGCAATCATCTCACAGAGTTACAGCTTTCCCATCAAGAAGCCTTTCCCTAAGACAGTTCTTGTGGAATTGGCAAAGTGATATTTGGAAGCCCATAGAGGGCTAGGATGAAAAAGGAAATATCCTCAGATGAAATCAGAAAAGAAGCATTCTGAGAAAGTGCTTAGTGTTCTGTTAATTCATCTCACAGTGTTACAGCTGTATTTCATGGATCTCTTTGCTAGCCTTATTTCTGTGTAATCTGAGAACAGATATTTCGGATACCTTTGAAGACAATAGGGCCAAAGGAAATATCCTCCGATAAGAAAGAGAAAGAAGCTTCCTGAGAAACTTCTTTGTGTTCTGTGAAATCATCTCAAAGAGTTACATCTTTGCCCTCAAGGGGCCTTTCGCTAAGATAGTTCTTGTGGAATTGCCAAAGTGATATTTGGAAGCCCATAGAGGTCTCTGGTGAAAAAGGAAATATCCTCAGATGAAATCTGGAAAGAAGCTTTCTGAGAAACTGCTTAGTGTTCTTTTAATTCATCTCACAGATTTACATCTGTATTTCGTGGATCTCTTTGCTATCCTTATTTCTGTGGAATCTGAGAACAGATATTTCGGATCCCTTTGAAGTCTATAGGGCCAAAGGAAATATCCTCCGATAAAAAAGAGAAAGAAGCTTTCTGAGAAACTTCTTTGTGCTCTGTGAAATCATCTCACAGAGTTACAGCTTTTCCCTCAAGGAGTCTTTCGCTAAGACAGTTCTTGTGGAATTGGCAAAGTGATATTTGGAAGCCCATAGAGGGGTATGTTGAAAAAGGAAATATCCTCAGATGAAATCTGGAAAGAAGCTTTCTGAGAAACTACTTAGTGTTCTGTTAATTCATCTCACAGAGTTACATCTGTATTTCGTGAATCTCTTTGCTAGCCTTATTTCTGTGGAATCTGAGAACAGATATTTCGGATCCCTTTGAAGACTACAGGGCCAAAGGAAATATCCTCCGATAACAAAGAGAAAGAAGCTTTCCGAGAAACTTCTTTGTGTTCTGTGAAATCATCTCAAAGAGTTACAGCTATCCCCTCAAGGAGCCTTTCGCTAAAACAGTTCTTGTGGAATTGGCAAAGTGATATTTGGAAGCCCATAGAGAGCTATGGTGAAAAAGAAAATATCCTCAAATGAAATCTGGAAAGAAGCTTTCTGAGAAACTGCTTTGTGTTCTGTTAATTCATCTCAGAGAGTTACATCTGTATTTCGTGGATCTCTTTCCTAGCCTTTTTTCTGTGGAATCTGAGAACAGATATTTCGGATCCCTTTGAAGACTATAGGGCCAAAGGAAATATCCTCCGATAACAAAGAGAAAGAAGCTTCCTTAGAAACTTCTTTGTGTTCTGTGAAATCATCTCACAGAGTTACAGCTTTGCCCTCAAGGAGCCTTTCGCTAAGTCATTTCTTGTGGAATTGGCAAAGTTATATTTGGAAGCCCATAGAGGGCTATGGTGAAAAAGGAAATATCCTCAGATGAAATCTGGAAAGAAGCTTTCTGAGAAACTGCTTAGTGTTCTGTTAATTCATCTCACAGATTTACATCTGTATTTCGTGGATCTCTTTGCTAGCCTTATTTCTGTGGAATCTGAGAACAGATATTTCGGATCCCTTTGAAGACTATAGTTCAAAAGGAAATATCTTCCGATAAGAAAGAGAAAGAAGCTTTCTGAGAAACTTCTTTGTGTTCTGTGAAATCATCTCACAGACTTACAGCTATCTCCTTAAGGAGTCTTTCGCTAAGACAGTTCTTGTGGAATTGGCAAAGTGATATTTGGAAGCCCATAGAAGGCTATGTTGAAAAAGGAAATATCCTCAGATGAAATCTGGATAGAAGCTTTCTGAGAAACTGCTTAGTGTTCTGTTAATTCATCTCACAGAGTTATATCTGTATTTCGTGGATCTCTTTGCTAGCCTTATTTCTGTGGAATCTGAGAACAGATATTTCGGATCCCTTTGAAGGATATAGGGCCAAAGGAAATATCCTCCGATAACAAAGAGAAAGAAGCTTTCTGAGAAACTTCGTTGAGTTCTGTGAAATCATCTCACAAAGTTACAGTTTCCCCTCAAGAAGTCTTTCGCTAAGACACTTCTTGTGGAATTGGCAAAGTGATATTTCGAAGCCCATAGAGGGCTATGGTGAAAAAGGAAATATCCTCAGATGAAATCTGGAAAGAAGCTTTCTGAGAAACTGCTTAGTGTTCTGTTAATTCATCTCACAGAGTTACATCTGTATTTCGTGGATCTCTTTGCTAGCCTTATTTCTGTGGAATCTGAGAACAGATATTTCGGATCCCTTAGAAGAGTATAGTTCCAAAGGAAATATCCTCCGATAACAAAGAGAAAGAAGTTTTCTGAGAAAGTTCTTTGTGTTCTGTGCAATCATCTCACAGAGTTACAGCTTTCCCATCAAGAAGCCTTTCCCTAAGACAGTTCTTGTGGAATTGGCAAAGTGATATTTGGAAGCCCATAGAGGGCTAGGATGAAAAAGGAAATATCCTCAGATGAAATCAGAAAAGAAGCATTCTGAGAAAGTGCTTAGTGTTCTGTTAATTCATCTCACAGAGTTACAGCTGTATTTCATGGATCTCTTTGCTAGCCTTATTTCTGTGTAATCTGAGAACAGATATTTCGGATACCTTTGAAGACAATAGGGCCAAAGGAAATATCCTCCGATAAGAAAGAGAAAGAAGCTTCCTGAGAAACTTCTTTGTGTTCTGTGAAATCATCTCAAAGAGTTACATCTTTGCCCTCAAGGGGCCTTTCGCTAAGATAGTTCTTGTGGAATTGCCAAAGTGATATTTGGAAGCCCGTAGAGGTCTCTGGTGAAAAAGGAAATATCCTCAGATGAAATCTGGAAAGAAGCTTTCTGAGAAACTGCTTAGTGTTCTTTTAATTCATCTCACAGATTTACATCTGTATTTCGTGGATCTCTTTGCTATCCTTATTTCTGTGGAATCTGAGAACAGATATTTCGGATCCCTTTGAAGTCTATAGGGCCAAAGGAAATATCCTCCGATAAAAAAGAGAAAGAAGCTTTCTGAGAAACTTCTTTGTGCTCTGTGAAATCATCTCACAGAGTTACAGCTTTTCCCTCAAGGAGTCTTTCGCTACGACAGTTCTTGTGGAATTGGCAAAGTGATATTTGGAAGCCCATAGAGGGGTATGTTGAAAAAGGAAATATCCTCAGATGAAATCTGGAAAGAAGCTTTCTGAGAAACTACTTAGTGTTCTGTTAATTCATCTCACAGAGTTACATCTGTATTTCGTGAATCTCTTTGCTAGCCTTATTTCTGTGGAATCTGAGAACAGATATTTCGGATCCCTTTGAAGACTACAGGGCCAAAGGAAATATCCTCCGATAACAAAGAGAAAGAAGCTTTCCGAGAAACTTCTTTGTGTTCTGTGAAATCATCTCAAAGAGTTACAGCTATCCCCTCAAGGAGCCTTTCGCTAAAACAGTTCTTGTGGAATTGGCAAAGTGATATTTGGAAGCCCATAGAGAGCTATGGTGAAAAAGAAAATATCCTCAAATGAAATCTGGAAAGAAGCTTTCTGAGAAACTGCTTTGTGTTCTGTTAATTCATCTCAGAGAGTTACATCTGTATTTCGTGGATCTCTTTACTAGCCTTTTTTCTGTGGAATCTGAGAACAGATATTTCGGATCCCTTTGAAGACTATAGGGCCAAAGGAAATATCCTCCGATAACAAAGAGAAAGAAGCTTCCTTAGAAACTTCTTTGTGTTCTGTGAAATCAACTCACAGAGTTACAGCTTTCCCCTCAAGGAGCCTTTCGCTAAGTCATTTCTTGTGGAATTGGCAAAGTTATATTTGGAAGCCCATAGAGGGCTATGGTGAAAAAGGAAATATCCTCAGATGAAATCTGGAAAGAAGCTTTCTGAGAAACTGCTTAGTGTTCTGTTAATTCATCTCACAGATTTACATCTGTATTTCGTGGATCTCTTTGCTAGCCTTATTTCTGTGGAATCTGAGAACAGATATTTCGGATCCCTTTGAAGACTATAGTTCAAAAGGAAATATCTTCCGATAAGAAAGAGAAAGAAGCTTTCTGAGAAACTTCTTTGTGTTCTGTGAAATCATCTCACAGACTTACAGCTATCTCCTTAAGGAGTCTTTCGCTAAGACAGTTCTTGTGGAATTGGCAAAGTGATATTTGGAAGCCCATAGAAGGCTATGGTGAAAAAGGAAATATCCTCAGATGAAATCTGGATAGAAGCTTTCTGAGAAACTGCTTAGTGTTCTGTTAATTCATCTCACAGAGTTATATCTGTATTTCGTGGATCTCTTTGCTAGCCTTATTTCTGTGGAATCTGAGAACAGATATTTCGGATCCCTTTGAAGGATATAGGGCCAAAGGAAATATCCTCCGATAACAAAGAGAAAGAAGCTTTCTGAGAAACTTCGTTGAGTTCTGTGAAATCATCTCACAAAGTTACAGCTTCCCCTCAAGAAGTCTTTCGCTAAGACACTTCTTGTGGAATTGGCAAAGTGATATTTCGAAGCCCATAGAGGGCTTTGGTGAAAAAGGAAATATCCTCAGATGAAATCTGGAAAGAAGTTTTCTGAGAAACTGCTTAGTGTTCTGTTAATTCATCTCACAGAGTTACATCTGTATTTCGTGGATCTCTTTGCTAGCCTTATTTCTGTGGAATCTGAGAACAGATATTTCGGATCCCTTAGAAGAGTATAGTTCCAAAGGAAATATCCTCCGATAACAAAGAGAAAGAAGTTTTCTGAGAAAGTTCTTTGTGTTCTGTGCAATCATCTCACAGAGTTACAGCTTTCCCATCAAGAAGCCTTTCCCTAAGACAGTTCTTGTGGAATTGGCAAAGTGATATTTGGAAGCCCATAGAGGGCTAGGATGAAAAAGGAAATATCCTCAGATGAAATCAGAAAAGAAGCATTCTGAGAAAGTGCTTAGTGTTCTGTTAATTCATCTCACAGAGTTACAGCTGTATTTCATGGATCTCTTTGCTAGCCTTATTTCTGTGTAATCTGAGAACAGATATTTCGGATACCTTTGAAGACAATAGGGCCAAAGGAAATATCCTCCGATAACAAAGAGAAAGAAGCTTCCTGAGAAACTTCTTTGTGTTCTGTGAAATCATCTCAAAGAGTTACATCTTTGCCCTCAAGGGGCCTTTCGCTAAGACAGTTCTTGTGGAATTGCCAAAGTGATATTTGGAAGCCCGTAGAGGTCTCTGGTGAAAAAGGAAATATCCTCAGATGAAATCTGGAAAGAAGCTTTCTGAGAAACTGCTTAGTGTTCTTTTAATTCATCTCACAGATTTACATCTGTATTTCGTGGATCTCTTTGCTATCCTTATTTCTGTGGAATCTGAGAACAGATATTTCGGATCCCTTTGAAGTCTATAGGGCCAAAGGAAATATCCTCCGATAAAAAAGAGAAAGAAGCTTTCTGAGAAACTTCTTTGTGCTCTGTGAAATCATCTCACAGAGTTACAGCTTTTCCCTCAAGGAGTCTTTCGCTAAGACAGTTCTTGTGGAATTGGCAAAGTGATATTTGGAAGCCCATAGAGGGGTATGTTGAAAAAGGAAATATCCTCAGATGAAATCTGGAAAGAAGCTTTCTGAGAAACTACTTAGTGTTCTGTTAATTCATCTCACAGAGTTACATCTGTATTTCGTGAATCTCTTTGCTAGCCTTATTTCTGTGGAATCTGAGAACAGATATTTCGGATCCCTTTGAAGACTACAGGGCCAAAGGAAATATCCTCCGATAACAAAGAGAAAGAAGCTTTCCGAGAAACTTCTTTGTGTTCTGTGAAATCATCTCACAGAGTTACAGCTTTCCCCTCAAGGAGCCTTTCGCTAAAACAGTTCTTGTGGAATTGGCAAAGTGATATTTGGAAGCCCATAGAGAGCTATGGTGAAAAAGAAAATATCCTCAAATGAAATCTGGAAAGAAGCTTTCTGAGAAACTGCTTTGTGTTCTGTTAATTCATCTCAGAGAGTTACATCTGTATTTCGTGGATCTCTTTACTAGCCTTTTTTCTGTGGAATCTGAGAACAGATATTTCGGATCCCTTTGAAGACTATAGGGCCAAAGGAAATATCCTCCGATAACAAAGAGAAAGAAGCTTCCTTAGAAACTTCTTTGTGTTCTGTGAAATCATCTCACAGAGTTACAGCTTTCCCCTCAAGGAGCCTTTCGCTAAGTCATTTCTTGTGGAATTGGCAAAGTTATATTTGGAAGCCCATAGAGGGCTATGGTGAAGAAGGAAATATCCTCAGATGAAATCTGGAAAGAAGCTTTCTGAGAAACTGCTTAGTGTTCTGTTAATTCATCTCACAGATTTACATCTGTATTTCGTGGATCTCTTTGCTAGCCTTATTTCTGTGGAATCTGAGAACAGATATTTCGGATCCCTTTGAAGACTATAGTTCAAAAGGAAATATCTTCCGATAAGAAAGAGAAAGAAGCTTTCTGAGAAACTTCTTTGTGTTCTGTGAAATCATCTCACAGACTTACAGCTATCTCCTTAAGGAGTCTTTCGCTAAGACAGTTCTTGTGGAATTGGCAAAGTGATATTTGGAAGCCCATAGAAGGCTATGGTGAAAAAGGAAATATCCTCAGATGAAATCTGGATAGAAGCTTTCTGAGAAACTGCTTAGTGTTCTGTTAATTCATCTCACAGAGTTATATCTGTATTTCGTGGATCTCTTTGCTAGCCTTATTTCTGTGGAATCTGAGAACAGATATTTCGGATCCCTTTGAAGGATATAGGGCCAAAGGAAATATCCTCCGATAACAAAGAGAAAGAAGCTTTCTGAGAAACTTCGTTGAGTTCTGTGAAATCATCTCACAAAGTTACAGCTTCCCCTCAAGAAGTCTTTCGCTAAGACACTTCTTGTGGAATTGGCAAAGTGATATTTCGAAGCCCATAGAGGGCTTTGGTGAAAAAGGAAATATCCTCAGATGAAATCTGGAAAGAAGTTTTCTGAGAAACTGCTTAGTGTTCTGTTAATTCATCTCACAGAGTTACATCTGTATTTCGTGGATCTCTTTGCTAGCCTTATTTCTGTGGAATCTGAGAACAGATATTTCGGATCCCTTAGAAGAGTATAGTTCCAAAGGAAATATCCTCCGATAACAAAGAGAAAGAAGTTTTCTGAGAAAGTTCTTTGTGTTCTGTGCAATCATCTCACAGAGTTACAGCTTTCCCATCAAGAAGCCTTTCCCTAAGACAGTTCTTGTGGAATTGGCAAAGTGATATTTGGAAGCCCATAGAGGGCTAGGATGAAAAAGGAAATATCCTCAGATGAAATCAGAAAAGAAGCATTCTGAGAAAGTGCTTAGTGTTCTGTTAATTCATCTCACAGAGTTACAGCTGTATTTCATGGATCTCTTTGCTAGCCTTATTTCTGTGTAATCTGAGAACAGATATTTCGGATACCTTTGAAGACAATAGGGCCAAAGGAAATATCCTCCGATAACAAAGAGAAAGAAGCTTCCTGAGAAACTTCTTTGTGTTCTGTGAAATCATCTCAAAGAGTTACATCTTTGCCCTCAAGGGGCCTTTCGCTAAGACAGTTCTTGTGGAATTGCCAAAGTGATATTTGGAAGCCCGTAGAGGTCTCTGGTGAAAAAGGAAATATCCTCAGATGAAATCTGGAAAGAAGCTTTCTGAGAAACTGCTTAGTGTTCTTTTAATTCATCTCACAGATTTACATCTGTATTTCGTGGATCTCTTTGCTATCCTTATTTCTGTGGAATCTGAGAACAGATATTTCGGATCCCTTTGAAGTCTATAGGGCCAAAGGAAATATCCTCCGATAAAAAAGAGAAAGAAGCTTTCTGAGAAACTTCTTTGTGCTCTGTGAAATCATCTCACAGAGTTACAGCTTTTCCCTCAAGGAGTCTTTCGCTAAGACAGTTCTTGTGGAATTGGCAAAGTGATATTTGGAAGCCCATAGAGGGGTATGTTGAAAAAGGAAATATCCTCAGATGAAATCTGGAAAGAAGCTTTCTGAGAAACTACTTAGTGTTCTGTTAATTCATCTCACAGAGTTACATCTGTATTTCGTGAATCTCTTTGCTAGCCTTATTTCTGTGGAATCTGAGAACAGATATTTCGGATCCCTTTGAAGACTACAGGGCCAAAGGAAATATCCTCCGATAACAAAGAGAAAGAAGCTTTCCGAGAAACTTCTTTGTGTTCTGTGAAATCATCTCAAAGAGTTACAGCTATCCCCTCAAGGAGCCTTTCGCTAAAACAGTTCTTGTGGAATTGGCAAAGTGATATTTGGAAGCCCATAGAGAGCTATGGTGAAAAAGAAAATATCCTCAAATGAAATCTGGAAAGAAGCTTTCTGAGAAACTGCTTTGTGTTCTGTTAATTCATCTCAGAGAGTTACATCTGTATTTCGTGGATCTCTTTACTAGCCTTTTTTCTGTGGAATCTGAGAACAGATATTTCGGATCCCTTTGAAGACTATAGGGCCAAAGGAAATATCCTCCGATAACAAAGAGAAAGAAGCTTCCTTAGAAACTTCTTTGTGTTCTGTGAAATCATGTCACAGAGTTACAGCTTTCCCCTCAAGGAGCCTTTCGCTAAGACAGTTCTTGTGGAATTGGCAAAGTTATATTTGGAAGCCCATAGAGGGCTATGGTGAAAAAGGAAATATCCTCAGATGAAATCTGGAAAGAAGCTTTCTGAGAAACTGCTTAGTGTTCTGTTAATTCATCTCACAGATTTACATCTGTATTTCGTGGATCTCTTTGCTAGCCTTATTTCTGTGGAATCTGAGAACAGATATTTCGGATCCCTTTGAATACTATAGGGCAAAGGGAAATATCCTCCGATAACAAAGAGAAAGAAGCTTTCTGAGAAACTTCTTTGAGTTCTGTGAAATCATCACACAGAGTTACAGCTTTCCCCTCAAGAAGCCTTTCGCTAAGACAGTTCTTGTGGAATTGGCAAAGTTATATTTGGAAGCCCATAGAGGGCTATGTTGAAAAAGGAAATATCCTCAGACGAAATCTGGAAAGAAGCTTTCTGAGAAACCGCATAGTGTTCTGTTAAACCATCTCACAGGGTTACATCTGTATTTCGAGGATCTCTTTGCTAGCCTTATTTCCGTGGAATCTGAGAACAGATATTTCGGATCCCTTTGAAGACTATAGTTCAAAAGGAAATATCCTCCGATAACAAAGAGAAAGAAGCTTTCTGAGAAACTTCTTTGTGTTCTGTGAAATCATCTCACAGAGTTACAGCTTTTCCCTCAAGGAGTCTTTCGCTAAGACAGTTCTTGTGGAATTGGCAAAGTGATATTTGGAAGCCCATAGAGGGCTATGTTGAAAAAGGAAATATCCTCAGATGAAATCTGGAAAGAAGCTTTCTGAGAAACTACTTAGTGTTGAGTTAATTCATCTCACAGAGTTACATCTGTATTTCGTGAGTCTCTTTACTAGCCTTATTTCTGTGGAATCTGAGAACAGATATTTCGGATCCCTTTGAAGACTATGGGGCCAAAGGAAATATCTTCCGATAACAAAGAGAAAGAAGATTTCTGAGAAACTTCTTTGTGTTCTGTGAAATCATCTCACAGAGTTACAGCTTTCCCCTCAAGCAGTCTTTCGCTAAGACAGTTCTTGGGGAATTGGCAAAGTGATATTTGGAAGCCCATAGAGGGCTATGGTGAAAAAGGAAATATCCTCAGATGAAATCTGGAAAGACTTTCTGAGAAAGTGCTGAGTGTTCTGTTAATTCATCTCACAGAGTTACATCTGTATTTCGTGGATCTCTTGGCTAGCCTTATTTCTGTGAAATCTGAGAACAGATATTTCGGATCCCTTTGAAGACTACAGGGCCAAAGGAAATATCCTCCGATAACAAAGAGAAAGAAGCTTTCTGAGAAACCTCTTTGTGCTCTGTGAAATCATCTCACAGAGTTACAGCTTTCCCATCAAGAAGCCTTTCGCTAAGACAGTTATTGCGGAATTGGCAAAGTGATATTTGGAAGCCCATAGAGGGCTATGGTGAAAAAGGAAGTATCCTCTGATGAAATCTGAAAAGAAGTTTTCTGAAAAACTGCTTAGTGTTCTGTTAATTCATCTCACAGAGTTACATCTGTATTTCGTGGATCTCTTTGCTAGCTTTTTTTCTGTGGAATCTGAGAACAGATATTTCGGATCCCTTTGAAGACTATAGGGCCAAAGGAAATAGCCTCCGATAACAAAGAGAAAGAAGCTTTCTGAGAAACTTCTTTGTGTTCTGTGAAATCATCTCACAGAGTTACAGCTTTCCCCTCAAGCAGTCTTTCGCTAAGACAGTTCTTGGGGAATTGGCAAAGTGATATTTGGAAGCCCATAGAGGGCTATGTTTAAGAAGGAAATATCCTAAGATGAAATCTATAAAGAAGCTTTCTAGGAAACTGCTTAGTGTTCTGTTAATTCATCTCACAGAGTTACAACTGTATTTGGTGGATCTCTTTGCTAGCCTTCTTTTTGTGGATTCTGAGAACAGATATTTCGGATCCATTTTGAGACTATAGGGCCAAAGGAAATATCCTACGATAACAAAGAGAAAGAAGCTTTCTGAGAAACTTCTTTCTATTCTCTGAAATCATCTCACAGAGTTACAGCTTTCCCCTCAATAAGCCTTTCGCTAAGACAGTTCTTGTGGAATTGGCAAAGTGATATTTGTAAGCCCATAGAGGGCTATGGTGAAAAAGGAAATATCCTCAGATGAAATCTGGAAAGACGCTATCTGAGAAAATGCTTAGTGTTCTGTTAATTCATCTCACAGAGTTACATCTGTATTTCGTGCATCTCTTTGCTAGCCTTATTTCTGTGGAATCTGAGAACAGATATTTCGGAATCCTTTGAAGACAATAGGGCCAAAAGAAATATCCTCCGATAACGTAGAGAAAGAAGCTTTCTGAGAAACTTCTTTGTGTTCTGTGAAATCATCTCACAGACTTACAGCTATCCCCTTAAGGAGCCTTTCGCTAAGACAGGTCTTGTGGAATTGGCAAAGTGATATTTGGAAGCCCATAGAGGGCTATGGTGAAAAAGGAAATATCCTCAGATGAAATCTGGAAAGAAGCTTTCTGAGAAACTGCTTAGTGTTCTGTTAATTCATCTCACAGGGTTACATCTGTATTTCCTGGATCTCTTTCCTAGCCATGTTTCTCTGGAATCTGAGAAGAGATATTTCGGATCCCTTTGAAGACTACAGGGTGAAAGGAAATATCCTCCGATAACAAAGAGAAAGAAGCTTTCTGCGAAACTTCTTCTTGTTCTGTGAAATCATCTCACAGAGTTACAGCTTGCCCCTCAAGAAGCCTTTCGCTAAACAGTTCTTGTGGAATTGGCAAAGTGATATTTTGAAGCCCATAGAGGGCTATGGTGAAAAAGGAAATATCCTCAGATGAAATCTGGAAAGAAGCTTTCTGAGAAACTGCTTAGTGTTCTTTTAATTCATGTCACAGAGTTACATCTGTATTTCGTGGATTTCTTTGCTACCCTCATTTCTGTGCAATCTGAGAACAGATATTTCGGATCCCTTTGAAGACTACAGGGCCAAAGGAAATATCCTCCGATAACAAATAGAAAGAAGCTTTCTGAGAAACTTCTTTGTGTTCTGTGAAATCATCTCACAGAGTTACAACTTTCCTCTCAAGGAGCCTTTCGCTAAGACTGTTCTTGTGGAATTGGCAAAGTGATATTTGAAAGCCCATAGAGGGCTATGGTGAAAAAGGAAATATCCTCAGATGTAATCTGGAAAGAAGCTTTCTGAGAAACTGCTTAGTGTTCTGTTAATTCATCTCACAGAGTTACATCTGTCTTTCGTGGATCTCTTTGCTAGCCTTATTTCTGTGGAATCTGAGAACAGATATTTCGGATCCCTTTGAAGACTATAGGGCCCAAGGAAATATCCTCCGATAACAAAGAGATAGAAGCTTTCTGAGAAACTTCTTCGTATTCTGTGAAATCATCTCACAGAGTTACAGCTTTCCCCTCAAGGAGCCTTTCGCTAAGACAGTTCTTGTGGAATTGGCAAGGTGATATTTGGAAGCCCATAGAGGGCTATGGTGAAAAACGAAATATCCTCTGATGAAATCTGGAAAGAAACTTTCTGAGAAACTGCTTAGTGTTCTGTTAATTCATCTCACAGAGTTACATCTGTATTTCGTGGATCTCCTTTATAGCCTTATTTCTGTGGAATCTGAGAACAGATATTTCGGATCCCTTTGAGGACTATAGGGTCATAGGAAATATCCTCCGACAACAAAGAGAAAGAAGCTTTCTGAGAAACTTCTTTGTGTTCTATGAAATCATCTCACAGAGTTACAGCTTTCCCCTCAAGGAGCCATTCGCTAAGACGGTTCTTGTGGAATTGGCAAAATGATATTTGAAAGCACTTTATGGGCTATGGTGAAAAAGGAAATATCCTCAGATGAAATCTGGAAAGAAGCATTCTGAGAAACTACTTAGTGTTCTCTTAATTCATCTCACAGAGTTACATCTGTATTTCGTGGATCTCTTTGCTAGCCTTATTTCTGTGGAATCTGAGAACAGATATTTCGGATCCGTTTGAAGACTACAGGGCCAAAGGAAATATCCTCCGATAACAAAGAGAAAGAAACTTTCTGAGAAACTTGTTTGTGTTCTGTGAAATCATCTCACAGAGTTACAGCTTTCCTCTCAAGGAGCCTTTCGCTAAGACAGTTCTTGTGGAATTGGTAAAGTGATATTTGAAAGCCCGTAGAGGGCTATGGTTAAATAGGAAATATCCTCAGATGAAATCTGGAAAGAAGCTTTCTGAGAAACTGCTTGGTGTTCTGTTAATTCATCTCACAGAGTTACATCTGTATTTCGTGGATCTCTTTCCTAGCCTTGTTTCTGTGGAATCTGAGAACAGATATTTCGGATCCCTTTGAAGACTACAGGGTGAAAGGAAATATCCTCCGATAACAAAGAGAAAGAAGCTTTCTGAGAAACTTCTTTGTGTTCTGTGAAATCATCTCACAGAGTTACAGCTTTCCCCTCAAGGAGCCTTTCGCTAAGACAGTTCTTGTGGAATTGGCAAAGTGATATCTGCAAGCCTATAGAGGGCTATGGTGAAAAAGTAAATATCCTCAGATTAAATCTGGAAAGAAGCTTTCTGAGAAACTGCTTAGTGTTCTGTTAATTCATCTAACAGAGTTACATCTATTTCGTGGGTCTCTTTGCTAGCCTTATTTCTGTGGAATCTGAGAACAGATATTTCGGATCCCTTTGAAGACTATAGGGCCAAAGGAAATATCCTTCGATAACAAAGAGAAAGAAGCTTTCTGAGAAACTTCTTTGTGTTCTGTGAAATCATCTCACAGAGTTACAACTTTCCACTCAAGAAGCCTTTCACTAAGAGAGTTCTTGTGGAATTGGCAAAGTGATGTATTGAAGCCCTTATAGGGTTATAGTGAAAAAGGAAATATCCTCAGATGAAATCTGGAAAGAAGCTGTCTGAGAAACTGCTTAGTGTTCTGTTAATTCATCTCACAGAGTTACATCTGTATTTCTTGGATCTCTTTCCTAGCCTTGTTTCTGTGGAAACTGAGAACAGATATTTCGGATCCCTTTGAAGACTACAGGGTGAAAGGAAATATCCTCCGATAACAAAGAGAAAGAAGCTTTTTGAGAAACTTCTTTGAGTTCTGTGAAATCATCTCACAGAGTTACAGCTTTCCCCTCCAGGAGCCTTTCGCTAAGACAGTTCTTGTGGAATTGGCAAAGTGATATCTGGAAGCCCATAGAGGGCTATGGTGAAAAAGGAAATATCCTCAGATGAAATCTGGAAAGAAGCTTTCTGAGAAACTGCTTAGTGTTCTGTTAATTCATCTCACAGAGTTACATCTGTATTTCGTGGATCTCTTTGCTAGCCTTATTTCTGTGGAATCTGAGAACAGATATTTCGCATCCCTTTGAAGACTACAGGGTGAAAGGAAATTTCCTCCGATAACAAAGAGAAAGAAGCTTTCTGAGAAACTTCTTTGTGTTCTGTGAAATCATCTCACAGAGTTACAGCTTTCCCCTCCAGGAGCCTTTCGCTGAGACAGTTCTTGTGGAATTGGCAAAGTGATATTTTGAAGCCCATAGAGGGCTATGGTGAAAAAGGAAATATCCTCAGATGAAATCTGGAAAGAAGCTTTCGGAGAAACTGCTTAGTGTTCTGTTAATTCATCTCACAGAGTTACATCTGTATTTCGTGCATCTCTTTGCTAGCCTTATTTCTGTGGAATCTGAGAACAGATATTTCGTATCCCGTTGAAGACTACAGGGCCAAAGGAAATATCCTCCGATAACAAAGAGAAAGAAGCTTTCTGAGAAACTACTTTGTGTTCTGTGAAATCATCTCACAGAGTTACAGCTTTCCCCTCAAGGAGCCTTTCGCTAAGACAGTTCTTGTGGAATTGGCAAAATGATATTTGAAAGCCCATTATGGGCTATGGTGAAAAAGGAAATATCCTCAGATGAAATCTGGAAAGAAGCTTTCTGAGAAACTGCTTAGTGTTCTGTTAATTCATCTCACAGAGTTACATCTGTATATCGTGCATCTCTTTGCTAGCCTTATTACTGTGGAATCTGAGAACAGATATTTCGTATCCCTTTGAAGACTATAGGGCCAAAGTAAATATCCTCCGAAAACAAAGAGGAAGAAGCTTTCTGAGAAACTTCTTTGTGTTCTGTTAAATCATCTCACAGACTTACAGCTTTCCCCTCAAGGAGCCTTTCACTGAGACATTTCCTGTGGAATTGGCATAGTGATATTTGGAGGCCCTTAGAGGGCTATGGTGAAAAAGGAAATATCCTCAGATGAAATCTGGAAAGAAGCTTTTTGAGAAACTGCTTAGTGTTCTGTTAATTCGTCTCACAGAGTTACATCTGTATTTCGTGGATCTCTTTGCTAGCATTATTTCTGTGGAATCTGACAACAGATATTTCGGATCCCGTTGAAGACTATAGGGCCAAAGGAAATATCCTCCGATAACAAAGAGAAAGAAGCTTTCTGAGAAACTTCTTTGTGTTCTGTGAAATCATCTCACAGAGTTACAGCTTTCCCCTCAAGGAGCCTTTCGCTAAGACAGTTCTTGTGGAATTGGCAAAGTGATATTTGGAAGCCCTTAGAGGGCTATGGTGAAAAAGGAAATATCCTCAGATGAAATCTGGAAAGAAGCTTTCTGAGAAACTGCTTAGTGTTCTCTTAATTCATCTCACAGAGTTACATCTGTATTTCGTGGATCTCTTTGCTAGCCTTATTTCTGTGGAATCTGAGAACAGATATTTCGGATCCCTTTGAAGACTATAGGGCCAAAGGAAATATCCTCCGATAACAAAGAGAAAGAAGCTTTCTGAGAATCATCTTTGTGTCTCTGAAATCGTCTCACAGAGTTACAGCTTTCCCCTCAAGGAGCCTTTCACTGACACATTTCTTGTGGAATTGGCAAAGTGATATTTGGAAGCCCATAGAGGGCTATGGTGAAAAAGGAAATATCCTCAGATGAAATCTGGAAAGAAGCTTTCTGAGAAACTGCTTAGTGTTCTGTTAATTCATCTCACAGCGTTACATTTGTATTTCGTGGATCTCTTTGCTAGCATTATTTCTTTGGAATCTGAGAACAGATATTTCGGATCCCTTTGAAGACTATAGGGCCAAAGGAAATATCCTCCGATAACAAAGAGAAAGAAGCTTTCTGAGAAACTTCTTTGTGTTCTGTGAAATCACCTCACAGAGTTACAGCTTTCCCCTCAAGGAGCCTTTCGCTAAGACAGTTCTTGTGGAATTGGCAAAGTGATATTTGGAAGCCCTTAGAGGGCTATGGTGAAAAAGGAAATATCCTCAGATGAAACCTGGAAAGAAGATTTCTGAGAAACTGCTTAGTGTTCTGTTAATTCATCTCACAGAGTTACATCTGTATTTCGTGGATCTCTTTGCTAGCCTTATTTCTGTGGAATCCAGAACAGATATTTCGGATCCCTTTGAAGACGATAGGGCCAAAGGAAATATCCTCCGATAACAAAGAGAAAGAAGCTTTCTGAGAAACATCTTTGTGTTCTGTGAAATCATCTCACAGAGTTACAGCTTTCCCCTCAAGGAGCCTTTCACGGACACATTTCTTGTGGAATTGGCAAAGTGATATTTGGAAGCCCATAGAGGGCTATGGTGAAAAAGGAAATATCCTCAGATGAAATCTGGAAAGAAGCTTTCTGAGAAACTGCTTAGTGTTCTGTTAATTCATCTCACAGAGTTACATCTGTATTTCTTGGATCTCTTTGCTAGCCTTATTTCTGTGGAATCTGAGAACAGATATTTCGGATCCCTTTGAAGACTACAGGGCCAAAGGAAATATCCTCCGATAACAAAGAGAAAGAAGCTTTCTGAGAAACTTCTTTGTGTTCTGTGAAATCATCTCACAGAGTTACAGCTTTCCCCTCAAGGAGCCTTTCGCTAAGACAGTTCTTGTGGAATTGGCAAAGTGATATTTGGAAGCCCATAGAGGGCTATGTTGAAAAAGGAAATATCCTCAGATGAAATCTGGAAAGAAGCTTTCTGAGAAACTGCTTAGTGTTCTGTTAATTCATCTCACAGAGTTACATCTGTATTTCGTGGATCTCTTTCTTAGCCTTGTTTCTGTGGAATCTGAGAACAGATATTTCGGAACCCTTTGAAGACTATAGGGTCATAGGAAATATCCTCCGATAAGAAAGAGAAAGAAGCTTTCTGAGAAACTTCTTTGTGTTCTGTGAAATCATCTCACAGAGTTACAGCTTTCCCCACAAGGAGCCTTTCGCTAAGACAGTTCATGTGGAATTGTCTAAGTGATATTTGAAAGCCCATTATGGGCTATGGTGAAAAAGGAAATATCCTCAGATGAAATCTGGAAAGAAGCTTTCTGAGAAACTGCTTAGTGTTCTGTTAATTCATCTCACAGAGTTACATCTGTATTTCGTGCATCTCTTTGCTAGCCTTATTTCTGTGGAATCTGAGAACAGATATTTCGGATTCCTTTGAAGACTACAGGGTGAAAGGAAATATCCTCCGATAACAAAGAGAAAGAAGCTTTCTGAGAAACTTCTTTGTGTTCTGTGAAATCATCTCTCAGAGTTACAGCTTTCCCCTCCAGGAGCCTTTCGCTAAGACAGTTCTTGTGGAATTGGCAAAGTGATATCTGGAAGCCCATAGAGGGCTACGGTGAAAAAGTAAATATCCTCAGATGAAATCTGGAAAGAAGCTTTCTGAGAAACTGCTTATTGTTCTGTTAATTCATCTCACAGAGTTACATCTGTATTTCGTGGATCTCTTTGCTAGCCTTATTTCTGTGGAATCTGAGAACAGATATTACCGATCCCTTTGAAGACTACAGGGCGAAAGGAAATATCCTCCGATAACAAAGAGAAAGAAGCTTTCTGAGAAACTTCTTTGTGTTCTGTGAAATCATCTCACAGATTTCCAACTTTCCACTCAAGGAGCCTTTCGCTAAGACAGTTCTTGTGGAATTGGCAAAGTGATATATGGAAGCCCATAGAGGGCTATGGTGAAAAAGGAAATATCCTCAGATGAAATCTGGAAAGAAGCTTTCTGAGAAACTGCTTAGTGTTCTGTTAATTCATCTCACAGATTTACATCTGTATTTCGTGGATCTCTTTGCTAGCCTTATTTCTGTGGAATCGGAGAACAGATATTTCAGATCCCTTTGAAGATTATATGGCCAAAGGAAATATCCTCTGATAACAAGAGAAAGAAGCTTTCTGAGAAACTTCTTTGTGTTCTCTGAAATCTTCTGACAGAGTTACAGCTTTCCCCTCAAGGAGCCTTTCGCTAAGTCAGTTCTTGTGGATTTGGCAAAGTGATATCTGGAAGCCCATAGAGGGCTATGGTAAATAAGGAAATATCCTCAGATGAAATCTGGAAAGAAGCTTTCTGAGAAACTGCTTAGTGTTCTGTTAATTCATCTCACAGACTTACATCTGTATTTCGTGGATCTCTTTGCTAGCCTTATTTCGGTGGAATCTGAGAACAGATATTTCGGATCCTTTGAAGACTATATGGCCAAAGGAAATATCCTCCGATAACAAAGAGAAAGAAGCTTTCTGAGAAACTTCTTTGTGTTCTGTGAAATCATCTCACAGAGTTACAGCTTTCCCCTCAAGGAGACTTTCACTGAGACATTTCTTGTGGAATTGGCAAAGTGATATTTGGAAGCCCATAGTGGGCTATAGTGAAAAAGGAAATATCCACAGATGAAATCTGGAAAGAAGCTTTCTGAGAAACTGCTTAGTGTTCTGTTAATTCATTTCACAGAGTTACATCTGTATTTCGTGGATCTCTTTGCTAACCTTATTTCTGTGGAATCTGAGAACAGATATTTCGGATCCCTTTGAAGACTACAGGGCCAAAGGAAATATCCTCCGATAACAAAGAGAAAGAACTTTCTGAGAAACTTCTTTGTGTTCTGTGAAATCATCTCACAGAGTTACAGCTTTCCCCTCAAGGAGCCTTTCTCTGAGACAGCTCTTGTGGAATTGGCAAAGTGATATTTGGAAGCCCATAGAGGGCTATGGTGAAAAAGGAAATATCCTCAGATGAAATCTGCAAAGAAGCTTTCTGAGAAACTGCTTAGTGTTCTGTTAATTCATCTCACTGAGTTACATCTGTATTTCGTGGATCTCTTTGCTAGCCTTGTTTCTGTGGAATCTGAGAACAGATATTTCGGATCCCTTTGAAGACTACAGGGTGAAAGGAAATATCCTCCGATAACAAAGAGAAAGAAGCTTTCTGAGAAACTTCTTTGTGTTCTGTGAAATCATCTCACAGAGTTACAACTCTCCACTCAAGAAGCCTTTCACTAAGACACTTCTTGTGGAATTGGCAAGGTGATATATTGAAGCCCTTATAGGGCTATAGTGAAAAAGGAAATATCCTCAGATGAAATCTGGAAAGAAGCTTTCTGAGAAACTGCTTAGTGTTCTGTTAATTCATTTCAGAGTGTTACATCTGTATTTCATGGATCTCTTTGCTCACCTTATTTCTGTGGAATCTGAGAACAGATATTTCGCATCCATTTGAAGACTACAGGGCCAAAGGAAATATCCTCCGATAACAAAGAGAAAGAAGCTTTCTGAGAAACTTCTTTGTGTTCTGTGAAATCATCTCACAGAGTTACAGCTTTCCTCTCAAGGAGCCTTTCGCTAAGACAGTCCTTGTGGAATTGGCAAAGTGATATATGAAAGCCCGTAGAGGGCTATGGTGAAAAAGGAAATATCCTTAGATGAAATGTGGAAAGAAGCTTTCTGAGAAACTATTCAGTGTTCTGTTAAATCATATCACAGAGTTACATCTGTATTTCGTGGGTCTCTTTGCTAGACTTATTTCTATGGAATCTGAGAACAGATATTTCGGATCCCTTTGAAGACTATAGGGCCAAAGGAAATATCCTTCGATAACAAAGAGAAAGAAGGTTTCTGAGAAACTTGTTTGTGTTCTGTGAAATCATCTCACAGAGTTACAACTTTCCACTCAAGAAGCCTTTCACTAAGAGAGTTCTTGTGGAATTGGCAAAGTGATGTATTGAAGCCCTTATAGGGTTATAGTGAAAAAGGAAATATCCTCAGATGAAATCTGGAAAGAAGCTGTCTGAGAAACTGCTTAGTGTTCTGTTAATTCATCTCACAGAGTTACATCTGTATTTCTTGGATCTCTTTCCTAGCCTTGTTTCTGTGGAAACTGAGAACAGATATTTCGGATCCCTTTGAAGACTACAGGGTGAAAGGAAATATCCCCCGATAACAAGGAGAAAGAAGCTTTTTGAGAAACTTCTTTGAGTTCTGTGAAATCATCTCACAGAGTTACAGCTTTCCCTTCCAGGAGCCTTTCGCTAAGACAGTTCTTGTGGAATTGGCAAAGTGATATCTGGAAGCCCATAGAGGGCTATGGTGAAAAAGGAAATATCCTCAGATGAAATCTGGAAAGAAGCTTTCTGAGAAACTGCTTAGTGTTCTGTTAATTCATCTCACAGAGTTACATCTGTATTTCGTGGATCTCTTTGCTAGCCTTATTTCTGTGGAATCTGAGAACAGATATTTCGCATCCCTTTGAAGACTACAGGATGAAAGGAAATTTCCTCCGATAACAAAGAGAAAGAAGCTTTCTGAGAAACTTCTTTGTGTTGTGTGAAATCATCTCACAGAGTTACAGCTTTCCCCTCCAGGAGCCTTTCGCTGAGACAGTTCTTGTGGAATTGGCAAAGTGATATTTTGAAGCCCATAGAGGGCTATGGTGAAAAAGGAAATATCCTCAGATGAAATCTGGAAAGAAGCTTTCGGAGAAACTGCTTAGTGTTCTGTTAATTCATCTCACAGAGTTACATCTGTATTTCGTGCATCTCTTTGCTAGCCTTATTTCTGTGGAATCTGAGAACAGATATTTCGTATCCCGTTGAAGACTACAGGGCCAAAGGAAATATCCTCCGATAACAAAGAGAAAGAAGCTTTCTGAGAAACTACTTTGTGTTCTGTGAAATCATCTCACAGAGATACAGCTTTCCCCTCAAGGAGCCTTTCGCTAAGACAGTTCTTGTGGAATTGGCAAAGTGATATTTGAAAGCCCATTATGGGCTATGGTGAAAAAGGAAATATCCTCAGATGAAATCTGGAAAGAAGCTTTCTGAGAAACTGCTTAGTGTTCTGTTAATTCATCTCACAGAGTTACATCTGTATATCGTGCATCTCTTTGCTAGCCTTATTACTGTGGAATCTGAGAACAGATATTTCGTATCCCTTTGAAGACTATAGGGCCAAAGTAAATATCCTCCGAAAACAAAGAGGAAGAAGCTTTCTGAGAAACTTCTTTGTGTTCTGTTAAATCATCTCACAGAGTTACAGCTTTCCCCTCAAGGAGCCTTTCACTGAGACATTTCCTGTGGAATTGGCAAAGTGATATTTGGAGGCCCTTAGAGGGCTATGGTGAAAAAGGAAATATCCTCAGATGAAATCTGGAAAGAAGCTCTTTGAGAAACTGATTAGTGTTCTGTTAATTCGTCTCACAGAGTTACATCTGTATTTCGTGGATCTCTTTGCTAGCATTATTTCTGTGGAATCTGACAACAGATATTTCGGATCCCGTTGAAGACTATAGGGCCAAAGGAAATATCCTCCGATAACAAAGAGAAAGAAGCTTTCTGAGAAACTTCTTTGTGTTCTGTGAAATCATCTCACAGAGTTACAGCTTTCCCCTCAAGGAGCCTTTCGCTAAGACAGTTCTTGTGGAATTGGCAAAGTGATATTTGGAAGCCCTTGGAGGGCTATGGTGAAAAAGGAAATATCCTCAGATGAAATCTGGAAAGAAGCTTTCTGAGAAACTGCTTAGTGTTCTGTTAATTCATCTCACAGAGTTACATCTGTATTTCGTGGATCTCTTTGCTAGCCTTATTTCTGTGGAATCTGAGAACAGATATTTCGGATCCCTTTGAAGACTATAGGGCCAAAGGAAATATCCTCCGATAACAAAGAGAAAGAAGCTTTCTGAGAATCATCTTTGTGTCTCTGAAATCGTCTCACAGAGTTACAGCTTTCCCCTCAAGGAGCCTTTCACTGACACATTTCTTGTGGAATTGGCAAAGTGATATTTGGAAGCCCATAGAGGGCTATGGTGAAAAAGGAAATATCCTCAGATGAAATCTGGAAAGAAGCTTTCTGAGAAACTGCTTAGTGTTCTGTTAATTCATCTCACAGAGTTACATCTGTATTTCGTGGATCTCTTTGCTAGCCTTATTTCTGTGGAATCTGAGAACAGATATTTCGGATCCCTTTGAAGACTATAGGGCCAAAGGAAATATCCTCCGATAACAAAGAGAAAGAAGCTTTCTGAGAAACTTCTTTGTGTTCTGTGAAATCATCTCACAGAGTTACAGCTTTCCCCTCAAATAGCTTTTCACTGAGACATTTCTTGTGGAATTGGCAAAGTGATATTTGGAAGCCCGTAGAGGGCTATGGTGAAAAAGTAAATATCCTCAGATGAAATCTGGAAAGAAGCTTTCTGAGAAACTGCTTAGTGTTCTGTTAATTCATCTCACAGAGTTACATCTGTATTTCGTGGATCTCTTTGCTAGCCTTGTTTCTGTGGAATCTGAGAACAGATATTAAGGATCCCTTTGAAGACTACAGGGTGAAAGGAAATATCCTCCGATAACAAAGAGAAAGAAGCTTTCTGAGAAACTTCTTTGTGTTCTGTGAAATCATCTCACAGAGTTACAACTCTCCACTCAAGAAGCCTTTCACTAAGACAGTTCTTGTGGAATTGGCAAGGTGATATATTGAAGCCCTTATAGGGCTATAGTGAAAAAGGAAATATCCTCAGATGAAATCTGGAAAGAAGCTTTCTGAGAAACTGCTTAGTGTTCTGGTAATTCATTTCACAGTGTTACATCTGTATTTCGTGGATCTCTTTGCTAACCTTATTTCTGTGGAATCTGAGAACAGATATTTCGGATCCCTTTGAAGACTACAGGGCCAAAGGAAATATCCTCCGATAACAAAGAGAAAGAAGCTTTCTGAGAAACTTCTTTGTGTTCTGTGAAATCATCTCACAGAGATACAGCTTTCCTCTCAAGGAGCCTTTCGCTAAGACAGTTCTTGTGGAATTGGCAAAGTGATATATGAAAGCCCGTAGAGGGCTATGGTGAAAAAGGAAATATCCTCAGATGAAATGTGGAAAGAAGCTTTCTGAGAAACTATTCAGTGTTCTGTTAAATCATATCACAGAGTTACATCTGTATTTCGTGGATCTCTTTGCTAGACTTATTTCTGTGGAATGTGAGAACAGATATTTCGGATCCCTTTGAAAACTATAGGGCCAAAAGAAATATCCTCCAATAACAAAGAGAAAGAAGCTTTCTGAGAAACTTCTTTGTGTTCTGTGAAATCATCTCACAGAGTTACAGCTTTCCTCTCAAGGAGCCTTTCGCTAAGACAGTTCTTGTGGAATTGGCAAAGTGATATTTGAAAGCCCGTAGAGGGCTATGGTGAAAAAGTAAATATCCTCAGATGAAATCTGGAAAAAACTTTCTGAGAAACTGCTTAGTGTTCTGTTAATTCATCTCACAGAATTACATCTGTATTTTGTGGATCTCTTTGCTAGCTTTTTTCTGAGGAATCTGAGAACAGATATTTCGGTTCCCTTTGAAGACTACAGGGTGAAAGGAAATAGCCTCCGATAACAAAGAGAAAGAAGCTTTCTGAGAAACTTCTTTGTGTTCTGTGAAATCATCTCAGAGTTACAGCTTTCCCCTCAAGGAGCCTTTCACTGACACATTTCTTGTGGAATTGGCAAAGTGATATTTGGAAGCCCATAGAAGGCTATGGTGAAAAAGGAAATATACTCAGATGAAATCTGGAAAGAAGTTTTCTGAGAAACTGCTTAGTGTTCTGTTAATTCATCTCACAGAGTTACATCTGTATTTCGTGGATCTCTTTGCTAGCCTTATTTCTGTGGAATCTGAGAACAGATATTTCGGATCCCTTTGAAGACTACAGGGTGAAAGGAAATTTCCTCCGATAACAAAGAGAAAGAAGCTTTCTGAGAAACTTCTTTGTGTTCTGTGAAATTATCTCACAGAGTTACAACTTCCCACTCAAGAAGCCTTTCACTAAGACAGTTCTTGTGGAATTGGCAAAGTGATATTTTGAAGCCCATAGAGGGCTATAGTGAAAAAGGAAATCTCCACAGATGAAATCTGGAAAGAAGTTTTCTGAGAAACTGCTTAGTGTTCTGTTAATTCATCTCACAGAGTTACATCTGTATTTCGTGGATCTCTTTGCTAACCTTATTTCTGTGGAATCTGAGAACAGATATTTCGGATCCTTTGAAGACTATAGGGCCAAAGGAAATATCCTCCGATAACAAAGAGAAAGAAGCTTTCTGAGAAACTTCTTTGTGTTCTGTGAAATCATCTCACAGAGTTACAGCTTTCCCCTCAACGAGTCTTTCGCTAAGACAGTTCTTGTGGAATTGGCAAAGTGATATTTGGAAGCCCATAGAGGGCTATGGTGAAAAAGGAAATATCCTCAGATGAAATCTGGAAAGAAGCTTTCTGAGAAACTGCTTAGTGTTCTGTTAATTCATCTCACAGTGTTACATGTGTATTTCGTGTTTCTCTTTCCTAGTCTTGTTTCTGTGGAATCTGAGAACAGATATTTCGGATCCCTTTGAAGACTCTAGGGACAAAGGAAATATCCTCCGATAACAAAGAGAAAGAAGCTTTCTGAGAAACTTCTTTGTGTTCTGTGAAATCATCTCACAGAGTTACAGCTTTCCCCTCAAGGAGCCTTTCGCTAAGACAGTTGTTGTGGAATTGGCCAAGTGATATTTGAAAGCCCATTATGGGCTATGGTGAAAAAGGAAATATCCTCAGATGAAATCTGGAAAGAAGCTTTCTGAGAAACTGCTTAGTGTTCTGTTAATTCATCCAACAGAGATACGTCTGTATTTCGTGGATCTCTTTGCTAGCCTTATTTCTATGGAATCTGACAACAGATATTTCTGATCCCTTTGAAGACCATGGGGCCAAAGGAAATATCGTCCGATAACAAAGAGAAAGAAGCTTTCTGAGAAACTTCTTTGTGTTCTTTGAAGTCATCTCACAGAGTTACAGCTTTCCCCTCAAGGAGCCTTTCGCTAAGACAGTTCTTGTGTAATTGGCAAAGTGATATCTGGAAGCCCATAGATGGTTATCGTGAAAATGTAAATATCCTCAGATGAAATCCGGAAAGAAGCTTTCTTAGAAACTGCTTAGTGTTCTGTTAATTCATCTCACAGAGTTAAATCTGTATTTCGTGGATCTCTTTTCTAGCCTTATTTCTGTGGAATCTGAGAACAGATATTTCGGATCCCTTTGAAGACTATAGGGCCAAAGGAAATATCCTCCGATAACAAAGAGAAAGAAGCTTTCTGAGAAACTTCTTTGTGTTCTGTGAAATCACCTCACAGAGTTACAGCTTTCCCCTCAAGGAGCCTTTCGCTAAGACAGTTCTTGTGGAATTGGCAAAGTGATATTTGGAAGCTCATAGAGGGCTAAGGTGAAAAAGGAAATATCCTCGGATGAAATCTGGAAAGAAGCTTTCTGAGAAACTGCTTAGTGTTCTGTTAATTCATCTCACAGAGTTACATCTGTATTTCGTGGATCTCTTTGCTAGCCTTATTTCTGTGGAATCTGAGAACAGATATTTCGGATCCCTTTGAAGACTACAGGGCCAAAGGAAATATCCTCCGATAACAAAGAGAAAGAAGCTTTCTGAGAAACTTCTTTGTGTTGTGTGAAATCATCTCACAGAGTTACAGCTTTCCCCTCAAGGAGCCTTTCGCTAATACAGTTCTTGTGGAATTGGCAAAGTGATATTTGAAACCCATTATGGGCTAAGGTGAAAAAGGAAATATCCTCAGATGAAATCTGGAAAGAAGCTTTCTGAGAAACTGCTTGGTGTTCTGTTAATTCATCTCACAGAGTTACATCTGTATTTCGTGCATCTCTTTGCTAGCATTATTTCTGTGGAATCTGAGAACAGATATTTCGTATCCCTTTGAAGACTATAGGGCCAAAGGAAATATTCTCCGATAACAAAGGTAAAGAAGCTTTCTGAGAAACTTCTTTGTGCTCTGTGAAATCATCTCACAGAGTTACAGCTTTCCCCTCAAGGAGCCTTTGGCTAAGACAGTTCTTGTGGAATTGGCAAAGTGATATTTGGAAGCCCATAGAGGGCTATGGTGAAAAAGGAAATATCCTCAGATGAAATCTGGAATGAAGCTTTCTGAGAAACTGCTTAGTGTTCTGTTAATTCATCTCACAGAGTTTCATCTGTATTTCGTGGATCACTTTGCTAGCCATATTTCTGTGGAATCTGAGAACAGATATTTCGGATCCCTTTGAAGACTACAGGGCCAAAGGAAATATCCTCCGATAAAAAAGAGAAAGAAGCTTTCTGAGAAACTTCTTTGTGTTCCGTGAAATCATCTCACAGAGTTACAGCTTTCCCCTCAAGGAGCCTTTCGCTAATACAGTTCTTGTGGAATTGGCAAAGTGATATTTGAAACCCATTATGGGCTATGTTGAAAAAGGAAATATCCTCAGATGAAATCTGGAAAGAAGCTTTCTGAGAAAGTGCTTAGTGTTCTGTTAATTCATCTCACAGTGTTACATCTGTATTTCGTGCATCTCTTTGCTAGCCTTATTTCTGTGGAATCTGAGATCAGATATTTCTTATCCCTTTGAAGACTATAGGGCCAAAGGAAATATCCTCCGATAACAAAGAGAAAGAAGCTTTCTGAGAAACTTCTTTGTGTTCTGTGAAATCATCTCACAGCGTTACAGCTTTCCCCTCAAGGAGCCTTTTGCCAATACAGTTCTTCTGGAATTCGCAAAGTGATAACTGGAAGCCCATAGAGGGCTATCTTGAAAAAGGAAATATCCTCAGATGAAATCTGGAAAGAAGATTTCTGAGAAACTGCTTAGTGTTCTGTTAATTCATCTCACAGAGTTACATCTGACTTTCGTGGATCTCTTTGCTAGCCTTATTTCCGTGGAATATGAGAACAGATATTTCGGATCCCTTTGAAGACTATAGGGCCAAGAAAATATCCTCCGATAACAAAGAGAAAGAAGCTTTCTGAGTAACTTCTTTGTGTTCTTTGAAATCATCTCACAGAGTTACAGCTTTCCCCTCAAGGATCCTTTCACTAAGACAGTTCTTGTGGAATTGGCAAAGTGATATTTGGAAACCCATAGAGGTCTATGGTGAAAAAGGAAATATCCTCAGATGAAATCTGGAAAGAAGCTTTCTGAGAAACTGCTTAGTGTTCTGTTAATTCATCTCACAGAGTTACATCTGTGTTTCGTGGATCTCTTTGCTAGCCTTATTTCTGTGGAATCTGAGAACACATAATTCGGATCCCTTTGAAGACTATAGGGCCAAAGGAAATATCCTCCGATAACAAAGAGAGAGAAGCTTTCTGAGAAACTTCTTTGTGTTCTTTGAAATCATCTCACAGAGTTACAGCTTTCCCCTCAAGGAGCCTTTCGCTAAGACAGTTCTTGTGGAATTGGCAAAGAGATATTTGGAAGCCCGTAGAGGGCTATGGTGAAAAAGGAAATATCCTCAGATGAAATCTGGAAAGAAGCTTTCTCAGAAACTGCTTAGTGTTCTGTTAATTCATCTCACAGCGTTACATCTGTGTTTCGTGTATCTCTTGGCAAGCCTTATTTCTTTGGAATCTGAGAACTGATATTTCGGATCCCTTTGAAGACTATAGGGCCAAAGGAAATATCCTCCGATAACAAAGAGAAAGAAGCTTTCTGAGAAACTTCTTTGTGTTCTGTGAAATCATGTCACAGAGTTACAGCTTTCCCCTCAAGGATCCTTTCGCTAAGACAGTTCTTGTGGAATTGGCCAAGTGATATTTGGAAACCCTTAGAGGGCTATGGTGAAAAAGGAAATATCCTCACATGAAATCTGGAAAGAAGCTTTCTGAAAAACTGCTTAGTGTTCTGTTAATTCATCTCACAGAGTTACATCTGTATTTCATGGATCTCTTTGCTAGCCTTATTTCTGTGGAATCTGAGAACAGATATTTCGTATCCCTTTGAAGACTATAGGGCCAAAGGAAATATCCTCCGATAACAAAGAGAAAGAAGCTTTCTGAAAAACTTCTTTGTGTTCTGTGAAATCATCCCACAGAGTTACAGCTTTCCCCTGAAGGAACCTTTCGCTAAGACAGTTTTTGTGGAATTGGCAAAGTGATATTTGGAAGCCCATAGAGGGCTATGGTGAAAAATGGAATATCCTCACATGAAATCTGGAAAGAAGCTTTCTGAGAAACTGCTTAGTGTTCTGTTAATTCATCTCAAAGATTTACATCTGTATTTCGTGGATCTCTTTGCTAGCCTTATTTATGTGGAATCTGACAACAGATATTTCGGATCCCTTTGAAGACTATGGGGCCAAAGGAAATATCCTCCGATAACAAAAAGACAGAAGCTTTCTGAGAAACTTCTTTGTGTTCTGTGAAATCATCTCACAGAGTTACAGCTTTCCCCTCCAGGAGCCTTTCGCTAAGACATTTCTTGTGGAATTGGCAAAGTGATATTTGGAAGCCCATAGAGGGCTATGGTGAAAAAGGAAATATCCTCAGATGAAATCTGGAAAGAAGCTTTCTGAGAAACTGCTTAGTGTTATGTTAATTCATCTCACAGAGTTACATCTGAGTTTCGTGGATCTCTTTGCTAGCCTTGTTTCTGTGGAATCTGAGAACAGCTATTTCGGATCCCTTTGAAGACTATAGGGCCAAAGTAAATATCCTCCGATAACAAAGAGAAAGAAGCTTTCTGAGAAACTTCTTTGTGTTCTGTGAAATCATCTCACAGAGTTACAGCTTTCCCCTCAAGGAGCCTTTCGCCAATACAGTTCTTCTGGAATTCGCAAAGTGATAACTGGAAGCCCATAGAGGGCTATCTTGAAAAAGGAAATATCCTCAGATGAAATCGGGAAAGAAGATTTCTGAGAAACTGCTTAGTGTTCTGTTAATTCATCTCACAGAGTTACATCTGTATTTCGTGGATCTCTTTGCTAGCCTTATTTCTGTGGAATCTGACAACACATAATTCGGATCCCTTTGAAGACTATAGGGACTAAGGAAATATCATCCGATAACAAAGAGAAAGAAGATTTCTGAGAAACTTCTTTGTGTTCTGTGAAATCATCTCACAGAGTTACAGCTTTCCCCTCAGGGAGAATTTCGCTAAGACAGTTCTTGTGGAATTGGCAAAGTGATATTTGGAAGCCCTTAGAGGGCTATGTTGAAAAAGGAAATATCCTCAGATGAAATCTGGAAAGAAGCTTTCTGAGAAACTGCTTACTGTTCTGTTAATTCATCTCACAGAGTTACATCTGTATTTCGTGCATCTCTTTGCTAACCTTATTTCTGTGGAATCTGAGAACAGATATTTCGTATCCCTTTGAAGACTATTGGGCCAAAGGAAATATAATCCGATAACAAAGAGAAAGAAGCTTTCTGAGAAACTTCTTTGTGTTCTGTGAAATCATCTCACAGAGTTACAGCTTTCCCCTGAAGGAACCTTTCGCTAAGACAGTTCTTGTGGAATTGGCAAAGTGATATTTGGAAGCCCATAGAGGGCTATGGTGAAAAAGGGAATATCCTCAGATGAAATCTGGAAAGAAGTTTTCTGAGAAACTGCTTAGTGTTCTGTTAATTCATCTCAAAGATTTACATCTGTATTTCGTGGATCTCTTTGCTAGCCTTATTTCTGTGGAATCTGACAACAGATATTTCGGATCCCTTTGAAGACTATAGGGTCAAAGGAAATATCCTCCGATAACAAAGAGAAAGAAGCTTTCTGAGAAACTTCCTTGTGTTCTGTGAAATCATCTCACAGAGTTACAGCTTTCCCCTCAAGAAGACTTTCACTAAGACAGTTCTTGTGGAATTGGCAAAGTGATATTTGGAAGCCCATAGAGGGCTATGGTGAAAAAGGAAATATCCTCAGATTCAATCTGGAAAGAAGCTTTCTGAGAAACTGCTTAGTGTTTTGTTAATTCATCTCACAGAGTTACATCTGTGTTTCGTGGATCTCTTTGCTGGCTTTATTTCTGAGGAATCTGAGAACAGATAATTCGGATCCCTTTGAAGACTATAGGGCCAAAGGAAATATCCTCCGATAACAAAGAGAAAGAAGCTTTCTGAGAAACTTCTTTGTGTTCTGTGAAATCATCTCACAGAGTTACAGCTTTCCCCTCAAGGAGCCTTTCGCTAAGACAGTTCTTGTGGAATTTGCAAAGTGATATTTGGAAGCCCCTAGAGGGCTATGGTGAAAAAGGAAATATCCTCAGATGAAATCTGGAAAGAAGCTTTCTGAGAAACTGCTTAGTGTTCTGTTAATTCATCTCACAGCGTTACATCTGTGTTTCGTGGATCTCTTTGCTAGCCTTAATTCTTTGGAATCGGAGAACACATATTTCGGATCCCTTTGAAGACTATAGGGCCAAAGGAAATATCCGCCGATAACAAAGAGAAAGAAGCTTTCTGAGAAACTTCTTTGTGTTCTGTGAAATCATCTCGCAGAGTTACAGCTTTCCCCTCAAGTAGCTTTTCGCTAAGACAGTTCTTGTGGAATTGGCAAAGTGATATTTGGAAGCCCATAGAGGGCTATGGTGAAAAAGGAAATATCCTCAGATGAAATCTGGAAAGAAGCTTTCTGAGAAACTGCTTAGTGTTCTGTTAATTCATCTCACAGCGTTACATCTGTGTTTCGTGGATCTCTTTGCTAGCCTTAATTATTTGGAATCGGAGAACAGATATTTCGGATCCCTTTGAAGACTATAGGGCCAAAGGAAATATCCTCCGATAACAAAGAGAAAGAAGCTTTCTGAGAAACTTCTTTGTGTTCTGTGAAATCATCTCACAGAGTTACAGCTTTCCCCTCAAGGAGCCTTTCGCTAAGACAGTTCTTGTGGAATTGGAAAGTGATATTTGAAAGCCCGTAGAGGGCTATGGTGAAAAAGGAAATATCCTCAGATGAAATCTGGAATGAAGCTTTCTGAGAAATTGCTTAGTTTTCTGTTAATTCATCTCACAGAGTTACGTTTGCATTTCGCGGATCTCTTTGCTAGCCTTATTTCTGTGGAATCTGAGAACAGATATTTCGGATCCCTTTGAAGACTATGGGGCCAAAGGAAATATCCTCCGATAACAAAGAGAAAGAAGCTTTCTGAGAAACTCCTTTGCGTTCTGTGAAATCATCTCACAGAGTTACAGCTTTCCCCTCAAGGAGCCTTTCGCTAAGACAGTTCTTGTGGAATTGGCAAAGTGATATTTGGAAGCCTATAGAGGGCTATGGTGAAAAAGGAAATATCCTCAGATGAAATCTGAAAAGAAACTTTCTGAGAAACTGCTTAGTGTTCTGTTAATTCATCTCACAGAGTTACATCTGTATTTCGTGGATCTCTTTCCTAGCCTTGTTTCTGTGGAATCTGAGAACAGATATTTCGGATCCCTTTGAAGACTACAGGGTGAAAGGAAATTTCCTCTGATAACAAAGAGAAAGAAGCTTTCTGAGAAACTTCTTTGTGTTCTGTGAAATTATCTCACAGAGTTACAACTTTCCACTAAAGAAGACTTTCACTAAGACAGTTCTTGTGGAATTGGCAAAGTGATATTTTGAAGCCCATAGAGGGCTATAGTGAAAAAGGAAATATCCACAGTTGAAATCTGGAAAGAAGCTTTCTGAGAAACTGCTTAGTGTTCTGTTAATTCACTTCACAGAGTTACATCTGTATTTCGTGGATCTCTTTGCTAATCTTATTTCTGTGGAATCTGAGAACAGATATTTCGGATCCCTTTGAAGACTACAGGGCCAAAGGATATATCCTCCGATAACAAAGAGAAAGAAGCTTTCTGAGAAACTTCTTTGTGTTCTTTGAAATCATCTCACAGAGTTACAGCTTTCCCCTCAAGGAGCCTTTCTCTAAGACAGTTCTTGTGGAATTGGCAAAGAGATATTTGGAAGCCCATAGAGGGCTATGGTGAAAAAGGAAATATCCTCAGATGAAATCTGGAAAGAAGCTTTCTCAGAAACTGCTTAGTGTTCTGTTAATTCATCTCACAGCGTTACATCTGTGTTTCGTGGATCTCTTGGCTAGCCTTATTTCTTTGGAATTTGAGAACAGATATTTCGGATCCCTTTGAAGACTATAGGGCCAAAGGAAATATCCTCCGATAACAAAGAGAAAGAAGCTTTCTGAGAAACTTCTTTGTGTTCTGTGAAATCATCTCACAGAGTTACAGCTTTCCCCTCAAGGAGCCTTTCGCTAAGACAGTTCTTGTGGAATTGTCAAAGTGATATTTGGAAGCCCATAGAGGGCTATGGTGAAAAAGGAAATATCCTCAGATGAAATCAGGAAAGAAGCTTTCTGAGAAACTGCATAGTGTTCTGTTAATTCATTTCACAGAGTTTCATCTGTGTTTCGTGGATCTCTTTGCTAGCCTTATTTCTGTGGAATCTGTGAACAGATATTTCGCATCCCTTTGAAGACTATAGGGCAAAAGGAAATATCCTCCGATAAGAAAGAGAAAGAAGCTTTCTGAGAAACTTCTTTGTGTTCTGTGAAATCATCTCACAGAGTTACAGCTTTCCCCTCAAGGATCCTTTCGCTAAGACAGTTCTTGTGGAATTTGCAAAGTGATATTTGGAAACCCTTAGAGGGCTATGGTGAAAAAGGAAATATCCTCAGATGAAATCTGGAAAGAAGCTTTCTGAAAAACTGCTTAGTGTTCTGTTAATTCATCTCACAGAGTTACATCTGTATTTCATGGATCTCTTTGCTAGCCTTATTTCTGTGGAATCTGAGAACAGATATTTCGTATCCCTTTGAAGACTATAGGACCAAAGGAAATATCCTCCGATAACAAAGAGAAAGAAGCTTTCTGAAAAACTTCTTTGTGTTCTGTGAAATCATCCCACAGAGTTACAGCTTTCCCCTGAAGGAACCTTTCGCTAAGACAGTTTTTGTGGAATTGGCAAAGTGATATTTGGAAGCCCATAGAGGGCTATGGTGAAAAATGGAATATCCTCACATGAAATCTGGAAAGAAGCTTTTTGAGAAACTGCTTAGTGTTCTGTTAATTCATCTCAAAGATTTACATCTGTATTTCGTGGATCTCTTTGCTAGCCTTATTTCTGTGGAATCTGACAACAGATATTTCGGATCCCTTTGAAGACTATGGGGCCAAAGGAAATATCCTCCGAAAAGAAAAAGACAGAAGCTTTCTGAGAAACTTCTTTGTGTTCTGTGAAATCATCTCACAGAGTTACAGCTTTCCCCTCCAGGAGCCTTTCGCTAAGATATTTCTTGTGGAATTGGCAAAGTGATATTTGGAAGCCCATAGAGGGCTATGGTGAAAAAGGAAATATCCTCAGATGAAATCTGGAAAGAAGCTTTCTGAGAAACTGCTTAGTGTTATGTTAATTCATCTCACAGAGTTCCATCTGAGTTTCATGGATCTCTTTGCTAGCCTTGTTTCTGTGGAATCTGAGAACAGCTATTTCGGATCCCTTTGAAGACTATAGGGCCAAAGGAAATATCCTCCGATAACAAGAGAAAGAAGCTTTCTGAAAAACTTCTTTGTGTTCTGTGAAATCATCCCACAGTGTTACAGCTTTCCCCTGAAGGAACCTTTCGCTAAGACAGTTTTTGTGGAATTGGCAAAGTGATATTTGGAAGCCCATAGAGGGCTATGGTGAAAAATGGAATATCCTCACATGAAATCTGGAAAGAAGCTTTCTGAGAAACTGCTTAGTGTTCTGTTAATTCATCTCAAAGATTTACATCTGTATTTCGTGGATCTCTTTGCTAGCCTTATTTCTGTGGAATCTGACAACAGATATTTCGGATCCCTTTGAAGACTATGGGGCCAAAGGAAATATCCTCCGATAAGAAAAAGACAGAAGCTTTCTGAGAAACTTCTTTGTGTTCTGTGAAATCATCTCACAGAGTTACAGCTTTCCCCTCCAGGAGCCTTTCGCTAAGATATTTCTTGTGGAATTGGCAAAGTGATATTTGGAAGCCCATAGAGGGCTATGGTGAAAAAGGAAATATCCTCAGATGAAATCTGGAAAGAAGCTTTCTGAGAAACTGCTTAGTGTTATGTTAATTCATCTCACAGAGTTACATCTGAGTTTCATGGATCTCTTTGCTAGCCTTGTTTCTGTGGAATCTGAGAACAGCTATTTCGGATCCCTTTGAAGACTATAGGGCCAAAGGAAATATCCTCCGATAACAAAGAGAAAGAAGCTTTCTGAGAAACTTCTTTGTGTTCTGTGAAATCATCTCACAGAGTTACAGCTTTCCCCTCAAGGAGCCTTTCGCCAATACAGTTCTTCTGGAATTCGCAAAGTGATAACTGGAAGCCCATAGAGGGCTATCTTGAAAAAGGAAATATCCTCAGATGAAATCGGGAAAGAAGATTTCTGAGAAACTGCTTAGTGTTCTGTTAATTCATCTCACAGAGTTACATCTGAGTTTCGTGGATCTCTTTGCTAGCCTTATTTCTGTGGAATCTGAGAACAGATATTTCGGATCCCTTTGAAGACTATAGGGCCAAGAAAATATCCTCCGATAAAAAAGAGAAAGAAGCTTTCTGAGTAACTTCTTTGTGTTCTTTGAAATCATCTCACAGAGTTACAGCTTTCCCCTCAAGGATCCTTTCACTAAGACAGTTCTTGTGGAATTGGCAAAGTGATATTTGGAAACCCATAGAGGGCTATGGTGAAAAAGGAAATATCCTCAGATGAAATCTGGAAAGAAGCTTTCTGAGAAACTGCTTAGTGTTCTGTTAATTCATCTCACAGAGTTACATCTGTATTTCGTGGATCTCTTTGCTAGCCTTATTTCTGTGGAATCTGACAACACATAATTCGGATCCCTTTGAAGACCACAGGGCCAAAGGAAATATCCTCCGATAACAAAGAGAAAGAAGCTTTATGAGAAACGTCTTTGTGTTCTGTGGAATCATCTCACAGAGTTACAGCTATCCCCTCAAGGAGCCTTTCGCTAAGACAGTTCTTGTGGAATTGGCAAAGTGATATTTGGAAGCCCATAGAGGGCTATGGTGAAAAAGGAAATATCCTCAGATGAAATCTGGAAAGAAGTTTCTGAGAAACTGCTTAGTGTTCTGTCAATTCATCTCACAGAGTTACCTCTGTATTTCGTGGATCTCTTTGCTAGCCTTATTTCTGTGGAATCTGAGAACAGATATTTCGGATCCCTTTGAAGACTATAGGGACTAAGGAAATATCATCCGATAACAAAGAGAAAGAAGATTTCTGAGAAACTTCTTTGTGTTCTGTGAAATCATCTCACAGAGTTACAGCTTTCCCCTCAGGGAGCCTTTCGCTAAGACAGTTCTTGTGGAATTGGCAAAGTGATATTTGGAAGCCCTTAGAGGGCTATGTTGAAAAAGGAAATATCCTCAGATGAAATCTGGAAAGAAGCTTTCTGAGAAACTGCTTAGTGTTCTGTTAATTCATCTCAGAGAGTTACATCTGTATTTCGTGCATCTCTTTGCTAACCTTATTTCTGTGGAATCTGAGAACAGATATTTCGTATCCCTTTGAAGACTATAATGCCAAACGAAATATAATCCGATAACAAAGAGAAAGAAGCTTTCTGAGAAACTTCTTTGTGTTCTGTGAAATCATCTCACAGAGTTACAGCTTTCCCCTGAAGGAACCTTTCGCTAAGACAGTTCTTGTGGAATTTGCAAAGTGATATTTGGAAGCCCATGGAGGGCTATGGTGAAAAAGGGAATATCCTCAGATGAAATCTGGAAAGAAGTTTTCTGAGAAACTGCTTAGTGTTCTGTTAATTCATCTGAAAGATTTACATCTGTATTTTGTGGATCTCTTTGCTAGCCTTATTTCTGTGTAATCTGACAACAGATATTTCGGATCCCTTTGAAGACTATTGGGCCAAAGGAAATATCCTCCGATAACAAAGAGAAAGAAGCTTTCTGAGAAACTTCCTTGTGTTCTGTGAAATCATCTCACAGAGTTACAGCTTTCCCCTCAAGAAGACTTTCGCTAAGACAGTTCTTGTGGAATTGGCAAAGTGATATTTGGAAGCCCATAGAGGGCTATGGTGAAAAAGGAAATATCCTCAGATTCAATCTGGAAAGAAGCTTTCTGAGAAACTGCTTAGTGTTTTGTTAATTCATCTCACAGAGTTACATCTGTGTTTCGTGGATCTCTTTGCTGGCTTTATTTCTGAGGAATCTGAGAACAGATAATTCGGATCCCTTTGAAGACTATAGGGCCAAAGGAAATATTCTCCGATAACAAAGAGAAAGAAGCTTTCTGAGAAACTTCTTTGTGTTCTGTGAAATCATCTCACAGAGTTACAGCTTTCCCCTCCAGTAGCCTTTCGCTAAGACAGTTCTTGGGGAATTGGCAAAGTGATATTTGGAAGCCCATAGAAGGCTACGGTGAAAAAGGAAATATCCTCAGATGAAATCTGGAAAGAAGCTTTCTGAGAAACTGCTTAGTTTTCTGTTAATTCATCTCACAGAGTTACATCTGTGTTTCGTGGATCTCTTTGCTAGCCTTATTTCTGTGGAATCAGAGAACAGATATTTCGGATCCCTTTGAAGACTATAGGGCCAAAGGAAATATCCTCCGATAACAAAGAGAAAGAAGCTTTCTGAGAAACTTCTTTGTGTTCTGTGAAATCAGCTCACAGAGTTACAGCTTTTCCCTCAAGGAGCCTTTCGCTAAGACAGTTCTTGTGGAATTGGCAAAGTGATATTTGGAAGGCCATAGAGGGCTATGGTGAAAAAGGAAACATCCTCAGATGAAATCTGGATAGAAGCTTTCTGAGAAACTACTTAGTGTTCTGTTAATTCATCTCACAGCGTTACATCTGTGTTTCGTGGATCTCTTTGCTAGCCTTATTTCTGTGGTATCTGAGAACAGATATTTCGGATCCCTTTGAAGACTATAGAGCCAAAGGAAATATCCTCCGATAACAAAGCGAGAGAAGATTTCTGAGAAACTTCTTTGTGTTCTCTGAAATCATCTCACAGAGTTGCAGCTTTCCCCTCAAAGAGCAGTTCGCTAAGACAGTTCTTGTGGAATTGGCAAAGTGATATTTGGAAGCCCATAGAGGGCTACGGTGAAAAAGGAAATATCCTCAGATGAAATCTGGAAAGAAGCTTTCTGAGAAACTGCTTAGTGTTCTATTAATTCATCTCACAGAGTTACATCTGTGTTTCGTGGATCTCTTTGCTAGCCTTATTTCTGAGGAATCTGAGAACAGATATTTCGGATCCCTTTGAAGACTATAGGGCCAAAGGAAATATCCTCCGATAGCAAAGAGAAAGAAGCTTTCTGAGAAACTTCCTTGTGTTCTGTGAAATCATCTCACAGAGTTACAGCTTTTCCCTCAAGAAGACTTTCGCTAAGATAGTTCTTGGGGAATTGGCAAAGTGATATTTGGAAGCCCATAGAGGGCTATGGTGAAAAAAGAAATATCCTCAGATGCAATCTGGAAGGAAGCTTTCTGAGAAACTGCTTAGAGTTCTGTTAATTCATCTCACAGAGTTACATCTCTGTTTCGTGGATCTCTTTGCTGGCCTTATTTCTGAGGAATCTGAGAACAGATATTTCGGATCCCTTTGAAGACTATAGGGCCAAAGGAAATATCCTCCGATAACAAAGAGAAAGAAGCTTTCTGAGAAACTTCTTTGTGTTCTGTGAAATCATCTCACAGAGTTACAGCTTTCCCCTCAAGGAGCCTTTCGCTAAGACAGTTCTTGTGGAATTCGCAAAGTGATATTTGGGAACCCATAGAGTGCTATGGTGAAAAAGGAAATATCCTCAGATGAAATATGGAAAGAAGCTTTCTGAGAAACTGCTTAGGGTTCTGTTATTTCATCTCACAGAGTTACATCTGTATTTCGTGGATCTCTTTGCTAGCCTTATTTCTGTGGAATCTGAGAACAGATATTTCGGATCCCTTTGAAGACAATAGGGCCAAAGGAAATATCCTCCGATAACAAAGAGAGAGAAGCTTTCTGAGAAACTTCTTTGTGTTCTTTGAAATCATCTCACAGAGTTACAGCTTTCCCCTCAAGGAGCCTTTCGCTAAGACAGTTCTTGGGGAATTGGCAAAGTGATATTTGGAAGCCCATAGAAGGCTATGGTGAAAAAGGAAATATTCTCATATGAAATCTGGAAAGAAGCTTTCTGAGAAACTGCTTAGTTTTCTGTTAATTCATCTCACAGAGTTACATCTGTGTTTCATGGATCTCTTTGCTAGCCTTATTTCTGTGGAATCAGAGAACAGATATTTCGGATCCCTTTGAAGACTATAGGGCCAAAGGAAATATCCTCCGATAACAAAGAGAAAGAAGCTTTCTGAGAAACTTCTTTGTGTTCTGTGAAATCATCTCACAGAGTTACAGCTTTTCCCTCAAGGAGCCTTTCGCTAAGACAGTTCTTGGGGAATTGGCAAAGTGATATTTGGAAGCCCATAGAAGGCTATGGTGAAAAACGAAATATCCTCAGATGAAATCTGGAAAGAAGCTTTCTGAGAAACTGCTTAGTTTTCTGTTAATTCATCTCACAGAGTTACATCTGTGTTTCGTGGATCTCTTTGCTAGCCTTATTTCTGTGGAATCAGAGAACAGATATTTCGGATCCCTTTGAACACTATAGGGCCAAAGGAAATATCCTCCGATAACAAAGAGAAAGAAGCTTTCTGAGAAACTTCTCTGTGTTCTGTGAAATCATCTCACAGAGTTACAGCTTTTCCCTCAAGGAGCCTTTCGCCAATACAGTTCTTCTGGAATTCGCAAAGTGATAACTGGAAGCCCATAGAGGGCTATCTTGAAAAAGGAAATATCCTCAAATGAAATCTGGAAAGAAGATTTCTGAGAAACTGCTTAGTGTTCTGTTAATTCATCTCACAGAGTTACATCTGAGATTCGTGGATCTCTTTCCTAGCCTTATTTCTGTGGAATCTGACAACAGATAATTCAGATCCCTTTCAAGACTATAGGGCCAAGAAAATATCCTCCGATAACAAAGAGAAAGAAGCTTTCTGAGTAACTTCTTTGTGTTCTTTGAAATCATCTCACAGAGTTACAGCTTTCCCCTCAAGGATCCTTTCACTAAGACAGTTCTTGTGGAATTGGCAAAGTGATATTTGGAAACCCTTAGAGGGCTATGGTGAAAAAGGAAATATCCTCAGATGAAATCTGGAAAGAAGCTTTCTGAGAAACTGCTTAGTGTTCTGTTAATTCATCTCACAGAGTTACATCTTTATTTCGTGGATCTCTTTGCTTGCCTTATTTCTGTGGAATCTGACAACACATATTTCGGATCCCTTTGAAGACCACAGGGTCAAAGGAAATATCCTCCGATAACAAAGAGAAAGAAGCTTTATGAGAAACTTCTTTGTGTTCTGTGAAATCATCTCACAGAGTTACACCTATCCCCTCAAGGAGCCTTTCACTAAGGCAGTTCTTGTGGAATTGGCAAAGTGATATTGGAAGCCCATAGAGGGCTATGGTGAAAAAGGAAATATCCTCAGATGAAATCTGGAAAGAAGCTTTCTGAGAAACTGCTTAGTGTTCTGTCAATTCACCTCACAGAGTTACCTCTGTATTTCGTGGATCTCTTTGCTAGCCTTATTTCTGTGGAATCTGAGAACAGATACTTCGGATTCCTTTGAAGACTATAGGGACTAAGCAAATATCCTCCGACAACAAAGAGAAAGAAGCTTTCTGAGAAACTTCTTTGTGTTCTGTGAAATCATCTCACAGAGTTACAGCTTTACCCTCAAGGAGCCTTTCGCTAAGACAGTTCTTGTGGAATTGGCATAGTGATATTTGGAAGCCCTTAGAGGGCTATGTTGAAAAAGGAAATATCCTCAGATGAAATCTGGAAAGAAGCTTTCTGAGAAACTGCTTAGTGTTCTGTTAATTCATCTCACAGAGTTACATCTGTATTTCGTGGATCTCTTTCCTAGCCTTGTTTCTGTGGAATCTGAGAACAGATATTTAGGATCCCTTTGAAGACTACAGGGTGAAAGGAAATTTCCTCTGATAACAAAGAGAAAGAAGGTTTCTGAGAAACTTCTTTGTGTTCTGTGAAATTATCTCACAGAGTTACAACTTTCCACTAAAGAAGACTTTCACTAAGACAGTTCTTGTGGAATTGGCAAAGTGATATTTTGAAGCCCATAGAGGGCTATAGTGAAAAAGGAAATATCCCTAGTTGAAATCTGGAAAGAAGGTTTCTGAGAAACTGCTTAGTGTTCTGTTAATTCACTTCACAGAGTTACATCTGTATTTCGTGGATCTCTTTGCTAATCTTATTTCTGTGGAATCTGAGAACAGATATTTCGGATCCCTTTGAAGACTACAGGGCCAAAGGATATATCCTCCGATAACAAAGAGAAAGAAGCTTTCTGAGAAACTTCTTTGTGTTCTGTGAAATCATCTCACGGAGTTACATCTGTATTTCGTGCATCTCTTTGCTAACCTTATTTCTGTGGAATCTGAGAACAGATATTTCGTATCCCTTTGAAGACTATAGGGCCAAAGGAAATATAATCCGATAACAAAGAGAAAGAAGCTTTCTGAGAAACTTCTTTCTGTTCTGTGAAATCATCTCACAGAGTTACAGCTTTCCCCTGAAGGAAGCTTTCGCTAAGACAGTTCTTGTGGAATTGGCAAAGTGATATTTGGAAGCCCATAGAGGGCTATGGTGAAAAAGGGAATATCCTCAGATGAAATCTGGAAAGAAGCTTTCTGAGAAACTGCTTAGTGTTCTGTTAATTCATCTCAAAGATTTACATCTGTATTTCGTGGATCTCTTTGCTAGCCTTATTTCTGTGGAATCTGACTACAGATATTTCAGATCCATTTGAAGACTGTAGGGACTAAGCAAATATCCTCCGATAACAAAGAGAAAGAAGCTTTCTGAGAAACTTCTTTGTGTTCTGTGAAATCATCTCACAGAGTTACAGCTTTCCCCTCAAGGAGCCTTTCGCTAAGACAGTTCTTGTGGAATTGGCAAAGTGATATTTGGAAGCCCCTAGAGGGCTATGGTGAAAAAGGAAATATCCTCAGATGAAATCTGGAAAGAAGCTTTCTGAGAAACTGCTTAGTGTTCTCTCAATTCATCTCACAGAATTACCTCTGTATTTCGTGGATGTCTTTGCTAGCCTTATTTCTGTGGAATCTGAGAACAGATATTTCGGATCCCTTTGAAGACTATAGGTCCAAAGGAAATATCCTCCGATAACAAAGAGAAAGAAGCTTTCTGAGAAACTTCTTTGTGTTCTGTGAAATGATCTCACAGAGTTACAGCTTTCCCCTCAAGGAGCCTTTCGCTAAGACAGTTCTTGTGGAATTGGCAAAGTGATATTTGGAAGCCCTTAGAGGGCTATGGTGAAAAAGGAAATATCCTCAGATGAAATATGGAAAGAAGCTTTCTGAGAAACTGCTTAGTGTTCTGTTAATTCATCTCACAGAGTTACATCTGTGTTTCATGGATCTCATTCCTAGCCTTATTTCTGTGGAATCTGAGAACAGATATTTCGAATCCCTTTGAAGACTATAGGGCCAAAGGAAATATCCTCCGATAACAAAGCGAGAGAAGATTTCTGAGAAACTTCTTTGTGTTCTCTGAAATCATCTCACAGAGTTGCAGCTTTCCCCTCAAGGAGCGGTTCGCTAAGACAGTTCTTGTGGATTTTGCAAAGTGATATTTGGAAGCCCGTAGAGGGCTATGGTGAAAAAGGAAATATCCTCAGATGAAATCTGGAAAGAAGCTTTCTGAGAATCTGCTTATTGTTCTATTAATTCATCTCACAGAGTTACATCTGTGTTTCGTGGATCTCTTTGCTAGCCTTATTTCTGAGGAATCTGAGAACAGATATTTCGGATCCCTTTGAAGACTATAGGGCCAAAGGAAATATCCTCCGATAGCAAAGAGAAAGAAGCTTTCTGAGAAACTTCCTTGTGTTCTGTGAAATCATCTCACAGAGTTACAGCTTTCCCCTCAAGAAGACTTTCGCTAAGACAGTTCTTGTGGAATTGGCAAAGTGATATTTGGAAGACCATAGAGGGCTATGGTGAAAAAAGAAATATCCTCAGATGCAATCTGGAAAGAAGCTTTCTGAGAAACTGCTTAGAGTTCTGTTAATTCATCTCACAGAGTAACATCTCTGTTTCGTGGATCTCTTTGCTGGCCTTATTTCTGAGGAATCTGAGAACAGATATTTCGGATCCCTTTGAAGACTCTAGGGCCAAAGGAAATATCCTCCGTTAACAAAGAGAAAGAAGCTTTCTGAGAAACTTCTTTGTGTTCTGTGGAATCATCTCACAGAGTTACAGCTTTCCCCTCAAGGAGCCTTTCGCTAAGACAGTTCTTGTGGAATTCGCAAAGTCATATTTGGAAACCCATAGAGGGCTATGGTGAAAAAGGAAATATCCTCAGATGAAATCTGGAAAGAAGCTTTCTGAGAAACTGCTTAGTGTTCTGTTAATTCATCTCACAGAGTTACATCTGTATTTCGTGGATCTCTTTGCTAGCCTTATTTCTGTGGAATCTGAGAACAGATATTTCGTATCCCTTTGAAGACTATAGGGCCAAAGGAAATATCCTCCGATAACAAAGAGAAAGAAGCTTTCTGAGATACTTCTTTGTGTTCTGTGAAATCATCTCACAGAGTTACAGCTTTCCCCTCAAGGAGCCTTTCGCTAAGACAGTTCTTGTGGAATTGGCAAAGTGATATTTGGAAGAACCTAGAGGGCTATGGTGAAAAAGGAAATATCCTCAGATGAAATCTGGAAAGAAGCTTTCTGAGAAACTGCTTAGTGTTCTGTTAATTCATCTCACAGCGTTACATCTGTGTTTCGTGGATCTCTTTGGTAGCCTTAATTCTTTGGAATCGGAGAACAGATATATCGGATCCCTTTGAAGACTATAGGGCCAAAGGAAATATCCGCCGATAACAAAGAGAAAGAAGCTTTCTGAGAAACTTCTTTGTGTTCTGTGAAATCATCTCACAGAGTTACAGCTTTCCCCTCAAGTAGCTTTTCGCTAAGACAGTTCTTGTGGAATTGGCAAAGTGATATTTGGAAGCCCATTGAGGGTTATGGTGAAAAAGGAAATATCCTCAGATGAAATCTGGAAAGCAGCTTTCTGAGAAACTGCTTAGTGTTCTGTTAATTCATCTCACAGCGTTACATCTGTGTTTCGTGGATCTCTTTGCTAGCCTTAATTCTTTGGAATCGGAGAACAGATATTTCGGATCCCTTTGAAGACTATAGGGCCAAAGGAAATATCCTCCTATAACAAAGAGAAAGAAGCTTTCTGAGAAACTTCTTTGTGTTCTGTGAAATCATCTCACAGAGTTACAGCTTTCCCCTCAAGGAGCCTTTCGCTAAGACAGTTCTTGTAGAATTGGCAAAGTGATATTTGGAAGCCCATAGAGGGCTACGGTGAAAAAGGAAATATCCTCAGATGAAATCTGGAAAGAAGCTTTCTGAGAAACTGCTTAGTGTTCTGTTAATTCATCTCACAGAATTACATCTGTGTTTCGTGGATCTCTTTGCTAGCCTTATTTCTGTGGAATCAGAGAACAGATATTTCGGATCCCTTTGAAGACTATAGGGCCAAAGGAAATATCCTCCGATAACAAAGAGAAAGAAGCTTTCTGAGAAACTTCTTTGTGTTCTGTGAAATCATCTCACAGAATTACAGCTTTCCCCTCCAGGAGCCTTTCGCTAAGACAGTTCTTGTGGAATTGGCAAAGTGATATCTGGAAGCCCATAGAGGGCTATCGTGAAAAAGTAAATATCCTCAGATGAAATCTGGAAAAAAGCTTCCTAAGAAACTGCTTAGTGTTCTGTTAACTCATCTCACAGAGTTACATCTGTATTTCGTGGATCTCTTTGCTAGCCTTATTTCTGTGGAATCTGAGAGCAGATATTTCGGATCCCTTTGAAGACTACAGGTCCAAAGGAAATATCCTCCGATAACAAAGAGAAAGAAGCTTTCTGAGAAACTTCTTTGTGTTCTGTGTAATCATCTCACAGAGTTACAGCTTTCCCATCAAGGAGCCTTTCGCTAAGACAGTTCTTGTGGAATTGGCAAAGTGATATTCGGAAGCCCATAGAGGGCTATGGTGAAAAAGGAAATATCCTCAGATGAAATCTGGAAAGAAGCTTTCTGAGAAACTGCTTAGTGTTCTGTTAATTCATCTCACAGAGTTACATCTGTGTTTCGTGGATCTCTTTGCTAGCCTTGTTTCTGTGGAATCTGAGAACAGATATTTCGGATCCCTTTGAAGACTATAGGGCCAAAGGAAATATCCTCCGATAACAAAGCGAAAGAAGCTTTCTGAGAAACTTCTTTGTGTTCTGTGAAATCATCTCACAGAGTTATAGCTTTCCCCTCAAGGAGCCTTTCGCCAATACAGTTCTTCTGGAATTCGCAAAGTGATAACTGGAAGCCCATAGAGGGCTATCTTGAAAAAGAAATATCCTCAAATGAAATCTGGAAAGAAGATTTCTGAGAAACTGATTAGTGTTCTGTTAATTCATCTCACAGAGTTACATCTGAGTTTCGTGGATCTCTTTCCTAGCCCTATTTCTGTGGAATCTGACAACAGATATTTCAGATCCCTTTGAAGACTATAGGGCCAAGAAAATATCCTCCGATAACAAAGAGAAAGAAGCTTTCTGAGTAACTTCTTTGTGATCTTTGAAATCATCTCACAGAGTTACAGCTTTCCCCTCAAGGATCCTTTCACTAAGACAGTTCTTGTGGAATTGGCAAAGTGATATTTGGAAACCCTTAGAGGGCTATGGTGAAAAAGGAAATATCCTCAGATGAAATCTGGAAAGAAGCTTTCTGAGAAACTGCTTAGTGTTCTGTTAATTCATCTCACAGAGTTACATCTTTATTTCGTGGATCTCTTTGCTTGCCTTATTTCTGTGGAATCTGACAACACATATTTCGGATCCCTTTGAAGACCACAGGGTCAAAGGAAATATCCTACGATAACAAAGAGAAAGAAGCTTTATGAGAAACTTCTTTGTGTTCTGTGAAATCATCTCACAGAGTTACAGCTATCCCCTCAAGGAGCCTTTCGCTAAGACAGTTCTTGTGGAATTGGCAAAGTGATATTTGGAAGCCCATAGAGGGCTATGGTGAAAAAGGAAATATCCTCAGATGAAATCTGGAAAGAAGCTTTCTGAGAAACTGCCTAGTGTTCTGTCAATTCATCTCACAGAGTTACCTCTGTATTTCGTGGATCTCTTTGCTAGCCTTATTTCTGTGGAATCTGAGAACAGATACTTCGGATCCCTTTGAAGACTATAGGGACTAAGCAAATATCCTCCGATAACAAAGAGAAAGAAGCTTTCAGAGAAACTTCTTTGTGTTCTGTGAAATCATCTCACAGATTTACAGCTTTACCCTCAAGGAGCCTTTCGCTAAGACAGTTCTTGTGGAATTGGCAAAGTGATATTTGGAAGCCCTTAGAGGGATATGTTGAAAAAGGAAATATCCTCAGATGAAATCTGGAAAGAAGCTTTCTGAGAAACTGCTTAGTGTTCTGTTAATTCATCTCACAGAGTTACATCTGTATTTCGTGCGTCTCTTTGCTAACCTTATTTCTGTGGAATCTGAGAACAGATATTTCGTATCCCTTTGAAGACTATAGGGCCAAAGGAAATATAATCCGATAACAAAGAGAAAGAAGCTTTCTGAGAAACTTCTTTGTGTTCTGTGAAATCATCTCACAGAGTTACAGCTTTCCCCTGAAGGAACCTTTCGCTAAGACAGTGCTTGTGGAATTGGCAAAGTGATATTTGGAAGCCCATAGAGGGCTATGGTGAAAAAGGGAATATCCTCAGATGAAATCTGGAAAGAAGCTTTCTGAGAAACTGCTTAGTGTTCTGTTAACTCATCTCACAGAGTTACATCTGTATTTCGTGGATCTCTTTGCTAGCCTTATTTCTGTGGAATCTGAGAGCAGATATTTCGGATCCCTTTGAAGACTATAGGGCCAAAGGAAATATCCTCCGATAACAAAAAGAAAGAAGCTTTCTGAGAAACTTCTTTGTGTTCTGTGTAATCATCTCACAGAGTTACAGCTTTCCCATCAAGGATCCTTTCACTGAGACATTTCTTGTGGAATTGGCAAAGTGATACTTGGAAGCCCATTGAGGGCTATGGTGAAAAAGGAAATATCCTCAGATGAAATATGGAAAGAAGCTTTCTGAGAAAGGGCTTAGTGTTCTGTTAATTCATCTCACAGAGTTATATCTTTATTTCGTGGATCTCTTTGCATGCCTTATTTCTGTGGAATCTGACAACACATATTTCGGATCCCTTTGAAGACCACAGGGTCAAAGGAAATATCCTCCGATAACAAAGAGAAAGAAGCTTTATGAGAAACTTCTTTGTGTTCTGTGAAATCATCTCACAGAGTTACAGCTATCCCCTCAAGGAGCCTTTCGCTAAGACAGTTCTTGTGGAATTGGCAAAGAGATATTTGGAAGCCCATAGAGGGCTATGGTGAAAAAGGAAATATCCTCAGATGAAATCTGGAAAGAAGCTTTCTCAGAAACTGCTTAGTGTTCTGTTAATTCATCTCACAGCGTTACATCTGTGTTTCGTGGATCTCTTGGCTAGCCTTATTTCTTTGGAATCTGAGAACAGATATTTCGGATCCCTTTGAAGACTATAGGGCCAAAGGAAATATCCTCCGATAACAAAGAGAAAGAAGCTTTCTGAGAAACTTCTTTGTGTTCTGTGAAATCATCTCACAGAGTTACAGCTTTCCCCTCAAGGAGCCTTTCGCTAAGACTGTTCTTGTGGAATTGGCAAAGTGATATTTGGAAGCCCATAGAGGGCTATGGTGAAAAAGGAAATATCCTCAGATGAAATCAGGAAAGAAGCTTTCTGAGAAACTGCATAGTGTTCTGTTAATTCATTTCACAGAGTTTCATCTGTGTTTCGTGGATCTCTTTGCTAGCCTTATTTCTGTGGAATCTGTGAACAGATATTTCGCATCCCTTTGAAGACTATAGGGCAAAAGGAAATATCCTCCGATAACAAAGAGAAAGAAGCTTTCTGAGAAACTTCTTTGTGTTCTGTGAAATCATCTCACAGAGTTACAGCTTTCCCCTCAAGGATCCTTTCGCTAAGACAGTTCTTGTGGAATTTGCAAAGTGATATTTGGAAACCCTTAGAGGGCTATGGTGAAAAAGGAAATATCCTCAGATGAAATCTGGAAAGAAGCTTTCTGAAAAACTGCTTAGTGTTCTGTTAATTCATCTCACAGAGTTACATCTGTATTTCATGGATCTCTTTGCTAGCCTTATTTCTGTGGAATCTGAGAACAGATATTTCGTATCCCTTTGAAGACTATAGGACCAAAGGAAATATCCTCCGATAACAAAGAGAAAGAAGCTTTCTGAAAAACTTCTTTGTGTTCTGTGAAATCATCCCACAGAGTTACAGCTTTCCCCTGAAGGAACCTTTCGCTAAGACAGTTTTTGTGGAATTGGCAAAGTGATATTTGGAAGCCCATAGAGGGCTATGGTGAAAAATGGAATATCCTCACATGAAATCTGGAAAGAAGCTTTTTGAGAAACTGCTTAGTGTTCTGTTAATTCATCTCAAAGATTTACATCTGTATTTCGTGGATCTCTTTGCTAGCCTTATTTCTGTGGAATCTGACAACAGATATTTCGGATCCCTTTGAAGACTATGGGGCCAAAGGAAATATCCTCCGAAAAGAAAAAGACAGAAGCTTTCTGAGAAACTTCTTTGTGTTCTGTGAAATCATCTCACAGAGTTACAGCTTTCCCCTCCAGGAGCCTTTCGCTAAGATATTTCTTGTGGAATTGGCAAAGTGATATTTGGAAGCCCATAGAGGGCTATGGTGAAAAAGGAAATATCCTCAGATGAAATCTGGAAAGAAGCTTTCTGAGAAACTGCTTAGTGTTATGTTAATTCATCTCACAGAGTTCCATCTGAGTTTCATGGATCTCTTTGCTAGCCTTGTTTCTGTGGAATCTGAGAACAGCTATTTCGGATCCCTTTGAAGACTATAGGGCCAAAGGAAATATCCTCCGATAACAAAGAGAAAGAAGCTTTCTGAAAAACTTCTTTGTGTTCTGTGAAATCATCCCACAGTGTTACAGCTTTCCCCTGAAGGAACCTTTCGCTAAGACAGTTTTTGTGGAATTGGCAAAGTGATATTTGGAAGCCCATAGAGGGCTATGGTGAAAAATGGAATATCCTCACATGAAATCTGGAAAGAAGCTTTCTGAGAAACTTCTTAGTGTTCTGTTAATTCATCTCAAAGATTTACATCTGTATTTCGTGGATCTCTTTGCTAGCCTTATTTCTGTGGAATCTGACAACAGATATTTCGGATCCCTTTGAAGACTATGGGGCCAAAGGAAATATCCTCCGATAAGAAAAAGACAGAAGCTTTCTGAGAAACTTCTTTGTGTTCTGTGAAATCATCTCACAGAGTTACAGCTTTCCCCTCCAGGAGCCTTTCGCTAAGATATTTCTTGTGGAATTGGCAAAGTGATATTTGGAAGCCCATAGAGGGCTATGGTGAAAAAGGAAATATCCTCAGATGAAATCTGGAAAGAAGCTTTCTGAGAAACTGCTTAGTGTTATGTTAATTCATCTCACAGAGTTACATCTGAGTTTCATGGATCTCTTTGCTAGCCTTGTTTCTGTGGAATCTGAGAACAGCTATTTCGGATCCCTTTGAAGACTATAGGGCCAAAGGAAATATCCTCCGATAACAAAGAGAAAGAAGCTTTCTGAGAAACTTCTTTGTGTTCTGTGAAATCATCTCACAGAGTTACAGCTTTCCCCTCAAGGAGCCTTTCGCCAATACAGTTCTTCTGGAATTCGCAAAGTGATAACTGGAAGCCCATAGAGGGCTATCTTGAAAAAGGAAATATCCTCAGATGAAATCGGGAAAGAAGATTTCTGAGAAACTGCTTAGTGTTCTGTTAATTCATCTCACAGAGTTACATCTGAGTTTCGTGGATCTCTTTGCTAGCCTTATTTCTGTGGAATCTGAGAACAGATATTTCGGATCCCTTTGAAGACTATAGGGCCAAGAAAATATCCTCCGATAAAAAAGAGAAAGAAGCTTTCTGAGTAACTTCTTTGTGTTCTTTGAAATCATCTCACAGAGTTACAGCTTTCCCCTCAAGGATCCTTTCACTAAGACAGTTCTTGTGGAATTGGCAAAGTGATATTTGGAAACCCATAGAGGGCTATGGTGAAAAAGGAAATATCCTCAGATGAAATCTGGAAAGAAGCTTTCTGAGAAACTGCTTAGTGTTCTGTTAATTCATCTCACAGAGTTACATCTGTATTTCGTGGATCTCTTTGCTAGCCTTATTTCTGTGGAATCTGACAACACATAATTCGGATCCCTTTGAAGACCACAGGGCCAAAGGAAATATCCTCCGATAACAAAGAGAAAGAAGCTTTATGAGAAACGTCTTTGTGTTCTGTGGAATCATCTCACAGAGTTACAGCTATCCCCTCAAGGAGCCTTTCGCTAAGACAGTTCTTGTGGAATTGGCAAAGTGATATTTGGAAGCCCATAGAGGGCTATGGTGAAAAAGGAAATATCCTCAGATGAAATCTGGAAAGAAGTTTCTGAGAAACTGCTTAGTGTTCTGTCAATTCATCTCACAGAGTTACCTCTGTATTTCGTGGATCTCTTTGCTAGCCTTATTTCTGTGGAATCTGAGAACAGATATTTCGGATCCCTTTGAAGACTATAGGGACTAAGGAAATATCATCCGATAACAAAGAGAAAGAAGATTTCTGAGAAACTTCTTTGTGTTCTGTGAAATCATCTCACAGAGTTACAGCTTTCCCCTCAGGGAGCCTTTCGCTAAGACAGTTCTTGTGGAATTGGCAAAGTGATATTTGGAAGCCCTTAGAGGGCTATGTTGAAAAAGGAAATATCCTCAGATGAAATCTGGAAAGAAGCTTTCTGAGAAACTGCTTAGTGTTCTGTTAATTCATCTCAGAGAGTTACATCTGTATTTCGTGCATCTCTTTGCTAACCTTATTTCTGTGGAATCTGAGAACAGATATTTCGTATCCCTTTGAAGACTATAATGCCAAACGAAATATAATCCGATAACAAAGAGAAAGAAGCTTTCTGAGAAACTTCTTTGTGTTCTGTGAAATCATCTCACAGAGTTACAGCTTTCCCCTGAAGGAACCTTTCGCTAAGACAGTTCTTGTGGAATTTGCAAAGTGATATTTGGAAGCCCATGGAGGGCTATGGTGAAAAAGGGAATATCCTCAGATGAAATCTGGAAAGAAGTTTTCTGAGAAACTGCTTAGTGTTCTGTTAATTCATCTGAAAGATTTACATCTGTATTTTGTGGATCTCTTTGCTAGCCTTATTTCTGTGTAATCTGACAACAGATATTTCGGATCCCTTTGAAGACTATTGGGCCAAAGGAAATATCCTCCGATAACAAAGAGAAAGAAGCTTTCTGAGAAACTTCCTTGTGTTCTGTGAAATCATCTCACAGAGTTACAGCTTTCCCCTCAAGAAGACTTTCGCTAAGACAGTTCTTGTGGAATTGGCAAAGTGATATTTGGAAGCCCATAGAGGGCTATGGTGAAAAAGGAAATATCCTCAGATTCAATCTGGAAAGAAGCTTTCTGAGAAACTGCTTAGTGTTTTGTTAATTCATCTCACAGAGTTACATCTGTGTTTCGTGGATCTCTTTGCTGGCTTTATTTCTGAGGAATCTGAGAACAGATAATTCGGATCCCTTTGAAGACTATAGGGCCAAAGGAAATATTCTCCGATAACAAAGAGAAAGAAGCTTTCTGAGAAACTTCTTTGTGTTCTGTGAAATCATCTCACAGAGTTACAGCTTTCCCCTCCAGTAGCCTTTCGCTAAGACAGTTCTTGGGGAATTGGCAAAGTGATATTTGGAAGCCCATAGAAGGCTACGGTGAAAAAGGAAATATCCTCAGATGAAATCTGGAAAGAAGCTTTCTGAGAAACTGCTTAGTTTTCTGTTAATTCATCTCACAGAGTTACATCTGTGTTTCGTGGATCTCTTTGCTAGCCTTATTTCTGTGGAATCAGAGAACAGATATTTCGGATCCCTTTGAAGACTATAGGGCCAAAGGAAATATCCTCCGATAACAAAGAGAAAGAAGCTTTCTGAGAAACTTCTTTGTGTTCTGTGAAATCAGCTCACAGAGTTACAGCTTTTCCCTCAAGGAGCCTTTCGCTAAGACAGTTCTTGTGGAATTGGCAAAGTGATATTTGGAAGGCCATAGAGGGCTATGGTGAAAAAGGAAACATCCTCAGATGAAATCTGGATAGAAGCTTTCTGAGAAACTACTTAGTGTTCTGTTAATTCATCTCACAGCGTTACATCTGTGTTTCGTGGATCTCTTTGCTAGCCTTATTTCTGTGGTATCTGAGAACAGATATTTCGGATCCCTTTGAAGACTATAGAGCCAAAGGAAATATCCTCCGATAACAAAGCGAGAGAAGATTTCTGAGAAACTTCTTTGTGTTCTCTGAAATCATCTCACAGAGTTGCAGCTTTCCCCTCAAAGAGCAGTTCGCTAAGACAGTTCTTGTGGAATTGGCAAAGTGATATTTGGAAGCCCATAGAGGGCTACGGTGAAAAAGGAAATATCCTCAGATGAAATCTGGAAAGAAGCTTTCTGAGAAACTGCTTAGTGTTCTATTAATTCATCTCACAGAGTTACATCTGTGTTTCGTGGATCTCTTTGCTAGCCTTATTTCTGAGGAATCTGAGAACAGATATTTCGGATCCCTTTGAAGACTATAGGGCCAAAGGAAATATCCTCCGATAGCAAAGAGAAAGAAGCTTTCTGAGAAACTTCCTTGTGTTCTGTGAAATCATCTCACAGAGTTACAGCTTTTCCCTCAAGAAGACTTTCGCTAAGATAGTTCTTGGGGAATTGGCAAAGTGATATTTGGAAGCCCATAGAGGGCTATGGTGAAAAAAGAAATATCCTCAGATGCAATCTGGAAGGAAGCTTTCTGAGAAACTGCTTAGAGTTCTGTTAATTCATCTCACAGAGTTACATCTCTGTTTCGTGGATCTCTTTGCTGGCCTTATTTCTGAGGAATCTGAGAACAGATATTTCGGATCCCTTTGAAGACTATAGGGCCAAAGGAAATATCCTCCGATAACAAAGAGAAAGAAGCTTTCTGAGAAACTTCTTTGTGTTCTGTGAAATCATCTCACAGAGTTACAGCTTTCCCCTCAAGGAGCCTTTCGCTAAGACAGTTCTTGTGGAATTCGCAAAGTGATATTTGGGAACCCATAGAGTGCTATGGTGAAAAAGGAAATATCCTCAGATGAAATATGGAAAGAAGCTTTCTGAGAAACTGCTTAGGGTTCTGTTATTTCATCTCACAGAGTTACATCTGTATTTCGTGGATCTCTTTGCTAGCCTTATTTCTGTGGAATCTGAGAACAGATATTTCGGATCCCTTTGAAGACAATAGGGCCAAAGGAAATATCCTCCGATAACAAAGAGAGAGAAGCTTTCTGAGAAACTTCTTTGTGTTCTTTGAAATCATCTCACAGAGTTACAGCTTTCCCCTCAAGGAGCCTTTCGCTAAGACAGTTCTTGGGGAATTGGCAAAGTGATATTTGGAAGCCCATAGAAGGCTATGGTGAAAAAGGAAATATTCTCATATGAAATCTGGAAAGAAGCTTTCTGAGAAACTGCTTAGTTTTCTGTTAATTCATCTCACAGAGTTACATCTGTGTTTCGTGGATCTCTTTGCTAGCCTTATTTCTGTGGAATCAGAGAACAGATATTTCGGATCCCTTTGAAGACTATAGGGCCAAAGGAAATATCCTCCGATAACAAAGAGAAAGAAGCTTTCTGAGAAACTTCTTTGTGTTCTGTGAAATCATCTCACAGAGTTACAGCTTTTCCCTCAAGGAGCCTTTCGCTAAGACAGTTCTTGGGGAATTGGCAAAGTGATATTTGGAAGCCCATAGAAGGCTATGGTGAAAAACGAAATATCCTCAGATGAAATCTGGAAAGAAGCTTTCTGAGAAACTGCTTAGTTTTCTGTTAATTCATCTCACAGAGTTACATCTGTGTTTCGTGGATCTCTTTGCTAGCCTTATTTCTGTGGAATCAGAGAACAGATATTTCGGATCCCTTTGAACACTATAGGGCCAAAGGAAATATCCTCCGATAACAAAGAGAAAGAAGCTTTCTGAGAAACTTCTCTGTGTTCTGTGAAATCATCTCACAGAGTTACAGCTTTTCCCTCAAGGAGCCTTTCGCCAATACAGTTCTTCTGGAATTCGCAAAGTGATAACTGGAAGCCCATAGAGGGCTATCTTGAAAAAGGAAATATCCTCAAATGAAATCTGGAAAGAAGATTTCTGAGAAACTGCTTAGTGTTCTGTTAATTCATCTCACAGAGTTACATCTGAGATTCGTGGATCTCTTTCCTAGCCTTATTTCTGTGGAATCTGACAACAGATAATTCAGATCCCTTTCAAGACTATAGGGCCAAGAAAATATCCTCCGATAACAAAGAGAAAGAAGCTTTCTGAGTAACTTCTTTGTGTTCTTTGAAATCATCTCACAGAGTTACAGCTTTCCCCTCAAGGATCCTTTCACTAAGACAGTTCTTGTGGAATTGGCAAAGTGATATTTGGAAACCCTTAGAGGGCTATGGTGAAAAAGGAAATATCCTCAGATGAAATCTGGAAAGAAGCTTTCTGAGAAACTGCTTAGTGTTCTGTTAATTCATCTCACAGAGTTACATCTTTATTTCGTGGATCTCTTTGCTTGCCTTATTTCTGTGGAATCTGACAACACATATTTCGGATCCCTTTGAAGACCACAGGGTCAAAGGAAATATCCTCCGATAACAAAGAGAAAGAAGCTTTATGAGAAACTTCTTTGTGTTCTGTGAAATCATCTCACAGAGTTACACCTATCCCCTCAAGGAGCCTTTCACTAAGACAGTTCTTGTGGAATTGGCAAAGTGATATTGGAAGCCCATAGAGGGCTATGGTGAAAAAGGAAATATCCTCAGATGAAATCTGGAAAGAAGCTTTCTGAGAAACTGCTTAGTGTTCTGTCAATTCACCTCACAGAGTTACCTCTGTATTTCGTGGATCTCTTTGCTAGCCTTATTTCTGTGGAATCTGAGAACAGATACTTCGGATTCCTTTGAAGACTATAGGGACTAAGCAAATATCCTCCGACAACAAAGAGAAAGAAGCTTTCTGAGAAACTTCTTTGTGTTCTGTGAAATCATCTCACAGAGTTACAGCTTTACCCTCAAGGAGCCTTTCGCTAAGACAGTTCTTGTGGAATTGGCATAGTGATATTTGGAAGCCCTTAGAGGGCTATGTTGAAAAAGGAAATATCCTCAGATGAAATCTGGAAAGAAGCTTTCTGAGAAACTGCTTAGTGTTCTGTTAATTCATCTCACAGAGTTACATCTGTATTTCGTGGATCTCTTTCCTAGCCTTGTTTCTGTGGAATCTGAGAACAGATATTTAGGATCCCTTTGAAGACTACAGGGTGAAAGGAAATTTCCTCTGATAACAAAGAGAAAGAAGGTTTCTGAGAAACTTCTTTGTGTTCTGTGAAATTATCTCACAGAGTTACAACTTTCCACTAAAGAAGACTTTCACTAAGACAGTTCTTGTGGAATTGGCAAAGTGATATTTTGAAGCCCATAGAGGGCTATAGTGAAAAAGGAAATATCCCTAGTTGAAATCTGGAAAGAAGGTTTCTGAGAAACTGCTTAGTGTTCTGTTAATTCACTTCACAGAGTTACATCTGTATTTCGTGGATCTCTTTGCTAATCTTATTTCTGTGGAATCTGAGAACAGATATTTCGGATCCCTTTGAAGACTACAGGGCCAAAGGATATATCCTCCGATAACAAAGAGAAAGAAGCTTTCTGAGAAACTTCTTTGTGTTCTGTGAAATCATCTCACGGAGTTACATCTGTATTTCGTGCATCTCTTTGCTAACCTTATTTCTGTGGAATCTGAGAACAGATATTTCGTATCCCTTTGAAGACTATAGGGCCAAAGGAAATATAATCCGATAACAAAGAGAAAGAAGCTTTCTGAGAAACTTCTTTCTGTTCTGTGAAATCATCTCACAGAGTTACAGCTTTCCCTGAAGGAAGCTTTCGCTAAGACAGTTCTTGTGGAATTGGCAAAGTGATATTTGGAAGCCCATAGAGGGCTATGGTGAAAAAGGGAATATCCTCAGATGAAATCTGGAAAGAAGCTTTCTGAGAAACTGCTTAGTGTTCTGTTAATTCATCTCAAAGATTTACATCTGTATTTCGTGGATCTCTTTGCTAGCCTTATTTCTGTGGAATCTGACTACAGATATTTCAGATCCATTTGAAGACTGTAGGGACTAAGCAAATATCCTCCGATAACAAAGAGAAAGAAGCTTTCTGAGAAACTTCTTTGTGTTCTGTGAAATCATCTCACAGAGTTACAGCTTTCCCCTCAAGGAGCCTTTCGCTAAGACAGTTCTTGTGGAATTGGCAAAGTGATATTTGGAAGCCCCTAGAGGGCTATGGTGAAAAAGGAAATATCCTCAGATGAAATCTGGAAAGAAGCTTTCTGAGAAACTGCTTAGTGTTCTCTCAATTCATCTCACAGAATTACCTCTGTATTTCGTGGATGTCTTTGCTAGCCTTATTTCTGTGGAATCTGAGAACAGATATTTCGGATCCCTTTGAAGACTATAGGTCCAAAGGAAATATCCTCCGATAACAAAGAGAAAGAAGCTTTCTGAGAAACTTCTTTGTGTTCTGTGAAATGATCTCACAGAGTTACAGCTTTCCCCTCAAGGAGCCTTTCGCTAAGACAGTTCTTGTGGAATTGGCAAAGTGATATTTGGAAGCCCTTAGAGGGCTATGGTGAAAAAGGAAATATCCTCAGATGAAATATGGAAAGAAGCTTTCTGAGAAACTGCTTAGTGTTCTGTTAATTCATCTCACAGAGTTACATCTGTGTTTCATGGATCTCATTCCTAGCCTTATTTCTGTGGAATCTGAGAACAGATATTTCGAATCCCTTTGAAGACTATAGGGCCAAAGGAAATATCCTCCGATAACAAAGCGAGAGAAGATTTCTGAGAAACTTCTTTGTGTTCTCTGAAATCATCTCACAGAGTTGCAGCTTTCCCCTCAAGGAGCGGTTCGCTAAGACAGTTCTTGTGGGTTTTGCAAAGTGATATTTGGAAGCCCGTAGAGGGCTATGGTGAAAAAGGAAATATCCTCAGATGAAATCTGGAAAGAAGCTTTCTGAGAATCTGCTTATTGTTCTATTAATTCATCTCACAGAGTTACATCTGTGTTTCGTGGATCTCTTTGCTAGCCTTATTTCTGAGGAATCTGAGAACAGATATTTCGGATCCCTTTGAAGACTATAGGGCCAAAGGAAATATCCTCCGATAGCAAAGAGAAAGAAGCTTTCTGAGAAACTTCCTTGTGTTCTGTGAAATCATCTCACAGAGTTACAGCTTTCCCCTCAAGAAGACTTTCGCTAAGACAGTTCTTGTGGAATTGGCAAAGTGATATTTGGAAGACCATAGAGGGCTATGGTGAAAAAAGAAATATCCTCAGATGCAATCTGGAAAGAAGCTTTCTGAGAAACTGCTTAGAGTTCTGTTAATTCATCTCACAGAGTAACATCTCTGTTTCGTGGATCTCTTTGCTGGCCTTATTTCTGAGGAATCTGAGAACAGATATTTCGGATCCCTTTGAAGACTCTAGGGCCAAAGGAAATATCCTCCGTTAACAAAGAGAAAGAAGCTTTCTGAGAAACTTCTTTGTGTTCTGTGGAATCATCTCACAGAGTTACAGCTTTCCCCTCAAGGAGCCTTTCGCTAAGACAGTTCTTGTGGAATTCGCAAAGTCATATTTGGAAACCCATAGAGGGCTATGGTGAAAAAGGAAATATCCTCAGATGAAATCTGGAAAGAAGCTTTCTGAGAAACTGCTTAGTGTTCTGTTAATTCATCTCACAGAGTTACATCTGTATTTCGTGGATCTCTTTGCTAGCCTTATTTCTGTGGAATCTGAGAACAGATATTTCGTATCCCTTTGAAGACTATAGGGCCAAAGGAAATATCCTCCGATAACAAAGAGAAAGAAGCTTTCTGAGATACTTCTTTGTGTTCTGTGAAATCATCTCACAGAGTTACAGCTTTCCCCTCAAGGAGCCTTTCGCTAAGACAGTTCTTGTGGAATTGGCAAAGTGATATTTGGAAGAACCTAGAGGGCTATGGTGAAAAAGGAAATATCCTCAGATGAAATCTGGAAAGAAGCTTTCTGAGAAACTGCTTAGTGTTCTGTTAATTCATCTCACAGCGTTACATCTGTGTTTCGTGGATCTCTTTGGTAGCCTTAATTCTTTGGAATCGGAGAACAGATATATCGGATCCCTTTGAAGACTATAGGGCCAAAGGAAATATCCTCCGATAACAAAGAGAAAGAAGCTTCCTTAGAAACTTCTTTGTGTTCTGTGAAATCATCTCACAGAATTACAGCTTTCCCCTCCAGGAGCCTTTCGCTAAGACAGTTCTTGTGGAATTGGCAAAGTGATATCTGGAAGCCCATAGAGGGCTATCGTGAAAAAGTAAATATCCTCAGATGAAATCTGGAAAAAAGCTTCCTAAGAAACTGCTTAGTGTTCTGTTAACTCATCTCACAGAGTTACATCTGTATTTCGTGGATCTCTTTGCTAGCCTTATTTCTGTGGAATCTGAGAGCAGATATTTCGGATCCCTTTGAAGACTACAGGTCCAAAGGAAATATCCTCCGATAACAAAGAGAAAGAAGCTTTCTGAGAAACTTCTTTGTGTTCTGTGTAATCATCTCACAGAGTTACAGCTTTCCCATCAAGGAGCCTTTCGCTAAGACAGTTCTTGTGGAATTGGCAAAGTGATATTCGGAAGCCCATAGAGGGCTATGGTGAAAAAGGAAATATCCTCAGATGAAATCTGGAAAGAAGCTTTCTGAGAAACTGCTTAGTGTTCTGTTAATTCATCTCACAGAGTTACATCTGTGTTTCGTGGATCTCTTTGCTAGCCTTGTTTCTGTGGAATCTGAGAACAGATATTTCGGATCCCTTTGAAGACTATAGGGCCAAAGGAAATATCCTCCGATAACAAAGCGAAAGAAGCTTTCTGAGAAACTTCTTTGTGTTCTGTGAAATCATCTCACAGAGTTATAGCTTTCCCCTCAAGGAGCCTTTCGCCAATACAGTTCTTCTGGAATTCGCAAAGTGATAACTGGAAGCCCATAGAGGGCTATCTTGAAAAAGGAAATATCCTCAAATGAAATCTGGAAAGAAGATTTCTGAGAAACTGATTAGTGTTCTGTTAATTCATCTCACAGAGTTACATCTGAGTTTCGTGGATCTCTTTCCTAGCCCTATTTCTGTGGAATCTGACAACAGATATTTCAGATCCCTTTGAAGACTATAGGGCCAAGAAAATATCCTCCGATAACAAAGAGAAAGAAGCTTTCTGAGTAACTTCTTTGTGATCTTTGAAATCATCTCACAGAGTTACAGCTTTCCCCTCAAGGATCCTTTCACTAAGACAGTTCTTGTGGAATTGGCAAAGTGATATTTGGAAACCCTTAGAGGGCTATGGTGAAAAAGGAAATATCCTCAGATGAAATCTGGAAAGAAGCTTTCTGAGAAACTGCTTAGTGTTCTGTTAATTCATCTCACAGAGTTACATCTTTATTTCGTGGATCTCTTTGCTTGCCTTATTTCTGTGGAATCTGACAACACATATTTCGGATCCCTTTGAAGACCACAGGGTCAAAGGAAATATCCTACGATAACAAAGAGAAAGAAGCTTTATGAGAAACTTCTTTGTGTTCTGTGAAATCATCTCACAGAGTTACAGCTATCCCCTCAAGGAGCCTTTCGCTAAGACAGTTCTTGTGGAATTGGCAAAGTGATATTTGGAAGCCCATAGAGGGCTATGGTGAAAAAGGAAATATCCTCAGATGAAATCTGGAAAGAAGCTTTCTGAGAAACTGCCTAGTGTTCTGTCAATTCATCTCACAGAGTTACCTCTGTATTTCGTGGATCTCTTTGCTAGCCTTATTTCTGTGGAATCTGAGAACAGATACTTCGGATCCCTTTGAAGACTATAGGGACTAAGCAAATATCCTCCGATAACAAAGAGAAAGAAGCTTTCAGAGAAACTTCTTTGTGTTCTGTGAAATCATCTCACAGATTTACAGCTTTACCCTCAAGGAGCCTTTCGCTAAGACAGTTCTTGTGGAATTGGCAAAGTGATATTTGGAAGCCCTTAGAGGGATATGTTGAAAAAGGAAATATCCTCAGATGAAATCTGGAAAGAAGCTTTCTGAGAAACTGCTTAGTGTTCTGTTAATTCATCTCACAGAGTTACATCTGTATTTCGTGCGTCTCTTTGCTAACCTTATTTCTGTGGAATCTGAGAACAGATATTTCGTATCCCTTTGAAGACTATAGGGCCAAAGGAAATATAATCCGATAACAAAGAGAAAGAAGCTTTCTGAGAAACTTCTTTGTGTTCTGTGAAATCATCTCACAGAGTTACAGCTTTCCCCTGAAGGAACCTTTCGCTAAGACAGTTCTTGTGGAATTGGCAAAGTGATATTTGGAAGCCCATAGAGGGCTATGGTGAAAAAGGGAATATCCTCAGATGAAATCTGGAAAGAAGCTTTCTGAGAAACTGCTTAGTGTTCTGTTAACTCATCTCACAGAGTTACATCTGTATTTCGTGGATCTCTTTGCTAGCCTTATTTCTGTGGAATCTGAGAGCAGATATTTCGGATCCCTTTGAAGACTATAGGGCCAAAGGAAATATCCTCCGATAACAAAAAGAAAGAAGCTTTCTGAGAAACTTCTTTGTGTTCTGTGTAATCATCTCACAGAGTTACAGCTTTACCATCAAGGATCCTTTCACTGAGACATTTCTTGTGGAATTGGCAAAGTGATACTTGGAAGCCCATTGAGGGCTATGGTGAAAAAGGAAATATCCTCAGATGAAATATGGAAAGAAGCTTTCTGAGAAACTGCTTAGTGTTTTGTTAATTCATCTCACAGAGTTACATCTGTGTTTCGTGGGTCTCTTTCCTAGCCCTATTTCTGTGGAATCTGACAACAGATATTTCAGATCCCTTTGAAGACTATAGGGCCAAGAAAATATCCTCCGATAACAAAGAGAAAGAAGCTTTCTGAGTAACTTCTTTGTGTTCTTTGAAATCATCTCACAGAGTTACAGCTTTCCCCTCAAGGAGCCTTTCACTAAGACAGTTCTTGTGGAATTGGCAAAGTGATATTTGGAAACCCTTAGAGGGCTATGGTGAAAAAGGAAATATCCTCAGATGAAATCTGGAAAGAAGCTTTCTGAGAAACTGCTTAGTGTTCTGTTAATTCATCTCACAGAGTTACATCTTTATTTCGTGGATCTCTTTGCTTGCCTTATTTCTGTGGAATCTGACAACACATATTTCGGATCCCTTTGAAGACCACAGGGTCAAAGGAAATATCCTACGTTAACAAAGAGAAAGAAGCTTTATGAGAAACTTCTTTGTGTTCTGTGAAATCATCTCACAGAGTTACAGCTATCCCCTCAAGGAGCCTTTCGCTAAGACAGTTCTTGTGGAATTGGCAAAGTGATATTTGGAAGCCCCTAGAGGGCTATGGTGAAAAAGGAAACATCCTCAGATGAAATCTGGAAAGAAGCTTTCTGAGAAAATGCTTAGTGTTCTGTTAATTCATCTCACAGCGTTACATCTGTGTTTCGTGGATCTCTTTGCTAGCCTTATTTCTGTGGAATCTGAGAACAGATATTTCGGATCCCTTTGAAGACTATAGGGCCAAAGGAAATATCCTCCGATAACAAAGAGAAAGAAGCTTTCTGAGAAACTTCTTTGTGTTCTGTGAAATCATCTCACAGAGTTACAGCTTTCCCCTCAAGGAGTCTTTCGCTAAGACAGTTCTTGTGGAATTGGCAAAGTGATATTTGGAAGCCCATAGAGGGCTATGGTGAGAAAGGAAATATACTCAGATGAAATCTGGAAAGAAGCTTTCTGAGAAACTGCTTAGTGTTCTGTTAATTCATCTCACAGAGTTACATCTGTGTTTCGTGGATCTCTTTGCTAGCCTTATTTCTGTGGAATCTGAGAACAGATATTTCGGATCCCTTTGATGACCACAGGGCCAAAGGAAATATCCTCCGATAACAAAGAGAAAGAAGCTTTATGAGAAACTTCTTTGTGTTCTGTGAAATCATGTCACAGAGTTACAGCTTTCCCCTCAAGGAGCCTTTCGCTAAGACAGTTCTTGTGGAATTGGCAAAGTGATATTTGGAAGCCCATTGAGGGCTATGGTGAAAAAGGAAATATCCTCAGATGAAATCTGGAAAGAAGCTTTCTGAGAAACTGCTTAGTGTTCTGTTAATTCATCTCACAGAGTTACATCTGTGTTTCGTGGATCTCTTTGCTAGCCTTATTTCTGTGGAATCAGAGAACAGATATTTCGGATCCCTTTGAAGACTATAGGGCCAAAGGAAATATCCTCCGATAACAAAGAGAAAGAAGCTTTGAGAAACTTCTTTGTGTTCTGTGAAATCATCTCACAGAGTTACAGTTTTCCCCTCCAGGAGCCTTTCGCTAAGACAGTTCTTGTGGAATTGGCAAAGTGATATCTGGAAGCCCATAGAGGGCTATCGTGAAAAAGTAAATATCCTCAGATGAAATCTGGAAAAAAGCTTCCTAAGAAACTGCTTAGTGTTCTGTTAACTCATCTCACAGAGTTACATCTGTATTTCGTGGATCTCTTTGCTAGCCTTATTTCTGTGGAATCTGAGAGCAGATATTTCGGATCCCTTTGAAGACTATAGGTCCAAAGGAAATATCCTCCGATAACAAAGGGAAAGAAGCTTTCTGAGAAACTTCTTTGTGTTCTGTGTAATCATCTCACAGAGTTACAGCTTTCCCATCAAGGAGCCTTTCGCTAAGACATTTCTTGTGGAATTGGCAAAGTGATATTTGGATGCCCATAGAGGGCTATGGTGAAAAAGGAAATATCCTCAGATGAAATCTGGAAAGAAGATTTCTGAGAAACTGCTTAGTGTTCTGTTAATTCATCTCACAGAGTTACATCTGAGTTTCGTGGATCTCTTTCCTAGCCCTATTTCTGTGGAATCTGACAACAGATATTTCAGATCCCTTTGAAGACTATAGGGCCAAGAAAATATCCTCCGATAACAAAGAGAAAGAAGCTTTCTGAGTAACTTCTTTGTGTTCTTTGAAATCATCTCACAGAATTACAGCTTTCCCCTCAAGGATCCTTTCACTAAGACAGTTCTTGTGGAATTGGCAAAGTGATATTTGGAAACCCTTAGAGGGCTATGGTGAAAAAGGAAATATCCTCAGATGAAATCTGGAAAGAAGCTTTCTGAGAAACTGCTTAGTGTTCTGTTAATTCATCTCACAGAGTTACATCTTTATTTCGTGGATCTCTTTGCTTGCCTTATTTCTGTGGAATCTGACAACACATATTTCGGATCCCTTTGAAGACCACAGGGTCAAAGGAAATATCCTACGATAACAAAGAGAAAGAAGCTTTATGAGAAACTTCTTTGTGTTCTGTGAAATCATCTCACAGAGTTACAGCTATCCCCTCAAGGAGCCTTTCGCTAAGACAGTTCTTGTGGAATTGGCAAAGTGATATTTGGAAGCCCATAGAGGGCTATGGTGAAAAAGGAAATATCCTCAGATGAAATCTGGAAAGAAGCTTTCTGAGAAACTGCCTAGTGTTCTGTCAATTCATCTCACAGAGTTACCTCTGTATTTCGTGGATCTCTTTGCTAGCCTTATTTCTGTGGAATCTGAGAACAGATACTTCGGATCCCTTTGAAGACTATAGGGACTAAGCAAATATCCTCCGATAACAAAGAGAAAGAAGCTTTCAGAGAAACTTCTTTGTGTTCTGTGAAATCATCTCACAGATTTACAGCTTTACCCTCAAGGAGCCTTTCGCTAAGACAGTTCTTGTGGAATTGGCAAAGTGATATTTGGAAGCCCATAGAGGGATATGTTGAAAAAGGAAATATCCTCAGATGAAATCTGGAAAGAAGCTTTCTGAGAAACTGCTTAGTGTTCTGTTAATTCATCTCACAGAGTTACATCTGTATTTCGTGCATCTCTTTGCTAACCTTATTTCTGTGGAATCTGAGAACAGATATTTCGTATCCCTTTGAAGACTATAGGGCCAAGGAAATATAATCCGATAACAAAGAGAAAGAAGCTTTCTGAGAAACTTCTTTGTGTTCTGTGAAATCATCTCCCAGAGTTACAGCTTTCCCCTGAAGGAACCTTTCGCTAAGACAGTTCTTGTGGAATTGGCAAAGTGATATTTGGAAGCCCATAGAGGGCTATGGTCATAAAGGGAATATCCTCAGATGAAATCTGGAAAGAAGCTTTCTGAGAAACTGCTTAGTGTTCTGTTAACTCATCTCACAGAGTTACATCTGTATTTCGTGGATCTCTTTGCTAGCCTTATTTCTGTGGAATCTGAGAGCAGATATTTCGGATCCCTTTGAAGACTATAGGGCCAAAGGAAATATCCTCCGATAACAAAAAGAAAGAAGCTTTCTGAGAAACTTCTTTGTGTTCTGTGTAATCATCTCACAGAGTTACAGCTTTCCCATCAAGGATCCTTTCACTGAGACATTTCTTGTGGAATTGGCAAAGTGATACTTGGAAGCCCATTGAGGGCTATGGTGAAAAAGGAAATATCCTCAGATGAAATATGGAAAGAAGCTTTCTGAGAAACTGCTTAGTGTTCTGTTAATTCATCTCACAGAGTTACATCTAAGTCTCCTGGATCTCTTTGCTAGCTTTATTTCTGTGGAATCTGAGAACAGATAATTCGGATCCCTTTGAAGACTATCGGGCCAAAGGATATATCCTCCGATAACAAAGAGCAAGAAGCTTTCTGAGAAACTTCTTTGTGTTCTGTGAAATCATCTCACAGAGTTACAGGTTTCCCCTCAAGGAGCCTTTCGCTAAGACAGTTCTTGGGGAATTGGCAAAGTGATATTTGGAAGCCCATAGAAGGCTATGGTGAAAAAGGAAATATCCTCAGATGAAATCTGGAAAGAAGATTTCGGAGAAACTGTTTAGTTTTCTGTTAATTCATCTCACAGAGTTACATCTGTATTTCGTGGATCTCTTTGCTAGCCTTATTTCTGTGGAATCAGAGAACAGATATTTCGGATCCCTTTGAAGACTATAGGGCCAAAGGAAATATCCTCCGATAACAAAGAGAAAGAAGCTTTCTGAGAAACTTCTTTGTGTTCTGTGAAATCATCTCACAGAGTTACAGCTTTTCCCTCAAGGAGCCTTTCGCTAAGACAGTTCTTGTGGAATTGGCAAAGTGATATTTGGAAGCCCCTAGAGGGCTATGGTGAAAAAGGAAACATCCTCAGATGAAATCTGGAAAGAAGCTTTCTGAGAAACTGCTTAGTGTTCTGTTAATTCATCTCACAGCGTTACATCTGTGTTTCGTGGATCTCTTTGCTAGCCTTATTTCTGTGGAATCTGAGAACAGATATTTCGGATCCCTTTGAAGACTATAGGTCCAAAGGAAATATCCTCCGATAACAAAGAGAAAGAAGCTTTCTGAGAAACTTCTTTGTGTTCTGTGAAATGATCTCACAGAGTTACAGCTTTCCCCTCAAGGAGCCTTTCGCTAAGACAGTTCTTGTGGAATTGGCAAAGTGATATTTGGAAGCCCTTAGAGGGCTATGGTGAAAAAGGAAATATCCTCAGATGAAATATGGAAAGAAGCTTTCTGAGAAACTGCTTAGTGTTCTGTTAATTCATCTCACAGAGTTCCATCTGTGTTTCATGGATCTCTTTGCTGGCCTTATTTCTGAGGAATCTGAGAACAGATGTTTCGGATCCCTTTGAAGACTCTAGGGCCAAAGGAAATATCCTCCGATAACAAAGAGAAAGAAGCTTTCTGAGAAACTTCTTTGTGTTCTGTGTAATCATCTCACAGAGTTACAGCTTTCCCCTCAAGGAGCCTTTCGCTAAGACAGTTCTTGTGGAATTCGCAAAGTGATATTTGGAAACCCATAGAGGGCTATGGTGAAAAAGGAAATATCCTCAGATGAAATATGGAAAGAAGCTTTCTGAGAAACTGCTTAGGGTTCTGTTATTTAATCTCACAGAGTTACATCTGTATTTCGTGGAACTCTTTGCTAGCCTTATTTCTGTCGAATCTGAGAACAGATATTTCGGATCCCTTTGAAGACTATAGGGCCAAAGGAAATATCCTCCGATAACAAAGAGAAAGAAGCTTTCTGAGAAACTTCTTTGTGTTCTTTGAAATCATCTCACAGAGTTTCAGCTTTCCCCTCAAGGAGCCTTTCGCTAAGACAGTTCTTGGGGAATTGGCAAAGTGATATTTGGAAGCCCATAGAAGGCTATGGTGTAAAAGGAAATATTCTCAGATGAAATCTGGAAAGAAGCTTTCTGAGAAACTGCTTAGTTTTCTGTTAATTCATCTCACAGAGTTACATCTGTGTTTCGTGGATCTCTTTGCTAGCCTTATTTCTGTGGAATCAGAGAACAGATATTTCGGATCCCTTTGAAGACTATAGGGCCAAAGGAAATATCCTCCGATAACAAAGAGAAAGAAGCTTTCTGAGAAACTTCTTTGTGTTCTGTGAAATCATCTCACAGAGTTACAGCTTTTCCCTCAAGGAGCCTTTCGCTAAGACAGTTCTTGTGGAATTGGCAAAGTGATATTTGGAAGCCCATAGAGGGCTATGGTGAAAAAGGAAATATCCTCAGATGAAATCTGGAAAGAAGCTTTCTGAGAAACTGCTTAGTGTTCTGTTAATTCATCTCACAGCGTTACATCTGTGTTTCGTGGATCTCTTGGCTAGCCTTATTTCTTTGGAATCTGAGAACAGATATTTCGGATCCCTTTGAAGACTATAGGACCAAAGGAAATATCCTCCGATAACAAAGAGAAAGAAGCTTTCTGAGAAACTTCTTTGTGTTCTGTGAAATCATCTCACAGAGTTACAGCTTTCCCCTCAAGGAGACTTTCGCTAAGACAGTTCTTGTGGAATTCGCAAAGTGATATTTGGAAACCCATAGAGGGCTATGGTGAAAAAGGAAATATCCTCAGATGAAATATGGAAAGAAGCTTTCTGAGAAACTGATTAGGGTTCTGTTATTTCATCTCACAGAGTTACATCTGTATTTCGTGGATCTCTTTGCTAGCCTTATTTCTGTCGAATCTGAGAACAGATATTTCGGATCCCTTTGAAGACTATAGGGCCAAAGGAAATATCCTCCGATAACAAAGAGAAAGAAGCTTTCTGAGAAACTTCTTTGTGTTCTGTGAAATCATCTCACAGAGTTACAGCTTTTCCCTCAAGGAGCCTTTCGCTAAGACAGTTCTTGTGGAATTGGCAAAGTGATATTTGAAGCCCATAGAGGGCTATGGTGAAAAAGGAAATATCCTCAGATGAAATCTGGAAAGAAGCTTTCTGAGAAACTGCTTAGTGTTCTGTTAATTCATCTCACAGCGTTACATCTGTGTTTCGTGGATCTCTTGGCTAGCCTTATTTCTTTGGAATCTGAGAACAGATATTTCGGATCCCTTTGAAGACTATAGGGCCAAAGGAAATATCCTCCGATAACAAAGAGAAAGAAGCTTTCTGAGAAACTTCTTCGTGTTCTGTGAAATCATCTCACAGAGTTACAGCTTTCCCCTCAAGGAGCCTTTCGCTAAGACAGTTCTTGTGGAATTGGCAAAGTGATACTTGGAAGCCCATTGAGGGCTATGGTGAAAAAGGAAATATCCTCAGATGAAATATGGAAAGAAGCTTTCTGAGAAACTGCTTAGTGTTCTGTTAATTCATCTCACAGAGTTACATCTGTGTTTCGTGGGTCTCTTTCCTAGCCCTATTTCTGTGGAATCTGACAACAGATATTTCAGATCGCTTTGAAGACTATAGGGCCAAGAAAATATCCTCCGATAACAAAGAGAAAGAAGCTTTCTGAGTAACTTCTTTGTGTTCTTTGAAATCATCTCACAGAGTTACAGCTTTCCCCTCAAGGATCCTTTCACTAAGACAGTTCTTGTGGAATTGGCAAAGTGATATTTGGAAACCCTTAGAGGGCTATGGTGAAAAAGGAAATATCCTCAGATGAAATCTGGAAAGAAGCTTTCTGAGAAACTGCTTAGTGTTCTGTTAATTCATCTCACAGAGTTACATCTTTATTTCGTGGATCTCTTTGCTTGCCTTATTTCTGTGGAATCTGACAACACATATTTCGGATCCCTTTGAAGACTATAGGGCCAAAGGAAATATCCTCCGATAACAAAAAGAAAGAAGCTTTCTGAGAAACTTCTTTGTGTTCTGTGTAATCATCTCACAGAGTTACAGCTTTCCCATCAAGGATCCTTTCACTGAGACATTTCTTGTGGAATTGGCAAAGTGATACTTGGAAGCCCATTGAGGGCTATGGTGAAAAAGGAAATATCCTCAGATGAAATATGGAAAGAAGCTTTCTGAGAAACTGCTTAGTGTTCTGTTAATTCATCTCACAGAGTTACATCTAAGTCTCCTGGATCTCTTTGCTAGCTTTATTTCTGTGGAATCTGAGAACAGATAATTCGGATCCCTTTGAAGACTATCGGGCCAAAGGATATATCCTCCGATAACAAAGAGCAAGAAGCTTTCTGAGAAACTTCTTTGTGTTCTGTGAAATCATCTCACAGAGTTACAGGTTTCCCCTCAAGGAGCCTTTCGCTAAGACAGTTCTTGGGGAATTGGCAAAGTGATATTTGGAAGCCCATAGAAGGCTATGGTGAAAAAGGAAATATCCTCAGATGAAATCTGGAAAGAAGATTTCGGAGAAACTGTTTAGTTTTCTGTTAATTCATCTCACAGAGTTACATCTGTATTTCGTGGATCTCTTTGCTAGCCTTATTTCTGTGGAATCAGAGAACAGATATTTCGGATCCCTTTGAAGACTATAGGGCCAAAGGAAATATCCTCCGATAACAAAGAGAAAGAAGCTTTCTGAGAAACTTCTTTGTGTTCTGTGAAATCATCTCACAGAGTTACAGCTTTTCCCTCAAGGAGCCTTTCGCTAAGACAGTTCTTGTGGAATTGGCAAAGTGATATTTGGAAGCCCCTAGAGGGCTATGGTGAAAAAGGAAACATCCTCAGATGAAATCTGGAAAGAAGCTTTCTGAGAAACTGCTTAGTGTTCTGTTAATTCATCTCACAGCGTTACATCTGTGTTTCGTGGATCTCTTTGCTAGCCTTATTTCTGTGGAATCTGAGAACAGATATTTCGGATCCCTTTGAAGACTATAGGTCCAAAGGAAATATCCTCCGATAACAAAGAGAAAGAAGCTTTCTGAGAAACTTCTTTGTGTTCTGTGAAATGATCTCACAGAGTTACAGCTTTCCCCTCAAGGAGCCTTTCGCTAAGACAGTTCTTGTGGAATTGGCAAAGTGATATTTGGAAGCCCTTAGAGGGCTATGGTGAAAAAGGAAATATCCTCAGATGAAATATGGAAAGAAGCTTTCTGAGAAACTGCTTAGTGTTCTGTTAATTCATCTCACAGAGTTCCATCTGTGTTTCATGGATCTCTTTGCTGGCCTTATTTCTGAGGAATCTGAGAACAGATGTTTCGGATCCCTTTGAAGACTCTAGGGCCAAAGGAAATATCCTCCGATAACAAAGAGAAAGAAGCTTTCTGAGAAACTTCTTTGTGTTCTGTGTAATCATCTCACAGAGTTACAGCTTTCCCCTCAAGGAGCCTTTCGCTAAGACAGTTCTTGTGGAATTCGCAAAGTGATATTTGGAAACCCATAGAGGGCTATGGTGAAAAAGGAAATATCCTCAGATGAAATATGGAAAGAAGCTTTCTGAGAAACTGCTTAGGGTTCTGTTATTTAATCTCACAGAGTTACATCTGTATTTCGTGGAACTCTTTGCTAGCCTTATTTCTGTCGAATCTGAGAACAGATATTTCGGATCCCTTTGAAGACTATAGGGCCAAAGGAAATATCCTCCGATAACAAAGAGAAAGAAGCTTTCTGAGAAACTTCTTTGTGTTCTTTGAAATCATCTCACAGAGTTTCAGCTTTCCCCTCAAGGAGCCTTTCGCTAAGACAGTTCTTGGGGAATTGGCAAAGTGATATTTGGAAGCCCATAGAAGGCTATGGTGTAAAAGGAAATATTCTCAGATGAAATCTGGAAAGAAGCTTTCTGAGAAACTGCTTAGTTTTCTGTTAATTCATCTCACAGAGTTACATCTGTGTTTCGTGGATCTCTTTGCTAGCCTTATTTCTGTGGAATCAGAGAACAGATATTTCGGATCCCTTTGAAGACTATAGGGCCAAAGGAAATATCCTCCGATAACAAAGAGAAAGAAGCTTTCTGAGAAACTTCTTTGTGTTCTGTGAAATCATCTCACAGAGTTACAGCTTTTCCCTCAAGGAGCCTTTCGCTAAGACAGTTCTTGTGGAATTGGCAAAGTGATATTTGGAAGCCCATAGAGGGCTATGGTGAAAAAGGAAATATCCTCAGATGAAATCTGGAAAGAAGCTTTCTGAGAAACTGCTTAGTGTTCTGTTAATTCATCTCACAGCGTTACATCTGTGTTTCGTGGATCTCTTGGCTAGCCTTATTTCTTTGGAATCTGAGAACAGATATTTCGGATCCCTTTGAAGACTATAGGACCAAAGGAAATATCCTCCGATAACAAAGAGAAAGAAGCTTTCTGAGAAACTTCTTTGTGTTCTGTGAAATCATCTCACAGAGTTACAGCTTTCCCCTCAAGGAGACTTTCGCTAAGACAGTTCTTGTGGAATTCGCAAAGTGATATTTGGAAACCCATAGAGGGCTATGGTGAAAAAGGAAATATCCTCAGATGAAATATGGAAAGAAGCTTTCTGAGAAACTGATTAGGGTTCTGTTATTTCATCTCACAGAGTTACATCTGTATTTCGTGGATCTCTTTGCTAGCCTTATTTCTGTCGAATCTGAGAACAGATATTTCGGATCCCTTTGAAGACTATAGGGCCAAAGGAAATATCCTCCGATAACAAAGAGAAAGAAGCTTTCTGAGAAACTTCTTTGTGTTCTGTGAAATCATCTCACAGAGTTACAGCTTTTCCCTCAAGGAGCCTTTCGCTAAGACAGTTCTTGTGGAATTGGCAAAGTGATATTTGAAGCCCATAGAGGGCTATGGTGAAAAAGGAAATATCCTCAGATGAAATCTGGAAAGAAGCTTTCTGAGAAACTGCTTAGTGTTCTGTTAATTCATCTCACAGCGTTACATCTGTGTTTCGTGGATCTCTTGGCTAGCCTTATTTCTTTGGAATCTGAGAACAGATATTTCGGATCCCTTTGAAGACTATAGGGCCAAAGGAAATATCCTCCGATAACAAAGAGAAAGAAGCTTTCTGAGAAACTTCTTCGTGTTCTGTGAAATCATCTCACAGAGTTACAGCTTTCCCCTCAAGGAGCCTTTCGCTAAGACAGTTCTTGTGGAATTGGCAAAGTGATACTTGGAAGCCCATTGAGGGCTATGGTGAAAAAGGAAATATCCTCAGATGAAATATGGAAAGAAGCTTTCTGAGAAACTGCTTAGTGTTCTGTTAATTCATCTCACAGAGTTACATCTGTGTTTCGTGGGTCTCTTTCCTAGCCCTATTTCTGTGGAATCTGACAACAGATATTTCAGATCGCTTTGAAGACTATAGGGCCAAGAAAATATCCTCCGATAACAAAGAGAAAGAAGCTTTCTGAGTAACTTCTTTGTGTTCTTTGAAATCATCTCACAGAGTTACAGCTTTCCCCTCAAGGATCCTTTCACTAAGACAGTTCTTGTGGAATTGGCAAAGTGATATTTGGAAACCCTTAGAGGGCTATGGTGAAAAAGGAAATATCCTCAGATGAAATCTGGAAAGAAGCTTTCTGAGAAACTGCTTAGTGTTCTGTTAATTCATCTCACAGAGTTACATCTTTATTTCGTGGATCTCTTTGCTTGCCTTATTTCTGTGGAATCTGACAACACATATTTCGGATCCCTTTGAAGACCACAGGGTCAAAGGAAATATCCTACGATAACAAAGAGAAAGAAGCTTTATGAGAAACTTCTTTGTGTTCTGTGAAATCATCTCACAGAGTTACAGCTATCCCCTCAAGGAGCCTTTCGCTAAGACAGTTCTTGTGGAATTGGCAAAGTGATATTTGGAAGCCCCTAGAGGGCTATGGTGAAAAAGGAAACATCCTCAGATGAAATCTGGATAGAAGCTTTCTGAGAAAATGCTTAGTGTTCTGTTAATTCATCTCACAGCGTTACATCTGTGTTTCGTGGATCTCTTTGCTAGCCTTATTTCTGTGGAATCTGAGAACAGATATTTCGGATCCCTTTGAAGACTATAGGGCCAAAGGAAATATCCTCCGATAACAAAGAGAAAGAAGCTTTCTGAGAAACTTCTTTGTGTTCTGTGAAATCATCTCACAGAGTTACAGCTTTCCCCTCAAGGAGCCTTTCGCTAAGACAGTTCTTGTGGAATTGGCAAAGTGATATTTGGAAGCCCATAGAGGGCTATGGTGAAAAAGGAAATATCCTCAGATGAAATCTGGAAAGAAGCTTTCTGAGAAACTGCTTAGTTTTCTGTTAATTCATCTCACAGAGTTACATCTGTGTTTCGTGGATCTCTTTGCTAGCCTTATTTCTGTGGAATCTGAGAACAGATATTTCGGATCCCTTTGAAGACCACAGGGCCAAAGGAAATATCCTCCGATAACAAAGAGAAAGAAGCTTTATGAGAAACTTCGTTGTGTTCTGTGAAATCATGTCACAGAGTTACAGCTTTCCCCTCAAGGAGCCTTTCGCTAAGACAGTTCTTGTGGAATTGGCAAAGTGATATTTGGAAGCCCATAGAGGGCTACGGTGAAAAAGGAAATATCCTCAGATGAAATCTGGAAAGAAGCTTTCTGAGAAACTGCTTAGTGTTCTGTTAATTCATCTCACAGAGTTACATCTGTGTTTCGTGGATCTCTTTACTAGCCTTATTTCTGTGGAATCAGAGAACAGATATTTCGGATCCCTTGGAAGACTATAGGGCCAAAAGAAATATCCTCCGATAACAAAGAGAAAGAAGCTTTCTGAGAAACTTCTTTGTGTTCTGTGAAATCATCTCACAGAGTTACAGCTTTCCCCTCCAGGAGCCTTTCGCTAAGACAGTTCTTGTGGAATTGGCAAAGTGATATCTGGAAGCCCATAGAGGGCTATCGTGAAAAAGTAAATATCCTCAGATGAAATCTGGAAAAAAGCTTCCTAAGAAACTGCTTAGTGTTCTGTTAACTCATCTCACAGAGTTACATCTGTATTTCGTGGATCTCTTTGCTAGCCTTATTTCTGTGGAATCTGAGAGCAGATATTTCGGATCCCTTTGAAGACTATAGGTCCAAAGGAAATATCCTCCGATAACAAAGAGAAAGAAGCTTTCTGAGAAACTTCTTTGTGTTCTGTGTAATCATCTCACAGAGTTACAGCTTTCCCCTCAAGGAGCCTTTCGCTAAGACAGTTCTTGTGGAATTCGCAAAGTGATATTTGGAAACCCATAGAGGGCTATGGTGAAAAAGGAAATATCCTCAGATGAAATATGGAAAGAAGCTTTCTGAGAAACTGCTTAGGGTTCTGTTATTTAATCTCACAGAGTTACATCTGTATTTCGTGGAACTCTTTGCTAGCCTTATTTCTGTCGAATCTGAGAACAGATATTTCGGATCCCTTTGAAGACTATAGGGCCAAAGGAAATATCCTCCGATAACAAAGAGAAAGAAGCTTTCTGAGAAACTTCTTTGTGTTCTTTGAAATCATCTCACAGAGTTTCAGCTTTCCCCTCAAGGAGCCTTTCGCTAAGACAGTTCTTGGGGAATTGGCAAAGTGATATTTGGAAGCCCATAGAAGGCTATGGTGTAAAAGGAAATATTCTCAGATGAAATCTGGAAAGAAGCTTTCTGAGAAACTGCTTAGTTTTCTGTTAATTCATCTCACAGAGTTACATCTGTGTTTCGTGGATCTCTTTGCTAGCCTTATTTCTGTGGAATCAGAGAACAGATATTTCGGATCCCTTTGAAGACTATAGGGCCAAAGGAAATATCCTCCGATAACAAAGAGAAAGAAGCTTTCTGAGAAACTTCTTTGTGTTCTGTGAAATCATCTCACAGAGTTACAGCTTTTCCCTCAAGGAGCCTTTCGCTAAGACAGTTCTTGTGGAATTGGCAAAGTGATATTTGGAAGCCCTTAGAGGGCTATGGTGAAAAAGGAAATATCCTCAGATGAAATCTGGAAAGAAGCTTTCTGAGAAACTGCTTAGTGTTCTGTTAATTCATCTCACAGCGTTACATCTGTGTTTCGTGGATCTCTTGGCTAGCCTTATTTCTTTGGAATCTGAGAACAGATATTTCGGATCCCTTTGAAGACTATAGGACCAAAGGAAATATCCTCCGATAACAAAGAGAAAGAAGCTTTCTGAGAAACTTCTTTGTGTTCTGTGAAATCATCTCACAGAGTTACAGCTTTCCCCTCAAGGAGACTTTCGCTAAGACAGTTCTTGTGGAATTCGCAAAGTGATATTTGGAAACCCATAGAGGGCTATGGTGAAAAAGGAAATATCCTCAGATGAAATATGGAAAGAAGCTTTCTGAGAAACTGATTAGGGTTCTGTTATTTCATCTCACAGAGTTACATCTGTATTTCGTGGATCTCTTTGCTAGCCTTATTTCTGTCGAATCTGAGAACAGATATTTCGGATCCCTTTGAAGACTATAGGGCCAAAGGAAATATCCTCCGATAACAAAGAGAAAGAAGCTTTCTGAGAAACTTCTTTGTGTTCTGTGAAATCATCTCACAGAGTTACAGCTTTTCCCTCAAGGAGTCTTTCGCTAAGACAGTTCTTGTGGAATTGGCAAAGTGATATTTGGAAGCCCATAGAGGGCTATGGTGAAAAAGGAAATATCCTCAGATGAAATCTGGAAAGAAGCTTTCTGAGAAACTGCTTAGTGTTCTGTTAATTCATCTCACAGCGTTACATCTGTGTTTCGTGGATCTCTTGGCTAGCCTTATTTCTTTGGAATCTGAGAACAGATATTTCGGATCCCTTTGAAGACTATAGGGCCAAAGAAATATCCTCCGATAACAAAGAGAAAGAAACTTTCTGAGAAACTTCTTCGTGTTCTGTGAAATCATCTCACAGAGTTACAGCTTTCCCCTCAAGGAGCCTTTCGCTAAGACAGTTCTTGTGGAATTGGCAAAGTGATACTTGGAAGCCCATTGAGGGCTATGGTGAAAAAGGAAATATCCTCAGATGAAATATGGAAAGAAGCTTTCTGAGAAACTGCTTAGTGTTCTGTTAATTCATCTCACAGAGTTACATCTGTGTTTCGTGGGTCTCTTTCCTAGCCCTATTTCTGTGGAATCTGACAACAGATATTTCAGATCCCTTTGAAGACTATAGGGCCAAGAAAATATCCTCCGATAACAAAGAGAAAGAAGCTTTCTGAGTAACTTCTTTGTGTTCTTTGAAATCATCTCACAGAGTTACAGCTTTCCCCTCAAGGATCCTTTCACTAAGACAGTTCTTGTGGAATTGGCAAAGTGATATTTGGAAACCCTTAGAGGGCTATGGTGAAAAAGGAAATATCCTCAGATGAAATCTGGAAAGAAGCTTTCTGAGAAACTGCTTAGTGTTCTGTTAATTCATCTCACAGAGTTACATCTTTATTTCGTGGATCTCTTTGCTTGCCTTATTTCTGTGGAATCTGACAACACATATTTCGGATCCCTTTGAAGACCACAGGGTCAAAGGAAATATCCTACGATAACAAAGAGAAAGAAGCTTTATGAGAAACTTCTTTGTGTTCTGTGAAATCATCTCACAGAGTTACAGCTATCCCCTCAAGGAGCCTTTCGCTAAGACAGTTCTTGTGGAATTGGCAAAGTGATATTTGGAAGCCCCTAGAGGGCTATGGTGAAAAAGGAAACATCCTCAGATGAAATCTGGATAGAAGCTTTCTGAGAAAATGCTTAGTGTTCTGTTAATTCATCTCACAGCGTTACATCTCTGTTTCGTGGATCTCTTTGCTAGCCTTATTTCTGTGGAATCTGAGAACAGATATTTCGGATCCCTTTGAAGACTATAGGGCCAAAGGAAATATCCTCCGATAACAAAGAGAAAGAAGCTTTCTGAGAAACTTCTTTGTGTTCTGTGAAATCATCTCACAGAGTTACAGCTTTCCCCTCAAGGAGCCTTTCGCTAAGACAGTTCTTGTGGAATTGGCAAAGTGATATTTGGAAGCCCATAGAGGGCTATGGTGAAAAAGGAAATATCCTCAGATGAAATCTGGAAAGAAGCTTTCTGAGAAACTGCTTAGTTTTCTGTTAATTCATCTCACAGAGTTACATCTGTGTTTCGTGGATCTCTTTGCTAGCCTTATTTCTGTGGAATCTGAGAACAGATATTTCGGATCCCTTTGAAGACCACAGGGCCAAAGGAAATATCCTCCGATAACAAAGAGAAAGAAGCTTTATGAGAAACTTCTTTGTGTTCTGTGAAATCATGTCACAGAGTTACAGCTTTCCCCTCAAGGAGCCTTTCGCTAAGACAGTTCTTGTGGAATTGGCAAAGTGATATTTGGAAGCCCATAGAGGGCTACGGTGAAAAAGGAAATATCCTCAGATGAAATCTGGAAAGAAGCTTTCTGAGAAACTGCTTAGTGTTCTGTTAATTCATCTCACAGAGTTACATCTGTGTTTCGTGGATCTCTTTGCTAGCCTTATTTCTGTGGAATCAGAGAACAGATATTTCGGATCCCTTGGAAGACTATAGGGCCAAAAGAAATATCCTCCGATAACAAAGAGAAAGAAGCTTTCTGAGAAACTTCTTTGTGTTCTGTGAAATCATCTCACAGAGTTACAGCTTTCCCCTCCAGGAGCCTTTCGCTAAGACAGTTCTTGTGGAATTGGCAAAGTGATATCTGGAAGCCCATAGAGCGCTATCGTGAAAAAGTAAATATCCTCAGATGAAATCTGGAAAAAAGCTTCCTAAGAAACTGCTTAGTGTTCTGTTAACTCATCTCACAGAGTTACATCTGTATTTCGTGGATCTCTTTGCTAGCCTTATTTCTGTGGAATCTGAGAGCAGATATTTCGGATCCCTTTGAAGACTATAGGTCCAAAGGAAATATCCTCCGATAACAAAGAGAAAGAAGTTTTCTGAGAAACTTCTTTGTGTTCTGTGTAATCATCTCACAGAGTTACAGCTTTCCCATCAAGGAGCCTTTCGCTAAGACATTTCTTGTGGAATTAGCAAAGTGATATTTGGAAGCCCATAGAGGGCTATGGTGAAAAAGGAAATATCCTCAGATGAAATCTGGAAAGAAGCTTTCTGAGAAACTGCTTAGTGTTCTGTTAATTCATCTCACAGAGTTACATCTCTGTTTCGTGGATCTCTTTGCTAGCCTTGTTTCTGTGGAATCTGAGAACAGATATTTCGGATCCCTTTGAAGACTATAGGGCCAAAGGAAATATCCTCCGATAACAAAGAGAAAGAAGCTTTCTGAGAAACTTCTTTGTGTTCTGTGAAATCATCTCACAGAGTTATAGCTTTCCCCTCAAGGAGCCTTTCGCCAATACAGTTCTTCTGGGATTCGCAAAGTGATAACTGGAAGCCCATAGAGGGCTATCTTGAAAAAGGAAATATCCTCAAATGAAATCTGGAAAGAAGATTTCTGAGAAACTGCTTAGTGTTCTGTTAATTCATCTCACAGAGTTACATCTGAGTTTCGTGGATCTCTTTCCTAGCCCTATTTCTGTGGAATCTGACAACAGATATTTCAGATCCCTTTGAAGACTATAGAGCCAAGAAAATATCCTCCGATAACAAAGAGAAAGAAGCTTTCTGAGTAACTTCTTTGTGTTCTTTGAAATCATCTCACAGAGTTACAGCTTTCCCCTCAAGGATCCTTTCACTAAGACAGTTCTTGTGGAATTGGCAAAGTGATATTTGGAAACCCTTAGAGGGCTATGGTGAAAAAGGAAATATCCTCAGATGAAATCTGGAAAGAAGCTTTCTGAGAAACTGCTTAGTGTTCTGTTAATTCATCTCACAGAGTTACATCTTTATTTCGTGGATCTCTTTGCTTGCCTTATTTCTGTGGAATCTGACAACACATATTTCGGATCCATTTGAGGACTATAGGGCCAAAGGAAATATCCTCCGATAACAAAGAGAAAGAAGCTTTCTGAGAAACTTCTTTGTGTTCTGTGAAATCATCTCACAGAGTTACAGCTTTCCCCTCAAGGAGCCTTTCGCTAAGACAGTTCTTGTGGAATTGGCAAAGTGATATTTGGAAGCCCCTAGAGGGCTATGGTGAAAAAGGAAATATCCTCAGATGAAATATGGAAAGAAGCTTTCTGAGAAACTGCTTAGTGTTCTGTTAATTCATCTCACAGCGTTACATCTGTGTTTCGTGGATCTCTTTGCTAGCCTTAATTCTTTGGAATCGGAGAACACATATTTCGGATCCCTTTGAAGACTATAGGGCCAAAGGAAATATCCGCCGATAACAAAGAGAAAGAAGTTTTCTGAGAAACTTCTTTGTGTTCTGTGAAATCATCTCACAGAGTTACATCTTTCCCCTCAAGTAGCTTTTCGCTAAGACAGTTCTTGTGGAATTGGCAAAGTGATATTTGGAAGCCCATAGAGGGCTATGGTGAAAAAGGAAATATCCTCAGATGAAATCTGGAAAGAAGCTTTCTGAGAAACTGCTTAGTGTTCTGTTAATTCATCTCACAGAGTTACATCTGTATTTCCTGGATCTCTTTGCTAGCCTTATTTCTGTGGAATCTGAGAACAGATATTTCGGATCCCTTTGAAGACTATTGGGCCAAAGGAAATATCCTTCGATAACAAAGAGAAAGAAGCTTTCTGAGAAACTTCTTTGTGTTCTGTGAAATCATCTCACGGAGTTACAGCTTTCCCCTCAAGGAGCCTTTCGCTAAGACAGTTCTTGTGGAATTGGCAAAGTGATATTTGGAAGCCCATAGAAGGCTATGGTGAAAAAGGATATATCCTCAGATGAAATCTGGAAAGAAGCTTTCTGAGAAACTGCTTAGTGTTCTGTCAATTCATCTCACAGAGTTACCTCTGTATTTTGTGGATCTCTTTGCTAGCCTTATTTCTGTGGATCTGAAAACAGATATTTCCGATCCCTTTGAAGACTACAGGGACTAAGGAAATATCCTCCGATAACAAACAGAAAGAAGCTTTCTGAGAAACTTCTTTGTGTTCTGTGAAATCATCTCACTGAGTTACAGCTTTCCCCTCAAGGAGCCTTTGGCTAAGACAGTTCTTGTGGAATTGGTAAAGTGATATTTGGAAGCCCATAGAGGGCTATGGTGAAAAAGGAAATATCCTCAGATGAAATCTGGAAAGAAGGTTTCTGAGAAACTGCCTAGTGTTCTGTCAATTCATCTCACAGAGTTACCTCTGTATTTCGTGGATCTCTTTGCTAGCCTTATTTCTGTGGAATCTGAGAACAGATACTTCGGATCCCTTTGAACTATAGGGACTAAGCAAATATCCTCCGATAACAAAGAGAAAGAAGCTTTCAGAGAAACTTCTTTGTGTTCTGTGAAATCATCTCACAGATTTACAGCTTTACCCTCAAGGAGCCTTTCGCTAAGACAGTTCTTGTGGAATTGGCAAAGTGATATTTGGAAGCCCTTAGAGGGATATGTTGAAAAAGGAAATATCCTCAGATGAAATCTGGAAAGAAGCTTTCTGAGAAACTGCTTAGTGTTCTGTTAATTCATCTCACAGAGTTACATCTGTATTTCGTGCATCTCTTTGCTAACCTTATTTCTGTGGAATCTGAGAACAGATATTTCGTATCCCTTTGAAGACTATAGGGCTAAAGGAAATATAATCCGATAACAAAGAGAAAGAAGCTTTCTGAGAAACTTCTTTGTGTTCTTAGAAATCATCTCACAGAGTTACAGCTTTCCCCTGAAGGAACCTTTCGCTAAGACAGTTCTTGTGGAATTGGCAAAGTGATATTTGGAAGCCCATAGAGGGCTATGGTGATAAAGGGAATATCCTCAGATGAAATCTGGAAAGAAGCTTTCTGAGAAACTGCTTAGTGTTCTGTTAACTCATCTCACAGAGTTACATCTGTATTTCGTGGATCTCTTTGCTAGCCTTATTTCTGTGGAATCTGAGAGCAGATATTTCGGATCCCTTTGAAGACTATAGGGCCAAAGGAAATATCCTCCGATAACAAAAAGAAAGAAGCTTTCTGAGAAACTTCTTTGTGTTCTGTGTAATCATCTCACAGAGTTACAGCTTTACCATCAAGGATCCTTTCACTGAGACATTTCTTGTGGAATTGGCAAAGTGATACTTGGAAGCCCATTGAGGGCTATGGTGAAAAAGGAAATATCCTCAGATGAAATCTGGAAAGAAGCTTTCTGAGAAACTGCTTAGTGTTTTGTTAATTCATCTCACAGAGTTACATCTGTGTTTCGTGGGTCTCTTTCCTAGCCCTATTTCTGTGGAATCTGACAACAGATATTTCAGATCCCTTTGAAGACTATAGGGCCAAGAAAATATCCTCCGATAACAAAGAGAAAGAAGCTTTCTGAGTAACTTCTTTGTGTTCTTTGAAATCATCTCACAGAGTTACAGCTTTCCCCTCAAGGAGCCTTTCACTAAGACAGTTCTTGTGGAATTGGCAAAGTGATATTTGGAAACCCTTAGAGGGCTATGGTGAAAAAGGAAATATCCTCAGATGAAATCTGGAAAGAAGCTTTCTGAGAAACTGCTTAGTGTTCTGTTAATTCATCTCACAGAGTTACATCTTTATTTCGTGGATCTCTTTGCTTGCCTTATTTCTGTGGAATCTGACAACACATATTTCGGATCCCTTTGAAGACCACAGGGTCAAAGGAAATATCCTACGTTAACAAAGAGAAAGAAGCTTTATGAGAAACTTCTTTGTGTTCTGTGAAATCATCTCACAGAGTTACAGCTATCCCCTCAAGGAGCCTTTCGCTAAGACAGTTCTTGTGGAATTGGCAAAGTGATATTTGGAAGCCCCTAGAGGGCTATGGTGAAAAAGGAAACATCCTCAGATGAAATCTGGAAAGAAGCTTTCTGAGAAAATGCTTAGTGTTCTGTTAATTCATCTCACAGCGTTACATCTGTGTTTCGTGGATCTCTTTGCTAGCCTTATTTCTGTGGAATCTGAGAACAGATATTTCGGATCCCTTTGAAGACTATAGGGCCAAAGGAAATATCCTCCGATAACAAAGAGAAAGAAGCTTTCTGAGAAACTTCTTTGTGTTCTGTGAAATCATCTCACAGAGTTACAGCTTTCCCCTCAAGGAGTCTTTCGCTAAGACAGTTCTTGTGGAATTGGCAAAGTGATATTTGGAAGCCCATAGAGGGCTATGGTGAGAAAGGAAATATACTCAGATGAAATCTGGAAAGAAGCTTTCTGAGAAACTGCTTAGTGTTCTGTTAATTCATCTCACAGAGTTACATCTGTGTTTCGTGGATCTCTTTGCTAGCCTTATTTCTGTGGAATCTGAGAACAGATATTTCGGATCCCTTTGATGACCACAGGGCCAAAGGAAATATCCTCCGATAACAAAGAGAAAGAAGCTTTATGAGAAACTTCTTTGTGTTCTGTGAAATCATGTCACAGAGTTACAGCTTTCCCCTCAAGGAGCCTTTCGCTAAGACAGTTCTTGTGGAATTGGCAAAGTGATATTTGGAAGCCCATTGAGGGCTATGGTGAAAAAGGAAATATCCTCAGATGAAATCTGGAAAGAAGCTTTCTGAGAAACTGCTTAGTGTTCTGTTAATTCATCTCACAGAGTTACATCTGTGTTTCGTGGATCTCTTTGCTAGCCTTATTTCTGTGGAATCAGAGAACAGATATTTCGGATCCCTTTGAAGACTATAGGGCCAAAGGAAATATCCTCCGATAACAAAGAGAAAGAAGCTTTCTGAGAAACTTCTTTGTGTTCTGTGAAATCATCTCACAGAGTTACAGCTTTCCCCTCCAGGAGCCTTTCGCTAAGACAGTTCTTGTGGAATTGGCAAAGTGATATCTGGAAGCCCATAGAGGGCTATCGTGAAAAAGTAAATATCCTCAGATGAAATCTGGAAAAAAGCTTCCTAAGAAACTGCTTAGTGTTCTGTTAACTCATCTCACAGAGTTACATCTGTATTTCGTGGATCTCTTTGCTAGCCTTATTTCTGTGGAATCTGAGAGCAGATATTTCGGATCCCTTTGAAGACTATAGGTCCAAAGGAAATATCCTCCGATAACAAAGGGAAAGAAGCTTTCTGAGAAACTTCTTTGTGTTCTGTGTAATCATCTCACAGAGTTACAGCTTTCCCATCAAGGAGCCTTTCGCTAAGACATTTCTTGTGGAATTGGCAAAGTGATATTTGGAAGCCCATAGAGGGCTATGGTGAAAAAGGAAATATCCTCAGATGAAATCTGGAATGAAGATTTCTGAGAAACTGCTTAGTGTTCTGTTAATTCATCTCACAGAGTTACATCTGAGTTTCGTGGATCTCTTTCCTAGCCCTATTTCTGTGGAATCTGACAACAGATATTTCAGATCCCTTTGAAGACTATAGGGCCAAGAAAATATCCTCCGATAACAAAGAGAAAGAAGCTTTCTGAGTAACTTCTTTGTGTTCTTTGAAATCATCTCACAGAGTTACAGCTTTCCCCTCAAGGATCCTTTCACTAAGACAGTTCTTGTGGAATTGGCAAAGTGATATTTGGAAACCCTTAGAGGGCTATGGTGAAAAAGGAAATATCCTCAGATGAAATCTGGAAAGAAGCTTTCTGAGAAACTGCTTAGTGTTCTGTTAATTCATCTCACAGAGTTACATCTTTATTTCGTGGATCTCTTTGCTTGCCTTATTTCTGTGGAATCTGACAACACATATTTCGGATCCCTTTGAAGACCACAGGGTCAAAGGAAATATCCTACGATAACAAAGAGAAAGAAGCTTTATGAGAAACTTCTTTGTGTTCTGTGAAATCATCTCACAGAGTTACAGCTATCCCCTCAAGGAGCCTTTCGCTAAGACAGTTCTTGTGGAATTGGCAAAGTGATATTTGGAAGCCCATAGAGGGCTATGGTGAAAAAGGAAATATCCTCAGATGAAATCTGGAAAGAAGCTTTCTGAGAAACTGCCTAGTGTTCTGTCAATTCATCTCACAGAGTTACCTCTGTATTTCGTGGATCTCTTTGCTAGCCTTATTTCTGTGGAATCTGAGAACAGATACTTCGGATCCCTTTGAAGACTATAGGGACTAAGCAAATATCCTCCGATAACAAAGAGAAAGAAGCTTTCAGAGAAACTTCTTTGTGTTCTGTGAAATCATCTCACAGATTTACAGCTTTACCCTCAAGGAGCCTTTCGCTAAGACAGTTCTTGTGGAATTGGCAAAGTGATATTTGGAAGCCCATAGAGGGATATGTTGAAAAAGGAAATATCCTCAGATGAAATCTGGAAAGAAGCTTTCTGAGAAACTGCTTAGTGTTCTGTTAATTCATCTCACAGAGTTACATCTGTATTTCGTGCATCTCTTTGCTAACCTTATTTCTGTGGAATCTGAGAACAGATATTTCGTATCCCTTTGAAGACTATAGGGCCAAGGAAATATAATCCGATAACAAAGAGAAAGAAGCTTTCTGAGAAACTTCTTTGTGTTCTGTGAAATCATCTCACAGAGTTACAGCTTTCCCCTGAAGGAACCTTTCGCTAAGACAGTTCTTGTGGAATTGGCAAAGTGATATTTGGAAGCCCATAGAGGGCTATGGTGATAAAGGGAATATCCTCAGATGAAATCTGGAAAGAAGCTTTCTGAGAAACTGCTTAGTGTTCTGTTAACTCATCTCACAGAGTTACATCTGTATTTCGTGGATCTCTTTGCTAGCCTTATTTCTGTGGAATCTGAGAGCAGATATTTCGGATCCCTTTGAAGACTATAGGGCCAAAGGAAATATCCTCCGATAACAAAAAGAAAGAAGCTTTCTGAGAAACTTCTTTGTGTTCTGTGTAATCATCTCACAGAGTTACAGCTTTCCCATCAAGGATCCTTTCACTGAGACATTTCTTGTGGAATTGGCAAAGTGATACTTGGAAGCCCATTGAGGGCTATGGTGAAAAAGGAAATATCCTCAGATGAAATATGGAAAGAAGCTTTCTGAGAAACTGCTTAGTGTTCTGTTAATTCATCTCACAGAGTTACATCTAAGTCTCCTGGATCTCTTTGCTAGCTTTATTTCTGTGGAATCTGAGAACAGATAATTCGGATCCCTTTGAAGACTATCGGGCCAAAGGATATATCCTCCGATAACAAAGAGAAAGAAGCTTTCTGAGAAACTTCTTTGTGTTCTGTGAAATCATCTCACAGAGTTACAGGTTTCCCCTCAAGGAGCCTTTCGCTAAGACAGTTCTTGGGGAATTGGCAAAGTGATATTTGGAAGCCCATAGAAGGCTATGGTGAAAAAGGAAATATCCTCAGATGAAATCTGGAAAGAAGATTTCGGAGAAACTGTTTAGTTTTCTGTTAATTCATCTCACAGAGTTACATCTGTATTTCGTGGATCTCTTTGCTAGCCTTATTTCTGTGGAATCAGAGAACAGATATTTCGGATCCCTTTGAAGACTATAGGGCCAAAGGAAATATCCTCCGATAACAAAGAGAAAGAAGCTTTCTGAGAAACTTCTTTGTGTTCTGTGAAATCATCTCACAGAGTTACAGCTTTTCCCTCAAGGAGCCTTTCGCTAAGACAGTTCTTGTGGAATTGGCAAAGTGATATTTGGAAGCCCCTAGAGGGCTATGGTGAAAAAGGAAACATCCTCAGATGAAATCTGGAAAGAAGCTTTCTGAGAAACTGCTTAGTGTTCTGTTAATTCATCTCACAGCGTTACATCTGTGTTTCGTGGATCTCTTTGCTAGCCTTATTTCTGTGGAATCTGAGAACAGATATTTCGGATCCCTTTGAAGACTATAGGGCCAAAGGAAATATCCTCCGATAACAAAGAGAAAGAAGCTCTCTGAGAAACTTCTTTGTGTTCTGTGAAATCATCTCACAGAGTTACAGCTTTCCCCTCAAGGAGCCTTTCGCTAAGACAGTTCTTGTGGAATTGGCAAAGTGATATTTGGAAGCCCCTAGAGGGCTATGGTGAAAAAGGAAATATCCTCAGATGAAATCTGGAAAGAAGCTTTCTGAGAAACTGCTTAGTGTTCTCTCAATTCATCTCACAGAGTTACCTCTGTATTTCGTGGATGTCTTTGCTAGCCTTATTTCTGTGGAATCTGAGAACAGATATTTCGGATCCCTTTGAAGACTATAGGTCCAAAGGAAATATCCTCCGATAACAAAGAGAAAGAAGCTTTCTGAGAAACTTCTTTGTGTTCTGTGAAATGATCTCACAGAGTTACAGCTTTCCCCTCAAGGAGCCTTTCGCTAAGACAGTTCTTGTGGAATTGGCAAAGTGATATTAGGAAGCCCTTAGAGGGCTATGGTGAAAAAGGAAATATCCTCAGATGAAATATGGAAAGAAGCTTTCTGAGAAACTGCTTAGTGTTCTGTTAATTCATCTCACAGAGTTCCATCTGTGTTTCATGGATCTCTTTGCTGGCCTTATTTCTGAGGAATCTGAGAACAGATGTTTCGGATCCCTTTGAAGACTCTAGGGCCAAAGGAAATATCCTCCGATAACAAAGAGAAAGAAGCTTTCTGAGAAACTTCTTTGTGTTCTGTGTAATCATCTCACAGAGTTACAGCTTTCCCCTCAAGGAGCCTTTCGCTAAGACAGTTCTTGTGGAATTCGCAAAGTGATATTTGGAAACCCATAGAGGGCTATGGTGAAAAAGGAAATATCCTCAGATGAAATATGGAAAGAAGCTTTCTGAGAAACTGCTTAGGGTTCTGTTATTTAATCTTACAGAGTTACATCTGTATTTCGTGGAACTCTTTGCTAGCCTTATTTCTGTCGAATCTGAGAACAGATATTTCGGATCCCTTTGAAGACTATAGGGCCAAAGGAAATATCCTCCGATAACAAAGAGAAAGAAGCTTTCTGAGAAACTTCTTTGTGTTCTTTGAAATCATCTCACAGAGTTTCAGCTTTCCCCTCAAGGAGCCTTTCGCTAAGACAGTTCTTGGGGAATTGGCAAAGTGATATTTGGAAGCCCATAGAAGGCTATGGTGTAAAAGGAAATATTCTCAGATGAAATCTGGAAAGAAGCTTTCTGAGAAACTGCTTAGTTTTCTGTTAATTCATCTCACAGAGTTACATCTGTGTTTCGTGGATCTCTTTGCTAGCCTTATTTCTGTGGAATCAGAGAACAGATATTTCGGATCCCTTTGAAGACTATAGGGCCAAAGGAAATATCCTCCGATAACAAAGAGAAAGAAGCTTTCTGAGAAACTTCTTTGTGTTCTGTGAAATCATCTCACAGAGTTACAGCTTTTCCCTCAAGGAGCCTTTCGCTAAGACAGTTCTTGTGGAATTGGCAAAGTGATATTTGGAAGCCCATAGAGGGCTATGGTGAAAAAGGAAATATCCTCAGATGAAATCTGGAAAGAAGCTTTCTGAGAAACTGCTTAGTTTTCTGTTAATTCATCTCACAGAGTTACATCTGTGTTTCGTGGATCTCTTTGCTAGCCTTATTTCTGTGGAATCAGAGAACAGATATTTCGGATCCCTTTGAAGACTATAGGGCCAAAGGAAATATCCTCCGATAACAAAGAGAAAGAAGCTTTCTGAGAAACTTCTTTGTGTTCTGTGAAATCATCTCACAGAGTTACAGCTTTTCCCTCAAGGAGCCTTTCGCTAAGACAGTTCTTGTGGAATTGGCAAAGTGATATTTGGAAGCCCATAGAGGGCTATGGTGAAAAAGGAAATATCCTCAGATGAAATCTGGAAAGAAGCTTTCTGAGAAACTGCTTAGTGTTCTGTTAATTCATCTCACAGCGTTACATCTGTGTTTCGTGGATCTCTTGGCTAGCCTTATTTCTTTGGAATCTGAGAACAGATATTTCGGATCCCTTTGAAGACTATAGGACCAAAGGAAATATCCTCCGATAACAAAGAGAAAGAAGCTTTCTGAGAAACTTCTTTGTGTTCTGTGAAATCATCTCACAGAGTTACAGCTTTCCCCTCAAGGAGCCTTTCGCTAAGACAGTTCTTGTGGAATTGGCAAAGTGATATTTGGAAGCCCATAGAGGGCTATGGTGAAAAAGGAAATATCCTCAGATGAAATCTGGAAAGAAGCTTTCTGAGAAACTGCTTAGTGTTCTGTTAATTCATCTCACAGCGTTACATCTGTGTTTCGTGGATCTCTTGGCTAGCCTTATTTCTTTGGAATCTGAGAACAGATATTTCGGATCCCTTTGAAGACTATAGGGCCAAAGGAAATATCCTCCGATAACAAAGAGAAAGAAGCTTTCTGAGAAACTTCTTCGTGTTCTGTGAAATCATCTCACAGAGTTACAGCTTTCCCCTCAAGGAGCCTTTCGCTAAGACAGTTCTTGTGGAATTGGCAAAGTGATACTTGGAAGCCCATTGAGGGCTATGGTGAAAAAGGAAATATCCTCAGATGAAATATGGAAAGAAGCTTTCTGAGAAACTGCTTAGTGTTCTGTTAATTCATCTCACAGAGTTACATCTGTGTTTCGTGGGTCTCTTTCCTAGCCCTATTTCTGTGGAATCTGACAACAGATATTTCAGATCCCTTTGAAGACTATAGGGCCAAGAAAATATCCTCCGATAACAAAGAGAAAGAAGCTTTCTGAGTAACTTCTTTGTGTTCTTTGAAATCATCTCACAGAGTTACAGCTTTCCCCTCAAGGATCCTTTCACTAAGACAGTTCTTGTGGAATTGGCAAAGTGATATTTGGAAACCCTTAGAGGGCTATGGTGAAAAAGGAAATATCCTCAGATGAAATCTGGAAAGAAGCTTTCTGAGAAACTGCTTAGTGTTCTGTTAATTCATCTCACAGAGTTACATCTTTATTTCGTGGATCTCTTTGCTTGCCTTATTTCTGTGGAATCTGACAACACATATTTCGGATCCCTTTGAAGACCACAGGGTCAAAGGAAATATCCTACGATAACAAAGAGAAAGAAGCTTTATGAGAAACTTCTTTGTGTTCTGTGAAATTATCTCACAGAGTTACAACTTTCCACTAAAGAAGACTTTCACTAAGACAGTTCTTGTGGAATTGGCAAAGTGATATTTTGAAGCCCATAGAGGGCTATAGTGAAAAAGGAAATATACACAGTTGAAATCTGGAAAGAAGCTTTCTGAGAAACTGCTTAGTGTTCTGTTAATTAACTTCACAGAGTTACATCTGTATTTCGTGGATCTCTTTGCTAATCTTATTTCTGTGGTATCTGAGAACAGATATTTCGGATCCCTTTGAAGACTACAGGGCCAAAGTATATATCCTCCGATAACAAAGAGAAAGAAGCTTTCTGAGAAACTTCTTTGTGTTCTGTGAAATCATCTCACAGAGTTACAGCTTACTGCACAAGAAGCCTTTCGCTAAGACAGTTCTTGTGGAATTGGCAAAGTGATATTTTGAAGCCCATAGAGGGCTATGGAGAAAAAGGAAATATCCTCAGATGAAACCTGTAAAGAAGCTTTCTGAGAAACTGCTTAGTGTTCTGTTAATTCATCTCACAGTGTTACATCTGTATTTCGTGCATCTCTTTGCTAACCTTATTTCTGTGGAATCTGAGAACAAATATTTCGTATCCCTTTGAAGACTATAGGGCCAAAGGAAATATAAGCCGATAACAAAGAGAAAGAAGCTTTCTGAGAAACTTCTTTGTGTTCTGTGAAATCATCTCACAGAGTTACAGCTTTCCCCTGAAGGAACCTTTCGCTAAGACAGTTCTTGTGGAATTGGCTAAGTGATATTTGGAAGCCCATAGAGGGCAATGGTGAAAAATGGAATATCCTCACATGAAATCTGGAAAGAAACTTTCTGAGAAACTGCTTTGTGTTCTGTTAATTCATCTCAACGATTTACATCTGTATTTCGTGGATCTCTTTGCTAGCCTTATTTCTGTGGAATCTGAGAACAGATATTACGGATCCCTTTGAAGACTATGGGGCCAAAGGAAATATCCTCCGATAACAAAAAGACAGAAGCTTTCTGAGAAACTTCTTTGTGTTCTGTGAAATCATCTCACAGAGTTACAGCTTTCCCCTCCAGGAGCCTTTCGCTAAGACAGTTCTTGTGGAATTGGCAAAGTGATATTTGGAAGCCCATAGAGGGCTATGGTGAAAAAGGAAATATCCTCAGATGAAATCTGGAAAGAAGCTTTCTGAGAAACTGCTTAGTGTTATGTTAATTCATCTCACAGAGTTACATCTGAGTTTCGTGGATCTCTTTGCTAGCCTTGTTTCTGTGGAATCTGAGAACAGATATTTCGGATCCCTTTGAAGACTATAGGGCCAAAGGAAATATCCTCCGATAACAAAGAGAAAGAAGCTTTCTGAGAAACTTCTTTGTGTTCTGTGAAATCATCTCACAGAGTTACAGCTTTCCCCTCAAGGAGCCTTTCGCCAATACAGTTCTTCTGGAATTCGCAAAGTGATAACTGGAAGCCCATAGAGGGCTATCTTGAAAAAGGAAATATCCTCAGATGAAATCTGGAAAGAAGATTTCTGAGAAACTGTTTAGTGTTCTGTTAATTCATCTCACAGAGTTACATCTGAGTTTCGTGGATCTCTTTGCTAGCCTTATTTCTGTGGATTCTGACAACAGATATTTCAGATCCCTTTGAAGACTATTGGGCCAAGAAAATATCCTCCGATAACAAAGAGAAAGAAGCTTTCTGAGTAACTTCTTTGTGTTCTTTGAAATCATCTCACAGAGTTACAACTTTCCTCTCAAGGATCCTTTCACTAAGACAGTTCTTGTGGATATGGCAAAGTGATATTTGGAAACCCATAGAGGGCTATGGTGAAAAAGGAAATATCCTCAGATGAAATCTGGAAAGAAGCTTTCTGAGAAACTGATTAGTGTTCTGTTAATTCATCTCACAGAGTTACATCTGTATTTCGTGGATCTCTTTGATAGCCTTATTTCTGTGGAATCTCACAACACATATTTCGGATCCCTTTGAAGACCACAGGGCCAAAGGAAATATCCTCCGATAACAAAGAGAAAGAAGCTTTATGAGAAACTTCCCTGTGTTCTGTGAAATCATCTCACAGAGTTACAGCTTTCCCCTCAAGGAGCCTTTCGCTAAGACAGTTCTTGTGGAATTGGCAAAGTGATATTTGGAAGCCCATAGAGGGCTATGGTGAAAAAGGAAATATCCTCAGATGCAATTTGGAAAGAAGCTTTCTGAGAAACTGCTTAGTGTTTTGTTAATTCATCTCACAGAGTTACATCTGTGTTTCGTGGATCTCTTTGCTGGCTTTATTTCTGAGGAATCTGAGAAAAGATAATTCGGATCCCTTTGAAGACTATAGGGCCAAAGGAAATATCCTCCGATAACAAAGAGAAAGAAGCTTTCTGAGAAACTTCTTTGTGTTCTGTGAAATCATCTCACAGAGTTACAGCTTTTCCCTCAAGGAGCCTTTCGCTAAGACAGTTCTTGTGGAATTGGCAAAGTGATATTTGGAAGCCCCTAGAGGGCTATGGTGAAAAAGGAAACATCCTCAGATGAAATCTGGAAAGAACCTTTCTGAGAAACTGCTTAGTGTTCTGTTAATTCATCTCACAGCGTTACATATGTGTTTCGTGGATCTCGTTGCTAGCCTTATTTCTTTGGAATCTGAGAACAGATATTTCGGATCCCTTTGAAGACTATAGGGCCAAAGGAAATATCCTCCGATAACAAAGAGAAAGAAGCTTTCTGAGAAACTTCTTTGTGTTCTGTGAAATCATCTCACAGAGTTACAGCTTTCCACTCAAGGAGCCTTTCGCTAAGACAGTTCTTGTGGAATTGGCAAAGTGATATTTGGAAGCCCATAGAGGGCTATGGTGAAAAAGGAAATATCCTCAGATGAAATCTGGAAAGAAGCTTTCTGAGAAACTGCTTAGTGTTCTGGTAATTCATCTCACAGAGTTACATCTGTATTTCATGGATCTCTTTTCTAGCCTTTTTTCTGTGGAATCTGACAACAGATATTTCGGATCCCTTTGAAGAATATAGGGAAAAGGGGAATATCCTACGATAACAAAGAGAAAGAATCTTTCTGAGAAACTTCTTTGTGTTCTGTGAAATCATCTCACAGAGTTACAGCTTTCCCCTCCAGGAGCCTTTCGCTAAGACATTTCTTGTGGAATTGGCAAAGTGATATTTGGAAGCCCATAGAGGGCTATGGTGAAAAAGGAAATATCCTCAGATGAAATCTGGAAAGAAGCTTTCTGAGAAACTGCTTAGTGTTATGTTAATTCATCTCACAGAGTTACATCTGAGTTTCGTGGATCTCTTTGCTAGCCTTGTTTCTGTGGAATCTGAGAAGAGATATTTCGGATCCCTTTGAAGACTATAGGGCCAAAGGAAATATCCTCCGATAACAAAGAGAAAGAAGCTTTCTGAGAAACTTCTTTGTGTTCTGTGAAATCATCTCACAGAGTTACAGCTTTCCCCTCAAGGAGCCTTTCGCCAATACAGTTCTTCTGGAATTCGCAAAGTGATAACTGGAAGCCCATAGAGGGCTATCTTGAAAAAGGAAATATCCTCAGATGAAATCTGGAAAGAAGATTTCTGAGAAACTGTTTAGTGTTCTGTTAATTCATCTCACAGAGTTACATCTGAGTTTCGTGGATCTCTTTGCTAGCCTTATTTCTGTGGATTCTGACAACAGATATTTCAGATCCCTTTGAAGACTATTGGGCCAAGAAAATATCCTCCGATAACAAAGAGAAAGAAGCTTTCTGAGTAACATCTTTGTGTTCTTTGAAATCATCTCACAGAGTTACAACTTTCCTCTCAAGGATCCTTTCACTAAGACAGTTCTTGTGGATATGGCAAAGTGATATTTGGAAACCCATAGAGGGCTATGGTGAAAAAGGAAATATCCTCAGATGAAATCTGGAAAGAAGCTTTCTGAGAAACTGATTAGTGTTCTGTTAATTCATCTCACAGAGTTACATCTGTATTTCGTGGATCTCTTTGATAGCCTTATTTCTGTGGAATCTGACAACACATATTTCGGATCCCTTTGAAGACCACAGGGCCAAAGGAAATATCCTCCGATAACAAAGAGAAAGAAGCTTTATGAGAAACTTCCCTGTGTTCTGTGAAATCATCTCACAGAGTTACAGCTTTCCCCTCAAGGAGCCTTTCGCTAAGACAGTTCTTGTGGAATTGGCAAAGTGATATTTGGAAGCCCATAGAGGGCTATGGTGAAAAAGGAAATATCCTCAGATGCAATTTGGAAAGAAGCTTTCTGAGAAACTGCTTAGTGTTTTGTTAATTCATCTCACAGAGTTACATCTGTGTTTCGTGGATCTCTTTGCTGGCTTTATTTCTGAGGAATCTGAGAACAGATAATTCGGATCCCTTTGAAGACTATAGGGCCAAAGGAAATATCCTCCGATAACAAAGAGAAAGAAGCTTTCTGAGAAACTTCTTTGTGTTCTGTGAAATCATCTCACAGAGTTACAGCTTTTCCCTCAAGGAGCCTTTCGCTAAGACAGTTCTTGTGGAATTGGCAAAGTGATATTTGGAAGCCCCTAGAGGGCTATGGTGAAAAAGGAAACATCCTCAGATGAAATCTGGAAAGAACCTTTCTGAGAAACTGCTTAGTGTTCTGTTAATTCATCTCACAGCGTTACATATGTGTTTCGTGGATCTCTTTGCTAGCCTTATTTCTTTGGAATCTGAGAACAGATATTTCGGATCCCATTGAAGACTATAGGGCCAAAGGAAATATCCTCCGATAACAAAGAGAAAGAAGCTTTCTGAGAAACTTCTTTGTGTTCTGTGAAATCATCTCACAGAGTTACAGCTTTCCACTCAAGGAGCCTTTCGCTAAGACAGTTCTTGTGGAATTGGCAAAGTGATATTTGGAAGCCCATAGAGGGCTATGGTGAAAAAGGAAATATCCTCAGATGAAATCTGGAAAGAAGCTTTCTGAGAAACTGCTTAGTGTTCTGGTAATTCATCTCACAGAGTTACATCTGTGTTTCGTGGATCTCTTTGCTAGCCTTATTTCTGAGGAATCTGAGAACAGATATTTCGGATCCCTTTGAAGACTATAGGGCCAAAGGAAATATCCTCCGATAACAAAGAGAGAGAAGCTTTCTGAGAAACTTCTTTGTGTTCTTTGAAATCATCTCACAGAGTTACAGCTTTCCCCTCAAGGAGCCTTTCGCTAAGACAGTTCTTGGGGAATTGGCAAAGTGATATTTGGAAGCCCATAGAAGGCTATGGTGTAAAAGGAAATATTCTCAGATGAAATCTGGAAAGGAGCTTTCTGAGAAACTGCTTAGTTTTATGTTAATTCATCTCACAGAGTTACATCTGTGTTTCGTGGACGTCTTTGCTATCCTTATTTCTGAGGAATCTGAGAACAGATATTTCGGATCCCTTTGAAGTCTATAGGGCCAAAGGAAATATCCGCCGAAAACAAAGAGAAAGAAGCTTTCTGAGAAATTTCCTTGTGTTCTGTGAAATCATATCACAGAGTTACAGCTTTCCCCTCAAGAAGACTTTCGCTAAGACAGTTCTTGTGGAATTGGAAAAGTGATATTTGGAAGCACATAGAGGGCTATGGTGAAAAAGGAAATATCCTCAGATGCAATCTGGAAAGAAGCTTTCTGAGAAACTGCTTAGTGTTTTGTTAATTCATCTCACAGAGTTACATCTGTGTTTCGTGGATCTCTTTGCTGGCTTTATTTGTGAGGAATCTGAGAACAGATAATTCGGATCCCTTTGAAGACTATAGGGCCAAAGGAAATATCCTGCGATAACAAAGAGAAAGAAGCTTTCTGAGAAACTTCTTTGTGTTCTGTGAAATCATCTCACAGAGTTACAGCTTTCCCCTCAAGGAGCCTTTCGTTAAGACAGTTCTTGGGGAATTGGCAAAGTGATATTTGGAAGCCCATAGAAGGCTATGGTGAAAAAGGAAATATCCTCAGATGAAATCTGGAAAGAAGCTTTCTGAGAAACTGCTTAGTTTTCTGTTAATTCATCTCACAGAGTTACATCTGTGTTTCGTGGATCTCTTTGCTAGCCTTATTTCTGTGGAATCAGAGAACGGATATTTCGGATCCCTTTAAAGACTATAAGGCAAGGAAATATCCTCCGATAACAAAGAGAAAGAAGCTTTCTGAGAAACTTCTTTGTGTTCTGTGAAATCATCTCACAGAGTTACAGCTTTCCCCTCAAGGAGCCTTTCGCCAATACAGTTCTTCTGGAATTCGCAAAGTGATAACTGGAAGCCCATAGAGGGCTATCTTGAAAAAGGAATTATCCTCAGATGAAATCTGGAAAGAAGATTTCTGAGAAACTGCTTCGTGTTCTGTTAATTCTACTCACAGAGTTACATCTGAGTTTCGTGGATCTCTTTGCTAGCCTTATTTCTGTGGAATCTGAGAACAGATATTTCGGATCCCTTTGATGACTATAGGGCCAAGAAAATATCCACCGATAACAAAGAGAAAGAAGCTTTATGAGAAACTTCTTTGTGTTCTGTGAAATCATCCCACAGAGTTACAGCTTTCCCCTCAAGGAGCCTTTCGCTAAGACAGTTCTTGTGGAATTGGCAAAGTGATATTTGGAAGCCCATAGAGGGCTATGGTGAAAAAGGAAATATCCTCAGATGAAATCTGGAAAGAAGCTTTCTGAGAAACTGCTTAGTGTTCTATTAATTCATCTCACAGAGTTACATCTGTGTTTCGTGGATCTCTTTGCTAGACTTATTTCTGAGGAATCTGAGAACAGATATTTCGGATCCCTTTGAAGACTATAGGGCCAAAGGAAATATCCGCCGATAACAAAGAGAAAGAAGCTTTCTGAGAAACTTCCTTGTGTTCTGTGAAATCATCTCACAGAGTTACAGCTTTCCCCTCAAGAAGACTTTGGCTAAGACAGTTCTTGTGGAATTGGCAAAGTGATATTTGGAAGCCCCTAGAGGGCTATGGTGAAAAAGGAAATATCCTCAGTTGCAATCTGGAAAGAAGCTTTCTGAGAACCTGCTTAGTGTTTTGTTAATTCATCTCACAGAGTTACATCTGTGTTTCGTGGATCTCTTTGCTGGCCTTATTTCTGAGGAATCTGAGAAGAGATAATTCGGATCCCTTTGAAGACTATAGGGCCAAAGGAAATATCCTCCGATAACAAAGCGAAAGAAGCTTTCTGAGAAATTTCTTTGTGTTCTGTGAAATCATCTCACAGAGTTACAGCTTTTCCCTCAAGGAGCCTTTCGCTAAGACAGTTCTTGTGGAATTGGCAAAGTGATATTTGGAAGCCCCTAGAGGGCTATGGTGAAAAAGGAAACATCCTCAGATGAAATCTGGAAAGACGCTTTCTGAGAAACTGCTTAGTGTTCTGTTAATTCATCTCACAGCGTTACATCTGTGTTTCGTGTATCTCTTTGCTAGCCTTATTTCTTTGGAATCTTAGAACAGATATTTCGGATCCCTTTGAAGACTATAGGGCCAAAGGAAATATCCTCCGATAACAAAGAGAAAGAAGCTTTCTGAGAAACTTCTTTGTGTTCTGTGAAATCACGTCAGAGAGTTACAGCTTTCCCCTCAAGGTGCCTTTCGCTAAGACAGTTCTTGTGGAATTGGCAAAGTGATATTTGGAAGCCCATAGAGGGCTATGGTTAAAAAGGAAATATCCTCAGATGAAATCTGGAAAGAAGCTTTCTGAGAAACTTCTTTGTGTTCTGTGATATCATCTCACAGAGTTACAGCTTTCCCCTCAAGGAGCCTTTCGCCAATACAGTTCTTCTGGAATTCGCAAAGTGATAACTGGAAGCCCATAGAGGGCTACCTTGAAAAAGGAAATATCCTCAGATGAAATCTGGAAAGAAGCTTTCTGAGAAACTGCTTAGTGTTCTGTTAATTCATCTCACAGAGTTACATCTGTGTTTCATGGATCTCTTTGCTTGCCTTATTTCTGTGGAATCTGAGAACAGATATTTCGGATCCCTTTGAAGACTATAGGGCCAAAGGAAATATCCTCCGATAACAAAGCGAGAGAAATTTTCTGAGAAACTTCTTTGTGTTCTCTGAAATCATCTCACAGAGTTACAGCTTTCCCCTCAAGGAGCGGTTCGCTAAGACAGTTCTTGTGGAATTGGCAAAGTGATATTTGGAAGCCCATAGAGGGCTATGGTGAAAAAGGAAATATCCTCAGATGAAATCTGGAAAGAAGCTTTCTGAGAAACTGCTTAGTGTTCTATTAATTCATCTCACAGAGTTACATCTGTGTTTCGTGGATCTCTTTGCTAGCCTTATTTCTGTGGAATCTGAGAACAGATATTTCGGATCCCTTTGAACACTATAGGGCCAAAGGAAATATCCTCCGATAACAAAGAGAAAGAAGCTTTCTGAGAAACTTCCTTGTGTTCTGTGAAATCATCTCACAGAGTTACAGCTTTCCCCTCAAGGAGACTTTCGCTAAGACAGTTCTTGTGGAATTGGCAAAGTGATATTTGGAAGCACATAGAGGGCTATGGTGAAAAAGGAAATATCCTCAGATGCAATCTGGAAAGAAGCTTTCTGAGAAACTGCTTAGTGTTTTGTTAATTCATCTCACAGAGTTACATCTGTGTTTCGTGGATCTCTTTGCTGGCTTTATTTCTGAGGAATCTGAGAACAGATAATTCGGATCCCTTTGAAGACTATAGGGCCAAAGGAAATATCCTCCGATAACAAAGAGAAAGAAGCTTTCTGAGAAACTTCTTTGTGTTCTGTGAAATCATCTCACAGAGTTACAGCTTTCCCCTCAAGGAGCCTTTCGCTAAGACAGTTCTTGTGGAATTGGCAAAGTGATATTTGGAAGCCCTTAGAGGGCTATGTTGAAAAAGGAAATATCCTCAGATGAAATCTGGAAAGAAGCTTTCTGAGAAACTGCTTAGTGTTCTGTTAATTCATCTCACAGCGTTACATCTGTATTTCGTGCATCTCTTTGCTAACCTTATTTCTGTGTAATCTGAGAACAGATATTTCGTATCCCTTTGAAGACTATAGGGCCAAAGGAAATATCCTCCGATAACAAAGAGAAAGAAGCTTTCTGAGAAACTTCTTTGTGTTCTGTGAAATCATCTCACAGAGTTACAGCTTTCCCCTGAAGGAACCTTTCGCTAAGACAGTTCTTGTGGAATTGGCAAAGTGATATTAGGAAGCCCATAGAGGGCTATGGTGAAAAAGGGAATATCCTCAGATGAAATCTGGAAAGAAGCTTTCTGAGAAACTGCTTAGTGTTCTGTTAATTCATCTCAAAGATTTACATCTGTATTTCGTGGATCTCTTTGCTAGCCTTATTTCTGTGGAATCTGACAACAGATATTTCGGATCCCTTTGAAGACTATGGGGCCAAAGGAAATATCCTCCGATAACAAAAAACAGAAGCTTTCTGAGAAACTTCTTTGTGTTCTGTGAAATCATCTCACAGAGTTACAGCTTTCCCCTCCAGGAGCCTTTCGCTAAGACAGTTCTTGTGGAATTGGAAAAGTGATATCTGGAAGCCCATAGAGGGCTATCGTGAAAAATAAATATCCTCAGATGAAATCTGGAAAAAAGCTTCCTAAGAAACTGATTAGTGTTCTGTTAACTCATCTCACAGAGTTACATCTGTATTTCGTGGATCTCTTTGCTAGCCTTATTTCTGTGGAATCTGAGAGCAGATATTTCGGATCCCTTTGAAGACTCTAGGGCCAAAGGAAATATCCTCCGGTAACAAAGAGAAAGAAGCTTTCTGAAAAACTTCTTTGTGTTCTGTGAAATCATCTCACAGAGTTACAGCTTTCCCCTCAAGGAGCCTTTCGCCAATACAGTTCTTCTGGAATTCGCAAAGTGATAACTGGAAGCCCATAGAGGGCTATCTTGAAAAAGGAAATATCCTCTGATGAAATCTGGAAAGAAGATTTCTGAGAAACTGCTTCGTGTTCTGTTAATTCTACTCACGGAGTTACATCTGAGTTTCGTGGATCTCTTTGCTAGCCTTATTTCTGTGGAATCTGAGAACAGATATTTCGGATCCCCTGAAGACTATAGGGCCAAGAAAATATCCACCGATAACAAAGAGAAAGAAGCTTTATGAGAAACTTCTTTGTGTTCTGTGAAATCATCACACAGAGTTACAGCTATCCCCTCAAGGAGCCTTTCGCTAAGACAGTTCTTGTGGAATTGGCAAAGTGATATTTGGAAGCCCATAGAGGGCTAGGGTGAAAAAGGAAATATCCTCAGATGAAATCTGGAAAGAAGCTTTCTGAGAAACTGCTTAGTGTTCTGTCAATTCATCTCACAGAGTTACCTCTGTATTTCGTGGATCTCTTTGCTAGCCTTATTTCTGTGGAATCTGAGAACAGATATTTCGGATCCCTTTGAAGACTATAGGGACTAAGGAAATATCCTCCGATAAGAAAGAGAAAGAAGCTTTCTGAGAAACTTCTTTGTGTTCTGTGAAATCATCTCACAGAGTTACAGCTTTCCCCTCAAGGAGCCTTTCGCTAAGACAGTTCTTGTGGAATTGGCAAAGTGATATTTGGAATCCCTTAGAGGGCTATGGTGAAAAAGGAAATATCCTCAGATGAAATCTGGAAAGAAGCTTTCTGAGAAACTGCTTAGTGTTCTGTTAATTCATCTCACAGAGTTACATCTGTGTTTCATGGATCTCTTTGCTAGCCTTATTTCTGTGGAATCAGAGAACAGATATTTCGGATCCCTTTGAAGACTATAGGGCCAAAGGAAATATCCTCCGATAACAAAGCGAGAGAAGATTTCTGTGAAACTTCTTTGTGTTCTCTGAAATCATCTCACAGAGTTACAGCTTTCCCCTCAAGGAGCGGTTCGCTAAGACAGTTCTTGTGGAATTGGCAAAGTGATATTTGGAAGCCCATAGAGGGCTATGGTGAAAAAGGAAATATCCTCAGATGAAATCTGGAAAGAAGCTTTCTGAGAAACTGCTTAGTGTTCTATTAATTGATCTCACAGAGTTACATCTGTGTTTCGTGGATCTCTTTGCTAGCCTTATTTCTGAGGAATCTGAGAACAGATATTTCGGATCCCTTTGAAGACTATAGGGCCAAAGGAAATATCCGCCGATAACAAAGAGAAAGAAGCTTTCTGAGAAACTTCCTTGTGTTCTGTGAAATCATCTCACAGAGTTACAGCTTTCCCCTCAAGAAGACTTTCGCTAAGACAGTTCTTGTGGAATTGGCAAAGTGATATTTGGAAGCCCATAGAGGGCTATGGTGAAAAACGAAATATCCTCAGGTGAAATCTGGAAAGAAGCTTTCTGAGAAACTGCTTAGTGTTCTCTCAATTCATCTCAAAGATTTACCTCTGTATTTCGTGGATCTCTTTGCTAGCCTTATTTCTGTGGAATCTGAGAACAGATATTTCGGATCCCTTTGAAGACTATAGGGCCAAAGGAAATATCCTCCGATAACAAAGCGAGAGAAGATTTCTGAGAAACTTCTTTGTGTTCTCTGAAATCATCTCACAGAGTTGCAGCTTTCCCCTCAAGGAGCGGTTCGCTAAGACAGTTCTTGTGGAATTGGCAAAGTGATATTTGGAAGCCCATAGAGGGCTATGGTGAAAAAGGAAATATCCTCAGATGAAATCTGGAAAGAAGCTTTCTGAGAAACTGCTTAGTGTTCTATTAATTCATCTCACAGAGTTACATCTGTGTTTCGTGGATCTCTTTGCTAGCCTCATTTCTGAGGAATCTGAGAACAGATATTTCGGATCCCTTGGAAGACTATAGGGCCAAAGGAAATATCCTCCGAGAGCAAAGAGAAAGAAGCTTTCTGAGAAACTTCCTTGTGTTCTGTGAAATCATCTCACAGAGTTACAGCTTTCCCCTCAAGAAGACTTTCGCTAAGACAGTTCTTGTGGAATTGGCAAAGTGATATTTGGAAGCCCAGAGAGGGCTATGGTGAAAAAAGAAATATTCTCAGATGCAATCTGGAAAGAAGCTTTCTGAGAAACTGCTTAGAGTTCTGTTAATTCATCTCACAGAGTTACATCTCTGTTTCGTGGATCTCTTTGCTGGCCTTATTTCTGAGGAATCTGAGAACAGATATTTCGGATCCCTTTGAACACTATAGGGCCAAAGGAAATATCCTCCGATAACAAAGAGAAAGAAGCTTTCTGAGAAACTTCTTTGTGTTCTGTGAAATCATCTCACAGAGTTACAGCTTTCCCCTCAAGGAGCCTTTCGCTAAGACAGTTCTTGTGGAATTCGCAAAGTGATATTTGAAAACCCATAGAGGGCTATGGTGAAAAAGGAAATATCCTCAGATGAAATATGGAAAGAAGCTTTCTGAGAAACTGCTTAGTGTTCTGTTATTTCATCTCACAGAGTTACATCTGTATTTCGTGGATCTCTTTGCTAGCCTTATTTCTGTGGAATCTGAGAACAGATATTTCGGAACCCTGTGAAGACTATAGGGCCAAATGAAATATCCTCCGGTAACAAAGAGAAAGAAGCTTTCTGAGAAACTTCTTTGTGTTCTGTGAAATCATCTCACAGAGTTACAGCTTTCCCCTCAAGGAGCCTTTCGCTAAGACAGTTCTTGTGGAATTGGCAAAGTGATATTTGGAAGCCCATAGAGGGCTATGGTGAAAAAGGAAATATCCTCAGATGAAATCTGGAAAGAAGCTTTCTGAGAAACTGCTTAGTGTTCTGTTAATTCATCTCACAGAGTTACATCTGTGTTTCGTGGATCTCTTTGCTAGCCTTTTTTCTGTGGAATCTGAGAACAGATATTTAGGAACCCTTTGAAGATTATAGGGCCAAAGGAAATATCCTCCGATAACAAAGAGAAAGAAGCTTTCTGAGAAACTTCTTTGTGTTCTGTGAAATCATCTCTACAGAGTTACAGCTTTCCCCTCAAGGAGCGTTTCGCTAAGACAGTTGTTGTGGAATTGGCAAAGTGATATTTGGAAGCCCATAGAGGGCTATTGTGAAAAAGGAAATATCCTCAGATGAAATCTGGAAAGAATCTTTCTGAGAAACTGCTTAGTGTTCTGTTAATTCATCTCACAGAGTTACATCTGTATTTCTTGGATCTCTTTGCTAGCCTTGTTTCTGTGGAATCTGAGAACAGATATTTCGGATCCCTTTGAAGACTATAGGGCCAAAGGAAATATCCTCCGATAACAAAGAGAAAGAAGATTTCTGAGAAACTTCTTTGTGTTCTGTGAAATCATTTCACAGAGTTACAGCTTTCCCCTCAAGGAGCCTTTCGCTAAGACAGTTCTTCTGGAGTTGGCAAAGTGATATTTGGAAGCCCATAGAGGGCTATGTTGAAAAAGGAAATATCCTCAGATGAAATCTGGAATGAAGCTTTCTGAGAAACTGCTTAGTGTTCTGTTAATTCATCTCACAGAGTTACATCTGTGTTCCGTGGATCTCTTTGCTAGCCTTATTTCTGTGGAATCTGAGAACAGATATTTCGCATCTCTTTGAAGATTATTGTGCCAAGGGAAATATCCTCCGATAACAAAGAGAAAGAAGCTTTCTGAGAAACTTCTTTGTGTTCTGTGAAATCATCTCACAGAGTTACAGCTTTCCCCTCAAGGATCCTTTCTCTAAGACAGTTCTTGTGGAATTGGCAAGGTGATATTTGGAAACCCATAGAGGGCTATGGTGAAAAAGGAAATATCCTCAGATGAAATCTGGAAAGAAGCTTTCTGCGAAACTGCTTAGTGTTCTGTTAATTCATCTCACAGAGTTACATCTGTAATTCGTGGATCTCTTTGCTAGCCTTATTTCTGTGGAATCTGAGAACAGATATTTCGGATCCCTTTGAAGACTATAGGGACTAAGGAAATATGCTCCGATAACAAAGAGAAAGAAGCTTTCTGAGAAACTTCTTTGTGTTCTTTGAAATCATCGCACAGAGTTACAGCTTTTCCCTCTAGGAGTCTTTCGCTAAGACAGTTCTTGTGGAATTGGCAAAGTGATATTTGGAAGCCATAGAGGGCTATGGTGAAAAAGGAAATATCCTCAGATGAAATCTGGTAAGAAGCTTTCTGAGAAACTGCTTAGTGTTCTGTTAATTCATCTCACAGCGTTACATCTGTGTTTCTTGGATCTCTTGGCTGGCCTTATTTCTTTGGAATCTGAGAACAGATATTTCGGATCCGTTTGAGGACTGTAGGGCCAAAGGAAATATCCTCCGATAACAAAGAGAAAGAAGCTTTCTGAGAAACTTCTTTGTGTTCTGTGAAATCATCTCACAGAGTTACAGGTTTCCCCTCAAGGAGCCTTTCGCTAAGACAGTTCTTGTGGAATTGGCAAAGTGATATTTGGAAGCCCATAGAGGGCTATGGTGAAAAAGGAAATATCCTCAGATGAAATCAGGAAAGAAGCTTTCTGAGAAACTGCATAGTGTTCTGTTAATTCATCTCACAGAGTTACATCTGTGTTTCGTGGATCTCTTTGCTAGCCTTATTTCTGTGGAATCTGAGAACAGATATTTCGCATCCCTTTGAAGACTATAGGGCAAAAGGAAATATCCTCCAATAACAAAGAGAAAGAAGCTTTCTGAGAAACTTCTTTGTGTTCTGTGAAATCATCTCACAGAGTTACAGCTTTCCCCTCAAGGATCCTTTCGCTAAGACAGTTCTTGTGGAATTGGCAAAGTGATATTTGGAAACCCTTAGAGGGCTATGGTGAAAAAGGAAATATCCTCAGATGAAATCTGGAAAGAAGCTTTCTGAGAAACTGCTTAGTGTTCTGTTAATTCATCTCACAGAGTTACCTCTGTATTTCGTGGATCCCTTTGCTAGCCTTATTTCTGTGGAATCTGAGAACAGATATTTCGGTTCCCTTTGAAGACTATAGGTCCAAAGGAAATATCCTCCGATAACAAAGAGAAAGAAGCTTTCTGAGAAACTTCTTTGTGTTTTGTGAAATCATCTCACAGAGTTACAGCTTTCCCCTCAAGGAGCCTTTCGCTAAGACAGTTCTTGTGGAATTGGCAAAGTGATATTTGGAAGCCCCAAGAGGGCTATGGTGAAAAAGGAAATATCCTCAGATGAAATCTGGAAAGAAGCTTTCTGAGAAACTGCTTAGTGTTCTGTTAATTCATCTCACAGCGTTACATCTGTGTTTCGTGGATCTCTTTGCTAGCCTTAATTCTTTGGAATCGGAGAACAGATATTTCGGATCCCTTTGAAGACTATAGGGGCTAAGGAAATATCCTCCGATACAAAGAGAAAGAAGCTTTCTGAGAAACTTCTTTGTGTTCTGTGAAATCATCTCACTGAGTTACAGGTTTCCCCTCAAGGAGCCTTTCGCTAAGACAGTTCTTGTGGAATTGGCAAAGTGATATTTGGAAGCCCATAGAGGGCTATGGTGAAAAAGGAAATATCCTCAGATGAAATCTGGAAAGAAGCTTTCTGAGAAACTGCTTAGTGTTCTGTTAATTCATCTCACAGAGTTACATATGTGTTTCATGGATCTCTTTCCTAGCCTTATTTCTGTGGAATCTGAGAACAGATATTTCGGATCCCTTTGAAGACTATAGGGCCAAAGGAAATATCCTCCGATAACAAAGAGAAAGAAGCTTTCTGAGAAACTTCTTTGTGTTCTGTGAAATCATCTCACAGAGTTACAGCTTTCCCCTCAAGGAGCCTTTCTCTAAGACAGTTCTTGTGGAATTGGCAAAGTGATATTTGGAAGCCCCTAGAGGGTTATGGTGAAAAAGGAAATATCCTCAGATGAAATATGGAAAGAAGCTTTCTGAGAAACTGCTTAGTGTTCTCTGACTTCCACTCACAGAGTTACATCTGTATTTCGTGGATCTCTTTTCTAGCCTTATTTCTGTGGAATCTGAGAACAGATATTTCGGATCCCTTTGAAGACTATCGGGCCAAAGGAAATATCCTCCGGTAACAAAGAGAAAGAAGCTTTCTGAGAAACTACTTTGTGTTCTGTGAAATCATCTCACAGAGTTACAGCTGTCCCCTCAAGGAGCCTTTCGCTAAGACAGTTCTTGTGGAACTGGCAAAGTGATATTTGGAAGCCCATAGAGGGCTATGGTGAAAAAGGAAATATCCTCAGATGAAATCTGGAAAGAAGCTTTCTGAGAAACTGCTTAGTGTTCTGTTAATTCATCTCACAGAGTTACATCTGTGGTTCGTGGATCTCTTTGCTAGCCTTATTTCTGTGGAATCTGAAAACAGATATTTCGGAACCCTTTGAAGATTATAGGGCCAAAGGAAATATCCTCCGATAACAAAGAGAAAGAAGCTTTCTGAGAAACTTCTTTGTGTTCTGTGAAATCATCTCACAGAGTTACAGCTTTCCCCTCAAGGAGCCTTTCGCTAAGACAGTTCTTGTGGAATTGGCAAAGTGATATTTGGAAGCCCATAGAGGGCTATTGTGAAAAAGGAAATATCCTCAGATGAAATCTGGAAAGAAGCTTTCTGAGAAACTGCTTAGTGTTCTGTTAATTCATCTCACAGAGTTACATCTGTATTTCTTGGATCTCTTTGCTAGCCTTGTTTCTGTGGAATCTGAGAACAGATATTTCGGATCCCTTTGAAGACTATAGGGCCAAAGGAAATATCCTCCGATAACAAAGAGAAAGAAGCTTTCTGAGAAACTTCGTTGTGTTCTGTGAAATCATTTCACAGAGTTACAGCTTTCCCCTCAAGGAGCCTTTCGCTGAGACAGTTCTTGTGGAGTTGGCAAAGTGATATTTGGAAGCCCATAGAGGGCTATGTTGAAAAAGGAAATATCCTCAGATGAAATCTGGAATGAAGCTTTCTGAGAAACTGCTTAGTGTTCTGTTAATTCATCTCACAGATTTACATCTGTGTTTCGTGGATCTCTTTGCTAGCCTTATTTCTGTGGAATCTGAGAACAGATATTTCGGATCTCTTTGAAGATTATTGCGCCAAAGGAAATATCCTCCGATAACAAAGAGAAAGAAGCTTTCTGAGAAACTTCTTTGTGTTCTGTGAAATCATCTCACAGAGTTACAGCTTTCCCCTCAAGGTTCCTTTCTCTAAGACAGTTCTTGTGGAATTGGCAAAGTGATATTTGGAAGCCCATAGAGGGCTATGGTGAAAAAGGAAATATCCTCAGATGAAATCAGGAAAGAAGCTTTCTGAGAAACTGCATAGTGTTCTGTTAATTCATCTCACAGAGTTACACCTGTGTTTCGTGGATCTCTTTGCTAGCCTTATTTCTGTGGAATCTGAGAACAGATATTTCGCATCCCTTTGAAGACTATAGGGCAAAAGGAAATATCCTCCAATAACAAAGAGAAAGAAGCTTTCTGAGAAACTTCTTTGTGTTCTGTGAAATCATCTCACAGAGTTACAGCTTTCCCCTCAAGGATCCTTTCGCTAAGACAGTTCTTGTGGAATTGGCAAAGTGATATTTGGAAACCCTAAGAGGGCTATGGTGAAAAAGGAAATATCCTCAGATGAAATCTGGAAAGAAGCTTTCTGAGAAACTGCTTAGTGTTCTGTTAATTCATCTCACAGAGTTACCTCTGTATTTCGTGGATCTCTTTGCTAGCCTTATTTCTGTGGAATCTGAGAACAGATATTTCGGTTCCCTTTGAAGACTATAGGTCCAAAGGAAATATCCTCCGATAACAAAGAGAAAGAAGCTTTCTGAGAAACTTCTTTGTGTTTTGTGAAATCATCTCACAGAGTTACAGCTTTCCCCTCAAGGAGCCTTTCGCTAAGACAGTTCTTGTGGAATTGGCAAAGTGATATTTGGAAGCCCCAAGAGGGCTATGGTGAAAAAGGAAATATCCTCAGATGAAATCTGGAAAGAAGCTTTCTGAGAAACTGCTTAGTGTTCTGTTAATTCATCTCACAGCGTTACATCTGTGTTTCGTGGATCTCTTTGCTAGCCTTAATTCTTTGGAATCGGAGAACAGATATTTCGGATCCCTTTGAAGACTATAGGGGCTAAGGAAATATCCTCCGATACAAAGAGAAAGAAGCTTTCTGAGAAACTTCTTTGTGTTCTGTGAAATCATCTCACTGAGTTACAGCTTTCCCCTCAAGGAGCCTTTGGCTAAGACAGTTCTTGTGGAATTGGCAAAGTGATATTTTGAAGCCCATAGAGGGCTATGGTGAAAAAGGAAATATCCTCAGATGAAATCTGGAAAGAAGCTTTCTGAGAAACTGCTTAGTGTTCTGTTAATTCATCTCACAGAGTTACATATGTGTTTCATGGATCTCTTTGCTAGCCTTATTTCTGTGGAATCTGAGAACAGATATTTCGGATCCCTTTGAAGACTATAGGGCCAAAGGAAATATCCTCCGATAACAAAGAGAAAGAAGCTTTCTGAGAAACTTCTTTGTGTTCTGTGAAATCATCTCACAGAGTTACAGCTTTCCCCTCAAGGAGCCTTTCTCTAAGACAGTTCTTGTGGAATTGGCAAAGTGATATTTGGAAGCCCCTAGAGGGTTATGGTGAAAAAGGAAATATCCTCAGATGAAATATGGAAAGAAGCTTTCTGAGAAACTGCTTAGTGTTCTCTGACTTCCACTCACAGAGTTACATCTGTATTTCGTGGATCTCTTTTCTAGCCTTATTTCTGTGGAATCTGAGAACAGATATTTCGGATCCCTTTGAAGACTATCGGGCCAAAGGAAATATCCTCCGGTAACAAAGAGAAAGAAGCTTTCTGAGAAACTACTTTGTGTTCTGTGAAATCATCTCACAGAGTTACAGCTGTCCCCTCAAGGAGCCTTTCGCTAAGACAGTTCTTGTGGAATTGGCAAAGTGATATTTGGAAGCCCATAGAGGGCTATGGTGAAAAAGGAAATATCCTCAGATGAAATCTGGAAAGAAGCTTTCTGAGAAACTGCTTAGTGTTCTGTTAATTCATCTCACAGAGTTACATCTGTGTTTCGTGGATCTCTTTGCTAGCCTTATTTCTGTGGAATCTGAAAACAGATATTTCGGAACCCTTTGAAGATTATAGGGCCAAAGGAAATATCCTCCGATAACAAAGAGAAAGAAGCTTTCTGAGAAACTTCTTTGTGTTCTGTGAAATCATCTCACAGAGTTACAGCTTTCCCCTCAAGGAGCCTTTCGCTAAGACAGTTGTTGTGGAATTGGCAAAGTGATATTTGGAAGCCCATAGAGGGCTATTGTGAAAAAGGAAATATCCTCAGATGAAATCTGGAAAGAAGCTTTCTGAGAAACTGCTTAGTGTTCTGTTAATTCATCTCACAGAGTTACATCTGTATTTCTTGGATCTCTTTGCTAGCCTTGTTTCTGTGGAATCTGAGAACAGATATTTCGGATCCCTTTGAAGACTATAGGGCCAAAGGAAATATCCTCCGATAACAAAGAGAAAGAAGCTTTCTGAGAAACTTCGTTGTGTTCTGTGAAATCATTTCACAGAGTTACAGCTTTCCCCTCAAGGAGCCTTTCGCTAAGACAGTTCTTGTGGAGTTGGCAAAGTGATATTTGGAAGCCCATAGAGGGCTATGTTGAAAAAGGAAATATCCTCAGATGAAATCTGGAATGAAGCTTTCTGAGAAACTGCTTAGTGTTCTGTTAATTCATCTCACAGATTTACATCTGTGTTTCGTGGATCTCTTTGCTAGCCTTATTTCTGTGGAATCTGAGAACAGCTATTTCGGATCTCTTTGAAGATTATTGGGCCAAAGGAAATATCCTCCGATAACAAAGAGAAAGAAGCTTTCTGAGAAACTTCTTTGTGTTCTGTGAAATCATCTCACAGAGTTACAGCTTCTCCCTCTAGGAGCCTTTCGCTAAGACAGTTCTTGTGGAATTTGCAAAGTGATATTTGGAAGCCCATAGAGGGCTATTGTGAAAAAGGAAATATCCTCAGATGAAATCTGGAAAGAAGCTTTCTGAGAAACTGTTTAGTGTTCCGTTAATTCATCTCACAGCGTTACATCTGTGTTTCTTGGATCTCTTTGCTAGCCTTATTTCTGTGGAATCTGAGAACAGATATTTCGGATCCCTTTGAAGACTATAGGGACTAAGGAAATATCCTCCGATAACAAAGAGAAAGAAGCTTTCTGAGAAACTTCTTTGTGTTCTGTGAAATCATCTCACAGAGTTACAGCTTTCCCCTCAAGGAGCCTTTCGCTAAGACAGTTCTTGTGGAATTGGCAAAGTGATATTTGGAAACCCTTAGAGGGCTATGGTGAAAAAGGAAATATCCTCAGATGAAATCTGGAAAGAAGCTTTCTGAGAAACTGCTTAGTGTTCTGTTATTTCATCTCACAGAGTTACATCTGTATTTCGTGGATCTCTTTGCTAGCCTTATTTCTGTGGAATCTGAGAACAGATATTTCGGATCCCTTTGAAGACTACAGGGCCAAAGGAAATATCCTCCAATAACAAAGAGAAAGAAGCTTTCTGAGAAACTTCTTTGTGTTCTGTGAAATCATCTCACAGAGTTACAGCTTTCCCTCAAGGAGCCTTTCGCTAAGACAGTTCTTGTGGAATTGGCAAATTGATATTTGGAAGTCCCTAGAGGGCTATGGTGAAAAAGGAAATATCCTCAGATGAAATCTGGAAAGAAGCTTTCTGAGAAACTGCTTAGTGTTCTGTTAATTCATCTCACAGCGTTACATCTGTGTTTCGTGGATCTCTTTGCTAGCCTTAATTCTTTGGAATCGGAGAACAGATATTTCGGATCCCTTTGAAGACTATAGGGCCAAAGGAAATATCCACCGATAACAAAGAGAAAGAAGCTTTCTGAGAAACTTCTTTGTGTTCTGTGAAATCATCTCACAGAGTTACAGCTTTCCCCTCAAGGAGCTTTTCGCTAAGACAGTTCTTGTGGAATTGGCAAAGAGATATTTGGAAGCCCATAGAGGGCTATGGTGAAAAAGGAAATATCCTCAGATGAAATCTGGAATGAAGCTTTCTGAGAAACTGCTTAGTGTTCTGTTAATTCATCTCACAGAGTTACATCTGTATTTCCTGGATCTCTTTGCTAGCCTTATTTCTGTGGAATCTGAGAACAGACATTTCGGATCCCTTTGAAGACTATTGGGCCAAAGGAAATATCCTTCGATAACAAAGAGAAAGAAGCTTTCTGAGAAACTTCTTTGTGTTCCGTGAAATCATCTCACGGAGTTACAGCTTTCCCCTCAAGGAGCCTTTCGCTAAGACAGTTCTTGTGGAATTGGCAAAGTGATATTTGGAAGCCCATAGAGGGCTATGGTGAAAAAGGAAATATCCTCAGATGAAATCTGGAAAGAAGCTTTCTGAGAAACTGATTAGTGTTCTGTCAATTCATCTCACAGAGTTACCTCTGTATTTTGTGGATCTCTTTGCTAGCCTTATTTCTGTGGAATCTGAGAACAGATATTTCGGATCCCTTTGAAGACTATAGGGACTAAGGAAATATCCTCCGATAACAAAGAGAAAGAAGCTTTCTGAGAAACTTCTTTGTGTTCTGTGAAATCTTGTCACTGAGTTACAGCTTTCCCCTCAAGGAGCCTTTCGCTAAGACAGTTCTTGTGGAATTGGCAAAGTGATAATTTGAAGCCCATACAGGGCTATGGTGAAAAAGGAAATATCCTCAGATGAAATCTGGAAAGAAGCTTTCTGAGAAACTGCTTAGTGTTCTGTTAATTCATCTCACAGTGTTACATATGTGTTTCATGGATCTCTTTGCTAGCCTTATTTCTGTGGAATCTGAGAACAGATATTTCGGATCCCTTTGAAGACTATAGGGCCAAAGGAAATATCCTCCGATAACAAAGAGAAAGAAGCTTTCTGAGAAACTTCTTTGTGTTCTGTGAAATCATCTCACAGAGTTACAGCTTTCCCCTCAAGGAGCCTTTCGCTAAGACAGTTCTTGTGGAATTGGCAAAGTGATATTTGGAAGCCCCAGGAGGGTAATGGTGAAAAAGGAAATATCCTCAGATGAAATCTGGAAAGAAGCTTTCTGAGAAACTGCTTAGTGTTCTCTGACTTCCACTCACAGAGTTACATCTGTATTTCGTGGATCTCTTTTCTAGCCTTATTTCTGTGGAATCTGAGAACAGATATTTCGGATCCCTTTGAAGACTATCGGGCCAAAGGAAATATCCTCCGGTAACAAAGAGAAAGAAGCTTTCTGAGAAACTTCTTTGTGTTCTGTGAAATCATCTCACAGAGTTACAGCTTTCCCCTCAAGGAGACTTTCGCTAAGACAGTTCTTGTGGAATTGGCAAAGTGATATTTGGAAGCCCATAGAGGGCTATTGTGAAAAAGGAAATATCCTCACATAAAATCTGGAAAGAAGCTTTCTGAAAAACTGCTTAGTGTTCTGTTAATTCATCTCACAGAGTTACATCTGTGTTTCGTGGATCTCTTTGCTAGCCTTATTTCTGTGGAATCTGAGAACAGATATTTCGGAACCCTTTGAAGATTATAGGGCCAAAGGAAATATCCTCCGATAACAAAGAGAAAGAAGCTTTCTGAGAAACTTCTTTGTGTTCTGTGAAATCATCTCACAGAGTTACAGCTTTCCCCTCAAGGAGCCTTTCGCTAAGACAGTTGTTGTGGAATTGGAAAAGTGATATTTGGAAGCCCATAGAGGGCTATTGTGAAAAAGGAAATATCCTCAGATGAAATCTGGAAAGAAGCTTTCTGAGAAACTGCTTAGTGTTCTGTTAATTCATCTCACAGAGTTACATCTGTATTTCTTGGATCTCTTTCCTAGCCTTGTTTCTGTGGAATCTGAGAACAGATATTTCGGATCCCTTTGAAGACTATAGGGCCAAAGGAAATATCCTCCGATAACAAAGAGAAAGAAGCTTTCTGAGAAACTTCTTTGTGTTCTGTGAAATCATCTCACAGAGTTACAGCTTTCCCCTCAAGGAGCCTTTCGCTAAGACAGTTCTTGTGGAATTGGCAAAGTGATATTTGGAAACCCATAGAGGGCTATGGTGAAAAAGGAAATATCCTCAGATGAAATATGGAAAGAAGCTTTCTGCGAAACTGCTTAGTGTTCTGTTAATTCATCCCACAGAGTTACATCTGTAATTCGTGGATCTCTTTGCTAGCCTTATTTCTGTGGAATCTGAGAACAGATATTTCGGATCCCTTTGAAGACTATAGGGCCAAAGGAAATATCCTCCGATAACAAAGAGAAAGAAGCTTTCTGAGGAACTTCTTTGTGTTCTGTGAAATCATCTCACAGAGTTACAGCTTTCCCCTCAAGGAGCCTTTCGCTAAGACAGTTGTTGTGGAATTGGCAAAGTGATATTTGGAAGCCCATAGAGGGCTATGGTGAAAAAGGAAATATCCTAAGATGAAATCGGGAAAGAAGCTTTCTGAGAAACTGCTTAGTGTTCTGTTAATTCATCTCACAGAGTTACATCTGAGTTTCTTGGATCTCTTTGCTAGCCTTGTTTCTGTGGAATCTGAGAACAGATATTTCGGATCCCTTCGAAGACTATAGGGCCAAAGAAATTTCCTCCGATAACAAAGAGAAAGAAGCTTTCTGAGAAACTTCTTTGTGTTCTGTGAAATCATCTCACGGAGTTACAGCTTTCCCCTCAAGGAGCCTTTCGATAAGACAGTTCTTGTGGAATTGGAAAAGTGATATTTGGAAACCCATAGAGGGCTATGGTGAAAAAGGAAATATCCTCAGATGAAATCTGGAAAGAAGCTTTCTGAGAAACTGCTTAGTGTTCTGTTAATTCATCTCACAGAGTTACATCTGTATTTCCTGGATCTCTTTGCTAGCCTTATTTATGTGGAATCTGAGAACAGATATTTCGGATCCCTTTGAAGACTATTGGGCCAAAGGAAATATCCTCCGATAAAAAAGAGAAAGAAGCTTTCTGAGAAACTTCTTTGTGTTCTGTGAAATCATCTCACAGAGTTACAGCTTTCCCCTCAAGGAGCCTTTCGCTAAGACAGTTCTTGTTGAATTGGAAAAGTGATATTTGGAAACCCATAGAGGGCTATGGTGAAAAAGGAAATATCCTCAGATGAAATCTGGAAGGAAGCTTTCTGGAAACTGCTTAGTGTTCTGTTAATTCATCTCACAGAGTTACATCTGTATTTCGTGGATCTCTTTGCTAGCCTTATTTCTGTGGAATCTGAGAACAGATATTTCGGATCCCTTTGAAGACTATAGGGCCTAAGGAAATATCCTCCGATAACAAAGAGAAAGAAGCTTTCTGAGAAACTTCTTTGTGTTCTGTGAAATCATCTCACAGAGTTACAGTTTTCCCCTCAAGGAGCCTTTGGCTAAGACAGTTCTTGTGGAATTGGCAAAGTGATATTTGGAAGCCCATAGAGGGCTATGGTGAAAAAGGAAATATCCTCAGATGAAATCTGGAAAGAAGCTTTATGAGAAACTGCTTAGTGTTCTGTCTATTCATCTCACAGAGTTACATCTGTATTTCGTGGATCTCTTTGCTAGCTTTATTTCTGTGGAATCTGAGAACAGATATTTCGGATCCCTTTGAAGACTATAGGGCCAAAGGAAATATCCTCCGATAACAAAGAGAAAGAAGCTTTCTGAGAAACTTCTTTGTGTTCTGTGAAATCATCTCACAGAGTTACAGCTTTTCCCTCAAGGAGCCTTTCGCTAAGACAGTTCTTGTGGAATTCGCAAAGTGATATTTGGAAACCCATAGAGGGCTATGGTGAAAAAGGAAATATCCTCAGATGAAATCTGGAAAGAAGCTTTCTGAGAAACTGCTTAGTGTTCTGTTATTTCATCTCACAGAGTTACATCTGTATTTCGTGGATCTCTTTGCTAGCCTTATTTCTGTCGAATCTGAGAACAGATATTTCGGATCCCTTTGAAGACTATAGGGCCAAAGGAAATATCCTCCGATAACAAAGAGAGAGAAGCTTTCTGAGAAACTTCTTTGTGTTCTTTGAAATCATCTCACAGAGTTACAGCTTTCCCCTCAAGGAGCCTTTCGCTAAGACAGTTCTTGGGGAATTGGCAAAGTGATATTTGGAAGCCCATAGAAAGCTATGGTGTAAAAGGAAATATTCTCAGATGAAATCTGGAAAGAAGCTTTCTGAGAAACTGCTTAGTTTTCTGTTAATTCATCTCAGAGAGTTACATCTGTGTTTCGTGGATCTCTTTGCTAGCCTTATTTCTGTGGAATCAGAGAACAGATATTTCGGATCCCTTTGAAGACTATAGGGCCAAAGGAAATATCCTCCGATAACAAAGAGAAAGAAGCTTTCTGAGAAACTTCTTTGTGTTCTGTGAAATCATCTCACAGAGTTACAGCTTTTCCCTCTAGGAGCCTTTCGCTAAGACAGTTCTTGTGGAATTGGCAAAGTGATATTTGGAAGCCCATAGAGGGCTATGGTGAAAAAGGAAACATCCTCAGATGAAATCTGGAAAGAAGCTTTCTGAGAAACTGCTTAGTGTTCTGTTAATTCATCTCACAGCGTTACATCTGTGTTTCTTGGATCTCTTGGCTAGCCTTATTTCTTTGGAATCTGAGAACAGATATTTCGGATCCCTTTGAAGACTATAGGGCCAAAGGAAATATCCTCCGATAACAAAGAGAAAGAAGCTTTCTGAGAAACTTCTTTGTGTTCTGTGAAATCATCTCACAGAGTTACAGCTTTCCCCTCAAGGAGCCTTTCGCTAAGACAGTTCTTGTGGAATTGGCAAAGTGATATTTGGAAGCCCATAGAGGGCTATGGTGAAAAAGGAAATATCCTCAGATGAAATCAGGAAAGAAGCTTTCTGAGAAACCGCATAGTGTTCTGTTAATTCATCTCACAGAGTTACATCTGTGTTTCGTGGATCTCTTTGCTAGCCTTATTTCTGTGGAATCTGAGAACAGATATTTCGCATCCCTTTGAAGACTATAGGGAAAAAGGAAATATCCTCCAATAACAAAGAGAAAGAAGCTTTCTGAGAAACTTCTTTGCGTTCTGTGAAATCATCTCACAGAGTTACAGCTTTCCCCTCAAGGAGCCTTTCGCTAAGACAGTTCTTTTGGAATTGGCCAAGTGATATTTGGAAAACCTTAGAGGGCAATGGTGAAAAAGGAAATATCCTCAGATGAAATCTGGAAAGAAGCTTTCTGAGAAACTGCTTAGTGTTCTGTCATTTCATCTCCCAGAGTTACATCTGTATTTCGTGGATCTCTTTGCTAGCCTTATTTCTGTGGAATCTGAGAACAGATATTTCGGATCCCTTTGAAGACTATAGGGCCAAAGGTAATATCCTCCGATAACAAAGAGAAAGAAGCTTTCTGAGAAACTTCTTTGTGTTCTGTGAAATCATCTCACAGAGTTACAGCTTTCCCCTCAAGGAGCCTTTGGCTAAGACAGTTCTTGTGGAATTGGCAAAGTGATATTTGGAAGCCCATAGAGGGCTATGGTGAAAAAGGAAATATCCTCAGATGAAATCTGGAAAGAAGCTTTATGAGAAACTGCTTAGTGTTCTGTCTATTCATCTCACAGAGTTACATCTGTATTTCGTGGATCTCTTTGCTAGCTTTATTTCTGTGGAATCTGAGAAGAGATATTTCGGATCCCTTTGAAGACTATAGGGCCAAAGGAAATATCCTCCGATAACAAAGAGAAAGAAGCTTTCTGAGAAACTCCTTTGTGTACTGTGAAATCATCTCACAGAGTTACAGCTTTTCCCTCAAGGAGCCTTTCGCTAAGACAGTTCTTGTGGAATTCGCAAAGTGATATTTGGAAACCCATAGAGGGCTATGGTGAAAAAGGAAATATCCTCAGATGAAATCTGGAAAGAAGCTTTCTGAGAAACTGCTTAGTGTTCTGTTATTTCATCTCACAGAGTTACATCTGTATTTCGTGGATCTCTTTGCTAGCCTTATTTCTGTCGAATCTGAGAACAGATATTTCGGATCCCTTTGAAGACTATAGGGCCAAAGGAAATATCCTCCGATAACAAAGAGAGAGAAGCTTTCTGAGAAACTTCTTTGTGTTCTTTGAAATCATCTCACAGAGTTACAGCTTTCCCCTCAATGAGCCTTTCGCTAAGACAGTTCTTGGGGAATTGGCAAAGTGATATTTGGAAGCCCATAGAAAGCTATGGTGTAAAAGGAAATATTCTCAGATGAAATCTGGAAAGAAGCTTTCTGAGAAACTGCTTAGTTTTCTGTTAATTCATCTCAGAGAGTTACATCTATTTTTCGTGGATCTCTTTGCTAGCCTTATTTCTGTGGAATCAGAGAACAGATATTTCGGATCCCTTTGAAGACTATAGGGCCAAAGGAAATATCCTCCGATAACAAAGAGAAAGAAGCTTTCTGAGAAACTTCTTTGTGTTCTGTGAAATCATCTCACAGAGTTACAGCTTTTCCCTCTAGGAGCCTTTCGCTAAGACAGTTCTTGTGGAATTGGCAAAGTGATATTTGGAAGCCCATAGAGGGCTATGGTGAAAAAGGAAATATCCTCAGATGAAATCTGGAAAGAAGCTTTCTGAGAAACTGCTTAGTGTTCTGTTAATTCATCTCACAGCGTTACATCTGTGTTTCTTGGATCTCTTGGCTAGCCTTATTTCTTTGGAATCTGAGAACAGATATTTCGGATCCCTTTGAAGACTATAGGGCCAAAGGAAATATCCTCCGATAACAAAGAGAAAGAAGCTTTCTGAGAAACTCCTTTGTGTTCTGTGAAATCATCTCACAGAGTTACAGCTTTCCCCTCATTAGCCTTTCGCTAAGACAGTTCTTGTGGAATTGGCAAAGTGATATTTGGAAGCCCATAGAGGGCTATGGTGAAAAAGGAAATATCCTCAGATGAAATCAGGAAAGAAGCTTTCTGAGAAACTGCATAGTGTTCTGTTAACTCATCTCACAGAGTTACATCTGTGTTTCGTGGATCTCTTTGCTAGCCTTATTTCTGTGGAATCTGAGAACAGATATTTCGCATCCCTTTGAAGACTATAGGGAAAAAGGAAATATCCTCCAATAACAAAGAGAAAGAAGCTTTCTGAGAAACTTCTTTGTGTTCTGTGAAATCATCTCACAGAGTTACAGCTTTCCCCTCAAGGATCCTTTCGCTAAGACAGTTCTTGTGGAATTGGCCAAGTGATATTTGGAAAACCTTAGAGGGCAATGGTGAAAAAGGAAATATCCTCAGATGAAATCTGGAAAGAAGCTTTCTGAGAAACTGCTTAGTGTTCTGTTATTTCATCTCACATAGTTACATCTGTATTTCGTGGATCTCTTTGCTAGCCTTATTTCTGTGGAATCTGAGAACAGATATTTCGGATCCCTTTGAAGAGTATAGGGCCAAAGGAAATATCCTCCAATAACAAAGAGAAAGAAGCTTTCTGAGAAACTTCTTTGTGTTCTGTGAAATCATCTCACAGAGTTACACCTTTCCCCTCAAGGAGCCTTTCGCTAAGACAGTTGTTGTGGAATTGGAAAAGTGATATTTGGAAGCCCATAGAGGGCTATTGTGAAAAAGGAAATATCCTCAGATGAAATCTGGAAAGAAGCTTTCTGAGAAACTGCTTAGTGTTCTGTTAATTCATCTCACAGAGTTACATCTGTATTTCTTGGATCTCTTTGCTAGCCTTGTTTCTGTGGAATCTGAGAACAGATATTTCGGATCCCTTTGAAGACTATAGGGCCAAAGGAAATATCCTCCGATAACAAAGAGAAAGAAGCTTTCTGAGAAACTTCTTTGTGTTCTGTGAAATCATCTCACAGAGTTACAGCTTTCCCCTCAAGGAGCCTTTCGCTAAGACAGTTCTTGTGGAATTGGCAAAGTGATATTTGGAAGTCCCTAGAGGGCTACGGTGAAAAAGGAAATATCCTCAGATGAAATCTGGAAAGAAGCTTTCTGAGAAACTGCTTAGTGTTCTGTTAATTCATCTCACAGCGTTACATCTGTGTTTCGTGGATCTCTTTGCTAGCCTTAATTCTTTGGAATCGGAGAACAGATATTTCGGATCCCTTTGAAGACTATAGGGACTAAGGAAATATCCTCCGATAACAAAGAGAAAGAAGGTTTCTGAGAAACTTCTTTGTGTTCTGTGAAATCATCTCACTGAGTTACAGCTGTCCCCTCAAGGAGTCTTTGGCTAAGACATTTCTTGTGGAATTGGCAAAGTGATATTTTGAAGCCCATAGAGGGCTATGGTGAAAAAGGAAATATCCTCAGATGAAATCTGGAAAGAAGCTTTCTGAGAAACTGCTTAGTGTTCTGTTAATTCATCTCACAGAGTTACATATGTGTTTCATGGATCTCTTTGCTAGCCTTATTTCTGTGGAATCTGAGAACAGATATTTCGGATCCCTTTGAAGACTATAGGGCCAAAGGAAATATCCTCCGATAACAAAGAGAAAGAAGCTTTATGATAAACTTCTTTGTGTTCTGTGAAATCATCTCACAGAGTTACAGCTTTCCCCTCAAGGAGCCTTTCGCTAAGACAGTTCTTGTGGAATTGGCAAAGTGATATTTGGAAGCCTCTGGAGGGTAATGGTGAAAAAGGAAATATCCTCAGATGAAATCTGGAAAGAAGCTTTCTGAGAAACTGCTTAGTGTTCTCTGACTTCCACTCACAGAGTTACATCTGTATTTCGTGGATCTCTTTTCTAGCCTTATTTCTGTTGAATCTGAGATCAGATATTTCGGATCCCTTTGAAGACTATAGGGCCAAAGGAAATATCCTCCGATAACAAAGAGAAAGAAGCTTTCTGAGAAACTTCTTTGTGTTCCGTGAAATCATCTCACGGAGTTACAGCTTTCCCCTCACGGAGCCTTTCGCTAAGACAGTTCTTTTGGAATTGGCAAAGTGATATTTGGAAGCCCATAGAGGGCTATGGTGAAAAAGGAAATATCCTCAGATGAAATCTGGAAAGAAGCTTTCTGAGAAACTGCTTAGTGTTCTGTCAATTCATCTCACAGAGTTACCTCTGTATTTTGTGGATCTCTTTGCTAGCCTTATTTCTGTGGAATCTGAGAACAGATATTTCGGATCCCTTTGAAGACTATAGGGACTAAGGAAATATCCTCCGATAACAAAGAGAAAGAAGCTTTCTGAGAAACTTCTTTGTGTTCTGTGAAATCATCTCACTGAGTTACAGCTTTCCCCTCAAGGAGCCTTTGGCTAAGACAGTTCTTGTGGAATTGGCAAAGTGATATTTTGAAGCCCATGGAGGGCTATGGTGAAAAAGGAAATATCCTCAGATGAAATCTGGAAAGAAGCTTTCTGAGAAACTGCTTAGTGTTCTGTTAATTCATCTCACAGAGTTACATATGTGTTTCATGGATCTCTTTGCTAGCCTTATTTCTGTGGAATCTGAGAACAGATATTTCGGATCCCTTTGAAGACTATAGGGCCAAAGGAAATATCCTCCGATAACAAAGAGAAAGAAGCTTTATGATAAACTTCTTTGTGTTCTGTGAAATCATCTCACAGAGTTACAGCTTTCCCCTCAAGGAGCCTTTCGCTAAGACAGTTTTTGTGGAATTGGCAAAGTGATATTTGGAAGCCCCTGGAGGGTAATGGTGAAAAAGGAAATATACTCAGATGAAATCTGGAAAGAAGCTTTCTGAGAAACTGCTTAGTGTTCTCTGACTTCCACTCACAGAGTTACATCTGTATTTCGTGGATCTCTTTTCTAGAATTATTTCTGTGGAATCTGAGAACAGATATTTCGGATCCCTTTGAAGACTATAGGGCCAAAGGAAATATCCTCCGATAACAAAGAGAAAGAAGCTTTCTGAGAAACTTCTTTGTGTTCTGTGAAATCATCTCACAGAGTTACAGCTTTTCCCTCAAGGAGCCTTTCGCTAAGACAGTTCTTGTGGAATTCGCAAAGTGATATTTGGAAACCCATAGAGGGCTATGGTGAAAAAGGAAATATCCTCAGATGAAATATGGAAAGAAGCTTTCTGAGAAACTGCTTAGTGTTCTGTTATTTCATCTCACAGAGTTACATCTGTATTTCGTGGATCTCTTTGCTAGCCTTATTTCTGTCGAATCTGAGAACAGATATTTCGGATCCCTTTGAAGACTATAGGGCCAAAGGAAATATCCTCCGATAACAAAGAGAGAGAAGCTTTCTGAGAAACTTCTTTGTGTTCTTTGAAATCATCTCACAGAGTTACAGCTTTCCCCTCAAGGAGCCTTTCGCTAAGACAGTTCTTGGGGAATTGGCAAAGTGATATTTGGAAGCCCATAGAAAGCTATGGTGTAAAAGGAAATATTCTCAGATGAAATCTGGAAAGAAGCTTTCTGAGAAACTGCTTAGTTTTCTGTTAATTCATCTCAGAGAGTTACATCTGTGTTTCGTGGATCTCTTTGCTAGCCTTATTTCTGTGGAATCAGAGAACAGATATTTCGGATCCCTTTGAATACTATAGGGCTAAAGGAAATATCCTCCGATAACAAAGAGAAAGAAGCTTTCTGAGAAACTTCTTTGTGTTCTGTGAAATCATCTCACAGAGTTACAGCTTTTCCCTCTAGGAGCCTTTCGCTAAGACAGTTCTTGTGGAATTGGCAAAGTGATATTTGGAAGCCCATAGAGGGCTATGGTGAAAAAGGAAATATCCTCAGATGAAATCTGGAAAGAAGCTTTCTGAGAAACTGCTTAGTGTTCTGTTAATTCATCTCACAGCGTTACATCTGTGTTTCTTGGATCTCTTGGCTAGCCTTATTTCTTTGGAATCTGAGAACAGATATTTCGGATCCCTTTGAAGACTATAGGGCCAAAGGAAATATCCTCCGATAACAAAGAGAAAGAAGCTTTCTGAGAAACTTCTTTGTGTTCTGTGAAATCATCTCACAGAGTTACAGCTTTCCCCTCAAGGAGCCTTTCGCTAAGACAGTTCTTGTGGAATTGGCAACGTGATATTTGGAAGCCCATAGAGGGCTATGGTGAAAAAGGAAATATCCTCAGATGAAATCAGGAAAGAAGCTTTCTGAGAAACTGAATAGTGTTCTGTTAATTCATCTCACAGAGTTACATCTCTGTTTCGTGGATCTCTTTGCTAGCCTTATTTCTGTGGAATCTGAGAACAGATATTTCGCATCCCTTTGAAGACTATAGGGAAAAAGGAAATATCCTCCAATAACAAAGAGAAAGAAGCTTTCTGAGAAACTTCTTTGTGTTCTGTGAAATCATCTCACAGAGTTACAGCTTTCCCCTCAAGGATCCTTTCGCTAAGACAGTTCTTGTGGAATTGGCCAAGTGATATTTGGAAAACCTTAGAGGGCAATGGTGAAAAAGGAAATATCCTCAGATGAAATCTGGAAAGAAGCTTTCTGAGATACTGCTTAGTGTTCTGTTATTTCATCTCACAGAGTTACATCTGTATTTCGTGGATCTCTTTGCTAGCCTTATTTCTGTGGAATATGAGAACAGATATTTCGGATCCCTTTGAAGACTATAGGGCCAAAGGTAATATCGTCCGATAACAAAGAGAAAGAAGCTTTCTGAGAAACTTCTTTGTGTTCTGTGAAATCATCTCACAGAGTTACAGCTTTCCCCTCAAGGAGCCTTTGGCTAAGACAGTTCTTGTGGAATTGGCAAAGTGATATTTGGAAGCCCATAGAGGGCTAAGGTGAAAAAGGAAATATCCTCAGATGAAATCTGGAAAGAAGCTTTATGAGAAACTGCTTAGTGTTCTGTCTATTCATCTCACAGAGTTACATCTGTATTTCGTGGATCTCTTTGCTAGCTTTATTTCTGTGGAATCTGAGAACAGATATTTCGGATCCCTTTGAAGACTATAGGGCCAAAGGAAATATCCTCCGATAACAAAGAGAAAGAAGCTTTCTGAGAAACTTTTTTGTGTTCTGTGAAATCATCTCACAGAGTTACAGCTTTTCCCTCAAGGAGCCTTTCGCTAAGACAGTTCTTGTGGAATTCGCAAAGTGATATTTGGAAACCCATAGAGGGCTATGGTGAAAAAGGAAATATCCTCAGATGAAATCTGGAAAGAAGCTTTCTGAGAAACTGCTTAGTGTTCTGTTATTTCATCTCACAGAGTTACATCTGTGTTTCGTGGATCTCTTTGCTAGCCTTATTTCTGTGGAATCTGAGAACAGATATTTGGCATCCCTTTGAAGACTATAGGGAAAAAGGAAATATCCTCCAATAACAAAGAGAAAGAAGATTTCTGAGAAACTTCTTTGTGTTCTGTGAAATCATCTCACAGAGTTACAGCTTTCCCCTCAAGGATCCTTTCGCTAAGACAGTTCTTGTGGAATTGGCCAAGTGATATTTGGAAAACCTTAGAGGGCAATGGTGAAAAAGGAAATATCCTCAGATGAAATCTGGAAAGAAGCTTTCTGAGATACTGCTTAGTGTTCTGTTATTTCATCTCACAGAGTTACATCTGTATTTCGTGGATCTCTTTGCTAGCCTTATTTCTGTGGAATCTGAGAACAGATATTTCGGATCCCTTTGAAGACTATAGGGCCAAAGGTAATATCCTCCGATAACAAAGAGAAAGAAGCTTTCTGAGAAACTTCTTTGTGTTCTGTGAAATCATCTCACAGAGTTACAGCTTTCCCCTCAAGGAGCCTTTCGCTAAGACAGTTCTTGTGGAATTGGCAAAGGGATATTTGGAAGTCCCTAAGGGCTATGGTGAAAAAGGAAATATCCTCAGATGAAATCTGGAAAGAAGCTTTCTGAGAAACTGCTTAGTGTTCTGTTAATTCATCTCACAGCGTTACATCTGTGTTTCGTGGATCTCTTTGCTAGCCTTAATTCTTTGGAATCGGAGAACAGATATTTCGGATCCCTTTGAAGACTATAGGGCCAAAGGAAATATCCACCGATATCAAAGAGAAAGCTTTCTGAGAAACTTCTTTGTGTTCTGTGAAATCATCTCACAGAGTTACAGCTTTCCCCTCAAGGAGCTTTTCGCTAAGACAGTTCTTGTGGAATTGGCAAAGTGATATTTGGAAGCCCATAGAGGGCTATGGTGAAAAAGGAAATATCCTCAGATGAAATCTGGAAAGAATCTTTCTGAGAAACTGCTTAGTGTTCTGTTAATTCATCTCACAGAGTTACATCTGTATTTCCTGGATCTCTTTGCGAGCCTTATTTCTGTGGAATCTGAGAACAGACATTTCGGATCCCTTTGAAGACTTTTGGGCCAAAGGAAATATCCTTCGATAACAAAGAGAAAGAAGCTTTCTGAGAAACTTCTTTGTGTTCCGTGAAATCATCTCACGGAGTTACAGCTTTCCCCTCAACTAGCCTTTCGCTAAGACAGTTCTTGTGGAATTGGCAAAGTGATATTTGGAAGCCCATAGAGGGCTATGGTGAAAAAGGAAATATCCTCAGATGAAATCTGGAAAGAAGCTTTCTGAGAAACTGCTTAGTGTTCTGTCAATTCATCTCACAGAGTTACCTCTGTATTTTGTGGATCTCTTTGCTAGCCTTATTTCTGTGGAATCTGAGAACAGATATTTCGGATCCCTTTGAAGACTATAGGGCCAAAGGAAATATCCTCCGATAACAAAGAGAAAGAAGCTTTCTGAGAAACTTCTTTGTGTTCTGTGAAATCATCTCACAGAGTTACAGGTTTCCCCTCAAGGAGCCTTTCGCTAAGACAGTTCTTGTGGAATTGGCAAAGTGATATTTTTAAGCCCCTGGAGGGTAATGATGAAAAAGGAAATATCCTCAGATGAAATCTGGAAAGAAGCTTTCTGAGAAACTGCTTAGTGTTCTCTGATTTCCACTCACAGAGTTACATCTGTATTTCGTGGATCTCTTTTCTAGTTTATTTCTGTGGAATCTGAGAACAGATATTTCGGATCCCTTTGAAGACTATCGGGCCAAAGGAAATATCCTCCGGTAACAAAGAGAAAGAAGCTTTCTGAGAAACTTCTTTGTGTTCTGTGAAATCATCTCACAGAGTTACAGCTTTCCCCTCAAGGAGCCTTTCACTAAGACAGTTCTTGTGGAATTGGCAAAGTGATATTTGGAAGCCCATAGAGGGCTATGGTGAAAAAGGAAATATCCTCAGATGAAATCTGGAAAGAAGCTTTCTGAGAAACTGCTTAGTGTTCTGTTAATTCATCTCACAGAGTTACATCTGTGTTTCGTGGATCTCTTTGCTAGCCTTATTTCTGTGGAATCTGAGAACAGATATTTCGGAACCCTTTGAAGATTATAGGGCCAAAGGAAATATCCTCCGATAACAAAGAGAAAGAAGCTTTCTGAGAAACTTCTTTGTGTTCTGTGAAATCATCTCACAGAGTTACACCTTTCCCCTCAAGGAGCCTTTCGCTAAGACAGTTGGTGTGGATTTGGAAAAGTGATATTTGGAAGCCCATAGGGGGCTATTGTGAAAAAGGAAATATCCTCAGATGAAATCTGGAAAGAAGCTCTCTGAGAAATTGCTTAGTGTTCTGTTAATTCATCTCACATAGTTACATCTGTATTTCTTGGATCTCTTTGCTAGCCTTGTTTCTGTGGAATCTGAGAACAGATATTTCGGATCCCTTTGAAGACTATAGGGCCAAAGGAAATATCCTCCGATAACAAAGAGAAAGAAGCTTTCTGAGAAACTTCTTTGTGTTCTGTGAAATCATCTCACAGAGTTACAGCTTTCCCCTCAAGGAGCCTTTCGCTAAGACAGTTCTTGTGGAATTGGCAAAGTGATATTTGGAAGTCCCTAGAGGGCTATGGTGAAAAAGGAAATATCCTCAGATGAAATCTGGAAAGAAGCTTTCTGAGAAACTGCTTAGTGTTCTGTTAATTCATCTCACAGCGTTACATCTGTGTTTCGTGGATCTCTTTGCTAGCCTTAATTCTTTGGAATCGGAGAACAGATATTTCGGATCCCTTTGAAGACTATAGGGCCAAAGGAAATATCCTCCAATAACAAAGAGAAAGAAGCTTTCTGAGAAACTTCTTTGTGTTCTGTGAAATCATCTCACAGAGTTACAGCTTTCCCCTCAAGGAGCTTTTCGCTAAGACAGTTCTTGTGGAATTGGCAAAGTGATATTTGGAAGCCCATAGAGGGCTATGGTGAAAAAGGAAATATCCTTAGATGAAATCTGGAAAGAAGCTTTCTGAGAAACTGCTTAGTGTTCTGTTAATTCATCTCACAGAGTTACATCTGTATTTCCTGGATCTCTTTGCTAGCCTTATTTCTGTGGAATCTGAGAACAGACATTTCGGATCCCTTTGAAGACTATTGGGCCAAAGGAAATATCCTTCGATAACAAAGAGAAAGAAGCTTTCTGAGAAACTTCTTTGTGTTCCGTGAAATCATCTCACAGAGTTACAGCTTTCCCCTCAAGAAGCCTTTCGCTAAGACAGTTCTTTTGGAATTGGCAAAGTGATATTTGGAAGCCCATAGAGGGCTATGGTGAAAAAGGAAATATCCTCAGATGAAATCTGGAAAGAAGCTTTCTGAGAAACTGCTTAGTTTTCTGTCAATTCATCTCACAGAGTTACCTCTGTATTTTGTGGATCTCTTTGCAAGCCTTATTTCTGTGGAATCTGAGAACAGATATTTCGGATCCCTTTGAAGACTATAGGGCCAAAGGAAATATCCTCCGATAACAAAGAGAAAGAAGCTTTCTGAGAAACTTCTTTGTGTTCTGTGACATCATCTCACAGAGTTACAGCTTTCCCCTCAAGGATCCTTTCGCTAAGACAGTTCTTGTGGAATTGGCCAATTGATATTTGGAAAACCTTAGAGGGCAATGGTGAAAAAGGAAATATCCTCAGATGAAATCTGGAAAGAAGCTTTCTGAGATACTGCTTAGTGTTCTGTTATTTCATCTCACAGAGTTACATCTGTATTTCGTGGATCTCTTTGCTAGCCTTATTTCTGTGGAATCTGAGAACAGATATTTCGGATCCCTTTGAAGACTATAGGGCCAAAGGTAATATCGTCCGATAACAAAGAGAAAGAAGCTTTCTGAGAAACTTCTTTGTGTTCTGTGAAATCATCTCACAGAGTTACAGCTTTCCCCTCAAGGAGCCTTTGGCTAAGACAGTTCTTGTGGAATTGGCAAAGTGATATTTGGAAGCCCATAGAGGGCTATGGTGAAAAAGGAAATATCCTCAGATGAAATCTGGAAAGAAGCTTTCTGAGAAACTGCTTAGTGTTCTGTCTATTCATCTCACAGAGTTACATCTGTATTTCGTGGATCTCTTTGCTAGCTTTATTTCTGTGGAATCTGAGAACAGATATTTCGGATCCCTTTGAAGACTATAGGGCCAAAGGAAATATCCTCCGATAACAAAGAGAAAGAAGCTTTCTGAGAAACTTCTTTGTGTTCTGTGAAATCATCTCACAGAGTTACAGCTTTTCCCTCAAGGAGCCTTTCGCTAAGACAGTTCTTGTGGAATTCGCAAAGTGATATTTGGAAACCCTTAGAGGGCTATGGTGAAAAAGGAAATATCCTCAGATGAAATCTGGAAAGAAGCTTTCTGAGAAACGGCTTAGTGTTCTGTTATTTCATCTCACAGAGTTACATCTGTATTTCGTGGATCTCTTTGCTAGCCTTATTTCTGTCGAATCTGAGAACAGATATTTCGGATCCCTTTGAAGACTATAGGGCCAAAGGAAATATCCTCCGATAACAAAGAGAAAGAAGCTTTCTGAGAAACTTCTTTGTGTTCTGTGAAATCATCTCACAGAGTTACAGCTTTCCCCTTAAGGAGCCTTTCGCTAAGACAGTTCTTGTGGAATTGGCAAAGGGATATTTGGAAGTCCCTAGAGGGCTATGGTGAAAAAGGAAATATCCTCAGATGAAATCTGGAAAGAAGCTTTCTGAGAAACTGCTTAGTGTTCTGTTAATTCATCTCACAGAGTTACATCTGTATTTCCTGGATCTCTTTGCTAGCCTTATTTCTGTGGAATCTGAGAACAGACATTTCGGATCCCTTTGAAGACTTTTGGGCCAAAGGAAATATCCTCCGATAACAAAGAGAAAGAAGCTTTCTGAGAAACTTCTTTGTGTTCCGTGAAATCATCTCACGGAGTTACAGCTTTCCCCTCAACTAGCCTTTCGCTAAGACAGTTCTTGTGGAATTGGCAAAGTGATATTTGGAAGCCCATAGAGGGCTATGGTGAAAAAGGAAATATCCTCAGATGAAATCTGGAAAGAAGCTTTCTGAGAAACTGCTTAGTGTTCTGCCAATTCATCTCACAGAGTTACCTCTGTATTTCGTGGATCTCTTTGATAGCCTTATTTCTGTGGAATCTGAGAACAGATATTTCGCATCCCTTTGAAGACTATAGGGCCAAAGGAAATATCCTCCGATAACAAAGAGAAAGAAGCTTTCTGAGAAACTTCTTTGTGTTCTGTGAAATCATCTCACAGAGTTACAGGTTTCCCCTCAAGGAGCCTTTCGCTAAGACAGTTCTTGTGGAATTGGCAAAGTGATATTTGGAAGCCCCTGGAGGGTAATGATGAAAAAGGAAATATCCTCAGATGAAATCTGGAAAGAAGCTTTCTGAGAAACTGCTTAGTGTTCTCTGACTTTCACTCACAGAGTTACATCTGTATTTCGTGGATCTCTTTTCTAGCCTTATTTCTGTGGAATCTGAGAACAGATATTTCGGATCCCTTTGAAGACTATCGGGCCAAAGGAAACAAACTCCGGTAACAAAGAGAAAGAAGCTTTCTGAGAAACTTCTTTGTGTTCTGTGAAATCATCTCACAGAGTTACAGCTTTCCCCTCAAGGAGCCTTTCACTAAGACAGTTCCTTTGGAATTGGCAAAGTGATATTTGGAAGCCCATAGAGGGCTATGGTGAAAAAGGAAATATCCTCAGATGAAATCTGGAAAGAAGCTTTCTGAGAAACTGCTTAGTGTTCTGTTAATTCATCTCACAGAGTTACATCTGTGTTTCGTGGATCTCTTTGCTAGCCTTATTTCTGTGGAATCTGAGAACAGATATTTCGGAACCCTTTGAAGATTATAGGGCCAAAGGAAATATCCTCCGATAACAAAGAGAAAGAAGCTTTCTGAGAAACTTCTTTGTGTTCTGTTAAATCATCTCACAGAGTTACAGCTTTCCCCTCAAGGAGCCTTTCGCTAAGACAGTTGTTGTGGATTTGGAAAAGTGATATTTGGAAGCCCATAGAGGGCTATTGTGAAAAAGGAAATATCCTCTGATGAAATCTGGAAAGAAGCTCTCTGAGAAACTGCTTAGTGTTCTGTTAATTCATCTCACAGAGTTACATCTGTATTTCTTGGATCTCTTTGCTAGCCTTGTTTCTGTGGAATCTGAGAACAGATATTTCGGATCCCTTTGAAGACTATAGGGCCAAAGGAAATATCCTCCGATAACAAAGAGAAAGAAGCTTTCTGAGAAACTTCTTTGTGTTCTGTGAAATCATCTCACAGAGTTACAGCTTTCCCCTCAAGGAGCCTTTCGCTAAGACAGTTCTTGTGGAATTGGCAAAGTGATATTTGGAAGTCCCTAGAGGGCTATGGTGAAAAAGGAAATATCCTCAGATGAAATCTGGAAAGAAGCTTTCTGAGAAACTGCTTAGTGTTCTGTTAATTCATCTCACAGCGTTACATCTGTGTTTCGTGGATCTCTTTGCTAGCCTTAATTCTTTGGAATCGGAGAACAGATATTTCGGATCCCTTTGAAGACTATAGGGCCAAAGGAAATATCCTCCAATAACAAAGAGAAAGAAGCTTTCTGAGAAACTTCTTTGTGTTCTGTGAAATCATCTCACAGAGTTACAGCTTTCCCCTCAAGTAGCTTTTCGCTAAGACAGTTCTTGTGGAATTGGCAAAGTGATATTTGGAAGCCCATAGAGGGCTATGGTGAAAAAGGAAATATCCTCAGATGAAATCTGGAAAGAAGCTTTCTGAGAAACTGTTTAGTGTTCTGTTAATTCATCTCACAGAGTTACATCTGTATTTCCTGGATCTCTTTGCTAGCCTTATTTCTGTGGAATCTGAGAACAGACATTTCGGATCCCTTTGAAGACTATTGGGCCAAAGGAAATATCCTTCGATAACAAAGAGAAAGAAGCTTTCTGAGAAACTTCTTTGTGTTCCGTGAAATCATCTCACGGAGTTACAGCTTTCCCCTCAAGGAGCCTTTCGCTAAGACAGTTCTTTTGGAATTGGCAAAGTGATATTTGGAAGCCCGTAGAGGGCTATGGTGAAAAAGGAAATATCCTCCGATGAAATCTGGAAAGAAGCTTTCTGAGAAACTGCTTAGTTTTCTGTCAATTCATCTCACAGAGTTACCTCTGTATTTTGTGGATCTCTTTGCAAGCCTTATTTCTGTGGAATCTGAGAACAGATATTTCGGATCCCTTTGAAGACTATAGGGACTAAGGAAATATCCTCCGATAACAAAGAGAAAGAAGCTTTCTGAGAAACTTCTTTGTGTTCTGTGAAATCATCTCACTGAGTTACAGCTTTCCCCTCAAGGAGCCTTTGGCTAAGACAGTTCTTGTGGAATTGGCAAAGTGATATTTTGAAGCCCATAGAGGGCTATGGTGAAAAAGGAAATATCCTCAGATGAAATCTGGAAAGAAGCTTTCTGAGAAACTGCTTAGTGTTCTGTTAATTCATCTCACAGAGTTACATATGTGTTTCATGGATCTCTTTGCTAGCCTTATTTCTGTGGAATCTGAGAACAGATATTTCGGATCCCTTTGAAGACTATAGGGCCAAAGGAAATATCCTCCGATAACAAAGAGAAAGAAGCTTTATGATAAACTTCTTTGTGTTCTGTGAAATCATCTCACAGAGTTACAGCTTTCCCCTCAAGGAGCCTTTCGCTAAGACAGTTCTTCTGGAATTGGCAAAGTGATATTTGGAAGCCCCTAGAGGGCTATGGTGAAAAAGGAAATATCCTCAGATGAAATCTGGAAAGAAGCTTTCTGAGAAACTGCTTAGTGTTCTCTGACTTCTACTCACAGAGTTACATCTGTATTTCGTGGATCTCTTTTCTAGCCTTATTTCTGTGGAATCTGAGAACAGATATTTCGCATCCCTTTGAAGACTATCGGGCCAAAGGAAATATCCTCCGGTAACAAAGAGAAAGAAGCTTTCTGAGAAACTTCTTTGTGTTCTGTGAAATCATCTCACAGAGTTACAGCTTTCCCCTCAAGGAGACTTTCGCTAAGACAGTTCTTGTGGAATTGGCAAAGTGATATTTGGAAGCCCATAGAGGGCTATGGTGAAAAAGGAAATATCCTCAGATGAAATCTGGAAAGAAGCTTTCTGAGAAACTGCTTAGTGTTCTGTTAATTCATCTCACAGAGTTACATCTGTGTTTCGGGGATCTCTTTGCTAGCCTTATTTCTGTGAAATCTGAGAACAGATATTTCGGAACTCTTTGAAGATTATAGGGCCAAAGGAAATATCCTCCGATAACAAAGAGAGAGAAGCTTTCTGAGAAACTTCTTTGTGTTCTGTGAAATCATCTCACAGAGTTACAGCTTTCCCCTCAAGGAGCCTTTCGCTAAGACAGTTGTTGTGGTATTGGAAAAGTGATATTTGGAAGCCCATAGAGGGCTATTGTGAAAAAGGAAATATCCTCAGATGAAATCTGGAAAGAAGCTTTCTGAGAAACTGCTTAGTGTTCTGTTAATTCATCTCACAGAGTTACATCTGTATTTCTTGGATCTCTTTGCTAGCCTTGTTTCTGTGGAATCTTAGAACAGATATTTCGGATCCCTTTGAAGACTATAGGGCCAAAGGAAATATCCTCCGATAACAAAGAGAAAGAAGCTTTCTGAGAAACTTCTTTGTGTTCTGTGAAATCATCTCACAGAGTTACAGCTTTCCCCTCAAGGAGCCTTTCGCTAAGACAGTTCTTGTGGAGTTGGCAAAGTGATATTTGGAAGCCCATAGAGGGCTATGGTGAAAAAGGAAATATCCTCAGATGAAATCTGGAATGAAGCTTTCTGAGAAACTGCTTAGTGTTCTGTTAATTCATCTCACAGAGTTACATCTGTGTTTCGTGGATCTCTTTGCTAGCCTTATTTCTGTGGAATCTGAGAACAGATATTTCGGATCTCTTTGAAGATTATTGGGCCAAAGGAAATATCCTCCGATAACAAAGAGAAAGAAGCTTTCTGAGAAACTTCTTTGTGTTCTGTGAAATCATCTCACAGAGTTACAGCTTTCCCCTCAAGGATCCTTTCTCTAAGACAGTTTTTGTGGAATTGGCAAAGTGATATTTGGAAACCCAGAGAGGGCTATGGTGAAAAAAAAAATATCCTCAGATGAAATCTGGAAAGAAGCTTTCTGCGAAACTGCTTAGTGTTCTGTTAATTCATCCCACAGAGTTACATCTGTAATTCGTGGATCTCTTTGCTAGCCTTATTTCTGTGGAATGTGAGAACAGATATTTCGGATCCCTTTGAAGACTATAGGGCCAAAGGAAATATCCTCCGATAACAAAGAGAAAGAAGCTTTCTGAGGAACTTCTTTGTGTTCTGTGAAATCATCTCACAGAGTTACAGCTTTCCCCTCAAGGAGCCTTTCGCTAAGACAGTTGTTGTGGAATTGGCAAAGTGATATTTGGAAGCCCATAGAGGACTATGGTGAAAAAGGAAATATCCTAAGATGAAATATGGAAAGAAGCTTTCTGAGAAACTGCTTAGTGTTCTGTTAATTCATCTCACAGAGTTACCTCTGTATTTCCTGGATCTTTGGCTAGCCTTATTTCTGTGGAATCTGAGAACACATATTTCGGATCCCTTTGAAGACTTTTGGGCCAAAGGAAATATCCTCCGATAATAAAGAGAAAGAAGCTTTCTGAGAAACTTCGTTGTGTTCTGTGAAATCATCTCACAGAATTACAACTTTCCCCTCTAGGAGCCTTTCGCTAAGACAGTTCTTGTGGAATTGGCAAAGTGATATTTGGAAGCCCCTAGAGGGCTATGGTGAAAAAGGAAATATCCTCAGATGAAATCGGGAAAGAAGCTTTCTGAGAAACTGCTTAGTGTTCTGTTAATTCATCTCACAGAGTTACATCTGAGTTTCGTGGATCTCTTTGCTAGCCTTGTTTCTGTGGAATCTGAGAACAGATATTTCGGATCCCTTCGAAGACTATAGGGCCACAGAAAATATCCTCCGATAACAAAGAGAAAGAAGCTTTCTGAGAAACTTCTTTGTGTTCTGTGAAATCATCTCACTGAGTTACAGCTTTCCCCTCAAGGAGCCTTTGGCTAAGACAGTTCTTGTGGAATTGGCAAAGTGATATTTTGAAGCCCTTAGAGGGCTATGGTGAAAAAGGAAATATCCTCAGATGAAATCTGGAAAGAAGCTTTCTGAGAAACTGCTTAGTGTTCTGTTAATTCATCTCACAGAGTTACATATGTGTTTCATGGATCTCTTTGCTAGCCTTATTTCTGTGGAATCTGAGAACAGATATTTCGGATCCCTTTGAAGACTATAGGGCCAAAGTAAATATCCTCCGATAACAAAGAGAAAGAAGCTTTCTGAGAAACTTCTTTGTGTTCTGTGAAATCATCTCACAGAGTTACAACTTTCCCCTCAAGGAGCCTTTCGCTAAGACAGTTCTTGTGGAATTGGCAAAGTGATATTTGGAAGCCCCTGGAGGGTAATGGTGAAAAAGGAAATATCCTCAGATGAAATCTGGAAAGAAGCTTTCTGAGAAACTGCTTAGTGTTCTGTTAATTCATCTCACAGAGTTACATCTGTGTTTCGTGGATCTCTTTGCTAGCCTTATTTCTGTGGCATCTGAGAACAGATATTTCGGAACCCTTTGAAGATTATAGGGCCCAAGGAAATATCATCCGATAACAAAGAGAGAGAAGCTTTCTGAGAAACTTCTTTGTGTTCTGTGAAATCATCTCACAGAGTTACAGCTTTCCCCTCAAGGAGCCTTTCGCTAAGACAGTTGTTGTGGTATTGGAAAAGTGATATTTGGAAGGCCATAGAGGGCTATTGTGAAAAAGGAAATATCCTCAGATGAAATCTGGAAAGAAGCTTTCTGAGAAACTGCTTAGTGTTCTGTTAATTCATCTCACAGAGTTACATCTGTATTTCTTGGATCTCTTTGCTAGCCTTGTTTCTGTGGAATCTGAGAACAGATATTTCGGATCCCTTTGAAGACTATAGGGCCAAAGGAAATATCCTCCGATAACAAAGAGAAAGAAGCTTTCTGAGGAACTTCTTTGTGTTCTGTGAAATCATCTCACAGAGTTACAGCTTTCTCCTCAAGGAGCCTTTCGCTAAGACAGTTGTTGTGGAATTGGCAAAGTGATATTTGGAAGCCCATAGAGGGCTATGGTGAAAAAGGAAATATCCTAAGATGAAATATGGAAAGAAGCTTTCTGAGAAACTGCTTAGTGTTCTGTTAATTCATCTCAGAGAGTTACCTCTGTATTTCCTGGATCTTTTCTAGCCTTATTTCTGTGGAATCTGAGAACAGATATTTCGGATCCCTTTGAAGACTTTTGGGCCAAAGGAAATATCCTCCGATAATAAAGAGAAAGAAGCTTTCTGAGAAACTTCGTTGTGTTCTGTGAAATCATCTCACAGAGTTACAACTTTCCCCTCTAGGAGCCTTTCGCTAAGACAGTTCTTGTGGAATTGGCAAAGTGATATTTGGAAGCCCCTAGAGGGCTATGGTGAAAAAGGAAATATCCTCAGATGAAATCGGGAAAGAAGCTTTCTGAGAAACTGCTTAGTGTTCTGTTAATTCATCTCACAGAGTTACATCTGAGTTTCGTTGATCTCTTTGCTAGCCTTGTTTCTGTGGAATCTGAGAACAGATATTTCGGATCCCTTCGAAGACTATAGGGCCAAAGAAAATATCCTCCGATAACAAAGAGAAAGAAGCTTTCTGAGAAACTTCTTTGTGTTCTGTGAAATCATCTCACAGAGTTACAGCTTTCACCTCAAGGATCCTTTCGATAAGACAGTTCTTGTGGAATTGGAAAAGTGATATTTGGAAACCCATAGAGGGCTATGGTGAAAAAGGAAATATCCTCAGATGAAATCTGGAAAGCAGCTTTCTGAGAAACTGCTTAGTGTTCTGTTAATTCATCTCACAGAGTTACATCTGTATTTCCTGGATCTCTTTGCTAGCCTTATTTATGTGGAATCTGAGAACAGATATTTCGGATCCCTTTGAAGACTATTGGGCCAAAGGAAATATCCTCCGATAACAACGAGAAAGAAGCTTTCTGAGAAACTTCTTTGTGTTCTGTGAAATCATCTCACAGAGTTACAGCTTTTCCCTCTCGGAGCCTTTCGCTAAATCAGTTCTTGTGGAATTGGCAAAGTGATATTTGGAAGCCCATAGAGGGCTATGGTGAAAAAGGAAATATCCTCAGATGAAATCTGGTAAGAAGCTTTCTGAGAAACTGCTTAGTGTTCTGTTAATTCATCTCACAGCGTTACATCTGTGTTTCTTGGATCTCTTGGCTCGCCTTATTTCCTTGGAATCTGAGAACAGATATTTCGGATCCCTTTGAAGACTATAGGGCCAAAGGAAATATCCTCCGATAACAAAGAGAAAGAAGCTTTCTGAGAAACTTCTTTGTGTTCTGTGAAATCATCTCACAGAGTTACAGCTTTCCCCTCAAGGAGCCTTTCGCTAAGACAGTTCTTGTGGAATTGGCAAAGTGATATTTGGAAGCCCATAGAGGGCTATGGTGAAAAAGGAAATATCCTCAGATGAAATCAGGAAAGAAGCTTTCTGAGAAACTGCATAGTGTTCTGTTAATTCATCTCACAGAGTTACATCTGTGTTTCGTGGATCTCTTTGCTAGCCTTATTTCTGTGGAATCTGAGAACAGATATTTCGCATCCCTTTGAAGACTATAGGGAAAAAGGAAATATCCTCCAATAACAAAGAGAAAGAAGCTTTCTGAGAAACTCCTTTGTGTTCTGTGAAATCATCTCACAGAGTTACAGCTTTCCCCTCAAGGATCCTTTCGCTAAGACAGTTCTTGTGGAATTGGCAAAGTGATATTTGGAAACCCTTAGAGGGCAATGGTGAAAAAGGAAATATCCTCAGATGAAATCTGGAAAGAAGCTTTCTGAGAAACTGCTTAGTGTTCTGTTATTTCATCTCACAGAGTTACATCTGTATTTCGTGGATCTCTTTGCTAGCCTTTTTCTGTGGAATCTGACAACAGATATTTCGGATCCCTTTGAAGACTATAGGGCCAAAGGAAATATCCTCCGATAACAAAGAGAAAGAAGCTTTCTGAGAAACTTCTTTGTGTTCTGTGAAATCATCTCACAGAGTTACAGCTTTCCCCTAAAGGAGCCTTTCGCTAAGACAGTTCTTGTGGAATTGGCAAAGGGATATTTGGAAGTCCCTAGAGGGCTATGGTGAAAAAGGAAATATCCTCAGATGAAATCTGGAAAGAAGCTTTCTGAGAAACTGCTTAGTGTTCTGTTAATTCATCTCACAGCGTTACATCTGTGTTTCGTGGATCTCTTTGCTAGCCTTAATTCTTTGGAATTGGAGAACAGATATTTCGGATCCCTTTGAAGACTATAGGGCCAAAGGAAATATCCACCGATAACGAAGAGAAAGAAGCTTTCTGAGAAACTTCTTTGTGTTCTGTGAAATCATCTCACAGAGTTACAGCTTTCCCCTCAAGGAGCTTTTCGCTAAGACAGTTCTTGTGGAATTGGCAAAGTGATATTTGGAAGCCCATAGAGGGCTATGGTGAAAAAGGAAATATCCTCAGATGAAATCTGGAAAGAAGCTTTCTGAGAAACTGCTTAGTGTTCTGTTAATTCATCTCACAGAGTTACATCTGTATTTCCTGGATCTCTTTGCTAGCCTTATTTCTGTGGAATCTGAGAACAGACATTTCGGATCCCTTTGAAGACTATTGGGCCAAAGGAAATATCCTTCGATAACAAAGAGAAAGAAGCTTTCTGAGAAACTTCTTTGTGTTCCGTGAAATCATCTCACGGAGTTACAGCTTTCCCCTCAAGGAGCCTTTCGCTAAGACAGTTCTTGTGGAATTGGCAAAGTGATATTTGGAAGCCCATAGAGGGCTATGGTGAAAAAGGAAATATCCTCAGATGAAATCTGGAAAGAAGCTTTCTGAGAAACTGCTTAGTGTTCTGTCAATTCATCTCACAGAGTTACCTCTGTATTTTGTGGATCTCTTTGCTAGCCTTATTTCTGTGGAATCTGAGAACAGATATTTCGGATCCCTTTGAAGAATATAGGGCCAAAGGAAATATCCTCCGATAACAAAGAGAAAGAAGCTTTCTGAGAAACTTCTTTGTGTTCTGTGAAATCATCTCACAGAGTTACAGCTTTCCCCTCAAGGAGCCTTTCGCTAAGACAGTTCTTGTGGAATTGGCAAAGTGATATTTGGAAGCCCCTGTACGGTAACGGTGAAAAAGGAAATATCCTCAGATGAAATCTGGAAAGAAGCTTTCTGAGAAACTGCTTAGTGTTCTCTGACTTCCACTCACAGAGTTACATCTGTATTTCGTGGATCTCTTTTCTAGCCTTATTTCTGTGGAATCTGAGAACAGATATTTCGGATCCCTTTGAAGACTATCGGGCCAAAGGAAATATCCTCCGATAACAAAGAGAAAGAAGCTTTCTGAGAAACTTCTTTGTGTCTGTGAAATCATCTCACAGAGTTACAGCTTTCCCCTCAAGGAGCCTTTCGCTAAGACAGTTCTTGTGGAGTTGGCAAAGTGATATTTGGAAGCCCATAGAGGGCTATGGTGAAAAAGGAAATATACTCAGATGAAATCTGGAAAGAAGCTTTCTGAGAAACTTCTTAGTGTTCTGTTAATTCATCTCACAGAGTTACATCTGTATTTCCTGAATCTCTTTGCTAGCCTTATTTCTGAGGAATCTGAGAACAGATATTTCGGATCCCTTTGAAGACTATAGGGCCAAAGGAAACATCCTCCGATAACAAAGAGAAAGAAGCTTTCTGAGAAATTTCTTTGTGTTCTGTGAAATCATCTCACAGAGTTACAGCTTTTCCCTCTAGGAGCCTTTCGCTAAGACAGTTCTTGTGGAATTGGCAAAGTGATATTTGGAAGCCCATAGAGGGCTATGGTGAAAAAGGAAATATCCTCAGATGAAATCTGGAAAGAAGCTTTCTGAGAAACTGCTTAGTGTTCTGTTAATTCATCTCACAGCGTTACATCTGTGTTTCTTGGATCTCTTGGCTAGCCTTATTTCTTTGGAATCTGAGAACAGATATTTCGGATCCCTTTGAAAACTATAGGGCCAAAGGAAATATCCTCCGGTAACAAAGAGAAAGAAGCTTTCTGAGAAACTTCTTTGTGTTCTGTGAAATCATCTCACAGAGTTACAGCTTTCCCCTCAAGGAGCCTTTCGCTAAGACAGTTCTTGTGGAATTGGCAAAGTGATATTTGGAAGCCCATAGAGGGCTATGGTGAAAAAGGAAATATCCTCAGATGAAATCAGGAAAGAAGCTTTCTGAGAAACTGCATAGTGTTCTTTTAATTCATCTCACAGAGTTACATCTGTGTTTCGTGGATCTCTTTGCTAGCCTTATTTCTGTGGAATCTGAGAACAGATATTTCGCATCCCTTTGAAGACTATAGGGAAAAGGAAATATCCTCCAATAACAAAGAGAAAGAAGCTTTCTGAGAAACTTCTTTGTGTTCTGTGAAATCATCTCACAGAGTTACAGCTTTCCCCTCAAGGATCCTTTCACTAAGACAGTTCTTGTGGAATTGGCCAAGTGATATTTGGAAAACCTTAGAGGGCAATGGTGAAAAAGGAAATATCCTCATATGAAATCTGGAAAGAAGCTTTCTGAGATACTGCTTAGTGTTCTGTTATTTCATCTCACAGAGTTACATCTGTATTTCTTGGATCTCTTTGCTAGCCTTATTTCTGTGGAATCTGAGAACAGATATTTCGGATCCCTTTGAAGACTATAGGGCCAAAGGTAATATCCTCCGATAACAAAGAGAAAGAAGCTTTCTGAGAAACTTCTTTGTGTTCTGTGAAATCATCTCACAGAGTTACAGCTTTCCCCTCAAGGAGCCTTTGGCTAAGACAGTTCTTGTGGAATTGGCAAAGTGATATTTGGAAGCCCATAGAGGGCTATGGTGAAAAAGGAAATATCCTCAGATGAAATCTGGAAAGAAGCTTTATGAGAAACTGCTTAGTGTTCTGTCTATTCATCTCACAGAGTTACATCTGTATTTCGTGGATCTCTTTGCTAGCTTTATTTCTGTGGAATCTTAGAACAGATATTTCGGATCCCTTTGAAGACTATAGGGCCAATGGAAATATCCTCCGATAACAAAGAGAAAGAAGCTTTCTGAGAAACTTCTTTGTGTTCTGTGAAATCATCTCACAGAGTTACAGCTTTTCCCTCAAGGAGCCTTTCGCTAAGACAGTTCTTGTGGAATTCGCAAAGTGATATTTGGAAACCCTTAGAGGGCTATGGTGAAAAAGGAAATATCCTCAGAAGAAATCTGGAAAGAAGCTTTCTGAGAAACTGCTTAGTGTTCTGTTATTTCATCTCACAGAGTTACATCTGTATTTCGTGGATCTCTTTGCTAGCCTTATTTCTGTCGAATCTGAGAACAGATATTTCGGATCCCTTTGAAGACGATAGGGCCAAAGGAAATATCCTCCGATAACAAAGAGAGAGAAGCTTTCTGAGAAACTTCTTTGTGTTCTTTGAAATCATCTCACAGAGTTACAGCTTTCCCCTCAAGGAGCCTTTCGCTAAGACAGTTCTTGGGGAATTGGCAAAGTGATATTTGGAAGCCCATAGAAAGCTATGGTGTAAAAGGAAATATTCTCAGATGAAATCTGGAAAGAAGCTTTCTGAGAAACTGCTTAGTTTTCTGTTAATTCATCTCAGAGAGTTACATCTGTGTTTCGTGGATCTCTTTGCTAGCCTTATTTCTGTGGAATCAGAGAACAGATATTTCGGATCCCTTTGAAGACTATAGGGCTAAAGGAAATATCCTCCGATAACAAAGAGAAAGAAGCTTTCTGAGAAACTTCTTTGTGTTCTGTGAAATCATCTCACACAGTTACAGCTTTTCCCTCTAGGAGCCTTTCGCTAAGACAGTTCTTGTGGAATTGGCAAAGTGATATTTGGAAGCCCATAGAGGGCTATGGTGAAAAAGGAAATATCCTCAGATGAAATCTGGAAAGAAGCTTTCTGAGAAACTGCTTAGTGTTCTGTTAATTCATCTCACAGCGTTACATCTGTGTTTCTTGGATCTCTTGGCTAGCCTTATTTCTTTGGAATCTGAGAACAGATATTTCGGATCCCTTTGAAGACTATAGGGCCAAAGGAAATATCCTCCGATAACAAAGAGAAAGAAGCTTTCTGAGAAACTTCTTTGTGTTCTGTGAAATCATCTCACAGAGTTACAGCTTTCCCCTCAAGGAGCCTTTCGCTAAGACAGTTCTTGTGGAATTGGCAAAGTGATATTTGGAAGCCCATAGAGGGCTATGGTGAAAAAGGAAATATCCTCAGATGAAATCAGGAAAGAAGCTTTCTGAGAAACTGCATAGTGTTCTGTTAATTCATCTCACAGAGTTACATCTGTGTTTCGTGGATCTCTTTGCTAGCCTTATTTCTGTGGAATCTGAGAACAGATATTTCGCATCCCTTTGAAGACTATAGGGAAAAAGGAAATATCCTCCAATAACAAAGAGAAAGAAGCTTTCTGAGAAACTTCTTTGTGTTCTGTGAAATCATCTCACAGAGTTACAGCTTTCCCCTCAAGGAGCCTTTCGCTAAGACAGTTCTTGTGGAATTGGCAAAGGGATATTTGGAAGTCCCTAGAGGGCTATGGTGAAAAAGGAAATATCCTCAGATGAAATCTGGAAAGAAGCTTTCTGAGAAACTGCTTAGTGTTCTGTTAATTCATCTCACAGCGTTACATCTGTGTTTCGTGGATCTCTTTGCTAGCCTTAATTCTTTGGAATCGGAGAACAGATATTTCGGATCCCTTTGAAGACTTTGGGCCAAAGGAAATATCCACCGATATCAAAGAGAAAGAAGCTTTCTGAGAAACTTCTTTGTGTTCTGTGAAATCATCTCACAGAGTTACAGCTTTCCCCTCAAGGAGCTTTTCGCTAAGACAGTTTTTGTGGAATTGGCAAAGTGATATTTGGAAGCCCATAGAGGGCTATGGTGAAAAAGGAAATATCCTCAGATGAAATCTGGAAAGAAGCTTTCTGAGAAACTGCTTAGTGTTCTCTGACTTCCACTCACAGAGTTACATCTGTATTTCGTGGATCTCTTTTCTAGCCTTATTTCTGTGGAATCTGAGAACAGATATTTCGGATCCCTTTGAAGACTATCGGGCCAAAGGAAATATCCCCCGGTAACAAAGAGAAAGAAGCTTTCTGAGAAACTTCTTTGTGTTCTGTGAAATCATCTCACAGAGTTACAGCTTTCCCCTCAAGGAGCCTTTCACTAAGACAGTTCTTGTGGAATTGGCAAAGTGATATTTGGAAGCCCCTAGAGGGCTATGGTGAAAAAGGAAATATCCTCAGATGAAATCTGGAAAGAAGCTTTCTGAGAAACTGCTTAGTGTTCTGTTAATTCATCTCACAGAGTTACATCTGTGTTTCGTGGATCTCTTTGCTAGCCTTATTTCTGTGGAATCTGAGAACAGATATTTCGGAACCCTTTGAAGATTATAGGGCCAAAGGAAATATCCTCCGATAACAAAGAGAGAGAAGCTTTCTGAGAAACTTCTTTGTGTTCTGTGAAATCATCTCACAGAGTTACAGCTTTCCCCTCAAGGAGCCTTTGGCTAAGACAGTTCTTGTGGAATTGGCAAAGTGATATTTTGAAGCCCATAGAGGGCTATGGTGAAAAAGGAAATATCCTCAGATGAAATCTGGAAAGAAGCTTTCTGAGAAACTGCTTAGTGTTCTGTTAATTCATCTCACAGAGTTACATATGTGTTTCATGGATCTCTTTGCTAGCCTTATTTCTGTGGAATCTGAGAAAAGATATTTCGGATCCCTTTGAAGACTATAGGGCCAAAGGAAATATCCTCCGATAACAAAGAGAAAGAAGCTTTATGATAAACTTCTTTGTGTTCTGTGAAATCATCTCACAGAGTTACAGCTTTCCCCTCAAGGAGCCTTTCGCTAAGACAGTTCTTGTGGAATTGGCAAAGTGATATTTGGAAGCCCCTGGAGGGTAATGGTGAAAAAGGAAATATCCTCAGATGAAATCTGGAAAGAAGCTTTCTGAGAAACTGCTTAGTGTTCTCTGACTTTCACTCACAGAGTTACATCTGTATTTCGTGGATCTCTTTTCTAGCCTTATTTCTGTGGAATCTGAGAACAGATATTTCGCATCCCTTTGAAGACTATCGGGCCAAAGGAAATATCCTCCGGTAACAAAGAGAAAGAAGCTTTCTGAGAAACTTCTTTGTGTTCTGTGAAATCATCTCACAGAGTTACAGCTTTCCCCTCAAGGAGACTTTCGCTAAGACAGTTGTTGTGGTATTGGAAAAGTGATATTTGGAAGCCGATAGAGGGCTATTGTGAAAAAGGAAATATCCTCAGATGAAATCTGGAAAGAAGCTTTCTGAGAAACTGCTTAGTGTTCTGTTAATTCATCTCACAGAGTTACATCTGTATTTCTTGGATCTCTTTGCTAGCCTTGTTTCTGTGGAATCTGAGAACAGATATTTCGGATCCCTTTGAAGACTATAGGGCCAAAGGAAATATCCTCCGATAACAAAGAGAAAGAAGCTTTCTGAGAAACTTCTTTGTGTTCTGTGAAATCATCTCACAGAGTTACAGCTTTCCCCTCAAGGAGCCTTTCGCTAAGACAGTTCTTGTGGAGTTGGCAAAGTGATATTTGGAAGCCCATAGAGGGCTATGTTGAAAAAGGAAATATCCTCAGATGAAATCTGGAATGAAGCTTTCTGAGAAATTGCTTAGTGTTCTGTTAATTCATCTCACAGAGTTACATCTGTGTTTCGTGGATCTCTTTGCTAGCCTTATTTCTGTGGAATCTGAGAACAGACATTTCGGATCCCTTTGAAGACTACTGGGCCAAAGGAAATATCCTTCGATAACAAAGAGAAAGAAGCTTTCTGAGAAACTTCTTTGTGTTCCGTGAAATCATCTCACGAAGTTACAGCTTTCCCCTCAAGGAGCCTTTCGCTAAGACAGTTCTTTTGGAATTGGCAAAGTGATATTTGGAAGCCCATAGAGGGCTATGGTGAAAAAGGAAATATCCTCAGATGAAATCTGGAAAGAAGCTTTCTGAGAAACTGCTTAGTGTTCTGTCAATTCATCTCACAGAGTTACCTCTGTATTTTGTGGATCTCTTTGCAAGCCTTATTTCTGTGGAATCTGAGAACAGATATTTCGGATCCCTTTGAACACTATAGGGACTAAGGAAATATCCTCCGATAACAAAGAGAAAGAAGCTTTCTGAGAAACTTCTTTGAGTTCTGTGAAATCATCTCACTGAGTTACAGCTTTCCCCTCAAGGAGCCTTTGGCTAAGACAGTTCTTGTGGAATTGGCAAAGTGATATTTTGAAGCCCATAGAGGGCTATGGTGAAAAAGGAAATATCCTCAGATGAAATCTGGAAAGAAGCTTTCTGAGAAACTGCTTAGTGTTCTGTTAATTCATCTCACAGAGTTACATATGTGTTTCATGGATCTCTTTGCTAGCCTTATTTCTGTGGAATCTGAGAACAGATATTTCGGATCCCTTTGAAGACTATAGGGCCAAAGGAAATATCCTCTGATAACAAAGAGAAAGAAGCTTTATGATAAACTTCTTTGTGTTCTGTGAAATCATCTCACAGAGTTACAGCTTTCCCCTCAAGGAGCCTTTCGCTAAGACAGTTCTTGTGGAATTGGCAAAGTGATATTTGGAAGCCCCTGGAGGGTAATGGTGAAAAAGGAAATATCCTCAGATGAAATCTGGAAAGAAGCTTTCTGAGAAACTGCTTAGTGTTCTCTGACTTTCACTCACAGAGTTACATCTGTATTTCGTGGATCTCTTTTCTAGCCTTATTTCTGTGGAATCTGAGAACAGATATTTCGCATCCCTTTGAAGACTATCGGGCCAAAGGAAATATCCTCCGGTAACAAAGAGAAAGAAGCTTTCTGAGAAACTTCTTTGTGTTCTGTGAAATCATCTCACAGAGTTACAGCTTTCCCCTCAAGGAGACTTTCGCTAAGACAGTTGTTGTGGTATTGGAAAAGTGATATTTGGAAGCCCATAGAGGGCTATTGTGAAAAAGGAAATATCCTCAGATGAAATCTGGAAAGAAGCTTTCTGAGAAACTGCTTAGTGTTCTGTTAATTCATCTCACAGAGTTACATCTGTATTTCTTGGATCTCTTTGCTAGCCTTGTTTCTGTGGAATCTGAGAACAGATATTTCGGATCCCTTTGAAGACTATAGGGCCAAAGGAAATATCCTCCGATAACAAAGAGAAAGAAGCTTTCTGAGAAACTTCTTTGTGTTCTGTGAAATCATCTCACAGAGTTACAGCTTTCCCCTCAAGGAGCCTTTCGCTAAGACAGTTCTTGTGGAGTTGGCAAAGTGATATTTGGAAGCCCATAGAGGGCTATGTTGAAAAAGGAAATATCCTCAGATGAAATCTGGAATGAAGCTTTCTGAGAAACTGCTTAGTGTTCTGTTAATTCATCTCACAGAGTTACATCTGTGTTTCGTGGATCTCTTTGCTAGCCTTATTTCTGTGGAATCTGAGAACAGACATTTCGGATCCCTTTGAAGACTATTGGGCCAAAGGAAATATCCTTCGATAACAAAGAGAAAGAAGCTTTCTGAGAAACTTCTTTGTGTTCCGTGAAATCATCTCACGGAGTTACAGCTTTCCCCTCAAGGAGCCTTTCGCTAAGACAGTTCTTTTGGAATTGGCAAAGTGATATTTGGAAGCCCATAGAGGGCTATGGTGAAAAAGGAAATATCCTCAGATGAAATCTGGAAAGAAGCTTTCTGAGAAACTGCTTAGTGTTCTGTCAATTCATCTCACAGAGTTACCTCTGTATTTTGTGGATCTCTTTGCAAGCCTTATTTCTGTGGAATCTGAGAACAGATATTTCGGATCCCTTTGAAGACTATAGGGACTAAGGAAATATCCTCCGATAACAAAGAGAAAGAAGCTTTCTGAGAAACTTCTTTGAGTTCTGTGAAATCATCTCACTGAGTTACAGCTTTCCCCTCAAGGAGCCTTTGGCTAAGACAGTTCTTGTGGAATTGGCAAAGTGATATTTTGAAGCCCATAGAGGGCTATGGTGAAAAAGGAAATATCCTCAGATGAAATCTGGAAAGAAGCTTTCTGAGAAACTGCTTAGTGTTCTGTTAATTCATCTCACAGAGTTACATATGTGTTTCATGGATCTCTTTGCTAGCCTTATTTCTGTGGAATCTGAGAACAGATATTTCGGATCCCTTTGAAGACTATAGGGCCAAAGGAAATATCCTCCGATAACAAAGAGAAAGAAGCTTTATGATAAACTTCTTTGTGTTCTGTGAAATCATCTCACAGAGTTACAGCTTTCCCCTCAAGGAGCCTTTCGCTAAGACAGTACTTGTGGAATTGGCAAAGTGATATTTGGGTGCCCCTGGAGGGTAATGGTGAAAAAGGAAATATCCTCAGATGAAATCTGGAAAGAAGCTTTCTGAGAAACTGCTTAGTGTTCTCTGACTTCCACTCACAGAGTTACATCTGTATTTCGTGGATCTCTTTTCTAGCCTTATTTCTGTGGAATCTGAGAACAGATATTTCGCATCCCTTTGAAGACTATCGGGCCAAAGGAAATATCCTCCGGTAACAAAGAGAAAGAAGCTTTCTGAGAAACTTCTTTGTGTTCTGTGAAATCATCTCACAGAGTTACAAATTTCCCCTCAAGGAGACTTTCGCTAAGACAGTTGTTGTGGTATTGGAAAAGTGATATTTGGAAGCCCATAGAGGGCTATTGTGAAAAAGGAAATATCCTCAGATGAAATCTGGAAAGAAGCTTTCTGAGAAACTGCTTAGTGTTCTGTTAATTCATCTCACAGAGTTACATCTGTATTTCTTGGATCTCTTTGCTAGCCTTGTTTCTGTGGAATCTGAGAACAGATATTTCGGATCCCTTTGAAGACTATAGGGCCAAAGGAAATATCCTCCGATAACAAAGAGAAAGAAGCTTTCTGAGAAACTTCTTTGTGTTCTGTGAAATCATCTCACAGAGTTACAGCTTTCCCCTCAAGGAGCCTTTCGCTAAGACAGTTCTTGTGGAGTTGGCAAAGTGATATTTGGAAGCCCATAGAGGTCTATGTTGAAAAAGGAAATATCCTCAGATGAAATCTGGAATGAAGCTTTCTGAGAAACTGCTTAGTGTTCTGTTAATTCATCTCACAGAGTTACATCTGTGTTTCGTGGATCTCTTTGCTAGCCTTATTTCTGTGGAATCTGAGAACAGATATTTCGGATCCCTTTGAAGACTATAGGGCTAAAGGAAATATCCTCCGATAACAAAGAGAAAGAAGCTTTCTGAGAAACTTCTTTGTGTTCTGTGAAATCATCTCACACAGTTACAGCTTTTCCCTCTAGGAGCCTTTCGCTAAGACAGTTCTTGTGGAATTGGCAAAGTGATATTTGGAAGCCCATAGAGGGCTATGGTGAAAAAGGAAATATCCTCAGATGAAATCTGGAAAGAAGCTTTCTGAGAAACTGCTTAGTGTTCTGTTAATTCATCTCACAGCGTTACATCTGTGTTTCTTGGATCTCTTGGCTAGCCTTATTTCTTTGGAATCTGAGAACAGATATTTCGGATCCCTTTGAAGACTATAGGGCCAAAGGAAATATCCTCCGATAACAAAGAGAAAGAAGCTTTCTGAGAAACTTCTTTGTGTTCTGTGAAATCATCTCACAGAGTTACAGCTTTCCCCTCAAGGAGCCTTTCGCTAAGACAGTTCTTGTGGAATTGGCAAAGTGATATTTGGAAGCCCATAGAGGGCTATGGTGAAAAAGGAAATATCCTCAGATGAAATCAGGAAAGAAGCTTTCTGAGAAACTGCATAGTGTTCTGTTAATTCATCTCACAGAGTTACATCTGTGTTTCGTGGATCTCTTTGCTAGCCTTATTTCTGTGGAATCTGAGAACAGATATTTCGCATCCCTTTGAAGACTATAGGGAAAAAGGAAATATCCTCCAATAACAAAGAGAAAGAAGCTTTCTGAGAAACTTCTTTGTGTTCTGTGAAATCATCTCACAGAGTTACAGCTTTCCCCTCAAGGAGCCTTTCGCTAAGACAGTTCTTGTGGAATTGGCAAAGGGATATTTGGAAGTCCCTAGAGGGCTATGGTGAAAAAGGAAATATCCTCAGATGAAATCTGGAAAGAAGCTTTCTGAGAAACTGCTTAGTGTTCTGTTAATTCATCTCACAGCGTTACATCTGTGTTTCGTGGATCTCTTTGCTAGCCTTAATTCTTTGGAATCGGAGAACAGATATTTCGGATCCCTTTGAAGACTTTGGGCCAAAGGAAATATCCACCGATATCAAAGAGAAAGAAGCTTTCTGAGAAACTTCTTTGTGTTCTGTGAAATCATCTCACAGAGTTACAGCTTTCCCCTCAAGGAGCTTTTCGCTAAGACAGTTCTTGTGGAATTGGCAAAGTGATATTTGGAAGCCCATAGAGGGCTATGGTGAAAAAGGAAATATCCTCAGATGAAATCTGGAAAGAAGCTTTCTGAGAAACTGCTTAGTGTTCTCTGACTTCCACTCACAGAGTTACATCTGTATTTCGTGGATCTCTTTTCTAGCCTTATTTCTGTGGAATCTGAGAACAGATATTTCGGATCCCTTTGAAGACTATCGGGCCAAAGGAAATATCCTCCGGTAACAAAGAGAAAGAAGCTTTCTGAGAAACTTCTTTGTGTTCTGTGAAATCATCTCACAGAGTTACAGCTTTCCCCTCAAGGAGCCTTTCGCTAAGACAGTTCTTGTGGAATTGGCAAAGTGATATTTGGAAGCCCCTAGAGGGCTATGGTGAAAAAGGAAATATCCTCAGATGAAATCTGGAAAGAAGCTTTCTGAGAAACTGCTTAGTGTTCTGTTAATTCATCTCACAGAGTTACATCTGTGTTTCGTGGATCTCTTTGCTAGCCTTATTTCTGTGGAATCTGAGAACAGATATTTCGGAACCCTTTGAAGATTATAGGGCCAAAGGAAATATCCTCCGATAACAAAGAGAGAGAAGCTTTCTGAGAAACTTCTTTGTGTTCTGTGAAATCATCTCACAGAGTTACAGCTTTCCCCTCAAGGAGCCTTTGGCTAAGACAGTTCTTGTGGAATTGGCAAAGTGATATTTTGAAGCCCATAGAGGGCTATGGTGAAAAAGGAAATATCCTCAGATGAAATCTGGAAAGAAGCTTTCTGAGAAACTGCTTAGTGTTCTGTTAATTCATCTCACAGAGTTACATATGTGTTTCATGGATCTCTTTGCTAGCCTTATTTCTGTGGAATCTGAGAAAAGATATTTCGGATCCCTTTGAAGACTATAGGGCCAAAGGAAATATCCTCCGATAACAAAGAGAAAGAAGCTTTATGATAAACTTCTTTGTGTTCTGTGAAATCATCTCACAGAGTTACAGCTTTCCCCTCAAGGAGCCTTTCGCTAAGACAGTTCTTGTGGAATTGGCAAAGTGATATTTGGAAGCCCCTGGAGGGTAATGGTGAAAAAGGAAATATCCTCAGATGAAATCTGGAAAGAAGCTTTCTGAGAAACTGCTTAGTGTTCTCTGACTTTCACTCACAGAGTTACATCTGTATTTCGTGGATCTCTTTTCTAGCCTTATTTCTGTGGAATCTGAGAACAGATATTTCGCATCCCTTTGAAGACTATCGGGCCAAAGGAAATATCCTCCGGTAACAAAGAGAAAGAAGCTTTCTGAGAAACTTCTTTGTGTTCTGTGAAATCATCTCACAGAGTTACAGCTTTCCCCTCAAGGAGACTTTCGCTAAGACAGTTGTTGTGGTATTGGAAAAGTGATATTTGGAAGCCGATAGAGGGCTATTGTGAAAAAGGAAATATCCTCAGATGAAATCTGGAAAGAAGCTTTCTGAGAAACTGCTTAGTGTTCTGTTAATTCATCTCACAGAGTTACATCTGTATTTCTTGGATCTCTTTGCTAGCCTTGTTTCTGTGGAATCTGAGAACAGATATTTCGGATCCCTTTGAAGACTATAGGGCCAAAGGAAATATCCTCCGGTAACAAAGAGAAAGAAGCTTTCTGAGAAACTTCTTTGTGTTCTGTGAAATCATCTCACAGAGTTACAGCTTTCCCCTCAAGGAGCCTTTCGCTAAGACAGTTCTTGTGGAGTTGGCAAAGTGATATTTGGAAGCCCATAGAGGGCTATGTTGAAAAAGGAAATATCCTCAGATGAAATCTGGAATGAAGCTTTCTGAGAAACTGCTTAGTGTTCTGTTAATTCATCTCACAGAGTTACATCTGTGTTTCGTGGATCTCTTTGCTAGCCTTATTTCTGTGGAATCTGAGAACAGACATTTCGGATCCCTTTGAAGACTATTGGGCCAAAGGAAATATCCTTCGATAACAAAGAGAACGAAGCTTTCTGAGAAACTTCTTTGTGTTCCGTGAAATCATCTCACGGAGTTACAGCTTTCCCCTCAAGGAGCCTTTCGCTAAGACAGTTCTTTTGGAATTGGCAAAGTGATATTTGGAAGCCCATAGAGGGCTATGGTGAAAAAGGAAATATCCTCAGATGAAATCTGGAAAGAAGCTTTCTGAGAAACTGCTTAGTGTTCTGTCAATTCATCTCACAGAGTTACCTCTGTATTTTGTGGATCTCTTTGCAAGCCTTATTTCTGTGGAATCTGAGAACAGATATTTCGGATCCCTTTGAAGACTATAGGGACTAAGGAAATATCCTCCGATAACAAAGAGAAAGAAGCTTTCTGAGAAACTTCTTTGAGTTCTGTGAAATCATCTCACTGAGTTACAGCTTTCCCCTCAAGGAGCCTTTGGCTAAGACAGTTCTTGTGGAATTGGCAAAGTGATATTTTGAAGCCCATAGAGGGCTATGGTGAAAAAGGAAATATCCTCAGATGAAATCTGGAAAGAAGCTTTCTGAGAAACTGCTTAGTGTTCTGTTAATTCATCTCACAGAGTTACATATGTGTTTCATGGATCTCTTTGCTAGCCTTATTTCTGTGGAATCTGAGAACAGATATTTCGGATCCCTTTGAAGACTATAGGGCCAAAGGAAATATCCTCCGATAACAAAGAGAAAGAAGCTTTATGATAAACTTCTTTGTGTTCTGTGAAATCATCTCACAGAGTTACAGCTTTCCCCTCAAGGAGCCTTTCGCTAAGACAGTTCTTGTGGAATTGGCAAAGTGATATTTGGGTGCCCCTGGAGGGTAATGGTGAAAAAGGAAATATCCTCAGATGAAATCTGGAAAGAAGCTTTCTGAGAAACTGCTTAGTGTTCTCTGACTTCCACTCACAGAGTTACATCTGTATTTCGTGGATCTCTTTTCTAGCCTTATTTCTGTGGAATCTGAGAACAGATATTTCGCATCCCTTTGAAGACTATCGGGCCAAAGGAAATATCCTCCGGTAACAAAGAGAAAGAAGCTTTCTGAGAAACTTCTTTGTGTTCTGTGAAATCATCTCACAGAGTTACAAATTTCCCCTCAAGGAGACTTTCGCTAAGACAGTTGTTGTGGTATTGGAAAAGTGATATTTGGAAGCCCATAGAGGGCTATTGTGAAAAAGGAAATATCCTCAGATGAAATCTGGAAAGAAGCTTTCTGAGAAACTGCTTAGTGTTCTGTTAATTCATCTCACAGAGTTACATCTGTATTTCTTGGATCTCTTTGCTAGCCTTGTTTCTGTGGAATCTGAGAACAGATATTTCGGATCCCTTTGAAGACTATAGGGCCAAAGGAAATATCCTCCGATAACAAAGAGAAAGAAGCTTTCTGAGAAACTTCTTTGTGTTCTGTGAAATCATCTCACAGAGTTACAGCTTTCCCCTCAAGGAGCCTTTCGCTAAGACAGTTCTTGTGGAGTTGGCAAAGTGATATTTGGAAGCCCATAGAGGTCTATGTTGAAAAAGGAAATATCCTCAGATGAAATCTGGAATGAAGCTTTCTGAGAAACTGCTTAGTGTTCTGTTAATTCATCTCACAGAGTTACATCTGTGTTTCGTGGATCTCTTTGCTAGCCTTATTTCTGTGGAATCTGAGAACAGATATTTCGGATCTCTTTGAAGATTATTGGGCCAAAGGAAATACCCTCCGATAACAAAGAGAAAGAAGCTTTCTGAGAAACTTCTTTGTGTTCTGTGAAATCATCTCACAGAGTTACAGCTTTCCCCTCAAGGAGCCTTTCACTAAGACAGTTCTTGTGGAATTGGCAAAGTGATATTTGGAAGCCCCTAGAGGGCTATGGTGAAAAAGGAAATATCCTCAGATGAAATCTGGAAAGAAGCTTTCTGAGAAACTGCTTAGTGTTCTGTTAATTCATCTCACAGAGTTACATCTGTGTTTCGTGGATCTCTTTGCTAGCCTTATTTCTGTGGAATCTGAGAACAGATATTTCGGAACCCTTTGAAGATTATAGGGCCAAAGGAAATATCCTCCGATAACAAAGAGAGAGAAGCTTTCTGAGAAACTTCTTTGTGTTCTGTGAAATCATCTCACAGAGTTACAGCTTTCCCCTCAAGGAGCCTTTCGCTAAGACAGTTGTTGTGGAATTGGAAAAGTGATATTTGGAAGCCCATAGAGGGCTATTGTGAAAAAGGAAATATCCTCAGATGAAATCTGGAAAGAAGCTTTCTGAGAAACTGCTTAGTGTTCTGTTAATTCATCTCACAGAGTTACATCTGTATTTCTTGGATCTCTTTGCTAGCCTTGTTTCTGTGGAATCTGAGAACAGATATTTCGGATCCCTTTGAAGACTATAGGGCCAAAGGAAATATCCTCCGATAACAAAGAGAAAGAAGCTTTCTGAGAAACTTCTTTGTGTTCTGTGAAATCATCTCACAGAGTTACAGCTTTCCCCTCAAGGAGCCTTTCGCTAAGACAGTTCTTGTGGAATTGGCAAAGTGATATTTGGAAGTCCCTAGAGGGCTATGGTGAAAAAGGAAATATCCTCGGATGAAATCTGGAAAGAAGCTTTCTGAGAAACTGCTTAGTGTTCTGTTAATTCATCTCACAGCGTTACATCTGTGTTTCGTGGATCTCTTTGCTAGCCTTAATTCTTTGGAATCGGAGAACAGATATTTCGGATCCCTTTGAAGACTATAGGGCCAAAGGAAATATCCTCCAATAACAAAGAGAAAGAAGCTTTCTGAGAAACTTCTTTGTGTTCTGTGAAATCATCTCACAGAGTTACAGCTTTCCCCTCAAGGAGCTTTTCGCTAAGACAGTTCTTGTGGAATTGGCAAAGTGATATTTGGAAGCCCATAGAGGGCTATGGTGAAAAAGGAAATATCCTCAGATGAAATATGGAAAGAAGCTTTCTGAGAAACTGCTTAGTGTTCTGTTAATTCATGTCACAGAGTTACATCTGTATTTCGTGGATCTCTTTGCTAGCCTTATTTCTGTGGAATCTGAGAACAGACATTTCGGATCCCTTTGAAGACTATTGGGCCAAAGGAAATATCCTTCGATAACAAAGAGAAAGAAGCTTTCTGAGAAACTTCTTTGTGTTCCGTGAAATCATCTCACGGAGTTACAGCTTTCCCCTCAAGGAGCCTTTCGCTAAGACAGTTCTTTTGGAATTGGCAAAGTGATATTTGGAAGCCCATAGAGGGCTATGGTGAAAAAGGAAATATCCTCAGATGAAATCTGGAAAGAAGCTTTCTGAGAAACTGCTTAGTGTTCTGTCAATTCATCTCACAGAGTTACCTCTGTATTTTGTGGATCTCTTTGGAAGCCTTATTTCTGTGGAATCTGAGAACAGATATTTCGGATCCCTTTGAAAACTATAGGGACTAAGGAAATATCCTCCGATAACAAAGAGAAAGAAGCTTTCTGAGAAACTTCTTTGTGTTCTGTGAAAACATCTCACTGAGATACAGCTTTCCCCTCAAGGAGCCTTTGGCTAAGACAGTTCTTGTGGAATTGGCAAAGTGATATTTTGAAGCCCATAGAGGGCTATGGTGAAAAAGGAAATATCCTCAGATGAAATCTGGAAAGAAGCTTTCTGAGAAACTGCTTAGTGTTCTGTTAATTCATCTCACAGAGTCATATATGTGTTTCATGGATCTCTTTGCTAGCCTTATTTCTGTGGAATCTGAGAACAGATATTTCGGATCCCTTTGAAGACTATAGGGCCAAAGGAAATATCCTCCGATAACAAAGAGAAAGAAGCTTTATGATAAACTTCTTTGTGTTCTGTGAAATCATCTCACAGAGTTACAGCTTTCCCCTCAAGGAGCCTTTCGCTAAGACAGTTCTTGTGGAATTGGCAAAGTGATATTTGGAAGCCCCTGGAGGGTAATGGTGAAAAAGGAAATATCCTCAGATGAAATCTGGAAAGAAGCTTTCTGAGAAACTGCTTAGTGTTCTCTGACTTTCACTCACAGAGTTACATCTGTATTTCGTGGATCTCTTTTCTAGCCTTATTTCTGTGGAATCTGAGAACAGATATTTCGCATCCCTTTGAAGACTATCGGGCCAAAGGAAATATCCTCCGGTAACAAAGAGAAAGAAGCTTTCTGAGAAACTTCTTTGTGTTCTGTGAAATCATCTCACAGAGTTACAGCTTTCCCCTCAAGGAGACTTTCGCTAAGACAGTTGTTGTGGTATTGGAAAAGTGATATTTGGAAGCCCATAGAGGGCTATTGTGAAAAAGGAAATATCCTCAGATGAAATCTGGAAAGAAGCTTTCTGAGAAACTGCTTAGTGTTCTGTTAATTCATCTCACAGAGTTACATCTGTATTTCTTGGATCTCTTTGCTAGCCTTGTTTCTGTGGAATCTGAGAACAGATATTTCGGATCCCTTTGAAGACTATAGGGCCAAAGGAAATATCCTCCGATAACAAAGAGAAAGAAGCTTTCTGAGAAACTTCTTTGTGTTCTGTGAAATCATCTCACAGAGTTACAGCTTTCCCCTCAAGGAGCCTTTCGCTAAGACAGTTCTTGTGGAGTTGGCAAAGTGATATTTGGAAGCCCATAGAGGGCTATGTTGAAAAAGGAAATATCCTCAGATGAAATCTGGAATGAAGCTTTCTGAGAAACTGCTTAGTGTTCTGTTAATTCATCTCACAGAGTTACATCTGTGTTTCGTGGATCTCTTTGCTAGCCTTATTTCTGTGGAATCTGAGAACAGACATTTCGGATCCCTTTGAAGACTATTGGGCCAAAGGAAATATCCTTCGATAACAAAGAGAAAGAAGCTTTCTGAGAAACTTCTTTGTGTTCCGTGAAATCATCTCACGGAGTTACAGCTTTCCCCTCAAGGAGCCTTTCGCTAAGACAGTTCTTTTGGAATTGGCAAAGTGATATTTGGAAGCCCATAGAGGGCTATGGTGAAAAAGGAAATATCCTCAGATGAAATCTGGAAAGAAGCTTTCTGAGAAACTGCTTAGTGTTCTGTCAATTCATCTCACAGAGTTACCTCTGTATTTTGTGGATCTCTTTGCAAGCCTTATTTCTGTGGAATCTGAGAACAGATATTTCGGATCCCTTTGAAGACTATAGGGACTAAGGAAATATCCTCCGATAACAAAGAGAAAGAAGCTTTCTGAGAAACTTCTTTGTGTTCTGTGAAATCATCTCACTGAGTTACAGCTTTCCCCTCAAGGAGCCTTTGGCTAAGACAGTTCTTGTGGAATTGGCAAAGTGATATTTTGAAGCCCATAGAGGGCTATGGTGAAAAAGGAAATATCCTCAGATGAAATCTGGAAAGAAGCTTTCTGAGAAACTGCTTAGTGTTCTGTTAATTCATCTCACAGAGTTACATATGTGTTTCATGGATCTCTTTGCTAGCCTTATTTCTGTGGAATCTGAGAACAGATATTTCGGATCCCTTTGAAGACTATAGGGCCAAAGGAAATATCCTCCGATAACAAAGAGAAAGAAGCTTTATGATAAACTTCTTTGTGTTCTGTGAAATCATCTCACAGAGTTACAGCTTTCCCCTCAAGGAGCCTTTCGCTAAGACAGTTCTTGTGGAATTGGCAAAGTGATATTTGGAAGCCCCTGGAGGGTAATGGTGAAAAAGGAAATATCCTCAGATGAAATCTGGAAAGAAGCTTTCTGAGAAACTGCTTAGTGTTCTCTGACTTCCACTCACAGAGTTACATCTGTATTTCGTGGATCTCTTTTCTAGCCTTATTTCTGTGGAATCTGAGAACAGATATTTCGCATCCCTTTGAAGACTATCGGGCCAAAGGAAATATCCTCCGGTAACAAAGAGAAAGAAGCTTTCTGAGAAACTTCTTTGTGTTCTGTGAAATCATCTCACAGAGTTACAAATTTCCCCTCAAGGAGACTTTCGCTAAGACAGTTGTTGTGGTATTGGAAAAGTGATATTTGGAAGCCCATAGAGGGCTATCGTGAAAAAGGAAATATCCTCAGATGAAATCTGGAAAGAAGCTTTCTGAGAAACTGCTTAGTGTTCTGTTAATTCATCTCACAGAGTTACATCTGTATTTCTTGGATCTCTTTGCTAGCCTTGTTTCTGTGGAATCTGAGAACAGATATTTCGGATCCCTTTGAAGACTATAGGGCCAAAGGAAATATCCTCCGATAACAAAGAGAAAGAAGCTTTCTGAGAAACTACTTTGTGTTCTGTGAAATCATCTCACAGAGTTACAGCTTTCCCCTCAAGGAGCCTTTCGCTAAGACAGTTCTTGTGGAGTTGGCAAAGTGATATTTGGAAGCCCATAGAGGTCTATGTTGAAAAAGGAAATATCCTCAGATGAAATCTGGAATGAAGCTTTCTGAGAAACTGCTTAGTGTTCTGTTAATTCATCTCACAGAGTTACATCTGTGTTTCGTGGATCTCTTTGCTAGCCTTATTTCTGTGGAATCTGAGAACAGATATTTCGGATCTCTTTGAAGATTATTGGGCCAAAGGAAATATCCTCCGATAACAAAGAGAAAGAAGCTTTCTGAGAAACTTCTTTGTGTTCTGTGAAATCATCTCACAGAGTTACAGCTTTCCCCTCAAGGATCCTTTCTCTAAGACAGTTTTTGTGGAATTGGCAAAGTGATATTTGGAAACCCATAGAGGGCTATGGTGAAAAAAAAAATATCCTCAGATGAAATCTGGAAAGAAGCTTTCTGCGAAACTGCTTAGTGTTCTGTTAATTCATCTCACAGAGTTACCTCTGTATTTCCTGGATCTTTGGCTAGCCTTATTTCTGTGGAATCTGAGAACAGATATTTCGGATCCCTTTGAAGACTTTTGGGCCAAAGGAAATATCCTCCGATAATAAAGAGAAAGAAGCTTTCTGAGAAACTTCGTTGTGTTCTGTGAAATCATCTCACAGAGTTACAACTTTCCCCTCTAGGAGCCTTTCGCTAAGACAGTTCTTGTGGAATTGGCAAAGTGATATTTGGAAGCCCATAGAGGGCTATGGTGAAAAAGGAAATATCCTCAGATGAAATCGGGAAAGAAGCTTTCTGAGAAACTGCTTAGTGTTCTGTTAATTCATCTCACAGAGTTACATCTGAGTTTCGTGGATCTCTTTGCTAGCCTTGTTCCTGTGGAATCTGAGAACAGATATTTCGGATCCCTTCGAAGAATATAGGGCCAAAGGAAATATCCTCCGATAACAAAGAGAAAGAAGCTTTATGATAAACTTCTTTGTGTTCTGTGAAATCATCTCACAGAGTTACAACTTTCCCCTCAAGGAGCCTTTCGCTAAGACAGTTCTTGTGGAATTGGCAAAGTGATATTTGGAAGCCCCTGGAGGGTAATGGTGAAAAAGGAAATATCCTCAGATGAAATCTAGAAAGAAGCTTTCTGAGAAACTGCTTAGTGTTCTCTGACTTCCACTCACAGACTTACATCTGTATTTCGTGGATCTCTTTTCTAGCCTTATTTCTGTGGAATCTGAGAACAGATATTTCGCATCCCTTTGAAGACTATCGGGACAAAGGAAATATCCTCCGGTAACAAAGAGAAAGAAGCTTTCTGAGAAACTTCTTTGTGTTCTGTGAAATCATCTCACAGAGTTACAGCTTTCCCCTCAAGGAGCCTTTCGCTAAGACAGTTCTTGTGGAGTTGGCAGAGTGATATTTGGAAGCCCATAGAGGGCTATGTTGAAAAAGGAAATATCCTCAGATGAAATCTGGAAAGAAGCTTTCTGAGAAACTGCTTAGTGTTCTGTTAATTCATCTCACAGAGTTACATCTGTGTTTCGAGGATCTCTTTGCTAGCCTTATTTCTGTGGAATCTGAGAACAGATATTTCGGATCTCTTTGAAGATTATTGGGCCAAAGGAAATATCCTCCGATAACAAAGAGAAAGAAGCTTTCTGAGAAACTTCTTTGTGTTCTGTGAAATCATCTCACAGAGTTACAGCTTTCCCCTCAAGGATCCTTTCTCTAAGACAGTTTTTGTGGAATTGGCAAAGTGATATTTGGAAACCCATAGAGGGCTATGGTGAAAAAAAAAATATCCTCAGATGAAATCTGGAAAGAAGCTTTCTGCGAAACTGCTTAGTGTTCTGTTAATTCATCCCACAGAGTTACATCTGTAATTCGTGGATCTCTTTGCTAGCCTTATTTCTGTGGAATCTGAGAACAGATATTTCGGATCCCTTTGAAGACTATAGGGCCAAAGGAAATATCCTCCGATAACAAAGAGAAAGAAGCTTTCTGAGGAACTTCTTTGTGTTCTGTGAAATCATCTCACAGAGTTACAGCTTTCCCCTCAAGGAGCCTTTCGCTAAGACAGTTGTTGTGGAATTGGCAAAGTGATATTTGGAAGCCCATAGAGGGCTATGGTGAAAAAGGAAATATCCTAAGATGAAATATGGAAAGAAGCTTTCTGAGAAACTGCTTAGTGTTCTGTTAATTCATCTCACAGAGTTACCTCTGTATTTCCTGGATCTTTGGCTAGCCTTATTTCTGTGGAATCTGAGAACAGATATTTCGGATCCCTTTGAAGACTTTTGGGCCAAAGGAAATATCCTCCGATAATAAAGAGAAAGAAGCTTTCTGAGAAACTTCGTTGTGTTCTGTGAAATCATCTCACAGAGTTACATCTTTCCCCTCTAGGAGCCTTTCGCTAAGACAGTTCTTGTGGAATTGGCAAAGTGATATTTGGAAGCCCCTAGAGGGCAATGGTGAAAAAGGAAATATCCTCAGATGAAATCGGGAAAGAAGCTTTCTGAGAAACTGCTTAGTGTTCTGTTAATTCATCTCACAGAGTTACATCTGATTTTCGTGGATCTCTTTGCTAGCCTTGTTTCTGTGGAATCTGAGAACAGATATTTCGGATCCCTTCGAAGACTATAGGGCCAAAGAAAATATTCTCCGATAACAAAGAGAAAGAAGCTTTCTGAGAAACTTCTTTGTGTTCTGTGAAATCATCTCACGGAGTTACAGCTTTCCCCTCAAGGAGCCTTTCGATAAGACAGTTCTTGTGGAATTGGAAAAGTGATATTTGGAAACCCATAGAGGGCTATGGTGAAAAAGGAAATGTCCTCAGATGAAATCTGGAAAGCAGCTTTCTGAGAAACTGCTTAGTGTTCTGTTAATTCATCTCACAGAGTTACATCTGTATTTCCTGGATCTCTTTGCTAGCCTTATTTATGTGGAATGTGAGAACAGATATTTCGGATCCCTTTGAAGACTATTGGGCCATAGGAAATATCCTCCGATAACAACGAGAAAGAAGCTTTCTGAGAAACTTCTTTGTGTTCTGTGAAATCATCTCACAGAGTTACAGTTTTTCCCTCTAGGAGCCTTTCGCTAAATCAGTTCTTGTGGAATTGGCAAAGTGATACCTGGAAGCCCATAGAGGGCTATGGTGAAAAAGGAAATATCCTCAGATGAAATCTGGAAAGAAGCTTTCTGAGAAACTGCTTAGTGTTCTGTTAATTCATCTCACAGCGTTACATCTGTGTTTCTTGGATCTCTTGGCTAGCCTTATTTCCTTGGAATCTGAGAACAGATATTTCGGATCCCTTTGAAGACTATAGGGCCAAAGGAAATATCCTCCGATAACAAAGAGAAAGAAGCTTTCTGAGAAACTTCTTTGTGTTCTGTGAAATCATCTCACAGAGTTACAGCTTTCCCCTCAAGGAGCCTTTCGCTAAGACAGTTCTTGTGGAATTGGCAAAGTGATATTTGGAAGCCCATAGAGGGCTATGGTGAAAAAGGAAATATCCTCAGATGAAATCAGGAAAGAAGCTTTCTGAGAAACTGCATAGTGCTCTGTTAATTCATCTCACAGAGTTACATCTGTGTTTCGTGGATCTCTTTGCTAGCCTTATTTCTGTGGAATCTGAGAACAGATATTTCGCATCCCTTTGAAGACTATAGGGAAAAAGGAAATATCCTCCAATAACAAAGAGAAAGAAGCTTTCTGAGAAACTCCTTTGTGTTCTGTGAAATCATCTCACAGAGTTACAGCTTTCCCCTCAAGGATCCTTTCGCTAAGACAGTTCTTGTGGAATTGGCAAAGTGATATTTGGAAGCCCATAGAGGGCTATGGTGAAAAAGGAAATATCCTCAGATGAAATCTGGAAAGAAGCTTTCTGAGAAACTGCTTAGTGTTCTGTCAATTCATCTCACAGAGTTACCTCTGTATTTTGTGGATCTCTTTGCTAGCCTTATTTCTGAGGAATCTGAGAACAGATATTTCGGATCCCTTTGAAGACTATAGGGCCAAAGGAAATATCCTCCGATAACAAAGAGAAAGAAGCTTTCTGAGAAACTTCTTTGTGTTCTGTGAAATCATCTCACTGAGTTACAGCTTTCCCCTCAAGGAGCATCTGGCTAAGACAGTTCTTGTGGAATTGGCAAAGTGATATTTTGAAGCCCATAGAGGGCTATGGTGAAAAAGGAAATATCCTCAGATGAAATCTGGAAAGAAGCTTTCTGAGAAACTGCTTAGTGTTCTGTTAATTCATCTCACAGAGTTACATATGTGTTTCATGGATCTCTTTGCTAGCCTTATTTCTGTGGAATCTGAGATCAGATATTTCGGATCCCTTTGAAGACTATAGGGCCAAAGGAAATATCCTCCGATAACAAAGAGAAAGAAGCTTTATGATAAACTTCTTTGTGTTCTGTGAAATCATCTCACAGAGTTACAACTTTCCCCTCAAGGAGCCTTTCGCTAAGACAGTTCTTGTGGAATTGGCAAAGTGATATTTGGAAGCCCCTGGAGGGTAATGGTGAAAAAGGAAATATCCTCAGATGAAATCTGGAAAGAAGCTTTCTGAGAAACTGCTTAGTGTTCTCTGACTTCCACTCACAGAGTTACATCTGTATTTCGTGGATCACTTTTCTAGCCTTATTTCTGTGGAATCTGAGAACAGATATTTCTCATCCCTTTGAAGACTATCGGGCCAAAGGAAATATCCTCCGGTAACAAAGAGAAAGAAGCTTTCTGAGAAACTTCTTTGTGTTCTGTGAAATCATCTCACAGAGTTACAGCTTTTCCCTCAAGGAGACTTTCGCTAAGACAGTTCTTGTGGAATTGGCAAAGTGATATTTGGAAGCCCATAGAGGGCTATGGTGAAAAAGGAATATCCTCAGATGAAATCTGGAAAGAAGCTTTCTGAGAAACTGCTTAGTGTTCTGTTAATTCATCTCACAGAGTTACATCTGTGTTTCGTGGATCTCTTTGCTAGCCTTATTTCTGTGGAATCTGAGAACAGATATTTCGGAACCCTTTGAAGATTATAGGGCCAAAGGAAATATCCTCCGATAACAAAGAGAGAGAAGCTTTCTGAGAAACTTCTTTGTGTTCTGTGAAATCATCTCACAGAGTTACAGCTTTCCCCTCAAGGAGCCTTTCGCTAAGACAGTTGTTGTGGTATTGGAAAAGTGATATTTGGAAGCCCATAGAGGGCTATTGTGAAAAAGAAAATATCCTAAGATGAAATCTGGAAAGAAGCTTTCTGAGAAACTGCTTAGTGTTCTGTTAATTCATCTCACAGAGTTACATCTGTATTTCTTGGATCTCTTTGCTAGCCTTGTTTCTGTGGAATCTGAGAACAGATATTTCGGATCCCTTTGAAGACTATAGGGCCTAAGGAAATATCCTCCGATAACAAAGAGAAAGAAGCTTTCTGAGAAACTTCTTTGTGTTCTGTGAAATCATCTCACAGAGTTACAGCTTTCCCCTCAAGGAGCCTTTCGCTAAGACAGTTCTTGTGGAGTTGGCAAAGTGATATTTGGAAGCCCATAGAGGGCTATGTTGAAAAAGGAAATATCCTCAGATGAAATCTGGAATGAAGGTTTCTGAGAAACTGCTTAGTGTTCTCTTAATTCATCCCACAGAGTTAAATCTGTAATTCGTGGATCTCTTTGCTAGCCTTATTTCTGTGGAATCTGAGAACAGATATTTCGGATCCCTTTGAAGACTATAGGGCCAAAGGAAATATCCTCCGATAACAAAGAGAAAGAAGCTTTCTGAGGAACTTCTTTGTGTTCTGTGAAATCATCTCACAGAGTTACAGCTTTCCCCTCAAGGAGCCTTTCGCTAAGACAGTTGTTGTGGAATTGGCAAAGTGATATTTGGAAGCCCATAGAGGGCTATGGTGAAAAAGGAAATATTCTAAGATGAAATATGGAAAGAAGCTTTCTGAGAAACTGCTTAGTGTTCTGTTAATTCATCTCACAGAGTTACCTCTGTATTTCCTGGATCTTTGGCTAGCCTTATTTCTGTGGAATCTGAGAACAGATATTTGGGATCCCTTTGAAGACTTTTGGGCCAAAGGAAATATCCTCCGATAATAAAGAGAAAGAAGCTTTCTGAGAAACTTCGTTGTGTTCTGTGAAATCATATCACAGAGTTACAACTTTCCCCTCTAGGAGCCTTTCGCTAAGACAGTTCTTGTGGAATTGGCAAAGTGATATTTGGAAGCCCCTAGAGGGCAATGGTGAAAAAGGAAATATCCTCAGATGAAATCGGGAAAGAAGCTTTCTGAGAAACTGCTTAGTGTTCTGTTAATTCATCTCACAGAGTTACATCTGAGTTTCGTGGATCTCTTTGCTAGCCTTGTTTCTGTGGAATCTGAGAACAGATATTTCGGATCCCTTCGAAGACTATAGGGCCAAAGAAAATATTCTCCGATAACAAAGAGAAAGAAGCTTTCTGAGAAACTTCTTTGTGTTCTGTGAAATCATCTCACGGAGTTACAGCTTTCCCCTCAAGGAGCCTTTCGATAAGACAGTTCTTGTGGAATTGGAAAAGTGATATTTGGAAACCCATAGAGGGCTATGGTGAAAAAGGAAATATCCTCAGATGAAATCTGGAAAGCAGCTTTCTGAGAAACTGCTTAGTGTTCTGTTAATTCATCTCACAGAGTTACATCTGTATTTCCTGGATCTCTTTGCTAGCCTTATTTATGTGGAATGTGAGAACAGATATTTCGGATCCCTTTGAAGACTATTGGGCCATAGGAAATATCCTCCGATAACAACGAGAAAGAAGCTTTCTGAGAAACTTCTTTGTGTTCTGTGAAATCATCTCACAGAGTTACAGCTTGTCCCTCTAGGAGCCTTTCGCTAAATCAGTTCTTGTGGAATTGGCAAAGTGATATTTGTTAGCCCATAGAGGGCTATGGTGAAAAAGGAAATATCCTCAGATGAAATCTGGTAAGAAGCTTTCTGAGAAACTGCTTAGTGTTCTGTTAATTCATCTCACAGCGTTACATCTGTGTTTCTTGGATCTCTTGGCTAGCCTTATTTCCTTGGAATCTGAGAACAGATATTTCGGATCCCTTTGAAGACTATAGGGCCAAAGGAAATATCCTCCGATAACAAAGAGAAAGAAGCTTTCTGAGAAACTTCTTTGTGTTCTGTGAAATCATCTCACAGAGTTACAGCTTTCCCCTCAAGGAGCCTTTCGCTAAGACAGTTCTTGTGGAATTGGCAAAGTGATATTTGGAAGCCCATAGAGGGCTATGGTGAAAAAGGAAATATCCTCAGATGAAATCAGGAAAGAAGCTTTCTGAGAAACTGCATAGTGTTCTGTTAATTCATCTCACAGAGTTACATCTGTGTTTCGTGGATCTCTTTGCTAGCCTTATTTCTGTGGAATCTGAGAACAGATATTTCGCATACCTTTGAAGACTATAGGGAAAAAGGAAATATCCTCCAATAACAAAGAGAAAGAAGCTTTCTGAGAAACTCCTTTGTGTTCTGTGAAATCATCTCACAGAGTTACAGCTTTCCCCTCAAGGATCCTTTCGCTAAGACAGTTCTTGTGGAATTGGCAAAGTGATATTTGGAAGCCCATAGAGGGCTATGGTGAAAAAGGAAATATCCTCAGATGAAATCTGGAAAGAAGCTTTCTGAGAAACTGCTTAGTGTTCTGTCAATTCATCTCACAGAGTTACCTCAGTATTTTGTGGATCTCTTTGCTAGCCTTATTTCTGTGGAATCTGAGAACAGATATTTCGGATCCCTTTGAAGACTATAGGGCCAAAGGAAATATCCTCCGATAACAAAGAGAAAGAAGCTTTCTGAGAAACTTCTTTGTGTTCTGTGAAATCATCTCACAGAGTTACAGCTTTCCCCTCAAGGAGCCTTTCGCTAAGACAGTTCTTGTGGAATTGGCAAAGTGATATTTGGAAGCCCCTGTAGGGTAATGGTGAAAAAGGAAATATCCTCAGATGAAATCTGGAAAGAAGCTTTCTGAGAAACTGCTTAGTGTTCTCTGACTTCCACTCACAGAGTTACATCTGTATTTCGTGGATCTCTTTTCTAGCCTTATTTCTGTGGAATCTGAGAACAGATATTTCGGATCCCTTTGAAGACTATCGGGCCAAAGGAAATATCCTCCGGTAACAAAGAGAAAGAAGCTTTCTGAGAAACTTCTTTGTGTCTGTGAAATCATCTCACAGAGTTACAGCTTTCCCCTCAAGGAGCCTTTCGCTAAGACAGTTCTTGTGGAGTTGGCAAAGTGATATTTGGAAGCCCATAGAGGGCTATGGTGAAAAAGGAAATATACTCAGATGAAATCTGGAAAGAAGCTTTCTGAGAAACTTCTTAGTGTTCTGTTAATTCATCTCACAGAGTTACATCTGTATTTCCTGAATCTCTTTGCTAGCCTTGTTTCTGAGGAATCTGAGAACAGATATTTCGGATCCCTTTGAAGACTATAGGGCCAAAGGAAATATCCTCCGATAACAAAGAGAAAGAAGTTTTCTGAGAAACTTCTTTGTGTTCTGTGAAATCATCTCACAGAGTTACAGCTTTCCCCTCAAGAAGACTTTCGCTAAGACAGTTCTTGTGGAATTGGCAAAGTGATATTTGGAAGCCCATAGAGGGCTATGGTGAAAAAGGAAATATCCTCAGATGCAATCTGTAAAGAAGCTTTCTGAGAAACTCCTTAATGTTCTGTTAATTCATCTCACAGAGTTACATCTGTGTTTCGTTGATCTCCTTGCTAGCCTTATTTCTGAGGAATCTGAGAACAGATATTTCGGATCCCTTTGAAGACTGTAGGGCCAAAGGAAATATCCTCCGATAACAAAGAGAAAGAAGCTTTCTGAGAAACTTCTTTGTGTTCTCTGAAATCATGTCACAGAGTTACAGCTTTCCCCTCAAGGAGCCTTTCGCTAAGACAGTTCTTGTGGAATTCGCAAAGTGATATTTGGAAACCCATAGAGGGCTATGATGAAAAAGGAAATATCCTCAGATGAAATCTGGAAAGAAGCTTTCTGAGAAACTGCTTAGTGTTCTGTTATTTCATCTCACAGAGTTACATCTGTATTTCGTGGATCTCTTTGCTAGTCTTATTTCTGTGGAATCTGAGAACGGATATTTCGGATCTCTTTGAAGACTACAAGGCCAAAGGAAATATCCTCCGATAACAAAGAGAAAGAAGCTTTCTGAGAAACTTCTTTGTGTTCCTTGAAATCATCTCACAGAGTTACAGCTTTCCCCTCAAGGAGCCTTTAGCTAAGACAGTTCTTGGGGAATTGGCAAAGTGATATTTGGAAGCCCATAGAAGGCTATGGTGAAAAAGGAAATATCCTCAGATGAAATCTGGAAAGAAGCTTTCTGAGAAACTGCTTAGTGTTCTGTTAATTCATCTCACAGAGTTACATCTGTGTTTCGTGGATCTCTTTGCTAGCCTTATTCTGTGGAATCAGAAAACAGATATTTCGGATCCCTTTGAAGACTATAGGGCCAAAGGAAATATCCTCCGATAACAAAGAGAAAGAAGCGATCTGAGAAACTTCTTTGTGTTCTGTGAAATCATCTCACAGAGTTACAGCTATTCCCTCAAGGAGCCTTTCGCTAAGACAGTTCTTGTGAAATTGGCAAAGTGATATTTGGAAGCCCCTGGAGGGCTATGGTGAAAAAGGAAATATCCTCAGACGAAATATGGAAAGAAGCTTTCTGAGAAACTGCTTTGTGTTCTGTTAATTCATCTCACAGAGTTACATCTGTATTTCGTGAATCTCTTTGCTAGCCTTATTTCTGAGGAATCTGAGAACAGATATTTCGGATCCCTTTGAAGATTACAGGGTGAAAGGAAATATCCTCCGATAACAAAGAGAAAGAAGCTTTCTGAGAAACTTCTTTGTGTTCTGTGAAATCATCTCACAGAGTTACAGCTTTCCCCTCAAAAAGACTTTCGCTAAGACAGTTCTTGTGGAATTGGCAAAGTGATATTTGGAAGCCCATAGAGGGCTATGGTGAAAAAGGAAATATCCTTAGATGCAATCTGGAAAGAAGCTTTCTAAGAAACTGCTTAGTTTTCTGTTAATTCATCTCACAGATTTACATCTGTGTTTCGTGGATCTCTTTGCTAGCCTTATTTCTGTGGAATCAGAGAACAGATATTTCGGATCCCTTTGAAGACTATAGGGCCAAAGGAAATATCCTCCGATAACAAAGAGAAAGAAGCTTTCTGAGAAACTTCTTTGTGTTCTCTGAAATCATGTCACAGAGTTACAGCTTTCCCCTCAAGGAGCCTTTCGCTAAGACAGTTCTTGTGGAATTCGCAAAGTGATATTTGGAAACCCATAGAGGGCTATGATGAAAAAGGAAATATCCTCAGATGAAATCTGGAAAGAAGCTTTCTGAGAAACTGCTTAGTGTTCTGTTATTTCATCTCACAGAGTTACATCTGTATTTCGTGGATCTCTTTGCTAGTCTTATTTCTGTGGAATCTGAGAACAGATATTTCGGATCTCTTTGAAGACTACAGGGCCAAAGGAAATATCCTCCGATAACAAAGAGAAAGAAGCTTTCTGAGAAACTTCTTTGTGTTCCTTGAAATCATCTCACAGAGTTACAGCTTTCCCCTCAAGGAGCCTTTAGCTAAGACAGTTCTTGGGGAATTGGCAAAGTGATATTTGGAAGCCCATAGAAGGCTATGGTGAAAAAGGAAATATCCTCAGATGAAATCTGGAAAGAAGCTTTCTGAGAAACTGCTTAGTGTTCTGTTAATTCATCTCACAGAGTTACATCTGTGTTTCGTGGATCTCTTTGCTAGCCTTATTCTGTGGAATCAGAAAACAGATATTTCGGATCCCTTTGAAGACTATAGGGCCAAAGGAAATATCCTCCGATAACAAAGAGAAAGAAGCTTTCTGAGAAACTTCTTTGTGTTCTGTGAAATCATCTCACAGAGTTACAGCTATTCCCTCAAGGAGCCTTTCGCTAAGACAGTTCTTGTGAAATTGGCAAAGTGATATTTGGAAGCCCCTGGAGGGCTATGGTGAAAAAGGAAATATCCTCAGACGAAATATGGAAAGAAGCTTTCTGAGAAACTGCTTTGTGTTCTGTTAATTCATCTCACAGAGTTACATCTGTATTTCGTGAATCTCTTTGCTAGCCTTATTTCTGAGGAATCTGAGAACAGATATTTCGGATCCCTTTGAAGATTACAGGGTGAAAGGAAATATCCTCCGATAACAAAGAGAAAGAAGCTTTCTGAGAAACTTCTTTGTGTTCTGTGAAATCATCTCACAGAGTTACAGCTTTCCCCTCAAAAAGACTTTCGCTAAGACAGTTCTTGTGGAATTGGCAAAGTGATATTTGGAAGCCCATAGAGGGCTATGGTGAAAAAGGAAATATCCTTAGATGCAATCTGGAAAGAAGCTTTCTAAGAAACTGCTTAGTTTTCTGTTAATTCATCTCACAGATTTACATCTGTGTTTCGTGGATCTCTTTGCTAGCCTTATTTCTGTGGAATCAGAGAACAGATATTTCGGATCCCTTTGAAGACTATAGGGCCAAAGGAAATATCCTCCGATAACAAAGAGAAAGAAGCTTTCTGAGAAACTTCTTTGTGTTCTGTGAAATCATCTCACAGAGTTACAGCTTTCCCCTCAAGGAGCCTTTCGCTAAGACAGTTCTTGTGGAATTGCAAAGTGATATTTGGAAGCCCCTAGAGGGCTATGTTGAAAAATGAAATATCCTCAGATGAAATCTGGAAAGAAGCTTTCTGAGAAACTGCTTAGTGTTCTGTTAATTCATCTCACAGAGTTTCATCTGTATTTCGTGGATCTCTTTGCTAGCCTTATTTCTTTGGAATCTGAAAACAGATATTTCGGATCCCTTTGAAGACTATAGGGCCAAAGGAAATATCCTCCGATAACAAAGACAAAGAAGCTTTCTGAGAAACTTCTTTGTGTGCTGTGAAATCATCTCACAGAGTTACAGCTTTCCCCTCAAGGAGCTTTTCGCTAAGACAGTTCTTGTGGAATTGGCAAAGTGATATTTGGAAGCCCATAGAGGGCTATGGTGAAAAAGAAAATATCCTCAGATGAAATCTGGAAAGAAGCTTTCTGAGAAGCTGCTTAGTGTTCTGTTAATTCATCTCACAGAGTTACATCTGTGTTTCGTGGATCTCTTTGCTAGCCTTATTTCTGTGGAATCTAAGAACAGATATTTCGGATCCCTTTGAAGACTATAGGGCCAAAGGAAATATCCTCCGATAACAAAGAGAAAGAAGCTTTCTGAGAAACTTCTTTGTGTTCTGTGTAATCATCTCACAGAGTTACAGCTTTCCCCTCAAGGAGCCTTTCGCTAAGACAGTTCTTCTGGAATTGGCAAAGTGATATTTGGAAGCCCATAGAGGGCTATGGTGAAAAAGGAAATATCCTCAGATGAAATCAGGAAAGAAGCTTTCTGAGAAACTGCATAGTGTTCTGTTAATTCATCTCACAGAGTTACATCTGTGTTTCGTGGATCTCTTTGCTAGCCTTATTTCTGTGGAATCTGAGAACAGATATTTCGCATCCCTTTGAAGACTATAGGGAAAAAGGAAATATCCTCCAATAACAAAGAGAAAGAAGCTTTCTGAGAAACTCCTTTGTGTTCTGTGAAATCATCTCAGAGAGTTACAGCTTTCCCCTCAAGGATCCTTTCGCTAAGACAGTTCTTGTGGAATTGGCAAAGTGATATTTGGAAACCCTTAGAGGGCAATGGTGAAAAAGGAAATATCCTCAGATGAAATCTGGAAAGAAGCTTTCTGAGAAACTGCTTAGTGTTCTGTTATTTCATCTCACAGAGTTACATCTGTGTTTCGTGGATCTCTTTGCTAGCCTTTTTCTGTGGAATCTGAGAACAGATATTTCGGATCCCTTTGAAGACTATAGGGCCAAAGGAAATATCCTCCGATAACAAAGAGAAAGAAGCTTTCTGAGAAACTTCTTTGTGTTCTGTGAAATCATCTCACAGAGTTACAGCTTTCCCCTCAAGGAGCCTTTCGCTAAGACAGTTCTTGTGGAATTGGCAAAGGGATATTTAGAAGTCCCTAGAGGGCTATGGTGAAAAAGGAAATATCCTGAGATGAAATCTGGAAAGAAGCTTTCTGAGAAACTGCTTAGTGTTCTGTTAATTCATCTCACAGCGTTACATCTGTGTTTCGTGGATCTCTTTGCTAGCCTTAATTCTTTGGAATCGGAGAACAGATATTTCGGATCCCTTTGAAGACTATAGGGCCAAAGGAAATATCCACCGATAACAAAGAGATAGAAGCTTTCTGAGAAACTTCTTTGTGTTCTGTGAAATCATCTCACAGAGTTACAGCTTTCCCCTCAAGGAGCTTTTCGCTAAGACAGTTCTTGTGGAATTGGCAAAGTGATATTTGGAAGCCCATAGAGGGCTATGGTGAAAAAGGAAATATCCTCAGATGAAATCTGGAAAGAAGCTTTCTGAGAAACTGCTTAGTGTTCTGTTAATTCATCTCACAGAGTTACATCTGTATTTCCTGGATCTCTTTGCTAGCCTTATTTCTGTGGAATCTGAGAACAGACATTTCGGATCCCTTTGAAGACTACTGGGCCAAAGGAAATATCCTTCGATAACAAAGAGAAAGAAGCTTTCTGAGAAACTTCTTTGTGTTCCGTGAAATCATCTCCCAGAGTTACAGCTTTCCCCTCAAGGAGCCTTTCGCTAAGACAGTTCTTGTGGAGTTGGCAAAGTGATATTTGGTAGCCCATAGAGGGCTATGGTGAAAAAGGAAATATCCTCAGATGAAATCTGGAAAGAAGCTTTCTGAGAAACTGCTTAGTGTTCTGTCAATTCATCTCACAGAGTTACCTCTGTATTTTGTGGATCTCTTTGCTAGCCTTATTTCTGTGGAATCTGAGAACAGATATTTCGGATCCCTTTGAAGACTATAGGGCCAAAGGAAATATCCTCCGATAACAAAGAGAAAGAAGCTTTCTGAGAAACTTCTTTGTGTTCTGTGAAATCATCTCACAGAGTTACAGCTTTCCCCTCAAGGAGCCTTTCGCTAAGACAGTTCTTGTGGAATTGGCAAAGTGATATTTGGAAGCCCCTGTAGGGTAATGGTGAAAAAGGAAATATCCTCAAATGAAATCTGGAAAGAAGCTTTCTGAGAAACTGCTTAGTGTTCTCTGACTTCCACTCACAGAGTTACATCTGTATTTCGTGGATCTCTTTTCTAGCCTTATTTCTGTGGAATCTGAGAACAGATATTTCGGATCCCTTTGAAGACTATCGGGCCAAAGGAAATATCCTCCGATAACAAAGAGAAAGAAGGTTTCTGAGAAACTTCTTTGTGTTCTGTGAAATCATCTCACAGAGTTACAGCTTTCCCCTCAAGGAGCCTTTCGTTAAGACAGTTCTTGTGGAATTGGCAAAGTGATATTTGGAAGCCCATAGAGGGCTATGGTGAAAAAGGAAATATCCTCAGATGAAATCTGGAAAGAAGCTTTCTGAGAAACTGCTTAGTGTTCTGTTAATTCATCTCACAGAGTTACATCTGTGTTTCATGGATCTCTTTGCTAGCCTTATTTCTGTGGAATCTGAGAACAGATATTTCGGAACCCTTTGAAGATTATAGGGCCAAAGGAAATATCCTCCGATAACAAAGAGAAAGAAGGTTTCTGAGAAACTTCTTTGTGTTCTGTGAAATCATCTCACAGAGTTACAGCTTTCCCCTCAAGGAGCCTTTCGCTAAGACAGTTGTTGTGGAATTGGAAAAGTGATATTTGGAAGCCCATAGAGGGCTATTGTGAAAAAGGAAATATCCTCAGATGAAATCTGGAAAGAAGCTTTCTGAGAAACTGCTTAGTGTTCTGTTAATTCATCTCACAGAGTTACATCTGTATTTCTTGGATCTCTTTGCTAGCCTTGTTTCTGTGGAATCTGAGAACAGATATTTCGGATCCCTTTGAAGACTATAGGGCCAAAGGAAATATCCTCCGATAACAAAGAGAAAGAAGCTTTCTGAGAAACTTCTTTGTGTCTGGGAAATCATCTCACAGAGTTACAGCTTTCCCCTCAAGGAGCCTTTCGCTAAGACAGTTCTTGTGGAGTTGGCAAAGTGATATTTGGAAGCCCATAGAGGGCTATGGTGAAAAAGGAAATATACTCAGATGAAATCTGGAAAGAAGCTTTCTGAGAAACTTCTTAGTGTTCTGTTAATTCATCTCACAGAGTTACATCTGTATTTCCTGAATCTCTTTGCTAGCCTTATTTCTGAGGAATCTGAGAACAGATATTTCGGATCCCTTTGAAGACTATAGGGCCAAAGGAAATATCCTCCGATAACAAAGAGAAAGAAGCTTTCTGAGAAACTTCTTTGTGTTCTGTGAAATCATCTCACAGAGTTACAGCTTTCCCCTCAAGAAGACTTTCGCTAAGACAGTTCTTGTGGAATTGGCAAAGTGATATTTGGAAGCCCATAGAGGGCTATGGTGAAAAAGGAAATATCCTCAGATGCAATCAGTAAAGAAGCTTTCTGAGACACTGCTTAGTGTTCTGTTAATTCATCTCACAGAGTTACATCTGTGTTTCGTTGATCTCCTTTCTAGCCTTATTTCTGAGGAATCTGAGAACAGATATTTCGGATCCCTTTGAAGACTATAGGGCCAAAGGAAATATTCTCCGATAACAAAGAGAAAGAAGCTTTCTGAGAAACTTCTTTGTGTTCTCTGAAATCATGTCACAGAGTTACAGCTTTCCCCTCAAGGAGCCTTTCGCTAAGACAGTTCTTGTGGAATTGGCAAAGTGATATTTGGAAACCCCTAGAGGGCTATGATGAAAAAGGAAATATCCTCAGATGAAATCTGGAAAGAAGCTTTCTGAGAAACTGCTTAGTGTTCTGTTATTTCATCTCACAGAGTTACATCTGTATTTCGTGGATCTCTTTGCTAGTCTTATTTCTGTGGAATCTGAGAACAGATATTTCGGATCTCTTTGAAGACTACAGGGCCAAAGGAAATATCCTCCGATTACAAAGAGAAAGAAGCTTTCTGAGAAACTTCTTTGTGTTCCTTGAAATCATCTCACAGAGTTACAGCTTTCCCCTCAAGGAGCCTTTAGCTAAGACAGTTCTTGGGGAATTGGCAAAGTGATATTTGGAAGCCCATAGAAGGCTATGGTGAAAAAGGAAATATCCTCAGATGAAATCTGGAAAGAAGCTTTCTGAGAAACTGCTTAGTGTTCTGTTAATTCATCTCACAGAGTTACATCTGTGTTTCGTGGATCTGTTTGCTAGCCTTATTTCTGTGGAATCAGAAAACAGATATTTCGGATCCCTTTGAAGACTATAGGGCCAAAGGAAATATCCTCCGATAACAAAGAGAAAGAAGCTTTCTGAGAAACTTCTTTGTGTTCTGTGAAATCATCTCACAGAGTTACAGCTTTTCCCTCAAGGAGCCTTTCGCTAAGACAGTTCTTGTGGAATTGGCAAAGTGATATTTGGAAGCCCCTGGAGGGCTATGGTGAAAAAGGAAATATCCTCAGACGAAATATGGAAAGAAGCTTTCTGAGAAACTGCTTTGTGTTCTGTTAATTCATCTCACAGAGTTACATCTGTATTTCGTGAATCTCTTTGCTAGCCTTATTTCTGAGGAATCTGAGAACAGATATTTTGGATCCCTTTGAAGACTACAGGGTGAAAGGAAATATCCTCCGATAACAAAGAGAAAGAAGCTTTCTGAGAAACTTCTTTGTTTTCTGTGAAATCATCTCACAGAGTTACAGCTTTCCCCTCAAAAAGACTTTCGCTAAGACAGTTCTTGTGGAATTGGCAAAGTGATATTTGGAAGCCCATAGAGGGCTATGGTGAAAAAGGAAATATCCTTAGATGCAATCTGGAAAGAAGCTTTCTACGAAACTGCTTAGTTTTCTGTTAATTCATCTCACAGATTTACATCTGTGTTTCGTGGATCTCTTTGCTAGCCTTATTTCTGTGGAATCTGACAACAGATATTTCGGATCCCTTTGAAGACTATAGGGCCAAAGGAAATATCCTCAGATAACAAAGAGAAAGAAGCTTTCTGAGAAACTTCTTTGTGTGCTGTGAAATCATCTCACAGAGTTACAGCTTTCCCCTCAAGGAGCTTTTCGCTAAGACAGTTCTTGTGGAATTGGAAAAGTGATATTTAGAAGCCCATAGAGGGCTATGGTGAAAAAGAAAATATCCTCAGTTGAAATCTGGAAAGAAGCTTTCTGAGAAGCTGCTTAGTGTTCTGTTAATTCATCTCACAGTGTTACATCTGTGTTTCGTGGATCTCTTTGCTAGCCTTATTTCTGTGGAATCTAAGAACAGATATTTCGGATCCCTTTGAAGACTATAGGGCCAAAGGAAATATCCTCCGATAACAAAGAGAAAGAAGCTTTCTGAGAAACTTCTTTGTGTTCTGTGAAATCATCTCACAGAGTTACAGCTTTCCCCTCAAGGAGACTTTCGCTAATACAGTTCTTGTGGAATTGGCAAAGAGACATTTGGAAGCCCATAGAGTGCTATGGTGAAAAAGGAAATATCCTCAGATGAAATCTGGAAAGAAGCTTTCTGAGAAACTGCTTAGTGTTCTGTTAATTCATCTCACAGAGTTACATCTGTATTTCCTGGATTTCTTTGCTAGCCTCATTTCTGTGGAATCTGAGAACAGATATTTCGGATCCCTTTGAAGACTATAGGGCCAAAGGAAATATCCTCCGATAACAAAGAGAAAGAAGCTTTCTGAGAAACTTCTTTGTGTTCTGTGAAATCATCTCACAGAGTTACAGCTTTCCCCTCAAGGAGCCTTTCGATCAGACAATTCTTGTGGAATTGGAAAAGTGATATTTGGAAACCCGTAGAGGACTATGGTGAAAAAGGAAATATCCTCAGATGAAATCTGGAAAGAAGCTTTCTGAGAAACTGCTTAGTGTTCTGTTAATTCATCTCACAGAGTTACATCTGTATTTCGTGGATCTCTTTCCTAGCCTTGTTTCTGTGGTATCTGAGAACGGATATTTCGGATCGCTTTGAAGACTACAGGGCCAAAGGAAATATCCTCCGATAACAAAGAGAAAGAAGCTTACTGAGAAACTTCTTTGTGTTCTGTGAAATCATCTCACAGAGTTAGAGCTTTCCCCTTTAGGAGCCTTTCGCTAAGACAGTTCTTGAGGAATTGGCAAAGTGATATTTGGAAGCCCATAGAGGGCTAGGGTGAAAAAGGAAATATCCTCAGATGAAATCTGGAAGGAAGCTTTCTGAGAAACTGCTTAGTGGTCTGTTAATTCACCTCACAGAGTTACATCTGTGTTTCGTGGATCTCTTTGCTAGCCTTATTTCTGTGGAATCTGAGAACAGATATTTCGCATCCCTTTGAAGACTATAGGGAAAAAGGAAATATCCTCGGATAACAAAGACAAAGAAGCTTTCTGAGAAACTTCTTTGTGTTCTGTGAAATCATCTCACAGAGTTACAGCTTTCCCCTCAAGGAGCCTTTCTCTAAGACAGTTCTTGTGGAATTGGCAAAGTGATATTTGGAAGCCCATGGAGGGCTATGGTGAAAAAGGAAATATCCTCATTTGAAATCTGGAAAGAAGCTTTCTGAGAAACTGCTTAGTGTTCTGTTAATTCATCTCACAGAGTTACATCTGTATTTCGTGGATCTCTTTGCTAGGCTTATTTCTGTGGAATCTGAGAACATATATTTCGGATCCCTTTGAAGACTATAGGGCCAAAGGAAATATCCTCCGATAACAAAGAGAAAGAAGCTTTCTGAGAAACTTCTTTGTGTTCTGTGAAATCATCTCACAGAGTTACAGCTTTCCCCTCAAGGAGCCTTTCTCTAAGACAGTTCTTGTGGAATTGGCAAAGTGATATTTGGAAGCCCATAGAGGGCTATGGTGAAAAAGGAAATATCCTTAGATGCAATCTGGAAAGAAGCTTTCTAAGAAACTGCTTAGTTTTCTGTTAATTCATCTCACAGATTTACATCTGTGTTTCGTGGATCTCTTTGCTAGCCTTATTTCTGTGGAATCTGACAACAGATATTTCGGATCCCTTTGAAGACTACAGGGCCAAAGGAAATATCCTCCGATAACAAAGAGAAAGAAGCTTTCTGAGAAACTTCTTTGTGTTCTGTGAAATCATCTCACAGAGTTACAGCTTTCCCCTCAAGGAGCCTTTCGCTAAGACAGTTCTTGCGGAATTGGCAAAGTGATATTTGGAAGCCCCTAGAGGGCTATGTTGAAAAATGAAATATCCTCAGATGAAATCTGGAAAGAAGCTTTCTGAGAAACTGCTTAGTGTTCTGTTAATTCATCTCACAGAGTTTCATCTGTATTTCGTGGATCTCTTTGCTAGCCTTATTATTTTGGAATCTGAAAACAGATATTTCGGATCCCTTTGAAGACTATAGGGCCAAAGGAAATATCCTCCGATAACAAAGACAAAGAAGCTTTCTGAGAAACTTCTTTGTGTGCTGTGAAATCATCTCACAGAGTTACAGCTTTCCCCTCAAGGAGCCTTTCGCTAAGACAGTTCTTGTGGAATTGGCAAAGTGATATTTGGAAGCCCATAGAGGGCTATGGTGAAATAGGAAATATCCTCAGATGAAATCTGGAAACAAGTTTCTGAGAAACCGCTTAGTGTTCTGTTAAATCATCTCACAGAGTTACATCTGTGTTTCCTGGATCTCTATGCTAGCCTTATTTCTGTGGAATCTGAGAACACATATTTCGGATCCCGTTGAAGACTATAGGGCCAAAAGAAATATCCTCCGATAACAAAGAGAAAGAAGCTTTCTGAGAAACTTCGTTGTGTTCTGTGAAATCATCTCACAGAGTTACAGCTTTCCCCTCAAGGATCCTTTCGTTAAGACAGTTCTTGGGGAATTGGCAAAGTGATATTTGGAAAGCCATAGAGGGCTATGGTGAAAATGGAAATATCCTCAGATGAAATCTGGAAAGAAGATTTCTGAGAAACTGCTTAGTGTTCTGTTAATTCATGTCACAGAGTTACATCTGTATTTCGTGGATCTCTTTGCTAGCCTTATTTCTGTGGAATCTGAGAACAGATATTTCGGATCCCTTTGAAGACTATAGGGCAAAAGGAAATATCCTCCGATATCAAAGAGAAAGAAGCTTTCTGAGAAACTTCTTTGTGTTCTGTGAAATCATCTCACAGTGTTACAGCTTTCCCCTCAAGGAACCTTTCGATCAGACAGTTCTGGTGGAATTGGAAAAGTGATATTTGGAAGCCCATAGAGGGCTAGGGTGAAAAAGGAAATATCCTCAGATGAAATCTGGAAAGAAGCTTTCTGAGAAACTGCTTAGTGTTCTGTTAATTCATCTCACAGAGTTACATCTGTATTTCGTGGATCTCTTTGCTTGCCTTGTTTCTGTGGAATCTGAGAACAGATATTTCGGATTCCTTTGAAGACTATAGGGCCTAAGGAAAATTCCTCGAATAACAAAGAGAAAGAAGCTTTCTGAGAAACTTCTTTGTGTTCTGTGAAATCATCTCACAGAGTTACAGCTTTCCCTCAAGGAGCCTTTCGCCAATACAGTTCTTGTGGAATTGGCAAAGTGATATTTGGAAGCCCATAGAGGGCTATGGTGAAAAAGGAAATATCCTCAGATGAAATCGGAAAGAAGCTTTCTGAGAAACTGCTTAGTGTTCTCTTAATTCATGTCACAGAGTTACATCTGAGTTTCGTGGTTCTCTTTGCTAGTCTTGTTTCTGTGGAATCTGAGAACAGATATTTGGGATCCCTTTGAAGACTATAGGGCCAAGGAAATATCCTCCGATAACAAAGAAAAAGAAGCTTTCTGTGAAACTTCTTTGTGTTCTTTGAAATCATCTCACAGAGTTACAGCTTTCCCCTCAAGGATTCTTTCACTAAGACAGTTCTTGTGGAATTGGCAAAGTGATATTTGGAAGTCCATAGAGGGCTACGGTGAAAAAGGGAATATACTCAGATGAAATCTGGAAAGAAGCTTTGTGAGAAACTGCTTAGTGTTCTGTTAATTCATTTTACAGCGTTACATCTGTGTTTCGTGGATCTCTTTGCTAGCCTTATTTCTGTGGAATCTGAGAACAGATATTTCGGATCCCTTTGAAGACTATAGGGCCAAAGGAAATATCCTCCGATAACAAAGAGAAAGAAGCTTTCTGAGAAACGTCTTTGTGTTCTGTGAAATCATCTCACAGAGTTACAGCTTTCCCCTCAAGGAGCCTTTCGCTAAGACAGTTCTTGTGGAATTGGCAAAGTGATATTTGGAAGCCCATAGAGGGCTATGGTGAAAAAGGAAATATCCTCAGATGAAATCTGGAAAGAAGCTTTCTGAGAAACTGCTTAGTGTTCTGTTAATTCATCTCACAGAGTTACATCTGTGTTTCGTGGATCTCTTTGCTAGCCTTTTTACTGTGGAATCTGAGAACAGATATTTCGGATCCCTTAGAAGACTATAGGGCAAAAGGAAATATCCTAGGATAACAAAGAGGAAGAAGCTTTCTGAGAAACTTCTTTGTGTTCTGTGAAATCATGTCACAGAGTTACAGCTTTCCCCTCAAGTATCCTTTCGCTAAGACAGTTCTTGTGGAATTGGCAAAGTGATATTTGGAAACCCATAGAGGGCTATGGTGAAAAAGGAAATATCCTCAGATGAAATCTGGAAAGAAGCTTTCTGAGAAACTGCTTAGTGACCTGTTAATTCATCTCACAGAGTTACATCTGTATTTCGTGTATCTCTTTGCTAGCCTTATTTCTGTGGAATCTGAGAACAGATATTTCGGATCCCTTTGAAGACTATAGGGCCAAAGGAAATATCCTCCGATAACAAAGAGAAAGAAGCTTTCTGAGAAACTTCTTTGTGTTCTGTGAAATCATCTCAAAGAGTTACAGCTTTCCCTCAAGGAGCCTTTCGCTAAGACAGTTCTTGTGGAATTGGCAAAGTGATATTTGGAAGCCCATAGAGGGCTATGTTGAAAAAGGAAATATCCTCAGATGAAATCTGGAAAGAAGCTTTCTGAGAAACTGCTTAGTGTTCTGTTAATTCATCTCACAGAGTTACATCTGTGTTTCGTGGATCTCTTTGCTAGCCTTATTTCTGTGGAATCTGAGAACAGATATTTCGGATCCCTTAGAAGACTATAGGGCAAAAGGAAATATCCTCCGATAACAAAGAGAAAGAAGCTTTCTGAGAAACTTCTTTGTGTTCTGTGAAATCATCTCACAGAAATACAGCTTTCCCCTCAAGTATCCTTCGCTAAGACAGTTCTTGTGGAATTGGCAAAGTGATATTTGGAAACCCATAGAGGAGTATGGTGAAAAAGGAAATATCCTCAGATGAAATCTGGAAAGAAGCTTTCTGAGAAACTGCTTAGTGTTCTGTAAATTCATCTCACAGAGTTACATCTGTGTTTCGTGGATCTCTTTGCTAGCCTTATTTCTGTGGAATCTGAGAACAGATATTTCGGATCCCTTTGAAGACTATAGGGCAAAAGGAATTATCCTCCTATAACAAAGAGAAAGACGCTTTCTGAGAAACTTCTTTGTGTTCTGTGAAATCATCTCACAGAATTACAGCTTTCCCCTCAAGGATCCTTTCGCTAAGACAGTTCTTGTGGAATTGGCAAAGTGATATTTGGAAACCCATAGAGGGCTATGGTGAAAAAGGAAATATCCTCAGATGAAATCTGGAAAGAAGCTTTCTGAGAAACTGCTTAGTGACCTGTTAATTCATCTCACAGAGTTACATCTGTATTTCGTGGATCTCTTTGCTAGCCTTATTTCTGTGGAATCTGAGAACAGATATTTCGGATCCCTTTGAAGACTATAGGGCCAAAGGAACTATCTTCCGATAGCAAAGAGAAAGAAGCTTTCTGAGAAACTACTTTGTGTTCTGTGAAATCATCTCACAGAGTTACAGCTTTCCTCTCAAGCATCCTTTCGCTAAGGCAGTTCTTGTGGAATTGGCAAAGTGATATTTGGAAGCCCCTAGAGGGCTATGGTGAAAAGGAAATATCCTCAGATGAAATCTGGAAAGAAGCTTTCTGAGAAACTGCTTAGTGTTCTGTTAATTCAGCTCACAGAGTTACATCTGTATTTCGTCGATCTCTCTGCTAGCCTTATTTCTGTGGAATCTGATAACAGATATTTCGGATCCCTTTGAAGACTATAGGGCCAAAGGAAATATTCTCCGATAACAAAGAGAAAGAAGCTTTCTAAGAAACTTCTTTGTGTTCTGTGAAATCATCTCACAGAGTTACAGCTTTCCCCTCAGGGATCCTTTCGCTAATACAGTTCTTGTGGAATTGGCAAAGCGATATTTGGAAACCCATAGAGGGCTATGGTGAAAAAGAAAATATCCTAAGATGAATTCTGGAAAGAAGCTTTCTGAGAAACTGCTTAGTGTTCTGTTAATTCATCTCACAGAGTTACATCTGTGTTTCGTGGATCTCTTTGCTAGCCTTATTTCTGTGGAATCTGATAACAGATATTTCGGATCCCTTTGAAGACTATAGGGCCAAAGAAAATATCCTCCGATAACAAAGAGAAAAAAGCTTTCTGAAAAACTTCTTTGTGTTCTGTGAAATCATCTCACAGAGTTACAGCTTTCCCCTCAAAAAGTCTTTCGCTAAGACACTTCTTGTGGAATTGGCAAAGTGATATTTGGAAACCCATAGAGGGCTATGGTGAAAAAGGAAATATCCTCAGATGAAATCTGGAAAGAAGCTTTCTGAGAAACTGCTTAGTGTTCTGTTAATTCATCTCAGAGAGGTACCTCTGTATTTCCTGGGTCTTTGGCTAGCCTTATTTCTGTGGAATCTGAGAAAAGATATTTCGGATCCCTTTGAAGACTATAGGGACTAAGGAAATATCCTCCGATAACAAAGAGAAAGAACCTTTCTGAGCAACTTCTTAGTGTTCTGTGAAATCATCTCACAGAGTTACAGCTTTCCCCGCAAGGAGCCTTTCGCTAAGACAGTTCTTGTGGAATTGGCAAAGTGATATTTGGAAGCCCATGGAGGGCCATGGTGAAAAAGGAAATATCCTCAGATGAAATCTGGAAAGAAGCTTTCTGAGAAACTGCTCAGTGTTCTGTTAATTCATCTCACAGAGTTACATCTGTGTTTCGTGGATCTCTTTGCTAGCCTTATTTCTGCGGAATCTGAGAACAGATATTTCGGATCCCTTTGAAGACCACAGGCCAAAGGAAATATCCTCCGATAACAAAGTGAAAGAAGTTTTCTGAGAAACTTCTTTGTGTTCCGTGAAATCATCTCACAGATTTACTGCTTTCCCCTCAAGGATCCTTTCGCTAAGACAGTTCTTGTGGGATTGGCAAAGTGATATTTGGAAGCCCATAGAGGGCTATGGTGATAAATGAAATATCCTCAGATGAAATCTGGAAAGAAGCTTTCTGAGAAACTGCTTAGTGTTCTGTTAATTCATCTCACAGAGTTACATCTGTGTTTCGTGGATCTCTTTGCTATCCTTATTTATGTGGAATCTGAGAATAGATATTTCGGATTCCTTTGAAGACTATAGGGCCAAAGGAAATATCCTCCGATAACAAAGAGAAAGAAGCTTTCTGAGAAACTTCTTTGTGTTCTGTGAAATCATCTCACTGAGTTACAGATTTCCCCTCAAGGAGTCTTTCGCTAAGACAGTTCTTGTGGAATTGGCAAAGTGATATTTGGAAGCCCATAGAGGGCTATGGTGAAAAAGGAAATATCCTCAGATGAAATCTGGAAAGAAGCTTTCTGAGAAACTCCTTAGTGTTCTATTAATTCATCTCACAGAGTTACATCTGTATTTCTTGGATCTCTTTGGTAGCCTTATTTCTGTGGAATCTGAGAACAGATATTTCGGATCCCTTTGAAGACTACAGGGCCAAAGGAAATATCCTCCGATAACAAAGAGAAAGAAGCTTTCTGAGAAACTTCTTTGTGTTCTGTGAAATCATCTCACAGAGTTACAGCTTTCCCCTCAAGGATCCTTTCGCTAAGACAGTTCTTTCGGAATTGGCAAAGTGATATTTGGAAGCCCATAGAGGGCTATGGTGAAAAAGGAAATATCCTCAGATGAAATCTGGAAAGAAGCTTTCCTAGAAACTGCTTAGTGTTCTGTTAATTCATCTCACAGAGTTACATCTGTATTTGGTGGATCTCTTTGCTGGCGTTATTTCTGTGGAATCTGAGAACAGATATTTCGGATCCCTTTGAAGACTATAGGGCCAAAGGAAATATCCTCCGATAACAAAGAGAAAGAAGCTTTCTGAGAAACTTCTTTGTGTTCTGTGAAATCATCTCACAGAGTTACATCTTTCCCCTCAGGGATCCTTTCGCTAAGACAGTTCTTGTGTAATTGGAAAAGTGATATTTGGAAACCCACTGAGGTCTATGGTGAAAAAGGATATATCCTCAGATGAAATCTGGAAAGAAGCTTTCTGAGAAACTGCTTAGTGTTCTGTTAATTCATCTCACAGAGTTACATCTGTATTTCATGGATCTCTTTGCTAGCCTTATTTCTGTGGAATCTGAGAACACATATTTCGGATCCCTTTGAAGACTATAGGGCCAAAGGAAATATCCTCCGATAACAAAGAAAAAGAAGCTTTCTGAGAAACTTCTTTGTGTTCTGTGAAATCATCTCACAGACTTACAGCTTTCCCCTCAAGGATCCTTTCGCTATGACAGTTCTCATGGAATTGGCAAAGTGATATTTGGAAGCCCATAGAGGGCTATGGTGAAAAAGGAAATATCCTCAGATGAAATCTGGAAAGAAGCTTTCTGAGAAACTGCTTAGGGTTCTGTTAATTCATCTCACAGAGTTACATCTGAGTTTCGTGGATCTCTTTGCTAGCCTTATTTCTGTGGAATCTGAGAACAGATATTTCGGATCCCTTTGAAAACTATAGGGCCAAGGAAATATCCTCCGATGACAAAGAGAAAGAAGCTTTCTGAGAAACTTCTTTGTGTTCTGTGAAATCATCTCACAGAGTTACACCTTTCCCCTCGAGGATCCTTTCCCTAAAACAGTTTCTGTGGAATTGGCAAAGTGATATTTGGAAGCCCAGAGAGGGCTATGGTGAAAAAGGAAATATCCTCAGATGAAATCTGGAAAGAAGCTTTCTGAGAAACTGCTTAGTGTTCTGTTAATTCATCTCACAGAGTTACATCTGTATTTCGTGGATCTCTTTGTTAGCCTTATTTCTGTGGAATCTGAGAACAGATATTTCGGATCCCTTTGAAGACTACAGGGCCAAAGGAAATAACCTCCGATAACAAAGAGAAAGAAGCTTTCTGAGAAACTTCTTTGTGTTCTGTGAAATCATCTCACAGAGTTACCGCTTTCCCCTCAGGGAGCCTTTTGCTAAGACAGTTCCTGTGCAATTTGCAAAGTGATATTTGGAAGCCCATAGAGGGCTATGGTGAAAAAGGAAATATCCTCAGATGAAATCAGGAAAGAAGCTTTTTGAGAAATTGCTTAGTGTTTTGCTAATTCATCTCACAGAGTTACATCTTTATTTCGTGGATCTCTTTGCTAGCCTTATTTCTGTGGAATCTGAGAACAGATATTTCGGATCCCTTTGAAGACTATGGGGCCAAAGGAAATATCCTCCGATAACAAAGAGAAAGAAGCTTTCTGAGAAACTTCTTTGTGTTCTGTGAAATCATCTCACAGAGTTACAGCTTTCCCCTCAAGGATCCTTTCGCTAAGACAGTTCTTGTGGGATTGGCAAAGTGATATTTGGAAGCCCATAGAGGGCTCTGGTGATAAATGAAATATCCTCAGATGAAATCTGGAAAGAAGCTTTCTGAGAAACTGCTTAGTGTTCTGTTAATTCATCTCACAGAGTTACATCTGTGTTTCGTGGATGTCTTTGCTAGCCTTATTTCTGTGGAATCTGAGAACAGATATTTCGGATCCCTATGAAGACTATAGGGCCAAAGGAAATATCCTCCGATAACAAAGAGAAAGATGATTTCTGAGAAACTTCTTTGCGTTCTGTGAAATCATCTCACAGAGTTACAGCTTTCCCCTCAAGGAACCTTTCGCTAAGACAGTTCTTGTGGAATTGGCAAAGTGATATTTGGAAGCCCATAGAGGGCTAGGGTGAAAAAGGAAATATCCTCAGATGAAATCTGGAAAGAAGCTTTCTGAGAAAGTGCTTAGTGTTCTGTTAATTCATCTCACAGAGTTACATCTGTATTTCGTGGATCTCTTTGCTAGCCTTATTTCTGTGGAATCTGAGAACAGATATTTCGGATCCCTTTGAAGACTATAGGGTCAAAGGAAATATCCTCCGATAACAAAGAGAAAGAAGCTTTCTGAGAAACTTCTTTGTGTTCTGTGAAATCATCTCACAGAGTTACAGCTTTCCCCTCAGGGATCCTTTCGCTAAGACAGTTCTTGTGTAATTGGCAAAGTGATATTTGGAAACCCATAGAGGGCTATGGTGAAAAAGGATATATCCTCAGATGAAATCTGGAAAGAAGCTTTCTGAGAAACTGCTTAGTGTCCTGATAATTCATCTCACAGAGTTACATCTGTAATTCGTGGATCTCTTTGCTAGCCTAATTTCTGTGGAATCTGAGAACAAATATTTCGGATTCCTTTGAAGACTATAGGGCCAAAGGAAATATCCTCCGATAACAAAGAGAAAGAAGCTTTCTGAGAAACTTCTTTGTGTTCTGTGAAATCATCTCACAGAGTTACAGATTTCCACTCAAGGAGTCTTTCGCTAAGACAGTTCTTGTGGAATTGGCAAAGTGATATTTGGAAGCCCATAGAGGGCTATGGTGAAAAAGGAAATATCCTCAGATGAAATCTGGAAAGAAGCTTTCTGAGAAACTGCTTAGTGTTCTGTTAATTCATGTCACAGTGTTACATCTGTAATTCGTGGATCTCTTTGCTAGCCTTATTTCTGTGGAATCTGAGAACAGATATTTCGGATCCCTTTGAAATCTATAGGGCCAAGGAAATATCATCCGATAACGAAGAGAAAGAAGCTTTCTGAGAAACTTCTTTGTGTTCTGTGAAATCATCTCACAGAGTTACAGCATTCCCCTCTAGGATCCTTTCGCTAAGACAGTTTATGTGGAATTGGCAAAGTGATATTTGGAAGCCCAGAGAGGGCTATGGTGAAAAAGGAAATATCCTCAGATGAAATCTGGAAGAAGCTTTCTGAGAAACTGCTTAGTGTTCTGTTAATTCAACTCACAGAGTTACCTCTATATTTCGTGGATCTCTTTGCTAGCCTTATTTCTGTGGAATCTGAGAACAGATATTTCGGATCACTTTGAAGACTATTGGGAATAAGGAAATATCCTCCGATAACAAAGAGAAAGAAGCTTTCTGAGAAACTTCTTTGTGTTTTGTGAAATCATCTCACAGAGTTACAGCTTTCCCCTCCAGGTGCCTTTGGCTGAGACAGTTCTTGTGGAATTGGCAAAGTGATATTTGGAAGCCCATAGAGGGCTATGGTGAAAAAGGAAATATCCTCAGATGAAATCAGGAAAGAAGCTTTCTGAGAAACTGCTTAGTGTTCTGTTAATTCATCTCACATAGTTACATCTGTATTTCGTGGATCTCTTTGCTAGCCTTATTTCTGTGGAATCTGAGAACAGATATTTCGGATCCCTTTGAAGACTATAGGGTCAAAGGAAATATCCTCCGATAACAAAGAGAAAGAAGCTTTCTGAGAAACTTCGTTGTGTTCTGGGAAATCATCTCACAGAGTTACAGCTTTCCCCTCAGGGATCCTTTCGCTAAGACAGTTCTTGTGGAATTGGCAAAGTGATATTTGGAAACCCATAGAGGGCTATGGTGAAAAAGGAAATATCCTCAGATGAAATCTGGAAAGAAGCTTTCTGAGAAACTGCTTAGTCTCCTGATAATTCATCTCACAGAGTTACATCTGTATTTCGTGGATCTCTTTGCTAGCCTTATTTCTGTGGAATCTCAAAACAGATATTTCGGATTCCTTTGAAGACACTAGGGCCAAAGGAATTATCCTCCGATAACAAAGAGAAAGAAGCTTTCTGAGAAACTTCTTTGTGTTCTGTGAAATCATCTCACAGAGTTTCAGATTTCCCCTCAAGGAGTCTTTCGCTAAGACAGTTCTTGTGGAATTGGCAAAGTGATATTTGGAAGCCCATAGAGGGCTATGGTGAAAAAGGAAATATCCTCAGATGCAATCTGGAAAGAAGCTTTCTGAGAAACTGCTTAGTGTTCTGTTAATTCATCTCACAGAGTTACATCTGTATTTCGTGGATCCCTTTGCTAGCCTTATTCCTGTGGAATCTGAGAACAGATATTTCGGATCCCTTTGAAGACTATAGGGCCAACGGAAATATCCTCTGATAACAAAGGGAAAGAAGCTTTCTGAGAAACTTCTTTGTGTTCTGTGAAATCATCTCACAGAGTTACAGCTTTCCCCTCAAGGATCCTTTCGCTAAGACAGTTCTTGTGTAATTGGCAAAGTGATATTTGGAAGCCCATAGAGGGCTATGGTGATAAAGGAAATATCCTCAGATGAAATCTGGAAAGAAGCTTTCTGAGAAACTGCTTAGTGTTCTGTTAATTCATCTCACAGAGTTACATCTGTGTTTCTTGGATGTCTTTGCTAGCCTTATTTCTGTGGAATCTGAGAACAGATATTTCGGATTCCTATGAAGACTATAGGGCCAAAGGAAGTATCCTCCGATAACGAAGAGAAAGAAGATTTCTGAGACACTTCTTTGCGTTCTGTGAAATCATCTCACAGAGTTACAGCTTTCCCCTCAAGGAGCCTTTCGCTAAGACAGTTCTTGTGGAAATGGCAAAGTGATATTTGGAAGCCCATAGAGGGCTAGGGTGAAAAAGGAAATATCCTCAGATGAAATCTGGAAAGAAGCTTTCTGAGAAAGTGCTTAGTGTTGTGTTAATTCATCTCACAGAGTTACATCTGTATTTCGTGGATCTCTTTGCTAGCCTTATTTCTGTGGAATCTGATAACAGATATTTCGGATCCCTTTGAAGACTATAGTGTCAAAGGAAATATCCTCCGATAACAAAGAGAAAGAAGCTTTCTGAGAATCTTCTTTGGGTTCTGTGAAATCATCTCACAGTTTTACAGCTTTCCCCTCAGGGATCCTTTCGCTAAGACAGTTCTTGTGGAATTGGCAAAGTGATATTTGGAAGCCCATAGAGGGCTATGGTGAAAAAGGAAATATCCTCAGATGAAATCTGGAAAGAAGCTTTCTGAGAAACTGCTTAGTGTCCTGATAATTCATCTCACAGAGTTATATCTGCATTTCGTGGATCTCTTTGCTAGCCTTATTTCTGTGGAATCTGAGAACAGATATTTCGGATTCCTTTGAAGATTATAGGGCCAAAGGAAATATCCTCCGATAACAAAGAGAGAGAAGCTTTCTGAGAAACTTCTTTGTGTTCTGTGAAATCATCTCACAGTGTTACAGATTTCCCCTCAAGGAGACTTTCGCTAAGACAGTTCTTGTGGAATTGGCAAAGTGACATTTGGAAGCCCATAGAGGGCTATGGTGAAAAAGGAAATATCCTCAGATGAAATCTGGAAAGAAGCTTTCTGAGAAACTGCTTAGTGTTCTGTTAATTCATCTCACAGAGTTACATCTGTATTTCGTGGATCTCTTTGCTAGCCTTATTCCTGTGGAATCTGAGAACAGATATTTCGGATCCCTTTGAAGACTATAGGGTCAAAGGAAATATCCTCCGATAACAAAGAGAAAGAAGCTTTCTGAGAAACTTCTTTGTGTTCTGTGAAATCATCTCACAGAGTTACAGCTTTCCCCTCAGGGATCCTTTCGCTAAGACAGTTCTTGTGTAATTGGCAAAGTGATATTTGGAAACCCATAGAGGGCTATGGTGAAAAAGGAAATAACCTCAGATGAAATCTGGAAAGAAGCTTTCTGAGAAACTGCTTAGTGTCCTGATAATTCATCTCACAGAGTTACATCTGTAATTCGTGGATCTCTTTGCTAGCCTAATTTCTGTGGAATCTGAGAACAAATATTTCGGATTCCTTTGAAGACTATAGGGCCAAAGGAAATATCCTCCGATAACAAAGAGAAAGAAGCTTTCTGAGAAACTTCTTTGTGTTCTGTGAAATCATCTCACAGAGTTACAGATTTCCACTCAAGGAGTCTTTCGCTAAGACAGTTCTTGTGGAATTGGCAAAGTGATATTTGGAAGCCCATAGAGGGCTATGGTGAAAAAGGAAATATCCTCAGATGAAATCTGGAAAGAAGCTTTCTGAGAAACTGCTTAGTGTTCTGTTAATTCATGTCACAGTGTTACATCTGTATTTCGTGGATCTCTTTGCTAGCCTTATTTCTGTGCAATCTGAGAACAGATATTTCGGATCCCTTTGAAATCTATAGGGCCAAGGAAATATCATCCGATAACGAAGAGAAAGAAGCTTTCTGAGAAACTTCTTTGTGTTCTGTGAAATCATCTCACAGAGTTACAGCATTCCCCTCTAGGATCCTTTCGCTAAGACAGTTTATGTGGAGTTGGAAAAGTGATATTTGGAAGCCCAGAGAGGGCTATGGTGAAAAAAGAAATATCCTCAGATGAAATCTGGAAGAAGCTTTCTGAGAAACTGCTTAGTGTTCTGTTAATTCAACTCACAGAGTTACCTCTATATTTCGTGGATCTCTTTGCTAGCCTTATTTCTGTGGAATCTGAGAACAGATATTTCGGATCCCTTTGAAGACTATTGGGAATAAGGAAATATCCTCCGATAACAAAGAGAAAGAAGCTTTCTGAGAAACTTCTTTGTGTTCTGTGAAATCATCTCACAGAGTTACAGCTTTCCCCTCCAGGTGCCTTTGGCTAAGACAGTTCTTGTGGAATTGGAAAAGTGATATTTGGAAGCCCATAGAGGGCTATGGTGAAAAAGGAAATATCCTCAGATGAAATCAGGAAAGAAGCTTTCTGAGAAACTGCTTAGTGTTCTGTTAATTCATCTCACAGAGTTACATCTGTATTTCGTGGATCTCTTAGCTAGCCTTATTTCTGTGGAATCTGAGAACAGATATTTCGGATCCCTTTGAAATCTATAGGGTCAAGGAAATATCCTCCGATAACGAAGAGAAAGAAGCTTTCTGAGAAACTTCTTAGTGTTCTGTGAAATCATCTCACAGAGTTACAGCATTCCCCTCTAGGATCCTTTCTCTAAGACGGTTTATGTGGAATTGGCAAAGTGATATTTGGAAGCCCAGAGAGGGCTATGGTGAAAAAGGAAATATCCTCAGATGAAATCTGGAAAGAAGCTTTCTGAGAAACTGCTTAGTGTTCTGTTAATTCATCTCACAGAGTTACATCTGTATTTCGTGGATCCCTTTGCTAGCCTTATTCTTGTGGAATCTGAGAACAGATATTTCGGATAACTTTGAAGACTATAGGGCCAACGGAAATATCCTCCGATAACAAAGGGAAAGAAGCTTTCTGAGAAACTTCTTTGTGTTCTGTGAAATCATCTCACAGAGTTTCAGCTTCCCCCTCAAGGATCCTTTCGCTAAGACAGTTCTTGTGTTATTGGCAAAGTGATATTTGGAAGCCCATAGAGGGCTAGGGTGAAAAAGGAAATATCCTCAGATGAAATCTGGAAAGAAGCTTTCTGAGAAACTGCTTAGTGTCCTGATAATTCATCTCACAGAGTTACATCTGTAATTCGTGGATCTCTTTGCTAGCCTAATTTCTGTGGAATCTGAGAACAAATATTTCGGATTCCTTTGAAGACTATAGGGCCAAAGGAAATATCCTCCGATAACAAAGAGAAAGAAGCTTTCTGAGAAACTTCTTTGTGTTCTGTGAAATCATCTCACAGAGTTACAGATTTCCACTCAAGGAGTCTTTCGCTAAGACAGTTCTTGTGGAATTGGCAAAGTGATATTTGGAAGCCCATAGAGGGCTATGGTGAAAAAGGAAATATCCTCAGATGAAATCTGGAAAGAAGCTTTCTGAGAAACTGCTTAGTGTTCTGTTAATTCATGTCACAGTGTTACATCTGTAATTCGTGGATCTCTTTGCTAGCCTTATTTCTGTGGAATCTGAGAACAGATATTTCGGATCCCTTTGAAATCTATAGGGCCAAGGAAATATCATCCGATAACGAAGAGAAAGAAGCTTTCTGAGAAACTTCTTTGTGTTCTGTGAAATCATCTCACAGAGTTACAGCATTCCCCTCTAGGATCCTTTCGCTAAGACAGTTTATGTGGAATTGGCAAAGTGATATTTGGAAGCCCAGAGAGGGCTATGGTGAAAAAGGAAATATCCTCAGATGAAATCTGGAAGAAGCTTTCTGAGAAACTGCTTAGTGTTCTGTTAATTCAACTCACAGAGTTACCTCTATATTTCGTGGATCTCTTTGCTAGCCTTATTTCTGTGGAATCTGAGAACAGATATTTCGGATCACTTTGAAGACTATTGGGAATAAGGAAATATCCTCCGATAACAAAGAGAAAGAAGCTTTCTGAGAAACTTCTTTGTGTTTTGTGAAATCATCTCACAGAGTTACAGCTTTCCCCTCCAGGTGCCTTTGGCTGAGACAGTTCTTGTGGAATTGGCAAAGTGATATTTGGAAGCCCATAGAGGGCTATGGTGAAAAAGGAAATATCCTCAGATGAAATCAGGAAAGAAGCTTTCTGAGAAACTGCTTAGTGTTCTGTTAATTCATCTCACATAGTTACATCTGTATTTCGTGGATCTCTTTGCTAGCCTTATTTCTGTGGAATCTGAGAACAGATATTTCGGATCCCTTTGAAGACTATAGGGTCAAAGGAAATATCCTCCGATAACAAAGAGAAAGAAGCTTTCTGAGAAACTTCGTTGTGTTCTGGGAAATCATCTCACAGAGTTACAGCTTTCCCCTCAGGGATCCTTTCGCTAAGACAGTTCTTGTGGAATTGGCAAAGTGATATTTGGAAACCCATAGAGGGCTATGGTGAAAAAGGAAATATCCTCAGATGAAATCTGGAAAGAAGCTTTCTGAGAAACTGCTTAGTCTCCTGATAATTCATCTCACAGAGTTACATCTGTATTTCGTGGATCTCTTTGCTAGCCTTATTTCTGTGGAATCTCAAAACAGATATTTCGGATTCCTTTGAAGACAATAGGGCCAAAGGAATTATCCTCCGATAACAAAGAGAAAGAAGCTTTCTGAGAAACTTCTTTGTGTTCTGTGAAATCATCTCACAGAGTTTCAGATTTCCCCTCAAGGAGTCTTTCGCTAAGACAGTTCTTGTGGAATTGGCAAAGTGATATTTGGAAGCCCATAGAGGGCTATGGTGAAAAAGGAAATATCCTCAGATGCAATCTGGAAAGAAGCTTTCTGAGAAACTGCTTAGTGTTCTGTTAATTCATCTCACAGAGTTACATCTGTATTTCGTGGATCCCTTTGCTAGCCTTATTCCTGTGGAATCTGAGAACAGATATTTCGGATCCCTTTGAAGACTATAGGGCCAACGGAAATATCCTCTGATAACAAAGGGAAAGAAGCTTTCTGAGAAACTTCTTTGTGTTCTGTGAAATCATCTCACAGAGTTACAGCTTTCCCCTCAAGGATCCTTTCGCTAAGACAGTTCTTGTGTAATTGGCAAAGTGATATTTGGAAGCCCATAGAGGGCTATGGTGATAAAGGAAATATCCTCAGATGAAATCTGGAAAGAAGCTTTCTGAGAAACTGCTTAGTGTTCTGTTAATTCATCTCACAGAGTTACATCTGTGTTTCTTGGATGTCTTTGCTAGCCTTATTTCTGTGGAATCTGAGAACAGATATTTCGGATTCCTATGAAGACTATAGGGCCAAAGGAAGTATCCTCCGATAACGAAGAGAAAGAAGATTTCTGAGACACTTCTTTGCGTTCTGTGAAATCATCTCACAGAGTTACAGCTTTCCCCTCAAGGAGCCTTTCGCTAAGACAGTTCTTGTGGAAATGGCAAAGTGATATTTGGAAGCCCATAGAGGGCTAGGGTGAAAAAGGAAATATCCTCAGATGAAATCTGGAAAGAAGCTTTCTGAGAAAGTGCTTAGTGTTGTGTTAATTCATCTCACAGAGTTACATCTGTATTTCGTGGATCTCTTTGCTAGCCTTATTTCTGTGGAATCTGATAACAGATATTTCGGATCCCTTTGAAGACTATAGTGTCAAAGGAAATATCCTCCGATAACAAAGAGAAAGAAGCTTTCTGAGAATCTTCTTTGGGTTCTGTGAAATCATCTCACAGTGTTACAGCTTTCCCCTCAGGGATCCTTTCGCTAAGACAGTTCTTGTGGAATTGGCAAAGTGATATTTGGAAGCCCATAGAGGGCTATGGTGAAAAAGGAAATATCCTCAGATGAAATCTGGAAAGAAGCTTTCTGAGAAACTGCTTAGTGTCCTGATAATTCATCTCACAGAGTTATATCTGCATTTCGTGGATCTCTTTGCTAGCCTTATTTCTGTGGAATCTGAGAACAGATATTTCGGATTCCTTTGAAGATTATAGGGCCAAAGGAAATATCCTCCGATAACAAAGAGAGAGAAGCTTTCTGAGAAACTTCTTTGTGTTCTGTGAAATCATCTCACAGTGTTACAGATTTCCCCTCAAGGAGACTTTCGCTAAGACAGTTCTTGTGGAATTGGCAAAGTGACATTTGGAAGCCCATAGAGGGCTATGGTGAAAAAGGAAATATCCTCAGATGAAATCTGGAAAGAAGCTTTCTGAGAAACTGCTTAGTGTTCTGTTAATTCATCTCACAGAGTTACATCTGTATTTCGTGGATCTCTTTGCTAGCCTTATTCCTGTGGAATCTGAGAACAGATATTTCGGATCCCTTTGAAGACTATAGGGTCAAAGGAAATATCCTCCGATAACAAAGAGAAAGAAGCTTTCTGAGAAACTTCTTTGTGTTCTGTGAAATCATCTCACAGAGTTACAGCTTTCCCCTCAGGGATCCTTTCGCTAAGACAGTTCTTGTGTAATTGGCAAAGTGATATTTGGAAACCCATAGAGGGCTATGGTGAAAAAGGAAATAACCTCAGATGAAATCTGGAAAGAAGCTTTCTGAGAAACTGCTTAGTGTCCTGATAATTCATCTCACAGAGTTACATCTGTAATTCGTGGATCTCTTTGCTAGCCTAATTTCTGTGGAATCTGAGAACAAATATTTCGGATTCCTTTGAAGACTATAGGGCCAAAGGAAATATCCTCCGATAACAAAGAGAAAGAAGCTTTCTGAGAAACTTCTTTGTGTTCTGTGAAATCATCTCACAGAGTTACAGATTTCCACTCAAGGAGTCTTTCGCTAAGACAGTTCTTGTGGAATTGGCAAAGTGATATTTGGAAGCCCATAGAGGGCTATGGTGAAAAAGGAAATATCCTCAGATGAAATCTGGAAAGAAGCTTTCTGAGAAACTGCTTAGTGTTCTGTTAATTCATGTCACAGTGTTACATCTGTATTTCGTGGATCTCTTTGCTAGCCTTATTTCTGTGCAATCTGAGAACAGATATTTCGGATCCCTTTGAAATCTATAGGGCCAAGGAAATATCATCCGATAACGAAGAGAAAGAAGCTTTCTGAGAAACTTCTTTGTGTTCTGTGAAATCATCTCACAGAGTTACAGCATTCCCCTCTAGGATCCTTTCGCTAAGACAGTTTATGTGGAGTTGGAAAAGTGATATTTGGAAGCCCAGAGAGGGCTATGGTGAAAAAAGAAATATCCTCAGATGAAATCTGGAAGAAGCTTTCTGAGAAACTGCTTAGTGTTCTGTTAATTCAACTCACAGAGTTACCTCTATATTTCGTGGATCTCTTTGCTAGCCTTATTTCTGTGGAATCTGAGAACAGATATTTCGGATCCCTTTGAAGACTATTGGGAATAAGGAAATATCCTCCGATAACAAAGAGAAAGAAGCTTTCTGAGAAACTTCTTTGTGTTCTGTGAAATCATCTCACAGAGTTACAGCTTTCCCCTCCAGGTGCCTTTGGCTAAGACAGTTCTTGTGGAATTGGAAAAGTGATATTTGGAAGCCCATAGAGGGCTATGGTGAAAAAGGAAATATCCTCAGATGAAATCAGGAAAGAAGCTTTCTGAGAAACTGCTTAGTGTTCTGTTAATTCATCTCACAGAGTTACATCTGTATTTCGTGGATCTCTTAGCTAGCCTTATTTCTGTGGAATCTGAGAACAGATATTTCGGATCCCTTTGAAATCTATAGGGTCAAGGAAATATCCTCCGATAACGAAGAGAAAGAAGCTTTCTGAGAAACTTCTTAGTGTTCTGTGAAATCATCTCACAGAGTTACAGCATTCCCCTCTAGGATCCTTTCTCTAAGACGGTTTATGTGGAATTGGCAAAGTGATATTTGGAAGCCCAGAGAGGGCTATGGTGAAAAAGGAAATATCCTCAGATGAAATCTGGAAAGAAGCTTTCTGAGAAACTGCTTAGTGTTCTGTTAATTCATCTCACAGAGTTACATCTGTATTTCGTGGATCCCTTTGCTAGCCTTATTCTTGTGGAATCTGAGAACAGATATTTCGGATAACTTTGAAGACTATAGGGCCAACGGAAATATCCTCCGATAACAAAGGGAAAGAAGCTTTCTGAGAAACTTCTTTGTGTTCTGTGAAATCATCTCACAGAGTTTCAGCTTCCCCCTCAAGGATCCTTTCGCTAAGACAGTTCTTGTGTTATTGGCAAAGTGATATTTGGAAGCCCATAGAGGGCTAGGGTGAAAAAGGAAATATCCTCAGATGAAATCTGGAAAGAAGCTTTCTGAGAAACTGCTTAGTGTTCTGTTAATTCATCTCACAGAGTTACATCTGTGTTTCGTTGATGTCTTTGCTAGCCTTATTTCTGTGGAATCTGAGAACAGATATTTCGGATCCCTATGAAGACTATAGGGCCAAAGGAAATATCCTCCGATAACAAAGAGAAAGAAGATTTCTGAGAAACTTCTTTGCGTTCTTTGAAATCATCTCACAGAGTTACAGCTTTCCCCTCAAGGAGCCTTTCGCTAAGACAGTTCTTGTGGAAATGGCAAAGTGATATTTGTAAGCCCATATGGGGCTAGGGTGAAAAAGGAAATATCCTCAGATGAAATGTGGAAAGAAGCTTTCTGAGAAAGTGCTTAGTGTTCTGTTAATTCATCTCACAGAGTTACATCTGTATTTCGTGGATCTCTTTGCTAGCCTTATTTCTGTGGAATCTGAGAACAGATATTTCGGATCCCTTTGAAGACTATAGGGTCAAAGGAAATATCCTCCGATAACAAAGAGAAAGAAGGTTTCTGAGAAACTTCTTTGTGTTCTGTGAAATCATCTCACAGAGTTAGAGCTTTCCCCTCAGGGATCCTTTCGCTAAGACAGTTCTTGTGGAATTGGCAAAGTGATATTTGGAAACCCATAGAGGGCTGTGGTGAAAAAGGAAATATCCTCAGATGAAATCTGGAAAGAAGATTTCTGAGAAACGGCTTAGTGTCCTGATAATTCATCTCACAGAGTTACATCTGTATTTCGTGGATCTCTTTGCTAGCCTTATTTCTGTGGAATCTGAGAACAGATATTTCGGATTCCTTTGAAGACTATAGGGCCAAAGGAAATATCCTCCGATAACAAAGAGAAAGAAGCTTTCTGAGAAACTTCTTTGGGTTCTGTGAAATCATCTCACAGAGTTACAGCTTTCCCCTCAAGGAGTCTTTCGCTAAGACAGTTCTTGTGGAATTAGCAAAGTGATATTTGGAAGCCCATAGAGGGCTATGGTGAAAAAGGAAATATCCTCAGATGATATCTGGAAAGAAGCTTTCTGAGAAACTGCTTAGTGTTCTGTTAATTCATCTCACAGAGTTACATCTGTATTTCGTGGATCCCTTTGCTAGCCTTATTCCTGTGGAATCTGAGAACAGATATTTCGGATCCCTTTGAAGACTATAGGGCCAAAGGAAATATCCTCTGATAACAAAGGGAAAGAAGCTTTCTGAGAAACTTCTTTGTGTTCTGTGAAATCATCTCACAGAGTTACAGCTTTCCCCTCAAGGATCCTTTCGCTAAGACAGTTCTTGTGGAATTGGCAAAGTGATATTTGGAAGCCCTTAGAGGGCTATGGTGATAAAGGAAATATCCTCAGATGAAATCTGGAAAGAAGCTTTCTGAGAAACTGCTTAGTGTTCTGTTAATTCATCTCACAGAGTTACATCTGTGTTTCGTCCATGTCTTTGCTAGCCTTATTTCTGTGGAATCTGAGAACAGATATTTCGGATCCCTACAAAGACTATAGGGCCAAAGGAAATATCCTCCGATAACAAAGAGAAAGAAGATTTCTGAGAAACTTCTTTGCGTTCTGTGAAATCATCTCACAGAGTTACAGCTTTCCCCTCAAGGAGCCTTTCGCTAAGACAGTTCTTGTGGAATTGGCAAAGTGATATTTGGAAGCCCATAGAGGGCTAGGGTGAAAAAGGAAATATCCTCAGATGAAATCTGGAAAGAAGCTTTCTGAGAAAGTGCTTAGTGTTCTGTTAATTCATCTCACAGAATTACATCTGTATTTCGTGGATCTCTTTGCTAGCCTTATTTCTGTGGAATCTGAGAACAGATATTTCGGATCCCTTTGAAGACTATAGGGTCAAAGGAAATATCCTCCGATAACAAAGAGAAAGAAGCTTTCTGAGAAACTTCTTTGTGTTCTGTGAAATCATCTCACAGAGTTACAGCTTTCCCCTCAGGGATCCTTTCGCTAAGATAGTTCTTGTGGAATTGGCAAAGTGATATTTGGAAACCCATAGAGTTCTATGGTGAAAAAGGAAATATCCTCAGATGAAATCTGGAAAGAAGCTTTCTGAGAAACTGCTTAGTGTCCTGATAATTCATCTCACAGAGTTACATCTGTATTTCGTGGATCTCTTTGCTAGCCTTATTTCTGTGGAATCTGAGAACAGATATTTCGGATCCCTTTGAAGACTATAGGGCCAAAGGAAATATCCTCCGATAACAAAGAGAAAGAATCTTCCTGAGAAACTTCTTTGTGTTCTGTGAAATCATCTCACTGAGTTACAGATTTCCCCTCAAGGAGTCTTTCGCTAAGACAGTTCTTGTGGAATTGGCAAAGTGATATTTGGAAGCCCATAGAGGGCTATGGAGAAAAAGGAAATATCCTCGGATGAAATCTGGAAAGAAGCTTTCTGAGAAACTGCTTAGTGTTCTGTTAATTCATCTCACAGAGTTACATCTGTATTTCTTGGATCTCTTTGCTAGTCTTATTTCTGTGGAATCTGAGAACAGATATTTCGGATCCCTTTGAAGACTACAGGGCCAAAGGAAATATCCTCCGATAACAAAGAGAAAGAAGGTTTCTGAGGAACTTCCTTGTGTTCTGTGAAATCATCTCACAGAGTTACAGCTTTCCTGTCGAGGAGCCTTTGGCTAAGAGAGTTCTTTCGGAATTGGCAAAGTGATATTTGGAAGCCCATAGAGGGCTACGGTGAAAAAGGAAATATCCTCAGATGAAATCTGGAAAGAAGCTTTCCTAGAAACTGCTTATTGTTCTGTTAATTCATCTCACAGAGTTACATCTGTATTTGGTGGATCTCTTTGCTAGCGTTATTTCTGTGGAATCTGAGAACAGATATTTCGGATCCCTTTGAAGACTATAGGGCCAAAGGAAATATCCTCCGATAACAAAGAGAAAGAAGCTTTCTGAGAAACTTCTTTGTGTTCTGTGAAATCATCTCATATAGTTACATCTTTCCCCTCAGGGATCCTTTCGCTAAGACAGTTCTTGTGTAATTGGCAAAGTGATATTTGGAAACCCACTGAGGTCTATGGTGAAAAAGGATATATCCTCAGATGAAATCTGGAAAGAAGCTTTCTGAGAAACTGCTTAGTGTTCTGTTAATTCATCTCACAGAGTTACATCTGTATTTCGTGGATCTCTTTGTTAGCCTTATTTCTGTGGAATCTGAGAACAGATATTTCGGATCCCTTTGAAGACTACAGGGCCAAAGGAAATAACCTCCGATAACAAAGAGAAAGAAGCTTTCTGAGAAACTTCTTTGTGTTCTGTGAAATCATCTCACAGAGTTACCGCTTTCCCCTCTGGGAGCCTTTTGCTAAGACAGTTCCTGTGCAATTTGCAAAGTGATATTTGGAAGCCCATAGAGGGCTATGGTGAAAAAGGAAATATCCTCAGATGAAATCTGGAAAGAAGCTTTTTGAGAAATTGCTTAGTGTTTTGCTAATTCATCTCACAGAGTTACATCTGTATTTCGTGGATCTCTTTGCTAGCCTTATTTCTGTGGAATCTGAGAACAGATATTTCGGATCCCTTTGAAGACTATAGGGCCAAAGGAAATATCCTCCGATAACAAAGTGAAAGAACCTTTCTGAGAAACTTCTTTGTGTTCTGTGAAATCATCTCACAGAGTTACAGCTTTCCCCTCAAGGATCCTTTCGCTAAGACAGTTCTTGTGGAATTGGCAAAGTGATATTTGGAAGCCCATAGAGGGCTATGGTGATAAATGAAATATCCTCAGATGAAATCTGGAAAGAAGCTTTCTGAGAAACTGCTTAGTGTTCTGTTAATTCATCTCACAGAGTTACATCTGTGTTTCGTGGATGTCTTTGCTAGCCTTATTTCTGTGGAATCTGAGAACAGATATTTCGGATCCCTACAAAGACTATAGGGCCAAAGGAAATATCCTCCGATAACAAAGAGAAAGAAGATTTCTGAGAAACTTCTTTGCGTTCTGTGAAATCATCTCACAGAGTTACAGCTTTCCCCTCAAGGAGCCTTTCGATAAGACAGTTCTTGTGGAATTGGCAAAGTGATATTTGGAAGCCCATAGAGGGCTAGGGTGAAAAAGGAAATATCCTCAGATGAAATCTGGAAAGAAGCTTTCTGAGAAAGTGCTTAGTGTTCTGTTAATTCATCTCACAGAGTTACATCTGTATTTCGTGGATCTCTTTGCTAGCCTTATTTCTGTGGAATCTGAGAACAGATATTTCGGATCCCTTTGAAGACTACAGGGTCAAAGGAAATATCCTCCGATAACAAAGAGAAAGAAGCTTTCTGAGAAACTTCTTTGTGTTCTGTGAAATCATCTCACAGAGTTACAGCTTTCCCTTCAGGGATCCTTTCGCTAAGACAGTTCTTGTGGAATTGGCAAAGTGATATTTGGAAACCCATAGTGGGCTATGGTGAAAAACGAAATATCCTCAGATGAAATCTGGAAAGAAGCTTTCTGAGAAACTGCTTAGTGTCCTGATAATTCATCTCACAGAGTTACATCTGTATTTCGTGGATCTCTTTGCTAGCCTTATTTCTGTGGAATCTGAGAACAGATATTTCGGATTCCTTTGAAGACTATAGGGCCAAAGGAAATATCCTCCGATAACAAAGAGAAAGAAGCTTTCTGAGAAACTTCTTTGTGTTCTGTGAAATCATCTCACAGAGTTACAGATTTCCCCTCAAGGAGTCTTTCGCTAAGACAGTTCTTGTGGAATTGGCAAAGTGATATTTGGTAGCCCATAGAGGGCTATGGTGAAAAAGGAAATATCCTCAGATGAAATCTGGAAAGAAGCTTTCTGAGAAACTGCTTAGTGTTCTGTTAATTCATCTCACAGAGTTACATCTGTGTTTCGTGGATGTCTTTGCTAGCCTTATTTCTGTGGAATCTGAGAACAGATATTTCGGATCCCTATGAAGACTATAGGGCCAAAGGAAATATCCTCCAATAACAAAGAGAAAGAAGATTTCTGAGAAACTTCTTTGCGTTCTGTGAAATCATCTCACAGAGTTACAGCTTTCCCCTCAAGGAGCCTTTGGCTAAGACAGTTCTTGTGGAATTGGCAAAGTGATATTTGGAAGCCCATAGAGGGCTAGGGTGAAAAAGGAAATATCCTCAGATGAAATCTGGAAAGAAGCTTTCTGAGAAAGTGCTTAGTGTTCTGTTAATTCATCTCACAGAATTACATCTGTATTTCGTGGATCTCTTTGCTAGCCTTATTTCTGTGGAATCTGAGAACAGATATTTCGGATCCCTTTGAAGACTATAGGGTCAAAGGAAATATCCTCCGATAACAAAGAGAAAGAAGCTTTCTGAGAAACTTCTTTGTGTTCTGTGAAATCATCTCACAGAGTTACAGCGTTCCCCTCAGGGATCCTTTCGCTAAGACAGTTCTTGTGGAATTGGCAAAGTGATATTTGGAAACCCATAGAGGGCTATGGTGAAAAAGGAAATATCCTCAGATGAAATCTGGAAAGAAGCTTTCTGAGAAACTGCTTAGTGTCCTGATAATTCATCTCCCAGAGTTACATCTGTATTTCGTGGATCTCTTTGCTAGCCTTATTTATGTGGAATCTAAGAACAGATATTTCGGATCCCTTTGAAGACTATAGGGCCAAAGGAAATATCCTCCGATAACAAAGAGAAAGAAGCTTCCTGAGAAATTTCTTTGTGTTCTGTGAAATCATCTCACTGAGTTACAGATTTCCCCTCAAGGAGTCTTTCGCTAAGACAGTTCTTGTGGAATTGGCCAAGTGATATTTGGAAGCCCATAGAGGGCTATGGAGAAAAAGGAAATATCCTCAGATGAAATCTGGAAAGAAGCTTTCTGAGAAACTGCTTAGTGTTCTGTTAATTCAACTCACAGAGTTACATCTGTATTTCTTGGATCTCTTTGCTAGCCTTATTTCTGTGGAATCTGAGAACAGATATTTCGGATCCCTTTGAAGACTACAGGGCCAAAGGAAATATCCTCCGATAACAAAGAGAAAGAAGGTTTCTGAGGAACTTCCTTGTGCTCTGTGAAATCATCTCACAGAGTTACAGCTTTCCTGTCGAGGAGCCTTTGGCTAAGACAGTTCTTTCGGAATTGGCAAAGTGATATTTGGAAGCCCATAGAGGGCTATGGTGAAAAAGGAAATATCCTCAGATGAAATCTGGAAAGAAGCTTTCCTAGAAACTGCTTAGTGTTCTGTTAATTCATCTCACAGAGTTACATCTGTATTTGGTGGATCTCTTTGCTAGCGTTATTTCTGTGGAATCTGAGAACAGATATTTCGGATCCCTTTGAAGACTACAGGGCCAAAGGAAATATCCTCCGATAACAAAGAGAAACAAGCTTTCTGAGAAACTTCTTTGTGTTCTGTGAAATCATCACATATAGTTACATCTTTCCCCTCAGGGATCCTTTCGCTAAGACAGTTCTTGTGTAATTGGCAAAGTGATATTTGGAAACCCACTGAGGTCTATGGTGAAAAAGGATATATCCTCAGATGAAATCTGGAAAGAAGCTTTCTGAGAAACTGCTTAGTGTTCTGTTAATTCATCTCACAGAGTTACATCTGTATTGGTGGATCTCTTTGCTAGCGTTATTTCTGTGGAATCTGAGAACAGATATTTCGGATCCCTTTGAAGACTATAGGGCCAAAGGAAATATCCTCCGATAACAAAGAGAAAGAAGCTTTCTGAGAAACTTCTTTGTGTTCTGTGAAATCATCTCACAGACTTACACCTTTCCCCTCGAGGATCCTTTCGCTAAGACAGTTTCTGTGGAATTGGCAAAGTGATATTTGGAAGCCCAGAGAGGGCTATGGTGAAAAAGGAAATATCCTCAGATGAAATCTGGAAAGAAGCTTTCTGAGAAACTGCTTAGTGTTCTGTTAATTCATCTCACAGAGTTACATCTGTGTTTCGTGGATGTCTTTGCTAGCCTTATTTCTGTGGAATCTGAGAACAGATATTTCGGATCCCTATGAAGATTATAGGGCCAAAGGAAATATCCTCCGATAACGAAGAGAAAGAAGATTTCTGAGAAACTTCTTTGCGTTCTGTGAAATCATCTCACAGAGTTACAGCTTTCCCCTCAAGGAGCCTTTCGCTAAGACAGTTCTTGTGGAATTGGCAAAGTGATATTTGGAAGCCCATAGAGGGCTATGGTGAAAAAGGAAATATCCTAAGATGAAATCTGGAAAGAAGCTTTCTGAGAAAGTGCTTAGTGTTCTGTTAATTCATCTCACAGAGTTACATCTGTATTTCGTGGATCTCTTTGCTAGCCTTATTTCTGTGGAATCTGAGAACAGATATTTCGGATCCCTTTGAAGACTATAGGGTCAAAGGAAATATCCTCCGATAACAAAGAGAAAGAAGCTTTCTGAGAAACTTCTTTGTGTTCTGTGAAAACATCTCACAGAGTTACAGCTTTCCCCTCAGGGATCCTTTCGCTAAGACAGTTCTTGTGGAATTGGCAAAGTGATATTTGGAAACCCATAGAGGGCTATGGTGAAAAAGGAAATATCCTCAGATGAAATCTGGAAAGAAGCTTTCTGAGAAACTGCTTAGTGTCCTGATAATTCATCTCACAGAGTTACATCTGTATTTCGTGGATCTCTTTGCTAGCCTTATTTCTGTGGAATCTGAGAACAGATATTTCGGATTCCTTTGAAGACTATAGGGCCAAAGGAAATATCCTCCGATAACAAAGAGAAAGAATCTTTCTGAGAAACTTCTTTGTGTTCTGTGAAATCATCTCACAGAGTTACAGATTTCCCCTCAAGGAGTCTTTCGCTAAGACAGTTCTTGTGGAATTGGCAAAGTGATACTTGGAAGTCCATAGAGGGCTATGGTGAAAAAGGAAATATCCTCAGATGAAATCTGGAAAGAAGCTTTCTGAAAAACTGCTTAGTGTTCTGTTAATTCATGTCACAGAGTTACATCTGTATTTCGTGAATCTCTTTGCTAGCCTTATTTCTGTGGAATCTGAGAACAGATATTTCGGATCCCTTTGAAATCTATAGGGCCAAGGAAATATCCTCCGATAACGAAGAGAAAGAAGCTTTCTGAGAAACTTCTTTGTGTTCTGTGAAATCATCTCACAGAGTCACAGCATTCCCCTCTAGGATCCTTTCGCTAAGACAGTTTATGTGGAATTGGCAAAGTGATATTTGGAAGCCCAGAGAGGGCTATGGTGAAAAAGGAAATATCCTCAGATGAAATCTGGAAAGAAGCTTTCTGAGAAACTGCTTAGTGTTCTGTTAATTCATCTCACAGAGTTACATCTGTATTTCGTGGATCCCTTTGGTAGCCTTATTCCTGTGGAATCTGAGAACATATATTTCGGATCCCTTTGAAGACTATAGGGCCAAAGGAAATATCCTCCGATAACAAAGGGAAAGAAGCTTTCTGAGAAACTTCTTTGTGTTCTGTGAAATCATCTCACAGAGTTACAGCTTTCCCCTCAAGGATCCTTTCGCTAAGACAGTTCTTGTGGAATTGGCAAAGTGATATTAGGAAGCCCATAGAGGGCTATGGTGATAAAGGAAATATCCTCAGATGAAATCTGGAAAGAAGCTTTCTGAGAAACTGCTTAGTGTTCTGTTAATTCATTTCACAGAGTTACATCTGTGTTTCGTGGATGTCTTTGCTAGCCTTATTTCTGTGGAATCTCAGAACAGATATTTCGGATTCCTATGAAGACTATAGGGCCAAAGGAAATATCCTCCGATAACAAAGAGAAAGAAGATTTCTGAGAAACTTCTTTGCGTTCTGTGAAATCATCTCACAGAGTTACAGCTTTCCCCTCAAGGAGCCTTTCGCTAAGACAGTTCTTGTGGAATTGGCAAAGTGATATTTGGAAGCCCATGGAGGGCTAGGGTGAAAAAGGAAGTATCCTCAGATGAAATCTGGAAAGAAGCTTTCTGAGAAAGTGCTTAGTGTTCTGTTAATTCATCTCACAGAGTTACATCTGTATTTCGTGGATCTCTTTGCTAGCCTTATTTCTGTGGAATCTGAGAACAGATATTTCAGATCCCTTTGTAGACTATAGGGTCAAAGGAAATATCCTCCGATAACAAAGAGAAAGAAGCTTTCTGAGAAACTTCTTTGTGTTCTGTGAAATCATCTCACTGAGTTACAGATTTCCCCTCAAGGAGTCTTTCGCTAAGACAGTTTATGTGGAATTGGCAAAGTGATATTTGGAAGCCCATAGAGGGCTATGGTGAAAAAGGAAATATCCTCAGATGAAATCTGGAAAGAAGCTTTCTGAGAAACTGCTTAGTGTTCTGTTAATTCATCTCACAGAGTTACATCTGTATTTCTTGGATCTCTTTGCTAGCCTTATTTCTGTTGTATCTGAGAACAGATATTTCGGATCCCTTTGAAGACTACAGGGCCAAAGGAAATATCCTCCGATAACAAAGAGAAAGAAGATTTCTGAGAAACTTCGTTGTGTTCTGTGAAATCATCTCACAGAGTTACAGCTTTCCCCTCAAGGAGCCTTTCGCTAAGACAGTTCTTGTGGAATTGGCAAAGTGATATTTGGAAGCCCATAGAGGGCTATGGTGAAAAAGGAAATATCCTCAGATGAAATCTGGAAAGAAGCTTTCTGAGAAACTGCTTAGTGTTCTGTTAATTCATCTCACAGAGTTACATGTGTATTTCGTGGATCTATTTGCTAGCCTTATTTCTGAGGAATCTGAGAACAGATATTTCGGATCCCTTTGAAGAGTATAGGGCCAAAGGAAATATCCTCCGATAACAAAGAGAAAGAAGCTTTCTGAGAAACTTCTTTGTGTTCTGTGAAATCATCTCACAGAGTTACAGCTTTCCCCTCAGGGATCCTTTCGCTAAGACAGTTCTTGTGGAATTGGCAAAGTGATATTTGGAAACCCACAGAGGGCTATGGTGAAAAAGGATATATCCTCAGATGAAATCTGGAAAGAAGCTTTCTGAGAAACTGCTTAGTGTTCTGTTAATTCATCTCACAGAGTTACATCTGTATTTCGTGGATCTCTTTGCTAGCCTTATTTCTGTGGAATCTGAGAAGAGATATTTCGGATCCCTTTGAAGACTATTGGGCCATAGTAAATAACCTCCGATAACAAAGAGAAAGAAGCTTTCTGAGAAACTTCTTTGTGTTCTGTGAAATCATCTCACAGAGTTACAGCTTTCCCCTCAAGGAGCCTTTCGCTAAGACAGTCCTTATGGAATTGGCAAAGTTATATTTGGAAGCCCATAGAGGGCTATGGTGAAAAAAGAAATATCCTCAGATGAAATCTGGAAAGAAGCTTTCTGAGAAACTGCTTAGTGTTCTGTTAATTAATCTCACAGTGTTACATCTGAGTTTCGTGATTCTCTTTGCTAGCCGTATTTCTGTGGAATCTGAGAACAGATATTTCGGATCCCTTTGAAAACTATAGGGCCAAGGAAATATCCTCCGATACCAAAGAGAAAGAAGCTAGCCTTATTTCTGTGGAATCTGAGAACAGATATTTCGCATCCCTTTGAATACTACAGGGCCAAAGGAAATATCCTCTGAAAACAAAGAGAAAGAAGCTTTCTGAGATACTTCTTTGTGTTCTGTGAAATCATCTCACAGATTTGCGCTTTCCCCTCAGGGAGCCTTTCGCTAAGACAGTTCCTGTGCAATTGGCAAAGTGATATTTGGTAGCCCATAGAGGGCTAGGGTGAAAAAGGAAATATCCTCAGATGAAATCTGGAACGAAGCTTTCTGAGAAATTGCTTAGTGTTCTGTTAATTCATCTCACAGAGTTACATCTGTATTTGGCGCATCTCTTTGCTAGCGTTATTTCTGGGGAAACTGAGAACAGATATTTCGGATCCCTTTGAAGACTATAGGGCCAAAGGAAATATCCTCCGATAACAAAGAGAAAGAAGCTTTCTGAGAAACTTCTTTGTGTTCTGTGAAATCATCTCACAGAGTTACATCTTTCCCTTCAGGGATCCTTTCGCTAAGACAGTTCTTGTGGAATTGGCAAAGTGATATTTGGAAACCCACAGAGGTCTATGGTGAAAAAGGATATATCCTGAGATGAAATCTGGAAAGAAGCTTTCTGAGAAACTACTTAGTGTTCTGTTAATTCATCTCACAGAGTTACATCTGTATTTCGTGGATCTCTTTGCTAGCCTTATTTCTGTGGAATCTGAGAACAGATATTTCGGATCCCTTTGAAGACTATTGGGCCATAGTAAATAACCTCCGATAACAAAGAGAAAGAAGCTTTCTGAGAAACTTCTTTGTGTTCTGTGAAATCATCTCACAGAGTTACAGCTTTCCTTTCAAGGCGCCTTTCGCTAAGACAGTTCTTATGGAATTGGCAAAGTGATATTTGGAAGCCCATAGAGGGCTATGGTGAAAAATGAAATAACCTCAGATGAAATCTGGAAAGAAGTTTTCTGAGAAACTGCTTAGTGTTCTGTTAATTCATCTCACAGAGTTACATCTGAGTTTCGTGGATCTCTTTGCTAGCCGTATTTCTGTGGAATCTGAGAACAGATATTTCGGATCCCTTTGAAAACTATAGGGCCAAGGAAATATCCTCCGATAACAAAGAGAAAGAAGCTTTCTGAGAAACTTCTTTGTGTTCTGTGAAATCATCTCACAGAGTTACAGCTTCCCCTCGAGGATCCTTTCGCTAAGACAGTTTCTGTGGAATTGGCAAAGTGATATTTGGAAGCCCATAGAGGGCTATGGTGAAAAAGGAAATATCCTCAGATGAAATCTGGAAAAAAGCTTTCTGAGAAACTGCTTAGTGTTCTGTTAATTCATCTCACAGAGTTACATCTGTATTTCGTGGATCTGTTTGCTAGCCTTATTTCTGTGGAATCTGAGAACAGATATTTCGGATCCATTTGAAGACTATAGGGCCAAAGGAAATATCCTCCGATAACAAAGAGAAAGAAGCTTTCTGAGAAACTTCGTTGTGTTCTGTGAAATCATCTAACAGAGTTACAGCTTTCCCCTCAAGGAGCCTTTCGCTAAGACATTTTTTGTGGAATTGTCAAAGTGATATTTGGAAGCCCATAGAGGGCTATGGTGAAAAAGGAAATATCCTCAGATGAATTCTGGAAAGAAGCTTTCTGAGAAACTGCTTAGTGTTCTGTTAATTCAACTCACAGAGTTACATCTGTATTTCGTGGATCTCTTTGCTAGCCTTATTTCTGTGGAATCTGAGAACAGATAATTCGGATCCCTATGAAGACTATAGGGCCAAAGGAAATATCCTCCGATAACAAAGAGAAAGAAGCTTTCTGAGAAACTTCGTTGTGTTCTGTGAAGTCGTCTCACAGAGTTACAGCTTTCCCCTCAAGGAGCCTTTCGCTAAGACAGTTCTTGTGGAATTGGCAAAGTGATATTTGGAAGCCCATAGAGGGCTATGTTGAAAAAGGAAATATCCTCAGATGAAATCTGGAAAGAAGCTTTCTGAGAAACTGCTTAGTGTTCTGTTAATTCATCTCACAGAGTAACATCTGTATTTCGTGGATCTCCTTGCTAGCCTTATTTCTGTGGAATATGAGAACAGATATTTCGGATCCCTTTGAAGACTATAGGGCCAAAGGAAATATCCTCCGATAACAAAGAGAAAGAAGCTTTCTGAGAAACTTCGTTGTGTTCTGTGAAATCATCTCTCAGAGTTACAGCTTTCCCCTCACGGAGCCTTTCGCTAAGACAGTTCTTGTGGAATTGGCAAAGTGATATTTGAAAGCCCATAGAGGGCTATGGTGAAAAAGGAAATATGCTCAGATGAAATCTGGAAAGAAGCTTTCTGAGACACTGCTTAGTGTTCTGTTAATTATCTCACAGAGTTACATCTGTATTTCGTGGATGTCTTTGCTAGCCTTGTTTCTGTGGAATCTGAGAACAGATATTTCGGATCCCTATGAAGACTATAGGGCCAAAAAATAACCTCCGATAACAAAGAGAAAGAAGGTTTCTGAGAAACTTCGTTGTGTTCTGTGAAATCATCTCACAGAGTTACAGCTTTCCCCTCAAGGAGCCTTTCGCAAAGACAGTTCTTGTGGAATTGGCAACGTGATATTTGTAAGCCCATAGAGGGCTATGGTGAAGAAGGAAATATGCTCAGATGAAATATGGAAAGAAGCTTTCTGAGAAACTGCTTAGTGTTCTGTTAATTCATCTCACAGAGTTACATCTGTATTTCGTGGATCTCTTTGCTAGCCTTATTTCTGTGGAATCTCAGAACAGATATTTCGGATCCCTATGAAGACTATAGGGCCAAAGGAAATATCTTCCGATAAGAAAGAGAAAGACGCTTTCTGAGAAACTTCGTTGTGTTCTGTGAAATCATCTCACAGAGTTACAGCTTTCCCCTCAAGGAGCCTTTCGCTAAGACAGTTCTTGTGGAATTTGCAAAGTGATATCTAGAAGCCCATAGAGGGCTATGGTGAAAAAGGAAATATCCTCAGATGAAATATGGAAAGAAGCTTTCTGAGAAACTGCTTAGTGTTCTGTTAATTCACCTCACAGAGTTACATCTGTATTTCGTGGATCTCTTTGCTAGCCTTATTTCTGTAGAATCTGAAAACAGATATTTCGGATCCCTTTGAAGACTATAGGGCCAAAGGAAATATCCTCCGATAACAAAGAGAAAGAAGCTTTCTGAGAAACTTCGTTGTGTTCTGTGAAATCATCTCACAGAGTTACAGCTTTCCCCTTAAGGAGCCTTTCGCTAAGACAGTTCTTGTGGAATTGGCAAAGTGATATTTGGAAGCCCTTAGAGGGCTATGGTGAAAAAGGAAATATCCTCAGATGAAATCTGGAAAGAAGCTTTCTGACAAACTGCTTAGTGTTCTGTTAATTCACCTCACAGAGTTACATCTGTATTTCGTGGATCTCTTTGCTAGCCTTATTTCTGTAGAATCAGAGAACAGATATTGCGGATCCCTTTGAAGACTATAGGGCCAAAGGAAATATCCTCCGATAAAAAAGAGAAAGAATCTTTCTGAGAAACTTCTTTGTGTTCTGTGAAATAATCTCCCAGAGTTACAGCTTTCCCCTCAAGGAGTCTTTCGCTAAGACAGTGCATGTGGAATTGGCAAAGTGATATTTGGAAGCCCATAGAGGGCTATGGTGAAAAAGGAAATATCCTCAGATGAAATCTGGAAAGAAGCTTTCTGAGAAACTGCTTAGTGTTCTGTTAATTCATCTCACAGAGTTACATCTGTATTTCGTGGATCTCTTTGCTTGCCTTATTTCTGTGGAATATGAGAACAGATATTTCGGATCCCTTTGAAGACTATAGGGCCAAAGGAAATATCCTCCGATAACAAAGAGAAAGAAGCTTTATGAGAAACTTCGTTGTGTTCTGTGAAATCATCTCACAGAGTTACATCTTTCCACTCAAGGAGCCTTTCGCTAAGACAGTTCTTGTGGAATTGGCAAAGTGATATTTGGAAACCCATAGAGGGCTATGGTGAAAAAGGAAATATCCTCAGATGACATCTGGAAAGAAGCTTTCTGAGAAACTGCTTAGTGTTCTGTTAATTCACCTCACAGAGTTACATCTGTATTTCGTGCATCTCTTTGCTAGCCTTATTTCTGTAGAATCTGAGAACAGATATTTCGGATCCCTTTGAAGACTATAGGGCCAAAGGAAATATCTTCCGATAACAAAGAGAAAGAAGCTTTCTGAGAAACTTCTTTGTGTTCTGTGAAATCATCTCACAGAGTTACAGCTTTCCCCTCAAGGAGCCTTTCGCTAAGACAGTTCTTGTGGAATTGGCAAAGTGATATTTGGAAGCCCATAGAGGGCTATGGTGAAAAAGGAAATATCCTCAGATGAAATCTGGAAAGAAGCTTTCTGAGAAACTGCTTAGTGTTCTGTTAATTCACCTCACAGAGTTACATCTGTATTTCGTGGATGTCTTTGCTAGCCTTATTTCTGTGGAATCTGAGAACAGATATTTCGGATCCCTATGAAGACTATAGGGCCAAAGGAAATATCCTCCGATAACAAAGAGAAAGAAGCTTTATGAGAAACTTCGTTGTGTTCTGTGAAATCATCTCACAGAGTTACAGCTTTCCCCTCAAGGAGCCTTTCCTTAAGACAGTTCTTGTGGAATTGGTAAAGTGATACCTGGAAGCCCATAGAGGGCTATGGTGAAAAAGGAAATATCCTCAGTTGAAATCTGGAAAGAAGCTTTCTGAGAAACTGCTTAGTGTTCTGTTAATTCACCTCACAGAGTTACATCTGTATTTCGTGGATCTCTTTGCTAGCCTTATTTCTGTGGAACCTGAGAACAGATATTTCGGATCCCTTTGAAGACTATAGGGCCAAAGGAAATATTCTCCGATAACAAAGAGAAAGAAGCTTTCTGAGAAACTTCGTTGTGTTCTGTGAAATCATCTCTCAGAGTTACAGCTGTCCCCTCAAGCAGCCTTTCGCTAAGACAGTTCTTGTGGAATTGGCAATGTGATATTTGGAAGCCCATAGAGGGCTATGGTGAAAAAGGAAATATCCTCAGATGAAATCTGGAAAGAAGCTTTCTGAGAAACTGCTTAGTGTTCTGTTAATTCACCTCACAGAGTTACATCTGTATTTCGTGGATGTCTTTCCTAGCCTTATTTCTGTGGAATCTGAGAACAGATATTTCGGATCCCTATGAAGACTATAGGGCCAAAGGAAATATCCTCCGATAACAAAGAGAAAGAAGCTTTATGAGAAACTTCGTTGTGTTCTGTGAAATCATCTCACAGAGTTACAGCTTTCCCCTCAAGGAGCCTTTCCTTAAGACAGTTCTTGTGGAATTGGTAAAGTGATACCTGGAAGCCCATAGAGGGCTATGGTGAAAAAGGAAATATCCTCAGTTGAAATCTGGAAAGAAGCTTTCTGAGAAACTGCTTAGTGTTCTGTTAATTCACCTCACAGAGTTACATCTGTATTTCGTGGATCTCTTTGCTAGCCTTATTTCTGTAGAACCTGAGAACAGATATTTCGGATCCCTTTGAAGACTATAGGGCCAAAGGAAATATCCTCCGATAACAAAGAGAAAGAAGCTTTCTGAGAAACTTCGTTGTGTTCTGTGAAATCATCTCACAGAGTTACAGCTTTCCCCTCAAGGAGCCTTTCGCTAAGACAGTTCTTGTGGAATTGGTAAAGTGATATCTGGAAGCCCATAGAGGGCTATGGTGAAAAAGGAAATATCCTCAGTTGAAATCTGGAAAGAAGCTTTCTGAGAAACTGCTTAGTGTTCTATTAATTCACCTCACAGAGTTACATCTGTATTTCGTGGATCTCTTTGCTAGCCTTATTTCTGTAGAATCTGAGAACAGATATTTCGGATCCCTTTGAAGACTATAGGGCCAAAGGAAATATCCTCCGATAACAAAGAGAAAGAAGCTTTCTGAGAAACTTCGTTGTGTTCTGTGAAATCATCTCTGAGAGTTACAGCTGTCCCCTCAAGCAGCCTTTCGCTAAGACAGTTCTTGTGGAATTGGCAAAGTGATATTTGGAAGCCCATAGAGGGCTATGGTGAAAAAGGAAATATCCTCAGATGATATCTGGAAAGAAGCTTTCTAAGAAACTGCTTAGTGTTCCGTTAATTCATCTCACAGAGTTACATCTTCATTTCGTGGATCTCTTTGCTAGCCTTATTTCTGTGGAATCTGAGAACAGATATTTCGGATCCCTATGAAGACTATAGGGCCAAAGGAAATATCCTCCGATAACAGAGAGAAAGAAGCTTTCTGAGAAACTTCGTTGTGTTCTGTGAAATCATCTCACAGAGTTACAGCTTTCCCCTCACGGAGCCTTTCGCTAAGACAGTTCTTGTGGAATTGGCAAAGTGATATTTGAAAGCCCATAGAGGGCTATGGTGAAAAAGGAAATATGCTCAGATGAAATCTGGAAAGAAGCTTTCTGAGACACTGCTTAGTGTTCTGTTAATTATCTCACAGAGTTACATCTGTATTTCGTGGATGTCTTTGCTAGCCTTGTTTCTGTGGAATCTGAGAACAGATATTTCGGATCCCTATGAAGACTATAGGGCCAAAAAATAACCTCCGATAACAAAGAGAAAGAAGGTTTCTGAGAAACTTCGTTGTGTTCTGTGAAATCATCTCACAGAGTTACAGCTTTCCCCTCAAGGAGCCTTTCGCAAAGACAGTTCTTGTGGAATTGGCAACGTGATATTTGTAAGCCCATAGAGGGCTATGGTGAAGAAGGAAATATGCTCAGATGAAATATGGAAAGAAGCTTTCTGAGAAACTGCTTAGTGTTCTGTTAATTCATCTCACAGAGTTACATCTGTATTTCGTGGATCTCTTTGCTAGCCTTATTTCTGTGGAATCTCAGAACAGATATTTCGGATCCCTATGAAGACTATAGGGCCAAAGGAAATATCTTCCGATAAGAAAGAGAAAGACGCTTTCTGAGAAACTTCGTTGTGTTCTGTGAAATCATCTCACAGAGTTACAGCTTTCCCCTCAAGGAGCCTTTCGCTAAGACAGTTCTTGTGGAATTTGCAAAGTGATATCTAGAAGCCCATAGAGGGCTATGGTGAAAAAGGAAATATCCTCAGATGAAATATGGAAAGAAGCTTTCTGAGAAACTGCTTAGTGTTCTGTTAATTCACCTCACAGAGTTACATCTGTATTTCGTGGATCTCTTTGCTAGCCTTATTTCTGTAGAATCTGAAAACAGATATTTCGGATCCCTTTGAAGACTATAGGGCCAAAGGAAATATCCTCCGATAACAAAGAGAAAGAAGCTTTCTGAGAAACTTCGTTGTGTTCTGTGAAATCATCTCACAGAGTTACAGCTTTCCCCTTAAGGAGCCTTTCGCTAAGACAGTTCTTGTGGAATTGGCAAAGTGATATTTGGAAGCCCTTAGAGGGCTATGGTGAAAAAGGAAATATCCTCAGATGAAATCTGGAAAGAAGCTTTCTGACAAACTGCTTAGTGTTCTGTTAATTCACCTCACAGAGTTACATCTGTATTTCGTGGATCTCTTTGCTAGCCTTATTTCTGTAGAATCAGAGAACAGATATTGCGGATCCCTTTGAAGACTATAGGGCCAAAGGAAATATCCTCCGATAAAAAAGAGAAAGAATCTTTCTGAGAAACTTCTTTGTGTTCTGTGAAATAATCTCCCAGAGTTACAGCTTTCCCCTCAAGGAGTCTTTCGCTAAGACAGTGCATGTGGAATTGGCAAAGTGATATTTGGAAGCCCATAGAGGGCTATGGTGAAAAAGGAAATATCCTCAGATGAAATCTGGAAAGAAGCTTTCTGAGAAACTGCTTAGTGTTCTGTTAATTCATCTCACAGAGTTACATCTGTATTTCGTGGATCTCTTTGCTTGCCTTATTTCTGTGGAATATGAGAACAGATATTTCGGATCCCTTTGAAGACTATAGGGCCAAAGGAAATATCCTCCGATAACAAAGAGAAAGAAGCTTTATGAGAAACTTCGTTGTGTTCTGTGAAATCATCTCACAGAGTTACATCTTTCCACTCAAGGAGCCTTTCGCTAAGACAGTTCTTGTGGAATTGGCAAAGTGATATTTGGAAACCCATAGAGGGCTATGGTGAAAAAGGAAATATCCTCAGATGACATCTGGAAAGAAGCTTTCTGAGAAACTGCTTAGTGTTCTGTTAATTCACCTCACAGAGTTACATCTGTATTTCGTGCATCTCTTTGCTAGCCTTATTTCTGTAGAATCTGAGAACAGATATTTCGGATCCCTTTGAAGACTATAGGGCCAAAGGAAATATCTTCCGATAACAAAGAGAAAGAAGCTTTCTGAGAAACTTCTTTGTGTTCTGTGAAATCATCTCACAGAGTTACAGCTTTCCCCTCAAGGAGCCTTTCGCTAAGACAGTTCTTGTGGAATTGGCAAAGTGATATTTGGAAGCCCATAGAGGGCTATGGTGAAAAAGGAAATATCCTCAGATGAAATCTGGAAAGAAGCTTTCTGAGAAACTGCTTAGTGTTCTGTTAATTCACCTCACAGAGTTACATCTGTATTTCGTGGATGTCTTTGCTAGCCTTATTTCTGTGGAATCTGAGAACAGATATTTCGGATCCCTATGAAGACTATAGGGCCAAAGGAAATATCCTCCGATAACAAAGAGAAAGAAGCTTTATGAGAAACTTCGTTGTGTTCTGTGAAATCATCTCACAGAGTTACAGCTTTCCCCTCAAGGAGCCTTTCCTTAAGACAGTTCTTGTGGAATTGGTAAAGTGATACCTGGAAGCCCATAGAGGGCTATGGTGAAAAAGGAAATATCCTCAGTTGAAATCTGGAAAGAAGCTTTCTGAGAAACTGCTTAGTGTTCTGTTAATTCACCTCACAGAGTTACATCTGTATTTCGTGGATCTCTTTGCTAGCCTTATTTCTGTGGAACCTGAGAACAGATATTTCGGATCCCTTTGAAGACTATAGGGCCAAAGGAAATATTCTCCGATAACAAAGAGAAAGAAGCTTTCTGAGAAACTTCGTTGTGTTCTGTGAAATCATCTCTCAGAGTTACAGCTGTCCCCTCAAGCAGCCTTTCGCTAAGACAGTTCTTGTGGAATTGGCAATGTGATATTTGGAAGCCCATAGAGGGCTATGGTGAAAAAGGAAATATCCTCAGATGAAATCTGGAAAGAAGCTTTCTGAGAAACTGCTTAGTGTTCTGTTAATTCACCTCACAGAGTTACATCTGTATTTCGTGGATGTCTTTCCTAGCCTTATTTCTGTGGAATCTGAGAACAGATATTTCGGATCCCTATGAAGACTATAGGGCCAAAGGAAATATCCTCCGATAACAAAGAGAAAGAAGCTTTATGAGAAACTTCGTTGTGTTCTGTGAAATCATCTCACAGAGTTACAGCTTTCCCCTCAAGGAGCCTTTCCTTAAGACAGTTCTTGTGGAATTGGTAAAGTGATACCTGGAAGCCCATAGAGGGCTATGGTGAAAAAGGAAATATCCTCAGTTGAAATCTGGAAAGAAGCTTTCTGAGAAACTGCTTAGTGTTCTGTTAATTCACCTCACAGAGTTACATCTGTATTTCGTGGATCTCTTTGCTAGCCTTATTTCTGTAGAACCTGAGAACAGATATTTCGGATCCCTTTGAAGACTATAGGGCCAAAGGAAATATCCTCCGATAACAAAGAGAAAGAAGCTTTCTGAGAAACTTCGTTGTGTTCTGTGAAATCATCTCACAGAGTTACAGCTTTCCCCTCAAGGAGCCTTTCGCTAAGACAGTTCTTGTGGAATTGGTAAAGTGATATCTGGAAGCCCATAGAGGGCTATGGTGAAAAAGGAAATATCCTCAGTTGAAATCTGGAAAGAAGCTTTCTGAGAAACTGCTTAGTGTTCTATTAATTCACCTCACAGAGTTACATCTGTATTTCGTGGATCTCTTTGCTAGCCTTATTTCTGTAGAATCTGAGAACAGATATTTCGGATCCCTTTGAAGACTATAGGGCCAAAGGAAATATCCTCCGATAACAAAGAGAAAGAAGCTTTCTGAGAAACTTCGTTGTGTTCTGTGAAATCATCTCTGAGAGTTACAGCTGTCCCCTCAAGCAGCCTTTCGCTAAGACAGTTCTTGTGGAATTGGCAAAGTGATATTTGGAAGCCCATAGAGGGCTATGGTGAAAAAGGAAATATCCTCAGATGATATCTGGAAAGAAGCTTTCTAAGAAACTGCTTAGTGTTCCGTTAATTCATCTCACAGAGTTACATCTTCATTTCGTGGATCTCTTTGCTAGCCTTATTTCTGTGGAATCTGAGAACAGATATTTCGGATCCCTATGAAGACTATAGGGCCAAAGGAAATATCCTCCGATAACAGAGAGAAAGAAGCTTTCTGAGAAACTTCGTTGTGTTCTGTGAAATCATCTCACAGAGTTACAGCTTTCCCCTCAAGGAGCCTTTCGCTAAGACAGTTCTTGTGGAATTGGCAACGTGATATTTGTAAGCCCATAGAGGGCTATGGTGAAAAAGGAAATATGCTCAGATGAAATATGTAAAGAAGCTTTCTGAGAAACTGGTTAGTGTTCTGTTAATTCATCTCACAGAGTTACATCTGTATTTCGTGGATCTCTTTGCTAGCCTTATTTCTGTGGAATCTCAGAACAGATATTTCGGATCCCTATGAAGACTATAGGGCCAAAGGAAATATCCTCCGATAACAAAGAGAAAGACGCTTTCTGAGAAACTTCGTTGTGTTCTGTGAAATCATCTCACAGAGTTACAGCTTTCCCCTCAAGGAGCCTTTCGCTAAGACAGTTCTTGTGGAATTGGCAAAGTGATATTTGGAAGCCCATAAAGGGCTATGGTGAAAAAGGAAATATCCTCAGATGAAATCTGGAAAGAAGCTTTCTGAGAAACTGCTTAGTGTTCTGTTAATTCACCTCACAGATTTACATCTGTATTTCGTGGATCTCTTTGCTAGCCTTATTTCTGTAGAATCAGAGAACAGATATTTCGGATCCCTTTGAAGACTACAGGGCCAAAGGAAATATCCTCCGATAAAAAAGAGAAAGAATCTTTCTGAGAAACTTCTTTGTTTTCTGTGAAATAATCTCCCAGAGTTACAGCTTTCCCCTCAAGGAGCCTTTCGCTAAGACAGTTCATGTGGAATTGGCAAAGTGATATTTGGAAGCCCATAGAGGGCTAGGGTGAAAAAGGAAATATCCTCAGATGAAATCTGGAAAGAAGCTTTCTGAGAAACTGCTTAGTGTTCTGTTATTTCATCTCACAGAGTTACATCTGTATTTCGTGGCTGACTTTGCTAGCCTTATTTCTGTGGAATCTGAGAAAAGATATTTTGGATCCCTTTGAAGACTAAGGGCCAAAGAAATATCCTCCGATAACAAAGAGAAAAAAGCTTTCTGAGAAACTTCGTTGTGTTCTGTGAAATCATCTCACAGAGTTGCAGCTTTCCCCTCAAGGAGCCTTTCGCTAAGACAGTTCTTGTGGAATTGGCAAAGTGATATCTGGAAGCCCATAGAGGGCTATGGTGAAAAAGGAAATATCCTCAGATGAAATCTGGAAAGAAGCTTTCTAAGAAACTGCTTAGTGTTCCGTTAATTCATCTCACAGAGTTACCTCTTCATTTCGTGGATCTCTTTGCTAGCCTTATTTCTGTGGAACATGAGAACAGATATTTCGGATCCCTATGAAGACTATAGGGCCAAAGTAAATATCCTCCGATAACAGAGAGAAAGAAGCTTTCTGAGAAACTTCGTTGTGTTCTGTGAAATCATCTCACAGAGTTACAGCTTTCCCCTCAAGGAGCCTTTCGCTAAGACAGTTCTTGTGGAATTGGCAACGTGATATTTGTAAGCCCATAGAGGGCTATGGTGAAAAAGGAAATATGCTCAGATGAAATATGGAAAGAAGCTTTCTGAGAAACTGCTTAGTGTTCTGTTAATTCATCTCACAGTGTTACATCTGAATTTCGTGGATGTCTTTGCTAGCCTTATTTCTGTGGAATCTGAGAACAGATATTTCGGATCCCTATGAAGATTATAGGGCCAAAGGAAATATCCTCCGATAACAAAGAGAAAGAAGCTTTATGAGAAACTTCGTTGTGTTCTGTGAAATCATCTCACAGAGTTGCTTTCCCCTCAAGGAGCCTTTCGCTAAGACAGTTCTTGTGGAATTGGCAAAGTGATATCTAGAAGCCCATAGAGGGCTATGGTGAAAAAGGAAATATCCTCAGATGAAATCTGGAAAGAAGCTTTCTGAGAAACTGCTTAGTGTTCTGTTAATTCACCTCACAGAGTTACATCTGTATTTCGTGGATCTCTTTCCTAGCCTTATTTCTGTAGAATACGAGAACAGATATTTCGGATCCCTTTGAAGACTATAGGGTCAAAGGAAATATCCTCCGATAACAAAGAGAAAGAAGCTTTCTGAGAAACTTCGTTGTGTTCTGTGAATACATCTCACAGAGTTACAGCTTTCCCCTTAAGGAGCCTTTCTCTAAGACAGTTCTTGTGGAATTGGCAAAGTGATATTTGGAAGCCCATAGAGGGCTATGGTGAAAAAGGAAATATCCTCAGATGAAATCTGGAAAGAAGCTTTCTGAGAAACCGCTTAGTGTTCTGTTAATTCACCTCACAGAGTTACATCTGTATTTCGTGGATCTCTTTGCTAGCCTTATTTCTGTAGAATCTGAGAACAGATATTTCGGATCCCTTTGAAGACTATAGGCCAAGGGAAATATCCTCCGATAAAAAAGAGAAAGAATCTTTCTGAGAAACTTCTTTGTGTTCTGTGAAATAATCTCCCGGAGTTACAGCTTTCCCCTCAAGGAGCCTTTCGCTAAGACAGTGCATATGGAATTGGCAAAGTGATATTTGGAAGCCCATAGAGGGCTATGGTGAAAAAGGAAATATCCTCAGATGAAATCTGGAAAGAAGCTTTCTGAGAAACAGCTTAGTGTTCTGTTAATTCATCTCACAGAGTTACATCTGTATTTCGTGGATCTCTTTGCTAGCCTTATTTCTGTGGAATCTGAGAACAGATATTTCGGATCCCTTTGAAGACTATAGGGCCAAAGGAAATATCCTCCGATAACAAAGAGAAAGAAGCTTTCTGAGAAACTTCGTTGTGTTCTGTGAAATCATCTCACAGAGTTACAGCTTTCCCCTCAAGGAGTCTTTCGCTAAGACAGTTCTTGTGGAATTGGCAAAGTGATATTTGGAAGCCCATAGAGGGCTATGGTGAAAAAGGAAATATCCTCAGATGAAATCTGGAAAGAAGCTTTCTAAGAAACTGCTTAGTGTTCCGTTAATTCATCTCACAGAGTTACCTCTTCATTTCGTGGATCTCTTTGCTAGCCTTATTTCTGTGGAACATGAGAACAGATATTTCGGATCCCTATGAAGACTATAGGGCCAAAGTAAATATCCTCCGATAACAGAGAGAAAGAAGCTTTCTGAGAAACTTCGTTGTGTTCTGTGAAATCATCTCACAGAGTTACAGCTTTCCCCTCAAGGAGCCTTTCGCTAAGACAGTTCTTGTGGAATTGGCAACGTGATATTTGTAAGCCCATAGAGGGCTATGGTGAAAAAGGAAATATGCTCAGATGAAATATGGAAAGATGCTTTCTGAGAAACTGCTTAGTGTTCTGTTAATTCATCTCACAGTGTTACATCTGAATTTCGTGGATGTCTTTGCTAGCCTTATTTCTGTGGAATCTGAGAACAGATATTTCGGATCCCTATGAAGATTATAGGGCCAAAGGAAATATCCTCCGATAACAAAGAGAAAGAAGCTTTATGAGAAACTTCGTTGTGTTCTGTGAAATCATCTCACAGAGTTGCTTTCCCCTCAAGGAGCCTTTCGCTAAGACAGTTCTTGTGGAATTGGCAAAGTGATATCTAGAAGCCCATAGAGGGCTATGGTGAAAAAGGAAATATCCTCAGATGAAATCTGGAAAGAAGCTTTCTGAGAAACTGCTTAGTGTTCTGTTAATTCACCTCACAGAGTTACATCTGTATTTCGTGGATCTCTTTCCTAGCCTTATTTCTGTAGAATACGAGAACAGATATTTCGGATCCCTTTGAAGACTATAGGGTCAAAGGAAATATCCTCCGATAACAAAGAGAAAGAAGCTTTCTGAGAAACTTCGTTGTGTTCTGTGAATACATCTCACAGAGTTACAGCTTTCCCCTTAAGGAGCCTTTCTCTAAGACAGTTCTTGTGGAATTGGCAAAGTGATATTTGGAAGCCCATAGAGGGCTATGGTGAAAAAGGAAATATCCTCAGATGAAATCTGGAAAGAAGCTTTCTGAGAAACCGCTTAGTGTTCTGTTAATTCACCTCACAGAGTTACATCTGTATTTCGTGGATCTCTTTGCTAGCCTTATTTCTGTAGAATCTGAGAACAGATATTTCGGATCCCTTTGAAGACTATAGGGCCAAGGGAAATATCCTCCGATAAAAAAGAGAAAGAATCTTTCTGAGAAACTTCTTTGTGTTCTGTGAAATAATCTCCCGGAGTTACAGCTTTCCCCTCAAGGAGCCTTTCGCTAAGACAGTGCATATGGAATTGGCAAAGTGATATTTGGAAGCCCATAGAGGGCTATGGTGAAAAAGGAAATATCCTCAGATGAAATCTGGAAAGAAGCTTTCTGAGAAACAGCTTAGTGTTCTGTTAATTCATCTCACAGAGTTACATCTGTATTTCGTGGATCTCTTTGCTAGCCTTATTTCTGTGGAATCTGAGAACAGATATTTCGGATCCCTTTGAAGACTATAGGGCCAAAGGAAATATCCTCCGATAACAAAGAGAAAGAAGCTTTCTGAGAAACTTCGTTGTGTTCTGTGAAATCATCTCACAGAGTTACAGCTTTCCCCTCAAGGAGCCTTTCGCTAAGACAGTTCTTGTGGAATTGGCAAAGTGATATTTGGAAGCCCACACAGGGCTATGGTGAAAAAGGAAATATCCTCAGATGAAATCTGGAAAGAAGCTTTCTGAGAAACTGCTTAGTGTTCTGTTAATTCACCTCACAGAGTTACATCTGTATTTCGTGCATCTCTTTGCTAGCCTTATTTCTCTAGAATCTGAGAACAGATATTTCGGATCCCTTTGAAGACTATAGGGCCAAAGGAAATATCTTCCGATAACAAAGAGAAAGAAGCTTTCTGAGAAACTTCTTTGTGTTCTGTGAAATCATCTCAAAGAGTTACAGCTTTCCCCTCATGGAGCCTTTCGCTAAGACAGTTCATGTGGAATTGGCAAAGTGATATTTGGAAGCCCTTAGAGGGCTATGGTGAAAAAGGAAATATCCTCAGATGAAATCTGGAAAGAAGCTTTCTGAGAAACTGCTTAGTGTTCAGTTAATTCAACTCACAGAGTTACATCTGTATTTCGTGGATCTCTTTGCTATCCTTATTTCTGTAGAATCTGAGAACAGATATTTCGGATCCCCTTGAAGAGTATAGGGCCAAAGAAATATCCTCCGATAACAAAGAGAAAGAAGCTTTCTGAGAAATTTCGTTGTGTTCTGTGAAATCATCTGACAGAGTTGCAGCTTTCCCCTCAAGGAGCCTTTCGCTAAGACAGTTCTTGTGGAATTGGCAAAGTGATATCTGGAAGCCCATAGAGGGGTATGGTGAAAAAGGAAATATCCTCAGATGAAATCTGGAAAGAAGCTTTCTGAGAAACTGCTTAGTGTTCTGTTAATTCATCTCACAGAGTTACATCTGTATTTCGTGGATCTCTTTGCTAGCCTTATTTCTGTGGAATCTGAGAACAGATATTTCGGATCCCTATGAAGACTATAGGGCCAAAGGAAATATCCTCCGATAACAAAGAGAAAGAAGCTTTCTGAGAAACTTCGTTGTGTTCTGTGAAATCATCTCACAGAGTTACAGCTCTCCCCTCAAGGAACCTTTCGCTAAGACAGTTCTTGTGGAATTGGCAAAGTGATATTTGGAAGACCATAGAAGGCTATGTTGAAAAATGAAATATCCTCAGATGAAATCTGTAAAGAAGATTTCTGAGAAACTGCTTAGTGTTCTGTTAATTCATCTCACAGAGTTACATCTGTATTTCGTGGATCTCCTAGCTAGCCTTATTTCTGTGGAATCTGAGAACAGATATTTCGGATCCCTTTGAAGACTATAGGGCCAAAGGTAATATCCTCCGATAACAAAGAGAAAGACGCTTTCTGAGAAACTTGGTTGTGTTCTGTGAAATCATCTCTCAGAGTTACAGCTGTCCCCTCAAGCAGCCTTTCGCTAAGACAGTTCTTGTGGAATTGGCAAAGTGATATTTGTAAGCCCATAGAGGGCTATGGTGAAAAAGGAAATATGCTCAGATGAAAAATGGAAAGAAGCTTTCTGAGAAACTGCTTAGTGTTCTGTTAATTCACCTCACAGAGTTACATCTGTATTTGTGGATCTCTTTGCTAGCCTTATTTCTGTAGAATCTGAGAACAGATATTTTGGATCCCTTTGAGGACTATAGGGCCAAAGGAAATAACCTCCGATAACAAAGAGAAAGAAGCTTTCTGAGAAACTTCGTTGTGTTCTGTGAAATCATCTCTCAGAGTTACAGCTGTCCCCTCAAGCAGCCTTTCGCTAAGACAGTTCTTGTGGAATTGGCAAAGTGATATTTGGAAGCCCATAGAGGGCTATGGTGAAAAAGGAAATATCCTCAGATGAAATCTGGAAAGAAGCTTTCTGAGAAACTGCTTAGTGTTCTGTTAATTCATCTCACAGAGTAACATCTGTATTTCGTGGATCTCCTTGCTAGCCTTATTTCTGTGGAATCTGAGAACAGATATTTCGGATCCCTATGAAGACTATAGGGCCAAAGGAAATATCCTCCGATAACAGAGAGAAAGAAGCTTTCTGAGAAACTTCTTTGTGTTCTGTGAAATCATCTCACAGAGTTACAGCTTTCCCCTCAAGGATCCTTTCGCTAAGACAGTTCTTGTGTAATTGGCAAAGTGATATTTGGAAGCCCATAGAGGGCTATGGTGATAAAGGAAATATCCTCAGATGAAATCTGGAAAGAAGCTTTCTGAGAAACTGCTTAGTGTTCTGTTAATTCAACTCACAGAGTTACATCTGTATTTCGTGGATCTCTTTGTTAGCCTTATTTCTGTAGAATCTGAGAACAGATATTTCCGATCCCTTTGAAGACAAAGGGCCAAAGAAATATCCTCCGATAACAAAGAGAAAGAAGCTTTCTGAGAAACTTCTTTGTGTTCTGTGAAATCATCTCACGGAGTTGCAGCTTTCCCCTCAAGGAGCCTTTCGCTAAGACAGTTCTTGTGGAATTGGCAAAGTGATATTTGGAAGCCCATAGAGGGCTATGGTGAAAAAGGAAATATCCTCAGATGAAATCTGGAAAGAAGCTTTCTGAGAAACTGCTTAGTGTTCCGTTAATTCATCTCACAGAGTTACATCGGTATTTCGTGATTCTCTTTGCTAGCCTTATTTCTGTGGAATATGAGAACAGATATTTCGGATCCCTATGAAGACTATAGGGCCAAAGGAAATATCCTCTGATAACAAAGAGAAAGAAGCTTTCTGAGAAACTTCGTTGTGTTCTGTGAAATCACCTCACAGAGTTACAGCTTTCCCCTCAAGGAGCCTTTCGCTAAGACAGTTCTTGTGGAATTGGCAAAGTGATATTTGGAAGCCCATAGAGGGCTATGTTGAAAAAGGAAATATCCTCAGATGAAATCTGGAAAGAAGCTTTCTGAGAAACTGCTTAGTGTTCTGTTAATTCATCTCACAGAGTTACATCTGTATTTCGTGGATCTCCTTGCTAGCCTTATTTCTGTGGAATCTGAGAACAGATATTTCGGATCCCTTTGAAGACTATAGGGCCAAAGGAAATATCCTCCGATAACAAAGAGAAAGACGCTTTCTGAGAAACTTCGTTGTGTTCTGTGAAATCATCTCTCAGAGTTACAGCTGTCCCCTAAAGCAGCCTTTCGCTAAGACAGTTCTTGTGCAATTGGCAAAGTGATATTTGTAAGCCCGTAGACGGCTATGGTGAAAAAGGAAATATGCTCAGATGAAATCTGGAAAGAAGCTTTCTGAGAAACTTCTTAGTGTTCTGTTAATTCATCTCACAGAGTTACATCTGTATTTCGTGGATGTCTTTGCTAGCCTTATTTCTGTGGAATCTGAGTACAGATATTTCGGATCCCTATGAAGACTATAGGGCCAAAGGAAATATCCTCCGATAACAAAGAGAAAGAAGCTTTCTGAGAAACTTCGTTGTGTTCTGTGAAATCATCTCACAGAGTTGCAGCTTTCCCCTCAAGGAGCCTTTCGCTAAGACAGTTCTTGTGGAATTGGCAGAGTGATATCTGGAAGCCCATAGAGGGCTATGGTGAAAAAGGAAATATCCTCAGATGAAATCTGGAAAGAAGCTTTCTGAGAAACTGCTTAGTGTTCCGTTAATTCATCTCACAGAGTTACATCTGTATTTCGTGTATCTCTTTGCTAGCCTTATTTTTGGGGAATCTGAGAACAGATATTTCGGATCCCTTTGAAGACTATAGGGCCAAAGGAAATATCCTCCGATAACAAAGAGAAAGAAGCTTTCTGAGAAACTTCTTTGTGTTCTGTGAAATAATCTCACAGAGTTACAGCTTTCCCCTCAAGGAGCCTTTCGCTAAGACAGTTCTGTGGAATTGGCAAAGTGATATTTGGAAGCCCATAGAGGGCTATGGTGAAAAAGGAAATATCCTCAGATGAAATCTGGAAAGAAGCTTTCTGAGAAACTGCTTAGTGTTCTGTTAATTCATCTCACAGAGTTACATCTGTATTTCGTGGATCTCTTTGCTAGCTTTATTTCTGTGGAATCTGAGAACAGATATTTCGGATCCCTTTGAACACTATAGGGCCAAAGGAAATATCCTCCGATAACAAAGAGAAAGAAGCTTTCTGAGAAACTTCTTTGTGTTCTGTGAAATAATCTCACAGAGTTACAGCTTTCCCCTCAAGGAGCCTTTCGCTAAGACAGTTCTGTGGAATTGGCAAAGTGATATTTGGAAGCCCATAGAGGGCTATGGTGAAAAAGGAAATATCCTCAGATGAAATCTGGAAAGAAGCTTTCTGAGAAACTGCTTAGTGTTCTGTTAATTCATCTCACAGAGTTACATCTGTATTTCGTGGATCTCTTTGCTAGCCTTATTTCTGTGGAATCTGAGAACAGATATTTCGGATCCCTTTGAACACTATAGGGCCAAAGGAAATAACCCCCGATAACAAAGAGAAAGAAGCTTTATGAGAAACTTCGTTGTGTTCTGGGAAATCATCTCACAGAGTTACAGCTTTCCCCTCAAGGAGCCTTTCGCTAAGACACTTCTTGTGGAATTGGCAAAGTGATATCTGCAAGCCCTTAGAGGGCTATGGTGAAAAAGGAAATATCCTCAGATGAAATCTGGAAAGAAGCTTTCTGAGAAACTGCTTAGTGTTCTGTTAATTCATCACACAGAGTAACATCTGTATTTTGTGGATCTCCTTGCTAGCCTTATTTCTGTGGAATCTGAGAACAGCTATTTCGGATCCCTTTGAAGACTATAGGGCCAAAGGAAATATCTTCCGATAACAAAGAGAAAGACGCTTTCTGAGAAACTTCGTTGTGTTCTGTGAAATCATCTGTCAGAGTTACAGCTGTCCCCTCAAGCAGCCTTTCGCTAAGACAGTTCTTGTGGAATTGGCAAAGTGATATTTGTAAGCCCATAGAGGGCTATGGTGAAAAAGGAATTATGCTCAGATGAAATCTGGAAAGAAGTTTTCTGAGAAACTGCTTAGTGTTCTGTTAATTCATCTCACAGAGTTACATCTGTATTTCGTGGATGTCTTTGCTAGCCTTATTTCTGTGGAATCTGAGAACAGATATTTCTGATCCCTATGAAGACTACAGGGACAAAGGAAATCCTCCGATAACAAAGAGAAAGAAGCTTTATGAGAAACTTCGGTGTGTTCTGTGAAATCATCTCACAGAGTTACAGCTTTCCCCTCAAGGAGCCTTTCGCTAAGACACTTCTTGTGGAATTGGCAAAGTGATATCTGCAAGCCCTTAGAGGGCTATGGTGGAAAAGGAAATATCCTCAGATGAAATCTGGAAAGAAGCTTTCTGAGAAACTGCTTAGTGTTCTCTTAATTCACCTCACAGAGTTACATCTGTATTTCGTGGATCTCTTTGCTAGCCTTATTTCTGTAGAATCTGAGAACGGATATTTCGGATGCCTTTGAAGACTATAGGGCCAAAGGAAATATCCTCCGATAACAAAGAGAAAGAAGATTTTTGAGAAACTTCGTTGTGTTCTGTGAAATCATCTCACAGAGTTACAGCTTTCCCCTCAAGGAGCCTTTTGCTAAGACAGTTCTTGTGGAATTGGAAAAGTGATATTTGGAAGCCCATAGAGGGCTATGGTGAAAAAGGAAATATCCTCAGATGAAATCTGGAAAGAAGCTTTCTGAGAAACTGCTTAGTGTTCTGTTAATTCATCTCACAGGGTTACATCTGTATTTCGTGAATCTCTTTGCTAGCCTTATTTCTGTTGAATCTGAGAACAAATATTTCGGATCCCTTGGAACACTCTAGGGCCAAAGGAAATAACCCCTATAACAAAGAGAAAGAAGCTTTCTGAGAAACTTCGTTGTGTTCTGTGAAATCATCTCACAGAGTTACAGCTTTCCCCTCAAGGAGCCTTTCGCTAAGACAGTTCATGTGGAATTGGCAAAGTGATATTTGGAAGCCCATAGAGGGCTATGGTGAAAAAGGAAATATCCTCAGATGAAATCTTGAAAAAAGCTTTCTGAGAAACTGCTTAGTGTTCTGTTAATTCATCTCACAGAGTTACATCTGTATTTCGTGGATCTCTTTGCTAGCCTTATTTCTGTGGAATCTGAGAACAGATATTTCGGATCCCTATGAAGACTATAGGGCCAAAGGAAATATCCTCCGATAACAAAGAGAAGGAAGCTTTCTGAGAAACTTCGTTGTGTTCTGTGAAATCATCTCACAGAGTTACAGCTTTCCCCTCAAGGAGCCTTTCGCTAAGACAGTTCTTGTGGAATTGGCAAAGTGATATTTGGAAGCCCATAGAGGGCTATGTTGAAAAAGGAAATATCCTCAGATGAAATCTGGAAAGAAGCTTTCTGAGAAACTGCTTAGTGTTCTGTTAATTCATCTCACAGAGTAACATCTGTATTTCGTGGATCTCCTTGCTAGCCTTATTTCTGTGGAATCTGAGAACAGCTATTTCGGATCCCTTTGAGGACTATAGGGACAAAGGAAATATCCTCCGATAACAAAGAGAAAGAAGCTTTATGAGAAACTTCGTTGTGTTCTGTGAAATCATCTCAGAGAGTTACAGCTTTCCCCTCAAGGAGCCTTTCGCTAAGACACTTCTTGTGGAATTGGCAAAGTGATATCTGGAAGCCCTTAGAGGGCTATGGTGAAAAAGGAAATATCCTCAGATGAAATCTGGAAAGAATCTTTCTGAGAAACTGCTTAGTGTTCTGTTAATTCACCTCACAGAGTTACATCTGTATTTCGTCGATCTCTTTGCTAGCCTTATTTCTGTAGAATCTGAGAACAGATATTTCGGATCCCTTTGAAGACTATAGGGCCAAAGGAAATATCCTCCGTTAACAAAGAGAAAGAAGATTTTGAGAAACTTCGTTGTGTTCTGTGAAATCATCTCACAGAGTTACAGCTTTCCCCTAAAGGAGCCTTTCGCTAAGACAGTTCTTGTGGAATTGGCAAAGTGATATTTGGAAGCCCATAGAGGGCTATGGTGAAAAAGGAAATATCCTCAGATGAAATCTGGAAAGAATCTTTCTGAGAAACTGCTTAGTGTTCTGTTAATTCACCTCACAGAGTTACATCTGTATTTCGTGGATCTCTTTGCTAGCCTTATTTCTGTAGAATCTGAAAACAGATATTTCGGATCCCTTTGAAGACTAAGGGCCTAAGAAATATCCTCCGATAACAAAGAGAAAGAAGCTTTCTGAGAAACTTCGTTGTGTTCTGTGAAATCATCTCACAGAGTTGCAGCTTTGCCCTCAAGGAGCCTTTCGCTAAGACAGTTCTTACGGAATTGGCAAAGTGATATCTGGAAGCCCATAGAGGGCTATGGTGAAAAAGGAAATATCCTCAGATGAAATCTGGAAAGAAGCTTTCTGAGAAACTGCTTAGTGTTCCGTTAATTCATCTCAGAGAGTTACATCTGTATTTCGTGGATCTCTTTGCTAGCCTTATTTCTGTGGAATCTGAGAACAGATATTTCGGATCCCTATGAAGACTATAGGGCCAAAGGAAATATCCTCCGATAACAAAGAGAAGGAAGCTTTCTGAGAAACTTCGTTGTGTTCTGTGAAATCATCTCACAGAGTTAGAGCTTTCCCCTCAAGGAGCCTTTCGCTAAGACAGTTCTTGTGGAATTGGCAAAGTGATATTTGGAAGCCCATAGAGGGCTATGTTGAAAAAGGAAATATCCTCAGATGAAATCTGGAAAGAAGCTTTCTGAGAAACTGCTTAGTGTTCTGTTAATTCATCACACAGAGTAACATCTGTATTTCGTGGATCTCCTTGCTAGCCTTATTTCTGTGGAATCTGAGAACAGCTATTTCAGATCCCTTTGAAGACTATAGGGCCAAAGGAAATATCCTCCGATAACAAAGAGAATGACGCTTTCTGAGAAACTTCCTTGTGTTCTGTAAAATCATCTCTCAGAGTTACAGCTGTCCCCTCAAGCAGCCTTTCGCTAAGACAGTTCTTGTGGAATTGGCAAAGTGATATTTGTAAGCCCATAGAGGGCTATGGTGAAAAAGGAATTATGCTCAGATGAAATCTGGAAAGAAGTTTTCTGAGAAACTGCTTAGTGTTCTGTTAATTCATCTCACAGAGTTACATCTGTATTTCGTGGATGTCTTTGCTAGCCTTATTTCTGTGTAATCTGAGAACAGATATTTCTGATCCCTATGAAGACTACAGGGACAAAGGAAATCCTCCGATAACAAAGAGAAAGAAGCTTTATGAGAAACTTCGGTGTGTTCTGTGAAATCATCTCACAGAGTTACAGCTTTCCCCTCAAGGAGCCTTTCGCTAAGACACTTCTTGTGGAATTGGCAAAGTGATATCTGCAAGCCCTTAGAGGGCTATGGTGAAAAAGGAAATATCCTCAGATGAAATCTGGAAAGAAGCTTTCTGAGAAACTGCTTAGTGTTCTGTTAATTCACCTCACAGAGTTACATCTGTATTTCGTGGATCTCTTTGCTAGCCTTATTTCTGTAGAATCTGAGAACGGATAGTTCGGATCCCTTTGAAGACTATAGGGCCAAAGGAAACATCCTCCGATAACAAAGAGAAAGAAGCTTTTTGAGAAACTTCGTTGTGTTCTGTGAAATCATCTCACAGAGTTACAGCTTTCCCCTCAAGGAGCCTTTCGCTAAGACAGTTCTTGTGGAAATTTGAAAAGTGATATTTGGAAGCCCATAGAGGGCAATGGTGAAAAAGGAAATATCCTCAGATGAAATCTGGAAAGAAGCTTTCTGAGAAACTGCTTAGTGTTCTGTTAATTCATCTCACAGGGTTACATCTGTATTTCGTGAATCTCTTTGCTAGCCTTATTTCTGTTGAATCTGAGAACAAATATTTCGGATCCCTTGGAACACTCTAGGGCCAAAGGAAATAACCCCTATAACAAAGAGAAAGAATCTTTCTGAGAAACTTCGTTGTGTTCTGTGAAATCATCTCACAGAGTTACAGCTTTCCCCTCAAGGAGCCTTTCGCTAAGACAGTTCATGTGGAATTGGCAAAGTGATATTTGGAAGCCCATAGAGGGCTATGGTGAAAAAGGAAATATCCTCAGATGAAATCTTGAAAAAAGCTTTCTGAGAAACTGCTTAGTGTTCTGTTAATTCATATCACAGAGTTACATCTGTATTTCGTGGATCTCTTTGCTAGCCTTATTTCTGTGGAATCTGAGAACAGATATTTCGGATCCCTATGAAGACTATAGGGCCAAAGGAAATATCCTCCGATAACAAAGAGAAAGAAGCTTTCTGAGAAACTCCTTTGTGTTCTGTGAAATCATCTCACAGAATTACAGCTTTCCCCTCAAGGAGCCTTTCGCTAAGACAGTTCATCTGGAATTGGCAACTGATATTTGGAAGCCCATACAGGGCTATGGTGAAAAAGGAAATATCCTCAGATGAAATCTGGAAAGATGCTTTCTGAGAAACTGCTTAGTGTTCTGTTAATTCAACTCACAGAGTTACATCTGTATTTCGTGGATCTCTTTGCTAGCCTTATTTCTGTAGAATCTGAGAACAGATATTTCGGATCCCTTTGAAGACTAAGGGCCAAAGAAATATCCTCCGATAACAAAGAGAAAGAAGCTTTCTGAGAAACTTCGTTGTGTTCTGTGAAATCATCTCACAGAGTTGCAGCTTTCCCCTCAAGGAGCCTTTCGCTAAGACAGTTCTTGTGGAATTGGCAAAGTGATATTTGGAAGCCCATAGAGGGCTATGGTGAAAAAGGAAATATCCTCAGATGAAATCTTGAAAGAAGCTTTCTATGAAACTGCTTAGTGTTCCGTTAATTCATCTCACAGAGTTACATCTGTATTTCGTGGATCTCTTTGCTAGCCTTATTTCTGTGGAATCTGAGAACAAATATTTCGGATCCCTATGAAGACTATAAGGGCAAAGGAAATATCCTCCGATAACAGAGAGAAAGAAGCTTTCTGAGAAACTTCGTTGTGTTCTGTGAAATCATCTCTCAGAGTTACAGCTGACCCCTCAAGCAGCATTTCGCTAAGACAGTTCTTGTGGAATTGGCAAAGTGATACTTGAAAGCCCATAGAGGGCTATGATGAAAAAGGAAATATGCTCAGATGAAATCTGGAAAGAAGCTTTCTGAGAAACTGCTTAGTGTTCTGTTAATTCATCTCACAGAGTTACATCTGTATTTCGTGGATGTCTTTGCTAGCCTTATTTCTGTGGAATCTGAGAACAGATATTTCGGATCCCTATGAAGACTATAGGGCCAAAGGAAATATCCTCCGATAACAAAGAGAAAGAAGCTTTATGAGAAACTTCGTTGTGTTCTGTGAAATCATCTCACAGAGTTACAGCTTTCCCCTCAAGGAGCCTTTCGCTAAGACAGTTCTTGTGGAATTGGTAAAGTGATACCTGGAAGCCCATAGAGGGCTATGGTGAAAAAGGAAATATCCTCAGTTGAAATCTGGAAAGAAGCTTTCTGAGAAACTGCTTAGTGTTCTGTTAATTCACCTCACAGAGTTACATCTGTATTTCGTGGATCTCTTTGCTAGCCTTATTTCTGTAGAACCTGAGAACAGATATTTCGGATCCCTTTGAAGACTATAGGGTCAAAGGAAATATCCTCCGATAACAAAGAGAAAGAAGCTTTATGAGAAACTTCGTTGTGTTCTGTGAAATCATCTCACAGAGTTACAGCTTTCCCCTCAAGGAGCCTTTCGCTAAGACAGTTCTTGTGGAATTGGCAAAGTGATATCTGGAAGCCCATAGAGGGCTATGGTGAAAAAGGAAATATCCTCAGTTGAAATCTGGAAAGAAGCTTTCTGAGAAACTGCTTAGTGTTCTATTAATTCACGTCACAGAGTTACATCTGTATTTCGTGGATCTCGTTGCTAGCCTTATTTCTGTAGAATCTGAGAACAGATATTTCGGATCCCTTTGAAGACTATAGGGCCAAAGGAAATATCCTCCGATAACAAAGAGAAAGAAGCTTTCTGAGAAACTTCGTTGTGTTCTGCGAAATCATCTCTCAGAGTTACAGCTGTCCCCTCAAGCAGCCTTTCGCTAAGAGAGTTCTTGTGGAATTGGCAAAGTGATATTTGGAAGCCCATAGAGGGCTATGGTGAAAAAGGAAATATCCTCAGATGACATCTGGAAAGAAGCTTTCTGAGAAACTGCTTAGTGTTCTGTTAATTCATCTCACAGAGTAACATGTGTATTTCGTGGATCTCCTTGCTAGCCTTATTTCTGTGGAATCTGAGAACAGATATTTCGGATCCCTTTGAAGACTATAGGGCCAAAGGTAATATCCTCCGATAACAAGGAGAAAGACGCTTTCTGAGAAACTTCGTTGTGTTCTGTGAAATCATCTCTCAGAGTTACAGCTGTCCCCTCAAGCAGCCTTTCGCTAAGACAGTTCTTGTGGAATTGGCAGAGTGATATCTGGAAGCCCATAGAGGGCTATGGTGAAAAAGGAAATATGCTCAGATGAAATCTGGAAAGAAGCTTTCTGAGAAACTACTTAGTGTTCTGTTACTTCATCTCACAGAGTTACATCTGTATTTCGTGGATGACTTTGCTGGCCTTATTTCTGTGGAATCTGAGAACAGATTTTTTTGGATCCCTTTGAAGACTAAGGGCCAAAGAAATATCCTCCGATAACAAAGAGAAAAAAGCTTTCTGAGAAACTTCGTTGTGTTCTGTGAAAACATCTCACAGAGTTGCAGCTTTCCCCTCAAGGAGCCTTTCGCTAAGACAGTTCTTGTGGAATTGGCAAAGTGATATCTGGAAGCCCACAGAGGGCTATGGTGAAAAAGGAAATATCCTCAGATGAAATCTGGAAAGAAGATTTCTAAGTAACTGCTTAGTGTTCCGTTAATTCATCTCACAGAGTTACATCTTCATTTCGTGGATCTCTTTGCTAGCCTTATTTCTGTGGAATCTGAGAACAGATATTTCGGATCCCAATGAAGACTATAGGGCCAAAGGAAATATCCCCCGATAACAGAGAGAAAGAAGCTTTCTGAGAAACTTCGTTGTGTTCTGTGAAATCATCTCACAGAGTTACAGCTTTCCCCTCAAGGTGCCTTTCGCTAAGACAGTTCTTGTGGAATTGGCAACGTGATATTTGTAAGCCCATAGAGGGCTATGGTGAAAAAGGAAATATGCTCAGATGAAATATGGAAAGAAGCTTTCTGATAAACTGCTTAGTGTTCTGTTAATTCAACTCACAGAGTTACATCTGTATTTCGTGGATCTCTTTGCTAGCCTTATTTCTGTGGAATCTGAGAACAGATAATTCGGATCCCTATGAAGACTATAGGGCCAAAGGAAATATCCTCCGATAACAAAGAGAAAGAAGCTTTCTGAGAAACTTCGTTGTGTTCTGTGAAATCATCTCACAGAGTTACAGCTTTCCCCTCAAGGAGCCTTTCGCTAAGACAGTTCTTGTGGAATTGGCAAAGTGATATCTGGAAGCCCATATAGGGCTAAGGTGAAAAAGGAAATATCCTCAGATGAAATCTGGAAAGAAGCTTTCTGAGAAACTGCTTAGTGTTCTGTTAATTCAACTCACAGAGTTACATCTGTATTTCGTGGATCTCTTTGCTAGCCTTATTTCTGCAGAATCTGAGAACAGATATTTCCGATCCCTTTGAAGACTAAGGGCCAAAGAAATATCCTCCGATAACAAAGAGAAAGAAGCTTTCTGAGAAACTTCTTTGTGTTCTGTGAAATCATCTCACGGAGTTGCAGCTTTCCCCTCAAGGAGCCTTTCGCTAAGACAGTTCTTGTGGAATTGGCAAAGTGATATTTGGAAGCCCATAGAGGGCTATGGTGAAAAAGGAAATATCCTCAGATTAAATATGGAAAGAAGCTTTCTGAGAAACTGCTTAGTGTTCCGTTAATTCATCTCACAGAGTTACATCTGTATTTCGTGGATCTCTTTGCTAGCCTTATTTCTGTAGAATCTGAGAACAGATATTGCGGATCCCTTTGAAGACTATAGGGCCAAAGGAAATATCCTCTGATAACAAAGAGAAAGAAGCTTTCTGAGAAACTTCGTTGTGTTCTGTGAAATCATCTCACAGAATTACAGCTTTCCCCTCAAGGAGCCTTTCGCTAAGACAGTTCATCTGGAATTGGCAACTGATATTTGGAAGCCCATAGAGGGCTATGGTGAAAAAGGAAATATCCTCAGATGAAATCTGGAAAGATGCTTTCTGAGAAACTGCTTAGTGTTCTGTTAATTCAACTCACAGAGTTACATCTGTATTTCGTGGATCTCTTTGCTAGCCTTATTTCTGTAGAATCTGAGAACAGATATTTCGGATCCCTTTGAAGACGAAGGGCCAAAGAAATTTCCTCCGATAACAAAGAGAAAGAAGCTTTCTGAGAAACTTCGTTGTGTTCTGTGAAATCATCTCACAGAGTTGCAGCTTTCCCCTCAAGGAGCCTTTCGCTAAGACAGTTCTTGTGGAATTGGCAAAGTGATATCTGGAAGCCCATAGAGGGCTATGGTGAAAAAGGAAATATCCTCAGATGAAATCTTGAAAGAAGCTTTCTGAGAAACTGCTTAGTGTTCTGTTAATTCATCTCACAGAGTTACATCTGTATTTCGTGGATGTCTTTGCTAGCCTTATTTCTGTGGAATCTGAGAACAGATATTTCGGATCCCTTTGAAGACTATAGGGCCAAAGGAAATATCCTCCGATAACAAAGAGAAAGAAGCTTTCTGAGAAACCTCGTTGTGTTCTGTGAAATCATCTCACAGAATTACAGCTTTCCCCTCAAGGAGCCTTTCGCTAAGACAGTTCTTGTGGAATTGGCAAAGTGATACTTGGAAGCCCATAGAGGGCTACGGTGAAAAAGGAAATATCCTCAGATGAAATCTGGAAAGAATTTTCTGAGAAACTGCTTAGTGTTCTGTTAATTCGTCTCATAGAGTTACATCTGTATTTCATGGATGTCTTTGCTAGCCTTATTTCTGTGGAATCTGAGAACAGATATTTCGGATCCCTTTGAAGACTATAGGGCCAAAGGAAATATCCTCCGATAACAAAGAGAAAGAAGCTTTCTGAGAAACTTCGTTGTGTTCTGTGAAATCATCTCACAGAGTTACAGCTTTCCCCTCAAGGAGCCTTTCGCTAAGACATTTTTTGTGGAATTGTCAAAGTGATATTTGGAAGCCCATAGAGGGCTATGGTGAAAAAGGAAATATCCTCAGATGAAATCTGGAAAGAAGCTTTCTGAGAAACTGCTTAGTGTTCTGTTAATTCATCTCACAGAGTAACATCTGTATTTCGTGGATCTCCTTGCTAGCCTTATTTCTGTGGAATCTGAGAACAGATATTTCGGATCCCTTTGAAGACTATAGGGCCAAAGGAAATATCCTCCGATAACAAAGAGAAATACACTTTCTGAGAAACTTCGTTGTGTTCTGTGAAATCATCTCTCAGAGTTACAGCTGACCCCTCAAGCAGCATTTCGCTAAGACAGTTCTTGTGGAATTGGCAAAGTGATACTTGAAAGCCCATAGAGGGCTATGATGAAAAAGGAAATATGCTCAGATGAAATCTGGAAAGAAGCTTTCTGAGAAACTGCTTAGTGTTCTGTTAATTCATCTCACAGAGTTACATCTGTATTTCGTGGATGTCTTTGCTAGCCTTATTTCTGTGGAATCTGAGAACAGATATTTCGGATCCCTATGAAGACTATAGGGCCAAAGGAAATATCCTCCGATAACAAAGAGAAAGAAGCTTTATGAGAAACTTCGTTGTGTTCTGTGAAATCATCTCACAGAGTTACAGCTTTCCCCTCAAGGAGCCTTTCGCTAAGACAGTTCTTGTGGAATTGGTAAAGTGATACCTGGAAGCCCATAGAGGGCTATGGTGAAAAAGGAAATATCCTCAGTTGAAATCTGGAAAGAAGCTTTCTGAGAAACTGCTTAGTGTTCTGTTAATTCACCTCACAGAGTTACATCTGTATTTCGTGGATGACTTTGCTAGCCTTATTTCTGTGGAATCTGAGAACAGATTTTTTTGGATCCCTTTGAAGACTAAGGGCCAAAGAAATATCCTCCGATAACAAAGAGAAAAAAGCTTTCTGAGAAACTTCGTTGTGTTCTGTGAAAACATCTCACAGAGTTGCAGCTTTCCCCTCAAGGAGCCTTTCGCTAAGACAGTTCTTGTGGAATTGGCAAAGTGATATCTGGAAGCCCACAGAGGGCTATGGTGAAAAAGGAAATATCCTCAGATGAAATCTGGAAAGAAGCTTTCTAAGAACCTGCTTAGTGTTCCGTTAATTCATCTCACAGAGTTACATCTTCATTTCGTGGATCTCTTTGCTAGCCTTATTTCTGTGGAATCTGAGAACAGATATTTCGGATCCCAATGAAGACTATAGGGCCAAAGGAAATATCCCCCGATAACAGAGAGAAAGAAGCTTTCTGAGAAACTTCGTTGTGTTCTGTGAAATCATCTCACAGAGTTACAGCTTTCCCCTCAAGGAGCCTTTCGCTAAGACAGTTCTTGTGGAATTGGCAACGTGATATTTGTAAGCCCATAGAGGGCTATGGTGAAAAAGGAAATATGCTCAGATGAAATATGGAAAGAAGCTTTCTGAGAAACTGCTTAGTGTTCTGTTAATTCATCTCACAGAGTTACATCTGTATTTCGTGGATGTCTTTGCTAGCCTTATTTCTGTGGAATCTGAGAACAGATATTTCGGATCCCTTTGAAGACTATAGGGCCAAAGGAAATATCCTCCGATAACAAAGAGAAAGACGCTTTCTGAGAAACTTCGTTGTGTTCTGTGAAATCATCTCACAGAGTTACAGCTTTCCCCTCAAGGAGCCTTTCGCTAAGACAGTTCTTGTGGAATTGGCAAAGTGATATTTGGAAGCCCATAGAGGGCTATGTTGAAAAAGGAAATATCCTCAGATGAAATCTGGAAAGAAGCTTTCTGAGAAACTGCTTAGTGTTCTGTTAATTCATCTCACAGAGTTGCCTCTGTATTTCGTGGATCTCATTGCAGCCTTATTTCTGTAGAATCAGAGAACAGATATTTCGGATCCCTTTGAAGACTATAGGGCCAAAGGATATATCCTCCGATAAAAAAGAGAAAGAATCTTTCTGAGAAACTTCTTTGTGTTCTGTGAAATAATCTCCCAGAGTTACAGCTTTCCCCTCAAGGAGCCTTTCGCTAAGACAGTGCATGTGGAATTGGCAAAGTGATATTTGGAAGCCCTTAGAGGGCTATGGTGAAAAAGGAAATATCCTCAGATGAAATCTGGAAAGAAGCTTTCTGAGAAACTGCTTAGTGTTCTGTTAATTCATCTCACAGAGTTACATCTGTATTTCGTGGATCTCTTTGCTAGCCTTATTTCTGTGGAATCTGAGAACAGATATTTCGGATCCCTATGAATACTATAGGGCCAAAGGAAATATCCTCCGATAACAAAGAGAAAGAAGCTTTCTGAGAAACTTCGTTGTGTTCTGTGAAATCATCTCACAGAGTTACAGCTTTCCCCTCAAGGAGCCTTTCGCTAAGACAGTTCTTGTTGAATTGGTAAAGTGATACCTGGAAGCCCATAGAGGGCCAATGTGAAAAATGAAATATCCTCAGTTGAAATCTGGAAAGAAGCTTTCTGAGAAACTGCTTAGTGTTCTGTTAATTCACCTCACAGAGTTACATCTGTATTTCGTGGATCTCTTTGCTAGCCTTATTTCTGTAGAATCTGAGAACAGATATTTCGGATCCCTTTGAAGACTATAGGGCCAAAGGAAATATCCTCCGATAACAAAGAGAAAGAAGCTTTATGAGAAACTTCGTTGTGTTCTTTGAAATCATCTCACAGAGTTACAGCTATCCCATCAAGGAGCCTTTCGCTAAGACAGTTCTTGTGGAATTGGTAAAGTGATACCTGGAAGCCCATAGAGGGCTATGGTGAAAAAGGAAATATCCTCAGTTGAAATCTGGAAAGAAGCTTTCTGAGAAACTGCTTAGTGTTCTGTTAATTCACCTCACAGAGTTACATCTGTATTTCGTGGATCTCTTTGCTAGCCTTATTTCTGTAGAACCTGAGAACAGATATTTCGGATCCCTTTGAAGACTATTGGGCCAAAGGAAATATCCTCCGATAACAAAGAGAAAGAAGCTTTATGAGAAACTTCGTTGTGTTCTGTGAAATCATCTCACAGAGTTACAGCTTTCCCCTCAAGGAGCCTTTCGCTAAGACAGTTCTTGTGGAATTGGTAAAGTGATATCTGGAAGCCCATAGAGGGCTATGGTGAAAAAGGAAATATCCTCAGATGAAATCTGGAAAGAAGCTTTCTGAGAAACTGCTTAGTGTTCTATTAATTCACGTCACAGAGTTACATCTGTATTTCGTGGATCTCTTTGCTAGCCTTATTTCTGTAGAATCTGAGAACAGATATTTCGGATCCCTTTGAAGACTATAGGGCCAAAGGAAATATCCTCCGATAACAAAGAGAAAGAAGCTTTCTGAGAAACTTCGTTGTGTTCTGTGAAATCATCTCTCAGAGTTACAGCTGTCCCCTCAAGCAGCCTTTCGCTAAGACAGTTCTTGTGGAATTGGCAAAGTGATATTTGGAAGCCCATAGAGGGCTATGGTGAAAAAGGAAATATCCTCAGATGACATCTGGAAAGAAGCTTTCTGAGAAACTGCTTAGTGTGCTGTTAATTCATCTCTCAGAGTAACATGTGTATTTCGTGGATCTCCTTGCTAGCCTTATTTCTGTGGAATCTGAGAACAGATATTTCGGATCCCTTTGAAGACTATAGGGCCAAAGGTAATATCCTCCGATAACAAAGAGAAAGACGCTTTCTGAGAAACTTCGTTGTGTTCTGTGAAATCATCTCTCAGAGTTACAGCTGTCCCCTCAAGCAGCCTTTCGCTAAGACAGTTCTTGTGGAATTGGTAAAGTGATATCTGGAAGCCCATAGAGGGCTATGGTGAAAAAGGAAATATGCTCAGATGAAATCTGGAAAGAAGCTTTCTGAGAAACTGCTTAGTGTTCTGTTAATTCATCTCACAGAGTTACATCTGTATTTCGTGGATGACTTTGCTAGCCTTATTTATGTGGAATCTGAGAACAGATATTTTGGATCCCTTTGAAGACTATGGGCCAAAGAAATATCCTCCGATAACAAAGAGAAAAAAGCTTTCTGAGAAACTTCGTTGTGTTCTGTGAAATCATCTCACAGAGTTGTAGCTTTCCCCTCAAGGAGCCTTTCGCTAAGACAGTTCTTGTGGAATTGGTAAAGTGATACCTGGAAGCCCATAGAGGGCCAATGTGAAAAATGAAATATCCTCAGTTGAAATCTGGAAAGAAGCTTTCTGAGAAACTGCTTAGTGTTCTGTTAATTCACCTCACAGAGTTACATCTGTATTTCGTGGATCTCTTTGCTAGCCTTATTTCTGTAGAATCTGAGAACAGATATTTCGGATCCCTTTGAAGACTATAGGGCCAAAGGAAATATCCTCCGATAACAAAGAGAAAGAAGCTTTATGAAAAACTTCGTTGTGTTCTGTGAAATCATCTCACAGAGTTACAGCTTTCCCCTCAAGGAGCCTTTCGCTAAGACAGTTCTTGTGGAATTGGTGAAGTGATACCTGGAAGCCCATAGAGGGCTATGGTCAAAAAGGAAATATCCTCAGTTGAAATCTGGAAAGAAGCTTTCTGAGAAACTGCTTAGTGTTCTGTTAATTCACCTCACAGAGTTACATCTGTATTTCGTGGATCTCTTTGCTAGCCTCATTTCTGTAGAACCTGAGAACAGATATTTCGGATCCCTTTGAAGACTATAGGGCCAAAGGAAATATCCTCCGATAACAAAGAGAAAGAAGCTTTATGAGAAACTTCGTTGTGTTCTGTGAAATCATCTCACAGAGTTACAGCTTTCCCCTCAAGGAGCCTTTCGCTAAGACAGTTCTTGTGGAATTGGTAAAGTGATATCTGGACGCCCATAGAGGGCTATGGTGAAAAAGGAAATATCCTCAGTTGAAATCTGGAAAGAAGCTTTCTGAGAAACTGCTTAGTGTTCTATTAATTCACGTCACAGAGTTACATCTGTATTTCGTGGATCTCTTTGCTAGCCTTATTTCTGTAGAATCTGAGAACAGATATTTCGGATCCCTTTGAAGACTATAGGGACAAAGGAAATATCCTCCGATAACAAAGAGAAAGAAGCCTTCTGAGAAACTTCGTTGTGTTCTGTGAAATCATCTCTCAGAGTTACAGCTGTCCCCTCAAGCAGCCTTTCGCTAAGACAGTTCTTGTGGAATTGGCAAAGTGATATTTGGAAGCCCATAGAGGGCTATGGTGAAAAAGGAAATATCCTCAGATGACATCTGGAAAGAAGCTTTCTGAGAAACTGCTTAGTGTTCTGTTAATTCATCTCACAGAGTAACATGTGTATTTCGTGGATCTCCTTGCTAGCCTTATTTCTGTGGAATCTGAGAACAGATATTTCGGATCCCTTTGAAGACTATAGGGCCAAAGGTAATATCCTCCGATAACAAAGAGAAAGACGCTTTCTGAGAAACTTCGTTGTGTTGTGTGAAATCATCTCTCAGAGTTACAGCTGTCCCCTCAAACAGCCTTTCGCTAAGACAGTTCTTGTGGAATTGGTAAAGTGATATCTGGAAGCCCATAGAGGGCTATGGTGAAAAAGGAAATATGCTCAGATGAAATCTGGAAAGAAGCTTTCTGAGAAACTGCTTAGTGTTCTGTTAATTCATCTCACAGAGTTACATCTGTATTTCGTGGATGTCTTTGCTAGCCTTATTTCTGTGGAATCTGAGAACAGATATTTCGGATCCCTATGAAGACTATAGGGCCAAAGGAAATATCCTCCGATAACAAAGAGAAAGACGCTTTCTGAGAAACTTCGTTGTGTTCTCTGAAATCATCTCACAGAGTTACAGCTTTCCCCTCAAGGAGCCTTTCGCTAAGACAGTTTTTGTGGAATTGGCAAAGTGATATCTAGAAGCCCATAGAGGGCTATGGTGAAAAAGGAAATATCCTCAGATGAAATCTGGAAAGAAGCTTTCTGAGAAACTGCTTAGTGTTCTGTTAATTCACCTCACAGAGTTACATCTGTATTTCGTGGATCTCTTTGCTAGCCTTATTTCTGTATAATCTGAGAACAGATATTTCGGATCCCTTTGAAGACTATAGGGCCAAAGGAAATATCCTCCGATAACAAAGAGAAAGAAGCTTTCTGAGAAACTTCGTTGTGTTCTGTGAAATCATCTCACAGAGTTACAGCTTTCCCCTCAAGGAGCCTTTCCCTAAGACAGTTCTTGTGGAATTGGCAAAGTGATATTTGGAAGCCCATAGAGGGCTATGGTGAAAAAGGAAATATCCTCAGATGAAATCTGGAAAGAAGCTTTCTGAGAAACTGCTTAGTGTTCTGTTAATTCATCTCACAGAGTTGCATCTGTATTTCGTGGATCTCATTGCTAGCCTTATTTCTGTAGAATCAGAGAACAGATATTTCGGATCCCTTTGAAGACTATAGGGCCAAAAGAAATATCCTCCGATAAAAAAGAGAAAGAATCTTTCTGAGAAACTTCTTTGTGTTCTGTGAAATAATCTCCCAGAGTTACAGCTTTCCCCTCAAGGATCCTTTCGCTAAGAAAGTGCATGTGGAATTGGCAAAGTGATATTTGGAAGCCCATAGAGGGCTATGGTGAAAAAGGAAATATCCTCAGATGAAATCTGGAAAGAAGCTTTCTGAGAAACTGCTTAGTGTTCTGTTAATTCATCTCACAGAGTTACATCTGTATTTCGTGGATCTCTTTGCTAGCCTTATTTCTGTGGAATCTGAGAACAGATATTTCGGATCCCTTTGAAGACTATAGGGCCAAAGGAAATATCCTCCGATAACAAAGAGAAAGAAGCTTTATGAGAAACTTCGTTGTGTTCTGTGAAATCATCTCACAGAGTTACAGCTTTCCCCTCAAGGAGCCTTTCGCTAAGACAGTTCTTGTGGAATTGGCAAAGTGATATTTGGAAGCCCATAGAGGGCTATGGTGAAAAAGGAAATATCCTCAGATGAAATCTGGAAAGAAGCTTTCTGAGAAACTGCTTAGTGTTCTGTTAATTCACCTCACAGAGTTACATCTGTATTTCGTGCATCTCTTTGCTAGCCTTATTTCTGTAGAATCTGAGAACAGATATTTCGGATCCCTTTGAAGACTAAGGGCCAAAGAAATATCCTCCGATAACAAAGAGAAAGAAGCTTTCTGAGAAACTTCGTTGTGTTCTGTGAAATCATCTCACAGAGTTGCAGCTTTCCCCTCAAGGAGCCTTTCGCTAAGACAGTTCTTGTGGAATTGGTAAAGTGATACCTGGAAGCCCGTAGAGGGCCAATGTGAAAAATGAAATATCCTCAGTTGAAATCTGGAAAGAAGCTTTCTGAGAAACTGCTTAGTGTTCTGTTAATTCACCTCACAGAGTTACATCTGTATTTCGTGGATCTCTTTGCTAGCCTTATTTCTGTAGAATCTGAGAACAGATATTTCGGATCCATTTGAAGACTATAGGGCCAAAGGAAATATCCTCCGATAACAAAGAGAAAGAAGCTTTATGAGAAACTTCGTTGTGTTCTGTGAAATTATCTCACAGAGTTACAGCTTTCCCCTCAAGGAGCCTTTCGCTAAGACAGTTCTTGTGGAAATCGTAAAGTGATATCTGGAAGCCCATAGAGGGCTATGGTGAAAAAGGAAATAAACTCAGTTGAAATCTGGAAAGAAGCTTTCTGAGAAACTGCTTAGTGTTCTGTTAATTCACCTCACAGAGTTACATCTGTGTTTCGTGGATCTCTTTGCTAGCCTTATTTCTGAAGAAACTGAGAACAGATATTTCGGATCCCTTTGAAGACTATAGGGCCAAAGGAAATATCCTCCGATAACAAAGAGAAAGAAGCTTTCTGAGAAACTTCGTTGTGTTCTGTGAAATCATCTCTCAGAGTTACAGCTGTCCCCTCAAGCAGCCTTTCGCTAAGACAGTTCTTGTGGAATTGGCAAAGTGTTATTTGGAAGCCCATAGAGGGCTATGGTGAAAAAGGAAATATGCTCAGATGAAATCTGGAAAGAAGCTTTCTGAGAAACTGCTTAGTGTTCTGTTAATTCATCTCACAGAGTTACATCTATATTTCGTGGATGACTTTGCTAGCCTTATTTCTGTGGAATCTGAGAACAGATATTTTGGATCCCTTTGAAGACTAAGGGCCAAGGAAATATCCTCCGATAACAAAGAGAAAAAAGCTTTCTGAGAAACTTCGTTGTGTTCTGTGAAATCATCTCACAGAGTTACAGCTTTCCACTCAAGGAGCCTTTCGCTAAGACAGTTCTTGTGGAATTGGCAAAGTGGTGTCTAGAAGCCCATAGAGGGCTATGGTGAAAAAGGAAATATGCTCAGATGAAATCTGGAAAGAAGCTTTCTGAGAAACTGCTTAGTGTTCTGTTAATTCATCTCAGAGAGTTACATCTGTATTTCGTGGATCTCTTTGCTAGCCTTATTTCTGTAGAATCTGAGAACAGATATTTCGGATCCCTTTGAAGACTAAGAGCCAAAGAAATATCCTACGGTAACAAAGAGAAAGAAGCTTTCTGAGAAACTTCGTTGTGTTCTGTGAAATCATCTCACAGAGTTACAGCTTTCCCCTCAAGGAGCCTTTCGCTAAGACAGTTCTTGTGGAATTGGCAAAGTGATATCTGGAAGCCCATAGAGGGCTATGGTGAAAAAGGAAATATCCTCAGATGAAATCTGGAAAGAAGCTTTCTGAGAAACTGCTTAGTGTTCCGTTAATTCATCTCACAGAGTTTCATCTGTATTTCGTGGATCTCTTTGCTAGCCTTATTTCTGTGGAATCTGAGAACAGATATTTCGGATCCCTATGAAGACTATAGGGCCAAAGGAAATATCCTCCGATAACAAAGAGAAAGACGCTTTCTGAGAAACTTCGTTGTGTTCTGTGAAATAATCTCTCAGAGTTACAGCTGTCCCCTCAAGCAGCCTTTCGCTAAGACAGTTCTTGTGGAATTGGCAAAGTGATATTTGTAAGCCCTTAGAGGGCTATGGTGAAAAAGGAAATATGCTCAGATGAAATATGGAAAGAAGCTTTCTGAGAAACTGCTTAGTGTTCTGTTAATTCATCTCTCAGAGTTGCATCTGTATTTCGTGGATGTCTTTCCTAGCCTTATTTCTGTGGAATCTGAGAACAGATATTTCGTATCCCTATGAAGACTATAGGGCCAAAGGAAATATCCTCCGATAACAAAGAGAAAGAAGCTTTATGAGAAACTACGTTGTGTTCTGTGAAATCATCTCACAGAGTTACAGCTTTCCCCTCAAGGAGCCTTTCGCTAAGACAGTTCATGTGGAATTGGCAAAGTGATATCTAGAAGCCCATAGAGGGCTATGGTGAAAAAGGAAATATCCTCAGATGAAATCTGGAAAGAAGCTTTCTGAGAAACTGCTTAGTGTTCTGTTAATTCACCTCACAGAGTTACATCTGTATTTCGTGGATCTCTTTGCTAGCCTTATTTCTGTAGAATCTGAGAACAGATATTTCAGATCCCTTTGAAGACTATAGGGCCAAAGGAAATATCCTCCGATAACAAAGAGAAAGAATCTTTCTGAGAAACTTCTTTGTGTTCTGTGAAATAATCTCACAGAGTTACAGCTTTCCCCTCAAGGAGCCTTTCGCTAAGACAGTGCATGTGGAATTGGCAAAGTGATATTTGGAAGCCCATATAGGGCTATGGTGAAAAAGGAAATATCCTCAGATGAAATCTGGAAAGAAGCTTTCTGAGAAACTGCTTAGTGTTCTGTTAATTCATCTCACAGAGTTACATCTGTATTTCGTGGATCTCTTTGCTAGCCTTATTTCTGTGGAATCTGAGAACAGATATTTCGGATCCCTTTGAAGACTATAGGGCCAAAGGAAATATCCTCCGATAACAAAGAGAAAGAAGCTTTCTGAGAAACTTCGTTGTGTTCTGTGAAATCATCTCACAGAGTTACAGCTTTCCCCTCAAGGAGCCTTTCGCTAAGACAGTTCTTGTGGAATTGGCAAAGTGATATTTGGAAACCCATAGAGGGCTATGGTGAAAAAGGAAATATCCTCAGATGAAATCTGGAAAGAAGCTTTCTGAGAAACTGCTTAGTGTTCTGTTAATTCACCTCACAGAGTTACATCTGTGTTTCGTGGATCTCTTTGCTAGCCTTATTTCTGTAGAATCTGAGAACAGATATTTCGGTTCCCTTTGAAGACTATAGGGCCAAAGGAAATATCCTCCGATAACAAAGAGAAAGAAGCTTTCTGAGAAACTGCTTAGTGTTCTGTTAATTCAACTCACAGAGTTACATCTGTATTTCGTGGATCTCTTTGCTAGCCTCATTTCTGTAGAATCTGAGAACAAATATTTCGGATCCCTTTGAAGACTAAGGGCCAAGAAATATCCTCCGATAACAAAGAGAAAGAAGATTTCTGAGAAAATTCGTTGTGTTCTGTGAAATCATCTCACAGAGTTGCAGCTTTCCCCTCAAGGAGCCTTTCGCAAAGACAGTTCTTGTGGAATTGGTAAAGTGATATCTGGAATCCCATAGAGGGCTATGGTGAAAAAGGAAATATACTCAGATGAAATCTGAAAAGAAGCTTTCCGAGAAACTGCTTAGTGTTCTGTTAATTCATCTCACAGAGTTACATTTGTATTTCGTGGATCTCTTTGCTAGCCTTATTTCTGTGGAATCTGAGAACAGATATTTCGGATCCCTTTGAACACTATAGGGCCAAAGGAAATATCCTCCGGTAACAAAGAGAAAGAAAGTTTCTGAGAAACTTCTTTGTGTTCTGTGAAATCATCTCACAGAGTTACAGCTTTCCCCTCAAGGAGCCTTTCGCTAAGACAGTTCTTGTGGAATTGGCAAAGTGATATTTGGAAGCCCATAGAGGGCTGTAGTGAAAAAGGAAATATCCTCAGATGAAATCTGGAAAGAAGCTATCTGAGAAACTGCTTAGTGTTCTGTTAATTCACCTCACAGAGTTACATCTGTACTTCGTGGATATCTTTACTAGCCTTATTTCTGTAGAATCTGAGAACATATATTTCGGATCCGTTTGAAGACTATAGGACCAAAGGAAATATCCTCCGATAACAAAGAGAAAGAAGCTTTCTGAGAAACTTCTTTGTGTTCTGTGAAATCATCTCACAGAGTTACAGCTTTCCCCTCAAGGAGCTTTTCGCAAAGACAGTTCATGTGGAATTGGCAAAGTGATATTTGGAAGCCCATAGAGGGCTATGGTGAAAAAGGAAATATCCTCAGATGAAATCTGGAAAGAAGCTTTCTGAGAAACTGCTTAGTTTTCTGTTAATTCAACTCACAGAGTTACATTTGTATTTCGTGGATCTCCTTGCTAGCCTTATTTCTGTAGAATCTGAGAACAGATATTTCGGAACCCTTTGAAGACTAAGGGCCAAAGAAATATCCTCCGATAACAAAGAGAAAGAAGCTTTCTGAGAAACTTCGTTGTGTTCTGTGAAATCATCTCACAGAGTTGCAGCTTTCCCCTCAAGGAGCCTTTCGCTAAGACAGTTCTTGTGGAATTGGCAAAGTGATATCTGGAAGCCCATAGAGGGCTATGGTGAAAAAGATAATATCCTCAGATGAAATCTGGAAAGAAGCTTTGTGAGAAACTGCTTAGTGTTCCGTTAATTCATCTCACAGAGTTACATCTGTATTTCGTGGATCTCTTTGCTAGCCTTATTTCTGTGGAATCTGAGAACAGATATTTCGGATCCCTATGAAGACTAGAGGGCCAAAGGAAATATCCTCCAATAACAAAGAGAAAGAAGCTTTATGAGAAACTTCGTTGTGTTCTGTGAAATCATCTCACAGAGTTACAGCTTTCCCCTCAAGGAGCCTTTCGCTAAGACACTTCTTGTGGAATTGGCAAAGTGATATTTGGAAGCCCATAGAGGGCTATGGTGAAAAAGGAAATATCCTCAGATGAAATCTGGAAAGAAGCTTTCTGAGAAACTGCTTTGTGTTCTGTTAATTCAACTCACAGAGTTACATCTGTATTTCGTGGATGTCTTTGCTAGCCTTATTTCTGTGGAATCTGAGAACAGATATTTCGGATCCCCATGAAGACTATAGGGCCAAAGGAAATATCTTCTGATAACAAAGAGAAAGAAGCTTTCTGAGAAACTTCGTTGTGTTCTGTGAAATCATCTCACAGAGTTACAGCTTTCCCCTCAAGGAGCCTTTCGCTAAGACAGTTCTTGTGGAATTGGCAAAGTGATATTTGGAAACCCATAGAGGGCTATGGTGAAAAAGGAAATATCCTCAGATGAAATCTGGAAAGAAGCTTTCTGAGAAACTGCTTAGTGTTCTGTTAATTCACCTCACAGAGTTACATCTGTATTTCGTGGATCTCTTTACTAGCCTTATTTCTGTAGAATCTGAGAACAGATATTTCGGATCCCTTTGAAGACTATAGGGCCAAAGGAAATATCCTCCGATAACAAAGAGAAAGAAGCTTTCTGAGAAACTGCTTAGTGTTCTGTTAATTCAACTCACAGAGTTACATCTGTATTTCGTGGATCTCTTTGCTAGCCTTATTTCTGTAGAATCTGAGAACAAATATTTCGGATCCCTTTGAAGACTAAGGGCCAAGAAATATCCTCCGATAACAAAGAGAAAGAAGCTTTCTGAGAAAATTCGTTGTGTTCTGTGAAATCATCTCACAGAGTTGCAGCTTTCCCCTCAAGGAGCCTTTCGCAAAGACAGTTCTTGTGGAATTGGTAAAGTGATATCTGGAATCCCATAGAGGGCTATGGTGAAAAAGGAAATATACTCAGATGAAATCTGAAAAGAAGCTTTCCGAGAAACTGCTTAGTGTTCTGTTAATTCATCTCACAGAGTTACATTTGTATTTCGTGGATCTCTTTGCTAGCCTTTTTTCTGTTGAATCTGAGAACAGATATTTCGGATCCCTTTGAACACTATAGGGCCAAAGGAAATATCCTCCGGTAACAAAGAGAAAGAAAGTTTCTGAGAAACTTCTTTGTGTTCTGTGAAATCATCTCACAGAGTTACAGCTTTCCCCTCAAGGAGCCTTTCCCTAAGACAGTTCTTGTGGAATTGGCAAAGTGATATTTGGAAGCCCATAGAGGGCTATGGTGAAAAAGGAAATATCCTCAGATGAAATCTGGAAAGAAGCTTTCTGAGAAACTGCTTAGTGTTCTGTTAATTCATCTCACAGAGTTGCATCTGTATTTCGTGGATCTCATTGCTAGCCTTATTTCTGTAGAATCAGAGAACAGATATTTCGGATCCCTTTGAAGACTATAGGGCCAAAAGAAATATCCTCCGATAAAAAAGAGAAAGAATCTTTCTGAGAAACTTCTTTGTGTTCTGTGAAATAATCTCCCAGAGTTACAGCTTTCCCCTCAAGGATCCTTTCGCTAAGAAAGTGCATGTGGAATTGGCAAAGTGATATTTGGAAGCCCATAGAGGGCTATGGTGAAAAAGGAAATATCCTCAGATGAAATCTGGAAAGAAGCTTTCTGAGAAACTGCTTAGTGTTCTGTTAATTCATCTCACAGAGTTACATCTGTATTTCGTGGATCTCTTTGCTAGCCTTATTTCTGTGGAATCTGAGAACAGATATTTCGGATCCCTTTGAAGACTATAGGGCCAAAGGAAATATCCTCCGATAACAAAGAGAAAGAAGCTTTATGAGAAACTTCGTTGTGTTCTGTGAAATCATCTCACAGAGTTACAGCTTTCCCCTCAAGGAGCCTTTCGCTAAGACAGTTCTTGTGGAATTGGCAAAGTGATATTTGGAAGCCCATAGAGGGCTATGGTGAAAAAGGAAATATCCTCAGATGAAATCTGGAAAGAAGCTTTCTGAGAAACTGCTTAGTGTTCTGTTAATTCACCTCACAGAGTTACATCTGTATTTCGTGCATCTCTTTGCTAGCCTTATTTCTGTAGAATCTGAGAACAGATATTTCGGATCCCTTTGAAGACTAAGGGCCAAAGAAATATCCTCCGATAACAAAGAGAAAGAAGCTTTCTGAGAAACTTCGTTGTGTTCTGTGAAATCATCTCACAGAGTTGCAGCTTTCCCCTCAAGGAGCCTTTCGCTAAGACAGTTCTTGTGGAATTGGTAAAGTGATACCTGGAAGCCCGTAGAGGGCCAATGTGAAAAATGAAATATCCTCAGTTGAAATCTGGAAAGAAGCTTTCTGAGAAACTGCTTAGTGTTCTGTTAATTCACCTCACAGAGTTACATCTGTATTTCGTGGATCTCTTTGCTAGCCTTATTTCTGTAGAATCTGAGAACAGATATTTCGGATCCATTTGAAGACTATAGGGCCAAAGGAAATATCCTCCGATAACAAAGAGAAAGAAGCTTTATGAGAAACTTCGTTGTGTTCTGTGAAATTATCTCACAGAGTTACAGCTTTCCCCTCAAGGAGCCTTTCGCTAAGACAGTTCTTGTGGAAATCGTAAAGTGATATCTGGAAGCCCATAGAGGGCTATGGTGAAAAAGGAAATAAACTCAGTTGAAATCTGGAAAGAAGCTTTCTGAGAAACTGCTTAGTGTTCTGTTAATTCACCTCACAGAGTTACATCTGTGTTTCGTGGATCTCTTTGCTAGCCTTATTTCTGAAGAAACTGAGAACAGATATTTCGGATCCCTTTGAAGACTATAGGGCCAAAGGAAATATCCTCCGATAACAAAGAGAAAGAAGCTTTCTGAGAAACTTCGTTGTGTTCTGTGAAATCATCTCTCAGAGTTACAGCTGTCCCCTCAAGCAGCCTTTCGCTAAGACAGTTCTTGTGGAATTGGCAAAGTGTTATTTGGAAGCCCATAGAGGGCTATGGTGAAAAAGGAAATATGCTCAGATGAAATCTGGAAAGAAGCTTTCTGAGAAACTGCTTAGTGTTCTGTTAATTCATCTCACAGAGTTACATCTATATTTCGTGGATGACTTTGCTAGCCTTATTTCTGTGGAATCTGAGAACAGATATTTTGGATCCCTTTGAAGACTAAGGGCCAAGGAAATATCCTCCGATAACAAAGAGAAAAAAGCTTTCTGAGAAACTTCGTTGTGTTCTGTGAAATCATCTCACAGAGTTACAGCTTTCCACTCAAGGAGCCTTTCGCTAAGACAGTTCTTGTGGAATTGGCAAAGTGGTGTCTAGAAGCCCATAGAGGGCTATGGTGAAAAAGGAAATATGCTCAGATGAAATCTGGAAAGAAGCTTTCTGAGAAACTGCTTAGTGTTCTGTTAATTCATCTCAGAGAGTTACATCTGTATTTCGTGGATCTCTTTGCTAGCCTTATTTCTGTAGAATCTGAGAACAGATATTTCGGATCCCTTTGAAGACTAAGAGCCAAAGAAATATCCTACGGTAACAAAGAGAAAGAAGCTTTCTGAGAAACTTCGTTGTGTTCTGTGAAATCATCTCACAGAGTTACAGCTTTCCCCTCAAGGAGCCTTTCGCTAAGACAGTTCTTGTGGAATTGGCAAAGTGATATCTGGAAGCCCATAGAGGGCTATGGTGAAAAAGGAAATATCCTCAGATGAAATCTGGAAAGAAGCTTTCTGAGAAACTGCTTAGTGTTCCGTTAATTCATCTCACAGAGTTTCATCTGTATTTCGTGGATCTCTTTGCTAGCCTTATTTCTGTGGAATCTGAGAACAGATATTCCGGATCCCTATGAAGACTATAGGGCCAAAGGAAATATCCTCCGATAACAAAGAGAAAGACGCTTTCTGAGAAACTTCGTTGTGTTCTGTGAAATAATCTCTCAGAGTTACAGCTGTCCCCTCAAGCAGCCTTTCGCTAAGACAGTTCTTGTGGAATTGGCAAAGTGATATTTGTAAGCCCTTAGAGGGCTATGGTGAAAAAGGAAATATGCTCAGATGAAATATGGAAAGAAGCTTTCTGAGAAACTGCTTAGTGTTCTGTTAATTCATCTCTCAGAGTTGCATCTGTATTTCGTGGATGTCTTTCCTAGCCTTATTTCTGTGGAATCTGAGAACAGATATTTCGTATCCCTATGAAGACTATAGGGCCAAAGGAAATATCCTCCGATAACAAAGAGAAAGAAGCTTTATGAGAAACTACGTTGTGTTCTGTGAAATCATCTCACAGAGTTACAGCTTTCCCCTCAAGGAGCCTTTCGCTAAGACAGTTCATGTGGAATTGGCAAAGTGATATCTAGAAGCCCATAGAGGGCTATGGTGAAAAAGGAAATATCCTCAGATGAAATCTGGAAAGAAGCTTTCTGAGAAACTGCTTAGTGTTCTGTTAATTCACCTCACAGAGTTACATCTGTATTTCGTGGATCTCTTTGCTAGCCTTATTTCTGTAGAATCTGAGAACAGATATTTCAGATCCCTTTGAAGACTATAGGGCCAAAGGAAATATCCTCCGATAACAAAGAGAAAGAATCTTTCTGAGAAACTTCTTTGTGTTCTGTGAAATAATCTCACAGAGTTACAGCTTTCCCCTCAAGGAGCCTTTCGCTAAGACAGTGCATGTGGAATTGGCAAAGTGATATTTGGAAGCCCATATAGGGCTATGGTGAAAAAGGAAATATCCTCAGATGAAATCTGGAAAGAAGCTTTCTGAGAAACTGCTTAGTGTTCTGTTAATTCATCTCACAGAGTTACATCTGTATTTCGTGGATCTCTTTGCTAGCCTTATTTCTGTGGAATCTGAGAACAGATATTTCGGATCCCTTTGAAGACTATAGGGCCAAAGGAAATATCCTCCGATAACAAAGAGAAAGAAGCTTTCTGAGAAACTTCGTTGTGTTCTGTGAAATCATCTCACAGAGTTACAGCTTTCCCCTCAAGGAGCCTTTCGCTAAGACAGTTCTTGTGGAATTGGCAAAGTGATATTTGGAAACCCATAGAGGGCTATGGTGAAAAAGGAAATATCCTCAGATGAAATCTGGAAAGAAGCTTTCTGAGAAACTGCTTAGTGATCTGTTAATTCACCTCACAGAGTTACATCTGTGTTTCGTGGATCTCTTTGCTAGCCTTATTTCTGTAGAATCTGAGAACAGATATTTCGGTTCCCTTTGAAGACTATAGGGCCAAAGGAAATATCCTCCGATAACAAAGAGAAAGAAGCTTTCTGAGAAACTGCTTAGTGTTCTGTTAATTCAACTCACAGAGTTACATCTGTATTTCGTGGATCTCTTTGCTAGCCTCATTTCTGTAGAATCTGAGAACAAATATTTCGGATCCCTTTGAAGACTAAGGGCCAAGAAATATCCTCCGATAACAAAGAGAAAGAAGATTTCTGAGAAAATTCGTTGTGTTCTGTGAAATCATCTCACAGAGTTGCAGCTTTCCCCTCAAGGAGCCTTTCGCAAAGACAGTTCTTGTGGAATTGGTAAAGTGATATCTGGAATCCCATAGAGGGCTATGGTGAAAAAGGAAATATACTCAGATGAAATCTGAAAAGAAGCTTTCCGAGAAACTGCTTAGTGTTCTGTTAATTCATCTCACAGAGTTACATTTGTATTTCGTGGATCTCTTTGCTAGCCTTATTTCTGTGGAATCTGAGAACAGATATTTCGGATCCCTTTGAACACTATAGGGCCAAAGGAAATATCCTCCGGTAACAAAGAGAAAGAAAGTTTCTGAGAAACTTCTTTGTGTTCTGTGAAATCATCTCACAGAGTTACAGCTTTCCCCTCAAGGAGCCTTTCGCTAAGACAGTTCTTGTGGAATTGGCAAAGTGATATTTGGAAGCCCATAGAGGGCTGTAGTGAAAAAGGAAATATCCTCAGATGAAATCTGGAAAGAAGCTATCTGAGAAACTGCTTAGTGTTCTGTTAATTCACCTCACAGAGTTACATCTGTACTTCGTGGATATCTTTACTAGCCTTATTTCTGTAGAATCTGAGAACATATATTTCGGATCCGTTTGAAGACTATAGGACCAAAGGAAATATCCTCCGATAACAAAGAGAAAGAAGCTTTCTGAGAAACTTCTTTGTGTTCTGTGAAATCATCTCACAGAGTTACAGCTTTCCCCTCAAGGAGCTTTTCGCAAAGACAGTTCATGTGGAATTGGCAAAGTGATATTTGGAAGCCCATAGAGGGCTATGGTGAAAAAGGAAATATCCTCAGATGAAATCTGGAAAGAAGCTTTCTGAGAAACTGCTTAGTTTTCTGTTAATTCAACTCACAGAGTTACATTTGTATTTCGTGGATCTCCTTGCTAGCCTTATTTCTGTAGAATCTGAGAACAGATATTTCGGAACCCTTTGAAGACTAAGGGCCAAAGAAATATCCTCCGATAACAAAGAGAAAGAAGCTTTCTGAGAAACTTCGTTGTGTTCTGTGAAATCATCTCACAGAGTTGCAGCTTTCCCCTCAAGGAGCCTTTCGCTAAGACAGTTCTTGTGGAATTGGCAAAGTGATATCTGGAAGCCCATAGAGGGCTATGGTGAAAAAGATAATATCCTCAGATGAAATCTGGAAAGAAGCTTTGTGAGAAACTGCTTAGTGTTCCGTTAATTCATCTCACAGAGTTACATCTGTATTTCGTGGATCTCTTTGCTAGCCTTATTTCTGTGGAATCTGAGAACAGATATTTCGGATCCCTATGAAGACTAGAGGGCCAAAGGAAATATCCTCCAATAACAAAGAGAAAGAAGCTTTATGAGAAACTTCGTTGTGTTCTGTGAAATCATCTCACAGAGTTACAGCTTTCCCCTCAAGGAGCCTTTCGCTAAGACACTTCTTGTGGAATTGGCAAAGTGATATTTGGAAGCCCATAGAGGGCTATGGTGAAAAAGGAAATATCCTCAGATGAAATCTGGAAAGAAGCTTTCTGAGAAACTGCTTTGTGTTCTGTTAATTCAACTCACAGAGTTACATCTGTATTTCGTGGATGTCTTTGCTAGCCTTATTTCTGTGGAATCTGAGAACAGATATTTCGGATCCCCATGAAGACTATAGGGCCAAAGGAAATATCTTCTGATAACAAAGAGAAAGAAGCTTTCTGAGAAACTTCGTTGTGTTCTGTGAAATCATCTCACAGAGTTACAGCTTTCCCCTCAAGGAGCCTTTCGCTAAAACAGTTCTTGTGGAATTGGCAAAGTGATATTTGGAAACCCATAGAGGGCTATGGTGAAAAAGGAAATATCCTCAGATGAAATCTGGAAAGAAGCTTTCTGAGAAACTGCTTAGTGTTCTGTTAATTCACCTCACAGAGTTACATCTGTATTTCGTGGATCTCTTTACTAGCCTTATTTCTGTAGAATCTGAGAACAGATATTTCGGATCCCTTTGAAGACTATAGGGCCAAAGGAAATATCCTCCGATAACAAAGAGAAAGAAGCTTTCTGAGAAACTGCTTAGTGTTCTGTTAATTCAACTCACAGAGTTACATCTGTATTTCGTGGATCTCTTTGCTAGCCTTATTTCTGTAGAATCTGAGAACAAATATTTCGGATCCCTTTGAAGACTAAGGGCCAAGAAATATCCTCCGATAACAAAGAGAAAGAAGCTTTCTGAGAAAATTCGTTGTGTTCTGTGAAATCATCTCACAGAGTTGCAGCTTTCCCCTCAAGGAGCCTTTCGCAAAGACAGTTCTTGTGGAATTGGTAAAGTGATATCTGGAATCCCATAGAGGGCTATGGTGAAAAAGGAAATATACTCAGATGAAATCTGAAAAGAAGCTTTCCGAGAAACTGCTTAGTGTTCTGTTAATTCATCTCACAGAGTTACATTTGTATTTCGTGGATCTCTTTGCTAGCCTTTTTTCTGTTGAATCTGAGAACAGATATTTCGGATCCCTTTGAACACTATAGGGCCAAAGGAAATATCCTCCGGTAACAAAGAGAAAGAAAGTTTCTGAGAAACTTCTTTGTGTTCTGTGAAATCATCTCACAGAGTTACAGCTTTCCCCTCAAGGAGCCTTTCGCTAAGACAGTTCTTGTGGAATTGGCAAAGTGATATTTGGAAGCCCATAGAGGGCTATAGTGAAAAAGGAAATATCCTCAGATGAAATCTGGAAAGAAGCTATCTGAGAAACTGCTTAGTGTTCTGTTAATTCACCTCACAGAGTTACATCTGTATTTCGTGGATCTCTTTACTAGCCTTATTTCTGTAGAATCTGAGAACATATATTTCGGATCCCTTTGAAGACTATTGGGCCAAAGGAAATATCCTCCGATAACAAAGAGAAAGAAGCTTTCTGAGAAACTTCTTTGTGTTCTGTGAAATCATCTCACAGAGTTACAGCTTTCCCCTCAAGGAGCTTTTCGCAAAGACAGTTCATGTGGAATTGGCAAAGTGATATTTGGAAGCCCATAGAGGGCTATGGTGAAAAAGGAAATATCCTCAGATGAAATCTGGAAAGAAGCTTTCTGAGAAACTGCTTAGTTTTCTGTAATTCAACTCACAGAGTTACATCTGTATTTCGTGGATCTTCTTGCTAGCCTTATTTCTGTAGAATCTGAGAACAGATATTTCGGATCCCTTTGAAGACTAAGGGCCAAAGAAATATCCTCCGATAACAAAGAGAAAGAAGCTTTCTGAGAAACTTCGTTGTGTTCTGTGAAATCATCTCACAGAGTTGCAGCTTTCCCCTCAAGGAGCCTTTCGCTAAGACAGTTCTTGTGGAATTGGCAAAGTGATATCTGGAAGCCCATAGAGGGCTATGGTGAAAAAGATAATATCCTCAGATGAAATCTGGAAAGAAGCTTTCTGAGAATCTGCTTAGTGTTCCGTTAATTCATCTCACAGAGTTACATCTGTATTTCGTGGATCTCTTTGCTAGCCTTATTTCTGTGGAATCTGAGAACAGATATTTCGGATCCCTATGAAGACTAGAGGGCCAAAGGAAATATCCTCCAATAACAAAGAGAAAGAAGCTTTATGAGAAACTTCGTTGTGTTCTGTGAAATCATCTCACAGAGTTACAGCTTTCCCCTCAAGGAGCCTTTCGCTACGACAGTTCTTGTGGAATAGGCAAAGTGATATCTGGAAGCCCATAGAGGGCTATGGTGATAAAGGAAATATCCTCAGATGAAATCTGTAAAGAAGCTTTCTGAGAATCTCCTTAGTGTTCCGTTAATTCATCTCACAGAGTTACATCTGTATTTCGTGGATCTCTTTGCTAGCCTTATTTATGTAGAATCTGAGAACAGATATTTCGGATCACTTTCAAGACTATAGGGCCAGAGGAAATATCCTCCGATAACAAAGAGAAAGACGCTTTCTGAGAAATTTCTTTGTGTTCTGTGAAATCATCTCACAGAGTTACAGCTTTCCCCTCAAGGAGCCTTTTGCTAAGACATTTCATGTGGAATTGGCAAAGTGATATTTGGAAGCCCTTAGAGGGCTATGGTGAAAAAGGAAATATCCTCAGATGAAATCTGGAAAGAAGATTTCTGAGAAACTGCTTAGTGTTCTGTTAATTCATCTCACAGGGTTACATCTGTATTTCGTGAATATCTTTGCTAGCCTTATTTCTGTTGAATCTGAGAACAGATATTTCGGATCCCTTGGAACACACTAGGGCCAAAGGAAATAACCTCCGATAACAAAGAGAAAGAAGCTTTCTGAGAAATTTCTTTGTGTTCTGTGAAATAATCTCACAGAGTTACAGCTTTCCCCTCAAGGAGCCTTTCGCTAAGACAGTTCTGTGGAATTGGCAAAGTGATATTTGGAAGCCCGTAGAGGGCTATGGTGAAAAAGGAAATATCCTCAGATGAAATCTGGAAAGAAGCTTTCTGAGAAACTGCTTAGTGTTCTGTTAATTCATCTCACAGAGTTACATCTGTATTTCGTGGATCTCTTGGCTACCCTTATTTCTGTGGAATCTGAGAACAGATATTTCGGATTCCTTTGAAGACTATAGGGCCAAAGGAAATATCCTCCGATAACAAAGAGAAAGAAGCTTTCTGAGAAACTTCGTTGTGTTCTGTGAAATCATCTCACAGAGTTACAGCTTTCCCCTCAAGGAGCCTTTCGCTAAGACAGTTCATGTGGAATTGGCAATGTGATATTTTGAAGCCCATAGAGGGCTATGGTGAAAAAGGAAATATCCTCAGATGAAATCTGGAAAGAAGCTTTCTGAGAAACTGCTTAGTGTTCTGTTAATTCACCTCACAGAGTTACATCTGTATTTCGTGGATCTCTTTGCTAGCCTTATTTCTGTAGAATCTGAGAACAGATATTTCGGATCCCTTTGAAGACTATAGGGCCAAAGGAAATATCCTCCGATAACAAAGAGAAAGAAGCTTTCTGAGAAACTTCGTTGTGTTCCGTGAAATCATCTCACAGAGTTACAGCTTTCCCCTCAAGGAGACTTTCGCTAAGACAGTACTTGTGGAATTGGCAAAGTGATATTTGGAAGCCCATAGAGGGCTATGGTGAAAAAGGAAATATCCTCAGATGAAATCTGGAAAGAAGCTTTCTGAGAAACTGCTTAGTGTTCTGATAATTCACCTCACAGAGTTACATCTGTATTTCGTTGATCTCTTTGCTAGCCTTATTTCTGTAGAATCTGAGAACAGATATTTCGGATCCCTTTGAAGACTAAGGGCCAAAGAAATATCCTCCGGTAACAAAGAGAAAGAAGCTTTCTGAGAAACTTCGTTGTGTTCTGTGAAATCATCTCACAGAGTTACAGCTTTCCCCTCAAGGAGCCTTTCGCTAAGACAGTTCTTGTGGAATTGGCAAAGTGATATCTGGAAGCCCATAGAGGGCTATGGTGAAAAAGGAAATATCCTCAGATGAAATCTGGAAAGAAGCTTTCTGAGAAACTGCTTCGTGTTCCGTTAATTCATCTCACAGAGTTACATCTGTATTTCGTGGATCTCTTTGCTAGCCTTATTTCTGTGGAATCTGAGAACAGATATTTCGGATCCCTATGAAGACTATAGGGCCAAAGGAAATATCCTCCGATAACAAAGAGAAAGACGCTTTCTGAGAAACTTCGTTGTGTTCTGTGAAATAATCTCTCAGAGTTACAGCTGTCCCCTCAAGCAGCCTTTCGCTAAGACAGTTCTTCTGGAATTGGCAAAGTGATATTTGTAAGCCCTTAGAGGGCTGTGGTGAAAAAGGAAATATGCTCAGATGAAATATGGAAAGAAGCGTTCTGAGAAACTGCTTAGTGTTCTGTTAATTCATCTCACAGAGTTACATCTGTATTTCGTGGATGTATTTGCTAGCCTTATTTCTGTGGAATCTGAGAACAGATATTTCGGATCCCTTTGAAGACTAAAGGGCCAAAGGAAATATCCTCCGATAACAAAGAGAAAGAAGCTTTCTGAGAAACTTCGTTGTGTTCTGTGAAATCATCTCACAGAGTTACAGCTTTCCCCTCAAGGAGCCTTTCGCTAAGACAGTTCTTGTGGAATTGGCAAAGTGATATTTGGAAGCCTATAGAGGGCTACGGTGAAAAAGGAAATATCCTCAGATGAAATCTGGAAAGAAGCTTTCTGAGAAACTGCTTAGTGTTCTGTTAATTCACCTCACAGAGTTACATCTGTATTTCTTGGATCTCTTTGCTAGCCTTATTTCTGTAGAATCTGAGAACAGATATTTCGGATCCCTTTGAAGACTAAGGGCCAAAGAAATATCCTCCGATAACAAAGAGAAAGAAGCTTTCTGAGAAACTTCGTTGTGTTCTGTGAAATCATCTCACAGAGTTGCAGCTTTCCCCTCAAGGAGCCTTTCGCTAAGACAGTTCTTGTGGAATTGGCAAAGTGATATCTGGAAGCCCATAGAGGGCTATGTTGAAAAAGGAAATATCCTCAGATGAAATCTGGAAAGAAGCTTTCTGAGAAACTGCTTAGTGTTCTGTTAATTCATCTCACAGAGTTACATCTGTATTTCGTGGATCTCTTTGCTAGCCTTATTTCTGTGGAATCTGAGAACAGATATTTCGGATCCCTATGAAGACTATAGGGCCAAAGGAATTATCCTCCGATAACAAAGAGAAAGAAGCTTTCTGAGAAACTTCATTGTGTTCTGTGAAATCATCTCACAGAGTTACAGCTTTCCCCTCAAGGAGCCTTTCGCTAAGACAGTTCATGTGGAATTGGCAAAGTGATATTTGGAAGCCCATAGAGGGCTATGGTGAAAAAGGAAATATCCTCAGATGAAATCTTGAAAGAAGCTTTCTGAGAAACTGGTTAGTGTTCTGTTAATTCAGCTCACAGAGTTACATCTGTATTTCGTGGATCTCTATGCTAGCCTTATTTCTGTAGAATCTGAGAACAGATATTTCGGATTCCCATGAAGACTAAGGGCCAAAGAAATATCCTCCGATAACAAAGAGCAAGAAGCTTTCTGAGAAACTTCGTTGTGTTCTGTGAAATCATCTCACAGAGTTACAGCTTTCGCCTCAAGTAGCCTTTCGCTAAGACACTTCTTGTGGAATTGGTAAAGTGATATCTGGAAGCCCATAGAGGGCTATGGTGAAAAAGGAAATATCCTCAGTTGAAATCTGGAAAGAAGCTTTCTGAGAAACTGCTTAGTGTTCTGTTAATTCAACTCACAGAGTTACATCTGTATTTCGTGGATCTCTTTGCTAGCCTTATTTCTGTAGAATCTGAGAACAGATATTTCGGATCCCTTTGAAGACTATAGGGCCAAAGGAAATATCCTCCGATAACAAAGATAAAGAAGCTTTCTGAGAAACTTCGTTGTGTTCTGTGAAATCATCTCTCAGAGTTACAGCTGTCCCCTCAAGCAGCCATTCGCTAAGACAGTTCTTGTGGAATTGGCAAAGTGATATTTGGAAGCCCATAGAGGGCTATGGTGAAAAAGGAAATATCCTCAGATGAAATCTGGAAAGAAGCTTTCTGAGAAACTGCTTAGTGTTCTGTTAATTCATCTCACAGAGTAACATCTGTATTTCGTGGATCTCCTTGCTAGCCTTATTTCTGTGGAATCTGAGAACAGATATTTCGGATCCCTTTGAAGACTATAAGGCCAAAGGTAATATCCTCCGATAACAAAGAGAAAGACGCTTTCTGAGAAACTTCGTTGTGTTCTGTGAAATCATCGCTCAGAGTTACAGCTGTCCCCTCAAGCAGCCTTTCGCTAAGACAGTTCTTGTGGAATGGGTAAAGTGATATCTGGAATCCCATAGAGGGCTATGGTGAAAAAGGAAATATGCTCAGATGAAATCTGGAAAGAAGCTTTCTGAGAAACTGCTTAGTGTTCTGTTAATTCATCTCACAGAGTTACATCTGTATTTCGTGGATGACTTTGCTAGCCTTATTTCTGTGGAATCTGAGAACAGATATTTCGGATCCCTTTCAAGACTATAGGGCCAAAGGAAATATCCTCCGATAACAAAGAGAAAGAAGCTTTCTGAGAATCTTCTTTGTGTTCTGTGAAATAATCTCACAAAGTTACAGCTTTCCCCTCAAGGAGCCTTTCGCTAAGACAGTTCATGTGGAATTGGCAAAGTGATATTTGGAAGCCCATAGAGGGCTATGGTGAAAAAGGAAATATCCTCAGATGAAATCTGGAAAGATGCTTTCTGAGAAACGGCTTAGTGTTCTGTTAATTCAACTCACAGAGTTACATCTGTATTTCGTGGATCTCTTTGCTAGCCTTATTTCTGTAGAATCTGAAAACAGATATTTCGGATCCTTTTGAAGACTAAGGGCCAAAGAAATATCCTCCGATAACAAAGAGCAAGAAGCTTTCTGAGAAACTTCGTTGTGTTCTGTGAAATCATCTCACAGAGTTGCAGCTTTCCCCTCAAGGAGCCTTTCGCTAAGACAGTTCTTGTGGAATTGGCAAAGTGATATCTGGAAGCCCATAGAGGGCTATGGTGAAAAAAGAATTATCCTCAGATGAAATCTGGAAAGAAGCTTTGTGAGAAACTGCTTAGTGTTCCGTTAATTCATCTCACAGAGTTACATCTGTATTTCGTGGATCTCTTTGCTAGCCTTATTTCTGTGGAATCTGAGAACAGATATTTCGGATCCCTATGAAGACTATAGGGCCAAAGGAAAAATCCTCCGATAACAGAGAGAAAGAAGCTTTCTGAGAAACTTCGTTGTGTTCTGTGAAATCATCTCACAGAGTTACAGCTACCCCTCAAGGAGCCTTTCGCTAAGTCAGTTCTTGTGGAATTGGCAAAGTGATACTTGGAAGCCCATAGAGGGCTACGGTGAAAAAGGAAATATCCTCAGATGAAATCTGGAAAGAATTTTCTGAGAAACTGCTTAGTGTTCTGTTAATTCGTCTCATAGAGTTACATCTGTATTTCATGGAGGTCTTTGCTAGCCTTATTTCTGTGGAATCTGAGAACAGATATTTCGGTTCCCTATGAAGACTATAGGGCCAAAGGGAATATCCTCCGATAACAAAAAGAAAGAAGCTTTTTGATAAACTTCGTTGTGTTCTGTGAAATCATCTCACAGAGTTACAGCTTTCCCCTCAAGGAGACTTTCGCTAAGACAGTTATTGTGGAATTGGTAAAGTGATATCTGGAAGCCCATAGAGGGCTATGGTGAAAAATTAAATATCCTCAGTTGAAATCTGGAAAGAAGCTTTCTGAGAATCTGCTTAGTGTTCTGTTAATTCACCTCACAGAGTTACATCTGTATTTCGTGGATCTCTTTGCTAGCCTTATTTCTGTAGAATCTGAGAACAGATATTTCGGATCCTTTTAAAGACTATAGGGCCAAAGGAAATATCCTCCGATAACAAAGAGAAAGAAGTTTTATGAGAAACTTCGTTGTGTTCTGTGAAATCATCTCACAGAGTTACAGCTTTCCCCTCAAGGAGCCTTTCGCTAAGACAGTTCTTGTGGAATTGGTGAAGTGATATCTGGAAGCCCTTAGAGGGCTATGGTGAAAAAGGAAATATCCTCAGTTGAAATCTGGAAAGAAGCTTTCTGAGAAACTGCTTAGTGTTCTGTTACATCACCTCAGAGAGTTACATCTGTATTTCGTGGATCTCTTTGCTAGCCTTATTTCTGTAGAATCTGAGAACAGATATTTCGGATCCCTGTGAAGACTATAGGGCCAAAGGAAATATCCTCCGATAACAAAGAGAAAGAAGCTTTCTGAGAAACTTCGTTGTGTTCTGTGAAATCATCTCTCAGAGTTACAGCTGTCCCCTCAAGGAGACTTTCGCTAAGACAGTTCTTGTGGAATTGGCAAAGTGATATTTGGAAGCCCATAGAGGGCTATGGTGAAAAAGGAAATATACTCAGATGAAATCTGGAAAGAAGCTTTCTGAGAAACTGCTTAGTGTTCTGTTAATTCATCTCACAGTGTTACATCTGTATTTCGTGGATCTCCTCGCTAGCCTTATTTCTGTGGAATCTGACAACAGATATTTCGGATCCCTTTGAAGACTATAGGGCCAAAGGAAATATCCTCCGATAACAAAGAGAAAGACGCTTTCTGAGAAACTTCGTTGTGTTCTGTGAAATCATCTCTCAGAGTTACAGCTGTCCCGTCAAGGGGCCTTTCGCTAAGACAGTTCTTGTGGAATTGGCAAAGTGATATTTGGAAGCCCATAGAGGGCTATGGTGAAAAAGGAAATATCCTCAGATGAAATCTGGAAAGAAGCTTTCTGAGAAACTGCTTAGTGTTCTGTTAATTCACCTCACAGAGTTACATCTGTATTTCGTGGATCTCTTTGCTAGCCTTATTTCTGTAGAATCTGAGAACAGATATTTTGGATCCCTTTCAAGACTATAGGGCCAAAGGAAATATCCTCCGATAACAAAGAGAAAGAAGCTTTCTGAGAAACTTCTTTGTGTTCTGTGAAATCATCTCACAGAGTTACAGCTTTCCCCTCAAGGAGCCTTTTGCTAAGACAGTTCATGTGGAATTGGCAAAGTGATATTTCGAAGCCCATAGAGGGCTATGGTGAAAAAGGAAATATCCTCAGATGAAATCTGGAAAAAAGATTTCTGAGAAACTGCTTAGTGTTCTGTTAATTCATCTCACAGAGTTTCATCTGTATTTCGTGAATCTCTGTGCTAGCCTTATTTCTGTTGAATCTGAGAACAGATATTTCGGATCCCTTGGAACACTCTAGGGCCAAAGGAAATAACCTCCGATAACAAAGAGAAAGAAGCTTTCTGAGAAACTTCGTTGTGTTCTGTGAAATCATCTCACAGAGTTGCAGCTTTCCCCTCAAGGAGCCTTTCGCTAAGACAGTTTTTGTGGAATTGGCAAAGTGATATCTGGAAGCCCATAGAGGGCTATGGTGAAAAAGGAAATATCCTCAGATGAAATCTGGAAAGAAGCTTTTTGAGAAACTGCTTAGTGTTCCGTTAATTCATCTCACAGAGTTACATCTGTATTTCGTGGATCTCTTTGCTAGCCTTATTTCTGTGGAATCTGAGAACAGATATTTCGGATACCTATGAAGACTATAGGGCCAAAGGAAATATCCTCCGATAACAAAGAGAAAGAAGCTTTATGAGAAACTTCGTTGTGTTCTGTGATATCATCTCACAGAGTTACAGCTTTCCCCTCAAGGAGCCTTTCGCTAAGACAGTTCTTGTGGAATTGGCAAAGTGATATCTGGAAGCCCATAGAGGGCTATGGTGAAAAAGGAAATATCCTCAGATGAAATCTGGAAAGAAGCTTTCTGAGAAACTGCTTAGTGTTCTGTTAATTCACCTCACAGAGTTACATCTGTATTTCGTGGATCTCTTTGCTAGCCTTATTTCTGTAGAATCTGAGAACAGATATTTCGGATCCCTTTGAAGACTATAGGGCCAAAGGAAATATCCTCCGATAACAAAGAGAAAGAAGCTTTCTGAGAAACTTCGTTGTGTTCTGTGAAATCATCTCACAGAGTTGCAGCTTTCCACTCAAGGAGCCTTTCGCTAAGACAGTTCTTGTGGAATTGGCAAAGTGATATCTGGAAGCCCATAGAGGGCTATGGTGAAAAAGGAAATATCCTCAGATGAAATCTGGAAAGAAGCTTTCTGAGAAACTGCTTAGTGTTCTGTTAATTCACCTCACAGAGTTACATCTGTATTTCGTGGATCTCTTTGCTAGCCTTATTTCTGTAGAATCTGAGAACAGATATTTCGGATCCCTTTGAAGACTATAGGGCCAAAGGAAATATCCTCCGATAACAAAGAGAAAGAAGCTTTCTGAGAAACTTCGTTGTGTTCTGGGAAATCATCTCACAGAGTTACAGCTTTCCCCTCAAGGAGCCTTTCACTAAGACAGTTCTTGTGGAATTGGCAAAGTGATATTTGGAAGCCCATAGAGGGCTATGGTGAAAAAGGAAATATCCTCAGATGAAATCTGGAAAGAAGCTTTCTGAGAAACTGCTTAGTGTTCTGTTAATTCATCTCACAGAGTTACATCTGTATTTCGTGGATCTCCTTCCTAGCCTTATTTCTGTGGAATCTGAGAACAGATATTTCGGATCCCTTCGAAGACTATAGGGCCAAAGGAAATATCCTCCGATAACTGAGAGAAAGACGCTTTTTGAGAAACCTCGTTGTGTTCTGTGAAATCATCTCTCAGAGTTACAGCTTTCCCCTCAAGGAGCCTTTCGCTAAGACAGTTCTTGTGGAATTGGCAAAGTGATATTTAGAAGCCCATAGAGGGCTACGTTGAAAAAGGAAATATCCTCAGATGAAATCTGGAAAGAAGCTTTCTGAGAAACTGCTTAGTGTTCTGTTAATTCATCTCACAGAGTTACATCTGTATTTCGTGGATGTCTTTGCTAGCCTTATTTCTGTGGAATGTGAGAACAGATATTTCGGATCCCTTTGAAGACTATAGGGCCAAAGGAAATATCCTCCGATAACAAAGAGAAAGAAGATTTCTGAAAAACCTCGTTGTGTTCTGTGAAATCATCTCACGGAATTACAGCTTTCCCCTCAAGGAGCCTTTCGCTAAGACAGTTCTTGTGGAATTGGCAAAGTGATACTTGGAAGCCCATAGAGGGCTACGGTGAAAAAGGAAATATCCTCAGATGAAATCTGGAAAAAATTTTCTGAGAAACTGCATAGTGTTCTGCTAATTCGTCTCATAGAGTTACATCTGTATTTCATGGATGTCTTTGCTAGCCTTATTTCTGTGGAATCTGAGAACAGATATTTCGGATCCCTATGAAGACTATAGGGCCAAAGGAAATATCCTCCGATAACAAAGAGCAAGAAGCTTTCTGAGAAACTTCGTTGTGTTCTGTGAAATCATCTCACAGAGTTACAGCTTTCGCCTCAAGTAGCCTTTCGCTAAGACACTTCTTGTGGAATTGGTAAAGTGATATCTGGAAGCCCATAGAGGGCTATGGTGAAAAAGGAAATATCCTCAGTTGAAATCTGGAAAGAAGCTTTCTGAGAAACTGCTTAGTGTTCTCTTAATTCACCTCACAGAGTTACATCTGTATTTCGTGGATCTCTTTGCTAGCCTTATTTCTGTAGAATCTGAGAACAGATATTTCGGATCCCTTTAAAGACTATAGGGCCAAAGGAAATATCCTCCGATAACAAAGAGAAAGAAGCTTTATGAGAAACTTCGTTGTGTTCTGTGAAATCTTCTCACAGAGTTACAGCTTTCCCCTCAAGGAGCCTTTCGCTAAGACAGATCTTGTGGAATTGGTAAAGTGATATCTGGAAGCCGATAGACTGCTATGGTGAAAAAGGAAATATCCTCAGTTGAAATCTGGAAAGAAGCTTTCTGAGAAACTGCTTAGTGTTCTGTTAATTCAACTCACAGAGTTACATCTGTATTTCGTGGATCTCTTTGCTAGCCTTATTTCTGTAGAATCTGAGAACAGATATTTCGGATCCCTTTGAAGACTATAGGGCCAAAGGAAATATCCTCCGATAACAAAGATAAAGAAGCTTTCTGAGAAACTTCGTTGTGTTCTGTGAAATCATCTCTCAGAGTTACAGCTCTCCCCTCAAGCAGCCATTCGCTAAGACAGTTCTTGTGGAATTGGCAAAGTGATATTTGGAAGCCCATAGAGGGCTATGGTGAAAAAGGAAATATCCTCAGATGAAATCTGGAAAGAAGCTTTCTGAGAAACTGCTTAGTGTTCTGTTAATTCATCTCACAGAGTAACATCTGTATTTCGTGGATCTCCTTGCTAGCCTTATTTCTGTGGAATCTGAGAACAGATATTTCGGATCCCTTTGAAGACTATAAGGCCAAAGGTAATATCCTCCGATAACAAAGAGAAAGACGCTTTCTGAGAAACTTCGTTGTGTTCTGTGAAATCATCGCTCAGAGTTACAGCTGTCCCCTCAAGCAGCCTTTCGCTAAGACAGTTCTTGTGGAATGGGTAAAGTGATATCTGGAATCCCATAGAGGGCTATGGTGAAAAAGGAAATATGCTCAGATGAAATCTGGAAAGAAGCTTTCTGAGAAACTGCTTAGTGTTCTGTTAATTCATCTCACAGAGTTACATCTGTATTTCGTGGATGACTTTGCTAGCCTTATTTCTGTGGAATCTGAGAACAGATATTTTGGATCCCTTTGAAGACTAAGGGCCAAAGAAATATCCTCCGATGACAAAGAGAAAGAAGCTTTCTGAGAAACTTCGTTGTGTTCTGTGAAATCATCTCTCAGAGTTACAGCTGTCCCCTCAAGCAGCCTTTCGCTAAGACAGTTCATGTGGAATTGGCAAAGTGATATTTGTAAGCCCATAGAGGGCTATGGTGAAAAAGGAAATATCCTCAGATGAAATCTGGAAAGAAGCTTTCTGAGAAACTGCTTAGTGTTCTGTTAATTCACCTCACAGAGTTACATCTGTATTTCGTGGATCTCTTTGCTAGCCTTATTTCTGTGGAATCTGAGAACAGATATTTCGGATCCCTTTCAAGACTATAGGGCCAAAGGAAATATCCTCCGATAACAAAGAGAAAGAAGCTTTCTGAGAATCTTCTTTGTGTTCTGTGAAATAATCTCACAAAGTTACAGCTTTCCCCTCAAGGAGCCTTTCGCTAAGACAGTTCATGTGGAATTGGCAAAGTGATATTTGGAAGCCCATAGAGGGCTATGGTGAAAAAGGAAATATCCTCAGATGAAATCTGGAAAGATGCTTTCTGAGAAACGGCTTAGTGTTCTCTTAATTCAACTCACAGAGTTACATCTGTATTTCGTGGATCTCTTTGCTAGCCTTATTTCTGTAGAATCTGAAAACAGATATTTCGGATCCTTTTGAAGACTAAGGGCCAAAGAAATATCCTCCGATAACAAAGAGCAAGAAGCTTTCTGAGAAACTTCGTTGTGTTCTGTGAAATCATCTCACAGAGTTGCAGCTTTCCCCTCAAGGAGCCTTTCGCTAAGACAGTTCTTGTGGAATTGGCAAAGTGATATCTGGAAGCCCATAGAGGGCTATGGTGAAAAAAGAATTATCCTCAGATGAAATCTGGAAAGAAGCTTTCTAAGAAACTGCTTAGTGTTCCGTTAATTCATCTCACAGAGTTACATCTGTATTTCGTGGATCTCTTTGCTAGCCTTATTTCTGTGGAATCTGAGAACAGATATTTCGGATCCCTATGAAGACTATAGGGCCAAAGGAAAAATCCTCCGATAACAGAGAGAAAGAAGCTTTCTGAGAAACTTCGTTGTGTTCTGTGAAATCATCTCACAGAGTTACAGCTACCCCTCAAGGAGCCTTTCGCTAAGTCAGTTCTTGTGGAATTGGCAAAGTGATACTTGGAAGCCCATAGAGGGCTACGGTGAAAAAGGAAATATCCTCAGATGAAATCTGGAAAGAATTTTCTGAGAAACTGCTTAGTGTTCTGTTAATTCGTCTCATAGAGTTACATCTGTATTTCATGGATGTCTTTGCTAGCCTTATTTCTGTGGAATCTGAGAACAGATATTTCGGTTCCCTATGAAGACTATAGGGCCAAAGGGAATATCCTCCGATAACAAAAAGAAAGAAGCTTTTTGATAAACTTCGTTGTGTTCTGTGAAATCATCTCACAGAGTTACAGCTTTCCCCTCAAGGAGACTTTCGCTAAGACAGTTCTTGTGGAATTGGCAAAGTGATATTTGGAAGCCCATAGAGGGCTATGGTGAAAAAGGAAATATACTCAGATGAAATCTGGAAAGAAGCTTTCTGAGAAACTGCTTAGTGTTCTGTTAATTCATCTCACAGTGTTACATCTGTATTTCGTGGATCTCCTCGCTAGCCTTATTTCTGTGGAATCTGACAACAGATATTTCGGACCCTTTGAAGACTATAGGGCCAAAGGAAATATCCTCCGATAACAAAGAGAAAGACGCTTTCTGAGAAACTTCGTTGTGTTCTGTGAAATCATCTCTCAGAGTTACAGCTGTCCCGTCAAGGGGCCTTTCGCTAAGACAGTTCTTGTGGAATTGGCAAAGTGATATTTGGAAGCCCATAGAGGGCTATGGTGAAAAAGGAAATATCCTCAGATGAAATCTGGAAAGAAGCTTTCTGAGAAACTGCTTAGTGTTCTGTTAATTCACCTCACAGAGTTACATCTGTATTTCGTGGATCTCTTTGCTAGCCTTATTTCTGTAGAATCTGAGAACAGATATTTTGGATCCCTTTCAAGACTATAGGGCCAAAGGAAATATCCTCCGATAACAAAGAGAAAGAAGCTTTCTGAGAAACTTCTTTGTGTTCTGTGAAATCATCTCACAGAGTTACAGCTTTCCCCTCAAGGAGCCTTTTGCTAAGACAGTTCATGTGGAATTGGCAAAGTGATATTTCGAAGCCCATAGAGGGCTATGGTGAAAAAGGAAATATCCTCAGATGAAATCTGGAAAAAAGATTTCTGAGAAACTGCTTAGTGTTCTGTTAATTCATCTCACAGAGTTTCATCTGTATTTCGTGAATCTCTGTGCTAGCCTTATTTCTGTTGAATCTGAGAACAGATATTTCGGATCCCTTGGAACACTCTAGGGCCAAAGGAAATAACCTCCGATAACAAAGAGAAAGAAGCTTTCTGAGAAACTTCGTTGTGTTCTGTGAAATCATCTCACAGAGTTGCAGCTTTCCCCTCAAGGAGCCTTTCGCTAAGACAGTTTTTGTGGAATTGGCAAAGTGATATCTGGAAGCCCATAGAGGGCTATGGTGAAAAAGGAAATATCCTCAGATGAAATCTGGAAAGAAGCTTTTTGAGAAACTGCTTAGTGTTCCGTTAATTCATCTCACAGAGTTACATCTGTATTTCGTGGATCTCTTTGCTAGCCTTATTTCTGTGGAATCTGAGAACAGATATTTCGGATCCCTATGAAGACTATAGGGCCAAAGGAAATATCCTCCGATAACAAAGAGAAAGAAGCTTTATGAGAAACTTCGTTGTGTTCTGTGATATCATCTCACAGAGTTACAGCTTTCCCCTCAAGGAGCCTTTCGCTAAGACAGTTCTTGTGGAATTGGCAAAGTGATATCTGGAAGCCCATAGAGGGCTATGGTGAAAAAGGAAATATCCTCAGATGAAATCTGGAAAGAAGCTTTCTGAGAAACTGCTTAGTGTTCTGTTAATTCACCTCACAGAGTTACATCTGTATTTCGTGGATCTCTTTGCTAGCCTTATTTCTGTAGAATCTGAGAACAGATATTTCGGATCCCTTTGAAGACTATAGGGCCAAAGGAAATATCCTCCGATAACAAAGAGAAAGAAGCTTTCTGAGAAACTTCGTTGTGTTCTGTGAAATCATCTCACAGAGTTGCAGCTTTCCCCTCAAGGAGCCTTTCGCTAAGACAGTTCTTGTGGAATTGGCAAAGTGATATCTGGAAGCCCATAGAGGGCTATGGTGAAAAAGGAAATATCCTCAGATGAAATCTGGAAAGAAGCTTTCTGAGAAACAGCTTAGTGTTCTGTTAATTCAGCTCACAGAGTTACATCTGTATTTCGTGGATCTCTTTGCTAGCCTTATTTCTGTAGAATCTGAGAACAGATATTTCGGATCCCTTTGAAGACTATAGGGCCAAAGGAAATATCCTCCGATAACAAAGAGAAAGAAGCTTTCTGAGAAACTTCGTTGTGTTCTGGGAAATCATCTCACAGAGTTACAGCTTTCCCCTCAAGGAGCCTTTCACTAAGACAGTTCTTGTGGAATTGGCAAAGTGATATTTGGAAGCCCATAGAGGGCTATGGTGAAAAAGGAAATATCCTCAGATGAAATCTGGAAAGAAGCTTTCTGAGAAACTGCTTAGTGTTCTGTTAATTCATCTCACAGAGTTACATCTGTATTTCGTGGATCTCCTTCCTAGCCTTATTTCTGTGGAATCTGAGAACAGATATTTCGGATCCCTTCGAAGACTATAGGGCCAAAGGAAATATCCTCCGATAACTGAGAGAAAGACGCTTTTTGAGAAACCTCGTTGTGTTCTGTGAAATCATCTCTCAGAGTTACAGCTTTCCCCTCAAGGAGCCTTTCGCTAAGACAGTTCTTGTGGAATTGGCAAAGTGATATTTAGAAACCCATAGAGGGCTACGTTGAAAAAGGAAATATCCTCAGATGAAATCTGGAAAGAAGCTTTCTGAGAAACTGCTTAGTGTTCTGTTAATTCATCTCACAGAGTTACATCTGTATTTCGTGGATGTCTTTGCTAGCCTTATTTCTGTGGAATGTGAGAACAGATATTTCGGATCCCTTTGAAGACTATAGGGCCAAAGGAAATATCCTCCGATAACAAAGAGAAAGAAGATTTCTGAAAAACCTCGTTGTGTTCTGTGAAATCATCTCACGGAATTACAGCTTTCCCCTCAAGGAGCCTTTCGCTAAGACAGTTCTTGTGGAATTGGCAAAGTGATACTTGGAAGCCCATAGAGGGCTACGGTGAAAAAGGAAATATCCTCAGATGAAATCTGGAAAAAATTTTCTGAGAAACTGCATAGTGTTCTGCTAATTCGTCTCATAGAGTTACATCTGTATTTCATGGATGTCTTTGCTAGCCTTATTTCTGTGGAATCTGAGAACAGATATTTCGGATCCCTATGAAGACTATAGGGCCAAAGGAAATATCCTCCGATAACAAAGAGAAAGAAGCTTTATGAGAAACTTCGTTGTGTTCTGTGAAATCATCTCACAGAGTTACAGCTTTCCCCTCAAGGAGCCTTTTGCTAAGACAGTTCTTGTGGAATTGGTAAAGTGATATCTGGAAGCCCATAGAGGGCTATGGTGAAAAAGGAAATATCCTCAGTTGAAATCTGGAAAGAAGCTTTCTGAGAAACTGCTTAGGGTTCTGTTAATTCACCTCACAGAGTTACATCTGTATTTCCTGGATCTCTTTGCTAGCCTTATTTCTGTAGAATCTGAGAACAGATATTTCGGATCCCTTTAAAGACTACAGGGCCAAAGGAAATATCCTCCGATAACAAAGAGAAAGAAGCTTTATGAGAAACTTCGTTGTGTTCTGTGAAATCATCTCACAGAGTTATAGCTTTCCCCTCAAGGAACCTTTCGCTAAGACAGTTCTTGTGGAATTGGTAAAGTGATATCTGGAAGCCCATAGAGGGCTATGGTGAAAAAGGAAATATCCTCAGTTGAAATCTGGAAAGAAGCTTTCTGAGAAACTGGTTTGTGTTCTGTTAATTCATCTCACAGAGTAACATCTGTATTTCGTGGATCTCCTTGCTAGCCTTATTTCTGTGGAATCTGAGAACAGATATTTCGGATCCCTTTGAAGACTATAGGGCCAAAGGTAATATCCTCCGATAACAAAGAGAAAGACGCTTTCTGAGAAACTTCGTTGTGTTCTGTGAAATCATCTCTCAGAGTTACAGCTGTCCCCTCAAGCAGCCTTTCGCTAAGACAGTTCTTGTGGAATTGGTAAAGTGATATCTGGAATCCCATAGAGGGCTATGGTGAAAAAGGAAATATGCTCAGATGAAATCTGGAAAGAAGCTTTCTGAGAAACTGCTTAGTGTTCTGTTAATTCATCTCACAGAGTTACATCTGTATTTCGTGGATGACTTTGCTAGCCTTATTTCTGTGGAATCTGAGAACAGATATTTTGGATCCCTTTGAAGACTAAGGGCCAAAGAAATATCCTCCGATAACAAAGAGAAAGAAGTTTTCTGAGAAACTTCGTTGTGTTCTGTGAAATCATCTCACAGAGTTGCAGCTTTCCCCTCAAGGAGCCTTTCGCTAAGACAGTTCTTGTGGAATTGGCAAAGTGATATCTGGAAGCCCATAGAGGGCTACGGTGAAAAAGGAAATATCCTCAGATGAAATCTGGAAAGAAACTTTCTAAGAAACTGCTTAGTGTTCCGTTAATTCATCTCACAGAGTTACATCTTCGTTTCGTGGATCTCTTTGCTAGCCTTATTTCTGTGGAATCTGAGAACAGATATTTCGGATCCCTATGAAGACTATAGGGCCAAAGGAAATATCCTCCGATAACAGAGAGAAAGAAGCTTTCTGAGAATCTTCGTTGTGTTCTGTGAAATCACCTCACAGAGTTACAGCTTTCCCCTCAAGGAGCCTTTCGCTAAGACAGTTCTTGTGGAATTGGCAAAGTGATATTTGGAAGCCCATAAAGGGCTATGGTGAAAAAGGAAATATACTCAGATGAAATCTGGAAAGAAGCTTTCTGAGAAACTGCTTAGTGTTCTGTTAATTCATCTCACAGTGTTACATCTGTATTTCGTGGATCTCCTCGCTAGCCTTATTTCTGTGGAATCTGACAACACATATTTCGGATCCCTTTGAAGACTATAGGGCCAAAGGAAATATCCTCCGATAACAAAGAGAAAGACGCTTTCTGAGAAACTTCGTTGTGTTCTGTGAAATCATCTCTCAGAGTTACAGCTGTCCCGTCAAGGGGCCTTTCGCTAAGACAGTTCTTGTGGAATTGGCAAAGTGATATTTGGAAGCCCATAGAGGGCTATGGTGAAAAAGGAAATATCCTCAGATGAAATCTGGAAAGAAGCTTTCTGAGAAACTGCTTAGTGTTCTGTTAATTCACCTCACAGAGTTACATCTGTATTTCGTGGATCTCTTTGCTAGCCTTATTTCTGTAGAATCTGAGAACAGATATTTTGGATCCCTTTCAAGACTATAGGGCCAAAGGAAATATCCTCCGATAACAAAGAGAAAGAAGCTTTCTGAGAAACTTCTTTGTGTTCTGTGAAATCATCTCACAGAGTTACAGCTTTCCCCTCAAGGAGCCTTTTGCTAAGACAGTTCATGTGGAATTGGCAAAGTGATATTTGGAAGCCCATAGAGGGCTATGGTGAAAAAGGAAATATCCTCAGATGAAATCTGGAAAAAAGATTTCTGAGAAACTGCTTAGTGTTCTGTTAATTCATCTCACAGAGTTTCATCTGTATTTCGTGAATCTCTGTGCTAGCCTTATTTCTGTTGAATCTGAGAACAGATATTTCGGATCCCTTGGAACACTCTAGGGCCAAAGGAAATAACCTCCGATAACAAAGAGAAAGAAGCTTTCTGAGAAACTTCGTTGTGTTCTGTGAAATCATCTCACAGAGTTGCAGCTTTCCCCTCAAGGAGCCTTTCGCTAAGACAGTTCTTGTGGAATTGGCAAAGTGATATCTGGAAGCCCATAGAGGGCTATGGTGAAAAAGGAAATATCCTCAGATGAAATCTGGAAAGAAGCTTTTTGAGAAACTGCTTAGTGTTCCGTTAATTCATCTCACAGAGTTACATCTGTATTTCGTGGATCTCTTTGCTAGCCTTATTTCTGTGGAATCTGAGAACAGATATTTCGGATCCCTATGAAGACTATAGGGCCAAAGGAAATATCCTCCGATAACAAAGAGAAAGAAGCTTTATGAGAAACTTCGTTGTGTTCTGTGATATCATCTCACAGAGTTACAGCTTTCCCCTCAAGGAGCCTTTCGCTAAGACAGTTCTTGTGGAATTGGCAAAGTGATATCTGGAAGCCCATAGAGGGCTATGGTGAAAAAGGAAATATCCTCAGATGAAATCTGGAAAGAAGCTTTCTGAGAAACTGCTTAGTGTTCTGTTAATTCACCTCACAGAGTTACATCTGTATTTCGTGGATCTCTTTGCTAGCCTTATTTCTGTAGAATCTGAGAACAGATATTTCGGATCCCTTTGAAGACTATAGGGCCAAAGGAAATATCCTCCGATAACAAAGAGAAAGAAGCTTTCTGAGAAACTTCGTTGTGTTCTGTGAAATCATCTCACAGAGTTACAGCTTTCCCCTCAAGGAGCCTTTCGCTAAGACAGTTCTTGTGGAATTGGCAAAGTGATATCTGGAAGCCCATAGAGGGCTATGGTGAAAAAGGAAATATCCTCAGATGAAATCTGGAAAGAAGCTTTCTGAGAAACAGCTTAGTGTTCTGTTAATTCAGCTCACAGAGTTACATCTGTATTTCGTGGATCTCTTTGCTAGCCTTATTTCTGTAGAATCTGAGAACAGATATTTCGGATCCCTTTGAAGACTATAGGGCCAAAGGAAATATCCTCCGATAACAAAGAGAAAGATGCTTTCTGAGAAACTTCGTTGTGTTCTGGGAAATCATCTCACAGAGTTACAGCTTTCCCCACAAGGAGCCTTTCACTAAGACAGTTCTTGTGGAATTGGTAAAGTGATATTTTGAAGCCCATAGAGGGCTATGGTGAAAAAGGAAATATCCTCAGATGAAATCTGGAAAGAAGCTTTCTGAGAAACTGCTTAGTGTTCCGTTAATTCATCTCACAGAGTTACATCTGTATTTCGTGGATCTCCTTGCTAGCCTTATTTCTGTGGAATCTGAGAACAGATATTTCGGATCCCTTCGAAGACTATAGGGCCAAAGGAAATATCCTCCGATAACTGAGAGAAAGACGCTTTTTGAGAAACCTCGTTGTGTTCTGTGAAATCATCTCTCAGAGTTACAGCTTTCCCCTCAAGGAGCCTTTCGCTAAGACAGTTCTTGTGGAATTGGCAAAGTGATATTTAGAAGCCCATAGAGGGCTATGTTGAAAAAGGAAATATCCTCAGATGAAATCTGGAAAGAAGCTTTCTGAGAAACTGCTTAGTGTTCTGTTAATTCATCTCACAGAGTTACATCTGTATTTCGTGGATGTCTTTGCTAGCCTTATTTCTGTGGAATGTGAGAACAGATATTTCGGATCCCTTTGAAGACTATAGGGCCAAAGGAAATATCCTCCGATAACAAAGAGAAAGAAGCTTTCTGAAAAACCTCGTTGTGTTCTGTGAAATCATCTCACGGAATTACAGCTTTCCCCTCAAGGAGCCTTTCGCTAAGACAGTTCTTGTGGAATTGGCAAAGTGATACTTGGAAGCCCATAGAGGGCTACGGTGAAAAAGGAAATATCCTCAGATGAAATCTGGAAAGAATTTTCTGAGAAACTGCATAGTGTTCTGCTAATTCGTCTCATAGAGTTACATCTGTATTTCATGGATGTCTTTGCTAGCCTTATTTCTGTGGAATCTGAGAACAGATATTTCGGATCCCTATGAAGACTATAGGGCCAAAGGAAATATCCTCCGATAACAAAGAGAAAGAAGCTTTATGAGAAACTTCGTTGTGTTCTGTGAAATCATCTCACAGAGTTACAGCTTTCCCCTCAAGGAGCCTTTTGCTAAGACAGTTCTTGTGGAATTGGTAAAGTGATATTTGGAAGCCCATAGAGGGCTATGGTGAAAAAGGAAATATCCTCAGTTGAAATCTGGAAAGAAGCTTTCTGAGAAACTGCTTAGGGTTCTGTTAATTCACCTCACAGAGTTACATCTGTATTTCGTGGATCTCTTTGCTAGCCTTATTTCTGTAGAATCTGAGAACAGATATTTCGGATCCCTTTAAAGACTATAGGGCCAAAGGAAATATCCTCCGATAACAAAGAGAAAGAAGCTTTATGAGAAACTTCGTTGTGTTCTGTGAAATCATCTCACAGAGTTACAGCTTTCCCCTCAAGGAGCCTTTCGCTAAGACAGTTCTTGTGGAATTGGTAAAGTGATATCTGGAAGCCCATAGAGGGCTATGGTGAAAAAGGAAATATCCTCAGTTGAAATCTGGAAAGAAGCTTTCTGAGAAACTGCTTAGTGTTCTGTTAATTCTCCTCACAGAGTTACATCTGTATTTCGTGGATGTCTTTGCTAGCCTTATTTCTGTAGAATCTGAGAACAGATATTTCGGATCCCTTTGAAGACTATAGGGCCAAAGGAAATATCCTGCGATAACAAAGATTAAGAAGCTTTCTAAGAAACTTCGTTGTGTTCTGTGAAATCATCTCTCAGAGTTACAGCTGTCCCCTCAAGCAGCCTTTCGCTAAGACAGTTCTTGTGGAATTGGCAAAGTGATATTTGGAAGCCCATAGAGGGCTATGGTGAAAAAGGAAATATCCTCAGATGAAATCTGGAAAGAAGCTTTCTGAGAAACTGCTTAGTGTTCTGTTAATTCATCTCACAGAGTAACATCTGTATTTCTTGGATCTCCTTGCTAGCCTTATTTCTGTGGAATCTGAGAACAGATATTTCGGATCCCTTTGAACACTATAGGGCCAAAGGTAATATCCTCCGATAACAAAGAGAAAGACGCTTTCTGAGAAACTTCGTTGTGTTCTGTGAAATCATCTCTCAGAGTTACAGCTGTCCCCTCAAGCAGCCTTTCGCTAAGACAGTTCTTGTGGAATTGGAAAAGTGATATCTGGAATCCCTTAGAGGGCTATGGTCAAAAGGAAATATGCTCAGATGAAATCTGGAAAGAAGCTTTCTGAGAAACTGCTTAGTGTTCTGTTAATTCATCTCACAGAGTTACATCTGTATTTCGTGGATCTCTTTGCTAGCCTTATTTCTGTGGAATCTGAGAACAGATATTTCGGATCCCTTTGAAGACTAAGGGCCAAAGAAATATCCTCCGATAACAAAGAGAAAGAAGCTTTCTGAGAAACTTCGTTGTGTTCTGTGAAATCATCTCACAGAGTTGCAGCTTTCCCCTCAAGGAGCCTTTCGCTAAGACAGTTCTTGTGGAATTGGCAAAGTGATATCTGGAAGCCCATAGAGGGCTATGGTGAAAAAGGAAATATCCTCAGATGAAATCTGGAAAGAAGCTTTCTAAGAAACTGCTTAGTGTTCCGTTAATTCATCTCACAGAGTTACATCTTCATTTCGTGGATCTCTTTGCTAGCCTTATTTCTGTGGAATCTGAGAACAGATATTTCGGATCCCTATGAAGACTATAGGGCCAAAGGAAATATCCTCCGATAACAGAGAGAAAGAAGCTTTCTCTGAAACTTCGTTGTGTTCTGTGAAATCATCTCACAGAGTTACAGCTTTCCCCTCAAGGAGCCTTTCGCTAAGACAGTTCTTGTGGAATTGGCAAAGTGATATTTGGAAGCCCATAGAGGGCTATGGTGAAAAAGGAAATATCCTCAGATGAAATCTGGAAAGAAGCTTTCTGAGAAACTGCTTAGTGTTCTGTTAATTCATCTCACAGTGTTACATCTGTATTTCGTGGATCTCCTTGCTAGCCTTATTTTTGTGGAATCTGAGAACAGATATTTCGGATCCCTTTGAAGACTATAGGGCCAAAGGAAATATCCTCCGATAACAAAGAGAAAGACGCTTTCTGAGAAACTTCGTTTTGTTCTGTGAAATCATCTCACAGAGTTACAGCTGTCCCCTCAAGCAGCCTTTCGCTAAGACAGTTCTTGTGGAATTGGCAAAGTGATATTTGTAAGCCCATAGAGGGCTATGGTGAAAAAGGAAATATGCTCAGATGAAATCTGGAAAGAAGCTTTCTGAGAAACTGCTTAGTGTTCTGTTAATTCACCTCACAGAGTTACATCTGTATTTCGTGGATCTCTTTGCTAGCCTTATTTCTGTTGAATCTGAGAACAGATATTTCGGATCCCTTTCAAGACTATAGGGCCAAAGGAAATATCCTCCGATAACAAAGAGAAAGAAGCTTTCTGAGAAACTTCTTTGTGTTCTGTGAAATCATCTCACAGAGTTACAGCTTTCCCCTCAAGGAGCCTTTTGCTAAGACAGTTCATGTGGAATTGGCAAAGTGATATTTGGAAGCCCATAGAGGGCTATGGTGAAAAAGGAAATATCCTCAGATGAAATCTGGAAAGAAGCTTTCTGAGAAACTGCTAAGTGTTCTGTTAATTCACCTCATCGAGTTACATCTGTATTTCGTGGATCTCTTTGCTAGCCTTATTTCTGTGGAATCTGAGAACAGATATTTCGGATCCCTTTGAAGAATATAGGGCCAAAGGAAATATCCTCCGATAACAAAGAGAAAGAAGCTTTATGAGAAACTTCTTTGTGTTCTGTGAAATCATCTCACAGAGTTACAGCTTTCCCCTCAAGGAGCCTTTCGCTAAGACAGTTCTTGTGGAATTGGTAAAGTGATATCTGGAAGCCCATAGAGAGCTATGGTGAAAAAGAATGTATCCTCAGATGAAATCTGGAAAGAAGCTTTCTGAGAAACTGCTTAGTGTTCTGTTAATCCACCTCACAGAGTTACATCTGTATTTCGTGGATCTCTTTGCTAGCCTTATTTCTGTAGAATCTGAGAACAGATATTTCGGATCCCTTTCAAGACTTTAGGGCCAAAGGAAATATCCTCCGATAACAAAGAGAAAGAAGCTTTATGAGAAACTTCGTTGTGTTCTGTGAAATCATCTCACAGAGTTACAGCTTTCCCCTCCGGGAGCCTTTTGCTACGAGAGTTCATGTGGAATTGGCAAAGTGATATTTGGAAGCCCATAGAGGGCTATGGTGAAAAAGGAAATATCCTCAGATGAAATCTGGAAAGAAGCTTTCTGAGAAACTGCTTAGTGTTCTGTTAATTCATCTCACAGGGTTACATCTGTATTTCGTGAATCTCTTTGCTAGCCTTATTTCTGTTGAATCTGAGAACAAATATTTCGGATCCCTTGGAACACTATAGGGCCAAAGGAAATAACCCCCGATAACAAAGAGAAAGAAGCTTTCTGAGAAACTTCGTTGTGTTCTGTGAAATCATCTCACAGAGTTACAGCTTTCCCCTCAAGGAGCCTTTCGCTAAGACTGTTCATGTGGAATTGGCAAAGTGATATTTGGAAGCCCATAGAGGGCTAGGGTGAAAAAGGAAATATCCTCAGATGAAATCTTGAAAAAAGCTTTCTGAGAAACTGCTTAGTGTTCTGTTAATTCATATCACAGAGTTACATCTGTATTTCGTGGATCTGTTTGCTAGCCTTATTTCTGTAGAATCTGAGAACAGATATTTCGGATCCCTTTGAAGACTAAGGGCCAAAGAAATATCCTCCGATAACAAAGAGAAAGAAGCTTTCTGAGAAACTTCGTTGTGTTCTGTGAAATCATCTCACACAGTTGCAGCTTTCCCCTCAAGGAGCCTTTCGCTAAGACAGTTCTTGTGGAATTGGCAAAGTGATATTAGGAAGCCCATAGAGGGCTATGTTGAAAAAGGAAATATCCTCAGATGAAATCTGGAAAGAAGCTTTCTGAGAAACTGCTTAGTGTTCTGTTAATTCACCTCACAGAGTTACATCTGTATTTCGTGGATCTCTTTGCTAGCCTTATTTCTGTGGAATCTGAGAACAGATATTTCGGATCCCTTTGAAGACTATAGGGCCAAAGGAAATATCCTCCGATAACAAAGAGAAAGAAGATTTCTGAGAAACTTCTTTGTGTTCTTTGAAATAATCTCACAGAGTTACAGCTTTCCCGTCAAGGGGCCTTTCGCTAAGACAGTTCTTGTGGAATTGGCAAAGTGATATTTGGAAGCCCACAGAGGGCTATGGTGAAAAAGGAAATATCCTCAGATGAAATCTGGAAAGAAGCTTTCTGAGAAACTGCTTAGTGTTCTGTTAATTCACCTCACAGAGTTACATCTGTATTTCGTGGATCTCTTTGCTAGCCTTATTTCTGTAGAATCTGAGAACAGATATTTCGGATCCCTTTGAAGACTATAGGGCCAAAGGAAATATCCTCCGATAACAAAGAGAAAGAAGCTTTCTGAGAAACTTCTTTGTGTTCTGTGAAATCATCTCACCGTGTTACAGCTTTCCCCTCAAGGAGCCTTTCGCTAAGACAGTTCATGTGGAATTGGCAAAGTGATATTTGGAAGCCCTTAGAGGGCTATGGTGAAAAAGGAAATATCCTCAGATGAAATCTGGAAAGAAGCTTTCTGAGAAACTGCTTAGTGTTCTGTTAATTCACCTCACAGAGTTACATCTGTATTTCGTGGATCTCTTTGCTAGCCTTATTTCTGTTGAATCTGAGAACAAATATTTCGGATCCCTTGGAACACTCTAGGGCCAAAGGAAATAACCGCCGATAACAAAGAGAAAGAAGCTTTCTGAGAAACTTCGTTGTGTTCTGTGAAATCATCTCACAGAGTTACAGCTTTCCCCTCAAGGAGCCTTTCGCTAAGACAGTTCATGTGGAATTGGCAAAGTGATATTTGGAAGCCCATAGAGGGCTATGGTGAAAAAGGAAATATCCTCAGATGAAATCTTGAAAAAAGCTTTCTGAGAAACTGCTTAGTGTTCTGTTAATTCATATCACAGAGTTACATCTGTATTTCGTGGATCTCTTTGCTAGCCTTATTTCTGTAGCATCTGAGAACAGATATTTCGGATCCCTTTGAAGACTAAGGGCCAAAGAAATATCCTCCAATAACAAAGAGAAAGAAGCTTTCTGAGAAACTTCGTTGTGTTCTGTGAAATCATCTCACAGAGTTGCAGCTTTCCCCTCAAGGAGCCTTTCGCTAAGACAGTTCTTGTGGAATTGGCAAAGTGATATCTGGAAGCCCATAGAGGGCTATGGTGAAAAAGGAAATATCCTCAGATGAAATCTGGAAAGAAGCTTTCTGAGAAACTGCTTAGTGTTCTGTTAATTCATCTCACAGAGTTACATCTGTATTTCGTGGATCTCTTTAATAGCCTTATTTCTGTGGAATCTAAGAACAGATATTTCGGATCCCTATGAAGACTATAGGGCCAAAGGAAATATCCACCGATAACAAAGAGAAAGAAGCTTTCTGAGAAACTTCGTTGTGTTCTGTGAAATCATCTCTCAGAATTACAGCTTTCCCGTCAAGGAGCCTTTCGCTAAGACAGTTCTTGCGGAATTGGCAAAGTGATATTTGGAAGCCCATAGAGGGCTATGGTGAAAAAGGAAATATCCTCAGATGAAATCTGGAAAGAAGCTTTCTGAGAAACTGCTTAGTGTTCTGTTAATTCATCTCACCGAGTTACATCTGTATTTCGTGGATCTCTTTGCTAGCCTTATTTCTGTGGAAACTGAGAACAGATATTTCGGATCCCTTTGAAGAATATAGGGCCAAAGGAAATATCCTCCGATACAAAGAGAAAGAAGCTTTCTGAGAAACTTCGTTGTGTTCTGTGAAATCATCTCACAGAGTTACAGCTTTCCCCTCAAAGAGCCTTTTGCTAAGACAGTTCATGTGGAATTGGCAAAGTGATATTTGGAAGCCCATAGAGGGCCATGGTGAAAAAGGAAATATCCTCAGATGAAATCTGGAAAGAAGCTTTCTGAGAAACTGCTTAGTGTTCCGTTAATTCATCTCACAGAGTTACATCTGTATTTCGTGGATCTCTTTGCTAGCCTTATTTCTGTAGAATGTGAGAACAGATATTTCGGATCCCTTTGAAGACTAAGGGCCAAAGAAAATCCTCCGATAACAAAGAGAAAGAAGCTTTCTGAGAAACTTCGTTGTGTTCTGTGAAATCATCTCACAGAGTTGCAGCTTTCCCCTCAAGGAGCCTTTCGCTAAGACCGTTCTTGTGGAATTGGCAAAGTGATATCTGGAAGCCCATACAGGGCTATGGAGAAAAATGAAATATCCTCAGATGAAATCTGGAAAGAAGCTTTCTGAGAAACTGCTTAGTGTTCCGTTAATTCATCTCACAGAGTTACATCTGTATTTCGTGGATCTCTTTGCTAGCCTTATTTCTGTGGAATCTGACAACAGATATTTCGGATCCCTTTGAAGAATATAGGGCCAAAGGAAATATCCTCCGATACAAAGAGAAAGAAGCTTTATGAGAAACTTCGTTGTGTTCTGTGAAATCATCTCACAGAGTTACAGCTTTACCCTCAAGGAGCCTTTTGCTAAGACAGTTCATGTGGAATTGACAAAGTGATATTTGGAAGCCCATAGAGGGCTATGGTGAAAAAGGAAATATCCTCAGATGAAATCTGGAAAGAAGCTTTCTGAGAAACTGCTTAGTGTTCTGTTAATTCATCTCACAGGGTTACATCTGTATTTCGTGAATCTCTTTGCTAGCCTTATTTCTGTTGAATCTGAGAACAAATATTTCGGATCCCTTGGAACACTCTAGGGCCAAAGGAAATAACCCCTGATAACAAAGAGAAAGAAGCTTTCTGAGAAACTTCGTTGTGTTCTGTGAAATCATCTCACAGAGTTACAGCTTTCCCCTCAAGGAGCCTTTCGCTAAGACAGTTCATGTGGAATTGGCAAAGTGATATTTGGAAGCCCATAGAGGGCTATGGTGAAAAAGGAAATATCCTCAGATGAAATCTTGAAAAAAGCTTCCTGAGAAACTGCTTAGTGTTCTGTTAATTCATCTCACAGAGTTACATCTGTATTTCGAGAATCTCTTTGCTAGCCTTATTTCTGTAGAATCTGAGAACAGATATTTCGGATCCCTTTGAAGACTAAGGGCCAAAGAAATATCCTCCGATAACAAAGAGAAAGAAGCTTTCTGAGAAACTTCGTTGTGTTCTGTGAAATCATCTCACAGAGTTACAGCTTTCCCCTCAAGGAGCCTTTCGCTAAGACATTTCTTGTGGAATTGGCAAAGTGATATCTGGAAGCCCATAGAGGGCTATGGTGAAAAAGGAAATATCCTCAGATGAAATCTGGAAAGAAGCTTTCTGAGAAACTGCTTAGTGTTCCGTTAATTCATCCCACAGAGTTACATCTCTATTTCGTGGATCTCTTTGCTAGCCTTATTTCTGTGGAATCTGAGAACAGATATTTCGGATCCCTATGAAGACTATAGGGCCAAAGGAAATATCCTCCGATAACAAAGAGAAAGACGCTTTCTGAGAAACTTCGTTGTGTTCTGTGAAATCATCTCTCAGAGTTACAGCTGTCCCCTCAAGCAGCCTTTCGCTAAGACAGTTCTTGTGGAATTGGCAAAGTGATATTTGTAAGCCCATAGAGGTCTATGGTGAAAAAGGAAATATGCTCAGATGAAATCTGGAAAGAAGCTTTCTGAGAAAATGCTTAGTGTTCTGTTAATTCATCTCACAGAGTTACATCTGTATTTCGTGGATGACTTTGCTAGCCTTATTTCTGTGGAATGTGAGAACAGATATTTCTGATTCCTATGAAGACTATAGGGCCAAAGGAAATATCCTCCGATAACAAATAGAAAGAAGCTTTCTGAGAAACTTCGCTGTGTTCTGTGAAATCATCTCACAGAGTTACAGCTTTCCCCTCAAGGAGCCTTTCGCTAAGACAGTTCTTGTGGAATTGGCAAAGTGATATTTGGAAGCCCATAGAGGGCTATGGTGAAAAAAGAAATATCCTCAGATGAAATCTTGAAAAAAGCTTTTTGAGAAACTGCTTAGTGTTCTGTTAATTCATATCACAGAGTTACATCTGTATTTCGTGGATCTCTTTGCTAGCCTTATTTCTGTAGAATCTGAGAACAGATATTTCGGATCCCTTTGAAGACTATAGGGCCAAAGGAAATATCCTCCGATAACAAAGAGAAAGAAGCTTTTTGAGAAACTACGTTGTGTTCTGTGAAATCATCTCACAGAGTTACAGCTTTCCCCTCAAGGAGCCTTTCGCTAAGACAGTTCTTGTGGAATAGGCAAAGTGATATTTGGAAGCCCATAGAGGGCTATGGTGAAAAAGGAAATATCCTCAGATGAAATCTGGAAAGAAGCTTTCTGAGAAACTGCTTAGTGTTCTGTTAATTCACCTCACAGAGTTACATCTGTATTTCGTGGATCTCTTTGCTAGCCTTATTTCTGTAGAATCTGAGAACAGATATTTCGGATCCCTTTGAAGACTAAGGGACAAAGAAATATCCTCCGATAACAAAGAGAAAGAAGCTTTCTGAGAAACTTCGTTGTGTTCTGTGAAATCATCACACAGAGTTGCAGCTTTCCCCTCAAGGAGCCTTTCGCTAAGACAGTTCTTGTGGAATTGGCAAAGTGATATTTGGAAGCCCATAGAGGGCTATGGTGAAAAAGGAAATATCCTCAGATGAAATCTGGAAAGAAGCTTTCTGAGAAACTGCTTAGTGTTCCGTTAATTCATCTCACAGAGTTACATCTGTATTTCGTGGATCTCTTTGCTAGCCTTATTTCTGTGGAATCTGAGAACAGATATTTCGGATCCCTATGAAGACTATAGGGCCAAAGGAAATATCCTCCGATAACAAAGAGAAAGAAGCTTTCTGAGAAACTTCGTTGTGTTCTGTGAAATCATCTCACAGAGTTACAGCTTTCCCCTCAAGGAGCCTTTCGCTAAGACACTTCTTGTGGAATTGGCAAAGTGATATTTGGAAGCCCATAGAGGGCTATGGTGAAAAAGGAATTATCCTCAGATGAAATCTGGAAGGAAGCTTTCTGAGAAACTGCTTAGTGTTCTGTTAATTCATCTCACAGAGTTACATCTGTATTTCGTGGATCTCCTTGCTAGCCTTATTTCTGTGGAATCTGAGAACACTTTTTTCGGATCCCTTTAAAGACTATAGGGCCAAAGGAAATATCCTCCGATAACAAAGAGAAAGACGCTTTCTGAGAAACCTCGTTTTGTTCTGTGAAATCATCTCACAGAGTTACAGCTGTCCCCTCAAGGAGCCTTTCGCTAAGACAGTTCATGTGGAATTGGCAAAGTGATATTTGGAAGCCCATAGAGGGCTATGGTGAAAAAGGAAATATCCTCAGATGAAATCTTGAAAGAGGCTTTCTGAGAAACTGCTTAGTGTTCTGTTAATTCATCTCACAGAGTTACATCTGTATTTCGTGGATCTCTTTGCTAGCCTTATTTCTGTAGAATGTGAGAACAGATATTTCGGATCCCTTTGAAGACTAAGGGCCAAAGAAAATCCTCCGATAACAAAGAGAAAGAAGCTTTCTGAGAAACTTCGTTGTGTTCTGTGAAATCATCTCACAGAGTTGCAGCTTTTCCCTCAAGGAGCCTTTCGCTAAGACAGTTCTTGTGGAATTGGCAAAGTGATATCTGGAACCCCATACAGGGCTATGGAGAAAAAGGAAATATCCTCAGATGAAATCTGGAAAGAAGCTTTCTGAGAAACTGCTTAGTGTTCTGTTAATTCAACTCACAGAGTTACATCTGTATTTCGTGGATCTCTTTGCAAGCCTTATTTCTGTAGAATCTGAGAACAGATATTTCGGATCCCTTTGAAGACTAAGGGCCAAAGAAATATCCTCCGATAACAAAGAGAAAGAAGCTTTCTGAGAAACTTCGTTGTGTTCTGTGAAATCATCTCACAGAGTTGCAGCTTTCCCCTCAAGGAGCCTTTCGCTAAGACAGTTCTTGTGGAATTGGCAAAGTGATATCTGGAAGCCCATAGAGGGCTATGGTGAAAAAGGAAATATCCTCAGATGAAATCTTGAAAGAAGCTTTCTGAGAAACTGCTTAGTGTTCTGTTAATTCACCTCACAGAGTTACATCTGTATTTCGTGGATCTCTTTGCTAGCCTTATTTCTGTAGAATCTGAGAACAGATATTTCGGATCCCTTTGAAGACTATAGGGCCAAAGGAAATATCCTCCGATAACAAAGAGAAAGAACCTTTTTGAGAAACTTCGTTTTGTTCTGTGAAATCATCTCACAGAGTTACAGCTTTCCCCTCAAGGAGCCTTTCGCTAAGACAGTTCTTGTGGAATTGGCAAAGTGATATTTGGAAGCCCATAGAGGGCTATGGTGAAAAAGGAAATATCCTCAGATGAAATCTGGAAAGAAGCTTTCTGAGAAACTGCTTAGTGTTCTGTTAATTCACCTCACAGAGTTACATCTGTATTTCGTGGATGTCTTTGCTAGCCTTATTTCTGTGGAATCTGAGAACGGATATTTCGGATCCCTATGAAGACTATAGGGCCAAAGGAAATATCCTCCGATAACAAAGAGAAAGAAGCTTTCTGAGAAACTTCGTTGTGTTCTGTGAAATCATCTCACAGAGTTGCAGCTTTCCCCTCAAGGAGCCTTTCGCTAAGACAGTTCTTGTGGAATTGGCAAAGTGATATCTGGAAGCCCATACAGGGCTATGTTGAAAAAGGAAATATCCTCAGATGAAATCTGGAAAGAAGCTTTCTGAGAAACTGCTTAGTGTTCTGTTAATTCAACTCACAGAGTTACATCTGTATTTCGTGGATGTCTTTGCTAGTCTTATTTCTGTGGAATCTGAGTACAGATATTTCGGATCCCTATGAAGACTATAGGGCCAAAGGAAATATCCTCCGATAACAAAGAGAAAGAAGCTTTATGAGAAACTTCGTTGTGTTCTGTGAAATCATCTCACAGAGTTACAGCTTTCCCCTCAAGGAGCCTTTCGCTAAGACAGTTCTTGTGGAATTGGCAAAGTGATATTTGGAAGCCCATAGAGGGCTATGGTGAAAAAGGAAATATCCTCAGATGAAATCTGGAAAGAAGCTTTCTGAGAAACTGCTTAGTGTTCTGTTAATTCACCTCACAGAGTTACATCTGTATTTCGTGGATCTCTTTGCTAGCCTTATTTCTGTAGAATCTGAGAACAGATATTTCGGATCCCTTTGAAGACTATAGGGCCAAAGGAAATATCCTCCGATAACAAAGAGAAAGACGCTTTCTGAGAAACCTCGTTTTGTTCTGTGAAATCATCTCTCAGAGTTACAGCTTTCCCCTGAAGGAGCCTTTCGCTAAGACAGTTCTTGTGGAATTGGCAAAGTGATATTTGGAAGCCCATAGAGGGCTATGGTGAAAAAGGAAATATCCTCAGATGAAATCTGGAAAGAAGCTTTCGGAGAAACTGCTTATTGTTCTGTTAATTCATCTCACAGAGTTACATCTGTATTTCGTGGATGTCTTTGCTAGCCTTATTTCTGTGGAATCTGAGAACGGATATTTCGGATCCCTATGAAGACTATAGGGCCAAAGGAAATATCCTCCGATAACAAAGAGAAAGATGCTTTCTGAGAAACTTCGTTGTGTTCTGTGAAATCATCTCACAGAGTTGCATCTTTCCCCTCAAGGAGCCTTTCGCTAAGACAGTTCTTGTGGAATTGGCAAAGTGATATCTGGAAGCCCATACAGGGCTATGGTGAAAAAGGAAATATCCTCAGATGAAATCTGGAAGGAAGCTTTCTGAGAAACTGCTTAGTGTTCTGTTAATTCAACTCACAGAGTTACATCTGTATTTCGTGGATGTCTTTGCTAGTCTTATTTCTGTGGAATCTGAGTACAGATATTTCGGATCCCTATGAAGACTATAGGGCCAAAGGAAATATCCTCCGATAACAAAGAGAAAGAAGCTTTCTGAGAAACTTCTTTGTGTTCTGTGAAATCATCTCACAGAGTTACAGCTTTCCCCTCAAGGAGCCTTTCGCTAAGACAGTTCTTGTGGAATTGGCAAAGTGATATTTGGAAGCCCATAGAGGGCTATGGTGAGAAAGGAAATATCCTCAGATGAAATCTGGAAAGAAGCTTTCTGAGAAACTGCTTAGTGTTCTGTTAATTCACCTCACAGAGTTACATCTGTATTTCGTGGATGTCTTTGCTAGCCTTATTTCTGTAGAATCTGAGAACAGGTATTTCGGATCCCTATGAAGACTATAGGCCCAAAGGAAATATCCTCCGATAACAAAGAGAAAGAAGCTTTCTGAGAAACTTCGTTGTGTTCTGTGAAATCATCTCACAGAGTTACAGCTTTCCCCTCAAGGAGCCTTTCGCTAAGACAGTTCTTGTGGAATTGGCAAAGTGATATTTGGAAGCCCATAGAGGGCTATGGTGAAAAAGGAAATATCCTCAGATGAAATCTGAAAGGAAGCTTTCTGAGAAACTGCTTAGTGTTCTGTTAATTCATCTCACAGAGTTACATCTGTATTTCGTGGATCTCCTTGCTAGCCTTATTTCTGTGGAATCTGAGAACACTTATTTCGGATCCCTTTGAAGACTATAGGGCCAAAGGAAATATCCTCCGATAACAAAGAGAAAGAAGCTTTCTGAGAAACCTCGTTTTGTTCTGTGAAATCATCTCTCAGAGTTACAGCTTTCCCCTCAAGGAGCCTTTCGCTAAGACAGTTCTTGTGGAATTGGCAAAGTGATATTTGGAAGCCCATAGAGGGCTATGGTGAAAAAGGAAATATCCTCAGATGAAATCTGGAAAGAAGCTTTCTGAGAAACTGCTTAGTGTTCTGTTAATTCATCGCACAGAGTTACATCTGTATTTCGTGGATGTCTTTGCTAGCCTTATTTCTGTGGAATCTGAGAACGGATATTTCGGATCCCTATGAAGACTATAGGGCCAAAGGAAATATCCTACGATAAGAAAGAGAAAGAAGCTTTCTAAGAAACTTCGTTGTGTTCTGTGAAATCATCTCCCAGAGTTACAGCTTTCCCCTCAAGGAGCCTTTCGCTAAGACAGTTCATGTGGAATTGGCAAAGTGATATTTGGAAGCCCATAGAGGGCTATGGTGAAAAAGGAAAAATCCTCAGATGAAATCTTGAAAGACTCTTTCTGAGAAACTGCTTAGTGTTCTGTTAATTCATCTCACAGAGTTACATCTGTATTTCGTGGATCTCTTTGCTAGCCTTATTTCTGTAGAATCTGAGAACAGATATTTCGGATCCCTTTGAAGACTAAGGGCCAAAGAAAATCCTGCGATAACAAAGAGAAAGAAGCTTTCTGAGAAACTTCGTTGTGTTCTGTGAAATCATCTCACAGAGTTGCAGCTTTCCCTTCAAGGAGCCTTTCGCTAAGACAGTTCTTGTGGAATTGGCAAAGTGATATCTGGAAGCCCATACAGGGCTATGGTGAAAAAGGAAATATCCTCAGATGAAATCTGGAAAGAAGCTTTCTGAGAAACTGCTTAGTGTTCTGTTAATTCACCTCACAGAGTTACATCTGTATTTCGTGGATCTCTTTGCTAGCCTTATTTCTGTAGAATCTGAGAACAGATATTTCGGATCCCTTTGAAGACTATAGGGCCAAAGGAAATATCCTCCGATAACAAAGAGAAAGAAGCTTTTTGAGAAACTTCGTAGTGTTCTGTGAAATCATCTCACAGAGTTCCAGCTTTCCCCTCAAGGAGCCTTTCGCTAAGACAGTTCTTGTGGAATTGGCAAAGTGATATTTGGCAGCCTAGAGAGGGCTATGGTGAAAAAGGAAATATCCTCAGATGAAATCTGGAAAGAAGCTTTCTGAGAAACTGCTTAGTGTTCTGTTAATTCACCTCACAGTATTACATCTGTATTTCGTGGATCTCTTTGCTAGCCTTATTTCTGTAGAATCTGAGAACAGATATTTCGGATCCCTTTGAAGTCTAAGGGCCAAAGAAATATCCTCCGATAACAAAGAGAAAGAAGCTTTCTGAGAAACTTCGTTGTGTTCTGTGAAATCATCTCACAGAGTTACAGCTTTCCCCTCAAGGAGCCTTTAGCTAAGACAGTTCTTGTGGAATTGGCAAAGTGATATTTGGAAGCCCATAGAGGGCTATGGTGAAAAAGGAAATATCCTCAGATGAAATCTGGAAGGAAGCTTTCTGAGAAACTGCTTAGTGTTCCGTTAATTCATCCCACAGAGTTACATCTGTATTTCGTGGATTTCCTTGCTAGCCTTATTTCTGTGGAATCTCAGAACACATATTTCGGATCCCTTTGAAGACTATAGGGCCAAAGGAAATATCCTCCGATAACAAAGAGAAAGACGCTTTCTGAGAAACCTCGTTTTGTTCTGTGAAATCATCTCTCAGAGTTAAAGTTTTCCCCTCAAGGAGCCTTTCGCTAAGACAGTTCTTGTGGAATTGGCAAAGTGATATTTGGAAGCCCATAGAGGGCTATGGTGAAAAAGGAAATATCCTCAGATGAAATCTGGAAAGAAGCTTTCTGAGAAACTGCTTAGTGTTCTGTTAATTCATTTCACAGAGTTACATCTGTATTTCGTGGATGTCTTTTCTAGCCTTATTTCTGTAGAATCTGAGAACAGATATTTCGGATCCCTATGAAGACTATAGGGCCAAAGGAAATATCCTCCGATAACAAAGAGAAAGAAGCTTTCTACGAAACTTCGTTGTGTTCTGTGAAATCATCTCACAGAGTTACAGCTTTCCCCTCAAGGAGCCTTTCGCTAAGACAGTTCATGTGGAATTGGTAAAGTGATATTTGGAAGCCCATAGAGGGCTATGGTGAAAAAGGAAATATCCTCAGATGAAATCTTGAAAGAAGCTTTCTGAGAAACTGCTTAGTGCTCTGTTAATTCAGCTCACAGAGTTACATCTGTATTTCGTGGATGTCTTTGCTAGCCTTATTTCTGAAGAATCTGAGAACAGATATTTCGGATCCCTTTGAAGACTAAGGGCCAAAGAAAATTCTCCGATGACAAAGAGAAAGAAGCTTTCTGAGAAACTTCGTTGTGTTTTGTGAAATCATCTCACAGAGTTGCAGCTTTCCCCTCAAGGAGCCTTTCACTAAGACAGTTCTTGTGGAATTGGCAAAGTGATATCTGGAAGCCCATAGAGGGCTATGGTGAAAAAGGAAATATCCTCAGATGAAATCTGGAAAGAAGCTTTCTGAGAAACTGCTTAGTGTTCTGTTAATTCAACACACAGAGTTACATCTGTATTTCGTGGATGTCTTTGCTAGTCTTATTTCTGAGGAATCTGAGTACAGATATTTCGGATCCCTATGAAGACTATAGGGCCAAAGGAAATATCCTCCGATAACAAAGAGAAAGACGCTTTCTGAGAAACCTCGTCTTGTTCTGTGAAATCATCTCTCAGAGTTATAGCTTTCCCCTCAAGGAGCCTTTCGCTAAGACAGTTCTTGTGGAATTGGCAAAGTGATATTTGGAAGCCCATAGAGGGCTATGGTGAAAAAGGAAATATCCTCAGATGAAATCTGGAAAGAAGCTTTCTGAGAAACTGCTTAGTGTTCTGTTAATTCATCGCACAGAGTTACATGTGTATTTCGTGGATGTCTTTGCTAGCCTTATTTCTGTGGAATCTGAGAACGGATATTTCGGATCCCTATGAAGACTATAGGGCCAAAGGAAATATCCTACGATAACAAAGAGAAAGAAGCTTTCTAAGAAACTTCGTTGTGTTCTGTGAAATCATCTCCCAGAGTTACAGCTTTCCCCTCAAGGAGCCTTTCGCTAAGACAGTTCATGTGGAATTGGCAAAGTGATATTTGGAAGCCCATAGAGGGCTATGGTGAAAAAGGAAAAATCCTCAGATGAAATCTTGAAAGACGCTTTCTGAGAAACTGCTTAGTGTTCTGTTAATTCATCTCACAGAGTTACATCTGTATTTCGTGGATCTCTTTGCTAGCCTTATTTCTGTAGAATCTGAGAACAGATATTTCGGATCCCTTTGAAGACTATAGGGCCAAAGGAAATATCCTCCGATAACAAAGAGAAAGAAGCTTTTTGAGAAACTTCGTTGTGTTCTGTGAAATCATCTCACAGAGTTCCAGCTTTCCCCTCAAGGAGCCTTTCGCTAAGACAGTTCTTGTGGAATTGGCAAAGTGATATTTGGAAGCCCATAGAGGGCTATGGTGAAAAAGGAAATATCCTCAGATGAAATCTGGAAAGAAGCTTTCTGAGAAACTGCTTAGTGTTCTGTTAATTCACCTCACAGAATTACATCTGTATTTCGTGGATCTCTTTGCTAGCCTTATTTCTGTAGAATCTGAGAACAGATATTTCGGATCCCTTTGAAGTCTAAGGGCCAAAGAAATATCCTCCGATAACAAAGAGAAAGAACCTTTCTGAGAAACTTCGTAGTGTTCTGTGAAATCATCTCACAGAGTTACAGCTTTCCCCTCAAGGAGCCTTTCGCTAAGACAGTTCTTGTGGAATTGGCAAAGTGATATTTGGAAGCCCAGAGAGGGCTATGGTGAAAAAGGAAATATCCTCAGATGAAATCTGGAAAGAAGCTTTCTGAGAAACTGCTTAGTGTTCTGTTAATTCACCTCACAGTATTACATCTGTATTTCGTGGATCTCTTTGCTACCCTTATTTCTGTAGAATCTGAGAACAGATATTTCGGATCCCTTTGAAGTCTAAGGGCCAAAGAAATATCCTCCTATAACAAAGAGAAAGAAGCTTTCTGAGAAACTTCGTTGTGTTCTGTGAAATCATCTCACAGAGTTACAGCTTTCCCCTCAAGGAGCCTTTAGCTAAGACAGTTCTTGTGGAATTGGCAAAGTGATATTTGGAAGCCCATAGAGGGCTATGGTGAAAAAGGAAATATCCTCAGATGAAATCTGGAAGGAAGCTTTCTGAGAAACTGCTTAGTGTTCTGTTAATTCATCCCACAGAGTTACATCTGTATTTCGTGGATCTCCTTGCTAGCCTTATTTCTGTGGAATCTCAGAACACATATTTCGGATCCCTTTGAAGACTATAGGGCCAAAGGAAATATCCTCCGATAACAAAGAGAAAGACGCTTTCTGAGAAACCTCGTTTTGTTCTGTGAAATCATCTCTCAGAGTTAAAGTTTTCCCCTCAAGGAGCCTTTCGCTAAGACAGTTCTTGTGGAATTGGCAAAGTGATATTTGGAAGCCCATAGAGGGCTATGGTGAAAAAGGAAATATCCTCAGATGAAATCTGGAAAGAAGCTTTCTGAGAAACTGCTTAGTGTTCTGTTAATTCATTTCACAGAGTTACATCTGTATTTCGTGGATGTCTTTTCTAGCCTTATTTCTGTGGAATCTGAGAACGGATATTTCGGATCCCTATGAAGACTATAGGGCCAAAGGAAATATCCTCCGATAACAAAGAGAAAGAAGCTTTCTACGAAACTTCGTTGTGTTCTGTGAAATCATCTCACAGAGTTACAGCTTTCCCCTCAAGGAGCCTTTCGCTAAGACAGTTCATGTGGAATTGGCAAAGTGATATTTGGAAGCCCATAGAGGGCTATGGTGAAAAAGGAAATATCCTCAGATGAAATCTTGAAAGAAGCTTTCTGAGAAACTGCTTAGTGCTCTGTTAATTCAGCTCACAGAGTTACATCTGTATTTCGTGGATGTCTTTGCTAGCCTTATTTCTGAAGAATCTGAGAACAGATATTTCGGATCCCTTTGAAGACTAAGGGCCAAAGAAAATTCTCCGATGACAAAGAGAAAGAAGCTTTCTGAGAAACTTCGTTGTGTTTTGTGAAATCATCTCACAGAGTTGCAGCTTTCCCCTCAAGGAGCCTTTCACTAAGACAGTTCTTGTGGAATTGGCAAAGTGATATCTGGAAGCCCATAGAGGGCTATGGTGAAAAAGGAAATATCCTCAGATGAAATCTGGAAAGAAGCTTTCTGAGAAACTGCTTAGTGTTCTGTTAATTCAACACACAGAGTTACATCTGTATTTCGTGGATGTCTTTGCTAGTCTTATTTCTGAGGAATCTGAGTACAGATATTTCGGATCCCTATGAAGACTATAGGGCCAAAGGAAATATCCTCCGATAACAAAGAGAAAGACGCTTTCTGAGAAACCTCGTCTTGTTCTGTGAAATCATCTCTCAGAGTTATAGCTTTCCCCTCAAGGAGCCTTTCGCTAAGACAGTTCTTGTGGAATTGGCAAAGTGATATTTGGAAGCCCATAGAGGGCTATGGTGAAAAAGGAAATATCCTCAGATGAAATCTGGAAAGAAGCTTTCTGAGAAACTGCTTAGTGTTCTGTTAATTCATCGCACAGAGTTACATGTGTATTTCGTGGATGTCTTTGCTAGCCTTATTTCTGTGGAATCTGAGAACGGATATTTCGGATCCCTATGAAGACTATAGGGCCAAAGGAAATATCCTACGATAACAAAGAGAAAGAAGCTTTCTAAGAAACTTCGTTGTGTTCTGTGAAATCATCTCCCAGAGTTACAGCTTTCCCCTCAAGGAGCCTTTCGCTAAGACAGTTCATGTGGAATTGGCAAAGTGATATTTGGAAGCCCATAGAGGGCTATGGTGAAAAAGGAAAAATCCTCAGATGAAATCTTGAAAGACGCTTTCTGAGAAACTGCTTAGTGTTCTGTTAATTCATCTCACAGAGTTACATCTGTATTTCGTGGATCTCTTTGCTAGCCTTATTTCTGTAGAATCTGAGAACAGATATTTCGGATCCCTTTGAAGACTATAGGGCCAAAGGAAATATCCTCCGATAACAAAGAGAAAGAAGCTTTTTGAGAAACTTCGTTGTGTTCTGTGAAATCATCTCACAGAGTTCCAGCTTTCCCCTCAAGGAGCCTTTCGCTAAGACAGTTCTTGTGGAATTGGCAAAGTGATATTTGGAAGCCCATAGAGGGCTATGGTGAAAAAGGAAATATCCTCAGATGAAATCTGGAAAGAAGCTTTCTGAGAAACTGCTTAGTGTTCTGTTAATTCACCTCACAGAATTACATCTGTATTTCGTGGATCTCTTTGCTAGCCTTATTTCTGTAGAATCTGAGAACAGATATTTCGGATCCCATTGAAGTCTAAGGGCCAAAGAAATATCCTCCGATAACAAAGAGAAAGAACCTTTCTGAGAAACTTCGTAGTGTTCTGTGAAATCATCTCACAGAGTTACAGCTTTCCCCTCAAGGAGCCTTTCGCTAAGACAGTTCTTGTGGAATTGGCAAAGTGATATTTGGAAGCCCAGAGAGGGCTATGGTGAAAAAGGAAATATCCTCAGATGAAATCTGGAAAGAAGCTTTCTGAGAAACTGCTTAGTGTTCTGTTAATTCACCTCACAGTATTACATCTGTATTTCGTGGATCTCTTTGCTACCCTTATTTCTGTAGAATCTGAGAACAGATATTTCGGATCCCTTTGAAGTCTAAGGGCCAAAGAAATATCCTCCTATAACAAAGAGAAAGAAGCTTTCTGAGAAACTTCGTTGTGTTCTGTGAAATCATCTCACAGAGTTACAGCTTTCCCCTCAAGGAGCCTTTAGCTAAGACAGTTCTTGTGGAATTGGCAAAGTGATATTTGGAAGCCCATAGAGGGCTATGGTGAAAAAGGAAATATCCTCAGATGAAATCTGGAAGGAAGCTTTCTGAGAAACTGCTTAGTGTTCTGTTAATTCATCCCACAGAGTTACATCTGTATTTCGTGGATCTCCTTGCTAGCCTTATTTCTGTGGAATCTCAGAACACATATTTCGGATCCCTTTGAAGACTATAGGGCCAAAGGAAATATCCTCCGATAACAAAGAGAAAGACGCTTTCTGAGAAACCTCGTTTTGTTCTGTGAAATCATCTCTCAGAGTTAAAGTTTTCCCCTCAAGGAGCCTTTCGCTAAGACAGTTCTTGTGGAATTGGCAAAGTGATATTTGGAAGCCCATAGAGGGCTATGGTGAAAAAGGAAATATCCTCAGATGAAATCTGGAAAGAAGCTTTCTGAGAAACTGCTTAGTGTTCTGTTAATTCATTTCACAGAGTTACATCTGTATTTCGTGGATGTCTTTTCTAGCCTTATTTCTGTGGAATCTGAGAACGGATATTTCGGATCCCTATGAAGACTATAGGGCCAAAGGAAATATCCTCCGATAACAAAGAGAAAGAAGCTTTCTACGAAACTTCGTTGTGTTCTGTGAAATCATCTCACAGAGTTACAGCTTTCCCCTCAAGGAGCCTTTCGCTAAGACAGTTCATGTGGAATTGGCAAAGTGATATTTGGAAGCCCATAGAGGGCTATGGTGAAAAAGGAAATATCCTCAGATGAAATCTTGAAAGAAGCTTTCTGAGAAACTGCTTAGTGCTCTGTTAATTCAGCTCACAGAGTTACATCTGTATTTCGTGGATCTCTTTGCTAGCCTTATTTCTGAAGAATCTGAGAACAGATATTTCGGATCCCTTTGAAGACTAAGGGCCAAAGAAAATCCTCCGATGACAAAGAGAAAGAAGCTTTCTGAGAAACTTCGTTGTGTTTTGTGAAATCATCTCACAGAGTTGCAGCTTTCCCCTCAAGGAGCCTTTCACTAAGACAGTTCTTGTGGAATTGGCAAAGTGATATCTGGAAGCCCATAGAGGGCTATGGTGAAAAAGGAAATATCCTCAGATGAAATCTGGAAAGAAGTTTTCTGAGAAACTGCTTAGTGTTCTGTTAATTCAACACACAGAGTTACATCTGTATTTCGTGGATGTCTTTGCTAGTCTTATTTCTGAGGAATCTGAGTACAGATATTTCGGATCCCTATGAAGACTATAGGGCCAAAGGAAATATCCTCCGATAACAAAGAGAAAGAAGCTTTCTGAGAAACTTCGTTGTGTTCTGTGAAATCATCTCACAGAGTTACAGCTTTCCCCTCAAGGAGCCTTTCGCTAAGACAGTTCTTGTGGAATTGGCAAAGTGATATTTGGAAGCCCATAGAGGGCTATCTTGAAAAAGGAAATATCCTCAGATGAAATCTGGGAAGAAGCTTTCTGAGAAACTGCTTACTGTTCTGTTAATTCACCTCACAGAGTTACCTCTGGGTTTCGTGGATCTCTTTGCTAGCCTTATTTCTGTAGAATCTGAGAACAGATATTTCGGATCCCTTTGAAGACTATAGGGCCAAAGGAAATATCCTCCGATAACAAAGAGAAAGAAGCTTTCTGAGAAACTTCTTTGTGTTCTGTGAAATAATCTCACAGAGTTACAGCTTTCCCCTCAAGGAGCCATTCGCTAAGACAGTTCTTGTGAATTTGGCAAAGTGATATTTGGAAGCCCATAGAGGGCTATGGTGAAAAAGGAAATATCCTCAGATGAAATCTGGAAAGAAGCTTTCTGAGAAACTGCTTACTGTTCTGTTAATTCACCTCACAGAGTTACATCTGTATTTCGTCGATCTCTTTGCTAGCCTTATTTCTGTAGAATCTGAGAACAGATATTTCGGATCCCTTTGAAGACTATAGGGCCAAAGGAAATATCCTCCGATAACAAAGAGAAAGAAGCTTTCTGAGAAACTTCTTTGTGTTCTGTGAAATAATCTCACAGAGTTACAGCTTTCCCCTCAAGGAGCCATTCGCTAAGACAGTTCTGTGGAATTGGCAAAGTGATACTTGGAAGCCCATATAGGGCTATGGTGAAAAAGGAAATATCCTCAGATGAAATCTGGAAAGAAGCTTTCTGAGAAACTGCTTAGTGTTCTGTTAATTGATCTCACAGAGTTACATCTGTATTTCGTGGATCTCTTTGCTAGCCTTATTTCTGTGGAATCTGAGAACAGATATTTTGGAACCCTTTGAACACTATAGGGCCAAAGGAAATATCCTCCGATAACAAAGAGAAAGAAGCTTTCTGAGAAACTTCGTTGTGTTCTGTGAAATCATCTCACAGAGTTACAGCTTTCCCCTCAAGGAGCCTTTTGCTAAGACAGTTCTTGTGGAATTGGCAAAGTGATATTTGGAAGCCCATAGAGGGCTATGGTGAAAAAGGAAATATCCTCAGATGAAATCTGGAAGGAAGCTTTCTGAGAAACTGCTTAGTGTTCTGTTAATTCAACTCACAGAGTTACATCTGTATTTCGTGGATCTCTTTGCTAGCCTTATTTCTGTAGAATCTGAGAACAGATATTTCGGATCCCTTTGAAGACTAAGGGCCAAAGAATTATCCTCCGATAACAAAGAGAAAGAAGCTTTCTGAGAAACTTCGTTGTGTTCTGTGAAATCATCTCACAGAGTTGCAGCTTTCTCCTCAAGGAGCCTTTCGCTAAGACATTTCTTGTGGAATTGGCAAAGTGATATCTTGAAGCCCATAGAGGGCTATGGTGAAAAAGGAAATATCCTCAGATGAAATCTGGAAAGAAGCTTTCTGAGAAACTGCTTAGTGTTCCGTTAATTCATCTCACAGAGTTACATCTGTATTTCGTGTATCTCTTTGCTAGCCTTATTTCTGTGGAATCTGAGAACAGATAATTCGGATCCCTTTGAAGACTATAGGGACAAAGGAAATATCCTCCGATAACAAAGAGAAAGAGCTTTCTGAGAAACTTCTTTGTGTTTTGTGAAATAATCTCAGAGAGTTACAGCTTTCCCCTCATGGAGCCTTTCGCTAAGACAGTTCTGTGGAATTGGCAAAGTGATATTTGGAAGCCCATAGAGGGCTATGGTGAAAAAGGAAATATCCTCAGATGAAATCTGGAAAGAAGCTTTCTGAGAAACTGCTTAGTGTTCTGTTAATTCATCTCACAGAGTTACATCTGTATTTCGTGGAGGTCTTTGCTAGCCTTATTTCTGTGGAATCTGAGAACGGATATTTCGGATCCCTATGAAGACTATAGGGCCAAAGGAAATATCCTCCGATAACAAAGAGAAAGAAGCTTTCTAAGAAACTTCGTTGTGTTCTGTGAAATCATCTCACAGAGTTACAGCTTTCCCCTCAAGGAGCCTTTCGCTAAGACAGTTCATGTGGAATTGGCAAAGTGATATTTGGAAGCCCATAGAGGGCTATGGTGAAAAAGGAAATATCCTCAGATGAAATCTGGAAAGAAGCTTTCTGAGAAACTGCTTAGTGTTCTGTTAATTCAGCTCACAGAGTTACATCTGTATTTCGTGGATCTCTTTGCTAGCCTTATTTCTGTAGAATCTGAGAACAGATATTTCGGATCCCTTTGAAGACTAAGGGCCAAAGAAAATCCTCCGATAACAAAGAGAAAGAAGCTTTCTGAGAAACTTCGTTGTGTTCTGTGAAATCATCTCACAGAGTTGCATCTTTCCCCTCAAGGAGCCTTTCGCTAAGACAGTTCTTGTGGAATTGGCAAAGTGATATCTGGAAGCCCATAGAGGGCTATGGTGAAAAAGGAAATATCCTCAGATGAAATCTGGTAAGAAGCTTTCTGAGAAACTGCTTAGTGTTCTGTTAATTCAACTCACAGAGTTACATCTGTATTTCGTGGATGTCTTTGCTAGTCTTATTCCTGTGGAATCTGAGTACAGATATTTCGGATCCCTATGAAGACTATAGGGCCAAAGGAAATATCCTCCGATAACAAAGAGAAAGAAGCTTTCTGAGAAACTTCGTTGTGTTCTGTGAAATCATCTCACAGAGTTACAGCTTTCCCCTCAGGAGCCTTTCGTAAGACAGTTCTTGTGGAATTGGCAAAGTGATATTTGGAAGCCCATAGAGGGCTATGGTGAAAAAGGAAATATCCTCAGATGAAATCTGGAAAGAAGCTTTCTGAGAAACTGCTTACTGTTCTGTTAATTCACCTCACAGAGTTACATCTGTATATCGTCGATCTCTTTGCTAGCCTTATTTCTGTAGAATCTGAGAACAGATATTTCGGATCCCTTTGAAGACTATAGGGCCAAAGGAAATATCCTCCGATAACAAAGAGAAAGAAGCTTTCTGAGAAACTTCTTTGTGTTCTGTGAAATAACCTCACAGAGTTACAGCTTTCCCCTCAATGAGCCATTCGCTAAGACAGTTCTGTGGAATTGGCAAAGTGATACTTGGAAGCCCATATAGGGCTATGGTGAAAAAGGAAATATCCTCAGATGAAATCTGGAAAGAAGCTTTCTGAGAAACAGCTTAGTGTTCTGTTAATTGATCTCACAGAGTTACATCTGTATTTCGTGGATCTCTTTGCTACCCTTATTTCTGTGCAATCTGAGAACAGATATTTCGGAACCCTTTGAACACTATAGGGCCAAAGGAAATATCCTCCGATAACAAAGAGAAAGAAGCTTTCTGAGAAACTTCTTTGTCTTCTGTGAAATCATCTCACAGAGTTACAGCTTTCCCCTCAAGGAGCCTTTCGCTAAGACAGTTCTTGTGGAATTGGCAAAGTGATATCTGGAAGCCCATAGAGGGCTATGGTGAAAAAGGAAATATCCTCAGATGAAATCTGGAAAGAAGCTTTCTAAGAAACTGCTTAGTGTTCCGTTAATTCATCTCACAGAGTTACATCTCTATTTCGTGGATCTGTTTGCTAGCCTTATTTCTGTGGAATCTGAGAACAGATATTTCGGATCCCTATGAAGACTATAGGGCAAAAGGAAATATCCTCCGATAACAGAGAGAAAGAAGCTTTCAGAGAAACTTCGTCGTGTTCTCTGAAATCATCTCACAGAGTTACAGCTTTCCCCTCAAGGAGCCTTTCGCTAAGACAGTTCTTGTGGAATTGGCAAAGTGATATTTGGAAGCCCATAGAGGGCTATGGTGAAAAAGGAAATATCCTCAGATGAAATCTGGAAGGAGCTTTCTGAGAAACTGCTTAGTGTTCTGTTAATTCATCTCACAGAGTTACATCTGTATTTCGTGGATCTCCTTGCTAGCCTTATTTCTGTGGAATCTGAGAACAGATATTTCGGATCCCTATGAAGACTATAGGGCCAAAGGAAATATCCTCCGATAACAAAGAGAAAGACGCTTTGTGAGAAACCTCGTTGTGTTCTGTGAAATCATCTCTCAGAGTTACAGCTTTCCCCTCAAGGAGCCTTTCGCTAAGACAGTTCTTGTGGAATTGGCAAAGTGATATTTGGAAGCCCATAGAGGGCTATGGTGAAAAAGGAAATATCCTCAGATGAAATCTGGAAAGAAGCTTTCTGAGAAACTGCTTAGTGTTCTGTTAATTCAACTCACATAGTTACATCTGTATTTCGTGGATCTCTTTGCTAGCCTTATTTCTGTAGAATCTGAGAACAGATATTTCGGATCCCTTTGAAGACTAAGGGCCAAAGAAATATCCTCCGATAACAAAGAGAAAGAAGCTTTCTGAGAAACTTCGTTGTGTTCTGTGAAATCATCTCACAGAGTTGCAGCTTTCCCCTCAAGGAGCCTTTCGCTAAGACAGTTCTTGTGGAATTGGCAAAGTGATATCTGGAAGCCCATAGAGGGCTATGGTGAAAAAGGAAATATCCTCAGATGAAATCTGGAAAGAAGCTTTCTGAGAAACTGCTTAGTGTTCCGTTAATTCATCTCACAGAGTTACATCTGTATTTCTTGTATCTCTTTGCTAGCCTTATTTCTGTGGAATCTGAGAACAGATATTTCGGATCCCTTTGAAGACTATAGGGCCAAAGGAAATATCCTCCGATAACAAAGAGAAAGAAGCTTTCTGAGAAACTTCTTTGTGTTTTGTGAAATAATTTCACAGAGTTACAGCTTTCCCCTCAAGGAGCCTTTCACTAAGACAGTTCTGTGGAATTGGCAAAGTGATATTTGGAAGCCCATAGAGGGCTATGGTGAAAAAGGAAATATCCTCAGATGAAATCTGGAAAGAAGCTTTCTGAGAAACTGCTTAGTGTTCCGTTAATTCATCTCACAGAGTTACATCTGTATTTCGTGGATGTCTTTGCTAGCCTTATTTCTGTGGAATCTGAGAACAGATATTTCGGATCCCTATGAAGACTATAGGCCCAAAGGAAATATCCTCCGATAACAAAGAGAAAGAAGCTTTCTGAGAAACTTCGTTGTGTTCTGTGAAATCATCTCACAGAGTTACAGCTTTCCCCTCAAGGAGCCTTTCGCTAAGACAGTTCTTGTGGAATTGGCAAAGTGATATTTGGAAGCCCATAGAGGGCTATGGTGAAAAAGGAAATATCCTCAGATGAATTCTGGAAGGAAGCTTTCTGAGAAACTGGTTAGTGTTCTGTTAATTCATCTCACAGAGTTACATCTGTATTTCGTGGATCTCTTTGCTAGCCTTATTTCTGTAGAATCTGAGAACAGATATTTCGGATCCCTTTGAAGACTAAGGGCCAAAGAAATATCCTCCGATAACAAAGAGAAAGAAGCTTTCTGAGAAACTTCGTTGTGTTCTGTGAAATCATCTCACAGAGTTGCAGCTTTCCCCTCAAGGAGCCTTTCGCTAAGACAGTTCTTGTGGAATTGGCAAAGTGATATCTGGAAGCCCATAGAGGGCTATGTTGAAAAAGGAAATATCCTCAGATGAAATCTGGAAAGAAGCTTTCTGAGAAACTGCTTAGTGTTCTGTTAATTCATTTCACAGAGTTACATCTGTATTTCGTGGATGTCTTTGCTAGCCTTACTTCTGTGGAATCTGAGAACGGATATTTCGGATCCCTATGAAGGCTATAGGGCCAAAGGAAATATCCTCCGATAACAAAGAGAAAGAAGCTTTCTAAGAAACTTCGTTGTGTTCTGTGAAATCATCTCACAGAGTTACAGCTTTCCCCTCAAGGAGCCTTTCGCTAAGACAGTTCTTGTGGAATTGGCAAAGTGATATTTGGAAGCCCATAGAGGGCTATGGTGAAAAAGGAAATATCCTCAGATGAAATCTTGAAAGAAGCTTTCTGAGAAACTGCTTAGTGTTCTGCTAATTCATCTCACAGAATTACATCTGTATTTCGTGGATCTCTTTGCTAGCCTTATTTCTGTAGAATCTGAGAACAGATATTTCGGATCCCTTTGAAGACTAAGGGCCAAAGAAAATCCTCCGATAACAAAGAGAAAGAAGCTTTCTGAGAAACTTCGTTGTGTTCTGTGAAATCATCTCACAGAGTTGCAGCTTTCCCCTCAAGGAGTCTTTCGCTAAGACAGTTCTTGTGGAATTGGCAAAGTGATATCTGGAAGCCCGTAGAGGGCTAGGGTGAAAAAGGAAATATCCTCAGATGAAATCTGGAAAGAAGCTTTCTGAGAAACTGCTTAGTGTTCTGTTAATTCAACTCACAGAGTTACATCTGTATTTCGTGGATGTCTTTGCTAGTCTTATTTCTGTGGAATCTGAGTACAGATATTTCGGATCCCTATGAAGACTATAGGGCCAAAGGAAATATCCTCCGATAACAAAGAGAAAGAAGCTTTCTGAGAAACTTCGTTGTGTTCTGTGAAATCATCTCACAGAGTTACAGCTTTCCCCTCAAGGAGCCTTTCGCTATGACAGTTCTTGTGGAATTGGCAAAGTGATATTTGGAAGCCCATAGAGGGCTATGGTGAAAAAGGAAATATCCTCAGATGAAATCTGGAAAGAAGCTTTCTGAGAAACTGCTTAGTGTTCTGTTAATTCACCTCACAGAGTTACATCTGTATGTCGTGGATCTCTTTGCTAGCCTTATTTCTGTAGATTCTGAGAACAGATATTTCGGATCCCTTTGAAGAATATAGGGCCAAAGGAAATATCCTCCGATAACAAAGAGAAAGAAGCTTTCTGAGAAACTTCTTTGTGTTCTGTGACATAATCTCACAGAGTTACAGCTTTCCCCTCAAGGAGCCATTCGCTAAGACAGTTCTGTGGAATTGGCAAAGTGATATTTGGAAGCCCATAGAGGGCTATGGTGAAAAAGGAAATATCCTCAGATGAAATCTGGAAAGAAGCTTTCTGAGAAACTGCTTAGTGTTCTGTTAATTGATCTCACAGAGTTACATCTGTATTTCGTGGATCTCTTTGCTAGCCTTATTTCTGTGGAATCTGAGAACAGATATTTCGGATCCCTTTGAACACTATAGGGCCAAAGGAAATATCCTCCGATAACAAAGAAAAAGAAGCTTTCTGAGAAACTTCGTTGTGTTCTGTGAAATCATCTCACAGAGTTACAGCTTTCCCCTCAAGGAGCCTTTCGCTAAGACAGTTCTTGTGGAATTGGCAAAGTGATGTTTGGAAGCCCATAGAGGGCTATGGTGAAAAAGGAAATATCCTCAGAAGAAATCTGGAAAGACGCTTTCTGAGAAACTTCGTTGTGTTCTGTGAAATCATCTCTCAGAGTTACAGCTGTCCCCTCAAGCAGCCTTTCTCTAAGACAGTTCTTGTGGAATTGGCAAAGTGATATTTGTTAGCCCATAGAGGGCTATGGTGAAAAAGGAATTATGCTCAGATGAAATCTGGAAAGAAGCTTTCTGAGAAACTGCTTAGTGTTCTGTTAATTCATCTCACAGAGTTACATCTGTATTTCGTGGATGTCTTTGCTGGCCTTATTTCTTTGGAATCTGAGAACAGATATTTCTGATCCCTATGAAGACTATAGGGCCAAAGGAAATATCCTCCGATAACAAAGAGAAAGAAGCTATATGAGAAACGTCATTGTGTTCTGTGAAATCATCTCACAGAGTTACAGCTTTCCCCTCAAGGAGCCTTTCGCTAAGATAGTTCATGTGGAATTGGCAAAGTGATATTTGGAAGCCCAGAGAGGGCTATGGTGAAAAAGGAAATATGCTCAGATGAAATCTGGAAAGAAGCTTTCTGAGAAAATGCTTAGTGTTCTGTTAATTCATCTCACAGAGTTACATCTGTATTTCGTGGATGACTTTGCTAGCCTTATTTCTGTGGAATCTGAGAACAGATATTTCGGATCCCTTTGAAGACTATAGGGCCAAAGGAAATATCCTCCGATAACAAAGAGAAAGAAGCTTTCTGAGAAACGTCGTTGTGTTCTGTGAAATCACCTCACAGAGTTACAGCTTTCCCCTCAAGGAGCCTTTCGCTAAGACAGTTCATGTGGAATTGGCAAAGTGATATTTGGAAGCCCATAGAGGGCTATGGTGAAAAAGGAAATATCCTCAGATGAAATCTGGAAAGAAGCTTTCTGAGAAACTGCTTAGTGATCTGTTAATTCATCTCACAGAGTTACATCTGTATTTCGTGGATCTCTTTGCTAGCCTTATTTCTGTAGAATGTGAGAACAGATATTTCGGATCCCTTTGAAGACTAAGGGCCAAATAAAATCCTCCGATAACAAAGAGAAAGAAGCTTTCTGAGAAACTTCGTTGTGTTCTGTGAAATCATCTCACAGAGTTGCAGCTTTCCCATCAAGGAGCCTTTCGCTAAGACAGTTCTTGTGGAATTGGCAAAGTGATATCTGGAAGCCTATAGAGGGCTATGGTGAAAAAGGAAATATCCTCAGATGAAATCTGGAAAGAAGCTTTCTGAGAAACTGCTTAGTGTTCTCTTAATTCACCTCACAGAGTTACATCTGTATTTCGTGGATCTCTTTGCTAGCCTTATTTCTGTAGAATCTGAGAACAGATATTTCGGATCCCTTTGAAAACTATAGGGCCAAAGGAAATATCCTCCGATAACAAAGAGAAAGACGCTTTCTGAGAAACCTCGTTTTGTTCTGTGAAATCATCTCTCAGAGTTACAGCTTTCCCCTCAAGGAGCCTTTCGCTAAGACAGTTCTTGTGGAATTGGCAAAGTGATATCTGGAAGCCCATACAGGGCTATGGAGAAAAAGGAAATATCCTCAGATGAAATCTGGAAAGAAGCTTTCTGAGAAACTGCTTAGTGTTCTGTTAATTCAACTCACAGAGTTACATCTGTATTTCGTGGATCTCTTTGCTAGCGTTATTTCTGTGGATTATGAGAACAGATATTTCGGATCCCTTTGAAGACTAAGGGCCAAAGAAATATCCTCCGATAACAAAGAGAAAGAAGCTTTCTGAGAAACTTCGTTGTGTTCTGTGAAATCATCTCACAGAGTTGCAGCTTTCCCCTCAGAGAGCCTTTCGCTAAGACAGTTCTTGTGGAATTGGCAAAGTGATATCTGGAAGCCCATAGAGGGCTATGGTGAATAAGGAAATATCCTCAGATGAAATCTGGAAAGAAGCTTTCTAAGAAACTGCTTAGTGTTCTGTTAATTCACCTCACAGAGTTACATCTGTATTTCGTGGATCTCTTTGCTAGCCTTATTTCTGTAGAATCTGAGAACAGATATTTCGGATCCCTTTGAAGACTATAGGGCCAAAGGAAATATCCTCCGATAACAAAGAGAAAGAAGCTTTTTGAGAAACTTCGTTGTGTTCTGTGAAATCATCTCACAGAGTTACAGCTTTCCCCTCAAGGAGCCTTTCGCTAAGACAGTTCTTGTGGAATTGGCAAAGTGATATTTGGAAGCCCATAGAGGGCTATGGTGAAAAAGGAAATATCCTCAGATGAAATCTGGAAAGAAGCTTTCTGAGAAACTGCTTAGTGTTCTGTTAATTCACCTCACAGAGTTACATCTGTATTTCGTGGATGTCTTTGCTAGCCTTATTTCTGTGGAATCTGAGAACAGATATTTCGGATCCCTATGAAGACTATAGGCCCAAAGGAAATATCCTCCGATAACAAAGAGAAAGAAGCTTTCTGAGAAACTTCGTTGTGTTCTGTGAAATCATCTCACAGAGTTACAGCTTTCCCCTCAAGGAGCCTTTCGCTAAGACAGTTCTTGTGGAATTGGCAAAGTGATATTTGGAAGCCCATAGAGGGCTATGGTGAAAAAGGAAATATCCTCAGATGAAATCTGGAAAGAAGCTTTCTGAGAAACTGCTTAGTGTTCTGTTAATTCACCTCACAGAATTACATCTGTATTTCGTGGATCTCTTTGCTAGCCTTATTTCTGTAGAATCTGAGAGCAGATATTTCGGATCCCTTTGAAGTCTAAGGGCCAAAGAAATATCCTCCGATAACAAAGAGAAAGAAGCTTTCTGAGAAACTTCGTTGTGTTCTGTGAAATCATCTCACAGAGTTACAGCTTTTCCCTCAAGGAGCCTTTCGCTAAGACAGTTCTTGTGGAATTGGCAAAGTGATATTTGGAAGCCCATAGAGGGCTATGGTGAAAAAGGAAATATCCTCAGATGAAATCTGGAAAGAAGCTTTCTGAGAAACTGCTTAGTGTTCTGTTAATTCACCTCACAGAATTACATCTGTATTTCGTGGATCTCTTTGCTAGCCTTAATTCTGGAGAATCTGAGAACAGATATTTCGGATCCCTTTGAAGTCTAAGGGCCAAAGAAATATCCTCCGATAACAAAGAGAAAGAAGCTTTCTGAGAAACTTCGTTGGGTTCTGTGAAATCATCTCACAGAGTTACAGCTTTCCCCTCAAGGAGCCTTTCGCTAAGACAGTTCTTGTGGAATTGGCAAAGTGATATTTGGAAGCCCATAGAGGGCTATGGTGAAAAAGGAAATATCCTCAGATGAAATCTGGAAGGAAGCTTTCTGAGAAACTGCTTAGTGTTCTGTTAATTCATCTCACAGAGTTACATCTGTATTTCGTGGATCTCCTTGCTAGCCTTATTTCTGTGGAATCTCAGAACACATATTTCGGATCCCTTTGAAGACTATAGGGCCAAAGGAAATATCCTCCGATAACAAAGAGAAAGACGCTTTCTGAGAAACCTCGTTTTGTTCTGTGAAATCATCTCTCAGAGTTAAAGTTTTCCCCTCAATGAGCCTTTCGCTAAGACAGTTCTTGTGGAATTGGCAAAGTGATATTTGGAAGCCCATAGTGGGCTATGGTGAAAAAGGAAATAACCTCAGATGAAATCTGGAAAGAAGCTTTCTGAGAAACTGCTTAGTGTTCTCTTAATTCATCTCACAGAGTTACATCTGTATTTCGTGGATGTCTTTGCTGGCCTTATTTCTTTGGAATCTGAGAACAGATATTTCTGATCCCTATGAAGACTATAGGGCCAAAGGAAATATCCTCCGATAACAAAGAGAAAGAAGCTATATGAGAAACGTCATTGTGTTCTGTGAAATCATCTCACAGAGTTACAGCTTTCCCCTCAAGGAGCCTTTCGCTAAGATAGTTCATGTGGAATTGGCAAAGTGATATTTGGAAGCCCAGAGAGGGCTATGGTGAAAAAGGAAATATGCTCAGATGAAATCTGGAAAGAAGCTTTCTGAGAAAATGCTTAGTGTTCTGTTAATTCATCTCACAGAGTTACATCTGTATTTCGTGGATGACTTTGCTAGCCTTATTTCTGTGGAATCTGAGAACAGATATTTCGGATCCCTTTGAAGACTATAGGGCCAAAGGAAATATCCTCCGATAACAAAGAGAAAGAAGCTTTCTGAGAAACGTCGTTGTGTTCTGTGAAATCACCTCACAGAGTTACAGCTTTCCCCTCAAGGAGCCTTTCGCTAAGACAGTTCATGTGGAATTGGCAAAGTGATATTTGGAAGCCCATAGAGGGCTATGGTGAAAAAGGAAATATCCTCAGATGAAATCTGGAAAGAAGCTTTCTGAGAAACTGCTTAGTGATCTGTTAATTCATCTCACAGAGTTACATCTGTATTTCGTGGATCTCTTTGCTAGCCTTATTTCTGTAGAATGTGAGAACAGATATTTCGGATCCCTTTGAAGACTAAGGGCCAAATAAAATCCTCCGATAACAAAGAGAAAGAAGCTTTCTGAGAAACTTCGTTGTGTTCTGTGAAATCATCTCACAGAGTTGCAGCTTTCCCATCAAGGAGCCTTTCGCTAAGACAGTTCTTGTGGAATTGGCAAAGTGATATCTGGAAGCCTATAGAGGGCTATGGTGAAAAAGGAAATATCCTCAGATGAAATCTGGAAAGAAGCTTTCTGAGAAACTGCTTAGTGTTCTGTTAATTCACCTCACAGAGTTACATCTGTATTTCGTGGATCTCTTTGCTAGCCTTATTTCTGTAGAATCTGAGAACAGATATTTCGGATCCCTTTGAAAACTATAGGGCCAAAGGAAATATCCTCCGATAACAAAGAGAAAGACGCTTTCTGAGAAACCTCGTTTTGTTCTGTGAAATCATCTCTCAGAGTTACAGCTTTCCCCTCAAGGAGCCTTTCGCTAAGACAGTTCTTGTGGAATTGGCAAAGTGATATTTGGAAGCCCATAGAGGGCTATGGTGAAAAAGGAAATATCCTCAGATGAAATCTGGAAAGAAGCTTTCTGAGAAACTGCTTAGTGTTCTGTTAATTCATCTCACAGAGTTACATCTGTATTTCCTGGATGTCTTTGCTAGCCTTATTTCGGTGGAATCTGAGAACGGATATTTCGGATCCCTATGAAGACTATAGGGCCAAAGGAAATATCCTCCGATAACAAAGAGAAAGAAGCTTTCTGAGAAACTTCGTTGTGTTCTGTGAAATCATCTCACAGAGTTACAGCTTTCCCCTCAAGGAGCCTTTCGCTAAGACAGTTCATGTGGAATTGGCAAAGTGATATTTGGAAGCCCATAGAGGGCTATGGTGAAAAAGGAAATATCCTCAGATGAAATATTGAAAGAAGCTTTCTGAGAAACTGCTTAGTGTTCTGTTAATTCATCTCACAGAGTTACATCTGTATTTCGTGGATCTCTTTGCTAGCCTTATTTCTGTAGAATGTGAGAACAGATATTTCGGATTCCTTTGAAGACTAAGGGCCAAAGAAAATCCTCCGATAACAAAGGGAAAGAAGCTTTCTCAGAAACTTCGTTGTGTTCTGTGAAATCATCTCACAGAGTTACAGCTTTCCCCTCAAGGAGCCTTTCGCTAAGACAGTTCTTGTGGAATTGGCAAAGTGATATCTGGAAGCCCATACAGGGCTATGGAGAAAAAGGAAATATCCTCAGATGAAATCTGGAAAGAAGCTTTCTGAGAAACTGCTTAGTGTTCTGTTAATTCAACTCACAGAGTTACATCTGTATTTCGTGGATCTCTTTGCTAGCGTTATTTCTGTGGATTATGAGAACAGATATTTCGGATCCCTTTGAAGACTAAGGGCCAAAGAAATATCCTCCGATAACAAAGAGAAAGAAGCTTTCTGAGAAACTTCGTTGTGTTCTGTGAAATCATCTCACAGATTTGCAGCTTTCCCCTCAAGGAGCCTTTCGCTAAGACAGTTCTTGTGGAATTGGCAAAGTGATATCTGGAAGCCCATAGAGGGCTATGGTGAATAAGGAAATATCCTCAGATGAAATCTGGAAAGAAGCTTTCTGAGAAACTGCTTAGTGTTCTGTTAATTCACCTCACAGAGTTACATCTGTATTTCGTGGATCTCTTTGCTAGCCTTATTTCTGTAGAATCTGAGAACAGATATTTCGGATCCCTTTGAAGACTATAGGGCCAAAGGAAATATCCTCCGATAACAAAGAGAAAGAAGCTTTTTGAGAAACTTCGTTGTGTTCTGTGAAATCATCTCACAGAGTTACAGCTTTCCCCTCAAGGAGCCTTTCGCTAAGACAGTTCTTGTGGAATTGGCAAAGTGATATTTGGAAGCCCATAGAGGGCTATGGTGAAAAAGGAAATATCCTCAGATGAAATCTGGAAAGAAGCTTTCTGAGAAACTGCTTAGTGTTCTGTTAATTCACCTCACAGAGTTACATCTGTATTTCGTGGATGTCTTTGCTAGCCTTATTTCTGTGGAATCTGAGAACAGATATTTCGGATCCCTATGAAGACTATAGGCCCAAAGGAAATATCCTCCGATAACAAAGAGAAAGAAGCTTTCTGAGAAACTTCGTTGTGTTCTGTGAAATCATCTCACAGAGTTACAGCTTTCCCCTCAAGGAGCCTTTCGCTAAGACAGTTCTTGTGGAATTGGCAAAGTGATATTTGGAAGCCCATAGAGGGCTATGGTGAAAAAGGAAATATCCTCAGATGAAATCTGGAAAGAAGCTTTCTGAGAAACTGCTTAGTGTTCTGTTAATTCACCTCACAGAATTACATCTGTATTTCGTGGATCTCTTTGCTAGCCTTATTTCTGTAGAATCTGAGAGCAGATATTTCGGATCCCTTTGAAGTCTAAGGGCCAAAGAAATATCCTCCGATAACAAAGAGAAAGAAGCTTTCTGAGAAACTTCGTTGTGTTCTGTGAAATCATCTCACAGAGTTACAGCTTTTCCCTCAAGGACCCTTTCGCTAAGACAGTTCTTGTGGAATTGGCAAAGTGATATTTGGAAGCCCATAGAGGGCTATGGTGAAAAAGGAAATATCCTCAGATGAAATCTGGAAAGAAGCTTTCTGAGAAACTGCTTAGTGTTCTGTTAATTCACCTCACAGAATTACATCTGTATTTCGTGGATCTCTTTGCTAGCCTTAATTCTGGAGAATCTGAGAACAGATATTTCGGATCCCTTTGAAGTCTAAGGGCCAAAGAAATATCCTCCGATAACAAAGAGAAAGAAGCTTTCTGAGAAACTTCGTTGGGTTCTGTGAAATCATCTCACAGAGTTACAGCTTTCCCCTCAAGGAGCCTTTCGCTAAGACAGTTCTTGTGGAATTGGCAAAGTGATATTTGGAAGCCCATATAGGGCTATGGTGAAAAAGGAAATATCCTCAGATGAAATCTGGAAGGAAGCTTTCTGAGAAACTGCTTAGTGTTCTGTTAATTCATCTCACAGAGTTACATCTGTATTTCGTGGATCTCCTTGCTAGCCTTATTTCTGTGGAATCTCAGAACACATATTTCGGATCCCTTTGAAGACTATAGGGCCAAAGGAAATATCCTCCGATAACAAAGAGAAAGACGCTTTCTGAGAAACCTCGTTTTGTTCTGTGAAATCATCTCTCAGAGTTAAAGTTTTCCCCTCAATGAGCCTTTCGCTAAGACAGTTCTTGTGGAATTGGCAAAGTGATATTTGGAAGCCCATAGTGGGCTATGGTGAAAAAGGAAATAACCTCAGATGAAATCTGGAAAGAAGCTTTCTGAGAAACTGCTTAGTGTTCTGTTAATTCATTTCACAGAGTTACATCTGTATTTCGTGGATGTCTTTTCTAGCCTTATTTCTGTGGAATCTGAGAACGGATATTTCGGATCCCTATGAAGACTATAGGGCCAAAGGAAATATCCTCCGATAACAAAGAGAAAGAAGCTTTCTACGAAACTTCGTTGTGTTCTGTGAAATCATCTCACAGAGTTACAGCTTTCCCCTCAAGGAGCCTTTCGCTAAGACAGTTCATGTGGAATTGGCAAAGTGATATTTGGAAGCCCATAGAGGGCTATGGTGAAAAAGGAAATATCCTCAGATGAAATCTTGAAAGAAGCTTTCTGAGAAACTGCTTAGTGCTCTGTTAATTCAGCTCACAGAGTTACATCTGTATTTCATGGATCTCTTTGCTAGCCTTATTTCTGAAGAATCTGAGAACAGATATTTCGGATCCCTTTGAAGACTAAGGGCCAAAGAAAATCCTCCGATGACAAAGAGAAAGAAGCTTTCTGAGAAACTTCGTTGTGTTTTGTGAAATCATCTCACAGAGTTGCAGCTTTCCCCTCAAGGAGCCTTTCACTAAGACAGTTCTTGTGGAATTGGCAAAGTGATATCTGGAAGCCCATAGAGGGCTATGGTGAAAAAGGAAATATCCTCAGATGAAATCTGGAAAGAAGCTTTCGGAGAAACTGCTTATTGTTCTGTTAATTCATCTCACAGAGTTACATCTGTATTTCGTGGATGTCTTTGCTAGCCTTATTTCTGTGGAATCTGAGAACGGATATTTCGGATCCCTATGAAGACTATAGGGCCAAAGGAAATATCCTCCGATAACAAAGAGAAAGATGCTTTCTGAGAAACTTCGTTGTGTTCTGTGAAATCATCTCACAGAGTTGCATCTTTCCCCTCAAGGAGCCTTTCGCTAAGACAGTTCTTGTGGAATTGGCAAAGTGATATCTGGAAGCCCATACAGGGCTATGGTGAAAAAGGAAATATCCTCAGATGAAATCTGGAAGGAAGCTTTCTGAGAAACTGCTTAGTGTTCTGTTAATTCAACTCACAGAGTTACATCTGTATTTCGTGGATGTCTTTGCTAGTCTTATTTCTGTGGAATCTGAGTACAGATATTTCGGATCCCTATGAAGACTATAGGGCCAAAGGAAATATCCTCCGATAACAAAGAGAAAGAAGCTTTCTGAGAAACTTCTTTGTGTTCTGTGAAATCATCTCACAGAGTTACAGCTTTCCCCTCAAGGAGCCTTTCGCTAAGACAGTTCTTGTGGAATTGGCAAAGTGATATTTGGAAGCCCATAGAGGGCTATGGTGAGAAAGGAAATATCCTCAGATGAAATCTGGAAAGAAGCTTTCTGAGAAACTGCTTAGTGTTCTGTTAATTCACCTCACAGAGTTACATCTGTATTTCGTGGATGTCTTTGCTAGCCTTATTTCTGTAGAATCTGAGAACAGGTATTTCGGATCCCTATGAAGACTATAGGCCCAAAGGAAATATCCTCCGATAACAAAGAGAAGGAAGCTTTCTGAGAAACTTCGTTGTGTTCTGTGAAATCATCTCACAGAGTTACAGCTTTCCCCTCAAGGAGCCTTTCGCTAAGACAGTTCTTGTGGAATTGGCAAAGTGATATTTGGAAGCCCATAGAGGGCTATGGTGAAAAAGGAAATATCCTCAGATGAAATCTGAAAGGAAGCTTTCTGAGAAACTGCTTAGTGTTCTGTTAATTCATCTCACAGAGTTACATCTGTATTTCGTGGATCTCCTTGCTAGCCTTATTTCTGTGGAATCTGAGAACACTTATTTCGGATCCCTTTGAAGACTATAGGGCCAAAGGAAATATCCTCCGATAACAAAGAGAAAGAAGCTTTCTGAGAAACCTCGTTTTGTTCTGTGAAATCATCTCTCAGAGTTACAGCTTTCCCCTCAAGGAGCCTTTCGCTAAGACAGTTCTTGTGGAATTGGCAAAGTGATATTTGGAAGCCCATAGAGGGCTATGGTGAAAAAGGAAATATCCTCAGATGAAATCTGGAAAGAAGCTTTCTGAGAAACTGCTTAGTGTTCTGTTAATTCATCGCACAGAGTTACATCTGTATTTCGTGGATGTCTTTGCTAGCCTTATTTCTGTGGAATCTGAGAACGGATATTTCGGATCCCTATGAAGACTATAGGGCCAAAGGAAATATCCTACGATAACAAAGAGAAAGAAGCTTTCTAAGAAACTTCGTTGTGTTCTGTGAAATCATCTCCCAGAGTTACAGCTTTCCCCTCAAGGAGCCTTTCGCTAAGACAGTTCATGTGGAATTGGCAAAGTGATATTTGGAAGCCCATAGAGGGCTATGGTGAAAAAGGAAAAATCCTCAGATGAAATCTTGAAAGACGCTTTCTGAGAAACTGCTTAGTGTTCTGTTAATTCATCTCACAGAGTTACATCTGTATTTCGTGGATCTCTTTGCTAGCCTTATTTCTGTAGAATCTGAGAACAGATATTTCGGATCCCTTTGAAGACTAAGGGCCAAAGAAAATCCTGCGATAACAAAGAGAAAGAAGCTTTCTGAGAAACTTCGTTGTGTTCTGTGAAATCATCTCACAGAGTTGCAGCTTTCCCTTCAAGGAGCCTTTCGCTAAGACAGTTCTTGTGGAATTGGCAAAGTGATATCTGGAAGCCCATACAGGGCTATGGTGAAAAAGGAAATATCCTCAGATGAAATCTGGAAAGAAGCTTTCTGAGAAACTGCTTAGTGTTCTGTTAATTCACCTCACAGAGTTACATCTGTATTTCGTGGATCTCTTTGCTAGCCTTATTTCTGTAGAATCTGAGAACAGATATTTCGGATCCCTTTGAAGACTATAGGGCCAAAGGAAATATCCTCCGATAACAAAGAGAAAGAAGCTTTTTGAGAAACTTCGTAGTGTTCTGTGAAATCATCTCACAGAGTTCCAGCTTTCCCCTCAAGGAGCCTTTCGCTAAGACAGTTCTTGTGGAATTGGCAAAGTGATATTTGGCAGCCCAGAGAGGGCTATGGTGAAAAAGGAAATATCCTCAGATGAAATCTGGAAAGAAGCTTTCTGAGAAACTGCTTAGTGTTCTGTTAATTCACCTCACAGTATTACATCTGTATTTCGTGGATCTCTTTGCTAGCCTTATTTCTGTAGAATCTGAGAACAGATATTTCGGATCCCTTTGAAGTCTAAGGGCCAAAGAAATATCCTCCGATAACAAAGAGAAAGAAGCTTTCTGAGAAACTTCGTTGTGTTCTGTGAAATCATCTCACAGAGTTACAGCTTTCCCCTCAAGGAGCCTTTAGCTAAGACAGTTCTTGTGGAATTGGCAAAGTGATATTTGGAAGCCCATAGAGGGCTATGGTGAAAAAGGAAATATCCTCAGATGAAATCTGGAAGGAAGCTTTCTGAGAAACTGCTTAGTGTTCCGTTAATTCATCCCACAGAGTTACATCTGTATTTCGTGGATTTCCTTGCTAGCCTTATTTCTGTGGAATCTCAGAACACATATTTCGGATCCCTTTGAAGACTATAGGGCCAAAGGAAATATCCTCCGATAACAAAGAGAAAGACGCTTTCTGAGAAACCTCGTTTTGTTCTGTGAAATCATCTCTCAGAGTTAAAGTTTTCCCCTCAAGGAGCCTTTCGCTAAGACAGTTCTTGTGGAATTGGCAAAGTGATATTTGGAAGCCCATAGAGGGCTATGGTGAAAAAGGAAATATCCTCAGATGAAATCTGGAAAGAAGCTTTCTGAGAAACTGCTTAGTGTTCTGTTAATTCATTTCACAGAGTTACATCTGTATTTCGTGGATGTCTTTTCTAGCCTTATTTCTGTGGAATCTGAGAACGGATATTTCGGATCCCTATGAAGACTATAGGGCCAAAGGAAATATCCTCCGATAACAAAGAGAAAGAAGCTTTCTACGAAACTTCGTTGTGTTCTGTGAAATCATCTCACAGAGTTACAGCTTTCCCCTCAAGGAGCCTTTCGCTAAGACAGTTCATGTGGAATTGGCAAAGTGATATTTGGAAGCCCATAGAGGGCTATGGTGAAAAAGGAAATATCCTCAGATGAAATCTTGAAAGAAGCTTTCTGAGAAACTGCTTAGTGCTCTGTTAATTCAGCTCACAGAGTTACATCTGTATTTCGTGGATCTCTTTGCTAGCCTTATTTCTGAAGAATCTGAGAACAGATATTTCGGATCCCTTTGAAGACTAAGGGCCAAAGAAAATTCTCCGATGACAAAGAGAAAGAAGCTTTCTGAGAAACTTCGTTGTGTTTTGTGAAATCATCTCACAGAGTTGCAGCTTTCCCCTCAAAGAGCCTTTCACTAAGACAGTTCTTGTGGAATTGGCAAAGTGATATCTGGAAGCCCATAGAGGGCTATGGTGAAAAAGGAAATATCCTCAGATGAAATCTGGAAAGAAGCTTTCTGAGAAACTGCTTAGTGTTCTGTTAATTCAACACACAGAGTTACATCTGTATTTCGTGGATGTCTTTGCTAGTCTTATGTCTGAGGAATCTGAGTACAGATATTTCGGATCCCTATGAAGACTATAGGGCCAAAGGAAATATCCTCCGATAACAAAGAGAAAGACGCTTTCTGAGAAACCTCGTCTTGTTCTGTGAAATCATCTCTCAGAGTTATAGCTTTCCCCTCAAGGAGCCTTTCGCTAAGACAGTTCTTGTGGAATTGGCAAAGTGATATTTGGAAGCCCATAGAGGGCTATGGTGAAAAAGGAAATATCCTCAGATGAAATCTGGAAAGAAGCTTTCTGAGAAACTGCTTAGTGTTCTGTTAATTCATCGCACAGAGTTACATGTGTATTTCGTGGATGTCTTTGCTAGCCTTATTTCTGTGGAATCTGAGAACGGATATTTCGGATCCCTATGAAGACTATAGGGCCAAAGGAAATATCCTACGATAACAAAGAGAAAGAAGCTTTCTAAGAAACTTCGTTGTGTTCTGTGAAATCATCTCCCAGAGTTACAGCTTTCCCCTCAAGGAGCCTTTCGCTAAGACAGTTCATGTGGAATTGGCAAAGTGATATTTGGAAGCCCATAGAGGGCTATGGTGAAAAAGGAAAAATCCTCAGATGAAATCTTGAAAGACGCTTTCTGAGAAACTGCTTAGTGTTCTGTTAATTCATCTCACAGAGTTACATCTGTATTTCGTGGATCTCTTTGCTAGCCTTATTTCTGTGGAATCTGAGAACAGATATTTCGGATCCCTTTGAAGACTATAGGGCCAAAGGAAATATCCTCCGATAACAAAGAGAAAGAAGCTTTTTGAGAAACTTCGTTGTGTTCTGTGAAATCATCTCACAGAGTTCCAGCTTTCCCCTCAAGGAGCCTTTCGCTAAGACAGTTCTTGTGGAATTGGCAAAGTGATATTTGGAAGCCCATAGAGGGCTATGGTGAAAAAGGAAATATCCTCAGATGAAATCTGGAAAGAAGCTTTCTGAGAAACTGCTTAGTGTTCTGTTAATTCACCTCACAGAATTACATCTGTATTTCGTGGATCTCTTTGCTAGCCTTATTTCTGTAGAATCTGAGAACAGATATTTCGGATCCCTTTGAAGTCTAAGGGCCAAAGAAATATCCTCCGATAACAAAGAGAAAGAACCTTTCTGAGAAACTTCGTAGTGTTCTGTGAAATCATCTCACAGAGTTACAGCTTTCCCCTCAAGGAGCCTTTCGCTAAGACAGTTCTTGTGGAATTGGCAAAGTGATATTTGGAAGCCCAGAGAGGGCTATGGTGAAAAAGGAAATATCCTCAGATGAAATCTGGAAAGAAGCTTTCTGAGAAACTTCTTAGTGTTCTGTTAATTCACCTCACAGTATTACATCTGTATTTCGTGGATCTCTTTGCTACCCTTATTTCTGTAGAATCTGAGAACAGATATTTCGGATCCCTTTGAAGTCTAAGGGCCAAAGAAATATCCTCCGATAACAAAGAGAAAGAAGCTTTCTGAGAAACTTCGTTGTGTTCTGTGAAATCATCTCACAGAGTTACAGCTTTCCCCTCAAGGAGCCTTTAGCTAAGACAGTTCTTGTGGAATTGGCAAAGTGATATTTGGAAGCCCATAGAGGGCTATGGTGAAAAAGGAAATATCCTCAGATGAAATCTGGAAGGAAGCTTTCTGAGAAACTGCTTAGTGTTCTGTTAATTCATCCCACAGAGTTACATCTGTATTTCGTGGATCTCCTTGCTAGCCTTATTTCTGTGGAATCTCAGAACACATATTTCGGATCCCTTTGAAGACTATAGGGCCAAAGGAAATATCCTCCGATAACAAAGAGAAAGACGCTTTCTGAGAAACCTCGTTTTGTTCTGTGAAATCATCTCTCAGAGTTAAAGTTTTCCCCTCAAGGAGCCTTTCGCTAAGACAGTTCTTGTGGAATTGGCAAAGTGATATTTGGAAGCCCATAGAGGGCTATGGTGAAAAAGGAAATATCCTCAGATGAAATCTGGAAAGAAGCTTTCTGAGAAACTGCTTAGTGTTCTGTTAATTCATTTCACAGAGTTACATCTGTATTTCGTGGATGTCTTTTCTAGCCTTATTTCTGTGGAATCTGAGAACGGATATTTCGGATCCCTATGAAGACTATAGGGCCAAAGGAAATATCCTCCGATAACAAAGAGAAAGAAGCTTTCTACGAAACTTCGTTGTGTTCTGTGAAATCATCTCACAGAGTTACAGCTTTCCCCTCAAGGAGCCTTTCGCTAAGACAGTTCATGTGGAATTGGCAAAGTGATATTTGGAAGCCCATAGAGGGCTATGGTGAAAAAGGAAATATCCTCAGATGAAATCTTGAAAGAAGCTTTCTGAGAAACTGCTTAGTGCTCTGTTAATTCAGCTCACAGAGTTACATCTGTATTTCGTGGATCTCTTTGCTAGCCTTATTTCTGAAGTATCTGAGAACAGATATTTCGGATCCCTTTGAAGACTAAGGGCCAAAGAAAATCCTCCGATGACAAAGAGAAAGAAGCTTTCTGAGAAACTTCGTTGTGTTTTGTGAAATCATCTCACAGAGTTGCAGCTTTCCCCTCAAGGAGCCTTTCACTAAGACAGTTCTTGTGGAATTGGCAAAGTGATATCTGGAAGCCCATAGAGGGCTATGGTGAAAAAGGAAATATCCTCAGATGAAATCTGGAAAGAAGTTTTCTGAGAAACTGCTTAGTGTTCTGTTAATTCAACACACAGAGTTACATCTGTATTTCGTGGATGTCTTTGCTAGTCTTATTTCTGAGGAATCTGAGTACAGATATTTCGGATCCCTATGAAGACTATAGGGCCAAAGGAAATATCCTCCGATAACAAAGAGAAAGAAGCTTTCTGAGAAACTTCGTTGTGTTCTGTGAAATCATCTCACAGAGTTACAGCTTTCCCCTCAAGGAGCCTTTCGCTAAGACAGTTCTTGTGGAATTGGCAAAGTGATATTTGGAAGCCCATAGAGGGCTATCTTGAAAAAGGAAATATCCTCAGATGAAATCTGGGAAGAAGCTTTCTGAGAAACTGCTTACTGTTCTGTTAATTCACCTCACAGAGTTACCTCTGGGTTTCGTGGATCTCTTTGCTAGCCTTATTTCTGTAGAATCTGAGAACAGATATTTCGGATCCCTTTGAAGACTATAGGGCCAAAGGAAATATCCTCCGATAACAAAGAGAAAGAAGCTTTCTGAGAAACTTCTTTGTGTTCTGTGAAATAATCTCACAGAGTTACAGCTTTCCCCTCAAGGAGCCATTCGCTAAGACAGTTCTTGTGAATTTGGCAAAGTGATATTTGGAAGCCCATAGAGGGCTATGGTGAAAAAGGAAATATCCTCAGATGAAATCTGGAAAGAAGCTTTCTGAGAAACTGCTTACTGTTCTGTTAATTCACCTCACAGAGTTACATCTGTATTTCGTCGATCTCTTTGCTAGCCTTATTTCTGTAGAATCTGAGAACAGATATTTCGGATCCCTTTGAAGACTATAGGGCCAAAGGAAATATCCTCCGATAACAAAGAGAAAGAAGCTTTCTGAGAAACTTCTTTGTGTTCTGTGAAATAATCTCACAGAGTTACAGCTTTCCCCTCAAGGAGCCATTCGCTAAGACAGTTCTGTGGAATTGGCAAAGTGATACTTGGAAGCCCATATAGGGCTATGGTGAAAAAGGAAATATCCTCAGATGAAATCTGGAAAGAAGCTTTCTGAGAAACTGCTTAGTGTTCTGTTAATTGATCTCACAGAGTTACATCTGTATTTCGTGGATCTCTTTGCTAGCCTTATTTCTGTGGAATCTGAGAACAGATATTTTGGAACCCTTTGAACACTATAGGGCCAAAGGAAATATCCTCTGATAACAAAGAGAAAGAAGCTTTCTGAGAAACTTCGTTGTGTTCTGTGAAATCATCTCACAGAGTTACAGCTTTCCCCTCAAGGAGCCTTTCGCTAAGACAGTTCTTGTGGAATTGGCAAAGTGATATCTGGAAGCCCATAGAGGGCTATGGTGAAAAAGGAAATATCCTCAGATGAAATCTGGAAAGAAGCTTTCTAAGAAACTGCTTAGTGTTCCGTTAATTCATCTCACAGAGTTACATCTGTATTTCGTGGATCTGTTTGCTAGCCTTATTTCTGTGGAATCTGAGAACAGATATTTCGGATCCCTATGAAGACTATAGGGCCAAAGGAAATATCCTCCGATAACAGAGAGAAAGAAGCTTTCAGAGAAACTTCGTTGTGTTCTCTGAAATCATCTCACAGAGTTACAGCTTTCCCCTCAAGGAGCCTTTCGCTAAGACAGTTCTTGTGGAATTGGCAAAGTGATATTTGGAAGCCCATAGAGGGCTATGGTGAAAAAGGAAATATCCTCAGATGAAATCTGGAAGGAAGCTTTCTGAGAAACTGCTTAGTGTTCTGTTAATTCAACTCACAGAGTTACATCTGTATTTCGTGGATCTCTTTGCTAGCCTTATTTCTGTAGAATCTGAGAACAGATATTTCGGATCCCTTTGAAGACTAAGGGCCAAAGAATTATCCTCCGATAACAAAGAGAAAGAAGCTTTCTGAGAAACTTCGTTGTGTTCTGTGAAATCATCTCACAGAGTTGCAGCTTTCTCCTCAAGGAGCCTTTCGCTAAGACATTTCTTGTGGAATTGGCAAAGTGATATCTTGAAGCCCATAGAGGGCTATGGTGAAAAAGGAAATATCCTCAGATGAAATCTGGAAAGAAGCTTTCTGAGAAACTGCTTAGTGTTCCGTTAATTCATCTCACAGAGTTACATCTGTATTTCGTGTATCTCTTTGCTAGCCTTATTTCTGTGGAATCTGAGAACAGATAATTCGGATCCCTTTGAAGACTATAGGGACAAAGGAAATATCCTCCGATAACAAAGAGAAAGAGCTTTCTGAGAAACTTCTTTGTGTTTTGTGAAATAATCTCAGAGAGTTGCAGCTTTCCCCTCATGGAGCCTTTCGCTAAGACAGTTCTGTGGAATTGGCAAAGTGATATTTGGAAGCCCATAGAGGGCTATGGTGAAAAAGGAAATATCCTCAGATGAAATCTGGAAAGAAGCTTTCTGAGAAACTGCTTAGTGTTCTGTTAATTCATCTCACAGAGTTACATCTGTATTTCGTGGAGGTCTTTGCTAGCCTTATTTCTGTGGAATCTGAGAACGGATATTTCGGATCCCTATGAAGACTATAGGGCCAAAGGAAATATCCTCCGATAACAAAGAGAAAGAAGCTTTCTAAGAAACTTCGTTGTGTTCTGTGAAATCATCTCACAGAGTTACAGCTTTCCCCTCAAGGAGCCTTTCGCTAAGACAGTTCATGTGGAATTGGCAAAGTGATATTTGGAAGCCCATAGAGGGCTATGGTGAAAAAGGAAATATCCTCAGATGAAATCTGGAAAGAAGCTTTCTGAGAAACTGCTTAGTGTTCTGTTAATTCAGCTCACAGAGTTACATCTGTATTTCGTGGATCTCTTTGCTAGCCTTATTTCTGTAGAATCTGAGAACAGATATTTCGGATCCCTTTGAAGACTAAGGGCCAAAGAAAATCCTCCGATAACAAAGAGAAAGAAGCTTTCTGAGAAACTTCGTTGTGTTCTGTGAAATCATCTCACAGAGTTGCATCTTTCCCCTCAAGGAGCCTTTCGCTAAGACAGTTCTTGTGGAATTGGCAAAGTGATATCTGGAAGCCCATAGAGGGCTATGGTGAAAAAGGAAATATCCTCAGATGAAATCTGGTAAGAAGCTTTCTGAGAAACTGCTTAGTGTTCTGTTAATTCAACTCACAGAGTTACATCTGTATTTCGTGGATGTCTTTGCTAGTCTTATTCCTGTGGAATCTGAGTACAGATATTTCGGATCCCTATGAAGACTATAGGGCCAAAGGAAATATCCTCCGATAACAAAGAGAAAGAAGCTTTCTGAGAAACTTCGTTGTGTTCTGTGAAATCATCTCACAGAGTTACAGCTTTCCCCTCAGGAGCCTTTCGCTAAGACAGTTCTTGTGGAATTGGCAAAGTGATATTTGGAAGCCCATAGAGGGCTATGGTGAAAAAGGAAATATCCTCAGATGAAATCTGGAAAGAAGCTTTCTGAGAAACTGCTTACTGTTCTGTTAATTCACCTCACACAGTTACATCTGTATATCGTCGATCTCTTTGCTAGCCTTATTTCTGTAGAATCTGAGAACAGATATTTCGGATCCCTTTGAAGACTATAGGGCCAAAGGAAATATCCTCCGATAACAAAGAGAAAGAAGCTTTCTGAGAAACTTCTTTGTGTTCTGTGAAATAATCTCACAGAGTTACAGCTTTCCCCTCAATGAGCCATTCGCTAAGACAGTTCTGTGGAATTGGCAAAGTGATACTTGGAAGCCCATATAGGGCTATGGTGAAAAAGGAAATATCCTCAGATGAAATCTGGAAAGAAGCTTTCTGAGAAACAGCTTAGTGTTCTGTTAATTGATCTCACAGAGTTACATCTGTATTTCGTGGATCTCTTTGCTACCCTTATTTCTGTGCAATCTGAGAACAGATATTTCGGAACCCTTTGAACACTATAGGGCCAAAGGAAATATCCTCCGATAACAAAGAGAAAGAAGCTTTCTGAGAAACTTCTTTGTCTTCTGTGAAATCATCTCACAGAGTTACAGCTTTCCCCTCAAGGAGCCTTTCGCTAAGACAGTTCTTGTGGAATTGGCAAAGTGATATCTGGAAGCCCATAGAGGGCTATGGTGAAAAAGGAAATATCCTCAGATGAAATCTGGAAAGAAGCTTTCTAAGAAACTGCTTAGTGTTCCGTTAATTCATCTCACAGAGTTACATCTCTATTTCGTGGATCTGTTTGCTAGCCTTATTTCTGTGGAATCTGAGAACAGATATTTCGGATCCCTATGAAGACTATAGGGCCAAAGGAAATATCCTCCGATAACAGAGAGAAAGAAGCTTTCAGAGAAACTTCGTCGTGTTCTCTGAAATCATCTCACAGAGTTACAGCTTTCCCCTCAAGGAGCCTTTCGCTAAGACAGTTCTTGTGGAATTGGCAAAGTGATATTTGGAAGCCCATAGAGGGCTATGGTGAAAAAGGAAATATCCTCAGATGAAATCTGGAAGGAGCTTTCTGAGAAACTGCTTAGTGTTCTGTTAATTCATCTCACAGAGTTACATCTGTATTTCGTGGATCTCCTTGCTAGCCTTATTTCTGTGGAATCTGAGAACAGATATTTCGGATCCCTATGAAGACTATAGGGCCAAAGGAAATATCCTCCGATAACAAAGAGAAAGACGCTTTGTGAGAAACCTCGTTGTGTTCTGTGAAATCATCTCTCAGAGTTACAGCTTTCCCCTCAAGGAGCCTTTCGCTAAGACAGTTCTTGTGGAATTGGCAAAGTGATATTTGGAAGCCCATAGAGGGCTATGGTGAAAAAGGAAATATCCTCAGATGAAATCTGGAAAGAAGCTTTCTGAGAAACTGCTTAGTGTTCTGTTAATTCAACTCACATAGTTACATCTGTATTTCGTGGATCTCTTTGCTAGCCTTATTTCTGTAGAATCTGAGAACAGATATTTCGGATCCCTTTGAAGACTAAGGGCCAAAGAAATATCCTCCGATAACAAAGAGAAAGAAGCTTTCTGAGAAACTTCGTTGTGTTCTGTGAAATCATCTCACAGAGTTGCAGCTTTCCCCTCAAGGAGCCTTTCGCTAAGACAGTTCTTGTGGAATTGGCAAAGTGATATCTGGAAGCCCATAGAGGGCTATGGTGAAAAAGGAAATATCCTCAGATGAAATCTGGAAAGAAGCTTTCTGAGAAACTGCTTAGTGTTCCGTTAATTCATCTCACAGAGTTACATCTGTATTTCTTGTATCTCTTTGCTAGCCTTATTTCTGTGGAATCTGAGAACAGATATTTCGGATCCCTTTGAAGACTATAGGGCCAAAGGAAATATCCTCCGATAACAAAGAGAAAGAAGCTTTCTGAGAAACTTCTTTGTGTTTTGTGAAATAATTTCACAGAGTTACAGCTTTCCCCTCAAGGAGCCTTTCACTAAGACAGTTCTGTGGAATTGGCAAAGTGATATTTGGAAGCCCATAGAGGGCTATGGTGAAAAAGGAAATATCCTCAGATGAAATCTGGAAAGAAGCTTTCTGAGAAACTGCTTAGTGTTCCGTTAATTCATCTCACAGAGTTACATCTGTATTTCGTGGATGTCTTTGCTAGCCTTATTTCTGTGGAATCTGAGAACAGATATTTCGGATCCCTATGAAGACTATAGGCCCAAAGGAAATATCCTCCGATAACAAAGAGAAAGAAGCTTTCTGAGAAACTTCGTTGTGTTCTGTGAAATCATCTCACAGAGTTACAGCTTTCCCCTCAAGGAGCCTTTCGCTAAGACAGTTCTTGTGGAATTGGCAAAGTGATATTTGGAAGCCCATAGAGGGCTATGGTGAAAAAGGAAATATCCTCAGATGAATTCTGGAAGGAAGCTTTCTGAGAAACTGGTTAGTGTTCTGTTAATTCATCTCACAGAGTTACATCTGTATTTCGTGGATCTCCTTGCTAGCCTTATTTCTGTGGAATCTCAGAACACTTATTTCGTATCCCTTTGAAGACTATAGGGCCAAAGGAAATATCCTCCGATAACAAAGAGAAAGACGCTTTCTGAGAAACCTCGTTTTGTTCTGTGAAATCATCTCTCAGAGTTACAGCTTTCCCCTCAAGGAGCCTTTCGCTAAGACAGTTCTTGTGGAATTGGCAAAGTGATATTTGGAAGCCCATAGAGGGCTATGGTGAAAAAGGAAATATCCTCAGATGAAATCTGGAAAGAAGCTTTCTGAGAAACTGCTTAGTGTTCTGTTAATTCATTTCACAGAGTTACATCTGTATTTCGTGGATGTCTTTGCTAGCCTTACTTCTGTGGAATCTGAGAACGGATATTTCGGATCCCTATGAAGGCTATAGGGCCAAAGGAAATATCCTCCGATAACAAAGAGAAAGAAGCTTTCTAAGAAACTTCGTTGTGTTCTGTGAAATCATCTCACAGAGTTACAGCTTTCCCCTCAAGGAGCCTTTCGCTAAGACAGTTCTTGTGGAATTGGCAAAGTGATATTTGGAAGCCCATAGAGGGCTATGGTGAAAAAGGAAATATCCTCAGATGAAATCTTGAAAGAAGCTTTCTGAGAAACTGCTTAGTGTTCTGCTAATTCATCTCACAGAATTACATCTGTATTTCGTGGATCTCTTTGCTAGCCTTATTTCTGTAGAATCTGAGAACAGATATTTCGGATCCCTTTGAAGACTAAGGGCCAAAGAAAATCCTCCGATAACAAAGAGAAAGAAGCTTTCTGAGAAACTTCGTTGTGTTCTGTGAAATCATCTCACAGAGTTGCAGCTTTCCCCTCAAGGAGTCTTTCGCTAAGACAGTTCTTGTGGAATTGGCAAAGTGATATCTGGAAGCCCATAGAGGGCTACGGTGAAAAAGGAAATATCCTCAGATGAAATCTGGAAAGAAGCTTTCTGAGAAACTGCTTAGTGTTCTGTTAATTCAACTCACAGAGTTACATCTGTATTTCGTGGATGTCTTTGCTAGTCTTATTTCTGTGGAATCTGAGTACAGATATTTCGGATCCCTATGAAGACTATAGGGCCAAAGGAAATATCCTCCGATAACAAAGAGAAAGAAGCTTTCTGAGAAACTTCGTTGTGTTCTGTGAAATCATCTCACAGAGTTACAGCTTTCCCCTCAAGGAGCCTTTCGCTATGACAGTTCTTGTGGAATTGGCAAAGTGATATTTGGAAGCCCATAGAGGGCTATGGTGAAAAAGGAAATATCCTCAGATGAAATCTGGAAAGAAGCTTTCTGAGAAACTGCTTAGTGTTCTGTTAATTCACCTCACAGAGTTACATCTGTATGTCGTGGATCTCTTTGCTAGCCTTATTTCTGTAGATTCTGAGAACAGATATTTCGGATCCCTTTGAAGAATATAGGGCCAAAGGAAATATCCTCCGATAACAAAGAGAAAGAAGCTTTCTGAGAAACTTCTTTGTGTTCTGTGACATAATCTCACAGAGTTACAGCTTTCCCCTCAAGGAGCCATTCGCTAAGACAGTTCTGTGGAATTGGCAAAGTGATATTTGGAAGCCCATATAGGGCTATGGTGAAAAAGGAAATATCCTCAGATGAAATCTGGAAAGAAGCTTTCTGAGAAACTGCTTAGTGTTCTGTTAATTGATCTCACAGAGTTACATCTGTATTTCGTGGATCTCTTTGCTAGCCTTATTTCTGTGGAATCTGAGAACAGATATTTCGGATCCCTTTGAACACTATAGGGCCAAAGGAAATATCCTCCGATAACAAAGAAAAAGAAGCTTTCTGAGAAACTTCGTTGTGTTCTGTGAAATCATCTCACAGAGTTACAGCTTTCCCCTCAAGGAGCCTTTCGCTAAGACAGTTCTTGTGGAATTGGCAAAGTGATGTTTGGAAGCCCATAGAGGGCTATGGTGAAAAAGGAAATATCCTCAGAAGAAATCTGGAAAGACGCTTTCTGAGAAACTTCGTTGTGTTCTGTGAAATCATCTCTCAGAGTTACAGCTGTCCCCTCAAGCAGCCTTTCTCTAAGACAGTTCTTGTGGAATTGGCAAAGTGATATTTGTTAGCCCATAGAGGGCTATGGTGAAAAAGGAATTATGCTCAGATGAAATCTGGAAAGAAGCTTTCTGAGAAACTGCTTAGTGTTCTGTTAATTCATCTCACAGAGTTACATCTGTATTACGTGGATGTCTTTGCTGGCCTTATTTCTTTGGAATCTGAGAACAGATATTTCTGATCCCTATGAAGACTATAGGGCCAAAGGAAATATCCTCCGATAACAAAGAGAAAGAAGCTATATGAGAAACGTCATTGTGTTCTGTGAAATCATCTCACAGAGTTACAGCTTTCCCCTCAAGGAGCCTTTCGCTAAGATAGTTCATGTGGAATTGGCAAAGTGATATTTGGAAGCCCAGAGAGGGCTATGGTGAAAAAGGAAATATGCTCAGATGAAATCTGGAAAGAAGCTTTCTGAGAAAATGCTTAGTGTTCTGTTAATTCATCTCACAGAGTTACATCTGTATTTCGTGGATGACTTTGCTAGCCTTATTTCTGTGGAATCTGAGAACAGATATTTCGGATCCCTTTGAAGACTATAGGGCCAAAGGAAATATCCTCCGATAACAAAGAGAAAGAAGCTTTCTGAGAAACGTCGTTGTGTTCTGTGAAATCACCTCACAGAGTTACAGCTTTCCCCTCAAGGAGCCTTTCGCTAAGACAGTTCATGTGGAATTGGCAAAGTGATATTTGGAAGCCCATAGAGGGCTATGGTGAAAAAGGAAATATCCTCAGATGAAATCTGGAAAGAAGCTTTCTGAGAAACTGCTTAGTGATCTGTTAATTCATCTCACAGAGTTACATCTGTATTTCGTGGATCTCTTTGCTAGCCTTATTTCTGTAGAATGTGAGAACAGATATTTCGGATCCCTTTGAAGACTAAGGGCCAAATAAAATCCTCCGATAACAAAGAGAAAGAAGCTTTCTGAGAAACTTCGTTGTGTTCTGTGAAATCATCTCACAGAGTTGCAGCTTTCCCATCAAGGAGCCTTTCGCTAAGACAGTTCTTGTGGAATTGGCAAAGTGATATCTGGAAGCCTATAGAGGGCTATGGTGAAAAAGGAAATATCCTCAGATGAAATCTGGAAAGAAGCTTTCTGAGAAACTGCTTAGTGTTCTGTTAATTCACCTCACAGAGTTACATCTGTATTTCGTGGATCTCTTTGCTAGCCTTATTTCTGTAGAATCTGAGAACAGATATTTCGGATCCCTTTGAAAACTATAGGGCCAAAGGAAATATCCTCCGATAACAAAGAGAAAGACGCTTTCTGAGAAACCTCGTTTTGTTCTGTGAAATCATCTCTCAGAGTTACAGCTTTCCCCTCAAGGAGCCTTTCGCTAAGACAGTTCTTGTGGAATTGGCAAAGTGATATTTGGAAGCCCATAGAGGGCTATGGTGAAAAAGGAAATATCCTCAGATGAAATCTGGAAAGAAGCTTTCTGAGAAACTGCTTAGTGTTCTGTTAATTCATCTCACAGAGTTACATCTGTATTTCCTGGATGTCTTTGCTAGCCTTATTTCGGTGGAATCTGAGAACGGATATTTCGGATCCCTATGAAGACTATAGGGCCAAAGGAAATATCCTCCGATAACAAAGAGAAAGAAGCTTTCTGAGAAACTTCGTTGTGTTCTGTGAAATCATCTCACAGAGTTACAGCTTTCCCCTCAAGGAGCCTTTCGCTAAGACAGTTCATGTGGAATTGGCAAAGTGATATTTGGAAGCCCATAGAGGGCTATGGTGAAAAAGGAAATATCCTCAGATGAAATATTGAAAGAAGCTTTCTGAGAAACTGCTTAGTGTTCTGTTAATTCATCTCACAGAGTTACATCTGTATTTCGTGGATCTCTTTGCTAGCCTTATTTCTGTAGAATGTGAGAACAGATATTTCGGATTCCTTTGAAGACTAAGGGCCAAAGAAAATCCTCCGTTAACAAAGGGAAAGAAGCTTTCTCAGAAACTTCGTTGTGTTCTGTGAAATCATCTCACAGAGTTACAGCTTTCCCCTCAAGGAGCCTTTCGCTAAGACAGTTCTTGTGGAATTGGCAAAGTGATATCTGGAAGCCCATACAGGGCTATGGAGAAAAAGGAAATATCCTCAGATGAAATCTGGAAAGAAGCTTTCTGAGAAACTGCTTAGTGTTCTGTTAATTCAACTCACAGAGTTACATCTGTATTTCGTGGATCTCTTTGCTAGCGTTATTTCTGTGGATTATGAGAACAGATATTTCGGATCCCTTTGAAGACTAAGGGCCAAAGAAATATCCTCCGATAACAAAGAGAAAGAAGCTTTCTGAGAAACTTCGTTGTGTTCTGTGAAATCATCTCACAGAGTTGCAGCTTTCCCCTCAAGGAGCCTTTCGCTAAGACAGTTCTTGTGGAATTGGCAAAGTGATATCTGGAAGCCCATAGAGGGCTATGGTGAATAAGGAAATATCCTCAGATGAAATCTGGAAAGAAGCTTTCTGAGAAACTGCTTAGTGTTCTGTTAATTCACCTCACAGAGTTACATCTGTATTTCGTGGATCTCTTTGCTAGCCTTATTTCTGTAGAATCTGAGAACAGATATTTCGGATCCCTTTGAAGACTATAGGGCCAAAGGAAATATCTTCCGATAACAAAGAGAAAGAAGCTTTTTGAGAAACTTCGTTGTGTTCTGTGAAATCATCTCACAGAGTTACAGCTTTCCCCTCAAGGAGCCTTTCGCTAAGACAGTTCTTGTGGAATTGGCAAAGTGATATTTGGAAGCCCATAGAGGGCTATGGTGAAAAAGGAAATATCCTCAGATGAAATCTGGAAAGAAGCTTTCTGAGAAACTGCTTAGTGTTCTGTTAATTCACCTCACAGAGTTACATCTGTATTTCGTGGATGTCTTTGCTAGCCTTATTTCTGTGGAATCTGAGAACAGATATTTCGGATCCCTATGAAGACTATAGGCCCAAAGGAAATATCCTCCGATAACAAAGAGAAAGAAGCTTTCTGAGAAACTTCGTTGTGTTCTGTGAAATCATCTCACAGAGTTACAGCTTTCCCCTCAAGGAGCCTTTCGCTAAGACAGTTCTTGTGGAATTGGCAAAGTGATATTTGGAAGCCCATAGAGGGCTATGGTGAAAAAGGAAATATCCTCAGATGAAATCTGGAAAGAAGCTTTCTGAGAAACTGCTTAGTGTTCTGTTAATTCACCTCACAGAATTACATCTGTATTTCGTGGATCTCTTTGCTAGCCTTATTTCTGTAGAATCTGAGAGCAGATATTTCGGATCCCTTTGAAGTCTAAGGGCCAAAGAAATATCCTCCGATAACAAAGAGAAAGAAGCTTTCTGAGAAACTTCGTTGTGTTCTGTGAAATCATCTCACAGAGTTACAGCTTTTCCCTCAAGGACCCTTTCGCTAAGACAGTTCTTGTGGAATTGGCAAAGTGATATTTGGAAGCCCATAGAGGGCTATGGTGAAAAAGGAAATATCCTCAGATGAAATCTGGAAAGAAGCTTTCTGAGAAACTGCTTAGTGTTCTGTTAATTCACCTCACAGAATTACATCTGTATTTCGTGGATCTCTTTGCTAGCCTTAATTCTGGAGAATCTGAGAACAGATATTTCGGATCCCTTTGAAGTCTAAGGGCCAAAGAAATATCCTCCGATAACAAAGAGAAAGAAGCTTTCTGAGAAACTTCGTTGGGTTCTGTGAAATCATCTCACAGAGTTACAGCTTTCCCCTCAAGGAGCCTTTCGCTAAGACAGTTCTTGTGGAATTGGCAAAGTGATATTTGGAAGCCCATAGAGGGCTATGGTGAAAAAGGAAATATCCTCAGATGAAATCTTGAAAGAAGCTTTCTGAGAAACTGCTTAGTGCTCTGTTAATTCAGCTCACAGAGTTACATCTGTATTTCGTGGATCTCTTTGCTAGCCTTATTTCTGAAGAATCTGAGAACAGATATTTCGGATCCCTTTGAAGACTAAGGGCCAAAGAAAATCCTCCGATGACAAAGAGAAAGAAGCTTTCTGAGAAACTTCGTTGTGTTTTGTGAAATCATCTCACAGAGTTGCAGCTTTCCCCTCAAGGAGCCTTTCACTAAGACAGTTCTTGTGGAATTGGCAAAGTGATATCTGGAAGCCCATAGAGGGCTATGGTGAAAAAGGAAATATCCTCAGATGAAATCTGGAAAGAAGCTTTCTGAGAAACTGCTTAGTGTTCTGTTAATTCAACTCACAGAGTTACATCTGTATTTCGTGGATGTCTTTGCTAGTCTTATTTCTGTGGAATCTGAGTACAGATATTTCGGATCCCTATGAAGACTATAGGGCCAAAGGAAATATCCTCCGATAACAAAGAGAAAGAAGCTATATGAGAAACGTCATTGTGTTCTGTGAAATCATCTCACAGAGTTACAGCTTTCCCCTCAAGGAGCCTTTCGCTAAGATAGTTCATGTGGAATTGGCAAAGTGATATTTGGAAGCCCAGAGAGGGCTATGGTGAAAAAGGAAATATGCTCAGATGAAATCTGGAAAGAAGCTTTCTGAGAAAATGCTTAGTGTTCTGTTAATTCATCTCACAGAGTTACATCTGTATTTCGTGGATGACTTTGCTAGCCTTATTTCTGTGGAATCTGAGAACAGATATTTCGGATCCCTTTGAAGACTATAGGGCCAAAGGAAATATCCTCCGATAACAAAGAGAAAGAAGCTTTCTGAGAAACGTCGTTGTGTTCTGTGAAATCACCTCACAGAGTTACAGCTTTCCCCTCAAGGAGCCTTTCGCTAAGACAGTTCATGTGGAATTGGCAAAGTGATATTTGGAAGCCCATAGAGGGCTATGGTGAAAAAGGAAATATCCTCAGATGAAATCTGGAAAGAAGCTTTCTGAGAAACTGCTTAGTGATCTGTTAATTCATCTCACAGAGTTACATCTGTATTTCGTGGATCTCTTTGCTAGCCTTATTTCTGTAGAATGTGAGAACAGATATTTCGGATCCCTTTGAAGACTAAGGGCCAAATAAAATCCTCCGATAACAAAGAGAAAGAAGCTTTCTGAGAAACTTCGTTGTGTTCTGTGAAATCATCTCACAGAGTTGCAGCTTTCCCATCAAGGAGCCTTTCGCTAAGACAGTTCTTGTGGAATTGGCAAAGTGATATCTGGAAGCCTATAGAGGGCTATGGTGAAAAAGGAAATATCCTCAGATGAAATCTGGAAAGAAGCTTTCTGAGAAACTGCTTAGTGTTCTGTTAATTCACCTCACAGAGTTACATCTGTATTTCGTGGATCTCTTTGCTAGCCTTATTTCTGTAGAATCTGAGAACAGATATTTCGGATCCCTTTGAAAACTATAGGGCCAAAGGAAATATCCTCCGATAACAAAGAGAAAGACGCTTTCTGAGAAACCTCGTTTTGTTCTGTGAAATCATCTCTCAGAGTTACAGCTTTCCCCTCAAGGAGCCTTTCGCTAAGACAGTTCTTGTGGAATTGGCAAAGTGATATTTGGAAGCCCATAGAGGGCTATGGTGAAAAAGGAAATATCCTCAGATGAAATCTGGAAAGAAGCTTTCTGAGAAACTGCTTAGTGTTCTGTTAATTCATCTCACAGAGTTACATCTGTATTTCCTGGATGTCTTTGCTAGCCTTATTTCGGTGGAATCTGAGAACGGATATTTCGGATCCCTATGAAGACTATAGGGCCAAAGGAAATATCCTCCGATAACAAAGAGAAAGAAGCTTTCTGAGAAACTTCGTTGTGTTCTGTGAAATCATCTCACAGAGTTACAGCTTTCCCCTCAAGGAGCCTTTCGCTAAGACAGTTCATGTGGAATTGGCAAAGTGATATTTGGAAGCCCATAGAGGGCTATGGTGAAAAAGGAAATATCCTCAGATGAAATATTGAAAGAAGCTTTCTGAGAAACTGCTTAGTGTTCTGTTAATTCATCTCACAGAGTTACATCTGTATTTCGTGGATCTCTTTGCTAGCCTTATTTCTGTAGAATGTGAGAACAGATATTTCGGATTCCTTTGAAGACTAAGGGCCAAAGAAAATCCTCCGTTAACAAAGGGAAAGAAGCTTTCTCAGAAACTTCGTTGTGTTCTGTGAAATCATCTCACAGAGTTACAGCTTTCCCCTCAAGGAGCCTTTCGCTAAGACAGTTCTTGTGGAATTGGCAAAGTGATATCTGGAAGCCCATACAGGGCTATGGAGAAAAAGGAAATATCCTCAGATGAAATCTGGAAAGAAGCTTTCTGAGAAACTGCTTAGTGTTCTGTTAATTCAACTCACAGAGTTACATCTGTATTTCGTGGATCTCTTTGCTAGCGTTATTTCTGTGGATTATGAGAACAGATATTTCGGATCCCTTTGAAGACTAAGGGCCAAAGAAATATCCTCCGATAACAAAGAGAAAGAAGCTTTCTGAGAAACTTCGTTGTGTTCTGTGAAATCATCTCACAGAGTTGCAGCTTTCCCCTCAAGGAGCCTTTCGCTAAGACAGTTCTTGTGGAATTGGCAAAGTGATATCTGGAAGCCCATAGAGGGCTATGGTGAATAAGGAAATATCCTCAGATGAAATCTGGAAAGAAGCTTTCTGAGAAACTGCTTAGTGTTCTGTTAATTCACCTCACAGAGTTACATCTGTATTTCGTGGATCTCTTTGCTAGCCTTATTTCTGTAGAATCTGAGAACAGATATTTCGGATCCCTTTGAAGACTATAGGGCCAAAGGAAATATCTTCCGATAACAAAGAGAAAGAAGCTTTTTGAGAAACTTCGTTGTGTTCTGTGAAATCATCTCACAGAGTTACAGCTTTCCCCTCAAGGAGCCTTTCGCTAAGACAGTTCTTGTGGAATTGGCAAAGTGATATTTGGAAGCCCATAGAGGGCTATGGTGAAAAAGGAAATATCCTCAGATGAAATCTGGAAAGAAGCTTTCTGAGAAACTGCTTAGTGTTCTGTTAATTCACCTCACAGAGTTACATCTGTATTTCGTGGATGTCTTTGCTAGCCTTATTTCTGTGGAATCTGAGAACAGATATTTCGGATCCCTATGAAGACTATAGGCCCAAAGGAAATATCCTCCGATAACAAAGAGAAAGAAGCTTTCTGAGAAACTTCGTTGTGTTCTGTGAAATCATCTCACAGAGTTACAGCTTTCCCCTCAAGGAGCCTTTCGCTAAGACAGTTCTTGTGGAATTGGCAAAGTGATATTTGGAAGCCCATAGAGGGCTATGGTGAAAAAGGAAATATCCTCAGATGAAATCTGGAAAGAAGCTTTCTGAGAAACTGCTTAGTGTTCTGTTAATTCACCTCACAGAATTACATCTGTATTTCGTGGATCTCTTTGCTAGCCTTATTTCTGTAGAATCTGAGAGCAGATATTTCGGATCCCTTTGAAGTCTAAGGGCCAAAGAAATATCCTCCGATAACAAAGAGAAAGAAGCTTTCTGAGAAACTTCGTTGTGTTCTGTGAAATCATCTCACAGAGTTACAGCTTTTCCCTCAAGGACCCTTTCGCTAAGACAGTTCTTGTGGAATTGGCAAAGTGATATTTGGAAGCCCATAGAGGGCTATGGTGAAAAAGGAAATATCCTCAGATGAAATCTGGAAAGAAGCTTTCTGAGAAACTGCTTAGTGTTCTGTTAATTCACCTCACAGAATTACATCTGTATTTCGTGGATCTCTTTGCTAGCCTTAATTCTGGAGAATCTGAGAACAGATATTTCGGATCCCTTTGAAGTCTAAGGGCCAAAGAAATATCCTCCGATAACAAAGAGAAAGAAGCTTTCTGAGAAACTTCGTTGGGTTCTGTGAAATCATCTCACAGAGTTACAGCTTTCCCCTCAAGGAGCCTTTCGCTAAGACAGTTCTTGTGGAATTGGCAAAGTGATATTTGGAAGCCCATAGAGGGCTATGGTGAAAAAGGAAATATCCTCAGATGTAATCTGGAAGGAAGCTTTCTGAGAAACTGCTTAGTGTTCTGTTAATTCATCTCACAGAGTTACATCTGTATTTCGTGGATCTCCTTGCTAGCCTTATTTCTGTGGAATCTCAGAACACATATTTCGGATCCCTTTGAAGACTATAGGGCCAAAGGAAATATCCTCCGATAACAAAGAGAAAGACGCTTTCTGAGAAACCTCGTTTTGTTCTGTGAAATCATCTCTCAGAGTTAAAGTTTTCCCCTCAATGAGCCTTTCGCTAAGACAGTTCTTGTGGAATTGGCAAAGTGATATTTGGAAGCCCATAGTGGGCTATGGTGAAAAAGGAAATAACCTCAGATGAAATCTGGAAAGAAGCTTTCTGAGAAACTGCTTAGTGTTCTGTTAATTCATTTCACAGAGTTACATTTGTATTTCGTGGATGTCTTTTCTAGCCTTATTTCTGTGGAATCTGAGAACGGATATTTCGGATCCCTATGAAGACTATAGGGCCAAAGGAAATATCCTCCGATAACAAAGAGAAAGAAGCTTTCTACGAAACTTCGTTGTGTTCTGTGAAATCATCTCACAGAGTTACAGCTTTCCCCTCAAGGAGCCTTTCGCTAAGACAGTTCATGTGGAATTGGCAAAGTGATATTTGGAAGCCCATAGAGGGCTATGGTGAAAAAGGAAATATCCTCAGATGAAATCTTGAAAGAAGCTTTCTGAGAAACTGCTTAGTGCTCTGTTAATTCAGCTCACAGAGTTACATCTGTATTTCGTGGATCTCTTTGCTAGCCTTATTTCTGAAGAATCTGAGAACAGATATTTCGGATCCCTTTGAAGACTAAGGGCCAAAGAAAATCCTCCGATGACAAAGAGAAAGAAGCTTTCTGAGAAACTTCGTTGTGTTTTGTGAAATCATCTCACAGAGTTGCAGCTTTCCCCTCAAGGAGCCTTTCACTAAGACAGTTCTTGTGGAATTGGCAAAGTGATATCTGGAAGCCCATAGAGGGCTATGGTGAAAAAGGAAATATCCTCAGATGAAATCTGGAAAGAAGCTTTCTGAGAAACTGCTTAGTGTTCTGTTAATTCAACTCACAGAGTTACATCTGTATTTCGTGGATGTCTTTGCTAGTCTTATTTCTGTGGAATCTGAGTACAGATATTTCGGATCCCTATGAAGACTATAGGGCCAAAGGAAATATCCTCCGATAACAAAGAGAAAGAAGCTTTCTGAGAAACTTCGTTGTGTTCTGTGAAATCATCTCACAGAGTTACAGCTTTCCCCTCAAGGAGCCTTTCGCTAAGACAGTTCTTGTGGAATTGGCAAAGTGATATTTGGAAGCCCATAGAGGGCTATCGTGAAAAAGGAAATATCCTCAGATGAAATCTGGGAAGAAGCTTTCTGAGAAACTGCTTATTGTTCTGTTAATTCACCTCACAGAGTTACCTCTGTATTTCGTGGATCTCTTTGCTAGCCTTATTTCTGTAGAATCTGAGAACAGATATTTCGGATCCCTTTGAAGACTATAGGGCCAAAGGAAATATCCTCCGATAACAAAGAGAAAGAAGCTTTCTGAGAAACTTCTTTGTGTTCTGTGAAATAATCTCACAGAGTTACAGCTTTCCCCTCAAGGAACCATTCGCTAAGACAGTTCTTGTGGAATTGGCAAAGTGATATTTGGAAGCCCATAGAGGGCTACGGTGAAAAAGGAAATATCCTCAGATGAAATCTGGAAAGAAGCTTTCTGAGAAACTGCTTACTGTTCTGTTAATTCACCTCACAGAGTTACATCTGTATTTCGTCGATCTCTTTGCTAGCCTTATTTCTGTAGAATCTGAGAACAGATATTTCGGATCCCTTTGAAGACTATAGGGCCAAAGGAAATATCCTCCGATAACAAAGAGAAAGAAGCTTTCTGAGAAACTTCTTTGTGTTCTGTGAAATAATCTCACAGAGTTACAGCTTTCCCCTCAAGGAGCCATTCGCTAAGACAGATCTGTGGAATTGGCAAAGTGATACTTGGAAGCCCATATAGGGCTATGGTGAAAAAGGAAATATCCTCAGATGAAATCTGGAAAGAAGCTTTCTGAGAAACTGCTTAGTGTTCTGTTAATTCATCTCACAGAGTTACATCTGTATTTCGTGGATCTCTTTGCTAGCCTTATTTCTGTGGAATCTGAGAACAGATATTTCGGAACCCTTTGAACACTATAGGGCCAAAGGAAATATCCTCCGATAACAAAGAGAAAGAAGCTTTCTGAGAAACTTCGTTGTGTTCTGTGAAATCATCTCACAGAGTTACAGCTTTCCCCTCAAGGAGCCTTTCGCTAAGACAGTTCTTGTGGAATTGGCAAAGTGATATCTGGAAGCCCATAGAGGGCTATGGTGAAAAAGGAAATATCCTCAGATGAAATCTGGAAAGAAGCTTTCTAAGAAACTGCTTAGTGTTCCGTTAATTCATCTCACAGAGTTACATCTGTATTTCGTGGATCTGTTTGCTAGCCTTATTTCTGTGGAATCTGAGAACAGATATTTCGTATCCATATGAAGACTATAGGGCCAAAGGACATATCCTCCGATAACAGAGAGAAAGAAGCTTTCAGAGAAACTTCGTTGTGTTCTCTGAAATCATCTCACAGAGTTACAGCTTTCCCCTCAAGGAGCCTTTCGCTAAGACAGTTCTTGTAGAATTGGCAAAGTGATATTTGGAAGCCCATAGAGGGCTATGGTGAAAAAGGAAATATCCTCAGATGAAATCTGGAAGGAAGCTTTCTGAGAAACTGCTTAGTGTTCTGTTAATTCATCTCACAGAGTTACATCTGTATTTCGTGGATCTCCTTGCTAGCCTTATTTCTGTGGAATCTGAGAACAGATATTTCGGATCCCTATGAAGACTATAGGGCCAAAGGAAATATCCACCGATAACAAAGAGAAAGACGCTTTGTGAGAAACCTCGTTGTGTTCTGTAAAATCATCTCTCAGAGTTACAGCTTTCCCCTCAAGGAGCCTTTCGCTAAGACAGTTCTTGTGGAATTGGCAAAGTGATATTTGGAAGCCCATAGAGGGCTATGGTGAAAAAGGAAATATCCTCAGATGAAATCTGGAAAGAAGCTTTCTGAGAAACTGCTTAGTGTTCTGTTAATTCAACTCACAGAGTTACATCTGTATTTCGTGGATCTCTTTGCTAGCCTTATTTCTGTAGAATCTGAGAACAGATATTTCGGATCCCTTTGAAGACTAAGGGCCAAAGAAATATCCTCCGATAACAAAGAGAAAGAAGCTTTCTGAGAAACTTCGTTGTGTTCTGTGAAATCATCTCACAGAGTTGCAGCTTTCCCCTCAAGGAGCCTTTCGCTAAGACAGTTCTTGTGGAATTGGCAAAGTGATATCTGGAAGCCCATAGAGGGCTATGGTGAAAAAGGAAATATCCTCAGATGAAATCTGGAAAGAAGCTTTCTGAGAAACTGCTTAGTGTTCCGTTAATTCATCTCACAGAGTTACATCTGTATTTCGTGTATCTCTTTGCTAGCCTTATTTCTGTGGAATCTGAGAACAGATATTTCGGATCCCTTTGAAGACTATAGGGACAAAGGAAATATCCTCCGATAACAAAGAGAAAGAAGCTTTCTGAGAAACTTCTTTGTGTTTTGTGAAATAATCTCACAGAGTTACAGCTTTCCCCTCATGGAGCCTTTCGCTAAGACAGTTCTGTGGAATTGGCAAAGTGATATTTGGAAGCCCATAGAGGGCTATGGTGAAAAAGGAAATATCCTCAGATGAAATATGGAAAGAAACTTTCTGAGAAACTGCTTAGTGTTCTGTTAATTCATCTCACAGAGTTACATCTGTATTTCGTGGAGGTCTTTGCTAGCCTTATTTCTGTGGAATCTGAGAACGGATATTTCGGATCCCTATGAAGACTATAGGGCCAAAGGAAATATCCTCCGATAACAAAGAGAAAGATTCTTTCTAAGAAACTTCGTTGTGTTCTGTGAAATCATCTCACAGAGTTACAGCTTTCCCCTCAAGGAGCCTTTCGCTAAGACAGTTCATGTGGAATTGGCAAAGTGATATTTGGAATCCCATAGAGGGCTATGGTGAAAAAGGAAATATCCTCAGATGAAATCTGGAAAGAAGCTTTCTGAGAAACTGCTTAGTGTTCTGTTAATTCAGCTCACAGAGTTACATCTGTATTTCGTGGATCTCTTTGCTAGCCTTATTTCTGTAGAATCTGAGAACAGATATTTCGGATCCCTTTGAAGACTAAGGGCCAAAGAAAATCCTCCGATAACAAAGAGAAAGAAGCTTTCTGAGAAACTTCGTTGTGTTCTGTGAAATCATCTCACAGAGTTGCAGCTTTCCCCTCAAGGAGCCTTTCGCTAAGACAGTTCTTGTGGAATTGGCAAAGTGATATCTGGAAGCCCATAGAGGGCTATGGTGAAAAAGGAAATATCCTCAGATGAAATCTGGAAAGAAGCTTTATGAGAAACTGCTTAGTGTTCTGTTAATTCAAATCACAGAGTTACATCTGTATTTCGTGGATGTCTTTGCTAGTCTTATTTCTGTGGAATCTGAGTACGGATATTTCGGATCCCAATGAAGACTATAGGGCCAAAGGAAATATCCTCCGATAACAAAGAGAAGGAAGCTTTCTGAGAAACTTCGTTGTGTTCTGTGAAATCATCTCACAGAGTTACAGCTTTCCCCTCAGGAGCCTTTCGCTAAGACAGTTCTTGTGGAATTGGCAAAGTGATATTTGGAAGCCCATAGAGGGCTATGGTGAAAAAGGAAATATCCTCAGATGAAATCTGGAAAGAAGCTTTCTGAGAAACTGCTTACTGTTCTGTTAATTCACCTCACAGAGTTACATCTGTATTTCGTGGATCTCTTTGCTAGCCTTATTTCTGTAGAATCTGAGAACAGATATTTCGGATCCCTTTGAAGACTATAGGGCCAAAGGAAATATCCTCCGATAACAAAGAGAAAGAAGCTTTCTGAGAAACTTGTTTGTGTTCTGTGAAATCATCTCACAGAGTTGCAGATTTCCCCTCAAGGAGCCTTTCGCTAAGACAGTTCTTGTGGAATTGGCAAAGTGATATCTGGAAGCCCATAGAGGGCTATGGTGAAAAAGGAAATATCCTCAGATGAAATCTGGAAAGAAGCTTTCTGAGAAACTGCTTAGTGTTCCGTTAATTCATCTCACAGAGTTACATCTGTATTTCGTGTATCTCTTTGCTAGCCTTATTTCTGTGGAATCTGAGAACAGATATTTCGGATCCCTTTGAAGACTATAGGGACAAAGGAAATATCCTCCGATAACAAAGAGAAAGAAGCTTTCTGAGAAACTTCTTTTTTTTGTGAAATAATCTCACAGAGTTACAGCTTTCCCCTCATGGAGCCTTTCGCTAAGACAGTTCTGTGGAATTGGCAAAGTGATATTTGGAAGCCCATAGAGGGCTATGGTGAAAAAGGAAATATCCTCAGATGAAATCTGGAAAGAAACTTTCTGAGAAACTGCTTAGTGTTCTGTTAATTCATCTAACAGAGTTACATCTGTATTTCGTGGAGGTCTTTGCTAGCCTTATTTCTGTGGAATCTGAGAACGGATATTTCGGATCCCTATGAAGACTATAGGGCCAAAGGAAATATCCTCCGATAACAAAGAGAAAGAAGCTTTCTAAGAAACTTCGTTGTGTTCTGTGAAATCATCTCACAGAGTTACAGCTTTCCCCTCAAGGAGCCTTTCGCTAAGACAGTTCATGTGGAATTGGCAAAGTGATATTTGGAATCCCATAGAGGGCTATGGTGAAAAAGGAAATATCCTCAGATGAAATCTGGAAAGAAGCTTTCTGAGAAACTGCTTAGTGTTCTGTTAATTCAGCTCACAGAGTTACATCTGTATTTCGTGGATCTCTTTGCTAGCCTTATTTCTGTAGAATCTGAGAACAGATATTTCGGATCCCTTTGAAGACTAAGGGCCAAAGAAAATCCTCCGATAACAAAGAGAAAGAAGCTTTCTGAGAAACTTCGTTGTGTTCTGTGAAATCATCTCAGAGAGTTGCAGCTTTCCCCTCAAGGAGCCTTTCGCTAAGACAGTTCTTGTGGAATTGGCAAAGTGATATCTGAAAGCCCATAGAGGGCTATGGTGAAAAAGGAAATATCCTCAGATGAAATCTGGAAAGAAGCTTTCTGAGAAACTGCTTAGTGTTCTGTTAATTCAACTCACAGAGTTACATCTGTATTTCGTGCATGTCTTTGCTAGACTTATTTCTGTGGAATCTGAGTACGGATATTTCGGATCCCAATAAAGACTATAGGGCCAAAGGAAATATCCTCCGATAACAAAGAGAAAGAAGCTTTCTGAGAAACTTCGTTGTGTTCTGTGAAATCATCTCACAGAGTTACAGCTTTCCCCTCAGGAGCCTTTCGCTAAGACAGTTCTTGTGGAATTGGCAAAGTGATATTTGGAAGCCCATAGAGGGCTATGGTGAAAAAGGAAATATCCTCAGATGAAATCTGTAAAGAAGCTTTCTGAGAAACTGCTTACTGTTCTGTTAATTCACCTCACAGAGTTACATCTGTATTTCGTCGATCTCTTTGCTAGCCTTATTTCTGTAGAATCTGAGAACAGATATTTCGGATCCCTTTGAAGACTATAGGGCCAAAGGAAATATCCTCCGATAACAAAGAGAAAGAAGCTTTCTGAGAAACTTCTTTGTGTTCTGTGAAATAATCTCACAGAGTTACAGCTTTCCCCTCAAGGAGCCATTCGCTAACACAGTTCTGTGGAATTGGCAAAGTGATACTTGGAAGCCCATATAGGGCTATGGTGAAAAAGGAAATATCCTCAGATGAAATCTGGAAAGAAGCTTTCTGAGAAACTGCTTAGTGTTCTGTTAATTGATCTCACAGAGTTACATCTGTATTTCGTGGTCTCTTTGCTAGCCTTATTTCTGTGGAATCTGAGAACAGATATTTCGGAACCCTTTGAACACTATAGGGCCAAAGGAAATATCCTCCGATAACAAAGAGAAAGAAGCTTTCTGAGAAACTTCGTTGTCTTCTGTGAAATCATCTCACAGAGTTACAGCTTTCCCCTCAAGGAGTCTTTCGCTAAGACAGTTCTTGTGGAATTGGCAAAGTGATATCTGGAAGCCCATAGAGGGCTATGGTGAAAAAGGAAATATCCTCACATGAAATCTGGAAAGAAGCTTTCTAAGAAACTGCTTAGTGTTCCGTTAATTCATCTCACAGAGTTACATCTGTATTTCGTGGATCTGTTTGCTAGCCTTATTTCTGTGGAATCTGAGAACAGATATTTCGGATCCCTATGAAGACTATAGGGCCAAAGGAAATATCCTCCGATAACAGAGAGAAAGAAGCTTTCAGAGAAACTTCGTCGTGTTCTCTGAAATCATCTGACAGAGTTACAGCTTTCCCCTCAAGGAGCCTTTCGCTAAGACAGTTCTTGTGGAATTGGCAAAGTGATATTTGGAAGCCCATAGAGGGCTATGGTGAAAAAGGAAATATCCTCAGATGAAATCTGGAAGGAAGCTTTCTGAGAAACTGCTTAGTGTTCTGTTAATTCATCTCACAGAGTTACATCTGTATTTCGTGGATCTCCTTGCTAGCCTTATTTCTGTGGAATCTGAGAACAGATATTTCGGATCCCTATGAAGACTATAGGGCCAAAGGAAATATCCTCCGATAACAAAGAGAAAGACGCTTTGTGAGAAACCTCGTTGTGTTCTGTGAAATCATCTCTCAGAGTTACAGCTTTCCCCTCAAGGAGCCTTTCGCTAAGACAGTTCTTGTGGAATTGGCAAAGTGATATTTGGAAGCCCATAGAGGGCTATGGTGAAAAAGGAAATATCCTCAGATGAAATCTGGAAAGAAGCTTTCTGAGAAACTGCTTAGTGTTCTGTTAATTCATCTCACAGAGTTACATCTGTCTTTCGTGGATCTCTTTGCTAGCCTTATTTCTGTAGAATCTGAGAACCGATATTTCGGATCCCTTTGAAGACTAAGGGCCAAAGAAATATCCTCCGATAACAAAGAGAAAGAAGCTTTCTAAGAAACTTCGTTGTTTTCTGAGAAATCATCTCACAGAGTTACAGCTTTCCCCTCAAGGAGCCTTTCGCTAAGACAGTACTTGTGGAATTGGCAAAGTGATATTTGGAAGCCCATAGAGGGCTATGGTGAAAAAGGAAATATCCTCAGATGAAATCTTGAAAGAAGCTTTCTGAGAAACTGCTTAGTGTTCTGTTAATTCATCTCACAGAGTTACATCTGTATTTCGTGGATCTCTTTGCTAGCCTTATTTCTGTGGAATCTGAGAACAGATATTTCGGATCCCTTTGAAGACTAAGGGCCAAAGAAAATCTTCCGATAACAAAGAGAAAGAAGCTTTCTGAGAAACTTCGTTGTGTTCTGTGAAATCATCTCACAGAGTTGCAGCTTTCCCCTCAAGGAGCCTTTCGCTAAGACAGTTCTTGTGGAATTGGCAAAGTGATATCTGGAAGCCCATAGAGGGCTAGGGTGAAAAAGGAAATATCCTCAGATGAAATCTGGAAAGAAGCTTTCTGAGAAACTGCTTAGTGTTCTGTTAATTCAACTCACAGAGTTACATCTGTATTTCGTGGATGTCTTTGCTAGTCTTATTTCTGTGGAATCTGAGTACAGATATTTCGGATCCCTATGAAGACTATAGGGCCAAAGGAAATATCCTCCGATAACAAAGAGAAAGAAGCTTTCTGAGAAACTTCGTTGTGTTCTGTGAAATCATCTCACAGAGTTACAGCTTTCCCCTCAAGGAGCCTTTCGCTAAGATAGTTCATCTGGAATTGGCAAAGTGATATTTGGAAGCTCAGAGAGGGCTATGGTGAAAAAGGAAATATCCTCAGATGAAATCTGGAAAGAAGCTTTCTGAGAAACTGCTCAGTGTTCTGTTAATTCATCTCACTGGGTTACATCTGTATTTCGTGGATCTCTTTGCTAGCCTTATTTCTGTGGAATCTGAGAACAGATATTTGGATCCCTATGAAGACTATAGGGCCAAAGGAAATATCCTCCGATAACAAAGAGAAGGAAGCTTTCTGAGAAACTTCGTTGTGTTCTGTGAAATCATCTCACAGAGTTACAGCTTTCCCCTCAAGGAGCCTTTCGCTAAGACAGTTCTTGTGGAATTGGCAAAGTGATATTTGGAAGCCCATAGAGGGCTATGTTGAAAAAGGAAATATCCTCAAACGAAATCTGGAAAGAAGCCTCCTGAGAAACTGCTTAGTGTTCAGTTAATTCATCTCACAGAGTAACATCTGTATTTCGTGGATCTCCTTTCTAGCCTTATTTCTGTGGAATCTGAGAACAGCTATTTCGGATCCCTTTGAAGACTATAGGGCCAAAGGAAATATCCTCCGATAACAAAGAGAAAGACGCTTTCTGAGTAACTTCGTTGTGTTCTGTGAAATCATCTCTCAGAGTTACAGCTGTCCCCTCAAGGAGCCTTTCGCTAAGACAGTTCTTGTGGAATTGGCAAAGTGATATCTGGAAGCCCATAGAGGGCTATGGTGAAAAAGGAAATATCCTCAGATGAAATCTGGAAAGAAGCTTTCTGAGAAACTGCTTAGTGTTCCGTTAATTCATCTCAAAGAGTTACATCTGTATTTCGTGTATCTCTTTGCTAGCCTTATTTCTGTGGAATCTGAGAACAGATATTTCGGATCCCTTTGAAGACTATAGGGCCAAAGGAAATATCCTCCGATAACAAAGAGAAAGAAGCTTTCTGAGAAACTTCTTTGTGTTTTGTGAAATAATCTCACAGAGTTACAGCTTTTCCCTCAAGGAGCCTGTCGCTAAGACAGTTCTGTGGAATTGGCAAAGTGATATTTGGAAGCCCATAGAGGGCTATGGTGAAAAAGGAAATATCCTCAGATGAAATCTGGAAAGAAGCTTTCTGAGAAACTGCTTAGTGTTCCGTTAATTCATCTCACAGTGTTACATCTGTATTTCGTGGATCTCTTTGCTAGCCTTATTTCTGTGGAATCTGAGAACAGATATTTCGGATCCCTATGAAGACTATAGGCCCAAAGGAAATATCCTCCGATAACAAAGAGAAAGAAGCTTTCTGAGAAACTTCGTTGTGTTCTGTGAAATCATCTCACAGAGTTGCAGCTTTCCCTCAAGGAGCCTTTCGCTAAGACAGTTCTTGTGGAATTGGCAAAGTGATATTTGGAAGCCCATAGAGGGCTATGGTGAAAAAGGAAATATCCTCAGATGAATTCTGGAAGGAAGCTTTCTGAGAAACTGGTTAGTGTTCTGTTAATTCATCTCACAGAGTTACATCTCTATTTCGTGGATCTCCTTGCTAGCCTTATTTCTGTGGAATCTGAGAACACTTATTTCGGATCCCTTTGAAGACTATAGGGCCAAAGGAAATATCCTCCGATAACAAAGAGAAAGACGCTTTCTGAGAAACCTCGTTTTGTTCTGTGAAATCATCTCTCAGAGTTACAGCTTTCCCCTCAAGGAGCCTTTCGCTAAGACAGTTCTTGTGGAATTGGCAAAGTGATATTTGGAAGCCCATAGAGGGCTATGGTGAAAAAGGAAATATCCTCAGATGAAATCTGGAAAGAAGCTTTCTGAGAAACTGCTAAGTGTTCTGTTAATTCATCTCACAGAGTTACATCTGTATTTCGTGGATCTCTTTGCTGGCCTTATTTCTGTAGAATCTCAGAACAGATATTTCGGATCCCTTTGAAGACTAAGGGCCAAAGAAAATCCTCCGATAACAAAGAGAAAGAAGCTTTCTGAGAAACTTCGTTGTGTTCTGTGAAATCATCTCACAGAGTTGCAGCTTTCCCCTCAAGGAGCCTTTCGCTAAGACAGTTCTTGTGGAATTGGCAAAGTGATATCTGGAAGCCCATAGAGGGCTATGGTGAAAAAGGAAATATCCTCAGATGAAATCTGGAAAGAAGCTTTCTGAGAAACTGCTTAGTGTTCTGTTAATTCATATCACAGAGTTACATCTGTATTTCGTGGATCTCTTTGCTAGCCTTATTTCTGTAGAATCTGAGAACAGATATTTCGGATCCCTTTGAAGACTAAGGGCCAAAGAAATATCCTCCGATAACAAAGAGAAAGAAGCTTTCTGAGAAACTTCGTTGTGTTCTGTGAAATCATCTCACAGAGTTGCAGCTTTCCCCTCAAGGAGCCTTTCGCTAAGACAGTTCTTGTGGAATTGGCAAAGTGATATCTGGAAGCCCATAGAGGGCTATCGTGAAAAAAGAAATATCCTCAGATGAAATCTGGAAAGAAGCTTTCTGAGAAACTGCTTAGTGTTCTGTTAATTCATCTCACAGAGTTACATCTGTATTTCGTGGATGTCTTTGCTAGCCTTACTTCTGTGGAATCTGAGAACGGATATTTCGGATCCCTATGAAGACTATAGGGCCAAAGGAAATATCCTCCGATAACAAAGAGAAAGAAGCTTTCTAAGAAACTTCGTTGTGTTCTGTGAAATCATCTCACAGAGTTACAGCTTTCCCCTCAAGGAGCCTTTCGCTAAGACAGTTCTTGTGGAATTGGCAAAGTGATATTTGGAAGCCCATAGAGGGCTATGGTGAAAAAGGAAATATCCTCAGATGAAATCTTGAAAGAAGCTTTCTGAGAAACTGCTTAGTGTTCTGTTAATTCATCTCACAGAGTTACATCTGTATTTCGTGGATCTCTTTGCTAGCCTTATTTCTGTAGAATCTGAGAACAGATATTTCGGATCCCTTTGAAGACTAAGGGCCAAAGAAAATCCTCCGATAACAAAGAGAAAGAAGCTTTCTGAGAAACTTCGTTGTGTTCTGTGAAATCATCTCACAGAGTTGCAGCTTTCCCCTCAAGGAGCCTTTCGCTAAGACAGTTCTTGTGGAATTGGCAAAGTGATATCTGGAAGCCCATAGAGGGCTAGGGTGAAAAAGGAAATATCCTCAGATGAAATCTGGAAAGAAGCTTTCTGAGAAACTGCTTAGTGTTCTGTTAATTCAACTCACAGAGTTACATCTGTATTTCGTGGATGTCTTTGCTAGTCTTATTTCTGTGGAATCTGAGTACAGATATTTCGGATCCCTATGAAGACTATAGGGCCAAAGGAAATATCCTCCGATAACAAAGAGAAAGAAGCTTTCTGAGAAACTTCGTTGTGTTCTGTGAAATCATCTCACAGAGTTACAGCTTTCCCCTCAAGGAGCCTTTCGCTATGACAGTTCTTGTGGAATTGGCAAAGTGATATTTGGAAGCCCATAGAGGGCTATGGTGAAAAAGGAAATATCCTCAGATGAAATCTGGAAAGAAGCTTTCTGAGAAACTGCTTAGTGTTCTGTTAATTCACCTCACAGAGTTACATCTGTATTTCGTGGATCTCTTTGCTAGCCTTATTTCTGTAGATTCTGAGAACAGATATTTCGGATCCCTTTGAAGACTATAGGGCCAAAGGAAATATCCTCCGATAACAAAGAGAAAGAAGCTTTCTGAGAAACTTCTTTGTGTTCTGTGACATAATCTCACAGAGTTACAGCTTTCCCCTCAAGGAGCCATTCGCTAAGACAGTTCTGTGGAATTGGCAAAGTGATATTTGGAAGCCCATATAGGGCTATGGTGAAAAAGGAAATATCCTCAGATGAAATCTGGAAAGAAGCTTTCTGAGAAACTGCTTAGTGTTCTGTTAATTGATCTCACAGAGTTACATCTGTATTTCGTGGATCTCTTTGCTAGCCTTATTTCTGTGGAATCTGAGAACAGATATTTCGGATCCCTTTGAACACTAAAGGGCCAAAGGAAATATCCTCCGATAACAAAGAGAAAGAAGCTTTCTGAGAAACTTCGTTGTGTTCTGTGAAATCATCTCACAGAGTTACAGCTTTCCCCTCAAGGAGCCTTTCGCTAAGACAGTTCTTGTGGAATTGGCAAAGTGATATATGGAAGCCCATAGAGGGCTATGGTGAAAAAGGAAATATCCTCAGATGAAATCTGGAAAGACGCTTTCTGAGAAACTTCGTTGTGTTCTGTGAAATCATCTCTCAGAGTTACAGCTGTCCCCTCAAGCAGCCTTTCGCTAAGACAGTTCTTGTGGAATTGGCAAAGTGATATTTGTAAGCCCTTAGAGGGCTATGGTGAAAAAGGAATTATGCTCAGATGAAATTTGGAAAGAAGCTTTCTGAGAAACTGCTTAGTGTTCTGTTAATTCATCTCACAGAGTTACATCTGTATTTCGTGGATCTCTTTGCTAGCCTTATTTCTGTGGAATCTGAGAACAGATATTTCGGATCCCTATGAAGACTATAGGGCCAAAGGAAATATCCTCCGATAACAAAGAGAAAGAAGCTATATGAGAAACTTCGTTGTGTTCTGTGAAATCATCTCACAGAGTTACAGCTTTCCCCTCAAGGAGCCTTTCGCTAAGATAGTTCATGTGGAATTGGCAAAGTGATATTTGGAAGCTCAGAGAGGGCTATGGTGAAAAAGGAAATATCCTCAGATGAAATCTGGAAAGAAGCTTTCTGAGAAACTGCTCAGTGTTCTGTTAATTCATCTCACTGGGTTACATCTGTATTTCGTGGATCTCTTTGCTAGCCTTATTTCTGTGGAATCTGAGAACAGATATTTCGGATCCCTATGAAGACTATAGGGCCAAAGGAAATATCCTCCGATAACAAAGAGAAGGAAGCTTTCTGAGAAACTTCGTTGTGTTCTGTGAAATCATCTCACAGAGTTACAGCTTTCCCCTCAAGGAGCCTTTCGCTAAGACAGTTCTTGTGGAATTGGCAAAGTGATATTTGGAAGCCCATAGAGGGCTATGTTGAAAAAGGAAATATCCTCAAATGAAATCTGGAAAGAAGCCTCCTGAGAAACTGCTTAGTGTTCTGTTAATTCATCTCACAGAGTAACATCTGTATTTCGTGGATCTCCTTTCTAGCCTTATTTCTGTGGAATCTGAGAACAGCTATTTCGGATCCCTTTGAAGACTATAGGGCCAAAGGAAATATCCTCCGATAACAAAGAGAAAGACGCTTTCTGAGTAACTTCGTTGTGTTCTGTGAAATCATCTCTCAGAGTTACAGCTGTCCCCTCAAGGAGCCTTTCGCTAAGACAGTTCTTGTGGAATTGGCAAAGTGATATCTGGAAGCCCATAGAGGGCTATGGTGAAAAAGGAAATATCCTCAGATGAAATCTGGAAAGAAGCTTTCTGAGAAACTGCTTAGTGTTCCGTTAATTCATCTCACAGAGTTACATCTGTATTTCGTGTATCTCTTTGCTAGCCTTATTTCTGTGGAATCTGAGAACAGATATTTCGGATCCCTTTGAAGACTATAGGGCCAAAGGAAATATCCTCCGATAACAAAGAGAAAGAAGCTTTCTGAGAAACTTCTTTGTGTTTTGTGAAATAATCTCACAGAGTTACAGCTTTTCCCTCAAGGAGCCTGTCGCTAAGACAGTTCTGTGGAATTGGCAAAGTGATATTTGGAAGCCCATAGAGGGCTATGGTGAAAAAGGAAATATCCTCAGATGAAATCTGGAAAGAAGCTTTCTGAGAAACTGCTTAGTGTTCCGTTAATTCATCTCACAGAGTTACATCTGTATTTCGTGGATCTCTTTGCTAGCCTTATTTCTGTGGAATCTGAGAACAGATATTTCGGATCCCCATGAAGACTATAGGCCCAAAGGAAATATCCTCCGGTAACAAAGAGAAAGAAGCTTTCTGAGAAACTTCGTTGTGTTCTGTGAAATCATCTCACAGAGTTACAGCTTTCCCCTCAAGGAGCCTTTCGCTAAGACAGTTCTTGTGGAATTGGCAAAGTGATATTTGGAAGCCCATAGAGGGCTATGGTGAAAAAGGAAATATCCTCAGATGAATTCTGGAAGGAAGCTTTCTGAGAAACTGGTTAGTGTTCTGTTAATTCATCTCACAGAGTTACATCTCTATTTCGTGGATCTCCTTGCTAGCCTTATTTCTGTGGAATCTGAGAACACTTATTTCGGATCCCTTTGAAGACTATAGGGCCAAAGGAAATATCCTCCGATAACAAAGAGAAAGACGCTTTCTGAGAAACCTCGTTTTGTTCTGTGAAATCATCTCTCAGAGTTACAGCTTTCCCCTCAAGGAGCCTTTCGCTAAGACAGTTCTTGTGGAATTGGCAAAGTGATATTTGGAAGCCCATAGAGGGCTATGGTGAAAAAGGAAATATCCTCAGATGAAATCTGGAAAGAAGCTTTCTGAGAAACTGCTAAGTGTTCTGTTAATTCATCTCACAGAGTTACATCTGTATTTCGTGGATCTCTTTGCTGGCCTTATTTCTGTAGAATCTGAGAACAGATATTTCGGATCCCTTTGAAGACTAAGGGCCAAAGAAAATCCTCCGATAACAAAGAGAAAGAAGCTTTCTGAGAAACTTCGTTGTGTTCTGTGAAATCATCTCACAGAGTTGCAGCTTTCCCCTCAAGGAGCCTTTCGATAAGACAGTTCTTGTGGAATAGGCAAAGTGATATCTGGAAGCCCATAGAGGGCTATGGTGAAAAAGGAAATATCCTCAGATGAAATCTGGAAAGAAGCTTTCTGAGAAACTGCTTAGTGTTCTGTTAATTCATATCACAGAGTTACATCTGTATTTCGTGGATCTCTTTGCTAGCCTTATTTCTGTAGAATCTGAGAACAGATATTTCGGATCCCTTTGAAGACTAAGGGCCAAAGAAATATCCTCCGATAACAAAGAGAAAGAAGCTTTCTGAGAAACTTCGTTGTGTTCTGTGAAATCATCTCACAGAGTTGCAGCTTTCCCCTCAAGGAGCCTTTCGCTAAGACAGTTCTTGTGGAATTGGCAAAGTGATATCTGGAAGCCCATAGAGGGCTATCGTGAAAAAAGAAATATCCTCAGATGAAATCTGGAAAGAAGCTTTCTGAGAAACTGCTTAGTGTTCTGTTAATTCATCTCACAGAGTTACATCTGTATTTCGTGGATGTCTTTGCTAGCCTTACTTCTGTGGAATCTGAGAACGGATATTTCGGATCCCTATGAAGACTATAGGGCCAAAGGAAATATCCTCCGATAACAAAGAGAAAGAAGCTTTCTAAGAAACTTCGTTGTGTTCTGTGAAATCATCTCACAGAGTTACAGCTTTCCCCTCAAGGAGCCTTTCGCTAAGACAGTTCTTGTGGAATTGGCAAAGTGATATTTGGAAGCCCATAGAGGGCTATGGTGAAAAAGGAAATATCCTCAGATGAAATCTTGAAAGAAGCTTTCTGAGAAACTGCTTAGTGTTCTGTTAATTCATCTCACAGAGTTACATGTGTATTTCGTGGATCTCTTTGCTAGCCTTATTTCTGTAGAATCTGAGAACAGATATTTCGGATCCCTTTGAAGACTAAGGGCCAAAGAAAATCCTCCGATAACAAAGAGAAAGAAGCTTTCTGAGAAACTTCGTTGTGTTCTGTGAAATCATCTCACAGAGTTGCAGCTTTCCCCTCAAGGAGCCTTTCGCTAAGACAGTTCTTGTGGAATTGGCAAAGTGATATCTGGAAGCCCATAGAGGGCTAGGGTGAAAAAGGAAATATCCTCAGATGAAATCTGGAAAGAAGCTTTCTGAGAAACTGCTTAGTGTTCTGTTAATTCAACTCACAGAGTTACATCTGTATTTCGTGGATGTCTTTGCTAGTCTTATTTCTGTGGAATCTGAGTACAGATATTTCGGATCCCTATGAAGACTATAGGGCCAAAGGAAATATCCTCCGATAACAAAGAGAAAGAAGCTTTCTGAGAAACTTCGTTGTGTTCTGTGAAATCATCTCACAGAGTTACAGCTTTCCCCTCAAGGAGCCTTTCGCTATGACAGTTCTTGTGGAATTGGCAAAGTGATATTTGGAAGCCCATAGAGGGCTATGGTGAAAAAGGAAATATCCTCAGATGAAATCTGGAAAGAAGCTTTCTGAGAAACTGCTTAGTGTTCTGTTAATTCACCTCACAGAGTTACATCTGTATTTCGTGGATCTCTTTGCTAGCCTTATTTCTGTAGATTCTGAGAACAGATATTTCGGATCCCTTTGAAGAATATAGGGCCAAAGGAAATATCCTCCGATAACAAAGAGAAAGAAGCTTTCTGAGAAACTTCTTTGTGTTCTGTGACATAATCTCACAGAGTTACAGCTTTCCCCTCAAGGAGCCATTCGCTAAGACAGTTCTGTGGAATTGGCAAAGTGATATTTGGAAGCCCATATAGGGCTATGGTGAAAAAGGAAATATCCTCAGATGAAATCTGGAAAGAAGCTTTCTGAGAAACTGCTTAGTGTTCTGTTAATTGATCTCACAGAGTTACATCTGTATTTCGTGGATCTCTTTGCTAGCCTTATTTCTGTGGAATCTGAGAACAGATATTTCGGATCCCTTTGAACACTAAAGGGCCAAAGGAAATATCCTCCGATAACAAAGAGAAAGAAGCTTTCTGAGAAACTTCGTTGTGTTCTGTGAAATCATCTCACAGAGTTACAGCTTTCCCCTCAAGGAGCCTTTCGCTAAGACAGTTCTTGTGGAATTGGCAAAGTGATATATGGAAGCCCTTAGAGGGCTATGGTGAAAAAGGAAATATCCTCAGATGAAATCTGGAAAGACGCTTTCTGAGAAACTTCGTTGTGTTCTGTGAAATCATCTCTCAGAGTTACAGCTGTCCCCTCAAGCAGCCTTTCGCTAAGACAGTTCTTGTGGAATTGGTAAAGTGATATTTGTAAGCCCATAGAGGGCTATGGTGAAAAAGGAATTATGCTCAGATGAAATTTGGAAAGAAGCTTTCTGAGAAACTGCTTAGTGTTCTGTTAATTCATCTCACAGAGTTACATCTGTATTTCGTGGATGTCTTTGCTAGCCTTATTTCTTTGGAATCTGAGAACCGATATTTCTGATCCCTATGAAGACTATAGGGCCAAAGGAAATATCCTCCGATAACAAAGAGAAAGAAGCTATATGAGAAACTTCGTTGTGTTCTGTGAAATCATCTCACAGAGTTACAGCTTTCCCCTCAAGGAGCCTTTCGCTAAGATAGTTCATGTGGAATTGGCAAAGTGATATTTGGAAGCTCAGAGAGGGCTATGGTGAAAAAGGAAATATCCTCAGATGAAATCTGGAAAGAAGCTTTCTGAGAAACTGCTTAGTGTTCTGTTAATTCATCTCACTGGGTTACATCTGTATTTCGTGGATCTCTTTGCTAGCCTTATTTCTGTGGAATCTGAGAACAGATATTTCGGATCCCTATGAAGACTATAGGGCCAAAGGAAATATCCTCCGATAACAAAGAGAAGGAAGCTTTCTCAGAAACTTCGTTGTGTTCTGTGAAATCATCTCACAGAGTTACAGCTTTCCCCTCAAGGAGCCTTTCGCTAAGACAGTTCTTGTGGAATTGGCAAAGTGATATTTGGAAGCCCATAGAGGGCTATGTTGAAAAAGGAAATATCCTCAAATGAAATCTGGAAAGAAGCCTCCTGAGAAACTGCTTAGTGTTCTGTTAATTCATCTCACAGAGTAACATCTGTATTTCGTGGATCTCCTTTCTAGCCTTATTTCTGTGGAATCTGAGAACAGCTATTTCGGATTCCTTTGAAGACTATAGGGCCAAAGGAAATATCCTCCGATAACAAAGAGAAAGACGCTTTCTGAGTAACTTCGTTGTGTTCTGTGAAATCATCTCTCAGAGTTACAGCTGTCCCCTCAAGCAGCCTTTCGCTAAGACAGTTCTTGTGGAATTGGAAAGTGATATTTGGAAGCCCATAGAGGGCTATGGTGAAAAAGGAATTATGCTCAGATGAAATCTGGAAAGAAGCTTTCTGAGAAACTGCTTAGTGTTCCGTTAATTCATCTCACAGAGTTACATCTGTATTTCGTGGATCTCTTTGCTAGCCTTATTTCTGTGGAATCTGAGAACAGATATTTCGGATCCCTATGAAGACTATAGGCCCAAAGGAAATATCCTCCGATAACAAAGAGAAAGAAGCTTTCTGAGAAACTTCGTTGTGTTCTGTGAAATCATCTCACAGAGTTACAGCTTTCCCCTCAAGGAGCCTTTCGCTAAGACAGTTCTTGTGGAATTGGCAAAGTGATATTTGGAAGCCCATAGAGGGCTATGGTGAAAAAGGAAATATCCTCAGATGAATTCTGGAAGGAAGCTTTCTGAGAAACTGGTTAGTGTTCTGTTAATTCATCTCACAGAGTTACATCTCTATTTCGTGGATCTCCTTGCTAGCCTTATTTCTGTGGAATCTGAGAACACTTATTTCGGATCCCTTTGAAGACTATAGGGCCAAAGGAAATATCCTCCGATAACAAAGAGAAAGACGCTTTCTGAGAAACCTCGTTTTGTTCTGTGAAATCATCTCTCAGAGTTACAGCTTTCCCCTCAAGGAGCCTTTCGCTAAGACAGTTCTTGTGGAATTGGCAAAGTGATATTTGGAAGCCCATAGAGGGCTATGGTGAAAAAGGAAATATCCTCAGATGAAATCTGGAAAGAAGCTTTCTGAGAAACTGCTAAGTGTTCTGTTAATTCATCTCACAGAGTTACATCTGTATTTCGTGGATCTCTTTGCTGGCCTTATTTCTGTAGAATCTGAGAACAGATATTTCGGATCCCTTTGAAGACTAAGGGCCAAAGAAAATCCTCCGATAACAAAGAGAAAGAAGCTTTCTGAGAAACTTCGTTGTGTTCTGTGAAATCATCTCACAGAGTTGCAGCTTTCCCCTCAAGGAGCCTTTCGATAAGACAGTTCTTGTGGAATTGGCAAAGTGATATCTGGAAGCCCATAGAGGGCTATGGTGAAAAAGGAAATATCCTCAGATGAAATCTGGAAAGAAGCTTTCTGAGAAACTGCTTAGTGTTCTGTTAATTCATATCACAGAGTTACATCTGTATTTCGTGGATCTCTTTGCTAGCCTTATTTCTGTAGAATCTGAGAACAGATATTTCGGATCCCTTTGAAGACTAAGGGCCAAAGAAATATCCTCCGATAACAAAGAGAAAGAAGCTTTCTGAGAAACTTCGTTGTGTTCTGTGAAATCATCTCACAGAGTTGCAGCTTTCCCCTCAAGGAGCCTTTCGCTAAGACAGTTCTTGTGGAATTGGCAAAGTGATATCTGGAAGCCCATAGAGGGCTATCGTGAAAAAAGAAATATCCTCAGATGAAATCTGGAAAGAAGCTTTCTGAGAAACTGCTTAGTGTTCTGTTAATTCATCTCACAGAGTTACATCTGTATTTCGTGGATGTCTTTGCTAGCCTTACTTCTGTGGAATCTGAGAACGGATATTTCGGATCCCTATGAAGACTATAGGGCCAAAGGAAATATCCTCCGATAACAAAGAGAAAGAAGCTTTCTAAGAAACTTCGTTGTGTTCTGTGAAATCATCTCACAGAGTTACAGCTTTCCCCTCAAGGAGCCTTTCGCTAAGACAGTTCTTGTGGAATTGGCAAAGTGATATTTGGAAGCCCATAGAGGGCTATGGTGAAAAAGGAAATATCCTCAGATGAAATCTTGAAAGAAGCTTTCTGAGAAACTGCTTAGTGTTCTGTTAATTCATCTCACAGAGTTACATCTGTATTTCGTGGATCTCTTTGCTAGCCTTATTTCTGTAGAATCTGAGAACCGATATTTCGGATCCCTTTGAAGACTAAGGGCCAAAGAAAATCCTCCGATAACAAAGAGAAAGAAGCTTTCTGAGAAACTTCGTTGTGTTCTGTGAAATCATCTCACAGAGTTGCAGCTTTCCCCTCAAGGAGCCTTTCGCTAAGACAGTTCTTGTCGAATTGGCAAAGTGATATCTGGAAGCCCATAGAGGGCTAGGGTGAAAAAGGAAATATCCTCAGATGAAATCTGGAAAGAAGCTTTCTGAGAAACTGCTTAGTGTTCTGTTAATTCAACTCACAGAGTTACATCTGTATTTCGTGGATGTCTTTGCTAGTCTTATTTCTGTGGAATCTGAGTACAGATATTTCGGATCCCTATGAAGACTATAGGGCCAAAGGAAATATCCTCCGATAACAAAGAGAAAGAAGCTTTCTGAGAAACTTCGTTGTGTTCTGTGAAATCATCTCACAGAGTTACAGCTTTCCCCTCAAGGAGCCTTTCGCTATGACAGTTCTTGTGGAATTGGCAAAGTGATATTTGGAAGCCCATAGAGGGCTATGGTGAAAAAGGAAATATCCTCAGATGAAATCTGGAAAGAAGCTTTCTGAGAAACTGCTTAGTGTTCTGTTAATTCACCTCACAGAGTTACATCTGTATTTCGTGGATCTCTTTGCTAGCCTTATTTCTGTAGTTTCTGAGAACAGATATTTCGGATCCCTTTGAAGAATATAGGGCCAAAGGAAATATCCTCCGATAACAAAGAGAAAGAAGCTTTCTGAGAAACTTCTTTGTGTTCTGTGACATAATCTCACAGAGTTACAGCTTTCCCCTCAAGGAGCCATTCGCTAAGACAGTTCTGTGGAATTGGCAAAGTGATATTTGGAAGCCCATATAGGGCTATGGTGAAAAAGGAAATATCCTCAGATGAAATCTGGAAAGAAGCTTTCTGAGAAACTGCTTAGTGTTCTGTTAATTGATCTCACAGAGTTACATCTGTATTTCGTGGATCTCTTTGCTAGCCTTATTTCTGTGGAATCTGAGAACAGATATTTCGGATCCCTTTGAACACTAAAGGGCCAAAGGAAATATCCTCCGATAACAAAGAGAAAGAAGCTTTCTGAGAAACTTCGTTGTGTTCTGTGAAATCATCTCACAGAGTTACAGCTTTCCCCTCAAGGAGCCTTTCGCTAAGACAGTTCTTGTGGAATTGGCAAAGTGATATATGGAAGCCCTTAGAGGGCTATGGTGAAAAAGGAAATATCCTCAGATGAAATCTGGAAAGACGCTTTCTGAGAAACTTCGTTGTGTTCTGTGAAATCATCTCTCAGAGTTACAGCTGTCCCCTCAAGCAGCCTTTCGCTAAGACAGTTCTTGTGGAATTGGCAAAGTGATATTTGTAAGCCCATAGAGGGCTATGGTGAAAAAGGAATTATGCACAGATGAAATTTGGAAAGAAGCTTTCTGAGAAACTGCTTAGTGTTCTGTTAATTCATCTCACAGAGTTACATCTGTATTTCGTGGATGTCTTTGCTAGCCTTATTTCTTTGGAATCTGAGAACCGATATTTCTGATCCCTATGAAGACTATAGGGCCAAAGGAAATATCCTCCGATAAAAAAGAGAAAGAAGCTATATGAGAAACTTCGTTGTGTTCTGTGAAATCATCTCACAGAGTTACAGCTTTCCCCTCAAGGAGCCTTTCGCTAAGATAGTTCATGTGGAATAGGCAAAGTGATATTTGGAAGCTCAGAGAGGGCTATGGTGAAAAAGGAAATATCCTCAGATGAAATCTGGAAAGAAGCTTTCTGAGAAACTGCTTAGTGTTCTGTTAATTCATCTCACTGGGTTACATCTGTATTTCGTGGATCTCTTTGCTAGCCTTATTTCTGTGGAATCTGAGAACAGATATTTCGGATCCCTATGAAGACTATAGGGCCAAAGGAAATATCCTCCGATAACAAAGAGAAGGAAGCTTTCTCCGAAACTTCGTTGTGTTCTGTGAAATCATCTCACAGAGTTACAGCTTTCCCCTCAAGGAGCCTTTCGCTAAGACAGTTCTTGTGGAATTGGCAAAGTGATATTTGGAAGCCCATAGAGGGCTATGTTGAAAAAGGAAATATCCTCAAATGAAATCTGGAAAGAAGCCTCCTGAGAAACTGCTTAGTGTTCTGTTAATTCATCTCACAGAGTAACATCTGTATTTCGTGGATCTCCTTTCTAGCCTTATTTCTGTGGAATCTGAGAACAGCTATTTCGGATTCCTTTGAAGACTATAGGGCCAACGGAAATATCCTCCGATAACAAAGAGAAAGACGCTTTCTGAGTAACTTCGTTGTGTTCTGTGAAATCATCTCACAGAGTTACAGCTTTCCCCTCAAGGAGCCTTTCGCTAAGTCAGTTCTTGTGGAATTGGCAAAGTGATATTTGGAAGCCCATAGAGGGCTATGGTGAAAAAGGAAATATCCTCAGATGAAATCTGGAAGGAAGCTTTCTGAGAAATTGCTTAGTGTTCTGTTAATTCCTCTCACAGTGTTACATTTGTATTTCGTGGATCTCCTTGCTAGCCTTATTTCTGTGGAATCTGAGAACACTTATTTCGGATCCCTTTGAAGACTGTAGGGCCAAAGGAAATATCCTCCGATAACAAAGAGAAAGACGCTTTCTGAGAAAATTCGTTTTGTTCTGTGAAATCATCTCTCAGATTTACAGCTTTCCCCTCAAGGAGCCTTTCGCTAAGACAGTTCTTGTGGAATTGGCAAAGTGATATTTGGAAGCACATAGAGGGCTGTGGTGAAAAAGGAAATATCCTCAGATGAAATCTTGAAAGAAGCTTTCTGAGAAACTGCTTAGTGTTCTGTTAATTCATCTCACAGAGTTACATCTGTATTTCGTGGATCTCTTTGCTAGCCTTATTTCTGTGGAATCTGAGAACGGATATTTCGGAACCCTATGAATACTATAGGGCCAAAGGAAATATCCTCCGATAACAAAGAGAAAGAAGCTTTCTAAGAAACTTCGTTGTGTTCTGTGAAATCATCTCACAGAGTTACAGCTTTCCCCTCAAGGAGCCTTTCGCTAAGACAGTTCATGTGGAATTGGCAAAGTGATATTTGGAAGCTCATAGAGGGCTATGGTGAAAAAGGAAATATCCTCAGATGAAATCTGGAAAGAAGCTTTCTGAGAAACTGCTTAGTGTTCTGTTAATTCAACTCACAGAGTTACATCTGTATTTCGTGGATCTCTTTGCTAGCCTTATTTCTGTAGAATCTGAGAACAGATATTTCGCATCCCTTTGAAGACTAAGGGCCAAAGAAAATCCTCCGATAACAAAGAGAAAGAAGCTTTCTGAGAAACTTCGTTGTGTTCTGTGAAATCATCTCACAGAGTTGCAGCTTTCCCCTCAAGGAGCCTTTCGCTAAGAGAGTTCTTGTGGAATTGGCAAAGTGATATCTGGAAGCCCATATAGGGCTATGGTGAAAAAGGAAATATCCTCAGATGAAATCTGGAAAGAAGCTTTCTGAGAAACTGCTTAGTGTTCTGTTAATTCAACTCACAGAGTTACATCTGTATTTCGTGGATCTCTTTGCTAACCTTATTTCTGTAGAATCTGAGAACAGATATTTCGTATCCCTTTGAAGTCTAAGGGCCAAAGAAATATCCTCCGATAACAAAGAGAAAGAAGCTTTCTGAGAAACTTCGTTGTGTTCTGTGAAATCATCTCACAGAGTTACAGCTTTCCCCTCAAGGAGCCTTTCGCTAAGACAGTTCTTGTGGAATTGGCAAAGTGATATTTGGAAGCCCTTAGAGGGCTATGGTGAAAAAGGAAATATCCTCAGAGGAAATCTGGAAGGAAGCTTTCTGAGAAACTGCTTAGTGTTCTGTTAATTCATCTCACAGAGTTACATCTGTATTTCGTGGATCTCCTTGCTAGCCTTATTTCTGTGGAATCTGAGAACACATATTTGGGATCCCTTTGAAGACTATAGGGCCAAAGGAAATATCCTCCGATAACAAAGAGAAAGACGCTTTCTGAGAAACCTCGCTTTGTTCTGTGAAATCATCTCTCAGAGTTACAGCTTAACCCTCAAGGAGCCTTTCGCTACGACAGTTCTTGTGGAATTGGCAAAGTGATATTTGGAAGCCCATAGAGGGCTATGGTGAAAAAGGAAATATCCTCAGATGAAAACTGGAAAGAAGCTTTCTGAGAAACTGCTTAGTGTTCTGTTAATTCATCTCACATAGTTACATCTGTATTTCGTGGATGTCTTTGCTAGCCTTATTTCTGTGGAATCTGAGAACGGATATTTCGGATCCCTAGGAAGACTATAGGACCAAAGGAAATATCCTCCGATAACAAAGAGAAAGAAGCTTTCTAAGAAACTTCGTTGTGTTCTGTGAAATCATCTCACAGAGTTACAGCTTTCCCCTCAAGGAGCCTTTCGCTAAGACAGTTCATGTGGAATTGGCAAAGTGATATTTGGAAGCCCATAGAGGGCTATGGTGAAAAAGGAAATATCCTCAGATGAAATCTTGAAAGAAGCTTTCTGAGAAACTGCTTAGTGTTCTGTTAATTCACCTCACAGAGTTACATCTGTATTTCGTGGATCTCTTTGCTAGCCTTATTTCTGTAGAATCTGAGAACAGACATTTCGGATCCCTTTGAAGACTAAGGGCCAAAGAAAATCCTCCGATAACAAACAGAAAGAAGCTTTCTGAGAAACTTCGTTGTGTTCTGTGAAATCATCTCACAGAGTTGCAGCTTTCCCCTCAAGGAGCCTTTCGCTAAGACAGTTCTTGTGGAATTGGCAAAGTGATATCTGGAAGCCTATACAGGGCTATGGTGAAAAAGGAAATATCCTCAGATGAAATCTGGAAAGAAGCTTTCTGAGAAACTGCTTAGTGTTCTGTTAATTCAACTCACAGAGTTACATCTGTATTTCGTGGATGTCTTTGCTAGTCTTATTTCTGTGGAATCTGAGTACAGATATTTCGGATCCCTATGAAGACTATAGGGCCAAAGGAAATATCCTCCGATAACAAAGAGAAAGAAGCTTTCTGAGAAACTTCGTTGTGTTCTGTGAAATCATCTCACAGAGTTACAGCTTTCCCCTCAAGGAGCCTTTCGCTAAGACAGTTCTTGTGGAATTGGCAAAGTGATATTTGGAAGCCCATAGAGGGCTATGGTGAAAAAGGAAATATCCTCAGATGAAATCTGGAAAGAAGCTTTCTGAGAAACTGCTTAGTGTTCTGTTAATTCACCTCACAGAGTTACATCTGTATTTCGTGGATCTCTTTGCTAGCCTTATTTCTGTGGAATCTGAGAACAGATATTTCGGATCCCTTTGAAGACTAAGGGCCAAAGAAATATCCTCCGATAATAAAGAGAAAGAAGCTTTCTGAGAAACTTCGTTGTGTTCTGTGAAATCATCTCACAGAGTTGCAGCTTTCCCCTCAAGGAGCCTTTCGCTAAGACAGTTCTTGTGGAATTGGAAAAGTGATATCTGGAAGCCCATAGAGGGCTATGGTGAAAAAGGAAATATCCTCAGATGAAATCTGGAAAGAAGCTTTCTGAGAAACTGCTTAGTGTTCTGTTAATTCATCTCACAGAGTTACATCTGTATTTCGTGGATCTCTTTGCTAGCCTTATTTCTGTAGAATCTGAGAACAGATATTTCGGATCCCTTTGAAGACTAAGGGCCAAAGAAAATCCTCCGATAACAAAGAGAAAGAAGCTTTCTGAGAAACTTCGTTGTGTTCTGTGAAATCATCTCACAGAGTTGCAGCTTTCCCCTCAAGGAGCCTTTCGATAAGACAGTTCTTGTGGAATTGGCAAAGTGATATTTGGAATCCCATAGAGGGCTATGGTGAAAAAGGAAATATCCTCAGATGAAATCTGGAATGAAGCTTTCTGAGAAACTGCTTAGTGTTCTGTTAATTCACCTCACAGAGTTACATCTGTATTTCGTGGATCTCTTTGCTAGCCTTATTTCTGTAGATTCTGAGAACAGATATTTCGGATCCCTTTGAAGAATATAGGGCCAAAGGAAATATCCTCCGATAACAAAGAGAAAGAAGCTTTCTGAGAAACTTCTTTGTGTTCTGTGACATAATCTCACAGAGTTACAGCTTTCCCCTCAAGGAGCCATTCGCTAAGACAGTTCTGTGGAATTGGCAAAGTGATATTTGGAAGCCCATATAGGGCTATGGTGAAAAAGGAAATATCCTCAGATGAAATCTGGAAAGAAGCTTTCTGAGAAACTGCTTAGTGTTCTGTTAATTGATCTCACAGAGTTACATCTGTATTTCGTTGATCTCTTTGCTAGCCTTATTTCTGTGGAATCTGAGAACAGATATTTCGGATCCCTTTGAACACTAAAGGGCCAAAGGAAATATCCTCCGATAACAAAGAGAAAGAAGCTTTCTGAGAAACTTCGTTGTGTTCTGTGAAATCATCTCTCAGAGTTACAGCTGTCCCCTCAAGCAGCCTTTCGCTAAGACAGTTCTTGTGGAATTGGCAAAGTGATATTTGTAAGCCCATAGACGGCTATGGTGAAAAAGGAATTATGCTCAGATGAAATTCGGAAAGAAGCTTTCTGAGAAACTGCTTAGTGTTCTGTTAATTCATCTCACAGAGTTACATCTGTATTTCGTGGATGTCTTTGCTAGCCTTATTTCTTTGGAATCTGAGAACAGATATTTCTGATCCCTATGAAGACTATAGGGCCAAAGGAAATATCCTCCGATAACAAAGAGAAAGAAGCTATATGAGAAACTTCGTTGTGTTCTGTGAAATCATCTCACAGAGTTACAGCTTTCCCCTCAAGGAGCCTTTCGCTAAGATAGTTCATGTGGAATTGGCAAAGTGATATTTGGAAGCTCAGAGAGGGCTATGGTGAAAAAGGAAATATCCTCAGATGAAATCTGGAAAGAAGCTTTCTGAGAAACTGCTTAGTGTTCTGTTAATTCATCTCACTGGGTTACATCTGTATTTCGTGGATCTCTTTGCTAGCCTTATTTCTGTGGAATCTGAGAACAGATATTTCGGATCCCTATGAAGACTATAGGGCCAAAGGAAATATCCTCCGATAACAAAGAGAAGGAAGCTTTCTCAGAAACTTCGTTGTGTTCTGTGAAATCATCTCACAGAGTTACAGCTTTCCCCTCAAGGAGCCTTTCGCTAAGACAGTTCTTGTGGAATTGGCAAAGTGATATTTGGAAGCCCATAGAGGGCTATGTTGAAAAAGGAAATATCCTCAAATGAAATCTGGAAAGAAGCCTCCTGAGAAACTGCTTAGTGTTCTGTTAATTCATCTCACAGAGTAACATCTGTATTTCGTGGATCTCCTTTCTAGCCTTATTTCTGTGGAATCTGAGAACAGCTATTTCGGATCCTTTTGAAGACTATAGGGCCAAAGGAAATATCCTCCGATAACAAAGAGAAAGACGCTTTCTGAGTAACTTCGTTGTGTTCTGTGAAATCATCTCTCAGAGTTACAGCTGTCCCCTCAAGCAGCCTTTCGCTAAGACAGTTCTTGTGGAATTGGCAAAGTGATATTTGGAAGCCCATAGAGGGCTATGGTGAAAAAGGAATTATGCTCAGATGAAATCTGGAAAGAAGCTTTCTGAGAAACTGCTTAGTGTTCTGTTAATTCATCTCACAGAGTTACATCTGTATTTCGTGGATGTCTTTGCTAGCCTTATTTCTGTGGAATCTGAGAACAGATATTTCTGATCCCTATGAAACCTATAGGGCCAAAGGAAATATCCTCCGATAACAAAGAGAAAGAAGCTTTATGAGAAACTTCGTTGTGTTCTGTGAAATCATCTCACAGAGTTACAGCTTTCCCCTCAAGGAGCCTTTCGCTAAGACACTTCTTGTGGAATTGGCAAAGTGATATCTGGAAGCCCTTAGAGGGCTATGGAGAAAAAGGAAATATCCTCAGATGAAATCTGGAAAGAAGCTTTCTGAGAAACTGCTTAGTGTTCTGTTAATTCACCTCACAGAGTTACATCTGTATTTCGTGGATCTCTTTGCTAGCCTTATTTCTGTAGAATCTGAGAACAGATATTTCGGATCCCTTTGAAGACTATAGGGCCAAAGGAAATATCCTCCGATAACAAAGAGAAAGAAGCTTTTTGAGAAACTTCGTTGTGTTCTGTGAAATCATCTCACAGAGTTACAGCTTTCCCCTCAAGGAGCCTTTCGCTAAGACAGTTCTTGTGGAATTGGCAAAGTGATATTTGGAAGCCCATAGAGGGTTATGGTGAAAAAGGAAATATCCTCAGATGAAATCTGGAAAGAAGCTTTCTGAGAAACTGCTTAGTGTTCTGTTAATTCACCTCACAGAGTTACCTCTGTATTTCGTGGATCTCTTTGCTAGCCTTATTTCTGTAGAATCTGAGAACAGATATTTCGGATCCCTTTGAAGACTAAGGGCCAAAGAAATATCCTCCGATAACAAAGAGAAAGAAGCTTTCTGAGAAACTTCGTTGTGTTCTGTGAAATCATCTCACAGAGTTGCAGCTTTCCCCTCAAGGAGCCTTTCGCTAAGACAGTTCTTGTGGAATTGGCAAAGTGATATCTGGAAGCCCATAGAGGGCTATGGTGAAAAAGGAAATATCCTCAGATGAAATCTGGAAAGAAGCTTTCTGAGAAACTGCTTAGTGTTCCGTTAATTCATCTCACAGAGTTACATCTGTATTTCGTGGATCTCTTTGCTAGCCTTATTTCTGTGGAATCTGAGAACAGATATTTCGGATCCCTATGAAGACTATAGGCCCAAAAGAAATATCCTCCGATAACAAAGAGAAAGAAGCTTTCTGAGAAACTTCGTTGTGTTCTGTGAAATCATCTCACAGAGATACAGCTTTCCCCTCAAGGAGCCTTTCGCTAAGACAGTTCTTGTGGAATTGGCAAAGTGATATTTGGAAGCCCATAGAGGGCTATGGTGAAAAAGGAAATATCCTCAGATGAAATCTGGAAGGAAGCTTTCTGAGAAATTGCTTAGTGTTCTGTTAATTCCTCTCACAGTGTTACATTTGTATTTCGTGGATCTCCTTGCTAGCCTTATTTCTGTGGAATCTGAGAACACTTATTTCGGATCCCTTTGAAGACTATAGGGCCAAAGGAAATATCCTCCGATAACAAAGAGAAAGACGCTTTCTGAGAAAATTCGTTTTGTTCTGTGAAATCATCTCTCAGATTTACAGCTTTCCCCTCAAGGAGCCTTTCGCTAAGACAGTTCTTGTGGAATTGGCAAAGTGATATTTGGAAGCACATAGAGGGCTATGGTGAAAAAGGAAATATCCTCAGATGAAATCTGGAAAGAAGCTTTCTGAGAAACTGCTTAGTGTTCTGTTAATTCATCTCACAGAGTTACATCTGTATTTCGTGGATCTCTTTGCTAGCCTTATTTCTGTGGAATCTGAGAACGGATATTTCGGAACCCTATGAATACTATAGGGCCAAAGGAAATATCCTCCGATAACAAAGAGAAAGAAGCTTTCTAAGAAACTTCGTTGTGTTCTGTGAAATCATCTCACAGAGTTACAGCTTTCCCCTCAAGGAGCCTTTCGCTAAGACAGTTCATGTGGAATTGGCAAAGTGATATTTGGAAGCTCATAGAGGGCTATGGTGAAAAAGGAAATATCCTCAGATGAAATCTGGAAAGAAGCTTTCTGAGAAACTGCTTAGTGTTCTGTTAATTCAACTCACAGAGTTACATCTGTATTTCGTGGATCTCTTTGCTAGCCTTATTTCTGTAGAATCTGAGAACAGATATTTCGCATCCCTTTGAAGACTAAGGGCCAAAGAAAATCCTCCGATAACAAAGAGAAAGAAGCTTTCTGAGAAACTTCGTTGTGTTCTGTGAAATCATCTCACAGAGTTGCAGCTTTCCCCTCAAGGAGCCTTTCGCTAAGAGAGTTCTTGTGGAATTGGCAAAGTGATATCTGGAAGCCCATATAGGGCTATGGTGAAAAAGGAAATATCCTCAGATGAAATCTGGAAAGAAGCTTTCTGAGAAACTGCTTAGTGTTCTGTTAATTCAACTCACAGAGTTACATCTGTATTTCGTGGATATCTTTGCTAACCTTATTTCTGTAGAATCTGAGAACAGATATTTCGTATCCCTTTGAAGTCTAAGGGCCAAAGAAATATCCTCCGATAACAAAGAGAAAGAAGCTTTCTGAGAAACTTCGTTGTGTTCTGTGAAATCATCTCACAGAGTTACAGCTTTCCCCTCAAGGAGCCTTTCGCTAAGACAGTTCTTGTGGAATTGGCAAAGTGATATTTGGAAGCCCATAGAGGGCTATGGTGAAAAAGGAAATATCCTCAGATGAAATCTGGAAAGAAGCTTTCTGAGAAACTGCTTAGTGTTCTGTTAATTCACCTCACAGAGTTACATCTGTATTTCGTGGATCTCTTTGCTAGCCTTATTTCTGTAGAATCTGAGAACAGATATTTCGGATCCCTTTGAAGACTAAGGGCCAAAGAAATATCCTCCGATAATAAAGAGAAAGAAGCTTTCTGAGAAACTTCGTTGTGTTCTGTGAAATCATCTCACAGAGTTGCAGCTTTCCCCTCAAGGAGCCTTTCGCTAAGACAGTTCTTGTGGAATTGGCAAAGTGATATCTGGAAGCCCATAGAGGGCTATGGTGAAAAAGGAAATATCCTCAGGTGAAATCTGGAAAGAAGCTTTCTGAGAAACTGCTTAGTGTTCCGTTAATTCATCTCACAGAGTTACATCGGTATTTCGTGGATCTCTTTGCTAGCCTTATTTCTGTGGAATCTGAGAACAGATATTTCGGATCCCTATGAAGACTATAGGCCCAAAGGAAATATCCTCCGATAACAAAGAGAAAGAAGCTTTCTGAGAAACTTCGTTGTGTTCTGTGAAATCATCTCACAGAGTTACAGCTTTCCCCTCAAGGAGCCTTTCACTAAGACAGTTCTTGTGGAATTGGCAAAGTGATATTTGGAAGCCCATAGAGGGCAATGGTGAAAAAGGAAATATCCTCACATGAAATCTGGAAGGAAGCTTTCTGAGAAACTGCTTAGTGTTCTGTTAATTCATCTCACAGAGTTACATCTGTATTTCGTGGATCTCCTTGCTAGCCTTATTTCTGTGGAATCTGAGAACACTTATTTCGGATCCCTTTGAAGACTATAGGGCCAAAGGAAATACCCTCCGATAACAAAGAGAAAGACGCTTTCTGAGAAACTTCGTTTTGTTCTGTGAAATCATCTCTCAGAGTTACAGCTTTCCCCTCAAGGAGCCTTTCGCTAAGACAGTTCTTGTGGAATTGGCAAAGTGATATTTGGAAGCCCATAGAGGGCTATGGTGAAAAAGGAAATATCCTCAGATGAAATCGGGAAAGAAGCTTTCTGAGAAACTGCTTAGTGTTCTGTTAATTCATCTCACAGAGTTACATCTGTATTTCGTGGATCTCTTTGCTAGCCTTATTTCTGTAGAATCTGAGAACAGATATTTCGGATCCCTTTGAAGACTAAGGGCCAAAGAAAATCCTCCGATAACAAAGAGAAAGAAGCTTTCTGAGAAACTTCGTTGTGTTCTGTGAAATCATCTCACAGAGTTGCAGCTTTCCCCTCAAGGAGCCTTTCGATAAGACAGTTCTTGTGGAATTGGCAAAGTGATATCTGGAAGCCCATACAGGGCTATGGTGAAAAAGGAAATATCCTCAGATGAAATCTGGAAAGAAGCTTTCTGAGAAACTGCTTAGTGTTCTGTTAATTCAACTCACATAGTTACATCTGTATTTCGTGGATCTCTTTGCTAGCCTTATTTCTGTAGAATCTGAGAACAGATATTTCGGATCCCTTTGAAGACTAAGGGCCAAAGAAATATCCTCCGATAACAAAGAGAAAGAAGCTTTCTGAGAAACTTCGTTGTGTTCTGTGAAATCATCTCACAGAGCTGCAGCTTTCCCCTCAAGGAGCCTTTCGCTAAGACAGTTCTTGTGGAATTGGCAAAGTGATATTTGGAAGCCCATAGAGGGCTATGGTGAAAAAGGAAATATCCTCAGATGAAATCTGGAAAGAAGCTTTCTGAGAAACTGCTTAGTGTTCTGTTAATTCACCTCACAGAATTACATCTGTATTTCGTGGATCTCTTTGCTAGCCTTATTTCTGTAGAATCTGAGAACAGATATTTCAGATCCCTTTGAAGTCTAAGGGCCAAAGAAATATCCTCCAATAACAAAGAGAAAGAAGCTTTCTGAGAAACTTCGTTGTGTTCTGTGAAATCATCTCACAGAGTTACAGCTTTCCCCTCAAGGAGCCTTTCGCTAAGACAGTTCTTGTGGAATTGGCAAAGTGATATTTGGAAGCCCATAGACGGCTATGGTGAAAAAGGAAATATCCTCAGATGAAATCTGGAAGGAAGCTTTCTGAGAAACTGCTTAGTGTTCTGTTAATTCATCTCACAGAGTTACATCTGTATTTCGTGGATCTCCGTGCTAGCCTTATTTCTGTGGAATCTGAGAACACATGTTTCGGATCCCTTTGAAGACTATAGGGCCAAAGGAAATATCCTCTGATAACAAAGAGAAAGACGCTTTCTGAGAAACCTCGTTTTGTTCTGTGAAATCATCTCTCAGAGTTACAGCTTTCCCCTCAAGGAGCCTTTCGCTACGACAGTTCTTGTGGAATTGGCAAAGTGATATTTGGAAGCCCATAGAGGACTATGGTGAAAAAGGAAATATCCTCAGATGAAATCTGGAAAGAAGCTTTCTGAGAAACTGCTTAGTGTTCTGTTCATTGATCTCACAAAGATACATCTGTATTTCGTGGATCACTTTGCTAGCATTATTTCTGTGGAATCTGAGAACAGATATTTCGGATCCCTTTGAACACTATAGGGCCATAGGAAATATCCTCCGATAACAAAGAGAAAGAAGCTTTCTGAGAAACTTCGTTGTGTTCTGTGAAATCATCTCACAGAGTTACAGCTTTCCCCTCAAGGAGCCTTTCGCTAAGACAGTTCTTGTGGAATTGGCAAAGTGATATTTGGAAGCCCATAGAGGGATATGGTGAAAAAGGAAATATCCTCAGATGAAATCTGGAAAGAAGCTTTCTGAGAAACTGCTTAGTGTTCTGTTAATTCAACTCACAGAGTTACATCTGTATTTCGTGGATCTCTTTGCTAGCCTTATTTCTGTAGAATCTGAGAACAGATATTTCGGATCCCTTTGAAGACTAAGGGACAAAGAAATATCCTCTGATAACAAAGAGAAAGAAGCTTTCTGAGAATCTTCTTTGTGTTCTGTGAAATCATCTCACAGAGTTGCAGCTTTCCCCTCAAGGAGCCTTTCGCTAAGACAGTTCTTGTGGAATTGGCAATGTGATATCTGGAAGCCCATAGAGGGCTATGGTGAAAAAGGAAATATCCTCAGATGAAATCTGGAAAGAAGCTTTCTGAGAAACTGCTTAGTGTTCCGTTAATTCATCTCACAGAGTTACATCTGTATTTCGTGTATCTCTTTGCTAGCCTTATTTCTGTAGAATCTGAGAACAGATATTTCGGATCCCTTTGAAGACTATAGGGCCAAAGGAAATATCCTCCGATAACAAAGAGAAAGAAGCTTTCTGAGAAACTTCTTTGTGTTCTGTGAAATAATCTCACAGAGTTACAGCTTTCCCCTCAAGGAGCCTTTCGCAAAGACAGTTCTGTGGAATTGGCAAAGTGATATTTGGAAGCCCATAGAGGGCTATGGTGAAAAAGGAAATATCCTCAGATGAAATCTGGAAAGAAGCTTTCTGAGAAACTGCTTAGTGTTCTGTTAATTCATCTCACAGAGTTACATCTGTATTTCGTGGATCTCTTTGCTAGCCTTATTTTGTGGAATCTGAGAACAGATATTTCGGATCCCTTTGAACACTATAGGGCCAAAGGAAATATCCTCCGATAATAAAGAGAAAGAAGCTTTCTGAGAAACTTCGTTGTGTTCTGTGAAATCATCTCACAGAGTTACAGCTTTCCCCTCAAGGAGCCTTTCGCTAAGACAGTTCTTGTGGAATTGGCAAAGTGATATTTGGAAGCACCATAGAGGGCTATGGTGAAAAAGGAAATATCCTCAGATGAAATCTGGAAAGAAGCTTTCTGAGAAACTGCTTAGTGTTCTGTTAATTCACCTCACAGAGTTACATCTGTGTTTCATGGATCTCTTTGCTAGCCTTATTTCTGTAGAATCTGAGAACAGATATTTCTGATCCCTTTGAAGACTGTAGGGCCAAAGGAAATATCCTCCGATAACAAAGAGAAAGAAGCTTTCTGAGAAACTTCGTTGTGTTCTGTGAAATCGTCTCACAGGGTTACAGCTTTCCACTGAAGGAGCCTTTCGCTAAGACAGTTCATGTGGAATTGGCAAAGTGATATTTGGAAGCCCATAGAGGGCTATGGTGAAAAAGGAAATATCCTCAGATGAAATCTGGAAAGATGCTTTATGAGAAACTGCTTAGTGTTCTGTTAATTCAACTCACAGAGTTACATCTGTATTTCGTGGATCTCTTTGCTAGCCTTATTTCTGTAGAATCTGAGAACAGATATTTCGGATCCCTTTGAAGACTAAGGGCCAAAGAAATATCCTCCGATAAGAAAGAGAAAGAAGCTTTCTGAGAAACTTCGTTGTGTTCTGTGAAATCATCTCACAGAGTTGCAGCTTTCCCCTCAAGGAGCCTTTCGCTAAGACAGTTCTTGTGGAATTGGCAAAGTGATATCTGGAAGCCCATAGAGGGCTATGGTGAAAAAGGGAATATCCTCAGATGAAATCTGGAAAGAAGCTTTCTGAGAAACTGCTTAGTGTTCTGTTAATTCAACTCACAGAGTTACATCTGTATTTCGTGGATCTCTTTGCTAGCCTTATTTCTGTAGAATCTGAGAACAGATATTTCGGATCCCTTTGAAGACTAAGGGACAAAGAAATATCCTCTGATAACAAAGAGAAAGAAGCTTTCTGAGAATCTTCTTTGTGTTCTGTGAAATCATCTCACAGAGTTGCAGCTTTCCCCTCAAGGAGCCTTTCGCTAAGACAGTTCTTGTGGAATTGGCAAAGTGATATCTGGAAGCCCATAGAGGGCTATGGTGAAAAAGGAAATATCCTCAGATGAAATCTGGAAAGAAGCTTTCTGAGAAACTGCTTAGTGTTCCGTTAATTCATCTCACAGAGTTACATCTGTATTTCGTGTATCTCTTTGCTAGCCTTATTTCTGTAGAATCTGAGAACAGATATTTCGGATCCCTTTGAAGACTATAGGGCCAAAGGAAATATCCTCCGATAACAAAGAGAAAGAAGCTTTCTGAGAAACTTCTTTGTGTTCTGTGAAATAATCTCACAGAGTTACAGCTTTCCCCTCAAGGAGCCTTTCGCAAAGACAGTTCTGTGGAATTGGCAAAGTGATATTTGGAAGCCCATAGAGGGCTATGGTGAAAAAGGAAATATCCTCAGATGAAATCTGGAAAGAAGCTTTCTGAGAAACTGCTTAGTGTTCTGTTAATTCATCTCACAGAGTTACATCTGTATTTCGTGGATCTCTTTGCTAGCCTTATTTTGTGGAATCTGAGAACAGATATTTCGGATCCCTTTGAACACTATAGGGCCAAAGGAAATATCCTCCGATAACAAAGAGAAAGAAGCTTTCTGAGAAACTTCGTTGTGTTCTGTGAAATCATCTCACAGAGTTACAGCTTTCCCCTCAAGGAGCCTTTCGCTAAGACAGTTCTTGTGGAATTGGCAAAGTGATATTTGGAAGCACCATAGAGGGCTATGGTGAAAAAGGAAATATCCTCAGATGAAATCTGGAAAGAAGCTTTCTGAGAAACTGCTTAGTGTTCTGTTAATTCACCTCACAGAGTTACATCTGTGTTTCGTGGATCTCTTTGCTAGCCTTATTTCTGTAGAATCTGAGAACAGATATTTCTGATCCCTTTGAAGACTATAGGGCCAAAGGAAATATCCTCCGATAACAAAGAGAAAGAAGCTTTCTGAGAAACTTCGTTGTGTTCTGTGAAATCGTCTCACAGGGTTACAGCTTTCCACTCAAGGAGCCTTTCGCTAAGACAGTTCATGTGGAATTGGCAAAGTGATATTTGGAAGCCCATAGAGGGCTATGGTGAAAAAGGAAATATCCTCAGATGAAATCTGGAAAGATGCTTTATGAGAAACTGCTTAGTGTTCTGTTAATTCAACTCACAGAGTTACATCTGTATTTCGTGGATCTCTTTGCTAGCCTTATTTCTGTAGAATCTGAGAACAGATATTTCGGATCCCTTTGAAGACTAAGGGCCAAAGAAATATCCTCCGATAAGAAAGAGAAAGAAGCTTTCTGAGAAACTTCGTTGTGTTCTGTGAAATCATCTCACAGAGTTGCAGCTTTCCCCTCAAGGAGCCTTTCGCTAAGACAGTTCTTGTGGAATTGGCAAAGTGATATCTGGAAGCCCATAGAGGGCTATGGTGAAAAAGGGAATATCCTCAGATGAAATCTGGAAAGAAGCTTTCTAAGAAACTGCTTAGTGTTCCGTTAATTCATCTCACAGAGTTACATCTGTATTTCGTGGATCTCTTTGCTAGCCTTATTTCTGTGGAATCTGAGAACAGATATTTCGGATCCCTATGAAGACTATAGGGCCAAAGGAAATATCCTCCGATAACAGAGAGAAAGAAGCTTTCAGAGAAACTTCGTTGTGTTCTCTGAAATCATCTCACAGAGTTACAGCTTTCCCCTCAAGGAGCCTTTCGCTAAGACAGTTCTTGTGGAATTGGCAAAGTGATATTTGGAAGCCCATAGAGGGCTATGGTGAAAAAGGAAATATCCTCAGATGAAATCTGGAAGGAAGCTTTCTGAGAAACTGCTTAGTGTTCTGTTAATTCATCTCACAGAGTTACATCTGTATTTCGTGGATCTCCTTGCTAGCCTTATTTCTGTGGAATCTGAGAACAGATATTTCGGATCTCTATGAAGACTATAGGGCCAAAGAAAATATCCTCCGATAACAAAGAGAAAGACGCTTTGTGAGAAACCTCGTTGTGTTCTGTGAAATCATCTCTCAGAGTTACAGGTTTCCGCTCAAGGAGCCTTTCGCTAAGACAGTTCTTGTGGAATTGGCAAAGTGATATTTGGAAGCCCATAGAGGGCTATGGTGAAAAAGGAAATATCCTCAGATGAAATCTGGGAAGAAGCTTTCTGAGAAACTGCTTAGTGTTCCGTAAATTCATCTCACAGAGTTACATCTGTATTTCGTGTATCTCTTTGCTACCCTTTTTTCTGTGGAATCTGAGAACGGATATTTCGGATCCCTATGAAGACTATAGGGCCAAAGGAAATATCCTCCGATAACAAAGAGAAAGAAGCTTTCTAAGAAACTTCGTTGTGTTCTGTGAAATCATCTCACAGAGTTACAGCTTTCCCCTCAAGGAGCCTTTCGCTAAGACAGTTCATGTGGAATTGGCAAAGTGATATTTGGAAGCCCATAGAGGGCTACGGTGAAGAAGGCAATATCATCAGATGAAATCTTGAAAGAAGCTTTCTGAGAAACTGCTTAGTGTTCTGTTAATTCAACTCACAGAGTTACATCTGTATTTCGTGGATGTCTTTGCTAGCCTTATTTCTGTGGAATCTGAGAACAGATATTTCGGATCCCTTTGAAGACTAAGGGCCAAAGAAATATCCTCCGATAACAAAGAGAAAGAAGCTTCTTGAGAAACTTCGTTGTGTTCTGTGAAATCATCTCACAGAGTTGCAGCTCTCCCCTCCAGGAGCCTTTCGCTAAGACAGTTCTTGTGGAATTGGCAAAGTGATATCTGGAAGCCCATAGAGGGCTATGGTGAAAAAGGAAATATCCTCAGATGAAATCTGGAAAGAAGCTTTCTGAGAAACTGCTTAGTGTTCTGTTAATTCACCTCACAGAGTTACATCTGTATTTCGTGGATCTCTTTGCTAGCCTTATTTCTCTGGAATCTGAGAACAGATATTTCGGATCCCTTTGAAGACTATAGGGCCAAAGGAAATATCCTCCGATAACAAAGAGAAAGAAGCTTTTTGAGAAACTTCGTTGTGTTCTGTGAAATCATCTCACAGAGTTACAGCTTTCCCCTCAAGGAGCCTTTCGCTAAGACAGTTCTTGTGGAATTGGCAAAGTGATATTTGGAAGCCCATAGAGGGCTAGGGTGAAAAAGGAAATATCCTCAGATGAAATCTGGAAAGAAGCTTTCTGAGAAACTGCTTAGTGTTCTGTTAATTCACCTCACAGTATTACATCTGTATTTCGTGGATCTCTTTGCTAGCCTTATTTCTGTAGAATCTGAGAACAGATATTTCGGATCCCTTTGAAGTCTAAGGGCCAAAGAAATATCCTCCGATAACAAAGAGAAAGAAGCTTTCTGAGAAACTTCGTTGTGTTCTGTGAAATCATCTCACAGAGTTACAGCTTTCCCCTCAAAGAGCCTTTCGCTAAGACAGTTCTTGTGGAATTGGCAAAGTGATATTTGGAAGCCCATAGAGGGTTATGGTGAAAAAGGAAATATCCTCAGATGAAATCTGGAAGGAAGCTTTCTGAGAAACTTCTTAGTGTTCTGTTAATTCATCTCACAGAGTTACATCTGTATTTCGTGGATCTCCTTGCTAGCCTTATTTCTGTGGAATCTGAGAACATATATTTCGGATCCCTTTGAAGGCTATAGGGCCAAAGGAAATATCCTCCGATAACAAAGAGAAAGACGCTTTCTGAGAAACCTCGTTTTGTTCTGTGAAATCATCTCTCAGAGTTACAGCTTTCCCCTCAAGGAGCCTTTCGCTAAGACAGTTCTTGTGGAATTGGCAAAGTGATATTTGGAAGCCCATAGAGGGCTATGGTGAAAAAGGAAATATCCTCAGATGAAATCTGGAAAGAAGCTTTCTGAGAAAGTGCTTAGTGTTCTGTTAATTCATCTCACAGAGTTACATCTGTATTTCGTGGATGTCTTTGCTAGCCTTATTTCTGTGGAATCTGAGAACGGATATTTCGGATCCCTATGAAGACTATAAGGCCAAAGGAAATATCCTCCGATAACAAAGAGAAAGAAGCTTTCTAAGAAACTTCGTTGTGTTCTGTGAAATCATCTCACAGAGTTACAGCTTTCCCCTCAATGAGCCTTTGGCTAAGACAGTTCATGTGGAATTGGCAAAGTGATATTTGTAAGCCCATAGAGGGCTATGGTGAAAAAGGAAATATCCTCAGATGAAATCTTGAAAGAAGCTTTCTGAGAAACTGCTTAGTGTTCTGTTAATTCATCTCACAGAGTTACATCTGTATTTCGTGGATCTCTTTGCTAGCCTTATTTCTGTAGAATCTGAGAACAGATATTTCGGATCCCTTTGAAGACTAAGGGCCAAAGAAAATCCTCCGATAACAAAGAGAAAGAAGCTTTCTGAGAAACTTCGTTGTGTTCTGTGAAATCATCTCACAGAGTTGCAGCTTTCCCCTCAAGGAGCCTTTCGCTAAGACAGTTCTTGTGGAATTGGCAAAGTGATATCTGGAAGCCCATACAGGGCTACGGTGAAAAAGGAAATATCCTCAGATGAAATCTGGAAAGAAGCTTTCTGAGAAACTGCTTAGTGTTCTGTTAATTCATCTCACAGAGTTACATCTGTATTTCGTGGATGTCTTTGCTAGTCTTATTTCTGTGGAATCTGAGTACAGATATTTCGGATCCCTAGGAAGACTATAGGGCCAAAGGAAATATCCTCCGATAACAAAGAGAAAGAAGCTTTCAGAGAAACTTCGTTGTGTTCTGTGAAATCATCTCACAGAGTTACAGCTTTCCCCTCAAGGAGCCTTTCGCTAAGACAGTTCTTGTGGAATTGGCAAAGTGATATTTGGAAGCCCATAGAGGGCTATGGTGAAAAAGGAAATATCCTCAGAGGAAATCTGGAAGGAAGCTTTCTGAGAAACTGCTTAGTGTTCTGTTAATTCATCTCACAGAGTTACATCTGTATTTCGTGGATCTCCTTGCTAGACTTATTTCTGTGGAATCTGAGAACACATATTTGGGATCCCTTTGAAGACTATAGGGCCAAAGGAAATATCCTCCGATAACAAAGAGAAAGACTCTTTCTGAGAAACCTCGTTTTGTTCTGTGAAATCATCTCTCAGAGTTACAGCTTAACCCTCAAGGAGCCTTTCGCTACGACAGTTCTTGTGGAATTGGCAAAGTTATATTTGGAAGCCCATAGAGGGCTACGGTGAAAAAGGAAATATCCTCAGATGAAAACTGGAAAGAAGCTTTCTGAGAAACTGCTTAGTGTTCTGTTAATTCATCTCACATAGTTACATCTGTATTTCGTGGATGTCTTTGCTAGCCTTATTTCTGTGGAATCTGAGAACGGATATTTCGGATCCCTATGAAGACTATAGGACCAAAGGAAATATCCTCCGATAACAAAGAGAAAGAAGCTTTCTAAGAAACTTCGTTGTGTTCTGTGAAATCATCTCACAGAGTTACAGCTTTCCCCTCAAGGAGCCTTTCTCTAAGACAGTTCATGTGGAATTGGCAAAGTGATATTTGGAAGCCCATAGAGGGCTATGGTGAAAAAGGAAATATCCTCAGATGAAATCTTGAAAGAAGCTTTCTGAGAAACTGCTTAGTGTTCTGTTAATTCACCTCACAGAGTTACATCTGTATTTCGTGGATCTCTTTGCTAGCCTTATTTCTGTAGAATCTGAGAACAGATATTTCGGATCCCTTTGAAGACTAAGGGCCAAAGAAAATCCTCCGATAACAAAGAGAAAGAAGCTTTCTGAGAAACTTCGTTGTGTTCTGTGAAATCATCTCACAGAGTTGCAGCTTTCCCCTCAAGGAGCCTTTCGCTAAGACAGTTCTTGTGGAATTGGCAAAGTGATATCTGGAAGCCTATACAGGGCTAGGGTGAAAAAGGAAATATCCTCAGATGAAATCTGGAAAGAAGCTTTCTGAGAAACTGCTTAGTGTTCTGTTAATTCAACTCACAGAGTTACATCTGTATTTCGTGGATGTCTTTGCTAGTCTTATTTCTGTGGAATCTGAGTACAGATATTTCGGATCCCTATGAAGACTATAGGGCCAAAGGAAATATCCTCCGATAACAAAGAGAAAGAAGCTTTCTGAGAAACTTCGTTGTGTTCTGTGAAATCATCTCACAGAGTTACAGCTTTCCCCTCAAGGAGCCTTTCGCTAAGACAGTTCTTGTGGAATTGGCAAAGTGATATTTGGAAGCCCATAGAGGGCTATGGTGAAAAAGGAAATATCCTCAGATGAAATCTGGAAAGAAGCTTTCTGAGAAACTGCTTAGTGTTCTGTTAATTCACCTCACAGAGTTACATCTGTATTTCGTGGATCTCTTTGCTAGCCTTATTTCTGTAGAATCTGAGAACAGATATTTCGGATCCCTTTGAAGACTAAGGGCCAAAGAAATATCCTCCGATAATAAAGAGAAAGAAGCTTTCTGAGAAACTTCGTTGTGTTCTGTGAAATCATCTCACAGAGTTGCAGCTTTCCCCTCAAGGAGCCTTTCGCTAAGACAGTTCTTGTGGAATTGGCAAAGTGATATCTGGAAGCCCATAGAGGGCTATGGTGAAAAAGGAAATATCCTCAGGTGAAATCTGGAAGAAGCTTTCTGAGAAACTGCTTAGTGTTCCGTTAATTCATCTCACAGAGTTACATCTGTATTTCGTGGATCTCTTTGCTAGCCTTATTTCTGTGGAATCTGAGAAGAGATATTTCGGATCCCTATGAAGACTATAGGCCCAAAGGAAATATCCTCCGATAACAAAGAGAAAGAATCTTTCTGAGAAACTTCGTTGTGTTCTGTGAAATCATCTCACAGAGTTACAGCTTTCCCCTCAAGGAGCCTTTCACTAAGACAGTTCTTGTGGAATTGGCAAAGTGATATTTGGAAGCCCATAGAGGGCTATGGTGAAAAAGGAAATATCCTCACATGAAATCTGGAAGGAAGCTTTCTGAGAAACTGCTTAGTGTTCTGTTAATTCATCTCACAGAGTTACATCTGTATTTCGTGGATCTCCTTGCTAGCCTTATTTCTGTGCAATCTGAGAACACTTATTTCGGATCCCTTTGAAGACTATAGGGCCAAAGGAAATACCCTCCGATAACAAAGAGAAAGACGCTTTCTGAGAAACCTCGTTTTGTTCTGTGAAATCATCTCTCAGAGTTACAGCTTTCCCCTCAAGGAGCCTTTCGCTAAGACAGTTCTTGTGGAATTGGCAAAGTGATATTTGGAAGCCCATAGAGGGTTATGGTGAAAAAGGAAATATCCTCAGATGAAATCTGGAAAGAAGCTTTCTGAGAAACTGCTTAGTGTTCTGTTAATTCATCTCACAGAGTTACATCTGTATTTCGTGGATCTCTTTGCTAGCCTTATTTCTGTAGAATCTGAGAACAGATATTTCGGATCCCTTTGAAGACTAAGGGCCAAAGAAAATCCTCCGATAACAAAGAGAAAGAAGCTTTCTGAGAAACTTCGTTGTGTTCTGTGAAATCATCTCACAGAGTTGCAGCTTTCCCCTCAAGGAGCCTTTCGATAAGACAGTTCTTGTGGAATTGGCAAAGTGATATCTGGAAGCCCATACAGGGCTATGGTGAAAAAGGAAATATCCTCAGATGAAATCTGGAAAGAAGCTTTCTGAGAAACTGCTTAGTGTTCTGTTAATTCAACTCACATAGTTATATCTGTATTTCGTGGATCTCTTTGCTAGCCTTATTTCTGTAGAATCTGAGAACAGATATTTCGGATCCCTTTGAAGACTAAGGGCCAAAGAAATATCCTCCGATAACAAAGAGAAAGAAGCTTTCTGAGAAACTTCGTTGTGTTCTGTGAAATCATCTCACAGAGCTGCAGCTTTCCCCTCAAGGAGCCTTTCGCTAAGACAGTTCTTGTGGAATTGGTAAAGTGATATCTGGAAGCCCATAGAGGGCTATGATGAAAAAAGAAATATCCTCAGATGAAATCTGGAAAGAAGCTTTCTGAGAAACTGCTTAGTGTTCTGTTAATTCACCTCACAGAGTTACATCTGTATTTCGTGGATCTCTTTGCTAGCCTTATTTCTGTAGAATCTGAGAACAGATATTTCGGATCCCTTTGAAGACTATAGGGCCAAAGGAAATATCCTCCGATAACAAAGAGAAAGAAGCTTTTTGAGAAACTTCGTTGTGTTCTGTGAAATCATCTCACAGAGTTACAGCTTTCCCCTCAAGGAGCCTTTCGCTAAGACAGTTCTTGTGGAATTTGCAAAGTGATATTTGGAAGCCCATAGAGGGCTATGGTGAAAAAGGAAATATCCTCAGATGAAATCTGGAAAGAAGCTTTCTGAGAAACTGCTTAGTGTTCTGTTAATTCACCTCACAGAATTACATCTGTATTTCGTGGATCTCTTTGCTAGCCTTATTTCTGTAGAATCTGAGAACAGATATTTCGGATCCCTTTGAAGTCTAAGGGCCAAAGAAATATCCTCCAATAACAAAGAGAAAGAAGCTTTCTTAGAAACTTCGTTGTGTTCTGTGAAATCATCTCACAGAGTTACAGCTTTCCCCTCAAGGAGCCTTTCGCTAAGACAGTTCTTGTGGAATTGGCAAAGTGATATTTGGAAGCCCATAGACGGCTATGGTGAAAAAGGAAATATCCTCAGATGAAATCTGGAAGGAAGCTTTTTGAGAAACTGCTTAGTGTTCTGTTAATTCATCTCACAGAGTTACATCTGTATTTCGTGGATCTCCGTGCTAGCCTTATTTCTGTGGAATCTGAGAACACATATTTCGGATCCCTTTGAAGACTATAGGGCCAAAGGAAATATCCTCCGATAACAAAGAGAAAGACGCTTTCTGAGAAACCTCGTTTTGTTCTGTGAAATCATCTCTCAGAGTTACAGCTTTCCCCTCAAGGAGCCTTTCGCTACGACAGTTCTTGTGGAATGGGCAAAGTGATATTTGGAAGCCAATAGAGGGCTATGGTGAAAAAGGAAATATCCTCAGATGAAATCTGGAAAGAAGCTTTCTGAGAAACTGCTTAGTGTTCTGTTAATTCATCTCTCAGAGTTACATCTGTATTTCGTCGATGTCTTTGCTAGCCTTACTTCTGTGGAATCTGAGAACGGATATTTCGGATCCCTATGAAGACTATAGGGCCAAAGGAAATATCCTCCGATAACAAAGAGAAAGAAGCTTTCTAAGAAACTTCGTTGTGTTCTGTGAAATCATCTCACAGAGTTACAGCTTTCCCCTCAAGGAGCCTTTCGCTAAGACAGTTCATGTGGAATTGGCAAAGTGATATTTGGAAGCCCATAGAGGGCTATGGTGAAAAAGGAAATATCCTCAGATGAAATCTTGAAAGAAGCTTTCTGAGAAACTGCTTAGTGTTCTGTTAATTCAACTCACAGAGTTACATCTGTATTTCGTGAATCTCTTTGCTAGCCTTATTTCTGTAGAATCTGAGAACAGATATTTCGGATCCCTTTGAAGACTAAGGGCCAAAGAAAATCCTCCGATAACAAAGAGAAAGAAGCTTTCTGAGAAACTTCGTTGTGTTCTGTGAAATCATCTCACAGAGTTGCAGCTTTCCCCTCAAGGAGCCTTTCGCTAAGACAGTTCTTGTGGAATTGGCAAAGTGATATCTGGAAGCCCATAGAGGGCTATGGTGAAAAAGGAAATATCCTCAGATGAAATCTGGAAAGAAGCTTTCTGAGAAACTGCTTAGTGTTCTGTTAATTCAACTCACAGAGTTACATCTGTATTTCGTGGATGTCTTTGCTAGTCTTATTTCTGTGGAATCTGAGTACAGATATTTCGGATCCCTATGAAGACTATAGGGCCAAAGGAAATATCCTCCGATAACAAAGAGAAAGAAGCTTTATGAGAAACTTCGCTGTGTTCTGTGAAATCATCTCACAGAGTTACAGCTTTCCCCTCAAGGAGCCTTTCGCTAAGACAGTTCTTGTGGAATTGGTAAAATGATATCTGGAAGCCCATAGAGGTCTATGGTGAAAAAGGAAATATCCTCAGATGAAATCTGGAAAGAAGCTTTCTGAGAAACTGCTTAGTGTTCTGTTAATTCACCTCACTGAGTTACATCTGTATTTCGTGGATCTCTTTGCTAGCCTTATTTCTGTAGAATCTGAGAACAGATATTTCGGATCCCTTTGAAGACTATAGGGCCAAAGGAAATATCCTCCGATAACAAAGAGAAAGAAGCTTTCTGAGAAACTTCTTTGTGTTCTGTGAAATCATCTCACAGAGTTGCAGCTTTCCCCTCAAGGAGCCTTTCGCTAAGACAGTTCATGTGTAATTGGCAAAGAGATATTTGGAAGCCCATAGAGGGCTATGGTGAAAAAGGAAATATCCTCAGATGAAATCTGGAAAGAAGCTTTCTGAGAAACTGCTTAGTGTTCTGTTAATTCATCTCACAGAGTTACATCTGTATTTCGTGGATCTCCTTGCTAGCCTTATTTCTGTGGAATCTGAGAAGAGATATTTCGGATCCCTTTGAAGACTATAGGGCCAAAGGAAATATCCTCCGATAACAAAGAGAAAGAAGCTTTCTGAGAAACTTCGTTGTGTTCTGAGAAATCATCTCACAGAGTTACAGCTTTCCCCTCAAGTAGCCTTTCGCTAAGACAGTTCTTGTGGAATTGGCAAAGTGATACTTGGAAGCCCATAGAGGGCTATGGTGAAAAAGGAAATATCCTCAGATGAAATCTGGAAAGAAGCTTTCTGAGAAACTGCTTAGTGTTCTGTTAATTCGTCTCATAGAGTTACATCTGTATTTCATGGATGTCTTTGCTAGCCTTTTTTCTGTGGAATCTGAGAACAGATATTTCGGATCCCTTTGAAGACTATACGGCCAAAGGAAATATCCTCCGATAAAAAAGAGAAAGAAGCTTTCTGAGACACTTCGTTGTGTTCTGTGAAATCATCTCACAGAGTTACAGCTTTCCCCTCAAGGAGCCTTTCGCTAAGACATTTTTTGTGGAATTGTCAAAGTGATATTTGGAAGCCCATAGAGGGCTATGGTGAAAAAGGAAATATCCTCAGATGAAATCTGGAAAGAAGCTTTCTGATAAACTGCTTAGTGTTCTGATAATTCAACTCACAGAGTTATATCTGTATTTCGTGGATCTCTTTGCTAGCCTTATTTCTGTGGAATCTGAGAACAGATATTTCGGATACCTATGAAGACTATAGGGCCAAAGGAAATGTCCTCCGATAACAAAGAGAAAGAAGCTTTCTGAGAAACTTCGTTGTGTTCTGTGAAATCATCTCACAGAGTTACAGGTTTCCCCTCAAGGAGCCTTTCGCTAAGACAGTTCTTGTGGAATTGGCAAAGTGATACTTGGAAGCCCATAGAGGGCTACGTTGAAAAAGGAAATATCCTCAGATGAAATCTGGAAAGAAGCTTTCTGAGAAACTGCTTAGTGTTCTGTTAATTCATCTCACAGAGTAACATCTGTATTTCGTGGATCTCCTTGCTAGCCTTATTTCTGTGGAATCTGAGAACAGATATTACGGATCCCTTTGAAGACTATAGGGCCAAAGGAAATATCCTACGATAACAAAGAGAAAGAAGCTTTCTGAGAAACTTCGTTGTGTTCTGTGAAATCATCTCTCAGAGTTACAGCTGTCCCCTCAAGCAGCCTTTCGCTAAGACAGTTCTTGTGGAATTGGCAAAGTGATATTTGTAAACCCATAGAGGGCTATGGTGAAAAAGGAAATATGCTCAGATGAAATCTGGAAAGAAGCTTTCTGAGAAACTGCTTAGTGTTCTGTTAATTCATCTCACAGAGTTACATCTGTATTTCGTGGATGTCTTTGCTAGCCTTATTTCTCTGGAATCTGAGAACAGATATTTCGGATCCCTATGAAGACTATAGGGCCAAAGGAAATATCCTCCGATAACAAAGAGAAAGAAGCTTTATGAGAAACTTCGTTGTGTTCTGTGAAATCATCTCACAGAGTTACAGCTTTCCCCTCAAGGAGCCTTTCGCTAAGACTGTTCTTGTGGAATTGGTAAAGTGATATCTGGAAGCCCATAGAGGGCTATGGTGAAAAAGGAAATATCCTCAGATGAAATCTGGAAAGAAGCTTTCTGAGAAACCGCTTAGTGTTCTGTTAATTCAACCCACAGAGTTACATCTGTATTTCGTGGATCTCTTTGCTAGCCTTATTTCTGTAGAATCTGAGAACAGATATTTTGGATCCCGTTGAAGACTATAGGGCCAAGGGAAATATCCTCCGATAACAAAGAGAAAGAAGCTTTCTGAGAAACTTCGTTGTGTTCTGTGAAATCATCTCACAGAGTTACAGCTTTCCCCTCAAGGAGCCTTTCGCTAAGACAGTTCTTGTGGAATTGGCAAAGTGATATTTGGAAGCCCATAGAGGCCTATGGTGAAAAAGGAAATATCCTCAGATGAAATCTGGAAAGAAGTTTTCTGATAAACTGCTTAGTGTCCTGTTAATTCAACTCACAGAGTTACATCTGTATTTCGTGGATCTCTTTGCTAGCCTTATTTCTGTCGAATCTGAGAACAGATATTTCGGATCCCTATGAAGACTATAGGGCCAAAGGAAATATCCTCCGATAACAAAGAGAAAGAAGCTTTCTGAGAAACTTCGTTGTGTTCTGTGAAATCATCTCACAGAGTTACAGCTTTCCCCTCAAGGAGCCTTTCGCTAAGATAGTTCTTGTGGAATTGGCAAAGTGATATTTGGAAGCCCATAGAGGGCTATGTTGAAAAAGGAAATATCCTCAGATGAAATCTGGAAAAAAGCTTTCTGAGAAACTGCTTAGTGTTCTTTTAATTCATCTCACAGAGTAACATCTGTATTTCGTGGAACTCCTTGCTAGCCTTATTTCTGTGGAATCTGAGAACAGATATTTCGGATCCCTCTGAAGACTATAGGGCCAAAGGAAATATCCTCGGATAACAAAGAGAAAGAAGCTTTCTGAGAAACTTCGTTGTGTTCTGTGAAATCATCTCTCAGAGTGACAGCTGTCCCCTCAAGCAGCCTTTCGCTAAGACAGTTCTTGTGGAATTGGCATAGTGATATTTGGAAGCCCATAGAGGGCTATGGTGAAAAAGGAAATATCCTCAGATGAAATCTGGAAGAAGCTTTCTGAGAAACTGCTTAGTGTTCTGTTAATTCATCTCACAGAGTTACATCTGTATTTCGTGGATCTCCTTGCTACCCTTATTTCTGTGGAATCTGAGAAGAGATATTTCGGATCCCTTTGAAGACAATAGGGCCAAAGGAAATATCCTCCGATAACAAAGAGAAAGAAGCTTTTTGAGAAACTTCGTTGTGTTCTGTGAAATCATCTCACAGAGTTACAGCTTTCCCCTCAAGGAGCCTTTCGCTAAGACAGTTCTTGTGGAATTGGCAAAGTGATATTTGGAAGCCCATAGAGGGCTATGGTGAAAAAGGAAATATCCTCAGATGAAATCTGGAAAGAAGCTTTCTGAGAAACTGCTTAGTGTTCTGTTAATTCACCTCACAGAATTACATCTGTATTTCGTGGATCTCTTTGCTAGCCTTATTTCTGTAGAATCTGAGAACAGATATTTCGGATCCCTTTGAAGTCTAAGGGCCAAAGAAATATCCTCCAATAACAAAGAGAAAGAAGCTTTCTTAGAAACTTCGTTGTGTTCTGTGAAATCATCTCACAGAGTTACAGCTTTCCCCTCAAGGAGCCTTTCGCTAAGACAGTTCTTGTGGAATTGGCAAAGTGATATTTGGAAGCCCATAGACGGCTATGGTGAAAAAGGAAATATCCTCAGATGAAATCTGGAAGGAAGCTTTTTGAGAAACTGCTTAGTGTTCTGTTAATTCATCTCACAGAGTTACATCTGTATTTCGTGGATCTCCGTGCTAGCCTTATTTCTGTGGAATCTGAGAACACATATTTCGGATCCCTTTGAAGACTATAGGGCCAAAGGAAATATCCTCCGATAACAAAGAGAAAGACGCTTTCTGAGAAACCTCGTTTTGTTCTGTGAAATCATCTCTCAGAGTTACAGCTTTCCCCTCAAGGAGCCTTTCGCTACGACAGTTCTTGTGGAATTGGCAAAGTGATATTTGGAAGCCCATAGAGGGCTATGGTGAAAAAGGAAATATCCTCAGATGAAATCTGGAAAGAAGCTTTCTGAGAAACTGCTTAGTGTTCTGTTAATTCATCTCTCAGAGTTACATCTGTATTTCGTCGATGTCTTTGCTAGCCTTACTTCTGTGGAATCTGAGAACGGATATTTCGGATCCCTATGAAGACTATAGGGCCAAAGGAAATATCCTCCGATAACAAAGAGAAAGAAGCTTTCTAAGAAACTTCGTTGTGTTCTGTGAAATCATCTCACAGAGTTACAGCTTTCCCCTCAAGGAGCCTTTCGCTAAGACAGTTCATGTGGAATTGGCAAAGTGATATTTGGAAGCCCATAGAGGGCTATGGTGAAAAAGGAAATATCCTCAGATGAAATCTTGAAAGAAGCTTTCTGAGAAACTGCTTAGTGTTCTGTTAATTCAACTCACAGAGTTACATCTGTATTTCGTGAATCTCTTTGCTAGCCTTATTTCTGTAGAATGTGAGAACAGATATTTCGGATCCCTTTGAAGACTAAGGGCCAAAGAAAATCCTCCGATAACAAAGAGAAAGAAGCTTTCTGAGAAACTTCGTTGTGTTCTGTGAAATCATCTCACAGAGTTGCAGCTTTCCCCTCAAGGAGCCTTTCGCTAAGACAGTTCTTGTGGAATTGGCAAAGTGATATCTGGAAGCCCATAGAGGGCTATGGTGAAAAAGGAAATATCCTCAGATGAAATCTGGAAAGAAGCTTTCTGAGAAACTGCTTAGTGTTCTGTTAATTCAACTCACAGAGTTACATCTGTATTTCGTGGATGTCTTTGCTAGTCTTATTTCTGTGGAATCTGAGTACAGATATTTCGGATCCCTATGAAGACTATAGGGCCAAAGGAAATATCCTCCGATAACAAAGAGAAAGAAGCTTTATGAGAAACTTCGCTGTGTTCTGTGAAATCATCTCACAGAGTTACAGCTTTCCCCTCAAGGAGCCTTTCGCTAAGACAGTTCTTGTGGAATTGGCAAAGTGATATTTGGAAGCCCATAGAGGGCTGTGGTGAAAAAGGAAATATCCTCAGATGAAATCTGGAATGAAGCTTTCTGAGAAACTGCTTAGTGTTCTGTTAATTCACCTCACAGATTTACATCTGTATTTCGTGGATCTCTTTGCTAGCCTTATTTCTGTAGAATCTGAGAACAGATATTTCGGATCCCTTTGAAGACTATAGGGCCAAAGGAAATATCCTCCGATAACAAAGAGAAAGAAGCTTTCTGAGAAACTTCTTTGTGTTCTGTGACATAATCTCACAGAGTTACAGCTTTCCCCTCAAGGAGCCATTCGCTAAGACAGTTCTGTGGAATTGGCAAAGTGATATTTGTAAGCCCATATAGGGCTATGGTGAAAAAGGAAATATCCTCAGATGAAATCTGGAAAGAAGCTTTCTGAGAAACTGCTTAGTGTTCTGTTCATTGATCTCACAAAGTTACATCTGTATTTCGTGGATATCTTTGCTAGCCTTATTTCTGTGGAATCTGAGAACAGATATTTCGGATCCCTTTGAACACTATAGGGCCAAAGGAAATATCCTCCGATAACAAAGAGAAAGAAGCTTTCTGAGAAACTTCGTTGTGTTCTGTGAAATCATCTCACAGAGTTACAGCTTTCCCCTCAAGGAGCCTTTCGCTAAGACAGTTCTTGTGTAATTGGCAAAGTGATATTTGGAAGCCCATAGAGGGATATGGTGAAAAAGGAAATATCCTCAGATGAAATCTGGAAAGAAGCTTTCGGAGAAACTGCTTAGTGTTCTGTTAATTCAACTCAAAGAGTTACATCTGTATTTCGTGGATCTCTTTGCTAGCCTTATTTCTGTAGAATCTGAGAACAGATATTTCGGATCCCTTTGAAGACTGTAGGGCCAAAGGAAATATCCTCCGATAACAAAGAGAAAGAAGCTTTCTGAGAAACTTGGTTGTGTTCTGTGAAATCATCTCACAGAGTTACAGCTTTCCCCTCAAGGAGCCTTTCGCTAAGACAGTTCTTGTGGAATTGGTAAAGTGATATCTGGAAGCCCATAGAGGGCTATGGTGAAAAAGGAAATATCCTCAGTTGAAATCTGGAAAGAAGCATTCTGAGAAACTGCTTAGTGTTCTGTTAATTCACCTCACAGAGTTACATCTGTATTTCATGGATCTCTTTGCTAGCCTTATTTCTGTAGAATCTGAGAACAGATATTTCGGATCCCTTTGAAGACTATAGGGCCAAAGGAAATATCCTCCGATAACAAAGAGAAAGAAGGTTTATGAGAAACTTCGTTGTGTTCTGTGAAATCATCTCACAGAGTTACAGCTTTCCCCTCAAGGAGCCTTTCGCTAAGACAGTTCTTGTGGAATTGGTAAAATGATATCTGGAAGCCCATAGAGGTCTATGGTGAAAAAGGAAATATCCTCAGATGAAATCTGGAAAGAAGCTTTCTGAGAAACTGCTTAGTGTTCTGTTAATTCACCTCACTGAGTTACATCTGTATTTCGTGGATCTCTTTGCTAGCCTTATTTCTGTAGAATCTGAGAACAGATATTTCGGATCCCTTTGAAGACTATAGGGCCAAAGGAAATATCCTCCGATAACAAAGAGAAAGAAGCTTTCTGAGAAACTTCTTTGTGTTCTGTGAAATCATCTCACAGAGTTGCAGCTTTCCCCTCAAGGAGCCTTTCGCTAAGACAGTTCATGTGTAATTGGCAAAGTGATATTTGGAAGCCCATAGAGGGCTATGGTGAAAAAGGAAATATCCTCAGATGAAATCTGGAAAGAAGCTTTCTGAGAAACTGCTTAGTGTTCTGTTAATTCATCTCACAGAGTTACATCTGTATTTCGTGGATCTCCTTGCTAGCCTTATTTCTGTGGAATCTGAGAAGAGATATTTCGGATCCCTTTGAAGACTATAGGGCCAAAGGAAATATCCTCCGATAACAAAGAGAAAGAAGCTTTCTGAGAAACTTCGTTGTGTTCTGAGAAATCATCTCACAGAGTTACAGCTTTCCCCTCAAGGAGCCTTTCGCTAAGACAGTTCTTGTGGAATTGGCAAAGTGATACTTGGAAGCCCATAGAGGGCTATGGTGAAAAAGGAAATATCCTCAGATGAAATCTGGAAAGAAGCTTTCTGAGAAACTGCTTAGTGTTCTGTTAATTCGTCTCATAGAGTTACATCTGTATTTCATGGATGTCTTTGCTAGCCTTTTTTCTGTGGAATCTGAGAACAGATATTTCGGATCCCTTTGAAGACTATAGGGCCAAAGGAAATATCCTCCGATAAAAAAGAGAAAGAAGCTTTCTGAGACACTTCGTTGTGTTCTGTGAAATCATCTCACAGAGTTACAGCTTTCCCCTCAAGGAGCCTTTCGCTAAGACATTTTTTGTGGAATTGTCAAAGTGATATTTGGAAGCCCATAGAGGGCTATGGTGAAAAAGGAAATATCCTCAGATGAAATCTGGAAAGAAGCTTTCTGATAAACTGCTTAGTGTTCTGTTAATTCAACTCACAGAGTTATATCTGTATTTCGTGGATCTCTTTGCTAGCCTTATTTCTGTGGAATCTGAGAACAGATATTTCGGATACCTATGAAGACTATAGGGCCAAAGGAAATGTCCTCCGATAACAAAGAGAAAGAAGCTTTCTGAGAAACTTCGTTGTGTTCTGTGAAATCATCTCACAGAGTTACAGGTTTCCCCTCAAGGAGCCTTTCGCTAAGACAGTTCTTGTGGAATTGGCAAAGTGATACTTGGAAGCCCATAGAGGGCTACGTTGAAAAAGGAAATATCCTCAGATGAAATCTGGAAAGAAGCTTTCTGAGAAACTGCTTAGTGTTCTGTTAATTCATCTCACAGAGTAACATCTGTATTTCGTGGATCTCCTTGCTAGCCTTATTTCTGTGGAATCTGAGAACAGATATTACGGATCCCTTTGAAGACTATAGGGCCAAAGGAAATATCCTACGATAACAAAGAGAAAGAAGCTTTCTGAGAAACTTCGTTGTGTTCTGTGAAATCATCTCTCAGAGTTACAGCTGTCCCCTCAAGCAGCCTTTCGCTAAGACAGTTCTTGTGGAATTGGCAAAGTGATATTTGTAAACCCATAGAGGGCTATGGTGAAAAAGGAAATATGCTCAGATGAAATCTGGAAAGAAGCTTTCTGAGAAACTGCTTAGTGTTCTGTTAATTCATCTCACAGAGTTACATCTGTATTTCGTGGATGTCTTTGCTAGCCTTATTTCTCTGGAATCTGAGAACAGATATTTCGGATCCCTATGAAGACTATAGGGCCAAAGGAAATATCCTCCGATAACAAAGAGAAAGAAGCTTTATGAGAAACTTCGTTGTGTTCTGTGAAATCATCTCACAGAGTTACAGCTTTCCCCTCAAGGAGCCTTTCGCTAAGACTGTTCTTGTGGAATTGGTAAAGTGATATCTGGAAGCCCATAGAGGGCTATGGTGAAAAAGGAAATATCCTCAGATGAAATCTGGAAAGAAGCTTTCTGAGAAACTGCTTAGTGTTCTGTTAATTCAACCCACAGAGTTACATCTGTATTTCGTGGATCTCTTTGCTAGCCTTATTTCTGTAGAATCTGAGAACAGATATTTTGGATCCCGTTGAAGACTATAGGGCCAAGGGAAATATCCTCCGATAACAAAGAGAAAGAAGCTTTCTGAGAAACTTCGTTGTGTTCTGTGAAATCATCTCACAGAGTTACAGCTTTCCCCTCAAGGAGCCTTTCGCTAAGACAGTTCTTGTGGAATTGGCAAAGTGATATTTGGAAGCCCATAGAGGCCTATGGTGAAAAAGGAAATATCCTCAGATGAAATCTGGAAAGAAGTTTTCTGATAAACTGCTTAGTGTCCTGTTAATTCAACTCACAGAGTTACATCTGTATTTCGTGGATCTCTTTGCTAGCCTTATTTCTGTCGAATCTGAGAACAGATATTTCGGATCCCTATGAAGACTATAGGGCCAAAGGAAATATCCTCCGATAACAGAGAAAGAAGCTTTCTGAGAAACTTCGTTGTGTTCTGTGAAATCATCTCACAGAGTTACAGCTTTCCCCTCAAGGAGCCTTTCGCTAAGATAGTTCTTGTGGAATTGGCAAAGTGATATTTGGAAGCCCATAGAGGGCTATGTTGAAAAAGGAAATATCCTCAGATGAAATCTGGAAAAAAGCTTTCTGAGAAACTGCTTAGTGTTCTTTTAATTCATCTCACAGAGTAACATCTGTATTTCGTGGAACTCCTTGCTAGCCTTATTTCTGTGGAATCTGAGAACAGATATTTCGGATCCCTCTGAAGACTATAGGGCCAAAGGAAATATCCTCGGATAACAAAGAGAAAGAAGCTTTCTGAGAAACTTCGTTGTGTTCTGTGAAATCATCTCTCAGAGTGACAGCTGTCCCCTCAAGCAGCCTTTCGCTAAGACAGTTCTTGTGGAATTGGCATAGTGATATTTGGAAGCCCATAGAGGGCTATGGTGAAAAAGGAAATATCCTCAGATGAAATCTGGAAGAAGCTTTCTGAGAAACTGCTTAGTGTTCTGTTAATTCATCTCACAGAGTTACATCTGTATTTCGTGGATCTCCTTGCTACCCTTATTTCTGTGGAATCTGAGAAGAGATATTTCGGATCCCTTTGAAGACAATAGGGCCAAAGGAAATATCCTCCGATAACAAAGAGAAAGAAGCTTTTTGAGAAACTTCGTTGTGTTCTGAGAAATCATCTCACAGAGTTACAGGTTTCCCCTCAAGGAGCCTTTCGCTAAGACAGTTCTTGTGGAATTGGCAAAGTGATACTTGGAAGCCCATAGAGGGCTATGTTGAAAAAGGAAATATTCTCAGATGAAATCTGGAAAGAAGCTTTCTGAGAAACTGCTTAGTGTTCTGTTAATTCATCTCACAGAGTAACATCTGTATTTCGTGGATCTCCTTGCTAGCCTTATTTCTGTGGAATCTGAGAACAGATATTTCGGATCCCTTTGAAGACTATAGGGCCAAAGGAAATATCCTCCGATAACAAAGAGAAAGACGCTTTCTGAGAAACTTCGTTGTGTTCTGTGAAATCATCTCTCAGAGTTACAGCTGTCCCCTCAAGCAGCCTTTCGCTAAGACAGTTCTTGTGGAATTGGCAAAGTGATATTTGTAAGCCCATAGAGGGCTATGGTGAAAAAGGAAATATGCTCAGATGAAATCTGGAAAGAAGCTTTCTGAGAAACTGCTTAGTGTTCTGTTAATTCATCACACAGAGTTTCATCTGTATTTCGTGGATGTCTTTGCTAGCCTTATTTCTCTGGAATCTGAGAACAGATATTTCGGATCCCTATGAAGACTATAGGGCCAAAGGAAATATCCTCTGATAACAAAGAGAAAGAAGCTTTATGAGGAACTTCGTTGTGTTCTGTGAAATCATCTCACAGAGTTACAGCTTTCCCCTCAAGGAGCCTTTCGCTAAGACAGTTCTTGTGGAATTGGTAAAGTGATATCTGGAACCCCATAGAGGGCTACGGTGAAAAAGGAAATATCCTCAGATGAAATATGGAAAGAAGCTTTCTGAGAAACTGCTTAGTGTTCTGTTAATTCACCTCACAGAGTTACATCTGTATTTCGTGGATCTCTTTGCTAGCCTTATTTCTGTACAATCTGAGAACAGATATTTTGGATCCCGTTGAAGACTATAGGGCCAAGGGAAATATCCTCCGATAACAAAGAGAAAGAAGCTTTTTGAGAAACTTCGTTGTGTTCTGAGAAATCATCTCACAGAGTTACAGCTTTCCCCTCAAGGAGCCTTTCGCTAAGACAGTTCTTGTGGAATTGGCAAAGTGATACTTAGAAGCCCACAGAGGGCTATGGTGAAAAAGGAAATAACCTCAGATGAAATCTGGAAAGAAGCTTTCTGAGAAACTGCTTAGTGTTCCGTTAATTCATCTCACAGAGTTACATCTGTATTTCATGTATCTCTTTGCTAGCCTTATTTCTGTGGAATCTCAGAACAGATATTTCGGATCCCTTTGAACACTATAGGGCCAAAGGAAATATCCTCCGATAACAAAGAGAAAGAAGCTTTCTGAGAAACTTCTTTGTGTTCTGTGAAATAATCTCACAGAGTTACAGCTTTCCCCTCAAGGAGCCTTTCGCAAAGACAGATCTGTGGAATTGGCAAAGTGATATTTGGAAGCCCATAGAGGGCTACGGTGAAAAAGGAAATATCCTCAGATGAAATCTGGAAAGAAGCTTTCTGAGAAACTGATTAGTGTTCTGTTAATTCATCTCACAGAGTTACATCTGTATTTCGTGGATCTCTTTGCTAGCCTTATTTCTGTGGAATCTGAGAACAGATATTACGGATCCCTTTGAACACTATAGGGCCAAAGGAAATATCCTCCGATAACGAAGAGAAAGAAGCATTCTGAGAAACTTCGCTGTGTTCTGTGAAATCATCTCACAGAGTTACAGCTTTCCACTCAAGGAGCCTTTCGCTACGACAGTTCTTGTGGAATTGGAAAAGTGATATTTGGAAGCACCATAGAGGGCTATGGTGAAAAAGGAAATATCCTCAGATGAAATCTGGAAAGAAGCTTTCTGAGAAACTGCTTAGTGTTCTGTTAATTCACCTCACAGAGTTACATCTGTATTTCGTGGATCTCTTTGCTAGCCTTATTTCTGTAGAATCTGAGAACAGATATTTCGGATCCCTTTGAAGACTATAGGGCCAAAGGAAATATCCTCCGATAACAAAGAGAAAGAAGCTTTCTGAGAAACTTGTTCGTGTTCTGTGAAATCGTCTCACAGAGTTACAGCTTTCCCCTCAAGGAGCCTTTCGCTAAGACAGTTCTTGTGGAATTGGCAAAGTGATACTTGGAAGCCCTTAGAGGGCTACGGTGAAAAAGGAAATATCCTCAGATGAAATCTGGAAAGAAGCTTTCTGAGAAACTGCTTAGTGTTCTGTTAATTCGTCTCATAGAGTTACAACTGTATTTCATGGATGTCTTTGCTAGCCTTATTTCTGTAGAATCTGAGAACAGATATTTCGGATCCCTTTGAAGACTATAGGGACAAAGGAAATATCCTCAAAAAACAAAGAGAAAGAAGCTTTCTGAGAAACTTCGTTGTGTTCTGTGAAATCATCTCACAGAGATACAGCTTTCCTCTCAAGGAGCCTTTCGCTAAGACAGTGTCTTGTGGAATTGGCAAAGTGATATTTGGAAGCCCATAGAGGGCTAAGGTGAAAAAGGAAATATCCTCAGATGAAATCTGGAAAGAAGCTTTCTGAGAAACTGCTTAGTGTTCTGTTAATTCACCTCACAGAGTTACATCTGTATTTCGTGGATCTCTTTGCTAGCCTTATTTCTGTAGAATCTGTGAACAGATATTTCGGATCCCTTTGAAGACTATAGGGCCAAAGGAAATATCCTCCGATAACAAAGAGAAAGAAGCTTTCTGAGAAACTTCTTTGTGTTCTGTGAAATCATCTCACAGAGTTGCAGCTTTCGCCTCAAGGAGCCTTTCGCTAAGACAGTTCATGTGTAATTGGCAAAGTGATATTTGGAAGCCCATAGAGGGCTATGGTGAAAAAGGAAATATCCTCAGATGAAATCTGGAAAGAAGCTTTCTGAGAAACTGCTTAGTGTTCTGTTAAATCATCTCACAGAGTTACATCTGTATTTCGTGGATCTCCTTGCTAGCCTTATTTCTGTGGAATCTGAGAAGAGATATTTCGGATCCCTTTGAAGACTATAGGGCCAAAGGAAATATCCTCCGATAACAAAGAGAAAGAAGCTTTCTGAGAAACTTCGTTGTGTTCTGAGAAATCATCTCACAGAGTTACAGCTTTCCCCTCAAGGAGCCTTTCGCTAAGACAGTTCTTGTGGAATTGGCAAAGTGATACTTGGAAGCCCACAGAGGGCTATGGTGAAAAAGGAAATAACCTCAGATGAAATCTGGAAAGAATCTTTCTGAGAAACTGCTTAGTGTTCCGTTAATTCATCTCACAGAGTTACATCTGTATTTCGTGTATCTCTTTGCTAGCCTTATTTCTGTGGAATCTCAGAACAGATATTTTGGATCCCTTTGAACACTATAGGGCCAAAGGAAATATCCTCCGATAACAAAGAGAAAGAAGCTTTCTGAGAAACTTCTTTGTGTTCTGTGAAATAATCTCACAGAGTTACAGCTTTCCCCTCAAGGAGCCTTTCGCAAAGACAGATCTGTGGAATTTGCAAAGTGATATTTGGAAGCCCATAGAGGGCTACGGTGAAAAAGGAAATATCCTCAGATGAAATCTGGAAAGAAGCTTTCTGAGAAACTGATTAGTGTTCTGTTAATTCATCTCACAGAGTTACATCTGTATTTCGTGGATCTCTTTGCTAGCCTTATTTCTGTGGAATCTGAGAACAGATATTACGGATCCCTTTGAACACTATAGGGACAAAGGAAATATCCTCCAAAAACAAAGAGAAAGAAGCTTTCTGAGAAACTTCGTTGTGTTCTGTGAAATCATCTCACAGAGATACAGCTTTCCTCTCAAGGAGCCTTTCGCTAAGACAGTTCTTGTGGAATTGGCAAAGTGATATTTGGAAGCCCATAGAGGGCTATGGTGAAAAAGGAAATATTCTCAGATGAAATCTGGAAAGAAGCTTTCTGAGAAACTGCTTAGTGTTCTGTTAATTCACCTCACAGAGTTACATCTGTATTTCGTGGATCTCTTTGCTAGCCTTATTTCTGTAGAATCTGTGAACAGATATTTCGGATCCCATTGAAGACTATAGGGCCAAAGGAAATATCCTCCGATATCAAAGAGAAAGAAGCTTTCTGAGAAACTTCTTTGTGTTCTGTGAAATCATCTCACAGAGTTACAGGTTTCCCCTCAAGGAGCCTTTCGCTAAGACAGTTCTTGTGGAATTGGCAAAGTGATGCTTGGAAGCCCATAGAGGGCTATGTTGAAAAAGGAAATATCCTCAGATGAAATCTGGAAAGAAGCTTTCTGAGAAACTGCTTAGTGTTCTGTTAATTCATCTCACAGAGTAACATCTGTATTTCGTGGATCTCCTTGCTAGCCTTATTTCTGTGGAATCTGAGAACAGATATTTCGGATCCTTTTGAAGACTATAGGGCCAAAGGAAATATCCTCTGATAACAAAGAGAAAGACGCTTTCTGAGAAACTTCGTTGTGTTCTGTGAAATCATCTCTCAGAGTTACAGCTGTCCCCTCAAGCAGCCTTTCGCTAAGACAGTTCTTGTGGAATTGGCAAAGTGATATTTGGAAGCCCATAGAGGGCTATGGTGAAAAAGGAAATATGCTCAGATGAAATCTGGAAAGAAGCTTTCTGAGAAACTGCTTAGTGTTCTGTTAATTCATCTCACAGAGTTACATCTGTATTTCGTGGATGTCTTTGCTAGCCTTATTTCTCTGGAATCTGAGAACAGATATTTCGGATCCCTATGAAGACTATAGGGCCAAAGGAAATATCCTCCGATAACAAAGAGAAAGAAGCTTTATGAGAAACTTCGTTGTGTTCTGTGAAATCATCTCACAGAGTTACAGCTTTACCCTCAAGGAGCCTTTCGCTAAGACAGTTCTTGTGGAATTGGTAAAGTGATATCTGGAAGCCCATAGAGGGCTATAGTGAAAAAGGAAATATCCTCAGATGAAATCTGGAAAGAAGCTTTCTGAGAAACTGCTTAGTGTTCTGTTAATTCACCTCACAGAGTTACATCTGTATTTCGTGGATCTCTTTGCTAGCCTTATTTCTGTCGAATCTGAGAACAGATATTTCGGATCCCTATGAAGACTATAGGGCCAAAGGAAATATCCTCCGATAACAAAGAGAAAGAAGCTTTCTGAGAAACTTCGTTGTGTTCTGTGAAATCATCTCACAGAGTTACAGCTTTCCCCTCAAGGAGCCTTTCGCTAAGACAGTTCTTGTGGAATTGGCAAAGTGATATTTGGAAGCCCATAGAGGGCTATGTTGAAAAAGGAAATATCCTCAGATGAAATCTGGAAAAAAGCTTTCTGAGAAACTGCTTAGTGTTCTGTTAATTCATCTCACAGAGTAACATCTGTATTTCGTGGATCTCCTTGCTAGCCTTATTTCTGTGGAATCTGAGAACAGATATTTCGGATCCCTTTGAAGACTATAGGGCCAAAGGAAATATCCTCCGATAACAAAGAGAAAGAAGCTTTCTGAGAAACTTCGTTGTGTTCTGTGAAATCATCTCTCAGAGTTACAGCTGTCCCCTCAAGCAGCCTTTCGCTAAGACAGTTCTTGTGGAATTGGCATAGTGATATTTGGAAGCCCATAGAGGGCTATGGTGAAAAAGGAAATATCCTCAGATGAAATCTGGAAGAAGCTTTCTGAGAAACTGCTTAGTGTTCTGTTAATTCATCTCACAGAGTTACATCTGTATTTCGTGGATCTCCTTGCTAGCCTTATTTCTGTGGAATCTGAGAAGAGATATTTCGGATCCCTTTGAAGACAATAGGGCCAAAGGAAATATCCTCCGATAACAAAGAGAAAGAAGCTTTTTGAGAAACTTCGTTGTGTTCTGAGAAATCATCTCACAGAGTTACAGCTTTCCCCTCAAGGAGCCTTTCGCTAAGACAGTTCTTGTGGAATTGGCAAAGTGATACTTGGAAGCCCACAGAGGGCTATGGTGAAAAAGGAAATAACCTCAGATGAAATCTGGAAAGAAGCTTTCTGAGAAACTGCTTAGTGTTCCGTTAATTCATCTCACAGAGTTACATCTGTATTTCGTGTATCTCTTTGCTAGCCTTATTTCTGTGGAATCTCAGAACAGATATTTCGGATCCCTTTGAACACTATAGGGCCAAAGGAAATATCCTCCGATAACAAAGAGAAAGAAGCTTTCTGAGAAACTTCTTTGTGTTCTGTTAAATAATCTCATAGAGTTACAGCTTTCCCCTCAAGGAGCCTTTCGCAAAGACAGATCTGTGGAATTGGCAAAGTGATATTTGGAAGCCCATAGAGGGCTACGGTGAAAAAGGAAATATCCTCAGATGAAATCTGGAAAGAAGCTTTCTGAGAAACTGATTAGTGTTCTGTTAATTCATCTCACAGAGTTACATCTGTATTTCGTGGATCTCTTTGCTAGCCTTATTTCTGAGGAATCTGAGAACAGATATTTCGGATCCCTTTGAACACTATAGGGCCAAAGGAAATATCCTCCGATAACGAAGAGAAAGAAGCTTTCTGAGAAACTTCGCTGTGTTCTGTGAAATCATCTCACAGAGTTACAGCTTTCCACTCAAGGAGCCTTTCGCTACGACAGTTCTTGTGGAATTGGAAAAGTGATATTTGGAAGCACCATAGAGGGCTATGGTGAAAAAGGAAATATCCTCAGATGAAATCTGGAAAGAAGCTTTCTGAGAAACTGCTTAGTGTTCTGTTAATTCACCTCACAGAGTTACATCTGTATTTCGTGGATCTCTTTGCTAGCCTTATTTCTATAGAATCTGAGAACAGATATTTCGGATCCCTTTGAAGACTATAGGGCCAAAGGAAATATCCTCCGATAACAAAGAGAAAGAAGCTTTCTGAGAAACTTGTTCGTGTTCTGTGAAATCGTCTCACAGAGTTACAGCTTTCCCCTCAAGGAGGCTTTCGCTAAGACAGTTCTTGTGGAATTGGCAAAGTGATACTTGGAAGCCCATAGAGGGCTACGGTGAAAAAGGAAATATCCTCAGATGAAATCTGGAAAGAAGCTTTCTGAGAAACTGCTTAGTGTTCTGTTAATTCGTCTCATAGAGTTACAACTGTATTTCATGGATGTCTTTGCTAGCCTTATTTCTGTGGAATCTGAGAACAGATATTTCGGATCCCTATGAAGACTATAGGGCCAAAGGAAATATCCTCCGATAACAAAGAGAAAGAAGCTTTCTGAGAAACTTCGTTGTGTTCTGTGAAATCATCTCACAGAGTTACAGCTTTCCCCTCAAGGAGCCTTTCGCTAAGACAGTTCTTGTGGAATTGGCAAAGTGATATTTGGAAGCCCATAGAGGGCTATGTTGAAAAAGGAAATATCCTCAGATGAAATCTGGAAAAAAGCTTTCTGAGAAACTGCTTAGTGTTCTGTTAATTCATCTCACAGAGTAACATCTGTATTCCGTGGATCTCCTTGCTAGCCTTATTTCTGTGGAATCTGAGAACAGATATTTCGGATCCCTTTGAAGACTGTAGGGCCAAAGGAAATATCCTCCGATAACAAAGAGAAAGAAGCTTTCTGAGAAACTTGGTTGTGTTCTGTGAAATCATCTCACAGAGTTACAGCTTACCCCTCAAGGAGCCTTTCGCTAAGACAGTTCTTGTGGAATTGGTAAAGTGATATCTGGAAGCCCATAGAGGGCTATGGTGAAAAAGGAAATATCCTCAGTTGAAATCTGGAAAGAAGCATTCTGAGAAACTGCTTAGTGTTCTGTTAATTCACCTCACAGAGTTACATCTGTATTTCATGGATCTCTTTGCTAGCCTTATTTCTGTAGAATCTGAGAACAGATATTTCGGATCCCTTTGAAGACTATAGGGCCAAAGGAAATATCCTCCGATAACAAAGAGAAAGAAGGTTTATGAGAAACTTCGTTGTGTTCTGTGAAATCATCTCACAGAGTTACAGCTTTCCCCTCACGGAGCCTTTCGCTAAGACAGTTCTTGTGGAATTGGTAAAGTGATATCTGGAAGCCCATAGAGGTCTATGGTGAAAAAGGAAATATCCTCAGATGAAATCTGGAAAGAAGCTTTCTGAGAAACTGCTTAGTGTTCTGTTAATTCACCTCACTGAGTTACATCTGTATTTCGTGGATCTCTTTGCTAGCCTTATTTCTGTAGAATCTGAGAACAGATATTTCGGATCCCTTTGAAGACTATAGGGACAAAGGAAATATCCTCCAAAAACAAAGAGAAAGAAGCTTTCTGAGAAACTTCGTTGTGTTCTGTGAAATCATCTCTCAGAGTTACAGCTGTCCCCTCAAGCAGCCTTTCGCTAAGACACTTCTTGTGGAATTGGCAAAGTGATATTTGGAAGCCCTTAGAGGGCTATGGTGAAAAAGGAAATATCCTCAGATGAAATCTGGAAAGAAGCTTTCTGAGAAACTGCTTAGTGTTCTGTTAATTCACCTCACAGAGTTACATCTGTATTTCGTGGATCTCTTTGCTAGCCTTATTTCTGTAGAATCTGTGAACAGATATTTCGGATCCCTTTGAAGACTATAGGGCCAAAGGAAATATCCTCCGATAACAAAGAGAAAGAACCTTTCTGAGAAACTTCTTTGTGTTCTGTGAAATCATCTCACAGAGTTGCAGCTTTCCCCTCAAGGAGCCTTTCGCTAAGACAGTTCATGTGTAATTGGCAAAGTGATATTTGGAAGCCCATAGAGGGCTATGGTGAAAAAGGAAATATCCTCAGATGAAATCTGGAAAGAAGCTTTCTGAGAAACTGCTTAGTGTTCTGTTAATTCATCTCACAGAGTTACATCTGTATTTCGTGGATCTCCTTGCTAGCCTTATTTCTGTGGAATCTGAGAAGAGATATTTCGGATCCCTTTGAAGACTATAGGGCCAAAGGAAATATCCTCCGATAACAAAGAGAAAGAAGCTTTCTGAGAAACTTCGTTGTGTTCTGAGAAATCATCTCACAGAGTTACAGCTTTCCCCTCAAGGAGCCTTTCGCTAAGACAGTTCTTGTGGAATTGGCAAAGTGATACTTGGAAGCCCATAGAGGGCTATGGTGAAAAAGGAAATATCCTCAGATGAAATCTGGAAAGAAGCTTTCTGAGAAACTGCTTAGTGTTCTGTTAATTCGTCTCATAGAGTTACATCTGTATTTCATGGATGTCTTTGCTAGCCTTATTTCTGTGGAATCTGAGAACAGATATTTCGGATCCCTTTGAAGACTATAGGGCCAAAGGAAATATCCTCCGATAAAAAAGAGAAAGAAGCTTTCTGAGACACTTCGTTGTGTTCTGTGAAATCAACTCACAGAGTTACAGCTTTCCCCTCAAGGAGCCTTTCGCTAAGACATTTTTTGTGGAATTGTCAAAGTGATATTTGGAAGCCCATAGAGAGCTATGGTGAAAAAGGAAATATCCTCAGATGAAATCTGGAAAGAAGCTTTCTGATAAACTGCTTAGTGTTCTGATAATTCAACTCACAGAGTTATATCTGTATTTCGTGGATCTCTTTGCTAGCCTTATTTCTGTGGAATCTGAGAACAGATATTTCGGATACCTATGAAGACTATAGGGCCAAAGGAAATGTCCTCCGATAACAAAGAGAAAGAAGCATTCTGAGAAACTTCGTTGTGTTCTGTGAAATCATCTCACAGAGTTACAGGTTTCCCCTCAAGGAGCCTTTCGCTAAGACAGTTCTTGTGGAATTGGCAAAGTGATACTTGGAAGCCCATAGAGGGCTATGTTGAAAAAGGAAATATCCTCAGATGAAATCTGGAAAGAAGCTTTCTGAGAAACTGCTTAGTGTTCTGTTAATTCATCTCACAGAGTAACATCTGTATTTCGTGGATCTCCTTGCTAGCCTTATTTCTGTGGAATCTGAGAACAGATATTTCGGATCCCTTTGAAGACTATAGGGCCAAAGGAAATATCCTCCGATAACAAAGAGAAAGACGCTTTCTGAGAAACTTCGTTGTATTCTGTGAAATCATCTCTCAGAGTTACAGCTGTCCCCTCAAGCAGCCTTTCGCTAAGACAGTTCTTGTGGAATTGGTAAAGTGATATCTGAAAGCCCATAGAGGGCTATGGTGAAAAAGGAAATATCCTCAGATGAAATCTGGAAAGAAGCTTTCTGAGAAACTGCTTAGTGTTCTGTTAATTCACCTCACAGAGTTACATCTGTATTTCGTGGATCTCTTTGCTAGCCTTATTTCTGTAGAATCTGAGAACAGATATTTTGGATCCCGTTGAAGACTATAGGGCCAAGGGAAATATCCTCCGATAACAAAGAGAAAGAAGCTTTCTGAGAAACTTCGTTGTGTTCTGTGAAATCATCTCACAGAGTTACACCTTTCCCCTCAAGGAGCCTTTCGCTAAGACAGTTCTTGTGGAATTGGCAAAGGGATATTTGGAAGCCCATAGAGGCCTATGGTGAAAAAGGAAATATCCTCAGATGAAATCTGGAAAGAAGTTTTCTGATAAACTGCTTAGTGTTCTGTTAATTCAACTCACAGAGTTACATCTGTATTTCGTGGATCTCTTTGCTAGCCTTATTTCTGTCGAATCTGAGAACAGATATTTCGGATCCCTATGAAGACTATAGGGCCAAAGGAAATATCCTCCGATAACAAAGAGAAAGAAGCTTTCTGAGAAACTTCGTTGTGTTCTGTGAAATCATCTCACAGAGTTACAGCTTTCCCCTCAAGGAGCCTTTCGCTAAGACAGTTCTTGTGGAATTGGCAAAGTGATATTTGGAAGCCCATAGAGGGCTATGTTGAAAAATGAAATATCCTCAGATGAAACCTGGAAAAAAGCTTTCTGAGAAACTGCTTAGTGTTCTGTTAATTCATCTCACAGAGTAACATCTGTATTTCGTGGATCTCCTTGCTAGCCTTATTTCTGTGGAATCTGAGAACAGATATTTCGGATCCCTTTGAAGACTATAGGGCCAAAGGAAATATCCTCCGATAACAAAGAGAAAGAATCTTTCTGAGAAACTTCGTTGTGTTCTGTGAAATCATCTCTCAGAGTGACAGCTGTCCCCTCAAGCAGCCTTTCGCTAAGACAGTTCTTGTGGAATTGGCATAGTGATATTTGGAAGCCCATAGAGGGCTATGGTGAAAAAGGAAATATCCTCAGATGAAATCTGGAAGAAGCTTTCTGAGAAACTGCTTAGTGTTCTGTTAATTCATCTCACAGAGTTACATCTGTATTTCGTGGATCTCCTTGCTAGCCTTATTTCTGTGGAATCTGAGAAGAGATATTTCGGATCCCTTTGAAGACAATAGGGCCAAAGGAAATATCCTCCGATAACAAAGAGAAAGAAGTTTTTGAGAAACTTCGTTGTGTTCTGAGAAATCATCTCACAGAGTTACAGGTTTCCCCTCAAGGAGCCTTTCGCTAAGACAGTTCTTGTGGAATTGGCAAAGTGATACTTGGAAGCCCATAGAGGGCTATGTTGAAAAAGGAAATATCCTCAGATGAAATCTGGAAAGAAGCTTTCTGAGAAACTGCTTAGTGTTCTGTTAATTCATCTCACAGAGTAACATCTGTATTTCGTGGATCTCCTTGCTAGCCTTATTTCTGTGGAATCTGAGAACAGATATTTCGGATCCCTTTGAAGACTATAGGGCCAAAGGAAATATCCTCCGATAACAAAGAGAAAGACGCTTTCTGAGAAACTTCGTTGTGTTCTGTGAAATCATCTCTCAGAGTTACAGCTGTCCCCTCAAGCAGCCTTTCGCTAAGACAGTTCTTGTGGAATTGGCAAAGTGATATTTGTAAGCCCATAGAGGGCTATGGTGAAAAAGGAATTATGCTCAGAAGAAATCTGGAAAGAAGCTTTCTGAGAAACTGCTTAGTGTTCTGTTAATTCATCTCACAGAGTTACATCTGTATTTCGTGGATATCTTTGCTAGCCTTATTTCTCTGGAATCTGAGAACAGATATTTCGGATCCCTATGAAGACTATAGGGCCAAAGGAAATATCCTCCGATAACAAAGAGAAAGAAGCTTTATGAGAAACTTCGTTGTGTTCTGTGAAATCATCTCACAGAGTTACAGCTTTCCCCTCAAGGAGCCTTTCGCTAAGACAGTTCTTGTGGAATTGGTAAAGTGATATCTGGAAGCCCATAGAGGGCTACGGTGAAAAAGGAAATATCCTCAGATGAAATCTGGAAAGAAGCTTTCTGAGAAACTGCTTAGTGTTCTGTTAATTCACCTCACAGAGTTACATCTGTATTTCGTGGATCTCTTTGCTAGCCTTATTTCTGTAGAATCTGAGAACAGATATTTTGGATCCCGTTGAAGACTATAGGGCCAAGGGAAATATCCTCCGATAACAAAGAGAAAGAAGCTTTCTGAGAAACTTCGTTGTGTTCTGTGAAATCATCTCACAGAGTTACAGCTTTCCCCTCAAGGAGCCTTTCGCTAAGAGAGTTCTTGTGGAATTGGTAAAGTGATATCTGGAAGCCCATAGAGGGCTATGGTGAAAAAGGAAATATCCTCAGATGAAATCTGGAAAGAAGCTTTCTGAGAAACTGCTTAGTGTTCTGTTAATTCACCTCACAGAGTTACATATGTATTTCGGGGATCTCTTTGCTAGCCTTATTTCTGTAGAATCTGAGAACAGATATTTCGGATCCCTTTGAAGTCTAAGGGGCAAAGAAATATCCTCCGATAACAAAGAGAAAGAAGCTTTCTGAGAAACTTCGTTGTGTTCTGTGAAATCATCTCACAGAGTTACAGCTTTCCCCTCAAGGAGCCTTTCGCTAAGACAGTTCTTGTGGAATTGGCAAAGTGATATTTGGAAGCCCATAGAGGCCTATGGTGAAAAAGGAAATATCCTCAGATGAAATCTGGAAAGAAGTTTTCTGATAAACTGCTTAGTGTTCTGTTAATTCAACTCACAGAGTTACATCTGTATTTCGTGGATCTCTTTGCTAGCCTTATTTCTGTCGAATCTGAGAACAGATATTTCGGATCCCTATGAAGACTATAGGGTCAAAGGAAATATCCTCCGATAACAAAGAGAAAGAAGCTTTCTGAGAAACTTCGTTGTGTTCTGTGAAATCATCTCACAGAGTTACAGCTTTCCCCTCACGGAGCCTTCCGCTAAGACAGTTCTTGTGGAATTGGCAAAGTGATATTTGGAAGCCCATAGAGGGCTATGTTGTAAAAGGAAATATCCTCAGATGAAATCTGGAAAAAAGCTTTCTGAGAAACTGCTTAGTGTTCTGTTAATTCATCTCACAGAGTAACATCTGTATTTCGTGGATCTCCTTGCTAGCCTTATTTCTGTGGAATCTGAGAACAGATATTTCGGATCCCTTTGAAGACTATAGGGCCAAAGGAAATATCCTCCGATAACAAAGAGAAAGAAGCTTTCTGAGAAACTTCGTTGTGTTCTCTGAAATCATCTCTCAGAGTGACAGCTGTCCCCTCAAGCAGCCTTTCGCTAAGACAGTTCTTGTGGAATTGGCATAGTGATATTTGGAAGCCCATAGAGGGCTATGGTGAAAAAGGAAATATCCTCAGATGAAATCTGGAAGAAGCTTTCTGAGAAACTGCTTAGTGTTCTGTTAATTCATCTCACAGAGTTACATCTGTATTTCGTGGATCTCCTTGCTAGCTTTATTTCTGTGGAATCTGAGAAGAGATATTTCGGATCCCTTTGAAGACAATAGGGCCAAAGGAAATATCCTCCGATAACAAAGAGAAAGAAGCTTTTTGAGAAACTTCGTTGTGTTCTGAGAAATCATCTCACAGAGTTACAGCTCTCCCCTCAAGGAGCCTTTCGCTAAGACAGTTCTCGTGAAATTGGCAAAGTGATACTTGGAAGCCCACAGAGGGCTATGGTGAAAAAGGAAATATCCTCAGATGAAATCTGGAAAGAAGCTTTCTGAGAAACTGCTTAGTGTTCTGTTAATTCGTCTCATAGAGTTACATCTGTATTTCATGGATGTCTTTGCTAGCCTTATTTCTGTGGAATCTGAGAACAGATATTTCGGATCCCTTTGAAGACTATAGGGCCAAAGGAAATATCCTCCGATAAAAAAGAGAAAGAAGCTTTCTGAGAAACTTCGTTGTGTTCTGTGAAATCATCTCACAGAGTTACAGCTTTCCCCTCAAGGAGCCTTTCGCTAAGACATATTTTGTTGAATTGTCAAAGTGATATTTGGAAGCCCATAGAGGGCTATGGTGAAAAAGGAAATATCCTCAGATGAAATCTGGAAAGAAGCTTTCTGATAAACTGCTTAGTGTTCTGTTAATTCAACTCACAGAGTTATATCTGTATTTCGTGGATCTCTTTGCTAGCCTTATTTCTGTGGAATCTGAGAACAGATATTTCGGATACCTATGAAGACTATAGGGCCAAAGGAAATGTCCTCCGATAACAAAGAGAAAGAAGCTTTCTGAGAAACTTCGTTGTGTTCTGTGAAATCATCTCACAGAGTTACAGCTTTCCCCTCAAGGAGCCTTTCGCTAAGACAGTTCTTGTGGAATTGGCAAAGTGATACTTGGAAGCCCATAGAGGGCTATGTTGAAAAAGGAATTATGCTCAGAAGAAATCTGGAAAGAAGCTTTCTGAGAAACTGCTTAGTGTTCTGTTAATTCATCTCACAGAGTAACATCTGTATTTCGTGGATCTCCTTGCTAGCCTTATTTCTGTGGAATCTGAGAACAGATATTTCGGATCCCTAAGAAGACGATAGGGCCAAAGGAAATATCCTCCGATAACAAAGAGAAAGACGCTTTCTGAGAAACTTCGTTGTGTTCTGTGAAATCATCTCTCAGAGTTACAGCTGTCCCCTCAAGCAGCCTTTCGCTAAGACAGTTCTTGTGGAATTGGCAAAGTGATATTTCGAAGACCATAGAGGGCTATGGTGAAAAAGGAAATATGCTCAGATGAAATCTGGAAAGAAGCTTTCTGAGAAACTGCTAAGTGTTCTGTTAATTCATCTCACAGAGTTACATCTGTATTTCGTGGATGTCTTTGCTAGCCTTATTTCTCTGGAATCTGAGAACAGATATTTCGGATCCCTATGAAGACTATAGGGCCAAAGGAAATATCCTCCGATAACAAAGAGAAAGAAGCTTTATGGGAAACTTCGTTGTGTTCTGTGAAATCATCTCACACAGTTACAGCTTTCCCCTCAAGGAGCCTTTCGCTAAGACAGTTCTTGTGGAATTGGTAAAGTGATATCTGGAAGCCCATAGAGGGCTATGGTGAAAAAGGAAATATCCTCAGATGAAATCTGGAAAGAAGCTTTCTGAGAAACTGGTTAGTGTTCTGTTAATTCACCTCACAGAGTTACATCTGTATTTCGTGGATCTCTTTGCTAGCCTTATTTCTGTGGAATCTGAGAACAGATATTTCGGATCCCTTTGAAGACTATAGGGCCAAAGGAAATATCCTCCGATAACAGAGAGAAAGAAACTTTCTGAGAAACTTCGTTGTGTTCTGTGAAATCATCTCACAGAGTTACAGCTTTCCCCTCAAGGAGCCTTTCGCTAAGACATTTCTTGTGGAATTGGCAAAGTGATACTTGGAAGCCCATAGAGGGCTACGGTGAAAAAGGAAATATCCTCAGATGAAATCTGGAAAGAAGCTTTCTGAGAAACTGCTTAGTGTTCTGTTAATTCGTCTCATAGAGTTACAACTGTATTTCATGGATGTCTTTGCTAGCCTTATTTCTGTGGAATCTGAGAATAGATATTTCGGATCCCTATGAAGACTATAGGGCCAAAGGAAATATCCTCCGATAACAAAGAGAAAGAAGCTTTCTGAGAAACTTCGTTGTGTTCTGTGAAATCATCTCACAGAGTTACAGCTTTCCCCTCAAGGAGCCTTTCGCTAAGACAGTTCTTGTGGAATTGGCAAAGTGATATTTGGAAGCCCATAGAGGGCTATGTTGAAAAAGGAAATATCCTCAGATGAAATCTGGAAAAAAGCTTTCTGAGAAACTGCTTAGTGTTCTGTTAATTCATCTCACAGAGTAACATCTGTATTTCGTGGATCTCCTTGCTAGCCTTATTTCTGTGGAATCTGAGAACAGATATTTCGGATCCCTTTGAAGACTGTAGGGCCAAAGGAAATATCCTCCGATAACAAAGAGAAAGAAGCTTTCTGAGAAACTTCTTTGTGTTCTGTGAAATCATCTCACAGAGTTACAGCTTTCCCCTCAAGGAGCCTTTCCCTAAGACAGTTCTTGTGGAATTGGTAAAGTGATATCTGGAAGCCCATAGAGGGCTATGGTGAAAAAGGAAATATCCTCAGTTGAAATCTGGAAAGAAGCATTCTGAGAAACTGCTTAGTGTTCTGTTAATTCACCTCACAGAGTTACATCTGTATTTCATGGATCTCTTTGCTAGCCTTATTTCTGTAGAATCTGAGAACAGATATTTCGGATCCCTTTGAAGACTATAGGGCCAAAGGAAATATCCTCCGATAACAAAGAGAAAGAAGGTTTATGGGAAACTTCGTTGTGTTCTGTGAAATCATCTCACAGAGTTACAGCTTGCCCCTCAAGGAGCCTTTCGCTAAGACAGTTCTTGTGGAATTGGTAAAGTGATATCTGGAAGCCCATAGAGGTCTATGGTGAAAAAGGAAATATCCTCAGATGAAATCTGGAAAGAAGCTTTCTGAGAAACTGCTTAGTGTTCTGTTAATTCACCTCACAGAGTTACATCTGTATTTCGTGGATCTCTTTGCTAGCCTTATTTCTGTAGAATCTGTGAACAGATATTTCGGATCCCTTTGAAGACTATAGGGCCAAAGGAAATATCCTCCGATAACAAAGAGAAAGAAGCTTTCTGAGAAACTTCTTTGTGTTCTGTGAAATCATCTCACAGAGTTGCAGCTTTCCCCTCAAGGAGCCTTTCGCTAAGACAGTTCATGTGTAATTGGCAAAGTGATATTTGGAAGCCCATAGAGGGCTATGGTGAAAAAGGAAATATCCTCAGATGAAATCTGGAAAGAATCTTTCTGAGAAACTGCTTAGTGTTCTGTTAATTCATCTCACAGAGTTACATCTATATTTCGTGGATCTCCTTGCTAGCCTTATTTCTGTGGAATCTGAGAAGAGATATTTCGGATCCCTTTGAAGACTATAGGGCCAAAGGAAATATCCTCCGATAACAAAGAGAAAGAAGCTTTCTGAGAAACTTCGTTGTGTTCTGAGAAATCATCTCACAGAGTTACAGCTTTCCCCTCAAGGAGCCTTTCGCTAAGACAGTTCTTGTGGAATTGGCAAAGTGATACTTGGAAGCCCATAGAGGGCTATGGTGAAAAAGGAAATATCCTCAGATGAAATCTGGAAAGAAGCTTTCTGAGAAACTGCTTAGTGTTCTGTTAATTCGTCTCATAGAGTTACATCTGTATTTCATGGATGTCTTTGCTAGCCTTATTTCTGTGGAATCTGAAAACAGATATTTCGGATCCCTTTGAAGACTATAGGGCCAAAGGAAATATCCTCCGATAAAAAAGAGAAAGAAGCTTTCTGAGACACTTCGTTGTGTTCTGTGAAATCATCTCACAGAGTTACAGCTTTCCCCTCAAGGAGCCTTTCGCTAAGACATTTTTTGTGGAATTGTCAAAGTGTATTTGGAAGCCCATAGAGGGCTATGGTGAAAAAGGAAATATCCTCAGATGAAATCTGGAAAGAAGCTTTCTGATAAACTGCTTAGTGTTCTGTTAATTCAACTCACAGAGTTATATCTGTATTTCGTGGATCTCTTTGCTAGCCTTATTTCTGTGGAATCTGAGAACAGATATTTCGGATACCTAGGAAGACTATAGGGCCAAAGGAAATATCCTCCGATAACAAAGAGAAAGAAGCTTTCTGAGAAACTTCGTTGTGTTCTGTGAAATCATCTCACAGAGTTACAGTTTTCCCCTCAAGGAGCCTTTCGCTAAGACAGTTCTTGTGGAATTGGCAAAGTGATACTTGGAAGCCCATAGAGGGCTATGTTGAAAAAGGAAATATCCTCAGATGAAATCTGGAAAGAAGCTTTCTGAGAAACTGCTTAGTGTTCTGTTAATTCATCTCACAGAGTAACATCTGTATTTCGTGGATCTCCTTGCTAGCCTTTTTTCTGTGGAATCTGAGAACAGATATTTCGGATCCCTTTGAAGACTATAGGGCCAAAGGAAATATCCTCCGATAACAAAGAGAAAGACGCTTTCTGAGAAACTTCGTTGTGTTCTGTGAAATCATCTCTCAGAGTTACAGCTGTCCCCTCAAGCAGCCTTTCGCTAAGACAGTTCTTGTGGAATTGGCTAAGTGATATTTGTAAGCCCATAGAGGGCTATGGTGAAAAAGGAAATATGCTCAGATGAAATCTGGAAAGAAGCTTTCTGAGAAACTGCTTAGTGTTCTGTTAATTCAGATCACAGAGTTACATCTGTATTTCGTGGATGTCTTTGCTAGCCTTACTTCTCTGGAATCTGAGAACAGATATTTCGGATCCCTATGAAGACTATAGGGCCAAAGGAAATATCCACCGATAACAAAGAGAAAGAAGCTTTATGAGAAACTTCGTTGTGTTCTGTGAAATCATCTCACAGAGTTACAGCTTTCCCCTCAAGGAGCCTTTCGCTAAGACAGTTCTTGTGGAATTGGTAAAGTGATATCTGGAAGCCCATAGAGGGCTATGGTGAAAAAGGAAATATCCTCAGAGGAAATCTGGAAAGAAGCTTTCTGAGAAACTGCTTAGTGTTCTGTTAATTCACCTCACAGAGTTACATCTGTATTTCGTGGATCTCTTTGCTAGCCTTATTTCTGTAGAATCTGAGAACAGATATTTTGGATCCCGTTGAAGACTATAGGGCCAAGGGAAATATCCTCCGATAACAAAGAGAAAGAAGCTTTCTGAGAAACTTCGTTGTGTTCTGTGAAATCATCTCACAGAGTTACAGCTTTCCCCTCAAGGAGCCTTTCGCTAAGACAGTTCTTGTGGAATTGGCAAAGTGATATTTGGAAGCCCATAGAGGCCTATGGTGAAAAAGGAAATATCCTCAGATGAAATCTGGAAAGAAGTTTTGTGATAAACTGCTTAGTGTTCTGTTAATTCAACTCACAGAGTTACATCTGTATTTCGTGGATCTCTTTGCTAGCCTTATTTCTGTCGGATCTGAGAACAGATATTTCGGATCCCTATGAAGACTATAGGGCCAAAGGAAATATCCTCCGATAACAAAGAGAAAGAAGCTTTCTGAGAAACTTCGTTGTGTTCTGTGAAATCATCTCACAGAGTTACAGCTTTCCCCTCAAGGAGCCTTTCGCTAAGACAGTTCTTGTGGAATTGGCAAAGTGATATTTGGAAGCCCATAGAGGGCTATGTTGAAAAAGGAAATATCCTCAGATGAAATCTGGAAAAAAGCTTTCTGAGAAACTGCTTAGTGTTCTGTTAATTCATCTCACAGAGTAACATCTGTATTTCGTGGATCTCCTTGCTATCCTTATTTCTGTGGAATCTGAGAACAGATATTTCGGATCCCTTTGAAGACTATAGGGCCAAAGGAAATATCCTCCGATAACAAAGAGAAAGAAGCTTTCTGAGAAACTTCGTTGTGTTCTGTGAAATCATCTCTCAGAGTGACAGCTGTCCCCTCAAGCAGCCTTTCTCTAAGACAGTTCTTGTGGAATTGGCATAGTGATATTTGGAAGCCCATAGAGGGCTATGGTGAAAAAGGAAATATCCTCAGATGAAATCTGGAAGAAGCTTTCTGAGAAACTGCTTAGTGTTCTGTTAATTCATCTCACAGAGTTACATCTGTATGTCGTGGATCTCCTTGCTAGCCTTATTTCTGTGGAATCTGAGAAGAGATATTTCGGATCCCTTTGAAGACAATAGGGCCAAAGGAAATATCCTCCGATAACAAAGAGAAAGAAGCTTTTTGAGAAACTTCGTTGTGTTCTGAGAAATCATCTCACAGAGTTACAGGTTTCCCCTCAAGGAGCCTTTCGCTAAGACAGTTCTTGTGGAATTGGCAAAGTGATACTTGGAAGCCCATAGAGGGCTATGTTGAAAAAGGAAATATCCTCAGATGAAATCTGGAAAGAAGCTTTCTGAGAAACTGCTTAGTGTTCTGTTAATTCATCTCACAGATTAACATCTGTATTTCGTGGATCTCCTTGCTAGCCTTATTTCTGTGGAATCTGAGAACAGATATTTCGGATCCCTTTGAAGACTATAGGGCCAAAGGAAATATCCTCCGATAACAAAGAGAAAGACGCTTTCTGAGAAACTTCGTTGTGTTCTGTGAAATCATCTCTCAGAGTTACAGCTGTCCCCTCAAGCAGCCTTTCGCTAAGACAGTTCTTGTGGAATTGGCAAAGTGATATTTGTAAGCCCATAGAGGGCTATGGTGAAAAAGGAAATATGCTCAGATGAAATCTGGAAAGAAGCTTTCTGAGAAACTGCTTAGTGTTCTGTTAATTCATCTCACAGAGTTACATCTGTATTTCGTGGATGTCTTTGCTAGCCTTATTTCTCTGGAATCTGAGAACAGATATTTCGGATCCCTATGAAGACTATAGGGCCAAAGGAAATATCCACCGATAACAAAGAGAAAGAAGCTTTATGAGAAACTTCGTTGTGTTCTGTGAAATCATCTCACAGAGTTACAGCTTTCCCCTCAAGGAGCCTTTCGCTAAGACAGTTCTTGTGGAATTGGTAAAGTGATATCTGGAAGCCCATAGAGGGCTACGGTGAAAAAGGAAATATCCTCAGATGAAATCTGGAAAGAAGCTTTCTGAGAAACTGCTTAGTGTTCTGTTAATTCACCTCACAGAGTTACATCTGTATTTCGTGGATCTCTTTGCTAGCCTTATTTCTGTAGAATCTGAGAACAGATATTTTGGATCCCGTTGAAGACTATAGGGCCAAGGGAAATATCCTCCGATAACAAAGAGAAAGAAGCTTTCTGAGAAACTTCGTTGTGTTCTGTGAAATCATCTCACAGAGTTACAGCTTTCCCCTCAACGAGCCTTTCGCTAAGACAGTTCTTGTGGAATTGGCAAAGTGATATTTGGAAGCCCCTAGAGGGCTATGGTGAAAAAGGAAATATCCTCAGATGAAATCTGGAAAGAAGTTTTCTGACAAACTGCTTAGTGTTCTGTTAATTCAACTCACAGAGTTACATCTGTATTTCGTGGATCTCTTTGCTAGCCTTATTTCTGTCGAATCTGAGAACAGATATTTCGGATCCCTATGAAGACTATAGGGCCAAAGGAAATATCCTCCGATAACAAAGAGAAAGAAGCTTTCTGAGAAACTTCGTTGTGTTCTGTGAAATCATCTCACAGAGTTACAGCTTTCCCCTCAAGGAGCCTTTCGCTAAGATAGTTCTTGTGGAATTGGCAAAGTGATATTTGGAAGCCCATAGAGGGCTATGTTGAAAAAGGAAATATATTCAGATGAAATCTGGAAAAAAGCTTTCTGAGAAACTGCTTAGTGTTCTGTTAATTCATCTCACAGAGTAACATCTGTATTTCGTGGATCTCCTTGCTAGCCTTATTTCTGTGGAATCTGAGAACAGATATTTCGGATCCCTTTGAAGACTATAGGGCCAAAGGAAATATCCTCCGATAACAAAGAGAAAGAAGCTTTCTGAGAAACTTCGTTGTGTTCTGTGAAATCATCTCTCAGAGTTACAGCTGTCCCCTCAAGCAGCCTTTCGCTAAGACAGTTCTTGTGGAATTGGCATAGTGATATTTGGAAGCCCAAAGAGGGCTATGGTGAAAAAGGAAATATCCTCAGATGAAATCTGGAAGAAGCTTTCTGAGAAACTGCTTAGTGTTCTGTTAATTCATCTCACAGAGTAACATCTGTATTTCGTGGATCTCCTTGCTAGCCTTATTTCTGTGGAATCTGAGAACAGATATTTCGGATCCCTAAGAAGACTATAGAGCCAAAGGAAATATCCTCCGATAACAAAGAGAAAGACGCTTTCTGAGAAACTTCGTTGTGTTCTGTGAAATCATCTCTCAGAGTTACAGCTGTCCCCTCAAGCAGCCTTTCGCTAAGACAGTTCTTGTGGAATTGGCAAAGTGATATTTCGAAGACCATAGAGGGCTATGGTGAAAAAGGAAATATCCTCAGATGAAATCTGGAAAGAAGTTTTCTGACAAACTGCTTAGTGTTCTGTTAATTCAACTCACAGAGTTACATCTGTATTTCGTGGATCTCTTTGCTAGCCTTATTTCTGTCGAATCTGAGAACAGATATTTCGGATCCCTATGAAGACTATAGGGCCAAAGGAAATATCCTCCGATAACAAAGAGAAAGAAGCTTTCTGAGAAACTTCGTTGTGTTCTGTGAAATCATCTCACAGAGTTACAGCTTTCCCCTCAAGGAGCCTTTCGCTAAGATAGTTCTTGTGGAATTGGCAAAGTGATATTTGGAAGCCCATAGAGGGCTATGTTGAAAAAGGAAATATCCTCAGATGAAATCTGGAAAAAAGCTTTCTGAGAAACTGCTTAGTGTTCTGTTAATTCATCTCACAGAGTAACGTCTGTATTTCGTGGATCTCCTTGCTAGCCTTATTTCTGTGGAATCTAAGAACAGATATTTCGGATCCCTTTGAAGACTATAGGGCCAAAGGAAATATCCTCCGATAACAAAGAGAAAGAAGCTTTCTGAGAAACTTCGTTGTGTTCTGTGAAATCATCTCTCAGAGTTACAGCTGTCCCCTCAAGCAGCCTTTCGCTAAGACAGTTCTTGTGGAATTGGCATAGTGATATTTGGAAGCCCATAGAGGGCTATGGTGAAAAAGGAAATATCCTCAGATGAAATCTGGAAGAAGCTTTCTGAGAAACTGCTTAGTGTTCTGTTAATTCATCTCACAGAGTTACATCTGTATTTCGTGGATCTCCTTGCTAGCCTTATTTCTGTGGAATCTGAGAAGAGATATTTCGGATCCCTTTGAAGACAATAGGGCCAAAGGAAATATCCTCCGATAACAAAGAGAAAGAAGCTTTTTGAGAAACTTCGTTGTGTTCTGAGAAATCATCTCACAGAGTTACAGCTTTCCCCTCAAGGAGCCTTTCGCTAAGACAGTTCTCGTGAAATTGGCAAAGTGATACTTGGAAGCCCACAGAGGGCTATGGTGAAAAAGGAAATATCCTCAGATGAAATCTGGAAAGAAGCTTTCTGAGAAACTGCTTAGTGTTCTGTTAATTCGTCTCATAGAGTCACATCTGTATTTCATGGATGTCTTTGCTAGCCTTATTTCTGTGGAATCTGAGAACAGATATTTCGGATCCCTTTGAAGACTATAGGGCCAAAGGAAATATCCTCCGATAAAAAAGAGAAAGAAGCTTTCTGAGAAACTTCGTTGTGTTCTGTGAAATCATCTCACAGAGTTACAGCTTTCCCCTCAAGGAGCCTTTCGCTAAGACATTTTTTGTGGAACTGTCAAAGTGATATTTGGAAGCCCATAGAGGGCTATGGTGAAAAAGGAAATATCCTCAGATGAAATCTGGAAAGAAGCTTTCTGATAAACTGCTTAGTGTTCTGTTAATTCAACTCACAGAGTTATATCTGTATTTCGTGGATCTCTTTGCTAGCCTTATTTCTGTGGAATCTGAGAACAGATATTTCGGATACCTATGAAGACTATAGGGCCAAAGGAAATGTCCTCCGATAACAAAGAGAAAGAAGCTTTCTGAGAAACTTCGTTGTGTTCTGTGAAATCATCTCACAGAGTTACAGCTTTCCCCTCAAGGAGCCTTTCGCTAAGACAGTTCTTGTGGAATTGGCAAAGTGATACTTGGAAGCCCATAGAGGGCTATGTTGAAAAAGGAAATATCCTCAGATGAAATCTGGAAAGAAGCTTTCTGAGAAACTGCTTAGTGTTCTGTTAATTCATCTCACAGAGTAACATCTGTATTTCGTGGATCTCCTTGCTAGCCTTATTTCTGTGGAATCTGAGTTCAGATATTTCGGATCCCTAAGAAGACTATAGAGCCAAAGGAAATATCCTCCGATAACAAAGAGAAAGACGCTTTCTGAGAAACTTCGTTGTGTTCTGTGAAATCATCTCTCAGAGTTACAGCTGTCCCCTCAAGCAGCCTTTCGCTAAGACAGTTCTTGTGGAATTGGCAAAGTGATATTTCGAAGACCATAGAGGGCTATGGTGAAAAAGGAAATATGCTCAGATGAAATCTGGAAAGAAGCTTTCTTAGAAACTGCTTAGTGTTCTGTTAATTCATCTCACAGAGTTACATCTGTATTTCGTGGATGTCTTTGCTAGCCTTATTTCTCTGGAATCTGAGAACAGATATTTCGGATCCCTATGAAGACTATAGGGCCAAAGGAAATATCCTCCGATAACAAAGAGAAAGAAGCTTTCTGAGAAACTTCGTTGTGTTCTGTGAAATCATCTCACACAGTTACAGCTTTCCCCTCAAGGAGCCTTTCGCTAAGACAGTTCTTGTGGAATTGGTAAAGTGATATGTGGAAGTCCATAGAGGGCTATGGTGAAAAAGGAAATATCCTCAGATGAAATCTGGAAAGAAGCTTTCTGAGAAACTGCTTAGTGTTCTGTTAATTCAACTCACAGAGTTACATCTGTATTTCGTGGATCTCTTTGCTAGCCTTATTTCTGTAGAATCTGAGAACAGATATTTCGGATCCCTTTGAAGTCTAAGGGGCAAAGAAATATCCTCCGATAACAAAGAGAAAGAAGCTTTCTGAGAAACTTCGTTGTGTTCTGTGAAATCATCTCACAGAGTTGCAGCTTTCCCCTCAAGGAGCCTTTCGATAAGACAGTTCTTGTGGAATTGGCAAAGTGATATCTGGAAGCCCATAGAGGGCCATGGTGAAAAAGGAAATATCCTCAGATGAAATCTGGAAAGAAGCTTTCTGAGAAACTGCTTAGTGTTCTGTTAATTCATCTCACAGAGTTACATCTGTATTTCGTGGATCTCCTTGCTAGCTTTATTTCTGTAGAATCTGAGAACAGATATTTCGGATCCCTTTGAAGACTATAGAGCCAAAGGAAATATCCTCCGATAACAAAGAGAAAGACGCTTTCTGAGAAACTTCGTTGTGTTCTGTGAAATCATCTCTCAGACTTACAGCTTTCCCCTCAAGGAGCCTTTCGCTAAGACAGTTCTTGTGGAATTGGCAAACGATATTTGTAAGCCCATAGAGGGCTATGGTGAAAAAGGAAATATCCTCAGATGAAATCTGAAAAGAAGCTTTCTGAGAAACTGCTTAGTGTTCTGTTAATTCACCTCACAGATTTACATCTGTATTTCGTGGATCTCTTTGCTAGCCTTATTTCTGTAGAATCTGAGAACAGATATTTCGGATCCCTTTGAAGACTATAGGGCCAAAGGAAATATCCTCCGATAACAAAGAGAAAGAAGCTTTCTGAGAAACTTCTTTGTGTTCTGCGAAAACTTCTCACAGAGTTACAGCTATCCCCTCAAGGAGCCTTTCGCTAAGACAGTTCATGTGGAATTGGCAAAGTGATATTTGGAAGCCCATAGAGGCCTATGGTGAAAAAGGAAATATCCCCAGAAGAAATCTGGAAAGAAGCTTTCCGAGAAACTGCTTAGTGTTCTGTTAATTCATCTCACAGAGTTACATCTGTATTTCGTGGATCTCTTTGATAGCCTTATTTCTGTGGAATCTGAGAACAGATATTTCAGATCCCTTTGAAGACTATAGGTCCAAAGGAAATATCCTCCGATAACAAAGAGAAAGAAGCTTTCTGAGAGACCTCGTTGTGTTCTGTGAAATCATCTCTCAGAGTTACAGCTTTCCCCTCAAGGAGCCTTTCGCTAAGACAGTTCTTGTGGAATTTTCAAAGTGATATTTGGAAGCCCATAGAGGGCTATGGTGAAAAAGGAAATATCCTCAGATGAAATCTGGAAAGAAGCTTTCTGAGAAACTGCTTAGTGTTCTGTTAATTCATCTCACAGAGTTACATCTGTATTTCGTGGATGTCTTTGCTAGCCTTATTTCTGTGGAATCTGAGAACAGATATTTCGGATCCCCATGAAGACTATAGGGCCAAAGGAAATATCCTCCGATAACAAAGAGAAAGAAGCTTTCTGAGAAACTTCTTTGTGTTCTGTGAAATCATCTCACAGAGTTACAGCTTTCCCCTCAAGGAGCCTTTTGCTAAGACAGTTCATGTGGAATTGGCAAAGTGATATTTGTAAGCCCATAGAGGGCTATGGTGAAAAAGGAAATATCCTCAGATGAAATCTTGAAAGAAACTTTCTGAGAAACTGCTTAGTGTTCTGTTAATTCATCTCACAGAGTTACATCTGTAGTTCGTGGGTCTCTTTGCTAGCCTTATTTCTGTAGAATCTGAGAACAGATATTTCGGATCCCTTTGAAGACTAAGGGCCAAAGAAATATCCTCCGATAACAAAGAGAAAGAAGCTTTCTGAGAAACTTTGTTGTGTTCTGTGAAATCATCTCACAGAGTTGCAGCTTTCCCCTCCAGGAGCCTTTCGCTAAGACAGTTCTTGTGGAATTGGCAAAGTGATATCTGGAAGCCCATAGAGGGCTATGGTGAAAAAGGAAATATCCTCAGATGAAATATGGAAAGAAGCTTTCTGAGAAACTGCTTAGTGTTCCGTTAATTCATCTCACAGAGTTACATTTGTATTTCGTGGAACTCTTTGCTAGCCTTATTTCTGTGGAATCTGAGAACAGATATTTCGGATCCCTATGAAGACTATAGGGCCAAAGGAAATATCCACCGATAACAAAGAGAAAGAAGCTTTATGAGAAACTTCGTTGTGTTCTGTGAAATCATCTCACAGAGTTACAGCTTTCCCCTCAAGGAACCTTTCGCTAAGAGAGTTCTTGTGGAATTGGTAAAGTGATATCTGGAAGCCCATAGAGGGCTATGGTGAAAAAGGAAATATCCTCAGATGAAATCTGGAAAGTAGCTTTCTGAGAAACTGCTTAGTGTTCCGTTAATTCACCTCACAGAGTTACATCTGTATTTCGTGGATCTCTTTGCTAGCCTTATTTCTGTAGAATCTGAGAACAGATATTTCGGATCCCATTGAAGACTATAGGGCCAAAGGAAATATCCTCCGATAACAAAGAGAAAGAAGCTTTATGAGAAACTTCGTTGTGTTCTGTGAAATCATCTCACAGAGTTACAGCTTTCCCCTCAAGGAGCCTTTCGCTAAGACAGTTCTTGTGGAATTGGTAAAGTGATATCTGGAAGCCCATAGAGGGCTATGGTGAAAAAGGAAATATCCTCAGATGAAATCTGGAAAGAAGCTTTCTGAGAATCTGCTTAGTGTTCTGTTAATTCACCTCACAGAGTTACATCTGTATTTCGTGGATCTCTTTGCTAGCCTTATTTCTGTAGAATCTGAGAACAGATATTTCGGATCCCTTTGAAGACTATAGGGCCAAAGGAAATATCCTCCGATAACAAAGAGAAAGACGCTTTCTGAGAAACTTCGTTGTGTTCTGTGAAATCATCTCTCAGAGTTACAGGTGTCCCCTCAAGCAGCCTTTCGCGAAGACAGTTCTTGTGGAATTGGCAAAGTGATATTTGGAAGCCCATAGAGGGTTATGTTGAAAAAGGAAATATCCTCAGATGAAATCTGGAAAGAAGCTTTCTGAGAAAATGCTTAGTGTTCTGTTAATTCATCTCACAGTGTAACATCTGTATTTCGTGGATCTCCTTGCTAGCCTTATTTCTGTGGAATCTGAGAACAGATATTTCGGATCCCTTTGAAGACTATAGGGCCAAAGGAAATATCCTCCGATAACAAAGAGAAAGACGCTTTCTGAGAAACTTCGTTGTGTTCTGTGAAATCATCTCTCAGAGTTACAGCTGTCCCCTCAAGCAGCCTTTCGCTAAGACAGTTCTTGTGGAATTGGCAAACGATATTTGTAAGCCCATAGAGGGCTATGGTGAAAAAGGAAATATGCTCAGATGAAATCTGGAAAGAAGCTTTCTGAGAAACTGCTTAGTGTTCTGTTAATTCATCTCACAGTGTTACATCTGTATTTCGTGGATGTCTTTGCTAGCCTTATTTCTGTGGAATCTGAGAACAGATATTTCGGATCCCTATGAAGACTATAGGGCCAAAGGAAATATCCTCTGATAACAAAGAGAAAGAAGCTTTATGAGAAACTTCGTTGTGTTCTGTGAAATCATGTCACAGAGTTACAGCTTTCCCCTCAAGGAGCCTTTCGCTAAGACAGTTCTTGTGGAATTGGTAAAGTGATATCTGAAAGCCCATAGAGGGCTATGGTGAAAAAGGAAATATCCTCAGTTGAAATCAGGAAAGAAGCTTTCTGAGAAACTGCTTAGTGTTCTGTTAATTCACCTCACAGAGTTACATCTGTATTTCGTGGATCTCTTTGCTAGCCTTATCTGTAGAATCTGAGAACAGATATTTCGGATCCCTTTGAAGACTATAGGGCCAAAGGCAATATCCTCCGATAACAAAGAGAAAGAAGCTTTCTGAGAAACTTCGTTGTGTTCTGTGAAATCATCTCACAGAGTTACAGCTTTCCCCTCAAGGAGACTTTCGCTAAGACAGTTCATGTGGAATTGGCAAAGTGATATTTGGAAGCCCATAGAGGCCTATTGTGAAAAAGGAAATATCCTCAGATGAAATCTGGAAAGAAGCTTTCTGAGAAACTGCTTAGTGTTCTGTTAATTCACCTCACAGAGTTACATCTGTATTTCGTGGATCTCTTTGCTAGCCTTATTTCTGTAGAATCTGAGAAGAGATATTTCGGATCCCTTTGAAGACTATAGGGCCAAAGGAAATATCCTCCGATAACAAAGAGAAAGAAGCTTTCTGAGAAACTTCGTTGTGTTCTGTGAAATCATCTCACAGAGTTGCAGCTTTCCCCTCCAGGAGCCTTTCGCTAAGACAGTTCTAGTGGAATTGGCAAAGTGATATCTGGAAGCCCATAGAGGGCTACGGTGAAAAAGGAAATATCCTCAGATGAAATCTGGAAAGAAGCTTTCTGAGAAACTGCTTAGTGTTCCGTTAATTCACCTCACAGAGTGACATCTGTATTTCGTGGATCTCTTTGGTAGCCTTATTTCTGTGGAATCTGAGAACATAAATTTCGGATCCCTTTGAAGACTATAGGGCCAAAGGAAGTATCCTCCGATAACAAAGAGAAAGAAGCTTTCTGAGAAACTTCGTTGTGTTCTGTGAAATCATCTCACAGAGTTACAGCTTTCCCCTCAAGGAGCCTTTCGCTAAGACAGTTCTTGTGGAATTGGTAAAGTGATATCTGGGAGCCCATAGAGGGCTATGGTGAAAAAGGAAATATCCTCAGTTGAAATCTGGAAAGAAGCTTTCTGAGAAACTGCTTAGTGTTCTGTTAATTCACCTCACAGAGTTACATCTGTATTTCGTGGATCTCTTTGCTAGCCTTATTTCTGTGGAATCTGAGAACAGATATTTCGGATCTCTTTGAAGACTATAGGGCCAAAGGCAATATCCTCCAATAACAAAGAGAAAGAAGCTTTCTGAGAAACTTCTTTGTGTTCTGTGAAATAAGCTCACAGAGTTACAGCTTTCCCCTCAAGGGGCCTTTCGCTAAGACAGTTCTTGTGGAATTGGTAAAGTGATATCTGGAAGCACATAGAGGGCTATGGTGAAAAAGGAAATATCCTCAGATGAAATCTGGAAAGAAGCTTTCTGAGAAACTGCTTAGTGTTCTGTTAATTCACCTCACAGAGTTACATCTGTATTTCGTGGATCTCTTTGCTAGCCTTATTTCTGTAGAATCTGAGAACAGATATTTCGGATCCCATTGAAGACTATAGGGCCAAAGGAAATATCCTCCGATAACAAAGAGAAAGAAGCTTTCTGAGAAACTTCGTTGTGTTCTGTGAAATCATCTCACAGAGTTACAGCTTTCCCCTCAAGGAGCCTTTCGCTAAGACAGTTCTTGTGGAATTGGCAAAGTGATATCTGGAAGCCCATAGAGGGCTATGGTGAAAAAGGAAATATCCTCAGATGAAATCTGGAAAGAAGCTTTCTGAGAAACTGCTTAGTGTTCTGTTAATTCATCTCACAGAGTTACCTCTGTATTTCGTGGATCTCTTTGCTAGCCTTATTTCTGTGGAATCTGAGAACAGATATTTCGGATCCCTATGAAGACTATAGGGCCAAAGGAAATATCCTCCGATAACAAAGAGAATGAAGCTTTCTGAGAAACTTCTTTGTGCTCTGTGAAATCATCTCACAGAGTTACAGCTTTCCCCTCAAGGAGCCTTTTGCTAAGACAGTTCATGTGGAATTGGCAAAGTGATATTTGGAAGCCCATAGAGGGCTATGGTGAAAAAGGAAATATCCTCAGATGAAATCTTGAAAGAAACTTTCTGAGAAACTGCTTAGTGTTTTGTTAATTCATCTCACAGAGTTACATCTGTAGTTCGTGGATCTCTTTGCTAGCCTTATTTCTGTAGAATCTGAGAACAGATATTTCGGAACCCTTTGAAAACTAAGGGCCAAAGAAATATCCTCCGATAACAAAGAGAAAGAAGCTTTCTGAGAAACTTGGTTGTGTTCTGTGAAATCATCTCACAGAGTTGCAGCTTTCCCCTCAAGGAGCCTTTCGCTAAGACAGTTCTTGTGGAATTGGCAAAGTGATATCTGGAAGCCCATAGAGGGCTATGGTGAAAAAGGAAATATCCTCAGATGAAATCTGGAAAGAAGCTTTCTGAGAAACTGCTTAGTGTTCTGTTAATTCAACTCACAGAGTTACATCTGTATTTCGTGGATCTCTTTGCTAGCCTTATTTCTGTAGAATCTGAGAACAGATATTTCAGATCCCTTTGAAGACTAAGGGCCAAAGAAATATCCTCCGATAACAAAGAGAAAGAAGCTTTCTGAGAAACTTTGTTGTGTTCTGTGAAATCATCTCACAGAGTTGCAGCTTTCCCCTCCAGGAGCCTTTCGCGAAGACAGTTCTTGTGGAATTGGCAAAGTGATATCTGGAAGCCCATAGAGGGCTATGGTGAAAAAGGAAATATCCTCAGATGAAATATGGAAAGAAGCTTTCTGAGAAACTGCTTAGTGTTCCGTTAATTCATCTCACAGAGTTACATCTGTATTTCGTGGATCTCTTTGCTAGCCTTATTTCTGTGGAATCTGAGAACAGATATTTCGGATCCCTATGAAGACTATAGGGCCAAAGGAAATATCCTCCGATAACAAAGAGAAAGAAGCTTTATGAGAAACTTCGTTGTGTTCTGTGAAATCATCTCACAGAGTTACAGCTTTCTCCTCAAGGAACCTTTCGCTAAGAGAGTTCTTGTGGAATTGGTAAAGTGATATCTGGAAGCCCATAGAGGGCTATGGTGAAAAAGGAAATATCCTCAGATGAAATCTGGAAAGTAGCTTTCTGAGAAACTGCTTAGTGTTCTGTTAATTCACCTCACAGAGTTACATCTGTATTTCGTGGATCTCTTTGCTAGCCTTATTTCTGTAGAATCTGAGAACAGATATTTCGGATCCCATTGAAGACTATAGGGCCAAAGGAAATATCCTCCGATAACAAAGAGAAAGAAGCTTTATGAGAAACTTCGTTGTGTTCTGTGAAATCATCTCACAGAGTTACAGCTTTCCCCTCAAGGAGCCTTTCGCTAAGACAGTTCTTGTGGAATTGGTAAAGTGATATCTGGAAGCCCATAGAGGGCTATGGTGAAAAAGGAAATATCCTCAGATGAAATCTGGAAAGAAGCTTTCTGAGAAACTGCTTAGTGTTCTGTTAATTCACCTCACAGAGTTACATCTGTATTTCGTGGATCTCTTTGCTAGCCTTATTTCTGTAGAATCTGAGAACAGATATTTCGGATCCCTTTGAAGACTATAGGGCCAAAGGAAATATCCTCCGATAACAAAGAGAAAGACGCTTTCTGAGAAACTTCGTTGTGTTCTGTGAAATCATCTCTCAGAGTTACAGGTGTCCCCTCAAGCAGCCTTTCGCGAAGACAGTTCTTGTGGAATTGGCAAAGTGATATTTGGAAGCCCATAGAGGGTTATGTTGAAAAAGGAAATATCCTCAGATGAAATCTGGAAAGAAGCTTTCTGAGAAAATGCTTAGTGTTCTGTTAAATCATCTCACAGAGTAACATCTGTATTTCGTGGATCTCCTTGCTAGCCTTATTTCTGTGGAATCTGAGAACAGATATTTCGGATCCCTTTGAAGACTATAGGGCCAAAGGAAATATCCTCCGATAACAAAGAGAAAGACGCTTTCTGAGAAACTTCGTTGTGTTCTGTGAAATCATCTCTCAGAGTTACAGCTGTCCCCTCAAGCAGCCTTTCGCTAAGACAGTTCTTGTGGAATTGGCAAACGATATTTGTAAGCCCATAGAGGGCTATGGTGAAAAAGGAAATATGCTCAGATGAAATCTGGAAAGAAGCTTTCTGAGAAACTGCTTAGTGTTCTGTTAATTCATCTCACAGTGTTACATCTGTATTTCGTGGATGTCTTTGCTAGCCTTATTTCTGTGGAATCTGAGAACAGATATTTCGGATCCCTATGAAGACTATAGGGCCAAAGGAAATATCCTCTGATAACAAAGAGAAAGAAGCTTTATGAGAAACTTCGTTGTGTTCTGTGAAATCATGTCACAGAGTTACAGCTTTCCCCTCAAGGAGCCTTTCGCTAAGACAGTTCTTGTGGAATTGGTAAAGTGATATCTGAAAGCCCATAGAGGGCTATGGTGAAAAAGGAAATATCCTCAGTTGAAATCTGGAAAGAAGCTTTCTGAGAAACTGCTTAGTGTTCTGTTAATTCACCTCACAGAGTTACATCTGTATTTCGTGGATCTCTTTGCTAGCCTTATCTGTAGAATCTGAGAACAGATATTTCGGATCCCTTTGAAGACTATAGGGCCAAAGGCAATATCCTCCGATAACAAAGAGAAAGAAGCTTTCTGAGAAACTTCGTTGTGTTCTGTGAAATCATCTCACAGAGTTACAGCTTTCCCCTCAAGGAGACTTTCGCTAAGACAGTTCATGTGGAATTGGCAAAGTGATATTTGGAAGCCCATAGAGGCCTATTGTGAAAAAGGAAACATCCTCAGATGAAATCTGGAAAGAAGCTTTCTGAGAAACTGCTTAGTGTTCTGTTAATTCACCTCACAGAGTTACATCTGTATTTCGTGGATCTCTTTGCTAGCCTTATTTCTGTAGAATCTGAGAAGAGATATTTCGGATCCCTTTGAAGACTATAGGGCCAAAGGAAATATCCTCCGATAACAAAGAGAAAGAAGCTTTCTGAGAAACTTCGTTGTGTTCTGTGAAATCATCTCACAGAGTTGCAGCTTTCCCCTCCAGGAGCCTTTCGCTAAGACAGTTCTAGTGGAATTGGCAAAGTGATATCTGGAAGCCCATAGAGGGCTACGGTGAAAAAGGAAATATCCTCAGATGAAATCTGGAAAGAAGCTTTCTGAGAAACTGCTTAGTGTTCCGTTAATTCACCTCACAGAGTTACATCTGTATTTCGTGGATCTCTTTGGTAGCCTTATGTCTGTGGAATCTGAGAACATAAATTTCGGATCCCTTTGAAGACTATAGGGCCAAAGGAAGTATCCTCCGATAACAAAGAGAAAGAAGCTTTCTGAGAAACTTCGTTGTGTTCTGTGAAATCATCTCACAGAGTTACAGCTTTCCCCTCAAGGAGCCTTTGGCTAAGACAGTTCTTGTGGAATTGGTAAAGTGATATCTGGGAGCCCATAGAGGGCTATGGTGAAAAAGGAAATATCCTCAGTTGAAATGTGGAAAGAAGCTTTCTGAGAAACTGCTTAGTGTTCTGTTAATTCACCTCACAGAGTTACATCTGTATTTCGTGGATCTCTTTGCTAGCCTTATTTCTGTGGAATCTGAGAACAGATATTTCGGATCTCTTTGAAGACTATAGGGCCAAAGGCAATATCCTCCAATAACAAAGAGAAAGAAGCTTTCTGAGAAACTTCTTTGTGTTCTGTGAAATAAGCTCACAGAGTTACAGCTTTCCCCTCAAGGAGCCTTTCGCTAAGACAGTTCTTGTGGAATTGGTAAAGTGATATCTGGAAGCACATAGAGGGCTATGGTGAAAAAGGAAATATCCTCAGATGAAATCTGGAAAGAAGCTTTCTGAGAAACTGCTTAGTGTTCTGTTAATTCACCTCACAGAGTTACATCTGTATTTCGTGGATCTCTTTGCTAGCCTTATTTCTGTAGAATCTGAGAACAGATATTTCGGATCCCATTGAAGACTATAGGGCCAAAGGAAATATCCTCCGATAACAAAGAGAAAGAAGCTTTCTGAGAAACTTCGTTGTGTTCTGTGAAATCATCTCACAGAGTTACAGCTTTCCCCTCAAGGAGCCTTTCGCTAAGACAGTTCTTGTGGAATTGGCAAAGTGATATCTGGAAGCCCATAGAGGGCTATGGTGAAAAAGGAAATATCCTCAGATGAAATCTGGAAAGAAGCTTTCTGAGAAACTGCTTAGTGTTCTGTTAATTCATCTCACAGAGTTACATCTGTATTTCGTGGATGTCTTTGCTAGCCTTATTTCTGTGGAATCTGAGAACAGATATTTCGGATCCCTATGAAGACTATAGGGCCAAAGGAAATATCCTCCGATAACAAAGAGAATGAAGCTTTCTGAGAAACTTCTTTGTGTTCTGTGAAATCATCTCACAGAGTTACAGCTTTCCCCTCAAGGAGCCTTTTGCTAAGACAGTTCATGTGGAATTGGCAAAGTGATATTTGGAAGCCCATAGAGGGCTATGGTGAAAAAGGAAATATCCTCAGATGAAATCTTGAAAGAAACTTTCTGAGAAACTGCTTAGTGTTCTCTTAATTCATCTCACAGAGTTACATCTGTAGTTCGTGGATCTCTTTGCTAGCCTTATTTCTGTAGAATCTGAGAACAGATATTTCGGATCCCTTTGAAAACTAAGGGCCAAAGAAATATCCTCCGATAACAAAGAGAAAGAAGCTTTCTGAGAAACTTGGTTGTGTTCTGTGAAATCATCTCACAGAGTTGCAGCTTTCCCCTCAAGGAGCCTTTCGCTAAGACAGTTCTTGTGGAATTGGCAAAGTGATATCTGGAAGCCCATAGAGGGCTATGGTGAAAAAGGAAATATCCTCAGATGAAATCTGGAAAGAAGCTTTCTGAGAAACTGCTTAGTGTTCTGTTAATTCAACTCACAGAGTTACATCTGTATTTCGTGGATCTCTTTGCTAGCCTTATTTCTGTAGAATCTGAGAACAGATATTTCAGATCCCTTTGAAGACTAAGGGCCAAAGAAATATCCTCCGATAACAAAGAGAAAGAAGCTTTCTGAGAAACTTTGTTGTGTTCTGTGAAATCATCTCACAGAGTTGCAGCTTTCCCCTCCAGGAGCCTTTCGCGAAGACAGTTCTTGTGGAATTGGCAAAGTGATATCTGGAAGCCCATAGAGGGCTATGGTGAAAAAGGAAATATCCTCAGATGAAATATGGAAAGAAGCTTTCTGAGAAACTGCTTAGTGTTCCGTTAATTCATCTCACAGAGTTACATCTGTATTTCGTGGATCTCTTTGCTAGCCTTATTTCTGTGGAATCTGAGAACAGATATTTCGGATCCCTATGAAGACTATAGGGCCAAAGGAAATATCCTCCGATAACAAAGAGAAAGAAGCTTTATGAGAAACTTCGTTGTGTTCTGTGAAATCATCTCACAGAGTTACAGCTTTCTCCTCAAGGAACCTTTCGCTAAGAGAGTTCTTGTGGAATTGGTAAAGTGATATCTGGAAGCCCATAGAGGGCTATGGTGAAAAAGGAAATATCCTCAGATGAAATCTGGAAAGTAGCTTTCTGAGAAACTGCTTAGTGTTCTGTTAATTCACCTCACAGAGTTACATCTGTATTTCGTGGATCTCTTTGCTAGCCTTATTTCTGTAGAATCTGAGAACAGATATTTCGGATCCCATTGAAGACTATAGGGCCAAAGGAAATATCCTCCGATAACAAAGAGAAAGAAGCTTTATGAGAAACTTCGTTGTGTTCTGTGAAATCATCTCACAGAGTTACAGCTTTCCCCTCAAGGAGCCTTTCGCTAAGACAGTTCTTGTGGAATTGGTAAAGTGATATCTGGAAGCCCATAGAGGGCTATGGTGAAAAAGGAAATATCCTCAGATGAAATCTGGAAAGAAGCTTTCTGAGAAACTGCTTAGTGTTCTGTTAATTCACCTCACAGAGTTACATCTGTATTTCGTGGATCTCTTTGCTAGCCTTATTTCTGTAGAATCTGAGAACAGATATTTCGGATCCCTTTGAAGACTATAGGGCCAAAGGAAATATCCTCCGATAACAAAGAGAAAGACGCTTTCTGAGAAACTTCGTTGTGTTCTGTGAAATCATCTCTCAGAGTTACAGGTGTCCCCTCAAGCAGCCTTTCGCGAAGACAGTTCTTGTGGAATTGGCAAAGTGATATTTGGAAGCCCATAGAGGGTTATGTTGAAAAAGGAAATATCCTCAGATGAAATCTGGAAAGAAGCTTTCTGAGAAAATGCTTAGTGTTCTGTTAAATCATCTCACAGAGTAACATCTGTATTTCGTGGATCTCCTTGCTAGCCTTATTTCTGTGGAATCTGAGAACAGATATTTCGGATCCCTTTGAAGACTATAGGGCCAAAGGAAATATCCTCCGATAACAAAGAGAAAGACGCTTTCTGAGAAACTTCGTTGTGTTCTGTGAAATCATCTCTCAGAGTTACAGCTGTCCCCTCAAGCAGCCTTTCGCTAAGACAGTTCTTGTGGAATTGGCAAACGATATTTGTAAGCCCATAGAGGGCTATGGTGAAAAAGGAAATATGCTCAGATGAAATCTGGAAAGAAGCTTTCTGAGAAACTGCTTAGTGTTCTGTTAATTCATCTCACAGTGTTACATCTGTATTTCGTGGATGTCTTTGCTAGCCTTATTTCTGTGGAATCTGAGAACAGATATTTCGGATCCCTATGAAGACTATAGGGCCAAAGAAAATATCCTCTGATAACAAAGAGAAAGAAGCTTTATGAGAAACTTCGTTGTGTTCTGTGAAATCATGTCACAGAGTTACAGCTTTCCCCTCAAGGAGCCTTTCGCTAAGACAGTTCTTGTGGAATTGGTAAAGTGATATCTGAAAGCCCATAGAGGGCTATGGTGAAAAAGGAAATATCCTCAGTTGAAATCTGGAAAGAAGCTTTCTGAGAAACTGCTTAGTGTTCTGTTAATTCACCTCACAGAGTTACATCTGTATTTCGTGGATCTCTTTGCTAGCCTTATCTGTAGAATCTGAGAACAGATATTTCGGATCCCTTTGAAGACTATAGGGCCAAAGGCAATATCCTCCGATAACAAAGAGAAAGAAGCTTTCTGAGAAACTTCGTTGTGTTCTGTGAAATCATCTCACAGAGTTACAGCTTTCCCCTCAAGGAGACTTTCGCTAAGACAGTTCATGTGGAATTGGCAAAGTGATATTTGGAAGCCCATAGAGGCCTATTGTGAAAAAGGAAACATCCTCAGATGAAATCTGGAAAGAAGCTTTCTGAGAAACTGCTTAGTGTTCTGTTAATTCACCTCACAGAGTTACATCTGTATTTCGTGGATCTCTTTGCTAGCCTTATTTCTGTAGAATCTGAGAACAGATATTTCGGATCCCTTTGAAGACTATAGGGCCAAAGGAAATATCCTCCGATAACAAAGAGAAAGAAGCTTTCTGAGAAACTTCGTTGTGTTCTGTGAAATCATCTCACAGAGTTGCAGCTTTCCCCTCCAGGAGCCTTTCGCTAAGACAGTTCTAGTGGAATTGGCAAAGTGATATCTGGAAGCCCATAGAGGGCTATGGTGAAAAAGGAAATATCCTCAGATGAAATCTGGAAAGAAGCTTTCTGAGAAACTGCTTAGTGTTCCGTTAATTCACCTCACAGAGTTACGTCGGTATTTCGTGGATCTCTTTGGTAGCCTTATTTCTGTGGAATCTGAGAACATAAATTTTGGATACCTTTGAAGACTATAGGGCCAAAGGAAGTATCCTCCGATAACAAAGAGAAAGAAGCTTTCTGAGAAACTTCGTTGTGCTCTGTGAAATCATCTCACAGAGTTACAGCTTTCCCCTCAAGGAGCCTTTCGCTAAGACAGTTCTTGTGGAATTGGTAAAGTGATATCTGGGAGCCCATAGAGGGCTATGGTGAAAAAGGAAATATCCTCAGTTGAAATCTGGAAAGAAGCTTTCTGAGAAACTGCTTAGTGTTCTGTTAATTCACCTCACAGAGTTACATCTGTATTTCGTGGATCTCTTTGCTAGCCTTATTTCTGTAGAATCTGAGAACAGATATTTCGGATCCTTTGAAGACTATAGGGCCAAAGGCAATATCCTCCAATAACAAAGAGAAAGAAGCTTTCTGAGAAACTTCTTTGTGTTCTGTGAAATAAGCTCACAGAGTTACAGCTTTCCCCTCAAGGAGCCTTTCGCTAAGACAGTTCTTGTGGAATTGGTAAAGTGATATCTGGAAGCACATAGAGGGCTATGGTGAAAAAGGAAATATCCTCAGATGAAATCTGGAAAGAAGCTTTGTGAGAAACTGCTTAGTGTTCTGTTAATTCACCTCACAGAGTTACATCTGTATTTCGTGGATCTCTTTGCTAGCCTTATTTCTGTAGAATCTGAGAACAGATATTTCGGATCCCATTGAAGACTATAGGGCCAAAGGAAATATCCTCCGATAACAAAGAGAAAGAAGCTTTCTGAGAAACTTGGTTGTGTTCTGTGAAATCATCTCACAGAGTTACAGCTTTCCCCTCAAGGAGCCTTTAGCTAAGACAGTTCTTGTGGAATTGGCAAAGTGATATTTGTAAGCCCATAGAGGGCTATGGTGAAAAAGGAAATATCCTCAGATGAAATCTGGAAAGAAGCTTTCTGAGAAACTGCTTAGTGTTCTGTTAATTCAACTCACAGAGTTACATCTGTATTTCGTGGATCTCTTTGCTAGCCTTATTTCTGTAGAATCTGAGAACAGATATTTCGGATCCCTTTGAAGATTATAGGGCCAAAGGAAATATCCTCCGATAATAAAGAGAGAGAAGCTTTCTGAGAAACTTCTTTGTGTTCTGTGAAATCATCTCACAGAGTTACAGCTTTCCCCTCAAGGAGCCTTTCGCTAAGACAGTTCATGTGGAATTGGGAAAGTGATATTTGGAAGCCCATGGAGGGCTCTGGTGAAAATGGAAATATCCTCAGATGAAATCTGGAAAGAAGCTTTCTGAGAAACTGCTTAGTGTTCTGTTAATTCAACTCACAGAGTTACATCTGTATTTCGTGGATCTCTTTGCTAGCCTTATTTCTGTAGAATCTGAGAACAGATATTTCGGATCCCTTTGAAGTCTGAGGGGCAAAGAAATATCCTCCGATAACAAAGAGAAAGAAGCTTTCTGAGAAACTTCGTTGTATTCTGTGAAATCATCTCACAGAGTTGCAGCTTTCCCCTCAAGGAGCCTTTCCCTAAGACAGTTCTTGTGGAATTGTCAAAGTGATATCTGGAAGCCCATAGAGGGCTATGGTGAAAAAGGAAATATCCTCAGATGAAATCTGGAAAGAAGCTTTCTGAGAAACTGCTTAGTGTTCTGTTAATTCATCTCACAGAGTAACATCTGTATTTCGTGGATCTCCTTGCTAGCCTTATTTTTGTGGAATCTGAGAACAGATATTTCGGATCCCTTTGAAGACTATAGGGCCAAAGGAAATATCCTCCGATAACAAAGAGAAAGAAGCTTTATGAGAAACTTCGTTGGGTTCTGTGAAATCATCTCACAGAGTTACAGCTTTCCCCTCAAGGAGCCTTTCGCTAAGACAGTTCTTGTGGAATTGGTAAAGTGATATCTGGAAGCCCATAGAGGGCTATGGTGAAAAAGGAAATATCCTCAGATGAAATCTGGAAAGAAGCTTACTGAGAAACTGCTTAGTGTTCTGTTAATTCACCTCACAGAGATACATCTGTATTTCGTGGATCTCTTTGCTAGCCTTATTTCTGTAGAATCTGAGAACAGATATTTCGGATCCCGTTGAAGACTATAGGGCCAAAGGAAATATCCTCCGATAACAAAGAGAAAGAAGCTTTCTGAGAAACTTCGTTGTGTTCTGTGAAATCATCTCTCAGAGTTACAGCTTTCCCCTCAAGGAGCCTTTCGCTAAGACAGTTCATGTGGAATTGGCAAAGTGATATTTGGAAGCCCATAGAGGGCTATGGTGAAAAAGGAAATATCCTCAGATGAAATCTGGAAAGAAGCTTTCTGAGAAACTGCTTAGTGTTCTGTTAATTCAACTCACAGAGTTACATCTGTATTTCGTGGAGTTCTTTGCTAGCCTTATTTCTGTAGAATCTGAGAACAGATATTTCGGATCCCTTTGAAGTCTAAGGGGCAAAGAAATATCCTCCGATAACAAAGAGAAAGAAGATTTCTGAGAAACTTCGTTGTGTTCTGTGAAATCATCTCACAGAGTTGCAGCTTTCCCCTCAAGGAGCCTTTCGATAAGACAGTTCTTGTGGAATTGGCAAAGTGATATCTGGAAGCCCATAGAGGGCCATGGTGAAAAAGGAAATATCCTCAGATGAAATCTGGAAAGAAGCTTTCTGAGAAACTGCTTAGTGTTCTGTTAATTCATCTCACAGAGTAACATCTGTATTTCGTGGATCTGCTTGCTAGCCTTATTTTTGTGGAATCTGAGAACAGATATTTTGGATCCCTTTGAAGACTATAGGGCCAAAGGAAATATCCTCCGATAACAAAGAGGAAGACGCTTTCTGAAAAACTTCGTTGTGTTCTGTGAAATCATCTCTCAGAGTTACAGCTGTCCCCTCAAGCAGCCTTTCCCGAAGACAGTTCTTGTGGAATTGGCAAAGGGATATTTGGAAGCCCATAAAGGGCTATGTTGAAAAAGGAAATATCCTCAGATGAAATCTGGAAAGAAGCTTTCTGAGAAAATGCTTAGTGTTCTGTTAATTCATCTCACAGAATAACATCCGTATTTCGTGGATCTCCTTGCTAGCCTTATTTCTGTGGAATCTGAGAACAGATATTTCGGATCCCTTTGAAGAGTATAGGGCCAAGGGAAATATCCTCCGATAACAAAGAGAAAGACGCTTTCTGAGAAACTTCATTGTGTTCTGTGAAATCATCTCTCAGAGTTACATCTGTCCCCTCAAGCAGCCTTTCGCTCAGACAGTTCTTGTGGAATTGGCAAACGATATTTGTAAGCCCATAGAGGGCTATGGTGAAAAAGAAAATATGCTCAGATGAAATCTGGAAAGAAGCTTTCTGAGAAACTGCTTAGTGTTCTGTTAATTCATCTCACACTGTTACATCTGTATTTCGTGGATGTCTTTGCTAGCCTTATTTCTGTGGAATCTGAGAACAGATATTTCGGATCCCTTTGAAGACTATAGGGCCAAAGGAAATATCCTCCGATAACAAAGAGAAAGAAGCTTTCTGAGAAACTTCGTTGTGTTCTGTGAAATCATCTCACAGAGTTACAGCTTTCCCCTCAAGGAGCCTTTCGCTAAGACAGTTCTTGTGGAATTGGTAAAGTGATATGTGGAAGCCCATAGAGGGCTATGGTGAAAAAGGAAATATCCTCAGATGAAATCTGGAAAGAAGCTTTCTGAGAAACTGCTTAGTGTTCTGTTAATTCACCTCACAGAGATACATCTGTATTTCGTGGATCTCTTTGCTAGCCTTATTTCTGTAGAATCTGAGAACAGATATTTCGGATCCCGTTGAAGACTATAGGGCCAAAGGAAATATCCTCCGATAACAAAGAGAAAGAAGCTTTCTGAGAAACTTCGTTGTGTTCTGTGAAATCATCTCACAGAGTTACAGCTTTCCCCTCAAGGAGCCTTTCGCTAAGACAGTTCATGTGGAATTGGCAAAGTGATATTTGGAAGCCCATAGAGGGCTATGGTGAAAAAGGAAATATCCTCAGATGAAATCTGGAAAGAAGCTTTCTGAGAAACTGCTTAGTGTTCTGTTAATTCAACTCACAGAGTTACATCTGTATTTCGTGGATCTCTTTGCTAGCCTTATTTCTGTAGAATCTGAGAACAGATATTTCGGATCCCTTTGAAGTCTAAGGGGCAAAGAAATATCCTCCGATAACAAAGAGAAAGAAGCTTTCTGAGAAACTTCGTTGTGTTCTGTGAAATCATCTCACAGAGTTGCAGCTTTCCCCTCAAGGAGCCTTTCGATAAGACAGTTCTTGTGGAATTGGCAAAGTGATATCTGGAAGCCCATAGAGGGCCATGGTGAAAAAGGAAATATCCTCAGATGAAATCTGGAAAGAAGCTTTCTGAGAAACTGCTTAGTGTTCTGTTAATTCATCTCACAGAGTAACATCTGTATTTCGTGGATCTCCTTGCTAGCCTTATTTCTGTGGAATCTGAGAACAGATATTTCGGATCCCTTTGAAGACTATAGGGCCAAAGGAAATATCCTCCGATAACAAAGAGAAAGACGCTTTCTGAGAAACTTCATTGTGTTCTGTGAAATCATCTCTCAAAGTTACAGCTGTCCCCTCAACCAGCCTTTCGCTAAGACAGTTCTTGTGGAATTGGCAAACGATATTTGTAAGCCCATAGAGGGCTATGGTGAAAAAGGAAATATCCTCAGATGAAATCTGAAAAGAAGCTTTCTGAGAAACTGCTTAGTGTTCTGTTAATTCACCTCACAGATTTACATCTGTATTTCGTGGATCTCTTTGCTAGCCTTATTTCTGTACAATCTGAGAACAGATATTTCGGATCCCTTTGAAGACTATAGGGCCAAAGGAAATATCCTCCGATAACAAAGAGAAAGAAGCTTTCTGAGAAACTTCTTTGTGTTCTGTGAAATCTTCTCACAGAGTTACAGCTATCCCCTCAAGGAGCCTTTCGCTAAGACAGTTCATGTGGAATTGGCAAAGTGATATTTGGAGGCCCATAGAGGGCTATGGTGAAAAAGGAAATATCCCCAGAAGAAATCTGGAAAGAAGCTTTCTGAGAAACTGCTTAGTGTTCTGTTAATTCATCTCACAGAGTTACATCTGTATTTCGTGGATCTCTTTGCTAGCCTTATTTCTGTAGAATCTGAGAACAGATATTTCGGATCCCTTTGAAGACTAAGGGCCAAAGAAATATCCTCCGATAACAAAGAGAATGAAGCTTTCTGAGAAAGTTCGTTGTGATCTGTGAAATCATCTCACAGAGTTTCAGCTTTCCCCTCCAGGAGCCCTTCGCTAAGACAGTTCTTGTGGAATTGGCAAAGTGATATCTGGAAGCCCATAGAGGGCTATGGTGAAAAAGGAAATATCCTCAGATGAAATCTGGAAAGAAGCTTTCTGAGAAACTGCTTAGTGTAACGTTAATTCATCTCACAGAGTTACATCTGTATTTCGTGGATCTCTTTGCTAGCCTTATTTCTGTGGAATCTGAGAACAGATATTTCGGATCCCTGTGAAGACTATAGGGCCAAAGGAAATATCCTCCGATAACAAAGAGAAAGAAGCTTTCTGAGAAACTTCGTTGTGTTCTGTGAAATCATCTCACAGAGTTACAGCTTTCCCCTCAAGGAGCCTTTCGCTAAGACAGTTCTTGTGGAATTGGTAAAGTGATATCTGGAAGCCCATAGAGGGCTATGGTGAAAAAGGCAGTATCCTCAGAAGAAATCTGGAAAGAAGCTTTCTGAGAAACTGCTTAGTGTTCTGTTAATTCACCTCACAGAGTTACATCTGTAGTTCGTGGATCTCTTTGCTAGCCTTATTTCTGTAGAATCTGAGAACAGATATTTCGGATCCCTTTGAAGACTATAGGGCCAAAGGAAATATCCTCCGATAACAAAGAGAAAGAAGCTTTCTGAGAAACTTTGTTGTGTTCTGTGAAATCATCTCTCAGAGTTACAGCTGTCCCCTCAACCAGCCTTTCGCTAAGACAGTTTTGTGGAATTGGCAAACGATATTTGTAAGCCCATAGAGGGCTATGGTGAAAAAGGAAATATCCTCAGATGAAATCTGAAAAGAAGCTTTCTGAGAAACTGCTTAGTGTTCTGTTAATTCACCTCACAGATTTACATCTGTATTTCGTGGATCTCTTTGCTAGCCTTATTTCTGTAGAATCTGAGAACAGATATTTCGGATCCCTTTGAAGACTGTAGGGCCAAAGGAAATATCCTCCGATAACAAAGAGAAAGAAGCTTTCTGAGAAACTTCTTTGTGTTCTGTGAAATCTTCTCACAGAGTTACAGCTATCCCCTCAAGGAGCCTTTCGCTAAGACAGTTCATGTGGAATTGGCAAAGTGATATTTGGAAGCCCATAGAGGGCTATGGTGAAAAAGGAAATATCCCCAGAAGAAATCTGGAAAGAAGCTTTCTGAGAAACTGCTTAGTGTTCTGTTAATTCATCTCACAGAGTTACATCTGTATTTCGTGGATCTCTTTGCTAGCCTTATTTCTGTAGAATCTGAGAACAGATATTTCGGATCCCTTTGAAGACTAAGGGCCAAAGAAATATCCTCCGATAACAAAGAGAAAGAAGCTTTCTGAGAAACTTCGTTGTGTTCTGTGAAATCATCTCACAGAGTTTCAGCTTTCCCGTCCAGGAGCCCTTCGCTAAGACAGTTCTTGTGGAATTGGCAAAGTGATATCTGGAAGCCCATAGAGGGCTATGGTGAAAAAGGAAATATCCTCAGATGAAATCTGGAAAGAAGCTTTCTGAGAAACTGCTTAGTGTAACGTTAATTCATCTCACAGAGTTACATCTGTATTTCGTGGATCTCTTTGCTAGCCTTATTTCTGTGGAATCTGAGAACAGATATTTCGGATCCCTGTGAAGAGTATAGGGCCAAAGGAAATATCCTCCGATAACAAAGAGAAAGAAGCTTTCTGAGAAACTTCGTTGTGTTCTGTGAAATCATCTCACAGATTTACAGCTTTCCCCTCAAGGAGCCTTTCGCTAAGACAGTTCTTGTGGAATTGGTAAAGTGATATCTGGAAGCCCATAGAGGGCTATGGTGAAAAAGGAAATATCCTCAGATGAAATCTGGAAAGAAGCTTTCTGAGAAACTGCTTAGTGTTCTGTTAATTCACCTTACAGAGTTACATCTGTATTTCGTGGATCTCTTTGCTAGCCTTATTTCTGTAGAATCTGAGAACAGATATTTCGGATCCCTTTGAAGACTATAGGGCCAAAGGAAATATCCTCCGATAACAAAGAGAAAGAAGCTTTCTGAGAAACTTTGTTGTGTTCTGTGAAATCATCTCACAGAGTTACAGCTTTCCCCTCAAGGAGCCTTTCGCTAAGACAGTTCTTGTGGAATTGGCAAAGTGATATCTGGAAGCTCATAGAGGGCTATGGTGAAAAAGGAAATATCCTCAGATGAAATCTGGAAAGAAGCTTTCTGAGAAACTGCTTAGTGTTCTGTTAATTCAACTCACAGAGTTACATCTGTATTTCGTGGATCTCTTTGCTAGCCTTATTTCTGTAGATTCTGAGAACAGATATTTCGGATCCCTTTGAAGACTATAGGGCCAAAGGAAATATTCTCCGATAACAAAGAGAAAGAAGCTTTCTGAGAAACTACTTTGTGTTCTGTGAAATCATTTCACAGAGTTACAGCTTTCCCCTCAAGGAGCCTTTCGCTACGACAGTTCATGTGGAATTGGCAAAGTGATATCTGGAAGCATATAGAGGGCTATGGTGAAAAAGGAAATATCCTCAGATGAAATCTGGAAAGAAGCTTTCTGAGAAACTGCTTAGTGTTCTGTTAATTCAACTCACAGAGTTACATCTGTATTTCGTGGATCTCTTTGCTAGCCTTATCTGTAGAATCTGAGAACAGATATTTCGGATCCCTTTGAAGACTATAGGGCCAAAGGCAATATCCTCCGATAACAAAGAGAAAGAAGCTTTCTGAGAAACTTCGTTGTGTTCTGTGAAATCATCTCACAGAGTTACAGCTTTCCCCTCAAGGAGACTTTCGCTAAGACAGTTCATGTGGAATTGGCAAAGTGATATTTGGAAGCCCATAGAGGCCTATTGTGAAAAAGGAAACATCCTCAGATGAAATCTGGAAAGAAGCTTTCTGAGAAACTGCTTAGTGTTCTGTTAATTCACCTCACAGAGTTACATCTGTATTTCGTGGATCTCTTTGCTAGCCTTATTTCTGTAGAATCTGAGAACAGATATTTCGGATCCCTTTGAAGACTATAGGGCCAAAGGAAATATCCTCCGATAACAAAGAGAAAGAAGCTTTCTGAGAAACTTCGTTGTGTTCTGTGAAATCATCTCACAGAGTTGCAGCTTTCCCCTCCAGGAGCCTTTCGCTAAGACAGTTCTAGTGGAATTGGCAAAGTGATATCTGGAAGCCCATAGAGGGCTATGGTGAAAAAGGAAATATCCTCAGATGAAATCTGGAAAGAAGCTTTCTGAGAAACTGCTTAGTGTTCCGTTAATTCACCTCACAGAGTTACGTCGGTATTTCGTGGATCTCTTTGGTAGCCTTATTTCTGTGGAATCTGAGAACATAAATTTTGGATACCTTTGAAGACTATAGGGCCAAAGGAAGTATCCTCCGATAACAAAGAGAAAGAAGCTTTCTGAGAAACTTCGTTGTGCTCTGTGAAATCATCTCACAGAGTTACAGCTTTCCCCTCAAGGAGCCTTTCGCTAAGACAGTTCTTGTGGAATTGGTAAAGTGATATCTGGGAGCCCATAGAGGGCTATGGTGAAAAAGGAAATATCCTCAGTTGAAATCTGGAAAGAAGCTTTCTGAGAAACTGCTTAGTGTTCTGTTAATTCACCTCACAGAGTTACATCTGTATTTCGTGGATCTCTTTGCTAGCCTTATTTCTGTAGAATCTGAGAACAGATATTTCGGATCCTTTGAAGACTATAGGGCCAAAGGCAATATCCTCCAATAACAAAGAGAAAGAAGCTTTCTGAGAAACTTCTTTGTGTTCTGTGAAATAAGCTCACAGAGTTACAGCTTTCCCCTCAAGGAGCCTTTCGCTAAGACAGTTCTTGTGGAATTGGTAAAGTGATATCTGGAAGCACATAGAGGGCTATGGTGAAAAAGGAAATATCCTCAGATGAAATCTGGAAAGAAGCTTTGTGAGAAACTGCTTAGTGTTCTGTTAATTCACCTCACAGAGTTACATCTGTATTTCGTGGATCTCTTTGCTAGCCTTATTTCTGTAGAATCTGAGAACAGATATTTCGGATCCCATTGAAGACTATAGGGCCAAAGGAAATATCCTCCGATAACAAAGAGAAAGAAGCTTTCTGAGAAACTTGGTTGTGTTCTGTGAAATCATCTCACAGAGTTACAGCTTTCCCCTCAAGGAGCCTTTAGCTAAGACAGTTCTTGTGGAATTGGCAAAGTGATATTTGTAAGCCCATAGAGGGCTATGGTGAAAAAGGAAATATCCTCAGATGAAATCTGGAAAGAAGCTTTCTGAGAAACTGCTTAGTGTTCTGTTAATTCAACTCACAGAGTTACATCTGTATTTCGTGGATCTCTTTGCTAGCCTTATTTCTGTAGAATCTGAGAACAGATATTTCGGATCCCTTTGAAGATTATAGGGCCAAAGGAAATATCCTCCGATAATAAAGAGAGAGAAGCTTTCTGAGAAACTTCTTTGTGTTCTGTGAAATCATCTCACAGAGTTACAGCTTTCCCCTCAAGGAGCCTTTCGCTAAGACAGTTCATGTGGAATTGGGAAAGTGATATTTGGAAGCCCATGGAGGGCTCTGGTGAAAATGGAAATATCCTCAGATGAAATCTGGAAAGAAGCTTTCTGAGAAACTGCTTAGTGTTCTGTTAATTCAACTCACAGAGTTACATCTGTATTTCGTGGATCTCTTTGCTAGCCTTATTTCTGTAGAATCTGAGAACAGATATTTCGGATCCCTTTGAAGTCTGAGGGGCAAAGAAATATCCTCCGATAACAAAGAGAAAGAAGCTTTCTGAGAAACTTCGTTGTATTCTGTGAAATCATCTCACAGAGTTGCAGCTTTCCCCTCAAGGAGCCTTTCCCTAAGACAGTTCTTGTGGAATTGTCAAAGTGATATCTGGAAGCCCATAGAGGGCTATGGTGAAAAAGGAAATATCCTCAGATGAAATCTGGAAAGAAGCTTTCTGAGAAACTGCTTAGTGTTCTGTTAATTCATCTCACAGAGTAACATCTGTATTTCGTGGATCTCCTTGCTAGCCTTATTTTTGTGGAATCTGAGAACAGATATTTCGGATCCCTTTGAAGACTATAGGGCCAAAGGAAATATCCTCCGATAACAAAGAGAAAGAAGCTTTATGAGAAACTTCGTTGGGTTCTGTGAAATCATCTCACAGAGTTACAGCTTTCCCCTCAAGGAGCCTTTCGCTAAGACAGTTCTTGTGGAATTGGTAAAGTGATATCTGGAAGCCCATAGAGGGCTATGGTGAAAAAGGAAATATCCTCAGATGAAATCTGGAAAGAAGCTTACTGAGAAACTGCTTAGTGTTCTGTTAATTCACCTCACAGAGATACATCTGTATTTCGTGGATCTCTTTGCTAGCCTTATTTCTGTAGAATCTGAGAACAGATATTTCGGATCCCGTTGAAGACTATAGGGCCAAAGGAAATATCCTCCGATAACAAAGAGAAAGAAGCTTTCTGAGAAACTTCGTTGTGTTCTGTGAAATCATCTCTCAGAGTTACAGCTTTCCCCTCAAGGAGCCTTTCGCTAAGACAGTTCATGTGGAATTGGCAAAGTGATATTTGGAAGCCCATAGAGGGCTATGGTGAAAAAGGAAATATCCTCAGATGAAATCTGGAAAGAAGCTTTCTGAGAAACTGCTTAGTGTTCTGTTAATTCAACTCACAGAGTTACATCTGTATTTCGTGGAGTTCTTTGCTAGCCTTATTTCTGTAGAATCTGAGAACAGATATTTCGGATCCCTTTGAAGTCTAAGGGGCAAAGAAATATCCTCCGATAACAAAGAGAAAGAAGATTTCTGAGAAACTTCGTTGTGTTCTGTGAAATCATCTCACAGAGTTGCAGCTTTCCCCTCAAGGAGCCTTTCGATAAGACAGTTCTTGTGGAATTGGCAAAGTGATATCTGGAAGCCCATAGAGGGCCATGGTGAAAAAGGAAATATCCTCAGATGAAATCTGGAAAGAAGCTTTCTGAGAAACTGCTTAGTGTTCTGTTAATTCATCTCACAGAGTAACATCTGTATTTCGTGGATCTCCTTGCTAGCCTTATTTTTGTGGAATCTGAGAACAGATATTTTGGATCCCTTTGAAGACTATAGGGCCAAAGGAAATATCCTCCGATAACAAAGAGGAAGACGCTTTCTGAAAAACTTCGTTGTGTTCTGTGAAATCATCTCTCAGAGTTACAGCTGTCCCCTCAAGCAGCCTTTCCCGAAGACAGTTCTTGTGGAATTGGCAAAGGGATATTTGGAAGCCCATAAAGGGCTATGTTGAAAAAGGAAATATCCTCAGATGAAATCTGGAAAGAAGCTTTCTGAGAAAATGCTTAGTGTTCTGTTAATTCATCTCACAGAGTAACATCCGTATTTCGTGGATCTCCTTGCTAGCCTTATTTCTGTGGAATCTGAGAACAGATATTTCGGATCCCTTTGAAGACTATAGGGCCAAGGGAAATATCCTCCGATAACAAAGAGAAAGACGCTTTCTGAGAAACTTCATTGTGTTCTGTGAAATCATCTCTCAGAGTTACATCTGTCCCCTCAAGCAGCCTTTCGCTCAGACAGTTCTTGTGGAATTGGCAAACGATATTTGTAAGCCCATAGAGGGCTATGGTGAAAAAGAAAATATGCTCAGATGAAATCTGGAAAGAAGCTTTCTGAGAAACTGCTTAGTGTTCTGTTAATTCATCTCACACTGTTACATCTGTATTTCGTGGATGTCTTTGCTAGCCTTATTTCTGTGGAATCTGAGAACAGATATTTCGGATCCCTTTGAAGACTATAGGGCCAAAGGAAATATCCTCCGATAACAAAGAGAAAGAAGCTTTCTGAGAAACTTCGTTGTGTTCTGTGAAATCATCTCACAGAGTTACAGCTTTCCCCTCAAGGAGCCTTTCGCTAAGACAGTTCTTGTGGAATTGGTAAAGTGATATGTGGAAGCCCATAGAGGGCTATGGTGAAAAAGGAAATATCCTCAGATGAAATCTGGAAAGAAGCTTTCTGAGAAACTGCTTAGTGTTCTGTTAATTCACCTCACAGAGATACATCTGTATTTCGTGGATCTCTTTGCTAGCCTTATTTCTGTAGAATCTGAGAACAGATATTTCGGATCCCGTTGAAGACTATAGGGCCAAAGGAAATATCCTCCGATAACAAAGAGAAAGAAGCTTTCTGAGAAACTTCGTTGTGTTCTGTGAAATCATCTCACAGAGTTACAGCTTTCCCCTCAAGGAGCCTTTCGCTAAGACAGTTCATGTGGAATTGGCAAAGTGATATTTGGAAGCCCATAGAGGGCTATGGTGAAAAAGGAAATATCCTCAGATGAAATCTGGAAAGAAGCTTTCTGAGAAACTGCTTAGTGTTCTGTTAATTCAACTCACAGAGTTACATCTGTATTTCGTGGATCTCTTTGCTAGCCTTATTTCTGTAGAATCTGAGAACAGATATTTCGGATCCCTTTGAAGTCTAAGGGGCAAAGAAATATCCTCCGATAACAAAGAGAAAGAAGCTTTCTGAGAAACTTCGTTGTGTTCTGTGAAATCATCTCACAGAGTTGCAGCTTTCCCCTCAAGGAGCCTTTCGATAAGACAGTTCTTGTGGAATTGGCAAAGTGATATCTGGAAGCCCATAGAGGGCCATGGTGAAAAAGGAAATATCCTCAGATGAAATCTGGAAAGAAGCTTTCTGAGAAACTGCTTAGTGTTCTGTTAATTCATCTCACAGAGTAACATCTGTATTTCGTGGATCTCCTTGCTAGCCTTATTTCTGTGGAATCTGAGAACAGATATTTCGGATCCCTTTGAAGACTATAGGGCCAAAGGAAATATCCTCCGATAACAAAGAGAAAGACGCTTTCTGAGAAACTTCATTGTGTTCTGTGAAATCATCTCTCAAAGTTACAGCTGTCCCCTCAACCAGCCTTTCGCTAAGACAGTTCTTGTGGAATTGGCAAACGATATTTGTAAGCCCATAGAGGGCTATGGTGAAAAAGGAAATATCCTCAGATGAAATCTGAAAAGAAGCTTTCTGAGAAACTGCTTAGTGTTCTGTTAATTCACCTCACAGATTTACATCTGTATTTCGTGGATCTCTTTGCTAGCCTTATTTCTGTACAATCTGAGAACAGATATTTCGGATCCCTTTGAAGACTATAGGGCCAAAGGAAATATCCTCCGATAACAAAGAGAAAGAAGCTTTCTGAGAAACTTCTTTGTGTTCTGTGAAATCTTCTCACAGAGTTACAGCTATCCCCTCAAGGAGCCTTTCGCTAAGACAGTTCATGTGGAATTGGCAAAGTGATATTTGGAGGCCCATAGAGGGCTATGGTGAAAAAGGAAATATCCCCAGAAGAAATCTGGAAAGAAGCTTTCTGAGAAACTGCTTAGTGTTCTGTTAATTCATCTCACAGAGTTTCATCTGTATTTCGTGGATGTCTTTGCTAGCCTTATTTCTGTGGAATCTGAGAACAGATATTTCGGATCCCTATGAAGACTATAGGGCCAAAGGAAATATCCTCCGATAACAAAGAGAAAGAAGCTTTCTGAGAAACTTCGTTGTGTTCTGTGAAATCATCTCGCAGAGTTACAGCTTTCCCCTCAAGGAGCCTTTCGCTAAGACAGTTCTTGTGGAATTGGTAAAGTGATATCTGGAAGCCCTTAGAGGGCTATGGTGAAAAAGGAAATATCCTCAGATGAAATCTGGAAAGAAGCTTTCTGAGAAACTGCTTAGTGTTCTGTTAATTCACCTCACAGAGTTATATCTGTATTTCGTGGATCTCTTTGCTAGCCTTATTTCTGTAGAATCTGAGAACAGATATTTCGGATCCCTTTGAAGACTAAGGGCCAAAGAAATATCCTCCGATAACAAAGAGAAAGAAGCTTTCTGAGAAACTTCGTTGTGTTCTGTGAAATCATCTCACAGAGTTTCAGCTTTCCCGTCCAGGAGCCCTTCGCTAAGACAGTTCTTGTGGAATTGGCAAAGTGATATCTGGAAGCCCATAGAGGGCTATGGTGAAAAAGGAAATATCCTCAGATGAAATCTGGAAAGAAGCTTTCTGAGAAACTGCTTAGTGTAACGTTAATTCATCTCACAGAGTTACATCTGTATTTCGTGGATCTCTTTGCTAGCCTTATTTCTGTGGAATCTGAGAACAGATATTTCGGATCCCTGTGAAGAGTATAGGGCCAAAGGAAATATCCTCCGATAACAAAGAGAAAGAAGCTTTCTGAGAAACTTCGTTGTGTTCTGTGAAATCATCTCACAGAGTTACAGCTTTCCCCTCAAGGAGCCTTTCGCTAAGACAGTTCTTGTGGAATTGGTAAAGTGATATCTGGAAGCCCATAGAGGGCTATGGTGAAAAAGGAAATATCCTCAGATGAAATCTGGAAAGAAGCTTTCTGAGAAACTGCTTAGTGTTCTGTTAATTCACCTTACAGAGTTACATCTGTATTTCGTGGATCTCTTTGCTAGCCTTATTTCTGTAGAATCTGAGAACAGATATTTCGGATCCCTTTGAAGACTATAGGGCCAAAGGAAATATCCTCCGATAACAAAGAGAAAGAAGCTTTCTGAGAAACTTTGTTGTGTTCTGTGAAATCATCTCACAGAGTTACAGCTTTCCCCTCAAGGAGCCTTTCGCTAAGACAGTTCTTGTGGAATTGGCAAAGTGATATCTGGAAGCTCATAGAGGGCTATGGTGAAAAAGGAAATATCCTCAGATGAAATCTGGAAAGAAGCTTTCTGAGAAACTGCTTAGTGTTCTGTTAATTCAACTCACAGAGTTACATCTGTATTTCGTGGATCTCTTTGCTAGCCTTATTTCTGTAGATTCTGAGAACAGATATTTCGGATCCCTTTGAAGACTATAGGGCCAAAGGAAATATTCTCCGATAACAAAGAGAAAGAAGCTTTCTGAGAAACTACTTTGTGTTCTGTGAAATCATTTCACAGAGTTACAGCTTTCCCCTCAAGGAGCCTTTCGCTACGACAGTTCATGTGGAATTGGCAAAGTGATATCTGGAAGCATATAGAGGGCTATGGTGAAAAAGGAAATATCCTCAGATGAAATCTGGAAAGAAGCTTTCTGAGAAACTGCTTAGTGTTCTGTTAATTCAACTCACAGAGTTACATCTGTATTTCGTGGATCTCTTTGCTAGCCTTATTTCTGTTAGAATCAGAGAAGAGATATTTCGGATCCCTTTGAAGTCTAAGGGGCAAAGAAATATCCTCCTTTAACAAAGAGAAAGAAGCTTTCTGAGAAATTTCGTTGTGTTCTGTGAAATCATCTGACAGAGTTTCAGCTTTCCCCTCAAGGAGCCTTTCGCTAAGCCAGTTCTTGTGGAATTGGCAAAGTGATATCTGGAAGCTCATAGAGGGCTACGGTGAAAAAGGAAATGTCCTCAGATGAAATCTGGAAAGAAGCTTTCTGAGAAACTGCTTAGTGTTCCGTTAATTCATCTCACAGAGTTACATCTGTATTTCGTGGATCTCTTTGCTAGCCTTATTTCTCTGGAATCTGAGAACAGATATTTCGGATCCCTGTGAAGACTATAGGGCCAAAGGAAATATCCTCCGATAACAAAGAGAAAGAAGCTTACTGAGAAACTTCGTTGTGTTCTGTGAAATCATCTCACAGAGTTACAGCTTTCCCCTCAAGGAGCCTTTCGCTAAGACAGTTCTTGTGGAATTGGCAAAGTGATATCTGGAAGCCCATAGAGGGCTATGGTGAAAAAGGAAATATCCTCAGATGAAATCTGGAAAGAAGCTTTCTGAGAAACTGCTTAGTGTTCTGTTAATTCAACTCACAGAGTTACATCTGTATTTCGTGGATCTCTTTGCTAGCCTTATTTCTGTAGAATCTGAGAACAGATATTTCGGATCCCTTTGAAGTCTAAGGGGCAAAGAAATATCCTCCGATAACAAAGAGAAAGAAGCTTTCTGAGAAACTTCGTTGTGTTCTGTGAAATCATCTCACAGAGTTACAGCTTTTCCCTCCAGGAGCCTTTCGCTAAGACAGTTCTTGTTGAATTGGCAAAGTGATATTTGGAAGCCCATAGAGGGCTATGGTGAAAAAAGAAATATCCTCAGATGAAATCTGGAAAGAAGCTTTCTGAGAAACTGCTTAGTGTTCTGTTAATTCACCTCACAGAGTTACATCTGTATTTCGTGGATCTCTTTGCTAGCCTTATTTCTGTAGAATCTGAGAACAGATATTTCGGATCCCTTTGAAGACTATAGGGCCAAAGGAAGTATCCTCAGATAACAAAGAGAAAGAAGCTTTCTGAGAAACTTCGTTGTGTTCTGTGAAATCATCTCACAGAGTTACAGCTTTCGCCTCCAGGAGCCTTTCGCTAAGACAGTTCTTGTGGAATTTGCAAAGTGATATCTGGAAGCCCATAGAGGGCTATGGTGAAAAAGGAAATATCCTCAGATGAAATCTGGAAAGAAGCTTTCTGAGAAACTGCGTAGTGTTCCGCTAATTCACCTCACAGAGTTACGTCGGTATTTCGTGGATCTCTTTGCTACCCTTATTTCTGTGGAATCTGAAAACAGATATTTCGGATCCCTTTGAAGACTATAGGGCCAAAGGAAATATCCTCCGATAACAAAGAGAAAGAAGCTTTCTGACAAACTTCGTTGTGTTCTGTGAAATCATCTCACAGAGTTACAGCTTTCCCCTCAAGGAGCCTTTCGCTAAGACAGTTCTTGTGGAATTGGCAAAGTGATATTTGGAAGCCCTTAGAGGGCTATGGTGAAAAAGGAAATATCCTCAGATGAAATCTGAAAAGAAGCTTTCTGAGAAACTGCTTAGTGTTCTGTTAATTCACCTCACAGAGTTACATCTGTATTTCGTGGATCTTTTTGCTAGCCTTCTTTCTGTAGAATCTGAGAACAGATATTTCGGATCCCTTTGAAGACTACAGGGCCAAAGGAAATATCCTCCGATAACAAAGAGAAAGAAGCTTTCTGAGAAACTTCTTTGTGTTCTGTGAAATCTTCTCACAGAGTTACAGCTTTCCCCTCAAGGAGCCTTTCGCTAAGACAGTTCATGTGGAATTCGCAAAGTGATATTTGGAAGCCCATAGAGGGCTATGGTGAAAAAGGAAATATCCTCAGAAGAAATCTGGAAAGAAGCTTTCTGAGAAACTGCTTAGTGTTCTGTTAATTCAACTCACAGAGTTACATCTCTATTTCGTGGATCTCTTTGCTAGCCTTATTTCTGTGGAATCTGAGAACAGATATTTCGGATCCCTTTGAAGACTATAGGGCCAAAGGAAATATCCTCCGATAACAAAGAGAAAGAAGCTTTCTGAGAAACTTCTTTGTGTTCTGTGAAATCAACTCACAGAGTTACAGCTTTCCCCTCAAGGAGCCTTTCGCTAAGACAGTTCATGTGGAATTGGCAAAGTGATATTTGGAAGCCCATAGAGGGCTATGGTGAAAAAGGAAATATCCTCAGATGAAATCTTGAAAGAAGCTTTCTGAGAAACTGCTTAGTGTTCTGTTAATTCATCTCACAGAGTTACATATGTATTTCGTGGATCTCTCTGCTAGCCTTATTTCTGTAGAATCTGAGAACAGATATTTCGGATCCCTTTGAAGACTAAGGGCCAAAGAAATATCCTCCGATAACAAAGAGAAAGAAGCTTTCTGAGAAACTTCGTTGTGTTTTGTGAAATCATCTCAGAGAGTTGCAGCTTTCCCCTCAAGGAGCCTTTCGCTAAGACAGTTCTTGTGGAATTGGCAAAGTGATATCTGGAAGCCCATAGAGGGCTATGGTGAAAAAGGAAATATCCTCAGATGAAATCTGGAAAGAAGCTTTCTGAGAAACTGCTTAGTGTTCTGTTAATTCAACTCACAGAGTTACATCTGTATTTCGTGGATCTCTTTGCTAGCCTTATTTCTGTAGAATCTGAGAACAGATATTTCGGATCCCTTTGAAGACTATAGGGCCACAGGAAATATCCTCCGATAACAAAGAGAAAGAAGCTTTCTGAGAAACTTCGTTGTGTTCTGTGAAATCTTCTCACAGAGTTACAGCTTTCCCCTCAAGGAGCCTTTCGCTAAGACAGTTCATGTGGAATTGGCAAAGTGATATTTGGAAGCCCATAGAGGGCTATGGTGAAAAAGGAAATATCCTCAGAAGAAATCTGGAAAGAAGCTTTCTGAGAAACTGCTTAGTTTTCTGTTAATTCAACTCACAGAGTTACATCTCTATTTCGTGGATCTCTTTGCTAGCCTTATTTCTGTGGAATCTGAGAACAGATATTTCGGATCCCTTTGAAGACTATAGGGCCACAGGAAATATCCTCCGATAACAAAGAGAAAGACGCTTTCTGAGAAACCTCGTTGTGTTCTGTGAAATCATCTCTCAGAGTTACAGCTTTCCCCTCACGGAGCCTTTCGCTAAGACAGTTCTTGTGGAATTGGCAAAGTGATATTTGGAAGCCCATAGAGGGCTATGGTGAAAAAGGAAATATCCTCAGATGAAATCTGGAAAGAAGCTTTCTGAGAAACTGCTTAGTGTTCTGTTAATTCATCTCACAGAGTAACATCTGTATTTCGTGGATCTCCTTCCTAGCCTTATTTCTGTGGAATCTGAGAACAGATATTTCGGATCCCTTTGAAGACTATAGGGCCAAAGGAAATATCCTCCGATAACAAAGAGAAAGACGCTTTCTGAGAAACTTCGTTGTGTACTGTGAAATCATCTCTCAGAGTTACAGCTGTCCCCTCAAGCAGCCTTTCTCTAAGACAGTTCTTGTGGAATTGGCAAAGTGATATTTGGAAGCCCATAGAGGGCTATGTTGAAAAAGGAAATATCCTCAGATGAAATCTGGAAAGAAGCTTTCTGAGAAACTGCTTAGTGTTCTGTTAATTCATCTCACAGAGTAACATCTGTATTTCGTGGATCTCCTTGCTAGCCTTATTTCTGTGGAATCTGAGAACAGATATTTCGGATCCCTTTGAAGACTATAGGGCCAAAGGAAATATCCTCCGATAACAAAGAGAAAGAAGTTTTCTGAGAAACTTCGTTGTGTTCTGTGAAATCATCTCACAGAGTTACAGCTTTCCCCTCAAGGAGCCTTTCGCTAAGACAGTTCTTGTGGAATTGGCAAAGTGATATTTGGAAGCCCATAGAGGGCTATGGTGAAAAAGGAAATATCCTCAGATGAAATCTGGAAAGAAGCTTTCTGAGAAACTGCTTAGTGTTCTGTTAATTCACCTCACAGAGTTACATCTGTATTTCGTGGATCACTTTGCTTGCCTTATTTCTGTAGAATCTGAGAACAGATATTTCGGATCCCTTTGAAGACTATAGGGCCAAAGGAAATATCCTCCGATAACAAAGAGAAAGACGCTTTCTGAGAAACTTCGTTGTGTACTGTGAAAGCATCTCTCAGAGTTACAGATGTCCCCTCAAGCAGCCTTTCTCTAAGACAGTTCTTGTGGAATTGGCAAAGTGATATTTGGAAGCCCATAGAGGGCTATGTTGAAAAAGGAAATATCCTCAGATGAAATCTGGAAAGAAGCTTTCTGAGAAACTGCTTAGTGTTCTGTTAATTCATCTCACAGAGTAACATCTGTATTTCGTGGATCTCCTTGCTAGCCTTATTTCTGTGGAATCTGAGAACAGATATTTCGGATCCCTTTGAAGACTATAGGGCCAAAGGAAATTTCCTCCGATAACAAAGAGAAAGACGCTTTCTCAGAAACTTCGTTGTGTTCTGTGAAATCATCTCTGAGAGTTACAGGTGTCCCCTCAAGCAGCCTTTCGCTAAGACAGATCTTGTGGAATTGGCAAACGATATTTGTAAGCCTATAGAGGGCTGTGGTGAAAAAGGAAATATGCTCAGATGAAATCTGGAAAGAAGCTTTCTGAGAAACTGCTTAGTGTTCTGTTAATTCATCTCACAGTGTTACATCTGTATTTCGTGGATGTCTTTGCTAGCCTTATTTCTGTGGAATCTGAGAACAGATATTTCGGATCCCTATGAAGACTATAGGGCCAAAGGAAATATCCTCCGATAACAAAGAGAAAGAAGCTTTCTGAGAAACTTCTTTGTGTTCTGTGAAATCATCTCACAGAGTTACAGCTTTCCACTCAAGGAGCCTTTCGCTAAGACAGTTCTTGTGGAATTGGCAAAGTGATATCTGGAAGCCCATAGAGGGCTATGGTGAAAAAGGAAATATCCTCAGATGAAATCTGGAAAGAAGCTTTCTGAGAAACTGCTTAGTGTTCCGTTAATTCATCTCACAGAGTTACATCTGTATTTCGTGGATCTCTTTGCTAGCCTTATTTCTGTGGAATCTGAGAACAGATATTTCGGATCCCTATGAAGACTATAGGGCCAAAGGAAATATCCTCCGATAACAAAGAGAAAGAAGCTTTCTGAGAAACTTCGTTGTGTTCTGTGAAATCATCTCACAGAGTTACAGCTTTCCCCTCAAGGAGCCTTTCGCTAAGACAGTTCTTGTGGAATTGGCAAAGTGATATTTGGAAGCCCACAGAGGGCTATGGTGAAAAAAGAAATATCCTCAGATGAAATCTGGAAAGAAGCTTTCTGAGAAACTGCTTAGTGTTCTGTTAATTCACCTCACAGAGTTACATCTGTATTTCGTGGCTCTCTTTGCTAGCCTTATTTCTGTAGAATCTGAGAACAGATATTTCGGATCCCTTTGAAGACTATAGAGCCAAAGGAAATATCCTCCGATAACAAAGAGAAAGAAGCTTTCTGAGAAACTTCTTTGTGTTCTGTGAAATCATCTCACAGAGTTACAGCTTTCCCATCAAGAAGCATTTTGTTAAGACAGTTCATGTGGAATTGGCAAAGTGATATTTGGAAGCCCATAGAGGGCTATGGCGAAAAAGGAAATATCCTCAGATGAAATCTGGAAAGAAGCTTTCTGAGAAACTGCTTAGTGTTCTGTTAATTCAACTCACAGGGTTACATCTGTATTTCGTGGATCTCTTTGCTAGCCTTAATTCTGTAGAATCTGAGAACAGATATTTCAGATCCCTTTGAAGACTAAGGGCCAAAGAAATATCCTCCGATAACAAAGAGAAAGAAGCTTTCTGAGAAACTTCGTTGTGTTCTGTGAAATCATCTCACAGAGTTACAGCTTTCCCCTCAAGGAGCCTTTCTCTAAGACTGTTCTTCTGGAATTGGCAAAGTGATATTTGGAAGCCTATGGAGGGCTATGGTGAAAGAGGAAATATCCTCAGATGAAATCTGGAAAGAAGCTTTCTGAGAAACTGCTTAGTGTTCTGTTAATTCATCTCACAGAGTAACATCTGTATTTCGTGGATCTCCTTGCTAGCCTTATTTCTGTGGAATCTGAGAACAGATATTTCGGATCCCTTTGAAGACTATAGGGCCAAAGGAAATATCCTCCGATAACAAAGAGAAAGACGCTTTCTGAGAAACTTCGTTGTGTTCTGTGAAATCATCTCTCAGTGTTACAGCTGTCCCCTCAAGCAGCCTTTCGCTAAGACAGTTCTTGTGGAATTGGCAAAGTGATATTTGTAAGCCCATAGAGGGCTATGGTGAAAAAGGAAATATGCTCAGATGAAATCTGGAAAGAAGCTTTCTGAGAAACTGCTTAGTGTTCTGTTAATTCATCTCACAGAGTTTCATCTGTATTTCGTGGATGTCTTTGCTAGCCTTATTTCTGTGGAATCTGAGAACAGATATTTCGGATCCCTATGAAGACTATAGGGCCAAAGGAAATATCCTCCGATAACAAAGAGAAAGAAGCTTTCTGAGAAACTTCGTTGTGTTCTGTGAAATCATCTCGCAGAGTTACAGCTTTCCCCTCAAGGAGCCTTTCGCTAAGACAGTTCTTGTGGAATTGGTAAAGTGATATCTGGAAGCCCTTAGAGGGCTATGGTGAAAAAGGAAATATCCTCAGATGAAATCTGGAAAGAAGCTTTCTGAGAAACTGCTTAGTGTTCTGTTAATTCACCTCACAGAGTTATATCTGTATTTCGTGGATCTCTTTGCTAGCCTTATTTCTGTAGAATCTGAGAACAGATATTTCGGATCCCTTTGAAGACTATAGGGCCAAAGGAAATATCCTCCGATAACAAAGAGAAAGAAGTTTTCTGAGAAACTTCGTTGTGTTCTGTGAAATCATCTCACAGAGTTACAGCTTTCCCCTCAAGGAGCCTTTCGCTAAGACAGTTCTGTGGAATTGGCAAAGTGATATTTGGAAGCCCATAGAGGGCTATGGTGAAAAAGGAAATATCCTCAGATGAAATCTGGAAAGAAGCTTTCTGAGAAACTGCTTAGTGTTCTGTTAATTCATCTCACAGAGTTACATCTGTATTTCGTGGATCTCTTTGCTAGCCTTATGTCTGTGGAATCTGAGAACAGATATTTCGGATCCCTTTGAAGACTATAGGGCAAAATGAAATATCCTCCGATAACAAAGAGAAAGAAGCTTTCTGAGAAACTTCGTTGTGTTCTGTGAAATCATCTCACAGAGTTACAGCTTTCCCCTCAAGGAGCCTTTTGCTAAGACAGTTCTTGTGGAATTGGCAATGTGATATTTGGAAGCCCATAGAGGGCTATGGTGAAAAAGGAAATATCCTCAGATGAAATCAGGAAAGAAGCTTTCTGAGAAACTGCTGAGTGTTCTGTTAATTCATTTCACAGAGTAACATCTGTATTTCGTGGATCTCCTTGCTAGCCTTATTTCTGTTGAATCTGAGAACAGATATTTCGGATCCTTTTGAAGACTATAGGGCCAAAGGAAATATCCTCCGATAACAAAGAGAAAGACGCTTTCTGAGAAACTTCGTTGTGTTCTGTGAAATCATCTCTCAGTGTTACAGCTGTCCCCTGAAGCTGCCTTTCGCTAAGACAGTTCCTGTGGAATTGGCAAAGTGATATTTGTAAGCCCATAGAGGGCTATGGTGAAAAAGGAAATATGCTCAGATGAAATCTGGAAAGAAGCTTTCTGAGAAACTGCTTAGTGTTCTGTTAATTCATCTCACAGAGTTTCATCTGTATTTCGTGGATGTCTTTGTTAGCCTTATTTCTGTGGAATCTGAGAACAGATATTTCGGATCCCTATGAAGACTATAGGGCCAAAGGAAATATCCTCCGATAACAAAGAGAAAGAAGCTTTCTGAGAAACTTCTTTGTGTTCTGTGAAATCATCTCACAGAGTTACAGCTTTCCCATCAAGGAGCCTTTTGCTAAGACAGTTCATGTGGAATTGGCAAAGTGATATTTGGAAGCCCATAGAGGGCTATGGTGAAAAAGGAAATATCCTCAGAAGAAATCTGGAAAGAAGCTTTCTGAGAAACTGCTTAGTGTTCTGTTAATTCATCTCACAGTGTCACATCTGTATTTCGTGAATCTCTTTGCTAGCCTTATTTCTGTTGAATCTGAGAACAGATATTTCGGATCCCTTGGAACAGTATAGGGCCAAAGGAAATAACCTCCGATAACAAAGAGAAAGAAGCTTTCTGAGAAACATCGTTGTGTTCTGTGAAATAATCTCACAGAGTTACAGCTTTCCCCTCAAGGAGCGTTTCGCTAAGACAGTTGTTGTGGAATTGGCAAACGATATTTGTAAGCCCATAGAGGGCTATGGTGAAAAAGGAAATATTCTCAGATGAAATCTGGAAAGAAGCTTTCTGAGAAACTGCTTAGTGTTCTGCTAATTCAACTCACAGAGTTACATCTGTATTTCGTGGATCTCTTTGCTAGCCTTATTTCTGTAGAATCTGAGAACAGATATTTCAGATCCCTTTGAAGACTAAGGGCCAAAGAAATATCCTCCGATAACAAAGAGAAAGAAGCTTTCTGAGAAACTTCGTTGTGTTCTGTGAAATCATCTCACAGAGTTACAGCTTTCCCCTCAAGGAGCCTTTCTCTAAGACTGTTCTTCTGGAATTGGCAAAGTGATATTTGGAAGCCTATGGAGGGCTATGGTGAAAGAGGAAATATCCTCAGATGAAATCTGGAAAGAAGCTTTCTGAGAAACTGCTTAGTGTTCTGTTAATTCATCTCACAGAGTAACATCTGTATTTCGTGGATCTCCTTGCTAGCCTTATTTCTGTGGAATCTGAGAACAGATATTTCGGATCCCTTTGAAGACTATAGGGCCAAAGGAAATATCCTCCGATAACAAAGAGAAAGACGCTTTCTGAGAAACTTCGTTGTGTTCTGTGAAATCATCTCTCAGTGTTACAGCTGTCCCCTCAAGCAGCCTTTCGCTAAGACAGTTCTTGTGGAATTGGCAAAGGGATATTTGTAAGCCCATAGAGGGCTATGGTGAAAAAGGAAATATGCTCAGATGAAATCTGGAAAGAAGCTTTCTGAGAAACTACTTAGTGTTCTGTTAATTCATCTCACAGAGTTTCATCTGTATTTCGTGGATGTCTTCGTTAGCCTTATTTCTGTGGAATCAGAGAACAGATATTTCGGATCCCTATGAAGACTATAGGGCCAAAGGAAATATCCTCCGATAACAAAGAGAAAGAAGCTTTCTGAGAAACTTCGTTGTGTTCTGTGAAATCATCTCACAGAGTTACAGCTTTCCCCTCAAGGAGCCTTTCGCTAAGACAGTTCTTGTGGAATTGGTAAAGTGATATCTGGAAGCCCTTAGAGGGCTATGGTGAAAAAGGAAATATCCTCAGATGAAATCTGGAAAGAAGCTTTCTGAGAAACTGCTTAGTGTTCTGTTAATTCATCTCACAGAGTAACATCTGTATTTCGTGGATCTCCTTGCTAGCCTTATTTCTGTGGAATCTGAGAACAGATATTTCGGATCCCTTTGAAGACTATAGGGCCAAAGGAAATATCCTCCGATAACAAAGAGAAAGACGCTTTCTGAGAAACTTCGTTGTGTTCTGTGAAATCATCTCTCAGTGTTACAGCTGTCCCCTCAAGCAGCCTTTCGCTAAGACAGTTCTTGTGGAATTGGCAAAGTGATATTTGTAAGCCCATAGAGGGCTATGGTGAAAAAGGAAATATGCTCAGATGAAATCTGGAAAGAAGCTTTCTGAGAAACTGCTTAGTGTTCTGTTAATTCATCTCACAGAGTTTCATCTGTATTTCGTGGATGTCTTTGCTAGCCTTATTTCTGTGGAATCTGAGAACAGATATTTCGGATCCCTATGAAGACTATAGGGCCAAAGGAAATATCCTCCGATAACAAAGAGAAAGAAGCTTTCTGAGAAACTTCGTTGTGTTCTGTGAAATCATCTCGCAGAGTTACAGCTTTCCCCTCAAGGAGCCTTTCGCTAAGACAGTTCTTGTGGAATTGGTAAAGTGATATCTGGAAGCCCTTAGAGGGCTATGGTGAAAAAGGAAATATCCTCAGATGAAATCTGGAAAGAAGCTTTCTGAGAAACTGCTTAGTGTTCTGTTAATTCACCTCACAGAGTTATATCTGTATTTCGTGGATCTCTTTGCTAGCCTTATTTCTGTAGAATCTGAGAACAGATATTTCGGATCCCTTTGAAGACTAAGGGCCAAAGAAATATCCTCCGATAACAAAGAGAAAGAAGCTTTCTGAGAAACTTCGTTGTGTTCTGTGAAATCATCTCACAGAGTTTCAGCTTTCCCGTCCAGGAGCCCTTCGCTAAGACAGTTCTTGTGGAATTGGCAAAGTGATATCTGGAAGCCCATAGAGGGCTATGGTGAAAAAGGAAATATCCTCAGATGAAATCTGGAAAGAAGCTTTCTGAGAAACTGCTTAGTGTAACGTTAATTCATCTCACAGAGTTACATCTGTATTTCGTGGATCTCTTTGCTAGCCTTATTTCTGTGGAATCTGAGAACAGATATTTCGGATCCCTGTGAAGAGTATAGGGCCAAAGGAAATATCCTCCGATAACAAAGAGAAAGAAGCTTTCTGAGAAACTTCGTTGTGTTCTGTGAAATCATCTCACAGAGTTACAGCTTTCCCCTCAAGGAGCCTTTCGCTAAGACAGTTCTTGTGGAATTGGTAAAGTGATATCTGGAAGCCCATAGAGGGCTATGGTGAAAAAGGAAATATCCTCAGATGAAATCTGGAAAGAAGCTTTCTGAGAAACTGCTTAGTGTTCTGTTAATTCACCTTACAGAGTTACATCTGTATTTCGTGGATCTCTTTGCTAGCCTTATTTCTGTAGAATCTGAGAACAGATATTTCGGATCCCTTTGAAGACTATAGGGCCAAAGGAAATATCCTCCGATAACAAAGAGAAAGAAGCTTTCTGAGAAACTTTGTTGTGTTCTGTGAAATCATCTCACAGAGTTACAGCTTTCCCCTCAAGGAGCCTTTCGCTAAGACAGTTCTTGTGGAATTGGCAAAGTGATATCTGGAAGCTCATAGAGGGCTATGGTGAAAAAGGAAATATCCTCAGATGAAATCTGGAAAGAAGCTTTCTGAGAAACTGCTTAGTGTTCTGTTAATTCAACTCACAGAGTTACATCTGTATTTCGTGGATCTCTTTGCTAGCCTTATTTCTGTAGATTCTGAGAACAGATATTTCGGATCCCTTTGAAGACTATAGGGCCAAAGGAAATATTCTCCGATAACAAAGAGAAAGAAGCTTTCTGAGAAACTACTTTGTGTTCTGTGAAATCATTTCACAGAGTTACAGCTTTCCCCTCAAGGAGCCTTTCGCTACGACAGTTCATGTGGAATTGGCAAAGTGATATCTGGAAGCATATAGAGGGCTATGGTGAAAAAGGAAATATCCTCAGATGAAATCTGGAAAGAAGCTTTCTGAGAAACTGCTTAGTGTTCTGTTAATTCAACTCACAGAGTTACATCTGTATTTCGTGGATCTCTTTGCTAGCCTTATTTCTGTTAGAATCAGAGAAGAGATATTTCGGATCCCTTTGAAGTCTAAGGGGCAAAGAAATATCCTCCTTTAACAAAGAGAAAGAAGCTTTCTGAGAAATTTCGTTGTGTTCTGTGAAATCATCTGACAGAGTTTCAGCTTTCCCCTCAAGGAGCCTTTCGCTAAGCCAGTTCTTGTGGAATTGGCAAAGTGATATCTGGAAGCTCATAGAGGGCTACGGTGAAAAAGGAAATGTCCTCAGATGAAATCTGGAAAGAAGCTTTCTGAGAAACTGCTTAGTGTTCCGTTAATTCATCTCACAGAGTTACATCTGTATTTCGTGGATCTCTTTGCTAGCCTTATTTCTCTGGAATCTGAGAACAGATATTTCGGATCCCTGTGAAGACTATAGGGCCAAAGGAAATATCCTCCGATAACAAAGAGAAAGAAGCTTACTGAGAAACTTCGTTGTGTTCTGTGAAATCATCTCACAGAGTTACAGCTTTCCCCTCAAGGAGCCTTTCGCTAAGACAGTTCTTGTGGAATTGGCAAAGTGATATCTGGAAGCCCATAGAGGGCTATGGTGAAAAAGGAAATATCCTCAGATGAAATCTGGAAAGAAGCTTTCTGAGAAACTGCTTAGTGTTCTGTTAATTCAACTCACAGAGTTACATCTGTATTTCGTGGATCTCTTTGCTAGCCTTATTTCTGTAGAATCTGAGAACAGATATTTCGGATCCCTTTGAAGTCTAAGGGGCAAAGAAATATCCTCCGATAACAAAGAGAAAGAAGCTTTCTGAGAAACTTCGTTGTGTTCTGTGAAATCATCTCACAGAGTTACAGCTTTTCCCTCCAGGAGCCTTTCGCTAAGACAGTTCTTGTTGAATTGGCAAAGTGATATTTGGAAGCCCATAGAGGGCTATGGTGAAAAAAGAAATATCCTCAGATGAAATCTGGAAAGAAGCTTTCTGAGAAACTGCTTAGTGTTCTGTTAATTCACCTCACAGAGTTACATCTGTATTTCGTGGATCTCTTTGCTAGCCTTATTTCTGTAGAATCTGAGAACAGATATTTCGGATCCCTTTGAAGACTATAGGGCCAAAGGAAGTATCCTCAGATAACAAAGAGAAAGAAGCTTTCTGAGAAACTTCGTTGTGTTCTGTGAAATCATCTCACAGAGTTACAGCTTTCGCCTCCAGGAGCCTTTCGCTAAGACAGTTCTTGTGGAATTTGCAAAGTGATATCTGGAAGCCCATAGAGGGCTATGGTGAAAAAGGAAATATCCTCAGATGAAATCTGGAAAGAAGCTTTCTGAGAAACTGCGTAGTGTTCCGCTAATTCACCTCACAGAGTTACGTCGGTATTTCGTGGATCTCTTTGCTACCCTTATTTCTGTGGAATCTGAAAACAGATATTTCGGATCCCTTTGAAGACTATAGGGCCAAAGGAAATATCCTCCGATAACAAAGAGAAAGAAGCTTTCTGACAAACTTCGTTGTGTTCTGTGAAATCATCTCACAGAGTTACAGCTTTCCCCTCAAGGAGCCTTTCGCTAAGACAGTTCTTGTGGAATTGGCAAAGTGATATTTGGAAGCCCTTAGAGGGCTATGGTGAAAAAGGAAATATCCTCAGATGAAATCTGAAAAGAAGCTTTCTGAGAAACTGCTTAGTGTTCTGTTAATTCACCTCACAGAGTTACATCTGTATTTCGTGGATCTTTTTGCTAGCCTTCTTTCTGTAGAATCTGAGAACAGATATTTCGGATCCCTTTGAAGACTACAGGGCCAAAGGAAATATCCTCCGATAACAAAGAGAAAGAAGCTTTCTGAGAAACTTCTTTGTGTTCTGTGAAATCTTCTCACAGAGTTACAGCTTTCCCCTCAAGGAGCCTTTCGCTAAGACAGTTCATGTGGAATTCGCAAAGTGATATTTGGAAGCCCATAGAGGGCTATGGTGAAAAAGGAAATATCCTCAGAAGAAATCTGGAAAGAAGCTTTCTGAGAAACTGCTTAGTGTTCTGTTAATTCAACTCACAGAGTTACATCTCTATTTCGTGGATCTCTTTGCTAGCCTTATTTCTGTGGAATCTGAGAACAGATATTTCGGATCCCTTTGAAGACTATAGGGCCAAAGGAAATATCCTCCGATAACAAAGAGAAAGAAGCTTTCTGAGAAACTTCTTTGTGTTCTGTGAAATCAACTCACAGAGTTACAGCTTTCCCCTCAAGGAGCCTTTCGCTAAGACAGTTCATGTGGAATTGGCAAAGTGATATTTGGAAGCCCATAGAGGGCTATGGTGAAAAAGGAAATATCCTCAGATGAAATCTTGAAAGAAGCTTTCTGAGAAACTGCTTAGTGTTCTGTTAATTCATCTCACAGAGTTACATATGTATTTCGTGGATCTCTCTGCTAGCCTTATTTCTGTAGAATCTGAGAACAGATATTTCGGATCCCTTTGAAGACTAAGGGCCAAAGAAATATCCTCCGATAACAAAGAGAAAGAAGCTTTCTGAGAAACTTCGTTGTGTTTTGTGAAATCATCTCAGAGAGTTGCAGCTTTCCCCTCAAGGAGCCTTTCGCTAAGACAGTTCTTGTGGAATTGGCAAAGTGATATCTGGAAGCCCATAGAGGGCTATGGTGAAAAAGGAAATATCCTCAGATGAAATCTGGAAAGAAGCTTTCTGAGAAACTGCTTAGTGTTCTGTTAATTCAACTCACAGAGTTACATCTGTATTTCGTGGATCTCTTTGCTAGCCTTATTTCTGTAGAATCTGAGAACAGATATTTCGGATCCCTTTGAAGACTAAGGGCCAAAGAAATATCCTCCGATAACAAAGAGAAAGAAGCTTTCTGAGAAACTTCGTTGTGTTCTGTGAAATCATCTCACAGAGTTTCAGCTTTCCCCTCCAGGAGCCCTTCGCTAAGACAGTTCTTGTGGAATTGGCAAAGTGATATCTGGAAGCCCATAGAGGGCTATGGTGAAAAAGGAAATATCCTCAGATGAAATCTGGAAAGAAGCTTTCTGAGATCTGCTTAGTGTTCTGTTAATTCACCTCACAGAGTTACATCTGTATTTCGTGGATCTCTTTGCTAGCCTTATTTCTGTAGAATCTGAGAACAGATATTTCGGATCCCTTTGAAGACTATAGGGCCAAAGGAAATATCCTCCGATAACAAAGAGAAAGAAGCTTTCTGAGAAACTTTGTTGTGTTCTGTGAAATCATCTCACAGAGTTACAGCTTTCCCCTCAAGGAGCCTTTCGCTAAGACAGTTCTTGTGGAATTGACAAAGTGATATTTGGAAGCCCATAGAGGGCTATGGTGAAAAAGGAAATATCCTCAGATGAAATCTGGAAAGAAGCTTTCTGAGAAACTGCTTAGTGTTCTGTTAATTCAACTCACAGAGTTACATCTGTATTTCGTGGATCTCTTTGCTAGCCTTATTTCTGTAGATTCTGAGAACAGATATTTCGGATCCCTTTGAAGACTATAGGGCCAAAGGAAATATCCTCCGATAACAAAGAGAAAGAAGCTTTCTGAGAAACTTCTTTGTGTTCTGTGAAATCATCTCACAGAGTTACAGCTTTCCCCTCAAGGAGCCTTTCGCTAAGACAGTTCTTGTGGAATTGGCAAAGTGATATTTGGAAGCCCATAGAGGGCTATGGTGAAAAAGGAAATATCCTCAGATGAAATCTGGAAAGAAGCTTTCTGAGAAACTGCTTAGTGTTCTGTTAATTCATCTCACAGAGTTACATCTGTATTTCGTGGATCTACTTGCTAGCCTTATTTCTGTGGAATCTGAGAACAGATATTTCGGATCCCTTTGAAGACTATAGGGCCAAAGGAAATATCCTCCGATAACAAAGAGAAAGACGCTTTCTGAGAAACCTCGTTGTGATCTGTGAAATCATCTCTCAGAGTTACAGCTTTCCCCTCACGGAGCCTTTCGCTAAGACAGTTCTTGTGGAATTGGCAAAGTGATATTTGGAAGCCCATAGAGGGCTATGTTGAAAAAGGAAATATCCTCAGATGAAATCTGGAAAGAAGCTTTCTGAGAAACTGCTTAGTGTTCTGTTAATTCATCAAACAGAGTAACATCTGTATTTCGTGGATCTCCTTGCTAGCCTTATTTCTGTGGAATCTGAGAACAGATATTTCGGATCCCTTTGAAGACTATAGGGCCAAAGGAAATATCCTCCGATAACAAAGAGAAAGACGGTTTCTGAGAAACTTCGTTGTGTTCTGTGAAATCATCTCTGAGAGTTACAGCTGTCCCCTCAAGCAGCCTTTCGCTAAGACAGTTGTTGTGGAATTGGCAAACGATATTTGTAAGCCCATAGAGGGCTATGGTGAAAAAGGAAATATGCTCAGATGAAATCTGGAAAGAAGCTTTCTGAGAAACTGCTTAGTGTTCTGCTAATTCAACTCACAGAGTTACATCTGTATTTCGTGGATCTCTTTGCTAGCCTTATTTCTGTAGAATCTGAGAACAGATATTTCGGATCCCTCTGAAGACTATAGGCCCAAAGGAAATATCCTCCGATAACAAAGAGAAAGAAGCTTTCTGAGAAACTTCGTTGTGTTCTGTGAAATCATCTCAGAGAGGTACAGCTTTCCCCTCAAGGAGCCTTTCGCTAAGACAGTTCTTGTGGAATTGGCAAAGTGATATTTGGAAGCCCATAGAGGGCTATGGTGAAAAAGGAAATATCCTCAGATGAAATCTGAAAAGAAGCTTTCTGAGAAACTGCTTAGTGTTCTGTTAATTCATCTCACAGTGTTACATCTGTATTTCGTGGATCTCTTTGCTAGCCTTATTTCTGTAGAATCTGAGAACAGATATTTCGGATCCCTTTGAAGACTATAGGGCCACAGGAAATATCCTCCGATAACAAAGAGAAAGAAGCTTTCTGAGAAACTTCGTTGTGTTCTGTGAAATCTTCTCACAGAGTTACAGCTTTCCCCTCAAGGAGCCTTTCGCTAAGACAGTTCATGTGGAATTGGCAAAGTGATATTTGGAAGCCCATAGAGGGCTATGGTGAAAAAGGAAATATCCTCAGAAGAAATCTGGAAAGAAGCTTTCTGAGAAACTGCTTAGTTTTCTGTTAATTCAACTCACAGAGTTACATCTCTATTTCGTGGATCTCTTTGCTAGCCTTATTTCTGTGGAATCTGAGAACAGATATTTCGGATCCCTTTGAAGACTATAGGGCCACAGGAAATATCCTCCGATAACAAAGAGAAAGACGCTTTCTGAGAAACCTCGTTGTGTTCTGTGAAATCATCTCTCAGAGTTACAGCTTTCCCCTCACGGAGCCTTTCGCTAAGACAGTTCTTGTGGAATTGGCAAAGTGATATTTGGAAGCCCATAGAGGGCTATGGTGAAAAAGGAAATATCCTCAGATGAAATCTGGAAAGAAGCTTTCTGAGAAACTGCTTAGTGTTCTGTTAATTCATCTCACAGAGTAACATCTGTATTTCGTGGATCTCCTTCCTAGCCTTATTTCTGTGGAATCTGAGAACAGATATTTCGGATCCCTTTGAAGACTATAGGGCCAAAGGAAATATCCTCCGATAACAAAGAGAAAGACGCTTTCTGAGAAACTTCGTTGTGTACTGTGAAATCATCTCTCAGAGTTACAGCTGTCCCCTCAAGCAGCCTTTCTCTAAGACAGTTCTTGTGGAATTGGCAAAGTGATATTTGGAAGCCCATAGAGGGCTATGTTGAAAAAGGAAATATCCTCAGATGAAATCTGGAAAGAAGCTTTCTGAGAAACTGCTTAGTGTTCTGTTAATTCATCTCACAGAGTAACATCTGTATTTCGTGGATCTCCTTGCTAGCCTTATTTCTGTGGAATCTGAGAACAGATATTTCGGATCCCTTTGAAGACTATAGGGCCAAAGGAAATATCCTCCGATAACAAAGAGAAAGAAGTTTTCTGAGAAACTTCGTTGTGTTCTGTGAAATCATCTCACAGAGTTACAGCTTTCCCCTCAAGGAGCCTTTCGCTAAGACAGTTCTTGTGGAATTGGCAAAGTGATATTTGGAAGCCCATAGAGGGCTATGGTGAAAAAGGAAATATCCTCAGATGAAATCTGGAAAGAAGCTTTCTGAGAAACTGCTTAGTGTTCTGTTAATTCACCTCACAGAGTTACATCTGTATTTCGTGGATCACTTTGCTTGCCTTATTTCTGTAGAATCTGAGAACAGATATTTCGGATCCCTTTGAAGACTATAGGGCCAAAGGAAATATCCTCCGATAACAAAGAGAAAGACGCTTTCTGAGAAACTTCGTTGTGTACTGTGAAAGCATCTCTCAGAGTTACAGATGTCCCCTCAAGCAGCCTTTCTCTAAGACAGTTCTTGTGGAATTGGCAAAGTGATATTTGGAAGCCCATAGAGGGCTATGTTGAAAAAGGAAATATCCTCAGATGAAATCTGGAAAGAAGCTTTCTGAGAAACTGCTTAGTGTTCTGTTAATTCATCTCACAGAGTAACATCTGTATTTCGTGGATCTCCTTGCTAGCCTTATTTCTGTGGAATCTGAGAACAGATATTTCGGATCCCTTTGAAGACTATAGGGCCAAAGGAAATTTCCTCCGATAACAAAGAGAAAGACGCTTTCTCAGAAACTTCGTTGTGTTCTGTGAAATCATCTCTGAGAGTTACAGGTGTCCCCTCAAGCAGCCTTTCGCTAAGACAGATCTTGTGGAATTGGCAAACGATATTTGTAAGCCTATAGAGGGCTGTGGTGAAAAAGGAAATATGCTCAGATGAAATCTGGAAAGAAGCTTTCTGAGAAACTGCTTAGTGTTCTGTTAATTCATCTCACAGTGTTACATCTGTATTTCGTGGATGTCTTTGCTAGCCTTATTTCTGTGGAATCTGAGAACAGATATTTCGGATCCCTATGAAGACTATAGGGCCAAAGGAAATATCCTCCGATAACAAAGAGAAAGAAGCTTTCTGAGAAACTTCTTTGTGTTCTGTGAAATCATCTCACAGAGTTACAGCTTTCCACTCAAGGAGCCTTTCGCTAAGACAGTTCTTGTGGAATTGGCAAAGTGATATCTGGAAGCCCATAGAGGGCTATGGTGAAAAAGGAAATATCCTCAGATGAAATCTGGAAAGAAGCTTTCTGAGAAACTGCTTAGTGTTCCGTTAATTCATCTCACAGAGTTACATCTGTATTTCGTGGATCTCTTTGCTAGCCTTATTTCTGTGGAATCTGAGAACAGATATTTCGGATCCCTATGAAGACTATAGGGCCAAAGGAAATATCCTCCGATAACAAAGAGAAAGAAGCTTTCTGAGAAACTTCGTTGTGTTCTGTGAAATCATCTCACAGAGTTACAGCTTTCCCCTCAAGGAGCCTTTCGCTAAGACAGTTCTTGTGGAATTGGCAAAGTGATATTTGGAAGCCCACAGAGGGCTATGGTGAAAAAAGAAATATCCTCAGATGAAATCTGGAAAGAAGCTTTCTGAGAAACTGCTTAGTGTTCTGTTAATTCACCTCACAGAGTTACATCTGTATTTCGTGGCTCTCTTTGCTAGCCTTATTTCTGTAGAATCTGAGAACAGATATTTCGGATCCCTTTGAAGACTATAGAGCCAAAGGAAATATCCTCCGATAACAAAGAGAAAGAAGCTTTCTGAGAAACTTCTTTGTGTTCTGTGAAATCATCTCACAGAGTTACAGCTTTCCCATCAAGAAGCATTTTGTTAAGACAGTTCATGTGGAATTGGCAAAGTGATATTTGGAAGCCCATAGAGGGCTATGGCGAAAAAGGAAATATCCTCAGATGAAATCTGGAAAGAAGCTTTCTGAGAAACTGCTTAGTGTTCTGTTAATTCAACTCACAGGGTTACATCTGTATTTCGTGGATCTCTTTGCTAGCCTTAATTCTGTAGAATCTGAGAACAGATATTTCAGATCCCTTTGAAGACTAAGGGCCAAAGAAATATCCTCCGATAACAAAGAGAAAGAAGCTTTCTGAGAAACTTCGTTGTGTTCTGTGAAATCATCTCACAGAGTTACAGCTTTCCCCTCAAGGAGCCTTTCTCTAAGACTGTTCTTCTGGAATTGGCAAAGTGATATTTGGAAGCCTATGGAGGGCTATGGTGAAAGAGGAAATATCCTCAGATGAAATCTGGAAAGAAGCTTTCTGAGAAACTGCTTAGTGTTCTGTTAATTCATCTCACAGAGTAACATCTGTATTTCGTGGATCTCCTTGCTAGCCTTATTTCTGTGGAATCTGAGAACAGATATTTCGGATCCCTTTGAAGACTATAGGGCCAAAGGAAATATCCTCCGATAACAAAGAGAAAGACGCTTTCTGAGAAACTTCGTTGTGTTCTGTGAAATCATCTCTCAGTGTTACAGCTGTCCCCTCAAGCAGCCTTTCGCTAAGACAGTTCTTGTGGAATTGGCAAAGGGATATTTGTAAGCCCATAGAGGGCTATGGTGAAAAAGGAAATATGCTCAGATGAAATCTGGAAAGAAGCTTTCTGAGAAACTACTTAGTGTTCTGTTAATTCATCTCACAGAGTTTCATCTGTATTTCGTGGATGTCTTCGTTAGCCTTATTTCTGTGGAATCAGAGAACAGATATTTCGGATCCCTATGAAGACTATAGGGCCAAAGGAAATATCCTCCGATAACAAAGAGAAAGAAGCTTTCTGAGAAACTTCGTTGTGTTCTGTGAAATCATCTCACAGAGTTACAGCTTTCCCCTCAAGGAGCCTTTCGCTAAGACAGTTCTTGTGGAATTGGTAAAGTGATATCTGGAAGCCCTTAGAGGGCTATGGTGAAAAAGGAAATATCCTCAGATGAAATCTGGAAAGAAGCTTTCTGAGAAACTGCTTAGTGTTCTGTTAATTCATCTCACAGAGTAACATCTGTATTTCGTGGATCTCCTTGCTAGCCTTATTTCTGTGGAATCTGAGAACAGATATTTCGGATCCCTTTGAAGACTATAGGGCCAAAGGAAATATCCTCCGATAACAAAGAGAAAGACGCTTTCTGAGAAACTTCGTTGTGTTCTGTGAAATCATCTCTCAGTGTTACAGCTGTCCCCTCAAGCAGCCTTTCGCTAAGACAGTTCTTGTGGAATTGGCAAAGTGATATTTGTAAGCCCATAGAGGGCTATGGTGAAAAAGGAAATATGCTCAGATGAAATCTGGAAAGAAGCTTTCTGAGAAACTGCTTAGTGTTCTGTTAATTCATCTCACAGAGTTTCATCTGTATTTCGTGGATGTCTTTGCTAGCCTTATTTCTGTGGAATCTGAGAACAGATATTTCGGATCCCTATGAAGACTATAGGGCCAAAGGAAATATCCTCCGATAACAAAGAGAAAGAAGCTTTCTGAGAAACTTCGTTGTGTTCTGTGAAATCATCTCGCAGAGTTACAGCTTTCCCCTCAAGGAGCCTTTCGCTAAGACAGTTCTTGTGGAATTGGTAAAGTGATATCTGGAAGCCCTTAGAGGGCTATGGTGAAAAAGGAAATATCCTCAGATGAAATCTGGAAAGAAGCTTTCTGAGAAACTGCTTAGTGTTCTGTTAATTCACCTCACAGAGTTATATCTGTATTTCGTGGATCTCTTTGCTAGCCTTATTTCTGTAGAATCTGAGAACAGATATTTCGGATCCCTTTGAAGACTATAGGGCCAAAGGAAATATCCTCCGATAACAAAGAGAAAGAAGTTTTCTGAGAAACTTCGTTGTGTTCTGTGAAATCATCTCACAGAGTTACAGCTTTCCCCTCAAGGAGCCTTTCGCTAAGACAGTTCTGTGGAATTGGCAAAGTGATATTTGGAAGCCCATAGAGGGCTATGGTGAAAAAGGAAATATCCTCAGATGAAATCTGGAAAGAAGCTTTCTGAGAAACTGCTTAGTGTTCTGTTAATTCATCTCACAGAGTTACATCTGTATTTCGTGGATCTCTTTGCTAGCCTTATGTCTGTGGAATCTGAGAACAGATATTTCGGATCCCTTTGAAGACTATAGGGCAAAATGAAATATCCTCCGATAACAAAGAGAAAGAAGCTTTCTGAGAAACTTCGTTGTGTTCTGTGAAATCATCTCACAGAGTTACAGCTTTCCCCTCAAGGAGCCTTTTGCTAAGACAGTTCTTGTGGAATTGGCAATGTGATATTTGGAAGCCCATAGAGGGCTATGGTGAAAAAGGAAATATCCTCAGATGAAATCAGGAAAGAAGCTTTCTGAGAAACTGCTGAGTGTTCTGTTAATTCATTTCACAGAGTAACATCTGTATTTCGTGGATCTCCTTGCTAGCCTTATTTCTGTTGAATCTGAGAACAGATATTTCGGATCCTTTTGAAGACTATAGGGCCAAAGGAAATATCCTCCGATAACAAAGAGAAAGACGCTTTCTGAGAAACTTCGTTGTGTTCTGTGAAATCATCTCTCAGTGTTACAGCTGTCCCCTGAAGCTGCCTTTCGCTAAGACAGTTCCTGTGGAATTGGCAAAGTGATATTTGTAAGCCCATAGAGGGCTATGGTGAAAAAGGAAATATGCTCAGATGAAATCTGGAAAGAAGCTTTCTGAGAAACTGCTTAGTGTTCTGTTAATTCATCTCACAGAGTTTCATCTGTATTTCGTGGATGTCTTTGTTAGCCTTATTTCTGTGGAATCTGAGAACAGATATTTCGGATCCCTATGAAGACTATAGGGCCAAAGGAAATATCCTCCGATAACAAAGAGAAAGAAGCTTTCTGAGAAACTTCTTTGTGTTCTGTGAAATCATCTCACAGAGTTACAGCTTTCCCATCAAGGAGCCTTTTGCTAAGACAGTTCATGTGGAATTGGCAAAGTGATATTTGGAAGCCCATAGAGGGCTATGGTGAAAAAGGAAATATCCTCAGAAGAAATCTGGAAAGAAGCTTTCTGAGAAACTGCTTAGTGTTCTGTTAATTCATCTCACAGTGTCACATCTGTATTTCGTGAATCTCTTTGCTAGCCTTATTTCTGTTGAATCTGAGAACAGATATTTCGGATCCCTTGGAACAGTATAGGGCCAAAGGAAATAACCTCCGATAACAAAGAGAAAGAAGCTTTCTGAGAAACATCGTTGTGTTCTGTGAAATAATCTCACAGAGTTACAGCTTTCCCCTCAAGGAGCGTTTCGCTAAGACAGTTGTTGTGGAATTGGCAAACGATATTTGTAAGCCCATAGAGGGCTATGGTGAAAAAGGAAATATTCTCAGATGAAATCTGGAAAGAAGCTTTCTGAGAAACTGCTTAGTGTTCTGCTAATTCAACTCACAGAGTTACATCTGTATTTCGTGGATCTCTTTGCTAGCCTTATTTCTGTAGAATCTGAGAACAGATATTTCGGATCCCTCTGAAGACTATAGGGCCACAGGAAATATCCTCCGATAACAAAGAGAAAGACGCTTTCTGAGAAACCTCGTTGTGTTTTGTGAAATCATCTCTCAGAGTTACAGCTTTCCCCTCACGGAGCCTTTCGCTAAGACAGTTCTTGTGGAATTGGCAAAGTGATATTTGGAAGCCCATAGAGGGCTATGGTGAAAAAGGAAATATCCTCAGATGAAATCTGGAAAGAAGCTTTCTGAGAAACTGCTTAGTGTTCTGTTAATTCATCTCACAGAGTAACATCTGTATTTCGTGGATCTCCTTCCTAGCCTTATTTCTGTGGAATCTGAGAACAGATATTTCGGATCCCTTTGAAGACTATAGGGCCAAAGGAAATATCCTCCGATAACAAAGAGAAAGACGCTTTCTGAGAAACTTCGTTGTGTACTGTGAAATCATCTCTCAGAGTTACAGCTGTCCCCTCAAGCAGCCTTTCTCTAAGACAGTTCTTCTGGAATTGGCAAAGTGATATTTGGAAGCCCATAGAGGGCTATGTTGAAAAAGGAAATATCCTCAGATGAAATCTGGAAAGAAGCTTTCTGAGAAACTGCTTAGTGTTCTGTTAATTCATCTCACAGAGTAACATCTGTATTTCGTGGATCTCCTTCCTAGCCTTATTTCTGTGGAATCTGAGAACAGATATTTCGGATCCCTTTGAAGACTATAGGGCCAAAGGAAATATCCTCCCATAACAAAGAGAAAGAAGCTTTCTGACAAACTTCGTTGTGTTCTGTGAAATCATCTCACAGAGTTACAGCTTTCCCCTCAAGGAGCCTTTCGCTAAGACAGTTCATGTGGAATTGGCAAAGTGATATTTGGAAGCCCATAGAGGTCTATGGTGAAAAAGGAAATATCCTCAGATGAAATCTTGAAAGAAGCTTTCTGAGAAACTGCTTAGTGTTCTGTTAATTCATCTCACAGAGTTACATCTGTATTTCGTGGATCTCTTTGCTAGCCTTATTTCTGTACAATCTGAGAACAGATATTTCGGATCCCTTTGAAGACTAAGGGCCAAAGAAATATCCTCCGATAACAAAGAGAAAGAAGCTTTCTGAGAAACTTCGTTGTGTTCTGTGAAATCATCTCACAGAGTTGCAGCTTTCCCCTCAAGGAGCCTTTCGCTAAGACAGTTCTTGTGGAATTGGCAAAGTGATATCTGGAAGCCCATAGAGGGCTATGTTGAAAAAGGAAATATCCTCAGATGAAATTTGGAAAGAAGCTTTCTGAGAAACTGCTTAGTGTTCTGTTAATTCACCTCAGAGAGTTACATCTGTATTTTGTGGATCTCTTTGCTAGCATTATTTCTGTAGAATCTGAGAACAGATATTTCGGATTCCTTTGAAGACTATAGGGCCAAAGGAAATATCGTCCGATAACAAAGAGAAAGACGCTTTCTGAGAAACTTCTTTGTGTTCTGTGAAATCATCTCTCAGAGTTACAGCTTTCCCCTCAAGGAGCCTATCGCTAAGATAGTTCTGTGGAATTTCCAAAGTGATATTTGGAAGCCCATAGAGGGCTATGGTGAAAAAGGAAATATCCTCAGATGAAATCTGGAAAGAAGCTTTCTGAGAAACTGCTTAGTGTTCTGTTAATTCATCTCACAGAGTTACATCTGTATTTCGTGGATGTCTTTGCTAGCCTTATTTCTGTGGAATCTGAGAACAGATATTTCGGATCCCTATGAAGAAAATAGGGCCAAAGGAAATATCCTCCGATAACAAAGAGAAAGAAGCTTTCTGAGAAACTTCGATGTGTTCTGTGAAATCATCTCACAGAGTTACAGCTTTCCCCTCAAGGAGCCTTTCACTACGACAGTTCTTGTGGAATTGGCAAAGTGATATTGGAAGCCCATAGAGGGCTATGGTGAAAAAGGAAATATCCTCAGATGAAATCTGGAAAGAAGCTTTCTGAGAAACTGCGTAGTGTTCTGTTAATTCATCTCACAGAGTTACATCTGTATTTCATGGATGTCTTTGCTATCCTTATTTCTGTGGAATCTGAGAACAGATATGTCGGATCCCGTTGAAGACTACAGGGAAAAAGGAAATATCCTCCGATAACAAAGAGAAAGAAGCTTTCTGAGAAACTTCGTTGAGTTCTGTGAAATCATCTCACAGAGTTACAGCTTTCCCCTCAAGGAGCCTTTCGCTAAGACAGTTCTTGTGGAATTGGCAAAGTGATATCTGGAAGCCCTTAGAGGGCTATGGTGAAAAAGGAAATATCCTCAGATGAAATCTGGAAAGAAGCTTTCTGAGAAACTGCTTAGTGTTCTGTTAATTCATCTCACAGAGTTACATCTGTATTTCGTGGATCTCTTTGATAGCCTTATTTCTGTGGAATCTGAGAACAGATATTTCGGATCCCTTTGAAGACTATAGGGCCAAAGGAAATATCCACCGGTAACAAAGAGAAAGAAGCTTTCTGAGAACTTCGTTGTGTTCTGTGAAATCATCTCACAGAGTTACAGCTTTCCACTCAAGGAGCCTTTCGCTAAGACAGTTCTTGTGGATTTGGCAAAGTGATATTTGGAAGCCCATAGAGGGCTATGGTGAAAAAGGAAATATCGTCAGATGAAATCTGGAAAGAAGCTTTCTGAGAAACTGCTTAGTGTTCTGTTAATTCAACTCCCAGAGTTACATGTGTATTTCGTGGATCTCTTTGCTAGCCTTATTTCTGTAGAATCTGAGAACAGATATTTCGGATCCCTTTGAAGACTAAGGGCCAAAGAAATATTCTCCGATAACAAAGAGAAAGAAGCTTTCTGAGAAACGTCGTTGTGTTCTGTGAAATCATCTCACAGAGTTGCAGCTTCCCCTCAAGGAGCCTTTCGCTAAGACAGTTCTTGTGGAATTGGCAAAGTGATATCTGGAAGCCCTTAGAGGGCTACGGTGAAAAAGGAAATATCCTCAGATGAAATCTGGAAAGAAGCTTTCTGAGAAACTGCTTAGTGTTCCGTTAATTCATCTCACAGAGTTACATCTGTATTTCGTGGATGTCATTGCTAGCCTTATTTCTGTGGAATCTGAGAACAGATATTTCGGATCCCTTTGAAGACTATAGGGCCAAAGGAAATATCCTCCGATAACAAAGAGAAAGAAGCTTTCTGAGAAACTTCGTTGTGTTCTTTGAAATCATCTCACAGAGTTACAGCTTTCCCCTCAAGGAGCCTTTCGCTAAGACAGTTCTTGTGGAATTGGCAAAGTGATATTTGGAAGCCCATAGAGGGCTACTGTGAAAAAGGAAATATCCTCAGATGAAATCTGGAAAGAAGCTTTCTGAGAAACTGCTTAGTGTTCTGTTAATTCATCTCACAGAGTTACATCTGTATTTCGTGGATCTCTTTGCTAGCCTTATTTCTGTGGAATCTGAGAACAGGTATTTCGGATCCCTTTGAAGACTATAGGGCCACAGGAAATATCCACCGGTAACAAAGACAAAGAAGCTTTCTGAGAAACTTCGTTGTGTTCTGTGAAATCATCTCACAGAGTTACAGCTTTCCCCTCAAGGAGCCTTTCGCTAAGACAGTTCTTGTGGAATTGTCAAAGTGACATTTGGAAGCCCATAGAGGGCTATGGTGAAAAAGGAAATATCCTCAGATGAAATCTGGAAAGAAGCTTTCTGAGAAACTGTTTAGTGTTCTGTTAATTCAACTCACAGAGTTACATGTGTATTTCGTGGATCTCTTTGCTAGCCTTATTTCTGTAGAATCTGAGAACAGATATTTCGGATCCCTTTGAAGACTAAGGGCCAAAGAAATATTCTCCGATAACAAAGAGAAAGAAGCTTTCTGAGAAACTTCTTTGTGTTCTGTGAAATCATCTCACAGAGTTGCAGCTTTCCCCTCAAGGAGCCTTTCGCTAAGACAGTTCTTGTGGAATTGACAAAGTGATATCTGGAAGCCCATAGAGGGCTATGGTGAAAAAGGAAATATCCTCAGATGAAATCTGGAAAGAAGCTTTCTGAGAAACTTCTTAGTGGTCTGTTAATTCATCTCACAGAGTTACGTCTGTATTTCGTGGATCTCCTTGCTAGCCTTATTTCTGTGGAATCTGAGAACAGATATTTCGGATCCCTTTGAAGACTATAGGGCCATAGGAAATATCCTCCGATAACAAAGAGAAAGAAGCTTTCTGAGAAACTTCGTTGTGTTCTGTGAAATCATCTCACAGAGTTACAGCTTTCCCCTCAAGGAGTCTTTCGCTAAGACAGTTCTTGTGGAATTGGCAAAGTGATATTTGGAAGCCCATAGAGGGCTACGGTGAAAAAGGAAATATCCCCAGATGAAATCTGGAAAGAAGCTTTCTGAGAAACTGCTTAGTGTTCTGTTAATTCATCTCACAGAGTTACATCTGTATTTCGTGGATCTCTTTGCTAGCCTTATTTCTGTGGAATCTGAGAACAGATATTTCGGATCCCTTTGAAGACTATAGGGCCAAAGGAAATATCCTCCGATAACAAAGAGAAAGAAGCTTTCTGAGAAACTTCGTTGTGTTCTGTGAAATTATCTCACAGAGTTACAGCTTTCCCCTCAAGCAGCCTTTCGCTAAGACAGTTCTTGTAGAATTCTCAAAGTGATATTTGGAAGCCCATAGAGGGCTACGGTGAAAAAGGAAATATCCTCAGATGAATCTGGAAAGAAGATTTCTGAGAAACTGCTTAGTGTTCTGTTAATTCATCTCACAGAGTTACATGTGTATTTCATGGATGTCTTTGCTAGCCTTATTTCTGTGGAATCTGAGAACAGATATTCGGATCCCTTTGAAGACTATACGGCCACAGGAAATATCCTCCGATAACAAAGAGAAAGAAGCTTTCTGAGACACGTCGTTGTGTTCTGTGAAATCATCTCACAGAGTTGCAGCTTTCCCCTCAAGGAGCCTTTCGCTAAGACAGTTCTTGTGGAATTGGCAAAGTGATATCTGGAAGCCCATAGAGGGCTATGGTGAAAAAGGAAATATCCTCAGATGAAATCTGGAAAGAACCTTTCTGAGAAACTGCTTAGTGTTCCGTTAATTCATCTCACAGAGTTACAGCTGTATTTCGTGGATCTCTTTGCTTGCCTTATTTCTGTAGAATCTCAGAACAGATATTTCGGATCCCTAAGAATAGTATAGGGCCAAAGGAAATATCCTCCGATAACAAAGAGAAAGAAGCTTTCTGAGAAACTTCGTTGTGTTCTGTGAAATCATCTCACCGAGTTACAGCTTTCCCCTCAAGGAGCCTTTCGCTAAGACAGTTCTTGTGGAATTGGCAAAGTGATATTTGGAAGCCCATAGAGGGCTATGTTGAAAAAGGAAATATCCCCAAATGAAATCTGGAAAGAAGCTTTCTGAGAAACGGCTTAGTGTTCTGTTAATTCAACTCACAGAGTTACATGTGTATTTCGTGGATCTCTTTGCTAGCCTTATTTCTGTAGAATCTGAGAACAGATATTTCGAATCCCTTTGAACAATATAGGGCCAAAGAAATAACCTCCGATAACAAAGAGAAAGAAGCTTTCTGAGAAACTTCGTTGTGTTCTGTGAAATCATCTCACAGAGTTGCAGCTTTCCCCTCAAGGAGCCTTTCGCTAAGACAGTTCTTGTGGAATTGGCAAAGTGATATCTGGAAGCCCATAGAGGGCTATGGTGAAAAAGGAAATATCCTCAGATGAAATCTGGAAAGAAGCTTTCTGAGAAACTGCTTAGTGTTCTGTTAATTCATCTCACAGAGTTACATCTGTATTTCGTGGATCTCCTTGTTAGCCTTATTTCTGTGGAATCTGAGAACAGATATTTCGGATCTCTTTGAAGACTATAGGGCCAAAGGAAATATCCTCCGATAACAAAGAGAAAGAAGCTTTCTGAGAAACTTCGTTGTGTTCTGTGAAATCATCTCACAGAGTTACAGCTTTCCCCTCAAGGAGCCTTCCGCTAAGACAGTTCTTGTGGAATTGGCAAAGTGATATTTGGAAGCCCATAGAGGGCTATGGTGAAAAAGGAAATATCCTCAGATGAAATCTGGAAAGAAGCTTTCTGAGAAACTGCTTAGTGTTCTGTTAACTCATCTCACAGAGTTACATCTGTATTTCGTGGATCTCTTTGCTAGCCTTATTTCTGTGGAATCTTAGAACAGATATTTCGGATCCCTTTGAAGACTATAGGGCCACAGGAAATATCCTCCGATAACAAAGAGAAAGAAGCTTTCTGAGAAACTTCGTTGTGTTCTGTGAAATCATCTCACAGAGTTACAGCTTTCCCCTCAATGAGCCTTTCGCTAAGACAGTTCTTGTGGAATTGGCAAAGTGATATTTGGAAGCCCATAGAGGGCTATGGTGAAAAAGGAAATATCCTCAGATGAAATCTGGAAAGAAGCTTTCTGAGAAACTGCTTAGTGTTCTGTTAATTCAACTCACAGAGTTACATCTGTATTTCGTGGATCTCTTTGCTAGCCTTATTTCTGTGAAATCTGAGAACAGATATTTCGGATCCCTTTGAAGACTATAGGGACAAAGGAAATATCCTCCGAAAACAAATAGAAAGAAGCTTTCTGAGAAACTTCTTGCTGTTCTGTGAAATCATCTCACAGAGTTACAGCTTTCCTCTCAAGGAGTCTTTCGCTAAGAAAGTTTTTGTGGAATTGGCAAAGTGATATTTGGAAGCCCATATAGGGCTATGGTGAAAAAGGAAATATCCTCAGATGAAATCTGGAAAGAAGCTTTCTGAGAAACTGCTTAGTGTTCTGTTAATTCATCTCACAGAGTTACATCTGTATTTCGTGGATCTCTTTGCTAGCCTTATTTCTGTGGAATCTGAGAACAGATATTTCGGATCCCCATGAAGACTATGGGGCCAAAGGAAATATCCTCCGATAACAAAGAGAAAGAAGCTTTCTGAGATACTTCGTTGTGTTCTGTGAAATCATCTCACAGAGTTACAGCTTTCCCCTCAAGGAGCCTTTCGCTAAGACAGTTCTTGTGGAATTGGCAAAGTGATATTTGGAAGCCCATAGAGGGGTATGGTGAAAAAGGAAATATCCTCAGATGAAATCTGGAAAGAAGCTTTTTGAGAAACTGCTTAGTGTTCAGTTAATTCATCTCACAGAGTTACATCTGTGTTTCTTGGATCTCCATGCTAGCCTTATTTCTGTGGAATCTGAGAACAGATATTTCGGATCCCTTTGAAGACTATAGGGCCAAAGGAAATATCCTCCGATAACAAAGAGAAAGAAGCTTTCTGAGAAACTTCTTTGTGTTCTGTGAAATCATCTCACAGAGTTACAGCTTTCCCCTCAAGGAGCCTTTCGCTAAGACAGTTCATGTGGAATTGGCAAAGTGATATTTGGAAGCCCATAGAGGGCTATGGTGAAAAAGGAAATATCCTCAGATGAAATCTGGAAAGAAGCTTTCTGAGAAACTGCTTAGTGTTCTGTTAATTCATCTCACAGAGTTACATCTGTATTTCGTGGATCTCTTTGCTAGCCTTATTTCTGTGGAATCTGAGAACAGATATTTCGGATTCCTTTGAAGACTATAGGGCCAAAGGAAATATCCTCCGATAACAAAGAGAAAGATGCTTTCTGAGAAACTTCGTTGTGTTCTGTGAAATCATCTCACAGAGTTACAGCTTTCCCCTCAAGGAGCCTTTCGCTAAGACAGTTCTTGTGGAATTGGCAAAGTGATATTTGGAAGCCCATAGAGGGCTATGGTGAAAAAGGAAATATCCCCAGATGAAATCTGGAAAGAAGCTTTCTGAGAAACTGCTTAGTGTTCTGTTAATTCATCTCACAGAGTTACATCTGTATTTCGTGGATCTCTTTGCTAGCCTTATTTCTGTGGAATCTGAGAACAGATATTTCGGATCCCTTTGAAGACTATAGGGCCAAAGGAAATATCCTCCGATAACAAAGAGAAAGAAGCTTTCTGAGAAACTTCGTTGTGTTCTGTGAAATTATCTCACAGAGTTACAGCTTTCCCCTCAAGCAGCCTTTCGCTAAGACAGTTCTTGTAGAATTCTCAAAGTGATATTTGGAAGCCCATAGAGGGCTACGGTGAAAAAGGAAATATCCTCAGATGAATCTGGAAAGAAGATTTCTGAGAAACTGCTTAGTGTTCTGTTAATTCATCTCACAGAGTTACATCTGTATTTCATGGATGTCTTTGCTAGCCTTATTTCTGTGGAATCTGAGAACAGATATTCGGATCCCTTTGAAGACTATACGGCCACAGGAAATATCCTCCGATAACAAAGAGAAAGAAGCTTTCTGAGACACGTCGTTGTGTTCTGTGAAATCATCTCACAGAGTTGCAGCTTTCCCCTCAAGGAGCCTTTCGCTAAGACAGTTCTTGTGGAATTGGCAAAGTGATATCTGGAAGCCCATAGAGGGCTATGGTGAAAAAGGAAATATCCTCAGATGAAATCTGGAAAGAACCTTTCTGAGAAACTGCTTAGTGTTCCGTTAATTCATCTCACAGAGTTACAGCTGTATTTCGTGGATCTCTTTGCTTGCCTTATTTCTGTAGAATCTCAGAACAGATATTTCGGATCCCTAAGAATAGTATAGGGCCAAAGGAAATATCCTCCGATAACAAAGAGAAAGAAGCTTTCTGAGAAACTTCGTTGTGTTCTGTGAAATCATCTCACCGAGTTACAGCTTTCCCCTCAAGGAGCCTTTCGCTAAGACAGTTCTTGTGGAATTGGCAAAGTGATATTTGGAAGCCCATAGAGGGCTATGTTGAAAAAGGAAATATCCCCAAATGAAATCTGGAAAGAAGCTTTCTGAGAAACGGCTTAGTGTTCTGTTAATTCAACTCACAGAGTTACATGTGTATTTCGTGGATCTCTTTGCTAGCCTTATTTCTGTAGAATCTGAGAACAGATATTTCGAATCCCTTTGAACAATATAGGGCCAAAGAAATAACCTCCGATAACAAAGAGAAAGAAGCTTTCTGAGAAACTTCGTTGTGTTCTGTGAAATCATCTCACAGAGTTGCAGCTTTCCCCTCAAGGAGCCTTTCGCTAAGACAGTTCTTGTGGAATTGGCAAAGTGATATCTGGAAGCCCATAGAGGGCTATGGTGAAAAAGGAAATATCCTCAGATGAAATCTGGAAAGAAGCTTTCTGAGAAACTGCTTAGTGTTCTGTTAATTCATCTCACAGAGTTACATCTGTATTTCGTGGATCTCCTTGTTAGCCTTATTTCTGTGGAATCTGAGAACAGATATTTCGGATCTCTTTGAAGACTATAGGGCCAAAGGAAATATCCTCCGATAACAAAGAGAAAGAAGCTTTCTGAGAAACTTCGTTGTGTTCTGTGAAATCATCTCACAGAGTTACAGCTTTCCCCTCAAGGAGCCTTCCGCTAAGACAGTTCTTGTGGAATTGGCAAAGTGATATTTGGAAGCCCATAGAGGGCTATGGTGAAAAAGGAAATATCGTCAGATGAAATCTGGAAAGAAGCTTTCTGAGAAACTGCTTAGTGTTCTGTTAACTCATCTCACAGAGTTACATCTGTATTTCGTGGATCTCTTTGCTAGCCTTATTTCTGTGGAATCTTAGAACAGATATTTCGGATCCCTTTGAAGACTATAGGGCCACAGGAAATATCCTCCGATAACAAAGAGAAAGAAGCTTTCTGAGAAACTTCGTTGTGTTCTGTGAAATCATCTCACAGAGTTACAGCTTTCCCCTCAATGAGCCTTTCGCTAAGACAGTTCTTGTGGAATTGGCAAAGTGATATTTGGAAGCCCATAGAGGGCTATGGTGAAAAAGGAAATATCCTCAGATGAAATCTGGAAAGAAGCTTTCTGAGAAACTGCTTAGTGTTCTGTTAATTCAACTGACAGAGTTACATCTGTATTTCGTGGATCTCTTTGCTAGCCTTATTTCTGTGAAATCTGAGAACAGATATTTCGGATCCCTTTGAAGACTATAGGGACAAAGGAAATATCCTCCGAAAACAAATAGAAAGAAGCTTTCTGAGAAACTTCTTGGTGTTCTGTGAAATCATCTCACAGAGTTACAGCTTTCCTCTCAAGGAGTCTTTCGCTAAGAAAGTTTTTGTGGAATTGGCAAAGTGATATTTGGAAGCCCATATAGGGCTATGGTGAAAAAGGAAATATCCTCAGATGAAATCTGGAAAGAAGCTTTCTGAGAAACTGCTTAGTGTTCTGTTAATTCATCTCACAGAGTTACATCTGTATTTCGTGGATCTCTTTGCTAGCCTTATTTCTGTGGAATCTGAGAACAGATATTTCGGATCCCCATGAAGACTATGGGGCCAAAGGAAATATCCTCCGATAACAAAGAGAAAGAAGCTTTCTGAGATACTTCGTTGTGTTCTGTGAAATCATCTCACAGAGTTACAGCTTTCCCCTCAAGGAGCCTTTCGCTAAGACAGTTCTTGTGGAATTGGCAAAGTGATATTTGGAAGCCCATAGAGGGGTATGGTGAAAAAGGAAATATCCTCAGATGAAATCTGGAAAGAAGCTTTTTGAGAAACTGCTTAGTGTTCAGTTAATTCATCTCACAGAGTTACATCTGTGTTTCTTGGATCTCCATGCTAGCCTTATTTCTGTGGAATCTGAGAACAGATATTTCGGATCCCTTTGAAGACTATAGGGCCAAAGGAAATATCCTCCGATAACAAAGAGAAAGAAGCTTTCTGAGAAACTTCTTTGTGTTCTGTGAAATCATCTCACAGAGTTACAGCTTTCCCCTCAAGGAGCCTTTCGCTAAGACAGTTCATGTGGAATTGGCAAAGTGATATTTGGAAGCCCATAGAGGGCTATGGTGAAAAAGGAAATATCCTCAGATGAAATCTGGAAAGAAGCTTTCTGAGAAACTGCTTAGTGTTCTGTTAATTCATCTCACAGAGTTACATCTGTATTTCGTGGATCTCTTTGCTAGCCTTATTTCTGTGGAATCTGAGAACAGATATTTCGGATTCCTTTGAAGACTATAGGGCCAAAGGAAATATCCTCCGATAACAAAGAGAAAGATGCTTTCTGAGAAACTTCGTTGTGTTCTGTGAAATCATCTCACAGAGTTACAGCTTTCCCCTCAAGGAGCCTTTCGCTAAGACAGTTCTTGTGGAATTGGCAAAGTGATATTTGGAAGCCCATAGAGGGCTATGGTGAAAAAGGAAATATCCTCAGATGAAATCTGGAAAGACGCTTTCTGAGAAACTGCTTAGTGTTCTGTTAATTCACCTCACAGAGTTACATCTGTATTTCGTGGATCTCTTTGCTAGCCTTATTTCTGTAGAATCTGAGAAGAGATATTTCGGATCCCTTTGAAGACTATAGGGCCAAAGGAAATATCCGCCGATAACAAAGAGAAAGAAGCTTTCTGAGAAACTTCTTTGTGTTCCGTGAAATCATCTCACAGAGTTACAGCTTTCCCCTCAAGGAGCCTTTCGCTAAGACAGTTCATGTGGAATTGGCAAAGTGATATTTGGAAGCCCATAGAGGACTATAGTGAAAAAGGAAATATCCTCAGATGAAATCTGGAAAGAAGCTTTCTGAGAAACTGCTTAGTGTTCTGTTAATTCATCTCACAGAGTTACATCTGTATTTCATGGATGTCTTTGCTAGGTTATTTCTGTGGAATCTGAGAACAGATATTTCGGATCCCTTTGAACACTATAGGGCCAAAGGAAATATCCTCCGATAACAAAGAGAAAGAAGCTTTCTGAGAAACTTCGTTGTGTTCTGTGAAATCATCTCACAGAGTTGCAGCTTTCCTCTCAAGGAGTCTTTCGCTAAGAAAGTTCTTGTGGAATTGGCAAAGTGATTTCTGGAAGCCCATAGAGGGCTATGGTGAAAAAGGAAATATCCTCAGATGAAATCTGGAAAGATGCTTTCTGAGAAACTGCTTAGTGTTCCGTTAATTCATATCACAGAGTTACATCTGTATTTCGTGGATCTCTTTGCTAGCCTTATTTCTGTGGAATCTGAGAACAGATATTTCGGATCCCCATGAAGACTATAGTGCCAAAGGAAATATCCTCCGATAACAAAGAGAAAGAAGCTTTCTGAGAAACTTCGTTGTGTTCTGTGAAATCATCTCACAGAGTTACAGCTTGCCCCTCAAGGAGCCTTCCGCTAAGACAGTTCTTGTGGAATTGGCAAAGTGATATTTGGAAGCCCATAGAGGGCTATGGTGAAAAAGGAAATATCCTCAGATGAAATCTGGAAAGAAGCTTTCTGAGAAACTGCTTCGTGTCTGTTAATTCATCTCACACAGTTACATCTGTATTTCGTGGATCTCTTTGCTAGCCTTATTTCTGTGGAATCTGAGAACAGATATTTCGGATCCCTTTGAAGACTATAGGGCCAAAGGAAATATCCTCCGATAACAAAGAGAAAGAAGCTTTCTGAGAAACTTCGTTGTGTTCTGTGAAATCATCTCACAGAGTTACAGCTTTCCCCTCAATGAGCCTTTCGCTAAGACAGTTCTTGTGGAATTGGCAAAGTGATATTTGGAAGCCCATAAAGGGCTATGGTGAAAAAGGAAATATCCTCAGATGAAATCTGGAATGAAGCTTTCTGAGAAACTGCTTAGTGTTCTGTTAATTCATCTCACAGAGTTACATCTGTATTTCGTGGATCTCTTTGCTAGCCTTATTTCTGTGGAATCTGAGAACAGATATTTCGGATCCCTTTGAACACTATAGGGCCACAGGAAATATCCAACGATAACAAAAAGAAAGAAGCTTTCTGAGAAACTTCGTTGTGTTCTGTGAAATCATCTCCCAGAGTTACAGCTTTCCCCTCAAGGAGCCTTTCGCTAAGACAGTTCTTGTGGAATTGGCAAAGTGATATTTGGAAGCCCATAGAGGGCTATGGTGAAAAAGGAAATATCCTCAGATGAAATCTGGAAAGAAGCTTTCTGAGAAACTGCTTAGTGTTCTGTTAATTCATCTCACAGAGTTACATCTGTATTTCGTGGATCTCTTTGCTAGCCTTATTTCTGTGAAATCTGAGAGCAGTTATTTCGGATCCCTATGAAGACTATAGGGCCAAAGGAAATATCCTCCGATAACAAAGAGAAAGAAGCTTTCTGAGAAACTTCGTTGTGTTCTGTGAAATCATCTCGCAGAGTTACAGCTTTCCCCTCAAGGAGCCTTTCGCTAAGACAGTTCTTGTGGAATTGGTAAAGTGATATCTGGAAGCCCTTAGAGGGCTATGGTGAAAAAGGAAATATCCTCAGATGAAATCTGGAAAGAAGCTTTCTGAGAAACTGCTTAGTGTTCTGTTAATTCACCTCACAGAGTTACATCTGTATTTCGTGGATCTCTTTGCTAGCCTTATTTCTGTAGAATCTGAGAACAGATATTTCGGATCCCTTTGAAGACTATAGGGCAAAATGAAATATCCTCCGATAACAAAGAGAAAGAAGCTTCCTGAGAAACTTCGTTGTGTTCTGTGAAATCATCTCACAGAGTTACAGCTTTCCCCTCAAGGAGCCTTTTGCTAAGACAGTTCTTGTGGAATTGGCAATGTGATATGTGGAAGCCCATAGAGGGCTATGGTGAAAAAGGAAATATCCTCAGATGAAATCAGGAAAGAAGCTTTCTGAGAAACTGCTGAGTGTTCTGTTAATTCATCTCACAGAGTAACATCTGTATTTCGTGGATCTCCTTGCTAGCCTTATTTCTGGTGAATCTGAGAACAGATATTTCGGATCCTTTTGAAGACTATAGGGCCAAAGGAAATATCCTCCGATAACAAAGAGAAAGACGCTTTCTGAGAAACTTCGTTGTGTTCTGTGAAAGCATCTCTCAGTGTTACAGCTGTCCCCTGAAGCTGCCTTTCGCTAAGACAGTTCCTGTGGAATTGGCAAAGTGATATTTGTAAGCCCATAGAGGGCTATGGTGAAAAAGGAAATATGCTCAGATGAAATCTGGAAAGAAGCTTTCTGAGAAACTGCTTAGTGTTCTGTTAATTCATCTCACAGAGTTTCATCTGTATTTCGTGGATGTCTTTGTTAGCCTTATTTCTGTGGAATCTGAGAACAGATATTTCGGATCCCTATGAAGACTATAGGGCCAAAGGAAATATCCTCCGATAACAAAGAGAAAGAAGCTTTCTGAGAAACTTCTTTGTGTTCTGTGAAATCATCTCACAGAGTTACAGCTTTCCCATCAAGGAGCCTTTTGCTAAGACAGTTCATGTGGAATTGGCAAAGTGATATTTGGAAGCCCATAGAGGGCTATGGTGAAAAAGGAAATATCCTCAGATGAAATCTGGAAAGAAGCTTTCTGAGAAACTGCTTAGTGTTCTGTTAATTCATCTCACAGTGTTACATCTGTATTTCGTGAATCTCTTTGCTAGCCTTATTTCTGTTGAATCTGAGAACAGATATTTCGGATCCCTTGGAACAGTATAGGGCCAAAGGAAATAACCTCCGATAACAAAGAGAAAGAAGCTTTCTGAGAAACATCGTTGTGTTCTGTGAAATAATCTCACAGAGTAACAGCTTTCCCCTCAAGGAGCCTTTCGCTAAGACAGTTGTTGTGGAATTGGCAAACGATATTTGTAAGCCCATAGAGGGCTATGGTGAAAAAGGAAATATGCTCAGATGAAATCTGGAAAGAAGCTTTCTGAGAAACTGCTTAGTGTTCTGCTAATTCAACTCACAGAGTTACATCTGTATTTCGTGGATCTCTTTGCTAGCCTTATTTCTGTAGAATCTGAGAACAGATATTTCGGATCCCTCTGAAGACTATAGGGCCAAAGGAAATATCCTCCGATAACAAAGAGAAAGAAGCTTTCTGAGAAACTTCGTTGTGTTCTGTGAAATCATCTCACAGAGGTACAGCTTTCCCCTCAAGGAGCCTTTCGCTAAGACAGTTCTTGTGGAATTGGCAAAGTGATATTTGGAAGCCCATAGAGGGCTATGGTGAAAAAGGAAATATCCTCAGATGAAATCTGAAAAGAAGCTTTCTGAGAAACTGCTTAGTGTTCTGTTAATTCACCTCACAGAGTTACATCTGTATTTCGTGGATCTCTTTGCTAGCCTTATTTCTGTAGAATCTGAGAACAGATATTTCGGATCCCTTTGAAGACTATAGGGCCAAAGGAAATATCCTCCGATAACAAAGAGAAAGAAGCTTTCTCAGAAACTTCTTTGTGTTCTGTGAAATCTTCTCACAGAGTTACAGCTTTCCCCTCAAGGAGCGTTTCGCTAAGACAGTTCATGTGGAATTGGCAAAGTGATATTTGGAAGCCCATAGAGGGCTATGGTGAAAAAGGAAATATCCTCAGAAGAAATCTGGAAAGAAGCTTTCTGAGAAACTGCTTAGGGTTCTGTTAATTCAACTCACAGAGTTACATCTCTATTTCGTGGATCTCTTTGCTAGCCTTATTTCTGTGGAATCTGAGAACAGATATTTCGGATCCCTTTGAAGACTATAGGGCCACAGGAAATATCCTCCGATAACAAAGAGAAAGACGCTTTCTGAGAAACTTCTTTGTGTTCTGTGAAATCATCTCTCAGAGTTACAGCTTTCCCCTCAAGGAGCCTTTCGCTAAGACAGTTCATGTGGAATTGGCAAAGTGATATTTGGAAGCCCATAGAGGTCTATGGTGAAAAAGGAAATATCCTCAGATGAAATCTTGAAAGAAGCTTTCTGAGAAACTGCTTAGTGTTCTGTTAATTCATCTCACAGAGTTACATCTGTATTTCGTGGATCTCTTTGCTAGCCTTATTTCTGTACAATCTGAGAACAGATATTTCGGATCCCTTTGAAGACTAAGGGCCAAAGAAATATCCTCCGATAACAAAGAGAAAGAAGCTTTCTGAGAAACTTCGTTGTGTTCTGTGAAATCATCTCACAGAGTTGCAGCTTTCCCCTCAAGGAGCCTTTCGCTAAGACAGTTCTTGTGGAATTGGCAAAGTGATATCTGGAAGCCCATAGAGGGCTATGTTGAAAAAGGAAATATCCTCAGATGAAATTTGGAAAGAAGCTTTCTGAGAAACTGCTTAGTGTTCTGTTAATTCACCTCACAGAGTTACATCTGTATTTTGTGGATCTCTTTGCTAGCATTATTTCTGTAGAATCTGAGAACAGATATTTCGGATTCCTTTGAAGACTATAGGGCCAAAGGAAATATCCTCCGATAACAAAGAGAAAGACGCTTTCTGAGAAACTTCTTTGTGTTCTGTGAAATCATCTCTCAGAGTTACAGCTTTCCCCTCAAGGAGCCTATCGCTAAGAAAGTTCTGTGGAATTTCCAAAGTGATATTTGGAAGCCCATAGAGGGCTATGGTGAAAAAGGAAATATCCTGAGATGAAATCTGGAAAGAAGCTTTCTGAGAAACTGCTTAGTGTTCTGTTAATTCATCTCACAGAGTTACATCTGTATTTCGTGGATGTCTTTGCTAGCCTTATTTCTGTGGAATCTGAGAACAGATATTTCGGATCCCTATGAAGAAAATAGGGCCAAAGGAAATATCCTCCGATAACAAAGAGAAAGAAGCTTTCTGAGAAACTTCGATGTGTTCTGTGAAATCATCTCACAGAGTTACAGCTTTCCCCTCAAGGAGCCTTTCGCTACGACAGTTCTTGTGGAATTGGCAAAGTGATATTGGAAGCCCATAGAGGGCTATGGTGAAAAAGGAAATATCCTCAGATGAAATCTGGAAAGAAGCTTTCTGAGAAACTGCGTAGTGTTCTGTTAATTCATCTCACAGAGTTACATCTGTATTTCATGGATGTCTTTGCTATCCTTATTTCTGTGGAATCTGAGAACAGATATGTCGGATCCCGTTGAAGACTACAGGGAAAAAGGAAATATCCTCCGATAACAAAGAGAAAGAAGCTTTCTGAGAAACTTCGTTGAGTTCTGTGAAATCATCTCACAGAGTTACAGCTTTCGCCTCAAGGAGCCTTTCGCTAAGACAGTTCTTGTGGAATTGGCAAAGTGATATCTGGAAGCCCTTAGAGGGCTATGGTGAAAAAGGAAATATCCTCAGATGAAATCTGGAAAGAAGCTTTCTGAGAAACTGCTTAGTGTTCTGTTAATTCATCTCACAGAGTTACATCTGTATTTCGTGGATCTCTTTGATAGCCTTATTTCTGTGGAATCTGAGAACAGATATTTCGGATCCCTTTGAAGAATATAGGGCCAAAGGAAATATCCTACGATAACAAAGAGAAAGAAGCTTTCTGAGAAACTTCGTTGTGTTCTGTGAAATCATCTCACAGAGTTACAGCTTTCCCCTCAAGGAGCCTTTCGCTAAGAGAGTTCTTGTGGATTTGGCAAAGTGATATTTGGAAGCCCATAGAGGGCTATGGTGAAAAAGGAAATATCCTCAGATGAAATCTGGAAAGAAGCTTTCTGAGAAACTCCTTAGTGTTCTGTTAATTCAACTCATAGAGTTACATGTGTATTTCATGGATCTCTTTGCTAGCCTTATTTCTGTAGAATCTGAGAACAGATATTTCGGGTCCCTTTGAAGACTAAGGGCCAAAGAAATATTCTCCGATAACAAAGAGAAAGAAGCTTTCTGAGAAACTTCGTTGTGTTCTGTGAAATCATCTCACAGAGTTGCAGCTTTCCCCTCAAGGAGCCTTTCGCTAAGACAGTTCTTGTGGAATTGGCAAAGTGATATCTGGAAGCCCATAGAGGGCTATGATGAAAAAGGAAATATCCTCAGATGAAATCTGGAAAGAAGCTTTCTGAGAAACTGCTTAGTGTTCCGTTAATTCATCTCACAGAGTTACATATGTATTTCGTGGATGTCTTTGCTAGCCTTATTTCCCGTGAAATCTGAGAACAGATATTTCGGATCCCTTTGAAGACTATAGGGCCACAGGAAATATCCACCGGTAACAAAGAACAAAGAAGCTTTCTGAGAACTTCGTTGTGTTCTGTGAAATCATCTCACAGAGTTACAGCTTTCCCCTCAAGGAGCCTTTCGCTAAGACAGTTCATGTGGAATTGGCAAAGTGATATTTGGAAGCCCATAGAGGGCTATGGTGAAAAAGGAAATATCCTCAGATGAAATCTGGAAAGAAGCTTTCTGAGAAACTGCTTAGTGTTCTGTTAATTCATCTCACAGAGTTACATCTGTATTTCGTGGATCTCTTTGCTAGCCTTATTTCTGTGGAATCTGAGAACAGATATTTCGGATTCCTTTGAAGACTATAGGGCCAAAGGAAATATCGTCCGATAACAAAGAGAAAGATGCTTTCTGAGAAACTTCGTTGTGTTCTGTGAAATCATCTCACAGAGTTACAGCTTTCCCCTCAAGGAGCCTTTCGTTAAGACACTTCTTGTGGAATTGGCAAAGTGATATTGGGAAGCCCATAGAGGGCTATGGTGAAAAAGGAAATATCCTCAGATGAAATCTGGAAAGAAGCTTTCTGAGAAACTGCTTAGTGTTCTGTTAATTCACCTCACAGAGTTACATCTGTATTTCGTGGATCTCTTTGCTAGCCTTATTTCTGTAGAATCTGAGAAGAGATATTTCGGATCCCTTTGAAGACTATAGGGCCAAAGGAAATATCCGCCGATAACAAAGAGAAAGAAGCTTTCTGAGAAACTTCTTTGTGTTCCGTGAAATCATCTCACAGAGTTACAGCTTTCCCCTCAAGGAGCCTTTGGCTAAGACAGTTCATGTGGAATTGGCAAAGTGATATTTGGAAGCCCATAGAGGACTATAGTGAAAAAGGAAATATCCTCAGAGGAAATCTGGAAAGAAGCTTTCTGAGAAACTGCTTAGTGTTCTGTTAATTCATCTCACAGAGTTACATCTGTATTTCATGGATGTCTTTGCTAGGTTATTTCTGTGGAATCTGAGAAGAGATATTTCGGATCCCTTTGAACACTATAGGGCCAAAGGAAATATCCTCCGATAACAAAGAGAAAGAAGCTTTCTGAGAAACTTCGTTGTGTTCTGTGAAATCATCTCACAGAGTTGCAGCTTTCCTCTCAAGGAGTCTTTCGCTAAGAAAGTTCTTGTGGAATTGGCAAAGTGATTTCTGGAAGCCCATAGAGGGCTATGGTGAAAAAGGAAATATCCTCAGATGAAATCTGGAAAGATGCTTTCTGAGAAACTGCTTAGTGTTCCGTTAATTCATATCACAGAGTTACATCTGTATTTCGTGGATCTCTTTGCTAGCCTTATTTCTGTGGAATCTGAGAACAGATATTTCGGATCCCCATGAAGACTATAGGGCCAAAGGAAATATCCTCCGATAACAAAGAGAAAGAAGCTTTCTGAGATACTTCGTTGTGTTCTGTGAAATCATCTCACAGAGTTACAGCTTTCCCATCAAGGAGCCTTTCGCTAAGACAGTTCTTGTGGAATTGGCAAAGTGATATTTGGAAGCCCATAGAGGGCTATGGTGAAAAAGGAAATATCCTCATGTTAAATCTGGAAGGAATCTTTCTGAGAAACTGCTTAGTGTTCTCTTAATTCATCTCACAGAGTTACATCTGTATTTCGTGGATCTATTTGCTAGCCTTATTTCTGTGGAAATTGAGAACAGATATTTCGGATCCCTTTGAAGACTATAGGGCCAAAGGAAATATCCTCCGATAACAAAGAGAAAGAAGCTTTCTGAGAAACTTCGTTGTGTTCTGTGAAATCATCTCACAGAGTTACAGCTTTCCCCTCAAGGAGCCTTCCGCTAAGACAGTTCTTGTGGAATTGGCAAAGTGATATTTGGAAGCCCATAGAGGGCTATGGTGAAAAAGGAAATATCCTCAGATGAAATCTGGAAAGAAGCTTTCTGAGAAACTGCTTCGTGTCTGTTAATTCATCTCACACAGTTACATCTGTATTTCGTGGATCTCTTTGCTAGCCTTATTTCTGTGGAATCTTAGAACAGATATTTCGGATCCCTTTGAAGACTATAGGGCCAAAGGAAATATCCTCCGATAACAAAGAGAAAGAAGCTTTCTGAGAAACTTCGTTGTGTTCTGTGAAATCATCTCACAGAGTTACAGCTTTCCCCTCAATGAGCCTTTCGCTAAGACAGTTCTTGTGGAATTGGCAAAGTGATATTTGGAAGCCCATAAAGGGCTATGGTGAAAAAGGAAATATCCTCAGATGAAATCTGGAATGAAGCTTTCTGAGAAACTGCTTAGTGTTCTGTTAATTCATCTCACAGAGTTACATCTGTATTTCGTGGATCTCTTTGCTAGCCTTATTTCTGTGGAATCTGAGAACAGATATTTCGGATCTCTTTGAACACTATAGGGCCACAGGAAATATCCAACGATAACAAAAAGAAAGAAGCTTTCTGAGAAACTTCGTCGTGTTCTGTGAAATCATCTCCCAGAGTTACAGCTTTCCCCTCAAGGAGCCTTTCGCTAAGACAGTTCTTGTGGAATTGGCAAAGTGATATTTGGAAGCCCATAGAGGGCTATGGTGAAAAAGGAAATATCCTCAGATGAAATCTGGAAAGAAGCTTTCTGAGAAACTGCTTAGTGTTCTGTTAATTCAACTCACAGAGTTACATCTGTATTTCGTGGATCTCTTTGCTAGCCTTATTTCTGTGAAATCTGAGAGCAGATATTTCGGATCCCTATGAAGACTATAGGGCCAAAGGAAATATCCTCCGATAACAAAGAGAAAGAAGCTTTCTGAGAAACTTCGTTGTGTTCTGTGAAATCATCTCGCAGAGTTACAGCTTTCCCCTCAAGGAGCCTTTCGCTAAGACAGTTCTTGTGGAATTGGTAAAGTGATATCTGGAAGCCCTTAGAGGGCTATGGTGAAAAAGGAAATATCCTCAGATGAAATCTGGAAAGAAGCTTTCTGAGAAACTGCTTAGTGTTCTGTTAATTCACCTCACAGAGTTACATCTGTATTTCGTGGATCTCTTTGCTAGCCTTATTTCTGTAGAATCTGAGAACAGATATTTCGGATCCCTTTGAAGACTATAGGGCCAAAGGAAATATCCTCCGATAACAAAGAGAAAGAAGTTTTCTGAGAAACTTCGTTGTGTTCTGTGAAATCATCTCACAGAGTTACAGCTTTCCCCTTAAGGAGCCTTTCGCTAAGACAGTTCTGTGGAATTGCCAAAGTGATATTTGGAAGCCCATAGAGGGCTATGGTGAAAAAGGAAATATCCTCAGATGAAATCTGGAAAGAAGCTTTCTGAGAAACTGCTTAGTGTTCTGTTAATTCATCTCACAGAGTTACATCTGTATTTCGTGGATCTCTTTGCTAGCCTTATTTCTGTGGAATCTGAGAACAGATATTTCGGATCCCTTTGAAGACTATAGGGCAAAATGAAATATCCTCCGATAACAAAGAGAAAGAAGCTTCCTGAGAAACTTCGTTGTGTTCTGTGAAATCATCTCACAGAGTTACAGCTTTCCCCTCAAGGAGCCTTTTGCTAAGACAGTTCTTGTGGAATTGGCAATGTGATATGTGGAAGCCCATAGAGGGCTATGGTGAAAAAGGAAATATCCTCAGATGAAATCAGGAAAGAAGCTTTCTGAGAAACTGCTGAGTGTTCTGTTAATTCATCTCACAGAGTAACATCTGTATTTCGTGGATCTCCTTGCTAGCCTTATTTCTGTTGAATCTGAGAACAGATATTTCGGATCCCTTTGAAGACTATAGGGCCAAAGGAAATATCCGCCGATAACAAAGAGAAAGAAGCTTTCTGAGAAACTTCTTTGTGTTCCGTGAAATCATCTCACAGAGTTACAGCTTTCCCCTTAAGGAGCCTTTCGCTAAGACAGTTCTTGTGGAATTGGCAAAGTGATATTTGGAAGCCCATAGAGGACTATAGTGAAAAAGGAAATATCCTCAGATGAAATCTGGAAGGAAGCTTTCTGAGAAACTGCTTAGTGTTCTGTTAATTCATCTCACAGAGTTACATCTGTATTTCATGGATGTCTTTGCTAGGTTATTTCTGTGGAATCTGAGAACAGATATTTCGGATCCCTTTGAACACTATAGGGCCAAAGGAAATATCATCCGATAACAAAGAGTAGAGGCTTTCTGAGAAACTTCGTTGTGTTCTGTGAAATCATCTCACAGAGTTGCAGCTTTCCTCTCAAGGAGTCTTTCGCTAAGAAAGTTCTTGTGGAATTGGCAAAGTGATTTCTGGAAGCCCATAGAGGGCTATGGTGAAAAAGGAAATATCCTCAGATGAAATCTGGAAAGATGCTTTCTGAGAAACTGCTTAGTGTTCCGTTAATTCATATCACAGAGTTACATCTGTATTTCGTGGATCTCTTTGCTAGCCTTATTTCTGTGGAATCTGAGAACAGATATTTCGGATCCCCATGAAGACTATAGGGCCAAAGGAAATATCCTCCGATAACAAAGAGAAAGAAGCTTTCTGAGATACTTCGTTGTGTTCTGTGAAATCATCTCACAGAGTTACAGCTTTCCCCTCAAGGAGCCTTTCGCTAAGACAGTTCTTGTGGAATTGGCAAAGTGATATTTGGAAGCCCATAGAGGGCTATGGTGAAAAAGGAAATATCCTCCTGTTAAATCTGGAAGGAATCTTTCTGAGAAACTGCTTAGTGTTCTCTTAATTCATCTCACAGAGTTACATCTGTATTTCGTGGATCTATTTGCTAGCCTTATTTCTGTGGAAATTGAGAACAGATATTTCGGATCCCTTTGAAGACTATAGGGCCAAAGGAAATATCCTCCGATAACAAAGAGAAAGAAGCTTTCTGAGAAACTTCGTTGTGTTCTGTGAAATCATCTCACAGAGTTACAGCTTTCCCCTCAAGGAGCCTTCCGCTAAGACAGTTCTTGTGGAATTGGCAAAGTGATATTTGGAAGCCCATAGAGGGCTATGGTGAAAAAGGAAATATCCTCAGATGAAATCTGGAAAGAAGCTTTCTGAGAAACTGCTTCGTGTCTGTTAATTCATCTCACACAGTTACATCTGTATTTCGTGGATCTCTTTGCTAGCCTTATTTCTGTGGAATCTTAGAACAGATATTTCGGATCCCTTTGAAGACTATAGGGCCAAAGGAAATATCCTCCGATAACAAAGAGAAAGAAGCTTTCTGAGAAACTTCGTTGTGTTCTGTGAAATAATCTCACAGAGTTACAGCTTTCCCCTCAAGGAGCGTTTCGCTAAGACAGTTGTTGTGGAATTGGCAAACGATATTTGTAAGCCCATAGAGGGCTATGGTGAAAAAGGAAATATGCTCAGATGAAATCTGGAAAGAAGCTTTCTGAGAACCTGCTTAGTGTTCTGCTAATTCAACTCACAGAGTTACATCTGTATTTCGTGGATCTCTTTGCTAGCCTTATTTCTGTAGAATCTGAGAACAGATATTTCGGATCCCTCTGAGGACTATAGGGCCAAAGGAAATATCCTCCGATAACAAAGAGAAAGAAGTTTTCTGAGAAACTTCGTTGTGTTCTGTGAAATCATCTCACAGAGGTACAGCTTTCCCCTCAAGGAGCCTTTCGCTAAGACAGTTCTTGTGGAATTGGCAAAGTGATATTTGGAAGCCCATAGAGGGCTATGGTGAAAAAGGAAATATCCTCAGATGAAATCTGAAAAGAAGCTTTCTGAGAAACTGCTTAGTGTTCTGTTAATTCACCTCACAGAGTTACATCTGTATTTCGTGGATCTCTTTGCTAGCCTTATTTCTGTAGAATCTGAGAACAGATATTTCGGATCCCTTTGAAGACTATAGGGCCAAAGGAAATATCCTCCGATAACAAAGAGAAAGAAGCTTTCTCAGAAACTTCTTTGTGTTCTGTGAAATCTTCTCACAGAGTTACAGCTTTCCCCTCAAGGAGCCTTTCGCTAAGACAGTTCATGTGGAATTGGCAAAGTGATATTTGGAAGCCCATAGAGGGCTATGGTGAAAAAGGAAATATCCTCAGAAGAAATCTGGAAAGAAGCTTTCTGAGAAACTGCTTAGGGTTCTGTTAATTCAACTCACAGAGTTACATCTCTATTTCGTGGATCTCTTTGCTAGCCTTATTTCTGTGGAATCTGAGAACAGATATTTCGGATCCCTTTGAAGACTATAGGGCCACAGGAAATATCCTCCGATAACAAAGAGAAAGACGCTTTCTGAGAAACCTCGTTGTGTTCTGTGAAATCATCTCTCAGAGTTACAGCTTTCCCCTCACGGAGCCTTTCGCTAAGACAGTTCTTGTGGAATTGGCAAAGTGATATTTGGAAGCCCATAGAGGGCTATGGTGAAAAAGGAAATATCCTCAGATGAAATCTGGAAAGAAGCTTTCTGAGAAACTGCTTAGTGTTCTGTTAATTCATCGCACAGAGTAACATCTGTATTTCGTGGATCTCCTTCCTAGCCTTATTTCTGTGGAATCTGAGAACAGATATTTCGGATCCCTTTGAAGACTATAGGGCCAAAGGAAATATCCTCCGATAACAAAGAGAAAGACGCTTTCTGAGAAACTTCGTTGTGTACTGTGAAATCATCTCTCAGAGTTACAGCTGTCCCCTCAAGCAGCCTTTCTCTAAGACAGTTCTTGTGGAATTGGCAAAGTGATATTTGGAAGCCCATAGAGGGCTATGTTGAAAAAGGAAATATCCTCAGATGAAATCTGGAAAGAAGCTTTCTGAGAAACTGCTTAGTGTTCTGTTAATTCATCTCACAGAGTAACATCTGTATTTCGTGGATCTCCTTGCTAGCCTTATTTCTGTGGAATCTGAGAACAGATATTTCGGATCCCTTTGAAGACTATAGGGCCAAAGGAAATATCCTTCGATAACAAAGAGAAAGAAGCTTTCTGAGAAACTTCGTTGTGTTCTGTGAAATCATCTCACAGAGTTACAGCTTTCCCCTCAAGGAGCCTTTCGCTAAGACAGTTCTTGTGGAATTGGCAAAGTGATATTTGGAAGCCCATAGAGGGCTATGGTGAAAAAGGAAATATCCTCAGATGAAATCTGGAAAGAAGCTTTCTGAGAAACTGCTTAGTGTTCTGTTAATTCACCTCACAGAGTTACATCTGTATTTCGTGGATCACTTTGCTAGCCTTATTTCTGTAGAATCTGAGAACAGATATTTCGGATCCCTTTGAAGACTATAGGGCCAAAGGAAATATCCTCCGATAACAAAGAGAAAGACGCTTTCTGAGAAACTTCGTTGTGTACTGTGAAATCATCTCTCAGAGTTACAGCTGTCCCCTCAAGCAGCCTTTCTCTAAGACAGTTCTTGTGGAATTGGCAAAGTGATATTTGGAAGCCCATAGAGGGCTATGGTGAAAAAGGAAATATCCTCAGATGAAATCTGGAAAGAAGCTTTCTGAGAAACTGCTTAGTGTTCTGTTAATTCATCTCACAGAGTAACATCTGTATTTCGTGGATCTCCTTGCTAGCCTTATTTCTGTGTAATCTGAGAACAGATATTTCTGATCCCTTTGAAGACTATAGGGCCAAAGGAAATTTCCTCCGATAACAAAGAGAAAGACGCTTTCTCAGAAACTTCGTTGTGTTCTGTGAAATCATCTCTGAGAGTTACAGCTGTCCCCTCAAGCAGCCTTTCGCTAAGACAGATCTTGTGGAATTGGCAAACGATATTTGTAAGCCTATAGAGGGCTATGGTGAAAAAGGAAATATGCTCAGATGAAATCTGGAAAGAAGCTTTCTGAGAAACTGCTTAGTGTTCTGTTAATTCATCTCACAGTGTTACATCTGTATTTCGTGGATGTCTTTGCTAGCCTTATTTCTGTGGAATCTGAGAACAGATATTTCGGATCCCTATGAAGACTATAGGGCCAAAGGAAATATCCTCCGATAACAAAGAGAAAGAAGCTTTATGAGAAACTTCGTTGTGTTCTGTGAAATCATCTCACAGAGCTACAGCTTTCCCCTCAAGGAGCCTTTCGCTAAGACAGTTCTTGTGGAATTGGTAAAGTGATATCTGGAAGCCCATAGAGGTCTATGGTGAAAAAGGAAATATCCTCAGATGAAATCTTGAAAGAAGCTTTCTGAGAAACTGCTTAGTGTTCTGTTAATTCATCTCACAGAGTTACATCTGTATTTCGTGGATCTCTTTGCTAGCCTTATTTCTGTACAATCTGAGAACAGATATTTCGGATCCCTTTGAAGACTAAGGGCCAAAGAAATATCCTCCGATAACAAAGAGAAAGAAGCTTTCTGAGAAACTTCGTTGTGTTCTGTGAAATCATCTCACAGAGTTGCAGCTTTCCCCTCAAGGAGCCTTTCGCTAAGACAGTTCTTGTGGAATTGGCAAAGTGATATCTGGAAGCCCATAGAGGGCTATGTTGAAAAAGGAAATATCCTCAGATGAAATTTGGAAAGAAGCTTTCTGAGAAACTGCTTAGTGTTCTGTTAATTCACCTCACAGAGTTACATCTGTATTTTGTGGATCTCTTTGCTAGCATTATTTCTGTAGAATCTGAGAACAGATATTTCGGATTCCTTTGAAGACTATAGGGCCAAAGGAAATATCCTCCGATAACAAAGAGAAAGACGCTTTCTGAGAAACTTCTTTGTGTTCTGTGAAATCATCTCTCAGAGTTACAGCTTTCCCCACAAGGAGCCTATCGCTAAGAAAGTTCTGTGGAATTTCCAAAGTGATATTTGGAAGCCCATAGAGGGCTATGGTGAAAAAGGAAATATCCTGAGATGAAATCTGGAAAGAAGCTTTCTGAGAAACTGCTTAGTGTTCTGTTAATTCATCTCACAGAGTTACATCTGTATTTCGTGGATGTCTTTGCTAGCCTTATTTCTGTGGAATCTGAGAACAGATATTTCGGATCCCTATGAAGAAAATAGGGCCAAAGGAAATATCCTCCGATAACAAAGAGAAAGAAGCTTTCTGAGAAACTTCGATGTGTTCTGTGAAATCATCTCACAGAGTTACAGCTTTCCCCTCAAGGAGCCTTTCGCTACGACAGTTCTTGTGGAATTGGCAAAGTGATATTGGAAGCCCATAGAGGGCTATGGTGAAAAAGGAAATATCCTCAGATGAAATCTGGAAAGAAGCTTTCTGAGAAACTGCGTAGTGTTCTGTTAATTCATCTCACAGAGTTACATCTGTATTTCATGGATGTCTTTGCTATCCTTATTTCTGTGGAATCTGAGAACAGATATGTCGGATCCCGTTGAAGACTACAGGGAAAAAGGAAATATCCTCCGATAACAAAGAGAAAGAAGCTTTCTGAGAAACTTCGTTGAGTTCTGTGAAATCATCTCACAGAGTTACAGCTTTCGCCTCAAGGAGCCTTTCGCTAAGACAGTTCTTGTGGAATTGGCAAAGTGATATCTGGAAGCCCTTAGAGGGCTATGGTGAAAAAGGAAATATCCTCAGATGAAATCTGGAAAGAAGCTTTCTGAGAAACTGCTTAGTGTTCTGTTAATTCATCTCACAGAGTTACATCTGTATTTCGTGGATCTCTTTGATAGCCTTATTTCTGTGGAATCTGAGAACAGATATTTCGGATCCCTTTGAAGAATATAGGGCCAAAGGAAATATCCTACGATAACAAAGAGAAAGAAGCTTTCTGAGAAACTTCGTTGTGTTCTGTGAAATCATCTCACAGAGTTACAGCTTTCCCCTCAAGGAGCCTTTCGCTAAGAGAGTTCTTGTGGATTTGGCAAAGTGATATTTGGAAGCCCATAGAGGGCTATGGTGAAAAAGGAAATATCCTCAGATGAAATCTGGAAAGAAGCTTTCTGAGAAACTCCTTAGTGTTCTGTTAATTCAACTCATAGAGTTACATGTGTATTTCATGGATCTCTTTGCTAGCCTTATTTCTGTAGAATCTGAGAACAGATATTTCGGGTCCCTTTGAAGACTAAGGGCCAAAGAAATATTCTCCGATAACAAAGAGAAAGAAGCTTTCTGAGAAACTTCGTTGTGTTCTGTGAAATCATCTCACAGAGTTGCAGCTTTCCCCTCAAGGAGCCTTTCGCTAAGACAGTTCTTGTGGAATTGGCAAAGTGATATCTGGAAGCCCATAGAGGGCTATGATGAAAAAGGAAATATCCTCAGATGAAATCTGGAAAGAAGCTTTCTGAGAAACTGCTTAGTGTTCCGTTAATTCATCTCACAGAGTTACATATGTATTTCGTGGATGTCTTTGCTAGCCTTATTTCCCGTGAAATCTGAGAACAGATATTTCGGATCCCTTTGAAGACTATAGGGCCACAGGAAATATCCACCGGTAACAAAGAACAAAGAAGCTTTCTGAGAACTTCGTTGTGTTCTGTGAAATCATCTCACAGAGTTACAGCTTTCCCCTCAAGGAGCCTTTCGCTAAGACAGTTCATGTGGAATTGGCAAAGTGATATTTGGAAGCCCATAGAGGGCTATGGTGAAAAAGGAAATATCCTCAGATGAAATCTGGAAAGAAGCTTTCTGAGAAACTGCTTAGTGTTCTGTTAATTCATCTCACAGAGTTACATCTGTATTTCGTGGATCTCTTTGCTAGCCTTATTTCTGTGGAATCTGAGAACAGATATTTCGGATTCCTTTGAAGACTATAGGGCCAAAGGAAATATCCTCCGATAACAAAGAGAAAGATGCTTTCTGAGAAACTTCGTTGTGTTCTGTGAAATCATCTCACAGAGTTACAGCTTTCCCCTCAAGGAGCCTTTCGTTAAGACACTTCTTGTGGAATTGGCAAAGTGATATTGGGAAGCCCATAGAGGGCTATGGTGAAAAAGGAAATATCCTCAGATGAAATCTGGAAAGAAGCTTTCTGAGAAACTGCTTAGTGTTCTGTTAATTCACCTCACAGAGTTACATCTGTATTTCGTGGATCTCTTTGCTAGCCTTATTTCTGTAGAATCTGAGAAGAGATATTTCGGATCCCTTTGAAGACTATAGGGCCAAAGGAAATATCCGCCGATAACAAAGAGAAAGAAGCTTTCTGAGAAACTTCTTTGTGTTCCGTGAAATCATCTCACAGAGTTACAGCTTTCCCCTCAAGGAGCCTTTGGCTAAGACAGTTCATGTGGAATTGGCAAAGTGATATTTGGAAGCCCATAGAGGACTATAGTGAAAAAGGAAATATCCTCAGAGGAAATCTGGAAAGAAGCTTTCTGAGAAACTGCTTAGTGTTCTGTTAATTCATCTCACAGAGTTACATCTGTATTTCATGGATGTCTTTGCTAGGTTATTTCTGTGGAATCTGAGAAGAGATATTTCGGATCCCTTTGAACACTATAGGGCCAAAGGAAATATCCTCCGATAACAAAGAGAAAGAAGCTTTCTGAGAAACTTCGTTGTGTTCTGTGAAATCATCTCACAGAGTTGCAGCTTTCCTCTCAAGGAGTCTTTCGCTAAGAAAGTTCTTGTGGAATTGGCAAAGTGATTTCTGGAAGCCCATAGAGGGCTATGGTGAAAAAGGAAATATCCTCAGATGAAATCTGGAAAGATGCTTTCTGAGAAACTGCTTAGTGTTCCGTTAATTCATATCACAGAGTTACATCTGTATTTCGTGGATCTCTTTGCTAGCCTTATTTCTGTGGAATCTGAGAACAGATATTTCGGATCCCCATGAAGACTATAGGGCCAAAGGAAATATCCTCCGATAACAAAGAGAAAGAAGCTTTCTGAGATACTTCGTTGTGTTCTGTGAAATCATCTCACAGAGTTACAGCTTTCCCATCAAGGAGCCTTTCGCTAAGACAGTTCTTGTGGAATTGGCAAAGTGATATTTGGAAGCCCATAGAGGGCTATGGTGAAAAAGGAAATATCCTCATGTTAAATCTGGAAGGAATCTTTCTGAGAAACTGCTTAGTGTTCTCTTAATTCATCTCACAGAGTTACATCTGTATTTCGTGGATCTATTTGCTAGCCTTATTTCTGTGGAAATTGAGAACAGATATTTCGGATCCCTTTGAAGACTATAGGGCCAAAGGAAATATCCTCCGATAACAAAGAGAAAGAAGCTTTCTGAGAAACTTCGTTGTGTTCTGTGAAATCATCTCACAGAGTTACAGCTTTCCCCTCAAGGAGCCTTCCGCTAAGACAGTTCTTGTGGAATTGGCAAAGTGATATTTGGAAGCCCATAGAGGGCTATGGTGAAAAAGGAAATATCCTCAGATGAAATCTGGAAAGAAGCTTTCTGAGAAACTGCTTCGTGTCTGTTAATTCATCTCACACAGTTACATCTGTATTTCGTGGATCTCTTTGCTAGCCTTATTTCTGTGGAATCTTAGAACAGATATTTCGGATCCCTTTGAAGACTATAGGGCCAAAGGAAATATCCTCCGATAACAAAGAGAAAGAAGCTTTCTGAGAAACTTCGTTGTGTTCTGTGAAATCATCTCACAGAGTTACAGCTTTCCCCTCAATGAGCCTTTCGCTAAGACAGTTCTTGTGGAATTGGCAAAGTGATATTTGGAAGCCCATAAAGGGCTATGGTGAAAAAGGAAATATCCTCAGATGAAATCTGGAATGAAGCTTTCTGAGAAACTGCTTAGTGTTCTGTTAATTCATCTCACAGAGTTACATCTGTATTTCGTGGATCTCTTTGCTAGCCTTATTTCTGTGGAATCTGAGAACAGATATTTCGGATCTCTTTGAACACTATAGGGCCACAGGAAATATCCAACGATAACAAAAAGAAAGAAGCTTTCTGAGAAACTTCGTTGTGTTCTGTGAAATCATCTCCCAGAGTTACAGCTTTCCCCTCAAGGAGCCTTTCGCTAAGACAGTTCTTGTGGAATTGGCAAAGTGATATTTGGAAGCCCATAGAGGGCTATGGTGAAAAAGGAAATATCCTCAGATGAAATCTGGAAAGAAGCTTTCTGAGAAACTGCTTAGTGTTCTGTTAATTCAACTCACAGAGTTACATCTGTATTTCGTGGATCTCTTTGCTAGCCTTATTTCTGTGAAATCTGAGAGCAGATATTTCGGATCCCTATGAAGACTATAGGGCCAAAGGAAATATCCTCCGATAACAAAGAGAAAGAAGCTTTCTGAGAAACTTCGTTGTGTTCTGTGAAATCATCTCGCAGAGTTACAGCTTTCCCCTCAAGGAGCCTTTCGCTAAGACAGTTCTTGTGGAATTGGTAAAGTGATATCTGGAAGCCCTTAGAGGGCTATGGTGAAAAAGGAAATATCCTCAGATGAAATCTGGAAAGAAGCTTTCTGAGAAACTGCTTAGTGTTCTGTTAATTCACCTCACAGAGTTACATCTGTATTTCGTGGATCTCTTTGCTAGCCTTATTTCTGTAGAATCTGAGAACAGATATTTCGGATCCCTTTGAAGACTATAGGGCCAAAGGAAATATCCTCCGATAACAAAGAGAAAGAAGTTTTCTGAGAAACTTCGTTGTGTTCTGTGAAATCATCTCACAGAGTTACAGCTTTCCCCTTAAGGAGCCTTTCGCTAAGACAGTTCTGTGGAATTGCCAAAGTGATATTTGGAAGCCCATAGAGGGCTATGGTGAAAAAGGAAATATCCTCAGATGAAATCTGGAAAGAAGCTTTCTGAGAAACTGCTTAGTGTTCTGTTAATTCATCTCACAGAGTTACATCTGTATTTCGTGGATCTCTTTGCTAGCCTTATTTCTGTGGAATCTGAGAACAGATATTTCGGATCCCTTTGAAGACTATAGGGCAAAATGAAATATCCTCCGATAACAAAGAGAAAGAAGCTTCCTGAGAAACTTCGTTGTGTTCTGTGAAATCATCTCACAGAGTTACAGCTTTCCCCTCAAGGAGCCTTTTGCTAAGACAGTTCTTGTGGAATTGGCAATGTGATATGTGGAAGCCCATAGAGGGCTATGGTGAAAAAGGAAATATCCTGAGATGAAATCTGGAAAGAAGCTTTCTGAGAAACTGCTTAGTGTTCTGTTAATTCATCTCACAGAGTTACATCTGTATTTCGTGGATGTCTTTGCTAGCCTTATTTCTGTGGAATCTGAGAACAGATATTTCGGATCCCTATGAAGAAAATAGGGCCAAAGGAAATATCCTCCGATAACAAAGAGAAAGAAGCTTTCTGAGAAACTTCGATGTGTTCTGTGAAATCATCTCACAGAGTTACAGCTTTCCCCTCAAGGAGCCTTTCGCTACGACAGTTCTTGTGGAATTGGCAAAGTGATATTGGAAGCCCATAGAGGGCTATGGTGAAAAAGGAAATATCCTCAGATGAAATCTGGAAAGAAGCTTTCTGAGAAACTGCGTAGTGTTCTGTTAATTCATCTCACAGAGTTACATCTGTATTTCATGGATGTCTTTGCTATCCTTATTTCTGTGGAATCTGAGAACAGATATGTCGGATCCCGTTGAAGACTACAGGGAAAAAGGAAATATCCTCCGATAACAAAGAGAAAGAAGCTTTCTGAGAAACTTCGTTGAGTTCTGTGAAATCATCTCACAGAGTTACAGCTTTCGCCTCAAGGAGCCTTTCGCTAAGACAGTTCTTGTGGAATTGGCAAAGTGATATCTGGAAGCCCTTAGAGGGCTATGGTGAAAAAGGAAATATCCTCAGATGAAATCTGGAAAGAAGCTTTCTGAGAAACTGCTTAGTGTTCTGTTAATTCATCTCACAGAGTTACATCTGTATTTCGTGGATCTCTTTGATAGCCTTATTTCTGTGGAATCTGAGAACAGATATTTCGGATCCCTTTGAAGAATATAGGGCCAAAGGAAATATCCTACGATAACAAAGAGAAAGAAGCTTTCTGAGAAACTTCGTTGTGTTCTGTGAAATCATCTCACAGAGTTACAGCTTTCCCCTCAAGGAGCCTTTCGCTAAGAGAGTTCTTGTGGATTTGGCAAAGTGATATTTGGAAGCCCATAGAGGGCTATGGTGAAAAAGGAAATATCCTCAGATGAAATCTGGAAAGAAGCTTTCTGAGAAACTCCTTAGTGTTCTGTTAATTCAACTCATAGAGTTACATGTGTATTTCATGGATCTCTTTGCTAGCCTTATTTCTGTAGAATCTGAGAACAGATATTTCGGGTCCCTTTGAAGACTAAGGGCCAAAGAAATATTCTCCGATAACAAAGAGAAAGAAGCTTTCTGAGAAACTTCGTTGTGTTCTGTGAAATCATCTCACAGAGTTGCAGCTTTCCCCTCAAGGAGCCTTTCGCTAAGACAGTTCTTGTGGAATTGGCAAAGTGATATCTGGAAGCCCATAGAGGGCTATGATGAAAAAGGAAATATCCTCAGATGAAATCTGGAAAGAAGCTTTCTGAGAAACTGCTTAGTGTTCCGTTAATTCATCTCACAGAGTTACATATGTATTTCGTGGATGTCTTTGCTAGCCTTATTTCCCGTGAAATCTGAGAACAGATATTTCGGATCCCTTTGAAGACTATAGGGCCACAGGAAATATCCACCGGTAACAAAGAACAAAGAAGCTTTCTGAGAACTTCGTTGTGTTCTGTGAAATCATCTCACAGAGTTACAGCTTTCCCCTCAAGGAGCCTTTCGCTAAGACAGTTCATGTGGAATTGGCAAAGTGATATTTGGAAGCCCATAGAGGGCTATGGTGAAAAAGGAAATATCCTCAGATGAAATCTGGAAAGAAGCTTTCTGAGAAACTGCTTAGTGTTCTGTTAATTCATCTCACAGAGTTACATCTGTATTTCGTGGATCTCTTTGCTAGCCTTATTTCTGTGGAATCTGAGAACAGATATTTCGGATTCCTTTGAAGACTATAGGGCCAAAGGAAATATCCTCCGATAACAAAGAGAAAGATGCTTTCTGAGAAACTTCGTTGTGTTCTGTGAAATCATCTCACAGAGTTACAGCTTTCCCCTCAAGGAGCCTTTCGTTAAGACACTTCTTGTGGAATTGGCAAAGTGATATTGGGAAGCCCATAGAGGGCTATGGTGAAAAAGGAAATATCCTCAGATGAAATCTGGAAAGAAGCTTTCTGAGAAACTGCTTAGTGTTCTGTTAATTCACCTCACAGAGTTACATCTGTATTTCGTGGATCTCTTTGCTAGCCTTATTTCTGTAGAATCTGAGAAGAGATATTTCGGATCCCTTTGAAGACTATAGGGCCAAAGGAAATATCCGCCGATAACAAAGAGAAAGAAGCTTTCTGAGAAACTTCTTTGTGTTCCGTGAAATCATCTCACAGAGTTACAGCTTTCCCCTCAAGGAGCCTTTGGCTAAGACAGTTCATGTGGAATTGGCAAAGTGATATTTGGAAGCCCATAGAGGACTATAGTGAAAAAGGAAATATCCTCAGAGGAAATCTGGAAAGAAGCTTTCTGAGAAACTGCTTAGTGTTCTGTTAATTCATCTCACAGAGTTACATCTGTATTTCATGGATGTCTTTGCTAGGTTATTTCTGTGGAATCTGAGAAGAGATATTTCGGATCCCTTTGAACACTATAGGGCCAAAGGAAATATCCTCCGATAACAAAGAGAAAGAAGCTTTCTGAGAAACTTCGTTGTGTTCTGTGAAATCATCTCACAGAGTTGCAGCTTTCCTCTCAAGGAGTCTTTCGCTAAGAAAGTTCTTGTGGAATTGGCAAAGTGATTTCTGGAAGCCCATAGAGGGCTATGGTGAAAAAGGAAATATCCTCAGATGAAATCTGGAAAGATGCTTTCTGAGAAACTGCTTAGTGTTCCGTTAATTCATATCACAGAGTTACATCTGTATTTCGTGGATCTCTTTGCTAGCCTTATTTCTGTGGAATCTGAGAACAGATATTTCGGATCCCCATGAAGACTATAGGGCCAAAGGAAATATCCTCCGATAACAAAGAGAAAGAAGCTTTCTGAGATACTTCGTTGTGTTCTGTGAAATCATCTCACAGAGTTACAGCTTTCCCATCAAGGAGCCTTTCGCTAAGACAGTTCTTGTGGAATTGGCAAAGTGATATTTGGAAGCCCATAGAGGGCTATGGTGAAAAAGGAAATATCCTCATGTTAAATCTGGAAGGAATCTTTCTGAGAAACTGCTTAGTGTTCTCTTAATTCATCTCACAGAGTTACATCTGTATTTCGTGGATCTATTTGCTAGCCTTATTTCTGTGGAAATTGAGAACAGATATTTCGGATCCCTTTGAAGACTATAGGGCCAAAGGAAATATCCTCCGATAACAAAGAGAAAGAAGCTTTCTGAGAAACTTCGTTGTGTTCTGTGAAATCATCTCACAGAGTTACAGCTTTCCCCTCAAGGAGCCTTCCGCTAAGACAGTTCTTGTGGAATTGGCAAAGTGATATTTGGAAGCCCATAGAGGGCTATGGTGAAAAAGGAAATATCCTCAGATGAAATCTGGAAAGAAGCTTTCTGAGAAACTGCTTCGTGTCTGTTAATTCATCTCACACAGTTACATCTGTATTTCGTGGATCTCTTTGCTAGCCTTATTTCTGTGGAATCTTAGAACAGATATTTCGGATCCCTTTGAAGACTATAGGGCCAAAGGAAATATCCTCCGATAACAAAGAGAAAGAAGCTTTCTGAGAAACTTCGTTGTGTTCTGTGAAATCATCTCACAGAGTTACAGCTTTCCCCTCAATGAGCCTTTCGCTAAGACAGTTCTTGTGGAATTGGCAAAGTGATATTTGGAAGCCCATAAAGGGCTATGGTGAAAAAGGAAATATCCTCAGATGAAATCTGGAATGAAGCTTTCTGAGAAACTGCTTAGTGTTCTGTTAATTCATCTCACAGAGTTACATCTGTATTTCGTGGATCTCTTTGCTAGCCTTATTTCTGTGGAATCTGAGAACAGATATTTCGGATCTCTTTGAACACTATAGGGCCACAGGAAATATCCAACGATAACAAAAAGAAAGAAGCTTTCTGAGAAACTTCGTTGTGTTCTGTGAAATCATCTCCCAGAGTTACAGCTTTCCCCTCAAGGAGCCTTTCGCTAAGACAGTTCTTGTGGAATTGGCAAAGTGATATTTGGAAGCCCATAGAGGGCTATGGTGAAAAAGGAAATATCCTCAGATGAAATCTGGAAAGAAGCTTTCTGAGAAACTGCTTAGTGTTCTGTTAATTCAACTCACAGAGTTACATCTGTATTTCGTGGATCTCTTTGCTAGCCTTATTTCTGTGAAATCTGAGAGCAGATATTTCGGATCCCTATGAAGACTATAGGGCCAAAGGAAATATCCTCCGATAACAAAGAGAAAGAAGCTTTCTGAGAAACTTCGTTGTGTTCTGTGAAATCATCTCGCAGAGTTACAGCTTTCCCCTCAAGGAGCCTTTCGCTAAGACAGTTCTTGTGGAATTGGTAAAGTGATATCTGGAAGCCCTTAGAGGGCTATGGTGAAAAAGGAAATATCCTCAGATGAAATCTGGAAAGAAGCTTTCTGAGAAACTGCTTAGTGTTCTGTTAATTCACCTCACAGAGTTACATCTGTATTTCGTGGATCTCTTTGCTAGCCTTATTTCTGTAGAATCTGAGAACAGATATTTCGGATCCCTTTGAAGACTATAGGGCCAAAGGAAATATCCTCCGATAACAAAGAGAAAGAAGTTTTCTGAGAAACTTCGTTGTGTTCTGTGAAATCATCTCACAGAGTTACAGCTTTCCCCTTAAGGAGCCTTTCGCTAAGACAGTTCTGTGGAATTGCCAAAGTGATATTTGGAAGCCCATAGAGGGCTATGGTGAAAAAGGAAATATCCTCAGATGAAATCTGGAAAGAAGCTTTCTGAGAAACTGCTTAGTGTTCTGTTAATTCATCTCACAGAGTTACATCTGTATTTCGTGGATCTCTTTGCTAGCCTTATTTCTGTGGAATCTGAGAACAGATATTTCGGATCCCTTTGAAGACTATAGGGCAAAATGAAATATCCTCCGATAACAAAGAGAAAGAAGCTTCCTGAGAAACTTCGTTGTGTTCTGTGAAATCATCTCACAGAGTTACAGCTTTCCCCTCAAGGAGCCTTTTGCTAAGACAGTTCTTGTGGAATTGGCAATGTGATATGTGGAAGCCCATAGAGGGCTATGGTGAAAAAGGAAATATCCTCAGATGAAATCAGGAAAGAAGCTTTCTGAGAAACTGCTGAGTGTTCTGTTAATTCATCTCACAGAGTAACATCTGTATTTCGTGGATCTCCTTGCTAGCCTTATTTCTGTTGAATCTGAGAACAGATATTTCGGATCCCTTTGAAGACTATAGGGCCAAAGGAAATATCCGCCGATAACAAAGAGAAAGAAGCTTTCTGAGAAACTTCTTTGTGTTCCGTGAAATCATCTCACAGAGTTACAGCTTTCCCCTTAAGGAGCCTTTCGCTAAGACAGTTCTTGTGGAATTGGCAAAGTGATATTTGGAAGCCCATAGAGGACTATGGTGAAAAAGGAAATATCCTCAGATGAAATCTGGAAGGAAGCTTTCTGAGAAACTGCTTAGTGTTCTGTTAATTCATCTCACAGAGTTACATCTGTATTTCATGGATGTCTTTGCTAGGTTATTTCTGTGGAATCTGAGAACAGATATTTCGGATCCCTTTGAACACTATAGGGCCAAAGGAAATATCATCCGATAACAAAGAGTAGAGGCTTTCTGAGAAACTTCGTTGTGTTCTGTGAAATCATCTCACAGAGTTGCAGCTTTCCTCTCAAGGAGTCTTTCGCTAAGAAAGTTCTTGTGGAATTGGCAAAGTGATTTCTGGAAGCCCATAGAGGGCTATGGTGAAAAAGGAAATATCCTCAGATGAAATCTGGAAAGATGCTTTCTGAGAAACTGCTTAGTGTTCCGTTAATTCATATCACAGAGTTACATCTGTATTTCGTGGATCTCTTTGCTAGCCTTATTTCTGTGGAATCTGAGAACAGATATTTCGGATCCCCATGAAGACTATAGGGCCAAAGGAAATATCCTCCGATAACAAAGAGAAAGAAGCTTTCTGAGATACTTCGTTGTGTTCTGTGAAATCATCTCACAGAGTTACAGCTTTCCCCTCAAGGAGCCTTTCGCTAAGACAGTTCTTGTGGAATTGGCAAAGTGATATTTGGAAGCCCATAGAGGGCTATGGTGAAAAAGGAAATATCCTCCTGTTAAATCTGGAAGGAATCTTTCTGAGAAACTGCTTAGTGTTCTCTTAATTCATCTCACAGAGTTACATCTGTATTTCGTGGATCTATTTGCTAGCCTTATTTCTGTGGAAATTGAGAACAGATATTTCGGATCCCTTTGAAGACTATAGGGCCAAAGGAAATATCCTCCGATAACAAAGAGAAAGAAGCTTTCTGAGAAACTTCGTTGTGTTCTGTGAAATCATCTCACAGAGTTACAGCTTTCCCCTCAAGGAGCCTTCCGCTAAGACAGTTCTTGTGGAATTGGCAAAGTGATATTTGGAAGCCCATAGAGGGCTATGGTGAAAAAGGAAATATCCTCAGATGAAATCTGGAAAGAAGCTTTCTGAGAAACTGCTTCGTGTCTGTTAATTCATCTCACACAGTTACATCTGTATTTCGTGGATCTCTTTGCTAGCCTTATTTCTGTGGAATCTTAGAACAGATATTTCGGATCCCTTTGAAGACTATAGGGCCAAAGGAAATATCCTCCGATAACAAAGAGAAAGAAGCTTTCTGAGAAACTTCGTTGTGTTCTGTGAAATAATCTCACAGAGTTACAGCTTTCCCCTCAAGGAGCGTTTCGCTAAGACAGTTGTTGTGGAATTGGCAAACGATATTTGTAAGCCCATAGAGGGCTATGGTGAAAAAGGAAATATGCTCAGATGAAATCTGGAAAGAAGCTTTCTGAGAACCTGCTTAGTGTTCTGCTAATTCAACTCACAGAGTTACATCTGTATTTCGTGGATCTCTTTGCTAGCCTTATTTCTGTAGAATCTGAGAACAGATATTTCGGATCCCTCTGAGGACTATAGGGCCAAAGGAAATATCCTCCGATAACAAAGAGAAAGAAGTTTTCTGAGAAACTTCGTTGTGTTCTGTGAAATCATCTCACAGAGGTACAGCTTTCCCCTCAAGGAGCCTTTCGCTAAGACAGTTCTTGTGGAATTGGCAAAGTGATATTTGGAAGCCCATAGAGGGCTATGGTGAAAAAGGAAATATCCTCAGATGAAATCTGAAAAGAAGCTTTCTGAGAAACTGCTTAGTGTTCTGTTAATTCACCTCACAGAGTTACATCTGTATTTCGTGGATCTCTTTGCTAGCCTTATTTCTGTAGAATCTGAGAACAGATATTTCGGATCCCTTTGAAGACTATAGGGCCAAAGGAAATATCCTCCGATAACAAAGAGAAAGAAGCTTTCTCAGAAACTTCTTTGTGTTCTGTGAAATCTTCTCACAGAGTTACAGCTTTCCCCTCAAGGAGCCTTTCGCTAAGACAGTTCATGTGGAATTGGCAAAGTGATATTTGGAAGCCCATAGAGGGCTATGGTGAAAAAGGAAATATCCTCAGAAGAAATCTGGAAAGAAGCTTTCTGAGAAACTGCTTAGGGTTCTGTTAATTCAACTCACAGAGTTACATCTCTATTTCGTGGATCTCTTTGCTAGCCTTATTTCTGTGGAATCTGAGAACAGATATTTCGGATCCCTTTGAAGACTATAGGGCCACAGGAAATATCCTCCGATAACAAAGAGAAAGACGCTTTCTGAGAAACCTCGTTGTGTTCTGTGAAATCATCTCTCAGAGTTACAGCTTTCCCCTCACGGAGCCTTTCGCTAAGACAGTTCTTGTGGAATTGGCAAAGTGATATTTGGAAGCCCATAGAGGGCTATGGTGAAAAAGGAAATATCCTCAGATGAAATCTGGAAAGAAGCTTTCTGAGAAACTGCTTAGTGTTCTGTTAATTCATCGCACAGAGTAACATCTGTATTTCGTGGATCTCCTTCCTAGCCTTATTTCTGTGGAATCTGAGAACAGATATTTCGGATCCCTTTGAAGACTATAGGGCCAAAGGAAATATCCTCCGATAACAAAGAGAAAGACGCTTTCTGAGAAACTTCGTTGTGTACTGTGAAATCATCTCTCAGAGTTACAGCTGTCCCCTCAAGCAGCCTTTCTCTAAGACAGTTCTTGTGGAATTGGCAAAGTGATATTTGGAAGCCCATAGAGGGCTATGTTGAAAAAGGAAATATCCTCAGATGAAATCTGGAAAGAAGCTTTCTGAGAAACTGCTTAGTGTTCTGTTAATTCATCTCACAGAGTAACATCTGTATTTCGTGGATCTCCTTGCTAGCCTTATTTCTGTGGAATCTGAGAACAGATATTTCGGATCCCTTTGAAGACTATAGGGCCAAAGGAAATATCCTTCGATAACAAAGAGAAAGAAGCTTTCTGAGAAACTTCGTTGTGTTCTGTGAAATCATCTCACAGAGTTACAGCTTTCCCCTCAAGGAGCCTTTCGCTAAGACAGTTCTTGTGGAATTGGCAAAGTGATATTTGGAAGCCCATAGAGGGCTATGGTGAAAAAGGAAATATCCTCAGATGAAATCTGGAAAGAAGCTTTCTGAGAAACTGCTTAGTGTTCTGTTAATTCACCTCACAGAGTTACATCTGTATTTCGTGGATCACTTTGCTAGCCTTATTTCTGTAGAATCTGAGAACAGATATTTCGGATCCCTTTGAAGACTATAGGGCCAAAGGAAATATCCTCCGATAACAAAGAGAAAGACGCTTTCTGAGAAACTTCGTTGTGTACTGTGAAATCATCTCTCAGAGTTACAGCTGTCCCCTCAAGCAGCCTTTCTCTAAGACAGTTCTTGTGGAATTGGCAAAGTGATATTTGGAAGCCCATAGAGGGCTATGGTGAAAAAGGAAATATCCTCAGATGAAATCTGGAAAGAAGCTTTCTGAGAAACTGCTTAGTGTTCTGTTAATTCATCTCACAGAGTAACATCTGTATTTCGTGGATCTCCTTGCTAGCCTTATTTCTGTGTAATCTGAGAACAGATATTTCTGATCCCTTTGAAGACTATAGGGCCAAAGGAAATTTCCTCCGATAACAAAGAGAAAGACGCTTTCTCAGAAACTTCGTTGTGTTCTGTGAAATCATCTCTGAGAGTTACAGCTGTCCCCTCAAGCAGCCTTTCGCTAAGACAGATCTTGTGGAATTGGCAAACGATATTTGTAAGCCTATAGAGGGCTATGGTGAAAAAGGAAATATGCTCAGATGAAATCTGGAAAGAAGCTTTCTGAGAAACTGCTTAGTGTTCTGTTAATTCATCTCACAGTGTTACATCTGTATTTCGTGGATGTCTTTGCTAGCCTTATTTCTGTGGAATCTGAGAACAGATATTTCGGATCCCTATGAAGACTATAGGGCCAAAGGAAATATCCTCCGATAACAAAGAGAAAGAAGCTTTATGAGAAACTTCGTTGTGTTCTGTGAAATCATCTCACAGAGCTACAGCTTTCCCCTCAAGGAGCCTTTCGCTAAGACAGTTCTTGTGGAATTGGTAAAGTGATATCTGGAAGCCCATAGAGGGCTATGGTGAAAAAGGAAATATTCTCAGTTGAAATCTGGAAAGAAGCTTTCTGAGAAACTGCTTAGTGTTTTGTTAATTCACCTCACAGAGTTACATCTGTATTTCGTGGATCCCTTTGCTAGCCTTATTTCTGTAGAATCTGAGAACAGATATTTCGGATCCCTTTGAAGACTATAGGGCCAAAGGCAATATCCTCCAATAACAAAGAGAAAGAAGCTTTCTGAGAAACTTCTTTGTGTTCTGTGAAATCATCTCACAGAGTTACAGCTTTCCCCTCATGGAGCCTTCCGCTAAGACAGTTCTTGTGGAATTGGCAAAGTGATATTTGGAAGCCCTTAGAGGGCTATGGTGAAAAGGAAATATCCTCAGATGAAATCTGGAAAGAAGCTTTCTGAGAAACTGCTTAGTGTTCTGTTAATTCACCTCACAGAGTTACATCTGTATTTCGTGGATCTCTTTGCTAGCCTTATTTCTGTAGAATCTGAGAATAGATATTTCGGATCCCTTTGAAGACTATAGGGCCAAAGGAAATATCCTCCGATAACAAAGAGAAAGAAGATTTCTGAGAAACTACTTTGTGTTCTGTGAAATAATCTCACAGAGTTACAGCTTTCCCCTCAAGGAGCCTTTCGCTAAGACAGTTCATGTGGAATTGGCAAAGTGATATTTGGAAGCCCATAGAGGGCTACGGTGAAAAAGGAAACATCCTCAGATGAAATCTGGAAAGAAGCTTTCTGAGAAACTGCTTAGTGTTCTGTTAATTCAACTCACAGAGTTACATCTGTATTTCGTGGATCTCTTTGCTAGCCTTATTTCTGTAGAATCTGAGAACACATATTTCGGATCCCTTTGAAGTCTAAGGGGCAAGGAAATATCCTCCGATAACAAAGAGAAAGAAGCTTTCTGAGAAACTTCTTTGTGTTCTGTGAAATCATCTCACAGAGTTGCAGCTTTCCCCTCAAGGAGCCTTTCGCTAAGACAGTTCTTGTGGAATTGGCAAAGTGATATCTGGAAGCCCATAGAGGGCTATAGTGAAAAAGGAAATATCCTCAGATGAAATCTGGAAAGAAGCTTTCTGAGAAACTGCTTAGTGTTCCGTTAATTCATCTCACAGAGTTACATCTGTATTTCGTGGATCTCTTTGCTAGCCTTATTTCTGTGGAATCTGAGAACAGATATTTCGGATCCCTATGAAGACTATAGGGCCAAAGGAAATATCCTCCGATAACAAAGAGAAAGAAGCTTTCTGAGAAACTTCGTTGTGTTCTGTGAAATCATCTCACAGAGTTACAGCTTTCCCCTCAAGGAGCCTTTCGCTAAGACAGTTCTTGTGGAATTGGCAAAGTGATATTTGGAAGCCCACAGAGGGCTATGGTGAAAAAAGAAATATCCTCAGATGAAATCTGGAAAGAAGCTTTCTGAGAAACTGCTTAGTGTTCTGTTAATTCACCTCACAGAGTTACATCTGTATTTCGTGGATCTCTTTGCTAGCCTTATTTCTGTAGAATCTGAGAACAGATATTTCGGATCCCTTTGAAGACTATAGAGCCAAAGGAAATATCCTCCGATAACAAAGAGAAAGAAGCTTTCTGAGAAACTTCTTTGTGTTCTGTGAAATCATCTCACAGAGTTACAGCTTTCCCATCAAGAAGCCTTTTGTTAAGACAGTTCATGTGGAATTGGCAAAGTGATATTTGGAAGCCCATAGAGGGCTATGGCGAAAAAGGAAATATCCTCAGATGAAATCAGGAAAGAAGCTTTCTGAGAAACTGCTGAGTGTTCTGTTAATTCATCTCACAGAGTAACATCTGTATTTCGTGGATCTCCTTGCTAGCCTTATTTCTGTAGAATCTGAGAACAGATATTTCGGATCCCTTTGAATACTAAGGGCCAAAGAAATATTCTCCGATAACAAAGAGAAAGAAGCTTTCTGAGAAACTTCTTTGTGTTCTGTGAAATCATCTCACAGAGTTGCAGCTTTCCCCTCAAGGAGCCTTTCGCTAAGACAGTTCTTGTGGAATTGGCAAAGTGATATCTGGAAGCCCATAGAGGGCTATGGTGAAAAAGGAAATATCCTCAGATGAAATCTGGAAAGAAGCTTTCTGAGAAACTTCTTGGTGGTCTGTTAATTCATCTCACAGAGTTACGTCTGTATTTCGTGGATCTCCTTGCTAGCCTTATTTCTGTGGAATCTGAGAACAGATATTTCGGATCCCTTTGAAGACTATAGGGCCAAAGGAAATATCCTCCGATAACAAAGAGAAAGAAGCTTTCTGAGAAACTTCGTTGTGTTCTGTGAAATCATCTCACAGAGTTACAGCTTTCCCCTCAAGGAGTCTTTCGCTAAGACAGTTCTTGTGGAATTGGCAAAGTGATATTTGGAAGCCCATAGAGGGCTATGGTGAAAAAGGAAATATCCCCAGATGAAATCTGGAAAGAAGCTTTCTGAGAAACTGCTTAGTGTTCTGTTAATTCATCTCACAGAGTTACATCTGTATTTCGTGGATCTCTTTGCTAGCCTTATTTCTGTGGAATCTGAGAACAGATATTTCGGATCCCTTTGAAGACTATAGGGCCAAAGGAAATATCCTCCGATAACAAAGAGAAAGAAGCTTTCTGAGAAACTTCGTTGTGTTCTGTGAAATTATCTCACAGAGTTACAGCTTTCCCCACAAGGAGCCTTTCGCTAAGACAGTTCTTGTAGAATTCTCAAAGTGATATTTGGAAGCCCATAGAGGGCTACGGTGAAAAAGGAAATATCCTCAGATGAATCTGGAAAGAAGATTTCTGAGAAACTTCTTAGTGTTCTGTTAATTCATCTCACAGAGTTACATCTGTATTTCATGGATGTCTTTGCTAGCCTTATTTCTGTGGAATCTGAGAACAGATATTCGGATCCCTTTGAAGACTATACGGCCACAGGAAATATCCTCCGATAACAAAGAGAAAGAAGCTTTCTGAGACACGTCGTTGTGTTCTGTGAAATCATCTCACAGAGTTGCAGCTTTCCCCTCATGGAGCCTTTCGCTAAGACAGTTCTTGTGGAATTGGCAAAGTGATATCTGGAAGCCCATAGAGGGCTATGGTGAAAAAGGAAATATCCTCAGATGAAATCTGGAAAGAACATTTCTGAGAAACTGCTTAGTGTTCCGTTAATTCATCTCACAGAGTTACAGCTGTATTTCGTGGATCTCTTTGCTTGCCTTATTTCTGTAGAATCTCAGAACAGATATTTCGGATCCCTAAGAAGAGTATAGGGCCAAAGGAAATATCCTCCGATAACAAAGAGAAAGAAGCTTTCTGAGAAACTTCGTTGTGTTCTGTGAAATCATCTCACCGAGTTACAGCTTTCCCCTCAAGGAGCCTTTCGCTAAGACAGTTCTTGTGGAATTGGCAAAGTGATATTTGGAAGCCCATAGAGGGCTATGGTGAAAAAGGAAATATCCCCAAATGAAATCTGGAAAGAAGCTTTCTGAGAAACGGCTTAGTGTTCTGTTAATTCAACTCACAGAGTTACATGTGTATTTCGTGGATCTCTTTGCTAGCCTTATTTCTGTAGAATCTGAGAACAGATATTTCGAATCCCTTTGAACACTAAAGGGCCAAAGAAATAACCTCCGATAACAAAGAGAAAGAAGCTTTCTGAGAAACTTCGTTGTGTTCTGTGAAATCATCTCACAGAGTTGCAGCTTTCCCCTCAAGGAGCCTTTCGCTAAGACAGTTCTTGTGGAATTGGCAAAGTGATATCTGGAAGCCCATAGAGGGCTATGGTGAAAAAGGAAATATCCTCAGATGAAATCTGGAAAGAAGCTTTCTGAGAAACTGCTTAGTGTTCTGTTAATTCATCTCACAGAGTTACATCTGTATTTCGTGTATCTCCTTGTTAGCCTTATTTCTGTGGAATCTGAGAACAGATATTTCGGATCTCTTTGAAGACTATAGGGCCAAAGGAAATATCCTCCGATAACAAAGAGAAAGAAGCTTTCTGAGAAACTTCGTTGTGTTCTGTGAAATCATCTCACAGAGTTACAGCTTTCCCCTCAAGGAGCCTTCCGCTAAGACAGTTCTTGTGGAATTGGCAAAGTGATATTTGGAAGCCCATAGAGGGCTATGGTGAAAAAGGAAATATCCTCAGATGAAATCTGGAAAGAAGCTTTCTGAGAAACTGCTTAGTGTTCTGTCAACTCATCTCACAGAGTTACATCTGTATTTCGTGGATCTCTTTGCTAGCCTTATTTCTGTGGAATCTTAGAACAGATATTTCGGATCCCTTTGAAGACTATAGGGCCACAGGAAATATCCTCCGATAACAAAGAGAAAGAAGCTTTCTGAGAAACTTCGTTGTGTTCTGTGAAATCATCTCATAGAGTTACAGCTTTCCCCTCAATGAGCCTTTCGCTAAGACAGTTCTTGTGGAATTGGCAAAGTGATATTTGGAAGCCCATAGAGGGCTATGGTGAAAAAGGAAATATCCTCAGATGAAATCTGGAAAGAAGCTTTCTGAGAAACTGCTTAGTGTTCTGTTAATTCAACTCACAGAGTTACATCTGTATTTCGTGGATCTCTTTGCTAGCCTTATTTCTGTGAAATCTGAGAACAGATATTTCGGATCCCTTTGAAGACTATAGGGACAAAGGAAATATCCTCCGAAAACAAATAGAAAGAAGCTTTCTGAGAAACTTCTTGGTGTTCTGTGAAATCATCTCACAGAGTTACAGCTTTCCTCTCAAGGAGTCTTTCGCTAAGAAAGTTTTTGTGGAATTGGCAAAGTGATATTTGGAAGCCCATAGAGGGCTATGGTGAAAAAGGAAATATCCTCAGATGAAATCTGGAAAGAAGCTTTCTGAGAATCTGCTTAGTGTTCTGTTAATTCATCTCACAGAGATACATCTGTATTTCGTGGATCTCTTTGCTAGCCTTATTTCTGTGGAATCTGAGAACAGATATTTCGGATCCCCATGAAGACTATGGGGCCAAAGGAAATATCCTCCGATAACAAAGAGAAAGAAGCTTTCTGAGATACTTCGTTGTGTTCTGTGAAATCATCTCACAGAGTTACAGCTTTCCCCTCAAGGAGCCTTTCGCTAAGACAGTTCTTGTGGAATTGGCAAAGTGATATTTGGAAGCCCATAGAGGGGTATGGTGAAAAAGGAAATATCCTCAGATGAAATCTGGAAAGAAGCTTTCTGAGAAACTGCTTAGTGTTCAGTTAATTCATCTCACAGAGTTACATCTGTGTTTCTTGGATCTCCATGCTAGCCTTATTTCTGTGGAATCTGAGAACAGATATTTCGGATCCCTTTGAAGACTATAGGGCCAAAGGAAATATCCTCCGATAACAAAGAGAAAGAAGCTTTCTGAGAAACTTCTTTGTGTTCTGTGAAATCATCTCACAGAGTTACAGCTTTCCCCTCAAGGAGCCTTTCGCTAAGACAGTTCATGTGGAATTGGCAAAGTGATATTTGGAAGCCCATAGAGGGCTATGGTGAAAAAGGAAATATCCTCAGATGAAATCTGGAAAGAAGCTTTCTGAGAAACTGCTTAGTGTTCTCTTAATTCATCACACAGAGTTACATCTGTATTTCGTGGATCTCTTTGCTAGCCTTATTTCTGTGGAATCTGAGAACAGATATTTCGGATTCCTTTGAAGACTACAGGGCCAAAGGAAATATCCTCCGATAACAAAGAGAAAGATGCTTTCTGAGAAACTTCGTTGTGTTCTGTGAAATCATCTCACAGAGTTACAGCTTTCCCCTCAAGGAGCCTTTCGCTAAGACAGTTCTTGTGGAATTGGCAAAGTGATATTTGGAAGCCCATAGAGGGCTATGGTGAAAAAGGAAATATCCTCAGATGAAATCTGGAAAGAAGCTTTCTGAGAAACTGCTTAGTGTTCTGTTAATTCACCTCACAGAGTTACATCTGTATTTCGTGGATCTCTTTGCTAGCCTTATTTCTGTAGAATCTGAGAAGAGATATTTCGGATCCCTTTGAACACTATAGGGCCAAAGGAAATATCCGCCGATAACAAAGAGAAAGAAGCTTTCTGAGAAACTTCTTTGTGTTCCGTGAAATCATCTCACAGAGTTACAGCTTTCCCCTCAAGGAGCCTTTCGCTAAGACAGTTCATGTGGAATTGGCAAAGTGATATTTGGAAGCCCATAGAGGACTATAGTGAAAAAGGAAATATCCTCAGATGAAATCTGGAAAGAAGCTTTCTGAGAAACTGCTTTGTGTTCTGTTAATTCATCTCACAGAGTTACATCTGTATTTCATGGATGTCTTTGCTAGGTTATTTCTGTGGAATCTGAGAACAGATATTTCGGATCCCTTTGAACACTATAGGGCCAAAGGAAATATCCTCCGATAACAAAGAGAAAGAAGCTTTCTGAGAAACTTCGTTGTGTTCTGTGAAATCATCTCACAGAGTTGCAGCTTTCCTCTCAAGGAGTCTTTCGCTAAGAAAGTTCTTGTGGAATTGGCAAAGTGATTTCTGGAAGCCCATAGAGGGCTATGGTGAAAAAGGAAATATCCTCAGGTGAAATCTGGAAAGATGCTTTCTGAGAAACTGCTTAGTGTTCCGTTAATTCATATCACAGAGTTACATCTGTATTTCGTGGATCTCTTTGCTAGCCTTATTTCTGTGGAATCTGAGAACAGATATTTCGGATCCCCATGAAGACTATAGGGCCAAAGGAAATATCCTCCGATAACAAAGAGAAAGAAGCTTTCTGAGATACTTCGTTGTGTTCTGTGAAATCATCTCACAGAGTTACAGCTTTCCCCTCAAGGAGCCTTTCGCTAAGACAGTTCTTGTGGAATTGGCAAAGTGATATTTGGAAGCCCATAGAGGGCTATGGTGAAAAAGGAAATATCCTCAGATTAAATCTGTAAGGAAGCTTTCTGAGAAACTGCTTAGTGTTCTCTTAATTCATCTCACAGAGTTACATCTGTATTTCGTGGATCTATTTGCTAGCCTTATTTCTGTGGAAATTGAGAACAGATATTTCGGATCCCTTTGAAGACTATAGGGCCAAAGGAAATATCCTCCGATAACAAAGAGAAAGAAGCTTTCTGAGAAACTTCGTTGTGTTCTGTGAAATCATCTCACAGAGTTACAGCTTTCCCCTCAAGGATCCTTCCGCTAAGACAGTTCTTGTGGAATTGGCAAAGTGATATTTGGAAGCCCATAGAGGGCTATGGTGAAAAAGGAAATATCCTCAGATGAAATCTGGAAAGAAGCTTTCTGAGAAACTGCTTAGTGTTCTGTTAATTCACCTCACAGAGTTACATCTGTATTTCGTGGATCTCTTTGCTAGCCTTATTTCTGTGGAATCTTAGAACAGATATTTCGGATCCCTTAGAAGACTATAGGGCCAAAGGAAATATCCTCCGATAACAAAGAGAAAGAAGCTTTCTGAGAAACTTCGTTGTGTTCTGTGAAATCATCTCACAGAGGTACAGCTTTCCCCTCAAGGAGCCTTTCGCTAAGACAGTTCTTGTGGAATTGGCAAAGTGATATTTGGAAGCCCATAAAGGGCTATGGTGAAAAAGGAAATATCCTCAGATGAAATCTGGAATGAAGCTTTCTGAGAAACTGCTTAGTGTTCTGTTAATTCATCTCACAGAGTTACATCTGTATTTCGTGGATCTCTTTGCTAGCCTTTTTTCTGTGGAATCTGAGAACAGATATTTCGGATCCCTTTGAACACTATAGGGCCACAGGAAATATCCAACGATAACAAAAAGAAAGAAGCTTTCTGAGAAACTTCGTTGTGTTCTGTGAAATCATCTCCCAGAGTTACAGCTTTCCCCTCAAGGAGCCTTTCGCTAAGACAGTTCTTGTGGAATTGGCAAAGTGATATTTGGAAGCCCATAGAGGGCTATGGTGAAAAAGGAAATATCCTCAGATGAAATCTGGAAAGAAGCTTTCTGAGAAACTGCTTAGTGTTCTGTTAATTCAACTCACAGAGTTACATCTGTATTTCGTGGATCTCTTTGCTAGCCTTATTTCTGTGAAATCTGAGAGCAGATATTTCGGATCCCTTTGAAGACTATAGGGCCAAAGGAAATATCCTCCGAAAACAAATAGAAAGAAGCTTTCTGAGAAACTTCTTGGTGTTCTGTGAAATCATCTCACAGAGTTACAGCTTTCCTCTCAAGGAGTCTTTCGCTAAGAAAGTTTTTGTGGAATTGGCAAAGTGATATTTGGAAGCCCATAGAGGGCTATGGTGAAAAAGGAAATATCCTCAGATGAAATCTGGAAAGAAGCTTTCTGAGAAACTGCTTAGTGTTCTGTTAATTCATCTCACAGAGTTACATCTGTTTTTCGTGGATCTCTTTGCTAGCCTTGTTTCTGTAGAATCTGAGAACAGATATTTCGTATCCCTTTGAAGACTATAGGGCCAAGGGATATATCCTCCGATAACATAGAGAAAGAAGCTTTCTGAGAAACTTCGTTGTGTTCTGTGAAATCATCTCACAGAGTTACAGCTTTCCCCTCAAGGAGCCTTTCGCTAAGACAGTTCATGTGGAATTGGCAAAGTGATATTTGGAAGCCCATAGAGGGTTATGGTGAAAAAGGATATATCCTCATATGAAATCTGGAAAGAAGCTTTCTGAGAAACTGCTTAGTGTTCTCTTAAATCATCTCACAGGGTTACATCTGTATTTCGTGGATCTCTTTGCTAGCCTTATTTCTGTTGAATCTGAGAACAGATAATTCGGATCCCTTTGATCACTATAGGGCCAAAGGAAATATCCTCCGATAACAAAGAGAAAGAAGCTTTCTGAGAAACTTCGTTGTGTTCTGTGAAATCATCTCACAGAGTTGCAGCTTTCCTCTCAAGGAGTCTTTCGCTAAGAAAGTTCTTGTGGAATTGGCAAAGTGATTTCTGGAAGCCCATAGAGGGCTATGGTGTAAAAGGAAATATCCTCAGATGAAATCTGGAAAGATGCTTTCTGAGAAACTGCTTAGTGTTCCGTTAATTCATATCACAGAGTTACATCTGTATTTCGTGGATCTCTTTGCTAGCCTTATTTCTGTGGAATCTGAGAACAGATATTTCGGATCCCCATGAAGACTATAGGGCCAAAGGAAATATCCTGCGATAACAAAGAGAAAGAAGCTTTCTGAGAAACTTCGTTGTGTTCTGTGAAATCATCTCACAGAGTTACAGCTTTCCCCTCAAGGAGCCTTCCGCTAAGACAGTTCTTGTGGAATTGGCAAAGTGATATTTGGAAGCCCATAGAGGGCTATGGTGAAAAAGGAAATATCCTCAGATGAAATCTGGAAAGAAGCTTTCTGAGAAACTGCTTATTGTTCTGTTAATTCATCTCACACAGTTACATCTGTATTTCGTGGATCTCTTTGCTAGCCTTATTTCTGTGGAATCTTAGAACAGATATTTCGGATCGATTTGAAGACTATAGGGCCAAAGGAAATATCCTCCGATAACAAAGAGAAAGAAGCTTTCTGAGAAACTTCGTTGTGTTCTGTGAAATCATCTCACAGAGTTACAGCTTTCCCCTCAATGAGCCTTTCGCTAAGACAGTTCTTGTGGAATTGGCAAAGTGATATTTGGAAGCCCATAAAGGGCTATGGTGAAAAAGGAAATATCCTCAGATGAAATCTGGAATGAAGCTTTCTGAGAAACTGCTTAGTGTTCTGTTAATTCATCTCACAGAGTTACATCTGTATTTCGTGGATCTCTTTGCTAGCCTTATTTCTGTGGAATCTGAGAACAGATATTTCGGATCCCTTTGAACACTATAGGGCCACAGGAAATTTCCAACGATAACAAAAAGAAAGAAGCTTTCTGAGAAACTTCGTTGTGTTCTGTGAAATCGTCTCCCAGAGTTACAGCTTTCCCCTCAAGGAGCCTTTCGCTAAGACAGTTCTTGTGGAATTGGCAAAGTGATATTTGGAAGCCCAGAGAGGGCTATGGTGAAAAAGGAAATATCCTCAGATGAAATCTGGAAAGAAGCTTTCTGAGAAACTGCTTAGTGTTCTGTTAATTCAACTCACAGATTTACATCTGTATTTCGTGGATCTCCTTGCTAGCCTTATTTCTGTGAAATCTGAGAGCAGATATTTCGGATCCCTTTAAAGACTATAGGGCCAAAGGAAATATCCTCCGAAAACAAATAGAAAGAAGCTTTCTGAGAAACTTCTTGGTGTTCTGTGAAATCATCTCACAGAGTTACAGCTTTCCTCTCAAGGAGTCTTTCGCTAAGAAAGTTTTTGTGGAATTGGCAAAGTGATATTTGGAAGCCCATAGAGGGCTATGGTGAAAAAGGAAATATCCTCAGATGAAATCTGGAAAGAAGCTTTCTGAGAAACTGCTTAGTGTTCTGTTAATTCATCTCACAGAGTTACATCTGTATTTCGTGGATCTCTTTGCTAGCCTTGTTTCTGTAGAATCTGAGAACAGATATTTCGTATCCCTTTGAAGACTATAGGGCCAAGGGATATATCCTCCGATAACATAGAGAAAGAAGCTTTCTGAGAAACTTCGTTGTGTTCTGTGAAATCATCTCACAGAGTTACAGCTTTCCCCTCAAGGAGCCTTTCGCTAAGACAGTTCATGTGGAATTGGCAAAGTGATATTTGGAAGCCCATAGAGGGTTATGGTGAAAAAGGATATATCCTCATATGAAATCTGGAAAGAAGCTTTCTGAGAAACTGCTTAGTGTTCTCTTAAATCATCTCACAGGGTTACATCTGTATTTCGTGGATCTCTTTGCTAGCCTTATTTCTGTTGAATCTGAGAACAGATATTTCGGATCCCTTTGATCACTATAGGGCCAAAGGAAATATCCTCCGATAACAAAGAGAAAGAAGCTTTCTGAGAAACTTCGTTGTGTTCTGTGAAATCATCTCACAGAGTTGCAGCTTTCCTCTCAAGGAGTCTTTCGCTAAGAAAGTTCTTGTGGAATTGGCAAAGTGATTTCTGGAAGCCCATAGAGGGCTATGGTGTAAAAGGAAATATCCTCAGATGAAATCTGGAAAGATGCTTTCTGAGAAACTGCTTAGTGTTCCGTTAATTCATATCACAGAGTTACATCTGTATTTCGTGGATCTCTTTGCTAGCCTTATTTCTGTGGAATCTGAGAACAGATATTTCGGATCCCCATGAAGACTATAGGGCCAAAGGAAATATCCTCCGATAACAAAGAGAAAGAAGCTTTCTGAGAAACTTCGTTGTGTTCTGTGAAATCATCTCACAGAGTTACAGCTTTCCCCTCAAGGAGCCTTCCGCTAAGACAGTTCTTGTGGAATTGGCAAAGTGATATTTGGAAGCCCATAGAGGGCTATGGTGAAAAAGGAAATATCCTCAGATGAAATCTGGAAAGAAGCTTTCTGAGAAACTGCTTATTGTTCTGTTAATTCATCTCACACAGTTACATCTGTATTTCGTGGATCTCTTTGCTAGCCTTATTTCTGTGGAATCTTAGAACAGATATTTCGGATCGATTTGAAGACTATAGGGCCAAAGGAAATATCCTCCGATAACAAAGAGAAAGAAGCTTTCTGAGAAACTTCGTTGTGTTCTGTGAAATCATCTCACAGAGTTACAGCTTTCCCCTCAATGAGCCTTTCGCTAAGACAGTTCTTGTGGAATTGGCAAAGTGATATTTGGAAGCCCATAAATTGCTATGGTGAAAAAGGAAATATCCTCAGATGAAATCTGGAATGAAGCTTTCTGAGAAACTGCTTAGTGTTCTGTTAATTCATCTCACAGAGTTACATCTGTATTTCGTGGATCTCTTTGCTAGCCTTATTTCTGTGGAATCTGAGAACAGATATTTCGGATCCCTTTGAACACTATAGGGCCACAGGAAATTTCCAACGATAACAAAAAGAAAGAAGCTTTCTGAGAAACTTCGTTGTGTTCTGTGAAATCGTCTCCCAGAGTTACAGCTTTCCCCTCAAGGAGCCTTTCGCTAAGACAGTTCTTGTGGAATTGGCAAAGTGATATTTGGAAGCCCAGAGAGGGCTATGGTGAAAAAGGAAATATCCTCAGATGAAATCTGGAAAGAAGCTTTCTGAGAAACTGCTTAGTGTTCTGTTAATTCAACTCACAGAGTTACATCTGTATTTCGTGGATCTCCTTGCTAGCCTTATTTCTGTGAAATCTGAGAACAGATATTTCGGATCCCTTTGAAGACTATAGGGCCAAAGGAAATATCCTCCGAAAACAAATAGAAAGAAGCTTTCTGAGAAACTTCTTGGTGTTCTGTGAAATCATCTCACAGAGCTACAGCTTTCCTCTCAAGGAGTCTTTCGCTAAGAAAGTTTTTGTGGAATTGGCAAAGTGATATTTGGAAGCCCATAGAGGGCTATGGTGAAAAAGGAAATATCCTCAGATGAAATCTGGAAAGAAGCTTTCTGAGAAACTGCTTAGTGTTCTGTTAATTCATCTCACAGAGTTACATCTGTATTTCGTGGATCTCTTTGCTAGCCTTATTTCTGTGGAATCTGAGAACAGATATTTCGGATCCCCATGAAGACTATAGGGCCAAAGGAAATATCCTCCGATAACAAAGAGAAAGAAGCTTTCTGCGATACTCCGTTGTGTTCTGTGAAATCATCTCACAGAGTTACAGCTTTCCCCTCAAGGAGCCTTTCGCTAAGACAGTTCTTGTGGAATTGGCAAAGTGATGTTTGGAAGAACATAGAGGGCTATGGTGAAAAAGGAAATATCCTCAGATTAAATCTGGAAGGAAGCTTTCTGAGAAACTGCTTAGTGTTCTCTTAATTCATCTCACAGAGTTACATCTGTATTTCGTGGATCTCTTTGCTAGCCTTATTTCTGTGGAATCTGAGAACAGATATTTCGGATCCCTTTGAAGACTATAGGGCCAAAGGAAATATCCTCCGATAACAAAGAGAAAGAAGCTTTCTGAGAAACTTCGTTGTGTTCTGTGAAATCATCTCACAGAGTTACAGCTTTCCACTAAAGGAGCCTTTCGCTAAGACAGTTCTTGTGGAATTGGCAAAGTGATATTTGTAAGCCCATAGAGGGGTATGGTGAAAAAGGAAATATCCTCAGATGAAATCTGGAAAGAAGCTTTCTGAGAAACTGCTTAGTGTTCTGTTAATTCATCTCACAGAGTTACATCTGTGTTTTGTGGATCTCCATGCTAGCCTTATTTCTGTGGAATCTGAGAACAGATATTTCGGATCCCTTTGAAGACTATAGGGCCAAAGGAAATATCCTCCGATAACAAAGAGAAAGAAGCTTTCTGAGAAACTACTTGGTGTTCTGTGAAATCATCTCACAGAGTTACAGCTTTCCCCTCAAGGAGACTTTCGCTAAGACAGTTCATGTGGAATTGGCAAAGTGATATTTGGAAGCCCATAGAGGGCTATGGTGAAAAAGGAAATATCCTCAGATGAAATCTGGAAAGAAGCTTTCTGAGAAACTGCTTAGTGTTCTGTTAATTCATCTCACAGAGTTACATCTGTATTTCGTGGATCTCTTTGCTAGCCTTATTTCTGTGGAATCTGAGAACAGATATTTCGGATTCCTTTGAAGATTATAGGGCCAAAGGAAATATCCTCCGATAACAAAGAGAAAGAAGCTTTCTGAGAAACTTCGTTGTGTTCTGTGAAATCATCTCACAGAGTTACAGCTTTCCCCTCAAGGAGCCTTTCGCTAAGACAGTTCTTGTGGAATTGGCAAAGTGATATTTGGAAGCCCATAGAGGGCTATGGTGAAAAAGGAAATATCCTCAGATGAAATCTGGAAAGAAGCTTTCTGAGAATCTGCTTAGTGTTCTGTTAATTCACCTCACAGAGTTACATCTGTATTTCGTGGATCTCTTTGCTAGCCTTATTTCTGTAGAATCTGAGAAGAGATATTTCGGATCCCTTTGAAGACTATAGGGCCAAAGGAAATATCCGCCGATAACAAAGAGAAAGAAGCTTTCTGAGAAACTTCTTTGTGTTCCGTGAAATCATCTCACAGAGTTACAGCTTTCCCCTCAAGGAGCCTTTCGCTAAGACAGTTCATGTGGAATTGGCAAAGTGATATTTGGAAGCCCATAGAGACTATAGTGAAAAAGGAAATATCCTCAGATGAAATCTGGAAAGAAGCTTTCTGAGAAACTGCTTAGTGTTCTGTTAATTCATCTCACAGGGTTACATCTGTATTTCATGGATGTCTTTGCTAGGTTATTTCTGTGGAATCTGAGAACAGATATTTCGAATCCCTTTGAACACTATAGGGCCAAAGGAAATATCCTCCGATAACAAAGAGAAAGAAGCTTTCTGAGAAACTTCGTTGTGTTCTGTGAAATCATCTCACAGAGTTACAGCTTTCCCCTCAAGGAGCCTTTCGCTAAGACAGTTCTTGTGGAATTGGCAAAGTGATATTTGGAAGCCCATAGAGGGCTATGTTGAAAATGGAAATATCCTCAGATGAAATCTGGAAAGAAGCTTTCTGAGAAACTGCTTAGTGTTCTGTTAATTCACCTCACAGAGTAACATCTGCATTTCGTGGATCTCTTTGCTAGCCTTATTTCTGTAGAATCTGAGAACAGATATTTCGTATCCCTTTGAAGACTGTAGGGCCAAAGGATATATCCTCCGATAACATAGAGAAAGAAGCTTTCTGAGAAACTTCGTTGTGTTCTGTGAAATCATCTCACAGAGTTACAGCTTTCCCCTCAAGGAGCCTTTCGCTAAGACAGTTCATGTGGAATTGGCAAAGTGATATTTGGAAGCCCATAGAGGGTTATGGTGAAAAAGGAAATATCCTCAGATGAAATCTGGAAAGAAGCTTTCTGAGAAACTGCTTAGTGTTCTGTTAATTCATCTCACAGGGTTACATCTGTATTTCGTGGATCTCTTTGCTAGCCTTATTTCTGTAGAATCTGAGAACAGATATTTCGGATCCCTTTGAAGACTAAGGGCCAAAGAAATATCCTCCGATAACAAACAGAAAGAAGCTTTCTGAGAAACTTCGTTGTGTTCTGTGAAATCATCTCACAGAGTTGCAGCTTTCCCCTCAAGGAGCCTTTCGCTAAGACAGTTCTTGTGGAATTGGCAAAGTGATATCTGGAAGCCCATAGAGGTCTATGGTGAAAAAGGAAATATCCTCAGATGAAATCTGGAAAGAAGCTTTCTGAGAAACTGCTTAGTGTTCCGTTAATTCATCTCACAGAGTTACATCTGTATTTCGTGGATCTCTTCGCTAGCCTTATTTCTGTAGAATCTCAGAACAGATATTTCGGATCCCTATGAAGACTATAGGGACAAAGGAAATATCCTCCGATAACAAAGAGAAAGAAGCTTTCTGAGAAACTTCGTTGTGTTCTGTGAAATCATCTCACAGAGTTACAGCTTTCCCCTCAAGGAGCGTTTCGCTAAGACAGTTTTTGTGGAATTGACAAAGTGATATTTGGAAGCTCATAGAGGGCTATGGTGAAAAAGGAAATATCCTCAGATGAAATCTGGAAAGAAGCTTTCTGAGAAACTGCTTAGTGTTCTGTTAATTCATCTCACAGGGTTACAGCTGTATTTCGTGGATCTCTTTGCTAGCCTTATTTCTGTGGAATCTGAGAACAGATATTTCGGATCCCTTTGAAGACTATAGGGCCAAAGGAAATATCCTCTGATAACAAAGAGAAAGAAGCTTTCTGAGAAACTTCGTTGTGTTCTGCGAAATCATCTCACAGAGTTACATCTCTTCCCTCAAGGAGCCTTTCGCTAAGACAGTTCTTGTGGAATTGGCAAAGTGATATTTGGAAGCCCCTAGAGGGCTACGGTGAAAAAGGAAATATCCTCAGATGAAATCTGGAAAGAAGCTTTATGAGAAACTGCTTAGTGTTCTCTTAATTCATCTCACAGGGTTACATCTCTATTTCGTGGATCTCTTTGCTAGCCTTATTTCTGTTGAATCTGAGAACAGATATTTCGAATCCCTTTGAACACTATAGGGTCAAAGGAAATAACCTCCGATAACAAAGAGAAAGAAGCTTTCTGAGAAACTTCGTTGTGTTCTGTGAAATCATCTCACAGAGTTACAGCTTTCCCCTCGGGGAGCCTTTCTCTAAGACAGTACTTGTGGAATTGGCAAAGCGATATTTGGAAGCCCATAGAGGGCTATGGTGAAAAAGGAAATATCCTCAGATGAAATCTGGAAGGAAGCTTTCTGAGAAACTGCTTAGTGTTCTGTTAATTCATCTCACAGAGTTACATCTGTATTTCGTGGATCTCCTTGCTAGCCTTATTTCTGTGGAATCTGAGAACAGATATTTCGGATCCCTTTGAAGACTATAGGGCCAAAGGAAATATCCTCCGATAACAAAGAGAAAGAAGCTTTCTGAGAAACTTCGTTGTGTTCTGTGAAATCATCTCACAGAGTTACAGCTTTCCCCTCAAGGAGCCTTTCGCTAAGACAGTTCTTGTGTAATTGGCAAAGTGATATTTGGAAGCCCATAGAGGGCTATGTTGAAAATGGAAATATCCTCAGATGAAATCTGGAAAGAAGCTTTCTGAGAAACTGCTTAGTGTTCTGTTAATTCACCTCACAGAGTAACATCTGCATTTCGTGGATCTCTTTGCTAGCCTTATTTCTGTAGAATCTGAGAACAGATATTTCGTATCCCTTTGAAGACTATAGGGCCAAAGGATATATCCTCCGATAACATAGAGAAAGAAGCTTTCTGAGAAACTTCGTTGTGTTCTGTGAAATCATCTCACAGAGTTACAGCTTTCCCCTCAAGGAGCCTTTCGCTAAGACAGTTCATGTGGAATTGGCAAAGTGATATTTGGAAGCCCATAGAAGGTTATGGTGAAAAAGGAAATATCCTCAGATGAAATCTGGAAAGAAGCTTTCTGAGAAACTGCTTAGTGTTCTGTTAATTCATCTCACAGAGTTACATCTGTATTTCGTGGATCTCTTTGCTAGCCTTATTTCTGTAGAATCTGAGAACAGATATTTCGGATCCCTTTGAAGACTAAGGGCCAAAGAAATATCCTCCGATAACAAAGAGAAAGAAGCTTTCTGAGAAACTTCGTTGTGTTCTGTGAAATCATCTCACAGAGTTGCAGCTTTCCCCTCAAGGAGCCTTTCGCTAAGACAGTTCTTGTGGAATTGGCAAAGTGATATCTGGAAGCCCATAGAGGTCTATGGTGAAAAAGGAAATATCCTCAGATGAAATCTGGAAAGAAGCTTTCTGAGAAACTGCTTAGTGTTCCGTTAATTCATCTCACAGAGTTACATCTGTATTTCGTGGATCTCTTCGCTAGCCTTATTTCTGTGAATCTCAGAACAGATATTTCGCATCCCTATGAAGACTATAGGGCCAAAGGAAATATCCTCCGATAACAAAGAGAAAGAAGCTTTCTGAGAAACTTCGTTGTGTTCTGTGAAATCATCTCACAGAGTTACAGCTTTCAACTCGGGGAGCCTTTCGCTAAGACAGTTCTTGTGGAACTGGCAAAGTGATATTTGGAAGCCCATAGAGGGCTATGGTGAAAAAGGAAATATGCTCAGATGAAATCTGGAAAGAAGCTTTCTGAGAAACTGCTTACTGTTCTGTTAATTCATCTCACAGAGTTACATCTGTATTTCGTGGATCTCCTTGCTAGCCTTATTTCTGTGGAATCTGAGAACAGATATTTCGGATCCCTTTGAAGACTCTAGGGCCAAAGGAAATATCCTCCTATAACATAGAGAAAGAAGCTTTCTGAGAAACTTCGTTGTGTTCTGTGAAATCATCTCACAGAGTTCCAGCTTTCCCCTCAAAGAGCCTTTCGCTAAGGCAGTTCTTGTGGAATTGTCAAAGTGATATTTGGAATCCCATAGAGGGCTATGGTGAAAAAGGAAATATCCTCAGATGAAATCTGGAAAGAAGCTTTCTGAGAAACTGCTTAGTGTTCTGTTAATTCAACTCACAGAGTTACATCTGTATTTCGTGGATCTCTTTGCTAACCTTATTTCTGTTGAATCTGAGAACAGATATTTCGGATCCCTTTGAAGACTAAGGGCCAAAGAAATATCCTCCGATAACAAAGAGAAAGAAGCTTTCTGAGAAACTTCGTTGTGTTCTGTGAAATCATGTCACAGAGTTACAGCTTTCCCCTCAAGGAGCCTTTCGCTAAGACAGTTTTTTTGGAATTGGCCAAGTGATATTTGGAAGCGCATAGAGGGCTATGGTGAAAAAGGAAATATCCTCAGAGGAAATCTGGAAAGAAGCTTTCTGAGAAACTGCTTAGTGTTCTGTTAATTCAACTCACAGAGTTACATCTGTATTTCGTGGATCTCTTTGCTAGCCTTATTTCTGTGGAATCTCAGAACAGATATTTCGGATCCCTTTGAAGACTATAGGTCCAAAGGAAATATCCACCGATAACAAAGAGAAAGAAGCTTTCTGAGAAACTTCGTTGTGTTCTGTGAAATCATCTCACAGAGGTACAGCTTTCCCCTCAAGGAGGCTTTCGCTAAGACAGTTCTTGTGGAATTGGCAAAGTGATATTTGGAAGCCCATAGAGGGCTATGGTGAAAAAGGAAATATCCTCAGATGAAATCTGGAAAGAAGCTTTCTGAGAAACTGCTTAGTGTTCTGTTAATTCATCTCACAGAGTTACATCTGTATTTCGTGGATCTCTTTGCTAGCCTTATTTCTGTAGAATCTGAGAACAGATATTTCGGATCCCTTTGAAGACTAAGGGCCAAAGAAATATCCTCCGATAACAAAGAGAAAGAAGCTTTCTGAGAAACTTCGTTGTGTTCTGTGAAATCATCTCACAGAGTTGCAGCTTTCCCCTCAAGGAGCCTTTCGCTAAGACAGTTCTTGTGGAATTGGCAAAGTGATATCTGGAAGCCCATAGAGGTCTATGGTGAAAAAGGAAATATCCTCAGATGAAATCTGGAAAGAAGCTTTCTGAGAAACTGCGTAGTGTTCCGTTAATTCATCTCACAGAGTTACATCTGTATTTCGTGGATCTCTTCGCTAGCCTTATTTCTGTAGAATCTCAGAACAGATATTTCGGATCCCTATGAAGACTATAGGGCCAAAGGAAATATCCTCCGATAACAAAGAGAAAGAAGCTTTCTGAGAAACTTCGTTGTGTTCTGTGAAATCATCTCACAGAGTTACAGCTTTCCCCTCGGGGAGCCTTTCGCTAAGACAGTTCTTGTGGAACTGGCAAAGTGATATTTGGAAGCCCATAGAGGGCTATGGTGAAAAAGGAAATATCCTCAGATGAAATCTGGAAAGAAGCTTTCTGAGAAACTGCTTAGTGTTCTGTTAATTCATCTCACAGGGTTACAGCTGTATTTCGTGGATCTCTTTGCTAGCCTTATTTCTGTGGAATCTGAGAACAGATATTTCGGATCCCTTTGAAGACTGTAGGGCCAAAGGAAATATCCTCTGATAACAAAGAGAAAGAAGCTTTCTGAGAAACTTCGTTGTGTTCTGCGAAATCATCTCACAGAGTTACATCTCTTCCCTCAAGGAGCCTTTCGCTAAGACAGTTCTTGTGGAATTGGCAAAGTGATAATTGGAAGCCCCCAGAGGGCTATGGTGAAAAAGGAAATATCCTCAGATGAAATCTGGAAAGAAGCTTTATGAGAAACTGCTTAGTGTTCTGTTAATTCATCTCACAGGTTTACATCTCTATTTCGTGGATCTCTTTGCTAGCCTTATTTCTGTTGAATCTGAGAACAGATATTTCGAATCCCTTTGAACACTATAGGGTCAAAGGAAATAACCTCCGATAACAAACAGAAAGAAGCTTTCTGAGAAACTTCGTTGTGTTCTGTGAAATCATCTCAGAGAGTTACAGCTTTCCCCTCAAGGAGCCTTTCGCTAAGACAGTACTTGTGGAATTGGCAAAGCGATATTTGGAAGCCCATAGAGGGCTATGGTGAAAAAGGAAATATCCTCAGATGAAATCTGGAAAGAAGCTTTCTGAGAAACTGCTTAGTGTTCTGTTAATTCATCTCACAGAGTTACATCTGTATTTCGTGGATCTCCTTGCTAGCCTTATTTCTGTGGAATCTGAGAACAGATATTTCGGATCCCTTTGAAGACTATAGGGCCAAAGGAAATATCCTCCGATAACAAAGAGAAAGAAGCTTTCTGAGAAACTTCGTTGTGTTCTGTGAAATCATCTCACAGAGTTACAGCTTTCCCCTCAAGGAGCCTTTCGCTAAGACAGTTCTTGTGGAATTGGCAAAGTGATATTTGGAAGCCCATAGAGGGCTATGTTGAAAATGGAAATATCCTCAGATGAAATCTGGAAAGAAGCTTTCTGAGAAACTGCTTAGTGTTCTGTTAATTCACCTCACAGAGTAACATCTGCATTTCGTGGATCTCTTTGCTAGCCTTATTTCTGTAGAATCTGAGAACAGATATTTCGTATCCCTTTGAAGACTATAGGGCCAAAGGATATATCCTCCGATAACATAGAGAAAGAAGCTTTCTGAGAAACTTCGTTGTGTTCTGTGAAATCATCTCACAGAGTTACAGCTTTCCCCTCAAGGAGCCTTTCGCTAAGACAGTTCATGTGGAATTGGCAAAGTGATATTTGGAAGCCCATAGAGGGTTATGGTGAAAAAGGAAATATCCTCAGATGAAATCTGGAAAGAAGCTTTCTGAGAAACTGCTTAGTGTTCTGTTAATTCATCTCACAGAGTTACATCTGTATTTCGTGGATCTCTTTGCTAGCCTTATTTCTGTAGAATCTGAGAACAGATATTTCGGATCCCTTTGAAGACTAAGGGCCAAAGAAATATCCTCCGATAACAAAGAGAAAGAAGCTTTCTGAGAAACTTCGTTGTGTTCTGTGAAATCATCTCACAGAGTTGCAGCTTTCCCCTCAAGGAGCCTTTCGCTAAGACAGCTCTTGTGGAATTGGCAAAGTGATATCTGGAAGCCCATAGAGGTCTATGGTGAAAAAGGAAATATCCTCAGATGAAATCTGGAAAGAAGCTTTCTGAGAAACTGCTTAGTGTTCTGTTAATTCATCTCACAGAGTTACATCTGTATTTCGTGGATCTCTTCGCTAGCCTTATTTCTGTAGAATCTCAGAACAGATATTTCGGATCTCTATGAAGACTATAGGGCCAAAGGAAATATCCTCCGATAACAAAGAGAAAGAAGCTTTCTGAGAAACTTCGTTGTGTTCTGTGAAATCATCTCACAGAGTTACAGCTTTCCCCTCGGGGAGCCTTTCGCTAAGACAGTTCTTGTGGAACTGGCAAAGTGATATTTGGAAGCCCATAGAGGGCTATGGTGAAAAAGGAAATATCCTCAGATGAAATCTGGAAAGAAGCTTTCTGAGAAACTGCTTAGTGTTCTGTTAATTCATCTCACAGGGTTACAGCTGTATTTCGTGGATCTCTTTGCTAGCCTTATTTCTGTGGAATCTGAGAACAGATATTTCGGATCCCTTTGAAGACTATAGGGCCAAAGGAAATATCCTCTGATAACAAAGAGAAAGAAGCTTTCTGAGAAACTTCGTTTGTTCTGCGAAATCATCTCACAGAGTTACATCTCTTCCCTCAAGGAGCCTTTCGCTAAGACAGTTCTTGTGGAATTGGCAAAGTGATAATTGGAAACCCCTAGAGGGCTATGGTGAAAAAGGAAATATCCTCAGATGAAATCTGGAAAGAAGCTTTATGAGAAACTGCTTAGTGTTCTGTTAATTCATCTCACAGGGTTACATCTCTATTTCGTGGATCTCTTTGCTAGCCTTATTTCTGTTGAATCTGAGAACAGATATTTCGAATCCCTTTGAACACTATAGGGTCAAAGGAAATAACCTCCGATAACAAACAGAAAGAAGCTTTCTGAGAAACTTCGTTGTGTTCTGGGAAATCATCTCACAGAGTTACAGCTTTCCCCTCAAGGAGCCTTTCGCTAAGACAGTACTTGTGGAATTGGCAAAGCGATATTTGGAAGCCCATAGAGGGCTATGGTGAAAAAGGAAATATCCTCAGATGAAATCTGGAAAGAAGCTTTCTGAGAAACTGCTTAGTGTTCTGTTAATTCATCTCACAGAGTTACATCTGTATTTCGTGGATCTCCTTGCTAGCCTTATTTCTGTGGAATCTGAGAACAGATATTTCGGATCCCTTTGAAGACTATAGGGCCAAAGGAAATATCCTCCGATAACAAAGAGAAAGAAGCTTTCTGAGAAACTTCGTTGTGTTCTGTGAAATCATCTCACACAGTTACAGCTTTCCCCTCAAGGAGCCTTTCGCTAAGACAGTTCTTGTGGAATTGGCAAAGTGATATTTGGAAGCCCATAGAGGGCTATGTTGAAAATGGAAATATCCTCAGATTAAATCTGGAAAGAAGCTTTCTGAGAAACTGCTTAGTGTTCTGTTAATTCACCTCACAGAGTAACATCTGCATTTCGTGGATCTCTTTGCTAGCCTTATTTCTGTAGAATCTGAGAACAGATATTTCGTATCCCTTTGAAGACTATAGGGCCAAAGGATATATCCTCCGATAACATAGAGAAAGAAGCTTTCTGAGAAACTTCGTTGTGTTCTGTGAAATCATCTCACAGAGTTACAGCTTTCCCCTCAAGGAGCCTTTCGCTAAGACAGTTCATGTGGAATTGGCAAAGTGATATTTGGAAGCCCATAGAGGGTTATGGTGAAAAAGGAAATATCCTCAGATGAAATCTGGAAAGAAGCTTTCTGAGAAACTGCTTAGTGTTCTGTTAATTCATCTCACAGAGTTACATCTCTATTTCGTGGATCTCTTTGCTAGCCTTATTTCTGTAGAATCTGAGAACAGATATTTCGGATCCCTTTGAAGACCAAGGGCCAAAGAAATATCCTCCGATAACAAAGAGAAAGAAGCTTTCTGAGAAACTTCGTTGTGTTCTGTGAAATCATCTCACAGAGTTGCAGCTTTCCCCTCAAGGAGCCTTTCGCTAAGACAGTTCTTGTGGAATTGGCAAAGTGATATCTGGAAGCCCATAGAGGTCTATGGTGAAAAAGGAAATATCCTCAGATGAAATCTGGAAAGAAGCTTTCTGAGAAACTGCTTAGTGTTCCGTTAATTCATCTCACAGAGTTACATCTGTATTTCGTGGATCTCTTCGCTAGCCTTATTTCTGTAGAATCTCAGAACAGATATTTCGGATCCCTATGAAGACTATAGGGCCAAAGGAAATATCCTCCGATAACAAAGAGAAAGAAGCTTTCTGAGAAACTTCGTTGTGTTCTGTGAAATCATCTCACAGAGTTACAGCTTTCAACTCGGGGAGCCTTTCGCTAAGACAGTTCTTGTGGAACTGGCAAAGTGATATTTGGAAGCCCATAGAGGGCTATGGTGAAAAAGGAAATATCCTCAGATGAAATCTGGAAAGAAGCTTTCTGAGAAACTGCTTAGTGTTCTGTTAATTCATCTCACAGAGTTACATCTGTATTTCGTGGATCTCCTTGCTAGCCTTATTTCTGTGGAATCTGAGAACAGATATTTCGGATCCCTTTGAAGACTCTAGGGCCAAAGGAAATATCCTCCTATAACATAGAGAAAGAAGCTTTCTGAGAAACTTCGTTGTGTTCTGTGAAATCATCTCACAGAGTTCCAGCTTTCCCCTCAAAGAGCCTTTCGCTAAGGCAGTTCTTGTGGAATTGTCAAAGTGATATTTGGAATCCCATAGAGGGCTATGGTGAAAAAGGAAATATCCTCAGATGAAATCTGGAAAGAAGCTTTCTGAGAAACTGCTTAGTGTTCTGTTAATTCAACTCACAGAGTTACATCTGTATTTCGTGGATCTCTTTGCTAAATTTATTTCTGTTGAATCTGAGAACAGATATTTCGGATCCCTTTGAAGACTAAGGGCCAAAGAAATATCCTCCGATAACAAAGAGAAAGAAGCTTTCTGAGAAACTTCGTTGTGTTCTGTGAAATCATGTCACAGAGTTACAGCTTTCCCCTCAAGGAGCCTTTCGCTAAGACAGTTTTTTTGGAATTGGCAAAGTGATATTTGGAAGCCCTTAGAGTGCTATGGTGAAAAAGGAAATATCCTCAGAGGAAATCTGGAAAGATGCTTTCTGAGAAACTGCTTAGTGTTCTGTTAATTCAACTCACAGAGTTACATCAGTATTTCGTGGATCTCTTTGTTAGCCTTATTTCTGTGGAATCTCAGAACAGATATTTTGGATCCCTTTGAAGACTATAGGGCCAAAGGAATTATCCAACGATAACAAAGAGAAAGAAGCTTTCTGAGAAACTTCGTTGTGTTCTGTGAAATCATCTCACAGAGGTACAGCTTTCCCCTCAAGGAGGCTTTCGCTAAGACAGTTCTTGTGGAATTGGCAAAGTGATATTTGGAAGCCTATAGAGGGCTATGGTGAAAAAGGAAATATCCTCAGATGAAATCTGGAAAGAAGCTTTCTGAGAAACTGCTTAGTGTTCTGTTAATTCAACTCACAGAGTTACATCTGTATTTCGTGGATCTCTTTGCTAGCCTTATTTCTGTAGAATCTGAGAACAGATATTTCGGATCCCTTTGAAGACTAAGGGCCAAAGAAATATCCTCCGATAACAAAGAGAAAGAAGCTTTCTGAGAAACTTCGTTGTGTTCTGTGAAATCATCTCACAGAGTTGCAGCTTTCCCCTCAAGGAGCCTTTCGCTAAGACAGTTCTTGTGGAATTGGCAAAGTGATATCTGGAAGCCCATAGAGGTCTATGGTGAAAAAGGAAATATCCTCAGATGAAATCTGGAAAGAAGCTTTCTGAGAAACTGCGTAGTGTTCCGTTAATTCATCTCACAGAGTTTCATCTGTATTTCGTGGATCTCTTCGCTAGCCTTATTTCTGTAGAATCTCAGAACAGATATTTCGGATCCCTATGAAGACTATAGGGCCAAAGGAAATATCCTCCGATAACAAAGAGAAAGAAGCTTTCTGCGAAACTTCGTTGTGTTCTGTGAAATCATCTCACAGAGTTACAGCTTTCCCCACACGGAGCCTTTCGCTAAGACAGTTCTTGTGGAACTGGCAAAGTGATATTTGGAAGCCCATAGAGGGCTATGGTGAAAAAGGAAATATCCTCAGATGAAATCTGGAAAGAAGCTTTCTGAGAAACTGCTTAGTGTTCTGTTAATTCATCTCACAGAGTTACATCTGTATTTCGTGGATCTCCTTGCTAGCCTTATTTCTGTGGAATCTGAGAACAGATATTTCGGATCCCTTTGAAGACTCTAGGGCCAAAGGAAATATCCTCCTATAACAAGGAGAAAGAAGCTTTCTGAGAAACTTCGTTGTGTACTGTGAAATCATCTCACAGAGTTACAGCTTTCCCCTCAAGGAGCCTTTCGCTAAGACAGTTCTTGTGGAATTGGCAAAGTGATATTTGGAAACCCATAGAGGGCTATGGTGAAAAAGGAAATATCCTCAGATGAAATCTGGAATGAAGCTTTCTGAGAAACTGCTTAGTGTTCCGTTAATTCAACTCACAGAGTTACATCTGTATTTCGTGGATGTCTTTGCTAGCCTTATTTCTGTAGAATCTCAGAACAGATATTTCGGATCCCTATGAAGACTATAGGGCCAAAGGAAATATCCTCCGATAACAAAGAGAAAGAAGCTTTCTGAGAAACTTCGTTGTGTTCTGTGAAATCATCTCACAGAGTTACAGCTTTCCCCTCAAGGAGCCTTTCGCTAAGACAGTTCTTGTGGAATTGGCAAAGTGATATTTGGAAGCCCATAGAGGGCTATGGTGAAAAAGGAAATATCCTCTGATGAAATCTGGAAAGAAGCTTTCTGAGAAACTGCTGAGTGTTCTGTTAATTCATCTCACAGAGTTACATCTGTATTTCGTGGATCTCCTTGCTGGCCTTATTTCTGTGGAATCTGATAACAGATATTTCGGATCCCCATGAAGACTATAGGGCCAAAGGAAATATCCTCCGATAACAAAGAGAAAGAAGCTTTCTGAGAAACTTCGTTGTGTTCTGTGAAATCATCTCACAGAGTTACAGCTTTCCCCTCAAGGAGCCTTTCGCTAAGACAGTTCTTGTGGAATTGGCAAAGTGATATTTGGAAGCCCATAGAGGGCTACGGTGAAAAACGGAATATCCTCAGATGAAATCTGGAAAGAAGCTTTCTGAGAAACTGCTTAGTGTTCTGTAAATTCATCTCACAGAGTTACTTTTGTATTTCATGGATGTCTTTGCTAGCCTTATTTCTGTGGAATCCGAGAACAGATATTTCGGATCCCTTTGAAGACTATAGGGCCAAAGGAAATATCCTCCGATAACAAAGAGAAAGAAGCTTTCTGAGAAACTCCTTTGTGTTCTGTGAAATCATCTAGGAGAATTACAGCTTTCCCCTCAAGGAGCCTTTGGCTAAGACAGTTTTTTTGGAATTGGCATAGTGATATTTGGAAGCCCTTAGAGGGCTATGGTGAAAAAGGAAATATCCTCAGATGAAATCTGGAAAGAAGATTTCTGAGAAACTGCTTAGTGTTCCGTTAATTCATCTCACAGAGTTACATCTGTATTTCATGGATCTCTTTGCTAGCCTTATTTCTGTAGAATCTCAGAACAGATATTTCAGATCCCAATGAAGACTATAGGGCCAAAGGAAATATCCTCCGATAACAAAGAGAAAGAAGCTTTCTGAGAAACTTCGTTGTGTTCTGTGAAATCATCTCACAGAGTTACAGCTTTCCCCTCGGGGAGCCTTTCGCTAAGACAGTTCTTGTGGAACTGGCAAAGTGATATTTGGAAGCCCATAGAGGGCTATGGTGAAAAAGGAAATATCCTCAGATGAAATCTGGAAAGAAGCTTTCTGAGAAACTGCTTAGTGTTCTGTAAATTCATCTCACAGAGTTACTTCTGTATTTCATGGATGTCTTTGCTAGCCTTATTTCTGTGGAATCTGAGAACAGATATTTCGGATCCCTTTGAAGACTATAGGCCCAAAGGAAATATCTTCCGATAACAAAGAGAACGAAGCTTTCTGAGAAACTTCTTTGTGTTCTGTGAAATCATCTCACAGAGTTGCAGCTTTCCCCTCAAGGAGACTTTCGCTAAGACAGTTCTTGTGGAATTGGCAAAGTGATATTTGGAAGCCCATAGAGGGTTATGGTGAAAAAGGAAATATCCTCAGATGAAATCTGGAAAGAAGCTTTCTGAGAAACTGCTTAGTGTTCTGTTAATTCATCTCACAGAGTTACATCTGTATTTCGTGGATCTCTTTGCTAGCCTTATTTCTGTGGAATCTGAGAACAGATATTTCGGATCCCTTTGAACACTATAGGGCCAATGGAAATATCCTCCGATAACAAAGAGAAAGAAGCTTTCTGAGAAACTTCGTTGTGTTCTGTGAAATCATCTCACAGAGTTACAGCTTTCCCCTCAAGGAGCTTTTCGCTAAGACAGTTCTTGTGGAATTGGCAAAGTGATATTAGGAAGCCCATAGAGGGCTACGGTGAAAAAGGAAATATCCTCAGATGAAATCTGGAAAGAAGCTTTCTGAGAAACTGCTTAGTGTTCTGTTAATTCACCTCACAGAGTTACATATGTATTTCGTGGATCTCTTTGCTAGCCTTATTTCTGTAGAATCTGAGAACAGATATTTCGGATCCCTTTGAAGACTCTAGGGCCAAAGGAAATATCCTCCTATAACAAGGAGAAAGAAGCTTTCTGAGAAACTTCGTTGTGTACTGTGAAATCATCTCACAGAGTTACAGCTTTCCCCTCAAGGAGCCTTTCGCTAAGACAGTTCTTGTGGAATTGGCAAAGTGATATTTGGAAACCCATAGAGGGCTATGGTGAAAAAGGAAATATCCTCAGATGAAATCTGGAAAGAAGCTTTCTGAGAAACTGCTTAGTGTTCCGTTAATTCAACTCACAGAGTTACATCTGTATTTCGTGGATGTCTTTGCTAGCCTTATTTCTGTAGAATCTCAGAACAGATATTTCGGATCCCTATGAAGACTATAGGGCCAAAGGAAATATCCTCCGATAACAAAGAGAAAGAAGCTTTCTGAGAAACTTCGTTGTGTTCTGTGAAATCATCTCACAGAGTTACAGCTTTCCCCTCAAGGAGCCTTTCGCTAAGACAGTTCTTGTGGAATTGGCAAAGTGATATTTGGAAGCCCATAGAGGGCTATGGTGAAAAAGGAAATATCCTCAGATGAAATCTGGAAAGAAGCTTTCTGAGAAACTGCTGAGTGTTCTGTTAATTCATCTCACAGAGTTACATCTGTATTTCGTGGATCTCCTTGCTGGCCTTATTTCTGTGGAATCTGATAACAGATATTTCGGATCCCCATGAAGACTATAGGGCCAAAGGAAATATCCTCCGATAACAAAGAGAAAGAAGCTTTCTGAGAAACTTCGTTGTGTTCTGTGAAATCATCTCACAGAGTTACAGCTTTCCCCTCAAGGAGCCTTTCGCTAAGACAGTTCTTGTGGAATTGTCAAAGTGATATTTGGAATCCCATAGAGGGCTATGGTGAAAAAGGAAATATCCTCAGATGAAATCTGGAAAGAAGCTTTCTGAGAAACTGCTTAGTGTTCTGTTAATTCAACTCACAGAGTTACATCTGTATTTCGTGGATCTCTTTGCTAACCTTATTTCTGTTGAATCTGAGAACAGATATTTCGGATCCCTTTGAAGACTAAGGGCCAGAGAAATATCCTCCGATAACAAAGAGAAAGAAGCTTTCTGAGAAACTTCGTTGTGTTCTGTGAAATCATCTCACAGAGTTACAGCTTTCCCCTCAAGGAGCCTTTCGCTAAGACAGTTTTTTTGGAATTGGCAAAGTGATATTTGGAAGCCCATAGAGGGCTATGGTGAAAAAGGAAATATCCTCAGAGGAAATCTGGAAAGAAGCTTTCTGAGAAACTGCTTAGTGTTCTGTTAATTCAACTCACAGAGTTACATCTGTATTTCGTGGATCTCTTTGCTAGCCTTATTTCTGTGGAATCTCAGAACAGATATTTCGGATCCCTTTGAAGACTATAGGGCCAAAGGAAATATCCACCGATAACAAAGAGAAAGAAGCTTTCTGAGAAACTTCGTTGTGTTCTGTGAAATCATCTCACAGAGGTACAGCTTTCCCCTCAAGGAGCCTTTCGCTAAGACAGTTCTTGTGGAATTGGCAAAGTGATATTTGGAAGCCCATAGAGGGCTATGGTGAAAAAGGAAATATCCTCAGATGAAATCTGGAAAGAAGCTTTCTGAGAAACTGCTTAGTGTTCTGTTAATTCATCTCACAGAGTTACATCTGTATTTCGTGGATCTCTTTGCTAGCCTTATTTCTGTAGAATCTGAGAAGAGATATTTCGGATCCCTTTGAAGACTATAGGGCCAAAGGAAATATCCTCCGATAACAAAGAGAAAGAAGCTTTCTGAGAAACTTCGTTGTGTTCTGCGAAATCATCTCACAGAGTTACATCTCTTCCCTCAAGGAGCCTTTCGCTAAGACAGTTCTTGTGGAATTGGCAAAGTGATAATTGGAAGCCCCTAGAGGGCTATGGTGAAAAAGGAAATATCCTCAGATGAAATCTGGAAAGAAGCTTTATGAGAAACTGCTTAGTGTTCTGTTAATTCATCTCACAGGGTTACATCTCTATTTCGTGGATCTCTTTGCTAGCCTTATTTCTGTTGAATCTGAGAACAGATATTTCGAATCCCTTTGAACACTATAGGGTCAAAGGAAATAACCTCCGATAACAAACAGAAAGAAGCTTTCTGAGAAACTTCGTTGTGTTCTGTGAAATCATCTCACAGAGTTACAGCTTTCCCCTCAAGGAGCCTTTCGCTAAGACAGTACTTGTGGAATTGGCAAAGCGATATTTGGAAGCCCATAGAGGGCTATGGTGAAAAAGGAAATATCCTCAGATGAAATCTGGAAAGAAGCTTTCTGAGAAACTGCTTAGTGTTCTGTTAATTCATCTCACAGAGTTACATCTGTATTTCGTGGATCTCCTTGCTAGCCTTATTTCTGTGGAATCTGAGAACAGATATTTCGGATCCCTTTGAAGACTATAGGGCCAAAGGAAATATCCTCCGATAACAAAGAGAAAGAAGCTTTCTGAGAAACTTCGTTGTGTTCTGTGAAATCATCTCACAGAGTTACAGCTTTCCCCTCAAGGAGCCTTTCGCTAAGACAGTTCTTGTGGAATTGGCAAAGTGATATTTGGAAGCCCATAGAGGGCTATGTTGAAAATGGAAATATCCTCAGATGAAATCTGGAAAGAAGCTTTCTGAGAAACTGCTTAGTGTTCTGTTAATTCACCTCACAGAGTAACATCTGCATTTCGTGGATCTCTTTGCTAGCCTTATTTCTGTAGAATCTGAGAACAGATATTTCGTATCCCTTTGAAGACTATAGGGCCAAAGGATATATCCTCCGATAACATAGAGAAAGAAGCTTTCTGAGAAACTTCGTTGTGTTCTGTGAAATCATCTCACAGAGTTACAGCTTTCCCCTCAAGGAGCCTTTCTCTAAGACAGTTCATGTGGAATTGGCAAAGTGATATTTGGAAGCCCATAGAGGGTTATGGTGAAAAAGGAAATATCCTCAGATGAAATCTGGAAAGAAGCTTTCTGAGAAACTGCTTAGTGTTCTGTTAATTCATCTCACAGAGTTACATCTCTATTTCGTGGATCTCTTTGCTAGCCTTATTTCTGTAGAATCTGAGAACAGATATTTCGGATCCCTTTGAAGACTAAGGGCCAAAGAAATATCCTCCGATAACAAAGAGAAAGAAGCTTTCTGAGAAACTTCGTTGTGTTCTGTGAAATCATCTCACAGAGTTGCAGCTTTCCCCTCAAGGAGCCTTTCGCTAAGACAGTTCTTGTGGAATTGGCAAAGTGATATCTGGAAGCCCATAGAGGTCTATTGTGAAAAAGGAAATATCCTCAGATGAAATCTGGAAAGAAGCTTTCTGAGAAACTGCTTAGTGTTCCGTTAATTCATCTCACAGAGTTACATCTGTATTTCGTGGATCTCTTCGCTAGCCTTATTTCTGTAGAATCTCAGAACAGATATTTCGGATCCCTATGAAGACTATAGGGCCAAAGGAAATATCCTCCGATAACAAAGAGAAAGAAGCTTTCTGAGAAACTTCGTTGTGTTCTGTGAAATCATCTCACAGAGTTACAGCTTTCAACTCGGGGAGCCTTTCGCTAAGACAGTTCTTGTGGAACTGGCAAAGTGATATTTGGAAGCCCATAGAGGGCTATGGTGAAAAAGGAAATATCCTCAGATGAAATCTGGAAAGAAGCTTTCTGAGAAACTGCTTAGTGTTCTGTTAATTCATCTCACAGAGTTACATCTGTATTTCGTGGATCTCCTTGCTAGCCTTATTTCTGTGGAATCTCAGAACAGATATTTCGGATCCCTTTGAAGACTCTAGGGCCAAAGGAAATATCCTCCTATAACATAGAGAAAGAAGCTTTCTGAGAAACTTCGTTGTGTTCTGTGAAATCATCTCACAGAGTTCCAGCTTTCCCCTCAAAGAGCCTTTCGCTAAGGCAGTTCTTGTGGAATTGTCAAAGTGATATTTGGAATCCCATAGAGGGCTATGGTGAAAAAGGAAATATCCTCAGATGAAATCTGGAAAGAAGCTTTCTGAGAAACTGCTTAGTGTTCTGTTAATTCAACTCACAGAGTTACATCTGTATTTCGTGGATCTCTTTGCTAAATTTATTTCTGTTGAATCTGAGAACAGATATTTCGGATCCCTTTGAAGACTAAGGGCCAAAGAAATATCCTCCGATAACAAAGAGAAAGAAGCTTTCTGAGAAACTTCGTTGTGTTCTGTGAAATCATGTCACAGAGTTACAGCTTTCCCCTCAAGGAGCCTTTCGCTAAGACAGTTTTTTTGGAATTGGCAAAGTGATATTTGGAAGCCCATAGAGGGCTATGGTGAAAAAGGAAATATCCTCAGAGGAAATCTGGAAAGATGCTTTCTGAGAAACTGCTTAGTGTTCTGTTAATTCAACTCACAGAGTTACATCTGTATTTCGTGGATCTCTTTGCTAGCCTTATTTCTGTGGAATCTCAGAACAGATATTTCGGATCCCTTTGAAGACTATAGGGCCAAAGGAAATATCCAACGATAACAAAGAGAAAGAAGCTTTCTGAGAAACTTCGTTGTGTTCTGTGAAATCATCTCACAGAGGTACAGCTTTCCCCTCAAGGAGGCTTTCGCTAAGACAGTTCTTGTGGAATTGGCAAAGTGATATTTGGAAGCCTATAGAGGGCTATGGTGAAAAAGGAAATATCCTCAGATGAAATCTGGAAGGAAGCTTTCTGAGAAACTGCTTAGTGTTCTGTTAATTCATCTCACAGAGTTACATCTGTATTTCGTGGATCTCTTTGCTAGCCTTATTTCTGTAGAATCTGAGAACAGATATTTCGGATCCCTTTGAAGACTAAGGGCCAAAGAAATATCCTCCGATAACAAAGAGAAAGAAGCTTTCTGAGAAACTTCGTTGTGTTCTGTGAAATCATCTCACAGAGTTGCAGCTTTCCCCTCAAGGAGCCTTTCGCTAAGACAGTTCTTGTGGAATTGGCAAAGTGATATCTGGAAGCCCATAGAGGTCTATGGTGAAAAAGGAAATATCCTCAGATGAAATCTGGAAAGAAGCTTTCTGAGAAACTGCGTAGTGTTCCGTTAATTCATCTCACAGAGTTACATCTGTATTTCGTGGATCTCTTCGCTAGCCTTATTTCTGTAGAATCTCAGAACAGATATTTCGGATCCCTATGAAGACTATAGGGCCAAAGGAAATATCCTCCGATAACAAAGAGAAAGAAGCTTTCTGAGAAACTTCGTTGTGTTCTGTGAAATCATCTCACAGAGTTACAGCTTTCCCCTCACGGAGCCTTTCGCTAAGACAGTTCTTGTGGAACTGGCAAAGTGATATTTGGAAGCCCATAGAGGGCTATGGTGAAAAAGGAAATATCCTCAGATGAAATCTGGAAAGAAGCTTTCTGAGAAACTGCTTAGTGTTCTGTTAATTCATCTCACAGAGTTACATCTGTATTTCGTGGATCTCCTTGCTAGCCTTATTTCTGTGGAATCTCAGAACAGATATTTCGGATCCCTTTGAAGACTCTAGGGCCAAAGGAAATATCCTCCTATAACAAGGAGAAAGAAGCTTTCTGAGAAACTTCGTTGTGTACTGTGAAATCATCTCACAGAGTTACAGCTTTCCCCTCAAGGAGCCTTTCGCTAAGACAGTTCTTGTGGAATTGGCAAAGTGATATTTGGAAACCCATAGAGGGCTATGGTGAAAAAGGAAATATCCTCAGATGAAATCTGGAAAGAAGCTTTCTGAGAAACTGCTTAGTGTTCCGTTAATTCAACTCACAGAGTTACATCTGTATTTCGTGGATGTCTTTGCTAGCCTTATTTCTGTAGAATCTCAGAACAGATATTTCGGATCCCTATGAAGACTATAGGGCCAAAGGAAATATCCTCCGATAACAAAGAGAAAGAAGCTTTCTGAGAAACTTCGTTGTGTTCTGTGAAATCATCTCACAGAGTTACAGCTTTCCCCTCAAGGAGCCTTTCGCTAAGACAGTTCTTGTGGAATTGGCAAAGTGATATTTGGAAGCCCATAGAGGGCTATGGTGAAAAAGGAAATATCCTCAGATGAAATCTGGAAAGAAGCTTTCTGAGAAACTGCTGAGTGTTCTGTTAATTCATCTCACAGAGTTACATCTGTATTTCGTGGATCTCCTTGCTGGCCTTATTTCTGTGGAATCTGATAACAGATATTTCGGATCCCCATGAAGACTATAGGGCCAAAGGAAATATCCTCCGATAACAAAGAGAAAGAAGCTTTCTGAGAAACTTCGTTGTGTTCTGTGAAATCATCTCACAGAGTTACAGCTTTCCCCTCAAGGAGCCTTTCGCTAAGACAGTTCTTGTTGAATTGTCAAAGTGATATTTGGAATCCCATAGAGGGCTATGGTGAAAAAGGAAATATCCTCAGATGAAATCTGGAAAGAAGCTTTCTGAGAAACTGCTTAGTGTTCTGTTAATTCAACTCACAGAGTTACATCTGTATTTCGTGGATCTCTTTGCTAACCTTATTTCTGTTGAATCTGAGAACAGATATTTCGGATCCCTTTGAAGACTAAGGGCCAGAGAAATATCCTCCGATAACAAAGAGAAAGAAGCTTTCTGAGAAACTTCGTTGTGTTCTGTGAAATCATCTCACAGAGTTACAGCTTTCCCCTCAAGGAGCCTTTCGCTAAGACAGTTTTTTTGGAATTGGCAAAGTGATATTTGGAAGCCCATAGAGGGCTATGGTGAAAAAGGAAATATCCTCAGAGGAAATCTGGAAAGAAGCTTTCTGAGAAACTGCTTAGTGTTCTGTTAATTCAACTCACAGAGTTACATCTGTATTTCGTGGATCTCTTTGCTAGCCTTATTTCTGTGGAATCTCAGAACAGATATTTCGGATCCCTTTGAAGACTATAGGGCCAAAGGAAATATCCACCGATAACAAAGAGAAAGAAGCTTTCTGAGAAACTTCGTTGTGTTCTGTGAAATCATCTCACAGAGGTACAGCTTTCCCCTCAAGGAGCCTTTCGCTAAGACAGTTCTTGTGGAATTGGCAAAGTGATATTTGGAAGCCCATAGAGGGCTATGGTGAAAAAGGAAATATCCTCAGATGAAATCTGGAAAGAAGCTTTCTGAGAAACTGCTTAGTGTTCTGTTAATTCATCTCACAGAGTTACATCTGTATTTCGTGGATCTCTTTGCTAGCCTTATTTCTGTGGAATCTGAGAAGAGATATTTCGGATCCCTTTGAAGACTATAGGGCCAAAGGAAATATCCTCTGATAACAAAGAGAAAGAAGCTTTCTGAGAAACTTCGTTGTGTTCTGCGAAATCATCTCACAGAGTTACATCTCTTCCCTCAAGGAGCCTTTCGCTAAGACAGTTCTTGTGGAATTGGCAAAGTGATAATTGGAAGCCCCTAGAGGGCTATGGTGAAAAAGGAAATATCCTCAGATGAAATCTGGAAAGAAGCTTTATGAGAAACTGCTTAGTGTTCTGTTAATTCATCTCACAGGGTTACATCTCTATTTCGTGGATCTCTTTGCTAGCCTTATTTCTGTTGAATCTGAGAACAGATATTTCGAATCCCTTTGAACACTATAGGGTCAAAGGAAATAACCTCCGATAACAAACAGAAAGAAGCTTTCTGAGAAACTTCGTTGTGTTCTGTGAAATCATCTCACAGAGTTACAGCTTTCCCCTCAAGGAGCCTTTCGCTAAGACAGTACTTGTGGAATTGGCAAAGCGATATTTGGAAGCCCATAGAGGGCTATGGTGAAAAAGGAAATATCCTCAGATGTAATCTGGAAAGAAGCTTTCTGAGAAACTGCTTAGTGTTCTGTTAATTCATCTCACAGAGTTACATCTGTATTTCGTGGATCTCCTTGCTAGCCTTATTTCTGTGGAATCTGAGAACAGATATTTCGGATCCCTTTGAAGACTATAGGGCCAAAGGAAATATCCTCCGATAACAAAGAGAAAGAAGCTTTCTGAGAAACTTCGTTGTGTTCTGTGAAATCATCTCACAGAGTTACAGCTTTCCCCTCAAGGAGCCTTTCGCTAAGACAGTTCTTGTGGAATTGGCAAAGTGATATTTGGAAGCCCATGGAGGGCTATGTTGAAAATGGAAATATCCTCAGATGAAATCTGGAAAGAAGCTTTCTGAGAAACTGCTTAGTGTTCTGTTAATTCACCTCACAGAGTAACATCTGCATTTCGTGGATCTCTTTGCTAGCCTTATTTCTGTAGAATCTGAGAACAGATATTTCGTATCCCTTTGAAGACTATAGGGCCAAAGGATATATCCTCCGATAACATAGAGAGAGAAGCTTTCTGAGAAACTTCGTTGTGTTCTGTGAAATCATCTCACAGAGTTACAGCTTTCCCCTCAAGGAGCCTTTCGCTAAGACAGTTCATGTGGAATTGTCAAAGTGATATTTGGAAGCCCATAGAGGGTTATGGTGAAAAAGGAAATATCCTCAGATGAAATCTGGAAAGAAGCTTTCTGAGAAACTGCTTAGTGTTCTGTTAATTCATCTCACAGAGTTACATCTCTATTTCGTGGATCTCTTTGCTAGCCTTATTTCTGTAGAATCTGAGAACAGATATTTCGGATCCCTTTGAAGACTAAGGGCCAAAGAAATATCCTCCGATAACAAAGAGAAAGAAGCTTTCTGAGAAACTTCGTTGTGTTCTGTGAAATCATCTCACAGAGTTGCAGCTTTCCCCTCAAGGAGCCTTTCGCTAAGACAGTTCTTGTGGAATTGGCAAAGTGATATCTGGAAGCCCATAGAGGTCTATGGTGAAAAAGGAAATATCCTCAGATGAAATCTGGAAAGAAGCTTTCTGAGAAACTGCTTAGTGTTCCGTTAATTCATCTCACAGAGTTACATCTGTATTTCGTGGATCTCTTCGCTAGCCTTATTTCTGTAGAATCTCAGAACAGATATTTCGGATCCCTATGAAGACTATAGGGCCAAAGGAAATATCCTCCGATAACAAAGAGAAAGAAGCTTTCTGAGAAACTTCGTTGTGTTCTGTGAAATCATCTCACAGAGTTACAGCTTTCAACTCGGGGAGCCTTTCGCTAAGACAGTTCTTGTGGAACTGGCAAAGTGATATTTGGAAGCCCATAGAGGGCTATGGTGAAAAAGGAAATATCCTCAGATGAAATCTGGAAAGAAGCTTTCTGAGAAACTGCTTAGTGTTCTGTTAATTCATCTCACAGAGTTACATCTGTATTTCGTGGATCTCCTTGCTAGCCTTATTTCTGTGGAATCTCAGAACAGATATTTCGGATCCCTTTGAAGACTCTAGGGCCAAAGGAAATATCCTCCTATAACATAGAGAAAGAAGCTTTCTGAGAAACTTCGTTGTGTTCTGTGAAATCATCTCACAGAGTTCCAGCTTTCCCCTCAAAGAGCCTTTCGCTAAGGCAGTTCTTGTGGAATTTTCAAAGTGATATTTGGAATCCCATAGAGGGCTATGGTGAAAAAGGAAATATCCTCAGATGAAATCTGGAAAGAAGCTTTCTGAGAAACTGCTTAGTGTTCTGTTAATTCAACTCACAGAGTTACATCTGTATTTCGTGGATCTCTTTGCTAAATTTATTTCTGTTGAATCTGAGAACAGATATTTCGGATCCCTTTGAAGACTAAGGGCCAAAGAAATATCCTCCGATAACAAAGAGAAAGAAGCTTTCTGAGAAACTTCGTTGTGTTCTGTGAAATCATGTCACAGAGTTACAGCTTTCCCCTCAAGGAGCCTTTCGCTAAGACAGTTTTTTTGGAATTGGCAAAGTGATATTTGGAAGCCCATAGAGGGCTATGGTGAAAAAGGAAATATCCTCAGAGGAAATCTGGAAAGATGCTTTCTGAGAAACTGCTTAGTGTTCTGTTAATTCAACTCACAGAGTTATATCTGTATTTCGTGGATCTCTTTGCTAGCCTTATTTCTGTGGAATCTCAGAACAGATATTTCGGATCCCTTTGAAGACTATAGGGCCAAAGGAAATATCCAACGATAACAAAGAGAAAGAAGCTTTCTGAGAAACTTCGTTGTGTTCTGTGAAATCATCTCACAGAGGTACAGCTTTCCCCTCAAGGAGGCTTTCGCTAAGACAGTTCTTGTGGAATTGGCAAAGTGATATTTGGAAGCCTATAGAGGGCTATGGTGAAAAAGGAAATATCCTCAGATGAAATCTGGAAAGAAGCTTTCTGAGAAACTGCTTAGTGTTCTGTTAATTCATCTCACACAGTTACATCTGTATTTCGTGGATCTCTTTGCTAGCCTTATTTCTGTAGAATCTGAGAACAGATATTTCGGATCCCTTTGAAGACTAAGGGCCAAAGAAATATCCTCCGATAACAAAGAGAATGAAGCTTTCTGAGAAACTTCGTTGTGTTCTGTGAAATCATCTCACAGAGTTGCAGCTTTCCCCTCAAGGAGCCTTTCGCTAAGACAGTTCTTGTGGAATTGGCAAAGTGATATCTGGAAGCCCATAGAGGTCTATGGTGAAAAAGGAAATATCCTCAGATGAAATCTGGAAAGAAGCTTTCTGAGAAACTGCGTAGTGTTCCGTTAATTCATCTCACAGAGTTACATCTGTATTTCGTGGATCTCTTCGCTAGCCTTATTTCTGTAGAATCTCAGAACAGATATTTCGGATCCCTATGAAGACTATAGGGCCAAAGGAAATATCCTCCGATAACAAAGAGAAAGAAGCTTTCTGAGAAACTTCGTTGTGTTCTGTGAAATCATCTCACAGAGTTACAGCTTTCCCCTCACGGAGCCTTTCGCTAAGACAGTTCTTGTGGAACTGGCAAAGTGATATTTGGAAGCCCATAGAGGGCTATGGTGAAAAAGGAAATATCCTCAGATGAAATCTGGAAAGAAGCTTTCTGAGAAACTGCTTAGTGTTCTGTTAATTCATCTCACAGAGTTACATCTGTATTTCGTGGATCTCCTTGCTAGCCTTATTTCTGTGGAATCTGAGAACAGATATTTCGGATCCCTTTGAAGACTCTAGGGCGAAAGGAAATATCCTCCTATAACAAGGAGAAAGAAGCTTTCTGAGAAACTTCGTTGTGTACTGTGAAATCATCTCACAGAGTTACAGCTTTCCCCTCAAGGAGCCTTTCGCTAAGACAGTTCTTGTGGAATTGGCAAAGTGATATTTGGAAACCCATAGAGGGCTATGGTGAAAAAGGAAATATCCTCAGATGAAATCTGGAAAGAAGCTTTCTGAGAAACTGCTTAGTGTTCCGTTAATTCAACTCACAGAGTTACATCTGTATTTCGTGGATGTCTTTGCTAGCCTTATTTCTGTAGAATCTCAGAACAGATATTTCGGATCCCTATGAAGACTATAGGGCCAAAGGAAATATCCTCCGATAACAAAGAGAAAGAAGCTTTCTGAGAAACTTCGTTGTGTTCTGTGAAATCATCTCACAGAGTTACAGCTTTCCCCTCAAGGAGCCTTTCGCTGAGACAGTTCTTGTGGAATTGGCAAAGTGATATTTGGAAGCCCATAGAGGACTATGGTGAAAAAGGAAATATCCTCAGATGAAATCTGGAAAGAAGCTTTCTGAGAAACTGCTGAGTGTTCTGTTAATTCATCTCACAGAGTTACATCTGTATTTCGTGGATCTCCTTGCTGGCCTTATTTCTGTGGAATCTGATAACAGATATTTCGGATCCCCATGAAGACTATAGGGCCAAAGGAAATATCCTCCGATAACAAAGAGAAAGAAGCTTTCTGAGAAACTTCGTTGTGTTCTGTGAAATCATCTCACAGAGTTACAGCTTTCCCCTCAAGGAGCCTTTCGCTAAGACAGTTCTTGTGGAATTGGCAAAGTGATATTTGGAAGCCCAGAGAGGGCTACGGTGAAAAACGGAATATCCTCAGATGAAATCTGGAAAGAAGCTTTCTGAGAAACTGCTTAGTGTTCTGTAAATTCATCTCACAGAGTTACTTCTGTATTTCATGGATGTCTTTGCTAGCCTTATTTCTGTGGAATCCGAGAACAGATATTTCGGATCCCTTTGAAGACTATAGGGCCAAAGGAAATATCCTCCGATAACAAAGAGAAAGAAGCTTTCTGAGAAACTCCTTTGTGTTCTGTGAAATCATCTAGGAGAATTACAGCTTTCCCCTCAAGGAGCCTTTGGCTAAGACAGTTTTTTTGGAATTGGCATAGTGATATTTGGAAGCCCATAGAGGGCTATGGTGAAAAAGGAAATATCCTCAGAGGAAATCTGGAAAGAAGCTTTCTGAGAAACTGCTTAGTGTTCTGTTAATTCACCTCACAGACTTACATCTGTATTTCGTGGATCTCTTTGCTAGCCTTATTTCTGTGGAATCTGAGAACAGATATTTCGGATCCCTTTGAAGACTAAGGGCCAAATAAATATCCTCCGATAACAAAGAGAAAGAAGCTTTCTGAGAAACTTCGTTGTGTTCTGAGAAATCATCTCACAGAGTTGCAGCTTTCCCCTCAAGGAGCCTTTCGCTAAGACAGTTCTTGTGGAATTGGCAAAGTGATATCTGGAAGCCCATAGAGGTCTATGGTGAAAAAGGAAATATCCTCAGATGAAATCTGGAAAGAAGATTTCTGAGAAACTGCTTAGTGTTCCGTTAATTCATCTCACAGAGTTACATCTGTATTTCATGGATCTCTTTGCTAGCCTTATTTCTGTAGAATCTCAGAACAGATATTTCAGATCCCAATGAAGACTATACGGCCAAAGGAAATATCCTCCGATAACAAAGAGAAAGAAGCTTTCTGAGAAACTTCGTTGTGTTCTGTGGAATCATCTCACAGAGTTACAGCTTTCCCCTCGGGGAGCCTTTCGCTAAGACAGTTCTTGTGGAACTGGCAAAGTGATATTTGGAAGCCCATAAAGGGCTATGGTGAAAAAGGAAATATCCTCAGATGAAATCTGGAAAGAAGCTTTCTGAGAAACTGCTTAGTGTTCTGTTAATTCATCTCACAGACTTACATCTGTATTTCGTGGATCTCCTTGCTAGCCTTATTTCTGTGGAATCTGAGAACAGATATTTCGGATCCCTTTGAAGACTATAGGGCCAAAGGAAATATCCTCCTATAACATAGAGAAAGAAGCTTTCTGAGAAACTTCGTTGTGTTCTGTGAAATCATCTCACAGAGTTACAGCTTTCCCCTCAAGGAGCCTTTCGCTAAGACAGTTCTTGTGGAATTGGCAAAGTGATATTTGGAATCCCATAGAGGGCTATGGTGAAAAAGGAAATATCCTCAGATGAAATCTGGAAAGAAGCTTTCTGAGAAACTGCTTAGTGTTCCGTTAATTCATCTCACAGAGTTACATCTGTATTTCGTGGATGTCTTTGCTAGCCTTATTTCTGTAGAATCTCAGAACAGATATTTCGGATCCCTATGAAGACAATAGGGCCAAAGGAAATATCCTCCGATAACAAAGAGAAAGAAGCTTTCTGAGAAACTTCGTTGTGTTCTGTGAAATCATCTCACAGAGTTACAGCTTTCCCCTCAAGGAGCCTTTCGCTAAGACAGTTCTTGTGGAATTGGCAAAGTGATATTTGGAAGCCCATAGAGGGCTATGGTGAAAAAGGAAATATCCTCAGATGAAATCTGGAAAGAAGCTTTCTGAGAAACTGCTGAGTGTTCTGTTAATTCATCTCACAGAGTTACATCTGTATTTCGTGGATCTCCTTGCTAGCCTTATTTCTGTGGAATCTGAGAACAGATATTTCGGATCCCTTTGAAGACTATAGGGCCAAAGGAAATATCCTCCCATAACATAGAGAAAGAATCTTTCTGAGAAACTTCGTTGTGTTCTGTGAAATCATCTCACAGAGTTACAGCTTTCCCCTCAAGGAGCCTTTCGCTAAGACAGTTCTTGTGGAATTGGCAAAGTGATATTTGGAAGCCCATAGAGGGCTATGGTGAAAAAGGAAATATCCTCAGATGAAATCTGGAAAGAAGTTTTCTGAGAAACTGCTTAGTGTTCTGTTAACTCATCTCACAGAGTTACATCTGTATTTCGTGGATCTCCTTGCTAGCCTGATTTCTGTGGAATCTGAGAACAGATATTTCGGATCCCCATGAAGACTATAGGGCCAAAGGAAATATCCTCCGATAACAAAGAGAAAGAAGCTTTCTGAGAAACTTCGTTGTGTTCTGTGAAATCATCTCACAGAGTTACAGCTTTCCCCTCAAGGAGCCTTTCGCTAAGACAGTTCCTGTGGAATTGGCAAAGTGATATTTGGAAGCCCATAGAGGGCTACGGTGAAAAAGGGAATATCCTCAGATGAAATCTGTAAAGAAGCTTTCTGAGAAACTGCTTAGTGTTCTGTAAATTCATCTCACAGAGTTACTTCTGTATTTCATGGATGTCTTTGCTAGCCTTATTTCTGTGGAATCTGAGAACAGATATTTCGGATCCCTTTGAAGACTATAGGCCCAAAGGAAATATCTTCCGATAACAAAGAGAACGAAGCTTTCTGAGAAACTTCTTTGTGTTCTGTGAAATCATCTCACAGAGTTGCAGCTTTCCCCTCAAGGAGACTTTCGCTAAGACAGTTCTTGTGGAATTGGCAAAGTGATATTTGGAAGCCCATAGAGGGTTATGGTGAAAAAGGAAATATCCTCAGATGAAATCTGGAAAGAAGCTTTCTGAGAAACTGCTTAGTGTTCTGTTAATTCATCTCACAGAGTTACATCTGTATTTCGTGGATCTCTTTGCTAGCCTTATTTCTGTGGAATCTGAGAACAGATATTTCGGATCCCTTTGAACACTATAGGGCCAATGGAAATATCCTCCGATAACAAAGAGAAAGAAGCTTTCTGAGAAACTTCGTTGTGTTCTGTGAAATCATCTCACAGAGTTACAGCTTTCCCCTCAAGGAGCTTTTCGCTAAGACAGTTCTTGTGGAATTGGCAAAGTGATATTAGGAAGCCCATAGAGGGCTACGGTGAAAAAGGAAATATCCTCAGATGAAATCTGGAAAGAAGCTTTCTGAGAAACTGCTTAGTGTTCTGTTAATTCACCTCACAGAGTTACATATGTATTTCGTGGATCTCTTTGCTAGCCTTATTTCTGTAGAATCTGAGAACAGATATTTCGGATCCCTTTGAAGACTATAGGGCCAAAGGAAATATCCTCCGATAACAAAGAGAAAGAAACTTTCTGAGAAACTTCGTTGTGTTCTGTGAAATCATCTCACAGAGTTCCAGCTTTCCCCTCAAAGAGCCTTTCGCTAAGACAGTTCTTGTGGAATTGTCAAAGTGATGTTTGGAATCCCATAGAGGGCTATGGTGAAAAAGGAAATATCCTCAGATGAAATCTGGAAAGAAGCTTTCTGAGAAACTGCTTAGTGTTCTGTTAATTCAACTCACAGAGTTACATCTGTATTTCGTGGATCTCTTTGCTAACCTTATTTCTGTTGAATCTGAGAACAGATATTTCGGATCCCTTTGAAGACTAAGGGCCAGAGAAATATCCTCCGATAACAAAGAGAAAGAAGCTTTCTGAGAAACTTCGTTGTGTTCTGTGAAATCATCTCACAGAGTTACAGCTTTCCCCTCAAGGAGCCTTTCGCTAAGACAGTTTTTTTGGAATTGGCAAAGTGATATTTGGAAGCCCATAGAGGGCTATGGTGAAAAAGGAAATATCCTCAGAGGAAATCTGGAAAGAAGCTTTCTGAGAAACTGCTTAGTGTTCTGTTAATTCAACTCACAGAGTTACATCTGTATTTCGTGGATCTCTTTGCTAGCCTTATTTCTGTGGAATCTCAGAACAGATATTTCGGATCCCTTTGAAGACTATAGGGCCAAAGGAAATATCCACCGATAACAAAGAGAAAGAAGCTTTCTGAGAAACTTCGTTGTGTTCTGTGAAATCATCTCACAGAGGTACAGCTTTCCCCTCAAGGAGCCTTTCCCTAAGACAGTTCTTGTGGAATTGGCAAAGTGATATTTGGAAGCCCATAGAGGGCTATGGTGAAAAAGGAAATATCCTCAGATGAAATCTGGAAAGAAGCTTTCTGAGAAACTGCTTAGTGTTCTGTTAATTCATCTCACAGAGTTACATCTGTATTTCGTGGATCTCTTTGCTAGCCTTATTTCTGTAGAATCTGAGAAGAGATATTTCGGATCCCTTTGAAGACTAAGGGCCAAAGAAATATCCTCCGATAACAAAGAGAAAGAAGCTTTCTGAGAAACTTCTTTGTGTACTGTGAAATCATCTCACAGAGTTACAGCTTTCCCCTCAAGGAGCCTTTCGCTAAAACAGTTCTTGTGGAATTGGCAAAGTGATATTTGGAAACCCATAGAGGGCTATGGTGAAAAAGGAAATATCCTCAGATGAATCTGGAAAGAAGCTTTCTGAGAAACTGCTTAGTGTTCCGTTAATTCAACTCACAGAGTTACATCTGTATTTCGTGGATCTCTTTGCTAGCCTTATTTCTGTAGAATCTCAGAACAGATATTTCGGATCCCTATGAAGACTATAGGGCCAAAGGAAATATCCTCCGATAACAAAGAGAAAGAAGCTTTCTGAGAAACTTCGTTGTGTTCTGTGAAATCATCTCACAGAATTACAGCTTTCCCCTCAAGGAGCCTTTCGCTAAGACAGTTCTTGTGGAATTGGCAAAGTGATATTTGGAAGCCCATAGAGGGCTATGGTGAAAAAGGAAATATCCTCAGATGAAATCTGGAAAGAAGCTTTCTGAGAAACTGCTGAGTGTTCTGTTAATTCATCTCACAGAGTTACATCTGTATTTCGTGGATCTCCTTGCTAGCCTTATTTCTGTGGAATCTGAGAACAGATATTTCGGATCCCTTTGAAGACTATAGGGCCAAAGGAAATATCCTCCCATAACATAGAGAAAGAAGCTTTCTGAGAAACTTCGTTGTGTTCTGTGAAATCATCTCACAGAGTTACAGCTTTCCCCTCAAGGAGCCTTTCGCTAAGACAGTTCTTGTGGAATTGGCAAAGTGGTATTTGGAAGCCCATAGAGGGCTATGGTGAAAAAGGAAATATCCTCAGATGAAATCTGGAAAGAAGCTTTCTGAGAAACTGCTTAGTGTTCTGTTAACTCATCTCACAGAGTTACATCTGTATTTCGTGGATCTCCTTGCTAGCCTTATTTCTGTGGTATCTGAGAACAGATATTTCGGATCCCCATGAAGACTATAGGGCCAAAGGAAATATCCTCCGATAACAAAGAGAAAGAAGCTTTCTGAGAAACTTCGTTGTGTTCTGTGAAATCATCTCACAGAGTTACAGCTTTCCCCTCAAGGAGCCTTTCGCTAAGACAGTTCTTGTGGAATTCGCAAAGTGATATTTGGAAGCCCATGGAGAGCTATGGTGAAAAAGGGAATATCCTCAGATGAAATCTGGAAAGAAGCTTTCTGAGAAACTGCTTAGTGTTCTGTAAATTCATCTCACAGAGTTACTTCTGTATTTCATGGATGTCTTTGCTAGCCTTATTTCTGTGGAATCTGAGAACAGATATTTCGGATCCCTTTGAAGACTATAGGCCCAATGGAAATATCCTCCGATAACAAAGAGAAAGAAGCTTTCTGAGAAACTTCGTTGTGTTCTGTGAAATCATCTCACAGAGTTACAGCTTTCCCCTCAAGGAGCTTTTCGCTAAGACAGTTCTTGTGGAATTGGCAAAGTGATATTTGGAAGCCCATAGAGGGCTATGGTGAAAAAGGAAATATCCTCAGATGAAATCTGGAAAGAAGCTTTCTGAGAAACTGCTTAGTGTTCTGTTAATTCACCTCACAGAGTTACATATGTATTTCGTGGATCTCTTTGCTAGCCTTATTTCTGTAGAATCTGAGAACAGATATTTCGGATCCCTTTGAAGACTATAGGGCCAAAGGAAATATCCTCCGATAACAAAGAGAAAGAAGCTTTCTGAGAAACTCCTTTGTGTTCTGTGAAATCATCTCAGAGAATTACAGCTTTCCCCTCAAGGAGCCTTTCTCTAAGACAGTTTATGTGGAATTGGCAAAGTGATATTTGGAAGCCCATAGAGGGCTATGGTTAAAAAAGGAAATATCCTCAGATGAAATCTGGAAACAAGCTTTCTGAGAAACTGCTTAGTGTTCTGTTAATTCATCTCACAGGGTTACATCTGTATTTCGTGGATCTCTTTGCTAGCCTTATTTCTGTTGAATCTGAGAACAGATATTTCGGATCCCTTTGAACACTATAGGGCCAAAGGAAATATCCTCCGATAACAAAGAGAAAGAAGCTTTCTGAGAAACTTCGTTGTGTTCTGTGAAATCATCTCACAGAGTTACAGCTTTCCCCTCAAGGAGCCTTTCGCTAAGACAGTTCTTGTGGAATTGGCAAAGTGATATTTGGAAGCCCATAGAGGGCTATGGTGAAAAAGGAAATAACCTCAGATGAAATCTTGAAAGAAGCTTTCTGAGAAACTGCTTAGTGTTCTGTTAATTCATCTCACAGAGTTACATCTGTATTTCGTGGATCTCCTTGCTAGCCTTATTTCTGTGGAATCTGAGAACAGATATTTCGTCTCCCTTTGAAGACTATAGGGCCAAAGGAAATATCCTCCCATAACATAGAGAAAGAAGCTTTCTGAGAAACTTCGTTGTGTTCTGTGAAATCATCTCACAGAGTTACAGCTTTCCCCTCAAGGAGCCTTTCGCTAAGACAGTTCTTGTGGAATTGGCAAAGTGATATTTGGAAGCCCATAGAGGGCTATGGTGAAAAAGGAAATATCCTCAGAGGAAATCTGGAAAGAAGCTTTCTGAGAAACTGCTTAGTGTTCTGTTAATTCATCTCACAGAGTTACATCTGTATTTCGTGGATCTCCTTGCTAGCCTTATTTCTGTGGAATCTGAGAACAGATATTTCGGATCCCCATGAAGACTATAGGTACAAAGGAAATATCCTCCGATAACAAAGAGAAAGAAGCTTTCTGAGAAACTTCGTTGTGTTCTGTGAAATCATCTCACAGAGTTACAGCTTTCCCCTCAAGGAGCCTTTCGCTAAGACAGTTCCTGTGGAATTGGCAAAGTGATATTTGGAAGCCCATAGAGGGCTATGGTGAAAAAGGGAATATCCTCAGATGAAATCTGGAAAGAAGCTTTCTGAGAAACTGCTTAGTGTTCTGTAAATTCATCTCACAGAGTTACTTCTGTATTTCATGGATGTCTTTGCTAGCCTTATTTCTGTGGAATCTGAGAACAGATATTTCGGATCCCTTTGAAGACTATAGGCCCAAAGGAAATATCTTCCGATAACAAAGAGAACGAAGCTTTCTGAGAAACTTCTTTGTGTTCTGTGAAATCATCTCACAGAGTTGCAGCTTTCCCCTCAAGGAGCCTTTCGCTAAGACAGTTCTTGTGGAATTGGCAAAGTGATATTTGGAAGCCCATAGAGGGCTATGGTGAAAAAGGAAATATCCTCAGATGAAATCTGGAAAGAAGCTTTCTGAGAAACTGCTTAGTGTTCTGTTAATTCATCTCACAGAGTTACATCTGTATTTCGTGGATCTCTTTGCTAGCCTTATTTCTGTGGAATCTGAGAACAGATATTTCGGATCCCTTTGAAGACTCTAGGGCCAAAGGAAATATCCTCCTATAACATAGAGAAAGAAGCTTTCTGAGAAACTTCGTTGTGTACTGTGAAATCATCTCACAGAGTTACAGCTTTCCCCTCAAGGAGCCTTTCGCTAAGACAGTTCTTGTGGAATTGGCAAAGTGATATTTGGAAACCCATAGAGGGCTATGGTGAAAAAGGAAATATCCTCAGATGAAATCTGGAAAGAAGCTTTCTGAGAAACTGCTTAGTGTTCCGTTAATTCAACTCACAGAGTTACATCTGTATTTCGTGGATGTCTTTGCTAGCCTTATTTCTGTAGAATCTCAGAACAGATATTTCGGATCCCTATGAAGACTATAGGGCCAAAGGAAATATCCTCCGATAACAAAGAGAAAGAAGCTTTCTGAGAAACTTCGTTGTGTTCTGTGAAATCATCTCACAGAGTTACAGCTTTCCCCTCAAGGAGCCTTTCGCTAAGACAGTTCTTGAGAATTGGCAAAGTGATATTTGGAAGCCCATAGAGGGCTATGGTGAAAAAGGAAATATCCTCAGATGAAATCTGGAAAGAAGCTTTCTGAGAAACTGCTGAGTGTTCTGTTAATTCATCTCACAGAGTTACATCTCTATTTCGTGGATCTCCTTGCTAGCCTTATTTCTGTGGAATCTGAGAACAGATATTTCGGATCCCTTTGAAGACTATAGGGCCAAAGGAAATATCCTCCCATAACATAGAGAAAGAAGCTTTCTGAGAAACTTCGTTGTGTTCTGTGAAATCATCTCACAGAGTTACAGCTTTCCCCTCAAGGAGCCTTTCGCTACGACACTTCTTGTGGAATTGGCAAAGTGATATTTGGAAGCCCATAGAGGGCTATGGTGAAAAAGGAAATATCCTCAGATGAAATCTGGAAAGAAGCTTTCTGAGAAACTGCTTAGTGTTCTGTTAATTCACCTCACAGAGTTACATCTGTATTTCGTGGATCTCCTTGCTAGCCTTATTTCTGTGGAATCTGAGAACAGATATTTCGGATCCCCATGAAGACTATAGGGACAAAGGAAATATCCTCCGATAACAAAGAGAAAGAAGCTTTCTGAGAAACTTCGTTGTGTTCTGTGAAATCATCTCACAGAGTTACAGCTTTCCCCTCAAGGAGCCTTTCGCTAAGACAGTTCCTGTGGAATTGGCAAAGTGATATTTGGAAGCCCATAGAGGGCTATGGTGAAAAAGGGATTATCCTCAGATGAAATCTGGAAAGAAGCTTTCTGAGAAACTGCTTAGTGTTCTGTTAATTCATCTCACAGAGTTACATCTGTATTTCGTGGATCTCTTTGCTAGCCTTATTTCTGTGGAATCTGAGAACAGATATTTCGGATCCCTTTGAACACTATAGGGCCAATGGAAATATCCTCTGATAACAAAGAGAAAGAAGCTTTCTGAGAAACTTCGTTGTGTTCTGTGAAATCATCTCACAGAGTTACAGCTTTCCCCTCAAGGAGCTTTTCGCTAAGACAGTTCTTGTGGAATTGGCAAAGTGATATTTGGAAGCCCATAGAGGGCTATGGTGAAAAAGGAAATATCCTCAGATGAAATCTGGAAAGAAGCTTTCTGAGAAACTGCTTAGTGTTCTGTTAATTCACCTCACAGAGTTACATATGTATTTCGTGGATCTCTTTGCTAGCCTTATTTCTGTAGAATCTGAGAACAGATATTTCGGATCCCTTTGAAGACTATAGGGCCAAAGGAAATATCCTCCGATAACAAAGAGAAAGAAGCTTTCTGAGAAACTACTTTGTGTTCTGTGAAATCATCTCAGAGAATTACAGCTTTCCCCTCAAGGAGCCTTTCTCTAAGACAGTTTATGTGAAATTGGCAAAGTGATATTTGGAAGCCCATAGAGGGCTATGGTTAAAAAAGGAAATATCCTCAGATGAAATCTGGAAACAAGCTTTCTGAGAAACTGCTTAGTGTTCTGTTAATTCATCTCACAGGGTTACATCTGTATTTCGTGGATCTCTTTACTAGCCTTATTTCTGTTGAATCTGAGAACAGATATTTCGGATCCCTTTGAACACTATAGGGCCAAAGGAAATATCCTCCGATAACAAAGAGAAAGAACCTTTCTGAGAAACTTCGTTGTGTTCTGTGAAATCATCTCACAGAGTTCCAGCTTTCCGCTCAAAGAGCCTTTCGCTAAGACAGTTCTTGTGGAATTGTCAAAGTGATATTTGGAATCCCATAGAGGGCTATGGTGAAAAAGGAAATATCCTCAGATGAAATCTGGAAAGAAGCTTTCTGAGAAACTGCTTCGTGTTCTGTTAATTCAACTCACAGAGTTACATCTGTATTTCGTGGATCTCTTTGCTAACCTTATTTCTGTTGAATCTGAGAACAGATATTTCGGATCCCTTTGAAGACTAAGGGCCAAAGAAATATCCTCCGATAACAAAGAGAGAGAAGCATTCTGAGAAACTTCGTTGAGTTCTGTGAAATCATCTCACAGATTTACAGCTTTCCCCTCAAGGAGCCTTTCGCTAAGACAATTTTTTTGGAATTGGCAAAGTGATATTTGGAAGCCCATAGAGGGCTATGGTGAAAAAGGAAATATCCTCAGAGGAAATCTGGAAAGAAGCTTTCTGAGAAACTGCTTAGTGTTCTGTTAATTCAACTCACAGAGTTACATCTGTATTTCGTGGATCTCTTTGCTAGCCTTATTTCTGTGGAATCTCAGAACAGATATTTCGGATCCCTTTGAAGACTATAGGGCCAAAGGAAATATCCACCGATAACAAAGAGAAAGAAGCTTTCTGAGAAACTTCGTTGTGTTCTCTGAAATCATCTCACAGAGGTACAGCTTTCCCCTCAAGGAGCCTTTCGCTAAGACAGTTCTTGTGGAATTGGCAAAGTGATATTTGGAAGCCCATAGAGGGCTATGGTGAAAAAGGAAATATCCTCAGATGAAATCTGGAAAGAAGCTTTCTGAGAAACTGCTTAGTGTTCCGTTAATTCATCTCACAGAGTTACATCTGTATTTCATGGATCTCTTTGCTAGCCTTATTTCTGTAGAATCTCAGAACAGATATTTCGGATCCCTATGAAGAATATAGGGCCAAAGGAAATATCCTCCGATAACAAAGAGAAAGAAGCTTTCTGAGAAACTTCGTTGTGTTCTGTGAAATCATCTCACAGAGTTACAGCTTTCCCCTCGGAGAGCCTTTCGCTAAGACAGTTCTTGTGGAACTGGCAAAGTGATATTTGGAAGCCCATAGAGGGCTATGGTGAAAAAGGAAATATCCTCAGATGAAATCTGGAAAGAAGCTTTCTGAGAAACTGCTTAGTGTTCTGTTAATTCATCTCACAGAGTTACATCTGTATTTCGTGGATCTCCTTGCTAGCCTTATTTCTGTGGAATCTGAGAACAGGTATTTCGGATCCCTTTGAAGACTCTAGGGCCAAAGGAAATATCCTCCTATAACATAGAGAAAGAAGCTTTCTGAGAAACTTCGTTGTGTTCTGTGAAATCATCTCACAGAGTTACAGCTTTCCCCTCAAGGAGCCTTTCGCTGAGACAGTTCTTGTGGAATTGGCAAAGTGATATTTGGAAGCCCATAGAGGGCTATGGTGAAAAAGGAAATATCCTCAGATGAAATCTGGAAAGAAGCTTTCTGAGAAACTGCTTAGTGTTCCGTTAATTCATCTCACAGAGTTACATCTGTATTTCGTGGATGTCTTTGCTAGCCTTATTTCTGTAGAATCTCAGAACAGATATTTCGGATCCCTATGAAGACTATAGGGCCAAAGGAAATATCCTCCGATAACAAAGAGAAAGAAGCTTTCTGAGAAACTTCGTTGTGTTCTGTGAAATCATCTCACAGACTTACAGCTTTCCACTCAAGGAGCCTTTCGCTAAGACAGTTCTTGTGGAATTGGCAAAGTGATATTTGGAAGCCCATAGAGGGCTATGGTGAAAAAGGAAATATCCTCAGATGAAATCTGGAAAGAAGCTTTCTGAGAAACTGCTGAGTGTTCTGTTAATTCATCTCACAGAGTTACATCTGTATTTCGTGGATCTCCTTGCTAGCCTTATTTCTGTGGAATCTGAGAACAGATATTTCGGATCCCTTTGAAGACTATAGGGCCAAAGGAAATATCCTCCCTTAACATAGAGAAAGAAGCTTTCTGAGAAACTTCGTTGTGTTCTGTGAAATCATCTCACAGAGTTACAGCTTTCCCCTCAAGGAGCCTTTCGCTAAGACAGTTCTTGTGGAATTGGCAAAGTGATATTTGGAAGCCCATAGAGGGCTATGGTGAGAAAGGAAATATCCTCAAATGAAATCTGGAAAGAAGCTTCCTGAGAAACTGCTTAGTGTTCTGTTAATTCATCTCAGAGAGTTACATCTGTATTTCGTGGATCTCTTTGCTAGCCTTATTTCTCTGGAATCTGAGAACAGATATTTCGGATCCCTTTGAAGACTATAGGGCCAAAGGAAATATCCTCCGATAACAAAGAGAAAGAAGCTTTCTGAGAAACTTCGTTGTGTTCTGTGAAATCATCTCACAGAGTTACAGCTTTCCCCTCACGGAGCCTTTCGCTAAGACAGTTCTTTTGGAATTGGCAAAGTGATATTTGGAAGCCCATAGAGGGCTATGGTGAAAAAGGAAATATCCTCCGATGAAATCTGGAAAGAAGCTTTCTGAGAAACTGCTTAGTGTTCTGTTAATTCATCTCACAGAGTTACATGTGTATTTCATGCATGTCTTTGCTAGCCTTATTTCTGTGGAATATGAGAACACATATTTCGGATCCCTTTGAACACTATAGGGCCATAGGAAATATCCTCCGATAACAAAGAGAAAGAAGCTTTCTGAGAAACTTCGTTGTGTTCTGTGAAATCATCTCACAGAGTTACAGCTTTCCCTCAAGGAGCCTTTCGGTAAGACAGTTTATGTGGAATTGGCAAAGTGATATTTGGAAGCCCATAGAGGGCTATGGTGAAAAAGGAAATATCCTCAGATGAAATCTGGAAAGAAGCTTTCTGAGAAACTGCTTAGTGTTCTGTTAATTCATCTCACAGTGTTACATCTGTATTTCGTGGATCTCTTTACTAGCCTTATTTCTGTGGAATCTGAGAACAGATATTTCGGATCCCTTAGAAGACTTTAGGGCCAAAGGAAATATCCTCCGATAACAAAGAGAAAGAAGCTTTCTGAGAAACTTCGTTGTGTTCTGTGAAATCATCTCAGAGAGTTACAGCTTTCCCCTCAAGGAGCCTTTCGCTAAGACAGTTCTTGTGGAAGTGGCAAAGTGATATTTGGAAGCCCATAGAGGGCTACGGTGAAAAAGGAAATATCCTCAGATGAAATCTGGAAAGAAGCTTTCTGAGAAACTGCTTAGTGTTCTGTTAATTCACCTCACAGAGTTACATCTGTATTTCGTGGATCTCTTTGCTAGCCTTATTTCTGTAGAATCTGAGAACAGATATTTCGGATCCCTTTGAAGACTAAGGGCCAAAGAAATATCCTCCGATAACAAAGAGAAAGAAGCTTTCCGAGAAACTTCGTTGTGCTCTGTGAAATCATCTCACAGAGTTACATCTTTCCCCTCAAGGAGCCTTTAGGTAAGACAGTTCTTGTGGAATTGGCATAGTGATATCTGGAAGCCCATAGAGGGCTATGGTGAAAAAGGAAATATCCTCAGATGAAATCTGGAAAGAAGCTTTCTGAGAAACTGCTTAGTGTTCCGTTATTTCATCTCACAGAGTTACCTCTGTATTTCGTGGATATCTTTGCTAGCCTTATTTCTGTAGAATCTCAGAACAGATATTTCGGATCCCTATGTAGACTATAGGGCCAAAGGAAATATCCTCCGATAACAAAGAGAAAGAAGCTTTCTGAGAAACTTCGTTGTGTTCTGTGAAATCATGTCACAGATTTACAGCTTTCCCCTCAAGGAGCCTTTCTCTAAGGCAGTTCTTGTGGAATTGGCAAAGTGATATCTGGAAGCCCATAGAGGGGTATGTTGAAAAAGGAAATATCCTCAGATGAAATCTGGAAAGAAGCTTTCTGAGAAACTGCTTAGTGTTCTGTTAATTCATCTCACAGAGTTACATCTGTATTTCGTGGATCTCCTTGCTAGCCTTATTTCTGTGGAATCTGAGAACAGATATTTCGGATCCCTTTGAAGACTGTAGGGCCAAGGGAAATATCCTCCGATAACAAAGAGAAAGAAGCTTTCTGAGAAACTTCGTTGTGTTCTGTGAAATCATCTCACAGAGATACAGCTTTCCCCTCAAGGACCCTTTCGCTAAGACAGTTCTTGTGGAATTGGCAAAGTGATATTTGGAAGCCCATAGAGGGCTATGGTGAAAAAGGAAATATCCTCAGATGAAATCTGGAAAGAAGCTTTCTGAGAAAATGCTTAGTGTTCTGTTAAATCATCTCACAGAGTTACATCTGTATTTCGTGGATCTCTTTGCTAGCCTTATTTCTGTGGAATCTGAGAACAGATATTTCGGATCCCTTTGAAGACTATAGGGCCAAAGGAAATATCCTCCGATAACAAGAGAAAGAAGCTTTCTGAGAAACTTCGTTGTGTTCTGTGAAATCATCTCACAGAGTTACAGCTTTCCCCTCAAGGAGCCTTTCGCTAAGACAGTTCTCGTGGAATTGGCAAAGTGATATTTGGAAGCCCATAGAGAGCTATGGTGAAAAAGGAAATATCCTCAGATGAAATCTGGAAAGAAGCTTTCTGAGAAACTGCTTAGTGTTCTGTTAATTCACCTCACAGAGTTACATGTGTATTTCATGGATGTCTTTGCTAGCCTTATTTCTGTGGAATCTGAGAACAGACACTTCGGATCCCTTTGAAGACTATAGGGCCACAGGAAATATCCTCCGATAACAAAGAAAAAGAAGGTTTCTGAGAAACTTCTTTGTGTTCTGTGAAATCATCTCACAGAGTTACGGCTTTCCCCTCAAGGAGCCCTTCGCTAAGACAGTTCATCTGGAATTGGCAAAGTGATATTTGGAAGCCCATAGAGGGCTATGGTGAAAAAGGAAATATCCTCAGATGAAATCTGGAAAGAAGCTTTCTGAGAAACTGCTTAGTGTTCTGTTAATTCATCTCACAGAGTTACATGTGTATTTCATGGATGTCTTTGCTAGCCTTATTTCTGTGGAATCTGAGAACAGATATTTCGGATCCCTTTGAAGACTATAGGGCCAAAGGAAATATCCTGCGATAACAAAGAGAAAGAAGCTTTCTGAGAATCTTCGTTTTTATCTGTGAAATCATCTCACAGAGTTACAGCTTTCCCCTCAAGGAGCCTTTCGCTAAGACAGTTCTTGTGGAATTGGCAAAGTGATATTTGGAAGCCCATAGAGGGCTCTGGTGAAAAAGGAAATATCCTCAGAGGAAATCTGGAAAGAAGCTTTCTGAGAAACTGCTTAGTGTTCTGTTAATTCACCTCACAGAGTTACATCTGTATTTCTTGGATCTCTTTGCTATCCTTATTTCTGTAGAATCTGAGAACAGATATTTCGGATCCCTTTGAAGACTATAGGGCCACAGGAAATACCCTCCGTTAACAAAGAGAAAGTAGCTTTCTGAGAAACTTCGTTGTGTCCTGTGAAATCATCTCACAGAGTTACAGCTTTCCCCTCAAGGAGCCTTTCGCTAGGACAGTTTATGAGGAATTGGCAAAGTGATATTTGGAAGCCCATAGAGGGCTATGGTGAAAAAGGAAATATCCTTAGATGAAATCTGGAAAGAAGCTTTCTGAGAAACTGCTTAGTGTTCTGTTAATTCATCTCACAGAGTTACATCTGTATTTCGTGCATCTCTTTGCTAGACTTATTTCTGTGGAATCTGATAACAGATATTTCGGATCCCCATGAAGACTATAGGTTCAAAGGAAATATCCTCCGATAACAAAGAGAAAGAAGCTTTCTGAGAAACTTCGTTGTGTTCTGTGAAATCATCTCACAGAGTTACAGCTTTCCCCTCAAGGAGCCTTTCGCTAAGACAGTTCATGTGGAATTGGCAAAGTGACATTTGGAAGCCCATAGAGGGCTATGGTGAAAAAGGAAATATCCTCAGATGAAATATGGAAAGAAGCTTTCTGAAAAACTGCTTAGTGTTCTGTTAATTCATCACACAGAGTTACATGTGTATTTCATGGATGTCTTTGCTAGCCTTATTTCTGTGGAATCTGAGAACAGTTATTTCGGATCCCTTTGAAGACTATAGGGCCACAGGAAATATCCTCCGATAACAAAGAGAAAGAAGCTTTCTGAGAAACTTCGTTGTTGTCTGTGAAATCATCTCACAGAGTTTCTGCTTTCCCCTCAAGGAGCCTTTCGCTAAGACAGTTCTTGTGGAATTGGCAAAGTGATATTTGGAAGCCCATAGAGGGCTACGGTGAAAAAGGAAATATCCTCAGATGAAATCTGGAAAGAAGCTTTCTGAGAAACTGCTTAGTGTTCTGTTAATTCACCTCACAGAGTTACATCTGTATTTCGTGGATCTCTTTGCTAGCCTTATTTCTGTCGAATCTGAGAACAGATATTTCGGATCCCTTTGAAGACTAAGGGCCAAAGAAATATCCTCCGATAACAAAGAGAAAGAAGCTTTCCGAGAAACTTCGTTGTGTTCTGTGAAATCACCTCACAGAGTTACAGCTTTCCCCTCAAGGAGCCTTTAGGTAAGACAGTTCTTGTGGAATTGGCATAGTGATATCTGGAAGCCCCTAGAGGGCTATGGTGAAAAAGGAAATATCCTCAGATGAAATCTGGAAAGAAGCTTTCTGAGAAACTGCTTAGTGTTCCGTTAATTCATCTCACAGAGTTACCTCTGTATTTCGTGGATGTCTTTGCTAGCCTTATTTCTGTAGAATCTCAGAACAGATATTTCGGATCCCTATGTAGACTATAGGGCCAAAGGAAATATCCTCCGATAACAAAGAGAAAGAAGCTTTCTGAGAAACTTCGTTGTGTTCTGTGAAATCATGTCACAGATTTACAGCTTTCCCCTCAAGGAGCCTTTCTCTAAGACAGTTCTTGTGGAATTGGCAAAGTGATATCTGGAAGCCCTAGAGGGGTATGTTGAAAAAGGAAATATCCTCAGATGAAATCTGGAAAGAAGCTTTCTGAGAAACTGCTTAGTGTTCTGTTAATTCATCTCACAGAGTTACATCTGTATTTCGTGGATCTCCTTGCTAGCCTTATTTCTGTGGAATCTGAGAACAGATATTTCGGATCCCTTTGAAGACTGTAGGGCCAAAGGAAATATCCTCCGATAACAAAGAGATAGAAGCTTTCTGAGAAACTTCGTTGTGTTCTGTGAAATCATCTCACAGAGATACAGCTTTCCCCTCAAGGACCCTTTCGCTAAGACAGTTCTTGTGGAATTGGCAAAGTGATATTTGGAAGCCCATAGAGGGCTATGGTGAAAAAGGAAATATCCTCAGATGAAATCTGGAAAGAAGCTTTCTGAGAAAATGCTTAGTGTTCTGTTAAATCATTTCACAGAGTTACATCTGTATTTCGTGGATCTCTTTGCTAGCCTTATTTCTGTGGAATCTGAGAACAGATATTTCGGATCCCTTTGAAGACTATAGGGCCAAAGGAAATATCCTCCGATAACAAAGAGAAAGAAGCTTTCTGAGAAACTTCGTTGTGTTCTGTGAAATCAACTCACAGAGTTACAGCTTTCCCCTCAAGGAGCCTTTCGCTAAGACAGTTCTCGTGGAATTGGCAAAGTGATATTTGGAAGCCCATAGAGAGCTATGGTGAAAAAGGAAATATCCTCAGATGAAATCTGGAAAGAAGCTTTCTGAGAAACTGCTTAGTGTTCTGTTAATTCACCTCACAGAGTTACATGTGTATTTCATGGATGTCTTTGCTAGCCTTATTTCTGTGGAATCTGAGAACAGATACTTCGGATCCCTTTGAAGACTATAGGGCCACAGGAAATATCCTCCGATAACAAAGAAAAAGAAGGTTTCTGAGAAACTTCTTTGTGTTCTGTGAAATCATCTCACAGAGTTACGGCTTTCCCCTCAAGGAGCCTTTCGCTAAGACAGTTCATGTGGAATTGGCAAAGTGATATTTGGAAGCCCATAGAGGGCTATGGTGAAAAAGGAAATATCCTCAGATGAAATCTGGAAAGAATCTTTCTGAGAAACTGCTTAGTGTTCTGTTAATTCATCTCACAGAGTTACATGTGTATTTCATGGATGTCTTTGCTAGCCTTATTTCTGTGGAATCTGAGAACAGATATTTCGGATCCCTTTGAAGACTATAGGGCCAAAGGAAATATCCTGCGATAACAAAGAGAAAGAAGCTTTCTGAGAATCTTCGTTTTTGTCTGTGAAATCATCTCACAGAGTTACAGCTTTCCCCTCAAGGAGCCTTTCGCTAAGACAGTTCTTGTGGAATTGGCAAAGTGATATTTGGAAGCCCATAGAGGGCTCTGGTGAACAAGGAAATATCCTCAGAGGAAATCTGGAAAGAAGCTTTCTGAGAAACTGCTTAGTGTTCTGTTAATTCACCTCACAGAGTTACATCTGTATTTCTTGGATCTCTTTGCTATCCTTATTTCTGTAGAATCTGAGAACAGATATTTCGGATCCCTTTGAAGACTATAGGGCCACAGGAAATACCCTCCGTTAACAAAGAGAAAGAAGCTTTCTGAGAAACTTCGTTGTGTCCTGTGAAATCATCTCACAGAGTTACAGCTTTCCCCTCAAGGAGCCTTTCGCTAAGACAGTTTACGAGGAATTGGCAAAGTGATATTTGGAAGCCCATAGAGGGCTATGGTGAAAAAGGAAATATCCTTAGATGAAATCTGAAAAGAAGCTTTCTGAGAAACTGCTTAGTGTTCTGTTAATTCATCTCACAGAGTTACATCTGTATTTCGTGCATCTCTTTGCTAGACTTATTTCTGTGGAATCTGATAACAGATATTTCGGATCCCCATGAAGACTATAGGTTCAAAGGAAATATCCTCCGATAACAAAGAGAAAGAAGCTTTCTGAGAAACTTCGTTGTTGTCTGTGAAATCATCTCACAGAGTTACAGCTTTCCCCTCAAGGAGCCTTTCGCTAAGACAGTTCATGTGGAATTTTCAAAGTGATATTTGGAAGCCCATAGAGGGCTATGGTGAAAAAGGAAATATCCTCAGATGAAATATGGAAAGAAGCTTTCTGAAAAACTGCTTAGTGTTCTGTTAATTCATCACACAGAGTTACATGTGTATTTCATGGATGTCTTTGCTAGCCTTATTTCTGTGGAATCTGAGAACAGTTATTTCGGATCCCTTTGAAGACTATAGGGCCACAGGAAATATCCTCCGATAACAAAGAGAAAGAAGCTTTCTGAGAAACTTCGTTGTTGTCTGTGAAATCATCTCACAGAGTTTCTGCTTTCCCCTCAAGGAGCCTTTCGCTAAGACAGTTCTTGTGGAATTGGCAAAGTGATATTTGGAAGCCCATAGAGGGCTACGGTGAAAAAGGAAATATCCTCAGAGGAAATCTGGAAAGAAGCTTTCTGAGAAACTGCTTAGTGTTCTGTTAATTCACCTCACAGTGTTACATCTGTATTTCGTGGATCTCTTTGCTAGCCTTATTTCTGTCGAATCTGAGAACAGATATTTAGGATCCTTTTGAAGACTATAGGGCCACAGGAAATATCCTCCGATAACAAAGAGAAAGAAGCTTTCTGGGAAACTTCTATGTGTTCTGTGAAATCATCTCACAGAGTTACAGCTTTCCCCTCAAGGAGCCTTTCGCTAAGACAGTTTATGTGGAATTGGCAAAGTGATATTTGGAAGCCCATAGAGGGCTATGGTGAAAAAGGAAATATCCTCAGATGAAATCTGGAAAGAAGCTTTCTGAGAAACTGCTTAGCGTTCTGTTACATCATCTCACAGAGTTACATCTGTATTTCGTGGATCTCTTTGCTAGCCTTATTTATGTGGAATCTGAGAACAGATATTTCGGATCCCTTTGAAGACTATAGGGCCAAAGGAAATAACCTCCGATAACAAAGAGAAAGAAGCTTTCTGAGAAACTTCGTTGTGTTCTGTAAAATCATCTCACAGAGATACAGCTTTCGCCTCAAGGAGCCTTTCGCTAAGACAGTTCTTGTGGAATTGGCAAAGTGATATTTGGAAGCCCATAGAGGGCTATGGTGAAAAAGGAAATATCCTCAGAGGAAATCTGGAAAGAAGCTTTCTGAGAAACTTCTTAGTGTTCTGTTAATTCAACTCACAGAGTTACATCTGTATTTCGTGGATCTCTTTGCTAGCCTTATTTCTGTAGAATCTGAGAACAGATATTTCGGATCCCTTTGAAGATTAAGGGCCAAAGAAATATCCTCCGATAACAAAGAGAAAGAAGCTTTCTGAGAAACTTCGTTGTGTTCTGTGAAATCATCTCACAGAGTTACAGCTTTCCCCTCAAGGAGCCTTTCGCTAAGACAGTTCTTGTGGAATTGGCAAAGTGATATCTGGAAGCCCATAGAGGGCTATGGTGAAAAAGGAAATATCCTCAGATGAAATCTGGAAAGAAGCTTTCTGAGAAACTGCTTAGTGTTCTGTTAATTCATCTCACAGAGTTACATCTGTATTTCGTGGATCTCCTTGCTCTCCTTATTTCTGTGGAATCTGAGAACAGATATTTCTGATCCCTTTGAAGACTATAGGGCCAAAGGAAATATCCTCCCATAACAAAGAGAAAGAAGCTTTCTGAGAAACTTCGTTGTGTTCTGTGAAATCATCTCACAGAGTTACAGCTTTCCCCTCAAGGAGCCTTTCGCTAAGACAGTTCATGTGGAATTGGCAAAGTGATATTTGGAAGCCCATAGAGGGCTATGGTGAAAAAGGAAATATTCTCAGATGAAATCTGGAAAGAAGCTTTCTTAGAAACTGCTTAGTGTTCTGTTAATTCATCTCACAGAGTTACATCTGTATTTCGTGGATGTCCTCGCTAGCCTTATTTCTGTGGAATCTGAGAACAGATATTTCGGATCCCTTTGAAGACAATTGGGGGACCGGAAATATCCACCGATAACAAAGAGAAAGAAGCTTTTTGAGAAACTTCGTTGTGTTCTGTGAAACCATCTCACAGAGTTACAGCTTTCCCCTCAAGGAGCCTTTCGATAAGACAGTTTTTGTGGAATTGGCAAAGTGATATTTGGAAGCCCATAGAGGGCTATGGTGAAAAAGGAAATATCCTCAGATGAAATCTGGAAAGAAGCTTTCTGAGAAACTGCTTAGTGTTCTGTTAATTCAAGTCACAGAGATACATCTGTATTTCGTGGATGTCTTTGCTAGCCTTATTTCTGTGGAATCTGAGAACAGATATTTCGGATCCCTTTGAAGACGATAGGGTCAAAGGATATATCCTCCGATAACAAAGAGAAAGAATCTTTCTGAGAAACTTCTTTTTGTTCTGTGAAATCATCTCACAGAGTTACAGCTTTACCCTCAAGAAGCCTTTCGCTAAGACAGTTCTTCTGTAATTGGCAAAGTGATATTTGGAAGCCCATAGAGGGCTATGGTGAAAAAGGAAATATCCTCAGTGGAAATCTGGAAAGAAGCTTTCTGAGAAACTGCTTAGTGTTCTGTTAATTCATCTCAGAGAGTTACATCTGTATTTCTTGGATCTCTTTGCTAGCCTTATTTCTCTGGAATCTGAGAACAGATATTTCGGATCCCTTTGAAGACTATAGGGCCAAAGGAAATATCCTCCGATAACAAAGAGAAAGAAGGTTTCTGAGAAACTTCGTTGTGTTCTGTGAAATCATCTCACAGAGTTACAGCTTTCCCCTCACAGAGCCTTTCGCTAAGACAGTTCTTTTGGAATTGGCAAAGTGATATTTGGAAGCCCATAGAGGGCTATGATGAAAAATTAAATATCCTCAGAGGAAATCTGGAAAGAAGCTTTCTGAGAAACTGCTTAGTGTTCTGTTAATTCATCTCACAGAGTTACATCTGTATTTCGTGGATCTCTTTGCTAGCCTTATTTCTGCGGAATCTGAGAACAGATATTTCGGATCCCTTTGAAGACTATAGGGCGAAAGGAAATATCCTCTGAAAACAAAGAGAAGGAAGCTTTCTGAGAAACTTCGTTGTGTTCTGTGAAATCATCTCACAGAGTTACAGCTTTCCCCTCAAGGAGCCTTTCGCTAAGACAGTTCTTGTGGAATTGGCAAAGTGATATCTGGAAGCCCATAGAGGGCTATGGTGAAAAAGGAAATATCCTCAGATGAAATCTGGAAAGAAGCTTTCTGAGAAACTGCTTAGTGTTCTGTTAATTCATCTCACAGAGTTACATGTTTATTTCATGGATGTCTTTGCTAGCCTTATTTCTGTGGAATCTGAGAACAGATATTTCGGATCCCTTTGAAGACTATAGGGCCATAGGAAATATCCTCTGATAACAAAGAGAAAGAAGCTTTCTGAGAAACTTCGTTGTGTTCTGTGAAATCATCTCACAGAGTTGCAGCTTTCCCCTCAAGGAACCTTTCGCTAAGACAGTTCTTGTGGAATTGGCAAAGTGATATTTGGAAGCCCATAGAGGGCTATGGTGAAAAAGGAAATATCCTCAGATGAAATCTGGAAAGACGCTTTCTGAGAAACTGCTTAGTGTTCTGTTAATTCATCTCACAGAGTTACATCTGTATTTCGTGGATCTCCTTGCTATCCTTATTTCTGTGGAATCTGAGAACAGATATTTCTGATCCCTTTGAAGACTATAGGGCCAAAGGAAATATCCTCCCATAACAAAGAGAAAGAAGCTTTCTGAGAAACGTCGTTGTGTTCTGTGAAATCATCTCACAGAGTTACAGCTTTCCCCTCAAGGAGTCTTTCGCTAAGACAGTTCTTGTGGAACTTGCAAAGTGATATTTGGAAGCCCATAGAGGGCTATGGTGAAAAAGGAAATATCCTCAGATGAAATCTGGAAAGAAGCTTTCTGATAAACTGCTTAGTGTTCTGTTAATTCACCTCACAGAGTTACATCTGTATTTCGTGGATCTCTTTGCTACCCTTATTTCTGTAGAATCTGAGAACAGATATTGCGGATCCCTTTGAAGACTATAGGGCCACAGGAAATATCCTCCGATAACAAAGAGAAAGAAGATTTCTGAGAAACTTCGTTGTGTTCTGTGAAATCATCTCACAGAGTTACAGCTTTCCCCTCAAGGAGCCTTTCGCTAAGACATTTCTTGTGGAATTGGCAAAGGGATATTTGGAAGCCCATAGAGGGCTATGGTGAAAAAGGAAATATCCTCAGATGAAATCTGGAAAGAAGCTTTCTGAGAAACTGCTTAGTGTTCTGTTAATTCACCTCACAGAGTTACATCTGTATTTCGTGTATCTCTTTGCTAGCCTTATTTCTTTAGAATCTGAGAACAGATATTGCGGATCCCTTTGAAGACTATAGGGCCAAAGGAAATATCCTCCGATAAAAAAGAGAAAGAAACTTTCTGAGAAACTTCGTTGTGTTCTGTGAAATCATCTCACAGAGTTACAGCTTTCCTCTCAAGGAGTCTTTCGCTTAGACAGTTCTTGTGGAATTGGCAAAGTGATATCTGGAAGCCCAGAGAGGGCTATGGTGAAAAAGGAAATATGCTCAGATGAAATCTGGAAAGAACCTTTCTGAGAAACTGCTTAGTGTTCTGTTAATTCATCTCACAGAGTTACATGTGTATTTCATGGATCTCTTTGCTAGCCTTATTTCTGTGGAATCTGAGAACAGATATTTCGGATCCCTTTGAAGACTATAGGGCCATAGGAAATATCCTCCGATAACAAAGAGAAAGAAGCTTTCTGAGAAACTTAGTTGTGATCTGTGAAATCATCTCACAGAGTTACAGCTTTCCCCTCAAGGAGCCTTTCGCTAAGACAGTTTATGTGGAATTGGCAAAGTGATATTTGGAAGCCCATAGAGCGCTATGGTGAAAAAGGAAATATCCTCAGATGAAATCTGGAAAGAAGCTTTCTGAGAAACTGCTTAGTGTTCTGTTAATTCACCTCACAGAGTTACATCTGTATTTCGTGGATCTCTTTGCTAGCCTCATTTCTGTAGAATCTGAGAACAGATATTTCGGATCCCTTTGAAGACTATAGGGCCAAAGGAAATATCCTCCGATAACAAAGAGAAAGAAGCTTTCTGAGAAACTTCGTTGTGTTCTGTGAAATCATCTCACAGAGTTACAGCTTTCCCCTAAAGGATCCTTTCGCTAAGACAGTTCTTGTGGAATTGGCAAAGTGATATTTGGAAGCCCATAGAGGGATATGGTGAAAAAGGAAATATCCTCAGAAGAAATCTGGAAAGAAGCTTTCTGAGAAACTGCTTAGTGTTCTGTTAATTCAACTCACAGAGTTACATCGGTATTTCGTGGATCTCTTTGCTAGCCTTATTTCTGTAGAATCTGAGAACAGATATTTCGGATCCCTTTGAAGATTAAGGGCCAAAGAAATATCCTCCGATAACAAAGTGAAAGAAGCTTTCTGAGAAACTTCGTTGTGTTCTGTGAAATCATCTCACAGAGTTACAGCTTTCCCCTCAAGGAGCCTTTCGCTAAGACAGTTCTTGTGGAATTGGCAAAGGGATATCTGGAAGCCCATAGAGGGCTATGGTGAAAAAGGAAATATCCTCAGATGAAATCTGGAAAGAAGCTTTCAGAGAAACTGCTTAGTGTTCTGTTAATTCATCTCACAGAGTTACATCTGAATTTCGTGGATCTCCTTGCTATCCTTATTTCTGTGGAATCTGAGAACAGATATTTCTGATCCCTTTGAAGACTATAGGGCCAAAGGAAATATCCTCCCATAACAAAGAGAAATAAGCTTTCTGAGAAACTTCGTTGTGTTCTGTGAAATCATCTCACAGTGTTACAGCTTTCCCCTCAAGGAGCCTTTCGCTAAGACAGTTCTTGTGGAATTGGCAAAGTGATATTTGGAAGCCCATAGAGGGCTATGGTGAAAAAGGAAATATCCTCAGATGAAATCTGGAAAGAAGCTTTCTGAGAAACTGCTTAGTGTTCTGTTAATTCATCTCACAGAGTTACATCTGTATTTCGTGGATGTCCTTGCTAGCCTTATTTCTGTGGAATCCGAGAACAGATATTTCGGATCCCTTTGAAGACAATGGGGGACCGGAAATATCCACCGATAACAAAGAGAAAGAAGCTTTTTGAGAAACTTCGTTGTGTTCTGTGAAACCATCTCACAGAGTTACAGCTTTCCCCTCAAGGAGCCTTTCGCTAAGACAGTTTTTGTGGAATTGGCAAAGTGATATTTGGAAGCCCATAGAGGGCGATGGTGAAAAAGGAAATATCCTCAGATGAAATCTGGAAAGAAGCTTTCTGAGAAACTGCTTAGTGTTCTGTTAATTCAACTCACAGAGATACATCTGTATTTCGTGGATGTCTTTGCTAGCCTTATTTCTGTGGAATCTGAGAACAGATATTTCGGATCCCTTTGAAGACTATAGGGTCAAAGGATATATCCTCCGATAACAAAGAGAAAGAATCTTTCTGAGAAACTTCTTTTTGTTCTGTGAAATCATCTCACAGAGTTACAGCTTTACCCTCAAGAAGCCTTTCGCTAAGACAGTTCTTCTGGAATTTGCAAAGTGATATTTGGAAGCCCATTGAGGGCTATGGTGAAAAAGGAAATATCCTCAGAGGAAATCTGGAAAGAAGCTTTCTGAGAAACTGCTTAGTGTTCTGTTAATTCATCTCACAGAGTTACATGTGTATTTCATGGATGTCTTTGCTAGCCTTATTTCTGTGGAATCTGAGAACAGATATTTCGGATCCCTTTGAAGACTATAGGGCCATAGGAAATATCCTCCGATAACAAAGAGAAAGAAGCTTTCTGAGAAACTTCGTTGTGTTCTGTGAAATCATCTCACAGAGTTACAGCTTTCCCCTCAAGGAGCCTTTCGCTAAGACAGTTTATGTGGAATTGGCAAAGAGATATTTGGAAGCCCATAGAGGGCTATGGTGAAAAAGGAAATATCCTCAGATGAAATCTGGAAAGAAGCTTTCTGAGAAACTGCTTAGTGTTCTGTTAATTCATCTCACAGAGTTACATCTGTATTTCGTGGATCTCTTTGCTAGCCTTATTTCTGTGGAATCTGAGAACAGATATTTCGGATCCCTTTGAAGACTTTAGGGCCAAAGGAAATATCCTCCGATAACAAAGAGAAAGAAGCTTTCTGAGAAACTTCGTTGTTGTCTGTGAAATCATCTCACAGAGTTACAGCTTTCCCCTCAAGGCGCCTTTCGCTAAGACAGTTGTTGTGGAATTGGCAAAGTGATATTTGGAAGCCCATAGAGGGCTATGATGAAAAAGGAAATATCCTCAGATGAAATCTGGAAAGAAGCTTTCTGAGAAACTGCTTAGTGTTCTGTTAATTCAACTCACAGAGTTACATCTGTATTTCGTGGATCTCTTTGCTAGCCTTATTTCTGCGGAATCTGAGAACAGATATTTCGGATCCCTTTGAAGACTATAGGGCCAAAGGAAATATCCTCCGATAACAAAGAGAAAGAAGCTTTCTGAGAAACTTCGTTGTGTTCTGTGAAATCATCTCACAGAGTTACAGCTTTCCCCTCAAGGAGCCTTTCGCTAAGACAGTTTTTGTGGAATTGGCAAAGTGATATTTGGAAGCCCATAGAGGGCTATGATGAAAAAGGAAATATCCTCAGATGAAATCTGGAAAGAAGCTTTCTGAGAAACTGCTTAGTGTTCTGTTAATTCAAGTCACAGAGTTACATCTGTATTTCGTGGATGTCTTTGCTAGCCTTATTTCTGTGGAATCTGAGAACAGATATTTCGGATCCCTTTGAAGACTATAGGGTCAAAGGAAATATCCTCTGATAACAAAGAGAAAGAAGCTTTCTGAGAAACTTCGTGGTGTTCTGTGAAATCATCTCACAGAGTTACAGCTTTCCCCTCACGGAGCCTTTCGCTAAGACAGTTCTTTTGGAATTGGCAAAGTGATATTTGGAAGCCCATAGAGGGCTATGATGAAAAAGGAAATATCCTCAGAGGAAATCTGGAAAGAAGCTTTCTGAGAAACTGCTTAGTGTTCTGTTAATTCATCTCACAGAGTTACATCTGTATTTCGTGGATCTCTTTGCTAACCTTATTTCTGTTGAATCTGAGAACAGATATTTCGGATCCCTTTGAACACTATAGGGCCAAAGGAAATATCCTCTAAAAACAAAGAGAAGGAAGCTTTCTGAGAAACTTCTTGGTGTTCTGTCAAATCATCTCACAGAGTTACAGCTTTCCCCTCAAGGAGACTTTCGCTAAGACAGTTCTTGTGGAATTGGCAAAGTGATATCTGGAAGCCCATAGAGGGGTATGGTGAAAAAGCAAATATCCTCAGATGAAATCTGGAAAGAAGCTTTCTGAGAAACTGCTTAGTGTTCTGTTAATTCATCTCACAGAGTTACATCTTTATTTTGTGTATCTCTTTGCTAGCCTTATTTCTGTGAAATATGAGAACAGATATTTCGGATCCCTTTGAAGACTATAGGGCCATAGGAAATATCCTCCGATAACAAAGAGAAAGAAGCTTTCTGAGAAACTTCGTTGTGTTCTGTGAAATCATCTCACAGAGTTACAGCTTTCCCCTCAAGGAGCCTTTCGCTAAGACAGTTTATGTGGAATTGGCAAAGTGATATCTGGAAGCCAATAGAGGGCTATGGTGAAAAAGGAAATATCCTCAAATGAATTCTGGAAAGAAGCTTTCTGAGAAACTGCTTAGTGTTCCGTTAATTCATCTCACAGTGTTACCTCTGTATTTCGTGGATGTCTTTGCTAGCCTTATTTCTGTAGAATCTCAGAACAGATATTTCGGATAACTATGAAGACTATAGGGCCAAAGGAAATATCCTCCGATAACAAAGAGAAAGAAGCTTTCTGAGAAACTTCGATGTGTTCTGTGAAATCATCTCACAGAGTTACAGCTTTCCCCTCAAGGAGCCTTTCGCTAATACAGTTCTTGTGGAATTGGCAAAGTGATATTTGGAAGCCCATAGAGGGCTAGGGTGAGAAAGGAAATATCCTCAGAGGAAATCTGGAAAGAAGCTTTCTGAGAAACTGCTTAGTGTTCTGTTGATTCATCTCACAGAGTTACATCTGTATTTCGTGGATCTCTTTGCTAGCCTTATTTCTGTGGAATCTGAGAACAGATATTTCGGATCCCTTTGAAGACTATAGGGCCAAAGGAAATATCCTCTGAAAACAAAGAGAAAGAATCTTTCTGAGAAACTTCGTTGTGTTCTGTGAAATCATCTCACAGAGTTACAGCTTTCCCCTCAGGGAGTCTTTCGCTAAGACAGTTCTTGTGGAATTGGCCAAGTGATATCTGGAAGCCCATAGAGGGCTATGGTGAAAAAGGAAATATCCTCAGATGAAATCTGGAAAGAAGCTTTATGAGAAACTGCTTAGTGTTCTGTTAATTCATCTCACAGAGTTACATCTGTTTTTCGTGGATCTCTTTGCTAGCCTTATTTCTGTGGAATCTGAGAACAGATATTGCGGATCCCTTTGAAGACTATAGGGCCAAAGGAAATATCCTCCGATAACAAAGAGAAAGAATCTTCCTGAGAAACTTCGTTGTGTTCTGGGAAATCATCTCACAGAGTTACAGCTTTCCCCTCAAGGAGCCTTTCGCTAAGACAGTTCTTGTGGAATTGGCAAAGTGATATTTGGAAGCCCATAGAGGGCTATGGTGAAAAAGGAAATATCCTCAGATGAAATCTGGAAGGAAGCTTTCTGAGAAACTGCTTAGTGTTCTGTTAATACACCTCACAGAGTTACATCTGTATTTCGTGCATCTCTTTGCTAGCCTTATATCTGTGGAATCTGAGAACAGATATTTCGGATCCCTTTGAAGACTATAGGGCCAAAGGAAATATCCTCCGATAACAAAGAGAAAGAAGCTTTCTGAGAAACTTCGTTGAGTTCTGTGAAATTATCTCACAGAGTTACAGCTTCCCCTCAAGGAGCCTTTCGCTAAGACAGTTCTTTTGGAATTGGCAAAGTGATATTTGGAAGCCCATAGAGGGCTATGGTGAAAAAGGAAATATCCTCAGAGGAAATCTGGAAAGAAGCTTTCTGAGAAACTGCTTAGTGTTCTGTTAATTCATCTCACAGAGTTACATCTGTATTTTGTGGATCTCTTTGCTAGCCTTATTTCTGTTGAATCTGAGAACAGATATTTCGGATCCCTTTGAAGACTACAGGGCCATAGGAAATATCCTCTGAAAACACAGAGAAAGAATCTTTCTGAGAAACTTCTTGGTGTTCTGTGAAATCATCTCACAGAGTTACAGCTTTCCCCTCAGGGAGTCTTTCGCTAAGACAGTTCTTGTGGAATTGGCAAAGTGATATCTGGAAACCCATAGAGGGCTATGGTGAAAAAGGAAATATCCTCAGATGAAATCTGGAAAGAAGCTTTATGAGAAACTGCTTAGTGTTCTGTTAATTCATCTCACAGTGTTACATCTGTATTTCCTGGATCTCTTTGCTAGCCTTATTTCTGTGGAATCTGAGAACAGATATTTCGGATCCCTTTGAAGACTATAGGGCCAAAGGAAATATCCTCCGATAACAAACAGAAAGAAGCTTTCTGAGAAACTTCGTTGTGTTCTGTGAAATCATCTCACAGAGTTACAGCTTTCCCCTCAAGGAGCCTTTCGCTAAGACAGTTCTTGTGGAATTGGCAAAGTGATATTTGGAAGCCCTTAGAGGGCTATGGTGAAAAAGGAAATATCCTCAGATGAAATCTGGAAAGAAGCTTTCTGAGAAACTGCTTAGTGTTCTGTTAATTCATCTCACAGAGTTACATCTGTATTTCATAGATGTCTTTGCTAGCCTTATTTCTGTGAAATCTGAGAACAGATATTTCGGATCCCTTTGAAGACTATAGGGCCACAGGAAATATCCTCCGATAACAAATAGAAAGAAGCTTTCTGAGAAACTTCGTTGTTGTCTGTGAAATCATCTCACAGAGTTGCAGCTTTCCCCTCTAGGAACCTTTCGCTAAGACAGTTCTTGTGGAATTGGCAAAGTGATATTTGGAAGCCCATAGAGGGCTATGGTGAAAAAGGAAATATCCTCAGAGGAAATCTGGAAAGAAGCTTTCTGAGAAACTGCTTAGTGTTCTGTTAATTCACCTCACAGAGTTACATCTGTATTTCGTGGATCTCTTTGCTAGCCTTATTTCTGTAGAATCTGAGAACAGATATTTAGGATCCCTTTGAAGACTATAGGGCCACAGGAAATATCCTCCGATAACAAAGAGAAAGAAGCTTTCTGGGAAACTTCGTTGTGTTCTGTGAAATCATCTCACAGAGTTACAGCTTTCCCCTCAAGGAGCCTTTCGCTATGAAAGTTCTTGTGGAATTGGCAAAGTGATATTTGGAAGCCCATAGAGGGCTATGGTGAAAAAGGAAATATCCTCAGATGAAATCTGGATAGAAGCTTTCTGAGAAACTGCTTAGTGTTCTGTTAATTCATCTCACAGAGTTACATCTGTATTTCGTGGATCTCTTTGCTAGCCTTATTTCTGTGGAATCTGAGAACAGATATTTCGGATCCCTTTGAAGACTATAGGGCCAAAGGAAATATTCTCCGATAACAAAGAGAAGGAAGTTTTCTGAGAAACTTCGTTGTGTTCTGTGAAAACATCTCACAGAGTTACAGCTTTCCCCTCAAGGAGCCTTTCGCTAAGACAGTTCATGTGGAATTGGCAATGTGATATTTGGAAGCCCATAGAGGGCTATGGTGAAAAAGGAAATATCCTCAGATGAAATCTGGAAAGAAGCTTTCTGAGAAACTCCTTAGTGTTCTGTTTATTCATCTCACAGAGTTACATCTGTATTTCGTGGATCTCTTTGCTAGCCTTATTTCTGTGTAATCTGAGAACAGATATTTCGCATCCCTTTGAAGACTATAGGGCCAAAGGAAATATCCTCCGATAACAAAGAGAAAGAAGCTTTCTGAGAAACTTCGTTGTGTTCTGTGAAATCATCTCACAGAGTTACAGCTTTCCCCTCAAGGAGCCTTTCGCTGAGACAGTTCTTCTGGAATTGGCAAAGTGATACTTGGAAGCCCATAGAGGGCTATGGTGAAAAAGGAAATATCCTCAAGGAAATCTGGAAAGAAGCTTTCTGAGAAACTGCTTTGTGTTCTGTTGATTCATCTTACAGAGTTACATCTGTATTTCGTGGATCTCTTTGCTAGCCTTATTTCTGTTGAATCTGAGCAAAGATATTTCGGATCCCTTTGAAGACTATAGGGCCAAAGGAAATGTCCTCTGAAAACAAAGAGAAAGAAGCATTCTGAGAAACTTCTTGGTGATCTGTGAAATCATCTCACAGAGTTACAGCTTTCCCCTCAAGGAGTGTTTCGCTAAGACAGTTCTTGTGGAATTGGCGAAGTGATATCTGGAAGCCCATAGAGGGCTATTTTGAAAAAGGATATATCCTCAGATGAAATCTGGAAAGGAGCTTTCTGAGAAACTGCTTAGTGTTCTGTTAATTCATCTCACAGAGTTACATCTGTCTTTCTTGTATCTCTTTGCTAGCCTTATTTCTGTGGAATCTGAGAACAGATATTTCGGATCCCTAGGAAGACTATAGGGCCAAAGGAAATATCCTCCGATAACAAAGAGACAGAAGCTTTCTGAGAAACTTGTTTGTGTTCTGTGAAATTATCTCACAGAGTTACAGCTTTCCCCTCAAGGAGCCTGTCGCTAAGACAGTTCTTTTGGAATTGGCAAAGTGATATTTGGAAGCCCATAGAGGGCTATGGTTAAAAAGGAAACATCCTCAGAGGAAATCTGGAAAGAAGCTTTCTGAGAAACTGCTTAGTGTTCTGTTAATTCATCTCACAGGGTTACATCTGTATTTCGTGGATCTCTTTGCTAGCCTTATTTCTGTTGAATCCGAGAACAGATATTTCGGATCCCTTTGAACACTATAGGGCCAAAGGAAATAACCTCCGATAACAAAGAGAAAGAAGCTTTCTGAGAAACATCGTTGTGTTCTGTGAAATCATCTCACAGAGTTACAGCTTTCCCCTCAAGGAGCCTTTCGCTAAGACAGTTCTTGTGGAATTGGCAATGTGATATTTGGAACCCCTTAGAGGGCTATGGTGAAAAAGGAAGTATCCTCAGATGAAATCTGGAAAGAAGCTTTCTGAGAAACTGCTTAGTGTTCTGTTAATTCAACTCACAGAGTTACATCTGTATTTCGTGGATCTCTTTGCTAGCATTATTTCTGTAGAATCTGAGAACAGATATTTCGGATCCCTTTGAAGACTAAGGGCCAAAGAAATATCCTCCGATAACAAAGAGAAAGAAGCTTTCTGAGAAACTTCGTTGTGTTCTGTGAAATCATCTCACAGAGTTGCAGCTTTCCCCTCAAGGAGCCTTTCGCTAAGACAGTTCTTGTGGAATTGGCAAAGTGATATTTGGAAGCCCATAGAGGGCTATGGTGAAAAAGGAAATATCCTCAGATGAAATCTGGAAAGAAGCTTTATGAGAAACTGCTTAGTGTTCTGTTAATTCATCTCACAGAGTTACATCTGTATTTCGTGGATCTCTTTGCTAGCCTTATTTCTGCGGAATCTGAGAACAGATATTTCGGATCCCTATGAAGACTATAGGGCCAAAGGAAATATCCTCTGATAACAAAGGGAAAGAAGCTTTCTGAAAAACATGTTTCTGTTCTGTGAAATCATCTCACAGAGTTACAGCTTTCCCCTCAAGAAGCCTTTCGCTTAGACAGTTCTTGTGGAATTGGCAAAGTGATATTTGGAAGCCCATAGAGGGCTATGGTGAAAAAGGAAATATCCTCAGATGAAATCTGGATAGAAGCTTTCTGAGAAACTGCTTAGTGTTCTGTTAATTCATCTCACAGAGTTACATGTGTATTTCATGGATCTATTTGCTAGCCTTATTTCTGTGGAATCTGAGAGGAGATATTTCGGATCCCTTTGAAGACTATAGGGCCAAAGGAAATAACCTCCGATAACAAAGAGAAAGAAGCTTTCTGAGAAACTTCGTTGTGTTCTGTGAAATCATCTCACAGAGTTACAGCTTTCCCCTCAAGGAGCCTTTCGCTAAGACAGTTCTTGTGGAATTGGCAAAGTGATATTTGGAAGCCCTTAGAGGGCTATGGTGAAAAAGGAAATATCCTCAGATGAAATCTGGAAAGAAGCTTTCTGAGAAACTGCTTAGTGTTCTGTTAATTCATCTCACAGAGTTACATCTGTATTTCGTGGATCTCCTTGCTAGCCTTATTTCTGTAGAATCTGAGAACAGATATTTCGGATCCCTTTGAAGATAATAGGGCCAAAGGAAATATCCTCCGATAACAAAGAGAAAGAAGCTTTCTGAGAAACTTCGATGTGTTCTGTGAAATCATCTCACAGAGCTACAGCTTTCCCCTCAAGGAGCCTTTCGCTAAGACAGTTCTTGTGGAATTGGCAAAGTGATATTTGGAAGCCCATAGAGGGCTAGGGTGAGAAAGGAAATATCCTCAGAGGAAATCTGGAAAGAAGCTTTCTGAGAAACTGCTTAGTGTTCTGTTAATTCATCTCACAGAGTTACATCTGTATTTCGTGGATCTCTTTGCTAGCCTTATTTCTGTAGAATCTGAGAACAGATATTTAGGATCCCTTTGAAGACTATAGGGCCACAGGAAATATCCTCCGATAACAAAGAGAAAGAAGCTTTCTGGGAAACTTCGTTGTGTTCTGTGAAATCATCTCACAGAGTTACAGCTTTCCCCTCAAGGAGCCTTTCGCTAAGACAGTTCTTGTGGAATTGGCAAAGTGATATTTGGAAGCCCATAGAGGGCTATGGTGAAAAAGGAAATATCCTCAGATGAAATCTGGAAAGAAGCTTTCTGAGAAACTGCTTAGTGTTCTGTTAATTCATCTCACAGAGTTACATCTGTATTTCGTGGATCTCTTTGATAGCCTTATTTCTGTGGAATCTGAGAACAGATATTTCGGATCCCTATGAAGACTATAGGGCCAAAGGAAATATCCTCTGATAACAAAGAGAAAGAAGCTTTCTGAAAAACATGTTTCTGTTCTGTGAAATCATCTCACAGAGTTACAGCTTTCCCCTCAAGAAGCCTTTCGCTTAGACAGTTCTTGTGGAATTGGCAAAGTGATATTTGGAAGCCCATAGAGGGCTATGGTGAAAAAGGAAATATCCTCAGATGAAATCTGGATAGAAGCTTTCTGAGAAACTGCTTAGTGTTCTGTTAATTCATCTCACAGAGTTACATCTGTATTTCGTGGATCTCTTTGCTAGCCTTATTTCTGTGGAATCTGAGAACAGATATTTCGGATCCCTATGAAGACTATAGGGCCAAAGGAAATATCCTCTGATAACAAAGAGAAAGAAGCTTTCTGAAAAACATGTTTCTGTTCTGTGAAATCATCTCACAGAGTTACAGCTTTCCCCTCAAGAAGCCTTTCGCTTAGACAGTTCTTGTGGAATTGGCAAAGTGATATTTGGAAGCCCATAGAGGGCTATGGTGAAAAAGGAAATATCCTCAGATGAAATCTGGATAGAAGCTTTCTGAGAAACTGCTTAGTGTTCTGTTAATTCATCTCACAGAGTTACATGTGTATTTCATGGATCTATTTGCTAGCCTTATTTCTGTGGAATCTGAGAAGAGATATTTCGGATCACTTTGAAGACTATAGGGCCAAAGGAAATATCCTCCGATAACAAAGAGAAAGAAGCTTTCTGGGAAACTTCGTTGTGTTCTGTGAAATCATCTCACAGAGTTACAGCTTTCCCCTCAAGGAGCCTTTCGCTAAGACAGTTCTTGTGGAATTGGCAAAGTGATATTTGGAAGCCCATAGAGGTCTATGGTGAAAAAGGAAATATCCTCAGATGAAATCTGGAAAGAAGCTTTCTGAGAAACTGCTTAGTGTTCTGTTAATTCATCTCACAGAGTTACATCTATATTTCGTGGATCTCCTTGCTAGCCTTATTTCTGTAGAATCTGAGAACAGATATTTCGCATCCCTTTGAAGATAATAGGGCCAAAGGAAATATCCTCCCATAACAAATAGAAAGAAGCTTTCTGAGAAACTTCGATGTGTTCTGTGAAATCATCTCACAGAGTTACAGCTTTCCCCTCAAGGAGCCTTTCGCTAAGACAGTTCTTGTGGAATTGGCAAAGTGATATTTGGAAGCCCATAGAGGGCTATGGTGAGAAAGGAAATATCCTCAGAGGAAATCTGGAAAGAAGCTTTCTGAGAAACTGCTTAGTGTTCTGTGAATTCATCTCACAGAGTTACATCTGTATTTCGTGGATCTCTTTGCTAGCCTTATTTCTGTTGAATCTGAGAACAGATATTTCGGATCCCTTTGAGGACTATAGGGCCAAAGGAAATATCCTCTGAAAACAAAGAGAAAGAATCTTTCTGAGAAACTTCTTGGTGTTCTGTGAAATCATCTCACAGAGTAACAGCTTTCCCCTCAGGGAGTCTTTCGCTAAGACAGTTCTTGTGGAATTGGCAAAGTGATATCTGGATGCCCTTAGAGGGCTATGGTGAAAAAGGAAATATCCTCAGATGAAATCTGGAAAGAAGCTTTCTGAGAAACTGCTTAGTGTTCTGTTAATTCATCTCACAGAGTTACATCTGTATTTCTTGGATCTCTTTGCTAGCCTTATTTCTGTGGAATCTGAGAACAGATATTTCGGATCCCTATGAAGACTATAGGGCCACAGGAAATATCCTCCGATAACAAAGAGAAAGAAGCTTTCTGAGAAACTTCGTTGTTGTCTGTGAAATCATCTCACAGAGTTTCAGCTTTCCCCTCAAGTAACCTTTCGCTAAGACAGTTCTTGTGGAATTGGCAAAGTGATATTTGGAAGCCCATAGAGGGCTATGGTGAAAAAGGAAATATCCTCAGAGGAAATCTGGAAAGAAGCTTTCTGAGAAACTGCTTAGTGTTCTGTTAATTCACCTCACAGAGTTACATCGGTATTTCGTGGATCTCTTTGCTAGCCTTATTTCTGTAGAATCTGAGAACAGATATTTAGGATCCCTTTGAAGACTATAGGGCCACAGGAAATATCCTCCGATAACAAAGAGAAAGAAGCTTTTTGGAAACTTCGTTGTGTTCTGTGAAATCATCTCACAGAGTTACAGCTTTCCCCTCAAGGAGCCTTTCGCTAAGACAGTTCTTGTGGAATTGGCAAAGTGATATTTGGAAGCCCATGGAGGGCTATGGTGAAAAAGGAAATATCCTCAGATGAAATCTGGAAAGAAGCTTTCTGAGAAACTGCTTAGTGTTCTGTTAATTCATCTCACTGAGTTACATCTGTATTTCGTGGATCTCTTTGCTAGCCTTATTTCTGTGGAATCTGAGAACAGATATTTCGGATCCCTTTGAAGACTATAGGGCCAAAGGAAATATCCTCCGATAACAAAGAGAAAGATGCTTTCTGAGAAACTTCGTTGTGTTCTGTGAAATCATCTCACAGAGTTACAGCTTTCCCCACAAGGAGCCTTTCGCTAAGACAGTTCTTGTGGAATTGGCAAAGTGATATTTGGAAGCCCAGAGAGGGCTATGGTGAAAAAGGAAATATCCTCAGAGGAAATCTGGAAAGAAGGTTTCTGAGAAACTGCTTTGTGTTCTGTTGAGTCATCTCACAGAGTTACATCTGTATTTCGTGGATCTCTTTGCTAGCCTTATTTCTGTTGAATCTGAGCAAAGATATTTCGGCTGCCTTTGAAGACTATAGGGCCAAAGGAAATGTCCTCTGAAAACAAAGAGAAAGAAGCTTTCTGAGAAACTTCTTGGTGTTCTGTGAAATCATCTCACAGAGTTACAGCTTTCCCCTCAAGGAGTCTTTCGCTAAGACAGTTCTTGTGGAATTGGCAAAGTGATATCTGGAAGCCCATAGAGGGCTATGGTGAAAAAGGATATATCCTCAGATGAAATCTGGAAAGAAGCTTTCTGAGAAACTGCTTAGTGTTCTGTTAATTCATCTCACAGAGTTACATCTGTCTTTCTTGGGTCTCTTTGCTAGCCTTATTTCTGTGGAATGTGAGAACAGATATTTCGGATCCCTAGGAAGACTATAGGGCCAAAGGAAATATCCTCCGATACAAAGAGAAAGAAGCTTTCTGAGAAACTTCGTTGTGTTCTGTGAAATCATCTCACAGAGTTGCAGCTTTCTCCTCAAGGAGCCTTTCGCTAAGACAGTTCTTGTGGAATTGGCAAAGTGATATCTGGAAGCCCATAGAGGGCTATGTTGAAAAAGGAAATATCCTCAGATGAAATCTGGAAAGAAGCTTTCTGAGAAACTGCTTAGTGTTCCGTTAATTCATCTCACAGAGTTACCTCTGTATTTCGTGGATGTCTTTGCTAGCCTTATTTCTGTAGAATCTCAGAACAGATATTTCGGATCCCTATGAAGACTATAGGGCCAAAGGAAATATCCTCCGATAACAAAGAGAAAGAAGCTTTCTTTGAAACTTCGTTGTGTTCTGTGAAATCATCTCACAAAGTTACAGCTTTCCCCTCAAGGAGCCTTTCGCTAAGACATTTCTTCTGGAATTGGCAAAGTGATATTTGGAAGCCCATAGAGGGCTATGGTGAAAAAGTAAATATCCTCAGATGAAATCTGGAAAGAAGCTTTCTGAGAAACTGCTTATTGTTCTGTTAATTCATTTCACAGAGTTATATCTGTGTTTCGTGGATCTCTTTGCTAGCCTTATTTCTATAGAATCTGAGAACAGATATTTCGCATCCCTTTGAAGACTAAGGGCCAAAGAAATATCCTCCGATAACAAAGAGAAAGAAGCTTTCTGAGAAAATTCGTTGTGTTCTGTGAAATCACCTCACAGAGTTGCAGCTTTCCCCTCAAGGAGCCTTTGCCTAAGACAGTTCTTGTGGAATTGGCATAGTGATATCTGGAAGCCCTTAGAGGGCTGTGGTGAAAAAGGAAATATCCTCAGATGAAACCTGGAAAGAAGCTTTCTGTGAAACTGCTTAGTGTTCTGTTAATTCATCTCACAGAGTTACATCTGTATTTCGTGGATCTCTTTGCTAGCCTTATTTCTGTTGAATCTGAGAAGAGATATTTCGGATCCCTTTGAAGACTATAGGGCCAAAGGAAATATCCTCCGATAACAAAGAGAAAAAAGCTTTCTGAGAAACTTCGTTGTGTTCTGTGAAATCATCTCACAGAGTTACAGCTTTCCCCTCAAGGAGCCTTTCGCTAAGACAGTTCATGTGGAATTGGCAAAGTGATATTTGGAAGCCCATAGAGGTCTATGGTGATAAAGAAAATATCCTCAGATGAAATCTGGAAAGAAGCTTTCTGAGAAACTGCTTAGTGTTCTGTTAATTCATCTCACAGAGTTACATCTGTGTTTCGTGGATCTCTTTGCTAGCCTTATTTCTGTGGAATCTGAGAACAGATATTTTGATCCCTTTGAAGACTATAGGGCCAAAGGAAATATCCTCCGATAACAAAGAGAAAGAAGCATTCTGACAAATTTCGTTGTGTTCTGTGAAATCATCTCCCAGACTTACAGATTTCCCCTCAAGGAGCCTTTCGTTAAGACAGTTCTTGTGGAATTGGCAAAGTGATATTTGGAAGCCCATAGAGGGCTATGGTGAAAAAGGAAATATCCTCAGATGAAATCTGGAAAGAAGCTTTCTGAGAAACTGCTTAGTGTTCTGTTAATTCATCTCACAGAGTTACATGTGTATTTCATGGATCTCTTTGCTAGCCTTATTTCTGTGGAATCTGAGAACAGATATTTCGGATCCCTTTGAAGACTATAGGGCCACAGGAAATATCCTCCGATAACAAAGAGAAAGAAGCTTCCTGAGAAACTTCGTTGTGTTCTGTGAAATCATCTCACAGACTTACAGCTTTCCCCTCAAGGAGCCTTTCGCTAAGACAGTTCTTGTGGAATTGGCAAAGTGATATTTGGAAGCCCATAGAGGGCTATGGTGAAAAAGGAAATATCCTCAGATGAAATCTGGAAAGAAGCTTTCTGAGAAACTGCTTAGTGTTCTGTTAATTCATCTCACAGAGTTACATCTGTATTTCGTGGACCTCTTTGCTAGCCTTATTTCTGTGGAATCTGAGAACAGATATTTCGGATCCCTTTGAACACTATAGGGCCAAAGGAAATATCCTCCGATTACAAAGAGAAAGAAGCTTTCTGAGAAACTTCGTTGTGTTGTGTGAAATCATCTCACAGAGTTACAGTTTTCCCCTCAAGGAGCCTTTCGCTAAGACAGTTCTTGTGGAATTGGCAAAGTGATATTTGGAAGCCCATAGAGGTCTATGGTGAAAAAGGAAATATCCTCAGATGAAATCTGGAAAGAAGCTTTCTGAGAAACTGCTTAGTGTTCTGTTAATTCATCTCACAGAGTTACATCTGTTATTCGTGGATCTCTTTCCTAGCCTTATTTCTGTGAAATCTGAGAACAGATATTTCGGATCCCTTTGAAGACTATAGGGCCAAAGGAAATATCCTCCGATAATAAAGAGAAAGAAGCTTTCTGAGAAACTTCGTTGTGTTCTGTGAAAACATCTCACAGAGTTACAGCTTTCCCCTCAAGGAGCCTTTCGCTAAGACAGTTCTTGTGGAATTGGAAAAGTGATATTTGGAAGCCCATAGAGGGCTATGGTGAAAAAGGAAATATCCTGAGATGAAATCTGGAAAGAAACTTTCTGAGAAACTGCTTAGTGTTCTGTTAATTCATCTCACAGAGTTACATGTGTATTTCATGGATGTCTTTGCTAGCCTTATTTCTGTGGAATCTGAGAACAGATATTTCGGATCCCTATGAAGACTCTAGGGCCAAAGGAATTATCCTCCGATAACAAAGAGAAAGAAGCTTTCTGAGAAACTTGTTTGTGTTCTGTGAAATCATCTCACAGTGTTACAGCTTTCCCCTCAAGGAGCCTTTCGCTAAGACAATTCGTGTGGTATTGGCAAAGTGATATTTGGAAGACCATTGAGGGGTAAGGTGAAAAAGGAAATATCCTCAGATGAAATCTGGAAAGAAGCTTTCTGAGAAACTGCTTAGTGTTCTGTTAATTCATCTCACAGAGTTACATCTGTATTTCGAGGATCTCTTTCCTAGCCTTATTTCTGTGGAATCTGAGAACAGATATTTCGGATCCCTTTGAAGACTATAGGGCCAAAGGAAATATCCTCCGATAACAAAGAGAAAGAAGCTTTCTGAGAAACTTCGTTGTGTTCTGTGAAATCATCTCACAGAGTTACAGCTTTCCCCTCAAGGAGACTTTCGCTAAGACAGTTCTTGTGGAATTGGCAAAGTGATATTTGGAAGCCCATAGAGGGCTATGGTGAAAAAGGAAATATCCTCAGATGAAATCTGGAAAGAAGCTTTCTGAGAAACTGCTTAGTGTTCTGTTAATTCATCTCACAGAGTGACATCTGTATTTCGTGGATCTCTTTGCTAGGCTTATTTCTGTGGAATCTGAGAACAGATATTTCGGATCCCTTAGAACACTACAGGGCCAAAGGAAATATCCTCCGAAAACAAAGAGAAAGAAGCTTTCAGAGAAACTTCGTTGTGTTCTGTGAAATCATCTCACAGAGTTACAGCTTTCCCCTCAAGGAGCCTTTCGCTAAGACAGTTCATGTGGAATTGGCAAAGTGATATTTGGAAGCCCATAGAGGTCTAGGTGAAAAAGGAAATATCCTCAAATGAAATCTGGAAAGAAGCTTTCTGAGAAACTGCTTAGTGTTCTGTTAATTCATCTCACAGAGTTACATCTGTATTTCGTGGATCTCTTTGCTAGCCTTATTTCTGTGGAATCTGAGAACAGATATTTCGGATCCCTTTGAAGACTATAGGGCCAAAGGAAATATCCTCCGATAACAAAGAGAAAGAAGCTTTCTGAGAAACTTCGTTGTGTTCTGTGAAATCATCTCACAGAGTTACAGCTTTCCCCTCAAGGAGCCTTTCGCTAAGACAGTTCTTGTGGAATTGGCAAAGTGATATTTGGAAGCCCATAGAGGGCTATGGTGAAAAAGGAAATATCCTCAGATGAAATCTGGAAAGAAGCTTTCTGAGAAACTGCTTAGTGTTCTGTTAATTCATGTCACAGAGTTACATGTGTATTTCATGGATCTCTTTGCTAGCCTTATTTCTGTGGAATCTGAGAACAGATATTTCGGATCCCTTTGAAGACTATAGGGCCAAAGGAAATATCCTCCGATAACAAAGAGAAAGAAGCTTTCTGAGAAACTTCGTTGTGTTCTGTAAAATCATCTCACAGACTTACAGCTTTCCCCTCAAGGAGCCTTTCGCTAAGACAGTTCTTTTGGAATTGGCAAAGTGATATTTGGAAGCCCATAGAGGGCTATGGTGAAAAAGGAAATATCCTCAGATGAAATCTGGAAAGAAGCTTTCTGAGAAACTGCTTAGTGTTCTGTTAATTCATCTCACAGAGTTACATGTGTATTTCATGGATGTCTTTGCTAGCCTTATTTCTGTGGAATCTGAGAACAGATATTTCGGATCCCTTTGAAGACCCTAGGGCCACAGGAAATATCCTCCGATAACAAAGAGAAAGAAGGTTTCTGAGAAACTTCGTTGTGTTCTGTGAAATCATCTCACAGAGTTTCAGCTTTCCCCTCAAGGAGCCTTTCGCTAAGACAGTTTATGTGGAATTGGCAATGTGATATTTGGAAGCCCATAGAGGGCTATGGTGAAAAAGGAAATATCCTCAGATGAAATCTGGAAAGAAGCTTTCTGAGAAACTGCTTAGTGTTCTGTTAATTCATCTCACAGAGTTACATCTGTATTTCGTGGATCTCTTTGCTAGCCTTATTTCTGTGGAATCTGAGAACAGATATTTCGGATCCCTTTGAAGACTATAGGGCCAAAGGAAATATCCCCCGATAACAAAGAGAAAGAAGCTTTCTGAGAAACTTCGTTGTGTTCTGTGAAATCATCTCACAGAGTTACAGCTTTCCCCTCAAGGATCCTTTCACTAAGACATTTCTTGTGGAATTGGCAAAGTGATATTTGGAAGCCCATAGAGGGCTATGGTGAAAAAGGAAATATCCTCAGATGAAATCTGGAAAGAAGCTTTCTGAGAAACTGCTTAGTGTTCTGTTAATTCATCTCACAGAGTTACTTCTGTATTTCGTGGATATCCTTGCTAGCCTTATTTCTGTGGAATCTGAGAACAGATATTTCGGATCCCTTTGAAGACTATAGCGCCAAAGGAAATATCCTCCAATAACAAACAGAAAGACGCTTTCTGAGAAACTTCATTGTGTTCTGTGAAATCATCTCTCAGAGTTACAGCTGTTCCCTCAAGGAGCCTTTCGCTAAGACAGTTATTGTGGATTTGGCAAAGTGATATTTGTAAGCCCATAGAGGGCTATGGTGAAAAAGGAAATATGCTCAGATGAAAACTGGAAAGAAGCTTTCTGAAAAACTGCTTAGTGTTCTGTTAATTCATCTCACAGAGTTACATCTGTATTTCGTGGATGTCTTTGCTAGCCTTATTTCTGTGGAATCTGAGAACAGATATTTCGGATCCCTCTGAAGACTATAGGGGCAAAGGAAATATCCTCCGATAACAAAGAGAAAGAAGCTTTCTGAGAAACTGCTTTGTGTTCTGTGAAGTCATCTCACAGAGTTACAGCTTTCCCCTCAAGAAGCCTTTCGCTAAGACAGTTCTTGTGGAATCTGGAAAGAAGCTTTCTGAGAAACTGCTTAGTGTTCTGTTAATTCATCTCACAGAGTTACATCTGTATTTCGTGGATCTCTTTGCTAGCCTTATTTCTGTGTAATCTTAGAACAGATATTTCGGATCCCTTTGAAGACTATAGGGCCAAAGGAAATAACCCCCGATAACAAAGAGAAAGAAGCTTTCTGAGAAACTTCGTTGTGTTCTGTGAAATCATCTCACAGAGTTACAACTTTCCCCTCATGGAGCCTTTCACTAAGACAGTTCTTTTGGAATTGGCAAAGTGATATTTGGAAGCCCATAGAGGGCTATGGTGAAAAAGGAAATATCCTCAGAGGAAATCTGGAAAGAAGCTTTCTGAGAAACTGCTTAGTGTTCTGTTAATTTATCTCACAGAGTTACATCTGCATTTCGTGGATCTCTTTTTTAGCCTTATTTCTGTGGAATCTGAGAACAGATATTTCGGATCCCTTTGAAGACTATAGGGCCAAAGGAAATATCCTCCGATAACAAAGAGAAAGAAGCTTTCTGAGAAACTTCGTTGTGTTCTGTGAAATCATCTCACAGAGTTACAGCTTTCCCCTCAAGGAGCCTTTCGCTAAGACAGTTCATGTGGAATTGGCAAAGTGATATTTGGAAGCCCATAGAGGGCTATGGTGAAAAAGGAAATATCCTCAGAGGAAATCTGGAAAGAAGCTTTCTGAGAAACTGCTTAGTGTTCTGTTAATTCATCTCACAGAGTTACATCTGTATTTCGTGGATCTCTTTGCTAGCCTTATTTCTGTGGAATCTGAGAACAGATATTTCGGATCCCTTTGAAGACTATAGGGCCAAAGGAAATATCCTCCGATAACAAAGAGAAAGAAGCTTTCTGAGAAACTTCGTTGTGTTCTGTGAAATCATCTCACAGAGTTACAGCTTTCCCCTCACGGAGCCTTTCACTAAGACAGTTCTTGTGGAATTGGCAAAGTGATATTTGGAAGCCCATAGAGGGCTATGGTGAAAAAGGAAATATCCTCAGAGGAAATCTGGAAAGAAGCTTTCTGAGAAACTGCTTAGTGTTCTGTTACTTCATCTCTTAGAGTTACATCTGTATTTCGTGGATCTCTTTGCTAGCCTTATTTCTGTGGAATCTGAGAACAGATATTTCGGATCCCTTTGAAGACTATAGGGCCACAGGAAATATCCTCCGATAACAAAGAGAAAGAAGCTTTCTGAGAAACTTCGTTGTGTTCTGTGAAATCATCTCACAGAGTTACAGGTTTCCCCTCAAGGAGCCTTTCAAAAAGACAGTTCATGTGGAATTGGCAAAGTGATATTTGGAAGCCCATAGAGGGCTATGGTGAAAAAGGAAATATCCTCTGATGAAATCTGGAAAGAAGCTTTCTGAGAAACTGCTTAGTGTTCTGTTAATTCATCTCACAGAGTTACATCTGTATTTCGTGGATCTCTTTGCTAGCCTTATTTCTGTGGAATCTGAGAACAGATATTTCGGATCCCTTTGAAGACTATAGGGCCAAAGGAAATATGCTCCGATAACAAAGAGAAAGAAGCTTTCTGAGAAACTTCTTTGTGTTCTGTGAAATCATCTCACAGAGTTGCAGCTTTCCCCTCAAAGAGTCTTTCACTAAGACAGTTCTTGTGGAATTGGCAAAGTGATATTTGGAAGCCCATAGAGGGCTATGGTGAAAAAGGAAATATCCTCAGATGAAATCTGGAAAGAAGCTTTCTGAGAAACTGCTTAGTGTTCTGTTAATTCATCTCACAGAGTCACATCTGTATTTCGTGAATCTCTTTGCTAGCCTTATTTCTGTGGAATCTGAGAACAGATATTTCGGATCCCTTTGAAGACTATAGGGCCAAAGGAAATATCCTCCCATAACAAAGAGAAAGAAGCTTTCTGAGAAACTTCGTTGTGTTCTGTGAAATCATCTCACAGAGTTGCAGCTTTCCCCTCAAGGAGCCTTTCGCTAAGACAGTTCTGGTGGAATTGGCAAAGTGATATTTGGAAGTCCATAGAGGGCTAGGGTGAAAAAGGAAATATCCTCAGATGAAATCTGGAAAGAAGCTTTCTGAGAAACTACTTAGTGTTCTGTTAATTCATCTCACAGAGTTACATCTGTATTTCGTGGATCTCTTTGCTAGCCTTATTTCTGTGGAATCTGAGAACAGATATTTCGGAACCCTTTGAAGACTATAGGGCCACAGGAAATATACTCCGATAACAAAGAGAAAGAAGCTTTCTGAGAAACTTCGTTGTGTTCTGTGAAATCATCTCACAGAGTTACAGCTTTCCCCTCAAGGAGCCTTTCAAAAAGACAGTTCATGTGGAATTGGCAAAGTGATATTTGGAAGCCCATAGAGGGCTATGGTGAAAAAGGAAATATCCTCAGATGAAATCTGGAAAGAAGCTTTCTGAGAAACTGCTTAGTGTTCTGTTAATTCATCTCACAGAGTTACATCTGTATTTCGTGGATCTCTTTGCTAGCCTTATTTCTGTTTATTATGAGAACAGATATTTCGGATCCCTTTGAAGACTATAGGTCCAAAGGAAATATCCTCCGATAACAAAGAGAAAGAAGCTTTCTGAGAAACTTCGTTGTGTTCTGTGAAATCATCTCACAGAGTTACAGCTTTCCCCTCAAGGAGCCTTTCGCTAAGACAGTTCTTGTGGAATTGGCAAAGTGATATTTGGAAGCCCATAGAGCGCTATGGTGAAAAAGGAAATATCCTCAGAGGAAATCTGGAAAGAAGCTTTCTGAGAAACTGCTTAGTGTTCTGTTAATTCATCTCACAGAGTTACATCTGTATTTCGTGGATCTCTTTGCTAGCGTTATTTCTGTGGATTATGAGAACAGATATTTCGGATCCCTTTGAAGACTATAGGGCCAAAGGAAATATCCTCCGATAACAAAGAGAAAGAAGCTTTCTGAGAAACTTCGTTGTGTTCTGTGAAATCATCTCACAGAGTTACAGCTTTCCCCTCAAGGAGCCTTTCGCTAAGACAGTTCTTGTGGAATTGGCAAAGTGATATTTGGAAGCCCATAGAGGGCTATGGTGAAAAAGGAAATATCCTCAGATGAAATCTGGAAAGAAGCTTTCTGAGAAACTGCTTAGTGTTCTGTTAATTCATCTCACAGAGTTACATCTGTATTTCGTGGATCTCTTTGCTAGCCTTATTTCTGTGGAATCTGAGAACAGATATTTCGGATCCCTTTGAAGACTATAGGGCCAAAGGAAATATCCTCCGATAACAAAGAGAAAGAAGCTTTCTGAAAAACTTCGTTGTGTTCTGTGAAATCATCTCACAGAGTTACAGCTTTCCCCTTACGGAGCCTTTCACTAAGACAGTTCTTTTGGAATTGGCAAAGTGATATTTGGAAGCCCATAGAGGGCTATGGTGAAAAAGGAAATATCCTCAGAGGAAATCTGGAAAGAAGCTTTCTGAGAAACTGCTTAGTGTTCTGTTAATTCATCTCACAGTGTTACATCTGTATTTCGTGGATCTCTTTGCTAGCCTTATTTCTGTGGAATCTGAGAACAGATATTTCGGATCCCTTTGAACACTATAGGGCCAAAGGAAATATCCTCCGATAACAAAGAGAAAGAAGCTTTCTGAGAAACTTCGTTGTGTTCTGTGAAATCATCTCACAGAGTTACAGCTTTCCCCTCAAGGAGCCTTTCGCTAAGACAGTTCTTGTGGAATTGGCAAAGTGATATTTGGAAGCCCATAGAGGGCTATGGTGAAAAAGGAAATATCCTCAGATGAAATCTGGAAAGAAGCTTTCTGAGAAACTGCTTAGTGTTCTGTTAATTCATCTCACAGAGTGACATCTGTATTTCGTGGATCTCTTTGCTAGGCTTATTTCTGTGGAATCTGAGAACAGATATTTCGGATCCCTTTGAACACTACAGGGCCAAAGGAAATAACCTCCGAAAACAAAGAGAAAGAAGCTTTCAGAGAAACTTCGTTGTGTTCTGTGAAATCATCTCACAGAGTTACAGCTTTCCCCTCAAGGAGCCTTTCGCTAAGACAGTTCATGTGGAATTGGCAAAGTGATATTTGGAAGCCCATAGAGGTCTAGGTGAAAAAGGAAATATCCTCAAATGAAATCTGGAAAGAAGCTTCCTGTGAAACTGCTTAGTGTTCTGTTAATTCATCTCACAGAGTTACATCTGTATTTCGTGGATCTCTTTGCTAGCCTTATTTCTGTGGAATCTGAGAACAGATATTTCGGATCCCTTTGAAGACTATAGGGCCAAAGGAAATATCCTCCGATAACAAAGAGAAAGAAGCTTTCTGAGAAACTTCGTTGTGTTCTGTGAAATCATCTCACAGAGTTACAGCTTTCCCCTCAAGGAGCCTTTCGCTAAGACAGTTCTTGTGGAATTGGCAAAGTGATATTTGGAAGCCCATAGAGGGCTATGGTGAAAAAGGAAATATCCTCAGATGAAATCTGGAAAGAAGCTTTCTGAGAAACTGCTTAGTGTTCTGTTAATTCATCTCACAGAGTTACATCTGTATTTCGTGGATCTCTTTGCTAGCCTTATTTCTGTGGAATCTGAGAACAGATATTTCGGATCCCTTTGAAGACTATAGGGCCAAAGGAAATATGCTCCGATAACAAAGAGAAAGAAGCTTTCTGAGAAACTTCTTTGTGTTCTGTGAAATCATCTCACAGAGTTGCAGCTTTCCCCTCAAAGAGTCTTTCACTAAGACAGTTCTTGTGGAATTGGCAAAGTGATATTTGGAAGCCCATAGAGGGCTATGGTGAAAAAGGAAATATCCTCAGATGAAATCTGGAAAGAAGCTTTCTGAGAAACTGCTTAGTGTTCTGTTAATTCATCTCACAGAGTCACATCTGTATTTCGTGAATCTCTTTGCTAGCCTTATTTCTGTGGAATCTGAGAACAGATATTTCGGATCCCTTTGAAGACTATAGGGCCAAAGGAAATATCCTCCCATAACAAAGAGAAAGAAGCTTTCTGAGAAACTTCGTTGTGTTCTGTGAAATCATCTCACAGAGTTGCAGCTTTCCCCTCAAGGAGCCTTTCGCTAAGACAGTTCTGGTGGAATTGGCAAAGTGATATTTGGAAGTCCATAGAGGGCTATGGTGAAAAAGGAAATATCCTCAGAGGAAATCTGGAAAGAAGGTTTCTGAGAAACTGCTTTGTGTTCTGTTGAGTCATCTCACAGAGTTACATCTGTATTTCGTGGATCTCTTTGCTAGCCTTATTTCTGTTGAATCTGAGCAAAGATATTTCGGATGCCTTTGAAGACTATAGGGCCAAAGGAAATGTCCTCTGAAAACAAAGAGAAAGAAGCTTTCTGAGAAACTTCTTGGTGTTCTGTGAAATCATCTCACAGAGTTACAGCTTTCCCCTCAAGGAGTCTTTCGCTAAGACAGTTCTTGTGGAATTGGCAAAGTGATATCTGGAAGCCCATAGAGGGCTATGGTGAAAAAGGATATATCCTCAGATGAAATCTGGAAAGAAGCTTTCTGAGAAACTGCTTAGTGTTCTGTTAATTCATCTCACAGAGTTACATCTGTCTTTCTTGGGTCTCTTTGCTAGCCTTATTTCTGTGGAATCTGAGAACAGATATTTCGGATCCCTAGGAAGACTATAGGGCCAAAGGAAATATCCTCCGATAACAAAGAGAAAGAAGCTTTCTGAGAAACTTCGTTGTGTTCTGTGAAATCATCTCACAGAGTTGCAGCTTTCTCCTCAAGGAGCCTTTCGCTAAGACAGTTCTTGTGGAATTGGCAAAGTGATATCTGGAAGCCCATAGAGGGCTATGTTGAAAAAGGAAATATCCTCAGATGAAATCTGGAAAGAAGCTTTCTGAGAAACTGCTTATTGTTCTGTTAATTCATTTCACAGAGTTACATCTGTATTTCGTGGATCTCTTTGCTAGCCTTATTTCTATAGAATCTGAGAACAGATATTTCGCATCCCTTTGAAGACTAAGGGCCAAAGAAATATCCTCCGATAACAAAGAGAAAGAAGCTTTCTGAGAAAATTCGTTGTGTTCTGTGAAATCACCTCACAGAGTTGCAGCTTTCCCCTCAAGGAGCCTTTGCCTAAGACAGTTCTTGTGGAATTGGCATAGTGATATCTGGAAGCCCTTAGAGGGCTGTGGTGAAAAAGGAAATATCCTCAGATGAAACCTGGAAAGAAGCTTTCTGTGAAACTGCTTAGTGTTCTGTTAATTCATCTCACAGAGTTACATCTGTATTTCGTGGATCTCTTTGCTAGCCTTATTTCTGTTGAATCTGAGAAGAGATATTTCGGATCCCTTTGAAGACTATAGGGCCAAAGGAAATATCCTCCGATAACAAAGAGAAAAAAGCTTTCTGAGAAACTTCGTTGTGTTCTGTGAAATCATCTCACAGAGTTACAGCTTTCCCCTCAAGGAGCCTTTCGCTAAGACAGTTCATGTGGAATTGGCAAAGTGATATTTGGAAGCCCATAGAGGTCTATGGTGATAAAGAAAATATCCTCAGATGAAATCTGGAAAGAAGCTTTCTGAGAAACTGCTTAGTGTTCTGTTAATTCATCTCACAGAGTTACATCTGTGTTTCGTGGATCTCTTTGCTAGCCTTATTTCTGTGGAATCTGAGAACAGATATTTTGATCCCTTTGAAGACTATAGGGCCAAAGGAAATATCCTCCGATAACAAAGAGAAAGAAGCTTTCTGACAAATTTCGTTGTGTTCTGTGAAATCATCTCACAGACTTACAGATTTCCCCTCAAGGAGCCTTTCGTTAAGACAGTTCTTGTGGAATTGGCAAAGTGATATTTGGAAGCCCATAGAGGGCTATGGTGAAAAAGGAAATATCCTCAGATGAAATCTGGAAAGAAGCTTTCTGAGAAACTGCTTAGTGTTCTGTTAATTCATCTCACAGAGTTACATGTGTATTTCATGGATCTCTTTGCTAGCCTTATTTCTGTGGAATCTGAGAACAGATATTTCGGATCCCTTTGAAGACTATAGGGCCACAGGAAATATCCTCCGATAACAAAGAGAAAGAAGCTTCCTGAGAAACTTCGTTGTGTTCTGTGAAATCATCTCACAGACTTACAGCTTTCCCCTCAAGGAGCCTTTCGCTAAGACAGTTCTTGTGGAATTGGCAAAGTGATATTTGGAAGCCCATAGAGGGCTATGGTGAAAAAGGAAATATCCTCAGATGAAATCTGGAAAGAAGCTTTCTGAGAAACTGCTTAGTGTTCTGTTAATTCATCTCACAGAGTTACATCTGTATTTCGTGGACCTCTTTGCTAGCCTTATTTCTGTGGAATCTGAGAACAGATATTTCGGATCCCTTTGAACACTATAGGGCCAAAGGAAATATCCTCCGATTACAAAGAGAAAGAAGCTTTCTGAGAAACTTCGTTGTGTTGTGTGAAATCATCTCACAGAGTTACAGTTTTCCCCTCAAGGAGCCTTTCGCTAAGACAGTTCTTGTGGAATTGGCAAAGTGATATTTGGAAGCCCATAGAGGTCTATGGTGAAAAAGGAAATATCCTCAGATGAAATCTGGAAAGAAGCTTTCTGAGAAACTGCTTAGTGTTCTGTTAATTCATCTCACAGAGTTACATCTGTTATTCGTGGATCTCTTTCCTAGCCTTATTTCTGTGAAATCTGAGAACAGATATTTCGGATCCCTTTGAAGACTATAGGGCCAAAGGAAATATCCTCCGATAATAAAGAGAAAGAAGCTTTCTGAGAAACTTCGTTGTGTTCTGTGAAAACATCTCACAGACTTACAGCTTTCCCCTCAAGGAGCCTTTCGCTAAGACAGTTCTTGTGGAATTGGAAAAGTGATATTTGGAAGCCCATAGAGGGCTATGGTGAAAAAGGAAATATCCTGAGATGAAATCTGGAAAGAAACTTTCTGAGAAACTGCTTAGTGTTCTGTTAATTCATCTCACAGAGTTACATGTGTATTTCATGGATGTCTTTGCTAGCCTTATTTCTGTGGAATCTGAGAACAGATATTTCGGATCCCTATGAAGACTCTAGGGCCAAAGGAATTATCCTCCGATAACAAAGAGAAAGAAGCTTTCTGAGAAACTTGTTTGTGTTCTGTGAAGTCATCTCACAGAGTTACAGCTTTCCCCTCAAGAAGCCTTTCGCTAAGACAGTTCTTGTGGAATCTGGAAAGAAGCTTTCTGAGAAACTGCTTAGTGTTCTGTTAATTCATCTCACAGAGTTACATCTGTATTTCGTGGATCTCTTTGCTAGCCTTATTTCTGTGTAATCTTAGAACAGATATTTCGGATCCCTTTGAAGACTATAGGGCCAAAGGAAATATCCTCCAATAACAAAGAGAAAGAAGCTTTGTGAGAAACTTCGTTGTGTTCTGTGAAATCATCTCACAGTGTTACAGCTTTCCCCTCACGGAGACTTTCCCTAAGACAGTTCTTTTGGAATTGGCAAAGTGATATTTGGAAGCCCATAGAGGGCTATGGTGAAAAAGGAAATATCCTCAGAGGAAATCTGGAAAGAAGCTTTCTGAGAAACTGCGTAGTGTTCTGTTAATTCATCTCACATAGTTACATCTGTATTTCGTGGATCTCTTTGCTAGCCTTATTTCTGAGAATCTGAGAACAGATATTTCGTATCCCTTTGAAGACTATAGGGCCAACGGAAATATCCTCCAATAACAAAGAGAAAGAAGCTTTCTGAGAAACTTCGATGTGTTCTGTGAAATCATCTCACAGAGTTACAGCTTTCCCCTCAAGGAGCCTTTCACTAAGACAGTTCATGTGGAATTGGCAAAGTGATATTTGGAAGCCCATAGAGGGCTATGGTGAAAAAGGAAATATCCTCAGATGAAATCTGGAAAGAAGCTTTCTGAGAAACTGCTTAGTGTTCTGTTAATTCATCTCACAGAGTTACATCTGTATTTCGTGGATCTCTTTGCTAGCCTTATTTCTGTGGAATCTGAGAACAGATATTTCGGATCCCTTTGAAGACTATAGGGCCACAGGAAATATCCTCCGATAACAAAGAGAAAGAAGCTTTCTGAGAAACTTCGTTGTGTTCTGTGAAATCATCTCACAGAGTTACAGCTTTCCCCTCAAGGAGCCTTTCGCTAAGACAGTTCTTGTGCAATTGGCATAGTGATATTTGGAAGCCCATAGAGGGCTTTGGTGAAAAAGGAAATATCCTCAGATGAAATCTGGAAAGAAGCTTTCTGAGAAACTGCTTAGTGTTCTGTTAATTCGTCTCACAGAGTTACATCTGTATTTCATGGATGTCTTTGCTAGCCTTATTTCTGTGGAATCTGAGAACAGATATTTCGGATCCCTTTGAAGACTATAGGGCCACAGGAAATATCCTCCGATAACAAAGAGAAAGAAGCTTTCTGAGAAACTTCGTTGTGTTCTGTGAAATCATCTCACAGAGTTACAGCTTTCCCCTCAAGGAGCCTTTCGCTAAGACAGTTCTTGTGGAATTGGCAAAGTGATATTTGGAAGCCCATAGAGGGCTATGGTGAAAAAGGAAATATCCTCAGATGAAATCTGGAAAGAAGCTTTCTGAGAAACTGCTTAGTGTTCTGTTAATTCATCTCACAGAGTTACATCTGTATTTCGTGGATCTCATGGCTAGCCTTATTTCTGTGGAATCTGAGAACAGATATTTCGGATCCCTTTGAAGACTATAGGGCCAAAGGAAATATGCTCCGATAACAAAGAGAAAGAAGCTTTCTGAGAAACTTCTTTGTGTTCTGTGAAATCATCTCACAGAGTTGCAGCTTTCCCCTCAAAGAGTCTTTCACTAAGACAGTTCTTGTGGAATTGGCAAAGTGATATTTGGAAGCCCATAGAGGGCTATGGTGAAAAAGGAAATATCCTCAGATGAAATCTGGAAAGAAGCTTTCTGAGAAACTGCTTAGTGTTCTGTTAATTCATCTCACAGAGTCACATCTGTATTTCGTGAATCTCTTTGCTAGCCTTATTTCTGTGGAATCTGAGAACAGATATTTCGGATCCCTTTGAAGACTATAGGGCCAAAGGAAATATCCTCCCATAACAAAGAGAAAGAAGCTTTCTGAGAAACTTCGTTGTGTTCTGTGAAATCATATCACAGAGTTGCAGCTTTCCCCTCAAGGAGCCTTTCGCTAAGACAGTTCTGGTGGAATTGGCAAAGTGATATTTGGAAGTCCATAGAGGGCTAGGGTGAAAAAGGAAATATCCTCAGATGAACTCTGGAAAGAAGCTTTCTGAGAAACTACTTAGTGTTCTGTTAATTCATCTCACAGAGTTACATCTGTATTTCGTGGATCTCTTTGCTAGCCTTATTTCTGTGGAATCTGAGAACAGATATTTCGGATCCCTTTGAAGACTATAGGGCCACAGGAAATATACTCCGATAACAAAGAGAAAGAAGCTTTCTGAGAAACTTCGTTGTGTTCTGTGAAATCATCTCACAGAGTTACAGCTTTCCCCTCAAGGAGCCTTTCAAAAAGACAGTTCATGTGGAATTGGCAAAGTGATATTTGGAAGCCCATAGAGGGCTATGGTGAAAAAGGAAATATCCTCAGATGAAATCTGGAAAGAAGCTTTCTGAGAAACTGCTTAGTGTTCTGTTAATTCATCTCACAGAGTTACATCTGTATTTCGTGGATCTCTTTGCTAGCCTTATTTCTGTGGATTATGAGAACAGATATTTCGGATCCCTTTGAAGACTATAGGGCCAAAGGAAATATCCTCCGATAACAAAGAGAAAGAAGCTTTCTGAGAAACTTCGTTGTGTTCTGTGAAATCATCTCACAGAGTTACAGCTTTCCCCTCAAGGAGCCTTTCGCTAAGACAGTTCTTGTGGAATTGGCAAAGTGATATTTGGAAGCCCATAAAGGGCTATGGTGAAAAAGGAAATATCCTCAGAGGAAATCTGGAAAGAAGCTTTCTGAGAAACTGCTTAGTGTTCTGTTAATTCATCTCACAGAGTTACATCTGTATTTCGTGGATCTCTTTGCTAGCCTTATTTCTGTGGAATCTGAGAACAGATATTTCGGATCCCTTTGAACACTATAGGGCCAAAGGAAATATCCTCCGATAACAAAGAGAAAGAAGCTTTCTGAGAAACTTCGTTGTGTTCTGTGAAATCATCTCACAGAGTTGCAGCTTTCTCCTCAAGGAGCCTTTCGCTAAGACAGTTCTTGTGGAATTGGCAAAGTGATATCTGGAAGCCCATAGAGGGCTATGTTGAAAAAGGAAATATCCTCAGATGAAATCTGGAAAGAAGCTTTCTGAGAAACTGCTTAGTGTTCCGTTAATTCATCTCACAGAGTTACCTCTGTATTTCGTGGATGTCTTTGCTAGCCTTATTTCTGTAGAATCTCAGAACAGATATTTCGGATCCCTATGAAGACTATAGGGCCAAAGGAAATATCCTCCGATAACAAAGAGAAAGAAGCTTTCTTTGAAACTTCGTTGTGTTCTGTGAAATCATCTCACAGAGTTACAGCTTTCCCCTCAAGGAGCCTTTCGCTAAGACATTTCTTCTGGAATTGGCAAAGTGATATTTGGAAGCCCATAGAGGGCTATGGTGAAAAAGTAAATATCCTCAGATGAAATCTGGAAAGAAGCTTTCTGAGAAACTGCTTATTGTTCTGTTAATTCATTTCACAGAGTTACATCTGTATTTCGTGGATCTCTTTGCTAGCCTTATTTCTATAGAATCTGAGAACAGATATTTCGCATCCCTTTGAAGACTAAGGGCCAAAGAAATATCCTCCGATAACAAAGAGAAAGAAGCTTTCTGAGAAAATTCGTTGTGTTCTGTGAAATCACCTCACAGAGTTGCAGCTTTCCCCTCAAGGAGCCTTTGCCTAAGACAGTTGTTGTGGAATTTGCATAGTGATATCTGGAAGCCCTTAGAGGGCTGTGGTGAAAAAGGAAATATCCTCAGATGAAACCTGGAAAGAAGCTTTCTGTGAAACTGCTTAGTGTTCTGTTAATTCATCTCACAGAGTTACATCGGTATTTCGTGGATCTCTTTGCTAGCCTTATTTCTGTTGAATCTGAGAAGAGATATTTCGGATCCCTTTGAAGACTATAGGGCCAAAGGAAATATCCTCCGATAAGAAAGAGAAAAAAGCTTTCTGAGAAACTTCGTTGTGTTCTGTGAAATCATCTCACAGAGTTACAGCTTTCCCCTCAAGGAGCCTTTCGCTAAGACAGTTCATGTGGAATTGGCAAAGTGATATTTGGAAGCCCATAGAGGGCTATGGTGAAAAAGGAAATATCCTCTGATGAAATCTGGAAAGAAGCTTTCTGAGAAACTGCTTAGTGTTCTGTAAATTCATCTCACAGAGTTACATCTGTATTTCGTGGATCTCTTTGCTAGCCTTATTTCTGTGGAATCTGAGAACAGATATTTCGGATCCCTTTGAAGACTATAGGGCCAAAGGAAATATCCTCCGATAACAAAGAGAAAGAAGCTTTCTGAGAAACTTCGTTGTGTTCTGTGAAATCATCTCACAGAGTTACAGCTTTCCCCTCAAGGAGCCTTTCGCTAAGACAGTTCTTGTGGAATTGGCAAAGTGATATTTGGAAGCCCATAGAGGGCTATGGTGAAAAAGGAAATATCCTCAGATGAAATCTGGAAAGAAGCTTTCTGAGAAACTGCTTAGTGTTCTGTTAATTCATCTCACAGAGTTACATCTGTATTTCGTGGATCTCTTTGCTAGCCTTATTTCTGTGGAATCTGAGAACAGATATTTCGGATCACTTTGAAGACTATAGGGACAAAGGAAATATGCTCCGATAACAAAGAGAAAGAAGCTTTCTGAGAAACTTCTTTGTGTTCTGTGAAATCATCTCACAGAGTTGCAGCTTTCCCCTCAAGGAGTCTTTCACTAAGACAGTTCTTGTGGAATTGGCAAAGTGATATTTGGAAGCCCATAGAGGGATATGGTGAAAAAGGAAATATCCTCAGATGAAATCTGGAAAGAAGCTTTCTGAGAAACTGCTTAGTGTTCTGTTAATTCATCTCACAGAGTCACATCTGTATTTCGTGAATCTCTTTGCTAGCCTTATTTCTGTGGAATCTGAGAACAGATATTTCGGATCCCTTTGAAGACTATAGGGCCAAAGGAAATATCCTCCCATAACAAAGAGAAAGAAGCTTTCTGAGAAAGTTCGTTGTGTTCTGTGAAATCATCTCACAGAGTTGCAGCTTTCCCCTCAAGGAGCCTTTCGCTAAGACAGTTCTGGTGGAATTGGCAAAGTGATATTTGGAAGTCCATAGAGGGCTAGGGTGAAAAAGGAAATATCCTCAGATGAAATGTGGAAAGAAGCTTTCTGAGAAACTACTTAGTGTTCTGTTAATTCATCTCACAGAGTTACATCTGTATTTCGTGGATCTCTTTGCTAGCCTTATTTCTGTGGAATCTGAGAACAGATATTTCGGATCCCTTTGAAGACTATAGGGCCAAAGGAAATATCCTCCAATAACAAAGAGAAAGAAGCTTTCTGAGAAACTTCGTTGTGTTCTGTGAAATCATCTCACAGAATTACAGCTTTCCCCTCAAGGAGCCTTTCACTAAGACAGTTCATGTGGAATTGGCAAAGTGATATTTGGAAGCCCATAGAGGGCTATGGTGAAAAAGGAAATATCCTCAGATGAAATCTGGAAAGAAGCTTTCTGAGAAACTGCTTAGTGTTCTGTTAATTCATCTCACAGAGTTACATCTGTATTTCGTGGATCTCTTTGCTAGCCTTATTTCTGTGGAATCTGAGAACAGATATTTCGGATCCCTTTGAAGACTATAGGGCCAAAGGAAATATCCTCCGATAACAAAGAGAAAGAAGCTTTCTGAGAAACTTCGTTGTGTTCTGTGAAATCATCTCACAGAGTTACAGCTTTCCCCTCAAGGAGCCTTTCGCTAATACAGTTCTTGTGGAATTGGCAAAGTGATATTTGGAAGCCCATAGAGGGCTATGGTGAAAAAGGAAATATCCTCAGATGAAATCTGGAAAGAAGCTTTCTGAGAAACTGCTTAGTGTTCTGTTAATTCATCTCACAGAGTTACATCTGTATTTCGTGGATCTCTTTGCTAGCCTTATTTCTGTGGAATCTGAGAACAGATATTTCGGATCCCTTTGAAGACTATAGGGCCAAAGGAAATATGCTCCGATAACAAAGACAAAGAAGCTTTCTGAGAAACTTCTTTGTGTTCTGTGAAATCATCTCACAGAGTTGCAGCTTTCCCCTCAAAGAGTCTTTCACTAAGACAGTTCTTGTGGAATTGGCAAAGTGATATTTGGAAGCCCATAGAGGGCTATGGTGAAAAAGGAAATATCCTCAGATGAAATCTGGAAAGAAGCTTTCTGAGAAACTGCTTAGTGTTCTGTTAATTCATCTCACAGAGTCACATCTGTATTTCGTGAATCTCTTTGCTAGCCTTATTTCTGTGGAATCTGAGAACAGATATTTCGGATCCCTTTGAAGACTATAGGGCCAAAGGAAATATCCTCCCATAACAAAGAGAAAGAAGGTTTCTGAGAAACTTCGTTGTGTTCTGTGAAATCATCTCACAGAGTTGCAGCTTTCCCCTCAAGGAGCCTTTCGCTAAGACAGTTCTGGTGGAATTGGCAAAGTGATATTTGGAAGTCCATAGAGGGCTAGGGTGAAAAAGGAAATATCCTCAGATGAAATCTGGAAAGAAGCTTTCTGAGAAACTACTTAGTGTTCTGTTAATTCATCTCACAGAGTTACATCTGTATTTCGTGGATCTCTTTGCTAGCCTTATTTCTGTGGAATCTGAGAACAGATATTTCGGATCCCTTTGAAGACTATAGGGCCACAGGAAATATACTCCGATAACAAAGAGAAAGAAGCTTTCTGAGAAACTTCGTTGTGTTCTGTGAAATCATCTCACAGAGTTACAGCTTTCCCCTCAAGGAGCCTTTCAAAAAGACAGTTCATGTGGAATTGGCAAAGTGATATTTGGAAGCCCATAGAGGGCTATGGTGAAAAAGGAAATATCCTCAGATGAAATCTGGAAAGAAGCTTTCTGAGAAACTGCTTAGTGTTCTGTTAATTCATCTCACAGAGTTACATCTGTATTTCGTGGATCTCTTTGCTAGCCTTATTTCTGTGGATTATGAGAACAGATATTTCGGATCCCTTTGAAGACTATAGGTCCAAAGGAAATATCCTCCGATAACAAAGAGAAAGAAGCTTTCTGAGAAACTTCGTTGTGTTCTGTGAAATCATCTCACAGAGTTACAGCTTTCCCCTCAAGGAGCCTTTCGCTAAGACAGTTCTTGTGGAATTGGCAAAGTGATATTTGGAAGCCCATAGAGCGCTATGGTGAAAAAGGAAATATCCTCAGAGGAAATCTGGAAAGAAGCTTTCTGAGAAACTGCTTAGTGTTCTGTTAATTCATCTCACAGAGTTACATCTGTATTTCGTGGATCTCTTTGCTAGCGTTATTTCTGTGGATTATGAGAACAGATATTTCGGATCCCTTTGAAGACTATAGGGCCAAAGGAAATATCCTCCGATAACAAAGAGAAAGAAGCTTTCTGAGAAACTTCGTTGTGTTCTGTGAAATCATCTCACAGAGTTACAGCTTTCCCCTCAAGGAGCCTTTCGCTAAGACAGTTCTTGTGGAATTGGCAAAGTGATATTTGGAAGCCCATAGAGGGCTATGGTGAAAAAGGAAATATCCTCAGATGAAATCTGGAAAGAAGCTTTCTGAGAAACTGCTTAGTGTTCTGTTAATTCATCTCACAGAGTTACATCTGTATTTCGTGGATCTCTTTGCTAGCCTTATTTCTGTGGAATCTGAGAACAGATATTTCGGATCCCTTTGAAGACTATAGGGCCAAAGGAAATATCCTCCGATAACAAAGAGAAAGAAGCTTTCTGAAAAACTTCGTTGTGTTCTGTAAAATCATCTCACAGAGTTACAGCTTTCCCCTTACGGAGCCTTTCACTAAGACAGTTCTTTTGGAATTGGCAAAGTGATATTTGGAAGCCCATAGAGGGCTATGGTGAAAAAGGAAATATCCTCAGAGGAAATCTGGAAAGAAGCTTTCTGAGAAACTGCTTAGTGTTCTGTTAATTCATCTCACAGTGTTACATCTGTATTTCGTGGATCTCTTTGCTAGCCTTATTTCTGTGGAATCTGAGAACAGATATTTCGGATCCCTTTGAACACTATAGGGCCAAAGGAAATATCCTCCGATAACAAAGAGAAAGAAGCTTTCTGAGAAACTTCTTTGTGTTCTGTGAAATCATCTCACAGAGTTGCAGCTTTCCCCTCAAGGAGCCTTTCGCTAAGACAGTTCTTGTGGAATTGGCAAAGTGATATTTGGAAGCCCATAGAGGGCTATGGTGAAAAAGGAAATATCCTCAGATGAAATCTGGAAAGAAGCTTTCTGAGAAACTGCTTAGTGTTCTGTTAATTCATCTCACAGAGTCACATCTGTATTTCGTGAATCTCTTTGCTAGCCTTATTTCTGTGGAATCTGAGAACAGATATTTCGGATCCCTTTGAAGACTATAGGGCCAAAGGAAATATCCTCCGATAACAAAGAGAAAGAAGCTTTCTGAGAAACTTCGTTGTGTTCTGTGAAATCATCTCACAGAGTTACAGCTTTCCCCTCAAGGAGCCTTTCGCTAAGACAGTTCTTGTGGAATTGGCAAAGTGATATTTGGAAGCCCATAGAGGGCTATGGTGAAAAAGGAAATATCCTCAGATGAAATCTGGAAAGAAGCTTTCTGAGAAACTGCTTAGTGTTCTGTTAATTCATCTCACAGAGTGACATCTGTATTTCGTGGATCTCTTTGCTAGGCTTATTTCTGTGGAATCTGAGAACAGATATTTCGGATCCCTTTGAACACTACAGGGCCAAAGGAAATAACCTCCGAAAACAAAGAGAAAGAAGCTTTCAGAGAAACTTCGTTGTGTTCTGTGAAATCATCTCACAGAGTTACAGCTTTCCCCTCAAGGAGCCTTTCGCTAAGACAGTTCATGTGGAATTGGCAAAGTGATATTTGGAAGCCCATAGAGGTCTAGGTGAAAAAGGAAATATCCTCAAATGAAATCTGGAAAGAAGCTTTCTGTGAAACTGCTTAGTGTTCTGTTAATTCATCTCACAGAGTTACATCTGTATTTCGTGGATCTCTTTGCTAGCCTTATTTCTGTGGAATCTGACAACAGATATTTCGGATCCCTTTGAAGACTATAGGGCCAAAGGAAATATCCTCCGATAACAAAGAGAAAGAAGCTTTCTGAGAAACTTCGTTGTGTTCTGTGAAATCATCTCACAGAGTTACAGCTTTCCCCTCAAGGAGCCTTTCGCTAAGACAGTTCTTGTGGAATTGGCAAAGTGATATTTGGAAGCCCATAGAGGGCTATGGTGAAAAAGGAAATATCCTCAGATGAAATCTGGAAAGAAGCTTTCTGAGAAACTGCTTAGTGTTCTGTTAATTCATCTCACAGAGTTACATCTGTATTTCGTGGATCTCTTTGCTAGCCTTATTTCTGTGGAATCTGAGAACAGATATTTCGGATCCCTTTGAAGACTATAGGGCCAAAGGAAATATGCTCCGATAACAAAGAGAAAGAAGCTTTCTGAGAAACTTCTTTGTGTTCTGTGAAATCATCTCACAGAGTTGCAGCTTTCCCCTCAAAGAGTCTTTCACTAAGACAGTTCTTGTGGAATTGGCAAAGTGATATTTGGAAGCCCATAGAGGGCTATGGTGAAAAAGGAAATATCCTCAGATGAAATCTGGAAAGAAGCTTTCTGAGAAACTGCTTAGTGTTCTGTTAATTCATCTCACAGAGTCACATCTGTATTTCGTGAATCTCTTTGCTAGCCTTATTTCTGTGGAATCTGAGAACAGATATTTCGGATCCCTTTGAAGACTATAGGGCCAAAGGAAATATCCTCCCATAACAAAGAGAAAGAAGCTTTCTGAGAAACTTCGTTGTGTTCTGTGAAATCATATCACAGAGTTGCAGCTTTCCCCTCAAGGAGCCTTTCGCTAAGACAGTTCTGGTGGAATTGGCAAAGTGATATTTGGAAGTCCATAGAGGGCTAGGGTGAAAAAGGAAATATCCTCAGATGAACTCTGGAAAGAAGCTTTCTGAGAAACTACTTAGTGTTCTGTTAATTCATCTCACAGAGTTACATCTGTATTTCGTGGATCTCTTTGCTAGCCTTATTTCTGTGGAATCTGAGAACAGATATTTCGGATCCCTTTGAAGACTATAGGGCCACAGGAAATATACTCCGATAACAAAGAGAAAGAAGCTTTCTGAGAAACTTCGTTGTGTTCTGTGAAATCATCTCACAGAGTTACAGCTTTCCCCTCAAGGAGCCTTTCAAAAAGACAGTTCATGTGGAATTGGCAAAGTGATATTTGGAAGCCCATAGAGGGCTATGGTGAAAAAGGAAATATCCTCAGATGAAATCTGGAAAGAAGCTTTCTGAGAAACTGCTTAGTGTTCTGTTAATTCATCTCACAGAGTTACATCTGTATTTCGTGGATCTCTTTGCTAGCCTTATTTCTGTGGATTATGAGAACAGATATTTCGGATCCCTTTGAAGACTATAGGGCCAAAGGAAATATCCTCCGATAACAAAGAGAAAGAAGCTTTCTGAGAAACTTCGTTGTGTTCTGTGAAATCATCTCACAGAGTTACAGCTTTCCCCTCAAGGAGCCTTTCGCTGAGACAGTTCTTGTGGAATTGGCAAAGTGATATTTGGAAGCCCATAGAGGGCTATGGTGAAAAAGGAAATATCCTCAGAGGAAATCTGGAAAGAAGCTTTCTGAGAAACTGCTTAGTGTTCTGTTAATTCATCTCACAGAGTTACATCTGTATTTCGTGGATCTCTTTGCTAGCCTTATTTCTGTGGAATCTGAGAACAGATATTTCGGATCCCTTTGAACACTATAGGGCCAAAGGAAATATCCTCCGATAACAAAGAGAAAGAAGCTTTCTGAGAAACTTCGTTGTGTTCTGTGAAATCATCTCACAGAGTTGCAGCTTTCTCCTCAAGGAGCCTTTCGCTAAGACAGTTCTTGTGGAATTGGCAAAGTGATATCTGGAAGCCCATAGAGGGCTATGTTGAAAAAGGAAATATCCTCAGATGAAATCTGGAAAGAAGCTTTCTGAGAAACTGCTTAGTGTTCCGTTAATTCATCTCACAGAGTTACCTCTGTATTTCGTGGATGTCTTTGCTAGCCTTATTTCTGTAGAATCTCAGAACAGATATTTCGGATCCCTATGAAGACTATAGGGCCAAAGGAAATATCCTCCGATAACAAAGAGAAAGAAGCTTTCTTTGAAACTTCGTTGTGTTCTGTGAAATCATCTCACAGAGTTACAGCTTTCCCCTCAAGGAGCCTTTCGCTAAGACATTTCTTCTGGAATTGGCAAAGTGATATTTGGAAGCCCATAGAGGGCTATGGTGAAAAAGTAAATATCCTCAGATGAAATCTGGAAAGAAGCTTTCTGAGAAACTGCTTATTGTTCTGTTAATTCATTTCACAGAGTTACATCTGTATTTCGTGGATCTCTTTGCTAGCCTTATTTCTATAGAATCTGAGAACAGATATTTCGCATCCCTTTGAAGACTAAGGGCCAAAGAAATATCCTCCGATAACAAAGAGAAAGAAGCTTTCTGAGAAAATTCGTTGTGTTCTGTGAAATCACCTCACAGAGTTGCAGCTTTCCCCTCAAGGAGCCTTTGCCTAAGACAATTCTTGTGGAATTTGCATAGTGATATCTGGAAGCCCTTAGAGGGCTGTGGTGAAAAAGGAAATATCCTCAGATGAAACCTGGAAAGAAGCTTTCTGTGAAACTGCTTAGTGTTCTGTTAATTCATCTCACAGAGTTACATCGGTATTTCGTGGATCTCTTTGCTAGCCTTATTTCTGTTGAATCTGAGAAGAGATATTTCGGATCCCTTTGAAGACTATAGGGCCAAAGGAAATATCCTCCGATAAGAAAGAGAAAAAAGCTTTCTGAGAAACTTCGTTGTGTTCTGTGAAATCATCTCACAGAGTTACAGCTTTCCCCTCAAGGAGCCTTTCGCTAAGACAGTTCATGTGGAATTGGCAAAGTGATATTTGGAAGCCCATAGAGGTCTATGGTGATAAAGAAAATATCCTCAGATGAAATCTGGAAAGAAGCTTTCTGAGAAACTGCTTAGTGTTCTGTTATTTCATCTCACAGAGTTACATCTGTGTTTCGTGGATCTCTTTGCTAGCCTTATTTCTGTGGAATCTGAGAACAGATATTTTGATCCCTTTGAAGACTATAGGGCCAAAGGAAATATCCTCCGATAACAAAGAGAAAGAAGCTTTCTGACAAATTTCGTTGTGTTCTGTGAAATCATCTCACAGACTTACAGATTTCCCCTCAAGGAGCCTTTCGTTAAGACAGTTCTTGTGGAATTGGCAAAGTGATATTTGGAAGCCCATAGAGGGCTATGGTGAAAAAGGAAATATCCTCAGATGAAATCTGGAAAGAAGCTTTCTGAGAAACTGCTTAGTGTTCTGTTAATTCATCTCACAGAGTTACATGTGTATTTCATGGATCTCTTTGCTAGCCTTATTTCTGTGGAATCTGAGAACAGATATTTCGGATCCCTTTGAAGACTATAGGGCCACAGGAAATATCCTCCGATAACAAAGAGAAAGAAGCTTCCTGAGAAACTTCGTTGTGTTCTGTGAAATCATCTCACAGAGTTACAGCTTTCCCCTCAAGGAGCCTTTCGCTAAGACAGTTCTTCTGGAATTGGCAAAGTGATATTTGGAAGCACATAGAGGGCTATGGTGAAAAAGGAAATATCCTCAGATGAAATCTGGAAAGAAGCTTTCTGAGAAACTGCTTAGTGTTCTGTTAATTCATCTCACAGAGTTACATCTGTATTTCGTGGACCTCTTTGCTAGCCTTATTTCTGTGGAATCTGAGAACAGATATTTCGGATCCCTTTGAACACTATAGGGCCAAAGGAAATATCCTCCGATTACAAAGAGAAAGAAGCTTTCTGAGAAACTTCGTTGTGTTGTGTGAAATCATCTCACAGAGTTACAGTTTTCCCCTCAAGGAGCCTTTCGCTAAGACAGTTCTTGTGGAATTGGCAAAGTGATATTTGGAAGCCCATAGAGGTCTATGGTGAAAAAGGAAATATCCTCAGATGAAATCTGGAAAGAAGCTTTCTGAGAAACTGCTTAGTGTTCTGTTAATTCATCTCACAGAGTTACATCTGTTATTCGTGGATCTCTTTCCTAGCCTTATTTCTGTGAAATCTGAGAACAGATATTTCGGATCCCTTTGAAGACTATAGGGCCAAAGGAAATATCCTCCGATAATAAAGAGAAAGAAGCTTTCTGAGAAACTTCGTTGTGTTCTGTGAAAACATCTCACAGACTTACAGCTTTCCCCTCAAGGAGCCTTTCGCTAAGACAGTTCTTGTGGAATTGGAAAAGTGATATTTGGAAGCCCATAGAGGGCTATGGTGAAAAAGGAAATATCCTGAGATGAAATCTGGAAAGAAACTTTCTGAGAAACTGCTTAGTGTTCTGTTAATTCATCTCACAGAGTTACATGTGTATTTCATGGATGTCTTTGCTAGCCTTATTTCTGTGGAATCTGAGAACAGATATTTCGGATCCCTATGAAGACTCTAGGGCCAAAGGAATTATCCTCCGATAACAAAGAGAAAGAAGCTTTCTGAGAAACTTGTTTGTGTTCTGTGAAATCATCTCACAGAGTTACAGCTTTCCCCTCAAGGAGCCTTTCGCTAAGACAGTTCTTGTGGAATTGGCAAAGTGATATTTGGAAGCCCATGGAGGGCTATGGTGAAAAAGGAAATATCCTCAAATGAAATCTGGAAAGAAGCTTTCTGAGAAACTGCTTAGTGTTCTGTTAATTCATCTCACAGAGTTACATCGGTATTTCGTGGATCTCTTTGCTAGCCTTATTTCTGTGGAATCTGAGAACAGATATTTCTGATCCCTTTGAAGACTATAGGGCCAAAGGAAATATCCTCCGATAACAAAGAGAAAGAAGCTTTCTGAGAAACTTCGTTGTGTTCTGTGAAATCATCTCACAGAGTTACAGCTTTCCCCTCACGGAGCCTTTCGCTAAGACAGTTCTTTTGGAATTGGCAAAGTGATATTTGGAAGCCCATAGAGGGCTATGGTGAAAAAGGAAATATCCTCAGAGGAAATCTGGAAAGAAGCTTTCTGAGAAACTGGGTAGTTTCTGTTAATTCATCTCACAGAGTTACATCTGTATTTCGTGGATCTCTTTGCTAGCCTTATTTCTGTGGAGTCTGAGAACAGATATTTCGGATCCCTTTGAAGACTATAGGGCCAAAGGAAATATCCTCCGATAATAAAGAGAAAGAAGCTTTCTGAGAAACTTCGTTGTGTTCTGTAAAATCATCTCACAGACTTACAGCTTTCCCCTCAAGGAGCCTTTCGCTAAGACAGTTCTTTTGGAATTGGCAAAGTGATATTTGGAAGCCCATAGAGGGCTATGGTGAAAAAGGAAATATCCTCAGATGAAATCTGGAAAGAAGCTTTCTGAGAAACTGCTTAGTGTTCTGTTAATTCATCTCACAGAGTTACATGTGTATTTCATGGATGTCTTTGCTAGCCTTATTTCTGTGGAATCTGAGAACAGATATTTCGGATCCCTTTGAAGACCCTAGGGCCACAGGAAATATCCTCCGATAACAAAGAGAAAGAAGGTTTCTGAGAAACTTCGTTGTGTTCTGTGAAATCATCTCACAGAGTTACAGCTTTCCCCTCAAGGAGCCTTTCGCTAAGACAGTTTATGTGGAATTGGCAATGTGATATTTGGAAGCCCATAGAGGGCTATGGTGAAAAAGGAAATATCCTCAGATGAAATCTGGAAAGAAGCTTTCTGAGAAACTGCTTAGTGTTCTGTTAATTCATCTCACAGAGTTACATCTGTATTTCGTGGATCTCCTTGCTAGCCTTATTTCTGTGGAATCTGAGAACAGATATTTCGGATCCCTTTGAAGACTATAGGGCCAAAGGAAATATCCCCCGATAACAAAGAGAAAGAAGCTTTCTGAGAAACTTCGTTGTGTTCTGTGAAATCATCTCACAGAGTTACAGCTTTCCCCTCAAGGAGCCTTTCACTAAGACATTTCTTGTGGAATTGGCAAAGTGATATTTGGAAGCCCATAGAGGGCTATGGTGAAAAAGGAAATATCCTCAGATGAAATCTGGAAAGAAGCTTTCTGAGAAACTGCTTAGTGTTCTGTTAATTCATCTCACAGAGTTACTTCTGTATTTCGTGGATATCCTTGCTAGCCTTATTTCTGTGGAATCTGAGAACAGATATTTCGGATCGCTTTGAAGACTATAGCGCCAAAGGAAATATCCTCCAATAACAAACAGAAAGACGCTTTCTGAGAAACTTCATTGTGTTCTGTGAAATCATCTCTCAGAGTTACAGCTGTTCCCTCAAGGAGCCTTTCGCTAAGACAGTTATTGTGGATTTGGCAAAGTGATATTTGTAAGCCCATAGAGGGCTATGGTGAAAAAGGAAATATGCTCAGATGAAAACTGGAAAGAAGCTTTCTGAAAAACTGCTTAGTGTTCTGTTAATTCATCTCACAGAGTTACATCTGTATTTCGTGGATGTCTTTGCTAGCCTTATTTCTGTGGAATCTGAGAACAGATATTTCGGATCCCTCTGAAGACTATAGGGGCAAAGGAAATATCCTCCGATAACAAAGAGAAAGAAGCTTTCTGAGAAACTGCTTTGTGTTCTGTGAAGTCATCTCACAGAGTTACAGCTTTACCCTCAAGAAGCCTTTCGCTAAGACAGTTCTTGTGGAATCTGGAAAGAAGCTTTCTGAGAAACTGCTTAGTGTTCTGTTAATTCATCTCACAGAGTTACATCTGTATTTCGTGGATCTCTTTGCTAGCCTTATTTCTGTGTAATCTTAGAACAGATATTTCGGATCCCTTTGAAGACTATAGGGCCAAAGGAAATATCCTCCAATAACAAAGAGAAAGAAGCTTTGTGAGAAACTTCGTTGTGTTCTGTGAAATCATCTCACAGTGTTACAGCTTTCCCCTCACGGAGACTTTCACTAAGACAGTTCTTTTGGAATTGGCAAAGTGATATTTGGAAGCCCATAGAGGGCTATGGTGAAAAAGGAAATATCCTCAGATGAAATCTGGAAAGAAGCTTTCTGAGAAACTGCGTAGTGTTCTGTTAATTCATCTCACATAGTTACATCTGTATTTCGTGGATCTCTTTGCTAGCCTTATTTCTGAGAATCTGAGAACAGATATTTCGTATCCCTTTGAAGACTATTGGGCCAAAGGAAATATCCTCCAATAACAAAGAGAAAGAAGCTTTCTGAGAAACTTCGATGTGTTCTGTGAAATCATCTCACAGAGTTACAGCTTTCCCCTCAAGGAGCCTTTCACTAAGACAGTTCATGTGGAATTGCCAAAGTGATATTTGGAAGCCCATAGAGGGCTATGGTGAAAAAGGAAATATCCTCAGATGAAATCTGGAAAGAAGCTTTCTGAGAAACTGCTTAGTGTTCTGTTAATTCATCTCACAGAGTTACATCTGTATTTCGTGGATCTCTTTGCTAGCCTTATTTCTGTGGAATCTGAGAACAGATATTTCGGATCCCTTTGAAGACTATAGGGCCACAGGAAATATCCTCCGATAACAAAGAGAAAGAAGCTTTCTGAGAAACTTCGTTGTGTTCTGTGAAATCATCTCACAGAGTTACAGCTTTCCCCTCAAGGAGCCTTTCGCTAAGACAGTTCTTGTGCAATTGGCATAGTGATATTTGGAAGCCCATAGAGGGCTTTGGTGAAAAAGGAAATATCCTCAGATGAAATCTGGAAAGAAGCTTTCTGAGAAACTGCTTAGTGTTCTGTTAATTCGTCTCACAGAGTTACATCTGTATTTCATGGATGTCTTTGCTAGCCTTATTTCTGTGGAATCTGAGAACAGATATTTCGGATCCCTTTGAAGACTATAGGGCCACAGGAAATATCCTCCGATAACAAAGAGAAAGAAGCTTTCTGAGAAACTTCGTTGTGTTCTGTGAAATCATCTCACAGAGTTACAGCTTTCCCCTCAAGGAGCCTTTCGCTAAGACAGTTCTTGTGGAATTGGTAAAGTGATATCTGGAAGCCCATAGAGGGCTATGGTGAAAAAGGAAATATCCTCAGTTGAAATCTGGAAAGAAGCTTTCTGAGAAACTGCTTAGTGTTCTTTTAATTCATCTCACAGAATTACATCTGTATTTCGTGGATCTCTTTGCTAGCCTTATTTCTGTGGAATCTGAGAACAGATATTTCGGATCCCTTTGAAGACTATAGGGCCACAGGAAATATCCTCCGATAACAAACAGAAAGAAGCTTTCTGAGAAACTTCGTTGTGTTCTGTGAAATCATCTCACAGAGTTACAGCTTACCCCTCAAGGAGCCTTTCGCTAAGACAGTTTATGTGGAATTGGCAAAGTGATATTTGGAAGCCCATAGAGGGCTATGGTGAAAAAGAAAATATCCTCAGAGGAAATCTGGAAAGAAGCTTTCTGAGAAACTGCTTAGTGTTCTGTTAATTCATCTCACAGAGTTACATCTGCATTTCGTGGATCTCTTTTTTAGCCTTATTTCTGTGGAATCTGAGAACAGATATTTCGGATCCCTTTGAAGACTATAGGGCCAAAGGAAATATCCTCCGATAACAAAGAGAAAGAAGCTTTCTGAGAAACTTCGTTGTGTTCTGTGAAATCATCTCACAGAGTTACAGCTTTCCCCTCAAGGAGCCTTTCGCTAAGACAGTTCATGTGGAATTGGCAAAGTGATATTTGGAAGCCCATAGAGGGCTATGGTGAAAAAGGAAATATCCTCAGATGAAATCTGGAAAGAAGCTTTCTGAGAAACTGCTTAGTGTTCTGTTAATTCATCTCACAGAGTTACATCTGTATTTCGTGAATCTCTTTGCTAGCCTTATTTCTGTGGATTCTGAGAACAGATATTTCGGATCCCTTTGAAGACTATAGGGCCAAAGGAAATATCCTCCGATAACAAAGAGAAAGAAGCTTTCTGAGAAACTTCTTGGTGTTCTCTGAAATCATCTCACATAGTTACAGCTTTCCCCTCAAGGAGCCTTTCGATAAGACAGTTCTTTTGGAATTGGCAAAGTGATATTTGGAAGCCCATAGAGGGCTATGGTGAAAAAGGAAATATCCTCAGTTGAAATCTGGAAAGAAGCTTTCTGAGAAACTGCTTAGTGTTCTGTTAATTCATCTCACAGAGTTACATGTGTATTTCGTGGATCTCTTTGCTAGCCTTATTTCTGTGGAATCTGAGAACAGATATTTCGGATCCCTTTGAAGACTATAGGGACAAAGGAAATATCCTCCGATAACAAATAGAAAGAAGCTTTCTGAGAAACTTCGTTGTGTTCTGTGAAATCATCTCACAGAGTTACAGCTTTCCCCTCACGGAGCCTTTTACTAAGACAGTTCTTTTGGAATTGGCAAAGTGATATTTGGAAGCCCATAGAGGGCTATGGTGAAAAAGGAAATATCCTCAGAGGAAATCTGGAAAGAAGCTTTCTGAGAAACTGCTTAGTGTTCTGTTAATTCATCTCACAGAGTTACATCTGTATTTCGTGGATCTCTTTGCTAGCCTTATTTCTGTGGAATCTGAGAACAGATATTTCGGATCCCTTTGAAGACTATAGGGCCAAAGGAAATATCCTCCGATAACAAAGAGAAAGAAGCTTTCTGAGAAACTTCGTTGTGTTCTGTGAAATCATCTCACAGAGTTACAGCTTTCCCCTCACGGAGCCTTTCACTAAGACAGTTCTTGTGGAATTGGCAAAGTGATATTTGGAAGCCCATAGAGGGCTATGGTGAAAAAGGAAATATCCTCAGAGGAAATCTGGAAAGAAGCTTTCTGAGAAACTGCTTAGTGTTCTGTTACTTCATCTCACAGAGTTACATCTGTATTTCGTGGATCTCTTTGCTAGCCTTATTTCTGTGGAATCTGAGAACAGATATTTCGGATCCCTTTGAAGACTATAGGGCCACAGGAAATATCCTCCGATAACAAAGAGAAAGAAGCTTTCTGAGAAACTTCGTTGTGTTCTGTGAAATCATCTCACAGAGTTACAGCTTTCCCCTCAAGGAGCCTTTCAAAAAGACAGTTCATGTGGAATTGGCAAAGTGATATTTGGAAGCCCTTAGAGGGCTATGGTGAAAAAGGAAATATCCTCTGATGAAATCTGGAAAGAAGCTTTCTGAGAAACTGCTTAGTGTTCTGTAAATTCATCTCACAGAGTTACATCTGTATTTCGTGGATCTCTTTGCTAGCCTTATTTCTGTGGATTATGAGAACAGATATTTCGGATCCCTTTGAAGACTATAGGGCCAAAGGAAATATCCTCCGATAACAAAGAGAAAGAAGCTTTCTGAGAAACTTCGTTGTGTTCTGTGAAATCATCTCACAGAGTTACAGCTTTCCCCTCAAGGAGCCTTTCGCTAAGACAGTTCTTGTGGAATTGGCAAAGTGATATTTGGAAGCCCATAGAGGGCTATGGTGAAAAAGGAAATATCCTCAGATGAAATCTGGAAAGAAGCTTTCTGAGAAACTGCTTAGTGTTCTGTTAATTCATCTCACAGAGTTACATCTGTATTTCGTGGATCTCTTTGCTAGCCTTATTTCTGTGGAATCTGAGAACAGATATTTCGGATCCCTTTGAAGACTATAGGGCCAAAGGAAATATCCCCCGATAACAAAGAGAAAGAAGCTTTCTGAGAAACTTCGTTGTGTTCTGTGAAATCATCTCACAGAGTTACAACTTTCTCCTCATGGAGCCTTTCACTAAGACAGTTCTTTTGGAATTGGCAAAGTGATATTTGGAAGCCCATAGAGGGCTATGGTGAAAAAGGAAATATCCTCAGAGGAAATCTGGAAAGAAGCTTTCTGAGAAACTGCTTAGTGTTCTGTTAATTCATCTCACAGAGTTACATCTGCATTTCGTGGATCTCTTTTTTAGCCTTATTTCTGTGGAATCTGAGAACAGATATTTCGGATCCCTTTGAAGACTATAGGGCCAAAGGAAATATCCTCCGATAACAAAGAGAAAGAAGCTTTCTGAGAAACTTCGTTGTGTTCTGTGAAATCATCTCACAGAGTTACAGCTTTCCCCTCAAGGAGCCTTTCGCTAAGACAGTTCATGTGGAATTGGCAAAGTGATATTTGGAAGCCCATAGAGGGCTATGGTGAAAAAGGAAATATCCTCTGATGAAATCTGGAAAGAAGCTTTCTGAGAAACTGCTTAGTGTTCTGTTAATTCATCTCACAGAGTTACATCTGTATTTCGTGAATCTCTTTGCTAGCCTTATTTCTGTGGATTCTGAGAACAGATATTTCGGATCCCTTTGAAGACTATAGGGCCAAAGGAAATATCCTCCGATAACAAAGAGAAAGAAGCTTTCTGAGAAACTTCTTGGTGTTCTGTGAAATCATCTCACATAGTTACAGCTTTCCCCTCAAGGAGCCTTTCGATAAGACAGTTCTTTTGGAATTGGCAAAGTGATATTTGGAAGCCCATAGAGGGCTATGGTGAAAAAGGAAATATCCTCAGTTGAAATCTGGAAAGAAGCTTTCTGAGAAACTGCTTAGTGTTCTGTTAATTCATCTCACAGAGTTACATCTGTATTTCGTGGATCTCTTTGCTAGCCTTATTTCTGTGGAATCTGAGAACAGATATTTCGGATCCCTTTGAAGACTATAGGGACAAAGGAAATATCCTCCGATAACAAATAGAAAGAAGCTTCCTGAGAAACTTCGTTGTGTCCTGTGAAATCATCTCACAGAATTACAGCTTTCCCCTCACGGAGCCTTTTACTAAGACAGTTCTTTTGGAATTGGCAAAGTGATATTTGGAAGCCCATAGAGGGCTATGGTGAAAAAGGAAATATCCTCAGATTAAATCTGGAAAGAAGCTTTCTGAGAAACTGCTTAGTGTTCTGTTAATTCATCTCACAGAGTTACATCTGTATTTCGTGGATCTCTTTGCTAGCCTTATTTCTGTGGAATCTGAGAACAGATATTTCGGATCCCTTTGAAGACTATAGGGCCAAAGGAAATATCCTCCGATAACAAAGAGAAAGAAGCTTTCTGAGAAACTTCGTTGTGTTCTGTGAAATCATCTCACAGAGTTACAGCTTTCCCCTCACGGAGCCTTTCACTAAGACAGTTCTTGTGGAATTGGCAAAGTGATATTTGGAAGCCCATAGAGGGCTATGGTGAAAAAGGAAATATCCTCAGAGGAAATCTGGAAAGAAGCTTTCTGAGAAACTGCTTAGTGTTCTGTTACTTCATCTCTTAGAGTTACATCTGTATTTCGTGGATCTCTTTGCTAGCCTTATTTCTGTGGAATCTGAGAACAGATATTTCGGATCCCTTTGAAGACTATAGGGCCACAGGAAATATCCTCCGATAACAAAGAGAAAGAAGCTTTCTGAGAAACTTCGTTGTATTCTGTGAAATCATCTCACAGAGTTACAGCTTTCCCCTCAAGGAGCCTTTCAAAAAGACAGTTCATGTGGAATTGGCAAAGTGATATTTGGAAGCCCATAGAGGGCTATGGTGAAAAAGGAAATATCCTCTGATGAAATCTGGAAAGAAGCTTTCTGAGAAACTGCTTAGTGTTCTGTAAATTCATCTCACAGAGTTACATCTGTATTTCGTGGATCTCTTTGCTAGCCTTATTTCTGTGGAATCTGAGAACAGATATTTCGGATCCCTTTGAAGACTATAGGGCCAAAGGAAATATCCTCCGATAACAAAGAGAAAGAAGCTTTCTGAGAAACTTCGTTGTGTTCTGTGAAATCATCTCACAGAGTTACAGCTTTCCCCTCAAGGAGCCTTTCGCTAAGACAGTTCTTGTGGAATTGGCAAAGTGATATTTGGAAGCCCATAGAGGGCTATGGTGAAAAAGGAAATATCCTCAGATGAAATCTGGAAAGAAGCTTTCTGAGAAACTGCTTAGTGTTCTGTTAATTCATCTCACAGAGTTACATCTGTATTTCGTGGATCTCTTTGCTAGCCTTATTTCTGTGGAATCTGAGAACAGATATTTCGGATCCCTTTGAAGACTATAGGGACAAAGGAAATATGCTCCGATAACAAAGAGAAAGAAGCTTTCTGAGAAACTTCTTTGTGTTCTGTGAAATCATCTCACAGAGTTGCAGCTTTCCCCTCAAGGAGTCTTTCACTAAGACAGTTCTTGTGGAATTGGCAAAGTGATATTTGGAAGCCCATAGAGGGCTATGGTGAAAAAGGAAATATCCTCAGATGAAATCTGGAAAGAAGCTTTCTGAGAAACTGCTTAGTGTTCTGTTAATTCATCTCACAGAGTCACATCTGTATTTCGTGAATCTCTTTGCTAGCCTTATTTCTGTGGAATCTGAGAACAGATATTTCGGATCCCTTTGAAGACTATAGGGCCAAAGGAAATATCCTCCCATAACAAAGAGAAAGAAGCTTTCTGAGAAAGTTCGTTGTGTTCTGTGAAATCATCTCACAGAGTTGCAGCTTTCCCCTCAAGGAGCCTTTCGCTAAGACAGTTCTGGTGGAATTGGCAAAGTGATATTTGGAAGTCCATAGAGGGCTATGGTGAAAAAGGAAATATCCTCAGATGAAATCTGGAAAGAAGCTTTCTGAGAAACTGCTTAGTGTTCTGTTAATTCATCTCACAGAGTTACATCTGTATTTCGTGGATCTCTTTGCTAGCCTTATTTCTGTGGAATCTGAGAACAGATATTTCGGATCCCTTTGAAGACCCTAGGGCCAAAGGAAATATCCTCCGATAACAAAGAGAAAGAAGCTTTCTGAGAAACTTCGTTGTGTTCTGTGAAATCATCTCACAGAGTTACAACTTTCTCCTCATGGAGCCTTTCACTAAGACAGTTCTTTTGGAATTGGCAAAGTGATATTTGGAAGCCCATAGAGGGCTATGGTGAAAAAGGAAATATCCTCAGAGGAAATCTGGAAAGAAGCTTTCTGAGAAACTGCTTAGTGTTCTGTTAATTCATCTCACAGAGTTACATCTGCATTTCGTGGATCTCTTTTTTAGCCTTATTTCTGTGGAATCTGAGAACAGATATTTCGGATCCCTTTGAAGACTATAGGGCCAAAGGAAATATCCTCCGATAACAAAGAGAAAGAAGCTTTCTGAGAAACTTCGTTGTGTTCTGTGAAATCATCTCACAGAGTTACAGCTTTCCCCTCAAGGAGCCTTTCGCTAAGACAGTTCATGTGGAATTGGCAAAGTGATATTTGGAAGCCCATAGAGGGCTATGGTGAAAAAGGAAATATCCTCTGATGAAATCTGGAAAGAAGCTTTCTGAGAAACTGCTTAGTGTTCTGTTAATTCATCTCACAGAGTTACATCTGTATTTCGTGAATCTCTTTGCTAGCCTTATTTCTGTGGATTCTGAGAACAGATATTTCGGATCCCTTTGAAGACTATAGGGCCAAAGGAAATATCCTCCGATAACAAAGAGAAAGAAGCTTTCTGAGAAACTTCTTGGTGTTCTGTGAAATCATCTCACATAGTTACAGCTTTCCCCTCAAGGAGCCTTTCGATAAGACAGTTCTTTTGGAATTGGCAAAGTGATATTTGGAAGCCCATAGAGGGCTATGGTGAAAAAGGAAATATCCTCAGTTGAAATCTGGAAAGAAGCTTTCTGAGAAACTGCTTAGTGTTCTGTTAATTCATCTCACAGAGTTACATCTGTATTTCGTGGATCTCTTTGCTAGCCTTATTTCTGTGGAATCTGAGAACAGATATTTCGGATCCCTTTGAAGACTATAGGGACAAAGGAAATATCCTCCGATAACAAATAGAAAGAAGCTTCCTGAGAAACTTCGTTGTGTCCTGTGAAATCATCTCACAGAGTTACAGCTTTCCCCTCACGGAGCCTTTTACTAAGACAGTTCTTTTGGAATTGGCAAAGTGATATTTGGAAGCCCATAGAGGGCTATGGTGAAAAAGGAAATATCCTCAGATTAAATCTGGAAAGAAGCTTTCTGAGAAACTGCTTAGTGTTCTGTTAATTCATCTCACAGAGTTACATCTGTATTTCGTGGATCTCTTTGCTAGCCTTATTTCTGTGGAATCTGAGAACAGATATTTCGGATCCCTTTGAAGACTATAGGGCCAAAGGAAATATCCTCCGATAACAAAGAGAAAGAAGCTTTCTGAGAAACTTCGTTGTGTTCTGTGAAATCATCTCACAGAGTTACAGCTTTCCCCTCACGGAGCCTTTCACTAAGACAGTTCTTGTGGAATTGGCAAAGTGATATTTGGAAGCCCATAGAGGGCTATGGTGAAAAAGGAAATATCCTCAGAGGAAATCTGGAAAGAAGCTTTCTGAGAAACTGCTTAGTGTTCTGTTACTTCATCTCTTAGAGTTACATCTGTATTTCGTGGATCTCTTTGCTAGCCTTATTTCTGTGGAATCTGAGAACAGATATTTCGGATCCCTTTGAAGACTATAGGGCCACAGGAAATATCCTCCGATAACAAAGAGAAAGAAGCTTTCTGAGAAACTTCGTTGTGTTCTGTGAAATCATCTCACAGAGTTACAGCTTTCCCCTCAAGGAGCCTTTCAAAAAGACAGTTCATGTGGAATTGGCAAAGTGATATTTGGAAGCCCATAGAGGGCTATGGTGAAAAAGGAAATATCCTCTGATGAAATCTGGAAAGAAGCTTTCTGAGAAACTGCTTAGTGTTCTGTAAATTCATCTCACAGAGTTACATCTGTATTTCGTGGATCTCTTTGCTAGCCTTATTTCTGTGGAATCTGAGAACAGATATTTCGGATCCCTTTGAAGACTATAGGGCCAAAGGAAATATCCTCCGATAACAAAGAGAAAGAAGCTTTCTGAGAAACTTCGTTGTGTTCTGTGAAATCATCTCACAGAGTTACAGCTTTCCCCTCAAGGAGCCTTTCGCTAAGACAGTTCTTGTGGAATTGGCAAAGTGATATTTGGAAGCCCATAGAGGGCTATGGTGAAAAAGGAAATATCCTCAGATGAAATCTGGAAAGAAGCTTTCTGAGAAACTGCTTAGTGTTCTGTTAATTCATCTCACAGAGTTACATCTGTATTTCGTGGATCTCTTTGCTAGCCTTATTTCTGTGGAATCTGAGAACAGATATTTCGGATCCCTTTGAAGACTATAGGGACAAAGGAAATATGCTCCGATAACAAAGAGAAAGAAGCTTTCTGAGAAACTTCTTTGTGTTCTGTGAAATCATCTCACAGAGTTGCAGCTTTCCCCTCAAGGAGTCTTTCACTAAGACAGTTCTTGTGGAATTGGCAAAGTGATATTTGGAAGCCCATAGAGGGCTATGGTGAAAAAGGAAATATCCTCAGATGAAATCTGGAAAGAAGCTTTCTGAGAAACTGCTTAGTGTTCTGTTAATTCATCTCACAGAGTCACATCTGTATTTCGTGAATCTCTTTGCTAGCCTTATTTCTGTGGAATCTGAGAACAGATATTTCGGATCCCTTTGAAGACTATAGGGCCAAAGGAAATATCCTCCCATAACAAAGAGAAAGAAGCTTTCTGAGAAAGTTCGTTGTGTTCTGTGAAATCATCTCACAGAGTTGCAGCTTTCCCCTCAAGGAGCCTTTCGCTAAGACAGTTCTGGTGGAATTGGCAAAGTGATATTTGGAAGTCCATAGAGGGCTATGGTGAAAAAGGAAATATCCTCAGATGAAATCTGGAAAGAAGCTTTCTGAGAAACTGCTTAGTGTTCTGTTAATTCATCTCACAGAGTTACATCTGTATTTCGTGGATCTCTTTGCTAGCCTTATTTCTGTGGAATCTGAGAACAGATATTTCGGATCCCTTTGAAGACCCTAGGGCCAAAGGAAATATCCTCCGATAACAAAGAGAAAGAAGCTTTCTGAGAAACTTCGTTGTGTTCTGTGAAATCATCTCACAGAGTTACAGCTTTCCCCTCAAGGAGCCTTTCGCTAAGACAGTTCTTGTGGAATTGGCAAAGTGATATTTGGAAGCCCATAGAGGGCTATGGTGAAAAAGGAAATATCCTCAGATGAAATCTGGAAAGAAGCTTTCTGAGAAACTGCTTAGTGTTCTGTTAATTCATCTCACAGAGTTACATCTGTATTTCGTGGATCTCTTTGCTAGCCTTATTTCTGTGGAATCTGAGAACAGATATTTCGGATCCCTTTGAAGACTATAGGGCCAAAGGAAATATGCTCCGATAACAAAGAGAAAGAAGCTTTCTGAGAAACTTCTTTGTGTTCTGTGAAATCATCTCACAGAGTTGCAGCTTTCCCCTCAAAGAGTCTTTCACTAAGACAGTTCTTGTGGAATTGGCAAAGTGATATTTGGAAGCCCATAGAGGGCTATGGTGAAAAAGGAAATATCCTCAGATGAAATCTGGAAAGAACCTTTCTGAGAAACTGCTTAGTGTTCTGTTAATTCATCTCACAGAGTCACATCTGTATTTCGTGAATCTCTTTGCTAGCCTTATTTCTGTGGAATCTGAGAACAGATATTTCGGATCCCTTTGAAGACTATAGGGCCAAAGGAAATATCCTCCCATAACAAAGAGAAAGAGCTTTCTGAGAAACTTCGTTGTGTTCTGTGAAATCATCTCACAGAGTTGCAGCTTTCCCCTCAAGGAGCCTTTCGCTAAGACAGTTCTGGTGGAATTGGCAAAGTGATATTTGGAAGTCCATAGAGGGCTAGGGTGAAAAAGGAAATATCCTCAGATGAAATCTGGAAAGAAGCTTTCTGAGAAACTACTTAGTGTTCTGTTAATTCATCTCACAGAGTTACATCTGTATTTCGTGGATCTCTTTGCTAGGCTTATTTCTGTGGAATCTGAGAACAGATATTTCGGATCCCTTTGAAGACTATAGGGCCACAGGAAATATACTCCGATAACAAAGAGAAAGAAGCTTTCTGAGAAACTTCGTTGTGTTCTGTGAAATCATCTCACAGAGTTACAGCTTTCCCCTCAAGGAGCCTTTCAAAAAGACAGTTCATGTGGAATTGGCAAAGTGATATTTGGAAGCCCATAGAGGGCTATGGTGAAAAAGGAAATATCCTCAGATGAAATCTGGAAAGAAGCTTTCTGAGAAAGTGCTTAGTGTTCTGTTAATTCATCTCACAGAGTTACATCTGTATTTCGTGGATCTCTTTGCTAGCCTTATTTCTGTGGATTATGAGAACAGATATTTCGGATCCCTTTGAAGACTATAGGTCCAAAGGAAATATCCTCCGATAACAAAGAGAAAGAAGCTTTCTGAGAAACTTCGTTGTGTTCTGTGAAATCATCTCACAGAGTTACAGCTTTCCCCTCAAGGAGCCTTTCGCTAAGACAGTTCTTGTGGAATTGGCAAAGTGATATTTGGAAGCCCATAGAGCGCTATGGTGAAAAAGGAAATATCCTCAGAGGAAATCTGGAAAGAAGCTTTCTGAGAAACTGCTTAGTGTTCTGTTAATTCATCTCACAGAGTTACATCTGTATTTCGTGGATCTCTTTGCTAGCGTTATTTCTGTGGATTATGAGAACAGATATTTCGGATCCCTTTGAAGACTATAGGGCCAAAGGAAATATCCTCCGATAACAAAGAGAAAGAAGCTTTCTGAGAAACTTCGTTGTGTTCTGTGAAATCATCTCACAGAGTTACAGCTTTCCCCTCAAGGAGCCTTTCGCTAAGACAGTTCTTGTGGAATTGGCAAAGTGATATTTGGAAGCCCATAGAGGGCTATGGTGAAAAAGGAAATATCCTCAGATGAAATCTGGAAAGAAGCTTTCTGAGAAACTGCTTAGTGTTCTGTTAATTCATCTCACAGAGTTACATCTGTATTTCGTGGATCTCTTTGCTAGCCTTATTTCTGTGGAATCTGAGAACAGATATTTCGGATCCCTTTGAAGACTATAGGGCCAAAGGAAATATCCTCCGATAACAAAGAGAAAGAAGCTTTCTGAAAAACTTCGTTGTGTTCTGTGAAATCATCTCACAGAGTTACAGCTTTCCCCTTACGGAGCCTTTCACTAAGACAGTTCTTTTGGAATTGCCAAAGTGATATTTGGAAGCCCATAGAGGGCTATGGTGAAAAAGGAAATATCCTCAGAGGAAATCTGGAAAGAAGCTTTCTGAGAAACTGCTTAGTGTTCTGTTAATTCATCTCACAGTGTTACATCTGTATTTCGTGGATCTCTTTGCTAGCCTTATTTCTGTGGAATCTGAGAACAGATATTTCGGATCCCTTTGAAGACTATAGGGCCAAAGGAAATATCCTCCGATAACAAAGAGAAAGAAGCTTTCTGAGAAACTTCTTTGTGTTCTGTGAAATCATCTCACAGAGTTGCAGCTTTCCCCTCAAGGAGCCTTTCGCTAAGACAGTTCTTGTGGAATTGGCAAAGTGATATTTGGAAGCCCATAGAGGGCTATGGTGAAAAAGGAAATATCCTCAGATGAAATCTGGAAAGAAGCTTTCTGAGAAACTGCTTAGTGTTCTGTTAATTCATCTCACAGAGTCACATCTGTATTTCGTGAATCTCTTTGCTAGCCTTATTTCTGTGGAATCTGAGAACAGATATTTCGGATCCCTTTGAAGACTATAGGGCCAAAGGAAATATCCTCCGATAACAAAGAGAAAGAAGCTTTCTGAGAAACTTCGTTGTGTTCTGTGAAATCATCTCACAGAGTTACAGCTTTCCCCTCAAGGAGCCTTTCGCTAAGACAGTTCTTGTGGAATTGGCAAAGTGATATTTGGAAGCCCATAGAGGGCTATGTTGAAAAAGGAAATATCCTCAGATGAAATCTGGAAAGAAGCTTTCTGAGAAACTGCTTAGTGTTCTGTTAATTCATCTCACAGAGTGACATCTGTATTTCGTGGATCTCTTTGCTAGGCTTATTTCTGTGGAATCTGAGAACAGATATTTCGGATCCCTTTGAACACTACAGGGCCAAAGGAAATAACCTCCGAAAACAAAGAGAAAGAAGCTTTCAGAGAAACTTCGTTGTGTTCTGTGAAATCATCTCACAGAGTTACAGCTTTCCCCTCAAGGAGCCTTTCGCTAAGACAGTTCATGTGGAATTGGCAAAGTGATATTTGGAAGCCCATAGAGGTCTAGGTGAAAAAGGAAATATCCTCAAATGAAATCTGGAAAGAAGCTTTCTGTGAAACTGCTTAGTGTTCTGTTAATTCATCTCACAGAGTTACATCTGTATTTCGTGGATCTCTTTGCTAGCCTTATTTCTGTGGAATCTGAGAACAGATATTTCGGATCCCTTTGAAGACTATAGGGCCAAAGGAAATATCCTCCAATAACAAAGAGAAAGAAGCTTTGTGAGAAACTTCGTTGTGTTCTGTGAAATCATCTCACAGTGTTACAGCTTTCCCCTCACGGAGACTTTCACTAAGACAGTTCTTTTGGAATTGGCAAAGTGATATTTGGAAGCCCATACAGGGCTATGGTGAAAAAGGAAATATCCTCAGAGGAAATCTGGAAAGAAGCTTTCTGAGAAACTGCTTAGTGTTCTGTTAATTCATCTCACAGAGTTACATCTGTATTTCGTGGATCTCTTTGCTAGCCTTATTTCTGTGGAATCTGAGAACAGATATTTCGGATCCCTTTGAAGACTATAGGGACATAGGAAATATGCTCCGATAACAAAGAGAAAGAAGCTTTCTGAGAAACTTCGTTGTGTTCTGTGAAATCATCTCACAGAGTTGCAGCTTTCCCCTCAAGGAGCCTTTCGCTAAGACAGTTCTGGTGGAATTGGCAAAGTGATATTTGGAAGTCCATAGAGGGCTAGGGTGAAAAAGGAAATATCCTCAGATGAAATCTGGAAAGAAGCTTTCTGAGAAACTACTTAGTGTTCTGTTAATTCATCTCACAGAGTTACATCTGTATTTCGTGGATCTCTTTGCTAGCCTTATTTCTGTGGAATCTGAGAACAGATATTTCGGATCCCTTTGAAGACTATAGGTCCAAAGGAAATATCCTCCGATAACAAAGAGAAAGAAGCTTTCCGAGAAACTTCGTTGTGTTCTGTGAAATCATCTCACAGAGTTACAGCTTTCCCCTCAAGGAGCCTTTCGCTAAGACAGTTCTTGTGGAATTGGCAAAGTGATATTTGGAAGCCCATAGAGGGCTATGGTGAAAAAGGAAATATCCTCAGATGAAATCTGGAAAGAAGCTTTCTGAGAAACTGCTTAGTGTTCTGTTAATTCATCTCACAGAGTTACATCTGTATTTCGTGGATCTCTTTGCTAGCCTTATTTCTGTGGAATCTGAGAACAGATATTTCGGATCCCTTTGAAGACTATAGGGCCAAAGGAAATATGCTCCGATAACAAAGAGAAAGAAGCTTTCTGAGAAACTTCTTTGTGTTCTGTGAAATCATCTCACAGAGTTGCAGCTTTCCCCTCAAGGAGTCTTTCACTAAGACAGTTCTTGTGGAATTGGCAAAGTGATATTTGGAAGCCCATAGAGGGCTATGGTGAAAAAGGAAATATCCTCAGATGAAATCTGGAAAGAAGCTTTCTGAGAAACTGCTTAGTGTTCTGTTAATTCATCTCACAGAGTCACATCTGTATTTCGTGAATCTCTTTGCTAGCCTTATTTCTGTGGAATCTGAGAACAGATATTTCGGATCCCTTTGAAGACTATAGGGCCAAAGGAAATATAATCCCATAACAAAGAGAAAGAAGCTTTCTGAGAAACTTCGTTGTGTTCTGTGAAATCATCTCACAGAGTTGCAGCTTTCCCCTCAAGGAGCCTTTCGCTAAGACAGTTCTGGTGGAATTGGCAAAGTGATATTTGGAAGTCCATAGAGGGCTAGGGTGAAAAAGGAAATATCCTCAGATGAAATCTGGAAAGAAGCTTTCTGAGAAACTACTTAGTGTTTTGTTAATTCATCTCACAGAGTTACATCTGTATTTCGTGGATCTCTTTGCTAGCCTTATTTCTGTGGAATCTGAGAACAGATATTTCGGATCCCTTTGAAGACTATAGGGCCAAAGGAAATATCCTCCGATAACAAAGAGAAAGAAGCTTTCTGAGAAACTTCGTTGTGTTCTGTGAAATCATCTCACAGAATTACAGCTTTCCCCTCAAGGAGCCTTTCACTAAGACAGTTCATGTGGAATTGGCAAAGTGATATTTGGAAGCCCATAGAGGGCTATGGTGAAAAAGGAAATATCCTCAGATGAAATCTGGAAAGAAGCTTTCTGAGAAACTGCTTAGTGTTCTGTTAATTCATCTCACAGAGTTACATCTGTATTTCGTGGATCTCTTTGCTAGCCTTATTTCTGTGGAATCTGAGAACAGATATTTCGGATCCCTTTGAAGACCCTAGGGCCAAAGGAAATATCCTCCGATAACAAAGAGAAAGAAGCTTTCTGAGAAACTTCGTTGTGTTCTGTGAAATCATCTCACAGAGTTACAGCTTTCCCCTCAAGGAGCCTTTCGCTAAGACAGTTCTTGTGGAATTGGCAAAGTGATATTTGGAAGTCCATAGAGGGCTAGGGTGAAAAAGGAAATATCCTCAGATGAAATCTGGAAAGAAGCTTTCTGAGAAACTACTTAGTGTTCTGTTAATTCATCTCACGGAGTTACATCTGTATTTCGTTGATCTCTTTGCTAGCCTTATTTCTGTGGAATCTGAGAACAGATATTTCGGATCCCTTTGAAGACTATAGGGCCACAGGAAATATACTCCGATAACAAAGAGAAAGAAGCTTTCTGAGAAACTTCGTTGTGTTCTGTGAAATCATCTCACAGAGTTACAGCTTTCCCCTCAAGGAGCCTTTCAAAAAGACAATTCATGTGGAATTGGCAAAGTGATATTTGGAAGCCCATAGAGGGCTATGGTGAAAAAGGAAATATCCTCAGATGAAATCTGGAAAGAAGCTTTCTGAGAAACTGCTTAGTGTTCTGTTAATTCATCTCACAGAGTTACATCTGTATTTCGTGGATCTCTTTGCTAGCCTTATTTCTGTGGATTATGAGAACAGATATTTCGGATCCCTTTGAAGACTATAGGGCCAAAGGAAATATCCTCCGATAACAAAGAGAAAGAAGCTTTCTGAGAAACTTCGTTGTGTTCTGTGAAATCATCTCACAGAGTTACAGCTTTCCCCTCAAGGAGCCTTTCGCTAAGACAGTTCTTGTGGAATTGGCAAAGTGATATTTGGAAGCCCATAGAGGGCTATGGTGAAAAAGGAAATATCCTCAGAGGAAATCTGGAAAGAAGCTTTCTGAGAAACTGCTTAGTGTTCTGTTAATTCATCTCACAGAGTTACATCTGTATTTCGTGGATCTCTTTGCTAGCCTTATTTCTGTGGAATCTGAGAACAGATATTTCGGATCCCTTTGAAGACTATAGGGCCAAAGGAAATATCCTCCGATAACAAAGAGAAAGAAGCTTTCTGAAAAACTTCGTTGTGTTCTGTGAAATCATCTCACAGAGTTACAGCTTTCCCCTTACGGAGCCTTTCACTAAGAGAGTTCTTTGGAATTGGCAAAGTGATATTTCGAAGCCCATAGAGGGCTATGGTGAAAAAGGAAATATCCTCAGATGAAATCTGGAAAGAAGCTTTCTGAGAAACTGCTTAGTGTTCTGTTAATTCATCTCACAGAGTTACATCTGTATTTCGTGGATCTCTTTGCTAGCCTTATTTCTGTGGAATCTGAGAACAGATATTTCGGATCCCTTTGAACACTATAGGGCCAAAGGAAATATCCTCCGATAACAAAGAGAAAGAAGCTTTCTGAGAAACTTCTTTGTGTTCTGTGAAATCATCTCACAGAGTTGCAGCTTTCCCCTCAAGGAGTCTTTCGCTAAGACAGTTCTTGTGGAATTGGCAAAGTGATATTTGGAAGCCCGTAGAGGGCTATGGTGAAAAAGGAAATATCCTCAGATGAAATCTGGAAAGAAGCTTTCTGAGAAACTGCTTAGTGTTCTGTTAATTCATCTCACAGAGTTACATCTGTATTTCGTGGATCTCTTTGCTCTCCTTATTTCTGTTGAATCTGAAAACAGATATTTCAGATCCCTTTGAAGACTATAGGGCCAAAGGAAATATCCTCCGATAACAAAGAGAAAGAAGCTTTCTGAGAAACTTCGTTGTGTTCTGTGAAATCATCTCACAGAGTTACAGCTTTCCCCTCAAGGAGCCTTTCGCTAAGACAGTCCTTGTGGAATTGGCAAAGTGATATTTGGAAGTCGATAGAGGGCTAGGGTGAAAAAGGAAATATCCTCAGATGAAATCTGGAAAGAAGCTTTCTGAGAAACTACTTAGTGTTCTGTTAATTCATCTCACAGAGTTACATCTGTATTTCGTGGATCTCTTTGCTAGCCTTATTTCTGTGGAATCTGAGAACAGATATTTCGGATCCCTTTGGAGACTATAGGGCCAAAGGAAATATCCTCCGATAACAAAGAGAAAGAAGGTTTCTGAGACTCTTCGTTGTGTTCTGTGAAATCATCTCACAGAGTAACAGCTTTCCCCTCAAGGAGCCTTTCACTAAGACAGTTCATGTGGAATTGGCAAAGTGATATTTGGAAGCCCATAGAGGGCTATGGTGAAAAAGGAAATATCCTCAGATGAAATCTGGAAAGAAGCTTTCTGAGAAACTGCTTAGTGTTCTGTTAATTCATCTCACAGAGTTACATCTGTATTTCGTGGATCTCTTTGCTAGCCTTATTTCTGTGGATTATGAGAACAGATATTTCGGATCCCTTTGAAGACTATAGGGCCAAAGGAAATATCCTCCGATAAAAAAGAGAAAGAAGCTTTCTGAGAAACTTCGTTGTGTTCTGTGAAATCATCTCACAGAGTTACAGCTTTCCCCTCAAGGAGCCTTTCGCTAAGACAGTTCTTGTGGAATTGGCAAAGTGATATTTGGAAGCCCATAGAGGGCTATGGTGAAAAAGGAAAGATCCTCAGAGGAAATCTGGAAAGAAGCTTTCTGAGAAACTGCTTAGTGTTCTGTTAATTCATCTCACAGAGTTACATCTGTATTTCGTGGATCTCTTTGCTAGCCTTATTTCTGTGGATTATGAGAACAGATATTTCGGATCCCTTTGAAGACTATAGGGCCAAAGGAAATATCCTCCGATAACAAAGAGAAAGAAGCTTTCTGAGAAACTTCGTTGTGTTCTGTGAAATCATCTCACAGAGTTACAGCTTTCCCCTCAAGGAGCCTTTCGCTAAGACAGTTCTTGTGGAATTGGCAAAGTGATATTTGGAAGCCCATAGAGGGCTATGGTGAAAAAGGAAATATCCTCAGAGGAAATCTGGAAAGAAGCTTTCTGAGAAACTGCTTAGTGTTCTGTTAATTCATCTCACAGAGTTACATCTGTATTTCGTGGATCTCTTTGCTAGCCTTATTTCTGTGGAATCTGAGAACAGATATTTCGGATCCCTTTGAAGACTATAGGGCCAAAGGAAATATCCTCCGATAACAAAGAGAAAGAAGCTTTCTGAAAAACTTCGTTGTGTTCTGTGAAATCATCTCACAGAGTTACAGCTTTCCCCTTACGGAGCCTTTCACTAAGACAGTTCTTTTGGAATTGGCAAAGTGATATTTGGAAGCCCATAGAGGGCTATGGTGAAAAAGGAAATATCCTCAGAGGAAATCTGGAAAGAAGCTTTCTGAGAAACTGCTTAGTGTTCTGTTAATTCATCTCACAGTGTTACATCTGTATTTCGTGGATCTCTTTGCTAGCCTTATTTCTGTGGAATCTGAGAACAGATATTTCGGATCCCTTTGAACACTATAGGGCCAAAGGAAATATCCTCCGATAACAAAGAGAAAGAAGCTTTCTGAGAAACTTCGTTGTGTTCTGTGAAATCATCTCACAGAGTTACAGCTTTCCCCTCAAGGAGCCTTTCGCTAAGACAGTTCATGTGGAATTGGCAAAGGGATATTTGGAAGCCCATAGAGGTCTAGGTGAAAAAGGAAATATCCTCAAATGAAATCTGGAAAGAAGCTTTCTGAGAAACTGCTTAGTGTTCTGTTAATTCATCTCACAGAGTTACATCTGTATTTCGTGGATCTCTTTGCTAGCCTTATTTCTGTGGAATCTGAGAACAGATATTTCGGATCCGTTTGAAGACTATAGGGCCACAGGAAATATCCTCCGATAACAAAGAGAAAGAAGCTTTCTGAGAAACTTCGTTGTGTTCTGTGAAATCATCTCACAGAGTTACAGCTTTCCCCTCAAGGAGCCTTTCAAAAAGACAGTTCATGTGGAATTGGCAAAGTGATATTTGGAAGCCCATAGAGGGCTATGGTGAAAAAGGAAATATCCTCTGATGAAATCTGGAAAGAAGCTTTCTGAGAAACTGCTTAGTGTTCTGTAAATTCATCTCACAGAGTTACATCTGTATTTCGTGGATCTCTTTGCTAGCCTTATTACTGTGGATTATGAGAACAGATATTTCGGATCCCTTTGAAGACTATAGGACCAAAGGAAATATCCTCCGATAACAAAGAGAAAGAAGCTTTCTGAGAAACTTCGTTGTGTTCTGTGAAATCATCTCACAGAGTTACAGCTTTCCCCTCAAGGACCCTTTCGCTAAGACAGTTCTTGTGGAATTGGCAAAGTGATATTTGGAAGCCCATAGAGGGCTATGGTGAAAAAGGAAATATCCTCAGATGAAATCTGGAAAGAAGCTTTCTGAGAAACTGCTTAGTGTTCTGTTAATTCATCTCACAGAGTTACATCTGTATTTCGTGGATCTCTTTGCTAGCCTTATTTCTGTGGAATCTGAGAACAGATATTTCGGATCCCTTTGAAGACTATAGGGCCAAAGGAAATATGCTCCGATAACAAAGAGAAAGAAGCTTTCTGAGAAACTTCTTTGTGTTCTGTGAAATCATCTCACAGAGTTGCAGCTTTCCCCTCAAGGAGTCTTTCGCTAAGACAGTTCTGGTGGAATTGGCAAAGTGATATTTGGAAGTCCATAGAGGGCTAGGGTGAAAAAGGAAATATCCTCAGATGAAATCTGGAAAGAAGCTTTCTGAGAAACTACTTAGTGTTCTGTTAATTCATCTCACAGAGTTACATCTGTATTTCGTGGATCTCTTTGCTAGCCTTATTTCTGTGGAATCTGAGAACAGATATTTCGGATCCCTTTGAAGACTATAGGGCCAAAGGAAATATCCTCCGATAACAAAGAGAAAGAAGCTTTCTGAGAAACTTCGTTGTGTTCTGTGAAATCATCTCACAGAATTACAGCTTTCCCCTCATGGAGCCTTTCACTAAGACAGTTCATGTGGAATTGGCAAAGTGATATTTGGAAGCCCATAGAGGGCTATGGTGAAAAAGGAAATATCCTCAGATGAAATCTGGAAAGAAGCTTTCTGAGAAACTGCTTAGTGTTCTGTTAATTCATCTCACAGAGTTACATCTGTATTTCGTGGATCTCTTTGCTAGCCTTATTTCTGTGGAATCTGAGAACAGATATTTCGGATCCCTTTGAAGACCCTAGGGCCAAAGGAAATATCCTCCGATAACAAAGAGAAAGAAGCTTTCTGAGAAACTTCGTTGTGTTCTGTGAAATCATCTCACAGAGTTACAGCTTTCCCCTCAAGGAGCCTTTCGCTAAGACAGTTCTTGTGGAATTGGCAAAGTGATATTTGGAAGCCCATAGAGGGCTATGGTGAAAAAGGAAATATCCTCAGATGAAATCTGGAAAGAAGCTTTCTGAGAAACTGCTTAGTGTTCTGTTAATTCATCTCACAGAGTTACATCTGTATTTCGTGGATCTCTTTGCTAGCCTTATTTCTGTGGAATCTGAGAAGAGATATTTCGGATCCCTTTGAAGACTATAGGGCCAAAGGAAATATGCTCCGATAACAAAGAGAAAGAAGCTTTCTGAGAAACTTCTTTGTGTTCTGTGAAATCATCTCACAGAGTTGCAGCTTTCCCCTCAAGGAGTCTTTCACTAAGACAGTTCTTGTGGAATTGGCAAAGTGATATTTGGAAGCCCATAGAGGGCTATGGTGAAAAAGGAAATATCCTCAGATGAAATCTGGAAAGAAGCTTTCTGAGAAACTGCTTAGTGTTCTGTTAATTCATCTCACAGAGTTACATCTGTATTTCGTGGATCTCTTTGCTAGCCTTATTTCTGTGGATTATGAGAACAGATATTTCGGATCCCTTTGAAGACTATAGGGCCAAAGGAAATATCCTCCGATAAAAAAGAGAAAGAAGCTTTCTGAGAAACTTCGTTGTGTTCTGTGAAATCATCTCACAGAATTACAGCTTTCCCCTCAAGGAGCCTTTCACTAAGACAGTTCATGTGGAATTGGCAAAGTGATATTTGGAAGCCCATAGAGGGCTACGGTGAAAAAGGAAATATCCTCAGAGGAAATCTGGAAAGAAGCTTTCTGAGAAACTGCTTAGTGTTCTGTTAATTCATCTCACAGAGTTACATCTGTATTTCGTGGATCTCTTTGCTAGCCTTATTTCTGTGGAATCTGAGAACAGATATTTCGGATCCCTTTGAAGACCCTAGGGCCAAAGGAAATATCCTCCGATAACAAAGAGAAAGAAGCTTTCTGAGAAACTTCGTTGTGTTCTGTGAAATCATCTCACAGAGTTACAGCTTTCCCCTCAAGGAGCCTTTCGCTAAGACAGTTCTTGTGGAATTGGCAAAGTGATATTTGGAAGTCCATAGAGGGCTATGGTGAAAAAGGAAATATCCTCAGATGAAATCTGGAAAGAAGCTTTCTGAGAAACTGCTTAGTGTTCTGTTAATTCATCTCACAGAGTCACATCTGTATTTCGTGAATCTCTTTGCTAGCCTTATTTCTGTGGAATCTGAGAACAGATATTTCGGATCCCTTTGAAGACTATAGGGCCAAAGGAAATATCCTCCGGTAACAAAGAGAAAGAAGCTTTCTGAGAAACTTCGTTGTGTTCTGTGAAATCATCTCACAGAGTTACAGCTTTCCCCTCAAGGAGCCTTTCGCTAAGACAGTTCTTGTGGAATTGGCAAAGTGATATTTGGAAGCCCATAGAGGGCTATGGTGAAAAAGGAAATATCCTCAGATGAAATCTGGAAAGAAGCTTTCAGAGAAACTGCTTAGTGTTCTGTTAATTCATCTCACAGAGTGACATCTGTATTTCGTGGATCTCTTTGCTAGGCTTATTTCTGTGGAATCTGAGAACAGATATTTCGGATCCCTTTGAACACTACAGGGCCAAAGGAAATATCCTCCGAAAACAAAGAGAAAGAAGCTTTCAGAGAAACTTCGTTGTGTTCTGTGAAATCATCTCACAGAGTTACAGCTTTCCCCTCAAGGAGCCTTTCGCTAAGACAGTTCATGTGGAATTGGCAAAGTGATATTTGGAAGCCCATAGAGGTCTAGGTGAAAAAGGAAATATCCTCAAATGAAATCTGGAAAGAAGCTTTCTGAGAAACTGCTTAGTGTTCTGTTAATTCATCTCACAGAGTTACATCTGTATTTCGTGGATCTCTTTGCTAGCCTTATTTCTGTGGAATCTGAGAACAGATATTTCGGATCCCTTTGAAGACTATAGGGCCAAAGGAAATATCCTCCGATAACAAAGAGAAAGAAGCTTTCTGAGAAACTTCGTTGTGTTCTGTGAAATCATCTCACAGAGTTACAGCTTTCCCCTCAAGGAGCCTTTCGCTAAGACAGTTCTTGTGGAATTGGCAAAGTGATATTTGGAAGCCCATAGAGGGCTATGGTGAAAAAGGAAATATCCTCAGATGAAATCTGGAAAGAAGCTTTCTGAGAAACTGCTTAGTGTTCTGTTAATTCATCTCACAGAGTTACATCTGTATTTCGTGGATCTCTTTGCTAGCCTTATTTCTGTGGATTATGAGAACAGATATTTCGGATCCCTTTGAAGACTATAGGGCCAAAGGAAATATCCTCCGATAACAAAGAGAAAGAAGCTTTCTGAGAAACTTCGTTGTGTTCTGTGAAATCATCTCACAGAGTTACAGCTTTCCCCTCAAGGAGCCTTTCGCTAAGACAGTTCTTGTGGAATTGGCAAAGTGATATTTGGAAGCCCATAGAGGGCTATGGTGAAAAAGGAAATATCCTCAGAGGAAATCTGGAAAGAAGCTTTCTGAGAAACTGCTTAGTGTTCTGTTAATTCATCTCACAGAGTTACATCTGTATTTCGTGGATCTCTTTGCTAGCCTTATTTCTGTGGAATCTGAAAACAGATATTTCGGATCCCTTCGAAGACTATAGGGCCAAAGGAAATATCCTCCGATAACAAAGAGAAAGAAGCTTTCTGAAAAACTTCGTTGTGTTCTGTGAAATCATCTCACAGAGTTACAGCTTTCTCCTTACGGAGCCTTTCACTAAGACAGTTCTTTTGGAATTGGCAAAGTGATATTTGGAAGCCCATAGAGGGCTATGTTGAAAAAGGAAATATCCTCAGAGGAAATCTGGAAAGAAGCTTTCTGAGAAACTGCTTAGTGTTCTGTTAATTCATCTCACAGAGTTACATCTGTATTTCGTGGATCTCTTTGCTAGCCTTATTTCTGTGGAATCTGAGAACAGATATTTCGGATCCCTTTGAACACTATAAGGCCAAAGGAAATATCCTCCGATAACAAAGAGAAAGAAGCTTTCTGAGAAACTTCTTTGTGTTCTGTGAAATCATCTCACAGAGTTGCAGCTTTCCCCTCAAGGAGCCTTTCGCTAAGACAGTTCTGGTGGAATTGGCAAAGTGATATTTGGAAGTCCATAGAGGGCTATGGTGAAAAAGGAAATATCCTCAGATGAAATCTGGAAAGAAGCTTTCTGAGAAACTGCTTAGTGTTCTGTTAATTCATCTCACAGAGTCACATCTGTATTTCGTGAATCTCTTTGCTAGCCTTATTTCTGTGGAATCTGAGAACAGATATTTCGGATCCCTTTGAAGGCTATAGGGCCAAAGGAAATATCCTCCGGTAACAAAGAGAAAGAAGCTTTCTGAGAAACTTCGTTGTGTTCTGTGAAATCATCTCACAGAGTTACAGCTTTCCCCTCAAGGAGCCTTTCGCTAAGACAGTTCTTGTGGAATTGGCAAAGTGATATTTGGAAGCCCATAGAGGGCTATGGTGAAAAAGGAAATATCCTCAGATGAAATCTGGAAAGAAGCTTTCTGAGAAACTGCTTAGTGTTCTGTTAATTCATCTCACAGAGTGACATCTGTATTTCGTGGATCTCTTTGCTAGGCTTATTTCTGTGGAATCTGAGAACAGATATTTCGGATCCCTTTGAACACTACAGGGCCAAAGGAAATATCCTCCGAAAACAAAGAGAAAGAAGCTTTCAGAGAAACTTCGTTGTGTTCTGTGAAATCATCTCACAGAGTTACAGCTTTCCCCTCAAGGAGCCTTTCGCTAAGACAGTTCATGTGGAATTGGCAAAGTGATATTTGGAAGCCCATAGAGGTCTAGGTGAAAAAGGAAATATCCTCAAATGAAATCTGGAAAGAAGCTTTCTGAGAAACTGCTTAGTGTTCTTTTAATTCATCTCACAGAGTTACATCTGTATTTCGTGGATCTCTTTGCTAGCCTTATTTCTGTGGAATCTGAGAACAGATATTTCGGATCCCTTTGAAGACTATAGGGCCAAAGGAAATATCCTCCGATAACAAAGAGAAAGAAGCTTTCTGAGAAACTTCGTTGTGTTCTGTGAAATCATCTCACAGAGTTACAGCTTTCCCCTCAAGGAGCCTTTCGCTAAGACAGTTCTTGTGGAATTGGCAAAGTGATATTTGGAAGCCCATAGAGGGCTATGGTGAAAAAGGAAATATCCTCAGATGAAATCTGGAAAGAAGCTTTCTGAGAAACTGCTTAGTGTTCTGTTCATTCATCTCACAGAGTTACTTCTGTATTTCGTGGATATCCTTGCTAGCCTTATTTCTGTGGAATCTGAGAACAGATATTTCGGATCCCTTTGAAGACTATAGCGCCAAAGGAAATATCCTCCAATAACAAACAGAAAGACTCTTTCTGAGAAACTTCATTGTGTTCTGTGAAATCATCTCTCAGAGTTACAGCTGTTCCCTCAAGGAGCCTTTCGCTAAGACAGTTATTGTGGATTTGGCAAAGTGATATTTGTAAGCCCATAGAGGGCTACGGTGAAAAAGGAAATATGCTGAGATGAAAACTGGAAAGAAGCTTTCTGAAAAACTGCTTAGTGTTCTGTTAATTCATCTCACAGAGTTACATCTGTATTTCGTGGATGTCTTTGCTAGCCTTATTTCTGTGGAATCTGAGAACAGATATTTCGGATCCCTATGAAGACTATAGGGGCAAAGGAAATATCCTCCGATAACAAAGAGAAAGAAGCTTTCTGAGAAACTGCTTTGTGTTCTGTGAAGTCATCTCACAGAGTTACAGCTTTCCCCTCAAGAAGCCTTTCGCTAAGACAGTTCTTGTGGAATCTGGAAAGAAGCTTTCTGAGAAACTGCTTAGTGTTCTGTTAATTCATCTCACAGAGTTACATCTGTATTTCGTGGATCTCTTTGCTAGCCTTATTTCTGTGTAATCTTAGAACAGATATTTCGGATCCCTTTGAAGACTATAGGGCCAAAGGAAATATCCTGCAATAACAAAGAGAAAGAAGCTTTGTGAGAAACTTCGTTGTGTTCTGTGAAATCATCTCACAGTGTTACAGCTTTCCCCTCACGGAGACTTTCAATAAGACAGTTCTTTTGGAATTGGCAAAGTGATATTTGGAAGCCCATACAGGGCTATGGTGAAAAAGGAAATATCCTCAGAGGAAATCTGGAAAGAAGCTTTCTGAGAAACTGCTTAGTGTTCTGTTAATTCATCTCACAGAGTTACATCTGTATTTCGTGGATCTCTTTGCTAGCCTTATTTCTGAGAATCTGAGAACAGATATTTCGTATCCCTTTGAAGACTATAGGGCCAAAGGAAATATCCTCCGATAACAAAGAGAAAGAAGCTTTCTGAGAAACTTCGATGTGTTCTGTGAAATCATCTCACAGAGTTACAGCTTTCCCCTCAAGGAGCCTTTCACTAAGACAGTTCATGTGGAATTGGCAAAGTGATATTTGGAAGCCCATAGAGGGCTATGGTGAAAAAGGAAATATCCTCAGATGAAATCTGGAAAGAAGCTTTCTGAGAAACTGCTTAGTGTTCTGTTAATTCATCTCACAGAGTTACATCTGTATTTCGTGGATCTCTTTGCTAGCCTTATTTCTGTGGAATCTGAGAAGAGATATTTCGGATCCCTTTGAAGACTATAGGGCCAAAGGAAATATGCTCCGATAACAAAGAGAAAGAAGCTTTCTGAGAAACTTCTTTGTGTTCTGTGAAATCATCTCACAGAGTTGCAGCTTTCCCCTCAAGGAGCCTTTCGCTAAGACAGTTCTTGTGGAATTGGCAAAGTGATATTTGGAAGCCCATAGAGGGCTATGGTGAAAAAGGAAATATCCTCAGATGAAATCTGGAAAGAAGCTTTCTGAGAAACTGCTTAGTGTTCTGTTAATTCATCTCACAGAGTTACATCTGTATTTCGTGGATCTCTTTGCTAGCCTTATTTCTGTGGATTATGAGAACAGATATTTCGGATCCCTTTGAAGACTATAGGGCCAAAGGAAATATCCTCCGATAAAAAAGAGAAAGAAGCTTTCTGAGAAACTTCGTTGTGTTCTGTGAAATCATCTCACAGAATTACAGCTTTCCCCTCAAGGAGCCTTTCACTAAGACAGTTCATGTGGAATTGGCAAAGTGATATTTGGAAGCCCATAGAGGGCTATGGTGAAAAAGGAAATATCCTCAGAGGAAATCTGGAAAGAAGCTTTCTGAGAAACTGCTTAGTGTTCTGTTAATTCATCTCACAGAGTTACATCTGTATTTCGTGGATCTCTTTGCTAGCCTTATTTCTGTGGAATCTGAGAACAGATATTTCGGATCCCTTTGAAGACCCTAGGGCCAAAGGAAATATCCTCCGATAACAAAGAGAAAGAAGCTTTCTGAGAAACTTCGTTGTGTTCTGTGAAATCATCTCACAGAGTTACAGCTTTCCCCTCAAGGAGCCTTTCGCTAAGACAGTTCTTGTGGAATTGGCAAAGTGATATTTGGAAGTCCATAGAGGGCTAGGGTGAAAAAGGAAATATCCTCAGATGAAATCTGGAAAGAAGCTTTCTGAGAAACTACTTAGTGTTCTGTTAATTCATCTCACAGAGTTACATCTGTATTTCGTCGATCTCTTTGCTAGCCTTATTTCTGTGGAATCTGAGAACAGATATTTCGGATCCCTTTGAAGACTATAGGGCCACAGGAAATATACTCCGATAACAAAGAGAAAGAAGCTTTCTGAGAAACTTCGTTGTGTTCTGTGAAATCATCTCACAGAGTTACAGCTTTCCCCTCAAGGAGCCTTTCAAAAAGACAGTTCATGTGGAATTGACAAAGTGATATTTGGAAGCCCATAGAGGGCTATGGTGAAAAAGGAAATATCCTCAGATGAAATCTGGAAAGAAGCTTTCTGAGAAACTGCTTAGTGTTCTGTTAATTCATCTCACAGAGTTACATCTGTATTTCGTGGATCTCTTTGCTAGCCTTATTTCTGTGGATTATGAGAACAGATATTTCGGATCCCTTTGAAGACTATAGGGCCAAAGGAAATATCCTCCGATAACAAAGAGAAAGAAGCTTTCTGAGAAACTTCGTTGTGTTCTGTGAAATCATCTCACAGAGTTACAGCTTTCCCCTCAAGGAGCCTTTCGCTAAGACAGTTCTTGTGGAATTGGCAAAGTGATATTTGGAAGCCCATAGAGGGCTATGGTGAAAAAGGAAATATCCTCAGAGGAAATCTGGAAAGAAGCTTTCTGAGAAACTGCTTAGTGTTCTGTTAATTCATCTCACAGAGTTACATCTGTATTTCGTGGATCTCTTTGCTAGCCTTATTTCTGTGGAATCTGAAAACAGATATTTCGGATCCCTTTGAAGACTATAGGGCCAAAGGAAATATCCTCCGATAACAAAGAGAAAGAAGCTTTCTGAAAAACTTCGTTGTGTTCTGTGAAATCATCTCACAGAGTTACAGCTTTCTCCTTACGGAGCCTTTCACTAAGACAGTTCTTTTGGAATTGGCAAAGTGATATTTGGAAGCCCATAGAGGGCTATGGTGAAAAAGGAAATATCCTCAGAGGAAATCTGGAAAGAAGCTTTCTGAGAAACTGCTTAGTGTTCTGTTAATTCATCTCACAGAGTTACATCTGTATTTCGTGGATCTCTTTGCTAGCCTTATTTCTGTGGAATCTGAGAACAGATATTTCGGATCCCTTTGAACACTATAGGGCCAAAGGAAATATCCTCCGATAACAAAGAGAAAGAAGCTTTCTGAGAAACTTCTTTGTGTTCTGTGAAATCATCTCACAGAGTTGCAGCTTTCCCCTCAAGGAGCCTTTCGCTAAGACAGTTCTGGTGGAATTGGCAAAGTGATATTTGGAAGTCCATAGAGGGCTATGGTGAAAAAGGAAATATCCTCAGATGAAATCTGGAAAGAAGCTTTCTGAGAAACTGCTTAGTGTTCTGTTAATTCATCTCACAGAGTCACATCTGTATTTCGTGAATCTCTTTGCTAGCCTTATTTCTGTGGAATCTGAGAACAGATATTTCGGATCCCTTTGAAGACTATAGGGCCAAAGGAAATATCCTCCGGTAACAAAGAGAAAGAAGCTTTCTGAGAAACTTCGTTGTGTTCTGTGAAATCATCTCACAGAGTTACAGCTTTCCCCTCAAGGAGCCTTTCGCTAAGACAGTTCTTGTGGAATTGGCAAAGTGATATTTGGAAGCCCATAGAGGGCTATGGTGAAAAAGGAAATATCCTCAGATGAAATCTGGAAAGAAGCTTTCTGAGAAACTGCTTAGTGTTCTGTTAATTCATCTCACAGAGTGACATCTGTATTTCGTGGATCTCTTTGCTAGGCTTATTTCTGTGGAATCTGAGAACAGATATTTCGGATCCCTTTGAACACTACAGGGCCAAAGGAAATATCCTCCGAAAACAAAGAGAAAGAAGCTTTCAGAGAAACTTCGTTGTGTTCTGTGAAATCATCTCACAGAGTTACAGCTTTCCCCTCAAGGAGCCTTTCGCTAAGACAGTTCATGTGGAATTGGCAAAGTGATATTTGGAAGCCCATAGAGGTCTAGGTGAAAAAGGAAATATCCTCAAATGAAATCTGGAAAGAAGCTTTCTGAGAAACTGCTTAGTGTTCTGTTAATTCATCTCACAGAGTTACATCTGTATTTCGTGGATCTCTTTGCTAGCCTTATTTCTGTGGAATCTGAGAACAGATATTTCGGATCCCTTTGAAGACTATAGGGCCAAAGGAAATATCCTCCGATAACAAAGAGAAAGAAGCTTTCTGAGAAACTTCGTTGTGTTCTGTGAAATCATCTCACAGAGTTACAGCTTTCCCCTCAAGGAGCCTTTCGCTAAGACAGTTCTTGTGGAATTGGCAAAGTGATATTTGGAAGCCCATAGAGGGCTATGGTGAAAAAGGAAATATCCTCAGATGAAATCTGGAAAGAAGCTTTCTGAGAAACTGCTTAGTGTTCTGTTAATTCATCTCACAGAGTTACTTCTGTATTTCGTGGATATCCTTGCTAGCCTTATTTCTGTGGAATCTGAGAACAGATATTTCGGATCCCTTTGAAGACTATAGCGCCAAAGGAAATATCCTCCAATAACAAACAGAAAGACGCTTTCTGAGAAACTTCATTGTGTTCTGTGAAATCATCTCTCAGAGTTACAGCTGTTCCCTCAAGGAGCCTTTCTCTAAGACAGTTATTGTGGATTTGGCAAAGTGATATTTGTAAGCCCATAGAGGGCTACGGTGAAAAAGGAAATATGCTGAGATGAAAACTGGAAAGAAGCTTTCTGAAAAACTGCTTAGTGTTCTGTTAATTCATCTCACAGAGTTACATCTGTATTTCGTGGATGTCTTTGCTAGCCTTATTTCTGTGGAATCTGAGAACAGATATTTCGGATCCCTCTGAAGACTATAGGGGCAAAGGAAATATCCTCCGATAACAAAGAGAAAGAAGCTTTCTGAGAAACTGCTTTGTGTTCTGTGAAGTCATCTCACAGAGTTACAGCTTTCCCCTCAAGAAGCCTTTCGCTAAGACAGTTCTTGTGGAATCTGGAAAGAAGCTTTCTGAGAAACTGCTTAGTGTTCTGTTAATTCATCTCACAGAGTTACATCTGTATTTCGTGGATCTCTTTGCTAGCCTTATTTCTGTGTAATCTTAGAACAGATATTTCGGATCCCTTTGAAGACTATAGGGCCAAAGGAAATATCCTGCAATAACAAAGAGAAAGAAGCTTTGTGAGAAACTTCGTTGTGTTCTGTGAAATCATCTCACAGTGTTACAGCTTTCCCCTCACGGAGACTTTCACTAAGACAGTTCTTTTGGAATTGGCAAAGTGATATTTGGAAGCCCATACAGGGCTATGGTGAAAAAGGAAATATCCTCAGAGGAAATCTGGAAAGAAGCTTTCTGAGAAACTGCTTAGTGTTCTGTTAATTCATCTCACAGAGTTACATCTGTATTTCGTGGATCTCTTTGCTAGCCTTATTTCTGAGAATCTGAGAACAGATATTTCGTATCCCTTTGAAGACTATAGGGCCAAAGGAAATATCCTCCGATAACAAAGAGAAAGAAGCTTTCTGAGAAACTTCGATGTGTTCTGTGAAATCATCTCACAGAGTTACAGCTTTCCCCTCAAGGAGCCTTTCACTAAGACAGTTCATGTGGAATTGGCAAAGTGATATTTGGAAGCCCATAGAGGGCTATGGTGAAAAAGGAAATATCCTCAGATGAAATCTGGAAAGAAGCTTTCTGAGAAACTGCTTAGTGTTCTGTTAATTCATCTCACAGAGTTACATCTGTATTTCGTGGATCTCTTTGCTAGCCTTATTTCTGTGGAATCTGAGAACAGATATTTCGGATCCCTTTGAAGACTATAGGGCCACAGGAAATATCCTCCGATAACAAAGAGAAAGAAGCTTTCTGAGAAACTTCGTTGTGTTCTGTGAAATCATCTCACAGAGTTACAGCTTTCCCCTCAAGGAGCCTTTCGCTAAGACAGTTCTTGTGCAATTGGCATAGTGATATTTGGAAGCCCATAGAGGGCTATGGTGAAAAAGGAAATATCCTCAGATGAAATCTGGAAAGAAGCTTTCTGAGAAACTGCTTAGTGTTCTATTAATTCATCTCACAGAGTTACATCTGTATTTCATGGATGTCTTTGCTAGCCTTATTTCTGTGGAATCTGAGAACAGATATTTCGGATCCCTTTGAAGACTATAGGGCCACAGGAAATATCCTCCGATAACACAGAGAAAGAAGCTTTCTGAGAAACTTCGTTGTGTTCTGTGAAATCATCTCACAGAGTTATAGCTTACCCCTCAAGGAGCCTTTCGCTAAGACAGTTTATGTGGAATTGGCAAAGTGATATTTGGAAGCCCATAGAGGGCTATGGTGAAAAAGGAAATATCCTCAGATGAAATCTGGAAAGAAGCTTTCTGAGAAACTGCTTAGTGTTCTGTAAGTTCATCTCACAGAGTTACATCTGTATTTCGTGGATCTCTTTGCTAGCCTTATTTCTGTGGATTATGAGAACAGATATTTCGGATCCCTTTGAAGACTATAGGGCCAAAGGAAATATCCTCCGATAACAAAGAGAAAGAAGCTTTCTGAGAAACTTCGTTGTGTTCTGTGAAATCATCTCACAGAGTTACAGCTTTCCCCTCAAGGAGCCTTTCGCTAAGACAGTTCTTGTGGAATTGGCAAAGTGATATTTGGAAGCCCATAGAGGGCTATGGTGAAAAAGGAAATATCCTCAGATGAAATCTGGAAAGAAGCTTTCTGAGAAACTGCTTAGTGTTCTGTTAATTCATCTCACAGAGTTACATCTGTATTTCGTGGATCTCTTTGCTAGCCTTATTTCTCTGGAATCTGAGAACAGATATTTCGGATCCCTTTGAAGACTATAGGGACATAGGAAATATGCTCCGATAACAAAGAGAAAGAAGCTTTCTGAGAAACTTCTTTGTGTTCTGTGAAATCATCTCACAGAGTTGCAGCTTTCCCCTCAAGGAGTCTTTCACTAAGACAGTTCTTGTGGAATTGGCAAAGTGATATTTGGAAGCCCATAGAGGGCTATGGTGAAAAAGGAAATATCCTCAGATGAAATCTGGAAAGAAGCTTTCTGAGAAACTGCTTAGTGTTCTGTTAATTCATCTCACAGAGTCACATCTGTATTTCGTGAATCTCTTTGCTAGCCTTATTTCTGTGGAATCTGAGAACAGATATTTCGGATCCCTTTGAAGACTATAGGGCCAAAGGAAATATAATCCCATAACAAAGAGAAAGAAGCTTTCTGAGAAACTTCGTTGTGTTCTGTGAAATCATCTCACAGTGTTGCAGCTTTCCCCTCAAGGAGCCTTTCGCTAAGACAGTTCTGGTGGAATTGGCAAAGTGATATTTGGAAGTCCATAGAGGGCTAGGGTGAAAAAGGAAATATCCTCAGATGAAATCTGGAAAGAAGCTTTCTGAGAAACTGCTTAGTGTTCTGTTAATTCATCTCACAGAGTTACATCTGTATTTCGTGGATCTCTTTGCTAGCCTTATTTCTGTGGAATCTGAGAACAGATATTTCGGATCCCTTTGAAGACCCTAGGGCCAAAGGAAATATCCTCCGATAACAAAGAGAAAGAAGCTTTCTGAGAAACTTCGTTGTGTTCTGTGAAATCATCTCACAGAGTTACAGCTTTCCCCTCAAGGAGCCTTTCGCTAAGACAGTTCTTGTGGAATTGGCAAAGTGATATTTGGAAGTCCATAGAGGGCTAGGGTGAAAAAGGAAATATCCTCAGATGATATCTGGAAAGAAGCTTTCTGAGAAACTACTTAGTGTTCTGTTAATTCATCTCACAGAGTTACATCTGTATTTCGTGGATCTCTTTGCTAGCCTTATTTCTGTGGAATCTGAGAACAGATATTTCGGATCCCTTTGGAGACTATAGGGCCAAAGGAAATATCCTCCGATAACAAAGAGAAACAAGGTTTCTGAGACTCTTCGTTGTGTTCTGTGAAATCATCTCACAGAGTAACAGCTTTCCCCTCAAGGAGCCTTTCACTAAGACAGTTCATGTGGAATTGGCAAAGTGATATTTGGAAGCCCATAGAGGGCTATGGTGAAAAAGGAAATATCCTCAGATGAAATCTGGAAAGAAGCTTTCTGAGAAACTGCTTAGTGTTCTGTTAATTCATCTCACAGAGTTACATCTGTATTTCGTGGATCTCTTTGCTAGCCTTATTTCTGTGGATTATGAGAACAGATATTTCGGATCCCTTTGAAGACTATAGGGCCAAAGGAAATATCCTCCGATAAAAAAGAGAAAGAAGCTTTCTGAGAAACTTCGTTGTGTTCTGTGAAATCATCTCACAGAGTTACAGCTTTCCCCTCAAGGAGCCTTTCGCTAAGACAGTTCTTGTGGAATTGGCAAAGTGATATTTGGAAGCCCATAGAGGGCTATGGTGAAAAAGGAAATATCCTCAGATGAAATCTGGAAAGAAGCTTTCTGAGAAACTGCTTAGTGTTCTGTTAATTCATCTCACAGAGTTACATCTGTATTTCGTGGATCTCTTTGCTAGCCTTATTTCTGTGGAATCTGAGAACAGATATTTCGGATCCCTTTGAAGACTATAGGGCCACAGGAAATATCCTCCGATAACAAAGAGAAAAAAGCTTTCTGAGAAACTTCGTTGTGTTCTGTGAAATCATCTCACAGAGTTACAGCTTTCCCCTCAAGGAGCCTTTCGCTAAGACAGTTTATGTGGAATTGGCAAAGTGATATTTGGAAGCCCATAGAGGGCTATGGTGAAAAAGGAAATATCCTCAGATGAAATCTGGAAAGAAGCTTTCTGAGAAACTGCTTAGTGTTCTGTTAATTCATCTCACAGAGTTACATCTGTATTTCGTGGATCTCTTTGCTAGCCTTATTCCTGTGGAATATGAGAACAGATATTTCGGATCCCTTTGAAGACTATAGGGCCAAAGGAAATATCCTCCGATAACAAAGAGAAAGAAGCTTTCTGAGAAACTTCGTTGTGTTCTGTGAAATAATCTCACAGAGTTACAGCTTTCCCCTCAAGGAGCCTTTCGCTGAGACAGTTCTTGTGGAATTGGCAAAGTGATATTTGGAAGCCCGTAGAAGGCTATGGTGAAAAAGGAAATATCCTCAGAGGAAATCTGGAAAGAAGCTTTCTGAGAAACTGCTTAGTGTTCTGTTAATTCATCTCACAGAGTTACATCTGTATTTCGTGGATCTCTTTGCTAGCCTTATTTCTGTAGAATCTGAGAACAGATATTTCGGATCCCTTTGAAGACTATAGGGCCACAGGAAATATCCTCCGATAACAAAGAGAAAGAAGCTTTCTGAGAAACTTCGTTGTGTTCTGTGAAATCATCTCACAGAGTTACAGCTTTCCCCTCAAGGAGCCTTTCGCTAAGACAGTTCTTGTGGAATTGGCAAAGTGATATTTGGAAGCCCATAGAGGGCTATGGTGAAAAAGGAAATATCCTCAGATGAAATCTGGAAAGAAGCTTTCTGAGAAACTGCTTAGTGTTCTGTTACTTCATCTCACAGAGTTACATCTGTATTTCGTGGATCGCTTTGCTAGCCTTATTTCTGTGGAATCTGAGAACACAAATTTCGGATCCCTTTGAAGACTATAGGGCCAAAGGAAATATCCTCCGATAACAAAGAGAAAGAAGCTTTCTGAGAAACTTCGTTGTATTCTGTGAAATCATCTCACAGAGTTACAGCTTTCCCCTCAAGGAGACTTTGGCTAAGACAGTTCTTGTGGAATTGGCAAAGTGATATTTGGAAGCCCGTAGAGGGCTATGGTGAAAAAGGAAATATCCTCAGAGGAAATCTGGAAAGAAGCTTTCTGAGAAACTGCTTAGTGTTCTGTTAATTCACCTCACAGAGTTACATCTGTATTTCGTGGATCTCTTTGCTAGCCTTATTTCTGTAGAATCTGAGAACAGATATTTAGGATCCCTTTGAAGACTATAGGGCCAAAGGAAGTATCCTCCGATAACAAAGAGAAAGAAGCTTTCTGAGAAACTTCTTTGTGTTCTGTGAAATCATCTCACAGAGTTACAGCTTTCCCCTCAAGGAGCCTTTCGCTAAGACAGTTCACGTGGAAATGGCAAAGTGATATTTGGAAGCCCATAGAGGACAGTTCTTGTGGAATTGGCAAAGTGATATTTGGAAGCCCGTAGAGGGCTATGGTGAAAAAGGAAATATCCTCAGATGAAATCTGGAAAGAAGCTTTCTGAGAAACTGCTTAGTGTTCTGTTAATGCACCTCACAGAGTTACATCTGTATTTCGTGGATCTCTTTGCTAGCCTTATTTCTGTAGAATCTGAGAACAGATATTTCGGATCTCTTTGAAGAGTATAGGGCCAAAGGAAATATCCTCCGATAACAAAGAGAAAGAAGCTTTCTGAGAAACTTCTTTGTGTTCTGTGAAATCATCTCACAGAGTTACAGCTTTCCCCTCAAGGAGCCTTTCAAAAAGACAGTTTATGTGGAATTGGCAAAGTGATATTTGGAAGCTTATAAAGGGCTATGGTGAAAAAGGAAATATCCTCAGATGAAATCTGGAAAGAAGCTTTCTGAGAAACTGCTTAGTGTTCTGTTAATTCATGTCACAGAGTTACATCTGTATTTCGTGGATCTCTTTGCTAGCCTTATTTCTGTGGAATCTGAGAACAGATATTTCGGATCCCTTTGAAGACTATAGGGCCACAGGAAATATCCTCCGATAACAAAGAGAAAGAAGCTTTCTGAGAAACTTCGTTGTGTTCTGTGAAATCATCTCACAGAGTTACAGCTTTCCCCTCAAGGAGCCTTTGGCTAAGACAGTTCTTGTGGAATTGGCAAAGTGATATTTGGAAGCCCGTAGAGGGCTATGGTGAAAAAGGAAATATCCTCAGATGAAATCTGGAAAGAAGCTTTCTGAGAAACTGCTTAGTGTTCTGTTAATGCACCTCACAGAGTTACATCTGTATTTCGTGGATCTCTTTGCTAGCCTTATTTCTGTAGAATCTGAGAACAGATATTTCGGATCCCTTTGAAGACTATAGGGCCAAAGGAAATATCCTCCGATAACAAAGAGAAAGAAGCTTTCTGAGAAACTTCGTTGTGTTCTGTGAAATCATCTCACAGAGTTACAGCTTTCCCCTCAAGGAGCCTTTCGCTAAGACAGTTCTTGTGGAATTGGCAAAGTGATATTTGGAAGCCCGTAGAGGGCTATGGTGAAAAAGGAAATATCCTCAGATGAAATCTGGAAAGAAGCTTTCTGAGAAACTGCTTAGTGTTCTGTTAATGCACCTCACAGAGTTACATCTGTATTTCATGGATCTCTTCGCTAGCCTTATTTCTGTAGAATCTGAGAACAGATATTTCGGATCCCTTTGAAGACTATAGGGCCAAAGGAAATATCCTCCGATAACAAAGAGAAAGAAGCTTTCTGAGAAACTTCGTTGTGTTCAGTGAAATCATCTCACAGAGTTACAGCTTTCCCCTCAAGGAGCCTTTCGCTAAGACAGTTCTTGTGGAATTGCCAAAGTGATATTTGGAAGCCCATAGAGGGCTATGGTAAAAAAGGAAATATCCTCAGATGAAATCTGGAAAGAAGCTTTCTGAGAAACTGCTTAGTGTTCTGTTAATTCATCTCACAGAGTTACATCTGTATTTCGTGGATCTCTTTGCTAGCCTTATTTCTGTGGAATCTGAGAACAGATATTTCGGATCCCTTTGAAGACTCTAGGGCCAAAGGAAATATCCTCCGATAACAAAGAGAAAGAAGCTTTCTGAGAAACTTCGTTGTGTTCTGTGAAATGATCTCACAGAGTTACAGCTTTCCCCTCAAGGAGGCTTTCGCTAAGACAGTTCTTGTGGAATTGGCAAAGTGATATTTGGAAGTCCATAGAGGGCTAGGGTGAAAAAGGAAATATCCTTAGATGAAATCTGGAAAGAAGATTTCTGAGAAACTACTAAGTGTTCTGTTAATTCATCTCACAGAGTTACATCTGTATTTCGTGGATCTCTTTGCTAGCCTTATTTCTGTGGAATCTGAGAACAGATATTTCGGATCCCTTTGGAGACTATAGGGCCAAAGGAAATATCCTCCGATAACAAAGAGAAAGAAGCTTTCTGAGACTCTTCGTTGTGTTCTGTGAAATCATCTCACAGAGTAACAGCTTTCCCCTCAAGGAGCCTTTCACTAAGACAGTTCATGTGGAATTGGCAAAGTGATATTTGGAAGCCCATAGAGGGCTATGGTGAAAAAGGAAATATCCTCAGATGAAATCTGGAAAGAAGCTTTCTGAGAAACTGCTTAGTGTTCTGTTAATTCATCTCACAGTGTTACATCTGTATTTCGTGGATCTCTTTGCTGGCCTTATTTCTGTGGATTATGAGAACAGATATTTCGGATCCCTTTGAAGACTATAGGGCCAAAGGAAATATCCTCCGATAAAAAAGAGAAAGAAGCTTTCTGAGAAACTTCGTTGTGTTCTGTGAAATCATCTCACAGAGTTACAGCTTTCCCCTCAAGGAGCCTTTCGCTAAGACAGTTCTTGTGGAATTGGCAAAGTGATATTTGGAAGCCCATAGAGGGCTATGGTGAAAAAGGAAATATCCTCAGATGAAATCTGGAAAGAAGCTTTCTGAGAAACTGCTTAGTGTTCTGTTAATTCATCTCACAGAGTTACATGTGTATTTCATAGATCTCTCTGCTAGCCTTATTTCTGTAGATTCTGAGAACAGATATTTCGGATCCCTTTAAAGACTATAGGGCCAAAGAAATATCCTCCGATAACAAAGAGAAAGAAGCTTTCTGAGAAACTTCGTTGTGTTCTGTGAAACCATCTCACATAGTTACAGCTTTCCCCTCAAGGAGCCTTTCGCTAAGACAGTTCTTTGGAATTGCCAAAGTGATATTTGGAAGCCCATAGACGGCGATGGTGAAAAAGGAAATATCCTCAGAGGAAATCTGGAAAGAAGCTTTCTGAGAAACTGCTTAGTGTTCTGTTAATTCACCTCACAGAGTTACATCTGTATTTCGTGGATCTCTTTGCTAGCCTTATTTCTGTAGAATCTGAGAACAGATATTTCGGATCCCTTTGAAGACTATAGGGCCAAAGGAAGTATCCTCCGATAACAAAGAGAAAGAAGCTTTCTGAGAAACTTCTTTGTGTTCTGTGAAATCATCTCACAGAGTTACAGCTTTCCCCTCAAGGAGCCTTTCGCTAAGACAGTTCATGTGGAAATGGCAAAGTGATATTTGGAAGCCCATAGAGGGCTATGGTGAAAAAGAAAATATCCTCAGATGAAATCTGGAAAGAAGCTTTCTGAGAAACTGCTTAGTGTTCTGTTAATTCATCTCACAGAGTTACATCTGTATTTCGTGGATCTCTTTGCTAGCCTTATTTCTGTAGAATCTGAGAACAGATATTTCGGATCCCTTTGAAGACTATAGGGCCAAAGGAAATATCCTCCGATAACAAAGAGAAAGAAGCTTTCTGAGAAACTTCGTTGTGTTCAGTGAAATCATCTCACAGAGTTACAGCTTTCCCCTCAAGGAGCCTTTCACTAAGACAGTTCATGTGGAATTGGCAAAGTGATATTTGGAAGCCCATAGAGGGCTATGGTGAAAAAGGAAATATCCTCAGATGAAATCTGGAAAGAAGCTTTCTGAGAAACTGCTTAGTGTTCTGTTAATTCATCTCACAGAGTTACATCTGTATTTCGTGGATCTCTTTGCTAGCCTTATTTCTGTGGAATCTGAGAACAGATATTTCGGATCCCTTTGAAGACTCTAGGGTTAAAGGAAATATCCTCCGATAACAAAGAGAAAGAAGCTTTCTGAGAAACTTCGTTGTGTTCTGTGAAATCATCTCACAGAGTTACAGCTTTCCCCTCAAGGAGCCTTTCGCTAAGACAGTACTTGTGGAATTGGCAAAGTGATATTTGGAAGTCCATAGAGGGCTAGGGTGAAAAAGGAAATATCCTCAGATAAAATCTGGAAAGAAGCTTTCTGAGAAACTACTTAGTGTTCTGTTAATTCATCTCACAGAGTTACATCTGTATTTCGTGGATCTCTTTGCTAGCCTTATTTCTGTTTAATCTGAGAACAGATATTTCAGATCCCTCTGAAGACTATAGGGCCAAAGGAAATATCCTCCGATAACAAAGAGAAAGAAGCTTTCTGAGAAACTTCGTTGTGTTCTGTGAAATCATCTCACAGAGTTACAGCTTTCCCCTCAAGGAGCCTTTCGCTAAGACAGTTCTTGTGGAATTGGCAAAGTGATATTTGGAAGCCCATAGAGGGCTATGGTGAAAAAGGAAATATCCTCAGATGAAATCTGGAAAGAAGCTTTCTGAGAAACTGCTTAGTGTTCTGTTAATTCATCTCACAGAGTTACATCTGTATTTCATGGATGTCTTTGCTAGTCTTATTTCTCTGGAATCTGAGAACAGATATTTCGGATCCCTTTGAAGACTATAGGGCCAAAGGAAATATCCTCCGATAACAAAGAGAAAGAAGCTTTCTGAGAAACTTCGTTGTGTTCTGTGAAATCATCTCACAGAGTTACAGCTTTCCCCTCAAGGAGCCTTTCGCTAAGACAGTTTATGTGGAATTGGCAAAGTGATATTTGGAAGCCCATAGAGGGCTATGTTGAAAAAGGAAATTTCCTCAGATGAAATCTGGAAAGAAGCTTTCTGAGAAACTGCTTAGTGTTCTGTTAATTCATCTCACAGAGTTTCATCTGTATTTCGTGGATCTCTTTGCTAGCCTTATTTCTGTGGAATCTGAGAACAGATATTTCGGATCCCTTTGAAGACTACAGAGCCAAAGGAAATATCCTCCGATAACAAAGAGAAAGAAGCTTTCTGAGAAACTTCGTTGTGTTCTGTGAAATCATCTCACAGAGTTACAGCTTTCCCCTCAAGGAGCCTTTCGCTAAGACAGTTCTTGTGCAATTGGCAAAGTGATATTTGGAAGCCCATAGAGGGCTATGGTGAAAAAGGAAATATCCTCAGATGAAATCTGGAAAGACGCTTTCTGAGAAACTGCTTAGTGTTCTGTTAATTCATCTCACAGAGTTACATCTGTATTTCGTGGATCTCTTTGCTAGCCTTATTTCTGTGGAATCTGAGAACAGATATTTCGGATCCCTTTGAAGACTATAGAGCCAAAGGAAATATCCTCCGATAACAAAGAGAAAGAAGCTTTCTGAGAAACTTCGTTGTGTTCTGTGAAATCATCTCATAGAGTTACAGCTTTCCCCTCAAGGAGCCTTTTGGTAAGACAGTTCATGTGGAATTGGCAAAGTGATATTTGGAAGCCCATAGAGGGCTACGGTGAAAAAGGAAATATCCTCAGATGAAATCTGGAAAGAAGCTTTCTGAGAAACTGCTTAGTGTTCTGTAAATTCATCTCACAGAGTTACATCTGTATTTCGTGGATCTCTTTGCTAGCCTTACTTCTGTGGAATCTGAGAACAGATATTTCGGATCCCTTTGAAGACAATAGGGCCACAGGAAATATCCTCCGATAACACAGAGAAAGAAGCTTTCTGAGAAACTTCGTTGTGTTCTGTGAAATCATCTCACAGAGTTACAGCTTTCCCCTCAAGGAGCCTTTCGCTAAGACAGTTTATGTGGAATTGGCAAAGTGATATTTGGAAGCCCATAGAGGGCTATGGTGAGAAAGGAAATATCCTCAGATGAAATCTGGAAAGAAGCTTTCTGAGAAACTGCTTAGTGTTCTGTTAATTCATCTCACAGAGTTACATCTGTATTTCGTGGATCTCTTTGCTAGCCTTATTTCTGTGGAATCTGAGAACAGATATTTCGGATCCCTTTGAAGACTATAGGGCCAAAGGAAATATCCTCCGATAACAAAGAGAAAGAAGCTTTCTGAGAAACTTCGTTGTGTTCTGTGAAATCATCTCACAGAGTTACAGCTTACCCCTCAAGGAGCCTTTCGCTAAGACAGTTCTTGTGGAATTGGCAAAGTGGTATTTGGAAGCCCATAGACGGCAATGGTGAAAAAGGAAATATCCTCAGAGGCAATCTGGAAAGAAGCTTTCTGAGAAACTGCTTAGTGTTCTGTTAATTCACCTCACAGAGTTACATCTGTATTTCGTGGATCTCTTTGCTAGCCTTATTTCTGTAGAATCTGAGAACAGATATTTCGGATCCCTTTGAAGACTATAGGGCCAAAGGAAATATCCTCCGATAACAAAGAGAAAGAAGCTTTCTGAGAAACTTCTTTGTGTTCTGTGAAATCATCTCACAGAGTTACAGCTTTCCCCTCAAGGAGCCTTTCGCTAAGACAGTTCATGTGGAAATGGCAAAGTGATATTTGGAAGCCCATAGAGGGCTATGGTGAAAAAGGAAATATCCTCAGATGAAATCTGGAAAGAAGCTTTCTGAGAAACTGCTTAGTGTTCTGTTAATTCACCTCACAGAGTTACATCTGTATTTCGTGGATCTCTTTGCTAGCCTTATTTCTGTAGAATCTGAGAACAGATATTTCGGATCCCTTTGAAGACTATAGGGCCAAAGGAAATATCCTCCGATAACAAAGAGAAAGAAGCTTTCTGAGAAACTTCGTTGTGTTCTGTGAAATCATCTCCCAGAGTTACAACTTTCCCCTCAAGGAGCCTTTCGCTAAGACAGTTCTTGTGGAATTGGCAAAGTGATTTTTGGAAGCCCATAGAGGGCTATGGTGAAAAAGGAAATATCCTCAGATGAAATCTGGAAAGAAGCTTTCTGAGAAACTGCTTAGTGTTCTGTTAATTCAACTCTCAGAGTTACTTCTGTACTTCGTGGATCTCATTGCTAGCCTTATTTCTGTAGAATTTGAGAACAGATATTTCGGATCCCTTTGAAGACTAAGGGCCAAAGAAATATCCTCCGATAACAAAGAGAAAGAAGCTTTCTGAGAAACTTCGTTGTGTTCTGTGAAATCATCTCACAGAGTTGCAGCTTTCCCCTCTAGGAGCCTTTCGCTAAGACAGTTCTTGTGGAATTGGCAAGGTGATATCTGGAAGCCCATAGAGGGGTATGGTGAAAAAGGAAATATCCTCAGATGAAATCTGGAAAGAAGCTTTCTGAGAAACTGCTTAGTGTTCTGTTAATTCAACTCACAGATTTACATCTGTATCTCGTGGATCTCTTTGCTAGCCTTATTTCTGTGTAATCTGAGAACAGATATTTCGGATCCCTTTGAAGACTATAGGGCCAAAGGAAATATCCTCCGATAACGAAGAGAAAGAAGCTTTCTGAGAAACTTCTTTGTGTTCTGTGAAATCATCTCACAGAGTTACAGCTTTCCCCTCAAGGAGCCTTTTGGTAAGACAGTTCATGTGGAATTGGCAAAGTGATATTTGGAAGCCCATAGAGGGCTATGGTGAAAAAGGAAATATCCTCAGATGAAATCGGGAAAGAAGCTTTCTGAGAAACTGCTTAGTGTTCTGTAAATTCATCTCACAGAGTTACATCTGTATTTCGTGGATCTCTTTGCTAGCCTTACTTCTGTGGAATCTGAGAACAGATATTTCAGATCCCTTTGAAGACTATAGGGCCACAGGAAATATCCTCCGATAACACAGAGAAAGAAGCTTTCTGAGAAACTTCGTTGTGTTCTGTGAAATCATCTCACAGAGTTACAGCTTTCCCCTCAAGGAGCCTTTCGCTAAGACAGTTTATGTGGAATTGGCAAAGTGATATTTGGAAGCCCATAGAGGGCTATGGTGAAAAAGGAAATATCCTCAGATGAAATCTGGAAAGAAGCTTTCTGAGAAACTGCTTAGTGTTCCGTTAATTCAACTCTCAGAGTTACTTCTGTACTTCGTGATTCTCATTGCTAGCCTTATTTCTGTAGAATTTGAGAACAGATATTTCGGATCCCTTTGAAGACTAAGGGCCAAAGAAATATCCTCCGATAACAAAGAGAAAGAAGCTTTCTGAGAAACTTCGTTGTGTTCTGTGAAATCATCTCACAGAGTTGCAGCTTTCCCCTCTAGGAGCCTTTCGCTAAGACAGTTCTTGTGGAATTGGCAAGGTGATATCTGGAAGCCCATAGAGGGGTATGGTGAAAAAGGAAATATCCTCAGATGAAATCTGGAAAGAAGCTTTCTGAGAAACTGCTTAGTGTTCTGTTAATTCAACTCACAGATTTACATCTGTATTTCGTGGATCTCTTTGTTAGCCTTATTTCTGTGTAATCTGAGAACAGATATTTCGGATCCCTTTGAAGACTATAGGGCCAAAGGAAATATCCTCCGATAACGAAGAGAAAGAAGCTTTCTGAGAAACTTCTTTGTGTTCTGTGAAATCATCTCACAGAGTTACAGCTTTCCCCTCAAGAAGCCTTTCGCTAAGACAGTTCTTGTGGAATTGGCAAAGTGATATTTGGAAGCCCATAGAGGGCTATGGTGAAAAAGGAAATATCCTCAGATGAAATCTGGAAAGAAGCTTTCTGAGAAACTGCTTAGTGTTCTGTTAATTCATCTCAGAGAGTTACATCTGTATTTCGTGGATCTCTTTGCTAGCCTTATTTCTGTGGAATCTGAGAACAGATATTTCGGATCCCTTTGAGGACTATAGGGCCAAAGGAAATATCCTCCGATAACAAAGAGAAAGAAGCTTTCTGAGAAACTTCGTTGTGTTCTGTGAAATCATCTCACAGAGTTACAGCTTTCCCCTCACGGAGCCTTTCGCTAAGACAGTTCTTTTGGATTTGGCAAAGTGATATTTTGAAGCCCATAGAGGGCTATGGTGAAAAAGGAAATATCCTCAGAGGAAATCTGGAAAGAAGCTTTCTAGAAACTGCTTAGTGTTCTGTTAATTCATCTCACAGAGTTACATCTGTATTTCGTGGATCTCTTTGCTAGCCTTATTTCTGTGGAATCTGAGAACAGATATTTCGGATCCCTGTGAAGACTATATGGCCAAAGGAAATATCCTCCGAAAACAAAGAGAAAGAAGCTTTCTGAGAAACTTCTTGGTGTTCTGTGAAATCATCTCACGGAGTTACAGCTTTCCCCTCAAGGAGACTTTCGCTAAGACAGTTATTTTGGAATTGGTAAAGTGATATTTGGAAGCCCTTAGAGGGCTATGGTGAAAAACGAAATATCCTCAGAGGAAATCTGGAAAGAATCTTTCTGAGAAACTGCTTAGTGTTCTGTTAATTCATCTCACAGAGTTACATCTGTATTTCGTGGATCTCTTTGCTAGCCTTATTTCTGTGGAATCTGAGAACAGATATTTCGGATCCCTTTGAAGACTATAGGGCCAAAGGAAATATCCTCCGATAACAAAGAGAAAGAGGCTTTCTGAGAAACTTCTTTGTGTTCTGTGAAATCATGTCACAGAGATACAGCTTTCCCCTCAAGGAGCCTTTCGCTAAGACAGTTCATGTGGAATTGGTAAAGTGATATTTGGAGCCCATAGAGGGCTATGCTGAAAAAGGAAATATCCTCAAATGAAATCTGGAAAGAAGCTTTCTGAGAAACTGCTTAGTGTTCTGTTAATTCATCTCACATAGTTACATCTGTATTTCGTGGATCTCTTTGCTAGCCTTATTTCTGTGGAATCTGAGAACAGATATTTCGGATCCCTTTGAAGACTATAGGGCCAAAGGAAATATCCTCCGATAACAAAGAGAAAGAAGCTTTCTGAGAAACGTCGTTGTGTTCTGTGAAATCATCTGACAGAGTTACAGATTTCCCCTCACGGAGCCTTTCGCTAAGACAGTTCTTGTGGAATTGGCAAAGTGATATTTGGAAGCCCATAGAGGGCTATGGTGAAAAAGGAAATATCCTCAGAGGAAATCTGGAAAGAAGCTTTCTGAGAAACTGCTTAGTGTTCTGTTAATTCATGTCACAGAGTTACACCTGTATTTCGTGGATCTCTTTGCTAGCCTTATTTCTGTGGAATCTGAAAACAGATATTTCGGATCCCTTTGAAGGCTATAGGGCCAAAGGAAATATCCTCCGAAAACAAAGAGAAAGAAGATTTCTGAGAAACTTCTTGGTGTTCTGTGAAATCATCTCACAGAGTTACAGCTTTCACCTCGAGGAGCCTTTCGCTAAGACAGTTCTTGTGGAATTGGCAAAGTGATATTTGGAAGCCCATAGAGGGCTATGGTGAAAAAGGAAATATCCTCAAATGAAATCTGGAAAGAAGTTTTCTGAGAAACTGCTTAGTGTTCTGTTAATTCATCTCACAGAGTTACATCTGTATTTCGTGGATCTCTTTGCTAGCCTTATTTCTGTGGAATCTGAGAACAGATATTTCGGATCCCTTTGAGGACTATAGGGCCAAAGGAAATATCCTCCGATAACAAAGAGAAAGAAGCTTTCTGAGAAACTTCGTTGTGTTCTGTGAAATCATCTCACAGAGTTACAGCTTTCCCCTCACGGAGCCTTTCGCTAAGACAGTTCTTTTGGAATTGGCAAAGTGATATTTGGAAGCCCATAGAGGGCTATGGTGAAAAAGGAAATATCCTCAGAGGAAATCTGGAAAGAAGCTTTCTAGAAACTTCTTAGTGTTCTGTTAATTCATCTCACAGAGTTACATCTGTATTTCATGGATGTCTTTGCTAGCCTTATTTCTGTGGAATCTGAGAACAGATATTTCGGATCCCTTTGAAGACTATAGGGCCACAGGAAATATCCTCCGATTACAAAGAGAAAGAAGCTTTCTGAGAAACTTCGTTGTGTTCTGTGAAATCATCTCACAGAGTTACAGCTTTCCCCTCAAAGAGCCTTTCGCTAAGACAGTTTATGTGGAATTGGCAAAGTGATATTTGGAAGCCCATGGAGGGCTATGGTGAAAAAGGAAATATCCTCAGATGAAATCTGGAAAGAAGCTTTCTGAGAAACTGCTTAGTGTTCTGTTAATTCATGTCACAGAGTTACATCTGTATTTCGTGGATCTCTTTGCTAGCCTTATTTCTGTGGAATCTGAGAACAGATATTTCGGATCCCTTTGAAGAGTATAGGGCCACAGGAAATATCCTCCGATAACAAAGAGAAAGAAGCTTTCTGAAAAACTTCGTTGTGTTCTGTGAAATCATCTCACAGAGTTACAGCTTTCCCCTTACGGAGCCTTTCACTAAGACAGTTCTTTTGGAATTGGCAAAGTGATATTTGGAAGCCCATAGAGGGCTATGGTGAAAAAGGAAATATCCTCAGAGGAAATCTGGAAAGAACCTTTCTGAGAAACTGCTTAGTGTTCTGTTAATTCATCTCACAGAGTTATATCTGTATTTCGTGGATCTCTTTGCTAGCCTTATTTCTGTGGAATCTGAGAACAGATATTTCGGATCCCTTTGAACTCTATAGGGCCAAAGGAAATATCCTCCGATAACAAAGAGAAAGAAGCTTTCTGAGAAACTTCTTTGTGTTCTGTGAAATCATCTCACAGAGTTGCAGCTTTCCCCTCAAGGAGCCTTTCGCTAAGACAGTTCTTGTGGAATTGGCAAAGTGATATTTGGAAGCCCATAGAGGGCTATGCTGAAAAAGGAAATATCCTCAGATGAAATCTGGAAAGAAGCTTTCTGAGAAACTGCTTAGTGTTCTGTTAATTCATCTCACAGAGTCACATCTGTATTTCGTGAATCTCTTTGCTAGCCTTATTTCTGTGGAATCTGAGAGCAGATATTTCGGATCCCTTTGAAGACTATAGGGCCAAAGGAAATATCCTCCGATAACTAACAGAAAGAAGCTATCTGAGAAACTTCGTTGTGTTCTGTGAAATCATCTCACAGAGTTACAGCTTTCCCCTCAAGGAGCCTTTCGCTAAGACAGTTCTTGTGGAATTGGCAAAGTGATATTTGGAAGCCCATAGAGGGCTATGGTGAAAAAGGAAATATCCTCAGATGAAATCTGGAAAGAAGCTTTCTGAGAAACTGCTTAGTGTTCTGTTAATTCATCTCACAGAGTTACATGTGTATTTCATGGATATCTTTGCTAGCCTTATTTCTGTGGAATCTGATTACAGATATTTCGGATCCCTTTGAAGACTATAGGGCTACAGGAAATATCCTCCGATAACACAGAGAAAGAAACTTTCTGAGAAACTTCGTTGTGTTCTGTGAAATCATCTCACAGAGTTACAGCTTTCCCCTCAAGGAGCCTTTCGCTAAGACAGTTTATGTGGAATTGGCAAAGTGATATTAAGAAGCCCATAGAGGGCTATGGTGAAAAAGGAAATATCGTCAGATGAAATCTGGAAAGAAGCTTTCTGAGAAACTGCTTAGTGTTCTGTTAATTCATCTCACAGAGTTACATCTGTATTTCGTGGATCTCTTTGCTATCCTTATTTCTGTTGAATCTGAGAACAGATATTTCGGATCCCTTTGAAGACTATAGGGCCAAAGGAAATATCCTCCGATAACAAAGAGAAAGAAGCTTTCTGAGAAACTTCGTTGTGTTCTGTGAAATCATCTCACAGAGTTACAGCTTTTCCCTCAAGGAGCCTTTCGCTAAGACAGTCCTTGTGGAATTGGCAAAGTGATATTTGGAAGTCCATATTTCGTGGATCTCTTTGCTAGCCTTATTTCTGTGGAATCTGAGAACAGATATTTCGGATCCCCTTGAAGAATATAGGGCCAAAGGAAATATCCTCCGATAACAAAGAGAAAGAAGCTTTCTAAGAAACTTCTTTGTGTTCTGTGAAATCATCTCACAGAGATACAGCTTTAACCTCAGGGAGCCTTTCGCTACGAGAGTTCTTTTGGAACTGGAAAAGTGATATTTCGAAGCCCTTAGAGGGATATGGTGAAAAAGGAAATATCCTCAGAAGAAATCTGGAAAGAAGCTTTCTGAGAAACTGCTTACTGTTCTGTTAATTCATCTCACAGAGTTACATCTGTATTTCGTGATCTCTTTGCTAGCCTTATTTCTGTGGAATCTGAGAACAGATATTTAGGATTCCTTTTTAGACTGTAGATCCAAAGGAAATATCCTCTGATAACAAAGAGAAAGAAACTTTCTCAGAAACTTCTTTGTGTTCTGTGAAATCATCTCACAGAGGTACAGCTTACCCCACTTGAAGCCTTTCGCAAAGACAGTTCTTGTGGATTTGGCAAAGTGATATTTGGAAGCCCATAGAGGGCTATGGTGAAAAAGGAAATATCCTCAGATGAAATCTGGAAAGTAGCTTTCTGAGAAACTGCTTAGTGTTCTGTTAATTCATCTCAAAGAGTTACGTCTGTATTTCGTGGATCTTTTTGCTAGCCTTATTTCTGTGGAATCTGAGAACAGATATTTCGGATCCCTTTGAAGACTACAGGGTCAAAGGAAATATCCTCCGAAAACAAAGAGAAATAAGCTTTCTGAGAAACTTCTTTGTTTTCTGTGAAGTCATCTCACAGAGTTACAGCTTTCCCCTCAAGGAGCCTTTCGCTAAGACAGTTCTTCTGGAAGTTGCAAAGTGATATTTGAAGCCCATAGAGGGCTATGGTGAAAAAGGAAATATCCTCAGATGAAATCTGGAAAGAAGCTTTCTGAGAAACTGCTTAGTGTTCTGTTAATTCATCTCACAGAGTTACATCTGTATTTCGTGGATCTCTTTGCTAGCCTTATTTCTGTGGAATCTGAGAACAGATATTTCGAATCCCTTTTAGACTATAGATCCAAAGGAAATATCCTCGGATAAAAAAGGAAAGAAGCTTTCTGAGAAACTTCTTTGTGTTCTATGAAATCATCTCACAGAGTTACAGCTTACCCCACAAGAAGCCTTTCGCAAAGACAGTTCTTGTGGATTTGGCAAAGTGATATTTGGAAGCCCTTAGAGGGCTATGGTGAAAAAGAAAATATCCTCAGATGAAATCTGGAAAGAAGCTTTCTGAGAAACTGCTTAGTGCTCTGTTAATTCATCTCACAGAGTTACATCTCTATTTCGTGGATCTCTTTGCTAGCCTTATTTCTGTGGAATCTGAGAACAGATATTTCGGATCCCTTTGTAGACTATAGATCCAAAGGAATTATCCTCCGATAACAAACAGAAAGAAGCTTTCTGAGAAACTTCTTTGTGTTCTTTGAAATCATCTCACAGAGTTACAGCATTCCCCACTAGAAGCCTTTCGCTAAGACAGTTCTTGTGGAATTGGCAAAGTGATATTTGGAAGCCCTTAGGGGGCTATGGTGAAAAAGGAAATATCCTCAGATGACATTTGGAAAGAAGCTTTCTGAGAAACTGCTTAGTGTTCTGTTAATTCATCTCACATTGTTACATCTGTATTTTGGGGATCTCTTTGCTACCCTTATTTCTGTGGAATCTGAGAACAGATATTTCAGATCCCTTTGGACACTATAGTTCAAAAAGGAAATATCCTCAGATAACAAAGAGAAAGAAGCTTTCTGAGAAACTTATTTGTGTTCTGTGACATCATATCACAGAGTAACAGCTTACTCCAGAAGAAGCCTTTCGCTAAGACAGTTCTTGTGGAATTTGCAATCTGATATTTGGAAGCCCATAGAGGTCTATGGTGAAAAAGGAATTATCCTCAGATGAAATCTGGAAGGAAGCTTTCTGAGAAACTTCTTAGGGTTCTGTTAATTCATCTCACAGAGTTGTATCTGTGTTTCGTGGATCTCTTTGCTAGCCTTATTTCTGTGGAATCAGAGAACAGATATTTCGGATTCCTTTGAAGCCTATAGGGCCAAAGGAAATATCCTCCGATAACAAAGAGAAAGAAGCTTTCTGAGAAACTTCTTTGTGTTCTGTGAAATCATCTCACAGAGTTACAGCTTTCCCCTCAAGGAGACTTTCGCTAAGACAGTTCTTGTGGAATTGGCAAAGTGATATTTCGAAGCCCATAGAGGGCTATGGTGAAAAAGGAAATATCCTCAGACGAAATCTGGAAAGAAGCTTTCTGAGAAACTGCTTAGTGTTCTGTTAATTCATCTCACAGAGTTACATCTGTATTTCGTGATCTCTTTCCTAGCCTTATATCTGTGTAATCTGAGAATAGATATTTCCGATCCCTTTGAAGATTATAGGGCCAAAGGAAATATCCTCGGATAACAAAGAGAAAGAAGCTTTCTGAAAAACTTCTTTGTGTTCTGTGAAACCATCTCACAGAGTTACAGCTTTCCACTCAAGGAGCCTTTCCCTAGGACAGTTCTTGTGGAATTCCCAAAGTGATATTTGGAAGCCCATAGAGGGCTATGATGGAAAAGGAAATATCCTCAGATGACTTCTGGAAAGAAGCTTTCTGAGAAACTGCTTAGTATTCTGTTAATTCATCTCACAGAGTTACATCTGTATTTCGTAGATCTCTTTGCTAGCCTTATTTTTGTGGAATCTGAGAGCAGATATTTCGGATCCCTTTGAAGACTATAGGGCCAAAGTAAATATCCTCCGATAACAAAGAGAAAGAAACTTTCTGAGAAACTTCTTTGTGTTCTGTGAAGTCATCTCACAGAGTTACATCTCTATTTCGTGGATCTCTTTGCTAGCCTTATTTCTGTGGAATCTGAGAACAGATGTTTCGGATCCCTTTAAAGACTAAAGGGCCAAAGGAAATATCCTCCGATAACAAAGACAAAGAAACTTTCTGACAAACTTCTTTGTGTTCTGTGAAATCATCTCACAGAGTTACACCTTTCCCGTAAAGGAAACTTTCGCTATGACAGTTCTTGTGGAATTGGCAACGTGATATTTGGAAGTCCATAGAGGGCTCTGGTGAAAAAGGATATATCCTCAGAAGAAATCTGGAAAGAAGCTTTCTGAGCAGCTGCTTAGTGTTCTGTTAATTCATCTCACAGAGTTACATCTGTATCTCTTGGATCTCTTTGCTAGCCTTATTTCTGTGGAATCTGAGAACAGATATTTCCGATCTCTTGAAGACTCTTGGGCCAAAGGAAATATCCTCCGATAACAAAGAGAAAGAAGCTTTCTGAGATACTTCTTTGTGTTCTGTGAAATCATCTTACAGTGTGACAGCTTTAACCTCAAGGAGCCTTACGCTAAGACAGTTCTTGTGGAATTGGCAAAGTGATATTTGGGTGCCCGAACTGGGCTACGGTGAATAAGGAAATATCCTCAGATGAAATCTGGAAAGAAGCTTTCTGAGAAACTGCTTAGTGTTCTGTTAATTCATCTCACATAGTTACATCTGTATTTCGTGGATCTCATTGCTAGCCTTATTTCTGTGGAATCTGAGAACTGATATTTCGGATCCCTTTGAAGACTATTGGGCCAAAGGAAATATCCTCCGATATCAAAAAGAAAGAAGCTTTCTGAGAAACTTCTTTGTGTTCTGTGAAAGCATCTCACAGAGTTACAGGTTTCCCCTCAAGGAGACTTTCGCTAAGATAGTTCTTGAGGAATTGGCAATGTGATATTTGGAAGCCCATAGAGGGCTATGCTGAAAAAGGAAGTATCCTCAAATGAAATTTGGAAAGAAGCTTTCTGAGAAACTGCTTAGTGTTGTGTTAATTCATCTCACAGTTACATCTGTATTTCGTGGATCTCTTTGCTAGCCTTATTACTGTGGAATCTGAGAACAGATATTTCGGATCCCTTTGAAGACCACAGGGCCAAAGGAAATATCCTCTGATAACAAAGAGAAAGAAGCTTTCTGAGAAACTTCCTTGTGTTCTGTGAAATCATCTCACAGAGTTACAGCTTTCCCCTCAAGAGGCCTTTCTCTAAGACAGTTCTTATAAAATTGGCAAAGTGATATTTGGAAGCCCTTAGAGGGCTATGGTGAAAAAGGAAATATCCTCAGATGAAATCTGGAAAGAAGCTTTCTAAGAAACTTCTTTGTGTTCTGTGAAATCATCTCACAGAGTTACCGCTTTCCCCTCAAGGAGCCTTTCGCTAAGACTGTTCTTGTGGAATTTGCAAAGTGATATTTAGAAGCCCGTAGTGGGCTACGGTGTAAAACGAAATATCCTCAGATGAAATCTGGAAAGAAGCTTTCTGAGAAACTGCTTAGTGTTCTGTTAATTCATCTCACAGAGTTACATCTGTATTTCGTGGATCTCTTTGCTAGCCTTATTTCTGTGTAATCTGAGAACAGATATTTCGGATCCCTTTGAAGACTATAGGGCCATAGGAAGTATCCTCCGATATCAAAGAGAAGGAAGCTTTCTGAGAAACTTCTTTGTGTTTGGTGAAATCATCTCCCAGAGTTAGAGCTTTCCCCTCAAGGAGCTTTTCGCTAAGACAGTTCTTGTAGAATTGGCAAAGTGGTATTTCGAAGCCCATAGAGGGCTACGGTGAAAAAGGAAATATCCTCGATGAAATCTGGAAAGAAGCTTTCTGAGAAACTGCTTAGTGTTCTGTTAATTCATCTCACAGAGTTACATCTGTATTTCGTGGATCTCTCTGCTAGCCATATTTCTGTGGAATCTGAGAACAGATATTTCGGATCCCTTTAAAGATCACAGGGCCAAAGGAAATATCCTCCGATAACTAAGAGAAAGAAGCTTTCTGAGAAACTTCTTTGTGTTCTGTGAAATCAGCTCACAGAGTTACAGCTTTCCCCTCAAGGAGCCTTTCGCAAAGACAGTTCCTGTGGAATTGGCAAAGTGATATTTGGAAGCCTGTAGTGGGCTACGGTGAAAAAGGAAATATCCTCAGATGATATCTGGAAAGAAGCTTTCTGAGAAATTGATTAGTGTTCTGTTAATTCATTTCACAGAGTTACATCTGTATTTCGGGGATCCCTTTGCTAGCCTTATTTCTGTGAAATCTGAGAACAGATATTTCGGATCCCTTGGAAGACCACAGGGCCATAGGAAATAACCTCCGATAATGAAGAGAAAGAAGCTTTCTGAGAAACTTCTTTGTGTTTGGTGAAATCATCTCCCAGAGTTACAGCTTTCCCCTCAAGGAGACTTTCGCTAAGACAGTTCTTGTGGAATTGGCAAAGTGATATTTGGAAGCCCATAGAGGGCTATGGTGAAAAAGGAAATATCCTCAGATGAAATCTGGAAAGAAGGTTTGTGAGAAACTGCTTAGTGTTCTGTTAATTCATCTCACAGAGTTACATCTGTATTTCGTGGATCTCTTGGGTAGCCTTATTTCTGTGGAATCTGATAACAGATATTTCGGATCAATTTGAAGACTATAGGGCCAAAGGAAATATCCTCCGATAACAAAGAGAAAGAAGCTTTCTGGGAATCTTCTTTGTGTTCTGTGAAATCATCTCACAGAGTTACAGCATTCCCCTCAAGGAGCCTTTCACTAAGACAGTTCTTGTGTAATTGGCAAAGTGATATTTGGAAGCCCATAGAGGGCTATGGTGAAAAAGGAAATATCCTTACATGAAATCTGGAAAGAAGATTTCTGAGAAACTTCTTAGTGTTCTGTTAATTCATCTCACAGAGTTACATCTGTATTTCGTGGATCTCTTTGCTAGCCTTATTTCTGTGGATTCTGAGAACAGATATTTCGGAACCCTTTGAAGACGATAGGGCCAAAGGAAATATTCTCCGATAACAAAGAGAAAGAAGCTTTCTGAGAAACTTCTTTGTGTTCTGTGAAATAATCTCACAGACTTACAGCGTTCCTCTCAAGGAGCCTTTCGCTAATACAGTTCTTGTGGAATTGGCAAAGTGATATTTGGAAGCCCATAGAGGGCTATGGTGAAAAAGAAATTTCCTCAGATGAAATCTGGAAAGAATCTTTCTCAGAAACTACTTAGTGTTCTGTTAATTCATCTCACAGAGTTACATCTGTATTTCGTGGATCTCTTTGCTAGCCTTATTTCTGTGGAATCTGAGAACAGATATTTCGGATCCCTTTGAAGACGATAGGTCCAAAGGAAATATCCTCCGATAACAAAGAGAAAGAAGCTTTCTGAGAAACTTCTTTGTGTTCTGTGAAATCATCTCACAGAGTTACATCTTACCCCACAAGAAGCATTTCGCTTACACAGTTCTTGTGGAATTGGCAAAGTGATATTTGGAAGCCCATAGAGGGCTATGGTGAAAAAGGAAATATCCTCACATGAAATCTGGAAAGAAGTTTTCTGAGAAACTGCTTAGTGTTCTGTTAATTCATCTCACAGAGTTACATCTGTATTTCGTGGATCTCTTCGCTAGCCTTATTTCTGTGGAATCTGAGAACAGATATTTCGGATCCCTTTGTAGACGATAGGGCCAAAGGAAATATGTTCCGATAACAAAGAGAAAGAAGCTTTCTGAGAAACTTCTTTGTGTTCTGTGAAATCATCTCACAGAGTTACATCTTACCCCACAAGAAGCATTTCGCTTACACAGTTCTTGTGGAATTGTCAAAGTGATATTTGGAAGCCCATAGAGGGCTATGGTGAAAAAGGAAATATCCTCAGATGAAATCTGGAAAGAAGCTTTCTCAGAAACTTCTTAGTGTTCTGTTAATTCATCTCACAGAGTTGTATCTGTATTTCGTGGTTCTCTTTGCTAGCCTTATTTCTGTGGAATCTGAGAACAGATATTTCGGATCCCTTTGAAGACGATAGGGCCAAAGGAAATATCCTCCGATAACAAAGAGAAAGAAGCTTTCTAAGAAACTTCTTTGTGTTCTGCGAAATCATCTCACAGAGTTACAGCTTTCCCCTCAAGGAGCCTTTCGCTAAGACAGTTCTTGTGGAATTGGCAAAGTGCTATTTGGAAGCCCATAGAGGGCTATGGTGAAAAAGGAAATATCCTGAGATAAATCTGGAGAGAAGCTTTCTGAGAAATTGCTTAGTCTTCTGTTAATACATCTCACAGAGTTACATCTGTATTTCGTGTATCTCTTTGCTAGCCTTATTTCTGTGGAATCTGAGAACAGATATTTCGGATCCCTTTGAAGACTATAGGGCCCAAGGAAATATCCTCGATAACAAAGAGAAAGAACCTTTCTGAGAATCTTCTTTGCGTTCTTTGAAATCATCTCACAGAGTTACAGCTTTCCTCTCAAGGAGTCTTTCGCTAAGACAATTCTTTTGGAATTGGCAAAGTGATATTTGGAAGCCCATAGAGGGCTATGGTGAAAAAGGAAATATCCTCAAATGAAATCTGGAAAGAAGCTTTTTGAGAAACTGCTTAGTGTTCTGTTAATTCTACTCACAGAGTTACATCTGTATTTCGTGGATCTCTTTGCTATCCTTATTTCTGTGGAATCTGAGAACAGATATTTCGGATCCCTTTGAAGACGATAGGGCCAAAGGAAATATCCTCCGATAACAAAGTGAAAAAAGCTTTCTGAGAAAATTCTTTGTGTTCTGTGAAATCACCTCACAGACTAACAGCTTACCACACAAGAAGTCTTTCAGAAAGACAATTCTTTTGGAATTGGCAAAGTGATATTTGGAAGCCCATAGAGGGCTATGGTGAAAAAGGAAATATCCTCAAATGAAATCTGGAAAGAAGCTTTTTGAGAAACTGCTTAGTGTTCTGTTAATTCATCTCACAGAGTTACATCTGTATTTCGTGGATCTCTTTGCTAGCCTTATTTCTGTGGAATCTGAGAACAGATATTTCGGATCCCTTTGAAGACGATAGGGCCAAAGGAAGTATCCTCCGATAACAAAGAAAAAGAAGCTTTGTGAGAAACTTCTTTGTGTTCTGTGAAATCATCTCACAAAGATAAATCTTACCCCACAAGAAGAATTTCGCTTCCACAGTTCTTGTGGAATTGGCAAAGTGATATTTGGAAGCCCATACAGGGCTATGGTGAAAAAGGAAATATCCTCAGATGAAATCTGGAAAGAATCTTTCTCCGAATCTACTTAGTGTTCTGTTAATTCATCTCACAGAGTTAAATCAGTTTTTCCTGGATCTCTTTGCTAGCCTTATTTTGTGGAATCTGAGAACAGATATTTCGGATTCCCTTGAAGACGATAGGGCGAATGGAAATATCCTCCGATAACAAAGAGAAAGAAGCTTTCTGAGAAACTTCTTTGTGTTCTGTGAAATCGTCTCACAGAGTTACATCTTACCCCACAAGAAGCATTTCGCTTACACAGTTCTTGTGGAATTGGCAAAGTGATATTTGGAAGCCCATAGAGGGCTATGGTGAAAAAGGAAATATCCTCAAATGAAATCTGGAAAGAAGTTTTCTGAGAAACTGCTTAGTGTTCTGTTAATTCATCTCACAGAGTTACATCTGTATTTCGTGGATCTCTTTGCTAGCCTTATTTCTGTGGAATCTGAGAACAGATATTTCGGATCCCTTTGAAGACGATAGGGCCAAAGGAAATATCCTCCGATAAAAAAGAGAAAGAAGCTTTCGGAGAAACTTCTTTGTGTTTTGTGAAATCATCTCACAGAGTTACATCTTACCCCACAAGAAGCATTTCGCTTACACAGTTCTTGTGGAATTGTCAAAGTGATATTTGGAAGCCCATAGAGGGCTATGGTGAAAAAGGAAATATCCTCAGATGAAATCTGGAAAGAAGCTTTCTCAGAAACTTCTTAGTGTTCTGTTAATTCATCTCACAGAGTTGTATCTGTATTTCGTGGATCTCTTTGCTAGCCTTATTTCTGTGGAATCTGAGAACAGATATTTCGGATCCCTTTGAAGACTATAGGGCCAAAGGAAATATCCTCCGATAACAAAGAGAAAGAAGCTTTCTGAGAAACTTCTTTGTGTTCTGCGAAATCATCTCACAGAGTTACAGCTTTCGCCTCAAGGAGCCTTTCGCTAAGACAGTTCTTGTGGAATTGGCAAAGTGCTATTTGGAAGCAATAACAGGGCTATGGTGAAAAAGGAAATATCCTGAGATAAATCTGGAGAGAAGCTTTCTGAGAAATTGCTTAGTGTTCTGTTAATACATCTCACAGAGTTACATCTGTATTTCGTGTATCTCTTTGCTATCCTTATTTCTGTAGAATCTGAGAACAGATATTTCGGATCCCTTTGAAGACTGTGGGGCCAAAGGAAATATCCTCGATAACAAAGAGAAAGAAGCTTTCTGAGAAACTTCTTTGTGTTCTGTGAAATCATCTCACAGAGTTACAGCTTTCCTCTCAAGAAGCCTTTCGCTAAGACAGTTCTTTTGGAATTGGCAAAGTGATATTTGGAAGCCCATAGAGGGCTATGGTGAAAAAGGAAATATACTCAAATGAAATCTGGAAAGAAACTTTTTGAGAAACTGCTTAGTGTTCTGTTAATTCATCTCACAGAGTTACATCTGTATTTCGTGTATCTCTTTGCTAGCCTTATTTCTGTGGAATCTGAGAACAGATATTTCGGATCCCTTTGAAGACGATAGGGCCAAAGGAAATATCCTCCGATAACAAGGAGAAAGAAGCTTTCTGAGAAATTTCTTTGTGTTCTGTGAAATCATCTCACAGAGTTACATCTTACCCCACAAGAAGCATTTCGCTTACACAGTTCTTGTGGAATTGGCAAAGTGATATTTGGAAGCCCATAGAGGGCTATGGTGAAAAAGGAAATATCCTCAAATGAAATCTGGAAAGAAGTTTTCTGAGAAACTGCTTAGTGTTCTGTTAATTCATCTCACAGAGTTACATCTGTATTTCGTGGATCTCTTTGCTAGCCTTATTTCTGTGGAATCTGAGAACAGATATTTCGGATCCCTTTGAAGACTATAGGGCCAAAGGAAATATCCTCGATAACAAAGAGAAAGAAGCTTCCTGAGAAACTTCTTAGTGTTCTGTGAAATCATCTCACAGAGTTACAGCTTTCCTCTCAAGGTCCTTTCGCTAAGACAGTTCTTTTTGAATTGGCAAAGTGATATTTGGAAGCCCATAGAGGGCTTTGGTGAAAAAGGAAATATCCTCAAATGAAATCTGGAAAGAAGCTTTTTGAGAAACTGCTTAGTGTTCTGTTAATTCATCTCACAGAGTTACATCTGTATTTCGTGTATCTATTTGCTAGCCTTATTTCTGTGGAATCTGAGAACAGATATTTCGGATCCCTTTGAAGACGATAGGGCCAAAGGAAATATCCTCCGATAACAAAGAGAAAAAAGCTTTCTGAGAAAATTCTTTGTGTTCTGTGAAATCACCTCACAGACTAACAGCTTACCACACAAGAAGTCTTTCAGAAAAACAGTTCTTGTGGATTTGGCAAAGTGATATTTGGAAGCCCTTAGAGGGCTATGGTGAAAAAGGAAATATCCTCAGATGAAATCTGGAAGAAGCTTTCTGAGAAACTGCTTAGTGGTCTGTTAATTCATCTCACAGAGTTACATCTGTATTTCGTGGATCTCTTTCCTAGCCTTATTTCTGTGGAATCTGAGAACAGATATTTCGGATCCCTTTGAAGACGATAGGGCCAAAGGAAATATCCTCCGATAACAAAGAGAAAGAAGCTTTCTGAGAAACTTCTTTGTGTTCTGTGAAATCAGCTCACAAAGTTAATCTTACCCCACAAGAAGCATTTCGCTTACACAGTTCTTGTGGAATTGGCAAAGTGATATTTGGAAGCCCGTAGAAGGCTATGGTGAAAAAGGAAATATCCTCAGATGAAATCTGGAAAGAATCTTTCTCAGAAACTACTTAGTGTTCTGTTAATTCATCTCACAGATTTACATCTGTATTTCGTGGATCTCTTTGATAGCCTTATTTTGTGGAATCTGAGAACAGATATTTCGGATCCCTTTGAAGACGATAGGGCCAAAGGAAATATCCTCCGATAACAAAGAGAAAGAAGCTTTCTGAGAAACTTCTTTGTGTTCTGTGAAATCATCTGACAGAGTTACATCTTACCCCACAAGAAGCATTTCGCTTCCACAGTTCTTGTGGAATTGGCAAAGTGATATTTGGAAGCCCATAGAGGGCTATGGTAAAAAGGAAATATCCTCAAATGAAACCTGGAAAGAAGTTTTCTGAGAAACTGCTTAGTGTTCTGTTAATTCATCTCACAGAGTTACATCTGTATTTCGTGGATCTCTTCGCTAGCCTTATTTCTGTGGAATCTGAGAACAGATATTTCGGATCCCTTTGAAGACGATAGGGCCAAAGGAAATATCCTCCGATAACAAAGAGAAAGAAGCTTTCTGAGAAACTTCTTTGTGTTCTGTGAAATCATCTCACAGAGTTACATCTTACCCCACAAGAAGCATTTCGCTTACACAGTTCTTGTGGTATTGTCAAAGTGATATTTGGAAGCCCATAGAGGGCTATGGTGAAAAAGGAAATATCCTCAGATGAAATCTGGAAAGAAGCTTTCTCAGAAACTTCTTAGTGTTCTGTTAATTCATCTCACAGAGTTGTATCTGTATTTCGTGGATCTCTTTGCAAGCCTTATTTCTGTGGAATCTGAGAACAGATATTTCGGATCCCTTTGAAGAATATAGGGCCAAAGGAAATATCCTCCGATAACAAAGAGAAAGAAGCTTTCTGAGAAACTTCTTTGTGTTCTGCGAAATCATCTCACAGAGTTACAGCTTTCCCCTCAAGGAGCCTTTCGCTAAGACAGTTCTTGTGGAAATTGCAAAGCGCTATTTGGAAGCCCTAACAGGGCTATGGTGAAAAAGGAAATATCCTGAGATAAATCTGGAGAGAAGCTTTCTGAGAAATTGCTTAGTGTTCTGTTAATTCATTTCACAGAGTTACATCTGTATTTCGTGTATCTCTTTGCTATCCTTATTTCTGTGGAATCTGAGAACTGATATATCAGATCCCTTTGAAGACTATAGGGCCAAAGGAAATATCCTCGATAACAAAGAGCAAGAAGCTTTCTGAGAAACTTCTTTGTGTTCTGTGAAATCATCTCACAGAGTTACAGCTTTCCTCTCAAGGAGCCTTTCGCTGAGAAAGTTCTTGTGGAATTGGCAAAGTGATATTTTGAAGCCCATAGAGGGCTACGGTGAAAAAGAAATTTCCTCAGATGAAATCTGGAGAGAAGCTTTCTGAGAAACTGCTTAGTGTTCTGTTAATTCTTCTCACAGAGTTACATCTGTATTTCGTGGATCTCTTTGGTAGCCTGATTTCTGTGGAATCTGAGGACAGATATTTCGGATCCCTTTGAAGACTATAGGGCCAAAGGAAATATCCTCCGATAACAAAGAGAAGGAAGCTTGCTGTGAAACTTCTTTGTGTTCCGTGAAATCATCTCACAGAGTTACAGCTTACTGCACTGGAAGTTTCGCTAAGACAGTTCTAGTGGAATTGGCAAAGTGATATTTGGAAGCCCACAGAGGGCTATGGTGAAAAAGGAAATATCCTCAAATGAAATCTGGAAAGTAGCTTTTTGAGAAACTGCTTAGTGTTCTGCTAATTCATCTCACAGGGTTACATCTGTATTTCGTGGATCTCTTTGCTAGCCTTATTTCTGTGGAATCTGAGAACAGATATTTCGGATCCCTATGAAGACGATAGGTCCAAAGGAAATATCCTCTGATAACAAAGAGAAAAAAGCTTTCTGAGAAAATTCTTTGTGTTCTGTGAAATCACCTCACAGACTAACAGCTTACCACACAAGAAGTCTTTCAGAAAAACAGTTCTTGTGGATTTGGCAAAGTGATATTTGGAAGCCCATAGAGGGCTATGGTGAAAAAGGAAATATCCTCAGATGAAATCTGGAAGAAGCTTTCTGAGAAACTGCTTAGTGTTCTGTTAATTCATCTCACAGAGTTACATCTGTATTTCGTGGATCTCTTCGCTAGCCTTATTTCTGTGGAATCTGAGAACAGATATTTCGGATCCCTTTGAAGACGATAGGGCCAAAGGAAATATCCTCCGATAACAAAGAGAAAGAAGCTTTCTGAGAAACTTCTTTGTGTTCTGTGAAATCATCTCACAGAGTTAATCTTACCCCACAAGAAGCATTTCGCTTACACAGTTCTTGTGGAATTGGCAAAGTGATATTTGGAAGCCCATAGAGGGCTACGGTGAAAAAGAAATTTCCTCAGATGAAATCTGGTGAGAAGCTTTCTGAGAAACTGCTTAGTGTTTTGTTAATTCATCTCACAGAGTTACATCTGTATTTCGTGGATCTCTTTGGTAGCCTTATTTCTGTGGAATCTAAGAACAGATATTTCGGATCCCTTTGAAGACTATAGGGCCAAAGAAAATATCCTCCGATAACAAAGAGAAAGAAGCTTTCTGAGAAACTTCTTTGTGTTACATCTTACCCCACAAGAAGCATTTCGCTTACACAGTTCTTGTGGAATTGGCAAAGTGATATTTGGAAGCCCATAGAGGGCTATGGTGAAAAAGGAAATATCCTCAAATGAAATCTGGAAAGAAGTTTTCTGAGAAACTGCTTAGTGTTCTGTTAATTCATCTCACAGAGTTACATCTGTATTTCGTGGATCTCTTTGCTAGCCTTATTTCTGTGGAATCTGAGAACAGATATTTCGGATCCCTTTGAAGACGATAGGGCCAAAGGAAATATCCTCCGATAACAAAGAGAAAAAAGCTTTCTGAGAAAATTCTTTGTGTTCCGTGAAATCACCTCACAGACTAACAGCTTACCACACAAGAAGTCTTTCAGAAAAACAGTTCTTGTGGAACTGGAAAAGTGATATTTGGAAGCCCATAGAGGTCTATGGTGAAAAACGAAATATCCTCAGATTAAATCTGGAAAGAAGCTTTCTGAGAAACTGCTTAGTGTTCTGTTAATTCATCTCACAGAGTTACATCTGTATTTCATGGATCTCTTCGCTATCCTTATTTCTGTGGAATCTGAGAACAGATATTTCGGATCCCTTTGAAGACGATAGGGCCAAAGGAAATATCCTCCGATAACAAAGAGAAAGAAGCTTTCTGAGAAACTTCTTTGTGTTCTGTGAAATCATCTCACAGAGTTACATCTTACCCCACAAGAAGCATTTCGCTTACACAGTTCTTGTGGAATTGGCAAAGTGATATTTGGAAGCCCATAGAGGGCTATGGTGAAAAAGGAAATATCCTCAGATGAAATCTGGAAGAAGCTTTCTGAGAAACTGCTTGGTGTTCTGTTAATTCATCTCACAGAGTTACATCTGTATTTCGTGGATCTCCTTGCTAGCCTTATTTCTGTGTAATCTGAGAACAGATATTTCGGATCCCTTTGAAGACGATAGGGCCAAAGGAAATATCCTCCGATAACAAAGAGAAGGAAGCTTTCTGAGAAACTTCTTTGTGTTCTGTGAAATCATCTCACAGAGTTAAATCTTACCCCACAAGAAGAATTTCGCTTACACAGTTCTTGTGGAATTGGCAAACTGATATTTGGAAGCCCATAGAGGGCTATGGTGAAAAAGGAAATATCCTCAGATGAAATCAGGAAAGAATCTTTCTCAGAAACTACTTAGTGTTCTGTTAATTCATCTCACAGAGTTACATCTGTATTTCGTGGATCTCTTTGCTAGCCTTATTTCTGTGGAATCTGAGAACAGATAATTCGGATCCCTTTGAAGACTATAGGGCCATAGTAAATATCCTCCGATAACAAAGAGAAAGAAGCTTTCTGAGAAACTTATTTGTGTTCTGTGAAATCATCTCACAGAGTTACATCTTACCCCACAAGAAGCATTTCGCTTCCACAGTTCTTGTGGAATTGGCAAAGTGATATTTGGAAGCCCATACAGGGCTATGGTAAAAGGAAATATCCTCAAATGAAATCTGGAAAGAAGTTTTCTGAGAAACTGCTTAGTGTTCTGTTAATTCATCTCACAGAGTTACATCTGTATTTCATGGATCTCTTCGCTATCCTTATTTCTGTGGAATCTGAGAACAGATATTTCGGATCCCTTTGAAGACGATAGGGCCAAAGGAAATATCCTCCGATAACAAAGAGAAAGAAGCTTTCTGAGAAACTTCTTTGTGTTCTGCGAAATCATCTCACAGAGTTACAGCTTTCCCCTCAAGGAGCCTTTCGCTAAGACAGTTCTTGTGGAAATTGCAAAGCGCTATTTGGAAGCCCATAGAGGGCTATGGTGAAAAAGGAAATATCCTGAGATAAATCTGAAGAGAAGCTTTCTGAGAAATTGCTTAGTGTTCTGTTAATTCATCTCACAGAGTTACATCTGTATTTCGTGTATCTCTTTGCTATCCTTATTTCTGTAGAATCTGAGAACAGATATTTCGGATCCCTTTGAAGACTGTGGGGCCAAAGGAAATATCCTCGATAACAAAGAGAAAGAAGCTTTCTGAGAAACTTCTTTGTGTTCTGTGAAATCATCTCACAGAGTTACAGCCTTCCTCTCAAGAAGCCTTTCGCTAAGACATTTCTTGTGGATTTGGCAAAGTGATATTTGGAAGCCCATAGAGGGCTATGGTGAAAAAGGAAATATCCTCAAATGAAATCTGGAAAGAAGTTTTCTGAGAAACTGCTTAGTGTTCTGTTAATTCATTTCAGAGAGTTACATCTGTATTTCGTGGATCTCTTTGCTAGCCTTATTTCTGTGGAATCTGAGAACAAATATTTCGGATCCCTTTGAAGACGATAGGGCCAAAGGAAATATCCTCCGATAACAAAGAGAAAGAAGCTTTCTGAGAAACTTCTTTGTGTTCTGCGAAATCATCTCACAGAGTTTCAGCTTTCCCCTCAAGGAGCCTTTCGCTAAGACAGTTCTTGTGGAATTGGCAAAGTGCTATTTGGAAGCCCTAACAGGGCTATGGTGAAAAAGGAAATATCCTGAGATAAATCTGGAGAGAAGCTTTCTGAAAATTGCTTAGTGTTCTCTTAATTCATTTCACAGAGTTACATCTGTATTTCGTGTATCTCTTTGCTATCCTTATTTCTGTGGAATCTGAGAACAGATATTTCGGATCCCTTTGAAGACTATAGGGCCAAAGGAAATATCCTCGATAACAAAGAGCAAGAAGCTTTCCGAGAAACTTCTTTGTGTTCTGTGAAATCATCTCACAGAGTTACAGCTTTCCTCTCAAGGAGCCTTTCGCTAAGACAGTTCTTGTGGAATTGGCAAAGTGATATTTGGAAGCCCATAGAGGGCTACGGTGAAAAAGAAATTTCCTCAGATGGAATCTGGTGAGAAGCTTTCTGAGAAACTGCTTAGTGTTCTGTTAATTCATCTCACAGAGTTACATCTGTATTTCGTGGATCTCTTTGGTAGCCTTATTTCTGTGGAATCTGAGAACAGATATTTCGGATCCCTTTGAAGACTATAGGGCCAAAGGAAATATCCTCCGATAACAAAGAGAAGGAAGCTTGCTGTGAAACTTCTTTGTGTTCCGTGGAATCATCTCACAGAGTTACAGCGTACTGCACAAGAACCCTTTCGCTAAGACAGTTCTAGTGGAATTGGCAAAGTGATATTTGGAAGCCCATAGAGGGCAATGGTGAAAAAGGAAATATCCTCAGATGAAATCTGGAAAGAAGCTTTTTGAGAAACTGCTTAGTGTTCTGTTAATTCATCTCACAGAGTTACATCTGTATTTCGTGGATCTCTTTGCTAGCCTTATGTCTGTGGAATCTGAGAACAGATATTTCGGATCCCTATGAAGACGATAGGTCCAAAGGAAATATCCTCCGATAACAAAGAGAAAAAATCTTTCTGAGAAAATTCTTTGTGTTCTGTGAAATCACCTCACAGACTAACAGCTTACCACACAAGAAGTCTTTCAGAAAAACAGTTCTTGTGGATTTGGGAAAGTGATATTTGGAAGCCCATAGAGGGCTATGGTGAAAAAGGAAATATCCTCAGATGAAATCTGGAAGAAGCTTTCTGAGAAACTGCTTAGTGTTCTGTTAATTCATCTCACAGAGTTACATCTGTATTTCGTGGATCTCTTTGCTAGCCTTATTTCTGTGGAATCTGAGAACAGATATTTCGGATCCCTTTGAAGACGTTAGGGCCAAAGGAAATATCCTCCGATAACAAAGAGAAAGAAGCTTTCTGAGAAACTTCTTTGTCTTCTGTGAAATCTTCTCACATAGTTACATCTTACCCCACAAGAAGCATTTCGCTTACACAGTTCTTGTGGAATTGGCAAAGTGATATTTGGAAGCCCATAGACGGGTATGGTGAAAAAGGAAATATCCTCAAATGAAATCTGGAAAGAAGTTTTCTGAGAAACTGCTTAGTGTTCTGTTAATTCATCTCACAGAGTTACATCTGTATTTCGTGGATCTCTTTGCTAGCCTTATTTCTGTGGAATCTGAGAACAGATATTTCGGATCCCTTTGAAGACTATAGGGCCAAAGGAAATATCCTCCGATAACAAAGAGAAAGAAGCTTTCTGAGAAACTTCTTTGTGTTCTGTGAAATCATCTCACAGAGTTACATCTTACCCAAAAGAAGCATTTCGCTTACACAGGTCTTGTGGAATTGGCAAAGTGATATTTGGAAGCCCATAGAGGGCTATGGTGAAAAAGGAAATATCCTCAAATGAAATCTGGAAAGAAGTTTTCTGAGAAACTGCTTAGTGTTCTGTTAATTCATCTCACAGAGTTACATCTGTATTTCGTGGATCTCTTTGCTAGCCTTATTTCTGTGGAATCTGAGAACAGATATTTCGGATCCCTTTGAAGACGATAGGGCCAAAGGAAATATCCTCCGATAACAAAGAGAAAGAAGCTTTCTGAGAAACTTCTTTGTGTTCTGTGAAATCATCTCACAGAGTTACATCTTACCCAAAAGAAGCATTTCGCTTACACAGGTCTTGTGGAATTGGCAAAGTGATATTTGGAAGCCCATAGAGGGCTATGGTGAAAAAGGAAATATCCTCAAATGAAATCTGGAAAGAAGTTTTCTGAGAAACTGCTTAGTGTTCTGTTAATTCATCTCACAGAGTTACATCTGTATTTCGTGGATCTCTTTGCTAGCCTTATTTCTGTGGAATCTGAGAACAGATATTTCGGATACCTTTGAAGACGATAGGGCCAAAGGAAATATCCTCCGAAAACAAAGAGAAAGAAGCTTCCTGAGAAACTTCTTTGTGTTCTGTGAAATCATCTCACAGAGTTACACCTTACCTCCCACGAAGCATTTCGCTTACACAGTTCTTGTGTAATTGGCAAAATGATATTTGGAAGCCCATAGAGGGCTATCGTGAAAAAGGAAATATCCTCATATGAAATCTGGAAAGAAGCTTTCTGAGAAACTTCTTAGTGTTCTGTTAATTCATCTCACAGAGTTGTATCTGTATTTCGTGGATCTCTTTGCTAGCCTTATTTCTGTGGAATCTGAGAACAGATATTTCGGATCCCTTTGAAGACTATAGGGCCAAAGGAAATATCCTCGATAACAAAGAGAAAGAAGCTTCCTGAGAAACTTCTTTGTGTTCTGTGAAATCATCTGACAGAGTTACAGCTTTCCTCTCAAGGAGCCTTTCGCTAAGACAGTTCTTTTTGAATTGGCAAAGTGATATTTGGAAGCCCATAGAGGGCTATGGTAAAAAGGAAATATCCTCAAATGAAACCTGGAAAGAAGTTTTCTGAGAAACTGCTTAGTGTTCTGTTAATTCATCTCACAGAGTTACATCTGTATTTCGTGGATCTCTTCGCTAGCCTTATTTCTGTGGAATCTGAGAACAGATATTTCGGATCCCTTTGAAGACGATAGGGCCAAAGGAAATATCCTCCGATAACAAAGAGAAAGAAGCTTTCTGAGAAACTTTTTTGTGTTCTGTGAATTCATCTCACAGAGTTACATCTTACCCCACAAGAAGCATTTCGCTTACACAGTTCTTGTGGTATTGTCAAAGTGATATTTGGAAGCCCATAGAGGGCTATGGTGAAAAAGGAAATATCCTCAGATGAAATCTGGAAAGAAGCTTTCTCAGAAACTTCTTAGTGTTCTGTTAAATCATCTCACAGAGTTGTATCTGTATTTCGTGGATCTCTTTGTTAGCCTTATTTCTGTGGAATCTGAGAACAGATATTTCGGATCCCTTTGAAGACTATAGGGCCAAAGGAAATATCCTCCGATAACAAAGAGAAAGAAGCTTTCTGAGAAACTTCTTTGTGTTCTGCGAAATCATCTCACAGAGTTACAGCTTTCCCCTCAAGGAGACTTTCGCTAAGTCAGTTCTTGTGGAAATTGCAAAGCGCTATTTGGAAGCCCTAACAGGGCTATGGTGAAAAAGGAACTATCCTGAGATAAATCTGGAGAGAAGCTTTCTGAGAAATTCCTCAGTGTTCTGTTAATTCATCTCACAGAGTTACATCTGAATTTCGTGTATCTCTTTGCTATCCTTATTTCTGTAGAATCTGAGAACAGATATTTCGGATCCCTTTGAAGACTGTGGGGCCAAAGGAAATATCCTCAATAACAAAGAGAAAGAAGCTTTCTGAGAAACTTCTTTGTGTTCTGTGAAATCATCTCACAGAGTTACAGCTTTCCTCTCAAGGAGCCTTTCGCTAAGACAGTTCTTGTGGAATTGGCAAAGTGATATTTGGAAGCCCATACAGGGCTACGGTGAAAAAGAAATTTCCTCAGATGAAATCTGGTGAGAAGCTTTCTGAGAAACTGCTTAGTGTTCTGTTAATTCATCTCACAGAGTTACATCTGTATTTCGTGGATCTCTTTGGTAGCCTTATTTCTGTGGAATCTGAGAACAGATATTTCGGATCCCTTTGAAGACTATAGGGCCAAAGGAAATATACTCTGATAACAAAGAAAAGGAAGCTTGCTGTGAAACTTCTTTGTGTTCCGTGAAATCATCTCACAGAGTTACAGCTTACTGCACAAGAAGCCTTTCGCTAAGACAGTTCTAGTGAAATTGGCAAAGTGATATTTGGAAGCCCACAGAGGGCTCTGGTGAAAAAGGAAATATCCTCAAATGAAATCTGGAAAGAAGCTTTTTGAGAAACTGTTTAGTGTTCTGTTAATTCATCTCACAGAGTTACATCTGTATTTCGTGGATCTCTTTGCTAGCCTTATTTCTGTGGAATCTGAGAAAAGATATTTCTGATCCCTATGAAGACGATAGGTCCAAAGGAAATATCCTCTGATAACAAAGAGAAAAAAGCTTTCTGAGAAAATTCTTTGTGTTCTGTGAAATCAACTCACAGACTAACAGCTTACAACACAAGAAGTCTTTCAGAAAAACAGTTCTTGTGGAATTGGCAAAGTGATATTTGGAAGCCCATAGAGGGCTACAGTGAAAAAGAAATTTCCTCAGATGAAATCTGGTGAGAAGCTTTCTAAGAAACTGCTTAGTGTTCTGTTAATTCATCTCACAGAGTTACATTTGTATTTCGTGGATCTCTTTGGTAGCCTTATTTCTGTGGAATCTGAGAACAGATATTTCGGATCCCTTTGAAGACTATAGGGCCAAAGGAAATATCCTCCGATAACAAAGAGAAGGAAGCTTGCTGTGAAACTTCTTTGTGTTCCGTGAAATCTTCTCACAGAGTTACAGCTTACTGCACAAGAAGCCTTTCGCTAAGACAGTTCTAGTGGAATTGGCAAAGTGATATTTGGAAGCCCACAGAGGGCTATGGTGAAAAAGGAAATATCCTCAAATGAAACCTGGAAAGAATCTTTCTGAGAAACTGCTTAGTGTTCTGTTAATTCATCTCACAGAGTTACATCTGTATTTCGTGGATCTCTTTGCTAGCCATATTTCTGTGGAATCTGAGAATAGATATTACGGATCCCTTTCAAGACTATAGGGCCAAAGGAAATATCCTCCGTTAACAAAGAGAAAGAAGCTTTCTGAGAAACTTCTTTGTGTTCGGTGAAATCATCTCACAGAGTTACATCTCTCCCCTCAAGGAGCCTTTCGCTAAGACAGTTCTTGTGGATTTGGCAAAGTGATATTTGAAGCCCAAAGAGGGCTATGGTGAAAAAGGAAATATCTTCAGATGAAATCTGGAAAGAAGCTTTCTGAGAAACTGTTTAGTGTTCTGTGAATTCATCTCACAGAGTTACATCTCTATTTCTTGGATCTCTTTGCTAGCCTTATTTCTGTGGAATCTGAGAACACATATTTCGGATCCCTTTGAAGACTATAGGGCCAAAGTATATATCCTCCGATAACAAAGAGAAAGAAGCTTTCTGAGAAACTTCTTTGTGTTCTGTGAAATCATCTCACAGAGTTACATCTTACCCCACAAGAAGCATTTCGCTTACACAGTTCTTGTGGAATTGGCAAAGTGATATTTGGAAGCCCATAGAGGGCTATGGTGAAAAAGGAAATATCCTCAAATGAAATCTGGAAAGAAATTTTCTGAGAAACTGCTTAGTGTTCTGTTAATTCATCTCACAGATTTACATCTGTATTTCGTGGATCTCTTTGCTAGCCTTATTTCTGTGGAATCTGAGAACAAATATTTCGGATCCCTTTGAAGACGATAGGGCCAAAGGAAATATCCTCCGATAACAAAGAGAAAGAAGCTTTCTGAGAAACTTCTTTGTGTTCTGCGAAATCATCTCACAGAGTTACAGCTTTCCCCTCAAGGAGCCTTTCGCTAAGACAGTTCTTGTGGAACTGGCAAAGTGCTATTTGGAAGCCCTAACAGGGCTATGGTGAAAAAGGAAATATCCTGAGATAAATCTGGAGAGAAGCTTTCTGAGAAATTGCTTAGTGTTCTGTGAATTCATTTCACAGAGTTACATCTGTATTTCGTGTATGTCTTTGCTATCCTTATTTCTGTGGAATCTGAGAACAGATATTTCGGATCCCTTTGAAGACTATAGGGCCAAAGGAAATATCCTCGATAACAAAGAGCAAGAAGCTTTCTGTGAAACTTCTTTGTGTTCTGTGAAATCATCTCACACAGTTACAGCTTTCCTCTCAAGGAGCCTTTCGCTAAGACAGTTCTTGTGGAATTGGCAAAGTGATATTTGGAAGCCCATAGAGGGCTACGGTGAAAAAGAAATTTCCTCAGATGAAATCTGGTGAGAAACTTTCTGAGAAACTGCTTAGTGTTCTGTTAATTCATCTCACAGAGTTACATCTGTATTTCGTGGATGTCTTTGGTAGCCTTATTTCTGTGGAATCTGAGAACAGATATTTCGGATCCCTTTGAAGACTATAGGGCCAAAGGAAATATCCTCCGATAACAAAGAGAAGGAAGCTTGCTGTGAAACTTCTTTGTGTTCTGTGAAATCATCTCACAGAGTTACAGCTTACTGCACAAGAAGCCTTTCGGTAAGACAGTTCTAGTGGAATTGGCAAAGTGATATTTGGAAGCCCATAGAGGGCTATGGTTAAAAAGGAAATATCCTCAGATGAAATCTGGAAAGAAGCTTTCTGAGAATCTTCTTAGTGTTCTGTTAATTCATCTCACAGAGTTACATATGAATTTCTTGAATATCTTTGCTACCCTTATTTCTGTGGAATCTCAGAACAGATATTTCGGATCCCTTTGGAGACTATAGGGCCAAAGGAAATATCCTCCGATAACAAAGAGAAAGAAGCTTTCTGAGAAACTTCGTTGTGTTCTGTGAAATCATCTCACAGAGTTACAGCTTATTGCACAAGAAGCCTTTCGCTAAGACAGTTCTTGTGGAATTGGCAAAGTGATATTTGGAAGCCCTTCGAGGGCTCTGGTAAAAAAGGAAATATCCTCAAATGAAATCTGGAAAGAAGCTTTTTGAGAAACTGCTTAGTGTTCTGTTATTTCATCTCACAGAGTTACATCTGTATTTCGTGTATCTCTTTGCTAGCCTTATTTCTGTGGAATCTGAGAAAAGATATTTCTGATCCCTATGAAGACGATAGGTCCAAAGGAAATATCCTCCGATAACAAAGAGAAAAAAGCTTTCTGAGAAAATTCTTTGTGTTCTGTGAAATCACCTCACAGACTAACAGCTTACAACACAAGAAGTCTTTCAGAAAAACAGTTCTTGTGGATTTGGCAAAGTGATATTTGGAAGCCCTTAGAGGGCTATGGTGAAAAAGGAAATATCCTCAGATGAAATCTGGAAAGAAGCTTTCTGAGAAACTGCTTAGTGCTCTGTTAATTCATCTCACAGAGTTACATCTCTATTTCGTGGATCTCTTTGCTAGCCTTATTTCTGGGGAATATGAGAACAGATATTTCGGATCCCTTTGTAGACTATAGATCCAAAGGAATTATCCTCAGAATAACAAACAGAAAGAAGCTTTCTGAGAAACTTCTTTGTGTTCTTTGAAATCATCTCACAGAGTTACAGCATTCCCCACTAGAAGCCTTTCGCTAAGACAGTTCTTGTGGAATTTGCAATGTGATATTTGGAAGCCCATAGAGGTCTATAGTGAAAAAGGAATTATCCTCAGATGAAATCTGGAAAGAAGCTTTCTGAGAAACTTCTTAGGGTTCTGTTAATTCATCTCACAGAGTTACATCTTTATTTCCTGGATCTCTTTGCTAGCCTTATTTCTGTGGAATCTGAGAATAGATATTTCGGATCCCTTTGAAGACTATAGGGCCAAAGGAAATATCATTTGATAACAAAGAGAAAGAAGCTTTCTGAGAAACTTCTTTGTGTTCTGTGAAATCATCTCACAGAGTTACAGCTTACTGCACAAGAAGCCTTTCGCTAAGACAGTTCTAGTGGAATTGGCAAAGTGATATTTGGAAGCCCATAGAGGGCTATGGTGAAAAAGGAAATATCCTCAAATGAAATCTGGAAAGAAGCTTTCTGAGAATCTTCTTAGTGTTCTGTTAATTCATCTCACAGAGTTACATCTGAATTTCTTGAATATCTTTGCTACCCTTATTTCTGTGGAATCTGAGAACAGATATTTCGGATCCCTTTGGAGACTATAGGGCCAAAGGAAATATCCTCCGATAACAAAGAGAAAGAAGCTTTCTGAGAAACTTCGTTGTGTTCTGTGAAATCATCTTACAGAGTTACAGCTTATTGCACAAGAAGCCTTTCGCTAAGACAGTTCTTGTGGAATTGGCAAAGTGATATTTGGAAGCCCCAGAGGGCTATGGTGAAAAAGGAAATATCCTCAGATGAAATCTGGAAAGAAGCTTTCTGAGAAACTTCTTAGTGTTCTGTTAATTCATCTCACAGAGTTACATCTGTATTTCTTGGATCTGTTTCCTACCCTTATTTCTGTGGAATCTGAGAACAGATATTTCGGATCCCTTTGGAGACTATAGGGCAAAAGGATATATCCTCCGATAACAAAGAGAAAAAACTTTCTGAGAAACTACTTTGTGTTCTGTGAAATCATCTCACAGAGTTACAGCTCTCCCCTCAAGGAGCCTTTAGCTAGAACAGTTCTTGTGGAATTGGCAAAGTGATATTTGGAAGCCCCTAGAGAGCTCTGGTGAAAAAGGAAATATCCTCAGATGAAATCTGGAAAGAAGCTTTCTGAGAAACTGCTAAGTGTTCTGTTAATTCATCTCACAGTGTTACATCTGTATTTCGTGGATCTCTTTGCTACCCTTATTTCTGTGGAATCTGAGTACAGATATTTCGGATCCCTTTGGAGACTATAGGGCCAAAGGAAATATCCTCCGATAACAAAGAGAAAGAAGCTTTCTGACAAACTTCTTTGTGTTCTGTGATATCATCTCACAGAGTAACAGCTTACCCCACAAGAAGCCTTTCGCTAACACAGTTCTTGTGGAATTGGCAAAGTGATAATTGGAAGCCCATAGAGGGCTATGGTGAAAAAGGAAATATCTTCAGATGAAATCTGGAAAGAAGCTTTCCGAGAAATTGCTTAGTGTTCTGTGAATTCATCTCACAGAATTACATCTCTATTTCGTGGATCTCTTTGCTAGCCTTATTTCTGTGGAATCTGAGAACAGATGTTTCGGATCCCATTAAAGACTATAGGGCCAAAGGAAATATCCTCCGATAACAGAGAGAAAGAAGCTTTCTGAGAAACTTCTTTGTGTTCTGTGAAATCATCTCACAGAGTTACAGCTTACTGCACAAGAAACCTTTCACTAAGAGAGTTCTTGTGGAATTGGCAAAGTGATATTTGGAAGCCCATAGAGGGCTATGGTGAAATAGGAAATTTCCTCGGATGAAATCTGTAAAGAAGCTTTCTGAGAAACTTCTTAATATTCTGTTAATTCATCTCACAGAGTTACATCTGTATTTCGTGGATCTCTTTGCTAGCCTTATTTCTGTGGAATCTGAGAAAAGATATTTCGGATCTCTTTGAAGACTATACGGCCAAAGTAAATATCCTGTTATAACAAAGAGAAAGAAGTTTTCTGAGTAACTTCTTTTTGTTCTGTGAAATCATCTCACAGAGTGACAGCTTTCCCCTCAAGGAGCCTTTCGCTAAGACAGTTCTTGTAGAATTGGCAAAGTGATATTTGGAAGCCCAAAGAGGGCTATGGTGAAAAAGGACATATCCTCAGATGAAATCTGGAAAGAAGCTTTCTGAGAAACTGCTTAGTGTTCTGTTAATTCATTTCGCAGAGTTACATCTCTATTTCGTGGATCTCTTTGTTAGCCTTATTTCTGTGGAATCTGAGAACAGATATTTCGGATCCCTTTGAAGACTATAGGGCCAAAGGAAATATCCTCCGATAACAAAGAGAAGGAAGCTTTCAGGGAAACTTCTTTGTCCTCTGTGAAATCATCTCACAAAGTTACAGCTTTCCCCTCAAGAAGCTTTTCACTAAGACAGTTCTTGTGGAATTGGCAAAGTGATATTTGGAAGCCCTTAGAGGGCTATGGTGAAAAAGGAAATATCCTCAGATGAAATCTGGAAAGAAGCTTTCTGAGAAACTGCTTACTGTTCTGTTAATTCATCTCACAGAGTTACATCTGTATTTCGTGATCTCTTTGCTAGCCTTATTTCTGTGGAATCTGAGAACAGATATTTCCGATTCCTTTTTAGACTGTAGATCCAAAGGAAATATCCTCCGATAACAAAGAGAAAGAAACTTTCTCAGAAACTTCTTTGTGTTCTGTGAAATCATCTCACAGAGTTACAGCTTACCCCATTTGAAGCCTTTCGCAAAGACAGTTCTTTTGGATTTGGCAAAGTGATATTTGGAAGCCCATAGAGGGCTATGGTGAAAAAGGAAATATCCTCAGATGAAATCTGGAAAGTAGCTTTCTGAGAAACTGCTTAGTGTTCTGTTAATTCATCTCACAGTGTTACATCTGTATTTCGTGGATCTCTTTGCTAGCCTTATTTCTGTGGAATCTGAGAATAGATATTTCGGATCCCTTTGAAGACTACAGGGCCAAAGGAAATATCCTCCGAAAACAAAGAGAAATAAGCTTTCTGAGAAACTTCTTTGTGTTCTGTGAAATCATCTCACAGAGTTACAGCTTTCCCCTCCAGGAGCCTTTCGCTAAGACAGTTCTTCTGGAATTGGCAAAGTGATATTTGAAGCCCATAGAGGGCTATGGTGAAACAGGAAATATCCTCAGATGAAATCTGGAAAGAAGCTTTCTGAGAAACTGCTTACTGTTCTGTTAATTCCTCTCACAGAGTTACATCTGTATTTCATGGATCTCTTTGCTAGCCTTATTTCTGTGGAATCTGAGAACAGATATTTCGAATCCCTTTTAGACTATAGATCCAAAGGAAATATCCGCGGATAACAAAGAGAAAGAAGCTTTCTGAGAAACTTCTTAGTCTTCTGTGAAATCATCTCACAGAGTTACAGCTTACCCCACAAGAAGCCTTTGGCAAAGACAGTTCTTGTGGAATTGGCAAAGTGATATTTGGAAGCCCTTAGAGGGCTATGGTGAAAAAGGAAATATCCTCAGATGAAATCTGGAAAGAAGCTTTCTGAGAAACTGCTTAGTGCTCTGTTAATTCATCTCACAGAGTTACATCTCTATTTCGTGGATCTCTTTGCTAGCCTTATTTCTGTGGAATATGAGAACAGATATTTCGGATCCCTTTGTAGACTATAGATCCAAAGGAATTATCCTCAGAATAACAAACAGAAAGAAGCTTTCTGAGAAACTTCTTTGTGTTCTTTGAAATCATCTCACAGAGTTACAGCATTCCCCACTAGAAGCCTTTCGCTAAGACAGTTCTTGTGGAATTTGCAATGTGATATTTGGAAGCCCATAGAGGTCTATAGTGAAAAAGGAATTATCCTCAGATGAAATCTGGAAAGAAGCTTTCTGAGAAACTTCTTAGGGTTCTGTTAATTCATCTCACAGAGTTACATCTTTATTTCCTGGATCTCTTTGCTAGCCTTATTTCTGTGGAATCTGAGAATAGATATTTCGGATCCCTTTGAAGACTATAGGGCCAAAGGAAATATCATTTGATAACAAAGAGAAAGAAGCTTTCTGAGAAACTTCTTTGTGTTCTGTGAAATCATCTCACAGAGTTACAGCTTACTGCACAAGAAGCCTTTCGCTAAGACAGTTCTAGTGGAATTGGCAAAGTGATATTTGGAAGCCCATAGAGGGCTATGGTGAAAAAGGAAATATCCTCAAATGAAATCTGGAAAGAAGCTTTCTGAGAATCTTCTTAGTGTTCTGTTAATTCATCTCACAGAGTTACATCTGAATTTCTTGAATATCTTTGCTACCCTTATTTCTGTGGAATCTGAGAACAGATATTTCGGATCCCTTTGGAGACTATAGGGCCAAAGGAAATATCCTCCGATAACAAAGAGAAAGAAGCTTTCTGAGAAACTTCGTTGTGTTCTGTGAAATCATCTCACAGAGTTACAGCTTATTGCACAAGAAGCCTTTCGCTAAGACAGTTCTTGTGGAATTGGCAAAGTGATATTTGGAAGCCCTTCGAGGGCTATGGTGAAAAAGGAAATATCCTCAAATGAAATCTGGAAAGAAGCTTTCTGAGAAACTGCTTAGTGTTCTGTTAATTCATCTCACAGAGTTACATCTGTATTTCGTGGATCTCTTTGCTAGCCTTATTTCTGTGGAATCTGAGAACAGATATTTGGGATCCCTTTGAAGACGATAGGGCCAAAGGAAATATCCTCCGATAACAAAGAGAAAGAAGCTTTCTGAGAAACTTCTTTGTGTTCTGTGAAATCTTCTCACATAGTTACATCTTACCCCACAAGAAGCATTTCGCTTACACAGTTCTTTTGGAATTGGCAAAGTGATATTTGGAAGCCCATAGAGGGCTATGGTGAAAAAGGAAATATCCTCAGATGAAATCTGGAAACAATCTTTATCAGAAACTACTTAGTGTTCTGTTAATTCATATCACAGAGTTACATCTTTATTTCCTGGATCTCTTTGCTAGCCTTATTTCTGTGGAATCTGAGAACAGATATTTCGGATCCCTTTGAAGACGATAGAGCCAAAGGAAATATCCTCCGATAACAAAGACAAAGAAGCTTTCTGAGAAACTTCTTTGTGTTCTGTGAAATCATCTCACAGAGTTACATCTTACCCCACAAGAAGCATTTCGCTTACACAGTTCTTGTGGAATTGGCAAAGTGCTATTTGGAAGCCCTAATAGGGCTATGGTGTAAAAGGAAATATCCTGTGATAAATCTGGAGAGAAGCTTTCTGAGAAATTGCTTAGTGTTCTGTTAATTCATTTCACAGAGTTACATCTGTATTTCGTGGATCTCTTTGCTAGCCATATTTCTGTGGAATCCGAGAATAGATATTACGGATCCCTTTGAGGACTATAGGGCCAAAGGAAATATCCTCCGATAACAAAGAGAAAGAAGCTTTCTGAGAAACTTCTTTGTGTTCTGTGAAATCATCTCACAGAGTTACAGCTCTCCCCTCAAGGAGCCTTTCGCTAAGACAGTTCTTCTGGATTTGACAAAGTGATATTTGAAGCCCAAAGAGGGCTATGGTGAAAAAGGAAATATCCTCAGATGAAACCTGGAAAGAAGCTTTCTGAGAAACTTCTTAGTATTCTGTTAATTCATCTCACAGATTTACATCTGTATTTCGTGGATCTCTTTGCAAGTCTTATTTCTGTGGAATCTGAGAACAGATATTTCGGATCCCTTTGAAGACTATAGGGCCAAAGGAAATATCCTCCGATAATAAAGAGAAAGAATCTTTCTGAGAAACTTCTTTGTGTTCTGTGATATCAACTCACAGAGTAACAGCTTACCCCACAAGAAGCCTTTCGCTAGGACAGTTCTTCTGGAATTGGCAAAGTGATATTTGGAAGCCCATAGAGGGCTATGGTGAAAAAGGAAATATCCTCAGATGAAATCTGGAAAGAAGCTTTCTCAGAAACTGCTTAGTGTTCTGTTAATTCATCTCACAGAATTACATCTGTATTTTGTGGATCTCTTTGCTAGCCTTATTTCTGTGGAATCTGAGAACAGATATTTCGGATCCCTTTGAAGACTATGGGGCCAAAGGAAATGTTCTCCGATAACAAAGAGAAAGAAGCTTTCAGGGAAACTTCTTTGTCTTCTGTGAAATCATCTCACAAAGTTACAGCTTTCCCCTCAAGAAGCTTTTCGCTAAGACAGTTCTTGTGGAATTGGCAAAGTGATATTTGGAAGCCCATAGAGGGCTATGGTGAAAAATGAAATATCCTCAGATGAAACCTGGAAAGAAGCTTTCTGAGAAACGGCTTAGTGTTCTTTTAATTCATCTCACAGAGTTACATCTGTTTTTCTTGGATCTCTTTTCAAGCCTTATTTCTGTGGAATCTGAGAACAGATATTTCGGATCCCTTTGAAGACTATAGGGCCAAAGTTTATATCCTCCGATAACAAAGAGAAAGAAGCTTTCTGAGAAACTTCTTAGTCTTCTGTGAAATCATCTCACAGAGTTACAGCCTTCACCTCAAGGAGCCTTTCGCTAAGACAGTTCTTGTGGAATTGGAAAACTGATATTTGGAAGCCCATACAGGGCTATGGTTAAAAAGGAAATATACTCAGATGAAATATGGAAAGAAGATTTCTGAGAAACTACTTAGTGATCTGTTAATTCATCTCACAGAGTTACATCTGTATTTCGTGGATCTCTTTTCTAGCTTTATTTCTGTGGAATCTGAGAAGAGATATTTCGGATCCCGTTGAAGACTATAGGGCAAAAGAAATATCCTCCGATAACAAAAAGAAAGAAGCTTTCTGAGAAACTTCTTTGTGTTCTGTGAAATCATCTCACAGAGTTACAGCTCTCCCCTCAAGGAGCCTTTCGCTAAGACAGTTCTTGTGGATTTGGCAAAGTGATATTTGAAGCCCAAAGAGGGCTATGGTGAAAAAGGAAATATCCTCAGATAAAATCTGGAAAGAAGCTTTCTGAGAAACTGCTTAGTATTCTGTTAATTCATCACACAGAGTTACAACTGTATTTCGTGGATCTCTTTGCAAGTCTTATTTCTGTGGAATCTGAGAACAGATATTTCAAACACCTTGGAAGACTATAGGGCCAAAGGAAATATCCTCCGATAACAAAGAGAAAGAAGCTGTCTGAGAAACTTCTTTGTGTTCTGTGAAATCATCTCACAGAGTTACAGCATTCCCCACAAGAAGCATTTCGATAAGACAGTTCTTGTGGAATTGGCAAAGTGATATTTGGAAGCCCCAGAGGGCTATGGTGAAAAAGGAAATATCCTCAGACGAAATCTGGAAAGAAGCTTTCTGAGAAATTTCTTAGTGTTCTGTTAATTCATCTCACAGAGTTACATCTGTATTTCGTGGATCTCTTTGCTACCCTCATTTCTGTGGAATCTGAGAACAGATATTTCGGATCCCTTTGGAGACTATAGGGCAAAAGGATATATCCTCCGATAACAAAGAGAAAAAACTTTCTGAGAAACTACTTTGTGTTCTGTGAAATCATCTCACAGAGTTACAGCTCTCCCCTCAAGGAGCCTTTCGCTAGAACAGTTCTTGTGGAATTGGCAAAGTGATATTTGGAAGCCCCTAGAGGGCTATGGTGAAAAAGGAAATATTCTCAGATGAAATCTGGAAAGAAGCTTTCTGAGAAACTGCTAAGTGTTCTGTTAATTCATCTCACAGTGTTACATCTGTATTTCGTGGATCTCTTTGCTACCCTTATTTCTGTGGAATCTGAGAACAGATATTTCGGATCCCTTTGGAGACTATAGGGCCAAAGGAAATATCCTCCGATAACAAAGAGAAAGAAGCTTTCTGAGAAACTTCTTTGTGTTCTGTGATATCATCTCACAGAGTAACAGCTTACCCCACAAGAAGCCTTTCGCTAACACAGTTCTTGTGGAATTGGCAAAGTGATAATTGGAATCCCATAGAGGGCTATGGTGAAAAAGGAAATATCTTCAGATGAAATCTGGAAAGAAGGTTTCCGAGAAATTGCTTAGTGTTCTGTGAATTCATCTCACAGAATTACATCTCTATTTCGTGGATCTCTTTGCTAGCCTTATTTCTGTGGAATCTGAGAACAGATATTTGGGATCCCTTTGAAGACGATAGGGCCAAAGGAAATATCCTCCGATAACAAAGAGAAAGAAGCTTTCTGAGAAACTTCTTTGTGTTCTGTGAAATCTTCTCACATAGTTACATCTTACCCCACAAGAAGCATTTCGCTTACACAGTTCTTTTGGAATTGGCAAAGTGATATTTGGAAGCCCATAGAGGGCTATGGTGAAAAAGGAAATATCCTCAGATGAAATCTGGAAACAATCTTTATCAGAAACTACTTAGTGTTCTGTTAATTCATATCACAGAGTTACATCTGTATTTCCTGGATCTCTTTGCTAGCCTTATTTCTGTGGAATCTGAGAACAGATATTTCGGATCCCTTTGAAGACGATAGAGCCAAAGGAAATATCCTCCGATAACAAAGACAAAGAAGCTTTCTGAGAAACTTCTTTGTGTTCTGTGAAATCATCTCACAGAGTTACATCTTACCCCACAAGAAGCATTTCGCTTACACAGTTCTTGTGGAATTGGCAAAGTGCTATTTGGAAGCCCTAATAGGGCTATGGTGTAAAAGGAAATATCCTGTGATAAATCTGGAGAGAAGCTTTCTGAGAAATTGCTTAGTGTTCTGTTAATTCATTTCACAGAGTTACATCTGTATTTCGTGGATCTCTTTGCTAGCCATATTTCTGTGGAATCCGAGAATAGATATTACGGATCCCTTTGAGGACTATAGGGCCAAAGGAAATATCCTCCGATAACAAAGAGAAAGAAGCTTTCTGAGAAACTTCTTTGTGTTCTGTGAAATCATCTCACAGAGTTACAGCTCTCCCCTCAAGGAGCCTTTCGCTAAGACAGTTCTTCTGGATTTGACAAAGTGATATTTGAAGCCCAAAGAGGGCTATGGTGAAAAAGGAAATATCCTCAGATGAAACCTGGAAAGAAGCTTTCTGAGAAACTTCTTAGTATTCTGTTAATTCATCTCACAGATTTACATCTGTATTTCGTGGATCTCTTTGCAAGTCTTATTTCTGTGGAATCTGAGAACAGATATTTCGGATCCCTTTGAAGACTATAGGGCCAAAGGAAATATCCTCCGATAATAAAGAGAAAGAATCTTTCTGAGAAACTTCTTTGTGTTCTGTGATATCAACTCACAGAGTAACAGCTTACCCCACAAGAAGCCTTTCGCTAGGACAGTTCTTCTGGAATTGGCAAAGTGATATTTGGAAGCCCATAGAGGGCTATGGTGAAAAAGGAAATATCCTCAGATGAAACCTGGAAAGAAGCTTTCTGAGAAACGGCTTAGTGTTCTTTTAATTCATCTCACAGAGTTACATCTCTTTTTCTTGGATCTCTTTTCAAGCCTTATTTCTGTGGAATCTGAGAACAGATATTTCGGATCCCTTTGAAGACTATAGGGCCAAAGTTTATATCCTCCGATAACAAAGAGAAAGAAGCTTTCTGAGAAACTTCTTAGTCTTCTGTGAAATCAACTCACAGAGTTACAGCCTTCACCTCAAGGAGCCTTTCGCTAAGACAGTTCTTGTGGAATTGGAAAACTGATATTTGGAAGCCCATACAGGGCTATGGTTAAAAAGGAAATATACTCAGATGAAATATGGAAAGAAGATTTCTGAGAAACTACTTAGTGATCTGTTAATTCATCTCACAGAGTTACATCTGTATTTCGTGGATCTCTTTTCTAGCCTTATTTCTGTGGAATCTGAGAACAGATATTTCGGATCCCGTTGAAGACTATAGGGCAAAAGAAATATCCTCCGATAACAAAAAGAAAGAAGCTTTCTGAGAAACTTCTTTGTGTTCTGTGAAATCATCTCACAGAGTTACAGCTCTCCCCTCAAGGAGCCTTTCGCTAAGACAGTTCTTGTGGATTTGGCAAAGTGATATTTGAAGCCCAAAGAGGGCTATGGTGAAAAAGGAAATATCCTCAGATAAAATCTGGAAAGAAGCTTTCTGAGAAACTGCTTAGTATTCTGTTAATTCATCACACAGAGTTACAACTGTATTTCGTGGATCTCTTTGCAAGTCTTATTTCTGTGGAATCTGAGAACAGATTTTTCAAACACCTTGGAAGACTATAGGGCCAAAGGAAATATCCTCCGATAACAAAGAGAAAGAAGCTGTCTGAGAAACTTCTTTGTGTTCTGTGAAATCATCTCACAGAGTTACAGCATTCCCCACAAGAAGCATTTCGATAAGACAGTTCTTGTGGAATTGGCAAAGTGATATTTGGAAGCCCCAGAGGGCTATGGTGAAAAAGGAAATATCCTCAGACGAAATCTGGAAAGAAGCTTTCTGAGAAATTTCTTAGTGTTCTGTTAATTCATCTCACAGAGTTACATCTGTATTTCGTGGATCTCTTTGCTACCCTCATTTCTGTGGAATCTGAGAACAGATATTTCGGATCCCTTTGGAGACTATAGGGCAAAAGGATATATCCTCCGATAACAAAGAGAAAAAACTTTCTGAGAAACTACTTTGTGTTCTGTGAAATCATCTCACAGAGTTACAGCTCTCCCCTCAAGGAGCCTTTCGCTAGAACAGTTCTTGTGGAATTGGCAAAGTGATATTTGGAAGCCCCTAGAGGGCTATGGTGAAAAAGGAAATATTCTCAGATGAAATCTGGAAAGAAGCTTTCTGAGAAACTGCTAAGTGTTCTGTTAATTCATCTCACAGTGTTACATCTGTATTTCGTGGATCTCTTTGCTACCCTTATTTCTGTGGAATCTGAGAACAGATATTTCGGATCCCTTTGGAGACTATAGGGCCAAAGGAAATATCCTCCGATAACAAAGAGAAAGAAGCTTTCTGAGAAACTTCTTTGTGTTCTGTGATATCATCTCACAGAGTAACAGCTTACCCCACAAGAAGCCTTTCGCTAACACAGTTCTTGTGGAATTGGCAAAGTGATAATTGGAATCCCATAGAGGGCTATGGTGAAAAAGGAAATATCTTCAGATGAAATCTGGAAAGAAGGTTTCCGAGAAATTGCTTAGTGTTCTGTGAATTCATCTCACAGAATTACATCTCTATTTCGTGGATCTCTTTGCTAGCCTTATTTCTGTGGAATCTGAGAACAGATATTTGGGATCCCTTTGAAGACGATAGGGCCAAAGGAAATATCCTCCGATAACAAAGAGAAAGAAGCTTTCTGAGAAACTTCTTTGTGTTCTGTGAAATCTTCTCACATAGTTACATCTTACCCCACAAGAAGCATTTCGCTTACACAGTTCTTTTGGAATTGGCAAAGTGATATTTGGAAGCCCATAGAGGGCTATGGTGAAAAAGGAAATATCCTCAGATGAAATCTGGAAACAATCTTTATCAGAAACTACTTAGTGTTCTGTTAATTCATATCACAGAGTTACATCTGTATTTCCTGGATCTCTTTGCTAGCCTTATTTCTGTGGAATCTGAGAACAGATATTTCGGATCCCTTTGAAGACGATAGAGCCAAAGGAAATATCCTCCGATAACAAAGACAAAGAAGCTTTCTGAGAAACTTCTTTGTGTTCTGTGAAATCATCTCACAGAGTTACATCTTACCCCACAAGAAGCATTTCGCTTACACAGTTCTTGTGGAATTGGCAAAGTGCTATTTGGAAGCCCTAATAGGGCTATGGTGTAAAAGGAAATATCCTGTGATAAATCTGGAGAGAAGCTTTCTGAGAAATTGCTTAGTGTTCTGTTAATTCATTTCACAGAGTTACATCTGTATTTCGTGGATCTCTTTGCTAGCCATATTTCTGTGGAATCCGAGAATAGATATTACGGATCCCTTTGAGGACTATAGGGCCAAAGGAAATATCCTCCGATAACAAAGAGAAAGAAGCTTTCTGAGAAACTTCTTTGTGTTCTGTGAAATCATCTCACAGAGTTACAGCTCTCCCCTCAAGGAGCCTTTCGCTAAGACAGTTCTTCTGGATTTGACAAAGTGATATTTGAAGCCCAAAGAGGGCTATGGTGAAAAAGGAAATATCCTCAGATGAAACCTGGAAAGAAGCTTTCTGAGAAACTTCTTAGTATTCTGTTAATTCATCTCACAGATTTACATCTGTATTTCGTGGATCTCTTTGCAAGTCTTATTTCTGTGGAATCTGAGAACAGATATTTCGGATCCCTTTGAAGACTATAGGGCCAAAGGAAATATCCTCCGATAATAAAGAGAAAGAATCTTTCTGAGAAACTTCTTTGTGTTCTGTGATATCAACTCACAGAGTAACAGCTTACCCCACAAGAAGCCTTTCGCTAGGACAGTTCTTCTGGAATTGGCAAAGTGATATTTGGAAGCCCATAGAGGGCTATGGTGAAAAAGGAAATATCCTCAGATGAAATCTGGAAAGAAGCTTTCTCAGAAACTGCTTAGTGTTCTGTTAATTCATCTCACAGAGTTACATCTGTATTTTGTGGATCTCTTTGCTAGCCTTATTTCTGTGGAATCTGAGAACAGATATTTCGGATCCCTTTGAAGACTATGGGGCCAAAGGAAATCTTCTCCGATAACAAAGAGAAAGAAGCTTTCAGGGAAACTTCTTTGTCTTCTGTGAAAACATCTCACAAAGTTACAGCTTTCCCCTCAAGAAGCTTTTCGCTAAGACAGTTCTTGTGGAATTGGCAAAGTGATATTTGGAAGCCCATAGAGGGCTATGGTGAAAAATGAAATATCCTCAGATGAAACCTGGAAAGAAGCTTTCTGAGAAACGGCTTAGTGTTCTTTTAATTCATCTCACAGAGTTACATCTCTTTTTCTTGGATCTCTTTTCAAGCCTTATTTCTGTGGAATCTGAGAACAGATATTTCGGATCCCTTTGAAGACTATAGGGCCAAAGTTTATATCCTCCGATAACAAAGAGAAAGAAGCTTTCTGAGAAACTTCTTAGTCTTCTGTGAAATCAACTCACAGAGTTACAGCCTTCACCTCAAGGAGCCTTTCGCTAAGACAGTTCTTGTGGAATTGGAAAACTGATATTTGGAAGCCCATACAGGGCTATGGTTAAAAAGGAAATATACTCAGATGAAATATGGAAAGAAGATTTCTGAGAAACTACTTAGTGATCTGTTAATTCATCTCACAGAGTTACATCTGTATTTCGTGGATCTCTTTTCTAGCCTTATTTCTGTGGAATCTGAGAACAGATATTTCGGATCCCGTTGAAGACTATAGGGCAAAAGAAATATCCTCCGATAACAAAAAGAAAGAAGCTTTCTGAGAAACTTCTTTGTGTTCTGTGAAATCATCTCACAGAGTTACAGCTCTCCCCTCAAGGAGCCTTTCGCTAAGACAGTTCTTGTGGATTTGGCAAAGTGATATTTGAAGCCCAAAGAGGGCTATGGTGAAAAAGGAAATATCCTCAGATAAAATCTGGAAAGAAGCTTTCTGAGAAACTGCTTAGTATTCTGTTAATTCATCACACAGAGTTACAACTGTATTTCGTGGATCTCTTTGCAAGTCTTATTTCTGTGGAATCTGAGAACAGATATTTCAAACACCTTGGAAGACTATAGGGCCAAAGGAAATATCCTCCGATAACAAAGAGAAAGAAGCTGTCTGAGAAACTTCTTTGTGTTCTGTGAAATCATCTCACAGAGTTACAGCATTCCCCACAAGAAGCATTTCGATAAGACAGTTCTTGTGGAATTGGCAAAGTGATATTTGGAAGCCCCAGAGGGCTATGGTGAAAAAGGAAATATCCTCAGACGAAATCTGGAAAGAAGCTTTCTGAGAAATTTCTTAGTGTTCTGTTAATTCATCTCTCAGAGTTACATCTGTATTTCGTGGATCTCTTTGCTACCCTCATTTCTGTGGAATCTGAGAACAGATATTTCGGATCCCTTTGGAGACTATAGGGCAAAAGGATATATCCTCCGATAACAAAGAGAAAAAACTTTCTGAGAAACTACTTTGTGTTCTGTGAAATCATCTCACAGAGTTACAGCTCTCCCCTCAAGGAGCCTTTCGCTAGAACAGTTCTTGTGGAATTGGCAAAGTGATATTTGGAAGCCCCTAGAGGGCTATGGTGAAAAAGGAAATATTCTCAGATGAAATCTGGAAAGAAGCTTTCTGAGAAACTGCTAAGTGTTCTGTTAATTCATCTCACAGAGTTACATCTGTATTTCGTGGATCTCTTTGCTACCCTTATTTCTGTGGAATCTGAGAACAGATATTTCGGATCCCTTTGGAGACTATAGGGCCAAAGGAAATATCCTCCGATAACAAAGAGAAAGAAGCTTTCTGAGAAACTTCTTTGTGTTCTGTGATATCATCTCACAGAGTAACAGCTTACCCCACAAGAAGCCTTTCGCTAACACAGTTCTTGTGGAATTGGCAAAGTGATAATTGGAATCCCATAGAGGGCTATGGTGAAAAAGGAAATATCTTCAGATGAAATCTGGAAAGAAGCTTTCCGAGAAATTGCTTAGTGTTCTGTGAATTCATCTCACAGAATTACATCTCTATTTCGTGGATCTCTTTGCTAGCCTTATTTCTGTGGAATCTGAGAACAGATGTTTCGGATCCCATTAAAGACTATAGGGCCAAAGGAAATATCCTCCGATAACAGAGAGAAAGAAGCTTTCTGAGAAACTTCTTTGTGTTCTGTGAAATCATCTCACAGAGTTACAGCTTACTGCACAAGAAACCTTTCACTAAGAGAGTTCTTTTGGAATTGGCAAAGTGATATTTGGAAGCCCATAGAGGGCTATGGTGAAATAGGAAATTTCCTCAGATGAAATCTGTAAAGAAGCTTTCTGAGAAACTTCTTAATGTTCTGTTAATTCATCTCACAGAGTTACATCTGTATTTCGTGGATCTCTTTGCTAGCCTTATTTTGTGGAATCTGAGAAAAGATATTTCGGATCTCTTTGAAGACTATACGGCAAAAGTAAATATCCTGTGATAACAAAGAGAAAGAAGTTTTCTGAGTAACTTCTTTTTCTTCTGTGAAATCATCTCACAGAGTGACAGCTTTCCCCTCAAGGAGCCTTTCGCTAAGACAGTTCTTGTAGAATTGGCAAAGTGATATTTGGAAGCCCAAAGAGGGCTATGGTGAAAAAGGACATATCCTCAGATGAAATCTGGAAAGAAGCTTTCTGAGAAACTGCTTAGTGTTCTGTTAATTCATTTCGCAGAGTTACATCTCTATTTCGTGGATCTCTTTGTTAGCCTTATTTCTGTGGAATCTGAGAACAGATATTTCGGATCCCTTTGAAGACTATAGGGCCAAAGGAAATATCCTCCGATAACAAAGAGAAGGAAGCTTTCAGGGAAACTTCTTTGTCTTCTTTGAAATCATCTCACAAAGTTACATCTTTCCCCTCAAGAAGCTTTTCACTAAGACAGTTCTTGTGGAATTGGCAAAGTGATATTTGGAAGCCCATAGAGGGCTATGGTTAAAAATAAATATCCTCAGATGAAACCTGGAAAGAAGCTTTCTGCGAAACGGCTTAGTGTTCTGTTAATTCATCTCACAGAGTTACATCTGTATTTCTTGGATCTCTTTGGTAGCCTTATTTCTGTGGAATCTGAGAACAGATATTTCGGATCCCTTTGAAGACTATAGGGCCAAAGGAAATATCCTCCGATAACAAAGAGAAAGACGCTTTCTGAGAAACTTGTTTGTGTTCTGTGAAATCATCTCACAGAGTTACAGCTAACCCCACAAGAAGCCTTTCGCAAAGACAGTTCTTGTGGATTTGGCAAAGTGATATTTGGAAGCCCATAGAGCCTATGGTGAAAAAAGAAATATCCTCAGATGAAATCTGGAAAGTAGCTTTCTGAGAAACTGCTTAGTGTTCTGTTAATTCATCTCACAGAATTACATCTGTATTTCCTGGATCTCTTTGCTAGCCTTATTTCTGTGGAATCTGAGAACAGATATTTCGGATCCCTTTAAAGACTATAGGACCATAGGAAATATCCTCCGATAACAAAGAGAAAGAATCTTTCTGAGAAACTTATTTGTGTTCTGGGAAATCATCTCACAGAGTTACAAGTTTCCCCTCAAGGAGCCTTTCGTTAAGACAGTTCTTGTGGAATTGGCAAAGTGATATTTGGAAGCCCATAGAGGGCTATGGTGAAAAAGGAAATATCCTCAGATGAAATCAGGAAAGAAGGTTTCTGAGAATCTGCTTAGTGTTCTGTTAATTCATCTCACAGAGTTACATCTATATTTCGTGGATCTCTTTGCTACCCTTATTTCTGTGGAATCTGAGAACAGATATTTCCGATCCCGTTGAAGACTACAGGGCCGAAGGAAATATCCTCCGATAACAAAGAGAAAGAAGCTTTCTGAGAAACTTATTTGTGTTCTGTGAAATCATCTCACAGAGTAACAGCTTTCCCCTCAAGGAGCCTTTCTCTAAGACAGTTCTTGTGGAATTGGCCAAGTGATATTTGGAAGACCATACAGGGTTATGGTGAAAAAGGAAATATCCTCACATGAAATCTGGAAAGAAGCTTTCTGAGAAACTTCTTAGTGTTCTCTTAATTCATCTCACTGAGTTACATCTTTATTTCGTGGATCTCTTTGCTAGACTTATTTCTGTGGAATCTGAGAACAGATATTTCGGATCCCTTTGAAGACTATGGGGCCAAAGGAAATATCCTCCGATAACAAAGAGAAAGAAGCTTTCTGAGAAACTTCTTTGTGTTCTGTGAAATCACCTCACAGAGTTACAGCTTTAGCCTCAGGGAGCCTTTCGCTAAGACAGTTCTTTTGGAACTGGCAAAGTGATATTTCGAAGCCCTTAGAGGGATATGGTGAAAAAGGAAATATCCTCAGATGAAATCTGGAAAGAAGCTTTCTGAGAAACTGCTTACTGTTCTGTTAATTCATCTCACAGAGTTACATCTGTATGTCGTGATCTCTTTGCTAGCCTTATTTCTGTGGAATCTGAGAACAGATATTTCCGATTCCTTTTTAGACTGTAGATCCAAAGGAAATATCCTCCGATAACAAAGAGAAAGAAACTTTCTCAGAAACTTCTTTGTGTTCTGTGAAATCATCTCACAGAGTTACAGCTTACCCCATTTGAAGCCTTTCGCAAAGACAGTTCTTGTGGATTTGGCAAAGTGATATTTGGAAGCCCATAGAGGGCTATGGTGAAAAAGGAAATATCCTCAGATGAAATCTGGAAAGAAGCTTTCTGAGAAACTGCTTAGTGTTCTGTTAATTCATCTCACAGTGTTACATCTGTATTTCGTGGATCTCTTTGCTAGCCTTATTTCTGTGGAATCTGAGAACAGATATTTCGGATCCCTTTGAAGACTACAGGGCCAAAGGAAATATCCTCCGAAAACAAAGAGAAATAAGCTTTCTGAGAAACTTCTTTGTGTTCTGTGAAATCATCTCACAGAGTTACAGCTTTCCCCCCAGGAGCCTTTCGCTAAGACAGTTCTTCTGGAATTGGCAAAGTGATATTTGAAGCCCATAGAGGGCTATGGTGAAACAGGAAATAACCTCAGATGAAATCTGGAAAGAAGCTTTCTGAGAAACTGCTTACTGTTCTGTTAATTCCTCTCACAGAGTTACATCTGTATTTCGTGGATCTCTTTGCTAGCCTTATTTCTGTGGAATCTGAGAACAGATATTTCGAATCTCTTTTAGACTATAGATCCAAAGGAAATATCCTCGGATAACGAAGAGAAAGAAGCTTTCTGAGAAACTTCTTAGTCTTCTGTGAAATCATCTCACAGAGTTACAGCTTACCCCACAAGAAGCCTTTGGCAAAGACAGTTCTTGTAGAATTGGCAAAGTGATATTTGGAAGCCCTTAGAGGGCTATGGTGAAAAAGGAAATATCCTCAGATGAAATCTGGAAAGAAGCTTTCTGAGAAACTGCTTAGTGCTCTGTTAATTCATCTCACAGAGTTACATCTCTATTTCGTGGATCTCTTTGCTAGCCTTATTTCTGTGGAATATGAGAACAGATATTTCGGATCCCATTGTAGACTATAGATCCAAAGGAATTATCCTCAGAATAACAAAGAGAAAGAAGCTTTCTGAGAAACTTCTTTGTGTTCTTTGAAATCATCTCACAGAGTTACAGCATTCCCCACTAGAAGCCTTTCGCTAAGACAGTTCTTGTGGAATTTTCAATGTGATATTTGGAAGCCCATAGAGGTCTATAGTGAAAAAGGAATTATCCTCAGATGAAATCTGGAAAGAAGCTTTCTGAGAAACTTCTTAGGGTTCTGTTAATTCATCTCACAGAGTTACATCTTTATTTCCTGGATCTCTTTGCTAGCCTTATTTCTGTGGAATCTGAGAATAGATATTTCGGATCCCTTTGAAGACTATAGGGCCAAAGGAAATATCATTTGATAACAAAGAGAAAGAAGCTTTCTGAGAAACTTCTTTGTGTTCTGTGAAATCACCTCACAGAGTTACAGCTTTCCCCTCGAGGACCCTTTCGTTAAGACAGTTCTTGTGAAACTGGCAAAGTGATATTTGGAAGCCCTTAGAGGGATACGGTGAAAAAGGAAATATCCTCAGATGAAATCTGGAAAGAATCTTTCTGAGAAACTGCTTACTGTTCTGTTAATTCATCTCACAGAGTTACATCTGTATTTCGGGATCTCCCTGCTAGCCTTATTTCTGTGGAATCTGAGAACAGATATTTCGGATCCCTTTCAAGACTATAGGGCCAAAGGAAATATCCTCCGAGAACGAACAGAAATAAGCTTTCTGAGAAACTTCTTTGTGTTCTGTGAAATCATCTCACAGAGTTACAGCTTTCCCCTCAAGGAGCTTTTCGCTAAGACAGTTCTTGTGGAATTGGCAAAGTGATATTTGGAAGATCCTGGAGGGCTATGGTGAAAAAGGAAATATCCTCTGAAGAAATCTGGAAAGAAGATTTCTGAAAAACTTCTTACTGTTCTGTTAATTCATCTCACATAGTTACATCTGTATTTCGTGGATTTCTGCTATCCTTATTTCTGTGGAATCTGAGAACAGATATTTCGTATCCCTTTGAGACTATAGGGCCAAAGGAAATATCCTCCGATAACAAAGAGAAAGAAACTCTCTGAGAAACTTATTTGTCTTCTGTGAAATCATCTCACAGAGTTACAGCTTTCCCCTCAAGAAGCCTTTCGCTAAGACAGTTCTTGTGGAATTGGCAAAGTGATATTTGGAAGCCCAAACAGGGCTATGGTGAAAAAGGAAATATCCTCAGATGAAATCTGTAAAGAAGCTTTCTGAGAAACTGCTTAGTGTTCTGTTAATTCATCTCACAGAGTTACATCTGTATTTCGTGGTTCTCTTTGTTAGCCTTATTTCTGTGGAATCTGAGAACAGATATTATCGATCCCTTTGAAGACTATAGGGACAAAGGAAATATCCTCGGATAAGAAAGAGAAAGAAGCTTTCTGAGAAGCTTCTTTGTGTTCTGTGAAATCATCTCACAGAGTTACAGCTTTCCCGTCAAGGAGCCTTTTGCTAAGACAGTTCTTGTGTAATTGGCAAAGTCATGTTTGGAAGCCTGTAGAGCGCTATGGAGAAAAAAGAAATATCCTCAATGAAATCTGGAAAGAATTTTCTGAGAAACTGCTTAGTGTTCTGTTAATTCATCTCACAGAGTTACATCTGTATTTCGTGGATCTCTTTGCTAGCCTTATTTCTGTGGAATCTGAAACAGATATTTCGTATCCCTTTGAAGACTATGGGGCCAAAGGAAATATCCTCCGATAATAAAGAGAAAGAAGCTTTCTGAGAAACTTCTTAGTCTTCTGTGAAATCATCTCACAGAGTTACAGCTTTCCCCTCAAGAAGCCTTTCGCCAGGACAGTTCTTGTGGAATTGCCAAAGTGATATTTGGAACCCCATAGAGGGCTATGGTGAAACAGGAAATAAACTCAGATGAAATCTGGAAAGAAGCTTTCTGAGAAACTGCTTACTGTTCTGTTAATTCCTCTCACAGAGTTACATCTGTATTTCGTGGATCTCTTTGCTAGCCTTATTTCTGTGGAATCTGAGAACAGATATTTCGAATCCCTTTTAGACTATAGATCCAAAGGAAATATCCTCGGATAACGAAGAGAAAGAAGCTTTCTGAGAAACTTCTTAGTCTTCTGTGAAATCATCTCACAGAGTTACAGCTTACCCCACAAGAAGCCTTTGGCAAAGACAGTTCTTGTAGAATTGGCAAAGTGATATTTGGAAGCCCTTAGAGGGCTATGGTGAAAAAGGAAATATCCTCAGATGAAATCTGGAAAGAAGCTTTCTGAGAAACTGCTTAGTGCTCTGTTAATTCATCTCACAGAGTTACATCTCTATTTCGTGGATCTCTTTGCTAGCCTTATTTCTGTGGAATATGAGAACAGATATTTCGGATCCCATTGTAGATTATAGATCCAAAGGAATTATCCTCAGAATAACAAAGAGAAAGAAGCTTTCTGAGAAACTTCTTTGTGTTCTTTGAAATCATCTCACAGAGTTACAGCATTCCCCACTAGAAGCCTTTCGCTAAGACAGTTCTTGTGGAATTTGCAATGTGATATTTGGAAGCCCATAGAGGTCTATAGTGAAAAAGGAATTATCCTCAGATGAAATCTGGAAAGAAGCTTTCTGAGAAACTTCTTAGGGTTCTGTTAATTCATCTCACAGAGTTACATCTTTATTTCCTGGATCTCTTTGCTAGCCTTATTTCTGTGGAATCTGAGAATAGATATTTCGGATCCCTTTGAAGACTATAGGGCCAAAGGAAATATCATTTGATAACAAAGAGAAAGAAGCTTTCTGAGAAACTTCTTTGTGTTCTGTGAAATCACCTCACAGAGTTACAGCTTTCCCCTCGAGGACCCTTTCGTTAAGACAGTTCTTGTGAAACTGGCAAAGTGATATTTGGAAGCCCTTAGAGGGATACGGTGAAAAAGGAAATATCCTCAGATGAAATCTGGAAAGAATCTTTCTGAGAAACTGCTTACTGTTCTGTTAATTCATCTCACAGAGTTACATCTGTATTTCGGGATCTCCCTGCTAGCCTTATTTCTGTGGAATCTGAGAACAGATATTTCGGATCCCTTTCAAGACTATAGGGCCAAAGGAAATATCCTCCGAGAACGAACAGAAATAAGCTTTCTGAGAAACTTCTTTGTGTTCTGTGAAATCATCTCACAGAGTTACAGCTTTCCCCTCAAGGAGCTTTTCGCTAAGACAGTTCTTGTGGAATTGGCAAAGTGATATTTGGAAGATCCTGGAGGGCTATGGTGAAAAAGGAAATATCCTCTGAAGAAATCTGGAAAGAAGATTTCTGAAAAACTTCTTACTGTTCTGTTAATTCATCTCACATAGTTACATCTGTATTTCGTGGATTTCTGCTATCCTTATTTCTGTGGAATCTGAGAACAGATATTTCGTATCCCTTTGAGACTATAGGGCCAAAGGAAATATCCTCCGATAACAAAGAGAAAGAAACTTTCTGAGAAACTTATTTGTCTTCTGTGAAATCATCTCACAGAGTTACAGCTTTCCCCTCAAGAAGCCTTTCGCTAAGACAGTTCTTGTGGAATTGGCAAAGTGATATTTGGAAGCCCAAACAGGGCTATGGTGAAAAAGGAAATATCCTCAGATGAAATCTGTAAAGAAGCTTTCTGAGAAACTGCTTAGTGTTCTGTTAATTCATCTCACAGAGTTACATCTGTATTTCGTGGTTCTCTTTGTTAGCCTTATTTCTGTGGAATCTGAGAACAGATATTATCGATCCCTTTGAAGACTATAGGGACAAAGGAAATATCCTCGGATAACAAAGAGAAAGAAGCTTTCTGAGAAGCTTCTTTGTGTTCTGTGAAATCATCTCACAGAGTTACAGCTTTCCCGTCAAGGAGCCTTTTGCTAAGACAGTTCTTGTGTAATTGGCAAAGTCATGTTTGGAAGCCTGTAGAGGGCTATGGAGAAAAAAGAAATATCCTCAATGAAATCTGGAAAGAATTTTCTGAGAAACTGCTTAGTGTTCTGTTAATTCATCTCACAGAGTTACATCTGTATTTCGTGGATCTCTTTGCTAGCCTTATTTCTGTGGAATCTGAAACAGATATTTCGTATCCCTTTGAAGACTATGGGGCCAAAGGAAATATCCTCCGATAATAAAGAGAAAGAAGCTTTCTGAGAAACTTCTTAGTCTTCTGTGAAATCATCTCACAGAGTTACAGCTTTCCCCTCAAGAAGCCTTTCGCCAGGACAGTTCTTGTGGAATTGGCAAAGTGATATTTGGAAGCCCATAGAGGGCTATGGTGAAAAAGGAAATATCCTCAGATGAAATCTGGAAAGAAGCTTTCTGAGAAACCGCTTAGTGTTCTGTTAATTCATCTCACAGAGTTACATCTGTATTTCGTGGATCTCTTTGCTAGCCTTATTGCTGTGGAATCTGAGAACAGATATTTCGGATCCCTTTGAAGACTATAGGGCCAAAGGAAATATCCTCCGATAACAAAGAGAAAGAAGCTTTCTAAGAAACTTCTTTGTGTTCTGTGAAATCATCTCACAGAGTTACAGCTTTCCCCTCAAGGAGCCTTTCGCTAAGACGGTTCTTGTGGAATTGGCAAAGTCATATTTGGAAGCCCATTGAAGGCTAGGTTGAAATAGGAAATATCCTCAGATGAAATCTGGAAATAAACTTTCTGAGAAACTACTTAATGTTCTGTTAATTGATCTCACACAGTTACATCTGTATTTCGTGGATCACTTTGCTAGCCTTATTTCTGTGGAATCTGAGAACAGATATTTCGGATGCCTTTGCAGACTATAGGGCCAAAGGAAATATCCTCCAATATCAAAGAGAAAGAAGCTTTCTGAGAAACTTCTTAGTCTTCTGTGAGATCATCTCACAGAGTTACAGCTTTCAGCTCAAGAAGCCTTTCGCTAAGACAGTTCTTGTGGAATTGGCAAAGTGATATTTGGAAGCCCATAGAGGGCTATGGTGAAAAAGGAAATATCCTCAGATGAAATCTGGAAAGAAGCTTTCTGAGAAACTACTTAGTGTTCTGTTAATTCATCTCACGGAGTTACATCTGTATTTCGTGGATCTCTTTGCTAGCCTTATTTCTGTGGTATCTGAGAACAGATATTTCGTATCCCTTTGAAGACTATAGGGGCAAAGGAAATATCATCCGATAACAAAGAGAAAGAGGCTTTCTGAGAAACTTCTTTGTGTTCTGTGAAATCATCTCACAGAGTTACAAGTTTTCACCTAAAGGAGCCTTTCGCTAAGACAGTTATTGTGGAATTGGCAAAGTTATATTTGGAAGCCCATAGAAGGCTATGGTTAAATAGGAAATATCCTCAGATGAAATCTGGAAAGAAGCTTTCAGAGAAACTACTTAGTGTTCTGTTAATTTATCTCACAGGGTTACATGTTTATTTCGTGGATCTCTTTGCTAGCCTTATTTCTGTGGAATCTGAGAACTGATATTTCGGATCCCTGTGAAGACTATAGGGCCAAAGTAAATATCCTCCCATAACAAAGAGAAAGAAGCTTTCTGAGAAACTTCTTTGTCTTCTGTGAAATCATCTCACGGAGTTACAGCTTTCCCCTCAAGGAGACTTTCGCTAATACAGTTCTTTGAAATAGGCAAAGTGATATTTGGAAGCCCATAGTGGGATATGGTGAAAAAGGAAATATCCTCAGATGAAATCTGTAAAGAAGCTTTCTGAGAAACTGCTTAGTGTTCTGTTAATTCATCTCACAGAGTTACATCTGTATTTCGTGTATCTCTTTGCTAGCCTTATTTCTGTGGAAACGGAGAATTGATATTTCGGATCCCTTTGAAGACTACAGGGCCAAAGGAAATATCGTCAGATAACAAAGAGAAAGAAGCTTTCTGAGAAACTTCTTTGTGTTCTGTGAAAGCATCTCACAGAGTTACAGGTTTCCCCTCAAGGAGCCTTTCGCTATGACAGTTCTTGTGGAATTGGCAAAGTGATATTTGGAAGCCCATAGAGGACTCTGGTGAAAAAGGAAATATCCTTAGATGAAATCTGGAAAGAAGCTTTCTGAGAAACTGCTTAGTGTTCTGTTAATTCATCTCACAGTGTTACATCTGTATTTCGTGGATCTCTTTGCTAGCCCTATTTCTGTGGAATCTGAGAAGGGATATTTCGGATCCCTTTGAAGACCACAGGGCCAAAGGAAATATCCTCCGATAACAAAGAGAAAGAAGCTTTCTGAGTAACTTCCTTGTGTTCTGTGAAATCATCTCACAGAGTTACAGCTTTCCCCTCAAGGAGCCTCTCGCGAAGATAGTTCTTGTGGAATTGGCAAAGTGATATTTGGAAGCCCATAGAGGGCTACGGTGAAAAAGGAAATATCCTCAGATGAAATCTGGAAAGAAGCTTTCTGAGAAACTGCTTAGTGTTCTATTAATTCATCTCACAGAGTTACATCTGTATTTCGTTGATCTCTTTGCTAGCCTTATTTCTGTGGAATCTGAGAACAGATATTTCCGATCCCTTGAAGACAACAGGGCCAAATGAAATATCCTCCGATAACAAAGAGAACGAAGCTTTCTGAGAAACTTCTTTGTGTTCTGTTAAATCATCTCACAGAGTTACAGCTTTCCTTTCAAGGAGCCTTTTGCTAAGAGAGTTCTTGTGTAATTGGCAAAGTGATGTTTGGAAGCCCGTAGAGGGCAATGGTGAAAAAGGAAATATCCTCAATGAAATATGGAAAGACGATTTCTGAGAAACTGCTTAGTGTTCTGTTAATCCATCTCACAGAGTTACATCTGTATTTCGTGGATCTCTTTGCTAGCCTTATTTCTGTGGAATCTGAGAACAGATATTTTGAATCCCTTTTAGACTATAGATCCAAAGGAAATATCCTCGGATAACAAAGAGAAAGAAGCTTTCTGAGAAACTTCTTTGTGTTCTGTGAAATCATCTCACAGAGTTACAGCTTACCCCACAAGAAGCCTTTGGCAAAGACAGTTCTTGTGGAATTGGCAAAGTGATATTTGGAAGCCCTTAGAGGGCTATGGTGAAAAAGGAAATATCCTCAGATGAAATCGGGAAAGAAGCTTTCTGAGAAACTGCTTAGTGCTCTGTTAATTCATCTCACAGAGTTACATCTCTATTTCGTGGATCTCTTTGCTAGCCTTATTTCTGTGGAATATGAGAACAGATATTTCGGATCCCTTTGTAGACTATAGATCCAAAGGAATTATCCTCCGATAACAAACAGAAAGAAGCTTTCTGAGAAACTTCTTTGTGTTCTTTGAAATCATCTCACAGAGTTACAGCATTCCCCACTAGAAGCCTTTCGCTAAGACAGTTCTTGTGGAATTTGCAAGGTGATATTTGGAAGCCCATAGAGGTCTATGGTGAAAAAGGAATTATCCTCAGATGAAATCTGGAAAGAAGCTCTCTGAGAAACTTCTTAGGGTTCTGTTAATTCATCTCACAGAGTTACATCTTTATTTCCTGGATCTCTTTGCTAGCCTTATTTCTGTGGAATCTGAGAATAGATATTTCGGATCCCTTTGAAGACTATAGGGCCAAAGGAAATATCATTTGATAACAAAGAGAAAGAAGCTTTCTGAGAAACTTCTTTGTGTTCCGTGAAATCATCTCACAGAGTTACAGCTTTCCCCTCAAGGAGCCTTTCGTTAAGACAGTTCTTGTGAAACTGGCAAAGTGATATTTGGAAGCCCTTAGAGGGACACGGTGAAAAAGGAAATATCCTCAGATGAAATCTGGAAAGAATCTTTCTGAGAAACTGCTTACTGTTCTGTTAATTCATCTCACAGAGTTACATCTGTATATCGTGGATCTCCCTGCTAGCCTTATTTCTGTGGAATCTGAGAACAGATATTTCGGATCCCTTTCAAGACTATAGGGCCAAAGGAAATATCCTCCGAGAACGAACAGAAATAAGCTTTCTGAGAAACTTCTTTGTGTTCTGTGAAATCATCTCACAGAGTTACAGCTTTCCCCTCAAGGAGCTTTTCGCTAAGACAGCTCTTGTGGAATTGGCAAAGTGATATTTGGAAGACCCTGGAGGGCTATGGTGAAAAAGGAAATATCCTCTGAAGAAATCTGGAAAGAAGATTTCTGAAAAACTTCTTACTGTTCTGTTAATTCATCTCACATAGTTACATCTGTATTTCGTGGATTTCTGCTATCCTTATTTCTGTGGAATCTGAGAACAGATATTTCGTATCCCTTTGAGACTATAGGGCCAAAGGAAATATCCTCCGATAACAAAGAGAAAGAAACTTTCTGAGAAACTTATTTGTCTTCTGTGAAATCATCTCACAGAGTTACAGCTTTCCCCTCAAGAAGCCTTTCGCTAAGACAGTTCTTGTGGAATTGGCAAAGTGATATTTGGAAGCCCATAGAGGGCTATGGTGAAAAAGGAAATATCCTCAGATGAAATCTGTAAAGAAGCTTTCTGAGAAACTGCTTAGTGTTCTGTTAATTCATCTCACAGAGTTACATCTGTATTTCGTGGTTATCTTTGTTAGCCTTATTTCTGTGGAATCTGAGAACAGATATTATCGATCCCTTTGAAGACTATAGGGACAAAGGAAATATCCTCCGATAACAAAGAGAAAGAAGCTTTCTGAGTAACTTCTTTGTGTTCTGTGAAATCATCTCACAGAGTTACAGCTTTCCCGTCAAGGAGCCTTTTGCTAAGACAGTTCTTGTGTAATTGGCAAAGTCATGTTTGGAAGCCTATAGAGGGCTATGGAGAAAAAAGAAATATCCTCAATGAAATCTGGAAAAAAGCTTTCTGAGAAACTGCTTAGTGTTCTGTTAATTCATCTCACAGAGTTACATCTGTATTTCGTGGATCTCTTTGCTAGCCTTATTTCTGTGGAATCTGAAACAGATATTTCGGATCCCTTTGAAGACTATGGGGCCAAAGGAAATATCCTCCGATAATAAAGAGAAAGAAGCTTTCTGAGAAACTTCTTAGTCTTCTGTGAAATCATCTCACAGAGTTACAGCTTTCCCCTCAAGAAGCCTTTCGCCAAGACAGTTCTTGTGGAATTGGCATAGTGATATTTGGAAGCCCATAGAGGGCTATGGTGAAAAAGGAAATATCCTCAGATGAAATCTGGAAAGAAGCTTTCTAAGAAACCGCTTAGTGTTCTCTTAATTCATCTCACAGAGTTACATCTGTATTTCGTGTATCTCTTTGCTAGCCTTATTGCTGTGGAATCTGAGAACAGATATTTCGGATCCCTTTGAAGACTATAGGGCCAAAGGAAATATCCTCCGATAACAAAGAGAAAGAAGCTTTCTAAGAAACTTCTTTGTGTTCTGTGAAATCATCTCACAGAGTTACAGGTTTCCCCTCAAGGAGCCTTTCGCTCAGACGGTTCTTGTGGAATTGGCAAAGTGATATTTGGAAGCCCATAGAAGGCTATGTTGAAATAGGAAATATCCTCAGATGAAATCTGGAAATAAGCTTTCTGAGAAACAACTTAATGTTCTGTTAATTCATCTCACACAGTTACATCTGTATTTCGTGGATCTCTTTGCTAGCCTTATTTCTGTGGAATCTGAGAACAGATATTTCGGATGCCTTTGAACACTATAGGGCCAAAGGAAATATCCTCCGATATCAAAGAGAAAGAAGCTTTCTGAGAAACTTCTTAGTCTTCTGTGAGATCATCTCACAGAGTTACAGCTTTCAGCTCAAGAAGCCTTTCGCTAAGACAGTTCTTGTGGAATTGGCAAAGTGATATTAGGAAGCCCATAGAGGGTTATGTTGAAAAAGGAAATATCCTCAGATGAAATCTGGAAAGAAGCTTTCTGAGAAACTACTTAGTGTTCTGTTAATTCATCTCACGGAGTTACATCTGTATTTCGTCGATCTATTTGCTAGCCTTATTTCTGTGGTATCTGAAAACAGATATTTCGTATCCCTTTGAAGAATATAGGGGCAAAGGAAATATCCTCCGATAACAAAGAGAAAGAGGCTTTCTGAGAAACTTCTTTGTGTTCTGTGAAATCATCTCACAGAGTTACAAGTTTTCACCTAAAGGAGCCTTTCGCTAAGACAGTTATTGTGGAATTGGCAAAGTTATATTTGGAAGCCCGTAGAAGGCTATGGTTAAATAGGAAATATCCTCTGATGAAATCTGGAAAGAAGCTTTCAGAGAAACTACTTAGTGTTCTGTTAATTTATGTCACAGAGTTACATCTGTATTTCGTGGATCTCTTTGCTAGCCTTATTTCTGTGGAATCTGAGAAATGATATTTCGGATCCCTTTGAAGACTATAGGGCCAAAGTAAATATCCTCCCATGACAAAGAGAAAGAAGCTTTCTGAGAAACTTCTTTGTCTTCTGTGAAATCATCTCACAGAGTTACAGCTTTCCCCTCAAGGAGACTTTCGCTAATACAGTTCTTTGTAATTGGCAAGTGATATTTGGAAGATCATAGATGGCTATGGTGAAAAAGGCAATATCCTCAGATGAAATTTGGAAAGAAGCTTTCTGAGAAACTGCTTAGTGTTCTGTTAATTCATCTCACAGAGTTACATCTGTATTTCGTGGATCTCTTTACTAGCCTTATTTCTGTGGAATCTGAGAACATATATTTCGGATCCCTTTCAAAACTATGGGGCCAAAGGAAATATCCTCCGATAACAAAGAGAAAGAAGCTTTCTGACAAACTTCTTTGTGTTCAGTGAAATCATCTCACAGAGATACAGCTTTCCCCTCAAGGAGCCTTTCGCTAAGACAGTTCTTGTGAAATCGGAAAAGTGATATTTGGAAGCCCCTAGAGGGCTGCGGTGTAAAAGTAAATATCCTCAGAGGAAATCTGGAAAGAAGCTTTCTGAGAAACTGCTTAGTGTTCTGTTAATTCATCTCACAGAGTTACATCTGTATTTCGTGGATCTCTTTGCTAGCCTTATTTCTGTGGAATCTCAGAACTGATATTTCGGATGCCTTTGAAGACTATAGGGCCAAAGGAAATATCCTCCGATAACAAAGAGAAAGAAGCTTTCTGAGAAACTTCGTTGTGTTCTGTGAAATCATCTCACACAGTTACAGCTTTCCCCTCAAGGAGCCTTTCTCTAAGACAGTTCTTGTGGAATTGGCAAAGTGATATTTGGAAGCCCGTAGTGGGCTACGGTGAAAAAGTAAATATCCTCAGATGAAATCTGGAAAGAAGCTTTCTGAGAAAGTGCTTAGTGTCCTGTTAATTCATCTCACAGAGTTTCATCTGGATTTCGTGGATCTCTTTGCTAGCCTTATTTCTGTGGAATCTGAGAACTGATATTTCGGATCCCTTTGAAGACTATAGGGTGAAAGGAAATATCCTCCGATATCAAAAAGAAGGAAGCTTTCTGAGAAACTTCTTTGTGTTCTGTGAAAGCATCTCACAGAGTTACAGGTTTTCCCTCAAGGAGCCTTTCGCTATGACAGTTCTTGTGGAATTGGTAAAGTGATATTTGGAAGCCCATAGAGGGCTCTGGTGAAAAAGGAAATATCCTCAAATGAAATCTGGAAAGAAGCTTTCTGAGAAACTGCTTAGTGTTCTGTTAATTCATCTCACAGAGTTACATCTGTATTTCGTGGATCTCTTTACTAGCCTTATTTCTGTGGAATATGAGAACAGATATTTCGGACCCCTTTGAAGACCACAGGTCCAAAGGAAATATCCTCGGATAACAAAGAGAAAGAAGCTCTCTGAGAAACTTCATTGTGTTCTGTGAAATCATCTCACAGAGTTACAGCTTTCCCCTCAAGGAGCCTTTCGCTAAGACAGTTCTTGTGGAATTGGAAAAGTACTATTTGGAAGCCCATAGAGGGCTATGGAGAAAAAGGAAATATCCTCAGATGAAATCTGGAAAGAAGTTTTCTGAGAAACTGCTTATTGTTCTGTTAATACATATCACAGAGTTACGTCGGTATTTCGTGGATCTCTTTGCTTGCCTTGTTTCTGTGGAATCTCAGAACAGATATTTCGGATCCCTTTTTAGACTATAGGGCCAAAGGAAATATCCTCCGATAACAAAGAGAAAGAAGCTTTCTGAGAAACTTCTCTGTGTTCTGTGAAATCATCTCACAGAGTTACAGCTTTCCCCTCAAGGAGCCTTTCGCTAAGACAGTTCTTGTGGAATTGGCAAAGTGATATTTGGAAGCCCATAGAGGGCTATGGTGAAAAAGGAAATATCCTCATATGAAATATGAAAAGAAGCTTTCTGAGAAACTGCTTAGTGTTCTCTTAATTCATCTCACAGAGTTACATCTGTATTTCGTGGATCTCTTTGCTAGCCTTATTTCTGTGGAATCTGAGAAAAGATATTTCGGATCCCTTTGAAGACTATAGGGACAAAGGAAATATCCTCCGATAGCAAAGAGAAAGAAGCTTTCTGAGAAGCTCCTTTTTGTTCTGTGAAATCATCTCACAGAGTTACAGCTTTCCACTCAAGGAGCCTTTCGCTAAGACAGTTCTTGTGGAATTGGCAAAGTGATATTTGGAAGCCCGTAGTGAGCTACGGTGAAAAAGGAAATATCCTCAGATGAAATCTGGAAAGAAGCTTTCTGAGAAACTGCTTAGTGTTCTGTTAATTCATCTCACAGAGTTACATCTGTATTTCGTGGATCTCTTTACTAGCCTTATTTCTGTGGAATCTGAGAACAGATATTTCGGATCCCTTTGAAGACCACAGGGCCAAAGGAAATATCCTCCGATAACAAAGAGAAAGAAGCTTTCTGAGAAACTGCTTAGTGTTCTGTTAATTCATCTCACAGAGTTACATCTGTATTTCGTGGATCTCTTTACTAGCCTTATTTCTGTGGAATCTGAGAACAGATATTTCGGATCCCTTTGAAGACCACAGGGCCAAAGTAAATATCCTCCGATAACAAAGAGAAAGAAGCTTTCTGAGAAACTTCATTGTGTTCTGTGAAATCATCTCACAGAGTTACAGCATTCCCCTCAAGGAGCCTTTCGCTAAGACAGTTCTTGTGGAATTGGCAAAGTGATATTTGGAAGCCCATAGAGGGCTATGGAGAAAAAGGAAATATCCTCACATGAAATCTGGAAAGAAGCTTTCTGAGAAACTGCTTAGTGTTCTGTTAATACATCTCACAGAGCTACGTCGGTATTTCGTGGATCTCTTTGCTAGCCTTATTTCTGTGGAATCTGAGAACAGATATTTCGGATCCCTTTTCAGACTATAGGGCCAAAGGAAACATCCTCCGATAACAAAGAGAAAGAAGCTTTCTGAGAAAATTCTTTGTGTTCTGTGAAATCATCTCACAGAGTTATAGCTTTCCCCTCAAGAGGCCTTTCTCTAAGACAGTTCTTGTAAAATTGGCAAAGTGATATTTGGAAGCCCATAGAGGGCTAAGGTGAAAAAGGAAATATCCTCAGATGAAATCTGGAAAGAAGCTTTCAGAGAAACTGCTTAGTGTTCTGTTAATTCATCTCACAGAGTTACATCTGTATTTCGTGGATCTCTTTGCTAGCCTTATTTCTGTGGAATCTGAGAACAGATATTTCGCATCACTTTGAAGACTATAGGGCCAAAGGAAATATCCTCCGATATGAAAGAGAAAGAAGCATTCTGAGAAACTTCTTTGTGTTTGGTGAAATCATCCCCAGAGTTACAGCTTTCCCCTCAAGGAGACTTTCGCTAAGACAGTTCTTGTAGAATTGGCAAAGTGATATTTGGAAGCCCATAGAGGGCTATGGAGAAAAAGGAAATATCCTCAGATGAAATCTGGAAAGAAGCTTTCTGAGAAACTTCTTAATGGTCTGTTAATTCATCTCACAGAGTTACATCTGTATTTTGTGGATCTCTTTGCTAGCCTTATTTCTGTGGAATCTGAGAATAGATATTTCGGATCCCTTTGAAGACCACAGGGCCAAAGGAAATAACCTCCGATAACAAAGAGAAAGAAGCTTTCTGAGAAACTTCTTTGTGTTCTGTGAAATCATCTCACAGAGTTACAACTTTCCCCTCAAGGAGCCTTTCGTAAAGACAGTTCTTGTGGAATTGGCAAAGTGATATTTGGGAGCCCGTAGTGGGCTACGGTGAAAAAGGAAATATCCTCAGATGAAATCTGGAAAGAAGCTTTCTGAGAAAGTACTTAGTGTTCTGTTAATTCATTTCACAGAGTTACATCTGTATTTCGGGGATCCCTTTGCTAGCCTTATTTCTGTGGAATCTGAGAACAGATATTTCGGATCCCTTGGAAGACTATAGGGCCAAAGGAAATATCCTCTGATAACAAAGAGAAAGAAGCTTTCTGAGAAACTTCTTTGTGTTCTGTGAAATCATCTAACAGAGTTACAGCTTTCCCCTCAAGGAGCCTTTCGCTAAGACAGTTCTTGTGGAATTGGCAAAGTGATATTTGGAAGCCCATAGAGGGCTACAGTGAAAAAGGAAATATCCTCAGATGAAATCTGGAAAGAAGCTTTCTGAAAAACTGCTTAGTGTTCTGTTAATTCATCTCACAGAGTTACATCTGTATTTCATGGATCCCTTTGCTAGCCTTATTTCTGTGGAATCTGAGAACATATATTTCGGATCCCTTTGAAGACTCTAGGGCCAAAGGAAATATCCTCCGATAACAAAGAGAAAGAAGCTTTCTGAGAAACTTCTTTGTGTTCTGTGAAATCATCTCACAGAGTTACAGCTTTCCCCTCAAGGAGCCTTTCGCAAAGACAGTTCTTGTGGAATTGAAAAAGTGATATTTGGAAGCCCATAGAGGGCTACTGTGAAAAAGGAAATATCTTCAGATGAAATCTGGAAAGAAGCTTTCGGAGAAACTGCTTAGTGTTCTGTTAATTCATCTCACAGAGTTACATCTGTATTTCGTGGATCCCTTTGCTAGCCTTTTTTCTGTGGAATCTGAGAACAGATATTTCGGATCCCTTTGAAGACTACAGGGCCAAAAGAAATATCCTCCGATAACAAAGAGAAACAAGCTTTCTGAGAAACTTCTTTGTGTTCTGTGAAATCATCTCACAGAGTTACAACTTTCACCTCAAGGAGCCTTTCGCTAAGACAGTTCTTGTGGAATTGGCAAAGTGATATTTGGAAGCCCATTGAGGGCTATGGTGAAAAATGTAATATCCTCAGAAAATCTGGAAAGAAGTTTTCTGAGAAACTGCTAAGTGTTGTGCTAATTCATCTCACGGAGATACATCTGTATTTCGTGGATCTCTTTGCTAGCTTTATTTCTGTAGAATCTGAGAACAGATATTTCGGATCATTTGAAGAATATAGGGCGAAAGGAAATATCCTCAAATAACAAAGAGAAAGAAGTGTTCTGAGAAACTTCTTTGTGTTCTTTGAAATCATCTAACAGAGTTACAGCTTTTCCATCCAGGAGCCATTCGCTAAGACAGTTCTTGTGGAATTTGCCAAGTGATATTTGGAAGCCCGAAGTGGGCTACGTTGAAAAAGGAAATATCCTCAGATGAAATCTGGAAAGAAGCTTTCTGAGAAACTGCTTAGTGTTCTGTTAATTCATCGCAGAGAGTTACATCTGTATTTCGGGGATCTCTTTGCTAGCGTTATTTCTGTTTAATCTGAGAACAGGTATTTCCGATCCCTTGAAGACCACAGGGCCAAAGGAAATATCCTCCGATAACAAAGAGAATGAAGCTTTCTGAGAAACTTCTTTGTGTTCTGTGAAATCATCTCACAGAGTTACCGCTTTCCCCTCAAGGAGCCTTTCGCTAAGACAGTTCTTGTGGAATTGGCCAAGTGATATTTGGAAGCCCATTGAGGGCTATGTTGTAAAAGTTAGTATCCTCAGATGAAATCTGGAAAGAAGCTTTCTGAGAAACTGCTAAGTGTTCGGCTAATTATTCTCACAGAGTTACATCTGTATTTCGTGGATCTCTTTGCTAGCCTTATTTCCGTGGAATCTGCGAACAGACATTTCGGATCCCTTTGAAGACCACAGGGCCATAGGAAATAACCTCCGATAACGAAGAGAAAGAAGCTTTCTGAGAAACTTCCTTATGTTTGGTGAAATCATCTCCCAGAGTTACAGCTTTCCCCTCAGGGAGACTTTCGCTAAGACAGTTCTTGTTTAATTGGCAAAGTGATATTTGGAAGCCCATAGAGGGCTACGGTGAAAAAGGAAATATCCTCAGATGAAATCTGGAAAGAAGCTTTCTGAGAAACTGCTTAGTGTTCTGTTAATTCATCTCAGAGCGTTACATCTGTATTTCGTGGATCCCTTTGCTAGCCTTATTTCTGTGGAATCTGCGAACAGATATTTCGGATCCCTTTGAAGACCACAGGGCCAAAGGGAATATCCTCCGATAACAAAGAGAAAGAAGTTTTCTGAGAAACTTCTTTGTGTTCTGTGAAATCATCTCACAGAGTTACAGCTTTCCCCTCAAGGAGCCTTTCGTAAAGACAGTTCTTGTGGAATTGGCAAAGTGATATTTGGAAGCCCATAGAGGGCTACAGTGAAAAAGGAAATATCCTCAGATGAAATCTGGAAAGAAGCTTTCTGAGAAACTGCTTAGTGTTCTGTTAATTCATCTCACAGAGTTACATCTGTATTTCATGGATCCCTTTGCTAGCCTTATTTCTGTGGAATCTGAGAACATATATTTCGGATCCCTTTGAAGACTCTAGGGCCAAAGGAAATATCCTCCGATAACAAAGAGAAAGAAGCTTTCTGAGAAACTTCTTTGTGTTCTGTGAAATCATCTCACAGAATTACAGCTTTCCCCTCAAGGAGCCTTTCGCAAAGACAGTTCTTGTGGAATTGGAAAAGTGATATTTGGAAGCCCATAGAGGGCTACTGTGAAAAAGGAAATATCCTCAGATGAAATCTGGAAAGAAGCTTTCTGAGAAACTGCTTAGTGTTCTGTTAATTCATCTCACAGAGTTACATCTGTATTTCGTGGATCCCTTTGCTAGCCTTATTTCTGTGGAATCTGAGAACATATATTTCGGATCCCTTTGAAGACTCTACGGCCAAAGGAAATATCCTCCGATAACAAAGAGAAAGAAGCTTTCTGAGAAACTTCTTTGTGTTCTGTGAAATCATCTCACAGAGTTGCAGCTTTCCCCTCAAGGAGCCTTTCGCAAAGACAGTTCTTGTGGAATTGGAAAAGTGATATTTGGAAGCCCATAGAGGGCTACTGTGAAAAAGGAAATATCCTCAGATGAAATCTGGAAAGAAGCTTTCTGAGATACGGCTTAGTGTTCTGTTAATTCATCTCACAGAGTTACATCTGTTTATCGTGGATCCCTTCGCTAGCCTTATTTCTGTGGAATCTGAGAACAGATATTTCGGATCCCATTGAAGACCACAGGGCCAAAGGAAATATCCTCCGATAACAAAGAGAAAGAAGCTTTCTGAGAAACTTCTTTGTGTTCTGTGAAATATTCTCACAGAGTTACCGCTTTCCCCTCAAGGAGCCTTTCGCTAAGACAGTTCTTGTGGAATTTGCAAAGTGATATTTGGAAGCCCGTAGTGGGCTACGGTGAAAAAGGAAATATCTTGAGATGAAATCTGGAAAGAAGCTTTCTGAGAAACTGCTTAGTGTTCTGTTAATTCATCTCACAGAGTTACATCTGTATTTCGTGGATCCCTTTGCTAGCCTTTTTTCTGTGGAATCTGAGAACAGATATTTCGGATCCCTTTGAAGACTATAGGGCCAAAGGAAATATCCTCCGATAAAAAAGAGAAAGAAGCTTTCTGAGAAACTTCTTTCTGTTCTGTGAAATCACCTCACAGAGTTACAGCTTTCCCCTCAAGGAGCCTTTCGCTAAGACAGTTATGGTTTAATTGGCAAAGTGATATTTGGAAGCCCATAGAGGGCTACATTTAAAAAGGAAATATCCTCAGATGAAATCTGGAAAGAAGCTTTCTGAGAAACTGCTTAGTGTTCTGTTATTTCATCTCACAGCGTTACATCTGTATTTCATGGATCTCTTTGCTAGCCTTATTTCTGTGGAATCTGCGAACAGATATTTCGGATCCCTTTGAAGACCACAGGGCCGAAGGGAATATCCTCCGATAACAAAGGGAAAGAAGTTTTCTGAGAAACTTCTTTGTGTTCTGTGAAATCATCTCACAGAGTTACAGCTTTCCCCTCAAGGAGCCTTTCGTAAAGACCGTTCTTGTGGAATTGGCAAAGTGATATTTGGAAGCCCGTAGTGGGCTACGGTGAAAAAGGAAATATCCTCAGATGAAATCTGGAAAGAAGCTTTCTGAAAAAGTACTTAGTGTTCTGTTAATTCATTTCACAGAGTTACATCTGTATTTCGGGGATCCCTTTGCTAGCCTTATTTCTGTGGAATCTGAGAACAGATATTTCGGATCCCTTGGAAGACTATAGAGCCAAAGGAAATATCCTCTGATAACAAAGAGAAAGAAGCTTTCTGAGAAACTTCTTTGTGTTCTGTGAAATCATCTAACAGAGTTACAGCTTTCCCCTCAAGGAGCCTTTCGCTAATACAGTTCTTGTGGAATTGGCAAAGTGATATTTGGAAGCCCATAGAGGGCTACAGTGAAAAAGGAAATATCCTCAGATGAAATCTGGAAAGAAGCTTTCTGAAAAACTGCTTAGTGTTCTGTTAATTCATCTCACAGAGTTACATCTGTATTTCGTGGATCCCTTTGCTAGCCTTATTTCTGTGGAATCTGAGAACAGATATTTCGGATCCCTTTGAAGACTCTAGGGCCAAAGGAAATATCCTCCGATAACAAAGAGAAAGAAGCTTTCTGAGAAACTTCTTTGTGTTCTGTGAAATCATCTCATAGAATTACAGCTTTCCCCTCAAGGAGCCTTTCGCAAAGACAGTTCTTGTGAAATTGGAAAAGTGATATTTGGAAGCCCATAGAGGGCTACTGTGAAAAAGGAAATATCCTCTGATGAAATCTGGAAAGAAGCTTTCTGAGAAACTGCTTAGTGTTCTGTTAATTCATCTCACAGAGTTACATCTGTATTTCGTGGATCCCTTTGCTAGCCTTATTTCTGTGGAATCTGAGAACTGATATTTCGGATCCCTTTGAAGACTCTAGGGCCAAAGGAAATATCCTCCGATAACAAAGAGAAAGAAGCTTTCTGAGAAACTTCTTTGTGTTCTGTGAAATCATCTCACAGAGTTACAGCTTTCCCCTCAAGGTGCCTTTCGCAAAGACAGTTCTTGTGGAATTGGAAAAGTGATATTTGGAAGCCCATAGAGGGCTACTGTCAAAAAGGAAATATCCTCAGATGAAATCTGGAAAGAAGCTTTCTGAGATACGGCTTAGTGTTCTGTTAATTCATCTCACAGAGTTACATCTGTATATCGTGGATCTCTTTGCTAGCCTTATTTCTGTGGAATCTGAGAACAGATATTTCGGATCCCTTTGAAGACCACAGGGCCAAAGGAAATATCCTCCGATAACGAAGAGAAAGAAGCTTTCTGAGAAACTTCCTTGTGTTTGGTGAAATCAACTCCCAGAGATACAGCTTTCCCCTCAGGGAGACTTTCGCTAAGACAGTTCTTGTGGAATTGGCAAAGTGATATTTGGAAGCCCATAGAGGGCTACGGTGAAAAAGGAAATATCCTCAGATGAAATCTGGAAAGAAGCTTTCTGAGAAACTGCTTAGTGTTCTGTTATTTCATCTCACAGCGTTACATCTGTATTTCGTGGATCTCTTTGCTAGCCTTATTTCTGTGGAATCTGAGAACAGATATTTCGGATCCCTTTGAAGACCACAGGGCCGAAGGGAATATCCTCCGATAACAAAGAGAAAGAAGTTTTCTGAGAAACTTCTTTGTTTTCTGTGAAATCATCTCACAGAGTTACAGCTTTCCCCTCAAGGAGCCTTTCGTAAAGACCGTTCTTGTGGAATTGGCAAAGTGATATTTGGAAGCCCGTAGTGGGCTACGGTGAAAAAGGAAATATCCTCAGATGAAATCTGGAAAGAAGCTTTCTGAGAAAGTACTTAGTGTTCTGTTAATTCATTTCACAGAGTTACATCTGTATTACGGGGATCCCTTTGCTAGCCTTATTTCTGTGGAATCTGAGAACAGATAATTCGGATCCCTTGGAAGACTATAGAGCCAAAGGAAATATCCTCTGATAACAAAGAGAAAGAAGCTTTCTGAGAAACTTCTTTGTGTTCTGTGAAATCATCTAACAGAGTTACAGCTTTCCCCTCAAGGAGCCTTTCGCTATGACAGTTCTTGTGGAATTGGCAAAGTGATATTTGGAAGCCCATAGAGGGCTACAGTGGAAAAGGAAATATCCTCAGATGAAATCTGGAAAGAAGCTTTCTGAGAAACTGCTTCGTGTTCTGTTAATTCATCTCACAGAGCTACATCTGTATTTCGTGGATCCCTTTGCTAGCCTTATTTCTGTGGAATCTGAGAACATATATTTCGGATCCCTTTGAAGACTCTAGGGCCAAAGGAAATATCCTCCGATAACAAAGAGAAAGAAGCTTTCTGAGAAACTTCTTTGTGTTCTGTGAAATCATCTCACAGAGTTACAGCTTTCCCCTCAAGGAGCCTTTCGCAAAGACAGTTCTTGTGGAATTGGAAAAGTGATATTTGGAAGCCCATAGAGGGCTACTGTGAAAAAGGAAATATCCTCAGATGAAATCTGGAAAGAAGCTTTCTGAGAAACTGCTTAGTGTTCTGTTAATTCATCTCACAGAGTTACATCTGTATTTCGTGGATCCCTTTGCTAGCCTTATTTCTGTGGAATCTGAGAACATATATTTCGGATCCCTTTTAAAACTCTAGGGCCAAAGGAAATATCCTCCGATAACAAAGAGAAAGAAGCTTTCTGAGAAACTACTTTGTGTTCTGTGAAATATTCTCACAGAGTTACCGCTTTCCCCTCAAGGAGCCTTTCGCTAAGACAGTTCTTTTGGAATTTGCAAAGTGATATTTGGAAGCCCGTAGTGGGTTACGGTGAAAAAGGAACTATCTTGAGATGAAATCTGGAAAGAAGCTTTCTGAGAAACTGCTTAGTGTTCTGTTAATTCATCTCACAGAGTTACATCTGTATTTCGTGGATCCCTTTGCGAGCCTTTTTTCTGTGGAATCTGAGAACAGATATTTCGGATCCCTTTGAAGACTATAGGGCCAAAGGAAATATCCTCCGATAACAAAGAGAAAGAAGCTTTCTGAGAAACTTCTTTGTGTTCTGTGAAATCATCTCACAGAGTTACAGCTTTCCCCTCAAGGAGCCTTTCGCTAAGACAGTTCTGGTGGAATTGGCAAAGTGATATTTGGAAGCCCATAGAGGGCTATGGAGAAAAAGGAAATATCCTCAGATGAAATCTGGAAAGAAGCTTTCTGAGAAACTGCTAAGTGTTCGGCTAATTATTCTCACAGAATAACATCTGTATTTCGTGGATCTCTTTGCTAGCCTTATTTCCGTGGAATCTGCGAACAGATATTTCGGATCCCTTTGAAGACCACAGGGCCATAGGAAATAACCTCCGATAACGAAGAGAAAGAACCTTTCTGAGAAACTTCCTTGTGTTTGGTGAAATCATCTCCCAGAGTTACAGCTTTCCCCTCAGTGAGACTTTCGCTAAGACAGTTCTTGTGGAATTGGCAAAGTGATATTTGGAAGCCCATAGAGGTCTACAGTGAAAAAGGAAATATCCTCAGATGAAATCTGGAAAGAAGGTTTCTGAGAAACTGCTTAGTGTTCTGTTAATTCATCTCACAGAGTTACATCTGTATTTCGTGGATCTCTTTGCTAGCCTTATTTCTGTGGAATCTGCGAACAGATATTTCGGATCCCTTTGAAGACCACAGGGCCAAAGGGAATATCCTCCGATAACAAAGAGAAAGAAGTTTTCTGAGAAACTTCATTGTGTTCTGTGAAATCATCTCACAGAGTTACAGCTTTCCCCTCAAGGAGACTTTCGTAAAGACAGTTCTTGTGGAATTGGCAAAGTGATATTTGGAAGCCCGTAGTGGGCTACGGTGAAAAAGGAAATATCCTCAGATGAAATCTGGAAAGAAGCTTTCTGAGAAAGTACTTAGTGTTCCGTTAATTCATTTCACAGAGTTACATCTGTATTTCGGGGATCCCTTTGCTATCCTTATTTCTGTGGAATCTGAGAACAGATATTTTGATCCCTTTGAAGACTATAGGGCCAAAGGAAATATCCTCCGATAACAAAGAGAAAGAAACTTTCTGAGAAACTTCTTTGTGTTCTGTGAAATCATCTCACAGAGTTACAGCTTTCCCCTCAAGGAGCCTTTCGCTAAGACAGTTCTGGTGGAATGGCAAAGTGATATTTGGAAGCCCATAGAGGGCTATGGAGAAAAAGGAAATATCCTCAGATGAAATCTGGAAAGAAGCTTTCTGAGAAACTGCTTAGTGTTCTGTTAATTCATCTCACAGAGTTACATCTGTATTTCGTGGATCTCTTTGCTAGCCTTATTTCTGTGGAATCTGAGAACAGATATTTCGGATCCCTTTGAAGACCACAGGGCCAAAGGAAATATCCTCCGATAACAAAGAGAAAGAAGCTTTCTGAGAAACTTCTTTGTGTTCAGTGAAATCATCTCACAGAGTGACAGCGTTCCCCTCAAGGAGCCTTTCGCTAAGACAGTTCTTGTGGAATTTGCAAAGTGATATTTCGAAGCCCGTAGTGGGCTACGGGGAAAAAGGAAATATCCTCAGATGAAATCTGGAAAGAAGTTTTCTGAGAAACTGCTTAGTGTTATGTTAATTCATCTCACAGAGTTACATCTGTGTTTCTTGGATCTCTTTGCTAGCCTTATTTCTGTGGAATCTGAGAACAGATATTTCGGATCCTTTTGAAGACTATAGGGCCAAAAGAAATATCCTACGATAACAAAGAGAAACAAGCTTTCTGAGAAACTTCTTTGTGTTCTGTGAAATCATCTCACAGAGTTACAACTTTCCCCTCAAGGAGCCTTTCGCTAAGACAGTTCTTGTGGAATTGGCAAAGTGATATTTGGAAGCCCATTGAGGGCTATGGTGAAAAATGTAATATCCTCAGAAAATCTGGAAAGAAGTTTTCAGAGAAACTGCTAAGTGTTCTGCCAATTCATCTCACGGATATATATCTGTATTTCGTGGATCTCTTTGCTAGCTTTATTTCTGTAGAATCTGAGAACAGAAATTTCGGATCATTTGAAGAATATAGGGCCAAAGGAAATATCCTCAAATAACAAAGAGAAAGAAGCTTTCTGAGAAACTTCTTTGTGTTCTGTGAAATCATCTAACAGAGTTACAGCTTTTCCCTCCAGGAGCCATTCGCTAAGACAGTTCTTGTGGAATTTGCCAAGTGATATTTGGAAGCCCGTAGTGGGCTACGGTGAAAAAGGAAATATCCTCAGATGAAATCTGGAAAGAAGCTTTCTGAGAAACTGCTTAGTGTTCTGTTAATTCATCTCATAGAGTTACATCTCTATTTCGTTTATCCCTTTGCTAGCCTTATTTCTGTGGAATTTGAGAACATATATTTCGGATCCCTTTGAAGACTCTAGGGCCAAAGGAAATATCCTCCGATAACAAAGAGAAAGAAGCTTTCTGAGAAACTTCTTTGTGTTCTGTGAAATCATCTCACAGAGTTACAGCTTTCCCCTCAAGGAGCCTTTTGCTAAGACAGTTCTTGTGGAATTGACAAAGTGATATTTGGAAGCCCATAGAGGGTTATGGAGAAAAAGGAAATATCCTCAGATGAAATCTGGAAAGAAGCTTTCTGAGAAACTGCTAAGTGTTTGGCTAATTACTCTCACAGAGTTAAATCTGTATTTCGTGGATCTCTTTGCTAGCCTTATTTCCGTGGAATCTGCGAACAGATATTTCGGATCCCTTTGAAGACCACAGGGCCAAAGGAAATATCCTCCGATAACAAAGAGAAAGAAGCTTTCTGAGAAACTTCTTTGTGTTCAGTGAAATCATCTCACAGAGTGACAGCGTTCCCCTCAAGGAGCCTTTCGCTAAGACAGTTCTTGTGGAATTTGCAAAGTGATATTTCGAAGCCCGTAGTGGGCTACGGTGAAAAAGGAAATATCCTCAGATGAAATCTGGAAAGAAGTTTTCTGAGAAACTGCTTAGTGTTATGTTAATTCATCTCACAGAGTTACATCTGTATTTCGTGGATCTCTTTGCTAGCCTTATTTCTGTGGAATGTGAGAACAGATATTTCGGATCCCTTTGAAGACAGTAGGGCCAAAAGAAATATCCTCCGATAACAAAGAGAAACAAGCTTTCTGAGAAACTTCTTTGTGTTCTGTGAAATCATCTCACAGAGTTACAACTTTCCCCTCAAGGAGCCTTTCGCTAAGACAGTTCTTGTGGAATTGGCAAAGTGATATTTGGAAGCCCATTGAGGGCTATGGTGAAAAATGTAATATCCTCAGAAAATCTGGAAAGAAGTTTTCTGAGAAACTGCTAAGTGTTCTGCCAATTCATCTCACGGAGATACATCTGTATTTCGTGGATCTCTTTGCTAGCTTTATTTCTGTAGAATCTGAGAACAGATATTTCGGATCATTTGAAGAATATATGGCCAAAGGAAATATCCTCAAATAACAAAGAGAAAGAAGCTTTCTGAGAAACTTCTTTGTGTTCTGTGAAATCATCTAACAGAGTTACAGCTTTTCCCTCCAGGAGCCATTCGCTAAGACAGTTCTTGTGGAATTTGCCAAGTGATATTTGGAAGCCCGTAGTGGGCTACGCTGAAAAGGAAATAACCTCAGATGAAATATGGAAAGAAGCTTTCTGAGAAACTGCTTAGTGTTCTGTTAATTCATCTCACAGAGTTACATCTCTATTTCGGGGATCCCTTTGCTAGCCTTATTTCTGTGGAATTTGAGAATAGATATTTCGGATCCCTTTGAAGACTGTAGGGCCAAAGGAAATATCCTCCGATAACAAAGAGAAAGAAACTTTCTGAGAAAGTTCTTTGTGTTCTGTGAAATCATCTCACAGAGTTACCGCTTTCCCCTCTCGGAGCCTTTCGCTAAGACAGTTCTTTTGGAATTGGCAAAGTGATATTTGGAAGGCAATTGAGGGCTATGGTGTAAAAGGTAATATCCTCAGATGAAATCTGGAAAGAAGCATTCTGAGAAACTGCTAAGTTTTCTGCTAATTCATTTCACAGAGTTACATCAGTATTTCCTGGATCTCTTCGCTAGCCTTATTTCTGTGGAATCTGAGAACAGATATTTCGGATCCCTTTGAAGACCACAGGGCCAAAGGAAATATCCTAAGATATTAAAGAGAAAGAAGCTTTCTGAGAAACTTCTTTGTGTTCGGTGAAATCATCTCCCAGAGTTACAGCTTTCCCCTCAACGAGCCTTTCGCTAAGACAGTTCTTGTGGAATTGGCAAAGTGATATTTGGAAGCCCATAGAGGGCTACGGTGAAAAAGGAAATATCCTCAGATGAAATCTGGAAAGAAGCTTTCTGAGAAACAGCTTAGTTTTCTGTTAATTCATCTCACAGAGTTACATCTGTATATCGTGGATCTCTTTGCTAGCCTTATTTCTGTGGTATCTGAGAACTGATATTTCGGATCCCTTTGAAGACTATAGGGCCAAAGGAAATATCCTCCGAAACAAAGAGAAAGAAGCTTTCTGAGAAACTTTTTTGTGTTCTGTGAAATCATCTCACAGAGTTACAGCTTTCCTCTCAAGGAGACTTTCGCTAAGACAGTTCTGGTGGAATTGGCAAAGTGATATTTGGAAGCCCATAGAGGGCTATGGAGAAAAAGCAAATATCCTCAGATGAAATCTGGACAGAAGCTTGCTGAGAAACTGCTTAGTGTTCTGTTAATTCATCTCACAGAGTTACATCTGTATTTCCTGGATCTCTTGGCTTGCGTTATTTCTGTGGAATCTGAGAACAGATATTTCGGATACCTTTGAAGACCACAGGGCCAAAGGAAATATCCTCCGATAACAAAGAGAAAGAAGCTTTCTGAGAAACTTCTTTGTGTTCAATGAAATCATCTCACAGAGTTACAGCTTTCCCCTCAAGGAGCCTTTCGCTAAGACAGTTCTTGTGGAATTGGCAAAGTGATATTTGGAAGCCCATAGAGTTCTATTGTGAAAAAGGAAATATCCTCAGATGAAATCTGGAAAGAAGCTTTCTGAGAAACTGCTTAGTGTTCTGTTAATACATCTCAGAGAGTTACGTCTGTATTTCGTGGATCTCTTTGCTAGCCTTATTTCTGTGGAGTCTGACAACAGATATTTCGGATCCCTTTGAAGACCACAGGGCCAAAGGAAATATCCTCCGATAACAAAGAGAAAGAAGCTTTCTCAGAAACTTCTTTGTGTTCTGTGAAATATTCTCACAGAGTTACAGCTTTCCCCTCAAGGAGCCTTTCGCTAAGAAAGTTCTTGTGGAATGTGCAAAGTGATATTTGGAAGCCCGTAATGGGCTACGGTGAAAAAGCAAATATCCTCGGATGAAATCTGGAAAGAAGCTTTCTGAGAAACTGCTTAGTGTTCTGTTAATTCATCTCACAGAGTTACATCTGTATTTCGTGGATCTCTTTGATAGCCTTATTTCTGTGGAATCTGAGAACTTATATTTCGGATCACTTTGAAGACTATAGGGCCAAAGGAAAAATCCTCTCATAACAAAGAGAAAGAAGCTTTCTGAGAAACTTTTTTGTGTTCTGTGAAAGCATCTCAGAGAGTTACAGGTTTCCCCTCAGGGAGACTTTCACTATGACAGTTCTTGTGGAATTGGCAAAATGATATTTGGAAGCCCATAGAGGGCTCTGGTGAAAAAGGAAATATCCTCAGATGAAATGTGGAAAGAAGCTTTCTGAGAAACTGCTTAGTGTTCTGTTAATTCTTCTCACAGAGTTACATCTCTATTTCGTGGATCTCTTTGCTAGCCTTATTTCTGTGGAATCTGCGAACAGATATTTCGGATCCCTTTGAAGACCACAGGACCAAAGGAAATATCCTCCGATAACAAAGAGAAAGAAGCTTTCTGAGAAACTTCTTTGTGTTCTCTGAAATCATCTCACAGAGTTACAACTTTCCCCTCAAGGAGCCTTTCTCTAAGACAGTTCTTGTGGAATTGGCAAAGTAATATTTGGAAGCCCATAGAGGGCTATGGTGAAAAAGGAAATATCCTCAGAAGAAACCTGTAAAGAAGCTTTCTGAGAAACTGCTTAGTGTACATCTGTATTTCGTGGATCTCTTTCCAGCCTTATTTCTCTGGAATCTGAAAACAGATATTTCGGATCCCTTTGAAGACCATAGGGCCAAAGGAAAAACCTTCCGATAACAAAGAGAAATAAGCTTTCTGAGAAACTTCTTTGTGTTCTGTGAAATCATGTCACAGAGTTACAGCTTTCCCCTCAAGGAGCCTTTCTCTTAGACAGTTCTTGTGGAATTGGCAAAGTGATATTTGGAAACCCATAGATGGCTATGGTGAAAAAGGCAATATCCTCAGATGAAATCTGGAAAGAAGCTTTCTGAGAAACTGCTTAGTGTTCTGTTAATACATCTCACAGAGTTACATCTGTATTTCGTGGATCTCTCTGCTAGCCTTATTTCTGTGGAATCTCAGAACAGATATTTCCGATCCCTCTAACACCACAGGGCCAAAGGAAATATCCCCCGATAACAAAGAGAAAGAAGCTTGCTGAGGAACTTTTTTGTGTTCTGTGAAATCATCTCACAGAGTTACAGCTTTCCCGTCAAGGAGACTTTCGCTAAGACAGTTCTTGTGGAATTGGCAAAGTGATATTTGGAAGCCCATTGAGGGCTATGGTGAAAAAGGAAATATCCTCAGATGAAATCTGGAAAGAAGCTTTCTGAGAAACAGCTTAGTTTTCTGTTAATTCATCTCACAGAGTTACATCTGTATTTCGTGGATCTCTTTGCTAGCCTTATTTCTGTGGTATCTGAGAACTGATATTTCGGATCCCTTTGAAGACTATAGGGCCAAAGGAAATATCCTCCGAAACAAAGAGAAAGAAGCTTTCTGAGAAACTTCTTCGTGTATTGTGAAATCATCTCACAGAGTTACAGCTTTCCTCTCAAGGAGACTTTCGCAAAGACAGTTCTGGTGGAATTGGCAAAGTGATATTTGGAAGCCCATAGAGGGCTATGGTGAAAAAGGAAATATCCTCAGATGAAATCTGGACAGAAGCTTGTTGAGAAACTGCTTAGTGTTCTGTTAATTCATCTCACAGAGTTACATCTGTATTTCGTGGATCTCTTGGCTTGCGTTATTTCTGTGGAATCTGAGAACAGATATTTCGGATACCTTTGAAGACCACAGGGCCAAAGGAAATATCCTCCGATAACAAAGAGAAAGAAGCTTTCTGAGAAACTTCTTTGTGTTCTTTGAAATCATGTCCCAGAGTTACAGCTTTCCCCTCAAGGAGACTTTTGCTAAGTCAGTTCTTGTGGAAATGGCAAAGTGATATTTGGAAGCCCATAGAGGGCTATGGAGAAAAAGGAAATATCCTCAGATGATATCAGGAAAGAAGCTTTCTCAGAAACTGCTTAGTGGTCTGTTAATTCATCTCACAGAGTTACATCTGTATTTCCTGGATCTCTTTGCTAGCCTTATTTCTGTGGAATCTGAGAACAGATATTTCGGATCCCTTTGAAGACTATAGGGCCAAAGGATCATCCTCCGATAACAAAGACAAAGAAGCTTTCTGAGAAACTTCTTTGTGTTCTGTGAAATCATCTCACAGATTTACAGCTTTCCCCTCAAGGAGCCTTTCTCTAAGACAGTTCTTGTGGAATTTGCAAAGTGATATTTGGAAGCCCGTAGTGGGCTACGGTTAAAAAGGAAAAATCCTCAGATGAAATCTGGAAAGAAGCTTTCTGAGAAACTGCTTAGTGTACATCTGTATTTCGTGGATCTCTTTGCTAGCCTTTTTTCTGTGGAATCTGAGAACAGATATTTCGGATCCCTTGGAAGACTATACGGCCAAAGGAAATATCCTCCGATAACAAAGAGAAAGAAGCTTTCTGAGAAACTTTTTTGTGTTCTGTGAAATCATCTCACAGAGTTACAGCTTTCCACTCAAGGAGCCTTTCTCTTAGACAGTTCTTGTGGAATTGGCAAAGTGATATTTGGAAGCCCATAGAGGGCTATGGTGAAAAAGGCAATATCCTCAGATGAAATCTGGAAAGAAGCTGTCTGAGAAACTGCTTAGTGTTCTGTTAATTCATTTCACAGAATTACATCTGTATTTCGTGGATCTCTTTGCTAGCCTTATTTCTGTAGAATCTGAGAACAGATATTTCCGATCCCTCTAATACCACAGGGCCAAAGGAAATATCAACCGATAACAAAGAGAAAGAAGCTTGCTGAGGAACTTCTTTGTGTTCTGTGAAATCATCTCACAGAGTTACAGCTTTCCCCTCAAGGAGACTTTCGCTAAGACAGTTCTTGTGGAATTGGCAAAGTGATATTTGGAAGCCCATAGACGGCTATGGTGAAAAAGGCAATATCCTCAGATGAAATCTGGAAAGAAGCTTTCTGAGAAACTGCTTAGTGTTCTGTTAATTCATCTCAGAGAGTTACATCTGTATTTCGTGGACCTCTTTGCTAGCCTTATTTCTGTGGAATCTGAGAACAGATATTTCGGATCTCTTCGAAGACCACAGGGCCGAAGGAAATATCCACCGATAACAAATGGAAAGAAGCTTTCTGAGAAAGCTCATTGTGTTCTGTGAAATCATCTCACAGAATTACAGCTTTCGCCTCAAGGAGCCTTTCGCTAAGACAATTCTTGTGGAATTTGCAAAGTGATATTTGGAAGCCCATAGAGGGCTACGGTGAAAAAGGAAATATCCTCAGATGAAATCTGGAAAGAAGCTTTCTGAGAAACTGCTTAGTGTTCTGTTAATTCACCTCACAGAGTTACATCTGTATTTCGTGGATCTCTTTGCTAGCCTTATTTCTCTGGAATCTGAGAACAGATATTTCCGATCCCTTGAAGATCACAGGGCCAAAGGAAATATCCTCTGATAACAAAGAGAAAGAAGCTTTCTGAGAAACTTCTTTGTGTTCTATGAAATCATCTCCCAGAGTTACAGCTTTCCCCTCCAGGAGACTCTCGCTAAGAAAGTTCTTGTGGAATTGGCAAAGTGATATTTGGAAGCCCATAGAGGGCTATGGAGAAAAAGGAAATATCCTCAGATGAAATCTGGAAAGAAGCTTTCTGAGAAACTGCATAGTGGTCTGTTAATTCATCTCACAGAGCTACATCTGTATTTCGTGGATCTCTTTGCTAGCCTTATTTCTGTAGAATCTGAGAACAGATATTTCGGATCCCTTGGAAGACTATAGGGCCAAAGGAAATATCCTCCGATAACAAAGAGAAAGAAGCTTTCTGAGAAACTTGTTTGTGTTCTGTGAAATAATCTCACAGAGTTACAACTTTCCCCTCAGGGAGCCTTTCTCTAAGACAGTTCTTGTGGAATTGGTAATTAATATTAGGAAGCCCATAGAGGGCTATGTTGAAAAAGGAAATATCCTCAGATGAAATCTGGAAAGAAGCTTTCTGAGAAACTGCTTAGTGTTCTGTTAATTCATCGCACAGAGTTACATCTGTATTTCGTGGATCTCTTTGCTAGCCTTATTTCTGTGGAATCTGAGAACAGATATTTCCGATAGCTTGAAGACCACAGGGCTAAAGGAAATATCCTCCGATAACAAAGAGAAAGAAGCTTTCTGAGAAACTTCTTTGTGTTCTGTGAAATCATGTCCCAGAGTTACAGCTTTCCCCTCAAGGAGACTTTCGCTAAGACAGTTCTTGTGGAAATGGCAAAGTGATATTTGGAAGCCCACAGAGGGCTATGGAGAAAAAGGAAATATCCTCAGATGAAATCAGGAAAGAAGCTTTCTGAGCAACTGCTTAGTGGTCTGTTAATTCATCTCACAGAGTTACATCTGTGTTTCTTGGATCTCTTTGCTAGCCTTATTTCTGTGGAAACTGAGAACAGATATTTCGGATCCCTTTGAAGACTATAGGGCCAAAGGATCATCCTCCGATAACAAAGACAAAGAAGCTTTCTGAGAAACTTCTTTGTGTTCTGTGAAATCATCTCACAGAGTTACAGCTTTCCCCTCAAGGAGCCTTTCTCTAAGACAGTTGTTGTGGAATTTGCAAAGTGATATTTGGAAGCCCGTAGTGGGCTACGGTGAAAAAGGAAAAATCCTCAGATGAAATCTGGAAAGAAGCTTTCTGATAAACTGCTTAGTGTACATCTGTATTTCGTGGATCTCTTTGCTAGCCTTATTTCTCTGGAATCTGAGAACAGATATTTCGGATCCCTTTGAAGACTATATGGCCAAAGGAAATATCCTCTGATAACAAAGAGAAATAATCTTTCTGAGAAACTTCTTTGTGTTCTGTTAAATCATCTCACAGAGTTACAGCTTTCCCCTCAAGGAGACTTTCGCTAAGATAGTTCTTGTGGAATTGGCAAAGTGATATTTGGAAGCCCATAGAGGGCTACGGTGAAAAAGGAAATATCCTCAGATGAAATCTGGAAAGAAGCTTTCTGAGAAACTGCTTAGTGTTCTGTTAATTCATCTCACAGAGTTACATCTGTATTTCGTGGATCTCTTTGCTAGCCTTATTTCTGTGGAATCTGAGAACAGATATTTCGGATCCCTTTGAAGACCAAAGGGCCAAAGGAAATATCCTCCGATAACAAAGAGAAAGAAGTTTTCGGAGAAAGTTCGTTGTGTTCTGTGAAATCATCTCACAGAGTTACAGCTTTCCCCTCAAGAAGCCTTTCGCTAAGACAGTTCTTGTGGAATTTGCAAAGTGATATTTCGAAGCCCGTAGTGGGCTACGGTGAAAAAGGAAATATCCTCAGATGAAATCTGGAAAGAAGTTGTCTGAGAAACTGCTTAGTGTTTTGTTAATTCATCTCACAGAGTTACGTCTGTATTTCGTGGATCTCTTTGCTAGCCTTATTTCTGTGGAATCTGAGAACTGATATTTCGGATCCCTTTGAAGACTATAGGGACAAAGGAAATATCCTCCGATAACAAAGAGAAAGAAGCTTTCTGAGAAACTTCTTTGTGTTCTCTGAAATCATCTCACAGAGTTACAGCTTTCCCCTCAGGAGCCTTTCTCTTAGACAGTTCTTGTGGAATTGGCAAAGTGATATTTGGAAGCCCATAGAGGGCTTCGGTGAAAAAGGAAATATCGTCAGAAGAAATCTGGAAAGAAGCTTTCTGAGAAACTGCTTAGTGTTCTGTTAATTCATCTCAGAGAGTTACATCTGTATTTCGTGGATCTCTTTGCTAGCCTTATTTCTGTGGAATCTGAGAACAGATATTTCGGATCCCTTTGAAGACCACAGGGCCGAAGGAAATATCCTCCGATAACAAAGGGAAAGAAGCTTTCTGAGAAAGCTCATTGTGTTCTGTGAAATCATCTCACAGAATTACAGCTTTCGCCTCAAGGAGCCTTTCGCTAAGACAGTTCTTGTGGAATTTGCAAAGTGATATTTGGAAGCCCATAGAGGGCTCTGGTGAAAAAGGCAATATCCTCAGATGAAATCTGGAAAGAAGCTTGCTGAGAAACTGCTTACTGTTCTGTTAATTCATCTCACAGAGTTACATCTGTATTTCGTGGATCTCTTTGCTAGCCTTATTTCTGTGGAATCTGAGAACAGATATTTCGGATCCGTTTGAAGACTATAGGGCCAAAGGAAATATACTCCAATAACAAAGAGAAAGAAGCTTTCTGAGAAACTTCTTTGTGTTCTGTGAAATTATCTCACAGAGTTACAGCTTTCCTCTCAAGGAGCCTTTCTCTTAGACAGTTCTTGTGGAATTGGCAAAGTGATATTTGGAAGCCCATAGAGGGCTATGGTGAAAAAGGCAATATCCTCAGATGAAATCTGGAAAGAAGCTGTCTGAGAAACTGCTTAGTGTTCTGTTAATTCATCTCACAGAATTACATCTGTATTTCGTGGATCTCTTTGCTAGCCTCATTTCTGTGGTATCTGAGAACAGATATTTCCGATCCCTCTAAGACCACAGGGCCAAAGGAAATATCCTCCGATAACAAAGAGAAAGAAGCTTGCTGAGGAACTTCTTTGTGTTCTGTGAAATCATCTCACAGAGTTACAGCTTTCCCCTCAAGGAGACTTTCGCTAAGACAGTTCTGGTGGAATTGGCAAAGTGATATTTGGAAGCCCATTGAGGACTATGGTGAAAAAGGAAATTTCCTCAGATGAAATCTGGAAAGAAGCTTTCTGAGAAACTGCTTAGTGTTCTGTTAATTCATCTCACAGAGTTACATCTGTATTTGGTGGATCTCTTTGCTACCCTTATTTCTGTGCAATCTGAGAACAGATATTTCGGATCCCTTTGAATACTATAGGGCCAAAGGAAATATCCTCCGATATCATAGAGAAAGAGGCTTTCTGAAAAACTTCTTTGTGTTCTGTGAAATCATCTCACAGAGTTACAGCTTTCCCCTCAAGGAGCCTTTCGCTAAGACAGTTCTTGCGGAATTGGCAAGTGATATTTGGAAACCCATAGATGGCTATGGTGAAAAAGGCAATATCCTCAGATGAAATCTGGAAAGAAGCTTTCTGAGAAACTGCTTAGTGTTCTGTTAATTCATCTCACAGGGTTACATCTGTATTTCGTGGATCTCTTTCCTTGCCTTATTTCTGTGGAGTCTGAGAACTGATATTTCGGATCCCTTTGAAGATTATAGGGCCAAAGGAAATATCCTCCGATAACAAAGAGACAGAAGCTTTCTGAGAAACTTCTTTGTGTTCTGTGAAAGCACCTCACAGAGTTACAGGTTTCCCCTCAAGGAGCCTTTCGCTAAGACAGTTCTTGTGGAATTGGCAAAGTGATATTTGGAAGCCCACAGAGGGCTCTGGTGAAAAAGGAAATATCCTCAGATGAAATCTGGAAAGAAGCTTTCTGAGAAACTGCTTAGTGTTCTGTTAATTCATCTCACAGTGTTACATCTGTATTTCGTGGATCTCTTTGCTAGCCTTATTTCTGTGGAATCTGCGAACAGATATTTCGGATCCCTTTGAAGACCACAGGGCCAAAGGAAATATCCTCCGGTAACAAAGAGAAAGAAGCTTTCTGAGAAACTCCTTTGTGTTCTGTGAAAGCATCTCACAGAGTTACAGCTTTCCCCTCAAGGAGCCTTTCTCTAAGACAGTTCTTGTGGAATTTGCAAAGTGATATTTGGAAGCCCGTAGTGGGCTACAGTGAAAAAGGAAATATCCTCAGATGAAATCTGGAAAGAAGCTTTCTGAGAAACTGCTTAGTGTTCTGTTAATTCATCTCACAGAGTTACATCTGTATTTCGTGGATCTCTTAGCTAGCCTTATTTCTGTGGAATCTGAGAACTGATATTTCGGATCCCTTTGAAGACTATAGGGCCAAAGGAAATATCCTCCGATAACAAAGAGAAAGAAGCTTTCTGAGAAACTTCTTTGTGTTATCTAAAATCATCTCACAGAGTTACAACTTTCCCCTCAAGGAGCCTTTCTCTAAGACAGTTCTTGTGGAATTGGCAAAGTAATATTTGGAAGCCCATAGAGGGCTATGGTGAAAAAGAAAATATCCTCAGATGAAATCTGGAAAGAAGCTTTCTGAGAAACTGCTTAGTGTTCTGTTAATTCATCTCACAGAGTCACATCTGTATTTCGTGGATCTCTTTGCTAGCCTTATTTCTCTGGAATCTGAGAACAGATATTTCCGATCGCTTGAAGACCACAGGGCCAAAGGAAATATCATCCGATAACAAAGAGAAAGAAGCTTTCTGAGAAACTTCTTTGGTTCTCTGAAATCATCTCACGGAGTTACAGCTTTCCCCTCAAGGAGACTTTCGCTAAGACAGTTCTTGTGGAATTGGCAAATTGATATTTGGAAGCCCATAGAGGGTTATCGAGAAAAAGGAAATATCCTCAGATGAAATCTGGAAAGAAGCTTTCTGAGAAACTGCTTAGTGTTCTGTTAATTCATCTCACAGAGTTACATCTGTATTTCGTGGATCTCTTTGATAGCCTTATTTCTGTGGAATCTGAGAACAGATATTTCGGATCCCTTTGAAGACTATAGGGCCAAAGGTAATATCCTCCGATAAAAAAGAGAAAGAAGCTTTCTGAGAAACTTCTTTGTGTTCTGTGAAATCATCTCACAGAGTTTCAGCATTCCCCTCAAGGAGACTTTCGCTAAGACAGTTCTTGTGGAATTAGCAAAGTGATATTAGGAAGCCCATAGAGGGCTAAGGAGAAAAAGGAAATATGCAAAGATGAAATCTGGAAAGAAGCTTTCTGAGAAACTGATTACTGTTCTGTTAATTCATCTCACAGAGTTACATCTGTATTTCGTGGATCTCTTTGCTAGCCTTATTTCTGTGGAATCTGAGAACAGATACTTCGGATCCCTTTGAAGACTATAGGGCCAAAGGAAATATCCTCCGATAACAAAGCGAAAGAAGCTTTCTGAGAAACTTCTTTGTGTTCTGTGAAATCATCTCACAGAGTTACAGCTTGCCCCTCAAGCAGCCTTTCGCTAAGATATTTCTTGTGGAATTGGCAAAGTGATATTTGGAAGCCCATAGAGGGCTACGGTGAAAAAGGAAATATCCTCACATGAAATCTGGAAAGAAGCTTTCTGAGAAACTGCTTAGTGTTCTGTTAATTCATCTCACAGAGTTACATCTGTATTTGGTGGATCTCTTTGCTAGCCTTATTTCTGTGCAATCTGAGAACAGATATTTCGGATCCCTTTGAAGACTATAGGGCCAAAGGAAATATCCTCCGATATCAAAGAGAATGAAGCTTTCTGAAAAACTTCTTTGTGTTCTGTGAAATCATCTCACAGAGTGACAGCTTTCCCCTCAAGGAGCCTTTCGCTAAGACAGTTCTTGCGGAATTGGCAAGTGATATTTGGAAACCCATAGATGGCTATGGTGAAAAAGGCAGTATCCTCAGATGAAATCTGTAAAGAAGCTTTCTGAGAAACTGCTTAGTGTTCTGTTAATTCATCTCACAGGGTTACATCTGTATTTCGTGGATCTCTTTGCTAGCCTTATTTCTGTGGAATCTGAGAACAGATATTTCGGATCCCTTTGAAGATTATAGGGCCAAAGGAAATATCCTCCGATAACAAAGAGACAGAAGCTTTCTGAGAAACTTCTTTGTGTTCTGTGAAAGCATCTCACAGAGTTACAGGTTTCCCCTCAAGAGCCTTTCGCTAAGACAGTTCTTGTGGAATTGGCAAAGTGATATTTGGAAGCCCACAGAGAGCTCTGGTGAAAAAGGAAATATCCTCAGATGAAATCTGGAAAGAATCTTTCTGAGAAACTGCTTAGTGTTCTGTTAATTCATCTCACAGTGTTACATCTGTATTCCGTGGATCTCTTTGCTAGCCTTATTTCTGTGGAATCTGCGAACAGATATTTCGGATCCCTTTGAAGACCACAGGGCCAAAGGAAATATCCTCCGGTAACAAAGAGAAAGAAGCTTTCTGAGAAACTTCTTTGTGTTCTGTGAAAGCATCTCACAGAGTTACAGCTTTCCCCTCAAGGAGCCTTTCTCTAAGACAGTTCTTGTGGAATTTGCAAAGTGATATTTGGAAGCCCGTAGTGTGCTACAGTGAAAAAGGAAATATCCTCAGATGAAATCTGGAAAGAAGCTTTCTGAGAAACTGCTTAGTGTTCTGTTAATTCATCTCACAGAGTTACATCTGTATTTCGTGGATCTCTTTGCTAGCCTTATTTCTGTGGTATCTGAGAAGTGATATTTCGGATCCCTTTGAAGACTATAGGGCCATAGGAAATATCCTCCGATAACAAAGAGAAAGAAGCTTTCTGAGAAACTTCTTTGTGTTCTCTGAAATCATCTCACAGAGTTACAACTTTCCCCTCAAGGAGCCTTTCTCTAAGACAGTTCTTGTGGAATTGGCAAAGTAATATTTGGAAGCCCAAAGAGGGCTATGGTGAAAAAGAAAATATCCTCAGATGAAATCTGGAAAGAAGCTTTCTGAGAAACTGATTAGTGTTCTGTTAATTCATCTCACAGTTACATCTGTATTTCGTGGATCTCTTTGCTAGCCTTATTTCTGTGGAATCTGAGAACAGATATTTCGGATCCCTTTGAAGACTATAGGGCCAAAGGAAATATCCTCCGATAACAAAGAGAAAGAAGCTTTCTGAGAAACTTCTTTGTGTTCTCTGAAATCATCTCACAGAGTTACAGCTTTCCCCTCAGGAGCCTTTCTCTTAGACAGTTCTTGTGGAATTGGCGAAGTGATATTTGGAAGCCCATAGAGGGCTTCGGTGAAAAAGGAAATATCCTCAGAAGAAATCTGGAAAGAAGCTTTCTGAGAAACTGCTTAGTGTTCTGTTAATTCATCTCAGAGACTTACATCTGTATTTCGTGGATCTCTTTGCTAGCCTTATTTCTGTGGAATCTCAGAACAGATATTTCGGATCCCTTTGAAGACCACAGGGCCGAAGGAAATATCATCCGATAACAAAGGGAAAGAAGCTTTCTGAGAAAGCTCATTGTGTTCTGTGAAATCATCTCAGGAATTACAGATTTCGCCTCAAGGAGCCTTTCGCTAAGACAGTTCTTGTGGAATTTGCAAAGTGATATTTGGAAGCCCATAGAGGGCTCTGGTGAAAAAGGCAATATCCTCAGATGAAATCTGGAAAGAAGCTTGCTGAGAAACTCCTTAGTGTTCTGTTAATTCATCTCACAGGGTTACATCTGTATTTCGTGGATCTCTTTGCTAGCCTTATTTCTGTGGAATCTGAGAACAGATATTTCGGATCCCTTTGAAGACCACAGGGCCAGAGGAAATATCCTCCGATAACAAAGAGAAAGATGCTTTCTGAGAAAGTTCGTTGTGTTCTGTGAAATCATCTCACAGAGTTACAGCTTTCCCCTCAAAGAACCTTTCGCTAAGACCGTTCTTGTGGAATTTGCAAAGTGATATTTTGAAGCCCGTAGTGGGCTACGGTGAAAAAGGAAATATCCTCAGATGAAATCTGGAAAGAAGTTGTCTGAGAAACTGCTTAGTGTTCTGTTAATTCATCTCACAGAATTACATCTGTATTTCGTGGATCTCTTTGCTAGCCTCATTTCTGTGGTATCTGAGAACAGATATTTCCGATCCCTCTAAGACCACAGGGCCAAAGGAAATATCCTCCGATAACAAAGAGAAAGAAGCTTGCTGAGGAACTTCTTTGTGTTCTGTGAAATCATCTCACAGAGTTACAGCTTTCCCCTCAATGAGGCTTTCGCTAAGACAGTTCTTGCGGAATTGGCAAGTGATATTTTGAAGGCCATAGATGGCTATGGTGAAAAGGCAATATCCTCAGATGAAATCTGGAAAGAAGCTTTCTGAGAAAGTGCTTAGTGTTCTGTTAATTCATCTCAAAGAGTTACATCTGTATTTCGGGGATCTCTTTTCTATCCTTATTTCTGTGGAATCTGAGAACTGATATTTCGGATCCCTTTGAAGACTATAGGGCCAAAGGAAATATCCTCCGATAACAAAGAGAAAGAAGCTTTCTGAGAAACTTCTTTGTGTTCTGTGAAATCATCTCACAGAGTTACAGCTTTCATCTCAAGGAGCCTTTCTCTTAGACAGTTCTTGTGGAATTGGCAAAGTGATATTTGGAAGCCCATAGAGGGCTACGGTGAAAAAGGAAATATCCTCAGATGAAATCTGGAAACAAGCTTTCTGAGAAACTGCTTAGTGGTCTGTTAATTCATCTCACAGAGTTACATCTGTATTTCGTGGATCTCTTTGCTAGCCTTATTTCTGTGGAATCTGAGAACAGATATTTCGGATCCCTTTGAAGACCACAGGGCCAAAGGAAATATCCTCCGATAACAAAGAGAAAGAAGCTTTCTGAGAAAGTTCGTTGTGTTCTGTGAAATCATCTCACAGAGTTACAGCTTTCCCCTCAAGGAGCCTTTCGCTAAGACAGTTCTTGTGGAATTTGCAAAGTGATATTTCGAAGCCCGTAGAGGACTACGGTGAAAAAGGAAATATCCTCAGATGAAATCTGGAAAGAAGTTGTCTGAGAAACTGCTTAGTGTTCTCTTAATTCATCTCACAGAGTTACATCTGTATTTCGTGGATCTCTTTGCTAGCCTTATTTCTGTGGAATCTGAGAACAGATATTTCGGATCCCTTTGAAGACCACAGGGCCAAAGGAAATATCCTCCGATAACAAAGAGAAAGAAGCTTTCTGAGAAAGTTCGTTGTGTTCTGTGAAATCATCTCACAGAGTTACAGCTTTCCCCTCAAGGAGCTTTTTCCTAAGACAGTTCTTGTGGAATTTGCAAAGTGATATTTCGAAGCCCGTAGAGGACTACGGTGAAAAAGGAAATATCCTCAGATGAAATCTGCAAAGAAGTTGTCTGAGAAACTGCTTAGTGTTCTCTTAATTCATCTCACAGAGTTACATCTGTATTTCGTGGATCTCTTTGCTAGCCTTATTTCTGTGGAATCTGAGAATAGATATTTCGGATTCCTTTGAAGACTATAGGGCCAAAGGAAATATCCTCGATAACAAAGAGAAAGAAGCTTGCTGAGGAACTTTTTGTGTTCTGTGAAATCATCTCACAGAGTTACAGCTTTCCCCTCAAGGAGACTTTCGCTAAGACAGTTCTTGTGGAATTGGCAAAGTGATATTTGGAAGCCCTTTGAGGGCTATGGTGAAAAAGGAAATATCCTCAGATGAAATCTGGAAAGAAGCTTTCTGAGAAACTGCTTAGTGGTCTGTTAATTCATCTCACAGAGTTACATCTGTATTTCTTGGATGTCTTTGCTAGCCTTATTTCTGTGGAATCTGAGAGCAGATATTTCGGATCCCTTTGAAGACTATAGGGCCAAAGGATCATCCTCCGATAACAAAGACAAAGAAGCTTTCTGAGAAACTTCTTTGTGTTCTGTGAAATCATCTCACAGAGTTACAGCTTTCCCCTCTAGGAGCCTTCTCTAAGACAGTTCTTGTGGAATTTGCAAAGTGATATTTGGAAGTCCGTAGTGGGCTACGGTGAAAAAGGAAAAATCCTCAGATGAAATCTGGAAAGAAGCTTTCTGAGAAACTGCTTAGTGTACATCTGTAATTCGTGGATCTCTTTGCTAGCCTTATTTCTCTGGAATCTGAGAACAGATATTTCGGATCCCTTTGAAGACTATATGGCCAAAGGAAATATCCTCTGATAACAAAGAGAAATAATCTTTCTGAGAAACTTCTTTGTGTTCTGTGAAATCATCTCACAGAGTTACAGCTTTCATCTCAAGGAGCCTTTCTCTTAGACAGTTCTTGTGGAATTGGCAAAGTGATATTTGGAAGCCCCTAGAGGGCTATGGTGAAAAAGGCAATATCCTCAGATGAAATCTGGAAAGAAGCTTTCTGAGAAACTGCTTAGTGTTCTGTTAATTCATCTCACAGTGTTACATCTGTATTTCGTGGATCTCTTTGCTAGCCTTATTTCTGTGGAATCTGAGAACAGATATTTCAGATCCCTTTGAAGACTATAGGGTCAAAGGAAATATCCTCCGATAACAAAGAGAAAGAAGCTTTCTGAGAAACTTCTTTGTGTTCTTTGAAATCATATCACAGAGTTACAGCTTTCCCCTCAAGGAGACTTTCGCTAAGATAGTTCTTGTGGAATTGGCAAAGTGATATTTGGAAGCCCATAGAGGGCTACGGTGAAAAAGGAAATATCCTCAGATGAAATCTGGAAAGAAGTTGTCTGAGAAACTGCTTAGTGTTCTGTTAATTCATCTCACAGCGTTACATCTGTATTTCGTGGATCTCTTTGCTAGCCTTATTTCTGTGGAATCTGAGAACAGATATTTCGGATCCCTTTGAAGACCACAGGGTCAAAGGAAATATCCTCCGATAACAAAGAGAAAGAAGCTTTCTGAGAAAGTTCTTTGGGTTCTCTGAAATCATCTCACGGAGTTACAGCTTTCCACTCAAGGAGCCTTTCGCTAAGACAGTTCTTCTGGTATAGGCAAAGTGATATTTGGAAACCCATAGAATGCAATGGTGAAAAAGAAATATACTCGTTTGAAATCTGGAAAGAAGCTTTCTGAAAAACTGCTTAGTGTTCTGTTAATTCATCTCACAGGGTTACATCTGTCTTTCGTGGATCTCTTTGCTAGCCTTATTTCTGTGGATTCTGAGAACAGATATTTCGGATCCCTTTGAATGCTATAGGGCCAAAGGAAATAACCTCCGATAACAAAGAGAAAGAAGCTTTCTGAAAAACTATTTGTGTTCTCTGAAATCATCTCACAGAGTTACAACTTTCACCTCAAGGAGCCTTTCTCTAAGACAGTTCTTGTGGAATTGGCAAAGTAATATTTGGAAGCCCATAGAGGGCTATGGTGAAAAAGAAAATATCCTCATTTGAAATCTGGAAAGAAGCTTTCTGAGAAACTGCTTAGTGTTCTGTTAATTCATCTCACAGAGTTACATCTGTATTTCGTGGATCTCTTTTCTAGCCTTATTTCTGTGGAATCTGAGAACAGATACTTCGGATCCCTTTGAAGACTATAGGGCCAAAGGAAATATCCTCAGATAACAAAGAGAAAGAAGCTTTCTAAGAAACTTCTTTGTGTTCTGTGAAATCATCTCACAGAGTTTCAGCATTCCCCTCAAGGAGTCTTTCGCTAAGACAGTTCTTGTGGAATTGGCAAAGTGATGTTAGGAAGCCCATAGAGGGCTAAGGAGAAAAAGGAAATATGCTCAGATGAAATCTGGAAAGAAGCTCTCTGAGAAACTGATTAGTGTTCTGTTAATTCATCTCACAGAGTTACATCTGTATTTCATGGATCTCTTTTCTAGCCTTATTTCTGTGGAATCTGAGAACAGATACTTCGGATCCCTTTGAACACTATAGGGCCAAAGGAAATATCCTCCGATAACAAAGAGAAAGAAGCTTTCTGAGAAACTTCTTTGTGTTCTGTGAAATCATCTCACAGAGTTACAGCTTTCCCCTTAAGGAGCCTTTCGCTAAGATAGTTCTTGTGGAATTGGCAAAGTGATATTTGGAAGCCCATAGAGGGCTACGGTGAAAAAGGAAATATCCTCAGATGAAATCTGGAAAGAAGCTTTCTGAGAAACTGCTTAGTGTTCTGTTAATTCATCTCACACAGTTTCATCTGTATTTCGTGGATCTCTTTGCTAGCCTTATTTCTGTGGAATCTGAGAACAGATATTTCGGATCCCTTTGAAGACCACAGGGGCAAAGGAAATATCCTCCGATAACAAAGAGAAAGAAGCATTCTGAGAAACTTCTTTGTGTTCTGTGAAAGCATCTCACAGAGTTACAGCTTTCCCCTCAAGGAGCCTTTCTCTAAGATAGTTCTTGTGGAATTTGCAAAGTGATATTTGGAAGCCCGTAGTGGGATACAGTGAAAAAGGAAATATCCTCAGATGAAATCTGGAAAGAAGCTTTCTGTGAAACTGCTTAGTGTTCTGTTAATTCATCTCACAGAGTTACATCTATGTTTCGTGGATCTCTTTGCTAGCCTTATTTCTGTGGAATCTGAGAACTGATATTTCGGATCCCTTGGAAGACTATAGGGCCAAAGGAAATATCCTCCGATAACAAAGAGAAAGAAGCTTTCTGAGAAACTTCTTTGTGTTCTCTGAAATCATCTCACAGAGTTACAAGTTTCCCCTCAAGGAGCCTTTCTCTAAGACAGTTCTTGTGGAATTGGCAAAGTAATATTTGGAACCCCTAGAGGGCTATGGTGAAAAAGAAAATATCCTCAGATGAAATCTGGAAAGAAGCTTTCTGAGAAACTGCTTAGTGTTCTGTTAACTCATCTCAGAGAGTTACATCTGTATTTCGTAGATCTCTTTGCTAGCCTTATTTCTCTGGAATCTGAGAACAGATATTTCCGATCCCTTGAAGACCACAGGGCCAAAGTAAATATCCTCCGATAACAAAGAGAAAGAAGCTTTCTGAGAAACTTCTTGGGTTCTGTGAAATCATCTCACGGAGTTACAGCTTTCCCCTCAAGGAGTCTTTCGCTAAGTCAGTTCTTGTGGAATTGGCAAATTGATATTTGGAAGCCCATAGATGGTTATCGAGAAAAAGGAAATATCCTCAGTGAAATCTGGAAAGAAGCTTTCTGAGAAACTGCTTAGTGTTCTTTTAATTCATCTCACAGAGTTACATCTGTATTTCGTGGATCTCTTTGCTAGCCTTATTTCTGTGGAATCTGAGAACAGATATTTCGGGTCCCTTGAAGAGTATAGGGCCAAAGGAAATATCCTCCGATAACAAAGAGAAAGAAGGTTTCTGAGAAACTTCTTTGTGTTTATGAAATCATCTCACAGAGATACAGCTTTCCCCTCAAGGAGCCTTTCTCTAAGACAGTTCTTGTGAAATTGGCAAAGTAATATTTGGAAGCCCATAGAGGGGTATGGTGAAAAAGGAAATATCCTCAGATGAAATTAGGAAAGAAGCTTTGTGAGAAACTGTTTAGTATTCTGTTAATTCATCTCACAGAGTTACATCTGTATTTCGGCGATCTCTTTGCTAGCCTTATTTCTGTGGAATCTGAGAACAGATATTTCGGTTTCCTTTGAAGACTATTGGGCCAAAGGAAATATCCTCCGATAACAAAGAGAAAGAAGCTTTCTGAGAAACTTCTTTGTGTTCTGTGAAATCATTTAACAGAGTTACAGCGTTCCCCTGAAGGAGCCTTTCGCTAAGATAGTTCTTGTGGGATTGGCAAATTGATATTTGGAAGCCCATAGCGGGCTACGGTGAAAAAGGAAATATCCTCAGATGAAACCTGGAAAGAAGCTTTCTGAGAAACTGCTTAGTGTTCTGTTAATTCATCTCACACAGTTATATCTGTATTTCGTGGATCTCTTTGCTAGCCTTATTTCTGTGGAATCGGAGAAGAGATATTTCGGATCCCTTTGAAGACCACAGGGCCAAAGGAAATATCCTCCGATAACAAAGAGAAAGAAGCTTTCTGAGAAACTTCGTTGTGTTCTGTGAAATCATCTCACAGAGTTACAGCTTTCCCCTCAAGTAGTCTTTCGCTAAGACAGTTCTTGCGGAGTTGGCAAAGTGATATTTGAAGCCCGTAGAGGGTTATGGTGAAAAAGGAAATATCCTCAGACGAAATCTGGAAAGAAGCTTTCTGAGAAACTGCTTAGTGTTCGGTTAATTCATCTCATAGAGTTACATCTGTATTTCGTTGATATCTTTGCTAGCCTTATTTCTGTGGAATCTGAGAACAGATATTTCAGATCCCTTTGAAGACTATAGGGCCAAAGGAAATATCCTCCGATAACAAAGAGAAGGAAGCTTTCTGAGAAACTTCTTTGTGTTCTGTGAAATCATCTCACAGAGTGACAGCTTTCCCCTCAAGGAGCCTTTCTCTAAGACAGTTCTTGTGGAATTTGCAAAGTGATATTTGGAAGCCCATAGAGGGGTATGGTGAAAAAGGAAATATCCTCAGATGAAATCTGGAAAGAAGCTTTCTGAGAAACTGCTTAGTGTTCTGTTAATTCATCTCACAGAGTTACATCTGCATTTCGTGGATCTCTTTGCTAGCCTTATTTCTGTGGAATCTGAGAACAGATATTTCAGATCCCTTTGAAGACTATAGGGCCAAAGGAAATATCCTCCGATAACAAAGAGAAGGAAGCTTTCTGAGAAACTTCTTTGTGTTCTGTGAAATCATCTCACAGAGTGACAGCTTTCCCCTCAAGGAGCCTTTCTCTAAGACAGTTCTTGTGGAATTTGCAAAGTGATATTTGGAAGCCCATAGAGGGGTATGGTGAAAAAGGAAATATCCTCAGATGAAATCTGGAAAGAAGCTTTCTGAGAAACTGCTTAGTGTTCTGTTAATTCATCTCACAGAGTTACATCTGCATTTCGTGGATCTCTTTGCTAGCCTTATTTCTGTGGAATCTGAGAACAGATATTTCAGATCCCTTTGAAGACTATAGGGCCAAAGGAAATATCCTCCGACAACAAAGAGAAGGAGGCTTTCTGAGAATCTTCTTTGTTTTCTGTGAAATCATCTCAGAGAGTGACAGCTTTCCTCTCAAGGAGCCTTTCGCTAAGACAGTTCTTGTGGAATTGGCACAGTGAAATTTGGAAGCCCATAGAGGTCTATGGTGAAACAGGAAATATCCTCAGATGAAACCTGGAAAGAAGCTTTCTGAGAAACTGCTTAGTGTTCTGTTAATTCATCTCAGAGTGTTACATCTGTGTTTCGTGGATCTCTTTGCTAGCCTTATTTCTGTGGAATCTGAGAGCTGATATTTCGGATCCCTTTGAAGACTATATGGCCAAAGGAAATATCCTCCGATAACAATGAGAAAGAAGCTTTCTGAGAAACTTTTTTGTGTTCTGTGAAATCATCTCACAGAGTTACAACTTTCCCCTCAAGGAGCCTTTCTCTAAGACAGTTCTTGTGGAATTGGCAAAGTAATATGTGGAAGCCCATAGAGGGCTATGGTGAAAAAGAAATTATCCTCAGATGAAATCTGGAAAGAAGCTTTCTGATAAACTGCTTAGTGTTCTGTTAATTCATCACACAGAGTTACATCTGTATTCCGTGGATCTCTTTGCTAGCCTTATTTCTGTGGAATCTGAGAACAGATATTTCGGATCCCTTGAAGATCACAGGGCCAAAGGAAATATCCTCCGATAACAAAGAGAAAGAAGATTTCTGAGAAACTTCTTTGTGTTCTGTGAAAGCATCTCCCAGAGTTACAGCTTTCCCCTCAAGGAGCCTTTCGCTAAGACAGTTCTTGTGGAATTGGCAAAGTGATATTTGGAAGCCCATAGAGGGCTATGGAGAAAAAGGAAATATCCTCAGATGAAATATGGAAAGAAGCTTTCTGAGAAACTGCTTAGTGGTCTGTTAATTCATCTCACAGAGCTACATCTGTATTTCGTGGATGTCTTTGCTAGCCTTATTTCTGTGGAATCTGAGAACAGATATTTCGGATCCCTTTGAAGACCACAGCGCCAAAGGAAATATGATCCGATAACAAAGAGAAAGAAGCTTTCTGAGAAACTTCTTTGTGTTCTGTGAAATAATCTCACAGAGTTACAACTTTACCCTCAAGGAGCCTTTCTCTAAGACAGTTCTTGTGGAATTGGTAAAGTAATATTTGGAAGCCCATAGAGGGCTATGGTGAAAAAGGAAATATCCTCAGATGAAATCTGGAAAGAAGCTTTCTGAGAAACTGCTTAGTGTTCTGTTAATTCATCTCACAGAGTTACATCTGTATTTCGTGGATCTCTTTGCTAGCCTTATTTCTGTGGGATCTGAGAACAGATATTTCCGATCCCTTGAAGATCACAGGGCTAAGGGAAATATCCTCCGATAACTAAGAGAAAGAAGCTTTCTGAGAAACTTCTTTGTGTTCTGTGAAATCATGTCCCAGAGTTACAGCTTTCCCCTCAAGGAGCCTTTCTCTAAGACAGTTCTTGTGGAATTGGCAAAGTGATATTTGGAAGCCCGTAGTGGGCTACGGTGAAAAAGGAAAAATCCTCAGATGAAATCTGGAAAGAAGCTTTCTGAGAAACTGCTTAGTGTACATCTGTATTGGGTGGATCTCTTTGCTAGCCTTATTTCTCTGGAATCTGAGAACAGATATTTCGGATCCCTTTGAAGACAATAGTTCCAAAGGAAATACCTTCCGATAACAAAGAGAAAGAAGCTTCCTGAGAAACTTCTTTGTGTTCTGCGAAATCATCTCACAGAGTTACAGCTTTCCCCTCAAGGAGCCTTTCGCTATGACAGTTCTTTTGGCATTGGCAAAGTGATATTTGGAAGCCCATAGAGGGCTCTGGTGAAAAAGGAAATATCCTCAGATGAAATCTGGAAAGAAGCTTTCTGAGAAACACTTAGTGTTCTGTTAATTCATCTCACAGAGTTACATCTGTATTTCGTGGATCTCTTTGCTAGCCTTATTTCTGTGGAATCTGAGAACAGATATTTTGGATCCCTTTGAAGACCACAGGGCCAAAGGAAATATCCTCCGATAACAAAGAGAAAGAAGCTTTCTGAGAAACTTCTTTGTGTTCTGCGAAATCATCTCACAGAGTTACAGCTTTCCCCTCAAGGAGGCTTTCGCTAAGATAGTTCTTGTGGAATTGGCAAAGTGATATTTGGAATCCCATTGAGGGCTTCGGTGAAAAAGGAAATATCCTCAGATGAAATCTGGAAAGAAGCTTTCTGAGAAACTGTAAGTGTTCTGTTAATTCATCTCACAGAGTTACATCTGTATTTCGTGGATCTCTTAGCTAGCATTATTTCTGTGGAATCTGAAAACAGATATTTTGGATCCCATTGAAGACCACAGGGCCTAAGGAAATATCCTCCCATAACAAAGAGAAAGAAGCTTTCTGAGAAACTTCTTTGTGTTCTGTGAAATCATCTCACAGAGTTACAGCTTTCCCCTCAAGGAGCCTTTCGCTAAGACAGTTCTTGTGGAATTGGCAAAGTGATATTTGGAAGCCCTAGAGGGCTATGGTGAAAAAGGAAATATCCTCAGACGACATCTGGAAAGAAGCTTTCTGAGAAACTGCTTTCTGTTCTGTTAATTCATCTCACAGAGTTACATCTGTATTTCGTGGATCTCTTTGCTAGCCTTATTTCTGTGGAATCTGAGAACAGATATTTGGGATCCCTTTGTAGAATATAGGGCCAAAGGAAATATCCTCCGATAACAAAGAGAAAGAAGCTTTCTGAGAAAGTTCTTTGTGTTCTCTGAAATCATCTCACGGAGTTACAGCTTTCCACTCAAGGAGCCTTTCGCTAAGACAGTTCTTGTGGTATAGGCAAAGTGATATTTGGAAACCCATAGAAAGCAATGGTGAAAAAGAAATATACTCGTTTGAAATCTGGAAAGAAGCTTTCTGAAAAACTGCTTAGTGTTCTGTTAATTCATCTCACAGGGTTACATCTGTCTTTCGTGGATCTCTTTGCTAGCCTTATTTCTGTGGATTCTGAGAACAGATATTTCGGATCCCTTTGAATGCTATAGGGCCAAAGGAAATAACCTCCGATAACAAAGAGAAAGAAGCTTTCTGAGAAACTATTTGTGTTCTCTGAAATCATCTCACAGAGTTACAACTTTCACCTCAAGGAGCCTTTCTCTAAGACAGTTCTTGTGGAATTGGCAAAGTGATATTTGGAAGCCCATAGAGGGCTATGGTGAAAAAGAAAATATCCTCATTTGAAATCTGGAAAGAAGCTTTCTGAGAAACTGCTTAGTGTTCTGTTAATTCATCTCACAGAGTTACATCTGTATTTCGTGGATCTCTTTGCTAGCCTTATTTCTGTGGAATCTGAGAACTGATATTTCGGATTCCTTTGAAGACTATAGTGTCAAAGGAAATAACCTCCGATAACAAAGAGAAAGAAGCTTTCTGAGAAACTTCTTTGTGTTTATGAAATCATCTCACAGAGTTACAGCTTTCCCCTCAAGGAGACTTTCGCTAAGACAGATCATGTGGAATTGGCAATTGATATTCGGAAGCCCATAGAGGGCTATAGAGAAAAAGGAAATATCCTCAGATGCAATCTAGAAAGAAGCTTTCTGAGAAACTGCTTAGTGTTCTGTTAATTCATCTCACAGAGTTACATCTGTATTTCGGGGATCTCTTTGCTAGCCTTATTTCTGTGGAATCTGAGAACTGATATTTCAGATCCCTTTGAAGACTATAGGGTCAAAGGAAATATCCTTCGATATCAAAAAGAAAGAATCTTTCTGAGAAACTTCTTTGTGTTCTGTGAAAGCATCTCACAGAGTTACAGGTTTCCCCTCAAGGAGCCTTTCGCTATGACAGTTCTTTTGGAATTGGCAAAGTGATATTTGGAAGCCCATAGAGGGCTCTGGTGAAAATGGAAATATCCTCAGATGAAATCTGGAAAGAAGCTTTCTGAGAAACTGCTTAGTGTTCTGTTAATTCATCTCACAGAGTTACATCTGTATTTCGTGGATCTCTTTGCTAGCCTTATTTCTGTGGAATCTGAGAACAGATATTTCGGATCCCTTTGAAGACCACAGGGCCAAAGGAAATATCGTCCGATAACAAAGAGAAAGAAGCTTTCTGAGAAACCTCTTTGTGTTCTGTGAAATCATCTCGCAGAGTTACCGGATTCCCCTCAAGGAGCCTTTCGCTAAGACAGTTCTTGTGGAATTGGCAAAGTGATATTTGGAAGCCCATAGAGGGCTATGGAGAAACAGGAAATATCCTCAGATGAAATCTGGAAAAAAGCTTTCTGAGAAACTGCTTAGTGTTCTGTTCATTCATCTCACAGAGTTACATCTGTATTTCGTGGATCTCTTTGCTAGCCTTATTTCTGTGGAATCTGAGAACAGGTATTTCGGATACCTTTGAAGACTATAGGGCCAAAGGAAATATCCTCCGATAACAAAGAGAAAGAAGCTTTCTGAGAAACTTCTTTGTGTTCTGTGAAATCATCTCACAGAGTTACAGCTTTCCCCTCAAGGAGGCTTTCGCTAAGACAGTTCTTGTGGAATTGGCAAAGTGATATTTGGAAGCCCATAGAGGGCTTCGGTGAAAAAGGAAATATCCTCAGATGAAACCTGGAAAGAAGCTTTCTGAGAAACTGTTAGTGTTCTGTTAATTCATCTCACAGAGTTACATCTGTATTTCGTGGATCTCTTAGCTAGCCTTATTTCTGTGGAATCTGAAAACAGATATTTTGGATCCCATTGAAGACCACAGGGCCAAAGGAAATATCCTCCGATAACAAAGAGAAAGAAGCTTTCTGAGAAACACCTTTGTGTTCTGTGAAATCATCTTACAGAGTTACAGCTTCCCACTCAAGGAGCCTTTCGCTAAGACAGTTCTTGTGGAATTGGCAAAGTGATATTTGGAAGCCCGTAGTGGGCTACGGTGAAAAAGGAAATATCCTCAGTTGAAATCTGGAAAGAAGTTTTCTGAGAAACTGCTTAGTGTTCTGTTAATTCATCTCACAGAGTTAGTTCTCTATTTCGTGGATGTCTTTGCTAGCCTTATTTCTGTGGAATCTGAGAACAGATATTTGGGATCCCTTTGAAGACTGTAGGGCCCAAGGAAATATCCTCCGATAACAAAGAGAAAGAAGCTTTCTGAGAAACTTCTTTGTGTTCTGTGAAATCATCTCACAGAGTTACAGCTTTCCCCTCAAGGAGCCTTTCGCTAAGACAGTTCTTGTGGAATTGGCAAAGTGATATTTGGAAGCCCATAGAGGACTATGGTGAGAAACGAAATATCCTCAGATGAAATCTGGAAAGAAGCATTCTGAGAAACTGCTTAGTGTTCTCTTAATTAATCTCACAGAGTTACATCTGTATTTCGGGGATCTCTTTGCTAGCCTTATTTCTGTGCAATCTGAGAACAGATATGTTGGATCCCTTTGAAGACTGTAGGGCCAAAGGAAATATCCTCCCATAACAAAGAGAAAGAAGCTTTCTGAGAAACTTCTTTGTGTTCTGTGAAATCATCTCACAGAGTTACAGCTTTCCCCTTAAGGAGCCTTTCGCTAAGATAGTTCTTGTGGAATTGGCAAAGTGATATTTGGAAGCCCATAGAGGGCTACGGTGAAAAAGGAAATATCCTCAGATGAAATCTGGAAAGAAGCTTTCTGAGAAACTGCTTAGTGTTCTGTTAATTCATCTCACACAGTTTCATCTGTATTTCGTGGATCTCTTTGCTAGCCTTATTTCTGTGGAATCTGAGAACAGATATTTCGGATCCCTTTGAAGACCACAGGGGCAAAGGAAATATCCTCCGATAACAAAGAGAAAGAAGCATTCTGAGAAACTTCTTTGTGTTCTGTGAAAGCATCTCACAGAGTTACAGCTTTCCCCTCAAGGAGCCTTTCTCTAAGATAGTTCTTGTGGAATTTGCAAAGTGATATTTGGAAGCCCGTAGTGGGATACAGTGAAAAAGGAAATATCCTCAGATGAAATCTGGAAAGAAGCTTTCTGTGAAACTGCTTAGTGTTCTGTTAATTCATCTCACAGAGTTACATCTATGTTTCGTGGATCTCTTTGCTAGCCTTATTTCTGTGGAATCTGAGAACTGATATTTCGGATCCCTTGGAAGACTATAGGGCCAAAGGAAATATCCTCCGATAACAAAGAGAAAGAAGCTTTCTGAGAAACTTCTTTGTGTTCTCTGAAATCATCTCACAGAGTTACAAGTTTCCCCTCAAGGAGCCTTTCTCTAAGACAGTTCTTGTGGAATTGGCAAAGTAATATTTGGAACCCCTAGAGGGCTATGGTGAAAAAGAAAATATCCTCAGATGAAATCTGGAAAGAAGCTTTCTGAGAAACTGCTTAGTGTTCTGTTAACTCATCTCAGAGAGTTACATCTGTATTTCGTAGATCTCTTTGCTAGCCTTATTTCTCTGGAATCTGAGAACAGATATTTCCGATCCCTTGAAGACCACAGGGCCAAAGTAAATATCCTCCGATAACAAAGAGAAAGAAGCTTTCTGAGAAACTTCTTGGGTTCTGTGAAATCATCTCACGGAGTTACAGCTTTCCCCTCAAGGAGTCTTTCGCTAAGTCAGTTCTTGTGGAATTGGCAAATTGATATTTGGAAGCCCATAGATGGTTATCGAGAAAAAGGAAATATCCTCAGTGAAATCTGGAAAGAAGCTTTCTGAGAAACTGCTTAGTGTTCTTTTAATTCATCTCACAGAGTTACATCTGTATTTCGTGGATCTCTTTGCTAGCCTTATTTCTGTGGAATCTGAGAACAGATATTTCGGGTCCCTTGAAGAGTATAGGGCCAAAGGAAATATCCTCCGATAACAAAGAGAAAGAAGGTTTCTGAGAAACTTCTTTGTGTTTATGAAATCATCTCACAGAGATACAGCTTTCCCCTCAAGGAGCCTTTCTCTAAGACAGTTCTTGTGAAATTGGCAAAGTAATATTTGGAAGCCCATAGAGGGGTATGGTGAAAAAGGAAATATCCTCAGATGAAATTAGGAAAGAAGCTTTGTGAGAAACTGTTTAGTATTCTGTTAATTCATCTCACAGAGTTACATCTGTATTTCGGCGATCTCTTTGCTAGCCTTATTTCTGTGGAATCTGAGAACAGATATTTCGGTTTCCTTTGAAGACTATTGGGCCAAAGGAAATATCCTCCGATAACAAAGAGAAAGAAGCTTTCTGAGAAACTTCTTTGTGTTCTGTGAAATCATTTAACAGAGTTACAGCGTTCCCCTGAAGGAGCCTTTCGCTAAGATAGTTCTTGTGGGATTGGCAAATTGATATTTGGAAGCCCATAGCGGGCTACGGTGAAAAAGGAAATATCCTCAGATGAAACCTGGAAAGAAGCTTTCTGAGAAACTGCTTAGTGTTCTGTTAATTCATCTCACACAGTTATATCTGTATTTCGTGGATCTCTTTGCTAGCCTTATTTCTGTGGAATCGGAGAAGAGATATTTCGGATCCCTTTGAAGACCACAGGGCCAAAGGAAATATCCTCCGATAACAAAGAGAAAGAAGCTTTCTGAGAAACTTCGTTGTGTTCTGTGAAATCATCTCACAGAGTTACAGCTTTCCCCTCAAGTAGTCTTTCGCTAAGACAGTTCTTGCGGAGTTGGCAAAGTGATATTTGAAGCCCGTAGAGGGTTATGGTGAAAAAGGAAATATCCTCAGACGAAATCTGGAAAGAAGCTTTCTGAGAAACTGCTTAGTGTTCGGTTAATTCATCTCATAGAGTTACATCTGTATTTCGTTGATATCTTTGCTAGCCTTATTTCTGTGGAATCTGAGAACAGATATTTCAGATCCCTTTGAAGACTATAGGGCCAAAGGAAATATCCTCCGATAACAAAGAGAAGGAAGCTTTCTGAGAAACTTCTTTGTGTTCTGTGAAATCATCTCACAGAGTGACAGCTTTCCCCTCAAGGAGCCTTTCTCTGAGACAGTTCTTGTGGAATTTGCAAAGTGATATTTGGAAGCCCATAGAGGGGTATGGTGAAAAAGGAAATATCCTCAGATGAAATCTGGAAAGAAGCTTTCTGAGAAACTGCTTAGTGTTCTGTTAATTCATCTCACAGAGTTACATCTGCATTTCGTGGATCTCTTTGCTAGCCTTATTTCTGTGGAATCTGAGAACAGATATTTCAGATCCCTTTGAAGACTATAGGGCCAAAGGAAATATCCTCCGACAACAAAGAGAAGGAGGCTTTCTGAGAATCTTCTTTGTTTTCTGTGAAATCATCTCAGAGAGTGACAGCTTTCCTCTCAAGGAGCCTTTCGCTAAGACAGTTCTTGTGGAATTGGCACAGTGAAATTTGGAAGCCCATAGAGGTCTATGGTGAAACAGGAAATATCCTCAGATGAAACCTGGAAAGAAGCTTTCTGAGAAACTGCTTAGTGTTCTGTTAATTCATCTCAGAGTGTTACATCTGTGTTTCGTGGATCTCTTTGCTAGCCTTATTTCTGTGGAATCTGAGAGCTGATATTTCGGATCCCTTTGAAGACTATATGGCCAAAGGAAATATCCTCCGATAACAATGAGAAAGAAGCTTTCTGAGAAACTTTTTTGTGTTCTGTGAAATCATCTCACAGAGTTACAACTTTCCCCTCAAGGAGCCTTTCTCTAAGACAGTTCTTGTGGAATTGGCAAAGTAATATGTGGAAGCCCATAGAGGGCTATGGTGAAAAAGAAATTATCCTCAGATGAAATCTGGAAAGAAGCTTTCTGATAAACTGCTTAGTGTTCTGTTAATTCATCACACAGAGTTACATCTGTATTCCGTGGATCTCTTTGCTAGCCTTATTTCTGTGGAATCTGAGAACAGATATTTCGGATCCCTTGAAGATCACAGGGCCAAAGGAAATATCCTCCGATAACAAAGAGAAAGAAGATTTCTGAGAAACTTCTTTGTGTTCTGTGAAAGCATCTCCCAGAGTTACAGCTTTCCCCTCAAGGAGCCTTTCGCTAAGACAGTTCTTGTGGAATTGGCAAAGTGATATTTGGAAGCCCATAGAGGGCTATGGAGAAAAAGGAAATATCCTCAGATGAAATATGGAAAGAAGCTTTCTGAGAAACTGCTTAGTGGTCTGTTAATTCATCTCACAGAGCTACATCTGTATTTCGTGGATCTCTTTGCTAGCCTTATTTCTGTGGAATCTGAGAACAGATATTTCGGATCCCTTTGAAGACCACAGCGCCAAAGGAAATATGATCCGATAACAAAGAGAAAGAAGCTTTCTGAGAAACTTCTTTGTGTTCTGTGAAATAATCTCACAGAGTTACAACTTTACCCTCAAGGAGCCTTTCTCTAAGACAGTTCTTGTGGAATTGGTAAAGTAATATTTGGAAGCCCATAGAGGGCTATGGTGAAAAAGGAAATATCCTCAGATGAAATCTGGAAAGAAGCTTTCTGAGAAACTGCTTAGTGTTCTGTTAATTCATCTCACAGAGTTACATCTGTATTTCGTGGATCTCTTTGCTAGCCTTATTTCTGTGGGATCTGAGAACAGATATTTCCGATCCCTTGAAGATCACAGGGCTAAGGGAAATATCCTCCGATAACTAAGAGAAAGAAGCTTTCTGAGAAACTTCTTTGTGTTCTGTGAAATCATGTCCCAGAGTTACAGCTTTCCCCTCAAGGAGCCTTTCTCTAAGACAGTTCTTGTGGAATTGGCAAAGTGATATTTGGAAGCCCGTAGTGGGCTACGGTGAAAAAGGAAAAATCCTCAGATGAAATCTGGAAAGAAGCTTTCTGAGAAACTGCTTAGTGTACATCTGTATTTGGTGGATCTCTTTGCTAGCCTTATTTCTCTGGAATCTGAGAACAGATATTTCGGATCCCTTTGAAGACAATAGTTCCAAAGGAAATACCTTCCGATAACAAAGAGAAAGAAGCTTCCTGAGAAACTTCTTTGTGTTCTGCGAAATCATCTCACAGAGTTACAGCTTTCCCCTCAAGGAGCCTTTCGCTATGACAGTTCTTTTGGCATTGGCAAAGTGATATTTGGAAGCCCATAGAGGGCTCTGGTGAAAAAGGAAATATCCTCAGATGAAATCTGGAAAGAAGCTTTCTGAGAAACACTTAGTGTTCTGTTAATTCATCTCACAGAGTTACATCTGTATTTCGTGGATCTCTTTGCTAGCCTTATTTCTGTGGAATCTGAGAACAGATATTTTGGATCCCTTTGAAGACCAGAGGGCCAAAGGAAATATCCTCCGATAACAAAGAGAAAGAAGCTTTCTGAGAAACTTCTTTGTGTTCTGCGAAATCATCTCACAGAGTTACAGCTTTCCCCTCAAGGAGGCTTTCGCTAAGATAGTTCTTGTGGAATTGGCAAAGTGATATTTGGAATCCCATTGAGGGCTTCGGTGAAAAAGGAAATATCCTCAGATGAAATCTGGAAAGAAGCTTTCTGAGAAACTGTAAGTGTTCTGTTAATTCATCTCACAGAGTTACATCTGTATTTCGTGGATCTCTTAGCTAGCATTATTTCTGTGGAATCTGAAAACAGATATTTTGGATCCCATTGAAGACCACAGGGCCTAAGGAAATATCCTCCCATAACAAAGAGAAAGAAGCTTTCTGAGAAACTTCTTTGTGTTCTGTGAAATCATCTCACAGAGTTACAGCTTTCCCCTCAAGGAGCCTTTCGCTAAGACAGTTCTTGTGGAATTGGCAAAGTGATATTTGGAAGCCCTAGAGGGCTATGGTGAAAAAGGAAATATCCTCAGACGACATCTGGAAAGAAGCTTTCTGAGAAACTGCTTTCTGTTCTGTTAATTCATCTCACAGAGTTACATCTGTATTTCGTGGATCTCTTTGCTAGCCTTATTTCTGTGGAATCTTGGAACAGATATTTGGGATCCCTTTGTAGAATATAGGGCCAAAGGAAATATCCTCCGATAACAAAGAGAAAGAAGCTTTCTGAGAAAGTTCTTTGTGTTCTCTGAAATCATCTCACGGAGTTACAGCTTTCCACTCAAGGAGCCTTTCGCTAAGACAGTTCTTGTGGTATAGGCAAAGTGATATTTGGAAACCCATAGAAAGCAATGGTGAAAAAGAAATATACTCGTTTGAAATCTGGAAAGAAGCTTTCTGAAAAACTGCTTAGTGTTCTGTTAATTCATCTCACAGGGTTACATCTGTCTTTCGTGGATCTCTTTGCTAGCCTTATTTCTGTGGATTCTGAGAACAGATATTTCGGATCCCTTTGAATGCTATAGGGCCAAAGGAAATAACCTCCGATAACAAAGAGAAAGAAGCTTTCTGAGAAACTATTTGTGTTCTCTGAAATCATCTCACAGAGTTACAACTTTCACCTCAAGGAGCCTTTCTCTAAGACAGTTCTTGTGGAATTGGCAAAGTGATATTTGGAAGCCCATAGAGGGCTATGGTGAAAAAGAAAATATCCTCATTTGAAATCTGGAAAGAAGCTTTCTGAGAAACTGCTTAGTGTTCTGTTAATTCATCTCACAGAGTTACATCTGTATTTCGTGGATCTCTTTGCTAGCCTTATTTCTGTGGAATCTGAGAACTGATATTTCGGATTCCTTTGAAGACTATAGTGTCAAAGGAAATAACCTCCGATAACAAAGAGAAAGAAGCTTTCTGAGAAACTTCTTTGTGTTTATGAAATCATCTCACAGAGTTACAGCTTTCCCCTCAAGGAGACTTTCGCTAAGACAGATCATGTGGAATTGGCAATTGATATTCGGAAGCCCATAGAGGGCTATAGAGAAAAAGGAAATATCCTCAGATGCAATCTAGAAAGAAGCTTTCTGAGAAACTGCTTAGTGTTCTGTTAATTCATCTCACAGAGTTACATCTGTATTTCGGGGATCTCTTTGCTAGCCTTATTTCTGTGGAATCTGAGAACTGATATTTCAGATCCCTTTGAAGACTATAGGGTCAAAGGAAATATCCTTCGATATCAAAAAGAAAGAATCTTTCTGAGAAACTTCTTTGTGTTCTGTGAAAGCATCTCACAGAGTTACAGGTTTCCCCTCAAGGAGCCTTTCGCTATGACAGTTCTTTTGGAATTGGCAAAGTGATATTTGGAAGCCCATAGAGGGCTCTGGTGAAAATGGAAATATCCTCAGATGAAATCTGGAAAGAAGCTTTCTGAGAAACTGCTTAGTGTTCTGTTAATTCATCTCACAGAGTTACATCTGTATTTCGTGGATCTCTTTGCTAGCCTTATTTCTGTGGAATCTGAGAACAGATATTTCGGATCCCTTTGAAGACCACAGGGCCAAAGGAAATATCGTCCGATAACAAAGAGAAAGAAGCTTTCTGAGAAACCTCTTTGTGTTCTGTGAAATCATCTCGCAGAGTTACCGGATTCCCCTCAAGGAGCCTTTCGCTAAGACAGTTCTTGTGGAATTGGCAAAGTGATATTTGGAAGCCCATAGAGGGCTATGGAGAAACAGGAAATATCCTCAGATGAAATCTGGAAAAAAGCTTTCTGAGAAACTGCTTAGTGTTCTGTTCATTCATCTCACAGAGTTACATCTGTATTTCGTGGATCTCTTTGCTAGCCTTATTTCTGTGGAATCTGAGAACAGGTATTTCGGATACCTTTGAAGACTATAGGGCCAAAGGAAATATCCTCCGATAACAAAGAGAAAGAAGCTTTCTGAGAAACTTCTTTGTGTTCTGTGAAATCATCTCACAGAGTTACAGCTTTCCCCTCAAGGAGGCTTTCGCTAAGACAGTTCTTGTGGAATTGGCAAAGTGATATTTGGAAGCCCATAGAGGGCTTCGGTGAAAAAGGAAATATCCTCAGATGAAACCTGGAAAGAAGCTTTCTGAGAAACTGTTAGTGTTCTGTTAATTCATCTCACAGAGTTACATCTGTATTTCGTGGATCTCTTAGCTAGCCTTATTTCTGTGGAATCTGAAAACAGATATTTTGGATCCCATTGAAGACCACAGGGCCAAAGGAAATATCCTCCGATAACAAAGAGAAAGAAGCTTTCTGAGAAACACCTTTGTGTTCTGTGAAATCATCTTATAGAGTTACAGCTTCCCACTCAAGGAGCCTTTCGCTAAGACAGTTCTTGTGGAATTGGCAAAGTGATATTTGGAAGCCCGTAGTGGGCTACGGTGAAAAAGGAAATATCCTCAGTTGAAATCTGGAAAGAAGTTTTCTGAGAAACTGCTTAGTGTTCTGTTAATTCATCTCACAGAGTTAGTTCTCTATTTCGTGGATGTCTTTGCTAGCCTTATTTCTGTGGAATCTGAGAACAGATATTTGGGATCCCTTTGAAGACTGTAGGGCCCAAGGAAATATCCTCCGATAACAAAGAGAAAGAAGCTTTCTGAGAAACTTCTTTGTGTTCTGTGAAATCATCTCACAGAGTTACAGCTTTCCCCTCAAGGAGCCTTTCGCTAAGACAGTTCTTGTGGAATTGGCAAAGTGATATTTGGAAGCCCATAGAGGACTATGGTGAGAAACGAAATATCCTCAGATGAAATCTGGAAAGAAGCATTCTGAGAAACTGCTTAGTGTTCTCTTAATTAATCTCACAGAGTTACATCTGTATTTCGGGGATCTCTTTGCTAGCCTTATTTCTGTGCAATCTGAGAACAGATATGTTGGATCCCTTTGAAGACTGTAGGGCCAAAGGAAATATCCTCCCATAACAAAGAGAAAGAAGCTTTCTGAGAAACTTCTTTGTGTTCTGTGAAATCATCTCACAGAGTTACAGCTTTCCCCTAAAGGAGACTTTCGCTAAGACAGTTCTTGAAGAATTGGCAAAGTGATATTTGGAAGCCCTAGAGGGCTGTGGTGAAAAAGGAAATATCCTCGGACGACATCTGGAAAGAAGCTTTCTGAGAAACTGCTTTCTGTTCTGTTAATTCATCTCACAGAGTTACATCTGTATTTCGTGGATCTCTTTGCTAGCCTTATTTCTGTGGAATCTGAGAACAGATATTTGGGATCTCTTTGTAGAATATAGGGCCAAAGGAAATATCCTCGGATAACAAAGAGAAAGGAGATTTCTGAGAAAGTTCTTTGTGTTCTGTGAAATCATCTCACGGAGTTACAGCTTTCCACTCAATGTGCCTTTCGCTAAGACAGTTCTTGTGGTATAGGCAAAGTGATATTTGGAAGCCCTTAGAAGGCTATGGTGAAAAAGAAATATTCTCGGTTGAAATTTGGAAAGAAGCTTTCTGAAAAACTTCTTAGTGTTCTGTTAATTCATCTCACAGGGTTACATCTGTATTTCGTGGATCTCTTTGCTAGCCTTATTTCTGTGGAATCTGAGAACAGATATTTCGGATCCCTTTGAATGCTATAGGGCCAAAGGAAATATCCTCCGATAACAAAGAGAAAGAAGCTTTCTGAGAAACTTCCTTGTGTTCTGTGAAATCATCTCACAGAGTTACAGCTTTCCCCTCAAGGAGCCTTTCGCTAAGACAGTTGTTGTGGAATTGGCAAAGTAATATTTGGAAGCCCATAGAGGGCTATGGTGAAAAAGGAAATATCCTCAGATGATATCTGGAAAGAAGGTTTCTGAGAAACTGCTTAGTGTTCTGTTAATTCATCTCACAGGGTTACATCTGCATTTCGTGGATCTCTTTTCTAGCCTTTTTTCTGTGGAATCTCAGAACAGATATTTTGGATCCCATTGATGTCTATAGGGCCAAAGGAAATACCTTCCGATAACAAAGAGAAAGAAGCTTTCTGAGAAACTTCGTTGTGTTCTGTAAAATCATCTCACAGAGTTACAGCTTTCCCCTCCAGGAGCCTTTCGCTAAGACAGTACTTGTGGAATTGGCAAAGTGATATTTGGAAGCCCATAGAGGGCTATGGTGAAAAAGGAAATATCCTCAGACGAAATCTGGAAAGAAGCTATCTGAGTAAGTGCTTGGTGTTCTGTTAATTCATCTTACAGAGTTACATCTGTATTTCGTGGATCTCTTTGTTAGCCTTATTTCTGTGGAACCTGAGAACAGATATTTCGGATCCCTTTGAAGGCTATAGGGCCAAAGGAAATATCCTCCGACAACAAAGAGAAAGAAGCTTTCTGAGAAACTGCTTAGTGTTCTGTTAATTCATCTCACAGAGTTACATCTATATTTCGTGGTTCTCTTTGCTAGCCTTATTTCTGTGGAATCTGACATCAGATATGTCGGATCCCTTTGCAGACTATAGGGTCAAAGGAAATGTCCTCCGATAACAAGGAGTAAGAAGCTTTCTGAGAATCTTCTTTGTGTTCTGTGAAATCAACTCACAGAGGGACAGCTTTCACCTCAAGGAGCCTTTTGCAAAGACAGTTCTTGAGGAAATAGGCAAAGTGATATTTGGAAGCCCATAGAGGGCTATGGTGAAAAAGGAAATACCCTCAGATGAAATCTGGAAAGAAGCTTTCTGAGAAACTGCTTAGTGTTCTGTTAATTCATCTCACAGAATTACATCTGTATTCCGTGGATCTCTTTGCTAGCCTTATTTCTGTGAAATCTGAGAACAGATATTTCGGATCCTTTGAAGACTGTACGGCCAAAGGAAATATCCTCCGACAACAAATAGAAAGAAGCTTTCTGAGAAACTTCTTTGTGTTCTGTGAAATCATCTAACAGAGTGACAGCTTTCCCTCAAGGAGCCTTTCGCTAAGACAGTTCTTGTGGAATTGGCAAAGTGATATTTGGAAGCCCATAGAGGGCTATGGTGAAAAAGGAAATATCCTCGGTTGAAATCTGGAAAGAAGCTTTCTGAGAAATAGCTTAGTGTTCTGTTAATTCATCTCACAGAGTTACATCTGTATTACGTGGATCTCTTTGCTAGCCTTATTTCTGTGCCATCTGAGAATAGATATGTCGGATCCCTTTGAATACTGTAGGGCCAAGGGAAATACCTTCCGATAACAAATAGAAAGAAGCTTTCTGAGAAACTTCTTTGTGTTCTGTGAAATCATCTAACAGAGTGACAGCTTTCCCTCAAGGAGCCTTTCGCTAAGACAGTTCTTGTGGAATTGGCAAAGTGATATTTGGAAGCCCATAGAGGGCTATGGTGAAAAAGGAAATACCCTCAGATGAAATCTGGAAAGAAGATTTCTGAGAAACTGCTTAGTGTTCTGTTAATTCACCTCACAGAGTTACATCTGTATTTCGTGGATCTCTTTGCTAGCCTTATTTCTGTGCAATCTGAGAACAGATATGTCGGATCCCTTTGAAGACTGTAGGGCCAAAGGAAATATCCTCAGATACCTAAGAGAAAGAAGCTTTGTGAGAAACATCTTTGTGTTCTGTGAAATCATCTCACAGAGTTACAGCTTCCCACTCAAGGAGCCTTTCGCTAAGACAGTTGTTGTGGAATTGGCAAAGTGATATTTGGATGCCCGTAGTGGGCTACGGTGAAAAAGGAAATATCCTCAGATGAAATCTGGAAGGAAGTTTTCTGAGAAACTGCTTAGGGTTCTGTTAATTCATCTCACAGAGTTACATCTCTATTTCGTGGATCTCTTTGCTAGCCTTATTTCTGTGTAATCTGAGAACAGATATTTGGGATCCTTTTGAAGACTGTAGGGCCCAAAGAAATATCCTCCGATAAAAAAGAGAAAGAAGCTTTCTGAGAAACTTCTTTGTGTTCTGTGAAATCATCTCACAGAGTTACAGCTTTCCCCTCAAGGAGCCGTTCGCTAAGACCGTTCTTGTGGAATTGGCAAAGTGATATTTGGAAGCCCATAGAGGACTATGGTGAGAAAGGAAATATCCTCAGATGAAATCTGGAAGGAAGCATTCTGAGAAACTGCTTAGTGTTCTCTTAATTCATCTCACAGAGTTACATCTGTATTTCGGGGATCTCTTTGCTAGCCTTATTTCTGTGCAATCTGAGAACAGATATGTTGGATCCCTTTGAAGACTGTAGGGCCAAAGGAAATATCCTCCCATAACAAAGAGAAAGAAGCTTTCTGAGAAACTCCTTTGTGTTCTGTGAAATTATCTCACAGAGTTACAGCTTTCCCCTCAAGGAAACTTTCGCTAAGAAAGTTCTTGTGGAATTGGCAAAGTGATATTTGGAAGCCCATAGAGGGCTATTGTGAAAAAGGAAATATCCTCAGATGAAATCTGGAAAGAAGCTTTCTGAGAAACTGCTTATTGTTCTGATAATACATCTCAGAGAGTGACGTCTGTATTTCGTGGATCTCTTTGCCAGCCTTATTTCTGTGGAATCTGAGAGCAGATATTTCGGATCCCTTTTTAGACTATAGAGCCAAAGGAAATTTCCTCCGATAACAAAGAGAAAGAAGCTTTCTGAGAAACTTCTTTGTGTTCTGTGAAATCATCTCACAGAGTGACAGCTTTCCCCTAAAGGAGACTTTCGCTAAGACAGTTCTTGTGGAATTGGCAAAGTGATATTTGGAAGCCCATAGAGGGGTATGGTGAACAAGGAAATATCCTCAGATGAAATCTGGAAAGAAGCTTTCTGAGAAACTGCTTATTGTTCTGTTAATTCATCTCACAGAGTTACATCTGTATTTCGTGGATCTCTTTGCTAGCCTTATTTCAGTGGAATCTGAGAACAGATATTTCAGATCCCTTTGAAGACTATAGGGCCAAAGGAAATATCCTCCGACAACAAAGAGAAAGAGGCTTTCTGAGAAACTTCTTTGTGTTCTGTGAAATCATCTCACAGAGTGACAGCTTTCCTCTCAAGGAGCCTTTCGCTAAGACAGTTCTTGTGGAATTGGCAAAGTGATATTTGGAAGCCCATAGAGGTCTATGGTGAAACAGGAAATATCTTCAGATGAAACCTGGAAGGAAGCTTTCTGAGAAACTGCTTTGTGTTCTGTTAATTCATCTCACAGAATTACATCTGTATTTCGTGGATCTATTTGCTAGCCTTATTTCTGTGGAATCTGAGAACCGATATTTCGGATCCCTTTGAAGACTATAGGGCCAAAGGAAATATCCTCCGATAACAAAGAGAAAGAAGCTTTCTGAGAAACTTCTTTGTTTCTGTGAAATCATCTCACAGAGTTACAGCTTTCCCCTCAAGGAGGCTTTCGCTAAGGTAGTTCTTGTGGAATTGGCAAAGTGATATTTGGAAGCCCATAGAGGGCTTCGTTGAAAAAGGAAATATCCTCAGATGAAATCTGGAAAGAAGCTTTCTGAGAAACTGTTAGTGTTCTGTTAATTCATCTCACAGAGTTACATCTGTATTTCGTGGATCTCTTAGCTAGCCTTATTTCTGTGGAATCTGAGAACAGATATTTCGGATCCTTTTGAAGACCACAGGGCCAAAGGAAATATCCTCCGATAACAAAGAGAAAGAAGCTTTCTGAGAAACTTCTTTGTGTTCTGTGAAATCATCTCACAGAGTTACAGCTTTCCCCTCAAGGAGCCTTTCGCTAAGACAGTTCTTGTGGAATTGGCAAAGTGATATTTGGAAGCCCATAGAGGACTATGGTGAGATAGGAAATATCCTCAGACGAAATCTGGAAAGAAGTTTTCTGAGAAACTGCTGAGTGTTCTGTTAATTCATCTCACAGAGTTACATCTCTATTTCATGGATCTCTTTGCTACCCTTATTTGTGTGGAATCTGAGAACAGATATTTCGGATCCCTTTGAAGACTACAGGGCCAAGGTAAATATCCTCCGAAAACAAAGAGAAAGAAGCTTTCTGAGAAACTACTTTGAGTTCTGTGAAATCATCTCACAGAGTTACAGCTTTCCCCTTAAGGAGCCTTTCGCTAAGACAGTTCTTGAGGAATTGTCAAAGTGATATTTGGAAGCCCATAGAGGGCTATGGTGAAAAAGGAAATAGCCTCAGATGACATCTTAAAAGAAGCTTTCTGAGAAACTGCTTAGTGTTCTGTTAATTCATCTCACAGAGTTACATCTGTGTTTCGTGGATCTCTTTGCTAGCCTTATTTCTGTGGAATCTGAGAACAGATATTTGGGTTCCCTTTGAAGACCACAGGGCCAAAGGAAATATCCTCAGATTAAAAAGAGAAAGAAGCTTTCTGAGAAACTTCCTTGTGTTCTGTAAAATCATCTCACAGAGTGACAGCTTTCAACTCAAGGAGCCTATCGCTAAGACAGTTCTTGTGGAATTGGCAAACTGATATTTGGAAGCCCATAGAAGTCTGTGGTGAAAAAGGAAATATCCTCAGACGAAATCTGGAAAGAAGGTTTCTGAGAAACTGCTTAGTGTTCTGTTAATTCATCTCACAGAGTTACATCTGTATTTCGTGGATCTTTTTGTTAGCGTTATTTCTGTGGAATCTGAGAACAGATATTTCGGATCCCTTTGAAGAGTATAGGCCCAAAGGAAATATCCTCCGATAACAAAGAGATTAAGCTTTCTGACAGAGTTCTTTGTGTTCTGTGATATAATCTCACGGAGTTAGAGCTTTCCTCTCAAGGAACCTTTCGCTAAGACAGTTGTTGTGGAATTGGCAAAGTGATATTTGGAAGCCCATAGAGGGCTATGGTGAAAAAGGAAATATCCTCAGATGATTTCTTTAAAGAAGCTTTCTGAGAAACTGCTTAGTGTTCTGTTAATTCATCTCACATCGTTACATCTGTATTTCGTGGATCTCCTTGCTAGCCTTACTTTTGTGGAATCTGAGAACAGATGTGTCGGATCCCTTTGAAGACTGTAGGGCCAAAGGAAATATCCTCCGATAAAAAAGAGAAAGAAGTATTCTGAGAAACTTCTTTGTGTTCCGTGAAATCATCTCACTGAGTGACAGCTTTCCCCTCAAGGAGCCTTTCGCTAAGACAGTTCTTGTGGAATTGGCAAAGTGATATTTGGAAGCCCATAGAGGGCTACGCTGAAAAAGGAAATATGCTCAGATGGAATCTGGAAAGAAGCTTTCTGAGAAACTGCCTAGTGTTCTGTTAATTCATCTCACAGAGTTACATCTGTATTCCGTGTATCTCCTTGCTAGCCTTATTTCTGTGGAATCTGAGAATAGATATTTCGGATCCCTTTGAAGACTATAGGGCCAAAGGAAATATCCTCCGATAACAAAGAGAAAGAAGCTTTCTGAGAAACTTCTTTGTGTTCTGTGAAATCATCTCACAGAGTTACAGCTTTCCCCTCAAGGAGGCTTTCGCTGTGACAGTTCTTGTGCAATTGGCAAAGTGATATTTGGAAGCCCATAGAGGGCTACGGTGAAAAAGGAAATATCCTCAGATGAAATCTGGAAAGAAGCTTTCTGGAAAACGGCTTAGTGTTCTGTTAATTCATCTCACAGAGTTACTTCTGTATTTCGTGGATCTCTTTGCTAGCCTTATTTCTGTTGAATCTGAGAAGAGATATTTCGGATCCCTTTGCAGACCACAGGGACAAGGGAAATATCCACTGATTACAAAGAGAAAGAAGCTTTCTGAGAAACTTTTTGTGTTCTGTGAAATCATCTCACCGCTTTACACTTTCCCCTCAAGGAGCCTTTCGCTAAGACACTTATTCAGGAATTGGGAAAATTATATTTGGAAGCCCCTAGATGGCTATGGTGAAAAAGGAAATATCCTCATATGAAATCTGGAAAGAAGCTTTCTGAGAAACTGCTTAGTGTTCTGTTAATTCACCTCACAGAGTTACATCTGTATTTCGTGGATCTCTTTGCTAGCCTTACTTCGGTGGAATCTGAGAACAGATATTTCGGATCCCTATGAAGAATATAGGGCCAAAGGAAATATTCTCCGATAACAAAGAGAAGGATGCTTTCTGAGAAATTTCTTTGTGTTCTGTGAAATCATCTCACAGCGTTACAGCTTTCCCCTATAGAGGCCATTCGCTAAGACAGTTCTTGTGGACCTGGCAAAGTGATATTTAGAATCCCATAGAGGTCTATGGTGAAAAAGGAAATATCCTCAGATGAAATCTGGAAAGAAGCTTTCTGAGAAACTGCTTAGTGTTCTGCCACTTCATCTCACAGAGTTACATCTGTATTTCGTGGATCTCTTTGCTCGCCTTTTTTCTGTGGAATCTGAGAACAGATATTTCGGATCCCTTTGAAGACTATAGGGCCAAAGGAAATATCCTCCGATAAGAAAGAGAAAGAAGCTTTCTGAGAAACTTCTTTGTGTTCTGTGAAAGCATCTCACAGAGTTACAGCTTTCCCCTCAAGGAGCCTTTCACTGAGACATTTCTTGTGGAATTGGCAAAGAGATATTTGGAACCCCTACAGGGCTATGGTGAAAAAGGAAATATCCTCAGATGAAATCTGGAAAGAAGTTTTCTGAGAAACTGCTTAGTGTTCTTTTAATTCATCTCACAGAGTTACATCTGTATTTCGTGGATCTCTTTGCTAGCCTTATTTCTGTGGATACTGAGAACAGATATTTCGGATCCCTTTGAAGACTATGGGGATAAAGGAAATATCCTCTGATAACAAAGAGAAAGAAGCTTTCTGAGAAACTTCTTTGTGTTCTGTGAAATCATCTCACAGCATTACAGCTTTCCCCTCAAGGAGCCTTTCGCTAAGACAGTTCTTGTGGAATTGGCAAAGTGATATTTTGAAGCCCATAGAAGGCTATGGTGAAAAAGGAAATATCCTCAGACAAAATCTGGAAAGAAGCTTTCTGAGAAACTGCTTAGTGTTCTGTTAATTCATCTCACAGAGTTACATCTGTATTTCGTGGATCTCTTTGCTACCCTTATTTCTGTGGAATCTGAGAACAGATATTTCGGATCCCCAGAAGACTACAGGGCCAAAGTAAATATCCTCTGATAACAAAGAGAAAGAAGCGTTCTGAGAAACTTCTTTGAGTTCTGTGAAATCCTCTCACAGAGTTACAGCTTTCCCCTCAAGGAGCCTTTCGCTAAGACAGTTCTTGAGGAATTGGCAAAGTGATATTTGGAAGCCCATAGAGGGCTATGGTGAAAAAGGAAATATCCTCAGATGACATCTTAAAAGAAGCTTTCTGAGAAACTGCTTAGTGTTCTGTTAATTCATCTCACAGAGTTACATCTGTATTTCGTGGATCTTTTTGTTAGCGTTATTTCTGGGGAATCTGGAAACAGATATTTCGGATCCCTTTGAAGACTATAGGCCCAAAGGAAATATCCTCAGAAAACGAAGAGAAATAAGCTTTCTGACACAGTTCTTTGTGTTCTGTGGTATCATCTCACGGAGTTACAGCTTTCCTCTCAAGGAACCTTTCGTTAAGACAGTTGTTGTGGAATTGGCAAAGTGATATTTGGAAGCCCATAGAGGGCTATGGTGAAAAAGGAAACATCCTCAGATTTCTTCTTTAAAGAAGCTTTCTGAGAAACTGCTTAGTGTTCTGTTATTTCATCTCACATCGTTACATCTGTATTTCGTGGATCTCTTTGCTAGCCTTACTTCTGTGGAATCTGAGAACAGATATGTCGGATCCCTTTGAAGACTGTAGGGCCAAAGTAAATATCCTCCGATAAAAAAGAGAAAGAAGTATTCTGAGAAACTTCTTTGTGTTCTGTGAAATCATCTCACTGAGTGACAGCTTTCCCCTCAAGGAGCCTTTCGCTAAGACAGTTCTTGTGGAATTGGCAAAGTGATATTTGGAAGCCCATAGAGGGCTACGCTGAAAAAGGAAATATGCTCAGATGAAATCTGCAAAGAAGCTTTCTGAGAAACTGCCTAGTGTTCTGTTAATTCATCTCACAGAGTTACATCTGTATTTCATGGATCTCTTTGCTAGGCTTATTTCTGTGGAATCTGAGAATAGATATTTCGGATCCCTTTGAAGACTCTAGGGCCAAAGTAAATATCCTCCGATAACAAAGAGAAAGAAGCTCTCTGAGAAACTTCTTTGTGTTCTGTGAAATCATCTCACAGAGTTACAGCTTTCCCCTGAAGGAGCCTTTCGCTAAGACAGTTCTTGAGGAATTGGCAAAGTGATATTTGGAAGCCCATAGAGGGCTATGGTGAAAAAGAAAGTATCCTCAGATGAAATCTGGAAAGAAGCTTTCTGAGAAACTGCTTAGTGTTCTGTTAATTCATCTCACAGTATTACATCTGTATTTCGTGGATCTCTTTGCTAGCCTTATTTCTCTGGAATCTGTGACAGATATTTCGGATCCCTTGGAAGACTGTAGGGCCAAAGTAAATATCCTCTGATAACAAAGAGAAAGAAGCTTTCTGAGAAACTTCTTTGTGTTCTGTGAAATCAGCTCTCAGAGTTACAGCTTTCCTCTCAAGGAGACTTTCGCTAAGACAGTTCTTCTGGAATTGGCAAAGTGATATTTGGAAGCCCGTAGAGGGCTATGGTGAATAAGGAAATATCGTCAGATGAAATCTGGAAAGAAGCTTTCTGAGAAACTGCTTAGTGTTCTGTTAATTCATCTCACAGAGTTACATCTGTATTTCGTGGATCTCTTTGCTAGCCTTACTTCGGTGGAATCTGAGAACAGATATTTCGGATCCCTATGAAGACTATAGGGCCAAAGGAAATATCCTCCGATAACAAAGAGAAAGATGCTTTCTGAGAAACTTCTTTGTGTTCTGTGAAATCATCTGACAGCGTTACAGCTTTCCCCTATAGGGGCCTTTCGCTAAGACAGTTCTTGTGGAATTGGCAAGATGATATTTGGAATCCCCTAGAGGGCTATGGTGAAAAAGGAAATATCCTCAGATGAAATCTGGAAAGAAGCTTTCTGAGAAAGTGCTTAGTGTTCTGTTAATTCATCTCACAGAGTTACATCTGTATTTCGTGGATCTCTTTGCTAGCCTTATTTCTGTGGAAACTGAGAACAGATATTTCGGATCCCTTTGAAGACTATGGGGATAAAGGAAATATCCTCTGATAACAGAGAGAAAGAAGCTTTCTAAGAAACTTCTTTGTGTTCTGTGAAATCATCTCACAGCATTACAGCTTTCCCCTCAAGGAGCCTTTCGCTAAGAGATTTCTTGTGGAATTGGCAAAGTGATATTTGGAAGCCCGTAGTGGGCTATGGTGAAAAAGGAAATATCCTCAGATAAAATCTGGATAGAAACTTTCTGAGAAACTACTTTGTTTTCTGTTAATTCATCTCACAGAGTTACATTTGTATTTCGTGGATCTCTTTGTTAGCCTTATTTCTGTGGGATCTGAGAACAGATATTTCGGATCCCTATGAAGACAATATGGCCAAAGGAAATATCCTCCGATAACAAAGAGAAAGAAGCTTTCTGAGAAACTTCTTTGTGTTCTGTGAAATCATCTCACAGCGTTACAGCATACACCACAAGGGGCCTTTGGTAAGACAGTTCTTGTGGAATTGGCAAAGTGATATTTGGAAGCCCATAGAGGGCTATGTTGAAAAAGGAAATATCCTCAGATGAAATCTGGAAAGAAGCTTTCTGAGAAACTGCTTAGTGTTCTGTTAATTCATCTCACAGTGTTACATCTGTATTTCGGGGATCCCTTTGCTAGTCGTATTTCTGTGGAATCTGAAAACAGATATTTCGGATCCCTTAGAAGAATCTAGGGCCAAAGGAAATATCCTCCGATAACGAACAGAAAGAAGCTTTCTGAGAAACTTCTTTGTGTTCTGTGAAATCATCTCACAGAGTGACAGCTTTCCCCTCAAGGATCCTTTCGCTAAGACAGTTCTTGTGTAATTCGCAAAGTGATATTTTGAAGCCCATAGTGGGCTACGGTGAAAAAGGAAATATCCTCAGATGAAATCTGGAAAGAAGTTTTCTGAGAAGCTGCTTAGTGTTCTGTTAATTCATCTCACCGAGTTACATCTGTATTTCGTGGATCTCTTTGCTAGCCTTATTTCTGTGGAATCTGAGAACAGATATGTCAGATCGCTTTGAATACTGTAGGGCCAAAGGAAATATCCTCTGATAACAAAGAGAAAGAAGCTTTCTGAGAAACTTCTTTGTGTTCTGTGAAATCATATCACAGAGTTACAGCTTTCCCCTCGACGAGCCTTTCGCTAAGACAGTTCTTGTGGAATTGGCAAAGTGATATTGGAAGCCCCTAGAGGGCTATGGTGAAAAGGAAATATCCTCAGATGAAATCTGGAAAGAAGGTTTCTGAGAAACTGCTTAGTGTTCTGTTAATTCATCTCACAGAGTTACATCTGTATTTCGTGGATCTCTTTGCTAGCCTTATTTCTGTGGAATCTGAGAACAGATATTTCGGATCCCTTTGAAGGCTATAGGGCCAAAGGAAATATCCTCCGATAACAAAGAGAAAGAAGCTTTCTGAGAAACTTCTTTGTGTTCTGTGAAATCACCTCACAGAGTGACAGCTTTCCCCTCAAGGCGCCTTTTGCTAACACAGTTCTTGTGGAATTGGCAAGTGATATTTGGAAGCCCATAGAGGGCTAGTGAGAAAAAGGCAATATCCTCAGATGAAATCTGGATGGCAGCTTTCCGAGAAACTGCTTAGTGTTCTGTTAATTCATGTCACAGAGTTACATCTGTATTTCGTGGATCTCTTTGCTAGCCTTATTTCTGTGGAATCTGAGAACAGATATTTCCTATCCCTTTGAAGACTATAGGGCCAAAGGAAATATCCCCCTATAACAAAGAGAAAGAAGCTTTCTGGCAAACTTATTTGGGTTCTGTGAAAGCATCTCACGGAGTTACAGGTTTCCCTCAAGGATCCTTTCGCTAAGACAGTTCTTGTGTAATTCGCAAAGTGATATTTTGAAGCCCATAGTGGGATACGGTGAAAAAGGAAATATCCTCAGATGAAATCTGGAAAGATGCTTTCTGAAAACTGCTAAAGGTTCTGTTAATTCATGTCACAGAGTTACATCTCTATTTCGTGGATCTCTTTGCTAGCCTTATTTCTGTGGAATCTGAGAACAGATATTTCGGATCCCTTTGAAGACGATAGGGCCAAATGAAATATCCTCCGATATCAATGAGAAAGAAGCTTTCTGAGAAACTTCTTTGTGTTCTGTGAAATCATCTCACAGAGTGACAGCTTTCCCCTCAAGGAGCCTTTCGCTAAGACAGTTCTTGTGGAATTGGCAAGTGATATTTGGAAGCCCATAGAGGGCTTTGGTAAAAAAGGAAATATCCTCAGATGAAATCTGGAAACAAGCTTTCTGAGAAACTGCTTACTGTTCTGTTAATTCATCTCACAGTGTTACATCTGTATTTCGCGGATCTCTTTGCTAGCATTATTTCAGTGGAATCTGAGAGCAGATATTTCGGATCCCTATGAAGTCCATTGGGCCAAAGGAAATATCCTCCGATAACAAAGAGAAAGAAGCTTTCTGAGAAACTTCTTTGTGTTCTGCGAAAGCATCTCACAGAGTTACAGCTTTCCCCTCAAGTAGCCTTTCGCTATCACAGTTCTTGTGGAATTGGCAAAGTGATATTTGGAAGCCCTTAGAGGGCTATGGTGAAAAAGGAAATATCCTCAGATGAAAGCTGGAAAGAAGCTTTCTGAGAAACTGCTTAGTGTTCTGTTGATTCATCTTACAGAGTTACATCTGTATTTCGTGGATCTGTGTGCTAGCCTTATTTCTATGGAATCTGAGAAGAGATATTTCGGATCCCTTTGAAGACCACAGAGCCAAAGGAAATATCCTCCGATAACAAAGAGAAAGAAGCTTTCTGAGAAACTTCTTTGTGTTCTGTGAATTCATCTCACAGAGTTACAGCTTTCCCCTCAAGGAGACTTTTGGTAAGACAGTTCTTGTGGAATTGGCAAAGTGTTATTTGGAAGACCATAGAGGGCTATGGTGAAAAAGGAAATATCCTCAGATGAAATCTGGAAAGAAGCTTTCTGAAAACTGGTTAGTGTTCTGTTAATTCATCTCACCGAGTTACATCTGTATTTCGTGGATCTCTTTGCTAGCCTTATTTCTGTGGAATCTGAGAACAGATATTTCGAATCCCTTTGAAGACCACAGGGATAAAGGAAATATCCTCCGATAACAAAGAGAAAGAAGCTTTCTGAGAAACTTCTTTGTGTTCTGTGAAATCATTTCACAGAGTTACAGTTTTCCCCTCAAGAAGCTTTCCGCTAGGAAAGTTCTTGTGGAATTGGCAAACTGATATTTGGAAACCCATAGAGGGCTACGGTGAAAAAGGAAATATCCTCAGATGAAATCTGGAAAGAAGCTTTCTGAGAAACTGCTTTGTGTTCTGTTAATTCATCTCACAGAGTTACACCTGTATTTCGGCGATCTCTTTGCTAGCCTTATTTCTGTGGAATCTGAGAAGAGATATTTGGGATCCCTTTGAAGACTATAGGGCCAAAGGAAATATCCTCCGATAACGAACAGAAAGAAGCTTTCTGACAAACTTCTTTGTGTTCTGTGAAATCATCTCACAGAGTGACAGCATTCCCCTCAAGAAGCCTTTCGCTATGACAGTTCTTGTGGAATTGGCAAAGAGATATTTGGAAGCCCATAGAGGGCTATGGTGAAAAAGGAAATATCCTCATATGAAATCTGGAAAGAAGCTTTCTGAGAAACTGCTTAGTGTTCTGTTAATTCATCTCACAGAGTTACATCTGTATTTCGTGGATCTCTTTGCTAGCCTTATTTCTGTGGAATCTGCGAACAGATATTTCGGATCCCTTTGAAGACCACAGGGCCAAAGGAAATATCCTCCGATAACAAAGAGAAAGAAGCTTTCTGAGAAACTTCTTTGTGCTCTGTGAAATCATCTCACAGAGTTACAGCTTTCCCCTCCAGGAGACTTTCGCTAAGACAGTTCTTGTGGAATTGGCAAAGTGATATTTGGAAGCCCATAGAGGGATATGGAGAAAAAGGAAATATCCTCAGATCAAATCTGGAAAGAAGCTTTCTGAGAAACTGCTTAGTGTTCTGTTAATTCATCTCACAGAGTTACATCTGTATTTCGTGGATCTCTTTGCTAGCCTTATTTCTGTGGTATCTGAGAACAGATATTTCTGATCCCTTTGAAGACTGAAGGGCTGAAGGAAATATCCTCCGATAAGAAAGAGAAAGAAGCTTTCTGAGAAACTTCTTTGTCTTCTGTGAAATCATCTCACAGAGTTACAAATTTCCCGTCGAGTAGCCTTTCCCTACGACCGTTCTTGTGGAATTGGCAAAGTGATATTTGGAAGCCCTTAGAGGGCTATGGTGAAAAAGGAAATATCCTCAGATGAAATCTGGAAAGAAGCTTTCTGAGAAACTGCTTAGTGTTCTGTTAATTCATCTCACAGAGTTACATCTGTATTTCGTGGATCTCTTTGCTAGCCTTATTTCTGTGGAATCTGAGAACAGATATTTCGGATCCCTTTGAAGACTATAGGGCGGAAGGAAATATCCTCCGATATCAAAGAGAAAGAAGCTTTCTGAGAAACTTCTTTGTGTTCTGGAATTCATCTCACAGAGTTACAGCTTTCCCCTCAAGGAGCCTTTCGCTATGACAGTTTTCTTGGAATTGGCAAGTGATATTTGGAAGCCCATAGAGGGCTAAGGTGAAAAAGGTAATATCCTCAGATGAAATCTGGAAAGAAGCTTTCTGAGAAACTGCTTAGTGTTCTGTTAATTCATCTCACAGAGTTACATCTGTATTTCGTGGATCTCTTTGCTAGCCTTATTTCTGTGGAATCTGAGAACAGATATTTCGGATCCCTTTGAAGACTAAAGGGACAAAGGAAATATCCTCCGATATCAAAGAGATAGAAGCTTTCTGAGAAACTTCTTTGTGTTCTGTGAAAGCATCTCACAGAGTTACAGGTTTCCCCTCAAGGAGCCTTTCCCTATAACAGTTCTTGTGGAATTGGCAAAGTGATATTTGGAAGCCCATAGAGGGCTCTGGTGATAAAGGAAATATCCTCATATGAAATCTGCAAAGAAGCTTTCTGAGAAACTGCTTAGTGTTCTGTTAATTCATCTCACAGAGTTACCTCTGTATTTCGTGGATCTCTTTGCTAGCATTATTTCTGTGGAATCTGCGAACAGATATTTCGGATCCCTTTGAAGACCACAGGGCCAAAGGAATTATCCTCCGATAACAAATAGAAAGATGCTATCTGAGAAACTTCTTTGTGTTCTGTGAAATCATCTCACAGAGTTACAGCTTTCCCCTCCAGGAGACTTTCGCTAAGACAGTTCTTGTGGATTTGGCAAAGTGATATTTGGAAGCCCATAGAGGGCTATGGAGAAAAAGGAAATATCCTCAGATGAAATCTGGAAAGAAGCTTTCTGAGAAACTGCTTTGTGTTCTGTTAATTCATCTCACAGAGTTACATCTGTATTTCATGGATCTCTTTGCTAGCCCTATTTCTGTGGAATCTGAGAACAGATATTTCGGATCCCTTTGAAGACTATAGGGCCAAAGGAAATATCCTCTGATAACAAAGAGAAAGATGCTTTCTGAGAAACTTCTTTGTGTTCTGTGAAATCATCTCACAGAGTTACAGCTTTCCCCTCAGGGAGCCTTTCGCTAAGATAGTTCTTGTGGAATTGGCAAAGTGATATTTGGAAGCCCAGAGAGGTCTACGGTGAAAAAGGAAATATCCTCAGATGAAAGCTTGAAAGAAGCTTTCTGAGAAACTGCTTAGTGTTCTGTTAATTCATCTCACAGTGTTACGTCTGTATTTCGTGGATCACTTTGCTAGCCTTATTTCTGTGGAATCTGAGAACAGATATTTCGGATCCCTTTGAAGACTATAGGGCCAAAGGAAATATCCTCCGATAACAAAGAGAAAGAAGCTTTCTGAGAAACTTCTTTGTGTTCTGTAAAGTCGTCTCACAGAGTTACAGCTTTCCCCTCAAGAGCCTTTCGCTAAGACAGTTCTTATGGAATTGTCAAAGTGATATTTGGAAGCTCATAAAGGGCTATGGTGAAAAAGGAAATATCCTCACATGAAATCTGGAAAGAAGCTTTCTGAGAAACTGCTTAGTGTTCTGTTAATTCATCTCACAGAGTTACATCTGTATTTCGTGGATATCTTTGCTAGCCTTATTTCTGTGGAATCTGAGAACAGATATTTCGGATCCCTTTGAAGACTATAGGGCCAAAGGAAATATCCTCCGATAACAAAGAGAAAGAAGCTTTCTGAGAAACTTCTTTGTGTTCTGTGAAATCGTCTTTCAGGGTTACAGCTTTCCCCACAAGAGGCCTTTCGCTAAGAGACTTCTTTTGGAATTGGCAAAGTGATATTTGGAAGCCCTTAGAGGGCTATGGTGAAAAAGGAAATATCCTCAGATGAAATCTGGAAAGAAGCTTTCTGAATAACTGCTTAGTGTTCTGTTAATTCATCTCACAGAGTTACATCTGTATTTCATGGATCTCTTTGCTAGCCTTATTTCTGTGGAATCTGAGAACAGATATTTCGGATCCCTTTGAAGACCACAGGGCCAAAGGAAATATCCTCCGATAAGAAAGAGAAAGAAGCTTTTTGAGAAACTTATTTGTGTTCTGTGAAATCATCTCAAAGAGTTACAGCATTCCCCTCAAGCAGCTTTCCGCTAAGACAGTTCTTGTGGAATTGGCAAAGTGATATTTGGAAGCCCATAGAGGGCTATGGTGAAAAAGGTAATATCTTCAGATGAAATCTGGAAAGAAGCTTTCTGAGAAACAGCTTAGTGTTCTGTTAATTCCTCTCACAGAGTTACATCTGTATTTCGTGGTTCTCTTTGCTAGCCTTATTTCTGTGGAATCTGAGAACAGATATTTCGGATGCCTTTGAAGACTATAGGGGCAAAGGAAATATCCTCCGATAAGAAAGAGAAAGAAGCTTTCTGAGAAACTTCTTTGTGTTCTGTGAAATCATCTGAAAGTGTTACAGCATTCCCCTCAAGAAGCTTTCCGCTAAGACAGTTCTTGTGGAATTGGGAAAGTGATATTTGGATGCCCATAGAGGGCTATGGTGAAAAAGCAAATATCCTCAGATGAAATCTGGAAAGAAGCTTTCTGAGAAACTGCTTAGTGTTCTGTTAATTCATCTCACAGAGATACATCTGTATTTCCTTGGTCTCTTTGCTAGCCTTATTTCTGTGGAATCTGAGAACAGATATTTCGTATCCCTTTGGAGACTATAGGGCCAAAGGAAATATCCTCCGATAACAAAGAGAAAGAAGCTTTCTGAGAAACTTATTTGTGTTCTGTGAAATCATCTCAGAGAGTTACAGCTTACCAGACATGAAGCCTTTCACTAAGAGACTTCTTTTGGAATTGGCAAAGTGATATTTGGAAGCCCGTAGAGGGCTATGGTGAAAAAGGAAATATCCTCAGATGAAATCTGGAAAGAAGCTTTCTGAGAAACTGCTTAGTGTTCTGTTAATTCATCTCACAGGGTTACATCTGTATTTCGTGGATCTCTTTGCTAGCCTTATTTCTGAGGAATCTGAGAACAGATATTTCGGATCCCTTTGAAGACGGTAGGGCCTAAGGAAATATCCTCCGATAAGAAAGAGTAAGAGGCTTTTTGAGAAACTTCTTTGTGTTCTGTGAAATCATCTCAAAGAGTTACAGCATTCCCCTCAAGAAGCTTTCCGCTAAGACAGTTCTTTTGGAATTGGGAAAGTGATATTTGGAAGCCCATAGTGTGCTATGTTGAAAAAGCAAATATCCTCAAATGAAATCTGGAAAGAAGCTTTGTGAGAAACTGCTTAGTTTTCTGTTAATTCATCTCACAGAGTTACATCTGTATTTCCTGGATCTGTTTGCTAGCCTTATTTCTGTGGTATCTGAGAACAGATATTTAGGATCCCTTTGAAGACTGAAGGGCTGAAGGAAATATCCTCCGATAACAAAAAGAAAGAAGCTTTCTGAGAAACTTCTTTGTGTTCTGAGAAATCATCTCACAGAGTTACAGCTTTCCCCTCAAGGAGTCTTTCGCTAAGACAGTTCTTGTGGAATTGGCAAAGTGATATTTGGAAGCCCATAGAGAGTTATGGTGAAAAGGAAGTATCATCAGATGAAATCTGCAAAGAAGCTTTCTGAGAAACTGCTTAGTGTTCTGTTAATTCATCTCACCGAGTTACATCTGTATTTCGTGGATCCCTTTGCTAGCCTTATTTCTGTGTAATCTGAGAACAGATATTTCGGATCCCTTTGAAGACTATAGGGCCAAAGGAAATATCCTCCGATTACAAAGAGAAAGAAGCTTTCTGAGAAACTTATTCGTGTTCTGTGAAATCATCTCACAGAGTTAGAGCTTTCCCCTCCAGGAGACTTTCGCTAAGACAGTTCTTGTGGAATTGGCAAAGTTATATTTGGAAGCCCATAGAGGGCTTTGGTGAAAAACCAAATATCCTCAGAAGAAATCTGGAAAGAAGCTTTCTGAGAAACTGCTTAGTTTTCTGTTAATTCATCTCACAGAGTTACATCTGTATTTCGTGGATCTCTTTGCTTGCCTTATTTCTGTGGAATATGAGAACAGATATTTCGGATCCCTTTGAAGAGTATAGGGCCAAAGGAAATATCCTCCGATAACAAAGAGAAAGAAGCTTTCTGAGAAACTTCTTTGTGTTCTGTGAAATCATCTCACAGAGTTATAGCTTTCCCATCAAGGAGCCTTTCCCTAAGACAGTTCTTGTGGAATTGGCAAAGTGATATTTGGAAGCCCATAGAGGGCTATGGTGAAAAAGGAAATATCCTCAGATGAAATCTGGAAAGAAGCTTTCTGAGAAACTGCTTAGTGTTCTGTTAATTCATCTCACAGAGTTACATCTGTATTTCGTGGATCTCTTTGCTAGCCTTATTTCTGTGGAATCTGAGAACAGATATTTCGGATCCCTTGGAAGACTATAGGGCCAACGGAAATATCCTCCGATAAGAAAGAGAAAGAATCTTTCTGAGAAACTTCTTTGTGTTCTGTGAAATCATCTCACAGACTTACAGCTATCCCCTTAAGGAGCCTTTCGCTAAGACAGGTCTTGTGTAATTGGCAAAGTGATATTTGGAAGCCCATAAAGGGCTATGGTGAAAAAGGAAATATCCTCAGATGAATTCTGGAAAGAAGCTTTCTGAGAAACTGCTTAGTTTTCTGTTAATTCATCTCACAGAGTTACATCTGTATTTCGTGGATCTCTTTGCTTGCATTATTTCTGTGGAATATGAGAACAGATATTTCGGATCCCTTTGAAGAGTATAGGGCCAAAGGAAATATCCTCCGATAACAATGAGAAAGAAGCTTTCTGAGAAACTTCTTTGTGTTCTGTGAAATCATCTCACAGACTTACTGCATTCCCATCAAGAAGCCTTTCCCTAAGACAGTTCTTGTGCAATTGGCAAAGTGATATTTGGAAGCCAATAGAGGGCTATGGTGAAAAAGGAAATATCCTCAGATGAAATCTGGAAAGAAGCTTTCTGAGAAACTGTTTAGTGTTCTGTTAATTCATCTCAGAGAGTTACATCTGTAGTTCGTGAATCTCTTTGCTAGCCATATTTCTGTGGAATCTGAGAACAGATATTTCGGATCCCTTTGAAGAATATGGGGACAAAGGAAATATCTTCCGATAACAAAGAGAAAGAAGCTTTCTGAGAAACTTCTTTGTGTTCTGTGAAATCATCTCACAGAGTTACAGCTTACCCCACAAGAGACCTTTCGCTAAGAGACTTCTTTTGGAATTGGCAAAGTGATATTTGGAAGCCCTTAGAGGGCTATGTTGAAAAAGGAAATATCCTCAGATGAAATCTGGAAAGAAGCTTTCTGAGAAACTGCTTAGTGTTCTGTTATTTCATCTCACAGAGTTACATCTTTATTTCATGGATCTCTTTGCTAGCCTTATTTCTGTGGAATCTGAGAACAGATATTTCGTATCCCTTTGGAGACTATAGGGCCAAAGGAAATATCCTCCGATAACAAAGAGAAAGAAGCTTTCTGAGAAAGTTCTTCGTGTTCTGTGAAATCATCTCACAGAGTTACAGCTTACCCCACAAGAAGCCTTTCCTTAAGAGACTTCTTTTGGAATTGGCAAAATGATATTTGGAAGCCCTTAGAGGGCTATGGTGAAAAAGGAAATATCCTTAGATGAAATCTGGAAAGAAGCTTTCTGAGAAACTGCTTAGTGTTCTGTTAATTCATCTCACAGAGATACATCTGTATTTCGTGGATCTCTTTGCTAGCCTTCTTTCTGTGGAATCTGAGAACAGATATTTCCGATCCCTTTGAAGACTACAGGGCCAAAGGAAATATCCTCCGATATCAAAGAGAAAGAAGCTTTCTGAGAAACTCCTTTGTGTTCTGTGAAATCATCTCACAGAGTTACAGCTTTCCCCTCAAGGAGGCTTTCGCTCCGACTGTTCTTGTGGAATTCTCAAAGTGATATTTGGAAGCCCTTAGAGGGCTATGGTGAAAAAGGAAATATCCTCAGATGAAATCTGGAAAGAAGCTTTCTGAGAAACTGCTTAGGGTTCTGTTAATTCATCTCACAGAGTTACATTTGTATTTCGTGGATCTCTTTGCTAGCCTTATTTCTGTGGAATCTGAGAACAGATATTTCGGATCACTTGGCAGACTATAGGTCCAAAGGAAATATTCTCCGATAACAAAGAGAAAGAAGCTTTCTGAGAAACTTCTTTGTGTTCTGTGAAACCATCTCACAGAGTTACAGCTTACCAGAGAGGAAGCCTTTCTCTAAGAGACTTCTTTTGGAATTGGCAAAGTGATATTTGGAAGCCCGTAGAGGGCTATGGTGAAAAAGGAAATATCCTCAGATGAAATCTGGAAAGAAGCTTTCTGAGAAACTGCTTAGTGTTCTGTTAATTCATCTCACAGGGTTACATCTGTATTTCGTGGATCTCTTTGCTAGCCTTATTTCTGAGGAATCTGAGAACAGATATTTCGGATCCCTTTGAAGACGGTAGGGCCAAAGGAAATATCCTCCGATAAAAAAGAGTAAGAAGCTTTTTGAGAAACTTCTTTGTGTTCTGTGAAATCATCTGAAAGAGTTACAGCATTCCGCTCAAGAAGTTTTCCGCTAAGACAGTTCTTGTGGAATTGGGAAAGTGATATTTGGAAGCCCATAGTGGGCTATGTTGAAAAAGCAAATATCCTCAGATGAAATCTGGAAAGAAACTTTCTGAGAAACTGCTTAGTTTTCTGTTAATTCATCTCACAGAGTTACATCTGTATTTACTGGATCTCTTTGCTAGCCTTATTTCTGTGGAATCTGAGAACAGATATTTCGTATCCCTTTGGAGACTATAGGGCCAAAGGAAATATCCTCCGATAACAAAGAGAAAGAAGCTTTCTGAGAAACTTCTTTGTGTTCTGTGAAATCATCTCACAGATTTACAGCTTACCCCACAAGAAGCCTTTCCTTAAGAGACTTCTTTTGGAATTGGCAAAGTGATATTTGGAAGCCCTTAGAGGGCTATGTTGAAAAAGGAAATATCCTCAGATGAAATCTGGAAAGAAGCTTTCTGAGAAACTGCTTAGTGTTCTGTTAAATCATCCTACAGAGTTACATCTGTATTTCGTGGATCTCTTTGCTAGCCTTATTTCTGTGGAATCTGAGAACAGATATTTCCGATCCCTTTGAAGACTACAGGGCCGAAGGAAATATCCTCCGATAACAAAGAGAAAGAAGCTTTCTGAGAAACTTCTTTGTGTTCTGTGAAATCATCTGACAGAGTTACAGCTTTCCCCTCAAGGAGGCTTTCGCTACGACTTTTCTTGTGGAATTGGCAAAGTGATATTTGGAAGCCCTTAGAGGGCTATGGTGAAAAAGGAAATATCCTCAGATGAAATCTGGAAAGAAGCTTTCTGCGAAACTGCTTAGTGTTCTGTTAATTCATCTCAGAGAGTTACATCTGTATTTCGTGGATCTCTTTGCTAGCCTTTTTTCTGTGGAATCTGAGTACAGATATTTCGGATCCCTTTGAAGACCGAAGTGCTGAAGGAAATATCCTTCGATAACAAAAAGAAAGAAGATTTCTGAGAAACTTCTTTGTGTTCTGTGAAATCATCTCACAGAGTTACAAATTTCCCGTCGAGTAGCCTTTCCCTACGACCGTTCTTGTGGAATTGGCAAAGTGATATTTGGATGCCCTTAGAGGGCTATGGTGAAAAAGGAAATATCCTCAGATGAAATCTGGAAAGAAGCTTTCTGAGAAACTGCTTAGTGTTCTGTTAATTCATCTCACAGAGTTACATCTGTGTTTCATGGATCTCTTTGCTTACCTTATTTCTGTGGAATATGAGAACAGATATTTCGGATCTCTTTGAAGACTATAGGGCCAAAGGAAATATCCTCCGATAACAAAAAGAAAGAAGCTTTCGAATAAACTTCTTTGTGTTCTGTGAAATCATCTCACAGAGGTACAGCTTTCCCTTCAAGGATCCTTTCGCTAAGAGAGTTCTTGTGGAATTGTAAAACTGATATTTGGAAGCCCATAGAGGGCTATGGTGAAAAAGCAAATATCCTCACATGAAATCTGGAAAGAAGCTTTCTAAGAAACTGCTTTGTGTTCTGTAAATTCATCTCACAGGGTTACATCTGTATTTCGTGGATCACTTTCCTAGCCTTGTTTATGTGGAATCTAAGAACAGATATTTCGGATCCCTTTGAAGACTATAGGGCCAAAGGAAATATCCTCCGATAACAAAGAGAAAGAAGCTTTCTGAGAAACTTCGTTGAGTTCTGTGAAATCATCTCACAGAGTTACAGCTTTCCCCTCAAGGAGCCTTTCGCTAAGACAGTTCTTTTGGAATTGGCAAAGTGATATTTGGAAGCCCATAGAGGGCTATGGTGAAAAAGGAAATATCCTCAGATGAAATCTGGAAAGAAGCTTTCTGAGAAACTGCTTAGTGTTCTGTTAATTCATCTCACAGAGTTACATCTGTATTTCATGGATCTCTTTGCTTGCCTTATTTCTGTGGAATCTGAGAACAGATATTTCGGATCCCTTTGATGATTATAGGGCCAAAGGAAATATCCTCTGATAACAAAGAGAAAGAAGCTTTCTGAGAAACTTCTTTGTGCTCTCTGAAATCATCTCACAGAGTTACAGCTTTCCCATCAAGAAGCCTTTCCGTAAGACAGTTCTTGTGGAATTGGCAAAGTGATATTTGGAAGCCCATAGAGGGCTATGGTGAAAAAGGAAATATCCTCAGATGAAATCTGGAAAGAAGCTTTCTGAGAAACTGCTTAGTGTTCTGTTAATTCACCTCACAGAGTTACATCTTTATTTCGTGGATCTCTTTGCTAGCCTTATTTTTGTGGAATCTGAGAACAGATATTTCGGATCCCTTTGAAGACTATAGGGCCAAAGGAAATATCCTCCGATAACAAAGAGAAAGAAGCTTTCTGAGAAACTTCTTTGTCTTCTGTGAAATCATCTCACAGAGTTACAGCTTTCCCCTCAAGGAGCCTTTCGCTACGACAGTTCTTGTGGAATTGGCAAAGTGATGTTTGGAAGCCCATAGAGGGCTATGGTGAAAAAGCAAATATCCTCAGATGAAATCTGGAAAGAAGCTTTCTGAGAAACTTCTTAGTGTTCTGTTAATTCATCTCACAGAGTTACATCTGTATTTCGTGGATCTCTTAGCTAGCCTTATTTCTGTGTAATCTGAGAACAGATATTTCGGATCCCTTTGAAGATTATAGGGACAAAGGAAATATCCTCCGATAACAAAGAGAAAGAAGTTTCTGAGAAACTTCTTTGTGTTCTGTGAAATCATCTCACAGAGTTACAGCTTTCGCCTCAAGAGTCTTACGGTAGGATAGTTCTTGTGGAATTGGCAAAGTGATATTTGGAAGCCCATAGAGGGCTAAGGTGAAAAAGCAAATATCCTCAGATGAAATATGGAAAGAAGCTTTCTGAGAAACTGCTAAATGTTCTGTTAATTCACCTCACAGAGTTACATCTTTATTTCCTGGATCTCTTTGCTAGCCTTATTTCTGTGAAATCTGAGAACAGATATATCGGATCCCTTTGAAGACTATCTGGCCAAAGGAAATATCCTCCGATAACAAAGAGAAAGAAGCTTTATGAGAAACTTCGTTGTGTTCTGTGAAATCATCTCACAGAGTTACAGCTCTCCCCTCAAGGAGCCTTTCGCTAAGACAGTTCATGTGGAATTGGCAAAGTGATATTTGGAAGCCCATAGAGGGCTATGGTGAAAAAGGAAATATCCTCAGATGAAATCTGAAAAGAAGCTTTCTGAGAAAATGCTTAGTGTTCTGTTAATTCATCTCAAAGTGTTACCTCTGTATTTCTTGGATCTCTTTGCTAGCCTTATTTCTGTGGAATCTGAGAACAGATATTTCGGATCCCATTGAAGACAATAGGGCAAGAGGAAATATCCTCCGATAACAAAGAGAAAGAAGCTTTCTGAGAAACTTCTTTGTTTTCTATGAAATCTTCTCACAGAGTTACAGCTTTCCCCTCAAGGAGCCTTTCGCTACGACAGTTTTGGTGGAATTGGCAAAGTGATATTTGGAAGCCCATAGAGGGCTATCGTGAAAAAGCAAATATCGTCAGATGAAATCTGGAAAGAAGCTCTCTGAGAAACTGCTTAGTGTTCTGTTAATTCATCTCACAGAGTTACATCTGTATTTCGTGGATCTCTTTGCTAGCCTTATTTCTGTGGAATCTGAGAACAGATATTAGGGATCCCTTTGAAGACTATAGGGCCAAAGGAAATATCCTCCGATAACAAAGAGAAAGAAGCTTTCTGAGAAACTTCTTTGTATTCTGTGAAACCATCTCACAGAGTTACAGCTTTCCCCTCAAGGAGCCTTTGTTTACGACAGTTCTTGTGGAATTGGCAAAGTGATGTTTGGAAGCCCATAGAGGGCTATGGTGAAAAAGCAAATATCCTCAGATGAAATCTGGAAAGAAGCTTTCCGAGAAACTGCTTAGTGTTCTGTTAATTCATCTCACAGTGTTAAATCTGCATTTCGTGGATCTCTTTGCTAGCCTTATTTCTGTGGAATCTGAGAACAGATATTTCGGATCCCTTTGAAGACTATATGGCCAATGGAAATATCCTCCGATAACAAAGAGAAAGAAGGTTTCTGAGAAACTTCTTTGTGTTCTGTGAAATCAGCTCACAGAGTTACAGCTTTCCCCTCAAGGAGCCGTTCGCAAACACAGTTCTTGTGGAATTGCAAAGTGATATTTGGAAGCCCCTAGAGGGCTACGGTGAAAAAGGTAAATATCCTCAGATGAAATATGGAAAGAAGCTTTCTGAGAAACTGCTTAGTGTTCTGTTAATTCATCTCACAGAGTTACATCTGTATTTCATGGATCTCTTTGCTTGCCTTATTTCTGTGGAATCTGAGAACAGATATTTCGGATCCCTTTGATGATTATAGGGCCAAAGGAAATATCCTCTGATAACAAAGAGAAAGAAGCTTTCTGAGAAACTTCTTTGTGCTCTCTGAAATCATCTCACAGAGTTACAGCTTTCCCATCAAGAAGCCTTTCCCTAAGACAGTTCTTGTGGAATTGGCAAAGTGATATTTGGAAGCCCATAGAGGGCTATGGTGAAAAAGGAAATATCCTCAGATGAAATCTGGAAAGAAGCTTTCTGAGAAACTGCTTAGTGTTCTGTTAATTCACCTCACAGAGTTACATCTTTATTTCGTGGATCTCTTTGCTAGCCTTATTTTTGTGGAATCTGAGAACAGATATTTCGGATCCCTTTGAAGACTATAGGGCCAAAGGAAATATCCTCCGATAACAAAGAGAAAGAAGCTTTCTGAGAAACTTCTTTGTCTTCTGTGAAATCATCTCACAGAGTTACAGCTTTCCCCTCAAGGAGCCTTTCGCTACGACAGTTCTTGTGGAACTGGCAAAGTGATATTTGGAAGCCCATAGAGGGCTATGGTGAAAAAGCAAATATCCTCAGATGAAATCTGGAAAGAAGCTTTCTGAGAAACTGCTTAGTGTTCTGTTAATTCATCTCACAGAGTTACATCTGTATTTCGTGGATCTCTTTGCTAGCCTTATTTCTGTGGAATCTGAGAACAGATATTTCGGATCCCTTTGAAGACTATAGGGCAAGAGGAAATATCCTCCGATAACCAAGAGAAAGAAGCTTTCTGAGAAACTTCTTTGTGTTCTGTGAAATCATCTCACAGAGTTACGGCTCTCCCCTCAAGGAGCCTTTCGCTAAGGCAGTTCTTTTGAAATTGGCAAAGTGATATTGGGGTCCATAGAGGGCTATGGTGAAAAAGGAAATATGCTCAGATGAAATCTGGAAAGAAGCTTTCTGAGAAACTGCTTAGTGTTCTGTTAATTCATCTCACAGAGTTACATCTGTATTTCGTGGATCTCTTTGCTAGCCTTATTTCTGTGGAATCTGAGAACAGATATTTCGGATCCCTTTGAAGACTATAGGGCCAAAGGAAATATCCTCCGATAACAAAGAGAAAGAAGCTTTCTGAGAAACTTCTTTGTGTTCTGTGAAATCATCTCACAGAGTTACAGCTTTCTCATCAAGAAGCCTTTCCCTGAGACCGTTCTTGTGGAATTGGCAAAGTGATATTTGGAAGCCCATAGAGGGCTATGGTGAAAAAGAAAATATCCTCAGATGAAATCTGCAAAGAAGCTTTCTGAGAAACTGATTATTGTTCTGTTAATTCATCTCACAGAATTACATCTGTATTTCGTGGATCTGTTTGCTAGCCTTATTTCTGTGGAATCTGAGAACAGATATTTCGGATCCCTTTGAAGACTATAGGGCCAAAGGAAATATCCTCCGATAACAAAGAGAAAGAAGCTTTCTGAGAAACTTTTGTGTGTTCTGTGAAATCATCTCACAGAGTTACAGCTCTCCCTTCAAGGAGCCTTTCGCAAAGACATTTCTTGTGGAATTGGCAAAGTGATATTTGGAAGCCCATAGAGGGCTACGGTGAAAAAGGAAATATCCTCAAATGAAATCTGGAAAGAAGCTTTCTGAGAAACTGCTGAGTGTTCTGTTAATTCATCTCACAGTGTTACATCTGTATTTCGTGGGTCTCTTTGCTAGACTTATTTCTGTGGTATCTGAGAACAGATATTTCGGATCCCTTTAAAGACTATAGGGCCAATGGAAACATCCTCCGATAGCAAAGAGAAAGAAGCTTTCTGAGAAACTTCTTTGTGTTCTGTGAAATCATCTCACAGAGTTACAGCTCTCCCCTCAAGGAGCCTTTCGCTAAGACAGTTCTTGTGGAATTGGCAAAGAGATATTTGGAAGCCCATAGAGGGCTACGGTGAAAAAGGAAATATCCTCAGATGAAATCTGGAAAGAAGCTTTCTGAGAAACTGCTTAGTGTTCTGTTAATTCATCTCACATAGTTACATCTGTATTTCGAGGATCTCTTTGCTAGCCTTATTTCTGTGGAATCTGAGAACAGATATTTCGGATCCCTTTGAAGACTATAGGGCAAGAGGAAATATCCTCCGATAACAAAGAGAAAGAAGCTTTCTGAGAAACTTCATTGAGTTCTGTGAAATCATCTCACAGACTTACAGCTTTCCCCTCAAGAAGCCTTTCGCTAAGAACTTTCTTGTGGAATTGGCAAAGTGATATTTGGATGCCCTTAGAGGGCTATGGTGAAAAAGGAAATATCCTCAGATGAAATCTGGAAAGAAGCTTTCTGAGAAACTGCTTAGTGTTCTGTTAATTCATCTCACAGAGTTACATCTGTGTTTCATGGATCTCTTTGCTTACCTTATTTCTGTGGAATATGAGAACAGATATTTCGGATCTCTTTGAAGACTATAGGGCCAAAGGAAATATCCTCCGATAACAAAAAGAAAGAAGCTTTCTAATAAACTTCTTTGTGTTCTGTGAAATCATCTCACAGAGGTACAGCTTTCCCTTCAAGGAGCCTTTCGCTAAGAGAGTTCTTGTGGAATTGGAAAACTGATATTTGGAAGCCCATAGAGGGCTATGGTGAAAAAGCAAATATCCTCACATGAAATCTGGAAAGAAGCTTTCTAAGAAACTGCTTTGTGTTCTGTAAATTCATCTCACAGGGTTACATCTGTATTTCGTGGATCACTTTCCTAGCCTTGTTTATGTGGAATCTAAGAACAGATATTTCGGATCCCTTTGAAGACTATAGGGCCAAAGGAAATATCCTCCGATAACAAAGAGAAAGAAGCTTTCTGAGAAACTTCGTTGAGTTCTGTGAAATCATCTCACAGAGTTACAGCTTTCCCCTCAAGAAGCCTTTCGCTAAGACAGTTCTTTTGGAATTGGCAAAGTGATATTTGGAAGCCCATAGAGGGCTATGGTGAAAAAGGAAATATCCTCAGATGAAATCTGGAAAGAAGCTTTCTGAGAAACTGCTTAGTGTTCTGTTAATTCATCTCACAGAGTTACATCTGTATTTCATGGATCTCTTTGCTTGCCTTATTTCTGTGGAATCTGAGAACAGATATTTCGGATCCCTTTGATGATTATAGGGCCAAAGGAAATATCCTCTGATAACAAAGAGAAAGAAGCTTTCTGAGAAACTTCTTTGTGCTCTCTGAAATCATCTCACAGAGTTACAGCTTTCCCATCAAGAAGCCTTTCCCTAAGACAGTTCTTGTGGAATTGGCAAAGTGATATTTGGAAGCCCATAGAGGGCTATGGTGAAAAAGGAAATATCCTCAGATGAAATCTGGAAAGAAGCTTTCTGAGAAACTGCTTAGTGTTCTGTTAATTCACCTCACAGAGTTACATCTTTATTTCGTGGATCTCTTTGCTAGCCTTATTTTTGTGGAATCTGAGAACAGATATTTCGGATCCCTTTGAAGACTATAGGGCCAAAGGAAATATCCTCCGATAACAAAGAGAAAGAAGCTTTCTGAGAAACTTCTTTGTCTTCTGTGAAATCATCTCACAGAGTTACAGCTTTCCCCTCAAGGAGCCTTTCGCTACGACAGTTCTTGTGGAATTGGCAAAGTGATGTTTGGAAGCCCATAGAGGGCTATGGTGAAAAAGCAAATATCCTCAGATGAAATCTGGAAAGAAGCTTTCTGAGAAACTTCTTAGTGTTCTGTTAATTCATCTCACAGAGTTACATCTGTATTTCGTGGATCTCTTAGCTAGCCTTATTTCTGTGTAATCTGAGAACAGATATTTCGGATCCCTTTGAAGATTATAGGGACAAAGGAAATATCCTCCGATAACAAAGAGAAAGAAGTTTCTGAGAAACTTCTTTGTGTTCTGTGAAATCATCTCACAGAGTTACAGCTTTCGCCTCAAGAGTCTTACGGTAGGATAGTTCTTGTGGAATTGGCAAAGTGATATTTGGAAGCCCATAGAGGGCTAAGGTGAAAAAGCAAATATCCTCAGATGAAATATGGAAAGAAGCTTTCTGAGAAACTGCTAAATGTTCTGTTAATTCACCTCACAGAGTTACATCTTTATTTCCTGGATCTCTTTGCTAGCCTTATTTCTGTGAAATCTGAGAACAGATATATCGGATCCCTTTGAAGACTATCTGGCCAAAGGAAATATCCTCCGATAACAAAGAGAAAGAAGCTTTATGAGAAACTTCGTTGTGTTCTGTGAAATCATCTCACAGAGTTACAGCTCTCCCCTCAAGGAGCCTTTCGCTAAGACAGTTCATGTGGAATTGGCAAAGTGATATTTGGAAGCCCATAGAGGGCTATGGTGAAAAAGGAAATATCCTCAGATGAAATCTGAAAAGAAGCTTTCTGAGAAAATGCTTAGTGTTCTGTTAATTCATCTCAAAGTGTTACCTCTGTATTTCTTGGATCTCTTTGCTAGCCTTATTTCTGTGGAATCTGAGAACAGATATTTCGGATCCCATTGAAGACAATAGGGCAAGAGGAAATATCCTCCGATAACAAAGAGAAAGAAGCTTTCTGAGAAACTTCTTTGTTTTCTATGAAATCTTCTCACAGAGTTACAGCTTTCCCCTCAAGGAGCCTTTCGCTACGACAGTTTTGGTGGAATTGGCAAAGTGATATTTGGAAGCCCATAGAGGGCTATCGTGAAAAAGCAAATATCGTCAGATGAAATCTGGAAAGAAGCTTTCTGAGAAACTGCTTAGTGTTCTGTTAATTCATCTCACAGAGTTACATCTGTATTTCGTGGATCTCTTTGCTAGCCTTATTTCTGTGGAATCTGAGAACAGATATTAGGGATCCCTTTGAAGACTATAGGGCCAAAGGAAATATCCTCCGATAACAAAGAGAAAGAAGCTTTCTGAGAAACTTCTTTGTATTCTGTGAAACCATCTCACAGAGTTACAGCTTTCCCCTCAAGGAGCCTTTGTTTACGACAGTTCTTGTGGAATTGGCAAAGTGATGTTTGGAAGCCCATAGAGGGCTATGGTGAAAAAGCAAATATCCTCAGATGAAATCTGGAAAGAAGCTTTCCGAGAAACTGCTTAGTGTTCTGTTAATTCATCTCACAGTGTTAAATCTGCATTTCGTGGATCTCTTTGCTAGCCTTATTTCTGTGGAATCTGAGAACAGATATTTCGGATCCCTTTGAAGACTATATGGCCAAAGGAAATATCCTCCGATAACAAAGAGAAAGAAGGTTTCTGAGAAACTTCTTTGTGTTCTGTGAAATCAGCTCACAGAGTTACAGCTTTCCCCTCAAGGAGCCGTTCGCAAACACAGTTCTTGTGGAATTGCAAAGTGATATTTGGAAGCCCCTAGAGGGCTACGGTGAAAAAGGTAAATATCCTCAGATGAAATATGGAAAGAAGCTTTCTGAGAAACTGCTTAGTGTTCTGTTAATTCATCTCACAGAGTTACATCTGTATTTCATGGATCTCTTTGCTTGCCTTATTTCTGTGGAATCTGAGAACAGATATTTCGGATCCCTTTGATGATTATAGGGCCAAAGGAAATATCCTCTGATAACAAAGAGAAAGAAGCTTTCTGAGAAACTTCTTTGTGCTCTCTGAAATCATCTCACAGAGTTACAGCTTTCCCATCAAGAAGCCTTTCCCTAAGACAGTTCTTGTGGAATTGGCAAAGTGATATTTGGAAGCCCATAGAGGGCTATGGTGAAAAAGGAAATATCCTCAGATGAAATCTGGAAAGAAGCTTTCTGAGAAACTGCTTAGTGTTCTGTTAATTCACCTCACAGAGTTACATCTTTATTTCGTGGATCTCTTTGCTAGCCTTATTTTTGTGGAATCTGAGAACAGATATTTCGGATCCCTTTGAAGACTATAGGGCCAAAGGAAATATCCTCCGATAACAAAGAGAAAGAAGCTTTCTGAGAAACTTCTTTGTCTTCTGTGAAATCATCTCACAGAGTTACAGCTTTCCCCTCAAGGAGCCTTTCGCTACGACAGTTCTTGTGGAACTGGCAAAGTGATATTTGGAAGCCCATAGAGGGCTATGGTGAAAAAGCAAATATCCTCAGATGAAATCTGGAAAGAAGCTTTCTGAGAAACTGCTTAGTGTTCTGTTAATTCATCTCACAGAGTTACATCTGTATTTCGTGGATCTCTTTGCTAGCCTTATTTCTGTGGAATCTGAGAACAGATATTTCGGATCCCTTTGAAGACTATAGGGCAAGAGGAAATATCCTCCGATAACCAAGAGAAAGAAGCTTTCTGAGAAACTTCTTTGTGTTCTGTGAAATCATCTCACAGAGTTACGGCTCTCCCCTCAAGGAGCCTTTCGCTAAGGCAGTTCTTTTGAAATTGGCAAAGTGATATTGGGGTCCATAGAGGGCTATGGTGAAAAAGGAAATATGCTCAGATGAAATCTGGAAAGAAGCTTTCTGAGAAACTGCTTAGTGTTCTGTTAATTCATCTCACAGAGTTACATCTGTATTTCGTGGATCTCTTTGCTAGCCTTATTTCTGTGGAATCTGAGAACAGATATTTCGGATCCCTTTGAAGATTATAGGGACAAAGGAAATATCCTCCGATAACAAAGAGAAAGAAGTTTCTGAGAAACTTCTTTGTGTTCTGAGAAATCATCTCACAGAGTTACAGCTTTCGCCTCAAGAGTCTTACGGTAGGATAGTTCTTGTGGAATTGGCAAAGTGATATTTGGAAGCCCATAGAGGGCTAAGGTGAAAAAGCAAATATCCTCAGATGAAATATGGAAAGAAGCTTTCTGAGAAACTGCTAAATGTTCTGTTAATTCACCTCACAGAGTTACATCTTTATTTCGTGGATCTCTTTGCTAGCCTTATTTCTGTGAAATCTGAGAACAGATATATCGGATCCCTTTGAAGACTATCTGGCCAAAGGAAATATCCTCCGATAACAAAGAGAAAGAAGCTTTATGAGAAACTTCTTTGTGTTCTGTGAAATCATCTCACAGAGTTACAGCTCTCCCCTCAAGGAGCCTTTCGCTAAGACAGTTCATGTGGAATTGGCAAAGTGATATTTGGAAGCCCATAGAGGGCTATGGTGAAAAAGGAAATATCCTCAGATGAAATCTGAAAAGAAGCTTTCTGAGAAAATGCTTAGTGTTCTGTTAATTCATCTCAAAGTGTTACCTCTGTATTTCTTGGATCTCTTTGCTAGCCTTATTTCTGTGGAATCTGAGAACAGATATTTCGGATCCCATTGAAGACAATAGGGCAAGAGGAAATATCCTCCGATAACAAAGAGAAAGAAGCTTTCTGAGAAACTTCTTTGTTTTCTATGAAATCTTCTCACAGAGTTACAGCTTTCCCCTCAAGGAGCCTTTCGCTACGACAGTTTTGGTGGAATTGGCAAAGGGATATTTGGAAGCCCATAGAGGGCTATCGTGAAAAAGCAAATATCGTCAGATGAAATCTGGAAAGAAGCTTTCTGAGAAACTGCTTAGTGTTCTGTTAATTCATCTCACAGAGTTACATCTGTATTTCGTGGATCTCTTTGCTAGCCTTATTTCTGTGGAATCTGAGAACAGATATTTCGGATCCCTTTGAAGACTATAGGGCCAAAGGAAATATCCTCCGATAACAAAGAGAAAGAAGCTTTCTGAGAAACTTCTTTGTATTCTGTGAAACCATCTCACAGAGTTACAGCTTTCCCCTCAAGGAGCCTTTGTTTACGACAGTTCTTGTGGAATTGGCAAAGTGATGTTTGGAAGCCCATAGAGGGCTATGGTGAAAAAGCAAATATCCTCAGATGAAATCTGGAAAGAAGCTTTCCGAGAAACTGCTTAGTGTTCTGTTAATTCATCTCACAGTGTTAAATCTGCATTTCGTGGATCTCTTTGCTAGCCTTATTTCTGTGGAATCTGAGAACAGATATTTCGGATCCCTTTGAAGACTATATGGCCAAAGGAAATATCCTCCGATAACAAAGAGAAAGAAGGTTTCTGAGAAACTTCTTTGTGTTCTGTGAAATCAGCTCACAGAGTTACAGCTTTCCCCTCAAGGAGCCGTTCGCAAACACAGTTCTTGTGGAATTGCAAAGTGATATTTGGAAGCCCGTAGAGGGCTACGGTGAAAAAGGTAAATATCCTCAGATGAAATCTGGAAAGAAGCTTTCAGTGAAACTGCTTAAGGTTCTATTAATTCATCTCAAAGAGTTACATCTGTATTTCGTGGATCTCTTTGCTAGCCTTATTTCTGTGGAATCTGAGAACAGATATTAGGGATCCCTTTGGAGACTATAGGTCCAAAGGAAATATTCTCCGATAACAAAGAGAAAGAAGCATTCTGAGAAACTTCTTTGTGTTCTGTGAAATCATCTCACAGAGTTACAACTCTCCCCTCAAGGAGCCTTTCGCTAAGAAAGTTCTTGTGGAATTGGCAAAGTGATATTTGGAAGCCCATAGATGGCTATGGTGAAAAAGGAAATATCCTCAGATGCAATCTGGAAAGAAGCTTTCTGAGAAACTGCTTAGTGTTCTGTTAATTCATCTCACAGAGCTACATCTGTATTTCGTGGATCTCTTTGCTAGCCTCATTGCTGTGGAATCTGAGAACAGATATTTCGGATCCCTCTGAAGACTGTAGGGCCAAAGGAAATATCCTCCGATAACAAAGAGAAAGAAGCTTTCTGAGAAACTTCTTTGTGTTCTGTGAAATCATCTCACAGAGTTACAACTTTCCCGTCGAGCAGCCTTTCGGTACGACCGTTGTTTTGGAATTGGCAAAGTGATATTTGGAAGCCCATAGAGGGCTATGGTGAAAAAGGAAATATCCTCAGATGAAACCTGGAAAGAAGCTTTCTGAGAAACTGCTTAGTGTTCTGTTAATTCATCTCACAGTGTTACATCTGTATTTCGTGGTTCTCTTTGCTAGCCTTATTTCTGTGGAATCTGAGAACAGATATTTCGGATCCCTTTAAAGACTATAGGGCCAAAGGAAATATCCTCCGATAAGAAAGAGAAAGAAGCTTTCTGAGAAACTTCTTTGTGTTCTGTGAAATCATCTCAAATAGTTACAGCATTCCCCACAAGAAGCTTTCCGCTAAGACAGTTCTTGTGGAATTGGGAAAGTGATATTTGGATGCCCATAGAGGGCGATGGTGAAAAAGCAAATATCCTTAGATGAAATCTGGAAAGAAGCTTTCTGAGAAACTGCTTAGTGTTCTGTTAATTAATCTCACAGAGTTACATCTGTATTTCCTGGATGTCTTTGCTAGCCTTATTTCTGTGGAATCTGAGAACAGATATTTCGTATCCCTTTGGAGACGACAGGGCCAAAGGAAATATCCTCCGATAACAAAGAGAAAGAAGCTTTCTGAGAAACTGCTTTGTGTTCTGTGAAAGCATCTCACAGAGTTACAGCTTACCCCACAAGAAGCCTTTCGCTAAGAGACTTCTTTTGGAATTGGCAAAGTGATATTTGGAAGCCCTTAGAGGTCTACGGTGAAAAAGGAAATATCCTCAGATGAAATCTGGAGAGAAGCTTTCTGAGAAACTGCTTAGTGTTCTGTTAATTCATCTCACAGAGTTACATCTGTATTTCGTGGATCTCTTTGCTAGCCTTATTTCTGTGGAATCTGAGAACACATATTTCCGATCCCTTTGAAGACTACAGGGCCAAAGGAAATATCCTCCGATAACAAAGAGAAAGAAGCATTCTGAGAAACTTCTTTCTGTTCCGTGAAGTCATCTCACAGAGCTACAGCTTTCCCCTCAAGGAGGCTTTCGCTACGACTGTTCTTGTGGAATTGGAAAAGTGATATTTGGAAGCCCACAGAGGGCTATGGTGAAAAAGGAAATATCCTCAGATGAAATCTGGAAAGAAGCTTTCTGCGAAACTGCTTAGGGTTCTGTTAATTCATCTCAAAGAGTTACGTCTGTATTTCGTGGATCTCTTTGCTAGCCTTATTTCTGTGGAATCTGAGAACAGATATTTCGGATCCCTTTGGAGACTATAGGTCCAAAGGAAATATTCTCCGATGACAAAGAGAAAGAAGCTTTCTGAGAAACTTCTTTGTGTTCTGTGAAATCATCTCACAGAGTTACAGCTTACACCACAAGAAGCCTTTCGCTAAGACAGTTCTTGTGGAATTGGCAAGGTGATATTTGGAAGCCCTTCGAGGGCTATGGTGAAAAAGGAAATATCCTCAGATGAAATCTGGAAAGAAGCTTTCTGAGAAACTGCTTAGTGTTCTGTTAATTTATCGCACAGAGTTACATCTGTATTTCCTGGATCTCTTTGCTAGCCTTATTTCTGTGGAATCTGAGAAGAGATATTTCCGATCCCTTTGAAGACTACAGGGCCAAAGGAAATATCCTCCGATAAGAAAGAGAAAGAAGCTTTCTGAGAAACTTCTTTGTGTTCTGTGAAATCATCTCACAGAGTTACAGCTTTCCTCTCAAGGAGGCTTTCGCTATGACTGTTCTTGTGGAATTGGCAAGGTGATATTTGAAAGCCCAAAGAGGGCTATGGTGAAAAAGGAAGAAATCTGGAATGAAGCTTTCTGCGAAACTGCTTAGGGTTCTGTTAATTCATCTCACAGAGTTACATCTGTATTTCATGGATCTCTTTGCTAGCCTTATTTCTGTGGAATCTGAGAACAGATATTTCGGATCCCTTTGAAGACTATAGGGCCAAAGGGAATATCCTCCGATGACAAAAAGAAAGAAGCTGTCGAATAAACTTCTTTGTTTTCTGTGAAATCATCTCACAGAGGTACAGCTTTCCCCTCAAGGAGCCTTTCGCTAAGACAGTTCTTGTGGAATTGGCAAAGTGATATTTGGAAGCCCTTAGAGGGCTATGGTGAAAAAGGAAATATCCTCAGATGAAATCTGGAAAGAAGCTTTCTGAGAAACTGCTTAGTGTTCTGTTAATTCATCTCACAGAATTACATCTGTATTTCGTGGATCTGTTTGCTAGCCTTATTTCTGTGGAATCTGAGAACAGATATTTCGGATCCCTTTGAAGACTATAGGGCCAAAGGAAATATCCTCCGATAACAAAGAGAAAGAAGCTTTCTGAGAAACTTTTGTGTGTTCTGTGAAATCATCTGACAGAGTTACAGCTCTCCCTTCAAGGAGCCTTTCGCAAAGACATTTCTTGTGGAATTGGCAAAGTGATATTTGGAAGCCCACAGAGCGCTATGGTGAAAAAGGAAATATCCTCAGATGAAATCTGGAAAGAAGCTTTCTGCGAAACTGCTTAGGGTTCTGTTAATTCATCTCAAAGAGTTACGTCTGTATTTCGTGGATCTCTTTGCTAGCCTTATTTCTGTGGAATCTGAGAACAGATATTTCGGATCCCTTTGGTGACTATAGGTCCAAAGGAAATATTCTCCGATGACAAAGAGAAAGAAGCTTTCTGAGAAACTTCTTTGTGTTCTGTGAAATCATCTCACAGAGTTACAGCTTACTCCACAAGAAGCCTTTCGCTAAGACAGTTCTTGTGGAATTGGCAAGGTGATATTTGGAAGCCCTTCGAGGGCTATGGTGAAAAAGGAAATATCCTCAGATGAAATCTGGAAAGAAGCTTTCTGAGAAACTGCTTAGTGTTCTGTTAATTTATCTCACAGAGTTACATCTGTATTTCCTGGATCTCTTTGCTAGCCTTATTTCTGTGGAATCTGAGAAGAGATATTTCCGATCCCTTTGAAGACTACAGGGCCAAAGGAAATATCCTCCGATAAGAAAGAGAAAGAAGCTTTCTGAGAAACTACTTTGTGTTCTGTGAAATCATCTCACAGAGTTACAGCTTTCCTCTCAAGGAGGCTTTCGCTACGACTGTTCTTGTGGAATTGGCAAGGTGATATTTGAAAGCCCAAAGAGGGCTATGGTGAAAAAGGAAGAAATCTGGAAAGAAGCTTTCTGCGAAACTGCTTAGGGTTCTGTTAATTCATCTCACAGAGTTACATCTGTATTTCATGGATCTCTTTGCTAGCCTTATTTCTGTGGAATCTGAGAACATTTATTTCGGATCCCTTTGAAGACTATAGGGCCAAAGGGAATATCCTCCGATGACAAAAAGAAAGAAGCTGTCGAATAAACTTCTTTGTGTTCTGTGAAATCATCTCACAGAGGTACAGCTTTCCCCTCAAGGAGCCTTTCGCTAAGACAGTTCTTGTGGAATTGGCAAAGTGATATTTGGAAGCCCTTAGAGGGCTATGGTGAAAAAGGAAATATCCTCAGTTGAAATCTGGAAAGAAGCTTTCTGAGAAACTGCTTAGTGTTCTCTTAATTCATCTCACAGAATTACATCTGTATTTCGTGGATCTGTTTGCTAGACTTATTTCTGTGGAATCTGAGAACAGATATTTCGGATCCCTTTGAAGACTATAGGGAAAAAGGAAATATCCTCCGATAACAAAGAGAAAGAAGCTTTCTGAGAAACTTTTGTGTGTTCTGTGAAATCATCTCACAGAGTTACAGCTCTCCCTTCAAGGATCCTTTCGCAAAGACATTTCTTGTGGAATTGGCAAAGTGATATTTGGAAGCCCATAGAGGGCTACGGTGAAAAAGGAAATATCCTCAGATGAAATCTGGAAAGAAGCTTTCTGAGAAACTGCTGAGTGTTCTGTTAATTCATCTCACAGTGTTACATCTGTATTTCGTGGATCTCTTTGCTAGCCTTATTTCTGTGGAATCTGAGAACAGATATTTCGGATCACTTTGAAGACTATAGGGCAAGAGGAAATATCCTCCGATAACAAAGAGAAAGAAGCTTTCTGAGAAACTTCATTGAGTTCTGTGAAATCATCTCACAGAGTTACAGCTTTCCCCTCAAGGAGCCTTTCGCTAAGACAGTTCTTGTGGAATTGGGAAAGTGATATTTGGAGGCCCATAGTGGGCTATGGGGAAAAAGGAAATATCCTCAGATGAAATCTGGAAAGAAGCTTTCTGAGAAACTGCTTAGTGTTCTGTTAATTCATCTCACAGAGTTACATCTGTATTTCATGGATCTCTTTGCTTGCCTTATTTCTGTGGAATATGAGAACAGATATTTCGGATCCCTTTGATGATTATAACGCCAAAGGAAATATCCTCTGATAACAAAGAGAAAGAAGCTTTCTGAGAAACTTCTTTGTGCTCTCTGAAATCATCTCACAGAGTTACAGCTTTCCCATCAAGAAGCCTTTCCCTAAGACAGTTCTTGTGGAATTGGCAAAGTGATATTTGGAAGCCCATAGAGGGCTATGGTGAAAAAGGAAATATCCTCAGATGAAATCTGGAAAGAAGCTTTCTGAGAAACTGCTTAGTGTTCTGTTAATTCACCTCACAGAGTTACATCTTTATTTCGTGGATCTCTTTGCTAGCCTTATTTTTGTGGAATCTCAGAACAGATATTTCGGATCCCTTTGAAGACTATAGGGCCAAAGGAAATATCCTCCGATAACAAAGAGAAAGAAGCTTTCTGAGAAACTTCTTTGTCTTCTGTGAAATCATCTCACAGAGTTACAGCTTTCCCCTCAAGGAGCCTTTCGCTACGACAGTTCTTGTGGAACTGGCAAAGTGATATTTGGAAGCCCATAGAGGGCTATGGTGAAAAAGCAAATATCCTCAGATGAAATCTGGAAAGAAGCTTTCTGAGAAACTGCTTAGTGTTCTGTTAATTCATCTCTCAGAGTTATATCTGTATTTCGTGGATCTCTTTGCTAGCCTTATTTCTGTGGAATCTGAGAACAGATATTTCGGATCCCTTTGAAGACTATAGGGCAAGAGGAAATATCCTCCGATAACCAAGAGAAAGAAGCTTTCTGAGAAACTTCTTTGTGTTCTGTGAAATCATCTCACAGAGTTACGTCTCTCCTCTCAAGGAGCCTTTCGCTAAGGCAGTTCTTTTGAAATTGGCAAAGTGATATTGGGGTCCATAGAGGGCTATGGTGAAAAAGGAAATATGCTCAGATGAAATCTGGAAAGAAGCTTTCTGAGAAACTGCTTAGTGTTCTGTTAATTCATCTCACAGAGTTACATCTGTATTTCGTGGATCTCTTTGCTAGCCTTATTTCTGTGGAATCTGAGAACAGATATTTCGGATCCCTTTGAAGACTATAGGGCCAAAGGAAATATCCTCCGATAACAAAGAGAAAGAAGCTTTCTGAGAAACTTCGTTGTGTTCTGTGAAATCATCTCACAGAGTTACAGCTTTCTCATCAAGAAGCCTTTCCCTGAGACCGTTCTTGTGGAATTGGCAAAGTGATATTTGGAAGCCCATAGAGGGCTATGGTGAAAAAGAAAATATCCTCAGATGAAATCTGAAAAGAAGCTTTCTGAGAAACTGCTAAGTGTTCTGTTAATTTATCTCACAGAGTTACATCTGTATTTCGTGGATCTCTTAGCTAGCCTTATTTCTGTGGAATCTGAGAAGAGATATTTTGGATCCCTTTGAAGACTATGGGTCCAAAGGAAATATTCTCTGATGAGAAAGAGAAAGAAGCTTTCTGAGAATCTTCTTTGTGCTCTCTGAAATCATCTCACAGAGTTGCAGCTTTCCCATCAAGAAGCCTTTCGCTAAGACAGTTCTTGTGGAATTGGCAAAGTGATATTTGGAAGCCCATAGAGGGCTATGGTGAAAAAGGAAATATCTTCAGATGAAATCTGAAAAGAAGCTTTCTGAGAAACTGCTAAGTGTTCTGTTATTTCACCTCACAGAGTTACATCTTTATTTCGTGGATCTCTTTGCTAGCCTTTATTTTGTGGAACTTGAGAACTGATATTTCGGATCCCTTGAAGACTATTGTGCCAAAGGAAATATCCTCCGATAACAAAGAGAAAGAAGCTTTCTGAGAAACTTCTTTGTCTTCTGTGAAATCATCTCACAGAGTTACAGCTTTCCCCTCAAGGAACCTTTCGCTACGACAGTTCTTGTGGAATTGGCAAAGTGATGTTTGGAAGCCCATAGAGGGCTATGGTGAAAAAGCAAATATCCTCAGATGAAATCTGGAAAGAAGCTTTCTGAGAAACTTCTTAGTGTTCTGTTAATTCATCTCACAGAGTTACATCTGTATTTCGTGGATCTCTTAGCTAGCCTTATTTCTGTGTAATCTGAGAACAGATATTTCGGATCCCTTTGAAGATTATAGGGACAAAGGAAATATCCTCCGATAACAAAGAGAAAGAAGTTTCTGAGAAACTTCTTTGTGTTCTGTGAAATCATCTCACAGAGTTACAGCTTTCGCCTCAAGAGCCTTACGGTAGGATAGTTCTTGTGGAATTGGCAAAGTGATATTTGGAAGCCCATAGAGGGCTAAGGTGAAAAAGCAAATATCCTCAGATGAAATATAGAAAGAAGCTTTTTGAGAAACTGCTAAATGTTCTGTTAATTCACCTCACAGAGTTACATCTTTATTTCGTGGATCTCTTTGCTAGCCTTATTTCTGTGAAATCTGAGAACAGATATTTCGGATCCCTTTGAAGACTATCTGGCCAAAGGAAATATCCTCCGATAACAAAGAGAAAGAAGCTTTCTGAGAAACTTCGTTGTGTCTGTGAAATCATCTCACAGAGTTACAGCCTTCCCCTCAAGGAACGTTTCGCTAAGACAGTTCTTGTGGAATTGGAAAAGTGATATTTCGAAGCCCATAGAGGTCTATGGTGAAAAAGGAAATATCCTCAGATGAAATCTGGAAAGAAGCTTTCTGAGAAACTGCTTAGTTTTCTGTTAATTCATCTCACAGAGTTACATCTGTATTTCGTGGTTCTCTTTGCTTGCATTATTTCTGTGGAATATGAGAACAGATATTTCGGATCCCTTCGAAGAGTATAGGGCCAAAGGAAATATCCTCCGATATCAAAGAGAAAGAACCTTTCTGAGAAACTTCTTTGTGTTCTGTGAAATCATCTCACAGAGTTACAGCTTTCCCATCATAAGCCTTTCCCTAAGACAGTTCTTGTGGAATTGGCAAAGTAATATTTGGAAGCCCATAGAGGGCTATGGTGAAAAAGGAAATATCCTCAGATGAAATCTGAAAAGAAGCTTTCTGAGAAACTGCTTAGTGTTCTGTTAATTCATCTCACATAGTTTCATCTGTATTTCGTGGATCTCTTTGCTAGCCTTATTTCTGTAGAATCTGAGAACAGATATTTCGGATCCCTTTGAATACTATAGGGCCAAAGGAAATATCCGCCGATAACAAAGAGAAAGAAGCTTTCTGAGAAACTTCTTCGTGTTCTGTGAAATCAACTCACAGAGTTACAGCTTTCCCCTCAAGGAGCCTTTCACAACGACTGTTCTTGTGGAATTGGCAAAGTGATATTTGGAAGCCCTTAGCGAGCTATGGTGAAAAAGAAAATATCCTCAGATGAAATCTGGAAAGAAGCTTTCTGAGAAACTGCTTTCGGTTCTGTTAATTCATCTCAGAGAGTTACATCTGTATTTCGTGGATCTCTTTACTAGCCTTATTTCTGTGGAATCTGAGAACAGATATTTCGGATCCCTTTAAAGGGTATAGGGCCAAAGGAAATATCCTCCGATAACAAAAAGAAATAAGCTTCCTGAGAAACTTCTTTGTTTTCTGTGAAATCATCTCACAGAGTTACAGCTTTCCCCTCAAGGAACCTTTCGCTAAGACAGTTCTTGTGGAATTGCCAAAGTGATATTTGGAAGCCCATAGAGGGGTATGGTGAAAAACCAAATATACTCAGATGAAATCTGGAAAGAAGGTTTCTGAGAAACTGCTTAGTGTTCTGTTAATTCATCTCACAGAGTTACATCTGTATTTCGTGAATGTCTTTGCTAGCCTTATTTCTGTGGAATCTGAGAACAGATATTTAGGATCCCTTTGAAGACTATGGGGCCAAAGGAAATATCCTCCGATAACAAAGGGAAAGAAGCTTTCTGAGAAACTTCTTTGTGTTCTGTGAAATCATCTCACAGAGTTACAGCTTTCCCCTCAAGGAACCTTTCGCTAAGACAGTTCTTGTGGAATTGACAAAGTGATATTTGGAAGCCCATTGAGGGCTATGGTGAAAAAGGAAATATCCTCAGATGAAATCTGGAAAGAAGCTTTCTGAGAAACTGCTTAGTGTTCTGTTAATTCATCTCACAGAGTTACATGTGTATTTCGTGGATCTCTTTGCTAGCCTAAATTCTGTGGAATCTGAGAACAGATATTTCGGATCCCTTTGAAGACTATAGGGCCAATGGAAATATCCTCCGATAAGAAAGAGAAAGAAGCTTTCTGAGAAACTTCTTTGTGTTCTGTGAAATCAACTCACAGACTTAGAGCTATCCCCGTAAGGAGCCTTTCGCTAAGACAGGTCTTGTGGAATTGGCAAAGTGATATTTGGAAGCCCATAGAGGGCTATGGTGAAAAAGGAAGTATCCTCAGATGAAATCTGATAAGAAGTTTTCTGAGAAACTGCTTAGTGTTCTGTTAATTCATCTCACAGAGTTACATCTGTATTTCGTGGATCTCTTTGCTATCCTTTTTTCTGTGGAACCTGAGAACACATATTTCGGATCCCTTTGAAGACTATAGGGCCAAAGGAAATATCCTCCGATAACAAAGGGAAAGAAGCTTTCTGAGAAACTTCTTTGTGTTCTATGAAATCATCTCACAGAGTTACAGCTTTCCCATCAAGAAGCCTTTCACTAAGACAGTTCCTGTGGAATTGGCAAAGTGATATTTGGAAGCCCATAGAGGGCTATGGTGAAAAAGCAAATATCCTCAGATGAAATCTGGAAAGAAGCTTTCTGAGAAAATGCTTAGTGTTCTGTTAATTCATCTCACAGAGTTACATCTGTATTTCGTGGATCTCTTTGCTAGCCTTATTTCTGTGGAATCTGAGAACAGATATTTCTGATCCCTTTGAAGACTATAGGGCCAAAGGAAATATCCTCTGATAACAAAGAGAAAGAAGCTTTCTGAGAAACTTCGTTGTGTTCTGTGAAATCATCTCACAGAGTTACAGCTTTCCCCTCAAGAAGCCTTTCGCTAATATAGTTCTTCTGGATTTGGAAAAGTGATATTTCGAAGCCCATAGAGGTCTATGTTGAAAAAGGAAATATCCTCAGATGAAATCTGGAAAGAAGCTTTCTGAGAAACTGCTTAGTTTTCTGTTAATTCATCTCACAGAGTTACATCTGTATTTCGTGGATCTCTTTGCTTGCATTATTTCTGTGGAATATGAGAACAGATATTTCGGATCCCTTAGAAGAGTATAGGGCCGAAGGAAATATCCCCCGATATCAAAGAGAAAGAACCTTTCTGAGAAACTTCTTTGTGTTCTGTGAAATCATCTCACAGAGTTACAGCTTTCCCATCATAAGCCTTTTCCTAAGACAGTTCTTGTGGAATTGGCAAAGTAATATTTGGAAGCCCATAGAGGGCTATGTTGAAAAAGGAAATATCCTCAGATGAAATCTGAAAAGAAGCTTTCTGAGAAACTGCTTAGTGTTCTGTTAATTCATCTCACAGAGTTACATCTGTATTTCGTGGATCTCTTTCCTAGCCTTATTTCTGTAGAATCTGAGAACAGATATTTCGGATCCCTTTGAAGACTATAGGGCCAAAGGAAATATCCTCCGATAACAAAGAGAAAGAAGCTTTCTGAGAAACTTCTTTGTGTTCTGTGAAATCACCTCACAGAGTTACAGCTTTCCCCTCAAGGAACCTTTCGCTAAGACAGTTCTTGTGGAATTGACAAAGTGATATTTGGAAGCCCTTTGAGGGCTATGGTGAAAAAGGAAATATCCTCTGAAGAAATCTGTAAAGAAGCTTTCGGAGAAACTGCTTATGTTCTGTCAATTCATCTCACTGATTTACATCTGTATTTCGTGGATCTCTTTGATAGACTTATTTCTGAGGAATCTGAGAACAGATAATTCGGATCCCTTTGAAGACTATAGGGCCAAAGGAAATATCCTCTGATAACAAAGAGAAAGAAGCTTTCTGAGAAACTTCCTTGTTTTCTGTGACATCATCTCACAGAGTTACAGCTTTCCCCTCAAGGAACCTTTCGCTAAGACAGTTCTTGTGGAATTGGCAAAGTGATATTTGGAACTCCATAGAGGGGTATGGTGAAAAACGAAATACCCTCAGATGAAATCTGGAAAGAAGGTTTCTGAGAAACTGCTTAGTGTTCTGTTAATTCATCTCACAGAGTTACATCTGTTTTTCGTGGATTCCTTTGCTAGCCTTATTTCTGTGGAATCTGAGAACAGATATTTCGGATCCCCTTAAAGACTATAGTGCCAAAGGAAATATCCTCCGATAACAAAGAGAAAGAAGCTTTCTGAGAAACTTCTTTGTGTTCTGTGAAATCACCTCACAGAGTTACAGCCTTCCCCTCAAGGAGCCTTTCCCAACGACTGTTCTTGTGGAAATGGCAAAGTGATATTTGGAAGTCCATAGAAAGCTATGGTGAAAAAGAAAATATCCTAAGATTAAATCTGGAAAGAAGCTTTCTGAGAAACTGCTTTGTGTTCTGTTAATTCATCTCAGAGAGTTACATCTGTATTGCGTGTATCTCTTTAGTAGCCTTATTTCTGTGGAATCTGAGAACAGATATTTCGGATCCCTTTGAACACTATAGGGCCAAAGGAAATATCCTCCGATAACAAAGAGAAAGAAGCATTATGTGCAACTTCTTTGTGTTCCGTGAAATCATCTCACAGAGTTACAGCTTTCCCATCAATAAGCCTTTTACTAAGACAGTTATTGTGGAATTGGCAAAGTGATATTTGGAAGCCCATAGAGGGCTATGGTGAAAAAGGAAGTATCCACAGATGAAATCTGAACAGAAGTTTTCTGAGAAACTGCTTAGTGTTTTGTTAATTCATCTCACAGAGTTACATCTGTATTTCGTGGATCTCTTTGCTAGCCTTTTTTCTGTGGAATCTGAGAACAGATATTTCGGATCCCTTTGAAGACTATAGGGCCAAAGGAAATAGCCTTCGATAACAAAGAGAAAGAAGCTTTCTGAGAAACTACTTGGTGTTCTCTGCAATCATCTCACAGAGTTACAGCTTTCCCCTCAAGGAGACTTTCGCAAAGACAGTTCTTGTGGAATTGGCAAAGTGATATTTGGAAGCATGTAGAGGGGTATTCCGAAAAAGCAAATATCCTCAGATGAAATCTGGAAAGAAGCTTTCTGAGAAACTGCTTAGTGTTCTGTTAATTCATCTCACAGAGTTACATCTGTATTTCGTGGATCTCTTTGCTTGCCTTTTTTCTGTGGAATATGAGAACAGATATTTCGGATCCCTTAGAAGAGTATAGGGCCAAAGGAAATATCCTCCGAAAAAAAGAGAAAGAATCATTCTGAGAAAATTCTTTGTGTTCTGTGAAATCATCTCACAGAGTTACAGCGTTCCCATCAAGAAGCCTTTCCCTAAGACAGTTCTTGTGGAATTGGCAAAGTGATATTTGGAAGCCCATAGACGGCTATGGTGAAAAAGGAAATATCCGCAGATGAAATCTGAAAAGAAGCTTCCTGAGAAACTGCTTAGTGTTCTGTTAATTCATCTCATAGAGTTACATCTGTATTTCGTGGATTTCTTTGCTAGCCTTATTTCTGTGGAATCTGAGAATAGATATTTCGGATCACTTGGAAGACTATAGGGCCAAAGGAAATATCCTCCGATAACAAAGAGATAGAAGCTTTCTGTGCAACCTCTTTGTGTTCTTTGAAATCATCTCACTGAGTTACAGCTTTCCCCTCAAGGAGCCCTTCGCTAAGACAGTTCTAGTGGAATTGGCAAAGTGATATTTGGAAGCCCTTAGAGGGCTATGTTTAAAAAGGAAATATCCTAAGATGAAATCTGTAAAGAAGCTTTTTAGGAAACTGCTTAGTGTTCTGTTAATTCCTCTAACACAGTTACATCTGGATTTGGTGGATCTCTTGCTAGCCTGGCTTTTGTGGATGCTGAGAACAGATATTTCGGATCCATTTTGAGACTATAGGGCCAAAGGAAATGTCCTCCGATAACAAAGAGAAAGAAGCTTTCTGAGAAACTTCTTTCTATTCTGTGAAATCATCTCACAGAGTTCCAGCTTTACCCTCAATAAGCCTTTCGCTAAGACAGTTCTTGTGGAATTGGCAAAGTGATATTTGGAAGCCCATAGAGTGCTATGGTGAAAAAGGAAATATCCTAAGATGAAATCTGGAAAGAAGCTTTCTAAGAAACAGCTTAGAGTTCTGTTAATTAATCTCACAGATTTACATCTGTATTTCGTGTATCTCTTAGCTAGCCTTATTTCTGTGGAATCTGAGAACAGATATTTCGGATCCCTTTGAAGACCTCAGGGCCAAAGGAAATATCCTCCGATATGAAAGAGAAAGAAGCTTTCTGAGAAACTTCTTTGTGTTCTGTGAAATCATCTCACAGAGTTACAGCTTTCCCCTCAAGAAGTCTTTCGCTAAGACAGTTCTTGTGGAATTGGCAAAGTGATATTTCGAAGCCCATAGAGGGCTATGGTGAAAAAGGAAATATCCTCAGATGAAATCTGGAAAGAAGCTTTCTGAGAAAGTGCTTAGTTTTCTGTTAATTCATCTCATAGAGTTATATTTGTATTTCGTGGATCTCTTTGCTTGCCTTATTTCTGTGGAATATTAGAACAGATATTTCGGATCCCTTAGAAGAGTATAGGGCCAAAGGAAATATCCTCCGATAACAAAGAGAAAGAAGCTTTCTGAGAAACTTCTTTGTGTTCTGTGAAATCATCTCACAGAGTTACAGCTTCCCCATCATAAGCCTTTCCCTAAGACAGTTCATGTGGAATTGGCAAAGTGATATTTGGAAGCCCATAGAGGGCTAAGGTGAAAAGGGAAATATCCTCAGATGAAATCTGAAAAGAAGCTTTCTGAGAAACTGCTTAGTGTTCTGTTAATTCATCTCACAGAGTTACATCTGTATTTCGTGGATCACTTTGCTAGCCTTATTTCTGTGGAATATGAGAACAGATATTTCGGATCCCTTTGAAGACTATAGGGCCAAAGGAAATATCCTCCGATAAGAAAGAAAAAGAAGCTTTCTGAGAAACTTCTTTGTGTTCTGTGAAATCATCTCACAGAGTTACAGCTTACGCCACCAGAAGCCTTTCGCAACGATAGTTCTTGTGGAATTGGCAAAGTGATATTTGGAAGCCAATAGAGAGCTATGTTGAAAAAGAAAATATCCTCACGTGAAATCTGGAAAGAAGCTTTGTGAGAAACTGCTTTGTGTTCTGTTAATTCATCTCAGAGAGTTACATCTGTATTTCGTGGATCTCTTTACTAGCCTTATTTCTGTGGAATCTGAGAACAGATATTTCGGATCCCTTTGAAGACTATAGGGCCAAAGGAAATATCCTCCGATAACAAAAAGAAAGAAGCATCCTGAAAAACTTCTTTGTGTTCTATGAAATCACCTCACAGACTTACAGCTTTCCCCTCAAGGAACCTTTCGCTAAGACAGTTCTTGTGGAATTGACAAAGTGATATTTGGAAGCCCATTGAGGGCTATGGTGAAAAAGGAAATATCCTCAGAAGAAATCTGTAAAGAAGCTTTCGGAGAAACTGCTTAGTGTTCTGTCAATTCATCTCACTGATTTACATCTGTATTTCGTGGTTCCCTTTGATAGTCTTATTTCTGAGGAATCTGAGAACAGATACTTCGGATCCCTTTGAAGACTATAGGGCCAAAGGAAATATCCTCTGATAACAAAGAGAAAGAAGCTTTCTGAGAAATTTCTTTGTTTTCTGTGAAATCATCTCACAGAGTTACAGCTTTCCCCTCAAGGAGCCTTTCGCTAACACAGTTCTTGTGGAATTGGCAAACTGATATTTGGAAGTCCATAGAGGGGTATGGTGAAAAAAAAAATACCCTCATATGAAATCTGGAAAGAAGGTTTCTGAGAAACTGCTTAGTGTTCTGTTAATTCATCTCACAGAGTTACATCTGTATTTCCTGAATGTCTTTGCTAGCCTTATTTCTTTGGAATCTGAGAACAGATATTTCGGATCCCTTTGAAGACTATAGGGCCAATGGAAATATCCTCCGATAACAAAGAGAAAGAAACTCTCTGAGAAACTTCTTTGTGTTCTGTGAAATCATCTCACAGAGTTACAGCTTTCACATCAAGAAGCCTTTCCCTAAGACAGTTCTTGTGGAATTGGCAAAGTGATATTTGGAAGCCCATAGAGGGCTATGGTGAAAAAGGAAATATCTTCAGATGAAATCTGGAAAGAAGCTTTCTGAGAAACTGCTTAGTGTTCTGTTAATTCATCTCACATCGTTACATCTGTATTTCGTGGATCTCTTTGCTAGCCTTATTTCTGTGGAATCTGAGAACAGATATTTCGGATCCCTTTGAAGATTGTAGGGCCAAAGGAAATATCCTCCGATAACAAAGAGAAAGAAGCGTTCTGAGAAACTTCTTTGTGTTCTGTCAAATCATCTCACAGAGTTACAGCTTTCCCCTAAAGGAGCCTTTCGCTAGGACAGTTCTTGTGGAATTGGCAAAGTGATATTTGGAAGCCCATAGAGGGCGATGTTTAAAAAGCAAATATCCTCAGATGAAATATGGAAAGAAGCTTTCTGAGAAACTGCTTAGTGTTCTGTTAATTCATCTCACAGAGTTATATCTTTATTTTGTGTATCTCTTTGCTAGCCTTATTTCTGTGAAATGTGAGAACAGATATTTCGGATCCCTTTGAAGACTATAGGGCCAAAGGAAATATCCTCCGATAACAAAGAGAAAGAAGCTTTCTGGGAAACTTCTTTGCGTTCTGTGAAATCATCTCACAGAGTTACAGCTCTCACCTCAAGGAGCCTTTCGCTAAGACAGTTCTTGTGGAATTGGCAAAGTGATATTTGGAAGCGCATAGAGGGCTATGGCTAAAAAGGAAATATCCGCAGATGAAATCTGGAAACAAGCTTTCTGAGAAACTGCTTAGTGTTCTGTTAATTCATCTCACAGAGTTACATCTGTATTTCGTGGATCTCTTTGCTAGCTTTATTTCTGTGGAATCTGAGAACAGATATTTCGGATCCCTTTGAAGACTATAGGGCAAGAGGAAATATCCTCCTATAACAAAGAGAAAGAAGCTTTCTGAGAAACTTCTTTGTGTTCTATGAAATCTCCTCACAGAGTTACAGCTTTCCCCTAAAGGAGCCTTTCGCTACGACAGTTCTTGTGGAATTGGCAAAGTGATATTTGGAAGCCCATAGAGGGCTATGGTGAAAAAGGAAATATCCTCAGACGAAATCTGAAAAGAAGCTTTCTGAGAAACTGCTTAGTGTTCTGTTAATTCATCTCACAGAGTTACATCTGTATGTCATGGATCTGTTTGCTAGCCTTATTTCTGTGGTATCTGAGAACAGATACTTCGGATCCCTTGGAAAACTCTAGGGCCAAAGGAAATATCCTCCGATAACAAAGAGAAAGAAGCTTTCTGAGAAAGTTCTTTGTGTTCTGTGGATTCATCTCACAGAGTTACAGCTTTCCCCTCAAGGAGCCTTTCGCTACGACAGTTCTTGTGGATTTGGCTAAGTGATATTTGGAAGCCCATAGAGGACTATGGTGAAAAAGGAAATATCCTCAAATGAAATCTGGAAAGAAGATTTCTGAGTAACTGCTTAGTGTTCTGTTAATTCATCTCACAGAGTTACATCTGTATTTCGTGGATCTCTTTGCTAGTCTTTTTTCTGTGGAATCTGAGAACAGATATTTCGGATCCCTTTGAAGACTATAGGGCCAAAGGAAATATCCTCCGATAACAGAGAGAAAGAAGCTTTCTGAGAAACTTCTTTGTGTTCTGTGCAATCATCTCACAGACTTAGAGCTATCTCCTTAAGGAGCCTTTCGCTAAGACAGGTCTTGTGGAAATGGCAAAGTAATATTTGGAAGCCCATAGAAGGCAATGGTGAAAAAGGAAATATCCTCAGATGAAATCTGGAAAGAAGCTTTCTGAGAAACTGCTTAGTTTTCTGTTAATTCATCTCACAGAGTTATATCTGTATTTCGTGGATCTCTTTGCTTGCCTTATTTCTGTGGAATATGAGAACAGATATTTCGAATCCCTTAAAAGATTTGAGGGCCAAAGGATATATCCTCCGATAACAAAGAGAAAGAAGCGTTCTGAGAAACTTCTTTGTGTTCTGTGAAATCATCTCACAGAGTTACAGCTTTCCCATCAAGAAGCCTTTCGCTAAGACAGTTATTGTGGAATTGGCAAAGTGATATTTGGAAGCCCATAGAGGTCTACGGTGAAAAAGGAAGTATCCTCATATGAAATCTGAAAAGAAGTTTTCTGAGAAACTGCTTAGTGTTCTGTTAATTCATCTCAAAGAGTTACATCTTTATTTCGAGGATCTCTTTGCTAGTCTTTTTTTCTGTGGAATCTGAGAACAGATATTTCGGATCCCTTTGATGACTATAGGGCCAAAGGAAATATCCTCCGATAACAGAGAGAAAGAAGCTTTCTGAGAAACTTCTTTGTGTTCTGTGCAATCACCTCACAGAGTTACAGCTGTCCCCTCAAGGAGCCCTTCGCTAAGACAGTTCTTGTGGAATTGTCAAAGTGATATTTGGAAGCCCATAGAGGGCTATGCTGAAAAAGGAAATATCCTCAGATGAAATCTGAAAAGAAGCTTTCTGAGAAACTGCTTAGTGTTCTGTTAATTCATCTCACAGAGTTACATCTGTATTTCGTGGATCTCTTTGCTAGCCTTATTTCTGTGGAATCTGAGATAAGATATTTCGGATCGCTTTGAAGAATATAGGGCCAAAGGAGATATCTTCTGATAATAAAGAGAAAGAAGCTTTCTGAGCAACTTCTTTGTGTTCTGTGAAATCATCTCAGAGAGTTACAGCTTTCCCATCAAGATGCCTTTCGCAAAGACAGTTATTGTGGATTTGGCAAAGTGATATTTGGAAGCCCTTAGAGGGCTATGGTGAAAAAGGAAGTATCCTCAGATGAAATCTTGAAAGAAGTTTTCTGAGAAACTGCTTAGTGTTCTGTTAATTCATCTCACAGAGTTACATCTGTATTTCGTGGATCTCTTTGCTAGCCTTTTTTCTGTGGAACCTGAGAACAGATATTTCGGATCCCTTTGAAGACTATAGGGCCAAAGGAAATATCCTCCGATAAAAAAGAGTAAGAAGCTTTCTGATCAACTTCTTTGTGTTCGGTGAAATCAACTCACAGACTTAGAGCTATCTCCTGAAGGAGCCTTTCGCTAAGACAGTTCTTGTGGAATTGGCAAAGTGATATTTGGAAGCCCATAGAGGGCTATGGTGAAAAAGGAAATATCCTCAGATGAAATCTGGAAAGAAGCTTTCTGAGAAACTGCTTAGTGTTCTGTTAATTCATCTCACAGAGTTACATCTGTATTTCGTGGATCTCTTTGCTAGCCTTATTTCTGTGGAATCTTTGAACAGATATTTCGTATCCCTTTGAAGACTATAGGGCCAAAGGAAATATCCTCCGATAACAAAGACAAAGAGGCTTTCTGAGAAATTTCGTTGAGTTCTGTGAAATCATCTCACAGAGTTACAGCTTTCCCCTCCATAAGCCTTTCGCTAAGACAGTTCTTGTGGAATTGGCAAAGTGATATTTCGAAGCCCATAGAGGGCTATGGTTAAAAAGGAAATATCCTCAGATGAAACCTGGAAAGAGCTTTCTGAGAAAATGCTTAGTTTTCTGTTAATTCATCTCACAGAGTTACATCTGTATTTCCTGGATATCTTTGCTAGCCTTATTTCTGTGGAATCTGAGAACAGATATTTCGGATCCCTTTGAACACTATAGGGCCAAAGGAAATATCCTCCGATAACAAAGAGAAAGAAGCTTTCTGAGCAACCTATTTGTGTTCTGTGAAATCATCTCACAGAGTTACAGCTTTCCCATCAAGAAGCCTTTCGCTAAGACAGTTATTGTGGAATTGGCAAAGTGATGTTTGGAAGCCCATAGAGGTCTATGGTGAAAAAGGAAGTATCCTCAGATGAAATCTGAAAAGAAGCTTTCTGAGAAACTGCTTAGTGTTCTGTTAATTCATCTCAGAGAGTTACATCTGTATTCCGTGGATCTCTTTACTAGCCTTATTTCTGTGGAATCTGAGAACAGATATTTCGGATCCCTTTGAAGACTATAGGTCCAAAGGAAATATCCTCCGATAACAAAGAGAAAGAAGCTTTCTGAGAAACTTCTTTGTGTTCTGTGAAATCATATCACAGAGTTACAGCTTTCCCATCAAGAAGCCTTTCGCTAAGACAGTTATTGTGGAATTGGCAAAGTGATGTTTGGAAGCCCATAGAGGTCTATGGTGAAAAAGGAAGTATCCTCAGAGGAAATCTGAAAAGAAGTTTTCTGAGAAACTGCTTAGTGTTCTGTTAATTCATCTCACAGAGTTACATCTGTATTTCGTGGATCTCTTTGCTAGTCTTTTTCTGTGGAATCTGAGAACATATATTTCGGATCCCTTTGAAGACTGTAGGGCCAAAGGAAATATCCTCCGATAACAGAGAGAAAGACGCTTTCTGAGAAACTTCTTTGTGTTCTGTGCAATCATCTCACAGAGTTACAGCTGTCCCCTCAAGGAGCCTTTCGCTACGACAGTTCTTGTGGAAATGGCTAAGTGATATTTGGAAGCCCTTAGAGAACTATGGTGAAAAAGGAAATATCCTCAGATGAAATCTGGAAAGAAGATTTCTGAGAAACTGCTTAGTGTTCTGTTAATTCATCTCACAGAGTTACATCTGTGTTTCGTGAATCTCTTTGCGAGCCTTATTTCTGTGTAATCTGAGAACAGATATTTCGGATTCCTTTGAATACTATAGGGCCAAAGGAAATATCCTCCGATAACAAAGAGAAAGAAGCTTTCCGAGAAACTTCTTTGTGTTCTGTGAAATCATCTCACAGAGTTACAGCTTTCCCATCAAGGAGCCTTTCGCTACGACAGTTCTTGTGGAATTGGCAAAGTGATATTTGGAAACCCATAGAGGTCTATGGTGAAAAAGGAATTATCCTCAGATGAAATCTGAAAAGAAGTTTTCTGAGAAACTGCTTAGTGTTCTGTTAATTCATCTCACAGAGTTACATCTGTATTTCGTGGATCTCTTTGCTAGTCTTTTTTCTGTGGAATCTGAGAACAGATATTTCGGATCCCTTTGAAGACTATAGGGCCAAAGGAAATATGCTCCGATAACAAAGACAAGGAGGCCTTCTGAGAAATTTCGTTGAGTTCTGTGAAATCATCTCACAGAGTTACAGCTTTCCCCTCCATAAGCCTTTCGCTAAGACAGTTCTTGTGGAATTGGCAAAGTGATATTTCGAAGCCCATAGAGGGCTATGGTGAAAAAGGAAATATCCTCAGATGAAACCTGGAAAGAAGCTTTCTGAGAAAATGCTTAGTTTTCTGTTAACTCATCTCACAGAGTTACATCTGTATTTCCTGGATATCTTTGCTAGCCTTATTTCTGTGGAATCTGAGAACAGATATTTCGGATTCCTTTGAAGACTATAGGGCCAAAGGAAATATCCTCCGATAACAAAGAGAAAGAAGCTTTCTGAGCAAGTTATTTGTGTTCTGTGAAATCATCTCACAGAGTTACAGCTTTCCGATCAAGAAGCCTTTCGCTAAGACAGTTATTGTGGAATTGGCAAAGTGATATCTGGAGGCCCATAGAGGGGTATGGTGAAAAAGGAAGTATCCTCAGATGAAATCTTGAAAGAAGTTTTCTGAGAAACTGCTTACTGTTCTGTTAATTCATCTCACAGAGTTACATCTGTATTTCGTGGATCTCTTTGCTAGTCTTTTTTCTGTGGAACCTGAGAACAGATATTTCGGATCCCTTTGAAGACTATAGGGCCAAAGGAAATATCCTCCGATAAAAAAGAGTAAGAAGCTTTCTGATCAACTTCTTTGTGTTCGGTGAAATCAACTCACAGACTTAGAGCTATCTCCGTAAGGAGCCTTTCGCTAAGACAGTTCTTGTGGAATTGGCAAAGTGATATTTGGAAGCCCATAGAGGGCTATGGTGAAAAAGAAAATATCCTCAGATGAAATCTGGAAAGAAGCTTTCTGAGAAACTGCTTAGTGTTCTGTTAATTCCTCTCACAGAATTACATCTGTATTTCGTGGATCTCTTTGCTAGCCTTATTTCTGTGGAATCTGAGAACAGATATTTCGGATCCCTTTGAAGACTATAGGGCCAAAGGAAATGTCCTCCGATAACAAAGACAAAGAGGCTTTCTGAGAAATTTCGTTGAGTTCTGCGAAATCATCTCACAGAGTTACAGCTTTCCCCTCCATAAGACTTTCGTTAAGACAGTTCTTGTGGAATTGGCAAAGTGATATTTCGAAGCCCATAGAGGGCTATGGTGAAAAAGGAAATATCCTCAGATGAAACCTGGAAAGACGTTTTCTGAGAAAATGCTTAGTTTTCTGTTAATTCATCTCACAGAGTTACATCTGTATTTGCTGGATATCTTTGCTAGCCTTATTTCTGTGGAATCTGAGAACAGATATTTCGGATCCCTTTGAACACTATAGGGCCAAAGGAAATATCCTCCGATAACAAAGAGAAAGAAGCTTTCTGAGAAACTTATTTGTGTTCTGTGAAATCATCTCACAGAGTTACAGCTTTCCCATCAAGAAGCCTTTCGCTAAGACAGTTATTGTGGAATTGGCAAAGTGATGTTTGGAAGCCCATAGAGGTCTACGGTGAAAAAGGAAGTATCCTCAGATGAAATCTGAAAAGAAGCTTTCTGAGAAACTGCTTAGTGTTCTGTTAATTCATCTCACAGAGTTACATCTGTATTTCGTGGATCTCTTTGCTAGTCTTTTTTCTGTGGAATCTGAGAACAGATATTTCGGATCCCTTTGAAGACTATAGGGCCAAAGGAAATATCCTCCGATAACAGAGAGAAAGAAGCTTTCTGAGAAACTTCTTTGTGTTCTGTGCAATCATCTCACAGAGTTACAGCTGTCCCCTCAAGGAGCCTTTCGCTAAGACAGTTCTTGTGGAATTGGCAAAGTGATATTTGGAAGCCCATAGAGGGCTATGGTGGAAAAGGAAATATCCTCAGATGAAATCTGGAAAGAAGCTTTCTGAGAAACTGCTTAGTTTTCTGTTAATTCATCTCACAGAGTTATATCTGTATTTCGTGTATCTCTTTCCTTGCCTTGTTTCTGTGGAATATGAGAACAGATATTTCGGATCCCTTAGAAGAGTATAGGGCCAAAGGGAATATCCTCCGATAACAAAGAGAAAGAAGCTTTCTGAGAAACTTCTTTGTGTTCTGTGAAATCATCTCACAGAGTTACAGCTTTCCCCTCAAGGAGACTTTCGCTGAGACAGTTCTTGTGGAATTGGAAAAGTGATATTTGGAAGCCCTTAGAGGGGTATGGTGAAAAAGCAAATATCCTCAGATGAAATCTGGAAAGAAGGTTTCTGAGAAACTCCTTAGTGTTCTGTTAATTCATCTCAGGGACTTACATAGGTAGTTCGTGAATCTCTTTGCTAGCCTTATTTCTGTGGAATCTGAGAACAGATATTTCCGATCCCTTTGAAGACTATAGGGCCAAAGGAAATATCCTCCGATAACAAAGAGAAAGAAGCTTTCTGAGAAACTTCTTTGTGTTCTGTGAAATCTTCTCACAGAGTAACAGCTCTCGCCTCAAGGCGCCTTTCGCTAAGACAGTTCTTGTGGAATTGGCAAAGTGATATTTGGAAGCCCAGAGAGGGCTATGGTGAAAAAGGAAATATCCTCAGATGAAATCTTGAAAGACTTTCTGAGAAAGTGCTCAGTGTTCTGTTAATTCATCTAACAGAGTTACATCTGTATTTCGTGGATCTCTTAGCTAGCATTATTTCTGTGGAATCTGAGAGCAGATATTTCGGATCCCTTTGAAGACTATAGGGCCAAAGGAAATAGCCTCCGATAACAAAGAGAAAGAAGCTTTCTGAGAAACTTCTTTGTGTTCTGTGAAATCACCTCACAGAGTTACAGCTTTCCCTTTAAGAAGCCTTTCGCTAAGACAGTTATTGTGGGATTGGCAATGTGATATTTGGAAGCCCATAGAGGGCTATGGTGAAAAAGGGAGTATCCTCAGATGAAATCTGAAAAGAAGTTTTCTGAGAAACTGCTTAGTGTTCTGTTAATTCATCTCACAGAGTTACATCTGTATGTCGTTTATTTCTTTGCTAGCCTTTTTTCTGTGGAACCTGAGAACAGATATTTCGGATCCCTTTGAAGACTATAGGGCCAAAGGAAATAGCCTCCGATAACAAAGAGAAAGAAGCTTTCTGAGAAACTTCTTTGTGTTCTGTGATTTCATCTCACAGAGTTACAGCTTTCCCATCAAGAAGCCTTTCGCTAAGACAGTTCTTGTGGAATTGGCAAAGTGATGTTTGGAAGCCCATAGAGTGCTATGATGAAAAAGGAAATATCCTCAGATGAAATCTGGAAAGAAGGTTTCTGAGAAACTGCTTAGTGTTCTGTTAATTCATCTGACAGAGTTACATCTGTATTTCACGGATCTCTTTGCTAGCCTTATTTCTGTGGAATCTGAGAACAGATATTTCAGATCCCTTTGAATACTATAGGGCCAATGGAAATATCCTCCGATAAGAAAGAGAAAGAAGCTTTCTGAGAAACTTCTTTCTGTTCTGTGAAATCAACTTACAGACTTACAGCTATCCCCTCAAGGAGCCTTTCGCTAAAACAGTTCTTGTGGAATTGTCAAAGTGATATTTGGAAGCCCATAGAGAGCTATGGTGAAAAAGGAAATATCCTCAGATGAAATCTGGAGAAGCTTTCTGAGAAACTGCTTAGTGTTCTGTTAATTCATCTCACAGAGTTACATCTGTATTTCGTGGATCTCTTTGCTAGCCTTATTTCTGTGGAATCTGAGAACAGATATTTCGGATCCCTTTGAAGACTATAGGGCCAAAGGAAATATCCTCCGATAACAAAGAGAAAGAAGCTTTCTGAGAAACTTGGTTGTGTTCTGTGAAATAATCTCACAGAGTTGCAGCTTTCCCCTCAAGGAGCCTTTCGCTAAGACAGTTCTTGTGGAATTGGCAAAGTGATATTTGGAAGCCCATAGAGGGTTATGGTGAAAAAGGAAATATCCTCAGATGAAATCTGGAAAGAGGCTTTCTGAGAAACTGCTTAGTGTTCTGTTAATTCATCTCACAGAGTTACATCTGTGTTTCGTGGATCTCTTTGCTAGCCTTATTTCTGTGGAATCTGAGAGCAGATATTTCGGATCCCTTTGAAGACTATAGGGCTAAAGGATATATCCTCCGATAACAAAGAGAAAGAAGCTTTCTGAGAAACTTCTTTGTGTTCTGTGAAATCATCTCACAGAGTTACAGCTTTCCCCTCAAGAAGCCTTACGCTACGACCGTTCTTGTGGAATTGGCAAAGTGATATTTGGAAGCCCCTAGAGGGCTATGGTGAAAAAGGAAATATCCTCAAATGAAATCTGCAAAGAAGCTTTCTGAGAAACTGCTTAGTGTTCTCTTAATTCATCTCACAGAGTTACATCTGTATTTCGTGGATCTTTTTGCTAGCCTTATTTCTGTGGAATCTGAGAACAGATATTTCGGATCCCTTTGAAGACTATAGGGCCAAAGGAAATATCCTCCGATAACAAAGAGAAAGAAGCTTTCTGAGAAACTTCGTTGTGTTCTGTGAAATCATCTCACAGAGTTACAGCTTTACCCTCACGGAGCCTTTCGCTAAGACAGTTCTTTTGAAATTGGCAAAGTGATATTTGGAAGCCCATAGAGGGCTATGGTGAAAAAGGAAATATCCTCAGAGGAAATCTGGAAAGAAGCTTTCTGAGAAACTGCTTAGTGTTCTGTTAATTTATCTCACAGAGTTACATCTGTATTTCGTGGATCTCTTTGCTAGCCTTATTTCTGTGGAATCTGAGAACAGATATTTCGGATCCCTTTGAAGACTCTGGGGCCAAAGGAAGTATCCTCCGATAACAAAGAGAAAGAACCTTTCTGAGAAACTTCGTTGTGTTCTGTGAAATCATCTCACAGAGTTACAGCTTTCCCCTCACGGAGCCTTTCGCTAAGATAGTTCTTTTGGAATTGGCAAAGTGATATTTGGAAGCCAATAGAGGGCTATGGTGAAAAAGGAAATATACTCAGAGGAAATCTGGAAAGAAGGTTTCTGAGAAACTGCTTAGTGTTCTGTTAATTCATCTCTCAGAGTTACATCTGTATTTCGTGGATCTTTTTGCTAGCCTTATTTCTGTGGAATCTGAGAACAGATATTTCGGATCCCTTTGAAGACTATAGGGCCAAAGGAAGTATCCTCTGATAACAAAGAGAAAGAACCTTTCTGAGAAACTTCGTTGTGTTCGGTGAAATCATCTCACAGAGTTACAGCTTTCCCCTCAAGAAGCCTTTCGCTAAGACAGTTCATGTGGAATTGGCAAAGTGATATTTGGAAGCCCATAGAGGGCTATGGTGAAAAAGGAAATATCCTCAGATGAAATCTGGAAAGAAGCTTTCTGAGAAACTGCTTAGTGTTCTGTTAATTCATCTCACAGAGTTACATCTGTATTTCGTGGATCTCTTTGCTAGCCTTATTTCTGTGGATTCTGAGAACAGATATTTCGGAACCCTTTGAAGACTATAGGGACAAAGGAAATATCCTCCGATAACAAAGAGAAAGAAGCTTTCTGAGAAACTTCGTTGTGTTCTGTGAAATCATCTCACAGAGTTACAGCTTTCCTCTCAAGGAGCCTTTCGCTAAGACAGTTCTTGTGGAATTGGCAAAGTGATATTTGGAAGCCCATAGAGGGCTATGGTGAAAAAGGAAATATCCTCAGATGAAATCTGGAAAGAAGCTTTCTGAGAAACTGCTTAGTGTTCTGTTAATTCATCTCACAGAGTTACATGTGTATTTCATGTATCTCTTTGCTAGCCTTATTTCTGTGGAATCTGAGAACAGATATTTCGGATCCCTTTGAAGACTATAGGGCCAAAGGAAATATCCACCGATAACAAAGAGAAAGAAGCTTTCTGAGAAACTTCGTTGTGTTCTGTGAAATCATCTCACAGAGTTACAGCTTTCCCCACAAGGAGCCTTTCGCTAAGACAGTTCTTGTGGAATTGGCAAAGTGATATTTGGAAGCCCTTAGAGGGCTATGGTGAAAAAGGAAATATCCTCAGATGAAATCTGGAAAGAAGCTTTCTGACAAACTGCTTAGTGTTCTGTTAATTCACCTCACAGAGTTACATCTGTGTTTCGTGGATCTCTTTGCTAGCCTTATTTCTGTGGAGTCTGAGAACAGATATTTCGGATCCCTTTGAAGACTATAGGGCCAAAGGAATTATCCTCCGATAACAAAGGGAAAGAAGCTTTCTGAGAAACTTCTTTGTGTTCTGTGAAATCATCTCACAGAGTTACAGCTTTCCCCTCAAGAAGCCTTTCGCTAAGACAGTTCTTGTGGAATTGGCAAAGTGATATTTGGAAGCCCATAGAGGGCTATGGTGAAAAAGGAAATATCCTCAAATGAAATCTGGAAAGAAGCTTTCTGAGAAACTGCTTTGTGTTCTGTTAATTCATCTCACAGAGTTACATCTGTATTTCGTGGATCTCTTTGCTAGCCTTATTTCTGTGGAATCTGAGAACAGATATTTCGGATACCTTTGAAGACTATAGGGCCAAAGGAAATATCCTCCGATAACAAAGAGAAAGAAGCTTTCTGAGAAACTTGGTTGTGTTCTGTGAAATAATCTCACAGAGTTGCAGCTTTCCCCTCAAGGAGCCTTTCGCTAAGACAGTTCTTGTGGAATTGGCAAAGTGATATTTGGAAGCCCATAGAGGGTTATGGTGAAAAAGGAAATATCCTCAGATGAAATCTGGAAAGAGGCTTTCTGAGAAACTGCTTAGTGTTCTGTTAATTCATCTCACAGAGTTACATCTGTGTTTCGTGGATCTTTTGCTAGCCTTATTTCTGTGGAATCTGAGAACAGATATTTCGGATCCCTTTGAAAACTATAGGGCTAAAGGAAATATCCTCCGATAACAAAGAGAAAGAAGCTTTCTGAGAAAGTTCTTTGTGTTCTGTGAAATCATCTCACAGAGTTACAGCTTTCCCCTCAAGAAGCCTTACGCTAAGACCGTTCTTGTGGAATTGGCAAAGTGATATTTGGAAGCCCCTAGAGGGCTATGGTGAAAAAGGAAATATCCTCAAATGAAATCTGCAAAGAAGCTTTCTGAGAAACTGCTTAGTGTTCTCTTAATTCATCTCACAGAGTTACATCTGTATTTCGTGGATCTTTTTGCTAGCCTTATTTCTGTGGAATCTGAGAACAGATATTTCGGATCCCTTTGAAGACTATAGGGCCAAAGGAAATATCCTCCGATAACAAAGAGAAAGAAGCTTTCTGAGAAACTTCGTTGTGTTCTGTGAAATCATCTCACAGAGTTGCAGCTTTCCCCTCACGGAACCCATCGCTAAGACAGTTCTTTTGGAATTGGCAAAGTGATATTTGGAAGCCCATAGAGGGCTATGGTGAAAAAGGAAATATCCTCAGAGGAAATCTGGAAAGAAGCTTTCTGAGAAATGCTTAGTGTTCTGTTAATTCATCTCACAGAGTTACATCTGTATTTCGTGGATCTCTTTGCTAGCCTTATTTCTGTGGAATCTGAGAACAGATATTTCGGATCCCTTTGAAGACTCTGGGGCCAAAGGAAGTATCCTCCGATAACAAAGAGAAAGAACCTTTCTGAGAAACTTCGTTGTGTTCTGTGAAATCATCTCACAGAGTTACAGCTTTCCCCTCACGGAGCCTTTCGCTAAGATAGTTCTTTTGGAATTGGCAAAGTGATATTTGGAAGCCCATAGAGGGCTATGGTGAAAAAGGAAATATCCTCAAATGAAATCTGGAAAGAAGCTTTCTGAGAAACTGCTTAGTGTTCTGTTAATTCATCTCACAGAGTTACATCTGTATTTCGTGGATCTCTTTGCTAGCCTTATTTCTGTGGAATCTGAGAACAGATATTTCGGATCCCTTTGAAGACTATAGGGCCAAAGGAAATATTCTCCGATAACAAAGAGAAAGAAGCTTTCTGAGAAACTTCGTTGAGTTCTGTGAAATCATCTCACAGAGTTACATCTTTCCCCTCAAGGATCCTTTCGCTAAGACAGTTCTTGTGGAATTGGTAAAGTGATATTTGGAAGCCCATAGAGGGCTATGGTGAAAAAGGAAATATCCTCAGAGGAAATCTGGAAAGAAGCTTTCTGAGAAACTGCTTAGTGTTCTGTTAATTCATCTCACAGAGTTACATCTGTATTTCGTGGATCTCTTTGCTAGCCTTATTTCTGTGGAATCTGAGAACAGATATTTCGGATCCCTTTGAAGACTATATGGCCAAAGGAAATATCCTCCGATAACAAAGAGAAAGAAGCTTTCTGAGAAACTTCGTTGTGTTCTGTGAAATCATCTCACAGAGTTGCAGCTTTCCCCTCAAGGAACCTTTCGCTAAGACAGTTCTTGTGGAATTGGCAAAGTGATATTTGGAAGCCCATAGAGGGGTATGGTGAAAAAGGAAATATCCTCAGATGAAATCTGGAAAGAAGCTTTCTGAGAAACTGCATAGTGTTCTGTTAATTCATCTCACAGAGTTACATCTGTATTTCGTGGATGTCTTTGCTAGCCTTATTTCTGTGGAATCTGAGAACAGATATTTCGGATCCCTTTGAAGACTATAGGGCCAAAGGAAATATCCTCCGATAACAAAGAGGAAGAAGCTTTGTGAGAAACTTGGTTGTGGTCTGTGAAATCATCTCATAGAGTTGCAGCTTTCCCCTCAAGGAGCCTTTCGCTAAGACAGTTCTTGTGGAATTGGCCAAGTGATATTTGGAAACCCATAGAGGGCTAGGGTGAAAAAGGAAATATCCTCAGATGAAATCTGGAAAGAAGCTTTCTGAGAAACTGCTTAGTGTTCTGTTAATACACCTCAAAGAGTTACATCTGTGTTCCGTGGGTCTCTTTGCTAGCCTTATTTCTGTAGAATCTGAGAACAGATATTTCGGATCCCTTTGAAGACTATAGGGCCAAAGGAAATATCCTCCGATAACACAGAGAATGAAGCTTTCTGAGAAACTTCGTTGTGTTCTGTGAAATCATCTCACAGAGTTACAGCTTTCCCCTCACGGAGCCTTTCGCTAAGACAGTTCTTTTGGAATTGGCAAAGTGATATTTGGAAGCCCATAGAGGGCTATGGTGAAAAAGGAAATATCCATAGAGGAAATCCTGAAAGAAGCTTTCTGAGAAACTGCTTAGTGTTCTCTGAATTCATCCCACAGAGTTACATCTGTATTTCGTGGATCTCTTTGCTAGCCTTATTTCTGTGGAATCTGAGAACAGTTATTTCGGATCCCTTTGAAAACTATAGGGCCAAAGGAAATATCCTCCGATAAAAAAGAGAAAGAAGCTTTCTGAGAAACTTCGTTGTGTTCTGTGAAATCATCTCACAGAGTTACAGCTTTCCCCTCAAGGAGCCTTTCGCTAAGACAGTTCTTGTGGAATTGGCAAAGTGATATTTGGAAGCCGATAGAGGGCTATGGTGAAAAAGGAAATATCCTCACATGAAATCTGGAAAGAAGCTTTCTGAGAAACTGCTTAGTGTTCTGTTAATTCATCACACAGAGTTACATGTGTATTTCATGGATGTCTTTGATAGCCTTATTTCTGTGGAATCTGAGAACAGATATTTCGGATCCCTTTGAAGACTATAGGGCCCCAGGAAATATCCTCCGATAACAAAGAGAAAGAAGCTTTCTGAAAAACTTTGTTGTGTTCTGTGAAATCATCTCACAGAGTTACAGCGTTCCCCTCAAGGAGCCTTTCGCTATGACAGTTTTTGTGGAATTGGCAAAGTGATATTTGGAAGCCCATGGAGGGCTATGGTGAAAAAGGAAATATCCTCAGATGAAATCTGGAAAGAAGCTTTCTGAGAAACTGCTTAGTGTTCTGTTAATTCATCTCACAGAGTTACATCTGTATTTCGTTTGTCTCTTTGCTAGCCTTATTTCTGTAGAATCTGAGAACAGATATTTCGGATCCCTTTGAAGACTATAGGGCCAAAGAAAATATCCTCCGATAACAAAGAGAAAGAAGCTTTCTGAGAAACTTCTTTGTGTTCTGTGAAATCATGTCACAGAGTTACAGCTTTCCCCTCAAGGAGCCTTTCGCTAAGACAGTTCATTTGGAATTGGCAAAGTGATATTTGGAAGCCCATATAGGGCTATGGTGAAAAAGGAAATATCCTCAGATGAAATCTGGAAAGAAGCTTTCTCAGAAACTGCTTAGTGTTCTGTTAATTCATCTCACAGAGTTACATCTGTATTTCGTGGATCTCTTTGCTAGCCTTATTTCTGTGGAATCTGAGAACAGATATTTCGGATCCCTTTGAAGATTATAGGGCCAAAGGAAATATCCTCCGATAACAAAGAGAAAGAAGCTTTCTGAGAAACTTCGTTGTGTTCTGTGAAATCATCTCACAGAGTTACAGCTTTCCCCTCACGGAGCCTTTTGCTAAGACAGTTCTTTTGGAATTGGCAAAGTGATATTTGGAAGCCCATAGAATGCTATGGTGAAAAAGGAAATATCCTCAGAGGAAATCTGGCAAGAAGCTTTCTGAGAGACTGCTTAGTGTTCTGTTAATTCATCTCACAGAGTTACATCTGTATTTCGTGGATCTCTTTGCTAGCCTTATTTCTGTGGAATCTGAGAACAGATATTTCGGATCCCTTTGAAGACTCTAGGGCCAAAGGAAATATCTTCCGATAACAAAGAGAAAGAAGCTTCCTGAGAAACTTCTTTGTGTTCTGTGAAATCATCTCACAGAGTTGCAGCTTTCCCCTCAAGAAGCCTTTCGCTGAGACAATTCTTGTGGAATTGGCAAAGTGATATTTGGAAGCCCATAGAGGGCTATGGTGAAAAAGGAAATATCCTCAAATGAAATCTGGAAAGAAGCTTTCTGAGAAACTGCTTAGTGTTCTGTTAATTCATCTCAGAGAGTTACATCTGTATTTCGTGGATCTCTTTGCTAGCCTTATTTCTGTGGAATCTGAGAACAGATATTTCGGATCCCTTTGAAGACTATAGGGCCAAAGGAAATATCCTCCGATAACAAAGAGAAAGAAGCTTTCTGAGAAACTTCCTTGTGTTCTGTGAAATCATCTCACAGAGTTACAGCTTTCCCCTCACGGAGCCTTTCGCTAAGACAGTTCTTTTGGAATTGGCAAAGTGATATGTGGAAGCCCATAGAGGGCTATGGTGATAAAGGAAATATCCTCAGATGAAATCTGGAAAGAAGCTTTCTGAGAAACTGCTTAGGGTTCTGTTAATTCATCTCACAGAGTTACATCTGTATTTCGTGGATCTCTTTGCTAGCCTTATTTCTGTGGAATCTGAGAACAGATATTTCGGATCCCTTTGAAGACTATAGGGCCAAAGGAAATATCCTCCGATAAAAAAGAGAAAGAAGCTTTCTGAGAGACTTCGTTGTGTTCTGTGAAATCATCTCACAGAGTTACAGCTTTCCCCTCAAGGAGCCTTTCGCTAAGACAGTTCTTGTGGAATTGGCAAAGTGATATTTGGAAGCCCATAGAGGGCTATGGTGAAAAAGGAAATATCCTCAGATGAAACCTGGAAAGAAGCTTTCTGAGAAACTGCGCAGTGTTCTGTTAATTCATCTCACAGAGTTACATCTGTATTTTGTGGATCTCTTTGCTAGCCTTATTTCTGTGGAATCTGAGAACAGATATTTCGGATCCCTTTGAAGACTATAGGGCCAAAGGAAATATCTTCCGATAACAAAGAGAAAGAAGCTTTCTGAGAAACTTCGTTGTGTTCTGTGAAATCATCTCACAGAGTTACAGCTTTCCCCTCAAGGAGCCTTTCGCTAAGACAGTTCTTGCGGGATTGGCAAAGTGATATTTGGAAGCCCATAGAGGGCTATGGTGAAAAAGGAAATATCCTCAGATGAAATTTGCAAAGAAGATTTCTGAGAAACTGCTTAGTGTTCTGTTAATTCATCTAACAGAGTTACATCTGTATTTCATGGATGTCTTTGCTAGCTTATTTTTGTGGAAATGAGAACAGATATTTCGGGTCCCTTTGAAGACTATAGGGCCAAAGGAAATATCCTTCGATAACAAAGAGAAAGAATCTTTCTGAGAAACCTCGTTGTGTTCTGTGAAATCATCTCTCAGAGTTACAGCTTTCCCCTCACGGAGCCTTTTGCTAAGACAGTTCTTTTAGAATTCACAAAGTGATATTTGGAAGCCCATAGAGGGCTATGGTGAAAAAGGAAATATCCTCAGAGGAAATCTGGAAAGAAGCTTTCTGAGAAACTGCTTAGTGTTCTGTTAATTCATCTCACAGAGTTACATCTGTATTTCGTGGATCTCTTTGCTAGCCTTATTTCTGTGGAATCTGAGAACAGATATTTCGGATCCCTTTGAAGACTATAGTTCCAAAGGAAATATCTTCCGATAACAAAGAGAAAGAAGCTTTCTGGGAAACTTCTTCGTGTTCTGTGAAATCATCTCACAGAGTTGCAGCTTTCCCCTCTAGGAGCCTTTCGCTAAGACAGTTCTTGTGGAATTGGCAAAGTGATATTTGGAAGCCCATAGAGGGCTATGGTGAAAAAGGAAATATCCTCAGATGAAATTTGGAAAGAAGATTTCTGAGAAACTGCTTAGTGTTCTGTTAATTCATCTAACAGAGTTACATCTGTATTTCATGGATGTCTTTGCTAGGCTTATTTTTGTGGAATCTGAGAACAGATATTTCGGGTCCCTTTGAAGGCAATAGGGCCAAAGGAAATATCCTTCGATAACAAAGACAAAGAATCTTTCTGAGAAACCTCGTTGTGTTCTGTGAAATCATCTCTCAGAATTACAGCTTTCCCCTCACGGAGCCTTTTGCTAAGACAGTTGTTTTGGAATTGACAAAGTGATATTTGGAAGCCCATATCGGGCTATGGTGAAAAAGGAAATATCCTCAGATGAAATCTGGAAAGAAGGTTTCTGAGAAACTGCTTAGTGTTCTGTTAATTCATCTCACAGAGTTACATCTGTATTTCGTGGATGTCTTTGCTAGCCTTATTTCTGTGGAATCTGAGAAAAGATATTTCGGATCCCTGTGAAGACTATAGGGCCACAGGAAATATCCTCCGATAACAAAGAGAAAGAAGCTTTCTGAGAAACTTCGTTGTGTTCTGTGTAATCATCTCACAGAGATGCAGCTTTCGTCTCAAGGAGCCTTTCGCTAGGACAGTTCTTGTGGAATTGGCAAAGTGATACTTGGAAGCCCATAGAGGGCTATGGTGAAAAAGGAAATATCCTCAGATGAAATCTGGAAGGAAGCTTTCTGAGAAACTGCTTAGTGTTCTGTTAATTCATCTCAGAGAGTTATATCTGTATTTCATGGATGTCTTTGGTAGCCTTATTTCTGTGGAATCTTTGAACAGATATTTCGGATCCCTTTGAAGACTATAGGGCCACAGGAAATATCCTCCGATAACAAAGAGAGAGAAGCTTTCTGAGAAACTTCGTTGTGATCTGTGAAATCATCTAACAGAGTTACAGCTTCCCCCTCAAGGAGCCTTTCGCTAAGACAGTTCTTGTGGAATTGGCAAAGTGATATTTGGAAGCCCTTAGAGGGCTATGGCGAAAAAGGAAATATCCTCAGATGAAATCTGGAAAGAAGCTTTCTGAGAAACTGCTTAGTGTTCTGTTAATTCATCTCACAGAGTTACATCTGTATTTCGTGGACCTCTTTGCTAGCCTTATTTCTGTGGAATCTGAGAACGGATATTTCGGATCCCTTTGAAGACTATAAGGCCAAAGGAAATATCCTCTGATAAAAAAGAGAAAGAAGCTTTGTGAGAAACTTCGTTGTGTTCTGTGAAATCATCTCACAGAGTTACAGCTTTCCCCTCAAGGAGCCTTTCGCTAAGACAGTTCTTCTGGAATTGGATAAGTGATATTTGGAAGCCCATAGAGGGCTGTGGTGAAAATGGAAATATCCTCAGATGAAATCTGGAAAGAAGCCTTCTGAGAAACTGCTTAGTGTTCTGTTAATTCACCTCACAGAGTTACATCTGTATTTCGTGGATCTCTTTGCTAGCCTTATTTCTGTGGAATCTGAGAACAGATATTTCGGATCCCTTTAAAGACTATAGGGCCAAAGGAAATATCTTCCGTTAACAAAGAGAAAGAAGCTTTCTGAGAAACTTCTTTGTGTTCTGTGAAATCATCTCACAGAGTTGCAGCTTTCCCCTCAAGGAGCCTTTCGCTAAGACAGTTCTTGTGGGATTGGCAAAGTGATATTTGGAAGCCCATAGAGGGCTATGGTGAAAAAGGAAATATCCTCAGATGAAATTTGCTAAGAAGATTTCTGAGAAACTGCTTAGTGTTCTGTTAATTCATCTCACAGAGTTACATCTGTATTTCATGGATGTCTTTGCTAGCTTATTTTTGTGGAATCTGAGAACAGATATTTCGGGTCCCTTTGAAGACTATAGGGCCAAAGGAAATATCCTTCGATAACAAAGAGAAAGAATCTTTCTGAGAAACCTCGTTGTGTTCTGTGAAATCATCTCTCAGAGTTACAGCTTTCCCCTCACGGAGCCTTTTGCTATGACAGTTCTTTTAGAATTCACAAAGTGATATTTGGAAGCCCATAGAGGGCTATGGTGAAAAAGGAAATATCCTCAGAGGAAATCTGGAAAGAAGCTTTCTGAGAAACTGCTTAGTGTTCTGTTAATTCATCTCACAGCGTTACATCTGTATTTCGTGGATCTCTTTGCTAGCCTTATTTCTGTGGAATCTGAGAACAGATATTTCGGATCCCTTTGAAGACTATAGTTCCAAAGGAAATATCTTCCGATAACAAAGAGAAAGAAGCTTTCTTAGAAACTTCTTCGTGTTCTGTGAAATCATCTCACAGAGTTGCAGCTTTCCCCTCTAGGAGCCTTTCGCTAAGACAGTTCTTGTGGAATTGGCAAAGTGATATTTGGAAGCCCATAGAGGGCTATGGTGAAAAAGGAAATATCCTCAGATGAAATTTGGAAAGAAGATTTCTGAGAAACTGCTTAGTGTTCTGTTAATTCATCTAACAGAGTTACATCTGTATTTCATGGATGTCTTTGCTAGCCTTATTTTTGTGGAATCTGAGAACAGATATTTCGGGTCCCTTTGAAGGCTATAGGGCCAAAGGAATTATCCTTCGATAACAAAGAGAAAGAATCTTTCTGAGAAACCTCGTTGTGTTCTGTGAAATCATCTCTCAGAATTGCAGCTTTCCCCTCATGGAGCCTTTTGCTAAGACAGTTGTTTTGGAATTGACAAAGTGATATTTGGAAGCCCTTAGAGGGCTATGGTGAAAAAGGAAATATCCTCAGATGAAATCTGGAAAGAAGGTTTCTGAGAAACTGCTTAGTGTTCTGTTAATTCATCTCACAGAGTTACATCTGTATTTCGTGGATGTCTTTGCTAGCCTTATTTCTGTGGAATCTGAGAAAAGATATTTCGGATCCCTGTGAAGACTATAGGGCCACAGGAAATATCCTCCGATAACAAAGAGAAAGAAGCTTTCTGAGAAACTTCGTTGTGTTCTGTGAAATCATCTCACAGAGTTACAGCTTTCCCATTAAGGAGCCTTTCGCTAAGACAGTTCTTGTGGAATTGTCAAAGTGATATTTGGAAGCCCATAGAGGGCTATGGTGAAAAAGGAAATATCCTCAGATGAAATCTGGAAAGAAGCTTTATGAGAAACTGCGTAGTGTTCTGTTAATTCATCTCACACAGTTACATCTGTATTTCATGGATTTCTTTGCTAGCCTCATTTCTGTGGAATCTCAGAACAGATATTTCGGATCCCTTTGAAGACTATAGGGCCAAAGGAAATATCCTCCGATAACAAAGAGAAAGAAGCTTTCTGAGAAACTTCTTTGTGTTCTGTGAAATCATCTCACAGAGTTGCAGCTTTCCTCTCAAGGAGCCTTTCGCTAAGACAGTTCTTGTGGAATTGGCAAAGTGATATTTGGAAGCCCATAGAGGGCTATGGTGAAAAAGGAAATATCCTCAGATGAAATCTGGAAAGAAGCTTTCTGAGAAACTGCTTAGTGTTCTGTTAATTCATCTCACAGAGTTATATCTGTATTTCATGGATGTCTTTGCTAGCCTTATTTCTGTGGAATCTGAGAAAAGATATTTCGGATCCCTTTGAAGACTATAGGGCCAAAGGAAATATCCTCCGATAACAAAGAGAAAGAAGCTTTCTGAGAAACTTCATTGTGTTCTGTGAAATCATCTCACAGAGTTACAGCTTTCCCCTCAAGGAGACTTTCGCTAAGACAGTTCTTGTGGAATTGGCAAAGTGATACTTGGAAGCCCATAGAGAGCTATGGTGAAAAAGGAAATATCCTCAGATGAAATCTGGAAAGAAGCTTTCTGAGAAACTGCTTAGTGTTCTGTTAATTCATCTCACAGAGTTACATCTGTATTTCGTGGACCTCTTTGCTAGCCTTAATTCTGTGGAATCTGAGAACAGATATTTCGGATCCCTTTGAAGACTATAAGGCCAAAGGAAATATCCTCTGATAAAAAAGAGAAAGAAGCTTTGTGAGAAACTTCGTTGTGTTCTGTGAAATCATCTCACAGAGTTACAGCTTTCCCCTCAAGGAGCCTTTCGCTAAGACAGTTCTTCTGGAATTGGCAAAGTGATATTTGGAAGCCCATAGAGGGCAATGGTGAAAATGGAAATATCCTCAGATGAAATCTGGAAAGAAGCTTTCTGAGAAACTGCTTAGTGTTCTGTTAATTCACCTCACAGAGTTACATCTGTATTTCGTGGATCTCTTTGCTAGCCTTATTTCTGTGGAATCTGAGAACAGATATTTCGGATCCCTTTGAAGACTATAGGGCCAAAGGAAATATCTTCCGATAACAAAGAGAAAGAAGCTTTCTGAGAAACTTCTTTGTGTTCTGTGAAATCATCTCACAGAGTTGCAGCTTTCCCCTCAAGGAGCCTTTCGCTAAGACAGTTCTTGTTGAATTGGCAAAGTGATATTTGGAAGCCCATAGAGGGCTATGGTGAAAAAGGAAATATCCTCAGATGAAACCTGGAAGGAAGCTTTCTGAGAAACTGCTTAGTGTTCTGTTAATTCATCTCACAGAGTTATATCTGTATTTCATGGATGTCTTTGCTAGCCTTATTTCTGTGGAATCTGAGAAAAGATATTTCGGATCCCTGTGAAGACTATAGGGCCACAGGAAATATCCTCCGATAACAAAGAGAAAGAAGCTTTCTGAGAAACTTCGTTGTGTTCTGTGAAATCATCTCACAGATTTACAGCTTTCCCATCAAGGAGCCTTTCGCTAAGACAGTTCTTGTGGAATTGTCAGTGTGATATTTGGAAGCCCATAGAGGGCTATGGTGAAAAAGGAAATATCTTCAGATGAAATCTGCAAAGAAGCTTTCTGAGAAACTGCTTAGTGTTCTGTTAATTCAACTCACAGAGTTACATCTGTATTTCGTGGATCTCTTTGCTAGCCTTATTTCTGTAGAATCTGCGAGCAGATATTTCGGATCCCTTTGAAGACTAAGGGCCAAAGGAAATATCCTCCGATATCAAAGAGAAAGAAGCTTTCTGAGAAACTTCGCTGTGTTCTTTGAAATCATCTAACAGAGTTGCAGCTTTCCTCTCAAGGAGCCTTTCGCTAAGACAGTTCTTGTTGAATTGGCAAAGTGATATTTGGAAGCCCATAGAGGGCTATGGTGAAAAAGGAAATATCCTCAGATGAAATCTGGAAAGAAGCTTTCTGAGAAACTGCTTAGTATTCTGTTAATTCACCTCACAGAGTTACATCTGTATTTCGTGGATCTCTTTGCTAGCCTTATTTCTGTGGAATCTGAGAACAGATATTTCGGATCCCTTTGAAGACTATAGGGCCACAGGAAATATCCTCCGATAACAAAGAGAAAGAAGCTTTCTGAGAAACTTCGTTGTGTTCTGTGAAATCATCTCACAGAGTTACAGCTTTCCCCTCAAGGAGCCTTTCGCTAAGACCGTTCTTCTGGAATTGGCAAAGTGATATTTGGAAGCCCATAAAGGTCTATGGTGAAAAAGGAAATATCCTCAGATGAAATCTGGAAAGAAGCTTTCTGAGAAACTGCTTAGTGTTCTGTTAATTCATCTCACAGAGTTACATCTGTATTTCGTGGATCTCTTTGCTAGCCTTATTTCTGTGGAATCTGAGAACAGATATTTCGGATCCCTTTGAAGACTATAGGGCCAAAGGAAATATCCTCCGATAACAAAGAGAAAGAAGCTTTCTGAGAAACTCCTTGGTGTTCTGTGAAATCATCTCACAGAGTTACAGCTTTCCCCTCAAGGAGCCTTTCGCTAAGACAGTTCTTTTGGAATTGACAAAGTGATATTTGGAAGCCCATAGAGGGCTACGGTGAAAAAGGAAATATCCTCAGAGGAAATCTGGAAAGAAGCTTTCTGAGAAACTGCTTAGTGTTCTGTTAATTCATCTCACAGAGTTACATCTGTATTTCGTGGATCTCTTTGCTAGCCTTATTTCTGTAGAATCTGAGAACAGATATTTCGGATCCCTTTGAAGACTATAGGGCCAAAGGAAATATCCTCCGATAACAAAGAGAAAGAAGCTTTCTGAGAAACTTCTTGGTGTTCTGTGAAATCATCTCACAGAGTTACAGCTTTCCCCTCAAGGAGCCTTTCGCTAAGACAGTTCTTGTGGAATTGGCAAATTGATATCTGGAAGCCCATAGAGGGCTATTGCGAAAGAGGAAATATCCTCAGATGAAATCTGGAAAGAAGCTTTCTGAGAAACTGCTTAGTGTTCTGTTAATTCATCTCACAGAGTTACATGTGTATTTCGTGGACCTCTTTTCAAGCCTTATTTCTGTGGAATCTGAGAACAGATATTTCGGATCCCTTTGAAGACTATAAGGCCAAAGGAAATATCCTCTGATAAAAAAGAGAAAGAAGCTTTGTGAGAAACTTCGTTGTTTTCTGTGAAATCATCTCACAGAGTTATAGCTTTCCCCTCAAGGAGCCTTTCGCTAAGACAGTTCTTCTGGAATTGGCAAAGTGATATTTGGAAGCACATAGACGGCTATCGTGAAAAAGGAAATATCCTCAGGTGAAATATGGAAAGAAGCTTTCTGAGAAACTGCTTAGTGTTCTGTTAATTCACCTCACAGAGATACATCTGTATTTCGTGGATCTCTTTGCTAGCCTTATTTCTGTAGAATCTGAGAACAGGTATTTCGGATCCCTTTGAAGACTATAGGGCCAAAGGAAATATCCTCCGATAACAAAGAGAAAGAAGCTTTCTGAGAAACTTCTTGGTGTTCTGTGAAATCATCTCACAGAGTTACAGCTTTCCCCTCAAGGAGCCTTTCGCTGAGACAGTTCTTTTGGAATTGGCAAAGTGATATTTGGAAGCCCATAGAGGGCTATGGTGAAAAAGGAAATATCCTCAGATGAAATTTGGAAAGAAGATTTCTGAGAAACTGCTTAGTGTTCTGTTAATTCATCTAACAGAGTTACATCTGTATTTCATGGATGTCTTTGCTAGCCTTATTTTTGTGGAATCTGAGAACAGATATTTCGGGTCCCTTTGAAGACTATAGGGCCAAAGGAAATATCCTTCGATAACAAAGAGAAAGAATCTTTCTGAGAAACCTCTTTGTGTTCTGTGAAATCATCTCTCAGAGGTACAGCTTTCCGCTCACGGAGCCTTTTGCTAAGACAGTTCTTTTGGAATTGACAAAGTGATATTTGGAAGCCCATAGAGGGCTATGGTGAAAAAGGAAATATCCTCAGAGGAAATCTGGAAAGAAGCTTTCTGAGAAACTGCTTAGTGTTCTGTTAATTCATCTCACAGAGTTACATCTGTATTTCGTGGATCTCTTTGCTAGCCTTATTTCTGTGGAATCTGAGAACAGATCTTTCGGATCCCTTTGAAGGCTATAGTTCCAAAGGAAATATCTTCCGATAACAAAGAGAAAGAAACTTTCTTAGAAACTTCTTTGTGTTCTCTGAAATCATCTCACAGAGTTGCAGCTTTCCCCTCAAGGAGCCTTTCGCTAAGACAGTTCTTGTGGAATTGGCAAAGTGATATTTGGAAGCCCATAGAGGGCTATCGTGAAAAAGGAAATATCCTCAGATGAAATCTGGAAAGAAGCTTTCTGAGAAACTGCTTAGTGTTCTGTTAATTCACCTCACAGAGTTACATCTGTATTTCGTGCATCTCTTTGCTAGCCTTATTTCTGTAGAATCTGAGAACAGGTATTTCGGATCCCTTTGAAGACTATAGGGCCAAAGGAAATATCCTCCGATAACAAAGAGAAAGAAGCTTTCTGAGAAACTTCTTGGTGTTCTGTGAAATCATCTCACAGAGTTACATCTTTCCCCTGAAGGAGCCTTTCGCTAAGACAGTTCTTGTGGAATTGGCAAAGTGATATTTGGAAGCCCATAGAGGGCTATGGTGAAAAAGGAAATATCCTCAGATGAAATTTGGAAAGAAGATTTCTGAGAAACTGCTTAGTGATCTGTTAATTCATCTCACAGAGTTACCCTGTATTTCATGGATGTCTTTGCTAGCCTCATTTCTGTGGAATCTGAGAACAGATATTTCGGGTCCCTTTGAAGGCTATAGGGCCAAAGGAAATATCCTTTGATAACAAAGAGAAAGAATCTTTCTGAGAAACCTCGTTGTGTTCTGTGAAATCATCTCTCAGAGTTACAGCTTTCCCCTCACGGAGCCTTTTGCTAAGACAGTTCTTTTGGAATTGACAAAGTGATATTTGGAAGCCCATAGAGGGCTATGGTGAAAAAGGAAATATCCTCAGAGGAAATCTGGAAAGAAGCTTTCTGAGAAACTGCTTAGTGTTCTGTTAATTCATCTCACAGAGTTACATCTGTATTTCGTGGATCTCTTTGCTAGCCTTATTTCTGTGGAATCTGAGAAAATATATTTCGGATCCCTGTGAAGACTATAGGGCCACAGGAAATATCCACCGATAACAAAGAGAAAGAAGCTTTCTGAGAAACTTCGTTGTGTTCTGTGAAATCATCTCACAGAGTTACAGCTTTCCCATCAAGGAGCCTTTCGCTAAGACAGTTCTTGTGGAATTGTCAAAGTGATATTTGGAAGCCCATAGAGGGCTATGGTGAAAAAGGAAATATCCTCAGATGAAATCTGGAAAGAAGATTTCTGAGAAACTGCGTAGTGTTCTGTTAATTCATCTCACAGATTTACATCTGTATTTCATGGATGTCTTTCCTAGCCTCATTTCTGTGGAATCTGAGAACAGATATTTCGGATCCCTTTGAAGACTATAGGGCCAAAGGAAATATCCTCCGATAACAAAGAGAAAGAAGCTTTCTGAAAAACTTCGTTGTGTTCTTTGAAATCATCTCACAGAGATGCAGCTTTCGTCTCAAGGAGCCTTTCGCTAGGACAGTTCTTGTGGAATTGGCCAAGTGATACTTGGAAGCCCATAGAGGGCTATGGCGAAAAAGGAAATATCCTCAGATGAAATCTGGAAAGAAGCTTTCTGAGAAACTGCTTAGTGTTCTGTTAATTCATCTCACAGAGTTACATCTGTATTTCGTGGACCTCTTTGCTAGCCTTATTTCTGTGGAATCTGAGGACAGATATTTCGGATCCCTTTGAAGACTATAAGGCCAAAGGAAATATCCTCTGATAAAAAAGAGAAAGAAGCTTTGTGAGAAACTTCGTTGTGTTCTGGGAAATCATCTCACAAAGTTACAGCTTTCCCCTCAAGGAGCCTTTCGCTAAGACAGTTCTTCTGGAATTGGCAAAGTGATATTTGGAAGCCCATAGAGGGCTATGGTGAAAATGGAAATATCCTCAGATGAAATCTGGAAAGAAGCTTTCTGAGAAACTGCTTAGTGTTCTGTTAATTCACCTCACAGAGTTACATCTGTATTTCGTGGATCTCTTTGCTAGCCTTATTTCTGTGGAATCTGAGAACAGATATTTCGAATCACTTTGAAGACTGTAGGGCCAAAGGAAATATCTTCCGATAACAAAGAGAAAGAAGCTTTCTGAGAAACTTCTTTGTGTTCTGTGAAATCATCTCACAGAGTTGCAGCTCTCCCCTCAAGGAGCCTTTCGCTAAGACAGTTCATGTGGAATTGGCAAAGTGATATTTGGAAGCCCATAGAGGGCTATGGTAAAAAAGGAAATATCCTCAGATGAAATCTGGAAAGAAGCTTTCTGAGAAACTGCTTAGTGTTCTGTTAATTCATCTCAGAGAGTTATATCTGTATTTCATGGATGTCTTTGCTAGCCTTATTTCTGTGGAATCTGAGAACAGATATTTCGGATCCCTTTGAAGACTATAGGGCCACAGGAAATATCCTCCGATAACAAAGAGAAAGAAGCTTTCTGAGAAACTTCGTTGTGATCTGTGAAATCATCTCACAGAGTTACAGCTTCCCCCTCAAGGAGCCTTTCGCTAAGACAGTTCTTGTGGAATTGGCAAAGTGATATTTGGAAGCCCATAGAGGGCTATGGCGAAAAAGGAAATATCCTCAGATGAAATCTGGAAAGAAGCTTTCTGAGAAACTGCTTAGTGTTCTGTTAATTCATCTCACAGAGTTACATCTGTATTTCGTGGACCTCTTTGCAAGCCTTATTTCTGTGGAATCAGAGAACAGATATTTCGGATCCCTTTGAAGACTATAAGGCCAAAGGAAATATCCTCTGATAAAAAAGAGAAAGAAGCTTTGTGAGAAACTTCGTTGTGTTCTGTGAAATCATCTCACAGAGTTACAGCTTTCCCCTCAAGGAGCCTTTCGCTAAGACAGTTCTTCTGGAATTGGCAAAGTGATATTTGGAAGCACATAGAGGGCTATCGTGAAAAAGGAAATATCCTCAGGTGAAATATGGAAAGAAGCTTTCTGAGAAACTGCTTAGTGTTCTGTTAATTCACCTCACAGAGTTACATCTGTATTTCGTGGATCTCTTTGCTAGCCTTATTACTGTAGAATCTGAGAACAGGTATTTCGGATCCCTTTGAAGACTATAGGGCCAAAGGAAATATCCTCTGATAACAAAGAGAAAGAAGCTTTCTGAGAAACTTCTTGGTGTTCTGTGAAATCATGTCACAGAGTTACAGCTTTCCCCTCAAGGAGCCTTTCGCTAAGACAGTTCTTGTGGAATTGGCAAAGTGATATTTGGAAGCCCATAGAGGGCTATGGTGAAAAAGGAAATATCCTCAGATGAAATTTGGAAAGAAGATTTCTGAGAAACTGCTTAGTGTTCTGTTAATTCATCTAACAGAGTTACATCTGTATTTCATGGATGTCTTTGCTAGCCTTATTTTTGTGGAATCTGAGACGGGTATTTCGGGTCCCTTTGAAGACTATAGGGCCAAAGGAAATATCCTTCGATAACAAAGAGAAAGAATCTTTCTGAGAAACCTCGTTGTGTTCTGTGAAATCATCTCTCAGAGTTACAGCTTTCCCCTCACGGAGCCTTTTGCTAAGACAGTTCTTTTGGAATTGACAAAGTGATATTTGGAAGCCCATAGAGGGCTATGGTGAAAAAGGAAATATCCTCAGAGGAAATCTGGAAAGAAGCTTTCTGAGAAACTGCTTAGTGTTCTGTTAATTCATCTCACAGAGTTACATCTGTATTTCGTGGATCTCTTTGCTAGCCTTATTTCTGTGGAATCTGAGAAAATATATTTCGGATCCCTGTGAAGACTATAGGGCCACAGGAAATATCCACCGATAACAAAGAGAAAGAAGCTTTCTGAGAAACTTCGTTGTGTTCTGTGAAATCATCTCACAGAGTTACAGCTTTCCCATCAAGGAGCCTTTCGCTAAGACAGTTCTTGTGGAATTGTCAAAGTGATATTTGGAAGCCCATAGAGGGCTATGGTGAAAAAGGAAATATCCTCAGATGAAATCTGGAAAGAAGATTTCTGAGAAACTGCGTAGTGTTCTGTTAATTCATCTCACAGATTTACATCTGTATTTCATGGATGTCTTTCCTAGCCTCATTTCTGTGGAATCTGAGAACAGATATTTCGGATCCCTTTGAAGACTATAGGGCCAAAGGAAATATCCTCCGATAACAAAGAGAAAGAAGCTTTCTGAAAAACTTCGTTGTGTTCTTTGAAATCATCTCACAGAGATGCAGCTTTCGTCTCAAGGAGCCTTTCGCTAGGACAGTTCTTGTGGAATTGGCCAAGTGATACTTGGAAGCCCATAGAGGGCTATGGCGAAAAAGAAAATATCCTCAGATGAAATCTGGAAAGAAGCTTTCTGAGAAACTGCTTAGTGTTCTGTTAATTCATCTCACAGAGTTACATCTGTATTTCGTGGACCTCTTTGCTAGCCTTATTTCTGTGGAATCTGAGGACAGATATTTCGGATCCCTTTGAAGACTATAAGGCCAAAGGAAATATCCTCTGATAAAAAAGAGAAAGAAGCTTTGTGAGAAACTTCGTTGTGTTCTGGGAAATCATCTCACAAAGTTACAGCTTTCCCCTCAAGGAGCCTTTCGCTAAGACAGTTCTTCTGGAATTGGCAAAGTGATATTTGGAAGCCCATAGAGGGCTATGGTGAAAATGGAAATATCCTCAGATGAAATCTGGAAAGAAGCTTTCTGAGAAACTGCTTAGTGTTCTGTTAATTCACCTCACAGAGTTACATCTGTATTTCGTGGATCTCTTTGCTAGCCTTATTTCTGTGGAATCTGAGAACAGATATTTCGAATCCCTTTGAAGACTGTAGGGCCAAAGGAAATATCTTCCGATAACAAAGAGAAAGAAGCTTTCTGAGAAACTTCTTTGTGTTCTGTGAAATCATCTCACAGAGTTGCAGCTCTCCCCTCAAGGAGCCTTTCGCTAAGACAGTTCATGTGGAATTGGCAAAGTGATATTTGGAAGCCCATAGAGGGCTATGGTAAAAAAGGAAATATCCTCAGATGAAATCTGGAAAGAAGCTTTCTGAGAAACTGCTTAGTGTTCTGTTAATTCATCTCAGAGAGTTATATCTGTATTTCATGGATGTCTTTGCTAGCCTTATTTCTGTGGAATCTGAGAACAGATATTTCGGATCCCTTTGAAGACTATAGGGCCACAGGAAATATCCTCCGATAACAAAGAGAAAGAAGCTTTCTGAGAAACTTCGTTGTGATCTGTGAAATCATCTCACAGAGTTACAGCTTCCCCCTCAAGGAGCCTTTCGCTGAGACAGTTCTTGTGGAATTGGCAAAGTGATATTTGGAAGCCCATAGAGGGCTATGGCGAAAAAGGAAATATCCTCAGATGAAATCTGGAAAGAAGCTTTCTGAGAAACTGCTTAGTGTTCTGTTAATTCATCTCACAGAGTTACATCTGTATTTCGTGGACCTCTTTGCAAGCCTTATTTCTGTGGAATCAGAGAACAGATATTTCGGATCCCTTTGAAGACTATAAGGCCAAAGGAAATATCCTCTGATAAAAAAGAGAAAGAAGCTTTGTGAGAAACTTCGTTGTGTTCTGTGAAATCATCTCACAGAGTTACAGCTTTCCCCTCAAGGAGCCTTTCGCTAAGACAGTTCTTCTGGAATTGGCAAAGTGATATTTGGAAGCACATAGAGGGCTATCGTGAAAAAGGAAATATCCTCAGGTGAAATATGGAAAGAAGCTTTCTGAGAAACTGCTTAGTGTTCTGTTAATTCACCTCACAGAGTTACATCTGTATTTCGTGGATCTCTTTGCTAGCCTTATTACTGTAGAATCTGAGAACAGGTATTTCGGATCCCTTTGAAGACTATAGGGCCAAAGGAAATATCCTCTGATAACAAAGAGAAAGAAGCTTTCTGAGAAACTTCTTGGTGTTCTGTGAAATCATGTCACAGAGTTACAGCTTTCCCCTCAAGGAGCCTTTCGCTAAGACAGTTCTTGTGGAATTGGCAAAGTGATATTTGGAAGCCCATAGAGGGCTATGGTGAAAAAGGAAATATCCTCAGATGAAATTTGGAAAGAAGATTTCTGAGAAACTGCTTAGTGATCTGTTAATTCATCTCACAGAGTTACCCTGTATTTCATGGATGTCTTTGCTAGCCTCATTTCTGTGGAATCTGAGAACAGATATTTCGGGTCCCTTTGAAGGCTATAGGGCCAAAGGAAATATCCTTCGATAACAAAGAGAAAGAATCTTTCTGAGAAACCTCGTTGTGTTCTGTGAAATCATCTCTCAGAGTTACAGCTTTCCCCTCACGGAGCCTTTTGCTAAGACATTTCTTTTGGAATTGACAAAGTGATATTTGGAAGCCCATAGAGGGCTATGGTGAAAATGGAAATATCCTCAGATGAAATCTGGAAAGAAGCTTTCTGAGAAACTGCTTAGTGTTCTGTTAATTCACCTCACAGGGTTACATCTGTATTTCGTGGATCTCTTTGCTAGCCTTATTTCTGTGGAATCTGAGAACAGATATTTCGGATCCCTTTGAAGACTGTAGGGCCAAAGGAAATATCTTCCGATAACAAAGAGAAAGAAGCTTTCTGAGAAACTTCTTTGTGTTCTGTGAAATCATCTCACAGAGTTGCAGCTCTCCCCTCAAGGAGCCTTTCGCTAAGACAGTTCATGTGGAATTGGCAAAGTGATATTTGGAAGCCCATAGAGGGCTATGGTGAAAAAGGAAATATCCTCAGATGAAATCTGGAAAGAAGCTTTCTGAGAAACTGCTTAGTGTTCTGTTAATTCATCTCACAGAGTTATATCTGTATCTCATGGATGTCTTTGCTAGCCTTATTTCTGTGGAATCTGAGAAAAGATATTTCGGATCCCTGTGAAGACTATAGGGCCACAGGAAATATCCTCCGATAACAAAGAGAAAGAAGCTTTCTGAGAATCTTCGTTGTGTTCTGTGAAATCATCTCACAGATTTACAGCTTTCCCATTAAGGAGCCTTTCGCTAAGACAGTTCTTGTGGAATTGTCAAAGTGATATTTGGAAGCCCATAGAGGGCTATGGTGAAAAAGGAAATATCCTCAGATGAAATCTGGAAAGAAGCTTTCTGAGAAACTGCGTAGTGTTCTGTTAATTCATCTCACAGAGTTACATCTGTATTTCATGGATGTCTTTGCTAGCCTCATTTCTGTGGAATCTGAGAACAGATATTTCGGATCCCTTTGAAGACTATAGGGCCAAAGGAAATATCCTCCGATAACAAAGAGAAAGAAGCTTTCTGAAAAACTTCGTTGTGTTCTTTGAAATCATCTCACAGAGATGCAGCTTTCGTCTCAAGGAGCCTTTCGCTAGGACAGTTCTTGTGGAATTGGAAAAGTGATACTTGGAAGCCCATAGAGGGCTATGGTGAAAAAGGAAATATCCTCAGATGAAATCTGGAAAGAAGCTTTCTGAGAAACTGCTTAGTGTTCTGTTAATTCATCTCAGAGAGTTATATCTGTATTTCATGGATGTCTTTGCTAGCCTTATTTCTGTGGAATCTGAGAACAGATATTTCGGATCCCTTTGAAGACTATAGGGCCACAGGAAATATCCTCCGATAACAAAGAGAAAGAAGCTTTCTGAGAAACTTCGTTGTGATCTGTGAAATCATCTCACAGAGTTACAGCTTCCCCCTCAAGGAGCCTTTCGCTAAGACAGTTCTTGTGGAATTGGCAAAGTGATATTTGGAAGCCCATAGAGGGCTATGGCGAAAAAGGAAATATCCTCAGATGAAATCTGGAAAGAAGCTTTCTGAGAAACTGCTTAGTGTTCTGTTAATTCATCTCACAGAGTTACATCTGTATTTCGTGGACCTCTTTGCAAGCCTTATTTCTGTGGAATCTGAGAACAGATATTTCGGATCCCTTTGAAGACTATAAGGCCAAAGGAAATATCCTCTGATAAAAAAGAGAAAGAAGCTTTGTGAGAAACTTCGTTGTGTTCTGTGAAATCATCTCACAGAGTTACAGCTTTCCCCTCAAGGAGCCTTTCGCTAAGACAGTTCTTGTGGAATTGGCAATGTGATATTTGGAAGCACATAGAGGGCTATCGTGAAAAAGGAAATATCCTCAGGTGAAATATGGAAAGAAGCTTTCTGAGAAACTGCTTAGTGTTCTGTTAATTCACCTCACAGAGTTACATCTGTATTTCGTGGATCTCTTTGCTAGCCTTATTTCTGTAGAATCTGAGAACAGGTATTTCGGATCCCTTTGAAGACTATAGGGCCAAAGGAAATATCCTCTGATAACAAAGAGAAAGAAGCTTTCTGAGAAACTTCTTGGTGTTCTGTGAAAACATCTCACAGAGTTACAGCTTTCCCCTCAAGGAGCCTTTCGCTAAGACAGTTCTTGTGGAATTGGCAAAGTGATATTTGGAAGCCCATAGAGGGCTATGGTGAAAAAGGAAATATCCTCAGATGAAATTTGGAAAGAAGATTTCTGAGAAACTGCTTAGTGTTCTGTTAATTCATCTAACAGAGTTACATCTGTATTTCATGGATGTCTTTGCTAGCCTTATTTTTGTGGAATCTGAGAACAGATATTTCGGGTCCCTTTGAAGACTATAGGGCCAAAGGAAATATCCTTCGATAACAAAGAGAAAGAATCTTTCTGAGAAACCTCGTTGTGTTCTGTGAAATCATCTCTCAGAGTTACAGCATTCCCCTCACGGAGCCTTTTGCTAAGACAGTTCTTTTGGAATTGACAAAGTGATATTAGGAAGCCCATAGAGGGCTATGGTGAAAAAGGAAATATCCTCAGAGGAAATCTGGAAAGAAGCTTTCTGAGAAACTGCTTAGTGTTCTGTTAATTCATCTCACAGAGTTACATCTGTATTTCGTGTATCTCTTTGCTAGCCTTATTTCTGTGGAATCTGAGAACAGATATTTCGGATCCCTTTGAAGACTATAGTTCCAAAGGAAATATCTTCCGATAACAAAGAGAAAGAAGCTTTCTTAGAAACTTCTTTGTGTTCTGTGAAATCATCTCACAGAGTTGCAGCTTTCCCCTCAAGGAGCCTTTCGCTAAGACAGTTCTTGTGGAATTGGCAAAGTGATATTTGGAAGCCCTTAGAGTTCTATGGTGAAAAAGGAAATATCCTCAGATGAAATCTGGAAAGAAGCTTTCTGAGAAACTGCTTAGTGTTCTGTTAATTCATCTCACAGAGTTACATCTGTATTTCGTGGATCTCATTGCCAGCCTTATTTCTGTGGAATCTGAGAACAGATATTTCGGATCCCTTTGAAGACTATAAGGCCAAAGTAAATATCCTCTGATAAAAAAGAGAAAGAAGCTTTGTGAGAAACTTCGTTGTGTTCTGTGAAATCATCTCACAGAGTTACAGCTTTCCCCTCAAGGAGCCTTTCGCTAAGACAGTTCTTCTGGAATTGGCAAAGTGATATTTGGAAGCCCATAGAGGGCTATCGTGAAAAAGGAAATATCCTCAGATGAAATCTGGAAAGAAGCTGTCTGAGAAACTGCTTAGTGTTCTGTTAATTCACCTCAAAGAGTTACATCTGTATTTCGTGGATCTCTTTGCTAGCCTTATTTCTGTAGAATCTGAGAACAGGTATTTCGGATCCCTTTGAAGACTATAGGGCCCATGGAAATATCCTCCGATAACAAAGAGAAAGAAGCTTTCTGAGAAACTTCTTGGTGTTCTGTGAAATCATCTCACAGAGTTACAGCTTTCCCCTCAAGGAGCCTTTCGCTAAGACAGTTCTTGTGGAATTGGCAAAGTGATATTTGGAAGCCCATAGAGGGCTATGGTGAAAATGGAAATATCCTCAGATGAAATCTGGAAAGAAGCTTTCTGAGAAACTGCTTAGTGTTCTGTTAATTCACCTCACAGAGTTACATCTGTATTTCGTGGATCTCTTTGCTAGCCTTATTTCTGTGGAATCTGAGAACAGATATTTCGGATCCCTTTGAAGACCATAGGGCGAAAGGAAATATCTTCCGATAACAAAGAGAAAGAAGCTTTCTGAGAAACTTCTTTGTGTTCTCTGAAATCATCTCACAGAGTTACAGCTTTCCCCTCAAGGAGCCTTTCGCTAAGACAGTTCTTGTGGAATTGGCAAAGTGATATTTGGAAGCCCCTAGAGGGCTATGGTAAAAAAGAAAATATCCTCAGAGGAAATCTGGAAAGAAGCTTTCTGAGAAACTGCTTAGTGTTGTGTTAATTCATCTCAGAGCGTTACATCTGTATTTCGTGGATCTCTTTGCTAGCCTTATTTCTGTGGAATCTGAGAACAGATATTTCGGATCCCTTTGAAGACTATAGGGCCAAAGGAAATATCCTCCGATAACAAAGAGAAAGTAGCTTTCTGAGAAACTTCGTTGTGTTCTGTGAAATCATCTCACAGAGTTACAGCTTTCCCCTCACGGAGCCTTTCGCTAAGACAGTTCTTTTGGTATTGGCAAAGTGATATTTGGAAGCCCATAGAGGGCTATGGTGAAAAAGGAAATATCCTCAGATTAAATCTGGAAAGAAGCTTTCTGAGAAACTGCTTAGTGTTCTGTTAATTCATCTCACAGAGTTACATCTGTATTTCGTGGATCTCTTTGCTAGCCTTATTTCTGTTGAATCTGAGAACAGATATTTCGGATCCCTTTGAAGACTATAGGGCCAAAGGAAATATCCTCTGAAAACAAAGAGAAAGAAGCTTTCAGAGAAACTTCTTGGTGTTCTGTGAAATCATCTCACAGAGTTACAGCTTTATCCTCAAGGAGACTTTCGCTAAGACAGTTCTTGTGGAATTGGCAAACTGATATGTGGAAGCCCATAGAGGGCTATGGTGAAAAAGGAAATATCCTCAGATAAAATCTGGAAAGAAGCTTTCTGAGAAACTGCTTAGTGTTCTGTTAATTCATCTCACAGAGTTACATCTGTATTTCGTGGATCTCTTTGCTAGCCTTATTTCTGTGGAATCTGAGAACAGATATTTCGGATCCCTATGAAGACTATAGGGCCAAAGGAAATATCCTCCGATAACAAAGAGAAAGAAGCTTTCTGAGAAACTTCTTTGTGTTCTGTGAAATCATCTCACAGAGTTACAGCTTTCCCCTCAAGAAGCCTTTCGCTAAGACAGTTCTTGTGGAATTGGCAAAGTGATATTTGGAAGCCCTTAGAGGGCTATGGTGAAAAAGGAAATATCCTCAAATGAAATCTGGAAAGAAGCTTTCTGAGAAACTGCTTAGTGTTCTGTTAATTCACCTCACAGAGTTACATCTGTATTTCGTGGATCTCTTTGCTAGCCTTATTTCTGTAGAATCTGAGAACAGTTATTTCGGATCCCTTTGAAGACTATAGGGCCAAAGGAAATATCCTCCGATAACAAAGAGAAAGAAGCTTTCTGAGAAACTTCTTGGTGTTCTGTAAAATCATCTCACAGAGTTACAGCTTTCCCCTCAAGGAGCCTTTCGCTAAGACAGTTCTTGTGGAATTGGCAAAGTGATATTTGGAAGCCCATAGAGGGCTATGGTGAAAAAGGAAATATCCTCAGATGAAATTTGGAAAGAAGATTTCTGAGAAACTGCTTAGTGATCTGTTAATTCATCTCACAGAGTTACCCTGTATTTCATGGATGTCTTTGCTAGCCTCATTTCTGTGGAATCTGAGAACAGATATTTCGGATCCCTTTGAAGACTATAAGGCCAAAGGAAATATCCTCTGATAAAAAAGAGAAAGAAGCTTTGTGAGAAACTTCGTTGTGTTCTGTGAAATCATCTCACAGAGTTACAGCTTTCCCCTCAAGGAGCCTTTCGCTAAGACAGTTCTTGTGGAATTGGCAAAGTGATATTTGGAAGCACATAGAGGGCTATCGTGAAAAAGGAAATATCCTCAGGTGAAATATGGAAAGAAGCTTTCTGAGAAACTGCTTAGTGTTCTGTTAATTCACCTCACAGAGTTACATCTGTATTTCGTGGATCTCTTTGCTAGCCTTATTTCTGTAGAATCTGAGAACAGGTATTTCGGATCCCTTTGAAGACTATAGGGCCAAAGGAAATATCCTCTGATAACAAAGAGAAAGAAGCTTTCAGAGAAACTTCTTGGTGTTCTGTGAAATCATCTCACAGAGTTACAGCTTTCCCCTCAAGGAGCCATTCGCTAAGACAGTTCTTGTGGAATTGGCAAAGTGATATTTGGAAGCCCATAGAGGGCTATGGTGAAAAAGGAAATATCCTCAAATGAAATTTGGAAAGAAGATTTCTGAGAAACTGCTTAGTGTTCTGTTAATTCATCTAACAGAGTTACATCTGTATTTCATGGATGTCTTTGTTAGCCTTATTTTTGTGGAATCTGAGAACAGATATTTCGGGTCCCTTTGAAGACTATAGGGCCAAAGGAAATATCCTTCGATAACAAAGAGAAAGAATCTTTCTGAGAAACCTCGTTGTGTTCTGTGAAATCATCTCTCAGAGTTACAGCATTCCCCTCACGGAGCCTTTTGCTAAGACAGTTCTTTTGGAATTGACAAAGTGATATTAGGAAGCCCATAGAGGGCTATGGTGAAAAAGGAAATATCCTCAGAGGAAATCTGGAAAGAAGCTTTCTGAGAAACTGCTTAGTGTTCTGTTAATTCATCTCACAGAGTTACATCTGTATTTCGTGTATCTCTTTGCTAGCCTTATTTCTGTGGAATCTGAGAACAGATATTTCGGATCCCTTTGAAGACTATAGTTCCAAAGGAAATATCTTCCGATAACAAAGAGAAAGAAGCTTTCTTAGAAACTTCTTTGTGTTCTGTGAAATCATCTCACAGAGTTGCAGCTTTCCCCTCAAGGAGCCTTTCGCTAAGACAGTTCTTGTGGAATTGGCAAAGTGATATTTGGAAGCCCATAGAGTTCTATGGTGAAAAAGGAAATATCCTCAGATGAAATCTGGAAAGAAGCTTTCTGAGAAACTGCGTAGTGTTCTGTTAATTCATCTCACAGAGTTACATCTGTATTTCATGGATGTCTTTGCTAGCCTCATTTCTGTGGAATCTGAGAACAGATATTTCGGTTCCCTTTGAAGACTATAGGGCCAAAGGAAATATCCTCCGATAACAAAGAGAAAGAAGCTTTCTGAAAAACTTCGTTGTGTTCTTTGAAATCATCTCACAGAGATGCAGCTTTCGTCTCAAGGAGCCTTTCGCTAGGACAGTTCTTGTGGAATTGGCCAAGTGATACTTGGAAGCCCATAGAGGGCTATGGTGAAAAAGGAAATATCCTCAGATGAAATCTGGAAAGAAGCTTTCTGAGAAACTGCTTAGTGTTCTGTTAATTCATCTCAGAGAGTTATATCTGTATTTCATGGATGTCTTTGCTAGCCTTATTTCTGTGGAATCTGAGAACAGATATTTCGGATCCCTTTGAAGACTATAGGGCCACAGGAAATATCCTCCGATAACAAAGAGAAAGAAGCTTTCTGAGAAACTTCGTTGTGATCTGTGAAATCATCTCACAGAGTTACAGCTTCCCCCTCAAGGAGCCTTTCGCTAAGACAGTTCTTGTGGAATTGGCAAAGTGATATTTGGAAGCCCATAGAGGGCTATGGCGAAAAAGGAAATATCCTCAGATGAAATCTGGAAAGAAGCTTTCTGAGAAACTGCTTAGTGTTCTGTTAATTCATCTCACAGAGTTACATCTGTATTTCGTGGACCTCTTTGCAAGCCTTATTTCTGTGGAATCTGAGAACAGATATTTCGGATCCCTTTGAAGACTATAAGGCCAAAGGAAATATCCTCTGATAAAAAAGAGAAAGAAGCTTTGTGAGAAACTTCGTTGTGTTCTGTGAAATCATCTCACAGAGTTACAGCTTTCCCCTCAAGGAGCCTTTCGCTAAGACAGTTCTTGTGGAATTGGCAAAGTGATATTTGGAAGCACATAGAGGGCTATCGTGAAAAAGGAAATATCCTCAGGTGAAATATGGAAAGAAGCTTTCTGAGAAACTGCTTAGTGTTCTGTTAATTCACCTCACAGAGTTACATCTGTATTTCGTGGATCTCTTTGCTAGCCTTATTTCTGTAGAATCTGAGAACAGGTATTTCGGATCCCTTTGAAGACTATAGGGCCAAAGGAAATATCCTCTGATAACAAAGAGAAAGAAGCTTTCAGAGAAACTTCTTGGTGTTCTGTGAAATCATCTCACAGAGTTACAGCTTTCCCCTCAAGGAGCCTTTCGCTAAGACAGTTCTTGTGGAATTGGCAAAGTGATATTTGGAAGCCCATAGAGGGCTATGGTGAAAAAGGAAATATCCTCAGATGAAATTTGGAAAGAAGATTTCTGAGAAACTGCTTAGCGTTCTGTTAATTCATCTAACAGAGTTACATCTGTATTTCATGGATGTCTTTGTTAGCCTTATTTTTGTGGAATCTGAGAACAGATATTTCGGGTCCCTTTGAAGACTATAGGGCCAAAGGAAATATCCTTCGATAACAAAGAGAAAGAATCTTTCTGAGAAACCTCGTTGTGTTCTGTGAAATCATCTCTCAGAGTTACAGCATTCCCCTCACGGAGCCTTTTGCTAAGACAGTTCTTTTGGAATTGACAAAGTGATATTAGGAAGCCCATAGAGGGCTATGGTGAAAAAGGAAATATCCTCAGAGGAAATCTGGAAAGAAGCTTTCTGAGAAACTGCTTAGTGTTCTGTTAATTCATCTCACAGAGTTACATCTGTATTTCGTGTATCTCTTTGCTAGCCTTATTTCTGTGGAATCTGAGAACAGATATTTCGGATCCCTTTGAAGACTATAGTTCCAAAGGAAATATCTTCCGATAACAAAGAGAAAGAAGCTTTCTTAGAAACTTCTTTGTGTTCTGTGAAATCATCTCACAGAGTTGCAGCTTTCCCCTCAAGGAGCCTTTCGCTAAGACAGTTCTTGTGGAATTGGCAAAGTGATATTTGGAAGCCCATAGAGTTCTATGGTGAAAAAGGAAATATCCTCAGATGAAATCTGGAAAGAAGCTTTCTGAGAAACTGCTTAGTGTTCTGTTAATTCACCTCACAGAGTTACATCTGTATTTCGTGGATCTCTTTGCTAGCCTTATTTCTGTGGAATCTGAGAACAGATATTTCGGATCCCTTTGAAGACTATAGGGCGAAAGGAAATATCTTCCGATAACAAAGAGAAAGAAGCTTTCTGAGAAACTTCTTTGTGTTCTCGGAAATCATCTCACAGAGTTACAGCTTTCCCCTCAAGGAGCCTTTCGCTAAGACAGTTCTTGTGGAATTGGCAAAGTGATATTTGGAAGCCCCTAGAGGGCTATGGTAAAAAAGGAAATATCCTCAGAGGAAATCTGGAAAGAAGCTTTCTGAGAAACTGCTTAGTGTTGTGTTAATTCATCTCAGAGCGTTACATCTGTATTTCGTGGATCTCTTTGCTAGCCTTATTTCTGTGGAATCTGAGAACAGATATTTCGGATCCCTTTGAAGACTATAGGGCCAAAGGAAATATCCTCCGATAACAAAGAGAAAGTAGCTTTCTGAGAAACTTCGTTATGTTCTGTGAAATCATCTCACAGAGTTACAGCTTTCCCCTCACGGAGCCTTCGCTAAGACAGTTCTTTTGGTATTGGCAAAGTGATATTTGGAAGCCCATAGAGGGCTATGGTGAAAAAGGAAATATCCTCAGATTAAATCTGGAAAGAAGCTTTCTGAGAAACTGCTTAGTGTTCTGTTAATTCATCTCACAGAGTTACATCTGTATTTCGTGGATCTCTTTGCTAGCCTTATTTCTGTTGAATCTGAGAACAGATATTTCGGATCCCTTTGAAGACTATAGGGCCAAAGGAAATATCCTCTGAAAACAAAGAGAAAGAAGCTTTCAGAGAAACTTCTTGGTGTTCTGTGAAATCATCTCACAGAGTTACAGCTTTATCCTCAAGGAGACTTTCGCTAAGACAGTTCTTGTGGAATTGGCAAACTGATATCTGGAAGCCCATAGAGGGCTATGGTGAAAAAGGAAATATCCTCAGATAAAATCTGGAAAGAAGCTTTCTGAGAAACTGCTTAGTGTTCTGTTAATTCATCTCACAGAGTTACATCCTTATTTCGTGGATCTCTTTGCTAGCCTTATTTCTGTGGAATCTGAGAACAGATATTTCGGATCCCTTTGAAGACTATAGGGCCAAAGAAATATCCTCTGATAACAAAGAGAAAGAAGCTTTCTGAGAAACTTCGTTGTGTTCTGTGAAATCATCTCACAGAGTTGCAGCTTTCCCCTCAAGGAGCCTTTCGCTAAGACAGTTCTTGTGGAATTGGCAAAGTGATATCTGGAAGCCCATAGAGGGCTATGGTGAAAAAGGAAATATCCTCAGATGAAATCTGGAAAGAAGCTTTCTGAGAAACTGCTTAGTGTTCTGTTTCTTCGTCTCACAGAGTTACATCTGTATTTCGTGGATCTCTTTGCTAGCCTTATTTCTGTGGAATCTGAGAACAGATATTTCGGATCCCTTTGAAGACTATAGGGTCAAAGGAAATATCCTCCGACAACAAAGAGAAAGAAGCTTTCTGAGAAACATCGTTGTGTTCTTTGAAATCATCTCACAGAGTTACAGCTTTCCCCTCAAGGAGCCTTTCACTAAGACAGTTCTTGTGGAATTGGCAAAGTGATATTTGGAAGCCCATAGAGGGCTATGGTGAAAAAGGAAATATCCTCAGATGAAATCTGGAAAGAAGCTTTCTGAGAAACTGCTTAGTGTTCTGTTAATTTATCTCACAAAGTTACATGTGTATTTCATGGATCTCTTTGCTAGCCTTATTTCTGTGGAATCTGAGAACAGATATTTCGGATCCCTTTGAAGACTATAGGGCCAAAGGAAATATCCTCCGATAAAAAAGAGAAAGAAGCTTTCTGAGAAACTTCGTTTAGTTCTGTGAAATCATCTCACAGAGTTGCAGCTTTCCCCTCAAGGAGCCTTTTGCTAAGACAGTTCTTGTTGAATTGGCAAAGTGATATTTGAAGCCCATAGAGGGCTATGGTGAAAAAGGAAATATCCTCAGATGAAATCTGGAAAGAAGCTTTCTGAGAAACTGCTTAGTGTTCTGTTAATTCATCTCACAGAGTTACATGTGTATTTCATGGATGTCTTTGCTAGCCTTATTTCTGTGGAATCTGAGAACAGATATTTCGGAACCCTTTGAAGACTATAGGGCCACAGGAAATATCCTCCGATAACAAAGAGAAAGAAGCTTTCTGAGAAACTTCGTTGTGTTCTGTGAAATCATCTCACAGAGTTACAGCTTTCCCCTCAAGGAGCCTTTCGCTAAGACAGTTTATGTGGAATTGGCAAAGTGATATTTGGAAGCCCATAGAGCGCTATGGTGAAAAAGGAAATATCCTCAGAGGAAATCTGGAAAGAAGCTTTCTGAGAGACTGCTTAGTGTTCTTTTAATTCATCTCACAGAGTTACATCTGTATTTCGTGGATCTCTTTGCTAGCCTTATTTCTGTTGAATCTGAGAACAGATATTTTGGATCCCTGTGAAGACTATAGGGCCAAAGGAAATATCTTCCGAAAACAAAGAGAAAGAAGCTTTCTGAGAAACTTCTTGGTGTTCTGTGAAATCATCTCACAGAGTTACAGCTTTCCCCTCAAGGAGTCTTTCGCTAAGAAAGTTCTTGTGGAATTGGCAAAGTGATATTTGGAAGCCCATAGAGGGCTATGGTGAAAAAGGAAATATCCTCAAATGAAATCTGGAAAGAAGCTTTCTGAGAAACTGCATAGTGTTCTGTTAATTCATCTCACAGGGTTACATCTGTATTTCGTGGATCTCTTTGCTAGCCTTATTTCTGTGGAATCTGAGAACAGTTATTTCGGATCCCTTTGAAGACTATAGGGCCAAAGGAAATATCCTCCGATAACAAAGAGAAAGAAGCTTTCTGAGAAACTTCGTTGTGTTCTGTGAAATCATCTCACAGAGTTACATCTTTCCCCTCACGGAGCCTTTCGCTAAGACAGTTCTTTTGGAATTGGCAAAGTGATATTTGGAAGCCCATAGAGGGCTATGGTGAAAAAGGAAATATCCTCAGATGAAATCTGGAAAGAAGCTTTCTGAGAAACTGCTTAGTGTTCTGTTAATTCATCTCACAGAGTTACATCTGTATTTCGTGGATGTCTTTGCTAGCGTTATTTCTGTGGAATCTGAGAACAGATATTTCGGATCCCTTTGAAGACTATAGGGTCAAAGGAAATATCCTCCGACAACAAAGAGAAAGAAGCTTTCTGAGAAACATCGTTGTGTTCTTTGAAATCATCTCACAGAGTTACAGCTTTCCCCTCAAGGAGCCTTTCACTAAGACAGTTCTTGTGGAATTGGCAAAGTGATATTTGGAAGCCCATAGAGGGCTATGGTGAAAAAGGAAATATCCTCAGATGAAATCTGGAAAGAAGCTTTCTGAGAAACTGCTTAGTGTTCTGTTAATTTATCTCACAAAGTTACATGTGTATTTCATGGATCTCTTTGCTAGCCTTATTTCTGTGGAATCTGAGAACAGATATTTCGGATCCCTTTGAAGACTATAGGGCCAAAGGAAATATCCTCCGATAAAAAAGAGAAAGAAGCTTTCTGAGAAACTTCGTTTAGTTCTGTGAAATCATCTCACAGAGTTGCAGCTTTCCCCTCAAGGAGCCTTTTGCTAAGACAGTTCTTGTTGAATTGGCAAAGTGATATTTGAAGCCCATAGAGGGCTATGGTGAAAAAGGAAATATCCTCAGATGAAATCTGGAAAGAAGCTTTCTGAGAAACTGCTTAGTGTTCTGTTAATTCATCTCACAGAGTTACATGTGTATTTCATGGATGTCTTTGCTAGCCTTATTTCTGTGGAATCTGAGAACAGATATTTCGGAACCCTTTGAAGACTATAGGGCCACAGGAAATATCCTCCGATAACAAAGAGAAAGAAGCTTTCTGAGAAACTTCGTTGTGTTCTGTGAAATCATCTCACAGAGTTACAGCTTTCCCCTCAAGGAGCCTTTCGCTAAGACAGTTTATGTGGAATTGGCAAAGTGATATTTGGAAGCCCATAGAGCGCTATGGTGAAAAAGGAAATATCCTCAGAGGAAATCTGGAAAGAAGCTTTCTGAGAGACTGCTTAGTGTTCTTTTAATTCATCTCACAGAGTTACATCTGTATTTCGTGGATCTCTTTGCTAGCCTTATTTCTGTTGAATCTGAGAACAGATATTTCGGATCCCTGTGAAGACTATAGGGCCAAAGGAAATATCTTCCGAAAACAAAGAGAAAGAAGCTTTCTGAGAAACTTCTTGGTGTTCTGTGAAATCATCTCACAGAGTTACAGCTTTCCCCTCAAGGAGTCTTTCGCTAAGAAAGTTCTTGTGGAATTGGCAAAGTGATATTTGGAAGCCCATAGAGGGCTATGGTGAAAAAGGAAATATCCTCAAATGAAATCTGGAAAGAAGCTTTCTGAGAAACTGCATAGTGTTCTGTTAATTCATCTCACAGGGTTACATCTGTATTTCGTGGATCTCTTTGCTAGCCTTATTTCTGTGGAATCTGAGAACAGTTATTTCGGATCCCTTTGAAGACTATAGGACCAAAGGAAATATCCTCCGATAACAAAGAGAAAGAAGCTTTCTGAGAAACTTCGTTGTGTTCTGTGAAATCATCTCACAGAGTTACATCTTTCCCCTCACGGAGCCTTTCGCTAAGACAGTTCTTTTGGAATTGGCAAAGTGATATTTGGAAGCACATAGAGGGCTATGGTGAAAAAGGAAATATCCTCAGATGAAATCTGGAAAGAAGCTTTCTGAGAAACTGCTTAGTGTTCTGTTAATTCATCTCACAGAGTTACATCTGTATTTCGTGGATGTCTTTGCTAGCCTTATTTCTGTGGAATCTGAGAACAGATATTTCGGAACCCTTTGAAGACTATAGGGCCACAGGAAATATCCACCAATAACAAAGAGAAAGAAGCTTTCTGAGAAACTTCGTTGTGTTCTGTGAAATCATCTCACAGAGTTACAGCTTTCCCCTCAAGGAGCCTTTCGCTAAGACAGTTCTTTTGGAATTGGCAAAGTGATATTTGGAAGCCCATAGAGGGCTATGGTGAAAAAGGAAATATCCTCAGAGGAAATCTGGAAAGAAGCTTTCTGAGAAACTGCTTAGTGTTCTGTTAATTCATCTCAGAGAGTTACATCTGTATTTCGTGGATCTCTTTGCTAGCCTTATTTCTGTGGAATCTGAGAACAGATATTTCGGATCCCTTTGAAGACTATAGGGCCAAAGGAAATATCCTCCGATAACAAAGAGAAAGAAGCTTTCTGAGAAACTTCGTTGTGTTCTGTGAAATCATCTCACAGAGTTACAGCTTTCCCCTCACGGAGCCTTTCGCTAAGACAGTTCTTTTGGTATTGGCAAAGTGATATTTGGAAGCCCATAGAGGGCTATGGTGAAAAAGGAAATATCCTCAGATTAAATCTGGAAAGAAGCTTTCTGAGAAACTGCTTAGTGTTCTGTTAATTCATCTCACAGAGTTACATCTGTATTTCGTGGATCTCTTTGCTAGCCTTATTTCTGTTGAATCTGAGAACAGATATTTCGGATCCCTTTGAAGACTATAGGGCCAAAGGAAATATCCTCTAAAACAAAGAGAAAGAAGCTTTCAGAGAAACTTCTTGGTGTTCTGTGAAATCATCTCACAGAGTTACAGCTTTCCCCTCACCGAGCCTTTCGCTAAGACAGTTCTTTTGGAATTAGCAAAGTGATATTTGGAAGCCCATATCGGGCTATGGTGAAAAAGGAAATATCCTCAGAGGAAATCTGGAAAGAAGCTTTCTGAGAAACTGCGTAGTGTTCTGTTAATTCATCTCACAGAGTTACATCCTTATTTCGTGGATCTCTTTGCTAGCCTTATTTCTGTGGAATCTGAGAACAGATATTTCGGATCCCTTTGAAGACTATAGGGCCAAAGGAAATATCCTCCGAAAACAAAGAGAAAGAAGCTTTCTGAGAAACTTCTTTGTGTTCTGAGAAATCATCTCACAGAGTTACAGCTTTCCCCTCAGGAAGCCTTTCGCTAAGACAGTTCTTGTGGAATTGGCAAAGAGATATTTGGAAGCCCATAGAGGGCTATGGTGAAAAAGGAAATATCCTCAGATGAAATCTGGAAAGAAGCTTTCTGAGAAACTGCTTAGTGTTCTGTTAATTCATCTCACAGAGTTACATCCTTATTTCGTGGATCTCTTTGCTAGCCTTATTTCTGTGGAATCTGAGAACAGATATTTCGGATCCCTTTGAAGACTATAGGGCCAAAGGAAATATCCTCCGAAAACAAAGAGAAAGAAGCTTTCTGAGAAACTTCTTGGTGTTCTGTGAAATCATCCCACAGAGTTACAGCTTCCCCTAAAGGAGTCTTTCGCTAAGACAGTTCTTGTGGATTTGGCAAATTGATATCTGGAAGCCCCTAGAGGGCTATGGTGAAAAAGGAAATATCCTCAGATGAAATCTGGAAAGAAGCTTTCTGAGAAACTGCTTAGTGTTCTGTTAACTCATCTCATAGAGTTACATCTGTTTTTCCTGGATCTCTTTGCTAGCCTTATTTCTGTGGAATCTGAGAACAGATATTTCGGATCCCTTTGAAGACTATAGGGCCAAAGAAATATCCTCTGATAACAAAGAGAAAGAAGCTTTCTGAGAAACTTCGTTGTGTTCTGTGAAATCATCTCACAGAGTTGCAGCTTTCCCCTCAAGGAGCCTTTCGCTAAGACAGTTCTTGTGGAATTGGCAAAGTGATATCTGGAAGCCCATAGAGGGCTATGGTGAAAAAGGAAATATCCTCAGATGAAATCTGGAAAGAAGCTTTCTGAGAAACTGCTTAGTGTTCTGTTTCTTCGTCTCACAGAGTTACATCTGTATTTCGTGGATCTCTTTGCTAGCCTTATTTCTGTGGAATCTGAGAACAGATATTTCGGATCCCTTTGAAGACTATAGGGTCAAAGGAAATATCCTACGACAACAAAGAGAAAGAAGCTTTCTGAGAAACATCGTTGTGTTCTTTGAAATCATCTCACAGAGTTACAGCTTTCCCCTCAAGGAGCCTTTCACTAAGACAGTTCTTGTGGAATTGGCAAAGTGATATTTGGAAGCCCATAGAGGGCTATGGTGAAAAAGGAAATATCCTCAGATGAAATCTGGAAAGAAGCTTTCTGAGAAACTGCTTAGTGTTCTGTTAATTTATCTCACAAAGTTACATGTGTATTTCATGGATCTCTTTGCTAGCCTTATTTCTGTGGAATCTGAGAACAGATATTTCGGATCCCTTTGAAGACTATAGGGCCAAAGGAAATATCCTCCGATAAAAAAGAGAAAGAAGCTTTCTGAGAAACTTCGTTTAGTTCTGTGAAATCATCTCACAGAGTTGCAGCTTTCCCCTCAAGGAGCCTTTTGCTAAGACAGTTCTTGTTGAATTGGCAAAGTGATATTTGAAGCCCATAGAGGGCTATGGTGAAAAAGGAAATATCCTCAGATGAAATCTGGAAAGAAGCTTTCTGAGAAACTGCTTAGTGTTCTGTTAATTCATCTCACAGAGTTACATGTGTATTTCATGGATGTCTTTGCTAGCCTTATTTCTGTGGAATCTGAGAACAGATATTTCGGAACCCTTTGAAGACTATAGGGCCACAGGAAATATCCTCCGATAACAAAGAGAAAGAAGCTTTCTGAGAAACTTCGTTGTGTTCTGTGAAATCATCTCACAGAGTTACAGCTTTCCCCTCAAGGAGCCTTTCGCTAAGACAGTTTATGTGGAATTGGCAAAGTGATATTTGGAAGCCCATAGAGCGCTATGGTGAAAAAGGAAATATCCTCAGAGGAAATCTGGAAAGAAGCTTTCTGAGAGACTGCTTAGTGTTCTTTTAATTCATCTCACAGAGTTACATCTGTATTTCGTGGATCTCTTTGCTAGCCTTATTTCTGTCGAATCTGAGAACAGATATTTCGGATCCCTGTGAAGACTATAGGGCCAAAGGAAATATCTTCCGAAAACAAAGAGAAAGAAGCTTTCTGAGAAACTTCTTGGTGTTCTGTGAAATCATCTCACAGAGTTACAGCTTTCCCCTCAAGGAGTCTTTCGCTAAGAAAGTTCTTGTGGAATTGGCAAAGTGATATTTGGAAGCCCATAGAGGGCTATGGTGAAAAAGGAAATATCCTCAAATGAAATCTGGAAAGAAGCTTTCTGAGAAACTGCATAGTGTTCTGTTAATTCATCTCACAGGGTTACATCTGTATTTCGTGGATCTCTTTGCTAGCCTTATTTCTGTGGAATCTGAGAACAGTTATTTCGGATCCCTTTGAAGACTATAGGGCCAAAGGAAATATCCTCCGATAACAAAGAGAAAGAAGCTTTCTGAGAAACTTCGTTGTGTTCTGTGAAATCATCTCACAGAGTTACAGCTTTCCCCTCAAGGAGCCTTTCGCTAAGACAGTTCTTGTGGAATTGGCAAAGTGATATTTGGAAGCCCATAGAGGGCTATGGTGAAAAAGGAAATATCCTCAGAGGAAATCTGGAAAGAAGCTTTCTGAGAAACTGCTTAGTGTTCTGTTAATTCATCTCAGAGAGTTACATCTGTATTTCGTGGATCTCTTTGCTAGCCTTATTTCTGTGGAATCTGAGAACAGATATTTCGGATCCCTTTGAAGACTATAGGGCCAAAGGAAATATCCTCCGATAACAAAGAGAAAGAAGCTTTCTGAGAAACTTCGTTGTGTTCTGTGAAATCATCTCACAGAGTTACAGCTTTCCCCTCACGGAGCCTTTCGCTAAGACAGTACTTTTGGTATTGGCAAAGTGATATTTGGAAGCCCATAGAGGGCTATGGTGAAAAAGGAAATATCCTCAGATTAAATCTGGAAAGAAGCTTTCTGAGAAACTGCTTAGTGTTCTGTTAATTAATCTCACAGAGTTACATCTGTATTTCGTGGATCTCTTTGCTAGCCTTATTTCTGTTGAATCTGAGAACAGATATTTCGGATCCCTTTGAAGACTATAGGGCCAAAGGAAATATCCTCTAAAACAAAGAGAAAGAAGCTTTCAGAGAAACTTCTTGGTGTTCTGTGAAATCATCTCACAGAGTTACAGCTTTCCCCTCACCGAGCCTTTCGCTAAGACAGTTCTTTTGGAATTAGCAAAGTGATATTTGGAAGCCCATATCGGGCTATGGTGAAAAAGGAAATATCCTCAGAGGAAATCTGGAAAGAAGCTTTCTGAGAAACTGCGTAGTGTTCTGTTAATTCATCTCACAGAGTTACATCCTTATTTCGTGGATCTCTTTGCTAGCCTTATTTCTGTGGAATCTGAGAACAGATATTTCGGATCCCTTTGAAGACTATAGGGCCAAAGGAAATATCCTCCGAAAACAAAGAGAAAGAAGCTTTCTGAGAAACTTCTTTGTGTTCTGAGAAATCATCTCACAGAGTTACAGCTTTCCCCTCAGGAAGCCTTTCGCTAAGACAGTTCTTGTGGAATTGGCAAAGAGATATTTGGAAGCCCATAGAGGGCTATGGTGAAAAAGGAAATATCCTCAGATGAAATCTGGAAAGAAGCTTTCTGAGAAACTGCTTAGTGTTCTGTTAATTCATCTCACAGAGTTACATCTGTATTTCGTGGATCTCTTTGCTAGCCTTATTTCTGTGGAATCTGAGAAAAGATATTTCGGATCCCTTTGAAGACTATAGGGCCAAAGGAAATATCCTCCGATAACAAAGAGAAAGAAGCTTTCTGAGAAACTTCGTTGTGTTCTGTGAAATCATATCACAGAGTTACAGCTTTCCCCTCACGGAGCCTTTCGCTAAGACAGTTCTTTTGGAATTGGCAAAGTGATATTTGGAAGCCCATAGAGGGTTATGGTGAAAAAGGAAATATCCTCAGATTAAATCTGGAAAGAAGCTTTCTGAGAAACTGCTTAGTGTTCTGTTAATTCATCTCACAGCGTTACATCTGTATTTCGTGGATCTCTTTGCTAGCCTTATTTCTGTGGAATGTGAGAACAGATATTTCGGATCCCTTTGAAGACTATAGGGCCAAAGGAAATATCCTCCGATAACAAAGAGAAAGAAGCTTTCTGAGAAACTTGGTTGTGTTCTGTGAAATCAACTAACAGAGTTGCAGCTTTCTCCTCAAGGAGCCTTTCGCTAAGACAGTTCTTGTGGAATTGGCAAAGTGATATTTGGAAGCCCATAGAGGGTATGGTGAAAAAGGAAATATCCTCAGATGAAATCTGGAAAGAAGCTTTCTGAGAAACTGCTTAGTGTTCTGTTAATTCATCTCAGAGAGTTACATCTGTATTTCGTGGATCTCTTTGCTAGCCTTATTTCTGTGGAATCTGAGAACAGATATTTCGGATCCCTTTGAAGACTATAGGGCCATAGGAAATATCCTCCGATAACAAAAAAAGAAGCTTTCTGAGAAACTTCGTTGTGTTCTGTGAAATCATCTCACAGAGTTACAGCTTTCCCCTCACGGAGCCTTTCGCTAAGACAGTTCTTTTGGAATTAGCAAAGTGATATTTGGAAGCCCATAGAGGGCTATGGTGAAAAAGGAAATATCCTCAGAGGAAATCTGGAAAGAAGCTTTCTGAGAAACTGCGTAGTGTTCTGTTAATTCATCTCAGAGTTACATCTGTATTTCGTGGATCTCTTTGCTACCCTTATTTTGTGGAATGTGAGAACAGATATTTCGGATCCCTTTGAAGACTATAGGGCCAAAGGAAATAACCTCTGATAACAAAGAGATGGAAGCTTTCTGAGAAACTTGGTTGTGTTCTGTGAAATCATCTCACAGAGTTGCAGCTTTCCCCTCAAGGAGCCTTTCGCTAAGACAGTTCTTGTGGAATTGGCAAAGTGATATTTGGAAGCCCATATCGGGCTAGGGTGAAAAAGGAAATATCCTCAGATGAAATCTGGAAAGAAGCTTTCTGAGAAACTGCTTAGTGTTCTATTAATTCACCTCACAGAGTTACATCTGTATTTCGTGGGTCTCTTTGCTAGCCTTATTTCTGTAGAATCTGAGAACAGATATTTCGGATCCCTTTGAAGACTATAGGGCCAAAGGAAATATCCTCCGATAACAAAGAGAAAGAAGCTTTCTGAGAAACTTCGTTGTGTTCTGTGAAATCATCTCACAGAGTTACAGCTTTCCCCTCAAGGAGCCTTTCGCTAAGACAGTTCATGTGAAATTGGCAAAGTGATATTTGGAAGCCCATAGAGGGCTATGGTGAAAAAGGAAATATCCACTTATGAAATCTGGAAAGAAGCTTTCTGAGAAACTGCTTAGTGTTCTGTTAATTCATCTCACAGAGTTACATCTGTATTTCGTGGATGTCTTTGCTACCCTTATTTCTGTGGAATCTGAGAACAGATATTTCGGATCCCTTTGAAGACTATAGGACCAAAGGAAATATCCTCCGATAACAAAGAGAAAGAAGCTTTCTGAGAAACTTCTTTGTGTTCTGTGAAATCATCTCACAGAGTTACAGCTTTCCCTTCACGGAGCCTTTCGCTAAGACACTTCTTTTGGAATCGGCAAAGTGATATTTGGAAGCCCATAGAGGGCTATGGTGAAAAAGGAAATATCCTCAGAGGAAATCTGGAAAGAAGCTTTCTGAGAAACTGCTTAGTGTTCTGTTAATTCATCTCACAGAGTTACATCTGTATTTCGTGGATCCCTTTGCTAGCCTTATTTCTGTGGAATCTGATAACAGATATTTCGGATCCCTTTGAAGACTATAGGGCCAAAGGAAATATCCTCCGATAACAAAGAGAAAGAAGCTTTCTGAGAAACTTCGTTGTGTTCTGTGAAATCATCTCACAAAGTTACAGCTTTCCCCTCAAGGAGCCTTTCGCTAAGACAGTTCTTGTGGAATTGGCAAAGTGATATTTGGAAGCCCATAGAGGGTATGGTGAAAAAGGAAATATCCTCAGATGAAATCTGGAAAGAAGCTTTCTGAGAAACTGCTTAGTGTTCTGTTAATTCATCTCAGAGAGTTACATCTGTATTTCGTGGATCTCTTTGCTAGCCTTATTTCTGTGGAATCTGAGAACAGATATTTCGGATCCCTTTGAAGACTATAGGGCCATAGGAAATATCCTCCGATAACAAAAAAAGAAGCTTTCTGAGAAACTTCGTTGTGTTCTGTGAAATCATCTCACAGAGTTACAGCTTTCCCCTCACGGAGCCTTTCGCTAAGACAGTTCTTTTGGAATTAGCAAAGTGATATTTGGAAGCCCATAGAGGGCTATGGTGAAAAAGGAAATATCCTCAGAGGAAATCTGGAAAGAAGCTTTCTGAGAAACTGCGTAGTGTTCTGTTAATTCATCTCAGAGTTACATCTGTATTTCGTGGATCTCTTTGCTACCCTTATTTTGTGGAATGTGAGAACAGATATTTCGGATCCCTTTGAAGACTATAGGGCCAAAGGAAATAACCTCTGATAACAAAGAGATGGAAGCTTTCTGAGAAACTTGGTTGTGTTCTGTGAAATCATCTCACAGAGTTGCAGCTTTCCCCTCAAGGAGCCTTTCGCTAAGACAGTTCTTGTGGAATTGGCCAAGTGATATTTGGAAACCCATAGAGGGCTAGGGTGAAAAAGGAAATATCCTCAGATGAAATCTGGAAAGAAGCTTTCTGAGAAACTGCTTAGTGTTCTATTAATTCACCTCACAGAGTTACATCTGTATTTCGTGGGTCTCTTTGCTAGCCTTATTTCTGTAGAATCTGAGAACAGATATTTCGGATCCCTTTGAAGACTATAGGGCCAAAGGAAATATCCTCCGATAACAAAGAGAAAGAAGCTTTCTGAGAAACTTCGTTGTGTTCTGTGAAATCATCTCACAGAGTTACAGCTTTCCCCTCAAGGAGCCTTTCGCTAAGACAGTTCATGTGAAATTGGCAAAGTGATATTTGGAAGCCCATAGAGGGCTATGGTGAAAAAGGAAATATCCACTTATGAAATCTGGAAAGAAGCTTTCTGAGAAACTGCTTAGTGTTCTGTTAATTCATCTCACAGAGTTACATCTGTATTTCGTGGATGTCTTTGCTACCCTTATTTCTGTGGAATCTGAGAACAGATATTTCGGATCCCTTTGAAGACTATAGGACCAAAGGAAATATCCTCCGATAACAAAGAGAAAGAAGCTTTCTGAGAAACTTCTTTGTGTTCTGTGAAATCATCTCACAGAGTTACAGCTTTCCCTTCACGGAGCCTTTCGCTAAGACACTTCTTTTGGAATCGGCAAAGTGATATTTGGAAGCCCATAGAGGGCTATGGTGAAAAAGGAAATATCCTCAGAGGAAATCTGGAAAGAAGCTTTCTGAGAAACTGCTTAGTGTTCTGTTAATTCATCTCACAGAGTTACATCTGTATTTCGTGGATCCCTTTGCTAGCCTTATTTCTGTGGAATCTGATAACAGATATTTCGGATCCCTTTGAAGACTATAGGGCCAAAGGAAATATCCTCCGAAAACAAAGAGAAAGAAGCTTTCTGAGAAACTTCTTGGTGTTCTGTGACATCATCTCTCAGAGTTATTGCTTTCCTCTCAAGGAGTCTTTCGCTAAGACAGTTCTTGTGGTATTGGCAAATTGATATCTGGAAGCCCATAGAGGGCTATGGTGAAAAAGGAAATATCCTCTGATGAAATCTGGAAAGAAGCTTTCTGACAAACTGCTTAGTGTTCTGTTTATTCATCTCACAGAGTTACATCTGTATTTCGTGGATCTCTTTGCTAGCCTTATTTCTGTGGAATCTGAGAACAGATATTTCGGATCCCTTTGAAGACTATAGGGCCAAAGGAAATAACCTCCGATAACAAAGAGAAAGAAGCTTTCTGAGAAACTTCTTAGTGTTCTGTGAAATCATCTCAAAGAGTTAGAGCTTTCCCCTCACGGAGCCTTTTGCAAAGACAGTTCTTGTGGAATTGGCAAAGTGATATTTGGAAGCCCATAGAGGGCTATGGTGCAAAAGGAAATATCCTCTAATGAAATCTGTAAAGAAGCTTTCTGAGAAACTGCTTAGTGTTCTGTTAATTCATCTCACAGAGTTACATCTGTATTTCGTGGATCTCTTTGCTAGCCTTATTTCTGTGGAATCTGAGAACAGATATTTCGGATCCCTTTGAAGACTATAGGGCCAAAGGAAATATCCTCCGATAACAAAGAGAAAGAAGCTTTCTCAGAAACTTCGTTGTGTTCTGTGAAATCATCTCACAGAGTTACAGCTTTCCCCTCACGGAGCCTTTCTCTAAGACAGTTCTTTTGGAATTGGCAAAGTGATATCTGGAAGCCCATAAAGGGCTATGGTGAAAAAGTAAATATCCTCAGAGGAAATCTGGAAAGAAGCTTTCTGAGAAACTGCTTAGTGTTCTGTTAATTCATCTCACAGAGTTACATCTGTATTTCGTGGATCTCTTTGCTAGCCTTATTTCTGTGGAATCTGAGAACATATATTTCGGATCCCTTTGAAGCCTATAGGGCCAAAGGAAATATCCTCCGATAACAAAGAGAAAGAAGCTTTCTGAGAAACTTCGTTGTGTTCTGTGAAATCATCTCACAGAGTTACAGCTTTCCCCTCACGGAGCCTTTCGCTAAGACAGTTCTTTTGGAATTAGCAAAGTGATATTTGGAAGCCCATAGAGGGCTATGGTGAAAAAGGAAATATCCTTAGAGGAAATCTGGAAAGAAGATTTCTGAGAAACTGCGTAGCGTTCTGTTAATTCATCTCACAGAGTTACATCTGTATTTCGTGGATCTCTTTGCTAGCCTTATTTCTGTAGAATCTGAGAACAGATATTTCGGATCCCTTTGAAGACTATAGGGCCAAAGGAAATATCCTCCGAAAACAAAGAGAAAGAAGCTTTCTGAGAAACTTCTTGGTGTTCTGTGAAATCATCTCACAGAGTTACAGCTTTCCCCTCCAGGAGTCTTTCGCTAAGACAGTTCTTGTGGAATTGGCAAATTGATATCTGGAAGCCCATAGAGGGCTATGGTGAAAAAGGAAATATCCTCAGATGAAATCTGTAAAGAAGCTTTCTGAGAAACTGCTTAGTGTTCTGTTAATTCATCTCATAGAGTTACATCTGTGTTTCGTGGATCTCTTTGCTTGCCTTATTTCTGTGGAATCTGAGAACAGATATTTCGGATCCCTTTGAAGACTGTAAGGCCAAAGGAAATATCCTCCGATAACAAAGAGAAAGAAGCTTTCTGAGAAACTTCTTTGTGTTCTGTGAAATCATCTCACAGAGTTACAGCTTTCCCCTCAAGAAGCCTTTCGCTAAGACAGTTCTTGTGGAATTGGCAAAGTGATATTTGGAAGCCCATAGAGCGCTAAGGTGAAAAAGGAAATATCCTCAGATGAAATCTGGAAAGAAGCTTTCTGAGAAACTGCTTAGTGTTCTGTTAATTCATCTCACAGAGTTACATCTGTATTTCGTGGATCTCTTTGCTAGCCTTATTTCTGTGGAATCTGAGAACAGATATTTCGGATCCCTTTGAAGACTATAGGGCCAAAGGAAATATCCTCCGATAACAAAGAGAAAGAAGCTTTCTGAGAAACTTCGTTGTGTTCTGTGAAATCATCTCACAGAGTTGCAGCTTTCCCCTCACGGAGCGTTTCGCTAAGACAGTTCTTTTGGAATTGCCAAAGTGATATTTGGAAGCCCATAGAGGGCTATGGTGAAAAAGGAAATATCCTCAGAAGAAATCTGGAAATAAGCTTTCTGAGAAACTGCTTAGTGTTCTGTTTATTCATCTCACAGAGTTACATCTGTATTTCGTGGATCTCTTTGCTAGCCTTATTTCTGTGGAATCTGAGAACAGATATTTCGGATCCATTTGAAGACTATAGGGCCAAAGGAAATAACCTCCGATAACAAAGAGAAAGAAGCTTTCTGAGAAACTTCTTTGTGTTCTGTGAAATCATCTCACAGAGTTACAGCTTTCCCCTCAAGGAGCCTTTCGCTAAGACAGTTCTTGTGGAATTGGCAAAGTGATATTTGGAAGCCAATAGAGGGCTATGCTGAAAAAGGAAATAACCTCAGATGAAATCTGGGAAGAAGCTTTCGGAGAAACTGCTTAGCGTTCTGTTAATTCAACTCACAGAGTTACATCTGTATTTCGTGGATGTCTTTGCTAGCCTTATTTCTGTGGAATCTGAGAACAGATATTTCGGATCCCTTTGAAGACTATAGGGCCAAAGGAAATATCCTAAGATAACAAAGAGAAAGAAGCTTTCTGAGGAACTTCTTTGTGTTCTGTGAAATCATCTCACAGAGTTACAGCTTTACACTCAAGAAGTCTTTCGCTAAGACAGTTCTTGTGGAATTGGCAAAGTTATATTTGAAAGACCATAGACGGCTATGGTGAAAAGGGAAATATCCTCAAATGAAATCTGGAAAGAAGCTTTCTGAGAAACTGCTTAGTGTTCTGTTAATTCATCACAAAGAGTTACATCTGTATTTCGTGGATGTCTTTGCTAGCCTTATTTCTGTGGAATCTGAGAACAGATATTTCGGATCCCTTTGAAGACTATAGGGCCAAAGGAAATATCCTCCGATAACAAAGAGAAAGAAGCTTTCTGAGAAACTTCGTTGTGTTCTGTGAAATCATCTCACAGAGTTACAGCATTATCCTCACGGAGCCTTTCGCTAAGACAGTTCTTTTGGAATTGGCAAAGTGATATTTGGAAGCCCATAGAGGGCAGTGGTGAAAAAGGAAATATCCTCAGAGAAAATCTGGAAAGAAGCTTTCTGAGAAACTGCTTAGTGTTCTGTTAATTCATCTCACAGAGTTACATCTATATTTCGTGGATCTCTTTGCAAGCCTTATTTCTTTGGAATCTGAGAACAGATATTTCAGATATCTTTGAAGACTATAGGGCCAAAGTAAATATCCTCCGATAACAAAGAGAAAGAAGCTTTCTGAGAAACTTCGTTGTGTTCTGTGACATCATCTCACAGAGTTACAGCTTTACCCTCAAGGAGCCTTTCGCTAAGACAGTTCTTGTGGAATTGGCAAAGTGATATTTGGAAGCCCGTATAGGGCTATGGTGAAAAAGGAAATATCCTCAGAGGAAATCTGGAAAGAAGCTCTCTGAGAAACTGCTTAGTGTTCTGTTAATTCATCTCACAGAGTTACATCTGTATTTCGTGGATCTCTTTGCTAGCCTTATTTCTGTGGAATCTGAGAACAGATATTTCGGATCCCTTTGAAGACTATAGGGCCAAAGGAAATATCCTCCGATAACAAAGAGAAAGAAGCTTTCTGAGAAACTTCTTTGTGTTCTGTGAAATCACCTCACAGAGTTACAGCTTTCCCCTCAAGAAGCCTTTCGCTAAGACAGTTCTTGTGGAATTGGCAAAGTTATATTTGGAAGTCCAAAGAGGGCTGTGGTGCAAAAGGAATATCCTAAATGAAATCTGGAAAGAAGCTTTCTGAGAAACTGCTTAGTGTTCGGTTAATTCATCTCAGAGAGTTACGTCTGTATTTCGTGGATGTCTTTGCTAGCCTTATTTCTGTGGAATCTGAGAACAGATATTTCGGATCCCTTTGAAGACTATAGGGCCAAAGGAAATATCCTCCATTAACAAAGAGAAAGAAACTTTCTGAGAAACTTCGTTGTGTTCTGTGAAATCATCTCACAGAGTTACAGCTTTCCCCTCATGGAGCCTTTCGCTAAGACAGTTCTTTTGGAATTGGCAAAGAGATATTTGGAAGCCCAGAGAGGGCTCTGGTGAAAAAGGAAATATCCTCAGAGGAAATCTGGTAAGAAGCTTTCTGATAAACTGCTTAGTGTTCTGTTAATTCATCTCACAGAGTTACATCTGTATTTCGTGGATCTCTTTGCTAGCCTTATTTCTGTGGAATCTGATAACAGATATTTCGGATCCCTTTGAAGACTATAGGGCCAAAGGAAATATCCTCCGAAAACAAAGGGAAAAAAGCTTTCTGAGAAACTTCTTGGTGTTCTGTGAAATCATCTCACAGACTTACTGCTTTCCTCTCAAGGAGTCTTTCGCTAAGACAGTTCTTGTGGAATTGGCAAATTGATATCTGGAAGCCCATAGAGGGCTATGGTGAAAAAGGAAATATCCTCAGATGAAATCTGGAAAGAAGCTTTGTGAGAAACTGCTTAGTGTTCTGTTAATTCAACTCACAGAGTTACATCTGTATTTCGTGGATCTCTTTGCTAGCCTTATTTCTGTGGAATCTGAGAACAGATATTTCGGATCCCTTTGAAGACTATAGGGCCAAAGGAAATATCCTCCGATAACAAAGAGAAAGAAGCTTTCTGAGAAACTTCGTTGTGTTCTGTGAAATCATCTCACAGAGTTACAGCTTTCCCCTCATGAAGCCTTTCGCTAAGACAGTTCTTGTGGAATTGTCAAAGTGATATTTGGAAGCCCATAGAGGGCTATGGTGCAAAAGGAAATATAATCAAATGAAATCTGGAAAGAAGCTTTCTGAGAAACTGCTTAGTGTTCTGTTAATTCATCTCAGAGAGTTACATCTGTATTTCGTAGATGTCTTTGCTAGCCTTATTTCTGTGGAATCTGAGAACAGATATTTCGGATCCCTTTGAAGACTATAGGGCCAAAGGAAATATCCTCCGATAACAAAGAGAAAGAAGCTTTCTGAGAAACTTCGTTGTGTTCTGTGAAATCATCTCACAGAGTTACAGCTTTCCCCTCACAGAGCCTTTCGCTAAGACAGTTCATGTGGAATTGGCAAAGTGATATTTGGAAGCCCATAGAGGGCTATGGTGAAAAAGGAAATATCCTCAGAGGAAATCTGGAAGGAAGCTTTCTGAGAAACTGCTCAGTGTTCTGTTAATTCATCTCATAGAGTTACATCTGTATTTCGTGGATCTCTTTGCTAGCCTTATTTCTGTGGAATCTGATAACAGATATTTAGGATCCCTTTGAAGACTATAGGGCCAAAGGAAATATCCTCCGAAAACAAAGAGAAAGAAGCTTTCTGAGAAACTTCTTGGTGTTCTGTGACATCATCTCACAGAGTTACTGTTTTCCTCTCAAGGAGTCTTTCGCTAAGACAGTTCTTGTGTAATTGGCAAATTGACATCTGGAAGCCCATAGAGGGCTATGGTGAAAAAGGAAATATCCTCAGATGAAATCTGGAAAGAAGCTTTCTGAGAAACTGCTTAGTGTTCTGTTAATTCATCTCACAGAGTTACATCTGTATTTCGTGGATCTCTTTGCTAACCTTATTTCTGTGGAATCTGAGAACAGATATTTCGGATCCCTTTGAAGACTATAGGGCCAAAGGAAATATCCTCTGATAACAAAGAGAAAGAAGCTTTCTGAGAAACTTCTTTGTGTTCTATGAAATCATCTCACAGAATTGCAGCTTTCTCCTCAAGGAGCCTTTCGCTAAGACAGTTCTTGTGGAATTGGCAAAGTGATATTTGGAAGTCCATAGAGGGCTATGGTGAAAAAGGAAATATACTCAGATGAAATCTGGAAAGAAGCTTTCTGAGAAACTGCTTAGTGTTCTGTTAATTCATCTCACAGAGTTACATCTGTATTTCATGGATGTCTTTGCTAGCCTTATTTCTGTGGAATCTGAGAACAGATATTTCGGATCCCTTTGAAGACTATAGGGCCACAGGAAATATCCTACGATAACAAAGAGAAAGAAGCTTTCTGAGAAACTTCGTTGTGTTCTGTGAAGTCATCTCACAGAGATACATCTGTATATCGCGGATCTCTTTGCTAGCCTTATTTCTGTTGAATCTGAGAACAGATATTTCGGATCCCCTTGAAGACTATAGGGCCGAAGGAAATATCCTCCGAAAACAAAGAGAAAGAAGCTTTCTGAGAAACTTCTTGGTGTTCTGTGAAATCATCTCACAGAGTTACAGCTTTCCCCTCAAGGAGTCTTTCGCTAAGACAGTTCTTGTGGAATTGGCAAATTGATATCTGGAAGCCCATAGAGGGCTATGGTGAAAAAGGAAATATCCTCAGATGAAATCTGGAAAGAAGCTTTGTGAGAAACTGCTTAGTGTTCTGTTAATTCATCTCACAAGGTTACATCTGTACTTCGTGGATCTCTTTGCTAGCCTTATTTCTGTTGAATCTGAGAACAGATATTTCGGATCCCTTTGAACACTATAGGGCCAAAGGAAATATTCTCCGATAACAAAGAGAAAGAAGCTTTCTGAGAAACTTCGTTGTGTTCTGTGAAATCATCTCACAGAGTTGCAGCTTTCCCCTCAAGGATCCTTTCGCTAAGACAGTTCTTGTGGAATTGGCAAAGTGATATTTGGAAGCCCATAGAGTTCTATGGTGAAAAAGGAAATATCCTCAGATGAAATCTGGAAAGAAGCTTTCTGAGAAAATGCTTAGTGTTCCGTTAATTCATCTCACAGAGTTACATCTGTATTTCGTGGATGTCTTTGCTAGCCTTATTTCTGTAGAATCTCAGAACAGATAATTCGGATCCCTATGAAGACTATAGGGCCAAAGGAAATATCCTCCGATAACAAAGAGAAAGAAGCTTTCTGGGAAACTTCGTTGTGTTCTGTGAAATCATCTCACAGAGTTACAGCTTTCCCCTCAAGGAGCCTTTCGCTAAGACAGTTCTTGTGGAATTGGAAAAGTGATATTTGGAAGCCCATAGAGGGCTATGGTGAAAAAGGAAATATCCTCAGATGAAATCTGGAAAGAAGCTTTCTGAGAAACTGCTTAGTGTTCCGTTAATTCATCTCACAGAGTTACATCGGTATTTCGTGGATGTCTTTGCTAGCCTTATTTCTGTAGAATCTCAGAACAGATATTTCGGATCCCTATGAAGACTATAGGGCCAAAGGAAATATCCTCCGATAACAAAGAGAAAGAAGCTTTCTGAGAAACTTCGTTGTGTTCTGTGAAATCATCTCACAGAGTTACAGCTTTCCCCTCAAGGAGCCTTTCGCTAAGACAGTTCTTTTGGAATTGGCAAAGTGATATTTGGAAGCCCATAGAGGGCTATGGTGAAAAAGGAAATATCCTCAGAGGAAATCTGGAAAGAAGCTTTCTGAGAAACTGCTTAGTGTTCTGTTAATTCATCTCACAGAGTTACATCTGTATTTCGTGGATCTCCTTGCTAGCCTTATTTCTGTGGAATCTGAGAACAGATATTTCGGATCCCTTTGAAGACTATAGGGCCAAAGGAAATATCCTCCGATAACAAAGAGAAAGAAGCTTTCTGAGAAACTTCGTTGTGTTCTGTGAAATCATCTCACAGAGTTACAGCTTTCCCCTCAAGGAGCCTTTCGCTAAGACAGTTCTTGTGGCATTGGCAAAGTGATATTTGTAAGCCCATAGTGGGCTATGGTGAAAAAGGAAATATCCTCAGATGAAATCTGGAAAGAAGCTTTCTGAGAAACTGCTTAGTGTTCTGTTAATTCATCTCACAGAGTTACATCTGTATTTCGTGGATCTCTTTGCTAGCCTTATTTCTGTGGATTCTGAGAACAGATATTTCGGATCCCTTTGAAGACAATAGGGCCAAAGGAAATATCCTCCGATAACAAAGAGAAAGAAGCTTTCTGAGAAACTTCGTTGTGTTCTGTGAAATCATCTCACAGAGTTACAGCTTTACCCTCAAGGAGCCTTTCGCTAAGACAGTTCTTGTGGAATTGGCAAAGTGATATTTGGAAGCCCATAGAGGGCTATGGTGAAAAAGGAAATATCCTCAAATGAAATCTGGAAAGAAGCTTTCTGAGAAACTGCTTAGTGTTCTGTTAATTCATCTCACAGAGTTATATCTGTATTTTATGGATGTCTTTGATAGCCTTATTTCTGTGGAATCTGAGAAAAGATATTTCGGATCCCTGTGAAGACTATAGGGCCACAGGAAATATCCTCCGAAAACAAAGAGAAAGAAGCTTTCTGAGAAACTTCGTTGTGTTCTGTGAAATCATCTCACAGAGTTACACCTTTCCCCTCAAGTAGCCTTTCGCTGAGACAGTTTTTGTGGAATTGGCAAAGTGATTTGGAAGCCCATAGAGGGCTATGGTGAAAAAGGAAATATCCTCAGATGAAATCTGGAAAGAAGCTTTCTGAGAAACTGCTTAGTGTTCTGTTAATTCAACTCACAGAGTTACATCTGTATTTCGTGGATCTCTTTGCTAGCCTTATTTCTGTGGAATCTGAGAACAGATATTTCGGATCCCTTTGAAGACTATAGGGCCAAAGGAAATATCCTGCGATAACAAAGAGAAAGAAGCTTTCTGAGAAACTTCGTTGTGTTCTGTGAAATCATCTCACAGAGTTACATCTGTATTTCGTGGATCTCTTTGCTAGCCTTATTTCTGTTGAATCTGAGAACAGATATTTCGGATCCCTTTGAAGACTATAGGGCCAAAGGAAATATCCTCCGATAACAAAGAGAAAGAAGCTTTCTGAGAAACTTCCTTGTGTTCTGTGAAATCATCTCACAGATTTACAGCTTTCCCCTCAAGAAGCCTTTCGCTAAGACAGTTCTTGTGGAATTGGCAAAGTGATATTTGGAAGTCCATAGAGGGCAATAGTGAAAAAGGAAATATCCTCAAATGAAATCTGGAAAGAAGCTTTCTGAGAAACTGCTTAGTGTTCTGTTAATTCATCTCACAGAGTTACATCTGTATTTCGTGGATGCCTTTGCTAGCCTTATTTCTGTGGAATCTGAGAACAGATATTTCGGATCCCTTTGAAGACTATAGGGCCAAAGGAAATATCCTCCGATAACAAAGAGAAAGAAGCTTTCTGAGAAACTTCGTTGTGTTCTGTGAAATCATCTCACAGAGTTACAGCTTTCCCCTCAAGGAGCCTTTCGCTAAGACAGTTTTTGTGGAATTGGGAAAATGATATTCGGGAGCCCATAGAGGGCTATGGTGAAAAAGGAAATATCCTCAGATGAAATCTGGAAAGAAGCTTTCTGAGAAACTGCTTAGTGTTCTGTTAATTCAACTCACAGAGTTATATCTGTATTTCGTGGATCTCTTTGCTAGCCTTATTTCTGTGGAATCTGAGAACAGATATTTCGGATCCCTTTGAAGACTATAGGGCCAAAGGAAATATCCTCCGATAACAAAGAGAAAGAAGCTTTCTGAGAAACTTCGTTGTGTTCTGTGAAGTCATCTTACAGAGTTACATCTGTATTTCGTGGATCTCTTTGCTAGCCTTATTTCTGTTGAATCTGAGAACAGATATTTCGGATCCCTTTGAAGACTATAGGGCCAAAGGAAATATCCTCCGAAAACAAAGAGAAAGAAGATTTCTGAGAAACTTCTTGGTGTTCTGTGAAATCATCTCACAGAGTTACAGCTTTCGCCCCAAGGAGACTTTCGCTAAGACAGTTCTTGTGGAATTGGCAAATTGATATCTGGAAGCCCATAGAGGGCTATGGTGAAAAAGCAAATATCGTCAGATGAAATCTGGAAAGAAGCTTTTTGAGATACTGCTTTGTGTTCTGTTCATCTCACAGAGTTACATCTCTATTTCGTGGATCTCTTTGCTTGTCTTATTTCTGTGGAATCTGAGAACAGATATTTCGGATCCCTTTGAAGACTATAGGGCCAAAGGAAATATCCTCCGATAACAAAGAGAAAGAAGCTTTCTGAGAAACGTCTTTGTGTTCTGTGACATCTTGCACAGAGTTACAGCTTTCCCCTCAAGATGCCTTTCGCTAAGTCAGTTCTTGTGGAATTGGCAAAGTGATATTTGGAAGCCCATAGAGGGCTACGGTGAAAAAGGAAATATCCTCAAATGAAATCTGGAAAGAAGCTTTCTGAGAAACTGCTTAGTGTTCTGTTAATTCATCTCACAGAGTTACATCTGTATTTCGTGGATCTCTTTGCTAGCCTTATTTCTGTGGAATCTGAGAACAGATATTTCGGATCCCTTTGAAGACTATAGGGCCAAAGGAAATATCCTCCGATAACAAAAAGAAAGAAGCTTTCTGAGAAACTTCGTTGTGTTCTGTGAAATCATCTCACAGAGTTACAGCTTTACCCTCATGGAGACTTTCGCTAAGACAGTTCTTTTGGAATTGGCAAAGTGATATTTTGAAGCCCATAGAGGGCTATGGTGAAAAAGGAAATATCCTCAGAGGAAATCTGGAAAGAAGCTTTCTGAGAAACTGCTTAGTGTTCTGTTAATTCACCTCACAGAGTTACATCTGTATTTCGTGGATCTCTTTGCTAGCCTTATTTCTGTGGAATCTGAGAACAGATATTTCGGATGCCTTTGAAGACTATAGGGCCAAAGGAAATATCCTCCGATAACAAAGATAAAGAAGCTTTCTGAGAAACTTCGTTGTGTTCTGTGAAATCATCTCACAGAGTTACAGCTTTCCCCTCAAGGAGAATTTAGATGAGACAGTTCTTGCGGAATTGGCAAAGTGATATTTGGAAGCCCGTATAGGGCTATGGTGAAAAAGGAAATATCCTCAGATGAAATCTGGAAAGAAGCTTTATGAGAAACTGCTTAGTGTTCTGTTAATTCATCTCACAGAGTTACAGCTGTATTTCGTGAATCTCTTTGCTAGCCTTATTTCTGTGGAAACTGAGAACAGATATTTCGGATCCCTTTGAAGACTATAGGGCCAAAGGAAATATCCTCCGATAACAAAGAGAAAGAAGCTTTCTGAGAAACTTCTTTGTGTTCTGTGAAATCATCTCACAGAGTTACAGCTTTCCCCTCAAGGAGTCTTTCGCTAAGACAGTTCTTGTGGAATTGGCAAAGTGATATTGGGAAGCCCGTAGTGGGCTACGGTGAAAAAGGAAATATCCTCAGATGAAATCTGGAAAGAAGCTTTCTGAGAAAGTACTTAGTGTTCTGTTAATTCATCTCACAGAGTTACATCTGTATTTCATGGATCTCTTTGCTAGCCTTATTTCTGTTGAATCTGAGAACAGATATTTCGGATCCCTTTGAAGACTATAGGGCCACAGGAAATATCCACCGATAATAAAGAGAAAGAAGCTTTCTGAGAAACTTCGTTGTGTTCTGTGAAATCATCTCACAGAGTTACAGCTTTCCCCTCGAGGAGCCTTTCGCTAAGACAGTTCATGTGGAATTGGCAAAGTGATATTTGGAAGCCCAAAGAGGGCTATGGTGAAAAAGGAAATATCCTCAGATGAAATCTGGAAAGAAGCTTTCTGAGAAACTGCTTAGTGTTCTGTTAATTCAACTCACAGAGTTACATCTGTATTTCGTGGATCTCTTTGCTAGCCTTATTTCTGTAGAATCTGAGAACAGATATTTCGGATCCCTTTGAAGACTATAGGGCCAAAGGAAATATCCTCCGATAACAAAGAGAAAGAGCTTTCTGAGAAACTTCGTTGTGTTCTGTGAAATCATCTCACAGAGTTACAGCTTTCCCCTCAAGGAGCCTTTCGCTAAGACAGTTCTTGTGGAATTGGCGAAGTGATATTTGGAAGCCCATAGAGGGCTATGGTGAAAAAGGAAATATCCTCAGATGAAATCTGGAAAGAAGCTTTCTGAGAAACTACTTAGTGTTCTGTTAATTTATCTCACAGAGTTACATCTGTATTTCGTGGATCTCTTTGCTAGCCTTATTTCTGTGGAATCTGAGAACAGATATTTCGGATCCCTTTGAAGACTATAGGGCCAAAGGAAATATCCTCCGATAACAAAGAGAAAGAAGCTTTCTGAGAAACTTCGTTGTGTTCTGTGAAATCATCTCACAGAGTTACAGCTTTACCCTCAAGAAGCCTTTCGCTAAGACAGTTCTTGTGGATTTGGCAAAGTGATATTTGGAAGCCCATAGAGGGCTATGGTGAAAAAGGAAATATCCTCAAATGAAATCTGGAAAGAAGCTTTCTGAGAAACTGCTTAGTGTTCTGTTAATTCATCTCAGAGAGTTACATCTGTATTTCGTGGATCTTTTTGCTAGCCTTATTTCTGTGGAATCTGAGAACAGATATTTCGGATCCATTTGAAGACTATAGGGCCAAAGGAAATATCCTCCGATAACAAAGAGAAAGAAGCTTTCTGAGAAACTTCGTTGTGTTCTGTGAAATCATCTCACAGAGTTACAGCTTTCCCCTCACGGAGCCTTTCGCTAAGACAGTTCTTGTGGAATTGGCAAAGTGATATTTGGAAGACCTTAGAGGGCTATGGTGAAAAAGGAAATATCCTCAGATGAAATCTGGAAAGAAGCTTTCTGAGAAACTGCTTAGTGTTCTGTTAATTCAACTCACAGAGTAACATCTGTATTTCGTGGATCTCTTTGCTAGCCTTATTTCTGTGGAATCTGAGAACAGATATTTCGGATCCCTTTGAAGACTGTAGGGCCAAAGGAAATATCCTCTGAAAACAAAGAGAAAGAAGCTTTCTGAGAAACTTCTTTGTGTTCTGTGAAATCATCTCACAGAGTTACAGCTTTCCCCTCAAGGAGCCTTTCGCTAAGACAGTTCTTGTGGAATTGGCAAAGTGATATTTGGAAGCCCATAGAGGGCTATGGTGAAAAAGGAAATATCGTCAGATGAAATCTGGAAAGAAGCTTTCTGAGAAACTGCTTAGTGTTCTGTTAATTCATCTCACAGAGTTACATCTGTATTTCGTGGATCTCTTTGCTAGCCTTATTTCTGTGGAATCTGAGAACAGATATTTCGCATCCCTTTGAAGACTATAGGGCCAAAGGAAATATCCTCCGATAACAACGAGAAAGAAGCTTTCTGAGAAACTTCTTTGTGTTCTGTGAAATCATCTCACAGAGTTACAGCTTTCCCCTCAAGGAGGCTTTCGCTAAGACAGTTCTTGTGGAATTGGCAAAGTGATATCTGGAAGCCCATAGAGGGCTATGGTGAAAAAGGAAATATCCTCAGATGAAATCTGGAAAGAAGCTTTCTGAGAAACTGCTTAGTGTTCTGTTAATTCATCTCACAGAGTTACATCTGTATTTCATGGATGTCTTTGCTAGCCTTATTTCTGTTGAATCTGAGAACAGATATTTCGGATCCCTTTGAAGACTATAGGGCCACAGGAAATATCCACCGATAATAAAGAGAAAGAAGCTTTCTGAGAAACTTCATTGTCTTCTGTGAAATCATCTCACAGAGTTACAGCTTTCCCCTCAAGGAGCCTTTCGCTAAGACAGTTCTTGTGGAATTGGCAAAGTCATATTTGGAACCCCTAGAGGGCTATGGTGAAAAAGGAAATATCCTCAGATGAAATCTGGAATGAAGCTTTCTGAGAAACTGCTTAGTGTTCTGTTAATTCATCTCACAGAGTTACATCTGTATTTCATGGATCTCTTTGCTAGCCTTATTTCTGTGGAATCTGAGAACAGATATTTCGGATCCCTTTGAAGACAATAGGGCCACAGGAAATATCCACCGATAATAAAGAGAAAGAAGCTTTCTGAGAAACTTCGTTGTGTTCTGTGAAATCATCTCACAGAGTTACAGCTTTCCCCTCAAGGAGCCTTTCGCTAAGACAGTTCTTGTGGAATTGGCAAAGTGATATTTGGAAGCCCATAGAGGGCTATGGTGAAAAAGGAAATATCGTCAGATGAAATCTGGAAAGAAGCTTTCTGAGAAACTGCTTAGTGTTCTGTTAATTCACCTCACAGAGTTACATCTGTATTTCGTGGATCTCTTTGATAGCCTTATTTCTGTAGAATCTGAGAACAGATATTTCGGATCCCTTTGAAGACTATAGGGCCAAAGGAAATATCCTCCGATAACAAAGAGAAAGAAGGTTTCTGAGAAACTTCTTTGTGTTCTGTGAAATCATCTCACAGAGTTACAGCTTTCCCCTCAAGGAGCCTTTCGCTAAGACAGTTCATGTGGAATTGGCAAAGTGATATTTGGAAGCCCATAGAGGGCTATGGTGAAAAAGGAAATATCCTCAGATGAAATCTGGAAAGAAGCTTTCTGAGAAACTGCTTAGTGTTCTGTTAATTCATCTCACAGGGTTACATCTGTATTTCGTGGATCTCTTTGCTAGCCTTATTTCTGTGGAATCTGAGAACAGATATTTCGGATCCCTTTGAACACTATAGGGCCAAAGGAAATATCCTCCGATAACAAAGAGAAAGAAGCTTTCTGAGAAACTTCGTTGTGTTCTGTGAAATCATCTCACAGAGTTACAGCTTTCCCCTCAAGGAGACTTTCGCTAAGACAGTTCTTGTGGAATTGGCAAAGTGATATTTGGAAGCCCATAGAGGGCTATGGTGAAATAGGAAATATCCTCAGATGAAATCTGGAAAGAAGCTTTCTGAGAAACTGCTTAGTGTTCTGTTAATTCATCTCACAGAGTTACATCTGTATTTCATGGATCTCTTTGCTAGCCTTATTTCTGTGGAATCTGAGAACAGATATTTCGGATCCCGTTGAAGACTATAGAGCCACAGGAAATATCCACCGATAATAAAGAGAAAGAAGCTTTCTGAGAAACTTCGTTGTGTTCTGTGAAATCATTACACAGAGTTACAGCTTTCCCCTCAAGGAGCCTTTCGCTAAGACAGTTCTTGTGGAATTGGCAAAGTGATATTTGGAAGCCCATAGAGGGCTATGGTGAAAAAGGAAATATCCTCAGATGAAATCTGGAAAGAAGCTTTCTGAGAAACTGCTTAGTGTCCTGTTAATTCACCTCACAGAGTTACATCTGTAGTTCGTGGATCTCTTTGCTAGCCTTATTTCTGTAGAATCTGAGAACAGATATTTCGGATCCCTTTGAAGACTATAGGGCCAAAGGAAATATCCTCCGATAACAAAGAGAAAGAAGCTTTCTGAGAAACTTCTTTGTGTTCTGTGAAATCATCTCACAGAGTTACAGCTTTCACCTCAAGGAGCCTTTCACTAAGACAGTTCATGTGGAATTGGCAAAGTGATATTTGGAAGCCCATAGAGGGCTATGGTGAAAAAGGAAATATCCTCAGATGAAATCTGGAAAGAAGCTTTCTGAGAAACTGCTTAGTGTTCTGTTAATCTATCTCACAGGGTTACATCTGTATTTCGTGGATCTCTTTGCTAGCCTTATTTCTGTTGAATCTGAGAACAGATATTTCGGATCCCTTTGAACACTATAGGGCCAAAGGAAATATCCTCCGAAAACAAAGAGAAAGAAGCTTTCTGAGAAACTTCGTTGTGTTCTGTGAAATCATCTCACAGAGTTACAGCTTTCCCCTCAAGGAGCCTTTCGCTAAGATGGTTCTTGTGGAATTGGCAAAGTGATATTTGGAAGCCCATAGAGGGCTATGGTGAAAAAGGAAATATCCTCAGATGAAATCTGGAAAGAAGCTTTCTGAGAAACTGCTTAGTGTTCTGTTAATTCATCTCACAGGGTTACATCTGTATTTAATGGATCTCTTTGCTAGCCTTATTTCTGTGTAATCTGAGAACAGATATTTCGGATCCCTTTGAAGACTATAGGGCCACAGGAAATATCCACCGATAACAAAGAGAAAGAAGCTTTCTGAGAAACTTCGTTGTGTTCTCTGAAATCATCTCACAGAGTTACAGCTTTCCCCTCAAGGAGCCTTTCCCTAAGACAGTTTATGTGGAATTGGCAAAGTGATATTTGGAAGCCCATAGAGGGCTATGGTGAAAAAGGAAATATCCTCAGATGAAATCTGGAAAGAAGCTTTCTGAGAAACTGCTTAGTGTTCTGTTAATTCATCTCACAGAGTTACATCTGTATTTCGTGGATCTCCTTGCTAGCCTTATTTCTGTGGAATCTGAGAACAGATATTTCGGATCCCTTTGAAGACTATAGGGCAAAAGGAAATATCCTCCGATAACAAAGAGAAAGAAGCTTTCTGAGAAACTTCGTTGTGTTCTGTGAAATCATCTCACAGAGTTACAGCTTTCCCCTCAAGGAGCCTTTCGCTAAGACAGTTCTTGTGGAATTGGCAAAGTGATATTTGGAAGCCCATAGAGGGCTATGGTGAAAAAGGAAATATCCTCAGATGAAATCTGGAAAGAAGCTTTCTGAGAAACTGCTTAGTGTTCTGTTAATTCATCTCACAGAGTTACATCTGTATTTCGTGGATCTCCTTGCTAGCCTTATTTCTGTGGAATGTGAGAACAGATATTTCGGATCCCTTTGAAGACTGTAGGGCCAAAGGAAATATCCTCTGAAAACAAAGAGAAAGAAGCTTTCTGAGAAACTTCTTTGTGTTCTGTGAAATCATCTCACAGAGTTACAGCTTTCCCCTCAAGGAGCCTTTCGCTAAGACAGTTCTTGTGGAATTGGCAAAGTGATATTTGGAAGCCCATAGAGGGCTATGGTGAAAAAGGAAATATCGTCAGATGAAATCTGGAAAGAAGCTTTCTGAGAAACTGCTTAGTGTTCTGTTAATTCATCTCACAGAGTTACATCTGTATTTCGTGGATCTCTTTGCTAGCCTTATTTCTGTGGAATCTGAGAACAGATATTTCGCATCCCTTTGAAGACTATAGGGCCAAAGGAAATATCCTCTGATAACAACGAGAAAGAAGCTGTCTGAGAAACTTCTTTGTGTTCTGTGAAATCATCTCACAGAGTTACAGCTTTCCCCTCAAGGAGGCTTTCGCTAAGACAGTTCTTGTGGAATTGGCAAAGTGATATCTGGAAGCCCATAGAGGGCTTTGGTGAAAAAGGAAATATCCTCAGATGAAATCTGGAAAGAAGCTTTCTGAGAAACTGCTTAGTGTTCTGTTAATTCATCTCACTGAGTTACATCTGCATTTCATGGATGTCTTTGCTAGCCTTATTTCTGTTGAGTCTGAGAACAGATATTTCGGATCCCTTTGAAGACTATAGGGCCACAGGAAATATCCACCGATAACAAAGAGAAAGAAGCTTTCTGAGAAACTTCGTTGTGTTCTGTGAAATCATCTCACAGAGTTACAGCTTTCCCCTCAAGGAGCCTTTCGCTAAGACAGTTCTTGTGGAATTGGCAAAGTGATATTTGGAACCCCTAGAGGGCTATGGTGAAAAAGGAAATATCCTCAGATGAAATCTGGAAAGAAGCTTTCTGAGAAACTGCTTAGTGTTCTGTTAATTCATCTCACAGAGTTACATGTGTATTTCATGTATCTCTTTGCTAGCCTTATTTCTGTGGAATCTGAGAACAGATATTTCGGATCCCTTTGAAGACAATAGGGCCACAGGAAATATCCACCGATAATAAAGAGAAAGAAGCTTTCTGAGAAACTTCGTTGTGTTCTGTGAAATCATCTCACAGAGTTACAGCTTTCCCCTCAAGGAGCCTTTCGCTAAGACAGTTCATGTGGAATTGGCAAAGTGATATTTGGAAGCCCATAGAGGGCTATGGTGAAAAAGGAAATATCCTCAGATGAAATCTGGAAAGAAGCTTTCTGAGAAACTGCTTAGTGTTCTGTTAATTCAACTCACAGGGTTACATCTGTATTTCGTGGATCTCTTTGCTAGCCTTATTTCTGTAGAATCTGAGAACAGATATTTCGGATCCCTTTGAAGACTGTAGGGCCAAAGGAAATATCCTCCGATAACAAAGAGAAAGAAGCTTTCTGAGAAACTTCGTTGTGTTCTGTGAAATCATCTCACAGAGTTACAGCTTTCCCCTCAAGGAGCCTTTCGCTAAGACAGTTCTTGTGGAATTGGCAAAGTGATATTTGGAAGCCCATAGAGGGCTATGGTGAAATAGGAAATATCCTCAGATGAAATCTGGAAAGAAGCTTTCTGAGAAACTGCTTAGTGTTCTGTCAATTCATCTCACAGAGTTACATCTGTATTTCGCGGACCTCCTTGCTAGCCTTATTTCTGTGGAATCTGAGAACAGATATTTCGGATCCCTTTGAAAACTATAGGGCAAAAGGAAATATCCTCCGATAACAAAGAGAAAGAAGCTTTCTGAGAAACTTCGTTGTGTTCTGTGAAATCATCTCACAGAGTTACAGCTTTCCCCTCAAGGAGCCTTTCGCTAAGACAGTTCATGTGAAATTGGCAAAGTGATATTTGGAAGCCCATAGAGGGCTATGGTGAAAAAGGAAATATCCTCAGATGAAATCTGGAAAGAAGCTTTCTGAGAAACTGCTTAGTGTTCTGTTAATTCAACTCACAGAGTTACATCTGTATTTCGTGGATCTCTTTGCTAGCCTTATTTCTGTAGAATCTGAGAAGAGATATTTCGGATCCCTTTGAAGACTATAGGGCCAAAGGAAATATCCTCCGATAACAAAGAGAAAGAAGCTTTCTGAGAAACTTCTTTGTGTTCTGTGAAATCATCTCACAGAGTTACAGCTTTCCCCTCAAGGAGCCTTTCGCTAAGACAGTTCTTGTGGAATTGGCAAAGTGATATTTGGAAGCCCATAGAGGGCTATGGTGAAAAAGGAAATATCCTCAGATGAAATCTGGAAAGAAGTTTCTGAGAAACTGCTTTGTGTTCTGTTAATTCACCTCACAGAAACACATCTGTATTTCGTGGATCTCTTTGCTAGCCTTATTTCTGTAGAATCTGAGAACAGATATTTCGGATCCCTTTGAAGACTATAGGGCCAAAGGAAATATCCTCCGATAACAAAGAGAAAGAAGCTTTCTGAGAAACTTCTTTGTGTTCTGTGAAATCATCTCACAGAGTTACAGCTTTCCCCTCAAGGAGCCTTTCGCTAAGACAGTTCATGTGGAATTGGCAAAGTGATATTTGGAAGCCCCTAGAGGACTATGGTGAAAAAGGAAATATCCTCAGATGAAATCTGGAAAGAAGCTTTCTGAGAAACTGCTTAGTGTTCTGTTAATTCATCTCACAAGGTTACATCTGTATTTCGTGGATCTCTTTGCTAGCCTTATTTCTGTTGAATCTGAGAACAGATATTTCGGATCACTTTGAAGACTATAGGGCCACAGGAAATATCCACCGATAACAAAGAGAAAGAAGCTTTCTGAGAAACTTCGTTGTGTTCTGTGAAATCATCTCACAGAGTTACAGCTTTCCCCTCAAGGAGCCTTTCGCTAAGACAGTTCATGTGAAATTGGCAAAGTGATATTTGGAAGCCCATAGAGGGCTATGGTGAAAAAGGAAATATCCTCAGATGAAATCTGGAAAGAAGCTTTCTGAGAAACTGCTTAGTGTTCTGTTAATTCAACTCACAGAGTTACATCTGTATTTCGTGGATCTCTTTGCTAGCCTTATTTCTGTAGAATCTGAGAAGAGATATTTCGGATCCCTTTGAAGACTATAGGGCCAAAGGAAATATCCTCCGATAACAAAGAGAAAGAAGCTTTCTGAGAAACTTCTTTGTGTTCTGTGAAATCATCTCACAGAGTTACAGCTTTCCCCTCAAGGAGCCTTTCGATAAGACAGTTCTTGTGGAATTGGCAAAGTGATATCTGGAAGCCCATAGACGGCTATGGTGAAAAAGGAAATATCCTCAGATGAAATCTGGAAAGAAGCTTTCTGAGAAACTACTTAGTGTTCTGTTAATTCATCTCACAGAGTTACATCTCTTTTTCGTGGATCTCTTTGCTAGCCTTATTTCTGTGGAATCTGAGAACAGATATTTCGGATCCCTTTGAAGACTATAGAGCCACAGGAAATATCCACCGATAATAAAGAGAAAGAAGATTTCTGAGAAACTTCGTTGTGTTCTGTGAAATCATTACACAGAGTTACAGCTTTCCCCTCAAGGAGCCTTTCGCTAAGACAGTTCTTGTGGAATTGGCAAAGTGATATTTGGAAGCCCATAGAGGGCTATGGTGAAAAAGGAAATATCCTCCGATGAAATCTGGAAAGAAGCTTTCTGAGAAACTGCTTAGTGTTCTGTTAATTCACCTCACAGAGTTACATCTGTATTTCGTGGATCTCTTTGCAAGCCTTATTTCTGTAGAATCTGAGAACAGATATTTCGGATCCCTTTGAAGACTATAGGGCCAAAGGAAATATCCTCCGATAACAAAGAGAAAGAAGCTTTCTGAGAAACTTCTTATGTTCTGTGAAATCATCTCACAGAGTTACAGCTTTCACCTCAAGGAGCCTTTCGCTAAGACAGTTCATGTGGAATTGGCAAAGTGATATTTGGAAGCCCATAGAGGGCTATGGTGAAAAAGGAAATATCTTCAGATGAAATCTGGAAAGAAGCTTTCTGAGAAACTGCTTAGTGTTCTGTTAATCTATCTCACAGGGTTACATCTGTATTTCGTGGATCTCTTTGCTAGCCTTATTTCTGTTGAATCTGAGAACAGATATTTCGGATCCCTTTGAACACTATAGGGCCAAAGGAAATATCCTCCGAAAACAAAGAGAAAGAAGCTTTCTGAGAAACTTCGTTGTGTTCTGTGAAATCATCTCACAGAGTTACAGCTTTCCCCTCAAGGAGCCTTTCGCTAAGACAATTCATGTGGAATTGGCAAAGTGATATTTGGAAGCCCATAGAGGGCTATGGTGAAAAAGGAAATATCCTCAGATGAAATCTGGAAAGAAGCTTTCTGAGAAATTGCTTAGTGTTCTGTTAATTCAACTCACAGAGTTACATCTGTATTTCGTGGATCTCTTTGCTAGCCTTATTTCTGTAGAATCTGAGAACAGATATTTCGGATCCCTTTGAAGACTGTAGGGCCAAAGGAAATATACTCCGATAACAAAGAGAAAGAAGCTTTCTGAGAAACTTCGTTGTGTTCTGTGAAATCATCTCACAGAGTTACAGCTTTCCCCTCAAGGAGCCTTCGCTAAGATAGTTCTTGTGGAATTGGCAAAGTGATATTTGGAAGCCCATTGAGGGCTATGGTGAAAAAGGAAATATCCTCAGATGAAATCTGGAAAGAAGCTTTCTGAGAAACTGCTTAGTGTTCTGTTAATTCATCTCACAGTGTTACATCTGTATTTAATGGATCTCTTTGCTAGCCTTATTTCTGTGGAATCTGAGAACAGATATTTCGGATCCCTTTGAAGACTATAGGGCCACAGGAAATATCCACCGATAACAAAGAGAAAGAAGCTTTCTGAGAAACTTCGTTGTGTTCTGTGAAATCATCTCACAGAGTTACAGCTTTCCCCTCAAGGAGCCTTTCCCTAAGACAGTTTATGTGGAATTGGCAAAGTGATATTTGGAAGCCCATAGAGGGCTATGGTGAAAAAGGAAATATCCTCAGATGAAATCTGGAAAGAAGCTTTCTGAGAAACTGCTTAGTGTTCTGTTAATTCATCTCACAGAGTTACATCTGTATTTCGTGGATCTCCTTGCTAGCCTTATTTCTGTGGAATCTGAGAACAGATATTTCGGATCCCTTTGAAGACTATAGGGCAAAAGGAAATATCCTCCGATAACAAAGAGAAAGAAGCTTTCTGAGAAACTTCGTTGTGTTCTGTGAAATCATCTCACAGAGTTACAGCTTTCCCCTCAAGGAGCCTTTCGCTAAGACAGTTCTTGTGGAATTGGCAAAGTGATATTTGGAAGCCCATAGAGGGCTATGGTGAAAAAGGAAATATCCTCAGATGAAATCTGGAAAGAAGCTTTCTGAGAAACTGCTTAGTGTTCTGTTAATTCATCTCACAGAGTTACATCTGTATTTCGTGGATCTCCTTGCTAGCCTTATTTCTGTGGAATCTGAGAACAGATATTTCGGATCCCTTTGAAGACTATAGGGCAAAAGGAAATATCCACCGATAACAAATAGAAAGAAGCTTTCTGAGAAACTTCGTTGTGTTCTGTGAAATCATCTCACGGAGTTACAGATTTCCCCTCAAGGAGCCTTTCCATAAGACAGTTTATGTGGAATTGGCAAAGTGATATTTGGAAGCGCATAGAGGGCTATGGTGAAAAAGGAAATATCCTCAGATGAAATCTGGAAAGAAGTTTTCTGAGAAACTGCTTAGTGTTCTGTTAATTCTTCTCACAGAGTTACATCTGTATTTCATGGATCTCTTTGCTAGCCTAATTTCTGTAGAATCTGAGAACAGATATTTCGGATCCCTTTGAAGACTATAGGGCCAAAGGAAATATCCTCCGATATCAAAGAGAAAGAAGCTTTCTGAGAAACTTCGTTGTGTTCTGTGAAATCATCTCACAGAGTTACAGCTTTACCCTCAAGAAGCCTTTCGCTAAGACAGTTCTTGTGGATTTGGCAAAGTGATATTTGGAAGCCCACAGAGGGCTATGGGGAAAAAGGAAATATCCTCAAATGAAATCTGGAAAGAAGCTTTCTGAGAAACTGCTTAGTGTTCTGTTAATTCATCTCACAGAGTTACATCTGTATTTCGTGGATCTCTTTGCTAGCCTTATTTCTGTGGAATCTGAGAACAGATATTTCGGATGCCTTTGAAGACTATAGGGCCAAAGGAAATATCCTCCGATAACAAAGAGAAAGAAGCTTTCTGAGAAACTTCGTTGTGTTCTGTGAAATCATCTCACCGAGTTACAGCTTTCCCCTCAAGGAGCCTTTAGCTAAGACAGTTCTTGTGGAATTTGCAAAGTGATATTTGGAAGCCCGTATAGGGCTATGGTGAAAAAGGAAATATCCACAGATGAAATCTGGAAAGAAGCTTTCTGAGAAACTGCTTAGTGTTCTGTTAATTCATCTCACACAGTTACATCTGTATTTCGTGCATCTCTTTGCTAGCCTTATTTCTGTGGAAACTGAGAACAGATATTTCGGATCCCTTTGAAGACTATAGGGCCAAAGGAAATATCCTCCGATAACAAAGAGAAAGAAGCTTTCTGAGAAACTTCTTTGTGTTCTGTGAAATCATCTCACAGAGTTACAGCTTTACCCTTAAGAAGCCTTTCGCTAAGACTGTTCTTGTGGATTTGGCAAAGTGATATTTGGAAGCCCCTAGAGGGCTATGGTGAAAAAGGAAATATCCTCAAATGAAATCTGGAAAGAAGCTTTCTGAGAAACTGCTTAGTGTTCTGTTAATTCATCTCAGAGAGTTACATCTGTATTTCGTGGATCTCTTTGCTAGCCTTATTTCTGTGGAATCTGAGAACAGATATTTCGGATCCATTTGAAGACTATAGGGCCAAAGGAAATATCCTCCGAAAACAAAGAGAAAGAAGCTTTCTGAGAAACTTCGTTGTGTTCTGTGAAATCATCTCACAGAGTTACAGCTTTCCCCTCAAGGAGCCTTTCGCTAAGACAGTTCTTGTGGAATTGGCAAACTGATATTTGGAACCCCTAGAGGGCGATGGTGAAAAAGGAAATATCCTCAGATGAAATCTGGAAAGAAGCTTTCTGAGAAACTGCTTAGTGTTCTGTTAATTCATCTCACAGAGTTACATCTGTATTTCGTGGATCTCTTTGCTAGCCTTATTTCTGTAGAATCTGAGAACAGATATTTCGGATCCCTTTGAAGACTATAGGGCCAAAGGAAATATACTCCGATAACCAAGAGAAAGAAGCTTTCTGAGAAACTTCGTTGTGTTCTGTGAAATCATCTCACAGAGTTACAGCTTTCCCCTCAAGGAGCCTTTCGCTAAGATAGTTCTTGTGGAATTGGCAAAGTGATATTTGGAAGCCCATAGAGGGCTATGGTGAAAAAGGAAATATCCTCAGATGAAATCTGGAAAGAAGCTTTCTGAGAAACTGCTTAGTGTTCTGTTAATTCATCTCACAGTGTTACATCTGTATTTAATGGATCTCTTTGCTAGCCTTATTTCTCTTGAATCTGAGAACAGATATTTCGGATCCCTTTGAAGACTATAGGGCCACAGGAAATATCCACCGATAACAAAGAGAAAGAAGCTTTCTGAGAAACTTCGTTGTGTTCTGTGAAATCATCTCACAGAGTTACAGCTTTCCCCTCAGGGAGCCTTTCCCTAAGACAGTTTATGTGGAATTGGCAAAGTGATATTTGGAAGCCCATAGAGGGCTATGGTGAAAAAGGAAATATCCTCAGATGAAATCTGGAAAGAAGCTTTCTGAGAAACTGCTTAGTGTTCTGTTAATTCATCTCACAGAGTTACATCTGTATTTCGTGGATCTCCTTGCTAGCCTTATTTCTGTGGAATCTGAGAACAGATATTTCGGATCCCTTTGAAGACTATAGGGCAAAAGGAAATATCCTCCGATAACAAAGAGAAAGAAGCTTTCTGAGAAACTTCGTTGTGTTCTGTGAAATCATCTCACAGAGTTACAGCTTTCCCCTCAAGGAGCCTTTCGCTAAGACAGTTCTTGTGGAATTGGCAAAGTGATATTTGGAAGCCCATAGAGGGCTATGGTGAAAAAGGAAATATCCTCAGATGAAATCTGGAAAGAAGCTTTCTGAGAAACTGCTTAGTGTTCTGTTAATTCACCTCACAGAGTTACATCTGTATTTCGTGGATCTCTTTGCTAGCCTTATTTCTGTAGAATCTGAGAACAGATATTTCGGATCCCTTTGAAGACTATAGGGCCAAAGGAAATATCCTCCGATAACAAAGAGAAAGAAGCTTTCTGAGAAACTTCTTTGTGTTCTGTGAAATCATCTCACAGAGTTACAGCTTTCCCCTCAAGGAGCCTTTCGCTAAGACAGTTCATGTGGAATTGGCAAAGTGATATTTGGAAGCCCATAGAGGGCTATGGTGAAAAAGGAAATATCCTCAGATGAAATCTGGAAAGAAGCTTTCTGAGAAACTGCTTAGTGTTCTGTTAATTCAACTCACAGGGTTACATCTGTATTTCGTGGATCTCTTTGCTAGCCTTATTTCTGTTAAATCTGAGAACAGATATTTCGGATCCCTTTGAAGACTATAGGGCCACAGGAAATATCCACCGATAACAAAGAGAAAGAAGCTTTCTGAGAAACTTCGTTGTGTTCTGTGAAATCATCTCACGGAGTTACAGATTTCCCCTCAAGGAGCCTTTCCATAAGACAGTTTATGTGGAATTGGCAAAGTGATATTTGGAAGCGCATAGAGGGCTATGGTGAAAAAGGAAATATCCTCAGATGAAATCTGGAAAGAAGATTTCTGAGAAACTGCTTAGTGTTCTGTTAATTCATCTCACAGAGTTACATCTGTATTTCGTGGATCTCTTTGCTAGCCTAATTTCTGTAGAATCTGAGAACAGATATTTCGGATCCCTTTGAAGACTATAGGGCCAAAGGAAATATCCTCCGATAACAAAGAGAAAGAAGCTTTCTGAGAAACTTCGTTGTGTTCTGTGAAATCATCTCACAGAGTTACAGCTTTACCCTCAAGAAGCCTTTCGCTAAGACAGTTCTTGTGGATTTGGCAAAGTGATATTTGGAAGCCCATAGAGGGCTATGGTGAAAAAGGAAATATCCTCAAATGAAATCTGGAAAGAAGCTTTCTGAGAAACTGCTTAGTGTTCTGTTAATTCATCTCACAGAGTTACATCTGTATTTCGTGGATCTCTTTGCTAGCCTTATTTCTGTGGAATCTGAGAACAGATATTTCGGATGCCTTTGAAGACTATAGGGCCAAAGGAAATATCCTCCGATAACAAAGAGAAAGAAGCTTTCTGAGAAACTTCGTTGTGTTCTGTGAAATCATCTCACCGAGTTACAGCTTTCGCCTCAAGGAGCCTTTAGCTAAGACAGTTCTTGTGGAATTTGCAAAGTGATATTTGGAAGCCCGTATAGGGCTATGGTGAAAAAGGAAATATCCACAGATGAAATCTGGAAAGAAGCTTTCTGAGAAACTGCTTAGTGTTCTGTTAATTCTTCTCACAGAGTTACATCTGTATTTCGTGCATCTCTTTGCTAGCCTTATTTCTGTGGAAACTGAGAACAGATATTTCGGATCCCTTTGAAGACTATAGGGCCAAAGGAAATATCCTCCGATAACAAAGAGAAAGAAGCTTTCTGAGAAACTTCTTTGTGTTCTGTGAAATCATCTCACAGAGTTACAGCTTTCCCCTCAAGGAGTCTTTCGCTAAGACAGTTCTTGTGGAATTGGCAAAGTGATATCTGGAAGCCCATAGAGGGCTATGGTGAAAAAGGAAATATCCTCAGATGAAATCTGGAAAGAAGCTTTTTGAGAAACTGCTTAGTGTTCTGTTAATTCATCTAACAGAGTTACATCTGTATTTCATGGATCTCTTTGCTAGCCTTATTTCTGTTGAATCTGAGAACAGATATTTCGGATCCCTTTGAAGACTATAGGGCCACAGGAAATATCCACCGATAATAAAGAGAAAGAAGCTTTCTGAGAAACTTCGTTGTGTTCTGTGAAATCATCTCACAGAGTTACAGCTTTCCCCTCAAGGAGCCTTTCGCTAAGACAGTTCATGTGGAATTGGCAAAGTGATATTTGGAAGCCCAAAGAGGGCTATGGTGAAAAAGGAAATATCCTCAGATGAAATCTGGAAAGAAGCTTTCCGAGAAACTGGTTAGTGTTCTGTTAATTCAACTCACAGAGTTACATCTGTATTTCGTGGATCTCTTTGCTAGCCTTATTTCTGTAGAATCTGAGAACAGATATTTCGGATCCCTTTGAAGACTATAGGGCCAAAGGAAATATCCTCCGATAACAAAGAGAAAGAAGCTTTCTGAGAAACTTCGTTGTGTTCTGTGAAATCATCTCACAGAGTTACAGCTTTCCCCTCAAGGAGCCTTTCGCTAAGACAGTTCTTGTGGAATTGGCGAAGTGATATTTGGAAGCCCATAGAGGGCTATGGTGAAAAAGGAAATATCCTCAGATGAAATCTGGAAAGAAGCTTTCTGAGAAACTGCTTAGTGTTCTGTTGATTTATCTCACAGAGTTACATCTGTATTTCGTGGATCTCTTTGCTAGCCTTATTTCTGTGGAATCTGAGAACAGATATTTCGGATCCCTTTGAAGACTATAGGGCCAAAGGAAATATCCTCCGATAACAAAGAGAAAGAAGCTTTCTGAGAAACTTCGTTGTGCTCTGTGAAATCATCTCACAGAGTTACAGCTTTCCCCTCAAGGAGCCTTTCGCTAAGACAGTTCTTGTGGAATTGGCAAAGTGATATCTGGAAGCCCCTAGAGGGCTATGGTGAAAAAGGAAATATCCTCAGATGAAATCTGGAAAGAAGCTTTCTGAGAAACTGCTTAGTGTTCTGTTAATTCATCTCACAGAGTTACATCTGTATTTCATGGATCTCTTTGCTAGCCTTATTTCTGTGGAATCTGAGAACAGATATTTCGGATCCCTTTGAAGACAATAGGGCCACAGGAAATATGCAACGATAATAAAGAGAAAGAAGCTTTCTGAGAAACTTCGTTGTGTTCTCTGAAATCATCTCACAGAGTTACAGCTTTCCCCTCAAGGAGCCTTTCGCTAAGACAGTTCTTGTGGAATTGGCAAAGTGATATTTGGAAGCCCATAGAGGGCTATGGTGAAAAAGGAAATATCCTCAGATGAAATCTGGAAAGAAGCTTTCTGAGAAACTGCTTAGTGTTCTGTTAATTCATCTCACAGGGTTACATCTGTATTCCGTGGATCTTTTTGCTAGCCTTATTTCTGTAGAATCTGAGAACGGATATTTCGGATCCCTTTGAAGACTATAGGGCCACAGGAAATATCCTCCGAAAACAAAGAGAAAGAAGCTTTCTGAGAAACTTCGTTGTGTTCTGTGAAATCATCTCACAGAGTTACAGCTTTCCCCTCAAGGAGCCTTTCGCTAAGACAGTTCATGTGGAATTGGCAAAGTGATATTTGGAAGCCCATAGAGGGCTATGGTGAAAAAGGAAATATCCTCAGATGAAATCTGGAAAGAAGCTTTCTGAGAAACTGCTTAGTGTTCTGTTAATTCAACTCACAGAGTTACATCTGTATTTCGTGGATCTCTATGCTAGCCTTATTTCTGTAGAATCTGAGAACAGATATTTCGGATCCCTTTGAAGACTATAGGGCCAAAGGAAATATACTCCGATAACAAAGAGAAAGAAGCTTTCTGAGAAACTTCGTTGTGTTCTGTGAAATCATCTCACAGAGTTACAGCTTTCCCCTCAAGGAGCCTTTCGCTAAGTCAGTTCTTGTGGAATTGGCAAAGTGATATTTGGAAGCCCATAGAGTGCTATGGTGAAAAAGGAAATATCCTCAGATGAAATCTGGAAAGAAGCTTTCTGAGAAACTGCTTAGTGTTCTGTTAATTCATCTCACAGAGTTACATCGGTATTTAATGGATCTCTTTGCTAGCCTTATTTCTCTTGAATCTGAGAACAGATATTTCGGATCCCTTTGAAGACTATAGGGCCACAGGAAATATCCACCGATAACAAAGAGAAAGAAGCTTTCTGAGAAACTTCGTTGTGTTCTGTGAAATCATCTCACAGAGTTACAGCTTTCCCCTCAAGGAGCCTTTCCCTAAGACAGTTTATGTGGAATTGGCAAAGTGATATTTGGAAGCCCTTAGAGGGCTATGGTGAAAAAGGAAATATCCTCAGATGAAATCTGGAAAGAAGCTTTCTGAGAAACTGCTTAGTGTTCTGTTAATTCACCTCACAGAGTTACATCTGTATTTCGTGGATCTCTTTGCTAGCCTTATTTCTGTGGAATCTGAGAACAGATATTTCGGATCCCTTTGAAGACTATAGGGCCACAGGAAATATCCACCGATAATAAAGAGAAAGAAGCTTTCTGAGAAACTTCGTTGTGTTCTGTGAAATCATTACACAGAGTTACAGCTTTCCCCTCAAGGAGCCTTTCGCTAAGACAGTTCTTGTGGAATTGGCAAAGTGATATTTGGAAGCCCATAGAGGGCTATGGTGAAAAAGGAAATATCCTCAGATGAAATCTGGAAAGAAGCTTTCTGAGAAACTGCTTAGTGTTCTGTTAATTCACCTCACAGAGTTACATCTGTATTTCGTGGATCTCTTTGCTAGCCTTATTTCTGTAGAATCTGAGAACAGATATTTCAGATCCCTTTGAAGACTATAGGGCCAAAGGAAATATCCTCCGATAACAAAGTGAAAGAAGCTTTCTGAGAAACTTCTTTATGTTCTGTGAAATCATCTCACAGAGTTACAGCTTTCACCTCAAGGAGCCTTTCGCTAAGACAGTTCATGTGGAATTGGCAAAGTGATATTTGGAAGACCTTAGAGGGCTATGGTGAAAAAGGAAATATCCTCAGATGAAATCTGGAAAGAAGCTTTCTGAGAAACTGCTTAGTGTTCTGTTAATCCATCTCACAGGGTTACATCTGTATTTCGTGGATCTCTTTGCTAGCCTTATTTCTGTTGAATCTGAGAACAGATATTTCGGATCCCTTTGAACACTATAGGGCCAAAGGAAATATCCTCCGATAACAAAGAGAAAGAAGCTTTCTGAGAAACTTCTTTGTGTTCTGTGAAATCATCTCACAGAGTTACAGGTTTCCCCTCAAGGAGCCTTTTGCTAAGACAGTTCTTGTTGAATTGGCAAAGTGATATTTGGAAGCCCATAGAGGTCTATGGTGAAAAAGGAAATATCCTCAGATGAAATCTGGAAAGAAGCTTTCTGAGAAACTGCTTAGTGTTCTGTTAATTCATCTCACAGAGTTACATCTGTATTTCGTGGATCTCCTTGCTAGCCTTATTTTTGTGGAATCTAAGAACAGATATTTCAGATCCCTTTGAAGACTATAGGGCAAAAGGAAATATCCTCCGATAACAAAGAGAAAGAAGCTTTCTGAGAATCTTCGTTGTGTTCTGTGAAATCATCTCACAGAGTTACAGCTTTCCCCTCAAGGAGCCTTTCGCTAAGACAGTTCTTGTGGAATTGGCAAAGTGATATTTGGAAGCCCATAGAGGGCTATGGTGAAAAAGGAAATATCCTCAGATGAAATCTGGAAAGAAGCTTTCTGAGAAACTGCTTAGTGTTCTGTTAATTCACCTCACAGAGTTACATCTGTATTTCGTGGATCTCTTTGCTAGCCTTATTTCTGTAGAATCTGAGAACAGATATTTCGGAACCCTTTGAAGACTGTAGGGCCAAAGGAAATATCCTCCAATAACAAAGAGAAAGAAGCTTTCTGAGAAACTTCTTTGTGTTCTGTGAAATCATCTCACAGAGTTACAGCTTTCCCCTCAAGGAGCCTTTCGCTAAGACAGTTCATGTGGAATTGGCAAAGTGATATTTGGAAGCCCATAGAGGGCTATGGTGAAAAAGGAAATATCCTCAGATGAAATCTGGAAAGAAGTTTTCTGAGAAACTGCTTAGTGTTCTGTTAATTCATCTCACAGGGTTACATCTGTATTTCGTGGATCTCTTTGCTAGCCTTATTTCTGTTGAATCTGAGAACAGATATTTCGGATCCCTTTGAAGACTATAGGGACACAGGAAATATCCACCGATAACAAATAGAAAGAAGCTTTCTGAGAAACTTCGTTGTGTTCTGTGAAATCATCTCACAGAGTTACAGATTTCCCCTCAAGGAGCCTTTCCATAAGACAGTTTATGTGGAATTGGCAAAGTGATATTTGGAAGCGCATAGAAGGCTATGGTGAAAAAGGAAATATCCTCAGATGAAATCTGGAAAGAAGTTTTCTGAGAAACTGCTTAGTGTTCTGTTAATTCATCTCACAGAGTTACATCTGTATTTCGTGGATCTCTTTGCTAGCCTAATTTCTGTAGAATCTGAGAACAGATATTTCGGATCCCTTTGAAGACTATAGGGCCAAAGGAAATATCCTCCTATAACAAAGAGAAAGAAGCTTTCTGAGAAACTTCATTGTGTTCTGTGAAATCATCTCACAGAGTTACAGCTTTAACCTCAAGAAGCCTTTCGCTAAGACAGTTCCTGTGGATTTGGCAAAGTGATATTTGGAAGCCCATAGAGGGCTATGGTGAAAAAGGAAATATCCTCAAATGAAATCTGGAAAGAAGGTTTCTGAGAAACTGCTTAGTGTTCTGTTAATTCATCTCACAGAGTTACATCTGTATGTCGTGGATCTCTTTGCTAGCCTTATTTCTGTGGAATCTGAGAACAGATATTTCGGATGCCTTTGAAGACTATAGGGCCAAAGGAAATATCCTCCGATAACAAAGAGAAAGAAGCTTTCTGAGAAACTTCGTTGTGTTCTGTGAAATCATCTCACAGAGTTACAGCTTTCCCCTCAAGGAGCCTTTCGCTAAGACAGTTCTTGTGGAATTGGCAAAGTGATATTTGGAAGCCCGTATAGGGCTATGGTGAAAAAGGAAATATCCTCAGATGAAATCTGGAAAGAAGCTTTCTGAGAAACTGCTTAGTGTTCTGTTAATTCATCTCACAGAGTTACATCTGTATTTCGTGCATCTCTTTGCTAGCCTTATTTCTGTGGAAACTGAGAACAGATATTTCGGATCCCATTGAAGACTATAGGGCCAAAGGAAATAACCTCCGATAACAAAGAGAAAGAAGCTTTCTGAGAAACTTCGTTGTGTTCTGTGAAATCATCTCACAGAGTTACAGCTTTCCCCTCAAGGAGCCTTTCGCTAAGACAGTTCTTGTGGAATTGGCAAAGTGATATTTGGAAGCCCATAGAGGGCTATGGTGAAAAAGGAAATATCGTCAGATGAAATCTGGAAAGAAGCTTTCTGAGAAACTGCTTAGTGTTCTGTTAATTCACCTCACAGAGTTACATCTGTATTTCGTGGATCTCTTTGCTAGCCTTATTTCTGTAGAATCTAAGAACAGATATTTCGGATCCCTTTGATGACTATAGGGCCAAAGGAAATATCCTCCGATAACAAAGAGAAAGAAGGTTTCTGAGAAACTTCTTTGTGTTCTGTGAAATCATCTCACAGAGTTACAGCTTTCCCCTCAAGGAGCCTTTCGCTAAGACAGTTCTTGTGGAATTGGCAAAGTGATATTTGGAAGCCCATAGAGGGCTATGGTGAAAAAGGAAATATCCTCAGATGAAATCTGGAAAGAAGCTTTCTGAGAAACTGCTTAGTGTTCTGTTAATTCAACTCACAGGGTTACATCTGTATTTCGTGGATCTCTTTGCTAGCCTTATTTCTGTTGAATCTGAGAACAGATATTTCGGATCCCTTTGAACACTATAGGGCCAAAGGAAATATCCTCCGATAACAAAGAGAAAGAAGCTTTCTGAGAAACTTCGTTGTGTTCTGTGAAATCATCTCACAGAGTTACAGCTTTACCCTCAAGAAGCCTTTCGCTAAGACAGTTCCTGTGGATTTGGCAAAGTGATTTTTGGAAGCCCATAGAGGGCTATGGTGAAAAAGGAAATATCCTCAAATGAAATCTGGAAAGAAGCTTTCTGAGAAACTGCTTAGTGTTCTGTTAATTCATCTAACAGAGTTACATCTGTATTTCGTGGATCTCTTTGCTAGCCTTATTTCTGTGGAATCTGAGAACAGATATTTCGGATGCCTTTGAAGACTATAGGGCCAAAGGAAATATCCTCCGATAACAAAGAGAAAGAAGCTTTCTGAGAAACTTCGTTGTGTTCTGTGAAATCATCTCACAGAGTTACAGCTTTCCCCTCAAGGAGCCTTTAGCTAAGACAGTTCTTGTGGAATTGGCAAAGTGATATTTGGAAGCCCGTATAGGGCTATGGTGAAAAAGGAAATATCCTCAGATGAAATCTGGAAAGAAGCTTTCTGAGAAACTGCTTAGTGTTCTGTTAATTCATCTCACAGAGTTACATCTGTATTTCGTGCATCTCTTTGCTAGCCTTATTTCTGTGGAAACTGAGAACAGATATTTCGGATCCCTTTGAAGACTATAGGGCCAAAGGAAATATCCTCCGATAACAAAGAGAAAGAAGCTTTCTGAGAAACTTCTTTGTGTTCTGTGAAATCATCTCACAGAGTTACAGCTTTCCCCTCAAGGAGTCTTTCGCTAAGACAGTTCTTGTGGAATTGGCAAAGTGATATCTGGAAGCCAATAGAGGGCTATGGTGAAAAAGGAAATACCCTCAGATGAAATCTGGAAAGAAGCTTTCTGAGAAACTGCTTAGTGTTCTGTTAATTCAACTCACAGAGTTACATCTGTATTTCGTGGATCTCTTTGCTAGCCTTATTTCTGTAGAATCTGAGAACAGATATTTCGGATCCCTTTGAAGACTATAGGGCCAAAGGAAATATCCTCCGATAACAAAGAGAAAGAAGCTTTCTGAGTAACTTCGTTGTGTTCTGTGAAATCATCTCACAGAGTTACAGCTTTCCCCTCAAGGAGCCTTTCGCTAAGACAGTTCTTGTGGAATTGGCGAAGAGAAATTTGGAAGCCCATAGAGGGCTATGGTGAAAAAGGAAATATCCTCAGATGAAATCTGGAAAGAAGCTTTCTGAGAAACTGCTTAGTGTTCTGTTAATTTATCTCACAGAGTTACATCTGTATTTCGTGGATCTCTTTGCTAGCCTTATTTCTGTGGAATCTGAGAACAGATATTTCGGATCCCTTTGAAGACTATAGGGCCAAAGGAAATATCCTTCGATAACAAAGAGAAAGAAGCTTTCTGAGAAACTTCGTTGTGTTCTGTGAAATCATCTCACAGAGTTACAGCTTTCCCCTCAAGGAGCCTTTCGCTAAGACAGTTCTTGTGGAATTGGCAAAGTGATATTTGGAAGCCCATAGAGGGCTATGGTGAAAAAGGAAATATCCTCAGATGAAATCTGGAAAGAAGCTTTCTGAGAAACTGCTTAGTGTTCTGTTAATTCATCTCACAGAGTTACATCTGTATTTCGTGGATCTCCTTGCTAGCCTTATTTCTGTGGAATCTGAGAACAGATATTTCGGATCCCTTTGAAGACTATAGGGCAAAAGGAAATATCCTCCGATAACAAAGAGAAAGAAGCTTTCTGAGAAACTTCGTTGTGTTCTGTGAAATCATCTCACAGAGTTACAGCTTTCCCCTCAAGGAGCCTTTCGCTAAGACAGTTCTTGTGGAATTGGCAAAGTGATATTTGGAAGCCCATAGAGGGCTATGGTGAAAAAGGAAATATCCTCAGATGAAATCTGGAAAGAAGCTTTCTGAGAAACTGCTTAGTGTTCTGTTAATTCACCTCACAGAGTTACATCTGTATTTCGTGGATCTCTTTGCTAGCCTTATTTCTGTAGAATCTGAGAACAGATATTTCGGATCCCTTTGAAGACTATAGGGCCAAAGGAAATATCCTCCGATAACAAAGAGAAAGAAGCTTTCTGAGAAACTTCTTTGTGTTCTGTGAAATCATCTCACAGAGTTACAGCTTTCCCCTCAAGGAGCCTTTCGCTAAGACAGTTCATGTGGAATTGGCAAAGTGATATTTGGAAGCCCATAGAGGGCTATGGTGAAAAAGGAAATATCCTCAGATGAAATCTGGAAAGAAGCTTTCTGAGAAACTGCTTAGTGTTCTGTTAATTCAACTCACAGGGTTACATCTGTATTTCGTGGATCTCTTTGCTATCCTTATTTCTGTTAAATCTGAGAACAGATATTTCGGATCCCTTTGAAGACTATAGGGCCACAGGAAATATCCACCGATAACAAAGAGAAAGAAGCTTTCTGAGAAACTTCGTTGTGTTCTGTGAAATCATCTCACGGAGTTACAGATTTCCCCTCAAGGAGCCTTTCCATAAGACAGTTTATGTGGAATTGGCAAAGTGATATTTGGAAGCGCATAGAGGGCTATGGTGAAAAAGGAAATATCCTCAGATGAAATCTGGAAAGAAGATTTCTGAGAAACTGCTTAGTGTTCTGTTAATTCATCTCACAGAGTTACATCTGTATTTCGTGGATCTCTTTGCTAGCCTAATTTCTGTAGAATCTGAGAACAGATATTTCGGATCCCTTTGAAGACTATAGGGCCAAAGGAAATATCCTCCGATAACAAAGAGAAAGAAGCTTTCTGAGAAACTTCGTTGTGTTCTGTGAAATCATCTCACAGAGTTACAGCTTTACCCTCAAGAAGCCTTTCGCTAAGACAGTTCTTGTGGATTTGGCAAAGTGATATTTGGAAGCCCATAGAGGGCTATGGTGAAAAAGGAAATATCCTCAAATGAAATCTGGAAAGAAGCTTTCTGAGAAACTGCTTAGTGTTCTGTTAATTCATCTCACAGAGTTACATCTGTATTTCGTGGATCTCTTTGCTAGCCTTATTTCTGTGGAATCTGAGAACAGATATTTCGGATGCCTTTGAAGACTATAGGGCCAAAGGAAATATCCTCCGATAACAAAGAGAAAGAAGCTTTCTGAGAAACTTCGTTGTGTTCTGTGAAATCATCTCACCGAGTTACAGCTTTCGCCTCAAGGAGCCTTTAGCTAAGACAGTTCTTGTGGAATTTGCAAAGTGATATTTGGAAGCCCGTATAGGGCTATGGTGAAAAAGGAAATATCCACAGATGAAATCTGGAAAGAAGCTTTCTGAGAAACTGCTTAGTGTTCTGTTAATTCTTCTCACAGAGTTACATCTGTATTTCGTGCATCTCTTTGCTAGCCTTATTTCTGTGGAAACTGAGAACAGATATTTCGGATCCCTTTGAAGACTATAGGGCCAAAGGAAATATCCTCCGATAACAAAGAGAAAGAAGCTTTCTGAGAAACTTCTTTGTGTTCTGTGAAATCATCTCACAGAGTTACAGCTTTCCCCTCAAGGAGTCTTTCGCTAAGACAGTTCTTGTGGAATTGGCAAAGTGATATCTGGAAGCCCATAGAGGGCTATGGTGAAAAAGGAAATATCCTCAGATGAAATCTGGAAAGAAGCTTTCTGAGAAACTGCTTAGTGTTCTGTTAATTCATCTAACAGAGTTACATCTGTATTTCATGGATCTCTTTGCTAGCCTTATTTCTGTTGAATCTGAGAACAGATATTTCGGATCCCTTTGAAGACTATAGGGCCACAGGAAATATCCACCGATAATAAAGAGAAAGAAGCTTTCTGAGAAACTTCGTTGTGTTCTGTGAAATCATCTCACAGAGTTACAGCTTTCCCCTCAAGGAGCCTTTCGCTAAGACAGTTCATGTGGAATTGGCAAAGTGATATTTGGAAGCCCAAAGAGGGCTATGGTGAAAAAGGAAATATCCTCAGATGAAATCTGGAAAGAAGCTTTCCGAGAAACTGCTTAGTGTTCTGTTAATTCAACTCACAGAGTTACATCTGTATTTCGTGGATCTCTTTGCTAGCCTTATTTCTGTAGAATCTGAGAACGGATATTTCGGATCCCTTTGAAGACTATAGGGCCACAGGAAATATCCTCCGAAAACAAAGAGAAAGAAGCTTTCTGAGAAACTTCGTTGTGTTCTGTGAAATCATCTCACAGAGTTACAGCTTTCCCCTCAAGGAGCCTTTCGCTAAGACAGTTCATGTGGAATTGGCAAAGTGATATTTGGAAGCCCATAGAGGGCTATGGTGAAAAAGGAAATATCCTCAGATGAAATCTGGAAAGAAGCTTTCTGAGAAACTGCTTAGTGTTCTGTTAATTCAACTCACAGAGTTACATCTGTATTTCGTGGATCTCTTTGCTAGCCTTATTTCGGTAGAATCTGAGAACAGATATTTCGGATCCCTTTGAAGACTATAGGGCCAAAGGAAATATACTCCGATAACAAAGAGAAAGAAGCTTTCTGAGAAACTTCGTTGTGTTCTGTGAAATCATCTCACAGAGTTACAGCTTTCCCCTCAAGGAGCCTTTCGCTAAGTCAGTTCTTGTGGAATTGGCAAAGTGATATTTGGAAGCCCATAGAGGGCTATGGTGAAAAAGGAAATATCCTCAGATGAAATCTGGAAAGAAGCTTTCTGAGAAACTGCTTAGTGTTCTGTTAATTCATCTCACAGAGTTACATCGGTATTTAATGGATCTCTTTGCTAGCCTTATTTCTCTTGAATCTGAGAACAGATATTTCGGATCCCTTTGAAGACTATAGGGCCACAGGAAATATCCACCGATAACAAAGAGAAAGAAGCTTTCTGAGAAACTTCGTTGTGTTCTGTGAAATCATCTCACAGAGTTACAGCTTTCCCCTCAAGGAGCCTTTCCCTAAGACAGTTTATGTGGAATTGGCAAAGTGATATTTGGAAGCCCTTAGAGGGCTATGGTGAAAAAGGAAATATCCTCAGATGAAATCTGGAAAGAAGCTTTCTGAGAAACTGCTTAGTGTTCTGTTAATTCACCTCACAGAGTTACATCTGTATTTCGTGGATCTCTTTGCTAGCCTTATTTCTGTGGAATCTGAGAACAGATATTTCGGATCCCTTTGAAGACTATAGGGCCACAGGAAATATCCACCGATAATAAAGAGAAAGAAGCTTTCTGAGAAACTTCGTTGTGTTCTGTGAAATCATTACACAGAGTTACAGCTTTCCCCTCAAGGAGCCTTTCGCTAAGACAGTTCTTGTGGAATTGGCAAAGTGATATTTGGAAGCCCATAGAGGGCTATGGTGAAAAAGGAAATATCCTCAGATGAAATCTGGAAAGAAGCTTTCTGAGAAACTGCTTAGTGTTCTGTTAATTCACCTCACAGAGTTACATCTGTATTTCGTGGATCTCTTTGCTAGCCTTATTTCTGTAGAATCTGAGAACAGATATTTCGGATCCCTTTGAAGACTATAGGGCCAAAGGAAATATCCTCCGATAACAAAGTGAAAGAAGCTTTCTGAGAAACTTCTTTATGTTCTGTGAAATCATCTCACAGTTACAGCTTTCACCTCAAGGAGCCTTTCGCTAAGACAGTTCATGTGGAATTGGCAAAGTGATATTTGGAAGACCTTAGAGGGCTATGGTGAAAAAGGAAATATCCTCAGATGAAATCTGGAAAGAAGCTTTCTGAGAAACTGCTTAGTGTTCTGTTAATCCATCTCACAGGGTTACATCTGTATTTCGTGGATCTCTTTGCTAGCCTTATTTCTGTTGAATCTGAGAACAGATATTTCGGATCCCTTTGAACACTATAGGGCCAAAGGAAATATCCTCCGATAACAAAGAGAAAGAAGCTTTCTGAGAAACTTCTTTGTGTTCTGTGAAATCATCTCACAGAGTTACAGGTTTCCCCTCAAGGAGCCTTTTGCTAAGACAGTTCTTGTTGAATTGGCAAAGTGATATTTGGAAGCCCATAGAGGTCTATTGTGAAAAAGGAAATATCCTCAGATGAAATCTGGAAAGAAGCTTTCTGAGAAACTGCTTAGTGTTCTGTTAATTCATCTCACAGAGTTACATCTGTATTTCGTGGATCTCCTTGCTAGCCTTATTTTTGTGGAATCTAAGAACAGATATTTCAGATCCCTTTGAAGACTATAGGGCAAAAGGAAATATCCTCCGATAACAAAGAGAAAGAAGCTTTCTGAGAATCTTCGTTGTGTTCTGTGAAATCATCTCACAGAGTTACAGCTTTCCCCTCAAGGAGCCTTTCGCTAAGACAGTTCTTGTGGAATTGGCGAAGAGAAATTTGGAAGCCCATAGAGGGCTATGGTGAAAAAGGAAATATCCTCAGATGAAATCTGGAAAGAAGCTTTCTGAGAAACTGCTTAGTGTTCTGTTAATTTATCTCACAGAGTTACATCTGTATTTCGTGGATCTCTTTGCTAGCCTTATTTCTGTGGAATCTGAGAACAGATATTTCGGATCCCTTTGAAGACTATAGGGCCAAAGGAAATATCCTTCGATAACAAAGAGAAAGAAGCTTTCTGAGAAACTTCGTTGTGTTCTGTGAAATCATCTCACAGAGTTACAGCTTTCCCCTCAAGGAGCCTTTCGCTAAGACAGTTCTTGTGGAATTGGCAAAGTGATATTTGGAAGCCCATAGAGGGCTATGGTGAAAAAGGAAATATCCTCAGATGAAATCTGGAAAGAAGCTTTCTGAGAAACTGCTTAGTGTTCTGTTAATTCATCTCACAGAGTTACATCTGTATTTCGTGGATCTCCTTGCTAGCCTTATTTCTGTGGAATCTGAGAACAGATATTTCGGAACCCTTTGAAGACTATAGGGCAAAAGGAAATATCCTCCGATAACAAAGAGAAAGAAGCTTTCTGAGAAACTTCGTTGTGTTCTGTGAAATCATCTCACAGAGTTACAGCTTTCCCCTCAAGGAGCCTTTCGCTAAGACAGTTCTTGTGGAATTGGCAAAGTGATATTTGGAAGCCCATAGAGGGCTATGGTGAAAAAGGAAATATCCTCAGATGAAATCTGGAAAGAAGCTTTCTGAGAAACTGCTTAGTGTTCTGTTAATTCACCTCACAGAGTTACATCTGTATTTCGTGGATCTCTTTGCTAGCCTTATTTCTGTAGAATCTGAGAACAGATATTTCGGATCCCTTTGAAGACTATAGGGCCAAAGGAAATATCCTCCGATAACAAAGAGAAAGAAGCTTTCTGAGAAACTTCTTTGTGTTCTGTGAAATCATCTCACAGAGTTACAGCTTTCCCCTCAAGGAGCCTTTCGCTAAGACAGTTCATGTGGAATTGGCAAAGTGATATTTGGAAGCCCATAGAGGGCTATGGTGAAAAAGGAAATATCCTCAGATGAAATCTGGAAAGAAGCTTTCTGAGAAACTGCTTAGTGTTCTGTTAATTCAACTCACAGGGTTACATCTGTATTTCGTGGATCTCTTTGCTATCCTTATTTCTGTTAAATCTGAGAACAGATATTTCGGATCCCTTTGAAGACTATAGGGCCACAGGAAATATCCACCGATAACAAAGAGAAAGAAGCTTTCTGAGAAACTTCGTTGTGTTCTGTGAAATCATCTCACGGAGTTACAGATTTCCCCTCAAGGAGCCTTTCCATAAGACAGTTTATGTGGAATTGGCAAAGTGATATTTGGAAGCGCATAGAGGGCTATGGTGAAAAAGGAAATATCCTCAGATGAAATCTGGAAAGAAGATTTCTGAGAAACTGCTTAGTGTTCTGTTAATTCATCTCACAGAGTTACATCTGTATTTCGTGGATCTCTTTGCTAGCCTAATTTCTGTAGAATCTGAGAACAGATATTTCGGATCCCTTCGAAGACTATAGGGCCAAAGGAAATATCCTCCGATAACAAAGAGAAAGAAGCTTTCTGAGAAACTTCGTTGTGTTCTGTGAAATCATCTCACAGAGTTACAGCTTTACCCTCAAGAAGCCTTTCGCTAAGACAGTTCTTGTGGATTTGGCAAAGTGATATTTGGAAGCCCATAGAGGGCTATGGTGAAAAAGGAAATATCCTCAAATGAAATCTGGAAAGAAGCTTTCTGAGAAACTGCTTAGTGTTCTGTTAATTCATCTCACAGAGTTACATCTGTATTTCGTGGATCTCTTTGCTAGCCTTATTTCTGTGGAATCTGAGAACAGATATTTCGGATGCCTTTGAAGACTATAGGGCCAAAGGAAATATCCTCCGATAACAAAGAGAAAGAAGCTTTCTGAGAAACTTCGTTGTGTTCTGTGAAATCATCTCACCGAGTTACAGCTTTCGCCTCAAGGAGCCTTTAGCTAAGACAGTTCTTGTGGAATTTGCAAAGTGATATTTGGAAGCCCGTATAGGGCTATGGTGAAAAAGGAAATATCCACAGATGAAATCTGGAAAGAAGCTTTCTGAGAAACTGCTTAGTGTTCTGTTAATTCTTCTCACAGAGTTACATCTGTATTTCGTGCATCTCTTTGCTAGCCTTATTTCTGTGGAAACTGAGAACAGATATTTCGGATCCCTTTGAAGACTATAGGGCCAAAGGAAATATCCTCCGATAACAAAGAGAAAGAAGCTTTCTGAGAAACTTCTTTGTGTTCTGTGAAATCATCTCACAGAGTTACAGCTTTCCCCTCAAGGAGTCTTTCGCTAAGACAGTTCTTGTGGAATTGGCAAAGTGATATCTGGAAGCCCATAGAGGGCTATGGTGAAAAAGGAAATATCCTCAGATGAAATCTGGAAAGAAGCTTTCTGAGAAACTGCTTAGTGTTCTGTTAATTCATCTAACAGAGTTACATCTGTATTTCATGGATCTCTTTGCTAGCCTTATTTCTGTTGAATCTGAGAACAGATATTTCGGATCCCTTTGAAGACTATAGGGCCACAGGAAATATCCACCGATAATAAAGAGAAAGAAGCTTTCTGAGAAACTTCGTTGTGTTCTGTGAAATCATCTCACAGAGTTACAGCTTTCCCCTCAAGGAGCCTTTCGCTAAGACAGTTCATGTGGAATTGGCAAAGTGATATTTGGAAGCCCAAAGAGGGCTATGGTGAAAAAGGAAATATCCTCAGATGAAATCTGGAAAGAAGCTTTCCGAGAAACTGCTTAGTGTTCTGTTAATTCAACTCACAGAGTTACATCTGTATTTCGTGGATCTCTTTGCTAGCCTTATTTCTGTAGAATCTGAGAACGGATATTTCGGATCCCTTTGAAGACTATAGGGCCACAGGAAATATCCTCCGAAAACAAAGAGAAAGAAGCTTTCTGAGAAACGTCGTTGTGTTCTGTGAAATCATCTCACAGAGTTACAGCTTTCCCCTCAAGGAGCCTTTCGCTAAGACAGTTCATGTGGAATTGGCAAAGTGATATTTGGAAGCCCATAGAGGGCTATGGTGAAAAAGGAAATATCCTCAGATGAAATCTGGAAAGAAGCTTTCTGAGAAACTGCTTAGTGTTCTGTTAATTCAACTCACAGAGTTACATCTGTATTTCGTGGATCTCTTTGCTAGCCTTATTTCTGTAGAATCTGAGAACAGATATTTCGGATCCCTTTGAAGACTATAGGGCCAAAGGAAATATACTCCGATAACAAAGAGAAAGAAGCTTTCTGAGAAACTTCGTTGTGTTCTGTGAAATCATCTCACAGAGTTACAGCTTTCCCCTCAAGGAGCCTTTCGCTAAGTCAGTTCTTGTGGAATTGGCAAAGTGATATTTGGAAGCCCATAGAGGGCTATGGTGAAAAAGGAAATATCCTCAGATGAAATCTGGAAAGAAGCTTTCTGAGAAACTGCTTAGTGTTCTGTTAATTCATCTCACAGAGTTACATCGGTATTTAATGGATCTCTTTGCTAGCCTTATTTCTCTTGAATCTGAGAACAGATATTTCGGATCCCTTTGAAGACTATAGGGCCACAGGAAATATCCACCGATAACAAAGAGAAAGAAGCTTTCTGAGAAACTTCGTTGTGTTCTGTGAAATCATCTCACAGAGTTACAGCTTTCCCCTCAAGGAGCCTTTCCCTAAGACAGTTTATGTGGAATTGGCAAAGTGATATTTGGAAGCCCTTAGAGGGCTATGGTGAAAAAGGAAATATCCTCAGATGAAATCTGGAAAGAAGCTTTCTGAGAAACTGCTTAGTGTTCTGTTAATTCACCTCACAGAGTTACATCTGTATTTCGTGGATCTCTTTGCTAGCCTTATTTCTGTGGAATCTGAGAACAGATATTTCGGATCCCTTTGAAGACTATAGGGCCACAGGAAATATCCACCGATAATAAAGAGAAAGAAGCTTTCTGAGAAACTTCGTTGTGTTCTGTGAAATCATTACACAGAGTTACAGCTTTCCCCTCAAGGAGCCTTTCGCTAAGACAGTTCTTGTGGAATTGGCAAAGTGATATTTGGAAGCCCATAGAGGGCTATGGTGAAAAAGGAAATATCCTCAGATGAAATCTGGAAAGAAGCTTTCTGAGAAACTGCTTAGTGTTCTGTTAATTCACCTCACAGAGTTACATCTGTATTTCGTTGATCTCTTTGCTAGCCTTATTTCTGTAGAATCTGAGAACAGATATTTCGGATCCCTTTGAAGACTATAGGGCCAAAGGAAATATCCTCCGATAACAAAGTGAAAGAAGCTTTCTGAGAAACTTCTTTATGTTCTGTGAAATCATCTCACAGAGTTACAGCTTTCACCTCAAGGAGCCTTTCGCTAAGACAGTTCATGTGGAATTGGCAAAGTGATATTTGGAAGACCTTAGAGGGCTATGGTGAAAAAGGAAATATCCTCAGATGAAATCTGGAAAGAAGCTTTCTGAGAAACTGCTTAGTGTTCTGTTAATCCATCTCACAGGGTTACATCTGTATTTCGTGGATCTCTTTGCTAGCCTTATTTCTGTTGAATCTGAGAACAGATATTTCGGATCCCTTTGAACACTATAGGGCCAAAGGAAATATCCTCCGATAACAAAGAGAAAGAAGCTTTCTGAGAAACTTCTTTGTGTTCTGTGAAATCATCTCACAGAGTTACAGGTTTCCCCTCAAGGAGCCTTTTGCTAAGACAGTTCTTGTTGAATTGGCAAAGTGATATTTGGAAGCCCATAGAGGTCTATTGCGAAAAAGGAAATATCCTCAGATGAAATCTGGAAAGAAGCTTTCTGAGAAACTGCTTAGTGTTCTGTTAATTCATCTCACAGAGTTACATCTGTATTTCGTGGATCTCCTTGCTAGCCTTATTTTTGTGGAATCTAAGAACAGATATTTCAGATCCCTTTGAAGACTATAGGGCAAAAGGAAATATCCTCCGATAACAAAGAGAAAGAAGCTTTCTGAGAATCTTCGTTGTGTTCTGTGAAATCATCTCACAGAGTTACAGCTTTCCCCTCAAGGAGCCTTTCGCTAAGACAGTTCTTGTGGAATTGGCAAAGTGATATTTGGAAGCCCATAGAGGGCTATGGAGAAAAAGGAAATATCCTCAGATGAAATCTGGAAAGAAGCTTTCTGAGAAACTGCTTAGTGTTCTGTTAATTCACCTCACAGAGTTACATCTGTATTTCGTGGATCTCTTTGCTAGCCTTATTTCTGTAGAATCTGAGAACAGATATTTCGGAACCCTTTGAAGACTGTAGGGCCAAAGGAAATATCCTCCAATAACAAAGAGAAAGAAGCTTTCTGAGAAACTTCTTTGTGTTCTGTGAAATCATCTCACAGAGTTACAGCTTTCCCCTCAAGGAGCCTTTCGCTAAGACAGTTCATGTGGAATTGGCAAAGTGATATTTGGAAGCCCATAGAGGGCTATGGTGAAAAAGGAAATATCCTCAGATGAAATCTGGAAAGAAGCTTTCCGAGAAACTGCTTAGTGTTCTGTTAATTCATCTCACAGGGTTACATCTGTATTTCGAGGATCTCTTTGCTAGCCTTATTTCTGTTGAATCTGAGAACAGATATTTCGGATGCCTTTGAAGACTATAGGGACACAGGAAATATCCACCGATAACAAATAGAAAGAAGCTTTCTGAGAAACTTCGTTGTGTTCTGTGAAATCATCTCACAGAGTTACAGATTTCCCCTCAAGGAGCCTTTCCATAAGACAGTTTATGTGGAATTGGCAAAGTGATATTTGGAAGCGCATAGAGGGCTATGGTGAAAAAGGAAATATCCTCAGATGAAATCTGGAAAGAAGTTTTCTGAGAAACTGCTTAGTGTTCTGTTAATTCATCTCACAGAGTTACATCTGTATTTCGTGGATCTCTTTGCTAGCCTAATTTCTGTAGAATCTGACAACAGATATTTCGGATCCCTTTGAAGACTATAGGGCCAAAGGAAATATCCTCCTATAACAAAGAGAAAGAAGCTTTCTGAGAAACTTCATTGTGTTCTGTGAAATCATCTCACAGAGTTACAGCTTTAACCTCAAGAAGCCTTTCGCTAAGACAGTTCCTGTGGATTTGGCAAAGTGATATTTGGAAGCCCATAGAGGGCTATGGTGAAAAAGGAAATATCCTCAAATGAAATCTGGAAAGAAGGTTTCTGAGAAACTGCTTAGTGTTCTGTTAATTCATCTCACAGAGTTACATCTGTATGTCGTGGATCTCTTTGCTAGCCTTATTTCTGTGGAATCTGAGAACAGATATTTCGGATGCCTTTGAAGACTATAGGGCCAAAGGAAATATCCTCCGATAACAAAGAGAAAGAAGCTTTCTGAGAAACTTCGTTGTGTTCTGTGAAATCATCTCACAGAGTTACAGCTTTCCCCTCAAGGAGCCTTTCGCTAAGACAGTTCTTGTGGAATTGGCAAAGTGATATTTGGAAGCCCGTATAGGGCTATGGTGAAAAAGGAAATATCCTCAGATGAAATCTGGAAAGAAGCTTTCTGAGAAACTGCTTAGTGGTCTGTTAATTCATCTCACAGAGTTACATCTGTATTTCGTGCATCTCTTTGCTAGCCTTATTTCTGTGGAAACTGAGAACAGATATTTCGGATCCCTTTGAAGACTATAGGGCCAAAGGAAATAACCTCCGATAACAAAGAGAAAGAAGCTTTCTGAGAAACTTCTTTGTGTTCTGTGAAATCATCTCACAGAGTTACAGCTTTCCCCTCAAGGAGCCTTTCGCTAAGGCAGTTCATGTGGAATTGGCAAAGTGATATTTGGAAGCCCATAGAGGGCTATGGTGAAAAAGGAAATATCCTCAGATGAAATCTGGAAAGAAGCTTTCTGAGAAACTGCTTAGTGTTCTGTTAATTCATCTCACAGGGTTACATCTGTATTTCTTGGATCTCTTTGCTAGCCTTATTTCTGTTGAATCTGAGAACAGATATTTCGGATCCCTTTGAACACTATAGGGCCAAAGGAAATATCCTCCGATAACAAAGAGAAAGAAGCTTTCTGAGAAACTTCGCTGTGTTCTGTGAAATCATCTCACAGAGTTACAGCTTTACCCTCAGGAAGCCTTTCGCTAAGACAGTTCCTGTGGATTTGGCAAAGTGATATTTGGAAGCCCATAGAGGGCTATGGTGAAAAAGGAAATATCCTCAGATGAAATCTGGAAAGAAGCTTTCTGAGAAACTGCTTAGTGTTCTGTTAATTCATCTCACAGGGTTACATCTGTATTTCTTGGATCTCTTTGCTAGCCTTATTTCTGTGGAATCTGAGAACAGATATTTCGGATCCCTTTGAAGACAATAGGGCCACAGGAAATATCCACCGATAATAAAGAGAAAGAAGCTTTCTGAGAAACTTCGTTGTGTTCTGTGAAATCATCTCACAGAGTTACAGCTTTCCCCTCAAGGAGCCTTTCGCTAAGACAGTTCTTGTGGAATTGGCAAAGTGATATTTGGAAGCCCATAGAGGGCTATGGTGAAAAAGGAAATATCGTCAGCTGAAATCTGGAAAGAAGCTTTCTGAGAAACTGCTTAGTGTTCTGTTAATTCACCTCACAGAGTTACATCTGTATTTCGTGGATCTCTTTGCTAGCCTTATTTCTGTAGAATCTAAGAACAGATATTTCGGATCCCTTTGATGACTATAGGGCCAAAGGAAATATCCTCCGATAACAAAGAGAAAGAAGGTTTCTGAGAAACTTCTTTGTGTTCTGTGAAATCATCTCACAGAGTTACAGCTTTCCCCTCAAGGAGCCTTTCGCTAAGACAGTTCATGTGGAATTGGCAAAGTGATATTTGGAAGCCCATAGAGGGCTATGGTGAAAAAGGAAATATCCTCAGATGAAATCTGGAAAGAAGGTTTCTGAGAAACTGCTTAGTGTTCTGTTAATTCATCTCACAGGGTTACATCTGTATTTCGTGGATCTCTTTGCTAGCCTTATTTCTGTTGAATCTGAGAACAGATATTTCGGATCCCTTTGAACACTATAGGGCCAAAGGAAATATCCTCCGATAACAAAGAGAAAGCAGCTTTCTGAGAAACTTCGTTGTGTTCTGTGAAATCATCTCACAGAGTTACAGCTTTACCCTCAAGAAGCCTTTCGCTAAGACAGTTCCTGTGGATTTGGCAAAGTGATATTTGGAAGCCCATAGAGGGCTATGGTGAAAAAGGAAATATCCTCAAATGAAATCTGGAAAGAAGCTTTCTGAGAAACTGCTTAGTGTTCTGTTAATTCATCTAACAGAGTTACATCTGTATTTCGTGGATCTCTTTGCTAGCCTTATTTCTGTGGAATCTGAGAACAGATATTTCGGATGCCTTTGAAGACTATAGGGCCAAAGGAAATATCCTCCGATAACAAAGAGAAAGAAGCTTTCTGAGAAACTTCGTTGTGTTCTGTGAAATCATCTCACAGAGTTACAGCTTTCCCCTCAAGGAGCCTTTAGCTAAGACAGTTCTTGTGGAATTGGCAAAGTGATATTTGGAAGCCCGTATAGGGCTATGGTGAAAAAGGAAATATCCTCAGATGAAATCTGGAAAGAAGCTTTCTGAGAAACTGCTTAGTGTTCTGTTAATTCATCTCACAGAGTTACATCTGTATTTCGTGCATCTCTTTGCTAGCCTTATTTCTGTAGAAACTGAGAACAGATATTTCGGATCCCTTTGAAGACTATAGGGCCAAAGGAAATATCCTCCGATAACAAAGAGAAAGAAGCTTTCTGAGAAACTTCTTTGTGTTCTGTGAAATCATCTCACAGAGTTACAGCTTTCCCCTCAAGGAGTCTTTCGCTAAGACAGTTCTTGTGGAATTGGCAAAGTGATATCTGGAAGCCAATAGAGGGCTATGGTGAAAAAGGAAATACCCTCAGATGAAATCTGGAAAGAAGCTTTCTGAGAAACTGCTTAGTGTTCTGTTAATTCAACTCACAGAGTTACATCTGTATTTCGTGGATCTCTTTGCTAGCCTTATTTCTGTAGAATCTGAGAACAGATATTTCGGATCCCTTTGAAGACTATAGGGCCAAAGGAAATATCCTCCGATAACAAAGAGAAAGAAGCTTTCTGAGTAACTTCGTTGTGTTCTGTGAAATCATCTCACAGAGTTACAGCTTTCCCCTCAAGGAGCCTTTCGCTAAGACAGTTCTTGTGGAATTGGCGAAGAGAAATTTGGAAGCCCATAGAGGGCTATGGTGAAAAAGGAAATATCCTCAGATGAAATCTGGAAAGAAGCTTTCTGAGAAACTGCTTAGTGTTCTGTTAATTTATCTCACAGAGTTACATCTGTATTTCGTGGATCTCTTTGCTAGCCTTATTTCTGTGGAATCTGAGAACAGATATTTCGGATCCCTTTGAAGACTATAGGGCCAAAGGAAATATCCTCCGATAACAAAGAGAAAGAAGCTTTCTGAGAAACTTCGTTGTGTTCTGTGAAATCATCTCACAGAGTTACAGCTTTACCCTCAAGAAGCCTTTCGCTAAGACAGTTCTTGTGGATTTGGCAAAGTGATATTTGGAATCCCATAGAGGGCTATGGTGAAAAAGGAAATATCCTCAAATGAAATCTGGAAAGAAGCTTTCTGAGAAACTGCTTAGTGTTCTGTTAATTCATCTCAGAGAGTTACATCTGTATTTTGTGGATCTCTTTGCTAGCCTTATTTCTGTGGAATCTGAGAACAGATATTTCGGATCCATTTGAAGACTATAGGGCCAAAGGAAATATCCTCCGATAACAAAGAGAAAGAAGCTTTCTGAGAAACTTCGTTGTGTTCTGTGAAATCATCTCACCGAGTTACAGCTTTCCCCTCACGGAGCCTTTCGCTAAGACAGTTCTTTTGGAATTGGCAAAGTGATATTTGGAAGACCATAGAGGGCTATGGTGAAAAAGGAAATATCCTCAGATGAAATCTGGAAAGAAGCTTTCTGAGAAACTGCTTAGTGTTCTGTTAATTCAACTCACAGAGTAACATCTGTATTTCGTGGATCTCTTTGCTAGCCTTATTTCTGTGGAATCTGAGAACAGATATTTCGGATCCCTCTGAAGACTGTAGGGCCAAAGGAAATATCCTCTGAAAACAAAGAGAAAGAAGCTTTCTGAGAAACTTCTTTGTGTTCTGTGAAATCATCTCACAGAGTTACAGCTTTCCCCTCAAGGAGCCTTTCACTAAGACAGTTCTTGTGGAATTGGCAAAGTGATATTTGGAAGCCCATAGAGGGCTATGGTGAAAAAGGAAATATCCTCAGATGAAATCTGGAAAGAAGCTTTCTGAGAAACTGCTTAGTGTTCTGTTAATTCATCTCACAGAGTTACATCTGTATTTCATGGATGTCTTTGCTAGCCTTATTTCTGTAGAATCTGAGAACAGATATTTCGGATCCCTTTGAAGACTATAGGGCCACAGGAAATATCCACCGATAACAAAGAGAAAGAAGCTTTCTGAGAAACTTCGTTGTGTTCTGTGAAATCATCTCACAGAGTTACAGCTTTCCCCTCAAGGAGCCTTTCGCTAAGACAGTTCTTGTGGAATTGGCAAAGTGATATCTGGAAGCCCATAGAGGGCTATGGTGAAAAAGGAAATATCCTCAGATGAAATCTGGAAAGAAGCTTTCTGAGAAACTGCTTAGTGTTCTGTTAATTCGTCTCACAGAGTTACATCTGTATTTCATGGATCTCTTTGCTAGCCTTATTTCTGTGGAATCTGAGAACAGATATTTCGGATCCCTTTGAAGACAATAGGGCCACAGGAAATATCCACCGATAATAAAGAGAAAGAAGCTTTCTGAGAAACTTCGTTGTGTTCTGTGAAATCATCTCACAGAGTTACAGCTTTCCCCTCAAGGAGCCTTTCGCTAAGACAGTTCTTGTGGAATTGGCAAAGTGATATTTGGAAGCCCATAGAGGGCTACGGTGAAAAAGGAAATATCCTCAGATGAAATCTGGAAAGAAGCTTTCTGAGAAACTGCTTAGTGTTCTGTTAATTCATCTCACAGAGTTACATCTGTATTTCATGGATGTCTTTGCTAGCCTTATTTCTGTTGAATCTGAGAACAGATATTTCGGATCCCTTTGAAGACTATAGGGCCACAGGAAATATCCACCGATTACAAAGAGAAAGAAGCTTTCTGAGAAACTTCGTTGTGTTCTGTGAAATCATCTCACAGAGTTACAGCTTTCCCCTCAAGGAGCCTTTCGCTAAGACAGTTCTTGTGGAATTGGCAAAGTGATATCTGGAAGCCCATAGAGGGCTATGGTGAAAAAGGAAATATCCTCAGATGAAATCTGGAAAGAAGCTTTCTGAGAAACTGCTTAGTGTTCTGTTAATTCATCTCACAGAGTTACATCTGTATTTCATGGATCTCTTTGCTAGCCTTATTTCTGTGGAATCTGAGAACAGATATTTCGGATCCCTTTGAAGACAATAGGGCCACAGGAAATATCCACCGATAATAAAGAGAAAGAAGCTTTCTGAGAAACTTCGTTGTGTTCTGTGAAATCATCTCACAGAGTTACAGCTTTCCCCTCAAGGAGCCTTTCGCTAAGACAGTTCTTGTGGAATTGGCAAAGTGATATTTGGAAGCCCATAGAGGGCTATGGTGAAAAAGGAAATATCGTCAGCTGAAATCTGGAAAGAAGCTTTCTGAGAAACTGCTTAGTGTTCTGTTAATTCACCTCACAGAGTTACATCTGTATTTCGTGGATCTCTTTGCTAGCCTTATTTCTGTAGAATCTAAGAACAGATATTTCGGATCCCTTTGATGACTATAGGGCCAAAGGAAATATCCTCCGATAACAAAGAGAAAGAAGGTTTCTGAGAAACTTCTTTGTGTTCTGTGAAATCATCTCACAGAGTTACAGCTTTCCCCTCAAGGAGCCTTTCGCTAAGACAGTTCATGTGGAATTGGCAAAGTGATATTTGGAAGCCCATAGAGGGCTATGGTGAAAAAGGAAATATCCTCAGATGAAATCTGGAAAGAAGGTTTCTGAGAAACTGCTTAGTGTTCTGTTAATTCATCTCACAGGGTTACATCTGTATTTCGTGGATCTCTTTGCTAGCCTTATTTCTGTTGAATCTGAGAACAGATATTTCGGATCCCTTTGAACACTATAGGGCCAAAGGAAATATCCTCCGATAACAAAGAGAAAGCAGCTTTCTGAGAAACTTCGTTGTGTTCTGTGAAATCATCTCACAGAGTTACAGCTTTACCCTCAAGAAGCCTTTCGCTAAGACAGTTCCTGTGGATTTGGCAAAGTGATATTTGGAAGCCCATAGAGGGCTATGGTGAAAAAGGAAATATCCTCAAATGAAATCTGGAAAGAAGCTTTCTGAGAAACTGCTTAGTGTTCTGTTAATTCATCTAACAGAGTTACATCTGTATTTCGTGGATCTCTTTGCTAGCCTTATTTCTGTGGAATCTGAGAACAGATATTTCGGATGCCTTTGAAGACTATAGGGCCAAAGGAAATATCCTCCGATAACAAAGAGAAAGAAGCTTTCTGAGAAACTTCGTTGTGTTCTGTGAAATCATCTCACAGAGTTACAGCTTTACCCTCAAGAAGCCTTTCGCTAAGACAGTTCTTGTGGATTTGGCAAAGTGATATTTGGAAGCCCATAGAGGGCTATGGTGAAAAAGGAAATATCCTCAAATGAAATCTGGAAAGAAGCTTTCTGAGAAACTGCTTAGTGTTCTGTTAATTCATCTCAGAGAGTTACATCTGTATTTTGTGGATCTCTTTGCTAGCCTTATTTCTGTGGAATCTGAGAACAGATATTTCGGATCCATTTGAAGACTATAGGGCCAAAGGAAATATCCTCCGATAACAAAGAGAAAGAAGCTTTCTGAGAAACTTCGTTGTGTTCTGTGAAATCATCTCACAGAGTTACAGCTTTCCCCTCACGGAGCCTTTCGCTAAGACAGTTCTTTTGGAATTGGCAAAGTGATATTTGGAAGACCATAGAGGGCTATGGTGAAAAAGGAAATATCCTCAGATGAAATCTGGAAAGAAGCTTTCTGAGAAACTGCTTAGTGTTCTGTTAATTCAACTCACAGAGTAACATCTGTATTTCGTGGATCTCTTTGCTAGCCTTATTTCTGTGGAATCTGAGAACAGATATTTCGGATCCCTCTGAAGACTGTAGGGCCAAAGGAAATATCCTCTGAAAACAAAGAGAAAGAAGCTTTCTGAGAAACTTCTTTGTGTTCTGTGAAATCATCTCACAGAGTTACAGCTTTCCCCTCAAGGAGCCTTTCACTAAGACAGTTCTTGTGGAATTGGCAAAGTGATATTTGGAAGCCCATAGAGGGCTATGGTGAAAAAGGAAATATCCTCAGATGAAATCTGGAAAGAAGCTTTCTGAGAAACTGCTTAGTGTTCTGTTAATTCATCTCACAGAGTTACATCTGTATTTCATGGATGTCTTTGCTAGCCTTATTTCTGTAGAATCTGAGAACAGATATTTCGGATCCCTTTGAAGACTATAGGGCCACAGGAAATATCCACCGATAACAAAGAGAAAGAAGCTTTCTGAGAAACTTCGTTGTGTTCTGTGAAATCATCTCACAGAGTTACAGCTTTCCCCTCAAGGAGCCTTTCGCTAAGACAGTTCTTGTGGAATTGGCAAAGTGATATCTGGAAGCCCATAGAGGGCTATGGTGAAAAAGGAAATATCCTCAGATGAAATCTGGAAAGAAGCTTTCTGAGAAACTGCTTAGTGTTCTGTTAATTCGTCTCACAGAGTTACATCTGTATTTCATGGATCTCTTTGCTAGCCTTATTTCTGTGGAATCTGAGAACAGATATTTCGGATCCCTTTGAAGACAATAGGGCCACAGGAAATATCCACCGATAATAAAGAGAAAGAAGCTTTCTGAGAAACTTCGTTGTGTTCTGTGAAATCATCTCACAGAGTTACAGCTTTCCCCTCAAGGAGCCTTTCGCTAAGACAGTTCTTGTGGAATTGGCAAAGTGATATTTGGAAGCCCATAGAGGGCTATGGTGAAAAAGGAAATATCGTCAGATGAAATCTGGAAAGAAGCTTTCTGAGAAACTGCTTAGTGTTCTGTTAATTCACCTCAAAGAGTTACATCTGTATTTCGTGGATCTCTTTGCTAGCCTTATTTCTGTAGAATCTAAGAACAGATATTTCGGATCCCTTTGATGCCTATAGGGCCAAAGGAAATATCCTCCGATAACAAAGAGAAAGAAGGTTTCTGAGAAACTTCTTTGCGTTCTGTGAAATCATCTCACAGAGTTACAGCTTTCCCCTCAAGGAGCCTTTCGCTAAGACAGTTCATGTGGAATTGGCAAAGTGATATTTGGAAGCCCATAGAGGGCTATGGTGAAAAAGGAAATATCCTCAGATGAAATCTGGAAAGAAGCTTTCTGAGAAACTGCTTAGTGTTCTGTTAATTCATCTCACAGGGTTACATCTGTATTTCGTGGATCTCTTTGCTAGCCTTATTTCTGTTGAATCTGAGAACAGATATTTCGGATCCCTTTGAACACTATAGGGCCAAAGGAAATATCCTCCGATAACAAAGAGAAAGAAGCTTTCTGAGAAACTTCGTTGTGTTCTGTGAAATCATCTCACAGAGTTACAGGTTTCCCCTCAAGGAGCCTTTCGCTAAGACAGTTCATGTGGAATTGGCAAAGTGATATTTGGAAGCCCATAGAGGGCTATGGTGAAAAAGGAAATATCCTCAGATGAAATCTGGAAAGAAGCTTTCTGAGAAACTGCTTAGTGTTCTGTTAATTCAACTCACAGAGTTACGTCTGTATTTCGTGGATCTCTTTGCTAGCCTTATTTCTGTAGAATCTGAGAACAGATATTTCGGATCCCTTTGAAGACTATAGGGCCAAAGGAAATATCCTCCGATAACAAAGAGAAAGAAGCTTTCTGAGAAACTTCGTTGTGTTCTGTGAAATCATCTCACAGAGTTACAGGTTTCCCCTCAAGGAGCCTTTCGCTAAGACAGTTCTTGTGGAATTGGCAAAGTGATATTTGGAAGCCCATAGAGGGCTATGGTGAAAAAGGAAATATCCTCAGATGAAATCTGGAAAGAAGCTTTCTGAGAAACTGCTTAGTGTTCTGTTAATTCATCTCACAGAGTTACATCTGTATTTCGCGGATCTCCTTGCTAGCCTTATTTCTGTGGAATCTGAGAACAGATATTTCGGATCCCTTTGAAGACTATAGGGCAAAAGGAAATATCCTCCGATAACAAAGAGAAAGAAGCTTTCTGAGAAACTTCGTTGTGTTCTGTGAAATCATCTCACAGAGTTACAGCTTTCCCCTCAAGGAGCCTTTCGCTAAGACAGTTCTTGTGGAATTGGCAAAGTGATATTTGGAAGCCCACAGAGGGCTATGGTGAAAAAGGAAATATCCTCAGATGAAATATGGAAAGAAGGTTTCTGAAGAACTGCTTAGTGTTCTGTTAATTCACCTCACAGAAACACATCTGTATTTCGTGGATCTCTTTGCTAGCCTTATTTCTGTGGAATCTGAGAACAGATATTTCGGATCCCTTTGAAGACTATAGGGCCAAAGGAAATATCCTCCGATAACAAAGAGAAAGAAGCTTTCTGAGAAACTTCTTTGTGTTCTGTGAAATCATCTCACAGAGTTACAGCTTTCCCCTCAAGGAGCCTTTCGCTAAGACAGTTCATGTGGAATTGGCAAAGTGATATTTGGAAGCCCCTAGAGGGCTATGGTGAAAAAGGAAATATCCTCAGATGAAATCTGGAAAGAAGCTTTCTGAGAAACTGCTTAGTGTTCTGTTAATTCATCTCTCAGGGTTACATCTGTATTTCGTGGATCTCTTTGCTAGCCTTATTTCTGTTGAATCTGAGAACAGATATTTCGGATCCCTTTGAAGACTATAGGGCCACAGGAAATATCCACCGATAACAAAGAGAAAGAAGCTTTCTGAGAAACTTCGTTGTGTTCTGTGAAATCATCTCACAGAGTTACAGCTTTCCCCTCAAGGAGCCTTTCGCTAAGACAGTTCATGTGGAATTGGCAGAGTGATATTTGGAAGCCCATAGAGGGCTATGGTGAAAAAGGAAATATCCTCAGAGGAAATCTGGAAAGAAGCTTTCTGAGAAACAGCTTAGTGTTCTGTTAATTCAACTCACAGAGTTACATCTGTATTTCGTGGATCTCTTTGCTAGCCTTATTTCTGTAGAATCTGAGAACAGATATTTCGGATCCCTTTGAAGACTATAGGGCCAAAGGAAATATCCTCCGATAACAAAGAGAAAGAAGCTTTCTGAGAAACTTCGTTGTGTTCTGTGAAGTCATCTCACAGAGTTACAGCTTTCCCCTCAAGGAGCCTTTTGATAAGACAGTTTATGTGGAATTGGAAAAGTGATATCTGGAAGCCCATAGACGGCTATGGTGAAAAAGGAAATATCCTCAGATGAAATCTGGAAAGAAGCTTTCTGAGAAACTGCTTAGTGTTCTGTTAATTCATCTCACAGAGTTACATCTGTATTTCATGGAATTCTTTGCTAGCCTTATTTTTGTGGAACCTGAGAACAGATATTTCGGATCCCTTTGAATACTATAGGGCCACAGGAAATATCCACCGTTAATAAAGAGAAAGAAGCTTTCTGAGAAACTTCGTTGTGTTCTGTGAAATCATTACACAGAGTTACAGCTTTCCCCTCAAGGAGCCTTTCGCTAAGACAGTTCTTGTGGAATTGGCAAAGTGATATCTGGAAGCCCATAGAGGGCTATGGTGAAAAAGGAAATATCCTCAGATGAAATCTGGAAAGAAGCTTTCTGAGAAACTGCTTAGTGTTCTGTTAATTCACCTCACAGAGTTACATCTGTATTTCGTGGATCTCTTTGCTAGCCTTATTTCTGTAGAATCTGAGAACAGATATTTCGGATCCCTTTGAAGACTATAGGGCCAAAGGAAATATCCTCCGATAACAAAGAGAAAGAAGCTTTCTGAGAAACTTCTTTATGTTCTGTGAAATCATCTCACAGAGTTACAGCTTTCCCCTCAAGGAGCCTTTCGCTAAGACAGTTCATGTGGAATTGGCAAAGTGATATTTGGAAGCCCATAGAGGGCTATGGTGAAAAAGGAAATATCCTCAGATGAAATCTGGAAAGAAGCTTTCTGAGAAACTGCTTAGTGTTCTGTTAATCCATCTCACAGGGTTACATCTGTATTTCGTGGATCTCTTTGCTAGCCTTATTTCTGTTGAATCTGAGAACAGATATTTCGGATCCCTTTGAACACTTTAGGGCCAAAGGAAATATCCTCCGAAAACAAAGAGAAAGAAGCTTTCTGAGAAACTTCGTTGTGTTCTGTGAAATCATCTCACAGAGTTACAGCTTTCCCCTCAAGGAGCCTTTCGCTAAGACAGTTCATGTGGAATTGGCAAAGTGATATTTGGAAGCCCATAGAGGGCTATGGTGAAAAAGGAAATATCCTCAGATGAAATCTGGAAAGAAGCTTTCTGAGAAACTGCTTAGTGTTCTGTTAATTCAACTCACAGAGTTACATCTGTATTTCGTGGATCTCTTTGCTAGCCTTATTTCTGTAGAATCTGAGAACAGATATTTCGGATCCCTTTGAAGACTATAGGGCCAAAGGAAATATCCTCCAATAACAAAGAGAAAGAAGCTTTCTGAGAAACTTCGTTGTGTTCTGTGAAATCATCTCACAGAGTTACAGGTTTCCCCTCAAGGAGCCTTTCGCTAAGACAGTTCTTGTGGAATTGGCAAAGTGATATTTGGAAGCCCATAGAGGGCTATGGTGAAAAAGAAAATATCCTCAGATGAAATCTGGAAAGAAGCTTTCTGAGAAACTGCTTAGTGTTCTGTTAATTCACCTCACAGAGTTACATCTGTATTTCGTGGATCTCTTTGCTAGCCTAATTTCTGTAGAATCTGAGAACAGATATTTCGGATCCGTTTGAAGACTATAGGGCCAAAGGAAATATCCTCCGATAACAAAGAGAAAGAAGCTTTCTGAGAAACTTCGTTGTGTTCTGTGAAATCATCTCACAGAGTTAAAGCTTTCCCCTCAAGGAGCCTTTAGCTAAGACAGTTCTTGTGGAATTGGCCAAGTGATATTTGGAAGACCGTATAGGGCTATGGTGAAAAAGGAAATATCCTCAGATGAAATCTGGAAAGAATCTTTGTGAGAAACTGCTTAGTGTTCTGTTAATTCATCTCACAGAGTTACATCTGTATTTCGTGCATCTCTTTGCTAGCCTTATTTCTGTGGAAACTGAGAACAGATATTTCGGATTCCTTTGAAGACTATAGGGCCAAAGGAAATATCCTCCGATAACAAAGAGAAAGAAGCTTTCTGAGAAACTTCTTTGTGTTCTGTGAAATAGCTTTCCCCTCAAGGAGACTTTCGCTAAGACAGTTCTTGTGGAATTGGCAAAGTGATGTTTGGAAGCCCATAGAGGTCTATGGTGAAAAAGGAAGTATCCTCAGATGAAATCTGAAAAGAAGTTTTCTGAGAAACTGCTCAGTGTTCTGTTAATTCATCTCACAGACTTACATCTGTATTTCGTGGATCTCTTTGCTAGTCTTTTTTCTGTGGATTCTGAGAATAGATATTTCGGATCCCTTTGAAGACTATAGGGCCAAAGGAAATATCCTCCGATAACAGAGAGAAAGAAGCTTTCTGAGAAACTTCTTTGTGTTCTGTTAATTCATCTCACAGAGTTACATCTGTATTTCGTTGATCTCTTTGCTAGCCTTATTTCTGGGGAATGTGAGAACAGATATTTCGGATCCCTTTGAACACTATAGGGCCAAAAGAAATATCCTCTGATAATAAAGAGAAAGAAGATTTCTGAGCAACTTCTTTGTGTTCTGTGAAACCATCTCACAGAGTTACAGCTTTCCCATCAAGAAGCCTTTCGCAAAGACAGTTATTGTGGAATTGGCAAAGTGATATTTCGAAGCCCTTAGACGGCTATGGTGAAAAAGGAGGTATCCTCAGGTGAAATCTGAAAAGAAGTTTTCTGAGAAACTGCTTAGTGTTCTGTTAATTCATCTCACAGAGTTACATCTGTATTTCGTGGATCTCTTTGCTAGCCTTTTTTCTGTGGAACCTGAGAACAGATATTTCGGATCCCTTTGAAGACTATAGGGCCAAAGGAAATATCCTCCGATAACAAAGAGAAAGAAGCTTTCTGAGCAACTTCTTTGTGTTCTGTGAAATCATCTCACAGAGTTACAGCTTTCCCATCAAGAAGCCTTTCGCTAAGACAGTTATTGTGGAATTGACAAAGTGATTTTGGAAGCCCCTAGAGGTCTATGGTGAAAAAGGAAGTATCCTCAGATGAAATCTGAAAAGAAGTTTTCTGAGAAACTGCTTAGTGTTCTGTTAATTCATCTCACAGAGTTACATCTGTATTTCGTGGATCTCTTTGCTAGTCTTTTTTCTGTGGAATCTGAGAACAGATATTTCGGATCCATTTGAAGACTGTAGGGCCAAAGGAAATATCCTCCGATAACAGAGAGAAAGAAGCTTTCTGAGAAACTTCTTTGTGTTTAGTGCAATCATCTCACAGAGTTACAGCTGTCCCCTCAAGGAGCCTTTCGCTACGACAGTTCTTGTGGAATTGGCTAAGTGATATTTGGAAGCCCTTAGAGAACTATGGTGAAAAAGGAAATATCCTCAGATGAAATCTGGAAAGAAGATTTCTGAGAAACTGCTTAGTGTTCTGTTAATTCATCTCACAGAGTTACATCTGTATTTCGTGGATCTCTTTGCTAGCCCTATTTCTGTGTAATCTGAGAACAGATATTTCGGATTCCTTTGAAGACTATAGGGCCAAAGGAAATATCCTCCGATAACAAAGAGAAAGAAGCTTTCTGAGAAACTTCTTTGTGTTCTGTGAAATCATCTCACAGAGTTAAGCTTTCCCCTCAAGGAGCCTTTCGCTAAGATAGTTCTTGCGGAATTGGCAAAGTGATATTTGGAAGCCCATAGAGGTCTACGGTGAAAAAGGAATTATCCTCAGATGAAATCTGAAAAGAAGTTTTCTGAGAAACTGCTTAGTGTTCTGTTAATTCATCTCACAGAGTTACATCTGTATTTCGTGGATCTCTTTGCTAGCCTTATTTCTCTGGAATCTGAGAACAGATATTTCGGATCGCTTTGAAGAATATAGGGCCAAAGGAGATATCTTCCGATAATAAAGAGAAAGAAGCTTTCTGAGCAACTTCTTTGTGTTCTGTGAAATCATCTCACAGAGTTACAGGTTACCCATCAAGATGCCTTTCGCAAAGACAGTTCTTGTGGAATTGGCAAAGTGATATTTGGAAGCCCTTAGAGGGCTATGGTGAAAAAGGAAGTATCCTCAGATGAAATCTTGAAAGAAGTTTTCTGAGAAACTGCTTAGTGTTCTGTTAATTCATCTCACAGAGTTACATCTGTATTTCGTGGATCTCTTTGCTAGCCTTTTTTCTGTGGAACCTGAGAACAGATATTTCGGATCCCTTTGAAGACTATAGGGCCAAAGGAAATATCCTCCGATAAAAAAGAGTAAGAAGCTTTGGGATCAACTTCTTTGTGTTCGGTGAAATCAACTCACAGACTTAGAGCTATCTCCTTAAGGAGCCTTTCGCTAAGACAGTTCTTGTGGAATAGGCAAAGTGATATTTGGAAGCCCATAGAGGGCTATGGTGAAAAAGGAAATATCCTCAGATGAAATCTGGAAAGAAGCTTTCTGAGAAACTGCTTAGTGTTCTGTTAATTCATCTCACAGAGTTACATATGTATTTCGTGGATCTCTTTGCTAGCCTTATTTCTGTGGAATCTGAGAACAGATATTTCGGATCCCTTTGAAGACTATAAGGCAAAAGGAAAAATCCTCCGATAACAAAGACAAAGAGGCTTTCTGAGAAATTTCGTTGAGTTCTGTGAAATCATCTCACAGAGTTACAGCTTTCCCCTCCATAAGCCTTTCGCTAAGACAGTTCCTGTGGAATTGGCAAAGTGATATTTGGAAGCCCATAGAGGGCTATGGCTAAAAAGGAAATATCCTCAGATGAAATCTGGAAAGAAGCTTTCTGAGAAACTGCTTAGTGTTCTGTTAATTCATCTCACAGAGTTACAGGTGTATTTTATGAATCTCCTTGCCTGCCTTATTTCTGTGGAATATGAGAACAGATATATCGCATCCCTTAGAAGATTATAGGGCCAAAGGAAATGTCCTGCGATAAAAATGAGAAAGAAGCTTTCTGAGAAACTTCTTTGTATGCTGTGAAATCATCTCACAGAGGTACAGCTTTCCCATCAAGAAGCCTTTCCCTAAGACAGTTCTTGTGGAATTGGAAAAGTGATGTTTGGAAGCCCATAGAGGGCTATGGTGAAAAAGCAAATATCCTCAGATGAAATCTGGAAAGAAGCTTTCTGAGAAACTGCTTAGTGTTCTGTTAATTCATCTCACAGAGTTACATCTGTATTTCGTGGATCTCTTAGCTAGTCTTATTTCTGTGGAATCTGAGAACAGATATTTCGGATCCCTTTGAAGATTGTAGGGCCAAAGGAAATATCCTCCGATAACAAAGAGAAAGAAGCGTTCTGAGAAACTTCTTTGTGTTCTGTCAAATCATCTCACAGAGTTACAGCTTTCCCCTCAAGGAGCCTTTCGCTAGGACAGTTCTTGTGGAATTGGCAAAGTGATATTTGGAAGCCCATAGAGAGTTATGGTGAAAAAGGAAATATCCTCAGATGAAATATGGAAAGAAGCTTTCTGAGAAACTGCTTAGTGTTCTGTTAATTCATCTCACAGAGTTATATCTGTATTTTGTGTATCTCTTTGCTAGCCTTATTTCTGTGAAATATGAGAACAGATATTTCGGATCCCTTTGAAGACTATAGGGCCAAAGGAAATATCCTCCGATAACAAAGAGAAAGAAGCTTTCTGAGAAACTTCTTTGCGTTCTGTGAAATCATCTCACAGAGTTACAGCTCTCACCTCAAGGAGCCTTTCGCTAAGACAGTTCTTGTGGAATTGGCAAAGTGATATTTGGAAGCCCATAGAGGGCTATGGCTAAAAAGGAAATATCCGCAGATGAAATCTGGAAACAAGCTTTCTGAGAAACTGCTTAGTGTTCTGTTAATTCATCTCACAGACTTACATCTGTATTTCGTGGATCTCTTTGCTAGCCTTATTTCTGTGGAATCTGAGAACAGATATTTCGGATCCCTTTGAAGACTATACGGCAAGAGGAAATATCCTCCTATAACAAAGAGAAAGAAGCTTTCTGAGAAACTTCTTTGTGTTCTATGAAATCTTCTCACAGAGTTACAGCTTTCCCCTAAAGGAGCCTTTCGCTACGACAGTTCTTGTGGAATTGGCAAAGTGATATTTGGAAGCCCATAGAGGGCTATGGTGAAAAAGGAAATATCCTCAGATGAAATCTGAAAAGAAGCTTTCTGAGAAACTGCTTAGTGTTCTGTTAATTCATCTCACAGAGTTACATCTGTATGTCATGGATCTGTTTGCTAGCCTTATTTCTGTGGTATCTGAGAACAGATACTTCGGATCCCTTGGAAAACTCTAGGGCCAAAGGAAATATCCTCCGATAACAAAGAGAAAGAAGCTTTCTGAGAAAGTTCTTTGTGTTCTGTGAAATCATCTCACAGAGTTACAGCTTTCCCCTCAAGGAGCCTTTCGCTACGAGAGTTCTTGTGGATTTGGCTAAGTGATATTTGGAAGCCCATAGAGGACTATGGTGAAAAAGGAAATATCCTCAAATGAAATCTGGAAAGAAGTTTTCTGAGTAACTGCTTAGTGTTCTGGTAATTCATCTCACAGAGTTACATCTGTATTTGGTGGATCTCTTTGCTAGCCCTATTTCTGTGTAATCTGAGAACAGATATTTCGGATTCCTTTGAAGACTATAGGGCCAAAGGAAATACCATCCGATAACAAAAAGCAAGAAGCTTTCTGAGAAACTTCTTTGTTTTCTGTGAAATCATCTCAGAGAGTTACAGCTTTCCCATCAAGGAGCCTTTCGCTACGACAGTTCTTGTGGAATTGGCAAAGTGATGTTTGGAAGCTCTTAGAGGGCTATGGTGAAAAACCAAATATCCACAGATGAAATCTGGAAAGAAGCTTTCTGTGAAACTGCTTCGTGTTCTGTTAATTCATCTCACAGAGTTACTTCTGTATTTCGTGGATCTCTTTGCTAGCCTTTTTTCTGTGGAACCTGAGAACAGATATTTCGGATCCCTTTGAAGACTATAGGGCCAAAGGAAATATCCTCCGATAACAGAGAGAAAGAAGCTTTCTGAGAAACTTCTTTGTGTTTAGTGCAATCATCTCACAGAGTTACAGCTGTCCCCTCAAGGAGCCTTTCGCTACGACAGTTCTTGTGGAATTGGCAAAGTGATATTTGGAAGCCCATAGAGGGCTATGGTGAAAAAGGAAGTATCCTCAGATGAAATCTGGAAAGAATCTTTCTGAGAAACTGCTTAGTGTTCTGTTAATTCATCTCACAGAGTTACATCTGTATTTCGTGGATCTCTTTGCTAGCCCTATTTCTGTGTAATCTGAGAACAGATATTTCGGATTCCTTTGAAGACTATAGGGCCAAAGGAAATATCCTCCGATAACAAAGAGAAAGAAGCTTTCTGAGAAACTTCTTTGTGTTCTGTGAAATCATCTCACAGAGTTAAGCTTTCCCCTCAAGGAGCCTTTCGCTAAGACAGTTCTTGCGGAATTGGCAAAGTGATATTTGGAAGCCTATAGAGGTCTATGGTGAAAAAGGAATTATCCTCAGATGAAATCTGAAAAGAAGTTTTCTGAGAAACTGCTTAGTGTTCTGTTAATTCATCTCACAGAGTTACATCTGTATTTCGTGGATCTCTTTGCTAGTCTTTTTTCTGTGGAATCTGAGAACAGATATTTCGGATCCCTTTGAAGACTATAGGGCCAAAGGAAATATCCTGCGATAACAGAGAGAAAGAAGCTTTCTGAGAAACTTCTTTGTGTTCTGTGCAATCATCTCACAGACTTAGAGCTATCTCCTTAAGGAGCCTTTCGCTAAGACAGGTCTTGTGGAATTGGCAAAGTGATATTTGGAAGCCCATAGAGGGCTATGGTGAAAAAGGAAATATCCTGAGATGAAATCTGGAAAGAAGCTTTCTGAGAAACTGCTTAGTTTTCTGTTAATTCATCTCACAGACTTATATCTGTATTTCGTGGATCTCTTTGCTTGCCTTATTTCTGTGGAATATGAGAACAGATATTCCGGATCCATTAGAAGAGTATAGGGCCAAAGGAAATATCCTCCGATAAAAAAGAGAAAGAAGCTTTCTGAGAAACTTCATTGTGTTCTGTGAAATCATCTCACAGAGTTACAGCTTTCCCATCAAGAAGCCTTTCGCTAAGACAGTTATTGTGGAATTGGCAAAGTGATGTTTGGAAGCCCTTAGAGGTCTATGGTGAAAAAGGAAGTATCCTCAGATGAAATATGAAAAGAAGTTTTCTGAGAAACTGCTTAGTGTTCTGTTATTTCATCTCAAAGAGTTACATCTTTATTTCGTGGATCTCTTTGCTAGTCTTTTTTCTGTGGAATCTGAGAACAGGTATTTCGGATCCCTTTGAAGGCTATAGGGCCAAAGGAAATATCCTCCGATAACAGAGAGAAAGAAGCTTTCTGAGAAACTTCTTTGTGTTCTGTGCAATCATCTCACAGAGTTACAGCTGTCCCCTCAAGGAGCCTTTCGCTAAGACAGTTCTTGTGGAATTGTCAAAGTGGTATTTGGAAGCCCATAGAGGGCTATGCTGAAAAAGGAAATATCCTCAGATGAAATCTGGAAAGAAGCTTTCTGAGAAACTGCTTAGTGTTCTGTTAATTCATCTCACAGAGTTACATCTGTATTTCGTGGATCTCTTTGCTAGCCTTATTTCTGTGGAATCTGAGAACAGATATTTCGGATCGCTTTGAAGAATATAGGGCCAAAGGAGATATCTTCCGATAATAAAGAGAAAGAAGCTTTCTGAGCAACTTCTTTGTGTTCTGTGAAATCATCTCACAGAGTTACAGCTTACCCATCAAGATGCCTTTCGCAAAGACAGTTCTTGTGGAATTGGCAAAGTGATATTTGGAAGCCCTTAGAGGGCTGTGGTGAAAAAGGAAGTATCCTCAGATGAAATCTTGAAAGAAGTTTTCTGAGAAACTGCTTAGTGTTCTGTTAATTCATCTCACAGAGTTACATCTGTATTTCGTGGATCTCTTTGCTAGCCTTTTTTCTGTGGAACCTGAGAAAAGATATTTCGGATCCCTTTGAAGACTATAGGGCCAAAGGAAATATCCTCCGATAAAAAAGAGTAAGAAGCTTTGGGATCAACTTCTTTGTGTTCGGTGAAATCAACTCACAGACTTAGAGCTATCTCCTTAAGGAGCCTTTCGCTAAGACAGTTCTTGTGGAATAGGCAAAGTGATATTTGGAAGCCCATAGAGGGCTATGGTGAAAAAGGAAATATCCTCAGATGAAATCTGGAAAGAAGCTTTCTGAGAAACTGCTTAGTGTTCTGTTAATTCATCTCACAGAGTTACATATGTATTTCGTGGATCTCTTTGCTAGCCTTATTTCTGTGGAATCTGAGAACAGATATTTCGGATCCCTTTGAAGAATATAGGGCAAAAGGAAATATCCTCCGATAACAAAGACAAAGAGGCTTTCTGAGAAATTTCGTTGAGTTCTGTGAAATCATCTCACAGAGTTACAGCTTTCCCCTCCATAAGCCTTTCGCTAAGACAGTTCTTGTGGAATTGGCAAAGTGATATTTGGAAGCCCATAGAGGGCTATGGCTAAAAAGGAAATATCCTCAGATGAAATCTGGAAGAAGCTTTCTGAGAAACTGCTTAGTGTTCTGTTAATTCATCTCACAGAGTTACAGGTGTATTTTATGAATCTCTTTGCTTGCCTTATTTCTGTGGAATATGAGAACAGATATATCGCATCCCTTAGAAGAGTATAGGGCCAAAGGAAATGTCCTGCGATAAAAATGAGAAAGAAGCTTTCTGAGAAACTTCTTTGTATTCTGTGAAATCATCTCACAGAGGTACAGCTTCCCCATCAAGAAGCCTTTCCCTAAGACAGTTCTTGTGGAATTGGCAAAGTGATGTTTGGAAGCCCATAGAGGGCTATGGTGAAAAAGCAAATATCCTCAGATGAAATCTGGAAAGAAGCTTTCTGAGAAACTGCTTAGTGTTCTGTTAATTCATCTCACAGAGTTACATCTGTATTTCGTGGATCTCTTAGCTAGCCTTATTTCTGTGGAATCTGAGAACAGATATTTCGGATCCCTTTGAAGATTGTAGGGCCAAAGGAAATATCCTCCGATAACAAAGAGAAAGAAGCGTTCTGAGAAACTTCTTTGTGTTCTGTCGAATCATCTCACAGAGTTACAGCTTTCCCCTCAAGGAGCCTTTCGCTAGGACAGTTCTTGTGGAATTGGCAAAGTGATATTTGGAAGCCCATAGAGGGCGATGTTTAAAAAGCAAATATCCTCAGATGAAATATGGAAAGAAGCTTTCTGAGAAACTGCTTAGTGTTCTGTTAATTCATCTCACAGAGTTATATCTGTATTTTGTGTATCTCTTTGCTAGCCTTATTTCTGTGAAATGTGAGAACAGATATTTTGGATCCCTTTGAAGACTATAGGGCCAAAGGAAATATCCTCCGATAACAAAGAGAAAGAAGCTTTCTGGGAAACTTCTTTGCGTTCTGTGAAATCATCTCACAGAGTTACAGCTCTCACCTCTAGGAGCCTTTCGCTAAGACAGTTCTTGTGGAATTGGCAAAGTGATATTTGGAAGCGCATAGAGGGCTATGGCTAAAAAGGAAATATCCGCAGATGAAATCTGGAAACAAGCTTTCTGAGAAACTGCTTAGTGTTCTGTTAATTCATCTCACAGAGTTACATCTGTATTTCGTGGATCTCTTTTCTAGCCTTATTTCTGTGGAATCTGAGAACATATATTTCGGATCCCTTTGAAGACTATAGGGCAAGAGGAAATATCCTCCTATAACAAAGAGAAAGAAGCTTTCTGAGAAACTTCTTTGTGTCCTATGAAATCTCCTCAGAGAGTTACAGCTTTCCCCTAAAGGAGCCTTTCGCTACGACAGTTCTTGTGGAATTGACAAAGTGATATTTGGAAGCCCATAGAGGGCTATGGTGAAAAAGGAAATATCCTCAGATGAAATCTGAAAAGAAGTTTTCTGAGAAACTGCTTAGTGTTCTGTTAATTCATCTCACAGAGTTACATCTGTATGTCATGGATCTGTTTGCTAGCCTTATTTCTGTGGTATCTGAGAACAGATACTTCGGATCCCTTGGAAAACTCTAGGGCCAAAGGAAATATCCTCCGATAACAAAGAGAAAGAAGCTTTCTGAGAAAGTTCTTTGTGTTCTGTGAAATCATCTCACAGAGTTACAGCTTTCCCCTCAAGGAGCCTTTCGCTACGACAGTTCTTGTGGATTTGGCTAAGTGATATTTGGAAGCCCGTAGAGGACTATGGTGAAAAAGGAAATATCCTCAAATGAAATCTGGAAAGAAGATTTCTGAGTAACTGCTTAGTGTTCTGTTAATTCATCTCACAGAGTTACATCTGTATTTCGTGGATCTCTTTGCTAGTCTTTTTTTTGTGGAATCTGAGAACAGATATTTCGGATCCCTTTGAAGACTATAGGGCCAAAGGAAATATCCTCCGATAACAGAGAGAAAGAAGCTTTCTGAGAAACTTCTTTGTGTTCTGTGCAATCATCTCACAGACTTAGAGCTATCTCCTTAAGGAGCCTTTCGCTAAGACAGGTCTTGTGGAATTGGCAAAGTGATATTTGGAAGCCCATAGAAGGCTATGGTGAAAAAGGAAATATCCTCAGATGAAATCTGGAAAGAAGCTTTCTGAGAAACTGCTTAGTTTTCTGTTAATTCATCTCACAGAGTTATATCTGTATTTCGTGGATCTCTTTGCTTGCCTTATTTCTGTGGAATATGAGAACAGATATTTCGAATCCCTTAAAAGATTATAGGGTCAAAGGATATATCCTCCGATAACAAAGAGAAAGAAGCTTTCTGAGAAACTTCTTTGTGTTCTGTGAAATCATCTCACAGAGTTACAGCTTTCCCATCAAGAAGCCTTTCGCTAAGACAGTTATTGTGGAATTGGCAAAGTGATATTTGGAAGCCCATAGAGGTCTACGGTGAAAAAGGAAGTATCCTCATATGAAATCTGAAAAGAAGTTTTCTGAGAAACTGCTTAGTGTTCTGTTAATTCATCTCAAAGAGTTACATCTTTATTTCGAGGATCTCTTTGCTAGTCTTTTTTTCTGTGGAATCTGAGAACAGATATTTCGGATCCCTTTGATGACTATAGGGCCAAAGGAAATATCCTCCGATAACAGAGAGAAAGAAGCTTTCTGAGAAACTTCTTTGTGTTCTGTGCAATCACCTCACAGAGTTACAGCTGTCCCCTCAAGGAGCCCTTCGCTAAGACAGTTCTTGTGGAATTGTCAAAGTGATATTTGGAAGCCCATAGAGGGCTATGCTGAAAAAGGAAATATCCTCAGATGAAATCTGGAAAGAAGATTTCTGAGAAACTGCTTAGTGTTCTGTTAATTCATCTCACAGAGTTACATCTGTGTTTCGTGAATCTCTTTGCTAGCCTTATTTCTGTGTAATCTGAGAACAGATATTTCGGATTCCTTTGAAGACTATAGTGCCAAAGGAAATATCCTCCGATAACAAAGAGAAAGAAGCTTTCCGAGAAACTTCTTTGTGTTCTGTGAAATCATCTCACAGAGTTACAGCTTTCCCCTCAAGGAGCCTTTCGCTAAGACAGTTCTTGTGGAATTGGCAAAGTGATATTTGGAAGCCCATAGGGGGTTATGGTGAAAAAGGAAATATCCTCAGATGAAATCTGGAAAGAGGCTTTCTGAGAAACTGCTTAGTGTTCTGTTAATTCATCTCACAGAGTTACATCTGTGTTTCGTGGATCTCTTTGCTAGCCTTATTTCTGTGGAATCTGAGAGCAGATATTTCGGATCCCTTTGAAGACTATAGGGCTAAAGGAAATATCCTCCGATAACAAAGAGAAAGAAGCTTTCTGAGAAACTTCTTTGTGTTCTGTGAAATCATCTCACAGAGTTACAGCTTTCCCCTCAAGAAGCCTTACGCTAAGACCGTTCTTGTGGAATTGGCAATGTGATATTTGGAAGCCCCTAGAGCGCTATGGTGAAAAAGGAAATATCCTCAAATGAAATCTGCAAAGAAGCTTTCTGAGAAACTGCTTAGTGTTCTCTTAATTCATCTCACAGAGTTACATCTGTATTTCGTGTATCTTTTTGCTAGCCTTATTTCTGTGGAATCTGAGAACAGATATTTCGGATCCCTTTGAAGACTATAGGGCCAAAGGAAATATCCTCCGATAACAAAGAGAAAGAAGCTTTCTGAGAAACTTCGTTGTGTTCTGTGAAATCATCTCACAGAGTTGCAGCTTTCCCCTCACGGAGCCTTTCGCTAAGACAGTTCTTTTGGAATTGGCAAAGTGATATTTGGAAGCCCATAGAGGGCTATGGTGAAAAAGGAAATATCCTCAGAGGAAATCTGGAAAGAAGCTTTCTGAGAAACTGCTTAGTGTTCTGTTAATTCATCTCACAGAGTTACATCTGCATTTCGTGGATCTCTTTGCTAGCCTTATTTCTGTGGAATCTGAGAACAGATATTTCGGATCCCTTTGAAGACTCTGGGGCCAAAGGAAGTATCCTCCGATAACAAAGAGAAAGAACCTTTCTGAGAAACTTCGTTGTGTTCTGTGAAATCATCTCACAGAGTTACATCTTTCCCCTCACGGAGGCTTTCGCTAAGATAGTTCTTTTGGAATTGGCAAAGTGATATTTGGAAGCCCATAGAGGGCTATGGTGAAAAAGGTAATATCCTCAGAGGAAATCTGGAAAGAAGCTTTCTGAGAAACTGCTTAGTGTTCTGTTAATTCATCTCTCAGAGTTACATCTGTATTTCGTGCATCTTTTTGCTAGCCTTATTTCTGTGGAATCTGAGAACAGATATTTCGGATCCCTTTGAAGACTATAGGGCCAAAGGAAGTATCCTCCGATAACAAAGAGAAAGAACCTTTCTGAGAAACTTCGTTGTGTTCGGTGAAATCATCTCACAGAGTTACAGCTTTCCCCTCAAGGAGCCTTTCGCTAAGACAGTTCATGTGGAATTGGCAAAGTGATATTTGGAAGCCCATAGAGGGCTATGGTGAAAAAGGAAATATCCTCAGATGAAATCTGGAAAGAAGCTTTCTGAGAAACTGCTTAGTGTTCTGTTAATTCATCTCACAGAGTTACATCTGTATTTCGTGGATCTCTTTGCTAGCCTTATTTCTGTGGATTCTGAGAACAGATATTTCGGAACCCTTTGAAGACTATAGGGACAAAGGAAATATCCTCCGATAACAAAGAGAAAGAAGCTTTCTGAGAAACTTCGTTGTGTTCTGTGAAATCATCTCACAGAGTTACAGCTTTCCCCTCAAGGAGCCTTTCGCTAAGACAGTTCTTGTGGAATTGGCAAAGTGATATTTGGAAGCCCATAGAGGGCTATGGTGAAAAAGGAAATATCCTCAGAGGAAATCTGGAAAGAAGCTTTCTGAGAAACTGCTTAGTGTTCTGTTAATTGATCTCACAGAGTTACATCTGTATTTCGTGGATCTCTTTGCTAGCCTTATTTCTGTGGAATCTGAGAACAGATATTTCGGATCCCTTTGAAGACACTATGGCCAAAGGAAATATCCTCCAATAACAAAGAGAAAGAAGCTTTCTGAGAAACTTCTTTGTGTTCTGTGAAATCATCTCACAGAGTTGCAGCTTTCCCCTCAAGAAGCCTTTCGCTGAGACAGTTCTTGTGGAATTGGCAAAGTGATATTTGGAAGCCCATAGAGGGCTACGGTGAAAAAGGAAATATCCTCAAATGAAATCTGGAAAGAAGCTTTCTGAGAAACTGCTTAGTGTTCTGTTAATTCATCTCAGAGAGTTACATCTGTATTTCGTGGATCTCTTTGCTAGCCTTATTTCTGTGGAATCTGAGAACAGATATTTCGGATCCCTTTGAAGACTATAGGGCCAAAGGAAATATCCTCCGATAACAAAGAGAAAGAAGCTTTCTGAGAAACTTCCTTGTGTTCTGTGAAATCATCTCACAGAGTTACAGCTTTCCCCTCACGGAGCCTTTCGCTAAGACAGTTCTTTTGGAATTGGCAAAGTGATATTTTGAAGCCCATAGAGGGCTATGGTGATAAAGGAAATATCCTCAGATGAAATCTGGAAAGAAGCTTTCTGAGAAACTGCTTAGTGTTCTTTTAATTCATCTCACAGAGTTACATCTGTATTTCGTGGATCTCTTTGCTAGCCTGTTTTCTGTGGAATCTGAGAACAGATATTTCGGATCCCTTTGAAGACTATACGGCCAAAGGAAATATCCTCCGATAACAAAGAGAAAGAAGCTTTCTGAGAAACTTCGTTGTGTTCTGTGAAATCATCTCACAGAGTTACAGCTTTCCCCTCACGGAGCCTTTCGCTAAGACAGTTCTTTTGGAATTGGCAAAGTGATATTTGGAAGCCCATAGAGGGCTATGTTGAAAAAGGAAATATCCTCAGAGGAAATCTGTAAAGAAGCTTTCTGAGAAACTGCTTAGTGTTCTGTTAATTCATCTCACAGAGTTACATCTGTATTTCGTGGATCTCTTTGCTAGCCTTATTTCTGTGGAATATGATAACAGATATTTCCGATCCCTTTGAAGACTATAGGGCCAAAGGAAATATCCTCTGAAAACAAAGAGAAAGAAGCTTTCTGAGAAACTCCTTGGTGTTCTGTGAAATCATGTCACAGAGTTACAGCTTTCCCCTCAAGGAGACTTTCGCTAAGACAGTTCTTGTGGAATTGGCAAAGTGATATTTGGAAGCCCATAGAGGGCTATGGTGAAAAAGGAAATATCATCAAAAGAAATCTGTAAAGAAGCTTTCTGAGAAACTGCTTAGTGTTCTGTTAATTCATCTCACAGAGTTACATCTGTATTTCGTCGATCTCTTTGCTAGCCTTATTTCTGTGGAATCTGAGAACAGATATTTCGGATCCCGTTGAAGACTCTGGGGCCAAAGGAAGTATCCTCCGATAACAAAGAGAAAGAACCTTTCTGAGAAACTTCGTTGTGTTCTGTGAAATCATCTCACAGAGTTACAGCTTTCCCCTCACGGAGCCTTTCGCTAAGATAGTTCTTTTGGAATTGGCAAAGTGATATTTGGAAGCCCATAGAGGGCTATGGTGAAAAAGGAAATATCCTCAGAGGAAATCTGGAAAGAAGCTTTCTGAGAAACTGCTTAGTGTTCTGTTAATTCATCTCACAGAGTTACATCTGTATTTCGTGGATCTCTTTGCTAGCCTTATTTCTGTGGAATATGAGAACAGATATTTCGGATCCCTTTGAAGACTCTGGGGCCAAAGGAAGTATCCTCCGATAACAAAGAGAAAGAACCTTTCTGAGAAACTTCGTTGTGTTCTGTGAAATCATCTCACAGAGTTACAGCTTTCCCCTCACGGAGCCTTTCGCTAAGATAGTTCTTTTGGAATTGGCAAAGTGATATTTGGAAGCCCATAGAGGGCTATGGTGAAAAAGGTAATATCCTCAGAGGAAATCTGGAAAGAAGCTTTCTGAGAAACTGCTTAGTGTTCTGTTAATTCATCTCTCAGAGTTACATCTGTATTTCGTGGATCTTTTTGCTAGCCTTATTTCTGTGGAATCTGAGAACAGATATTTCGGATCCCTTTGAAGGCTATAGGGCCAAAGGAAGTATCCTCCGATAACAAAGAGAAAGAACCTTTCTGAGAAACTTCGTTGTGTTCGGTGAAATCATCTCACAGAGTTACAGCTTTCCCCTCAAGGAGCCTTTCGCTAAGACAGTTCATGTGGAATTGGCAAAGTGATATTTGGAAGCCCATAGAGGGCTATGGTGAAAAAGGAAATATCCTCAGATGAAATCTGGAAAGAAGCTTTCTGAGAAACTGCTTAGTGTTCTGTTAATTCATCTCACAGAGTTACATCTGTATTTCGTGGATCTCTTTGCTAGCCTTATTTCTGTGGATTCTGAGAACAGATATTTCGGAACCCTTTGAAGACTATAGGGACAAAGGAAATATCCTCCGATAACAAAGAGAAAGAAGCTTTCTGAGAAACTTCGTTGTGTTCTGTGAAATCATCTCACAGAGTTACAGCTTTCCCCTCAAGGAGCCTGTCGCTAAGACAGTTCTTGTGGAATTGGCAAAGTGATATTTGGAAGCCCATAGAGGGCTATGGTGAAAAAGGAAATATCCTCAGATGAAATCTGGAAAGAAGCTTTCTGAGAAACTGCTTAGTGATCTGTTAATTCATCTCACAGAGTTACATGTGTATTTCATGTATCTCTTTGCTACCCTTATTTCTGTGGAATCTGAGAACAGATATTTCGGATCCCTTTGAAGACTATAGGGCCAAAGGAAATATCCTCCGATAACAAAGAGAAAGAAGCTTTCTGAGAAACTTCGTTGTGTTCTGTGAAATCATCTCACAGAGTTACAGCTTTCCCCACAAGGAGCCTTTCGCTAAGACAGTTCTTGTGGAATTGGCAAAGTGATATTTGGAAGCCAATAGAGGGCTATGGTGAAAAAGGAAATATCCTCAGATGAAATCTGGAAAGAAGCTTTCTGACAAACTGCTTAGTGTTCTGTTAATTCACCTCACAGAGTTACATCTGTGTTTCGTGGATCTCTTTGCTAGCCTTATTTCTGTGGAGTCTGAGAACAGATATTTCGGATCCCTTTGAAGACTATAGGGCAAAGGAATTATCCTCCGATAACAAAGAGAAAGAAGCTTTCTGAGAAACTTCTTTGTGTTCTGTGAAATCATCTCACAGAGTTACTGCTTTCCCCTCAAGAAGCCTTTCGCTAAGACAGTTCTTGTGGAATTGGCAAAGTGATATTTGGAAGCCCATAGAGGGCTATGGTGAAAAAGGAAATATCCTCAAATGAAATCTGGAAAGAAGCTTTCTGAGAAACTGCTTAGTGTTCTGTTAATTCATCTCACAGAGTTACATCTGTATTTCGTGGATCTCTTTGCTAGCCTTATTTCTGTGGAATCTGAGAACAGATATTTCGGATCCCTTTGAAGACTATAGGGCCAAAGGAAATATTCTCCGATAACAAAGAGAAAGAAGCTTTCTGAGAAACTTCGTTGAGTTCTGTGAAATCATCTCACAGAGTTACATCTTTCCCCTCAAGGAGCCTTTCGCTAAGACAGTTCTTGTGGAATTGGCAAAGTGATATTTGGAAGCCCATAGAGGGCTATGGTGAAAAAGGAAATATCCTCAGAGGAAATCTGGAAAGAAGCTTTCTGAGAAACTGCTTAGTGTTCTGTTAATTCATCTCACAGAGTTACATCTGTATTTCGTGGATCTCTTTGCTAGCCTTATTTCTGTGGATTCTGAGAACAGATATTTCGGAACCCTTTGAAGACTATAGGGACAAAGGAAATATCCTCCGATAACAAAGAGAAAGAAGCTTTCTGAGAAACTTCGTTGTGTTCTGTGAAATCATCTCACAGAGTTACAGCTTTCCCCACAAGGAGCCTTTCGCTAAGACAGTTCTTGTGGAATTGGCAAAGTGATATTTGGAAGCCAATAGAGGGCTATGGTGAAAAAGGAAATATCCTCAGATGAAATCTGGAAAGAAGCTTTCTGACAAACTGCTTAGTGTTCTGTTAATTCACCTCACAGAGTTACATCTGTGTTTCGTGGATCTCTTTGCTAGCCTTATTTCTGTGGAGTCTGAGAACAGATATTTCGGATCCCTTTGAAGACTATAGGGCAAAGGAATTATCCTCCGATAACAAAGAGAAAGAAGCTTTCTGAGAAACTTCTTTGTGTTCTGTGAAATCATCTCACAGAGTTACTGCTTTCCCCTCAAGAAGCCTTTCGCTAAGACAGTTCTTGTGGAATTGGCAAAGTGATATTTGGAAGCCCATAGAGGGCTATGGTGAAAAAGGAAATATCCTCAAATGAAATCTGGAAAGAAGCTTTCTGAGAAACTGCTTAGTGTTCTGTTAATTCATCTCACAGAGTTACATCTGTATTTCGTGGATCTCTTTGCTAGCCTTATTTCTGTGGAATCTGAGAACAGATATTTCGGATCCCTTTGAAGACTATAGGGCCAAAGGAAATATTCTCCGATAACAAAGAGAAAGAAGCTTTCTGAGAAACTTCGTTGAGTTCTGTGAAATCATCTCACAGAGTTACATCTTTCCCCTCAAGGAGCCTTTCGCTAAGACAGTTCTTGTGGAATTGGCAAAGTGATATTTGGAAGCCCATAGAGGGCTATGGTGAAAAAGGAAATATCCTCAGAGGAAATCTGGAAAGAAGCTTTCTGAGAAACTGCTTAGTGTTCTGTTAATTCATCTCACAGAGTTACATCTGTATTTCGTGGATCTCTTTGCTAGCCTTATTTCTGTGGAATCTGAGAACAGATATTTCGGATCCCTTTGAAGACTATATGGCCAAAGGAAATATCCTCCGATAACAAAGAGAAAGAAGCATTCTGAGAAACTTCGTTGTGTTCTGTGAAATCATCTCACAGAGTTGCAGCTTTCCCCTCAAGGAACCTTTCGCTAAGACAGTTCTTGTGGAATTGGCAAAGTGATATTTGGAAGCCCATAGAGGGGTATGGTGAAAAAGGAAATATCCTCAGATGAAATCTGGAAAGAAGCTTTCTGAGAAACTGCATAGTGTTCTGTTAATTCATCTCACAGAGTTACATCTGTATTTCGTGGATGTCTTTGCTAGCCTTATTTCTGTGGAATCTGAGAACAGATATTTCGGATCCCTTTGAAGACTATAGGGCCAAAGGAAATATCCTCCGATAACAAAGAGGAAGAAGCTTTGTGAGAAACTTGGTTGTGGTCTGTGAAATCATCTCATAGAGTTGCAGCTTTCCCCTCAAGGAGCCTTTCGCTAAGACAGTTCTTGTGGAATTGGCAAAGTGATATTTGGAAGCCCATAGAGGGCTATGGTGAAAAAGGAAATATCCTCAGATGAAATCTCGAAAGAAGCTTTCAGAGAAACTGCTTAGTGTTCTGTTAATTCATCTCACAGAGTTACATCTGTATTTCGTGGATCTCCTTGCTAGCCTTATTTCTGTGGAATCTGAGAACAGATATTTCGGATCGCTTTGAAGACTATAGGGCCAAAGGAAATATCCTCCGATAACAAAGAGAAAGAAGCTTTCTGAGAAACTTCGTTGTGTTCTGAGAAACCATCTCACAGAGTTACATCTGTATTTCGTGGATCTCCTTGCTAGCCTTATTTCTGTGGAATCTGAGAACAGATATTTCGGATCCCTTTGAAGACTATAGGGCCAAAGAAAATATCCTCCGAAAACAAAGAGAAAGAAGCTTTCTGAGAATCTTCTTGGTGTTCAGTGAAATCATCTCACAGAGTTACAGCTTTCCCCTCAAGAAGCCTTTCGCTAAGACAGTTCTTGTGGAATTGGCAAAGTGATATTTGGAAGTCCATAGAGGGTAACGGTGAAAAAGGAAATATCCTCAAATGAAATATGGAAAGAAGCTTTCTGAGAAACTGCTTAGTGTTCTGTTAATTCATCTCACAGATTTACATCTGTATTTCGTGGATCTCTTTGCTAGCCTTATTTCTGTGGAATCTGAGAACAGATATTTCGGATCCCTTTGAAGACTGTAGGGCCAAAGGAAATATCCTCCGATAACAAAGAGAAAGAAGCTTTCTGAGAAACTTCGTTGTGTTCTGTGAAATCATCTCACAGAGTTACAGCTTTCCCCTCAAGGAGCCTTTCGCTAAGACAGTTTTTGTGGAATTGGGAAAATGATATTCGGGAGCCCATAGAGGGCTATGGTGAAAAAGGAAATATCCTCAGAGGAAATCTGGAAAGAAGCTTTCTGAGAAACTCCTTAGTGTTCTGTTAATTCATCTCACAGAGTTACATCTGTATTTCGTGGATGTCTTTGCTAGCCTTATTTCTGTGGAATCTGAGAACAGATATTTCGGATCCCTGTGAAGACTATAGGGCCAAAGGAAATATCCTCTGAAAACAAAGAGAAAGAAGCTTTCTGAGAAACTTCTTTGTGTTCTGTGAAATCATCTCACAGAGTAACAGCTTTCCCCTCAAGGAGTCTTTCGCTAAGACAGTTCTTGTGGAATTGGCAAAGTGATATCTGGAAGCCCATAGAGGGCTATGGTGAAAAAGGAAATATCCTCAGATGAAATCTGGAAAGAAGCTTTCTGAGAAACTGCTTAGTGTTCTGTTAATTCGTCTCACAGAGTTACATCTGTATTTCGTGGATCTCTTTGCTAGCCTTATTTCTGTGGAATCTGAGAACAGATATTTCGGATCCCTTTGAAGACTATAGGGCCAAAGGAAATATCCTCCGATAACAAAGAGAAAGAAGCTTTCTGAGAAACTTCCTTGTGTTCTGTGAAATCATCTCACAGAGTTACAGCTTTCCCCTCAAGAAGCCTTTCGCTAAGACAGTTCCTGTGGAATTGGCAAAGTGATATTTGGAAGTCCATTGAGGGCAATGGTGAAAAAGGAAATATCCTCAAACGAAATCTGGAAAGAAGCTTTTGAGAAACTGCTTAGTGTTCTGTTAATTCATCTCACAGAGTTACATCTGTATTTCGTGGATGTCTTTGCTAGCCTTACTTCTGTGGAATCTGAGAACAGATATTTCGGATCCCTTTGAAGACTGTAGGGCCAAAGGAAATATCCTCCGATAACAAAGAGAAAGAAGCTTTCTGAGAAACTTCGTTGTGTTCTGTGAAATCATCTCACAGAGTTACAGCTTTCCCCTCAAGGAGCCTTTCGCTAAGACAGTTTTTGTGGAATTGGGAAAATGATATTCGGGAGCCCATAGAGGGCTATGGTGAAAAAGGAAATATCCTCAGATGAAATCTGGAAAGAAGCTTTCTGAGAAACTGCTTAGTGTTCTGTTAATTCAACTCACAGAGTTATATCTGTATTTCGTGGATCTCTTTGCTAGCCTTATTTCTGTGGAATCTGAGAACAGATATTTCGGATCCCTTTGAAGACTATAGGGCCAAAGGAAATATCCTCCGATAACAAAGAGAAAGAAGCTTTCTGAGAAACTTCGTTGTGTTCTGTGAAATCATCTCACAGAGTTACAGCTTTCCCCTCAAGTAGCCTTTCGCTGAGACAGTTTTTGTGGAATTGGCAAAGTGATATTTGGAAGCCCATAGAGGGCTATGGTGAAAAAGGAAATATCCTCAGATGAAATCTGGAAAGAAGCTTTCTGAGAAACTGCTTAGTGTTCTGTTAATTCAACTCACAGAGTTACATCTGTATTTCGTGGATCCCTTTGCTAGCCTTATTTCTGTGGAATCTGAGAACAGATATTTCGGATCCCTTTGAATACTATAGGGCCAAAGGAAATATCCTCCGATAACAAAGAGAAAGAAGCTTTCTGAGAAACTTCTTTGTGTTCTGTGAAATCATCTCACAGAGTTACAGCTTTACCCTCAAGAAGCCTTTCGCTAAGACAGTTCTTGTGGAATTGGCAAAGTGATATTTGGAAGCCCATAGAGGGCTATGGTGAAAAAGGAAATATCCTCAAATGAAATCTGGAAAGCAGCTTTCTGAGAAACTGCTTAGTGTTCTGTTAATTCATCTCAGAGAGTTACATCTGTATTTCGTGGATCTCTTTGCTAGCCTTATTTCTGTGGAATCTGAGAACAGATATTTCGGATCCCTTTGAAGACTATAGGGCCAAAGGAAATATCCTCCGATAACAAAGAGAAAGAAGCTTTCTGAGAAACTTCGTTGTGTTCTGTGAAATCATCTCACAGAGTTACAGCTTTCCCCTCAAGGAGCCTTTCGCTAAGACAGTTCTTTTGGAATTGGCAAAGTGATATTTGGAAGCCCGTAGAAGGCTATGGTGAAAAAGGAAATATCCTCAGAGGAAATCTGGAAAGAAGCTTTCTGAGAAACTGCTTAGTGTTCTGTTAATTCATCTCACAGAGTTACATCTGTATTTCGTGGAACCCTTTGCAAGAATTATTTCTGTTGAATCTGAGAACAGATATTTCGGATCCCTTTGAAGACTATAGGGCCAAAGGAAATATCCTCCGATAACAAAGAGAAAGAAGCTTTCTGAGAAACTTCGTTGTGTTCTGTGAAATCATCTCACAGAGTTACAGCTTTCCCCTCAAGGAGCCTTTCGCTAAGACAGTTCTTTTGGAATTGGCAAAGTGATATTTGGAAGCCCGTAGAAGGCTATGGTGAAAAAGGAAATATCCTCAGAGGAAATCTGGAAAGAAGCTTTCTGAGAAACTGCTTAGTGTTCTGTTAATTCATCTCACAGAGTTACATCTGTATTTCGTGGATCTCTTTGCTAGCCTTATTTCTGTGGAATCTGAGAACAGATATTTCGGATCCCTTTGAAGACTATAGGGCCAAAGGAAATATCCACCGTTAACAAAGAGAAAGAAGCTTTCTGAGAAACTTCGTTGTGTTCTGTGAAATCATCTCACAGAGTTACAGCTTTCCCCTCAAGGAGCCTTTCGCTAAGACAGTGCTTGTGGAATTGGCAAATTGATATCTGGAAGCCCTTAGAGGGCTATGGTGAAAAAGGAAATATCCTCAGATGAAATCTGGAAAGAAGCCTTCTGAGAAACTGCTTAGTGTTCTGTTAATTCATCTATCAGAGTTACATCTGTATTTCATGGATCTCTTTGCTAGCCTTATTTCTGTGGAATCTGAGAACAGATATTTCGGATCCCTTTGAAGACTATAGGGCCAAAGGAAATATCCTGCGATAACAAAGAGAAAGAAGCTTTCTGAGAAACTTCGTTGTGTTCTGTGAAATCATCTCACAGAGTTACATCTGTATTTCGTGGATCTCTTTGCTAGCCTTATTTCTGTTGAATCTGAGAACAGATATTTCGGATCCCTTTGAAGACTATAGGGACAAAGAAAATATCCTCCGAAAACAAAGAGAAAGAAGCTTTCTGAGAAACTTCTTGGTGTTCTGTGAAATCATCTCACAGAGTTACAGCTTTCCCCTCAAGGAGACTTTCGCTAAGACAGTTCTTGTGGAATTGGCAAATTGTTATCTGGAAGCCCATAGAGGGCTATGGTGAAAAAGGAAATATCCTCAGATGAAATCTGGAAAGAAGCTTTCTGAGAAACTGCTTTGTGTTCTGTTAATTCATCTCACAGAGTTACATCTGTATTTCGTGGATCTCTTTGCTCGTCTTATTTCTGTGGAATCTGAGAACAGATATTTCGGATCCCTTTGAAGACTATAGGGCCAAAGGAAATATCCTCCGATAACAAAGAGAAAGAAGCTTTCTGAGAAACTTCTTTGTGTTCTGTGATATCGTGCACACAGTTACAGCTTTCCCCTCAAGAAGCCTTTCGCTAAGTCAGTTCTTGTGGAATTGGAAAAGTGATAATTCGAAGCCCATAGAGGGCTACGGTGAAAAAGGAAATATCGTCAAATGAAATCTGGAAAGAAGCTTTCTGAGAAACTGCTTAGTGTTCTGTTAATTCATCTCACAGAGTTACATCTGTATTTCGTGGATCTCTTTCCTAGCCTTATTTCTGTGGAATCTGAGAACAGATATTTCGGATCCCTTTGAAGACTACAGGGCTAAAGGAAATATCCTCCGATAACAAAGAGAAAGAAGCTTTCTGAGAAACTTCGTTGTGTTCTGTGAAATCATCTCACAGAGTTACAGCTTTCCCCTCACGGAGACTTTCTCTAAGACAGTTCTTTTGGTATTGGCAAAGTGATATTTGGAAGCCCATAGAGGGCTATGGTAAAAAAGGAAATATCCTCAGAGGAAATCTGGAAAGAAGCTTTCTGAGAAACTGCTTAGTGTTCTGTTAATTCATCTCACAGAGTTACATCTGTATTTCGTGGATCTCTTTGCTAGCCTTATTTCTGTGGAATCTGAGAACAGATATTTCGGATCCCTTTGAAGACTATAGGGACAAAGGAAATATCCTCCGATAACAAAGAGAAAGAAGCTTTCTGAGAAACTTCGTTGTGTTCTCTGAAATCATCTCACAGAGTTGCAGCTTTCCCCTCAAGGAGCCTTCCGTTAAGACAGTTCATTTGGAATTGGCAAAGAGATATCTGGAAGCCCATAGAGGGCTATGGTGAAAAAGGAAATATCCTAAAATGAAATCTGGAAAGAAGCTTTCTGAGAAACTGCTTAGTGTTCTGTTAATTCATCTCACAGAGTTACATCTGTATTTCGTGGATCTGTTTGCTAGCCTTATTTCTGTGGAATCTGAGAACAGATATTTCGGATCCCTTTGAAGACTATAGGGCCAAAGGAAATATCCTCCGATAACAAAGAGAAAGAAGCTTTCTGAGAAACTTCCTTGTGTTCTGTGAAATCATCTCACAGATTTACAGCTTTCCCCTCAAGAAGCCTTTCGCTAAGACAGTTCTTGTGGAATTGGCAAAGTGATATTTGGAAGTCCATAGAGGGCAATGGTGAAAAAGGAAATATCCTCAAATGAAGTCTGGAAAGAAGCTTTCTGAGAAACTGCTTAGTGTTCTGTTAATTCATCTCACAGAGTTACATCTGTATTTCGTGGATGCCTTTGCTAGCCTTATTTCTGTGGAATCTGAGAACAGATATTTCGGATCCCTTTGAAGACTATAGGGCCAAAGGAAATATCCTCCGATAACAAAGAGAAAGAAGCTTTCTGAGAAACTTCGTTGTGTTCTGTGAAATCATCTCACAGAGTTACAGCTTTCCCCTCAAGGAGCCTTTCGCTAAGACAGTTTTTGTGGAATTGGGAAAATGATATTCGGGAGCCCATAGAGGGCTATGGTGAAAAAGGAAATATCCTCAGATGAAATCTAGAAAGAAGCTTTCTGAGAAACTGCTTAGTGTTCTGTTAATTCAACTCACAGAGTTATATCTGTATTTCGTGGATCTCTTTGCTAGCCTTATTTCTGTGGAATCTGAGAACAGATATTTCGGATCCCTTTGAAGACTATAGGGCCAAAGGAAATATCCTCCGATAACAAAGAGAAAGAAGCTTTCTGAGAAACTTCTTTGTGTTCTGTGAAATCATCTCACAGAGTTACAGCTTTCCCCTCTAGAAGCCTTTCCTTAAGACAGGTCTTTTGGAATTGGCAAAGTGATATTTGGAAGCCAATAGAGGGCTATGGTGAAAAAGGAAATATCCTCAAATGAAATCTGGAAAGAATCTTTCTGAGAAACTGCTTAGTGTACTGTTAATTCATCTCACAGAGTTACATCTGTATTTCGTGGATCTCTTTGCTAGCCTTATTTCTGTGGAATCTGAGAACAGATATTTCGGATCCCTTTGAAGACTATAGGGCCAAAGGAAATATCCTCCGATAACAAAGAGAAAAAAGCTTTCTGAGAAACTTCGTTGTGTTCTGTGAAGTCATCTTACAGAGTTACATCTGTATTTCGTGGATCTCTTTGCTAGCCTTATTTCTGTTGAATCTGAGAACAGATATTTCGGATCCCTTTGAAGACTATAGGGCCAAAGGAAATATCCTCCGAAAACAAAGAGAAAGAAGCTTTCTGAGAAACTTCTTGGTGTTCTGTGAAATCATCTCACAGAGTTACATCTTTCCCCCCAAGGAGACTTTCGCTAAGACAGTTCTTGTGGAATTGGCAAATTGATATCTGGAAGCCCATAGAGGGCTATGGTGAAAAAGGAAATATCGTCAGATGAAATCTGGAAAGAAGCTTTTTGAGATACTGCTTTGTGTTCTGTTAATTCATCTCACAGAGTTACATCTCTATTTCGTGGATCTCTTTGCTAGTCTTATTTCTGTGGAATCTGAGAACAGATATTTCGGTTCCCTTTGAAGACTATAGGGCCAAAGGAAATATCCTCCGATAACAAAGAGAAAGAAGCTTTCTGAGAAAAGTCTTTGTGTTCTGTGACATCTTGCCAGAGTTACAGCTTTCCCCTCAAGAAGCCTTTCGCTAAGTCAGTTCTTGTGGAATTGGCAAAGTGATATTTGGAAGCCCATAGAGGGCTACGGTGAAAAAGGAAATATCCTCAAATGAAATCTGGAAAGAAGATTTCTGAGAAACTGCTTAGTGTTCTGTTAATTCATCTCACAGAGTTACATCTGTATTTCGTGGATCTCTTTGCTAGCCTTATTTCTGTGGAATCTGAGAACAGATATTTCGGATCCCTTTGAAGACTATAGGGCCAAAGGAAATATCCTCCGATAACAAAAAGAAAGAAGCTTTCTGAGAAACTTCGTTGTGTTCCGTGAAATCATCTCACAGAGTTACAGCTTTACCCTCATGGAGCCTTTCGCTAAGACAGTTCTTTTGGAATTGGCAAAGTGATATTTTGAAGCCCATAGAGGGCTATGGTGAAAAAGGAAATATCCTCAGAGGAAATCTGGAAAGAAGCTTTCTGAGAAACTGCTTAGTGTTCTGTTAATTCATCTCACAGAGTTACATCTGTATTTCGTGGATCTCTTTGCTAGCCTTATTTCTGTGGAATCTGAGAACAGATATATCGGATCCCTTTGAAGACTATAATTCCAAAGGAAATATCCTCCGATAACAAAGAGAAAGAAGCTTTCTGAGAAACTTCGTTGTGTTCTGTGAAATCATCTCACAGAGTTACATCTGTATTTCGTGGATCTCTTTGCTAGCCTTATTTCTGTTGAATCTGAGAACAGATATTTCGGATCCCTTTGAAGACTATAGGGCCAAAGAAAATATCCTCCGAAAACAAAGAGAAAGAAGCTCTCTGAGAAACTTCTTGGTGTTCTGTGAAATCATCTCACAGAGTTACATCTTTCCCCTCAAGGAAACTTTCGCTAAGACAGTTCTTGTGGAATTGGCAAATTGATATCTGGAAGAACATAGAGGGCTATGGTGAAAAAGGAAATATCCTCAGATGAAATCTGGAAAGAAGCTTTCTGAGAAACTGCTTTGTGTTCTGTTAATTCATCTCACAGAGTTACATCTGTATTTCGTGGATATCTTTGCTCGTCTTATTTGTGTGGAATCTGAGAACAGATATTTGGATCCCTTTGAAGACTATAGGGCCAAAGGAAATATCCTCCGATAACAAAGAGAAAGAAGCTTTCTGAGAAACTTCTTTTTGTTCTGTGATATCGTGCACAGAGTTACAGCTTTCCCCTCAAGAAGCCTTTCGCTAAGTCAGTTCTTGTGGAATTGGAAAAGTGATATTTGGAAGCCCATAGAGGGCTACGGTGAAAAAGGAAATATCGTCAAATGAAATCTGGAAAGAAGCTTTATGAGAAACTGCTTAGTGTTCTGTTAATTCATCTCACAGAGTTACATCTCTATTTCGTGGATCTCTTTGCTAGCCTTATTTCTGTGGAATCTGAGAACAGATATTTCGGATCCCTTTGAAGACTATAGGGCCAAAGGAAATATCCTCCGATAACAAAGAGAAAGAAGCTTTCTGAGAAACTTCGTTGTGTTCTGTGAAATCATCTCACAGAGTTACAGCTTTCCCCTCACGGAGCCTTTCTCTAAGACAGTTCTTTTGGTATTGGCAAAGTGATATTTGGAAGCCCATAGAGGGCTATGGTGAAAAAGGAAATATCCTCAGATGAAATCTGGAAAGAAGCTTTCTGAGAAACTGCTTAGTGTTCTGTTAATTCATCTCACAGAGTTACATCTCTATTTCGTGGATCTCTTTGCTAGCCTTATTTCTGTGGAATCTGAGAACAGATATTTCGGATCCCTTTGAAGACTATAGGGCCAAAGGAAATATCCTCCGATAACAAAGAGAAAGAAGCTTTCTGAGAAACTTCGTTGTGTTCTGTGAAATCATCTCACAGAGTTACAGCTTTCCCCTCAAGGAGCCTTTCGCTAAGACAGTTCTTTTGGAATTGGCAAAGTGATATTTGGAAGCCCGTAGAAGGCTATGGTGAAAAAGGAAATATCCTCAGAGGAAATCTGGAAAGAAGCTTTCTGAGAAACTGCTTAGTGTTTTGTTAATTCATCTCACAGAGTTACATCTGTATTTCGTGGAACTCTTTGCAAGCCTTATTTCTGTTGAATCTGAGAACAGATATTTCGGATCCCTTTGAAGACTATAGGGCCAAAGGAAATATCCTCTGAAAACAAAGAGAAAGAAGCTTTCTGAGAAACTTCTTTGTGTTCTGTGAAATCATCTCACAGAGTTATAGCTTTCCCCTCAAGGAGTCTTTCGCTAAGACAGTTCTTGTGGAATTGGCAAAGTGATATTTGGAAGCCCATAGAGGGCTATGGTGAAAAAGGAAATATCCTCAGATGAAATCTGGAAAGAAGCTTTCTGAGAAACTGCTTAGTGTTCTGTTAATTCATCTCACAGAGTTACATCTGTATTTCGTGGATCTCTTTGCTAGCCTTATTTCTATGGAATCTGAGAACAGATATTTCGGATCCCTTTGAAGACTATAGGGCCAAAGGAAATATCCTCCGATAACAAGGAGAAAGAATCTTTCTGAGAAACTTCGTTGTGTTCTGTGAAATCATCTCACAGAGTTACAGCTTTCCCCTCAAGGAGCCTTTCGCTAAGACAGTTCTTGTGGAATTGGCAAAATGATATTTGGAAGCCCATAGAGGGCTATGGTGAAAAAGGAAATATCCTCAGATGAAATCTGGAAAGAAGCTTTCTGAGAAACTGCTTAGTGTTCTGTTAATTCATCTCACAGAGTTACATCTGTATTTCGTGGATCTCTTTGCTAGCCTTATTTCTGTGGAATCTGAGAACAGATATTTCGGATCCCTTTGAAGACTATAGGGCCAAAGGAAATATCCACCGATAACAAAGAGAAAGAAGCTTTCTGAGAAACTTCGTTGTGTTCTGTGAAATCATCTCACAGAGTTACAACTTTCCCCTCAAGGAGCCTTTCGCTAAGACAGTTCTTGTGGAATTGGCAAATTGATATCTGGAAGCCCTTAGAGGGCTATGGTGAAAAAGGAAATATCCTCAGATGAAATCTGGAAAGAAGCTTTCTGAGAAACTGCTTAGTGTTCTGTTAATTCATCTAACAGAGTTACATCTGTATTTCCTGGATCTCTTTGCTAGCCTTATTTCTGTGGAATCTGAGAACAGATATTTCGGATCCCTTTGAAGACTATAGGGCCAAAGGAAATATCCTGCGATAACAAAGAGAAAGAAGCTTTCTGAGAAACTTCGTTGTGTTCTGTGAAATCATCTCACAGAGTTACATCTGTATTTCGTGGATCTCTTTGCTAGCCTTATTTCTGTTGAATCTGAGAACAGATATTTCGGATCCCTTTGAAGACTATAGGGACAAAGAAAATATCCTCCGAAAACAAAGAGAAAGAAGCTTTCTGAGAAACTTCTTGGTGTTCTGTGAAATCATCTCACAGAGTTACAGCTTTCCCCTCAAGGAGACTTTCGCTAAGACAATTCTTGTGGAATTGGCAAATTGATATCTGGAAGCCCATAGAGGGCTATGGTGAAAAAGGAAATGTCCTCAGATGAAATCTGGAAAGAAGCTTTCTGAGAAACTGCTTTGTGTTCTGTTAATTCATCTCACAGAGTTACATCTGTATTTCGTGGATCTCTTTGCTGGTCTTATTTCTGTGGAATCTGAGAACAGATATTTCGGATCCCTTTGAAGACTATAGGGCCAAAGGAAATATCCTCCGATAACAAAGAGAAAGAAGCTTTCTGAGAAACTTCTTTGTGTTCTGTGATATCGTGCACAGAGTTACAGCTTTCCCCTCAAGAAGCCTTTCGCTAAGTCAGTTCTTGTGGAATTGGAAAAGTGATATTTGGAAGCCCATAGAGGGCTACGGTGAAAAAGGGAATATCGTCAAATGAAATCTGGAAAGAAGCTTTCTGAGAAACTGCTTAGTGTTCTGTTAATTCATCTCACAGAGTTACATCTCTATTTCGTGGATCTCTTTACTAGCCTTATTTCTGTGGAATCTGAGAACAGATATTTCGGATCCCTTTGAAGACTACAGGGCCAAAGGAAATATCCTCCGATAACAAAGAGAAAGAAGCTTTCTGAGAAACTTCGTTGTGTTCTGTGAAATCATCTCACAGAGTTACAGCTTTCCCCTCACGGAGCCTTTCTCTAAGACAGTTCTTTTGGTATTGGCAAAGTGATATTTGGAAGCCCATAGAGGGCTATGGTAAAAAAGGAAATATCCTCAGAGGAAATCTGGAAAGAAGCTTTCTGAGAAACTGCTTAGTGTTCTGTTAATTCACCTCACAGAGTTACATCTGTATTTCGTGGATCTCTTTGCTAGTCTTATTTCTGTGGAATCTGAGAAGAGATATTTCGGATCCCTTTGAAGACTATAGGGACAAAGGAAATATCCTCCGATAACAAAGAGAAAGAAGCTTTCTGAGAAACTTCGTGGTGTTCTCTGAAATCATCTCACAGAGTTGCAGCTTTCCTCTCAAGGAGCCTTTCGTTAAGACAGTTCTTTTGGAATTGGCAAAGAGATATCTGGAAGCCCATAGAGGGCTATGGTGAAAAAGGAAATATCCTCAGATGAAATCTGGAAAGAAGCTTTCTGAGAAACTGCTTAATGTTCCGTTAATTCATTTCACAGAGTTACATCTGTAATTCGTGGATGTCTTTGCTAGCCTTATTTCTGTGGAATGTGAGAACAGATATTTCGGATCCCTATGAAGACTTTAGGGCCAAAGGAAATATCCTCCGATAAAAAGAGAAAGAAGCTTTCTGAGAAACTTCTTTGTGTTCTGTGAAATCATCTCACAGAGTTACAGCTTTCCCCTCAAGGAGTCTTTCGCTAAGACAGTTCTTGTGGAATTGGCAAAGTGATATTTGGAAGCCCATAGAGGGCTATGGTGAAAAAGGAAATATCCTCAGATGAAATCTGGAAAGAAGCTTTCTGAGAAACTGCTTAGTGTTCTGTTAATTCATCTCACAGAGTTACATCTGTATTTCGTGGATCTCTTTTCTAGCCTTATTTCTGTGGAATCTGAGAACAGATATTTCGGATCCCTTTGAAGACTATAGGGCCAAAGGAAATATCCTCCGATAACAAAGAGAAAGAAGCTTTCCGAAAAACTTCGTTGTGTACTGTGATATCATCTCGCAGAGTTACAGCTTTCCCCTCAAGGAGCCTTTCGCCAAGACAGTTCTTGTGGAATTGGAAAAGTGATATTTGGAAGCCCATAGAGGGCTACGGTGAAAAAGGAAATATCCTCAGATGAAATCTGGAAAGAAGCTTTCTGAGAAACTGCTTAGTGTTCTGTTAATTCATCTCACAGAGATACATCTGTATTTCGTGGATCTCTTTGCTAGCCTTATTTCTGTGGAATCTGAGAACAGATATTTCGGATCCCTTTGAAGACTATAGGGCCAAAGGAAATATCCACCGATAACAAAGAGAAAGAAGCCCTCTGAGAAACTTCGTTGTGTTCTGTGAAATCATCTCACAGAGTTACAGCTTTCCCCTCAAGGAGCCTTTCGCTAAGACAGTGCTTGTGGAATTGGCAAATTGATATCTGGAAGCCCTTAGAGGGCTATGGTGAAAAAGGAAATATCCTCAGATGAAATCTTGAAAGAAGCTTTCTGAGAAACTGCTTAGTGTTCTGTTAATTCATCTAACAGAGTTACATCTGTATTTCCTGGATCTCTTTGCTAGCCTTATTTCTGTGGAATCTGAGAACAGATATTTCGGATCCCTTTGAAGACTATAGGGCCAAAGGAAATATCCTGCGATAACAAAGAGAAAGAAGCTTTCTGAGAAACTTCGTTGTGTTCTGTGAAATCATCTCACAGAGTTACATCTGTATTTCGTGGATCTCTTTGCTAGCCTTATTTCTGTTGAATCTGAGAACAGATATTTCGGATCCCTTTGAAGACTATAGGGCCAAAGAAAATATCCTCCGAAAACAAAGAGAAAGAAGCTTTCTGAGAAACTTCTTGGTGTTCTGTGAAATCATCTCACAGAGTTACATCTTTCCCCTCAAGGAAACTTTCGCTAAGACAGTTCTTGTGGAATTGGCAAATTGATATCTGGAAGAACATAGAGGGCTATGGTGAAAAAGGAAATATCCTCAGATGAAATCTGGAAAGAAGCTTTCTGAGAAACTGATTTGTGTTCTGTTAATTCATCTCACAGAGTTACATCTGTATTTCGTGGATATCTTTGCTCGTCTTATTTGTGTGGAATCTGAGAACAGATATTTGGATCCCTTTGAAGACTATAGGGCCAAAGGAAATATCCTCCGATAACAAAGAGAAAGAAGCTTTCTGAGAAACTTCTTTGTGTTCTGTGATATCGTGCACAGAGTTACAGCTTTCCCCTCAAGAAGCCTTTCGCTAAGTCAGTTCTTGTGGAATTGGAAAAGTGATATTTGGAAGCCCATAGAGGGCTACGGTGAAAAAGGGAATATCGTCAAATGAAATCTGGAAAGAAGCTTTCTGAGAAACTGCTTAGTGTTCTGTTAATTCATCTCACAGAGTTACATCTCTATTTCGTGGATCTCTTTACTAGCCTTATTTCTGTGGAATCTGAGAACAGATATTTCGGATCCCTTTGAAGACTACAGGGCCAAAGGAAATATCCTCCGATAACAAAGAGAAAGAAGCTTTCTGAGAAACTTCGTTGTGTTCTGTGAAATCATCTCACAGAGTTACAGCTTTCCCCTCACGGAGCCTTTCGCTAAGACAGTTCTTTTGGTATTGGCAAAGTGATATTTGGAAGCCCATAGAGGGCTATGGTAAAAAAGGAAATATCCTCAGAGGAAATCTGGAAAGAAGCTTTCTGAGAAACTGCTTAGTGTTCTGTTAATTCATCTCACAGAGTTACATCTGTATTTCGTGGATCTCTTTGCTAGTCTTATTTCTGTGGAATCTGAGAAGAGATATTTCGGATCCCTTTGAAGACTATAGGGACAAAGGAAATATCCTCCGATAACAAAGAGAAAGAAGCTTTCTGAGAAACTTCGTGGTGTTCTCTGAAATCATCTCACAGAGTTGCAGCTTTCCTCTCAAGGAGCCTTTCGTTAAGACAGTTCTTTTGGAATTGGCAAAGAGATATCTGGAAGCCCATAGAGGGCTATGGTGAAAAAGGAAATATCCTCAGATGAAATCTGGAAAGAAGCTTTCTGAGAAACTGCTTAATGTTCCGTTAATTCATTTCACAGAGTTACATCTGTAATTCGTGGATGTCTTTGCTAGCCTTATTTCTGTGGAATGTGAGAACAGATATTTCGGATCCCTATGAAGACTTTAGGGCCAAAGGAAATATCCTCCGATAAAAAGAGAAAGAAGCTTTCTGAGAAACTTCTTTGTGTTCTGTGAAATCATCTCACAGAGTTACAGCTTTCCCCTCAAGGAGTCTTTCGCTAAGACAGTTCTTGTGGAATTGGCAAAGTGATATTTGGAAGCCCATAGAGGGCTCTGGTGAAAAAGGAAATATCCTCAGATGAAATCTGGAAAGAAGCTTTCTGAGAAACTGCTTAGTGTTCTGTTAATTCATCTCACAGAGTTACATCTGTATTTCGTGGATCTCTTTTCTAGCCTTATTTCTGTGGAATCTGAGAACAGATATTTCGGATCCCTTTGAAGACTATAGGGCCAAAGGAAATATCCTCCGATAACAAAGAGAAAGAAGCTTTCCGAGAAACTTCGTTGTGTACTGTGATATCATCTCGCAGAGTTACAGCTTTCCCCTCAAGGAGCCTTTCGCCAAGACAGTTCTTGTGGAATTGGAAAAGTGATATTTGGAAGCCCATAGAGGGCTACGGTGAAAAAGGAAATATCCTCAGATGAAATCTGGAAAGAAGCTTTCTGAGAAACTGCTTAGTGTTCTGTTAATTCATCTCACAGAGATACATCTGTATTTCGTGGATCTCTTTGCTAGCCTTATTTCTGTGGAATCTGAGAACAGATATTTCGGATCCCTTTGAAGACTATAGGGCCAAAGGAAATATCCACCGATAACAAAGAGAAAGAAGCTTTCTGAGAAACTTCGTTGTGTTCTGTGAAATCATCTCACAGAGTTACAGCTTTCCCCTCAAGGAGCCTTTCGCTAAGACAGTGCTTGTGGAATTGGCAAATTGATATCTGGAAGCCCTTAGAGGGCTATGGTGAAAAAGGAAATATCCTCAGATGAAATCTGGAAAGAAGCTTTCTGAGAAACTGCTTAGTGTTCTGTTAATTCATCTAACAGAGTTACATCTGTATTTCCTGGATCTCTTTGCTAGCCTTATTTCTGTGGAATCTGAGAACAGATATTTCGGATCCCTTTGAAGACTATAGGGCCAAAGGAAATATCCTGCGATAACAAAGAGAAAGAAGCTTTCTGAGAAACTTCGTTGTGTTCTGTGAAATCATCTCACAGAGTTACATCTGTATTTCGTGGATCTCTTTGCTAGCCTTATTTCTGTTGAATCTGAGAACAGATATTTCGGATCCCTTTGAAGACTATAGGGCCAAAGAAAATATCCTCCGAAAACAAAGAGAAAGAAGCTTTCTGAGAAACTTCTTGGTGTTCTGTGAAATCATCTCACAGAGTTACATCTTTCCCCTCAAGGAAACTTTCGCTAAGACAGTTCTTGTGGAATTGGCAAATTGATATCTGGAAGAACATAGAGGGCTATGGTGAAAAAGGAAATATCCTCAGATGAAATCTGGAAAGAAGCTTTCTGAGAAACTGCTTTGTGTTCTGTTAATTCATCTCACAGAGTTACATCTGTATTTCGTGGATATCTTTGCTCGTCTTATTTGTGTGGAATCTGAGAACAGATATTTGGATCCCTTTGAAGACTATAGGGCCAAAGGAAATATCCTCCGATAACAAAGAGAAAGAAGCTTTCTGAGAAACTTCTTTGTGTTCTGTGATATCGTGCACAGAGTTACAGCTTTCCCCTCAAGAAGCCTTTCGCTAAGTCAGTTCTTGTGGAATTGGAAAAGTGATATTTGGAAGCCCATAGAGGGCTACGGTGAAAAAGGAAATATCGTCAAATGAAATCTGCAAAGAAGCTTTCTGAGAAACTGCTTAGTGTTCTGTTAATTCATCTCACAGAGTTACATCTCTATTTCGTGGATCTCTTTACTAGCCTTATTTCTGTGAAATCTGAGAACAGATATTTCGGATCCCTTTGAAGACTATAGGGCCAAAGGAAATATCCTCCGATAACAAAGAGAAAGAAGCTTTCTGAGAAACTTCGTTGTGTTCTGTGAAATCATCTCACAGAGTTACAGCTTTCCCCTCACGGAGCCTTTCTCTAAGACAGTTCTTTTGGTATTGGCAAAGTGATATTTGGAAGCCCATAGAGGGCTATGGTGAAAAAGGAAATATCCTCAGATGAAATCTGGAAAGAAGCTTTCTGAGAAACTGCTTAGTGTTCTGTTAATTCATCTCACAGAGTTACATCTCTATTTCGTGGATCTCTTTGCTAGCATTATTTCTGTGGAATCTGAGAACAGATATTTCGGATCCCTTTGAAGACTATAAGACCAAAGGAAATATCCTCCGATAACAAAGAGAAAGAAGCTTTCTGAGAAACTTCGTTGTGTTCTGTGAAATCATCTCACAGAGTTACAGCTTTCCCCTCAAGGAGCCTTTCGCTAAGACAGTTCTTTTGGAATTGGCAAAGTGATATTTGGAAGCCCGTAGAAGGCTATGGTGAAAAAGGAAATATCCTCAGATGAAATCTGGAAAGACTTTCTGAGAAACTGCTTAGTGTTCTGTTAATTCATCTCACAGAGTTACATCTGTATTTCGTGGATGTCTTTGCTAGCCTTATTTCTATGGAATCTGAGAACAGATATTTCGGATCCCTTTGAAGACTATAGGGCCAAAGGAAATATCCTCCGATAACAAGGAGAAAGAAGCTTTCTGAGAAACTTCGTTGTGTTCTGTGAAATCATCTCACAGAGTTACAGCTTTCCCCTCAAGGAGCCTTTCGCTAAGACAGTTCTTGTGGAATTGGCAAAATGATATTTGGAAGCCCATAGAGGGCTATGGTGAAAAAGGAAATATCCTCAGATGAAATCTGGAAAGAAGCTTTCTGAGAAACTGCTTAGTGTTCTGTTAATTCATCTCACAGAGTTACATCTGTATTTCGTGGATCTCTTTGCTAGCCTTATTTCTGTGGAATCTGAGAACAGATATTTCGGATCCCTTTGAAGACTATAGGGCCAAAGGAAATATCCACCGATAACAAAGAGAAAGAAGCTTTCTGAGAAACTTCGTTGTGTTCTGTGAAATCATCTCACAGAGTTACAACTTTCCCCTCAAGGAGCCTTTCGCTAAGACAGTTCTTTTGGAATTGGCAAATTGATATCTGGAAGCCCTTAGAGGGCTATGGTGAAAAAGGAAATATCCTCAGATGAAATCTGGAAAGAAGCTTTCTGAGAAACTGCTTAGTGTTCTGTTAATTCATCTAACAGAGTTACATCTGTATTTCCTGGATCTCTTTGCTAGCCTTATTTCTGTGGAATCTGAGAACAGATATTTCGGATCCCTTTGAAGACTATAGGGCCAAAGGAAATATCCTGCGATAACAAAGAGAAAGAAGCTTTCTGAGAAACTTCGTTGTGTTCTGTGAAATCATCTCACAGAGTTACATCTGTATTTCGTGGATCTCTTTGCTAGCCTTATTTCTGTTGAATCTGAGAACAGATATTTCGGATCCCTTTGAAGACTATAGGGACAAAGAAAACATCCTCCGAAAACAAAGAGAAAGAAGCTTTCTGAGAAACTTCTTGGTGTTCTGTGAAATCATCTCACAGAGTTACAGCTTTCCCCTCAAGGAGACTTTCCTAAGACAATTCTTGTGGAATTGGCAAATTGATATCTGGAAGCCCATAGAGGGCTATGGTGAAAAATGAAATATCCTCAGATGAAATCTGGAAAGAAGCTTTCTGAGAAACTGCTTTGTGTTCTCTTAATTCATCTCACAGAGTTACATCTGTATTTCGTGGATCTCTTTGCTGGTCTTATTTCTGTGGAATCTGAGAACATTTATTTCGGATCCCTTTGAAGACTATAGGGCCAAAGGAAATATCCTCCGATACCAAAGAGAAAGAAGCTTTCTGAGAAACTTCTTTGTGTTCTGTGATATCGTGCACAGAGTTACAGCTTTCCCCTCAAGAAGCCTTTCGCTAAGTCAGTTCTCGTGGAATTGGAAAAGTGATATTTGGAAGCCCATAGAGGGCTACGGTGAAAAAGGAAATATCGTCAAATGAAATCTGGAAAGAAGCTTTCTGAGAAACTGCTTAGTGTTCTGTTAATTCATCTCACAGAGTTACATCTCTATTTCGTGGATCTCTTTACTAGCCTTATTTCTGTGGAATCTGAGAACAGATATTTCGGATCCCTTTGAAGACTACAGGGCCAAAGGAAATATCCTCCGATAACAAAGAGAAAGAAGCTTTCTGAGAAACTTCGTTGTGTTCTGTGAAATCATCTCACAGAGTTACAGCTTTCCCCTCACGGAGCCTTTCTCTAAGACAGTTCTTTTGGTATTGTCAAAGTGATATTTGGAAGCCCATAGAGGGCTATGGTAAAAAAGGAAATATCCTCAGAGGAAATCTGGAAAGAAGCTTTCTGAGAAACTGCTTAGTGTTCTGTTAATTCATCTCACAGAGTTACATCTGTATTTCGTGGATTTCTTTGCTAGCCTTATTTCTGTGGAATCTGAGAAGAGATATTTCGGATCCCTTTGAAGACTATAGGGACAAAGGAAATATCCTCCGATAACAAAGAGAAAGAAGCTTTCTGAGAAACTTCGTTGTGTTCTCTGAAATCATCTCACAGAGTTGCAGCTTTCCTCTCAAGGAGCCTTTCGTTAAGACAGTTGTTTTGGAATTGGCAAAGAGATATCTGGAAGCCCATAGAGGGCTATGGTGAAAAAGGAAATATCCTCAGATGAAATCTGGAAAGAAGCTTTCTGAGAAACTGCTTAATGTTCCGTTAATTCATCTCACAGAGTTACATCTGTAATTCGTGGATGTCTTTGCTAGCCTTATTTCTGTGGAATGTGAGAACAGATATTTCGGATCCCTATGAAGACTTTAGGGCCAAAGGAAATATCCTCCGATAAAAAGAGAAAGAAGCTTTCTGAGAAACTTCTTTGTGTTCTGTGAAATCATCTCACAGAGTTACAGCTTTCCCCTCAAGGAGTCTTTCGCTAAGACAGTTCTTGTGGAATTGGCAAAGTGATATTTGGAAGCCCATAGAGGGCTATGGTGAAAAAGGAAATATCCTCAGATGAAATCTGGAAAGAAGCTTTCTGAGAAACTGCTTAGTGTTCTGTTAATTCATCTCACAGAGTTACATCTGTATTTCGTGGATCTCTTTTCTAGCCTTATTTCTGTGGAATCTGAGAACAGATATTTCGGATCCCTTTGAAGACTATAGGGCCAAAGGAAATATCCTCCGATAACAAAGAGAAAGAAGCTTTCCGAGAAACTTCGTTGTGTACTGTGATATCATCTCGCAGAGTTACAGCTTTCCCCTCAAGGAGCCTTTCGCCAAGACAGTTCTTGTGGAATTGGAACAGTGATATTTGGAAGCCCATAGAGGGCTACGGTGAAAAAGGAAATATCCTCAGATGAAATCTGGAAAGAAGCTTTCTGAGAAACTGCTTAGTGTTCTGTTAATTCATCTCACAGAGATACATCTGTATTTCGTGGATCTCTTTGCTAGCCTTATTTCTGTGGAATCTGGGAACAGATATTTCGGATCCCTTTGAAGACTATAGGGCCAAAGGAAATATCCACCGATAACAAAGAGAAAGAAGCTTTCTGAGAAACTTCGTTGTGTTCTGTGAAATCATCTCACAGAGTTACAGCTTTCCCCTCAAGGAGCCTTTCGCTAAGACAGTGCTTGTGGAATTGGCAAATTGATATCTGGAAGCCCTTAGAGGGCTATGGTGAAAAAGGAAATATCCTCAGATGAAATCTGGAAAGAAGCTTTCTGAGAAACTGCTTAGTGTTCTGTTAATTCATCTAACAGAGTTACATCTGTATTTCCTGGATCTCTTTGCTAGCCTTATTTCTGTGGAATCTGAGAACAGATATTTCGGATCCCTTTGAAGACTATAGGGCCAAAGGAAATATCCTGCGATAACAAAGAGAAAGAAGCTTTCTGAGAAACTTCGTTGTGTTCTGTGAAATCATCTCAGAGAGTTACATCTGTATTTCGTGGATCTCTTTGCTAGCCTTATTTCTGTTGAATCTGAGAACAGATATTTCGGATCCCTTTGAAGACTATAGGGCCAAAGAAAATATCCTCCGAAAACAAAGAGAAAGAAGCTTTCTGAGAAACTTCTTGGTGTTCTGTGAAATCATCTCACAGAGTTACATCTTTCCCCTCAAGGAAACTTTCGCTAAGACAGTTCTTGTGGAATTGGCAAATTGATATCTGGAAGAACATAGAGGGCTATGGTGAAAAAGGAAATATCCTCAGATGAAATCTGGAAAGAAGCTTTCTGAGAAACTGCTTTGTGTTCTGTTAATTCATCTCACAGAGTTACATCTGTATTTCGTGGATATCTTTGCTCGTCTTATTTGTGTGGAATCTGAGAACAGATATTTGGATCCCTTTGAAGACTATAGGGCCAAAGGAAATATCCTCCGATAACAAAGAGAAAGAAGCTTTCTGAGAAACTTCTTTGTGTTCTGTGATATCGTGCACAGAGTTACAGCTTTCCCCTCAAGAAGCCTTTCGCTAAGTCAGTTCTTGTGGAATTGGAAAAGTGATATTTGGAAGCCCATAGAGGGCTACGGTGAAAAAGGAAATATCGTCAAATGAAATCTGGAAAGAAGCTTTCTGAGAAACTGCTTAGTGTTCTGTTAATTCATCTCACAGAGTTACATCTCTATTTCGTGGATCTCTTTACTAGCCTTATTTCTGTGGAATCTGAGAACAGATATTTCGGATCCCTTTGAAGACTATAGGGCCAAAGGAAATATCCTCCGATAACAAAGAGAAAGAAGCTTTCTGAGAAACTTCGTTGTGTTCTGTGAAATCATCTCACAGAGTTACAGCTTTCCCCTCACGGAGCCTTTCTCTAAGACAGTTCTTTTGGTATTGGCAAAGTGATATTTGGAAGCCCATAGAGGGCTATGGTGAAAAAGGAAATATCCTCAGATGAAATCTGGAAAGAAGCTTTCTGAGAAACTGCTTAGTGTTCTGTTAATTCATCTCACAGAGTTACATCTCTATTTCGTGGATCTCTTTGCTAGCCTTATTTCTGTGGAATCTGAGAACAGATATTTCGGATCCCTTTGAAGACTATAAGACCAAAGGAAATATCCTCCGATAACAAAGAGAAAGAAGCTTTCTGAGAAACTTCGTTGTGTTCTGTGAAATCATCTCACAGAGTTACAGCTTTCCCCTCAAGGAGCCTTTCGCTAAGACAGTTCTTTTGGAATTGGCAAAGTGATATTTGGAAGCCCGTAGAAGGCTATGGTGAAAAAGGAAATATCCTCAGAGGAAATCTGGAAAGAAGCTTTCTGAGAAACTGCTTAGTGTTTTGTTAATTCATCTCACAGAGTTACATCTGTATTTCGTGGAACTCTTTGCAAGCCTTATTTCTGTTGAATCTGAGAACAGATATTTCGGATACCTTTGAAGACTATAGGGCCAAAGGAAATATCCTCTGAAAACAAAGAGAAAGAAGCTTTCTGAGAAACTTCTTTGTGTTCTGTGAAATCATCTCACAGAGTTACAGCTTTCCCCTCAAGGAGTCTTTCGCTAAGACAGTTCTTGTGGAATTGGCAAAGTGATATTTGGAAGCCCATAGAGGGCTATGGTGAAAAAGGAAATATCCTCAGATGAAATCTGGAAAGACTTTCTGAGAAACTGCTTAGTGTTCTGTTAATTCATCTCACAGAGTTACATCTGTATTTCGTGGATCTCTTTGCTAGCCTTATTTCTATGGAATCTGAGAACAGATATTTCGGATCCCTTTGAAGACTATAGGGCCAAAGGAAATATCCTCCGATAACAAGGAGAAAGAAGCTTTCTGAGAAACTTCGTTGTGTTCTGTGAAATCATCTCACAGAGTTACAGCTTTCCCCTCAAGGAGCCTTTCGCTAAGACAGTTCTTGTGGAATTGGCAAAATGATATTTGGAAGCCCATAGAGGGCTATGGTGAAAAAGGAAATATCCTCAGATGAAATCTGGAAAGAAGCTTTCTGAGAAACTGCTTAGTGTTCTGTTAATTCATCTCACAGAGTTACATCTGTATTTCGTGGATCTCTTTGCTAGCCTTATTTCTGTGGAATCTGAGAACAGATATTTCGGATCCCTTTGAAGACTATAGGGCCAAAGGAAATATCCACCGATAACAAAGAGAAAGAAGCTTTCTGAGAAACTTCGTTGTGTTCTGTGAAATCATCTCACAGAGTTACAACTTTCCCCTCAAGGAGCCTTTCGCTAAGACAGTTCTTTTGGAATTGGCAAATTGATATCTGGAAGCCCTTAGAGGGCTATGGTGAAAAAGGAAATATCCTCAGATGAAATCTGGAAAGAAGCTTTCTGAGAAACTTCTTTGTGTTCTGTTAATTCATCTAACAGAGTTACATCTGTATTTCCTGGATCTCTTTGCTAGCCTTATTTCTGTGGAATCTGAGAACAGATATTTCGGATCCCTTTGAAGACTATAGGGCCAAAGGAAATATCCTGCGATAACAAAGAGAAAGAAGCTTTCTGAGAAACTTCGTTGTGTTCTGTGAAATCATCTCACAGAGTTACATCTGTATTTCGTGGATCTCTTTGCTAGCCTTATTTCTGTTGAATCTGAGAACAGATATTTCGGATCCCTTTGAAGACTATAGGGACAAAGAAAACATCCTCCGAAAACAAAGAGAAAGAAGCTTTCTGAGAAACTTCTTGGTGTTCTGTGAAATCATCTCACAGAGTTACAGCTTTCCCCTCAAGGAGACTTTCCTAAGACAATTCTTGTGGAATTGGCAAATTGATATCTGGAAGCCCATAGAGGGCTATGGTGAAAAAGGAAATATCCTCAGATGAAATCTGGAAAGAAGCTTTCTGAGAAACTGCTTTGTGTTCTGTTAATTCATCTCACAGAGTTACATCTGTATTTCGTGGATCTCTTTGCTGGTCTTATTTCTGTGGAATCTGAGAACAGATATTTCGGATCCCTTTGAAGACTATAGGGCCAAAGGAAATATCCTCCGATACCAAAGAGAAAGAAGCTTTCTGAGAAACTTCTTTGTGTTCTGTGATATCGTGCACAGAGTTACAGCTTTCCCCTCAAGAAGCCTTTCGCTAAGTCAGTTCTCGTGGAATTGGAAAAGTGATATTTGGAAGCCCATAGAGGGCTACGGTGAAAAAGGAAATATCGTCAAATGAAATCTGGAAAGAAGCTTTCTGAGAAACTGCTTAGTGTTCTGTTAATTCATCTCACAGAGTTACATCTCTATTTCGTGGATCTCTTTACTAGCCTTATTTCTGTGGAATCTGAGAACAGATATTTCGGATCCCTTTGAAGACTACAGGGCCAAAGGAAATATCCTCCGATAACAAAGAGAAAGAAGCTTTCTGAGAAACTTCGTTGTGTTCTGTGAAATCATCTCACAGAGTTACAGCTTTCCCCTCACGGAGCCTTTCTCTAAGACAGTTCTTTTGGTATTGTCAAAGTGATATTTGGAAGCCCATAGAGGGCTATGGTAAAAAAGGAAATATCCTCAGAGGAAATCTGGAAAGAAGCTTTCTGAGAAACTGCTTAGTGTTCTGTTAATTCATCTCACAGAGTTACATCTGTATTTCGTGGATTTCTTTGCTAGCCTTATTTCTGTGGAATCTGAGAAGAGATATTTCGGATCCCTTTGAAGACTATAGGGACAAAGGAAATATCCTCCGATAACAAAGAGAAAGAAGCTTTCTGAGAAACTTCGTTGTGTTCTCTGAAATCATCTCACAGAGTTGCAGCTTTCCTCTCAAGGAGCCTTTCGTTAAGACAGTTCTTTTGGAATTGGCAAAGAGATATCTGGAAGCCCATAGAGGGCTATGGTGAAAAAGGAAATATCCTCAGATGAAATCTGGAAAGAAGCTTTCTGAGAAACTGCTTAGTGTTCCGTTAATTCATCTCACAGAGTTACATCTGTAATTCGTGGATGTCTTTGCTAGCCTTATTTCTGTGGAATGTGAGAACAGATATTTCGGATCCCTATGAAGACTTTAGGGCCAGAGGAAGTATCCTCCGATAAAAAGAGAAAGAAGCTTTCTGAGAAACTTCTTTGTGTTCTGTGAAATCATCTCACAGAGTTACAGCTTTCCCCTCAAGGAGTCTTTCGCTAGGACAGTTCTTGTGGAATTGGCAAAGTGATATTTGGAAGCCCATAGAGGGCTACGGTGAAAAAGGAAATATCCTCAGATGAAATCTGGAAAGAAGCTTTCTGAGAAACTGCTTAGTGTTCTGTTAATTCATCTCAAAGAGTTACATCTGTATTTCGTGGATCTCTTTTCTAGCCTTATTTCTGTGGAATCTGAGAACAGATATTTCGGATCCCTTTGAAGACTATAGGGCCAAAGGAAATATCCTCCGATAACAAAGAGAAAGAAGCTTTCCGAGAAACTTCGTTGTGTACTGTGATATCATCTCGCAGAGTTACAGCTTTCCCCTCAAGGAGCCTTTCGCTAAGACAGTTCTTGTGGAATTGGAAAAGTGATATTTGGAAGCCCATAGAGGGCTACGGTGAAAAAGGAAATATCCTCAGATGAAATCTGGAAAGAAGCTTTCTGAGAAACTGCTTAGTGTTCTGTTAATTCATCTCACAGAGATACATCTGTATTTCGTGGATCTCTTTGCTAGCCTTATTTCTGTGGAATCTGAGAACAGATATTTCGGATCCCTTTGAAGACTATAGGGCCAAAGGAAATATCCACCGATAACAAAGAGAAAGAAGCTTTCTGAGAAACTTCGTTGTGTTCTGTGAAATCATCTCACAGAGTTACAGCTTTCCCCTCAAGGAGCCTTTCGCTAAGACAGTGCTTGTGGAATTGGCAAATTGATATCTGGACGCCCTTAGAGGGCTATGGTGAAAAAGGAAATATCCTCAGATGAAATCTGGAAAGAAGCTTTCTGAGAAACTGCTTAGTGTTCTGTTAATTCATCTAACAGAGGTACATCTGTATTTCCTGGATCTCTTTGCTAGCCTTATTTCTGTGGAATCTGAGAACAGATATTTGGATCCCTTTGAAGACTATAGGGCCAAAGGAAATATCCTCCGATAACAAAGAGAAAGAAGCTTTCTGAGAAACTTCTTTGTGTTCTGTGATATCGTGCACAGAGTTACAGCTTTCCCCTCAAGAAGCCTTTCGCTAAGTCAGTTCTTGTGGAATTGGAAAAGTGATATTTGGAAGCCCATAGAGGGCTACGGTGAAAAAGGAAATATCGTCTAATGAAATCTGGAAAGAAGCTTTCTGAGAAACTGCTTAGTGTTCTGTTAATTCATCTCACAGAGTTACATCTCTATTTCGTGGATCTCTTTACTAGCCTTATTTCTGTGGAATCTGAGAACAGATATTTCGGATCCCTTTGAAGACTATAGGGCCAAAGGAAATATCCTCCGATAACAAAGAGAAAGAAGCTTTCTGAGAAATTTCGTTGTGTTCTGTGAAATCATCTCACAGAGTTACAGCTTTCCCTTCACGGAGCCTTTCTCTAAGACAGTTCTTTTGGTATTGGCAAAGTGATATTTGGAAGCCCATAGAGGGCTATGGTGAAAAAGGAAATATCCTCAGATGAAATCTGGAAAGAAGCTTTCTGAGAAACTGCTTAGTGTTCTGTTAATTCATCTCACAGAGTTACATCTCTATTTCGTGGATCTCTTTGCTAGCCTTATTTCTGTGGAATCTGAGAACAGATATTTCGGATCCCTTTGAAGACTATAAGACCAAAGGAAATATCCTCCGATAACAAAGAGAAAGAAGCTTTCTGAGAAACTTCGTTGTGTTCTGTGAAATCATCTCACAGAGTTACAGCTTTCCCCTCAAGGAGCCTTTCGCTAAGACAGTTCTTGTGGAATTGGCAAAGTGATATTTGGAAGCCCATAGTGGGCTATGGTGAAAAAGGAAATATCCTCAGATGAAATCTGGAAAGAAGCTTTCTGAGAAACTGCTTAGTGTTCTGTTAATTCATCTCACAGAGTTACATCTGTATTACATGGATGTCTTTGCTAGCCTTATTTCTGTGGAATCTGAGAACAGATATTTCGGATCCCTTTGAAGACTATAGGGCCACAGGAAATATCCACCGATAAAAAAGAGAAAGAAGCTTTCTGAGAAACTTCGTTGTGTTCTGTGAAATCATCTCACAGAGTTACAGCTTTCCCCTCAAGGAGCCTTTCGCTGAGACAGTTTTTGTGGAATTGGCAAAGTGATATTTGGAAGCCCATAGAGGGCTATGGTGAAAAAGGAAATATCCTCGGATGAAATCTGGAAAGAAGCTTTCTGAGAAACTGCTTAGTGTTCTGTTAATTCAACTAACAGAGTTACATCTGTATTTCGTGGATCTCTTTGCTAGCCTTATTTCTGTGGAATCTGAGAACAGATATTTCGGATCCCTTTGAATACTATAGGGCCAAAGGAAATATCCTCCGATAACAAAGAGAAAGAAGCTTTCTGAGAAACTTCTTTGTGTTCTGTGAAATCATCTCACAGAGTTACAGCTTTACCCTCAAGAAGCCTTTCGCTAAGACAGTTCTTGTGGAATTGGCAAAGTGATATTTGGAAGCCCATAGAGGGCTATGGTGAAAAAGGAAATATCCTCAAATGAAATCTGGAAAGAAGCTTTCTGAGAAACTGCTTAGTGTTCTGTTAATTCATCTCAGAGAGTTACATCTGTATTTCGTGGATCTCTTTGCTAGCCTTATTTCTGTGGAATCTGAGAACAGATATTTCGGATCCCTTTGAAGACTATAGGGCCAAAGGAAATATCCTCCGATAACAAAGAGAAAGAAGCTTTCTGAGAAACTTCGTTGTGTTCTGTGAAATCATCTCACAGAGTTACAGCTTTCCCCTCAAGGAGCCTTTCGCTAAGACAGTTCTTTTGGAATTGGCAAAGTGATATTTGGAAGCCCGTAGAAGGCTATGGTGAAAAAGGAAATATCCTCAGAGGAAATCTGGAAAGAAGCTTTCTGCGAAACTGCTTTGTGTTCTGTTAATTCATCTCACAGAGTTACATCTGTATTTCGTGGATCTCTTTGCTCGTCTTATTTCTGTGGAATCTGAGAACAGATATTTCGGATCCCTTTGAAGACTATAGGGCCAAAGGAAATATCCTCCGATACCAAAGAGAAAGAAGCTTTCTGAGAAACTTCTTTGTGTTCTGTGATATCGTGCACAGAGTTACAGCTTTCCCCTCAAGAAGCCTTTCGCTAAGTCAGTTCTCGTGGAATTGGAAAAGTGATATTTGGAAGCCCATAGAGGGCTACGGTGAAAAAGGAAATATCGTCAAATGAAATCTGGAAAGAAGCTTTCTGAGAAACTGCTTAGTGTTCTGTTAATTCATCTCACAGAGTTACATCTCTATTTCGTGGATCTCTTTACTAGCCTTATTTCTGTGGAATCTGAGAACAGATATTTCGGATCCCTTTGAAGACTACAGGGCCAAAGGAAATATCCTCCGATAACAAAGAGAAAGAAGCTTTCTGAGAAACTTCGTTGTGTTCTGTGAAATCATCTCACAGAGTTACAGCTTTCCCCTCACGGAGCCTTTCTCTAAGACAGTTCTTTTGGTATTGTCAAAGTGATATTTGGAAGCCCATAGAGGGCTATGGTAAAAAAGGAAATATCCTCAGAGGAAATCTGGAAAGAAGCTTTCTGAGAAACTGCTTAGTGTTCTGTTAATTCATCTCACAGAGTTACATCTGTATTTCGTGGATTTCTTTGCTAGCCTTATTTCTGTGGAATCTGAGAAGAGATATTTCGGATCCCTTTGAAGACTATAGGGACAAAGGAAATATCCTCCGATAACAAAGAGAAAGAAGCTTTCTGAGAAACTTCGTTGTGTTCTCTGAAATCATCTCACAGAGTTGCAGCTTTCCTCTCAAGGAGCCTTTCGTTAAGACAGTTCTTTTGGAATTGGCAAAGAGATATCTGGAAGCCCATAGAGGGCTATGGTGAAAAAGGAAATATCCTCAGATGAAATCTGGAAAGAAGCTTTCTGAGAAACTGCTTAGTGTTCCGTTAATTCATCTCACAGAGTTACATCTGTAATTCGTGGATGTCTTTGCTAGCCTTATTTCTGTGGAATGTGAGAACAGATATTTCGGATCCCTATGAAGACTTTAGGGCCAGAGGAAATATCCTCCGATAAAAAGAGAAAGAAGCTTTCTGAGAAACTTCTTTGTGTTCTGTGAAATCATCTCACAGAGTTACAGCTTTCCCCTCAAGGAGTCTTTCGCTAAGACAGTTCTTGTGGAATTGGCAAAGTGATATTTGGAAGCCCATAGAGGGCTATGGTGAAAAAGGAAATATCCTCAGATGAAATCTGGAAAGAAGCTTTCTGAGAAACTGCTTAGTGTTCTGTTAATTCATCTCACAGAGTTCCATCTGTATTTCGTGGATCTCTTTTCTAGCCTTATTTCTGTGGAATCTGAGAACAGATATTTCGGATCCCTTTGAAGACTATAGGGCCAAAGGAAATATCCTCCGATAACAAAGAGAAAGAAGCTTTCCGAGAAACTTCGTTGTGTACTGTGATATCATCTCGCAGAGTTACAGCTTTCCCCTCAAGGAGCCTTTCGCTAAGACAGTTCTTGTGGAATTGGAAAAGTGATATTTGGAAGCCCATAGAGGGCTACGGTGAAAAAGGAAATATCCTCAGATGAAATCTGGAAAGAAGCTTTCTGAGAAACTGCTTAGTGTTCTGTTAATTCATCTCACAGAGATACATCTGTATTTCGTGGATCTCTTTGCTAGCCTTATTTCTGTGGAATCTGAGAACAGATATTTCGGATCCCTTTGAAGACTATAGGGCCAAAGGAAATATCCACCGATAACAAAGAGAAAGAAGCTTTCTGAGAAACTTCGTTGTGTTCTGTGAAATCGTCTCACAGAGTTACAGCTTTCCCCTCAAGGAGCCTTTCGCTAAGACAGTGCTTGTGGAATTGGCAAATTGATATCTGGAAGCCCTTAGAGGGCTATGGTGAAAAAGGAAATATCCTCAGATGAAATCTGGAAAGAAGCTTTCTGAGAAACTGCTTAGTGTTCTGTTAATTCATCTAACAGAGTTACATCTGTATTTCCTGGATCTCTTTGCTAGCCTTATTTCTGTGGAATCTGAGAACAGATATTTCGGATCCCTTTGAAGACTATAGGGCCAAAGGAAATATCCTGCGATAACAAAGAGAAAGAAGCTTTCTGAGAAACTTCGTTGTGTTCTGTGAAATCATCTCACAGAGTTACATCTGTATTTCGTGGATCTCTTTGCTAGCCTTATTTCTGTTGAATCTGAGAACAGATATTTCGGATCCCTTTGAAGACTATAGGGCCAAAGAAAATATCCTCCGAAAACAAAGAGAAAGAAGCTTTCTGAGAAACTTCTTGGTGTTCTGTGAAATCATCTCACAGAGTTACATCTTTCCCCTCAAGGAAACTTTCGCTAAGACAGTTCTTGTGGAATTGGCAAATTGATATCTGGAAGAACATAGAGGGCTATGGTGAAAAAGGAAATATCCTCAGATGAAATCTGGAAAGAAGCTTTCTGAGAAACTGCTTTGTGTTCTGTTAATTCATCTCACAGAGTTACATCTGTATTTCGTGGATATCTTTGCTCGTCTTATTTGTGTGGAATCTGAGAACAGATATTTGGATCCCTTTGAAGACTATAGGGCCAAAGGAAATATCCTCCGATAACAAAGAGAAAGAAGCTTTCTGAAAAACTTCTTTGTGTTCTGTGATATCGTGCACAGAGTTACAGCTTTCCCCTCAAGAAGCCTTTCGCTAAGTCAGTTCTTGTGGAATTGGAAAAGTGATATTTGGAAGCCCATAGAGGGCTACGGTGAAAAAGGAAATATCGTCTAATGAAATCTGGAAAGAAGCTTTCTGAGAAACTGCTTAGTGTTCTGTTAATTCATCTCACAGAGTTACATCTCTATTTCGTGGATCTCTTTACTAGCCTTATTTCTGTGGAATCTGAGAACAGATATTTCGGATCCCTTTGAAGACTATAGGGCCAAAGGAAATATCCTCCGATAACAAAGAGAAAGAAGCTTTCTGAGAAATTTCGTTGTGTTCTGTGAAATCATCTCACAGAGTTACAGCTTTCCCCTCACGGAGCCTTTCTCTAAGACAGTTCTTTTGGTATTGGCAAAGTGATATTTGGAAGCCCATAGAGGGCTATGGTGAAAAAGGAAATATCCTCAGATGAAATCTGGAAAGAAGCTTTCTGAGAAACTGCTTAGTGTTCTGTTAATTCATCTCACAGAGTTACATCTCTATTTCGTGGATCTCTTTGCTAGCCTTATTTCTGTGGAATCTGAGAACAGATATTTCGGATCCCTTTGAAGTCTATAAGACCAAAGGAAATATCCTCCGATAACAAAGAGAAAGAAGCTTTCTGAGAAACTTCGTTGTGTTCTGTGAAATCATCTCACAGAGTTACAGCTTTCCCCTCAAGGAGCCTTTCGCTAAGACAGTTCTTGTGGAATTGGCAAAGTGATATTTGGAAGCCCATAGTGGGCTATGGTGAAAAAGGAAATATCCTCAGATGAAATCTGGAAAGAAGCTTTCTGAGAAACTGCTTAGTGTTCTGTTAATTCATCTCACAGAGTTACATCTGTATTACATGGATGTCTTTGCTAGCCTTATTTCTGTTGAATCTGAGAACAGATATTTCGGATCCCTTTGAAGACTATAGGGCCACAGGAAATATCCACCGATAAAAAAGAGAAAGAAGCTTTCTGAGAAACTTCGTTGTGTTCTGTGAAATCATCTCACAGAGTTACAGCTTTCCCCTCAAGGAGCCTTTCGCTGAGACAGTTTTTGTGGAATTGGCAAAGTGATATTTGGAAGCCCATAGAGGGCTATGGTGAAAAAGGAAATATCCTCAGATGAAATCTGGAAAGAAGCTTTCTGAGAAACTGCTTAGTGTTCTGTTAATTCAACTAACAGAGTTACATCTGTATTTCGTGGATCTCTTTGCTAGCCTTATTTCTGTGGAATCTGAGAACAGATATTTCGGATCCCTTTGAATACTATAGGGCCAAAGGAAATATCCTCCGATAACAAAGAGAAAGAAGCTTTCTGAGAAACTTCTTTGTGTTCTGTGAAATCATCTCACAGAGTTACAGCTTTACCCTCAAGAAGCCTTTCGCTAAGACAGTTCTTGTGGAATTGGCAAAGTGATATTTGGAAGCCCATAGAGGGCTATGGTGAAAAAGGAAATATCCTCAAATGAAATCTGGAAAGAAGCTTTCTGAGAAACTGCTTAGTGTTCTGTTAATTCATCTCAGAGAGTTACATCTGTATTTCGTGGATCTCTTTGCTAGCCTTATTTCTGTGGAATCTGAGAACAGATATTTCGGATCCCTTTGAAGACTATAGGGCCAAAGGAAATATCCTCCGATAACAAAGAGAAAGAAGCTTTCTGAGAAACTTCGTTGTGTTCTGTGAAATCATCTCACAGAGTTACAGCTTTCCCCTCAAGGAGCCTTTCGCTAAGACAGTTCTTTTGGAATTGGCAAAGTGATATTTGGAAGCCCGTAGAAGGCTATGGTGAAAAAGGAAATATCCTCAGAGGAAATCTGGAAAGAAGCTTTCTGCGAAACTGCTTAGTGTTCTGTTAATTCATCTCACAGAGTTACATCTGTATTTCGTGGATCTCTTTGCTAGCCTTATTTCTGTGGAATCTGAGAACAGATATTTCGGATCCCTTTGAAGACTATAGGGCCAAAGGAAATATCCTCCGATAACAAAGAGAAAGAAGCTTTCTGAGAAACTTCGTTGGGTTCTGTGAAGTCATCTTACAGAGTTACATCTGTATTTCGTGGATCTCTTTGCTAGCCTTATTTCTGTTGAATCTGAGAACAGATATTTCGGATCCCTTTGAAGACTATAGGGACAAAGAAAATATCCTCCGAAAACAAAGAGAAAGAAGCTTTCGAGAAACTTCTTGGTGTTCTGTGAAATCATCTCACAGAGTTACAGCTTTCCCCTCAAGGAGACTTTCGCTAAGACAGTTCTTGTGGAATTGGCAAATTGATATCTGGAAGCCCATAGAGGGCTATGGTGAAAAAGGAAATATCCTCAGATGAAATCTGGAAAGAAGCTTTCTGAGAAACTGCTTTGTGTTCTGTTAATTCATCTCACAGAGTTACATCTGTATTTCGTGTATCTCTTTGCTCGTCTTATTTCTGTGGAATCTGAGAACAGATATTTCGGATCCCTTTGAAGACTATAGGGCCAAAGGAAATATCCTCCGATAACAAAGAGAAAGAAGCTTTCTGAGAAACTTCTTTGTGTTCTGTGATATCGTGCACAGAGTTACAGCTTTCCCCTCAAGAAGCCTTTCGCTAAGTCAGTTCTTGTGGAATTGGAAAAGTGATATTTGGAAGCCCATAGAGGGCTACGGTGAAAAAGGAAATATCGTCAAATGAAATCTGGAAAGAAGCTTTCTGAGAAACTGCTTAGTGTTCTGTTAATTCATCTCACAGAGTTACATCTCTATTTCGTGGATCTCTTTTCTAGCCTTATTTCTGTGGAATCTGAGAACAGATATTTCGGATACCTTTGAAGACTACAGGGCTAAAGGAAATATCCTCCGATAACAAAGAGAAAGAAGCTTTCTGAGAAACTTCGTTGTGTTCTGTGAAATCATCTCACAGAGTTACAGCTTTCCCCTCACGGAGCCTTTCTCTAAGACAGTTCTTTTGGTATTGGAAAAGTGATATTTGGAAGCCCATAGAGGGCTATGGTAAAAAAGGAAATATCCTCAGAGGAAATCTGGAAAGAAGCTTTCTGAGAAACTGCTTAGTGTTCTGTTAATTCATCTCACAGAGTTACATCTGTATTTCGTGGATCTCTTTGCTAGCCTTATTTCTGTGGAATCTGAGAACAGATATTTCGGATCCCTTTGAAGACTATAGGGACAAAGGAAATATCCTCCGATAACAAAGAGAAAGAAGCTTTCTGAGAAACTTCGTTGTGTTCTCTGAAATCATCTCACAGAGTTGCAGCTTTCCCCTCAAGGAGCCTTCCGTTAAGACAGTTCTTTTGGAATTGGCAAAGAGATATCTGGAAGCCCATAGAGGGCTATGGTGAAAAAGGAAATATCCTCAAATGAAATCTCGAAGGAAGCTTTCTGAGAAACTGCTTAGTGTTCTGTTAATTCATCTCACAGAGTTACATCTGTATTTCGTGGATCTGTTTGCTAGCCTTATTTCTGTGGAATCTGAGAACAGATATTTCGGATCCCTTTGAAGACTATAGGGCTAAAGGAAATATCCTCCGATAACAAAGAGAAAGAAGCTTTCTGAGAAACTTCGTTGTGTTCTGTGAAATCATCTCACAGAGTTACAGCTTTCCCCTCAAGGAGCCTTTCGCTAAGGCAGTTTTTGTGGAATTGGGAAAATGATATTCGGGAGCCCATAGAGGGCTATGGTGAAAAAGGAAATATCCTCAGGTGAAATCTGGAAAGAATCTTTCTGAGAAACTGCTTAGTGTTCTGTTAATTCAACTCACAGAGTTATATCTGTATTTCGTGGATCTCTTTGCTAGCCTTATTTCTGTGGAATCTGAGAACAGATATTTCGGATCCCTTTGAAGACTATAGGGCCAAAGGAAATATCCTCCGATAACAAAGAGAAAGAAGCTTTCTGAGAAACTTCGTTGTGTTCTGTGAAGTCATCTTACAGAGTTACATCTGTATTTCGTGGATCTCTTTGCTAGCCTTATTTCTGTTGAATCTGAGAACAGATATTTCGGATCCCTTTGAAGACTATAGGGCCAAAGGAAATATCCTCCGAAAACAAAGAGAAAGAAGCTTTCTGAGAAACTTCTTGGTGTTCTGTGAAATCATCTCACAGAGTTACAGCTTTCCCCCCAAGGAGACTTTCGCTAAGACAGTTCTTGTGGAATTGGCAAATTGATATCTGGAAGCCCATAGAGGGCTATGGTGAAAAAGGAAATATCGTCAGATGAAATCTGGAAAGAAGCTTTATGAGATACTGCTTTGTGTTCTGTTAATTCATCTCACAGAGTTACATCTCTATTTCGTGGATCTCTTTGCTAGTCTTATATCTGTGGAATCTGAGAACAGATATTTCGGATCCCTTTGAAGACTATAGGGCCAAAGGAAATATCCTCCGATAACAAAGAGAAAGAAGCTTTCTGAGAAACGTCTTTGTGTTCTGTGACATCTTGCACAGAGTTACAGCTTTCCCCTCAAGAAGCGTTTCGCTAAGTCAGTTCTTGTGGAATTGGCAAAGTGATATTTGGAAGCCCATAGAGGGCTACGGTGAAAAAGGAAATATCCTCAAATGAAATCTGGAAAGAAGCTTTCAGAGAAACTGCTTAGTGTTCTGTTAATTCATCTCACAGAGTTACATCTGTATTTCGTGGATCTCTTTGCTAGCCTTATTTCTGTGGAATCTGAGAACAGATATTTCGGATCCCTTTGAAGACTATAGGGCCAAAGGAAATATCCTCCGATAACAAAGAGAAAGAAGCTTTCTGAGAAACTTCCTTGTGTTCTGTGAAATCATCTCACAGAGATACAGCTTTCCCCTCACGGAGCCTTTCGCTAAGACAGTTCTTTTGGAATTGGCAAAGTGATATTTTGAAGCCCATAGAGGGCTATGGTGAAAAAGGAAATATCCTCAGAGGAAATCTGGAAAGAAGCTTTCTGAGAAACTGCTTAGTGTTCTGTTAATTCATCTCACAGAGTTACATCTGTATTTCGTGCATCTCTTTGCTAGCCTTATTTCTGTGGAATCTGAGAACAGATATATCGGATCCCTTTGAAGACTATAATTCCAAAGGAAATATCCTCCGATAACAAAGAGAAAGAAGCTTTCTGAGAAACTTCGTTGTGTTCTGTGAAATCATCTCACAGAGTTACAGCTTTCCCCTCACGGAGCCTTTCTCTAAGACAGTTCTTTTGGTATTGGCAAAGTGATATTTGGAAGCCCATAGAGGGCTATGGTAAAAAAGGAAATATCCTCAGAGGAAATCTGGAAAGAAGCTTTCTGAGAAACTGCTTAGTGTTCTGTTAATTCATCTAACAGAGTTACATCTGTATTTCGTGGATCTCTTTGCTAGCCTTATTTCTGTGGAATCTGAGAAGAGATATTTCGGATCCCTTTGAAGACTATAGGGACAAAGGAAATATCCTCCGATAACAAAGAGAAAGAAGCTTTCTGAGAAACTTCGTTGTGTTCTCTGAAATCATCTCACAGAGTTGCAGCTTTCCTCTCAAGGAGCCTTTCGTTAAGACAGTTCTTTGGAATTGGCAAAGAGATATCTGGAAGCCCATAGAGGGCTATGGTGAAAAAGGAAATATCCTCAGATGAAATCTGGAAAGAAGCTTTCTGAGAATCTGCTTAGTGTTCCGTTAATTCATCTCACAGAGTTACATCTGTATTCGTGGATGTCTTTGCTAGCCTTATTTCTGTGGAATCTGAGAACAGATATTTCGGATAGCTATGAAGACTATAGGGCCAAAGGAAATATCCTCCGATAACAAAGAGAAAGAAGCTTTCCGAGAAACTTCGTTGTGTTCTGTGAAATCATCTCGCAGAGTTACAGCTTTCCCCTCAAGGAGCCTTTCGCTAAGACAGTTCTTGTGGAATTGGCAAAGTGATATTTGGAAGCCCATAGAGGGCTATGGTGAAAAAGGAAATATCCTCAGATGAAATCTGGAAAGAAGCTTTCTGAGAAACTGCTTAGTGTTCTGTTAATTCATCTCACAGAGTTACATCTGTATTTCCTGGATCTCTTTGCTAGCCTTATTTCTGTGGAATCTGAGAACAGATATTTCGGATCCCTTTGAAGACTATAGGGCCAAAGGAAATATCCTGCGATAACAAAGAGAAAGAAGCTTTCTGAGAAACTTCGTTGTGTTCTGTGAAATCATCTCACAGAGTTACATCTGTATTTCGTGGATCTCTTTGCTAGCCTTATTTCTGTTGAATCTGAGAACAGATATTTCGGATCCCTTTGAAGACTATAGGGCCAAAGATAATATCCTCCGAAAACAAAGAGAAAGAAGCTTTCTGAGAAACTTCTTGGTGTTCTGTGAAATCATCTCACAGAGTTACAGCTTTCCCCTCAAGGAAACTTTCGCTAAGACAGTTCTTGTGGAATTGGCAAATTGATATTTGGAAGCCCATAGAGGGCTATGGTGAAAAAGGAAATATCCTCAGATGAAATCTGGAAAGAAGCTTTCTGAGAAACTGCTTAGTGTTCTGTTAATTCATCTCACAGAGTTACATCTGTATTTCGTGCATCTCTTTGCTAGCCTTATTTCTGTGGAATCTGAGAACAGATATTTCGGATCCCTTTGAAGACTATAGGGCCAAAGGAAATATCCACCGATAACAAAGAGAAAGAAGCTTTCTGAGAAACTTCGTTGTGTTCTGTGAAATCATCTCACAGAGTTACAACTTTCCCCTCAAGGAGCCTTTCGCTAAGACAGTTCTTGTGGAATTGGCAAATTGATATCTGGAAGCCCTTAGAGGGCTATGGTGAAAAAGGAAATATCCTCAGATGAAATCTGGAAAGAAGCTTTCTGAGAAACTGCTTAGTGTTCTGTTAATTCATCTAACAGAGTTACATCTGTATTTCCTGGATCTCTTTGCTAGCCTTATTTCTGTGGAATCTGAGAACAGATATTTCGGATCCCTTTGAAGACTATAGGGCCAAAGGAAATATCCTGCGATAACAAAGAGAAAGAAGCTTTCTGAGAAACTTCGTTGTGTTCTGTGAAATCATCTCACAGAGTTACATCTGTATTTCGTGGATCTCTTTGCTAGCCTTATTTCTGTTGAATCTGAGAACAGATATTTCGGATCCCTTTGAAGACTATAGGGACAAAGAAAATATCCTCCGAAAACAAAGAGAAAGAAGCTTTCTGAGAAACTTCTTGGTGTTCTGTGAAATCATCTCACAGAGTTACAGCTTTCCCCTCAAGGAGACTTTCGCTAAGACAATTCTTGTGGAATTGGCAAATTGATATCTGGAAGCCCATAGAGGGCTATGGTGAAAAAGGAAATATCCTCAGATGAAATCTGGAAAGAAGCTTTCTGAGAAACTGCTTTGTGTTCTGTTAATTCATCTCACAGAGTTACATCTGTATTTCGTGGATCTCTTTGCTGGTCTTATTTCTGTGGAATCTGAGAACAGATATTTCGGATCCCTTTGAAGACTATAGGGCCAAAGGAAATATCCTCCGTTAACAAAGAGAAAAGAAGCTTTCTGAGAAACTTCTTTGTGTTTTGTGATATCGTGCACAGAGTTACAGCTTTCCCCTCAAGAAGCCTTTCGCTAAGTCAGTTCTTGTGGAATTGGAAAAGTGATATTTGGAAGCCCATAGAGGGCTACGGTGAAAAAGGAAATATCGTCAAATGAAATCTGGAAAGAAGCTTTCTGAGAAACTGCTTAGTGTTCTGTTAATTCATCTCACAGAGTTACATCTCTATTTCGTGGATCTCTTTACTACCCTTATTTCTGTGGAATCTGAGAACAGATATTTCGGATCCCTTTGAAGACTACAGGGCCAAAGGAAATATCCTCCGATAACAAAGAGAAAGAAGCTTTCTGAGAAACTTCGTTGTGTTCTGTGAAATCATCTCACAGAGTTACAGCTTTCCCCTCACGGAGCCTTTCTCTAAGACAGTTCTTTTGGTATTGGCAAAGTGATATTTGGAAGCCCATAGAGGGCTATGGTAAAAAAGGAAATATCCTCAGAGGAAATCTGGAAAGAAGCTTTCTGAGAAACTTCTTAGTGTTCTGTTAATTCATCTCACAGAGTTACATCTGTATTTCGTGGATCTCTTTGCTAGCCTTATTTCTGTGGAATCTGAGAACAGATATTTCGGATCCCTTTGAAGACTATAGGGACAAAGGAAATATCCTCCGATAACAAAGAGAAAGAAGCTTTCTGAGAAACTTCGTTGTGTTCTCTGAAATCATCTCACAGAGTTGCAGCTTTCCTCTCAAGGAGCCTTTCGTTAAGACAGTTCTTTTGGAATTGGCAAAGAGATATCTGGAAGCCCATAGAGGGCTACGGTGAAAAAGGAAATATCCTCAGATGAAATCTGGAAAGAAGCTTTCTGAGAAACTGCTTAGTGTTCCGTTAATTCATCTCACAGAGTTACATCTGTATTTCGTGGATGTCTTTGCTAGCCTTATTTCTGTAGAATCTCAGAACAGATATTTCGGATCCCTATGAAGACTTTAGGGCCAAAGGAAATATCCTCCGATAAAAAGAGAAAGAAGCTTTCTGAGAAACTTCTTTGTGTTCTGTGAAATCATCTCACAGAGTTACAGCTTTCCCCTCAAGGAGCCTTTCGCTAAGACAGTTCTTGTGGAATTGGCAAAGTGATATTTGGAAGCCCATAGAGGGCTATGGTGAAAAAGGAAATACCCTCAGATGAAATCTGGAAAGAAGCTTTCTGAGAAACTTCGTTGTGTTCTGTGAAATCATCTCACAGAGTTACAGCTTTACCCTCAAGGAGCCTTTCGCTAAGACAGTTCTTGTGGAATTGGCAAAGTGATATTTGAAAGCCCATAGAGGGCTATGGTGAAAAAGGAAATATCCTCAGATGAAATCTGGAAAGAAGCTTTCTGAGAAACTGCTTAGTGTTCTCTTAATTCATCTCACAGAGTTACATCTGTATTTCGTGGATCTCCTTGCTAGCCTTATTTCTGTGGAATCTGAGAACAGATATTTCGGATCCCTTTGAAGACTATAGGGCCAAAGGAAATATCCTCCGATAACAAAGAGAAAGAAGCTTTCTGAGAAACTTCGTTGTGTTCTGTGAAATCATCTCACAGAGTTACACCTTTCCCCTCTAGGAGCCTTTCGCTAAGACAGTTCTTGTGGAATTGGCAAAGTGATATTTGGAAGCCCATAGAGGGCTATGGTGAAAAAGGAAATATCCTCAGATGAAATCTGGAAAGAAGCTTTCTGAGAAACTGCTTAGTGTTCTGTTAATTCATCTCACAGAGTTACATCTGTATTTCGTGGATCTCTTTGCTAGCCTTATTTCTGTTGAATCTGAGAACAGATATTTCGGATCCCTTTGAAGACTATAGGGCCAAAGGAAATATCCTCTGAAAACAAAGAGAAAGAAGCTTTCTGAGAAACTTCTTTGTGTTCTGTTAATTCATCTCACAGAGTTACATCTGTATTTCGTGGATCTCTTTGCTGGTCTTATTTCTGTGGAATCTGAGAACAGATATTTCGGATCCCTTTGAAGACTACAGGGCCAAAGGAAATATCCTCCGATAACAAAGAGAAAGAAGCTTTCTGAGAAACTTCGTTGTGTTCTGTGAAATCATCTCACAGAGTTACAGCTTTCCCCTCACGGAGCCTTTCTCTAAGACAGTTCTTTTGGTATTGGCAAAGTGATATTTGGAAGCCCATAGAGGGCTATGGTAAAAAAGGAAATATCCTCAGAGGAAATCTGGAAAGAAGCTTTCTGAGAAACTTCTTAGTGTTCTGTTAATTCATCTCACAGAGTTACATCTGTATTTCGTGGATCTCTTTGCTAGCCTTATTTCTGTGGAATCTGAGAACAGATATTTCGGATCCCTTTGAAGACTATAGGGACAAAGGAAATATCCTCCGATAACAAAGAGAAAGAAGCTTTCTGAGAAACTTCGTTGTGTTCTCTGAAATCATCTCACAGAGATGCAGCTTTCCTCTCAAGGAGCCTTTCGTTAAGACAGTTCTTTTGGAATTGGCAAAGAGATATCTGGAAGCCCATAGAGGGCTACGGTGAAAAAGGAAATATCCTCAGATGAAATCTGGAAAGAAGCTTTCTGAGAAACTGCTTAGTGTTCCGTTAATTCATCTCACAGAGTTACATCTGTATTTCGTGGATGTCTTTGCTAGCCTTATTTCTGTAGAATCTCAGAACAGATATTTCGGATCCCTATGAAGACTTTAGGGCCAAAGGAAATATCCTCCGATAAAAAGAGAAAGAAGCTTTCTGAGAAACTTCTTTGTGTTCTGTGAAATCATCTCACAGAGTTACAGCTTTCCCCTCAAGGAGCCTTTCGCTAAGACAGTTCTTGTGGAATTGGCAAAGTGATATTTGGAAGCCCATAGAGGGCTATGGTGAAAAAGGAAATACCCTCAGATGAAATCTGGAAAGAAGCTTTCTGAGAAACTTCGTTGTGTTCTGTGAAATCATCTCACAGAGTTACAGCTTTACCCTCAAGGAGCCTTTCGCTAAGACAGTTCTTGTGGAATTGGCAAAGTGATATTTGAAAGCCCATAGAGGGCTATGGTGAAAAAGGAAATATCCTCAGATGAAATCTGGAAAGAAGCTTTCTGAGAAACTGCTTAGTGTTCTCTTAATTCATCTCACAGAGTTACATCTGTATTTCGTGGATCTCCTTGCTAGCCTTATTTCTGTGGAATCTGAGAACAGATATTTCGGATCCCTTTGAAGACTATAGGGCCAAAGGAAATATCCTCCGATAACAAAGAGAAAGAAGCTTTCTGAGAAACTTCGTTGTGTTCTGTGAAATCATCTCACAGAGTTACACCTTTCCCCTCAAGGAGCCTTTCGCTAAGACAGTTCTTGTGGAATTGGCAAAGTGATATTTGGAAGCCCATAGAGGGCTATGGTGAAAAAGGAAATATCCTCAGATGAAATCTGGAAAGAAGCTTTCTGAGAAACTGCTTAGTGTTCTGTTAATTCATCTCACAGAGTTACATCTGTATTTCGTGGATCTCTTTGCTAGCCTTATTTCTGTTGAATCTGAGAACAGATATTTCGGATCCCTTTGAAGACTATAGGGCCAAAGGAAATATCCTCTGAAAACAAGGAGAAAGAAGCTTTCTGAGAAACTTCTTTGTGTTCTGTGAAATCATCTCACAGAGTTACAGCTTTCCCCTTGAGGAGTCTTTCGCTAAGAGAGTTCTTGTGGAATTGGCAAAATGATATCTGGAAGCCCATAGAGGGCTATGGTGAAAAAGGAAATATCCTCAGAGGAAATCTGGAAAGAAGCTTTCTGAGAAACTGCTTAGTGTTCTGTTAATTCATCTCACAGCGTTACATCTGTATTTCGTGGATCTCTTTGCTGGCCTTATTTCTGTGGAATCTGAGAACAGATATTTCGGATCCCTATGAAGACTATAGGGCCAAAGGAAATATCCTCCGATAAAAAAGAGAAAGAAGCTTTCTGAGAAACTTCTTTGTGTTCTGTGAAATCATCTCACACAGTTACAGCCTTCCCCTCACGGAGCCTTTCGCTCAGACAGTTCTTTTGGAATTGGCAAAGTGATATTTGGAAGCCCATAGAGGGCTATGGTGAAAAAGGAAATATCCTCAGAGGAAATCTGGAAAGAAGCTTTCTGAGAAACTTCGTTGTGTTCTGTGAAATCATCTCACAGAGTTTCAGCTTTACCCTCAAGGAGCCTTTCGCTAAGACAGTTCTTTTGAAATTGGCAAAGTGATATTTGGAAGCCCATAGAGGTCTATGGTGAAAAAGGAAATATCCTCAGATGAAATCTGGAAAGAAGCTTTCAGAGAAACTGCTTAGTGTTCTGTTAATTCATCTCACAGAGTTACATCTGTATTTCGTGGATCTCCTTGCTAGCCTTATTTCTGTGGAATCTGAGAACAGATATTTCGGATCCCTTTGAAGACTATAGGGCCAAAGGATATATCCTCCGATAACAAAGAGAAAGAAGCTTTCTGAGAAACTTCGTTGTGTTCTGTGAAATCATCTCACAGAGTTACAGCTTTCCCCTCAAGGAGCCTTTCGCTAAGACAGTTCTTGTGGAATTGGCAAAGTGATATTTGGAAGCCCCTAGAGCGCTATGGAGAAAAAGGAAATATCCTCAGATGAAACCTGGAAAGAAGCTTTCTGAGAAACTGCTTAGTGTTCTGTTAATTCATCTCACAGAGTTACATCTGTATTTCGTGGATCTCCTTGCTAGCCTTATTTCTGTGGAATCTGAGAACAGATATTTCGGATCCCTTTTAAGACTATAGGGCCAAAGGAAATATCCTCCGATAACAAAGAGAAAGAAGCTTTATGAGAAACTTCGTTGTGTTCTGTGAAATCATCTCACAGAGTTACAGCTTTCCCCTCAAGGAGCCTTTCGCTAAGACAGTTCTTGTGGAATTGGCAAAGTGATATTTGGAAGCCCATAGAGGGCTATGGTGAAAAAGGAAATATCCTCAGAGGAAATCTGGAAAGAAGCTTTCTGAGAAACTGCTTAGTGTTCTGTTAATTCATCTCACAGAGTTACATCTGTATTTCGCGGATCTCTTTGCTAGCCTTATTTCTGTTGAATCTGAGAACAGATATTTCGGATCCCTTTGAAGACTATAGGGCCAAAGGAAATATCCTCTGAAAACAAAGAGAAAGAAGCTTTCTGAGAAACTTCTTTGTGTTCTGTGAAATCATCTCACAGAGTTACAGCTTTCCCCTAGAGGAGTCTTTCGCTAAGAGAGTTCTTGTGGAATTGGCAAAATGATATCTGGAAGCCCATAGAGGGCTATGGTGAAAAAGGAAATATCCTCAGAGGAAATCTGGAAAGAAGCTTTCTGAGAAACTGCTTAGTGTTCTGTTAATTCATCTCACAGCGTTACATCTGTATTTCGTGGATCTCTTTGCTAGCCTTATTTCTGTGGAATCTGAGAACAGATATTTCGGATCCCTTTGAAGACTATAGGGCCAAAGGAAATATCCTCCGATAACAAAGAGAAAGAAGCTTTCTGAGAAACTTCTTTGTGTTCTGTGAAATCATCTCACACAGTTACAGCTTTCCCCTCACGGAGCCTTTCGCTAAGACAGTTCTTTTGGAATTGGCAAAGTGATATTTGGAAGCCCATAGAGGGCTATGATGAAAAAGGAAATATCCTCAGAGGAAATCTGGAAAGAAGCTTTCTGAGAATCTGCTTAGTGTTCTGTTAATTCATCTCACAGAGTTACATCTGTATTTCGTGGATCTCTTTGCTAGCCTTATTTCTGTGGAATCTGAGAACAGATATTTCGGATCCCTTTGAATACTATAGGGCCAAAGGAAATATCCTCCGATAACAAAGAGAAAGAAGCTTTCTGAGAAACTTCGTTGTGTTCTTTGAAATCATCTCACAGAGTTACAGCTTTCCCCTCAAGGAGCCTTTCGCTAAGACAGTTGTTGTGGAATTGGCAAAGTGATATATGGACGCCCATAGAGGGCTATGGTGAAAAAGGAAATATCCTCAGATGAAATCTGGAAAGATGCTTTCTGAGAAACTGCTTAGTGTTTTGTTAGTTCTCCTCACAGAGTTACATCTGTATTTCGTGGATCTCCTTGCTAGCCTTATTTCTGTGGATTCTGAGAACAGATATTTCGGATCCCTTTGAAGACTATAGGGCAAATGGAAATATCCTCCGATAACAAAGAGAAAGAAGCTTTCTGAGAAACTTCGTTGTGTTCTGTGAAATCATCTCACAGAGTTACAGCTTTACCCTCAAGAAGCCTTTCGCTAAGACAGTCCTTGTGGAATTGGCAAAGTGATATTTGGAAGCCCATAGAGGGCTATGGTGAAAAAGGAAATATCCTCAAATGAAATCTGGAAAGAAGCTTTATGAGAAACTGCATAGTGTTCTGTTAATTCATCTCACAGAGTTACATCTGTATTTCGTGGATCTCTTTGCTAGCCTTATTTCTGTGGAATCTGAGAACAGTTATTTCGGATCCCTTTGAAGACTATAGGGCCAAAGGAAATATCCTCCGATAACAAAGAGAAAGAAGCTTTCTGAGAAACTTCGTTGTGTTCTGTGAAATCATCTCACAGAGTTACATCTTTCCCCTCACGGAGCCTTTCGCTAGGACAGTTCTTTTGGAATTGGCAAAGTGATATTTGGAAGCCCATAGAGGGCTATGGTGAAAAAGGAAATATCCTCAGATGAAATCTGGAAAGAAGCTTTCTGAGAAACTGCTTAGTGTTCTGTTAATTCATCTCACAGAGTTACATCTCTATTTCGTGGATCTCTTTGCTAGCCTTATTTCTGTGGATCTGAGAACAGATATTTCGGATCCCTATGAGGACTATAGGGCCAAAGGAAATATCCTCCGATAACAAAGAGAAAGAAGCTTTCTGAGAAACTTCTTTGTGTTCTGTGAAATCATCTCACAGAGTTACAGCTTTCCCCTCAAGAAGCCTTTCGCTAAGACAGTTTGTGGAATTGGCAAAGTGATATTTGGAAGTCCATAGAGGGCAATGGTGAAAAAGGATATATCCTCAAATGAAATCTGGAAAGAAGCTTTCTGAGAAACTGCTTAGTGTTCCGTTAATTCATCTCACAGAGTTACATCTGTATTTCGTGGATCTCTTTGCTAGCCTTATTTCTGTCGAATCTGAGAACAGATATTTCGGATCCCTTTGAAGCCTATAGGGCCAAAGGAAATATCCTCCGATAACAAAGAGAAAGAAGCTTTCTGAGAAACTTCTTTGTGTTCTGTGAAATCATCTCACAGAGTTACAGCTTTCCCCTCACGGAGCCTTTCGCTAAGACAGTTCTTGTGGAATTGGCAGAGTGATATTTGGAAGCCCTTAGAGGGCTATGTTGAAAAAGGAAATATCCTCAGAGGAAATCTGGAAAGAAGCTTTCTGAGAAACTGCTTAGTGTTCTGTTAATTCATCTCACAGAGTTACATCTGTATTTCGTGGATCTCTTTGCTAGCCTTATTTCTGTTGAATCTGAGAACAGATATTTCGGATCCCTTTGAAGACTATAGGGCCAAAGGAAATATCCTCCGATAAAAAGAGAAAGAAGCTTTCTGAGAAACTTCTTTGTGTTCTCTGAAATCATCTCACAGAGTTACAGCTTTCCCCTCAAGAAGCCTTTCGCTAAGACAGTTCTTGTGGAATCGGCAAAGTGATATTTGGAAGCCCATAGAGGGCTATGTTGAAAAACGAAATATCCTCAGAGGAAATCTGGAAAGAATCTTTCTGAGAAACTGCTTAGTGTTCTGTTAATTCATCTCACAGAGTTACATCTGTATTTCGTGGATCTCTTTGCTAGCCTTATTTCTGTGGAATCTGAGAACAGATATTTCAGATCCCTTTGAAGACTATAGGGCCAAAGGAAATATCCTCCGATAACAAAGAGAAAGAAGCTTTCTGAGAAACTTCGTAGTGTTCTGTGAAATCATCTCACAGAGTTACAGCTTTCCCCTCAAGGAGCCTTTCGCTAAGACAGTTCTTGTGGAATTGGCAAAGTGATATTTGGAAGCCCATAGAGGGCTATGTTGAAAAAGGAAATATCCTCAGATGAAATCTGGAAAGAAGCTTTCTGAGAAACTGCTTAGTGTTCTGTTAATTCATCTCACAGAGTTACATCTGTATTTCGTGGATCTCTTTGCTAGCCTTATTTCTGTGGAATCTGAGAACAGATATTTCGGATCCCTTTGAAGACTATAGGGCCAAAGGAAATATCCTCCGATAACAAAGAGAAAGAAGCTTTCTGAAAAACTTCGTAGTGTTCTGTGAAATCATCTCACAGAGTTACAGGTTTCCCCTCAAGGAGCCTTTCGCTAAGACAGTTCTTGTGGAATTGGCAAAGTGATATTTGGAAGCCCATAGAGGGCTATGGTGAAAAAGGAAATATCCTCAGATGAAATCTGGAAAGAAGCTTTCTGAGAAACTGCTTAGTGTTCTGTTAATTCATCTCACAGAGTTACATCTGTATTTCGTGGATCTCCTTGCTAGCCTTATTTCTGTGGAATCTGAGAACAGATATTTCGGATCCCTTTGAAGACTATAGGGCCAAAGGAAATATCCTCCGATAACAAAGAGAAAGAAGCTTTCTGAGAAACTTCGTTGTGTTCTGTGAAATCATCTCACAGAGTTACAGCTTTCCCCTCAAGGAGCCTTTCGCTAAGACAGTTCTTGTTGAATTGGCAAAGTGATATTTGGAAGCCCATTGAGCGCTATGGAGAAAAAGGAAATATCCTCAGATGAAACCTGGAAAGAAGCTTTCTGAGAAACTGCTTAGTGTTCTGTTAATTCATCTCACAGAGTTACATCTGTATTTCGTGGATCTCCTTGCTAGCCTTATTTCTGTGGAATCTGAGAACAGATATTTCGGATCCCTTTTAAGACTATAGGGCCAAAGGAAATATCCTCCGATAACAAAGAGAAAGAAGCTTTCTGAGAAACTTCGTTGTGTTCTGTGAAATCATCTCACAGAGTTACAGCTTTCCCCTCAAGGAGCCTTTCGCTAAGACAGTTCTTGTGGAATTGGCAAAGTGATATTTGGAAGCCCATAGAGGGCTATGTTGAAAAAGGAAATATCCTCAGAGGAAATCTGGAAAGAAGCTTTCTGAGAAACTGCTTAGTGTTCTGTTAATTCATCTCACAGAGTTACATCTGTATTTCGCGGATCTCTTTGCTAGCCTTATTTCTGTTGAATCTGAGAACAGATATTTCGGATCCCTTTGAAGACTATAGGGCCAAAGGAAATATCCTCTGAAAACAAAGAGAAAGAAGCTTTCTGAGAAACTTCTTTGTGTTCTGTGAAATCATCTCACAGAGTTACAGCTTTCCCCTAGAGGAGTCTTTCGCTAAGAGAGTTCTTGTGGAATTGGCAAAATGATATCTGGAAGCCCATAGAGGGCTATGGTGAAAAAGGAAATATCCTCAGAGGAAATCTGGAAAGAAGCTTTCTGAGAAACTGCTTAGTGTTCTGTTAATTCATCTCACAGCGTTACATCTGTATTTCGTGGATCTCTTTGCTAGCCTTATTTCTGTGGAATCTGAGAACAGATATTTCGGATCCCTTTGAAGACTATAGGGCCAAAGGAAATATCCTCCGATAACAAAGAGAAAGAAGCTTTCTGAGAAACTTCTTTGTGTTCTGTGAAATCATCTCACACAGTTACAGCTTTCCCCTCACGGAGCCTTTCGCTAAGACAGTTCTTTTGGAATTGGCAAAGTGATATTTGGAAGCCCATAGAGGGCTATGATGAAAAAGGAAATATCCTCAGAGGAAATCTGGAAAGAAGCTTTCTGAGAATCTGCTTAGTGTTCTGTTAATTCATCTCACAGAGTTACATCTGTATTTCGTGGATCTCTTTGCTAGCCTTATTTCTGTGGAATCTGAGAACAGATATTTCGGATCCCTTTGAATACTATAGGGCCAAAGGAAATATCCTCCGATAACAAAGAGAAAGAAGCTTTCTGAGAAACTTCGTTGTGTTCTTTGAAATCATCTCACAGAGTTACAGCTTTCCCCTCAAGGAGCCTTTCGCTAAGACAGTTGTTGTGGAATTGGCAAAGTGATATATGGACGCCCATAGAGGGCTATGGTGAAAAAGGAAATATCCTCAGATGAAATCTGGAAAGATGCTTTCTGAGAAACTGCTTAGTGTTTTGTTAGTTCTCCTCACAGAGTTACATCTGTATTTCGTGGATCTCCTTGCTAGCCTTATTTCTGTGGATTCTGAGAACAGATATTTCGGATCCCTTTGAAGACTATAGGGCAAATGGAAATATCCTCCGATAACAAAGAGAAAGAAGCTTTCTGAGAAACTTCGTTGTGTTCTGTGAAATCATCTCACAGAGTTACAGCTGTCCCCTCAAGGAGCCTTTCGCTAAGACAGTTCTTGTGGAATCGGCTAAGTGATATTTGGAAGCCCATAGAGGGCAATGGTGAAAAAGGAAATATCCTCAGATGAAATCTGGAAAGAAGTTTTCTGAGAAACTGCTTAGTGTTCTGTTAATTAATCTCACAGAATTACATCTGTATTTCGTGGATCTCCATGCTAGCCTTATTTCTGTGGAATCTGAGAACAGATATTTCGGATCCCTTTGAAGACTATAGGGCCAAAGGAAATATCCTCCGAAAAGAAAGAGAAAGAAGCTTTCTGAGAAACTTCGTTATGTTCTGTGAAATCATCTCACAGAGTTACAGCTTTCCCCTCAAGGAGCCTTTCGCTAAGACAGTTCTTGTGGAATTGTCAAAGTGATATTTGGAAGCCCACAGAGGGCTATGGTGAAAAAGGAAATATCCTCAGATGAAATCTGGAAAGAAGCTTTCTCAGAAACTGCTTAGTGTTCTGTTAATTCAACTCACAGAGTTACATCTGTATTTCCTGGATCTCTTTGCTAGCCTTATTTCTGTGGAATCTGAGAACAGATATTTCGGATCCCTTTGAAGACTATAGGGCCAAAGGAAATATCTTCCGATAACAAAGAGAAAGAAGCTTTCTGAGAAACTTCGTTGTGTTCTGTGAAATCATCTCACAGAGTTACAGCTTTACCCTCAAGAAGCCTTTCGCTAAGACAGTCCTTGTGGAATTGGCAAAGTGATATTTGGAAGCCCATAGAGGGCTATGGTGAAAAAGGAAATATCCTCAAATGAAATCTGGAAAGAAGCTTTATGAGAAACTGCATAGTGTTCTGTTAATTCATCTCACAGAGTTACATCTGTATTTCGTGGATCTCTTTGCTAGCCTTATTTCTGTGGAATCTGAGAACAGTTATTTCGGATCCCTTTGAAGACTATAGGGCCAAAGGAAATATCCTCCGATAACAAAGAGAAAGAAGCTTTCTGAGAAACTTCGTTGTGTTCTGTGAAATCATCTCACAGAGTTACATCTTTCCCCTCACGGAGCCTTTCGCTAGGACAGTTCTTTTGGAATTGGCAAAGTGATATTTGGAAGCCCATAGAGGGCTATGGTGAAAAAGGAAATATCCTCAGATGAAATCTGGAAAGAAGCTTTCTGAGAAACTGCTTAGTGTTCTGTTAATTCATCTCACAGAGTTACATCTCTATTTCGTGGATCTCTTTGCTAGCCTTATTTCTGTGGATCTGAGAACAGATATTTCGGATCCCTATGAGGACTATAGGGCCAAAGGAAATATCCTCCGATAACAAAGAGAAAGAAGCTTTCTGAGAAACTTCTTTGTGTTCTGTGAAATCATCTCACAGAGTTACAGCTTTCCCCTCAAGAAGCCTTTCGCTAAGACAGTTTGTGGAATTGGCAAAGTGATATTTGGAAGTCCATAGAGGGCAATGGTGAAAAAGGATATATCCTCAAATGAAATCTGGAAAGAAGCTTTCTGAGAAACTGCTTAGTGTTCCGTTAATTCATCTCACAGAGTTACATCTGTATTTCGTGGATCTCTTTGCTAGCCTTATTTCTGTCGAATCTGAGAACAGATATTTCGGATCCCTTTGAAGCCTATAGGGCCAAAGGAAATATCCTCCGATAACAAAGAGAAAGAAGCTTTCTGAGAAACTTCTTTGTGTTCTGTGAAATCATCTCACAGAGTTACAGCTTTCCCCTCACGGAGCCTTTCGCTAAGACAGTTCTTGTGGAATTGGCAGAGTGATATTTGGAAGCCCTTAGAGGGCTGTGTTGAAAAAGGAAATATCCTCAGAGGAAATCTGGAAAGAAGCTTTCTGAGAAACTGCTTAGTGTTCTGTTAATTCATCTCACAGAGTTACATCTGTATTTCGTGGATCTCTTTGCTAGCCTTATTTCTGTTGAATCTGAGAACAGATATTTCGGATCCCTTTGAAGACTATAGGGCCAAAGGAAATATCCTCCGATAAAAAGAGAAAGAAGCTTTCTGAGAAACTTCTTTGTGTTCTCTGAAATCATCTCACAGAGTTACAGCTTTCCCCTCAAGAAGCCTTTCGCTAAGACAGTTCTTGTGGAATCGGCAAAGTGATATTTGGAAGCCCATAGAGGGCTATGTTGAAAAACGAAATATCCTCAGAGGAAATCTGGAAAGAATCTTTCTGAGAAACTGCTTAGTGTTCTGTTAATTCATCTCACAGAGTTACATCTGTATTTCGTGGATCTCTTTGCTAGCCTTATTTCTGTGGAATCTGAGAACAGATATTTCAGATCCCTTTGAAGACTATAGGGCCAAAGGAAATATCCTCCGATAACAAAGAGAAAGAAGCTTTCTGAGAAACTTCGTAGTGTTCTGTGAAATCATCTCACAGAGTTACAGCTTTCCCCTCAAGGAGCCTTTCGCTAAGACAGTTCTTGTGGAATTGGCAAAGTGATATTTGGAAGCCCATAGAGGGCTATGTTGAAAAAGGAAATATCCTCAGATGAAATCTGGAAAGAAGCTTTCTGAGAAACTGCTTAGTGTTCTGTTAATTCATCTCACAGAGTTACATCTGTATTTCGTGGATCTCTTTGCTAGCCTTATTTCTGTGGAATCTGAGAACAGATATTTCGGATCCCTTTGAAGACTATAGGGCCAAAGGAAATATCCTCCGATAACAAAGAGAAAGAAGCTTTCTGAAAAACTTCGTAGTGTTCTGTGAAATCATCTCACAGAGTTACAGGTTTCCCCTCAAGGAGCCTTTCGCTAAGACAGTTCTTGTGGAATTGGCAAAGTGATATTTGGAAGCCCATAGAGGGCTATGGTGAAAAAGGAAATATCCTCAGATGAAATCTGGAAAGAAGCTTTCTGAGAAACTGCTTAGTGTTCTGTTAATTCATCTCACAGAGTTACATCTGTATTTCGTGGATCTCCTTGCTAGCCTTATTTCTGTGGAATCTGAGAACAGATATTTCGGATCCCTTTGAAGACTATAGGGCCAAAGGAAATATCCTCCGATAACAAAGAGAAAGAAGCTTTCTGAGAAACTTCGTTGTGTTCTGTGAAATCATCTCACAGAGTTACAGCTTTCCCCTCAAGGAGCCTTTCGCTAAGACAGTTCTTGTTGAATTGGCAAAGTGATATTTGGAAGCCCATTGAGCGCTATGGAGAAAAAGGAAATATCCTCAGATGAAACCTGGAAAGAAGCTTTCTGAGAAACTGCTTAGTGTTCTGTTAATTCATCTCACAGAGTTACATCTGTATTTCGTGGATCTCCTTGCTAGCCTTATTTCTGTGGAATCTGAGAACAGATATTTCGGATCCCTTTGAAGACTATAGGGCCAAAGGAAATATCCTCTGATAACAAAGAGAAAGAAGCTTTCTGAGAAACTTCGTTGTGTTCTGTGAAATCATCTCACAGAGTTACAGCTTTCCCCTCAAGGAGCCTTTCGCTAAGACAGTTCTTGTGGAATTGGCAAAGTGATATTTGGAAGCCCATAGAGGGCTATGTTGAAAAAGGAAATATCCTCAGATGAAATCTGGAAAGAAGCTTTCTGAGAAACTTCGTTGTGTTCTGTGAAATCATCTCACAGAGTTACAGCTTTACCCTCAAGGAGCCTTTCGCTAAGACAGTTCTTGTGGAATTGGCAAAGTGATATTTGAAAGCCCATAGAGGGCTATGGTGAAAAAGGAAATACCCTCAGATGAAATCTGGAAAGAAGCTTTCTGAGAAACTTCGTTGTGTTCTGTGAAATCATCTCACAGACTTACAGCTTTACCCTCAAGGAGCCTTTCGCTAAGACAGTTCTTGTGGAATTGGCAAAGTGATATTTGAAAGCCCATAGAGGGCTATGGTGAAAAAGGAAATATCCTCAGATGAAATCTGGAAAGAAGCTTTCTGAGAAACTGCTTAGTGTTCTCTTAATTCATCTCACAGAGTTACATCTGTATTTCGTGGATCTCCTTGCTAGCCTTATTTCTGTGGAATCTGAGAACAGATATTTCGGATCCCTTTGAAGACTATAGGGCCAAAGGAAATATCCTCCGATAACAAAGAGAAAGAAGCTTTCTGAGAAACTTCGTTGTGTTCTGTGAAATCATCTCACAGAGTTACACCTTTCCCCTCAAGGAGCCTTTCGCTAAGACAGTTCTTGTGGAATTGGCAAAGTGATATTTGGAAGCCCATAGAGGGCTATGGTGAAAAAGGAAATATCCTCAGATGAAATCTGGAAAGAAGCTTTCTGAGAAACTGCTTAGTGTTCTGTTAATTCATCTCACAGAGTTACATCTGTATTTCGTGGATCTCTTTGCTAGCCTTATTTCTGTTGAATCTGAGAACAGATATTTCGGATCCCTTTGAAGACTATAGGGCCAAAGGAAATATCCTCTGAAAACAAAGAGAAAGAAGCTTTCTGAGAAACTTCTTTGTGTTCTGTGAAATCATCTCACAGAGTTACAGCTTTCCCCTTGAGGAGTCTTTCGCTAAGAGAGTTCTTGTGAAATTGGCAAAATGATATCTGGAAGCCCATAGAGGGCTATGGTGAAAAAGGAAATATCCTCAGAGGAAATCTGGAAAGAAGCTTTCTGAGAAACTGCTTAGTGTTCTGTTAATTCATCTCACAGCGTTACATCTGTATTTCGTGGATCTCTTTGCTGGCCTTATTTCTGTGGAATCTGAGAACAGATATTTCGGATCCCTATGAAGACTATAGGGCCAAAGGAAATATCCTCCGATAAAAAAGAGAAAGAAGCTTTCTGAGAAACTTCGTTGTGTTCTGTGAAATCATCTCACAGAGTTACAGCTTTCCCCTCAAGGAGCCTTTCGCTAAGACAGTTCTTGTGGAATTGGCAAAGTGATATTTGGAAGCCCATAGAGCGCTATGGAGAAAAAGGAAATATCCTCAGATGAAACCTGGAAAGAAGCTTTCTGAGAAACTGCTTAGTGTTCTGTTAATTCATCTCACAGAGTTACATCTGTATTTCGTGGATCTCCTTGCTAGCCTTATTTCTGTGGAATCTGTGAACAGATATTTCGGATCCCTTTTAAGACTATAGGGCCAAAGGAAATATCCTCCGATAACAAAGAGAAAGAAGCTTTATGAGAAACTTCGTTGTGTTCTGTGAAATCATCTCACAGAGTTACAGCTTTCCCCTCAAGGAGCCTTTCGCTAAGACAGTTCTTGTGGAATTGGCAAAGTGATATTTGGAAGCCCATAGAGGGCTATGGTGAAAAAGGAAATATCCTCAGAGGAAATCTGGAAAGAAGCTTTCTGAGAAACTGCTTAGTGTTCTGTTAATTCATCTCACAGAGTTACATCTGTATTTCGTGGAACTCTTTGCAAGCCTTATTTCTGTTGAATCTGAGAACAGATATTTCGGATCCCTTTTAAGACTATAGGGCCAAAGGAAATATCCTCTGAAAACAAAGAGAAAGAAGCTTTCTGAGAAACTTCTTTGTGTTCTGTGAAATCATCTCACAGAGTTACAGCTTTCCCCTCAAGGAGTCTTTCGCTAAGACAGTTCTTGTGGAATTGGCAAAGTGATATTTGGAAGCCCATAGAGGGCTATGGTGAAAAAGGAAATATCCTCAGATGAAATCTGGAAAGAAGCTTTCTGAGAAACTGCTTAGGGATCTGTTAATTCAACTCACAGAGTTACATCTGTATTTCGTGGATCTCTTTGCTAGCCTTATTTCTATGGAATCTGAGAATAGATATTTCGGATCCCTATGAAGACTATAGGGCCAAAGGAAATATCCTCCGATAACAAAGAGAAAGAAGCTTTCTGAGAAACTTCGTTGTGTTCTTTGAAATCATCTCACAGAGTTACAGCTTTCCCCTCAAGGAGCCTGTCGCTAAGACAGTGCTTGTGGAATTGGCAAATTGATATCTGGAAGCCCTTAGAGGGCTATGGTGAAAAAGGAAATATCCTCAGATGAAATCTGGAAAGAAGCTTTCTGAGAAACTGCTTAGTGTTCTGTTAATTCATCTAACAGAGTTACATCTGTATTTCCTGGATCTCTTTGCTAGCCTTATTTCTGTGGAATCTGACAACAGATATTTCGGATCCCTTTGAAGACTATAGGGCCAAAGGAAATATCCTGCGATAACAAAGAGAAAGAAGCTTTCTGAGAAACTTCGTTGTGTTCTGTGAAATCATCTCACAGAGTTACATCTGTATTTCGTGGATCTCTTTGCTAGCCTTATTTCTGTTGAATCTGAGAACAGATATTTCGGATCCCTTTGAAGACTATAGGGACAAAGAAAATATCCTCCGAAAACAAAGAGAAAGAAGCTTTCGAGAAACTTCTTGGTGTTCTGTGAAATCATCTCACAGAGTTACAGCTTTCCCCTCAAGGAGACTTTCGCTAAGACAGTTCTTGTGGAATTGGCAAATTGATATCTGGAAGCCCATAGAGGGCTATGGTGAAAAAGGAAATATCCTCAGATGAAATCTGGAAAGAAGCTTTCTGAGAAACTGCTTTGTGTTCTGTTAATTCATCTCACAGAGTTACATCTGTATTTCGTGTATCTCTTTGCTCGTCTTATTTCTGTGGAATCTGAGAACAGATATTTCGGATCCCTTTGAAGACTATAGGGCCAAAGGAAATATCCTCCGATAACAAAGAGAAAGAAGCTTTCTGAGAAACTTCTTTGTGTTCTGTGATATCGTGCACAGAGTTACAGCTTTCCCCTCAAGAAGCCTTTCGCTAAGTCAGTTCTTGTGGAATTGGAAAAGTGATATTTGGAAGCCCATAGAGGGCTACGGTGAAAAAGGAAATATCGTCAAATGAAATCTGGAAAGAAGCTTTCTGAGAAACTGCTTAGTGTTCTGTTAATTCATCTCACAGAGTTACATCTCTATTTCGTGGATCTCTTTACTAGCCTTATTTCTGTGGAATCTGAGAACAGATATTTCGGATCCCTTTGAAGACTACAGGGCTAAAGGAAATATCCTCCGATAACAAAGAGAAAGAAGCTTTCTGAGAAACTTCGTTGTGTTCTGTGAAATCATCTCACAGAGTTACAGCTTTCCCCTCACGGAGCCTTTCTCTAAGACAGTTCTTTTGGTATTGGAAAAGTGATATTTGGAAGCCCATAGAGGGCTATGGTAAAAAAGGAAATATCCTCAGAGGAAATCTGGAAAGAAGCTTTCTGAGAAACTGCTTAGTGTTCTGTTAATTCATCTCACAGAGTTACATCTGTATTTCGTGGATCTCTTTGCTAGCCTTATTTCTGTGGAATCTGAGAACAGATATTTCGGATCCCTTTGAAGACTATAAGGACAAAGGAAATACCCTCCGATAACAAAGAGAAAGAAGCTTTCTGAGAAACTTCGTTGTGTTCTCTGAAATCATCTCACAGAGTTGCAGCTTTCCCCTCAAGGAGCCTTCCGTTAAGACAGTTCTTTTGGAATTGGCAAAGAGATATCTGGAACCCCTTAGAGGGCTATGGTGAAAAAGGAAATATCCTCAAATGAAATCTCGAAAGAAGCTTTCTGAGAAACTGCTTAGTGTTCTGTTAATTCATCTCACAGAGTTACATCTGTATTTCGTGGATCTGTTTGCTAGCCTTATTTCTGTGGAATCTGAGAACAGATATTTCGGATCCCTTTGAAGACTATAGGGCCAAAGGAAATATCCTCCGATAACAAAGAGAAAGAAGCTTTCTGAGAAACTTCCTTGTGTTCTGTGAAATCATCTCACAGAGTTACAGCTTTCCCCTCAAGAAGCCTTTCGCTAAGACAGTTCTTGTGGAATTGGCAAAGTGATATTTGGAAGCCCATAGAGGGCTATGGTGAAAAAGGAAATATCCTCAGATGAAATCTGGAAAGAAGCTTTCTGAGAAACTGCTTAGTGTTCTGTTAATTCATCTCACAGAGTTACATCTGTATTTCGTGGATCTCCTTGCTAGCCTTATTTCTGTGGAATCTGAGAACAGATATTTCGGATCCCTTTGAAGACTATAGGGCCAAAGGAAATATCCTCCGATAACAAAGAGAAAGAAGCTTTCTGAGAAACTTCGTTGTGTTCTGTGAAATCATCTCACAGAGTTACAGCTTTCCCCTCAAGGAGCCTTTCGCTAAGACAGTTCTTGTTGAATTGGCAAAGTGATATTTGGAAGCCCATTGAGCGCTATGGAGAAAAAGGAAATATCCTCAGATGAAACCTGGAAAGAAGCTTTCTGAGAAACTGCTTAGTGTTCTGTTAATTCATCTCACAGAGTTACATCTGTATTTCGTGGATCTCCTTGCTAGCCTTATTTCTGTGGAATCTGAGAACAGATATTTCGGATCCCTTTGAAGACTATAGGGCCAAAGGAAATATCCTCTGATAACAAAGAGAAAGAAGCTTTCTGAGAAACTTCGTTGTGTTCTGTGAAATCATCTCACAGAATTACAGCTTTCCCCTCAAGGAGCCTTTCGCTAAGACAGTTCTTGTGGAATTGGCAAAGTGATATTTGGAAGCCCATAGAGGGCTATGTTGAAAAAGGAAATATCCTCAGATGAAATCTGGAAAGAAGCTTTCTGAGAAACTTCGTTGTGTTCTGTGAAATCATCTCACAGAGTTACAGCTTTACCCTCAAGGAGCCTTTCGCTAAGACAGTTCTTGTGGAATTGGCAAAGTGATATTTGAAAGCCCATAGAGGGCTATGGTGAAAAAGGAAATACCCTCAGATGAAATCTGGAAAGAAGCTTTCTGAGAAACTTCGTTGTGTTCTGTGAAATCATCTCACAGACTTACAGCTTTACCCTCAAGGAGCCTTTCGCTAAGACAGTTCTTGTGGAATTGGCAAAGTGATATTTGAAAGCCCATAGAGGGCTATGGTGAAAAAGGAAATATCCTCAGATGAAATCTGGAAAGAAGCTTTCTGAGAAACTGCTTAGTGTTCTCTTAATTCATCTCACAGAGTTACATCTGTATTTCGTGGATCTCCTTGCTAGCCTTATTTCTGTGGAATCTGAGAACAGATATTTCGGATCCCTTTGAAGACTATAGGGCCAAAGGAAATATCCTCCGATAACAAAGAGAAAGAAGCTTTCTGAGAAACTTCGTTGTGTTCTGTGAAATCATCTCACAGAGTTACACCTTTCCCCTCAAGGAGCCTTTCGCTAAGACAGTTCTTGTGGAATTGGCAAAGTGATATTTGGAAGCCCATAGAGGGCTATGGTGAAAAAGGAAATATCCTCAGATGAAATCTGGAAAGAAGCTTTCTGAGAAACTGCTTAGTGTTCTGTTAATTCATCTCACAGAGTTACATCTGTATTTCGTGGATCTCTTTGCTAGCCTTATTTCTGTTGAATCTGAGAACAGATATTTCGGATCCCTTTGAAGACTATAGGGCCAAAGGAAATATCCTCTGAAAACAAAGAGAAAGAAGCTTTCTGAGAAACTTCTTTGTGTTCTGTGAAATCATCTCACAGAGTTACAGCTTTCCCCTTGAGGAGTCTTTCGCTAAGAGAGTTCTTGTGAAATTGGCAAAATGATATCTGGAAGCCCATAGAGGGCTATGGTGAAAAAGGAAATATCCTCAGAGGAAATCTGGAAAGAAGCTTTCTGAGAAACTGCTTAGTGTTCTGTTAATTCATCTCACAGCGTTACATCTGTATTTCGTGGATCTCTTTGCTGGCCTTATTTCTGTGGAATCTGAGAACAGATATTTCGGATCCCTATGAAGACTATAGGGCCAAAGGAAATATCCTCCGATTAAAAAGAGAAAGAAGCTTTCTGAGAAACTTCTTTGTGTTCTGTGAAATCATCTCACACAGTTACAGCCTTCCCCTCACGGAGCCTTTCGCTCAGACAGTTCTTTTGGAATTGGCAAAGTGATATTTGGAAGCCCATAGAGGGCTATGGTGAAAAAGGAAATATCCTCAGAGGAAATCTGGAAAGAAGCTTTCTGAGAAACTTCGTTGTGTTCTGTGAAATCATCTCACAGAGTTACAGCTTTACCCTCAAGGAGCCTTTCGCTAAGACAGTTCTTTTGAAATTGGCAAAGTGATATTTGGAAGCCCATAGAGGGCTATGGTGAAAAAGGAAATATCCTCAGATGAAATCTGGAAAGAAGCTTTCTGAGAAACTGCTTAGTGTTCTGTTAATTCATCTCACAGAGTTACATCTGTATTTCGTGGATCTCCTTGCTAGCCTTATTTCTGTGGAATCTGAGAACAGATATTTCGGATCCCTTTGAAGACTATAGGGCCAAAGGAAATATCCTCCGATAACAAAGAGAAAGAAGCTTTCTGCGAAACTTCGTTGTGTTCTGTGAAATCATCTCACAGAGTTACAGCTTTCCCCTCAAGGAGCCTTTCGCTAAGACAGTTCTTGTGGAATTGGCAAAGTGATATTTGGAAGCCCATAGAGCGCTATGGAGAAAAAGGAAATATCCTCAGATGAAACCTGGAAAGAAGCTTTCTGAGAAACTGCTTAGTGTTCTGTTAATTCATCTCACAGAGTTACATCTGTATTTCGTGGATCTCCTTGCTAGCCTTATTTCTGTGGAATCTGAGAACAGATATTTCGGATCCCTTTTAAGACTATAGGGCCAAAGGAAATATCCTCCGATAACAAAGAGAAAGAAGCTTTATGAGAAACTTCGTTGTGTTCTGTGAAATCATCTCACAGAGTTACAGCTTTCCCCTCAAGGAGCCTTTCGCTAAGACAGTTCTTGTGGAATTGGCAAAGTGATATTTGGAAGCCCATAGAGGGCTATGGTGAAAAAGGAAATATCCTCAGAGGAAATCTGGAAAGAAGCTTTCTGAGAAACTGCTTAGTGTTCTGTTAATTCATCTCACAGAGTTACATCTGTATTTCGTGGAACTCTTTGCAAGCCTTATTTCTGTTGAATCTGAGAACAGATATTTCGGATCCCTTTTAAGACTATAGGGCCAAAGGAAATATCCTCTGAAAACAAAGAGAAAGAAGCTTTCTGAGAAACTTCTTTGTGTTCTGTGAAATCATCTCACAGAGTTACAGCTTTCCCCTCAAGGAGTCTTTCGCTAAGACAGTTCTTGTGGAATTGGCAAAGTGATATTTGGAAGCCCATAGAGGGCTATGGTGAAAAAGGAAATATCCTCAGATGAAATCTGGAAAGAAGCTTTCTGAGAAACTGCTTAGGGTTCTGTTAATTCAACTCACAGAGTTACATCTGTATTTCGTGGATCTCTTTGCTAGCCTTATTTCTATGGAATCTGAGAATAGATATTTCGGATCCCTATGAAGACTATAGGGCCAAAGGAAATATCCTCCGATAACAAAGAGAAAGAAGCTTTCTGAGAAACTTCGTTGTGTTCTTTGAAATCATCTCACAGAGTTACAGCTTTCCCCTCAAGGAGCCTGTCGCTAAGACAGTGCTTGTGGAATTGGCAAATTGATATCTGGAAGCCCTTAGAGGGCTATGGTGAAAAAGGAAATATCCTCAGATGAAATCTGGAAAGAAGCTTTCTGAGAAACTGCTTAGTGTTCTGTTAATTCATCTAACAGAGTTACATCTGTATTTCCTGGATCTCTTTGCTAGCCTTATTTCTGTGGAATCTGACAACAGATATTTCGGATCCCTTTGAAGACTATAGGGCCAAAGGAAATATCCTGCGATAACAAAGAGAAAGAAGCTTTCTGAGAAACTTCGTTGTGTTCTGTGAAATCATCTCACAGTGTTACATCTGTATTTCGTGGATCTCTTTGCTAGCCTTATTTCTGTTGAATCTGAGAACAGATATTTCGGATCCCTTTGAAGACTATAGGGACAAAGAAAATATCCTCCGAAAACAAAGAGAAAGAAGCTTTCGAGAAACTTCTTGGTGTTCTGTGAAATCATCTCACAGAGTTACAGCTTTCCCCTCAAGGAGACTTTCGCTAAGACAGTTCTTGTGGAATTGGCAAATTGATATCTGGAAGCCCATAGAGGGCTATGGTGAAAAAGGAAATATCCTCAGATGAAATCTGGAAAGAAGCTTTCTGAGAAACTGCTTTGTGTTCTGTTAATTCATCTCACAGAGTTACATCTGTATTTCGTGTATCTCTTTGCTCGTCTTATTTCTGTGGAATCTGAGAACAGATATTTCGGATCCCTTTGAAGGCTATAGGGCCAAAGGAAATATCCTCCGATAACAAAGAGAAAGAAGCTTTCTGAGAAACTTCTTTGTGTTCTGTGATATCGTGCACAGAGTTACAGCTTTCCCCTCAAGAAGCCTTTCGCTAAGTCAGTTCTTGTGGAATTGGAAAAGTGATATTTGGAAGCCCATAGAGGGCTACGGTGAAAAAGGAAATATCGTCAAATGAAATGTGGAAAGAAGCTTTCTGAGAAACTGCTTAGTGTTCTGTTAATTCATCTCACAGAGTTACATCTCTATTTCGTGGATCTCTTTACTAGCCTTATTTCTGTGGAATCTGAGAACAGATATTTCGGATCCCTTTGAAGACTACAGGGCTAAAGGAAATATCCTCCGATAACAAAGAGAAAGAAGCTTTCTGAGAAACTTCGTTGTGTTCTGTGAAATCATCTCACAGAGTTACAGCTTTCCCCTCACGGAGCCTTTCTCTAAGACAGTTCTTTTGGTATTGGAAAAGTGATATTTGGAAGCCCATAGAGGGCTATGGTAAAAAAGGAAATATCCTCAGAGGAAATCTGGAAAGAAGCTTTCTGAGAAACTGCTTAGTGTTCTGTTAATTCATCTCACAGAGTTACATCTGTATTTCGTGGATCTCTTTGCTAGCCTTATTTCTGTGGAATCTGAGAACAGATATTTCGGATCCCTTTGAAGACTATAAGGACAAAGGAAATACCCTCCGATAACAAAGAGAAAGAAGCTTTCTGAGAAACTTCGTTGTGTTCTCTGAAATCATCTCACAGAGTTGCAGCTTTCCCCTCAAGGAGCCTTCCGTTAAGACAGTTCTTTTGGAATTGGCAAAGAGATATCTGGAACCCCTTAGAGGGCTATGGTGAAAAAGGAAATATCCTCAAATGAAATCTCGAAAGAAGCTTTCTGAGAAACTGCTTAGTGTTCTGTTAATTCATCTCACAGAGTTACATCTGTATTTCGTGGATCTGTTTGCTAGCCTTATTTCTGTGGAATCTGAGAACAGATATTTCGGATCCCTTTGAAGACTATAGGGCCAAAGGAAATATCCTCCGATAACAAAGAGAAAGAAGCTTTCTGAGAAACTTCCTTGTGTTCTGTGAAATCATCTCACAGAGTTACAGCTTTCCCCTCAAGAAGCCTTTCGCTAAGACAGTTCTTGTGGAATTGGCAAAGTGATATTTGGAAGTCCATAGAGGGCAATGGTGAAAAAGGAAATATCCTCAAATGAAATCTGGAAAGAAGCTTTCTGAGAAACTGCTTAGTGTTCTGTTAATTCATCTCACAGAGTTACATCTGTTTTTCGTGGATGTCTTTGCTAGCCTTATTTCTCTGGAATCTGAGAACAGATATTTCGGATCCCTTTGAAGACAATAGGGCCAAAGGAAATATCCTCCGATAACAAATAGAAAGAAGCTTTCTGAGAAACTTCGTTGTGTTCTGTGAAATCATCTCACAGAGTTACAGCTTTCCCCTCAAGGAGCCTTTCGCTAAGGCAGTTTTTGTGGAATTGGGAAAATGATATTCGGGAGCCCATAGAGGGCTATGGTGAAAAAGGAAATATCCTCAGATGAAATCTGGAAAGAATCTTTCTGAGAAACTGCTTAGTGTTCTGTTAATTCAACTCACAGAGTTATATCTGTATTTCGTGGATCTCTTTGCTAGCCTTATTTCTGTGGAATCTGAGAACAGATATTTCGGATCCCTTTGAAGACTATAGAGCCAAAGGAAATATCCTCCGATAACAAAGAGAAAGAAGCTTTCTGAGAAACTTCGTTGTGTTCTGTGAAGTCATCTTACAGAGTTACATCTGTATTTCGTGGATCTCTTTGCTAGCCTTATTTCTGTTTAATCTGAGAACAGATATTTCGGATCCCTTTGAAGACTATAGGGCCAAAGGAAATATCCTCCGAAAACAAAGAGAAAGAAGCTTTCTGAGAAACTTCTTGGTGTTCTGTGAAATCATCTCACAGAGTTACAGCTTTCCCCCCAAGGAGACTTTCGCTAAGACAGTTCTTGTGGAATTGGCAAATTGATATCTGGAAGCCCATAGAGGGCTATGGTGAAAAAGGAAATATCGTCAGATGAAATCTGGAAAGAAGCTTTTTGAGATACTGCTTTGTGTTCTGTTAATTCATCTCACAGAGTTACATCTCTATTTCGTGGATCTCTTTGCTAGTCTTATATCTGTGGAATCTGAGAACAGATATTTCGGATCCCTTTGAAGACTATAGGGCCAAAGGAAATATCCTCCGATAACAAAGAGAAAGAAGCTTTCTGAGAAACGTCTTTGTGTTCTGTGACATCTTGCACAGAGTTACAGCTTTCCCCTCAAGAAGCGTTTCGCTAAGTCAGTTCTTGTGGAATTGGCAAAGTGATATTTGGAAGCCCATAGAGGGCTACGGTGAAAAAGGAAATATCCTCAAATGAAATCTGGAAAGAAGCTTTCAGAGAAACTGCTTAGTGTTCTGTTAATTCATCTCACAGAGTTACATCTGTATTTCGTGGATCTCTTTGCTAGCCTTATTTCTGTGGAATCTGAGAACAGATATTTCGGATCCCTTTGAAGACTATAGGGCCAAAGGAAATATCCTCCGATAACAAAGAGAAAGAAGCTTTCTGAGAAACTTCCTTGTGTTCTGTGAAATCATCTCACAGAGTTACAGCTTTCCCCTCACGGAGCCTTTCGCTAAGACAGTTCTTTTGGAATTGGCAAAGTGATATTTTGAAGCCCATAGAGGGCTATGGTGAAAAAGGAAATATCCTCAGAGGAAATCTGGAAAGAAGCTTTCTGAGAAACTGCTTAGTGTTCTGTTAATTCATCTCACAGAGTTACATCTGTATTTCGTGCATCTCTTTGCTAGCCTTATTTCTGTGGAATCTGAGAACAGATATATCGGATCCCTTTGAAGACTATAATTCCAAAGGAAATATCCTCCGATAACAAAGAGAAAGAAGCTTTCTGACACACTTCGTTGTGTTCTGTGAAATCATCTCACAGAGTTACAGCTTTCCCCTCACGGAGCCTTTCTCTAAGACAGTTCTTTGGTATTGGCAAAGTGATATTTGGAAGCCCATAGAGGGCTATGGTAAAAAAGGAAATATCCTCAGAGGAAATCTGGAAAGAAGCTTTCTGAGAAACTGCTTAGTGTTCTGTTAATTCATCTCACAGAGTTACATCTGTATTTCGTGGATCTCTTTGCTAGCCTTATTTCTGTGGAATCTGAGAACAGATATTTCGGATCCCTTTGAAGACTATAAGGACAAAGGAAATACCCTCCGATAACAAAGAGAAAGAAGCTTTCTGAGAAACTTCGTTGTGTTCTCTGAAATCATCTCACAGAGTTGCAGCTTTCCCCTCAAGGAGCCTTCCGTTAAGACAGTTCTTTTGGAATTGGCAAAGAGATATCTGGAAGCCCATAGAGGGCTATGGTGAAAAAGGAAATATCCTCAAATGAAATCTCGAAAGAAGCTTTCTGAGAAACTGCTTAGTGTTCTGTTAATTCATCTCACAGAGTTACATCTGTATTTCGTGGATCTGTTTGCTAGCCTTATTTCTGTGGAATCTGAGAACAGATATTTCGGATCCCTTTGAAGACTATAGGGCCAAAGGAAATATCCTCCGATAACAAAGAGAAAGAAGCTTTCTGAGAAACTTCCTTGTGTTCTGTGAAATCATCTCACAGAGTTACAGCTTTCCCCTCAAGAAGCCTTTCGCTAAGACAGTTCTTGTGGAATTGGCAAAGTGATATTTGGAAGTCCATAGAGGGCAATGGTGAAAAAGGAAATATCCTCAAATGAAATCTGGAAAGAAGCTTTCTGAGAAACTGCTTAGTGTTCTGTTAATTCATCTCACAGAGTTACATCTGTTTTTCGTGGATGTCTTTGCTAGCCTTATTTCTCTGGAATCTGAGAACAGATATTTCGGATCCCTTTGAAGACTATAGGGCCAAAGGAAATATCCTCCGATAACAAATAGAAAGAAGGTTTCTGAGAAACTTCGTTGTGTTCTGTGAAATCATCTCACAGAGTTACAGCTTTCCCCTCAAGGAGCCTTTCGCTAAGGCAGTTTTTGTGGAATTGGGAAAATGATATTCGGGAGCCCATAGAGGGCTATGGTGAAAAAGGAAATATCCTCAGATGAAATCTGGAAAGAATCTTTCTGAGAAACTGCTTAGTGTTCTGTTAATTCAACTCACAGAGTTATATCTGTATTTCGTGGATCTCTTTGCTAGCCTTATTTCTGTGGAATCTGAGAACAGATATTTCGGATCCCTTTGAAGACTATAGAGCCAAAGGAAATATCCTCCGATAACAAAGAGAAAGAAGCTTTCTGAGAAACTTCGGTGTGTTCTGTGAAGTCATCTTACAGAGTTACATCTGTATTTCGTGGATCTCTTTGCTAGCCTTATTTCTGTTTAATCTGAGAACAGATATTTCGGATCCCTTTGAAGACTATAGGGCCAAAGGAAATATCCTCCGAAAACAAAGAGAAAGAAGCTTTCTGAGAAACTTCTTGGTGTTCTGTGAAATCATCTCACAGAGTTACAGCTTTCCCCCCAAGGAGACTTTCGCTAAGACAGGTCTTGTGGAATTGGCAAATTGATATCTGGAAGCCCATAGAGGGCTATGGTGAAAAAGGAAATATCGTCAGATGAAATCTGGAAAGAAGCTTTTTGGAATACTGCTTTGTGTTCTGTTAATTCATCTCACAGAGTTACATCTCTATTTCGTGGATCTCTTTGCTAGTCTTATATCTGTGGAATCTGAGAACAGATATTTCGGATCCCTTTGAAGACTATAGGGCCAAAGGAAATATCCTCCGATAACAAAGAGAAAGAAGCTTTCTGAGAAACGTCTTTGTGTTCTGTGACATCTTGCACAGAGTTACAGCTTTCCCCTCAAGAAGCGTTTCGCTAAGTCAGTTCTTGTGGAATTGGCAAAGTGATATTTGGAAGCCCATAGAGGGCTACGGTGAAAAAGGAAATATCCTCAAATGAAATCTGGAAAGAAGCTTTCAGAGAAACTGCTTAGTGTTCTGTTAATTCATCTCACAGAGTTACATCTGTATTTCGTGGATCTCTTTGCTAGCCTTATTTCTGTGGAATCTGAGAACAGATATTTCGGATCCCTTTGAAGACTATAGGGCCAAAGGAAATATCCTTCGATAACAAAGAGAAAGAAGCTTTCTGAGAAACTTCCTTGTGTTCTGTGAAATCATCTCACAGAGTTACAGCTTTCCCCTCACGGAGCCTTTCGCTAAGACAGTTCTTTTGGAATTGGCAAAGTGATATTTTGAAGCCCATAGAGGGCTATGGTGAAAAAGGAAATATCCTCAGAGGAAATCTGGAAAGAAGCTTTCTGAGAAACTGCTTAGTGTTCTGTTAATTCATCTCACAGAGTTACATCTGTATTTCGTGCATCTCTTTGCTAGCCTTATTTCTGTGGAATCTGAGAACAGATATATCGGATCCCTTTGAAGACTATAATTCCAAAGGAAATATCCTCCGATAACAAAGAGAAAGAAGCTTTCTGAGAAACTTCGTTGTGTTCTGTGAAATCATCTCACAGAGTTACAGCTTTCCCCTCACGGAGCCTTTCTCTAAGACAGTTCTTTTGGTATTGGCAAAGTGATATTTGGAAGCCCATAGAGGGCTATTGTAAAAAAGGAAATATCCTCAGAGGAAATCTGGAAAGAAGCTTTCTGAGAAACTGCTTAGTGTTCTGTTAATTCATCTCACAGAGTTACATCTGTATTTCGTGGATCTCTTTGCTAGCCTTATTTCTGTGGAATCTGAGAAGAGATATTTCGGATCCCTTTGAAGACTATAGGGACAAAGGAAATATCCTCCGATAACAAAGAGAAAGAAGCTTTCTGAGAAACTTCGTTGTGTTCTCTGAAATCATCTCACAGAGTTGCAGCTTTCCTCTCAAGGAGCCTTTCGTTAAGACAGTTCTTTGGAATTGGCAAAGAGATATCTGGAAGCCCATAGAGGGCTATGGTGAAAAAGGAAATATCCTCAGATGAAATCTGGAAAGAAGCTTTCTGAGAATCTGCTTAGTGTTCCGTTAATTCATCTCACAGAGTTACATCTGTATTCGTGGATGTCTTTGCTAGCCTTATTTCTGTGGAATCTGAGAACAGATATTTCGGATCCCTATGAAGACTATAGGGCCAAAGGAAATATCCTCCGATAACAAAGAGAAAGAAGCTTTCCGAGAAACTTCGTTGTGTTCTGTGAAATCATCTCGCAGAGTTACAGCTTTCCCCCCAAGGAGACTTTCGCTAAGACAGGTCTTGTGGAATTGGCAAATTGATATCTGGAAGCCCATAGAGGGCTATGGTGAAAAAGGAAATATCGTCAGATGAAATCTGGAAAGAAGCTTTTTGGAATACTGCTTTGTGTTCTGTTAATTCATCTCACAGAGTTACATCTCTATTTCGTGGATCTCTTTGCTAGTCTTATATCTGTGGAATCTGAGAACAGATATTTCGGATCCCTTTGAAGACTATAGGGCCAAAGGAAATATCCTCCGATAACAAAGAGAAAGAAGCTTTCTGAGAAACGTCTTTGTGTTCTGTGACATCTTGCACAGAGTTACAGCTTTCCCCTCAAGAAGCGTTTCGCTAAGTCAGTTCTTGTGGAATTGGCAAAGTGATATTTGGAAGCCCATAGAGGGCTACGGTGAAAAAGGAAATATCCTCAAATGAAATCTGGAAAGAAGCTTTCAGAGAAACTGCTTAGTGTTCTGTTAATTCATCTCACAGAGTTACATCTGTATTTCGTGGATCTCTTTGCTAGCCTTATTTCTGTGGAATCTGAGAACAGATATTTCGGATCCCTTTGAAGACTATAGGGCCAAAGGAAATATCCTCCGATAACAAAGAGAAAGAAGCTTTCTGAGAAACTTCCTTGTGTTCTGTGAAATCATCTCACAGAGTTACAGCTTTCCCCTCACGGAGCCTTTCGCTAAGACAGTTCTTTTGGAATTGGCAAAGTGATATTTTGAAGCCCATAGAGGGCTATGGTGAAAAAGGAAATATCCTCAGAGGAAATCTGGAAAGAAGCTTTCTGAGAAACTGCTTAGTGTTCTGTTAATTCATCTCACAGAGTTACATCTGTATTTCGTGCATCTCTTTGCTAGCCTTATTTCTGTGGAATCTGAGAACAGATATATCGGATCCCTTTGAAGACTATAATTCCAAAGGAAATATCCTCCGATAACAAAGAGAAAGAAGCTTTCTGAGAAACTTCGTTGTGTTCTGTGAAATCATCTCACAGAGTTACAGCTTTCCCCTAACGGAGCCTTTCTCTAAGACAGTTCTTTTGGTATTGGCAAAGTGATATTTGGAAGCCCATAGAGGGCTATGGTAAAAAAGGAAATATCCTCAGAGGAAATCTGGAAAGAAGCTTTCTGAGAAACTGCTTAGTGTTCTGTTAATTCATCTCACAGAGTTACATCTGTATTTCGTGGATCTCTTTGCTAGCCTTATTTCTGTGGAATCTGAGAAGAGATATTTCGGATCCCTTTGAAGACTATAGGGACAAAGGAAATATCCTCCGATAACAAAGAGAAAGAAGCTTTCTGAGAAACTTCGTTGTGTTCTCTGAAATCATCTCACAGAGTTGCAGCTTTCCTCTCAAGGAGCCTTTCGTTAAGACAGTTCTTTGGAATTGGCAAAGAGATATCTGGAAGCCCATAGAGGGCTATGGTGAAAAAGGAAATATCCTCAGATGAAATCTGGAAAGAAGCTTTCTGAGAATCTGCTTAGTGTTCCGTTAATTCATCTCACAGAGTTACATCTGTATTCGTGGATGTCTTTGCTAGCCTTATTTCTGTGGAATCTGAGAACAGATATTTCGGATCCCTATGAAGACTATAGGGCCAAAGGAAATATCCTCCGATAACAAAGAGAAAGAAGCTTTCCGAGAAACTTCGTTGTGTTCTGTGAAATCATCTCGCAGAGTTACAGCTTTCCCCTCAAGGAGCCTTTCGCTAAGACAGTTCTTGTGGAATTGGCAAAGTGATATTTGGAAGCCCATAGAGGGCTATGGTGAAAAAGGAAATATCCTCAGATGAAATCTGGAAAGAAGCTTTCTGAGAAACTGCTTAGTGTTCTGTTAATTCATCTCACAGAGTTACATCTGTATTTCCTGGATCTCTTTGCTAGCCTTATTTCTGTGGAATCTGAGAACAGATATTTCGGATCCCTTTGAAGACTATAGGGCCAAAGGAAATATCCTGCGATAACAAAGAGAAAGAAGCTTTCTGAGAAACTTCGTTGTGTTCTGTGAAATCATCTCACAGAGTTACATCTGTATTTCGTGGATCTCTTTGCTAGCCTTATTTCTGTTGAATCTGAGAACAGATATTTCGGATCCCTTTGAAGACTATAGGGCCAAAGATAATATCCTCCGAAAACAAAGAGAAAGAAGCTTTCTGAGAAACTTCTTGGTGTTCTGTGAAATCATCTCACAGAGTTACAGCTTTCCCCTCAAGGAAACTTTCGCTAAGACAGTTCTTGTGGAATTGGCAAATTGATATTTGGAAGCCCATAGAGGGCTATGGTGAAAAAGGAAATATCCTCAGATGAAATCTGGAAAGAAGCTTTCTGAGAAACTGCTTAGTGTTCTGTTAATTCATCTCACAGAGTTACATCTGTATTTCGTGGATCTCTTTGCTAGCCTTATTTCTGTGGAATCTGAGAACAGATATTTCGGATCCCTTTGAAGACTATAGGGCCAAAGGAAATATCCACCGATAACAAAGAGAAAGAAGCTTTCTGAGAAACTTCGTTGTGTTCTGTGAAATCATCTCACAGAGTTACAACTTTCCCCTCAAGGAGCCTTTCGCTAAGACAGTTCTTGTGGAATTGGCAAATTGATATCTGGAAGCCCTTAGAGGGCTATGGTGAAAAAGGAAATATCCTCAGATGAAATCTGGAAAGAAGCTTTCTGAGAAACTGCTTAGTGTTCTGTTAATTCATCTAACAGAGTTACATCTGTATTTCCTGGATCTCTTTCCTAGCCTTATTTCTGTGGAATCTGAGAACAGATATTTCGGATCCCTTTGAAGACTACAGGGCCAAAGGAAATATCCTCCGATAACAAAGAGAAAGAAGCTTTCTGAGAAACTTCGTTGTGTTCTGTGAAATCATCTCACAGAGTTACAGCTTTCCCCTCACGGAGCCTTTCTCTAAGACAGTTCTTTTGGTATTGGCAAAGTGATATTTGGAAGCCCATAGAGGGCTATGGTAAAAAAGGAAATATCCTCAGAGGAAATCTGGAAAGAAGCTTTCTGAGAAACTTCTTAGTGTTCTGTTAATTCATCTCACAGAGTTACATCTGTATTTCGTGGATCTCTTTGCTAGCCTTATTTCTGTGGAATCTGAGAACAGATATTTCGGATCCCTTTGAAGACTATAGGGACAAAGGAAATATCCTCCGATAACAAAGAGAAAGAAGCTTTCTGAGAAACTTCGTTGTGTTCTGTGAAATCATCTCACAGAGTTGCAGCTTTCCCCTCAAGGAGCCTTTCGTTAAGACAGTTCTTTTGGAATTGGCAAAGAGATATCTGGAAGCCCATAGAGGGCTACGGTGAAAAAGGAAATATCCTCAGATGAAATCTGGAAAGAAGCTTTCTGAGAAACTGCTTAGTGTTCCGTTAATTCATCTCACAGAGTTACATCTGTATTTCGTGGATGTCTTTGCTAGCCTTATTTCTGTAGAATCTCAGAACAGATATTTCGGATCCCTATGAAGACTTTAGGGCCAAAGGAAATATCCTCCGATAAAAAGAGAAAGAAGCTTTCTGAGAAACTTTTTTGTGTTCTGTGAAATCATCTCACAGAGTTACAGCTTTCCCCTCAAGGAGCCTTTCGCTAAGACAGTTCTTGTGGAATTGGCAAAGTGATATTTGGAAGCCCATAGAGGGCTATGGTGAAAAAGGAAATACCCTCAGATGAAATCTGGAAAGAAGCTTTCTGAGAAACTTCGTTGTGTTCTGTGAAATCATCTCACAGAGTTACAGCTTTACCCTCAAGGAGCCTTTCGCTAAGACAGTTCTTGTGGAATTGGCAAAGTGATATTTGAAAGCCCATAGAGGGCTATGGTGAAAAAGGAAATATCCTCAGATGAAATCTGGAAAGAAGCTTTCTGAGAAACTGCTTAGTGTTCTCTTAATTCATCTCACAGAGTTACATCTGTATTTCGTGGATCTCCTTGCTAGCCTTATTTCTGTGGAATCTGAGAACAGATATTTCGGATCCCTTTGAAGACTATAGGGCCAAAGGAAATATCCTCCGATAACAAAGAGAAAGAAGCTTTCTGAGAAACTTCGTTGTGTTCTGTGAAATCATCTCACAGAGTTACACCTTTCCTCTCAAGGAGCCTTTCGCTAAGACAGTTCTTGTGGAATTGGCAAAGTGATATTTGGAAGCCCATAGAGGGCTATGGTGAAAAAGGAAATATCCTCAGATGAAATCTGGAAAGAAGCTTTCTGAGAAACTGCTTAGTGTTCTGTTAATTCATCTCACAGAGTTACATCTGTATTTCGTGGATCTCTTTGCTAGCCTTATTTCTGTTGAATCTGAGAACAGATATTTCGGATCCCTTTGAAGACTATAGGGCCAAAGGAAATATCCTCTGAAAACAAAGAGAAAGAAGCTTTCTGAGAAACTTCTTTGTGTTCTGTGAAATCATCTCACAGAGTTACAGCTTTCCCCTTGAGGAGTCTTTCGCTAAGAGAGTTCTTGTGGAATTGGCAAAATGATATCTGGAAGCCCATAGAGGGCTATGGTGAAAAAGGAAATATCCTCAGAGGAAATCTGGAAAGAAGCTTTCTGAGAAACTGCTTAGTGTTCTGTTAATTCATCTCACAGCGTTACATCTGTATTTCGTGGATCTCTTTGCTGGCCTTATTTCTGTGGAATCTGAGAACAGATATTTCGGATCCCTATGAAGACTATAGGGCCAAAGGAAATATCCTCCGATAAAAAAGAGAAAGAAGCTTTCTGAGAAACTTCTTTGTGTTCTGTGAAATCATCTCACACAGTTACAGCCTTCCCCTCACGGAGCCTTTCGCTCAGACAGTTCTTTTGGAATTGGCAAAGTGATATTTGGAAGCCCATAGAGGGCTATGGTGAAAAAGGAAATATCCTCAGAGGAAATCTGGAAAGAAGCTTTCTGAGAAACTTCGTTGTGTTCTGTGAAATCATCTCACAGAGTTACAGCTTTACCCTCAAGGAGCCTTTCGCTAAGACAGTTCTTTTGAAATTGGCAAAGTGATATTTGGAAGCCCATAGAGGGCTATGGTGAAAAAGGAAATATCCTCAGATGAAATCTGGAAAGAAGCTTTCTGAGAAACTGCTTAGTGTTCTGTTAATTCATCTCACAGAGTTACATCTGTATTTCGTGGATCTCCTTGCTAGCCTTATTTCTGTGGAATCTGAGAACAGATATTTCGGATCCCTTTGAAGACTATAGGGCCAAAGGAAATATCCTCCGATAACAAAGAGAAAGAAGCTTTCTGAGAAACTTCGTTGTGTTCTGTGAAATCATCTCACAGAGTTACAGCTTTCCCCTCAAGGAGCCTTTCGCTAAGACAGTTCTTGTGGAATTGGCAAAGTGATATTTGGAAGCCCCTAGAGCGCTATGGAGAAAAAGGAAATATCCTCAGATGAAACCTGGAAAGAAGCTTTCTGAGAAACTGCTTAGTGTTCTGTTAATTCATCTCACAGAGTTACATCTGTATTTCGTGGATCTCCTTGCTAGCCTTATTTCTGTGGAATCTGAGAACAGATATTTCGGATCCCTTTTAAGACTATAGGGCCAAAGGAAATATCCTCCGATAACAAAGAGAAAGAAGCTTTATGAGAAACTTCGTTGTGTTCTGTGAAATCATCTCACAGAGTTACAGCTTTCCCCTCAAGGAGCCTTTCGCTAAGACAGTTCTTGTGGAATTGGCAAAGTGATATTTGGAAGCCCATAGAGGGCTATGGTGAAAAAGGAAATATCCTCAGAGGAAATCTGGAAAGAAGCTTTCTGAGAAACTGCTTAGTGTTCTGTTAATTCATCTCACAGAGTTACATCTGTATTTCGCGGATCTCTTTGCTAGCCTTATTTCTGTTGAATCTGAGAACAGATATTTCGGATCCCTTTGAAGACTATAGGGCCAAAGGAAATATCCTCTGAAAACAAAGAGAAAGAAGCTTTCTGAGAAACTTCTTTGTGTTCTGTGAAATCATCTCACAGAGTTACAGCTTTCCCCTAGAGGAGTCTTTCGCTAAGAGAGTTCTTGTGGAATTGGCAAAATGATATCTGGAAGCCCATAGAGGGCTATGGTGAAAAAGGAAATATCCTCAGAGGAAATCTGGAAAGAAGCTTTCTGAGAAACTGCTTAGTGTTCTGTTAATTCATCTCACAGCGTTACATCTGTATTTCGTGGATCTCTTTGCTAGCCTTATTTCTGTGGAATATGAGAACAGATATTTCGGATCCCTTTGAAGACTATAGGGCCAAAGGAAATATCCTCCGATAACAAAGAGAAAGAAGCTTTCTGAGAAACTTCTTTGTGTTCTGTGAAATCATCTCACACAGTTACAGCTTTCCCCTCACGGAGCCTTTCGCTAAGACAGTTCTTTTGGAATTGGCAAAGTGATATTTGGAAGCCCATAGAGGGCTATGATGAAAAAGGAAATATCCTCAGAGGAAATCTGGAAAGAAGCTTTCTGAGAATCTGCTTAGTGTTCTGTTAATTCATCTCACAGAGTTACATCTGTATTTCGTGGATCTCTTTGCTAGCCTTATTTCTGTGGAATCTGAGAACAGATATTTCGGATCCCTTTGAATACTATAGGGCCAAAGGAAATATCCTCCGATAACAAAGAGAAAGAAGCTTTCTGAGAAACTTCGTTGTGTTCTTTGAAATCATCTCACAGAGTTACAGCTTTCCCCTCAAGGAGCCTTTCGCTAAGACAGTTGTTGTGGAATTGGCAAAGTGATATATGGACGCCCATAGAGGGCTATGGTGAAAAAGGAAATATCCTCAGATGAAATCTGGAAAGATGCTTTCTGAGAAACTGCTTAGTGTTTTGTTAGTTCTCCTCACAGAGTTACATCTGTATTTCGTGGATCTCCTTGCTAGCCTTATTTCTGTGGATTCTGAGAACAGATATTTCGGATCCCTTTGAAGACTATAGGGCAAATGGAAATATCCTCCGATAACAAAGAGAAAGAAGCTTTCTGAGAAACTTCGTTGTGTTCTGTGAAATCATCTCACAGAGTTACAGCTGTCCCCTCAAGGAGCCTTTCGCTAAGACAGTTCTTGTGGAATCGGCTAAGTGATATTTGGAAGCCCATAGAGGGCAATGGTGAAAAAGGAAATATCCTCAGATGAAATCTGGAAAGAAGTTTTCTGAGAAACTGCTTAGTGTTCTGTTAATTCATCTCACAGAATTACATCTGTATTTCGTGGATCTCCATGCTAGCCTTATTTCTGTGGAATCTGAGAACAGATATTTCGGATCCCTTTGAAGACTATAGGGCCAAAGGAAATATCCTCCGAAAAGAAAGAGAAAGATGCTTTCTGAGAAACTTCGTTATGTTCTGTGAAATCATCTCACAGAGTTACAGCTTTCCCCTCAAGGAGCCTTTCGCTAAGACAGTTCTTGTGGAATTGTCAAAGTGATATTTGGAAGCCCACAGAGGGCTATGGTGAAAAAGGAAATATCCTCAGATGAAATCTGGAAAGAAGCTTTCTCAGAAACTGCTTAGTGTTCTGTTAATTCAACTCACAGAGTTACATCTGTATTTCCTGGATCTCTTTGCTAGCCTTATTTCTGTGGAATCTGAGAACAGATATTTCGGATCCCTTTGAAGACTATAGGGCCAAAGGAAATATCTTCCGATAACAAAGAGAAAGAAGCTTTCTGAGAAACTTCGTTGTGTTCTGTGAAATCATCTCACAGAGTTACAGCTTTACCCTCAAGAAGCCTTTCGCTAAGACAGTCCTTGTGGAATTGGCAAAGTGATATTTGGAAGCCCATAGAGGGCTATGGTGAAAAAGGAAATATCCTCAAATGAAATCTGGAAAGAAGCTTTATGAGAAACTGCATAGTGTTCTGTTAATTCATCTCACAGAGTTACATCTGTATTTCGTGGATCTCTTTGCTAGCCTTATTTCTGTGGAATCTGAGAACAGTTATTTCGGATCCCTTTGAAGACTATAGGGCCAAAGGAAATATCCTCCGATAACAAAGAGAAAGAAGCTTTCTGAGAAACTTCGTTGTGTTCTGTGAAATCATCTCACAGAGTTACATCTTTCCCCTCACGGAGCCTTTCGCTAAGACAGTTCTTTTGGAATTGGCAAAGTGATATTTGGAAGCCCATAGAGGGCTATGGTGAAAAAGGAAATATCCTCAGATGAAATCTGGAAAGAAGCTTTCTGAGAAACTGCTTAGTGTTCTGTTAATGCATCTCACAGAGTTACATCTCTATTTCGTGGATCTCTTTGCTAGCCTTATTTCTGTGGATCTGAGAACAGATATTTCGGATCCCTATGAGGACTATAGGGCCAAAGGAAATATCCTCCGATAACAAAGAGAAAGAAGCTTTCTGAGAAACTTCTTTGTGTTCTGTGAAATCATCTCACAGAGTTACAGCTTTCCCCTCAAGAAGCCTTTCGCTAAGACAGTTTGTGGAATTGGCAAAGTGATATTTGGAAGTCCATAGAGGGCAATGGTGAAAAAGGATATATCCTCAAATGAAATCTGGAAAGAAGCTTTCTGAGAAACTGCTTAGTGTTCCGTTAATTCATCTCACAGAGTTACATCTGTATTTCGTGGATCTCTTTGCTAGCCTTATTTCTGTCGAATCTGAGAACAGATATTTCGGATCCCTTTGAAGCCTATAGGGCCAAAGGAAATATCCTCCGATAACAAAGAGAAAGAAGCTTTCTGAGAAACTTCTTTGTGTTCTGTGAAATCATCTCACAGAGTTACAGCTTTCCCCTCACGGAGCCTTTCGCTAAGACAGTTCTTGTGGAATTGGCAGAGTGATATTTGGAAGCCCTTAGAGGGCTATGTTGAAAAAGGAAATATCCTCAGAGGAAATCTGGAAAGAAGCTTTCTGAGAAACTGCTTAGTGTTCTGTTAATTCATCTCACAGAGTTACATCTGTATTTCGTGGATCTCTTTGCTAGCCTTATTTCTGTTGAATCTGAGAACAGATATTTCGGATCCCTTTGAAGACTATAGGGCCAAAGGAAATATCCTCCGATAAAAAGAGAAAGAAGCTTTCTGAGAAACTTCTTTGTGTTCTCTGAAATCATCTCACAGAATTACAGCTTTCCCCTCAAGAAGCCTTTCGCTAAGACAGTTCTTGTGGAATCGGCAAAGTGATATTTGGAAGCCCATAGAGGGCTATGTTGAAAAACGAAATATCCTCAGAGGAAATCTGGAAAGAATCTTTCTGAGAAACTGCTTAGTGTTCTGTTAATTCATCTCACAGAGTTACATCTGTATTTCGTGGATCTCTTTGCTAGCCTTATTTCTGTGGAATCTGAGAACAGATATTTCAGATCCCTTTGAAGACTATAGGGCCAAAGGAAATATCCTCCGATAACAAAGAGAAAGAAGCTTTCTGAGAAACTTCGTAGTGTTCTGTGAAATCATCTCACAGAGTTACAGCTTTCCCCTCAAGGAGCCTTTCGCTAAGACAGTTCTTGTGGAATTGGCAAAGTGATATTTGGAAGCCCATAGAGGGCTATGTTGAAAAAGGAAATATCCTCAGATGAAATCTGGAAAGAAGCTTTCTGAGAAACTGCTTAGTGTTCTGTTAATTCATCTCACAGAGTTACATCTGTATTTCGTGGATCTCTTTGCTAGCCTTATTTCTGTGGAATCTGAGAACAGATATTTCGGATCCCTTTGAAGACTATAGGGCCAAAGGAAATATCCTCCGATAACAAAGAGAAAGAAGCTTTCTGAGAAACTTCGTTGTGTTCTGTGAAATCATCTCACAGAGTTACAGCTTTCCCCTCAAGGAGCCTTTCGCTAAGACAGTTCTTGTTGAATTGGCAAAGTGATATTTGGAAGCCCATTGAGCGCTATGGAGAAAAAGGAAATATCCTCAGATGAAACCTGGAAAGAAGCTTTCTGAGAAACTGCTTAGTGTTCTGTTAATTCATCTCACAGAGTTACATCTGTATTTCGTGGATCTCCTTGCTAGCCTTATTTCTGTGGAATCTGAGAACAGATATTTCGGATGCCTTTGAAGACTATAGGGCCAAAGGAAATATCCTCCGATAACAAAGAGAAAGAAGCTTTCTGAGAAACTTCGTTGTGTTCTGTGAAATCATCTCACAGAGTTACAGCTTTCCCCTCAAGGAGCCTTTCGCTAAGACAGTTCTTGTGGAATTGGTAAAGTGATATTTGGAAGCCCATAGAGGGCTATGTTGAAAAAGGAAATATCCTCAGATGAAATCTGGAAAGAAGCTTTCTGAGAAACTTCGTTGTGTTCTGTGAAATCATCTCACAGAGTTACAGCTTTACCCTCAAGGAGCCTTTCGCTAAGACAGTTCTTGTGGAATTGGCAAAGTGATATTTGAAAGCCCGTAGAGGGCTATGGTGAAAAAGGAAATACCCTCAGATGAAATCTGGAAAGAAGCTTTCTGAGAAACTTCGTTGTGTTCTGTGAAATCATCTCACAGAGTTACAGCTTTACCCTCAAGGAGCCTTTCGCTAAGACAGTTCTTGTGGAATTGGCAAAGTGATATTTGAAAGCCCATAGAGGGCTATGGTGAAAAAGGAAATATCCTCAGATGAAATCTGGAAAGAAGCTTTCTGAGAAACTGCTTAGTGTTCTCTTAATTCATCTCACAGAGTTACATCTGTATTTCGTGGATCTCCTTGCTAGCCTTATTTCTGTGGAATCTGAGAACAGATATTTCGGATAACTTTGAAGACTATAGGGCCAAAGGAAATATCCTCCGATAACAAAGAGAAAGAAGCTTTCTGAGAAACTTCGTTGTGTTCTGTGAAATCATCTCACAGAGTTACACCTTTCCCCTCAAGGAGCCTTTCGCTAAGACAGTTCTTGTGGAATTGGCAAAGTGATATTTGGAAGCCCATAGAGGGCTATGGTGAAAAAGGAAATATCCTCAGATGAAATCTGGAAAGAAGCTTTCTGAGAAACTGCTTAGTGTTCTGTTAATTCATCTCACAGAGTTACATCTGTATTTCGTGGATCTCTTTGCTAGCCTTATTTCTGTTGAATCTGAGAACAGATATTTCGGATCCCTTTGAAGACTATAGGGCCAAAGGAAATATCCTCTGAAAACAAAGAGAAAGAAGCTTTCTGAGAAACTTCTTTGTGTTCTGTGAAATCATCTCACAGAGTTACAGCTTTCCCCTTGAGGAGTCTTTCGCTAAGAGAGTTCTTGTGGAATTGGCAAAATGATATCTGGAAGCCCATAGAGGGCTATGGTGAAAAAGGAAATATCCTCAGAGGAAATCTGGAAAGAAGCTTTCTGAGAAACTGCTTAGTGTTCTGTTAATTCATCTCACAGCGTTACATCTGTATTTCGTGGATCTCTTTGCTGGCCTTATTTCTGTGGAATCTGAGAACAGATATTTCGGATCCCTATGAAGACTATAGGGCCAAAGGAAATATCCTCCGATAAAAAAGAGAAAGAAGCTTTCTGAGAAACTTCTTTGTGTTCTGTGAAATCATCTCACACAGTTACAGCCTTCCCCTCACGGAGCCTTTCGCTCAGACAGTTCTTTTGGAATTGGCAAAGTGATATTTGGAAGCCCATAGAGGGCTATGGTGAAAAAGGAAATATCCTCAGAGGAAATCTGGAAAGAAGCTTTCTGAGAAACTTCGTTGTGTTCTGTGAAATCATCTCACAGAGTTACAGCTTTACCCTCAAGGAGCCTTTCGCTAAGACAGTTCTTTTGAAATTGGCAAAGTGATATTTGGAAGCCCATAGAGGGCTATGGTGAAAAAGGAAATATCCTCAGATGAAATCTGGAAAGAAGCTTTCTGAGAAACTGCTTAGTGTTCTGTTAATTCATCTCACAGAGTTACATCTGTATTTCGTGGATCTCCTTGCTAGCCTTATTTCTGTGGAATCTGAGAACAGATATTTCGGATCCCTTTGAAGACTATAGGGCCAAAGGAAATATCCTCCGATAACAAAGAGAAAGAAGCTTTCTGAGAAACTTCGTTGTGTTCTGTGAAATCATCTCACAGAGTTACAGCTTTCCCCTCAAGGAGCCTTTCGCTAAGACAGTTCTTGTGGAATTGGCAAAGTGATATTTGGAAGCCCATAGAGCGCTATGGAGAAAAAGGAAATATCCTCAGATGAAACCTGGAAAGAAGCTTTCTGAGAAACTGCTTAGTGTTCTGTTAATTCATCTCACAGAGTTACATCTGTATTTCGTGGATCTCCTTGCTAGCCTTATTTCTGTGGAATCTGAGAACAGATATTTCGGATCCCTTTTAAGACTATAGGGCCAAAGGAAATATCCTCCGATAACAAAGAGAAAGAAGCTTTATGAGAAACTTCGTTGTGTTCTGTGAAATCATCTCACAGAGTTACAGCTTTCCCCTCAAGGAGCCTTTCGCTAAGACAGTTCTTGTGGAATTGGCAAAGTGATATTTGGAAGCCCATAGAGGGCTATGGTGAAAAAGGAAATATCCTCAGAGGAAATCTGGAAAGAAGCTTTCTGAGAAACTGCTTAGTGTTCTGTTAATTCATCTCACAGAGTTACATCTGTATTTCGCGGATCTCTTTGCTAGCCTTATTTCTGTTGAATCTGAGAACAATATTTCGGATCCCTTTGAAGACTATAGGGCCAAAGGAAATATCCTCTGAAAACAAAGAGAAAGAAGCTTTCTGAGAAACTTCTTTGTGTTCTGTGAAATCATCTCACAGAGTTACAGCTTTCCCCTAGAGGAGTTTTTCGCTAAGAGAGTTCTTGTGGAATTGGCAAAATGATATCTGGAAGCCCATAGAGGGCTATGGTGAAAAAGGAAATATCCTCAGAGGAAATCTGGAAAGAAGCTTTCTGAGAAACTGCTTAGTGTTCTGTTAATTCATCTCACAGCGTTACATCTGTATTTCGTGGATCTCTTTGCTAGCCTTATTTCTGTGGAATATGAGAACAGATATTTCGGATCCCTTTGAAGACTATAGGGCCAAAGGAAATATCCTCCGATAACAAAGAGAAAGAAGCTTTCTGAGAAACTTCTTTGTGTTCTGTGAAATCATCTCACACAGTTACAGCTTTCCCCTCACGGAGCCTTTCGCTAAGACAGTTCTTTTGGAATTGGCAAAGTGATATTTGGAAGCCCATAGAGGGCTATGATGAAAAAGGAAATATCCTCAGAGGAAATCTGGAAAGAAGCTTTCTGAGAATCTGCTTAGTGTTCTGTTAATTCATCTCACAGAGTTACATCTGTATTTCGTGGATCTCTTTGCTAGCCTTATTTCTGTGGAATCTGAGAACAGATATTTTGGATCCCTTTGAATACTATAGGGCCAAAGGAAATATCCTCCGATAACAAAGAGAAAGAAGCTTTCTGAGAAACTTCGTTGTGTTCTTTGAAATCATCTCACAGAGTTACAGCTTTCCCCTCAAGGAGCCTTTCGCTAAGACAGTTGTTGTGGAATTGGCAAAGTGATATATGGACGCCCATAGAGGGCTGTGGTGAAAAAGGAAATATCCTCAGATGAAATCTGGAAAGAAGTTTTCTGAGAAACTGCTTAGTGTTTTGTTAGTTCTCCTCACAGAGTTACATCTGTATTTCGTGGATCTCCTTGCTAGCCTTATTTCTGTGGATTCTGAGAACAGATATTTCGGATCCCTTTGAAGACTATAGGGCAAAAGGAAATATCCTCCGATAACAAAGAGAAAGAAGCTTTCTGAGAAACTTCGTTGTGTTCTGTGAAATCATCTCACAGAGTTACAGCTGTCCCCTCAAGGAGCCTTTCGCTAAGACAGTTCTTGTGGAATCGGCTAAGTGATATTTGGAAGCCCATAGAGGGCAATGGTGAAAAAGGAAATATCCTCAGATGAAATCTGGAAAGAAGTTTTCTGAGAAACTGCTTAGTGTTCTGTTAATTCATCTCACAGAATTACATCTGTATTTCGTGGATCTCCATGCTAGCCTTATTTCTGTGGAATCTGAGAACAGATATTTCGGATCCCTTTGAAGACTATAGGGCCAAAGGAAATATCCTCCGAAAAGAAAGAGAAAGAAGCTTTCTGAGAAACTTCGTTATGTTCTGTGAAATCATCTCACAGAGTTACAGCTTTCCCCTCAAGGAGCCTTTCGCTAAGACAGTTCTTGTGGAATTGTCAAAGTGATATTTGGAAGCCCACAGAGGGCTCTGGTGAAAAAGGAAATATCCTCAGATGAAATCTGGAAAGAAGCTTTCTCAGAAACTGCTTAGTGTTCTGTTAATTCAACTCACAGAGTTACATCTGTATTTCCTGGATCTCTTTGCTAGCCTTATTTCTGTGGAATCTGAGAACAGATATTTCGGATCCCTTTGAAGACTATAGGGCCAAAGGAAATATCTTCCGATAACAAAGAGAAAGAAGCTTTCTGAGAAACTTCGTTGTGTTCTGTGAAATCATCTCACAGAGTTACAGCTTTACCCTCAAGAAGCCTTTCGCTAAGACAGTAATTGTGGAATTGGCAAAGTGATATTTGGAAGCCCATAGAGGGCTATGGTGAAAAAGGAAATATCCTCAAATGAAATCTGGAAAGAAGCTTTATGAGAAACTGCATAGTGTTCTGTTAATTCATCTCACAGAGTTACATCTGTATTTCGTGGATCTCTTTGCTAGCCTTATTTCTGTGGAATCTGAGAACAGTTATTTCGGATCCCTTTGAAGACTATAGGGCCAAAGGAAATATCCTCCGATAACAAAGAGAAAGAAGCTTTCTGAGAAACTTCGTTGTGTTCTGTGAAATCATCTCACAGAGTTACATATTTCCCCTCACGGAGCCTTTCGCTAAGACAGTTCTTGTTGAATTGGCAAAGTGATATTTGGAAGCCCATTGAGCGCTATGGAGAAAAAGGAAATATCCTCAGATGAAACCTGGAAAGAAGCTTTCTGAGAAACTGCTTAGTGTTCTGTTAATTCATCTCACAGAGTTACATCTGTATTTCGTGGATCTCCTTGCTAGCCTTATTTCTGTGGAATCTGAGAACAGATATTTCGGATCCCTTTGAAGACTATAGGGCCAAAGGAAATATCCTCCGATAACAAAGAGAAAGAAGCTTTCTGAGAAACTTCGTTGTGTTCTGTGAAATCATCTCACAGAGTTACAGCTTTCCCCTCAAGGAGCCTTTCGCTAAGACAGTTCTTGTGGAATTGGCAAAGTGATATTTGGAAGCCCATAGAGGGCTATGTTGAAAAAGGAAATATCCTCAGATGAAATCTGGAAAGAAGCTTTCTGAGAAACTTCGTTGTGTTCTGTGAAATCATCTCACAGAGTTACAGCTTTACCCTCAAGGAGCCTTTCGCTAAGACAGTTCTTGTGGAATTGGCAAAGTGATATTTGAAAGCCCATAGAGGGCTATGGTGAAAAAGGAAATATCCTCAGATGAAATCTGGAAAGAAGCTTTCTGAGAAACTGCTTCGTGTTCTGTTAATTCATCTCACAGAGTTACATCTGTATTTCTTGGATCTCCTTGCTAGCCTTATTTCTGTGGAATCTGAGAATAGATATTTCGGATCCCTTTGAAGACTATAGGGCCAAAGGAAATATCCTCCGATAACAAAGAGAAAGAAGCTTTCTGAGAAACTTCTTTGTGTTCTGTGAAATCATCTCACAGAGTTACAGCTTTCCCCTAGAGGAGTCTTTCGCTATGAGAGTTCTTGTGGGATTGGCAAAATGATATCTGGAAGCCCATAGAGGGCTATTCTGAAAAAGGAAATATCCTCAGAGGAAATCTGGAAAGAAGCTTTCTGAGAAACTGCTCAGTGTTCTGTTAATTCATCTCACAGCGTTACATCTGTATTTCGTGGATCTCTTTGCTAGCCTTATTTCTGTGGAATATGAGAACAGATATTTCGGATCCCTATGAAGACTATAGGGCCAAAGGAAATATCCTCCGATAACAAAGAGAAAGAAGCTTTCTGAGAAACTTCTTGGTGTTCTGTGAAATCATCTCTCACAGTTACAGCTTTCCCCTCACGGAGCCTTTCGCTAAGACAGTTCTTGTGGAATTGGCAAAGTGATATCTGGAAGCCCATAGACGGCTATGGTGAAAAAAGAAATATCCTCAGATGAAATCTGTAAAGAAGCTTTCTGAGAAACTGCTCAGTGTTCTGTTAATTCATCTCACAGAGTTACATCTGTATTTCGTGGATCTCTTTGCAAGCCTTATTTCTGTAGAATCTGAGAACAGATATTTTGGATCCCTTTGAAGACTATAGGGCCAAAGGAAATATCCTCCGATAACAAAGAGAAAGAAGCTTTCTGAGAAACTTCTTTATGTTCTGTGAAATCATCTCACAGAGTTACAGCTTTCACCTCAAGGAGCCTTTCGCTAAGACAGTTCATGTGGAATTGGCAAAGTGATATTTGGAAGCCCATAGAGGGCTATGGTGAAAAAGGAAATATCCTCAGATGAAATCTGGAAAGAAGCTTTCTGAGAAACTGCTTAGTGTTCTGTTAATCTATCTCACAGGGTTACATCTGTATTTCGTGGATCTCTTTGCTAGCCTTATTTCTGTTGAATCTGAGAACAGATATTTCGGATCCCTTTGAACACTATAGGGCCAAAGGAAATATCCTCCGAAAACAAAGAGAAAGAAGCTTTCTGAGAAACTTCGTTGAGTTCTGTGAAATCATCTCACAGAGTTACAGCTTTCCCCTCAAGGAGCCTTTCGCTAAGACAATTCATGTGGAATTGGCAAAGTGATATTTGGAAGCCCATAGAGGGCTATGGTGAAAAAGGAAATATCCTCAGATGAAATCTGGAAAGAAGCTTTCTGAGAAACTGCTTAGTGTTCTGTTAATTCAACTCACAGAGTTACATCTGTATTTCGTGGATCTCTTTGCTAGCCTTATTTCTGTAGAATCTGAGAACAGATATTTCGGATCCCTTTGAAGACTATAGGGCCAAAGGAAATATACTCCGATAACAAAGAGAAAGAAGCTTTCTGAGAAACTTCGATGTGTTCTGTGAAATCATCTCACAGAGTTACAGCTTTCCCCTCAAGGAGCCTTTCGCTAAGATAGTTCTTGTGGAATTGGCAAAGTGATATTTGGAAGCCCACAGAGGGCTATGGTGAAAAAGGAAATATCCTCAGATGAAATCTGGAAAGAAGCTTTCTGAGAAACTGCTTAGTGTTCTGTTAATTCATCTCACAGTGTTACATCTGTATTTAATGGATCTCTTTGCTAGCCTTATTTCTGTGGAATCTGAGAACAGATATTTCGGATCCCTTTGAAGACTATAGGGCCACAGGAAATATCCACCGATAACAAAGAGAAAGAAGCTTTCTGAGAAACTTCGTTGTGTTCTGTGAAATCATCTCACAGAGTTACAGCTTACCCCTCAAGGAGCCTTTCCCTAAGACAGTTTATGTGGAATTGGCAAAGTGATATTTGGAAGCCCATAGAGGGCTACGGTGAAAAAGGAAATATCCTCAGATGAAATCTGGAAAGAAGCTTTCTGAGAAACTGCTTAGTGTTCTGTTAATTCATCTCACAGAGTAACATCTGTATTTCGTGGATCTCCTTGCTAGCCTTCTTTCTGTGGAATCTGAGAACAGATATTTCGGATCCCTTTGAAGACTATAGGGCAAAAGGAAATATCCTCCGATAACAAAGAGAAAGAAGCTTTCTGAGAAACTTCGTTGTATTCTGTGAAATCATCTCACAGAGTTACAGCTTTACCCTCAAGGAGCCTTTCGCTAAGACAGTTCTTGTGGAATTGGCAAAGTGATATTTGGAAGCCCATAGAGGGCTATGGTGAAAAAGGAAATATCCTCAGATGAAATCTGGAAAGAAGCTTTCTGAGAAACTGCTTAGTGTTCTGTTAATTCATCTCACAGAGTTACATCTGTATTTCGTGGATCTCCTTGCTAGCCTTATTTCTGTGGAATCTGAGAACAGATATTTCGGATCCCTTTGAAGACTATAGGGCCAAAGGAAATATCCTCCGATAACAAAGAGAAAGAAGCTTTCTGAGAAACTTCGTTGTGTTCTGTGAAATCATCTCACAGAGTTACAGCTTTCCCCTCAAGGAGCCTTTGGCTAAGACAGTTCTTGTGGAATTGGCAAAGTGATATTTGGAAGCCCATAGAGGGCTATGGTGAAAAAGGAAATATCCTCAGATGAAATCTGGAAAGAAGCTTTCTGAGAAACTGCTTAGTGTTCTGTTAATTCACCTCACAGAGTTACATCTGTAATTCGGGGATCTCTTTGCTAGCCTTATTTCTGTAGAATCTGAGAACAGATATTTCGGATCCCTTTGAAGACTATAGGGCCAAAGGAAATATCCTCCGATAACAAAGAGAAAGAAGCTATCTGAGAAACTTCTTTGTGTTCTGTGAAATCATCTCACAGAGTTACAGCTTTCCCCTCAAGGAGCCTTTCGCTAAGACAGTTCATGTGGAATTGGCAAAGTGATATTTGGAAGCCCATAGAGGGCTATGGTGAAAAAGGAAATATCCTCAGATGAAATCTGGAAAGAAGCTTTCTGAGAAACTGCTTAGTGTTCTGTTAATTCATCTCAAAGGGTTACATCTGTATTTCGTGGATCTCTTTGCTAGCCTTATTTCTGTGGAATCTGAGAACAGATATTTCGGATCCCTTTGAAGACTATAGGGCCACAGGAAATATCCACCAATAACAAATAGAAAGAAGCTTTCTGAGAAACTTCGTTGTGTTCTGTGAAATCGTCTCACGGAGTTACAGATTTCCCCTCAAGGAGCCTTTCCATAAGACAGTTTATGTGGAATTGGCAAAGTGATATTTGGAAGCGCATAGAGGGCTATGGTGAAAAAGGAAATATCCTCAGATGAAATATGGAAAGAAGTTTTCTGAGAAACTGCTTAGTGTTCTGTTAATTCTTCTCACAGTGTTACATCTGTATTTCATGGATCTCTTTGCTAGCCTAATTTCTGTAGAATCTGAGAACAGATATTTCGGATCCCTTTGAAGACTATAGGGCCAAAGGAAATATCCTCCGATAACAAAGAGAAAGAAGCTTTCTGAGAAACTTCGTTGTGTTCTGTGAAATCATCTCACAGAGTTACAGCTTTACCCTCAAGAAGCCTTTCGCTAAGACAGTTCTTGTGGATTTGGCAAAGTGATATTTGGAAGCCCATAGAGGGCTATGGTGAAAAAGGAAATATCCTCAAATGAAATCTGGAAAGAAGGTTTCTGAGAAACTGCTTTGTGTTCTGTTAATTCATCTCACAGAGTTACATCTGTATTTCGTGGATCTCTTTGCTAGCCTTATTTCTGTGGAATCTGAGAACAGATATTTCGGATGCCTTTGAAGACTATAGGGCCAAAGGAAATATCCTCCGATAACAAAGAGAAAGAAGCTTTCTGAGAAACTTCGTTGTGTTCTGTGAAATCATCTCACCGAGTTACAGCTTTCCCCTCAAGGAGCCTTTAGCTAAGACAGTTCTTGTGGAATTTGCAAAGTGATATTTGGAAGCCCGTATAGGGCTATGGTGAAAAAGGAAATATCGTCAGATGAAATCTGGAAAGAAGCTTTCTGAGAAACTGCTTAGTGTTCTGTTAATTCATCTCACAGAGTTACATCTGTATTTCGTGCATCTCTTTGCTAGCCTTATTTCTGTGGAAACTGAGAACAGATATTTCGGATCCCTTTGAAGACTATAGGGCCAAAGGAAATATCCTCCGATAACAAAGAGAAAGAAGCTTTCTGAGAAACTTCTTTGTGTTCTGTGAAATCATCTCACAGAGTTACAGCTTTACCCTCAAGAAGCCTTTCGCTAAGACAGTTCTTGTGGATTTGGCAAAGTGATATTTGGAAGCCCCTAGAGGGCTATGGTGAAAAAGGAAATATCCTCAAATGAAATCTGGAAAGAAGCTTTCTGAGAAACTGCTTAGTGTTCTGTTAATTCATCTCACAGAGTTACATCTGTATTTCGTGGATCTCTTTGCTAGCCTTATTTCTGTGGAATCTGAGAACAGATATTTCGGATCCATTTGAAGACTATAGGGCCAAAGGAAATATCCTCCGATAACAAAGAGAAAGAAGCTTTCTGAGAAACTTCGTTGTGTTTTGTGAAATCATCTCACAGAGTTACAGCTTTCCCCTCAAGGAGCCTTTCGCTAAGACAGTTCTTGTGGAATTGGCAAAGTGATATTTGGAACCCCTAGAGGGCTATGGTGAAAAAGGAAATATCCTCAGATGAAATCTGGAAAGAAGCTTTCTGAGAAACTGCTTAGTGTTCTGTTAATTCATCTCACAGAGTTACATCTGTATTTCATGGATCTCTTTGCTAGCCTTATTTCTGTGGAATCTGAGAACAGATATTTCGGATCCCTTTGAAGACAATAGGGCCACAGGAAATATCCACCGATAATAAAGAGAAAGAAGCTTTCTGAGAAACTTCGTTGTGTTCTGTGAAATCATCTCACAGAGTTACAGCTTTCCCCTCAAGGAGCCTTTCGCTAAGACAGTTCTTGTGGAATTGGCAAAGTGATATTTGGAAGCCCTTAGAGGGCTATGGTGAAAAAGGAAATATCGTCAGATGAAATCTGGAAAGAAGCTTTCTGAGAAGCTGCTTAGTGTTCTGTTAATTCACCTCACAGAGTTACATCTGTATTTCGTGGATCTCTTTGCTAGCCTTATTTCTGTAGAATCTGAGAACAGATATTTCGGATCCCTTTGAAGACTATAGGGCCAAAGGAAATATCCTCCGATAACAAAGAGAAAGAAGGTTTCTGAGAAACTTCTTTGTGTTCTGTGAAATCATCTCACAGAGTTACAGCTTTCCCCTCAAGGAGCCTTTCGCTAAGACAGTTCATGTGGAATTGGCAAAGTGATATTTGGAAGCCCATAGAGGGCTATGGTGAAAAAGGAAATATCCTCAGATGAAATCTGGAAAGAAGCTTTCTGAGAAACTGCTTAATGTTCTGTTAATTCATCTCACAGGGTTACATGTGTATTTCGTGGATCTCTTTGCTAGCCTTATTTCTGTTGAATCTCAGAACAGATATTTCGGATCCCTTTGAACACTATAGGACCAAAGGAAATATCCTCCGATAACAAAGAGAAAGAAGCTTTCTGAGAAACTTCGTTGTGTTCTGTGAAATCATCTCACAGAGTTACAGCTTTCCCCTCAAGGAGCCTTTCGCTAAGACAGTTCATGTGGAATTGGCAAAGTGATATTTGGAAGCCCATAGAGGGCTATGGTGAAAAAGGAAATATCCTCAGATGAAATCTGGAAAGCAGCTTTCTGAGAAACTGCTTAGTGTTCTGTTAATTCAACTCACAGGGTTACATCTGTATTTCGTGGATCTCTTTGCTAGCCTTATTTCTGTAGAATCTGAGGACAGATATTTCGGATCCCTTTGAAGACTATAGGGCCAAAGGAAATATCCTCCGATAACAAAGAGAAAGAAGCTTTCTGAGAAACTTCGTTGTGTTCTGTGAAATCATCTCACAGAGTTACAGCTTTCCCCTCAAGGAGCCTTTCGCTAAGACAGTTCTTGTGGAATTGGCAAAGTGATATTTGGAAGCCCATAGAGGGCTATGGTGAAAAAGGAAATATCCTCAGATGAAATCTGGAAAGAAGCTTTCTGAGAAACTGCTTAGTGTTCTGTTAATTCATCTCAGAGAGTTACATCTGTATTTCGCGGATCTCCTTGCTAGCCTTATTTCTGTGGAATCTGAGAACAGATATTTCGGATCCCTTTGAAAACTATAGGGCCAAAGGAAATATCCTCCGATAACAAAGAGAAAGAAGCTTTCTGAGAAACTTCGTTGTGTTCTGTGAAATCATCTCACAGAGTTACAGCTTTCCCCTCAAGGAGCCTTTCGCTAAGACAGTTCTTGTGGAATTGGCAAAGTGATATTTGGAAGCCCATAGAGGGCTATGGTGAAAAAGGAAATATCCTCAGATGAAATCTGGAAAGAAGCTTTCTGAGAAACTGCTTAGTGTTCTGTTAATTCACCTCACAGAAACACATCTGTATTTCGTGGATCTCTTTGCTAGCCTTATTTCTGTAGAATCTGAGAACAGATATTTCGGATCCCTTTGAAGACTATAGGGCCAAAGGAAATATACTCCGGTAACCAAGAGAAAGAAGCTTTCTGAGAAACTTCGTTGTGTTCTGTGAAATCATCTCACAGAGTTACAGCTTTCCCCTCAAGGAGCCTTTCGCTAAGATAGTTCTTGTGGAATTGGCAAAGTGATATTTGGAAGCCCATAGAGGGCTATGGTGAAAAAGGAAATATCCTCAGATGAAATCTGGAAAGAAGCTTTCTGAGAAACTGCTTAGTGTTCTGTTAATTCATCTCACAGTGTTGCATCTGTATTTAATGGATCTCTTTGCTAGCCTTATTTCTCTTGAATCTGACAACAGATATTTCGGATCCCTTTGAAGACTATAGGGCCACAGGAAATATCCACCGATAACAAAGAGAAAGAAGCTTTCTGAGAAACTTCGTTGTGTTCTGTGAAATCATCTCACAGAGTTACAGCTTTCCCCTCAAGGAGCCTTTCCCTAAGACAGTTTATGTGGAATTGGCAAAGTGATATTTGGAAGCCCATAGAGGGCTATGGTGAAAAAGGAAATATCCTCAGATGAAATCTGGAAAGAAGCTTTCTGAGAAACTGCTTAGTGTTCTGTTAATTCATCTCACAGAGTTACATCTGTATTTCGTGGATCTCCTTGCTAGCCTTATTTCTGTGGAATCTGAGAACAGATATTTCGGATCCCTTTGAAGACTATAGGGCAAAAGGAAATATCCTCCCATAACAAAGAGAAAGAAGCTTTCTGAGAAACTTCGTTGTGTTCTGTGAAATCATCTCACAGAGTTACAGCTTTCCCCTCAAGGAGCCTTTCGCTAAGACAGTTCTTGTGGAATTGGCAAAGTGATATTTGGAAGCCCATAGAGGGCTATGGTGAAAAAGGAAATATCCTCAGATGAAATCTGGAAAGAAGCTTTCTGAGAAACTGCTTAGTGTTCTGTTAATTCATCTCACAGAGTTACATCTGTATTTCGCGGATCTCCTTGCTAGCCTTATTTCTGTGGAATCTGAGAACAGATATTCGGATCCCTTTGAAAACTATAGGGCAAAAGGAAATATCCTCCGATAACAAAGAGAAAGAAGCTTTCTGAGAAACTTCGTTGTGTTCTGTGAAATCATCTCACAGAGTTACAGCTTTCCCCTCAAGGAGCCTTTCGCTAAGACAGTTCTTGTGGAATTGGCAAAGTGATATTTGGAAGCCCATAGAGGGCTATGGTGAAAAAGGAAATATCCTCAGATGAAATCTGGAAAGAAGCTTTCTGAGAAACTGCTTAGTGTTCTGTTAATTCATCTCACAGTGTTGCATCTGTATTTAATGGATCTCTTTGCTAGCCTTATTTCTCTTGAATCTGAGAACAGATATTTCGGATCCCTTTGAAGACTATAGGGCCACAGGAAATATCCACCGATAACAAAGAGAAAGAAGCTTTCTGAGAAACTTCGTTGTGTTCTGTGAAATCATCTCACAGAGTTACAGCTCTCCCCTCAAGGAGCCTTTCCCTAAGACAGTTTATGTGGAATTGGCAAAGTGATATTTGGAAGCCCATAGAGGGCTATGGTGAAAAAGGAAATATCCTCAGATGAAATCTGGAAAGAAGCTTTCTGAGAAACTGCTTAGTGTTCTGTTAATTCATCTCACAGAGTTACATCTGTATTTCGTGGATCTCCTTGCTAGTCTTATTTCTGTGGAATCTGAGAACAGATATTTCGGATCCCTTTGAAGACTATAGGGCAAAAGGAAATATCCTCCGATAACAAAGAGAAAGAAGCTTTCTGAGAAACTTCGTTGTGTTCTGTGAAATCATCTCACAGAGTTACAGCTTTCCCCTCAAGGAGCCTTTCGCTAAGACAGTTCTTGTGGAATTGGCAAAGTGATATTTGGAAGCCCATAGAGGGCTATGGTGAAAAAGGAAATATCCTCAGATGAAATCTGGAAAGAAGCTTTCTGAGAAACTGCTTAATGTTCTGTTAATTCATCTCACAGAGTTACATCTGTATTTCGCGGATCTCCTTGCTAGCCTTATTTCTGTGGAATCTGAGAACAGATATTTCGGATCCCTTTGAAAACTATAGGGCAAAAGGAAATATCCTCCGATAACAAAGAGAAAGAAGCTTTCTGAGAAACTTCGTTGTGTTCTGTGAAATCATCTCACAGAGTTACAGCTTTCCCCTCAAGGAGCCTTTCGCTAAGACAGTTCCTGTGGAATTGGCAAAGTCATATTTGGAAGCACATAGAGGGCTATGGTGAAAAAGAAAATATCCTCAGATGAAATCTGGAAAGAAGCTTTCTGAGAAACTGCTTAGTGTTCTGTTAATTCACCTCACAGAAACACATCTGTATTTCGTGGATCTCTTTGCTAGCCTTATTTCTGTAGAATCTGAGAACAGATATTTCGGATCCCTTTGAAGACTATAGGGCCAAAGGAAATATTCTCCGATAACAAAGAGAAAGAAGCTTTCTGAGAAACTTCTTTGTGTTCTGTGAAATCACCTCACAGAGTTACAGCTTTCCCCTCAAGGAGCCTTTCGCTAAGACAGTTCATGTGGAATTGGCAAAGTGATATTTGGAAGCCCCCAGAGGACTATGGTGAAAAAGGAAATATCCTCAGATGAAATCTGGAAAGAAGCTTTGTGAGAAACTGCTTAGTGTTCTGTTAATTCATCTCACAAGGTTACATCTGTATTTCATGGATCTCTTTGCTAGCCTTATTTCTGTTGAATCTGAGAACAGATATTTCGGATCCCTTTGAAGACTATAGGGCCAAAGGAAATATCCTCCGATAACAAAGAGAAAGAAGCTTTCTGAGAAACTTCTTTATGTTCTGTGAAATCATCTCACAGAGTTACAGCTTTCACCTCAAGGAGCCTTTCGCTAAGACAGTTCATGTGGAATTGGCAAAGTGATATTTGGAAGCCCATAGAGGGCTATGGTGAAAAAGGAAATATCCTCAGATGAAATCTGGAAAGAAGCTTTCTGAGAAACTGCTTAGTGTTTTGTTAATCCATCTCACAGGGTTACATCTGTATTTCGTGGATCTCTTTGCTAGCCTTATTTCTGTTGAATCTGAGAACAGATATTTCGGATCCCTTTGAACACTATAGGGCCAAAGGAAATATCCTCCGAAAACAAAGAGAAAGAAGCTTTCTGGGAAACTTCGTTGTGGTCTGTGAAATCATCTCACTTAGTTACAGCTTTCCCTCAAGGAGCCTTTCGCTAAGACAGTTCATGTGGAATTGGCAAAGTGATATTTGGAAGCCCATAGAGGGCTATGGTGAAAAAGGAAATATCCTCAGATGAAATCTGGAAAGAAGCTTTCTGAGAAACTGCTTAGTGTTCTGTTAATTCAACTCACAGAGTTACATCTGTATTTCGTGGATCTCTTTGCTAGCCTTATTTCTGTAGAATCTGAGAACAGATATTTCGGATCCCTTTGAAGACTATAGGGCCAAAGGAAATATACTCCGGTAACCAAGAGAAAGAAGCTTTCTGAGAAACTTCGTTGTGTTCTGTGAAATCATCTCACAGAGTTACAGCTTTCCCCTCAAGGAGCCTTTCGCTAAGATAGTTCTTGTGGAATTGGCAAAGTGATATTTGGAAGCCCATAGAGGGCTATGGTGAAAAAGGAAATATCCTCAGATGAAATCTGGAAAGAAGCTTTCTGAGAAACTGCTTAGTGTTCTGTTAATTCATCTCACAGTGTTGCATCTGTATTTAATGGATCTCTTTGCTAGCCTTATTTCTCTTGAATCTGAGAACAGATATTTCGGATCCCTTTGAAGACTATAGGGCCACAGGAAATATCCACCGATAACAAAGAGAAAGAAGCTTTCTGAGAAACTTCGTTGTGTTCTGTGAAATCATCTCACAGAGTTACAGCTTTCCCCTCAAGGAGCCTTTCCCTAAGACAGTTTATGTGGAATTGGCAAAGTGATATTTGGAAGCCCATAGAGGGCTATGGTGAAAAAGGAAATATCCTCAGATGAAATCTGGAAAGAAGCTTTCTGAGAAACTGCTTAGTGTTCTGTTAATTCATCTCACAGAGTTACATCTGTATTTCGTGGATCTCCTTGCTAGCCTTATTTCTGTGGAATCTGAGAACAGATATTTCGGATCCCTTTGAAGACTATAGGGCAAAAGGAAATATCCTCCGATAACAAAGAGAAAGAAGCTTTCTGAGAAACTTCGTTGTGTTCTGTGAAATCATCTCACAGAGTTACAGCTTTCCCCTCAAGGAGCCTTTCGCTAAGACAGTTCTTGTGGAATTGGCAAAGTGATATTTGGAAGCCCATAGAGGGCTATGGTGAAAAAGGAAATATCCTCAGATGAAATCTGGAAGGAAGCTTTCTGAGAAACTGCTTAGTGTTCTGTTAATTCACCTCAGATAGTTACATCTGTATTTCGTGGATCTCTTTGCTAGCCTTATTTCTGTAGAATCTGAGAACAGATATTTCGGATCCCTTTGAAGACTATAGGGCCAAAGGAAATATCCTCCGATAACAAAGAGAAAGAAGCTTTCTGAGAAACTTCTTTGTGTTCTGTGAAATCATCTCACAGAGTTACAGCTTTCCCCTCAAGGAGCCTTTCGCTAAGACAGTTCATGTGGAATTGGCAAAGTGATATTTGGAAGCCCATAGAGGGCTATGGTGAAAAAGGAAATATCCTCAGATGAAATCTGGAAAGAAGCTTTCTGAGAAACTGCTTAGTGTTCTGTTAATTCAACTCACAGGGTTACATCTGTATTTCGTGGATCTCTTTGCTAGCCTTATTTCTGTTGAATCTGAGAACAGATATTTCGGATCCCTTTGAAGACTATAGGGCCACAGGAAATATCCACCGATAACAAATAGAAAGAAGGTTTCTGAGAAACTTCTTTGTGTTCTGTGAAATCATCTCACGGAGTTACAGATTTCCCCTCAAGGAGCCTTTCCATAAGACAGTTTATGTGGAATTGGCAAAGTGATATTTGGAAGCGCATAGAGGGCTATGGTGAAAAAGGAAATATCCTCAGATGAAATCTGGAAAGAAGTTTTCTGAGAAACTGCTTAGTGTTCTGTTAATTCATCTCACAGAGTTACATCTGTATTTCGTGGATCTCTTTGCTAGCCTGATTTCTGTAGAATCTGAGAACAGATATTTCGGATCCCTTTGAAGACTATAGGGCCAAAGGAAATATCCTCCGATAACAAAGAGAAAGAAGCTTTCTGAGAAACTTCGTTGTGTTCTGTGAAATCATCTCACAGAGTTACAGCTTTACCCTCAAGAAGCCTTTCGCTAAGACAGTTCTTGTGGATTTGGCAAAGTGATATTTGGAAGCCCATAGAGGGCTATGGTGAAAAAGGAAATATCCTCAAATGAAATCTGGAAAGAAGCTTTCTGAGAAACTGCTTAGTGTTCTGTTAATTCATCTCACAGAGTTACATCTGTATTTCGTGGATCTCTTTGCTAGCCTTATTTCTGTGGAATCTGAGAACAGATATTTCGGATGCCTTTGAAGACTATAGGGCCAAAGGAAATATCCTCCGATAACAAAGAGAAAGAAGCTTTCTGAGAAACTTCGTTGTGTTCTGTGAAATCATCTCACCGAGTTACAGCTTTCCCCTCAAGGAGCCTTTAGCTAAGACAGTTCTTGTGGAATTTGCAAAGTGATATTTGGAAGCCCGTATAGGGCTATGGTGAAAAAGGAAATATCCACAGATGAAATCTGGAAAGAAGCTTTCTGAGAAACTGCTTAGGGTTCTGTTAATTCATCTCACAGAGTTACATCTGTATTTCGTGCATCTCTTTGCTAGCCTTATTTCTGTGGAAACTGAGAACAGATATTTCGGATCCCTTTGAAGACTATAGGGCCAAAGGAAATATCCTCCGATAACAAAGAGAAAGAAGCTTTCTGAGAAACTTCTTTGTGTTCTGTGAAACCATCTCACAGAGTTACAGCTTTCCCCTCAAGGAGTCTTTCGCTAAGACAGTTCTTGTGGAATTGGCAAAGTGATATCTGGAAGCCCATAGAGGGCTATGGTGAAAAAGGAAATATCCTCAGATGAAATCTGGAAAGAAGCTTTCTGAGAAACTGCTTAGTGTTCTGTTAATTCATCTAACAGAGTTACATCTGTATTTCATGGACCTCTTTGCTAGCCTTATTTCTGTTGAATCTGAGAACAGATATTTCGGATCCCTTTGAAGACTATAGGGCCACAGGAAATATCCACCGATAATAGAGAGAAAGAAGCTTTCTGAGAAACTTCGTTGTGTTCTGTGAAATCATCTCACAGAGTTACAGCTTTCCCCTCAAGGAGCCTTTCGCTAAGACAGTTCATGTGGAATTGGCAAAGTGATATTTGGAAGCAAATAGAGGGCTGTGGTGAAAAAGGAAATATCCTCAGATGAAATCTGGAAAGAAGCTTTCTGAGAAACTGCTTAGTGTTCTGTTAATTCAACTCACAGAGTTACATCTGTATTTCGTGGATCTCTTTGCTAGCCTTATTTCTGTAGAATCTGAGAACAGATATTTCGGATCCCTTTGAAGACTATAGGGCCAAAGGAAATATACTCCGATAACAAAGAGAAAGAAGCTTTCTGAGAAACTTCGTTGTGTTCTGTGAAATCATCTCACAGAGTTACAGCTTTCCCCTCAAGGAGCCTTTCGCTAAGTCAGTTCTTGTGGAATTGGCAAAGTGATATTTGGAAGCCCATAGAGGGCTATGGTGAAAAAGGAAATATCCTCAGATGAAATCTGGAAAGAAGCTTTCTGAGAAACTGCTTAGTGTTCTGTTAATTCATCTCACAGAGTTACATCTGTATTTAATGGATCTCTTTGCTAGCCTTATTTCTCTTGAATCTGAGAACAGATATTTCGGATCCCTTTGAAGACTATAGGGCCACAGGAAATATCCACCGATAACAAAGAGAAAGAAGCTTTCTGAGAAACTTCGTTGTGTTCTGTGAAATCATCTCACAGAGTTACAGCTTTCCCCTCAAGGAGCCTTTCCCTAAGACAGTTTATGTGGAATTGGCAAAGTGATATTTGGAAGCCCATAGAGGGCTATGGTGAAAAAGGAAATATCCTCAGATGAAATCTGGAAAGAAGCTTTCTGAGAAACTGCTTAGTGTTCTGTTAATTCACCTCACAGAGTTACATCTGTATTTCGTGGATCTCTTTGCTAGCCTTATTTCTGTGGAATCTGAGAACAGATATTTCGGATCCCTTTGAAGACTATAGGGCCACAGGAAATATCCACCGATAATAAAGAGAAAGAAGCTTTCTGAGAAACTTCGTTGTGTTCTGTGAAATCATTACACAGAGTTACAGCTTTCCCCTCAAGGAGCCTTTCGCTAAGACAGTTCTTGTGGAATTGGCAAAGTGATATTTTGAAGCCCGTAGAGGGCTATGGTGAAAAAGGAAATATCCTCAGATGAAATCTGGAAAGAAGCTTTCTGAGAAACTGCTTAGTGTTCTGTTAATTCACCTCACAGAGTTACATCTGTATTTCGTGGATCTCTTTGCTAGCCTTATTTCTGTAGAATCTGAGAACAGATATTTCGGATCCCTTTGAAGACTATAGGGCCAAAGGAAATATCCTCCGATAACAAAGAGAAAGAAGCTTTCTGAGAAACTTCTTTATGTTCTGTGAAATCATCTCACAGAGTTACAGCTTTCACCTCAAGGAGCCTTTCGCTTAGACAGTTCATGTGGAATTGGCAAAGTGATAATTGGAAGACCTTAGAGGGCAATGGTGAAAAAGGAAATATCCTCAGATGAAATCTGGAAAGAAGCTTTCTGAGAAACTGCTTAGTGTTCTGTTAATCCATCTCACAGGGTTACATATGTATTTCGTGGATCTCTTTGCTAGCCTTATTTCTGTTGAATCTGAGAACAGATATTTCGGATCCCTTTGAACACTATAGGGCCAAAGGAAATATCCTCCGAAAACAAAGAGAAAGAAGCTTTCTGAGAAACTTCTTTGTGTTCTGTGAAATCATCTCACAGAGTTACAGCTTTCCCCTCAAGGAGTCTTTCGCTAAGACAGTTCATGTGGAATTGGCAAAGTGATATTTGGAAGCCCATAGAGGGCTATGGTGAAAAAGGAAATACCTCAGATGAAATCTGGAAAGAAGCTTTCTGAGAAACTGCTTAGTGTTCTGTTAATTCAACTCACAGAGTTACATCTGTATTTCGTGGATCTCTTTGCTAGCCTTATTTCTGTAGAATCTGAGAACAGATATTTCGGATCCCTTTGAAGACTATAGGGCCAAAGGAAATATACTCCGATAACAAAGAGAAAGAAGCTTTCTGAGAAACTTCGTTGTGTTCTGTGAAATCATCTCACAGAGTTACAGCTTTCCCCTCAAGGGGCCTTTCGCTAAGACAGTTCTTGTGGAATTGGCAAAGTGATATTTGGAAGCCCATAGAGGGCTATGTTGAAAAAGGAAATATCCTCAGATGAAATCTGGAAAGAAGCTTTCTGAGAAACTGCTTAGTGTTCTGTTAATTCATCTCACAGAGTTACATCTGTATTTAATGGATCTCTTTGCTAGCCTTATTTCTCTTGAATCTGAGAACAGATATTTCGGATCCCTTTGAAGACTATAGGGCCACAGGAAATATCCACCGATAACAAAGAGAAAGCAGCTTTCTGAGAAACTTCGTTGTGTTCCGTGAAATCATCTCACAGAGTTACAGCTTTCCCCTCAAAGAGCCTTTCCCTAAGACAGTTTATGTGGAATTGGCAAAGTGATATTTGGAAGCCCATAGAGGGCTATGGTGAAAAAGGAAATATCCTCAGATGAAATCTGGAAAGAAGCTTTCTGAGAAACTGCTTAGTGTTCTGTTAATTCACCTCACAGAGTTACATCTGTATTTCGTGGATCTCTTTGCTAGCCTTATTTCTGTAGAATCTGAGAACAGATATTTCGGATCCCTTTGAAGACTATAGGGCCAAAGGAAATATCCTCCGATAACAAAGAGAAAGAAGCTTTCTGAGAAACTTCTTTGTGTTCTGTGAAATCATCTCACAGAGTTACAGGTTTCCCCTCAAGGAGCCTTTTGCTAAGACAGTTCTTGTGGAATTGGCAAAGTGATATTTGGAAGCCCATAGAGGGCTATGGTGAAAAAGGAAATATCCTCAGATGAAATCTGGAAAGAAGCTTTCTGAGAAACTGCTTAGTGTTCTGTTAATTCATCTCACAGAGTTTCATCTGTATTTCGTGGATCTCCTTGCTAGCCTTATTTCTGTGGAATCTGAGAACAGATATTTCAGATCCCTTTGAAGACTATAGGGCAAAAGGAAATATCCTCCGATAACAAAGAGAAAGAAGCTTTCTGAGAATCTTCGTTGTGTTCTGTGAAATCATCTCACAGAGTTACAGCTTTCCCCTCAAGGAGCCTTTCGCTAAGACAGTTCTTGTGGAATTGGCAAAGTGATATTTGGAAGCCCATAGAGGGCTATGGTGAAAAAGGAAATATCCTCAGATGAAATCTGGAAAGAAGCTTTCTGAGAAACTGCTTAGTGTTCTGTTAATTCACCTCACAGAGTTACATCTGTATTTCGTGGATCTCTTTGCTAGCCTTATTTCTGTGGAATCTGAGAACAGATATTTCGGATGCCTTTGAAGACTATAGGGCCAAAGGAAATATCCTCCGATAACAAAGAGAAAGAAGCTTTCTGAGAAACTTCGTTGTGTTCTGTGAAATCATCTCACCGAGTTACAGCTTTCCCCTCAAGGAGCCTTTAGCTAAGACAGTTCTTGTGGAATTTGCAAAGTGATATTTGGAAGCCCGTATAGGGCTATGGTGAAAAAGGAAATATCCACAGATGAAATCTGGAAAGAAGCTTTCTGAGAAACTGCTTAGTGTTCTGTTAATTCATCTCACAGAGTTACATCTGTATTTCGTGCATCTCTTTGCTAGCCTTATTTCTGTGGAAACTGAGAACAGATATTTCGGATCCCTTTGAAGACTATAGGGCCAAAGGAAATATCCTCCGATAACAAAGAGAAAGAAGCTTTCTGAGAAACTTCTTTGTGTTCTGTGAAATCATCTCACAGAGTTACAGCTTTCCCCTCAAGGAGTCTTTCGCTAAGACAGTTCTTGTGGAATTGGCAAAGTGATATCTGGAAGCCCATAGAGGGCTATGGTGAAAAAGGAAATATCCTCAGATGAAATCTGGAAAGAAGCTTTCTGAGAAACTGCTTAGTGTTCTGTTAATTCATCTAACAGAGTTACATCTGTATTTCATGGATCTCTTTGCTAGCCTTATTTCTGTGGAATCTGAGAACAGATATTTCGGATCCCTTTGAAGACTATAGGGCCACAGGAAATATCCACCGATAATAAAGAGAAAGAAGCTTTCTGAGAAACTTCGTTGTGTTCTGTGAAATCATCTCACAGAGTTACAGCTTTCCCCTCAAGGAGCCTTTCGCTAAGACAGTTCATGTGGAATTGGCAAAGTGATATTTGGAAGCCCAAAGAGGGCTATGGTGAAAAAGGAAATATCCTCAGATGAAATCTGGAAAGAAGCTTTCTGAGAAACTGCTTAGTGTTCCGTTAATTCAACTCAAAGAGTTACATCTGTATTTCGTGGATCTCTTTCCTAGCCTTATTTCTGTAGAATCTGAGAACAGATATTTCGGATCCCTTTGAAGACTATAGGGCCAAAGGAAATATCCTACGATAACAAAGAGAAAGAAGCTTTCTGAGAAACTTCGTTGTGTTCTGTGAAATCATCTCACAGAGTTACGGCTTTCCCCTCAAGGAGCCTTTCGCTAAGACAGTTCTTGTGGAATTGGCAAAGTGATATCTGGAAGCCCATAGAGGGCTATGGTGAAAAAGGAAATATCCTCAGATGAAATCTGGAAAGAAGCTTTCTGAGAAACTGCTTAGTGTTCTGTTAATTCATCTCACAGAGTTACATCTGTATTTCATGGATCTCTTTGCTAGCCTTATTTCTGTGGAATCTGAGAACAGATATTTCGGATCCCTTTGAAGACAATAGGGACACAGGAAATATCCACCGATAATAAAGAGAAAGAAGCTTTCTGAGAAACTTCGTTGTGTTCTGTGAAATCATCTCACAGAGCTACAGCTTTCCCCTCAAGGAGCCTTTCGCTAAGACAGTTCTTGTGGAATTGGCAAAGTGATATTTGGAAGCAAATAGAGGGCTATGGTGAAAAAGGAAATATCCTCAGATGAAATCTGGAAAGAAGCTTTCTGAGAAACTGCTTAGTGTTCTGTTAATTCACCTCACAGAGTTACATCTGTATTTCGTGGATCTCTTTGCTAGCCTTATTTCTGTGGAATCTGAGAACAGATATTTCGGATCCCTTTGAAGACTATAGGGCCACAGGAAATATCCACCGATAATAAAGAGAAAGAAGCTTTCTGAGAAACTTCGTTGTGTTCTGTGAAATCATTACACAGAGTTACAGCTTTCCCCTCAAGGAGCCTTTCGCTAAGACAGTTCTTGTGGAATTGGCAAAGTGATATTTGGAAGCCCATAGAGGGCTATGGTGAAAAAGGAAATATCCTCAGATGAAATCTGGAAAGAAGCTTTCTGAGAAACTGCTTAGTGTTCTGTTAATTCACCTCACAGAGTTACATCTGTATTTCGTGGATCTCTTTGCTAGCCTTATTTCTGTAGAATCTGAGAACAGATATTTCGGATCCCTTTGAAGACTATAGGGCCAAAGGAAATATCCTCCGATAACAAAGAGAAAGAAGCTTTCTGAGAAACTTCTTTATGTTCTGTGAAATCATCTCACAGAGTTACAGCTTTCCCCTCAAGGAGCCTTTCGCTAAGACAGTTCTTGTGGAATTGGCAAAGTGATATTTGGAAGCCCATAGAGGGCTATGGTGAAAAAGGAAATATCTTCAGATGAAATCTGGAAAGAAGCTTTCTGAGAAACTGCTTAGTGTTCTGTTAATTCACCTCACAGAGTTACATCTGTATTTCGTGGATCTCTTTGCTAGCCTTATTTCTGTGGAATCTGAGAACAGATATTTCGGATCCCTTTGAAGACTATAGGGCCAAAGGAAATATCCTCCGATAACAAAGAGAAAGAAGCTTTCTGCGAAACTTCGTAGTGTTCTGTGAAATCATCTCACCGAGTTACAGCTTTCCCCTCAAGGAGCCTTTAGCTAAGAGAGTTCTTGTGGAATTTGCAAAGTGATATTTGGAAGCCCGTATAGGGCTATGGTGAAAAAGGAAATATCCACAGATGAAATCTGGAAAGAAGCTTTCTGAGAAACTGCTTAGTGTTCTGTTAATTCATCTCACAGAGTTACATCTGTATTTCGTGCATCTCTTTGCTAGCCTTATTTCTGTGGAAACTGAGAACAGATATTTCGGATCCCTTTGAAGACTATAGGGCCAAAGGAAATATCCTCCGATAACAAAGAGAAAGAAGCTTTCTGAGAAACTTCTTTGTGTTCTGTGAAATCATCTCACAGAGTTACAGCTTTCCCCTCAAGGAGTCTTTCGCTAAGACAGTTCTTGTGGAATTGGCAAAGTGATATCTGGAAGCCCATAGAGGGCTATGGTGAAAAAGGAAATATCCTCAGATGAAATCTGGAAAGAAGCTTTCTGAGAAACTGCTTAGTGTTCTGTTAATTCATCTAACAGAGTTACATCTGTATTTCATGGATCTCTTTGCTAGCCTTATTTCTGTGGAATCTGAGAACAGATATTTCGGATCCCTTTGAAGACTATAGGGCCACAGGAAATATCCACCGATAATAAAGAGAAAGAAGCTTTCTGAGAAACTTCGTTGTGTTCTGTGAAATCATCTCACAGAGTTACAGCTTTCCCCTCAAGGAGCCTTTCGCTAAGACAGTTCATGTGGAATTGGCAAAGTGATATTTGGAAGCCCAAAGAGGGCTATGGTGAAAAAGGAAATATCCTCAGATGAAATCTGGAAAGAAGCTTTCTGAGAAACTGCTTAGTGTTCCGTTAATTCAACTCAAAGAGTTACATCTGTATTTCGTGGATCTCTTTCCTAGCCTTATTTCTGTAGAATCTGAGAACAGATGTTTCGGATCCCTTTGAAGACTATTGGGCCAAAGGAAATATCCTACGATAACAAAGAGAAAGAAGCTTTCTGAGAAACTTCGTTGTGTTCTGTGAAATCATCTCACAGAGTTACAGCTTTCCCCTCAAGGAGCCTTTCGCTAAGACAGTTCTTGTGGAATTGGCGAAGTGATATTTGGAAGCCCATAGAGGGCTATGGTGAAAAAGGAAATATCCTCAGATGAAATCTGGAAAGAAGCTTTCTGAGAAACTGCTTAGTGTTCTGTTAATTCATCTCACAGAGTTACATCTGTATTTCGTGGATCTCTTTGCTAGCCTTATTTCTGTGGAATCTGAGAACAGATATTTCGGATCCCTTTGAAGACTATAGGGCCACAGGAAATATCCTCCGATAACAAAGAGAAAGAAGCTTTCTGAGAAACTTCGTTGTGTTCTGTGAAATCATCTCACAGAGTTACGGCTTTCCCCTCAAGGAGCCTTTCGCTAAGACAGTTCTTGTGGAATTGGCAAAGTGATATCTGGAAGCCCATAGAGGGCTATGGTGAAAAAGGAAATATCCTCAGATGAAATCTGGAAAGAAGCTTTCTGAGAAACTGCTTAGTGTTCTGTTAATTCATCTCACAGAGTTACATCTGTATTTCATGGATCTCTTTGCTAGTCTTATTTCTGTGGAATCTGAGAACAGATATTTCGGATCCCTTTGAAGACAATAGGGACACAGGAAATATCCACCGATAATAAAGAGAAAGAAGCTTTCTGAGAAACTTCGTTGTGTTCTGTGAAATCATCTCACAGAGCTACAGCTTTCCCCTCAAGGAGCCTTTCGCTAAGACAGTTCTTGTGGAATTGGCAAAGTGATATTTGGAAGCAAATAGAGGGCTATGGTGAAAAAGGAAATATCCTCAGATGAAATCTGGAAAGAAGCTTTCTGAGAAACTGCTTAGTGTTCTGTTAATTCATCTCACAGGGTTACATCTGTATTTCGTGGATCTCTTTGCTAGCCTTATTTCTGTCGAATCTGAGAACGGATATTTCGGATCCCTTTGAAGACTATAGGGCCACAGGAAATATCCTCCGAAAACAAAGAGAAAGAAGCTTTCTGAGAAACTTCGTTGTGTTCTGTGAAATCATCTCACAGAGTTACAGCTTTCCCCTCAAGGAGCCTTTCGCTAAGACAGTTCATGTGGAATTGGCAAAGTGATATTTGGAAGCCCATAGAGGGCTATGGTGAAAAAGGAAATATCCTCAGATGAAATCTGGAAAGAAGCTTTCTGAGAAACTGCTTAGTGTTCTGTTAATTCAACTCACAGAGTTACATCTGTATTTCGTGGATCTCTTTGCTAGCCTTAATTCTGTAGAATCTGAGAACAGATATTTCGGATCCCTTTGAAGACTATAGGGCCAAAGGAAATATACTCCGATAACAAAGAGAAAGAAGCTTTCTGAGAAACTTCGTTGTGTTCTGTGAAATCATCTCACAGAGTTACAGCGTTCCCCTCAAGGAGCCTTTCGCTAAGTCAGTTCTTGTGGAATTGGCAAAGTGATATTTGGAAGCCCATAGAGGGCTATGGTGAAAAAGGAAATATCCTCAGATGAAATCTGGAAAGAAGCTTTCTGAGAAACTGCTTAGTGTTTTGTTAATTCATCTCACAGAGTTACATCGGTATTTAATGGATCTCTTTGCTAGCCTTATTTCTCTTGAATCTGAGAACAGATATTTCGGATCCCTTTGAAGACTATAGGGCCACAGGAAATATCCACCGATAACAAAGAGAAAGAAGCTTTGTGAGAAACTTCGTTGTGTTCTGTGAAATCATCTCACAGAGTTACAGCTTTCCCCTCAAGGAGCCTTTCCCTAAGACAGTTTATGTGGAATTGGCAAAGTGATATTTGGAAGCCCATAGAGGGCTATGGTGAAAAAGGAAATATCCTCAGATGAAATCTGGAAAGAAGCTTTCTGAGAAACTGCTTAGTGTTCTGTTAATTCACCTCACAGAGTTACATCTGTATTTCGTGGATCTCTTTGCTAGCCTTATTTCTGTGGAATCTGAGAACAGATATTTCGGATCCCTTTGAAGACTATAGGGCCACAGGAAATATCCACCGATAATAAAGAGAAAGAAGCTTTCTGAGAAACTTCGTTGTGTTCTGTGAAATCATTACACAGAGTTACAGCTTTCCCCTCAAGGAGCCTTTCGCTAAGACAGTTCTTGTGGAATTGGCAAAGTGATATTTGGAAGCCCATAGAGGGCTATGGTGAAAAAGGAAATATCCTCAGATGAAATCTGGAAAGAAGCTTTCTGAGAAACTGCTTAGTGTTCTGTTAATTCACCTCACAGAGTTACATCTGTATTTCGTGGATCTCTTTGCTAGCCTTATTTCTGTAGAATCTGAGAACAGATATTTCGGAACCCTTTGAAGACTGTAGGGCCAAAGGAAATATCCTCCGATAACAAAGAGAAAGAAGCTTTCTGAGAAAATTCTTTGTGTTCTGTGAAATCATCTCACAGAGTTACAGCTTTACCCTCAAGGAGCCTTTCGCTAAGACAGTTCATGTGGAATTGGCAAAGTGATATTTGGAAGCCCATAGAGGGCTATGGTGAAAAAGGAAATATCCTCAGATGAAATCTGGAAAGAAGCTTTCTGAGAAACTGCTTAGTGTTCTGTTAATTCATCTCACAGGGTTACATCTGTATTTCGTGGATCTCTTTGCTAGCCTTATTTCTGTTGAATCTGAGAACAGATATTTCGGATCCCTTTGAAGACTATAGGGCCACAGGAAATATCCACCGATAACAAATAGAAAGAAGCTTTCTGAGAAACTTCGTTGTGTTCTGTGAAATCATCTCACAGAGTTACAGATTTCCCCTCAAGGAGCCTTTCCATAAGACAGTTTATGTGGAATTGGCAAAGTGATATTTGGAAGCGCATAGAGGGCTATGGTGAAAAAGGAAATATCCTCAGATGAAATCTGGAAAGAAGTTTTCTGAGAAACTGCTTAGTGTTCTGTTAATTCATCTCACAGAGTTACATCTGTATTTCGTGGATCTCTTTGCTAGACTAATTTCTGTAGAATCTGAGAACAGATATTTCGGATCCCTTTGAAGACTATAGGGCCAAAGGAAATATCCTCCGATAACAAAGAGAAAGAAGCTTTCTGAGAAACTTCGTTGTGTTCTGTGAAATCATCTCACAGAGTTACAGCTTTAAACTCAAGAAGCCTTTCGCTAAGACAGTTCCTGTGGATTTGGCAAAGTGATATTTGGAAGCCCATAGAGGGCTATGGTGAAAAAGGAAATATCCTCAAATGAAATCTGGAAAGAAGCTTTCTGAGAAACTGCTTAGTGTTCTGTTAATTCATCTCACAGAGTTACATCTGTATTTCGTGGATCTCTTTGCTAGCCTTATTTCTGTGGAATCTGAGAACAGATATTTCGGATGCCTTTGAAGACTATAGGGCCAAAGGAAATATCCTCCGATAACAAAGAGAAAGAAGCTTTCTGAGAAACTTCGTTGTGTTCTGTGAAATCATCTCACAGAGTTACAGGTTTCCCCTCAAGGAGCCTTTCGCTAAGACAGTTCTTGTGGAATTGGCAAAGTGATATTTGGAAGCCCGTATAGGGCTATGGTGAAAAAGGAAATATCCTCAGATGAAATCTGGAAAGAAGCTTTCTGAGAAACTGCTTAGTGTTCTGTTAATTCATCTCACAGAGTTACATCTGTATTTCGTGCATCTCTTTGCTAGCCTTATTTCTGTGGAAACTGAGAACAGATATTTCGGATCCCTTTGAAGACTATAGGGCCAAAGGAAATATCCTCCGATAACAAAGAGAAAGAAGCTTTCTGAGAAACTTCTTTCTGTTCTGTGAAATCATCTCACAGAGTTACAGCTTTCCCCTCAAGGAGTCTTTCGCTAAGACAGTTCTTGTGGAATTGGCAAAGTGATATCTGGAAGCCCATACAGGGCTATGGTGAAAAAGGAAATATCCTCAGATGAAATCTGGAAAGAAGCTTTCTGAGAAACTGCTTAGTGTTCTGTTAATTCATCTCACAGAGTTACATCTGTATTTCATTGATCTCTTTGCTAGCCTTATTTCTGTTGAATCTGAGAACAGATATTTCGGATCCCTTTGAGACTATAGGGCCACAGGAAATATCCACCGATAATAAAGAGAAAGAAGCTTTCTGAGAAACTTCGTTGTGTTCTGTGAAATCATCTCACAGAGTTACAGCTTTCCCCTCAAGGAGCCTTTCGCTAAGACAGTTCATGTGGAATTGGCAAAGTGATATTTGGAAGCCCAAAGAGGGCTATGGTGAAAAAGGAAATATCCTCAGATGAAATCTGGAAAGAAGCTTTCTGAGAAACTGCTTAGTGTTCTGTTAATTCAACTCACAGAGTTACATCTGTATTTCGTGGATCTCTTTGCTAGCCTTATTTCTGTAGAATCTGAGAACAGATATTTCGGATCCCTTTGAAGACTATAGGGCCAAAGGAAATATCCTCCGATAACAAAGAGAAAGAAGCTTTCTGAGAAACTTCGTTGTGTTCTGTGAAATCATCTCACAGAGTTACAGCTTTCCCCTCAAGGAGCCTTTCGCTAAGACAGTTCTTGTGGTATTGGCGAAGTGATATTTGGAAGCCAGTAGAGGGCTATGGTGAAAAAGGAAATATCCTCAGATGAAATCTGGAAAGAAGCTTTCTGAGAAACTGTTTAGTGTTCTGTTAATTTATCTCACAGAGTTACATCTGTATTTCGTGGATCTCTTTGCTAGCCTTATTTCTGTGGAATCTGAGAACAGATATTTCGGATCCCTTTGAAGACTATAGGGCCAAAGGAAATATCCTCCGATAACAAAGAGAAAGAAGCTTTCTGAGAAACTTCGTTGTGTTCTGTGGAATCATCTCACAGAGTTACAGCTTTACCCTCAAGAAGCCTTTCGCTAAGACAGTTCTTGTGGATTTGGCAAAGTGATATTTGGAAGCCCATAGAGGGCTATGGTGAAAAAGGAAATATCCTCAAATGAAATCTGGGAAGAAGCTTTCTGAGAAACTGCTTAGTGTTCTGTTAATTCATCTCAGCGAGTTACATCGGTATTTTGTGGATCTCTTTGCTAGCCTTATTTCTGTGGAATCTGAGAACAGATATTTCGGATCCATTTGAAGACTATAGGGCCAAAGGAAATATCCTCCGATAACAAAGAGAAAGAAGCTTTCTGAGAAACTTCGTTGTGTTCTGTGAAATCATCTCACAGAGTTACAGCTTTCCCCTCACGGAGCCTTTCGCTAAGACAGTTCTTTTGGAATTGGCAAAGTGATATTTGGAAGACCTTAGAGGGCTATGGTGAAAAAGGAAATATCCTCAGATGAAATCTGGAAAGAAGCTTTCTGAGAAACTGCTTAGTGTTCTGTTAATTCATCTCACAGAGTAACATCTGTATTTCGTGGATCTCTTTGCTAGCCTTATTTCTGTGGAATCTGAGAACAGATATTTCGGATCCCTTTGAAGACTGTAGGGCCAAAGGAAATATCCTCTGAAAACAAAGAGAAAGAAGCTTTCTGAGAAACTTCTTTGTGTTCTGTAAAATCATCTCACAGAATTACCGCTTTCCCCTCAAGGAGCCTTTCGCTAAGACAGTTCTTGTGGAATTGGCAAAGTGATATTTGGAAGCCCATAGAGGGCTATGGTGAAAAAGGAAATATCCTCAGATGAAATCTGGAAAGAAGCTTTCTGAGAAACTGCTTAGTGTTCTGTTAATTCATCTCACAGAGTTACATCTGTATTTCATGGATGTCTTCGCTAGCCTTATTTCTGTTGAATCTGAGAACAGATATTTCGGATCCCTTTGAAGACTATATGGCCACAGGAAATATCCATCGATAACAAAGAGAAAGAAGCTTTCTGAGAAACTTCGTTGTGTTCTGTGAAATCATCTCACAGAGTTACAGCTTTCCCCTCAAGGAGCCTTTCGCTAAGACAGTTCTTGTGGAATTGGCAAAGTGATATCTGGAAGCCCATAGAGGGCTATGGTGAAAAAGGAAATATCCTCAGATGAAATCTGGAAAGAAGCTTTCTGAGAAACTGCTTAGTGTTCTGTTAATTCATCTCACAGAGTTACATCTGTATTTCATGGATCTCTTTGCTAGCCTTATTTCTGTGGAATCTGAGAACAGATATTTCGGATCCCTTTGAAGAAAATAGGGCCACAGGAAATATCCACCGATAATAAAGAGAAAGAAGCTTTCTGAGAAACTTCGTTGTGTTCTGTGAAATCATCTCACAGAGTTACAGCTTTCCCCTCAAGGAGCCTTTCGCTAAGACAGTTCTTGTGGAATTGGCAAAGTGATATTTGGAAGCCCATAGAGGGCTATGGTGAAAAAGGAAATATCGTCAGATGAAATCTGGAAAGAAGCTTTCTGAGAAACTGCTTAGTGTTCTGTTAATTCATCTCACAGGGTTACATCTGTATTTCGTGGATCTCTTTGCTAGCCTTATTTCTGTTGAATCTGAGAACAGATATTTCGGATCCCTTTGAACACTATAGGGCCAAAGGAAATATCCTCCGATAACAAAGAGAAATAAGCTTTCTGAGAAACTTCGTTGTGTTCTGTGAAATCATCTCACAGAGTTACAGCTTTACCCTCAAGAAGCCTTTCGCTAAGACAGTTCCTGTGAATTTGGCAAAGTGATATTTGGAAGCCCATAGAGGGCTATGGTGAAAAAGGAAATATCCTCAAATGAAATCTGGAAAGAAGCTTTCTGAGAAACTGCTTAGTGTTCTGTTAATTCATCTAACAGAGTTACATCTGTATTTCGTGGAATTCTTTGCTAGCCTTATTTCTGTAGAATCTGAGAACAGATATTTCGGATGCCTTTGAAGACTATAGGGCCAAAGGAAATATCCTCCGATAACAAAGAGAAAGAAGCTTTCTGAGAAACTTCGTTGTGTTCTGTGAAATCATCTCACAGAGTTACAGCTTTCCCCTCAAGGAGCCTTTCGCTAAGACAGTTCTTGTGGAATTGGCAAAGTGATATTTGGAAGCCCGTATAGGGCTATGGTGAAAAAGGAAATATCCTCAGATGAAATCTGGAAAGAAGCTTTCTGAGAAACTGCTTAGTGTTCTGTTAATTCATCTCACAGAGTTACATCTGTATTTCGTGCATCTCTTTGCTAGCCTTATTTCTGTGGAAACTGAGAACAGATATTTCAGATCCCTTTGAAGACTATAGGGCCAAAGGAAATATCCTCCGATAACAAAGAGAAAGAAGCTTTCTGAGAAACTTCTTTGTGTTCTGTGAAATCATCTCACAGAGTTACAGCTTTCCCCTCAAGGAGTCTTTCGCTAAGACAGTTTTGTGGAATTGGCAAAGTGATATCTGGAAGCCCATAGAGGGCTATGGTGAAAAAGGAAATACCCTCAGATGAAATCTGGAAAGAAGCTTTCTGAGAAACTGCTTAGTGTTCTGTTAATTCAACTCACAGAGTTACATCTGTATTTCGTGGATCTCTTTGCTAGCCTTATTTCTGTAGAATCTGAGAACAGATATTTCGGATCCCTTTGAAGACTATAGGGCCAAAGGAAATATCCTCCGATAACAAAGAGAAAGAAGCTTTCTGAGTAACTTCGTTGTGTTCTGTGAAATCATCTCACAGAGTTACAGCTTTCCCCTCAAGGAGCCTTTCGCTAAGACAGTTCTTGTGGAATTGGCGAAGAGAAATTTGGAAGCCCATAGAGGGCTATGGTGAAAAAGGAAATATCCTCAGATGAAATCTGGAAAGAAGCTTTCTGAGAAACTGCTTAGTGTTCTGTTAATTTATCTCACAGAGTTACATCTGTATTTCGTGGATCTCTTTGCTAGCCTTATTTCTGTGGAATCTGAGAACAGATATTTCGGATCCCTTTGAAGACTATTGGGTCAAAGGAAATATCCTCCGATAAGAAAGAGAAAGAAGCTTTCTGAGAAACTTCGTTGTGTTCTGTGAAATCATCTCACAGAGTTACAGCTTTACCCTCAAGAAGCCTTTCGCTAAGACAGTTCTTGTGGATTTGGCAAAGTGATATTTGGAAGCCCATAGAGGGCTATGGTGAAAAAGGAAATATCCTCAAATGAAATCTGGAAAGAAGCTTTCTGAGAAACTGCTTAGTGTTCTGTTAATTCATCTCAGAGAGTTACATCTGTATTTTGTGGATCTCTTTGCTAGCCTTATTTCTGTGGAATCTGAGAACAGATATTTCGGATCCATTTGAAGACTATAGGGCCAAAGGAAATACCTCCGATAACAAAGAGAAAGAAGCTTTCTGAGAAACTTCGTTGTGTTCTGTGAAATCATCTCACAGAGTTACAGCTTTCCCCTCACGGAGCCTTTCGCTAAGACAGTTCTTTTGGAATTGGCAAAGTGATATTTGGAAGACCATAGAGGGCTATGGTGAAAAAGGAAATATCCTCAGATGAAATCTGGAAAGAAGCTTTCTGAGAAACTGCTTAGTGTTCTGTTAATTCAACTCACAGAGTAACATCTGTATTTCGTGGATCTCTTTTCTAGCCTTATTTCTGTGGAATCTGAGAACAGATATTTCGGATCCCTTTGAAGACTGTAGGGCCAAAGGAAATATCCTCTGAAAACAAAGGGAAAGAAGCTTTCTGAGAAACTTCTTTGTGTTCTGTGAAATCATCTCACAGAGTTGCAGCTTTCCCCTCAAGGAGCCTTTCGCTAAGACAGTTCTTGTGGAATTGGCAAAGTGATATTTGGAAGCCCATAGAGGGCTATGGTGAAAAAGGAAATATCCTCAGATGAAACCTGGAAAGAAGCTTTCTGAGAAACTGCTTAGTGTTCTGTTAATTCATCTCACAGAGTTACATCTGTATTTCATGGATGTCTTTGCTAGCCTTATTTCTGTAGAATCTGAGAACAGATATTTCGGATCCCTTTGAAGACTATTGGGCCACAGGAAATATCCACCGATAACAAAGAGAAAGAAGCTTTCTGAGAAACTTCGTTGTGTTCTGTGAAATCATCTCACAGAGATACAGCTTTCCCCTCAAGGAGCCTTTCGCTAAGACAGTTCTTGTGGAATTGGCAAAGTGATATCTGGAAGCCCATAGAGGGCTATGGTGAAAAAGGAAATATCCTCAGATGAAATCTGGAAAGAAGCTTTCTGAGAAACTGCTTAGTGTTCTGTTAATTCGTCTCACAGAGTTACATCTGTATTTCATGGATCTCTTTGCTAGCCTTATTTCTGTGGAATCTGAGAACAGATATTTCGGATCCCTTTGAAGACAATAGGGCCACAGGAAATATCCACCGATAATAAAGAGAAAGAAGCTTTCTGAGAAACTTCGTTGTGTTCCGTGAAATCATCTCACAGAGTTACAGCTTTCCCCTCAAGGAGCCTTTCGCTAAGACAGTTCTTGTGGAATTGGCAAAGTGATATTTGGAAGCCCATAGAGGGCTATGGTGAAAAAGGAAATATCGTCAGATGAAATCTGGAAAGAAGCTTTCTGAGAAACTGCTTAGTGTTCTGTTAATTCACCTCACAGAGTTACATCTGTATTTCGTGGATCTCTTTGCTAGCCTTATTTCTGTAGAATCTAAGAACAGATATTTCGGATCCCTTTGATGACTATAGGGCCAAAGGAAATATCCTCCGATAACAAAGAGAAAGAAGGTTTCTGAGAAACTTCTTTGCGTTCTGTGAAATCATCTCACAGAGTTACAGCTTTCCCCTCAAGGAGCCTTTCGCTAAGACAGTTCATGTGGAATTGGCAAAGTGATATTTGGAAGCCCATAGAGGGCTATGGTGAAAAAGGAAATATCCTCAGATGAAATCTGGAAAGAAGCTTTCTGAGAAACTGCTTAGTGTTCTGTTAATTCATCTAACAGGGTTACATCTGTATTTCGTGGATCTCTTTGCTAGCCTTATTTCTGTTGAATCTGAGAACAGATATTTCGGATCCCTTTGAACACTATAGGGCCAAAGGAAATATCCTCCGATAACAAAGAGAAAGAAGCTTTCTGAGAAACTTCGTTGTGTTCTGTGAAATCATCTCACAGAGTTACAGCTTTCCCCTCAAGGAGCCTTTCGCTAAGACAGTTCATGTGGAATTGGCAAAGTGATATTTGGAAGCCCATAGAGGGCTATGGTGAAAAAGGAAATATCCTCAGATGAAATCTGGAAAGAAGCTTTCTGAGAAACTGCTTAGTGTTCTGTTAATTCAACTCACAGAGTTACATCTGTATTTCGTGGATCTCTTTGCTAGCCTTATTTCTGTAGAATCTGAGAACGGATATTTCGGATCCCTTTGAAGACTATAGGGCCAAAGGAAATATCCTCCGATAACAAAGAGAAAGAAGCTTTCTGAGAAACTTCGTTGTGTTCTGTGAAATCATCTCACAGAGTTACAGGTTTCCCCTCAAGGAGCCTTTCGCTAAGACAGTTCTTGTGGAATTGGCAAAGTGATATGTGGAAGCCCATAGACGGCTATGGTGAAAAAGGAAATATCCTCAGATGAAATCTGGAAAGAAGCTTTCTGAGAAACTGCTTAGTGTTCTGTTAATTCATCTCACAGAGTTACATCTGTATTTCGCGGATCTCCTTGCTAGCCTTATTTCTGTGGAATCTGAGAACAGATATTTCGGATCCCTTTGAAGACTATAGGGCCACAGGAAATATCCTCCGATAATAAAGAGAAAGAAGCTTTCTGAGAAACTTCGTTGTGTTCTGTGAAATCATTACACAGAGTTACAGCTTTCCCCTCAAGGAGCCTTTCGCTAAGACAGTTCTTGTGGAATTGGCAAAGTGATATCTGGAAGCCCATAGAGGGCTATGGTGAAAAAGGAAATATCCTCAGATGAAATCTGGAAAGAAGCTTTCTGAGAAACTGCTTAGTGTTCTGTTAATTCACCTCACAGAGTTACATCTGTATTTCGTGGATCTCTTTGCTAGCCTTATTTCTGTAGAATCTGAGAACAGATATTTCGGATCCCTTTGAAGACTATAGGGTCAAAGGAAATATCCTCCGATAACAAAGAGAAAGAAGCTTTCTGAGAAACTTCTTTATATTCTGTGAAATCATCTCACAGAGTTACAGCTTTCCCCTCAAGGAGCCTTTCGCTAAGACAGTTCATGTGGAATTGGCAAAGTGATATTTGGAAGCCCATAGAGGGCTATGGTGAAAAAGGAAATATCCTCAGAGGAAATCTGGAAAGAAGCTTTCTGAGAAACTGCTTAGTGTTCTGTTAATTCAACTCACAGAGTTACATCTGTATTTCGTGGATCTCTTTGCTAGCCTTATTTCTGTAGAATCTGAGAACAGATATTTCGGATCCCTTTGAAGACTATAGGGCCAAAGGAAATATCCTCCGATAACAAAGAGAAAGAAGCTTTCTGAGAAACTTCGTTGTGTTCTGTGAAATCATCTCACAGAGTTACAGCTTTCCCCTCAAGGAGCCTTTCGATAAGACAGTTTATGTGGAATTGGAAAAGTGATATCTGGAAGCCCGTAGAGGGCTATGGTGAAAAAGGAAATATCCTCAGAGGAAATCTGGAAAGAAGCTTTCTGAGAAACTGCTTAGTGTTCTGTTAATTCATCTCACAGAGTTACATCTGTATTTCATGGATCTCTTTGCTAGCCTTATTTTTGTGGAATCTGAGAACAGATATTTCGGATCCCTTTGAAGACTATAGGGCCACAGGAAATATCCACCGATAATAAAGAGAAAGAAGCTTTCTGAGAAACTTCGTTGTGTTCTGTGAAATCATTACACAGAGTTACAGCTTTCCCCTCAAGGAGCCTTTCGCTAAGACAGTTCTTGTGGAATTGGCAAAGTGATATCTGGAAGCCCATAGAGGGCTATGGTGAAAAAGGAAATATCCTCAGATGAAATCTGGAAAGAAGCTTTCTGAGAAACTGCTTAGTGTTCTGTTAATTCACCTCACAGAGTTACATCTGTATTTCGTGGATCTCTTTGCTAGCCTTATTTCTGTAGAATCTGAGAACAGATATTTCGGATCCCTTTGAAGACTATAGGGTCAAAGGAAATATCCTCCGATAACAAAGAGAAAGAAGCTTTCTGAGAAACTTCTTTATGTTCTGTGAAATCATCTCACAGAGTTACAGCTTTCCCCTCAAGGAGCCTTTCGCTAAGACAGTTCATGTGGAATTGGCAAAGTGATATTTGGAAGCCCATAGAGGGCTATGGTGAAAAAGGAAATATCCTCAGATGAAATCGGGAAAGAAGCTTTCTGAGAAACTGCTTAGTGTTCTGTTAATCCATCTCACAGGGTTACATCTGTATTTCGTGGATCTCTTTGCTAGCCTTATTTCTGTTGAATCTGAGAACAGATATTTCGGATCCCTTTCAACACTATAGGGCCAAAGGAAATATCCTCCGAAAACAAAGAGAATGAAGCTCTCTGAGAAACTTCGTTGTGTTCTGTGAAATCATCTCACAGAGTTACAGCTTTCCCCTCAAGGAGCCTTTCGCTAAGACAGTTCATGTGGAATTGGCAAAGTGATATTTGGAAGCCCATAGAGGGCTATGGTGAAAAAGGAAATATCCTCAGATGAAATCTGGAAAGAAGCTTTCTGAGAAACTGCTTAGTGTTCTGTTAATTCAACTCACAGAGTTACATCTGTATTTCGTGGATCTCTTTACTAGCCTTATTTCTGTAGAATCTGAGAACAGATATTTCGGATCCCTTTGAAGACTATAGGGCCAAAGGAAATATCCTCCGATAACAAAGAGAAAGAAGCTTTCTGAGAAACTTCGTTGTGTTCTGTGAAATCATCTCACAGAGTTACAGGTTTCCCCTCAAGGAGCCTTTCGCTAAGACAGTTCTTGTGGAATTGGCAAAGTGATATTTGGAAGCCCATAGAGGGCTATGGTGAAAAAGGAAATATCCTCAGATGAAATCTGGAAAGAAGCTTTCTGAGAAACTGCTTAGTGTTCTGTTAATTCACCTCACAGAGTTACATCTGTATTTCGTTCATCTCTTTGCTAGCCTAATTTCTGTAGAATCTGAGAACAGATATTTCGGATCCCTTTGAAGACTATAGGGCCAAAGGAAATATCCTCCGATAACAAAGAGAAAGAAGCTTTCTGAGAAACTTCGTTGTGTTCTGTGAAATCATCTCACAGAGTTACAGCTTTACCCTCAAGAAGCCTTTCGCTAAGACAGTTCTTGTGGGTTTGGCAAAGTGATATTTGGAAGCCCATAGAGGGCTATGGTGAAAAAGGAAATATCCTCAAATGAAATCTGGAAAGAAGCTTTCTGAGAAACTGCTTAGTGTTCTGTTAATTCATCTCACAGAGTTACATCTGTATTTCGTGGATCTCTTTGCTAGCCTTATTTCTGTGGAATCTGAGAACAGATATTTCGGATGCCTTTGAAGACTATAGGGCCAAAGGAAATATCCTCCGATAACAAAGAGAAAGAAGCTTTCTGAGAAACTTCGTTGTGTTCTGTGAAATCATCTCACAGAGTTACAGCTTTCCCCTCAAGGAGCCTTTAGCTAAGACAGTTCTTGTGGAATTGGCAAAGTGATATTTGGAAGCCCGTATAGGGCTATGGTGAAAAAGGAAATATCCTCAGATGAAATCTGGAAAGAATCTTTGTGAGAAACTGCTTAGTGTTCTGTTAATTAATCTCACAGAGTTACATCTGTATTTCGTGCATCTCTTTGCTAGCCTTAATTCTGTGGAAACTGAGAACAGATATTTCGGATCCCTTTGAAGACTATAGGGCCAAAGGAAATATCCTCCGATAACAAAGAGAAAGAAGCTTTCTGAGAAACTTCTTTGTGTTCTGTGAAATCATCTCACAGAGTTACAGCTTTCCCTTCAAGGAGTCTTTCGCTAAGACAGTTCTTGTGGAATTGGTAAAGTGATATCTGGAAGCCCATATAGGGCTATGGTGAAAAAGGAAATATCCTCAGATGAAATCTGGAAAGAAGCTTTCTGAGAAACTGCTTAGTGTTCTGTTAATTCATCTCACAGAGTTACATCTGTATTTCATGGATCTCTTTGCTAGCCTTATTTCTGTTGAATCTGAGAACAGATATTTCGGATCCCTTTGAAGACTATAGGGCCACAGGAAATATCCACCGATAATAAAGAGAAAGAAGCTTTCTGAGAAACTTCGTTGTGTTCTGTGAAATCATCTCACAGAGTTACAGCTTTCCCCTCAAGGAGCCTTTCGCTAAGACAGTTCATGTGGAATTGGCAAAGTGATATTTGGATGCCCAAAGAGGGCTATGGTGAAAAACGAAATATCCTCAGATGAAATCTGGAAAGAAGCTTTCGGAGAAACTGCTTAGTGTTCTGTTAATTCAACTCACAGAGTTACATCTGTATTTCGTGGATCTCTTTGCTAGCCTTATTTCTGTAGAATCTGAGAACAGATATTTCGGATCCCTTTGAAGACTATAGGGCCAAAGGAAATATCCTCCGATAACAAAGAGAAAGAAGCTTTCTGAGAAACTTCGTTGTGTTCTGTGAAATCATCTCTCAGAGTTACAGCTTTCCCCTCAAGGAGCCTTTCGCTAAGACAGTTCTTGTGGAATGGGCGAGCTGATATTTGGAAGCCCATAGAGGGCTATGGTGAAAAAGGAAATATCCTCAGATGAAATCTGGAAAGAAGCTTTCTGAGAAACTGCTTAGTGTTCTGTTAATTTATCTCACAGAGTTACATCTGTATTTCGTGGATCTCTTTGCTAGCCTTATTTCTGTGGAATCTGAGAACAGATATTTCGGATCCCTTTGAAGACTATAGGGCCAAAGGAAATAACCTCCGATAACAAAGAGAAAGAAGCTTTCTGAGAAACTTCGTTGTGTTCTGTGAAATCATCTCACAGAGTTACAGCTTTACCCTCAAGAAGCCTTTCGCTAAGACAGTTCTTGTGGTTTTGGCAAAGTGATATTTTGAAGCCCATAGAGGGCTATGGTGAAAAAGGAAATATCCTCAGATGAAATCTGGAAAGAAGCTTTCTGAGAAACTGCTTAGTGTTCTGTTAATTCATCTCACATAGTTACATCTGTATTTCGTGGATCTCTTTGCTAGCCTTATTTCTGTGGAATCTGAGAACAGATATTTCGCATCCCTTTGAAGACTATAGGGCCAAAGGAAATATCCTCCGATAACAACGAGAAATAAGCTTTCTGAGAAACTTCCTTGTGTTCTGTGAAATCATCTCACAGAGTTACAGCTTTCCCCTCAAGGAGCCTTTCGCTAAGACAGTTCTTGTGGAATTGGCAAAGTGATATTTGGAAGCCCGTAGAGGGCTATGGTGAAAAAGGAAATATCCTCAGAGGAAATCTGGAAAGAAGCTTTCTGAGAAACTGCTTAGTGTTTTGTTAATTCATCTCACAGAGTTACATCTGTATTTCGTGGATCTCTTTGCTAGCCTTATTTCTGTGGAAACTGAGAACAGATATTTCGTATCCCTTTGAAGACTATAGGGCCACAGGAAATATCCACCGATAACAAAGAGAAAGAAACTTTCTGAGAAACTTCGTTGTGTTCTGTGAAATCATCTCACAGAGTTACAGCTTTCCCCTCAAGGAGCCTTTCGCTAAGACAGTTCTTGTGGAATGGGGGAAGTGATATTTCGAAGCCCATAGAGGGCTATGGTGAAAAAGGAAATATCCTCAGATGAAATCTGGAAAGAAGCTTTCTGAGAAACTGCTTAGTGTTCTGTTAATTTATCTCACAGATTTACATCTGTATTTCGTGGTTCTCTTTGCTAGCCTAATTTCTGTGGAATCTGAGAACAGATATTTCGGATCCCTTTGAAGACTATAGGGCCAAAGGAAATATCCTGCGATAACAAAGAGAAAGAAGCTTTCTGAGAAACTTGGTTGTGTTCTGTGAAATCATCTCACAGAGTTACAGCTTTACCCTCAAGAAGCCTTTCGCTAAGACAGTTCTTGTGGATTTGGCATAGTGATATTTGGAAGCCCATAGAGGGCTATGGTGAAAAAGGAAATATCCTCAAATGAAATCTGGAAAGAAGCTTTCTGAGAAACTGCTTAGTGTTCTGTTAATTCATCTCACAGAGTTACATCTGTATTTCGTGGATCTCTTTGCTAGCCTTATTTCTGTGGAATCTGAGAACAGATTTTTCGGATCCCTTTGAAGACTATAGGGCCAAAGGAAATATCCTCCGATAACAAAGAGAAAGAAGCTTTCTGAGAAACTTCGTTGTGTTCTGTGAAATCATCTCACAGAGTTACACCTTTCCCCTCACGGAGCCTTTCGCTAAAACAGTTCTTTTGGAATTGGCAAAGTGATATTTGGAAGACCTTAGAGGGCTATGGTGAAAAAGGAAATATCCTCAGATAAAATCTGGAAAGAAGCTTTCTGAGAAACTGCTTAGTGTTCTGTTAATTCAACTCACAGAGGTTACATCTGTATTTCGTGGATCTCTTTGCTAGCCTAATTTCTGTAGAATCTGAGAACAGATATTTCGGATCCCTTTGAAGACTATAGGGCCAAAGGAAATATCCTCCGATAACAAAGAGAAAGAAGCTTTCTGAGAAACTTCGTTGTGTTCTGTGAAATCATCTCACAGAGTTACAGCTTTACCCTCAAGAAGCCTTTCGCTAAGACAGTTCTTGTGGAATTGGCAAAGTGATATTTGGAAGCCCATAGAGGGCTATGGTGAAAAAGGAAATATCCTCAAATGAAATCTGGAAAGAAGCTTTCTGAGAAACTGCTTAGTGTTCTGTTAATTCATCTCACAGAGTTACATCTGTATTTCGTGGATCTCTTTGCTAGCCTTATTTCTGTGGAATCTGAGAACAGATATTTCGGATGCCTTTGAAGACTATAGGGCCAAAGGAAATATCCTCCGATAACAAAGAGAAAGAAGCTTTCTGAGAAACTTCGTTGTGTTCTGTGAAATCATCTCACAGAGTTACAGCTTTCCCCTCAAGGAGCCTTTAGCTAAGACAGTTCTTGTGGAATTGGCAAAGTGATATTTGGAAGCCCGTATAGGGCTATGGTGAAAAAGGAAATATCCTCAGATGAAATCTGGAAAGAATCTTTGTGAGAAACTGCTTAGTGTTCTGTTAATTCATCTCACAGAGTTACATCTGTATTTCGTGGATCTCTTTGCTAGCCTTATTTCTGGGGAATCTGAGAACAGATGTTTCGGATCCATTTGAAGACACAAGGGCCAAAGGAAATATCCTCCGATAACAAAGAGAAAGAAGCTTTCTGAGAAACTTCTTTGTGTTCTGTGAAATCATCTCACAGAGTTACAGCTTTCCCCTCAAGGAGCCTTTCGCTAAGACAGTTCTTGTGGAGTTGGCAAGGTGATATTTTGAAGCCCATAGAGGGCTATGGTGAAAAAGGAAATATCCTCAGATGAAATCTGGAAAGAAGCTTTCTGAGAAACTGCTTAGTGTTCTGTTAATTCATCTCAAATAGTTACATCTGTATTTCGTGGATCTCTTTGCTAGCCTTATTTCTGTGGAATCTGAGAACAGATATTTCGCATCCCTTTGAAGACTATAGGGCCATAGAAATATCCTCCGATAACAACGAGAAATAAGCTTTCTGAGAAACTTCCTTGTGTTCTGTGAAATCATCACACAGAGTTACAGCTTTCCCTTCAAGGAGCCTTTCGCTAAGACAGTTCTTGTGGAATTGGCAAAGTGATATTTGGAAGCCCGTAGAGGGCTATGGTGAAAAAGGAAATATCCTCAGAGGAAATCTGGAAAGAAGCTTTCTGAGAAACTGCTTAGTGTTCTGTTAATTCATCTCACAGAGTTACATCTGTATTTCGTGGATCTCTTTGCTAGCCTTATTTCTGGGGAAACTGAGAACAGATATTTCGTATCCCTTTGAAGACTATAGGGCCACAGGAAATATCCACCGATAACAAAGAGAAAGAAGCTTTCTGAGAAACTTCGTTGTGTTCTGTGAAATCATCTCACAGAGTTACAGCTTTCCCCTCAAGGAGCCTTTCGCTAAGACAGTTCTTGTGGAATGGGGGAAGTGATATTTGGAAGCCCATAGAGGGCTATGGTGAAAAAGGAAATATCCTCAGATGAAATCTGGAAAGAAGATTTCTGAGAAACTGCTTAGTGTTCTGTTAATTCAACTCACAGAGTTACATCTGTATTTCGTGGATCTCTTTGCTAGCCTTATTTCTGTGGAATCTGAGAACAGATATTTCGGATCCCTTTGAAGACTATAGGGCCAAAGGAAATATCCTCCGATAACAAAGAGAAAGAAGCTTTCTGAGAAACTTGGTTGTGTTCTGTGAAATCATCTCACAGAGTTACAGCTTTACCCTCAAGAAGCCTTTCGCTAAAACAGTTCTTGTGGATTTGGCATAGTGATATTTGGAAGCCCATAGAGGGCTATGGTGAAAAAGGAAATATCCTCAAATGAAATCTGGAAAGAAGCTTTCTGAGAAACTGCTTTGTGTTCTGTTAATTCATCTCACAGAGTTACATCTGTATTTCGTGGATCTCTTTGCTAGCCTTATTTCTGTGGAATCTGAGAACAGATTTTTCGGATCCCTTTGAAGACTATAGGGCCAAAGGAAATATCCTCCCATAACAAAGAGAAAGAAGCTTTCTGAGAAACTTCGTTGTGTTCTGTGAAATCATCTCACAGAGTTACAGCTTTCCCCTCACGGAGCCTTTCGCTAAAACAGTTCTTTTGGAATTGGCAAAGTGATATTTGGAAGACCTTAGAGGGCTATGGTGAAAAAGGAAATATCCTCAGATGAAATCTGGAAAGAAGCTTTCTGAGAAACTGCTTAGTGTTCTGTTAATTCAACTCACAGAATTACATCTGTATTTCGTGGATCTCTTTGCTAGTCTTATTTCTGTGGAATCTGAGAACAGATATTTCGGATCCCTTTGAAGACTGTAGGTCCAAAGGAAATATCCTCTGAAAACAAAGAGAATGAAGCTTTCTGAGAAACTTCTTTGTGTTCTGTGAAATCATCTCACAGAGTTACAGCTTTCCCCTCAAGGAGCCTTTCGCTAATACAGTTCTTGTGGAATTGGCAAAGTGATATTTGGAAGCCCATAGAGGGCTATGGTGAAAAAGGAAATATCCTCAGATGAAATCTGGAAAGAAGCTTTCTGAGAAACTGCTTAGTGTTCTGTTAATTCATCTCACAGAGTTACATCTGTATTTCGTGGATCTCTTTGCTAGCCTTATTTCTGTGGAATCTGAGAACAGATATTTCGCAACCCTTTGAAGACTATAGGGCCAAAGGAAATATCCTCCGATAACAACGAGAAAGAAGCTTTCTGAGAAACTTCGTTGTGTTCTGAGAAATCATCTCACAGAGTTAGAGCTTTCCCCTCAAGGAGCCTTTCGCTAAGACAGTTCTTGTGGAATTCGCAAAGTGATATTTGGAAGCCCGTAGAGGGCTATGGTGAAATAGGAAATATCCTCAGAGGAAATCTGGAAAGAAGCTTTCTGAGAAACTGCTTAGTGTTCTGTTAATTCATCTCACAGAGTTACATCTGTATTTCGTGGATCTCTTTGCTAGCCTTATTTCTGTGGAAACTGAGAACAGATATTTCGGATCCCTTTGAAGACTATAGGGCCAAAGGAAATATCCTCCGATAACAACGAGAAAGAAGCTTTCTGAGAAACTTCGTTGTGTTCTGTGAAATCGTCTCACAGAGTTACAGCTTTACCCTCAAGAAGCCTTTCGCTAAGACAGTTCTTGTGGATTTGGCAAAGTGATATTTGGAAGCCCATAGAGCGCTATGGTGAAAAAGGAAATATCCTCAAATGAAATCTGGAAAGAAGCTTTTTGAGAAACTGCTTAGTGTTCTGTTAATTCATCTCACAGAGTTACATCTGTATTTCGTGGATCTCTTTGCTAGCCTTATTTCTGTGGAATCTGAGAACAGATATTTCGGAGCCCTTTGAAGACTATAGGGCCAAAGGAAATATCCTCCGATAACAAAGAGAAAGAAGCTTTCTGAGAAACTTCTTTGTGTTCTGTGAAATCATCTCACAGAGTTACAGCTTTCCCCTCAAGGAGTCTTTCGCTAAGACAGTTCTTGTGGAATTGGCAAAGTGATATCTGGAAGCCCATAGAGGGCTATGGTGAAAAAGGAAATATCCTCAGATGAAATCTGGAAAGAAGCTTTCTGAGAAACTGCTTAGTGTTCTGTTAATTCAACTCACAGAGTTACATCTGTATTTCGTGGATCTCTTTGCCAGCCTAATTTCTGTAGAATCTGAGAACAGATATTTCGGATGCCTTTGAAGACTATAGGGCCAAAGGAAATATCCTCCGATAACAAAGAGAAAGAAGCTTTCTGAGAAACTTCGTTGTGTTCTGTGAAATCATCTCACAGAGTTACAGCTTTCCCCTCAAGGAGCCTTTAGCTAAGACAGTTCTTGTGGAATTGGCAAAGTGATATTTGGAAGCCCGTATAGGGCTATGGTGAAAAAGGAAATATCCTCAGATGAAATCTGGAAAGAATCTTTGTGAGAAACTGCTTAGTGTTCTGTTAATTAATCTCACAGAGTTACATCTGTATTTCGTGCATCTCTTTGCTAGCCTTAATTCTGTGGAAACTGAGAACAGATATTTCGGATCCCTTTGAAGACTTTAGGGCCAAAGGAAATATCCTCCGATAACAAAGAGAAAGAAGCTTTCTGAGAAACTTCTTTGTGTTCTGTGAAATCATCTCACAGAGTTACAGCTTTCCCTTCAAGGAGTCTTTCGCTAAGACAGTTCTTGTGGAATTGGCAAAGTGATATCTGGAAGCCCATATAGGGCTATGGTGAAAAAGGAAATATCCTCAGATGAAATCTGGAAAGAAGCTTTCTGAGAAACTGCTTAGTGTTCTGTTAATTCATCTCACAGAGTTACATCTGTATTTCATGGATCTCTTTGCTAGCCTTATTTCTGTTGAATCTGAGAACAGATATTTCGGATCCCTTTGAAGACTATAGGGCCACAGGAAATATCCACCGATAATAAAGAGAAAGAAGCTTTCTGAGAAACTTCGTTGTGTTCTGTGAAATCATCTCACAGAGTTACAGCTTTCCCCTCAAGGAGCCTTTCGCTAAGACAGTTCATGTGGAATTGGCAAAGTGATATTTGGATGCCCAAAGAGGGCTATGGTGAAAAACGAAATATCCTCAGATGAAATCTGGAAAGAAGCTTTCGGAGAAACTGCTTAGTGTTCTGTTAATTCAACTCACAGAGTTACATCTGTATTTCGTGGATCTCTTTGCTAGCCTTATTTCTGTAGAATCTGAGAACAGATATTTCGGATCCCTTTGAAGACTATTGGGCCAAAGGAAATATCCTCCGATAACAAAGAGAAAGAAGCTTTCTGAGAAACTTCGTTGTGTTCTGTGAAATCATCTCTCAGAGTTACAGCTTTCCCCTCAAGGAGCCTTTCGCTAAGACAGTTCTTGTGGAATGGGCGAGGTGATATTTGGAAGCCCATAGAGGGCTATGGTGAAAAAGGAAATATCCTCAGATGAAATCTGGAAAGAAGCTTTCTGAGAAACTGCTTAGTGTTCTGTTAATTTATCTCACAGAGTTACATCTGTATTTCGTGGATCTCTTTGCTAGCCTTATTTCTGTGGAATCTGAGAACAGATATTTCGGATCCCTTTGAAGACTATAGGGCCAAAGGAAATAACCTCCGATAACAAAGAGAAAGAAGCTTTCTGAGAAACTTCGTTGTGTTCTGTGAAATCATCTCACAGAGTTACAGCTTTACCCTCAAGAAGCCTTTCGCTAAGACAGTTCTTGTGGATTTGGCAAAGTGATATTTGGAAGCCCATAGAGGGCTATGGTGAAAAAGGAAATATCCTCAAATGAAATCTGGAAAGAAGCTTTCTGAGAAACTGCTTAGTGTTCTGTTAATTCATCTCAGAGAGTTACATCTGTTATTCGTGGATCTCTTTGCTAGCCTTATTTCTGTGGAATCTGAGAACAGATATTTCGGATCCATTTGAAGACTATAGGGCCAAAGGAAATATCCTCCGATAACAAAGAGAAAGAAGCTTTCTGAGAAACTTCTTTGTGTTCTGTGAAATCATCTCACAGAGTTACAGCTTTCCCCTCAAGGAGCCTTTCGCGAAGACAGTTGTTGTGGAATTGGCAAAGTGATATTTTGAAGCCCATAGAGGGCTATGGTGAAAAAGGAAATATCCTCAGATGAAATCTGGAAAGAAGCTTTCTGAGAAACTGCTTAGTGTTCTGTTAATTCATCTCACATAGTTACATCTGTATTTCGTGGATCTCTTTGCTAGCCTTATTTCTGTGGAATCTGAGAACAGATATTTCGCATCCCTTTGAAGACTATAGGGCCAAAGGAAATATCCTCCGATAACAACGAGAAATAAGCTTTCTGAGAAACTTCCTTGTGTTCTGTGAAATCATCTCACAGAGTTACAGCTTTCCCCTCAAGGAGCCTTTCGCTAAGACAGTTCTTGTGGAATTGGCAAAGTGATATTTGGAAGCCCGTAGAGGGCTATGGTGAAAAAGGAAATATCCTCAGAGGAAATCTGGAAAGAAGCTTTCTGAGAAACTGCTTAGTGTTTTGTTAATTCATCTCACAGAGTTACATCTGTATTTCGTGGATCTCTTTGCTAGCCTTATTTCTGTGGAAACTGAGAACAGATATTTCGTATCCCTTTGAAGACTATAGGGCCACAGGAAATATCCACCGATAACAAAGAGAAAGAAACTTTCTGAGAAACTTCGTTGTGTTCTGTGAAATCATCTCACAGAGTTACAGCTTTCCCCTCAAGGAGCCTTTCGCTAAGACAGTTCTTGTGGAATGGGGGAAGTGATATTTCGAAGCCCATAGAGGGCTATGGTGAAAAAGGAAATATCCTCAGATGAAATCTGGAAAGAAGCTTTCTGAGAAACTGCTTAGTGTTCTGTTAATTTATCTCACAGAGTTACATCTGTATTTCGTGGTTCTCTTTGCTAGCCTTATTTCTGTGGAATCTGAGAAGAGATATTTCGGATCCCTTTGAAGACTATAGGGCCAAAGGAAATATCCTGCGATAACAAAGAGAAAGAAGCTTTCTGAGAAACTTGGTTGTGTTCTGTGAAATCATCTCACAGAGTTACAGCTTTACCCTCAAGAAGCCTTTCGCTAAGACAGTTCTTGTGGATTTGGCATAGTGATATTTGGAAGCCCATAGAGGGCTATGGTGAAAAAGGAAATATCCTCAAATGAAATCTGGAAAGAAGCTTTCTGAGAAACTGCTTAGTGTTCTGTTAATTCATCTCACAGAGTTACATCTGTATTTCGTGGATCTCTTTGCTAGCCTTATTTCTGTGGAATCTGAGAACAGATTTTTCGGATCCCTTTGAAGACTATAGGGCCAAAGGAAATATCCTCCGATAACAAAGAGAAAGAAGCTTTCTGAGAAACTTCGTTGTGTTCTGTGAAATCATCTCACAGAGTTACAGCTTTCCCCTCACGGAGCCTTTCGCTAAAACAGTTCTTTTGGAATTGGCAAAGTGATATTTGGAAGACCTTAGAGGGCTATGGTGAAAAAGGAAATATCCTCAGATGAAATCTGGAAAGAAGCTTTCTGAGAAACTGCTTAGTGTTCTGTTAATTCAACTCACAGAGTTACATCTGTATTTCGTGGATCTCTTTGCTAGCCTAATTTCTGTAGAATCTGAGAACAGATATTTCAGATCCCTTTGAAGACTATAGGGCCAAAGGAAATATCCTCCGATAACAAAGAGAAAGAAGCTTTCTGAGAAACTTCGTTGTGTTCTGTGAAATCGTCTCACAGAGTTACAGCTTTACCCTCAAGAAGCCTTTCGCTAAGACAGTTCTTGTGGAATTGGCAAAGTGATATTTGGAAGCCCATAGAGGGCTATGGTGAAAAAGGAAATATCCTCAAATGAAATCTGGAAAGAAGCTTTCTGAGAAACTGCTTAGTGTTCTGTTAATTCATCTCACAGAGTTACATCTGTATTTCGTGGATCTCTTTGCTAGCCTTATTTCTGTGGAATCTGAGAACAGATATTTCGGATGCCTTTGAAGACTATAGGGCCAAAGGAAATATCCTCCGATAACAAAGAGAAAGAAGCTTTCTGAGAAACTTCGTTGTGTTCTGTGAAATCATCTCACAGAGTTACAGCTTTCCCCTCAAGGAGCCTTTAGCTAAGACAGTTCTTGTGGAATTGGCAAAGTGATATTTGGAAGCCCGTATAGGGCTATGGTGAAAAAGGAAATATCCTCAGATGAAATCTGGAAAGAATCTTTGTGAGAAACTGCTTAGTGTTCTGTTAATTCATCTCATAGAGTTACATCTGTATTTCGTGCATCTCTTTGCTAGCCTTATTTCTGTGGAAACTGAGAACAGATATTTCGGATCCCTTTGAAGACTATAGGGCCAAAGGAAATATCCTCCGATAACAAAGAGAAAGAAGCTTTCTGATAAACTTCTTTGTGTTCTGTGAAATCATCTCACAGAGTTACAGCTTTCCCCTCAAGGAGTCTTTCGCTAAGACAGTTCTTGTGGAATGGGCGAGGTGATATTTGGAAGCCCATAGAGGGCTATGGTGAAAAAGGAAATATCCTCAGATGAAATCTGGAAAGAAGCTTTCTGAGAAACTGCTTAGTGTTCTGTTAATTTATCTCACAGAGTTACATCTGTATTTCGTGGATCTCTTTGCTAGCCTTATTTCTGTGGAATCTGAGAACAGATATTTCGGATCCCTTTGAAGACTATAGGGCCAAAGGAAATAACCTCCGATAACAAAGAGAAAGAAGCTTTCTGAGAAACTTCGTTGTGTTCTGTGAAATCATCTCACAGAGTTACAGCTTTACCCTCAAGAAGCCTTTCGCTAAGACAGTTCTTGTGGATTTGGCAAAGTGATATTTGGAAGCCCATAGAGGGCTATGGTGAAAAAGGAAATATCCTCAAATGAAATCTGGAAAGAAGCTTTCTGAGAAACTGCTTAGTGTTCTGTTAATTCATCTCAGAGAGTTACATCTGTATTTCGTGGATCTCTTTGCTAGCCTTATTTCTGTGGAATCTGAGAACAGATATTTCGGATCCATTTGAAGACTATAGGGCCAAAGGAAATATCCTCCGATAACAAAGAGAAAGAAGCTTTCTGAGAAACTTCTTTGTGTTCTGTGAAATCATCTCACAGAGTTACAGCTTTCCCCTCAAGGAGCCTTTCGCTAAGACAGTTCTTGTGGAATTGGCAAAGTGATATTTTGAAGCCCATAGAGGGCTATGGTGAAAAAGGAAATATCCTCAGATGAAATCTGGAAAGAAGCTTTCTGAGAAACTGCTTAGTGTTCTGTTAATTCATCTCAAATAGTTACATCTGTATTTCGTGGATCTCTTTGCTAGCCTTATTTCTGTGGAATCTGAGAACAGATATTTCGCATCCCTGTGAAGACTATAGGGCCATAGAAATATCCTCCGATAACAACGAGAAATAAGCTTTCTGAGAAACTTCCTTGTGTTCTGTGAAATCATCTCACAGAGTTACAGCTTTCCTTTCAAGGAGCCTTTCGCTAAGACAGTTCTTGTGGAATTGGCAAAGTGATATTTGGAAGCCCGTAGAGGGCTATGGTGAAAAAGGAAATATCCTCAGAGGAAATCTGGAAAGAAGCTTTCTGAGAAACTGCTTAGTGTTCTGTTAATTCATCTCACAGAGTTACATCTGTATTTCGTGGATCTCTTTGCTAGCCTTATTTCTGGGGAAACTGAGAACAGATATTTCGTATCCCTTTGAAGACTATAGGGCCACAGGAAATATCCACCGATAACAAAGAGAAAGAAGCTTTCTGAGAAACTTCGTTGTGTTCTGTGAAATCATCTCACAGAGTTACAGCTTTCCCCTCAAGGAGCCTTTCGCTAAGACAGTTCTTGTGGAATGGGGGAAGTGATATTTGGAAGCCCATAGAGGGCTATGCTGAAAAAGGAAATATCCTCAGATGAAATCTGGAAAGAAGCTTTCTGAGAAACTGCTTAGTGTTCTGTTAATTCAACTCACAGAGTTACATCTGTATTTCGTGGATCTCTTTGCTAGCCTTATTTCTGTGGAATCTGAGAACAGATATTTCGGATCCCTTTGAAGACTATAGGGCCAAAGGAAATATCCTCCGATAACAAAGAGAAAGAAGCTTTCTGAGAAACTTGGTTGTGTTCTGTGAAATCATCTCACAGAGTTACAGCTTTACCCTCAAGAAGCCTTTCGCTGAGACAGTTCTTGTGGATTTGGCATAGTGATATTTGGAAGCCCATAGAGGGCTACGGTGAAAAAGGAAATATCCTCAAATGAAATCTGGAAAGAAGCTTTCTGAGAAACTGCTTTGTGTTCTGTTAATTCATCTCACAGAGTTACATCTGTATTTCGTGGATCTCTTTGCTAGCCTTATTTCTGTGGAATCTGAGAACAGATTTTTCGGATCCCTTTGAAGACTATAGGGCCAAAGGAAATATCCTCCCATAACAAAGAGAAAGAAGCTTTCTGAGAAACTTCGTTGTGTTCTGTGAAATCATCTCACAGAGTTACAGCTTTCCCCTCACGGAGCCTTTCGCTAAAACAGTTCTTTTGGAATTGGCAAAGTGATATTTGGAAGACCTTAGAGGGCTATGGTGAAAAAGGAAATATCCTCAGATGAAATCTGGAAAGAAGCTTTCTGAGAAACTGCTTAGTGTTCTGTTAATTCACCTCACAGAGTTACATATGTATTTCGTGGATCTCTTTGCTAGCCTTATTTCTGCGGAATCTGAGAACAGATATTTCGGATCCCTTTGAAGACTGTAGGTCCAAAGGAAATATCCTCTGAAAAAAAGAGAATGAAGCTTTCTGAGAAACTTCTTTGTGTTCTGTGAAATCATCTCACAGAGTTACAGCTTTCCCCTCAAGGAGCCTTTCGCTAAGACAGTTCTTGTGGAATTGGCAAAGTGATATTTGGAAGCCCATAGAGGGCTATGGTGAAAAAGGAAATATCCTCAGATGAAATCTGGAAAGAAGCTTTCTGAGAAACTGCTTAGTGTTCTGTTAATTCATCTCACAGAGTTACATCTGTATTTCGTGGATCTCTTTGCTAGCCTTATTTCTGTGGAATCTGAGAACAGATATTTCGCAACCCTTTGAAGACTATAGGGCCAAAGGAAATATCCTCCGATAACAACGAGAAAGAAGCTTTCTGAGAAACTTCGTTGTGTTCTGAGAAATCATCTCACAGAGTTAGAGCTTTCCCCTCAAGGAGCCTTTCGCTAAGACAGTTCTTGTGGAATTCGCAAAGTGATATTTGGAAGCCCGTAGAGGGCTATGGTGAAATAGGAAATATCCTCAGAGGAAATCTGGAAAGAAGCTTTCTGAGAAACTGCTTAGTGTTCTGTTAATTCATCTCACAGAGTTACATCTGTATTTCGTGGATCTCTTTGCTAGCCTTATTTCTGTGGAAACTGAGAACAGATATTTCGGATCCCTTTGAAGACTATAGGGCCAAAGGAAATATCCTCCGATAACAACGAGAAAGAAGCTTTCTGAGAAACTTCGTTGTGTTCTGTGAAATCATCTCACAGAGTTACAGCTTTACCCTCAAGAAGCCTTTCGCTAAGACAGTTCTTGTGGATTTGGCAAAGTGATATTTGGAAGCCCATAGAGCGCTATGGTGAAAAAGGAAATATCCTCAAATGAAATCTGGAAAGAAGCTTTTTGAGAAACTGCTTAGTGTTCTGTTAATTCTTCTCACAGAGTTACATCTGTATTTCGTGGATCTCTTTGCTAGCCTTATTTCTGTGGAATCTGAGAACAGATATTTCGGATCCCTTTGAAGACTATAGGGCCAAAGGAAATATCCTCCGATAACAAAGAGAAAGAAGCTTTCTGAGAAACTTCTTTGTGTTCTGTGAAATCATCTCACAGAGTTACAGCTTTCCCTTCAAGGAGTCTTTCGCTAAGACAGTTCTTGTGGAATTGGCAAAGTGATATCTGGAAGCCCATATAGGGCTATGGTGAAAAAGGAAATATCCTCAGATGAAATCTGGAAAGAAGCTTTCTGAGAAACTGCTTAGTGTTCTGTTAATTCATCTCACAGAGTTACATCTGTATTTCATGGATCTCTTTGCTAGCCTTATTTCTGTTGAATCTGAGAACAGATATTTCGGATCCCTTTGAAGACTATAGGGCCACAGGAAATATCCACCGATAATAAAGAGAAAGAAGCTTTCTGAGAAACTTCGTTGTGTTCTGTGAAATCATCTCACAGAGTTACAGCTTTCCCCTCAAGGAGCCTTTCGCTAAGACAGTTCATGTGGGATTGGCAAAGTGATATTTGGATGCCCAAAGAGGGTATGGTGAAAAACGAAATATCCTCAGATGAAATCTGGAAAGAAGCTTTCGGAGAAACTGCTTAGTGTTCTGTTAATTCAACTCACAGAGTTACATCTGTATTTCGTGGATCTCTTTGCTAGCCTTATTTCTGTAGAATCTGAGAACAGATATTTCGGATCCCTTTGAAGACTGTAGGGCCAAAGGAAATATCCTCCGATAACAAAGAGAAAGAAGCTTTCTGAGAAACTTCGTTGTGTTCTGTGAAATCATCTCTCAGAGTTACAGCTTTCCCCTCAAGGAGCCTTTCGCTAAGACAGTTCTTGTGGAATGGGCGAGGTGATATTTGGAAGCCCATAGAGGGCTATGGTGAAAAAGGAAATATCCTCAGATGAAATCTGGAAAGAAGCTTTCTGAGAAACTGCTTAGTGTTCTGTTAATTTATCTCACAGAGTTACATCTGTATTTCGTGGATCTCTTTGCTAGCCTTATTTCTGTGGAAACTGAGAACAGATATTTCGGATCACTTTGAAGACTATAGGGCCAAAGGAAATAACCTCCGATAACAAAGAGAAAGAAGCTTTCTGAGAAACTTCGTTGTGTTCTGTGAAATCATCTCACAGAGTTACAGCTTTACCCTCAAGAAGCCTTTCGCTAAGACAGTTCTTGTGGATTTGGCAAAGTGATATTTGGAAGCCCATAGAGGGCTATGGTGAAAAAGGAAATATCCTCAAATGAAATCTGGAAAGAAGCTTTCTGAGAAACTGCTTAATGTTCTGTTAATTCATCTCAGAGAGTTACATCTGTATTTCGTGGATCTCTTTGCTAGCCTTATTTCTGTGGAATCTGAGAACAGATATTTCGGATCCATTTGAAGACTATAGGGCCAAAGGAAATATCCTCCGATAACAAAGAGAAAGAAGCTTTCTGAGAAACTTCTTTGTGTTCTGTGAAATCATCTCACAGAGTTACAGCTTTCCCCTCAAGGAGCCTTTCGCGAAGACAGTTGTTGTGGAATTGGCAAAGTGATATTTTGAAGCCCATAGAGGGCTATGGTGAAAAAGGAAATATCCTCAGATGAAATCTGGAAAGAAGCTTTCTGAGAAACTGCTTAGTGTTCTGTTAATTCATCTCACATAGTTACATCTGTATTTCGTGGATCTCTTTGCTAGCCTTATTTCTGTGGAATCTGAGAACAGATATTTCGCATCCCTTTGAAGACTATAGGGCCAAAGGAAATATCCTCCGATAACAACGAGAAATAAGCTTTCTGAGAAACTTCCTTGTGTTCTGTGAAATCATCTCACAGAGTTACAGCTTTCCCCTCAAGGAGCCTTTCGCTAAGACAGTTCTTGTGGAATTGGCAAAGTGATATTTGGAAGCCCGTAGAGGGCTATGGTGAAAAAGGAAATATCCTCAGAGGAAATCTGGAAAGAAGCTTTCTGAGAAACTGCTTAGTGTTTTGTTAATTCATCTCACAGAGTTACATCTGTATTTCGTGGATCTCTTTGCTAGCCTTATTTCTGTGGAAACTGAGAACAGATATTTCGTATCCCTTTGAAGACTATAGGGCCACAGGAAATATCCACCGATAACAAAGAGAAAGAAACTTTCTGAGAAACTTCGTTGTGTTCTGTGAAATCATCTCACAGAGTTACAGCTTTCCCCTCAAGGAGCCTTTCGCTAAGACAGTTCTTGTGGAATGGGGGAAGTGATATTTCGAAGCCCATAGAGGGCTATGGTGAAAAAGGAAATATCCTCAGATGAAATCTGGAAAGAAGCTTTCTGAGAAACTGCTTAGTGTTCTGTTAATTTATCTCACAGAGTTACATCTGTATTTCGTGGTTCTCTTTGCTAGCCTTATTTCTGTGGAATCTGAGAACAGATAATTCGGATCCCTTTGAAGACTATAGGGCCAAAGGAAATATCCTGCGATAACAAAGAGAAAGAAGCTTTCTGAGAAACTTGGTTGTGTTCTGTGAAATCATCTCACAGAGTTACAGCTTTACCCTCAAGAAGCCTTTCGCTAAGACAGTTCTTGTGGATATGGAATAGTGATATTTGGAAGCCCATAGAGGGCTATGGTGAAAAAGGAAATATCCTCAAATGAAATCTGGAAAGAAGCTTTCTGAGAAACTGCTTAGTGTTCTGTTAATTCATCTCACAGAGTTACATCTGTATTTCGTGGATCTCTTTGCTAGCCTTATTTCTGTGGAATCTGAGAACAGATTTTTCGGATCCCTTTGAAGACTATAGGGCCAAAGGAAATATCCTCCGATAACAAAGAGAAAGAAGCTTTCTGAGAAACTTCGTTGTGTTCTGTGAAATCATCTCACAGAGTTACAGCTTTCCCCTCACGGAGCCTTTCGCTAAAACAGTTCTTTTGGAATTGGCAAAGTGATATTTGGAAGACCTTAGAGGGCTATGGTGAAAAAGGAAATATCCTCAGATGAAATCTGGAAAGTAGCTTTCTGAGAAACTGCTTAGTGTTCTGTTAATTCAACTCACAGAGTTACATCTGTATTTCGTGGATCTCTTTGCTAGCCTAATTTCTGTAGAATCTGAGAACAGATATTTCAGATCCCTTTGAAGACTATAGGGCCAAAGGAAATATCCTCCGATAACAAAGAGAAAGAAGCTTTCTGAGAAACTTCGTTGTGTTCTGTGAAATCATCTCACAGAGTTACAGCTTTACCCTCAAGAAGCCTTTCGCTAAGACAGTTCTTGTGGAATTGGCAAAGTGATATTTGGAAGCCCATAGAGGGCTATGGTGAAAAAGGAAATATCCTCAAATGAAATCTGGAAAGAAGCTTTCTGAGAAACTGCTTAGTGTTCTGTTAATTCATCTCACAGAGTTACATCTGTATTTCGTGGATCTCTTTGCTAGCCTTATTTCTGTGGAATCTGAGAACAGATATTTCGGATGCCTTTGAAGACTATAGGGCCAAAGGAAATATCCTCCGATAACAAAGAAAAAGAAGCTTTCTGAGAAACTTCGTTGTGTTCTGTGAAATCATCTCACAGAGTTACAGCTTTCCCCTCAAGGAGCCTTTAGCTAAGACAGTTCTTGTGGAATTGGCAAAGTGATATTTGGAAGCCCGTATAGGGCTATGGTGAAAAAGGAAATATCCTCAGATGAAATCTGGAAAGAATCTTTGTGAGAAACTGCTTAGTGTTCTGTTAATTCATCTCACAGAGTTACATCTGTATTTCGTGGATCTCTTTGCTAGCCTTATTTCTGGGGAAACTGAGAACAGATATTTCGTATCCCTTTGAAGACTATAGGGCCACAGGAAATATCCACCGATAAGAAAGAGAAAGAAGCTTTCTGAGAAACTTCGTTGTGTTCTGTGAAATCATCTCACAGAGTTACAGCTTTCCCCTCAAGGAGCCTTTCGCTAAGACAGTTCTTGTGGAATGGGGGAAGTGATATTTGGAAGCCCATAGAGGGCTATGCTGAAAAAGGAAATATCCTCAGATGAAATCTGGAAAGAAGCTTTCTGAGAAACTGCTTAGTGTTCTGTTAATTCAACTCACAGAGTTACATCTGTATTTCGTGGATCTCTTTGCTAGCCTTATTTCTGTGGAATCTGAGAACAGATATTTCGGATCCCTTTGAAGACTATAGGGCCAAAGGAAATATCCTCCGATAACAAAGAGAAAGAAGCTTTCTGAGAAACTTGGTTGTGTTCTGTGAAATCATCTCACAGAGTTACAGCTTTACCCTCAAGAAGCCTTTCGCTAAGACAGTTCTTGTGGATTTGGCATAGTGATATTTGGAAGCCCATAGAGGGCTATGGTGAAAAAGGAAATATCCTCAAATGAAATCTGGAAAGAAGCTTTCTGAGAAACTGCTTTGTGTTCTGTTAATTCATCTCACAGAGTTACATCTGTATTTCGTGGATCTCTTTGCTAGCCTTATTTCTGTGGAATCTGAGAACAGATTTTTCGGATCCCTTTGAAGACTATAGGGCCAAAGGAAATATCCTCCCATAACAAAGAGAAAGAAGCTTTCTGAGAAACTTCGTTGTGTTCTGTGAAATCATCTCACAGAGTTACAGCTTTCCCCTCACGGAGCCTTTCGCTAAAACAGTTCTTTTGGAATTGGCAAAGTGATATTTGGAAGACCTTAGAGGGCTATGGTGAAAAAGGAAATATCCTCAGATGAAATCTGGAAAGAAGCTTTCTGAGAAACTGCTTAGTGTTCTGTTAATTCAACTCACAGAGTTACATCTGTATTTCGTGGATCTCTTTGCTAGCCTTATTTCTGTGGAATCTGAGAACAGATATTTCGGATCCCTTTGAAGACTGTAGGTCCAAAGGAAATATCCTCTGAAAACAAAGAGAATGAAGCTTTCTGAGAAACTTCTTTGTGTTCTGTGAAATCATCTCACAGAGTTACAGCTTTCCCCTCAAGGAGCCTTTCGCTAAGACAGTTCTTGTGGAATTGGCAAAGTGATATTTGGAAGCCCATAGAGGGCTATGGTGAAAAAGGAAATATCCTCAGATGAAATCTGGAAAGAAGCTTTCTGAGAAACTGCTTAGTGTTCTGTTAATTCATCTCACAGAGTTACATCTGTATTTCGTGGATCTCTTTGCTAGCCTTATTTCTGTGGAATCTGAGAACAGATATTTCGCAACCCTTTGAAGACTATAGGGCCAAAGGAAATATCCTCCGATAACAACGAGAAAGAAGCTTTCTGAGAAACTTCGTTGTGTTCTGAGAAATCATCTCACAGAGTTAGAGCTTTCCCCTCAAGGAGCCTTTCGCTAAGACAGTTCTTGTGGAATTCGCAAAGTGATATTTGGAAGCCCGTAGAGGGCTATGGTGAAATAGGAAATATCCTCAGAGGAAATCTGGAAAGAAGCTTTCTGAGAAACTGCTTAGTGTTCTGTTAATTCATCTCACAGAGTTACATCTGTATTTCGTGGATCTCTTTGCTAGCCTTATTTCTGTGGAAACTGAGAACAGATATTTCGGATCCCTTTGAAGACTATAGGGCCAAAGGAAATATCCTCCGATAACAACGAGAAAGAAGCTTTCTGAGAAACTTCGTTGTGTTCTGTGAAATCATCTCACAGAGTTACAGCTTTACCCTCAAGAAGCCTTTCGCTAAGACAGTTCTTGTGGATTTGGCAAAGTGATATTTGGAAGCCCATAGAGCGCTATGGTGAAAAAGGAAATATCCTCAAATGAAATCTGGAAAGAAGCTTTTTGAGAAACTGCTTAGTGTTCTGTTAATTCATCTCACAGAGTTACATCTGTATTTCGTGGATCTCTTTGCTAGCCTTATTTCTGTGGAATCTGAGAACAGATATTTCGGATCCCTTTGAAGACTATAGGGCCAAAGGAAATATCCTCCGATAACAAAGAGAAAGAAGCTTTCTGAGAAACTTCTTTGTGTTCTGTAAAATCATCTCACAGAGTTACAGCTTTCCCCTCAAGGAGTCTTTCGCTAAGACAGTTCTTGTGGAATTGGCAAAGTGATATCTGGAAGCCCATAGAGGGCTATGGTGAAAAAGGAAATATCCTCAGATGAAATCTGGAAAGAAGCTTTCTGAGAAACTGCTTAGTGTTCTGTTAATTCATCTCACAGAGTTACATCTGTATTTAATGGATCTCTTTGCTAGCCTTATTTCTCTTGAATCTGAGAACAGATATTTCGGATCCCTTTGAAGACTATAGGGCCACAGGAATTATCCACCGATAATAAAGAGAAAGAAGCTTTCTGAGAAACTTCGTTGTGTTCTCTGAAATCATCTCACAGAGTTACAGCTTTCCCCTCAAGGAGCCTTTCGCTAAGACAGTTCATGTGGAATTGGCAAAGTGATATTTGGAAGACCATAGAGGGCTATGGTGAAAAAGGAAATATCCTCAGATGAAATCTGGAAAGAAGCTTTCTGAGAAACTGCTTAGTGTTCTGTTAATTCATCTCACAGAGTTACATCTGTATTTCGTGGATCTCTTTGCTAGCCTTATTTCTGTGGAATCTGAGAACAGATATTTCGGATCCCTTTGAAGACTATAGGGCCAAAGGAAATATCCTCCGATAACAAAGAGAAAGAAGCTTTCTGAGAAACTTCTTTGTGTTCTGTGAAATCATCTCACAGAGTTACAGCTTTACCCTCAAGAAGCCTTTCGCTAAGACAGTTCTTGTGGATTTGGCAAAGTGATATTTGGAAGCCCATAGAGGGCTATGTTGAAAAAGGAAATATCCTCAAATGAAATCTGGAAAGAAGCTTTCTGAGAAACTGCTTAGTGTTCTGTTAATTCATCTCAGAGAGTTACATCTGTATTTCGTGGATCTCTTTGCTAGCCTTATTTCTGTGGAATCTGAGAACAGATATTTCGGATCCCTTTGAAGACTATAGGGCCAAAGGAAATATCCTCCGATAACAAAGAGAAAGAAGCTTTCTGAGAAACTTCGTTGTGTTCTGTGAAATCATCTCACAGAGTTACAGCTTTCCCCTCACGGAGCCTTTCGCTAAGACAGTTCTTTTGGAATTGGCAAAGTGATATTTGGAAGCCCATAGAGGGCTATGGTGAAAAAGAAAATATCCTCAGATGAAATCTGGAAAGAAGGTTTCTGAGAAACTGCTTAGTGTTCTGTAAATTCATCTCACAGAGTTACATCTGTATTTCGTGGATCTCTTTGCTAGCCTTATTTCTGTGGAATCTGAGAACAGATATTTCGGATCCCTTTGAAGACTATAGGGCCAAAGGAAATATCCTCCGATAACAACGCGAAAGAAGCTTTCTGAGAAACTTCGTTGTGTTCTGTGAAATCATCTCACAGAGTTACAGCTTTCCCCTCAAGGAGCCTTTCGCTAAGACAGTTCTTGTGGAATTGGCAAAGTGATATTTGGAAGCCCATAGAGGGCTCTGGTGAAAAAGGAAATATCCTCAGAGGAAATCTGGAAAGAAGCTTTCTGAGAAACTGCTTAGTGTTCTGTTAATTCATCTCACAGAGTTACATCTGTATTTCGTGAATCTCTTTGCTAGCCTTATTTCTGTGGAAATTGAGAACAGATATTTCGGATCCCTTTGAAGACTATAGGGCCAAAGGAAATATCCTCCGAAACAAAGAGAAAGAAGCTTTCTGAGAAACTTCTTTGTGTTCTGTGAAATCATCTCACAGAGTTACAGCTTTCCCCTCAAGGAGTCTTTTGCTAAGACAGTTCTTGTGGAATTGGCAAAGTGATATCTGGAAGCCCATAGAGGGCTATGGTGAAAAAGGAAATATCCTCAGATGAAATCTGGAAAGAAGCTTTCTGAGAAACTGCTTAGTGTTCTGTTAATTCACCTCACAGAGTTACATCTGTATTTCGTGGATCTCTTTGCTAGCCTTATTTCTGTAGAATCTGAGAACAGATATTTCCGAACCCTTAGAAGACTATAGGGCCAAAGGAAATATCCTCCGATAACAAAGAGAAAGAAGCTTTCTGAGAAAATTCTTTGTGTTCTGTGAAATCATCTCACAGAGTTACAGCTTTCCCCTCAAGGAGCCTTTCGCTAAGACAGTTCTTGTGGAATTGACAAAGTGATATTTGGAAGCCCGTAGAGGGCTATGGTGAAAAAGGAAATATCCTCAGAGGAAATCTGGAAAGAAGCTTTCTGAGAAACTGCTTAGTGTTCTGTTAATTCCTCTCACAGAGTTACATCTGTGTTTCATGGATCTCTTTGCTAGCCTTATTTCTGTTGAATCTGAGAACAGATATTTCGGATCCCTTTGAAGACTATAGGGCCAAAAGAAATATCCTCCGATAACAAAGAGAAAGAAGCTTTCTGAGAAACTTCTTTGTGTTCTGTGAAATCATCTCACAGAGTTACAGCTTTCCGCTCAAGGAGCCTTTCGCTAAGACAGTTCATGTGGAATTGGCAAAGTGATATTTTGAAGCCCATAGAGGGCTATGGTGAAAAATGAAATATCCTCAGATGAAATCTGGAAAGAAGCTTTCTGAGAAACTGCTTAATGTTCTGTTAATTCATCTCACAGGGTTACATCTGTATTTCGTGGATCTCTTTGCTAGCCTTATTTCTGTGGATCTGAGAACAGATATTTCGGATCTCTTTGAAGACTAAGGACCAAAGAAATGTCCTCCGATAACAAAGAGAAAGAAGCTTTCTGAGAAACTTCGTTGTGTTCTGTGAAACCATCTCACAGAGTTGCAGCTTTCCCTCAAGGAGCCTTTCGCTAAGACAGTTCTTGTGGAATTGGCAAAGTGATATCTGGAAGCCCATAGACGGCTATGGTGAAAAAGGAAATATCCTCAGATGAAATCTGGAAAGAAGCTTTCTGAGAAACTGCTTAGTGTTCTGTTAATTCATCTCACAGAGTTACATCTGTATTTCGTGGATCTCTTTGCTAGCCTTATTTCTGTGGAATCTGAGAACAGATATTTCGGATCCCTTTGAAGACTATAGGGCCAAAGGAAATATCCTCCGATAACAAAGAGAAATAAGCTTTCTGAGAAACTTCGTTGTGTTTTGTGAAATCATCTCACAGAGTTACAGCTTTCCCCTCAAGGAGCCTTTCGCTAAGACAGTTCTTGGGGAATTGGCAAAGTGATATTTGGAAGCCCATAGAGGGCTATGGTGAAAAAGGAAATATCCTCAGATGAAATCTGGAAAGAAGCTTTCTGAGAAACTGCTTAGTGTTCTGTTAATTTATCTCACAGAGTTACATCTGTATTTCATGGATGTCTTTGCTAGCCTTATTTCTGTGGAATCTGAGAACAGATATTTCGGATCCCTTTGAAGACTATAGGGCCACAGGAAATATCCACCGATAACAAAGAGAAAGAAGCTTTCTGAGAAACTTCGTTGTGTTCTGTGAAATCATCTCACAGAGTTACAGCTTTCCCCTCAAGGAGCCTTTCGCTAAGACAGTTTATGTGGAATTGGCAAAGTGATATTTGGAAGCCCATAGAGGGCTGTGGTGAAAAAGGAAATATCCTCAGATGAAATCTGGAAAGAAGCTTTCTGAGAAACTGCTTAGTGTTCTGTTAATTCACCTCACAGAGTTACATCTGTATTTCGTGGATCTCTTTGCTAGCCTTATTTCTGTAGAATCTGAGGACAGATATTTCGGAACCCTTTGAAGACTATAGGGCCAAAGGAAATATCCTTCGATAACAAAGAGAAAGAAGCTTTCTGAGAAACTTCTTTGTGTTCTGTGAAATCATCTCACAGAGTTACAGCTTTCCCCTGAAGGAGCCTTTCGCTAAGACAGTTCATGTGGAATTGGCAAAGTGATATTTGGAAGCCCATAGAGGGCTATGGTGAAAAAGGAAATATCCTCAGATGAAATCTGGAAAGAAGCTTTCTGAGAAACTGCTTAGTGTTCTGTTAATTCATCTCACAGTGTTACATTTGTATTTCGTGGATCTCTTTGCTAACCTTATTTCTGTTGAATCTGAGAACAGATATTTCGGATCCCTTTGAACACTATAGGTCCAAAGGAAATATCCTCCAATAACAAAGGGAAAGAATCTTTCTGAGAAACTTCGTTGTGTTCTGTGAAATCATCTCACCGAGTTACAGCTTTCCCCTCAAGGAGACTTTCGTTAAGACATTTCTTGTGGAATTGGCAAAGTGATATTTGGAAGCCCTTAGAGGGCTATGGTGAAAAAGGAAATATCCTCAGATGAAATCTGGAAAGATGCTTTCTGAGAAACTGCTTAGTGTTCTGTTAATTCATCTCACAGAGTTACATCTGTATTTCGTGGATCTCTTTGCTAGCCTTATTTCTGTGGAATCTGAGAACAGATATTTCGGATCCCTTTGAAGACTATAGGGCCAAAGGAAATATCCTCCGATAACAAAGAGAAAGAAGCTTTCTGAGAAACTTCGTTGTGTTCTGTGAAATCATCTCACAGAGTTACAGCTTTCCCCTCAAGGAGCCTTTCGCTAAGACAGTTCTTGTGGAATTGGCAAAGTGATATTTGGAAGCCCATAGAGGGCTATGGTGAAAAAGGAAATATCCAAAGATGAAATCTGGAAAGAAGCTTTATAAGAAACTGCTTAGTGTTCTGTTAATTCACCTCACAGAGTTACATCTGTATTTCGTGGATCTCTTTGCTAGCCTTATTTCTGTAGAATCTGAGAACAGATATTTCGGATCCCTTTGAACACTATAGGGCCAAAGGAAATATCCTCCGATAACAAAGAGAAAGAAGCTTTCTGAGAAACTTCGTTGTGTTCTGTGAAATCATCTCACAGAGTTACAGCTTTCCCCTCAAGGAGACTTTCGCTAAGACAGTTGTTGTGGAATTGGCAAAGAGATATTTGGAAGCCCATAGAGGGCTACGGTGAAAAAGGAAATATCCAAAGATGAAATCTGGAAAGAAGCTTTCTGAGAAACTGCTTAGTGTTCTGTTAATTCACCTCACAGAGTTACATCTGTATTTCGTGGATCTCTTTGCTAGCCTTATTTCTTTTGAATCTGAGAACAGATATTTCGGATCCCTTTGAAGACTATAGGGCCAAAGGAAATATCCTCCGATAACAAAGAGAAAGAAGCTTTCTGAGAAACTTCGTTTTGTTCTGTGAAATCATCTCACAGAGTTACAGCTTTCCCCTCAAGGAGCCTTTCGCTAAGAGACTTCTTGAGGAATTGCTAAAGTGATATTTGGAAGCCCATAGAGGGCTATGGTGAAAAAGGAAATATCCTCAGATGAAATCTGGAAAGAAGCATTCTGAGAAACTGCTTAGTGTTCTGTTAATTCAACTCACAGAGTTACATCAGTATTTCGTGGATCTCTTTGCTAGCCTTATTTCTGTAGAATCTGAGAACAGATATTTCGGATCCTTTTGAAGACTAAGGGCCAAAGAAATATCCTCCGATAACAAAGAGAAAGAAGCTTTCTGAGAAACTTCGTTGTGTTCTGTGAAATCATCTCACAGAGTTACAGCTTTCTCCTCACGGAGCCTTTCACTAAGACAGTTTTTGTGGAATTGGCAAAGTGATATTTGGAAGCCCATAGAGGGCTGTGGTGAAAAAGGAAATATCCCCAGAGGAAATCTGGAAAGAAGCTTTCTGAGAAACTGCTTAGTGTTCTGTTAATTCATCTCACAGAGTTACATCTGTATTTCGTGGATCTCTTTGCTAGCCTTATTTCTGTGGAATCTGAGAACAGATATTTCGGATCCCTTTGAAGACTATAGGGCCAAAGGAAATATCCTCTGAAAACAAAGAGAAAGAAGCTTTCTGAGAAACTTCTTTGTGTTCTGTGAAATCGTCTCACAGAGTTACAGCTTTCCCCTCAAGGAGTCTTTCGCTAAGACAGTTCTTGTGGAATTGGCAAAGTGATATCTGGAAGCCCATAGAGGGCTATGGTTAAAAAGGAAATGTCCTCAGATGAAATCTGGAAAGAAGCTTTCTGAGAAACTGCTTAGTGTTCTGTTAATTCATTTCACAGAGTTACATCTGTATTTCGTGGATCTCTTGGCTAGCCTTATTTCTGTGGATCTGAGAACAGATATTTCGGATCCCTATGAAGACTACAGGGCCAAAGGAAATATCCTCCGATAACAAAGAGAAAGAAGCTTTCTGAGAAACTTCTTTGTGTTCTGTGAAATCATCTCACAGAGTTACAGCTTTCCCCTCAAGAAGCCTTTCGCTAAGACAGTTCTTTTGGAATTGGCAAAGTGATATTTGGAAGCCCATAGAGGGCTATGTTGAAAAAGGAAATATCCTCAGAGGAAATCTGGAAAGAAGCTTTCTGAGAAACTGCTTAGTGTTCTGTTACTTCATCTCACAGAATTACATCTGTATTTCGTGGATCTCTTTGCTAGCCTTATTTCTTTGGAATCTGAGAACAGATATTTCGGATCCCTTTGAAGACTATAGGGCCAAAGGAAATATCCTCCGATAATAAAGAGAAAGAAGCTTCCTGAGAAACTTCGTTGTGTTCTGTGAAATCATCTCACAGACTTACAGCTTTCAACTCAAGGAGCCTTTCGCTAAGACAGTTCTTGAGGAATTGGCAAAGTGATATTTGGAAGCCCATAGAGGGCTATGGTGAAAAAGGAAATATCCTCAGATGAAATCTGGAAAGAAGCTTTCTGAGAAACTGCTTAGTGTTCTGTTAATTCATCTCACAGAGTTACATCTGTATTTCATGGATGTCTTTGCTAGCCTTATTTCTGTGGAATCTGAGAACAGATATTTCGGATCCCTTTGAAGACAATACGGCCACAGGAAATATCCACCGATAACAAAGAGAAAGAAGCTTTCTGAGAAACTTCGTTGTGTTCTGTGAAATCATCTCACAGAGTTACAGCTTTCCCCTCAAGGAGCCTTTCGCTAAGACAGTTCATGGGGAATTGGCAAAGTGATATTTGGAAGCCCGTAGAGGGCTATGGTGAAAAAGGAAATATCCTCAGATGAAATCTGGAAAGAAGCTTTCTGAGAAACTGCTTAGTGTTCTGTTAATTCATCTCAGAGAGTTACATCTGTATTTCCTGGATCTCCTTGCTAGCCTTATTTCTGTGGAATCTCAGAACAGATATTTCGGATCCCTTTGAAGACTATAGGGCCAAAGGAAATATCCTCCGATAACAAAGAGAAAGAAGCTTTCTGAGAAACTTCGTTGTGTTCTCTGAAATCATCTCACAGAGTTACAGCTTTCCCCTCAAGGAGCCTTTCGCTAAGACAGTTCTTGTGGAATTGGCAAAGTGATATTTGGAAGCCCATAGAGGGCTATGGTGAAAAAGGAAATATCCTCAGATGAAATCTGGAAAGAAGCTTTCTGAGAAACTGCTTAGTGTTCTGTTAATTCATCTCACAGAGTTACATCTGTATTTCATGGATGTCTTTGCTAGCCTTATTTCTGTGGAATCTGAGAACAGATATTTCGGATCCCTTTGAAGACAATAGGGCCACAGGAAATATCCACCGATAACAAAGAGAAAGAAGCTTTCTGAGAAACTTCGTTGTGTTCTGTGAAATCATCTCACAGAGTTACAGCTTTCCCCTCAAGGAGCCTTTCGCTAAGACAGTTCTTGTGGAATTGGCAAAGTGATATTTGGACGCCCATAGAGGGCTATGGTGAAAAAGGAAATATCCTCAGAGGAAATCTGGAAAGAAGCTTTCTGAGAAACTGCTTAGTGTTCTGTTAATTCACCTCACAGAGTTACATCTGTGTTTCGTGGATCTCTTTGCTAGCCTTATTTCTGTAGAATCTGAGAACAGATATTTCGGATCCCTTTGAAGACTATAGGGCCAAAGGAAATATCCTTCGATAACAAAGAGAAAGAAGCTTTCTGAGAAACTTCTTTGTGTTCTGTGAAATCATCTCACAGAGTTACAGCTTTCCCCTCAAGGAGCCTTTCGCTAAGACAGTTCATGTGGAATTGGCAAAGTGATATTTGGAAGCCATTAGAGGGCTATGGTGAAAAAGGAAATATCCTCAGATGAAATCTGGAAAGAAGCTTTCTGAGAAACTGCTTAGTGTTCTGTTAATTCATCTCAGAGAGTTACATCTGTATTTCGTGGATCTCCTTGCTAGCCTTATTTCTGTGGAATCTCAGAACAGATATTTCGGATCCCTTTGAAGACTATAGGGCCAAAGGAAATATCCTCCGATAACAAAGAGAAAGAAGCTTTCTGAGAAACTTCGTTGTGTTCTCTGAAATCATCTCACAGAGTTACAGCTTTCCCCTCACGTAGCCTTTCGCTAAGACAGTTCTTGTGGAATTGGCAAAGTGATATTTGGAAGCCCATAGAGGGCTATGGTGAAAAAGGAAATATCCTCAGATGAAATCTGGAAAGAAGCTTTCTGAGAAACTGCTTAGTGTTCTGTTAATTCAACTCACAGAGTTACATCTGTATTTCGTGGATCTCTTTGCTAGCCTTATTTCTGTAGAATCTGAGAACAGATATTTCGGATCCCTTTGAAGACTAAGAGCCAAAGAAATATCCTGCGATAACAAAGAGAAAGAAGCTTTCTGAGAAACTTCGTTGTGTTCTGTGAAATCATCTCACAGAGTTGCAGCTTTCCCCTCAAGGAGCCTTTCGAAAAGACAGTTCTTGTGGAATTGGCAAAGTGATATCTGGAAGCCCATAGAGGGCTATGGTGAAAAAGGAAATATCCTCAGATGAAATCTGGAAAGAAGCTTTCTGAGAAACTGCTTAGTGTTCCGTTAATTCTTCTCAAAGAGATACATCAGTATTTCGTGGATGTCTTTGCTAGCCTTATTTCTGTAGAATCTCAGAACAGATATTTCGGATCCCTATGAAGACTATAGGGACAAAGGAAATATCCTCCGATAACAAAGAGAAAGAAGCTTTCTGAGAAACTTCGTTGTGTTCTGTGAAATCATCTCACAGAGTTACAGCTTTCCCCTCAAGGAGCCTTTCGCTAAGACAGTTCTTGTGGAATTGGCAAAGTGATATTTGGAAGCCCATAGAGGGCTATGGTGAAAAAGGAAATATCCTCAGATGAAATCTGGAAAGAAGCTTTCTGAGAAACTGCTATGTGTTCTGTTAATTCATCTCACAGAGTTACATCTGTATTTCGTGGATCTCCTTGCTAGCCTTATTTCTGTGGAATCTGAGAACAGATATTTCGGATCCCTTTGAAGACTATAGGGCCAAAGGAAATATCCTCCGATAACAAAGAAAAAGAAGCTTTTTGAGAAACTTCGTTGTGTTCTGTGAAATCATCTCACAGAGTTACAGCTTTCCCCTCACGTAGCCTTTCGCTAAGACAGTTCTTGTGGAATTGGCAAAGTGATATCTGAAAGCCCATAGAGGGCTATGGTGAAAAAGGAAATATCCTCAGTTGAAATCTGGAAAGAAGCTTTCTGAGAAACTGCTTAGTGTTCTGTTAATTCATCTCACAGAGTTACATCTGTTATTCGTGGATCTCTTTGCTAGCCTTATTTCTGTGGAATCTGAGAACAGATATTTCGGATCCCTATGAAGACTATAGGGCCAAAGGAAATATCCTCCGATAACAAAGAGAAAGAATCTTTCTGAGAAACTTCTTTGTGTTCTGTGAAATCACCTCACAGAGTTACAGCTTTCCCCCCAAGAAGCCTTTCGCTAAGACAGTTCTTGTGGAATTGGCAAAGTGATATTTGGAAGCCCATAGAGGGCTATGGTGAAAAAGGAAATATCCTCAGATGAAATCTGGAAAGAAGCTTTCTGAGAAACTGCTTAGTGTTCTGTTAATTCAACTCACAGAGTTACATCTGTATTTCGTGGATCTCTTTGCTAGCCTTATTTCTGTAGAATCTGAGAACAGATATTTCGGATCCCTTTGAAGACTAAGAGCCAAAGAAATATCCTGCGATAACAAAGAGAAAGAAGCTTTCTGAGAAACTTCGTTGTGTTCTGTGAAATCATCTCACAGAGTTGCAGCTTTCCCCTCAAGGAGCCTTTCGAAAAGACAGTTCTTGTGGAATTGGCAAAGTGATATCTGGAAGCCCATAGAGGGCTATGGTGAAAAAGGAAATATCCTCAGATGAAATCTGGAAAGAAGCTTTCTGAGAAACTGCTTAGTGTTCCGTTAATTCATCTCACAGAGATACATCAGTATTTCGTGGATGTCTTTGCTAGCCTTATTTCTGTAGAATCTCAGAACAGATATTTCGGATCCCTATGAAGGTTATAGGGACAAAGGAAATATCCTCCGATAACAAAGAGAAAGAAGCTTTCTGAGAAACTTCGTTGTGTTCTGTGAAATCATCTCACAGAGTTACAGCTTTCCCCTCAAGGAGCCTTTCGCTAAGACAGTTCTTGTGGAATTGGCAAAGTGATATTTGGAAGCCCATAGAGGGCTATGGTGAAAAAAGAAATATCCTCAGATGAAATCTGGAAAGAAGCTTTCTGAGAAACTGCTTAGTGTTCTGTTAATTCATCTCACAGAGTTACATCTGTATTTCGTGGATCTCCTTGCTAGCCTTATTTCTGTGGAATCTCAGAACAGATATTTCGGATCCCTTTGAAGACTATAGGGCCAAAGGAAATATCCTCCGATAACAAAGAGAAAGAAGCTTTCTGAGAAACTTCGTTGTGTTCTCTGAAATCATCTCACAGAGTTACAGCTTTCCCCTCAAGGAGCCTTTCGCTAAGACAGTTCTTGTGGAATTGGCAAAGTGATATTTGGAAGCCCATAGAGGGCTATGGTGAAAAAGGAAATATCCTCAAATGAAATCTGGAAAGAAGCTTTCTGAGAAACTGCTTAGTGTTCTGTTAATTCATCTCACAGAGTTACATCTGTATTTCGTGGATCTCTTTGCTAGCCTTATTTCTGTAGAATCTGAGAACAGATATTTCGGATCCCTTTGAAGACTAAGAGCCAAAGAAATATCCTGCGATAACAAAGAGAAAGAAGCTTTCTGAGAAACTTCGTTGTGTTCTGTGAAATCATCTCACAGAGTTGCAGCTTTCCCCTCAAGGAGCCTTTCGAAAAGACAGTTCTTGTGGAATTGGCAAAGTGATATCTGGAAGCCCATAGAGGGCTATGGTGAAAAAGGAAATATCCTCAGATGAAATCTGGAAAGAAACTTTCTGAGAAACTGCTTAGTGTTCCGTTAATTCATCTCACAGAGATACATCAGTATTTCGTGGATGTCTTTGCTAGCCTTATTTCTGTAGAATCTCAGAACAGATATTTCGGATCCCTATGAAGACTATAGGGCCAAAGGAAATATCCTCCGATAACAAAGAGAAAGAAGCTTTCTGAGAAACTTCGTTGTGTTCTGTGAAATCATCTCACAGAGTTACAGCTTTCCCCTCAAGGAGCCTTTCGCTAAGACAGTTCCTGTGGAATTGGCAAAGTGATATTTGGAAGCCCATAGAGGGCTATGGTGAAAAAGGAAATATGCTCAGATGAAATCTGGAAAGAAGCTTTCTGAGAAACTGCTTAGTGTTCTGTTAATTCATCTCACAGAGTTACATGTGTATTTCGTGGATCTCCTTGCTAGCCTTATTTCTGTGGAATCTGAGAACAGATATTTCGGATCCCTTTGAAGACTATAGGGCCAAAGGAAATATCCTCCGATAACAAAGAAAAAGAAGCTTTCTGAGAAACTTCGTTGTGTTCTGTGAAATCATCTCACAGAGTTACAGCTTTCCCCTCAAGGAGCCTTTCGCTAAGACAGTTCTTGTGGAATTGGCAAAGCAATATTTGGAAGCCCATAGAGGGCAATGGTGAAAAAGGAAATATCCTCAGAGGAAATCCTGAAAGAAGCTTTCTGAGAAACTGCTTAGTGTTCTGTTAATTCATCTCACAGAGTTACATCTGTATTTCGTGGATCTCTTTGCTAGCCTTATTTCTGTTGAATCTGAGAACAGATATTTCGGATCCCTTTGAAGACTATAGGGCCAAAGGAAATATCCTCCGATAACAAAGAGAAAGAAGCTTTCTGAGAAACTTCGTTGTGTTCTGTGAAATCATCTCACAGAGTTACAGCTTTCCCCTCAAGGAGCCTTTCGCTAAGACAGTTCTTGTGGAATTGGCAAAGTGATATTTGGAAGCCCATAGAGGGCTATGGTGAAAAAGGAAATATCCTCAGATGAAATCTGGAAAGAAGCTTTCTGAGAAACTGCTTAGTGTTCTGTTAATTCATCTCACAGAATTACATCTGTATTTCGTGGATCTCTTTGCTACCCTTATTTCTGTGGAAACTGAGAACAGATATTTCAGATCCCTTTGAAGACTATAGGGCCAAAGGAAATATCCTACGATAACAAAGAGAAAGAAGCTTTCTGAGAAACTTCGTTGTGTTCTGTGAAATCATCTCACAGAGTTACAGCTTTCCCCTCAAGGAGCCTTTCGCTAAGACAGTTCTTGTGGAATTGGCAAAGCAATATTTGGAAGCCCATAGAGGGCTATGGTGAAAAAGGAAATATCCTCAGATGAAATCTGGAAAGAAGCTTTCTGAGAAACTGCTTAGTGTTCTGTTAATTCATCTCACAGAGTTACATCTGTATTTCGTGGATCTCCTTGCTAGCCTTATTTCTGTGGAATCTGAGAACAGATATTTCGGATCCCTTTGAAGACTATAGGGCCAAAGGAAATATCCTCCGATAACAAAGAGAAAGAAGCTTTCTGAGAAACTTCGTTGTGTTCTCTGAAATCATCTCACAGAGTTACAGCTTTCCCCTCAAGGAGCCTTTCGCTAAGACAGTTCTTGTGGAATTGGCAAAGTGATATTTGGAAGCCCATAGAGGGCTATGGTGAAAAAGGAAATATCCTCAAATGAAATCTGGAAAGAAGCTATCTGAGAAACTGCTTAGTGTTCTGTTAATTCATCTCACAGAGTTACATCTGTATTTCGTGGATCTCTTTGCTAGCCTTATTTCTGTGGAATCTGAGAACAGATTTTTCGGATCCCTTTGAAGACTATAGGGCCAAAGGAAATATCCTCCGATAACAAAGAGAAAGAAGCTTTCTGAGAAACTTCGTTGTGTTCTGTGAAATCATCTCACAGAGTTACAGCTTTCCTCTCACGTAGCTTTTCGCTAAGACAGTTCTTGTGGAATTGGCAAAGTGATATCTGAAAGCCCATAGAGGGCTATGATGAAAAAGGAAATATCCTCAGTTGAAATCTGGAAAGAAGCTTTCTGAGAAACTGCTTAGTGTTCTGTTAATTCATCTCACAGAGTTACATCTGTTATTCGTGGATCTCTTTGCTAGCCTTATTTCTGTGGAATCTGAGAACAGATATTTCGGATCCCTATGAAGACTATAGGGCCAAAGGAAATATCCTCCGATAACAAAGAGAAAGAAGCTTTCTGAGAAACTTCTTTGTGTTCTGTGAAATCACCTCACAGAGTTACAGCTTTCCCCCCAAGAAGCCTTTCGCTAAGACAGTTCTTGTGGAATTGGCAAAGTGATATTTGGAAGCCCATAGAGGGCTATGGTGAAAAAGGAAATATCCTCAGATGAAATCTGGAAAGAAGCTTTCTGAGAAACTGCTTAGTGTTCTGTTAATTCATCTCACAGAGTTACATCTGTATTTCGTGGATCTCTTTGCTAGCCTTATTTCTGTTGAATCTGAGAACAGATATTTCGGATCCCTTTGAAGACTATAGGACCAAAGGAAATATCCTCCGATAACAAAGAGAAAGAAGCTTTCTGAGAAACTTCGTTGTGTTCTGTGAAATCATCTCACAGAGTTACAGCTTTCCCCTCAAGGAGCCTTTCGCTAAGACAGTTCTTGTTGAATTGGCAAAGTGATATTTGGAAGCCCATAGAGGGCTATGGTGAAAAAGGAAATATCCTCAGATGAAATCTGGAAAGAAGCTTTCTGAGAAACTGCTTAGTGTTCTGTTAATTCATCTCACAGAATTACATCTGTATTTCGTGGATCTCTTTGCTACCCTTATTTCTGTGGAAACTGAGAACAGATATTTCGGATCCCTTTGAAGACTATAGGGCCAAAGGAAATATCCTACGATAACAAAGAGAAAGAAGCTTTCTGAGAAACTTCGTTGTGTTCTGTGAAATCATCTCACAGAGTTACAGCTTTCCCCTCAAGGAGCCTTTCGCTAAGACAGTTCTTGTGGAATTGGCAAAGTGATATTTGGAAGCCCATAGAGGGCTATGGTGAAAAAGGAAATATCCTCAGATGAAATCTGGAAAGAAGCTTTCTGAGAAACTGCTTAGTGTTCTCTTAATTCATCTCACAGAGTTACATCTGTATTTCGTGGATCTCCTTGCTAGCCTTATTTCTGTGGAATCTGAGAACAGATATTTCGGATCCCTTTGAAGACTATAGGGCCAAAGGAAATATCCTCCGATAACAACGAGAAAGAAGCTTTCTGAGAAACTTCGTTGTGTTCTGTGAAATCATCTCACAGAGTTACAGCTTTCCCCTCAAGGAGCCTTTCGCTAAGACAGTTCTTGTGGAATTGGCAAAGTGATATTTGGAAGCCCATAGAGGGCTATGGTGAAAAAGGATATATGCACAGATGAAATCTGGAAAGAAGCTTTCTGAGAAACTGCTTAGTGTTCTGTTAATTCATCTCACAGAGTTACATGTGTATTTCGTGGATCTCCTTGCTAGCCTTATTTCTGTGGAATCTGAGAACAGATATTTCGGATCCCTTTGAAGACTATAGGGCCAAAGGAAATATCCTCCGATAACAAAGAAAAAGAAGCTTTCTGAGAAACTTCGTTGTGTTCTGTGAAATCATCTCACAGAGTTACAGCTTTCCCCTCAAGGAGCCTTTCGCTAAGACAGTTCTTGTGGAATTGGCAAAGCAATATTTGGAAGCCCATAGAGGGCTATGGTGAAAAAGGAAATATCCTCAGATGAAATCTGGAAAGAAGCTTTCTGAGAAACTGCTTAGTGTTCTGTTAATTCATCTCACAGAGTTACATGTGTATTTCGTGGATCTCCTTGCTAGCCTTATTTCTGTGGAATCTGAGAACAGATATTTCGGATCCCTTTGAAGACTATAGGGCCAAAGGAAATATCCTCCGATAACAAAGAAAAAGAAGCTTTCTGAGAAACTTCGTTGTGTTCTGTGAAATCATCTCACAGAGTTACAGCTTTCTCCTCAAGGAGCCTTTCGCTAAGACAGTTCTTGTGGAATTGGCAAAGCAATATTTGGAAGCCCATAGAGGGCTATGGTGAAAAAGGAAATATCCTCAGATGAAATCTGGAAAGAAGCTTTCTGAGAAACTGCTTAGTGTTCTGTTAATTCATCTCACAGAGTTACATCTGTATTTCGTGGATCTCCTTGCTAGCCTTATTTCTGTGGAATCTGAGAACAATATTTCGGATCCCTTTGAAGACTATAGGGCCAAAGGAAATATCCTCCGATAACAAAGAGAAAGAAGCTTTCTGAGAAACTTCGTTGTGTTCTCTGAAATCATCTCACAGAGTTACAGCTTTCCCCTCAAGGAGCCTTTCGCTAAGACAGTTCTTGTGGAATTGGCAAAGTGATATTTGGAAGCCCATAGAGGGCTATGGTGAAAAAGGAAATATCCTCAAATGAAATCTGGAAAGAAGCTTTCTGAGAAACCGCTTAGTGTTCTGTTAATTCATCTCACAGAGTTACATCTGTATTTCGTGGATCTCTTTGCTAGCCTTATTTCTGTGGAATCTGAGAACAGATTTTTCGGATCCCTTTGAAGACTATAGGGCCAAAGGAAATATCCTCCGATAACAAAGAGAAAGAAGCTTTCTGAGAAACTTCGTTGTGTTCTGTGAAATCATCTCACAGAGTTACAGCTTTCCCCTCACGTAGCTTTTCGCTAAGACAGTTCTTGTGGAATTGGCAAAGTGATATCTGAAAGCCCATAGAGGGCTATGGTGAAAAAGGAAATATCCTCAGTTGAAATCTGGAAAGAAGCTTTCTGAGAAACTGCTTAGTGTTCTGTTAATTCATCTCACAGAGTTACATCTGTTATTCGTGGATCTCTTTGCTAGCCTTATTTCTGTGGAATCTGAGAACAGATATTTCGGATCCCTATGAAGACTATAGGGCCAAAGGAAATATCCTCCGATAACAAAGAGAAAGAAGCTTTCTGAGAAACTTCTTTGTGTTCTGTGAAATCACCTCACAGAGTTACAGCTTTCCCCCCAAGAAGCCTTTCGCTAAGACAGTTCTTGTGGAATTGGCAAAGTGATATTTGGAAGCCCATAGAGGGCTATGGTGAAAAAAGAAATATCCTCAGATGAAATCTGGAAAGAAGCTTTCTGAGAAACTGCTTAGTGTTCTGTTAATTCATCTCACAGAATTACATCTGTATTTCGTGGATCTCTTTGCTAGCCTTATTTCTGTGGAAACTGAGAACAGATATTTCGGATCCCTTTGAAGACTATAGGGCCAAAGGAAATATCCTACGATAACAAAGAGAAAGAAGCTTTCTGAGAAACTTCGTTGTGTTCTGTGAAATCATCTCACGGAGTTACAGCTTTCCCCTCAAGGAGCCTTTCGCTAAGACAGTTCTTGTGGAATTGGCAAAGTGATATTTAGAAGCCCATAGAGGGCTATGGTGAAAAAGGAAATATCCTCAGATGAAATCTGGAAAGAAGCTTTCTGAGAAACTTCTTAGTGTTCTGTTAATTCATCTCACAGAGTTACATCTGTATTTCGTGGATCTCTTTGCTAGCCTTATTTCTGTGGAATCTGAGAACAGATATTTCGGATCCCTTTGAAGACTATAGGGCCAAAGGAAATATCCTCCGATAACAAAGAGAAAGAAGCTTTCTGAGAAACTTCGTTGTGTTCTGTGAAATCATCTCACAAAGTTACAGCTTTCCCCTCAAGAAGCCTTTCGCTAAGACAGTTCTTGTGGAATTGGCAAAGTGATATTTGGAGGCCTATAGAGGGCTATGGTGAAAAAGGAAATATCCTCAAATGAAACCTGGAAAGAACCTTTCTGAGAAACTGCTTAGTGTTCTATTAGTTCATCTCACAGAGTTACATCTGTATTTCGTGAATCTCTTTGTTAGCCTTATTTCTGTGGAATATGAGAACAGATATTTCGGATCCCTTTGAAGACTATAGGGCCAAAGGAAATATCCTCCGATAACAAAGAGAAAGAAGCTTTCTGAGAAACTTCGTTGTGTTCTGTGAAATCATCTCACAGAGTTACAGCTTTCCCCTCAAGGAGCCTTTCGCTAAGACAGTTCTTGTGGAATTGGCAAAGTGATATTTGGAAGCCCACAGAGGGCTATGGTGAAAAAGGAAATATCCTCAGATGAAATCTGGAAAGAAGCTTTCTGAGAAACTGCTTAGTGTTCTGTTAATTCATCTCACAGAGTTACATCTGTATTTCGTGGATCTCTTTGCTAGCCTTATTTCTGTAGAATCTGAGAACAGATATTTCGGATCCCTTTGAAGACTAAGAGCCAAAGAAATATCCTGCGATAACAAAGAGAAAGAAGCTTTCTGAGAAACTTCGTTGTGTTCTGTGAAATCATCTCACAGAGTTGCAGCTTTCCCCTCAAGGAGCCTTTCGAAAAGACAGTTCTTGTGGAATTGGCAAAGTGATATCTGGAAGCCCATAGAGGGCTATGGTGAAAAAGGAAATATCCTCAGATGAAATCTGGAAAGAAGCTTTCTGAGAAACTGCTTAGTGTTCCGTTAATTTATCTCACAAAGATACATCAGTATTTCGTGGATGTCTTTGCTAGCCTTATTTCTGTAGAATCTCAGAACAGATATTTCGGATCCCTATGAAGACTATAGGGCCAAAGGAAATATCCTCCGATAACAAAGAGAAAGAAGCTTTCTGAGAAACTTCGTTGTGTTCTGTGAAATCATCTCACAGAGTTACAGCTTTCCCCTCAAGGAGCCTTTCGCTAAGCCAGTTCTTGTGGAATTGGCAAAGTGATATTTGGAAGCCCATAGAGGGCTATGGTGAAAAAGGAAATATGCTCTGATGAAATCTGGAAAGAAGCTTTCTGAGAAACTGCTTAGTGTTCTGTTAATTCATCTCACAGAGTTACATGTGTATTTCGTGGATCTCCTTGCTAGCCTTATTTCTGTGGAATCTGAGAACAGATATTTCGGATCCCTTTGAAGACTATAGGGCCAAACGAAATATCCTCCGATAACAAAGAAAAAGAAGCTTTCTGAGAAACTTCGTTGTGTTCTGTGAAATCATCTCACAGAGATACAGCTTTCCCCTCAAGGAGCCTTTCGCTAAGACAGTTCTTGTGGAATTGGCAAAGCAATATTTGGAAGCCCATAGAGGGCTATGGTGAAAAAGGAAATATCCTCAGATGAAATCTGGAAAGAAGCTTTCTGAGAAACTGCTTAGTGTTCTGTTAATTCATCTCACAGAGTTACATCTGTATTTCGTGGATCTCCTTGCTAGCCTTATTTCTGTGGAATCTGAGAACAGATATTTCGGATCCCTTTGAAGACTATAGGGCCAAAGGAAATATCCTCCGATAACAAAGAGAAAGAAGCTTTCTGAGAAACTTCGTTGTGTTCTCTGAAATCATCTCACAGAGTTACAGCTTTCCCCTCAAGGAGCCTTTCGCTAAGACAGTTCTTGTGGAATTGGCAAAGTGATATTTGGAAGCCCATAGAGGGCTATGGTGAAAAAGGAAATATCCTCAAATGAAATCTGGAAAGAAGCTTTCTGAGAAACTGCTTAGTGTTCTGTTAATTCATCTCACAGAGTTACATCTGTATTTCGTGGATCTCTTTGCTAGCCTTATTTCTGTGGAATCTGAGAACAGATTTTTCGGATCCCTTTGAAGACTATAGGGCCAAAGGAAATATCCTCCGATAACAAAGAGAAAGAAGCTTTCTGAGAAACTTCGTTGTGTTCTGTGAAATCATCTCACAGAGTTACAGCTTTCCCCTCACGTAGCCTTTCGCTAAGACAGTTCTTGTGGAATTGGCAAAGTGATATCTGAAAGCCCATAGAGGGCTATGGTGAAAAAGGAAATATCCTCAGTTGAAATCTGGAAAGAAGCTTTCTGAGAAACTGCTTAGTGTTCTGTTAATTCATCTCACAGAGTTACATCTGTTATTCGTGGATCTCTTTGCTAGCCTTATTTCTGTGGAATCTGAGAACAGATATTTCGGATCCCTATGAAGACTATAGGGCCAAAGGAAATATCCTCCGATAACAAAGAGAAAGAAGTTTTCTGAGAAACTTCTTTGTGTTCTGTGAAATCACCTCACAGAGTTACAGCTTTCCCCCCAAGAAGCCTTTCGCTAAGACAGTTCTTGTGGAATTGGCAAAGTGATATTTGGAAGCCCATAGAGGGCTATGGTGAAAAAGGAAATATCCTCAGATGAAATCTGGAAAGAAGCTTTCTGAGAAACTGCTTAGTGTTCTGTTAATTCATCTCACAGAGTTACATCTGTTATTCGTGGATCTCTTTGCTAGCCTTATTTCTGTGGAATCTGAGAACAGATATTTCGGATCCCTATGAAGACTATAGGGCCAAAGGAAATATCCTCCGATAACAAAGAGAAAGAAGCTTTCTGAGAAACTTCTTTGTGTTCTGTGAAATCACCTCACAGAGTTACAGCTTTCCCCCCAAGAAGCCTTTCGCTAAGACAGTTCTTGTGGAATTGGCAAAGTGATATTTGGAAGCCCATAGAGGGCTATGGTGAAAAAGGAAATATCCTCAGATGAAATCTGGAAAGAAGCTTTCTGAGAAACTGCTTAGTGTTCTGTTAATTCATCTCACAGAGTTACATCTGTATTTCGTGGATCTCTTTGCTAGCCTTATTTCTGTTGAATCTGAGAACAGATATTTCGGATCCCTTTGAAGACTATAGGACCAAAGGAAATATCCTCCGATAACAAAGAGAAAGAAGCTTTCTGAGAAACTTCGTTGTGTTCTGTGAAATCATCTCACAGAGTTACAGCTTTCCCCTCAAGGAGCCTTTCGCTAAGACAGTTCTTGTTGAATTGGCAAAGTGATATTTGGAAGCCCATAGAGGGCTATGGTGAAAAAGGAAATATCCTCAGATGAAATCTGGAAAGAAGCTTTCTGAGAAACTGCTTAGTGTTCTGTTAATTCATCTCACAGAATTACATCTGTATTTCGTGGATCTCTTTGCTACCCTTATTTCTGTGGAAACTGAGAACAGATATTTCGGATCCCTTTGAAGACTATAGGGCCAAAGGAAATATCCTACGATAACAAAGAGAAAGAAGCTTTCTGAGAAACTTCGTTGTGTTCTGTGAAATCATCTCACAGAGTTACAGCTTTCCCCTCAAGGAGCCTTTCGCTAAGACAGTTCTTGTGGAATTGGCAAAGTGATATTTGGAAGCCCATAGAGGGCTATGGTGAAAAAGGAAATATCCTCAGATGAAATCTGGAAAGAAGCTTTCTGAGAAACTGCTTAGTGTTCTCTTAATTCATCTCACAGAGTTACATCTGTATTTCGTGGATCTCCTTGCTAGCCTTATTTCTGTGGAATCTGAGAACAGATATTTCGGATCCCTTTGAAGACTATAGGGCCAAAGGAAATATCCTCCGATAACAACGAGAAAGAAGCTTTCTGAGAAACTTCGTTGTGTTCTGTGAAATCATCTCACAGAGTTACAGCTTTCCCCTCAAGGAGCCTTTCGCTAAGACAGTTCTTGTGGAATTGGCAAAGTGATATTTGGAAGCCCATAGAGGGCTATGGTGAAAAAGGATATATGCACAGATGAAATCTGGAAAGAAGCTTTCTGAGAAACTGCTTAGTGTTCTGTTAATTCATCTCACAGAGTTACATGTGTATTTCGTGGATCTCCTTGCTAGCCTTATTTCTGTGGAATCTGAGAACAGATATTTCGGATCCCTTTGAAGACTATAGGGCCAAAGGAAATATCCTCCGATAACAAAGAAAAAGAAGCTTTCTGAGAAACTTCGTTGTGTTCTGTGAAATCATCTCACAGAGTTACAGCTTTCCCCTCAAGGAGCCTTTCGCTAAGACAGTTCTTGTGGAATTGGCAAAGCAATATTTGGAAGCCCATAGAGGGCTATGGTGAAAAAGGAAATATCCTCAGATGAAATCTGGAAAGAAGCTTTCTGAGAAACTGCTTAGTGTTCTGTTAATTCATCTCACAGAGTTACATCTGTATTTCGTGGATCTCCTTGCTAGCCTTATTTCTGTGGAATCTGAGAACAGATATTTCGGATCCCTTTGAAGACTATAGGGCCAAAGGAAATATCCTCCGATAACAAAGAGAAAGAAGCTTTCTGAGAAACTTCGTTGTGTTCTCTGAAATCATCTCACAGAGTTACAGCTTTCCCCTCAAGGAGCCTTTCGCTAAGACAGTTCTTGTGGAATTGGCAAAGTGATATTTGGAAGCCCATAGAGGGCTATGGTGAAAAAGGAAATATCCTCAAATGAAATCTGGAAAGAAGCTTTCTGAGAAACTGCTTAGTGTTCTGTTAATTCATCTCACAGAGTTACATCTGTATTTCGTGGATCTCTTTGCTAGCCTTATTTCTGTGGAATCTGAGAACAGATTTTTCGGATCCCTTTGAAGACTATAGGGCCAAAGGAAATATCCTCCGATAACAAAGAGAAAGAAGCTTTCTGAGAAACTTCGTTGTGTTCTGTGAAATCATCTCACAGAGTTACAGCTTTCCCCTCACGTAGCTTTTCGCTAAGACAGTTCTTGTGGAATTGGCAAAGTGATATCTGAAAGCCCATAGAGGGCTATGGTGAAAAAGGAAATATCCTCAGTTGAAATCTGGAAAGAAGCTTTCTGAGAAACTGCTTAGTGTTCTGTTAATGCATCTCACAGAGTTACATCTGTTATTCGTGGATCTCTTTGCTAGCCTTATTTCTGTGGAATCTGAGAACAGATATTTCGGATCCCTATGAAGACTATAGGGCCAAAGGAAATATCCTCCGATAACAAAGAGAAAGAAGCTTTCTGAGAAACTTCTTTGTGTTCTGTGAAATCACCTCACAGAGTTACAGCTTTCCCCCCAAGAAGCCTTTCGCTAAGACAGTTCTTGTGGAATTGGCAAAGTGATATTTGGAAGCCCATAGAGGGCTATGGTGAAAAAAGAAATATCCTCAGATGAAATCTGGAAAGAAGCTTTCTGAGAAACTGCTTAGTGTTCTGTTAATTCATCTCACAGAATTACATCTGTATTTCGTGGATCTCTTTGCTAGCCTTATTTCTGTGGAAACTGAGAACAGATATTTCGGATCCCTTTGAAGACTATAGGGCCAAAGGAAATATCCTACGATAACAAAGAGAAAGAAGCTTTCTGAGAAACTTCGTTGTGTTCTGTGAAATCATCTCACGGAGTTACAGTTTCCCCTCAAGGAGCCTTTCGCTAAGACAGTTCTTGTGGAATTGGCAAAGTGATATTTAGAAGCCCATAGAGGGCTATGGTGAAAAAGGAAATATCCTCAGATGAAATCTGGAAAGAAGCTTTCTGAGAAACTGCTTAGTGTTCTGTTAATTCATCTCACAGAGTTACATCTGTATTTCGTGGATCTCTTTGCTAGCCTTATTTCTGTGGAATCTGAGAACAGATATTTCGGATCCCTTTGAAGACTATAGGGCCAAAGGAAATATCCTCCGATAACAAAGAGAAAGAAGCTTTCTGAGAAACTTCGTTGTGTTCTGTGAAATCATCTCACAAAGTTACAGCTTTCCCCTCAAGAAGCCTTTCGCTAAGACAGTTCTTGTGGAATTGGCAAAGTGATATTTGGAGGCCTATAGAGGGCTATGGTGAAAAAGGAAATATCCTCAAATGAAACCTGGAAAGAACCTTTCTGAGAAACTGCTTAGTGTTCTATTAGTTCATCTCACAGAGTTACATCTGTATTTCGTGAATCTCTTTGTTAGCCTTATTTCTGTGGAATATGAGAACAGATATTTCGGATCCCTTTGAAGGCTATAGGGCCAAAGGAAATATCCTCCGATAACAAAGAGAAAGAAGCTTTCTGAGAAACTTCGTTGTGTTCTGTGAAATCATCTCACGGAGTTACAGCTTTCCCCTCAAGGAGCCTTTCGCTAAGACAGTTCTTGTGGAATTGGCAAAGTGATATTTGGAAGCCCACAGAGGGCTATGGTGAAAAAGGAAATATCCTCAGATGAAATCTGGAAAGAAGCTTTCTGAGAAACTGCTTAGTGTTCTGTTAATTCATCTCACAGAGTTACATCTGTATTTCGTGGATCTCTTTGCTAGCCTTATTTCTGTAGAATCTGAGAACAGATATTTCGGATCCCTTTGAAGACTAAGAGCCAAAGAAATATCCTGCGATAACAAAGAGAAAGAAGCTTTCTGAGAAACTTCGTTGTGTTCTGTGAAATCATCTCACAGAGTTGCAGCTTTCCCCTCAAGGAGCCTTTCGAAAAGACAGTTCTTGTGGAATTGGCAAAGTGATATCTGGAAGCCCATAGAGGGCTATGGTGAAAAAGGAAATATCCTCAGATGAAATCTGGAAAGAAGCTTTCTGAGAAACTGCTTAGTGTTCCGTTAATTTATCTCACAAAGATACATCAGTATTTCGTGGATGTCTTTGCTAGCCTTATTTCTGTAGAATCTCAGAACAGATATTTCGGATCCCTATGAAGACTATAGGGCCAAAGGAAATATCCTCCGATAACAAAGAGAAAGAAGCTTTCTGAGAAACTTCGTTGTGTTCTGTGAAATCATCTCACAGAGTTACAGCTTTCCCCTCAAGGAGCCTTTCGCTAAGCCAGTTCTTGTGGAATTGGCAAAGTGATATTTGGAAGCCCATAGAGGGCTATGGTGAAAAAGGAAATATGCTCTGATGAAATCTGGAAAGAAGCTTTCTGAGAAACTGCTTAGTGTTCTGTTAATTCATCTCACAGAGTTACATGTGTATTTCGTGGATCTCCTTGCTAGCCTTATTTCTGTGGAATCTGAGAACAGATATTTCGGATCCCTTTGAAGACTATAGGGCCAAACGAAATATCCTCCGATAACAAAGAAAAAGAAGCTTTCTGAGAAACTTCGTTGTGTTCTGTGAAATCATCTCACAGAGATACAGCTTTCCCCTCAAGGAGCCTTTCGCTAAGACAGTTCTTGTGGAATTGGCAAAGCAATATTTGGAAGCCCATAGAGGGCTATGGTGAAAAAGGAAATATCCTCAGATGAAATCTGGAAAGAAGCTTTCTGAGAAACTGCTTAGTGTTCTGTTAATTCATCTCACAGAGTTACATCTGTATTTCGTGGATCTCCTTGCTAGCCTTATTTCTGTGGAATCTGAGAACAGATATTTCGGATCCCTTTGAAGACTATAGGGCCAAAGGAAATATCCTCCGATAACAAAGAGAAAGAAGCTTTCTGAGAAACTTCGTTGTGTTCTCTGAAATCATCTCACAGAGTTACAGCTTTCCCCTCAAGGAGCCTTTCGCTAAGACAGTTCTTGTGGAATTGGCAAAGTGATATTTGGAAGCCCATAGAGGGCTATGGTGAAAAAGGAAATATCCTCAAATGAAATCTGGAAAGAAGCTTTCTGAGAAACTGCTTAGTGTTCTGTTAATTCATCTCACAGAGTTACATCTGTATTTCGTGGATCTCTTTGCTAGCCTTATTTCTGTGGAATCTGAGAACAGATTTTTCGGATCCCTTTGAAGACTATAGGGCCAAAGGAAATATCCTCCGATAACAAAGAGAAAGAAGCTTTCTGAGAAACTTCGTTGTGTTCTGTGAAATCATCTCACAGAGTTACAGCTTTCCCCTCACGTAGCCTTTCGCTAAGACAGTTCTTGTGGAATTGGCAAAGTGATATCTGAAAGCCCATAGAGGGCTATGGTGAAAAAGGAAATATCCTCAGTTGAAATCTGGAAAGAAGCTTTCTGAGAAACTGCTTAGTGTTCTGTTAATTCATCTCACAGAGTTACATCTGTTATTCGTGGATCTCTTTGCTAGCCTTATTTCTGTGGAATCTGAGAACAGATATTTCGGATCCCTATGAAGACTATAGGGCCAAAGGAAATATCCTCCGATAACAAAGAGAAAGAAGTTTTCTGAGAAACTTCTTTGTGTTCTGTGAAATCACCTCACAGAGTTACAGCTTTCCCCCCAAGAAGCCTTTCGCTAAGACAGTTCTTGTGGAATTGGCAAAGTGATATTTGGAAGCCCATAGAGGGCTATGGTGAAAAAGGAAATATCCTCAGATGAAATCTGGAAAGAAGCTTTCTGAGAAACTGCTTAGTGTTCTGTTAATTCATCTCACAGAGTTACATCTGTATTTCGTGGATCTCTTTGCTAGCCTTATTTCTGTTGAATCTGAGAACAGATATTTCGGATCCCTTTGAAGACTATAGGGCCAAAGGAAATATCCTCCGATAACAAAGAGAAAGAAGCTTTCTGAGAAACTTCGTTGTGTTCTGTGAAATCATCTCACAGAGTTACAGCTTTCCCCTCAAGGAGCCTTTCGCTAAGACAGTTCTTGTGGAATTGGCAAAGTGATATTTGGAAGCCCATAGAGGGCTATGGTGAAAATGGAAATATCCTCAGATGAAATCTGGAAAGAAGCTTTCTGAGAAACTGCTTAGTGTTCTGTTAATTCATCTCACAGAATTCCATCTGTATTTCGTGGATCTCTTTGCTAGCCTTATTTCTGTGGAAACTGAGAACAGATATTTCGGATCCCTTTGAAGACTATAGGGCCAAAGGAAATATCCTACGATAACAAAGAGAAAGAAGCTTTCTGAGAAACTTCGTTGTGTTCTGTGAAATCATCTCACAGAGTTACAACTTTCCCCTCAAGGAGCCTTTCGCTAAGACAGTTCTTGTGGAATTGGCAAAGTGATATTTAGAAGCCCATAGAGGGCTATGGTGAAAAAGGAAATATCCTCAGATGAAATCTGGAAAGAAGCTTTCTGAGAAACTGCTTAGTGTTCTGTTAATTCATCTCACAGAGTTACATCTGTATTTCGTGGATCTCTTTGCTAGCCTTATTTCTGTGGAATCTGAGAACAGATATTTCGGATCCCTTTGAAGACTATAGGGCCAAAGGAAATATCCTCCGATAACAAAGAGAAAGAAGCTTTCTGAGAAACTTCGTTGTGTTCTGTGAAATCATCTCACAAAGTTACAGCTTTCCCCTCAAGAAGCCTTTCGCTAAGACAGTTCCTGTGGAATTGGCAAAGTGATATTTGGAAGCCCATAGAGGGCTATGGTGAAAAAGGAAATATCCTCAAATGAAATCTGGAAAGAACCTTTCTGAGAAACTGCTTAGTGTTCTCTTAGTCATGTCACAGAGTTACATCTGTATTTCGTGAATCTCTTTGTTAGCCTTATTTCTGTGGAATCTGAGAACACATATTTCGGATCCCTTTGAAGACTATAGGGCCAAAGGAAATATCCTCCGATAACAAAGAGAAAGAAGCTTTCTGAGAAACTTCGTTGTGTTCTGTGAAATCATCTCACAGAGTTACAGCTTTCCCCTCAAGGAGCCTTTCGCTAAGACAGTTCTTTGAAATTGGCAAAGTGATATTTGGAAGCCCATAGAGGGCTATGGTGAAAAAGGAAATATCCTCAGATGAAATCTGGAAAGAAGCTTTCTGAGAAACTGCTTAGTGTTCTGTTAATTCATCTCACAGAGTTACATCTGTATTTCGTGGATCTCCTTGCTAGCCTTATTTCTGTGGAATCTGAGAACAGATATTTCGGATCCCTTTGAAGACTATAGGGCCAAAGGAAATATCCTCCGATAACAAAGAGAAAGAAGCTTTCTGAGAAACTTCGTTGTGTTCTCTGAAATCATCTCACAGAGTTACAGCTTTCCCCTCAAGGAGCCTTTCGCTAAGACAGTTCTTGTGGAATTGGCAAAGTGATATTTGGAAGCCCATAGAGGGCTATGGTGAAAAAGGAAATATCCTCAAATGAAATCTGGAAAGAAGCTTTCTGAGAAACTGCTTAGTGTTCTGTTAATTCATCTCACAGAGTTACATCTGTATTTCGTGGATCTCTTTGCTAGCCTTATTTCTGTGGAATCTGAGAACAGATATTTCGGATCCCTTTGAAGACTATAGGGCCAAAGGAAATATCCTCCGATAACAAAGAGAAAGAAGCTTTCTGAGAAACTTCGTTGTGTTCTGTGAAATCATCTCACAGAGTTACAGCTTTCCCCTCACGTAGCTTTTCGCTAAGACAGTTCTTGTGGAATTGGCAAAGTGATATCTGAAAGCCCATAGAGGGCTATGGTGAAAAAGGAAATATCCTCAGTTGAAATCTGGAAAGAAGCTTTCTGAGAAACTGCTTAGTGTTCTGTTAATTCATCTCACAGAGTTACATCTGTTATTCGTGGATCTCTTTGCTAGCCTTATTTCTCTGGAATCTGAGAACAGATATTTCGGATCCCTATGAAGACTATAGGGCCAAAGGAAATATCCTCCGATAACAAAGAGAAAGAAGCTTTCTGAGAAACTTCTTTGTGTTCTGTGAAATCACCTCACAGAGTTACAGCTTTCCCCCCAAGAAGCCTTTCGCTAAGACAGTTCTTGTGGAATTGGCAAAGTGATATTTGGAAGCCCATAGAGGGCTATGGTGAAAAAGGAAATATCCTCAGATGAAATCTGGAAAGAAGCTTTCTGAGAAACTGCTTAGTGTTCTGTTAATTCATCTCACAGAGTTACATCTGTATTTCGTGGATCTCTTTGCTAGCCTTATTTCTGTTGAATCTGAGAACAGATATTTCGGATCCCTTTGAAGACTATAGGGCCAAAGGAAATATCCTCCGATAACAAAGAGAAAGAAGCTTTCTGAGAAACTTCGTTGTGTTCTGTGAAATCATCTCACAGAGTTACAGCTTTCCCCTCAAGGAGCCTTTCGCTAAGACAGTTCTTGTGGAATTGGCAAAGTGATATTTGGAAGCCCATAGAGGGCTATGGTGAAAATGGAAATATCCTCAGATGAAATCTGGAAAGAAGCTTTCTGAGAAACTGCTTAGTGTTCTGTTAATTCATCTCACAGAATTACATCTGTATTTCGTGGATCTCTTTGCTAGCCTTATTTCTGTGGAAACTGAGAACAGATATTTCGGATCCCTTTGAAGACTATAGGGCCAAAGGAAATATCCTACGATAACAAAGATAAAGAAGCTTTCTGAGAAACTTCGTTGTGTTCTGTGAAATCATCTCACAGAGTTACAGCTTTCCCCTCAAGGAGCCTTTCGCTAAGACAGTTCTTGTGGAATTGGCAAAGTGATATTTAGAAGCCCATAGAGGGCTATGGTGAAAAAGGAAATATCCTCAGATGAAATCTGGAAAGAAGCTTTCTGAGAAACTGCTTAGTGTTCTGTTAATTCATCTCACAGAGTTACATCTGTATTTCGTGGATCTCTTTGCTAGCCTTATTTCTGTGGAATCTGAGAACAGATATTTCGGATCCCTTTGAACACTATAGGGCCAAAGGAAATATCCTCCGATAACAAAGAGAAAGAAGCTTTCTGAGAAACTTCGTTGTGTTCTGTGAAATCATCTCACAAAGTTACAGCTTTCCCCTCAAGAAGCCTTTCGCTAAGACAGTTCCTGTGGAATTGGCAAAGTGATATTTGGAAGCCCATAGAGGGCTATGGTGAAAAAGGAAATATCCTCAAATGAAATCTGGAAAGAACCTTTCTGAGAAACTGCTTAGTGTTCTCTTAGTTCATGTCACAGAGTTACATCTGTATTTCGTGAATCTCTTTGTTAGCCTTATTTCTGTGGAATCTGAGAACAGATATTTCGGATCCCTTTGAAGACTATAGGGCCAAAGGAAATATCCTCCGATAACAAAGAGAAAGAAGCTTTCTGAGAAACTTCGTTGTGTTCTGTGAAATCATCTCACAGAGTTACAGCTTTCCCCTCAAGGAGCCTTTCGCTAAGACAGTTCTTTGAAATTGGCAAAGTGATATTTGGAAGCCCATAGAGGGCTATGGTGAAAAAGGAAATATCCTCAAATGAAATCTGGAAAGAAGCTTTCTGAGAAACTGCTTAGTGTTCTGTTAATTCATCTCACAGAGTTACATCTGTATTTCGTGGATCTCTTTGCTAGCCTTATTTCTGTGGAATCTGAGAACAGATTTTTCGGATCCCTTTGAAGACTATAGGGCCAAAGGAAATATCCTCCGATAACAAAGAGAAAGAAGCTTTCTGAGAAACTTCGTTGTGTTCTGTGAAATCATCTCACAGAGTTACAGCTTTCCCCTCACGTAGCCTTTCGCTAAGACAGTTCTTGTGGAATTGGCAAAGTGATATCTGAAAGCCCATAGAGGGCTCTGGTGAAAAAGGAAATATCCTCAGTTGAAATCTGGAAAGAAGCTTTCTGAGAAACTGCTTAGTGTTCTGTTAATTCATCTCACAGAGTTACATCTGTTATTCGTGGATCTCTTTGCTAGCCTTATTTCTGTGGAATCTGAGAACAGATATTTCGGATCCCTATGAAGACTATAGGGCCAAAGGAAATATCCTCCGATAACAAAGAGAAAGAAGCTTTCTGAGAAACTTCTTTGTGTTCTGTGAAATCACCTCACAGAATTACAGCTTTCCCCCCAAGAAGCCTTTCGCTAAGACAGTTCTTGTGGAATTGGCAAAGTGATATTTGGAAGCCCATAGAGGGCTATGGTGAAAAAGGAAATATCCTCAGATGAAATCTGGAAAGAAGCTTTCTGAGAAGCTGCTTAGTGTTCTGTTAATTCATCTCACAGAGTTACATCTGTATTTCGTGGATCTCTTTGCTAGCCTTATTTCTGTTGAATCTGAGAACAGATATTTCGGATCCCTTTGAAGACTATAGGGCCAAAGGAAATATCCTCCGATAACAAAGAGAAAGAACCTTTCTGAGAAACTTCGTTGTGTTCTGTGAAATCATCTCACAGAGTTACAGCTTTCCCCTCAAAAAGCCTTTCGCTAAGACAGTTCTTGTGGAATTGGCAAAGTGATATTTAGAAGCCCATAGAGGGCTATGGTGAAAAAGGAAATATCCTCAGATGAAATCTGGAAAGAAGCGTTCTGAGAAACTGCTTAGTGTTCTGTTAATTCATCTCACAGAGTTACATCTGTATTTCGTGGATCTCTTTGCTAGCCTTATTTCTGTGGAATCTGAGAACAGATATTTCGGATCCCTTTGAAGACTATAGGGCCAAAGGAAATATCCTCCGATAACAAAGAGAAAGAAGCTTTCAGAGAAACTTCGTTGTGTTCTGTGAAATCATCTCACAGAGTTACAGCTTTCCCCTCAAGGAGCCTTTCGCTAAGACAGTTCATGTGGAATTGGCAAAGTGATATTTGGAAGCCCATAGAGGGCTTTGGTGAAAAAGGAAATATCCTCAGATGAAATCTGGAAAGAAGCTTTCTGAGAAACTGCTTAGTGTTCTGTTAATTCATCTCACAGGGTTACATCTGTATTTCGTGGATCTCTTTGCTAGCCTTATTTCTTTTGAATCTGAGAACAGATATTTCGGATCCCTTTGAACACTATAGGGCCAAAGGAAATATCCTCCGATAACAAAGAGAAAGAAGCTTTCTGAGAAACTTCGTTGTGTTCTGTGAAATCATCTCACAGAGTTACAGCTTTCCCCTCAAGGAGCCTTTCTCTAAGACAGTTCTTGTGGAATTGGCAAAGCGATATTGGAAGCCCATAGAGGGCTACGGTGAAAAAGGAAATATCCTCAGAGGAAATCTGGAAAGAAGCTTTCTGAGAAACTGCTTAGTGTTCTGTTAATTCATCTCACAGAGTTACATCTGTATTTCGTGGATCTCTTTGCTAGCCTTATTTCTTTTGAATCTGAGAACAGATATTTCGGATCCCTTTGAAGACAATAGGGCCACAGGAAATATCCACCGATAACAAAGAGAAAGAAGCTTTCTGAGAAACTTCGTTGTGTTCTGTGAAATCATCTCACAGAGTTACAGCTTTCCCCTCAAGGAGCCTTTCGCTAAGACAGTTCTTGTGGAATTGGCAAAGTGATATTTGGAAGCCCATAGAGGGCTATGGTGAAAAAGGAAATATCCTCAGATGAAATCTGGAAAGAAGCTTTCTGAGAAACTGCTTAGTGTTCTGTTAATTCATCTCACAGAGTTACATCTGTATTTCGTGGATCTGTTTGCTAGCCTTATTTCTGTGGAATCTGAGAACAGATATTTCGGATCCCTTTGAAGACTATAGGGCCAAAGGAAATATCCTCCGATAACAAAGAGAAAGAAGCTTTCTGAGAACTTCGTTGTGTTCTGTGAAATCATCTCATAGAGTTACAGCATTCCCCTCAAGGAGCCTTTCGCTAAGACAGTTTTTGTGGAATTGGCAAAGTGATATTTGGAAGCCCATAGAGGGCTATGGTGAAAAAGGAAATATCCTCAGATGAAATCTGGAAAGAAGCTTTCTGAGAAACTGCTTAGTGTTCTGGTAATTCAACTCACAGAGTTACATCTGTATTTCGTAGATCTCTTTGCTAGCCTTATTTCTGTGGAATCTGAGAACAGATATTTCGGATCCCTTTGAAGACTATAGGGCCAAAGGAAATATCCTCCGATAACAAAGAGAAAGAAGCTTTCTGAGAAACGACGTTGTGTTCTGTGAAATCATCTCACAGAGTTACAGCTTTCCCCTCAAGGAGCCTTTCGCTAAGACAGTTCATGTGGAATTGGCAAAGTGATATTTGGAAGCCCATAGAGGGCTATGGTGAAAAGGAAATATCCTCAGATGAAATCTGGAAAGAAGCTTTTTGAGAAACTGCTTAGTGTTCTGTTAATTCAACTCACAGAGTTACATCTGTATTTCGTGGATCTCCTTGCTAGCCTTATTTCTGTGGAATCTGAGAACAGATATTTCGGATCCCTTTGAAGACTATAGGGCCAAAGGAAATATCCTCCGATAACAAAGAGAAAGAAGCTTTCTGAGAAACGACGTTGTGTTCTGTGAAATAATCTCACAGAGTTACAGCTTTCCCCTCAAGGAGCCTTTCGCTAGGACAGTTCTTGTGGAATTGGCAAAGTGATATCTGGAAGCCCATAGAGGGCTATGGTGAAAAAGGAAATATTCTCAGATGAAATCTGGAAAGAAGCTTTCTGAGAAACTGCTTAGTGTTCCGTTAATTCATCTCACAGAGTTACATCTGTATTTCGTGGATGTCTTTGCTAGCCTTATTTCTGTAGAATCTCAGAACAGATATTTCGGATCCCTATGAAGACTATAGGGCCAAAGGAAATATCCTCCGATAACAAAGAGAAAGAAGCTTTCTGAGAAACTTCGTTGTGTTCTGTGAAATCATCTCACAGAGTTACAGCTTTCTCCTCAAGGAGCCTTTCGCTAAGACAGTTCTTGTGGAATTGGCAAAGTGATATTTGGAAGCCCATAGAGGGCTATGGTGAAAAAGGAAATATCCTCAGAGGAAATCTGGAAAGAAGCTTTCTGAGAAACTGCTTAGTGTTCTGTTAATACATCTCACAGAGTTATATCTGTATTTCGTGGATCTCCTTGCTAGCCTTATTTCTGTGGAATCTGAGAACAGATATTTCGGATCCCTTTGAAGACTATAGGGCCAAAGGAAATATCCTCCGATAACAAAGAGAAAGAAGCTTTCTGAGAAACTTCGTTGTGTTCTGTGAAATCATCTCATAGAGTTACAGCTTTCCCCTCAAGGAGCCTTTCGCTAAGACAGTTTTTGTGGAATTGGCAAAGTGATATTTGGAAGCCCATAGAGGGCTACGGTGAAAAAGGAAATATCCTCAGATGAAATCTGGAAAGAAGCTTTCTGAGAAACTGCTTAGTGTTCTGTTAATTCATCTCACAGAGTTACATCTGTATTTCATGGATGTCTTTGCTAGCCTTATTTCTGTGGAATCTGAGAACAGATATTTCGGATCCCTTTGAAGACTATAGGGCCACAGGAAATATCCAGCGATAACAAAGAGAAAGAAGCTTTCTGAGAAACTTCGTTGTGTTCTGTGAAATCATCTGACAGAGTCACAGCTTTCCCCTCAAGGAGCCTTTCGCTAAGACAGTTTTTGTGGAATTTGCAAAGTGATATTTGGAAGACCATAGAGGGCTATGTTGAAAAAGGAAATATCCTCAGATGAAATCTGGAAAGAAGCTTTCTGAGAAACTGCTTAGTGTTCTGTTAATTCAACTCACAGAGTTACATCTGTATTTCGTGGATCTCTTTGCTAGCCTTATTTCTGTGGAATCTGAGAACAGATATTTCGGATCCCTTTGAAGACTATAGGGCCAAAGGAAATATCCAGCGATAACAAAGAGAAAGAAGCTTTCTGAGAAACTTCGTTGTGTTCTGTGAAATCATCTCACAGAGTTACAGCTTTCCCCTCAAGGAGCCTTTTGCTAAGACAGTTCATATGTAATTGGCAAAGTGATATTTGGAAGCCCTTAGAGGGCTATGGTGAAAAAGGAAATATCCACAGATGAAATCTGGAAAGAAGCTTTCTGAGAAACTGCTTAGTGTTCTGTTAATTCATCTCACAGGGTTACATCTGTATTTCGTGGATCTCTTTGCTAGCCTCATTTCTGTTGAATCTGAGAACAGATATTTCTGATCCCTTTGAAGACTATAGGGCCAAAGGAAATATCCTCCGATAACAAAGAGAAAGAAGCTTTCTGAGAAACTTCGTTGTGTTCTGTGAAATCATCTCACAGAGTTACAGCTTTCCCCTCAAGTAGCCTTTCTCTAAGACAGTTTTTGTGGAATTGGCAAAGCGATATTTCGAAGCCCATAGAGGGCTAAGGTGAAAAAGGAAATATCCTCAGAGGAACTATGTAAAGAAGCTTTATGAGAAACTGCTTAGTGTTCTGTTAATTCATCTCACAGAGTTACATCTGTATTTCGTGGATCTCTTTGCTAGCCTTATTTCTGTGGAATCTGAGAACAGATATTTCGGATCCCTTTGAAGACTATAGGGCCAAAGGAAATATCCTCCGATAACAAAGAGAAAGAAGCTTTCTGAGAAACTTCGTTGTGTTCTGTGAAATCATCTCACAGAGTTACAGCTTTCCCCTCAAGGAGCCTTTCGCTAAGACAGTTCTTGTGGAATTGGCAAAGTGATATTTGGAAGACCTTAGAGGGCTATGGTGAAAAAGGAAATATCCTCAGATGAAATCTGGAAAGAAGCTTTCTGAGAAACTGCTTAGTGTTCTGTTAATTCATCTCACAGAGTTACATCTGTATTTCATGGATGTCTTTGCTAGCCTTATTTCTGTGGAATCTGAGAACAGATATTTCGGATCCCTTTGAAGACAATAGGGCCAAAGGAAATATCCACCGATAACAAAGAGAAAGAAGCTTTCCTAGAAACTTCGTGGTGTTCTGTGAAATCATCTCACAGAGTTACAGCTTTCCCCTCAAGGAGCCTTTCGCTAAGACAGTTTTTGTGGAATTGGCAAAGTGATATTTGGAAACCCATAGAGGGCTATGGTGAAAAAGGAAATATCCTCAGATGAAATCTGGAAAGAAGCTTTCTGAGAAACTGCTTAGTGTTCTGGTAATTCAACTCACAGAGTTACATCTGTATTTCGTGGATCTCTTTGCTAGCCTTATTTCTGTGGAATCTGAGAACAGATATTTTGGATCCCTTTGAAGACTAAGGGCCAAAGAAATATCCTCTGTTAACAAAGAGAAAGAAGCTTTCTGAGAAAATTCATTGTGTTCTGTGAAATCATCTCACAAAGTTACAGCTTTCAGTTCAAGGAGCCTTTCGCTAAGACAGTTCTTGTGGAATTGGCAAAGTGATATTTGGAAGCCCTTAGAGGGCTATGGTGAAAAAGGAAATATCCTCAGATGAAATCTGGAAAGAAGCTTTCTGAGAAACTGCTTAGTGTTCTGTTAATTCACCTCACAGAGTTACATCTGTATTTCGTGGATCTCTTTGCTAGCCTTATTTCTGTAGAATCTGAGAACAGATATTTCGGATCCCTTTGAAGACTATAGGGCCAAAGGAAATATCCTCCGATAACAAAGAGAAAGAAGCTCTCTGAGAAACTTCGTTGTGTTCTGTGAAATCATCTCACAGAGTTACAGCTTTCCCCTCAAGGAGCCTTTCGCTAAGACAGTTCTTGTGGAATTGGCAAAGTGATATTTGGAAGACCATAGAGGGCTATGGTGAAAAAGGAAATATCCTCAGATGAAATCTGGAAAGAAGCTTTCTGAGAAACTGCTTAGTGTTCTGTTAATTCATCTCACAGAGTTACATCTGTATTTCGTGGATCTCTTTGCTAGCCTTATTTCTGTGGAATCTGAGAACAGATATTTCGGATCCCTTTGATGACTATAGGGCCACAGGAAATATCCTCCGATAACAAAGAGAAAGAAGCTTTCTGAGAAACTTCGTTGTGTTCTGTGAAATCATCTCACAGAGTTACAACATTCCCCTCAAAGACCCTTTCGCTAAGACAGTTTATGTGGAATTGGCAAAGTGATATTTGGAAGCCCATAGAGGGCTATCTTGAAAAAGGAAATATCCTCAGATGAAATCTGGAAATAAGCTTTCTGAGAAACTGCTTAGTGTTCTGTTAATTCATCTCACAGAGTTACATCTGTATTTCCTGGATCTCTTTGCTAGCCTTATTTCTGTGGAATCTGAGAACAGATATTTCGGATCCCTTTGAAGACTACAGGGCCAATGGAAATATCCTCCGATAATAAAGAGAAAGAAGCTTTCTGAGAAACTTCGTTGTGTTCTGTGAAATCATCTCACAGAGTTACAGCTTTCCCCTCAAGGAGCCTTTCGCTAAGACAGTTCTTGTGGAATTGGCAAAGTGATATTTGGAAGCCCTTAGAGGGCTATGGTGAAAAAGGAAATATCCTCAGATGAAATCTGGAAAGAAGATTTCTGAGCAAATGCTTAGTGTTCTGTTAATTCAACTCACAGAGTTACATCTGTATTTCGTGGATCTCTTTGCTAGCCTTATTTCTGTAGAATCTGAGAACAGATATTTCGGATCCCTTTGAAGACTATAGGGCCAAAGGAAATATCCTCCGATAACAAAGAGAAAGAAGCTTTCTGAGAAACTTCGTTGTGTTCTGTGAAATCATCTCACAGAGTTACAGCTTTCCCCTCAAGGAGCCTTTGGCTAAGACAGTTCTTGTGGAATTGGCAAAGTGATATTTGGAAGCCCATACAGGGCTATGGTGCAAAAGGAAATATCCTCAGAGGAAATCTGGAAAGAAGCTTTCTGAGAAACTTCTTAGTGTTCTGTTAATTCATCTCACAGAGTTACATCTGTATTTCGTGGATCTCTTTGCTAGCCTTATTTCTGTTGAATCTGAGAACAGATATTTCGGATCCCTATGAAGACTATAGGGCCAAAGGAAATATCCTCCGATAACAAAGAGAAAGAATCTTTCTGAGAAACTTCGTTGTGTTCTGTGAAATCATCTCACAGATTTACAGCTTTCCCCTCAAGGAGCCTTTCGCTAAGACAGTTCTTGTGGAATTGGCAAAGTGATATTTGGAAGCCCATAGAGGGCTACGGTGAAAAAGGAAATATCCTCAGATGAAATCTGGAAAGAAGCTTTTTGAGAAACTTCTTAGTTTTCTGTTAATTCAACTCACAGTGTTACATCTGTATTTCGTGGTTCTCTTTGCTAGCCTTATTTCTGTAGAATCTGAGAACAGATATTTCGGATCCCTTTGAAGACTAAGGGCCAAAGAAATATACTCCGATAACAAAGAGAAAGAAGCTTTCTGAGAAACTTCGTTGTGTTCTGTGAAATCATCTCACAGAGTTACAGCTTTCCCCTCAAGGAGCCTTTCGCTAATACAGTTCTTGTGGAATTGGCAAAGTGATATTTGGAAGCCCATAGAGGGCTATGGTGAAAAAGGAAATATCCTCAGATGAAATCTGGAAAGAAACTTTCTGAGAAACTGCTTAGTTTTCTGTTAATTCATCTCACAGAGTTACATCTGTATTTCGTGGATCTCTTTGCTAGCCTTATTTCTGTGGAATCTGAGAACAGATATTTCGGATCCCTTTGAAGACTATAGGGCCAAAGGAAATATCCTCCGATAACAAAGAGAAAGAAGCTTTCTGAGAAACTTCTTTGTGTTCTGTGAAATCATCTCACAGAGTTACGGCTTTCCCCTCAAGGAGCCTTTCGCTAAGACAGTTGATGTGGAATTGGCAAAGTGATATTTGGAAGCCCATAGAGGGCTATGTTGAAAAAGGAAATATCCTCAGATGAAATCTGGAAAGAAGCTTTCTGAGAAACTGCTTAGTATTCTGTTAATTCATCTCACAGAGTTACATGTGTATTTCATGGATGTCTTTGCTAGCCTTATTTCTGTGGAATCTGAGAAGAGATATTTCGGATCCCTTTGAAGACTATAGGGCCACAGGAAATATCCTCCGATAACAAAGAGAAAGAAGCTTTCTTTGAAACTTCGTTGTGATCTGTGAAATCATCTCACAGAGTTACAGGTTTCGCCTCAAGGAGCCTTTCGCTAAGACAGTTCTTGTGGAATTGGCAAAGTGATATTTGGAAGCCCATAGAGGGCTATGGTGAAAAAGGAAATATACTCAGATGAAATCTGGAAAGAAGCTTTCTGAGAAACTGCTTAGTGTTCTGTTAATTCATCTCACAGAGTTACATGTGTATTTCGTGGATCTCTTTGCTAGCCTTATTTCTGTGGAATCTGAGAACAGATATTTCGGATCCCTTTGAAGACTATAGGGCCAAAGGAAATATCCTCCGATAACAAAGAGAAAGAAGCTTTCTCAGAAACTTCGTTGTGTTCTGTGAAATCATCTCACAGAGTTACAGCTTTCCCCTCAAGGAGCCTTTCGCCAAGACAGTTCTTGTGGAATTGGCAAAGTGATATTTGGAAGACCATAGAGGGCTATGGTGAAAAAGGAAATATCCTCATATGAAATCCGGAAAGAAGCTTTCTGAGAAACTGCTTAGTGTTCTGTTAATTCATCTCACAGAGTTACATCTGTATTTCGTGGATGTCTTTGCTAGCCTTATTTCTGTAGAATCTCAGAACAGATATTTCGGATCCCTATGAAGACTATAGGGACAAAGGAAATATCCTCCGATAACAAAGAGAAAGAAGCTTTCTGAGAAACTTCGTTGTGTTCTGTGAAATCATCTCACAGAGTTACAGCTTTCCCCTCCAGGAGCCTTTCGCTAAGACAGTTCTTGTGGAATTGGAAAAGTGATATTTGGAAGCGCATAGAGGGCTATGGTGAAAAAGGAAATATCCTCAGAGGAAATCTGGAAAGAAGCTTTCTGAGAAACTGCTTAGTGTTCTGTTAATTCATCTCACAGAGTTACATCTGTATTTCGTGGATCTCTTTGCTAGCCTTATTTCTGTGGAACCTGAGAACAGATATTTCGGATCCCTTTGAAGACTATAGGGCCAAAGGAAATATCCTCCAATAACAAAGAGAAAGAAGCTTTCTGAGAAACTTCGTTGTGTTCTGTGAAATCATCTCACAGAGTTACAGCTTTCCCCTCAAGGAGCCTTTCGCTAAGACAGTTCTTGTGGAATTGGCAAAGTGATATTTGGAAGCCCATAGAGGGCTATGGTGAAAAAGGAAATATCCTCAGATGAAATCTGGAAAGAAGCTTTCTGAGAAACTGCTTAATGTTCTGTTAATTCATCTCACAGAGTTACATCTGTATTTCGTGGATCTCTTTGCTAGCCTTATTTCTGTGGAATCTGAGAACAGATATTTCGGATCCCTTTGAAGACTAAGGGCCAAAGAAATATACTCCGATAACAAAGAGAAAGAAGCTTTCTCAGAAACTTCGTTGTGTTCTGTGAAATCATCTCACAGAGTTCCAGCTTTCCTCTCAGGGAGCCTTTCGCTAAGACAGTTCTTGTGGAATTGGCAAAGTGATATCTGGAAGCCCATACAGGGCTATGGTGAAAAAGGAAATATCCTCAGATGAAATCTGGAAAGAAGCTTTCTGAGAAACTGCTTAGTGTTCTGTTAATTCATCTCACAGAGTTACATCTGTATTTCGTGGATGTCTTTGCTAGCCTTATTTCTGTAGAATCTCAGAACAGATAGTTCGGATCCCTATGAAGACTATAGGGCCAAAGGAAATATCCTCCGATAACAAAGAGAAAGAAGCTTTCTGAGAAACTTCGTTGTGTTCTGTGAAATCATCTCACAGAGTTACAGCTTTCCCCTCAAGGAGCCTTTCGCTAAGACAGTTCTTGTGGAATTGGCAAAGTGATATTTGGAAGCCCATAAAGGGCTATGGTGAAAAAGGAACTATCCTCAGATGAAATCTGGAAAGAAGCTTTCTGAGAAACTGCTTAGTGTTCTGTTAATTCATCTCACAGAGTTACATCTGTATTTCGTGGATCTCTTTGCTAGCCTTATTTCTGTGGAATCTGAGAACAGATATTTCGGATCAATTTGACGACTATAGGGCCAAAGGAAATATCCTCCGATAACAAAGAGAAAGAAGCTTTCTGAGAAACTTCGTTGTGTTCCGTGAAATCATCTCATAGAGTTACAGCTTTCCCCTCAAGGAGCCTTTCGCTAAGACAGTTCTTGTGGAATTGGCAAAGTGATATTTTGAAGACCTTAGAGTGCTATGGTGAAAAAGGAAATATCCTCAGATGAAATCTGGAAAGAAGCTTTCTGAGAAACTGCTTAGTGTTCTGTTAATTCATCTCACAGAGTTACATCTGTATTTCGTGGATCTCTTTGCTAGCCTTATTTCTGTGGAATCTGAGAACAGATATTTCGGATCCCTTTGAAGACTATAGGGCCAAAGGAAATATCCTCCGATAACAAAGAGAAAGAAGCTTTCTGAGAAACTTCTTTGTGTTCTGTGAAATCATCTCACAGAGTTACACCTTTACCCTCAAAAAGCCTTTCGCTAAGACAGTTCTTGTGGAATTGGCAAAGTGATATTTGGAAGCCCATAGAGGGCTATGGTGAAAAAGGAAATATCCTCAAATGAAACCTGGAAAGAAGCTTTCTGAGAAACTGCTTAGTGTTCTGTTAATTCATCTCAGAGAGTTACATCTGTATTTCGTGGATCTCTTTGCTAGCCTTATTTCTGTGGAATCTGAGAACAGATATTTCGGATCCCTTTGAAGACTATAGGGCCAAAGGAAATATCCTCCGATAACAAAGAGAAAGAAGCTTTCTGAGAAACTTCGTTGTGTTCTGTGAAATCATCTCACAGAGTTACAGCTTTCCCCTCAAGGAGCCTTTCGCAAAGACAGTTCTTTTGGAATTTGGCAAAGTGATATTTGGAAGCCCATAGAGGGCTATGGTGAAAAAGGAAATATCCTCAGAGGAAATCTGGAAAGAAGCTTTCTGAGAAACTTATTAGTGTTCTGTTAATTCATCTCACAGAGTGACATCTGTATTTCGTGGATCTCTTTGCTAGCCTTATTTCTGTGGAATCTGAGAACAGATATTTCGGATCCCTTTGAAGACTATAGGGCCAAAGGAAATATCCTCCGATAACAAAGAGAAAGAAGCTTTCTCAGAAACTTCGTTGTGTTCTGTGAAATCATCTCACAGAGTTACAGCTTTCCCCTCAAGGAGGCTTTCGCTAAGACAGTTCTTGTTTAATTGGCAAAGTGATATCTGGAAGCCCATAGAGGGCTATGGTGAAAAAGGAAATATCCTCATATGAAATCTGGAAAGAAGCTTTCTGAGAAACTGCTTAGTGTTCTGTTAATTCATCTCACAGAGTTACATCTGTATTTCGTGGATGTCTTTGCTAGCCTTATTTCTGTAGAATCTCAGAACAGATATTTCGGATCCCTATGAAGACTATAGGGCCAAAGGAAATATCCTCCGATAACAAAGAGAAAGAAGCTTTCTGAGAAACTTCGTTGTGTTCTGTGAAATCATCTCACAGAGTTACAGCTTTCCCCTCCAGGAGCCTTTCGCTAAGACAGTTCTTGTGGAATTGGAAAAGTGATATTTGGAAGCCCATAGAGGGCTATGGTGAAAAAGGAAATATCCTCAGAGGAAATCTGGAAAGAAGCTTTCTGAGAAACTGCTTAGTGTTCTGTTAATTCATCTCACAGAGTTACATCTGTATTTCGTGGATCTCCTTGCTAGCCTTATTTCTGTGGAATCTGAGAACAGATATTTCGGATCCCTTTGAAGACTATAGGGCCAAAGGAAATATCCTCCGATAACAAAGAGAAAGAAGCTTTCTGAGAAACTTCGTTGTGTTCTGTGAAATCATCTCACAGAGTTACAGCTTTCCCCTCAAGGAGCCTTTCGCTAAGACAGTTCTTGTGGAATTGGCAAAGTGGTATTTGGAAGCCCATAGAGGGCTATGGTGAAAAAGGAAATATCCTCAGATGAAATCTGCAAAGAAGCTTTCTGAGAAACTGCTTAATGTTCTGTTAATTCATCTCACAGAGTTACATCTGTATTTCGTGGATCTCTTTGCTAGCCTTATTTCTGTGGAATCTGAGAACAGATATTTCGGATCCCTTTGAAGACTAAGGGCCAAAGAAATATCCTCAGATAACAAAGAGAAAGAAGCTTTCTGAGAAACTTCGTTGTGTTCTGTTAAATCACCTCACAGAGTTTCAGCTTTCCCCTCAAGGAGCCTTTCGCTAAGACAGTTTTTGTGGATTTGGCAAAGTGATATTTGGAAGCCCATTGAGGGCTATGGTGAAAAAGGAAATATCCTCAGATGAAATCTGGAAAGAAGCTTTCTGAGAAACTGCTTAGTGTTCTGTTAATTCAACTCACAGAGTTACATCTGTATTTCGTGGATCTCTTTGCTAGCCTTATTTCTGTGGAATCTGAGAACAGATATTTCGGATCCCTTTGAAGACTATAGGGTCAAAGGAAATATCCTCCGATAACAAAGAGAACGAATCTTTCTGAGAAACTTCTTTGTGTTCTGTGAAATCATCTCACAGAGTTACAGCTTTACCCTCCAGAAGCCTTTCGCTAAGACAGTTCTTGTGGAATTGGCAAAGTGATATTTGGAAGCCCATAGAGGGCTATGGTGAAAAAGGAAATATCCTCAAATGAAATCTGGAAAGAAGCTTTCTGAGAAACTGCTTAGTGTTCTGTTAATTCATCTCACAGAGTTACATCTGTATTTCGTGGATCTCTTTGCTAGCCTTATTTCTGTGGAATCTGAGAACAGATATTTCGGATCCCTTTGAAGACTATAGGGCCAAAGGAAATATCCTCCGATAACAAAGAGAAAGAAGGTTTCTGAGAAACTTCGTTGTGTTCTGTGAAATCATCTCACAGAGTTACAGCTTTCCCCTCACGGAGCCTTTCGCTAAGACAGTTCTTCTGGAATTTGGCAAAGTGATATTTGGAAGCCCATAGAGGGCTATGGTGAAAAAGGAAATAACCTCAGAGGAAATCTGGAAAGAAGCTTTCTGAGAAACTTCTTAGTGTTCTGTTAATTAATCTCACAGAGTTACAGGTGTATTTCATGGATGTCTTTGCTAGCCTTATTTCTGTGGAATCTGAGAACAGATATTTCGGATCCCTTTGAAGACTATAGGGCCAAAGGAAATATCCTCCGATAACAAAGAGAAAGAAGCTTTCTGAGAAACTTCGTTGTGTTCTGTGAAATCATCTCACAGAGTTACAGCTTTCCCCTCAAGGAGCCTTTCGCTAAGACAGTTCTTGTGGAATTGGCAAAGTGATATATGGAAGCCCATAGAGGGCTATGGTGAAAAAGGAAATATCCTCAGATGAAATCTGGAAAGAAGCTTTCTGAGAAACTGCTTAGTGTTCTGTTAATTCATCTCACAGAGTGACATCTGTATTTCGTGGATCTCTTTGCCAGCCTTATTTCTGTGGAATCTGAGAACAGATATTTCGGATCCCTTTGAAGACTATAGGGCCAAAGGAAATATCCTCCGATAACAAAGAGAAAGAAGCTTTCTCAGAAACTTCGTTGTGTTCTGTGAAATCATCTCACAGAGTTACAGCTTTCCCCTCACGGAGCCTTTCGCTAAGACAGTTCTTGTGGAATTGGCAAAGTGATATCTGGAAGCCCATAGAGGGCTATGGTGAAAAAGGAAATATCCTCAGATGAAATCTGGAAAGAAGCTTTCTGAGAAACTGCTTAGTGTTCTGTTAATTCATCTCACAGAGTTACATCTGTATTTCGTGGATGTCTTTGCTAGCATTATTTCTGTAGAATCTCAGAACAGATATTTCGGATCCCTATGAAGACTATAGGGCCAAAGGAAATATCCTCCGATAACAAAGAGAAAGAAGCTTTCTGAGAAACTTCGTTGTCTTCTGTGAAATCATCTCACAGAGTTACAGCTTTCCCCTCCAGGAGCCTTTCGCTAAGACAGTTCTTGTGGAATTGGAAAAGTGATATTTGGAAGCCCATAGAGGGCTATGGTGAAAAAGGAAATATCCTCAGAAGAAATCTGGAAAGAAGCTTTCTGAGAAACTGCTTGGTGTTCTGTTAATTCATCTCACAGAGTTACATCTGTATTTCGTGGATCTCCTTGCTAGCCTTATTTCTGTGGAATTTGAGAACAGATATTTCGGATCCCTTTGAAGAGTATAGGGCCAAAGGAAATATCCTCCGATAACAAAGAGAAAGAAGCTTTCTGAGAAACTTCGTTGTGTTCTGTGAAATCATCTCACAGAGTTACAGCTTTCCCCTCAAGGAGCCTTTCGCTAAGACAGTCCTTGTGGAATTGGCAAAGTGATATTTGGAAGCCCATAGAGGGCTATGGTGAAAAAGGAAATATCCTCAGATGAAATCTGCAAAGAAGCTTTCTGAGAAACTGCTTAATGTTCTGTTAATTCATCTCACAGAGTTACATCTGTATTTCGTGGATCTCTTTGCTAGCCTTATTTCTGTGGAATCTGAGAACAGATATTTCGGATCCCTTTGAAGACTATAGGGCCAAAGGAAATATCCTCCGATAACAAAGAGAAAGAAGCTTTCTGAGAAACTTCGTTGTGTTCTGTGAAATCATCTCACAGAGTTACAGCTTTCCCCTCAAGGAGCCTTTCGCAAAGACAGTTCTTTTGGAATTTGGCAAAGTGATATTTGGAAGCCCATAGAGGGCTATGGTGAAAAAGGAAATATCCTCAGAGGAAATCTGGAAAGAAGCTTTCTGAGAAACTTATTAGTGTTCTGTTAATTCATCTCACAGAGTGATATCTGTATTTCGTGGATCTCTTTGCTAGCCTTATTTCTGTGGAATCTGAGAACAGATATTTCGGATCCCTTTGAAGACTATAGGGCCAAAGGAAATATCCTCCGATAACAAAGAGAAAGAAGCTTTCTCAGAAACTTCGTTGTGTTCTGTGAAATCATCTCACAGAGTTACAGCTTTCCCCTCAAGGAGGCTTTCGCTAAGACAGTTCTTGTTTAATTGGCAAAGTGATATCTGGAAGCCCATAGAGGGCTATGGTGAAAAAGGAAATATCCTCATATGAAATCTGGAAAGAAGCTTTCTGAGAAACTGCTTAGTGTTCTGTTAATTCATCTCACAGAGTTACATCTGTATTTCGTGGATGTCTTTGCTAGCCTTATTTCTGTAGAATCTCAGAACAGATATTTCGGATCCCTATGAAGACTATAGGGCCAAAGGAAATATCCTCCGATAACAAAGAGAAAGAAGCTTTCTGAGAAACTTCGTTGTGTTCTGTGAAATCATCTCACAGAGTTACAGCTTTCCCCTCCAGGAGCCTTTCGCTAAGACAGTTCTTGTGTAATTGGAAAAGTGATATTTGGAAGCCCATAGAGGGCTATGGTGAAAAAGGAAATATCCTCAGAGGAAATCTGGAAAGAAGCTTTCTGAGAAACTGCTTAGTGTTCTGTTAATTCATCTCACAGAGTTACATCTGTATTTCGTGGATCTCCTTGCTAGCCTTATTTCTGTGGAATCTGAGAACAGATATTTCGGATCCCTTTGAAGACTATAGGGCCAAAGGAAATATCCTCCGATAACAAAGAGAAAGAAGCTTTCTGAGAAACTTCGTTGTGTTCTGTGAAATCATCTCACAGAGTTACAGCTTTCCCCTCAAGGAGCCTTTCGCTAAGACAGTTCTTGTGGAATTGGCAAAGTGGTATTTGGAAGCCCATAGAGGGCTATGGTGAAAAAGGAAATATCCTCAGATGAAATCTGCAAAGAAGCTTTCTGAGAAACTGCTTAATGTTCTGTTAATTCATCTCACAGAGTTACATCTGTATTTCGTGGATCTCTTTGCTAGCCTTATTTCTGTGGAATCTGAGAACAGATATTTCGGATCCCTTTGAAGACTAAGGGCCAAAGAAATATCCTCAGATAACAAAGAGAAAGAAGCTTTCTGAGAAACTTCGTTGTGTTCTGTTAAATCACCTCACAGAGTTACAGCTTTCCCCTCAAGGAGCCTTTCGCTAAGACAGTTTTTGTGGATTTGGCAAAGTGATATTTGGAAGCCCATTGAGGGCTAGGGTGAAAAAGGAAATATCCTCACATGAAATCTGGAAAGAAGCTTTCTGAGAAACTGCTTAGTGTTCTGTTAATTCAACTCACAGAGTTACATCTGTATTTCGTGGATGTCTTTGCTAGCCTTATTTTTGTGGAATCTGAGAACAGATATTTCGGATCCCTTTGAAGACTATAGGGTCAAAGGAAATATCCTCCGATAACAAAGAGAACGAATCTTTCTGAGAAACTTCTTTGTGTTCTGTGAAATCATCTCACAGAGTTACAGCTTTACCCTCCAGAAGCCTTTCGCTAAGACAGTTCTTGTGGAATTGGCAAAGTGATATTTGGAAGCCCATAGAGGGCTATGGTGAAAAAGGAAATATCCTCAAATGAAATCTGGAAAGAAGCTTTCTGAGAAACTGCTTAGTGTTCTGTTAATTCATCTCACAGAGTTACATCTGTATTTCGTGGATCTCTTTGCTAGCCTTATTTCTGTGGAATCTGAGAACAGATATTTCGGATCCCTTTGAAGACTATAGGGCCAAAGGAAATATCCTCCGATAACAAAGAGAAAGAAGGTTTCTGAGAAACTTCGTTGTGTTCTGTGAAATCATCTCACAGAGTTACAGCTTTCCCCTCACGGAGCCTTTCGCTAAGACAGTTCTTCTGGAATTTGGCAAAGTGATATTTGGAAGCCCATAGAGGGCTATGGTGAAAAAGGAAATAACCTCAGAGGAAATCTGGAAAGAAGCTTTCTGAGAAACTTCTTAGTGTTCTGTTAATTAATCTCACAGAGTTACAGGTGTATTTCATGGATGTCTTTGCTAGCCTTATTTCTGTGGAATCTGAGAACAGATATTTCGGATCCCTTTGAAGACTATAGGGCCAAAGGAAATATCCTCCGATAACAAAGAGAAAGAAGCTTTCTGAGAAACTTCGTTGTGTTCTGTGAAATCATCTCACAGAGTTACAGCTTTCCCCTCAAGGAGCCTTTCGCTAAGACAGTTCTTGTGGAATTGGCAAAGTGATATATGGAAGCCCATAGAGGGCTATGGTGAAAAAGGAAATATCCTCAGATGAAATCTGGAAAGAAGCTTTCTGAGAAACTGCTTAGTGTTCTGTTAATTCATCTCACAGAGTGACATCTGTATTTCGTGGATCTCTTTGCCAGCCTTATTTCTGTGGAATCTGAGAACAGATATTTCGGATCCCTTTGAAGACTATAGGGCCAAAGGAAATATCCTCCGATAACAAAGAGAAAGAAGCTTTCTCAGAAACTTCGTTGTGTTCTGTGAAATCATCTCACAGAGTTACAGCTTTCCCCTCACGGAGCCTTTCGCTAAGACAGTTCTTGTGGAATTGGCAAAGTGATATCTGGAAGCCCATAGAGGGCTATGGTGAAAAAGGAAATATCCTCAGATGAAATCTGGAAAGAAGCTTTCTGAGAAGCTGCTTAGTGTTCTGTTAATTCATCTCAGAGAGTTACATCTGTATTTCGTGGATGTCTTTGCTAGCATTATTTCTGTAGAATCTCAGAACAGATATTTCGGATCCCTATGAAGACTATAGGGCCAAAGGAAATATCCTCCGATAACAAAGAGAAAGAAGCTTTCTGAGAAACTTCGTTGTCTTCTGTGAAATCATCTCACAGAGTTACAGCTTTCCCCTCCAGGAGCCTTTCGCTAAGACAGTTCTTGTGGAATTGGCAAAGTGATATTTGGAAGCCCATAGAGGGCTATGGTGAAAAAGGAAATATCCTCAGAAGAAATCTGGAAAGAAGCTTTCTGAGAAACTGCTTAGTGTTCTGTTAATTCATCTCACAGAGTTACATCTGTATTTCGTGGATCTCCTTGCTAGCCTTATTTCTGTGGAATTTGAGAACAGATATTTCGGATCCCTTTGAAGAGTATAGGGCCAAAGGAAATATCCTCCGATAACAAAGAGAAAGAAGCTTTCTGAGAAACTTCGTTGTGTTCTGTGAAATCATCTCACAGAGTTACAGCTTTCCCCTCAAGGAGCCTTTCGCTAAGACAGTCCTTGTGGAATTGGCAAAGTGATATTTGGAAGCCCATAGAGGGCTATGGTGAAAAAGGAAATATCCTCAGATGAAATCTGCAAAGAAGCTTTCTGAGAAACTGCTTAATGTTCTGTTAATTCATCTCACAGAGTTACATCTGTATTTCGTGGATCTCTTTGCTAGCCTTATTTCTGTGGAATCTGAGAACAGATATTTCAGATCCCTTTGATGACTAAGGGCCAAAGAAATATCCTCAGATAAGAAAGAGAAAGAAGCTTTCTGAGAAACTTCGTTGTGTTCTGTGAAATCATCTCACAGAGTTGCAGCTTTCCCCTCAGGGAGCCTTTCGCCAAGACAGTTCTTGTGGAATTGGCAAAGTGATATCTGGAAGCCCATAGAGGGCTATGGTGAAAAAGGAAATATCCTCAGATGAAATCTGGAAAGAAGCTTTCTGAGAAACTGCTTAGTGTTCCGTTAATTCATCTCACAGAGTTACATCTGTATTTCGTGGATGTCTTTGCTAGCCTTATTTCTGTAGAATCTCAGAACAGATATTTCGGATCCCTATGAAGACTATAGGGCCAAAGGAAATATCCTCCGATAACAAAGCGAAAGAAGCTTTCTGAGAAACTTCGTTGTGTTCTGTGAAATCATCTCACAGAGTTACAGCTTTCCCCTCAAGGAGCCTTTCGCTAAGACAGTTCTTGTGGAATTGGCAAAGTGATATTTGGAAGCCCATAGAGGGCTATGGTGAAAAAGGAAATATCCTCAGATGAAATCTGGAAATAAGCTTTCTGAGAAACTGCTTAGTGTTCTGTTAATTCATCTCACAGAGTTACATCTGTATTTCGTGGATCTCTTTGCTAGCCTTATTTCTGTGGAATCTGAGAACAGATATTTCGGATCCCTTTGAAGACTATAGGGCCAAAGGAAATATCCTCCGATAACAAAGAGAAAGAAGCTTTCTGAGAAACTTCGTTGTGTTCTGTGAAATCGTCTCATAGAGTTACAGCTTTCCCCTCAAGGAGCTTTTCGCTAAGACAGTTCTTGTGGAATTGGCAAAGTGATATTTTGAAGACCATAGAGTGCTATGGTGAAAAAGGAAATATCCTCAGATGAAATCTGGAAAGAAGCTTTCTGAGAAACTGCTTAGTGTTCTGTTAATTCAACTCACAGAGTTACATCTGTATTTCGTGGATCTCTTTGCCAGCCTTATTTCTGTGGAATCTGAGAACAGATATTTCGGATCCCGTTGAAGACTATAGGGTCAAAGGGAATATCTTCCGATAACAAAGAGAAAGAAGCTTTCTGAGAAACTTCTTTGTGTTCTGTGAAATCATCTCACAGAGTTACAGCTTTACCCTCAAGAAGCCTTTCGCTAAGACAGTTCTTGTGGAATTGGCAAAGTGATATTTGGAAGCCCATAGAAGCTATGGTGAAAAAGGAAATATCCTCAAAGGAAATCTGGAAAGAAGCTTTCTGAGAAACTGCTTAGTGTTCTCTTAATTCATCTCAGAGAGTTACATCTGTATTTCGTGGATCTCTTTGCTAGCCTTATTTCTGTGGAATCTGAGAACAGATATTTCGGATCCCTTTGAAGACTATAGGGCCAAAGGAAATATCTTCCGATAACAGAGAGAAAGAAGCTTTCTGAGAAACTTCTTTGTGTTCTTTGAAATCATCTCACAGAGTTGCAGCTTTCCCCTCAAAGAGCCTTTCGCTAAGACAGTTCTTGTGGAATTGGCAAAGTGATATTTGGAAGCCCATAGAGGGCTATGGTGAAAAAGGAAATATCCTCAGATGAAATCTGGAAAGAAGCTTTCTGAGAAACTGCTTAGTGTTCTGTTAATTCATCTCACAGAGTTACATCTGTATTTCGTGGATCTCTTTGCTAGCCTTATTTCTGTGGAATCTGAGAATAGATATTTCGGATCCCTTTGAAGACTATAGGGCCAAAGGAAATATCCTCTGATAACAAAGAGAAAGAAGCTTTCTGAGAAACTTCGTTGTGTTCTGTGAAATCATCTCACAGAGTTACAGCTTTCCCCTCAAGGAGCCTTTCGCTAAGACAATTTATGTGGAATTGGCAAAGTGATATTTGGAAGCCCATAGAGGGCTATGGTGAAAAAGGAAATATCCTCAGATGAAATCTGGAAAGAAGCTTTATGAGAAACTTCTTAGTGTTCTGTTATTTCATCTCACAGAGTTACATCTGTATTTCGTGGATCTCTTTGCTTGCCTTATTTCTGTGGAATCTGAGAACAGATATTTCGGATCCCTTTGAAGACTATAGGGCCAAAGGAAATATCCACCGATAACAAAGAGAAAGAAACTTTCGGAGAAACTTCGTTGTGTTCTGTGAAATCATCTCACAGAGTTACAGCTTTCCCGTCAAGGAGCCTTTCACTAAGACACTTCTTGTGGAATTGGCAAAGTGATATTTGGAAGCCCATAGAGGGCTATGGTGAAAACGGAAATATCCTCAGATGAAATCTGGAAAGAAGCTTTCTGAGAAACTGCTTAGTGTTCTGTTAATTCATCTCACAGGGTTACATCTGTATTTCGTGGATCTCTTTGCGAGCCTTATTTCTGTTGAATCTGAGAACAGATATTTCGGATCCCTTTGAACACTATAGGGCCAAAGGAAATATCCTCCGATAACAAAGAGAAAGAAGCTTTCTGAGAAACTTCGTTGTGTTCTCTGAAATCATATCACAGAGTTACAGCTTTCCCCTCAAGGAGCCTTTCGCTAAGACAGTTCTTGTGGAATTGGCAAGGCGATATTTGGAAGACCATAGAGGGCTATGGTGAAAAAGGAAATATCCTCGGATGAAATCTGGAAAGAAGCTTTCTGAGAAACTGCTTAGTGTTCTGTTAATTCAACTCACAGAGTTACATCTCTATTTCGTGGATCTCTTTGCTAGCCTTATTTCTGTAGAATCTGAGAACAGATATTTCGGATCCTTTTGAAGACTAAGGGCCAAAGAAATATCCTCCGATAACAAAGAGAAAGAAGCTTTCTGAGAAACTTCGTTGTGTTCTGTGAAATCATCTCACAGAGTTGCAGCATTCCCCTCAAGGAGCCTTTCGCTAAGACAGTTCTTGTGGAATTGGCAAAGTGATATTTGGAAGCCCATAGAGGGCTAGGGTGAAAAAGGAAATATCCTCAGAGGAAATCTGGAAAGAAGCTTTCTGAGAAACTGCTTAGTGTTCTGTTAATTCATCTCACAGAGTTACATCTGTATTTCGTGGATCTCCTTGGAAGCCTTATTTCCGTGGAATCTGAGAACAGATATTACGGATCCCTTTGAAGACTATAGGGCCAAAGGAAATATCCTCCGATAACAAAGAGAAAGAAGCTTTCTGAAAAACCTCGTTGTGTTCTGTGAAATCATCTCACAGAGTTACAGCTTTCCCCTCAAGGAGCCTTTCGCTAAGACAGTTCTTGTGGAATTGGCAAAGTGATATTTGGAAGCCCATAGAGGGCTATGGTGAAAAAGGAAATATACTCAGATGAAATCTGGAAAGAAGCTTTCTGAGAAACTGCTTAGTGTTCTGTTAATTCAACTCACAGAGTCACATCTGTATTTCGTGGATCTCTTTGCTAGCCTTATTTCTGTGGAATCTGAGAACAGATATTTCGGATCCCTTTGAAGACTAAAGGTCAAAGGAAATATCCTCCGATAACAAAGAGAAAGAATCTTTCTGAGAAACTTCTTAGTGTTCTGTGAAATCATCTCACAGAATTACAGCTTTACCCTCAAGAAGCCTTTCGCTAAGACAGTTCTTGTGGAATTGGCAAAGTGATATTTGGAAGCCCATAGAGGGCTATGGTGAAAAAGGAAATATCCTCAGATGAAATCTGGAAAGAAGCTTTCTGAGAAACTGCTTAGTGTTCTGTTAATTCATCTCAGAGAGTTACATCTGTATTTCGTGGATCTCTTTGCTAGTCTTATTTCTGTGGAATCTGAGAACAGATATTTCGGATCCCTTTGAAGACTATAGGGCCAAAGGAAATATCGTCCGATAACAAAGAGAAAGAAGCTTTCTGAGAAACTTCGTTGTGTTCTGTGAAATCATCTCACAGAGTTACAGCTTTCCCCTCACGGAGGCTTTCGCTAAACAGTTCTTTTGGAATTGGCAAAGTGATATTTGGAAGCCCGTAGAGGGCTATGGTGAAAAAGGAAATATCCTCAGAGGAAATCTGGAAAGAAGCTTTCTGAGAAACTTCTTAGTGTTCTGTTAATTCATCTCACAGAGTTACATCTGTATTTCGTGGATCTCTTTGCTAGCCTTATTTCTGTTGAATCTGAGAACAGATATTTCGGATCCCTTTGAAGACTATAGGGCCAAAGGAAATATCCTCCGATAACAAAGACAAAGAAGCTTTCTGAGAAACTTCTTTGTGTTCTGTGAAATCATCTCACAGAGTTACAGCTTTCCCCTCAAGGAGCCTTTCGCTAAGACAGTTCTTGTGGAATTGGCAAAGTGATATTTGGAAGCCCATAGAGGGCTACGGTGAAAAAGGAAATATCCTCAGATGAAATCTGGAAAGAAGCTTTCTGAGAAACTACTTAGTGTTCTGTTAATTCAACTCACAGAGTTACATCTGTATTTCGTGGATCTCTTTGCTAGCCTTATTTCTGTAGAATCTGAGAACAGATATTTCGGATCCCTTTGAAGACTAAGGGCCAAAGAAATATCCTCCGATAACAAAGAGAAAGAAGCTTTCTGAGAAACTTCGTTGTGTTCTGTGAAATCATCTCACAGAGTTACAGCTTTCCCCTCAAGCAGCCTTTCGCTAAGACAGTTCTTGTGGAATTGGCAAAGTGATATTTGGAAGCCCATAGAGGGCTATGGTGAAAAAGGAAATATCCTCAGATGAAATCTGGAAAGAAGCTTTCTGAGAAACTGCTTAGTGTTCCGTTGATTCATCTCACAGAGTTACATCTGTATGTCGTGGATGTCTTTGCTAGCCTTATTTCTGTAGAATCTCAGAACAGATATTTCGGATCCCTATGAAGATTTTAGGGCCAAAGGAAATATCCTCCGATAACAAAGAGAAAGAAGCTTTCTGATAAACTTCGTTGTGTTCTGTGATATCATCTCACAGAGTTACAGCTTACCCCTCATGGAGCCTTTCGCTAAGACAGTTCTTTTGGAATTGGCAAAGTGATATTTGGAAGCCCATAGAGGGCTATGTGAAAAAGGAAATATCCTCAGAGGAAATCTGGAAAGAAGCTTTGTGAGAAACTGCTTAGCGTTCTGTTAATTCATCTCACAGAGTTACATCTGTATTTCGTGGATCTCTTTGCTAGCCTTATTTCTGTTGAATCTGAGAACAGATATTTCGGATCCCTTTGAAGACTATAGGGCCAAAGGAAATATCCTCCGATAACAAAGACAAAGAAGCTTTCTGAGAAACTTCTTTGTGTTCTGTGAAATCATCTCACAGAGTTACAGCTTTCCCCTCAAGGAGCCTTTCGCTAAGACAGTTCTTGTGGAATTGGCAAAGTGATATTTGGAAGCCCATAGAGGGCTACGGTGAAAAAGGAAATATCCTCAGATGAAATCTGGAAAGAAGCTTTCAGAGAAACTACTTAGTGTTCTGTTAATTCAACTCACAGAGTTACATCTGTATTTCGTGGATCTCTTTGCTAGCCTTATTTCTGTAGAATCTGAGAACAGATATTTCGGATCCCTTTGAAGACTAAGGGCCAAAGAAATATCCTCCGATAACAAAGAGAAAGAAGCTTTCTGATAAACTTCGTTGTGTTCTGTGAAATCATCTCACAGAGTTACAGCTTTCCCCTCAAGCAGCCTTTCGCTAAGACAGTTCTTGTGGAATTGGCAAAGTGATATTTGGAAGCCCATAGAGGGCTATGGTGAAAAAGGAAATATCCTCAGATGAAATCTGGAAAGAAGCTTTCTGAGAAACTGCTTAGTGTTCCGTTGATTCATCTCACAGAGTTACATCTGTATGTCGTGGATGTCTTTGCTAGCCTTATTTCTGTAGAATCTCAGAACAGATATTTCGGATCCCTATGAAGATTTTAGGGCCAAAGGAAATATCCTCCGATAACAAAGAGAAAGAAGCTTTCTGATAAACTTCGTTGTGTTCTGTGATATCATCTCACAGAGTTACAGCTTACCCCTCATGGAGCCTTTCGCTAAGACAGTTCTTTTGGAATTGGCAAAGTGATATTTGGAAGCCCATAGAGGGCTATGTGAAAAAGGAAATATCCTCAGAGGAAATCTGGAAAGAAGCTTTGTGAGAAACTGCTTAGCGTTCTGTTAATTCATCTCACAGAGTTACATCTGTATTTCGTGGATCTCTTTGCTAGCCTTATTTCTGTGGAATCTGAGAACTGATATTTCGGATCCCTTTGAAGACTATAGGGCCAAAGGAAATATCCTCCGATAACAAAGAGAAAGAAGCTTTCTGAGAAACTTCTTTGTGTTCTGTGAAATCATGTCACAGAGTTACAGCTTTTCCCTCAAGGAGCCTTTCGCTAAGACAGATCATGTGGAATTGGCAAAGTGATATTTGGAAGCCCACAGAGGGCTATGGTGAAAAAGGAAATATCCTCAAATGAAATCTGGAAAGAAGCTTTCTGAGAAACTGCTTAGTGTTCTGTTAATTCATCTCACAGAGTTACATCTGTATTTCGTGGATCTCTTTGCTAGCCTTATTTCTGTGGAATCTGAGAACAGATATTTCGGATCCCTTTGAAGATTATAGGGCCAAAGGAAATATCCTCCGATAACAAAGAGAAAGAAGCTTTCTGAGAAACTTCGTTGTGTTCTGTGAAATCATCTCACAGAGTTACTGCTTTCCCCTCACGGAGCCTTTCGCTAAGACCGTTCTTTTGGAATTGGCAAAGTGATATTTGGAAGCCCATAGAGGGCTATGGTGAAAAAGGAAATATCCTCAGAGGAAATCTGGAAAGAAGCTTTCTGAGAGACTGCTTAGTGTTCTGTTAATTCATCTCACAGAGTTACATCTGTATTGCGTGGATCTCTTTCCTAGCCTTATTTCTGTGGAATCTGAGAACAGATATTGCGGATCCCTTTGAAGACTATAGGGCCAAAGGAAATATCTTACGATAACAAAGAGAAAGAAGCTTTCTGATAAACTTCTTTGTGTTCTGTGAAATCATGTCACAGAGTTGCAGCTTTCCCCTCAAGGAGCCTTTCGCTAAGACAGTTCTTGTGGAATTTGCAAAGTGATATTTGGAAGCCCATAGAGGGCTCTGGTAAAAAAGGAAATATCCTCAGATGAAATCTGGAAAGAAGCTTTCTGAGAAACTGCTTTGTGTTCTGTTAATTCATCTCACAGAGTTACATCTGTATTTCGTGGATCTCCTTGCTAGCCTTATTTCTGTGGAATCTGAGAACAGATATTTTGGATCCCTTTGAAGACTATAGGGCCAAAGGAAATATGCTCCGATAACAAAGAGAAAGAAGCTTTCTGAGAAACTTCGTTGTGTTCTGTGAAATCATCTCACAGAGTTGCACCTTTCTCCTCATGGAGCCTTTCGCTAAGACAGTTCTTTTGGAATTGGCAAAGTGATATTTGGAAGCCCATAGAGGGCTATGGTGAAAAAGGAAATAACCTCAGAGGAAATCCTGAAAGAAGCTTTCTGAGAAACTGCTTAGTGTTCTGTTAATTCATCTCACAGTGTTACATCTGTACTTCGTGGATCTCTTTGCTAGCCTTATTTCTGTGGAATCTGAGAACAGATATTTCGGATCCCTTTGAAGACTATAGGGCCAAAGGAAATATCCTCCGATAACAAAGAGAAAGAAGCATTCTGAGAAACTTCGTTGTGTTCTGTGAAATCATCTCACAGAGTTACAACTTTCCCCTCAAGGAGCCTTTCGCTACGACAGTTTTTGTGGAATTGGCAAAGTGATATTTGGAAGCCCATAGAGGGCTATGGTGCAAAAGGAAATATCCTCAAATGAAATCTGGAAAGAAGCTTTCTGAGAAACTGCTTAGTGTTCTGTTAATTCATCTCATAGAGTTACATCTGTATTTCGTGGATCTCTTTGCTAGCCTTATTTCTGTGGAATCTGAGAACAGATATTTCGGATCCCTTTGAAGACTATAGGGCCAAAGGAAATATCCTCCGATAACAAAGAGAAAGAAGCATTCTGAGAAACTTCGTTGTGTTCTGTGAAATCATCTCACAGAGTTACAGCTTTCCCCTCACGGAGCCTTTCGCTAAGACATTTCTTTTGGAAGTGGCAAAGTGATATTTGGAAGCCCATAGAGGGCTATGGTGAAAAAGGAAATATCCTCAGAGGAAATCCTGAAAGAAGCTTTCTGAGAAACTGCTTAGTGTTCTGTTAATTCATCTCACAGAGTTACATCTGTATTTCGTGGATCTCTTTGCTAGCCTTATTTCTGTGGAATCTGAGAACAGATATTTCGGATCCCTTTGAAGACTGTAGGGCCAAAGGAAATATCCTCCGATAACAAAGAGAAAGAAGCTTTCTGAGAAACTTCTTTGTGTTCTGTGAAATCATCTCACAGAGTTTCAGCTTTCCACTCAAGGAGACTTTCGCTAAGACAGTTCTTGTGGAATTGGCAAAGTGATATTTGGAAGCCCATAGAGGGCTATGGTGAAAAAGGAAATATCCTCAGATAAAATCTGGAAAGAAGCTTTCTGAGAAACTGCTTAGTGTTCTGTTAATTCACCTCAGAGAGTTACATCTGTATTTCGTGGGTCTGTTTGCTAGCCTTATTTCTGTGGAATCTGAGAACAGATATTTCGGATCCCTTTGAAGACTATAGGGCCAAAGGAAATATCCTCCGATAACAAAGAGAAAGAAGCTTTCTGATAAACTTCGTTGTGTTCTGTGAAATCATCTCACAGAGTTGCAGCTTTCCCCTCAAGGAGCCTTTCGCTAAGACAGTTTTTGTGGAATTGGCAAAGTGATATTTGGAAGCCCATAGAGGGCTATGGTGAAAAAGGAAATATCCTCAGATGAAATCTGGAAAGAAGCTTTCTGAGAAACTGCTTAGTGTTCTGTTAATTCAACTCACAGAGTTACATCTGTATTACGTGGATCTCTTTGCTAGCCTTATTTCTGTGGAATCTGAGAACAGATATTTCGGAACCCTTTGAAGACTATAGGGCCAAAGGAAATATCCTCTGATAACAAAGAGAAAGAAGCTTTCTGAGAAACTTCTTTGTGTTCTGTGAAATCATCTCAGAGAGTTGCAGCTTTCCCCTCAAGGAGCCTTTCGCTAAGACAGTTCTTGTGGAATTGGCAAAGTGATATTTGGAAGCCCATTCTACGGTGAAAAAGGAAGTATCCTCAGATGAAATCTGGAAAGAAGCTTTCTGAGAAACTGCTTAGTGTTCTGTTAATTCATCTCACAGAGTTATATCTGTATTTTATGGATGTCTTTGATAGCCTTATTTCTGTGGAATCTGAGAAAAGATATTTCGGATCCCTGTGAAGACTATAGGGCCACAGGAAATATCCTCCGAAAACAAAGAGAAAGAAGCTTTCTGAGAAACTTCGTTGTGTTCTGTGAAATCATCTCACAGAGTTACAGCTTTCCCATCAAGGAGACTTTCGCCAAGACAGTTCTTGTGGAATTGGCAAAGGGATACTTGGAAGCCCATAGAGGGCTATGGTGAAAAAGGAAATATCCTCAGATGAAATCTGGAAAGAAGCTTTCTGGGAAACTGCGTAGTGTTCTGTTAATTCATCTCACAGAGTTACATCTGTATTTCATGGATGTCTTTGCTAACCTCATTTCTGTGGAATCTGAGAACAGATATTTCGGATCCCTTTGAAGACTATAGGGCCAAAGGAAATATCCTCCGATAACAAAGAGAAAGAAGCTTTCTGAGAAACTTCGTTGTGTTCTGTGAAATCATCTCACAGAGTTACAGCTTTCCCCTCAAGGAGCCTTTCGCTAAAACAGTTCTTGTGGAATTGGCAAAGTGATACTTGGAAGCCCATAGAAGGCTATGGTGAAAAAGGAAATATCCTCAGATGAAATCTGGAAAGAAGCTTTCTGAGAAACTGCTTAGTGTTCTGTTAATTCATCTCAGAGAGTTATATCTGTATTTCATGGATGTCTTTGCTAGCCTTATTTCTGTGGAATCTGAGAACAGATATTTCGGATCCCTTTGTAGACTATAGGGCCACAGGAAATATCCTCCGATAACAAAGAGAAAGAAGCTTTCTGAGAAACTTCGTTGTGATCTGTGAAATCATCTCACAGAGTTACAGCTTCCCCCTAAAGGAACCTTTCGCTAAGACAGTTCTTGTGGAATTGGCAAAGTGATATTTGGAAGCCCATAGAGGGCTATGGTGAAAAAGGAAATATCCTCAGATGAAATCTGGAAAGAAGCTTTCTGAGAAACTGCTTAGGGTTCTGTTAATTCATCTCACAGAGTTACATCTGTATTTCGTGGATCTCTTTGCTAGCCTTATTTCTGTGGAATCTGAGAACAGATATTTCGGATCCCTTTGAAGACTATAGGGCCAAAGGAAATATCTTGCGATAACAAAGAGAAAGAAGCTTTCTGAGAAACTTCGTTGTGTTCTGTGAAATCATCTCACAGAGTTGCAGCTTTCCCCTCTAGGATCCTTTCGCTAAGACAGTTCTTGTGGAATTGGCAAAGGGATATTTGGAAGCCCATAGAGGGCTATGGTGAAAAAGGAAATATCCTCAGATGAAATCTGGAAAGAAGCTTTCTGAGAAACTGCTTAGTGTTCTGTTAATTCAACTCACAGAGTTACATCTGTATTTCGTGGATCTCTTTGCTAGCCTTATTTCTGTGGAATCTGAGAACAGATATTTCGGATCCCTTTGAAGACTATAGGGCCAAAGGAAATATCCTCCGATAACAAAGAGAAAGGAGCTTTCTGAGAAACATCGTTGTGTTCTGTGAAATCATCTCACAGAGTTACACCTTTCCCCTCAATGAACCTTTCGCTAAGACAGTTCATGTGGAATTGGCAAAGTGATATTTGGAAGCCCATAGAGGGCTATGGTGAAAAAGGAAATATCCTCAGATGAAATCTGGAAAGAAGCTTTCTGAGAAACTGCTTAGTGTTCTGTTAATTCACCTCAGAGAGTTACATCTGTATTTCGTGGGTCTGTTTGCTAGCCTTATTTCTGTGGAATCTGAGAACAGATATTTCGGATCCCTTTGAAGACTATAGGGCCAAAGGAAATATCCTCCGATAACAAAGAGAAAGAAGCTTTCTGAGAAACTTCGTTGTGTTCTGTGAAATCATCTCACAGAGTTACAACTTTCCCCTCAAGGAGCCTTTCGCTACGACAGTTTTTGTGGAATTGGCAAAGTGATATTTGGAAGCCCATAGAGGGCTATGGTGCAAAAGGAAATATCCTCAAATGAAATCTGGAAAGAAGCTTTCTGAGAAACTGCTTAGTGTTCTGTTAATTCATCTCATAGAGTTACATCTGTATTTCGTGGATCTCTTTGCTAGCCTTATTTCTGTGGAATCTGAGAACAGATATTTCGGATCCCTTTGAAGACTATAGGGCCAAAGGAAATATCCTCCGATAACAAAGAGAAAGAAGCATTCTGAGAAACTTCGTTGTGTTCTGTGAAATCATCTCACAGAGTTACAGCTTTCCCCTCACGGAGCCTTTCGCTAAGACAGTTCTTTTGGAAGTGGCAAAGTGATATTTGGAAGCCCATAGAGGGCTATGGTGAAAAAGGAAATATCCTCAGAGGAAATCCTGAAAGAAGCTTTCTGAGAAACTGCTTAGTGTTCTGTTAATTCATCTCACAGAGTTACATCTGTATTTCGTGGATCTCTTTGCTAGCCTTATTTCTGTGGAATCTGAGAACAGATATTTCGGATCCCTTTGAAGACTGTAGGGCCAAAGGAAATATCCTCCGATAACAAAGAGAAAGAAGCTTTCTGAGAAACTTCTTTGTGTTCTGTGAAATCATCTCACAGAGTTTCAGCTTTCCACTCAAGGAGACTTTCGCTAAGACAGTTCTTGTGGAATTGGCAAAGTGATATTTGGAAGCCCATAGAGGGCTATGGTGAAAAAGGAAATATCCTCAGATAAAATCTGGAAAGAAGCTTTCTGAGAAACTGCTTAGTGTTCTGTTAATTCACCTCAGAGAGTTACATCTGTATTTCGTGGGTCTGTTTGCTAGCCTTATTTCTGTGGAATCTGAGAACAGATATTTCGGATCCCTTTGAAGACTATAGGGCCAAAGGAAATATCCTCCGATAACAAAGAGAAAGAAGCTTTCTGATAAACTTCGTTGTGTTCTGTGAAATCATCTCACAGAGTTGCAGCTTTCCCCTCAAGGAGCCTTTCGCTAAGACAGTTTTTGTGGAATTGGCAAAGTGATATTTGGAAGCCCATAGAGGGCTATGGTGAAAAAGGAAATATCCTCAGATGAAATCTGGAAAGAAGCTTTCTGAGAAACTGCTTAGTGTTCTGTTAATTCAACTCACAGAGTTACATCTGTATTACGTGGATCTCTTTGCTAGCCTTATTTCTGTGGAATCTGAGAACAGATATTTCGGAACCCTTTGAAGACTATAGGGCCAAAGGAAATATCCTCTGATAACAAAGAGAAAGAAGCTTTCTGAGAAACTTCTTTGTGTTCTGTGAAATCATCTCAGAGAGTTGCAGCTTTCCCCTCAAGGAGCCTTTCGCTAAGACAGTTCTTGTGGAATTGGCAAAGTGATATTTGGAAGCCCATTCTACGGTGAAAAAGGAAGTATCCTCAGATGAAATCTGGAAAGAAGCTTTCTGAGAAACTGCTTAGTGTTCTGTTAATTCATCTCACAGAGTTATATCTGTATTTTATGGATGTCTTTGATAGCCTTATTTCTGTGGAATCTGAGAAAAGATATTTCGGATCCCTGTGAAGACTATAGGGCCACAGGAAATATCCTCCGAAAACAAAGAGAAAGAAGCTTTCTGAGAAACTTCGTTGTGTTCTGTGAAATCATCTCACAGAGTTACAGCTTTCCCATCAAGGAGACTTTCGCCAAGACAGTTCTTGTGGAATTGGCAAAGGGATACTTGGAAGCCCATAGAGGGCTATGGTGAAAAAGGAAATATCCTCAGATGAAATCTGGAAAGAAGCTTTCTGGGAAACTGCGTAGTGTTCTGTTAATTCATCTCACAGAGTTACATCTGTATTTCATGGATGTCTTTGCTAACCTCATTTCTGTGGAATCTGAGAACAGATATTTCGGATCCCTTTGAAGACTATAGGGCCAAAGGAAATATCCTCCGATAACAAAGAGAAAGAAGCTTTCTGAGAAACTTCGTTGTGTTCTGTGAAATCATCTCACAGAGTTACAGCTTTCCCCTCAAGGAGCCTTTCGCTAAAACAGTTCTTGTGGAATTGGCAAAGTGATACTTGGAAGCCCATAGAAGGCTATGGTGAAAAAGGAAATATCCTCAGATGAAATCTGGAAAGAAGCTTTCTGAGAAACTGCTTAGTGTTCTGTTAATTCATCTCAGAGAGTTATATCTGTATTTCATGGATGTCTTTGCTAGCCTTATTTCTGTGGAATCTGAGAACAGATATTTCGGATCCCTTTGTAGACTATAGGGCCACAGGAAATATCCTCCGATAACAAAGAGAAAGAAGCTTTCTGAGAAACTTCGTTGTGATCTGTGAAATCATCTCACAGAGTTACAGCTTCCCCCTAAAGGAGCCTTTCGCTAAGACAGTTCTTGTGGAATTGGCAAAGTGATATTTGGAAGCCCATAGAGGGCTATGGTGAAAAAGGAAATATCCTCAGATGAAATCTGGAAAGAAGCTTTCTGAGAAACTGCTTAGGGTTCTGTTAATTCATCTCACAGAGTTACATCTGTATTTCGTGGATCTCTTTGCTAGCCTTATTTCTGTGGAATCTGAGAACAGATATTTCGGATCCCTTTGAAGACTATAGGGCCAAAGGAAATATCTTGCGATAACAAAGAGAAAGAAGCTTTCTGAGAAACTTCGTTGTGTTCTGTGAAATCATCTCACAGAGTTGCAGCTTTCCCCTCTAGGATCCTTTCGCTAAGACAGTTCTTGTGGAATTGGCAAAGGGATATTTGGAAGCCCATAGAGGGCTATGGTGAAAAAGGAAATATCCTCAGATGAAATCTGGAAAGAAGCTTTCTGAGAAACTGCTTAGTGTTCTGTTAATTCAACTCACAGAGTTACATCTGTATTTCGTGGATCTCTTTGCTAGCCTTATTTCTGTGGAATCTGAGAACAGATATTTCGGATCCCTTTGAAGACTATAGGGCCAAAGGAAATATCCTCCGATAACAAAGAGAAAGGAGCTTTCTGAGAAACATCGTTGTGTTCTGTGAAATCATCTCACAGAGTTACACCTTTCCCCTCAATGAACCTTTCGCTAAGACAGTTCATGTGGAATTGGCAAAGTGATATTTGGAAGCCCATAGAGGGCTATGGTGAAAAAGGAAATATCCTCAGATGAAATCTGGAAAGAAGCTTTCTGAGAAACTGCTTAGTGTTCTGTTAATTCATCTCACAGAGTTACATCTGTATTTCGTGAATCTCTTTGCTAGCCTTATTTCTGTGGAATCTGAGAACAGATATTTTGGATTCTTTTGAAGACTATAGGGCCAAAGGAAATATCCTCTGATAAAAAAGAGATGGAAGCTTTCTGAGAAACTTCGTTGTGTTCTTTGAAATCATCTCACAGAGTTACAGCTTTCCCCTCAAGGAGCCTTTCGCTAAGACAGTTTTTGTGGAATTGGCAAAGTGATATTTGGAAGCCCATAGAGGGCTATGGTGCAAAAGGAAATATCCTCAAATGAAATCTGGAAAGAAGCTTTCTGAGAAACTGCTAAGTGTTCTTTTAATTCATCTCAGAGAGTTACATCTGTATTTCGTGGATCTCTTTGCTAGCCTTATTTCTGTGGAATCTGAGAACAGATATTTCGGATCCCTTTGAAGACTATAGGGCCAAAGGAAATATCCTCCGATAACAAAGAGAAGGAAGCTTTCTGAGAAACTTCGTTGTGTTCTGTGAAATCATCTCACAGAGTTACAGCTTTCCCCTCACGGAGCCTTTCGCTAAGACAGTTCTTGTGGAATTGGCAAAGTGATATTTGGAAGCCCATAGAGGGCAATGGTGAAAAAGGAAATATCCTCAGAGGAAATCCTGAAAGAAGCTTTCTGAGAAACTGCTTAGTGTTCTGTTAATTCATCTCACAGAGTTACATCTGTATTTCGTCGATCTCTTTGCTAGCCTTATTTCTGTGGAATCTGAGAACAGATATTTCGGATCCCTTTGAAGACTATAGGGCCAAAGGAAATATCTTGCGATAACAAAGAGAAAGAAGCTTTCTGAGAAACTTCTTTGTGTTCTGTGAAATCATCTCACAGAGTTGCAGCTTTCCCCTCAAGGAGCCTTTCGCTAAGACAGTTCTTGTGGAATTGGCAAAGTGATATTTGGAAGCCCATAGAGGGCTATGGTGAAAAAGGAAATATCCTCCGATGAAATCTGGAAAGAAGCTTTCTGAGAAACTGCTTAGTGTTCTGTTAATTCAACTCACAGAGTTACATCTGTATTTCGTGGATTTCTTTGCTAGCCTTATTTCTGTGGAATCTGAGAACAGATATTTCGGAACCCTTTGAAGACTATAGGGCCAAAGGAAATATCCTCTGATAACAAAGAGAAAGAAGCTATCTGAGAAACTTCTTTGTGTTCTGTGAAATCATCTCACAGAGTTACAGCTTTCCCCTGAAGGAGCCTTTAGCTAAGACAGTTCTTGTGGAATTGGCAAAGTGATATTTGGAAGCCCATAGAGGGCTATGGTGAAAAAGGAAATATCCTCATATGAAATCTGGAAAGAAGCTTTCTGAGAAACTGCTTAGTGTTCTGTTAATTCATCTCACAGAGTTATATCTGTATTTTATGGATGTCTTTGATAGCCTTATTTCTGTGGAATCTGAGAAAAGATATTTCGGATCCCTGTGAAGACTATAGGGCCACAGGAAATATCCTCCGAAAACAAAGAGAAAGAAGCTTTCTGAGAAACTTCGTTGTGTTCTGTGAAATCATCTCACAGAGTTACAGCTTTCCCATCAAGGAGACTTTCGCTAAGACAGTTCTTGTGGAATTGGCAAAGGGATACTTGGAAGCCCATAGAGGGCTATGGTGAAAAAGGAAATATCCTCAGATGAAATCTGGAAAGAAGCTTTCTGGGAAACTGCGTAGTGTTCTGTTAATTCATCTCACAGAGTTACATCTGTATTTCATGGATGTCTTTGCTAACCTCATTTCTGTGGAATCTGAGAACAGATATTTCGGATCCCTTTGAAGACTATAGGGCCAAAGGAAATATCCTCCGATAACAAAGAGAAAGAAGCTTTCTGAGAAACTTCGTTGTGTTCTGTGAAATCATCTCACAGAGTTACAGCTTTCCCCTCAAGGAGCCTTTCGCTAAAACAGTTCTTGTGGAATTGGCAAAGTGATACTTGGAAGAACATAGAAGGCTATGGTGAAAAAGGAAATATCCTCAGATGAAATCTGGAAAGAAGCTTTCTGAGAAACTGCTTAGTGTTCTGTTAATTCATCTCAGAGAGTTATATCTGTATTTCATGGATGTCTTTGCTAGCCTTATTTCTGTGGAATCTGAGAACAGATATTTCGGATCCCTTTGTAGACTATAGGGCCACAGGAAATATCCTCCGATAACAAAGAGAAAGAAGCTTTCTGAGAAACTTCGTTGTGATCTGTGAAATCATCTCACAGAGTTACAGCTTTCCCCTAAAGGAGCCTTTCGCTAAGACAGTTCTTGTGGAATTGGCAAAGTGATATTTGGAAGCCCATAGAGGGCTATGGTGAAAAAGGAAATATCCTCAGATGAAATCTGGAAAGAAGCTTTCTGAGAAACTGCTTAGGGTTCTGTTAATTCATCTCACAGAGTTACATCTGTATTTCGTGGATCTCTTTGCTAGCCTTATTTCTGTGGAATCTGAGAACAGATATTTCGGATCCCTTTGAAGACTATAGGGCCAAAGGAAATATCTTGCGATAACAAAGAGAAAGAAGCTTTCTGAGAAACTTCGTTGTGTTCTGTGAAATCATCTCACAGAGTTGCAGCTTTCCCCTCTAGGATCCTTTCGCTAAGACAGTTCTTGTGGAATTGGCAAAGGGATATTTGGAAGCCCATAGAGGGCTATGGTGAAAAAGGAAATATCCTCAGATGAAATCTGGAAAGAAGCTTTCTGAGAAACTGCTTAGTGTTCTGTTAATTCATCTCACAGAGTTACATCTGTATTTCGTGGATCTCTTTGCTAGCCTTATTTCTGTGGAATCTGAGAACAGATATTTCGGATCCCATTGAAGACTATAAGGACAAAGGAAATATCCTCTGATAAAAAAGAGAAAGAAGCTTTGTGAGAAACTTCGTTGTGTTCTGTGAAATCATCTCACAGAGTTACAGCTTTCCCCTCAAGGAGCCTTTCGCTAAGACAGTTCTTGTGGAATTGGCAAAGTGATATTTGGAAGCCCATTGAGGGCTATGGTGAAAAAGGAAATATCCTCCGATGAAATCTGGAAAGAAGCTTTCTGAGAAACTGCTTAGTGTTCTGTTAATTCAACTCACAGAGTTACATCTGTATTTCGTGGATCTCTTTGCTAGCCTTATTTCTGTAGAATCTGAGAACCGATATTTCGGATCCCTTTGAAGACTAAGGGCCAAAGGAAATATCCTCCGATAACAAAGAGAAAGAAGCTTTCTGAGAAACTTCGTTGTGTTCTTTGAAATCATCTCACAGAGTTACAGCTTTCCTCTCAAGGAGCCTTTCGCTAAGACAGTTCTTGTGGAATTGGCAAAGTGATATTTGGAAGCCCATAGAGGGCTATGGTGAAAAAGGAAATATCCTCAGATGAAATCTGGAAAGAAGCTTTCTGAGACCTGCTTAGTGTTCTGTTAATTCATCTCACACAGTTACATCTGTATTTCGTGGATCTCTTTGGTAGCCTTATTTCTGTGGAATCTGAGAACAGATATTTAAGATCCCTTTGAAGACTATAGGGCCAAAGGAAATATCCTCCGATAACAAAGAGAAAGAAGCTTTCTGTGAAACTTCTTTGTGTTCTGTGAAATCATCTCACAGAGTTACAGCTTTCCCCTCAAGGAGCCTCTCGTTACGATAATTCTTGTGGAATTGGCAAAGTGATATTTGGAAGCCCATAAAGGGCTATGGTGAAAATGGAAATATCCTCAGATGAAATCTGGAAAGAAGCTTTCTGAGAAACTGCTTAGTGTTCTGTTAATTCACCTCACAGAGTTACATCTGTATTTCGTGGATCTCTTTGCTAGCCTTATTTCTGTAGAATCTGAGAACAGATATTTCGGATCCCTTTGAAGACTATAGGGCCAAAGGAAATATCCTCCGATAACAAAGAGAAAGAAGCTTTCTGAGAAACTTCGTTGTGTTCTGTGAAATCATCTCACAGAGTTACAGCTTTCCCCTCAAGGAGCCTTTCGCTAAGACAGTTCTTGTGGAATTGGCAAAGTGATATTTGGAAGCCCATAGAGGGCTATGGTGAAAAAGGAAATATCCTCAGATGAAATCTGGAAAGAAGATTTCTGAGAAACTGCTTAGTGTTCTGTTAATTCATCTAACAGAGTTACATCTGTATTTCATGGATGTCTTTGCTAGCCTTATTTTTGTGGAATCTGAGAACAGATATTTCAGATCCCTTTGAAGACTATAGGGCCAAAGGAAATATCCTCCGATAACAAAGAGAAAGAAGCTTTCTGAGAAACCTCGTTGTTTTCTGTGAAATCATTTCTCAGAGTTACAGATTTCCCGTCACGGAGCCTTTCGCTATGACAGTTCTTTTGGTATTGACAAAGTGATATTTTGAAGCCCGTAGAGGGCTATGGTGAAAAAGGAAATATCCTCAGATGAAATCTGGGAAGAAGCTTTCTGAGAAACTGCTTAGTGTTCTGTTAATTCATCTCACAGAGTTACATCTGTATTTCGTGGATCTCTTTGCTAGCCTTATTTCTGTGGAATCTGAGAACAGATATTTCGGATCCCTTTGAAGACTATAGGGCCAAAGGAAATATCTTCCGATAACAAAGAGAAAGAAGCTTTCTGAGAAACTTCTTTGTGTCTGTGAAATCATCTCACAGAGTTGCAGCTTTCTCCTCAAGGAGCCTTTCGCTAAGACAGTTCTTGTGGAATTGGCAAAGTGATGATTGGAAGCCCATAGAGGGCTATGGTGAAAAAGGAAATATCCTCAGATGAAATCTGGAAAGAACCTTTCTGAGAAACTGCTTAGTGTTCTGTTAATTCATCTCACAGGGTTATATCTGTATTTCATGGATGTCTTTGATAGCCTTATTTCTGTGGAATCTGAGAAAAGATATTTCGGATCCCTGTGAAGACTATAGGGCCACAGGAAATATCCTCCGATAACAAAGAGAAAGAAGCTTTCTGAGAAACTTCGTTGTGTTCTGTGAAATCATCTCACAGAGTTACAGCTTTCCCATCAAGGAGCCTTTCGCTAAGACAGTTCTTGTGGAATTCTCAAAGTGATATTTGGAAGTCCATAGAGGGCTATGGTGAAAAAGGAAATATCCTCAGATGAAATCTGGAATGAAGCTTTCTGAGAAACTGCTTAGTGTTCTGTTAATTCATCTCACAGAGTTACATCTGTATTTCGTGGATCTCTTTGCTAGCCTTATTTCTGTGGAATCTGAGAACAGATATTTCATATCCCGTTGAAGACTATAGGGCCAAAGGAAATATCCTCCGATAAAAAAGAGAAAGAAGCTTTCTGAGAAACTTCGTTGTGTTCTGTGAAATCATCTCACAGAGTTACAGCTTTCCCCTCAAGGAGACTTTCGCTAAGACAGTTCTTGTGGAATTGGCAAAGTGATATTTGAAAGCCCATAGAGGGCTATGGTGAAAAAGGAAATATCCTCAGATGAAATCTGGAAAGAAGCTTTCTGAGAAACTGCTTAGTGTTCTGTTAATTCATCTCACAGAGTTACATCTCTATTTCATGGATGTCTTTGCTAGCCTTATTTCTGTGGAATCTGAGAACAGATATTTCGGATCCCTTTGAAGACTATAGGGCCAAAGGAAATATCCTCCGATAACAAAGAGAAAGAAGCTTTCTGAGAAACTTCGTTTTGTTCTGTGAAATGACCTCACAGAGTTACAGCTTTCCCCTCAAGGAGCCTTTCGCTAAGACAGTTCTTGTGGAATTGGCAAAGTGATATTTGGAAGCCCATAGAGGGCTATGGTGAAAAAGGAAATATCCTCAGATGAAATATGGAAAGAAGCTTTCTGAGAAAGTGCTTAGTGTTCTGTTAATTCACCTCACAGAGTTACATCTGTATTTCGTGGATCTCTTTGCTAGCCTTATTTCTGTAGAATCTGAGAACAGATATTTCGGATCCCTTTGAAGGCTATAGGGCCAAATGAAATATCCTCCGATAACAAAGAGAAAGATGCTTTCTGAGAAACTTCTTTGTGTTCTGTAAAATCATCTCACAGAGATACAGCTTTCCCCTCAAGGAGCCTTTCGCTAAGACAGTTCATGTGGAATTGGCAAAGAGATATTTGGAAGCCCATAGAGGGCTGTGGTGAAAAAGGAAATATCCTCAGATGAAATCTGGAAAGAAGCTTTCTGAGAAACCGCTCGCTGTTCTGTTAATTCATCTCACAGAGTTACATCTGTATTTCGTGGATCTCTTTGCTAGCCTTATTTCTGTGGAATCTGAGAACAGATATTTCGGATCCCTTTGAAGACTATAGGGCCAAAGGAAATATCCTACGAAAACAAAGACAAAGAAGCTTTCTTAGAAACTTCTTGGTGTTCTGTGAAATCATCTCACAGAGTTACAGCTTTCCCCTCAAGGAGCCTTTCGCTAAGACAGTTCTTGTGGAATTGGCAAAGTGATATTTGGAAGCCCATAGAGGGCAATGGTGAAAAAGGAAATATCCTCCGATGAAATCTGGATAGAAGCTTTCTGAGAAACTGCTTAGTGTTCTGTTAATTCAACTCACAGAGTTACATCTGTATTTCGTGGATCTCTTTGCTAGCCTTATTTCTGTAGAATCTGAGATCCGATATTTCGGATCCCTTTGAAGACTAAGGGCCAAAGGAAATATCCTCCGATAACAAAGAGAAAGAAGCTTTCTGAGAAACTTCGTTGTGTTCTTTGAAATCATCTCACAGAGTTACAGCTTTCCTCTCAAGGAGCCTTTCGCTAAGACAGTTCTTGTGGAATTGGCAAAGTGATATTTGGAAGCCCATAGAGGGCTATGGTGAAAAAGGAAATATCGTCAGATGAAATCTGGAAAGAAGCTTTCTGAGACCTGCTTAGTGTTCTGTTAATTCATCTCACACAGTTACATCTGTATTTCGTGGATCTCTTTGGTAGCCTCATTTCTGTGGAATCTGAGAACAGATATTTAAGATCCCTTTGAAGACTATAGGGCCAAAGGAAATATCCTCCGATAACAAAGAGAAAGAAGCTTTCTGTGAAACTTCTTTGTGTTCTGTGAAATCATCTCACAGAGTTACAGCTTTCCCCTCAAGGAGCCTCTCGTTACGATAATTCTTGTGGAATTGGCAAAGTGATATTTGGAAGCCCATAAAGGGCTATGGTGAAAATGGAAATATCCTCAGATGAAATCGGGAAAGAAGCTTTCTGAGAAACTGCTTAGTGTTCTGTTAATTCACCTCACAGAGTTACATCTGTATTTCGTGGATCTCTTTGCTAGCCTTATTTCTGTAGAATCTGAGAACAGATATTTCGGATCCCTTTGAAGACTATAGGGCCAAAGGAAATATCCTCCGATAACAAAGAGAAAGAAGCTTTCTGAGAAACTTCGTTGTGTTCTGTGAAATCATCTCACAGAGTTACAGCTTTCCCCTCAAGGAGCCTTTCGCTAAGACAGTTCTTGTGGAATTGGCAAAGTGATATTTGGAAGCCCATAGAGGGCTATGGTGAAAAAGGAAATATCCTCAGATGACATCTGGAAAGAAGATTTCTGAGAAACTGCTTAGTGTTCTGTTAATTCATCTAACAGAGTTACATCTGTATTTCATGGATGTCTTTGCTAGCCTTATTTTTGTGGAATCTGAGAACAGATATTTCGGATCCCTTTGAAGACTATAGGGCCAAAGGAAATATCCTCCGATAACAAAGAGAAAGAAGCTTTCTGAGAAACCTCGTTGTTTTCTGTGAAATCATTTCTCAGAGTTACAGATTTCCCGTCACGGAGCCTTTCGCTAAGACAGTTCTTCTGGTATTGACAAAGTGATATTGGGAAGCCCGTAGAGGGCTATGGTGAAAAAGGAAATATCCAAAGATGAAATCAGGGAAGAAGCTTTCTGAGAAACTGCTTAGTGTTCTGTTAATTCATCTCACAGAGTTACATCTGTATTTCGTGGATCTCTTTGCTAGCCTTATTTCTGTGGAATCTGAGAACAGATATTTCGGATCCCTTTGAAGACTATAGGGCCAAAGGAAATATCTTCGGATAACAAAGAGAAAGAAGCTTTCTGAGAAACTTCTTTGTGTCTGTGAAATCATCTCACAGAGTTGCAGCTTTCTCCTCAAGGAGCCTTTCGCTAAGACAGTTCTTGTGGAATTGGCAAAGTGATGATTGGAAGCCCATAGAGGGCTATGGTGAAAAAGGAAATATCCTCAGATGAAATCTGGAAAGAACCTTTCTGAGAAACTGCTTAGTGTTCTGTTAATTCATCTCACAGGGTTATATCTGTATTTCATGGATGTCTTTGATAGCCTTATTTCTGTGGAATCTGAGAAAAGATATTTCGGATCCCTGTGAAGACTATAGGGCCACAGGAAATATCCTCCGATAACAAAGAGAAAGAAGCTTTCTGAGAAACTTCGTTGTGTTCTGTGAAATCATCTCACAGAGTTACAGCTTTCCCATCAAGGAGCCTTTCGCTAAGACAGTTCTTGTGGAATTCTCAAAGTGATATTTGGAAGTCCATAGAGGGCTATGGTGAAAAAGGAAATATCCTCAGATGAAATCTGGAATGAAGCTTTCTGAGAAACTGCTTAGTGTTCTGTTAATTCATCTCACAGAGTTACATCTGTATTTCGTGGATCTCTTTGCTAGCCTTATTTCTGTGGAATCTGAGAACAGATATTTCATATCCCGTTGAAGACTATAGGGCCAAAGGAAATATCCTCCGATAAAAAAGAGAAAGAAGCTTTCTGAGAAACTTCGTTGTGTTCTGTGAAATCATCTCACAGAGTTACAGCTTTCCCCTCAAGGAGACTTTCGCTAAGACAGTTCTTGTGGAATTGGCAAAGTGATACTTGGAAGCCCATAGAGGGCTATGGTGAAAAAGGAAATATCCTCAGATGAAATCTGGAAAGAAGCTTTCTGAGAAACTGCTTAGTGTTCTGTTAATTCATCTCACAGAGTTACATCTCTATTTCATGGATGTCTTTGCTAGCCTTATTTCTGTGGAATCTGAGAACAGATATTTCGGATCCCTTTGAAGACTATAGGGCCAAAGGAAATATCTTCGGATAACAAAGAGAAAGAAGCTTTCTGAGAAACTTCTTTGTGTCTGTGAAATCATCTCACAGAGTTGCAGCTTTCTCCTCAAGGAGCCTTTCGCTAAGACAGTTCTTGTGGAATTGGCAAAGTGATGATTGGAAGCCCATAGAGGGCTATGGTGAAAAAGGAAATATCCTCAGATGAAATCTGGAAAGAACCTTTCTGAGAAACTGCTTAGTGTTCTGTTAATTCATCTCACAGGGTTATATCTGTATTTCATGGATTTCTTTGATAGCCTTATTTCTGTGGAATCTGAGAAAAGATATTTCGGATCCCTGTGAAGACTATAGGGCCACAGGAAATATCCTCCGATAACAAAGAGAAAGAAGCTTTCTGAGAAACTTCGTTGTGTTCTGTGAAATCATCTCACAGAGTTACAGCTTTCCCATCAAGGAGCCTTTCGCTAAGACAGTTCTTGTGGAATTCTCAAAGTGATATTTGGAAGTCCATAGAGGGCTATGGTGAAAAAGGAAATATCCTCAGATGAAATCTGGAATGAAGCTTTCTGAGAAACTGCTTAGTGTTCTGTTAATTCATCTCACAGAGTTACATCTGTATTTCGTGGATCTCTTTGCTAGCCTTATTTCTGTGGAATCTGAGAACAGATATTTCATATCCCGTTGAAGACTATAGGGCCAAAGGAAATATCCTCCGATAAAAAAGAGAAAGAAGCTTTCTGAGAAACTTCGTTGTGTTCTGTGAAATCATCTCACAGAGTTACAGCTTTCCCCTCAAGGAGACTTTCGCTAAGACAGTTCTTGTGGAATTGGCAAAGTGATATTTGGAAGCCCATAGAGGGCTATGGTGAAAAAGGAAATATCCTCAGATGAAATCTGGAAAGAAGCTTTCTGAGAAACTGCTTAGTGTTCTGTTAATTCATCTCACAGAGTTACATCTCTATTTCATGGATGTCTTTGCTAGCCTTATTTCTGTGGAATCTGAGAACAGATATTTCGGATCCCTTTGAAGACTATAGGGCCAAAGGAAATATCCTACGAAAACAAAGAGAAAGAAGCTTTCTTAGAAACTTCTTGGTGTTCTGTGAAATCATCTCACAGAGTTACAGCTTTCCCCTCAAGGAGCCTTTCGCTAAGACAGTTCTTGTGGAATTGGCAAAGTGATATCTGGAAGCCCGTAGAGGGCTATGGTGAAAAAGGAAATATCCTCAGATGAAATATGGAAAGAAGCTTTCTGAGAAACTGCTTAGTGTTCTGTTAATTCATCTCACAGAATTACATCTGTATTTCGTGGATCTCCTTGCTAGCCTTATTTCTGTGGAATCTGAGAACAGATATTTCGGATCCCTTTGAAGACTATAGGGCCAAAGGAAATATCCTCCGATAACAAAGAGAAAGAAGCTTTGCGAGATACTTCGTTGTGTACTGTGAAATGACCTCACAGAGTTACAGCTTTCCCCTCAAGGAGCCTTTCGCTAAGACTGTTCTTGTGGAATTGGCAAAGTGATATTTGGAAGCCCTTAGAGGGCTATGGTGAAAAAGGAAATATCCTCAGAGGAAATCTGGAAAGAAGCTTTCTGAGAAACTGCTTAGTGTTCTCTTAATTCATCTCACAGAGTTACATCTGTATTTCGTGGATCTCTTTGCTAGCCTTATTTCTGTGGAATCTGAGAACAGATATTTCGGATTCCTTTGAAGACTATAGGGCCAAAGGAAATATCCTCCGATAACAAAGAGAAAGAAGCTTTCTGAGAAACTTCGTTGTGTTCTGTGAAATCATCTCACAGAGTTACAGCTTTCCCCTCAAGGAGCCTTTCGCTAAGACAGTTCTTGTGGAAATGGCAAAGTGATATCTGGAAGCCCATAGAGGGCTATGGTGAAAAAGGAAATATCCTCAGATGAAATCTGGAAAGAAGCTTTCTGAGAAACTGCTTAGTGTTCTGTTAATTCATCTCAGAGAGTTATATCTGTATTTCATGGATGTCTTTGCTAGCCTTAATTCTGTGGAATCTGAGAACAGATATTTCGGATCCCTTTGAAGACTATAGGGCCAAAGGAAATATCCTCCGATAACAAAGAGAAAGAAGCTTTCTGAGAAACTTCGTTGTGATCTGTGAAATCATCTCACAGAGTTACAGCCTCCCCCTCAAGGAGCCTTTCGTTAAGACAGTTCTTGTGGAATTGGCAAAGTGATATTTGGAAGCCCATTGAGGGCTATGGTGAAATAGGAAATATCCTCAGATGAAATCTGGAAAGCTTTCTGAGAAACTGCTTAGTGTTCTGTTAATTCAACTCACAGAGTTACATCTGTATTTCGTGCATGTCTTTGCTAGCCTTATTTCTGTGGAATCTGAGAACAGATATTTCGGATCCCTATGAAGACTATAGGGCCAAAGGAAATATCCTCCGATAACAAAGAGAAAGAAGCTTTCTGAGAAACTTCGTTGTGTTCTGTGAAATCATCTCACAGAGTTACAGCTTTCCCCTCAAGGAGCCTTTCCCTAAGACAGTTCTTGTGGAATTGGCAAAGTGATATCTGGAAGCCCATAGAGGGCTATGGTGAAAAAGGAAATATCCTCAGATGAAATCTGGAAAGAAGCTTTCTGAGAAACTGCTTAGTGTTCTGTTAATTCACCTCACAGAGTTACATCTGTATTTCGTGGATCTCTTTGCTAGCCTTATTTCTGTAGAATCTGAGAACAGATATTTCGGATCCCTTTGAAGGCTATAGGGCCAAATGAAATATCCTCCGATAACAAAGAGAAAGATGCTTTCTGAGAAACTTCTTTGTGTTCTGTAAAATCATCTCACAGAGATACAGCTTTCCCCTCAAGGAGCCTTTCGCTAAGACAGTTCATGTGGAATTGGCAAAGAGATATTTGGAAGCCCATAGAGGGCTATGGTGAAAAAGGAAATATCCTCAGATGAAATCTGGAAAGAAGCTTTCTGAGAAACCGCTTGGTGTTCTGTTAATTCATCTCACAGAGTTACATCTGTATTTCGTGGATCTCTTTGCTAGCCTTATTTCTGTGGAATCTGAGAACAGATATTTCGGATCCCTTTGAAGACTATAGGGCCAAAGGAAATATCCTACGAAAACAAAGAGAAAGAAGCTTTCTTAGAAACTTCTTGGTGTTCTGTGAAATCATCTCACAGAGTTACAGCTTTCCCCTCAAGGAGCCTTTCTCTAAGACAGTTCTTGTGGAATTGGCAAAGTGATATCTGGAAGCCCGTAGAAGCTATGGTGAAAAAGGAAATATCCTCAGATGAAATATGGAAAGAAGCTTTCTGAGAAACTGCTTAGTGTTCTGTTAATTCATCTCACAGAATTACATCTGTATTTCGTGGATCTCCTTGCTAGCCTTATTTCTGTGGAATCTGAGAACAGATATTTCGGATCCCTTTGAAGACTATAGGGCCAAAGGAAATATCCTCCGATAACAAAGAGAAAGAAGCTTTGCGAGATACTTCGTTGTGTTCTATGAAATGACCTCACAGAGTTACAGCTTTCCCCTCAAGGAGCCTTTAGCTAAGACTGTTCTTGTGGAATTGGCAAAGTGATATTTGGAAGCCCTTAGAGGGCTATGGTGAAAAAGGAAATATCCTCAGAGGAAATCTGGAAAGAAGCTTTCTGAGAAACTGCTTAGTGTTCTCTTAATTCATCTCACAGAGTTACATCTGTATTTCGTGGATCTCTTTGCTAGCCTTATTTCTGTGGAATCTGAGAACAGATATTTCGGATTTTTTTGAAGACTATAGGGCCAAAGGAAATATCCTCCGATTACAAAGAGAAAGAAGCTTTCTGAGAAACTTCGTTGTGTTCTGTGAAATCATCTCACATAGTTACAGCTTTCCCCTCAAGGAGCCTTTCGCTAAGACAGTTCTTGTGGAATTGGCAAAGTGATATCTGGAAGCCCATAGAGGGCTATGGTGAAAAAGGAAATATCCTCCGATGAAATCTGGAAAGAAGCTTTCTGAGAAACTGCTTAGTGTTCTGTTAATTCATCTCACAGAGTTACATCTGTATTTCGTGGATCTCTTTGCTGGCCTTATTTCTGTGGAATCTGAGAACAGATATTTCGGATCCCTTTAAAGACTATAGGGCCAAAGGAAATATCCTCCGATAACAAAGAGAAAGAAGGTTTCTGAGAAACTTCTTTGTGTTCTGTGAAATCATCTCAGAGAGTTACAGCTTTCCCCTCAAGCAGCATTTCGCTAAGACAGTTCTTGCGGAATTGTCAAAGTGATATTTGGAAGCCCATAGAGGGCTATGGTGAAAAAGGATATATCCTCAGATGAAATCTGGAAAGAAGCTTTCTGAGAAACTGCTTAGTGTTCTTTTAATTCATCTCACAGAGTTACATCTGTATTTCGTGGATCTCCTTGCTAGCCTTATTTCTGTGGAATCTGAGAACAGATATTTCGGATCCCTTTGAAGACTATAGGGCCAAAGGAAATATCCTCCGATAACAAAGAGAAAGAAGCTTTCTGAGAAACTTCGTTGTGTTCTGTGAAATCATCTCACAGAGTTACAGCTTTCCCCTCAAGGAGCCTTTCGCTTAGACAGTTCTTGTGGAATTGGCAAAGTGATACTTGGAAGCCCATAGAGGGCTATGGTGAAAAAGAAATATCTTCAGATGAAATCTGGAAAGAAGCTTTCTGAGAAACTGCTTAGTGTTCTGTTAATTCATCTCACAGAGTTATATCTGTATTTCGTGCATGTCTTTGCTAGTCTTATTTCTGTGGAATCTGAGAACAGATATTTCGGATCCCTATGAAGATTATAGGGCCAAAGGAAATATCCTCCGATAACAAAGAGAAAGAAGCTTTCTGAGAAACTTCGTTGTGTTCTGTGAAATGACCTCACAGAGTTACAGCTTTCCCCTCAAGGAGCCTTTCGCTAAGACAGTTCTTGTGGAATTGGCAAAGTGATATTTGGAAGCCCGTATAGGGCTATGGTGAAAAAGGAAATATCCTCAGATGAAATCTGGAAAGAAGCTTTCTGAGAAAGTGCTTAGTGTTCTGTTAATTCACCTCACAGAGTTACATCTGTATTTCGTGGATCTCTTTGCTAGCCTTATTTCTGTAGAATCTGAGAACAGATATTTCGGATCCCTTTGAAGGCTATAGGGCCAAATGAAATATCCTCCGATAACAAAGAGAAACATGCTTTCTGAGAAACTTCTTTGTGTTCTGTAAAATCATCTCACAGAGATACAGCTTTCCCCTCAAGGAGCCTTTCGCTAAGACAGTTCATGTGGAATTGGCAAAGAGATATTTGGAAGCCCATAGAGGGCTGTGGTGAAAAAGGAAATATCCTCAGATGAAATCTGGAAAGAAGCTTTCTGAGAAACCGCTCGCTGTTCTGTTAATTCATCTCACAGAGTTACATCTGTATTTCGTGGATCTCTTTGCTAGCCTTATTTCTGTGGAATCTGAGAACAGATATTTCGGATCCCTTTGAAGACTATAGGGCCAAAGGAAATATCCTACGAAAACAAAGAGAAAGAAGCTTTCTTAGAAACTTCTTGGTGTTCTGTGAAATCATCTCACAGAGTTACAGCTTTCCCCTCAAGGAGCCTTTCGCTAAGACAGTTCTTGTGGAATTGGCAAAGTGATATTTGGAAGCCCATAGAGGGCAATGGTGAAAAAGGAAATATCCTCAAATGAAATCTGGAAAGAAGCTTTCTGAGAAACTGCTTAGTGTTCTGTTAATTCAACTCACAGAGTTACATCTGTATTTCGTGGATCTCTTTGCTAGCCTTATTTCTGTAGAATCTGAGAACAGATATTTCGGATCCCTTTGAAGACTATAGGGCCAAAGGAAATATCCTCCGATAACAAAGAGAAAGAAGCTTTCTGAGAAACTTCGTTGTGTTCTGTGAAATCATCTCACAGAGTTACAGCTTTCCCCTCAAGGAGCCTTTCGCTAAGACAGTTCTTGTGGAATTGGCAAAGTGATATTTGGAAGCCCATAGAGGGCTATGGTGAAAAAGGAAATATCCTCAGATGACATCTGGAAAGAAGATTTCTGAGAAACTGCTTAGTGTTCTGTTAATTCATCTAACAGAGTTACATCTGTATTTCATGGATGTCTTTGCTAGCCTTATTTTTGTGGAATCTGAGAACAGATATTTCGGATCCCTTTGAAGACTATAGGGCCAAAGGAAATATCCTCCGATAACAAAGAGAAAGAAGCTTTCTGAGAAACCTCGTTGTTTTCTGTGAAATCATTTCTCAGAGTTACAGATTTCCCGTCACGGAGCCTTTCGCTAAGACAGTTCTTTTGGTATTGACAAAGTGATATTGGGAAGCCCGTAGAGGGCTATGGTGAAAAAGGAAATATCCTCAGATGAAATCTGGGAAGAAGCTTTCTGAGAAACTGCTTAGTGTTCTGTTAATTCATCTCACAGAGTTACATCTGTATTTCGTGGATCTCTTTGCTAGCCTTATTTCTGTGGAATCTGAGAACAGATATTTCGGATCCCTTTGAAGACTATAGGGCCAAAGGAAATATCTTCCGATAACAAAGAGAAAGAAGCTTTCTGAGAAACTTCTTTGTGTCTGTGAAATCATCTCACAGAGTTGCAGCTTTCTCCTCAAGGAGCCTTTCGCTAAGACAGTTCTTGTGGAATTGGCAAAGTGATGATTGGAAGCCCATAGAGGGCTATGGTGAAAAAGGAAATATCCTCAGATGAAATCTGGAAAGAACCTTTCTGAGAAACTGCTTAGTGTTCTGTTAATTCATCTCACAGGGTTATATCTGTATTTCATGGATGTCTTTGATAGCCTTATTTCTGTGGAATCTGAGAAAAGATATTTCGGATCCCTGTGAAGACTATAGGGCCACAGGAAATATCCTCCGATAACAAAGAGAAAGAAGCTTTCTGAGAAACTTCGTTGTGTTCTGTGAAATCATCTCACAGAGTTACAGCTTTCCCATCAAGGAGCCTTTCGCTAAGACAGTTCTTGTGGAATTCTCAAAGTGATATTTGGAAGTCCATAGAGGGCTATGGTGAAAAAGGAAATATCCTCAGATGAAATCTGGAATGAAGCTTTCTGAGAAACTGCTTAGTGTTCTGTTAATTCATCTCACAGAGTTACATCTGTATTTCGTGGATCTCTTTGCTAGCCTTATTTCTGTGGAATCTGAGAACAGATATTTCATATCCCGTTGAAGACTATAGGGCCAAAGGAAATATCCTCCGATAAAAAAGAGAAAGAAGCTTTCTGAGAAACTTCGTTGTGTTCTGTGAAATCATCTCACAGAGTTACAGCTTTCCCCTCAAGGAGACTTTCGCTAAGACAGTTCTTGTGGAATTGGCAAAGTGATATTTGGAAGCCCATAGAGGGCTATGGTGAAAAAGGAAATATCCTCAGATAAAATCTGGAAAGAAGCTTTCTGAGAAACTGCTTAGTGTTCTGTTAATTCATCTCACAGAGTTACATCTCTATTTCATGGATGTCTTTGCTAGCCTTATTTCTGTGGAATCTGAGAACAGATATTTCGGATCCCTTTGAAGACTATAGGGCCAAAGGAAATATCCTCCGATAACAAAGAGAAAGAAGCTTTCTGAGAAACTTCGTTTTGTTCTGTGAAATGACCTCACAGAGTTACAGCTTTCCCCTCAAGGAGCCTTTCGCTAAGACAGTTCTTGTGGAATTGGCAAAGTGATATCTGGAAGCCCATAGAGGGCTATGGTGAAAAAGGAAATATCCTCAGATGAAATCTGGAAAGAAGCTTTCTGAGAAACCGCTCGGTGTTCTGTTAATTCATCTCACAGAGTTACATCTGTATTTCGTGGATCTCTTTGCTAGCCTTATTTCTGTGGAATCTGAGAACAGATATTTCGGATCCCTTTGAAGACTATAGGGCCAAAGGAAATATCCTACGAAAACAAAGAGAAAGAAGCTTTCTTAGAAACTTCTTGGTGTTCTGTGAAATCATCTCACAGAGTTACAGCTTTCCCCTCAAGGAGCCTTTCGCTAAGACAGTTCTTGTGGAATTGGCAAAGTGATATCTGGAAGCCCGTAGAGGGCTATGGTGAAAAAGGAAATATCCTCAGATGAAATATGGAAAGAAGCTTTCTGAGAAACTGCTTAGTGTTCTGTTAATTCATCTCACAGAATTACATCTGTATTTCGTGGATCTCCTTGCTAGCCTTATTTCTGTGGAATCTGAGAACAGATATTTCGGATCCCTTTGAAGACTATAGGGCCAAAGGAAATATCCTCCGATAACAAAGAGAAAGAAGCTTTGCGAGATACTTCGTTGTGTACTGTGAAATGACCTCACAGAGTTACAGCTTTCCCCTCAAGGAGCCTTTCGCTAAGACTGTTCTTGTGGAATTGGCAAACTGATATTTGGAAGCCCTTAGAGGGCTATGGTGAAAAAGGAAATATCCTCAGAGGAAATCTGGAAAGAAGCTTTCTGAGAAACTGCTTAGTGTTCTCTTAATTCATCTCACAGAGTTACATCTGTATTTCGTGGATCTCTTTGCTAGCCTTATTTCTGTGGAATCTGAGAACAGATATTTCGGATTTTTTTGAAGACTATAGGGCCAAAGGAAATATCCTCCGATTACAAAGAGAAAGAAGCTTTCTGAGAAACTTCGTTGTGTTCTGTGAAATCATCTCACAGAGTTACAGCTTTCCCCTCAAGGAGCCTTTCGCTAAGACAGTTCTTGTGGAATTGGCAAAGTGATATCTGGAAGCCCATAGAGGGCTATGGTGAAAAAGGAAATATCCTCCGATGAAATCTGGAAAGAAGCTTTCTGAGAAACTGCTTAGTGTTCTGTTAATTCATCTCACAGAGTTACATCTGTATTTCGTGGATCTCTTTGCTGGCCTTATTTCTGTGGAATCTGAGAACAGATATTTCGGATCCCTTTAAAGACTATAGGGCCAAAGGAAATATCCTCCGATAACAAAGAGAAAGAAGGTTTCTGAGAAACTTCTTTGTGTTCTGTGAAATCATCTCAGAGAGTTACAGCTTTCCCCTCAAGCAGCATTCCGCTAAGACAGTTCTTGCGGAATTGTCAAAGTGATATTTGGAAGCCCATAGAGGGCTATGGTGAAAAAGGATATATCCTCAGATGAAATCTGGAAAGAAGCTTTCTGAGAAACTGCTTAGTGTTCTTTTAATTCATCTCACAGAGTTACATCTGTATTTCGTGGATCTCCTTGCTAGCCTTATTTCTGTGGAATCTGAGAACAGATATTTCGGATCCCTTTGAAGACTATAGGGCCAAAGGAAATATCCTCCGATAACAAAGAGAAAGAAGCTTTCTGAGAAACTTCGTTGTGTTCTGTGAAATCATCTCACAGAGTTACAGCTTTCCCCTCAAGGAGCCTTTCGCTTAGACAGTTCTTGTGGAATTGGCAAAGTGATACTTGGAAGCCCATAGAGGGCTATGGTGAAAAAGAAATATCTTCAGATGAAATCTGGAAAGAAGCTTTCTGAGAAACTGCTTAGTGTTCTGTTAATTCATCTCACAGAGTTATATCTGTATTTCGTGCATGTCTTTGCTAGTCTTATTTCTGTGGAATCTGAGAACAGATATTTCGGATCCCTATGAAGATTATAGGGCCAAAGGAAATATCCTCAGATAACAAAGAGAAAGAAGCTTTCTGAGAAACTTCGTTGTGTTCTGTGAAATCATCTCACAGAGTTACAGCTTTCCCCTCAAGGAGCCTTTTGCTAAGACAGTTCTTGTGGAATTGGCAAAGTGATATCTGGAAGCCCATAGAGGGCTATGGTGAAAAAGGAAATATTCTCAGATGAAATCTGGAGAGAAGCTTTCTGAGAAACTGCTTAGTGTCTGTTAATTCACCTCACAGAGTTACATCTGTATTTCGTGGATCTCCTTGCTAGCCTTATTTCTGTGGAATCTGAGAACAGATATTTCGGATCCCTTTGAAGACTATAGGGCCAAAGTAAATATCCTCCGATAACAAAGAGAAAGAAGCTTTCTGAGAAACTTCGTTGTGTTCTGTGAAATCATCTCACAGTGTTACAGGTGTCCCCTCAAGGAGCCTTTCGCTAAGACAGTTCTTGTGGAATTGGCAAAGTGATATTTGGAAGCCCAAAGAGGGCTATGGTGAAAAAGGAAATATCCTCAGATGAAATCTGGAAAGAAGCTTTCTGAGAAACAGCGTAGTGTTCTGTTAATTCATCTCACAGAGTTACATCTGTATTTCATGGATGTCTTTGCTAGCCTCATTTCTGTGGAATCTGAGAACAGATATTTCGGATCCCTTTGAAGACTATAGGGCCAAAGGAAATATCCTCCGATAACAAAGAGAAAGAAGCTTTCTGAGAAACTTCGTTGTGTTCTGTGAAATCATCTCACAGAGTTAGAGCTTTCCCCTCAAGGAGCCTTTCGCTAAGACAGTTCTTGTGGAATTGGCAAAGTGATACTTGGAAGCCCATAGAGGGATATGGTGAAAAAGGAAATATCCTCAGATGAAATCTGGAAAGAAGCTTTCTGAGAAACTGCTTAGTGTTCTGTTAATTCATCTCAGAGAGTTATATCTGTATTTCATGGATGTCTTTGCTAGCCTTAATTCTGTGGAATCTGAGAACAGATATTTCGGATCCCTTTGAAGACTATAGGGCCACAGGAAATATCCTCCGATAACAAAGAGAAAGAAGCTTTCTGAGAAACTTCGTTGTGATCTGTGAAATCATCTCACAGAGTTACAGCCTCCCCCTCAAGGAGCCTTTCGTTAAGACAGTTCTTGTGGAATTGGCAAAGTGATATTTGGAAGCCCATTGAGGGCTATGGTGAAATAGGAAATATCCTCAGATGAAATCTGGAAAGCTTTCTGAGAAACTGCTTAGTGTTCTGTTAATTCAACTCACAGAGTTACATCTGTATTTCGTGCATGTCTTTGCTAGCCTTATTTCTGTGGAATCTGAGAACAGATATTTCGGATCCCTTTGAAGACTATAGGGCCAAAGGAAATATCCTCCGATAACAAAGAGAAAGAAGCTTTCTGAGAAACTTCGTTGTGTTCTGTGAAATCATCTCACAGAGATACAGCTTTCCCCTCAAGGAGCCTTTCGCTAAGACAGTTCTTGTGGAATTGGCAAAGTGATATCTGGAAGCCCATAGAGGGCTATGGTGAAAAAGGAAATATCCTCAGATGAAATCTGGAAAGAAGCTTTCTGAGAAACTGCTTAGTGTTCTGTTAATTCACCTCACAGAGTTACATCTGTATTTCGTGGATCTCTTTGCTAGCCTTATTTCTGTAGAATCTGAGAACAGATATTTCGGATCCCTTTGAAGGCTATAGGGCCAAAGGAAATATCCTCCGATAACAAAGAGAAAGAAGCTTTCTGAGAAACTTCGTTGTGTTCTGTGAAATCATCTCACAGAGTTAGAGCTTTCCCCTCAAGGAGCCTTTCGCTAAGACAGTTCTTGTGGAATTGGCAAAGTGATACTTGGAAGCCCATAGAGGGCTATGGTGAAAAAGGAAATATCCTCAGATGAAATCTGGAAAGAAGCTTTCTGAGAAACTGCTTAGTGTTCTGTTAATTCATCTCAGAGAGTTATATCTGTATTTCATGGATGTCTTTGCTAGCCTTAATTCTGTGGAATCTGAGAACAGATATTTCGGATCCCTTTGAAGACTATAGGGCCACAGGAAATCTCCTCCGATAACAAAGAGAAAGAAGCTTTCTGAGAAACTTCGTTGTGATCTGTGAAATCATCTCACAGAGTTACAGCCTCCCCCTCAAGGAGCCTTTCGTTAAGACAATTCTTGTGGAATTGGCAAAGTGATATTTGGAAGCCCATTGAGGGCTATGGTGAAATAGGAAATATCCTCAGATGAAATCTGGAAAGCTTTCTGAGAAACTGCTTAGTGTTCTGTTAATTCAACTCACAGAGTTACATCTGTATTTCGTGCATGTCTTTGCTAGCCTTATTTCTGTGGAATCTGAGAACAGATATTTCGGATCCCTTTGAAGACTATAGGGCCAAAGGAAATATCCTCCGATAACAAAGAGAAAGAAGCTTTCTGAGAAACTTCGTTGTGTTCTGTGAAATCATCTCACAGAGATACAGCTTTCCCCTCAAGGAGCCTTTCGCTAAGACAGTTCTTGTGGAATTGGCAAAGTGATATCTGGAAGCCCATAGAGGGCTATGGTGAAAAAGGAAATATCCTCAGATGAAATCTGGAAAGAAGCTTTCTGAGAAACTGCTTAGTGTTCTGTTAATTCACCTCACAGAGTTACATTTGTATTTCGTGGATCTCTTTGCTAGCCTTATTTCTGTAGAATCTGAGAACAGATATTTCGGATCCCTTTGAAGGCTATAGGGCCAAATGAAATATCCTCCGATAACAAAGAGAAAGAAGCTTTCTGAGAAACTTCGTTGTGTTCTGTGAAATCATCTCACAGAGTTACAGCTTTCCCCTCAAGGAGCCTTTCGCTAAGACAGTTCTTGTGGAATTGGCAAAGTGATATCTGGAAGCCCATAGAGGGCTATGGTGAAAAAGGAAATATCCTCCGATGAAATCTGGAAAGAAGCTTTCTGAGAAACTGCTTAGTGTTCTGTTAATTCATCTCACAGACTTACATCTGTATTTCGTGGATCTCTTTGCTGGCCTTATTTCTGTGGAATCTGAGAACAGTTATTTCGGATCCCTTTAAAGACTATAGGGCCAAAGGAAATATCCTCCGATAACAAAGAGAAAGAAGCTTTCTGAGAAACTCCATTGTGTTCTGTGAAATCATCTCAGAGAGTTACAGCTTTCCCCTCAAGCAGCATTTCGCTAAGACAGTTCTTGCGGAATTGTCAAAGTGATATTTGGAAGCCCATAGAGGGCTATGGTGAAAAAGGATATATCCTCAGATGAAATCTGGAAAGAAGCTTTCTGAGAAACTGCTTAGTGTTCTTTTAATTCATCTCATAGAGTTACATCTGTATTTCGTGGATCTCCTTGCTAGCCTTCTTTCTGTGGAATCTGAGAAAAGATATTTCGGATCCCTTTGAAGACTATAGGGCCAAAGGAAATATCCTCCGATAACAAAGAGAAAGAAGCTTTCTGAGAAACTTCGTTGTGTTCTGTGAAATCATCTCACAGAGTTACAGCTTTCCCCTCAAGGAGCCTTTCGCTAAGACAGTTCTTGTGGAATTGGCAAAGTGATACTTGGAAGCCCATAGAGGGCTAGGGTGAAAAAGAAATATCTTCAGATGAAATCTGGAAAGAAGCTTTCTGAGAAACTGCTTAGTGTTCTGTTAATTCATCTCACAGAGTTATATCTGTATTTCGTGCATGTCTTTGCTAGTCTTATTTCTGTGGAATCTGAGAACAGATATTTCGGATCCCTATGAAGACTATGGGGCCAAAGGAAATATCCTCCGATAACAAAGAGAAAGAAGCTTTCTGAGAAACTTCGTTGTGTTCTGTGAAATCATCTCAGAGAGTTACAGCTTTCCCCTCAAGGAGCCTTTTGCTAAGACAGTTCTTGTGGAATTGGCAAAGTGATATCTGGAATCCCATAGAGGGCTATGGTGAAAAAGGAAATATTCTCAGATGAAATCTGGAGAGAAGCTTTCTGAGAAACTGCTTAGTGTTCTGTTAATTCACCTCACAGAGTTACATCTGTATTTCGTGGATCCCTTTGCTAGCCATATTTCTGTGGAATCTGAGAACAGATATTTCGGATCCCTTTGAAGACTATAGGGCCAAAGTAAATATCCTCCGATAACAAAGAGAAAGAAGCTTTCTGAGAAACTTCGTTGTGTTCTGTGAAATCATCTCACAGAGTTACAGCTGTCCCCTCAAGGAGCCTTTCGCTAAGACAGTTCTTGTGGAATTGGTAAAGTGATATTTGGAAGCCCATAGAGGCTATGGTGAAAAAGGAAATATCCTCAGAGGAAATCTGGAAAGAAGCTTTCTGAGAAACTGCTTAGTGTTCTGTTAATTCATCTCACAGAGTTATATCTGTATTTTATGGATGTCTTTGATAGCCTTATTTCTGTGGAATCTGAGAAAAGATATTTCGGATCCCTGTGAAGACTATAGGGCCACAGGAAATATCCTCCGAAAACAAAGAGAAAGAAGCTTTCTGAGAAACTTCGTTGTGTTCTGTGAAATCATCTCACAGAGTTACAGCTTTCCCATCAAGGAGCCTTTCGCTAAGACAATTCTTGTGGAATTGGCAAAGGGATACTTGGAAGCCCATAGAGGGCTATGGTGAAAAAGGAAATATCCTCAGATGAAATCTGGAAAGAAGCTTTCTGGGAAACTGCGTAGTGTTCTGTTAATTCATCTCACGGAATTACGTCTGTATTTCATGGATGTCTTTGCTAACCTCATTTCTGTTGAATCTGAGAAGAGATATTTCGGATCCCTTTGAAGACTATAGGGCCAAAGGAAATATCCTCCGATAACAAAGAGAAAGAAGCTTTCTGAGAAACTTCGTTGTGTTCTGTGAAATCATCTCACAGAGTTACAGCTTTCCCCTCAAGGAGCCTTTCGCTAAGACAGTTCTTGTGGAATTTGCAAAGTGATACTTGGAAGCCCATAGAGGGCTAGGGTGAAAAAGAAATATCTTCAGATGAAATCTGGAAAGAAGCTTTCTGAGAAACTGCTTAGTGTTCTGTTAATTCATCTCACAGAGTTATATCTGTATTTCGTGCATGTCTTTGCTAGTCTTATTTCTGTGGAATCTGAGAACAGATATTTCGGATCCCTATGAAGACTATAGGGCCAAAGGAAATATCCTCCGATAACAAAGAGAAAGAAGCTTTCTGAGAAACTTCGTTGTGTTCTGTGAAATCATCTCACAGAGTTACAGCTTTCCCCTCAAGGAGCCTTTTGCTAAGACAGTTCTTGAGGAATTGGCAAAGTGATATCTGGATTCCCATAGAGGGCTATGGTGAAAAAGGAAATATTCTCAGATGAAATCTGGAGAGAAGGTTTCTGAGAAACTGCTTAGTGTTCTGTTAATTCACCTCACAGATTTACATCTGTATTTCGTGGATCCCTTTGCTAGCCATATTTCTGTGGAATCTGAGAACAGATATTTCGGATCCCTATGAAGACTATGGGGCCAAAGGAAATATCCTCCGATAACAAAGAGAAAGAAGCTTTCTGAGAAACTTCGTTGTGTTCTGTGAAATCATCTCAGAGAGTTACAGCTTTCCCCTCAAGCAGCATTTCGCTAAGACAGTTCTTGCGGAATTGTCAAAGTGATATTTGGAAGCCCATAGAGGGCTATGGTGAAAAAGGATATATCCTCAGATGAAATCTGGAAAGAAGCTTTCTGAGAAACTGCTTAGTGTTCTTTTAATTCATCTCATAGAGTTACATCTGTATTTCGTGGATGTCCTTGCTAGCCTTCTTTCTGTGGAATCTGAGAAAAGATATTTCGGATCCCTTTGAAGACTATAGGGCCAAAGGAAATATCCTCCGATAACAAAGAGAAAGAAGCTTTGCGAGATACTTCGTTGTGTACTGTGAAATGACCTCACAGAGTTACAGCTTTCCCCTCAAGGAGCCTTTCGCTAAGACTGTTCTTGTGGAATTGGCAAACTGATATTTGGAAGCCCTTAGAGGGCTATGGTGAAAAAGGAAATATCCTCAGAGGAAATCTGGAAAGAAGCTTTCTGAGAAACTGCTTAGTGTTCTCTTAATTCATCTCACAGAGTTACATCTGTATTTCGTGGATCTCTTTGCTAGCCTTATTTCTGTGGAATCTGAGAACAGATATTTCGGATTTTTTTGAAGACTATAGGGCCAAAGGAAATATCCTCCGATTACAAAGAGAAAGAAGCTTTCTGAGAAACTTCGTTGTGTTCTGTGAAATCATCTCACAGAGTTACAGCTTTCCCCTCAAGGAGCCTTTCGCTAAGACAGTTCTTGTGGAATTGGCAAAGTGATATCTGGAAGCCCATAGAGGGCTATGGTGAAAAAGGAAATATCCTCCGATGAAATCTGGAAAGAAGCTTTCTGAGAAACTGCTTAGTGTTCTGTTAATTCATCTCACAGAGTTACATCTGTATTTCGTGGATCTCTTTGCTGGCCTTATTTCTGTGGAATCTGAGAACAGATATTTCGGATCCCTTTAAAGACTATAGGGCCAAAGGAAATATCCTCCGATAACAAAGAGAAAGAAGGTTTCTGAGAAACTTCTTTGTGTTCTGTGAAATCATCTCAGAGAGTTACAGCTTTCCCCTCAAGCAGCATTCCGCTAAGACAGTTCTTGCGGAATTGTCAAAGTGATATTTGGAAGCCCATAGAGGGCTATGGTGAAAAAGGATATATCCTCAGATGAAATCTGGAAAGAAGCTTTCTGAGAAACTGCTTAGTGTTCTGTTAATTCATCTCACAGAGTTATATCTGTATTTCGTGCATGTCTTTGCTAGTCTTATTTCTGTGGAATCTGAGAACAGATATTTCGGATCCCTATGAAGATTATAGGGCCAAAGGAAATATCCTCAGATAACAAAGAGAAAGAAGCTTTCTGAGAAACTTCGTTGTGTTCTGTGAAATCATCTCACAGAGTTACAGCTTTCCCCTCAAGGAGCCTTTTGCTAAGACAGTTCTTGTGGAATTGGCAAAGTGATATCTGGAAGCCCATAGAGGGCTATGGTGAAAAAGGAAATATTCTCAGATGAAATCTGGAGAGAAGCTTTCTGAGAAACTGCTTAGTGTTCTGTTAATTCACCTCACAGAGTTACATCTGTATTTCGTGGATCTCCTTGCTAGCCTTATTTCTGTGGAATCTGAGAACAGATATTTCGGATCCCTTTGAAGACTATAGGGCCAAAGTAAATATCCTCCGATAACAAAGAGAAAGAAGCTTTCTGAGAAACTTCGTTGTGTTCTGTGAAATCATCTCACAGTGTTACAGGTGTCCCCTCAAGGAGCCTTTCGCTAAGACAGTTCTTGTGGAATTGGCAAAGTGATATTTGGAAGCCCAAAGAGGGCTATGGTGAAAAAGGAAATATCCTCAGATGAAATCTGGAAAGAAGCTTTCTGAGAAACAGCGTAGTGTTCTGTTAATTCATCTCACAGAGTTACATCTGTATTTCATGGATGTCTTTGCTAGCCTCATTTCTGTGGAATCTGAGAACAGATATTTCGGATCCCTTTGAAGACTATAGGGCCAAAGGAAATATCCTCCGATAACAAAGAGAAAGAAGCTTTCTGAGAAACTTCGTTGTGTTCTGTGAAATCATCTCACAGAGTTAGAGCTTTCCCCTCAAGGAGCCTTTCGCTAAGACAGTTCTTGTGGAATTGGCAAAGTGATACTTGGAAGCCCATAGAGGGATATGGTGAAAAAGGAAATATCCTCAGATGAAATCTGGAAAGAAGCTTTCTGAGAAACTGCTTAGTGTTCTGTTAATTCATCTCAGAGAGTTATATCTGTATTTCATGGATGTCTTTGCTAGCCTTAATTCTGTGGAATCTGAGAACAGATATTTCGGATCCCTTTGAAGACTATAGGGCCACAGGAAATATCCTCCGATAACAAAGAGAAAGAAGCTTTCTGAGAAACTTCGTTGTGATCTGTGAAATCATCTCACAGAGTTACAGCCTCCCCCTCAAGGAGCCTTTCGTTAAGACAGTTCTTGTGGAATTGGCAAAGTGATATTTGGAAGCCCATTGAGGGCTATGGTGAAATAGGAAATATCCTCAGATGAAATCTGGAAAGCTTTCTGAGAAACTGCTTAGTGTTCTGTTAATTCAACTCACAGAGTTACATCTGTATTTCGTGCATGTCTTTGCTAGCCTTATTTCTGTGGAATCTGAGAACAGATATTTCGGATCCCTTTGAAGACTATAGGGCCAAAGGAAATATCCTCCGATAACAAAGAGAAAGAAGCTTTCTGAGAAACTTCGTTGTGTTCTGTGAAATCATCTCACAGAGATACAGCTTTCCCCTCAAGGAGCCTTTCGCTAAGACAGTTCTTGTGGAATTGGCAAAGTGATATCTGGAAGCCCATAGAGGGCTATGGTGAAAAAGGAAATATCCTCAGATGAAATCTGGAAAGAAGCTTTCTGAGAAACTGCTTAGTGTTCTGTTAATTCACCTCACAGAGTTACATCTGTATTTCGTGGATCTCTTTGCTAGCCTTATTTCTGTAGAATCTGAGAACAGATATTTCGGATCCCTTTGAAGGCTATAGGGCCAAAGGAAATATCCTCCGATAACAAAGAGAAAGAAGCTTTCTGAGAAACTTCGTTGTGTTCTGTGAAATCATCTCACAGAGTTAGAGCTTTCCCCTCAAGGAGCCTTTCGCTAAGACAGTTCTTGTGGAATTGGCAAAGTGATACTTGGAAGCCCATAGAGGGCTATGGTGAAAAAGGAAATATCCTCAGATGAAATCTGGAAAGAAGCTTTCTGAGAAACTGCTTAGTGTTCTGTTAATTCATCTCAGAGAGTTATATCTGTATTTCATGGATGTCTTTGCTAGCCTTAATTCTGTGGAATCTGAGAACAGATATTTCGGATCCCTTTGAAGACTATAGGGCCACAGGAAATCTCCTCCGATAACAAAGAGAAAGAAGCTTTCTGAGAAACTTCGTTGTGATCTGTGAAATCATCTCACAGAGTTACAGCCTCCCCCTCAAGGAGCCTTTCGTTAAGACAATTCTTGTGGAATTGGCAAAGTGATATTTGGAAGCCCATTGAGGGCTATGGTGAAATAGGAAATATCCTCAGATGAAATCTGGAAAGCTTTCTGAGAAACTGCTTAGTGTTCTGTTAATTCAACTCACAGAGTTACATCTGTATTTCGTGCATGTCTTTGCTAGCCTTATTTCTGTGGAATCTGAGAACAGATATTTCGGATCCCTTTGAAGACTATAGGGCCAAAGGAAATATCCTCCGATAACAAAGAGAAAGAAGCTTTCTGAGAAACTTCGTTGTGTTCTGTGAAATCATCTCACAGAGATACAGCTTTCCCCTCAAGGAGCCTTTCGCTAAGACAGTTCTTGTGGAATTGGCAAAGTGATATCTGGAAGCCCATAGAGGGCTATGGTGAAAAAGGAAATATCCTCAGATGAAATCTGGAAAGAAGCTTTCTGAGAAACTGCTTAGTGTTCTGTTAATTCACCTCACAGAGTTACATTTGTATTTCGTGGATCTCTTTGCTAGCCTTATTTCTGTAGAATCTGAGAACAGATATTTCGGATCCCTTTGAAGGCTATAGGGCCAAATGAAATATCCTCCGATAACAAAGAGAAAGAAGCTTTCTGAGAAACTTCGTTGTGTTCTGTGAAATCATCTCACAGAGTTACAGCTTTCCCCTCAAGGAGCCTTTCGCTAAGACAGTTCTTGTGGAATTGGCAAAGTGATATCTGGAAGCCCATAGAGGGCTATGGTGAAAAAGGAAATATCCTCCGATGAAATCTGGAAAGAAGCTTTCTGAGAAACTGCTTAGTGTTCTGTTAATTCATCTCACAGACTTACATCTGTATTTCGTGGATCTCTTTGCTGGCCTTATTTCTGTGGAATCTGAGAACAGTTATTTCGGATCCCTTTAAAGACTATAGGGCCAAAGGAAATATCCTCCGATAACAAAGAGAAAGAAGCTTTCTGAGAAACTCCATTGTGTTCTGTGAAATCATCTCAGAGAGTTACAGCTTTCCCCTCAAGCAGCATTTCGCTAAGACAGTTCTTGCGGAATTGTCAAAGTGATATTTGGAAGCCCATAGAGGGCTATGGTGAAAAAGGATATATCCTCAGATGAAATCTGGAAAGAAGCTTTCTGAGAAACTGCTTAGTGTTCTTTTAATTCATCTCATAGAGTTACATCTGTATTTCGTGGATCTCCTTGCTAGCCTTCTTTCTGTGGAATCTGAGAAAAGATATTTCGGATCCCTTTGAAGACTATAGGGCCAAAGGAAATATCCTCCGATAACAAAGAGAAAGAAGCTTTCTGAGAAACTTCGTTGTGTTCTGTGAAATCATCTCACAGAGTTACAGCTTTCCCCTCAAGGAGCCTTTCGCTAAGACAGTTCTTGTGGAATTGGCAAAGTGATACTTGGAAGCCCATAGAGGGCTAGGGTGAAAAAGAAATATCTTCAGATGAAATCTGGAAAGAAGCTTTCTGAGAAACTGCTTAGTGTTCTGTTAATTCATCTCACAGAGTTATATCTGTATTTCGTGCATGTCTTTGCTAGTCTTATTTCTGTGGAATCTGAGAACAGATATTTCGGATCCCTATGAAGACTATGGGGCCAAAGGAAATATCCTCCGATAACAAAGAGAAAGAAGCTTTCTGAGAAACTTCGTTGTGTTCTGTGAAATCATCTCAGAGAGTTACAGCTTTCCCCTCAAGGAGCCTTTTGCTAAGACAGTTCTTGTGGAATTGGCAAAGTGATATCTGGAATCCCATAGAGGGCTATGGTGAAAAAGGAAATATTCTCAGATGAAATCTGGAGAGAAGCTTTCTGAGAAACTGCTTAGTGTTCTGTTAATTCACCTCACAGAGTTACATCTGTATTTCGTGGATCCCTTTGCTAGCCATATTTCTGTGGAATCTGAGAACAGATATTTCGGATCCCTTTGAAGACTATAGGGCCAAAGTAAATATCCTCCGATAACAAAGAGAAAGAAGCTTTCTGAGAAACTTCGTTGTGTTCTGTGAAATCATCTCACAGAGTTACAGCTGTCCCCTCAAGGAGCCTTTCGCTAAGACAGTTCTTGTGGAATTGGTAAAGTGATATTTGGAAGCCCATAGAGGCTATGGTGAAAAAGGAAATATCCTCAGAGGAAATCTGGAAAGAAGCTTTCTGAGAAACTGCTTAGTGTTCTGTTAATTCATCTCACAGAGTTATATCTGTATTTTATGGATGTCTTTGATAGCCTTATTTCTGTGGAATCTGAGAAAAGATATTTCGGATCCCTGTGAAGACTATAGGGCCACAGGAAATATCCTCCGAAAACAAAGAGAAAGAAGCTTTCTGAGAAACTTCGTTGTGTTCTGTGAAATCATCTCACAGAGTTACAGCTTTCCCATCAAGGAGCCTTTCGCTAAGACAATTCTTGTGGAATTGGCAAAGGGATACTTGGAAGCCCATAGAGGGCTATGGTGAAAAAGGAAATATCCTCAGATGAAATCTGGAAAGAAGCTTTCTGGGAAACTGCGTAGTGTTCTGTTAATTCATCTCACGGAATTACGTCTGTATTTCATGGATGTCTTTGCTAACCTCATTTCTGTTGAATCTGAGAAGAGATATTTCGGATCCCTTTGAAGACTATAGGGCCAAAGGAAATATCCTCCGATAACAAAGAGAAAGAAGCTTTCTGAGAAACTTCGTTGTGTTCTGTGAAATCATCTCACAGAGTTACAGCTTTCCCCTCAAGGAGCCTTTCGCTAAGACAGTTCTTGTGGAATTTGCAAAGTGATACTTGGAAGCCCATAGAGGGCTAGGGTGAAAAAGAAATATCTTCAGATGAAATCTGGAAAGAAGCTTTCTGAGAAACTGCTTAGTGTTCTGTTAATTCATCTCACAGAGTTATATCTGTATTTCGTGCATGTCTTTGCTAGTCTTATTTCTGTGGAATCTGAGAACAGATATTTCGGATCCCTATGAAGACTATAGGGCCAAAGGAAATATCCTCCGATAACAAAGAGAAAGAAGCTTTCTGAGAAACTTCGTTGTGTTCTGTGAAATCATCTCACAGAGTTACAGCTTTCCCCTCAAGGAGCCTTTTGCTAAGACAGTTCTTGAGGAATTGGCAAAGTGATATCTGGATTCCCATAGAGGGCTATGGTGAAAAAGGAAATATTCTCAGATGAAATCTGGAGAGAAGGTTTCTGAGAAACTGCTTAGTGTTCTGTTAATTCACCTCACAGATTTACATCTGTATTTCGTGGATCCCTTTGCTAGCCATATTTCTGTGGAATCTGAGAACAGATATTTCGGATCCCTATGAAGACTATGGGGCCAAAGGAAATATCCTCCGATAACAAAGAGAAAGAAGCTTTCTGAGAAACTTCGTTGTGTTCTGTGAAATCATCTCAGAGAGTTACAGCTTTCCCCTCAAGCAGCATTTCGCTAAGACAGTTCTTGCGGAATTGTCAAAGTGATATTTGGAAGCCCATAGAGGGCTATGGTGAAAAAGGATATATCCTCAGATGAAATCTGGAAAGAAGCTTTCTGAGAAACTGCTTAGTGTTCTTTTAATTCATCTCATAGAGTTACATCTGTATTTCGTGGATGTCCTTGCTAGCCTTCTTTCTGTGGAATCTGAGAAAAGATATTTCGGATCCCTTTGAAGACTATAGGGCCAAAGGAAATATCCTCCGATAACAAAGAGAAAGAAGCTTTCTGAGAAACTTCGTTGTGTTCTGTGAAATCATCTCACAGAGTTACAGCTTTCCCCTCAAGGAGCCTTTCGCTAAGACAGTTCTTGTGGAATTGGCAAAGTGATACTTGGAAGCCCATAGAGGGCTAGGGTGAAAAAGAAATATCTTCAGATGAAATCTGGAAAGAAGCTTTCTGAGAAACTGCTTAGTGTTCTGTTAATTCATCTCACAGAGTTATATCTGTATTTCGTGCATGTCTTTGCTAGTCTTATTTCTGTGGAATCTGAGAACAGATATTTCGGATCCCTATGAAGACTATGGGGCCAAAGGAAATATCCTCCGATAACAAAGAGAAAGAAGCTTTCTGAGAAACTTCGTTGTGTTCTGTGAAATCATCTCAGAGAGTTACAGCTTTCCCCTCAAGGAGCCTTTTGCTAAGACAGTTCTTGTGGAATTGGCAAAGTGATATCTGGAATCCCATAGAGGGCTATGGTGAAAAAGGAAATATTCTCAGATGAAATCTGGAGAGAAGCTTTCTGAGAAACTGCTTAGTGTTCTGTTAATTCACCTCACAGAGTTACATCTGTATTTCGTGGATCCCTTTGCTAGCCATATTTCTGTGGAATCTGAGAACAGATATTTCGGATCCCTTTGAAGACTATAGGGCCAAAGTAAATATCCTCCGATAACAAAGAGAAAGAAGCTTTCTGAGAAACTTCGTTGTGTTCTGTGAAATCATCTCACAGAGTTACAGCTGTCCCCTCAAGGAGCCTTTCGCTAAGACAGTTCTTGTGGAATTGGTAAAGTGATATTTGGAAGCCCATAGAGGCTATGGTGAAAAAGGAAATATCCTCAGAGGAAATCTGGAAAGAAGCTTTCTGAGAAACTGCTTAGTGTTCTGTTAATTCATCTCACAGAGTTATATCTGTATTTTATGGATGTCTTTGATAGCCTTATTTCTGTGGAATCTGAGAAAAGATATTTCGGATCCCTGTGAAGACTATAGGGCCACAGGAAATATCCTCCGAAAACAAAGAGAAAGAAGCTTTCTGAGAAACTTCGTTGTGTTCTGTGAAATCATCTCACAGAGTTACAGCTTTCCCATCAAGGAGCCTTTCGCTAAGACAATTCTTGTGGAATTGGCAAAGGGATACTTGGAAGCCCATAGAGGGCTATGGTGAAAAAGGAAATATCCTCAGATGAAATCTGGAAAGAAGCTTTCTGGGAAACTGCGTAGTGTTCTGTTAATTCATCTCACGGAATTACGTCTGTATTTCATGGATGTCTTTGCTAACCTCATTTCTGTTGAATCTGAGAAGAGATATTTCGGATCCCTTTGAAGACTATAGGGCCAAAGGAAATATCCTCCGATAACAAAGAGAAAGAAGCTTTCTGAGAAACTTCGTTGTGTTCTGTGAAATCATCTCACAGAGTTACAGCTTTCCCCTCAAGGAGCCTTTCGCTAAGACAGTTCTTGTGGAATTTGCAAAGTGATACTTGGAAGCCCATAGAGGGCTAGGGTGAAAAAGAAATATCTTCAGATGAAATCTGGAAAGAAGCTTTCTGAGAAACTGCTTAGTGTTCTGTTAATTCATCTCACAGAGTTATATCTGTATTTCGTGCATGTCTTTGCTAGTCTTATTTCTGTGGAATCTGAGAACAGATATTTCGGATCCCTATGAAGACTATAGGGCCAAAGGAAATATCCTCCGATAACAAAGAGAAAGAAGCTTTCTGAGAAACTTCGTTGTGTTCTGTGAAATCATCTCACAGAGTTACAGCTTTCCCCTCAAGGAGCCTTTTGCTAAGACAGTTCTTGAGGAATTGGCAAAGTGATATCTGGATTCCCATAGAGGGCTATGGTGAAAAAGGAAATATTCTCAGATGAAATCTGGAGAGAAGCTTTCTGAGAAACTGCTTAGTGTTCTGTTAATTCACCTCACAGATTTACATCTGTATTTCGTGGATCCCTTTGCTAGCCATATTTCTGTGGAATCTGAGAACAGATATTTCGGATCCCTTTGAAGACTATAGGGCCAAAGTAAATATCCTCCGATAACAAAGAGAAAGAAGCTTTCTGAGAAACTTCGTTGTGTTCTGTGAAATCATCTCACAGAGTTACAGCTGTCCCCTCAAGGAGCCTTTCGCTAAGACAGTTCTTGTGGAATTGGTAAAGTGATATTTGGAAGCCCATAGAGGGCTATGGTGAAAAAGGAGATATCCTCAGAGGAAATCTGGAAAGAAGCTTTCTGAGAAACTGCTTAGTGTTCTCTTAATTCATCTCACAGAGTTACATCTGTATTTCGTGGATCTCTTTGCTAGCCTTATTTCTGTGGAATCTGAGAACAGATATTTCGGATCCCTTTGAAGACTATAGGGCCAAAGGAAATATCCTCCGATAACAAAGAGAAAGAAGCTTTCTGAGAAACTTCTTTGAGTTCTGTGAAATCAGCTCACAGAGTTGCAGCTTTCCGCTCAAGGAGCCTTTCGCTAAGACAGTTCTTGTGGAATTGGCAAAGTGATATTTGGAAGCCCATAGAGGGCTATGGTGAAAAAGGAAATATCCTCAGATGAAATCTGGAAAGAAGCTTTCTGAGAAACTGCTTAGTGTTCTGTTAATTCATCTCACAGAGTTACATCTGTATTTCGTGGATCTCTTTGCTATCCTTATTTCTGTGGAATCTGAGAACAGATATTTCGGATCCCTTTGAAGACTATAGGGCCAAAGGAAATATCCTCCGATACCAAAGAGAAAGAAGCTTTCTGAGAAACTTGGTTGTGTTCTGTGAATCATCTCACAGAGTTACAGCTTTCCCCGCAAGCAGCCTTTCGCTAAGACAGTTCTCGTGGAATTGGCAAAGTGATATTTGGAAGCCCATAGAGGGCTATGGTGAAAAAGGAAATATCCTCAGATGAAATCTGGAAAGAAGCTTTCTGAGAAACTGCTTAGTGTTCTGTTAATTCACCTCACAGAGTTACATCTGTATTTCGTGAATCTCTTTGCTAGCATTATTTCTGTGGAATCTGAGAACAGATATTTCGGATCCCTTTGAAGACTATAGGGCCAAAGGAAATATCCTCCGATAACAAAGAGAAAGAAGCTTTCTGAGAAACTTCTTGGTGTTCTGTGAAATCATCTCACAGAGTTACAGCTTTCCCCTCAAGGAGTGTTTCGCTAAGTCAGTCCTTGTGGAATTGGCAAAGTGATATTTGGAAGCCCATAGAGGGCTAAGGTGAAAAAGGAAATATCCTCAGAGGAAATCTGGAAAGACGCTTTCTGAGAAACTGCTTAGTGTTCTGTTAATTCATCTCACAGAGTTACATCTGTATTTCGTGAATCTCTTTGCTAGCCTTATTTCTGTGGAATCTGAGAAGAGATATTTCGGATCCCTTTGAAGACTATAGGGCCAAAGGAAATATCCTCCGATAACAAAGAGAAAGAAGCTTTCTGAGAAACTTCTTTGTGTTCTGTGAAATCATCTCACAGAGTTGCAGCTTTCCGCTCAAGGAGCCTTTCGCTAAGACAGTTCTTGTGGAATTGGCAAAGTGATATTTGGAAGCCCTTAGAGGGCTATGGTGAAAAAGGAAATATCCTCAGATGAAATCTGGAAAGAAGCTTTCTGAGAAACTGCTTAGTGTTCTGTTAATTCATCTCACAGAGTTACATCTGTATTTCGTGGATCTCTTTGCTAGCCTTATTTCTGTGGAATGTGAGAACAGATATTTCGGATTCCTTTGAAGACTATAGGGCCAAAGGAAATATCCTCCGATTACAAAGAGAAAGAAGCTTTCTGAGAAACTTCGTTATGTTCTGTGAAATCATGTCACAGAGTTACAGCTTTCCCCTCAAGGAGCCTTTCGCTAAGACAGTTCTTGCGGAATTGTCAAAGTGATATTTGGAAGCCCATAGAGGGCTATGGTGAAAAAGGAAATATCCTCAGATGAAATCTGGAAAGAAGTTTTCTGAGAAACTGCTTAGTGTTCTTTTAATTCATCTCACAGAGTTACATCTGTATTTCGTGGATCTCCTTGCTAGCCTTATTTCTGTGGAATCTGAGAACAGATATTTCGGATCCCTTTGAAGACTATAGGGCCAAAGGAAATATCCTCCGATAACAAAGACAAAGAAGCTTTCTGAGAAACCTCGTTGTGTTCTGTGAAATCATCTCTCAGAGTTACAGCTTTCCCCTCACGGAGCCTTTCGCTAAGACAGTTCTTGTGGAATTGACAAAGTGATATTTGGAAGCCCATAGAGGGCTATGGTGAAAAAGGAAATATCCTCAGATGAAATCTGGGAAGAAGCTTTCTGAGAAACTGCTTAGTGTTCTGTTAATTCATCTCACAGAGTTATATCTGTATTTTATGGATGTCTTTGATAGCCTTATTTCTGTGGAGTCTGAGAAAAGATATTTCGGATCCCTGTGAAGACTATAAGGCCACAGGAAATATCCTCCGAAAACAAAGAGAAAGAAGCTTTCTGAGAAACTTCGTTGTGTTCTGTGAAATCATCTCACAGAGTTACAGCTTTCCCATCAAGGAGCCTTTCGCTAAGACAGTTCTTCTGGAATTGGCAAAGGGATACTTGGAAGCCCATAGAGGGCTATGGTGAAAAAGGAAATATCCTCAGATGAAATCTGGAAAGAAGCTTTCTGGGAAACTGCGTAGTGTTCTGTTAATTCATCTCACAGAGTTACATCTGTATTTCATGGATGTCTTTGCTAGCCTTATTTTTGTGGAATCTGAGAACAGATATTTCGGATCCCTTTGAAGACTATAGGGCCAAAGGAAATATCCTCCGATAACAAAGAGAAAGAAGCTTTCTGAGAAACCTCGTTGTTTTCTGTGAAATCATTTCTCAGAGTTACAGATTTCCCCTCACGGAGCCTTTCGCTAAGACAGTTCTTTTGGAATTGACAAAGTGATATTTGGAAGCCCATAGAGGGCTATGGTGAAAAAGGAAATATCCTCAGATGAAATCTGGGAAGAAGCTTTCTGAGAAACTGCTTAGTGTTCTGTTAATTCATCTCACAGAGTTAAATCTGTATTTCGTGGATCTCTTTGCTGGCCTTATTTCTGTGGAATCTGAGAACAGATATTTCGGATCCCTTTGAAGACTATAGGGCCAAAGGAAATATCTTCCGATAACAAAGAGAAAGAAGCTTTCTGAGAAACTTCTTTGTGTCTGTGAAATCATCTCACAGAGTTGCAGCTTTCTCCTCAAGGAGCCTCTCGCTAAGACAGTTCTTGTGGAATTGGCAAAGTGATGTTTGGAAGCCCATAGAGGGCTATGGTGAAAAAGGAAATATCCTCAGATGAAATCTGGAAAGAACCTTTCTGAGAAACTGCTTAGTGTTCTGTTAATTCATCTCACAGGGTTATATCTGTATTTCATGGATGTCTTTGATAGCCTTATTTCTGTGGAATCTGAGAAAAGATATTTCGGATCCCTGTGAAGACTATAGGGCCACAGGAAATATCCTCCGATAACAAAGAGAAAGAAGCTTTCTGAGAAACTTCGTTGTGTTCTGTGAAATCATCTCACAGAGTTACAGCGTTCCCATCAAGGAGCCTTTCGCTAAGACAGTTCTTGTGGAATTCTCAAAGTGATATTTGGAAGTCCATAGAGGGCTATGGTGAAAAAGGAAATATCCTCAGATGAAATCTGGAATGAAGCTTTCTGAGAAACTGCTTAGTGTTCTGTTAATTCATCTCACAGAGTTACATCTGTATTTCGTGGCTCTCTTTGCTAGCCTTATTTCTGTGGAATCTGAGAACAGATATTTCGGATCCCGTTGAAGACTATAGGGACAAAGGAAATATCCTCCGATAACAAAGAGAAAGAAGCTTTCTGAGAAACTTCGTTGTGTTCTGTGAAATCATCTCACAGAGTTACAGCTTTCCCCTCAAGGAGACTTTCGCTAAGACAGTTCTTGTGGAATTGGCAAAGTGATATTTGGAAGCCCATAGAGGGCTATGGTGAAAAAGGAAATATCCTCAGATGAAATCTGGAAAGAAGCTTTCTGAGAAACTGCTTAGTGTTCTGTTAATTCATCTCACAGAGTTACATCTCTATTTCATGGATGTCTTTGCTAGCCTTATTTCTGTGGAATCTGAGAACCGATATTTCGGATCCCTTTGAAGACTATAGGGCCAAAGGAAATATCCTCCGATAACAAAGAGAAAGAAGCTTTCTGAGAAACTTCGTTTTGTTCTGTGAAATGACCTCACAGAGTTACAGCTTTCCCCTCAAGGAGCCTTTCGCTAAGACAGTTCTTGTGGAATTGGCAAAGTGATATTTGGAAGCCCATAGAGGGCTATGGTGAAAAAGGAAATATCCTCAGATGAAATCTGGAAAGAAGCTTTCTGAGAAACAGCGTAGTGTTCTGTTAATTCATCTCACAGAGTTACATCTGTATTTCATGGATGTCTTTGCTAGCCTCATTTCTGTGGAATCTGAGAACAGATATTTCGGATCCCTTTGAAGGCTATAGGGCCAAAGGAAATATCCTCCGATAACAAAGAGAAAGATGCTTTCTGAGAAACTTCTTGGTGTTCTGTAAAATCATCTCACAGAGATACAGCTTTCCCCTCAAGGAGCCTTTCGCTAAGACAGTTCATGTGGAATTGGCAAAGAGATATTGGAAGCCGATAGAGGGCTATGGTGAAAAAGGAAATATCCTCAGATGAAATCTGGAAAGAAGCTTTCTGAGAAACCGCTTGGTGTTCTGTTAATTCATCTCACAGAGTTACATCTGTATTTCGTGGATCTCTTTGCTGGCCTTATTTCTGTGGAATCTGAGAACAGATATTTCGGATCCCTTTAAAGACTATAGGGCCAAAGGAAATATCCTCCGATAACAAAGAGAAAGAAGCTTTCTGAGAAACTTCTTTGTGTTCTGTGAAATCATCTCAGAGAGTTACAGCTTTCCCCTCAAGCAGCATTTCGCTAAGACAGTTCTTGCGGAATTGTCAAAGTGATATTTGGAAGCCAATAGAGGGCTATGGTGAAAAAGGATATATCCTCAGATGAAATCTGGAAAGAAGCTTTCTGAGAAACTGCTTAGTGTTCTTTTAATTCATCTCACAGAGTTACATCTGTATTTCGTGGATCTCCTTGCTAGCCTTATTTCTGTGGAATCTGAGAACAGATATTTCGGATCCCTTTGAAGACTATAGGGCCAAAGGAAATATCCTCCGATAACAAAGAGAAAGAAGCTTTCTGAGAAACTTCGTTGTGTTCTGTGAAATCATCTCACAGAGTTATAGCTTTCCCCTCAAGGAGCCTTTCGCTAAGACAGTTCTTGTGGAATTGGCAAAGTGATACTTGGAAGCCCATAGAGGGCTATGGTGAAAAAGAAATATCTTCAGATGAAATCTGGAAAGAAGCTTTCTGAGAAACTGCTTAGTGTTCTGTTAATTCATCTCACAGAGTTATATCTGTATTTCGTGCATGTCTGTGCTAGTCTTATTTCTGTGGAATCTGAGAACAGATATTTCGGATCCCTATGAAGACTATAGGGCCAAAGGAAATATCCTCCGATAACAAAGAGAAAGAACCTTTCTGAGAAACTTCGTTGTGTTCTGTGAAATCATCTCACAGAGTTACAGCTTTCCCCACAAGGAGCCTTTCGCTAAGACAGTTCTTGTGGAATTGGCAAAGTGATATTTGGAAGCCCATAGAGGGCTATGGTGAAAAAGGAAATATTCTCAGATGAAATCTGGAGAGAAGCTTTCTGAGAAACTGCTTAGTGTTCTGTTAATTCACCTCACAGAGTTACATCTGTATTTCGTGGATCCCTTTGCTAGCCATATTTCTGTGGAATCTGAGAACAGATATTTCGGATCCCTTTGAAGACTATAGGGCCAAAGTAAATATCCTCCGATAACAAAGAGAAAGAAGCTTTCTGAGAAACTTCGTTGTGTTCTGTGAAATCATCTCACAGAGTTACAGCTGTCCCCTCAAGGAGCCTTTCGCTAAGACAGTTCTTGTGGAATTGGTAAAGTGATATTTGGAAGCCCATAGAGGGCTATGGTGAAAAAGGAAATATCCGCAGAGGAAATCTGGAAAGAAGCTTTCTGAGAAACTGCTTAGTGTTCTGTTAATTCATCTCACAGAGTTACATCTGTATTTCGTGGATCTCTTTGCTAGCCTTATTTCTGTGGAATCTGAGAACAGATATTTCGGATCCCTTTGAAGACTATAGGGCCAAAGGAAATATCCTCCGATAACAAAGAGAAAGAAGCTTTCTGAGAAACTTCTTTGAGTTCTGTGAAATCATCTCACAGAGTTGCAGCTTTCCGCTCAAGGAGCCTTTCGCTAAGACAGTTCTTGTGGAATTGGCAAAGTGATATTTGGAAGCCCATAGAGGGCTATGGTGAAAAAGGAAATATCCTCAGATGAAATCTGGAAAGAAGCTTTCTGAGAAACTGCTTAGTGTTCTGTTAATTCATCTCACAGAGTTACATCTGTATTTCGTGGATCTCTTTGCTAGCCTTATTTCTGTGGAATCTGGGAACAGATATTTCGGATCCCTTTGAAGACTATAGGGCCAAAGGAAATATCCTCCGATAACAAAGAGAAAGAAGCTTTCTGAGAAACTTCGTTGTGTTCTGTGAATCATCTCACAGAGTTACAGCTTTCCCCTCAAGCAGCCTTTCGCTAAGACAGTTCTCGTGGAATTGGCAAAGTGATATTTGGAAGCCCATAGAGGGCTATGGTGAAAAAGGAAATATCCTCAGATGAAATCTGGAAAGAAGCTTTCTGAGAAACTGCTTAGTGTTCTGTTAATTCACCTCACAGAGATACTTCTGTATTTCGTGGATCTCTTTGCTAGCCTTATTTCTGTGGAATCTGAGAACAGATATTTCGGATCCCTTTGAAGACTATAGGGCCAAAGGAAATATCCTCCGAGAACAAAGAGAAAGAAGCTTTCTGAGAAACTTCTTGGTGTTCTGTGAAATCATCTCACAGAGTTACAGCTTTCCCCTCAAGGAGCCTTTCGCTAAGACGGTTCTTGTGGAATTGGCAAACTGATATTTGGAAGGCCATAGAGGGTTACGCTGAAAAAGGAAATATCCTCAGATGAAATCTGGAAAGAAGCTTTTTGACAAACTGCTTAGTGTTCTGTTAATTCATCTCACAGAGTTACATATATATTTCATGGATGTCTTTGCTAGCCTTATTTCTGTGGAATCTGAGAGCAGATATTTCGGATCCCTTTGAAGACTATAGGGCCACAGGAAATATCCTCAGATAACAAAGAGGAAGAAGCTTTCCGAGAAACTTCGTTGTGTTCTGTGAAATCATCTCACAGAGTTACAGCTTTAAACTCAAGGAGACTTTCGCTAAGACAGTTCTTGTGGATTGGCAAAGTGATATTTGGAAGCCCATAGAGGGCTATGGTGAAAAAGGAAATATCCTCAGATGAAATCTGGAAAGAGGCTTTCTGAGAAACTGCTTAGTGTTCAGTTAATTCTTCTCACAGAGTTACATCTGTATTTCGTGGATCTCTTTGCTATCCTTATTTCTGTGGAATCTGAGAACAGATATTTCGGATCCCTTTGAAGACTATAGGGCCAAAGGAAATATCCTCCGAAAACAAAGAGAAAGAAGCTTTCTGAGAAACTTCGTTGTGTTCTGTGAAATCATCTCACAGAGTTACAGCTTTCCCCTCAAGGAGCCTTTCGCTAAGACAGTTCTTGTGGAATTGGCAAAGTGATATCTGGAAGCCCATTGAGAGCTATGGTGAAAAAGGAAATATCCTCAGATGAAATCTGGAAAGAAGCTTCCTGAGAAACTGCTTAGTGTTCTGTTAATTCACCTCACAGAGTTACATCTGTATTTCGTGGATCTCTTTGCTAGCATTATTTCTGTGGAATCTGAGAACAGATATTTCGGATCCCTTTGAAGACTATAGGGCCAAAGGAAATATCCTCCGATAACAAAGAGAAAGAAGCTTTCTGAGAAACTTCTTGGTGTTCTGTGAAATCATCTCACAGAGTTACATCTTTCACCTCAAGGAGTGTTTCGCTAAGACAGTTCTTGTGGAATTGGCAAAGTGATATTTGGAAGCCCATAGAGGGCTAAGGTGAAAAAGGAAATATCCTGAGAGGAAATCTGGAAAGACGCTTTCTGAGAAACTGCTTAGTGTTCTGTTAATTCATCTCACAGAGTTACATCTGTATTTCGTGGATCTCTTTGCTAGCCTTATTTCTGTGGAATCTGAGAACAGATATTTCGGATCCCTTTGAAGACTATAGGGCCAAAGGAAATATCCTCCGATAACAAAGAGAAAGAAGCTTTCTGAGAAACTTCTTTGTGTTCTGTGAAATCATCTCACAGAGTTGCAGCTTTCCGCTCAAGGAGCCTTTCGCTAAGACAGTTCTTGTGGAATTGGCAAAGTGATATTTGGAAGCCCATAGAGGGCTATGGTGAAAAAGGCAATATCCTCAAATGAAATCTGGAAAGAAGCTTTCTGAGAAACTGCTTAGTGTTCTGTTAATTCATCTCACAGAGTTACATCTGTATTTCGTGGATCTCTTTGCTAGCCTTATTTCTGTGGAATCTGAGAACAGATATTTCGGATTCCTTTGAAGACTATAGGGCCAAAGGAAATATCCTCCGATTACAAAGAGAAAGAAGCTTTCTGAGAAACTTCGTTGTGTTCTGTGAAATCATGTCAGAGTTACAGCTTTCCCCTCAAGGAGCCTTTCGCTAAGACAGTTCTTGCGGAATTGTCAAAGTGATATTTGGAAGCCCATAGAGGGCTATGGTGAAAAAGGAAATATCCTCAGATGAAATCTGGAAAGAAGCTTTCTGAGAAACTGCTTAGTGTTCTTTTAATTCATCTCACAGAGTTACATCTGTATTTCCTGGATCTCCTTGCTAGCCTTATTTCTGTGGAATCTGAGAACAGATATTTCGGATCCCTTTCAAGAGTATAGGGCCAAAGAAAATATCCTCCGATAACAAAGACAAAGAAGCTTTCTGAGAAACCTCGTTGTGTTCTGTGAAATCATCTCTCAGAGTTACAGCTTTCCCCTCACGGAGCCTTTCGCTAAGACAGTTCTTGTGGAATGGACAAAGTGATATTTGGAAGCCCATAGAGGTCTATGGTGAAAAAGGAAATATCCTCAGATGAAATCTGGGAAGAAGCTTTCTGAGAAACTGCTTAGTGTTCTGTTAATTCATCTCACAGAGTTATATCTGTATTTCGTGGATCTCTTTGCTAGCCTTATTTCTGTGGAATCTGAGAACAGATATTTCGGATCCCTTTGAAGACTATAGTGCCAAAGGAAATATCCTCCGATAACAAAGAGAAATAAGCTTTCTGAGAATCTTCTTTGTGTCTGTGAAATCATCTCACAGAGTTACAGCTTTCTCCTCAAGGAGCCTTTCGCTAAGACAGTTCTTGTGGAATTGGCAAAGTGATATTTGGAAGCCCATAGAGGGCTATGGTGAAAAAGGAAATATCCTCAGATGAAATCTGGAAAGAAGCTTTCTGAGAAACTGCTTAGTGTTCTGTTAATTCATCTCACAGAGTTATATCTGTATTTCAGGGATCTCTTTGCCAGCCTTATTTCTGTGGAACCTGAGAAAAGATATTTCGGATCCCTGTGAAGACTAAGGGCCAAAGGAAATATCCTCGGATAACAAAGAGAAAGAAGCTTTCTGAGAAACTTCGTTGTGTTCTGTGAAATCATCTCACAGAGATACAGCTTTCCCCTCAAGGAGCCTTTCGCTAAGACAGTTCATGTGGAATTGGCATTGTGATATTTGGAAGCCCATAGAGGGCTATGGTGAAAAAGGAAATATCCTCAGATGAAATCTGGAAAGAAGCTTTCTGAGAAACTGCTTAGTGTTCAGTTAATTCATCTCACAGAGTTACATCTGTGTTTCGCGGATCTCTCTGCTAGCCTTATTTCTGTGGAATCTGAGAACAGATATTTCGGATCCCGTTGAAGACTATAGGGCCAAAGGAAATATCCTCCGATAACAAAGAGAAAGAAGCTTTCTGAGAAACTTCGTTGTGTTCTGTGAAATCATCTCACAGAGTTACAGCTTTCCCCTCAAGGAGCCTTTCGCTAAGACAGTTCTTGTGGAATTGGCAAAGTGATATTTGGAAGCCCATAGAGGGCTATGGTGAAAAAGGAAATATCCTCAGAGTAAATCTGGAAAGAAGCTTTCTGAGAAACTGCTTAGTGTTCTGTTAATTCATCTCACAGAGTTACATCTGTATTTCGTGGATCTCTTTGCTATCCTTATTTCTGTGGAATCTGAGAACAGATATTTCGGATCCCTTTGAAGACTCTAGGGCCAAAGGAAATATCCTCCGATAACAAAGAGAAAGAAGCTTTCTGAGAAACTTCGTTGTGTTCTGTGAATCATCTCACAGAGTTACAGCTTTCCCCTCAAGCAGCCTTTCGCTAAGACAGTTCTCGTGGAATTGGCAAAGTGATATTTGGAAGCCCATAGAGGGCTATGGTGAAAAAGGAAATATCCTCAGATGAAATCTGGAAAGAAGCTTTCTGAGAAACTGCTTAGTGTTCTGTTAATTCACCTCACAGAGATACTTCTGTATTTCGTGGATCTCTTTGCTAGCCTTATTTCTGTGGAATCTGAGAACAGATATTTCGGATCCCGTTGAAGACTATAGGGGCAAATGAAATATCCTCCGAAAACAAAGAGAAAGAAGCTTTCTGAGAAACTTCTTGGTGTTCTGTGAAATCATCTCACAGAGTTACAGCTTTCCCCCAAGGAGCCTTTCGCTAAGACGGTTCTTGTGGAATTGGCAAAGTGATATTTGGAAGCCCATAGAGGGCTACGCTGAAAAAGGAAATATCCTCAGATGAAATCTGGAAAGAATCTTTGTGAGAAACTGCTTAGTGTTCTGTTAATTCATCTCACAGAGTTACATATATATTTCATGGATGTCTTTGCTAGCCTTATTTCAGTGGAATCTGAGAACAGATATTTCGGATCCCTTTGAAGACTATAGGGCCACAGGAAATATCCTCAGATAACAAAGAGGAAGAAGCTTTCCGAGAAACTTCGTTGTGTTCTGTGAAATCATCTCACAGAGTTACAGCTTTAAACTCAAGGAGACTTTCGCTAAGACAGTTCTTGTGGAATTGGCAAAGTGATATTTGGAAGCCCATAGAGGGCTATGGTGAAAAAGGAAATATCCTCAGATGAAATCTGGAAAGAGGCTTTCTGAGAAACTGCTCAGTGTTCAGTTAATTCTTCTCACAGAGTTACATCTGTATTTCGTGGATCTCTTTGCTATCCTTATTTCTGTTGAATCTGAGAACAGATATTTCGGATCCCTTTGAAGACTATAGGGCCAAAGGAAATATCCTCCGAAAACAAAGAGAAAGAAGCTTTCTGAGTAACTTCGTTGTGTTCTGTGAAATCATCTCACAGAGTTACAGCTTTCCCCTCAAGGAGCCTTTGGCTAAGACAGTTCTTGTGGAATTGGCAAAGTGATATCTGGAAGCCCATTGAGGGCTATGGTGAAAAAGGAAATATCCTCAGATGAAATATGGAAAGAAGCTTTCTGAGAAACTGCTTAGTGTTCTGTTAATTCACCTCACAGAGTTACATCTGTATTTCGTGGATATCTTTGCTAGCATTATTTCTGTGGAATCTGAGAACAGATATTTCGGATCCCTTTGAAGACTTTAGGGCCAAAGGAAATATCCTCCGATAACAAAGAGAAAGAAGATTTCTGAGAAACTTCTTGGTGTTCTGTGAAATCATCTCACAGAGTTACAGCTTTCCCCTCAAGGAGTGTTTCGCTAAGACAGTTCTTGTGGAATTGGCAAAGTGATATTTGGAAGCCCATAGAGGGCTAAGGTGAAAAAGGAAATATCCTCAGAGGAAATCTGGAAAGACGCTTTCTGAGAAACTGCTTAGTGTTCTGTTAATTCATCTCACAGAGTTACATCTGTATTTCGTGAATCTCTTTGCTAGCCTTATTTCTGTGGAATCTGAGAACAGATATTTCGGATCCCTTTGAAGACTATAGGGCCAAAGGAAATATCCTCCGATAACAAAGAGAAAGAAGCTTTCTGAGAAACTTCTTTGTGTTCTGTGAAATCATCTCACAGAGTTGCAGCTTTCCGCTCAAGGAGCCTTTCGCTAAGACAGTTCTTGTGGAATTGGCAAAGTGATATTTGGAAGCCCATAGAGGGCTATGGTGAAAAAGGCAATATCCTCAAATGAAATCTGGAAAGAAGCTTTCTGAGAAACTGCTTAGTGTTCTGTTAATTCATCTCACAGAGTTACATCTGTATTTCGTGGATCTCTTTGCTAGCCTTATTTCTGTGGAATCTGAGAACAGATATTTCGGATTCCTTTGAAGACTATAGGGCCAAAGGAAATATCCTCCGATTACAAAGAGAAAGAAGCTTTCTGAGAAACTTCGTTGTGTTCTGTGAAATCATGTCAGAGAGTTACAGCTTTCCCCTCAAGGAGCCTTTCGCTAAGACAGTTCTTGCGGAATTGTCAAAGTGATATTTGGAAGCCCATAGAGGGCTATGGTGAAAAAGGAAATATCCTCAGATGAAATCTGGAAAGAAGCTTTCTGAGAAACTGCTTAGTGTTCTTTTAATTCATCTAACAGAGTTACATCTGTATTTCGTGGATCTCCTTGCTAGCCTTATTTCTGTGGAATCTGAGAACAGATATTTCGGATCCCTTTGAAGACTATAGGGCCAAAGGAAATATCCTCCGATAACAAAGAGAAATAAGCTTTCTGAGAAACTTCTTTGTGTCTGTGAAATCATCTCACAGAGTTACAGCTTTCTCCTCAAGGAGCCTTTCGCTAAGACAGTTCTTGTGGAATTGGCAAAGTGATATTTGGAAGCCCATAGAGGGCTATGGTGAAAAAGGAAATATCCTCAGAGGAAATCTGGAAAGAAGCTTTCTGAGAAACTGCTTAGTGTTCTGTTAATTCATCTCACAGAGTTATATCTGTATTTCAGGGATGTCTTTGCCAGCCTTATTTCTGTGGAACCTGAGAAAAGATATTTCGGATCCCTGTGAAGACTATAGGGCCACAGGAAATATCCTCCGATAACAAAGAGAAAGAAGCTTTCTGAGAAACTTCGTTGTGTTCTGTGAAATCATCTCACAGAGTTACAGCTTTCCCATCAAGGAGCCTTTCGCTAAGACAGTTCTTGTGGAATTCTCAAAGTGATATTTGGAAGCCCATAGAGGGCTATGGTGAAAAAGGAAATATCCTCAGATGAAATCTGGAAAGAAGCTTTCTGAGAAACTGCGTAGTGTTCTGTTAATTCATCTCACAGAGTTACATCTGTATTTCGTGGATCTCTTTGCTAGCCTTATTTCTGTAGAATCTGAGAACAGATATTTCGGATCCCTTTGAAGACTAAGGGCCAAAGGAAATATCCTCGGATAACAAAGAGAAAGAAGCTTTCTGAGAAACTTCGTTGTGTTCTGTGAAATCATCTCACAGAGATACAGCTTTCCCCTCAAGGAGCCTTTCGCTAAGACAGTTCATGTGGAATTGGCAAAGTGATATTTGGAAGCCCATAGAGGGCTATGGTGAAAAAGGAAATATCCTCAGATGAAATCTGGAAAGAAGCTTTCTGAGAAACTGCTTAGTGTTCTGTTAATTCATCTCACAGAGTTACATCTGTGTTTCGCGGATCTCTCTGCTAGCCTTATTTCTGTGGAATCTGAGAACAGATATTTCGGATCCCGTTGAAGACTATAGGGCCAAAGGAAATATCCTCCGATAACAAAGAGAAAGAAGCTTTCTGAGAAACTTCGTTGTGTTCTGTGAAATCATCTCACAGAGTTACAGCTTTCCCCTCAAGGAGCCTTTCGCTAAGACAGTTCTTGTGGAATTGGCAAAGTGATATTTGGAAGCCCATAGAGGGCTATGGTGAAAAAGGAAATATCCTCAGATGAAATCTGGAAAGAAGCTTTCTGAGAAACTGCTTAGTGTTCTGTTAATTCACCTCACAGAGTTACATCTGTATTTCGTGGATCTCTTTGCTAGCATTATTTCTGTGGAATCTGAGAACAGATATTTCGGATCCCTTTGAAGACTATAGGGCCAAAGGAAATATCCTCCGATAACAAAGAGAAAGAAGCTTTCTGAGAAACTTCTTGGTGTTCTGTGAAATCATCTCACAGAGTTACAGCTTTCCCCTCAAGGAGTGTTTCGCTAAGACAGTTCTTGTGGAATTGGCAAAGTGATATTTGGAAGCCCATAGAGGGCTAAGGTGAAAAAGGAAATATCCTCAGAGGAAATCTGGAAAGACGCTTTCTGAGAAACTGCTTAGTGTTCTGTTAATTCATCTCACAGAGTTACATCTGTATTTCGTGGATCTCTTTGCTAGCCTTATTTCTGTGGAATCTGAGAACAGATATTTCGGATCCCTTTGAAGACTATAGGGCCAAAGGAAATATCCTCCGATAACAAAGAGAAAGAAGCTTTCTGAGAAACTTCTTTGTGTTCTGTGAAATCATCTCACAGAGTTGCAGCTTTCCGCTCAAGGAGCCTTTCGCTAAGACAGTTCTTGTGGAATTGGCAAAGTGATATTTGGAAGCCCATAGAGGGCTATGGTGAAAAAGGAAATATCCTCAGATGAAATCTGGAAAGAAGCTTTCTGAGAAACTGTTTAGTGTTCTGTTAATTCATCTCACAGAGTTACATCTGTATTTCGTGGATCTCTTTGCTAGCCTTATTTCTGTGGAATCTGAGAACAGATATTTCGGATTCCTTTGAAGACTACAGGGCCAAAGGAAATGTCCTCCGATTACAAAGAGAAAGAAGCTTTCTGAGAAACTTCGTTGTGTTCTGTGAAATCATGTCACAGAGTTACAGCTTTCCCCTCAAGGAGCCTTTCGCTAAGACAGTTCTTGCGGAATTGTCAAAGTGATATTTGGAAGCCCATAGAGGGCTATGGTGAAAAAGGAAATATCCTCAAATGAAATCTGGAAAGAAGCTTTCTGAGAAACTGCTTAGTGTTCTTTTAATTCATCTCACAGAGTTACATCTGTATTTCGTGGATCTCCTTGCTAGCCTTATTTCTGTGGAATCTGAGAACAGATATTTCGGATCCCTTTGAAGACTATAGGGCCAAAGGAAATATCCTCCGATAACAAAGACAAAGAAGCTTTCTGAGAAACCTCGTTGTGTTCTGTGAAATCATCTCTCAGATTTACAGCTTTCCCCTCACGGAGCCTTTCGCTCAGACAGTTCTTGTGGAATTGATAAAGTAATATTTGGAAGCCCATAGAGGGCTATGGAGACAAAGGAAATATCCTCAGATGAAATCTGGGAAGAAGCTTTCTGAGAAACTGCTTAGTGTTCTGTTAATTCATCTCACAGAGTTATATCTGTATTTCGTGGATCTCTTTGCTAGCCTTATTTCTGTGGAATCTGAGAACAGATATTTCGGATCCCTTTGAAGACTATAGGGCCAAAGGAAATATCCTCCGATAACAAAGAGAAATAAGCTTTCTGAGAAACTTCTTTGTGTCTGTGAAATCATCTCACAGAGTTGCAGCTTTCTCCTCAAGGAGCCTTTCGCTAAGACAGTTCTTGTGGAATTGGCAAAGTGATATTTGGAAGCCCATAGAGGGCTATGGTGAAAAAGGAAATATCCTCAGATGAAATCTGGAAAGAAGCTTTCTGAGAAACTGCTTAGTGTTCTGTTAATTCATCTCACAGAGTTATATCTGTATTTCAGGGATGTCTTTGCTAGCCTTATTTCTGTGGAACCTGAGAAAAGATATTTCGGATCCCTGTGAAGACTATAGGGCCACAGGAAATATCCTCCGATAACAAAGAGAAAGAAGCTTTCTGAGAAACTTCGTTGTGTTCTGTGAAATCATCTCACAGAGTTACAGCTTTCCCATCAAGGAGCCTTTCGCTAAGACAGTTCTTGTGGAATTCTCAAAGTGATATTTGCAAGCCCATAGAGGGCTATGGTGAAAAAGGAAATATCCTCAGATGAAATCTGGAAAGAAGCTTTCTGAGAAACTGCTTAGTGTTCTGTTTATTCACCTCACAGAGTTACATCTGTATTTCGTGGATCACTTTGCTAGCCTTATTTCTGTAGAATCTGAGAACAGATATTTCGGATCCCTTTGAAGACTAAGGGCCAAAGGAAATATCCTCCGATAACAAAGAGAAAGAAGCTTTCTGAGAAACTTCGTTGTGTTCTTTTAAATCATCTCACAGAGTTGCAGCTTTCCTCTCAAGGAGCCTTTCGCTAAGACAGTTCTTGTGGAATTGGCAAAGTGATATTTTGAAGCCCATAGAGGTCTATGGTGAAAAAGGAAATATCCTCAGATGAAATCTGGAAAGAAGCTTTCTGAGAAACTGCTTAGTGTTCTGTTAATTCATCTCACAGAGTTACATCTGTATTTCGTGGATCTCTTTGCTAGCCTTATTTCTGTGGAATCTGAGAACAGATATTTCGGATCCCTTTGAAGACTATAGGGCCACAGGAAATATCCTCCGATAACAAAGAGAAAGAAGCTTTCTGAGAAACTTCGTTGTGTTCTGTGAAATGACCTCACAGAGTTACAGCTTTCCCCTCAAGGAGCCTTTCGCTAAGACAGTTCTTGTGGAATTGGCAAAGTGATATTTGGAAGCCCATAGAGGGCTACGGTGAAAAAGTAAATATTCTCACATGAAAACTGGAAAGAAGCTTTCTGAGAAACTGCTTAGTGTTCTGTTAATTCATCTCACAGAGTTACATCTGAATTTCATGGATGTCTTTGCTAGCCTCATTTCTGTGGAATCTGAGAACAGATATTTCGGATCCCTTTGAAGACTATAGGGCCAAAGGAAATATCCTCCGATAACAAAGAGAAAGAAGCTTTCTGAGAAACTTCGTTGTGTTCTGTGAAATCATCTCACAGAGTTAGAGTTTTCCCCTCAAGGAGCCTTTCGCTAAGACAGTTCTTGTGGAATTGGCAAAGTGATACTTGGAAGCCCATAGAGGGCTATGGTGAAAAAGGAAATATCCTCAGATGAAATCTGGAAAGAAGCTTTCTGAGAAACTGCTTAGTGTTCTGTTAATTCATCTCAGAGAGTTATATCTGTATTTCATGGATGTCTTTGCTAGCCTTATTTCTGTGGAATCTGAGAACAGATATTTCGGATCCCTTTGAAGACTATAGGGCCACAGGAAATATCCTCCGATAACAAAGAGAAAGAAGCTTTCTGAGAAACTTCGTTGTGATCTGTGAAATCATCTCACAGAGTTACAGCCTCCCCCTCAAGGAGCCTTTCGCTAAGACAGTTCTTGTGGAATTGGCAAAGTGATATTTGGAAGCCCTTTGAGGGCTATGGTGAAATAGGAAATATCCTCAGATGAAATCTGGAAAGCTTTCTGAGAAACTGCTTAGTGTTCTGTTAATTCAACTCACAGAGTTACATCTGTATTTCGTGCATGTCTTTGCTAGCCTTATTTCTGTGGAATCTGAGAACAGATATTTCGGATCCCTATGAAGACTACAGGGCCAAAGGAAATATCCTCCGATAACAAAGAGAAAGAATCTTTCTGAGAAACTTCGTTGTGTTCTGTGAAATCATCTCACAGAGTTACAGCTTTCCCCTCAAGGAGCCTTTCGCTAAGACAGTTCTTGTGGAATTGGCAAAGTGATATCTGGAAGCCCAAAGAGGACTATGATGAAAAAGGAAATATCCTCAGATGAAATCTTGAAAGAAGCTTTCTGAGAAACTGCTTAGTGTTCTGTTAATTCACCTCACAGAGTTACATCTGTATTTCGTGGATCTCTTTGCTAGCCTTATTTCTGTAGAATCTGAGAACAGATATTTCGGATCCCTTTGAAGACTATAGGGCCAAAGGAAATATCCTCCGATAACAAAGAGAAAGAAGCTTTCTGAGAAACTTCTTTGTGTTCTGTAAAATCATCTCACAGAGATACAGCTTTCCCCTCAAGGAGCCTTTCGCTAAGACAGTTCATGTGGAATTGGCAAAGTGATATTTGGAAGCCCATAGAGGGCTATGGTGAAAAAGGAAATATCCTCAGATGAAATATGGAAAGAAGCTTTCTGAGAAACTGCTTAGTGTTCTGTTAATTCATCTCACAGAGATACATCTGTATTTCGTGGATCTCTTTGCTAGCCTTATATCTGTGGAATCTGAGAACAGATATTTCGGATCCCTTTGAAGACTATAGGGCCAAAGGAATTATCCTCCGATAACAAAGAGAAAGAAGCTTTCTGAGAAACTTCGTTGTGTTCTGTGAAATCATCTCACAGAGTTACATCTTTCCCCTCAAGGAGCCTTTCGCTAAGACAGTTCTTGTGGAATTGGCAAAGTGATATCTGGAAGCCCATAGAGGGCTATGGTGAAAAAGGAAATATCCTCAAATGAAATCTGGAAAGAAGCTTTCTGAGAAACTGCTTAGTGTTCTGTTAATTCATCTCAGAGAGTTACATCTGTATTTCGTGGATCTCTTTGCTAGCCTTATTTCTGTGGAATCTGAGAACAGATATTTCGGATCCCTTTGAAGACTATAGGGCCAAAGGAAATATCCTCCGATAACAAAGAGAAAGAAACTTTCTGAGAAACTTCGTTGTGTTCTGTGAAATCATTTCAGAGACTTACAGCTTTCCCCTCAAGGAGCCTTTCGCTAAGACAGTTCTTCTCGAATTGGCAAAGTGATACTTGGAAGCCCTTAGAGGGCTATGGTGAAAAATGAAATATCCTCAGATGAAATCTGGAAAGAAGCTTTCTGAGAAACTGCTTAGTGTTCTTTTAATTCATCTCACAGAGTTACATCTGTATTTCGTGGATCTCCTTGCTAGCCTTATTTCTGTGGAATCTGAGAACAGATATTTCGGATCCCTTTGAAGACTATAGGGCCAAAGGAAATATCCTCCGATAACAAAGAGAAAGAAGCTTTCTCAGAAACTTCGTTGTGTTCTGTGAAATCATCTCACAGAGTTACAGCTTTCCCCTCAAGGAGCCTTTCGCTAAGACAGTTCTTGTGGAATTGGCAAAGTGATACTTGGAAGCCCATAGAGGGCTATGGTGAAAAAGGAAATATCGTCAGATGAAATCTGGAAAGAAGCTTTCTTAGAAACTGCGTAGTGTTCTGTTAATTCATCTCACAGAGTTACATCTGTATTTCATGGATGTCTTTGCTAGCCTTATTTCTGTGGAATCTGAGAACAGATATTTCGGATCCCTTTGAAGACTATAGGGCCAAAGGAAATATCCTCCGATAACAAAGAGAAAGAAGCTTTCTGAGAAACTTCGTTGTGTTCTGTGAAATCATCTCACAGAGTTAGAGCTTTCCCCTCAAGGAGCCTTTCTCTAAGACAGTTCTTGTGGAATTGGCAAAGTGATACTTGGAAGCCCATAGAGGGCTATGGTTAAAAAGGAAATATCCTCAGATGAAATCTGGAAAGAAGCTTTTTGAGAAACTGCTTAGTGTTCTGTTAGTTCATCTCAGAGAGTTATATCTGTATTTCATGGATGTCTTTGCTAGCCTCATTTCTGTGGAATCTGAGAACAGATATTTCGGATCCCTTTGAAGACTATAGGGCCACAGGAAATATCCTCCGATAACAAAGAGAAAGAAGCTTTCTGAGAAACTTCGTTGTGATCTGTGAAATCATCTCACAGAGTTACACCCTCCCCCTCAAGGAGCCTTTCGCTAAGACAGTTCTTGTGGAATTGGCAAAGTGATATTTGGAAGCCCATTGAGGGCTATGGTGAAATAGGAAATATCCTCAGATGAAATCTGGAAAGCTTTCTGAGAAACTGCTTAGTGTTCTGTTAATTCAACTCACAGAGTTACATCTGTATTTCGTGCATGTCTTTGCTAGCCTTATTTCTGTGGAATCTGAGAACAGATATTTCGGATCCCTATGAAGACTATAGGGCCAAAGGAAATATCCTCCGATAAAAAAGAGAAAGAAGCTTTCTGAGAAACTTCGTTGTGTTCTGTGAAATCATCTCACAGAGTTACAGCTTTCCCCTCAAGGAGCCTTTCGCTAAGACAGTTCTTGTGGAATTGGCAAAGAGATATCTGGAAGCCAATAGAAGGCTATGGTGAAAAAGGAAATATCCTCAGATGAAATCTGGAAAGAAGCTTTCTGAGAAACTGCGTAGTGTTCTGTTAATTCACCTCACACAGTTACATCTGTATTTCGTGGATCTCTTTGCTAGCCTTATTTCTGTGGAATCTGAGAACAGATATTTCGGATCCCTTTGAAGACTATAGGGCCAAAGGCAATATCCTCCGATAACAAAGAGAAAGAAGCTTTCTGAGAAACTTCTTTGTGTTCTGTGAAATCATCTCACAGAGTTACAGCTTTCCCTTCAAGGAGCATTTCGATAAGACAGTTCTTGCGGAATTGTCAAAGTGATATTTGGAAGCCCATAGAGGGCTATGGTTAAAAAGGGAATATCCTCAGATGAAATGTGGAAAGAAGCTTTCTGAGAAACTGCTTAGTGTTCTTTTAATTCATCTCACAGAGTTACATCTGTATTTCGTGGATCTCCTTGCTAGCCTTATTTCTGTGGAATCTGAGAACAGATATTTCAGATCCCTTTGAAGACTATAGGGCCAAAGGAAATATCCTCCGATAACAAAGAGAAAGAAGCTTTCTGAGAAACTTCGTTGTGTTCTGTGAAATCATCTCACAGAGTTACAGCTTTCCCCTCAAGGAGCCTTTCGCTAAGACAGTTCTTGTGGAATTGGCAAAGTGATATTTGGAAGCCCATAGAGGGCTATGGTGAAAAAGGAAATATCCTCAGATGAAATCTGGAAAGAAGCTTTCTGAGAAACTGCTTAGTGTTCTGTTAATTCACCTCACAGAGTTACTTCTGTATTTCGTGGATCTCTTTGCTAGCATTATTTCAGTGGAATTTCAGAACAGATATTTCGGATCCCGTTGAAGACTATAGGGCCAAAGGAAATATCCTCCGAAAACAAAGAGAAAGAAGCTTTCTGAGAAACTTCGTTGTGTTCTGTGAAATCATCTCCCAGAGTTGCAGCTTTCCCCTCAAGGAGCCTTTCGCTAAGACAGTTCTTGTGGAATTGGCAAAGTGATACTTGGAAACCCTTAGAGGGCTATGGTGAAAAAGGAAATATCCTCAGATGAAATCTGGAAAGAAGCTTTCTGAGAAACTGCTTAGTGTTCTGTTAATTCATCTCACAGAGTTACATCTATATTTCATGGATGTCTTTGCTAGCCTTATTTCTGTGGAATCTGCGAACAGATATTTCGGATCCCTTTGAAGACTATAGGGCCACAGGAAATATCCTCAGATAACAAAGAGAAAGAAGCTTTCGGAGAAACTTCGTTGTGTTCTGTGAAATCATCTCACAGAGTTACAGCTTTCCCCTCAAGGAGCCTTTCGCTAAGACAGTTCTTGTGGAATTGGCAAAGTGATATTTGGAAGCCCATAGAGGTCTATGGTAAAAAAGGAAATATCCTCAGATGAAATCTGGAAAGAAGCTTTCTGAGAAACTGCTTAGTGTTCTGTTAATTCATCTCACAGAGTTACATCTGTATTTCGTGGATCTCTTTGCTAGCCTTATTTCTGTGGAATCTGAGAACAGATATTTCGGATCCCTTTGAAGACTATAGGGCCAAAGGAAATATCCTCCGAAAACAAAGAGAAAGAAGCTTTCTGAGAAACTTCGTTGTGTTCTGTGAAATCATCTCACAGAGTTACAGCTTTCCCCTCAAGGAGCCTTTGGCTAAGACAGTTCTTGTGGAATTGGCAAAGTGATATCTGGAAGCCCATCGAGGGCTACGGTGAAAAAGGAAATATCCTAAGATGAAATCTGGAAAGAAGCTTTCTGAGAAACTGCTTAGTGTTCTGTTAATTCATCTCACAGAGTTACATATATATTTCATGGATGTCTTTGCTAGCCTTATTTCTGTGGAATCTGAGAGCAGATATTTCGGATCCCTTTGAAGACTATAGGGCCAAAGGAAATATCCTCCGAAAACAAAGAGAAAGAAGCTTTCTGAGAAACTTCGTTGTGTTCTGTGAAATCATCTCACAGAGTTACAGCTTTCCCCTCAAGGAGCCTTTCGCTAAGACAGTTCTTGTGGAATTGGCAAAGTGATATTTGGAAGCCCATAGAGGGCTAAGGTGAAAAAGGAACTATCCTCAGAGGAAATCTGGAAAGAAGCTTTTTGAGAAACTGCTTAGTGTTCTGTTAATTCATCTCACAGAGTTACATCTGTATTTCGTGGATCTCTTTGCTAGCCTTATTTCTGTGGAATCTGAGAACAGATATTTCGGATCCCTTTGAAGACTATAGAGCCAAAGGAAATATCCTCCGATAACAAAGAGAAAGAAGCTTTCTGAGAAACTTCTTTGTGTTCTGTGAAATCATCTCACAGAGTTGCAGCTTTCCGCTCAAGGAGCCTTTCGCTAAGACAGTTCTTGTGGAATTGGCAAAGTGATATTTGCAAGCCCATAGAGGGCTATGGTGAAAAAGGAAATATCCTCAGATGAAATCTGGACAGAAGCTTTCTGAGAAACTGCTTAGTGTTCTGTTAATTCATCTCACAGAGTTACATCTGTATTTCGTGGATCTCTTTGCTAGCCTTATTTCTGTGGAATCTGAGAACAGATATTTCGGATTCCTTTGAAGACTATAGGGCCAAAGGAAATATCCTCCGATTACAAAGAGAAAGAAGCTTTCTGAGAAACTTCGTTGTGTTCTGTGAAATCATCTCACAGAGTTACAGCTTTCCCCTCAAGGAGCCGTTCGCTAAGACAGTTCTTGTGGAATTGTCAAAGAGATATCTGGAAGCCCTTAGAGGGCTATGGTGAAAAAGGAAATATCCTCATATGAAATCTGGAAAGAAGCTTTCTGAGAAACTGCTTAGTGTTCTGTTAATTCATCTCACAGAGTTACATCTGTATTTCGTGGATCTCTTTGCTGGCCTTATTTCTGTGGAATCTGAGAACAGATATTTCGGATCCCTTTGAAGACTATAGGGCCAAAGGAAATATCCTCCGATAACAAAGAGAAAGAAGCTTTCTGAGAAACTTCGTTGAGTTCTGTGAAATCATCTCACAGAGTTACAGCTTTTCCCTCAAGGAGGCTTTCGCTAAGACAGTTCTTGTGGAATTGGCAAACTGATACTTGGAAGCCCATAGAGGGCTATGGTGAAAAAGGAAATATCTTCAGATGAAATCTGGAAAGAAGTTTTCTGAGAAACTGCGCAGTGTTCTGTTAATTCATCTCACAGAGTTACATCTGTATTTCATGGATGTCTTTGCTAGCCTTATTTCTGTGGAATCTGAGAACATATATTTCGGATCCCTTTGAAGACGAGAGGGCCAAAGGAAATATCCTCCGAAAACAAAGAGAAAGAAGCTTTCTGAGAAACTTCGTTGTGTTCTGTGAAATCATCTCACAGAGTTACAGCTTTCCCATCAAGGAGCCTTTCGCTAAGACAGTTCTTGTGGAATTCTCAAAGTGATATTTGGAAGCCCATAGAGGGCTATGGTGAAAAAGGAAATATCCTCAGAGTAAATCTGGAAAGAAGCTTTCTGAGAAACTGCTTAGTGTTCTGTTAATTCATCTCACAGAGTTATATCTGTATTTCGTGGATCTCTTTGCTATCCTTATTTCTGTGGAATCTGAGAACAGATATTTCGGATCCCTTTGAAGACTCTAGGGCCAAAGGAAATATCCTCCGATAACAAAGAGAAAGAAGCTTTCTGAGAAACTTCGTTGTGTTCTGTGAATCATCTCACAGAGTTACAGCTTTCCCCTCAAGCAGCCTTTCGCTAAGACAGTTCTCGTGGAATTGGCAAAGTGATATTTGGAAGCCCATAGAGGGCTATGGTGAAAAAGGAAATATCCTCAGATGAAATCTGGAAAGAAGCTTTCTGAGAAACTGCTTAGTGTTCTGTTAATTCACCTCACAGAGATACTTCTCTATTTCGTGGATCTCTTTGCTAGCCTTATTTCTGTGGAATCTGAGAACAGATATTTCGGATTCCTTTGAAGACTACAGGGCCAAAGGAAATGTCCTCCGATTACAAAGAGAAAGAAGCTTTCTGAGAAACTTCGTTGTGTTCTGTGAAATCATGTCACAGAGTTACAGCTTTCCCCTCACGGAGCCTTTCGCTCAGACAGTTCTTGTGGAATTGATAAAGTGATATTTGGAAGCCCATAGAGGGCTATGGAGACAAAGGAAATATCCTCAGATGAAATCTGGGAAGAAGCTTTCTGAGAAACTGCTTAGTGTTCTGTTAATTCATCTCACAGAGTTATATCTGTATTTCGTGGATCTCTTTGCTAGCCTTATTTCTGTGGAATCTGAGAACAGATATTTCGGATCCCTTTGAAGACTATAGGGCCAAAGGAAATATCCTCCGATAACAAAGAGAAATAAGCTTTCTGAGAAACTTCTTTGTGTCTGTGAAATCATCTCACAGAGTTGCAGCTTTCTCCTCAAGGAGCCTTTCGCTAAGACAGTTCTTGTGGAATTGGCAAAGTGATATTTGGAAGCCCATAGAGGGCTATGGTGAAAAAGGAAATATCCTCAGATGAAATCTGGAAAGAAGCTTTCTGAGAAACTGCTTAGTGTTCTGTTAATTCATCTCACAGAGTTATATCTGTATTTCAGGGATGTCTTTGCTAGCCTTATTTCTGTGGAACCTGAGAAAAGATATTTCGGATCCCTGTGAAGACTATAGGGCCACAGGAAATATCCTCCGATAACAAAGAGAAAGAAGCTTTCTGAGAAACTTCGTTGTGTTCTGTGAAATCATCTCACAGAGTTACAGCTTTCCCATCAAGGAGCCTTTCGCTAAGACAGTTCTTGTGGAATTCTCAAAGTGATATTTGCAAGCCCATAGAGGGCTATGGTGAAAAAGGAAATATCCTCAGATGAAATCTGGAAAGAAGCTTTCTGAGAAACTGCTTAGTGTTCTGTTTATTCACCTCACAGAGTTACATCTGTATTTCGTGGATCACTTTGCTAGCCTTATTTCTGTAGAATCTGAGAACAGATATTTCGGATCCCTTTGAAGACTAAGGGCCAAAGGAAATATCCTCCGATAACAAAGAGAAAGAAGCTTTCTGAGAAACTTCGTTGTGTTCTTTTAAATCATCTCACAGAGTTGCAGCTTTCCTCTCAAGGAGCCTTTCGCTAAGACAGTTCTTGTGGAATTGGCAAAGTGATATTTTGAAGCCCATAGAGGTCTATGGTGAAAAAGGAAATATCCTCAGATGAAATCTGGAAAGAAGCTTTCTGAGAAACTGCTTAGTGTTCTGTTAATTCATCTCACAGAGTTACATCTGTATTTCGTGGATCTCTTTGCTAGCCTTATTTCTGTGGAATCTGAGAACAGATATTTCGGATCCCTTTGAAGACTATAGGGCCACAGGAAATATCCTCCGATAACAAAGAGAAAGAAGCTTTCTGAGAAACTTCGTTGTATTCTGTGAAATGACCTCACAGAGTTACAGCTTTCCCCTCAAGGAGCCTTTCGCTAAGACAGTTCTTGTGGAATTGGCAAAGTGATATTTGGAAGCCCATAGAGGGCTACGGTGAAAAAGTAAATATTCTCACATGAAAACTGGAAAGAAGCTTTCTGAGAAACTGCTTAGTGTTCTGTTAATTCATTTCACAGAGTTACATCTGAATTTCATGGATGTCTTTGCTAGCCTCATTTCTGTGGAATCTGAGAACAGATATTTCGGATCCCTTTGAAGACTATAGGGCCAAAGGAAATATCCTCCGATAACAAAGAGAAAGAAGCTTTCTGAGAAACTTCGTTGTGTTCTGTGAAATCATCTCACAGAGTTAGAGTTTTCCCCTCAAGGAGCCTTTCGCTAAGACAGTTCTTGTGGAATTGGCAAAGTGATACTTGGAAGCCCATAGAGGGCTATGGTGAAAAAGGAAATATCCTCAGATGAAATCTGGAAAGAAGCTTTCTGAGAAACTGCTTAGTGTTCTGTTAATTCATCTCAGAGAGTTATATCTGTATTTCATGGATGTCTTTGCTAGCCTTATTTCTGTGGAATCTGAGAACAGATATTTCGGATCCCTTTGAAGACTATAGGGCCACAGGAAATATCCTCCGATAACAAAGAGAAAGAAGCTTTCTGAGAAACTTCGTTGTGATCTGTGAAATCATCTCACAGAGTTACAGCCTCCCCCTCAAGGAGCCTTTCGCTAAGACAGTTCTTGTGGAATTGGCAAAGTGATATTTGGAAGCCCTTTGAGGGCTATGGTGAAATAGGAAATATCCTCAGATGAAATCTGGAAAGCTTTCTGAGAAACTGCTTAGTGTTCTGTTAATTCAACTCACAGAGTTACATCTGTATTTCGTGCATGTCTTTGCTAGCCTTATTTCTGTGGAATCTGAGAACAGATATTTCGGATCCCTATGAAGACTACAGGGCCAAAGGAAATATCCTCCGATAACAAAGAGAAAGAATCTTTCTGAGAAACTTCGTTGTGTTCTGTGAAATCATCTCACAGAGTTACAGCTTTCCCCTCAAGGAGCCTTTCGCTAAGACAGTTCTTGTGGAATTGGCAAAGTGATATCTGGAAGCCCAAAGAGGACTATGATGAAAAAGGAAATATCCTCAGATGAAATCTTGAAAGAAGCTTTCTGAGAAACTGCTTAGTGTTCTGTTAATTCACCTCACAGAGTTACATCTGTATTTCGTGGATCTCTTTGCTAGCCTTATTTCTGTAGAATCTGAGAACAGATATTTCGGATCCCTTTGAAGACTATAGGGCCAAAGGAAATATCCTCCGATAACAAAGAGAAAGAAGCTTTCTGAGAAACTTCTTTGTGTTCTGTAAAATCATCTCACAGAGATACAGCTTTCCCCTCAAGGAGCCTTTCGCTAAGACAGTTCATGTGGAATTGGCAAAGTGATATTTGGAAGCCCATAGAGGGCTATGGTGAAAAAGGAAATATCCTCAGATGAAATATGGAAAGAAGCTTTCTGAGAAACTGCTTAGTGTTCTGTTAATTCATCTCACAGAGATACATCTGTATTTCGTGGATCTCTTTGCTAGCCTTATATCTGTGGAATCTGAGAACAGATATTTCGGATCCCTTTGAAGACTATAGGGCCAAAGGAATTATCCTCCGATAACAAAGAGAAAGAAGCTTTCTGAGAAACTTCGTTGTGTTCTGTGAAATCATCTCACAGAGTTACATCTTTCCCCTCAAGGAGCCTTTCGCTAAGACAGTTCTTGTGGAATTGGCAAAGTGATATCTGGAAGCCCATAGAGGGCTATGGTGAAAAAGGAAATATCCTCAAATGAAATCTGGAAAGAAGCTTTCTGAGAAACTGCTTAGTGTTCTGTTAATTCATCTCAGAGAGTTACATCTGTATTTCGTGGATCTCTTTGCTAGCCTTATTTCTGTGGAATCTGAGAACAGATATTTCGGATCCCTTTGAAGACTATAGGGCCAAAGGAAATATCCTCCGATAACAAAGAGAAAGAAACTTTCTGAGAAACTTCGTTGTGTTCTGTGAAATCATTTCAGAGACTTACAGCTTTCCCCTCAAGGAGCCTTTCGCTAAGACAGTTCTTCTCGAATTGGCAAAGTGATACTTGGAAGCCCTTAGAGGGCTATGGTGAAAAATGAAATATCCTCAGATGAAATCTGGAAAGAAGCTTTCTGAGAAACTGCTTAGTGTTCTTTTAATTCATCTCACAGAGTTACATCTGTATTTCGTGGATCTCCTTGCTAGCCTTATTTCTGTGGAATCTGAGAACAGATATTTCGGATCCCTTTGAAGACTATAGGGCCAAAGGAAATATCCTCCGATAACAAAGAGAAAGAAGCTTTCTCAGAAACTTCGTTGTGTTCTGTGAAATCATCTCACAGAGTTACAGCTTTCCCCTCAAGGAGCCTTTCGCTAAGACAGTTCTTGTGGAATTGGCAAAGTGATACTTGGAAGCCCATAGAGGGCTATGGTGAAAAAGGAAATATCGTCAGATGAAATCTGGAAAGAAGCTTTCTGAGAAACTGCGTAGTGTTCTGTTAATTCATCTCACAGAGTTACATCTGTATTTCATGGATGTCTTTGCTAGCCTTATTTCTGTGGAATCTGAGAACAGATATTTCGGATCCCTTTGAAGACTATAGGGCCAAAGGAAATATCCTCCGATAACAAAGAGAAAGAAGCTTTCTGAGAAACTTCGTTGTGTTCTGTGAAATCATCTCACAGAGTTAGAGCTTTCCCCTCAAGGAGCCTTTCTCTAAGACAGTTCTTGTGGAATTGGCAAAGTGATACTTGGAAGCCCATAGAGGGCTATGGTTAAAAAGGAAATATCCTCAGATGAAATCTGGAAAGAAGCTTTTTGAGAAACTGCTTAGTGTTCTGTTAGTTCATCTCAGAGAGTTATATCTGTATTTCATGGATGTCTTTGCTAGCCTTATTTCTGTGGAATCTGAGAACAGATATTTCGGATCCCTTTGAAGACTATAGGGCCACAGGAAATATCCTCCGATAACAAAGAGAAAGAAGCTTTCTGAGAAACTTCGTTGTGATCTGTGAAATCATCTCACAGAGTTACACCCTCCCCCTCAAGGAGCCTTTCGCTAAGACAGTTCTTGTGGAATTGGCAAAGTGATATTTGGAAGCCCATTGAGGGCTATGGTGAAATAGGAAATATCCTCAGATGAAATCTGGAAAGCTTTCTGAGAAACTGCTTAGTGTTCTGTTAATTCAACTCACAGAGTTACATCTGTATTTCGTGCATGTCTTTGCGAGCCTTATTTCTGTGGAATCTGAGAACAGATATTTCGGATCACTATGAAGACTATAGGGCCAAAGGAAATATCCTCCGATAAAAAAGAGAAAGAAGCTTTCTGAGAAACTTCGTTGTGTTCTGTGAAATCATCTCACAGAGTTACAGCTTTCCCCTCAAGGAGCCTTTCGCTAAGACAGTTCTTGTGGAATTGGCAAAGAGATATCTGGAAGCCAATAGAAGGCTATGGTGAAAAAGGAAATATCCTCAGATGAAATCTGGAAAGAAGCTTTCTGAGAAACTGCGTAGTGTTCTGTTAATTCACCTCACACAGTTACATCTGTATTTCGTGGATCTCTTTGCTAGCCTTATTTCTGTAGAATCTGAGAACAGATATTTCGGATCCCTTTGAAGACTATAGGGCCAAAGGAAATATCCTCCGATAACAAAGAGAAAGAAGCTTTCTGAGAAACTTCTTTGTGTTCTGTAAAATCATCTCACAGAGATACAGCTTTCCCCTCAAGGAGCCTTTCGCTAAGACAGTTCATGTGGAATTGGCAAAGTGATATTTGGAAGCCCATAGAGGGCTATGGTGAAAAAGGAAATATCCTCAGATGAAATCTGGAAAGAAGCTTTCTGAGAAACTGCTTAGTGTTCTGTTAATTCATCTCACAGAGTTACATCTGTATTTCGTGGATCTCTTTGCTAGCCTTATTTCTGTGGAATCTGAGAACAGATATTTCGGATCCCTTTGAAGACTATAGGGCCAAAGGCAATATCCTCCGATAACAAAGAGAAAGAAGCTTTCTGAGAAACTTCTTTGTGTTCTGTGAAATCATCTCACAGAGTTACAGCTTTCCCTTCAAGGAGCATTTCGATAAGACAGTTCTTGCGGAATTGTCAAAGTGATATTTGGAAGCCCATAGAGGGCTATGGTTAAAAAGGGAATATCCTCAGATGAAATGTGGAAAGAAGCTTTCTGAGAAACTGCTTAGTGTTCTTTTAATTCATCTCACAGAGTTACATCTGTATTTCGTGGATCTCCTTGCTAGCCTTATTTCTGTGGAATCTGAGAACAGATATTTCAGATCCCTTTGAAGACTATAGGGCCAAAGGAAATATCCTCCGATAACAAAGAGAAAGAAGCTTTCTGAGAAACTTCGTTGTGTTCTGTGAAATCATCTCACAGAGTTACAGCTTTCCCCTCAAGGAGCCTTTCGCTAAGACAGTTCTTGTGGAATTGGCAAAGTGATATTTGGAAGCCCATAGAGGGCTATGGTGAAAAAGGAAATATCCTCAGATGAAATCTGGAAAGAAGCTTTCTGAGAAACTGCTTAGTGTTCTGTTAATTCACCTCACAGAGTTACTTCTGTATTTCGTGGATCTCTTTGCTAGCATTATTTCAGTGGAATTTCAGAACAGATATTTCGGATCCCGTTGAAGACTATAGGGCCAAAGGAAATATCCTCCGAAAACAAAGAGAAAGAAGCTTTCTGAGAAACTTCGTTGTGTTCTGTGAAATCATCTCCCAGAGTTGCAGCTTTCCCCTCAAGGAGCCTTTCGCTAAGACAGTTCTTGTGGAATTGGCAAAGTGATACTTGGAAACCCTTAGAGGGCTATGGTGAAAAAGGAAATATCCTCAGATGAAATCTGGAAAGAAGCTTTCTGAGAAACTGCTTAGTGTTCTGTTAATTCATCTCACAGAGTTACATCTATATTTCATGGATGTCTTTGCTAGCCTTATTTCTGTGGAATCTGCGAACAGATATTTCGGATCCCTTTGAAGACTATAGGGCCACAGGAAATATCCTCAGATAACAAAGAGAAAGAAGCTTTCTGAGAAACTTCGTTGTGTTCTGTGAAATCATCTCACAGAGTTACAGCTTTCCCCTCAAGGAGCCTTTCGCTAAGACAGTTCTTGTGGAATTGGCAAAGTGATATTTGGAAGCCCATAGAGGTCTATGGTGAAAAAGGAAATATCCTCAGATGAAATCTGGAAAGAAGCTTTCTGAGAAACTGCTTAGTGTTCTGTTAATTCATCTCACAGAGTTACATCTGTATTTCGTGGATCTCTTTGCTAGCCTTATTTCTGTGGAATCTGAGAACAGATATTTCGGATCCCGTTGAAGACTATAGGGCCAAAGGAAATATCCTCCGAAAACAAAGAGAAAGAAGCTTTCTGAGAAACTTCGTTGTGTTCTGTGAAATCATCTCACAGAGTTACAGCTTTCCCCTCAAGGAGCCTTTGGCTAAGACAGTTCTTGTGGAATTGGCAAAGTGATATCTGGAAGCCCATCAAGGGCTACGGTGAAAAAGGAAATATCCTAAGATGAAATCTGGAAAGAAGCTTTCTGAGAAACTGCTAAGTGTTCTGTTAATTCATCTCACAGAGTTACATATATATTTCATGGATGTCTTTGCTAGCCTTATTTCTGTGGAATCTGAGAGCAGATATTTCGGATCCCTTTGAAGACTATAGGGCCAAAGGAAATATCCTCCGAAAACAAAGAGAAAGAAGCTTTCTGAGAAACTTCGTTGTGTTCTGTGAAATCATCTCACAGAGTTACAGCTTTCCCCTCAAGGAGCCTTTCGCTAAGACAGTTCTTGTGGAATTGGCAAAGTGATATTTGGAAGCCCATAGAGGGCTAAGGTGAAAAAGGAACTATCCTCAGAGGAAATCTGGAAAGAAGCTTTTTGAGAAACTGCTTAGTGTTCTGTTAATTCATCTCACAGAGTTACATCTGTATTTCGTGGATCTCTTTGCTAGCCTTATTTCTGTGGAATCTGAGAACAGATATTTCGGATCCCTTTGAAGACTATAGAGCCAAAGGAAATATCCTCCGATAACAAAGAGAAAGAAGCTTTCTGAGAAACTTCTTTGTGTTCTGTGAAATCATCTCACAGAGTTGCAGCTTTCCGCTCAAGGAGCCTTTCGCTAAGACAGTTCTTGTGGAATTGGCAAAGTGATATTTGCAAGCCCATAGAGGGCTATGGTGAAAAAGGAAATATCCTCAGATGAAATCTGGACAGAAGCTTTCTGAGAAACTGCTTAGTGTTCTGTTAATTCATCTCACAGAGTTACATCTGTATTTCGTGGATCTCTTTGCTAGCCTTATTTCTGTGGAATCTGAGAAAAGATATTTCGGATTCCTTTGAAGACTATAGGGCCAAAGGAAATATCCTCCGATTACAAAGAGAAAGAAGCTTTCTGAGAAACTTCGTTGTGTTCTGTGAAATCATCTCACAGAGTTACAGCTTTCCCCTCAAGGAGCCGTTCGCTAAGACAGTTCTTGTGGAATTGTCAAAGAGATATCTGGAAGCCCTTAGAGGGCTATGGTGAAAAAGGAAATATCCTCAGATGAAATCTGGAAAGAAGCTTTCTGAGAAACTGCTTAGTGTTCTGTTACTTCATCTCACAGAGTTACATCTGTATTTCGTGGATCTCTTTGCTGGCCTTATTTCTGTGGAATCTGAGAACAGATATTTCGGATCCCTTTGAAGACTATAGGGCCAAAGGAAATATCCTCCGATAACAAAGAGAAAGAAGCTTTCTGAGAAACTTCGTTGAGTTCTGTGAAATCATCTCACAGAGTTACAGCTTTCCCCTCAAGGAGGCTTTCGCTAAGACAGTTCTTGTGGAATTGGCAAAGTGATACTTGGAAGCCCATAGAGGGCTATGGTGAAAAAGGAAATATCTTCAGATGAAATCTGGAAAGAAGTTTTCTGAGAAACTGCGCAGTGTTCTGTTAATTCATCTCACAGAGTTACATCTGTATTTCATGGATGTCTTTGCTAGCCTTATTTCTGTGGAATCTGAGAACATATATTTCGGATCCCTTTGAAGACGAGAGGGCCAAAGGAAATATCCTCCGAAAACAAAGAGAAAGAAGCTTTCTGAGAAACTTCGTTGTGTTCTGTGAAATCATCTCATAGAGTTACAGCTTTCCCATCAAGGAGCCTTTCGCTAAGACAGTTCTTGTGGAATTCTCAAAGTGATATTTGGAAGCCCATAGAGGGCTATGGTGAAAAAGGAAATATCCTCAGATGAAATCTGGAAAGAAGCTTTCTGAGAAACTGCTTAGTGTTCTGTTTATTCACCTCACAGAGTTACATCTGTATTTCGTGGATCTCTTTGCTAGCCTTATTTCTGTAGAATCTGAGAACAGATATTTCGGATCCCTTTGAAGACTAAGGGCCAAAGGAAATATCCTCGGATAACAAAGAGAAAGAAGCTTTCTGAGAAACTTCGTTGTGTTCTGTGAAATCATCTCACAGAGATACAGCTTTCCCCTCAAGGAGCCTTTCGCTAAGACAGTTCATGTGGAATTGGCAAAGTGATATTTGGAAGCCCATAGAGGGCTATGGTGAAAAAGGAAATATCCTCAGATGAAATCTGGAAAGAAGCTTTTTGACAAACTGCTTAGTGTTCTGTTAATTCATCTCACAGAGTTACATATATATTTCATGGATGTCTTTGCTAGCCTTATTTCTGTGGAATCTGAGAACAGATATTTCGGATCCCTTTGAAGACTATAGGGCCACAGGAAATATCCTCAGATAACAAAGAGGAAGAAGCTTTCCGAGAAACTTCGTTGTGTTCTGTGAAATCATCTCACAGAGTTACAGCTTTAAACTCAAGGAGACTTTCGCTAAGACAGTTCTTGTGGAATTGGCAAAGTGATATTTGGAAGCCCATAGAGGGCTATGGTGAAAAAGGAAATATCCTCAGATGAAATCTGGAAAGAGGCTTTCTGAGAAACTGCTCAGTGTTCAGTTAATTCTTCTCACAGAGTTACATCTGTATTTCGTGGATCTCTTTGCTATCCTTATTTCTGTGGAATCTGAGAACAGATATTTCGGATCCCTTTGAAGACTATAGGGCCAAAGGAAATATCCTCCGAAAACAAAGAGAAAGAAGCTTTCTGAGTAACTTCGTTGTGTTCTGTGAAATCATCTCACAGAGTTACAGCTTTCCCCTCAAGGAGCCTTTCGCTAAGACAGTTCTTGTGGAATTGGCAAAGTGATATCTGGAAGCCCATTGAGGGCTATGGTGAAAAAGGAAATATCCTCAGATGAAATATGGAAAGAAGCTTTCTGAGAAACTGCTTAGTGTTCTGTTAATTCACCTCACAGAGTTACATCTGTATTTCGTGGATATCTTTGCTAGCATTATTTCTGTGGAATCTGAGAACAGATATTTCGGATCCCTTTGAAGACTTTAGGGCCAAAGGAAATATGCTCCGATAACAAAGAGAAAGAAGATTTCTGAGAAACTTCTTGGTGTTCTGTGAAATCATCTCACAGAGTTACAGCTTTCCCCTCAAGGAGTGTTTCGCTAAGACAGTTCTTGTGGAATTGGCAAAGTGATATTTGGAAGCCCATAGAGGGCTGTGGTGAAAAAGGAAATATCCTCAGAGGAAATCTGGAAAGACGCTTTCTGAGAAACTGCTTAGTGTTCTGTTAATTCATCTCACAGAGTTACATCTATATTTCGTGAATCTCTTTGCTAGCCTTATTTCTGCGGAATCTGAGAACAGATATTTCGGATCCCTTTGAAGACTATAGGGCCAAAGGAAATATCCTCCGATAACAAAGAGAAACAAGCTTTCTGAGAAACTTCTTTGTGTTCTGTGAAATCATCTCACAGAGTTGCAGCTTTCCGCTCAAGGAGCCTTTCGCTAAGACAGTTCTTGTGGAATTGGCAAAGTGATATTTGGAAGCCCATAGAGGGCTATGGTGAAAAAGGCAATATCCTCAAATGAAATCTGGAAAGAAGCTTTCTGAGAAACTGCTTAGTGTTCTGTTAATTCATCTCACAGAGTTACATCTGTATTTCGTGGATCTCTTTGCTAGCCTTATTTCTGTGGAATCTGAGAACAGATATTTCGGATTCCTTTGAAGTCTATAGGGCCAAAGGAAATATCCTCCGATTACAAAGAGAAAGAAGCTTTCTGAGAAACTTCGTTGTGTTCTGTGAAATCATCTCACAGAGATACAGCTTTCCCCTCAAGGAGCCTTTCGCTAAGACAGTTCTTGCGGAATTGTCAAAGTGATATTTGGAAGCCCATAGAGGGCTATGGTGAAAAAGGAAATATCCTCAGATGAAATCTGGAAAGAAGCTTTCTGAGAAACTGCTTAGTGTTCTTTTAATTCATCTAACCGAGTTACATCTGTATTTCGTGGATCTCCTTGCTAGCCTTATTTCTGTGGAATCTGAGAACAGATATTTCGGATCCCTTTGAAGACTATAGGGCCAAAGGAAATATCCTCCGATAACAAAGAGAAATAAGCTTTCTGAGAAACTTCTTTGTGTCTGTGAAATCATCTCACAGAGTTACAGCTTTCTCCTCAAGGAGCCTTTCGCTAAGACAGTTCTTGTGGAATTGGCAAAGTGATATTTGGAAGCCCATAGAGGGCTATGGTGAAAAAGGAAATATCCTCAGAGGAAATCTGGAAAGAAGCTTTCTGAGAAACTGCTTAGTGTTCTGTTAATTCATCTCACAGAGTTATATCTGTATTTCAGATATGTCTTTGCCAGCCTTATTTCTGTGGAACCTGAGAAAAGATATTTCGGATCCCTGTGAAGACTATAGGGCCACAGGAAATATCCTCCGATAACAAAGAGAAAGAAGCTTTCTGAGAAACTTCGTTGTGTTCTGTGAAATCATCTCACAGAGTTACAGCTTTCCCATCAAGGAGCCTTTCGCTAAGACAGTTCTTGTGGAATTCTCAAAGTGATATTTGGAAGCCCATAGAGGGCTATGGTGAAAAAGGAAATATCCTCAGATGAAATCTGGAAAGAAGCTTTCTGAGAAACTGCGTAGTGTTCTGTTAATTCATCTCATAGAGTTACATCTGTATTTCGTGGATCTCTTTGCTAGCCTTATTTCTGTAGAATCTGAGAACAGATATTTCGGATCCCTTTGAAGACTAAGGGCCAAAGGAAATATCCTCGGATAACAAAGAGAAAGAAGCTTTCTGAGAAACTTCGTTGTGTTCTGTGAAATCATCTCACAGAGATACAGCTTTCCCCTCAAGGAGCCTTTCGCTAAGACAGTTCATGTGGAATTGGCAAAGTGATATTTGGAAGCCCATAGAGGGCTATGGTGAAAAAGGAAATATCCTCAGATGAAATCTGGAAAGAAGCTTTCTGAGAAACTGCTTAGTGTTCTGTTAATTCATCTCACAGAGTTACATCTGTGTTTCGCGGATCTCTCTGCTAGCCTTATTTCTGTGGAATCTGAGAACAGATATTTCGGATCCCGTTGAAGACTATAGGGCCAAAGGAAATATCCTCCGATAACAAAGAGAAAGAAGCTTTCTGAGAAACTTCGTTGTGTTCTGTGAAATCATCTCACAGAGTTACAGCTTTCCCCTCAAGGAGCCTTTCGCTAAGACAGTTCTTGTGGAATTGGCAAAGTGATATTTGGAAGCCCATAGAGGGCTATGGTGAAAAAGGAAATATCCTCAGATGAAATCTGGAAAGAAGCTTTCTGAGAAACTGCTTAGTGTTCTGTTAATTCATCTCACACAGTTACATCTCTATTTCATGGATGTCTTTGCTAGCCTTATTTCTGTGGAATCTTAGAACAGATATTTCAGATCCCTTTGAAGACTATAGGGCCAAAGGAAATATCCTCCGATAACAAAGAGAAAGAAGCTTTCTGAGAAACTTCTTTGTGTTCTGTGAAATGACCTCACAGAGTTACAGCTTTCCCCTCAAGGAGCCTTTCGCTAAGACAGTTCTTGTGGAATTGGCAAAGTGATATTTGGAAGCCCATAGAGGGCTATGGTGAAAAAGGAAATATCCTCAGATGAAATCTGGAAAGAAGCTTTCTGAGAAACTGCTTAGTGTTCTGTTAATTCACCTCACAGAGTTACATCTGTATTTCGTGGATCTCTTTGCTAGCATTATTTCTGTGGAATCTGAGAACAGATATTTCGGATCCCTTTGAAGACTATAGGGCCAAAGGAAATATCCTCCGATAACAAAGAGAAAGAAGCTTTCTGAGAAACTTCTTGGTGTTCTGTGAAATCATCTCACAGAGTTACAGCTTTCCCCTCAAGGAGTGTTTCGCTAAGACAGTTCTTGTGGAATTGGCAAAGTGATATTTGGAAGCCCATAGAGGGCTAAGGTGAAAAAGGAAATATCCTCAGAGGAAATCTGGAAAGACGCTTTCTGAGAAACTGCTTAGTGTTCTGTTAATTCATCTCACAGAGTTACATCTGTATTTCGTGGATCTCTTTGCTAGCCTTATTTCTGTGGAATCTGAGAACAGATATTTCGGATCCCTTTGAAGACTATAGGGCCAAAGGAAATATCCTCCGATAACAAAGAGAAAGAAGCTTTCTGAGAAACTTCTTTGTGTTCTGTGAAATCATCTCACAGAGTTGCAGCTTTCCGCTCAAGGAGCCTTTCGCTAAGACAGTTCTTGTGGAAATGGCAAAGTGATATTTGGAAGCCCATAGAGGGCTATGGTGAAAAAGGAAATATCCTCAGATGAAATCTGGAAAGAAGCTTTCTGAGAAACTGTTTAGTGTTCTGTTAATTCATCTCACAGAGTTACATCTGTATTTCGTGGATCTCTTTGCTAGCCTTATTTCTGTGGAATCTGAGAACAGATATTTCGGATTCCTTTGAAGACTACAGGGCCAAAGGAAATGTCCTCCGATTACAAAGAGAAAGAAGCTTTCTGAGAAACTTCGTTGTGTTCTGTGAAATCATGTCACAGAGTTACAGCTTTCCCCTCAAGGAGCCTTTCGCTAAGACAGTTCTTGCGGAATTGTCAAAGTGATATTTGGAAGCCCATAGAGGGCTATGGTGAAAAAGGAAATATCCTCAAATGAAATCTGGAAAGAAGCTTTCTGAGAAACTGCTTAGTGTTCTTTTAATTCATCTCACAGAGTTACATCTGTATTTCGTGGATCTCCTTGCTAGCCTTATTTCTGTGGAATCTGAGAACAGATATTTCGGATCCCTTTGAAGACTATAGGGCCAAAGGAAATATCCTCCGATAACAAAGAGAAAGAAGCTTTCTGAGAAACCTCGTTGTGTTCTGTGAAATCATCTCTCAGAGTTACCGCTTTCCCCTCACGGAGCCTTTCGCTCAGACAGTTCTTGTGGAATTGATAAAGTGATATTTGGAAGCCCATAGAGGGCTATGGAGACAAAGGAAATATCCTCAGATGAAATCTGGGAAGAAGCTTTCTGAGAAACTGCTTAGTGTTCTGTTAATTCATCTCACAGAGTTATATCTGTATTTCGTGGATCTCTTTGCTAGCCTTATTTCTGTGGAATCTGAGAACAGATATTTCGGATCCCTTTGAAGACTATAGGGCCAAAGGAAATATCCTCCGATAACAAAGAGAAATAAGCTTTCTGAGAAACTTCTTTGTGTCTGTGAAATCATCTCACAGAGTTGCAGCTTTCTCCTCAAGGAGCCTTTCGCTAAGACAGTTCTTGTGGAATTGGCAAAGTGATATTTGGAAGCCCATAGAGGGCTATGGTGAAAAAGGAAATATCCTCAGATGAAATCTGGAAAGAAGCTTTCTGAGAAACTGCTTAGTGTTCTGTTAATTCATCTCACAGAGTTATATCTGTATTTCAGGGATGTCTTTGCTAGCCTTATTTCTGTGGAACCTGAGAAAAGATATTTCGGATCCCTGTGAAGACTATAGGGCCACAGGAAATATCCTCCGATAACAAAGAGAAAGAAGCTTTCTGAGAAACTTCGTTGTGTTCTGTGAAATCATCTCACAGAGTTACAGCTTTCCCATCAAGGACCCTTTCGCTAAGACAGTTCTTGTGGAATTCTCAAAGTGATATTTGCAAGCCCATAGAGGGCTATGGTGAAAAAGGAAATATCCTCAGATGAAATCTGGAAAGAAGCTTTCTGAGAAACTGCTTAGTGTTCTGTTTATTCACCTCACAGAGTTACATCTGTATTTCGTGGATCACTTTGCTAGCCTTATTTCTGTAGAATCTGAGAACAGATATTTCGGATCCCTTTGAAGACTAAGGGCCAAAGGAAATATCCTCCGATAACAAAGAGAAAGAAGCTTTCTGAGAAACTTCGTTGTGTTCTTTTAAATCATCTCACAGAGTTGCAGCTTTCCTCTCAAGGAGCCTTTCGCTAAGACAGTTCTTGTGGAATTGGTAAAGTGATATTTTGAAGCCCATAGAGGTCTATGGTGAAAAAGGAAATATCCTCAGATGAAATCTGGAAAGAAGCTTTCTGAGAAACTGCTTAGTGTTCTGTTAATTCATTTCACAGAGTTACATGTGTATTTCGTGGATCTCTTTGCTAGCCTTATTTCTGTGGAATCTGAGAACAGATATTTCGGATCCCTTTGAAGACTATAGGGCCACAGGAAATATCCTCCGATAACAAAGAGAAAGAAGCTTTCTGAGAAACTTCGTTGTGTTCTGTGAAATGACCTCACAGAGTTACAGCTTTCCCCTCAAGGAGCCTTTCGCTAAGACAGTTCTTGTGGAATTGGCAAAGTGATATTTGGAAGCCCATAGAGGGCTACGGTGAAAAAGTAAATATTCTCACATGAAAACTGGAAAGAAGCTTTCTGAGAAACTGCTTAGTGTTCTGTTAATTCATCTCACAGAGTTACATCTGAATTTCATGGATGTCTTTGCTAGCCTCATTTCTGTGGAATCTGAGAACAGATATTTCGGATCCCTTTGAAGACTATAGGGCCAAAGGAAATATCCTCCGATAACAAAGAGAAAGAAGCTTTCTGAGAAACTTCGTTGTGTTCTGTGAAATCATCTCACAGAGTTAGAGTTTTCCCCTCAAGGAGCCTTTCGCTAAGACAGTTCTTGTGGAATTGGCAAAGTGATACTTGGAAGCCCATAGAGGGCTATGGTGAAAAAGGAAATATCCTCAGATGAAATCTGGAAAGAAGCTTTCTGAGAAACTGCTTAGTGTTCTGTTAATTCATCTCAGAGAGTTATATCTGTATTTCATGGATGTCTTTGCTAGCCTTATTTCTGTGGAATCTGAGAACAGATATTTCGGATCCCTTTGAAGACTATAGGGCCACAGGAAATATCCTCCGATAACAAAGAGAAAGAAGCTTTCTGAGAAACTTCGTTGTGATCTGTGAAATCATCTCACAGAGTTACAGCCTCCCCCTCAAGGAGCCTTTCGCTAAGACAGTTCTTGTGGAATTGGCAAAGTGATATTTGGAAGCCCATAGAGGGCTAAGGTGAAAAAGGAAATATCCTCAGAGGAAATCTGGAAAGACGCTTTCTGAGAAACTGCTTAGTGTTCTGTTAATTCATCTCACAGAGTTACATCTGTATTTCGTGGATCTCTTTGCTAGCCTTATTTCTGTGGAATCTGAGAACAGATATTTCGGATCCCTTTGAAGACTATAGGGCCAAAGGAAATATCCTCCGATAACAAAGAGAAAGAAGCTTTCTGAGAAACTTCTTTGTGTTCTGTGAAATCATCTCACAGAGTTGCAGCTTTCCGCTCAAGGAGCCTTTCGCTAAGACAGTTCTTGTGGAATTGGCAAAGTGATATTTGGAAGCCCATAGAGGGCTATGGTGAAAAAGGAAATATCCTCAGATGAAATCTGGAAAGAAGCTTTCTGAGAAACTGTTTAGTGTTCTGTTAATTCATCTCACAGAGTTACATCTGTATTTCGTGGATCTCTTTGCTAGCCTTATTTCTGTGGAATCTGAGAACAGATATTTCGGATTCCTTTGAAGACTACAGGGCCAAAGGAAATGTCCTCCGATTACAAAGAGAAAGAAGCTTTCTGAGAAACTTCGTTGTGTTCTGTGAAATCATGTCACAGAGTTACAGCTTTCCCCTCAAGGAGCCTTTCGCTAAGACAGTTCTTGCGGAATTGTCAAAGTGATATTTGGAAGCCCATAGAGGGCTATGGTGAAAAAGGAAATATCCTCAGATGAAATCTGGAAAGAAGCTTTCTGAGAAACTGCTTAGTGTTCTGTTACTTCATCTCACAGAGTTACATCTGTATTTCGTGGATCTCTTTGCTGGCCTTATTTCTGTGGAATCTGAGAACAGATATTTCGGATCCCTTTGAAGACTATAGGGCCAAAGGAAATATCCTCCGATAACAAAGAGAAAGAAGCTTTCTGAGAAACTTCGTTGAGTTCTGTGAAATCATCTCACAGAGTTACAGCTTTCCCCTCAAGGAGGCTTTCGCTAAGACAGTTCTTGTGGAATTGGCAAAGTGATACTTGGAAGCCCATAGAGGGCTATGGTGAAAAAGGAAATATCTTCAGATGAAATCTGGAAAGAAGTTTTCTGAGAAACTGCGCAGTGTTCTGTTAATTCATCTCACAGAGTTACATCTGTATTTCATGGATGTCTTTGCTAGCCTTATTTCTGTGGAATCTGAGAACATATATTTCGGATCCCTTTGAAGACGAGAGGGCCAAAGGAAATATCCTCCGAAAACAAAGAGAAAGAAGCTTTCTGAGAAACTTCGTTGTGTTCTGTGAAATCATCTCATAGAGTTACAGCTTTCCCATCAAGGAGCCTTTCGCTAAGACAGTTCTTGTGGAATTCTCAAAGTGATATTTGGAAGCCCATAGAGGGCTATGGTGAAAAAGGAAATATCCTCAGATGAAATCTGGAAAGAAGCTTTCTGAGAAACTGCTTAGTGTTCTGTTTATTCACCTCACAGAGTTACATCTGTATTTCGTGGATCTCTTTGCTAGCCTTATTTCTGTAGAATCTGAGAACAGATATTTCGGATCCCTTTGAAGACTAAGGGCCAAAGGAAATATCCTCGGATAACAAAGAGAAAGAAGCTTTCTGAGAAACTTCGTTGTGTTCTGTGAAATCATCTCACAGAGATACAGCTTTCCCCTCAAGGAGCCTTTCGCTAAGACAGTTCATGTGGAATTGGCAAAGTGATATTTGGAAGCCCATAGAGGGCTATGGTGAAAAAGGAAATATCCTCAGATGAAATCTGGAAAGAAGCTTTTTGACAAACTGCTTAGTGTTCTGTTAATTCATCTCACAGAGTTACATATATATTTCATGGATGTCTTTGCTAGCCTTATTTCTGTGGAATCTGAGAACAGATATTTCGGATCCCTTTGAAGACTATAGGGCCACAGGAAATATCCTCAGATAACAAAGAGGAAGAAGCTTTCCGAGAAACTTCGTTGTGTTCTGTGAAATCATCTCACAGAGTTACAGCTTTAAACTCAAGGAGACTTTCGCTAAGACAGTTCTTGTGGAATTGGCAAAGTGATATTTGGAAGCCCATAGAGGGCTATGGTGAAAAAGGAAATATCCTCAGATGAAATCTGGAAAGAGGCTTTCTGAGAAACTGCTCAGTGTTCAGTTAATTCTTCTCACAGAGTTACATCTGTATTTCGTGGATCTCTTTGCTATCCTTATTTCTGTGGAATCTGAGAACAGATATTTCGGATCCCTTTGAAGACTATAGGGCCAAAGGAAATATCCTCCGAAAACAAAGAGAAAGAAGCTTTCTGAGTAACTTCGTTGTGTTCTGTGAAATCATCTCACAGAGTTACAGCTTTCCCCTCAAGGAGCCTTTCGCTAAGACAGTTCTTGTGGAATTGGCAAAGTGATATCTGGAAGCCCATTGAGGGCTATGGTGAAAAAGGAAATATCCTCAGATGAAATATGGAAAGAAGCTTTCTGAGAAACTGCTTAGTGTTCTGTTAATTCACCTCACAGAGTTACATCTGTATTTCGTGGATATCTTTGCTAGCATTATTTCTGTGGAATCTGAGAACAGATATTTCGGATCCCTTTGAAGACTTTAGGGCCAAAGGAAATATGCTCCGATAACAAAGAGAAAGAAGATTTCTGAGAAACTTCTTGGTGTTCTGTGAAATCATCTCACAGAGTTACAGCTTTCCCCTCAAGGAGTGTTTCGCTAAGACAGTTCTTGTGGAATTGGCAAAGTGATATTTGGAAGCCCATAGAGGGCTAAGGTGAAAAAGGAAATATCCTCAGAGGAAATCTGGAAAGACGCTTTCTGAGAAACTGCTTAGTGTTCTGTTAATTCATCTCACAGAGTTACATCTATATTTCGTGAATCTCTTTGCTAGCCTTATTTCTGCGGAATCTGAGAACAGATATTTCGGATCCCTTTGAAGACTATAGGGCCAAAGGAAATATCCTCCGATAACAAAGAGAAACAAGCTTTCTGAGAAACTTCTTTGTGTTCTGTGAAATCATCTCACAGAGTTGCAGCTTTCCGCTCAAGGAGCCTTTCGCTAAGACAGTTCTTGTGGAATTGGCAAAGTGATATTTGGAAGCCCATAGAGGGCTATGGTGAAAAAGGCAATATCCTCAAATGAAATCTGGAAAGAAGCTTTCTGAGAAACTGCTTAGTGTTCTGTTAATTCATCTCACAGAGTTACATCTGTATTTCGTGGATCTCTTTGCTAGCCTTATTTCTGTGGAATCTGAGAACAGATATTTCGGATTCCTTTGAAGTCTATAGGGCCAAAGGAAATATCCTCCGATTACAAAGAGAAAGAAGCTTTCTGAGAAACTTCGTTGTGTTCTGTGAAATCATCTCACAGAGATACAGCTTTCCCCTCAAGGAGCCTTTCGCTAAGACAGTTCTTGCGGAATTGTCAAAGTGATATTTGGAAGCCCATAGAGGGCTATGGTGAAAAAGGAAATATCCTCAGATGAAATCTGGAAAGAAGCTTTCTGAGAAACTGCTTAGTGTTCTTTTAATTCATCTAACCGAGTTACATCTGTATTTCGTGGATCTCCTTGCTAGCCTTATTTCTGTGGAATCTGAGAACAGATATTTCGGATCCCTTTGAAGACTATAGGGCCAAAGGAAATATCCTCCGATAACAAAGAGAAATAAGCTTTCTGAGAAACTTCTTTGTGTCTGTGAAATCATCTCACAGAGTTACAGCTTTCTCCTCAAGGAGCCTTTCGCTAAGACAGTTCTTGTGGAATTGGCAAAGTGATATTTGGAAGCCCATAGAGGGCTATGGTGAAAAAGGAAATATCCTCAGAGGAAATCTGGAAAGAAGCTTTCTGAGAAACTGCTTAGTGTTCTGTTAATTCATCTCACAGAGTTATATCTGTATTTCAGATATGTCTTTGCCAGCCTTATTTCTGTGGAACCTGAGAAAAGATATTTCGGATCCCTGTGAAGACTATAGGGCCACAGGAAATATCCTCCGATAACAAAGAGAAAGAAGCTTTCTGAGAAACTTCGTTGTGTTCTGTGAAATCATCTCACAGAGTTACAGCTTTCCCATCAAGGAGCCTTTCGCTAAGACAGTTCTTGTGGAATTCTCAAAGTGATATTTGGAAGCCCATAGAGGGCTATGGTGAAAAAGGAAATATCCTCAGATGAAATCTGGAAAGAAGCTTTCTGAGAAACTGCGTAGTGTTCTGTTAATTCATCTCACAGAGTTACATCTGTATTTCGTGGATCTCTTTGCTAGCCTTATTTCTGTAGAATCTGAGAACAGATATTTCGGATCCCTTTGAAGACTAAGGGCCAAAGGAAATATCCTCGGATAACAAAGAGAAAGAAGCTTTCTGAGAAACTTCTTTGTGTTCTGTGAAATCATCTCACAGAGTTGCAGCTTTCCGCTCAAGGAGCCTTTCGCTAAGACAGTTCTTGTGGAATTGGCAAAGTGATATTTGGAAGCCCATAGAGGGCTATGGTGAAAAAGGAAATATCCTCAGATGAAATCTGGAAAGAAGCTTTCTGAGAAACTGTTTAGTGTTCTGTTAATTCATCTCACAGAGTTACATCTGTATTTCGTGGATCTCTTTGCTAGCCTTATTTCTGTGGAATCTGAGAACAGATATTTCGGATTCCTTTGAAGACTACAGGGCCAAAGGAAATGTCCTCCGATTACAAAGAGAAAGAAGCTTTCTGAGAAACTTCGTTGTGTTCTGTGAAATCATGTCACAGAGTTACAGCTTTCCCCTCAAGGAGCCTTTCGCTAAGACAGTTCTTGCGGAATTGTCAAAGTGATATTTGGAAGCCCATAGAGGGCTATGGTGAAAAAGGAAATATCCTCAGATGAAATCTGGAAAGAAGCTTTCTGAGAAACTGCTTAGTGTTCTGTTACTTCATCTCACAGAGTTACATCTGTATTTCGTGGATCTCTTTGCTGGCCTTATTTCTGTGGAATCTGAGAACAGATATTTCGGATCCCTTTGAAGACTATAGGGCCAAAGGAAATATCCTCCGATAACAAAGAGAAAGAAGCTTTCTGAGAAACTTCGTTGAGTTCTGTGAAATCATCTCACAGAGTTACAGCTTTCCCCTCAAGGAGGCTTTCGCTAAGACAGTTCTTGTGGAATTGGCAAAGTGATACTTGGAAGCCCATAGAGGGCTATGGTGAAAAAGGAAATATCTTCAGATGAAATCTGGAAAGAAGTTTTCTGAGAAACTGCGCAGTGTTCTGTTAATTCATCTCACAGAGTTACATCTGTATTTCATGGATGTCTTTGCTAGCCTTATTTCTGTGGAATCTGAGAACATATATTTCGGATCCCTTTGAAGACGAGAGGGCCAAAGGAAATATCCTCCGAAAACAAAGAGAAAGAAGCTTTCTGAGAAACTTCGTTGTGTTCTGTGAAATCATCTCATAGAGTTACAGCTTTCCCATCAAGGAGCCTTTCGCTAAGACAGTTCTTGTGGAATTCTCAAAGTGATATTTGGAAGCCCATAGAGGGCTATGGTGAAAAAGGAAATATCCTCAGATGAAATCTGGAAAGAAGCTTTCTGAGAAACTGCTTAGTGTTCTGTTTATTCACCTCACAGAGTTACATCTGTATTTCGTGGATCTCTTTGCTAGCCTTATTTCTGTAGAATCTGAGAACAGATATTTCGGATCCCTTTGAAGACTAAGGGCCAAAGGAAATATCCTCGGATAACAAAGAGAAAGAAGCTTTCTGAGAAACTTCGTTGTGTTCTGTGAAATCATCTCACAGAGATACAGCTTTCCCCTCAAGGAGCCTTTCGCTAAGACAGTTCATGTGGAATTGGCAAAGTGATATTTGGAAGCCCATAGAGGGCTATGGTGAAAAAGGAAATATCCTCAGATGAAATCTGGAAAGAAGCTTTTTGACAAACTGCTTAGTGTTCTGTTAATTCATCTCACAGAGTTACATATATATTTCATGGATGTCTTTGCTAGCCTTATTTCTGTGGAATCTGAGAACAGATATTTCGGATCCCTTTGAAGACTATAGGGCCACAGGAAATATCCTCAGATAACAAAGAGGAAGAAGCTTTCCGAGAAACTTCGTTGTGTTCTGTGAAATCATCTCACAGAGTTACAGCTTTAAACTCAAGGAGACTTTCGCTAAGACAGTTCTTGTGGAATTGGCAAAGTGATATTTGGAAGCCCATAGAGGGCTATGGTGAAAAAGGAAATATCCTCAGATGAAATCTGGAAAGAGGCTTTCTGAGAAACTGCTCAGTGTTCAGTTAATTCTTCTCACAGAGTTACATCTGTATTTCGTGGATCTCTTTGCTATCCTTATTTCTGTGGAATCTGAGAACAGATATTTCGGATCCCTTTGAAGACTATAGGGCCAAAGGAAATATCCTCCGAAAACAAAGAGAAAGAAGCTTTCTGAGTAACTTCGTTGTGTTCTGTGAAATCATCTCACAGAGTTACAGCTTTCCCCTCAAGGAGCCTTTCGCTAAGACAGTTCTTGTGGAATTGGCAAAGTGATATCTGGAAGCCCATTGAGGGCTATGGTGAAAAAGGAAATATCCTCAGATGAAATATGGAAAGAAGCTTTCTGAGAAACTGCTTAGTGTTCTGTTAATTCACCTCACAGAGTTACATCTGTATTTCGTGGATATCTTTGCTAGCATTATTTCTGTGGAATCTGAGAACAGATATTTCGGATCCCTTTGAAGACTTTAGGGCCAAAGGAAATATGCTCCGATAACAAAGAGAAAGAAGATTTCTGAGAAACTTCTTGGTGTTCTGTGAAATCATCTCACAGAGTTACAGCTTTCCCCTCAAGGAGTGTTTCGCTAAGACAGTTCTTGTGGAATTGGCAAAGTGATATTTGGAAGCCCATAGAGGGCTAAGGTGAAAAAGGAAATATCCTCAGAGGAAATCTGGAAAGACGCTTTCTGAGAAACTGCTTAGTGTTCTGTTAATTCATCTCACAGAGTTACATCTATATTTCGTGAATCTCTTTGCTAGCCTTATTTCTGCGGAATCTGAGAACAGATATTTCGGATCCCTTTGAAGACTATAGGGCCAAAGGAAATATCCTCCGATAACAAAGAGAAACAAGCTTTCTGAGAAACTTCTTTGTGTTCTGTGAAATCATCTCACAGAGTTGCAGCTTTCCGCTCAAGGAGCCTTTCGCTAAGACAGTTCTTGTGGAATTGGCAAAGTGATATTTGGAAGCCCATAGAGGGCTATGGTGAAAAAGGCAATATCCTCAAATGAAATCTGGAAAGAAGCTTTCTGAGAAACTGCTTAGTGTTCTGTTAATTCATCTCACAGAGTTACATCTGTATTTCGTGGATCTCTTTGCTAGCCTTATTTCTGTGGAATCTGAGAACAGATATTTCGGATTCCTTTGAAGTCTATAGGGCCAAAGGAAATATCCTCCGATTACAAAGAGAAAGAAGCTTTCTGAGAAACTTCGTTGTGTTCTGTGAAATCATCTCACAGAGATACAGCTTTCCCCTCAAGGAGCCTTTCGCTAAGACAGTTCTTGCGGAATTGTCAAAGTGATATTTGGAAGCCCATAGAGGGCTATGGTGAAAAAGGAAATATCCTCAGATGAAATCTGGAAAGAAGCTTTCTGAGAAACTGCTTAGTGTTCTTTTAATTCATCTAACCGAGTTACATCTGTATTTCGTGGATCTCCTTGCTAGCCTTATTTCTGTGGAATCTGAGAACAGATATTTCGGATCCCTTTGAAGACTATAGGGCCAAAGGAAATATCCTCCGATAACAAAGAGAAATAAGCTTTCTGAGAAACTTCTTTGTGTCTGTGAAATCATCTCACAGAGTTACAGCTTTCTCCTCAAGGAGCCTTTCGCTAAGACAGTTCTTGTGGAATTGGCAAAGTGATATTTGGAAGCCCATAGAGGGCTATGGTGAAAAAGGAAATATCCTCAGAGGAAATCTGGAAAGAAGCTTTCTGAGAAACTGCTTAGTGTTCTGTTAATTCATCTCACAGAGTTATATCTGTATTTCAGATATGTCTTTGCCAGCCTTATTTCTGTGGAACCTGAGAAAAGATATTTCGGATCCCTGTGAAGACTATAGGGCCACAGGAAATATCCTCCGATAACAAAGAGAAAGAAGCTTTCTGAGAAACTTCGTTGTGTTCTGTGAAATCATCTCACAGAGTTACAGCTTTCCCATCAAGGAGCCTTTCGCTAAGACAGTTCTTGTGGAATTCTCAAAGTGATATTTGGAAGCCCATAGAGGGCTATGGTGAAAAAGGAAATATCCTCAGATGAAATCTGGAAAGAAGCTTTCTGAGAAACTGCGTAGTGTTCTGTTAATTCATCTCACAGAGTTACATCTGTATTTCGTGGATCTCTTTGCTAGCCTTATTTCTGTAGAATCTGAGAACAGATATTTCGGATCCCTTTGAAGACTAAGGGCCAAAGGAAATATCCTCGGATAACAAAGAGAAAGAAGCTTTCTGAGAAACTTCGTTGTGTTCTGTGAAATCATCTCACAGAGATACAGCTTTCCCCTCAAGGAGCCTTTCGCTAAGACAGTTCATGTGGAATTGGCAAAGTGATATTTGGAAGCCCATAGAGGGCTATGGTGAAAAAGGAAATATCCTCAGATGAAATCTGGAAAGAAGCTTTCTGAGAAACTGCTTAGTGTTCTGTTAATTCATCTCACAGAGTTACATCTGTGTTTCGCGGATCTCTCTGCTAGCCTTATTTCTGTGGAATCTGAGAACAGATATTTCGGATCCCGTTGAAGACTATAGGGCCAAAGGAAATATCCTCCGATAACAAAGAGAAAGAAGCTTTCTGAGAAACTTCGTTGTGTTCTGTGAAATCATCTCACAGAGTTACAGCTTTCCCCTCAAGGAGCCTTTCGCTAAGACAGTTCTTGTGGAATTGGCAAAGTGATATTTGGAAGCCCATAGAGGGCTATGGTGAAAAAGGAAATATCCTCAGATGAAATCTGGAAAGAAGCTTTCTGAGAAACTGCTTAGTGTTCTGTTAATTCATCTCACACAGTTACATCTCTATTTCATGGATGTCTTTGCTAGCCTTATTTCTGTGGAATCTTAGAACAGATATTTCAGATCCCTTTGAAGACTATAGGGCCAAAGGAAATATCCTCCGATAACAAAGAGAAAGAAGCTTTCTGAGAAACTTCTTTGTGTTCTGTGAAATGACCTCACAGAGTTACAGCTTTCCCCTCAAGGAGCCTTTCGCTAAGACAGTTCTTGTGGAATTGGCAAAGTGATATTTGGAAGCCCATAGAGGGCTATGGTGAAAAAGGAAATATCCTCAGATGAAATCTGGAAAGAAGCTTTCTGAGAAACTGCTTAGTGTTCTGTTAATTCACCTCACAGAGTTACATCTGTATTTCGTGGATCTCTTTGCTAGCATTATTTCTGTGGAATCTGAGAACAGATATTTCGGATCCCTTTGAAGACTATAGGGCCAAAGGAAATATCCTCCGATAACAAAGAGAAAGAAGCTTTCTGAGAAACTTCTTGGTGTTCTGTGAAATCATCTCACAGAGTTACAGCTTTCCCCTCAAGGAGTGTTTCGCTAAGACAGTTCTTGTGGAATTGGCAAAGTGATATTTGGAAGCCCATAGAGGGCTAAGGTGAAAAAGGAAATATCCTCAGAGGAAATCTGGAAAGACGCTTTCTGAGAAACTGCTTAGTGTTCTGTTAATTCATCTCACAGAGTTACATCTGTATTTCGTGGATCTCTTTGCTAGCCTTATTTCTGTGGAATCTGAGAACAGATATTTCGGATCCCTTTGAAGACTATAGGGCCAAAGGAAATATCCTCCGATAACAAAGAGAAAGAAGCTTTCTGAGAAACTTCTTTGTGTTCTGTGAAATCATCTCACAGAGTTGCAGCTTTCCGCTCAAGGAGCCTTTCGCTAAGACAGTTCTTGTGGAAATGGCAAAGTGATATTTGGAAGCCCATAGAGGGCTATGGTGAAAAAGGAAATATCCTCAGATGAAATCTGGAAAGAAGCTTTCTGAGAAACTGTTTAGTGTTCTGTTAATTCATCTCACAGAGTTACATCTGTATTTCGTGGATCTCTTTGCTAGCCTTATTTCTGTGGAATCTGAGAACAGATATTTCGGATTCCTTTGAAGACTACAGGGCCAAAGGAAATGTCCTCCGATTACAAAGAGAAAGAAGCTTTCTGAGAAACTTCGTTGTGTTCTGTGAAATCATGTCACAGAGTTACAGCTTTCCCCTCAAGGAGCCTTTCGCTAAGACAGTTCTTGCGGAATTGTCAAAGTGATATTTGGAAGCCCATAGAGGGCTATGGTGAAAAAGGAAATATCCTCAAATGAAATCTGGAAAGAAGCTTTCTGAGAAACTGCTTAGTGTTCTTTTAATTCATCTCACAGAGTTACATCTGTATTTCGTGGATCTCCTTGCTAGCCTTATTTCTGTGGAATCTGAGAACAGATATTTCGGATCCCTTTGAAGACTATAGGGCCAAAGGAAATATCCTCCGATAACAAAGAGAAAGAAGCTTTCTGAGAAACCTCGTTGTGTTCTGTGAAATCATCTCTCAGAGTTACCGCTTTCCCCTCACGGAGCCTTTCGCTCAGACAGTTCTTGTGGAATTGATAAAGTGATATTTGGAAGCCCATAGAGGGCTATGGAGACAAAGGAAATATCCTCAGATGAAATCTGGGAAGAAGCTTTCTGAGAAACTGCTTAGTGTTCTGTTAATTCATCTCACAGAGTTATATCTGTATTTCGTGGATCTCTTTGCTAGCCTTATTTCTGTGGAATCTGAGAACAGATATTTCGGATCCCTTTGAAGACTATAGGGCCAAAGGAAATATCCTCCGATAACAAAGAGAAATAAGCTTTCTGAGAAACTTCTTTGTGTCTGTGAAATCATCTCACAGAGTTGCAGCTTTCTCCTCAAGGAGCCTTTCGCTAAGACAGTTCTTGTGGAATTGGCAAAGTGATATTTGGAAGCCCATAGAGGGCTATGGTGAAAAAGGAAATATCCTCAGATGAAATCTGGAAAGAAGCTTTCTGAGAAACTGCTTAGTGTTCTGTTAATTCATCTCACAGAGTTATATCTGTATTTCAGGGATGTCTTTGCTAGCCTTATTTCTGTGGAACCTGAGAAAAGATATTTCGGATCCCTGTGAAGACTATAGGGCCACAGGAAATATCCTCCGATAACAAAGAGAAAGAAGCTTTCTGAGAAACTTCGTTGTGTTCTGTGAAATCATCTCACAGAGTTACAGCTTTCCCATCAAGGACCCTTTCGCTAAGACAGTTCTTGTGGAATTCTCAAAGTGATATTTGCAAGCCCATAGAGGGCTATGGTGAAAAAGGAAATATCCTCAGATGAAATCTGGAAAGAAGCTTTCTGAGAAACTGCTTAGTGTTCTGTTTATTCACCTCACAGAGTTACATCTGTATTTCGTGGATCACTTTGCTAGCCTTATTTCTGTAGAATCTGAGAACAGATATTTCGGATCCCTTTGAAGACTAAGGGCCAAAGGAAATATCCTCCGATAACAAAGAGAAAGAAGCTTTCTGAGAAACTTCGTTGTGTTCTTTTAAATCATCTCACAGAGTTGCAGCTTTCCTCTCAAGGAGCCTTTCGCTAAGACAGTTCTTGTGGAATTGGTAAAGTGATATTTTGAAGCCCATAGAGGTCTATGGTGAAAAAGGAAATATCCTCAGATGAAATCTGGAAAGAAGCTTTCTGAGAAACTGCTTAGTGTTCTGTTAATTCATTTCACAGAGTTACATGTGTATTTCGTGGATCTCTTTGCTAGCCTTATTTCTGTGGAATCTGAGAACAGATATTTCGGATCCCTTTGAAGACTATAGGGCCACAGGAAATATCCTCCGATAACAAAGAGAAAGAAGCTTTCTGAGAAACTTCGTTGTGTTCTGTGAAATGACCTCACAGAGTTACAGCTTTCCCCTCAAGGAGCCTTTCGCTAAGACAGTTCTTGTGGAATTGGCAAAGTGATATTTGGAAGCCCATAGAGGGCTACGGTGAAAAAGTAAATATTCTCACATGAAAACTGGAAAGAAGCTTTCTGAGAAACTGCTTAGTGTTCTGTTAATTCATCTCACAGAGTTACATCTGAATTTCATGGATGTCTTTGCTAGCCTCATTTCTGTGGAATCTGAGAACAGATATTTCGGATCCCTTTGAAGACTATAGGGCCAAAGGAAATATCCTCCGATAACAAAGAGAAAGAAGCTTTCTGAGAAACTTCATTGTGTTCTGTGAAATCATCTCACAGAGTTAGAGTTTTCCCCTCAAGGAGCCTTTCGCTAAGACAGTTCTTGTGGAATTGGCAAAGTGATACTTGGAAGCCCATAGAGGGCTATGGTGAAAAAGGAAATATCCTCAGATGAAATCTGGAAAGAAGCTTTCTGAGAAACTGCTTAGTGTTCTGTTAATTCATCTCAGAGAGTTATATCTGTATTTCATGGATGTCTTTGCTAGCCTTATTTCTGTGGAATCTGAGAACAGATATTTCGGATCCCTTTGAAGACTATAGGGCCACAGGAAATATCCTCCGATAACAAAGAGAAAGAAGCTTTCTGAGAAACTTCGTTGTGATCTGTGAAATCATCTCACAGAGTTACAGCCTCCCCCTCAAGGAGCCTTTCGCTAAGACAGTTCTTGTGGAATTGGCAAAGTGATATTTGGAAGCCCATAGAGGGCTAAGGTGAAAAAGGAAATATCCTCAGAGGAAATCTGGAAAGACGCTTTCTGAGAAACTGCTTAGTGTTCTGTTAATTCATCTCACAGAGTTACATCTGTATTTCGTGGATCTCTTTGCTAGCCTTATTTCTGTGGAATCTGAGAACAGATATTTCGGATCCCTTTGAAGACTATAGGGCCAAAGGAAATATCCTCCGATAACAAAGAGAAAGAAGCTTTCTGAGAAACTTCTTTGTGTTCTGTGAAATCATCTCACAGAGTTGCAGCTTTCCGCTCAAGGAGCCTTTCGCTAAGACAGTTCTTGTGGAATTGGCAAAGTGATATTTGGAAGCCCATAGAGGGCTATGGTGAAAAAGGAAATATCCTCAGATGAAATCTGGAAAGAAGCTTTCTGAGAAACTGTTTAGTGTTCTGTTAATTCATCTCACAGAGTTACATCTGTATTTCGTGGATCTCTTTGCTAGCCTTATTTCTGTGGAATCTGAGAACAGATATTTCGGATTCCTTTGAAGACTACAGGGCCAAAGGAAATGTCCTCCGATTACAAAGAGAAAGAAGCTTTCTGAGAAACTTCGTTGTGTTCTGTGAAATCATGTCACAGAGTTACAGCTTTCCCCTCAAGGAGCCTTTCGCTAAGACAGTTCTTGCGGAATTGTCAAAGTGATATTTGGAAGCCCATAGAGGGCTATGGTGAAAAAGGAAATATCCTCAAATGAAATCTGGAAAGAAGCTTTCTGAGAAACTGCTTAGTGTTCTGTTTATTCACCTCACAGAGTTACATCTGTATTTCGTGGATCACTTTGCTAGCCTTATTTCTGTAGAATCTGAGAACAGATATTTCGGATCCCTTTGAGGACTAAGGGCCAAAGGAAATATCCTCCGATAACAAAGAGAAAGAAGCTTTCTGAGAAACTTCGTTGTGTTCTTTTAAATCATCTCACAGAGTTGCAGCTTTCCTCTCAAGGAGCCTTTCGCTAAGACAGTTCTTGTGGAATTGGCAAAGTGATATTTTGAAGCCCATAGAGGTCTATGGTGAAAAAGGAAATATCCTCAGATGAAATCTGGAAAGAAGCTTTCTGAGAAACTGCTTAGTGTTCTGTTAATTCATCTCACAGAGTTACATCTGTATTTCGTGGATCTCTTTGCTAGCCTTATTTCTGTGGAATCTGAGAACAGATATTTCGGATCCCTTTGAAGACTATAGGGCCACAGGAAATATCCTCCGATAACAAAGAGAAAGAAGCTTTCTGAGAAACTTCGTTGTGTTCTGTGAAATGACCTCACAGAGTTACAGCTTTCCCCTCAAGGAGCCTTTCGCTAAGACAGTTCTTGTGGAATTGGCAAAGTGATATTTGGAAGCCCATAGAGGGCTACGGTGAAAAAGTAAATATTCTCACATGAAAACTGGAAAGAAGCTTTCTGAGAAACTGCTTAGTGTTCTGTTAATTCATCTCACAGAGTTACATCTGAATTTCATGGATGTCTTTGCTAGCCTCATTTCTGTGGAATCTGAGAACAGATATTTCGGATCCCTTTGAAGACTATAGGGCCAAAGGAAATATCCTCCGATAACAAAGAGAAAGAAGCTTTCTGAGAAACTTCGTTGTGTTCTGTGAAATCATCTCACAGAGTTAGAGTTTTCCCCTCAAGGAGCCTTTCGCTAAGACAGTTCTTGTGGAATTGGCAAAGTGATACTTGGAAGCCCATAGAGGGCTATGGTGAAAAAGGAAATATCCTCAGATGAAATCTGGAAAGAAGCTTTCTGAGAAACTGCTTAGTGTTCTGTTAATTCATCTCAGAGAGTTATATCTGTATTTCATGGATGTCTTTGCTAGCCTTATTTCTGTGGAATCTGAGAACAGATATTTCGGATCCCTTTGAAGACTATAGGGCCACAGGAAATATCCTCCGATAACAAAGAGAAAGAAGCTTTCTGAGAAACTTCGTTGTGATCTGTGAAATCATCTCACAGAGTTACAGCCTCCCCCTCAAGGAGCCTTTCGCTAAGACAGTTCTTGTGGAATTGGCAAAGTGATATTTGGAAGCCCTTTGAGGGCTATGGTGAAATAGGAAATATCCTCAGATGAAATCTGGAAAGCTTTCTGAGAAACTGCTTAGTGTTCTGTTAATTCAACTCACAGAGTTACATCTGTATTTCGTGCATGTCTTTGCTAGCCTTATTTCTGTGGAATCTGAGAACAGATATTTCGGATCCCTATGAAGACTACAGGGCCAAAGGAAATATCCTCCGATAACAAAGAGAAAGAATCTTTCTGAGAAACTTCGTTGTGTTCTGTGAAATCATCTCACAGAGTTACAGCTTTCCCCTCAAGGAGCCTTTCGCTAAGACAGTTGTTGTGGAATTGGCAAAGTGATATCTGGAAGCCCAAAGAGGACTATGATGAAAAAGGAAATATCCTCAGATGAAATCTTGAAAGAAGCTTTCTGAGAAACTGCTTAGTGTTCTGTTAATTCACCTCACAGAGTTACATCTGTATTTCATGGATCTCTTTGCTAGCCTTATTTCTGTAGAATCTGAGAACAGATATTTCGGATCCCTTTGAAGACTATAGGGCCAAAGGTAATATCCTCCGATAACAAAGAGAAAGAAGCTTTCTGAGAAACTTCTTTGTGTTCTGTAAAATCATCTCACAGAGATACAGCTTTCCCCTCAAGGAGCCTTTCGCTAAGACAGTTCATGTGGAATTGGCAAAGTGATATTTGGAAGCCCATAGAGGGCTATGGTGAAAAAGGAAATATCCTCAGATGAAATATGGAAAGAAGCTTTCTGAGAAACTGCTTAGTGTTCTGTTAATTCATCTCACAGAGATACATCTGTATTTCGTGGATCTCTTTGCTAGCCTTATTTCTGTGGAATCTGAGAACAGATATTTCGGATCCCTTTGAAGACTATAGGACCAAAGGAATTATCCTCCGATAACAAAGAGAAAGAAGCTTTCTGAGAAACTTCGTTGTGTTCTGTGAAATCATCTCACAGAGTTACATCTTTCCGCTCAAGGAGCCTTTCGCTAAGACAGTTCTTGTGGAATTGGCAAAGTGATATCTGGAAGCCCATAGAGGGCTATGGTGAAAAAGGAAATATCCTCAAATGAAATCTGGAAAGAAGCTTTCTGAGAAACTGCTTAGTGTTCTGTTAATTCATCTCAGAGAGTTACATCTGTATTTCGTGGATCTCTTTGCTAGCCTTATTTCTGTGGAATCTGAGAACAGATATTTCGGATCCCTTTGAAGACTATAGGGCCAAAGGAAATATCCTCCGATAACAAAGAGAAAGAAACTTTCTGAGAAACTTCGTTGTGTTCTGTGAAATCATTTCAGAGACTTACAGCTTTCCCCTCAAGGAGCCTTTCGCTAAGACAGTTCTTGTGGAATTGGCAAAGTGATACTTGTAAGCCCTTAGAGGGCTATGGTGAAAAATGAAATATCCTCAGATGAAATCTGGAAAGAAGCTTTCTGAGAAACTGCTTAGTGTTCTTTTAATTCATCTCACAGAGTTACATCTGTATTTCGTGGATCTCCTTGCTAGCCTTATTTCTGTGGAATCTGAGAACAGATATTTCGGATCCCTTTGAAGACTATAGGGCCAAAGGAAATATCCTCCGATAACAAAGAGAAAGAAGCTTTCTCAGAAACTTCGTTGTGTTCTGTGAAATCATCTCACAGAGTTACAGCTTTCCCCTCAAGAAGCCTTTCGCTAAGACAGTTCTTGTGGAATTGGCAAAGTGATACTTGGAAGCCCATAGAGGGCTATGGTGAAAAAGGAAATATCGTCAGATGAAATCTGGAAAGAAGCTTTCTGAGAAACTGCGTAGTGTTCTGTTAATTCATCTCACAGAGTTACATCTGTATTTCATGGATGTCTTTGCTAGCCTTATTTCTGTGGAATCTGAGAACAGATATTTCGGATCCCTTTGAAGACTATAGGGCCAAAGGAAATATCCTCCGATAACAAAGAGAAAGAAGCTTTCAGAGAAACTTCGTTGTGTTCTGTGAAATCATCTCACAGAGTTAGAGCTTTCCCCTCAAGGAGCCTTTCTCTAAGACAGTTCTTGTGGAATTGGCAAAGTGATACTTGGAAGCCCATAGAGGGCTATGGTTAAAAAGGAAATATCCTCAGATGAAATCTGGAAAGAAGCTTTTTGAGAAACTGCTTAGTGTTCTGTTAGTTCATCTCAGAGAGTTATATCTGTATTTCATGGATGTCTTTGCTAGCCTTATTTCTGTGGAATCTGAGAACAGATATTTCGGATCCCTTTGAAGACTATAGGGCCACAGGAAATATCCTCCGATAACAAAGAGAAAGAAGCTTTCTGAGAAACTTCGTTGTGATCTGTGAAATCATCTCACAGAGTTACACCCTCCCCCTCAAGGAGCCTTTCGCTAAGACAGTTCTTGTGGAATTGGCAAAGTGATATTTGGAAGCCCATTGAGGGCTATGGTGAAATAGGAAATATCCTCAGATGAAATCTGGAAAGCTTTCTGAGAAACTGCTTAGTGTTCTGTTAATTCAACTCACAGAGTTACATCTGTATTTCGTGCATGTCTTTGCTAGCCTTATTTCTGTGGAATCTGAGAACAGATATTTCGGATCCCTATGAAGACTATAGGGCCAAAGGAAATATCCTCCGATAAAAAAGAGAAAGATGCTTTCTGAGAAACTTCGTTGTGTTCTGTGAAATCATCTCACAGAGTTACAGCTTTCCCCTCAAGGAGCCTTTCGCTAAGACAGTTCTTGTGGAATTGGCAAAGAGATATCTGGAAGCCAATAGAAGGCTATGGTGAAAAAGGAAATATCCTCAGATGAAATCTGGAAAGAAGCTTTCTGAGAAACTGCGTAGTGTTCTGTTAATTCACCTCACACAGTTACATCTGTATTTCGTGGATCTCTTTGCTAGCCTTATTTCTGTAGAATCTGAGAACAGATATTTCGGATCCCTTTGAAGACTATAGGGCCAAAGGAAATATCCTCCGATAACAAAGAGAAAGAAGCTTTCTGAGAAACTTCTTTGTGTTCTGTAAAATCATCTCACAGAGATACAGCTTTCCCCTCAAGGAGCCTTTCGCTAAGACAGTTCATGTGGAATTGGCAAAGTGATATTTGGAAGCCCATAGAGGGCTATGGTGAAAAAGGAAATATCCTCAGATGAAATCTGGAAAGAAGCTTTCTGAGAAACTGCTTAGTGTTCTGTTAATTCATCTCACAGAGTTACATCTGTATTTCGTGGATCTCTTTGCTAGCCTTATTTCTGTGGAATCTGAGAACAGATATTTCGGATCCCTTTGAAGACTATAGGGCCAAAGGCAATATCCTCCGATAACAAAGAGAAAGAAGCTTTCTGAGAAACTTCTTTGTGTTCTGTGAAATCATCTCACAGAGTTACAGCTTTCCCTTCAAGGAGCATTTCGATAAGACAGTTCTTGCGGAATTGTCAAAGTGATATTTGGAAGCCCATAGAGGGCTATGGTTAAAAAGGGAATATCCTCAGATGAAATGTGGAAAGAAGCTTTCTGAGAAACTGCTTAGTGTTCTTTTAATTCATCTCACAGAGTTACATATGTATTTCGTGGATCTCCTTGCTAGCCTTATTTCTGTGGAATCTGAGAACAGATATTTCAGATCCCTTTGAAGACTATAGGGCCAAAGGAAATATCCTCCGATAACAAAGAGAAAGAAGCTTTCTGAGAAACTTCGTTGTGTTCTGTGAAATCATCTCACAGAGTTACAGCTTTCCCCTCAAGGAGCCTTTCGCTAAGACAGTTCTTGTGGAATTGTCAAAGTGATATTTGGAAGCCCATAGAGGGCTATGGTGAAAAAGGAAATATCCTCAGATGAAATCTGGAAAGAAGCTTTCTGAGAAACTGCTTAGTGTTCTGTTAATTCACCTCACAGAGTTACTTCTGTATTTCGTGGATCTCTTTGCTAGCATTATTTCAGTGGAATTTGAGAACAGATATTTCGGATCCCGTTGAAGACTATAGGGCCAAAGGAAATATCCTCCGAAAACAAAGAGAAAGAAGCTTTCTGAGAAACTTCGTTGTGTTCTGTGAAATCATCTCCCAGAGTTGCAGCTTTCCCCTCAAGGAGCCTTTCGCTAAGACAGTTCTTGTGGAATTGGCAAAGTGATACTTGGAAACCCTTAGAGGGCTATGGTGAAAAAGGAAATATCCTCAGATGAAATCTGGAAAGAAGCTTTCTGAGAAACTGCTTAGTGTTCTGTTAATTCATCTCACAGAGTTACATCTATATTTCATGGATGTCTTTGCTAGCCTTATTTCTGTGGAATCTGCGAACAGATATTTCGGATCCCTTTGAAGACTATAGGGCCACAGGAAATATCCTCAGATAACAAAGAGAAAGAAGCTTTCTGAGAAACTTCGTTGTGTTCTGTGAAATCATCTCACAGAGTTACAGCTTTCCCCTCAAGGAGCCTTTCGCTAAGACAGTTCTTGTGGAATTGGCAAAGTGATATTTGGAAGCCCATAGAGGGCTAAGGTGAAAAAGGAACTATCCTCAGAGGAAATCTGGAAAGAAGCTTTCTGAGAAACTGCTTAGTGTTCTGTTAATTCATCTCACAGAGTTACATCTGTATTTCGTGGATCTCTTTGCTAGCCTTATTTCTGTGGAATCTGAGAACAGATATTTCGGATCCCTTTGAAGACTATAGAGCCAAAGGAAATATCCTCCGATAACAAAGAGAAAGAAGCTTTCTGAGAAACTTCTTTGTGTTCTGTGAAATCATCTCACAGAGTTGCAGCTTTCCGCTCAAGGAGCCTTTCGCTAAGACAGTTCTTGTGGAATTGGCAAAGTGATATTTGCAAGCCCATAGAGGGCTATGGTGAAAAAGGAAATATCCTCAGATGAAATCTGGACAGAAGCTTTCTGAGAAACTGCTTAGTGTTCTGTTAATTCATCTCACAGAGTTACATCTGTATTTCGTGGATCTCTTTGCTAGCCTTATTTCTGTGGAATCTGAGAACAGATATTTCGGATTCCTTTGAAGACTATAGGGCCAAAGGAAATATCCTCCGATTACAAAGAGAAAGAAGCTTTCTGAGAAACTTCGTTGTGTTCTGTGAAATCATCTCACAGAGTTACAGCTTTCCCCTCAAGGAGCCGTTCGCTAAGACAGTTCTTGTGGAATTGTCAAAGAGATATCTGGAAGCCCTTAGAGGGCTATGGTGAAAAAGGAAATATCCTCATATGAAATCTGGAAAGAAGCTTTCTGAGAAACTGCTTAGTGTTCTGTTAATTCATCTCACAGAGTTACATCTGTATTTCGTGGATCTCTTTGCTGGCCTTATTTCTGTGGAATCTGAGAACAGATATTTCGGATCCCTTTGAAGACTATAGGGCCAAAGGAAATATCCTCCGATAACAAAGAGAAAGAAACTTTCTGAGAAACTTCTTTGTGTTCTGTGAAATCATCTCACAGAGTTACAGCTTTCCCCTCAAGGAGGCTTTCGCTAAGACAGTTCTTGTGGAATTGGCAAAGTGATACTTGGAAGCCCATAGAGGGCTATGGTGAAAAAGGAAATATCTTCAGATGAAATCTGGAAAGAAGTTTTCTGAGAAACTGCGCAGTGTTCTGTTAATTCATCTCACAGAGTTACATCTGTATTTCATGGATGTCTTTGCTAGCCTTATTTCTGTGGAATCTGAGAACATATATTTCGGATCCCTTTGAAGACGAGAGGGCCAAAGGAAATATCCTCCGAAAACAAAGAGAAAGAAGCTTTCTGAGAAACTTCGTTGTGTTCTGTGAAATCATCTCACAGAGTTACAGCTTTCCCCTCACGGAGCCTTTCGCTAAGACAGTTCTTGTGGAATTGACAAAGTGATATTTGGAAGCCCATAGAGGGCTATGGAGACAAAGGAAATATCCTCAGATGAAATCTGGGAAGAAGCTTTCTGAGAAACTGCTTAGTGTTCTGTTAATTCATCTCACAGAGTTATATCTGTATTTCGTGGATCTCTTTGCTAGCCTTATTTCTGTGGAATCTGAGAACCGATATTTCGGATCCCTTTGAAGACTATAGGGCCAAAGGAAATATCCTCCGATAACAAAGAGAAAGAAGCTTTCTGAGAAACGTCGTTGTGTTCTTTTAAATCATCTCACAGAGTTGCAGCTTTCCTCTCAAGGAGCCTTTCGCTAAGACAGTTCTTGTGGAATTGGCAAAGTGATATTTTGAAGCCCATAGAGGTCTATGGTGAAAAAGGAAATATCCTCAGATGAAATCTGGAAAGAAGCTTTCTGAGAAACTGCTTAGTGTTCTGTTAATTCATCTCACAGAGTTACATCTGTATTTCGTGAATCTCTTTGCTAGCCTTATTTCTGTGGAATCTGAGAACAGATATTTCGGATCCCTTTGAAGACTATAGGGCCACAGGAAATATCCTCCGATAACAAAGAGAAAGAAGCTTTCTGAGAAACTTCGTTGTGTTCTGTGAAATGACCTCACAGAGTTACAGCTTTCCCCTCAAGGAGCCTTTCGCTAAGACAGTTCTTGTGGAATTGGCAAAGTGATATTTGGAAGCCCATAGAGGGCTACGGTGAAAAAGTAAATATCCTCACATGAAAACTGGAAAGAAGCTTTCTGAGAAACTGCTTAGTGTTCTGTTAATTCATCTCACAGAGTTACATCTGTATTTCGTGGATCTCCTTGCTAGCCTTATTTCTGTGGAGTCTGAGAACAGATATTTCGGATCCCTTTGAAGACTATAGGGCCAAAGGAAATATCCTCCGATAACAAAGAGAAAGAAGCTTTCTCAGAAAATTCGTTGTGTTCTGTGAAATCATCTCACAGAGTTACAGCTTTCCCCTCAAGGAGCCTTTCGCTAAGACAGTTCTTGTGGAATTGGCAAAGTGATACTTTGAAGCCCATAGAGGGCTATGGTGAAAAAGGAAATATCCTCAGATGAAATCTGGAAAGAAGCTTTCTGAGAAACTGCGTAGTGTTCTGTTAATTCATCTCACAGAGTTACATCTGTATTTCATGGATGTCTTTGCTAGCCTTATTTCTGTGGAATCTGAGAACAGATATTTCGGATCCCTTTGAAGACTATAGGGCCAAAGGAAATATCCTCCGATAACAAAGAGAAAGAAGCTTTCTGAGAAACTTCGTTGTGTTCTGTGAAATCATCTCACAGAGTTAGAGCTTTCCCCTCAAGGAGCCTTTCTCTAAGACAATTCTTGTGGAATTGGCAAAGTGATACTTGGAAGCCCATAGAGGGCTATGGTGAAAAAGGAAATATCCTCAGATGAAATCTGGAAAGAAGCTTTCTGAGAAACTGCTTAGTGTTCTGTTAGTTCATCTCAGAGAGTTATATCTGTATTTCATGTATGTCTTTGCTAGCCTTATTTCTGTGGAATCTGAGAACAGATATTTCGGATCCCTTTGAAGACTATAGGGCCACAGGAAATATCCTCCGATAACAAAGAGAAAGAAGCTTTCTGAGAAACTTCGTTGTGATCTGTGAAATCATCTCACAGAGTTACACCCTCCCCCTCAAGGAGCCTTTCGCTAAGACAGTTCTTGTGGAATTGGCAAAGTGATATTTGGAAGCCCATTGAGGGCTATGGTGAAATAGGAAATATTCTCAGATGAAATCTGGAAAGCTTTCTGAGAAACTGCTTAGTGTTCTCTTAATTCAACTCACAGAGTTACATCTGTATTTCGTGCATGTCTTTGCTAGCCTTATTTCTGTGGAATCTGAGAACAGATATTTCGGATCCCTATGAAGACTATAGGGCCAAAGGAAATATCCTCCGATGAAAAAGAGAAAGAAGCTTTCTGAGAAACTTCGTTGTGTTCTGTGAAATCATCTCACAGAGTTACAGCTTTCCCCTCAAGGAGCCTTTCGCTAAGACAGTTCTTGTGGAATTGGCAAAGTGATATCTGGAAGCCCATAGAAGGCTATGGTGAAAAAGGAAATATCTTCAGATGAAATCTGGAAAGAAGCTTTCTGAGAAACTGCTTAGTGTTCTGTTAATTCACCTCACAGAGTTACATCTGTATTTCGTGGATCTCTTTGCTAGCCTTATTTCTGTAGAATCTGAGAACAGATATTTCGGATCCCTTTGAAGACTATAGGGCCAAAGGAAATATCCTCCGATAACAAAGAGAAAGAAGCTTTCTGAGAAACTTCTTTGTGTCTGTGAAATCATCTCACAGAGTTGCAGCTTTCTCCTCAAGGAGCCTTTCGCTAAGACAGTTCTTGTGGAATTGGCAAAGTGATATTTGGAAGCCCATAGAGGGCTATGGTGAAAAAGGAAATATCCTCAGATGAAATCTGGAAAGAAGCTTTCTGAGAAATTGCTTAGTGTTCTGTTAATTCATCTCACAGAGTTATATCTGTATTTCAGGGATGTCTTTGCTAGCCTTATTTCTGTGGAACCTGAGAAAAGATATTTCGGATCCCTGTGAAGACTATAGGGCCACAGGAAATATCCTCCGATAACAAAGAGAAAGAAGCTTTCTGAGAAACTTCGTTGTGTTCTGTGAAATCATCTCACAGAGTTACAGCTTTCCCATCAAGGAGCCTTTCGCTAAGTCAGTTCTTGTGGAATTCTCAAAGTGATATTTGCAAGCCCATAGAGGGCTATGGTGAAAAAGGAAATATCCTCAGATGAAATCTGGAAAGAAGCTTTCTGAGAAACTGCTTAGTGTTCTGTTTATTCACCTCACAGAGTTACATCTGTATTTCGTGGATCACTTTGCTAGCCTTATTTCTGTAGAATCTGAGAACAGATATTTCGGATCCCTTTGAAGACTAAGGGCCAAAGGAAATATCCTCCGATAACAAAGAGAAAGAAGCTTTCTGAGAAACTTCGTTGTGTTCTTTTAAATCATCTCACAGAGTTGCAGCTTTCCTCTCAAGGAGCCTTTCGCTAAGACAGTTCTTGTGGAATTGGCAAAGTGATATTTTGAAGCCCATAGAGGTCTATGGTGAAAAAGGAAATATCCTCAGATGAAATCTGGAAAGAAGCTTTCTGAGAAACTGCTTAGTGTTCTGTTAATTCATCTCACAGAGTTACATCTGTATTTCGTGGATCTCTTTGCTAGCCTTATTTCTGTGGAATCTGAGAACAGATATTTCGGATCCCTTTGAAGATTATAGGGCCACAGGAAATATCCTCCGATAACAAAGAGAAAGAAGCTTTCTGAGAAACTTCGTTGTGTTCTGTGAAATGACCTCACAGAGTTACAGCTTTCCCCTCAAGGAGCCTTTCGCTAAGACAGTTCTTGTGGAATTGGCAAAGTGATATTTGGAAGCCCATAGAGGGCTACGGTGAAAAAGTAAATATCCTCACATGAAAACTGGAAAGAAGCTTTCTGAGAAACTGCTTAGTGTTCTGTTAATTCATCTCACAGAGTTACATCTGAATTTCATGGATGTCTTTGCTAGCCTCATTTCTGTGGAATCTGAGAACAGATATTTCGGATCCCTTTGAAGACTATAGGGCCAAAGGAAATATCCTCCGATAACAAAGAGAAAGAAGCTTTCTGAGAAACTTCGTTGTGTTCTGTGAAATCATCTCACAGAGTTAGAGTTTTCCCCTCAAGGAGCCTTTCGCTAAGACAGTTCTTGTGGAATTGGCAAAGTGATACTTGGAAGCCCATAGAGGGCTATGGTGAAAAAGGAAATATCCTCAGATGAAATCTGGAAAGAAGCTTTCTGAGAAACTGCTTAGTGTTCTGTTAATTCATCTCAGAGAGTTATATCTGTATTTCATGGATGTCTTTGCTAGCCTTATTTCTGTGGAATCTGAGAACAGATATTTCGGATCCCTTTGAAGACTATAGGGCCACAGGAAATATCCTCCGATAACAAAGAGAAAGAAGCTTTCTGAGAAACTTCGTTGTGATCTGTGAAATCATCTCACAGAGTTACAGCCTCCCCCTCAAGGAGCCTTTCGCTAAGACAGTTCTTGTGGAATTGGCAAAGTGATATTTGGAAGCCCTTTGAGGGCTATGGTGAAATAGGAAATATCCTCAGATGAAATCTGGAAAGCTTTCTGAGAAACTGCTTAGTGTTCTGTTAATTCAACTCACAGAGTTACATCTGTATTTCGTGCATGTCTTTGCTAGCCTTATTTCTGTGGAATCTGAGAACAGATATTTCGGATCCCTATGAAGACTACAGGGCCAAAGGAAATATCCTCCGATAACAAAGAGAAAGAATCTTTCTGAGAAACTTCGTTGTGTTCTGTGAAATCATCTCACAGAGTTACAGCTTTCCCCTCAAGGAGCCTTTCGCTAAGACAGTTCTTGTGGAATTGGCAAAGTGATATCTGGAAGCCCAAAGAGGACTATGATGAAAAAGGAAATATCCTCAGATGAAATCTTGAAAGAAGCTTTCTGAGAAACTGCTTAGTGTTCTGTTAATTCACCTCACAGAGTTACATCTGTATTTCGTGGATCTCTTTGCTAGCCTTATTTCTGTAGAATCTGAGAACAGATATTTCGGATCCCTTTGAAGACTATAGAGCCAAAGGAAATATCCTCCGATAACAAAGAGAAAGAAGCTTTCTGAGAAACTTCTTTGTGTTCTGTAAAATCATCTCACAGAGATACAGCTTTCCCCTCAAGGAGCCTTTCGTTAAGACAGTTCATGTGGAATTGGCAAAGTGATATTTGGAAGCCCATAGAGGGCTATGGTGAAAAAGGAAATATCCTCAGATGAAATATGGAAAGAAGCTTTCTGAGAAACTGCTTAGTGTTCTGTTAATTCATCTCACAGAGATACATCTGTATTTCGTGGATCTCTTTGCTAGCCTTATTTCTGTGGAATCTGAGAACAGATATTTCGGATCCCTTTGAAGACTATAGGGCCAAAGGAATTATCCTCCGATAACAAAGAGAAAGAAGCTTTCTGAGAAACTTCGTTGTGTTCTGTGAAATCATCTCACAGAGTTACATCTTTCCCCTCAAGGAGCCTTTCGCTAAGACAGTTCTTGTGGAATTGGCAAAGTGATATCTGGAAGCCCATAGAGGGCTATGGTGAAAAAGGAAATATCCTCAAATGAAATCTGGAAAGAAGCTTTCTGAGAAACTGCTTAGTGTTCTGTTAATTCATCTCAGAGAGTTACATCTGTATTTCGTGGATCTCTTTGCTAGCCTTATTTCTGTGGAATCTGAGAACAGATATTTCGGATCCCTTTGAAGACTATAGGGCCAAAGGAAATATCCTCCGATAACAAAGAGAAAGAAACTTTCTGAGAAACTTCGTTGTGTTCTGTGAAATCATTTCAGAGACTTACAGCTTTCCCCTCAAGGAGCCTTTCGCTAAGACAGTTCTTCTCGAATTGGCAAAGTGATACTTGGAAGCCCTTAGAGGGCTATGGTGAAAAATGAAATATCCTCAGTTGAAATCTGGAAAGAAGCTTTCTGAGAAACTGCTTAGTGTTCTTTTAATTCACCTCACAGAGTTACATCTGTATTTCGTGGATCTCCTTGCTAGCCTTATTTCTGTGGAATCTGAGAACAGATATTTCGGATACCTTTGAAGACTATAGGGCCAAAGGAAATATCCTCCGATAACAAAGAGAAAGAAGCTTTCTCAGAAACTTCGTTGTGTTCTGTGAAATCATCTCACAGAGTTACAGCTTTCCCCTCAAGGAGCCTTTCGCTAAGACAGTTCTTGTGGAATTGGCAAAGTGATACTTGGAAGCCCATAGAGGGCTATGGTGAAAAAGGAAATATCGTCAGATGAAATCTGGAAAGAAGCTTTCTGAGAAACTGCGTAGTGTTCTGTTAATTCATCTCACAGTGTTACATCTGTATTTCATGGATGTCTTTGCTAGCCTTATTTCTGTGGAATCTGAGAACAGATATTTCGGATCCCTTTGAAGACTATAGGGCCAAAGGAAATATCCTCCGATAACAAAGAGAAAGAAGCTTTCTGAGAAACTTCGTTGTGTTCTGTGAAATCATCTCACAGAGTTAGAGCTTTCCCCTCAAGGAGCCTTTCTCTAAGACAGTTCTTGTGGAATTGGCAAAGTGATACTTGGAAGCCCATAGAGGGCTATGGTTAAAAAGGAAATATCCTCAGATGAAATCTGGAAAGAAGCTTTTTGAGAACCTGCTTAGTGTTCTGTTAGTTCATCTCAGAGAGTTATATCTGTATTTCATGGATGTCTTTGCTAGCCTTATTTCTGTGGAATCTGAGAACAGATATTTCGGATCCCTTTGAAGACTATAGGGCCACAGGAAATATCCTCCGATAACAAAGAGAAAGAAGCTTTCTGAGAAACTTCGTTGTGATCTGTGAAATCATCTCACAGAGTTACACCCTCCCCCTCAAGGAGCCTTTCGCTAAGACAGTTCTTGTGGAATTGGCAAAGTGATATTTGGAAGCCCATTGAGGGCTATGGTGAAATAGGAAATATCCTCAGATGAAATCTGGAAAGCTTTCTGAGAAACTGCTTAGTGTTCTGTTAATTCAACTCACAGAGTTACATCTGTATTTCGTGCATGTCTTTGCTAGCCTTATTTCTGTGGAATCTGAGAACAGATATTTCGGATCCCTATGAAGACTATAGGGCCAAAGGAAATATCCTCCGATAAAAAAGAGAAAGAAGCTTTCTGAGAAACTTCGTTGTGTTCTGTGAAATCATCTCACAGAGTTACAGCTTTCCCCTCAAGGAGCCTTTCGCTAAGAGAGTTCTTGTGGAATTGGCAAAGAGATATCTGGAAGCCAATAGAAGGCTATGGTGAAAAAGGAAATATCCTCAGATGAAATCTGGAAAGAAGCTTTCTGAGAAACTGCGTAGTGTTCTGTTAATTCACCTCACACAGTTACATCGGTATTTCGTGGATCTCTTTGCTAGCCTTATTTCTGTAGAATCTGAGAACAGATATTTCGGATCCCTTTGAAGACTATAGGGCCAAAGGAAATATCCTCCGATAACAAAGAGAAAGAAGCTTTCTGAGAAACTTCTTTGTGTTCTGTAAAATCATCTCACAGAGATACAGCTTTCCCCTCAAGGAGCCTTTCGCTAAGACAGTTCATGTGGAATTGGCAAAGTGATATTTGGAAGCCCATAGAGGGCTATGGTGAAAAAGGAAATATCCTCAGATGAAATCTGGAAAGAAGCTTTCTGAGAAACTGCTTAGTGTTCTGTTAATTCATCTCACAGAGTTACATCTGTATTTCGTGGATCTCTTTGCTAGCCTTATTTCTGTGGAATCTGAGAACAGATATTTCGGATCCCTTTGAAGACTATAGGGCCAAAGGCAATATCCTCCGATAACAAAGAGAAAGAAGCTTTCTGAGAAACTTCTTTGTGTTCTGTGAAATCATCTCACAGAGTTACAGCTTTCCCTTCAAGGAGCATTTCGATAAGACAGTTCTTGCGGAATTGTCAATGTGATATTTGGAAGCCCATAGAGGGCTATGGTTAAAAAGGGAATATCCTCAGATGAAATGTGGAAAGAAGCTTTCTGAGAAACTGCTTAGTGTTCTTTTAATTCATCTCACAGAGTTACATCTGTATTTCGTGGATCTCCTTGCTAGCCTTATTTCTGTGGAATCTGAGAACAGATATTTCAGATCCCTTTGAAGACTATAGGGCCAAAGGAAATATCCTCCGATAACAAAGAGAAAGAAGCTTTCTGAGAAACTTCGTTGTGTTCTGTGAAATCATCTCACAGAGTTACAGCTTTCCCCTCAAGGAGCCTTTCGCTAAGACAGTTCTTGTGGAATTGGCAAAGTGATATTTGGAAGCCCATAGAGGGCTAAGGTGAAAAAGGAAATATCCTCAGATGAAATCTGGAAAGAAGCTTTCTGAGAAACTGCTTAGTGTTCTGTTAATTCACCTCACAGAGTTACTTCTGTATTTCGTGGATCTCTTTGCTAGCATTATTTCAGTGGAATTTGAGAACAGATATTTCGGATCCCGTTGAAGACTATAGGGCCAAAGGAAATATCCTCCGAAAACAAAGAGAAAGAAGCTTTCTGAGAAACTTCGTTGTGTTCTGTGAAATCATCTCCCAGAGTTGCAGCTTTCCCCTCAAGGAGCCTTTCGCTAAGACAGTTCTTGTGGAATTGGCAAAGTGATACTTGGAAACCCTTAGAGAGCTATGGTGAAAAAGGAAATATCCTCAGATGAAATCTGGAAAGAAGCTTTCTGAGAAACTGCTTAGTGTTCTGTTAATTCATCTCACAGAGTTACATATATATTTCATGGATGTCTTTGCTAGCCTTATTTCTGTGGAATCTGAGAACAGATATTTCGGATCCCTTTGAAGACTATAGGGCCACAGGAAATATCCTCAGATAACAAAGAGAAAGAAGCTTTCGGAGAAACTTCGTTGTGTTCTGTGAAATCATCTCACAGAGTTACAGCTTTCCCCTCAAGGAGCCTTTCGCTAAGACAGTTCTTGTGGAATTGGCAAAGTGATATTTGGAAGCCCATAGAGGTCTATGGTGAAAAAGGAAATATCCTCAGATGAAATCTGGAAAGAAGCTTTCTGAGAAACTGCTTAGTGTTCTGTTAATTCATCTCACAGAGTTACATCTGTATTTCGTGGATCTCTTTGCTAGCCTTATTTCTGTGGAATCTGAGAACAGATATTTCGGATCCCTTTGAAGACTATAGGGCCAAAGGAAATATCCTCCGAAAACAAAGAGATAGAAGCTTTCTGAGAAACTTCGTTGTGTTCTGTGAAATCATCTCACAGAGTTACAGCTTTCCCCTCAAGGAGCCTTTGGCTAAGACAGTTCTTGTGGAATTGGCAAAGTGATATCTGGAAGCCCATCGAGGGCTACGGTGAAAAAGGAAATATCCTCAGATGAAATCTGGAAAGAAGCTTTCTGAGAAACTGCATAGTGTTCTGTTAATTCATCTCACAGAGTTACATATATATTTCATGGATGTCTTTGCTAGCCTTATTTCTGTGGAATCTGAGAGCAGATATTTCGGATCCCTTTGAAGACTATAGGGCCAAAGGAAATATCCTCCGAAAACAAAGAGAAAGAAGCTTTCTGAGAAACTTCGTTGTGTTCTGTGAAATCATCTCACAGAGTTACAGCTTTCCCCTCAAGGAGCCTTTCGCTAAGACAGTTCTTGTGGAATTGGCAAAGTGATATTTGGAAGCCCATAGAGGGCTACGGTGAAAAAGTAAATATCCTCACATGAAAACTGGAAAGAAGCTTTCTGAGAAACTGCTTAGTGTTCTGTTAATTCATCTCACAGAGTTACATCTGAATTTCATGGATGTCTTTGCTAGCCTCATTTCTGTGGAATCTGAGAACAGATATTTCGGATCCCTTTGAAGACTATAGGGCCAAAGGAAATATCCTCCGATAACAAAGAGAAAGAAGCTTTCTGAGAAACTTCGTTGTGTTCTGTGAAATCATCTCACAGAGTTAGAGTTTTCCCCTCAAGGAGCCTTTCGCTAAGACAGTTCTTGTGGAATTGGCAAAGTGATACTTGGAAGCCCATAGAGGGCTATGGTGAAAAAGGAAATATCCTCAGATGAAATCTGGAAAGAAGCTTTCTGAGAAACTGCTTAGTGTTCTGTTAATTCATCTCAGAGAGTTATATCTGTATTTCATGGATGTCTTTGCTAGCCTTATTTCTGTGGAATCTGAGAACAGATATTTCGGATCCCTTTGAAGACTATAGGGCCACAGGAAATATCCTCCGATAACAAAGAGAAAGAAGCTTTCTGAGAAACTTCGTTGTGATCTGTGAAATCATCTCACAGAGTTACAGCCTCCCCCTCAAGGAGCCTTTCGCTAAGACAGTTCTTGTGGAATTGGCAAAGTGATATTTGGAAGCCCTTTGAGGGCTATGGTGAAATAGGAAATATCCTCAGATGAAATCTGGAAAGCTTTCTGAGAAACTGCTTAGTGTTCTGTTAATTCAACTCACAGAGTTACATCTGTATTTCGTGCATGTCTTTGCTAGCCTTATTTCTGTGGAATCTGAGAACAGATATTTCGGATCCCTATGAAGACTACAGGGCCAAAGGAAATATCCTCCGATAACAAAGAGAAAGAATCTTTCTGAGAAACTTCGTTGTGTTCTGTGAAATCATCTCACAGAGTTACAGCTTTCCCCTCAAGGAGCCTTTCGCTAAGACAGTTCTTGTGGAATTGGCAAAGTGATATCTGGAAGCCCAAAGAGGACTATGATGAAAAAGGAAATATCCTCAGATGAAATCTTGAAAGAAGCTTTCTGAGAAACTGCTTAGTGTTCTGTTAATTCACCTCACAGAGTTACATCTGTATTTCGTGGATCTCTTTGCTAGCCTTATTTCTGTAGAATCTGAGAACAGATATTTCGGATCCCTTTGAAGACTATAGAGCCAAAGGAAATATCCTCCGATAACAAAGAGAAAGAAGCTTTCTGAGAAACTTCTTTGTGTTCTGTAAAATCATCTCACAGAGATACAGCTTTCCCCTCAAGGAGCCTTTCGTTAAGACAGTTCATGTGGAATTGGCAAAGTGATATTTGGAAGCCCATAGAGGGCTATGGTGAAAAAGGAAATATCCTCAGATGAAATATGGAAAGAAGCTTTCTGAGAAACTGCTTAGTGTTCTGTTAATTCATCTCACAGAGATACATCTGTATTTCGTGGATCTCTTTGCTAGCCTTATTTCTGTGGAATCTGAGAACAGATATTTCGGATCCCTTTGAAGACTATAGGGCCAAAGGAATTATCCTCCGATAACAAAGAGAAAGAAGCTTTCTGAGAAACTTCGTTGTGTTCTGTGAAATCATCTCACAGAGTTACATCTTTCCCCTCAAGGAGCCTTTCGCTAAGACAGTTCTTGTGGAATTGGCAAAGTGATATCTGGAAGCCCATAGAGGGCTATGGTGAAAAAGGAAATATCCTCAAATGAAATCTGGAAAGAAGCTTTCTGAGAAACTGCTTAGTGTTCTGTTAATTCATCTCAGAGAGTTACATCTGTATTTCGTGGATCTCTTTGCTAGCCTTATTTCTGTGGAATCTGAGAACAGATATTTCGGATCCCTTTGAAGACTATAGGGCCAAAGGAAATATCCTCCGATAACAAAGAGAAAGAAACTTTCTGAGAAACTTCGTTGTGTTCTGTGAAATCATTTCAGAGACTTACAGCTTTCCCCTCAAGGAGCCTTTCGCTAAGACAGTTCTTCTCGAATTGGCAAAGTGATACTTGGAAGCCCTTAGAGGGCTATGGTGAAAAATGAAATATCCTCAGTTGAAATCTGGAAAGAAGCTTTCTGAGAAACTGCTTAGTGTTCTTTTAATTCACCTCACAGAGTTACATCTGTATTTCGTGGATCTCCTTGCTAGCCTTATTTCTGTGGAATCTGAGAACAGATATTTCGGATACCTTTGAAGACTATAGGGCCAAAGGAAATATCCTCCGATAACAAAGAGAAAGAAGCTTTCTCAGAAACTTCGTTGTGTTCTGTGAAATCATCTCACAGAGTTACAGCTTTCCCCTCAAGGAGCCTTTCGCTAAGACAGTTCTTGTGGAATTGGCAAAGTGATACTTGGAAGCCCATAGAGGGCTATGGTGAAAAAGGAAATATCGTCAGATGAAATCTGGAAAGAAGCTTTCTGAGAAACTGCGTAGTGTTCTGTTAATTCATCTCACAGTGTTACATCTGTATTTCATGGATGTCTTTGCTAGCCTTATTTCTGTGGAATCTGAGAACAGATATTTCGGATCCCTTTGAAGACTATAGGGCCAAAGGAAATATCCTCCGATAACAAAGAGAAAGAAGCTTTCTGAGAAACTTCGTTGTGTTCTGTGAAATCATCTCACAGAGTTAGAGCTTTCCCCTCAAGGAGCCTTTCTCTAAGACAGTTCTTGTGGAATTGGCAAAGTGATACTTGGAAGCCCATAGAGGGCTATGGTTAAAAAGGAAATATCCTCAGATGAAATCTGGAAAGAAGCTTTTTGAGAACCTGCTTAGTGTTCTGTTAGTTCATCTCAGAGAGTTATATCTGTATTTCATGGATGTCTTTGCTAGCCTTATTTCTGTGGAATCTGAGAACAGATATTTCGGATCCCTTTGAAGACTATAGGGCCACAGGAAATATCCTCCGATAACAAAGAGAAAGAAGCTTTCTGAGAAACTTCGTTGTGATCTGTGAAATCATCTCACAGAGTTACACCCTCCCCCTCAAGGAGCCTTTCGCTAAGACAGTTCTTGTGGAATTGGCAAAGTGATATTTGGAAGCCCATTGAGGGCTATGGTGAAATAGGAAATATCCTCAGATGAAATCTGGAAAGCTTTCTGAGAAACTGCTTAGTGTTCTGTTAATTCAACTCACAGAGTTACATCTGTATTTCGTGCATGTCTTTGCTAGCCTTATTTCTGTGGAATCTGAGAACAGATATTTCGGATCCCTATGAAGACTATAGGGCCAAAGGAAATATCCTCCGATAAAAAAGAGAAAGAAGCTTTCTGAGAAACTTCGTTGTGTTCTGTGAAATCATCTCACAGAGTTACAGCTTTCCCCTCAAGGAGCCTTTCGCTAAGAGAGTTCTTGTGGAATTGGCAAAGAGATATCTGGAAGCCAATAGAAGGCTATGGTGAAAAAGGAAATATCCTCAGATGAAATCTGGAAAGAAGCTTTCTGAGAAACTGCGTAGTGTTCTGTTAATTCACCTCACACAGTTACATCGGTATTTCGTGGATCTCTTTGCTAGCCTTATTTCTGTAGAATCTGAGAACAGATATTTCGGATCCCTTTGAAGACTATAGGGCCAAAGGAAATATCCTCCGATAACAAAGAGAAAGAAGCTTTCTGAGAAACTTCTTTGTGTTCTGTAAAATCATCTCACAGAGATACAGCTTTCCCCTCAAGGAGCCTTTCGCTAAGACAGTTCATGTGGAATTGGCAAAGTGATATTTGGAAGCCCATAGAGGGCTATGGTGAAAAAGGAAATATCCTCAGATGAAATCTGGAAAGAAGCTTTCTGAGAAACTGCTTAGTGTTCTGTTAATTCATCTCACAGAGTTACATCTGTATTTCGTGGATCTCTTTGCTAGCCTTATTTCTGTGGAATCTGAGAACAGATATTTCGGATCCCTTTGAAGACTATAGGGCCAAAGGCAATATCCTCCGATAACAAAGAGAAAGAAGCTTTCTGAGAAACTTCTTTGTGTTCTGTGAAATCATCTCACAGAGTTACAGCTTTCCCTTCAAGGAGCATTTCGATAAGACAGTTCTTGCGGAATTGTCAATGTGATATTTGGAAGCCCATAGAGGGCTATGGTTAAAAAGGGAATATCCTCAGATGAAATGTGGAAAGAAGCTTTCTGAGAAACTGCTTAGTGTTCTTTTAATTCATCTCACAGAGTTACATCTGTATTTCGTGGATCTCCTTGCTAGCCTTATTTCTGTGGAATCTGAGAACAGATATTTCAGATCCCTTTGAAGACTATAGGGCCAAAGGAAATATCCTCCGATAACAAAGAGAAAGAAGCTTTCTGAGAAACTTCGTTGTGTTCTGTGAAATCATCTCACAGAGTTACAGCTTTCCCCTCAAGGAGCCTTTCGCTAAGACAGTTCTTGTGGAATTGGCAAAGTGATATTTGGAAGCCCATAGAGGGCTAAGGTGAAAAAGGAAATATCCTCAGATGAAATCTGGAAAGAAGCTTTCTGAGAAACTGCTTAGTGTTCTGTTAATTCACCTCACAGAGTTACTTCTGTATTTCGTGGATCTCTTTGCTAGCATTATTTCAGTGGAATTTGAGAACAGATATTTCGGATCCCGTTGAAGACTATAGGGCCAAAGGAAATATCCTCCGAAAACAAAGAGAAAGAAGCTTTCTGAGAAACTTCGTTGTGTTCTGTGAAATCATCTCCCAGAGTTGCAGCTTTCCCCTCAAGGAGCCTTTCGCTAAGACAGTTCTTGTGGAATTGGCAAAGTGATACTTGGAAACCCTTAGAGAGCTATGGTGAAAAAGGAAATATCCTCAGATGAAATCTGGAAAGAAGCTTTCTGAGAAACTGCTTAGTGTTCTGTTAATTCATCTCACAGAGTTACATATATATTTCATGGATGTCTTTGCTAGCCTTATTTCTGTGGAATCTGAGAACAGATATTTCGGATCCCTTTGAAGACTATAGGGCCACAGGAAATATCCTCAGATAACAAAGAGAAAGAAGCTTTCGGAGAAACTTCGTTGTGTTCTGTGAAATCATCTCACAGAGTTACAGCTTTCCCCTCAAGGAGCCTTTCGCTAAGACAGTTCTTGTGGAATTGGCAAAGTGATATTTGGAAGCCCATAGAGGTCTATGGTGAAAAAGGAAATATCCTCAGATGAAATCTGGAAAGAAGCTTTCTGAGAAACTGCTTAGTGTTCTGTTAATTCATCTCACAGAGTTACATCTGTATTTCGTGGATCTCTTTGCTAGCCTTATTTCTGTGGAATCTGAGAACAGATATTTCGGATCCCTTTGAAGACTATAGGGCCAAAGGAAATATCCTCCGAAAACAAAGAGATAGAAGCTTTCTGAGAAACTTCGTTGTGTTCTGTGAAATCATCTCACAGAGTTACAGCTTTCCCCTCAAGGAGCCTTTGGCTAAGACAGTTCTTGTGGAATTGGCAAAGTGATATCTGGAAGCCCATCGAGGGCTACGGTGAAAAAGGAAATATCCTCAGATGAAATCTGGAAAGAAGCTTTCTGAGAAACTGCATAGTGTTCTGTTAATTCATCTCACAGAGTTACATATATATTTCATGGATGTCTTTGCTAGCCTTATTTCTGTGGAATCTGAGAGCAGATATTTCGGATCCCTTTGAAGACTATAGGGCCAAAGGAAATATCCTCCGAAAACAAAGAGAAAGAAGCTTTCTGAGAAACTTCGTTGTGTTCTGTGAAATCATCTCACAGAGTTACAGCTTTCCCCTCAAGGAGCCTTTCGCTAAGACAGTTCTTGTGGAATTGGCAAAGTGATATTTGGAAGCCCATAGAGGGCTAAGGTGAAAAAGGAACTATCCTCAGAGGAAATCTGGAAAGAAGCTTTTTGAGAAACTGCTTAGTGTTCTGTTAATTCATCTCACAGAGTTACATCTGTATTTCGTGGATCTCTTTGCTAGCCTTATTTCTGTGGAATCTGAGAACAGATATTTCGGATCCCTTTGAAGACTATAGAGCCAAAGGAAATATCCTCCGATAACAAAGAGAAAGAAGCTTTCTGAGAAACTTCTTTGTGTTCTGTGAAATCATCTCACAGAGTTGCAGCTTTCCCCTCAAGGAGCCTTTCGCTAAGACAGTTCTTGTGGAATTGGCAAAGTGATATTTGCAAGCCCATAGAGGGCTATGGTGAAAAAGGAAATATCCTCAGATGAAATCTGGACAGAAGCTTTCTGAGAAACTGCTTAGTGTTCTGTTAATTCATCTCACAGAGTTACATCTGTATTTCGTGGATCTCTTTGCTAGCCTTATTTCTGTGGAATCTGAGAACAGATATTTCGGATTCCTTTGAAGACTATAGGGCCAAAGGAAATATCCTCCGATTACAAAGAGAAAGAAGCTTTCTGAGAAACTTCGTTGTGTTCTGTGAAATCATCTCACAGAGTTACAGCTTTCCCCTCAAGGAGCCGTTCGCTAAGACAGTTCTTGTGGAATTGTCAAAGAGATATCTGGAAGCCCTTAGAGGGCTATGGTGAAAAAGGAAATATCCTCATATGAAATCTGGAAAGAAGCTTTCTGAGAAACTGCTTAGTGTTCTGTTAATTCATCTCACAGAGTTACATCTGTATTTCGTGGATCTCTTTGCTGGCCTTATTTCTGTGGAATCTGAGAACAGATATTTCGGATCCCTTTGAAGACTATAGGGCCAAAGGAAATATCCTCCGATAACAAAGAGAAAGAAGCTTTCTGAGAAACTTCGTTGTGTTCTGTGAAATCATCTCACAGAGTTACAGCTTTCCCCTCAAGGAGGCTTTCGCTAAGACAGTTCTTGTGGAATTGGCAAAGTGATACTTGGAAGCCCATAGAGGGCTATGGTGAAAAAGGAAATATCTTCAGATGAAATCTGGAAAGAAGTTTTCTGAGAAACTGCGTAGTGTTCTGTTAATTCATCTCACAGAGTTACATCTGTATTTCATGGATGTCTTTGCTAGCCTTATTTCTGTGGAATCTGAGAACATATATTTCGGATCCCTTTGAAGACGAGAGGGCCAAAGGAAATATCCTCCGAAAACAAAGAGAAAGAAGCTTTCTGAGAAACTTCGTTGTGTTCTGTGAAATCATCTCACAGAGTTACAGCTTTCCCCTCACGGAGCCTTTCGCTAAGACAGTTCTTGTGGAATTGACAAAGTGATATTTGGAAGCCCATAGAGGGCTATGGAGACAAAGGAAATATCCTCAGATGAAATCTGGGAAGAAGCTTTCTGAGAAACTGCTTAGTGTTCTGTTAATTCATCTCACAGAGTTATATCTGTATTTCGTGGATCTCTTTGCTAGCCTTATTTCTGTGGAATCTGAGAACCGATATTTCGGATCCCTTTGAAGACTATAGGGCCAAAGGAAATATCCTCCGATAACAAAGAGAAATAAGCTTTCTGAGAAACTTCTTTGTGTCTGTGAAATCATCTCACAGAGTTGCAGCTTTCTCCTCAAGGAGCCTTTCGCTAAGACAGTTCTTGTGGAATTGGCAAAGTGATATTTGGAAGCCCATAGAGGGCTATGGTGAAAAAGGAAATATCCTCAGATGAAATCTGGAAAGAAGCTTTCTGAGAAACTGCTTAGTGTTCTGTTAATTCATCTCACAGAGTTATATCTGTATTTCAGGGATGTCTTTGCTAGCCTTATTTCTGTGGAACCTGAGAAAAGATATTTCGGATCCCTGTGAAGACTATAGGGCCACAGGAAATATCCTCCGATAACAAAGAGAAAGAAGCTTTCTGAGAAACTTCGTTGTGTTCTGTGAAATCATCTCACAGAGTTACCGCTTTCCCATCAAGGAGCCTTTCTCTAAGACAGTTCTTGTGGAATTCTCAAAGTGATATTTGGAAGCCCATAGAGGGCTATGGTGAAAAAGGAAATATCCTCAGATGAAATCTGGAAAGAAGCTTTCTGAGAAACTGCTTAGTGTTCTGTTTATTCACCTCACAGAGTTACATCTGTATTTCGTGGATCACTTTGCTAGCCTTATTTCTGTAGAATCTGAGAACAGATATTTCGGATCCCTTTGAAGACTAAGGGCGAAAGGAAATATCCTCCGATAACAAAGAGAAAGAAGCTTTCTGAGAAACGTCGTTGTGTTCTTTTAAATCATCTCACAGAGTTGCAGCTTTCCTCTCAAGGAGCCTTTCGCTAAGACAGTTCTTGTGGAATTGGCAAAGTGATATTTTGAAGCCCATAGAGGTCTATGGTGAAAAAGGAAATATCCTCAGATGAAATCTGGAAAGAAGCTTTCTGAGAAACTGCTTAGTGTTCTGTTAATTCATCTCACAGAGTTACATCTGTATTTCGTGGATCTCTTTGCTAGCCTTATTTCTGTGGAATCTGAGAACAGGTATTTCGGATCCCTTTGAAGACTATAGGGCCACAGGAAATATCCTCCGATAACAAAGAGAAAGAAGCTTTCTGAGAAACTTCGTTGTGTTCTGTGAAATGACCTCACAGAGTTACAGCTTTCCCCTCAAGGAGCCTTTCGCTAAGACAGTTCTTGTGGAATTGGCAAAGTGATATTTGGAAGCCCATAGAGGGCTACGGTGAAAAAGTAAATATCCTCACATGAAAACTGGAAAGAAGCTTTCTGAGAAACTGCTTAGTGTTCTGTTAATTCATCTCACAGAGTTACATCTGTATTTCGTGGATCTCCTTGCTAGCCTTATTTCTGTGGAATCTGAGAACAGATATTTCGGATCCCTTTGAAGACTATAGGGCCAAAGGAAATATCCTCCGATAACAAAGAGAAAGAAGCTTTCTGAGAAACTTCGTTGTGTTCTGTGAAATCATCTCACAGAGTTAGAGCTTTCCCCTCAAGGAGCCTTTCTCTAAGACAGTTCTTGTGGAATTGGCAAAGTGATACTTGGAAGCCCAAAGAGGGCTATGGTTAAAAAGGAAATATCCTCAGATGAAATCTGGAAAGAAGCTTTTTGAGAACCTGCTTAGTGTTCTGTTAGTTCATCTCAGAGAGATATATCTGTATTTCATGGATGTCTTTGCTAGCCTTATTTCTGTGGAATCTGAGAACAGATATTTCGGATCCCTTTGAAGACTATAGGGCCACAGGAAATATCCTCCGATAACAAAGAGAAAGAAGCTTTCTGAGAAACTTCGTTGTGATCTGTGAAATCATCTCACAGAGTTACACCCTCCCCCTCAAGGAGCCTTTCGCTAAGACAGTTCTTGTGGAATTGGCAAAGTGATATTTGGAAGCCCATTGAGGGCTATGGTGAAATAGGAAATATCCTCAGATGAAATCTGGAAAGCTTTCTGAGAAACTGCTTAGTGTTCTGTTAATTCAACTCACAGAGTTACATCTGTATTTCGTGCATGTCTTTGCTAGCCTTATTTCTGTGGAATCTGAGAACAGATATTTCGGATCCCTATGAAGACTATAGGGCCAAAGGAAATATCCTCCGATAAAAAAGAGAAAGAAGCTTTCTGAGAAACTTCGTTGTGTTCTGTGAAATCATCTCACAGAGTTACAGCTTTCCCCTCAAGGAGCCTTTCGCTAAGAGAGTTCTTGTGGAATTGGCAAAGAGATATCTGGAAGCCAATAGAAGGCTATGGTGAAAAAGGAAATATCCTCAGATGAAATCTGGAAAGAAGCTTTCTGAGAAACTGCGTAGTGTTCTGTTAATTCACCTCACACAGTTACATCTGTATTTCGTGGATCTCTTTGCTAGCCTTATTTCTTTTGAATCTGAGAACAGATATTTCGGATCCCTTTGAAGACTATAGGGCCAAAGGAAATATCCTCCGATAACAAAGAGAAAGAAGCTTTCTGAGAAACTTCTTTGTGTTCTGTAAAATCATCTCACAGAGATACAGCTTTCCCCTCAAGGAGCCTTTCGCTAAGACAGTTCATGTGGAATTGGCAAAGTGATATTTGGAAGCCCATAGAGGGCTATGGTGAAAAAGGAAATATCCTCAGATGAAATCTGGAAAGAAGCTTTCTGAGAAACTGCTTAGTGTTCTGTTAATTCATCTCACAGAGTTACATCTGTATTTCGTGGATCTCTTTGCTAGCCTTATTTCTGTGGAATCTGAGAACAGATATTTCGGATCCCTTTGAAGACTATAGGGCCAAAGGCAATATCCTCCGATAACAAAGAGAAAGAAGCTTTCTGAGAAACTTCTTTGTGTTCTGTGAAATCATCTCACAGAGTTACAGCTTTCCCTTCAAGGAGCCTTTCGCTAAGACAGTTCATGTGGAATTGGCAAAGTGATATTTGGAAGCCCATAGAGGTCTACGGTGAAAAAGGAAATATCCTCAGATGAAATCTGGAAAGAAGCTTTCTGAGAAACTGCTTAGTGTTCTGTTAATTCATCTCACAGAGTTACATCTGTATTTCGTGGATCTCTTTGCTAGCCTTATTTCTGTGGAATCTGAGAACAGATATTTCGGATCCCTTTGAAGACTATAGGGCCAAAGGAAATATCCTCCGAAAACAAAGAGATAGAAGCTTTCTGAGAAACTTCGTTGTGTTCTGTGAAATCATCTCACAGAGTTACAGCTTTCCCCTCAAGGAGCCTTTGGCTAAGACAGTTCTTGTGGAATTGGCAAAGTGATATCTGGAAGCCCATCGAGGGCTACGGTGAAAAAGGAAATATCCTCAGATGAAATCTGGAAAGAAGCTTTCTGAGAAACTGCTTAGTGTTCTGTTAATTCATCTCACAGAGTTACATATATATTTCATGGATGTCTTTGCTAGCCTTATTTCTGTGGAATCTGAGAGCAGATATTTCGGATCCCTTTGAAGACTATAGGGCCAAAGGAAATATCCTCCGAAAACAAAGAGAAAGAAGCTTTCTGAGAAACTTCGTTGTGTTCTGTGAAATCATCTCACAGAGTTACAGCTTTCCCCTCAAGGAGCCTTTCGCTAAGACAGTTCTTGTGGAATTGGCAAAGTGATATTTGGAAGCCCATAGAGGGCTAAGGTGAAAAAGGAACTATCCTCAGAGGAAATCTGGAAAGAAGCTTTTTGAGAAACTGCTTAGTGTTCTGTTAATTCATCTCACAGAGTTACATCTGTATTTCGTGGATCTCTTTGCTAGCCTTATTTCTGTGGAATCTGAGAACAGATATTTCGGATCCCTTTGAAGACTATAGAGCCAAAGGAAATATCCTCCGATAACAAAGAGAAAGAAGCTTTCTGAGAAACTTCTTTGTGTTCTGTGAAATCATCTCACAGAGTTGCAGCTTTCCCCTCAAGGAGCCTTTCGCTAAGACAGTTCTTGTGGAATTGGCAAAGTGATATTTGCAAGCCCATAGAGGGCTATGGTGAAAAAGGAAATATCCTCAGATGAAATCTGGACAGAAGCTTTCTGAGAAACTGCTTAGTGTTCTGTTAATTCATCTCACAGAGTTACATCTGTATTTCGTGGATCTCTTTGCTAGCCTTATTTCTGTGGAATCTGAGAACAGATATTTCGGATTCCTTTGAAGACTATAGGGCCAAAGGAAATATCCTCCGATTACAAAGAGAAAGAAGCTTTCAGAGAAACTTCGTTGTGTTCTGTGAAATCATCTCACAGAGTTACAGCTTTCCCCTCAAGGAGCCGTTCGCTAAGACAGTTCTTGTGGAATTGTAAAAGAGATATCTGGAAGCCCTTAGAGGGCTATGGTGAAAAAGGAAATATCCTCATATGAAATCTGGAAAGAAGCTTTCTGAGAAACTGCTTAGTGTTCTGTTAATTCATCTCACAGAGTTACATCTGTATTTCGTGGATCTCTTTGCTGGCCTTATTTCTGTGGAATCTGAGAACAGATATTTCGGATCCCTTTGAAGACTATAGGGCCAAAGGAAATATCCTCCGATAACAAAGAGAAAGAAGCTTTCTGAGAAACTTCGTTGTGTTCTGTGAAATCATCTCACAGAGTTACAGCTTTCCCCTCAAGGAGGCTTTCGCTAAGACAGTTCTTGTGGAATTGGCAAAGTGATACTTGGAAGCCCATAGAGGGCTATGGTGAAAAAGGAAATATCTTCATATGAAATCTGGAAAGAAGTTTTCTGAGAAACTGCGTAGTGTTCTGTTAATTCATCTCACAGAGTTACATCTGTATTTCATGGATGTCTTTGCTAGCCTTATTTCTGTGGAATCTGAGAACATATATTTCGGATCCCTTTGAAGACGAGAGGGCCAAAGGAAATATCCTCCGAAAACAAAGAGAAAGAAGCTTTCTGAGAAACTTCGTTGTGTTCTGTGAAATCATCTCACAGAGTTACAGCTTTCCCCTCACGGAGCCTTTCGCTAAGACAGTTCTTGTGGAATTGACAAAGTGATATTTGGAAGCCCATAGAGGGCTATGGAGACAAAGGAAATATCCTCAGATGAAATCTGGGAAGAAGCTTTCTGAGAAACTGCTTAGTGTTCTGTTAATTCATCTCACAGAGTTATATCTGTATTTCGTGGATCTCTTTGCTAGCCTTATTTCTGTGGAATCTGAGAACCGATATTTCGGATCCCTTTGAAGACTATAGGGCCAAAGGAAATATCCTCCGATAACAAAGAGAAATAAGCTTTCTGAGAAACTTCTTTGTGTCTGTGAAATCATCTCACAGAGTTGCAGCTTTCTCCTCAAGGAGCCTTTCGCTAAGACAGTTCTTGTGGAATTGGCAAAGTGATATTTGGAAGCCCATAGAGGGCTATGGTGAAAAAGGAAATATCCTCAGATGAAATCTGGAAAGAAGCTTTCTGAGAAACTGCTTAGTGTTCTGTTAATTCATCTCACAGAGTTATATCTGTATTTCAGGGATGTCTTTGCTAGCCTTATTTCTGTGGAACCTGAGAAAAGATATTTCGGATCCCTGTGAAGACTATAGGGCCACAGGAAATATCCTCCGATAACAAAGAGAAAGAAGCTTTCTGAGAAACTTCGTTGTGTTCTGTGAAATCATCTCACAGAGTTACCGCTTTCCCATCAAGGAGCCTTTCTCTAAGACAGTTCTTGTGGAATTCTCAAAGTGATATTTGGAAGCCCATAGAGGGCTATGGTGAAAAAGGAAATATCCTCAGATGAAATCTGGAAAGAAGCTTTCTGAGAAACTGCTTAGTGTTCTGTTTATTCACCTCACAGAGTTACATCTGTATTTCGTGGATCACTTTGCTAGCCTTATTTCTGTAGAATCTGAGAACAGATATTTCGGATCCCTTTGAAGACTAAGGGCCAAAGGAAATATCCTCCGATAACAAAGAGAAAGAAGCTTTCTGAGAAACGTCGTTGTGTTCTTTTAAATCATCTCACAGAGTTGCAGCTTTCCTCTCAAGGAGCCTTTCGCTAAGACAGTTCTTGTGGAATTGGCAAAGTGATATTTTGAAGCCCATAGAGGTCTATGGTGAAAAAGGAAATATCCTCAGATGAAATCTGGAAAGAAGCTTTCTGAGAAACTGCTTAGTGTTCTGTTAATTCATCTCACAGAGTTACATCTGTATTTCGTGGATCTCTTTGCTAGCCTTATTTCTGTGGAATCTGAGAACAGATATTTCGGATCCCTTTGAAGACTATAGGGCCACAGGAAATATCCTCCGATAACAAAGAGAAAGAAGCTTTCTGAGAAACTTCGTTGTGTTCTGTGAAATGACCTCACAGAGTTACAGCTTTCCCCTCAAGGAGCCTTTCGCTAAGACAGTTCTTGTGGAATTGGCAAAGTGATATTTGGAAGCCCATAGAGGGCTACGGTGAAAAAGTAAATATCCTCACATGAAAACTGGAAAGAAGCTTTCTGAGAAACTGCTTAGTGTTCTGTTAATTCATCTCACAGAGTTACATCTGTATTTCGTGGATCTCCTTGCTAGCCTTATTTCTGTGGAATCTGAGAACAGATATTTCGGATCCCTTTGAAGACTATAGGGCCAAAGGAAATATCCTCCGATAACAAAGAGAAAGAAGCTTTCTCAGAAAATTCGTTGTGTTCTGTGAAATCATCTCACAGAGTTACAGCTTTCCCCTCAAGGAGCCTTTCGCTAAGACAGTTCTTGTGGAATTGGCAAAGTGATACTTGGAAGCCCATAGAGGGCTATGGTGAAAAAGGAAATATCGTCAGATGAAATCTGGAAAGAAGCTTTCTGAGAAACTGCGTAGTGTTCTGTTAATTCATCTCACAGAGTTACATCTGTATTTCATGGATGTCTTTGCTAGCCTTATTTCTGTGGAATCTGAGAACAGATATTTCGGATCCCTTTGAAGACTATAGGGCCAAAGGAAATATCCTCCGATAACAAAGAGAAAGAAGCTTTCTGAGAAACTTCGTTGTGTTCTGTGAAATCATCTCACAGAGTTAGAGCTTTCCCCTCAAGGAGCCTTTCTCTAAGACAATTCTTGTGGAATTGGCAAAGTGATACTTGGAAGCCCATAGAGGGCTAGGGTTAAAAAGGAAATATCCTCAGATGAAATCTGGAAAGAAGCTTTCTGAGAAACTGCTTAGTGTTCTGTTAGTTCATCTCAGAGAGTTATATCTGTATTTCATGGATGTCTTTGCTAGCCTTATTTCTGTGGAATCTGAGAACAGATATTTCGGATCCCTTTGAAGACTATAGGGCCACAGGAAATATCCTCCGATAACAAAGAGAAAGAAGCTTTCTGAGAAACTTCGTTGTGATCTGTGAAATCATCTCACAGAGTTACACCCTCCCCCTCAAGGAGCCTTTCGCTAAGACAGTTCTTGTGGAATTGGCAAAGTGATATTTGGAAGCCCATTGAGGGCTATGGTGAAATAGGAAATATTCTCAGATGAAATCTGGAAAGCTTTCTGAGAAACTGCTTAGTGTTCTCTTAATTCAACTCACAGAGTTACATCTGTATTTCGTGCATGTCTTTGCTAGCCTTATTTCTGTGGAATCTGAGAACAGATATTTCGGATCCCTATGAAGACTATAGGGCCAAAGGAAATATCCTCCGATGAAAAAGAGAAAGAAGCTTTCTGAGAAACTTCGTTGTGTTCTGTGAAATCATCTCACAGAGTTACAGCTTTCCCCTCAAGGAGCCTTTCGCTAAGACAGTTCTTGTGGAATTGGCAAAGTGATATCTGGAAGCCCATAGAAGGCTATGGTGAAAAAGGAAATATCTTCAGATGAAATCTGGAAAGAAGCTTTCTGAGAAACTGCTTAGTGTTCTGTTAATTCACCTCACAGAGTTACATCTGTATTTCGTGGATCTCTTTGCTAGCCTTATTTCTGTAGAATCTGAGAACAGATATTTCGGATCCCTTTGAAGACTATAGGGCCAAAGGAAATATCCTCCGATAACAAAGAGAAAGAAGCTTTCTGAGAAACTTCTTTGTGTTCTGTAAAATCATCTCACAGAGATACAGCTTTCCCCTCAAGGAGTCTTTCGCTAAGACAGTTCATGTGGAATTGGCAAAGTGATATTTGGAAGCCCATAGAGGGCTATGGTGAAAAAGGAAATATCCTCAGATGAAATCTGGAAAGAAGCTTTCTGAGAAACTGCTTAGTGTTCTGTTAATTCATCTCACAGAGTTACATCTGTATTTCGTGGATCTCTTTGCTAGCCTTATTTCTGTGGAATCTGAGAACAGATATTTCGGATCCCTTTGAAGACTATAGGGCCAAAGGCAATATCCTCCGATAACAAAGAGAAAGAAGCTTTCTGAGAAACTTCTTTGTGTTCTGTGAAATCATCTCACAGAGTTACAGCTTTCCCTTCAAGGAGCATTTCGATAAGACAGTTCTTGCGGAATTGTCAAAGTAATATTTGGAAGCCCATAGAGGGCTATGGTTAAAAAGGAAATATCCTCAGATGAAATGTGGAAAGAAGCTTTCTGAGAAACTGCTTTGTGTTCTTTTAATTCATCTCACAGAGTTACATCTGTATTTCGTGGATCTCCTTGCTAGCCTTATTTCTGTGGAATCTGAGAACAGATATTTCAGATCCCTTTGAAGACTATAGGGCCAAAGGAAATATCCTCCGATAACAAAGAGAAAGAAGCTTTCTGAGAAACTTCGTTGTGTTCTGTGAAATCATCTCACAGAGTTACAGCTTTCCCCTCAAGAAGCCTTTCGCTAAGACAGTTCTTGTGGAATTGGCAAAGTGATATTTGGAAGCCCATAGAGGTCTATGGTGAAAAAGGAAATATCCTCAGATGAAATCTGGAAAGAAGCTTTCTGAGAAACTGCTTAGTGTTCTGTTAATTCATCTCACAGAGTTACATCTGTATTTCGTGGATCTCTTTGCTAGCCTTATTTCTGTGGAATCTGAGAACAGATATTTCGGATCCCTTTGAAGACTATAGGGCCAAAGGAAATATCCTCCGAAAACAAAGAGAAAGAAGCTTTCTGAGAAACTTCGTTGTGTTCTGTGAAATCATCTCACAGAGTTACAGCTTTCCCCTCAAGGAGCCTTTCGCTAAGACAGTTCTTGTGGAATTGGCAAAGTGATATCTGGAAGCCCATCGAGGGCTACGGTGAAAAAGGAAATATCCTCAGATGAAATCTGGAAAGAAGCTTTCTGAGAAACTGCTTAGTGTTCTGTTAATTCATCTCACAGAGTTACACATATATTTCATGGATGTCTTTGCTAGCCTTATTTCTGTGGAATCTGAGAGCAGATATTTCGGATCCCTTTGAAGACTTTCGGGCCAAAGGAAATATCCTCCGAAAACAAAGAGAAAGAAGCTTTCTGAGAAACTTCGTTGTGTTCTGTGAAATCATCTCACAGAGTTACAGCTTTCCCCTCAAGGAGGCTTTCGCTAAGACAGTTCTTGTGGAATTGGCAAAGTGATATTTGGAAGCCCATAGAGGGCTATGGTGAAAAAGGAAATATCCTCAGAGGAAATCTGGAAAGAAGCTTTCTGAGAAACTGCTTAGTGTTCTGTTAATTCACCTCACAGAGTTACATCTGTATTTCGTGGGTCTCTTTGCTAGCCTTATTTCTGTGGAATCTGAGAACAGATATTTCGGATCCCTTTGAAGACTATAGGGCCAAAGGAAATATCCTCCGATAACAAAGAGAAAGAAGCTTTCTGAGAAACTTCTTGGTGTTCTGTGAAATCATCTCACAGAGTTACAGCTTTCCCCTCAAGGAGTGTTTCGCTAAGACAGTTCTTGTGGAATTGGCAAAGTGATATTTGGAAGCCCATAGAGGGCTAAGGTGAAAAAGGAAATATCCTCAGAGGAAATATGGAAAGAAACTTTCTGAGAAACTGCTTAGTGTTCTGTTAATTCATCTCACAGAGTTACATCTGTATTTCGTGGATCTCTTTGCTAGCCTTATTTCTGTGGAATCTGAGAACAGATATTTCGGATCCCTTTGAAGACTGTAGAGCCAAAGGAAATATCCTCCGATAACAAAGAGAAAGAAGCTTTCTGAGAAACTTCTTTGTGTTCTGTGAAATCATCTCACAGAGTTGCAGCTTTCCGCTCAAGGAGCCTTTCGCTAAGACAGTTCTTGTGGAATTGGCAAAGTGATATTTGCAAGCCCATAGAGGGCTATGGTGAAAAAGGAAATATCCTCAGATGAAATCTGGAAAGAAGCTTTCTGAGAAACTGCTTAGTGTTCTGTTAATTCATCTCACAGAGTTACATCTGTATTTCGTGGATCTCTTTGCTAGCCTTATTTCTGTGGAATCTGAGAACAGATATTTCGGATCCCTTTGAAGACGAGAGGGCCAAAGGAAATATCCTCCGAAAACAAAGAGAAAGAAGCTTTCTGAGAAACTTCGTTGTTTTCTGTGAAATCATCTCACAGAGTTACAGCTGTCCCCTAAAAGAGCCTTTCGCTAAGACACTTCTTGTGGAATTGGCAAAGTGATATTGGTAAGCCCATAGAGGGCTATGGTGAAAAAGGAATTATTTCAGATGAAATCTGGAAAGAAGCTTTCTGATAAACTGCTTAGTGTTCTGTTAATTCATCTCACAGAGTTATATCTGTATTTCGTGCATGTCTTTGCTAGCCTTATTTCTGTGGCATCTGAGAACAGATATTTCGGATCCCTATGAAGACTATAGGGCCAAAGGAAATATCCTCCGATAACAAAGAGAAAGAAGCTTTCTGAGAAACTTCGTTGTGTTCTGTGAAATCATCTCACAGAGTTACAGCTTTCCCCTCCAGGAGCCTTTCGCTAAGACAGTTCTTGTGGAATTGGCAAAGTGATATCTGGAAGCCCATAGAGGGCTATGGTGAAAAAGGAAATATCCTCAGATGAAATCTGGAGAGAAGCTTTCTGAGAAACTGCTTAGTGTTCTGTTAATTCACCTCACAGAGTTACATCTGTATTTCGTGGATCTCTTTGCTAGCCTTATTTCTGTGGAATCTGAGAACAGATATTTCGGATCCCTTTGAAGACTATAGGGCCAAAGTAAATATCCTCCGATAACAAAGAGAAAGAAGCTTTCTGAGAAACTTCGTTGTGTTCTGTGAAATCATCTCACAGAGTTACAGCTGTCCCCTCAAGGAGCCTTTCGCTAAGACAGTTCTTGTGGAATTGGTAAAGTGATATTTGGAAGCCCATAGAGGGCTATGGTGAAAAAGGAAATATCCTCAGAGGAAATCTGGAAAGAAGCTTTCTGAGAAACTGCTTAGTGTTCTGTTAATTCATCTCACAGAGTTACATCTGTATTTCGTGGATCTCTTTGCTAGCCTTATTTCTGTGGAATCTGAGAACAGATATTTCAGATCCCTTTGAAGAGTATAGGGCCAAAGGAAATATCCTCCGATAACAAAGAGAAAGAAGCTTTCTGAGAAACTTCTTTGTGTTCTGTGAAATCATCTCACAGAGTTGCAGCTTTCCGCTCAAGGAGCCTTTCGCTAAGACAGTTCTTGTGGAATTGGCAAAGTGATATTTGGAAGCCCATAGAGGGCTATGGTGAAAAAGGAAATATCCTCAGATGAAATCTGGAAAGAAGCTTTCTGAGAAACTGCTTAGTGTTCTGTTAATTCATCTCACAGAGTTACATCTGTATTTCGTGGATCTCTTTGCTAGCCTTATTTCTGTGGAATCTGAGAACAGATACTTCGGATCCCTTTGAAGACTATAGGGCCAAAGGAAATATCCTCCGATAACAAAGAGAAAGAAGCTTTCTGAGAAACTTGGTTGTGTTCTGTGAATCATCTCACAGAGTTACAGCTTTCCCCTCAAGCAGCCTTTCGCTAAGACAGTTCTAGTGGATTTGGCAAAGTGATATTTGGAAGCCCATAGAGCGCTATGGTGAAAAAGGAAATATCCTCAGATGAAATCTGGAAAGAAGCTTTCTGAGAAACTGCTTAGTGTTCTGTTAATTCACCTCACAGAGTTACTTCTGTATTTCGTGGATCTCTTTGCTAGCCTTATTTCTGTGGAATCTGAGAACAGATATTTCGGATCCCGTTGAAGACAATAGGGCCAAAGGAAATAACCTCCGAAAACAAAGAGAAAGAAGCTTTCGGAGAAACTTCGTTGTGTTCTGTGAAATCATCTCACAGAGTTGCAGCTTTCCCCTCAAGGAGCCTTTCGCTAAGACAGTTCTTGTGGAATTGGCAAAGTGATACTTGGAAGCCCTTAGAGGGCTATGGTGAAAAAGGAAATATCCTCAGATGAAATCTGGAAAGAAGCTTTCTGAGAAACTGCTTAGTGTTCTGTTAATTCACCTCACAGAGTTACATCTGTATTTCGTGGATCTCTTTACTGGCATTATTTCCGTGGAATCTGAGAACAGATATTTCGGATACCTTTGAAGACTATAGGGCCAAAGGAAATATCCTCCGATAACAAAGAGAAAGAAGCTTTCTGAGAAACTTCTTGGTGTTCTGTGAAATCATCTCACAGAGTTACAGCTTTCCCCTCAAGGAGTGTTTCGCTAAGACAGTTCTTGTGGAATTGGCAAAGTGATATTTGGAAGCCCATAGAGGGCTAAGGTGAAAAAGGAAATATCCTCAGAGGAAATCTGGAAAGAAACTTTCTGAGAAACTGCTTAGTGTTCTGTTAATTCATCTCACAGAGTTACATCTGTATTTCGTGGATCTCTTTGCTAGCCTTATTTCTGTGGAATCTGAGAACAGATATTTCGGATCCCTTTGAAGACTGTAGGGCCAAAGGAAATATCCTCCGATAACAAAGAGAAAGAAGCTTTCTGAGAAACTTCTTTGTGTTCTGTGAAATCATCTCACAGAGTTGCAGCTTTCCGCTCAAGGAGCCTTTCGCAATGACAGTTCTTGTGGAATTGGCAAAGTGATATTTGGAAGCCCACAGAGGGCTATGGTGAAAAAGGAAATATCCTCAGATGAAATCTGGAAAGAAGCTTTCTGAGAAACTGCTTAGTGTTCTGTTAATTCATCTCACAGAGTTACATCTGTATTTCGTGGATCTCTTTGCTAGCCTTATTTCTGTGGAATCTGAGAACAGATATTTTGGATCCCTTTCAAGACTATAGGGCCAAAGGAAATATCCTCCGATAACAAAGAGAAAGAAGCTTTCTGAGAAACTTCTTTGTGTTCTGTGAAATCATCTCACAGAGTTACAGCTTTCCCCTCAAGGAGCCTTTCGCTAAGACACTTCATGTGGAATTGGCAAAGTGATATTCAGAAGCCCATAGAGGGCTATGGTGAAAAAGGAAATATCCTCAGATGAAATCTGGAAAGAAGCTTTCTGAGAAACTGCTTAGTGTTCTGTTAATTCATCTCACAGAGTTACACCTGTATTTCGTGGATCTCTTTGCTAGCCTTATTTCTGTGGAATCTGAGAACAGATATTTCGGATCCCTTTGAAGACTATAGGGCCAAAGGAAATATCCTCCGATGAAAAAGAGAAAGAAGCTTTCTGAGAAACTTCGTTGTGTTCTGTGAAATCATCTCACAGAGTTACAGCTTTCCCCTCACGGAGCCTTTCGCTAAGACAGTTCTTTTGGAATTGGCAAAGTGATATTTGGAAGCCCGTAGAGGGCTATGGTAAAAAAGGAAATATCCTCAGATGAAATCTGGAAAGAAGCTTTCTGAGAGACTGCTTAGTGTTCTGTCAATTCATCTCACAGAGTTACATCTGTATTTCGTGGATCTCTTTGCTAGCCTTATTTCTGTTGAATCTGAGAACAGATATTTTGGATCCCTTTGAAGACTATAGGGCCAACGGAAATATCCTCCGATAACAAAGAGAAAGAAGCTTTCTCAGAAACTTGGTTGTGTTCTGTGAATCATCTCACAGAGTTGCAGCTTTCCCCTCAAGGAGCCTTTCGCTAAGACAGTTCTTGTGGAATTGGCAAAGTGATATTTGGAAGCCCATAGAGGGCTAAGGTGAAAAAGGAAATATCCTCAGAGGAAATATGGAAAGAAACTTTCTGAGAAACTGCTTAGTTTTCTGTTAATTCATCTCACAGAGTTACATCTGTATTTCGTGGATCTCTTTGCTAGCCTTATTTCTGTGGAATCTGAGAACAGATATTTCGGATCCCTTTGAAGAATGTAGGGCCAAAGGAAATATCCTCCGATAACAAAGAGAAAGAAGCTTTCTGAGAAACTTCTTTGTGTTCTGTGAAATAATCTCACAGAGTTACAGCTTTCCCCTCAAGGAGCCTTTCGCTAAGACACTTCATGTGGAATTGGCAAAGTGATATTCAGAAACCCATAGAGGGCTATGGTGAAAAAGGAAATATCCTCAGATGAAATCTGGAAAGAAGCTTTCTGAGAAACTTCTTAGTGTTCTGTTAATTCATCTCACAGAGTTACATCTGTATTTCGTGGATCTCTTTGCTAGCCTTATTTCTGTGGAATCTGAGAACAGATATTTCGGATCCCTTTGAAGACTCTAGGGCCAAAGGAAATATCCTCCGATAACAAAGAGAAAGAAGCTTTCTGAGAAACTTCGTTGTGTTCTGTGAAGTCATCTCACAGAGTTACAGCTTTCCCCTCAAGGAGGCTTTCGCTAAGACAGTTCTTGTGGAATTGGCAAAGTGATACTTGGAAGCCCATAGAGGGCTATGGTGAAAAAGGAAATATCTTCAGATGAAATCTGGAAAGAAGCTTTCTGAGAAACTGCGTAGTGTTCTGTTAATTCATCTCACAGAGTTACATCTGTATTTCATGGATGTCTTTGCTAGCCTTATTTCTGTGGAATCTGAGAACAGATATTTCGGATCCCTTTGAAGACTATAGAGCCAAAGGAAATATCCTCCGATAACAAACAGAAAGAAGCTTTCTGAGAAACTTCGTTGTGTTCTGTGAAATCATCTCACAGAGTTACAGCTTTCCCCTCAAGGATCCTTTCGCTGAGACAGTTCTTGTGGAATTGGCAAAGTGATATCTGGAAGCCCATAGAGGGCTATGGTGAAAAAGTAAATATCCTCAGATGAAATCTGGAGAGAAGCTTTCTGAGAAACTGTTTAGTGTTCTGTTAATTCATCTCATAGAGTTACATCTGTCTTTCGTGGATCTCTTTGCTAGCCTTATTTCTGTGGAATCTGAGAACAGATATTTCGGATCCCTTTGAAGACTATAGGGCCAAAGGAAATATCCTCCGATAACAAAGAGAAAGAAGCTTTCTGAGAAACTTCGTTGTGTTCTGTGAAATCATCTCACAGAGTTACAGCTTTCCCCTCCAGGAGCCTTTCGCTAAGACAGTTCTTGTGGAATTGGCAAAGTGATATCTGGAAGCCCATAGAGGGCTATGGTGAAAAAGGAAATATCCTCAGATGAAATCTGGAGAGAAGCTTTCTGAGAAACTGCTTAGTGTTCTGTTAATTCACCTCACAGAGTTACATCTGTATTTCGTGGATCTCTTTGCTAGCCTTATTTCTGTGGAATCTGAGAACAGATATTTCGGATCCCTTTGAAGACTATAGGGCCAAAGTAAATATCCTCCGATAACAAAGAGAAAGAAGCTTTCTGAGAAACTTCGTTGTGTTCTGTGAAATCATCTCACAGAGTTACAGCTGTCCCCTCAAGGAGCCTTTCGCTAAGACAGTTCTTGTGGAATTGGTAAAGTGATATTTGGAAGCCCATAGAGGGCTATGGTGAAAAAGGAAATATCCTCAGAGGAAATCTGGAAAGAAGCTTTCTGAGAAACTGCTTAGTGTTCTGTTAATTCATCTCACAGAGTTACATCTGTATTTCGTGGATCTCTTTGCTAGCCTTATTTCTGTGGAATCTGAGAACAGATATTTCAGATCCCTTTGAAGAGTATAGGGCCAAAGGAAATATCCTCCGATAACAAAGAGAAAGAAGCTTTCTGAGAAACTTCTTTGTGTTCTGTGAAATCATCTCACAGAGTTGCAGCTTTCCGCTCAAGGAGCCTTTCGCTAAGACAGTTCTTGTGGAATTGGCAAAGTGATATTTGGAAGCCCATAGAGGGCTATGGTGAAAAAGGAAATATCCTCAGATGAAATCTGGAAAGAAGCTTTCTGAGAAACTGCTTAGTGTTCTGTTAATTCATCTCACAGAGTTACATCTGTATTTCGTGGATCTCTTTGCTAGCCTTATTTCTGTGGAATCTGAGAACAGATACTTCGGATCCCTTTGAAGACTATAGGGCCAAAGGAAATATCCTCCGATAACAAAGAGAAAGAAGCTTTCTGAGAAACTTGGTTGTGTTCTGTGAATCATCTCACAGAGTTACAGCTTTCCCCTCAAGCAGCCTTTCGCTAAGACAGTTCTAGTGGATTTGGCAAAGTGATATTTGGAAGCCCATAGAGCGCTATGGTGAAAAAGGAAATATCCTCAGATGAAATCTGGAAAGAAGCTTTCTGAGAAACTGCTTAGTGTTCTGTTAATTCACCTCACAGAGTTACTTCTGTATTTCGTGGATCTCTTTGCTAGCCTTATTTCTGTGGAATCTGAGAACAGATATTTCGGATCCCGTTGAAGACAATAGGGCCAAAGGAAATAACCTCCGAAAACAAAGAGAAAGAAGCTTTCGGAGAAACTTCGTTGTGTTCTGTGAAATCATCTCACAGAGTTGCAGCTTTCCCCTCAAGGAGCCTTTCGCTAAGACAGTTCTTGTGGAATTGGCAAAGTGATACTTGGAAGCCCTTAGAGGGCTATGGTGAAAAAGGAAATATAATCAGATGAAATCTGGAAAGAAGCTTTCTGAGAAACTGCTTAGTGTTCTGTTAATTCACCTCACAGAGTTACATCTGTATTTCGTGGATCTCTTTACTGGCATTATTTCCGTGGAATCTGAGAACAGATATTTCGGATACCTTTGAAGACTATAGGGCCAAAGGAAATATCCTCCGATAACAAAGAGAAAGAAGCTTTCTGAGAAACTTCTTGGTGTTCTGTGAAATCATCTCACAGAGTTACAGCTTTCCCCTCAAGGAGTGTTTCGCTAAGACAGTTCTTGTGGAATTGGCAAAGTGATATTTGGAAGCCCATAGAGGGCTAAGGTGAAAAAGGAAATATCCTCAGAGGAAATCTGGAAAGAAACTTTCTGAGAAACTGCTTAGTGTTCTGTTAATTCATCTCACAGAGTTACATCTGTATTTCGTGGATCTCTTTGCTAGCCTTATTTCTGTGGAATCTGAGAACAGATATTTCGGATCCCTTTGAAGACTGTAGGGCCAAAGGAAATATCCTCCGATAACAAAGAGAAAGAAGCTTTCTGAGAAACTTCTTTGTGTTCTGTGAAATCATCTCACAGAGTTGCAGCTTTCCGCTCAAGGAGCCTTTCGCAATGACAGTTCTTGTGGAATTGGCAAAGTGATATTTGGAAGCCCACAGAGGGCTATGGTGAAAAAGGAAATATCCTCAGATGAAATCTGGAAAGAAGCTTTCTGAGAAACTGCTTAGTGTTCTGTTAATTCATCTCACAGAGTTACATCTGTATTTCGTGGATCTCTTTGCTAGCCTTATTTCTGTGGAATCTGAGAACAGATATTTTGGATCCCTTTCAAGACTATAGGGCCAAAGGAAATATCCTCCGATAACAAAGAGAAAGAAGCTTTCTGAGAAACTTCTTTGTGTTCTGTGAAATCATCTCACAGAGTTACAGCTTTCCCCTCAAGGAGCCTTTCGCTAAGACACTTCATGTGGAATTGGCAAAGTGATATTCAGAAGCCCATAGAGGGCTATGGTGAAAAAGGAAATATCCTCAGATGAAATCTGGAAAGAAGCTTTCTGAGAAACTGCTTAGTGTTCTGTTAATTCATCTCACAGAGTTACACCTGTATTTCGTGGATCTCTTTGCTAGCCTTATTTCTGTGGAATCTGAGAACAGATATTTCGGATCCCTTTGAAGACTATAGGGCCAAAGGAAATATCCTCCGATGAAAAAGAGAAAGAAGCTTTCTGAGAAACTTCGTTGTGTTCTGTGAAATCATCTCACAGAGTTACAGCTTTCCCCTCACGGAGCCTTTCGCTAAGACAGTTCTTTTGGAATTGGCAAAGTGATATTTGGAAGCCCGTAGAGGGCTATGGTAAAAAAGGAAATATCCTCAGATGAAATCTGGAAAGAAGCTTTCTGAGAGACTGCTTAGTGTTCTGTCAATTCATCTCACAGAGTTACATCTGTATTTCGTGGATCTCTTTGCTAGCCTTATTTCTGTTGAATCTGAGAACAGATATTTTGGATCCCTTTGAAGACTATAGGGCCAACGGAAATATCCTCCGATAACAAAGAGAAAGAAGCTTTCTCAGAAACTTGGTTGTGTTCTGTGAATCATCTCACAGAGTTGCAGCTTTCCCCTCAAGGAGCCTTTCGCTAAGACAGTTCTTGTGGAATTGGCAAAGTGATATTTGGAAGCCCATAGAGGGCTAAGGTGAAAAAGGAAATATCCTCAGAGGAAATATGGAAAGAAACTTTCTGAGAAACTGCTTAGTTTTCTGTTAATTCATCTCACAGAGTTACATCTGTATTTCGTGGATCTCTTTGCTAGCCTTATTTCTGTGGAATCTGAGAACAGATATTTCGGATCCCTTTGAAGAATGTAGGGCCAAAGGAAATATCCTCCGATAACAAAGAGAAAGAAGCTTTCTGAGAAACTTCTTTGTGTTCTGTGAAATAATCTCACAGAGTTACAGCTTTCCCCTCAAGGAGCCTTTCGCTAAGACACTTCATGTGGAATTGGCAAAGTGATATTCAGAAACCCATAGAGGGCTATGGTGAAAAAGGAAATATCCTCAGATGAAATCTGGAAAGAAGCTTTCTGAGAAACTTCTTAGTGTTCTGTTAATTCATCTCACAGAGTTACATCTGTATTTCGTGGATCTCTTTGCTAGCCTTATTTCTGTGGAATCTGAGAACAGATATTTCGGATCCCTTTGAAGACTCTAGGGCCAAAGGAAATATCCTCCGATAACAAAGAGAAAGAAGCTTTCTGAGAAACTTCGTTGTGTTCTGTGAAGTCATCTCACAGAGTTACAGCTTTCCCCTCAAGGAGGCTTTCGCTAAGACAGTTCTTGTGGAATTGGCAAAGTGATACTTGGAAGCCCATAGAGGGCTATGGTGAAAAAGGAAATATCTTCAGATGAAATCTGGAAAGAAGCTTTCTGAGAAACTCCGTAGTGTTCTGTTAATTCATCTCACAGAGTTACATCTGTATTTCATGGATGTCTTTGCTAGCCTTATTTCTGTGGAATCTGAGAACAGATATTTCGGATCCCTTTGAAGACTATAGAGCCAAAGGAAATATCCTCCGATAACAAACAGAAAGAAGCTTTCTGAGAAACTTCGTTGTGTTCTGTGAAATCATCTCACAGAGTTACAGCTTTCCCCTCAAGGATCCTTTCGCTGAGACAGTTCTTGTGGAATTGGCAAAGTGATATCTGGAAGCCCATAGAGGGCTATGGTGAAAAAGTAAATATCCTCAGATGAAATCTGGAGAGAAGCTTTCTGAGAAACTGCTTAGTGTTCTGTTAATTCATCTCATAGAGTTACATCTGTCTTTCGTGGATCTCTTTGCTAGCCTTATTTCTGTGGAATCTGAGAACAGATATTTCGGATCCCTTTGAAGACTATAGGGCCAAAGTAAATATCCTCCGATAACAAAGAGAAAGAAGCTTTCTGAGAAACTTCGTTGTGTTCTGTGAAATCATCTCACAGAGTTACAGCTGTCCCCTCAAGGAGCCTTTCGCTAAGACAGTTCTTGTGGAATTGGCAAAGTGATATCTGGAAGCCCATAGAGGGCTATGGTGAAAAAGGAAATATCCTCAGATGAAATCTGGAAAGAAGCTTTCTGAGAAACTGCTTAGTGTTCTGTTAATTCATCTCACAGAGTTACATCTGTATTTCGTGGATCTCTTTGCTAGCCTTATTTCTGTGGAATCTGAGAACAGATATTTCGGATTCCTTTGAAGACTATAGGGCCAAAGGAAATATCCTCCGATTACAAAGAGAAAGAAGCTTTCTGAGAAACTTCGTTGTGTTCTGTGAAATCATCTCACAGAGTTACAGCTTTCCCCTCAAGGAGCCGTTCGCTAAGACAGTTCTTGTGGAATTGGCAAAGTGATATTTGGAAGCCCATAGAGGGCTATGGTGAAAAAGGAAATATCCTCAGAGGAAATCTGGAAAGAAGCTTTCTGAGAAACTGCTTAGTGTTCTGTTAATTCACCTCACAGAGTTACATCTGTATTTCGTGGGTCTCTTTGCTAGCCTTATTTCTGTGGAATCTGAGAACAGATATTTCGGATCCCTTTGAAGACTATAGGGCCAAAGGAAATATCCTCCGATAACAAAGAGAAAGAAGCTTTCTGAGAAACTTCTTGGTGTTCTGTGAAATCATCTCACAGAGTTACAGCTTTCCCCTCAAGGAGTGTTTCGCTAAGACAGTTCTTGTGGAATTGGCAAAGTGATATTTGGAAGCCCATAGAGGGCTAAGGTGAAAAAGGAAATATCCTCAGAGGAAATCTGGAAAGAAACTTTCTGAGAAACTGCTTAGTGTTCTGTTAATTCATCTCACAGAGTTACATCTGTATTTCGTGGATCTCTTTGCTAGCCTTATTTCTGTGGAATCTGAGAACAGATATTTCGGATCCCTTTGAAGACTGTAGGGCCAAAGGAAATATCCTCCGATAACAAAGAGAAAGAAGCTTTCTGAGAAACTTCTTTGTGTTCTGTGAAATCATCTCACAGAGTTGCAGCTTTCTGCTCAAGGAGCCTTTCGCTATGACAGTTCTTGTGGAATTGGCAAAGTGATATTTGGAAGCCCACAGAGGGCTATGGTGAAAAAGGAAATATCCTCAGATGAAATCTGGAAAGAAGCTTTCTGAGAAACTGCTTAGTGTTCTGTTAATTCATCTCACAGAGTTACATCTGTATTTCGTGGATCTCTTTGCTAGCCTTATTTCTGTGGAATCTGAGAACAGATATTTTGGATCCCTTTCAAGACTATAGGGCCAAAGGAAATATCCTCCGATAACAAAGAGAAAGAAGCTTTCTGAGAAACTTCTTTGTGTTCTGTGAAATCATCTCACAGAGTTACAGCTTTCCCCTCAAGGAGCCTTTCGCTAAGACACTTCATGTGGAATTGGCAAAGTGATATTCAGAAACCCATAGAGGGCTATGGTGAAAAAGGGAATATCCTCAGATGAAATCTGGAAAGAAGCTTTCTGAGAAACTGCTTAGTGTTCTGTTAATTCATCTCACAGAGTTACATCTGTATTTCGTGGATCTCTTTGCTAGCCTTATTTCTGTGGAATCTGAGAACAGATATTTCGGATCCCTTTGAAGACTATAGGGCCACAGGAAATATCCTCAGATAACAAAGAGAAAGAAGCTTTCGGAGAAACTTCGTTGTGTTCTGTGAAATCATCTCACAGAGTTACAGCTTTCCCCTCAAGGAGACTTTCGCTCAGACAGTTCTTGTGGAATTGGCAAAGTGATATCTGGAAGCCCATAGAGGGCTACGGTGAAAAAGGAAATATTCTCAGATGAAATCTGGAAAGCAGCTTTCTGAGAAACTGCTTAGTGTTCTGTTAATTCATGTCACAGAGTTACATATATATTTCATGGATGTCTTTGCTAGCCTTATTTCTGTGGAATCTGAGAGCAGATATTTCGGATCCCTTTGAAGACTATAGGGCCACAGGAAATATCCTCAGATAACAAAGAGAAAGAAGCTTTCTGAGAAACTTCGTTGTGTTCTGTGAAATCATCTCACAGAGTTACAGCTTTCCCCTCAAGGAGACTTTCGCTAAGACAGTTCTTGTGGAATTGGCAAAGTGATATTTGGAAGCCCATGTAGGGCTATGGTGAAAAAGGAAATATCCTCAGATGAAATCTGGAAAGAGGCTTTCTGAGAAACTGCTTAGTGTTCTGTTAATTCATCTCACATAGTTACATCTGTATTTCGTGGATCTCTTTGCTATCCTTATTTCTGTGGAATCTGAGAACAGATATTTCGGATCCCTTTGAAGACTATAGGGCCAAAGGAAATATCCTCCGAAAACAAAGAGAAAGAAGCTTTCTGAGAAACTTCGTTGTGTTCTGTGAAATCATCTCACAGAGTTACAGCTTTCCCCTCAAGGAGCCTTTCGCTAAGACAGTTCTTGTGGAATTGGCAAAGTGATATCTGGAAGCCCATAGAGGGCTATGGTGAAAAAGGAAATATCCTCAGATGAAATCTGGAAAGAAGCTTTCTGAGAAACTGCTTAGTGTTCTGTTAATTCACCTCACAGAGTTACATCTGTATTTCGTGGATCTCTTTGCTAGCATTATTTCTGTGGAATCTGAGAACAGATATTTCGGATACCTTTGAAGACTATAGGGCCAAAGGAAATATCCTCCGAGAACAAAGAGAAAGAAGCTTTCTGAGAAACTTCTTGGTGTTCTGTGAAATCATCTCACAGAGTTACAGCTTTCCCCTCAAGGAGTGTTTCGCTAAGATAGTTCTTGTGGAATTGGCAAAGTGATATTTGGAACCCCATAGAGGGCTAAGGTGAAAAAAGAAATATCCTCAGAGGAAATCTGGAAAGAAACTTTCTGAGAAGCTGCTTAGTGTTCTGTTAATTCATCTCACAGAGTTACATCTGTATTTCGTGGATCTCTTTGCTAGCCTTATTTCTGTGGAATCTGAGAACAGATATTTCGGATCCCTTTGAAGACTATAGAGCCAAAGGAAATATCCTCCGATAACAAAGAGAAAGAAGCTTTCTGAGAAACTTCTTTGTGTTCTGTGAAATCATCTCACAGAGTTGCAGCTTTCCGCTCAAGGAGTCTTTCGCTAAGACAGTTCTTGTGGAATTGGCAAAGTGATATTTGGAAGCCCACAGAGGGCTATGGTGAAAAAGGAAATATCCTCAGATGAAATCTGGAAAGAAGCTTTCTGAGAAACTGCTTAGTGTTCTCTTAATTCATCTCACTCAGTTACATCTGTATTTCGTGGATCTCTTTGCTAGCCTTATTTCTGTGGAATCTGAGAACAGATATTTTGGATCCCTTTCAAGACTATAGGGCCAAAGGAAATATCCTCCGATAACAAAGAGAAAGAAGATTTCTGAGAAACTTCTTTGTGTTCTGTGAAATCATCTCACAGAGTTACAGCTTTCCCCTCAAGGAGCCTTTCGCTAAGACACTTCATGTGGAATTGGCAAAGTGATATTCAGAAGCCCATAGAGGGCTATGGTGAAAAAGGAAATATCCTCAGATGAAATCTGGAAAGAAGCTTTCTGAGAAACTGCTTAGTGTTCTGTTAATTCATCTCACAGAGTTACACCTCTATTTCGTGGATCTCTTTGCTAGCCTTATTTCTGTGGAATCTGAGAACAGATATTTCGGATCCCTTTGAAGACTATAGGGCCAAAGGAAATATCCTCCGATGAAAAAGAGAAAGAAGCTTTTTGAGAAACTTCGTTGTGTTCTGTGAAATCATCTCACAGAGTTACAGCTTTCCCCTCACGGAGCCTTTCGCTAAGACAGTTCTTTTGGAATTGGCAAAGTGATATTTGGAAGCCCATAGAGGGCTATGGTAAAAAAGGAAATATCCTAACATGAAATCTGGAAAGAAGCTTTCTGAGAGACTGCTTAGTGTTCTGTCAATTCATCTCACAGAGTTACATCTGTATTTCGTGGATCTCTTTGCTAGCCTTATTTCTGTTGAATCTGAGAACAGATATTTTGGATCCCTTTGAAGACTATAGGGCCAACGGAAATATCCTCCGATAACAAAGAGAAAGAAGCTTTCTGAGAAACATGGTTGTGTTCTGTGAATCATCTCACAGAGTTGCAGCTTTCCCCTCAAGGAGACTTTCGCTAAGACAGTTCTTGTGGAATTGGCAAAGTGATATTTGGAAGCCCATAGAGGGCTATGCTGAAAAAGGAAATATCCTCAGAGGAAATCTGGAAAGAAGCTTTCTGAGAAACTGCTTAGTGTTCTGTTAATTCACCTCACAGAGTTACATCTGTATTTCGTGGTTCTCTTTGCTAGCCTTATTTCTGTGGAATCTGAGAACAGATATTTCGGATCCCTTTGAAGACTATAGGGCCAAAGGAAATATCCTCCGATAACAAAGAGAAAGAAGCTTTCTGAGAAACTTCGTTGTGTTCTGTGAAATAATCTCACAGAGTTACAGCTTTCCCCTCACGGAGCCTTTCGCTAAGACAGTTCTTGTGGAATTGGCAAAGTGATATTTGGAAGCCCATAGAGGGCTATGGTGAAAAAGGAAATATCCTCAGATGAAATCTGGAAAGAAGTTTTCTGAGAAACTGCTTCGTGTTGTGTTAATTCATCTCACAGAGTTACATCTGTATTTCGTGGATCTCTTTGCTAGCCTTATTTCTGTGGAATCTGAGAACAGATATTTCGGATCCCTTTGAAGACTATAGGGCCAAAGGAAATATCCTCCGATAACAAAGAGAAAGAAGCTTTCTGAGAAACTTGGTTGTGTTCCGTGAATCATCTCACAGAGTTACAGCTTTCCCCTCAAGCAGCCTTTCGCTAAGACAGTTCTTGTGGAATTGGCAAAGTGATATTTGGAAGCCCATATAGGGCTATGGTGAAAAAGGAAATATCCTCAGATGAAATCTGGAAAGAAGCTTTCTGAGAAACTGCTTAGTGTTCTGTTAATTCACCTCACAGAGTTACTTCTGTATTTCGTGGATCTCTTTGCTAGCATTATTTCAGTGGAATCTGAGAACAGATATTTCGGATCCCGTTGAAGACTATAGGGCCAAAGGAAATATCCTCCGAAAACAAAGAGAAAGAAGCTTTCTGAGAAACTTCGCTGTGTTCTGTGAAGTCATCTCCCAGAGTTGCAGCTTTCCCTTCAAGGAGCCTTTCGCTAAGACAGTTCTTGTGGAATTGGCAAAGTGATATTTGGAAGCCCATAGAGGGCTATGGTGAAAAAGGAAATATCCTCAGATGAAATCTGGAAAGAGGCTTTCTGAGAAACTGCTTAGTGTTCTGTTAATTCATCTCACAGAGTTACATCTGTTTTTCGTGGATCTCTTTGCTATCCTTCTTTCTGTGGAATCTGAGAACAGATATTTCGGATCCCTTTGAAGACTATAGGGCCAAAGGAAATATCCTCCGAAAACAAAGAGAAAGAAGCTTTCTGAGAAACTTCGTTGTGTTCTGTGAAATCATCTCACAGAGTTACAGCTTTCCCCTCAAGGAGCCTTCCGCTAAGACAGTTCTTGTGGAATTGGCAAAGTGATATTTGGAAGCCCATAGAGGGCTAAGGTGAAAAAGGAACTATCCTCAGAGGAAATCTGGAAAGAAGCTTTTTGAGAAACTGCTTAGTGTTCTGTTAATTCATCTCACAGAGTTACATCTGTATTTCGTGGATCTCTTTGCTAGCCTTATTTCTGTGGAATCTGAGAACAGATATTTCGGATCCCTTTGAACACTATAGAGCCAAAGAAAATATCCTCCGATAACAAAGAGAAAGAAGCTTTCTGAGAAACTTCTTTTTGTTCTGTGAAATCACCTCACAGAGTTGCAGCTTTCCGCTCAAGGAGCCTTTCGCTAAGACAGTTCTTGTGGAATTGGCAAAGTGATATTTGGAAGCCCATAGAGGGCTATGGTGAAAAAGGAAATATCCTCAGATGAAATCTGGAAAGAAGCTTTCTCAGAAACTGCTTAGTGTTCTGTTAATTCATCTCACAGAGTTACATCTGTATTTCGTGGATCTCTTTGCTAGCCTTATTTCTGTGGAATCTGAGAACAGATATTTCGGATTCCTTTGAAGACTATAGGGCCAAAGGAAATATCCTCCGATTACAAAGAGAAAGAAGCTTTCTGAGAAACTTCTTTGTGTTTTGTGAAATCATCTCACAGAGTTACAGCTTTCCCCTCAAGGAGCATTTCGCTAAGACAGTTCTTGCGGAATTGTCAATGTGATATTTGGAAGCCCATAGAGGGCTACGGTGAAAAAGGAAATATCCTCAGATGAAATCTGGAAAGAAGCTTTCTGAGAAACTGCTTAGTGTTCTTTTAATTCATCTCACAGAGTTACATCTGTATTTCGTGGATCTCCTTGCTAGCCTTATTTCTGTGGAATCTGAGAACAGATATTTCGGATCCCTTTGAAGACTATAGGGCCAAAGGAAATATCCTCCGATAACAAAGAGAAAGAAGCTTTCTGAGAAACTTCGTTGTGTTCTGTGAAATCATCTCACAGAGTTACAGCTGTCCCCTCAAGGAGCCTTTCGCTAAGACAGTTCTTGTGGAATTGGTAAAGTGATATTTGGAAGCCCATAGAGGGCTATGGTGTAAAAGGAAATATCCTCAGAGGAAATCCTGAAAGAAGCTTTCTGAGAAACTGCTTAGTGTTCTGTTAATTCATCTCACAGAGTTACATCTGTATTTCGTGGATCTCTTTGCTAGCCTTATTTCTGTGGAATCTGAGAACAGATATTTCGGATTTCGTTGAAGACTATAGGGCCAAAGGAAATATCCTCCGATAACAAAGAGAAAGAAGCTTTCTGAGAAACTTCTTTCTGTTCTGTGAAATCATCTCACAGAGTTGCAGCTTTCCCCTCAAGGAGCCTTTCGCTAAGACAGTTCTTGTGGAATTGGCAAAGTGATATTTGGAAGCCCGTAGAGGGCTATGGTGAAAAAGGAAATATCCTCAGATGAAATCTGGAAAGAAGCTTTCTGAGAAACTGCTTAGTGTTCTGTTAATTCATCTCACAGAGTTACATCTGTATTTCGTGGATCTCTTTGCTAGCCTTATTTCTGTGGAATCAGAGAACAGATACTTCGGATCCCTTTGAAGACTATAGGGCCAAAGGAAATATCCTCCGATAACAAAGAGAAAGAAGCTTTCTGAGAAACTTGGTTGTGTTCTGTGAATCATCTCACAGAGTTACAGCTTTCCCCTCAAGCAGCCTTTCGCTAAGACAGTTCTAGTGGATTTGGCAAAGTGATATTTGGAAGCCCATAGAGGGCTACGGTGAAAAAGGAAATATCCTCAGATGAAATCTGGAAAGAAGCTTTCTGAGAAACTGCTTAGTGTTCTGTTAATTCACCTCACAGAGTTACTTTTGTATTTCGTGGATCTCTTTGCTAGCCTTATTTCAGTGGAATCTGAGAAAAGATATTTCGGATCCCGATGAAGACTATAGGGCCAAAGGAAATATCCTCCGAAAACAAAGAGAAAGAAGCTTTCGGAGAAACTTCGTTGTGTTCTGTGAAATCATCTCACAGAGTTGCAGCTTTCCCCTCAAGGAGCCTTTCGCTAAGACAGTTCTTGTGGAATTGGCAAAGTGATACTTGGAAGCCCTTAGAGGGGTATGGTGAAAAAGGAAATATCCTCAGATGAAATCTGGAAAGAAGCTTTCTGAGAAACTGCTTAGTGTTCTGTTAATTCATCTCACAGAGTTACATCTCTATTTCATGGATGTCTTTGCTAGCCTTATTTCTGTGGAATCTGAGAACAGATATTTCGGATCCCTTTGAAGACTATAGGGCCACAGGAAATATCCTCAGATAACAAAGAGAAAGAAGCTTTCGGAGAAACTTCGTTGTGTTCTGTGAAATCATCTCACAGAGTTACAGCTTTCCCCTCAAGGAGCCTTTCGCTAAGACAGTTCTTGTGGAATTGGCAAAGTGATATTTGGAAGCCCTTAGAGGGCTATGGTGAAAAAGGAAATATCCTCACATGAAATCTGGCAAGAAGCTTTCTGAGAAACTGCTTAGTGTTCTGTTAATTCATCTCAAAGAGTTACATCTGTATTTCGTGGATCTCTTTGCTAGCCTTATTTTTGTGGAATCTGAGAACAGATATTTCGTATCCCTTTGAAGACTATAGGGCCAAAGGAAATATCCTCCGAAAACAAAGAGAAAGAAGCTTTCTGAGAAACTTCGTTGTGTTCTGTGAAATCATCTCACAGAGATACAGCTTTCCCCTCAAGGAGCCTTTCGCTAAGACAGTTCTTGTGGAATTGGCAAAGTGATATCTGGAAGCCCATAGAGGGCTACGGTGAAAAAGGAAATATTCTCAGATGAAACCTGGAAAGAAGCTTACTGAGAAACTGCTTAGTGTTCTGTTAATTCATCTCACAGAGTTACATCTCTATTTCATGGATGTCTTTGCTAGCCTTTTTTCTGTGGAATCTGAGAACAGATATTTCGGATCCCTTTGAAGACTATAGGGCCACAGGAAATATCCTCAGATAACAAATAGAAAGAAGCTTTCGGAGAAACTTCGTTGTGTTCTGTGAAATCATCTCACAGAGTTACAGCTTTCCCCTCAAGGAGCCTTTCGCTAAGACAGTTCTTGTGGAATTGGCAAAGTGATATTTGGAAGCCCATAGAGGGCTATGGTGAAAAAGGAAATATCCTCACATGAAATCTGGCAAGAAGCTTTCTGAGAAACTGCTTAGTGTTCTGTTAATTCATCTCACAGAGTTACATCTGTATTTCCTGGATCTCTTTGCTAGCCTTATGTCTGTGGAATCTGAGAACAGATATTTCGTATCCCTTTGAAGACTATAGGGCCAAAGGAAATATCCTCCGAAAACAAAGAGAAAGAAGCTTTCTGAGAAACTTCGTTGTGTTCTGTGAAATCATCTCACAGAGTTACAGCTTTCCCCTCAAGGAGCCTTTCGCTAAGACAGTTCTTGTGGAATTGGCAAAGTGATATTTGGAAGACCACAGAGGGCTATGGTGAAAAAGGAAATATCCTCAGATGAAATCTGGAAAGAAGCTTTCTGAGAAACTGCTTAGTGTTCTGCTAATTCATCTCACAGAGTTACATCTGTATTTCGTGGATCTCTTTGCTAGCCTTATTTCTGTGGAATCTGAGAACAGATATTTTGGATCCCTTTCAAGACTATAGGGCCAAAGGAAATATCCTCCGATAACAAAGAGAAAGAAGCTTTCTGAGAAACTTCTTGGTGTTCTGTGAAATCATCTCACAGAGTTACAGCTTTCCCCTCAAGGAGCCTTTCGCTAAGACACTTCATGTGGAATTGGCAAAGTGATATTCAGAAGCCCATAGAGGGCTATGGTGAAAAAGGAAATATCCTCAGATGAAATCTGGAAAGAAGCTTTCTGAGAAACTGCTTAGTGTTCTGTTAATTCATCTCACAGAGTTACACCTGTATTTCGTGGATCTCTTTGCTAGCCTTATTTCTGTGGAATCTGAGAACAGATATTTCGGATCCCTTTGAAGACTATAGGGCCAAAGGAAATATCCTCCGATGAAAAAGAGAAAGAAGCTTTCTGGGAAACTTCGTTGTGTTCTGTGAAATCATCTCACAGAGTTACAGCTTTCCCCTCACGGAGCCTTTCGCTAAGACAGTTCTTTTGGAATTGGCAAAGTGATATTTGGAAGCCCATAGAGGGCTATGGTAAAAAAGGAAATATCCTCAGATGAAATCTGGAAAGAAGCTTTCTGAGAGACTGCTTAGTGTTCTGTCAATTCATCTCACAGAGTTACATCTGTATTTCGTGGATCTCTTTGCTAGCCTTATTTCTGTAGAATCTGAGAACAGATATTTTGGATCCCTATGAAGACTATAGGGCCAAAGTAAATATCCTCCCATAACAAAGAGAAAGAAGCTTTCTGAGAAACATGGTTGTGTTCTGTGAATCATCTCACAGAGTTACAGCTTTCCCCTCAAGCAGCCTTTCGCTAAGACAGTTCTAGTGGAATTGGCAAAGTGATATTTGGAAGCCCATATAGGGCTATGGTGAAAAAGGAAATATCCTCAGATGAAATCTGGAAAGAAGCTTTCTGAGAAACTGCTTAGTGTTCTGTTAATTCACCTCACAGAGTTACTTCTGTATTTCATGGATCTCTTTGCTAGCATTATTTCAGTGGAATCTGAGAACAGATATTTCGGATCCCGTTGAAGACTATAGGGCCAAAGGAAATATCCTCCGAAAACAAAGAGAAAGAAACTTTCTGAGAAACTTCGTTGTGTTCTGTGAAATCATCTCCCAGAGTTGCAGCTTTCCCCTCAAGGAGCCTTTCGCTAAGACAGTTCTTGTGGAATTGGCAAAGTGATACTTGGAAACCCTTAGAGGGCTATGGTGAAAAAGGAAATATCCTCAGATGAAATCTGGAAAGAAGCTTTCTGAGAAACTTCTTAGTGTTCTGTTAATTCATCTCACAGAGTTACATATATATTTCATGGATGTCGTTGCTAGCCTTATTTCTGTGGAATCTGAGAGCAGATATTTCGGATCCCTTTGAAGACTATAGGGCCACAGGAAATATCCTCAGATAACAAAGAGAAAGAAGCTTTCGGAGAAACTTCGTTGTGTTCTGTGAAATCATATCACAGAGTTACAGCTTTCCCCTCAAGGAGCCTTTCGCTAAGACAGTTCTTGTGGAATTGGCAAAGTGATATTTTGAAGCCCATAGAGGGCTATGGTGAAAAAGGAAATATCCTCAGATGAAATCTGGAAAGAAGCTTTCTGAGAAACTGCTTAGTGTTCTGTTAATTCATCTCACAGAGTTACATCTGTATTTCGTGGATCTCTTTGCTAGCCTTATTTCTGTGGAATCTGAGAACAGATATTTCGGATCCCTTTGAAGACTATAGGGCCAAAGGAAATATCCTCCGAAAACAAAGAGAAAGAAGCTTTCTGAGAAACTTCGTTGTGTTCTGTGAAATCATGTCACAGAGTTACAGCTGTCCCCTAAAGAGCCTTTCGCTAAGACACTTCTTGTGGAATTGGCAAAGTGATATTGGTAAGCCCATAGAGGGCTATGGTGAAAAAGGAATTATTTCAGATGAAATCTGGAAAGAAGCTTTCTGAGAAACTGCTTAGTGTTCTGTTAATTCATCTCACAGAGTTATATCTGTATTTCGTGCATGTCTTTGCTAGCCTTATTTCTGTGGAATCTGAGAACAGATATTTCGGATCCCTATGAAGACTATAGGGCCAAAGGAAATATCCTCCGATAACAAAGAGAAAGAAGCTTTCTGAGAAACTTCGTTGTGTTCTGTGAAATCATCTCACAGAGTTACAGCTTTCCCCTCAAGGAGCCTTTCGCTAAGACAGTTCTTGTGGAATTGGCAAAGTGATATCTGGAAGCCCATAGAGAGCTATGGTGAAATAGGAAATATCCTCAGATGAAATCTGGAGAGAAGCTTTCTGAGAAACTGCTTAGTGTTCTGTTAATTCACCTCACAGAGTTACATCTGTATTTCGTGGATCTCTTTGCTATCTTTATTTCTGTGGAATCTGAGAACAGATATTTCGGATCCCTTTGAAGACTATAGGGCCAAAGTAAATATCCTCCGATAACAAAGAGAAAGAAGCTTTCTGAGAAACTTCGTTGTGTTCTGTGAAATCATCTCACAGAGTTACAGCTTTCCCCTCAAGGAGCCTTTCGCTAAGACAGTTCTTGTGGAATTGGCAAAGTGATATCTGGAAGCCCATCGAGGGCTACGGTGAAAAAGGAAATATCCTCAGATGAAATCTGGAAAGAAGCTTTCTGAGAAACTGCTTAGTGTTCTGTTAATTCATCTCACAGAGTTACATATATATTTCATGGATGTCTTTGCTAGCCTTATTTCTGTGGAATCTGAGAGCAGATATTTCGGATCCCTTTGAAGACTACAGGGCCACAGGAAATATCCTCAGATAACAAAGAGAAAGAAGCTTTCTGAGAAACTTCGTTGTGTTCTGTGAAATCATCTCACAGAGTTACATCTTTCCCCTCAAGGAGACTTTCGCTAAGACAGTTCTTGTGGAATTGGCAAAGTGATATTTGGAAGCCCATAGAGGGCTATGGTGAAAAAGGAAATATCCTCAGATGAAATCTGGAAAGAGGCTTTCTGAGAAACTGCTTAGTGTTCTGTTAATTCATCTCACAGAGTTACATCTGTATTTCGTGGATCTCTTTGTTATCCTTATTTCTGTGGAATCTGAGAACAGATATTTCGGATCCCTTTGAAGACTATAGGGCCAAAGGAAATATCCTCCGATAACAAAGAGAAAGAAGCTTACTGAGAAACTTCATTGTGTTCTGTGAAATCAACTCACAGAGTTACAGCTTTCCCCTCAAGGAGCTTTTCGCTAAGACAGTTCTTGTGGAATTGGCAAAGTGATATTTGGAAGCCCCTAGAGGGCTATGGTGAAAAAGGAAATATCCTCAGATGAAATCTGGAAGGAAGCTTTCTGAGAAACTGCTTAGTGTTCTGTTAATTCACCTCACAGAGTTACATCTGTATTTCGTCGATCTGTTTGCTAGTCTTATTTCTGTGGAATCTGAGAACAGATTTTCGTATCCCTTTGAAGACTATAGGGCCAAAGGAAATATCCTCCGATAACAAAGAGAAAGAAGCTTTCTGAGAAACTTCGTTGTGTTCTGTGAAGTCATCTCACAGAGTTACAGCTTTCCCCTCAAGGAGGCTTTCGCTAAGACAGTTCTTGTGGAATTGGCAAAGTGATATTTGGAAGCCCATAGAGGGCTAAGGTGAAAAAGGAAATATCCTCACATGAAATCTGGCAAGAAGCTTTCTGAGAAACTGCTTATTGTTCTGTTAATTCAACTCACAGAATTACATCTGTATTTCGTGGATCTCTTTGCTAGCCTTATTTCTGTGGAATCTGAAAACAGATATTTCGTATCCCTTTGAAGACTATAGGGCCAAAGTAAATATCCTCCGATAACAAAGAGAAAGAAGCTTTCTGAGAAACTTCGTTGTGTTCTGTGAAATCATCTCACAGAGTTACAGCTTTCCCCTCAAGGAGCCTTTCGCTAAGACAGTTCTTGTGGAATTGGCAAAGTGATATCTGGAAGCCCATAGAGGGCTATGGTGAAAAAGGAAATATCCTCAGATGAAATCTGGAGAGAAGCTTTCTGAGAAACTGCTTAGTGTTCTGTTAATTCACCTCACAGAGTTACATCTGTATTTCGTGGATCTCTTTGCTAGCCTTATTTCTGTGGAATGTGAGAACAGATATTTCGGATCCCTTTGAAGACTATAGGGCCAAAGTAAATATCCTCCGATAACAAAGAGAAAGAAGCTTTCTGAGAAACTTCGTTGTGTTCTGTGAAATCATCTCACAGAGTTACAGCTGTCCCCTCAAGGAGCCTTTCACTAAGACAGTTCTTGTGGAATTGGTAAAGTGATATTTGGAAGCCCATAGAGGGCTATGGTGAAAAAGGAAATATCCTCAGAGGAAATCTGGAAAGAAGCTTTCTGAGAAACTGCTTAGTGTTCTGTTAATTCATCTCACAGAGTTACATCTGTATTTCGTGGATCTCTTTGCTACACTTATTTCTGTGGAATCTGAGAACAGATATTTCGGATCCCTTTGAAGACTATAGGGCCAAAGGAAATATCCTCCGATAACAAAGAGAAAGAAGATTTCTGAGAAACTTCTTTGTGTTCTGTGAAATCATCTCACAGAGTTGCAGCTTTCCGCTCAAGGAGCCTTTCGCTAAGACTGTTCTTGTGGAATTGGCAAAGTGATATTTGGAAGCCCATAGAGGGCTATGGTGATTAAGGAAATATCCTCAGATGAAATCTGGAAAGAAGCTTTCTGAGAAACTGCTTAGTGTTCTGTTAATTCATCTCACAGAGTTACATCTCTATTTCGTGGATCTCTTTGCTAGCCTTATTTCTGTGGAATCTGAGAACAGATACTTCGGATCCCTTTGAAGACTATAGGGCCAAAGGAAATATCCTCCGATAACAAAGAGAAAGAAGCTTTCTGAGAAACTTGGTTGTGTTCTGTGAATCATCTCACAGAGTTACAGCTTTCCCCTCAAGCAGCCTTTTGCTAAGACAGTTCTAGTGGAATTGGCCAAGTGATATTTGGAAGCCCATAGAGGGCTATGGTGAAAAAGGAAATATCCTCAGATGAAATCTGGAAAGTAGCTTTCTGAGAAACTGCTTAGTGTTCTGTTAATTCACCTCACAGAGTTACTTCTGTATTTCGTGGATCTCTTTGCTAGCCTTATTTCTGTGGAATCTGAGAACAGATATTTCGGATCCCGTTGAAGACTATAGGGCCAAAGGAAATATCCTCCGAAAACAAAGAGAAAGAAGCTTTCGGAGAAACTTCGTTGTGTTCTGTGAAATCATCTCACAGAGTTACAGCTGTCCCCTCAAGGAGCCTTTCACTAAGACAGTTCTTGTGGAATTGGTAAAGTGATATTTGGAAGCCCATAGAGGGCTATGGTGAAAAAGGAAATATCCTCAGAGGAAATCTGGAAAGAAGCTTTCTGAGAAACTGCTTAGTGTTCTGTTAATTCATCTCACAGAGTTACATCTGTATTTCGTGGATCTCTTTGCTAGCCTTATTTCTGTGGAATCTGAGAACAGATATTTCGGATCCCTTTGAAGACTATAGGGCCAAAGGAAATATCCTCCGATAACAAAGAGAAAGAAGATTTCTGAGAAACTTCTTTGTGTTCTGTGAAATCATCTCCCAGAGTTGCAGCTTTCCGCTCAAGGAGCCTTTCGCTAAGACAGTTCTTGTGGAATTGGCAAAGTGATATTTGGAAGCCCATAGAGGGCTATGGTGATAAAGGAAATATCCTCAGATGAAATCTGGAAAGAAGCTTTCTGAGAAACTGCTTAGTGTTCTGTTAATTCATCTCACAGAGTTACATCTGTATTTCGTGGATCTCTTTGCTAGCCTTATTTCTGTGGAATCTGAGAACAGATACTTCGGATCCCTTTGAAGACTATAGGGCCAAAGGAAATATCCTCCGATAACAAAGAGAAAGAAGCTTTCTGAGAAACTTGGTTGTGTTCTGTGAATCATCTCACAGAGTTACAGCTTTCCCCTCAAGCAGCCTTTTGCTAAGACAGTTCTAGTGGAATTGGCCAAGTGATATTTGGAAGCCCATAGAGGGCTATGGTGAAAAAGGAAATATCCTCAGATGAAATCTGGAAAGTAGCTTTCTGAGAAACTGCTTAGTGTTCTGTTAATTCACCTCACAGAGTTACTTCTGTATTTCGTGGATCTCTTTGCTAGCCTTATTTCTGTGGAATCTGAGAACAGATATTTCGGATCCCGTTGAAGACTATAGGGCCAAAGGAAATATCCTCCGAAAACAAAGAGAAAGAAGCTTTCGGAGAAACTTCGTTGTGTTCTGTGAAATCATCTCACAGAGTTGCAGCTTTCCCCTCAAGGAGCCTTTCGCTAAGACAGTTCTTGTGGAATTGGCAAAGTGATACTTGGAAGCCCTTAGAGGGCTATGGTGAAAAAGGAAATATCCTCAGATGAAATCTGGAAAGAAGCTTTCTGAGAAACTGCTTAGTGTTCTGTTAATTCATCTCACAGAGTTACATCTCTATTTCATGGATGTCTTTGCTAGCTTTATTTCTGTGGAATCTGAGAACAGATATTTCGGATCCCTTTGAAGACTATAGGGCCACAGGAAATATCCTCAGATAACAAATAGAAAGAAGCTTTCGGAGAAACTTCGTTGTGTTCTGTGAAATCATCTCACAGAGTTACAGCTTTCCCCTCAAGGAGCCTTTCGCTAAGACAGTTCTTGTGGAATTGGCAAAGTGATATTTGGAAGCCCATAGAGGGCTATGGTGAAAAAGGAAATATCCTCACATGAAATCTGGCAAGAAGCTTTCTGAGAAACTGCTTAGTGTTCTGTTAATTCATCTCACAGAGTTACATCTGTATTTCGTGGATCTCTTTGCTAGCCTTATTTCTGTGGAATCTGAGAACAGATATTTCGTATCCCTTTGAAGACTATAGGACCAAAGGAAATATCCTCCGAAAACAAAGAGAAAGAAGCTTTCTGAGAAACTTCGTTGTGTTCTGTGAAATCATCTCACAGAGTTACAGCTTGCCCCTCAAGGAGCCTTTCGCTAAGACAGTTCTTGTGGAATTGGCAAAGTGATATCTGGAAGCCCATAGAGGGCTACGGTGAAAAAGGAAATATTCTCAGATGAAATCAGGAAAGAAGCTTTCTGAGAAACTGCTTAGTGTTCTGTTAATTCATCTCACAGAGTTACATATATATTTCATGGATGTGTTTGCTAGCCTTATTTCTGTGGAATCTGAGAGCAGATATTTCGGATCCCTTTGAAGACTATAGGGCCCCTGGAAATATCCTCAGATAACAAAGAGAAAGAAGCTTTCTGAGAAACTTCGTTGTGTTCTGTGAAATCATCTCACAGAGTTACAGCTTTCCCCTCAAGGAGACTTTCGCTAAGACAGTTCTTGTGGAATTGGCAAAGTGATATTTGGAAGCCCATGGAGGGCTATGGTGAAAAAGGAAATATCCTCAGATGAAATCTGGAAAGAGGCTTTCTGAGAAACTGCTTAGTGTTCTGTTAATTCATCTCACATAGTTACATCTGTATTTCGTGGATCTCTTTGCTATCCTTATTTCTGTGGAATCTGAGAACAGATATTTCGGATCCCTTTGAAGACTATAGGGCCAAAGGAAATATCCTCCGAAAACAAAGAGAAAGAAGCTTTCTGAGAAACTTCGTTGTGTTCTGTGAAATCATCTCACAGAGTTACAGCTTTCTTCTCAAGGAGCCTTTCGCTAAGACAGTTCTTGTGGAATTGGCAAAGTGATATCTGGAAGCCCATAGAGGGCTATGGTGAAAAAGGAAATATCCTCAGATGAAATCTGGAAAGAAGCTTTCTGAGAAACTGCTTAGTGTTCTGTTAATTCACCTCACAGAGTTACATCTGTATTTCGTGGATCTCTTTGCTAGCATTATTTCTGTGGAATCTGAGAACAGATATTTCGGATCCCTTTGAAGACTATAGGGCCAAAGGAAATATCCTCCGATAACAAAGAGAAAGAAGCTTTCTGAGAAACTTCTTGGTGTTCTGTGAAATCATCTCACAGAGTTACAGCTTTCCCCTCAAGGAGTGTTTCGCTAAGACAGTTCTTGTGGAATTGGCAAAGTGATATTTGGAAGCCCCTAGAGGGCTAAGGTGAAAAAGGAAATATCCTCAGAGGAAATCTGGAAAGAAACATTCTGAGAAACTGCTTAGTGATCTGTTAATTCATCTCACAGAGTTACATCTGTATTTCGTGGATCTCTTTGCTAGCCTTATTTCTGTGGAATCTGAGAACAGATATTTCGGATCCCTTTGAAGACTATAGAGCTAAAGGAAATATCCTCCGATAACAAAGAGAAAGAAGCTTTCTGAGAAACTTCTTTGTGTTCTGTGAAATCATCTCACAGAATTGAAGCTTTCCGCTCAAGGAGCCTTTCGCTAAGACAGTTCTTCTGGAATTGGCAAAGTGATATTTGGAAGCCCACAGAGGGCTATGGTGAAAAAGGAAATATCCTCAGATGAAATCTGGAAAGAAGCTTTCTGAGAAACTGCTTAGTGTTCTGTTAATTCATCTCACAGAGTTACACCTGTATTTCGGGGATCTCTTTGCTAGCCTTATTTCTGTGGAATCTGAGAACAGATATTTGGGATACCTTTGTAGAATATAGGGCCAAAGGAAATATCCTCCGATAACAAAGAGAAAGAAGCTTTCTGAGAAACTTCTTGGTGTTCTGTGAAATCATCTCACAGAGTTACAGCTTTCCCCTCAAGCAGCCTTTCGCTAAGGCAGTTCTTGTGGAATTGGCAAAGTGATATTTGGAAGCCCATACGGGGCTATGGTGAAAAAGGAAATATCCTCAGATGAAATCTGGAAAGAAGCTTTCTGAGAAACTGCTTAGTGTTCTATTTATTCATCTCACAGAGTTACATCTGTATTTCGTGGATCTCTTTGCTATCCTTATTTCTGTGGAATCTGAGGACAGATATTTCGGATCCCTTTGAAGACTATAGGGCCAAAGGAAATATCCTCCGAAAACAAAGAGAAAGAAGCTTTCTGAGAAACTTCGTTGTGTTCTGTGAAATCATCTCACAGAGTTACAGCTTTCCCCTCACGGAACCTTTCGCTAAGACAGTTCTTGTGGAATTGGCAAAGTGATATCTGGAAGCCCATAGAGGGCTATGGTGAAAAAGGAAATATCCTCAGATGAAATCTGGAAAGAAGCTTTCTGAGAAACTGCTTAGTGTTCTGTTAATTCACCTCACAGAGTTACATCTGTATTTCGTGGATCTCTTTGCTAGCATTATTTCTGTGGAATCTGAGAACAGATATTTCGGATACCTTTGAAGACTATAGGGCCAAAGGAAATATCCTCCGATAACAAAGAGAAAGAAGCTTTCTGAGAAACTTCTTGGTGTTCTGTGAAATCATCTCACAGAGTTACAGCTTTCCCCTCAAGGAGTGTTTCGCTAAGACAGTTCTTGTGGAATTGGCAAAGTGATATCTGGAAGCCCATAGAGGGCTAAGGTGAAAAAGGAAATATCCTCAGAGGAACTCTGGAAAGAAACTTTCTGAGAAACTGCTTCGTGCTCTGTTAATTCATCTCACAGAGTTACGTCTGTATTTCGTGGATCTCTTTGCTAGCCTTATTTCTGTGGAATCTGAGAGCAGATATTTCGGATCCCTTTGAAGACTATAGAGCCAAAGGAAATATCCTCCGATAACAAAGAGAAAGAAGCTTTCTGAGAAACTTCTTTGTGTTCTGTGAAATCATCTCACACAGTTGCAGCTTTCCGCTCAAGGAGCCTTTCGCTAAGACAGTTCTTGTGGAATTGGCAAAATGATATTTGGAAGCCCACAGAGGGCTATGGTGAAAAAGGAAATATCCTCAGATGAAATCTGGAAAGAAGCTTTCTGAGAAACTGCTTAGTGTTCTGTTAATTCATCTCACAGAGTTACATCTGTATTTCGTGGATCTCTTTGCTAGCCTTATTTCTGTGGAATCTGAGAACAGATATTTTGGATCCCTTTCAAGACTATAGGGCCAAAGGAAATATCCTCCGATAACAAAGAGAAAGAAGCTTTCTGAGAAACTTCTTTGTGTTCTGTGAAATCATCTCACAGAGTTACAGCTTTCCCCTCAAGGAGCCTTTCGCTAAGACACTTCATGTGGAATTGGCAAAGTGATATTCAGAAGCCCCTAGAGGGCTATGGTGAAAAAGGAAATATCCTCAGATGAAATCTGGAAAGAAGCTTTCTGAGAAACTGCTTAGTGTTCTGTTAATTCATCTCACAGAGTTACACCTGTATTTCGTGGATCTCTTTGCTAGCCTTATTTCTGTAGAATCTGAGAACAGATATTTCGGATCCCTTTGAAGACTATAGGGCCAAAGGAAATATCCTCCGATAAAAAAGAGAAAGAAGCTTTCGGAGAAACTTCCTTGTGTTCTGTGAAATCATCTCAGAGAGTTACAGCTTTCCATTCAAGCAGCCTTTGGCTAAGACAGTTCTTGTGGAATTGGCAAAGTGATATTTGGAAGCCCATAGAGGGCTATGGTGAAAAAGGAAATATCCTCAGATGAAATCTGGAAGAAGCTTTCTGAAAAACTGCTTAGTGTTCTGTTTATTCATCTCACAGAGTTACATCTGTATTTCGTGGATCTCTTTGCTAGTCTTATTTCTGTGGAATCTGAGAACAGATATATCGGATCCCTTTGAAGACTACAGGGCCAAAGGAAATATCCTCCGATAACAAAGAGAAAGAAGCTTTCTGAGAAACTTCGTTGTGTTCTGTGAAATCATCTCACGGAGTTACAGCTTTCCCCTCAAGGAGCCTTTCGCTAAGACAGTTCTTCTGGAATTGGCAAAGTGATATTTGGAAGCCCATAGAGGGCTATGTTGAAAAAGGAAATTTCCTCAGATGAAATCTGGAAAGAAGCTTTCTGAGAAACTGCTTAGTGTTCTGTTAATTCATCTCACACAGTTACATCTGTATTTCGTGGATCTCTTTGCTAGCCTTATTTCTGTGGAATCTGAGAACAGATATTTCTGATCCCTTTGAAGACTATAGGGCCAAAGGAAATATCCTCCGATAACAAAGAGAAAGAAGCTTTCTGAGAAACTTCATTGTGTTCTGTGAAATCATCTCACAGAGTTACAGCTTTCCCCTCAAGCAGCCTTTCGCTAAGACAGTTCTTGTTGAATTGGCAAAGTGATATTTGCAAGCCCATAGAGGGCTATGGTGAAAAAGGAAATATCCTCAGATGAAATCTGGAAAGAAGCTTTCTGAGATACTGATTAGTGTTCTGTTAATTCATCTCACAGAGTTACATCTGTATTTCGTGGATGACTTTGCTAGCCTTATTTCTGTGGAATCTGAGAACAGATATTTCGGATCCCTTTGAAGACTTTAGGGCCAAAGGAAATATCCTCCGATAACAAAGAGAAAGAAGCTTTCTGAGAAACTTCGTTGTGTTCTGTGAAATCATCTCACAGAGTTACAGCTTTCCCCTCAAGGAACCTTTCGCTAAGACAGTTCTTGTGGAATTGGCAAAGTGATATTTGGAAGCCCATAGAGTGCTACGGTGAAAAAGGAAATATCCTCATATGAAATCTGGAAAGAAGCTTTCTGATAAACTGCTTAGTGTTCTGTTAATTCATCTCACAGAGTTACATCTGTATTTCCTGGATCTCCTTCTAGCCTTATTTCTGTGGCATCCGAGAACAGATATTTCGGATCCCTTTGAAGACTATAGGGCCAAAGGAAATATCCTCCGATAACAAAGAGAAAGAAGCTTCCTGAGAAACTTCGTTGCGTTCTGTGAAATCATCTTACAGAGTTACAGCTTCCCCTCAAGGAGCCATTCGCTAAGACAGTTCTTGTGGAATTGTCAAAGTGATATTTGGAAGCCCATAGAGGGCTATGGTGAAAAAGGAAATATCCTCAGATGAAATCTGGAAAGAAGCTTTCTGAGAAACTGCTTAGTGTTCTGTTAATTCATCTCACAGAGTTACATCTGTATTTCGTGGATCTTTTTGCTAGCCTTATTTCTGTGGAATCTGAGAACAGATATTTCGGATCCCTTTGAAGACTATAGGGCCAAAGTAAATATCCTCTGATAACAAAGAGAAAGAAGCTTTCTGAAAAACTTCGTTGTGTTCTGTGAAATCATCTCACAGAGTTACAGCTTTCCCCTCAAGGAGCCTTTCCCTAAGACAGTACTTGCGGAATTTCAAAGTGATATATGTTAGCCCATATAGGGCTATGGTGAAAAAGGAAATATCCTCAGATGAAATTTGGAAAGAAGCTTTCGGAAAAACTGCATAGTGTTCTGTTAATTCATCTCACAGAGTTACATCTGTATTTCGTGGATCTCTTTGCTAGTCTTATTTCTGTGGAATCTGAGAACAGATATTTCGGATCCCTTTGAAGAGTATAGGGGCAAAGGAAATATCCTCCGATAACAAAGAGAAAGAAGCTTTCTGAGAAACTTCGTTGTGTTCTGTGAAATCATCTCACAGAGTTACAGCTTTCCCCTCAAGGAGCCTTTCACTAAGACAGTTCTTGTGGAATTGGCAAAGTGATATTTGGCAGCCCATAGAAGGCTATGGTGAAAAAGGAAATATCCTCAGATGAAATCTGGAAAGAAGCTTTCTGAGAAACTGCTTAGTGTTCTGTTAATTCATCTCACAGAGTTACATCTGTATTTCGTGGATCTCTTTGCTAGCCTTAATTCTGTAGAATCTGAGAACAGATATTTCGGATCCCTTTGAAGACTAAGGGCCAAAGGAAATATCCTCCGATAACAAAGAGAAAGAAGCTTTCTGAGAAACTTCGTTGTGTTCTGTGAAATCATCTCACAGAGTTACAGCTTTCTCCTCAAGGAGACTTTCGCTAAGACAGTTCTTGTGGAATTGGCAAAGTGATATTTGGAAGCCCATAGAGGGCTATGGTGAAAAAGGAAATATCCTCAGATGAAATCTGGAAAGAAGCTTTCTGAGAAACTGCTTAGTGTTCTGTTAATTCATCTCACAGAGTTACATCTGTATTTCGTGGATCTCTTTGCTAGCCTTATTTCTGTGGAATCTGAGAACAGATATTTCGGATCCCTTTGAAGACTATAGGGCCAAAGGAAATATCCTCCAAAAACAAAGAGAAAGAAGCTTTCTGAGAAACTTCATTGTGTTCTGTGAAATCATCTCACAGAGTTACAGCTTTCCCCTCAAGGAGCCTTTCGCTAAGACAGTTCTTGTGGAATTGGCAAAGTGATATCTGGAAGCCCATAGAGGGCTACGGTGAAAAAGGAAATATCCTCAGATGAAAACTGGAAAGAAGCTTTCTGAGAAACTGCTTAGTGTTCTGTTAATTCATCTCACGGAGTTACATCTATATTTCATAGATGTCTTTGCTAGCCTTATTTCTGTGGAATCTGAGAGCAGATATTTCGGATCCCCTTGAAGACTATAGGGCCACAGGAAATATCCTCAGATAACAAAGAGAAAGAAGCTTTCTGAGAAACTTCGTTGTGTTCTGTGAAATCATCTCACAGAGTTACAGCTTTCCCCTCAAGGAGCCTTTCGCTAAGACAGTTCTTGTGGAATTGGCATAGTGATATCTGGAAGCCCATAGAGGGCTATGGTGAAAAAGGAAATATCCTCAGATGAAATCTGGAAAGAAGCTTTCTGAGAAACTGCTTAGTGTTCTGTTAATTCATCTCAGAGAGTTACATCTGTATTTCGTGGATCTCTTTGCTAGCCTTATTTCTGTGGAATCTGAGAACAGATATTTCGGATCCCTTTGAAGACTATAGGGCCAAAGGAAATATCCTCCGATAACAAAGAGAAAGAAGCTTTCTGAGAAACTTCGTTGTGTTCTGTGAAATCATCTCACAGACTTACAGTTTTCCCCTCAAGGAGACTTTCGCTAAGACAGTTCTTGTGGAATTGGCAAAGTGATACTTGGAAGCCCTTAGAGGGCTATGGTGAAAAAGGAAATATCCTCAGATGAAATCTGGAAAGAAGCTTTCTGAGAAACTGCTTAGTGTTCTGTTAATTCGTCTCACAGAGTTACATCTATATTTCATGGATGTCTTTGCTACCCTTATTTCTGTGGAATCTGAGAAGAGATATTTCGGATCCCTTTGAAGACTATAGGGCCACAGGAAATATCCTCAGATAACAAAGAGAAAGAAGCTTTCGGAGAAACTTCGTTGTGTTCTGTGAAATCATCTCACAGAGTTACAGCTTTCCCCTCAAGGAGACTTTCGCTAAGACAGTTCTTGTGGAATTGGCAAAGTGATATTTGGAAGCCCATAGAGGGCTATGGTGAAAAAGGAAATATCCTCAGATGAAATCTGGAAAGAAGCTTTCTGACAAACTGCTTAGTGTTCTGTTAATTCATCTCACAGAGTTCCATCTGTATTTCGTGGATCTCTTTGCTAGCCTTATTTCTGTGGAATATGAGAACAGATATTTCGGACCCCTTTGAAGACTATAGGGCCAAAGGAAATATCCTCCGAAAACAAAGAGAAAGAAGCTTTCTGAGAAACTTCGTTGTGTTCTGTGAAATCATCTCACAGAGTTACAGCTTTCCCCTCAAGGAGCCTTTCGCTAAGACAGTTCTTGTGGAATTGTCAAAGTGATATCTGGAAGCCCATAGAGGGCTATGGTGAAAAAGGAAATATCCTCAGTTGAAATCTGGAAAGAAGCTTTCTGAGAAACTGCTTAGTGTTCCGTTAATTCATCTCACAGAGTTACATCTGTATTTCGTAGATCTCTTTGCTGGCCTTATTTCTGTGGCATCTGAGAACAGATATTTCGGATCCCTTTGAAGACTATAGGGACAAAGGAAATATCCTCCGATAACAAAGAGAAAGAAGCTTTCTGAGAAACTTCTTTGTGTTCTGTGAAATCATCTCACAGAGTTGCAGCTTTCCCCTCAAGGAGCATTTCGCTAAGACACTTCTTTTGAAATTGTCAATGTGATATTTGGAAGCCCATGGAGGGCTACGGTGAAACAGGAAATATCCTCAGATGAAATCTGGAAAGAAGCTTTCTGAGAAACTGCTTAGTGTTCTGTTAATTCATCTCACAGAGTTACATCTGTATTTCGTGGATCTCCTTGCTAGCTTTATTTCTGTGGAATCTGAGAACAGATATTTCGGATCCCTTTGAAGACTATAGGGCCAAAGGAAATATCCTCCGATAACAAAGAGAAAGAAGCTTTCTGAGAAACTTCGTTGTGTTCTGTGAAATCATCTCACAGAGTTACAGCTTTCCTCTCAAGGAGCCTTTCGCTAAGACAGTTCTTGAGGAATTGGCAAAGTGATACTTGGAAGCCCATAGATGGCTATGGTGAAAAAGGAAATATCCTCAGATGAAATCTGGAAAGAAGCTTTCTGAGAAACTGCGTAGTGTTCTGTTAATTCATCTCACAGAGTTACATCTGTATTTCATAGATGTCTTTGCTAGCCTTATTTCTGTGGAATCTGAGAACAGATATTTCGGATCAATTTGACGACTATAGGGCCAAAGGAAATATGCTCCGATTAGAAAGAGAAAGAAGCTTTCTGAGAAACTTCGTTGTGTTCTGTGAAATCATCTCACAGACTTACAGTTTTCCCCTCAAGGAGCCTTTCGCTAAGACAGTTCTTGTGGAATTGGCAAAGTGATACTTGGAAGCCCTTAGAGGGTTATGGTGAAAAAGGAAATATCCTCAGATGAAATCTGGAAAGAAGCTTTCTGAGAAACTGCTTAGTGTTCTGTTAATTCATCTCACAGAGTTACATCTATATTTCATGGATTTCTTTGCTAGCCTTATTTCTGTGGAATCTGAGAACAGATATTTCGGATCCCTTTGAAGACTATAGGGCCACAGGAAATATCCTCAGATAACAAAGAGAAAGAAGCTTTCTGAGAAACTTCGTTGTGTTCTGTGAAATCATCTCACAGAGTTACAGCTTTCCCCTCAAGGAGCCTTTCGCTAAGACAGTTCTTGTGGAATTGGAAAAGTGATATTTGGAAGCCCATAGAGGGCTATGGTGAAAAAGGAAATATCCTCAGATGAAATCTGGAAAGAAGCTTTCTGACAAACTGCTTAGTGTTCTGTAAATTCAACTCACAGAGTTACATCTGTATTTCGTGGATCTCTTTGCTAGCCTTATTTCTGTGGAATCTGAGAACAGATATTTCGGATCCCTTTGAAGACTATAGGGCCAAAGGAAATATCCTCCGAAAACAAAGAGAAAGAAGCTTTCTGAGAAACTTCGTTGTGTTCTGTGAAATCATCTCACAGAGTTACAGCTTTCCCCTCAAGGAGCCTTTCGCTAAGACAGTTCTTGTGGAATTGGCGAAGTGATATCTGGAAGCCCATAGAGGGCTACGGTGAAAAAGGAAATATCCTCAGATGAAATCTGGAAAGAAGCTTTCTGAGAAACTGCTTAGTGTTCTGTTAATTCATCTCACGGAGTTTCATCTATATTTCATGGATGTCTTTGCTAGCCTTATTTCTGTGTAATCTGAGAGCAGATATTTCGGATCCCCTTGAAGACTATAGGGCCACAGGAAATATCCTCAGATAACAAAGAGAAAGAAGCTTTCTGAGAAACTTCGTTGTGTTCTGTGAAATCATCTCACAGAGTTACAGCTTTCCCCTCAAGGAGCCTTTCGCTAAGACAGTTCTTGTGGAATTGGCAAAGTGATATCTGGAAGCCCATAGAGGGCTATGGTGAAAAAGGAAATATCCTCAGATGAAATATGGAAAGAAGCTATCTGAGAAACTGCTTAGTGTTCTGTTAATTCATCTCACAGAATTACATCTGTATTTCGTGGATCTCCTTGCTAGCCTTATTTCTGTGGAATCTGAGAACAGATATTTCGGAAACCTTTGAAGACTATAGGGCCAAAGGAAATATCCTCCGATAACAAAGAGAAAGAAGCTTTCTGAGAAACTTCTTTGTGTTCTGTGAAATCATCTCACAGAGTTACAGCTTTCCCCTCAAGGAGCATTTCGCTAAGACAGTTCTTTTGAAATTGTCAAAGTGATATTTGGAAACCCATATTGGGCTATGGTGAAAAAGGAAATATCCTCAGATGAAATCTGGAAAGAAGCTTTCTGAGAAACTGCTTAGTGTTCTGTTAATTCATCTCACAGAGTTAGATCTGTATTTCGTGGATCTCCTTGCTAGCCTTATTTCTGTGGAATCTGAGAACAGATATTTCTGATCCCTTTGAAGACTATAGGGCCAAAGGAAATATCCTCCGATAACAAAGAGAAAGAAGCTTTCTGAGAAACTTCGTTGTGTTCTGTGAAATCATCTCACAGAGTTACAGCTTTCCCCTCAAGGAGCCTTTCGCTAAGACAGTTCTTGAGGAATTGGCAAAGTGATACTTGGAAGCCCATAGAGGGCTATGGTGAAAAAGGAAATATCCTCAGATGAAATCTGGAAAGAAGCTTTCTGAGAAACTGCGTAGTGTTCTGTTAATTCGTCTCACAGAGTTACATCTGTATTTCATGGATGTCTTTGCTAGCCTTATTTCTGTGGAATCTGAGAACAGATATTTCGGATCAATTTGACGACTATAGGGCCACAGGAAATATCCTCCGATAACAAAGAGAAAGAAGCTTTCTGAGAAACTTCGTTGTGTTCTGTGAAATCATCTCACAGAGTTACAGCTTTCCCCTCAAGGAGACTTTCGCTAAGACAGTTCTTGTGGAATTGGCAAAGAGATATTTGGAAGCCCTTAGAGGGCTATGGTGAAAAAGTAAATATCCTCAGATGAAATCTGGAAAGGAGCTTTGTGAGAAACTGCTTAATGTTCTGTTAATTCATCTCACAGAGTTACATCTGTATTTCGTGGATCTCTTTGCTAGCCTTATTTCTGTGGAATCTGAGAACAGATATTTCGGATCCCCTTGAAGACTATAGGGCCATAGGAAATATCCTCCGAAAACAAAGAGAAAGAAGCTTTCTGAGAAACTTTGTTGTGTTCTGTGAAATCATCTCACAGAGTTACAGCTTTCTCCTCAAGGAGCCTTTCGCTAAGAAAGTTCTTGTGGAATTGGCAAAGTGATATTCGGAAGCCCATAGAGGGCTATGGTGAAAAAGGAAATATCCTCAGATGAAATCTGGAAAGAAGCTTTCTGAGAAACTGCTTAGTGTTCTGTTAATTCATCTCACAGAGTTACACCTGTATTTCATGGATCTCTTTGCTAGCCTTATTTCTGTGGAATCTGAGAACAGATATTTCGTATCCCTTTGAAGACTATAGGGCCAAAGTAAATATCCTCCGATAACAAAGAGAAAGAAGCTTTCTGAGAAACTTCGTTGTGTTCTGTGAAATCATCTCACAGAGTTACAGCTGTCCCCTCAAGGAGCCTTTCGCTAAGACAGTTCTTGTGGAATTGGCAAAGTGATATTTGGAAGCCCATAGAGGGCTATGGTGAAAAAGGAAATATCCTCAGATGAAATCTGGAAAGAAGCTTTCTGAGAAACTGCTTAGTGTTCTGTTAATTCATCTCACAGAGTTACATCTGTATTTCATGGATGTCTTTGCTAGCCTTATTTCTGTGGAATCTGAGAACAGATATTTCGGATCCCTATGAAGACTATAGGGCCAAAGGAAATATCCTCCGATAACAAAGAGAAAGAAGCTTTCTGAGAAACTTCGTTGTCTTCTGTGAAATCATCTCACAGAGTTACAGCTTTCCCCTCAAGGAGCCTTTCGCTAAGACAGTTCTTGTGGAACTGGCAAAGTGATATCTGGAAGCCCATAGAGGGCAATGGTGAAAAAGGAAATATCCTCAGATGAAATCTGGAAAGAAGCTTTCTGAGAAACTGCTTAGTGTTCTGTTAATTCACCTCACAGAGTTACATCTGTATTTCGTGGATCTCTTTGGTGGCCTTATTTCTGTGGAATCTGAGAACAGATATTTCGGATCCCTTTGAAGACTATAGGGCCAAAGGAAATATCCTCCGATAACAAAGAGAAAGAAGCTTTCTGAGAAACTTCTTCGTGTTCTGTGAAATCATCTCACAGAGTTACAGCTTTCCCCTCAAGGAGTGTTTCGCTAAGACAGTTCTTGTGGAATTGGCAAAGTGATATTTGGAAGCCCATGGAGGGCTAAGGTGAAAAAGGAAATATCCTCAGATGAAATCTGGAAAGAAGATTTCTGAGAAACTGCGTAGTGTTCTGTTAATTCATCTCACAGAGTTACATCTGTATTTCATGGATGTCTTTGCTAGCCTTATTTCTGTGGAATCTGAGAACAGATATTTCGGATCAATTTGACGACTATAGGGCCAAAGGAAATATCCTCCGATAACAAAGAGAAAGAAGCTTTCTGAGAAACTTCGTTGTCTTCTGTGAAATCATCTCACAGAGTTACAGCTTTCCCCTCAAGGAGACTTTCGCTAAGACAGTTCTTGTGGAATTGGCAAAGTGATACTTGGAAGCCCATAGAGGGCTATGGTGAAAAAGGAAATATCCTCAGATGAAATCTGGAAAGAAGCTTTCTGAGAAACTGCTTAGTGTTCTGTTAATTCATCTCACAGAGTTACTTCTGAATTTCCTGGATCTCTATGCTAGCCTTATTTCTGTGGAATCTGAGAACAGATATTTCGGATCCCTTTGAAGACTATAGGGCCAAAGGAAATATCCTCCGAAAACAAAGAGAAAGAAGCTTTCTGAGAAACTTCGTTGTGTTCTGTGAAATCATCTCACAGAGTTACAGCTTTCCCCTCAAGGAGCCTTTCGCTAAGACAGTTCTTGTGGAATTGGCAAAGTGATACTTGGAAGCCCATAGAGGGCTATGGTGAAAAAGGAAATATCCTCAGAGAAATCTGGAAAGAAACTTTCTGAGAAACTGCTTAGTGTTCTGTTAATTCATCTCACAGAGTTACTTCTGTATTTCGTGGATCTCTTTGCTAGCCTTATTTCTGTGGAATCTGAGAACAGATAATTCGGATCCTTTTAAGACTATAGGGCCAAATGAAATATCCTCCGAAAACAAAGAGAAAGAAGCTTTCTGAGAAACTTCGTTGTGTTCTGTGAAATCATCTCACAGAGTTGCAGCTTTCCCCTCAAGGAGCCTTTCACTAAGACAGTTCTTGTGGAATTGGCATAGTGATATCTGGAAGACCATAGAGGGCTATGGTGAAAAAGGAAATATCCTCAGATGAAATCTGGAAAGAAGCTTTGTGAGAAACTGCTTAGTGTCCTGTTAATTCATCTCAGAGAGTTACATCTGTATTTCGTGGATCTCTTTGCTAGCCTTATTTCTGTGGAATCTGAGAACAGATATTTCGGATCCCTTTGAAGACTATAGGGCCAAAGGATATATCCTCCGATAACAAAGAGAAAGAAGCTTTCTGAGAAACTTCGTTGTGTTCTGTGAAATCATCTCACAGACTTACAGTTTTCCCCTCAAGGAGACTTTCGCTAAGACAGTTCTTGTGGAATTGGCAAAGTGATACTTGGAAGCCCTTAGAGGGCTATGGTGAAAAAGGAAATATCCTCAGATGAAATCTGGAAAGAAGCTTTCTGAGAAACCGCTTAGTGTTCTGTTAACTCATCTCACAGAGTTACATCTATATTTCATGGATGTCTTTGCTACCCTTATTTCTGTGGAATCTGAGAACAGATATTTCGGATCCCTTTGAAGACTATAGGGCCACAGGAAATATCCTCCGAAAACAAAGAGAAAGAAGCTTTCGGAGAAACTTCGTTGTGTTCTGTGAAATCATCTCACAGAGTTACAGCTTTCCCCTCAAGGAGACTTTCGCTAAGACAGTTCTTGTGGAATTGGCAAAGTGATATTTGGAAGCCCATAGAGGGCTATGGTGAAAAAGGAAATATCCTCAGATGAAATCTGGAAAGAAGCTTTCTGAGAAACTGCTTAGTGTTCTGTTAATTCATCTCACAGAGTTACATCTGTATTTCGTGTGTCTCTTTGCTAGCCTTATTTCTGTGGAATCTGAGAACAGATATTTCGGATCCCTTTGAAGACTATAGGGCCAAAGGAAATATCCTCCGAAAACAAAGACAAAGAAGCTTTCTGAGAAACTTCGTTGTGTTCTGTGAAATCATCTCACAGAGTTACAGCTTTCCCCTCAAGGAGCCTTTCGCTAAGACAGTTCTTGTGGAATTGGCAAAGTGATATCTGGAAGCCCATAGAGGGCTACGGTGAAAAAGGAAATATCCTCAGATGAAATCTGGAAAGAAGCTTTCTGAGAAACTGCTTAGTGTTCTCTTAATTCATCTCACAGAGTTACATCTGTATTTCGTGGATCTCTTTGCTAGCCTTATTTCTGTGGAATCTGAGAACACATGTTTCGGATTCCTTTGAAGACTACAGGGCCGAAGGAAATATCCTCCGATTACAAAGAGAAAGAAGCTTTCTGAGAAACTTCGTTGTGTTCTGTGAAATCATCTCACAGAGTTACAGCTTTCCCCTCAAGGAGCCTTTCGCTAAGACAGTTCTTGTGGAATTGGCAAAGTGATATCTGGAAGCCCATAGAGGGCTATGGTGAAAAAGGAAATATCCTCAGTTGAAATCTGGAAAGAAGCTTTCTGAGAAACTGCTTAGTGTTCTGTTAATTCATCTCACAAAGTTACATCTGTATTTCGTAGATCTCTTTGCTGGCCTTATTTCTGTGGAATCTAAGAACAGATATTTCGGATCCCTTTGAAGACTATAGGGCCAAAGGAAATATCCTCCGATAACAAAGAGAAAGAAGCTTTCGGAGAAAATTCGTTGTGTTCTGTGAAATCATCTCACAGAGTTACAGCTTTCCCCTCAAGGAGACTTTCGCTAAGACAGTTCTTGTGGAATTGGCAAAGTGATATTTGGAAGCCCATAGAGGGCTATGGTGAAAAAGGAAATATCCTCAGATGAAATCTGGAAAGAAGCTTTCTGACAAACTGCTTAGTGTTCTGTTAATTCATCTCACAGAGTTACATCTGTATTTCGTGGATCTCTTTGCTAGCCTTATTTCTGTGGAATCTGAGAACAGATATTTCGGATCCCTTTGAAGACTATAGGGCCAAAGGAAATATCCTCCGAAAACAAAGAGAAAGAAGCTTTCTGAGAAACTTCGTTGTGTTCTGTGAAATCATCTCACAGAGTTACAGCTTTCCCCTCAAGGAGCCTTTCGCTAAGACAGTTCTTGTGGAATTGGCAAAGTTATATCTGGAAGCCCATAGAGGGCTACGGTGAAAAAGGAAATATCCTCAGATGAAATCTGGAAAGAAGCTTTCTGAGAAACTGCTTAGTGTTCTGTTAATTCATCTCACGGAGTTACATCTATATTTCATGGATGTCTTTGCTAGCCTTATTTCTGTGTAATCTGAGAGCAGATATTTCGGATCCCCTTGAAGACTATAGGGCCACAGGAAATATCCTCAGATAACAAAGAGAAAGAAGCTTTCTGAGAAACTTCGTTGTGTTCTGTGAAATCATCTCACAGAGTTACAGCTTTCCCCTCAAGGAGCCTTTCGCTAAGACAGTTCTTGTGGAATTGGCAAAGTGATATCTGGAAGCCCATAGAGGGCTATGGTGAAAAAGGAAATATCCTCAGATGAAATATGGAAAGAAGCTTTCTGAGAAACTACTTAGTGTTCTGTTAATTCATCTCACCGAATTACATCTGTATTTCGTGGATCTCCTTGCTAGCCTTATTTCTGTGGAATCTGAGAACAGATATTTCGGATACCTTTGAAGACTATAGGGCCAAAGGAAATATCCTCCGATAACAAAGAGAAAGAAGCTTTGCGAGATACTTCTTTGTGTTCTGTGAAATGACCTCACAGAGTTACAGCTTTCCCCTCAAGGAGCCTTTCGCTAAGACAGTTCTTGTGGAATTGGCAAAGTGATATTTGGAAGCCCATGGTGGGCTATGGTGAAAAAGGAAATATCCTCAGATGAAATCTGGAAAGAAGCTTTCTGAGAAACTGCTTAGTGTTCTCTTAATTCATCTCACAGAGTTACATCTGTATTTCGTGGATCTCTCTGCTGGCCTTATTTCTGTGGAATCTGAGAACAGATATTTCGGATCAATTTGACGACTATAGGGCCACAGGAAATATCCTCCGATAACAAAGAGAAAGAAGCTTTCTGAGAAACTTCGTTGTGTTCTGTGAAATCATCTCACAGAGTTACAGCTTTCCCCTCAAGGAGACTTTCGCTAAGACAGTTCTTGTGGAATTGGCAAAGAGATATTTAGAAGCCCATAGAGGGCTATGGTGAAAAAGGAAATATCCTCAGATGAAATCTGGAAAGAAGCTTTGTGAGAAACTGCTTAATATTCTGTTAATTCATCTCACAGAGTTACATCTGTATTTCGTGGATCTCTTTGCTAGCCTTATTTCTGTGGAATCTGAGAACAGATATTTCGGATCCTTTTGAAGACTATAGGGCCAAAGGAAATATCCTCCGAAAACAAAGAGAAAGAAGCTTTCTGAGAAACTTCGTTGTGTTCTGTGAAATCATCTCACAGAGTTACAGCTTTCCCCTCAAGGAGCCTTTCGCTAAGACAGTTCTTGTGGAATTGTCAAAGTGATATCTGGAAGCCCATAGAGGGCTATGATGAAAAAGGAAATATCCACAGATGAAATCTGGAAAGAAGCTTTCTGAGAAACTGCGTAGTGTTCTGTTAATTCATCTCACAGAGTTACATCTGTATTTCGGGAATCCCTTTGCTGGCCATATTTCTGTGGAATCTGAGAACAGATATTTCGGATCCCTTTGAAGACTATAGGGCCAAAGGAAATATCCTCCGATAACAAAGAGAAAGAAGCTTTCTGAGAAACTTCTTTGTGTTCTGTGAAATCATCTCACAGAGTTACAGCTTTCCCCTCAAGGAGCATTTCGCTAAGACAGTTCTTGTGGAATTGGCAAAGTGATATTTGGAAGCCCATAGAGGGCTATGGTGAAAAAGGAAATATCCTCAGATGAAATCTGGAAAGAAGCTTTCTGAGAAACTGCTTAGTGTTCTGTTAATTCATCTCACAGAGTTACATCTGTATTTCGTGGATCTCCCTGCTAGCCTTATTTCTGTGGAATCTGAGAACAGATATTTCTGATACCTTTGAAGACTATAGGGCCAAAGGAAATATCCTCCGATAACAAAGAGAAAGAAGCTTTCTGAGAAACTTCGTTGTGTTCTGTGAAATCATCTCACAGAGTTACAGCTTTCCCCTCAAGGAGCCTTTCGCTAAGACAGTTCTTGAGGAATTGGCAAAGTGATATTTGGAAGCCCATAGAGGGCTATGGTGAAAAAGGAAATATCCTCAGATGAAATCTGGAAAGAAGCTTTCTGAGAAACTGCTTAGTGTTCTGTTAAATCATCTCACAGAGTTACATCTGTATTTCGTGGATGTCTTTGCTAGCCTTATTTCTGTGGAATCTGAGAACAGATATTTCGGATCCCTATGACGACTATAGGGCCAAAGGAAATATCCTCCGATAACAAAGAGAAAGAAGCTTTCTGAGAAACTTCGTTGTCTTCTGTGAAATCATCTCACAGAGTTACAGCTTTCCCCTCAAGGAGCCTTTCGCTATGACAGTTCTTGTGGAACTGACAAAGTGATATCTGGAAGCCCATAGAGGGCAATGGTGAAAATGGAAATATCCTCAGATGAAATCTGGAGAGAAGCTTTCTGAGAAACTGCTTAGTGTTCTGTTCATTCACCTCACAGAGTTACACATGTATTTCGTGGATCTCTTTGCTGGCCTTATTTCTGTGGAATCTGAGAACAGATATTTCGTATCCCTTTGAAGACTATAGGGCCAAAGGAAATATCCTCCGAAAACAAAGAGAAAGAAGCTTTCTGAGAAACTTCTTCGTGTTCTGTGAAATCATCTCACAGAGTTACAGCTTTCCCCTCAAGGAGCCATTCGCTAAGACAGTTCTTGTGGAATTGGCAAAGTTATATCTGGAAGCCCATAGAGGGCTATGGTGAAAAAGGAAATATCCTCAGATGAAATCTGGAAAGAAGCTTTCTGAGAAACTGCTTAGTGTTCTGTTAATTCATCTCACGGAGTTACATCTATATTGCATGGATGTCTTTGCTAGTCTTATTTCTGTGGAATCTGAGAGCAGATATTTCGGATCCCCTTGAAGACTATAGGGCCACAGGAAATATCCTCAGATAACATAGAGAAAGAAGCTTTCTGAGAAACTTCGTTGTATTCTGTGAAATCATCTCACAGAGTTACAGCTTTCCCCTCAAGAAGCCTTTCGCTAAGACAGTTCTTGTGGAATTGGCAAAGTGATATCTGGAAGCCCATAGAGGGCTATGGTGAAAAAGGAAATATCCTCAGATGAAATATGGAAAGAAGCTTTCTGAGAAACTGCTTAGTGTTCTGTTAATTCATCTCCCAGAATTACATCTGTATTTCGTGGATCTCCTTGCTAGCCTTATTTCTGTGGAATCTGAGAACAGATATTTCGGATACCTTTGAAGACTATAGGGCCAAAGGAAATATCCTCCGATAACAAAGAGAAAGAAGCTTTGCGAGATACTTCGTTGTGTTCTGTGAAATGACCTCACAGAGTTACAGCTTTCCCCTCAAGGAGTCTTTTGCTAAGACAGTTCTTGTGGAATTGGCAAAGTGATATTTGGAAGCCCATAGAGGGCTATGGTGAAAAAGGAAATATCCTCAGATGAAATCTGGAAAGAAGCTTTCTGAGAAACTGCTTAGTGTTCTCTTAATTCATCTCACAGAGTTACATCTGTATTTCGTGGATCTCTTTGCTAGCCTTATTTCTGTGGAATCTGAGAACAGATGTTTCGGATTCCTTTGAAGACTATAGGGCCAAATGAAATATCCTCCGATTACAAAGAGAAAGAAGCTTTCTGAGAAACTTCGTTGTGTTCTGTGAAATCATCTCACAGAGTTACAGCTTTCCCCTCAAGGAGCCTTTCGCTAAGACAGTTCTTGTGGAATTGTCAAAGTGATATCTGGAAGCCCATAGAGGGCTATGGTGAAAAAGGAAATATCCTCAGTTGAAATCTGGAAAGAAGCTTTCTGAGAAACTGCTTAGTGTTCTGTTAATTCATCTCACAGAGTTACATCTGTATTTCGTAGATCTCTTTGCTGGCCTTATTTCTGTGGAATCTGAGAACAGATATTTCGGATCCCTTTGAAGACTATAGGGCCAAAGGAAATATCCTCCGATAACAAAGAGAAAGAAGCTTTCTGAGGAACTTCTTTGTGTTGAGTGAAATCATCTCACAGAGTTACAGCTTTCCCCTCAGGGAGCATTTCGCTAAGACAGTTCTTTTGAAATTGTCAAAGTGATATTTGGAAGCCCATAGAGGGCTATGGTGAAAAAGGAAATATCCTCAGATGAAATCTGGAAAGAAGCTTTCTGAGAAACTGCTTAGTGTTCTGTTAATTCATCGCACAGAGTTACATCTGTATTTCGTGGATCTCCTTGCTAGCCTTATTTCTGTGGAATCTGAGAACAGATATTTCTGATCCCTTTGAAGACTATAGGGCCAAAGGAAATATCCTCCGATAACAAAGAGAAAGAAGCTTTCTGAGAAACTTCGTTGTGTTCTGTGAAATCATCTCACAGAGTTACAGCTTTCCCCTCAAGGAGCCTTTCGCTAAGACAGTTCTTGAAGAATTGGCAAAGTGATACTTGGAAGCCCATAGAGGGCTATGGTGAAAAACGAAATATCCTCAGATGAAATCTGGAAAGAAGCTTTCTGAGAAACTGCGTAGTGTTCTGTTAATTCATCTCACAGAGTTACATCTGTATTTCATGGATGTCTTTGCTAGCCTTATTTCTGTGGAATCTGAGAACAGATATTTCGGATCAATTTGACGGCTATAGGGCCACAGGAAATATCCTCCGATAACAAAGAGAAAGAAGCTTTCTGAGAAACTTCGTTGTGTTCTGTGAAATCATCTCACAGAGTTACAGCTTTCCCCTCAAGGAGCCTTTAGCTAAGACAGTTCTTGTGGAATTGGCAAAGAGATATTTGGAAGCCCATAGAGGGCTATGGTGAAAAAGGAAATATCCTCAGATGAAATCTGGAAAGAAGCTTTGAGAGAAACTGCTTAATGTTCTGTTAATTCATCTCACAGAGTTACATCTGTATTTCGTGGATCTCTTTGCTAGCCTTATTTCTGTGGAATCTGAGAACAGATACTTCGGATCCCTTTGAAGACTATAGGGCCAAAGGAAATATCCTCCGAAAACAAAGAGAAAGAAGCTTTCTGAGAAACTTCGTTGTGTTCTGTGAAATCATCTCACAGAGTTACAGCTTTCCCCTCAAGGAGCCTTTCGCTAAGACAGTTCTTGTGGAATTGGCAAAGTGATATCTGGAAGCCCATAGAGGGCTATGGTGAAAAAGGAAATATCCTCAGTTGAAATCTGGAAAGAAGCTTTCTGAGAAACTGCTTAGTGTTCTGTTAATTCATCTCACAAAGTTACATCTGTATTTCGTAGATCTCTTTGCTGGCCTTATTTCTGTGGAATCTAAGAACAGATATTTCGGATCCCTTTGAAGACTATAGGGCCAAAGGAAATATCCTCCGATAACAAAGAGAAAGAAGCTTTCGGAGAAAATTCGTTGTGTTCTGTGAAATCATCTCACAGAGTTACAGCTTTCCCCTCAAGGAGACTTTCGCTAAGACAGTTCTTGTGGAATTGGCAAAGTGATATTTGGAAGCCCATAGAGGGCTATGGTGAAAAAGGAAATATCCTCAGATGAAATCTGGAAAGAAGCTTTCTGACAAACTGCTTAGTGTTCTGTTAATTCATCTCACAGAGTTACATCTGTATTTCGTGGATCTCTTTGCTAGCCTTATTTCTGTGGAATCTGAGAACAGATATTTCGGATCCCTTTGAAGACTATAGGGCCAAAGGAAATATCCTCCGAAAACAAAGAGAAAGAAGCTTTCTGAGAAACTTCGTTGTGTTCTGTGAAATCATCTCACAGAGTTACAGCTTTCCCCTCAAGGAGCCTTTCGCTAAGACAGTTCTTGTGGAATTGGCAAAGTGATATCTGGAAGCCCATAGAGGGCTACGGTGAAAAAGGAAATATCCTCAGATGAAATCTGGAAAGAAGCTTTCTGAGAAACTGCTTAGTGTTCTGTTAATTCATCTCACGGAGTTACATCTATATTTCATGGATGTCTTTGCTAGCCTTATTTCTGTGTAATCTGAGAGCAGATATTTCGGATCCCCTTGAAGACTATAGGGCCACAGGAAATATCCTCAGATAACAAAGAGAAAGAAGCTTTCTGAGAAACTTCGTTGTGTTCTGTGAAATCATCTCACAGAGTTACAGCTTTCCCCTCAAGGAGACTTTCGCTAAGACAGTTCTTGTGGAATTGGCAAAGTGATATCTGGAAGCCCATAGAGGGCTATGGTGAAAAAGGAAATATCCTCAGATGAAATATGGAAAGAAGCTTTCTGAGAAACTACTTAGTGTTCTGTTAATTCACCTCACCGAATTACATCTGTATTTCGTGGATCTCCTTGCTAGCCTTATTTCTGTGGAATCTGAGAACAGATATTTCGGATACCTTTGAAGACTATAGGGCCAAAGGAAATATCCTCCGATAACAAAGAGAAAGAAGCTTTGCGAGATACTTCGTTGTGTTCTGTGAAATGACCTCACAGAGTTACAGCTTTCCCCTCAAGGAGCCTTTCGCTAAGACAGTTCTTGTGGAATTGGCAAAGTGATATTTGGAAGCCCATGGTGGGCTATGGTGAAAAAGGAAATATCCTCAGATGAAATCTGGAAAGAAGCTTTCTGAGAAACTGCTTAGTGTTCTCTTAATTCATCTCACAGAGTTACATCTGTATTTCGTGGATCTCTCTGCTAGCCTTATTTCTGTGGAATCTGAGAACAGATATTTCGGATCAATTTGACGACTATAGGGCCACAGGAAATATCCTCCGATAACAAAGAGAAAGAAGCTTTCTGAGAAACTTCGTTGTGTTCTGTGAAATCATCTCACAGAGTTACAGCTTTCCCCTCAAGGAGACTTTCGCTAAGACAGTTCTTGTGGAATTGGCAAAGAGATATTTAGAAGCCCATAGAGGGCTATGGTGAAAAAGGAAATATCCTCAGATGAAATCTGGAAAGAAGCTTTGTGAGAAACTGCTTAATATTCTGTTAATTCATCTCACAGAGTTACATCTGTATTTCGTGGATCTCTTTGCTAGCCTTATTTCTGTGGAATCTGAGAACAGATATTTCGGATCCTTTTGAAGACTATAGGGCCAAAGGAAATATCCTCCGAAAACAAAGAGAAAGAAGCTTTCTGAGAAACTTCGTTGTGTTCTGTGAAATCATCTCACAGAGTTACAGCTTTCCCCTCAAGGAGCCTTTCGCTAAGACAGTTCTTGTGGAATTGTCAAAGTGATATCTGGATGCCCATAGAGGGCTATGATGAAAAAGGAAATATCCACAGATGAAATCTGGAAAGAAGCTTTCTGAGAAACTGCGTAGTGTTCTGTTAATTCATCTCACAGAGTTACATCTGTATTTCGGGAATCCCTTTGCTGGCCTTATTTCTGTGGAATCTGAGAACAGATATTTCGGATCCCTTTGAAGACTATAGGGCCAAAGGAAATATCCTCCGATAACAAAGAGAAAGAAGCTTTCTGAGAAACTTCTTTGTGTTCTGTGAAATCATCTCACAGAGTTACAGCTTTCCCCTCAAGGAGCATTTCGCTAAGACAGTTCTTGTGGAATTGGCAAAGCGATATTTGGAAGCCCATAGAGGGCTATGGTGAAAAAGGAAATATCCTCAAATGAAATCTGGAAAGAAGCTTTCTGAGAAACTGCTTAGTGTTCTGTTAATTCATCTCACAGAGTTACATCTGTATTTCGTGGATCTCCCTGCTAGCCTTATTTCTGTGGAATCTGAGAACAGATATTTCTGATACCTTTGAAGACTATAGGGCCAAAGGAAATATCCTCCGATAACAAAGAGAAAGAAGCTTTCTGAGAAACTTCGTTGTGTTCTGTGAAATCATCTCACAGAGTTACAGCTTTCCCCTCAAGGAGCCTTTCGCTAAGACAGTTCTTGAGGAATTGGCAAAGTGATATTTGGAAGCCCATAGAGGGCTATGGTGAAAAAGGAAATATCCTCAGATGAAATCTGGAAAGAGGCTTTCTGAGAAACTGCTTAGTGTTCTGTTAATTCATCTCACAGAGTTACATCTGTATTTCGTGGATGTCTTTGCTAGCCTTATTTCTGTGGAATCTGAGAACAGATATTTCGGATCCCTATGACGACTATAGGGCCAAAGGAAATATCCTCCGATAACAAAGAGAAAGAAGCTTTCTGAGAAACTTCGTTGTCTTCTGTGAAATCATCTCACAGAGTTACAGCTTTCCCCTCAAGGAGCCTTTCGCTATGACAGTTCTTGTGGAACTGACAAAGTGATATCTGGAAGCCCATAGAGGGCAATGGTGAAAAAGGAAATATCCTCAGATGAAATCTGGAAAGAAGCTTTCTGAGAAACTGCTTAGTGTTCTGTTCATTCACCTCACAGAGTTACATCTGTATTTCGTGGATCTCTTTGCTGGCCTTATTTCTGTGGAATCTGAGAACAGATATTTCGTATCCCTTTGAAGACTATAGGGCCAAAGGAAATATCCTCCGAAAACAAAGAGAAAGAAGCTTTCTGAGAAACTTCTTCGTGTTCTGTGAAATCATCTCACAGAGTTACAGATTTCCCCTCAAGGAGCCTTTCGCTAAGACAGTTCTTGTGGAATTGGCAAAGTTATATCTGGAAGCCCATAGAGGGCTATGGTGAAAAAGGAAATATCCTCAGATGAAATCTGGAAAGAAGCTTTCTGAGAAACTGCTTAGTGTTCTGTTAATTCATCTCACGGAGTTACATCTATATTGCATGGATGTCTTTGCTAGTCTTATTTCTGTGGAATCTGAGAGCAGATATTTCGGATCCCCTTGAAGACTATAGGGCCACAGGAAATATCCTCAGATAACATAGAGAAAGAAGCTTTCTGAGAAACTTCGTTGTGTTCTGTGAAATCATCTCACAGAGTTACAGCTTTCCCCTCAAGGAGCCTTTCGCTAAGACAGTTCTTGTGGAATTGGCAAAGTGATATCTGGAAGCCCATAGAGGGCTATGGTGAAAAAGGAAATATCCTCAGATGAAATATGGAAAGAAGCTTTCTGAGAAACTGCTTAGTGTTCTGTTAATTCATCTCCCAGAATTACATCTGTATTTCGTGGATCTCCTTGCTAGCCTTATTTCTGTGGAATCTGAGAACAGATATTTCGGATACCTTTGAAGACTATAGGGCCAAAGGAAATATCCTCCGATAACAAAGAGAAAGAAGCTTTGCGAGATACTTCGTTGTGTTCTGTGAAATGACCTCACAGAGTTACAGCTTTCCCCTCAAGGAGTCTTTTGCTAAGACAGTTCTTGTGGAATTGGCAAAGTGATATTTGGAAGCCCATAGAGGGCTATGGTGAAAAAGGAAATATCCTCAGATGAAATCTGGAAAGAAGCTTTCTGAGAAACTGCTTAGTGTTCTCTTAATTCATCTCACAGAGTTACATCTGTATTTCGTGGATCTCTTTGCTAGCCTTATTTCTGTGGAATCTGAGAACAGATGTTTCGGATTCCTTTGAAGACTATAGGGCCAAATGAAATATCCTCTGATTACAAAGAGAAAGAAGCTTTCTGAGAAACTTCGTTGTGTTCTGTGAAATCATCTCACAGAGTTACAGCTTTCCCCTCAAGGAGCCTTTCGCTAAGACAGTTCTTGTGGAATTGTCAAAGTGATATCTGGAAGCCCATAGAGGGCTATGGTGAAAAAGGAAATATCCTCAGTTGAAATCTGGAAAGAAGCTTTCTGAGAAACTGCTTAGTGTTCTGTTAATTCATCTCACAGAGTTACATCTGTATTTCGTAGATCTCTTTGCTGGCCTTATTTCTGTGGAATCTGAGAACAGATATTTCTGATCCCTTTGAAGACTATAGGGCCAAAGGAAATATCCTCCGATAACAAAGAGAAAGAAGCTTTCTGAGGAACTTCTTTGTGTTGGGTGAAATCATCTCACAGAGTTACAGCTTTCCCCTCAGGGAGCATTTCGCTAAGACAGTTCTTTTGAAATTGTCAAAGTGATATTTGGAAGCCCATAGAGGGCTATGGTGAAAAAGGAAATATCCTCAGATGAAATCTGGAAAGAAGCTTTCTGAGAAACTGCTTAGTGTTCTGTTAATTCATCGCACAGAGTTACATCTGTATTTCGTGGATCTCCGTGCTAGCCTTATTTCTGTGGAATCTGAGAACAGATATTTCTGATCCCTTTGAAGACTATAGGGCCAAAGGAAATATCCTCCGATAACAAAGAGAAAGAAGCTTTCTGAGAAACTTCGTTGTGTTCTGTGAAATCATCTCACAGAGTTACAGCTTTCCCCTCAAGGAGCCTTTCGCTAAGACAGTTCTTGAAGAATTGGCAAAGTGATACTTGGAAGCCCATAGAGGGCTATGGTGAAAAACGAAATATCCTCAGATGAAATCTGGAAAGAAGCTTTCTGAGAAACTGCGTAGTGTTCTGTTAATTCATCTCACAGAGTTACATCTGTAGTTCATGGATGTCTTTGCTAGCCTTATTTCTGTGGAATCTGAGAACAGATATTTCGGATCAATTTGACGGCTATAGGGCCACAGGAAATATCCTCCGATAACAAAGAGAAAGAAGCTTTCTGAGAAACTTCGTTGTGTTCTGTGAAATCATCTCACAGAGTTACAGCTTTCCCCTCAAGGAGACTTTCGCTAAGACAGTTCTTGTGGAATTGGCAAAGAGATATTTGGAAGCCCATAGAGGGCTATGGTGAAAAAGGAAATATCCTCAGATGAAATCTGGAAAGAAGCTTTGAGAGAAACGGCTTAATGTTCTGTTAATTCATCTCACAGAGTTACATCTGTATTTCGTGGATCTCTTTGCTAGCCTTATTTCTGTGGAATCTGAGAACAGATATTTCGGATCCCTTTGAAGACTATAGGGCCAAAGGAAATATCCTCCGAAAACAAAGAGAAAGAAGCTTTCTGAGAAACTTCGTTGTGTTCTGTGAAATCATCTCACAGAGTTACAGCTTTCCCCTCAAGGAGCCTTTCGCTAAGACAGTTCTTGTGGAATTGTCAAAGTGATATCTGGAAGCCCATAGAGGGCTATGGTGAAAAAGGAAATATCCTCAGATGAAATCTGGAAAGAAGCTTTCTGAGAAACTGCGTAGTGTTCTGTTAATTCATCTCACAGAGTTACATCTGTATTTCGGGAATCTCTTTGCTGGCCTTATTTCTGTGGAATCTGAGAACAGATATTTTGGATCCCTTTCAAGACTATAGGGCCAAAGGAAATATCCTCCGATAACAAAGAGAAAGAAGCTTTCTGAGAAACTTCTTTGTGTTCTGTGAAATCATCTCACAGAGTTACAGCTTTCCCCTCAAGGAGCATTTCGCTAAGACAGTTCTTGTGGAATTGGCAAAGTGATATTTGGAAGCCCATAGAGGGCTATGGTGAAAAAGGAAATATCCTCAGATGAAATCTGGAAAGAAGCTTTCTGAGAAACTGCTTAGTGTTCTGTTAATTCATCTCACAGAGTTACATCTGTATTTCGTGGATCTCCCTGCTAGCCTTATTTCTGTGGAATCTGAGAACAGATATTTCTGATCCCTTTGAAGACTATAGGGCCAAAGGAAATATCCTCCGATAACAAAGAGAAAGAAGCTTTCTGAGAAACTTCGTTGTGTTCTGTGAAATCATCTCACAGAGTTACAGCTTTCCCCTCAAGGAGCCTTTCGCTAAGACAGTTCTTGAGGAATTGGCAAAGTGATACTTGGAAGCCCATAGAGGGCTATGGTGAAAAAGGAAATATCCTCAGATGAAATCTGGAAAGAAGCTTTCTGAGAAACTGCGTAGTGTTCTGTTAATTCATCTCACAGAGTTACATCTGTATTTCATGGATGTCTTTGCTAGCCTTATTTCTGTGGAATCTGAGAACAGATATTTCGGATCAATTTGACGACTATGGGGCCAAAGGAAATATCCTCCGATAACAAAGAGAAAGAAGCTTTCTGAGAAACTTCGTTGTGTTCTGTGAAATCATCTCACAGAGTTACAGCTTTCCCCTCAAGGAGCCTTTCGCTAAGACAGTTCTTGTGGAATTGGCAAAGTGATACTTGGAAGCCCATAGAGGGCTATGGTGAAAAAGGAAATATCCTCAGATGAAATCTGGAAAGAAGCTTTCTGAGAAACTGCTTACTGTTCTGTTAATTCATCTCACAGTGTTACATCTGTATTTCGTGGATGTCTTTGCTAGCCTTATTTCTGTGGAATCTGAGAACAGATATTTCGGATCCCTATGAAGACTACAGGGCCAAAGGAAATATCCTCCGATAACAAAGAGAAAGAAGCTTTCTGATAAACTTCGTTGTCTTCTGTGAAATCATCTCACTGAGTTACAGCTTTCCCCTCAAGGAGCCTTTCGCTAAGGCAGTTCTTGTGGAATTCGCAAAGTGATATCTGGAAGCCCATAGAGGGCTATGGTGAAAAAGGAAATATCCTCAGATGAAATCTGGAAAGAAGCTTTCTGAGAAACTGCTTAGTGTTCTGTTAATTCACCTCACAGAGTTACATCTGTATTTCGTGGATCTCTTTGCTAGCATTATTTCTGTGGAATCTGAGAACAGATATTTCGTATCCCTTTGAAGACTATAGGGCCAAAGGAAATATCCTCCGATAACAAAGAGAAAGAAGCTTTCTGAGAAACTTCGTTGTGTTCTGTGAAATCATCTCACAGAGTTACAGCTTTCCCCTCAAGGAGCCTTTCGCTAAGACAGTTCTTGTGGAATTGGCAAAGTGATATTTGGAAGCCCATGGTGGGCTATGGTGAAAAAGGAAATATCCTCAGATGAAAACTGGAAAGAAGCTTTCTGAGAAACTGCGTAGTGTTCTCTTAATTCATCTCACAGAGTTACATCTGTATTTCGTGGATCTCTTTGCTAGCCTTATTTCTGTGGAATCGGAGAACAGATGTTTCGGATTCCTTTGAAGACTATAGGGCCAAAGGAAATATCCTCCGATTACAAAGAGAAAGAAGCTTTCTGAGAAACTTCGTTGTGTTCTGTGAAATCATCTCACAGAGTTACAGCTTTCCCCTCAAGGAGCCTTTCGCTAAGACAGTTCTTGTGGAATTGTCAAAGTGATATCTGGAAGCCCATAGAGGGCTATGGTGAAAAAGGAAATATCCTCAGATGAAATCTGGAAAGAAGCTTTCTGAGAAACTGCTTAGTGTTCTCTTAATTCATCTCACAGAGTTACATCTGTATTTCGTGGATCTCTTTGCTGGCCTTATTTCTGTGGAATCTGAGAACAGATATTTCGGATCCCTTTGAAGACTATAGGGCCAAAGGAAATATCCTCCGATAACAAAGAGAAAGAAGCTTTCTGAGGAACTTCTTTGTGTTCTGTGAAATCATCTCACAGAGTTACAGCTTTCCCCTCAGGGAGCATTTCGCTAAGACAGTTCTTTTGAAATTGTCAAAGTGATATTTGGAAGCCCATAGAGGGCTATGGTGAAAATGGAAATATCCTCAGATGAAATCTGGAAAGAAGCTTTCTGAGAAACTGCTTAGTGTTCTGTTAATTCATCGCACAGAGTTACATCTGTATTTCGTGGATCTCCTTGCTAGCCTTATTTCTGTGGAATCTGAGAACAGATATTTCTGATCCCTTTGAAGACTATAGGGCCAAAGGAAATATCCTCCGATAACAAAGAGAAAGAAGCTTTCTGAGAAACTTCGTTGTGTTCTGTGAAATCATCTCACAGAGTTACAGCTTTCCCCTCAAGGAGCCTTTCGCTAAGACAGTTCTTGAAGAATTCGCAAAGTGATACTTGGAAGCCCATAGAGGGCTACGGTGAAAAACGAAATATCCTCAGATGAAATCTGGAAAGAAGCTTTCTGAGAAACTGCGTAGTGTTCTGTTAATTCATCTCACAGAGTTACATCTGTATTTCATGGATGTCTTTGCTAGCCTTATTTCTGTGGAATCTGAGAACAGATATTTCGGATCAATTTGACGGCTATAGGGCCACAGGAAATATCCTCCGATAACAAAGAGAAAGAAGCTTTCTGAGAAACTTCGTTGTGTTCTGTGAAATCATCTCACAGAGTTACAGCTTTCCCCTCAAGGAGACTTTCGCTAAGACAGTTGTTGTGGAATTGGCAAAGAGATATTTGGAAGCCCATAGAGGGCTATGGTGAAAAAGGAAATATCCTCAGATGAAATCTGGAAAGAAGCTTTGTGAGAAACTGCTTAATGTTCTGTTAATTCATCTCACAGAGTTACATCTGTATTTCGTGGATCTCTTTGCTAGCCTTATTTCTGTGGAATCTGAGAACAGATATTTCGGATCCCTTTGAAGACTATAGGGCCAAAGGAAATATCCTCCGAAAACAAAGAGAAAGAAGCTTTCTGAGAAACTTCGTTGTGTTCTGTGAAATCATCTCACAGAGTTACAGCTTTCCCCTCAAGGAGCCTTTCGCTAAGACAGTTCTTGTGGAATTGTCAAAGTGATATCTGGAAGCCCAGAGAGGGCTATGGTGAAAAAGGAAATATCCTCAGATGAAATCTGGAAAGAAGCTTTCTGAGAAACTGCGTAGTGTTCTGTTAATTCATCTCACAGAGTTACATCTGTATTTCGGGAATCTCTTTGCTGGCCTTATTTCTGTGGAATCTGAGAACAGATATTTCGGATCCCTTTGAAGACTATAGGGCCAAAGGAAATATCCTCCGATAACAAAGAGAAAGAAGCTTTCTGAGAAACTTCTTTGTGTTCTGTGAAATCATCTCACAGAGTTACAGCTTTCCCCTCAAGGAGCATTTCGCTAAGACAGTTCTTGTGGAATTGGCAAAGTGATATTTGGAAGCCCATAGAGGGCTATGGTGAAAAAGGAAATATCCTCAGATGAAATCTGGAAAGAAGCTTTCTGAGAAACTGCTTAATGTTCTGTTAATTCATCTCACAGAGTTACATCTGTATTTCGTGGATCTCCCTGCTAGCCTTATTTCTGTGGAATCTGAGAACAGATATTTCTGATCCCTTTGAAGACTATAGGGCCAAAGGAAATATCCTCCGATAACAAAGAGAAAGAAGCTTTCTGAGAAACTTCGTTGTGTTCTGTGAAATCATCTCACAGAGTTACAGCTTTCCCCTCAAGGAGCCTTTCGCTAAGACAGTTCTTGAGGAATTGGCAAAGTGATACTTGGAAGCCCATAGAGGGCTATGGTGAAAAAGGAAATATCCTCAGATGAAATCTGGAAAGAAGCTTTCTGAGAAACTGCGTAGTGTTCTGTTAATTCATCTCACAGAGTTACATCTGTATTTCATGGATGTCTTTGCTAGCCTTATTTCTGTGGAATCTGAGAACAGATATTTCGGATCAATTTGACGACTATAGGGCCAAAGGAAATATCCTCCGATAACAAAGAGAAAGAAGCTTTCTGAGAAACTTCGTTGTCTTCTGTGAAATCATCTCACAGAGTTACAGCTTTCCCCTCAAGGAGCCTTTCGCTAAGACAGTTCTTGTGGAATTGGCAAAGTGATACTTGGAAGCCCATAGAGAGCTATGGTGAAAAAGGAAATATCCTCAGATGAAATCTGGAAAGAAGCTTTCTGAGAAACTGCTTAGTGTTCTGTTAATTCATCTCACAGAGTTACTTCTGAATTTCGTGGATCTCTATGCTAGCCTTATTTCTGTGGAATCTGAGAACAGATATTTCGGATCACTTTGAAGACTATAGGGCCAAAGGAAATATCCTCCGAAAACAAAGAGAAAGAAGCTTTCTGAGAAACTTCGTTGTGTTCTGTGAAATCATCTCACAGAGTTACAGCTTTCCCCTCAAGGAGCCTTTGGCTAAGACAGTTCTTGTGGAATTGGCAAAGTGATACTTGGAAGCCCATAGAGGGCTATGGTGAAAAAGGAAATATCCTCAGATGAAATCTGGAAAGAAGCTTTCTGAGAAACTGCTTAGTGTTCTGTTAATTCATCTCACAGAGTTACTTCTGTATTTCGTGGATCTCTTTGCTAGCATTATTTCTGTGGAATCTGAGAACAGATATTTCGGATCCCTTTGAAGACTATAGGGCCACAGGAAATATCCTCAGATAACAAAGAGAAAGAAGCTTTCGGAGAAACTTCGTTGTGTTCTGTGAAATCATCTCACAGAGTTACAGCTTTCCCCTCAAGGAGACTTTCGCTAAGACAGTTCTTGTGGAATTGGCAAAGAGATATTTGGAAGCCCCTAGAGGGCTATGGTGAAAAAGGAAATATCCTCAGATGAAATCTGGAAAGAAGCTTTGTGAGAAACTGCTTAATGTTCTGTTAATTCATCTCACAGAGTTACATCTGTATTTCGTGGATCTCTTTGCTAGCCTTATTTCTGTGGAATCTGAGAACAGATATTTCGGATCCCTTTGAAGACTATAGGGCCAAAGGAAATATCCTCCGAAAACAAAGAGAAAGAAGCTTTCTGAGAAACTTCGTTGTGTTCTGTGAAATCATCTCACAGAGTTACAGCTTTCCCCTGAAGGAGCCTTTCGCTAAGACAGTTCTTGTGGAATTGTCAAAGTGATATCTGGATCCCATAGAGGGCTATGGTGAAAAAGGAAATATCCTCAGATGAAATCTGGAAAGAAGCTTTCTGAGAAACTGCGTAGTGTTCTGTTAATTCATCTCACAGAGTTACATCTGTATTTCGGGAATCTCTTTGCTGGCCTTATTTCTGTGGATTCTGAGAACAGATATTCGGATCCCTTTGAAGACTATAGGGCCAAAGGAAATATCCTCCGATAACAAAGAGAAAGAAGCTTTCTGAGAAACTTCTTTGTGTTCTGTGAAATCATCTCACAGAGTTACAGCTTTCCCCTCAAAGAGCATTTCGCTAAGACAGTTCTTGTGGAATTGGCAAAGTGATATTTGGAAGCCCATAGAGGGCTATGTTGAAAAAGGAAATATCCTCAGATGAAATCTGGAAAGAAGCTTTCTGAGAAACTGCTTAGTGTTCTGTTAATTCATCTCACAGAGTTACATCTGTATTTCGTGGATCTCCCTGCTAGCCTTATTTCTTTGGAATCTGAGAACAGATATTTCTGATCCCTTTGAAGACTATAGGGCCAAAGGAAATATCCTCCGATAACAAAGAGAAAGAAGCTTTCTGAGAAACTTCGTTGTGTTCTGTGAAATCATCTCACAGAGTTACAGCTTTCCCCTCAAGGAGCCTTTCGCTAAGACAGTTCTTGAGGAATTGGCAACGTGATACTTGGAAGCCCATAGAGGGCAATGGTGAAAAAGGAAATATCCTCAGATGAAATCTGGAAAGAAGCTTTCTGAGAAACTGCGTAGTGTTCTGTTAATTCATCTCACAGAGTTACATCTGTATTTCATGGATGTCTTTGCTAGCCTTATTTCTGTGGAATCTGAGAACAGATATTTCGGATCAATTTGACGACTATAGGGCCAAAGGAAATATCCTCCGATAACAAAGAGAAAGAAGCTTTCTGAGAAACTTCGTTGTGTTCTGTGAAATCATCTCACAGAGTTACAGCTTTCCCCTCAAGGAGCCTTTCGCTAAGACAGTTCTTGTGGAATTGGCAAAGTGATACTTGGAAGCCCATAGAGGGCTATGGTGAAAAAGGAAATATCCTCAGATGAAATCTGGAAAGAAGCTTTCTGAGAAACTGCTTAGTGTTCTGTTAATTCATCTCACAGAGTTACTTCTGAATTTCGTGGATCTCTATGCTAGCCTTATTTCTGTGGAATCTGAGAACAGATATTTCGGATCCCTTTGAAGACTATAGGGCCAAAGGAAATATCCTCCGAAAACAAAGAGAAAGAAGCTTTCTGAGAAACTTCGTTGTGTTCTGTGAAATCATCTCACAGAGTTACAGCTTTCCCCTCAAGGAGCCTTTCGCTAAGACAGTTCTTGTGGAATTGGCAAAGTGATACTTGGAAGCCCATAGAGGGCTATGGTGAAAAAGGAAATATCCTCAAATGAAATCTGGAAAGAAGCTTTCTGAGAAACTGCTTAGTGTTCTGTTAATTCATCTCACAGAGTTACTTCTGTATTTCGTGGATCTCTTTGCTAGCATTATTTCTGTGGAATCTGAGAACAGATATTTCGGATCCCTTTGAAGACTATAGGGCCACAGGAAATATCCTCAGATAACAAAGAGAAAGAAGCTTTCGGAGAAACTTCGTTGTGTTCTGTGAAATCATCTCACAGAGTAACAGCTTTCCCCTCAAGGAGAATTTCGCTAAGACAGTTCTTGTGGAATTGGCAAAGTGATATTTGGAAGCCCATAGAGGGCTATGGTGAAAAAGGAAATATCCTCAGATGAAATCTGGAAAGAAGCTTTCTGAGAAACTGCTTAGTGTTCTGTTAATTCATCTCACAGAGTTACATCTGTATTTCGTGGATCTCTTTGGTAGCCTTATTTCTGTGGAATCTGAGAACAGATATTTCGGATCCCTATGAAGACTATAGGGCCAAAGGAAATATCCTCCGAAAACAAAGAGAAAGAAGCTTTCTGAGAAACTTCGTTGTCTTCTGTGAAATCATCTCACAGAGTTACAGCTTTCCCCTCAAGGAGCCTTTCGCTAAGACAGTTCTTGTGGAATTGGCAAAGTGATATCTTGAAGCCCATAGAGGGCTACGGTGAAAAAGGAATTATCCTCAGATGAAATCTGGAAAGAAGCTTTCTGAGAAACTGCTTAGTGTTCTGTTAATTCATCTCACAGAGTTACATCTGTATTTCGTGGATCTCCCTGCTAGCCTTATTTCTTTGGAATCTGAGAACAGATATTTCTGATCCCTTTGAAGACTATAGGGCCAAAGGAAATATCCTCCGATAACAAAGAGAAAGAAGCTTTCTGAGAAACTTCGTTGTGTTCTGTGAAATCATCTCACAGAGTTACAGCTTTCCCCTCAAGGAGCCTTTCGCTAAGACAGTTCTTGAGGAATTGGCAACGTGATACTTGGAAGCCCATAGAGGGCAATGGTGAAAAAGGAAATATCCTCAGATGAAATCTGGAAAGAAGCTTTCTGAGAAACTGCGTAGTGTTCTGTTAATTCATCTCACAGAGTTACATCTGTATTTCATGGATGTCTTTGCTAGCCTTATTTCTGTGGAATCTGAGAACAGATATTTCGGATCAATTTGACGACTATAGGGCCAAAGGAAATATCCTCCGATAACAAAGAGAAAGAAGCTTTCTGAGAAACTTCGTTGTGTTCTGTGAAATCATCTCACAGAGTTACAGCTTTCCCCTCAAGGAGCCTTTCGCTAAGACAGTTCTTGTGGAATTGGCAAAGTGATACTTGGAAGCCCATAGAGGGCTATGGTGAAAAAGGAAATATCCTCAGATGAAATCTGGAAAGAAGCTTTCTGAGAAACTGCTTAGTGTTCTGTTAATTCATCTCACAGAGTTACTTCTGAATTTCGTGGATCTCTATGCTAGCCTTATTTCTGTGGAATCTGAGAACAGATATTTCGGATCCCTTTGAAGACTATAGGGCCAAAGGAAATATCCTCCGAAAACAAAGAGAAAGAAGCTTTCTGAGAAACTTCGTTGTGTTCTGTGAAATCATCTCACAGAGTTACAGCTTTCCCCTCAAGGAGCCTTTCGCTAAGACAGTTCTTGTGGAATTGGCAAAGTGATACTTGGAAGCCCATAGAGGGCTATGGTGAAAAAGGAAATATCCTCAAATGAAATCTGGAAAGAAGCTTTCTGAGAAACTGCTTAGTGTTCTGTTAATTCATCTCACAGAGTTACTTCTGTATTTCGTGGATCTCTTTGCTAGCATTATTTCTGTGGAATCTGAGAACAGATATTTCGGATCCCTTTGAAGACTATAGGGCCACAGGAAATATCCTCAGATAACAAAGAGAAAGAAGCTTTCGGAGAAACTTCGTTGTGTTCTGTGAAATCATCTCACAGAGTAACAGCTTTCCCCTCAAGGAGAATTTCGCTAAGACAGTTCTTGTGGAATTGGCAAAGTGATATTTGGAAGCCCATAGAGGGCTATGGTGAAAAAGGAAATATCCTCAGATGAAATCTGGAAAGAAGCTTTCTGAGAAACTGCTTAGTGTTCTGTTAATTCATCTCACAGAGTTACATCTGTATTTCGTGGATCTCTTTGGTAGCCTTATTTCTGTGGAATCTGAGAACAGATATTTCGGATCCCTATGAAGACTATAGGGCCAAAGGAAATATCCTCCGAAAACAAAGAGAAAGAAGCTTTCTGAGAAACTTCGTTGTCTTCTGTGAAATCATCTCACAGAGTTACAGCTTTCCCCTCAAGGAGCCTTTCGCTAAGACAGTTCTTGTGGAATTGGCAAAGTGATATCTTGAAGCCCATAGAGGGCTACGGTGAAAAAGGAATTATCCTCAGATGAAATCTGGAAAGAAGCTTTCTGAGAAACTGCTTAGTGTTCTGTTAATTCATCTCACGGAGTTACATCTATATTTCATGGATGTCTTTGCTAGCCTTATTTCTGTGGAATCTGACAGCAGATATTTCGGATCCCCTTGAAGACTATAGGGCCACAGGAAATATCCTCAGATAACAAAGAGAAAGAAGCTTTCTGAGAAATTTCGTTGTGTTCTGTGAAATCATCTCACAGAGTTACAGCTTTCCCCTCAAGGAGACTTTCGCTAAGACAGTTCTTGTGGAATTGGCAAAGAGATATTTGGAAGCCCCTAGAGGGCTATGGTGAAAAATGAAATATCCTCAGATGAAATCTGGAAAGAAGCTTTGTGAGAAACTGCTTAGTGTTCTGTTAATTCATCTCACAGAGTTACATCTGTATTTCGTTTATCTCCTTGCTAGCCTTATTTCTGTGGAATCTGAAAACAGATATTTCGGATCCCTTTGAAGACTATAGGGCCAAAGGAAATATCCTCCGAAAACAAAGAGAAAGAAGCTTTCTGAGAAACTTCGTTGTGTTCTGTGAAATCATCTCACAGAGTTACAGCTTTCTCCTCAAGGAGCCTTTCGCTAAGAAAGTTCTTGTGGAATTGGCAAAGTGATATTCGGAAGCCCATAGAGGGCTATGGTGAAAAAGGAAATATCCTCAGATGAAATCTGGAAAGAAGCTTTCTGAGAAACTGCTTAGTGTTCTGTTAATTCACCTCACAGAGTTACATCTGTATTTCGTGGATCTCTTTGCTAGCATTATTTCTGTGGAATCTGAGAACAGATATTTCGTATCCCTTTGAAGACTATAGGGCCAAAGGAAATATCCTCCGATAACAAAGAGAAAGAAGCTTTCTGAGAAACTTCGTTGTCTTCTGTGAAATCATCTCACAGAGTTACAGCTTTCCCCTCAAGGAGCCTTTCGCTAAGACAGTTCTTGTGGAATTGGCAAAGTGATACTTGGAAGCCCATAGAGGGCTATGGTGAAAAAGGAAATATCCTCAGATGAAATCTGGAAAGAAGCTTTCTGAGAAACTGCTTAGTGTTCTGTTAATTCATTTCACAGAGTTACTTCTGAATTTCGTGGATCTCTATGCTAGCCTTATTTCTGTGGAATCTGAGAACAGATATTTCGGATCCCTTTGAAGACTATAGGGCCAAAGGAAATATCCTCCGAAAACAAAGAGAAAGAAGCTTTCTGAGAAACTTCGTTGTGTTCTGTGAAATCATCTCACAGAGTTACAGCTTTCCCCTCAAGGAGCCTTTCGCTAAGACAGTTCTTGTGGAATTGGCAAAGTGATACTTGGAAGCCCATAGAGGGCTATGGTGAAAAAGGAAATATCCTCAGATGAAATCTGGAAAGAAGCTTTCTGAGTAACTGCTTAGTGTTCTGTTAATTCATCTCACAGAGTTACTTCTGTATTTCGTGGATCTCTTTGCTAGCGTTATTTCTGTGGAATCTGAGAACAGATATTTCGGATCCCTTTGAAGACTATAGGGCCACAGGAAATATCCTCAGATAACAAAGAGAAAGAAGCTTTCGGAGAAACTTCGTTGTGTTCTGTGAAATCATCTCACAGAGTTACAGCTTTCCCCTCAAGGAGCCTTTCGCTAAGACAGTTCTTGTGGAATTGGCAAAGTGATATCTGGAAGCCCAGAGAGGGCTACGGTGAAAAAGGAATTATCCTCAGATGAAATCTGGAAAGAAGCTTTCTGAGAAACTGCTTAGTGTTGTGTTAATTCATCTCACGGAGTTACATCTATATTTCATGGATGTCTTTGCTAGCCTTATTTCTGTGGAATCTGACAGCAGATATTTCGGATCCCCTTGAAGACTATAGGGCCACAGGAAATATCCTCAGATAACAAAGAGAAAGAAGCTTTCTGAGAAACTTCGTTGTGTTCTGTGAAATCATCTCACAGAGTTACATCTTTCCCCTCAAGGAGACTTTCGCTAAGACAGTTCTTGAGGAATTGGCAAAGAGATATTTGGAAGCCCCTAGAGGGCTATGGTGAAAAATGAAATATCCTCAGATGAAATCTGGAAAGAAGCTTTGTGAGAAACTGCTTAGTGTTCTGTTAATTCATCTCACAGAGTTACATCTGTATTTCGTGGATCTCCTTGCTAGCCTTATTTCTGTGGAATCTGAAAACAGATATTTCGGATCCCTTTGAAGACTATAGGGCCAAAGGAAATATCCTCCGAAAACAAAGAGAAAGAAGCTTTCTGAGATACTTCGTTGTGTTCTGTGAAATCATCTCACAGAGTTACAGCTTTCTCCTCAAGGAGCCTTTCGCTAAGAAAGTTCTTGTGGAATTGGCAAAGTGATATTCGGAAGCCCATAGAGGGCTATGGTGAAAAAGGAAATATCCTCAGATGAAATCTGGAAAGAAGCTTTCTGAGAAACTGCTTAGTGTTCTGTTAATTCATCTCACAGAGTTACACCTGTATTTCGTGGATCTCTTTGCTAGCCTTATTTCTGTGGAATCTGAGAACAGATATTTCGGATCCCTTTGAAGACTATAGGGCCAAAGTAAATATCCTCCGATAACAAAGAGAAAGAAGCTTTCTGAGAAACTTCGTTGTGTTCTGTGAAATCATCTCATAGAGTTACAGCTTTCCCCTCAAGGAGCCTTTCGCTAAGACAGTTCTTGTGGAATTGGCAAAGTGATATTTGGAAGCCCATAGAGGGCTATGGTGAAAAAGGAAATATCCTCAGATGAAATCTGGGAAGAAGCTTTCTGAGAAACTGCTTAGTGTTCTGTTAATTCATCTCACAGAGTTACATCTGTATTTCGTGGATGTCTTTGCTAGCCTTATTTCTGTGGAATCTGAGAACAGATATTTCGGATCCCTAAGAAGACTATAGGGCCAAAGGAAATATCCTCCGATAACAAAGAGAAAGAAGCTTTCTGAGAAACTTCGTTGTCTTCTGTGAAATCATCTCACTGAGTTACAGCTTTCCCCTCAAGGAAACTTTCGCTAAGACAGTTCTTGTGGAATTGGCAAAGTGATATCTGGAAGCCCATAGAGGGCTATGGTGAAAAAGGAAATATCCTCAGATGAAATCTGGAAAGAAGCTTTTTGAGAAACTGCTTAGTGTTCTGTTAATTCACCTCACAGAGTTACATCTGTATTTCGTGGATCTCTTTGCTAGCATTATTTCTGTGGAATCTGAGAACAGATATTTCGGATCCCTTTGAAGACTATAGGGCCAAAGGAAATATCCTCCGATAACAAAGAGAAAGAAGCTTTCTGAGAAACTTCTTGGTGTTCTGTGAAATCATCTCAAAGAGTTACAGCTTTCCCCTCAAGGAGTGTTTCGCTAAGACAGTTCTTGTGGAATTGGCAAAGTGATATTTGGAAGCCCCTAGAGGGCTAAGGTGAAAAAGGAAATATCCTCAGAGGAAATCTGGAAAGAAGATTTCTGAGAAACTGCTTAGTGTTCTGTTAATTCATCTCACAGAGTTACATCTGTATTTCGTGGATCTCTTTGCTAGCCTTATTTCTGTGGAATCTGAGAACAGATATTTCGGATCCCTTTGAAGACTATAGGGCCAAAGGAAATATCCTCCGATAACAAAGAGAAAGAAGCTTTCTGAGAAACTTCGTTGTTTTCTGTGAAATCATCTCACAGAGTTACAGCTTTCCCCTCAAGGAGCCTTTCGCTAAGACAGTTCTTGTGGAATTGGCAAAGTGATACTTGGAAGCCCATAGAGGGCTATGGTGAAAAAGGAAATATCCTCAGATAAAATCTGGAAAGAAGCTTTCTGAGAAACTGCTTAGTGTTCTGTTAATTCATCTCACAGAGTTACTTGTGAATTTCGTGGATCTCTATGCTAGCCTTATTTCAGTGGAATCTGAGAACAGATATTTCGGATCCCTTTGAAGACTATAGGGCCAAAGGAAATATCCTCCGAAAACAAAGAGAAAGAAGCTTTCTGAGAAACTTCGTTGTGTTCTGTGAAATCATCTCACAGAGTTACAGCTTTCCCCTCAAGGAGCCTTTCGCTAAGACAGTTCTTGTGGAATTGGCAAAGTGATACTTGGAAGCCCATAGAGGGCTATGGTGAAAAAGGAAATATCCTCAGATGAAATCTGGAAAGAAGCTTTCTGAGAAACTGCTTAGTGTTCTGTTAATTCATCTCACAGAGTTACTTCTGTATTTCGTGGATCTCTTTGCTAGCGTTATTTCTGTGGAATCTGAGAACAGATATTTCGGATCCCTTTGAAGACTATAGGGCCACAGGAAATATCCTCAGATAACAAAGAGAAAGAAGCTTTCGGAGAAACTTCGTTGTGTTCTGTGAAATCATCTCACAGAGTTACAGCTTTCCCCTCAAGGAGAATTTCGCTAAGACAGTTCTTGTGGAATTGGCAAAGTGATATTTGGAAGCCCATAGAGGGCTATGGTGAAAAAGGAAATATCCTCAGATGAAATCTGGAAAGAAGCTTTCTGAGAAACTGCTTAGTGTTCTGTTAATTCATTTCACAGAGTTACATCTGTATTTCGTGGATCTCTTTGCTAGCCTTATTTCTGTGGAATCTGAGAACAGATATTTCGGATCCCTATGAAGACTATAGGGCCAAAGGAAATATCCTCCGAAAACAAAGAGAAAGAAGCTTGCTGAGAAACTTCGTTGTGTTCTGTGAAATCATCTCACAGAGTTACAGCTTTCCCCTCAAGGAGCCTTTCGCTAAGACAGTTCTTGTGGAATTGGCAAAGTGATATCTGGAAGCCCATAGAGGGCTATGGTGAAAAAGGAAATATCCTCAGATGAAATCTGGAAAGAAGCTTTCTGAGAAACTGCTTAGTGTTCTGTTAATTCATCTCACGGAGTTACATCTGTATTTCGTGGATGTCTTTGCTAGCCTTATTTCTGTGGAATCTGAGAACAGATATTTCGGATCCCTATGAAGACTATAGGGCCAAAGGAAATATCCTCCGATAACAAAGAGAAAGAAGCTTTCTGAGAAACCTCTTGGTGTTCTGTGAAATCATCTCACAGAGTTACAGCTTTCCCCTCAAGAAGTGTTTCGCTAAGACAGTTCTTGTGGAATTGGCAAAGTGATATTTGGAAGCCCATAGAGGGCTAAGGTGAAAAAGGAAATATCCTCAGATGAAATCTGGAAAGAAGCTTTCTGAGAAACTGCTTAGTGTTCTGTTAATTCATCTCACAGAGTTACATCTGTATTTCGTGGATCTCTTTGCTGGCCTTATTTCTGTGGAATCTGAGAACAGATATTTCGGATCCCTTTGAAGACTATAGGGCCAAAGGAAATATCCTCCGATAACAAAGAGAAAGAAGCTTTCTGAGAAACTTCTTTGTCTTCTGTGAAATCATCTCACAGAGTTGCAGCTTTACGCTCAAGGAGCCTTTCGCTAAGACAGTTCTTGTGGAATTGGCAAGGTGATATTTGGAAGCCCATAGAGGGCTATGGTGAAAAAGGAAATATCCTCAGAGGAAAACTGGAAAGAAGCTTTCTGAGAAACTGCTTAGTGTTCTGTAAATTCATCTCACAGAGTTACATCTGTATTTCGTGGATCTCTTTGCTAGCCTTATTTCTGTGGAATCTGAGATCAGATATTTCGGATCCCTTTGAAGACTATAGGGCCAAAGGAAATATCCTCCGATAACAAAGAGAAGGAAGCTTTCTGAGAAACTTGGTTGTGTTCTGTGAATAATCTCACAGAGTTACAGCTTTCCCCTCAAGGAGCCTTTCGCTAAGACAGTTCTAGTGGAATTGGCAAAGTGATATTTGGAAGCCCATAGAGGGCTATGGTGAAAAAGGAAATATCCTCAGATGAAATCTGGAAAGAAGCTTTCTGAGAAACTGCTTAGTGTTCTGTTAATTCATCTCACAGAATTACATCTGTACTTCGTGGATCTCCTTGCTAGCCTTATTTCTGTGGAATCTGAGAACAGATATTTCGGATACCTTTGAAGACTACAGGGCCAAAGGAAATATCCTCCGATAACAAAGAGAAAGAAGCTTTGCGAGATACTTCGTTGTGTTCTGTGAAATGACCTCACAGAGTTACAGCTTTCCCCTCAAGGAGTCTTTCGCTAAGACAGTTCTTGTGGAATTGGCAAAGTGATATTTGGAAGCCCATAGAGGGCTATGGTGAAAAAGGAAATATCCTCAGATGAAATGTGGAAAGAAGCTTTCTGAGAAACTGCTTAGTGTTCTCTTTATTCATCTCACAGAGTTACATCTGTATTTCGTGGATCTCTTTGCTAGCCTTATTTCTGTGGAATCTGAGAACAGATGTTTCGGATTCCTTTGAAGACTATAGGGCCAAAGGAAATATCCTCCGATTACAAAGAGAAAGAAGCTTTCTGAGAAACTTCGTTGTGTTCTGTGAAATCACCTCACAGAGTTACAGCTTTCCCCTCAAGGAGCCTTTCGCTAAGACAGTTCTTGTGGAATTGTCAAAGTGATATCTGGAAGCCCATAGAGGGCTATGGTGAAAAAGGAAATATCCTCAGTTGAAATCTGGAAAGAAGCTTTCTAAGAAACTGCTTAGTGTTCTGTTAATTCATCTCACAGAGTTACATCTGTATTTCGTAGATCTCTTTGCTGGCCTTATTTCTGTGGAATCTAAGAACAGATATTTCGGATCCCTTTGAAGACTATAGGGCCAAAGGAAATATCCTCCCATAACAAAGAGAAAGAAGCTTTCTGAGAAACTTCTTTGTGTTCTGTGAAATCATCTCACAGAGTTACAACTTTCCCCTCAAGGAGCATTTCGCTAAGACACTTCTTTTGAAATTGTCAAAGTGATATTTGGAAGCCCATAGAGGGCTACGGTGAAAAAGGAAATATCCTCAGATGAAATCTGGAAAGAAGCTTTCTGAGAAACTGCTTAGTGTTCTGTTAATTCATCTCACAGAGTTACATCTGTATTTCGTGGATCTCCTTGCTAGCCTTATTTCTGTGGAATCTGAGAACAGATATTTCTGATCCCTTTGAAGACTATAGGGCCAAAGGAAATATCCTCCGATAACAAAGAGAAAGAAGCTTTCTGAGAAACTTCGTTGTGTTCTGTGAAATCATCTCATAGAGTTACAGCTTTCCTCTCAAGGAGCCTTTCGCTAAGACAGTTCTTGAGGAATTGGCAAAGTGATACTTGGAAGCCCATAGAGGGCAATGGTGAAAAAGGAAATATCCTCAGATGAAATCTGGAAAGAAGCTTTCTGAGAAACTGCGTAGTGTTCTGTTAATTCATCTCACAGAGTTACATCTGTATTTCATGGATGTCTTTGCTAGCCTTATTTCTGTGGAATCTGAGAACAGATATTTCGGATCCCTTTGAAGACTATAGGGCCACTGGAAATATCCTCAGATAACAAAGAGAAAGAAGCTTTCGGAGAAACTTCGTTGTGTTCTGTGAAATCATCTCACAGAGTTACAGCTTTCCCCTCAAGGAGACTTTCGCTAAGACAGTTCTTGTGGAATTGGCAAAGTGATATTTGGAAGCCCATAGAGGGCTATGGTGAAAAAGGAAATATCCTCAGATGAAATCTGGAAAGAAGCTTTCTGACAAACTGCTTAGTGTTCTGTTAATTCATCTCACAGAGTTACATCTGTATTTCGTGGATCTCTTTGCTAGCCTTATTTCTGTGGAATCTGAGAACAGATATTTCGGATCCCTTTGAAGACTATAGGGCCAAAGGAAATATCCTCCGAAAACAAAGAGAAAGAAGCTTTCTGAGAAACTTCGTTGTGTTCTGTGAAATCATCTCACAGAGTTACAGCTTTCCCCTCAAGGAGCCTTTCGCTAAGACAGTTCTTGTGGAATTGGCAAAGTTATATCTGGAAGCCCATAGAGGGCTACGGTGAAAAAGGAAATATCCTCAGATGAAATCTGGAAAGAAGCTTTCTGAGAAACTGCTTAGTGTTCTGTTAATTCATCTCACGGAGTTACATCTATATTTCATGGATGTCTTTGCTAGCCTTATTTCTGTGTAATCTGAGAGCAGATATTTCGGATCCCCTTGAAGACTATAGGGCCACAGGAAATATCCTCAGATAACAAAGAGAAAGAAGCTTTCTGAGAAACTTCGTTGTGTTCTGTGAAATCATCTCACAGGGTTACAGCTTTCCCCTCAAGGAGCCTTTCGCTAAGACAGTTCTTGTGGAATTGGCAAAGTGATATCTGGAAGCCCATGGTGGGCTATGGTGAAAAAGGAAATATCCTCAGATGAATTCTGGAAAGAAGCTTTCTGAGAAACTGCTTAGTGTTCTCTTAATTCATCTCACAGAGTTACATCTGTATTTCGTGGATCTCTTTGCTAGCCTTATTTCTGTGGAATCTGAGAACAGATGTTTCGGATTCCTTTGAAGACTATAGGGCCAAAGGAAATATCCTCCGATTACAAAGAGAAAGAAGCTTTCTGAGAAACTTCGTTGTGTTCTGTGAAATCATCTCACAGAGTTACAGCTTTCCCCTCAAGGAGCCTTTCGCTAAGACAGTTCTTGTGGAATTGGCAAAGTGATATTTGGAAGCCCATAGAGGGCTATGGTGAAAAAGGAAATATCCTCAGATGAAATCTGGGAAGAAGCGTTCTGAGAAACTGCTTAGTGTTCTGTTAATTCATCTCACAGAGTTACATCTGTATTTCGTGGATGTCTTTGCTAGCCTTATTTCTGTGGAATCTGAGAACAGATATTTCGGATCCCTATGAAGACTATAGGGCCAAAGGAAATATCCTCCGATAACAAAGAGAAAGAAGCTTTCTGAGAAACTTCGTTGTCTTCTGTGAAATCATCTCACTGAGTTACAGCTTTCCCCTCAAGGAGCCTTTCGCTAAGACTGTTCTTGTGGAATTGGCAAAGTGATATCTGGAAGCCCATAGAGGGCTATGGTGAAAAAGGAAATATCCTCAGATGAAATCTGGAAAGAAGCTTTTTGAGAAACTGCTTAGTGTTCTGTTAATTCACCTCACTGAGTTACATCTGTATTTCGTGGATCTCTTTGCTAGCATTATTTCTGTGGAATCTGAGAACAGATATTTCGGATCCCTTTGAAGACTATAGGGCCAAAGGAAATATCCTGCGATAACAAAGAGAAAGAAGCTTTCTGAGAAACTTCGTTGTGTTCTGTGAAATCATCTCAAAGAGTTACAGCTTTCCCCTCAAGGAGTGTTTCGCTAAGACAGTTCTTGTGGAATTGGCAAAGTGATATTTGGAAGCCCCTAGAGGGCTAAGGTGAAAAAGGAAATATCCTCAGAGGAAATCTGGAAAGAAGCTTTCTGAGAAACTGCTTAGTGTTCTGTTAATTCATCTCACAGAGTTACATCTGTATTTCGTGGATCTCTTTGCTAGCCTTATTTCTGTGGAATCTGAGAACAGATATTTCGGATCCCGTTGAAGACTATAGGGCCAAAGTAAATATCCTCCGAAAACAAAGAGAAAGAAGCTTTCAGAGAAACTTCGTTGTGTTCTGTTTAATCATCTCACAGAGTTGCAGCTTTCCCCTCAAGGAGCCTTTCGCTAAGACAGTTCTTGTGGAATTGGCAAAGTGATACTTGGAAGCCCTTAGAGGGCTATGGTGAAAAAGGAAATATCCTCAGATGAAATCTGGAAAGAAGCTTTCTGAGAAACTGCTTAGTGTTCTGTTAATTCATCTCACAGAGTTACATATATATTTCATGGATGTCTTTGCTAGCCTTATTTCTGTGGAATCTGAGAGCAGATATTTCGGATCCCTTTGAAGACTATAGGGCCACAGGAAATATCCTCAGATAACAAAGAGAAAGAAGCTTTCTGAGAAACTTCGTTGTTTTCTGTGAAATCATCTCACAGAGTTACAGCTTTCCCCTCAAGGAGCCTTTCGCTAAGACAGTTCTTTGGAATTGGCAAAGTGATATTTGGAAGCGCATAGAGGGCTATGGTGAAAAAGGAAATATCCTCAGATGAAATCTGTAAAGAAGCTTTCTGAGAAACTGCTTAGTGTTCTGTTAATTCATCTCACAGAGTTACATCTGTATTTCGTGGATCTCTTTGCTAGCCTTATTTCTGTGGAATCTGAGAACAGATATTTCGGATCCCTTTGAAGACTATAGGGCCAAAGGAAATATCCTCCGAAAACAAAGAGAAAGAAGCTTTCTGAGAAACTTCGTTGTGTTCTGTGAAATCATCTCACAGAGTTACAGCTTTCCCCTCAAGGAGCCTTTCGCTAAGATAGTTCTTGTGGAATTGGCAAAGTGATATTCGGAAGCCCTTAGAGGGCTATAGTGAAAAAGGAAATATCCTCAGATGAAATCTGGAAAGAAGCTTTCTGAGAAACTGCTTAGTGTTCTGTTAATTCATCTCACAGAATTACACCTGTATTTCATGGATCTCTTTGCTAGCCTTATTTCTGTGGAATCTGAGAACAGATATTTCGGATCCCTTTGAAGACTATAGGGCCAATGTAAATATCCTCCGATAACAAAGAGAAAGAAGCTTTCTGAGAAACTTCGTTGTGTTCTGTGAAATCATCTCACAGAGTTACAGCTTTCCCCTCAAGGAGCCTTTCGCTAAGACAGTTCTTGTGGAATTGGCAAAGTGATATTTGGAAGCCCATAGAGGGCTATGGTGAAAAAGGAAATATCCTCAGATGAAATCTGGAAAGAAGCTTTCTGAGAAACTGCTTAGTGTTCTGTTAATTCATCTCACAGAGTTACATCTGTATTTCATGGGTGTCTTTGCTAGCCTTATTGCTGTGGAATCTGAGAACAGATATTTCGGATCCCTATGAAGACAATAGGGCCAAAGGAAATATCCTCCGATGACAAAGAGAAAGAAGCTTTCGGAGAAACTTCTTTGTGTTCTGTGAAATCATCTCACAGAGTTGCAGCTTTACGCTCAAGGAGCCTTTCGCTAAGACAGTTCTTGTGGAATTGGCAAGGTGATATTTGGAAGCCCATAGAGGGCTATGGTGAAAAAGGAAATATCGTCAGATGAAATCTGGAAGGAAGGTTTCTGAGAAACTGCTTAGTGTTCTGTTAATTCATCTCACAGAGTTACATCTGTATTTCGTGGATCTCTTTGCTAGCCTTATTTCTGTGGAATCTGAGAACAGATATTTCGGATCCCTTTGAAGACTATAGGGCCAAAGGAAATATCCTCCGAAAACAAAGAGAAAGAAGCTTTCTGAGAAACTTCGTTGTGTTCTGTGAAATCATCTCACAGAGTTACAGCTTTCCCCTCAAGGAGCCTTTCGCTAAGAAAGTTCTTGTGGAATTGGCAAAGTGATATTCGGAAGCCCTTAGAGGGCTATGGTGAAAAAGGAAATATCGTCAGATGAAATCTGGAAAGAAGCTTTCTGAGAAACTGCTTAGTGTTCTGTTAATTCATCTCACAGAGTTACACCTGTATTTCGTGGATCTCTTTGCTAGCCTTATTTCTGTGGAATCTGAGAACAGATATTTCGGATCCCTTTGAAGACTATAGGGCCAAAGGAAATATCCTCCGATAACAAAGAGAAAGAAGCTTTCTGAGAAACTTCGTTGTGTTCTGTGAAATCATCTCACAGAGTTACAGCTTTCCCCTCAAGGAGCCTTTCGCTAAGACAGTTCTTGTGGAATTGGCAAAGTGATATTTGGAAGCCCATAGAGGGCTATGGTGAAAAAGGAAATATCCTCAGATGAAATCTGGAAAGAAGCTTTCTGAGAAACTGCTTAGTGTTCTGTTAATTCATCTCACAGTGTTACATCTGTATTTCGTGGATGTCTTTGCTAGCCTTATTTCTGTGGAATCTGAGAACAGATATTTCGGATCCCTATGAAGACTATAGGGCCAAAGGAAATATCCTCCGATAACAAAGAGAAAGAAGCTTTCTGAGAAACTTCGTTGTGTTCTGTGAAATCATCTCACAGAGTTACAGCTTTCCCCTCAAGGAGCCTTTCGCTAAGACAGTTCTTGTGCAATTGGCAAAGTGATATCTGGAAGCCCATAGAGGGCTATGGTGAAAAAGGAAATATCCTCAGATGAAATCTGGAAAGAAGCTTTCTGAGAAACTGCTTAGTGTTCTGTTAATTCACCTCACTGAGTTACATCTGTATTTCGTGGATCTCTTTGCTAGCATTATTTCTGTGGAATCTGAGAACAGATATTTCGGATCCCTTTGAAGACTATAGGGCCAAAGGAAATATCCTCCGATAACAAAGAGAAAGAAGATTTCTGAGAAACTTCTTGGTGTTCTGTGAAATCATCTCACAGAGTTACAGCTTTCCCCTCAAGGAGCCTTTCGCTAAGACAGTTCTTGTGGAATTGGCAAAGTGATATTTGGAAGCCCATAGAGGTCTAAGGTGAAAAAGGAAATATCCTCAGAGGAAATCTGGAAAGAAGCTTTCTGAGAAACTGCTTAGTGTTCTGTTAATTCATCTCACAGAGTTACATCTGTATTTCGTGGATCTCTTTGCTAGCCTTATTTCTGTGGAATCTGAGAACAGATATTTCGGATCCCTTTGAAGACTATAGAGCCAAAGGAAATATCTTCCGATAACAAAGAGAAAGAAGCTTTCTGAGAAACTTCTTTGTGTTCTCTGAAATCATCTCACAGAGTTGCAGCTTTCCGCTCAAGGAGCCTTTCGCTAAGGCAGTTCTTGTGGAATTGGCAAAGTGATATTTGGAAGCCCATAGACGGCTATGGTGAAAAAGGAAATATCCTCAGATGAAATCTGGAAAGAAGTTTCTGAGAAACTGCTTAGTGTTCTGTCAATTCATCTCACAGAGTTACATCTGTATTTCGTGGATCTCTTTGCTAGCCTTATTTCTGTGGAATCTGAGAACAGATATTTCGGATCCCTTTCAAGACTATAGGGCCAAAGGAAATATCCTCCGATAACAAAGAGAAAGAAGCTTTCTGAGAAACTTCTTTGTGTTCTGTGAAATCATCTCACAGAGTTACAGCTTTCCCCTCAAGGAGCCTTTCGCTAAGACACTTCATGTGGAATTGGCAAAGTGATATTCAGAAACCCAAAGAGGGCTATGGTGAAAAAGGAAATATCCTTAGATGAAATCTGGAAAGAAGCTTTCTGAGAAACTGCTAAGTGTTCTGTTAATTCACCTCACAGAGTTACACCTGTATTTCGTGGATCTCTTTGCTAGCCTTATTTCTGTGGAATCTGAGAACAGATATTTCGCATCCCTTTGAAGACTATAGGGCGAAGGAAATATCCTCCGATGAAAAAGAGAAAGAAGCTTTCTGACAAACTTCGTTGTGTTCTGTGAAATCATCTCACAGAGTTACAGCTTTGCCCTCACGGAGACTTTCGCTAAGACAGTTCTTGTGGAATTGGCAAAGTGATATTTGGAAGCCCCTAGAGGGCTATGGTAAAAAAGGAAATACCCTCAGAGGAAATCTGGAAAGAAGCCTTCTGAGAGACTGCTTAGTGTTCTGTCAATTCATCTCACAGAGTTACATCCGTATTTCGTGGATCTTTTTGCTAGCCTTATTTCTGTGGAATCTGAGAACAGATATTTCGGATCCCTTTGAAGACGATAGGGCCACAGGAAATATCCTCAGATAACAAAGAGAAAGAAGCTTTCTGAGAAACTTCGTTGTGTTCTGTGAAATCATCTCACAGATTTACAGCTTTCCCCTCAAGGAGACTTTCGCTAAGACAGTTCTTGTGGAATTGGCAAAGTGATATTTGGACGCCCATAGAGGGCTATGGTGAAAAAGGAAATATCCTCAGATGAAATCTGGAAAGAAGCTTTCTGAGAAACCGCTTAGTGTTCTGTTAATTCATCTCACAGAGTTACATCTGTATTTCATGGATCTCTTTGCTAGCCTTATTTCTGTGGAATCTGAGAACAGATATTTCGGATCCCTTTGAAGACTATAGGGCCAAAGGAAATATCCTCCGATAACAAAGAGAAAGAAGCTTTCTGAGAAACTTCGTTGTGTTCTGTGAAATCATCTCACAGAGTTACAGCTTTCCCCTCAAGGAGCCTTTCGCTAAGACAGTTCTTTTGGAATTGTCAAAGTGATATCTGGAAGCCCATAGAGGGCTATGGTGAAAAAGGAAATATCCTCAGATGAAAAATGGAAAGAAGCTTTCTGAGAAACTGCTTAGTGTTCTGTTAATTCATCTCACAGAATTACATCTGTATTTCGTGGATCTCCTTGCTAGCCCTATTTCTGTGGAATCTGAGAACAGATATTTCGGATACCTTTGAAGACTATAGGGCCAAAGGAAATATCCTCCGATAACAAAGAGAAAGAAGCTTTGCGAGATACTTCGTTGTGTTCTGTGAAATGACCTCACAGCGTTACAGCTTTCCCCTCAAGGAGCCTTTCGCTAAGACAGTTCTTGTGGAATTGGCAAAGTAATATCTGGAAGCCCATAGAGGGCTATGGTGAAAAAGGAAATATCCTCAGATGAAATATGGAAAGAAGCTTTCTGAGAAACTACTTAGTGTTCTGTTAATTCATCTCACCGAATTACATCTGTATTTCGTGGATCTCCTTGCTAGCCTTATTTCTGTGGAATCTGAGAACAGATATTTCGGATACCTTTGAAGACTATAGGGCCAAAGGAAATATCCTCCGATAACAAAGAGAAAGAAGCTTTGCGAGATACTTCGTTGTGTTCTGTGAAATGACCTCACAGAGTAACAGCTTTCCCCTCAAGGAGCCTTTCGCTAAGACAGTTCTTGTGGAATTGGCAAAGTGATATTTGGAAGCCCATGGTGGGCTATGGTGAAAAAGGAAATATCCTCAGATGAAATCTGGAAAGAAGCTTTCTGAGAAACTGCTTAGTGTTCTCTTAATTAATCTCACAGAGTTACATCTGTATTTCGTGGATCTCTTTGCTAGCCTTATTTCTGTGGAATCTGAGAACAGATGTTTCGGATTCCTTTGAAGACTATAGGGCCAAAGGAAATATCCTCCGATTACAAAGAGAAAGAAGCTTTCTGAGAAACTTCGTTGTGTTCTGTGAAATCATCTCACAGAGTTACAGCTTTCCCCTCAAGGAGCCTTTCGCTAAGACAGTTCTTGTGGAATTGTCAAAGTGATATCTGGAAGCCCATAGAGTGCTATGGTGAAAAAGGAAATATCCTCAGATGAAATCTGGAAAGAAGCTTTCTGAGAAACTGCTTAGTGTTCTGTTAATTCATCTCACAGAGTTACATCTGTATTTCGTGGATCTCTTTGCTGGCCTTATTTCTGTGGAATCTGAGAACAGATATTTCGGATCCCTTTGAAGACTACAGGGCCAAAGGAAATATCCTCCGATAACAAAGAGAAAGAAGCTTTCTGAGGAACTTCTTTGTGTTCTGTGAAATCATCTCACAGAGTTACAGCTTTCCCCTCAAGGAGCATTTCGCTACGACAGTTCTTTTGAAATTGTCAAAGTGATATTTGGAAGCCCATAGAGGGCTATGGTGAAAAAGGAAATATCCTCAGATGAAATCTGGAAAGAAGCTTTCTGAGAAACTGCTTAGTGTTCTGTTAATTCATCGCACAGAGTTACATCTGTATTTCGTGGATCTCCTTGCTAGCCTTATTTCTGTGGAATCTGAGAACAGATATTTCTGATCCCTTTGAAGACTATAGGGCCAAAGGAAATATCCTATGATAACAAAGAGAAAGAAGCTTTCTGAGAAACTTCGTTGTGTTCTGTGAAATCATCTCACAGAGTTACAGCTTTCCCCTCAAGGAGCCTTTCGCTAAGACAGTTCTTGAGGAATTGGCAAAGTGATACTTGGAAGCCCATAGAGGGCTATGGTGAAAAAGGAAATATCCTCAGATGAAATCTGGAAAGAAGCTTTCTGAGAAACTGCGTAGTGTTCTCTTAATTCATCTCACAGAGTTACATCTGTATTTCATGGATGTCTTTGCTAGCCTTATTTCTGTGGAATCTGAGAACAGATATTTCGGATCAATTTGACGACTATAGGGCCACAGGAAATATCCTCCGATAACAAAGAGAAAGAAGCTTTCAGAGGAACTTCTTTGTGTTCTGTGAAATCATCTCACAGAGTTACAGCTTTCCCCTCAAGGAGCATTTCGCTAAGACAGTTCTTTTGAAATTGTCAAAGTGATATTTGGAAGCCCATAGAGGGCTATGGTGAAAAAGGAAATATCCTCAGATGAAATCTGGAAAGAAGCTTTCTGAGAAACTGCTTAGTGTTCTGTTAATTCATCGCACAGAGTTACATCTGTATTTCGTGGATCTCCTTGCTAGCCTTATTTCTGTGGAATCTGAGAACAGATATTTCTGATCCCTTTGAAGACTATAGGGCCAAAGGAAATATCCTCCGATAACAAAGAGAAAGAAGCTTTCTGAGAAACTTCGTTGTGTTCTGTGAAATCATCTCACAGAGTTACAGCTTTCCCCTCAAGGAGCCTTTCGCTAAGACAGTTCTTGAGGAATTGGCAAAGTGATACTTGGAAGCCCATAGAGGGCTATGGTGAAAAAGGAAATATCCTCAGATGAAATCTGGAAAGAAGCTTTCTGAGAAACTGCGTAGTGTTCTTTTGATTCATCTCACAGAGTTACATCTGTATTTCATGGATGTCTTTGCTAGCCTTATTTCTGTGGAATCTGAGAACAGATATTTCGGATCAATTTGACGACTATAGGGCCACAGGAAATATCCTCCGATAACAAAGAGAAAGAAGCTTTCTGAGAAACTTCGTTGTGTTCTGTGAAGTCATCTCACAGAGTTACAGCTTTCCCCTCAAGGAGACTTTCGCTAAGACAGTTCTTGTGGAATTGGCAAAGAGATATTTGGAAGCCCATAGAGGGCTATGGTGAAAAAGGAAATATCCTCAGATGAAATCTGGAAAGAAGCTTTGTGAGAAACTGCTTAATGTTCTGTTAATTCATCTCACAGAGTTACATCTGTATTTCGTGGATCTCTTTGCTAGCCTTATTTCTGTGGAATCTGAGAACAGATATTTCGGATCCCTTTGAAGACTATAGGGCCAAAGGAAATATCCTCCGAAAACAAAGAGAAAGAAGCTTTCTGAGAAACTTCGTTGTGTTCTGTGAAATCATCTCACAGAGTTACAGCTTTCCCCTCAAGGAGCCTTTCGCTAAGACACTTCTTGTGGAATTGGCAAAGTGATATCTGGAAGCCCATAGAGGGCTAAGGTGAAAAAGGAAATATCCTCAGATGAAATCTGGAAAGAAGCTTTCAGAGAAACTGGGTAGTGTTCTGTTAATTCATCTCACAGAGTTACATCTGTATTTCGGGAATCTCTTTGCTGGCCTTATTTCTGTGGAATCTGAGAACAGATATTTCGGATCCCTTTGAAGACTATAGGGCCAAAGGAAATATCCTCCGATAACAAAGAGAAAGAAGCTTTCGGAGAAACTTCTTTGTGTTCTGTGAAATCATCTCACAGAGTTACAGCTTTCCCCTCAAGGAGCATTTCGCTAAGACAGTTCTTGTGGAATTGGCAAAGTGATATTTGGAAGCCCATAGAGGGCTATGGTGAAAAAGGAAATATCCTCAGATGAAATCTGGAAAGAAGCTTTCTGAGAAACTGCTTAGTGTTCTGTTAATTCATCTCACAGAGTTACATCTGTATTTCGTGGATCTCCCTGCTAGCCTTATTTCTGTGGAATCTGAGAACAGATATTTCTGATCCCTTTGAAGACTATAGGGCCAAAGGAAATATCCTCCGATAACAAAGAGAAAGAAGCTTTCTGAGAAACTTCGTTGTGTTCTGTGAAATCATCTCACAGAGTTACAGCTTTCCCCTCAAGGAGCCTTTCGCTAAGACAGTTCTTGAGGAATTGGCAAAGTGATACTTGGAAGCCCATAGAGGGCTATGGTGAAAAAGGAAATATCCTCAGATGAAATCTGGAAAGAAGCTTTCTGAGAAACTGCTTAGTGTTCTGTTAATTCATCTCACAGAGTTACTTCTGAATTTCGTGGATCTCTATGCTAGCCTTATTTCTGTGGAATCTGAGAACAGATATTTCGGATCCCTTTGAAGACTATAGGGCCAAAGGAAATATCCTCCGAAAACAAAGAGAAAGAAGCTTTCTGAGAAACTTCGTTGTGTTCTGTGAAATCATCTCACAGAGTTACAGCTTTCCCCTCAAGGAGCCTTTCGCTAAGACAGTTCTTGTGGAATTGGCAAAGTGATACTTGGAATTCCATAGAGGGCTATGGTGAAAAAGGAAATATCCTCAGATGAAATCTGGAAAGAAGCTTTCTGAGAAACTGCTTAGTGTTCTGTTAATTCATCTCACAGAGTTACTTCTGTATTTCGTGGATCTCTTTGCTAGCGTTATCTGTGGAATCTGAGAACAGATATTTCGGATCCCTTTGAAGACTATAGGGCCACAGGAAATATCCTCAGATAACAAAGAGAAAGAAGCTTTCGGAGAAACTTCGTTGTGTTCTGTGAAATCATCTCACAGAGTTACAGCTTTCCCCTCAAGGAGAATTTCGCTAAGACTGTTCTTGTGGAATTGGGAAAGTGATATTTGGAAGCCCATAGAGGGCTATGGTGAAAAAGGAAATATCCTCAGATGAAATCTGGAAAGAAGCTTTCTGAGAAACTGCTTAGTGTTCTGTTAATTCATCTCACAGAGTTACATCTGTAGTTCGTGGATCTCTTTGCTAGACTTATTTCTGTGGAATCTGAGAACAGATATTTTGGATCCCTATGAAGACTATAGGGCCAAAGGAAATATCCTCCGAAAACAAAGAGAAAGAAACTTTCTGAGAAACTTCGTTGTGTTCTGTGAAATCATCTCACAGAGTTACAGCTTTCCCCTCAAGGAGCCTTTCGCTAAGACAGTTCTTGTGGAATTGGCAAAGTGATATCTTGAAGCCCATAGAGGGCTACGGTGAAAAAGGAATTATCCTCAGATGAAATCTGGAAAGAAGCTTTCTGAGAAACTGCTTAGTGTTCTGTTAATTCATCTCACGGAGTTACATCTATATTTCATGGATGTCTTTGCTAGCCTTATTTCTGTGGAATCTGACAGCAGATATTTCGGATCCCCTTGAAGACTATAGGGCCACAGGAAATATCCTCAGATAACAAAGAGAAAGAAGCTTTCTGAGAAACTTCGTTGTGTTCTGTGAAATCATCTCACAGAGTTACAGCTTTCCTCTCAAGGAGACTTTCGCTAAGACAGTTCTTGTGGAATTGGCAAAGAGATATTTGGAAGCCCCTAGAGGGCTATGGTGAAAAAGGAAATATCCTCAGATGAAATCTGGAAAGAAGCTTTCTGAGAAACTGCTTAGTGTTCTGTTAATTCATCTCACAGAGTTACACCTGTATTTCGTGGATCTCTTTGCTAGCCTTATTTCTGTGGAATCTGAGAACAGATATTTCGGATCCCTTTGAAGACTATAGGGCCAAAGTAAATATCCTCCGATAACAAAGAGAAAGAAGCTTTCTGAGAAACTTCGTTGTGTTCTGTGAAATCATCTCACAGAGTTACAGCTTTCCCCTCAAGGAGCCTTTCGCTAAGACAGTTCTTGTGGAATTGGCAAACTGATATTTGGAAGCCCATAGAGGGCTACGGTGAAAAAGGAAATATCCTCAGATGAAATCTGGAAAGAAGCTTTCTGAGAAACTGCTTACTGTTCTGTTAATTCATCTCACAGAGTTACATCTGTATTTCGTGGATGTCTTTGCTAGCCTTATTTCTGTGGAATCTGAGAACAGATATTTCGGATCCCTATGAAGACTATAGGGCCAAAGGAAATATCCTCCGATAACAAAGAGAAAGAAGCTTTCTGAGAAACTTCGTTGTCTTCTGTGAAATCATCTCACTGAGTTACAGCTTTCCCCTCAAGGAGCCTTTCGCTAAGGCAGTTCTTGTGGAATTGGCAAAGTGATATCTGGAAGCCCATAGAGGGCTATGGTGAAAAAGGAAATATCCTCAGATGAAATCTGGAAAGAAGCTTTCTGAGAAACTGCTTAGTGTTCTGTTAATTCACCTCACAGAGTTACATCTGTATTTCGTGGATCTCTTTGCTAGCATTATTTCGGTGGAATCTGAAAACAGATATTTCGGATCCCTTTGAAGACTATAGGGCCAAAGGAAATATCCTCCGATAACAAAGAGAAAGAAGCTTTCTGAGAAACTTCGTTGTGTTCTGTGAAATCATCTCACAGAGTTACAGCTTTCCCCTCAAGGAGCCTTTCGCTAAGACAGTTCTTGTGGAATTGGCAAAGTGATACTTGGAAGCCCATAGAGGGCTATGGTGAAAAAGGAAATATCCTCAGATGAAATCTGGAAAGAAGCTTTCTGAGAAACCTCTTAGTGTTCTGTTAATTCATCTCACAGAGTTACTTCTGAATTTCGTGGATCTCTATGCTAGCCTTATTTCTGTGGAATCTGAGAACAGATATTTCGGATCCCTTTGAAGACTATAGGGCCAAAGGAAATATCCTCCGAAAACAAAGAGAAAGAAGCTTTCTGAGAAACTTCGTTGTGTTCTGTGAAATCATCTCACAGAGTTACAGCTTTCCCCTCAAGGAGCCTTTCGCTAAGACAGTTCTTGAGGAATTGGCAAAGTGATACTTGGAAGCCCATAGAGGGCTATGGTGAAAAAGGAAATATCCTCAGATGAAATCTGGAAAGAAGCTTTCTGAGAAACTGCTTAGTGTTCTGTTAATTCATCTCACAGAGTTACTTCTGTATTTCGTGGATCTCTTTGCTAGCGTTATTTCTGTGGAATCTGAGAACAGATATTTCGGATCCCTTTGAAGACTATAGGGCCACAGGAAATATCCTCAGATAACAAAGAGAAAGAAGCTTTCGGAGAAACTTCGTTGTGTTCTGTGAAATCATCTCACAGAGTTACAGCTTTCCCCTCAAGGAGAATTTCGCTAAGACAGTTCTTGTGGAATTGGCAAAGTGATATTTGGAAGCCCATAGAGGGCTATGGTGAAAAAGGAAATATCCTCAGATGAAATCTGGAAAGAAGCTTTCTGAGAAACTGCTTAGGTTTCTGTTAATTCATCTCACAGAGTTACATCTGTATTTCGTGGATCTCCCTGCTAGCCTTATTTCTGTGGAATCTGAGAACAGATATTTCTGATCCCTTTGATGACTATAGGGAAAAAGGAAATATCGTCCGATAACAAAGAGAAAGAAGCTTTCTGAGAGACTTCGTTGTGTTCTGTGAAATCATCTCACAGAGTTACAGCTTTCCCCTCAAGGAGCCTTTCGCTAAGACAGTTCTTGAGGAATTGGCAAAGTGATACTTGGAAGCCCATAGAGGGCTATGGTGAAAAAGGAAATATCCTCTGATGAAATCTGGAAAGAAGCTTTCTGAGAAACTGCGTAGTGTTCTGTTAATTCATCTCACAGAGTTACATCTGTATTTCATGGATGTCTTTGCTAGCCTTATTTCTGTGGAATCTGAGAACAGATATTTCGGATCAATTTGACGACTACAGGGCCAAAGGAAATATCCTCCGATAACAAAGAGAAAGAAGCTTTCTGAGAAACTTCGTTGTGTTCTGTGAAATCATCTCACAGAGTTACAGCTTTCCCCTCAAGGAGCCTTTCGCTAAGACAGTTCTTGTGGAATTGGCAAAGTGATACTTGGAAGCCCATAGAGGGCTATGGTGAAAAAGGAAATATCCTCAGATGAAATCTGGAAAGAAGCTTTCTGAGAAACTGCTTAGTGTTCTGTTAATTCATCTCACAGAGTTACTTCTGAATTTCGTGGATCTCCTTGCTAGCCTTATTTCTGTGGAATCTGAGAACAGATATTTCTGATCCCTTTGAAGACTATAGGGCCAAAGGAAATATCCTCCGATAACAAAGAGAAAGAAGCTTTCTGAGAAACTTCGTTGTGTTCTGTGAAATCATCTCACAGAGTTACAGCTTTCCCCTCAAGGAGCCTTTCGCTAAGACAGTTCTTGAGGAATTTGCAAAGTGATACTTGGAAGCCCATAGAGGGCTATGGTGAAAAAGGAAATATCCTCAGATGAAATCTGGAAAGAGGCTTTCCGAGAAACTGCGTAGTGTTCTGTTAATTCATCTCACAGAGTTACATCTGTATTTCATGGATGTCTTTGCTAGCCTTATTTCTGTGGAATCTGAGAACAGATATTTCGGATCAATTTGACGACTATAGGGCCAAAGGAAATATCCTCCGATAACAAAGAGAAAGAAGCTTTCTGAGAAACTTCGTTGTGTTCTGTGAAATCATCTCACAGAGTTACAGCTTTCCCCTCAAGGAGCCTTTCGCTAAGACAGTTCTTGTGGAATTGGCAAAGTGATACTTGGAAGCCCATAGAGGGCTATGGTGAAAAAGGAAATATCCTCAGATGAAATCTGGAAAGAAGCTTTCTGAGAAACTGCTTAGTGTTCTGTTAATTCATCTCACAGAGTTACTTCTGTATTTCGTGGATCTCTTTGCTAGCCTTATTTCTGTGGAATCTGAGAACATATATTTCGGATCCCTTTGAAGACTATAGGGCCAAAGGAAATATCCTCCGATAACAAAGAGAAAGAAGCTTTCTGAGAAACTTCGTTGTGTTCTGTGAAATCATCTCACAGAGTTACAGCTTTCCCCTCAAGGAGCCTTTCGCTAAGACAGTTCTTGAGGAATTTGCAAAGTGATACTTGGAAGCCCATAGAGGGCTATGGTGAAAAAGGTAATATCCTCAGATGAAATCTGGAAAGAGGCTTTCCGAGAAACTGCGTAGTGTTCTGTTAATTCATCTCACAGAGTTACATCTGTATTTCATAGATGTCTTTGCTAGCCTTATTTCTGTGGAATCTGAGAACAGATATTTCGGATCAATTTGAAGACTATAGGGCCAAACGAAATATCCTCCGATAACAAAGAGAAGGAAGCTTTCTGAGAAACATCGTTGTGTTCTGTGAAATCATCTCACAGAGTTACAGCTTTCCCCTCAAGGAGCCTTTCGCTAAGACAGTTCTTGTTTAATTGGCAAAGTGATACTTGGAAGCCCATAGAGGGCTATGGTGAAAAAGGAAATATCCTCAGATGAAATCTGGAAAGAAGCTTTCTGAGAAACTGCTTAGTGTTCTGTTAATTCATCTCACAGAGTTACTTCTGTATTTCGTGGATCTCTTTGCTAGCCTTATTTCTGTGGAATCTGAGAACATATATTTCGGATCCCTTTGAAGACTATAGGGCCAAAGGAAATATCCTCCGATAACAAAGAAAAAGAAGCTTTCTGAGAAACTTCGTTGTGTTCTGTGAAATCATCTCACAGAGTTACAGCTTTCCCCTCAAGGAGCCTTTCGCTAAGACAGTTCTTGTGGAATTGGCAAAGTGATACTTGGAAGCCCATAGAGGGCTATGGTGAAAAAGGAAATATCCTCAGATGAAATCTGGAAAGAAGCTTTCTGAGAAACTGCTTAGTGTTCTGTTAATTCATCTCACAGAGTTACTTCTGTGTTTCGTGGATCTCTTTGCTAGCCTTATTTCTGTGGAATCTGAGAACAGATATTTCGGATCCCTTTGAAGACTATAGGGCCACAGGAAATATCCTCAGATAACAAAGAGAAAGAAGCTTTCTGAGAAACTTCGTTGTTTTCTGTGAAATCATCTCACAGAGTTACAGCTTTCCCCTCAAGGAGATTTTCGCTAAGACAGTTCTTGTGGAATTGGCAAAGTGATATTTGGAAGCCCATAGAGGTCTACGGTGAAAAAGGAAATATCCTCAGATGAAATCTGGAAAGAAGCTTTCTGAGAAACTGCTTAGTGTTCTGTTAATTCACCTCACAGAGTTACATCTGTATTTCGTGGATCTCTTTGCTAGCATTATTTCTGTGGAATCTGAGAACAGATATTTCGGATCCCTTTGAAGACTATAGGGCCAAAGGAAATATCCTCCGATAACAATGAGAAAGAAGCTTTCTGAGAAACTTCTTGGTGTTCTGTGAAATCATCTCACAGAGTTACAGCTTTCCCCTCAAGGAGTGTTTCGCTAAGACAGTTCTTGTGGAATTGGCAAAGTGATATTTGGAAGCCCATAGAGGGCTAAGGTGAAAAAGGAAATATTCTCAGATGAAATCTGGAAAGAAGCTTTCTGAGAAACTGCTTAGTGTTCTGTTAATTCATCTCACAGAGTTACATCTGTATTTCGTGGATCTCTTTGCTGGCCTTGTTTCTGTGGAATCTGAGAACAGATATTTGGGATCCCTTTGAAGACTATAGGGCCAAAGGAAATATCCTCCGATAACAAAGAGAAAGAAGCTTTCTGAGAAACTTCTTTGTGTTCTGTGAAATCATCTCACAGAGTTGCAGCTTTACGCTCAAGGAGCCTTTCGCTAAGACAGTTCTTGTGGAATTGGCAAGGTGATATTTGGAAGCCCATAGAGGGCTATGGTGAAAAAGGAAATATCCTCAGAGGAAAACTGGAAAGAAGCTTTCTGAGAAACTGCTTAGTGTTCTGTTAATTCATCTCACAGAGTTACATCTGTATTTCGTGGATCTCTTTCCTAGCCTTATTTCTGTGGAATCTGAGAACAGATATTTCGGATCCCTTTGAAGACTATAGGGCCAAAGGAAATATCCTCCGATAACAAAGAGAAGGAAGCTTTCTGAGAAACTTGGTTGTGTTCTGTGAATCATCTCACAGAGTTACAGCTTTCCCCTCAAGGAGCCTTTCGCTAAGACAGTTCTAGTGGAATTGGCAAAGTGAAATTTGGAAGCCCATAGAGGGCTATGGTGAAAATGGAAATATCCTCAGATGAAATCTGGAAAGAAGCTTTCTGAGAAACTGCTTAGTGGTCTGTTAATTCACCTCACAGAGTTACTTCTGTATTTCGTGGATCTCTTTGCTAGCCTTATTTCTGTGGAATCTGAGAACAGATATTTCGGATCCCGTTGAAGACTATAGGGCCAAAGGAAATATCCTCCGAAAACAAAGAGAAAGAAGCTTTCTGAGAAACTTCGTTGTGTTCTGTGAAATCATCTCACAGAGTTGCAGCTTTCCCCCCAAGGAGCCTTTCGCTAAGACAGTTCTTGTGGAATTGGCAAAGTGATACTTGGAAGCCCTTAGAGGGCTATGGTGAAAAAGGAAACATCCTCAGATGAAATCTGGAAAGAAGCTTTCTGAGAAACTGCTTAGTGTTCTGTTAATTCATCTCACAGAGTTACATATATATTTCATGGATGTCTTTGCTAGCCTTATTTCTGTGGAATCTGAGAGCACATATTTCGGATCCCTTTGAAGACTATAGGGCCACAGGAAATATCCTCAGATAACAAAGAGAAAGAAGCTTTCTGAGAAACTTCGTTGTGTTCTCTGAAATCATCTCACAGAGTTACAGCTTTCCCCTCAAGGAGCCTTTCGCTAAGACAGTTCTTGTGGAATTGGCAAAGTGATACTTGGAAGCCCATAGAGGGCTATGGTGAAAAAGGAAATATCCTCAGATGAAATCTGGAAAGAAGCTTTCTGAGAAACTGCTTAGTGTTCTGTTAATTCATCTCACAGAGTTACTTCTGTATTTCGTGGATCTCTTTGCTAGCCTTATTTCTGTGGAATCTGAGTACAGATATTTCGGATCCCTTTGAACACTATAGGGCCACAGGAAATATCCTCAGATAACAAAGAGAAAGAAGCTTTCTGAGAAACTTCGTTGTGTTCTGTGAAATCATCTCACAGAGTTACAGCTTTCCCCTCAAGGAGATTTTCGCTAAGACAGTTCTTGTGGAATTGGCAAATTGATATTTGGAAGCCCATAGAGGGCTACGGTGAAAAAGGAAATATCCTCAGATGAAATCTGGAAAGAAGCTTTCTGAGAAACTGCTTAGTGTTCTGTTAATTCATCTCACAGAGTTACACCTGTATTTCGTGGATCTCTTTGCTAGCCTTATTTCTGTGGAATCTGAGAACAGATATTTCGGATCCCTTTGAAGAACTATAGGGCCAAAGGAAATATCCTCCGATAACAAAGAGAAAGAAGCTTTCTGAGAAACTTCGTTGTGTTCTGTGAAATCATCTCACAGAGTTACAGCTGTCCCCTCAAGGAGCCTTTCGCTAAGACAGTTCTTGTGGAAATGGCAAAGTGATATTTGGAAGCCCATAGAGGGCTATGGTGAAAAAGGAAATATCCTCAGATGAAATCTGGAAAGAAGCTTTCTGAGAAACTGCTTAGTGTTCTGTTAATTCATCTCACAGAGTTACATCTGTATTTCGTGGATCTCTTTGCTAGCCTTATTTCTGTGGAATCTGAGAACAGATATTTCGGATCCCTATGAAGACTATAGGGCCAAAGGAAATATCCTCCGATAACAAAGAGAAAGAAGCTTTCTGAGAAACTTCGTTGTGTTCTGTGAAATCAACTCACAGAGTTACAGCTTTCCCCTCACGGAGCCTTTCGCTAAGACAGTTCTTGTGGAATTGGCAAAGTGATATCTGGAAGCCCATAGAGGGCTATGGTGAAAAAGGAAATATCCTCAGATGAAATCTGGAAAGAAGCTTTCTGAGAAACTGCTTAGTGTTCTGTTAATTCATCTCACAGAGTTACTTCTGTGTTTCGTGGATCTCTTTGCTAGCCTTATTTCTGTGGAATCTGAGAACAGATATTTCGGATCCCTTTGAAGACTATAGGGCCACAGGAAATATCCTCAGATAACAAAGAGAAAGAAGCTTTCTGAGAAACTTCGTTGTTTTCTGTGAAATCATCGCACAGAGTTACAGCTTTCCCCTCAAGGAGATTTTCGCTAAGACAGTTCTTGTGGAATTGGCAAAGTGATATTTGGAAGCCCATAGAGGGCTATGGTGAAAAAGGAAATATCCTCAGATGAAATCTGGAAAGAAGCTTTCTGAGAAACTGCTTAGTGTTCTGTTAATTCATCTCACAGAGTTACATCTGTATTTCGTGGATCTCTTTGCTGGCCTTATTTCTGTGGAATCTGAGAACAGATATTTCGGATCCCTATGAAGACTATAGGGCCAAAGGAAATATCCTCCGAAAACAAAGAGAAAGAAGCTTTCTGAGAAACTTCGTTGTGTTCTGTGAAATCATCTCACAGAGTTACAGCTTTCCCCTCAAGGAGCCTTTCGCTAAGACAGTTCTTGTGGAATTGGCAAAGTGATATCTGGAAGCCCATAGAGGGCTATGGTGAAAAAGGAAATATCCTCAGATGAAATCTGGAAAGAAGCTTTCTGAGAAACTGCTTAGTGTTCTCTTAATTCACCTCACAGAGTTACATCTGTATTTCGTGGATCTCTTTGCTAGCATTATTTCTGTGGAATCTGAGAACAGATATTTCGGATCCCTTTGAAGACTATAGGGCCAAAGGAAATATCCTCCGATAACAAAGAGAAAGAAGCTTTCTGAGAAACTTCTTGGTGTTCTGTGAAATCATCTCACAGAGTTACAGCTTTCCCCTCAAGGAGTGTTTCGCTAAGACAGTTCTTGTGGAATTGTCAAAGTGATATTTGGAAGCCCATAGAGGGCTAAGGTGAAAAAGGAAATATTCTCAGATGAAATCTGGAAAGAAGCTTTCTGAGAAACTGCTTAGTGTTCTGTTAATTCATCTCACAGAGTTACATCTGTATTTCGTGGATCTCTTTGCTGGCCTTATTTCTGTGGAATCTGAGAACAGATATTTCGGATCCCTTTGAAGACTATAGGGCCAAAGGAAATATCCTCCGATAACAAAGAGAAAGAAGCTTTCTGAGAAACTTCTTTGTGTTCTGTGAAATCATCTCACAGAGTTGCAGCTTTACGCTCAAGGAGCCTTTCGCTAAGACAGTTCTTGTGGAATTGGCAAGGTGATATTTGGAAGCCCATAGAGGGCTATGGTGAAAAAGGAAATATCCTCAGAGGAAAACTGGAAAGAAGCTTTCTGAGAAACTGCTTAGTGTTCTGTTAATTCATCTCACAGAGTTACATCTGTATTTCGTGGATCTCTTTGCTAGCCTTATTTCTGTGGAATCTGAGAACAGATATTTCGGATCCCTTTGAAGACTATAGGGCCAAAGGAAATATCCTCCGATAACAAAGAGAAGGAAGCTTTCTGAGAAACTTCGTTGTGTTCTGTGAATCATCTCACAGAGTTACAGCTTTCCCCTCAAGGAGCCTTTCGCTAAGACAGTTCTAGTGGAATTGGCAAAGTGAAATTTGGAAGCCCATAGAGGGCTATGGTGAAAAAGGAAATATCCTCAGATGAAATCTGGAAAGAAGCTTTCTGAGAAACTGCTTAGTGGTCTGTTAATTCACCTCACAGAGTTACTTCTGTATTTCGTGGATCTCTTTGCTAGCCTTATTTCTGTGGAATCTGAGAACAGATATTTCGGATCCCGTTGAAGACTATAGGGCCAAAGGAAATATCCTCCGAAAACAAAGAGAAAGAAGCTTTCTGAGAAACTTCGTTGTGTTCTGTGAAATCATCTCACAGAGTTGCAGCTTTCCCCTCAAGGAGCCTTTCGCTAAGACAGTTCTTGTGGAATTGGCAAAGTGATACTTGGAAGCCCTTAGAGGGCTATGGTGAAAAAGGAAATATCCTCAGATGAAATCTGGAAAGAAGCTTTCTGAGAAACTGCTTAGTGTTCTGTTAATTCATCTCACAGAGTTACATATATATTTCATGGATGTCTTTGCTAGCCTTATTTCTGTGGAATCTGAGAGCACATATTTCGGATCCCTTTGAAGACTATAGGGCCACAGGAAATATCCTCAGATAACAAAGAGAAAGAAGCTTTCTGAGAAACTTCGTTGTGTTCTCTGAAATCATCTCACAGAGTTACAGCTTTCCCCTCAAGGAGCCTTTCGCTAAGACAGTTCTTGTGGAATTGGCAAAGTGATACTTGGAAGCCCATAGAGGGCTATGGTGAAAAAGGAAATATCCTCAGATGAAATCTGGAAAGAAGCTTTCTGAGAAACTGCTTAGTGTTCTGTTAATTCATCTCACAGAGTTACTTCTGTATTTCGTGGATCTCTTTGCTAGCCTTATTTCTGAGGAATCTGAGAACAGATATTTCGGATCCCTTTGAAGACTATAGGGCCACAGGAAATATCCTCAGATAACAAAGAGAAAGAAGCTATCTGAGAAACTTCGTTGTGTTCTGTGAAATCATCTCACAGAGTTACAGCTTTCCCCTCAAGGAGATTTTCGCTAAGACAGTTCTTGTGGAATTGGCAAAGTGATATTTGGAAGCCCATAGAGGGCTATGGTGAAAAAGGAAATATCCTCAGATGAAATCTGGAAAGAAGCTTTCTGAGAAACTGCTTAGTGTTCTGTTAATTCATCTCACAGAGTTACATCTGTATTTCGTGGATCTCTTTGCTAGCCTTATTTCTGTGCAATCTGAGAACAGATATTTCGGATCCCTATGAAGACTATAGGGCCAAATGAAATATCCTCCGAAAACAAAGAGAAAGAAGCTTTCTGAGAAACTTCGTTGTGTTCTGTGAAATCATCTCACAGAGTTACAGCTTTCCCCTCAAGGAGCCTTTCGCTAAGACAGTTCTTGTGGAATTGGCAAAGTGATATCTGGAAGCCCATAGAGGGCTATGGTGAAAAAGGAAATATCCTCAGATGAAATCTGGAAAGAAGCTTTCTGAGAAACTGCTTAGTGTTCTGTTAATTCACCTCACAGAGTTACATCTGTATTTCGTGGGTCTCTTTGCTGGCCTTATTTCTGTGGAATCTGAGAACAGATATTTCGGATCCCTTTAAAGACTATAGGGCCAAAGGAAATATCCTCCGATAACAAAGAGAAAGAAGCTTTCTGAGAAACTTCTTTGTGTTCTGTGAAATCATCTCACAGAGTTACAGCTTTCCCCTCAAGGAGCATTTCGCTAAGACAGTTCTTGTGGAATGGTCAAAGTGATATTTGGAAGCCCATAGTGGGCTATGGTGAAAAAGGCAATATCCTCAGATGAAATCTGGAAAGAAGCTTTCTGAGAAACTGCTTAGTGTTCTGTTAATTGATCTCACAGAGTTACATCTGTATTTCGTGGATCTCCTTGCTAGCCTTATTTCTGTGGAATCTGAGAACAGATATTTCTGATCCCTTTGAAGACTATAGGGCCAAAGGAAATATCCTCCGATAACAAAGAGAAAGAAGCTTTCTGAGAAACTTCGTTGTGTTCTGTGAAATCATCTCACAGAGTTACAGCTTTCCCCTCAAGGAGCCTTTCGCTAAGACAGTTCTTGAGGAATTTGCAAAGTGATACTTGGAAGCCCATAGAGGGCTATGGTGAAAAAGGAAATATCCTCAGATGAAATCTGGAAAGAGGCTTTCCGAGAAACTGCGTAGTGTTCTGTTAATTCATCTCACAGAGTTACATCTCTATTTCATGGATGTCTTTGCTAGCCTTATTTCTGTGGAATCTGAGAACAGATATTTCGGATCAATTTGACGACTATAGGGCCAAAGGAAATATCCTCCGATAACAAAGAGAAAGAAGCTTTCTGAGAAACTTCGTTGTGTTCTGTGAAATCATCTCACAGAGTTGCAGCTTTCCCCTCAAGGAGCCTTTCGCTAAGACAGTTCTTGTGGAATTGGCAAAGTGATACTTGGAAGCCCATAGAGGGCTATGGTGAAAAAGGAAATATCCTCAGATGAAATCTGGAAAGAAGCTTTCTGAGAAACTGCTTAGTGTTCTGTTAATTCATCTCACAGAGTTACTTCTGTATTTCGTGGATCTCTTTGCTAGCCTTATTTCTGTGGAATCTGAGAACATATATTTCGGATCCCTTTGAAGACTATAGGGCCAAAGGAAATATCCTCCGAAAACAAAGAGAAAGAAGCTTTCTGAGAAACTTCGTTGTGTTCTGTGAAATCATCTCACAGAGTTACAGCTTTCCCCTCAAGGAGCCTTTCGCTAAGACAGTTCTTGTGGAATTGGCAAAGTGATACTTGGAAGCCCATAGAGGGCTATGGTGAAAAAGGAAATATCCTCAGATGAAATCTGGAAAGAAGCTTTCTGAGAAACTGCTTAGTGTTCTGTTAATTCATCTCACAGAGTTACTTCTGTATTTCGTGGATCTCTTTGCTAGCCTTATTTCTGTGGAATCTGAGAACAGATATTTCGGATCCCTTTGAAGACTATAGGGCCACAGGAAATATCCTCAGATAACAAAGAGAAAGAAGCTTCTTGAGAAACTTCGTTGTGTTCTGTGAAATCATCTCACAGAGTTACAGCTTTCCCCTCAAGGAGATTTTCGCTAAGACAGTTCTTGTGGAATTGGCAAAGTGATATTTGGAAGCCCGTAGAGGGCTATGGTGAAAAAGGAAATATCCTCAGATGAAATCTGGAAAGAAGCTTTCTGAGAAACTGCTTAGTGTTCTGTTAATTCATCTCACAGAGTTACATCTGTATTTCGTGGATCTCTTTGCTAGCCTTATTTCTGTGGAATCTGAGAACAGATATTTCGGATCCCTATGAAGACTATAGGGCCAAAGGAAATATCCTCCGATAACAAAGAGAAAGAAGCTTTCTGAGAAACTTCGTTGTGTTCTGTGAAATCATCTCACAGAGTTCCAGCTTTCCCCTCAAGGAGCCTTTCGCTAAGACAGTTCTTTTGGAATTGGCAAAGTGATATTTGGAAGCCCCTAGAGGGCTATGGTAAAAAAGGAAATACCCTCAGAGGAAATTTGGAAAGAAGCTTTCTGAGAGACTGCTTAGTGTTCTGTCAATTCATCTCACAGAGTTACATCCGTATTTCGTGGATCTCTTTGCTAGCCTTATTTCTGTTGAATCTGAGAACAGATATTTCGGATCCCTTTGAAGACTATAGGGCCAAAGGAAATATCCTCTGATAACAAAGTGAAAGAAGCTTTCTGAGAAACTTCGTTGTGTTCTGTGAATCATCTCACAGAGTTACAGCTTTCCCCTCAAGGAGCCTTTCGCTAAGACAGTTCTTGTGGAATTGGCAAAGTGATATTTGGAAGCCCATAGAGGGCTAAGGTGAAAAAGGAAATATCCTCAGATGAAATCTGGAAAGAAGCTTTCTGAGAAACTGCTTAGTGTTCTGTTAATTCAACTCACAGAGTTACATCTGTATTTCGTGGGTCTCTATGCTAGCCTTATTTCTGTGGAATCTGAGAACAGATATTTCGGATCCCATTGAAGAATATAGGGCCAAAGGAAATATCCTCCGATAACAAAGAGAAAGAAGCTTTCTGAGAAACTTCGTTGTGTTCTGTGAAATCATCTCACAGAGTTACAGCTGTCCCCTCAAGGAGCCTTTCGCTAAGACAGTTCTTGTGGAAATGGCAAAGTGATATTTGGAAGCCCATAGAGGGCTATGGTGAAAAAGGAAATATCCTCAGATGAAATCTGGAAAGAAGCTTTCTGAGAAACTGCTTAGTGTTCTGTTAATTCATCTCACAGAGTTACATCTGTATTTCGTGGATCTCTTTGCTAGCCTTATTTCTGTGGAATCTGAGAACAGATATTTCGGATCCCTATGAAGACTATAGGGCCAAAGGAAATATCCTCCGATAACAAAGAGAAAGAAGCTTTCTGAGAAACTTCGTTGTGTTCTGTGAAATCAACTCACAGAGTTACAGCTTTCCCCTCACGGAGCCTTTCGCTAAGACAGTTCTTGTGGAATTGGCAAAGTGATATCTGGAAGCCCATAGAGGGCTATGGTGAAAAAGGAAATATCCTCAGATGAAATCTGGAAAGAAGCTTTCTGAGAAACTGCTTAGTGTTCTGTTAATTCATCTCACAGAGTTACTTCTGTGTTTCGTGGATCTCTTTGCTAGCCTTATTTCTGTGGAATCTGAGAACAGATATTTCGGATCCCTTTGAAGACTATAGGGCCACAGGAAATATCCTCAGATAACAAAGAGAAAGAAGCTTTCTGAGAAACTTCGTTGTTTTCTGTGAAATCATCGCACAGAGTTACAGCTTTCCCCTCAAGGAGATTTTCGCTAAGACAGTTCTTGTGGAATTGGCAAAGTGATATTTGGAAGCCCATAGAGGGCTATGGTGAAAAAGGAAATATCCTCAGATGAAATCTGGAAAGAAGCTTTCTGAGAAACTGCTTAGTGTTCTGTTAATTCATCTCACAGAGTTACATCTGTATTTCGTGGATCTCTTTGCTGGCCTTATTTCTGTGGAATCTGAGAACAGATATTTCGGATCCCTATGAAGACTATAGGGCCAAAGGAAATATCCTCCGAAAACAAAGAGAAAGAAGCTTTCTGAGAAACTTCGTTGTGTTCTGTGAAATCATCTCACAGAGTTACAGCTTTCCCCTCAAGGAGCCTTTCGCTAAGACAGTTCTTGTGGAATTGGCAAAGTGATATCTGGAAGCCCATAGAGGGCTATGGTGAAAAAGGAAATATCCTCAGATGAAATCTGGAAAGAAGCTTTCTGAGAAACTGCTTAGTGTTCTCTTAATTCACCTCACAGAGTTACATCTGTATTTCGTGGATCTCTTTGCTAGCATTATTTCTGTGGAATCTGAGAACAGATATTTCGGATCCCTTTGAAGACTATAGGGCCAAAGGAAATATCCTCCGATAACAAAGAGAAAGAAGCTTTCTGAGAAACTTCTTGGTGTTCTGTGAAATCATCTCACAGAGTTACAGCTTTCCCCTCAAGGAGTGTTTCGCTAAGACAGTTCTTGTGGAATTGTCAAAGTGATATTTGGAAGCCCATAGAGGGCTAAGGTGAAAAAGGAAATATTCTCAGATGAAATCTGGAAAGAAGCTTTCTGAGAAACTGCTTAGTGTTCTGTTAATTCATCTCACAGAGTTACATCTGTATTTCGTGGATCTCTTTGCTGGCCTTATTTCTGTGGAATCTGAGAACAGATATTTCGGATCCCTTTGAAGACTATAGGGCCAAAGGAAATATCCTCCGATAACAAAGAGAAAGAAGCTTTCTGAGAAACTTCTTTGTGTTCTGTGAAATCATCTCACAGAGTTGCAGCTTTACGCTCAAGGAGCCTTTCGCTAAGACAGTTCTTGTGGAATTGGCAAGGTGATATTTGGAAGCCCATAGAGGGCTATGGTGAAAAAGGAAATATCCTCAGAGGAAAACTGGAAAGAAGCTTTCTGAGAAACTGCTTAGTGTTCTGTTAATTCATCTCACAGAGTTACATCTGTATTTCGTGGATCTCTTTGCTAGCCTTATTTCTGTGGAATCTGAGAACAGATATTTCGGATCCCTTTGAAGACTATAGGGCCAAAGGAAATATCCTCCGATAACAAAGAGAAGGAAGCTTTCTGAGAAACTTCGTTGTGTTCTGTGAATCATCTCACAGAGTTACAGCTTTCCCCTCAAGGAGCCTTTCGCTAAGACAGTTCTAGTGGAATTGGCAAAGTGAAATTTGGAAGCCCATAGAGGGCTATGGTGAAAAAGGAAATATCCTCAGATGAAATCTGGAAAGAAGCTTTCTGAGAAACTGCTTAGTGGTCTGTTAATTCACCTCACAGAGTTACTTCTGTATTTCGTGGATCTCTTTGCTAGCCTTATTTCTGTGGAATCTGAGAACAGATATTTCGGATCCCGTTGAAGACTATAGGGCCAAAGGAAATATCCTCCGAAAACAAAGAGAAAGAAGCTTTCTGAGAAACTTCGTTGTGTTCTGTGAAATCATCTCACAGAGTTGCAGCTTTCCCCTCAAGGAGCCTTTCGCTAAGACAGTTCTTGTGGAATTGGCAAAGTGATACTTGGAAGCCCTTAGAGGGCTATGGTGAAAAAGGAAATATCCTCAGATGAAATCTGGAAAGAAGCTTTCTGAGAAACTGCTTAGTGTTCTGTTAATTCATCTCACAGAGTTACATATATATTTCATGGATGTCTTTGCTAGCCTTATTTCTGTGGAATCTGAGAGCACATATTTCGGATCCCTTTGAAGACTATAGGGCCACAGGAAATATCCTCAGATAACAAAGAGAAAGAAGCTTTCTGAGAAACTTCGTTGTGTTCTCTGAAATCATCTCACAGAGTTACAGCTTTCCCCTCAAGGAGCCTTTCGCTAAGACAGTTCTTGTGGAATTGGCAAAGTGATACTTGGAAGCCCATAGAGGGCTATGGTGAAAAAGGAAATATCCTCAGATGAAATCTGGAAAGAAGCTTTCTGAGAAACTGCTTAGTGTTCTGTTAATTCATCTCACAGAGTTACTTCTGTATTTCGTGGATCTCTTTGCTAGCCTTATTTCTGAGGAATCTGAGAACAGATATTTCGGATCCCTTTGAAGACTATAGGGCCACAGGAAATATCCTCAGATAACAAAGAGAAAGAAGCTATCTGAGAAACTTCGTTGTGTTCTGTGAAATCATCTCACAGAGTTACAGCTTTCCCCTCAAGGAGATTTTCGCTAAGACAGTTCTTGTGGAATTGGCAAAGTGATATTTGGAAGCCCATAGAGGGCTATGGTGAAAAAGGAAATATCCTCAGATGAAATCTGGAAAGAAGCTTTCTGAGAAACTGCTTAGTGTTCTGTTAATTCATCTCACAGAGTTACATCTGTATTTCGTGGATCTCTTTGCTAGCCTTATTTCTGTGCAATCTGAGAACAGATATTTCGGATCCCTATGAAGACTATAGGGCCAAATGAAATATCCTCCGAAAACAAAGAGAAAGAAGCTTTCTGAGAAACTTCGTTGTGTTCTGTGAAATCATCTCACAGAGTTACAGCTTTCCCCTCAAGGAGCCTTTCGCTAAGACAGTTCTTGTGGAATTGGCAAAGTGATATCTGGAAGCCCATAGAGGGCTATGGTGAAAAAGGAAATATCCTCAGATGAAATCTGGAAAGAAGCTTTCTGAGAAACTGCTTAGTGTTCTGTTAATTCACCTCACAGAGTTACATCTGTATTTCGTGGGTCTCTTTGCTGGCCTTATTTCTGTGGAATCTGAGAACAGATATTTCGGATCCCTTTAAAGACTATAGGGCCAAAGGAAATATCCTCCGATAACAAAGAGAAAGAAGCTTTCTGAGAAACTTCTTTGTGTTCTGTGAAATCATCTCACAGAGTTACAGCTTTCCCCTCAAGGAGCATTTCGCTAAGACAGTTCTTGTGGAATGGTCAAAGTGATATTTGGAAGCCCATAGTGGGCTATGGTGAAAAAGGCAATATCCTCAGATGAAATCTGGAAAGAAGCTTTCTGAGAAACTGCTTAGTGTTCTGTTAATTGATCTCACAGAGTTACATCTGTATTTCGTGGATCTCCTTGCTAGCCTTATTTCTGTGGAATCTGAGAACAGATATTTCTGATCCCTTTGAAGACTATAGGGCCAAAGGAAATATCCTCCGATAACAAAGAGAAAGAAGCTTTCTGAGAAACTTCGTTGTGTTCTGTGAAATCATCTCACAGAGTTACAGCTTTCCCCTCAAGGAGCCTTTCGCTAAGACAGTTCTTGAGGAATTTGCAAAGTGATACTTGGAAGCCCATAGAGGGCTATGGTGAAAAAGGAAATATCCTCAGATGAAATCTGGAAAGAGGCTTTCCGAGAAACTGCGTAGTGTTCTGTTAATTCATCTCACAGAGTTACATCTCTATTTCATGGATGTCTTTGCTAGCCTTATTTCTGTGGAATCTGAGAACAGATATTTCGGATCAATTTGACGACTATAGGGCCAAAGGAAATATCCTCCGATAACAAAGAGAAAGAAGCTTTCTGAGAAACTTCGTTGTGTTCTGTGAAATCATCTCACAGAGTTGCAGCTTTCCCCTCAAGGAGCCTTTCGCTAAGACAGTTCTTGTGGAATTGGCAAAGTGATACTTGGAAGCCCATAGAGGGCTATGGTGAAAAAGGAAATATCCTCAGATGAAATCTGGAAAGAAGCTTTCTGAGAAACTGCTTAGTGTTCTGTTAATTCATCTCACAGAGTTACTTCTGTATTTCGTGGATCTCTTTGCTAGCCTTATTTCTGTGGAATCTGAGAACATATATTTCGGATCCCTTTGAAGACTATAGGGCCAAAGGAAATATCCTCCGAAAACAAAGAGAAAGAAGCTTTCTGAGAAACTTCGTTGTGTTCTGTGAAATCATCTCACAGAGTTACAGCTTTCCCCTCAAGGAGCCTTTCGCTAAGACAGTTCTTGTGGAATTGGCAAAGTGATACTTGGAAGCCCATAGAGGGCTATGGTGAAAAAGGAAATATCCTCAGATGAAATCTGGAAAGAAGCTTTCTGAGAAACTGCTTAGTGTTCTGTTAATTCATCTCACAGAGTTACTTCTGTATTTCGTGGATCTCTTTGCTAGCCTTATTTCTGTGGAATCTGAGAACAGATATTTCGGATCCCTTTGAAGACTATAGGGCCACAGGAAATATCCTCAGATAACAAAGAGAAAGAAGCTTCTTGAGAAACTTCGTTGTGTTCTGTGAAATCATCTCACAGAGTTACAGCTTTCCCCTCAAGGAGATTTTCGCTAAGACAGTTCTTGTGGAATTTGCAAAGTGATATTTGGAAGCCCGTAGAGGGCTATGGTGAAAAAGGAAATATCCTCAGATGAAATCTGGAAAGAAGCTTTCTGAGAAACTGCTTAGTGTTCTGTTAATTCATCTCACAGAGTTACATCTGTATTTCGTGGATCTCTTTGCTAGCCTTATTTCTGTGGAATCTGAGAACAGATATTTCGGATCCCTATGAAGACTATAGGGCCAAAGGAAATATCCTCCGATAACAAAGAGAAAGAAGCTTTCTGAGAAACTTCGTTGTGTTCTGTGAAATCATCTCACAGAGTTCCAGCTTTCCCCTCAAGGAGCCTTTCGCTAAGACAGTTCTTTTGGAATTGGCAAAGTGATATTTGGAAGCCCCTAGAGGGCTATGGTAAAAAAGGAAATACCCTCAGAGGAAATTTGGAAAGAAGCTTTCTGAGAGACTGCTTAGTGTTCTGTCAATTCATCTCACAGAGTTACATCCGTATTTCGTGGATCTCTTTGCTAGCCTTATTTCTGTTGAATCTGAGAACAGATATTTCGGATCCCTTTGAAGACTATAGGGCCAAAGGAAATATCCTCTGATAACAAAGTGAAAGAAGCTTTCTGAGAAACTTCGTTGTGTTCTGTGAATCATCTCACAGAGTTACAGCTTTCCCCTCAAGGAGCCTTTCGCTAAGACAGTTCTTGTGGAATTGGCAAAGTGATATTTGGAAGCCCATAGAGGGCTAAGGTGAAAAAGGAAATATCCTCAGATGAAATCTGGAAAGAAGCTTTCTGAGAAACTGCTTAGTGTTCTGTTAATTCAACTCACAGAGTTACATCTGTATTTCGTGGGTCTCTATGCTAGCCTTATTTCTGTGGAATCTGAGAACAGATATTTCGGATCCCATTGAAGAATATAGGGCCAAAGGAAATATCCTCCGATAACAAAGAGAAAGAAGCTTTCTGAGAAACTTCGTTGTGTTCTGTGAAATCATCTCACAGAGTTACAGCTTTCCCCTCAAGGAGCCTTTCGCTGAGACAGTTCATATGGAATTGGCAAAGTGATATTTGGAAGCCCATAGAGGGCTATGGTGAAAAAGGAAATATCCTCAGATGAAACCTGGAAGGAAGCTTTCTGAGAAACTGCTTAGTGTTCTTTTAATTCATCTCACAGAGTTACATCTCTATTTCGTGGATCTCTTTGCTAGCCTTATTTCTGTGGAATCCGAGAACACATATTTCGTATCCCTTTGAAGACTATAGGGCCAAAGGAAATATCCTCCGATAACAAAGAGAAAGAAGCTTTCTGAGAAACTTCTTTGTGTTCTGTGAAATCATCTCACAGAGTTACAGCTTTCCCCTCAAGGAGCCTTTCGCTAAGACAGTTCTTGTTGAATTGGCAAAGTGATATTTGGAAGCCCATAGAGGGCTATGGTGAAAAAGGAAATATCCTCAGATGAAATCTGGAAAGAAGCTTTCTGAGAAACTGATTAGTGTTCTGTTAATTCATCTCACGGAGTTACATCTGTATTTCGTGGATGTCTTTGCTAGCCTTATTTCTGTGGAATCTGAGAACAGATATTTCGGATCCCTTTGAAGACTACAGGGCCAAAGGAAATATCCTCCGAAAACAAAGAGAAATAAGCTTTCTGAGAAACTTCGTTGTGTTCTGTGAAATCATCTCACAGAGTTACAGCTTTCCCTCAAGGAGCCTTTCGCTAAGACTGTTCTTGTGGAATTGGCAAAGTGATATTTGGAAGCCCATAGAGGGCTACGGTGAAAAAGGAAATATCCTCAGATGAAATCTGTAAAGAAGCTTTCTGAGAAACTGCTTAGTGTTCTGTTAATTCATCTCACAGAGTTACATCTGTATTTCCTGGATCTCCTTGCTAGCCTTATTTCTGTGGCATCTGAGAACAGATATTTCAGATCCCTTTGAAGACTATAGGGCCAAAGGAAATATCCTCCGATAACAAAGAGAAAGAAGCTTCCTGAGAAACTTTGTTGCGTTCTGTGAAATCATCTTACAGAGTTACAGCTTCCCCTCAAGGAGCCTTTGGCTAAGACAGTTCTTGTGGAATTGTCAAAGTGATATTTAGAAGCCCATAGAGGGCTATCGTGAAAAAGGAAATATCCTCAGATGAAATCTGGAAAGAAGCTTTCTGAGAAACTGCTTAGTGTTCTGTTAATTCATCTCACAGAGTTACATCTGTATTTCGTGGATCTCCTTGCTAGCCTTATTTTTGTGGAATCTGAGAACAGATATTTCGGAGTCCTTTGAATACTATAGGGCCAAAGGAAATATCCTCCGATAAAAAAGAGAAAGAAACTTTCTGAGAAACTTCGTTGTGTTCTGTGAAATCATCTCACAGAGTTACAGCTTTCCCCTCAAGCAGCCTTTCGCTAAGACAGTTCTTGTGGAATTGGCAAAGTGATATTTGGAAGCCCATAGAGGGCTATGGTAAAAAAGGAAATATCCTCAGATGAAATCTGGAAAGAAGCTTTCTGAGAAACTGCTTAGTGTTCTGTTTATTCATCTCACAGAGTTACATCTGTATTGCCTGGATCTCTTTGCTAGTCTTTTTTCTGTGGAATCTGAGAACAGATATTTCGGATCCCTTTGAAGACTATAGGGCCAAAGGAAATATCCTCCGATAACAAAGAGAAAGAAGCTTTCTGAGAAACTTCGTTGTGTTCTGTGAAATCATCTCACAGAGTTCCAGCTTTCCCCTCAGGGAGCCTTTCGCTAAGACAGTTCTTTTGGAATTGGCAAAGTGATATTTGGAAGCCCCTAGAGGGCTATGGTAAAAAAGGAAATACCCTCAGAGGAAATTTGGAAAGAGGCTTTCTGAGAGACTGCTTAGTGTTCTGTCAATTCATCTCACAGAGTTACATCCGTATTTCGTGGATCTCTTTGCTAGCCTTATTTCTGTTGAATCTGAGAACAGATATTTCGGATCCCTTTGAAGACTATAGGGCCAAAGGAAATATCCTCTGATAACAAAGTGAAAGAAGCTTTCTGAGAAACTTCGTTGTGTTCTGTGAATCATCTCACAGAGTTACAGCTTTCCCCTCAAGGAGCCTTTCGCTAAGACAGTTCTTGTGGAATTGGCAAAGTGATATTTGGAAGCCCATAGAGGGCTATTGTGAAAAAGGAAATATCCTCAGATGAAATCTGGAAAGAAGCTTTCTGAGAAACTGCTTAGTGTTCTGTTAATTCAACTCACAGAGTTACATCTGTATTTCGTGGGTCTCTTTGCTAGCCTTATTTCTGTGGAATCTGAGAACAGATATTTCGGATCCCATTGAAGAATACAGGGCCAAAGGAAATATCCTCCGATAACAAAGAGAAAGAAGCTTTCTGAGAAACTTCGTTGTGTTCTGTGAAATCATCTCACAGAGTTACAGCTTTCCCCTCAAGGAGCCTTTCGCTGAGACAGTTCATATGGAATTGGCAAAGTGATATTTGGAAGCCCATAGAGGGCTATGGTGAAAAAGGAAATATCCTCAGATGAAACCTGGAAGGAAGCTTTCTGAGAAACTGCTTAGTGTTCTGTTAATTCATCTCACAGAGTTACATCTCTATTTCGTGGATCTCTTTGCTAGCCTTATTTCTGTGGAATCTGAGAACACATATTTCGTATCCCTTTGTAGACTATAGGGCCAAAGGAAATATCCTCCGATAACAAAGAGAAAGAAGCTTTCTGAGAAACTTCGTTGTGTTCTGTGAAATCATCTCACAGAGTTACAGCTTTCCCCTGACGGAGCCTTTCGCTAAGACAGTTCTTGTTGAATTGGCAAAGTGATATTTGGAAGCCCATAGAGGGCTATGGTGAAAAAGGAAATATCCTCAGTTGAAATCTGGAAAGAAGCTTTCTGAGAAACTGATTAGTGTTCTGTTAATTCATCTCACGGAGTTACATCTGTATTTCGTGGATGTCTTTGCTAGCCTTATTTCTGTGGAATCTGAGAACAGATATTTCGGATCCCTTTGAAGACTATAGGGCCAAAGGAAATATCCTCCGATAACAAAGAGAAATAAGCTTTCTGAGAAACTTCGTTGTGTTCTGTGAAATCATCTCACAGAGTTACAGCTTTCCCTCAAGGAGCCTTTGGCTAAGACAGTTCTTGGGGAATTGTCAAAGTGATATTTAGAAGCCCATAGAGGGCTATAGTGAAAAAGGAAATATCCTCAGATGAAATCTGGAAAGAAGCTTTCTGAGAAACTGCTTAGTGTTCTGTTAATTCATCTCACAGAGTTACATGTGTATTTCCTGGATCTCCTTGCTAGCCTTATTTCTGTGGAATCTGAGAACAGATATTTCAGATTCCTTTGAATACTATAGGGCCAAAGAAATATCCTCCGATAAAAAAGAGAAAGAAACTTTCTGAGAAACTTCGTTGTGTTCTGTGAAATCATCTCACAGAGTTACAGCTTTCCCCTCAAGCAGCCTTTCGCTAAGACAGTTCTTGTGGAATTGGCAAAGTGATATTTGGAAGCCCATAGAGGGCTATGGTGAAAAAGGAAATATCCTCAGATGAAATCTGGAAAGAAGCTTTCTGAGAAACTGCTTAGTGTTCTGTTTATTCATCTCACAGAGTTACATCTGTATTTCCTGGATCTCTCTGCTAGTCTTTTTTCTGTGGAATCTGAGAACAGATATTTCGGATCCCTTTGAAGACTATAGGGCCAAAGGAAATATCCTCCGATAACAAAGAGAAAGAAGCTTTCTGAGAAACTTCGTTGTGTTCTGTGAAATCATCTCACAGAGTTACAGCTTTCCCCTCAAGGAGCCTTTCGCTAATACAGTTCTTGTGGATTTGGCAAAGTGATATTTGGAAGCCCTTAGAGGGCTATGGTGAAAAAGGAAATATCCTCTGATGAAATCTGGAAAGAAGCTTTCTGAGAAACTGATTAGTGTTCTGTTAATTCATCTCACGGAGTTACATCTGTATTTCGTGGATGTCTTTGCTAGCCTTATTTCTGTGGAATCTGAGAACAGATATTTCGGATCCCTTTGAAGACTACAGGGCCAAAGGAAATATCCTCCGAAAACAAAGAGAAATAAGCTTTCTGAGAAACTTCGTTGTGTTCTGTGAAATCATCTCACAGAGTTACAGCTTTCCCTCAAGGAGCCTTTCGCTAAGACTGTTCTTGTGGAATTGGCAAAGTGATATTTGGAAGCCCATAGAGGGCTACGGTGAAAAAGGAAATATCCTCAGATGAAATCTGTAAAGAAGCTTTCTGAGAAACTGCTTAGTGTTCTGTTAATTCATCTCACAGAGTTACATCTGTATTTCCTGGATCTCCTTGCTAGCCTTATTTCTGTGGCATCTGAGAACAGATATTTCAGATCCCTTTGAAGACTATAGGGCCAAAGGAAATATCCTCCGATAGCAAAGAGAAAGAAGCTTCCTGAGAAACTTTGTTGCGTTCTGTGAAATCATCTTACAGAGTTACAGCTTCCCCTCAAGGAGACTTTGGCTAAGACAGTTCTTGTGGAATTGTCAAAGTGATATTTAGAAGCCCATAGAGGGCTATCGTGAAAAAGGAAATATCCTCAGATGAAATCTGGAAAGAAGCTTTCTGAGAAACTGCTTAGTGTTCTGTTAATTCATCTCACAGAGTTACATCTGTATTTCGTGGATCTCCTTGCTAGCCTTATTTTTGTGGAATCTGAGAACAGATATTTCGGAGTCCTTTGAATACTATAGGGCCAAAGGAAATATCCTCCGATAAAAAAGAGAAAGAAACTTTCTGAGAAACTTCGTTGTGTTCTGTGAAATCATCTCACAGAGTTACAGCTTTCCCCTCAAGCAGCCTTTCGCTAAGACAGTTCTTGTGGAATTGGCAAAGTGATATTTGGAAGCCCATAGAGGGCTATGGTAAAAAAGGAAATATCCTCAGATGAAATCTGGAAAGAAGCTTTCTGAGAAACTGCTTAGTGTTCTGTTTATTCATCTCACAGAGTTACATCTGTATTGCCTGGATCTCTTTGCTAGTCTTTTTTCTGTGGAATCTGAGAACAGATATTTCGGATCCCTTTGAAGACTATAGGGCCAAAGGAAATATCCTCCGATAACAAAGAGAAAGAAGCTTTCTGAGAAACTTCGTTGTGTTCTGTGAAATCATCTCACAGAGTTCCAGCTTTCCCCTCAGGGAGCCTTTCGCTAAGACAGTTCTTTTGGAATTGGCAAAGTGATATTTGGAAGCCCCTAGAGGGCTATGGTAAAAAAGGAAATACCCTCAGAGGAAATTTGGAAAGAAGCTTTCTGAGAGACTGCTTAGTGTTCTGTCAATTCATCTCACAGAGTTACATCCGTATTTCGTGGATCTCTTTGCTAGCCTTATTTCTGTTGAATCTGAGAACAGATATTTCGGATCCCTTTGAAGACTATAGGGCCAAAGGAAATATCCTCTGATAACAAAGTGAAAGAAGCTTTCTGAGAAACTTCGTTGTGTTCTGTGAATCATCTCACAGAGTTACAGCTTTCCCCTCAAGGAGCCTTTCGCTAAGACAGTTCTTGTGGAATTGGCAAAGTGATATTTGGAAGCCCATAGAGGGCTATTGTGAAAAAGGAAATATCCTCAGATGAAATCTGGAAAGAAGCTTTCTGAGAAACTGCTTAGTGTTCTGTTAATTCAACTCACAGAGTTACATCTGTATTTCGTGGGTCTCTTTGCTAGCCTTATTTCTGTGGAATCTGAGAACAGATATTTCGGATCCCATTGAAGAATACAGGGCCAAAGGAAATATCCTCCGATAACAAAGAGAAAGAAGCTTTCTGAGAAACTTCGTTGTGTTCTGTGAAATCATCTCACAGAGTTACAGCTTTCCCCTCAAGGAGCCTTTCGCTGAGACAGTTCATATGGAATTGGCAAAGTGATATTTGGAAGCCCATAGAGGGCTATGGTGAAAAAGGAAATATCCTCAGATGAAACCTGGAAGGAAGCTTTCTGAGAAACTGCTTAGTGTTCTGTTAATTCATCTCACAGAGTTACATCTCTATTTCGTGGATCTCTTTGCTAGCCTTATTTCTGTGGAATCTGAGAACACATATTTCGTATCCCTTTGAAGACTATAGGGCCAAAGGAAATATCCTCCGATAACAAAGAGAAAGAAGCTTTCTGAGAAACTTCGTTGTGTTCTGTGAAATCATCTCACAGAGTTACAGCTTTCCCCTGACGGAGCCTTTCGCTAAGACAGTTCTTGTTGAATTGGCAAAGTGATATTTGGAAGCCCATAGAGGGCTATGGTGAAAAAGGAAATATCCTCAGTTGAAATCTGGAAAGAAGCTTTCTGAGAAACTGATTAGTGTTCTGTTAATTCATCTCACGGAGTTACATCTGTATTTCGTGGATGTCTTTGCTAGCCTTATTTCTGTGGAATCTGAGAACAGATATTTCGGATCCCTTTGAAGACTATAGGGCCAAAGGAAATATCCTCCGATAACAAAGAGAAATAAGCTTTCTGAGAAACTTCGTTGTGTTCTGTGAAATCATCTCACAGAGTTACAGCTTTCCCTCAAGGAGCCTTTGGCTAAGACAGTTCTTGGGGAATTGTCAAAGTGATATTTAGAAGCCCATAGAGGGCTATAGTGAAAAAGGAAATATCCTCAGATGAAATCTGGAAAGAAGCTTTCTGAGAAACTGCTTAGTGTTCTGTTAATTCATCTCACAGAGTTACATGTGTATTTCCTGGATCTCCTTGCTAGCCTTATTTCTGTGGAATCTGAGAACAGATATTTCGGATTCCTTTGAATACTATAGGGCCAAAGAAATATCCTCCGATAAAAAAGAGAAAGAAACTTTCTGAGAAACTTCGTTGTGTTCTGTGAAATCATCTCACAGAGTTACAGCTTTCCCCTCAAGCAGCCTTTCGCTAAGACAGTTCTTGTGGAATTGGCAAAGTGATATTTGGAAGCCCATAGAGGGCTATGGTGAAAAAGGAAATATCCTCAGATGAAATCTGGAAAGAAGCTTTCTGAGAAACTGCTTAGTGTTCTGTTTATTCATCTCACAGAGTTACATCTGTATTTCCTGGATCTCTCTGCTAGTCTTTTTTCTGTGGAATCTGAGAACAGATATTTCGGATCCCTTTGAAGACTATAGGGCCAAAGGAAATATCCTCCGATAACAAAGAGAAAGAAGCTTTCTGAGAAACTTCGTTGTGTTCTGTGAAATCATCTCACAGAGTTACAGCTTTCCCCTCAAGGAGCCTTTCGCTAATACAGTTCTTGTGGATTTGGCAAAGTGATATTTGGAAGCCCTTAGAGGGCTATGGTGAAAAAGGAAATATCCTCTGATGAAATCTGGAAAGAAGCTTTCTGAGAAACTGCTTAGTGTTCTGTTAATTCATCTCACACAGTTACATCTGTATTTCGTGGATCTCTTTGCTAGCCTTATTTCTGTGGAATCTGAGAACAGATATTTCGGATCCCTTTGAAGACTATAGAGCCAAAGGAAATATCCTCCGATAACAAAGAGAAAGAAGCTTTCAGAGAAACTTCGTTGTGTTCTGTGAAATCATCTCACAGAGTTACAGCTTTCCCCTCAAGGAGCCTTTCGCTAAGACAGTTCTTGTGGAATTGGCAAAGTGATATTTGGAAGCCCATAGAGGGCTATGGTGAAAAAGGAAATATCCTCAGCTGAAATCTGGAAAGAAGCTTTCTGAGAAACTGCTTAGTGTTCTGTTAATTCAACTCACAGAGTTACATCTGTATTTCGTGGATCTCCTTGCTAGCCTTATATCTGTGGAATCTGAGAACAGATATTTCGGATCCCTTTGAAGACTATAGGGCCAAAGGAAATATCCTCCGATAACAAAGAGAAAGAAGCTTTCTGAGAAACTTCTTTGTGTTCTGTGAAATCATCTCACAGAGTTACAGCTTTCCCCTCAAGGAGCCTTTCGCTAAGGGAGTTCTTGTGGAATTGGCAAAGTGATATTTGGTAGCCCTTAGAGGGCTATGGTGAAAGAGGAAATATCCTCAGACGAAATCTGGAAAGAATCTTTCTGAGAAACTGCTTAGTGTTCTGTTAATTCATCTCACAGAGTTACATCTGTATTTCGTGGATCTCCTTGCTAGCGTTATTTCTGTGGAATCTGAGAACAGATATTTCGGATCCCTTTGAAGACTATAGGGGCATAGGAAATATCCTCCGATAACAAAGAGAAAGATGCTTTCTGAGAACCTTCGTTGTGTTCTGTGAAATCATCTCACAGAGTTACAGCTTTCCCCTCAAGGAGACTTTTGCTAAGCAGTTCTTGTGGAATTGGCAAAGTGATATCTGGAAGCCCATAGAGGGCTATGGTGAAAAAGGAAATATCCTCAGATGAAATCTGGAAAGAAGCTTTCTGAGAAACTGCTTAGTGTTCTGTTAATTCATCTCACAGAGTTACATCTGTATTTCGTGGATCTCCTTGCTAGCCTTATTTCTGTGGAATCTGAGAACAGATATTTAGGATCCCTTTGTAGACTATAGGGCCAAAGGAAATATCCTCCGATAACAAAGAGAAAGAAGCTTTCTGAGAAACTTCTTGGTGTTCTGTGAAATCATCTCACAGAGTTACAGCTTTCCCCTCAAGCAGCCTTTCGCTAAGACAGTTCTTGTGGAATTGGCAAAGTGATATTTGGAAGCCCATAGAGGGCTATGGTGAAAAAGGAAATATCCTCAGATGAAATCTGGAAAGAAGCTTTCTGAGAAACTGCTTAGTGTTCTGTTTATTCATCTCACAGAGTTACATCTGTATTTCGTGGATCTCTTTGCTAGTCTTATTTCTGTGGAACCTGAGAGCTGATATTTCGGATCTCTTTGAAGAGTATGGGGCCAAAGGAAATATCCTCCGATAACAAAGAGAAAGAAGCTTTCTGAGAAACTTCGTTGTGTTCTCTGAAATCATCTCAAAGAGTTACAGCTTCCCCTCAAGGAGCCTTTCGATAAGACAGTTCTTGTGGAATTGTCAAAGTGATATTTGGAAGCCCATAGAGGGCTATGGTGAAAAAGGAAATATCCTCAGATGAAATCTGCAAAGAAGCTTTCTGAGAAACTGCTTCGTGTTCTGTTAATTCATCTCACAGAGTTACATCTGTATTTCGTGGATGTCTTTGCTAGCCTTATTTCTGTGGAATCTGAGAACAGATATTTCGGATCCCTATGAAGACTATAGGGCCAAAGGAAATATCCTCCGATAACAAAGAGAAAGAAGCTTTCTGAGAAACTTCGTTGTGTTCTGTGAAATCATCTCACAGAGTTACAGGTTTCCTCTCAAGGAGCCTTTAGCTAAGACAGTTCTTGTGAAATTGGCAAAGTGATATCTGGAAGCCCATAGAGGCCTATGGTGAAAAAGGAAATATCCTCAGATGAAATCTGGAAAGAAGCTTTCTGAGAAACTGATTAGTGTTCTGTTAATTCATCTCACGGAGTTACATCTGTATTTCGTGGATCTCTTTGCTAGCATTATTTCTGTGGAATCTGAGAACAGATATTTCGGATCCCTTTGAAGATTATAGGGCCAAAGGAAATATCCTCCGATAACAAAGAGAAAGAAGCTTTCTGAGAAACTTCGTTGTGTTCTGTGAAATCATCTCACAGAGTTACAGCTTTCCCTCAAGGAGCCTTTCGCTAAGACAGTTCTTGTGGAATTGTCAAAGTGATATTTGGAAGCCCATAGAGGGCTATGTTGAAAAAGGAAATATGCTCAGATGAAATCTGGAAAGAAGCTTTCTGAGAAACTGCTTCGTGTTCTGTTAATTCATCTCACAGAGTTACATCTGTATTTCGTGGATCTCTTTGCTAGACTTATTTCTGTGGAATCTGAGGACAGATATTTCGGATCCCTTTAAAGACTATAGGGCCAAAGGAAATATCCTCTGATAACAAAGAGAAAGAAGCTTTCTGAGAAAATTCGTTGTGTTCTGTGAAATCATCTCACAGAGTTACAGCTTTCCCCTCAAGGAGACTTTCGCTAAGACAGTTCTTGTGGAATTGGCAAAGTGATATTTGGAAGCCCATAGAGGGCTATGGTGAAAAAGGAAATATCCTCAGATGAAATCTGGAAAGAAGCTTTCTGAGAAACTGCTTAGTGTTCTGTTAATTCATCTCACAGAGTTACATCTGTATTTCGTGGATGTCTTTGCTAGCCTTATTTCTGTGGAATCTGAGAACAGATATTTCAGATCCCTATGAAGACTATAGGGCCAAAGGAAATATCCTCCGATAACAAAGAGAAAGAAGCTTTCTGAGAAACTTCGTTGTGTTCTGTGAAATCATCTCACAGAGTTACAGCTTTCCTCTCAAGGAGCCTTTCGCTAAGACAGTTCTTGTGAAATTGGCAAAGTGATATCTGGAAGCCCATAGAGGGCTATGGTGAAAAAGGAAATATCCTCAGATGAAATCTGGAAAGAAGCTTTCTGAGAAACTGCTTAGTGTTCTGTTAATTCACCTCACAGAGTTACATCTGTATTTCGTGGATCTCTTTGCTAGTGTTATTTCTGTGGATTCTGAGAACAGATATTTCGGATCCCTTTGAAGACAATAGGGCCAAAGGAAATATCCTCCGATAACAAAGAGAAAGAAGCTTTCTGAGAAACTTCTTGGTGTTCTGTGAAATCATCTCACAGAGTTACAGCTTTCCCCTCAAGGAGCGTTTCGCTAAGACAGTTCTTGAGGAATTGGCAAAGTGATATTTGGAAGCCCATAGAGGGCTAAGGTGAAAAAGGAAATATCCTCAGAGGAAATATGGAAAGAAGCTTTCTGAAAAACTGCTTAGTGTTCTGTTAATTCATCTCAGAGAGTTACATCTGTATTTCGTGGATCTCTTTGCTAGCCTTATTTCTGTGGAATCTGAGAACAGATATTTCGGATCCATTTGAAGACTATAGGGCCAAAGGAAATATCCTCCGATAACAAAGAGGAAGAAGCTTTCTGAGAAACTTCTTTGTGTTCTGTGAAATCATCACACAGAGTTGTATCTTTCCGCTCAAGGAGCCTTTCGCTAAGACAGTTCTTGTGGAATTGGCAAAGTGATATTTGGAAGCCCATAGAGGGCTATGGTGAAAAAGGAAATATCCTCAGATGAAATCTGGAAAGAAGCTTTCTGAGAAACTGCTTAGTGTTCTGTTAATTCATCTCACAGAGTTACATCTGTATTTCGTGGATCTCTTTGCTAGCCTTATTTGTGTGGAATCTGAGAACAGATATTTCGGATCCCTTTGAAGACTATAGGGCCAAAGGAAATATCCTCCGATAACAAAGAGAAAGAAGCTTTCTGAGAAACATGGTTGTGTTCTGTGAATCATCTCACAGAGTTACAGCTTTCCCCTAAAGTAGCGTTTCGCTAAGACAGTTCTTGAGGAATTGGCAAAGTGATATTTGGAAGCCCATAGAGGGCTAAGGTGAAAAAGGAAATATCCTCAGAGGAAATATGGAAAGAAGCTTTCTGAGAAACTGCTTAGTGTTCTGTTAATTCATCTCACAGAGTTACATCTGTATTTCGTGGATCTCTTTGCTAGCCTTATTTCTGTGGAATCTGAGAACAGATATTTCGGATCCCTTTGAAGCCTATAGGGCCAAAGGAAATATCCTCCGATAACAAAGAGGAAGAAGCTTTCTGAGAAACTTCTTTGTGTTCTGTGAAATCATCTCACAGAGTTGCAGCTTTCCGCTCAAGGAGCCTTTCGCTAAGACAGTTCTTGTGGAATTGGCAAAGTGATATTCAGAAGCCCATAGAGGGCTACGGTGAAAAAGGAAATATCCTCAGATGAAATCTGGAAAGAAGCTTTCTGAGAAACTGCTTAGTGTTCTGTTAATTCATCTCACAGAGTTACACCTGTATTTCGTGGATGTCTTTGCTAGCCTTATTTCTGTGGAATCTGAGAACAGTTATTTCGGATCCCTTTGAAGACTATAGGGCAAAAGGAAATATCCTCTGATGACAAAGAGAAAGAAGCTTTCTGAGAAACTTCTTTGTGTTCTGTGAAATCATCTCACAGAGTTACAGCTTTCCCCTCACGGAACCTTTCGCTAAGACAGTTCTTTTGGAATTGGCAAAGTGATATTTGGAAGCCCATACAGGGCTATGGTGAAAAAGGAAATATCCTCAGAGGAAATCTGGAAAGAAGCTTTCTGAGAGACTGCTTAGTGTTCTGTTAATTTATCTCACAGAGTTACATCTGTATTTCGTGGATCTCTTTGCTAGCCTTATTTCTGTTGAATCTGAGAACAGATATTTCGGATCCCTTTGAAGATTATAGGGCCAAAGGAAATATCCTCCGATAACAAAGAGAAAGAAGCTTTCTGAGAAACTTGGTTGTGTTCTGTGAATCATCTAACAGAGTTACAGCTTTCCCCTCAAGGAGCCTTTCGCTAAGACAGTTCTTGTGGAATTGGCAAAGTGATATTTGGAAGCCCATAGAGGGCAATGGTGAAAAAGGAAATATCCTCAGATGAAATCTGGAAAGAAGCTTTCTGAGAAACTGCGTAGTGTTCTGTTAATTCACCTCCCAGAGTTACATCTGTATTTCGTATGTCTCTTTGCTAGCCTTATTTCTGTGGAATCTGAAAACAGATATTTCGGATTCCTTTGAGGACTATAGGGCCAAAGGAAACATCCTTCGATAACAAAGAGAAAGAAGCTTTCTGAGAAACTTCGTTGTGTTCTGTGAAATCATCTCACAGAGTTACAGCTTTCCCCTCAAGGAGCCTTTCGCTAAGACAGTTCTTGTGGAATTGTCAAAGTGATATTTGGAAGCCCATAGAGGGCTATGGTGAAAAAGGTAATATCCTCAAATGAAATCTGGAAAGAAACTTTCTGAGAAACTGCTTAATGTTCTGTTAATTCCTCTCAAAGAGTGACATCTGTATTTCGTGGATCTCTTTGCTAGCCTTATTTCTGTGGAATCTGAGAACAGATATTTCGGATCCCTTTGAAGACTATAGGGCCAAAGGAAATATCCTCCGATAACAAAGAGAAAGAAGCTTTCTGAGAAACTTCGTTGTTTTCTGTGAAATCATCTCACAGAGTTGCAGCTTTCCCCTCAAGGAGCCTTTCGCTAAGACAGTTCTTGTGGATTTTGCAAAGTGATATTTGGAAGCCCATAGAGGGCGAAGGTGAAAAAGGAAATATCCTCAGATGAAATCTGAAGAGAAGCTTTCTGAGAAACTGCTTAGTGTTCTGTTAATTCATCTCACAGAATTACATCTGTATTTCGTGGATCTCCTTCCTAGTCTTTTTTCTGTGGAATCTGAAAACAGATATTTCGGATCCCTTTGAAGAATATAGGGCCTAAGGAAATATCCTCCGATAACAAAGAGAAAGAAGCTTTCTGAGAAACTTCGTTGTGTTCTGTGAAATCATCTCACAGAATTACAGCCTTCCCCTCAAGGAGCCTTTCGCTAAGACAGTTCTTGTGGTAATGGTAAAGTGATATTTGGAAGCCCATAGAGGGCTATGGTGAAAAAGGAAATATCCTCAGATGAAATCTGGAAAGAAGCTTTCTGAGAAACTGCTCAGTGTTCTGTTAATTCACATCACAGAATTACATCTGTATTTCTTTGATGTCTTAGCTAGCCTTATTTCTGTGGAATCTGGGAACAGATATTTCGGATCCCTTTGAAGACTAAGGGACAAAGGAAATATCCTCCGATAACAAAGAGAAAGAAGCTTTCTGAGAAACTTCGTTGTGTTCTGTGAAATCATCTCAAAGAGTTGCAGCTTTCCCCTCAAGGAGCCTTTCGCTAGGACAGTTCTTGTGGAATTGGCAAAGTGATGTTTGGAAGCCCATAGAGGGCTATGGTGAAAAAGGAAATATCCTCAGATGAAATCTGGAAAGAACCTTTCTGAGAAACTGCTTAGTGTTCTGTTAATTCATCTCACAGAGTTACATCTGTATTTCGTGGATCTCTTTGCTAGCCTTATTTCTAAGGAATCTGAGAACAGATATTTCGGATCCCTTTGAAGACTGCAGGGCCAAAGGAAATATCCTGCGATAACAAAGAGAAAGAAGCTTTCTGAGAAACTTCATTGTGTTCTGTGAAATCATCTCACAGACTTACAGCTTTCCCCTCAAAGAGCCTTTCGCTAAGTCAGTTCTTGTGGAATTGGCAATGTGATATTTGGAAGCCCATAGAGGGCTATGGTGGAAAAGGAAATATCCTCAGATGAAATCTGGAAAGTAGCTCTGAGAAACTGCTTAATGTTCTGTTAATTTCTCTCACAGAGTTACATCTGTATTTCGTGGAGCTCTTTGCTAGCCTTATTTCTGTGGAATCTGAGAACAGATATTTCGGATACCTTTGTAGACAATAGGGCCAAGGAAATATCCTCCGATAACAAAGAGAAAGAAGCTTTCTGAGAAACTTCGTTGTGTTCTGTTTAATCATCTAACAGAGTTACAGCTTTCCCATCAAGGAGCCTTTCGCTAAGACAGTTCTTGTGGAATTGGCAAAGTGATATTTGGAAGCCCTTAGAGGGCTATGGTGAAAAAGGAAATATCCTCAGATGAATCTGGAAAGAAGCTTTCTGAGAAACTGCTCAGTGTTCTGTTAATTCACCTCACAGAATTACATCTGTATTTCTTTGATGTCTTTGCTAGCCTTATTTCTGTAGAATCTGAGAACAGATATTTCGGATCCCTTTGAAGACTAAGGGACAAAGGAAATATCCTCCGGTAACAAAGAGAAAGAAGGTTTCTGAGAAACTTCGTCGTGTTCTGTGAAATCATCTCTCAGTGTTGCAGCTTTCCCCTCAAGGAGCCTTTCGCTAGGACAGTTCTTGTGGAATTGGCAAAGTGATATTTGGAAGCCCATAGAGGGCTATGGTGAAAAAGGAAATATCTTCAGATGAAACCTGGAAAGAACCTTTCTGAGAAACTGCTTAGTGTTCTGTTAATTCATCTCACAGAGTTACGTCTGTATTTCGTGGATCTCTTTGCTAGCCTTATTTCTATGGAATCTGAGAACAGATATTTCGGATCCCTTTGAAGACTGCAGGTCCAAAGGAAATATCCTGCGATAACAAAGAAAAAGAATCTTTCTGAGAAACTTCATTGTGTTCTGTGAAATCATCTCAAAGAGTTACAGCTTTCCCCTCAAGGAGCCTTTCGCTAAGACAGTTCTTGTGGAATTGGCAACGTGATATTTGGAAGCCCGTAGAGGGCTATGGTGAAAAAGGAAATATCCTCAGATGAAATCTGGAAAGAAGCTTTCTGAGAAACTGCTTAATGTTCTGTTAATTCCTCTCACCGAGTTACATCTGTATTTCGTGGAGCTCTTTGCTAGCCTTATTTCTGTGGAATCTGAGAACAGATATTTCGGATCCCTTTGAAGACTATAGGGCCAAAGGAAATATCCTCGGATAACAAAGAGAAAGAAGCTTTCTGAGAAACTTCGTTGTGTTCTGTAAAATCATCTCACAGAGTTACAGCTTTCCCCTAAAGAAGCCTTTCGCTAAGACAGTTCTTGTGGAATTGGCAAAGTGATATTTGGAAGCCCATAGAGGGCTATGGTGAAAAAGGAAATATCCTCAGATGAAATCTGGAAAGAAGCTTTCTGAGAAAGTGCTTAGTGTTCCGTTAATTCATCTCACAGAGTTACATCTGTATTTCGTGGATCTCTTTGCTAGCCTTATTTCTGTGGAGTCTGAGAACAGATATTTCGGATATCTTTGAAGACTATAGGGCCAAAGGAAATATCCTCCGATAACAAAGAGAAAGAAGCTTTCTGAGAAACTTCGTTGTGTTCTGTGAAATCATCTCACAGAGTTACAGCTTTCCCCTCAAGGAGCCTTTGGCTAAGACAGTTCTTGTGGAATTGGCAAAGTGACATTTGAAAGCCCATAGAGGGCTACGGTGAAAAAGGAAATACCCTCAGATGAAATCTGGAAAGAAGTTTTCTGAGAAACTGCTTCGTGTTCTGTTAATTCATCTCACAGAGTTACATCTGTATTTCGTGGATCTCTTTGCTAGACTTATTTCTGTGGAATCTGAGGACAGATATTTCGGAACCCTTTAAAGGCTATAGGGCCAAAGGAAATATCCTCTGATAACAAAGAGAAAGAAGCTTTCTGAGACACTTCGTTGTGTTCTGTGAAATCACCTCACAGAGTTACATCTTTCCCCTCAAGGAGACTTTCGCTAAGACAGTTCTTGTGGAATTGGCAAAGTGATATTTGGAAGCCCATAGAGGGCTATGGTGAAAAAGGAAATATCCTCAGATGAAATCTGGTAAGAAGCTTTCTGAGAAACTGCTTAGTGTTCTGTTAATTCACCTCACAGAGTTACATCTGTATTTCGTGGATGTCATTGCTAGCCTTATTTCTGTGGAATCTGAGAACAGATATTTCGGATCCCTATGAAGACTATAGGGCCAAAGGAAATATCCTTCCATAACAAAGAGAAAGAAGCTTTCTGAGAAACTTCGTTGTGTTCTGTGAAATCATCTCACAGAGTTACAGCTTTCCTCTCAAGGAGCCTTTCGCTAAGACAGTTCTTGTGAAATTGGCAAAGTGATATCTGGAAGCCCATAGAGGGCTACGGTGAAAAAGGAAATATCCTCAGATGAAATCTGGAAGGAAGCTTTCTGAGAAACTGCTTAGTGTTCTGTTAATTCACCTCACAGAGTTACATCTGTATTTCGTGGATCTCTTTGCTAGCATTATTTCTGTGGAATCTGAGAACAGATATTTCGGATCCCTTTGAAGACTATAGGGAAAAAGGAAATATCCTCCGATAACAAAGAGAAAGAAGCTTTCTGAGAAACTTCTTGGTGTTCTGTGAAATCATCTCACAGAGTTACAGCTTTCCCCGCAAGGAGCGTTTCGCTAAGACAGTTCTTGTGGAATTGGAAAAGTGATATTTGGAAGCCCATAGAGGGCTAAGGTGAAAAAGGAAATATCCTCAGAGGAAATATGGAAAGAAGCTTTCTGAGAAACTGCTTAGTGTTCTGTTAATTCATCTCACAGAGTTACATCTGTATTTCGTGGATCTCTTTGCTAGCCTTATTTCTGTGGAATCGGAGAACAGATATTTCGGATCCCTTTGAAGACTATAGGGCCAAAGGAAATATCCTCCGATAACAAAGAGAAAGAAGCTTTCTGAGAAACTTCTTTGTGTCCTGGAAATCATCTCACAGAGTTGCAGCTTTCCGCTCAAGGAGCCTTTCGCTAAGACAGTTCTTGTGGAATTGTCAAAGTGATATTTGGAAGCCCATAGAGGGCTATGGTGAAAAAGGAAATATCCTCAGATGAAATCTGGAAAGAAGCTTTCTGAGAAACTGCTTAGTGTTCTGTTAATTCATCTCTCAGAGTTACATCTGTATTTCGTGGATCTCCTTGCTAGCCTTATTTCTGTGGTATCTGAGAACAGATATTTCGGATCCCTTTGTAGAGTATAGGGCCAAAGGAAATATCCTCCGATAACAAAGAGAAAGAAGCTTTCTGAGAAACTTCGTGGTGTTCTGTGAAATCATCTCACAGTGTTACAGCTTCCCCTCAAGGAGCCTTTCGCTAAGACAGTTCTTTTGGAATTGTCAAAGTGATATTTGGAAGCCCATAGAGGGCTATGGTGAAAAAGGAAATATCCTCAGATGAAATCTGGAAAGAAGCTTTCTGAGAAATTGCTTCGTGTTCTGTTAATTCATCTCACAGATTTACATCTGTATTTCGTGGATCTCTATGCTAGGCTTATTTCTGTGGAATCTGAGGACAGATATTTCGGATCCCTTTAAAGACTATAGGGCCAAAGGAAATATCCTCTGATAACAAAGAGAAAGAAGCTTTCTGAGAAACTTCGTTGTGTTCTGTGAAATCACCTCACAGAGTTACAGCTTCCCCTCAAGGAGCCTTTCGCTAAGACAGTTCTTGTGGAATTGTCAAAGTGATATTTGGAAGCCCATAGAGGGCTATGGTGAAAAAGGAAATATCCTCAGATGAAATCTGGAAAGAAGCTTTCTGAGAAACTGCTTCGTGTTCTGTTAATTCATCTCACAGAGTTACATCTGTATTTCGTGGATCTCTATGCTAGGCTTATTTCAGTGGAATCGGAGGACAGATATTTCGGATCCCTTTAAAGACTATAGGGCCAAAGGAAATATCCTCTGATAACAAAGAGAAAGAAGCTTTCTGAGAAACTTCGTTGTGTTCTGTGAAATCATCTCACAGAGTTACAACTTTCCCCTCAAGGAGCCTTTCGCTAAGACAGTTCTTGTGGAATTGGCAAAGTGATATTTGGAAGCCCTTAGAGGGCTATGGTGAAAAAGGAAATATCCTCAGATGAAATCTGGAAAGAAGCTTTCTGAGAAACTGCTTAGTGTTCTGTTAATTCACCTCACAGAGTTACATCTGTATTTCGTGGATCTCTTTGCTAGCATTATTTCTGTGGAATCTGAGAACAGATATTTCGGATCCCTTTGAAGACTATAGGGCCAAAGGAAATATCCTCTGATAACAAAGAGAAAGAAGCTTTCTGAGAAACTTCGTTGTGTTCTGTGAAATCATCTCACAGAGTTACAGCTTTCCCCTCAAGAAGCGTTTCGCTAAGACAGTTCTTTTGGAATTGGCAAAGTGATATTTGGAAGCCCATAGAGGGCTAAGGTGAAAAAGGAAATATCCTCAGAGGAAATATGGAAAGAAGTTTTCTGAGAAACTGCTTAGTGTTCTGTTTATTCATCTCACAGAGTTACATCTGTATTTCGTGGATCTCTTTGCTAGTCTTATTTCTGTGGAATCTGAGAGCAGATATTTCGGATCTCTTTGAAGAGTATAGGGCCAAAGGAAATATCCTCCGATAACAAAGAGAAAGAAGCTTTCTGAGAAACTTCGTTGTGTTCTGTGAAATCATCTCACAGAGTTACAACTTTCCTCTCAAGGAGCCTTTCGCTAAGACAGTTCTTGTGAAATTGGCAAAGTGATATCTGGAAGCCCATAGAGGGCTATGGTGAAAAAGGGAATATCCTCAGATGAAATCTGGAAAGAAGCTTTCTGAGAAACTGCTTAGTGTTCTGTTAATTCATCTCACAGAGTTACATCTGTATTTCGTGGATCTCTTTGCTAGTCTTATTTCTTTGGAATCTGAGAACAGATATTTCGGATCCCTTTGAAGTCTATAGGGCCCAAGGAAATATCCTCCGATAACAAAGAGAAAGAAGCTTTCTGAGAAACTTCGTTGTGTTCCGTGAAATCATCTCACAGAGTTACAGCTTTCCCCTAAAGAAGCCTTTCTCTGAGACAGTTCTTGTGGAATTGGCAAAGTGATATTTGGAATCCCATAGAGGGCTATGGTGAAAAAGGAAATATCCTCAGATGAAATCTGGAAAGAAGCTTTCTGAGAAAGTGCTTAGTGTTCCGTTAATTCATCTCAGAGAGTTACATCTGTATTTCGTGGATCTCTTTGCTAGCCTTATTTCTGTGGAATCTGAGAACAGATATTTCGGATCCCTTTGAAGACTATAGGGCCAAAGGAAATATCCTCCGATAACAAAGAGAAAGAAGCTTTCTGAGAAACTTCGTTGTGTTCTGTGAAATCATCTCACAGAGTTACAGCTTTCCCCTCAAGGAGCCTTTGGCTAAGACAGTTCCTGTGGAATTGGCAAAGTGATATTTGGAAGCCCATAGAGGGCTACGGTGAAAAAGGAAATACCCTCAGATGAAATCTGGAAAGAAGTTTTCTGAGAAACTGCTTCGTATTCTGTTAATTCATCTCACAGAGTTACATCTGTATTTCGTGGATCTCTTTGCTAGACTTATTTCTGTGGAATCTGAGGACAGATATTTCGGATAACTTTAAAGACTATAGGGCCAAAGGAAATATCCTCTGATAACAAAGAGAAAGAAGCTTTCTGAGACACTTCGTTGTGTTCTGTGAAATCATCTCACAGAGTTACAGCTTTCCCCTCAAGGAGCCTTTCGCTAAGACAGTTCTTGTGGAATTGTCAAAGTGATATTTGGAAGCCCATAGAGGGCTATGGTGAAAAAGGTAATATCCTCAAATGAAATCTGGAAAGAAACTTTCTGAGAAACTGCTTAATGTTCTGTTAATTCCTCTCAAAGAGTTACATCTGTATTTCGTGGATCTCTTTGCTAGCCTTATTTCTGTGGAATCTGAGAACAGATATTTCGGATCCCTTTGAAGACTATAGGGCCAAAGGAAATATCCTCCGATAACAAAGAGAAAGAAGCTTTCTGAGAAACTTCGTTGTTTTCTGTGAAATCATCTCACAGAGTTGCAGCTTTCCCCTCAAGGAGCCTTTCGCTAAGACAGTTCTTGTGGAATTGGCAAAGTGATATTTGGAAGCCCATAGAGGGCTATGGTGAAAAAGGAAATATCCTCAGATGAAATCTGGTAAGAAGCTTTCTGAGAAACTGCTTAGTGTTCTGTTAATTCACCTCACAGAGTTACATCTGTATTTCGTGGATGTCATTGCTAGCCTTATTTCTGTGGAATCTGAGAACAGATATTTCGGATCCCTATGAAGACTATAGGGCCAAAGGAAATATCCTTCCATAACAAAGAGAAAGAAGCTTTCTGAGAAACTTCGTTGTGTTCTGTGAAATCATCTCACAGAGTTACAGCTTTCCTCTCAAGGAGCCTTTCGCTAAGACAGTTCTTGTGAAATTGGCAAAGTGATATCTGGAAGCCCATAGAGGGCTACGGTGAAAAAGGAAATATCCTCAGATGAAATCTGGAAAGAAGCTTTCTGAGAAACTGCTTAGTGTTCTGTTAATTCACCTCACAGAGTTACATCTGTATTTCGTGGATCTCTTTGCTAGCATTATTTCTGTGGAATCTGAGAACAGATATTTCGGATCCCTTTGAATACCATAGGGCCAAAGGAAATATCCTCCGATAACAAAGAGAAAGAAGCTTTCTGAGAAACTTCTTGGTGTTCTGTGAAATCATCTCACAGAGTTACAGCTTTCCCCGCAAGGAGCGTTTCGCTAAGACAGTTCTTGTGGAATTGGAAAAGTGATATTTGGAAGCCCATAGAGGGCTAAGGTGAAAAAGGAAATATCCTCAGAGGAAATATGGAAAGAAGCTTTCTGAGAAAGTGCTTAGTGTTCTGTTAATTCATCTCACAGAGTTACATCTGTATTTCGTGGATCTCTTTGCTAGCCTTATTTCTGTGGAATCGGAGAACAGATATTTCGGATCCCTTTGAAGACTATAGGGCCAAAGGAAATATCCTCCGATAACAAAGAGAAAGAAGCTTTCTGAGAAACTTCTTTGTGTCCTGGAAATCATCTCACAGAGTTGCAGCTTTCCGCTCAAGGAGCCTTTCGCTAAGACAGTTCTTGTGGAATTGTCAAAGTGATATTTGGAAGCCCATAGAGGGCTATGGTGAAAAAGGAAATATCCTCAGATGAAATCTGGAAAGAAGCTTTCTGAGAAACTGCTTAGTGTTCTGTTAATTCATCTCTCAGAGTTACATCTGTATTTCGTGGATCTCCTTGCTAGCCTTATTTCTGTGGTATCTGAGAACAGATATTTCGGATCCCTTTGTAGAGTATAGGGCCAAAGGAAATATCCTCCGATAACAAAGAGAAAGAAGCTTTCTGAGAAACTTCGTGGTGTTCTGTGAAATCATCTCACAGAGTTACAGCTTCCCCTCAAGGAGCCTTTCGCTAAGACAGTTCTTTTGGAATTGTCAAAGTGACATTTGGAAGCCCATAGAGGGCTATGGTGAAAAAGGAAATATCCTCAGATGAAATCTGGAAAGAAGCTTTCTGAGAAATTGCTTCGTGTTCTGTTAATTCATCTCACAGATTTACATCTGTATTTCGTGGATCTCTATGCTAGGCTTATTTCTGTGGAATCTGAGGACAGATATTTCGGATCCCTTTAAAGACTATAGGGCCAAAGGAAATATCCTCTGATAACAAAGAGAAAGAAGCTTTCTGAGAAACTTCGTTGTGTTCTGTGAAATCACCTCACAGAGTTACAGCTTCCCCTCAAGGAGCCTTTCGCTAAGACAGTTCTTGTGGAATTGTCAAAGTGATATTTGGAAGCCCATAGAGGGCTATGGTGAAAAAGGAAATATCCTCAGATGAAATCTGGAAAGAAGCTTTCTGAGAAACTGCTTCGTGTTCTGTTAATTCATCTCACAGAGTTACATCTGTATTTCGTGGATCTCTATGCTAGGCTTATTTCAGTGGAATCGGAGGACAGATATTTCGGATCCCTTTAAAGACTATAGGGCCAAAGGAAATATCCTCTGATAACAAAGAGAAAGAAGCTTTCTGAGAAACTTCGTTGTGTTCTGTGAAATCATCTCACAGAGTTACAACTTTCCCCTCAAGGAGCCTTTCGCTAAGACAGTTCTTGTGGAATTGGCAAAGTGATATTTGGAAGCCCTTAGAGGGCTATGGTGAAAAAGGAAATATCCTCAGATGAAATCTGGAAAGAAGCTTTCTGAGAAACTGCTTAGTGTTCTGTTAATTCACCTCACAGAGTTACATCTGTATTTCGTGGATCTCTTTGCTAGCATTATTTCTGTGGAATCTGAGAACAGATATTTCGGATCCCTTTGAAGACTATAGGGCCAAAGGAAATATCCTCTGATAACAAAGAGAAAGAAGCTTTCTGAGAAACTTCGTTGTGTTCTGTGAAATCATCTCACAGAGTTACAGCTTTCCCCTCAAGAAGCGTTTCGCTAAGACAGTTCTTTTGGAATTGGCAAAGTGATATTTGGAAGCCCATAGAGGGCTATGGTGAAAAAGGAAATATCCTCAGATGAAATCTGGAAAGAAGCTTTCTGAGAAATTGCTTCGTGTTCTGTTAATTCATCTCACAGATTTACATCTGTATTTCGTGGATCTCTATGCTAGGCTTATTTCTGTGGAATCTGAGGACAGATATTTCGGATCCCTTTAAAGACTATAGGGCCAAAGGAAATATCCTCTGATAACAAAGAGAAAGAAGCTTTCTGAGAAACTTCGTTGTGTTCTGTGAAATCACCTCACAGAGTTACAGCTTCCCCTCAAGGAGCCTTTCGCTAAGACAGTTCTTGTGGAATTGTCAAAGTGATATTTGGAAGCCCATAGAGGGCTATGGTGAAAAATGAAATATCCTCAGATGAAATCTGGAAAGAAGCTTTCTGAGAAACTGCTTCGTGTTCTGTTAATTCATCTCACAGAGTTACATCTGTATTTCGTGGATCTCTATGCTAGGCTTATTTCTGTGGAATCTGAGAGCAGATATTTCGGATCTCTTTGAAGAGTATAGGGCCAAAGGAAATATCCTCCGATAACAAAGAGAAAGAAGCTTTCTGAGAAACTTCGTTGTGTTCTGTGAAATCATCTCACAGAGTTACAACTTTCCTCTCAAGGAGCCTTTCGCTAAGACAGTTCTTGTGAAATTGGCAAAGTGATATCTGGAAGCCCATAGAGGGCTATGGTGAAAAAGGGAATATCCTCAGATGAAATCTGGAAAGAAGCTTTCTGAGAAACTGCTTAGTGTTCTGTTAATTCATCTCACAGAGTTACATCTGTATTTCGTGGATCTCTTTGCTAGTCTTATTTCTTTGGAATCTGAGAACAGATATTTCGGATCCCTTTGAAGACTATAGGGCCAAAGGAAATATCCTCCGATAACAAAGAGAAAGAAGCTTTCTGAGAAACTTCGTTGTGTTCCGTGAAATCATCTCACAGAGTTACAGCTTTCCCCTAAAGAAGCCTTTCTCTGAGACAGTTCTTGTGGAATTGGCAAAGTGATATTTGGAATCCCATAGAGGGCTATGGTGAAAAAGGAAATATCCTCAGATGAAATCTGGAAAGAAGCTTTCTGAGAAAGTGCTTAGTGTTCCGTTAATTCATCTCAGAGAGTTACATCTGTATTTCGTGGATCTCTTTGCTAGCCTTATTTCTGTGGAATCTGAGAACAGATATTTCGGATCCCTTTGAAGACTATAGGGCCAAAGGAAATATCCTCCGATAACAAAGAGAAAGAAGCTTTCTGAGAAACTTCGTTGTGTTCTGTGAAATCATCTCACAGAGTTACAGCTTTCCCCTCAAGGAGCCTTTGGCTAAGACAGTTCCTGTGGAATTGGCAAAGTGATATTTGGAAGCCCATAGAGGGCTACGGTGAAAAAGGAAATACCCTCAGATGAAATCTGGAAAGAACTTTTCTGAGAAACTGCTTCGTATTCTGTTAATTCATCTCACAGAGTTACATCTGTATTTCGTGGATCTCTTTGCTAGACTTATTTCTGTGGAATCTGAGGACAGATATTTCGGATCCCTTTAAAGACTATAGGGCCAAAGGAAATATCCTCCGATAACAAAGAGAAAGAAGCTTTCTGAGAAACTTCGTTGTTTTCTGTGAAATCATCTCACAGAGTTGCAGCTTTCCCCTCAAGGAGCCTTTCGCTAAGACAGTTCTTGTGGATTTTGCAAAGTGATATTTGGAAGCCCATAGAGGGCGAAGGTGAAAAAGGAAATATCCTCAGATGAAATCTGAAGAGAAGCTTTCTGAGAAACTGCTTAGTGTTCTGTTAATTCATCTCACAGAATTACATCTGTATTTCGTGGATCTCCTTCCTAGCCTTTTTTCTGTGGAATCTGAAAACAGATATTTCGGATCCCTTTGAAGAATATAGGGCCTAAGGAAATATCCTCCGATAACAAAGAGAAAGAAGCTTTCTGAGAAACTTCGTTGTGTTCTGTGAAATCATCTCACAGAATTACAGCCTTCCCCTCAAGGAGCCTTTCGCTAAGACAGTTCTTGTGGTAATGGTAAAGTGATATTTGGAAGCCCATAGAGGGCTATGGTGAAAAAGGAAATATCCTCAGATGAAATCTGGAAAGAAGCTTTCTGAGAAACTGCTCAGTGTTCTGTTAATTCACATCACAGAATTACATCTGTATTTCTTTGATGTCTTTGCTAGCCTTATTTCTGTGGAATCTGGGAACAGATATTTCGGATCCCTTTGAAGACTAAGGGACAAAGGAAATATCCTCCGATAACAAAGAGAAAGAAGCTTTCTGAGAAACTTCGTTGTGTTCTGTGAAATCATCTCAAAGAGTTGCAGCTTTCCCCTCAAGGAGCCTTTCGCTAGGACAGTTCTTGTGGAATTGGCAAAGTGATGTTTGGAAGCCCATAGAGGGCTATGGTGAAAAAGGAAATATCCTCAGATGAAATCTGGAAAGAACCTTTCTGAGAAACTGCTTAGTGTTCTGTTAATTCATCTCACAGAGTTACATCTGTATTTCGTGGATCTCTTTGCTAGCCTTATTTCTATGGAATCTGAGAACAGATATTTCGGATCCCTTTGAAGACTACAGGGCCAAAGGAAATATCCTGCGATAACAAAGAGAAAGAAGCTTTCTGAGAAACTTCATTGTGTTCTGTGAAATCATCTCACAGACTTACAGCTTTCCCCTCAAAGAGTCTTTCGCTAAGTCAGTTCTTGTGGAATTGGCAATGTGATATTTGGAAGCCCATAGAGGGCTATGGTGGAAAAGGAAATATCCTCAGATGAAATCTGGAAAGTAGCTTTCTGAGAAACTGCTTAATGTTCTGTTAATTTCTCTCACAGAGTTACATCTGTATTTCGTGGAGCTCTTTGCTAGCCTTATTTCTGTGGAATCTGAGAACAGATATTTCGGATACCTTTGTAGACAATAGGGCCAAGGAAATATCCTCCGATAACAAAGAGAAAGAAGCTTTCTGAGAAACTTCGTTGTGTTCTGTGAAATCATCTAACAGAGTTACAGCTTTCCCATCAAGGAGCCTTTCGCTAAGACAGTTCTTGTGGAATTGGCAAAGTGATATTTGGAAGCCCTTAGAGGGCTATGGTGAAAAAGGAAATATCCTCAGATGAATCTGGAAAGAAGCTTTCTGAGAAACTGCTCAGTGTTCTGTTAATTCACCTCACAGAATTACATCTGTATTTCTTTGATGTCTTTGCTAGCCTTATTTCTGTAGAATCTGAGAACAGATATTTCGGATCCCTTTGAAGACTAAGGGACAAAGGAAATATCCTCCGGTAACAAAGAGAAAGAAGGTTTCTGAGAAACTTCGTCGTGTTCTGTGAAATCATCTCTCAGTGTTGCAGCTTTCCCCTCAAGGAGCCTTTCGCTAGGACAGTTCTTGTGGAATTGGCAAAGTGATATTTGGAAGCCCATAGAGGGCTATGGTGAAAAAGGAAATATCCTCAGATGAAACCTGGAAAGAACCTTTCTGAGAAACTGCTTAGTGTTCTGTTAATTCATCTCACAGAGTTACATCTGTATTTCGTGGATCTCTTTGCTAGCCTTATTTCTATGGAATCTGAGAACAGATATTTCGGATCCATTTGAAGACTGCAGGTCCAAAGGAAATATCCTGCGATAACAAAGAAAAAGAATCTTTCTGAGAAACTTCATTGTGTTCTGTGAAATCATCTCAAAGAGTTACAGCTTTCCCCTCAAGGAGCCTTTCGCTAAGACAGTTCTTGTGGAATTGGCAACGTGATATTTGGAAGCCCGTAGAGGGCTATGGTGAAAAAGGAAATATCCTCAGATGAAATCTGGAAAGAAGCTTTCTGAGAAACTGCTTAATGTTCTGTTAATTCCTCTCACCGAGTTACATCTGTATTTCGTGGAGCTCTTTGCTAGCCTTATTTCTGTGGAATCTGAGAACAGATATTTCGGATCCCTTTGAAGACTATAGGGCCAAAGGAAATATCCTCGGATAACAAAGAGAAAGAAGCTTTCTGAGAAACTTCGTTGTGTTCTGTAAAATCATCTCACAGAGTTACAGCTTTCCCCTAAAGAAGCCTTTCGCTAAGACAGTTCTTGTGGAATTGGCAAAGTGATATTTGGAAGCCCATAGAGGGCTATGGTGAAAAAGGAAATATCCTCAGATGAAATCTGGAAAGAAGCTTTCTGAGAAAGTGCTTAGTGTTCCGTTAATTCATCTCACAGAGTTACATCTGTATTTCGTGGATCTCTTTGCTAGCCTTATTTCTGTGGAGTCTGAGAACAGATATTTCGGATCCCTTTGAAGACTATAGGGCCAAAGGAAATATCCTCCGATAACAAAGAGAAAGAAGCTTTCTGAGAAACTTCGTTGTGTTCTGTGAAATCATCTCACAGAGTTACAGCTTTCCCCTCAAGGAGCCTTTGGCTAAGACAGTTCTTGTGGAATTGGCAAAGTGACATTTGAAAGCCCATAGAGGGCTACGGTGAAAAAGGAAATACCCTCAGATGAAATCTGGAAAGAAGTTTTCTGAGAAACTGCTTCGTGTTCTGTTAATTCACCTCACAGAGTTACATCTGTATTTCGTGGATCTCTTTGCTAGACTTATTTCTGTGGAATCTGAGGACAGATATTTCGGAACCCTTTAAAGGCTATAGGGCCAAAGGAAATATCCTCTGATAACAAAGAGAAAGAAGCTTTCTGAGACACTTCGTTGTGTTCTGTGAAATCACCTCACAGAGTTACATCTTTCCCCTCAAGGAGACTTTCGCTAAGACAGTTCTTGTGGAATTGGCAAAGTGATATTTGGAAGCCCATAGAGGGCTATGGTGAAAAAGGATATATCCTCAGATGAAATCTGGTAAGAAGCTTTCTGAGAAACTGCTTAGTGTTCTGTTAATTCACCTCACAGAGTTACATCTGTATTTCGTGGATCTCTTTGCTAGCATTATTTCTGTGGAATCTGAGAACAGATATTTCGGATCCCTTTGAATACCATAGGGCCAAAGGAAATATCCTCCGATAACAAAGAGAAAGAAGCTTTCTGAGAAACTTCTTGGTGTTCTGTGAAATCATCTCACAGAGTTACAGCTTTCCCCGCAAGGAGCGTTTCGCTAAGACAGTTCTTGTGGAATTGGAAAAGTGATATTTGGAAGCCCATAGAGGGCTAAGGTGAAAAAGGAAATATCCTCAGAGGAAATATGGAAAGAAGCTTTCTGAGAAACTGCTTAGTGTTCTGTTAATTCATCTCACAGAGTTACATCTGTATTTCGTGGATCTCTTTGCTAGCCTTATTTCTGTGGAATCTGAGAACAGATATTTCGGATCCCTTTGAAGACTATATTGCCAAAGGAAATATCCTCCGATAACAAAGAGAAAGAAGCTTTCTGAGAAACTTCTTTGTGTCCTGGAAATCATCTCACAGAGTTGCAGCTTTCCGCTCAAGGAGCCTTTCGCTAAGACAGTTCTTGTGGAATTGTCAAAGTGATATTTGGAAGCCCATAGAGGGCTATGGTGAAAAAGGAAATATCCTCAGATGAAATCTGGAAAGAAGCTTTCTGAGAAACTGCTTAGTGTTCTGTTAATTCATCTCTCAGAGTTACATCTGTATTTCGTGGATCTCCTTGCTAGCCTTATTTCTGTGGAATCTGAGAACAGATATTTCGGATCCCTTTGTAGAGTATAGGGCCAAAGGAAATATCCTCCGATAACAAAGAGAAAGAAGCTTTCTGAGAAACTTCGTGGTGTTCTGTGAAATCATCTCACAGAGTTACAGCTTCCCCTCAAGGAGCCTTTCGCTAAGACAGTTCTTTTGGAATTGTCAAAGTGATATTTGGAAGCCCATAGAGGGCTATGGTGAAAAAGGAAATATCCTCAGATGAAATCTGGAAAGAAGCTTTCTGAGAAATTGCTTCGTGTTCTGTTAATTCATCTCACAGAGTTACATCTGTATTTCGTGGATCTCTATGCTAGGCTTATTTCAGTGGAATCGGAGGACAGATATTTCGGATCCCTTTAAAGACTATAGGGCCAAAGGAAATATCCTCTGATAACAAAGAGAAAGAAGCTTTCTGAGAAACTTCGTTGTGTTCTGTGAAATCATCTCACAGAGTTACAACTTTCCCCTCAAGGAGCCTTTCGCTAAGACAGTTCTTGTGGAATTGGCAAAGTGATATTTGGAAGCCCTTAGAGGGCTATGGTGAAAAAGGAAATATCCTCAGATGAAATCTGGAAAGAAGCTTTCTGAGAAACTGCTTAGTGTTCTGTTAATTCACCTCACAGAGTTACATCTGTATTTCGTGGATCTCTTTGCTAGCATTATTTCTGTGGAATCTGAGAACAGATATTTCGGATCCCTTTGAAGACTATAGGGCCAAAGGAAATATCCTCTGATAACAAAGAGAAAGAAGCTTTCTGAGAAACTTCTTGGTGTTCTGTGAAATCATCTCACAGAGTTACAGCTTTCCCCTCAAGAAGCGTTTCGCTAAGACAGTTCTTTTGGAATTGGCAAAGTGATATTTGGAAGCCCATAGAGGGCTAAGGTGAAAAAGGAAATATCCTCAGAGGAAATATGGAAAGAAGTTTTCTGAGAAACTGCTTAGTGTTCTGTTTATTCATCTCACAGAGTTACATCTGTATTTCGTGGATCTCTTTGCTAGTCTTATTTCTGTGGAATCTGAGAGCAGATATTTCGGATCTCTTTGAAGAGTATAGGGCCAAAGGAAATATCCTCCGATAACAAAGAGAAAGAAGCTTTCTGAGAAACTTCGTTGTGTTCTGTGAAATCATCTCACAGAGTTACAGCTTTCCTCTCAAGGAGCCTTTCGCTAAGACAGTTCTTGTGAAATTGGCAAAGTGATATCTGGAAGCCCATAGAGGGCTATGGTGAAAAAGGAAATATCCTCAGATGAAATCTGGAAAGAAGCTTTCTGAGAAACTGCTTAGTGTTCTGTTAATTCATCTCACAGAGTTACATCTGTATTTCGTGGATCTCTTTGCTAGTCTTATTTCTTTGGAATCTGAGAACAGATATTTCGGATCCCTTTGAAGACTATAGGGCCAAAGGAAATATCCTCCGATAACAAAGAGAAAGAAGCTTTCTGAGAAACTTCGTTGTGTTCCGTGAAATCATCTCACAGAGTTACAGCTTTCCCCTAAAGAAGCCTTTCTCTGAGACAGTTCTTGTGGAATTGGCAAAGTGATATTTGGAAGCCCATAGAGGGCTATGGTGAAAAAGGAAATATCCTCAGATGAAATCTGGAAAGAAGCTTTCTGAGAAAGTGCTTAGTGTTCCGTTAATTCATCTCAGAGAGTTACATCTGTATTTCGTGGATCTCTTTGCTAGCCTTATTTCTGTGGAATCTGAGAACAGATATTTCGGATCCCTTTGAAGACTATAGGGCCAAAGGAAATATCCTCCGATAACAAAGAGAAAGAAGCTTTCTGAGAAACTTCGTTGTGTTCTGTGAAATCATCTCACAGAGTTACAGCTTTCCCCTCAAGGAGCCTTTGGCTAAGACAGTTCCTGTGGAATTGGCAAAGTGATATTTGGAAGCCCATAGAGGGCTACGGTGAAAAAGGAAATACCCTCAGATGAAATCTGGAAAGAAGTTTTCTGAGAAACTGCTTCGTATTCTGTTAATTCATCTCACAGAGTTACATCTGTATTTCGTGGATCTCTTTGCTAGACTTATTTCTGTGGAATCTGAGGACAGATATTTCGGATCCCTTTAAAGACTATAGGGCCAAAGGAAATATCCTCTGATAACAAAGAGAAAGAAGCTTTCTGAGACACTTCGTTGTGTTCTGTGAAATCATCTCACAGAGTTACAGCTTTCCCCTCAAGGAGACTTTCGCTAAGACAGTTCTTGTGGAATTGGCAAAGTGATATTTGGAAGCCCATAGAGGGCTATGGTGAAAAAGGAAATATCCTCAGATGAAATCTGGAAAGAAGCTTTCTGAGAAACTGCTTAGTGTTCTGTTAATTCATCTCACAGAGTTACATCTGTATTTCGTTGATGTCTTTGCTAGCCTTATTTCTGTGGAATCTGAGAACAGATATTTCGGATCCCTATGAAGACTATAGGGCCAAAGGAAATATCCTTCGATAACAAAGAGAAAGAAGCTTTCTGAGAAACTTCTTTGTGTTCTGTGAAATCATCTCACAGAGTTACAGCTTTCCTCTCAAGGAGCCTTTCGCTAAGACAGTTCTTGTGAAATTGGCAAAGTGATATCTGGAAGCCCATAGAGGGCTATGGTGAAAAAGGAAATATCCTCAGATGAAATCTGGAAAGAAGCTTTCTTAGAAACTGCTTAGTGTTCTGTTAATTCACCTCACAGAGTTACATCTGTATTTCGTGGATCTCTTTGCTAGCATTATTTCTGTGGAATCTGAGAACAGATATTTCGGATCCCTTTGAATACTATAGGGCCAAAGGAAATATCCTCCGATAACAAAGAGAAAGAAGCTTTCTGAGAAACTTCTTGGTGTTCTGTGAAATCATCTCACAGAGTTACAGCTTTCCCCTCAAGGAGCGTTTCGCTAAGACAGTTCTTGTGGAATTGGCAAAGTGATATTTGGAAGCCCATAGAGGGCTAAGGTGAAAAAGGAAATATCCTCAGAGGAAATATGGAAAGAAGCTTTCTGAGAAACTGCTTAGTGTTCTGTTAATTCATCTCACAGAGTTACATCTGTATTTCGTGGATCTCTTTGCTAGCCTAATTTCTGTGGAATCTGAGAACAGATATTTCGGATCCCTTTGTAGACTATAGGGCCAAAGGAAATATCCTCCGATAACAAAGAGAAAGAAGCTTTCTGAGAAACTTCGTTGTGTTCTGTGAAATCATCTCACAGAGTTACAGCTTTCCCCTCAAGCAGCCTTTCGCTAAGACAGTTCTTGTGGAATTGGCAAAGTGATATTTGGAAGCCCCTAGAGGGCTATGGTGAAAAAGGAAATATCCTCAGATGAAATCTGGAAAGAAGCTTTCTGAGAAACTGCTTAGTGTTCTGTTTATTCATCTCACAGAGTTACATCTGTATTTCGTGGATCTCTTTGCTACTCTTATTTCTGTGGAATCTGAGAGCAGATATTTCGGATCTCTTTGAAGAGTATAGGGCCAAAGGAAATATCCTCCGATAACAAAGAGAAAGAAGCTTTCTGAGAAACTTCGTTGTGTTCTGTGAAATCATCTCACAGAGTTACAGCTTTCCTCTCAAGGAGCCTTTCGCTAAGACAGTTCTTATGAAATTGGTAAAGTGATATCTGGAAGCCCATAGAGGGCTATGGTGAAAAAGGAAATATCCTCAGATGAAATCTGGAAAGAAGCTTTCTGAGAAACTGCTTAGTGTTCTGTTAATTCATCTCACAGGGTTACATCTGTATTTCGTGGATCTCTTTGCTAGCCTTATTTCTGTGGAATCTGAGAACAGATATTTCGGATCCCTATGAAAACTATAGGGCCAAAGGAAATATCCTCCGATAACAAAGAGAAAGAAGCTTACTGAGAAACGTCGTTGTGTTCTGTGAAATCATCTCACAGAGTTACAGCTTTCCCCTGAAGGAGCCTTTCGCTAAGACAGTTCTTGTGGAATTGGCAAAGTGATATCTGGAAGCCCATAGAGGGCTATGGTGAAAAAGGAAATATCCTCAGATGAAATCTGGAAAGAGACTTTCGGAGAAACTGCTTAGTGTTCTCTTAATTCATCTCACAGAGTTACATCTGTATTTCGTGGATCTCTTTGCTAGCCTTATTTCTGTGGAATCTGAGAAGAGATATTTCGAATCCCTTTGAAGACTATAGGGCCAAAGGAAATATCCTCCGATAACAAAGAGAAAGAAGCTTTCTGAGAAACTTCTTGGTGTTCTGTGAAATCATCTCACAGAGTTACAGCTTTCCCCTCAAGCAGCCTTTCGCTAAGACAGTTCTTGTGGAATTGGCAAAGTGATATTTGGAAGCCCATAGAGGGCTATGTTGAAAAAGGAAATATCCTCAGATGAAATCTGGAAAGAAGCTTTCTGAGAAACTGCTTAGTGTTCTGTTAATTCATCTCACAGAGTTACATCTGTATTTCGTGGATCTCCTTGCTAGCCTTATTTCTGTGGAATCTGAGAACAGATATTTCGGATCCCTTTGAAGACTATAGGGCCAAAGGAAATATCCTCCGAAAACAAAGAGAAAGAAGCTTTCTGAGAAACTTCGTTGTGTTCTGTGAAATCATCTCACAGACTTACAGGTTTCCCCTCAAGGAGCCTTTCGCTAAGACAGTTCTTGTGGAATTGGCAAAGTGATATTTGGAAGCCCATAGAGGGCTATGGTGAAAAAGGAAATATCCTCAGATGAAATCTGGAAAGAAGCTTTCTGAGAAACTGCTCAGTGTTCTGTTAATTCACCTCACCGAATTACATCTGTATTTCGTGGATCACTTTGCTAGCCTTATTTCTGTGGAATCTGAGAACAGATATTTCGGATCCCTTTGAAGACTATAGGGCCAAAGGAAATATCCTCCGATAACAAAGAGAAAGAAGCTTTCTGAGAAACTTCGTTGTGTTCTGTGAAATCATCTCACAGAGTTACAGCTTTCCCCTCAAGGAGCCTTTCGCTAAGAGAGTTCGTGTGGAATTGGCTAAGTGATATTTGGAAGCTCTTAGAGGTCTATGGTGAAAAAGGAAATATCCTCAGATGAAATCTGGAAAGAACCTTTCTGAGAAACTGCTTAGTGTTCTGTTAATTCATCTCATAGAGTTACATCTGTATTTCGTAGATCTCTTTGCTAGCCTTATTTCTGTGGAATCTGAGAACAGATATTTCGGATCCCTTTGAAGACTATAGGGCCAAAGGAAATATCCTCCGATAACAAAGAGAAAGAATCTTTCTGAGAAACTTCGTTGTGTTCTGTGAAATCATCTCACAGAGTTACAGCTTTCCCCTCAAGGAGCCTTTCGCTAAGACAGTTCTTGTGGAATTGTCAAAGTGATATTTGGAAGCCCATAGAGGGCTATGGTGAAAAAGGAAATATCCTCAGATGAAATCTGGAAAGAAGCTTTCTGAGAAACTGCTTAGTGTTCTTTTAATTCATCTCACAGAGTTACATCTGTATTTCGTGGATGTCTTTGCTAGCCTTATTTCTGTGGAATCTGAGAACAGATATTTCGGATCCCTTTGAAGACTATAGGGCCAAGGAAATATCCACGGATAACAAAGAGAAAGAAGCTTTCTGAGAAACTTCGTTGTGTTCTGTGAAATCATCTCACAGAGTTACAGCTTTCCCCTCAAGAAGCCTTTCGCTAAGACAGTTCTTGTGGAATTGGCAAAGTGATATTTGTTAGCCCATAGAGGACTCTGGTGAAAAAGGAAATATCCTCAGATGAAATCTGGAAAGAAGCTTTCTGAGAAACTGCTTAGTGTTCTGTTAATTCATCTCACAGAGTTACATCTGTATTTCGTGGATCTCTTTGCTAGCCTTATTTCTGTGGAATCTGAGAACAGATATTTCGGATCCCTTTGAAGACTATAGGGCCAAAGGAAATATCCTCCGATAACAAAGAGAAAGAAGCTTTCTGAGAAACTTCTTTGTGTTCTGTGAAATCATCTCACAGAGTTACAGCTTTCCGCTCAAGGAGCCTTTCGCTAAGACAGTTCATGTGGAATTGGCAAAGTGATATTTGGAAGCCCATAGAGGGCTATGGTGAAAAAGGAAATATCCTCAGATGAAATCTGGAAAGAAGCTTTCTGAGAAACTGCTTAGTGTTCTGTTAATTCATCTCACAGAGTTACATCTGTATTTCGGGGATCTCTTTGCTAGCCTTATTTCTGTGGAATCTGTTAACAGAAATTTCGGATCCCTTTGAACACTATAGGGCCAAAGGAAATATCCTCCGATAACAAAGAGAAAGAAGCTTTCTGAGAAACTTCCTTGTGTTCTGTGAAATCATCTCACAGAGTTACAGCTTTCCCCTCAAGGAGCCTTTCTCTGAGACAGTTCTTGTGGAATTGGCAAAGTGATATTTGGAAGCCCATAGAGGTCTATGGTGAAAAAGGAAATATCCTCAGAAGAAATCTGGAAAGTAGCTTTCTGAGAAACTGCCTAGTGTTCTGTTAATTCATCTCACAGACTTACATCTGCATTTCGTGGATCTCTTTGCTAGCCTTATTTTTGTGGAATCTCAGAACAGATATTTCGGATCCCTTTAAAGACTATACGGCCAAAGGAAATATCCTCCGATAAAAAAGAGAAAGAAGCTTTCTGAGAAACTTGGTTGTGTTCTGTGAAATCATCTCACAGAGTTACAGCTTTCCCCTCAAGGAGCCTTTCGCTAAGACAGTTCTTGTGGAAATGGTAAAGTGATATTTAGAAGCCCATAGAGGGCTATGGTGAAAAAGGAAATATCCTCAGATGAAATCTGGAAAGAAGCTTTCTGAGAAACTGCTTAGTGTTCTGTTAATTCATCTCACAGAGTTACATCTGTATTTCGTGGATCTCTTTGCTAGCCTTATTTCTGTGGAATCTGAGAACAGATATTTCGGATCCCTTTGAAGACTATAGGGCCAAAGGAAATATCCTCCGATAACTCTTTCTGAGAAACTTCGTTGTGTTCTGTGAAATCATCTCACGGAGTTACAGCTATCCCCTCAAGGAGCCTTTCGCTTAGACAGTTCTTGTGGAATTGGCAAAGTGATATTTGGAAGCCCATAGAGGGCAATGGTGAAAAAGGAAATATCCTCAGATGAAATCTGGAAAGAACCTTTCTGAGAAACTGCTTAGTGTTGTGTTAATTCATCTCACAGAGTTACATCTGTATTTCATGGATGTCTTTGCTAGCCTTATGTCTGTGGAATCTGAAAACAGATATTTCGGATTCCTTTGAGGACTATAGGGCCAAAGGAAATATCCTTCGATAACAAAGAGAAAGAAGCTTTCTGAGAAACTTCGTTGTGTTCTGTGAAATCATCTCACAGAGTTACAGCTTTCCCCTCAAGGAGCCTTTCGCTAAGACAGTTCTTGTGGAATTGTCAAAGTGATATTTGGAAGCCCATAGAGGGCTATGGTGAAAAAGGAAATATCCTCAAATGAAATCTGGGAAGAAACTTTCTGAGAAACTGCTTAATGTTCTGTTAATTCCTCTCAAAGAGTTACATCTGTATTTCGTGGATCTCTTTGCTAGCCTTATTTCTGTGGAATCGGAGAACAGATATTTCGGATCCCTTTGAAGACTATAGGGCCAAAGGAAATATCCGCCGATAACAAAGAGAAAGAAGCTTTCTGAGAAACTTCGTTGTTTTCTGTGAAATCATCTCACAGAGTTGCAGCTTTTCCCTCAAGGAGACTTTTCCTAAGACAGTTCTTGCGGAATTGGCAAAGTGATATATGGAAGCCCATATAGGGCTATGGTGAAAAAGGAAATATCCTCAGATGAAATTAGGAAAGAAGCTTTCTGAAAAACTGCTTAGTGTTCTGTTAATTCATCTCACAGAGTTACATCTGTATTTCGTGGATCTCTTTGCTAGCCTTATTTCTGTGGAATCTGAGAACACATATTACGGATCCCTTTGAAGACTATAGGGCCAAAGGAAATATCCTCCGATAACAAAGAGAAAGAAGCTTTCTGAGAAACTTCGTTATGTTCTGTGAAATCATCTCACAGAGTTACAGCTTTCCCCTCAAGGAGCCTTTCGCTAAGACAGTTCTTGTGGAATTCTCAAAGTGATATCTGGAAGCCCATAGAGGGCTATGGTGAAAAAGGAAATATCCTCAGATGAAATCTGGAAAGAAGCTTTCGGAGAAACTGCTTAGTGTTCTCTTAATTCATCTCACTGAGTTACATCTGTATTTCGTGGATCTCTTTGCTAGCCTTATTTCTGTGGAATCTGAGAAGAGATATTTCGAATCCCTTTGAAGACTATAGGGCCAAAGGAAATATCCTCCGATAACAAAGAGAAAGAAGCTTTCTGAGAAACTTCTTGGTGTTCTGTGAAATCATCTCACAGAGTTACAGCTTTCCCCTCAAGGAGCCTTTCGCTAAGAGAGTTCGTGTGGAATTGGCAAAGTGATATTTGGAAGCTCTTAGAGGGCTATGGTGAAAAAGGAAATATCCTCAGATGAAATCTGGAAAGAAGCTTTCTGAGAAACTGCTTCGTGTTCTGTTAATTCATCTCATAGGGTTACATCTGTATTTCGTAGATCTCTTTGCTAGCCTTATTTCTGTGGAATCTGAGAACAGATATTTCGGATCCCTTTGAAGAGTATAGGGTCAAAGGAAATATCCTCCGATAACAAAGAGAAAGAAGCTTTCTGAGAAACTTCGTTGTGTTCTGTGAAATCATCTCACAGAGTTACAGCTTTCCCCTCAAGGAGCCTTTCGCTAAGACAGTTCTTGTGGAATTGGCAAAGTGATATTTGGAAGCCCTTAGAGGGCTATGGTGAAAAATGAAATATCCTCAGATGAAATCTGGAAAGAAGCTTTCTGAGAAACTGCTTAGTGTTCTGTTTATTCATCTCACAGAGTTACATCTGTATTTCGTGGATCTTTTTGCTAGCCTTATTTCTGTGGAATCTGAGAACAGTTATTTCGGATCCCTTTGAAGACTATAGGGCCAAAGGAAATATCCTCCGATAACAAAGAGAAAGAAGCTTTCTGAGAAACGTCGTTGTGTTCTGTGAAATCATCTCACAGAGTAACAGCTTTCCCCTGAAGGAGCCTTTCGCTAAGACAGTTCATGGGAATTGGCAATGTGATATTTGGAAGCCCTTACATTGCTATGGTGAAAAAGGAAATATCCTCAGATGAAATCTAGAAAGAAGCTTTCTGAAAAAATGCTTAGTGTTCTGTTTATTCATCTCACAGAGTTACATCTATATTTCATGGATCTCCTTGCTAGCCTTATTTCTGTGGAATCTGAGAAAAGATATTTCGGATCCCTTTGAAGACTATAGGGCCAAAGGAAATATCCTCCGATAACAAAGAGAAAGAAGGATTCTGAGAAACTTCGTTGTGTTCTGTGAAATCATCTCACAGAGTTACAGCTTTCCCCTCAAGGAGCCTTTCGCTAAGACAGTCCTTGTGCAATTGTCAAAGTGATATTTGGAAGCCCCTAGAGGGCTATGGTGAAAAAGGAAATATCCTCAGATGAAATCTGGAAGGAAGCTTTCTGAGAAACTGCTTAGTGTTCTGTTTATTCATCTCACAGAGTTACATCTGTATTTCGTGGATCTCTTTGCTAGCCTTATTTCTGTGGAATCTCAGAACAGATATTTCGGATCCCTTTAAAGACTATACGGCCAAAGGAAATATCCTCCGATAAAAAAGAGAAAGAAGCTTTCTGAGAAACTTGGTTGTGTTCTGTGAAATCATCTCACAGAGTTACAGCTTTCCCCTCAAGGAGCCTTTCGCTAAGACAGTTCTTGTGGAAATGGTAAAGTGATATTTAGAAGCCCATAGAGGGCTATGGTGAAAAAGGAAATATCCTCAGATGAAATCTGGAAAGAAGTTTTCTGAGAAACTGCTTAGTGTTCTGTTAATTCATCTCACAGAGTTACATCTGTATTTCGTGGATCACTTTGGTAGCCTTATTTCTGTGGAATCTGAGAACAGATATTTCGGATCCCTTTGAAGACTATAGGGCCAAAGGAAATATCCTCCGATAACTCTTTCTGAGAAACTTCGTTGTGTTCTGTGAAATCATCTCACGGAGTTACAGCTATCCCCTCAAGGAGCCTTTCGCTTAGACAGTTCTTGTGGAATTGGCAAAGTGATATTTGGAAGCCCATAGAGGGCAATGGTGAAAAAGGAAATATCCTCAGATGAAATCTGGAAAGAACCTTTCTGAGAAACTGCCTAGTGTTGTGTTAATTCATCTCACAGACTTACATCTGTATTTCATGGATGTCTTTGCTAGCCTTATGTCTGTGGAATCTGAAAACAGATATTTCGGATTCCTTTGAGGACTATAGGGCCAAAGGAAATATCCTTCGATAACAAAGAGAAAGAAGCTTTCTGAGAAACTTCGTTGTGTTCTGTGAAATCATCTCACAGAGTTACAGCTTTCCCCTCAAGGAGCCTTTCGCTAAGACAGTTCTTGTGGAATTGTCAAAGTGATATTTGGAAGCCCATAGAGGGCTATGGTGAAAAAGGAAATATCCTCAAATGAAATCTGGGAAGAAACTTTCTGAGAAACTGCTTAATGTTCTGTTAATTCCTCTCAAAGAGTTACATCTGTATTTCGTGGATCTCTTTGCTAGCCTTATTTCTGTGGAATCTGAGAACAGATATTTCGGATCCCTTTGAAGACTATAGGGCCAAAGGAAATATCCGCCGATAACAAAGAGAAAGAAGCTTTCTGAGAAACTTCGTTGTTTTCTGTGAAATCATCTCACAGAGTTGCAGCTTTCCCCTCAAGGAGCCTTTCCCTAAGACAGTTCTTGTGGATTTTGCAAAGTGATATTTGGAAGCCCATAGAGGGCTAGGGTGAGAAAGGAAATATCCTCAGATGAAATCTGGAAAGAAGCTTTTTGAGAAACTGCTTAGTGTTCTGTTAATTCATCTCACGGAGTTACATCTGTATTTCTTTGATGTCTTTGCTAGCCTTATTTCTGTAGAATCTGAGAACAGATATTTCGGATCCCTTTGAAGACTAAGGGACAAAGGAAATATCCTCCGGTAACAAAGAGAAAGAAGCTTTCTGAGAAACTTCGTTGTGTTCTGTGAAATCATCTCACAGAGTTGCAGCTTTCCCCTCAAGGAGCCTTTCGCTAGGACAGTTCTTGTGGAATTGTCAAAGTGATATTTGGAAGCCCATAGAGGGCTATGGTGAAAAAGGAAATATCCTCAGATGAAACCTGGAAAGAACCTTTCTGAGAAACTGCTTAGTGTTCTGTTATTCATCTCACAGAGTTACATCTGTATTTCGTGGATCTCTTTGCTAGCCTTATTTCTATGGAATCTGAGAACAGATATTTCGGATCCCTTTGAAGACTGCAAGGCCAAAGGAAATATCTTGCGATAACAAAGAGAAAGAAGCTTTCTGAGAAACTTCATTGTGTTCTGTGAAATCATCTCACAGAGTTACAGCTTTCCCCTCAAGGAGCCTTTCGCTAAGACAGTTCTTGTGGAATTGGCAACGTGATATTTGGAAGCCCGAAGAGGGCTATGGTGAAAAAGGAAATATCCTCAGATGAAATCTGGAAAGAAGCTTTCTGAGAAACTGCTTAATATTCTGTTAATTCCTCTCACCGAGTTACATCTGTATTTCGTGGAGCTCTTTGCTAGCCTTATTTCTGTGGAATCTGAGAACAGATATTTCGGATCCCTATGAAGACTATAGGGCCAAGGAAATATCCTCCGATAACAAAGAGAAAGAAGCTTTCTGAGAAACTTCGTTGTGTTCTGTGAAATCATCTCACAGAGTTACAGCTTTTCCCTCAAGGAGCCTTTTCCTAAGACAGTTCTTGCGGAATTGGCAAAGTGATATAGGGAAGCCCATATAGGGCTATGGTGAAAAAGGAAATATCCTCAGATGAAATTAGGAAAGAAGCTTTCTGAAAAACTGCTTAGTGTTCTGTTAATTCATCTCACAGAGTTACATCTGTATTTCGTGGATCTCTTTGCTAGTCTTATTTCTGTTAAATCTGAGAACAGATATTTCGGATCCCTTTGAAGAGTATAGGGTCAAAGGAAATATCCTCCGATAACAAAGAGAAAGAAGCTTTCTGAGAAACTTCGTTGTGTTCTGTGAAATCATCTCACAGAGTTACAGCTTTCCCCTCAAGGAGCCTTTCGCTAAGACAGTTCTTGTGGAATTGGCAAAGTGATATTTGGAAGCCCTTAGAGGGCTATGGTGAAAAATGAAATATCCTCAGATGAAATCTGGAAAGAAGCTTTCTGAGAAACTGCTTAGTGTTCTGTTTATTCATCTCACAGAGTTACATCTGTATTTCGTGGATCTTTTTGCTAGCCTTATTTCTGTGGAATCTGAGAACAGTTATTTCGGATCCCTTTGAAGACTATAGGGCCAAAGGAAATATCCTCCGATAACAAAGAGAAAGAAGCTTTCTGAGAAACGTCGTTGTGTTCTGTGAAATCATCTCACAGAGTAACAGCTTTCCCCTGAAGGAGCCTTTCGCTAAGACAGTTCATGTGGAATTGGCAAAGTGATATTTGGAAGCCCTTACATTGCTATGGTGAAAAAGGAAATATCCTCAGATGAAATCTAGAAAGAAGCTTTCTGAAAAAATGCTTAGTGTTCTGTTTATTCATCTCACAGAGTTACATCTATATTTCATGGATCTCCTTGCTAGCCTTATTTCTGTGGAATCTGAGAAAAGATATTTCGGATCCCTTTGAAGACTATAGGGCCAAAGGAAATATCCTCCGATAACAAAGAGAAAGAAGGATTCTGAGAAACTTCGTTGTGTTCTGTGAAATCATCTCACAGAGTTACAGCTTTCCCCTCAAGGAGCCTTTCGCTAAGACAGTCCTTGTGGAATTGTCAAAGTGATATTTGGAAGCCCCTAGAGGGCTATGGTGAAAAAGGAAATATCCTCAGATGAAATCTGGAAGGAAGCTTTCTGAGAAACTGCTTAGTGTTCTGTTTATTCATCTCACAGAGTTACATCTGTATTTCGTGGATCTCTTTGCTAGCCTTATTTCTGTGGAATCTCAGAACAGATATTTCGGATCCCTTTAAAGACTATACGGCCAAAGGAAATATCCTCCGATAAAAAAGAGAAAGAAGCTTTCTGAGAAACTTGGTTGTGTTCTGTGAAATCATCTCACAGAGTTACAGCTTTCCCCTCAAGGAGCCTTTCGCTAAGACAGTTCTTGTGGAAATGGTAAAGTGATATTTAGAAGCCCATAGAGGGCTATGGTGAAAAAGGAAATATCCTCAGATGAAATCTGGAAAGAAGCTTTCTGAGAAACTGCTTAGTGTTCTGTTAATTCATCTCACAGAGTTACATCTGTATTTCGTGGATCACTTTGCTAGCCTTATTTCTGTGGAATCTGAGAACAGATATTTCGGATCCCTTTGAAGACTATAGGGCCAAAGGAAATATCCTCCGATAACTCTTTCTGAGAAACTTCGTTGTGTTCTGTGAAATCATCTCACGGAGTTACAGCTATCCCCTCAAGGAGCCTTTCGCTTAGACAGTTCTTGTGGAATTGGCAAAGTGATATTTGGAAGCCCATAGAGGGCAATGGTGAAAAAGGAAATATCCTCAGATGAAATCTGGAAAGAACCTTTCTGAGAAACTGCCTAGTGTTGTGTTAATTCATCTCACAGAGTTACATCTGTATTTCATGGATGTCTTTGCTAGCCTTATGTCTGTGGAATCTGAAAACAGATATTTCGGATTCCTTTGAGGACTATAGGGCCAAAGGAAATATCCTTCGATAACAAAGAGAAAGAAGCTTTCTGAGAAACTTCGTTGTGTTCTGTGAAATCATCTCACAGAGTTACAGCTTTCCCCTCAAGTAGCCTTTCGCTAAGACAGTTCTTGTGGAATTGTCAAAGTGATATTTGGAAGCCCATAGAGGGCTATGGTGAAAAAGGAAATATCCTCAAATGAAATCTGGGAAGAAACTTTCTGAGAAACTGCTTAATGTTCTGTTAATTCCTCTCAAAGAGTTACATCTGTATTTCGTGGATCTCTTTGCTAGCCTTATTTCTGTGGAATCTGAGAACAGATATTTCGGATCCCTTTGAAGACTATAGGGCCAAAGGAAATATCCGCCGATAACAAAGAGAAAGAAGCTTTCTGAGAAACTTCGTTGTTTTCTGTGAAATCATCTCACAGAGTTGCAGCTTTCCCCTCAAGGAGCCTTTCGCTAAGACAGTTCTTGAGGATTTTGCAAAGTGATATTTGGAAGCCCATAGAGGGCTAGGGTGAAAAAGGAAATATCCTCAGATGAAATCTGGAAAGAAGCTTTTTGAGAAACTGCTTACTGTTCTGTTAATTCATCTCACGGAGTTACATCTGTATTTCTTTGATGTCTTTGCTAGCCTTATTTCTGTAGAATCTGAGAACAGATATTTCGGATCCCTTTGAAGACTAAGGGACAAAGGAAATATCCTCCGGTAACAAAGAGAAAGGAGCTTTCTGAGAAACTTCGTTGTGTTCTGTGAAATCATCTCACAGAGTTGCAGCTTTCCCCTCAAGGAGCCTTTCGCTAGGACAGTTCTTGTGGAATTGTCAAAGTGATATTTGGAAGCCCATAGAGGGCTATGGTGAAAAAGGAAATATCCTCAGATGAAACCTGGAAAGAACCTTTCTGAGAAACTGCTTAGTGTTCTGTTATTCATCTCACAGAGTTACATCTGTATTTCGTGGATCTCTTTGCTAGCCTTATTTCTATGGAATCTGAGAACAGATATTTCGGATCCCTTTGAAGACTGCAAGGCCAAAGGAAATATCTTGCGATAACAAAGAGAAAGAAGCTTTCTGAGAAACTTCATTGTGTTCTGTGAAATCATCTCAGAGAGTTACAGCTTTCCCCTCAAGGAGCCTTTCGCTAAGACAGTTCTTGTGGAATTGGCAACGTGATATTTGGAAGCCCGAAGAGGGCTATGGTGAAAAAGGAAATATCCTCAGATGAAATCTGGAAAGAAGCTTTCTGAGAAACTGCTTAATATTCTGTTAATTCCTCTCACCGAGTTACATCTGTATTTCGTGGAACTCTTTACTAGCCTTATTTCTGTGGAATCTGAGAACAGATATTTCGGATCCCTATGAAGACTATAGGGCCAAGGAAATATCCTCCGATAACAAAGAGAAAGAAGCTTTCTGAGAAACTTCGTTGTGTTCTGTGAAATCATCTCACAGAGTTACAGCTTTTCCCTCAAGGAGCCTTTTCCTAAGACAGTTCTTGCGGAATTGGCAAAGTGATATATGGAAGCCCATATAGGGCTATGGTGAAAAAGGAAATATCCTCAGATGAAATTAGGAAAGAAGCTTTCTGAAAAACTGCTTAGTGTTCTGTTAATTCATCTCACAGAGTTACATCTGTATTTCATGGATCTCTTTGCTAGTCTTATTTCTGTTAAATCTGAGAACAGATATTTCGGATCCCTTTGAAGAGTATAGGGTCAAAGGAAATATCCTCCGATAACAAAGAGAAAGAAGCTTTCTGAGAAACTTCGTTGTGTTCTGTGAAATCATCTCACAGAGTTACAGCTTTCCCCTCAAGGAGCCTTTCGCTAAGACAGTTCTTGTGGAATTGTCAAAGTAATATTTGGAAGCCCTTAGTGGGCTATGTTGAAAAATGAAATATCCTCAGAAGAAATCTGGAAAAAAGCTTTCTGAGAAACTGCTTAGTGTTCTGTTAATTCATCTCACAGAGTTACATCTGTATTTCTTGGATATTTTTGCTAGCCTTATTTCTGTGGAATCTGAGAACAGATATTTCGGATCCCTTTGAAGACTATAGGGCCAAAGGAAATATCCTCCGATAACAAAGAGAAAGATGCTTTCTGAGAAACTTCGTTGTGTTCTGTGAAATCATCTCACAGAGTTACAGCTTTCCCCTCAAGGAGCCTTTCGCTAAGACAGTTCTTGTGGAATTGGCAAAGTGATATTTGGAATCCCATAGAGGGCTATGGTGAAAAATGAAATATCCTCAGATGAAATCTGGAAAGAAGCTTTCTGAGAAACTGCTTAGTGTTCTGTTTATTCATCTCACAGAGTTACATCTGTATTTCGTGGATCTTTTTGCTAGCCTTATTTCTGTGGAATCTGAGAACAGTTATTTCGGATCCCTTTGAAGACTATAGGGCCAAAGGAAATATCCTCCGATAACAAAGAGAAAGAAGCTTTCTGAGAAACGTCGTTGTGTTCTGTGAAATCATCTCACAGAGTAACAGCTTTCCCCTGAAGGAGCCTTTCGCTAAGACAGTTCATGTGGAATTGGCAAAGTGATATTTGGAAGCCCTTACATTGCTATGGTGAAAAAGGAAATATCCTCAGATGAAATCTAGAAAGAAGCTTTCTGAAAAAATGCTTAGTGTTCTGTTTATTCATCTCACAGAGTTACATCTATATTTCATGGATCTCCTTGCTAGCCTTATTTCTGTGGAATCTGAGAAAAGATATTTCGGATCCCTTTGAAGACTATAGGGCCTAAGGAAATATCCTCCGATAACAAAGAGAAAGAAGGTTTCTGAGAAACTTCGTTGTGTTCTGTGAAATCATCTCACAGAGTTACAGCTTTCCCCTCAAGGAGCCTTTCGCTAAGACAGTCCTTGTGGAATTGTCAAAGTGATATTTGGAAGCCCTAGAGGGCTATGGTGAAAAAGGAAATATCCTCAGATGAAATCTGGAAGGAAGCTTTCTGAGAAACTGCTTAGTGTTCTGTTTATTCATCTCACAGAGTTACATCTGTATTTCGTGGATCTCTTTGCTAGCCTTATTTCTGTGGAATCTGAGAACAGATATTTCGTATCCCTTTGAAGGCTATAGGGCCAAAGGAAATATCCTCCGATAACAAAGAGAAAGAAGCTTTCTGAGAAACTTCGTTGTGTTCTGTGAAATCATCTCACAGAGTTAGAGCTTTCCCCTCAAGGAGCCTTTCGCTAAGACAGTTCTTCTGGAATTGGTAAAGTGATATTTGGAAGCCCATATAGGGCTATGGTGAAAAAGGAAATATCCTCAGATGAAATATGGAAGGAAGCTTTCTGAGAAACTGCTTAGTGTTCTGTTAATACATCTCACAGAGTTACATCTGTATTTCGTGGATCTCTTTGCTAACCTTATTTCTGTGGAATCTGAGAACAGATATTACGGATCCCTTTGAAGACTATAGGGCCAAAGGAAATATCCTCCGATAACAAAGAGAAAGAAGCTTTCTGAGAAATTTCGTTATGTTCTGTGAAATCATCTCACAGAGTTACAGCTTTCCCCTCAAGGAGCCTTTCCCTAAGACAGTTCTTGTGGAATTGGCAAAGTGATATCTGGAAGCCCATAGAGGGCTATGGTGAAAAAGGAAATATCCTCAGATGAAATCTGGAAAGAAGCTTTCGGAGAAAACTGCTTAGTGTTCTCTTAATTCATCTCACAGAGTTACATCTGTATTTCGTGGATCTCTTTGCTAGCCTTATTTCTGTGGAATCTGAGAAGAGATATTTCGAATCCCTTTGAAGACTATAGGGCCAAAGGAAACATCCTCCGATAACAAAGAGAAAGAAGCTTTCTGAGAAACTTCTTGGTGTTCTGTGAAATCATCTCACAGAGTTACAGCTTTCCCCTCAAGCCGCCTTTCGCTAAGACAGTTCTTGTGGAATTGGCAAAGTGATATTTCGAAGCCCATAGAGGGCTATGGTGAAAAAGGAAATATCCTCAGATGAAATCTGGAAAGAAGCTTTCTGAGAAACTGCTTAGTGTTCTGTTAATTCATCTCATAGAGTTACATCTGTATTTCGTAGATCTCTTTGCTAGCCTTATTTCTGTGGAATCTGAGAACAGATATTTCGGATCCCTTTGAAGACTATAGGGCCAAAGGAAATATCCTCCGATAACAAAGAGAAAGAATCTTTCTGAGAAAATTCGTTGTGTTCTGTGAAATCATCTCACAGAGTTACAGCTTTCCCCTCAAGGAGCCTTTCGCTAAGACAGTTCTTGTGGAATTGTCAAAGTGATATTTGGAAGCCCATAGAGGGCTATGGTGAAAAAGGAAATATCCTCAGATGAAATCTGGAAAGAAGCTTTCTGAGAAACTGCTTAGTGTTCTGTTAATTCATCTCACAGAGTTACATCTGTATTTCGTGGATGTCTTTGCTAGCCTTATTTCTGTGGAATCTGAGAACAGATATTTCGGATCCCTTTGAAGACTATAGGGCCAAGGAAATATCCTCGGATAACAAAGAGAAAGAAGCTTTCTGAGAAACTTCGTTGTGTTCTGTGAAATCATCTCACAGAGTTACAGCTTTCCCCTCAAGAAGCCTTTCGCTAAGACAGTTCTTGTGGAATTGGCAAAGTGATATTTGTAAGCCCATAGAGGACTCTGGTGAAAAAGGAAATATCCTCAGATGAAATCTTGAAAGAAGCTTTCTGAGAAACTGCTTAGTGTTCTGTTAATTCATCTCACAGAGTTACATCTGTATTGCGTGGATCACTTTGCTACCGTTATTTCCGTGGAATCTGAGAACAGATATTTCGGATTCCTTTGAAGACTATAGGGCCAAAGGAAATATCCTCCGATAACAAAGAAAAAGAAGCTTTCTGAGAAACTTCGTTGTGTTCTGTGAAATCATCTCACAGAATTACAGCTTTCCCCTCAAGGAGCCTTTCGCTAAGACAGTTCTTGTGGAATTGGCAACGTGATATTTGGAAGCCCATAGAGGGCTACGGTGAAAAAGGAAATATCCTCATATGAAATCTGGAAAGAAGCTTTCTGAGAAACTGCTTAATGTTCTGTTAATTCCTCTCACAGAGTTACATCTGTATTTCGTGGATCACTTTGCTAGCCTTATTTCTGTGGAATCAGAGAACAGATATTTCGGATCCCTTTGAAGACTATAGGGCCAAAGGAAATATCCTCCGATGAAAGAAGCTTTCTGAGAAACTTCGTTGTGTTCTGTGAAATCATCTCACAGAGTTACAGCTTTCCCCTCAAGGAGCCTTTCGCTAAGACAGTTCTTGTGGAATTGGCAACGTGATATTTGGAAGCCCATAGAGGGCTACGGTGAAAAAGGAAATATCCTCAGATGAAATCTGGAAAGAAGCTTTCTGAGAAACTGCTTAGTGTTCTGTTAATTCACCTCACAGAGTTACATCTGTATTTCGTGGATCTCCTTGCTAGCCTTATTTCTGTGGAATCTGAGAAGAGATATTTCGGATCCCTTTGAAGACTATAGGGCCAAAGGAAATATCCTCCGATAACAAAGAGAAAGAAGCTTTCTGAGAAACTTCTTGGTGTTCTGTGAAATCATCTCACAGAGTTACAGCTTTCCCCTCAAGAAGCCTTTCGCTAAGACAGTTCTTGTGGAATTGGCAAAGTGATATTTGGAAGCCCCTAGAGGGCTATGGTGAAAAAGGATATATCCTCAGATGAAATCTGGAAAGAAGCTTTCTGAGAAACTGCTTAGTGTTCTGTTAATTCATCTCACAGAGTTACATCTGTATTTCGTGGATCTCTTTGCTAGCCTTATTTCTGTGGAATCTGAGAACAGATATTTCGGATCCCTTTGAAGACTGTAGGGCCAAAGGAAATATCCTCCGATAACAAAGAGAAAGAAGCTTTCTGAGAACCTTCGTTGTGTTCTGTGAAATCATCTCACAGAGGTTCAGCTTGCCCCTCAAGGAGCCTTTCGCTAAGACAGTTCTTGAGGAATTCGTAAAGTGATATTTGGAGGCCCATATAGGGCTACGGTGAAAAAGGAAATATCCTCATATGAAATCTGGAAAGAAGCTTTCTGAGAAACTGCTTAGTGTTCTGTTAATTCATCTCACAGAGTTACATCTGTATTTCGTGGATCTCTTTGCTAGTCTTATTTCTTTGGAATCTGAGAACAGATATTTCGGATCCCTTTGAAGACTATAGGGCCAAAGGAAATATCCTCCGATAACAAAGAGAAAGAAGCTTTCTGAGAAACTTCGTTGTGTTCTGTGAAATCATCTCACAGAGTTACAGTTTTCCCCTAAAGAAGCCTTTCGCTAAGACAGTTCTTGTGGAATTGGCAAAGTGATATTTGGAATCCCATAGAGGGCTATGGTGAAAAAGGAAATATCCTCAGATGAAATCTGGAAAGAAGCTTTCTGAGAAAGTGCTTAGTGATCCGTTAATTCATCTCACAGAGTTACATCTGTATTTCGTGGATCTCTTTGCTAGCCTTATTTCTGTGGAATCTGAGAACAGATATTTCGGATCCCTTTGAAGACTATAGGGCCAAAGGAAATATCCTCCGATAACAAAGAGAAAGAAGCTTTCTGAGAAACTTCTTGGTGTTCTGTGAAATCATCTCACAGAGTTACAGCTTTCCCCTCAAGAAGCCTTTCGCTAAGACAGTTCTTGTGGAATTGGCCAAGTGATATTTGGAAGCCCATAGAGGGCTATGGTGAAAAAGGAAGTATCCTCAGATGAAATCTGGAAAGAAGCTTTCTGAGAAACTGCTTAGTGTTCTGTTAATTCATCTCACAGTGTTACATCTGTATTTCGTGGATCTCTTTGCTAGCCTTATTTCTGTGGAATCTGAGAACAGGTATTTCGGATCCCTTTGAAGACTATAGGGCCAAAGGAAATATCCTCCGATAACAAAGAGAAAGAAGCTTTCTGAGAAACTTCGTTGTGTTCTGTGAAATCATCTCACAGAGTTACAGCTTTCCCCTAAAGAAGCCTTTCGCTAAGACAGTTCTTGTGGAATTGGCAAAGTGATATTTGGAAGCCCATAGAGGGCTATGGTGAAAAAGGAAATATCCTCAGATGAAATATGGAAGGAAGCTTTCTGAGAAACTGCTTAGTGTTCTGTTAATACATCTCACAGAGTTACATCTGTATTTCGTGGATCTCTTTGCTTGCCTTATTTCTGTGGAATCTGAGAACAGATATTACGGATCCCTTTGAAGACTATAGGGCCAAAGGAAATATCCTCCGATAACAAAGAGAAAGAAGCTTTCTGAGAAATTTCGTTATGTTCTGTGAAATCATCTCACAGAGTTACAGCTTTCCCCTCAAGGAGCCTTTCCCTAAGACAGTTCTTGTGGAATTGGCAAAGTGATATCTGGAAGCCCATAGAGGGCTATGGTGAAAAAGGAAATATCCTCAGATGAAATCTGGAAAGAAGCTTTCGGAGAAAACTGCTTAGTGTTCTCTTAATTTATCTCACAGAGTTACATCTGTATTTCGTGGATCTCTTTGTTATCCTTATTTCTGTGGAATCTGAGAACAGATATTTCGGATCCCTTTGAAGACTATAGGGCCAAAGGAAACATCCTCCGATAACAAAGAGAAAGAAGCTTTCTGAGAAACTTCTTGGTGTTCTGTGAAATCATCTCACAGAGTTACAGCTTTCCCCTCAAGGAGCCTTTCGCTAAGACAGTGCTTGTGGAATTGGCAAAGTGATATTTGGAAGCCCATAGAGGGCTACGGTGAAAAAGGAAATATCCTCAGATGAAATATGGAAAGAAGCTTTCTGAGAAACTGCTTAGTGTTCTGTTAATTCACCTCACAGAGTTACATCTGTATTTCGTGGATCTCCTTGCTAGCCTTATTTCTGTGGAATCTGAGAACAGATATTTCGGATCCCTTTGAAGACTATAGGGCCAAAGGAAATATCCTCCGATAACAAAGAGAAAGAAGCTTTCTGAGAAACTTCGTTGTGTTCTGTGAAATCATCTCACAGAGTTACAGCTTTCCCCTCAAGGAGCCTTTCGCTAAGACAGTTCTTGTGGAATTGTCAAAGTGATATTTGGAAGCCCTTAGAGGGCTATGGTGAAAAAGGAAATATCCTCAGATGAAATCTGGAAAGAAGCTTTCTGAGAAATTGCTTAGTGTTCTGTTAATTCATCTCACAGAGTTACATCTGTATTTCGTGGATGTCTTTGCTAGTCTTATTTCTTTGGAATCTGAGAACAGATATTTCGGATCCCTTTGAAGACTATAGGGCCAAAGGAAATATCCTCCGATAACAAAGAGAAAGAACCTTTCTGAGAAACTTCGTTGTGTTCTGTGAAATCATCTCACAGAGTTACAGCTTTCCCCTAAAGAAGCCTTTCGCTAAGACAGTTCTTGTGGAATTGGCAAAGTGATATTTGGAAGCCCATAGAGGGCTATGGTGAAAAAGGAAATATCCTCAGATGAAATCTTGAAAGAAGCTTTCTGAGAAAGTGCTTAGTGTTCCCTTAATTCATCTCACAGAGTTACATCTGTATTTCGTGGATCTCTTTGCTAGCCTTATTACTGTGGAATCTGAGAACAGATATTTCGGATCCCTTTGAAGACTATAGGGCCAAAGGAAATATCCTCCGATAACAAAGAGAAAGAAGCTTTCTGAGAAACTTCGTTGTGTTCTGTGTAATCATCTCACAGAGTTACAGCTTTAACCTCAAGGAGCCTTTCGCTAAGACAGTTCTTGTGGAATTGTCAAAGTGATATTTGGAAGCTCATAGAGGTCTATGGTGAAAAAGGAAATATCCTCAGATGAAATCTGGAAAGAAGCTTTCTGAGAAACTGCTTAGTGTTCTGTTAATTCATCTCACAGAGTTACATCTGTATTTCGTGGAGCTCTTTGCTAGCCTTATTTCTGTGGAATCTGAGAACAGATATTTCGCATCCCTTTGAAGACTATAGGGCCAAAGGAAATATCCTCCGATAACAAAGAGAAAGAAGCTTTCTGAGAAACTTCTTTGTGTTCTGTGAAATCATCTCACAGAGTTACAGCTTTCCCATCAAGGAGCCTTTCGCTAAGACAGTTCATGTGGAATTGTAAAAGTGATATTTGGAAGCCCATAGAGGGCTAAGGTGAAAAAGGAAATATCCTCAGATGAAATCTGGAAAGAAGCTTTCTGAGAAACTGCTTAGTGTTCTGTTAATTCATCTCACAGAGTTACATCTGTATTTCGTGGATCTCTTTGCTGGCCTTATTTCTATGGAATCTGAGAACAGATATTTCGGATCCCTTTGAAGACTACAGGGCCAAAGGAAATATCCTCCGATAACAAAGAGAAAGAAGCTTTCTGAGAAACTTCATTGTGTTCTGTGAAATCATCTCACAGAGTTACAGCTTTCCCCTCAAGGAGCGTTTCGCTAAGACAGTTCTTGTGGAATTGGCAACGTGATATTTGGAAGCCCATAGAGGGCTAAGGTGAAAAAGGAAATATCCTCAGATGAAATCTGGAAAGAAGCTTTCTGAGAAACTGCTTAATGTTCTGTTAATTCCTCTCACAGAGTTACATCTGTATTTCGTGGAGCTCTTTGCTAGCCTTATTTCTGTGGAATCTGAGAACAGATATTTCGGATCCCTTTGAAGACTATAGGGCCAAGGAAATATCCTCCGATAACAAAGAGAAATTAGCTTTCTGAGAAACTTCGTTGTGTTCTGTGAAATCATCTCACAGAGTTACACCTTTCCCCTCAAGGAGCCTTTCGCTAAGACAGTTCTTGTGGAATTGGCGAAGTGATATTTGGAAGCCCTTAGAGGGCTATGGTGAAAAGGGAAATATCCTCAGATGAAATCTGGAAAGAAGCTTTCTGAGAAACTGCTTAGTGTTCTGTTAATTCATCTCACAGAGTTACATCTGTATTTCGTGGATCTCTTTGCTAGCCTTTTTTCTGTGGAATCTGAGAACAGATATTTCGGATCCCTTTGAAGACTATAGGGCCAAAGGAAATATCCTCCGATAACAAAGAGAAAGAAGCTTTCTGAGAAACTTCGTTGTGTTCTGTGAAATCATCTCACAGAGTTACAGCTTTCCCCTCAAGGAGCCTTTCGCTAAGACAGTTCTTGTGGAATTGGCAAAGTGATATTTGGAAGCCCATAGAGGGCTACGGTGAAAAAGGAAATATCCTCAGATGAAATCTGGAAAGAAGCTTTCTGAGAAACTGCTTAGTGTTCTGTTAATTCATCTCACAGAGTTACATCTGTATTTCGTGGATCTCTTTGCTAGCCTTATTTCTGTGGAATCTGAGAACAGATATTTCGGATCCCTTTGAAGACTATAGGGCCAAAGGAAATATCCTCCAATAACAAAGAGAAAGAAGCTTTCTGAGAAACTTCGTTGTGTTCTGTGAAATCATCTCACAGAGTTACATCTTTCCCCTCAAGTAGACTTTGGCTAAGACAGTTCTTGTGGAATTGGCAAAGTGATATTTGGAAGCACATAGAGGGCTACAGTGAAAAAGGAAATATCCTCAGATGAAATCTGGAAAGAAGCTTTCTGAGAAACTGCTTAGTGTTCTGTTAATTCATCTCACAGAGTTACATCTGTATTTCGTGGATCTCCTTGCTAGCCTTATTTCTGTGGAATCTGAGAACAGATATTTCGGATCCCTTTGAAGACTATAGGGCCAAAGGAAATATCCTCCGATAACAAAGAGAAAGAAGGTTTCTGAGAAACTTCTTGGTGTTCTGTGAAATCATCTCACAGAGTTACAGCTTTCCCCTCAAGAAGCCTTTCGCTAAGACAGTTCTTGTGGAATTGGCAAAGTGATATTTGGAAGCCCATAGAGGGCTATGCTGAAAAAGGAAATATCCTCAGATGAAATCTGGAAAGAAACTTTCTGAGAAACTGCTTCATGTTCTGTTAATTCCTCTCACAGAGTTACATCTGTATTTCGTGGATCTCTTTGCTAGCCTTATTTCTGTGGAATCTGAGAACAGATATTTCGGATCCCTTTGAAGACTATAGGGCCAAAGGAAATGTCCTCCGATGAAAGAAGCTTTCTGAGAAACTTCGTTGTGTTCTGTGAAATCATCTCACAGAGTTACAGCTTTCCACTCACGGAGCCTTTCGCTAAGACAGTTCTTGTGGAATTGGCAAAGTGATATTTGGAAGCCCATAGAGGGCTATGGTGAAAAAGGAAGTATCCTCAGATGAAATCTGGAAAGAAGCTTTCTGAGAAACTGATTAGTGTTCTGTTAATTCATCTCACAGAGTTACATCTGTATTTCGTGGATATCTTTGCAAGCCTTATTTCTGTGGAATCTGAGAACAGATATTTCGGATCCCTTTGAAGACTATAGGGCCAAAGGAAATATCCTCCGATAACAAAGAGAAAGAAGCTTTCTGAGAAACTTCGTTGTGTTCTGTGAAATCATCTCACAGAGTTACAGCTTTCCCCTAAAGGAGCCTTTCGCTAAGACAGTTCTTGTGGAATTGGCAAAGTGATATTTGGAAGCCCATAGAGGGCTATGGTGAAAAAGAAATATCCTCAGATGAAATCTGGAAAGAAGCTTTCTGAGATAGTGCTTAGTGTTCCCTTAATTCATCTCACAGAGGTACATCTGTATTTCGTGGATCTCTTTGCTAGCCTTATTACTGTGGAATCTGAGAACAGATATTTCGGATCCCTTTGAAGACTATAGGGCCAAAGGAAATATCCTCCGATAACAAAGAGAAAGAAGCTTTCTGAGAAACTTCGTTGTGTTCTGCGAAATCATCTCACAGAGTTACAGCTTTCCCCTCACGGAGCCTTTCGCTAAGACAGTTCTTGTGGAATTGGCAAAGTGATATATGGAAGCCCATAGAGGGCTACGGTGAAAAAGGAAATATCCTCAGATGAAATCTGGAAAGAAGCTTTCTGAGAAACTGCTTAGTGTTCTGTTAATTCATCTCACAGAGTTACATCTGTATTTCGTGGATCTCCCTGCTAGCCTTATTTCTGTGGAATCTGAGAACAGATATTTCGGATCCCTTTGAAGACTATAGGGCCAAAGGAAATATCCTCCGATAACAAAGAGAAAGAATCTTTCTGAGAAACTTCGTTGTGTTCTGTGTAATCATCTCACAGAGTTACAGCTTTAACCTCAAGGAGCCTTTCGCTAAGACAGTTCTTGTGGAATTGTCAAAGTGATATTTGGAAGCTCATAGAGGTCTATGGTGAAAAAGGAAATATCCTCAGATGAAATCTGGAAAGAAGCTTTCTGAGAAACTGCTTAGTGTTCTGTTAATTCATCTCACAGAGTTACATCTGTATTTCGTGGAGCTCTTTGCTAGCCTTATTTCTGTGGAATCTGAGAAGAGATATTTCGCATCCCTTTGAAGACTATAGGGCCAAAGGAAATATCCTCCGATAACAAAGAGAAAGAAGCTTTCTGAGAAACTTCTTTGTGTTCTGTGAAATCATCTCACAGAGTTACAGCTTTCCCCTCAAGGAGCCTTTCGCTAAGACAGTTCATGTGGAATTGTAAAAGTGATATTTGGAAGCCCATAGAGGGCTAAGGTGAAAAAGGGAATATCCTCAGATGAAATCTGGAAAGAAGCTTTCTGAGAAACTGCTTAGTGTTCTGTTAATTCATCTCACAGAGTTACATCTGTATTTCGTGGATCTCTTTGCTGGCCTTATTTCTATGGAATCTGAGAACAGATATTTCGGATCCCTTTGAAGACTACAGGGCCAAAGGAAATATCCTCCGATAACAAAGAGAAAGAAGCTTTCTGAGAAACTTCATTGTGTTCTGTGAAATCATCTCACAGAGTTACAGCTTTCCCCTCAAGGAGCCTTTCGCTAAGACAGTTCTTGTGGAATTGGCAACGTGATATTTGGAAGCCCATAGAGGGCTAAGGTGAAAAAGGAAATATCCTCAGATAAAATCTGGAAAGAAGCTTTCTGAGAAACTGCTTAATGTTCTGTTAATTCCTCTCACAGAGTTACATCTGTATTTCGTGGAGCTCTTTGCTAGCCTTATTTCTGTGGAATCTGAGAACAGATATTTCGGATCCCTTTGAAGACTATAGGGCCAAGGAAATATCCTCCGATAACAAAGAGAAAGAACCTTTCTGAGAAACTTCGTTGTGTTCTGTAAAATCATCTAACAGAGTTACAGCTTTCCATCAAGGAGCCTTTCGCTAAGACAGTTCTTGTGGAATTGGCAAAGTGATATTTGGAAGCCCATAGAGGGCTATGGTGAAAAAGGAAATATCCTCAGATAAAATCTGGAAAGAAGCTTTCTGAGAAACTGCTTAGTGTTCTGTTAATTTATCTCACACAGTTACATCTGTATTTCGTGGATGTCTTTGCTAGCCTTATTTCTGTGGAATCTGAGAACAGATATTTCGGATCCCTTTGAAGACCATAGGGCCAAAGGAAATATCCTCCGATAACAAAGAGAAAGAAGCTTTCTGAGAAACTTCGTTGTGTTCTGTGAAATCATCTCACAGAGTTACAGCTTTCCTCTCAAGTAGCCTTTCGCTAAGACAGTTCTTGTGGAATTGGCAAAGTGATATTTGGAAGCCCATAGAGGGCTATGGTGAAAATGGAAAAATCCTCAGATGAAATCTGGAAAGAAGCTTTCTGAGAAACTGCTTAGTGTTCTGTTAATTCATCTCACAGAGTTACATCTGTATTTCGTGGATCTCTTTGCTAGCCTTATTTCTGTTGAAACTGGGAACAGATATTTCTTATCCCTTTGAAGACTATAGGGCCAAAAAAAATATCCTCCGATAACAAAGAGAAAGAAGATTTCTGAGAAATTTCGTTGTGTTCTGTGAAATCATCTCACAGAGTTACAGCTTTCCCCTTAAGGAGCCTTTCGCTAAGACTGTTCTTGTGGAATTGATAAAGTGATATTTGGAAGCCCATAGAGGGCTTTGGTGAAAAAGGAAATATCCTCAGATGAAATCTGGAAAGAAGCTTTCTGAGAAACTGCTTAGTGTTCTGTTAATTCATCTCAGAGAGTTACATCTGTATTTCATGGATGTCTTTGCTAGCCTTATTTCTGTGGAATCTGAGAACAGATATTTCGGATCCCCTTGAAGACTATAGGGCCAAAGGAAATATCCTCCGATAACAAAGAGAAAGAAGCTTTCTGAGAAACTTCGTTGTGTTCTGTGAAGTCATCTCACAGAGTTACAGCTTTCCCCTCAAAGAGCCTTTCGCTAAGACAGTTTTTGTGGAATTGGCAAAGTGATATTTGGAAGCCCATAGAGGGCTACGATGAAAAAGGAAATATCCTCAGATGAAATCTGGAAAGAAGCTTTCTGAGAAACTGCTTAGTGTTCAGTTAATTCATCTCACAGAGTTACATCTGTATTTCGTGGATCTCTTTGCTAGTCTTATTTCTGTGGAATCTGAGAACAGATATTTCGGATCCCTTTGAAGACTATAGGGCCAAAGGAAATATCCTCCGATAACAAAGAGAAAGAAGCTTTCTGAGAAACTTCGTTGTGTTCTGTGAAATCATCTCACAGAGTTACACCTTTCCCCTCAAGGAGCCTTTCGCTAAGACAGTTCTTGTGGAATTGGCGAAGTGATATTTGGAAGCCCTTAGAGGGCTATGGTGAAAAAGGAAATATCCTCAGATGAAATCTGGAAAGAAGCTTTCTGAGAAACTGCTTAGTGTTCTGTTAATTCATCTCACAGAGTTACATCTGTATTTCGTGGATCTCTTTGCTAGCCTTATTTCTGTGGAATCTGAGAACAGATATTTCGGATCCCTTTGAAGACTATAGGGCCAAAGGAAATATCCTCCGATGAAAGAAGCTTTCTGAGAAACTTCGTTGTGTTCTGTGAAATCATCTCACAGAGTTACAGCTTTCCACTCACGGAGCCTTTCGCTAAGACAGTTCTTGTGGAATTGTCAAAGTGATATTTGGAATCCCATAGAGGGCTATGGTGAAAAAGGAAATATCCTCAGATGAAATCTGGAAAGAAGCTTTCTGAGAAAGTGCTTAGTGTTCCCTTAATTCATCTCACAGAGGTACATCTGTATTTCGTGGATCTCTTTGCTAGCCTTATTACTGTGGAATCTGAGAACAGATATTTCGGATCCCTTTGAAGACTATAGGGCCAAAGGAAATATCCTCCGATAACAAAGAGAAAGAAGCTTTCTGAGAAACTTCGTTGTGTTCTGCGAAATCATCTCACAGAGTTACAGCTTTCCCCTCACGGAGCCTTTCGCTAAGACAGTTCTTGTGGAATTGGCAAAGTGATATATGGAAGCCCATAGAGGGCTACGGTGAAAAAGGAAATATCCTCAGATGAAATCTGGAAAGAAGCTTTCTGAGAAACTGCTTAGTGTTCTGTTAATTCATCTCACAGAGTTACATCTGTATTTCGTGGATCTCCCTGCTAGCCTTATTTCTGTGGAATCTGAGAACAGATATTTCGGATCCCTTTGAAGACTATAGGGCCAAAGGTAATATCCTCCGATAACAAAGAGAAAGAAGCTTTCTGAGAAACTTCGTTGTGTTCTGTGTAATCATCTCACAGAGTTACAGCTTTAACCTCAAGGAGCCTTTCGCTAGGACAGTTCTTGTGGAATTGTCAAAGTGATATTTGGAAGCTCATAGAGGTCTATGGTGAAAAAGGAAATATCCTCAGATGAAATCTGGAAAGAAGCTTTCTGAGAAACTGCTTAGTGTTCTGTTAATTCATCTCACAGAGTTACATCTGTATTTCGTGGAGCTCTTTGCTAGCCTTATTTCTGTGGAATCTGAGAACACATATTTCGCATCCCTTTGAAGACTATAGGGCCAAAAAAAATATCCTCCGATAACAAAGAGAAAGAAGATTTCTGAGAAACTTCGTTGTGTTCTGTGAAATCATCTCACAGAGTTACAGCTTTCCCCTCAAGGAGCCTTTCGCTAAGACAGTTCTTGTGGAATTGATAAAGTGATATTTGGAAGCCCATAGAGGGCTTTGGTGAAAAAGGAAATATCCTCAGATGAAATCTGCAAAGAAGCTTTCTGAGAAACTGCTTAGTGTTCTGTTAATTCATCTCAGAGAGTTACATCTGTATTTCATGGATGTCTTTGCTAGCCTTATTTCTGTGGAATCTGAGAACAGATATTTCGGATCCCCTTGAAGACTATAGGGCCAAAGGAAATATCCTCCGATAACAAAGAGAAAGAAGCTTTCTGAGAAACTTCGTTGTGTTCTGTGAAGTCATCTCACAGAGTTACAGCTTTCCCCTCAAAGAGCCTTTCGCTAAGACAGTTTTTGTGGAATTGGCAAAGTGATATTTGGAAGCCCATAGAGGGCTACGATGAAAAAGGAAATATCCTCAGATGAAATCTGGAAAGAAGCTTTCTGAGAAACTGCTTAGTGTTCAGTTAATTCATCTCACAGAGTTACATCTGTATTTCGTGGATCTCTTTGCTAGTCTTATTTCTGTGGAATCTGAGAACAGATATTTCGGATCCCTTTGAAGACTATAGGGCCAAAGGAAATATCCTCCGATAACAAAGAGAAAGAAGCTTTCTGAGAAACTTCGTTGTGTTCTGTGAAATCATCTCACAGAGTTACACCTTTCCCCTCAAGGAGCCTTTCGCTAAGACAGTTCTTGTGGAATTGGCGAAGTGATATTTGGAAGCCCTTAGAGGGCTATGGTGAAAAAGGAAATATCCTCAGATGAAATCTGGAAAGAAGCTTTCTGAGAAACTGCTTAGTGTTCTGTTAATTCATCTCACAGAGTTACATCTGTATTTCGTGGATCTCTTTGCTAGCCTTATTTCTGTGGAATCTGAGAACAGATATTTCGGATCCCTTTGAAGACTATAGGGCCAAAGGAAATATCCTCCGATGAAAGAAGCTTTCTGAGAAACTTCGTTGTGTTCTGTGAAATCATCTCACAGAGTTACAGCTTTCCACTCACGGAGCCTTTCGCTAAGACAGTTCTTGTGGAATTGTCAAAGTGATATTTGGAATCCCATAGAGGGCTATGGTGAAAAAGGAAATATCCTCAGATGAAATCTGGAAAGAAGCTTTCTGAGAAAGTGCTTAGTGTTCCCTTAATTCATCTCACAGAGGTACATCTGTATTTCGTGGATCTCTTTGCTAGCCTTATTACTGTGGAATCTGAGAACAGATATTTCGGATCCCTTTGAAGACTATAGGGCCAAAGGAAATATCCTCCGATAACAAAGAGAAAGAAGCTTTCTGAGAAACTTCGTTGTGTTCTGCGAAATCATCTCACAGAGTTACAGCTTTCCCCTCACGGAGCCTTTCGCTAAGACAGTTCTTGTGGAATTGGCAAAGTGATATATGGAAGCCCATAGAGGGCTACGGTGAAAAAGGAAATATCCTCAGATGAAATCTGGAAAGAAGCTTTCTGAGAAACTGCTTAGTGTTCTGTTAATTCATCTCACAGAGTTACATCTGTATTTCGTGGATCTCCCTGCTAGCCTTATTTCTGTGGAATCTGAGAACAGATATTTCGGATCCCTTTGAAGACTATAGGGCCAAAGGAAATATCCTCCGATAACAAAGAGAAAGAAGCTTTCTGAGAAACTTCGTTGTGTTCTGTGTAATCATCTCACAGAGTTACAGCTTTAACCTCAAGGAGCCTTTCGCTAGGACAGTTCTTGTGGAATTGTCAAAGTGATATTTGGAAGCTCATAGAGGTCTATGGTGAAAAAGGAAATATCCTCAGATGAAATCTGGAAAGAAGCTTTCTGAGAAACTGCTTAGTGTTCTGTTAATTCATCTCACAGAGTTACATCTGTATTTCGTGGAGCTCTTTGCTAGCCTTATTTCTGTGGAATCTGAGAACACATATTTCGCATCCCTTTGAAGACTATAGGGCCAAAGGAAATATCCTCCGATAACAAAGAGAAAGAAACTTTCTGAGAAACTTCTTTGTGTTCTGTGAAATCATCTCACAGAGTTACAGCTTTCCCCTCAAGGAGCCTTTCGCTAAGACAGTTCATGTGGAATTGTAAAAGTGATATTTGGAAGCCCATAGAGGGCTAAGGTGAAAAAGGAAATATCCTCAGATGAAATCTGGAAAGAAGCTTTCTGAGAAACTGCTTAGTGTTCTGTTAATTCATCTCACAGAGTTACATCTGTATTTCGTGGATCTCTTTGCTGGCCTTATTTCTATGGAATCTGAGAACAGATATTTCGGATCCCTTTGAAGACTACAGGGCCAAAGGAAATATCCTCCGATAACAAAGAGAAAGAAGCTTTCTGAGAAATTTCATTGTGTTCTGTGAAATCATCTCACAGAGTTACAGCTTTCCCCTCAAGGAGCCTTTCGCTAAGACAGTTCTTGTGGAATTGGCAAAGTGATATTTGGAAGCCCATAGAGGGCTAAGGTGAAAAAGGAAATATCCTCAGATAAAATCTGGAAAGAAGCTTTCTGAGAAACTGCTTAATGTTCTGTTAATTCCTCTCACAGAGTTACATCTGTATTTCGTGGAGCTCTTTGCTAGCCTTATTTCTGTGGAATCTGAGAACAGATATTTCGGATCCCTTTGAAGACTATAGGGCCAAGGAAATATCCTCCGATAACAAAGAGAAAGAACCTTTCTGAGAAACTTCGTTGTGTTCTGTAAAATCATCTAACAGAGTTACAGCTTTCCCATCAAGGAGCCTTTCGCTAAGACAGTTCTTGTGGAATTGGCAAAGTGATATTTGGAAGCCCATAGAGGGCTATGGTGAAAAAAGAAATATCCTCAGATAAAATCTGGAAAGAAGCTTTCTGAGAAACTGCTTAGTGTTCTGTTTATTCATCTCACACAGTTACATCTGTATTTCGTGGATGTCTTTGCTAGCCTTATTTCTGTGGAATCTGAGAACAGATATTTCGGATCCCTTTGAAGACCATAGGGCCAAATGAAATATCCTCCGATAACAAAGAGAAAGAAGCTTTCTGAGAAACTTCGTTGTGTTCTGTGAAATCATCTCACAGAGTTACAGCTTTCCTCTCAAGTAGCCTTTCGCTTAGACAGTTCTTGTGGAATTGGCAAAGTGATATTTGGAAGCCCATAGAGGGCTATGGTGAAAATGGAAAAATCCTCAGATGAAATCTTGAAAGAAGCTTTCTGAGAAACTGCTTAGTGTTCTGTTAATTCATCTCACAGAGTTACATCTGTATTTCGTGGATCTCTTTGCTAGCCTTATTTCTGTTGAAACTGGGAACAGATATTTCGGATCCCTTTGAAGAGTATAGGGCCAAAAAAAATATCCTCCGATAACAAAGAGAAAGAAGATTTCTGAGAAACTTCGTTGTGTTCTGTGAAATCATCTCACAGAGTTACAGCTTTCCCCTTAAGGAGCCTTTCGCTAAGACAGTTCTTGTGGAATTGATAAAGTGATATTTGGAAGCCCATTGAGGGCTTTGATGAAAAAGGAAATATCCTCAGATGAAATCTGGAAAGAAGTTTTCTGAGAAACTGCTTAGTGTTCTGTTAATTCATCTCAGAGAGTTACATCTGTATTTCATGGATGTCTTTGCTAGCCTTATTTCTGTGGAATCTGAGAACAGATATTTCGGATCCCCTTGAAGACTATAGGGCCAAAGGAAATATCCTCCGATAACAAAGAGAAAGAAGCTTTCTGAGAAACTTCGTTGTGTTCTGTGAAGTCATCTCACAGAGTTACAGCTTTCCCCTCAAAGAGCCTTTCGCTAAGACAGTTTTTGTGGAATTGGCAAAGTGATATTTGGAAGCCCATAGAGGGCTACGGTGAAAAAGGAAATATCCTCAGATGAAATCTGGAAAGAAGCTTTCTGAGAAACTGCTTAGTGTTCAGTTAATTCATCTCATAGAGTTACATCTGTATTTCGTGGATCTCTTTGCTAGTCTTATTTCTGTGGAATCTGAGAACAGATATTTCGGATCCCTTTGAAGACTATAGGGCCAAAGGAAATATCCTCCGATAACAAAGAGAAAGAAGCTTTCTGAGAAACTTCGTTGTGTTCTGTGAAATCATCTCACAGAGTTACACCTTTCCCCTCAAGGAGCCTTTCGCTAAGACAGTTCTTGTGGAATTGGCGAAGTGATATTTGGAAGCCCTTAGAGGGCTATGGTGAAAAAGGAAATATCCTCAGATGAAATCTGGAAAGAAGCTTTCTGAGAAACTGCTTAGTGTTCTGTTAATTCATCTCACAGAGTTACATCTGTATTTCGTGGATCTCTTTGCTAGCCTTATTTCTGTGGAATCTGAGAACAGATATTTCGGATCCCTTTGAAGACTCTAGGGCCAAAGGAAATATCCTCCGATGAAAGAAGCTTTCTGAGAAACTTCGTTGTGTTCTGTGAAATCATCTCACAGAGTTACAGCTTTCCACTCACGGAGCCTTTCGCTAAGACAGTTCTTGTGGAATTGGCAAAGTGATATTTGGAAGCCCATAGAGGGCTATGGTGAAAAAGGAAATATCCTCAGATGAAATCTGGAAAGAAGCTTTCTGAGAAACTGATTAGTGTTCTGTTAATTCATCTCACAGAGTTACATCTGTATTTCGTGGATGTCTTTGCTAGTCTTATTTCTGTGGAATCTGAGAACAGATATTTCGGATCCCTTTGAAGACTATAGGGCCAAAGGAAATATCCTCCGATAACAAAGAGAAAGAAGCTTTCTGAGAAACTTCGTTGTGTTCTGTGAAATCATCTCACAGAGTTACAGCTTTCCCCTAAAGAAGCCTTTCGCTAAGACAGTTCTTGTGGAATTGGCAAAGTGATATTTGGAAGCCCATAGAGGGCAATGGTGAAAAAGGAAATATCCTCAGATGCAATCTGGAAAGAAGCTTTCTGAGAAACTGCTTAGTGTTCTGTTAATTCATCTCACAGAGTTACATCTGTATTTCGTGGATCTCTTTGCTAGCCTTATTTCTGTTGAATCTGGGAACAGATATTTCAGATCCCTTTGAAGACTATAGGGCCAAAAAAAATATCCTCCGATAACAAAGAGAAAGAAGATTTCTGAGAAACTTCGTTGTGTTCTGTGAAATCATCTCACAGAGTTACAGCTTTCCCCTCAAGGAGCCTTTCGCTAAGACAGTTCTTGTGGAATTGATAAAGTGATATTTGGAAGCCCATAGAGGGCTTTGGTGAAAAAGGAAATATCCTCAGATGAAATCTGCAAAGAAGCTTTCTGAGAAACTGCTTAGTGTTCTGTTAATTCATCTCAGAGAGTTACATCTGTATTTCATGGATGTCTTTGCTAGCCTTATTTCTGTGGAATCTGAGAACAGATATTTCGGATCCCCTTGAAGACTATAGGGCCAAAGGAAATATCCTCCGATAACAAAGAGAAAGAAGCTTTCTGAGAAACTTCGTTGTGTTCTGTGAAGTCATCTCACAGAGTTACAGCTTTCCCCTCAAAGAGCCTTTCGCTAAGACAGTTCTTGTGGAATTGGCGAAGTGATATTTGGAAGCCCTTAGAGGGCTTTGGTAAAAAAGGAAATATCCTCAGATGAAATCTGGAAAGAAGCTTTCTGAGAAACTGCTTAGTGTTCTGTTAATTCATCTCACAGAGTTACATCTGTATTTCGTGGATCTCCTTGCTAGCCTTATTTCTGTGGAATCTGAGAACAGGTATTTCGGATCCCTTTGAAGACTATAGGGCCAAAGGAAATATCCTCCGATAACAAAGAGAAAGAAGCTTTCTGAGAAACTTCTTGGTGTTCTGTGAAATCATCTCACAGAGTTACAGCTTTCCCCTCAAGAAGCCTTTCGCTAAGACAGTTCTTGTGGAATTGGCAAAGTGTTATTTGGAAGCCCGTAGAGGGCTATGCTGAAAAAGGAAATATCCTCAGATGAAATCTGGAAAGAAACTTTCTGAGAAACTGCTTCATGTTCTGTTAATTCCTCTCACAGAGTTACATCTGTATTTCGTGGATCTCTTTGCTAGCCTTATTTCTGTGGAATCTGAGAACAGATATTTCGGATCCCTTTGAAGACTATAGGGCCAAAGGAAATATCCTCCGATGAAAGAAGCTTTCTGAGAAACTTCGTTGTGTTCTGTGAAATCATATCACAGAGTTACAGCTTTCCACTCACGGAGCCTTTCGCTAAGACAGTTCTTGTGGAATTGGCAAAGTGATATTTGGAAGCCCATAGAGGGCTATGGTGAAAAAGGAAATATCCTCAGATGAAATCTGCAAAGAAGCTTTCTGAGAAACTGATTAGTGTTCTATTAATTCATCTCACAGAGTTACATCTGTATTTCGTGGATGTCTTTGCTAGCCTTATTTCTGTGGAATCTGAGAACAGATATTTCGGATCCCTTTGAAGACTATAGGGCCAAAGGAAATATCCTCCGATAACAAAGAGAAAGAAGCTTTCTGAGAAACTTCTTTGTGTTCTGTGAAATCATCTCACAGAGTTACAGCTTTCCCCTCAAGGAGCCTTTCGCTAAGACAGTTCATGTGGAATTGTCAAAGTGATATTTGGAATCCCATAGAGGGCTATGGTGAAAAAGGAAATATCCTCAGATGAAATCTGGAAAGAAGCTTTCTGAGAAACTGCTTAGTGTTCTGTTAATTCATCTCACAGAGTTACATCTGTATTTCGGGGATCTCTTTGCTAGCCTTATTTCTGTGGAATCTGTTAACAGAAATTTCGGATCCCTTTGAAGACTATAGGGCCAAAGGAAATATCCTCCGATAACAAAGAGAAAGAAGCTTTCTGAGAAACTTCGTTGTGTTCTGTGAAATCATCTCACAGAGTTACAGCTTTCCCCACAAGGAGCCTTTCGCTAAGACAGTTCTTGTGGAAATGGTAAAGTGATATTTAGAAGACCCTAGAGGGCTATGGTGAAAAAGGAAATATCCTCAGATGAAATCTGGAAAGAAGCTTTCTGAGAAACTGCTTAGTGTTCTGTTAATTCATCTCACAGAGTTACATCTGTATTTCGTGGATCTCTTTGCTAGCCTTATTTCTGTGTAATCTGAGAACAGATATTTCGGATTCCTTTGAAGACTATAGGGCCAAAGGAAATATCCTCCGATAACAAAGAGAAAGAAGCTTTCTGAGAAACTTCGTTGTGTTCTGTGAAATCATCTCACGGAGTTACAGCTATCCCCTCAAGGAGCCTTTCGCTTACACAGTTCTTGTGGAATTGGCAAAGTGATATTTGGAAGCCCATAGAGGGCTATGGTGAAAAAGGAAATATCCTCAGATGAAATCTGGAAAGAAGCATTCTGAGAAACTGCTTAGTGTTGTGTTAATTCATCTCACAGAGTTACATCTGTATTTCATGGATGTCTTTGCTATCCTTATGTCTGTGGAATCTGAAAACAGATATTTCAGATTCCTTTGAGGACTATAGGGCCAAAGGAAATATCCTCCGATAACAAAGAGAAAGAAGCTTTCTGAGAAACTTCGTTGTGTTCTGTGAAATCATCTCACAGAGTTACAGCTTTCCCCTCAAGGAGCCTTTCGCTAAGACAGTTCTTGTGGAATTGTCAAAGTGATATTTGGAAGCCCATAGAGGGCTATGGTGAAAAAGGAAATATCCTCAAATGAAATCTGGAAAGAAACTTTCTGAGAAACTGCTTAATGTTCTGTTAATTCCTCTCACAGAGTTACATCTGTATTTCGTGGATCTCTTTGCTAGCCTTATTTCTGTGGAATCTGAGAACAGATATTTCGGATCCGTTTGAAGACTATAGGGCCAAAGGAAATATCCTCCGATAACAAAGAGAAAGAAGCTTTCTGAGAAACTTCTTGGTGTTCTGTGAAATCATCTCACAGAGTTACAGCTTTCCCCTCAAGAAGCCTTTCGCTAAGACAGTTCTTGTGGAATTGGCAAAGTGATATTTGGAAGCCCATAGAGGGCTATGGTGAAAAAGGAAATATCCTCAGATGAAATCTGGAAAGAAACTTTCTGAGAAACTGCTTAGTGTTCTGTTAATTCATCTCACATAGTTACATGTGTATTTCGTGGATCTCCCTGCTAGCCTTATTTCTGTGGAATCTGAGAACAGATATTTCGGATCCCTTTGAAGACTATAGGGCCAAAGGAAATATCCTCCGATAACAAAGAGAAAGAAGCTTTCTGAGAAACTTCGTTGTGTTCTGTGTAATCATCTCACAGAGTTACAGCTTTACCCTCAAGGAGCCTTTCGCTAAGACAGTTCTTGTGGAATTGTCAAAGTGATATTTGGAAGCTCATAGAGGTCTATGGTGAAAAAGGAAATATCCTCAGATGAAATCTGGAAAGAAGATTTCTGAGAAACTGCTTAGTGTTCTGTTAATTCATCTCACAGAGTTACATCTGTATTTCGTGGAGCTCTTTGCTAGCCTTATTTCTGTGGAATCTGAGAACAGATATTTCGGATCCCTTTGAAGACTATAGGGCCAAAGGAAATATCCTCCGATAACAAAGAGAAAAAAGCTTTCTGAGAAACTTCTTTGTGTTCTGTGAAATCATCTCACAGAGTTACAGCTTTCCCCTCAAGGAGCCTTTCGCTAAGACAGTTCATGTGGAATTGTCAAAGTGATATTTGGAAGCCCATAGAGGGCTATGGTGAAAAAGGAAATATCCTCAGATGAAATCTGGAAAGAAGCTTTCTGAGAAACTGCTTAGTGTTCTGTTAATTCATCTCACAGAGTTACATGTGTATTCCATGGATGTCTTTGCTAGCCTTATTTCTGTGGAATCTGAGAACGGATATTTCGGATCCCTTTGAAGACTATAGGGCCAAAGGAAATATCCTCCGATAACAAAGAGAAAGAAGCTTTCTGAGAAACTTCGTTGTGTTCTGTGAAATCATCTCACAGAGTTACAGCTTTCCCATCAAGGAGCCTTTGGCTAATACAGTTCTTGTGGAATTGGCAAAGTGATATTTGGAAGCCCATAGAGGGCTATGGCGAAAAAGGAAATATCCTCAGATGAAATCTGGAAAGAAGCTTTCTGGGAAACTGCTTAGTGTTCTGTTAATTCATCTCACAGAGTTACATCTGTATTTCGTGGATCTCTTTGCTAGCCTTATTTCTGTGGAATCTGAGAACAGATATTTCGGATCCCTTTGAAGACTATAGGGCGAAAGGAAATATCCTCCGATAACAAAGAGAAAGAAGCTTTCTGAGAAACTTCGTTGTGTTCTGTGAAATCATCTCACAGAGTTACAGCTTTCCCCTCAAGGAGCCTTTCGCTAAGACAGTTCTTGTGGAATTGGCAAAGTGATATTTGGAAGCCCATAGAGGGCTACAGTGAAAAAGGAAATATCCTCAGATGAAATCTGGAAAGAAGCTTTCTGAGAAACTGCTTAGTGTTCTGTTAATTCACCTCACAGAGTTACATCTGTATTTCGTGGATCTCCTTGCTAGCCTTATTTCTGTGGAATCTGAGAACAGATATTTCGGATCCCTTTGAAGACTATAGGGCCAAAGGAAATATCTTCCGATAACAAAGAGAAAGAAGCTTTCTGAGAAATTTCGTCGTGTTCTGTGAAATCATCTCACAGAGTTACAGCCTTCCCCTCAAGGAGCCTTTCGCTAAGACAGTTCTTGTGGTAATGGTAAAGTGATATTTGGATGCCCATAGAGGTCTATGTTGAAAAAGGAAATATCCTCACATGAAATCTGGAAAGAAGCTTTCTAAGAAACTGCTTAGTGTTCTGTTAATTAATCTCACAGAGTTACATCTGTATTTCGTGGATCTCCTTGCTAGCCTTATTTCTGTGGAATCTGAGAACAGATATTTCGGATCCCTTTGAAGACTATAGGGCCAAAGGAAATATCCTCCGATAACAAAGAGAAAGAAGCTTTCTGAGAAACTTCTTGGTGTTCTGTGAAATCATCTCACAGAGTACAGCTTTCCCCTCAAGAAGCCTTTCGCTAAGACAGTTCTTGTGGAATTGGCAAAGTGATATTTGGAAGCCCATAGAGGGCTATGCTGAAAAAGGAAATATCCTCAGATGAAATCTGGAAAGAAACTTTCTGAGAAACTGCTTCATGTTCTGTTAATTCCTCTCACAGAGTTATATCTGTATTTCGTGGATCACTTTGCTAGCCTTATTTCTGTGGAATCTGAGAACAGATATTTCGGATCCCTTTGAAGACTATAGGGCCAAAGGAAATATCCTCCGATGAAGGAAGCTTTCTGAGAAACTTCGTTGTGTTCTGTGAAATCATCTCACAGAGTTACAGCTTTCCCCTCACGGAGCCTTTCGCTAAGACAGTTCTTGTGGAATTGGCAAAGTGATATTTGGAAGCCCATAGAGGGCTATGGTGAAAAAGGAAATATCCTCAGATGAAATCTGGAAAGAAGCTTTCTGAGAAACTGCTTAGTGTTCTGTTAATTCATCTCACAGAGTTACATCTGTATTTCGTTGATCTCTTTGCTAGCCTTATTTCTGTGGAATCTGAGAACAGATATTTCGGATCCCTTTGAAGACTGTAGGGCCAAAGGAAATATCCTCCGATATCAAAGAGAAAGAAGCCTTCTGAGAAACTTCTTGGTGTTCTGTGAAATCATCTCACAGAGTTACAGCTTTCCCCTCAAGAAGCCTTTCGCTAAGACAGTTCTTGTGGAATTGGCAAAGTGATATTTGGAAGCCCATAGAGGGCTATGGTGAAAAAGGAAATATCCTCAGATGAAATCTGGAAAGAAGCTTTCTGAGAAACTGCTTAGTGTTCTGTTAATTCATCTCACAGAGTTACATCTGTATTTCGTGGATCTCTTTGCTAGCCTTATTTCTGTGGAATCTGAGAACAGATATTTCGGATCCCTTTGAAGACTATAGGGCCAAAGGAAACATCCTCCGATAACAAAGAGAAAGAAGCTTTCTGAGAAACTTCGTTGTGTTCTGTGAAATCATCTCACAGAGTTACAGCTTTCCCCTCAAGGAGCCTTTCGCTAAGACAGTTCTTGTGGAATTGTCAAAGTGATATTTGGAAGCCCTTAGAGGGCTATGGTGAAAAAGGAAATATCCTCAGATGAAATCTGGAAAGAAGCTTTCTGAGAATCTGCTTAGTGTTCTGTTAATTCATCTCACAGAGTTACATCTGTATTTCGTGGATGTCTTTGCTAGTCTTATTTCTTTGGAATCTGAGAACAGATATTTCGGATCCCTTTGAAGACTATAGGGCTAAAGGAAATATCCTCCGATAACAAAGAGAAAGAAGCTTTCTGAGAAACTTCGTTGTGTTCTGTGAAATCATCTCACAGAGTTACAGCTTTCCCCTAAAGAAGCCTTTCGCTAAGACAGTTCTTGTGGAATTGGCAAAGTGATATTTGGAAGCCCATAGAGGGCTATGGTGAAAAAGGAAATATCCTCAGATGAAATCTTGAAAGAAGCTTTCTGAGAAAGTGCTTAGTGTTCCCTTAATTCATCTCACAGAGTTACATCTGTATTTCGTGGATCTCTTTGCTAGCCTTATTACTGTGGAATCTGAGAACAGATATTTCGGATCCCTTTGAAGACTACAGGGCCAAAGGAAATATCCTCCGATAACAAAGAGAAAGAAGCTTTCTGAGAAACTTCGTTGTGTTCTGCGAAATCATCTCACAGAGTTACAGCTTTCCCCTCACGGAGCCTTTCGCTAAGACAGTTCTTGTGGAATTGGCAAAGTGATATATGGAAGCCCATAGAGGGCTACGGTGAAAAAGGAAATATCCTCAGATGAAATCTGGAAAGAAGCTTTCTGAGAAACTGCTTAGTGTTCTGTTAATTCATCTCACAGAGTTACATCTGTATTTCGTGGATCTCCCTGCTAGCCTTATTTCTGTGGAATCTGAGAACAGATATTTCGGATCCCTTTGAAGACTATAGGGCCAAAGGAAATATCCTCCGATAACAAAGAGAAAGAAGCTTCCTGAGAAACTTCGTTGTGTTCTGTGTAATCATCTCACAGAGTTACAGCTTTAACCTCAAGGAGCCTTTCGCTAAGACAGTTCTTGTGGAATTGTCAAAGTGATATTTGGAAGCTCATAGAGGTCTATGGTGAAAAAGGAAATATCCTCAGATGAAATCTGGAAAGAAGCTTTCTGAGAAACTGCTTAGTGTTCTGTTAATTCATCTCACAGAGTTACATCTGTATTTCGTGGAGCTCTTTGCTAGCCTTATTTCTGTGGAATCTGAGAACAGATATTTCGCATCCCTTTGAAGACTATAGGGCCAAAGGAAATATCCTCCGATAACAAAGAGAAAGAAGCTTTCTGAGAAACTTCTTTGTGTTCTGTGAAATCATCTCACAGAGTTACAGCTTTCCCCTCAAGGAGCCTTTCGCTAAGACAGTTCATGTGGAATTGTAAAAGTGATATTTGGAAGCCCATAGAGGGCTAAGGTGAAAAAGGAAATATCCTCAGATGAAATCTGGAAAGAAGCTTTCTGAGAAACTGCTTAGTGTTCTGTTAATTCATCTCACAGAGTTACATCTGTATTTCGTAGATCTCTTTGCTGGCCTTATTTCTATGGAATCTGAGAACAGATATTTCGGATCCCTTTGAAGACTACAGGGCCAAAGGAAATATCCTCCGATAACAAAGAGAAAGAAGCTTTCTGAGAAACTTCATTGTGTTCTGTGAAATCATCTCACAGAGTTACAGCTTTCCCCTCAAGGAGCGTTTCGCTAAGACAGTTCTTGTGGAATTGGCAACGTGATATTTGGAAGCCCATAGAGGGCTAAGGTGAAAAAGGAAATATCCTCAGATGAAATCTGGAAAGAAGCTTTCTGAGAAACTGCTTAATGTTCTGTTAATTCCTCTCACAGAGTTACATCTGTATTTCGTGGAGCTCTTTGCTAGCCTTATTTCTGTCGAATCTGAGAACAGATATTTCGGATCCCTTTGAAGACTATAGGGCCAAGGAAATATCCTCCGATAACAAAGAGAAAGAAGCTTTCTGAGAAACTTCGTTGTGTTCTGTGAAATCATCTCACAGAGTTACACCTTTCCCCTCAAGGAGCCTTACGCTAAGACAGTTCTTGTGGAATTGGCGAAGTGATATTTGGAAGCCCTTAGAGGGCTATGGTGAAAAAGGAAATATCCTCAGATGAAATCTGGAAAGAAGCTTTCTGAGAAACTGCTTAGTGTTCTGTTAATTCATCTCACAGAGTTACATCTGTATTTCGTGGATCTCTTTGCTAGCCTTTTTTCTGTGGAATCTGAGAACAGATATTTCGGATCCCTTTGAAGACTATGGGGCCAAAGGAAATATCCTCCGATAACAAAGAGAAAGAAGCTTTCTGAGAAACTTCGTTGTGTTCTGTGAAATCATCTCACAGAGTTACAGCTTTCCCCTCAAGGAGCCTTTCGCTAAGACAGTTCTTGTGGAATTGGCAAAGTGATATTTGGAAGCCCATAGAGGGCTACGGTGAAAAAGGAAATATCCTCAGATGAAATCTGGAAAGAAGCTTTCTGAGAAACTGCTTAGTGTTCTGTTAATTCATCTCACAGAGTTACATCAGTATTTCGTGGATCTCTTTGCTAGCCTTATTTCTGTGGAATCTGAGAACAGATATTTCGGATCCCTTTGAAGACTATAGGGCCAAAGGAAATATCCTCCAATAACAAAGAGAAAGAAGCTTTCTGAGAAACTTCGTTGTGTTCTGTGAAATCATCTCACAGAGTTACATCTTTCCCCTCAAGTAGACTTTGGCTAAGACAGTTCTTGTGGAATTGGCAAAGTGATATTTGGAAGCACATAGAGGGCTACAGTGAAAAAGGAAATATCCTCAGATGAAATCTGGAAAGAAGCTTTCTGAGAAACTGCTTAGTGTTCTGTTAATTCATCTCACAGAGTTACATCTGTATTTCGTGGATCTCCTTGCTAGCCTTATTTCTGTGGAATCTGAGAACAGATATTTCGGATCCCTTTGAAGACTATAGGGCCAAAGGAAATATCCTCCGATAACAAAGAGAAAGAAGGTTTCTGAGAAACTTCTTGGTGTTCTGTGAAATCATCTCACAGAGTTACAGCTTTCCCCTCAAGAAGCCTTTCGCTAAGACAGTTCTTGTGGAATTGGCAAAGTGATATTTGGAAGCCCATAGAGGGCTATGCTGAAAAAGGAAATATCCTCAGATGAAATCTGGAAAGAAAGTTTCTGAGAAACTGCTTCATGTTCTGTTAATTCCTCTCACAGAGTTACATCTGTATTTCGTGGATCTCTTTGCTAGCCTTATTTCTGTGGAATCTGAGAACAGATATTTCGGATCCCTTTGAAGACTATAGGGCCAAAGGAAATGTCCTCCGATGAAAGAAGCTTTCTGAGAAACTTCGTTGTGTTCTGTGAAATCATCTCACAGAGTTACAGCTTTCCACTCACGGAGCCTTTCGCTAAGACAGTTCTTGTGGAATTGGCAAAGTGATATTTGGAAGCCCATAGAGGGCTATGGTGAAAAAGGAAATATCCTCAGATGAAATCTGGAAAGAAGCTTTCTGAGAAACTGATTAGTGTTCTGTTAATTCATCTCACAGAGTTACATCTGTATTTCGTGGATCTCTTTGCAAGCCTTATTTCTGTGGAATCTGAGAACAGATATTTCGGATCCCTTTGAAGACTATAGGGCCAAAGGAAATATCCTCCGATAACAAAGAGAAAGAAGCTTTCTGAGAAACTTCGTTGTGTTCTGTGAAATCATCTCACAGAGTTACAGCTTTCCCCTAAAGGAGCCTTTCGCTAAGACAGTTCTTCTGGAATTGGCAAAGTGATATTTGGAAGCCCATAGAGGGCTATGGTGAAAAAGAAATATCCTCAGATGAAATCTGGAAAGAAGCTTTCTGAGATAGTGCTTAGTGTTCCCTTAATTCATCTCACAGAGGTACATCTGTATTTCGTGGATCTCTTTGCTAGCCTTATTACTGTGGAATCTGAGAACAGATATTTCGGATCCCTTTGAAGACTATAGGGCCAAAGGAAATATCCTCCGATAACAAAGAGAAAGAAGCTTTCTGAGAAACTTCGTTGTGTTCTGCGAAATCATCTCACAGAGTTACAGCTTTCCCCTCACGGAGCCTTTCGCTAAGACAGTTCTTGTGGAATTGGCAAAGTGATATATGGAAGCCCATAGAGGGCTACGGTGAAAAAGGAAATATCCTCAGATGAAATCTGGAAAGAAGCTTTCTGAGAAACTGCTTAGTGTTCTGTTAATTCATCTCACAGAGTTACATCTGTATTTCGTGGATCTCCCTGCTAGCCTTATTTCTGTGGAATCTGAGAACAGATATTTCGGATCCCTTTGAAGACTATAGGGCCAAAGGAAATATCCTCCGATAACAAAGAGAAAGAAGCTTTCTGAGAAACTTCGTTGTGTTCTGTGTAATCATCTCACAGAGTTACAGCTTTAACCTCAAGGAGCCTTTCGCTAAGACAGTTCTTGTGGAATTGTCAAAGTGATATTTGGAAGCTCATAGAGGTCTATGGTGAAAAAGGAAATATCCTCAGATGAAATCTGGAAAGAAGCTTTCTGAGAAACTGCTTAGTGTTCTGTTAATTCATCTCACAGAGTTACATCTGTATTTCGTGGAGCTCTTTGCTAGCCTTATTTCTGTGGAATCTGAGAAGAGATATTTCGCATCCCTTTGAAGACTATAGGGCCAAAGGAAATATCCTCCGATAACAAAGAGAAAGAAGCTTTCTGAGAAACTTCTTTGTGTTCTGTGAAATCATCTCACAGAGTTACAGCTTTCCCCTCAAGGAGCCTTTCGCTAAGACAGTTCATGTGGAATTGTAAAAGTGATATTTGGAAGCCCATAGAGGGCTAAGGTGAAAAAGGGAATATCCTCAGATGAAATCTGGAAAGAAGCTTTCTGAGAAACTGCTTAGTGTTCTGTTAATTCATCTCACAGAGTTACATCTGTATTTCGTGGATCTCTTTGCTAGCCTTATTTCTGTTGAAACTGGGAACAGATATTTCGGATCCCTTTGAAGACTATAGGGCCAAAAAAAATATCCTCCGATAACAAAGAGAAAGAAGATTTCTGAGAAACTTCGTTGTGTTCTGTGAAATCATCTCACAGAGTTACAGCTTTCCCCTTAAGGAGCCTTTCGCTAAGACTGTTCTTGTGGAATTGATAAAGTGATATTTGGAAGCCCATAGAGGGCTTTGGTGAAAAAGGAAATATCCTCAGATGAAATCTGCAAAGAAGCTTTCTGAGAAACTGCTTAGTGTTCTGTTAATTCATCTCAGAGAGTTACATCTGTATTTCATGGATGTCTTTGCTAGCCTTATTTCTGTGGAATCTGAGAACAGATATTTCGGATCCCCTTGAAGACTATAGGGCCAAAGGAAATATCCTCCGATAACAAAGAGAAAGAAGCTTTCTGAGAAACTTCGTTGTGTTCTGTGAAGTCATCTCACAGAGTTACAGCTTTCCCCTCAAAGAGCCTTTCGCTAAGACAGTTTTTGTGGAATTGGCAAAGTGATATTTGGAAGCCCATAGAGGGCTACGGTGAAAAAGGAAATATCCTCAGATGAAATCTGGAAAGAAGCTTTCTGAGAAACTGCTTAGTGTTCAGTTAATTCATCTCACAGAGTTACATCTGTATTTCGTGGATCTCTTTGCTAGTCTTATTTCTGTGGAATCTGAGAACAGATATTTCGGATCCCTTTGAAGACTATAGGGCCAAAGGAAATATCCTCCGATAACAAAGAGAAAGAAGCTTTCTGAGAAACTTCGTTGTGTTCTGTGAAATCATCTCACAGAGTTACACCTTTCCCCTCAAGGAGCCTTTCGCTAAGACAGTTCTTGTGGAATTGGCGAAGTGATATTTGGAAGCCCTTAGAGGGCTATGGTGAAAAAGGAAATATCCTCAGATGAAATCTGGAAAGAAGCTTTCTGAGAAACTGCTTAGTGTTCTGTTAATTCATCTCACAGAGTTACATCTGTATTTCGTGGATCTCTTTGCTAGCCTTATTTCTGTGGAATCTGAGAACAGATATTTCGGATCCCTTTGAAGACTATAGGGCCAAAGGAAATATCCTCCGATGAAAGAAGCTTTCTGAGAAACTTCGTTGTGTTCTGTGAAATCATCTCACAGAGTTACAGCTTTCCACTCACGGAGCCTTTCGCTAAGACAGTTCTTGTGGAATTGGCAAAGTGATATTTGGAAGCCCATAGAGGGCTATGGTGAAAAAGGAAATATCCTCAGATGAAATCTGGAAAGAAGCTTTCTGAGAAAGTGCTTAGTGTTCCCTTAATTCATCTCACAGAGGTACATCTGTATTTCGTGGATCTCTTTGCTAGCCTTATTACTGTGGAATCTGAGAACAGATATTTCGGATCCCTTTGAAGACTATAGGGCCAAAGGAAATATCCTCCGATAACAAAGAGAAAGAAGCTTTCTGAGAAACTTCGTTGTGTTCTGCGAAATCATCTCACAGAGTTACAGCTTTCCCCTCACGGAGCCTTTCGCTAAGACAGTTCTTGTGGAATTGGCAAAGTGATATATGGAAGCCCATAGAGGGCTACGGTGAAAAAGGAAATATCCTCAGATGAAATCTGGAAAGAAGCTTTCTGAGAAACTGCTTAGTGTTCTGTTAATTCATCTCACAGAGTTATATCTGTATTTCGTGGATCTCCCTGCTAGCCTTATTTCTGTGGAATCTGAGAACAGATATTTCGGATCCCTTTGAAGACTATAGGGCCAAAGGAAATATCCTCCGATAACAAAGAGAAAGAAGCTTTCTGAGAAACTTCGTTGTGTTCTGTGTAATCATCTCACAGAGTTACAGCTTTAACCTCAAGGAGCCTTTCGCTAAGACAGTTCTTGTGGAATTGGCAAAGTGATATTTGGAAGCCCATAGAGGGCTATGGTGAAAAAAGAAATATCCTCAGATAAAATCTGGAAAGAAGCTTTCTGAGAAACTGCTTAGTGTTCTGTTAATTCATCTCACACAGTTACATCTGTATTTCGTGGATGTCTTTGCTAGCCTTATTTCTGTGGAATCTGAGAACAGATATTTCGGATCCCTTTGAAGACCATAGGGCCAAAGGAAATATCCTCCGATAACAAAGAGAAAGAAGCTTTCTGAGAAACTTCGTTGTGTTCTGTGAAATCATCTCACAGAGTTACAGCTTTCCTCTCAAGTAGCCTTTCGCTTAGACAGTTCTTGTGGAATTGGCAAAGTGATATTTGGAAGCCCATAGAGGGCTATGGTGAAAATGGAAAAATCCTCAGATGAAATCTTGAAAGAAGCTTTCTGAGAAACTGCTTAGTGTTCTGTTAATTCATCTCACAGAGTTACATCTGTATTTCGTGGATCTCTTTGCTAGCCTTATTTCTGTTGAAACTGGGAACAGATATTTCGGATCCCTTTGAAGACTATAGGGCCAAAAAAAATATCCTCCGATAACAAAGAGAAAGAAGATTTCTGAGAAACTTCGTTGTGTTCTGTGAAATCATCTCACAGAGTTACAGCTTTCCCCTTAAGGAGCCTTTCGCTAAGACAGTTCTTGTGGAATTGATAAAGTGATATTTGGAAGCCCATTGAGGGCTTTGATGAAAAAGGAAATATCCTCAGATGAAATCTGGAAAGAAGCTTTCTGAGAAACTGCTTAGTGTTCTGTTAATTCATCTCAGAGAGTTACATCTGTATTTCATGGATGTCTTTGCTAGCCTTATTTCTGTGGAATCTGAGAACAGATATTTCGGATCCCCTAGAAGACTATAGGGCCAAAGGAAATATCCTCCGATAACAAAGAGAAAGAAGCTTTCTGAGAAACTTCGTTGTGTTCTGTGAAGTCATCTCACAGAGTTACAGCTTTCCCCTCAAAGAGCCTTTCGCTAAGACAGTTTTTGTGGAATTGGCAAAGTGATATTTGGAAGCCCATAGTGGGCTACGGTGAAAAAGGAAATATCCTCAGATGAAATCTGGAAAGAAGCTTTCTGAGAAACTACTTAGTGTTCAGTTAATTCATCTCACAGAGTTACATCTGTATTTCGTGGATCTCTTTGCTAGTCTTATTTCTGTGGAATCTGAGAACAGATATTTCGGATCCCTTTGAAGACTATAGGGCCAAAGGAAATATCCTCCGATAACAAAGAGAAAGAAGCTTTCTGAGAAACTTCGTTGTGTTCTGTGAAATCATCTCACAGAGTTACACCTTTCCCCTCAAGGAGCCTTTCGCTAAGACAGTTCTTGTGGAATTGGCGAAGTGATATTTGGAAGCCCTTAGAGGGCTATGGTGAAAAAGGAAATATCCTCAGATGAAATCTGGAAAGAAGCTTTCTGAGAAACTGCTTAGTGTTCTGTTAATTCATCTCACAGAGTTACATCTGTATTTCGTGGATCTCTTTGCTAGCCTTATTTCTGTGGAATCTGAGAACAGATATTTCGGATCCCTTTGAAGACTCTAGGGCCAAAGGAAATATCCTCCGATGAAAGAAGCTTTCTGAGAAACTTCGTTGTGTTCTGTGAAATCATCTCACAGAGTTACAGCTTTCCACTCACGGAGCCTTTCGCTAAGACAGTTCTTGTGGAATTGGCAAAGTGATATTTGGAAGCCCATAGAGGGCTATGGTGAAAAAGGAAATATCCTCAGATGAAATCTGGAAAGAAGCTTTCTGAGAAACTGATTAGTGTTCTGTTAATTCATCTCACAGAGTTACATCTGTATTTCGTGGATGTCTTTGCTAGTCTTATTTCTGTGGAATCTGAGAACAGATATTTCGGATCCCTTTGAAGACTATAGGGCCAAAGGAAATATCCTCCGATAACAAAGAGAAAGAAGCTTTCTGAGAAACTTCGTTGTGTTCTGTGAAATCATCTCACAGAGTTACAGCTTTCCCCTCAAGGAGCCTTTCGCTAAGACAGTTCTTGTGGAATTGGCAAAGTGATATTTGGAAGCCCATAGAGGGCTATGGTGAAAAAGGAAATATCCTCAGATGCAATCTGGAAAGAAGCTTTCTGAGAAACTGCTTAGTGTTCTGTTAATTCATCTCACAGAGTTACATCTGTATTTCGTGGATCTCTTTGCTAGCCTTATTTCTGTTGAATCTGGGAACAGATATTTCAGATCCCTTTGAAGACTATAGGGCCAAAAAAAATATCCTCCGATAACAAAGAGAAAGAAGATTTCTGAGAAACTTCGTTGTGTTCTGTGAAATCATCTCACAGAGTTACAGCTTTCCCCTCAAGGAGCCTTTCGCTAAGACAGTTCTTGTGGAATTGATAAAGTGATATTTGGAAGCCCATAGAGGGCTTTGGTGAAAAAGGAAATATCCTCAGATGAAATCTGCAAAGAAGCTTTCTGAGAAACTGCTTAGTGTTCTGTTAATTCATCTCAGAGAGTTACATCTGTATTTCATGGATGTCTTTGCTAGCCTTATTTCTGTGGAATCTGAGAACAGATATTTCGGATCCCCTTGAAGACTATAGGGCCAAAGGAAATATCCTCCGATAACAAAGAGAAAGAAGCTTTCTGAGAAACTTCGTTGTGTTCTGTGAAGTCATCTCACAGAGTTACAGCTTTCCCCTCAAAGAGCCTTTCGCTAAGACAGTTCTTGTGGAATTGGCGAAGTGATATTTGGAAGCCCTTAGAGGGCTTTGGTAAAAAAGGAAATATCCTCAGATGAAATCTGGAAAGAAGCTTTCTGAGAAACTGCTTAGTGTTCTGTTAATTCATCTCACAGAGTTACATCTGTATTTCGTGGATCTCCTTGCTAGCCTTATTTCTGTGGAATCTGAGAACAGGTATTTCGGATCCCTTTGAAGACTATAGGGCCAAAGGAAATATCCTCCGATAACAAAGAGAAAGAAGCTTTCTGAGAAACTTCTTGGTGTTCTGTGAAATCATCTCACAGAGTTACAGCTTTCCCCTCAAGAAGCCTTTCGCTAAGACAGTTCTTGTGGAATTGGCAAAGTGTTATTTGGAAGCCCGTAGAGGGCTATGCTGAAAAAGGAAATATCCTCAGATGAAATCTGGAAAGAAACTTTCTGAGAAACTGCTTCATGTTCTGTTAATTCCTCTCACAGAGTTACATCTGTATTTCGTGGATCTCTTTGCTAGCCTTATTTCTGTGGAATCTGAGAACAGATATTTCGGATCCCTTTGAAGACTATAGGGCCAAAGGAAATATCCTCCGATGAAAGAAGCTTTCTGAGAAACTTCGTTGTGTTCTGTGAAATCATCTCACAGAGTTACAGCTTTCCACTCACGGAGCCTTTCGCTAAGACAGTTCTTGTGGAATTGGCAAAGTGATATTTGGAAGCCCATAGAGGGCTATGGTGAAAAAGGAAATATCCTCAGATGAAATCTGCAAAGAAGCTTTCTGAGAAACTGATTAGTGTTCTGTTAATTCATCTCACAGAGTTACATCTGTATTTCGTGGATGTCTTTGCTAGCCTTATTTCTGTGGAATCTGAGAACAGATATTTCGGATCCCTTTGAAGACTATAGGGCCAAAGGAAATATCCTCCGATAACAAAGAGAAAGAAGCTTTCTGAGAAACTTCTTTGTGTTCTGTGAAATCATCTCACAGAGTTACAGCTTTCCCCTCAAGGAGCCTTTCGCTAAGACAGTTCATGTGGAATTGTCAAAGTGATATTTGGAATCCCATAGAGGGCTATGGTGAAAAAGGAAATATCCTCAGATGAAATCTGGAAAGAAGCTTTCTGAGAAACTGCTTAGTGTTCTGTTAATTCATCTCACAGAGTTACATCTGTATTTCGGGGATCTCTTTGCTAGCCTTATTTCTGTGGAATCTGTTAACAGAAATTTCGGATCCCTTTGAAGACTATAGGGCCAAAGGAAATATCCTCCGATAACAAAGAGAAAGAAGCTTTCTGAGAAACTTCGTTGTGTTCTGTGAAATCATCTCACAGAGTTACAGCTTTCCCCACAAGGAGCCTTTCGCTAAGACAGTTCTTGTGGAAATGGTAAAGTGATATTTAGAAGACCCTAGAGGGCTATGGTGAAAAAGGAAATATCCTCAGATGAAATCTGGAAAGAAGCTTTCTGAGAAACTGCTTAGTGTTCTGTTAATTCATCTCACAGAGTTACATCTGTATTTCGTGGATCTCTTTGCTAGCCTTATTTCTGTGTAATCTGAGAACAGATATTTCGGATTCCTTTGAAGACTATAGGGCCAAAGGAAATATCCTCCGATAACAAAGAGAAAGAAGCTTTCTGAGAAACTTCGTTGTGTTCTGTGAAATCATCTCACGGAGTTACAGCTATCCCCTCAAGGAGCCTTTCGCTTACACAGTTCTTGTGGAATTGGCAAAGTGATATTTGGAAGCCCATAGAGGGCTATGGTGAAAAAGGAAATATCCTCAGATGAAATCTGGAAAGAAGCATTCTGAGAAACTGCTTAGTGTTGTGTTAATTCATCTCACAGAGTTACATCTGTATTTCATGGATGTCTTTGCTATCCTTATGTCTGTGGAATCTGAAAACAGATATTTCAGATTCCTTTGAGGACTATAGGGCCAAAGGATATATCCTCCGATAACAAAGAGAAAGAAGCTTTCTGAGAAACTTCGTTGTGTTCTGTGAAATCATCTCACAGAGTTACAGCTTTCCCCTCAAGGAGCCTTTCGCTAAGACAGTTCTTGTGGAATTGTCAAAGTGATATTTGGAAGCCCATAGAGGGCTATGGTGAAAAAGGAAATATCCTCAAATGAAATCTGGAAAGAAACTTTCTGAGAAACTGCTTAATGTTCTGTTAATTCCTCTCACAGAGTTACATCTGTATTTCGTGGATCTCTTTGCTAGCCTTATTTCTGTGGAATCTGAGAACAGATATTTCGGATCCGTTTGAAGACTATAGGGCCAAAGGAAATATCCTCCGATAACAAAGGGAAAGAAGCTTTCTGAGAAACTTCTTGGTGTTCTGTGAAATCATCTCACAGAGTTACAGCTTTCCCCTCAAGAAGCCTTTCGCTAAGACAGTTCTTGTGGAATTGGCAAAGTGATATTTGGAAGCCCATAGAGGACTATGGTGAAAAAGGAAATATCCTCAGATGAAATCTGGAAAGAAGCTTTCTGAGAAACTGCTTAGTGTTCTGTTAATTCATCTCACATAGTTACATGTGTATTTCGTGGATCTCCCTGCTAGCCTTATTTCTGTGGAATCTGAGAACAGATATTTCGGATCCCTTTGAAGACTATAGGGCCAAAGGAAATATCCTCCGATAACAAAGAGAAAGAAGCTTTCTGAGAAACTTCGTTGTGTTCTGTGTAATCATCTCACAGAGTTACAGCTTTACCCTCAAGGAGCCTTTCGCTAAGACAGTTCTTGTGGAATTGTCAAAGTGATATTTGGAAGCTCATAGAGGTCTATGGTGAAAAAGGAAATATCCTCAGATGAAGTCTGGAAAGAATATTTCTGAGAAACTGCTTAGTGTTCTGTTAATTCATCTCACAGAGTTACATCTGTATTTCGTGGAGCTCTTTGCTAGCCTTATTTCTGTGGAATCTGAGAACAGATATTTCGGATCCCTTTGAAGACTATAGGGCCAAAGGAAATATCCTCCGATAACAAAGAGAAAAAAGCTTTCTGAGAAACTTCTTTGTGTTCTGTGAAATCATCTCAGAGTTACAGCTTTCCCCTCAAGGAGCCTTTCGCTAAGACAGTTCATGTGGAATTGTCAAAGTGATATTTGGAAGCCCATAGAGGGCTATGGTGAAAAAGGAAATATCCTCAGATGAAATCTGGAAAGAAGCTTTCTGAGAAACTGCTTAGTGTTCTGTTAATTCATCTCACAGAGTTACATGTGTATTCCATGGATGTCTTTGCTAGCCTTATTTCTGTGGAATCTGAGAACGGATATTTCGGATCCCTTTGAAGACTATAGGGCCAAAGGAAATATCCTCCGATAACAAAGAGAAAGAAGCTTTCTGAGAAACTTCCTTGTGTTCTGTGAAATCATCTCACAGAGTTACAGCTTTCCCATCAAGGAGCCTTTGGCTAATACAGTTCTTGTGGAATTGGCAAAGTGATATTTGGAAGCCCATAGAGGGCTATGGCGAAAAAGGAAATATCCTCAGATGAAATCTGGAAAGAAGCTTTCTGGGAAACTGCTTAGTGTTCTGTTAATTCATCTCACAGAGTTACATCTGTATTTCGTGGATCTCTTTGCTAGCCTTATTTCTGTGGAATCTGAGAACAGATATTTCGGATCCCTTTGAAGACTATAGGGCCAAAGGAAATATCCTCCGATAACAAAGAGAAAGAAGCTTTCTGAGAAACTTCGTTGTGTTCTGTGAAATCATCTCACAGAGTTACAGCTTTCCCCTCAAGGAGCCTTTCGCTAAGACAGTTCTTGTGGAATTGGCAAAGTGATATTTGGAAGCCCATAGAGGGCTACAGTGAAAAAGGAAATATCCTCAGATGAAATCTGGAAAGAAGCTTTCTGAGAAACTGCTTAGTGTTCTGTTAATTCACCTCACAGAGTTACATCTGTATTTCGTGGATCTCCTTGCTAGCCTTATTTCTGTGGAATCTGAGAACAGATATTTCGGATCCCTTTGAAGACTATAGGGCCAAAGGAAATATCCTCCGATAACAAAGAGAAAGAAGCTTTCTGAGAAACTTCTTGGTGTTCTGTGAAATCATCTCACAGAGTACAGCTTTCCCCTCAAGAAGCCTTTCGCTAAGACAGTTCTTGTGGAATTGGCAAAGTGATATTTGGAAGCCCATAGAGGGCTATGCTGAAAAAGGAAATATCCTCAGATGAAATCTGGAAAGAAACTTTCTGAGAAACTGCTTCATGTTCTGTTAATTCCTCTCACAGAGTTATATCTGTATTTCGTGGATCACTTTGCTAGCCTTATTTCTGTGGAATCTGAGAACAGATATTTCGGATCCCTTTGAAGACTATAGGGCCAAAGGAAATATCCTCCGATGAAGGAAGCTTTCTGAGAAACTTCGTTGTGTTCTGTGAAATCATCTCACAGAGTTACAGCTTTCCCCTCACGGAGCCTTTCGCTAAGACAGTTCTTGTGGAATTGGCAAGGTGATATTTGGAAGCCCACAGAGGGCTACGGTGAAAAAGGAAATATCCTCAGATGAAATCTGGAAAGAAGCTTTCTGAGAAACTGCTTAGTGTTCTGTTAATTCATCTCACAGAGTTACATCTGTATTTCGTGGATCTTCCTGCTAGCCTTATTTCTGTGGAATCTGAGAACAGATATTTCGGATCCCTTTGAAGAGTATAGGGCCAAAGGAAATATCCTCCGATAATAAAGAGAAAGAAGCTTTCTGAGAAACTTCGTTGTGTTCTGTGTAATCATCTCACAGAGTTACAGCTTTACCCTCAAGGAGCCTTTCGCTAAGACAGTTCTTGTGGAATTGTCAAAGTGATATTTGGAAGCTCATAGAGGTCTATGGTGAAAAAGGAAATATCCTCAGATGAAATCTGGAAAGAAGCTTTCTGAGAAACTGCTTAGTGTTCTGTTAATTCATCTCACAGAGTTCCATCTGTATTTCGTCGAGCTCTTTGCTAGCCTTATTTCTGTGGAATCTGAGAACAGATATTTCGGATCCCTTTGAAGACTATAGGGCCAAAGGAAATATGCTCTGATAACAAAGAGAAAGAAGCTTTCTGAGAATCTTCTTTGTGTTCTGTGAAATCATCTCACAGAGTTACAGCTTTCCCCTCAAGGAGCCTTTCGCTAAGACAGTTCTTGTGGAATTGGCGAAGTGATATTTTGAAGCCCATAGAGGGCTAAGGTGAAAAAGGAAATATCCTCAGATGAAATCTGGAAAGAAGCTTTCTGAGAAACTGCTTAGTGTTCAGTTAATACATCTCACAGAGTTACATCTGTGTTTCGTGGATCTCTTTGCTAGCCTTTTTTCTGTGGAATCTGTTAACAGAAATTTCTGATTCCTTTGAAGACTATAGGGCCAAAGGAAATATCCTCCGATAAAAAAGAGAAAGAAACTTTCTGAGAAACTTCGTTGTGTTCTGTGAAATCATCTCACAGAGTTACAGCTTTCCCCTCAAGGAGCCTTTGGCTAAGACAGTTCTTGTGGAATTGGCAAAGTGATATTTGGAAGCCCATAGAGGGCTACGGTGAAAAAGGAAATATCCTCAGATGAAATCTGGAAAGAAGCTTTCTGAAAAACTGCTTAGTGTTCTGTTAATTCATCTCACAGAGATACATCTGTATTTCGTGGATCTCTTTGCTAGCCTTATTTCTGTGGAATCTGAGAACAGATATTTCGGATCCCTTTGAAGACTATAGGGCCAAAGGAAATATCCTCCGATAACAAAGAGAAAGAAGCTTTCTGAGAAACTTCGTTGTGTTCTGTGAAATCATCTCACAGAGTTACAGCTTTCCCCACACGGAGCCTTTCGCTAAGACAGTTCTTGTGGAATTGGCAAAGTGATATTTGGAAGCCCATAGAGGGCTATGGTGAAAAAGGAAATATCCTCAGATGAAATCTGGAAAGAAGATTTCTGAGAAACTGCTTAGTGTTCTGTTAATTCATCTCACAGAGTTACATCTGTATTTCGTCGAGCTCTTTGCTAGCCTTATTTCTGTGGAATCTGAGAACAGATATTTCGGATCCCTTTGAAGACTATAGGGCCAAAGGAAATATCCTCCGATAACAAAGAGAAAGAAGCTTTCTGAGAATCTTCTTTGTGTTCTGTTAAATCATCTCACAGAGTTACAGCTTTCCCCTCAAGGTGCCTTTCGCTAAGACAGTTCATGTGGAATTGTCAAAGTGATATTTGGAATCCCATAGAGGGCTATGGTGAAAAAGGAAATATCCTCAGATGAAATCTGGAAAGAAGCTTTCTGAGAAACTGCTTAGTGTTCTGTTAATTCATCTCACAGAGATACATGTGTATTCCATGGATGTCTTTGCTAGCCTTATTTCTGTGGAATCTGAGAACGGATATTTCGGATCCCTTTGAAGACTATAGGGCCAAAGGAAATATCCTCCGATAACAAAGAGAAAGAAGCTTTCTGAGAAACTTCGTTGTGTTCTTTGAAATCATCTCACAGAGTTACAGCTTTCCCCTCAAGGAGCCTTGGCTAATACAGTTCTTGTGGAATTGGCAAAGTGATATTTGGAAGCCCATAGAGGGCTATGGTGAAAAAGGAAATATCCTCAGATGAAATCTGGAATGAAGCTTTCTGAGAAACTGCTTAGTGTTGTGTTAATTCATCTCACAGAGTTACATCTGTATTTCATGGATGTCTTTGCTTGCCTTATTTCTGTGCAATCTGAAAACAGATATTTCGGATCCCTTTGAAGACTATAGGGCCAAAGGAAATATCCTCCGATAACAAAGAGAAAGAAGCTTTCTGAGAAACTTCGTTGTGTTCTGTGAAATCATCTCACAGTGTTACAGCTTTCCCCTCAAGGAGCCTTTCGCTAAGACAGTTCTTGTGGAATTTGTAAAGTGATATTAGGAAGCCCATAGAGGGCTATGGTGAAAAAGGAAATATCCTCAGATGAAATCTGGAAAGAAGCTTTCTGAGAAACTGCTTAGTGTTCTGTTAATTCATCTCACAGAGTTACATCTGTATTTCGTGGATGTCTTTGCTAGCCTTATTTCTGTGGAATCTGAGAACAGATATTTCGGATCCCTTTGAAGACTATAGGGCCAAAGGAAATATCCTCCGATAACAAAGAGAAAGAAGCTTTCTGAGAAACTTCGTTGTGTTCTGTGAAATCATCTCACAGAGTTGCAGCTTTCCCATCAAGGAGCCTTTCGCTAGGACAGTTCTTGTGGATTTGGCAAAGTGATATTTGGAAGCCCATAGAGCGCTATGGTGAAAAAGGAAATATCCTCAGATGAAATCTGGAAAGAAGCTTTCTGAGAAACTGCTTAATGTTTTGTTAATTCCTCTCACAGAGTTACATCTGTATTTCGTGGAGCTCTTTGCTATCCTTATTTCTGTGGAATCTGAAACAGATATTTCGGATCCCTTTGAAGACTATAGGGCCAAGGAAATATCCTCCGATAACAAAGAGAAAGAACCTTTCTGAGAAACTTCGTTGTGTTCTGTGAAATCATCTAACAGAGTTACAGCTTTCCCATCAAGGAGACTTTCGCTAAGACAGTTCTTGTGGAATTGGCAAAGTGATATTTGGAAGCCCATAGAGGGCTATGGTGAAAAAGGAAATATCCTCAGATAAAATCTGGAAAGAAGCTTTCTGAGAAACTGCTTAGTGTTCTGTTAATTCATCTCACAGAGTTACATCTGTATTTCGTGGATGTCTTTGCTAGCCTTATTTCTGTGGAATCTGAGAACAGATATTTCGGATCCCTTTGAAGACAATAGGGCCAAAGGAAATATCCTCCGATAACAAAGAGAAAGAAGCTTTCTGAGAAACTTCGTTGTGTTCTGTGAAATCATCTCAAAGAGTTGCAGCTTTCTTCTCAAGGAGCCTTTCGCTAAGACAGTTCTTGTGGAATTGGCAAAGTGGTATTTGGAAGCCCATAGAGGGCTACGGTGAAAAAGGAAAGATCCTCAGATGAAATCTGGAAAGAAGCTTTCTGAGAAACTGCTTAGTGTTCTGTTAATTCATCTCACAGAGTTACATCTGTATTTCGTGGATCTCTTTGCTAGCCTTATTTCTGCTGAATCTGAGAACAGATATTTCGGATCCCTTTGAAGACTATAGGGCCAAAGGAAATATCCTCCGATAACAAAGAGAAAGAAGATTTCTGAGAAACTTCGTTGTGTTCTGTGAAATCATCTCACAGAGATACAGCTTTCCCCTCAAGGAGCCTTTCGCTAAGACAGTTCTTGTGGAATTCATAAAGTGATATTTGGAAGCCCATAGAGGGCTTTGGTGAAAAAGGAAATATCCTCAGATGAAATCTGGAAAGAAGCTTTCTGAGAAACTGCTTAGTGTTGTGTTAATTCATCTCACAGAGTTACATCTGTATTTCATGGATGTCTTTGCTAGCCTTATTTCTGTAGAATCTGAGAACAGATATTTCGGATCCCCTTGAAGACTATAGGGCCAATGGAAATATCCTCCGATAACAAAGAGAAAGAAGCTTTCTGAGAAACTTCGTTGTGTTCTGTGAAGTCATCTCACAGAGTTATAGCTTTCCCCTCAAAGAGCCTTTTACTAAGACAGTTTTTGTGGAATTGGCAAAGTGATATTTGGAAGCCCATAGAGGGCTATGGTGAAAAAGGAAATATCCTCAGATGAAATCTGGAAAGAAGCTTTCTGAGAAACTGCTTAGTATTCTGTTAATTCATCTCACAGAGTACATATGTATTTCATGGATGTCTTTGCTTGCCTTATTTCTGTGGAATCTGAGAACAGATATTTCGGATCCCTTTGAGGACTATAGGGCCAAAGGAAATATCCTCCGATAACAAAGAGAAAGAAGCTTTCTGAGAAACTTCGTTGTGTTCTGGGAAATCATCTCACAGAGTTACAGCTTTCCCCTCAAGGAGCCTTTCGCTAAGACAGTTCTTGTGGAATTGTCAAAGTGATATTTTGAAGCCCATAGAGGGCTAAGGTGAAAAAGGAAATATCCTCAGATGAAATCTGGAAAGAAACTTTCTGAGAAACTGCTTAGTGTTCAGTTAATACATCTCACAGAGTTACATCTGTGTTTCGTGGATCTCTTTGCTAGCCTTTTTTCTGTGGAATCTGTTAACAGAAATTTCGGATCCCTTTGAAGACTATAGGGCCAAAGGAAATATCCTCCGATAACAAAGAGAAAGAAACTTTCTGAGAAACTTCGTTGTGTTCTGTGAAATCATCTCACAGAGTTACAGCTTTCCCCTCAAGGAGCCTTTGGCTAAGACAGTTCTTGTGGAATTGGCAAAGTGATATTTGGAAGCCCATAGAGGGCTACGGTGAAAAAGGAAATATCCTCAGATGAAATCTGGAAAGAAGCTTTCTGAGAAACTGCTTAGTGTTTTGTTAATTCATCTCACAGAGATACATCTGTATTTCGTGGATCTCTTTGCTAGCCTTATTTCTGTGGAATCTGAGAACAGATATTTCGGATCCCTTTGAAGACTATAGGGCCAAAGGAAATTTCCTCCGATAACAAAGAGAAAGAAGGTTTCTGAGAAACTTCGTTGTGTTCTGTGAAATCATCTCACAGAGTTACATCTTTCCCCTCAAGGAGCCTTTGCCTAAGACAGTTCTTGTGGAATTGGCAAAGTGATATTTGGAAGCCCATAGAGGGCTATGGTGAAAAAGGAAATATCTTCAGATGCAATCTGGAAAGAAGCTTTCTGAGAAACTGCTTAGTGTTCTGTTAATTCATCTCACAGAGATACATCTGTATTTCGTGGATCTCTTTGCTAGCCTTATTTCTGTGGAATCTGAGAACAGATATTTCGGATCCCTTTGAAGACTATAGGGCCAAAGGAAATATCCTCCGAAAACAAAGAGAAAGAAGCTTTCTGAGAAACTTCTTGGTGTTCTGTGAAATCATCTCACAGAGTTACAGCTTTCCCCTCAAGAAGCCTTTCGCTAAGACAGTTCTTGTGGAATTGTCAAAGTGATATTTGGAAGCCCATAGAGGGCTATGCTGAAAAAGGAAATATCCTCAGATGAAATCTGGAAAGAAACTTTCTGAGAAACTGCTTCATGTTCTGTTAATTCCTCTCACAGAGTTACATCTGTATTTCGTGGATCTCTTTGCTAGCCTTATTTCTGTGGAATCTGAGAACAGATATTTCGGATCCCTTTGAAGACTATAGGGCCAAAGGAAATATCCTCGGATGAAAGAAGCTTTCTGAGAAACTTCGTTGTGTTCTGTGAAATCATCTCACAGAGTTACAGCTTTCCCCACACGGAGCCTTTCGCTAAGACAGTTCTTGTGGAATTGGCAAAGTGATATTTGGAAGCCCATAGAGGGCTATGGTGAAAAAGGAAATATCCTCAGATGAAATCTGGAAAGAAGCTTTCTGAGAAACTGCTTAGTGTTCTGTTAATTCATCTCACAGAGTTACTTCTGTATTTCGTGGATCTCTTTGCTAGCCTTGTTTCTGTGGAATATGAGAACAGATATTTCGGATCCCTTTGAAGACTATAGGGCCAAAAGAAATATCCTCCGGTAACAAAGAGAAAGAAGCTTTCTGAGAAAATTCTTTGTGTTCTGTGAAATCATCTCACAGAGTTACAGCTTTCCCCTCAAGGAGACTTTCGCTAAGGCAGTTCATGTGGAATTGGCAAAGTGATATTTGGAAGCCCATAGAGGGCTATGGTGAAAAAGGAAATATCCTCAGATGAAATCTGGAAAGAAGCTTTCTGAGAAACTGCTTAGTGTTCTGTTAATTCATCTCACAGAGTTACATCTGTATTTCGGGGATCTCTTTGCTAGCCTTATTTCTGTGGAATCTGTTAACAGAAATTTCGGATCCCTTTGAAGACTAGAGGGCCAAAGGAAATATCCTCCGATAACAAAGAGAAAGAAGCTTTCTGAGAAACTTCGTTGTGTTCTGTGAAATCATCTCACAGAGTTACAGCTTTCCCCTCAAGGAGCCTTTCGCTAAGACAGTTCTTGTGGAATTGTCAAAGTGATATTTGGAAGCCCGTAGAGGTCTATGGTGAAAAAGGAAATATCCTCAGATGAAATCTGGAAAGAAGCTTTCTGAAAAACTGCTTAGTGTTCTGTTAATTCATCTCACAGAGTTACATATGTATTCTATGGATGTCTTTGCTAGCCTTATTTCTGTGGAATATGAAAACAGATATTTCGGATCCCTTTGAAGACTATAGGGCTAAAGGAAATATCCTCCGATAACAAAGAGAAAGAAGCTTTCTGAGAAACTTCGTTGTGTTCTGTGAAATCATCTCACAGAGTTACAGCTTTCCCCTCAAGGAGCCTTTCCCTAAGACAGTTCTTGTGGAAATGGTAAAGTGATATTTAGAAGCCCCTAGAGGGCTATGGTGAAAAAGGAAATATCCTCAGATGAAATCTGGAAAGAAGCTTTCTGAGATACTGCTTAGTTTTCTGTTAATTCATCTCACAGAGTTACATCTGTATTTCGTGGATCTCTTTGCTAGCCTTATTTCTGTGGAATCTGAGAACAGATATTTCGGATCCCTTTGAAGACTATAGGGCCAAAGGAAATATCCTCCGATAACAAAGAGAAAGAAGCTTTCTGAGAAACTTCGTTGTGTTCTGTGAAATCATCTCACGGAGTTACAGCTACGCCCCCAAGGAGCCTTTCGCTTAGACAGTTCTTGTGGAATTGGCAAAGTGATATTTGGAAGCCCATAGAGGGCTATGGTGAAAAAGGAAATATCCTCAGATGAAATCTGGAAAGAAGCTTTCTGAGAAACTGCTTAGTGTTCTGTTAATTCATCTCACAGAGTTACATCTGTATTTCGTGGATGTCTTTGCTAGCCTTATTTCTGTGGAATCTGAGAACAGATATTTCGGATCCCTTTGAAGACTATAGGGCCAAAGGAAATATCCTCCGATAACAAAGAGAAAGAAGCTTTCTGAGAAACTTCGTTGTGTTCTGTGAAATCATCTCACAGAGTTGCAGCTTTCCTCTCAAGGAGCCTTTCGCTAAGACAGTTCTTGTGGAATTGGCAAAGTGGTATTTGGAAGCCCATAGAGGGCTACGGTGAAAAAGGAAAGATCCTCAGATGAAATCTGGAAAGAAGCTTTCTGAGAAACTGCTTAGTGTTCTGTTAATTCATCTCACAGAGTTACATCTGTATTTCGTGGATCTCTTTGCTAGCCTTATTTCTGCTGAATCTGAGAACAGATATTTCGGATCCCTTTGAAGACTATAGGGCCAAAGGAAATATCCTCCGATAACAAAGAGAAAGAAGATTTCTGAGAAACTTCGTTGTGTTCTGTGAAATCATCTCACAGAGATACAGCTTTCCCCTCAAGGAGCCTTTCGCTAAGACAGTTCTTGTGGAATTCATAAAGGGATATTTGGAAGCCCATAGAGGGCTTCGGTGAAAAAGCAAATATCCTCAGATGAAATCTGGAAAGAAGCTTTCTGAGAAACTGCTTAGTGTTCTGTTAATTCATCTCAGAGAGTTACATCTGCATTTCATGGATGTCTTTGCTAGCCTTATTTCTGTGGAATCTGAGAACAGATATTTCGGATCCCCTTGAAGACTATAGGGCCAATGGAAATATCCTCCGATAACAAAGAGAAAGAAGCTTTCTGAGAAACTTCGTTGTGTTCTGTGAAGTCATCTCACAGAGTTATAGCTTTCCCCTCAAAGAGCCTTTTGCTAAGACAGTTTTTGTGGAATTGGCAAAGTGATATTTGGAAGCCCATAGAGGGCTATGGTGAAAAAGGAAATATCCTCAGATGAAATCTGGAAAGAAGCTTTCTGAGAAACTGCTTAGTATTCTGTTAATTCATCTCACAGAGTACATATGTATTTCATGGATGTCTTTGCTTGCCTTATTTCTGTGGAATCTGAGAACAGATATTTCGGATCCCTTTGAGGACTATAGGGCCAAAGGAAATATCCTCCGATAACAAAGAGAAAGAAGGTTTCTGAGAAACTTCGTTGTGTTCTGGGAAATCATCTCACAGAGTTACAGCTTTCCCCTCAAGGAGCCTTTCGCTAAGACAGTTCTTGTGGAATTGTCAAAGTGATATTTTGAAGCCCATAGAGGGCTAAGGTGAAAAAGGAAATATCCTCAGATGAAATCTGGAAAGAAACTTTCTGAGAAACTGCTTAGTGTTCAGTTAATACATCTCACAGAGTTACATCTGTGTTTCGTGGATCTCTTTGCTAGCCTTTTTTCTGTGGAATCTGTTAACAGAAATTTCGGATCCCTTTGAAGACTATAGGGCCAAAGGAAATATCCTCCGATAACAAAGAGAAAGAAACTTTCTGAGAAACTTCGTTGTGTTCTGTGAAATCATCTCACAGAGTTACAGCTTTCCCCTCAAGGAGCCTTTGGCTAAGACAGTTCTTGTGGAATTGGCAAAGTGATATTTGGAAGCCCATAGAGGGCTACGGTGAAAAAGGAAATATCCTCAGATGAAATCTGGAAAGAAGCTTTCTGAGAAACTGCTTAGTGTTTTGTTAATTCATCTCACAGAGATACATCTGTATTTCGTGGATCTCTTTGCTAGCCTTATTTCTGTGGAATCTGAGAACAGATATTTCGGATCCCTTTGAAGACTATAGGGCCAAAGGAAATTTCCTCCGATAACAAAGAGAAAGAAGGTTTCTGAGAAACTTCGTTGTGTTCTGTGAAATCATCTCACAGAGTTACATCTTTCCCCTCAAGGAGCCTTTGCCTAAGACAGTTCTTGTGGAATTGGCAAAGTGATATTTGGAAGCCCATAGAGGGCTACGGTGAAAAAAGAAATATCCTCAGATGAAATCTGGAAAGAAGCTTTCTGAGAAACTGCTTAGTGTTCTGTTAATTCATCTCACAGAGTTACATCTGTATTTCGTGGATCTCCTTGCTAGCCTTATTTCTGTGGAATCTGAGAACAGATATTTCGGATCCCTTTGAAGACTATAGGGCCAAAGGAAATATCCTCCGAAAACAAAGAGAAAGAAGCTTTCTGAGAAACTTCTTGGTGTTCTGTGAAATCATCTCACAGAGTTACAACTTTCCCCTCAAGAAGCCTTTCGCTAAGACAGTTCTTGTGGAATTGTCAAAGTGATATTTGGAAGCCCATAGAGGGCTATGCTGAAAAAGGAAATATCCTCAGATGAAATCTGGAAAGAAACTTTCTGAGAAACTGCTTCATGTTCTGTTAATTCCTCTCACAGAGTTACATCTGTATTTCGTGGATCTCTTTGCTAGCCTTATTTCTGTGGAATCTGAGAACAGATATTTCGGATCCCTTTGAAGACTATAGGGCCAAAGGAAATATCCTCCGATGAAAGAAGCTTTCTGAGAAACTTCGTTGTGTTCTGTGAAATCATCTCACAGAGTTACAGCTTTCCCCACACGGAGCCTTTCGCTAAGACAGTTCTTGTGGAATTGGCAAAGTGATATTTGGAAGCCCATAGAGGGCTATGGTGAAAAAGGAAATATCCTCAGATGAAATCTGGAAAGAAGCTTTCTGAGAAACTGCTTAGTGTTCTGTTAATTCATCTCACAGAGTTACATCTGTATTTCGTGGATCTCTTTGCTAGCCTTATTTCTGTGGAATCTGAGAACAGATATTTCGGATCCCTTTGAAGACTATAGGGCCAAAAGAAATATCCTCCGGTAACAAAGAGAAAGAAGCTTTCTGAGAAAATTCTTTGTGTTCTGTGAAATCATCTCACAGAGTTACAGCTTTCCCCTCAAGGAGACTTTCGCTAAGGCAGTTCATGTGGAATTGGCAAAGTGATATTTGGAAGCCCATAGAGGGCTATGGTGAAAAAGGAAATATCCTCAGATGAAATCTGGAAAGAAGCTTTCTGAGAAACTGCTTAGTGTTCTGTTAATTCATCTCACAGAGTTACATCTGTATTTCGGGGATCTCTTTGCTAGCCTTATTTCTGTGGAATCTGTTAACAGAAATTTCGGATCCCTTTGAAGACTAGAGGGCCAAAGGAAATATCCTCCGATAACAAAGAGAAAGAAGCTTTCTGAGAAACTTCGTTGTGTTCTGTGAAATCATCTCACAGAGTTACAGCTTTCGCCTCAAGGAGCCTTTCGCTAAGACAGTTCTTGTGGAATTGTCAAAGTGATATTTGGAAGCCCGTAGAGGTCTATGGTGAAAAAGGAAATATCCTCAGATGAAATCTGGAAAGAAGCTTTCTGAAAAACTGCTTAGTGTTCTGTTAATTCATCTCACAGAGTTACATATGTATTCTATGGATGTCTTTGCTAGCCTTATTTCTGTGGAATATGAAAACAGATATTTCGGATCCCTTTGAAGACTATAGGGCTAAAGGAAATATCCTCCGATAACAAAGAGAAAGAAGCTTTCTGAGAAACTTCGTTGTGTTCTGTGAAATCATCTCACAGAGTTACAGCTTTCCCCTCAAGGAGCCTTTCCCTAAGACAGTTCTTGTGGAAATGGTAAAGTGATATTTAGAAGCCCCTAGAGGGCTATGGTGAAAAAGGAAATATCCTCAGATGAAATCTGGAAAGAAGCTTTCTGAGAAACTGCTTAGTTTTCTGTTAATTCATCTCACAGAGTTACATCTGTATTTCGTGGATCTCTTTGCTAGCCTTATTTCTGTGGAATCTGAGAACAGATATTTCGGATCCCTTTGAAGACTATAGGGCCAAAGGAAATATCCTCCGATAACAAAGAGAAAGAAGCTTTCTGAGAAACTTCGTTGTGTTCTGTGAAATCATCTCACGGAGTTACAGCTACGCCCCCAAGGAGCCTTTCGCTTAGACAGTTCTTGTGGAATTGGCAAAGTGATATTTGGAAGCCCATAGAGGGCTATGGTGAAAAAGGAAATATCCTCAGATGAAATCTGGAAAGAAGCTTTCTGAGAAACTGCTTAGTGTTGTGTTAATTCAACTCACAGAGTTACATCTGTATTTCATGGATGTCTTTGCTATGCTTATGTCTGTGGAATCTGAAAACAGATATTTCGGATTCCTTTGAGGACTATAGGGCCAAAGGAAATATCCTCCGATAACAAAGAGAAAGAAGCTTTCTGAGAAACTTCGTTGTGTTCTGTGAAATCATCTCACAGAGTTACAGCTTTCCCCTCAAGAAGTCTTTCGATAAGACAGTTCTTGTGGAATTGGCAAAGTGATATTTGGAAGCCCATAGAGGGCTATGTTGAAAAAGGAAATATCCTCAGATGAAATCTGGAAAGAAACTTTCTGAGAAACTGCTTCATATTCTGTTAATTCCTCTCACAGAGTTACATCTGTATTTCGTGGATCTCTTTGCTAGCCTTATTTCTGTGGAATCTGAGAACAGATATTTCGGATCCCTTTGAAGACTATAGGGCCAAAGGAAATATCCACCGATGAAAGAAGCTTTCTGAGAAACTTCGTTGTGTTCTGTGAAATCATCTCACAGAGTTACAGCTTTCCCCTCAAGGAGCCATTCGCTAAGACAATTCTAGTGGAATTTGTAAAGTGATATTTGGAAGCCAATAGAGGGCTATGGTGAAAAAGGAAATATCCTCAGATGAAATCTGGAAAGAAGCTTTCTGAGAAACTGCTTAGTGTTCTGTTAATTCATCTCACAGAGTTACATCTGTATTTCGTGGATGTCTTTGCTAGCCTTATTTCTGTGGAATCTGAGAACAGATATTTCGGATCCCTTTGAAGACTATAGGGCCAAAGGAAATATCCTCCGATAACAACGAGAAAGAAGCTTTCTGAGAAACTTCGTTGTGTTCTGTGAAATCATCTCACAGAGTTGCAGCTTTCCCATCAAGCAGCCTTTCGCTAAGACAGTTCTTGTGGAATTGGAAAAGTGATATTTGGAAGCCCATAGAGGGCTATGGTGAAAAAGGAAATATCCTCAGATGAAATCTGGAAAGAAGCTTTCTGAGAAACTGCTTAGTGTTCTGTTAATTCATCTCACAGAGTTACATCTGTATTTCGTGGATCTCTTTGCTGGCCTTATTTCTATGGAATCTGAGAACAGATATTTCGGATCCCTTTGAAGACTACAGGGCCAAAGGAAATATCCTCCGATAACAAAGAGAAAGAAGCTTTCTGAGAAACTTCATTGTTTTCTGTGAAATCATCCTACAGAGTTACAGCTTTCCCCTCAAGGAGCCTTTCGCTAAGACAGTTCTTGTGGAATTGGCAACGTGATATTTGGAAGCCCATAGAGGGCTAAGGTGAAAAAGGAAACATCCTCAGATGAAATCTGGAAAGAAGCTTTCTGAGAAACTGCTTAATGTTCTGTTAATTCCTCTCACAGAGTTACATCTGTATTTCGTGGAGCTCTTTGCTATCCTTATTTCTGTTGAATCTGAGAACAGATATTTCGGATCCCTTTGAAGACTATAGGGCCAAGGAAATATCCTCCGATAACAAAGAGAAAGAACCTTTCTGAGAAACTTCGTTGTGTTCTGTGAAATCATCTAACAGAGTTACAGCTTTCCCCTCAAGGAGCCTTTAGCTAAGACAGTTCTTGTGGAATTGGCAAAGTGATATTTGGAAGCCCATAGAGGGCTATGGTGAAAAAGGAAATATCCTCAGATAAAATCTGGAAAGAAGCTTTCTGAGAAACTGCTTAGTGTTCTGTTAATTCATCTCACAGAGTTACATCTGTATTTCGTGGATGTCTTTGCTAGCCTTATTTCTGTGGAATCTGAGAACAGATATTTCGGATCCCTTTGAAGACTATAGGGCCAAAGGAAATATCCTCCGATAACAAAGAGAAAGAAGCTTTCTGAGAAACTTCGTTGTGTTCTGTGAAATCATCTCACAGAGTTACAGCTTTCCCCTCAAGGAGCCTTTCCCTAAGACAGTTCTTTTGGAAATGGTAAAGTGATATTTAGAAGCCCCTAGAGGGCTATGGTGATAAAGGAAATATCCTCAGATGAAATCTGGAAAGAAGCTTTCTGAGAAACTGCTGAGTTTTCTGTTAATTCATCTCACAGAGTTACATCTGTATTTCGTGGATCTCTTTGCTAGCCTTATTTCTGCTGAATCTGAGAACAGATATTTCGGATCCCTTTGAAGACTATAGGGCCAAAGGAAATATCCTCCGATAACAAAGAGAAAGAAGATTTCTGTGAAACTTCGTTGTGTTCTGTGAAATCATCTCACAGAGATACAGCTTTCCCCTCAAGGAGCCTTTCGCTAAGACAGTTCTTGTGGAATTCATAAAGTGATATTTGGAAGCCCATAGAGGGCTTTGGTGAAAAAGGAAATATCCTCAGATGAAATCTGGAAAGAAGCTTTCTGAGAAACTGCTTAGTGTTCTGTTAATTCATCTCAGAGAGTTACATCTGTATTTCATGGATGTCTTTGCTAGCCTTATTTCTGTGGAATCTGAGAACAGATATTTCGGATCCCCTTGAAGACTATAGGGCCAATGGAAATATCCTCCGATAACAAAGAGAAAGAAGCTTTCTGAGAAACTTCGTTGTGTTCTGTGAAGTCATCTCACAGAGTTATAGCTTTCCCCTCAAAGAGCCTTTTGCTAAGACAGTTTTTGTGGAATTGGCAAAGTGATATTTGGAAGCCCATAGAGGGCTATGGTGAAAAAGGAAATATCCTCAGATGAAATCTGGAAAGAAGCTTTCTGAGAAACTGCTTAGTATTCTGTTAATTCATCTCACAGAGTACGTATGTATTTCATGGATGTCTTTGCTTGCCTTATTTCTGTGGAATCTGAGAACAGATATTTCGGATCCCTTTGAGGACTATAGGGCCAAAGGAAATATCCTCCGATAACAAAGAGAAAGAAGCTTTCTGAGAAACTTCGTTGTGTTCTGGGAAATCATCTCACAGAGTTACAGCTTTCCCCTCAAGGAGCCTTTCGCTAAGACAGTTCTTGTGGAATTGTCAAAGTGATATTTTGAAGCCCATAGAGGGCTAAGGTGAAAAAGGAAATATCCTCAGATGAAATCTGGAAAGAAACTTTCTGAGAAACTGCTTAGTGTTCAGTTAATACATCTCACAGAGTTACATCTGTGTTTCGTGGATCTCTTTGCTAGCCTTTTTTCTGTGGAATCTGAGAACAGATATTTCGGATCCCTTTGAAGACTATAGGGCCAAAGGAAATATCCTCCGATAACAAAGAGAAAGAAACTTTCTGAGAAACTTCGTTGTGTTCTGTGAAATCATCTCACAGAGTTACAGCTTTCCCCTCAAGGAGCCTTTGGCTAAGACAGTTCTTGTGGAATTGGCAAAGTGATATTTGGAAGCCCATAGAGGGCTACGGTGAAAAAGGAAATATCCTCAGATGAAATCTGGAAAGAAGCTTTCTGAGAAACTGCTTAGTGTTTTGTTAATTCATCTCACAGAGATACATCTGTATTTCGTGGATCTCTTTGCTAGCCTTATTTCTGTGGAATCTGAGAACAGATATTTCGGATCCCTTTGAAGACTATAGGGCCAAAGGAAATATCCTCCGATGAAAGAAGCTTTCTGAGAAACTTCGTTGTGTTCTGTGAAATCATCTCACAGAGTTACAGCTTTCCCCTCAAGGAGCCTTTCGCTAAGACAGTTCTTGTGGAATTGTCAAAGTGATATTTGGAAGCCCATAGAGGGCTATGGTGAAAAAGGAAATATCCTCAAATGAAATCTGGAAAGAAACTTTCTGAGAAACTGCTTAATATTCTGTTAATTCCTCTCACAGAGTTACATCTGTATTTCGTGGATCTCTTTGCTAGCCTTATTTCTGTGGAACCTGAGAACAGATATTTCGTATCCGTTTGAAGACTATAGGGCCAAAGGAAATATCCTCCGATAACAAAGAGAAAGAAGCTTTCTGAGAAACTTCGTTGTGTTCTGTGAAATCATCTCACAGAGTTGCAGCTTTCCCCTCAAGGAGCCTTTCGCTAAGACAGTTCTTGTGGATATTGCAAAGTGATATTTGGAAGCCCATAGAGGGCTAGGGTGAAAAAGGAAATATCCTCAGATGAAATCTGGAAAGAAGCTTTCTGAGAAACTGCTTAGTGTTCTGTTAATTCATCTCACAGAGTTACATCTGTATTTCGTGGATCTCCTTCCTAGCCTTTTTTCTGTGGAATCTGAAAACAGATATTTCGGATCCCTTTGAAGACTATAGGGCCAAAGGAAATATCCTCCGATAAGTAAAGAGAAAGAAGCTTTCTGAGAAATTTCGTTGTGTTCGGTGAAATCATCTCACAGAGTTACAGCCTTCCCCTCAAGGAGCCTTTCGCTAAGACAGTTCTTGTGGTAATGGTAAAGTGATATTTGGGAGCCCATAGAGGGCTATGGTGAAAAAGGAAATATCCTCAGATGAAATCTGGAAAGAAACTTTCTGAGAAACTGCTTAATGTTCTGTTAATTCCTCTCACGGAGTTACATCTGTATTTCGTGGATCTCTTTGCTAGCCTTATTTCTGTGGAATGTGGGAACAGATATTTCGGATCCCTTTGAAGACTATAGGGCCAAAGGAAATGTCCTCCTATAACAAAGAGAAAGAAGATTTCTGAGAAACTTCGTTGTGTTCTGTGAAATCATCTCACAGAGTTACAGCTTTCCCCTCAAGGAGCCTTTCGCTAAGACAGTTCTTGTGGAATTGGCAAAGTGATATTTGGAAGCCCATAGAGGGCTTTGGTGAAAAAGGAAATATCCTCAGATGAAATCTGGAAAGAAGCTTTCTGAGACACTGCTTAGTGTTCTGTTAATTCATCTCAGATAGTTACATCTGTATTTCATGGATGTCTTTGGTAGCCTTATTTCTGTGGAATCTGAGAACAGATATTTCGGATCCCTTTGAAGACTATAGGGCCAAAGGAAATATCCTCCGATAACAAAGAGAAAGAAGCTTTCTGAGAAACTTCGTTGTGTTCTGTGAAATCATCTCACACAGTTACAGCTTTCCCCTCAAAGAGCCTTTCGCTAAGACAGTTCTTGTGGAATTGGCAAAGTGATATTTGGAAGCCCTTAGAGGGCTATGGTGAAAAAGGAAATATCCTCAGATGAAATCTGGAAAGAAGCTTTCTGAGACACTGCTTAGTGTTCTGTTAATTCATCTCAGATAGTTACATGTGTATTTCATGGATGTCTTTGCTAGCCTTATTTCTGTGGAATCTGAGAACAGATATTTCGGATCCCGTTGAAGACTATAGGGCCAAAGGAAATATCCTCCGATAACAAATAGAAAGAATCTTTCTGAGAAACTTCGTTGTGTTCTGTGAAATCATCTCACAGAGGTTCAGCTTGCCCCTCAAGGAGCCTTTCGCTAAGACAGTTCTTGAGGAATTGGTAAAGTGATATTTGGAAGCCCATAGAGGGCTATGTTGAAAAAGGAAATATCCTCAGATGAAATCTGGAAAGAAGCTTTCTGAGAAACTGCTTAGTGTTCTGTTAATTCATCTCACAGAGTTACATCTGTATGTCGTGGATCTTTGCTAGTCTATTTCTTTGGAATCTGAGAACAGATATTTCGGATCCCTTTGAAGACTGTAGGGCCAATGGAAATATCCTCCGATAACAAAGAGAAAGAAGCTTTCTGAGAAACTTCGTTGTGTTCTGTGAAATCATCTCACAGAGTTACAGCTTACCCCTCAAGGAGCCTTTCGCTAAGACAGTTCTTGTGGAATTGGCAAAGTGATATTTGGAAGCCCATAGAGGGCTATGGTGAAAAAGGAAATATCCTCAGATAAAATCTGGAAAGAAGCTTTCTGAGAAACTGCTTAGTGTTCTGTTAATTCATCTCACAGAGTTACATCTGTATTTCGTGGATGTCTTTGCTAGCCTTATTTCTGTGGAATCTGAGAACAGATATTTCGGATCCCTTAGAAGACTATAGGGCCAAAGGAAATATCCTCCGATAACAAAGAGAAAGAAGCTTTCTGAGAAACTTCGTTGTGTTCTGTGAAATCATCTCACAGAGTTTCAGCTTTCCTCTCAAGGAGCCTTTCGCTAAGACAGTTCTTGTGGAATTGGCAAAGTGATATTTGGAAGCCCATAGAGGGCTACGGTGAAAAAGGAAAGATCCTCAGATGAAATCTGGAAAGAAGCTTTCTGAGAAACTGCTTAGTGTTCTCTTAATTCATCTCACAGAGTTACATCTGTATTTCGTGGATCTCTTTGCTAGCCTTATTTCTGCTGAATCTGAGAACAGATATTTCGGATCCCTTTGAAGACTATAGGGCCAAAGGAAATATCCTCCGCTAACAAAGAGAAAGAAGATTTCTGAGAAACTTCGTTGTGTTCTGTGAAATCATCTCACAGAGATACAGCTTTCCCCTCAAGGAGCCTTTCGCTAAGACAGTTCTTGTGGAATTCATAAAGTGATATTTGGAAGCCCATAGAGGGCTTTGGTGAAAAAGGAAATATCCTCACATGAAATCTGGAAAGAAGCTTTCTGAGAAACTGCTTAGTGTTCTGTTAATTCATCTCAGAGAGTTACATCTGTATTTCATGGATGTCTTTGCTAGCCTTATTTCTGTGGAATCTGAGAACAGATATTTCGGATCCCCTTGAAGACTATAGGGCCAATGGAAATATCCTCCGATAACAAAGAGAAAGAAGCTTTCTGAGAAACTTCGTTGTGTTCTGTGAAGTCATCTCACAGAGTTATAGCTTTCCCCTCAAAGAGCCTTTTGCTAAGACAGTTTTTGTGGAATTGGCAAAGTGATATTTGGAAGCCCATAGAGGGCTATGGTGAAAAAGGAAATATCCTCAGATGAAATCTGGAAAGAAGCTTTCTGAGAAACTGCTTAGTATTCTGTTAATTCATCTCACAGAGTACGTATGTATTTCATGGATGTCTTTGCTTGCCTTATTTCTGTGGAATCTGAGAACAGATATTTCGGATCCCTTTGAGGACTATAGGGCCAAAGGAAATATCCTCCGATAACAAAGAGAAAGAAGCTTTCTGAGAAACTTCGTTGTGTTCTGGGAAATCATCTCACAGAGTTACAGCTTTCCCCTCAAGGAGCCTTTCGCTAAGACAGTTCTTGTGGAATTGTCAAAGTGATATTTTGAAGCCCATAGAGGGCTAAGGTGAAAAAGGAAATATCCTCAGATGAAATCTGGAAAGAAACTTTCTGAGAAACTGCTTAGTGTTTTGTTAATTCATCTCACAGAGATACATCTGTATTTCGTGGATCTCTTTGCTAGCCTTATTTCTGTGGAATCTGAGAACAGATATTTCAGATCCCTTTGAAGACTATAGGGCCAAAGGAAATTTCCTCCGATAACAAAGAGAAAGAAGGTTTCTGAGAAACTTCGTTGTGTTCTTTGAAATCATCTCACAGAGTTACATCTTTCCCCTCAAGGAGCCTTTGCCTAAGACAGTTCTTGTGGAATTGGCAAAGTGATATTTGGAAGCCCATAGAGGGCTACGGTGAAAAAAGAAATATCCTCAGATGAAATCTGGAAAGAAGCTTTCTGAGAAACTGCTTAGTGTTCTGTTAATTCATCTCACAGAGTTACATCTGTATTTCGTGGATCTCCTTGCTAGCCTTATTTCTGTGGAATCTGAGAACAGATATTTCGGATCCCTTTGAAGACTATAGGGCCAAAGGAAATATCCTCCGAAAACAAAGAGAAAGAAGCTCTCTGAGAAACTTCTTGGTGTTCTGTGAAATCATCTCACAGAGTTACAGCTTTCCCCTCAAGAAGCCTTTCGCTAAGACAGTTCTTGTGGAATTGTCAAAGTGATATTTGGAAGCCCATAGAGGGCTATGCTGAAAAAGGAAATATCCTCAGATGAAATCTGGAAAGAAACTTTCTGAGAAACTGCTTCATGTTCTGTTAATTCCTCTCACAGAGTTACATCTGTATTTCGTGGATCTCTTTGCTAGCCTTATTTCTGTGGAATCTGAGAACAGATATTTCGGATCCCTTTGAAGACTATAGGGCCAAAGGAAATATCCTCCGATGAAAGAAGCTTTCTGAGAAACTTCGTTGTGTTCTGTGAAATCATCTCACAGAGTTACAGCTTTCCCCTCAAGGAGACTTTCGCTAAGGCAGTTCATGTGGAATTGGCAAAGTGATATTTGGAAGCCCATAGAGGGCTATGGTGAAAAAGGAAATATCCTCAGATGAAATCTGGAAAGAAGCTTTCTGAGAAACTGCTTAGTGTTCTGTTAATTCATCTCACAGAGTTACATCTGTATTTCGGGGATCTCTTTGCTAGCCTTATTTCTGTGGAATCTGTTAACAGAAATTTCGGATCCCTTTGAAGACTAGAGGGCCAAGGAAATATCCTCCGATAACAAAGAGAAAGAACCTTTCTGAGAAACTTCGTTGTGTTCTGTGAAATCATCTCACAGAGTTACAGCTTTCCCCTCAAGGAGCCTTTGGCTAAGACAGTTCTTGTGGAATTGTCAAAGTGATATTTGGAAGCCCGTAGAGGTCTATGGTGAAAAAGGAAATATCCTCAGATGAAATCTGGAAAGAAGCTTTCTGAAAAACTGCTTAGTGTTCTGTTAATTCATCTCACAGAGTTACATATGTATTCTATGGATGTCTTTGCTAGCCTTATTTCTGTGGAATATGAAAACAGATATTTCGGATCCCTTTGAAGACTAAAGGGCTAAAGGAAATATCCTCCGATAACAAAGAGAAAGAAGCTTTCTGAGAAACTTCGTTGTGTTCTGTGAAATCATCTCACAGAGTTACAGCTTTCCCCTCAAGGAGCCTTTCCCTAAGACAGTTCTTGTGGAAATGGTAAAGTGATATTTAGAAGCCCCTAGAGGGCTATGGTGAAAAAGGAAATATCCTCAGATGAAATCTGGAAAGAAGCTTTCTGAGAAACTGCTTAATGTTCTGTTAATTCCTCTCACAGAGTTACATCTGTATTTCGTGGAGCTCTTTGCTATCCTTATTTCTGTGGAATCTGAGAACAGATATTTCGGATCCCTTTGAAGACTATAGGGCCAAGGAAATATCCTCCGATAACAAAGAGAAAGAACCTTTCTGAGAAACTTCGTTGTGTTCTGTGAAATCATCTAACAGAGTTACAGCTTTCCCCTCAAGGAGCCTTTAGCTAAGACAGTTCTTGTGGAATTGGCAAAGTGATATTTGGAAGCCCATAGAGGGCTATGGTGAAAAAGGAAATATCCTCAGATAAAATCTGGAAAGAAGCTTTCTGAGAAACTGCTTAGTGTTCTCTTAATTCATCTCACAGAGTTACATCTGTATTTCGTGGATGTCTTTGCTAGCCTTATTTCTGTGGAATCTGAGAACAGATATTTCGGATCCCTTTGAAGACTATAGGGCCAAAGGAAATATCCTCCGATAACAAAGAGAAAGAAGCTTTCTGAGAAACTTCGTTGTGTTCTGTGAAATCATCTCACAGAGTTACAGCTTTCCTCTCAAGGAGCCTTTCGCTAAGACAGTTCTTGTGGAATTGGCAAAGTGATATTTGGAAGCCCATAGAGGGCTATGGTGAAAAAGGAAAGATCCTCAGATGAAATCTGGAAAGAAGCTTTCTGAGAAACTGCTTAGTGTTCTCTTAATTCATCTCACAGAGTTACATCTGTATTTCGTGGATCTCTTTGCTTGCCTTATTTCTGTGGAATCTGAGAACAGATATTTCGGATCCCTTTGAAGACTATGGAGCCAAAGGAAATATCCTCCGATAACAAAGAGAAAGAAGATTTCTGAGAAACTTCGTTGTGTTCTGTGAAATCATCTCACAGAGTTACAGCTTTCCCCTCAAGGAGCCTTTCGCTAAGACAGTTCTTGTGGAATTCATAAAGTGATATTTGGAAGCCCATAGAGGGCTTTGGTGAAAAAGGAAATATCCTCAGATGAAATCTGGAAAGAAGTTTTCTGAGAAACTGCTTAGTGTTCTGTTAATTCATCTCATTCATCTCACAGAGTTACATATGTATTCTATGGATGTCTTTGCTAGCCTTATTTCTGTGGAATATGAAAACAGATATTTCGGATCCCTTTGAAGACTATAGGGCCAAAGGAAATATCCTCCGATAACAAAGAGAAAGAAGCTTTCTGAGAAACTTCGTTGTGTTCTGTGAAATCAACTCACAGAGTTACAGCTTTCCTCTCAAGGAGCCTTTCCCTAAGACAGTTCTTGTGGAAATGGTAAAGTGATATTTAGAAGCCCCTAGAGGGCTATGGTGAAAAAGGAAATATCCTCAGATGAAATCTGGAAAGAAGCTTTCTGAGAAACTGCTTAGTTTTCTGTTAATTCATCTCACAGAGTTACATCTGTATTTCGTGGATCTCTTTGCTAGCCTTATTTCTGTGGAATCTGAGAACAGATATTTCGGATTCCTTTGAAGATTATAGGGCCAAAGGAAATATCCTCCGATAACAAAGAGAAAGAAGCTTTCTGAGAAACTTCGTTGTGTTCTGTGAAATCATCTCACGGAGTTACAGCTATCCCCCCAAGGAGCCTTTCGCTTAGACAGTTCTTGTGGAATTGGCAAAGTGATATTTGGAAGCCCATAGAGGGCTATGGTGAAAAAGGAAATATCCTCAGATGAAATCTGGAAAGAAGCTTTCTGAGAAACTGCTTAGTGTTGTGTTAATTCATCTCACAGAGTTACATCTGTATTTCATGGATGTCTTTGCTATGCTTATGTCTCTGGAATCTGAAAACAGATATTTCGGATTCCTTTGAGGACTATAGGGCCAAAGGAAATATCCTCCGATAACAAAGACAAAGAAGCTTTCTGAGAAACTTCGTTGTGTTCTGTGAAATCATCTCACAGAGTTACAGCTTTCCCCTCAAGAAGCCTTTCGCAAAGACAGTTCTTGTGGAATTGGCAAAGTGATATTTGGAAGCCCATTGAGGGCTATGTTGAAAAAGGAAATATCCTCAGATGAAATCTGGAAAGAAACTTTCTGAGAAACTGCTTCATATTCTGTTAATTCCTCTCACAGAGTTACATCTGTATTTCGTGGATCTCTTTGCTAGCCTTATTTCTGTGGAATCTGAGAACAGATATTTCGGATCCCTTTGAAGACTATAGGGCCAAAGGAAATATCCTCCGATGAAAGAAGCTTTCTGAGAAACTTCGTTGTGTTCTGTGAAATCATCTCACAGAGTTACAGCTTTCCCCTCAAGGAGCCTTTCGCTAAGACAGTTCTTGTGGAATTGTCAAAGTGATATTTGGAAGCCCATAGAGGGCTATGGTGAAAAAGGAAATATCCTCAAATGAAATCTGGAAAGAAACTTTCTGAGAAACTGCTTAATGTTCTGTTAATTCCTCTCACAAAGTTACATCTGTATTTCGTGGATCTCTTTGCTAGCCTTATTTCTGTGGAACCTGAGAACAGATATTTCGTATCCGTTTGAAGACTATAGGGCCAAAGGAAATATCCTCCGATAACAAAGAGAAAGAAGCTTTCTGAGAAACTTCGTTGTGTTCTGTGAAATCATCTCACAGAGTTGCAGCTTTCCCCTCAAGGAGCCTTTCGCTAAGACAGTTCTTGTGGATATTGCAAAGTGATATTTGGAAGCCCTTAGAGGGATAGGGTGAAAAAGGAAATATCCTCAGATGAAATCTGGAAAGAAGCTTTCTGAGAAACTGCTTAGTGTTCTGTTAATTCATCTCACAGAGTTACATCTGTATTTCGTGGATCTCCTTCCTAGCCTTTTTTCTGTGGAATCTGAAAACAGATATTTCGGATCCCTTTGAAGACTATAGGGCCAAAGGAAATATCCTCCGATAAGTAAAGAGAAATAAGCTTTCTGAGAAATTTCGTTGTGTTCTGTGAAATCATCTCACAGAGTTACAGCCTTCCCCTCAAGGAGCCTTTCGCTAAGACAGTTCTTGTGGTAATGGTAAAGTGATATTTGGGAGCCCATAGAGGGCTATGGTGAAAAAGGAAATATCCTCAGATGAAATCTGGAAAGAAACTTTCTGAGAAACTGCTTAATGTTCTGTTAATTCCTCTCACGGAGTTACATCTGTATTTCGTGGATCTCTTTGCTAGCCTTATTTCTGTGGAATGTGGGAACAGATATTTCGGATCCCTTTGAAGACTATAGGGCCAAAGGAAATGTCCTCCTATAACAAAGAGAAAGAAGATTTCTGAGAAACTTCGTTGTGTTCTGTGAAATCATCTCACAGAGTTACAGCTTTCCCCTCAAGAAGCCTTTCGCTAAGACAGTTCTTGTGGAATTGTCAAAGTGATATTTGGAAGCCCATAGAGGGCTATGCTGAAAAAGGAAATATCCTCAGATGAAATCTGGAAAGAAACTTTCTGAGAAACTGCTTCATGTTCTGTTAATTCCTCTCACAGAGTTACATCTGTATTTCGTGGATCTCTTTGCTAGCCTTATTTCTGTGGAATCTGAGAACAGATATTTCGGATCCCTTTGAAGACTATAGGGCCAAAGGAAATATCCTCGGATGAAAGAAGCTTTCTGAGAAACTTCGTTGTGTTCTGTGAAATCATCTCACAGAGTTACAGCTTTCCCCACACGGAGCCTTTCGCTAAGACAGTTCTTGTGGAATTGGCAAAGTGATATTTGGAAGCCCATAGAGGGCTATGGTGAAAAAGGAAATATCCTCAGATGAAATCTGGAAAGAAGCTTTCTGAGAAACTGCTTAGTGTTCTGTTAATTCATCTCACAGAGTTACTTCTGTATTTCGTGGATCTCTTTGCTAGCCTTATTTCTGTGGAATATGAGAACAGATATTTCGGATCCCTTTGAAGACTATAGGGCCAAAAGAAATATCCTCCGGTAACAAAGAGAAAGAAGCTTTCTGAGAAAATTCTTTGTGTTCTGTGAAATCATCTCACAGAGTTACAGCTTTCCCCTCAAGGAGACTTTCGCTAAGGCAGTTCATGTGGAATTGGCAAAGTGATATTTGGAAGCCCATAGAGGGCTATGGTGAAAAAGGAAATATCCTCAGATGAAATCTGGAAAGAAGCTTTCTGAGAAACTGCTTAGTGTTCTGTTAATTCATCTCACAGAGTTACATCTGTATTTCGGGGATCTCTTTGCTAGCCTTATTTCTGTGGAATCTGTTAACAGAAATTTCGGATCCCTTTGAAGACTAGAGGGCCAAAGGAAATATCCTCCGATAACAAAGAGAAAGAAGCTTTCTGAGAAACTTCGTTGTGTTCTGTGAAATCATCTCACAGAGTTACAGCTTTCCCCTCAAGGAGCCTTTCGCTAAGACAGTTCTTGTGGAATTGTCAAAGTGATATTTGGAAGCCCGTAGAGGTCTATGGTGAAAAAGGAAATATCCTCAGATGAAATCTGGAAAGAAGCTTTCTGAAAAACTGCTTAGTGTTCTGTTAATTCATCTCACAGAGTTACATATGTATTCTATGGATGTCTTTGCTAGCCTTATTTCTGTGGAATATGAAAACAGATATTTCGGATCCCTTTGAAGACTATAGGGCTAAAGGAAATATCCTCCGATAACAAAGAGAAAGAAGCTTTCTGAGAAACTTCGTTGTGTTCTGTGAAATCATCTCACAGAGTTACAGCTTTCCCCTCAAGGAGCCTTTCCCTAAGACAGTTCTTGTGGAAATGGTAAAGTGATATTTAGAAGCCCCTAGAGGGCTATGGTGAAAAAGGAAATATCCTCAGATGAAATCTGGAAAGAAGCTTTCTGAGATACTGCTTAGTTTTCTGTTAATTCATCTCACAGAGTTACATCTGTATTTCGTGGATCTCTTTGCTAGCCTTATTTCTGTGGAATCTGAGAACAGATATTTCGGATCCCTTTGAAGACTATAGGGCCAAAGGAAATATCCTCCGATAACAAAGAGAAAGAAGCTTTCTGAGAAACTTCGTTGTGTTCTGTGAAATCATCTCACGGAGTTACAGCTACGCCCCCAAGGAGCCTTTCGCTTAGACAGTTCTTGTGGAATTGGCAAAGTGATATTTGGAAGCCCATAGAGGGCTATGGTGAAAAAGGAAATATCCTCAGATGAAATCTGGAAAGAAGCTTTCTGAGAAACTGCTTAGTGTTCTGTTAATTCATCTCACAGAGTTACATCTGTATTTCGTGGATGTCTTTGCTAGCCTTATTTCTGTGGAATCTGAGAACAGATATTTCGGATCCCTTTGAAGACTATAGGGCCAAAGGAAATATCCTCCGATAACAAAGAGAAAGAAGCTTTCTGAGAAACTTCGTTGTGTTCTGTGAAATCATCTCACAGAGTTGCAGCTTTCCTCTCAAGGAGCCTTTCGCTAAGACAGTTCTTGTGGAATTGGCAAAGTGGTATTTGGAAGCCCATAGAGGGCTACGGTGAAAAAGGAAAGATCCTCAGATGAAATCTGGAAAGAAGCTTTCTGAGAAACTGCTTAGTGTTCTGTTAATTCATCTCACAGAGTTACATCTGTATTTCGTGGATCTCTTTGCTAGCCTTATTTCTGCTGAATCTGAGAACAGATATTTCGGATCCCTTTGAAGACTATAGGGCCAAAGGAAATATCCTCCGATAACAAAGAGAAAGAAGATTTCTGAGAAACTTCGTTGTGTTCTGTGAAATCATCTCACAGAGATACAGCTTTCCCCTCAAGGAGCCTTTCGCTAAGACAGTTCTTGTGGAATTCATAAAGGGATATTTGGAAGCCCATAGAGGGCTTTGGTGAAAAAGCAAATATCCTCAGATGAAATCTGGAAAGAAGCTTTCTGAGAAACTGCTTAGTGTTCTGTTAATTCATCTCAGAGAGTTACATCTGCATTTCATGGATGTCTTTGCTAGCCTTATTTCTGTGGAATCTGAGAACAGATATTTCGGATCCCCTTGAAGACTATAGGGCCAATGGAAATATCCTCCGATAACAAAGAGAAAGAAGCTTTCTGAGAAACTTCGTTGTGTTCTGTGAAGTCATCTCACAGAGTTATAGCTTTCCCCTCAAAGAGCCTTTTGCTAAGACAGTTTTTGTGGAATTGGCAAAGTGATATTTGGAAGCCCATAGAGGGCTATGGTGAAAAAGGAAATATCCTCAGATGAAATCTGGAAAGAAGCTTTCTGAGAAACTGCTTAGTATTCTGTTAATTCATCTCACAGAGTACATATGTATTTCATGGATGTCTTTGCTTGCCTTATTTCTGTGGAATCTGAGAACAGATATTTCGGATCCCTTTGAGGACTATAGGGCCAAAGGAAATATCCTCCGATAACAAAGAGAAAGAAGGTTTCTGAGAAACTTCGTTGTGTTCTGGGAAATCATCTCACAGAGTTACAGCTTTCCCCTCAAGGAGCCTTTCGCTAAGACAGTTCTTGTGGAATTGTCAAAGTGATATTTTGAAGCCCATAGAGGGCTAAGGTGAAAAAGGAAATATCCTCAGATGAAATCTGGAAAGAAACTTTCTGAGAAACTGCTTAGTGTTCAGTTAATACATCTCACAGAGTTACATCTGTGTTTCGTGGATCTCTTTGCTAGCCTTTTTTCTGTGGAATCTGTTAACAGAAATTTCGGATCCCTTTGAAGACTATAGGGCCAAAGGAAATATCCTCCGATAACAAAGAGAAAGAAACTTTCTGAGAAACTTCGTTGTGTTCTGTGAAATCATCTCACAGAGTTACAGCTTTCCCCTCAAGGAGCCTTTGGCTAAGACAGTTCTTGTGGAATTGGCAAAGTGATATTTGGAAGCCCATAGAGGGCTACGGTGAAAAAGGAAATATCCTCAGATGAAATCTGGAAAGAAGCTTTCTGAGAAACTGCTTAGTGTTTTGTTAATTCATCTCACAGAGATACATCTGTATTTCGTGGATCTCTTTGCTAGCCTTATTTCTGTGGAATCTGAGAACAGATATTTCGGATCCCTTTGAAGACTATAGGGCCAAAGGAAATTTCCTCCGATAACAAAGAGAAAGAAGGTTTCTGAGAAACTTCGTTGTGTTCTGTGAAATCATCTCACAGAGTTACATCTTTCCCCTCAAGGAGCCTTTGCCTAAGACAGTTCTTGTGGAATTGGCAAAGTGATATTTGGAAGCCCATAGAGGGCTACGGTGAAAAAAGAAATATCCTCAGATGAAATCTGGAAAGAAGCTTTCTGAGAAACTGCTTAGTGTTCTGTTAATTCATCTCACAGAGTTACATCTGTATTTCGTGGATCTCCTTGCTAGCCTTATTTCTGTGGAATCTGAGAACAGATATTTCGGATCCCTTTGAAGACTATAGGGCCAAAGGAAATATCCTCCGAAAACAAAGAGAAAGAAGCTTTCTGAGAAACTTCTTGGTGTTCTGTGAAATCATCTCACAGAGTTACAACTTTCCCCTCAAGAAGCCTTTCGCTAAGACAGTTCTTGTGGAATTGTCAAAGTGATATTTGGAAGCCCATAGAGGGCTATGCTGAAAAAGGAAATATCCTCAGATGAAATCTGGAAAGAAACTTTCTGAGAAACTGCTTCAGGTTCTGTTAATTCCTCTCACAGAGTTACATCTGTATTTCGTGGATCTCTTTGCTAGCCTTATTTCTGTGGAATCTGAGAACAGATATTTCGGATCCCTTTGAAGACTATAGGGCCAAAGGAAATAACCTCCGATGAAAGAAGCTTTCTGAGAAACTTCGTTGTGTTCTGTGAAATCATCTCACAGAGTTACAGCTTTCCCCACACGGAGCCTTTCGCTAAGACAGTTCTTGTGGAATTGGCAAAGTGATATTTGGAAGCCCATAGAGGGCTATGGTGAAAAAGGAAATATCCTCAGATGAAATCTGGAAAGAAGCTTTCTGAGAAACTGCTTAGTGTTCTGTTAATTCATCTCACAGAGTTACATCTGTATTTCGTGGATCTCTTTGCTAGCCTTATTTCTGTGGAATCTGAGAACAGATATTTCGGATCCCTTTGAAGACTATAGGGCCAAAAGAAATATCCTCCGGTAACAAAGAGAAAGAAGCTTTCTGAGAAAATTCTTTGTGTTCTGTGAAATCATCTCACAGAGTTACAGCTTTCCCCTCAAGGAGACTTTCGCTAAGGCAGTTCATGTGGAATTGGCAAAGTGATATTTGGAAGCCCATAGAGGGCTATGGTGAAAAAGGAAATATCCTCAGATGAAATCTGGAAAGAAGCTTTCTGAGAAACTGCTTAGTGGTCTGTTAATTCATCTCACAGAGTTACATCTGTATTTCGGGGATCTCTTTGCTAGCCTTATTTCTGTGGAATCTGTTAACAGAAATTTCGGATCCCTTTGAAGACTAGAGGGCCAAAGGAAATATCCTCCGATAACAAAGAGAAAGAAGCTTTCTGAGAAACTTCGTTGTGTTCTGTGAAATCATCTCACAGAGTTACAGCTTTCGCCTCAAGGAGCCTTTCGCTAAGACAGTTCTTGTGGAATTGTCAAAGTGATATTTGGAAGCCCGTAGAGGTCTATGGTGAAAAAGGAAATATCCTCAGATGAAATCTGGAAAGAAGCTTTCTGAAAAACTGCTTAGTGTTCTGTTAATTCATCTCACAGAGTTACATATGTATTCTATGGATGTCTTTGCTAGCCTTATTTCTGTGGAATATGAAAACAGATATTTCGGATCCCTTTGAAGACTATAGGGCTAAAGGAAATATCCTCCGATAACAAAGAGAAAGAAGCTTTCTGAGAAACTTCGTTGTGTTCTGTGAAATCATCTCACAGAGTTACAGCTTTCCCCTCAAGGAGCCTTTCCCTAAGACAGTTCTTGTGGAAATGGTAAAGTGATATTTAGAAGCCCCTAGAGGGCTATGGTGAAAAAGGAAATATCCTCAGGTGAAATCTGGAAAGAAGCTTTCTGAGAAACTGCTTAGTTTTCTGTTAATTCATCTCACAGAGTTACATCTGTATTTCGTGGATCTCTTTGCTAGCCTTATTTCTGTGGAATCTGAGAACAGATATTTCGGATCCCTTTGAAGACTATAGGGCCAAAGGAAATATCCTCCGATAACAAAGAGAAAGAAGCTTTCTGAGAAACTTCGTTGTGTTCTGTGAAATCATCTCACGGAGTTACAGCTACGCCCCCAAGGAGCCTTTCGCTTAGACAGTTCTTGTGGAATTGGCAAAGTGATATTTGGAAGCCCATAGAGGGCTATGGTGAAAAAGGAAATATCCTCAGATGAAATCTGGAAAGAAGCTTTCTGAGAAACTGCTTAGTGTTGTGTTAATTCAACTCACAGAGTTACATCTGTATTTCATGGATGTCTTTGCTATGCTTATGTCTGTGGAATCTGAAAACAGATATTTCGGATTCCTTTGAGGACTATAGGGCCAAAGGAAATATCCTCCGATAACAAAGAGAAAGAAGCTTTCTGAGAAACTTCGTTGTGTTCTGTGAAATCATCTCACAGAGTTACAGCTTTCCCCTCAAGAAGTCTTTCGATAAGACAGTTCTTGTGGAATTGGCAAAGTGATATTTGGAAGCCCATAGAGGGCTATGTTGAAAAAGGAAATATCCTCAGATGAAATCTGGAAAGAAACTTTCTGAGAAACTGCTTCATATTCTGTTAATTCCTCTCACAGAGTTACATCTGTATTTCGTGGATCTCTTTGCTAGCCTTATTTCTGTGGAATCTGAGAACAGATATTTCGGATCCCTTTGAAGACTATAGGGCCAAAGGAAATATCCACCGATGAAAGAAGCTTTCTGAGAAACTTCGTTGTGTTCTGTGAAATCATCTCACAGAGTTACAGCTTTCCCCTCAAGGAGCCATTCGCTAAGACAATTCTAGTGGAATTTGTAAAGTGATATTTGGAAGCCAATAGAGGGCTATGGTGAAAAAGGAAATATCCTCAGATGAAATCTGGAAAGAAGCTTTCTGAGAAACTGCTTAGTGTTCTGTTAATTCATCTCACAGAGTTACATCTGTATTTCGTGGATGTCTTTGCTAGCCTTATTTCTGTGGAATCTGAGAACAGATATTTCGGATCCCGTTGAAGACTATAGGGCCAAAGGAAATATCCTCCGATAACAACGAGAAAGAAGCTTTCTGAGAAACTTCGTTGTGTTCTGTGAAATCATCTCACAGAGTTGCAGCTTTCCCATCAAGCAGCCTTTCGCTAAGACAGTTCTTGTGGAATTGGAAAAGTGATATTTGGAAGCCCATAGAGGGCTATGGTGAAAAAGGAAATATCCTCAGATGAAATCTGGAAAGAAGCTTTCTGAGAAACTGCTTAGTGTTCTGTTAATTCATCTCACAGAGTTACATCTGTATTTCGTGGATCTCTTTGCTGGCCTTATTTCTATGGAATCTGAGAACAGATATTTCGGATCCCTTTGAAGACTACAGGGCCAAAGGAAATATCCTCCGATAACAAAGAGAAAGAAGCTTTCTGAGAAACTTCATTGTTTTCTGTGAAATCATCCTACAGAGTTACAGCTTTCCCCTCAAGGAGCCTTTCGCTAAGACAGTTCTTGTGGAATTGGCAACGTGATATTTGGAAGCCCATAGAGGGCTAAGGTGAAAAAGGAAACATCCTCAGATGAAATCTGGAAAGAAGCTTTCTGAGAAACTGCTTAATGTTCTGTTAATTCCTCTCACAGAGTTACATCTGTATTTCGTGGAGCTCTTTGCTATCCTTATTTCTGTGGAATCTGAGAACAGATATTTCGGATCCCTTTGAAGACTATAGGGCCAAGGAAATATCCTCCGATAACAAAGAGAAAGAACCTTTCTGAGAAACTTCGTTGTGTTCTGTGAAATCATCTAACAGAGTTACAGCTTTCCCCTCAAGGAGCCTTTAGCTAAGACAGTTCTTGTGGAATTGGCAAAGTGATATTTGGAAGCCCATAGAGGGCTATGGTGAAAAAGGAAATATCCTCAGATAAAATCTGGAAAGAAGCTTTCTGAGAAACTGCTTAGTGTTCTGTTAATTCATCTCACAGAGTTACATCTGTATTTCGTGGATGTCTTTGCTAGCCTTATTTCTGTGGAATCTGAGAACAGATATTTCGGATCCCTTTGAAGACTATAGGGCCAAAGGAAATATCCTCCGATAACAAAGAGAAAGAAGCTTTCTGAGAAACTTCGTTGTGTTCTGTGAAATCATCTCACAGAGTTACAGCTTTCCCCTCAAGGAGCCTTTCCCTAAGACAGTTCTTTTGGAAATGGTAAAGTGATATTTAGAAGCCCCTAGAGGGCTATGGTGAAAAAGGAAATATCCTCAGATGAAATCTGGAAAGAAGCTTTCTGAGAAACTGCTGAGTTTTCTGTTAATTCATCTCACAGAGTTACATCTGTATTTCGTGGATCTCTTTGCTAGCCTTATTTCTGCTGAATCTGAGAACAGATATTTCGGATCCCTTTGAAGACTATAGGGCCAAAGGAAATATCCTCCGATAACAAAGAGAAAGAAGATTTCTGTGAAACTTCGTTGTGTTCTGTGAAATCATCTCACAGAGATACAGCTTTCCCCTCAAGGAGCCTTTCGCTAAGACAGTTCTTGTGGAATTCATAAAGTGATATTTGGAAGCCCATAGAGGGCTTTGGTGAAAAAGGAAATATCCTCAGATGAAATCTGGAAAGAAGCTTTCTGAGAAACTGCTTAGTGTTCTGTTAATTCATCTCAGAGAGTTACATCTGTATTTCATGGATGTCTTTGCTAGCCTTATTTCTGTGGAATCTGAGAACAGATATTTCGGATCCCCTTGAAGACTATAGGGCCAATGGAAATATCCTCCGATAACAAAGAGAAAGAAGCTTTCTGAGAAACTTCGTTGTGTTCTGTGAAGTCATCTCACAGAGTTATAGCTTTCCCCTCAAAGAGCCTTTTGCTAAGACAGTTTTTGTGGAATTGGCAAAGTGATATTTGGAAGCCCATAGAGGGCTATGGTGAAAAAGGAAATATCCTCAGATGAAATCTGGAAAGAAGCTTTCTGAGAAACTGCTTAGTATTCTGTTAATTCATCTCACAGAGTACGTATGTATTTCATGGATGTCTTTGCTTGCCTTATTTCTGTGGAATCTGAGAACAGATATTTCGGATCCCTTTGAGGACTATAGGGCCAAAGGAAATATCCTCCGATAACAAAGAGAAAGAAGCTTTCTGAGAAACTTCGTTGTGTTCTGGGAAATCATCTCACAGAGTTACAGCTTTCCCCTCAAGGAGCCTTTCGCTAAGACAGTTCTTGTGGAATTGTCAAAGTGATATTTTGAAGCCCATAGAGGGCTAAGGTGAAAAAGGAAATATCCTCAGATGAAATCTGGAAAGAAACTTTCTGAGAAACTGCTTAGTGTTCAGTTAATACATCTCACAGAGTTACATCTGTGTTTCGTGGATCTCTTTGCTAGCCTTTTTTCTGTGGAATCTGAGAACAGATATTTCGGATCCCTTTGAAGACTATAGGGCCAAAGGAAATATCCTCCGATAACAAAGAGAAAGAAACTTTCTGAGAAACTTCGTTGTGTTCTGTGAAATCATCTCACAGAGTTACAGCTTTCCCCTCAAGGAGCCTTTGGCTAAGACAGTTCTTGTGGAATTGGCAAAGTGATATTTGGAAGCCCATAGAGGGCTACGGTGAAAAAGGAAATATCCTCAGATGAAATCTGGAAAGAAGCTTTCTGAGAAACTGCTTAGTGTTTTGTTAATTCATCTCACAGAGATACATCTGTATTTCGTGGATCTCTTTGCTAGCCTTATTTCTGTGGAATCTGAGAACAGATATTTCGGATCCCTTTGAAGACTATAGGGCCAAAGGAAATATCCTCCGATGAAAGAAGCTTTCTGAGAAACTTCGTTGTGTTCTGTGAAATCATCTCACAGAGTTACAGCTTTCCCCTCAAGGAGCCTTTCGCTAAGACAGTTCTTGTGGAATTGTCAAAGTGATATTTGGAAGCCCATAGAGGGCTATGGTGAAAAAGGAAATATCCTCAAATGAAATCTGGAAAGAAACTTTCTGAGAAACTGCTTAATATTCTGTTAATTCCTCTCACAGAGTTACATCTGTATTTCGTGGATCTCTTTGCTAGCCTTATTTCTGTGGAACCTGAGAACAGATATTTCGTATCCGTTTGAAGACTATAGGGCCAAAGGAAATATCCTCCGATAACAAAGAGAAAGAAGCTTTCTGAGAAACTTCGTTGTGTTCTGTGAAATCATCTCACAGAGTTGCAGCTTTCCCCTCAAGGAGCCTTTCGCTAAGACAGTTCTTGTGGATATTGCAAAGTGATATTTGGAAGCCCATAGAGGGCTAGGGTGAAAAAGGAAATATCCTCAGATGAAATCTGGAAAGAAGCTTTCTGAGAAACTGCTTAGTGTTCTGTTAATTCATCTCACAGAGTTACATCTGTATTTCGTGGATCTCCTTCCTAGCCTTTTTTCTGTGGAATCTGAAAACAGATATTTCGGATCCCTTTGAAGACTATAGGGCCAAAGGAAATATCCTCCGATAAGTAAAGAGAAAGAAGCTTTCTGAGAAATTTCGTTGTGTTCGGTGAAATCATCTCACAGAGTTACAGCCTTCCCCTCAAGGAGCCTTTCGCTAAGACAGTTCTTGTGGTAATGGTAAAGTGATATTTGGGAGCCCATAGAGGGCTATGGTGAAAAAGGAAATATCCTCAGATGAAATCTGGAAAGAAACTTTCTGAGAAACTGCTTAATGTTCTGTTAATTCCTCTCACGGAGTTACATCTGTATTTCGTGGATCTCTTTGCTAGCCTTATTTCTGTGGAATGTGGGAACAGATATTTCGGATCCCTTTGAAGACTATAGGGCCAAAGGAAATGTCCTCCTATAACAAAGAGAAAGAAGATTTCTGAGAAACTTCGTTGTGTTCTGTGAAATCATCTCACAGAGTTACAGCTTTCCCCTCAAGGAGCCTTTCGCTAAGACAGTTCTTGTGGAATTGGCAAAGTGATATTTGGAAGCCCATAGAGGGCTTTGGTGAAAAAGGAAATATCCTCAGATGAAATCTGGAAAGAAGCTTTCTGAGACACTGCTTAGTGTTCTGTTAATTCATCTCAGATAGTTACATCTGTATTTCATGGATGTCTTTGGTAGCCTTATTTCTGTGGAATCTGAGAACAGATATTTCGGATCCCTTTGAAGACTATAGGGCCAAAGGAAGTATCCTCCGATAACAAAGAGAAAGAAGCTTTCTGAGAAACTTCGTTGTGTTCTGTGAAATCATCTCACACAGTTACAGCTTTCCCCTCAAAGAGCCTTTCGCTAAGACAGTTCTTGTGGAATTGGCAAAGTGATATTTGGAAGCCCTTAGAGGGCTATGGTGAAAAAGGAAATATCCTCAGATGAAATCTGGAAAGAAGCTTTCTGAGACACTGCTTAGTGTTCTGTTAATTCATCTCAGATAGTTACATGTGTATTTCATGGATGTCTTTGCTAGCCTTATTTCTGTGGAATCTGAGAACAGATATTTCGGATCCCGTTGAAGACTATAGGGCCAAAGGAAATATCCTCCGATAACAAATAGAAAGAATCTTTCTGAGAAACTTCGTTGTGTTCTGTGAAATCATCTCACAGAGGTTCAGCTTGCCCCTCAAGGAGCCTTTCGCTAAGACAGTTCTTGAGGAATTGGTAAAGTGATATTTGGAAGCCCATAGAGGGCTATGGTGAAAAAGGAAATATCCTCAGATGAAATCTGGAAAGAAGCTTTCTGAGAAACTGCTTAGTGTTCTGTTAATTCATCTCACAGAGTTACATCTGTATGTCGTGGATCTTTGCTAGTCTATTTCTTTGGAATCTGAGAACAGATATTTCGGATCCCTTTGAAGACTGTAGGGCCAATGGAAATATCCTCCGATAACAAAGAGAAAGAAGCTTTCTGAGAAACTTCGTTGTGTTCTGTGAAATCATCTCACAGAGTTACAGCTTACCCCTCAAGGAGCCTTTCGCTAAGACAGTTCTTGTGGAATTGGCAAAGTGATATTTGGAAGCCCATAGAGGGCTATGGTGAAAAAGGAAATATCCTCAGATAAAATCTGGAAAGAAGCTTTCTGAGAAACTGCTTAGTGTTCTGTTAATTCATCTCACAGAGTTACATCTGTATTTCGTGGATGTCTTTGCTAGCCTTATTTCTGTGGAATCTGAGAACAGATATTTCGGATCCCTTTGAAGACTATAGGGCCAAAGGAAATATCCTCCGATAACAAAGAGAAAGAAGCTTTCTGAGAAACTTCGTTGTGTTCTGTGAAATCATCTCACAGAGTTACAGCTTTCCCCTCAAGGAGCCTTTCCCTAAGACAGTTCTTTTGGAAATGGTAAAGTGATATTTAGAAGCCCCTAGAGGGCTATGGTGAAAAAGGAAATATCCTCAGATGAAATCTGGAAAGAAGCTTTCTGAGAAACTGCTGAGTTTTCTGTTAATTCATCTCACAGAGTTACATCTGTATTTCGTGGATCTCTTTGCTAGCCTTATTTCTGCTGAATCTGAGAACAGATATTTCGGATCCCTTTGAAGACTATAGGGCCAAAGGAAATATCCTCCGATAACAAAGAGAAAGAAGATTTCTGTGAAACTTCGTTGTGTTCTGTGAAATCATCTCACAGAGATACAGCTTTCCCCTCAAGGAGCCTTTCGCTAAGACAGTTCTTGTGGAATTCATAAAGTGATATTTGGAAGCCCATAGAGGGCTTTGGTGAAAAAGGAAATATCCTCAGATGAAATCTGGAAAGAAGCTTTCTGAGAAACTGCTTAGTGTTCTGTTAATTCATCTCAGAGAGTTACATCTGTATTTCATGGATGTCTTTGCTAGCCTTATTTCTGTGGAATCTGAGAACAGATATTTCGGATCCCCTTGAAGACTATAGGGCCAATGGAAATATCCTCCGATAACAAAGAGAAAGAAGCTTTCTGAGAAACTTCGTTGTGTTCTGTGAAGTCATCTCACAGAGTTATAGCTTTCCCCTCAAAGAGCCTTTTGCTAAGACAGTTTTTGTGGAATTGGCAAAGTGATATTTGGAAGCCCATAGAGGGCTATGGTGAAAAAGGAAATATCCTCAGATGAAATCTGGAAAGAAGCTTTCTGAGAAACTGCTTAGTATTCTGTTAATTCATCTCACAGAGTACGTATGTATTTCATGGATGTCTTTGCTTGCCTTATTTCTGTGGAATCTGAGAACAGATATTTCGGATCCCTTTGAGGACTATAGGGCCAAAGGAAATATCCTCCGATAACAAAGAGAAAGAAGCTTTCTGAGAAACTTCGTTGTGTTCTGGGAAATCATCTCACAGAGTTACAGCTTTCCCCTCAAGGAGCCTTTCGCTAAGACAGTTCTTGTGGAATTGTCAAAGTGATATTTTGAAGCCCATAGAGGGCTAAGGTGAAAAAGGAAATATCCTCAGATGAAATCTGGAAAGAAACTTTCTGAGAAACTGCTTAGTGTTCAGTTAATACATCTCACAGAGTTACATCTGTGTTTCGTGGATCTCTTTGCTAGCCTTTTTTCTGTGGAATCTGAGAACAGATATTTCGGATCCCTTTGAAGACTATAGGGCCAAAGGAAATATCCTCCGATAACAAAGAGAAAGAAACTTTCTGAGAAACTTCGTTGTGTTCTGTGAAATCATCTCACAGAGTTACAGCTTTCCCCTCAAGGAGCCTTTGGCTAAGACAGTTCTTGTGGAATTGGCAAAGTGATATTTGGAAGCCCATAGAGGGCTACGGTGAAAAAGGAAATATCCTCAGATGAAATCTGGAAAGAAGCTTTCTGAGAAACTGCTTAGTGTTTTGTTAATTCATCTCACAGAGATACATCTGTATTTCGTGGATCTCTTTGCTAGCCTTATTTCTGTGGAATCTGAGAACAGATATTTCGGATCCCTTTGAAGACTATAGGGCCAAAGGAAATATCCTCCGATGAAAGAAGCTTTCTGAGAAACTTCGTTGTGTTCTGTGAAATCATCTCACAGAGTTACAGCTTTCCCCTCAAGGAGCCTTTCGCTAAGACAGTTCTTGTGGAATTGTCAAAGTGATATTTGGAAGCCCATAGAGGGCTATGGTGAAAAAGGAAATATCCTCAAATGAAATCTGGAAAGAAACTTTCTGAGAAACTGCTTAATATTCTGTTAATTCCTCTCACAGAGTTACATCTGTATTTCGTGGATCTCTTTGCTAGCCTTATTTCTGTGGAACCTGAGAACAGATATTTCGTATCCGTTTGAAGACTATAGGGCCAAAGGAAATATCCTCCGATAACAAAGAGAAAGAAGCTTTCTGAGAAACTTCGTTGTGTTCTGTGAAATCATCTCACAGAGTTGCAGCTTTCCCCTCAAGGAGCCTTTCGCTAAGACAGTTCTTGTGGATATTGCAAAGTGATATTTGGAAGCCCATAGAGGGCTAGGGTGAAAAAGGAAATATCCTCAGATGAAATCTGGAAAGAAGCTTTCTGAGAAACTGCTTAGTGTTCTGTTAATTCATCTCACAGAGTTACATCTGTATTTCGTGGATCTCCTTCCTAGCCTTTTTTCTGTGGAATCTGAAAACAGATATTTCGGATCCCTTTGAAGACTATAGGGCCAAAGGAAATATCCTCCGATAAGTAAAGAGAAAGAAGCTTTCTGAGAAATTTCGTTGTGTTCGGTGAAATCATCTCACAGAGTTACAGCCTTCCCCTCAAGGAGCCTTTCGCTAAGACAGTTCTTGTGGTAATGGTAAAGTGATATTTGGGAGCCCATAGAGGGCTATGGTGAAAAAGGAAATATCCTCAGATGAAATCTGGAAAGAAACTTTCTGAGAAACTGCTTAATGTTCTGTTAATTCCTCTCACGGAGTTACATCTGTATTTCGTGGATCTCTTTGCTAGCCTTATTTCTGTGGAATGTGGGAACAGATATTTCGGATCCCTTTGAAGACTATAGGGCCAAAGGAAATGTCCTCCTATAACAAAGAGAAAGAAGATTTCTGAGAAACTTCGTTGTGTTCTGTGAAATCATCTCACAGAGTTACAGCTTTCCCCTCAAGGAGCCTTTCGCTAAGACAGTTCTTGTGGAATTGGCAAAGTGATATTTGGAAGCCCATAGAGGGCTTTGGTGAAAAAGGAAATATCCTCAGATGAAATCTGGAAAGAAGCTTTCTGAGACACTGCTTAGTGTTCTGTTAATTCATCTCAGATAGTTACATCTGTATTTCATGGATGTCTTTGGTAGCCTTATTTCTGTGGAATCTGAGAACAGATATTTCGGATCCCTTTGAAGACTATAGGGCCAAAGGAAGTATCCTCCGATAACAAAGAGAAAGAAGCTTTCTGAGAAACTTCGTTGTGTTCTGTGAAATCATCTCACACAGTTACAGCTTTCCCCTCAAAGAGCCTTTCGCTAAGACAGTTCTTGTGGAATTGGCAAAGTGATATTTGGAAGCCCTTAGAGGGCTATGGTGAAAAAGGAAATATCCTCAGATGAAATCTGGAAAGAAGCTTTCTGAGACACTGCTTAGTGTTCTGTTAATTCATCTCAGATAGTTACATGTGTATTTCATGGATGTCTTTGCTAGCCTTATTTCTGTGGAATCTGAGAACAGATATTTCGGATCCCGTTGAAGACTATAGGGCCAAAGGAAATATCCTCCGATAACAAATAGAAAGAATCTTTCTGAGAAACTTCGTTGTGTTCTGTGAAATCATCTCACAGAGGTTCAGCTTGCCCCTCAAGGAGCCTTTCGCTAAGACAGTTCTTGAGGAATTGGTAAAGTGATATTTGGAAGCCCATAGAGGGCTATGGTGAAAAAGGAAATATCCTCAGATGAAATCTGGAAAGAAGCTTTCTGAGAAACTGCTTAGTGTTCTGTTAATTCATCTCACAGAGTTACATCTGTATGTCGTGGATCTTTGCTAGTCTATTTCTTTGGAATCTGAGAACAGATATTTCGGATCCCTTTGAAGACTGTAGGGCCAATGGAAATATCCTCCGATAACAAAGAGAAAGAAGCTTTCTGAGAAACTTCGTTGTGTTCTGTGAAATCATCTCACAGAGTTACAGCTTACCCCTCAAGGAGCCTTTCGCTAAGACAGTTCTTGTGGAATTGGCAAAGTGATATTTGGAAGCCCATAGAGGGCTATGGTGAAAAAGGAAATATCCTCAGATAAAATCTGGAAAGAAGCTTTCTGAGAAACTGCTTAGTGTTCTGTTAATTCATCTCACAGAGTTACATCTGTATTTCGTGGATGTCTTTGCTAGCCTTATTTCTGTGGAATCTGAGAACAGATATTTCGGATCCCTTAGAAGACTATAGGGCCAAAGGAAATATCCTCCGATAACAAAGAGAAAGAAGCTTTCTGAGAAACTTCGTTGTGTTCTGTGAAATCATCTCACAGAGTTGCAGCTTTCCTCTCAAGGAGCCTTTCGCTAAGACAGTTCTTGTGGAATTGGCAAAGTGATATTTGGAAGCCCATAGAGGGCTACGGTGAAAAAGGAAAGATCCTCAGATGAAATCTGGAAAGAAGCTTTCTGAGAAACTGCTTAGTGTTCTCTTAATTCATCTCACAGAGTTACATCTGTATTTCGTGGATCTCTTTGCTAGCCTTATTTCTGCTGAATCTGAGAACAGATATTTCGGATCCCTTTGAAGACTATAGGGCCAAAGGAAATATCCTCCGCTAACAAAGAGAAAGAAGATTTCTGAGAAACTTCGTTGTGTTCTGTGAAATCATCTCACAGAGATACAGCTTTCCCCTCAAGGAGCCTTTCGCTAAGACAGTTCTTGTGGAATTCATAAAGTGATATTTGGAAGCCCATAGAGGGCTTTGGTGAAAAAGGAAATATCCTCAGATGAAATCTGGAAAGAAGCTTTCTGAGAAACTGCTTAGTGTTCTGTTAATTCATCTCAGAGAGTTACATCTGTATTTCATGGATGTCTTTGCTAGCCTTATTTCTGTGGAATCTGAGAACAGATATTTCGGATCCCCTTGAAGACTATAGGGCCAATGGAAATATCCTCCGATAACAAAGAGAAAGAAGCTTTCTGAGAAACTTCGTTGTGTTCTGTGAAGTCATCTCACAGAGTTATAGCTTTCCCCTCAAAGAGCCTTTTGCTAAGACAGTTTTTGTGGAATTGGCAAAGTGATATTTGGAAGCCCATAGAGGGCTATGGTGAAAAAGGAAATATCCTCAGATGAAATCTGGAAAGAAGCTTTCTGAGAAACTGCTTAGTATTCTGTTAATTCATCTCACAGAGTACGTATGTATTTCATGGATGTCTTTGCTTGCCTTATTTCTGTGGAATCTGAGAACAGATATTTCGGATCCCTTTGAGGACTATAGGGCCAAAGGAAATATCCTCCGATAACAAAGAGAAAGAAGCTTTCTGAGAAACTTCGTTGTGTTCTGGGAAATCATCTCACAGAGTTACAGCTTTCCCCTCAAGGAGCCTTTCGCTAAGACAGTTCTTGTGGAATTGTCAAAGTGATATTTTGAAGCCCATAGAGGGCTAAGGTGAAAAAGGAAATATCCTCAGATGAAATCTGGAAAGAAACTTTCTGAGAAACTGCTTAGTGTTCAGTTAATACATCTCACAGTGTTACATCTGTGTTTCGTGGATCTCTTTGCTAGCCTTTTTTCTGTGGAATCTGTTAACAGAAATTTCGGATCCCTTTGAAGACTATAGGGCCAAAGGAAATATCCTCCGATAACAAAGAGAAAGAAACTTTCTGAGAAACTTCGTTGTGTTCTGTGAAATCATCTCACAGAGTTACAGCTTTCCCCTCAAGGAGCCTTTGGCTAAGACAGTTCTTGTGGAATTGGCAAAGTGATATTTGGAAGCCCATAGAGGGCTACGGTGAAAAAGGAAATATCCTCAGATGAAATCTGGAAAGAAGCTTTCTGAGAAACTGCTTAGTGTTTTGTTAATTCATCTCACAGAGATACATCTGTATTTCGTGGATCTCTTTGCTAGCCTTATTTCTGTGGAATCTGAGAACAGATATTTCAGATCCCTTTGAAGACTATAGGGCCAAAGGAAATTTCCTCCGATAACAAAGAGAAAGAAGGTTTCTGAGAAACTTCGTTGTGTTCTTTGAAATCATCTCACAGAGTTACATCTTTCCCCTCAAGGAGCCTTTGCCTAAGACAGTTCTTGTGGAATTGGCAAAGTGATATTTGGAAGCCCATAGAGGGCTACGGTGAAAAAAGAAATATCCTCAGATGAAATCTGGAAAGAAGCTTTCTGAGAAACTGCTTAGTGTTCTGTTAATTCATCTCACAGAGTTACATCTGTATTTCGTGGATCTCCTTGCTAGCCTTATTTCTGTGGAATCTGAGAACAGATATTTCGGATCCCTTTGAAGACTATAGGGCCAAAGGAAATATCCTCCGAAAACAAAGAGAAAGAAGCTTTCTGAGAAACTTCTTGGTGTTCTGTGAAATCATCTCACAGAGTTACAGCTTTCCCCTCAAGAAGCCTTTCGCTAAGACAGTTCTTGTGGAATTGTCAAAGTGATATTTGGAAGCCCATAGAGGGCTATGCTGAAAAAGGAAATATCCTCAGATGAAATCTGGAAAGAAACTTTCTGAGAAACTGCTTCATGTTCTGTTAATTCCTCTCACAGAGTTACATCTGTATTTCGTGGATCTCTTTGCTAGCCTTATTTCTGTGGAATCTGAGAACAGATATTTCGGATCCCTTTGAAGACTATAGGGCCAAAGGAAATATCCTCCGATGAAAGAAGCTTTCTGAGAAACTTCGTTGTGTTCTGTGAAATCATCTCACAGAGTTACAGCTTTCCCCTCAAGGAGACTTTCGCTAAGGCAGTTCATGTGGAATTGGCAAAGTGATATTTGGAAGCCCATAGAGGGCTATGGTGAAAAAGGAAATATCCTCAGATGAAATCTGGAAAGAAGCTTTCTGAGAAACTGCTTAGTGTTCTGTTAATTCATCTCACAGAGTTACATCTGTATTTCGGGGATCTCTTTGCTAGCCTTATTTCTGTGGAATCTGTTAACAGAAATTTCGGATCCCTTTGAAGACTAGAGGGCCAAAGGAAATATCCTCCGATAACAAAGAGAAAGAAGCTTTCTGAGAAACTTCGTTGTGTTCTGTGAAATCATCTCACAGAGTTACAGCTTTCCCCTCAAGGAGCCTTTCGCTAAGACAGTTCTTGTGGAATTGTCAAAGTGATATTTGGAAGCCCGTAGAGGTCTATGGTGAAAAAGGAAATATCCTCAGATGAAATCTGGAAAGAAGCTTTCTGAAAAACTGCTTAGTGTTCTGTTAATTCATCTCACAGAGTTATATATGTATTCTATGGATGTCTTTGCTAGCCTTATTTCTGTGGAATATGAAAACAGATATTTCGGATCCCTTTGAAGACTATAGGGCTAAAGGAAATATCCTCCGATAACAAAGAGAAAGAAGCTTTCTGAGAAACTTCGTTGTGTTCTGTGAAATCATCTCACAGAGTTACAGCTTTCCCCTCAAGGAGCCTTTCCCTAAGACAGTTCTTGTGGAAATGGTAAAGTGATATTTAGAAGCCCCTAGAGGGCTATGGTGAAAAAGGAAATATCCTCAGATGAAATCTGGAAAGAAGCTTTCTGAGAAACTGCTTAATGTTCTGTTAATTCCTCTCACAGAGTTACATCTGTATTTCGTGGAGCTCTTTGCTATCCTTATTTCTGTGGAATCTGAGAACAGATATTTCGGATCACTTTGAAGACTATAGGGCCAAGGAAATATCCTCCGATAACAAAGAGAAAGAACCTTTCTGAGAAACTTCGTTGTGTTCTGTGAAATCATCTAACAGAGTTACAGCTTTCCCCTCAAGGAGCCTTTAGCTAAGACAGTTCTTGTGGAATTGTCAAAGTGATATTTGGAAGCCCATAGAGGGCTATGGTGAAAAAGGAAATATCCTCAGATAAAATCTGGAAAGAAGCTTTCTGAGAAACTGCTTAGTGTTCTCTTAATTCATCTCACAGAGTTACATCTGTATTTCGTGGATGTCTTTGCTAGCCTTATTTCTGTGGAATCTGAGAACAGATATTTCGGATCCCTTTGAAGACTATAGGGCCAAAGGAAATATCCTCCGATAACAAAGAGAAAGAAGCTTTCTGAGAAACTTCGTTGTGTTCTGTGAAATCATCTCACAGAGTTACAGCTTTCCTCTCAAGGAGCCTTTCGCTAAGACAGTTCTTGTGGAATTGGCAAAGTGATATTTGGAAGCCCATAGAGGGCTATGGTGAAAAAGGAAAGATCCTCAGATGAAATCTGGAAAGAAGCTTTCTGAGAAACTGCTTAGTGTTCTCTTAATTCATCTCACAGAGTTACATCTGTATTTCGTGGATCTCTTTGCTTGCCTTATTTCTGTGGAATCTGAGAACAGATATTTCGGATCCCTTTGAAGACTATGGAGCCAAAGGAAATATCCTCCGATAACAAAGAGAAAGAAGATTTCTGAGAAACTTCGTTGTGTTCTGTGAAATCATCTCACAGAGTTACAGCTTTCCCCTCAAGGAGCCTTTCGCTAAGACAGTTCTTGTGGAATTCATAAAGTGATATTTGGAAGCCCATAGAGGGCTTTGGTGAAAAAGGAAATATCCTCAGATGAAATCTGGAAAGAAGTTTTCTGAGAAACTGCTTAGTGTTCTGTTAATTCATCTCATTCATCTCACAGAGTTACATATGTATTCTATGGATGTCTTTGCTAGCCTTATTTCTGTGGAATATGAAAACAGATATTTCGGATCCCTTTGAAGACTATAGGGCCAAAGGAAATATCCTCCGATAACAAAGAGAAAGAAGCTTTCTGAGAAACTTCGTTGTGTTCTGTGAAATCAACTCACAGAGTTACAGCTTTCCTCTCAAGGAGCCTTTCCCTAAGACAGTTCTTGTGGAAATGGTAAAGTGATATTTAGAAGCCCCTAGAGGGCTATGGTGAAAAAGGAAATATCCTCAGATGAAATCTGGAAAGAAGCTTTCTGAGAAACTGCTTAGTTTTCTGTTAATTCATCTCACAGAGTTACATCTGTATTTCGTGGATCTCTTTGCTAGCCTTATTTCTGTGGAATCTGAGAACAGATATTTCGGATTCCTTTGAAGATTATAGGGCCAAAGGAAATATCCTCCGATAACAAAGAGAAAGAAGCTTTCTGAGAAACTTCGTTGTGTTCTGTGAAATCATCTCACGGAGTTACAGCTATCCCCCCAAGGAGCCTTTCGCTTAGACAGTTCTTGTGGAATTGGCAAAGTGATATTTGGAAGCCCATAGAGGGCTATGGTGAAAAAGGAAATATCCTCAGATGAAATCTGGAAAGAAGCTTTCTGAGAAACTGCTTAGTGTTGTGTTAATTCATCTCACAGAGTTACATCTGTATTTCATGGATGTCTTTGCTATGCTTATGTCTCTGGAATCTGAAAACAGATATTTCGGATTCCTTTGAGGACTATAGGGCCAAAGGAAATATCCTCCGATAACAAAGACAAAGAAGCTTTCTGAGAAACTTCGTTGTGTTCTGTGAAATCATCTCACAGAGTTACAGCTTTCCCCTCAAGAAGCCTTTCGCAAAGACAGTTCTTGTGGAATTGGCAAAGTGATATTTGGAAGCCCATTGAGGGCTATGTTGAAAAAGGAAATATCCTCAGATGAAATCTGGAAAGAAACTTTCTGAGAAACTGCTTCATATTCTGTTAATTCCTCTCACAGAGTTACATCTGTATTTCGTGGATCTCTTTGCTAGCCTTATTTCTGTGGAATCTGAGAACAGATATTTCGGATCCCTTTGAAGACTATAGGGCCAAAGGAAATATCCTCCGATGAAAGAAGCTTTCTGAGAAACTTCGTTGTGTTCTGTGAAATCATCTCACATTGTTACAGCTTTCCCCTCAAGGAGCCTTTCGCTAAGACAGTTCTTGTGGAATTGTCAAAGTGATATTTGGAAGCCCATAGAGGGCTATGGTGAAAAAGGAAATATCCTCAAATGAAATCTGGAAAGAAACTTTCTGAGAAACTGCTTAATGTTCTGTTAATTCCTCTCACAGAGTTACATCTGTATTTCGTGGATCTCTTTGCTAGCCTTATTTCTGTGGAACCTGAGAACAGATATTTCGTATCCGTTTGAAGACTATAGGGCCAAAGGAAATATCCTCCGATAACAAAGAGAAAGAAGCTTTCTGAGAAACTTCGTTGTGTTCTGTGAAATCATCTCACAGAGTTGCAGCTTTCCCCTCAAGGAGCCTTTCGCTAAGACAGTTCTTGTGGATATTGCAAAGTGATATTTGGAAGCCCTTAGAGGGCTAGGGTGAAAAAGGAAATATCCTCAGATGAAATCTGGAAAGAAGCTTTCTGAGAAACTGCTTAGTGTTCTGTTAATTCATCTCACAGAGTTACATCTGTATTTCGTGGATCTCCTTCCTAGCCTTTTTTCTGTGGAATCTGAAAACAGATATTTCGGATCCCTTTGAAGACTATAGGGCCAAAGGAAATATCCTCCGATAAGTAAAGAGAAATAAGCTTTCTGAGAAATTTCGTTGTGTTCTGTGAAATCATCTCACAGAGTTACAGCCTTCCCCTCAAGGAGCCTTTCGCTAAGACAGTTCTTGTGGTAATGGTAAAGTGATATTTGGGAGCCCATAGAGGGCTATGGTGAAAAAGGAAATATCCTCAGATGAAATCTGGAAAGAAACTTTCTGAGAAACTGCTTAATGTTCTGTTAATTCCTCTCACGGAGTTACATCTGTATTTCGTGGATCTCTTTGCTAGCCTTATTTCTGTGGAATGTGGGAACAGATATTTCGGATCCCTTTGAAGACTATAGGGCCAAAGGAAATGTCCTCCTATAACAAAGAGAAAGAAGATTTCTGAGAAACTTCGTTGTGTTCTGTGAAATCATCTCACAGAGTTACAGCTTTCCCCTCAAGGAGCCTTTCGCTAAGACAGTTCTTGTGGAATTGGCAAAGTGATATTTGGAAGCCCATAGAGGGCTTTGGTGAAAAAGGAAATATCCTCAGATGAAATCTGGAAAGAAGCTTTCTGAGACACTGCTTAGTGTTCTGTTAATTCAACTCAGATAGTTACATCTGTATTTCATGGATGTCTTTGGTAGCCTTATTTCTGTGGAATCTGAGAACAGATATTTCGGATCCCTTTGAAGACTATAGGGCCAAAGGAAATATCCTCCGATAACAAAGAGAAAGAAGCTTTCTGAGAAACTTCGTTGTGTTCTGTGAAATCATCTCACAGAGTTACAGCTTTCCCCTCAAAGAGCCTTTCGCTAAGACAGTTCTTGTGGAATTGGCAAAGTGATATTTGGAAGCCCTTAGAGGGCTATGGTGAAAAAGGAAATATCCTCAGATGAAATCTGGAAAGAAGCTTTCTGAGACACTGCTTAGTGTTCTCTTAATTCATCTCAGATAGTTACATGTGTATTTCATGGATGTCTTTGCTAGCCTTATTTCTGTGGAATCTGAGAACAGATATTTCGGATCCCGTTGAAGACTATAGGGCCAAAGGAAATATCCTCCGATAACAAATAGAAAGAATCTTTCTGAGAAACTTCGTTGTGTTCTGTGAAATCATCTCACAGAGGTTCAGCTTGCCCCTCAAGGAGCCTTTCGCTAAGACAGTTCTTGAGGAATTGGTAAAGTGATATTTGGAAGCCCATATAGGGCTACGGTGAAAAAGGAAATATCCTCAGATGAAATCTGGAAAGAAGCTTTCTGAGAAACTGCTTAGTGTTCTGTTAATTCATCTCACAGAGTTACATCTGTATGTCGTGGATCTTTGCTAGTCTTATTTCTTTGGAATCTGAGAACAGATATTTCGGATCCCTTTGAAGACTGTAGGGCCAATGGAAATATCCTCCGATACCAAAGAGAAAGAAGCTTTCTGAGAAACTTCGTTGTGTTCTGTGAAATCATCTCACAGAGTTACAGCTTACCCCTCAAGGAGCCTTTCGCTAAGACAGTTCCTGTGGAATTCGCAAAGTGATATTTGGAAGCCCTTAGAGGGCTATGGTGAAAAAAGGAAATATCCACAGATGAAATCTGGAAAGAAGCTTTCTGAGAAACTGGTTTGTGTTCTGTTAATTCATCTCACAGAGTTACATCTGTATTTCGTGGATCTCTTTGCTAGTGTTATTTCTGTGGAAACTGAGAACAGATATTTCGGATCCCTTTGAAGACTATAGGGCCAAAGGAAATATCCTCCGATAACAAAGAGAAAGAAACTTTCTGAGAAACTTCGTTGTGTTCTGTGAAATCATCTCACAGAGTTACACCTTTCCCCTCAAGGAGCCTTTCGCTAAGACAGTTCTTGTGGAATTGGCGAAGTGATATTTGGAAGCCCTTAGAGGGCTATGGTGAAAAAGGAAATATCCTCAGATGAAATCTGGAAAGAAGCTTTCTTTGAAAGTGCTTAGTGTTCTGTTAATTCATCTCACAGAGTTACATCTGTATTTCGTGGATCTCTTTGCGAGCCTTATTTCTCTGGAATCTGAGAACAGATATTTCGGATCCCTTTGAAGACTATAGGGCCAAAGGAAATATCCTCCGATAACAAAGGGAAAGAAGCTTTCTGAGAAACTTCGTTGTGTTCTGTGAAATCATCTCACAGAGTTACAGCTTTCCCCTCAAGGAGCCTTTGGCTAAGACAGTTCTTGTGGAATTGGCAAAGTGATATTTGGAAGCCCATAGAGGGCTACGGTGAAAAAGGAAATATCCTAAGATGAAATCTGGAAAGAAGCTTTCTGAGAAACTGCTTAGTGTTCTGTTAATTCATCTCACAGAGTTACATCTGTATTTCGTGGATCTCTTTGCTAGCCTTATTTCTGTGGAATCTGAGAACAGATATTTCGGATCCCTTTGAAGACTATAGGGCCAAAGGAAATATCCTCCGATAACAAAGAGAAAGAAGCTTTCTGAGAAACTTCGTTGTGTTCTGTGAAATCATCTCACAGAGTTACAGCTTTCCCCTAAAGAAGCCTTTCACTAAGACAGTTCTTGTGGATTTTGCAAAGTGATATTTGGAAGCCCATAGAGGGCTATGGTGAAAAAGGAAATATCCTCAGATGAAATCTGGAAAGAAGCTTTCTGAGAAACTGCTTAGTGTTCTGTTAATTCATCTCACAGAGTTACATCTGTATTTCGTGGAGCTCTTTGCTAGCCTTATTTCTGTGGAATCTGAGAACAGATATTTCGGATCCCTTTGAAGACTATAGGGCCAAAGGAAATAGCCTCCGATAACAAAGAGAAAGAAGCTTTCTGAGAAACTTCGTTGTGTTCTGTGAAATCATCTCACAGAGTTACAGCTTTCCCCTCAAGGAGACTTTCGCTAAGACAGTTCTTGTGGAATTGGCAAAGTGATATTTGGAAGCCCATAGAGGGCTATGGTGAAAAAGGAAATATCCTCAGATGAAATCTGGAAAGAAGCTTTCTGAGAATCTGATTAGTGTTCTCTTAATTCATCTCACAGAGTTACATCTGTATTTCGTGGTTCTCTTTGCTAGCCTTATTTCTGTGGAATCTGAGAACAGATATTTCGGATCCCTTTGAAGACTATAGGGCCAAAGGAAATATCCTCCGATAACAAAGGGAAAGAAGCTTTCTGAGAAACTTCGTTGTGTTCTGTGAAATCATCTCACAGAGTTACAGCTTTCCCCTCAAGGAGCCTTTCGCTAAGACAGTTCTTGTGGAATTGGCAAAGTGATATTTGGAAGCCCATAGAGGGCTACGGTGAAAAAGGAAATATCCTCAGATGAAATCTGGAAAGAAGCTTTCTGAGAAACTGCTTAGTGTTCTGTTAATTCACCTCACAGAGTTACATCTGTATTTCGTGGATCTCTTTGCTAGCCTTATTTCTGTGGAATCTGAGAACAGATATTTCGGATCCCTTTGAAGACTATAGGGCCAAAGGAAATATCCTCCGATAACAAAGAGAAAGAAGGTTTCTGAGAAACTTCGTTGTGTTCTGTGAAATCATCTCACAGAGTTACAGCTTTCCCCTCAAGAAGCCTTTCGCTAAGACAGTTCTTGTGGAATTGGCAAAGTGATATTTGGAAGCCATAGAGGGCTATGCTGAAAAAGGAAATATCCTCAGATGAAATCTGGAAAGAAACTTTCTGAGAAACTGCTTCATATTCTGTTAATTCCTCTCACAGAGTTACATCTGTAATTCGTGGATCTCTTTGCTAGCCTTATTTCTGTGGAATCTGAGAACAGATATTTCGGATCCCTTTGAAGACTATAGTGCCAAAGGAAATATCCTCCGATGAAAGAAGCTTTCTGAGAAACTTCGTTGTGTTCTGTGAAATCATCTCACAGAGTTACAGCTTTCCCCTCACGGAGCCTTTCGCTAAGACAGTTCTTGTGGAATTGGCAAAGTGATATTTGGAAGCCCATAGAGGGCTATGGTGAAAAAGGAAATATCCTCAGATGAAATCTGGAAAGAAGCTTTCTGAGAAACTGCTTAGTGTTCTGTTAATTCATCTCACAGAGTTACAACTGTATTTCGTGGATCTCTTTGCTAGCCTTATTTCTGTGGAATCTGAGAACAGATATTTCGGATCCCTTTGAAGACTATAGGGCCAAAGGAAATATCCTCCGATAACAAAGAGAAAGAAACTTTCTGAGAAACTTCGTTGTGTTCTGTGAAATCATCTCACGGAGTTACAGCTATCCCCTCAAGGAGCCTTTCGCTTAGACAGTTCTTGTGGAATTGGCAAAGTGATATTTGGAAGCCCATAGAGGGCTATGGTGAAAAAGGAAATATCCTCAGATGAAATCTGGAAAGAAGCTTTCTGAGAAACTGCTTAGTGTTGTGTTAATTCATCTCACAGAGTTACATCTGTATTTCATCGATGTCTTTGCTATCCTTATGTCTGTGGAATCTGAAAACAGATATTTCGGATTCCTTTGACGACTATAGGGCCAAAGGAAATATCCTCTGATAACAAAGAGAAAGAAGCTTTCTGAGAAACTTCGTTGTGTTCTGTGAAATCATCTCACATAGTTACAGCTTTCCCCTCAAGGAGCCTTTCGCTAAGACAGTTCTTGTGGAATTGTCAAAGTGATATTTGGAAGCCCATAGAGCGCTATGGTGAAAAAGGAAATATCCTCAAATGAAATCTGGAAAGAAACTTTCTGAGAAACTGCTTAATGTTCTGTTAATTCCTCTCACAGAGTTACATCTGTATTTCGTGGATCTCTTTGCTAGCCTTATTTCTGTGGAATCTGAGAACAGATATTTCGGATCCCTTTGAAGACTATAGGGCCAAAGGAAATATCCTCCGATAACAAAGAGAAAGAAGCTTTCTGAGAAACTTTGTTGTGTTCTGTGAAATCATCTCACAGAGTTACAGCTTTCCCCTCAAGGAGACTTTCGCTAAGACAGTTCTTGTGGAATTGGCAAAGTGATATTTGGAAGCCCATAGAGGGCTATGGTGAAAAAGGAAATATCCCCAGATGAAATCTGGAAAGAAGCTTTCTGAGAATCTGATTAGTGTTCTCTTAATTCATCTCACAGAGTTACATCTGTATTTCGTGGATCTCTTTGCTAGCCTTATTTCTGTGGAATCTGAGAACAGATATTTCGGATCCCTTTGAAGACTATAGCGCCAAAGGAAATATCCTCCGATTACAAAGAGAAAGAAGCTTACTGAGAAACTTCGTTGTGTTCTGTGAAATCATCTCACAGAGTTACAGCTTTCCCCTCAAGGAGCCTTTCGCTAAGACAGTTCATGTGGAATTGGCAAAGTGATATTTGAAAGCCCTTAGAGGGCTATGGTGAAAAAGGAAATATCCTCAGATGAAATCTGGAAAGAAGCTTTCTGAGACACTGCTTAGTATTTCTGTTAATTCATCTCAGATAGTTACATGTGTATTTCATGGATGTCTTTGCTAGCCTTATTTCTGTGGAATCTGAGAACAGATATTTCGGATCCCTTTGAAGACTATAGGGCCAAAGGAAATATCCTCCGATAACAAATAGAAAGAATCTTTCTGAGAAACTTCGTTGTGTTCTGTGAAATCACCTCACAGAGGTTCAGCTTGCCCCTCAAGGAGCCTTTCGCTAAGACAGTTCTTGAGGAATTGGTAAAGTGATATTTGGAAGCCCATATAGGGCTACGGTGAAAAAGGAAATATCCTCAGATGAAATCTGGAAAGAAGCTTTCTGAGAAACTGCTTAGTGTTCTGTTAATTCATCTCACAGAGTTACATCTGTATGTCGTGGATCTCTTTGCTAGCCTTATTTCTGTGGAATCTGAGAACAGATATTTCGGATCCCTTAGAAGACTGTAGGGCCAAAGGAAATATCCTCCGATAACAAAGAGAAAGAAGCTTTCTGAGAAACTTCGTTGTGTTCTGTGAAATCATCTCACAGAGTTACAGCTTTCCCCTCAAGGAGCCTTTCGCTAAGACAGTTCTTGTGGAATTCGCAAAGTGATATTTGGAAGCCCTTAGAGGGCTATGGTGAAAAAAGGAAATATCCACAGATGAAATCTGGAAAGAAGCTTTCTGAGAAACTGCTTAGTGTTCTGTTAATTCATCTCACAGAGTTACATCTGTATTTCGTGGATCTCTTTGCTAGTGTTATTTCTGTGGAATCTGAGAACAGATATGTCGGATCCCTTTGAAGACTATAGGGCCAAAGGAAATATCCTCCGATAACAAAGAGAAAGAAACTTTCTGAGAAACTTCGTTGTGTTCTGTGAAATCATCTCACAGAGTTACACCTTTCCCCTCAAGGAGCCTTTCGCTAAGACAGTTCTTGTGGAATTGGCGAAGTGATATTTGGAAGCCCTTAGAGGGCTATGGTGAAAAAGGAAATATCCTCAGATGAAATCTGGAAAGAAGCTTTCTGAGAAACTGCTTAGTGTTCTGTTAATTCATCTCACAGAGTTACATCTGTATTTCGTGGATCTCTTTGCGAGCCTTATTTCTCTGGAATCTGAGAACAGATATTTCGGATCCCTTTGAAGACTGTAGGGCCAAAGGAAATATCCTCCGATAACAAAAGGAAAGAAGCTTTCTGAGAAACTTCGTTGTGTTCTGTGAAATCATCTCACAGAGTTACAGCTTTCCCCTCAAGGAGCCTTTCGCTAAGACAGTTCTTGTGGAATTGGCAAAGTGATATTTGGAAGCCCATAGAGGGCTACGGTGAAAAAGGAAATATCCTCAGATGAAATCTGGAAAGAAGCTTTCTGAGAAACTGCTTAGTGTTCTGTTAATTCATCTCACAGAGTTACATCTGTATTTCGTAGATCTCTTTGCTAGCCTTATTTCTGTGGAATCTGAGAACAGATATTTCGGATCCCTTTGAAGACTATAGGGCCAAAGGAAATATCCTCCGATAACAAAGAGAAAGAAGCTTTCTGAGAAACTTCGTTGTGTTCTGTGAAATCATCTCACAGAGTTACAGCTTTCCCCTAAAGAAGCCTTTCGCTAAGACAGTTCTTGTGGATTTTGCAAAGTGATATTTGGAAGCCCATAGAGGGCTATGGTGAAAAAGGAAATATCCTCAGATGAAATCTGGAAAGAAGCTTTCTGAGAAAGTGCTTAGTGTTCTGTTAATTCATCTCACAGAGTTACATCTGTATTTCGTGGATCTCCTTGCTAGCCTTATTTCTGTGGAATCTGAGAACAGATATTTCGGATCCCTTTGAAGACTATACGGCCAAAGGAAATATCCTCCGATAACAAAGAGAAAGAAGCTTTCTGAGAAACTTCGTTGTGTTCTGTGAAATCATCTCACAGAGTTACAGCTTTCCCCTCAAGGAGCCTTGGGCTAATACAGTTCTTGTGGAATTGGCAAAGTGATATTTGGTAGCCCATAGAGGCCTATGGTGAAAAAGGAAATATCCTCAGATGAAATCTGGAATGAAGCTTTCTGAGAAACTCCTTAGTGTTGTGTTAATTCATCTCACAGAGTTACATCTGTGTTTCATGGATGTCTTTGCTTGCCTTATTTCTGTGGAATCTGAAAACAGATATTTCGGATCCCTTTGAAGACTATAGGGCCAAAGGAAATATCCTCCGATAACAAAGAGAAAGAAGCTTTCTCAGAAACTTCGTTGTGTTCTGTGAAATCATCTCACAGAGTTACAGCTTTCCACTCAAGGAGCCTTTCGCTAAGACAGTTCTGGTGGAATTGGTAAAGTGATATTTGGAAGCCCTTAGAGGTCTATGGTGAAAAAGGAAATATCCTCAGATGAAATCTGGAAAGAAGCTTTCTGAGAAACTGCTTAGTGTTCTGTTAATTCATCTCACAGAGTTACATCTGTATTTCGTGGATGTCTTTGCTAGCCTTATTTCTGTGGAATCTGAGAACAGATATTTCGGATCCCTTTGAAGACTATAAGGCCAAAGGAAATATCCTCCGATAACAAAGAGAAAGAAGCTTTCTGAGAAACTTCGTTGTGTTCTGTGAAATCATCTCACAGAGTTGCAGCTTTCCCCTCTAGGAGCCTTTGGCTAGGACAGTTCTTGTGGAATTGGGAAAGTGATATTTGGAAGCCCATAGAGGGCTATGGTGAAAAAGGAAATATCCTCAGATGAAATCTGGAAAGAACCTTTCTGAGAAACTGCTTAGTGTTCTGTTAATTCATCTCACAGAGTTACATCTGTATTTCGTGGATCTCTTTGTTAGCCTTATTTCTATGGAATCTGAGAAAAGATATTTCGGATCCCTTTGAAGACTACAGGGCCAAAGGAAATATCCTCCGATAACAAAGAGAAAGAAGCTCTCTGAGAAACTTCATTGTGTTCTGTGAAATCATCTCACAGAGTTACAGCTTTCCCCTCAAGGAGCCTTTCGCTAAGACAGTTCTTGTGGAATTGGCAACGTGATATTTCGAAGCCCATAGAGGGCTAAGGTGAAAAAGGAAATATCCTCAGATGAAATCTGGAAAGAAGCTTTCTGAGAAACTGCTTAATGTTCTGTTAATTCCTCTCACAGAGTTACATCTGTATTTCGTGGAGCTCTTTGCTAGCCTTATTTCTGTGGAATCTGAGAACAGATATTTCGGATCCCTTTGAAGACTATAGGGCCAAGGAAATATCCTCCGATAACAAAGAGAAAGAAGCTTTCTGAGAAACTTCGTTGTGTTCTGTGAAATCATCTCACAGAGTTACAGCTTTCCCCTCAAAGAGCCTTTCGCTAAGACAGTTCTTGTGGAATTGGCAAAGTGATATTTGGAAGCCCTTAGAGGGCTATGGTGAAAAAGGAAATATCCTCAGATGAAATCTGGAAAGAAGCTTTCTGAGACACTGCTTAGTGTTCTCTTAATTCATCTCAGATAGTTACATGTGTATTTCATGGATGTCTTTGCTAGCCTTATTTCTGTGGAATCTGAGAACAGATATTTCGGATCCCGTTGAAGACTATAGGGCCAAAGGAAATATCCTCCGATAACAAATAGAAAGAATCTTTCTGAGAAACTTCGTTGTGTTCTGTGAAATCATCTCACAGAGGTTCAGCTTGCCCCTCAAGGAGCCTTTCGCTAAGACAGTTCTTGAGGAATTGGTAAAGTGATATTTGGAAGCCCATATAGGGCTACGGTGAAAAAGGAAATATCCTCAGATGAAATCTGGAAAGAAGCTTTCTGAGAAACTGCTTAGTGTTCTGTTAATTCATCTCACAGAGTTACATCTGTATGTCGTGGATCTTTGCTAGTCTTATTTCTTTGGAATCTGAGAACAGATATTTCGGATCCCTTTGAAGACTGTAGGGCCAATGGAAATATCCTCCGATACCAAAGAGAAAGAAGCTTTCTGAGAAACTTCGTTGTGTTCTGTGAAATCATCTCACAGAGTTACAGCTTACCCCTCAAGGAGCCTTTCGCTAAGACAGTTCCTGTGGAATTCGCAAAGTGATATTTGGAAGCCCTTAGAGGGCTATGGTGAAAAAAGGAAATATCCACAGATGAAATCTGGAAAGAAGCTTTCTGAGAAACTGGTTTGTGTTCTGTTAATTCATCTCACAGAGTTACATCTGTATTTCGTGGATCTCTTTGCTAGTGTTATTTCTGTGGAAACTGAGAACAGATATTTCGGATCCCTTTGAAGACTATAGGGCCAAAGGAAATATCCTCCGATAACAAAGAGAAAGAAACTTTCTGAGAAACTTCGTTGTGTTCTGTGAAATCATCTCACAGAGTTACACCTTTCCCCTCAAGGAGCCTTTCGCTAAGACAGTTCTTGTGGAATTGGCGAAGTGATATTTGGAAGCCCTTAGAGGGCTATGGTGAAAAAGGAAATATCCTCAGATGAAATCTGGAAAGAAGCTTTCTTTGAAAGTGCTTAGTGTTCTGTTAATTCATCTCACAGAGTTACATCTGTATTTCGTGGATCTCTTTGCGAGCCTTATTTCTCTGGAATCTGAGAACAGATATTTCGGATCCCTTTGAAGACTATAGGGCCAAAGGAAATATCCTCCGATAACAAAGGGAAAGAAGCTTTCTGAGAAACTTCGTTGTGTTCTGTGAAATCATCTCACAGAGTTACAGCTTTCCCCTCAAGGAGCCTTTGGCTAAGACAGTTCTTGTGGAATTGGCAAAGTGATATTTGGAAGCCCATAGAGGGCTACGGTGAAAAAGGAAATATCCTAAGATGAAATCTGGAAAGAAGCTTTCTGAGAAACTGCTTAGTGTTCTGTTAATTCATCTCACAGAGTTACATCTGTATTTCGTGGATCTCTTTGCTAGCCTTATTTCTGTGGAATCTGAGAACAGATATTTCGGATCCCTTTGAAGACTATAGGGCCAAAGGAAATATCCTCCGATAACAAAGAGAAAGAAGCTTTCTGAGAAACTTCGTTGTGTTCTGTGAAATCATCTCACAGAGTTACAGCTTTCCCCTAAAGAAGCCTTTCACTAAGACAGTTCTTGTGGATTTTGCAAAGTGATATTTGGAAGCCCATAGAGGGCTATGGTGAAAAAGGAAATATCCTCAGATGAAATCTGGAAAGAAGCTTTCTGAGAAACTGCTTAGTGTTCTGTTAATTCATCTCACAGAGTTACATCTGTATTTCGTGGAGCTCTTTGCTAGCCTTATTTCTGTGGAATCTGAGAACAGATATTTCGGATCCCTTTGAAGACTATAGGGCCAAAGGAAATAGCCTCCGATAACAAAGAGAAAGAAGCTTTCTGAGAAACTTCGTTGTGTTCTGTGAAATCATCTCACAGAGTTACAGCTTTCCCCTCAAGGAGACTTTCGCTAAGACAGTTCTTGTGGAATTGGCAAAGTGATATTTGGAAGCCCATAGAGGGCTATGGTGAAAAAGGAAATATCCTCAGATGAAATCTGGAAAGAAGCTTTCTGAGAATCTGATTAGTGTTCTCTTAATTCATCTCACAGAGTTACATCTGTATTTCGTGGTTCTCTTTGCTAGCCTTATTTCTGTGGAATCTGAGAACAGATATTTCGGATCCCTTTGAAGACTATAGGGCCAAAGGAAATATCCTCCGATAACAAAGGGAAAGAAGCTTTCTGAGAAACTTCGTTGTGTTCTGTGAAATCATCTCACAGAGTTACAGCTTTCCCCTCAAGGAGCCTTTCGCTAAGACAGTTCTTGTGGAATTGGCAAAGTGATATTTGGAAGCCCATAGAGGGCTACGGTGAAAAAGGAAATATCCTCAGATGAAATCTGGAAAGAAGCTTTCTGAGAAACTGCTTAGTGTTCTGTTAATTCACCTCACAGAGTTACATCTGTATTTCGTGGATCTCTTTGCTAGCCTTATTTCTGTGGAATCTGAGAACAGATATTTCGGATCCCTTTGAAGACTATAGGGCCAAAGGAAATATCCTCCGATAACAAAGAGAAAGAAGGTTTCTGAGAAACTTCGTTGTGTTCTGTGAAATCATCTCACAGAGTTACAGCTTTCCCCTCAAGAAGCCTTTCGCTAAGACAGTTCTTGTGGAATTGGCAAAGTGATATTTGGAAGCCATAGAGGGCTATGCTGAAAAAGGAAATATCCTCAGATGAAATCTGGAAAGAAACTTTCTGAGAAACTGCTTCATATTCTGTTAATTCCTCTCACAGAGTTACATCTGTAATTCGTGGATCTCTTTGCTAGCCTTATTTCTGTGGAATCTGAGAACAGATATTTCGGATCCCTTTGAAGACTATAGTGCCAAAGGAAATATCCTCCGATGAAAGAAGCTTTCTGAGAAACTTCGTTGTGTTCTGTGAAATCATCTCACAGAGTTACAGCTTTCCCCTCACGGAGCCTTTCGCTAAGACAGTTCTTGTGGAATTGGCAAAGTGATATTTGGAAGCCCATAGAGGGCTATGGTGAAAAAGGAAATATCCTCAGATGAAATCTGGAAAGAAGCTTTCTGAGAAACTGCTTAGTGTTCTGTTAATTCATCTCACAGAGTTACAACTGTATTTCGTGGATCTCTTTGCTAGCCTTATTTCTGTGGAATCTGAGAACAGATATTTCGGATCCCTTTGAAGACTATAGGGCCAAAGGAAATATCCTCCGATAACAAAGAGAAAGAAACTTTCTGAGAAACTTCGTTGTGTTCTGTGAAATCATCTCACGGAGTTACAGCTATCCCCTCAAGGAGCCTTTCGCTTAGACAGTTCTTGTGGAATTGGCAAAGTGATATTTGGAAGCCCATAGAGGGCTATGGTGAAAAAGGAAATATCCTCAGATGAAATCTGGAAAGAAGCTTTCTGAGAAACTGCTTAGTGTTGTGTTAATTCATCTCACAGAGTTACATCTGTATTTCATCGATGTCTTTGCTATCCTTATGTCTGTGGAATCTGAAAACAGATATTTCGGATTCCTTTGACGACTATAGGGCCAAAGGAAATATCCTCTGATAACAAAGAGAAAGAAGCTTTCTGAGAAACTTCGTTGTGTTCTGTGAAATCATCTCACATAGTTACAGCTTTCCCCTCAAGGAGCCTTTCGCTAAGACAGTTCTTGTGGAATTGTCAAAGTGATATTTGGAAGCCCATAGAGCGCTATGGTGAAAAAGGAAATATCCTCAAATGAAATCTGGAAAGAAACTTTCTGAGAAACTGCTTAATGTTCTGTTAATTCCTCTCACAGAGTTACATCTGTATTTCGTGGATCTCTTTGCTAGCCTTATTTCTGTGGAATCTGAGAACAGATATTTCGGATCCCTTTGAAGACTATAGGGCCAAAGGAAATATCCTCCGATAACAAAGAGAAAGAAGCTTTCTGAGAAACTTTGTTGTGTTCTGTGAAATCATCTCACAGAGTTACAGCTTTCCCCTCAAGGAGACTTTCGCTAAGACAGTTCTTGTGGAATTGGCAAAGTGATATTTGGAAGCCCATAGAGGGCTATGGTGAAAAAGGAAATATCCCCAGATGAAATCTGGAAAGAAGCTTTCTGAGAATCTGATTAGTGTTCTCTTAATTCATCTCACAGAGTTACATCTGTATTTCGTGGATCTCTTTGCTAGCCTTATTTCTGTGGAATCTGAGAACAGATATTTCGGATCCCTTTGAAGACTATAGCGCCAAAGGAAATATCCTCCGATTACAAAGAGAAAGAAGCTTACTGAGAAACTTCGTTGTGTTCTGTGAAATCATCTCACAGAGTTACAGCTTTCCCCTCAAGGAGCCTTTCGCTAAGACAGTTCATGTGGAATTGGCAAAGTGATATTTGAAAGCCCTTAGAGGGCTATGGTGAAAAAGGAAATATCCTCAGATGAAATCTGGAAAGAAGCTTTCTGAGACACTGCTTAGTATTTCTGTTAATTCATCTCAGATAGTTACATGTGTATTTCATGGATGTCTTTGCTAGCCTTATTTCTGTGGAATCTGAGAACAGATATTTCGGATCCCTTTGAAGACTATAGGGCCAAAGGAAATATCCTCCGATAACAAATAGAAAGAATCTTTCTGAGAAACTTCGTTGTGTTCTGTGAAATCACCTCACAGAGGTTCAGCTTGCCCCTCAAGGAGCCTTTCGCTAAGACAGTTCTTGAGGAATTGGTAAAGTGATATTTGGAAGCCCATATAGGGCTACGGTGAAAAAGGAAATATCCTCAGATGAAATCTGGAAAGAAGCTTTCTGAGAAACTGCTTAGTGTTCTGTTAATTCATCTCACAGAGTTACATCTGTATGTCGTGGATCTCTTTGCTAGCCTTATTTCTGTGGAATCTGAGAACAGATATTTCGGATCCCTTTGAAGACTGTAGGGCCAAAGGAAATATCCTCCGATAACAAAGAGAAAGAAGCTTTCTGAGAAACTTCGTTGTGTTCTGTGAAATCATCTCACAGAGTTACAGCTTTCCCCTCAAGGAGCCTTTCGCTAAGACAGTTCTTGTGGAATTCGCAAAGTGATATTTGGAAGCCCTTAGAGGGCTATGGTGAAAAAAGGAAATATCCACAGATGAAATCTGGAAAGAAGCTTTCTGAGAAACTGCTTAGTGTTCTGTTAATTCATCTCACAGAGTTACATCTGTATTTCGTGGATCTCTTTGCTAGTGTTATTTCTGTGGAATCTGAGAACAGATATGTCGGATCCCTTTGAAGACTATAGGGCCAAAGGAAATATCCTCCGATAACAAAGAGAAAGAAACTTTCTGAGAAACTTCGTTGTGTTCTGTGAAATCATCTCACAGAGTTACACCTTTCCCCTCAAGGAGCCTTTCGCTAAGACAGTTCTTGTGGAATTGGCGAAGTGATATTTGGAAGCCCTTAGAGGGCTATGGTGAAAAAGGAAATATCCTCAGATGAAATCTGGAAAGAAGCTTTCTGAGAAACTGCTTAGTGTTCTGTTAATTCATCTCACAGAGTTACATCTGTATTTCGTGGATCTCTTTGCGAGCCTTATTTCTCTGGAATCTGAGAACAGATATTTCGGATCCCTTTGAAGACTGTAGGGCCAAAGGAAATATCCTCCGATAACAAAAGGAAAGAAGCTTTCTGAGAAACTTCGTTGTGTTCTGTGAAATCATCTCACAGAGTTACAGCTTTCCCCTCAAGGAGCCTTTCGCTAAGACAGTTCTTGTGGAATTGGCAAAGTGATATTTGGAAGCCCATAGAGGGCTACGGTGAAAAAGGAAATATCCTCAGATGAAATCTGGAAAGAAGCTTTCTGAGAAACTGCTTAGTGTTCTGTTAATTCATCTCACAGAGTTACATCTGTATTTCGTAGATCTCTTTGCTAGCCTTATTTCTGTGGAATCTGAGAACAGATATTTCGGATCCCTTTGAAGACTATAGGGCCAAAGGAAATATCCTCCGATAACAAAGAGAAAGAAGCTTTCTGAGAAACTTCGTTGTGTTCTGTGAAATCATCTCACAGAGTTACAGCTTTCCCCTAAAGAAGCCTTTCGCTAAGACAGTTCTTGTGGATTTTGCAAAGTGATATTTGGAAGCCCATAGAGGGCTATGGTGAAAAAGGAAATATCCTCAGATGAAATCTGGAAAGAAGCTTTCTGAGAAAGTGCTTAGTGTTCTGTTAATTCATCTCACAGAGTTACATCTGTATTTCGTGGATCTCCTTGCTAGCCTTATTTCTGTGGAATCTGAGAACAGATATTTCGGATCCCTTTGAAGACTATACGGCCAAAGGAAATATCCTCCGATAACAAAGAGAAAGAAGCTTTCTGAGAAACTTCGTTGTGTTCTGCGAAATCATCTCACAGAGTTACAGCTTTCCCCTCAAGGAGCCTTGGGCTAATACAGTTCTTGTGGAATTGGCAAAGTGATATTTGGTAGCCCATAGAGGCCTATGGTGAAAAAGGAAATATCCTCAGATGAAATCTGGAATGAAGCTTTCTGAGAAACTCCTTAGTGTTGTGTTAATTCATCTCACAGAGTTACATCTGTGTTTCATGGATGTCTTTGCTTGCCTTATTTCTGTGGAATCTGAAAACAGATATTTCGGATCCCTTTGAAGACTATAGGGCCAAAGGAAATATCCTCCGATAACAAAGAGAAAGAAGCTTTCTCAGAAACTTCGTTGTGTTCTGTGAAATCATCTCACAGAGTTACAGCTTTCCACTCAAGGAGCCTTTCGCTAAGACAGTTCTGGTGGAATTGGTAAAGTGATATTTGGAAGCCCTTAGAGGTCTATGGTGAAAAAGGAAATATCCTCAGATGAAATCTGGAAAGAAGCTTTCTGAGAAACTGCTTAGTGTTCTGTTAATTCATCTCACAGAGTTACATCTGTATTTCGTGGATGTCTTTGCTAGCCTTATTTCTGTGGAATCTGAGAACAGATATTTCGGATCCCTTTGAAGACTATAAGGCCAAAGGAAATATCCTCCGATAACAAAGAGAAAGAAGCTTTCTGAGAAACTTCGTTGTGTTCTGTGAAATCATCTCACAGAGTTGCAGCTTTCCCCTCTAGGAGCCTTTGGCTAGGACAGTTCTTGTGGAATTGGGAAAGTGATATTTGGAAGCCCATAGAGGGCTATGGTGAAAAAGGAAATATCCTCAGATGAAATCTGGAAAGAACCTTTCTGAGAAACTGCTTAGTGTTCTGTTAATTCATCTCACAGAGTTACATCTGTATTTCGTGGATCTCTTTGTTAGCCTTATTTCTATGGAATCTGAGAAAAGATATTTCGGATCCCTTTGAAGACTACAGGGCCAAAGGAAATATCCTCCGATAACAAAGAGAAAGAAGCTCTCTGAGAAACTTCATTGTGTTCTGTGAAATCATCTCACAGAGTTACAGCTTTCCCCTCAAGGAGCCTTTCGCTAAGACAGTTCTTGTGGAATTGGCAACGTGATATTTCGAAGCCCATAGAGGGCTAAGGTGAAAAAGGAAATATCCTCAGATGAAATCTGGAAAGAAGCTTTCTGAGAAACTGCTTAATGTTCTGTTAATTCCTCTCACAGAGTTACATCTGTATTTCGTGGAGCTCTTTGCTAGCCTTATTTCTGTGGAATCTGAGAACAGATATTTCGGATCCCTTTGAAGACTATAGGGCCAAGGAAATATCCTCCGATAACAAAGAGAAAGAAGCTTTCTGAGAAACTTCGTTGTGTTCTGTGAAATCATCTAACAGAGTTACAGCTTTCCCATCAAGGAGCCTTTCGCTAAGACAGTTCTTGTGGAATTGGCAAAGTGATATTTGGAAGCCCATAGAGGGCTATGGTGAAAAAGGAAATATCCTCAGATAAAATCTGGAAAGAAGCTTTCTGAGAAACTGCTTAGTGTTCTGTTAATTCATCTCACACAGTTACATCTGTATTTCGTGGATGTCTTTGCTAGCCTTATTTCTGTGGAATCTGAGAACAGATATTTCGGATCCCTTTGAAGACTATAGGGCCAAAGGAAATATCCTCCGATAACAAAGAGAAAGAAGCTTTCTGAGAAACTTCGTTGTGTTCTGTGAAATCATCTCACAGAGTTACAGATTTCCCCTCAAGGAGACTTTCGCTAAGACAATTCTTGTGGAATTGGCAAAGTGATATTTGGAAGCCCATAGAGGGCTATGGTGAAAAAGGAAAGATGCTCAGATGAAATCTGGAAAGAAGCTTTCTGAGAAACTGCTTAGTGTTCTGTTAATTCATCTCACAGAGTTACATCTGTATTTCGTGGAGCTCTTTGCTAGCCTTATTTCTGTGGAATCTGTTAACAGAAACTTCGGATCCCTATGAAGACTATAGGGCCAAAGGAAATATCCTCCGATAACAAAGAGAAAGAAGCTTTCTGAGAAACTACGTTGTGTTCTGTGAAATCATCTCACAGAGGTTCAGCTTGCCCCTCAAGGAGCCTTTCGCTTAGACAGTTCTTGTGGAATTGGTAAAGTGATATTTGGAAGCCCATATAGGGCTACGGTGAAAAAGGAAATATCCTCAGATGAAATCTGGAAAGAAGCTTTCTGAGAAACTGCTTAGTGTTCTGTTAATTCATCTCACAGAGTTACATCTTTATGTCGTGGATGTCTTTGCAAGCCTTATTTCTGTGGAATCTGAGAACAGATATTTCGGATCTTTTTGAAGACTATAGGGTCAAAGGAAATATCCTCCGATAACAAAGAGAAAGAAGCTTTCTGAGAAACTTCGTTGTGTTCTGTGAAATCATCTCACAGAGTTACAGCTTTCCCCTCAAGGAGCCTTTCGCTAAGACAGTTCTTGTGGAATTCGCAAAGTGATATTTGGAAGCCCTTAGTGGGCAATGGTGAAAAAGGAAATATCCTTGATGAAATCTGGAAAGAAGCTTTCTGAGAAACTGCTTAGTGTTCTGTTAATTCATCTCACAGAGTTACATCTGTATTTCGTGGATCTCTTTGCTAGGCTTATTTCTGTGGAATCTGAGAACAGATATTTCAAATCACTTTGAAGACTATAGGGCCAAAGGAAATATCCTCCGATAACAAAGAGAAAGAAGCTTTCTGAGAAACTTCGTTGTGTTCTGTGAAATCATCTCACAGAGTTACACCTTTCCCCTCAAGGAGCCTTTCGCTAAGGCAGTTCTTGTGGAATTGGCGAAGTGATATTTGGAAGCCCATAGAGGGCTATGGTGAAAAAGGAAATATCCTCAGATGAAATCTGGAAAGAAGCTTTCTGAGAAACTGCTTAGTGTTCTGTTAATTAATCTCACAGAGTTACATCTGTATTTCGTGGATCTCTTTGCTAGCCTTATTTCTGTGGAATCTGAGAACAGATATTTCGGATCCCTTTGAAGACTATAGGGCCAAAGGAAATATAATCCGATAACAAAGAGAAAGAAGCTTTCTGAGAAACTTCTTGGTATTCTGTGAAATCATCTCACAGAGTTACAGCTTTCCCCTCAAGAAGCCTTTCGCTAAGACAGTACTTGTGGAATTGGCAAAGTGATATTTGGAAGCCCATAAAGGGCTGTGGTGAAAAAGGAAATATCCTCAGATGAAATCTGGAAAGAAGCTTTCTGAGAAACTGCTTAGTGTTCTGTTAATTCATCTCACAGAGTTACATCTGTATTTCGTGGATCTCTTTGCTAACCTTATTTCTGTGGAATCTGTGAACAGATATTTCGTATCCCTTTGAAGACTATAGGGCCAAAGGAAATATCCTCCGATAACAAAGAGAAAGAAGCTTTCTGAGAAACTTCGTTGTGTTCTGTGAAATCATCTCACAGAGTTACAGCTTTCCCCTAAAGGAGCCTTTCCTAAGACAGTTCTTGTGGAATTGGCAAAGTGATATTTGGAAGCCCATAGATGGCTACGGTGAAAAAGGAAATATCCTCAGATGAAATCTGGAAACAAGCTTTCTGAGAAACTGCTTAGTGTTCTGTTAATTCATCTCACAGAGTTACATCTGTATTTCGTGGATCTCCTTGCTATCCTTATTTCTGTGGAATCTGAGAAGAGATATTTCTGATCCCTTTGTAGACTATAGGGCCAAAGGAAATATCCTCCGATAACAAAGAGAAAGAAGCTTTCTGAGAAACTTCGTTGTGTTCTGTGAAATCATCTCACAGAGTTGCAGCTTTCCCCTCAAGGAGCCTTTCGCTAAGACAGTTCTTGTGGATTTTGCAAAGTGATATTTGGAAGCCCATAGAGGGCAATGGTGAAAAAGGAAATATCCTCAGATGAAATCTGGAAAGAAGCTTTCTGAGAAACTGCTTAATGTTCTGTTAATTCCTCTCACAGAGTTACATCCGTATTTCGTGGAGCTCTTTGCTAGCCTTATTTCTGTGGAATCTGAGAACAGATACTTCGGATCCCTTTGAAGAACATAGGGCCAAAGGAAATATCCTCCGATAACAAAGAGAAAGAAGCTTTCTGAGAAACTTCTTTGTATTCTGTGAAATCATCTCACAGAGTTACAGCTTTCCCCTCAAGGAGCCTTTCGCTAAGACAGTTCATGTGGAATTGTCAAAGTGATATTTGGAAGCCCTTAGAGGGCTATGGTGAAAAAGGAAATATCCTCAGATGAAATCTGGAAAGAAGCTTTCTGAGAAACTGCTTAGTGATCTGTTAATTCATCTCACAGAGTTACATGTGTATTCCATGGATGTCTTTGCTAGCCTTATTTCCGTGGAATCTGAAAACAGATATTTCGGATCCCTTTGAAGACTATAGGGCCAAAGGAAATAGCCTCCGATAACAAAGAGAAAGAAGCTTTCTGAGAAACTTCGTTGTGTTCTGTGAAATCATCTAACAGAGTTACTTACAGCTTTCCCATCAAGGAGCCTTTCACTAAGACAGTTCTTGTGGAATTGGCGAAGTGATATTTGGAAGCCCTTAGAGGGCTATGGTGAAAAAGGAAATATCCTCAGATGAAATCTGGAAAGAAGCTTTCTGAGAAACTGCTTAGTGTTCTGTTAATTCATCTCACAGAGTTACATCTGTATTTCGTGGATCTCTTTGCTAGCCTTATTTCTGTGGAATCTGAGAACAGATATTTCGGATCCCTTTGAAGACTATAGGGCCAAAGGAAATATCCTCCGATAACAAAGAGAAAGAAGCTTTCTGAGAAACTTCGTAGTGTTCTCTGAAATCATCTCACAGAGTTACAGCTTTCCCCTCAAGGAGCCTTTCGCTAAGACAGTTCTTGTGGAATTGGCAAAGTGATATTTGGAAGCCCATAGAGGGCTTTGTTGAAAAAGGAAATATCCTCACATGAAATCTGGAAAGAAGCTTTCTGAGAAACTGCTTAGTGTTCTGTTAATTCATCTCAGAGTGTTACATCTGTATTTCATGGATGTCTTTGCTAGCCTTATTTCTGTGGAATCTGAGAACAGATATTTCGGATCCCTTTGAAGACTATAGGGCCAAAGGAAATATCCTCCGATAACAAAGAGAAAGAAGCTTTCTGAGAAACTTCTTTGTGTTCTGTGAAATCATCTCACAGAGTTACAGCTTTCCCCTCAAGGAGCCTTTCGCTAAGACAGTTCATGTGGAATTGGCAAAGTGATATTTGGAAGCCCATAGAGGGCTATGGTGAAAAAGGAAATATGCTCAGATGAAATCTGGAAAGAAGCTTTCTGAGAAACTGCTTAGTGTTCTGTTAATTCATCTCACAGAGTTACATCTGTGTTTCGTGGATCTCTTTGCTAGCCTTATTTCTGTGGAATCTGTTAACAGATATTTCGGATCCCTTTGAAGACTATAGGGCCAAAGGAAATATCCTCCGATAACAAAGAGAAAGAAGCTTTCTGAGAAACTTCTTGGTGTTCTGTGAAATCATCTCACAGAGTTACAGCTTTCCCCTCAAGAAGCCTTTCGCTAAGACAGTTCTTGTGGAATTGGCAAAGTGATATTTGGAAGCCCATAGAGGGCTATGATGAAAAAGGAAATATCCTCAGATGAAATCTGGAAAGAAGCTTTCTGAGAAACTGCTTAGTGTTCTGTTAATTCATCTCACAGAGTTACATCTGTATTTCGTGGATCTCTTTGGTAACCTTATTTCTGTGGAATCTGTGAAGATATATTTCGGATCCCTTTGAAGACTATAGGGCCAAAGGAAATATCCTCCGATAACAAAGAGAAAGAAGCTTTTTGAGAAACTTCGTTGTGTTCTCTGAAATCATCTCACAGAGTTACAGCTTTCCCCTCACGGAGCCTTTCCTAAGACAGTTCTTGTGGAATTGGCAAAGTGATATTTGGAAGCCCATAGATGGCTACGGTGAAAAAGGAAATATCCTCAGATGAAATCTGGAAAGAAGCTTTCTGAGAAACTGCTTAGTGTTCTGTTAATTCATCTCACAGAGTTACATCTGTATTTCGTGGATCTCCTTGCTAGCCTTATTTCTGTGGAATCTGAGAACAGATATTTTAGATCCCTTTGAAGACTACAGGGCCAAAGGAAATATCCTCCGATAACAAAGAGAAAGAAGCTTTCTGAGAAACTTCTTGGTGTTCTGTGAAATCATCTCACAGAGTTACAGCTTTCCCCTCAAGAAGCCTTTCGCTAAGACAGTTCTTGTGGAATTGGCAAAGTGATATTTGAAAGCCCATAGAGGGCTGTGGTGAAAAAGGAAATATCCTCAGATGAAATCTGGAAGGAAGCTTTCTGAGAAACTGCTTAGTGTTCTGTTAATTCATCTCACAGAGTTACATCTGTATTTCGTGGATCTCTTTGCTAGCCTTATTTCTGTGGAATCTGAGAGGAGATATTTCGGATCCCTTTGTAGACTATAGGGCCAAAGGAAATAGCCTCCGATAACAAAGAGAAAGAAGCTTTCTGAGAAACTTCGTTGTGTTCTGTGAAATCATCTCACAGAGTTGCAGCTTTCCCCTCAAGGAGCCTTTCGCTAAGACAGTTCTTGTGGATTTTGCAAAGTGATATTTGGAAGCCCATAGAGGGCAATGGTGAAAAAGGAAATATCCTCAGATGAAATCTGGAAAGAAGCTTTCTGAGAAACTGCTTAATGTTCTGTTAATTACTCTCACAGAGTTACATCCGTATTTCGTGGAGCTCTTTGCTAGCCTCATTTCTGTGGAATCTGAGAACAGATATTTCGGATCCCTTTGAAGAATATAGGGCCAAAGGAAATATCCTCCGATAACAAAGAGAAAGAAGCTTTCTGAGAAACTTCTTTGTATTCTGTGAAATCATCTCACAGAGTTACAGCTTTCCCCTCAAGTAGCCTTTCGCTAAGACAGTTCATGTGGAATTGTCAAAGTGATATTTGGAAGCCCATAGAGGGCTATGGTGAAAAAGGAAATATCCTCAGATGAAATCTGGAAAGAAGCTTTCTGAGAAACTGCTTAGAGATCTGTTAATTCATCTCACAGAGTTACATGTGTATTCCATGGATGTCTTTGCTAGCCTTATTTCTGTGGAATCTGAAAACAGATATTTCGGATCCCTTTGAAGACTATAGGGCCAAAGGAAATAGCCTCCGATAACAAAGAGAAAGAAGCTTTCTGAGAAACTTCGTTGTGTTCTGTGAAATCATCTAACAGAGTTACTTACAGCTTTCCCATCAAGGAGCCTTTCGCTAAGAGAGTTCTTGTGGAATTGGCAAAGTGATATTTGGAAGCCCATAGAGGGCTATGGTGAAAAAGGAAATATCCTCAGATAAAATCTGGAAAGAAGCTTTCTGAGAAACTGCTTAGTGTTCTGTTAATTCAACTCACACAGTTACATCTGTATTTCGTGGATGTCTTTGCTAGCCTTATTTCTGTAGAGTCTGAGAACAGATATTTCGGATCCCTTTGTAGACTATAGGGCCAAAGGAAATATCCTCCGATAACAAAGAGAAAGAAGCTTTCTGAGAAACTTCTTTGTGTTCTGTGAAATCATCTCACAGAGTTACAGCTTTCCCCTCAAGGAGCCTTTCGCTAAGACAGTTCTTGTGGAATCGGCAAAGTGATATTTGGAAGCCCATAGAGGGCTATGGTGAAAAAGGAAATATCCTCAGATGAAATCTGGAAAGAAGCTTTCTGAGAAACTGCTTAGTGTTCTGTTAATTCATCTCACAGAGTTACATCTGTATTTCGTGGATCTCTTTGCTAGCCTTATTTCTGTGAAATCTGAGAACAGATATTTCGGATCCCTTTGAAGACTATAGGGCCAAAGGAAATATCCTCCGATAACAAAGAGAAAGAAGATTTCTGAGAAACTACGTTGTGTTCTGTGAAATCATCTCACAGAGTTACAGCTTTCCCCTCAAGTAGCCTTTCGCTAAGACAGTTCTTGTGGAATTGGCAAAGTGATATTTGGAAGCCCATAGAGGGCTTTGGTGAAAAAGGAAATATCCTCACATGAAATCTGGAAAGAAGCTTTCTGAGAAACTGCTTAGTGTTCTGTTAATTCATCTCACAGAGTTACATCTGTATTTCATGGATGTCTTTGCTAGCCTTATTTCTGTGGAATCTGAGAACAGATATTTCGGATCCCTTTGAAGACTATAGGGCCAAAGGAAATATCCTCCGATAACAAAGAGAAAGAAGCTTTCTGATAAACTTCTTTGTGTTCTGTGAAATCATCTCACAGAGTTACAGCTTTCCCCTCAAGGAGCCTTTCGCTAAGACAGTTCTTGTGGAATTGGCGAAGTGATGTTTGGAAGCCCTTAGAGGGCTATGGTGAAAAAGGAAATATCCTCAGATGAAATCTGGAAAGAAGCTTTCTGAGAAACTGCTTAGTGTTCTGTTAATTCATCTCACAGAGTTACATCTGTATTTCGTGGATCTCTTTGCTAGCCTTATTTCTGTGGAATCTGAGAACAGATATTTCGGATCCCTTTGAAGACTATAGGGCCAAAGGAAATATCCTCCGATAACAAAGAGAAAGAAGCTTTCTGGGAAACTTCGTTGTGTTCTGTGAAATCATCTCACAGAGTTACAGCTTTCCCCTCAAGGAGCCTTTCGCTAAGACAGTTCTTGTGGAATTGGCAAAGTGATATTTGGAAGCCCATAGAGGGCTATGGTGAAAAAGGAAATATCCTCAGATGAAATCTGGAAAGAAGCTTTCTGAGAAACTGCTTAGTGATCTGTTAATTCATCTCACAGAGTTACATGTGTATTCCATGGATGTCTTTGCTAGCCTTATTTCTGTGGAATCTGAAAACAGATATTTCGGATCCCTTTGAAGACTATAGGGCCAAAGGAAATATCCTCCGATAACAAAGAGAAAGAAGCTTTCTGAGAAACTTCGTTGTGTTCTGTGAAATCATCTCACAGAGTTACAGCTTTCCCCTAAAGAAGCATTTCGCTAAGACAGTTCTTGTGGAATTGGCAAAGTGATATTTGGAAGCCCATAGAGGGCTATGGTGAAAAAGGAAATATCCTCAGATGAAATCTGGAAAGAAGCTTTCTGAGAATCTGCTTAGTGTTCTCTTAATTCATCTCACAGAGTTACATCTGTATTTCGTGGATCTCTTTGCTAGACTTATTTCTGTGTAATCTGAGAACAGATATTTCGGATCCCTTTGAAGACTATAGGGCCAAAGGAAATATCCTCCGATAACAAAGAGAAAGAAGTTTACTGAGAAACTTCGTTGTGTTATGTGAAATCATCTCACAGAGTTACAGCTTTCCCCTCAAGGAGCCTTTCGCTAAGACAGTTCTTGTGGAATTGGCAAAGTGATATTTGGAAGCCCTTAGAGGGCTATGGTGAAAAAGGAAATATCTTCAGATGCAATCTGGAACGAAGCTTTCTGAGAAACTGCTTAGTGTTCTGTTAATTCATCTCACAGCGTTACATCTGTATTTCGTGGATCTCTTTGCTAGCCTTATTTCTGTGGAATCTGAGAACAGATATTTCGGATCCCTTTGAAGACTATAGGGCCAAAGGAAATATCCTCCGATAACAAAGAGAAAGAAGCTTTCTGAGAAACTTCGTTGTGTTCTGTGAAATCATCTCACAGAGTTACAGCTTTCCCCTCAAGGAGCCTTTCGCTAAGACAGTTCTTGTGGAATTGGCAAAGTGATATTTGGAAGCCCATAGAGGGCTTTGGTGAAAAAGGAAATATCCTCACATGAAATCTGGAAAGAGGCTTTCTGAGAAACTGCTTAGTGTTCTGTTAATTCATCTCAGAGAGTTACATCTGTATTTCATGGATGTCTTTGCTAGCCTTATTTTTGTGGAATCTGAGAACAGATATTTCGGATCCCTTTGAAGACTATAGGGCCAAAGGAAATATCCTCCGATAACAAAGAGAAAGAAGCTTTCTGAGAAACTTCGTTGTGTTTTGTGAAATCATCTCACAGAGTTACAGCTTTCCCCTCAAAGAGCCTTTCGCTAAGACAGTTCTTGTGGAATTGGCAAAGTGATATTTGGAATCCCATAGAGGGTTATGGTGAAAAAGGAAATATCCTCAGATGAAATCTGGAAAGAAGCTTTCTGAGAAACTGCTTAGTGTTCTGTTAATTCATCTCACAGAGTTACATCTGTGTTTCGTGGATCTCTATGCTGGCCTTATTTCTGTGGAATCTGTTAACAGAAATTTCGGATCCCTTTGAAGACTATAGGGCCAAAGGAAATATCCTCCGATAACAAAGAGAAAGAAGCTTTCTGAGAAACTTCGTTGTGTTTTGTGAAATCATCTCACAGAGTTACAGCTTTCCCCTCAAAGAGCCTTTCGCTAAGACAGTTCTTGTGGAATTGGCAAAGTGATATTTGGAATCCCGTAGAGGGCTATGGTGAAAAAGGAAATATCCTCAGATGAAATCTGGAAAGAAGCTTTCTGAGAAACTGCTTAGTGTTCTGTTAATTCATCTCACAGAGTACATCTGTATTTCATGGATGTCTTTGCTAGCCTTATTTCTGTGGAATATGAGAACAGATATTTCGGATCCCTTTGAGGACTATAGGGCCGAAGGAAATATCCTCCGATAACAAAGGGAAAGAAACTTTCTGAGAAACTTCGTTGTGTTCTGTGAAATCATCTCACAGAGTTACAGCTTTCCCCTCAAGGAGCCTTTCGCTAAGACAGTTATTGTGGAATTGTCAAAGTGATATTTGGAAACCCATAGAGGGCTATGGTGAAAAAGGAAATATCCTCAGATGAAATCTGGAAAGAAACTTTCTGAGAAACTGCTAAAGTTCTGTTAATTCCTCTCACAGAGTTACATCTGTATTTCGTGGATCTCTTTGCTAGCCTTATTTCTGTGGAATCTGAGAACAGATATTTCGGATCCCTTTGAAGACTATAGGGCCTAAGGAAATATCCTCCGATAACAAAGAGAAAGAAGCTTTCTGAGAAACTTCTTTGTGTTCTGTGAAATCATCTCACAGAGTTACAGCTTTCCCCTCAAGGAGCCTTTCGCTAAGACAGTTCATGTGGAATTGGCAAAGTGATATTTGGAAGCCCATGGAGGGCTATGGTGAAAAAGGAAATATCCTCAGATGAAATCTGGAAAGAAGCTTTCTGAGAAACTGCTTAGTGTTCTGTTAATTCATCTCACAGAGTTACATCTGTGTTTCGTGGATCTCTTTGCTAGCCTTATTTCTGTGGAATCTGTTAACAGAAATTTCGGATCCCTTTGAAGACTATAGGGCCAAAGGAAATATCCTCCGATAACAAAGAGAAAGAAGCTTTCTGAGAAACTTCTTTGTGTTCTGTGAAATCATCTCACAGAGGTTCAGCTTTCCCCTCAAGGAGCCTTTCGCTAAGACAGTTCTTGTGGAATTGGTAAAGTGATTTTTGGAAGCCCTTAGAGGGCTATGGTGAAAAAGGAAATATCCACAGATGAAATCTGGAAAGAAGCTTTGTGAGAAACTGCTTAGTGTTCTGTTAATTCATCTCACAGAGTTACATCTGTATTTCGTGGATCTCTTTGCTAGTCTTATTTCTGTGGAATCTGAGAACAGATATTTCGGATCCCTTTGAAGACTATAGGGCCAAAGGAAATATCCTCCGATAACAAAGAGAAAGAAGCTTTCTGAGAAACTTCGTTGTGTTCTGTGAAATCATCTCACAGAGTTACAGCTTTCCCCTAAAGAAGCCTTTCGCTAAGACAGTTCTTGTGGAATTGGCAAAGTGATATTTGGAAGCCCATAGAGGGCTATGGTGAAAAAGGAAATATCCTCAGATGAAATCTGGAAAGAAGCTTTCTGAGAATCTGCTTAGTGTTCTCTTAATTCATCTCACAGAGTTACATCTGTATTTCGTGGATCTCTTTGCTAGACTTATTTCTGTGTAATCTGAGAAGAGATATTTCGGATCCCTTTGAAGACTATAGGGCCAAAGGAAATATCCTCCGATAACAAAGAGAAAGAAGTTTACTGAGAAACTTCGTTGTGTTATGTGAAATCATCTCACAGAGTTACAGCTTTCCCCTCAAGGAGCCTTTCGCTAAGACAGCTCTTGTGGAATTGGCAAAGTGATATTTGGAAGCCCTTAGAGGGCTATGGTGAAAAAGGAAATATCTTCAGATGCAATCTGGAACGAAGCTTTCTGAGAAACTGCTTAGTGTTCTGTTAATTCATCTCACAGCGTTACATCTGTATTTCGTGGATCTCTTTGCTAGCCTTATTTCTGTGGAATCTGAGAACAGATATTTCGGATCCCTTTGAAGACTATAGGGCCAAAGGAAATATCCTCCGATAACAAAGAGAAAGAAGCTTTCTGAGAAACTTCGTTGTGTTCTGTGAAATCATCTCACAGAGTTACAGCTTTCCCCTCAAGGAGCCTTTCGCTAAGACAGTTCTTGTGGAATTGGCAAAGTGATATTTGGAAGCCCATAGAGGGCTTTGGTGAAAAAGGAAATATCCTCACATGAAATCTGGAAAGAGGCTTTCTGAGAAACTGCTTAGTGTTCTGTTAATTCATCTCAGAGAGTTACATCTGTATTTCATGGATGTCTTTGCTAGCCTTATTTCTGTGGAATCTGAGAACAGATATTTCGGATCCCTTTGAAGACTATAGGGCCGAAGGAAATATCCTCCGATAACAAAGAGAAAGAAGCTTTCTGAGAAACTTCGTTGTGTTTTGTGAAATCATCTCACAGAGTTACAGCTTTCCCCTCAAAGAGCCTTTCGCTAAGACAGTTCTTGTGGAATTGGCAAAGTGATATTTGGAATCCCGTAGAGGGCTATGGTGAAAAAGGAAATATCCACAGATGAAATCTGGAAAGAAGCTTTCTGAGAAACTGCTTAGTGTTCTGTTAATTCATCTCACAGAGTACATCTGTATTTCATGGATGTCTTTGCTAGCCTTATTTCTGTGGAATCTGAGAACAGATATTTCGGATCCCTTTGAGGACTAAAGGGCCGAAGGAAATATCCTCCGATAACAAAGAGAAAGAAACTTTCTGAGAAACTTCGTTGTGTCCTGTGAAATCATCTCACAGAGTTACAGCTTTCCCCTCAAGGAGCCTTTCACTAAGACAGTTATTGTGGAATTGTCAAAGTGATATTTGGAAACCCATAGAGGGCTATGGTGAAAAAGGAAATATCCTCAGTTGAAATCTGGAAAGAAACTTTCTGAGAAACTGCTAAAGTTCTGTTAATTCCTCTCACAGAGTTACATCTGTATTTCGTGGATCTCTTTGCTAGCCTTATTTCTGTGGAATCTGAGAACAGATATTTCGGATCCCTTTGAAGACCATAGGGCCAAAGGAAATATCCTCCGATAACAAAGAGAAAGAAGTTTACTGAGAAACTTCGTTGTGTTCTTTTAATTCATCTCACAGAGTTACATCTGTATTTCGTGGATCTCTTTGCTAGCCTTATTTCTGTGGATTCTGAGAACAGATATTTCGGAACCCTTTGAAGACTATAGGGACAAAGGAAATATCCTCCGATAACAAAGAGAAAGAAGCTTTCTGAGAAACTTCGTTGTGTTCTGTGAAATCATCTCACAGAGTTACAGCTTTCCTCTCAAGGAGCCTTTCGCTAAGACAGTTCTTGTGGAATTGGCAAAGTGATATTTGGAAGCCCATAGAGGGCTATGGTGAAAAAGGAAATATCCTCAGATGAAATCTGGAAAGAAGCTTTCTGAGAAACTGCTTAGTGTTCTGTTAATTCATCTCACAGAGTTACATGTGTATTTCATGTATCTCTTTGCTAGCCTTATTTCTGTGGAATCGGAGAACAGATATTTCGGATCCCTTTGAAGACTATAGGGCCAAAGGAAATATCCACCGATAACAAAGAGAAAGAAGCTTTCTGAGAAACTTCGTTGTGTTCTGTGAAATCATCTCACAGAGTTACAGCTTTCCCCACAAGGAGCCTTTCGCTAAGACAGTTCTTGTGGAATTGGCAAAGTGATATTTGGAAGCCCATAGAGGGCTATGGTGAAAAAGGAAATATCCTCAGATGAAATCTGGAAAGAAGCTTTCTGACAAACTGCTTAGTGTTCTGTTAATTCACCTCACAGAGTTACATCTGTGTTTCGTGGATCTCTTTGCTAGCCTTATTTCTGTGGAGTCTGAGAACAGATATTTCGGATCCCTTTGAAGACTATAGGGCCAAAGGAATTATCCTCCGATAACAAAGGGAAAGAAGCTTTCTGAGAAACTTCTTTGTGTTCTGTGAAATCATCTCACAGAGTTACAGCTTTCCCCTCAAGAAGCCTTTCGCTAAGACAGTTCTTGTGGAATTGGCAAAGTGATATTTGGAAGCCCATAGAGGGCTATGGTGAAAAAGGAAATATCCTCAAATGAAATCTGGAAAGAAGCTTTCTGAGAAACTGCTTTGTGTTCTGTTAATTCATCTCACAGAGTTACATCTGTATTTCGTGGATCTCTTTGCTAGCCTTATTTCTGTGGAATCTGAGAACAGATATTTCGGATACCTTTGAAGACTATAGGGCCAAAGGAAATATCCTCCGATAACAAAGAGAAAGAAGCTTTCTGAGAAACTTGGTTGTGTTCTGTGAAATAATCTCACAGAGTTGCAGCTTTCCCCTCAAGGAGCCTTTCGCTAAGACAGTTCTTGTGGAATTGGCAAAGTGATATTTGGAAGCCCATAGAGGGTTATGGTGAAAAAGGAAATATCCTCAGATGAAATCTGGAAAGAGGCTTTCTGAGAAACTGCTTAGTGTTCTGTTAATTCATCTCACAGAGTTACATCTGTGTTTCGTGGATCTTTTGCTAGCCTTATTTCTGTGGAATCTGAGAGCAGATATTTCGGATCCCTTTGAAAACTATAGGGCTAAAGGAAATATCCTCCGATAACAAAGAGAAAGAAGCTTTCTGAGAAAGTTCTTTGTGTTCTGTGAAATCATCTCACAGAGTTACAGCTTTCCCCTCAAGAAGCCTTACGCTAAGACCGTTCTTGTGGAATTGGCAAAGTGATATTTGGAAGCCCCTAGAGGGCTATGGTGAAAAAGGAAATATCCTCAAATGAAATCTGCAAAGAAGCTTTCTGAGAAACTGCTTAGTGTTCTCTTAATTCATCTCACAGAGTTACATCTGTATTTCGTGGATCTTTTTGCTAGCCTTATTTCTGTGGAATCTGAGAACAGATATTTCGGATCCCTTTGAAGACTATAGGGCCAAAGGAAATATCCTCCGATAACAAAGAGAAAGAAGCTTTCTGAGAAACTTCGTTGTGTTCTGTGAAATCATCTCACAGAGTTGCAGCTTTCCCCTCACGGAGCCTTTCGCTAAGACAGTTCTTTTGGAATTGGCAAAGTGATATTTGGAAGCCCATAGAGGGCTATGGTGAAAAAGGAAATATCCTCAGAGGAAATCTGGAAAGAAGCTTTCTGAGAAATGCTTAGTGTTCTGTTAATTCATCTCACAGAGTTACATCTGTATTTCGTGGATCTCTTTGCTAGCCTTATTTCTGTGGAATCTGAGAACAGATATTTCGGATCCCTTTGAAGACTCTGGGGCCAAAGGAAGTATCCTCCGATAACAAAGAGAAAGAACCTTTCTGAGAAACTTCGTTGTGTTCTGTGAAATCATCTCACAGAGTTACAGCTTTCCCCTCACGGAGCCTTTCGCTAAGATAGTTCTTTTGGAATTGGCAAAGTGATATTTGGAAGCCCATAGAGGGCTATGGTGAAAAAGGAAATATCCTCAAATGAAATCTGGAAAGAAGCTTTCTGAGAAACTGCTTAGTGTTCTGTTAATTCATCTCACAGAGTTACATCTGTATTTCGTGGATCTCTTTGCTAGCCTTATTTCTGTGGAATCTGAGAACAGATATTTCGGATCCCTTTGAAGACTATAGGGCCAAAGGAAATATTCTCCGATAACAAAGAGAAAGAAGCTTTCTGAGAAACTTCGTTGAGTTCTGTGAAATCATCTCACAGAGTTACATCTTTCCCCTCAAGGATCCTTTCGCTAAGACAGTTCTTGTGGAATTGGTAAAGTGATATTTGGAAGCCCATAGAGGGCTATGGTGAAAAAGGAAATATCCTCAGAGGAAATCTGGAAAGAAGCTTTCTGAGAAACTGCTTAGTGTTCTGTTAATTCATCTCACAGAGTTACATCTGTATTTCGTGGATCTCTTTGCTAGCCTTATTTCTGTGGAATCTGAGAACAGATATTTCGGATCCCTTTGAAGACTATATGGCCAAAGGAAATATCCTCCGATAACAAAGAGAAAGAAGCTTTCTGAGAAACTTCGTTGTGTTCTGTGAAATCATCTCACAGAGTTGCAGCTTTCCCCTCAAGGAACCTTTCGCTAAGACAGTTCTTGTGGAATTGGCAAAGTGATATTTGGAAGCCCATAGAGGGGTATGGTGAAAAAGGAAATATCCTCAGATGAAATCTGGAAAGAAGCTTTCTGAGAAACTGCATAGTGTTCTGTTAATTCATCTCACAGAGTTACATCTGTATTTCGTGGATGTCTTTGCTAGCCTTATTTCTGTGGAATCTGAGAACAGATATTTCGGATCCCTTTGAAGACTATAGGGCCAAAGGAAATATCCTCCGATAACAAAGAGGAAGAAGCTTTGTGAGAAACTTGGTTGTGGTCTGTGAAATCATCTCATAGAGTTGCAGCTTTCCCCTCAAGGAGCCTTTCGCTAAGACAGTTCTTGTGGAATTGGCAAAGTGATATTTGGAAACCCATAGAGGGCTAGGGTGAAAAAGGAAATATCCTCAGATGAAATCTGGAAAGAAGCTTTCTGAGAAACTGCTTAGTGTTCTGTTAATACACCTCAAAGAGTTACATCTGTGTTCCGTGGGTCTCTTTGCTAGCCTTATTTCTGTAGAATCTGAGAACAGATATTTCGGATCCCTTTGAAGACTATAGGGCCAAAGGAAATATCCTCCGATAACACAGAGAATGAAGCTTTCTGAGAAACTTCGTTGTGTTCTGTGAAATCATCTCACAGAGTTACAGCTTTCCCCTCACGGAGCCTTTCGCTAAGACAGTTCTTTTGGAATTGGCAAAGTGATATTTGGAAGCCCATAGAGGGCTATGGTGAAAAAGGAAATATCCATAGAGGAAATCCTGAAAGAAGCTTTCTGAGAAACTGCTTAGTGTTCTCTGAATTCATCCCACAGAGTTACATCTGTATTTCGTGGATCTCTTTGCTAGCCTTATTTCTGTGGAATCTGAGAACAGTTATTTCGGATCCCTTTGAAAACTATAGGGCCAAAGGAAATATCCTCCGATAAAAAAGAGAAAGAAGCTTTCTGAGAAACTTCGTTGTGTTCTGTGAAATCATCTCACAGAGTTACAGCTTTCCCCTCAAGGAGCCTTTCGCTAAGACAGTTCTTGTGGAATTGGCAAAGTGATATTTGGAAGCCGATAGAGGGCTATGGTGAAAAAGGAAATATCCTCACATGAAATCTGGAAAGAAGCTTTCTGAGAAACTGCTTAGTGTTCTGTTAATTCATCACACAGAGTTACATGTGTATTTCATGGATGTCTTTGATAGCCTTATTTCTGTGGAATCTGAGAACAGATATTTCGGATCCCTTTGAAGACTATAGGGCCCCAGGAAATATCCTCCGATAACAAAGAGAAAGAAGCTTTCTGAAAAACTTTGTTGTGTTCTGTGAAATCATCTCACAGAGTTACAGCGTTCCCCTCAAGGAGCCTTTCGCTATGACAGTTTTTGTGGAATTGGCAAAGTGATATTTGGAAGCCCATGGAGGGCTATGGTGAAAAAGGAAATATCCTCAGATGAAATCTGGAAAGAAGCTTTCTGAGAAACTGCTTAGTGTTCTGTTAATTCATCTCACAGAGTTACATCTGTATTTCGTTTGTCTCTTTGCTAGCCTTATTTCTGTAGAATCTGAGAACAGATATTTCGGATCCCTTTGAAGATTATAGGGCCAAAGAAAATATCCTCCGATAACAAAGAGAAAGAAGCTTTCTGAGAAACTTCTTTGTGTTCTGTGAAATCATGTCACAGAGTTACAGCTTTCCCCTCAAGGAGCCTTTCGCTAAGACAGTTCATTTGGAATTGGCAAAGTGATATTTGGAAGCCCATATAGGGCTATGGTGAAAAAGGAAATATCCTCAGATGAAATCTGGAAAGAAGCTTTCTCAGAAACTGCTTAGTGTTCTGTTAATTCATCTCACAGAGTTACATCTGTATTTCGTGGATCTCTTTGCTAGCCTTATTTCTGTGGAATCTGAGAACAGATATTTCGGATCCCTTTGAAGATTATAGGGCCAAAGGAAATATCCTCCGATAACAAAGAGAAAGAAGCTTTCTGAGAAACTTCGTTGTGTTCTGTGAAATCATCTCACAGAGTTACAGCTTTCCCCTCACGGAGCCTTTTGCTAAGACAGTTCTTTTGGAATTGGCAAAGTGATATTTGGAAGCCCATAGAATGCTATGGTGAAAAAGGAAATATCCTCAGAGGAAATCTGGCAAGAAGCTTTCTGAGAGACTGCTTAGTGTTCTGTTAATTCATCTCACAGAGTTACATCTGTATTTCGTGGATCTCTTTGCTAGCCTTATTTCTGTGGAATCTGAGAACAGATATTTCGGATCCCTTTGAAGACTCTAGGGCCAAAGGAAATATCTTCCGATAACAAAGAGAAAGAAGCTTCCTGAGAAACTTCTTTGTGTTCTGTGAAATCATCTCACAGAGTTGCAGCTTTCCCCTCAAGAAGCCTTTCGCTGAGACAATTCTTGTGGAATTGGCAAAGTGATATTTGGAAGCCCATAGAGGGCTATGGTGAAAAAGGAAATATCCTCAAATGAAATCTGGAAAGAAGCTTTCTGAGAAACTGCTTAGTGTTCTGTTAATTCATCTCAGAGAGTTACATCTGTATTTCGTGGATCTCTTTGCTAGCCTTATTTCTGTGGAATCTGAGAACAGATATTTCGGATCCCTTTGAAGACTATAGGGCCAAAGGAAATATCCTCCGATAACAAAGAGAAAGAAGCTTTCTGAGAAACTTCCTTGTGTTCTGTGAAATCATCTCACAGAGTTACAGCTTTCCCCTCACGGAGCCTTTCGCTAAGACAGTTCTTTTGGAATTGGCAAAGTGATATGTGGAAGCCCATAGAGGGCTATGGTGATAAAGGAAATATCCTCAGATGAAATCTGGAAAGAAGCTTTCTGAGAAACTGCTTAGTGTTCTGTTAATTCATCTCACAGAGTTACATCTGTATTTCGTGGATCTCTTTGCTAGCCTTATTTCTGTGGAATCTGAGAACAGATATTTCGGATCCCTTTGAAGACTATAGGGCCAAAGGAAATATCCTCCGATAAAAAAGAGAAAGAAGCTTTCTGAGAGACTTCGTTGTGTTCTGTGAAATCATCTCACAGAGTTACAGCTTTCCCCTCAAGGAGCCTTTCGCTAAGACAGTTCTTGTGGAATTGGCAAAGTGATATTTGGAAGCCCATAGAGGGCTATGGTGAAAAAGGAAATATCCTCAGATGAAACCTGGAAAGAAGCTTTCTGAGAAACTGCGCAGTGTTCTGTTAATTCATCTCACAGAGTTACATCTGTATTTCGTGGATCTCTTTGCTAGCCTTATTTCTGTGGAATCTGAGAACAGATATTTCGGATCCCTTTGAAGACTATAGGGCCAAAGGAAATATCTTCCGATAACAAAGAGAAAGAAGCTTTCTGAGAAACTTCGTTGTGTTCTGTGAAATCATCTCACAGAGTTACAGCTTTCCCCTCAAGGAGCCTTTCGCTAAGACAGTTCTTGCGGGATTGGCAAAGTGATATTTGGAAGCCCATAGAGGGCTATGGTGAAAAAGGAAATATCCTCAGATGAAATTTGCAAAGAAGATTTCTGAGAAACTGCTTAGTGTTCTGTTAATTCATCTAACAGAGTTACATCTGTATTTCATGGATGTCTTTGCTAGCTTATTTTTGTGGAAATGAGAACAGATATTTCGGGTCCCTTTGAAGACTATAGGGCCAAAGGAAATATCCTTCGATAACAAAGAGAAAGAATCTTTCTGAGAAACCTCGTTGTGTTCTGTGAAATCATCTCTCAGAGTTACAGCTTTCCCCTCACGGAGCCTTTTGCTAAGACAGTTCTTTTAGAATTCACAAAGTGATATTTGGAAGCCCATAGAGGGCTATGGTGAAAAAGGAAATATCCTCAGAGGAAATCTGGAAAGAAGCTTTCTGAGAAACTGCTTAGTGTTCTGTTAATTCATCTCACAGAGTTACATCTGTATTTCGTGGATCTCTTTGCTAGCCTTATTTCTGTGGAATCTGAGAACAGATATTTCGGATCCCTTTGAAGACTATAGTTCCAAAGGAAATATCTTCCGATAACAAAGAGAAAGAAGCTTTCTGGGAAACTTCTTCGTGTTCTGTGAAATCATCTCACAGAGTTGCAGCTTTCCCCTCTAGGAGCCTTTCGCTAAGACAGTTCTTGTGGAATTGGCAAAGTGATATTTGGAAGCCCATAGAGGGCTATGGTGAAAAAGGAAATATCCTCAGATGAAATTTGGAAAGAAGATTTCTGAGAAACTGCTTAGTGTTCTGTTAATTCATCTAACAGAGTTACATCTGTATTTCATGGATGTCTTTGCTAGGCTTATTTTTGTGGAATCTGAGAACAGATATTTCGGGTCCCTTTGAAGGCAATAGGGCCAAAGGAAATATCCTTCGATAACAAAGACAAAGAATCTTTCTGAGAAACCTCGTTGTGTTCTGTGAAATCATCTCTCAGAATTACAGCTTTCCCCTCACGGAGCCTTTTGCTAAGACAGTTGTTTTGGAATTGACAAAGTGATATTTGGAAGCCCATAGAGGGCTATGGTGAAAAAGGAAATATCCTCAGATGAAATCTGGAAAGAAGGTTTCTGAGAAACTGCTTAGTGTTCTGTTAATTCATCTCACAGAGTTACATCTGTATTTCGTGGATGTCTTTGCTAGCCTTATTTCTGTGGAATCTGAGAAAAGATATTTCGGATCCCTGTGAAGACTATAGGGCCACAGGAAATATCCTCCGATAACAAAGAGAAAGAAGCTTTCTGAGAAACTTCGTTGTGTTCTGTGTAATCATCTCACAGAGTTACAGCTTTCCCATCAAGGAGCCTTTCGCTAAGACAGTTCTTGTGGAATTGTCTAAGTGATATTTGGAAGCCCATAGAGGGCTATGGTGAAAAAGGAAATATCCTCAGATGAAATCTGGAAAGAAGCTTTATGAGAAACTGCGTAGTGTTCTGTTAATTCATCTCACAGAGTTACGTCTGTATTTCATGGATTTCTTTGCTAGCCTCATTTCTGTGGAATCTGAGAACAGATATTTCGGATCCCTTTGAAGACTATAGGGCCAAAGGAAATATCCTCCGATAACAAAGAGAAAGAAGCTTTCTGAAAAACTTCGCAGTGTTCTTTGAAATCATCTCACAGAGATGCAGCTTTCGTCTCAAGGAGCCTTTCGCTAGGACAGTTCTTGTGGAATTGGCAAAGTGATACTTGGAAGCCCATAGAGGGCTATGGTGAAAAAGGAAATATCCTCAGATGAAATCTGGAAAGAAGGTTTCTGAGAAACTGCTTAGTGTTCTGTTAATTCATCTCACACAGTTACATCTGTATTTGGTGGATGTCTTTGCTAGCCTTATTTCTGTGGAATCTGAGAAAAGATATTTCGAATCCCTGTGAAGACTATAGGGCCACAGGAAATATCCTCCGATAACAAAGAGAAAGAAGCTTTCTGAGAAACTTCGTTGTGTTCTGTGAAATCATCTCACAGAGTTACAGCTTTCCAATCAAGGAGCCTTTCGCTAAGACAGTTCTTGTGGAATTGTCAAAGTGATATTTGGAAGCCCATAGAGGGATATGGTGAAAAAGGAAATATCCTCAGATGAAATCTGGAAAGAAGCTTTATGAGAAACTGCGTAGTGTTCTGTTAATTCATCTCACAGAGTTACATCTGTATTTCATGGATTTCTTTGCTAGCCTCATTTCTGTGGAATCTGAGAACAGATATTTCGGATCCCTTTGAAGACTATAGGGCCAAAGGAAATATCCTCCGATAACAAAGAGAAAGAAGCTTTCTGAAAAACTTCGTAGTGTTCTTTGAAATCATCTCACAGAGATGCAACTTTCGTCTCAAGGAGCCTTTCGCTAGGACAGTTCTTGTGGAATTGGCAAAGTGATACTTGGAAGCCCATAGAGGGCTATGGTGAAAAAGGAAATATCCTCAGATGAAATCTGGAAAGAAGCTTTCTGAGAAACTGCTTAGTGTTCTGTTAATTCATCTCAGAGAGTTATATCTGTATTTCATGGATGTCTTTGGTAGCCTTATTTCTGTGGAATCTTTGAACAGATATTTCGGATCCCTTTGAAGACTATAGGGCCACAGGAAATATCCTCCGATAACAAAGAGAGAGAAGCTTTCTGAGAAACTTCGTTGTGATCTGTGAAATCATCTAACAGAGTTACAGCTTCCCCCTCAAGGAGCCTTTCGCTAAGACAGTTCTTGTGGAATTGGCAAAGTGATATTTGGAAGCCCTTAGAGGGCTATGGCGAAAAAGGAAATATCCTCAGATGAAATCTGGAAAGAAGCTTTCTGAGAAACTGCTTAGTGTTCTGTTAATTCATCTCACAGAGTTACATCTGTATTTCGTGGACCTCTTTGCTAGCCTTATTTCTGTGGAATCTGAGAACGGATATTTCGGATCCCTTTGAAGACTATAAGGCCAAAGGAAATATCCTCTGATAAAAAAGAGAAAGAAGCTTTGTGAGAAACTTCGTTGTGTTCTGTGAAATCATCTCACAGAGTTACAGCTTTCCCCTCAAGGAGCCTTTCGCTAAGACAGTTCTTCTGGAATTGGATAAGTGATATTTGGAAGCCCATAGAGGGCTGTGGTGAAAATGGAAATATCCTCAGATGAAATCTGGAAAGAAGCCTTCTGAGAAACTGCTTAGTGTTCTGTTAATTCACCTCACAGAGTTACATCTGTATTTCGTGGATCTCTTTGCTAGCCTTATTTCTGTGGAATCTGAGAACAGATATTTCGGATCCCTTTAAAGACTATAGGGCCAAAGGAAATATCTTCCGTTAACAAAGAGAAAGAAGCTTTCTGAGAAACTTCTTTGTGTTCTGTGAAATCATCTCACAGAGTTGCAGCTTTCCCCTCAAGGAGCCTTTCGCTAAGACAGTTCTTGTGGGATTGGCAAAGTGATATTTGGAAGCCCATAGAGGGCTATGGTGAAAAAGGAAATATCCTCAGATGAAATTTGCTAAGAAGATTTCTGAGAAACTGCTTAGTGTTCTGTTAATTCATCTCACAGAGTTACATCTGTATTTCATGGATGTCTTTGCTAGCTTATTTTTGTGGAATCCGAGAACAGATATTTCGGGTCCCTTTGAAGACTATAGGGCCAAAGGAAATATCCTTCGATAACAAAGAGAAAGAATCGTTCTGAGAAACCCCGTTGTGTTCTGTGAAATCATCTCTCAGAGTTACAGCTTTCCCCTCACGGAGCCTTTTGCTATGACAGTTCTTTTAGAATTCACAAAGTGATATTTGGAAGCCCATAGAGGGCTATGGTGAAAAAGGAAATATCCTCAGAGGAAATCTGGAAAGAAGCTTTCTGAGAAACTGCTTAGTGTTCTGTTAATTCATCTCACAGCGTTACATCTGTATTTCGTGGATCTCTTTGCTAGCCTTATTTCTGTGGAATCTGAGAACAGATATTTCGGATCCCTTTGAAGACTATAGTTCCAAAGGAAATATCTTCCGATAACAAAGAGAAAGAAGCTTTCTTAGAAACTTCTTCGTGTTCTGTGAAATCATCTCACAGAGTTGCAGCTTTCCCCTCTAGGAGCCTTTCGCTAAGACAGTTCTTGTGGAATTGGCAAAGTGATATTTGGAAGCCCATAGAGGGCTATGGTGAAAAAGGAAATAACCTCAGATGAAATTTGGAAAGAAGATTTCTGAGAAACTGCTTAGTGTTCTGTTAATTCATCTAACAGAGTTACATCTGTATTTCATGGATGTCTTTGCTAGCCTTATTTTTGTGGAATCTGAGAACAGATATTTCGGGTCCCTTTGAAGGCTATAGGGCCAAAGGAATTATCCTTCGATAACAAAGAGAAAGAATCTTTCTGAGAAACCTCGTTGTGTTCTGTGAAATCATCTCTCAGAATTGCAGCTTTCCCCTCATGGAGCCTTTTGCTAAGACAGTTGTTTTGGAATTGACAAAGTGATATTTGGAAGCCCTTAGAGGGCTATGGTGAAAAAGGAAATATCCTCAGATGAAATCTGGAAAGAAGGTTTCTGAGAAACTGCTTAGTGTTCTGTTAATTCATCTCACAGAGTTACATCTGTATTTCGTGGATGTCTTTGCTAGCCTTATTTCTGTGGAATCTGAGAAAAGATATTTCGGATCCCTGTGAAGACTATAGGGCCACAGGAAATATCCTCCGATAACAAAGAGAAAGAAGCTTTCTGAGAAACTTCGTTGTGTTCTGTGAAATCATCTCACAGAGTTACAGCTTTCCCATTAAGGAGCCTTTCGCTAAGACAGTTCTTGTGGAATTGTCAAAGTGATATTTGGAAGCCCATAGAGGGCTATGGTGAAAAAGGAAATATCCTCAGATGAAATCTGGAAAGAAGCTCTATGAGAAACTGCGTAGTGTTCTGTTAATTCATCTCACACAGTTACATCTGTATTTCATGGATTTCTTTGCTAGCCTCATTTCTGTGGAATCTCAGAACAGATATTTCGGATCCCTTTGAAGACTATAGGGCCAAAGGAAATATCCTCCGATAACAAAGAGAAAGAAGCTTTCTGAGAAACTTCTTTGTGTTCTGTGAAATCATCTCACAGAGTTGCAGCTTTCCTCTCAAGGAGCCTTTCGCTAAGACAGTTCTTGTGGAATTGGCAAAGTGATATTTGGAAGCCCATAGAGGGCTATGGTGAAAAAGGAAATATCCTCAGATGAAATCTGGAAAGAAGCTTTCTGAGAAACTGCTTAGTGTTCTGTTAATTCATCTCACAGAGTTATATCTGTATTTCATGGATGTCTTTGCTAGCCTTATTTCTGTGGAATCTGAGAAAAGATATTTCGGATCCCTTTGAAGACTATAGGGCCAAAGGAAATATCCTCCGATAACAAAGAGAAAGAAGCTTTCTGAGAAACTTCATTGTGTTCTGTGAAATCATCTCACAGAGTTACAGCTTTCCCCTCAAGGAGACTTTCGCTAAGACAGTTCTTGTGGAATTGGCAAAGTGATACTTGGAAGCCCATAGAGAGCTATGGTGAAAAAGGAAATATCCTCAGATGAAATCTGGAAAGAAGCTTTCTGAGAAACTGCTTAGTGTTCTGTTAATTCATCTCACAGAGTTACATCTGTATTTCGTGGACCTCTTTGCTAGCCTTAATTCTGTGGAATCTGAGAACAGATATTTCGGATCCCTTTGAAGACTATAAGGCCAAAGGAAATATCCTCTGATAAAAAAGAGAAAGAAGCTTTGTGAGAAACTTCGTTGTGTTCTGTGAAATCATCTCACAGAGTTACAGCTTTCCCCTCAAGGAGCCTTTCGCTAAGACAGTTCTTCTGGAATTGGCAAAGTGATATTTGGAAGCCCATAGAGGGCAATGGTGAAAATGGAAATATCCTCAGATGAAATCTGGAAAGAAGCTTTCTGAGAAACTGCTTAGTGTTCTGTTAATTCACCTCACAGAGTTACATCTGTATTTCGTGGATCTCTTTGCTGGCCTTATTTCTGTGGAATCTGAGAACAGATATTTCGGATCCCTTTGAAGACTATAGGGCCAAAGGAAATATCTTCCGATAACAAAGAGAAAGAAGCTTTCTGAGAAACTTCTTTGTGTTCTGTGAAATCATCTCACAGAGTTGCAGCTTTCCCCTCAAGGAGCCTTTCGCTAAGACAGTTCTTGTTGAATTGGCAAAGTGATATTTGGAAGCCCATAGAGGGCTATGGTGAAAAAGGAAATATCCTCAGATGAAACCTGGAAGGAAGCTTTCTGAGAAACTGCTTAGTGTTCTGTTAATTCAACTCACAGAGTTACATCTGTATTTCGTGGATCTCTTTGCTAGCCTTATTTCTGTAGAATCTGCGAGCAGATATTTCGCATCCCTTTGAAGACTAAGGGCCAAAGGAAATATCCTCCGATATCAAAGAGAAAGAAGCTTTCTGAGAAACTTCGCTGTGTTCTTTGAAATCATCTAACAGAGTTGCAGCTTTCCTCTCAAGGAGCCTTTCGCAAAGACAGTTCTTGTTGAATTGGCAAAGTGATATTTGGAAGCCCATAGAGGGCTATGGTGAAAAAGGAAATATCCTCAGATGAAATCTGGAAAGAAGCTTTCTGAGAAACTGCTTAGTATTCTGTTAATTCATCTCACAGAGTTACATCTGTATTTCGTGGATCTCTTTGCTAGCCTTATTTCTGTGGAATCTGAGAACAGATATTTCGGATCCCTTTGAAGACTATAGGGCCACAGGAAATATCCTCCGATAACAAAGAGAAAGAAGCTTTCTGAGAAACTTCGTTGTGTTCTGTGAAATCATCTCACAGAGTTACAGCTTTCCCCTCAAGGAGCCTTTCGCTAAGACCGTTCTTCTGGAATTGGCAAAGTGATACTTGGAAGCCCATAGAGGGCTATGGTGAAAATGGAAATATCCTCAGATAAAATCTGGAAAGGAGCTTTCTGAGAAACTGCTTAGTGTTCTGTTAATTCACCTCATAGAGTTACATCTGTATTTCGTGGATCTCTTTGCTAGCCTTATTTCTGTGGAATCTGAGAACAGATATTTCGGATCCCTTTGAAGACTATAGGGCCAATGGAAATATCTTCCGATAACAAAGAGAAAGAAGCTTTCTGAGAAACTTCTTTGTGTTCTGTGAAATCATCTCACAGAGTTGCAGCTTTCCTATCAAGGAGCCTTTCGCTAAGACAGTTCTTGTGGAATTGGCAAAGTGATATTTGGAAGCCCATAGAGGGCTATGGTGAAAAAGGAAATATCCTCAGATGAAATCTGGAAAGAAGCTTTCTGAGAAACTGCTTAGTGTTCTGTTAATTCATCTCACATAGTTACATCTGTATTTCGTGGATCTCTTTGCCAGCCTTATTTCTGTGGAATCTGAGAACAGATATTTCGGATCCCTTTGAAGACTATAGGGCCAAAGGAAATATCCTCCGATAACAAAGAGAAAGAAGCTTTCTGAGAAACCGTTGTGTTCTGTGAAATCAACTCACAGAGTTACAGCTTTCCCCTCAAGGAGCCTTTCGTTAAGACAGTTCTTGTGGAATTGGCAAAGTGATATTTGGAAGCCCATAAAGGTCTATGGTGAAAAAGGAAATATCCTCAGATGAAATCTGGAAAGAAGCTTTCTGAGAAACTGCTTAGTGTTCTGTTAATTCATCTCACAGAGTTACATCTGTATTTCGTGGATCTCTTTGCTAGCCTTATTTCTGTGGAATCTGAGAACAGATATTTCGGATCCCTTTGAAGACTATAGGGCCAAAGGAAATATCCTCCGATAACAAAGAGAAAGAAGCTTTCTGAGAAACTCCTTGGTGTTCTGTGAAATCATCTCACAGAGTTACAGCTTTCCCCTCAAGGAGCCTTTCGCTAAGACAGTTCTTTTGGAATTGACAAAGTGATATTTGGAAGCCCATAGAGGGCTACGGTGAAAAAGGAAATATCCTCAGAGGAAATCTGGAAAGAAGCTTTCTGAGAAACTGCTTAGTGTTCTGTTAATTCATCTCACAGAGTTACATCTGTATTTCGTGGATCTCTTTGCTAGCCTTATTTCTGTAGAATCTGAGAACAGATATTTCGGATCCCTTTGAAGACTATAGGGCCAAAGGAAATATCCTCCGATAACAAAGAGAAAGAAGCTTTCTGAGAAACTTCTTGGTGTTCTGTGAAATCATCTCACAGAGTTACAGCTTTCCCCTCAAGGAGCCTTTCGCTAAGACAGTTCTTGTGGAATTGGCAAATTGATATCTGGAAGCCCATAGAGGGCTATTGCGAAAGAGGAAATATCCTCAGATGAAATCTGGAAAGAAGCTTTCTGAGAAACTGCTTAGTGTTCTGTTAATTCATCTCACAGAGTTACATCTGTATTTCGTGGACCTCTTTTCAAGCCTTATTTCTGTGGAATCTGAGAACAGATATTTCGGATCCCTTTGAAGACTATAAGGCCAAAGGAAATATCCTCTGATAAAAAAGAGAAAGAAGCTTTGTGAGAAACTTCGTTGTTTTCTGTGAAATCATCTCACAGAGTTACAGCTTTCCCCTCAAGGAGCCTTTCGCTAAGACAGTTCTTCTGGAATTGGCAAAGTGATATTTGGAAGCACATAGACGGCTATCGTGAAAAAGGAAATATCCTCAGGTGAAATATGGAAAGAAGCTTTCTGAGAAACTGCTTAGTGTTCTGTTAATTCACCTCACAGAGATACATCTGTATTTCGTGGATCTCTTTGCTAGCCTTATTTCTGTAGAATCTGAGAACAGGTATTTCGGATCCCTTTGAAGACTATAGGGCCAAAGGAAATATCCTCCGATAACAAAGAGAAAGAAGCTTTCTGAGAAACTTCTTGGTGTTCTGTGAAATCATCTCACAGAGTTACAGCTTTCCCCTCAAGGAGCCTTTCGCTGAGACAGTTCTTTTGGAATTGGCAAAGTGATATTTGGAAGCCCATAGAGGGCTATGGTGAAAAAGGAAATATCCTCAGATGAAATTTGGAAAGAAGATTTCTGAGAAACTGCTTAGTGTTCTGTTAATTCATCTAACAGAGTTACATCTGTATTTCATGGATGTCTTTGCTAGCCTTATTTTTGTGGAATCTGAGAACAGATATTTCGGGTCCCTTTGAAGACTATAGGGCCAAAGGAAATATCCTTCGATAACAAAGAGAAAGAATCTTTCTGAGAAACCTCTTTGTGTTCTGTGAAATCATCTCTCAGAGGTACAGCTTTCCCCTCACGGAGCCTTTTGCTAAGACAGTTCTTTTGGAATTGACAAAGTGATATTTGGAAGCCCATAGAGGGCTATGGTGAAAAAGGAAATATCCTCAGAGGAAATCTGGAAAGAAGCTTTCTGAGAAACTGCTTAGTGTTCTGTTAATTCATCTCACAGAGTTACATCTGTATTTCGTGGATCTCTTTGCTAGCCTTATTTCTGTGGAATCTGAGAACAGATCTTTCGGATCCCTTTGAAGGCTATAGTTCCAAAGGAAATATCTTCCGATAACAAAGAGAAAGAAACTTTCTTAGAAACTTCTTTGTGTTCTCTGAAATCATCTCACAGAGTTGCAGCTTTCCCCTCAAGGAGCCTTTCGCTAAGACAGTTCTTGTGGAATTGGCAAAGTGATATTTGGAAGCCCATAGAGGGCTATCGTGAAAAAGGAAATATCCTCAGATGAAATCTGGAAAGAAGCTTTCTGAGAAACTGCTTAGTGTTCTGTTAATTCACCTCACAGAGTTACATCTGTATTTCGTGCATCTCTTTGCTAGCCTTATTTCTGTAGAATCTGAGAACAGGTATTTCGGATCCCTTTGAAGACTATAGGGCCAAAGGAAATATCCTCCGATAACAAAGAGAAAGAAGCTTTCTGAGAAACTTCTTGGTGTTCTGTGAAATCATCTCACAGAGTTACATCTTTCCCCTGAAGGAGCCTTTCGCTAAGACAGTTCTTGTGGAATTGGCAAAGTGATATTTGGAAGCCCATAGAGGGCTATGGTGAAAAAGGAAATATCCTCAGAGGAAATCTGGAAAGAAGCTTTCTGAGAAACTGCTTAGTGTTCTGTTAATTCATCTCACAGAGTTACATCTGTATTTCGTGGATCTCTTTGCTAGCCTTATTTCTGTGGAATCTGAGAAAATATATTTCGGATCCCTGTGAAGACTATAGGGCCACAGGAAATATCCACCGATAACAAAGAGAAAGAAGCTTTCTGAGAAACTTCGTTGTGTTCTGTGAAATCATCTCACAGAGTTACAGCTTTCCCATCAAGGAGCCTTTCGCTAAGACAGTTCTTGTGGAATTGTCAAAGTGATATTTGGAAGCCCATAGAGGGCTATGGTGAAAAAGGAAATATCCTCAGATGAAATCTGGAAAGAAGATTTCTGAGAAACTGCGTAGTGTTCTGTTAATTCATCTCACAGATTTACATCTGTATTTCATGGATGTCTTTCCTAGCCTCATTTCTGTGGAATCTGAGAACAGATATTTCGGATCCCTTTGAAGACTATAGGGCCAAAGGAAATATCCTCCGATAACAAAGAGAAAGAAGCTTTCTGAAAAACTTCGTTGTGTTCTTTGAAATCATCTCACAGAGATGCAGCTTTCGTCTCAAGGAGCCTTTCGCTAGGACAGTTCTTGTGGAATTGGCCAAGTGATACTTGGAAGCCCATAGAGGGCTATGGCGAAAAAGGAAATATCCTCAGATGAAATCTGGAAAGAAGCTTTCTGAGAAACTGCTTAGTGTTCTGTTAATTCATCTCACAGAGTTACATCTGTATTTCGTGGACCTCTTTGCTAGCCTTATTTCTGTGGAATCTGAGGACAGATATTTCGGATCCCTTTGAAGACTATAAGGCCAAAGGAAATATCCTCTGATAAAAAAGAGAAAGAAGCTTTGTGAGAAACTTCGTTGTGTTCTGGGAAATCATCTCACAAAGTTACAGCTTTCCCCTCAAGGAGCCTTTCGCTAAGACAGTTCTTCTGGAATTGGCAAAGTGATATTTGGAAGCCCATAGAGGGCTATGGTGAAAATGGAAATATCCTCAGATGAAATCTGGAAAGAAGCTTTCTGAGAAACTGCTTAGTGTTCTGTTAATTCACCTCACAGAGTTACATCTGTATTTCGTGGATCTCTTTGCTAGCCTTATTTCTGTGGAATCTGAGAACAGATATTTCGAATCCCTTTGAAGACTGTAGGGCCAAAGGAAATATCTTCCGATAACAAAGAGAAAGAAGCTTTCTGAGAAACTTCTTTGTGTTCTGTGAAATCATCTCACAGAGTTGCAGCTCTCCCCTCAAGGAGCCTTTCGCTAAGACAGTTCATGTGGAATTGGCAAAGTGATATTTGGAAGCCCATAGAGGGCTATGGTAAAAAAGGAAATATCCTCAGATGAAATCTGGAAAGAAGCTTTCTGAGAAACTGCTTAGTGTTCTGTTAATTCATCTCAGAGAGTTATATCTGTATTTCATGGATGTCTTTGCTAGCCTTATTTCTGTGGAATCTGAGAACAGATATTTCGGATCCCTTTGAAGACTATAGGGCCAAAGGAAATATCCTCCGATAACAAAGAGAAAGAAGCTTTCTGAGAAACTTCGTTGTGATCTGTGAAATCATCTCACAGAGTTACAGCTTCCCCCTCAAGGAGCCTTTCGCTAAGACAGTTCTTGTGGAATTGGCAAAGTGATATTTGGAAGCCCATAGAGGGCTATGGCGAAAAAGGAAATATCCTCAGATGAAATCTGGAAAGAAGCTTTCTGAGAAACTGCTTAGTGTTCTGTTAATTCATCTCACAGAGTTACATCTGTATTTCGTGGACCTCTTTGCAAGCCTTATTTCTGTGGAATCAGAGAACAGATATTTCGGATCCCTTTGAAGACTATAAGGCCAAAGGAAATATCCTCTGATAAAAAAGAGAAAGAAGCTTTGTGAGAAACTTCGTTGTGTTCTGTGAAATCATCTCACAGAGTTACAGCTTTCCCCTCAAGGAGCCTTTCGCTAAGACAGTTCTTCTGGAATTGGCAAAGTGATATTTGGAAGCACATAGAGGGCTATCGTGAAAAAGGAAATATCCTCAGGTGAAATATGGAAAGAAGCTTTCTGAGAAACTGCTTAGTGTTCTGTTAATTCACCTCACAGAGTTACATCTGTATTTCGTGGATCTCTTTGCTAGCCTTATTACTGTAGAATCTGAGAACAGGTATTTCGGATCCCTTTGAAGACTATAGGGCCAAAGGAAATATCCTCTGATAACAAAGAGAAAGAAGCTTTCTGAGAAACTTCGTGGTGTTCTGTGAAATCATCTCACAGAGTTACAGCTTTCCCCTCAAGGAGCCTTTCGCTAAGACAGTTCTTGTGGAATTGGCAAAGTGATATTTGGAAGCCCATAGAGGGCTATGGTGAAAAAGGAAATATCCTCTGATGAAATTTGGAAAGAAGATTTCTGAGAAACTGCTTAGTGTTCTGTTAATTCATCTAACAGAGTTACATCTGTATTTCATGGATGTCTTTGCTAGCCTTATTTTTGTGGAATCTGAGACGGGTATTTCGGGTCCCTTTGAAGACTATAGGGCCAAAGGAAATATCCTTCGATAACAAAGAGAAAGAATCTTTCTGAGAAACCTCGTTGTGTTCTGTGAAATCATCTCTCAGAGTTACAGCTTTCCCCTCACGGAGCCTTTTGCTAAGACAGTTCTTTTGGAATTGACAAAGTGATATTTGGAAGCCCATAGAGGGCTATGGTGAAAAAGGAAATATCCTCAGAGGAAATGTGGAAAGAAGCTTTCTGAGAAACTGCTTAGTGTTCTGTTAATTCATCTCACACAGTTACATCTGTATTTCGTGGATCTCTTTGCTAGCCTTATTTCTGTGGAATCTGAGAACAGATATTTCGGATCCCTTTGAAGACTATAGGGCCAAAGGAAATATCCTCCGATAACAAAGAGAAAGAAGCTTTCTGAGAAACTTCGTTGTGTTCTGTGAAATCATCTCACAGATTTACAGCTTTCCCATCAAGGAGCCTTTCGCTAAGACAGTCCTTGTGGAATTGTCAAAGTGATATTTGGAAGCCCATAGAGGGCTATGGTGAAAAAGGAAATATCCTCAGATGAAATCTGGAAAGAAGCTTTCTGAGAAACTGCTTAGTGTTCTGTTAATTCAACTCACAGAGTTACATCTGTATTTCGTGGAACTCTTTGCTAGCCTTATTTCTGTAGAATCTGCGAACAGATATTTCGGATCCCTTTGAAGACTAAGGGCCAAAGGAAATATCCTCCGATAACAAAGAGAAAGAAGCTTTCTGAGAAACTTCATTGTGTTCTTTGAAATCATCTCACAGAGATCCACTTTCGTCTCAAGGAGCCTTTCGCTAAGACAGTTCTTGTTGAATTGGCAAAGTGATATTTGGAAGCCCATTGAGGGCTATGGTGATAAAGGAAATATCCTCAGATGAAATCTGGAAAGAAGCTTTCTGAGAAACTGCTTAGTGTTCTGTTAATTCATCTCACACAGTTACATCTGTATTTCGTGGATCTCTTTGCTAGCCTTATTTCTGTGGAATCTGAGAACAGATCTTTCGGATCCCTTTGAAGGCTATAGTTCCAAAGGAAATATCTTCCGATAACAAAGAGAAAGAAACTTTCTTAGAAACTTCTTTGTGTTCTGTGAAATCATCTCACAGAGTTGCAGCTTTCCCCTCAAGGAGCCTTTCGCTAAGACAGTTCTTGTGGAATTGGCAAAGTGATATTTGGAAGCCCATAGAGGGCTATGGTGAAAAAGGAAATATCCTCAGATGAAATCTGGAAAGAAGCTTTCTGAGAAACTGCTTAGTGTTCTGTTAATTCATCTCACAGAGTTACATCTGTATTTCGTGGATCTCTTTGCCAGCCTTATTTCTGTGGAATCTGAGAACAGATATTTCGGATCCCTTTGAAGACTATAAGGCCAAAGTAAATATCCTCTGATAAAAAAGAGAAAGAAGCTTTGTGAGAAACTTCGTTGTGTTCTGTGAAATCATCTCACAGAGTTACAGCTTTCCCCTCAAGGAGCCTTTCACTAAGACAGTTCTTGTGGAATTGGCAAAGTGATATTTGGAAGCCCATAGAGGGCTATCGTGAAAAAGGAAATATCCTCAGATGAAATCTGGAAAGAAGCTTTCTGAGAAACTGCTTAGTGTTCTGTTAATTCACCTCACAGAGTTACATCTGTATTTCGTACATCTCTTTGCTAGCCTTATTTCTGTAGAATCTGAGAACAGGTATTTCGGATCCCTTTGAAGACTATAGGGCCAAAGGAAATATCCTCCGATAACAAAGAGAAAGAAGCTTTCTGAGAAACTTCTTGGTGTTCTGTGAAATCATCTCACAGAGTTACAGCTTTCCCCTCAAGGAGCCTTTCGCTAAGACAGTTCTTGTGGAATTGGCAAAGTGATATTTGGAAGCCCATAGAGGGCTATGGTGAAAAAGGAAATATCCTCAGATGAAATTTGGAAAGAAGATTTCTGAGAAACTGCTTAGTGATCTGTAAATTCATCTCACAGAGTTACCCTGTATTTCATGGATGTCTTTGCTAGCCCCATTTCTGTGGAATCTGAGAACAGATATTTCGGGTCCCTTTGAAGGCTATAGGGCCAAAGGAAATATCCTTCGATAACAAAGAGAAAGAATCTTTCTGAGAAACCTCGTTGTGTTCTGTGAAATCATCTCTCAGAGTTACAGCTTTCCCCTCACGGAGCCTTTTGCTAAGACAGTTCTTTTGGAATTGACAAAGTGATATTTGGAAGCCCATAGAGGGCTATGGTGAAAATGGAAATATCCTCAGATGAAATCTGGAAAGAAGCTTTCTGAGAAACTGCTTAGTGTTCTGTTAATTCACCTCACAGAGTTACATCTGTATTTCGTGGATCTCTTTGCTAGCCTTATTTCTGTGGAATCTGAGAACAGATATTTCGGATCCCTTTGAAGACTGTAGGGCCAAAGGAAATATCTTCCAATAACAAAGAGAAAGAAGCTTTCTGAGAAACTTCTTTGTGTTCTGTGAAATCATCTCACAGAGTTGCAGCTCTCCCCTCAAGGAGCCTTTCGCTAAGACAGTTCATGTGGAATTGGCAAAGTGATATTTGGAAGCCCATAGAGGGCTATGGTGAAAAAGGAAATATCCTCAGATGAAATCTGGAAAGAAGCTTTCTGAGAAACTGCTTAGTGTTCTGTTAATTCATCTCACAGAGTTATATCTGTATCTCATGGATGTCTTTGCTAGCCTTATTTCTGTGGAATCTGAGAAAAGATATTTCGGATCCCTGTGAAGACTATAGGGCCACAGGAAATATCCTCCGATAACAAAGAGAAAGAAGCTTTCTGAGAATCTTCGTTGTGTTCTGTGAAATCATCTCACAGATTTACAGCTTTCCCATTAAGGAGCCTTTCGCTAAGACAGTTCTTGTGGAATTGTCAAAGTGATATTTGGAAGCCCATAGAGGGCTATGGTGAAAAAGGAAATATCCTCAGATGAAATCTGGAAAGAAGCTTTCTGAGAAACTGCGTAGTGTTCTGTTAATTCATCTCACAGAGTTACATCTGTATTTCATGGATGTCTTTGCTAGCCTCATTTCTGTGGAATCTGAGAACAGATATTTCGGATCCCTTTGAAGACTATAGGGCCAAAGGAAATATCCTCCGATAACAAAGAGAAAGAAGCTTTCTGAAAAACTTCGTTGTGTTCTTTGAAATCATCTCACAGAGATGCAGCTTTCGTCTCAAGGAGCCTTTCGCTAGGACAGTTCTTGTGGAATTGGCCAAGTGATACTTGGAAGCCCATAGAGGGCTATGGTGAAAAAGGAAATATCCTCAGATGAAATCTGGAAAGAAGCTTTCTGAGAAACTGCTTAGTGTTCTGTTAATTCATCTCAGAGAGTTATATCTGTATTTCATGGATGTCTTTGCTAGCCTTATTTCTGTGGAATCTGAGAACAGATATTTCGGATCCCTTTGAAGACTATAGGGCCACAGGAAATATCCTCCGATAACAAAGAGAAAGAAGCTTTCTGAGAAACTTCGTTGTGATCTGTGAAATCATCTCACAGAGTTACAGCTTCCCCCTCAAGGAGCCTTTCGCTAAGACAGTTCTTGTGGAATTGGCAAAGTGATATTTGGAAGCCCATAGAGGGCTATGGCGAAAAAGGAAATATCCTCAGATGAAATCTGGAAAGAAGCTTTCTGAGAAACTGCTTAGTGTTCTGTTAATTCATCTCACAGAGTTACATCTGTATTTCGTGGACCTCTTTGCAAGCCTTATTTCTGTGGAATCTGAGAACAGATATTTCGGATCCCTTTGAAGACTATAAGGCCAAAGGAAATATCCTCTGATAAAAAAGAGAAAGAAGCTTTGTGAGAAACTTCGTTGTGTTCTGTGAAATCATCTCACAGAGTTACAGCTTTCCCCTCAAGGAGCCTTTCGCTAAGACAGTTCTTGTGGAATTGGCAAAGTGATATTTGGAAGCACATAGAGGGCTATCGTGAAAAAGGAAATATCCTCAGGTGAAATATGGAAAGAAGCTTTCTGAGAAACTGCTTAGTGTTCTGTTAATTCACCTCACAGAGTTACATCTGTATTTCGTGGATCTCTTTGCTAGCCTTATTTCTGTAGAATCTGAGAACAGGTATTTCGGATCCCTTTGAAGACTATAGGGCCAAAGGAAATATCCTCTGATAACAAAGAGAAAGAAGCTTTCAGAGAAACTTCTTGGTGTTCTGTGAAATCATCTCACAGAGTTACAGCTTTCCCCTCAAGGAGCCTTTCGCTAAGACAGTTCTTGTGGAATTGGCAAAGTGATATTTGGAAGCCCATAGAGGGCTATGGTGAAAAAGGAAATATCCTCAGATGAAATTTGGAAAGAAGATTTCTGAGAAACTGCTTAGTGTTCTGTTAATTCATCTAACAGAGTTACATCTGTATTTCATGGATGTCTTTGTTAGCCTTATTTTTGTGGAATCTGAGAACAGATATTTCGGGTCCCTTTGAAGACTATAGGGCCAAAGGAAATATCCTTCGATAACAAAGAGAAAGAATCTTTCTGAGAAACCTCGTTGTGTTCTGTGAAATCATCTCTCAGAGTTACAGCATTCCCCTCACGGAGCCTTTTGCTAAGACAGTTCTTTTGGAATTGACAAAGTGATATTAGGAAGCCCATAGAGGGCTATGGTGAAAAAGGAAATATCCTCAGAGGAAATCTGGAAAGAAGCTTTCTGAGAAACTGCTTAGTGTTCTGTTAATTCATCTCACAGAGTTACATCTGTATTTCGTGTATCTCTTTGCTAGCCTTATTTCTGTGGAATCTGAGAACAGATATTTCGGATCCCTTTGAAGACTATAGTTCCAAAGGAAATATCTTCCGATAACAAAGAGAAAGAAGCTTTCTTAGAAACTTCTTTGTGTTCTGTGAAATCATCTCACAGAGTTGCAGCTTTCCCCTCAAGGAGCCTTTCGCTAAGACAGTTCTTGTGGAATTGGCAAAGTGATATTTGGAAGCCCATAGAGTTCTATGGTGAAAAAGGAAATATCCTCAGATGAAATCTGGAAAGAAGCTTTCTGAGAAACTGCTTAGTGTTCTGTTAATTCATCTCACAGAGTTACATCTGTATTTCGTGGATCTCATTGCCAGCCTTATTTCTGTGGAATCTGAGAACAGATATTTCGGATCCCTTTGAAGACTATAAGGCCAAAGTAAATATCCTCTGATAAAAAAGAGAAAGAAGCTTTGTGAGAAACTTCGTTGTGTTCTGTGAAATCATCTCACAGAGTTACAGCTTTCCCCTCAAGGAGCCTTTCGCTAAGACAGTTCTTCTGGAATTGGCAAAGTGATATTTGGAAGCCCATAGAGGGCTATCGTGAAAAAGGAAATATCCTCAGATGAAATCTGGAAAGAAGCTGTCTGAGAAACTGCTTAGTGTTCTGTTAATTCACCTCATAGAGTTACATCTGTATTTCGTGGATCTCTTTGCTAGCCTTATTTCTGTAGAATCTGAGAACAGGTATTTCGGATCCCTTTGAAGACTATAGGGCGAAAGGAAATATCTTCCGATAACAAAGAGAAAGAAGCTTTCTGAGAAACTTCTTTGTGTTCTCGGAAATCATCTCACAGAGTTACAGCTTTCCCCTCAAGGAGCCTTTCGCTAAGACAGTTCTTGTGGAATTGGCAAAGTGATATTTGGAAGCCCCTAGAGGGCTATGGTAAAAAAGGAAATATCCTCAGAGGAAATCTGGAAAGAAGCTTTCTGAGAAACTGCTTAGTGTTGTGTTAATTCATCTCAGAGCGTTACATCTGTATTTCGTGGATCTCTTTGCTAGCCTTATTTCTGTGGAATCTGAGAACAGATATTTCGGATCCCTTTGAAGACTATAGGGCCAAAGGAAATATCCTCCGATAACAAAGAGAAAGTAGCTTTCTGAGAAACTTCGTTGTGTTCTGTGAAATCATCTCACAGAGTTACAGCTTTCCCCTCACGGAGCCTTCGCTAAGACAGTTCTTTTGGTATTGGCAAAGTGATATTTGGAAGCCCATAGAGGGCTATGGTGAAAAAGGAAATATCCTCAGATTAAATCTGGAAAGAAGCTTTCTGAGAAACTGCTTAGTGTTCTGTTAATTCATCTCACAGAGTTACATCTGTATTTCGTGGATCTCTTTGCTAGCCTTATTTCTGTTGAATCTGAGAACAGATATTTCGGATCCCTTTGAAGACTATAGGGCCAAAGGAAATATCCTCTGAAAACAAAGAGAAAGAAGCTTTCAGAGAAACTTCTTGGTGTTCTGTGAAATCATCTCACAGAGTTACAGCTTTATCCTCAAGGAGACTTTCGCTAAGACAGTTCTTGTGGAATTGGCAAACTGATATCTGGAAGCCCATAGAGGGCTATGGTGAAAAAGGAAATATCCTCAGATAAAATCTGGAAAGAAGCTTTCTGAGAAACTGCTTAGTGTTCTGTTAATTCATCTCACAGAGTTACATCCTTATTTCGTGGATCTCTTTGCTAGCCTTATTTCTGTGGAATCTGAGAACAGATATTTCGGATCCCTTTGAAGACTATAGGGCCAAAGAAATATCCTCTGATAACAAAGAGAAAGAAGCTTTCTGAGAAACTTCGTTGTGTTCTGTGAAATCATCTCACAGAGTTGCAGCTTTCCCCTCAAGGAGCCTTTCGCTAAGACAGTTCTTGTGGAATTGGCAAAGTGATATCTGGAAGCCCATAGAGGGCTATGGTGAAAAAGGAAATATCCTCAGATGAAATCTGGAAAGAAGCTTTCTGAGAAACTGCTTAGTGTTCTGTTTCTTCGTCTCACAGAGTTACATCTGTATTTCGTGGATCTCTTTGCTAGCCTTATTTCTGTGGAATCTGAGAACAGATATTTCGGATCCCTTTGAAGACTATAGGGTCAAAGGAAATATCCTCCGACAACAAAGAGAAAGAAGCTTTCTGAGAAACATCGTTGTGTTCTTTGAAATCATCTCACAGAGTTACAGCTTTCCCCTCAAGGAGCCTTTCACTAAGACAGTTCTTGTGGAATTGGCAAAGTGATATTTGGAAGCCCATAGAGGGCTATGGTGAAAAAGGAAATATCCTCAGATGAAATCTGGAAAGAAGCTTTCTGAGAAACTGCTTAGTGTTCTGTTAATTTATCTCACAAAGTTACATGTGTATTTCATGGATCTCTTTGCTAGCCTTATTTCTGTGGAATCTGAGAACAGATATTTCGGATCCCTTTGAAGACTATAGGGCCAAAGGAAATATCCTCCGATAAAAAAGAGAAAGAAGCTTTCTGAGAAACTTCGTTTAGTTCTGTGAAATCATCTCACAGAGTTGCAGCTTTCCCCTCAAGGAGCCTTTTGCTAAGACAGTTCTTGTTGAATTGGCAAAGTGATATTTGAAGCCCATAGAGGGCTATGGTGAAAAAGGAAATATCCTCAGATGAAATCTGGAAAGAAGCTTTCTGAGAAACTGCTTAGTGTTCTGTTAATTCATCTCACAGAGTTACATGTGTATTTCATGGATGTCTTTGCTAGCCTTATTTCTGTGGAATCTGAGAACAGATATTTCGGAACCCTTTGAAGACTATAGGGCCACAGGAAATATCCTCCGATAACAAAGAGAAAGAAGCTTTCTGAGAAACTTCGTTGTGTTCTGTGAAATCATCTCACAGAGTTACAGCTTTCCCCTCAAGGAGCCTTTCGCTAAGACAGTTTATGTGGAATTGGCAAAGTGATATTTGGAAGCCCATAGAGCGCTATGGTGAAAAAGGAAATATCCTCAGAGGAAATCTGGAAAGAAGCTTTCTGAGAGACTGCTTAGTGTTCTTTTAATTCATCTCACAGAGTTACATCTGTATTTCGTGGATCTCTTTGCTAGCCTTATTTCTGTTGAATCTGAGAACAGATATTTTGGATCCCTGTGAAGACTATAGGGCCAAAGGAAATATCTTCCGAAAACAAAGAGAAAGAAGCTTTCTGAGAAACTTCTTGGTGTTCTGTGAAATCATCTCACAGAGTTACAGCTTTCCCCTCAAGGAGTCTTTCGCTAAGAAAGTTCTTGTGGAATTGGCAAAGTGATATTTGGAAGCCCATAGAGGGCTATGGTGAAAAAGGAAATATCCTCAAATGAAATCTGGAAAGAAGCTTTCTGAGAAACTGCATAGTGTTCTGTTAATTCATCTCACAGGGTTACATCTGTATTTCGTGGATCTCTTTGCTAGCCTTATTTCTGTGGAATCTGAGAACAGTTATTTCGGATCCCTTTGAAGACTATAGGGCCAAAGGAAATATCCTCCGATAACAAAGAGAAAGAAGCTTTCTGAGAAACTTCGTTGTGTTCTGTGAAATCATCTCACAGAGTTACATCGTTCCCCTCACGGAGCCTTTCGCTAAGACAGTTCTTTTGGAATTGGCAAAGTGATATTTGGAAGCCCATAGAGGGCTATGGTGAAAAAGGAAATATCCTCAGATGAAATCTGGAAAGAAGCTTTCTGAGAAACTGCTTAGTGTTCTGTTAATTCATCTCACAGAGTTACATCTGTATTTCGTGGATGTCTTTGCTAGCGTTATTTCTGTGGAATCTGAGAACAGATATTTCGGATCCCTTTGAAGACTATAGGGTCAAAGGAAATATCCTCCGACAACAAAGAGAAAGAAGCTTTCTGAGAAACATCGTTGTGTTCTTTGAAATCATCTCACAGAGTTACAGCTTTCCCCTCAAGGAGCCTTTCACTAAGACAGTTCTTGTGGAATTGGCAAAGTGATATTTGGAAGCCCATAGAGGGCTATGGTGAAAAAGGAAATATCTTCAGATGAAATCTGGAAAGAAGCTTTCTGAGAAACTGCTTAGTGTTCTGTTAATTTATCTCACAAAGTTACATGTGTATTTCATGGATCTCTTTGCTAGCCTTATTTCTGTGGAATCTGAGAACAGATATTTCGGATCCCTTTGAAGACTATAGGGCCAAAGGAAATATCCTCCGATAAAAAAGAGAAAGAAGCTTTCTTAGAAACTTCGTTTAGTTCTGTGAAATCATCTCACAGAGTTGCAGCTTTCCCCTCAAGGAGCCTTTTGCTAAGACAGTTCTTGTTGAATTGGCAAAGTGATATTTGAAGCCCATAGAGGGCTATGGTGAAAAAGGAAATATCCTCAGATGAAATCTGGAAAGAAGCTTTCTGAGAAACTGCTTAGTGTTCTGTTAATTCATCTCACAGAGTTACATGTGTATTTCATGGATGTCTTTGCTAGCCTTATTTCTGTGGAATCTGAGAACAGATATTTCGGAACCCTTTGAAGACTATAGGGCCACAGGAAATATCCTCCGATAACAAAGAGAAAGAAGCTTTCTGAGAAACTTCGTTGTGTTCTGTGAAATCATCTCACAGAGTTACAGCTTTCCCCTCAAGGAGCCTTTCGCTAAGACAGTTTATGTGGAATTGGCAAAGTGATATTTGGAAGCCCATAGAGCGCTATGGTGAAAAAGGAAATATCCTCAGAGGAAATCTGGAAAGAAGCTTTCTGAGAGACTGCTTAGTGTTCTTTTAATTCATCTCACAGAGTTACATCTGTATTTCGTGGATCTCTTTGCTAGCCTTATTTCTGTTGAATCTGAGAACAGATATTTCGGATCCCTGTGAAGACTATAGGGCCAAAGGAAATATCTTCCGAAAACAAAGAGAAAGAAGCTTTCTGAGAAACTTCTTGGTGTTCTGTGAAATCATCTCACAGAGTTACAGCTTTCCCCTCAAGGAGTCTTTCGCTAAGAAAGTTCTTGTGGAATTGGCAAAGTGATATTTGGAAGCCCATAGAGGGCTATGGTGAAAAAGGAAATATCCTCAAATGAAATCTGGAAAGAAGCTTTCTGAGAAACTGCATAGTGTTCTGTTAATTCATCTCACAGGGTTACATCTGTATTTCGTGGATCTCTTTGCTAGCCTTATTTCTGTGGAATCTGAGAACAGTTATTTCGGATCCCTTTGAAGACTATAGGGCCAAAGGAAATATCCTCCGATAACAAAGAGAAAGAAGCTTTCTGAGAAACTTCGTTGTGTTCTGTGAAATCATCTCACAGAGTTACATCTTTCCCCTCACGGAGCCTTTCGCTAAGACAGTTCTTTTGGAATTGGCAAAGTGATATTTGGAAGCCCATAGAGGGCTATGGTGAAAAAGGAAATATCCTCAGATGAAATCTGGAAAGAAGCTTTCTGAGAAACTGCTTAGTGTTCTGTTAATTCATCTCACAGAGTTACATCTGTATTTCGTGGATGTCTTTGCTAGCCTTATTTCTGTGGAATCTGAGAACAGATATTTCGGATCCCTTTGAAGACTATAGGGCCACAGGAAATATCCTGCGATAACAAAGAGAAAGAAGCTTTCTGAGAAACTTCGTTGTGTTCTGTGAAATCATCTCACAGAGTTACAGCTTTCCCCTCAAGGAGCCTTTCGCTAAGACAGTTCTTTTGGAATTGGCAAAGTGATATTTGGAAGCCCATAGAGGGCTATGGTGAAAAAGGAAATATCCTCAGAGGAAATCTGGAAAGAAGCTTTCTGAGAAACTGCTTAGTGTTCTGTTAATTCATCTCAGAGAGTTACATCTGTATTTCGTGGATCTCTTTGCTAGCCTTATTTCTGTGGAATCTGAGAACAGATATTTCGGATCCCTTTGAAGACTATAGGGCCAAAGGAAATATCCTCCGATAACAAAGAGAAAGAAGCTTTCTGAGAAACTTCGTTGTGTTCTGTGAAATCATCTCACAGAGTTACAGCTTTCCCCTCACGGAGCCTTTCGCTAAGACAGTTCTTTTGGTATTGGCAAAGTGATATTTGGAAGCCCATAGAGGGCTATGGTGAAAAAGGAAATATCCTCAGATTAAATCTGGAAAGAAGCTTTCTGAGAAACTGCTTAGTGTTCTGTTAATTAATCTCACAGAGTTACATCTGTATTTCGTGGATCTCTTTGCTAGCCTTATTTCTGTTGAATCTGAGAACAGATATTTCGGATCCCTTTGAAGACTATAGGGCCAAAGGAAATATCCTCTAAAACAAAGAGAAAGAAGCTTTCAGAGAAACTTCTTGGTGTTCTGTGAAATCATCTCACAGAGTTACAGCTTTCCCCTCACCGAGCCTTTCGCTAAGACAGTTCTTTTGGAATTAGCAAAGTGATATTTGGAAGCCCATATCGGGCTATGGTGAAAAAGGAAATATCCTCAGAGGAAATCTGGAAAGAAGCTTTCTGAGAAACTGCGTAGTGTTCTGTTAATTCATCTCACAGAGTTACATCCTTATTTCGTGGATCTCTTTGCTAGCCTTATTTCTGTGGAATCTGAGAACAGATATTTCGGATCCCTTTGAAGACTATAGGGCCAAAGGAAATATCCTCCGAAAACAAAGAGAAAGAAGCTTTCTGAGAAACTTCTTTGTGTTCTGAGAAATCATCTCACAGAGTTACAGCTTTCCCCTCAGGAAGCCTTTCGCTAAGACAGTTCTTGTGGAATTGGCAAAGAGATATTTGGAAGCCCATAGAGGGCTATGGTGAAAAAGGAAATATCCTCAGATGAAATCTGGAAAGAAGCTTTCTGAGAAACTGCTTAGTGTTCTGTTAATTCATCTCACAGAGTTACATCCTTATTTCGTGGATCTCTTTGCTAGCCTTATTTCTGTGGAATCTGAGAACAGATATTTCGGATCCCTTTGAAGACTATAGGGCCAAAGGAAATATCCTCCGAAAACAAAGAGAAAGAAGCTTTCTGAGAAACTTCTTGGTGTTCTGTGAAATCATCCCACAGAGTTACAGCTTCCCCTAAAGGAGTCTTTCGCTAAGACAGTTCTTGTGGAATTGGCAAATTGATATCTGGAAGCCCCTAGAGGGCTATGGTGAAAAAGGAAATATCCTCAGATGAAATCTGGAAAGAAGCTTTCTGAGAAACTGCTTAGTGTTCTGTTAACTCATCTCATAGAGTTACATCTGTGTTTCGTGGATCTCTTTGCTAGCCTTATTTCTGTGGAATCTGAGAACAGATATTTCGGATCCCTTTGAAGACTATAGGGCCAAAGAAATATCCTCTGATAACAAAGAGAAAGAAGCTTTCTGAGAAACTTCGTTGTGTTCTGTGAAATCATCTCACAGAGTTGCAGCTTTCCCCTCAAGGAGCCTTTCGCTAAGACAGTTCTTGTGGAATTGGCAAAGTGATATCTGGAAGCCCATAGAGGGCTATGGTGAAAAAGGAAATATCCTCAGATGAAATCTGGAAAGAAGCTTTCTGAGAAACTGCTTAGTGTTCTGTTTCTTCGTCTCACAGAGTTACATCTGTATTTCGTGGATCTCTTTGCTAGCCTTATTTCTGTGGAATCTGAGAACAGATATTTCGGATCCCTTTGAAGACTATAGGGTCAAAGGAAATATCCTACGACAACAAAGAGAAAGAAGCTTTCTGAGAAACATCGTTGTGTTCTTTGAAATCATCTCACAGAGTTACAGCTTTCCCCTCAAGGAGCCTTTCACTAAGACAGTTCTTGTGGAATTGGCAAAGTGATATTTGGAAGCCCATAGAGGGCTATGGTGAAAAAGGAAATATCCTCAGATGAAATCTGGAAAGAAGCTTTCTGAGAAACTGCTTAGTGTTCTGTTAATTTATCTCACAAAGTTACATGTGTATTTCATGGATCTCTTTGCTAGCCTTATTTCTGTGGAATCTGAGAACAGATATTTCGGATCCCTTTGAAGACTATAGGGCCAAAGGAAATATCCTCCGATAAAAAAGAGAAAGAAGCTTTCTGAGAAACTTCGTTTAGTTCTGTGAAATCATCTCACAGAGTTGCAGCTTTCCCCTCAAGGAGCCTTTTGCTAAGACAGTTCTTGTTGAATTGGCAAAGTGATATTTGAAGCCCATAGAGGGCTATGGTGAAAAAGGAAATATCCTCAGATGAAATCTGGAAAGAAGCTTTCTGAGAAACTGCTTAGTGTTCTGTTAATTCATCTCACAGAGTTACATGTGTATTTCATGGATGTCTTTGCTAGCCTTATTTCTGTGGAATCTGAGAACAGATATTTCGGAACCCTTTGAAGACTATAGGGCCACAGGAAATATCCTCCGATAACAAAGAGAAAGAAGCTTTCTGAGAAACTTCGTTGTGTTCTGTGAAATCATCTCACAGAGTTACAGCTTTCCCCTCAAGGAGCCTTTCGCTAAGACAGTTTATGTGGAATTGGCAAAGTGATATTTGGAAGCCCATAGAGCGCTATGGTGAAAAAGGAAATATCCTCAGAGGAAATCTGGAAAGAAGCTTTCTGAGAGACTGCTTAGTGTTCTTTTAATTCATCTCACAGAGTTACATCTGTATTTCGTGGATCTCTTTGCTAGCCTTATTTCTGTCGAATCTGAGAACAGATATTTCGGATCCCTGTGAAGACTATAGGGCCAAAGGAAATATCTTCCGAAAACAAAGAGAAAGAAGCTTTCTGAGAAACTTCTTGGTGTTCTGTGAAATCATCTCACAGAGTTACAGCTTTCCCCTCAAGGAGTCTTTCGCTAAGAAAGTTCTTGTGGAATTGGCAAAGTGATATTTGGAAGCCCATAGAGGGCTATGGTGAAAAAGGAAATATCCTCAAATGAAATCTGGAAAGAAGCTTTCTGAGAAACTGCATAGTGTTCTGTTAATTCATCTCACAGGGTTACATCTGTATTTCGTGGATCTCTTTGCTAGCCTTATTTCTGTGGAATCTGAGAACAGTTATTTCGGATCCCTTTGAAGACTATAGGGCCAAAGGAAATATCCTCCGATAACAAAGAGAAAGAAGCTTTCTGAGAAACTTCGTTGTGTTCTGTGAAATCATCTCACAGAGTTACAGCTTTCCCCTCAAGGAGCCTTTCGCTAAGACAGTTCTTGTGGAATTGGCAAAGTGATATTTGGAAGCCCATAGAGGGCTATGGTGAAAAAGGAAATATCCTCAGAGGAAATCTGGAAAGAAGCTTTCTGAGAAACTGCTTAGTGTTCTGTTAATTCATCTCAGAGAGTTACATCTGTATTTCGTGGATCTCTTTGCTAGCCTTATTTCTGTGGAATCTGAGAACAGATATTTCGGATCCCTTTGAAGACTATAGGGCCAAAGGAAATATCCTCCGATAACAAAGAGAAAGAAGCTTTCTGAGAAACTTCGTTGTGTTCTGTGAAATCATCTCACAGAGTTACAGCTTTCCCCTCACGGAGCCTTTCGCTAAGACAGTACTTTTGGTATTGGCAAAGTGATATTTGGAAGCCCATAGAGGGCTATGGTGAAAAAGGAAATATCCTCAGATTAAATCTGGAAAGAAGCTTTCTGAGAAACTGCTTAGTGTTCTGTTAATTAATCTCACAGAGTTACATCTGTATTTCGTGGATCTCTTTGCTAGCCTTATTTCTGTTGAATCTGAGAACAGATATTTCGGATCCCTTTGAAGACTATAGGGCCAAAGGAAATATCCTCTAAAACAAAGAGAAAGAAGCTTTCAGAGAATCTTCTTGGTGTTCTGTGAAATCATCTCACAGAGTTACAGCTTTCCCCTCACCGAGCCTTTCGCTAAGACAGTTCTTTTGGAATTAGCAAAGTGATATTTGGAAGCCCATATCGGGCTATGGTGAAAAAGGAAATATCCTCAGAGGAAATCTGGAAAGAAGCTTTCTGAGAAACTGCGTAGTGTTCTGTTAATTCATCTCACAGAGTTACATCCTTATTTCGTGGATCTCTTTGCTAGCCTTATTTCTGTGGAATCTGAGAACAGATATTTCGGATCCCTTTGAAGACTATAGGGCCAAAGGAAATATCCTCCGAAAACAAAGAGAAAGAAGCTTTCTGAGAAACTTCTTTGTGTTCTGAGAAATCATCTCACAGAGTTACAGCTTTCCCCTCAGGAAGCCTTTCGCTAAGACAGTTCTTGTGGAATTGGCAAAGAGATATTTGGAAGCCCATAGAGGGCTATGGTGAAAAAGGAAATATCCTCAGATGAAATCTGGAAAGAAGCTTTCTGAGAAACTGCTTAGTGTTCTGTTAATTCATCTCACAGAGTTACATCTGTATTTCGTGGATCTCTTTGCTAGCCTTATTTCTGTGGAATCTGAGAAAAGATATTTCGGATCCCTTTGAAGACTATAGGGCCAAAGGAAATATCCTCCGATAACAAAGAGAAAGAAGCTTTCTGAGAAACTTCGTTGTGTTCTGTGAAATCATATCACAGAGTTACAGCTTTCCCCTCACGGAGCCTTTCGCTAAGACAGTTCTTTTGGAATTGGCAAAGTGATATTTGGAAGCCCATAGAGGGTTATGGTGAAAAAGGAAATATCCTCAGATTAAATCTGGAAAGAAGCTTTCTGAGAAACTGCTTAGTGTTCTGTTAATTCATCTCACAGCGTTACATCTGTATTTCGTGGATCTCTTTGCTAGCCTTATTTCTGTGGAATGTGAGAACAGATATTTCGGATCCCTTTGAAGACTATAGGGCCAAAGGAAATATCCTCCGATAACAAAGAGAAAGAAGCTTTCTGAGAAACTTGGTTGTGTTCTGTGAAATCAACTAACAGAGTTGCAGCTTTCTCCTCAAGGAGCCTTTCGCTAAGACAGTTCTTGTGGAATTGGCAAAGTGATATTTGGAAGCCCATAGAGGGTATGGTGAAAAAGGAAATATCCTCAGATGAAATCTGGAAAGAAGCTTTCTGAGAAACTGCTTAGTGTTCTGTTAATTCATCTCAGAGAGTTACATCTGTATTTCGTGGATCTCTTTGCTAGCCTTATTTCTGTGGAATCTGAGAACAGATATTTCGGATCCCTTTGAAGACTATAGGGCCATAGGAAATATCCTCCGATAACAAAAAAAGAAGCTTTCTGAGAAACTTCGTTGTGTTCTGTGAAATCATCTCACAGAGGTACAGCTTTCCCCTCACGGAGCCTTTCGCTAAGACAGTTCTTTTGGAATTAGCAAAGTGATATTTGGAAGCCCATAGAGGGCTATGGTGAAAAAGGAAATATCCTCAGAGGAAATCTGGAAAGAAGCTTTCTGAGAAACTGCGTAGTGTTCTGTTAATTCATCTCAGAGTTACATCTGTATTTCGTGGATCTCTTTGCTACCCTTATTTTGTGGAATGTGAGAACAGATATTTCGGATCCCTTTGAAGACTATAGGGCCAAAGGAAATAACCTCTGATAACAAAGAGATGGAAGCTTTCTGAGAAACTTGGTTGTGTTCTGTGAAATCATCTCACAGAGTTGCAGCTTTCCCCTCAAGGAGCCTTTCGCTAAGACAGTTCTTGTGGAATTGGCAAAGTGATATTTGGAAGCCCATATCGGGCTAGGGTGAAAAAGGAAATATCCTCAGATGAAATCTGGAAAGAAGCTTTCTGAGAAACTGCTTAGTGTTCTATTAATTCACCTCACAGAGTTACATCTGTATTTCGTGGGTCTCTTTGCTAGCCTTATTTCTGTAGAATCTGAGAACAGATATTTCGGATCCCTTTGAAGACTATAGGGCCAAAGGAAATATCCTCCGATAACAAAGAGAAAGAAGCTTTCTGAGAAACTTCGTTGTGTTCTGTGAAATCATCTCACAGAGTTACAGCTTTCCCCTCAAGGAGCCTTTCGCTAAGACAGTTCATGTGAAATTGGCAAAGTGATATTTGGAAGCCCATAGAGGGCTATGGTGAAAAAGGAAATATCCACTTATGAAATCTGGAAAGAAGCTTTCTGAGAAACTGCTTAGTGTTCTGTTAATTCATCTCACAGAGTTACATCTGTATTTCGTGGATGTCTTTGCTACCCTTATTTCTGTGGAATCTGAGAACAGATATTTCGGATCCCTTTGAAGACTATAGGACCAAAGGAAATATCCTCCGATAACAAAGAGAAAGAAGCTTTCTGAGAAACTTCTTTGTGTTCTGTGAAATCATCTCACAGAGTTACAGCTTTCCCTTCACGGAGCCTTTCGCTAAGACACTTCTTTTGGAATCGGCAAAGTGATATTTGGAAGCCCATAGAGGGCTATGGTGAAAAAGGAAATATCCTCAGAGGAAATCTGGAAAGAAGCTTTCTGAGAAACTGCTTAGTGTTCTGTTAATTCATCTCACAGAGTTACATCTGTATTTCGTGGATCCCTTTGCTAGCCTTATTTCTGTGGAATCTGATAACAGATATTTCGGATCCCTTTGAAGACTATAGGGCCAAAGGAAATATCCTCCGATAACAAAGAGAAAGAAGCTTTCTGAGAAACTTCGTTGTGTTCTGTGAAATCATCTCACAGAGTTACAGCTTTCCCCTCAAGGAGCCTTTCGCTAAGACAGTTCTTGTGGAATTGGCAAAGTGATATTTGGAAGCCCATAGAGGGTATGGTGAAAAAGGAAATATCCTCAGATGAAATCTGGAAAGAAGCTTTCTGAGAAACTGCTTAGTGTTCTGTTAATTCATCTCAGAGAGTTACATCTTTTTTTCGTGGATCTCTTTGCTAGCCTTATTTCTGTGGAATCTGAGAACAGATATTTCGGATCCCTTTGAAGACTATAGGGCCATAGGAAATATCCTCCGATAACAAAAAAAGAAGCTTTCTGAGAAACTTCGTTGTGTTCTGTGAAATCATCTCACAGAGTTACAGCTTTCCCCTCACGGAGCCTTTCGCTAAGACAGTTCTTTTGGAATTAGCAAAGTGATATTTGGAAGCCCATAGATGGCTATGGTGAAAAAGGAAATATCCTCAGAGGAAATCTGGAAAGAAGCTTTCTGAGAAACTGCGTAGTGTTCTCTTAATTCATCTCAGAGTTACATCTGTATTTCGTGGATCTCTTTGCTACCCTTATTTTGTGGAATGTGAGAACAGATATTTCGGATCCCTTTGAAGACTATAGGGCCAAAGGAAATAACCTCTGATAACAAAGAGATGGAAGCTTTCTGAGAAACTTGGTTGTGTTCTGTGAAATCATCTCACAGAGTTGCAGCTTTCCCCTCAAGGAGCCTTTCGCTAAGACAGTTCTTGTGGAATTGGCAAAGTGATATTTGGAAGCCCATATCGGGCTAGGGTGAAAAAGGAAATATCCTCAGATGAAATCTGGAAAGAAGCTTTCTGAGAAACTGCTTAGTGTTCTATTAATTCACCTCACAGAGTTACATCTGTATTTCGTGGGTCTCTTTGCTAGCCTTATTTCTGTAGAATCTGAGAACAGATATTTCGGATCCCTTTGAAGACTATAGGGCCAAAGGAAATATCCTCCGATAACAAAGAGAAAGAAGCTTTCTGAGAAACTTCGTTGTGTTCTGTGAAATCATCTCACAGAGTTACAGCTTTCCCCTCAAGGAGCCTTTCGCTAAGACAGTTCATGTGAAATTGGCAAAGTGATATTTGGAAGCCCATAGAGGGCTATGGTGAAAAAGGAAATATCCACTTATGAAATCTGGAAAGAAGCTTTCTGAGAAACTGCTTAGTATTCTGTTAATTCATCTCACAGAGTTACATCTGTATTTCGTGGATGTCTTTGCTACCCTTATTTCTGTGGAATCTGAGAACAGATATTTCGGATCCCTTTGAAGACTATAGGACCAAAGGAAATATCCTCCGATAACAAAGAGAAAGAAGCTTTCTGAGAAACTTCTTTGTGTTCTGTGAAATCATCTCACAGAGTTACAGCTTTCCCTTCACGGAGCCTTTCGCTAAGACACTTCTTTTGGAATCGGCAAAGTGATATTTGGAAGCCCATAGAGGGCTATGGTGAAAAAGGAAATATCCTCAGAGGAAATCTGGAAAGAAGCTTTCTGAGAAACTGCTTAGTGTTCTGTTAATTCATCTCACAGAGTTACATCTGTATTTCGTGGATCCCTTTGCTAGCCTTATTTCTGTGGAATCTGATAACAGATATTTCGGATCCCTTTGAAGACTATAGGGCCAAAGGAAATATCCTCCGAAAACAAAGAGAAAGAAGCTTTCTGAGAAACTTCTTGGTGTTCTGTGACATCATCTCTCAGAGTTATTGCTTTCCTCTCAAGGAGTCTTTCGCTAAGACAGTTCTTGTGGTATTGGCAAATTGATATCTGGAAGCCCATAGAGGGCTATGGTAAAAAAGGAAATATCCTCTGATGAAATCTGGAAAGAAGCTTTCTGACAAACTGCTTAGTGTTCTGTTTATTCATCTCACAGAGTTACATCTGTATTTCGTGGATCTCTTTGCTAGCCTTATTTCTGTGGAATCTGAGAACAGATATTTCGGATCCCTTTGAAGACTATAGGGCCAAAGGAAATAACCTCCGATAACAAAGAGAAAGAAGCTTTCTGAGAAACTTCTTAGTGTTCTGTGAAATCATCTCAAAGAGTTAGAGCTTTCCCCTCACGGAGCCTTTTGCAAAGACAGTTCTTGTGGAATTGGCAAAGTGATATTTGGAAGCCCATAGAGGGCTATGGTGCAAAAGGAAATATCCTCTAATGAAATCTGTAAAGAAGCTTTCTGAGAAACTGCTTAGTGTTCTGTTAATTCATCTCACAGAGTTACATCTGTATTTCGTGGATCTCTTTGCTAGCCTTATTTCTGTGGAATCTGAGAACAGATATTTCGGATCCCTTTGAAGACTATAGGGCCAAAGGAAATATCCTCCGATAACAAAGAGAAAGAAGCTTTCTCAGAAACTTCGTTGTGTTCTGTGAAATCATCTCACAGAGTTACAGCTTTCCCCTCACGGAGCCTTTCTCTAAGACAGTTCTTTTGGAATTGGCAAAGTGATATCTGGAAGCCCATAAAGGGCTAAGGTGAAAAAGTAAATATCCTCAGAGGAAATATGGAAAGAAGCTTTCTGAGAAACTGCTTAGTGTTCTGTTAATTCATCTCACAGAGTTACATCTGTATTTCGTGGATCTCTTTGCTAGCCTTATTTCTGTGGAATCTGAGAACAGATATTTCGGATCCCTTTGAAGCCTATAGGGCCAAAGGAAATATCCTCCGATAACAAAGAGAAAGAAGCTTTCTGAGAAACTTCGTTGTGTTCTGTGAAATCATCTCACAGAGTTACAGCTTTCCCCTCACGGAGCCTTTCGCTAAGACAGTTCTTTTGGAATTAGCAAAGTGATATTTGGAAGCCCATAGAGGGCTATGGTGAAAAAGGAAATATCCTTAGAGGAAATCTGGAAAGAAGATTTCTGAGAAACTGCGTAGTGTTCTGTTAATTCATCTCACAGAGTTACATCTGTATTTCGTGGATCTCTTTGCTAGCCTTATTTCTGTAGAATCTGAGAACAGATATTTCGGATCCCTTTGAAGACTATAGGGCCAAAGGAAATATCCTCCGAAAACAAAGAGAAAGAAGCTTTCTGAGAAACTTCTTGGTGTTCTGTGAAATCATCTCACAGAGTTACAGCTTTCCCCTCCAGGAGTCTTTCGCTAAGACAGTTCTTGTGGAATTGGCAAATTGATATCTGGAAGCCCATAGAGGGCTATGGTGAAAAAGGAAATATCCTCAGATGAAATCTGTAAAGAAGCTTTCTGAGAAACTGCTTAGTGTTCTGTTAATTCATCTCATAGAGTTACATCTGTGTTTCGTGGATCTCTTTGCTTGCCTTATTTCTGTGGAATCTGAGAACAGATATTTCGGATCCCTTTGAAGACTGTAAGGCCAAAGTAAATATCCTCCGATAACAAAGAGAAAGAAGCTTTCTGAGAAACTTCTTTGTGTTCTGTGAAATCATCTCACAGAGTTACAGCTTTCCCCTCAAGAAGCCTTTCGCTAAGACAGTTCTTGTGGAATTGGCAAAGTGATATTTGGAAGCCCATAGAGCGCTAAGGTGAAAAAGGAAATATCCTCAGATGAAATCTGGAAAGAAGCTTTCTGAGAAACTGCTTAGTGTTCTGTTAATTCATCTCACAGAGTTACATCTGTATTTCGTGGATCTCTTTGCTAGCCTTATTTCTGTGGAATCTGAGAACAGATATTTCGGATCCCTTTGAAGACTATAGGGCCAAAGGAAATATCCTCCGATAACAAAGAGAAAGAAGCTTTCTGAGAAACTTCGTTGTGTTCTGTGAAATCATCTCACACAGTTGCAGCTTTCCCCTCACGGAGCGTTTCGCTAAGACAGTTCTTTTGGAATTGCCAAAGTGATATTTGGAAGCCCATAGAGGGCTATGGTGAAAAAGGAAATATCCTCAGAAGAAATCTGGAAATAAGCTTTCTGAGAAACTGCTTAGTGTTCTGTTTATTCATCTCACAGAGTTACATCTGTATTTCGTGGATCTCTTTGCTAGCCTTATTTCTGTGGAATCTGAGAACAGATATTTCGGATCCATTTGAAGACTATAGGGCCAAAGGAAATAACCTCCGATAACAAAGAGAAAGAAGCTTTCTGAGAAACTTCTTTGTGTTCTGTGAAATCATCTCACAGAGTTACAGCTTTCCCCTCAAGGAGCCTTTCGCTAAGACAGTTCTTGTGGAATTGGCAAAGTGATATTTGGAAGCCAATAGAGGGCTATGCTGAAAAAGGAAATAACCTCAGATGAAATCTGGAAAGAAGCTTTCGGAGAAACTGCTTAGCGTTCTGTTAATTCAACTCACAGAGTTACATCTGTATTTCGTGGATGTCTTTGCTAGCCTTATTTCTGTGGAATCTGAGAACAGATATTTCGGATCCCTTTGAAGACTATAGGGCCAAAGGAAATATCCTAAGATAACAAAGAGAAAGAAGCTTTCTGAGGAACTTCTTTGTGTTCTGTGAAATCATCTCACAGAGTTACAGCTTTACACTCAAGAAGCCTTTCGCTAAGACAGTTCTTGTGGAATTGGCAAAGTTATATTTGAAAGACCATAGACGGCTATGGTGAAAAGGGAAATATCCTCAAATGAAATCTGGAAAGAAGCTTTCTGAGAAACTGCTTAGTGTTCTGTTAATTCATCACAAAGAGTTACATCTGTATTTCGTGGATGTCTTTGCTAGCCTTATTTCTGTGGAATCTGAGAACAGATATTTCGGATCCCTTTGAAGACTATAGGGCCAAAGGAAATATCCTCCGATAACAAAGAGAAAGAAGCTTTCTGAGAAACTTCGTTGTGTTCTGTGAAATCATCTCACAGAGTTACAGCTTTATCCTCACGGAGCCTTTCGCTAAGACAGTTCTTTTGGAATTGGCAAAGTGATATTTGGAAGCCCATAGAGGGCAGTGGTGAAAAAGGAAATATCCTCAGAGAAAATCTGGAAAGAAGCTTTCTGAGAAACTGCTTAGTGTTCTGTTAATTCATCTCACAGAGTTACATCTATATTTCGTGGATCTCTTTGCAAGCCTTATTTCTTTGGAATCTGAGAACAGATATTTCAGATATCTTTGAAGACTATAGGGCCAAAGTAAATATCCTCCGATAACAAAGAGAAAGAAGCTTTCTGAGAAACTTCGTTGTGTTCTGTGACATCATCTCACAGAGTTACAGCTTTACCCTCAAGGAGCCTTTCGCTAAGACAGTTCTTGTGGAATTGGCAAAGTGATATTTGGAAGCCCGTATAGGGCTATGGTGAAAAAGGAAATATCCTCAGAGGAAATCTGGAAAGAAGCTCTCTGAGAAACTGCTTAGTGTTCTGTTAATTCATCTCACAGAGTTACATCTGTATTTCGTGGATCTCTTTGCTAGCCTTATTTCTGTGGAATCTGAGAACAGATATTTCGGATCCCTTTGAAGACTATAGGGCCAAAGGAAATATCCTCCGATAACAAAGAGAAAGAAGCTTTCTGAGAAACTTCTTTGTGTTCTGTGAAATCACCTCACAGAGTTACAGCTTTCCCCTCAAGAAGCCTTTCGCTAAGACAGTTCTTGTGGAATTGGCAAAGTTATATTTGGAAGTCCAAAGAGGGCTGTGGTGCAAAAGGAATATCCTAAATGAAATCTGGAAAGAAGCTTTCTGAGAAACTGCTTAGTGTTCGGTTAATTCATCTCAGAGAGTTACGTCTGTATTTCGTGGATGTCTTTGCTAGCCTTATTTCTGTGGAATCTGAGAACAGATATTTCGGATCCCTTTGAAGACTATAGGGCCAAAGGAAATATCCTCCATTAACAAAGAGAAAGAAACTTTCTGAGAAACTTCGTTGTGTTCTGTGAAATCATCTCACAGAGTTACAGCTTTCCCCTCATGGAGCCTTTCGCTAAGACAGTTCTTTTGGAATTGGCAAAGAGATATTTGGAAGCCCAGAGAGGGCTCTGGTGAAAAAGGAAATATCCTCAGAGGAAATCTGGTAAGAAGCTTTCTGATAAACTGCTTAGTGTTCTGTTAATTCATCTCACAGAGTTACATCTGTATTTCGTGGATCTCTTTGCTAGCCTTATTTCTGTGGAATCTGATAACAGATATTTCGGATCCCTTTGAAGACTATAGGGCCAAAGGAAATATCCTCCGAAAACAAAGGGAAAAAAGCTTTCTGAGAAACTTCTTGGTGTTCTGTGAAATCATCTCACAGACTTACTGCTTTCCTCTCAAGGAGTCTTTCGCTAAGACAGTTCTTGTGGAATTGGCAAATTGATATCTGGAAGCCCATAGAGGGCTATGGTGAAAAAGGAAATATCCTCAGATGAAATCTGGAAAGAAGCTTTGTGAGAAACTGCTTAGTGTTCTGTTAATTCAACTCACAGAGTTACATCTGTATTTCGTGGATCTCTTTGCTAGCCTTATTTCTGTGGAATCTGAGAACAGATATTTCGGATCCCTTTGAAGACTATAGGGCCAAAGGAAATATCCTCCGATAACAAAGAGAAAGAAGCTTTCTGAGAAACTTCGTTGTGTTCTGTGAAATCATCTCACAGAGTTACAGCTTTCCCCTCATGAAGCCTTTCGCTAAGACAGTTCTTGTGGAATTGTCAAAGTGATATTTGGAAGCCCATAGAGGGCTATGGTGCAAAAGGAAATATAATCAAATGAAATCTGGAAAGAAGCTTTCTGAGAAACTGCTTAGTGTTCTGTTAATTCATCTCAGAGAGTTACATCTGTATTTCGTGGATGTCTTTGCTAGCCTTATTTCTGTGGAATCTGAGAACAGATATTTCGGATCCCTTTGAAGACTATAGGGCCAAAGGAAATATCCTCCGATAACAAAGAGAAAGAAGCTTTCTGAGAAACTTCGTTGTGTTCTGTGAAATCATCTCACAGAGTTACAGCTTTCCCCTCACAGAGCCTTTCGCTAAGACAGTTCATGTGGAATTGGCAAAGTGATATTTGGAAGCCCATAGAGGGCTATGGTGAAAAAGGAAATATCCTCAGAGGAAATCTGGAAGGAAGCTTTCTGAGAAACTGCTCAGTGTTCTGTTAATTCATCTCATAGAGTTACATCTGTATTTCGTGGATCTCTTTGCTAGCCTTATTTCTGTGGAATCTGAGAACAGATATTTCGGATCCCTTTGAAGACTATAGGGCCATAGGAAATATCCTCCGATAACAAAAAAAGAAGCTTTCTGAGAAACTTCGTTGTGTTCTGTGAAATCATCTCACAGAGTTACAGCTTTCCCCTCACGGAGCCTTTCGCTAAGACAGTTCTTTTGGAATTAGCAAAGTGATATTTGGAAGCCCATAGATGGCTATGGTGAAAAAGGAAATATCCTCAGAGGAAATCTGGAAAGAAGCTTTCTGAGAAACTGCGTAGTGTTCTCTTAATTCATCTCAGAGTTACATCTGTATTTCGTGGATCTCTTTGCTACCCTTATTTTGTGGAATGTGAGAACAGATATTTCGGATCCCTTTGAAGACTATAGGGCCAAAGGAAATAACCTCTGATAACAAAGAGATGGAAGCTTTCTGAGAAACTTGGTTGTGTTCTGTGAAATCATCTCACAGAGTTGCAGCTTTCCCCTCAAGGAGCCTTTCGCTAAGACAGTTCTTGTGGAATTGGCAAAGTGATATTTGGAAGCCCATATCGGGCTAGGGTGAAAAAGGAAATATCCTCAGATGAAATCTGGAAAGAAGCTTTCTGAGAAACTGCTTAGTGTTCTATTAATTCACCTCACAGAGTTACATCTGTATTTCGTGGGTCTCTTTGCTAGCCTTATTTCTGTAGAATCTGAGAACAGATATTTCGGATCCCTTTGAAGACTATAGGGCCAAAGGAAATATCCTCCGATAACAAAGAGAAAGAAGCTTTCTGAGAAACTTCGTTGTGTTCTGTGAAATCATCTCACAGAGTTACAGCTTTCCCCTCAAGGAGCCTTTCGCTAAGACAGTTCATGTGAAATTGGCAAAGTGATATTTGGAAGCCCATAGAGGGCTATGGTGAAAAAGGAAATATCCACTTATGAAATCTGGAAAGAAGCTTTCTGAGAAACTGCTTAGTATTCTGTTAATTCATCTCACAGAGTTACATCTGTATTTCGTGGATGTCTTTGCTACCCTTATTTCTGTGGAATCTGAGAACAGATATTTCGGATCCCTTTGAAGACTATAGGACCAAAGGAAATATCCTCCGATAACAAAGAGAAAGAAGCTTTCTGAGAAACTTCTTTGTGTTCTGTGAAATCATCTCACAGAGTTACAGCTTTCCCTTCACGGAGCCTTTCGCTAAGACACTTCTTTTGGAATCGGCAAAGTGATATTTGGAAGCCCATAGAGGGCTATGGTGAAAAAGGAAATATCCTCAGAGGAAATCTGGAAAGAAGCTTTCTGAGAAACTGCTTAGTGTTCTGTTAATTCATCTCACAGAGTTACATCTGTATTTCGTGGATCCCTTTGCTAGCCTTATTTCTGTGGAATCTGATAACAGATATTTCGGATCCCTTTGAAGACTATAGGGCCAAAGGAAATATCCTCCGAAAACAAAGAGAAAGAAGCTTTCTGAGAAACTTCTTGGTGTTCTGTGACATCATCTCTCAGAGTTATTGCTTTCCTCTCAAGGAGTCTTTCGCTAAGACAGTTCTTGTGGTATTGGCAAATTGATATCTGGAAGCCCATAGAGGGCTATGGTAAAAAAGGAAATATCCTCTGATGAAATCTGGAAAGAAGCTTTCTGACAAACTGCTTAGTGTTCTGTTTATTCATCTCACAGAGTTACATCTGTATTTCGTGGATCTCTTTGCTAGCCTTATTTCTGTGGAATCTGAGAACAGATATTTCGGATCCCTTTGAAGACTATAGGGCCAAAGGAAATAACCTCCGATAACAAAGAGAAAGAAGCTTTCTGAGAAACTTCTTAGTGTTCTGTGAAATCATCTCAAAGAGTTAGAGCTTTCCCCTCACGGAGCCTTTTGCAAAGACAGTTCTTGTGGAATTGGCAAAGTGATATTTGGAAGCCCATAGAGGGCTATGGTGCAAAAGGAAATATCCTCTAATGAAATCTGTAAAGAAGCTTTCTGAGAAACTGCTTAGTGTTCTGTTAATTCATCTCACAGAGTTACATCTGTATTTCGTGGATCTCTTTGCTAGCCTTATTTCTGTGGAATCTGAGAACAGATATTTCGGATCCCTTTGAAGACTATAGGGCCAAAGGAAATATCCTCCGATAACAAAGAGAAAGAAGCTTTCTCAGAAACTTCGTTGTGTTCTGTGAAATCATCTCACAGAGTTACAGCTTTCCCCTCACGGAGCCTTTCTCTAAGACAGTTCTTTTGGAATTGGCAAAGTGATATCTGGAAGCCCATAAAGGGCTAAGGTGAAAAAGTAAATATCCTCAGAGGAAATATGGAAAGAAGCTTTCTGAGAAACTGCTTAGTGTTCTGTTAATTCATCTCACAGAGTTACATCTGTATTTCGTGGATCTCTTTGCTAGCCTTATTTCTGTGGAATCTGAGAACAGATATTTCGGATCCCTTTGAAGCCTATAGGGCCAAAGGAAATATCCTCCGATAACAAAGAGAAAGAAGCTTTCTGAGAAACTTCGTTGTGTTCTGTGAAATCATCTCACAGAGTTACAGCTTTCCCCTCACGGAGCCTTTCGCTAAGACAGTTCTTTTGGAATTAGCAAAGTGATATTTGGAAGCCCATAGAGGGCTATGGTGAAAAAGGAAATATCCTTAGAGGAAATCTGGAAAGAAGATTTCTGAGAAACTGCGTAGTGTTCTGTTAATTCATCTCACAGAGTTACATCTGTATTTCGTGGATCTCTTTGCTAGCCTTATTTCTGTAGAATCTGAGAACAGATATTTCGGATCCCTTTGAAGACTATAGGGCCAAAGGAAATATCCTCCGAAAACAAAGAGAAAGAAGCTTTCTGAGAAACTTCTTGGTGTTCTGTGAAATCATCTCACAGAGTTACAGCTTTCCCCTCCAGGAGTCTTTCGCTAAGACAGTTCTTGTGGAATTGGCAAATTGATATCTGGAAGCCCATAGAGGGCTATGGTGAAAAAGGAAATATCCTCAGATGAAATCTGTAAAGAAGCTTTCTGAGAAACTGCTTAGTGTTCTGTTAATTCATCTCATAGAGTTACATCTGTGTTTCGTGGATCTCTTTGCTTGCCTTATTTCTGTGGAATCTGAGAACAGATATTTCGGATCCCTTTGAAGACTGTAAGGCCAAAGTAAATATCCTCCGATAACAAAGAGAAAGAAGCTTTCTGAGAAACTTCTTTGTGTTCTGTGAAATCATCTCACAGAGTTACAGCTTTCCCCTCAAGAAGCCTTTCGCTAAGACAGTTCTTGTGGAATTGGCAAAGTGATATTTGGAAGCCCATAGAGCGCTAAGGTGAAAAAGGAAATATCCTCAGATGAAATCTGGAAAGAAGCTTTCTGAGAAACTGCTTAGTGTTCTGTTAATTCATCTCACAGAGTTACATCTGTATTTCGTGGATCTCTTTGCTAGCCTTATTTCTGTGGAATCTGAGAACAGATATTTCGGATCCCTTTGAAGACTATAGGGCCAAAGGAAATATCCTCCGATAACAAAGAGAAAGAAGCTTTCTGAGAAACTTCGTTGTGTTCTGTGAAATCATCTCACACAGTTGCAGCTTTCCCCTCACGGAGCGTTTCGCTAAGACAGTTCTTTTGGAATTGCCAAAGTGATATTTGGAAGCCCATAGAGGGCTATGGTGAAAAAGGAAATATCCTCAGAAGAAATCTGGAAATAAGCTTTCTGAGAAACTGCTTAGTGTTCTGTTTATTCATCTCACAGAGTTACATCTGTATTTCGTGGATCTCTTTGCTAGCCTTATTTCTGTGGAATCTGAGAACAGATATTTCGGATCCATTTGAAGACTATAGGGCCAAAGGAAATAACCTCCGATAACAAAGAGAAAGAAGCTTTCTGAGAAACTTCTTTGTGTTCTGTGAAATCATCTCACAGAGTTACAGCTTTCCCCTCAAGGAGCCTTTCGCTAAGACAGTTCTTGTGGAATTGGCAAAGTGATATTTGGAAGCCAATAGAGGGCTATGCTGAAAAAGGAAATAACCTCAGATGAAATCTGGAAAGAAGCTTTCGGAGAAACTGCTTAGCGTTCTGTTAATTCAACTCACAGAGTTACATCTGTATTTCGTGGATGTCTTTGCTAGCCTTATTTCTGTGGAATCTGAGAACAGATATTTCGGATCCCTTTGAAGACTATAGGGCCAAAGGAAATATCCTAAGATAACAAAGAGAAAGAAGCTTTCTGAGGAACTTCTTTGTGTTCTGTGAAATCATCTCACAGAGTTACAGCTTTACACTCAAGAAGCCTTTCGCTAAGACAGTTCTTGTGGAATTGGCAAAGTTATATTTGAAAGACCATAGACGGCTATGGTGAAAAGGGAAATATCCTCAAATGAAATCTGGAAAGAAGCTTTCTGAGAAACTGCTTAGTGTTCTGTTAATTCATCACAAAGAGTTACATCTGTATTTCGTGGATGTCTTTGCTAGCCTTATTTCTGTGGAATCTGAGAACAGATATTTCGGATCCCTTTGAAGACTATAGGGCCAAAGGAAATATCCTCCGATAACAAAGAGAAAGAAGCTTTCTGAGAAACTTCGTTGTGTTCTGTGAAATCATCTCACAGAGTTACAGCTTTATCCTCACGGAGCCTTTCGCTAAGACAGTTCTTTTGGAATTGGCAAAGTGATATTTGGAAGCCCATAGAGGGCAGTGGTGAAAAAGGAAATATCCTCAGAGAAAATCTGGAAAGAAGCTTTCTGAGAAACTGCTTAGTGTTCTGTTAATTCATCTCACAGAGTTACATCTATATTTCGTGGATCTCTTTGCAAGCCTTATTTCTTTGGAATCTGAGAACAGATATTTCAGATATCTTTGAAGACTATAGGGCCAAAGTAAATATCCTCCGATAACAAAGAGAAAGAAGCTTTCTGAGAAACTTCGTTGTGTTCTGTGACATCATCTCACAGAGTTACAGCTTTACCCTCAAGGAGCCTTTCGCTAAGACAGTTCTTGTGGAATTGGCAAAGTGATATTTGGAAGCCCGTATAGGGCTATGGTGAAAAAGGAAATATCCTCAGAGGAAATCTGGAAAGAAGCTCTCTGAGAAACTGCTTAGTGTTCTGTTAATTCATCTCACAGAGTTACATCTGTATTTCGTGGATCTCTTTGCTAGCCTTATTTCTGTGGAATCTGAGAACAGATATTTCGGATCCCTTTGAAGACTATAGGGCCAAAGGAAATATCCTCCGATAACAAAGAGAAAGAAGCTTTCTGAGAAACTTCTTTGTGTTCTGTGAAATCACCTCACAGAGTTACAGCTTTCCCCTCAAGAAGCCTTTCGCTAAGACAGTTCTTGTGGAATTGGCAAAGTTATATTTGGAAGTCCAAAGAGGGCTGTGGTGCAAAAGGAATATCCTAAATGAAATCTGGAAAGAAGCTTTCTGAGAAACTGCTTAGTGTTCGGTTAATTCATCTCAGAGAGTTACGTCTGTATTTCGTGGATGTCTTTGCTAGCCTTATTTCTGTGGAATCTGAGAACAGATATTTCGGATCCCTTTGAAGACTATAGGGCCAAAGGAAATATCCTCCATTAACAAAGAGAAAGAAACTTTCTGAGAAACTTCGTTGTGTTCTGTGAAATCATCTCACAGAGTTACAGCTTTCCCCTCATGGAGCCTTTCGCTAAGACAGTTCTTTTGGAATTGGCAAAGAGATATTTGGAAGCCCAGAGAGGGCTCTGGTGAAAAAGGAAATATCCTCAGAGGAAATCTGGTAAGAAGCTTTCTGATAAACTGCTTAGTGTTCTGTTAATTCATCTCACAGAGTTACATCTGTATTTCGTGGATCTCTTTGCTAGCCTTATTTCTGTGGAATCTGATAACAGATATTTCGGATCCCTTTGAAGACTATAGGGCCAAAGGAAATATCCTCCGAAAACAAAGGGAAAAAAGCTTTCTGAGAAACTTCTTGGTGTTCTGTGAAATCATCTCACAGACTTACTGCTTTCCTCTCAAGGAGTCTTTCGCTAAGACAGTTCTTGTGGAATTGGCAAATTGATATCTGGAAGCCCATAGAGGGCTATGGTGAAAAAGGAAATATCCTCAGATGAAATCTGGAAAGAAGCTTTGTGAGAAACTGCTTAGTGTTCTGTTAATTCAACTCACAGAGTTACATCTGTATTTCGTGGATCTCTTTGCTAGCCTTATTTCTGTGGAATCTGAGAACAGATATTTCGGATCCCTTTGAAGACTATAGGGCCAAAGGAAATATCCTCCGATAACAAAGAGAAAGAAGCTTTCTGAGAAACTTCGTTGTGTTCTGTGAAATCATCTCACAGAGTTACAGCTTTCCCCTCATGAAGCCTTTCGCTAAGACAGTTCTTGTGGAATTGTCAAAGTGATATTTGGAAGCCCATAGAGGGCTATGGTGCAAAAGGAAATATAATCAAATGAAATCTGGAAAGAAGCTTTCTGAGAAACTGCTTAGTGTTCTGTTAATTCATCTCAGAGAGTTACATCTGTATTTCGTGGATGTCTTTGCTAGCCTTATTTCTGTGGAATCTGAGAACAGATATTTCGGATCCCTTTGAAGACTATAGGGCCAAAGGAAATATCCTCCGATAACAAAGAGAAAGAAGCTTTCTGAGAAACTTCGTTGTGTTCTGTGAAATCATCTCACAGAGTTACAGCTTTCCCCTCACAGAGCCTTTCGCTAAGACAGTTCATGTGGAATTGGCAAAGTGATATTTGGAAGCCCATAGAGGGCTATGGTGAAAAAGGAAATATCCTCAGAGGAAATCTGGAAGGAAGCTTTCTGAGAAACTGCTCAGTGTTCTGTTAATTCATCTCATAGAGTTACATCTGTATTTCGTGGATCTCTTTGCTAGCCTTATTTCTGTGGAATCTGATAACAGATATTTAGGATCCCTTTGAAGACTATAGGGCCAAAGGAAATATCCTCCGAAAACAAAGAGAAAGAAGCTTTCTGAGAAACTTCTTGGTGTTCTGTGACATCATCTCACAGAGTTACTGTTTTCCTCTCAAGGAGTCTTTCGCTAAGACAGTTCTTGTGTAATTGGCAAATTGACATCTGGAAGCCCATAGAGGGCTAAGGTGAAAAAGGAAATATCCTCAGATGAAATCTGGAAAGAAGCTTTCTGAGAAACTGCTTAGTGTTCTGTTAATTCATCTCACAGAGTTACATCTGTATTTCGTGGATCTCTTTGCTAACCTTATTTCTGTGGAATCTGAGAACAGATATTTCGGATCCCTTTGAAGACTATAGGGCCAAAGGAAATATCCTCTGATAACAAAGAGAAAGAAGCTTTCTGAGAAACTTCTTTGTGTTCTATGAAATCATCTCACAGAATTGCAGCTTTCTCCTCAAGGAGCCTTTCGCTAAGACAGTTCTTGTGGAATTGGCAAAGTGATATTTGGAAGCCCATAGAGGGCTATGGTGAAAAAGGAAATATACTCAGATGAAATCTGGAAAGAAGCTTTCTGAGAAACTGCTTAGTGTTCTGTTAATTCATCTCACAGAGTTACATCTGTATTTCATGGATGTCTTTGCTAGCCTTATTTCTGTGGAATCTGAGAACAGATATTTCGGATCCCTTTGAAGACTATAGGGCCACAGGAAATATCCTACGATAACAAAGAGAAAGAAGCTTTCTGAGAAACTTCGTTGTGTTCTGTGAAGTCATCTCACAGAGATACATCTGTATATCGCGGATCTCTTTGCTAGCCTTATTTCTGTTGAATCTGAGAACAGATATTTCGGATCCCCTTGAAGACTATAGGGCCAAAGGAAATATCCTCCGAAAACAAAGAGAAAGAAGCTTTCTGAGAAACTTCTTGGTGTTCTGTGAAATCATCTCACAGAGTTACAGCTTTCCCCTCAAGGAGTCTTTCGCTAAGACAGTTCTTGTGGAATTGGCAAATTGATATCTGGAAGCCCATAGAGGGCTATGGTGAAAAAGGAAATATCCTCAGATGAAATCTGGAAAGAAGCTTTGTGAGAAACTGCTTAGTGTTCTGTTAATTCATCTCACAAGGTTACATCTGTACTTCGTGGATCTCTTTGCTAGCCTTATTTCTGTTGAATCTGAGAACAGATATTTCGGATCCCTTTGAACACTATAGGGCCAAAGGAAATATTCTCCGATAACAAAGAGAAAGAAGCTTTCTGAGAAACTTCGTTGTGTTCTGTGAAATCATCTCACAGAGTTGCAGCTTTCCCCTCAAGGATCCTTTCGCTAAGACAGTTCTTGTGGAATTGGCAAAGTGATATTTGGAAGCCCATAGAGTTCTATGGTGAAAAAGGAAATATCCTCAGATGAAATCTGGAAAGAAGCTTTCTGAGAAAATGCTTAGTGTTCCGTTAATTCATCTCACAGAGTTACATCTGTATTTCGTGGATGTCTTTGCTAGCCTTATTTCTGTAGAATCTCAGAACAGATAATTCGGATCCCTATGAAGACTATAGGGCCAAAGGAAATATCCTCCGATAACAAAGAGAAAGAAGCTTTCTGGGAAACTTCGTTGTGTTCTGTGAAATCATCTCACAGAGTTACAGCTTTCCCCTCAAGGAGCCTTTCGCTAAGACAGTTCTTGTGGAATTGGAAAAGTGATATTTGGAAGCCCATAGAGGGCTATGGTGAAAAAGGAAATATCCTCAGATGAAATCTGGAAAGAAGCTTTCTGAGAAACTGCTTAGTGTTCCGTTAATTCATCTCACAGAGTTACATCGGTATTTCGTGGATGTCTTTGCTAGCCTTATTTCTGTAGAATCTCAGAACAGATATTTCGGATCCCTATGAAGACTATAGGGCCAAAGGAAATATCCTCCGATAACAAAGAGAAAGAAGCTTTCTGAGAAACTTCGTTGTGTTCTGTGAAATCATCTCACAGAGTTACAGCTTTCCCCTCAAGGAGCCTTTCGCTAAGACAGTTCTTTTGGAATTGGCAAAGTGATATTTGGAAGCCCATAGAGGGCTATGGTGAAAAAGGAAATATCCTCAGAGGAAATCTGGAAAGAAGCTTTCTGAGAAACTGCTTAGTGTTCTGTTAATTCATCTCACAGAGTTACATCTGTATTTCGTGGATCTCCTTGCTAGCCTTATTTCTGTGGAATCTGAGAACAGATATTTCGGATCCCTTTGAAGACTATAGGGCCAAAGGAAATATCCTCCGATAACAAAGAGAAAGAAGCTTTCTGAGAAACTTCGTTGTGTTCTGTGAAATCATCTCACAGAGTTACAGCTTTCCCCTCAAGGAGCCTTTCGCTAAGACAGTTCTTGTGGCATTGGCAAAGTGATATTTGTAAGCCCATAGTGGGCTATGGTGAAAAAGGAAATATCCTCAGATGAAATCTGGAAAGAAGCTTTCTGAGAAACTGCTTAGTGTTCTGTTAATTCATCTCACAGAGTTACATCTGTATTTCGTGGATCTCTTTGCTAGCCTTATTTCTGTGGATTCTGAGAACAGATATTTCGGATCCCTTTGAAGACAATAGGGCCAAAGGAAATATCCTCCGATAACAAAGAGAAAGAAGCTTTCTGAGAAACTTCGTTGTGTTCTGTGAAATCATCTCACAGAGTTACAGCTTTACCCTCAAGGAGCCTTTCGCTAAGACAGTTCTTGTGGAATTGGCAAAGTGATATTTGGAAGCCCATAGAGGGCTATGGTGAAAAAGGAAATATCCTCAAATGAAATCTGGAAAGAAGCTTTCTGAGAAACTGCTTAGTGTTCTGTTAATTCATCTCACAGAGTTATATCTGTATTTTATGGATGTCTTTGATAGCCTTATTTCTGTGGAATCTGAGAAAAGATATTTCGGATCCCTGTGAAGACTATAGGGCCACAGGAAATATCCTCCGAAAACAAAGAGAAAGAAGCTTTCTGAGAAACTTCGTTGTGTTCTGTGAAATCATCTCACAGAGTTACACCTTTCCCCTCAAGTAGCCTTTCGCTGAGACAGTTTTTGTGGAATTGGCAAAGTGATATTTGGAAGCCCATAGAGGGCTATGGTGAAAAAGGAAATATCCTCAGATGAAATCTGGAAAGAAGCTTTCTGAGAAACTGCTTAGTGTTCTGTTAATTCAACTCACAGAGTTACATCTGTATTTCGTGGATCTCTTTGCTAGCCTTATTTCTGTGGAATCTGAGAACAGATATTTCGGATCCCTTTGAAGACTATAGGGCCAAAGGAAATATCCTGCGATAACAAAGAGAAAGAAGCTTTCTGAGAAACTTCGTTGTGTTCTGTGAAATCATCTCACAGAGTTACATCTGTATTTCGTGGATCTCTTTGCTAGCCTTATTTCTGTTGAATCTGAGAACAGATATTTCGGATCCCTTTGAAGACTATAGGGCCAAAGGAAATATCCTCCGATAACAAAGAGAAAGAAGCTTTCTGAGAAACTTCCTTGTGTTCTGTGAAATCATCTCACAGATTTACAGCTTTCCCCTCAAGAAGCCTTTCGCTAAGACAGTTCTTGTGGAATTGGCAAAGTGATATTTGGAAGTCCATAGAGGGCAATAGTGAAAAAGGAAATATCCTCAAATGAAATCTGGAAAGAAGCTTTCTGAGAAACTGCTTAGTGTTCTGTTAATTCATCTCACAGAGTTACATCTGTATTTCGTGGATGCCTTTGCTAGCCTTATTTCTGTGGAATCTGAGAACAGATATTTCGGATCCCTTTGAAGACTATAGGGCCAAAGGAAATATCCTCCGATAACAAAGAGAAAGAAGCTTTCTGAGAAACTTCGTTGTGTTCTGTGAAATCATCTCACAGAGTTACAGCTTTCCCCTCAAGGAGCCTTTCGCTAAGACAGTTTTTGTGGAATTGGGAAAATGATATTCGGGAGCCCATAGAGGGCTATGGTGAAAAAGGAAATATCCTCAGATGAAATCTGGAAAGAAGCTTTCTGAGAAACTGCTTAGTGTTCTGTTAATTCAACTCACAGAGTTATATCTGTATTTCGTGGATCTCTTTGCTAGCCTTATTTCTGTGGAATCTGAGAACAGATATTTCGGATCCCTTTGAAGACTATAGGGCCAAAGGAAATATCCTCCGATAACAAAGAGAAAGAAGCTTTCTGAGAAACTTCGTTGTGTTCTGTGAAGTCATCTTACAGAGTTACATCTGTATTTCGTGGATCTCTTTGCTAGCCTTATTTCTGTTGAATCTGAGAACAGATATTTCGGATCCCTTTGAAGACTATAGGGCCAAAGGAAATATCCTCCGAAAACAAAGAGAAAGAAGCTTTCTGAGAAACTTCTTGGTGTTCTGTGAAATCATCTCACAGAGTTACAGCTTTCGCCCCAAGGAGACTTTCGCTAAGACAGTTCTTGTGGAATTGGCAAATTGATATCTGGAAGCCCATAGAGGGCTATGGTGAAAAAGCAAATATCGTCAGATGAAATCTGGAAAGAAGCTTTTTGAGATACTGCTTTGTGTTCTGTTCATCTCACAGAGTTACATCTCTATTTCGTGGATCTCTTTGCTTGTCTTATTTCTGTGGAATCTGAGAACAGATATTTCGGATCCCTTTGAAGACTATAGGGCCAAAGGAAATATCCTCCGATAACAAAGAGAAAGAAGCTTTCTGAGAAACGTCTTTGTGTTCTGTGACATCTTGCACAGAGTTACAGCTTTCCCCTCAAGATGCCTTTCGCTAAGTCAGTTCTTGTGGAATTGGCAAAGTGATATTTGGAAGCCCATAGAGGGCTACGGTGAAAAAGGAAATATCCTCAAATGAAATCTGGAAAGAAGCTTTCTGAGAAACTGCTTAGTGTTCTGTTAATTCATCTCACAGAGTTACATCTGTATTTCGTGGATCTCTTTGCTAGCCTTATTTCTGTGGAATCTGAGAACAGATATTTCGGATCCCTTTGAAGACTATAGGGCCAAAGGAAATATCCTCCGATAACAAAAAGAAAGAAGCTTTCTGAGAAACTTCGTTGTGTTCTGTGAAATCATCTCACAGAGTTACAGCTTTACCCTCATGGAGACTTTCGCTAAGACAGTTCTTTTGGAATTGGCAAAGTGATATTTTGAAGCCCATAGAGGGCTATGGTGAAAAAGGAAATATCCTCAGAGGAAATCTGGAAAGAAGCTTTCTGAGAAACTGCTTAGTGTTCTGTTAATTCACCTCACAGAGTTACATCTGTATTTCGTGGATCTCTTTGCTAGCCTTATTTCTGTGGAATCTGAGAACAGATATTTCGGATGCCTTTGAAGACTATAGGGCCAAAGGAAATATCCTCCGATAACAAAGATAAAGAAGCTTTCTGAGAAACTTCGTTGTGTTCTGTGAAATCATCTCACAGAGTTACAGCTTTCCCCTCAAGGAGAATTTAGATGAGACAGTTCTTGCGGAATTGGCAAAGTGATATTTGGAAGCCCGTATAGGGCTATGGTGAAAAAGGAAATATCCTCAGATGAAATCTGGAAAGAAGCTTTCTGAGAAACTGCTTAGTGTTCTGTTAATTCATCTCACAGAGTTACAGCTGTATTTCGTGAATCTCTTTGCTAGCCTTATTTCTGTGGAAACTGAGAACAGATATTTCGGATCCCTTTGAAGACTATAGGGCCAAAGGAAATATCCTCCGATAACAAAGAGAAAGAAGCTTTCTGAGAAACTTCTTTGTGTTCTGTGAAATCATCTCACAGAGTTACAGCTTTCCCCTCAAGGAGTCTTTCGCTAAGACAGTTCTTCTGGAATTGGCAAAGTGATATTGGGAAGCCCGTAGTGGGCTACGGTGAAAAAGGAAATATCCTCAGATGAAATCTGGAAAGAAGCTTTCTGAGAAAGTACTTAGTGTTCTGTTAATTCATCTCACAGAGTTACATCTGTATTTCATGGATCTCTTTGCTAGCCTTATTTCTGTTGAATCTGAGAACAGATATTTCGGATCCCTTTGAAGACTATAGGGCCACAGGAAATATCCACCGATAATAAAGAGAAAGAAGCTTTCTGAGAAACTTCGTTGTGTTCTGTGAAATCATCTCACAGAGTTACAGCTTTCCCCTCGAGGAGCCTTTCGCTAAGACAGTTCATGTGGAATTGGCAAAGTGATATTTGGAAGCCCAAAGAGGGCTATGGTGAAAAAGGAAATATCCTCAGATGAAATCTGGAAAGAAGCTTTCTGAGAAACTGCTTAGTGTTCTGTTAATTCAACTCACAGAGTTACATCTGTATTTCGTGGATCTCTTTGCTAGCCTTATTTCTGTAGAATCTGAGAACAGATATTTCGGATCCCTTTGAAGACTATAGGGCCAAAGGAAATATCCTCCGATAACAAAGAGAAAGAGCTTTCTGAGAAACTTCGTTGTGTTCTGTGAAATCATCTCACAGAGTTACAGCTTTCCCCTCAAGGAGCCTTTCGCTAAGACAGTTCTTGTGGAATTGGCGAAGTGATATTTGGAAGCCCATAGAGGGCTATGGTGAAAAAGGAAATATCCTCAGATGAAATCTGGAAAGAAGCTTTCTGAGAAACTACTTAGTGTTCTGTTAATTTATCTCACAGAGTTACATCTGTATTTCGTGGATCTCTTTGCTAGCCTTATTTCTGTGGAATCTGAGAACAGATATTTCGGATCCCTTTGAAGACTATAGGGCCAAAGGAAATATCCTCCGATAACAAAGAGAAAGAAGCTTTCTGAGAAACTTCGTTGTGTTCTGTGAAATCATCTCACAGAGTTACAGCTTTACCCTCAAGAAGCCTTTCGCTAAGACAGTTCTTGTGGATTTGGCAAAGTGATATTTGGAAGCCCATAGAGGGCTATGGTGAAAAAGGAAATATCCTCAAATGAAATCTGGAAAGAAGCTTTCTGAGAAACTGCTTAGTGTTCTGTTAATTCATCTCAGAGAGTTACATCTGTATTTCGTGGATCTTTTTGCTAGCCTTATTTCTGTGGAATCTGAGAACAGATATTTCGGATCCATTTGAAGACTATAGGGCCAAAGGAAATATCCTCCGATAACAAAGAGAAAGAAGCTTTCTGAGAAACTTCGTTGTGTTCTGTGAAATCATCTCACAGAGTTACAGCTTTCCCCTCACGGAGCCTTTCGCTAAGACAGTTCTTGTGGAATTGGCAAAGTGATATTTGGAAGACCTTAGAGGGCTATGGTGAAAAAGGAAATATCCTCAGATGAAATCTGGAAAGAAGCTTTCTGAGAAACTGCTTAGTGTTCTGTTAATTCAACTCACAGAGTAACATCTGTATTTCGTGGATCTCTTTGCTAGCCTTATTTCTGTGGAATCTGAGAACAGATATTTCGGATCCCTTTGAAGACTGTAGGGCCAAAGGAAATATCCTCCGATAACAAAGAGAAAGAAGCTTTCTGAGAAACTTCTTTGTGTTCTGTGAAATCATCTCACAGAGTTACAGCTTTCCCCTCAAGGAGCCTTTCGCTAAGACAGTTCTTGTGGAATTGGCAAAGTGATATTTGGAAGCCCATAGAGGGCTATGGTGAAAAAGGAAATATCCTCAGATGAAATCTGGAAAGAAGCTTTCTGAGAAACTGCTTAGTGTTCTGTTAATTCATCTCACAGAGTTACATCTGTATTTCGTGGATCTCTTTGCTAGCCTTATTTCTGTGGAATCTGAGAACAGATATTTCGCATCCCTTTGAAGACTATAGGGCCAAAGGAAATATCCTCCGATAACAACGAGAAAGAAGCTTTCTGAGAAACTTCTTTGTGTTCTGTGAAATCATCTCACAGAGTTACAGCTTTCCCCTCAAGGAGGCTTTCGCTAAGACAGTTCTTGTGGAATTGGCAAAGTGATATCTGGAAGCCCATAGAGGGCTATGGTGAAAAAGGAAATATCCTCAGATGAAATCTGGAAAGAAGCTTTCTGAGAAACTGCTTAGTGTTCTGTTAATTCATCTCACAGAGTTACATCTGTATTTCATGGATGTCTTTGCTAGCCTTATTTCTGTTGAATCTGAGAACAGATATTTCGGATCCCTTTGAAGACTATAGGGCCACAGGAAATATCCACCGATAATAAAGAGAAAGAAGCTTTCTGAGAAACTTCATTGTCTTCTGTGAAATCATCTCACAGAGTTACAGCTTTCCCCTCAAGGAGCCTTTCGCTAAGACAGTTCTTGTGGAATTGGCAAAGTCATATTTGGAACCCCTAGAGGGCTATGGTGAAAAAGGAAATATCCTCAGATGAAATCTGGAATGAAGCTTTCTGAGAAACTGCTTAGTGTTCTGTTAATTCATCTCACAGAGTTACATCTGTATTTCATGGATCTCTTTGCTAGCCTTATTTCTGTGGAATCTGAGAACAGATATTTCGGATCCCTTTGAAGACAATAGGGCCACAGGAAATATCCACCGATAATAAAGAGAAAGAAGCTTTCTGAGAAACTTCGTTGTGTTCTGTGAAATCATCTCACAGAGTTACAGCTTTCCCCTCAAGGAGCCTTTCGCTAAGACAGTTCTTGTGGAATTGGCAAAGTGATATTTGGAAGCCCATAGAGGGCTATGGTGAAAAAGGAAATATCGTCAGATGAAATCTGGAAAGAAGCTTTCTGAGAAACTGCTTAGTGTTCTGTTAATTCACCTCACAGAGTTACATCTGTATTTCGTGGATCTCTTTGCTAGCCTTATTTCTGTAGAATCTGAGAACAGATATTTCGGATCCCTTTGAAGACTATAGGGCCAAAGGAAATATCCTCCGATAACAAAGAGAAAGAAGGTTTCTGAGAAACTTCTTTGTGTTCTGTGAAATCATCTCACAGAGTTACAGCTTTCCCCTCAAGGAGCCTTTCGCTAAGACAGTTCATGTGGAATTGGCAAAGTGATATTTGGAAGCCCATAGAGGGCTATGGTGAAAAAGGAAATATCCTCAGATGAAATCTGGAAAGAAGCTTTCTGAGAAACTGCTTAGTGTTCTGTTAATTCATCTCACAGGGTTACATCTGTATTTCGTGGATCTCTTTGCTAGCCTTATTTCTGTGGAATCTGAGAACAGATATTTCGGATCCCTTTGAACACTATAGGGCCAAAGGAAATATCCTCCGATAACAAAGAGAAAGAAGCTTTCTGAGAAACTTCGTTGTGTTCTGTGAAATCATCTCACAGAGTTACAGCTTTCCCCTCAAGGAGACTTTCGCTAAGACAGTTCTTGTGGAATTGGCAAAGTGATATTTGGAAGCCCATAGAGGGCTATGGTGAAATAGGAAATATCCTCAGATGAAATCTGGAAAGAAGCTTTCTGAGAAACTGCTTAGTGTTCTGTTAATTCATCTCACAGAGTTACATCTGTATTTCATGGATCTCTTTGCTAGCCTTATTTCTGTGGAATCTGAGAACAGATATTTCGGATCCCGTTGAAGACTATAGAGCCACAGGAAATATCCACCGATAATAAAGAGAAAGAAGCTTTCTGAGAAACTTCGTTGTGTTCTGTGAAATCATTACACAGAGTTACAGCTTTCCCCTCAAGGAGCCTTTCGCTAAGACAGTTCTTGTGGAATTGGCAAAGTGATATTTGGAAGCCCATAGAGGGCTATGGTGAAAAAGGAAATATCCTCAGATGAAATCTGGAAAGAAGCTTTCTGAGAAACTGCTTAGTGTTCTGTTAATTCACCTCACAGAGTTACATCTGTAGTTCGTGGATCTCTTTGCTAGCCTTATTTCTGTAGAATCTGAGAACAGATATTTCGGATCCCTTTGAAGACTATAGGGCCAAAGGAAATATCCTCCGATAACAAAGAGAAAGAAGCTTTCTGAGAAACTTCTTTGTGTTCTGTGAAATCATCTCACAGAGTTACAGCTTTCACCTCAAGGAGCCTTTCACTAAGACAGTTCATGTGGAATTGGCAAAGTGATATTTGGAAGCCCATAGAGGGCTATGGTGAAAAAGGAAATATCCTCAGATGAAATCTGGAAAGAAGCTTTCTGAGAAACTGCTTAGTGTTCTGTTAATCTATCTCACAGGGTTACATCTGTATTTCGTGGATCTCTTTGCTAGCCTTATTTCTGTTGAATCTGAGAACAGATATTTCGGATCCCTTTGAACACTATAGGGCCAAAGGAAATATCCTCCGAAAACAAAGAGAAAGAAGCTTTCTGAGAAACTTCGTTGTGTTCTGTGAAATCATCTCACAGAGTTACAGCTTTCCCCTCAAGGAGCCTTTCGCTAAGATGGTTCTTGTGGAATTGGCAAAGTGATATTTGGAAGCCCATAGAGGGCTATGGTGAAAAAGGAAATATCCTCAGATGAAATCTGGAAAGAAGCTTTCTGAGAAACTGCTTAGTGTTCTGTTAATTCATCTCACAGGGTTACATCTGTATTTAATGGATCTCTTTGCTAGCCTTATTTCTGTGTAATCTGAGAACAGATATTTCGGATCCCTTTGAAGACTATAGGGCCACAGGAAATATCCACCGATAACAAAGAGAAAGAAGCTTTCTGAGAAACTTCGTTGTGTTCTCTGAAATCATCTCACAGAGTTACAGCTTTCCCCTCAAGGAGCCTTTCCCTAAGACAGTTTATGTGGAATTGGCAAAGTGATATTTGGAAGCCCATAGAGGGCTATGGTGAAAAAGGAAATATCCTCAGATGAAATCTGGAAAGAAGCTTTCTGAGAAACTGCTTAGTGTTCTGTTAATTCATCTCACAGAGTTACATCTGTATTTCGTGGATCTCCTTGCTAGCCTTATTTCTGTGGAATCTGAGAACAGATATTTCGGATCCCTTTGAAGACTATAGGGCAAAAGGAAATATCCTCCGATAACAAAGAGAAAGAAGCTTTCTGAGAAACTTCGTTGTGTTCTGTGAAATCATCTCACAGAGTTACAGCTTTCCCCTCAAGGAGCCTTTCGCTAAGACAGTTCTTGTGGAATTGGCAAAGTGATATTTGGAAGCCCATAGAGGGCTATGGTGAAAAAGGAAATATCCTCAGATGAAATCTGGAAAGAAGCTTTCTGAGAAACTGCTTAGTGTTCTGTTAATTCATCTCACAGAGTTACATCTGTATTTCGTGGATCTCCTTGCTAGCCTTATTTCTGTGGAATCTGAGAACAGATATTTCGGATCCCTTTGAAGACTGTAGGGCCAAAGGAAATATCCTCTGAAAACAAAGAGAAAGAAGCTTTCTGAGAAACTTCTTTGTGTTCTGTGAAATCATCTCACAGAGTTACAGCTTTCCCCTCAAGGAGCCTTTCGCTAAGACAGTTCTTGTGGAATTGGCAAAGTGATATTTGGAAGCCCATAGAGGGCTATGGTGAAAAAGGAAATATCGTCAGATGAAATCTGGAAAGAAGCTTTCTGAGAAACTGCTTAGTGTTCTGTTAATTCATCTCACAGAGTTACATCTGTATTTCGTGGATCTCTTTGCTAGCCTTATTTCTGTGGAATCTGAGAACAGATATTTCGCATCCCTTTGAAGACTATAGGGCCAAAGGAAATATCCTCTGATAACAACGAGAAAGAAGCTTTCTGAGAAACTTCTTTGTGTTCTGTGAAATCATCTCACAGAGTTACAGCTTTCCCCTCAAGGAGGCTTTCGCTAAGACAGTTCTTGTGGAATTGGCAAAGTGATATCTGGAAGCCCATAGAGGGCTTTGGTGAAAAAGGAAATATCCTCAGATGAAATCTGGAAAGAAGCTTTCTGAGAAACTGCTTAGTGTTCTGTTAATTCATCTCACTGAGTTACATCTGCATTTCATGGATGTCTTTGCTAGCCTTATTTCTGTTGAGTCTGAGAACAGATATTTCGGATCCCTTTGAAGACTATAGGGCCACAGGAAATATCCACCGATAACAAAGAGAAAGAAGCTTTCTGAGAAACTTCGTTGTGTTCTGTGAAATCATCTCACAGAGTTACAGCTTTCCCCTCAAGGAGCCTTTCGCTAAGACAGTTCTTGTGGAATTGGCAAAGTGATATTTGGAACCCCTAGAGGGCTATGGTGAAAAAGGAAATATCCTCAGATGAAATCTGGAAAGAAGCTTTCTGAGAAACTGCTTAGTGTTCTGTTAATTCATCTCACAGAGTTACATGTGTATTTCATGTATCTCTTTGCTAGCCTTATTTCTGTGGAATCTGAGAACAGATATTTCGGATCCCTTTGAAGACAATAGGGCCACAGGAAATATCCACCGATAATAAAGAGAAAGAAGCTTTCTGAGAAACTTCGTTGTGTTCTGTGAAATCATCTCACAGAGTTACAGCTTTCCCCTCAAGGAGCCTTTCGCTAAGACAGTTCATGTGGAATTGGCAAAGTGATATTTGGAAGCCCATAGAGGGCTATGGTGAAAAAGGAAATATCCTCAGATGAAATCTGGAAAGAAGCTTTCTGAGAAACTGCTTAGTGTTCTGTTAATTCAACTCACAGGGTTACATCTGTATTTCGTGGATCTCTTTGCTAGCCTTATTTCTGTAGAATCTGAGAACAGATATTTCGGATCCCTTTGAAGACTGTAGGGCCAAAGGAAATATCCTCCGATAACAAAGAGAAAGAAGCTTTCTGAGAAACTTCGTTGTGTTCTGTGAAATCATCTCACAGAGTTACAGCTTTCCCCTCAAGGAGCCTTTCGCTAAGACAGTTCTTGTGGAATTGGCAAAGTGATATTTGGAAGCCCATAGAGGGCTATGGTGAAATAGGAAATATCCTCAGATGAAATCTGGAAAGAAGCTTTCTGAGAAACTGCTTAGTGTTCTGTCAATTCATCTCACAGAGTTACATCTGTATTTCGCGGACCTCCTTGCTAGCCTTATTTCTGTGGAATCTGAGAACAGATATTTCGGATCCCTTTGAAAACTATAGGGCAAAAGGAAATATCCTCCGATAACAAAGAGAAAGAAGCTTTCTGAGAAACTTCGTTGTGTTCCGTGAAATCATCTCACAGAGTTACAGCTTTCCCCTCAAGGAGCCTTTCGATAAGACAGTTCTTGTGGAATTGGCAAAGTGATATCTGGAAGCCCATAGACGGCTATGGTGAAAAAGGAAATATCCTCAGATGAAATCTGGAAAGAAGCTTTCTGAGAAACTACTTAGTGTTCTGTTAATTCATCTCACAGAGTTACATCTCTTTTTCGTGGATCTCTTTGCTAGCCTTATTTCTGTGGAATCTGAGAACAGATATTTCGGATCCCTTTGAAGACTATAGAGCCACAGGAAATATCCACCGATAATAAAGAGAAAGAAGATTTCTGAGAAACTTCGTTGTGTTCTGTGAAATCATTACACAGAGTTACAGCTTTCCCCTCAAGGAGCCTTTCGCTAAGACAGTTCTTGTGGAATTGGCAAAGTGATATTTGGAAGCCCATAGAGGGCTATGGTGAAAAAGGAAATATCCTCCGATGAAATCTGGAAAGAAGCTTTCTGAGAAACTGCTTAGTGTTCTGTTAATTCACCTCACAGAGTTACATCTGTATTTCGTGGATCTCTTTGCAAGCCTTATTTCTGTAGAATCTGAGAACAGATATTTCGGATCCCTTTGAAGACTATAGGGCCAAAGGAAATATCCTCCGATAACAAAGAGAAAGAAGCTTTCTGAGAAACTTCTTATGTTCTGTGAAATCATCTCACAGAGTTACAGCTTTCACCTCAAGGAGCCTTTCGCTAAGACAGTTCATGTGGAATTGGCAAAGTGATATTTGGAAGCCCATAGAGGGCTATGGTGAAAAAGGAAATATCCTCAGATGAAATCTGGAAAGAAGCTTTCTGAGAAACTGCTTAGTGTTCTGTTAATCTATCTCACAGGGTTACATCTGTATTTCGTGGATCTCTTTGCTAGCCTTATTTCTGTTGAATCTGAGAACAGATATTTCGGATCCCTTTGAACACTATAGGGCCAAAGGAAATATCCTCCGAAAACAAAGAGAAAGAAGCTTTCTGAGAAACTTCGTTGTGTTCTGTGAAATCATCTCACAGAGTTACAGCTTTCCCCTCAAGGAGCCTTTCGCTAAGACAATTCATATGGAATTGGCAAAGTGATATTTGGAAGCCCATAGAGGGCTATGGTGAAAAAGGAAATATCCTCAGATGAAATCTGGAAAGAAGCTTTCTGAGAAATTGCTTAGTGTTCTGTTAATTCAACTCACAGAGTACATCTGTATTTCGTGGATCTTTTTGCTAGCCTTATTTCTGTAGAATCTGAGAACAGATATTTCGGATCCCTTTGAAGACTGTAGGGCCAAAGGAAATATACTCCGATAACAAAGAGAAAGAAGCTTTCTGAGAAACTTCGTTGTGTTCTGTGAAATCATCTCACAGAGTTACAGCTTTCCCCTCAAGGAGCCTTCGCTAAGATAGTTCTTGTGGAATTGGCAAAGTGATATTTGGAAGCCCATTGAGGGCTATGGTGAAAAAGGAAATATCCTCAGATGAAATCTGGAAAGAAGCTTTCTGAGAAACTGCTTAGTGTTCTGTTAATTCATCTCACAGTGTTACATCTGTATTTAATGGATCTCTTTGCTAGCCTTATTTCTGTGGAATCTGAGAACAGATATTTCGGATCCCTTTGAAGACTATAGGGCCACAGGAAATATCCACCGATAACAAAGAGAAAGAAGCTTTCTGAGAAACTTCGTTGTGTTCTGTGAAATCATCTCACAGAGTTACAGCTTTCCCCTCAAGGAGCCTTTCCCTAAGACAGTTTATGTGGAATTGGCAAAGTGATATTTGGAAGCCCATAGAGGGCTATGGTGAAAAAGGAAATATCCTCAGATGAAATCTGGAAAGAAGCTTTCTGAGAAACTGCTTAGTGTTCTGTTAATTCATCTCACAGAGTTACATCTGTATTTCGTGGATCTCCTTGCTAGCCTTATTTCTGTGGAATCTGAGAACAGATATTTCGGATCCCTTTGAAGACTATAGGGCAAAAGGAAATATCCTCCGATAACAAAGAGAAAGAAGCTTTCTGAGAAACTTCGTTGTGTTCTGTGAAATCATCTCACAGAGTTACAGCTTTCCCCTCAAGGAGCCTTTCGCTAAGACAGTTCTTGTGGAATTGGCAAAGTGATATTTGGAAGCCCATAGAGGGCTATGGTGAAAAAGGAAATATCCTCAGATGAAATCTGGAAAGAAGCTTTCTGAGAAACTGCTTAGTGTTCTGTTAATTCATCTCACAGAGTTACATCTGTATTTCGTGGATCTCCTTGCTAGCCTTATTTCTGTGGAATCTGAGAACAGATATTTCGGATCCCTTTGAAGACTATAGGGCAAAAGGAAATATCCTCCGATAACAAAGAGAAAGAAGCTTTCTGAGAAACTTCGTTGTGTTCTGTGAAATCATCTCACAGAGTTACAGCTTTCCCCTCAAGGAGCCTTTCGCTAAGCCAGTTCTTGTGGAATTGGCAAAGTGATATTTGGAAGCCCATAGAGGGCTATGGTGAAAAAGGAAATATCCTCAGATGAAATCTGGAAAGAAGCTTTCTGAGAAACTGCTTAGTGTTCTGTTAATTCACCTCACAGAGTTACATCTGTATTTCGTGGATCTCTTTGCTAGCCTTATTTCTGTAGAATCTGAGAACAGATATTTCGGATCCCTTTGAAGACTATAGGGCCAAAGGAAATATCCTCCGATAACAAAGAGAAAGAAGCTTTCTGAGAAACTTCTTTGTGTTCTGTGAAATCATCTCACAGAGTTACAGCTTTCCCCTCAAGGAGCCTTTCGCTAAGACAGTTCATGTGGAATTGGCAAAGTGATATTTGGAAGCCCATAGAGGGCTATGTTGAAAAAGGAAATATCCTCAGATGAAATCTGGAAAGAAGCTTTCTGAGAAACTGCTTAGTGTTCTGTTAATTCATCTCAAAGGGTTACATCTGTATTTCGTGGATCTCTTTGCTAGCCTTATTTCAGTTGAATCTGAGAACAGATATTTCGGATCCCTTTGAAGACTATAGGGCCACAGGAAATATCCACCGATAACAAATAGAAAGAAGCTTTCTGAGAAACTTCGTTGTGTTCTGTGAAATCATCTCACGGAGTTACAGATTTCCCCTCAAGGAGCCTTTCCATAAGACAGTTTATGTGGAATTGGCAAAGTGATATTTGGAAGCGCATAGAGGGCTATGGTGAAAAAGGAAATATCCTCAGATGAAATCTGGAAAGAAGTTTTCTGAGAAACTGCTTAGTGTTCTGTTAATTCTTCTCACAGAGTTACATCTGTATTTCATGGATCTCTTTGCTAGCCTAATTTCTGTAGAATCTGAGAACAGATATTTCGGATCCCTTTGAAGACTATAGGGCCAAAGGAAATATCCTCCGATATCAAAGAGAAAGAAGCTTTCTGAGAAACTTCGTTGTGTTCTGTGAAATCATCTCACAGAGTTACAGCTTTACCCTCAAGAAGCCTTTCGCTAAGACAGTTCTTGTGGATTTGGCAAAGTGATATTTGGAAGCCCACAGAGGGCTATGGGGAAAAAGGAAATATCCTCAAATGAAATCTGGAAAGAAGCTTTCTGAGAAACTGCTTAGTGTTCTGTTAATTCATCTCACAGAGTTACATCTGTATTTCGTGGATCTCTTTGCTAGCCTTATTTCTGTGGAATCTGAGAACAGATATTTCGGATGCCTTTGAAGACTATAGGGCCAAAGGAAATATCCTCCGATAACAAAGAGAAAGAAGCTTTCTGAGAAACTTCGTTGTGTTCTGTGAAATCATCTCACCGAGTTACAGCTTTCCCCTCAAGGAGCCTTTAGCTAAGACAGTTCTTGTGGAATTTGCAAAGTGATATTTGGAAGCCCGTATAGGGCTATGGTGAAAAAGGAAATATCCACAGATGAAATCTGGAAAGAAGCTTTCTGAGAAACTGCTTAGTGTTCTGTTAATTCATCTCACACAGTTACATCTGTATTTCGTGCATCTCTTTGCTAGCCTTATTTCTGTGGAAACTGAGAACAGATATTTCGGATCCCTTTGAAGACTATAGGGCCAAAGGAAATATCCTCCGATAACAAAGAGAAAGAAGCTTTCTGAGAAACTTCTTTGTGTCCTGTGAAATCATCTCACAGAGTTACAGCTTTACCCTTAAGAAGCCTTTCGCTAAGACTGTTCTTGTGGATTTGGCAAAGTGATATTTGGAAGCCCCTAGAGGGCTATGGTGAAAAAGGAAATATCCTCAAATGAAATCTGGAAAGAAGCTTTCTGAGAAACTGCTTAGTGTTCTGTTAATTCATCTCAGAGAGTTACATCTGTATTTCGTGGATCTCTTTGCTAGCCTTATTTCTGTGGAATCTGAGAACAGATATTTCGGATCCATTTGAAGACTATAGGGCCAAAGGAAATATCCTCCGAAAACAAAGAGAAAGAAGCTTTCTGAGAAACTTCGTTGTGTTCTGTGAAATCATCTCACAGAGTTACAGCTTTCCCCTCAAGGAGCCTTTCGCTAAGACAGTTCTTGTGGAATTGGCAAACTGATATTTGGAACCCCTAGAGGGCGATGGTGAAAAAGGAAATATCCTCAGATGAAATCTGGAAAGAAGCTTTCTGAGAAACTGCTTAGTGTTCTGTTAATTCATCTCACAGAGTTACATCTGTATTTCGTGGATCTCTTTGCTAGCCTTATTTCTGTAGAATCTGAGAACAGATATTTCGGATCCCTTTGAAGACTATAGGGCCAAAGGAAATATACTCCGATAACCAAGAGAAAGAAGCTTTCTGAGAAACTTCGTTGTGTTCTGTGAAATCATCTCACAGAGTTACAGCTTTCCCCTCAAGGAGCCTTTCGCTAAGATAGTTCTTGTGGAATTGGCAAAGTGATATTTGGAAGCCCATAGAGGGCTATGGTGAAAAAGGAAATATCCTCAGATGAAATCTGGAAAGAAGCTTTCTGAGAAACTGCTTAGTGTTCTGTTAATTCATCTCACAGTGTTACATCTGTATTTAATGGATCTCTTTGCTAGCCTTATTTCTCTTGAATCTGAGAACAGATATTTCGGATCCCTTTGAAGACTATAGGGCCACAGGAAATATCCACCGATAACAAAGAGAAAGAAGCTTTCTGAGAAACTTCGTTGTGTTCTGTGAAATCATCTCACAGAGTTACAGCTTTCCCCTCAGGGAGCCTTTCCCTAAGACAGTTTATGTGGAATTGGCAAAGTGATATTTGGAAGCCCATAGAGGGCTATGGTGAAAAAGGAAATATCCTCAGATGAAATCTGGAAAGAAGCTTTCTGAGAAACTGCTTAGTGTTCTGTTAATTCATCTCACAGAGTTACATCTGTATTTCGTGGATCTCCTTGCTAGCCTTATTTCTGTGGAATCTGAGAACAGATATTTCGGATCCCTTTGAAGACTATAGGGCAAAAGGAAATATCCTCCGATAACAAAGAGAAAGAAGCTTTCTGAGAAACTTCGTTGTGTTCTGTGAAATCATCTCACAGAGTTACAGCTTTCCCCTCAAGGAGCCTTTCGCTAAGACAGTTCTTGTGGAATTGGCAAAGTGATATTTGGAAGCCCATAGAGGGCTATGGTGAAAAAGGAAATATCCTCAGATGAAATCTGGAAAGAAGCTTTCTGAGAAACTGCTTAGTGTTCTGTTAATTCACCTCACAGAGTTACATCTGTATTTCGTGGATCTCTTTGCTAGCCTTATTTCTGTAGAATCTGAGAACAGATATTTCGGATCCCTTTGAAGACTATAGGGCCAAAGGAAATATCCTCCGATAACAAAGAGAAAGAAGCTTTCTGAGAAACTTCTTTGTGTTCTGTGAAATCATCTCACAGAGTTACAGCTTTGCCCTCAAGGAGCCTTTCGCTAAGACAGTTCATGTGGAATTGGCAAAGTGATATTTGGAAGCCCATAGAGGGCTATGGTGAAAAAGGAAATATCCTCAGATGAAATCTGGAAAGAAGCTTTCTGAGAAACTGCTTAGTGTTCTGTTAATTCAACTCACAGGGTTACATCTGTATTTCGTGGATCTCTTTGCTAGCCTTATTTCTGTTAAATCGGAGAACAGATATTTCGGATCCCTTTGAAGACTATAGGGCCACAGGAAATATCCACCGATAACAAAGAGAAAGAAGCTTTCTGAGAAACTTCGTTGTGTTCTGTGAAATCATCTCACGGAGTTACAGATTTCCCCTCAAGGAGCCTTTCCATAAGACAGTTTATGTGGAATTGGCAAAGTGATATTTGGAAGCGCATAGAGGGCTATGGTGAAAAAGGAAATATCCTCAGATGAAATCTGGAAAGAAGATTTCTGAGAAACTGCTTAGTGTTCTGTTAATTCATCTCACAGAGTTACATCTGTATTTCGTGGATCTCTTTGCTAGCCTAATTTCTGTAGAATCTGAGAACAGATATTTCGGATCCCTTTGAAGACTATAGGGCCAAAGGAAATATCCTCCGATAACAAAGAGAAAGAAGCTTTCTGAGAAACTTCGTTGTGTTCTGTGAAATCATCTCACAGAGTTACAGCTTTACCCTCAAGAAGCCTTTCGCTAAGACAGTTCTTGTGGATTTGGCAAAGTGATATTTGGAAGCCCATAGAGGGCTATGGTGAAAAAGGAAATATCCTCAAATGAAATCTGGAAAGAAGCTTTCTGAGAAACTGCTTAGTGTTCTGTTAATTCATCTCACAGAGTTACATCTGTATTTCGTGGATCTCTTTGCTAGCCTTATTTCTGTGGAATCTGAGAACAGATATTTCGGATGCCTTTGAAGACTATAGGGCCAAAGGAAATATCCTCCGATAACAAAGAGAAAGAAGCTTTCTGAGAAACTTCGTTGTGTTCTGTGAAATCATCTCACCGAGTTACAGCTTTCGCCTCAAGGAGCCTTTAGCTAAGACAGTTCTTGTGGAATTTGCAAAGTGATATTTGGAAGCCCGTATAGGGCTATGGTGAAAAAGGAAATATCCACAGATGAAATCTGGAAAGAAGCTTTCTGAGAAACTGCTTAGTGTTCTGTTAATTCTTCTCACAGAGTTACATCTGTATTTCGTGCATCTCTTTGCTAGCCTTATTTCTGTGGAAACTGAGAACAGATATTTCGGATCCCTTTGAAGACTATAGGGCCAAAGGAAATATCCTCCGATAACAAAGAGAAAGAAGCTTTCTGAGAAACTTCTTTGTGTTCTGTGAAATCATCTCACAGAGTTACAGCTTTCCCCTCAAGGAGTCTTTCGCTAAGACAGTTCTTGTGGAATTGGCAAAGTGATATCTGGAAGCCCATAGAGGGCTATGGTGAAAAAGGAAATATCCTCAGATGAAATCTGGAAAGAAGCTTTTTGAGAAACTGCTTAGTGTTCTGTTAATTCATCTAACAGAGTTACATCTGTATTTCATGGATCTCTTTGCTAGCCTTATTTCTGTTGAATCTGAGAACAGATATTTCGGATCCCTTTGAAGACTATAGGGCCACAGGAAATATCCACCGATAATAAAGAGAAAGAAGCTTTCTGAGAAACTTCGTTGTGTTCTGTGAAATCATCTCACAGAGTTACAGCTTTCCCCTCAAGGAGCCTTTCGCTAAGACAGTTCATGTGGAATTGGCAAAGTGATATTTGGAAGCCCAAAGAGGGCTATGGTGAAAAAGGAAATATCCTCAGATGAAATCTGGAAAGAAGCTTTCCGAGAAACTGGTTAGTGTTCTGTTAATTCAACTCACAGAGTTACATCTGTATTTCGTGGATCTCTTTGCTAGCCTTATTTCTGTAGAATCTGAGAACAGATATTTCGGATCCCTTTGAAGACTATAGGGCCAAAGGAAATATCCTCCGATAAAAAAGAGAAAGAAGCTTTCTGAGAAACTTCGTTGTGTTCTGTGAAATCATCTCACAGAGTTACAGCTTTCCCCTCAAGGAGCCTTTCGCTAAGACAGTTCTTGTGGAATTGGCGAAGTGATATTTGGAAGCCCATAGAGGGCTATGGTGAAAAAGGAAATATCCTCAGATGAAATCTGGAAAGAAGCTTTCTGAGAAACTGCTTAGTGTTCTGTTGATTTATCTCACAGAGTTACATCTGTATTTCGTGGATCTCTTTGCTAGCCTTATTTCTGTGGAATCTGAGAACAGATATTTCGGATCCCTTTGAAGACTATAGGGCCAAAGGAAATATCCTCCGATAACAAAGAGAAAGAAGCTTTCTGAGAAACTTCGTTGTGCTCTGTGAAATCATCTCACAGAGTTACAGCTTTCCCCTCAAGGAGCCTTTCGCTAAGACAGTTCTTGTGGAATTGGCAAAGTGATATCTGGAAGCCCCTAGAGGGCTATGGTGAAAAAGGAAATATCCTCAGATGAAATCTGGAAAGAAGCTTTCTGAGAAACTGCTTAGTGTTCTGTTAATTCATCTCACAGAGTTACATCTGTATTTCATGGATCTCTTTGCTAGCCTTATTTCTGTGGAATCTGAGAACAGATATTTCGGATCCCTTTGAAGACAATAGGGCCACAGGAAATATGCAACGATAATAAAGAGAAAGAAGCTTTCTGAGAAACTTCGTTGTGTTCTCTGAAATCATCTCACAGAGTTACAGCTTTCCCCTCAAGGAGCCTTTCGCTAAGACAGTTCTTGTGGAATTGGCAAAGTGATATTTGGAAGCCCATAGAGGGCTATGGTGAAAAAGGAAATATCCTCAGATGAAATCTGGAAAGAAGCTTTCTGAGAAACTGCTTAGTGTTCTGTTAATTCATCTCACAGGGTTACATCTGTATTTCGTGGATCTCTTTGCTAGCCTTATTTCTGTAGAATCTGAGAACGGATATTTCGGATCCCTTTGAAGACTATAGGGCCACAGGAAATATCCTCCGAAAACAAAGAGAAAGAAGCTTTCTGAGAAACTTCGTTGTGTTCTGTGAAATCATCTCACAGAGTTACAGCTTTCCCCTCAAGGAGCCTTTCGCTAAGACAGTTCATGTGGAATTGGCAAAGTGATATTTGGAAGCCCATAGAGGGCTATGGTGAAAAAGGAAATATCCTCAGATGAAATCTGGAAAGAAGCTTTCTGAGAAACTGCTTAGTGTTCTGTTAATTCAACTCACAGAGTTACATCTGTATTTCGTGGATCTCTATGCTAGCCTTATTTCTGTAGAATCTGAGAACAGATATTTCGGATCCCTTTGAAGACTATAGGGCCAAAGGAAATATACTCCGATAACAAAGAGAAAGAAGCTTTCTGAGAAACTTCGTTGTGTTCTGTGAAATCATCTCACAGAGTTACAGCTTTCCCCTCAAGGAGCCTTTCGCTAAGTCAGTTCTTGTGGAATTGGCAAAGTGATATTTGGAAGCCCATAGAGTGCTATGGTGAAAAAGGAAATATCCTCAGATGAAATCTGGAAAGAAGCTTTCTGAGAAACTGCTTAGTGTTCTGTTAATTCATCTCACAGAGTTACATCTGTATTTCGTGGATCTCCTTGCTAGCCTTATTTCTGTGGAATCTGAGAACAGATATTTCGGATCCCTTTGAAGACTATAGGGCAAAAGGAAATATCCTCCGATAACAAAGAGAAAGAAGCTTTCTGAGAAACTTCGTTGTGTTCTGTGAAATCATCTCACAGAGTTACAGCTTTCCCCTCAAGGAGCCTTTCGCTAAGACAGTTCTTGTGGAATTGGCAAAGTGATATTTGGAAGCCCATAGAGGGCTATGGTGAAAAAGGAAATATCCTCAGATGAAATCTGGAAAGAAGCTTTCTGAGAAACTGCTTAGTGTTCTGTTAATTCATCTCACAGAGTTACATCTGTATTTCGTGGATCTCCTTGCTAGCCTTATTTCTGTGGAATCTGAGAACAGATATTTCGGATCCCTTTGAAGACTATAGGGCAAAAGGAAATATCCTCCGATAACAAAGAGAAAGAAGCTTTCTGAGAAACTTCGTTGTGTTCTGTGAAATCATCTCACAGAGTTACAGCTTTCCCCTCAAGGAGCCTTTCGCTAAGCCAGTTCTTGTGGAATTGGCAAAGTGATATTTGGAAGCCCATAGAGGGCTATGGTGAAAAAGGAAATATCCTCAGATGAAATCTGGAAAGAAGCTTTCTGAGAAACTGCTTAGTGTTCTGTTAATTCACCTCACAGAGTTACATCTGTATTTCGTGGATCTCTTTGCTAGCCTTATTTCTGTAGAATCTGAGAACAGATATTTCGGATCCCTTTGAAGACTATAGGGCCAAAGGAAATATCCTCCGATAACAAAGAGAAAGAAGCTTTCTGAGAAACTTCTTTGTGTTCTGTGAAATCATCTCACAGAGTTACAGCTTTCCCCTCAAGGAGCCTTTCGCTAAGACAGTTCATGTGGAATTGGCAAAGTGATATTTGGAAGCCCATAGAGGGCTATGTTGAAAAAGGAAATATCCTCAGATGAAATCTGGAAAGAAGCTTTCTGAGAAACTGCTTAGTGTTCTGTTAATTCATCTCAAAGGGTTACATCTGTATTTCGTGGATCTCTTTGCTAGCCTTATTTCAGTTGAATCTGAGAACAGATATTTCGGATCCCTTTGAAGACTATAGGGCCACAGGAAATATCCACCGATAACAAATAGAAAGAAGCTTTCTGAGAAACTTCGTTGTGTTCTGTGAAATCATCTCACGGAGTTACAGATTTCCCCTCAAGGAGCCTTTCCATAAGACAGTTTATGTGGAATTGGCAAAGTGATATTTGGAAGCGCATAGAGGGCTATGGTGAAAAAGGAAATATCCTCAGATGAAATCTGGAAAGAAGTTTTCTGAGAAACTGCTTAGTGTTCTGTTAATTCTTCTCACAGAGTTACATCTGTATTTCATGGATCTCTTTGCTAGCCTAATTTCTGTAGAATCTGAGAACAGATATTTCGGATCCCTTTGAAGACTATAGGGCCAAAGGAAATATCCTCCGATATCAAAGAGAAAGAAGCTTTCTGAGAAACTTCGTTGTGTTCTGTGAAATCATCTCACAGAGTTACAGCTTTACCCTCAAGAAGCCTTTCGCTAAGACAGTTCTTGTGGATTTGGCAAAGTGATATTTGGAAGCCCACAGAGGGCTATGGGGAAAAAGGAAATATCCTCAAATGAAATCTGGAAAGAAGCTTTCTGAGAAACTGCTTAGTGTTCTGTTAATTCATCTCACAGAGTTACATCTGTATTTCGTGGATCTCTTTGCTAGCCTTATTTCTGTGGAATCTGAGAACAGATATTTCGGATGCCTTTGAAGACTATAGGGCCAAAGGAAATATCCTCCGATAACAAAGAGAAAGAAGCTTTCTGAGAAACTTCGTTGTGTTCTGTGAAATCATCTCACCGAGTTACAGCTTTCCCCTCAAGGAGCCTTTAGCTAAGACAGTTCTTGTGGAATTTGCAAAGTGATATTTGGAAGCCCGTATAGGGCTATGGTGAAAAAGGAAATATCCACAGATGAAATCTGGAAAGAAGCTTTCTGAGAAACTGCTTAGTGTTCTGTTAATTCATCTCACACAGTTACATCTGTATTTCGTGCATCTCTTTGCTAGCCTTATTTCTGTGGAAACTGAGAACAGATATTTCGGATCCCTTTGAAGACTATAGGGCCAAAGGAAATATCCTCCGATAACAAAGAGAAAGAAGCTTTCTGAGAAACTTCTTTGTGTCCTGTGAAATCATCTCACAGAGTTACAGCTTTACCCTTAAGAAGCCTTTCGCTAAGACTGTTCTTGTGGATTTGGCAAAGTGATATTTGGAAGCCCCTAGAGGGCTATGGTGAAAAAGGAAATATCCTCAAATGAAATCTGGAAAGAAGCTTTCTGAGAAACTGCTTAGTGTTCTGTTAATTCATCTCAGAGAGTTACATCTGTATTTCGTGGATCTCTTTGCTAGCCTTATTTCTGTGGAATCTGAGAACAGATATTTCGGATCCATTTGAAGACTATAGGGCCAAAGGAAATATCCTCCGAAAACAAAGAGAAAGAAGCTTTCTGAGAAACTTCGTTGTGTTCTGTGAAATCATCTCACAGAGTTACAGCTTTCCCCTCAAGGAGCCTTTCGCTAAGACAGTTCTTGTGGAATTGGCAAACTGATATTTGGAACCCCTAGAGGGCGATGGTGAAAAAGGAAATATCCTCAGATGAAATCTGGAAAGAAGCTTTCTGAGAAACTGCTTAGTGTTCTGTTAATTCATCTCACAGAGTTACATCTGTATTTCGTGGATCTCTTTGCTAGCCTTATTTCTGTAGAATCTGAGAACAGATATTTCGGATCCCTTTGAAGACTATAGGGCCAAAGGAAATATACTCCGATAACCAAGAGAAAGAAGCTTTCTGAGAAACTTCGTTGTGTTCTGTGAAATCATCTCACAGAGTTACAGCTTTCCCCTCAAGGAGCCTTTCGCTAAGATAGTTCTTGTGGAATTGGCAAAGTGATATTTGGAAGCCCATAGAGGGCTATGGTGAAAAAGGAAATATCCTCAGATGAAATCTGGAAAGAAGCTTTCTGAGAAACTGCTTAGTGTTCTGTTAATTCATCTCACAGTGTTACATCTGTATTTAATGGATCTCTTTGCTAGCCTTATTTCTCTTGAATCTGAGAACAGATATTTCGGATCCCTTTGAAGACTATAGGGCCACAGGAAATATCCACCGATAACAAAGAGAAAGAAGCTTTCTGAGAAACTTCGTTGTGTTCTGTGAAATCATCTCACAGAGTTACAGCTTTCCCCTCAGGGAGCCTTTCCCTAAGACAGTTTATGTGGAATTGGCAAAGTGATATTTGGAAGCCCATAGAGGGCTATGGTGAAAAAGGAAATATCCTCAGATGAAATCTGGAAAGAAGCTTTCTGAGAAACTGCTTAGTGTTCTGTTAATTCATCTCACAGAGTTACATCTGTATTTCGTGGATCTCCTTGCTAGCCTTATTTCTGTGGAATCTGAGAACAGATATTTCGGATCCCTTTGAAGACTATAGGGCAAAAGGAAATATCCTCCGATAACAAAGAGAAAGAAGCTTTCTGAGAAACTTCGTTGTGTTCTGTGAAATCATCTCACAGAGTTACAGCTTTCCCCTCAAGGAGCCTTTCGCTAAGACAGTTCTTGTGGAATTGGCAAAGTGATATTTGGAAGCCCATAGAGGGCTATGGTGAAAAAGGAAATATCCTCAGATGAAATCTGGAAAGAAGCTTTCTGAGAAACTGCTTAGTGTTCTGTTAATTCACCTCACAGAGTTACATCTGTATTTCGTGGATCTCTTTGCTAGCCTTATTTCTGTAGAATCTGAGAACAGATATTTCGGATCCCTTTGAAGACTATAGGGCCAAAGGAAATATCCTCCGATAACAAAGAGAAAGAAGCTTTCTGAGAAACTTCTTTGTGTTCTGTGAAATCATCTCACAGAGTTACAGCTTTGCCCTCAAGGAGCCTTTCGCTAAGACAGTTCATGTGGAATTGGCAAAGTGATATTTGGAAGCCCATAGAGGGCTATGGTGAAAAAGGAAATATCCTCAGATGAAATCTGGAAAGAAGCTTTCTGAGAAACTGCTTAGTGTTCTGTTAATTCAACTCACAGGGTTACATCTGTATTTCGTGGATCTCTTTGCTAGCCTTATTTCTGTTAAATCGGAGAACAGATATTTCGGATCCCTTTGAAGACTATAGGGCCACAGGAAATATCCACCGATAACAAAGAGAAAGAAGCTTTCTGAGAAACTTCGTTGTGTTCTGTGAAATCATCTCACGGAGTTACAGATTTCCCCTCAAGGAGCCTTTCCATAAGACAGTTTATGTGGAATTGGCAAAGTGATATTTGGAAGCGCATAGAGGGCTATGGTGAAAAAGGAAATATCCTCAGATGAAATCTGGAAAGAAGATTTCTGAGAAACTGCTTAGTGTTCTGTTAATTCATCTCACAGAGTTACATCTGTATTTCGTGGATCTCTTTGCTAGCCTAATTTCTGTAGAATCTGAGAACAGATATTTCGGATCCCTTTGAAGACTATAGGGCCAAAGGAAATATCCTCCGATAACAAAGAGAAAGAAGCTTTCTGAGAAACTTCGTTGTGTTCTGTGAAATCATCTCACAGAGTTACAGCTTTACCCTCAAGAAGCCTTTCGCTAAGACAGTTCTTGTGGATTTGGCAAAGTGATATTTGGAAGCCCATAGAGGGCTATGGTGAAAAAGGAAATATCCTCAAATGAAATCTGGAAAGAAGCTTTCTGAGAAACTGCTTAGTGTTCTGTTAATTCATCTCACAGAGTTACATCTGTATTTCGTGGATCTCTTTGCTAGCCTTATTTCTGTGGAATCTGAGAACAGATATTTCGGATGCCTTTGAAGACTATAGGGCCAAAGGAAATATCCTCCGATAACAAAGAGAAAGAAGCTTTCTGAGAAACTTCGTTGTGTTCTGTGAAATCATCTCACCGAGTTACAGCTTTCGCCTCAAGGAGCCTTTAGCTAAGACAGTTCTTGTGGAATTTGCAAAGTGATATTTGGAAGCCCGTATAGGGCTATGGTGAAAAAGGAAATATCCACAGATGAAATCTGGAAAGAAGCTTTCTGAGAAACTGCTTAGTGTTCTGTTAATTCTTCTCACAGAGTTACATCTGTATTTCGTGCATCTCTTTGCTAGCCTTATTTCTGTGGAAACTGAGAACAGATATTTCGGATCCCTTTGAAGACTATAGGGCCAAAGGAAATATCCTCCGATAACAAAGAGAAAGAAGCTTTCTGAGAAACTTCTTTGTGTTCTGTGAAATCATCTCACAGAGTTACAGCTTTCCCCTCAAGGAGTCTTTCGCTAAGACAGTTCTTGTGGAATTGGCAAAGTGATATCTGGAAGCCCATAGAGGGCTATGGTGAAAAAGGAAATATCCTCAGATGAAATCTGGAAAGAAGCTTTTTGAGAAACTGCTTAGTGTTCTGTTAATTCATCTAACAGAGTTACATCTGTATTTCATGGATCTCTTTGCTAGCCTTATTTCTGTTGAATCTGAGAACAGATATTTCGGATCCCTTTGAAGACTATAGGGCCACAGGAAATATCCACCGATAATAAAGAGAAAGAAGCTTTCTGAGAAACTTCGTTGTGTTCTGTGAAATCATCTCACAGAGTTACAGCTTTCCCCTCAAGGAGCCTTTCGCTAAGACAGTTCATGTGGAATTGGCAAAGTGATATTTGGAAGCCCAAAGAGGGCTATGGTGAAAAAGGAAATATCCTCAGATGAAATCTGGAAAGAAGCTTTCCGAGAAACTGGTTAGTGTTCTGTTAATTCAACTCACAGAGTTACATCTGTATTTCGTGGATCTCTTTGCTAGCCTTATTTCTGTAGAATCTGAGAACAGATATTTCGGATCCCTTTGAAGACTATAGGGCCAAAGGAAATATCCTCCGATAAAAAAGAGAAAGAAGCTTTCTGAGAAACTTCGTTGTGTTCTGTGAAATCATCTCACAGAGTTACAGCTTTCCCCTCAAGGAGCCTTTCGCTAAGACAGTTCTTGTGGAATTGGCGAAGTGATATTTGGAAGCCCATAGAGGGCTATGGTGAAAAAGGAAATATCCTCAGATGAAATCTGGAAAGAAGCTTTCTGAGAAACTGCTTAGTGTTCTGTTGATTTATCTCACAGAGTTACATCTGTATTTCGTGGATCTCTTTGCTAGCCTTATTTCTGTGGAATCTGAGAACAGATATTTCGGATCCCTTTGAAGACTATAGGGCCAAAGGAAATATCCTCCGATAACAAAGAGAAAGAAGCTTTCTGAGAAACTTCGTTGTGCTCTGTGAAATCATCTCACAGAGTTACAGCTTTCCCCTCAAGGAGCCTTTCGCTAAGACAGTTCTTGTGGAATTGGCAAAGTGATATCTGGAAGCCCCTAGAGGGCTATGGTGAAAAAGGAAATATCCTCAGATGAAATCTGGAAAGAAGCTTTCTGAGAAACTGCTTAGTGTTCTGTTAATTCATCTCACAGAGTTACATCTGTATTTCATGGATCTCTTTGCTAGCCTTATTTCTGTGGAATCTGAGAACAGATATTTCGGATCCCTTTGAAGACAATAGGGCCACAGGAAATATGCAACGATAATAAAGAGAAAGAAGCTTTCTGAGAAACTTCGTTGTGTTCTCTGAAATCATCTCACAGAGTTACAGCTTTCCCCTCAAGGAGCCTTTCGCTAAGACAGTTCTTGTGGAATTGGCAAAGTGATATTTGGAAGCCCATAGAGGGCTATGGTGAAAAAGGAAATATCCTCAGATGAAATCTGGAAAGAAGCTTTCTGAGAAACTGCTTAGTGTTCTGTTAATTCATCTCACAGGGTTACATCTGTATTTCGTGGATCTCTTTGCTAGCCTTATTTCTGTAGAATCTGAGAACGGATATTTCGGATCCCTTTGAAGACTATAGGGCCACAGGAAATATCCTCCGAAAACAAAGAGAAAGAAGCTTTCTGAGAAACTTCGTTGTGTTCTGTGAAATCATCTCACAGAGTTACAGCTTTCCCCTCAAGGAGCCTTTCGCTAAGACAGTTCATGTGGAATTGGCAAAGTGATATTTGGAAGCCCATAGAGGGCTATGGTGAAAAAGGAAATATCCTCAGATGAAATCTGGAAAGAAGCTTTCTGAGAAACTGCTTAGTGTTCTGTTAATTCAACTCACAGAGTTACATCTGTATTTCGTGGATCTCTATGCTAGCCTTATTTCTGTAGAATCTGAGAACAGATATTTCGGATCCCTTTGAAGACTATAGGGCCAAAGGAAATATACTCCGATAACAAAGAGAAAGAAGCTTTCTGAGAAACTTCGTTGTGTTCTGTGAAATCATCTCACAGAGTTACAGCTTTCCCCTCAAGGAGCCTTTCGCTAAGTCAGTTCTTGTGGAATTGGCAAAGTGATATTTGGAAGCCCATAGAGTGCTATGGTGAAAAAGGAAATATCCTCAGATGAAATCTGGAAAGAAGCTTTCTGAGAAACTGCTTAGTGTTCTGTTAATTCATCTCACAGAGTTACATCGGTATTTAATGGATCTCTTTGCTAGCCTTATTTCTCTTGAATCTGAGAACAGATATTTCGGATCCCTTTGAAGACTATAGGGCCACAGGAAATATCCACCGATAACAAAGAGAAAGAAGCTTTCTGAGAAACTTCGTTGTGTTCTGTGAAATCATCTCACAGAGTTACAGCTTTCCCCTCAAGGAGCCTTTCCCTAAGACAGTTTATGTGGAATTGGCAAAGTGATATTTGGAAGCCCTTAGAGGGCTATGGTGAAAAAGGAAATATCCTCAGATGAAATCTGGAAAGAAGCTTTCTGAGAAACTGCTTAGTGTTCTGTTAATTCACCTCACAGAGTTACATCTGTATTTCGTGGATCTCTTTGCTAGCCTTATTTCTGTGGAATCTGAGAACAGATATTTCGGATCCCTTTGAAGACTATAGGGCCACAGGAAATATCCACCGATAATAAAGAGAAAGAAGCTTTCTGAGAAACTTCGTTGTGTTCTGTGAAATCATTACACAGAGTTACAGCTTTCCCCTCAAGGAGCCTTTCGCTAAGACAGTTCTTGTGGAATTGGCAAAGTGATATTTGGAAGCCCATAGAGGGCTATGGTGAAAAAGGAAATATCCTCAGATGAAATCTGGAAAGAAGCTTTCTGAGAAACTGCTTAGTGTTCTGTTAATTCACCTCACAGAGTTACATCTGTATTTCGTGGATCTCTTTGCTAGCCTTATTTCTGTAGAATCTGAGAACAGATATTTCGGATCCCTTTGAAGACTATAGGGCCAAAGGAAATATCCTCCGATAACAAAGTGAAAGAAGCTTTCTGAGAAACTTCTTTATGTTCTGTGAAATCATCTCACAGAGTTACAGCTTTCACCTCAAGGAGCCTTTCGCTAAGACAGTTCATGTGGAATTGGCAAAGTGATATTTGGAAGACCTTAGAGGGCTATGGTGAAAAAGGAAATATCCTCAGATGAAATCTGGAAAGAAGCTTTCTGAGAAACTGCTTAGTGTTCTGTTAATCCATCTCACAGGGTTACATCTGTATTTCGTGGATCTCTTTGCTAGCCTTATTTCTGTTGAATCTGAGAACAGATATTTCGGATCCCTTTGAACACTATAGGGCCAAAGGAAATATCCTCCGATAACAAAGAGAAAGAAGCTTTCTGAGAAACTTCTTTGTGTTCTGTGAAATCATCTCACAGAGTTACAGGTTTCCCCTCAAGGAGCCTTTTGCTAAGACAGTTCTTGTTGAATTGGCAAAGTGATATTTGGAAGCCCATAGAGGTCTATGGTGAAAAAGGAAATATCCTCAGATGAAATCTGGAAAGAAGCTTTCTGAGAAACTGCTTAGTGTTCTGTTAATTCATCTCACAGAGTTACATCTGTATTTCGTGGATCTCCTTGCTAGCCTTATTTTTGTGGAATCTAAGAACAGATATTTCAGATCCCTTTGAAGACTATAGGGCAAAAGGAAATATCCTCCGATAACAAAGAGAAAGAAGCTTTCTGAGAATCTTCGTTGTGTTCTGTGAAATCATCTCACAGAGTTACAGCTTTCCCCTCAAGGAGCCTTTCGCTAAGACAGTTCTTGTGGAATTGGCAAAGTGATATTTGGAAGCCCATAGAGGGCTATGGTGAAAAAGGAAATATCCTCAGATGAAATCTGGAAAGAAGCTTTCTGAGAAACTGCTTAGTGTTCTGTTAATTCACCTCACAGAGTTACATCTGTATTTCGTGGATCTCTTTGCTAGCCTTATTTCTGTAGAATCTGAGAACAGATATTTCGGAACCCTTTGAAGACTGTAGGGCCAAAGGAAATATCCTCCAATAACAAAGAGAAAGAAGCTTTCTGAGAAACTTCTTTGTGTTCTGTGAAATCATCTCACAGAGTTACAGCTTTCCCCTCAAGGAGCCTTTCGCTAAGACAGTTCATGTGGAATTGGCAAAGTGATATTTGGAAGCCCATAGAGGGCTATGGTGAAAAAGGAAATATCCTCAGATGAAATCTGGAAAGAAGTTTTCTGAGAAACTGCTTAGTGTTCTGTTAATTCATATCACAGGGTTACATCTGTATTTCGTGGATCTCTTTGCTAGCCTTATTTCTGTTGAATCTGAGAACAGATATTTCGGATCCCTTTGAAGACTATAGGGACTCAGGAAATATCCACCGATAACAAATAGAAAGAAGCTTTCTGAGAAACTTCGTTGTGTTCTGTGAAATCATCTCACAGAGTTACAGATTTCCCCTCAAGGAGCCTTTCCATAAGACAGTTTATGTGGAATTGGCAAAGTGATATTTGGAAGCGCATAGAGGGCTATGGTGAAAAAGGAAATATCCTCAGATGAAATCTGGAAAGAAGTTTTCTGAGAAACTGCTTAGTGTTCTGTTAATTCATCTCATAGAGTTACATCTGTATTTCGTGGATCTCTTTGCTAGCCTAATTTCTGTAGAATCTGAGAACAGATATTTCGGATCCCTTTGAAGACTATAGGGCCAAAGGAAATATCCTCCTATAACAAAGAGAAAGAAGCTTTCTGAGAAACTTCATTGTGTTCTGTGAAATCATCTCACAGAGTTACAGCTTTAACCTCAAGAAGCCTTTCGCTAAGACAGTTCCTGTGGATTTGGCAAAGTGATATTTGGAAGCCCATAGAGGGCTATGGTGAAAAAGGAAATATCCTCAAATGAAATCTGGAAAGAAGGTTTCTGAGAAACTGCTTAGTGTTCTGTTAATTCATCTCACAGAGTTACATCTGTATGTCGTGGATCTCTTTGCTAGCCTTATTTCTGTGGAATCTGAGAACAGATATTTCGGATGCCTTTGAAGACTATAGGGCCAAAGGAAATATCCTCCGATAACAAAGAGAAAGAAGCTTTCTGAGAAACTTCGTTGTGTTCTGTGAAATCATCTCACAGAGTTACAGCTTTCCCCTCAAGGAGCCTTTCGCTAAGACAGTTCTTGTGGAATTGGCAAAGTGATATTTGGAAGCCCGTATAGGGCTATGGTGAAAAAGGAAATATCCTCAGATGAAATCTGGAAAGAAGCTTTCTGAGAAACTGCTTAGTGGTCTGTTAATTCATCTAACAGAGTTACATCTGTATTTCGTGCATCTCTTTGCTAGCCTTATTTCTGTGGAAACTGAGAACAGATATTTCGGATCCCATTGAAGACTATAGGGCCAAAGGAAATAACCTCCGATAACAAAGAGAAAGAAGCTTTCTGAGAAACTTCTTTCTGTTCTGTGAAATCATCTCACAGAGTTACAGCTTTCCCCTCAAGGAGTCTTTCGCTAAGACAGTTCTTGTGGAATTGGCAAAGTGATATCTGGAAGCCCATAGAGGGCTATGGTGAAAAAGGAAATATCCTCAGATGAAATCTGGAAAGAAGCTTTCTGAGAAACTGCTTAGTGTTCTGTTAATTCATCTCACAGAGTTACATCTGTATTTCATGGATCTCTTTGCTAGCCTTATTTCTGTTGAATCTGAGAACAGATATTTCGGATCCCTTTGAAGACTATAGGGCCACAGGAAATATCCACCGATAATAAAGAGAAAGAAGCTTTCTGAGAAACTTCGTTGTGTTCTGTGAAATCATCTCACAGAGTTACAGCTTTCCCCTCAAGGAGCCTTTCGCTAAGACAGTTCATGTGGAATTGGCAAAGTGATATTTGGAAGCCCAAAGAGGGCTATGGTGAAAAAGGAAATATCCTCAGATGAAATCTGGAAAGAAGCTTTCTGAGAAACTGCTTAGTGTTCTGTTAATTCAACTCACAGAGTTACATCTGTATTTCGTGGATCTCTTTGCTAGCCTTATTTCTGTAGAATCTGAGAACAGATATTTCGGATCCCTTTGAAGACTATAGGGCCAAAGGAAATATCCTCCGATAACAAAGAGAAAGAAGCTTTCTGAGAAACTTCGTTGTGTTCTGTGAAATCATCTCACAGAGTTACAGCTTTCCCCTCAGGGAGCCTTTCGCTAAGACAGTTCTTGTGGAATTGGCGAAGTGATATTTGGAAGCCCATAGAGGGCTATGGTGAAAAAGGAAATATCCTCAGATGAAATCTGGAAAGAAGCTTTCTGAGAAACTGCTTAGTGTTCTGTTAATTTATCTCACAGAGTTACATCTGTATTTCGTGGATCTCTTTGCTAGCCTTATTTCTGTGGAATCTGAGAACAGATATTTCGGATCCCTTTGAAGACTATAGGGCCAAAGGAAATATCCTCCGATAACAAAAAGAAAGAAGCTTTCTGAGAAACTTCGTTGTGTTCTGTGAAATCATCTCACAGAGTTACAGCTTTACCCTCAAGAAGCCTTTCGCTAAGACAGTTCTTGTGGAATTGGCAAAGTGATATCTGGAAGCCCATAGAGGGCTATGGTGAAAAAGGAAATATCCTCAGATGAAATCTGGAAAGAAGCTTTCTGAGAAACTGCTTAGTGTTCTGTTAATTCATCTCACAGAGTTACATCTGTATTTCATGGATCTCTTTGCTAGCCTTATTTCTGTGGAATCTGAGTACAGATATTTCGGATCCCTTTGAAGACAATAGGGCCTCAGGAAATATCCACCGATAATAAAGAGAAAGAAGCTTTCTGAGAAACTTCGTTGTGTTCTGTGAAATCATCTCACAGAGTTACAGCTTCCACCTCAAGGAGCCTTTCGCTAAGACAGTTCTTGTGGAATTGGCAAAGTGATATTTGGAAGCCCATAGAGGGCTATGGTGAAAAAGGAAATATCGTCAGATGAAATCTGGAAAGAAGCTTTCTGAGAAACTGCTTAGTGTTCTGTTAATTCACCTCACAGAGTTACATCTGTATTTCGTGGATCTCTTTGCTAGCCTTATTTCTGTAGAATCTAAGAACAGATATTTCGGATCCCGTTGATGACTATAGGGCCAAAGGAAATATCCTCCGATAACAAAGAGAAAGAAGGTTTCTGAGAAACTTCTTTGTGTTCTGTGAAATCATCTCACAGAGTTACAGCTTTCCCCTCAAGGAGCCTTTCGCTAAGACAGTTCATGTGGAATTGGCAAAGTGATATTTGGAAGCCCATAGAGGGCTATGGTGAAAAAGGAAATATCCTCAGATGAAATCTGGAAAGAAGCTTTCTGAGAAACTGCTTAGTGTTCTGTTAATTCATCTCACAGGGTTACATCTGTATTTCTTGGATCTCTTTGCTAGCCTTATTTCTGTTGAATCTGAGAACAGATATTTCGGATCCCTTTGAACACTATAGGGCCAAAGGAAATATCCTCCGATAACAAAGAGAAAGAAGCTTTCTGAGAAACTTCGCTGTGTTCTGTGAAATCATCTCACAGAGTTACAGCTTTACCCTCAGGAAGCCTTTCGCTAAGACAGTTCCTGTGGATTTGGCAAAGTGATATTTGGAAGCCCATAGAGGGCTATGGTGAAAAAGGAAATATCCTCAAATGAAATCTGGAAAGAAGCTTTCTGAGAAACTGCTTAGTGTTCTGTTAATTCATCTAACAGAGTTACATCTGTATTTCGTGGATCTCTTTGCTAGCCTTATTTCTGTGGAATCTGAGAACAGATATTTCGGATGCCTTTGAAGACTATAGGGCCAAAGGAAATATCCTCCGATAACAAAGAGAAAGAAGCTTTCTGAGAAACTTCGTTGTGTTCTGTGAAATCATCTCACAGAGTTACAGCTTTCCCCTCAAGGAGCCTTTAGCTAAGACAGTTCTTGTGGAATTGGCAAAGTGATATTTGGAAGCCCGTATAGGGCTATGGTGAAAAAGGAAATATCCTCAGATGAAATCTGGAAAGAAGCTTTCTGAGAAACTGCTTAGTGTTCTGTTAATTCATCTCACAGAGTTACATCTGTATTTCGTGCATCTCTTTGCTAGCCTTATTTCTGTGGAAACTGAGAACAGATATTTCGGATCCCTTTGAACACTATAGGGCCAAAGGAAATATCCTCCGATAACAAAGAGAAAGAAGCTTTCTGAGAAACTTCTTTGTGTTCTGTGAAATCATCTCACAGAGTTACAGCTTTCCCCTCAAGGAGTCTTTCGCTAAGACAGTTCTTGTGGAATTGGCAAAGTGATATTTGGAAGCCCATAGAGGGCTATGGTGAAAAAGGAAATACCCTCAGATGAAATCTGGAAAGAAGCTTTCTGAGAAACTGCTTAGTGTTCTGTTAATTCAACTCACAGAGTTACATCTGTATTTCGTGGATCTCTTTGCTAGCCTTATTTCTGTAGAATCTGAGAACAGATATTTCGGATCCCTTTGAAGACTATAGGGCCAAAGGAAATATCCTCCGATAACAAAGAGAAAGAAGCTTTCTGAGTAACTTCGTTGTGTTCTGTGAAATCATCTCACAGAGTTACAGCTTTCCCCTCAAGGAGCCTTTCGCTAAGACAGTTCTTGTGGAATTGGCGAAGAGAAATTTGGAAGCCCATAGAGGGCTATGGTGAAAAAGGAAATATCCTCAGATGAAATCTGGAAAGAAGCTTTCTGAGAAACTGCTTAGTGTTCTGTTAATTTATCTCACAGAGTTACATCTGTATTTCGTGGATCTCTTTGCTAGCCTTATTTCTGTGGAAACTGAGAACAGATATTTCGGATCCCTTTGAAGACTATAGGGCCAAAGGAAATATCCTTCGATAACAAAGAGAAAGAAGCTTTCTGAGAAACTTCGTTGTGTTCTGTGAAATCATCTCACAGAGTTACAGCTTTCCCCTCAAGGAGCCTTTCGCTAAGACAGTTCTTGTGGAATTGGCAAAGTGATATTTGGAAGCCCATAGAGGGCTATGGTGAAAAAGGAAATATCCTCAGATGAAATCTGGAAAGAAGCTTTCTGAGAAACTGCTTAGTGTTCTGTTAATTCATCTCACAGAGTTACATCTGTATTTCGTGGATCTCCTTGCTAGCCTTATTTCTGTGGAATCTGAGAACAGATATTTCGGATCCCTTTGAAGACTATAGGGCAAAAGGAAATATCCTCCGATAACAAAGAGAAAGAAGCTTTCTGAGAAACTTCGTTGTGTTCTGTGAAATCATCTCACAGAGTTACAGCTTTCCCCTCAAGGAGCCTTTCGCTAAGACAGTTCTTGTGGAATTGGCAAAGTGATATTTGGAAGCCCATAGAGGGCTATGGTGAAAAAGGAAATATCCTCAGATGAAATCTGGAAAGAAGCTTTCTGAGAAACTGCTTAGTGTTCTGTTAATTCACCTCACAGAGTTACATCTGTATTTCGTGGATCTCTTTGCTAGCCTTATTTCTGTAGAATCTGAGAACAGATATTTCGGATCCCTTTGAAGACTATAGGGCCAAAGGAAATATCCTCCGATAACAAAGAGAAAGAAGCTTTCTGAGAAACTTCTTTGTGTTCTGTGAAATCATCTCACAGAGTTACAGCTTTCCCCTCAAGGAGCCTTTCGCTAAGACAGTTCATGTGGAATTGGCAAAGTGATATTTGGAAGCCCATAGAGGGCTATGGTGAAAAAGGAAATATCCTCAGATGAAATCTGGAAAGAAGCTTTCTGAGAAACTGCTTAGTGTTCTGTTAATTCAACTCACAGGGTTACATCTGTATTTCGTGGATCTCTTTGCTATCCTTATTTCTGTTAAATCTGAGAACAGATATTTCGGATCCCTTTGAAGACTATAGGGCCACAGGAAATATCCACCGATAACAAAGAGAAAGAAGCTTTCTGAGAAACTTCGTTGTGTTCTGTGAAATCATCTCACGGAGTTACAGATTTCCCCTCAAGGAGCCTTTCCATAAGACAGTTTATGTGGAATTGGCAAAGTGATATTTGGAAGCGCATAGAGGGCTATGGTGAAAAAGGAAATATCCTCAGATGAAATCTGGAAAGAAGATTTCTGAGAAACTGCTTAGTGTTCTGTTAATTCATCTCACAGAGTTACATCTGTATTTCGTGGATCTCTTTGCTAGCCTAATTTCTGTAGAATCTGAGAACAGATATTTCGGATCCCTTTGAAGACTATAGGGCCAAAGGAAATATCCTCCGATAACAAAGAGAAAGAAGCTTTCTGAGAAACTTCGTTGTGTTCTGTGAAATCATCTCACAGAGTTACAGCTTTACCCTCAAGAAGCCTTTCGCTAAGACAGTTCTTGTGGATTTGGCAAAGTGATATTTGGAAGCCCATAGAGGGCTATGGTGAAAAAGGAAATATCCTCAAATGAAATCTGGAAAGAAGCTTTCTGAGAAACTGCTTAGTGTTCTGTTAATTCATCTCACAGAGTTACATCTGTATTTCGTGGATCTCTTTGCTAGCCTTATTTCTGTGGAATCTGAGAACAGATATTTCGGATGCCTTTGAAGACTATAGGGCCAAAGGAAATATCCTCCGATAACAAAGAGAAAGAAGCTTTCTGAGAAACTTCGTTGTGTTCTGTGAAATCATCTCACCGAGTTACAGCTTTCGCCTCAAGGAGCCTTTAGCTAAGACAGTTCTTGTGGAATTTGCAAAGTGATATTTGGAAGCCCGTATAGGGCTATGGTGAAAAAGGAAATATCCACAGATGAAATCTGGAAAGAAGCTTTCTGAGAAACTGCTTAGTGTTCTGTTAATTCTTCTCACAGAGTTACATCTGTATTTCGTGCATCTCTTTGCTAGCCTTATTTCTGTGGAAACTGAGAACAGATATTTCGGATCCCTTTGAAGACTATAGGGCCAAAGGAAATATCCTCCGATAACAAAGAGAAAGAAGCTTTCTGAGAAACTTCTTTGTGTTCTGTGAAATCATCTCACAGAGTTACAGCTTTCCCCTCAAGGAGTCTTTCGCTAAGACAGTTCTTGTGGAATTGGCAAAGTGATATCTGGAAGCCCATAGAGGGCTATGGTGAAAAAGGAAATATCCTCAGATGAAATCTGGAAAGAAGCTTTCTGAGAAACTGCTTAGTGTTCTGTTAATTCATCTAACAGAGTTACATCTGTATTTCATGGATCTCTTTGCTAGCCTTATTTCTGTTGAATCTGAGAACAGATATTTCGGATCCCTTTGAAGACTATAGGGCCACAGGAAATATCCACCGATAATAAAGAGAAAGAAGCTTTCTGAGAAACTTCGTTGTGTTCTGTGAAATCATCTCACAGAGTTACAGCTTTCCCCTCAAGGAGCCTTTCGCTAAGACAGTTCTTGTGGAATTGGCAAAGTGATATTTGGAAGCCCATAGAGGGCTATGGTGAAAAAGGAAATATCCTCAGATGAAATCTGGAAAGAAGCTTTCTGAGAAACTGCTTAGTGTTCTGTTAATTCATCTCACAGAGTTACATCTGTATTTCGTGGATCTCCTTGCTAGCCTTATTTCTGTGGAATCTGAGAACAGATATTTCGGATCCCTTTGAAGACTATAGGGCAAAAGGAAATATCCTCCGATAACAAAGAGAAAGAAGCTTTCTGAGAAACTTCGTTGTGTTCTGTGAAATCATCTCACAGAGTTACAGCTTTCCCCTCAAGGAGCCTTTCGCTAAGACAGTTCTTGTGGAATTGGCAAAGTGATATTTGGAAGCCCATAGAGGGCTATGGTGAAAAAGGAAATATCCTCAGATGAAATCTGGAAAGAAGCTTTCTGAGAAACTGCTTAGTGTTCTGTTAATTCACCTCACAGAGTTACATCTGTATTTCGTGGATCTCTTTGCTAGCCTTATTTCTGTAGAATCTGAGAACAGATATTTCGGATCCCTTTGAAGACTATAGGGCCAAAGGAAATATCCTCCGATAACAAAGAGAAAGAAGCTTTCTGAGAAACTTCTTTGTGTTCTGTGAAATCATCTCACAGAGTTACAGCTTTCCCCTCAAGGAGCCTTTCGCTAAGACAGTTCATGTGGAATTGGCAAAGTGATATTTGGAAGCCCATAGAGGGCTATGGTGAAAAAGGAAATATCCTCAGATGAAATCTGGAAAGAAGCTTTCTGAGAAACTGCTTAGTGTTCTGTTAATTCAACTCACAGGGTTACATCTGTATTTCGTGGATCTCTTTGCTATCCTTATTTCTGTTAAATCTGAGAACAGATATTTCGGATCCCTTTGAAGACTATAGGGCCACAGGAAATATCCACCGATAACAAAGAGAAAGAAGCTTTCTGAGAAACTTCGTTGTGTTCTGTGAAATCATCTCACGGAGTTACAGATTTCCCCTCAAGGAGCCTTTCCATAAGACAGTTTATGTGGAATTGGCAAAGTGATATTTGGAAGCGCATAGAGGGCTATGGTGAAAAAGGAAATATCCTCAGATGAAATCTGGAAAGAAGATTTCTGAGAAACTGCTTAGTGTTCTGTTAATTCATCTCACAGAGTTACATCTGTATTTCGTGGATCTCTTTGCTAGCCTAATTTCTGTAGAATCTGAGAACAGATATTTCGGATCCCTTTGAAGACTATAGGGCCAAAGGAAATATCCTCCGATAACAAAGAGAAAGAAGCTTTCTGAGAAACTTCGTTGTGTTCTGTGAAATCATCTCACAGAGTTACAGCTTTACCCTCAAGAAGCCTTTCGCTAAGACAGTTCTTGTGGATTTGGCAAAGTGATATTTGGAAGCCCATAGAGGGCTATGGTGAAAAAGGAAATATCCTCAAATGAAATCTGGAAAGAAGCTTTCTGAGAAACTGCTTAGTGTTCTGTTAATTCATCTCACAGAGTTACATCTGTATTTCGTGGATCTCTTTGCTAGCCTTATTTCTGTGGAATCTGAGAACAGATATTTCGGATGCCTTTGAAGACTATAGGGCCAAAGGAAATATCCTCCGATAACAAAGAGAAAGAAGCTTTCTGAGAAACTTCGTTGTGTTCTGTGAAATCATCTCACCGAGTTACAGCTTTCGCCTCAAGGAGCCTTTAGCTAAGACAGTTCTTGTGGAATTTGCAAAGTGATATTTGGAAGCCCGTATAGGGCTATGGTGAAAAAGGAAATATCCACAGATGAAATCTGGAAAGAAGCTTTCTGAGAAACTGCTTAGTGTTCTGTTAATTCTTCTCACAGAGTTACATCTGTATTTCGTGCATCTCTTTGCTAGCCTTATTTCTGTGGAAACTGAGAACAGATATTTCGGATCCCTTTGAAGACTATAGGGCCAAAGGAAATATCCTCCGATAACAAAGAGAAAGAAGCTTTCTGAGAAACTTCTTTGTGTTCTGTGAAATCATCTCACAGAGTTACAGCTTTCCCCTCAAGGAGTCTTTCGCTAAGACAGTTCTTGTGGAATTGGCAAAGTGATATCTGGAAGCCCATAGAGGGCTATGGTGAAAAAGGAAATATCCTCAGATGAAATCTGGAAAGAAGCTTTCTGAGAAACTGCTTAGTGTTCTGTTAATTCATCTAACAGAGTTACATCTGTATTTCATGGATCTCTTTGCTAGCCTTATTTCTGTTGAATCTGAGAACAGATATTTCGGATCCCTTTGAAGACTATAGGGCCACAGGAAATATCCACCGATAATAAAGAGAAAGAAGCTTTCTGAGAAACTTCGTTGTGTTCTGTGAAATCATCTCACAGAGTTACAGCTTTCCCCTCAAGGAGCCTTTCGCTAAGACAGTTCATGTGGAATTGGCAAAGTGATATTTGGAAGCCCAAAGAGGGCTATGGTGAAAAAGGAAATATCCTCAGATGAAATCTGGAAAGAAGCTTTCCGAGAAACTGCTTAGTGTTCTGTTAATTCAACTCACAGAGTTACATCTGTATTTCGTGGATCTCTTTGCTAGCCTTATTTCTGTAGAATCTGAGAACGGATATTTCGGATCCCTTTGAAGACTATAGGGCCACAGGAAATATCCTCCGAAAACAAAGAGAAAGAAGCTTTCTGAGAAACTTCGTTGTGTTCTGTGAAATCATCTCACAGAGTTACAGCTTTCCCCTCAAGGAGCCTTTCGCTAAGACAGTTCATGTGGAATTGGCAAAGTGATATTTGGAAGCCCATAGAGGGCTATGGTGAAAAAGGAAATATCCTCAGATGAAATCTGGAAAGAAGCTTTCTGAGAAACTGCTTAGTGTTCTGTTAATTCAACTCACAGAGTTACATCTGTATTTCGTGGATCTCTTTGCTAGCCTTATTTCTGTAGAATCTGAGAACAGATATTTCGGATCCCTTTGAAGACTATAGGGCCAAAGGAAATATACTCCGATAACAAAGAGAAAGAAGCTTTCTGAGAAACTTCGTTGTGTTCTGTGAAATCATCTCACAGAGTTACAGCTTTCCCCTCAAGGAGCCTTTCGCTAAGTCAGTTCTTGTGGAATTGGCAAAGTGATATTTGGAAGCCCATAGAGGGCTATGGTGAAAAAGGAAATATCCTCAGATGAAATCTGGAAAGAAGCTTTCTGAGAAACTGCTTAGTGTTCTGTTAATTCATCTCACAGAGTTACATCGGTATTTAATGGATCTCATTGCTAGCCTTATTTCTCTTGAATCTGAGAACAGATATTTCGGATCCCTTTGAAGACTATAGGGCCACAGGAAATATCCACCGATAACAAAGAGAAAGAAGCTTTCTGAGAAACTTCGTTGTGTTCTGTGAAATCATCTCACAGAGTTACAGCTTTCCCCTCAAGGAGCCTTTCCCTAAGACAGTTTATGTGGAATTGGCAAAGTGATATTTGGAAGCCCTTAGAGGGCTATGGTGAGAAAGGAAATATCCTCAGATGAAATCTGGAAAGAAGCTTTCTGAGAAACTGCTTAGTGTTCTGTTAATTCACCTCACAGAGTTACATCTGTATTTCGTGGATCTCTTTGCTAGCCTTATTTCTGTGGAATCTGAGAACAGATATTTCGGATCCCTTTGAAGACTATAGGGCCACAGGAAATATCCACCGATAATAAAGAGAAAGAAGCTTTCTGAGAAACTTCGTTGTGTTCTGTGAAATCATTACACAGAGTTACAGCTTTCCCCTCAAGGAGCCTTTCGCTAAGACAGTTCTTGTGGAATTGGCAAAGTGATATTTGGAAGCCCATAGAGGGCTATGGTGAAAAAGGAAATATCCTCAGATGAAATCTGGAAAGAAGCTTTCTGAGAAACTGCTTAGTGTTCTGTTAATTCACCTCACAGAGTTACATCTGCATTTCGTGGATCTCTTTGCTAGCCTTATTTCTGTAGAATCTGAGAACAGATATTTCGGATCCCTTTGAAGACTATAGGGCCAAAGGAAATATCCTCCGATAACAAAGTGAAAGAAGCTTTCTGAGAAACTTCTTTATGTTCTGTGAAATCATCTCACAGAGTTACAGCTTTCACCTCAAGGAGCCTTTCGCTAAGACAGTTCATGTGGAATTGGCAAAGTGATATTTGGAAGACCTTAGAGGGCTATGGTGAAAAAGGAAATATCCTCAGATGAAATCTGGAAAGAAGCTTTCTGAGAAACTGCTTAGTGTTCTGTTAATCCATCTCACAGGGTTACATCTGTATTTCGTGGATCTCTTTGCTAGCCTTATTTCTGTTGAATCTGAGAACAGATATTTCGGATCCCTTTGAACACTATAGGGCCAAAGGAAATATCCTCCGATAACAAAGAGAAAGAAGCTTTCTGAGAAACTTCTTTGTGTTCTGTGAAATCATCTCACAGAGTTACAGGTTTCCCCTCAAGGAGCCTTTTGCTAAGACAGTTCTTGTTGAATTGGCAAAGTGATATTTGGAAGCCCATAGAGGTCTATGGTGAAAAAGGAAATATCCTCAGATGAAATCTGGAAAGAAGCTTTCTGAGAAACTGCTTAGTGTTCTGTTAATTCATCTCACAGAGTTACATCTGTATTTCGTGGATCTCCTTGCTAGCCTTATTTTTGTGGAATCTAAGAACAGATATTTCAGATCCCTTTGAAGACTATAGGGCAAAAGGAAATATCCTCCGATAACAAAGAGAAAGAAGCTTTCTGAGAATCTTCGTTGTGTTCTGTGAAATCATCTCACAGAGTTACAGCTTTCCCCTCAAGGAGCCTTTCGCTAAGACAGTTCTTGTGGAATTGGCAAAGTGATATTTGGAAGCCCATAGAGGGCTATGGTGAAAAAGGAAATATCCTCAGATGAAATCTGGAAAGAAGCTTTCTGAGAAACTGCTTAGTGTTCTGTTAATTCACCTCACAGAGTTACATCTGTATTTCGTGGATCTCTTTGCTAGCCTTATTTCTGTAGAATCTGAGAACAGATATTTCGGAACCCTTTGAAGACTGTAGGGCCAAAGGAAATATCCTCCAATAACAAAGAGAAAGAAGCTTTCTGAGAAACTTCTTTGTGTTCTGTGAAATCATCTCACAGAGTTACAGCTTTCCCCTCAAGGAGCCTTTCGCTAAGACAGTTCATGTGGAATTGGCAAAGTGATATTTGGAAGCCCATAGAGGGCTATGGTGAAAAAGGAAATATCCTCAGATGAAATCTGGAAAGAAGCTTTCCGAGAAACTGCTTAGTGTTCTGTTAATTCATCTCACAGGGTTACATCTGTATTTCGAGGATCTCTTTGCTAGCCTTATTTCTGTTGAATCTGAGAACAGATATTTCGGATCCCTTTGAAGACTATAGGGACACAGGAAATATCCACCGATAACAAATAGAAAGAAGCTTTCTGAGAAACTTCGTTGTGTTCTGTGAAATCATCTCACAGAGTTACAGATTTCCCCTCAAGGAGCCTTTCCATAAGACAGTTTATGTGGAATTGGCAAAGTGATATTTGGAAGCGCATAGAGGGCTATGGTGAAAAAGGAAATATCCTCAGATGAAATCTGGAAAGAAGTTTTCTGAGAAACTGCTTAGTGTTCTGTTAATTCATCTCACAGAGTTACATCTGTATTTCGTGGATCTCTTTGCTAGCCTAATTTCTGTAGAATCTGACAACAGATATTTCGGATCCCTTTGAAGACTATAGGGCCAAAGGAAATATCCTCCTATAACAAAGAGAAAGAAGCTTTCTGAGAAACTTCATTGTGTTCTGTGAAATCATCTCACAGAGTTACAGCTTTAACCTCAAGAAGCCTTTCGCTAAGACAGTTCCTGTGGATTTGGCAAAGTGATATTTGGAAGCCCATAGAGGGCTATGGTGAAAAAGGAAATATCCTCAAATGAAATCTGGAAAGAAGGTTTCTGAGAAACTGCTTAGTGTTCTGTTAATTCATCTCACAGAGTTACATCTGTATGTCGTGGATCTCTTTGCTAGCCTTATTTCTGTGGAATCTGAGAACAGATATTTCGGATGCCTTTGAAGACTATAGGGCCAAAGGAAATATCCTCCGATAACAAAGAGAAAGAAGCTTTCTGAGAAACTTCGTTGTGTTCTGTGAAATCATCTCACAGAGTTACAGCTTTCCCCTCAAGGAGCCTTTCGCTAAGACAGTTCTTGTGGAATTGGCAAAGTGATATTTGGAAGCCCGTATAGGGCTATGGTGAAAAAGGAAATATCCTCAGATGAAATCTGGAAAGAAGCTTTCTGAGAAACTGCTTAGTGTTCTGTTAATTCATCTCACAGAGTTACATCTGTATTTCATGGATCTCTTTGCTAGCCTTATTTCTGTTGAATCTGAGAACAGATATTTCGGATCCCTTTGAAGACTATAGGGCCACAGGAAATATCCACCGATAATAAAGAGAAAGAAGCTTTCTGAGAAACTTCGTTGTGTTCTGTGAAATCATCTCACAGAGTTACAGCTTTCCCCTCAAGGAGCCTTTCGCTAAGACAGTTCATGTGGAATTGGCAAAGTGATATTTGGAAGCCCAAAGAGGGCTATGGTGAAAAAGGAAATATCCTCAGATGAAATCTGGAAAGAAGCTTTCTGAGAAACTGCTTAGTGTTCTGTTAATTCAACTCACAGAGTTACATCTGTATTTCGTGGATCTCTTTGCTAGCCTTATTTCTGTAGAATCTGAGAACAGATATTTCGGATCCCTTTGAAGACTATAGGGCCAAAGGAAATATCCTCCGATAACAAAGAGAAAGAAGCTTTCTGAGAAACTTCGTTGTGTTCTGTGAAATCATCTCACAGAGTTACAGCTTTCCCCTCAAGGAGCCTTTCGCTAAGACAGTTCTTGTGGAATTGGCGAAGTGATATTTGGAAGCCCATAGAGGGCTATGGTGAAAAAGGAAATATCCTCAGATGAAATCTGGAAAGAAGCTTTCTGAGAAACTGCTTAGTGTTCTGTTAATTTATCTCACAGAGTTACATCTGTATTTCGTGGATCTCTTTGCTAGCCTTATTTCTGTGGAATCTGAGAACAGATATTTCGGATCCCTTTGAAGACTATAGGGCCAAAGGAAATATCCTCCGATAACAAAAAGAAAGAAGCTTTCTGAGAAACTTCGTTGTGTTCTGTGAAATCGTCTCACAGAGTTACAGCTTTACCCTCAAGAAGCCTTTCGCTAAGACAGTTCTTGTGGAATTGGCAAAGTGATATCTGGAAGCCCATAGAGGGCTATGGTGAAAAAGGAAATATCCTCAGATGAAATCTGGAAAGAAGCTTTCTGAGAAACTGCTTAGTGTTCTGTTAATTCATCTCACAGAGTTACATCTGTATTTCATAGATCTCTTTGCTAGCCTTATTTCTGTGGAATCTGAGTACAGATATTTCGGATCCCTTTGAAGACAATAGGGCCTCAGGAAATATCCACCGATAATAAAGAGAAAGAAGCTTTCTGAGAAACTTCGTTGTGTTCTGTGAAATCATCTCACAGAGTTACAGCTTTCCCCTCAAGGAGCCTTTCGCTAAGACAGTTCTTGTGGAATTGGCAAAGTGATATTTGGAAGCCCATAGAGGGCTATGGTGAAAAAGGAAATATCGTCAGATGAAATCTGGAAAGAAGCTTTCTGAGAAACTGCTTAGTGTTCTGTTAATTCACCTCACAGAGTTACATCTGTATTTCGTGGATCTCTTTGCTAGCCTTATTTCTGTAGAATCTAAGAACAGATATTTCGGATCCCTTTGATGACTATAGGGCCAAAGGAAATATCCTCCGATAACAAAGAGAAAGAAGGTTTCTGAGAAACTTCTTTGTGTTCTGTGAAATCATCTCACAGAGTTACAGCTTTCCCCTCAAGGAGCCTTTCGCTAAGGCAGTTCATGTGGAATTGGCAAAGTGATATTTGGAAGCCCATAGAGGGCTATGGTGAAAAAGGAAATATCCTCAGATGAAATCTGGAAAGAAGCTTTCTGAGAAACTGCTTAGTGTTCTGTTAATTCATCTCACAGGGTTACATCTGTATTTCTTGGATCTCTTTGCTAGCCTTATTTCTGTTGAATCTGAGAACAGATATTTCGGATCCCTTTGAACACTATAGGGCCAAAGGAAATATCCTCCGATAACAAAGAGAAAGAAGCTTTCTGAGAAACTTCGCTGTGTTCTGTGAAATCATCTCACAGAGTTACAGCTTTACCCTCAGGAAGCCTTTCGCTAAGACAGTTCCTGTGGATTTGGCAAAGTGATATTTGGAAGCCCATAGAGGGCTATGGTGAAAAAGGAAATATCCTCAAATGAAATCTGGAAAGAAGCTTTCTGAGAAACTGCTTAGTGTTCTGTTAATTCATCTAACAGAGTTACATCTGTATTTCGTGGATTTCTTTGCTAGCCTTATTTCTGTGGAATCTGAGAACAGATATTTCGGATGCCTTTGAAGACTATAGGGCCAAAGGAAATATCCTCCGATAACAAAGAGAAAGAAGCTTTCTGAGAAACTTCGTTGTGTTCTGTGAAATCATCTCACAGAGTTACAGCTTTCCCCTCAAGGAGCCTTTAGCTAAGACAGTTCTTGTGGAATTGGCAAAGTGATATTTGGAAGCCCGTATAGGGCTATGGTGAAAAAGGAAATATCCTCAGATGAAATCTGGAAAGAAGCTTTCTGAGAAACTGCTTAGTGTTCTGTTAATTCATCTCACAGAGTTACATCTGTATTTCGTGCATCTCTTTGCTAGCCTTATTTCTGTGGAAACTGAGAACAGATATTTCGGATCCCTTTGAACACTATAGGGCCAAAGGAAATATCCTCCGATAACAAAGAGAAAGAAGCTTTCTGAGAAACTTCGTTGTGTTCTGTGAAATCATCTCACAGAGTTACAGCTTTCCCCTCAAGGAGCCTTTCGCTAAGACAGTTCTTGTGGAATTGGCAAAGTGATATTTGGAAGCCCATAGAGGGCTATGGTGAAAAAGGAAATATCGTCAGATGAAATCTGGAAAGAAGCTTTCTGAGAAACTGCTTAGTGTTCTGTTAATTCACCTCACAGAGTTACATCTGTATTTCGTGGATCTCTTTGCTAGCCTTATTTCTGTAGAATCTAAGAACAGATATTTCGGATCCCTTTGATGACTATAGGGCCAAAGGAAATATCCTCCGATAACAAAGAGAAAGAAGGTTTCTGAGAAACTTCTTTGTGTTCTGTGAAATCATCTCACAGAGTTACAGCTTTCCCCTCAAGGAGCCTTTCGCTAAGACAGTTCTTGTGGAATTGGCAAAGTGATATTTGGAAGCCCATAGAGGGCTATGGTGAAAAAGGAAATATCCTCAGATGAAATCTGGAAAGAAGCTTTCTGAGAAACTGCTTAGTGTTCTGTTAATTCATCTCACAGGGTTACATCTGTATTTCGTGGATCTCTTTGCTAGCCTTATTTCTGTTGAATCTGAGAACAGATATTTCGGATCCCTTTGAACACTATAGGGCCAAAGGAAATATCCTCCGATAACAAAGAGAAAGAAGCTTTCTGAGAAACTTCGTTGTGTTCTGTGAAATCATCTCACAGAGTTACAGCTTTCCCCTCAAGGAGCCTTTCGCTAAGACAGTTCTTGTGGAATTGGCGAAGTGATATTTGGAAGCCCATAGAGGGCTATGGTGAAAAAGGAAATATCCTCAGATGAAATCTGGAAAGAAGCTTTCTGAGAAACTGCTTAGTGTTCTGTTAATTTATCTCACAGAGTTACATCTGTATTTCGTGGATCTCTTTGCTAGCCTTATTTCTGTGGAATCTGAGAACAGATATTTCGGATCCCTTTGAAGACTATAGGGCCAAAGGAAATATCCTCCGATAACAAAAAGAAAGAAGCTTTCTGAGAAACTTCGTTGTGTTCTGTGAAATCGTCTCACAGAGTTACAGCTTTACCCTCAAGAAGCCTTTCGCTAAGACAGTTCTTGTGGAATTGGCAAAGTGATATCTGGAAGCCCATAGAGGGCTATGGTGAAAAAGGAAATATCCTCAGATGAAATCTGGAAAGAAGCTTTCTGAGAAACTGCTTAGTGTTCTGTTAATTCATCTCACAGAGTTACATCTGTATTTCATGGATCTCTTTGCTAGCCTTATTTCTGTGGAATCTGAGTACAGATATTTCGGATCCCTTTGAAGACAATAGGGCCTCAGGAAATATCCACCGATAATAAAGAGAAAGAAGCTTTCTGAGAAACTTCGTTGTGTTCTGTGAAATCATCTCACAGAGTTACAGCTTTCCCCTCAAGGAGCCTTTCGCTAAGACAGTTCTTGTGGAATTGGCAAAGTGATATTTGGAAGCCCATAGAGGGCTATGGTGAAAAAGGAAATATCGTCAGATGAAATCTGGAAAGAAGCTTTCTGAGAAACTGCTTAGTGTTCTGTTAATTCACCTCACAGAGTTACATCTGTATTTCGTGGATCTCTTTGCTAGCCTTATTTCTGTAGAATCTAAGAACAGATATTTCGGATCCCTTTGATGACTATAGGGCCAAAGGAAATATCCTCCGATAACAAAGAGAAAGAAGGTTTCTGAGAAACTTCTTTGTGTTCTGTGAAATCATCTCACAGAGTTACAGCTTTCCCCTCAAGGAGCCTTTCGCTAAGGCAGTTCATGTGGAATTGGCAAAGTGATATTTGGAAGCCCATAGAGGGCTATGGTGAAAAAGGAAATATCCTCAGATGAAATCTGGAAAGAAGCTTTCTGAGAAACTGCTTAGTGTTCTGTTAATTCATCTCACAGGGTTACATCTGTATTTCTTGGATCTCTTTGCTAGCCTTATTTCTGTTGAATCTGAGAACAGATATTTCGGATCCCTTTGAACACTATAGGGCCAAAGGAAATATCCTCCGATAACAAAGAGAAAGAAGCTTTCTGAGAAACTTCGCTGTGTTCTGTGAAATCATCTCACAGAGTTACAGCTTTACCCTCAGGAAGCCTTTCGCTAAGACAGTTCCTGTGGATTTGGCAAAGTGATATTTGGAAGCCCATAGAGGGCTATGGTGAAAAAGGAAATATCCTCAAATGAAATCTGGAAAGAAGCTTTCTGAGAAACTGCTTAGTGTTCTGTTAATTCATCTCACAGAGTTACATCTGTATTTCGTGGATTTCTTTGCTAGCCTTATTTCTGTGGAATCTGAGAACAGATATTTCGGATGCCTTTGAAGACTATAGGGCCAAAGGAAATATCCTCCGATAACAAAGAGAAAGAAGCTTTCTGAGAAACTTCGTTGTGTTCTGTGAAATCATCTCACAGAGTTACAGCTTTCCCCTCAAGGAGCCTTTAGCTAAGACAGTTCTTGTGGAATTGGCAAAGTGATATTTGGAAGCCCGTATAGGGCTATGGTGAAAAAGGAAATATCCTCAGATGAAATCTGGAAAGAAGCTTTCTGAGAAACTGCTTAGTGTTCTGTTAATTCATCTCACAGAGTTACATCTGTATTTCGTGCATCTCTTTGCTAGCCTTATTTCTGTGGAAACTGAGAACAGATATTTCGGATCCCTTTGAACACTATAGGGCCAAAGGAAATATCCTCCGATAACAAAGAGAAAGAAGCTTTCTGAGAAACTTCGTTGTGTTCTGTGAAATCATCTCACAGAGTTACAGCTTTCCCCTCAAGGAGCCTTTCGCTAAGACAGTTCTTGTGGAATTGGCAAAGTGATATTTGGAAGCCCATAGAGGGCTATGGTGAAAAAGGAAATATCGTCAGATGAAATCTGGAAAGAAGCTTTCTGAGAAACTGCTTAGTGTTCTGTTAATTCACCTCACAGAGTTACATCTGTATTTCGTGGATCTCTTTGCTAGCCTTATTTCTGTAGAATCTAAGAACAGATATTTCGGATCCCTTTGATGACTATAGGGCCAAAGGAAATATCCTCCGATAACAAAGAGAAAGAAGGTTTCTGAGAAACTTCTTTGTGTTCTGTGAAATCATCTCACAGAGTTACAGCTTTCCCCTCAAGGAGCCTTTCGCTAAGACAGTTCTTGTGGAATTGGCAAAGTGATATTTGGAAGCCCATAGAGGGCTATGGTGAAAAAGGAAATATCCTCAGATGAAATCTGGAAAGAAGCTTTCTGAGAAACTGCTTAGTGTTCTGTTAATTCATCTCACAGGGTTACATCTGTATTTCGTGGATCTCTTTGCTAGCCTTATTTCTGTTGAATCTGAGAACAGATATTTCGGATCCCTTTGAACACTATAGGGCCAAAGGAAATATCCTCCGATAACAAAGAGAAAGAAGCTTTCTGAGAAACTTCGTTGTGTTCTGTGAAATCATCTCACAGAGATACAGCTTTACCCTCAAGAAGCCTTTCGCTAAGACAGTTCCTGTGGATTTGGCAAAGTGATATTTGGAAGCCCATAGAGGGCTATGGTGAAAAAGGAAATATCCTCAAATGAAATCTGGAAAGAAGCTTTCTGAGAAACTGCTTAGTGTTCTGTTAATTCATCTAACAGAGTTACATCTGTATTTCGTGGATCTCTTTGCTAGCCTTATTTCTGTGGAATCTGAGAACAGATATTTCGGATGCCTTTGAAGACTATAGGGCCAAAGGAAATATCCTCCGATAACAAAGAGAAAGAAGCTTTCTGAGAAACTTCGTTGTGTTCTGTGAAATCATCTCACAGAGTTACAGCTTTCCCCTCAAGGAGCCTTTACCTAAGACAGTTCTTGTGGAATTGGCAAAGTGATATTTGGAAGCCCGTATAGGGCTATGGTGAAAAAGGAAATATCCTCAGATGAAATCTGGAAAGAAGCTTTCTGAGAAACTGCTTAGTGTTCTGTTAATTCATCTCACAGAGTTACATCTGTATTTCGTGCATCTCTTTGCTAGCCTTATTTCTGTGGAAACTGAGAACAGATATTTCGGATCCCTTTGAAGACTATAGGGCCAAAGGAAATATCCTCCGATAACAAAGAGAAAGAAGCTTTCTGAGAAACTTCGTTGAGTTCTGTGAAATCATCTCACAGAGTTACAGCTTTCCCCTCACGGAGCCTTTCGCTAACACAGTTCTTTTGGAATTGGCAAAGTGATATTTGGAAGACCTTAGAGGGCTATGGTGAAAAAGGAAATAACCTCAGATGAAATCTGGAAAGAAGCTTTCTGAGAAACTGCTTAGTGTTCTGTTAATTCAACTCACAGAGTAACATCTGTATTTCGTGGATCTCTTTGCTAGCCTTATTTCTGTGGAATCTGAGAACAGATATTTCGGATCCCTTTGAAGACTGTAGGGCCAAAGGAAATATCCTCTGAAAACAAAGAGAAAGAAGCTTTCTGAGAAACTTCTTTGTGTTCTGTGAAATCATCTCACAGAGTTACAGCTTTCCCCTCAAGGAGCCTTTCGCTAAGACAGTTCTTGTGGAATTGGCAAAGTGATATTTGGAAGCCCATAGAGGGCTATGGTGAAAAAGGAAATATCCTCAGATGAAATCTGGAAAGAAGCTTTCTGAGAAACTGCTTAGTGTTCTGTTAATTCATCTCACAGAGTTACATCTGTATTTCATGGATGTCTTTGCTAGCCTTATTTCTGTTGAATCTGAGAACAGATATTTCGGATCCCTTTGAAGACTATAGGGCCACAGGAAATATCCACCGATTACAAAGAGAAAGAAGCTTTCTGAGAAACTTCGTTGTGTTCTGTGAAATCATCTCACAGAGTTACAGCTTTCCCCTCAAGGAGCCTTTCGCTAAGACAGTTCTTGTGGAATTGGCAAAGTGATATCTGGAAGCCCATAGAGGGCTATGGTGAAAAAGGAAATATCCTCAGATGAAATCTGGAAAGAAGCTTTCTGAGAAACTGCTTAGTGTTCTGTTAATTCATCTCACAGAGTTACATCTGTATTTCATGGATCTCTTTGCTAGCCTTATTTCTGTGGAATCTGAGAACAGATATTTCGGATCCCTTTGAAGACAATAGGGCCACAGGAAATATCCACCGATAATAAAGAGAAAGAAGCTTTCTGAGAAACTTCGTTGTGTTCTGTGAAATCATCTCACAGAGTTACAGCTTTCCCCTCAAGGAGCCTTTCGCTAAGACAGTTCTTGTGGAATTGGCAAAGTGATATTTGGAAGCCCATAGAGGGCTACGGTGAAAAAGGAAATATCCTCAGATGAAATCTGGAAAGAAGCTTTCTGAGAAACTGCTTAGTGTTCTGTTAATTCATCTCACAGAGTTACATCTGTATTTCATGGATGTCTTTGCTAGCCTTATTTCTGTTGAATCTGAGAACAGATATTTCGGATCCCTTTGAAGACTATAGGGCCACAGGAAATATCCACCGATTACAAAGAGAAAGAAGCTTTCTGAGAAACTTCGTTGTGTTCTGTGAAATCATCTCACAGAGTTACAGCTTTCCCCTCAAGGAGCCTTTCGCTAAGACAGTTCTTGTGGAATTGGCAAAGTGATATCTGGAAGCCCATAGAGGGCTATGGTGAAAAAGGAAATATCCTCAGATGAAATCTGGAAAGAAGCTTTCTGAGAAACTGCTTAGTGTTCTGTTAATTCATCTCACAGAGTTACATCTGTATTTCATGGATCTCTTTGCTAGCCTTATTTCTGTGGAATCTGAGAACAGATATTTCGGATCCCTTTGAAGACAATAGGGCCACAGGAAATATCCACCGATAATAAAGAGAAAGAAGCTTTCTGAGAAACTTCGTTGTGTTCTGTGAAATCATCTCACAGAGTTACAGCTTTCCCCTCAAGGAGCCTTTCGCTAAGACAGTTCTTGTGGAATTGGCAAAGTGATATTTGGAAGCCCATAGAGGGCTATGGTGAAAAAGGAAATATCGTCAGCTGAAATCTGGAAAGAAGCTTTCTGAGAAACTGCTTAGTGTTCTGTTAATTCACCTCACAGAGTTACATCTGTATTTCGTGGATCTCTTTGCTAGCCTTATTTCTGTAGAATCTAAGAACAGATATTTCCGATCCCTTTGATGACTATAGGGCCAAAGGAAATATCCTCCGATAACAAAGAGAAAGAAGGTTTCTGAGAAACTTCTTTGTGTTCTGTGAAATCATCTCACAGAGTTACAGCTTTCCCCTCAAGGAGCCTTTCGCTAAGACAGTTCATGTGGAATTGGCAAAGTGATATTTGGAAGCCCATAGAGGGCTATGGTGAAAAAGGAAATATCCTCAGATGAAATCTGGAAAGAAGGTTTCTGAGAAACTGCTTAGTGTTCTGTTAATTCATCTCACAGGGTTACATCTGTATTTCGTGGATCTCTTTGCTAGCCTTATTTCTGTTGAATCTGAGAACAGATATTTCGGATCCCTTTGAACACTATAGGGCCAAAGGAAATATCCTCCGATAACAAAGAGAAAGCAGCTTTCTGAGAAACTTCGTTGTGTTCTGTGAAATCATCTCACAGAGTTACAGCTTTACCCTCAAGAAGCCTTTCGCTAAGACAGTTCCTGTGGATTTGGCAAAGTGATATTTGGAAGCCCATAGAGGGCTATGGTGAAAAAGGAAATATCCTCAAATGAAATCTGGAAAGAAGCTTTCTGAGAAACTGCTTAGTGTTCTGTTAATTCATCTAACAGAGTTACATCTGTATTTCGTGGATCTCTTTGCTAGCCTTATTTCTGTGGAATCTGAGAACAGATATTTCGGATGCCTTTGAAGACTATAGGGCCAAAGGAAATATCCTCCGATAACAAAGAGAAAGAAGCTTTCTGAGAAACTTCGTTGTGTTCTGTGAAATCATCTCACAGAGTTACAGCTTTCCCCTCAAGGAGCCTTTAGCTAAGACAGTTCTTGTGGAATTGGCAAAGTGATATTTGGAAGCCCGTATAGGGCTATGGTGAAAAAGGAAATATCCTCAGATGAAATCTGGAAAGAAGCTTTCTGAGAAACTGCTTAGTGTTCTGTTAATTCATCTCACAGAGTTACATCTGTATTTCGTTCATCTCTTTGCTAGCCTTATTTCTGTAGAAACTGAGAACAGATATTTCGGATCCCTTTGAAGACTATAGGGCCAAAGGAAATATCCTCCGATAACAAAGAGAAAGAAGCTTTCTGAGAAACTTCTTTGTGTTCTGTGAAATCATCTCACAGAGTTACAGCTTTCCCCTCAAGGAGTCTTTCGCTAAGACAGTTCTTGTGGAATTGGCAAAGTGATATCTGGAAGCCAATAGAGGGCTATGGTGAAAAAGGAAATACCCTCAGATGAAATCTGGAAAGAAGCTTTCTGAGAAACTGCTTAGTGTTCTGTTAATTCAACTCACAGAGTTACATCTGTATTTCGTGGATCTCTTTGCTAGCCTTATTTCTGTAGAATCTGAGAACAGATATTTCGGATCCCTTTGAAGACTATAGGGCCAAAGGAAATATCCTCCGATAACAAAGAGAAAGAAGCTTTCTGAGTAACTTCGTTGTGTTCTGTGAAATCATCTCACAGAGTTACAGCTTTCCCCTCAAGGAGCCTTTCGCTAAGACAGTTCTTGTGGAATTGGCGAAGAGAAATTTGGAAGCCCATAGAGGGCTATGGTGAAAAAGGAAATATCCTCAGATGAAATCTGGAAAGAAGCTTTCTGAGAAACTGCTTAGTGTTCTGTTAATTTATCTCACAGAGTTACATCTGTATTTCGTGGATCTCTTTGCTAGCCTTATTTCTGTGGAATCTGAGAACAGATATTTCGGATCCCTTTGAAGACTATAGGGCCAAAGGAAATATCCTCCGATAACAAAGAGAAAGAAGCTTTCTGAGAAACTTCGTTGTGTTCTGTGAAATCATCTCACAGAGTTACAGCTTTACCCTCAAGAAGCCTTTCGCTAAGACAGTTCTTGTGGATTTGGCAAAGTGATATTTGGAAGCCCATAGAGGGCTATGGTGAAAAAGGAAATATCCTCAAATGAAATCTGGAAAGAAGCTTTCTGAGAAACTGCTTAGTGTTCTGTTAATTCATCTCAGAGAGTTACATCTGTATTTTGTGGATCTCTTTGCTAGCCTTATTTCTGTGGAATCTGAGAACAGATATTTCGGATCCATTTGAAGACTATAGGGCCAAAGGAAATATCCTCCGATAACAAAGAGAAAGAAGCTTTCTGAGAAACTTCGTTGTGTTCTGTGAAATCATCTCACAGAGTTACAGCTTTCCCCTCACGGAGCCTTTCGCTAAGACAGTTCTTTTGGAATTGGCAAAGTGATATTTGGAAGACCATAGAGGGCTATGGTGAAAAAGGAAATATCCTCAGATGAAATCTGGAAAGAAGCTTTCTGAGAAACTGCTTAGTGTTCTGTTAATTCAACTCACAGAGTAACATCTGTATTTCGTGGATCTCTTTGCTAGCCTTATTTCTGTGGAATCTGAGAACAGATATTTCGGATCCCTCTGAAGACTGTAGGGCCAAAGGAAATATCCTCTGAAAACAAAGAGAAAGAAGCTTTCTGAGAAACTTCTTTGTGTTCTGTGAAATCATCTCACAGAGTTACAGCTTTCCCCTCAAGGAGCCTTTCACTAAGACAGTTCTTGTGGAATTGGCAAAGTGATATTTGGAAGCCCATAGAGGGCTATGGTGAAAAAGGAAATATCCTCAGATGAAATCTGGAAAGAAGCTTTCTGAGAAACTGCTTAGTGTTCTGTTAATTCATCTCACAGAGTTACATCTGTATTTCATGGATGTCTTTGCTAGCCTTATTTCTGTAGAATCTGAGAACAGATATTTCGGATCCCTTTGAAGACTATAGGGCCACAGGAAATATCCACCGATAACAAAGAGAAAGAAGCTTTCTGAGAAACTTCGTTGTGTTCTGTGAAATCATCTCACAGAGTTACAGCTTTCCCCTCAAGGAGCCTTTCGCTAAGACAGTTCTTGTGGAATTGGCAAAGTGATATCTGGAAGCCCATAGAGGGCTATGGTGAAAAAGGAAATATCCTCAGATGAAATCTGGAAAGAAGCTTTCTGAGAAACTGCTTAGTGTTCTGTTAATTCGTCTCACAGAGTTACATCTGTATTTCATGGATCTCTTTACTAGCCTTATTTCTGTGGAATCTGAGAACAGATATTTCGGATCCCTTTGAAGACAATAGGGCCACAGGAAATATCCACCGATAATAAAGAGAAAGAAGCTTTCTGAGAAACTTCGTTGTGTTCTGTGAAATCATCTCACAGAGTTACAGCTTTCCCCTCAAGGATCCTTTCGCTAAGACAGTTCTTGTGGAATTGGCAAAGTGATATTTGGAAGCCCATAGAGGGCTATGGTGAAAAAGGAAATATCGTCAGATGAAATCTGGAAAGAAGCTTTCTGAGAAACTGCTTAGTGTTCTGTTAATTCACCTCAAAGAGTTACATCTGTATTTCGTGGATCTCTTTGCTAGCCTTATTTCTGTAGAATCTAAGAACAGATATTTCGGATCCCTTTGATGCCTATAGGGCCAAAGGAAATATCCTCCGATAACAAAGAGAAAGAAGGTTTCTGAGAAACTTCTTTGCGTTCTGTGAAATCATCTCACAGAGTTACAGCTTTCCCCTCAAGGAGCCTTTCGCTAAGACAGTTCATGTGGAATTGGCAAAGTGATATTTGGAAGCCCATAGAGGGCTATGGTGAAAAAGGAAATATCCTCAGATGAAATCTGGAAAGAAGCTTTCTGAGAAACTGCTTAGTGTTCTGTTAATTCATCTCACAGGGTTACATCTGTATTTCGTGGATCTCTTTGCTAGCCTTATTTCTGTTGAATCTGAGAACAGATATTTCGGATCCCTTTGAACACTATAGGGCCAAAGGAAATATCCTCCGATAACAAAGAGAAAGAAGCTTTCTGAGAAACTTCGTTGTGTTCTGTGAAATCATCTCACAGAGTTACAGGTTTCCCCTCAAGGAGCCTTTCGCTAAGACAGTTCATGTGGAATTGGCAAAGTGATATTTGGAAGCCCATAGAGGGCTATGGTGAAAAAGGAAATATCCTCAGATGAAATCTGGAAAGAAGCTTTCTGAGAAACTGCTTAGTGTTCTGTTAATTCAACTCACAGAGTTACGTCTGTATTTCGTGGATCTCTTTGCTAGCCTTATTTCTGTAGAATCTGAGAACAGATATTTCGGATCCCTTTGAAGACTATAGGGCCAAAGGAAATATCCTCCGATAACAAAGAGAATGAAGCTTTCTGAGAAACTTCGTTGTGTTCTGTGAAATCATCTCACAGAGTTACAGGTTTCCCCTCAAGGAGCCTTTCTCTAAGACAGTTCTTGTGGAATTGGCAAAGTGATATTTGGAAGCCCATAGAGGGCTATGGTGAAAAAGGAAATATCCTCAGATGAAATCTGGAAAGAAGCTTTCTGAGAAACTGCTTAGTGTTCTGTTAATTCATCTCACAGAGTTACATCTGTATTTCGCGGATCTCCTTGCTAGCCTTATTTCTGTGGAATCTGAGAACAGATATTTCGGATCCCTTTGAAGACTATAGGGCAAAAGGAAATATCCTCCGATAACAAAGAGAAAGAAGCTTTCTGAGAAACTTCGTTGTGTTCTGTGAAATCATCTCACAGAGTTACAGCTTTCCCCTCAAGGAGCCTTTCGCTAAGACAGTTCTTGTGGAATTGGCAAAGTGATATTTGGAAGCCCACAGAGGGCTATGGTGAAAAAGGAAATATCCTCAGATGAAATATGGAAAGAAGGTTTCTGAAGAACTGCTTAGTGTTCTGTTAATTCACCTCACAGAAACACATCTGTATTTCGTGGATCTCTTTGCTAGCCTTATTTCTGTGGAATCTGAGAACAGATATTTCGGATCCCTTTGAAGACTATAGGGCCAAAGGAAATATCCTCCGATAACAAAGAGAAAGAAGCTTTCTGAGAAACTTCTTTGTGTTCTGTGAAATCATCTCACAGAGTTACAGCTTTCCCCTCAAGGAGCCTTTCGCTAAGACAGTTCATGTGGAATTGGCAAAGTGATATTTGGAAGCCCCTAGAGGGCTATGGTGAAAAAGGAAATATCCTCAGATGAAATCTGGAAAGAAGCTTTCTGAGAAACTGCTTAGTGTTCTGTTAATTCATCTCTCAGGGTTACATCTGTATTTCGTGGATCTCTTTGCTAGCCTTATTTCTGTTGAATCTGAGAACAGATATTTCGGATCCCTTTGAAGACTATAGGGCCACAGGAAATATCCACCGATAACAAAGAGAAAGAAGCTTTCTGAGAAACTTCGTTGTGTTCTGTGAAATCATCTCACAGAGTTACAGCTTTCCCCTCAAGGAGCCTTTCGCTAAGACAGTTCATGTGGAATTGGCAGAGTGATATTTGGAAGCCCATAGAGGGCTATGGTGAAAAAGGAAATATCCTCAGAGGAAATCTGGAAAGAAGCTTTCTGAGAAACAGCTTAGTGTTCTGTTAATTCAACTCACAGAGTTACATCTGTATTTCGTGGATCTCTTTGCTAGCCTTATTTCTGTAGAATCTGAGAACAGATATTTCGGATCCCTTTGAAGACTATAGGGCCAAAGGAAATATCCTCCGATAACAAAGAGAAAGAAGCTTTCTGAGAAACTTCGTTGTGTTCTGTGAAGTCATCTCACAGAGTTACAGCTTTCCCCTCAAGGAGCCTTTTGATAAGACAGTTTATGTGGAATTGGAAAAGTGATATCTGGAAGCCCATAGACGGCTATGGTGAAAAAGGAAATATCCTCAGATGAAATCTGGAAAGAAGCTTTCTGAGAAACTGCTTAGTGTTCTGTTAATTCATCTCACAGAGTTACATCTGTATTTCATGGATCTCTTTGCTAGCCTTATTTTTGTGGAATCTGAGAACAGATATTTCGGATCCCTTTGAAGACTATAGGGCCACAGGAAATATCCACCGTTAATAAAGAGAAAGAAGCTTTCTGAGAAACTTCGTTGTGTTCTGTGAAATCATTACACAGAGTTACAGCTTTCCCCTCAAGGAGCCTTTCGCTAAGACAGTTCTTGTGGAATTGGCAAAGTGATATCTGGAAGCCCATAGAGGGCTATGGTGAAAAAGGAAATATCCTCAGATGAAATCTGGAAAGAAGCTTTCTGAGAAACTGCTTAGTGTTCTGTTAATTCACCTCACAGAGTTACATCTGTATTTCGTGGAACTCTTTGCTAGCCTTATTTCTGTAGAATCTGAGAACAGATATTTCGGATCCCTTTGAAGACTATAGGGCCAAAGGAAATATCCTCCGATAACAAAGAGAAAGAAGCTTTCTGAGAAACTTCTTTATGTTCTGTGAAATCATCTCACAGAGTTACAGCTTTCCCCTCAAGGAGCCTTTCGCTAAGACAGTTCATGTGGAATTGGCAAAGTGATATTTGGAAGCCCATAGAGGGCTATGGTGAAAAAGGAAATATCCTCAGATGAAATCTGGAAAGAAGCTTTCTGAGAAACTGCTTAGTGTTCTGTTAATCCATCTCACAGGGTTACATCTGTATTTCGTGGATCTCTTTGCTAGCCTTATTTCTGTTGAATCTGAGAACAGATATTTCGGATCCCTTTGAACACTTTAGGGCCAAAGGAAATATCCTCCGAAAACAAAGAGAAAGAAGCTTTCTGAGAAACTTCGTTGTGTTCTGTGAAATCATCTCACAGAGTTACAGCTTTCCCCTCAAGGAGCCTTTCGCTAAGACAGTTCATGTGGAATTGGCAAAGTGATATTTGGAAGCCCATAGAGGGCTATGGTGAAAAAGGAAATATCCTCAGATGAAATCTGGAAAGAAGCTTTCTGAGAAACTGCTTAGTGTTCTGTTAATTCAACTCACAGAGTTACATCTGTATTTCGTGGATCTCTTTGCTAGCCTTATTTCTGTAGAATCTGAGAACAGATATTTCGGATCCCTTTGAAGACTATAGGGCCAAAGGAAATATCCTCCAATAACAAAGAGAAAGAAGCTTTCTGAGAAACTTCGTTGTGTTCTGTGAAATCATCTCACAGAGTTACAGGTTTCCCCTCAAGGAGCCTTTCGCTAAGACAGTTCTTGTGGAATTGGCAAAGTGATATTTGGAAGCCCATAGAGGGCTATGGTGAAAAAGAAAATATCCTCAGATGAAATCTGGAAAGAAGCTTTCTGAGAAACTGCTTAGTGTTCTGTTAATTCATCTGACAGAGTTACATCTGTATTTAATGGATCTCTTTGCTAGCCTTATTTCTCTTGAATCTGAGAACAGATATTTCGGATCCCTTTGAAGACTATAGGGCCACAGGAAATATCCACCGATAACAAAGAGAAAGAAGCTTTCTTAGAAACTTCGTTGTGTTCTGTGAAATCATCTCACAGAGTTACAGCTTTCCCCTCAAGGAGCCTTTCCCTAAGACAGTTTATGTGGAATTGGCAAAGTGATATTTGGAAGCCCATAGAGGGCTATGGTGAAAAAGGTAATATCCTCAGATGAAATCTGGAAAGAAGCTTTCTGAGAAACTGCTTAGTGTTCTGTTAATTCACCTCACAGAGTTACATCTGTATTTCGTGGATCTCTTTGCTAGCCTAATTTCTGTAGAATCTGAGAACAGATATTTCGGATCCGTTTGAAGACTATAGGGCCAAAGGAAATATCCTCCGATAACAAAGAGAAAGAAGCTTTCTGAGAAACTTCGTTGTGTTCTGTGAAATCATCTCACAGAGTTAAAGCTTTCCCCTCAAGGAGCCTTTAGCTAAGACAGTTCTTGTGGAATTGGCCAAGTGATATTTGGAAGACCGTATAGGGCTATGGTGAAAAAGGAAATATCCTCAGATGAAATCTGGAAAGAATCTTTGTGAGAAACTGCTTAGTGTTCTGTTAATTCATCTCACAGAGTTACATCTGTATTTCGTGCATCTCTTTGCTAGCCTTATTTCTGTGGAAACTGAGAACAGATATTTCGGATTCCTTTGAAGACTATAGGGCCAAAGGAAATATCCTCCGATAACAAAGAGAAAGAAGCTTTCTGAGAAACTTCTTTGTGTTCTGTGAAATAGCTTTCCCCTCAAGGAGACTTTCGCTAAGACAGTTCTTGTGGAATTGGCAAAGTGATGTTTGGAAGCCCATAGAGGTCTATGGTGAAAAAGGAAGTATCCTCAGATGAAATCTGAAAAGAAGTTTTCTGAGAAACTGCTCAGTGTTCTGTTAATTCATCTCACAGACTTACATCTGTATTTCGTGGATCTCTTTGCTAGTCTTTTTTCTGTGGATTCTGAGAATAGATATTTCGGATCCCTTTGAAGACTATAGGGCCAAAGGAAATATCCTCCGATAACAGAGAGAAAGAAGCTTTCTGAGAAACTTCTTTGTGTTCTGTTAATTCATCTCACAGAGTTACATCTGTATTTCGTTGATCTCTTTGCTAGCCTTATTTCTGGGGAATGTGAGAACAGATATTTCGGATCCCTTTGAACACTATAGGGCCAAAAGAAATATCCTCTGATAATAAAGAGAAAGAAGATTTCTGAGCAACTTCTTTGTGTTCTGTGAAACCATCTCACAGAGTTACAGCTTTCCCATCAAGAAGCCTTTCGCAAAGACAGTTATTGTGGAATTGGCAAAGTGATATTTCGAAGCCCTTAGACGGCTATGGTGAAAAAGGAGGTATCCTCAGGTGAAATCTGAAAAGAAGTTTTCTGAGAAACTGCTTAGTGTTCTGTTAATTCATCTCACAGAGTTACATCTGTATTTCGTGGATCTCTTTGCTAGTCTTTTTTCTGTGGAATCTGAGAACAGATATTTCGGATCCATTTGAAGACTGTAGGGCCAAAGGAAATATCCTCCGATAACAGAGAGAAAGAAGCTTTCTGAGAAACTTCTTTGTGTTTAGTGCAATCATCTCACAGAGTTACAGCTGTCCCCTCAAGGAGCCTTTCGCTACGACAGTTCTTGTGGAATTGGCTAAGTGATATTTGGAAGCCCTTAGAGAACTATGGTGAAAAAGGAAATATCCTCAGATGAAATCTGGAAAGAAGATTTCTGAGAAACTGCTTAGTGTTCTGTTAATTCATCTCACAGAGTTACATCTGTATTTCGTGGATCTCTTTGCTAGCCCTATTTCTGTGTAATCTGAGAACAGATATTTCGGATTCCTTTGAAGACTATAGGGCCAAAGGAAATATCCTCCGATAACAAAGAGAAAGAAGCTTTCTGAGAAACTTCTTTGTGTTCTGTGAAATCATCTCACAGAGTTAAGCTTTCCCCTCAAGGAGCCTTTCGCTAAGATAGTTCTTGCGGAATTGGCAAAGTGATATTTGGAAGCCCATAGAGGTCTACGGTGAAAAAGGAATTATCCTCAGATGAAATCTGAAAAGAAGTTTTCTGAGAAACTGCTTAGTGTTCTGTTAATTCATCTCACAGAGTTACATCTGTATTTCGTGGATCTCTTTGCTAGCCTTATTTCTCTGGAATCTGAGAACAGATATTTCGGATCGCTTTGAAGAATATAGGGCCAAAGGAGATATCTTCCGATAATAAAGAGAAAGAAGCTTTCTGAGCAACTTCTTTGTGTTCTGTGAAATCATCTCACAGAGTTACAGCTTACCCATCAAGATGCCTTTCGCAAAGACAGTTCTTGTGGAATTGGCAAAGTGATATTTGGAAGCCCTTAGAGGGCTATGGTGAAAAAGGAAGTATCCTCAGATGAAATCTTGAAAGAAGTTTTCTGAGAAACTGCTTAGTGTTCTGTTAATTCATCTCACAGAGTTACATCTGTATTTCGTGGATCTCTTTGCTAGCCTTTTTTCTGTGGAACCTGAGAACAGATATTTCGGATCCCTTTGAAGACTATAGGGCCAAAGGAAATATCCTCCGATAAAAAAGAGTAAGAAGCTTTGGGATCAACTTCTTTGTGTTCGGTGAAATCAACTCACAGACTTAGAGCTATCTCCTTAAGGAGCCTTTCGCTAAGACAGTTCTTGTGGAATAGGCAAAGTGATATTTGGAAGCCCATAGAGGGCTACGGTGAAAAAGGAAATATCCTCAGATGAAATCTGGAAAGAAGCTTTCTGAGAAACTGCTTAGTGTTCTGTTAATTCATCTCACAGAGTTACATATGTATTTCGTGGATCTCTTTGCTAGCCTTATTTCTGTGGAATCTGAGAACAGATATTTCGGATCCCTTTGAAGACTATAAGGCAAAAGGAAATATCCTCCGATAACAAAGACAAAGAGGCTTTCTGAGAAATTTCGTTGAGTTCTGTGAAATCATCTCACAGAGTTACAGCTTTCCCCTCCATAAGCCTTTCGCTAAGACAGTTCTTGTGGAATTGGCAAAGTGATATTTGGAAGCCCATAGAGGGCTATGGCTAAAAAGGAAATATCCTCAGATGAAATCTGGAAAGAAGCTTTCTGAGAAACTGCTTAGTGTTCTGTTAATTCATCTCACAGAGTTACAGGTGTATTTTATGAATCTCCTTGCCTGCCTTATTTCTGTGGAATATGAGAACAGATATATCGCATCCCTTAGAAGATTATAGGGCCAAAGGAAATGTCCTGCGATAAAAATGAGAAAGAAGCTTTCTGAGAAACTTCTTTGTATTCTGTGAAATCATCTCACAGAGGTACAGCTTTTGCCTCAAGAAGCCTTTCCCTAAGACAGTTCTTGTGGAATTGGAAAAGTGATGTTTGGAAGCCCATAGAGGGCTATGGTGAAAAAGCAAATATCCTCAGATGAAATCTGGAAAGAAGCTTTCTGAGAAACTGCTTAGTGTTCTGTTAATTCATCTCACAGAGTTACATCTGTATTTCGTGGATCTCTTAGCTAGTCTTACTTCTGTGGAATCTGAGAACAGATATTTCGGATCCCTTTGAAGATTGTAGGGCCAAAGGAAATATCCTCCGATAACAAAGAGAAAGAAGCGTTCTGAGAAACTTCTTTGTGTTCTGTCAAATCATCTCACAGAGTTACAGCTTTCCCCTCAAGGAGCCTTTCGCTAGGACAGTTCTTGTGGAATTGGCAAAGTGATATTTGGAAGCCCATAGAGAGTTATGTTGAAAAAGGAAATATCCTCAGATGAAATATGGAAAGAAGCTTTCTGAGAAACTGCTTAGTGTTCTGTTAATTCATCTCACAGAGTTATATCTGTATTTTGTGTATCTCTTTGCTAGCCTTATTTCTGTGAAATATGAGAACAGATATTTCGGATCCCTTTGAAGACTATAGGGCCAAAGGAAATATCCTCCTATAACAAAGAGAAAGAAGCTTTCTGAGAAACTTCTTTGTGTTCTATGAAATCTTCTCACAGAGTTACAGCTTTCCCCTAAAGGAGCCTTTCGCTACGACAGTTCTTGTGGAATTGGCAAAGTGATATTTGGAAGCCCATAGAGGGCTATGGTGAAAAAGGAAATATCCTCAGATGAAATCTGAAAAGAAGCTTTCTGAGAAACTGCTTAGTGTTCTGTTAATTCATCTCACAGAGTTACATCTGTATGTCATGGATCTGTTTGCTAGCCTTATTTCTGTGGTATCTGAGAACAGATACTTCGGATCCCTTGGAAAACTCTAGGGCCAAAGGAAATATCCTCCGATAACAAAGAGAAAGAAGCTTTCTGAGAAAGTTCTTTGTGTTCTGTGAAATCATCTCACAGAGTTACAGCTTTCCCCTCAAGGAGCCTTTCGCTACGAGAGTTCTTGTGGATTTGGCTAAGTGATATTTGGAAGCCCATAGAGGACTATGGTGAAAAAGGAAATATCCTCAAATGAAATCTGGAAAGAAGTTTTCTGAGTAACTGCTTAGTGTTCTGGTAATTCATCTCACAGAGTTACATCTGTATTTGGTGGATCTCTTTGCTAGCCCTATTTCTGTGTAATCTGAGAACAGATATTTCGGATTCCTTTGAAGACTATAGGGCCAAAGGAAATACCTTCCGATAACAAAAAGCAAGAAGCTTTCTGAGAAACTTCTTTGTTTTCTGTGAAATCATCTCAGAGAGTTACAGCTTTCCCATCAAGGAGCCTTTCGCTACGACAGTTCTTGTGGAATTGGCAAAGTGATGTTTGGAAGCTCTTAGAGGGCTATGGTGAAAAACCAAATATCCACAGATGAAATCTGGAAAGAAGCTTTCTGTGAAACTGCTTCGTGTTCTGTTAATTCATCTCACAGAGTTACTTCTGTATTTCGTGGATCTCTTTGCTAGCCTTTTTTCTGTGGAACCTGAGAACAGATATTTCGGATCCCTTTGAAGACTATAGGGCCAAAGGAAATATCCTCCGATAACAGAGAGAAAGAAGCTTTCTGAGAAACTTCTTTGTGTTTAGTGCAATCATCTCACAGAGTTACAGCTGTCCCCTCAAGGAGCCTTTCGCTACGACAGTTCTTGTGGAATTGGCAAAGTGATATTTGGAAGCCCATAGAGGGCTATGGTGAAAAAGGAAGTATCCTCAGATGAAATCTGGAAAGAATCTTTCTGAGAAACTGCTTAGTGTTCTGTTAATTCATCTCACAGAGTTACATCTGTATTTCGTGGATCTCTTTGCTAGCCCTATTTCTGTGTAATCTGAGAACAGATATTTCGGATTCCTTTGAAGACTATAGGGCCAAAGGAAATATCCTCCGATAACAAAGAGAAAGAAGCTTTCTGAGAAACTTCTTTGTGTTCTGTGAAATCATCTCACAGAGTTAAGCTTTCCCCTCAAGGAGCCTTTCGCTAAGACAGTTCTTGCGGAATTGGCAAAGTGATATTTGGAAGCCTATAGAGGTCTATGGTGAAAAAGGAATTATCCTCAGATGAAATCTGAAAAGAAGTTTTCTGAGAAACTGCTTAGTGTTCTGTTAATTCATCTCACAGAGTTACATCTGTATTTCGTGGATCTCTTTGCTAGTCTTTTTTCTGTGGAATCTGAGAACAGATATTTCGGATCCCTTTGAAGACTATAGGGCCAAAGGAAATATCCTGCGATAACAGAGAGAAAGAAGCTTTCTGAGAAACTTCTTTGTGTTCTGTGCAATCATCTCACAGACTTAGAGCTATCTCCTTAAGGAGCCTTTCGCTAAGACAGGTCTTGTGGAATTGGCAAAGTGATATTTGGAAGCCCATAGAGGGCTATGGTGAAAAAGGAAATATCCTGAGATGAAATCTGGAAAGAAGCTTTCTGAGAAACTGCTTAGTTTTCTGTTAATTCATCTCACAGACTTATATCTGTATTTCGTGGATCTCTTTGCTTGCCTTATTTCTGTGGAATATGAGAACAGATATTCCGGATCCATTAGAAGAGTATAGGGCCAAAGGAAATATCCTCCGATAAAAAAGAGAAAGAAGCTTTCTGAGAAACTTCATTGTGTTCTGTGAAATCATCTCACAGAGTTACAGCTTTCCCATCAAGAAGCCTTTCGCTAAGACAGTTATTGTGGAATTGGCAAAGTGATGTTTGGAAGCCCTTAGAGGTCTATGGTGAAAAAGGAAGTATCCTCAGATGAAATATGAAAAGAAGTTTTCTGAGAAACTGCTTAGTGTTCTGTTATTTCATCTCAAAGAGTTACATCTTTATTTCGTGGATCTCTTTGCTAGTCTTTTTTCTGTGGAATCTGAGAACAGGTATTTCGGATCCCTTTGAAGGCTATAGGGCCAAAGGAAATATCCTCCGATAACAGAGAGAAAGAAGCTTTCTGAGAAACTTCTTTGTGTTCTGTGCAATCATCTCACAGAGTTACAGCTGTCCCCTCAAGGAGCCTTTCGCTAAGACAGTTCTTGTGGAATTGTCAAAGTGGTATTTGGAAGCCCATAGAGGGCTATGCTGAAAAAGGAAATATCCTCAGATGAAATCTGGAAAGAAGCTTTCTGAGAAACTGCTTAGTGTTCTGTTAATTCATCTCACAGAGTTACATCTGTATTTCGTGGACATCTTTGCTAGCCTTATTTCTGTGGAATCTGAGAACAGATATTTCGGATCGCTTTGAAGAATATAGAACCAAAGGAGATATCTTCCGATAATAAAGAGAAAGAAGCTTTCTGAGCAACTTCTTTGTGTTCTGTGAAATCATCTCACAGAGTTACAGCTTACCCATCAAGATGCCTTTCGCAAAGACAGTTCTTGTGGAATTGGCAAAGTGATATTTGGAAGCCCTTAGAGGGCTGTGGTGAAAAAGGAAGTATCCTCAGATGAAATCTTGAAAGAAGTTTTCTGAGAAACTGCTTAGTGTTCTGTTAATTCATCTCACAGAGTTACATCTGTATTTCGTGGATCTCTTTGCTAGCCTTTTTTCTGTGGAACCTGAGAAAAGATATTTCGGATCCCTTTGAAGACTATAGGGCCAAAGGAAATATCCTCCGATAAAAAAGAGTAAGAAGCTTTGGGATCAACTTCTTTGTGTTCGGTGAAATCAACTCACAGACTTAGAGCTATCTCCTTAAGGAGCCTTTCGCTAAGACAGTTCTTGTGGAATAGGCAAAGTGATATTTGGAAGCCCATAGAGGGCTATGGTGAAAAAGGAAATATCCTCAGATGAAATCTGGAAAGAAGCTTTCTGAGAAACTGCTTAGTGTTCTGTTAATTCATCTCACAGAGTTACATATGTATTTCGTGGATCTCTTTGCTAGCCTTATTTCTGTGGAATCTGAGAACAGATATTTCGGATCCCTTTGAAGAATATAGGGCAAAAGGAAATATCCTCCGATAACAAAGACAAAGAGGCTTTCTGAGAAATTTCGTTGAGTTCTGTGAAATCATCTCACAGAGTTACAGCTTTCCCCTCCATAAGCCTTTCGCTAAGACAGTTCTTGTGGAATTGGCAAAGTGATATTTGGAAGCCCATAGAGGGCTATGGCTAAAAAGGAAATATCCTCAGATGAAATCTGGAAGAAGCTTTCTGAGAAACTGCTTAGTGTTCTGTTAATTCATCTCACAGAGTTACAGGTGTATTTTATGAATCTCTTTGCTTGCCTTATTTCTGTGGAATATGAGAACAGATATATCGCATCCCTTAGAAGAGTATAGGGCCAAAGGAAATGTCCTGCGATAAAAATGAGAAAGAAGCTTTCTGAGAAACTTCTTTGTATTCTGTGAAATCATCTCACAGAGGTACAGCTTCCCCATCAAGAAGCCTTTCCCTAAGACAGTTCTTGTGGAATTGGCAAAGTGATGTTTGGAAGCCCATAGAGGGCTATGGTGAAAAAGCAAATATCCTCAGATGAAATCTGGAAAGAAGCTTTCTGAGAAACTGCTTAGTGTTCTGTTAATTCATCTCACAGAGTTACATCTGTATTTCGTGGATCTCTTAGCTAGCCTTATTTCTGTGGAATCTGAGAACAGATATTTCGGATCCCTTTGAAGATTGTAGGGCCAAAGGAAATATCCTCCGATAACAAAGAGAAAGAAGCGTTCTGAGAAACTTCTTTGTGTTCTGTCGAATCATCTCACAGAGTTACAGCTTTCCCCTCAAGGAGCCTTTCGCTAGGACAGTTCTTGTGGAATTGGCAAAGTGATATTTGGAAGCCCATAGAGGGCGATGTTTAAAAAGCAAATATCCTCAGATGAAATATGGAAAGAAGCTTTCTGAGAAACTGCTTAGTGTTCTGTTAATTCATCTCACAGAGTTATATCTTTATTTTGTGTATCTCTTTGCTAGCCTTATTTCTGTGAAATGTGAGAACAGATATTTTGGATCCCTTTGAAGACTATAGGGCCAAAGGAAATATCCTCCGATAACAAAGAGAAAGAAGCTTTCTGGGAAACTTCTTTGCGTTCTGTGAAATCATCTCACAGAGTTACAGCTCTCACCTCTAGGAGCCTTTCGCTAAGACAGTTCTTGTGGAATTGGCAAAGTGATATTTGGAAGCGCATAGAGGGCTATGGCTAAAAAGGAAATATCCGCAGATGAAATCTGGAAACAAGCTTTCTGAGAAACTGCTTAGTGTTCTGTTAATTCATCTCACAGAGTTACATCTGTATTTCGTGGATCTCTTTTCTAGCCTTATTTCTGTGGAATCTGAGAACATATATTTCGGATCCCTTTGAAGACTATAGGGCAAGAGGAAATATCCTCCTATAACAAAGAGAAAGAAGCTTTCTGAGAAACTTCTTTGTGTCCTATGAAATCTCCTCAGAGAGTTACAGCTTTCCCCTAAAGGAGCCTTTCGCTACGACAGTTCTTGTGGAATTGACAAAGTGATATTTGGAAGCCCATAGAGGGCTATGGTGAAAAAGGAAATATCCTCAGATGAAATCTGAAAAGAAGTTTTCTGAGAAACTGCTTAGTGTTCTGTTAATTCATCTCACAGAGTTACATCTGTATGTCATGGATCTGTTTCCTAGCCTTATTTCTGTGGTATCTGAGAACAGATACTTCGGATCCCTTGGAAAACTCTAGGGCCAAAGGAAATATCCTCCGATAACAAAGAGAAAGAAGCTTTCTGAGAAAGTTCTTTGTGTTCTGTGAAATCATCTCACAGAGTTACAGCTTTCCCCTCAAGGAGCCTTTCGCTACGACAGTTCTTGTGGATTTGGCTAAGTGATATTTGGAAGCCCGTAGAGGACTATGGTGAAAAAGGAAATATCCTCAAATGAAATCTGGAAAGAAGATTTCTGAGTAACTGCTTAGTGTTCTGTTAATTCATCTCACAGAGTTACATCTGTATTTCGTGGATCTCTTTGCTAGTCTTTTTTTTGTGGAATCTGAGAACAGATATTTCGGATCCCTTTGAAGACTATAGGGCCAAAGGAAATATCCTCCGATAACAGAGAGAAAGAAGCTTTCTGAGAAACTTCTTTGTGTTCTGTGCAATCATCTCACAGACTTAGAGCTATCTCCTTAAGGAGCCTTTCGCTAAGACAGGTCTTGTGGAATTGGCAAAGTGATATTTGGAAGCCCATAGAAGGCTATGGTGAAAAAGAAAATATCCTCAGATGAAATCTGGAAAGAAGCTTTCTGAGAAACTGCTTAGTTTTCTGTTAATTCATCTCACAGAGTTATATCTGTATTTCGTGGATCTCTTTGCTTGCCTTATTTCTGTGGAATATGAGAACAGATATTTCGAATCCCTTAAAAGATTATAGGGTCAAAGGATATATCCTCCGATAACAAAGAGAAAGAAGCTTTCTGAGAAACTTCTTTGTGTTCTGTGAAATCATCTCACAGAGTTACAGCTTTCCCATCAAGAAGCCTTTCGCTAAGACAGTTATTGTGGAATTGGCAAAGTGATATTTGGAAGCCCATAGAGGTCTACGGTGAAAAAGGAAGTATCCTCATATGAAATCTGAAAAGAAGTTTTCTGAGAAACTGCTTAGTGTTCTGTTAATTCATCTCAAAGAGTTACATCTTTATTTCGAGGATCTCTTTGCTAGTCTTTTTTTCTGTGGAATCTGAGAACAGATATTTCGGATCCCTTTGATGACTATAGGGCCAAAGGAAATATCCTCCGATAACAGAGAGAAAGAAGCTTTCTGAGAAACTTCTTTGTGTTCTGTGCAATCACCTCACAGAGTTACAGCTGTCCCCTCAAGGAGCCCTTCGCTAAGACAGTTCTTGTGGAATTGTCAAAGTGATATTTGGAAGCCCATAGAGGGCTATGCTGAAAAAGGAAATATCCTCAGATGAAATCTGGAAAGAAGATTTCTGAGAAACTGCTTAGTGTTCTGTTAATTCATCTCACAGAGTTACATCTGTGTTTCGTGAATCTCTTTGCTAGCCTTATTTCTGTGTAATCTGAGAACAGATATTTCGGATTCCTTTGAAGACTATAGTGCCAAAGGAAATATCCTCCGATAACAAAGAGAAAGAAGCTTTCCGAGAAACTTCTTTGTGTTCTGTGAAATCATCTCACAGAGTTACAGCTTTCCCCTCAAGGAGCCTTTCGCTAAGACAGTTCTTGTGGAATTGGCAAAGTGATATTTGGAAGCCCATAGGGGGTTATGGTGAAAAAGGAAATATCCTCAGATGAAATCTGGAAAGAGGCTTTCTGAGAAACTGCTTAGTGTTCTGTTAATTCATCTCACAGAGTTACATCTGTGTTTCGTGGATCTCTTTGCTAGCCTTATTTCTGTGGAATCTGAGAGCAGATATTTCGGATCCCTTTGAAGACTATAGGGCTAAAGGAAATATCCTCCGATAACAAAGAGAAAGAAGCTTTCTGAGAAACTTCTTTGTGTTCTGTGAAATCATCTCACAGAGTTACAGCTTTCCCCTCAAGAAGCCTTACGCTAAGACCGTTCTTGTGGAATTGGCAATGTGATATTTGGAAGCCCCTAGAGCGCTATGGTGAAAAAGGAAATATCCTCAAATGAAATCTGCAAAGAAGCTTTCTGAGAAACTGCTTAGTGTTCTCTTAATTCATCTCACAGAGATACATCTGTATTTCGTGTATCTTTTTGCTAGCCTTATTTCTGTGGAATCTGAGAACAGATATTTCGGATCCCTTTGAAGACTATAGGGCCAAAGGAAATATCCTCCGATAACAAAGAGAAAGAAGCTTTCTGAGAAACTTCGTTGTGTTCTGTGAAATCATCTCACAGAGTTGCAGCTTTCCCCTCACGGAGCCTTTCGCTAAGACAGTTCTTTTGGAATTGGCAAAGTGATATTTGGAAGCCCATAGAGGGCTATGGTGAAAAAGGAAATATCCTCAGAGGAAATCTGGAAAGAAGCTTTCTGAGAAACTGCTTAGTGTTCTGTTAATTCATCTCACAGAGTTACATCTGCATTTCGTGGATCTCTTTGCTAGCCTTATTTCTGTGGAATCTGAGAACAGATATTTCGGATCCCTTTGAAGACTCTGGGGCCAAAGGAAGTATCCTCCGATAACAAAGAGAAAGAACCTTTCTGAGAAACTTCGTTGTGTTCTGTGAAATCATCTCACAGAGTTACATCTTTCCCCTCACGGAGCCTTTCGCTAAGATAGTTCTTTTGGAATTGGCAAAGTGATATTTGGAAGCCCATAGAGGGCTATGGTGAAAAAGGTAATATCCTCAGAGGAAATCTGGAAAGAAGCTTTCTGAGAAACTGCTTAGTGTTCTGTTAATTCATCTCTCAGAGTTACATCTGTATTTCGTGCATCTTTTTGCTAGCCTTATTTCTGTGGAATCTGAGAACAGATATTTCGGATCCCTTTGAAGACTATAGGGCCAAAGGAAGTATCCTCCGATAACAAAGATAAAGAACCTTTCTGAGAAACTTCGTTGTGTTCGGTGAAATCATCTCACAGAGTTACAGCTTTCCCCTCAAGGAGCCTTTCGCTAAGACAGTTCATGTGGAATTGGCAAAGTGATATTTGGAAGCCCATAGAGGGCTATGGTGAAAAAGGAAATATCCTCAGATGAAATCTGGAAAGAAGCTTTCTGAGAAACTGCTTAGTGTTCTGTTAATTCATCTCACAGAGTTACATCTGTATTTCGTGGATCTCTTTGCTAGCCTTATTTCTGTGGATTCTGAGAACAGATATTTCGGAACCCTTTGAAGACTATAGGGACAAAGGAAATATCCTCCGATAACAAAGAGAAAGAAGCTTTCTGAGAAACTTCGTTGTGTTCTGTGAAATCATCTCACAGAGTTACAGCTTTCCCCTCAAGGAGCCTTTCGCTAAGACAGTTCTTGTGGAATTGGCAAAGTGATATTTGGAAGCCCATAGAGGGCTATGGTGAAAAAGGAAATATCCTCAGAGGAAATCTGGAAAGAAGCTTTCTGAGAAACTGCTTAGTGTTCTGTTAATTGATCTCACAGAGTTACATCTGTATTTCGTGGATCTCTTTGCTAGCCTTATTTCTGTGGAATCTGAGAACAGATATTTCGGATCCCTTTGAAGACACTATGGCCAAAGGAAATATCCTCCAATAACAAAGAGAAAGAAGCTTTCTGAGAAACTTCTTTGTGTTCTGTGAAATCATCTCACAGAGTTGCAGCTTTCCCCTCAAGAAGCCTTTCGCTGAGACAGTTCTTGTGGAATTGGCAAAGTGATATTTGGAAGCCCATAGAGGGCTACGGTGAAAAAGGAAATATCCTCAAATGAAATCTGGAAAGAAGCTTTCTGAGAAACTGCTTAGTGTTCTGTTAATTCATCTCAGAGAGTTACATCTGTATTTCGTGGATCTCTTTGCTAGCCTTATTTCTGTGGAATCTGAGAACAGATATTTCGGATCCCTTTGAAGACTATAGGGCCAAAGGAAATATCCTCCGATAACAAAGAGAAAGAAGCTTTCTGAGAAACTTCCTTGTGTTCTGTGAAATCATCTCACAGAGTTACAGCTTTCCCCTCACGGAGCCTTTCGCTAAGACAGTTCTTTTGGAATTGGCAAAGTGATATTTTGAAGCCCATAGAGGGCTATGGTGATAAAGGAAATATCCTCAGATGAAATCTGGAAAGAAGCTTTCTGAGAAACTGCTTAGTGTTCTTTTAATTCATCTCACAGAGTTACATCTGTATTTCGTGGATCTCTTTGCTAGCCTGTTTTCTGTGGAATCTGAGAACAGATATTTCGGATCCCTTTGAAGACTATACGGCCAAAGGAAATATCCTCCGATAACAAAGAGAAAGAAGCTTTCTGAGAAACTTCGTTGTGTTCTGTGAAATCATCTCACAGAGTTACAGCTTTCCCCTCACGGAGCCTTTCGCTAAGACAGTTCTTTTGGAATTGGCAAAGTGATATTTGGAAGCCCATAGAGGGCTATGTTGAAAAAGGAAATATCCTCAGAGGAAATCTGTAAAGAAGCTTTCTGAGAAACTGCTTAGTGTTCTGTTAATTCATCTCACAGAGTTACATCTGTATTTCGTGGATCTCTTTGCTAGCCTTATTTCTGTGGAATATGATAACAGATATTTCCGATCCCTTTGAAGACTATAGGGCCAAAGGAAATATCCTCTGAAAACAAAGAGAAAGAAGCTTTCTGAGAAACTCCTTGGTGTTCTGTGAAATCATGTCACAGAGTTACAGCTTTCCCCTCAAGGAGACTTTCGCTAAGACAGTTCTTGTGGAATTGGCAAAGTGATATTTGGAAGCCCATAGAGGGCTATGGTGAAAAAGGAAATATCATCAAAAGAAATCTGTAAAGAAGCTTTCTGAGAAACTGCTTAGTGTTCTGTTAATTCATCTCACAGAGTTACATCTGTATTTCGTCGATCTCTTTGCTAGCCTTATTTCTGTGGAATCTGAGAACAGATATTTCGGATCCCGTTGAAGACTCTGGGGCCAAAGGAAGTATCCTCCGATAACAAAGAGAAAGAACCTTTCTGAGAAACTTCGTTGTGTTCTGTGAAATCATCTCACAGAGTTACAGCTTTCCCCTCACGGAGCCTTTCGCTAAGATAGTTCTTTTGGAATTGGCAAAGTGATATTTGGAAGCCCATAGAGGGCTATGGTGAAAAAGGAAATATCCTCAGAGGAAATCTGGAAAGAAGCTTTCTGAGAAACTGCTTAGTGTTCTGTTAATTCATCTCACAGAGTTACATCTGTATTTCGTGGATCTCTTTGCTAGCCTTATTTCTGTGGAATATGAGAACAGATATTTCGGATCCCTTTGAAGACTCTGGGGCCAAAGGAAGTATCCTCCGATAACAAAGAGAAAGAACCTTTCTGAGAAACTTCGTTGTGTTCTGTGAAATCATCTCACAGAGTTACAGCTTTCCCCTCACGGAGCCTTTCGCTAAGATAGTTCTTTTGGAATTGGCAAAGTGATATTTGGAAGCCCATAGAGGGCTATGGTGAAAAAGGTAATATCCTCAGAGGAAATCTGGAAAGAAGCTTTCTGAGAAACTGCTTAGTGTTCTGTTAATTCATCTCTCAGAGTTACATCTGTATTTCGTGGATCTTTTTGCTAGCCTTATTTCTGTGGAATCTGAGAACAGATATTTCGGATCCCTTTGAAGGCTATAGGGCCAAAGGAAGTATCCTCCGATAACAAAGAGAAAGAACCTTTCTGAGAAACTTCGTTGTGTTCGGTGAAATCATCTCACAGAGTTACACCTTTCCCCTCAAGGAGCCTTTCGCTAAGACAGTTCATGTGGAATTGGCAAAGTGATATTTGGAAGCCCATAGAGGGCTATGGTGAAAAAGGAAATATCCTCAGATGAAATCTGGAAAGAAGCTTTCTGAGAAACTGCTTAGTGTTCTGTTAATTCATCTCACAGAGTTACATCTGTATTTCGTGGATCTCTTTGCTAGCCTTATTTCTGTGGATTCTGAGAACAGATATTTCGGAACCCTTTGAAGACTATAGGGACAAAGGAAATATCCTCCGATAACAAAGAGAAAGAAGCTTTCTGAGAAACTTCGTTGTGTTCTGTGAAATCATCTCACAGAGTTACAGCTTTCCCCTCAAGGAGCCTGTCGCTAAGACAGTTCTTGTGGAATTGGCAAAGTGATATTTGGAAGCCCATAGAGGGCTATGGTGAAAAAGGAAATATCCTCAGATGAAATCTGGAAAGAAGCTTTCTGAGAAACTGCTTAGTGTTCTGTTAATTCATCTCACAGAGTTACATGTGTATTTCATGTATCTCTTTGCTACCCTTATTTCTGTGGAATCTGAGAACAGATATTTCGGATCCCTTTGAAGACTATAGGGCCAAAGGAAATATCCTCCGATAACAAAGAGAAAGAAGCTTTCTGAGAAACTTCGTTGTGTTCTGTGAAATCATCTCACAGAGTTACAGCTTTCCCCACAAGGAGCCTTTCGCTAAGACAGTTCTTGTGGAATTGGCAAAGTGATATTTGGAAGCCAATAGAGGGCTATGGTGAAAAAGGAAATATCCTCAGATGAAATCTGGAAAGAAGCTTTCTGACAAACTGCTTAGTGTTCTGTTAATTCACCTCACAGAGTTACATCTGTGTTTCGTGGATCTCTTTGCTAGCCTTATTTCTGTGGAGTCTGAGAACAGATATTTCGGATCCCTTTGAAGACTATAGGGCAAAGGAATTATCCTCCGATAACAAAGAGAAAGAAGCTTTCTGAGAAACTTCTTTGTGTTCTGTGAAATCATCTCACAGAGTTACTGCTTTCCCCTCAAGAAGCCTTTCGCTAAGACAGTTCTTGTGGAATTGGCAAAGTGATATTTGGAAGCCCATAGAGGGCTATGGTGAAAAAGGAAATATCCTCAAATGAAATCTGGAAAGAAGCTTTCTGAGAAACTGCTTAGTGTTCTGTTAATTCATCTCACAGAGTTACATCTGTATTTCGTGGATCTCTTTGCTAGCCTTATTTCTGTGGAATCTGAGAACAGATATTTCGGATCCCTTTGAAGACTATAGGGCCAAAGGAAATATTCTCCGATAACAAAGAGAAAGAAGCTTTCTGAGAAACTTCGTTGAGTTCTGTGAAATCATCTCACAGAGTTACATCTTTCCCCTCAAGGAGCCTTTCGCTAAGACAGTTCTTGTGGAATTGGCAAAGTGATATTTGGAAGCCCATAGAGGGCTATGGTGAAAAAGGAAATATCCTCAGAGGAAATCTGGAAAGAAGCTTTCTGAGAAACTGCTTACTGTTCTGTTAATTCATCTCACAGAGTTACATCTGTATTTCGTGGATCTCTTTGCTAGCCTTATTTCTGTGGAATCTGAGAACAGATATTTCGGATCCCTTTGAAGACTATATGGCCAAAGGAAATATCCTCCGATAACAAAGAGAAAGAAGATTTCTGAGAAACTTCGTTGTGTTCTGTGAAATCATCTCACAGAGTTGCAGCTTTCCCCTCAAGGAACCTTTCGCTAAGACAGTTCTTGTGGAATTGGCAAAGTGATATTTGGAAGCCCATAGAGGGGTATGGTGAAAAAGGAAATATCCTCAGATGAAATCTGGAAAGAAGCTTTCTGAGAAACTGCATAGTGTTCTGTTAATTCATCTCACAGAGTTACATCTGTATTTCGTGGATGTCTTTGCTAGCCTTATTTCTGTGGAATCTGAGAACAGATATTTCGGATCCCTTTGAAGACTATAGGGCCAAAGGAAATATCCTCCGATAACAAAGAGGAAGAAGCTTTGTGAGAAACTTGGTTGTGGTCTGTGAAATCATCTCATAGAGTTGCAGCTTTCCCCTCAAGGAGCCTTTCGCTAAGACAGTTCTTGTGGAATTGGCCAAGTGATATTTGGAAGCCCATGGAGGGCTATGGTGAAAAAGGAAATATCCTCAGATGAAATCTGGAAAGAAGCTTTCTGAGAAACTGCTTAGTGTTCTGTTAATTCATCTCACAGAGTTACATCTGTATTTCGTGTGTCTCTTTGCTAGCCTTATTTCTGTAGAATCTGAGAACAGATATTTCGGATCCCTTTGAAGACTATAGGGCCAAAGGAAATATCCTCCGATAACAAAGAGAAAGAAGCTTTCTGAGAAACTTCTTTGTGTTCTGTGAAATCATGTCACAGAGTTACAGCTTTCCCCTCAAGAAGCCTTTCGCTGAGACAGTTCTTGTGGAATTGGCAAAGTGATATTTGGAATCCCATAGAGGGCTATGGTGAAAAAGGAAATATCCTCAAATGAAATCTGGAAAGAATTTTCTGAGAAACTGCTTAGTGTTCTGTTAATTCATCTCAGAGAGATACATCTGTATTTCGTGGATCTCTTTGCTAGCCTTATTTCTGTGGAATCTGAGAACAGATATTTCGGATCCCTTTGAAGACTATAGGGCCAAAGGAAATATCTTCCGATAACAAAGAGAAGGAAGCTTTCTGAGAAACTTCTTTGTGTTCTGTGAAATCATCTCTCAGAGTTGCAGCTTTCCCCTCAAGAAGCCTTTCACTGAGACAGTTCTTTTGGAATTGGCAAAGTGATATTTGGAAGCCCCTAGAGGTCTATGGTGAAAAAGGAAATATCCTCAGATGAAATCTGGAGAGAAGCTTTCTGAGAAACTGCTTAGTGTTCTGTTAATTCATCTCACAGAGTTACATCTGTTTTTCGTGGATCTCTTTGCTAGCCTTATTTCTGTGGAATCTGAGAACAGATATTTCGGATCCCTTTGAAGACTATAGGGCCAAAGGAAATATCCTCCGATAACAAAGAGAAAGAAGCTTTCTGAGAAACTTCTTTGTGTTCTGTGAAATCATCTCACAGAGTTACAGCTTTCCCCTCAAGGAGCCTTTCGCTAAGACAGTTCTTGTGGAATTGGCAAAGTGATATTTGGAAGCCCATAGAGGGCTATGGTGAAAAAGGAAATATCCTCAGAGGACATCTGGAAAGAAGCTTTCTGAGAAACTGCTTAGTGTTTTGTTAATTCATCTCACAGAGTTACATCTGTATTTCGTGGATCTCTTTGCTAGCCTTATTTCTGTGGAATCTGAGAACAGATATTTCGGATCCCTTTGAAGACTATAGGGCCAAAGGAAATATCCTCCGAAAACAAAGAGACAGAAGCTTTCTGAGAAACTTCTTTGTGTTCTGTGAAATCATCTCACAGAGTTGCAGCTTTCCCCTCAAGGAACCTTTCGCTAAGACAGTTCTTGTGGAATTGGCAAAGTGATATTTGGAAGCCCATAGAGGGCTATGGTGAAAAAGGAAATATCCTCAGATGAAATCTGGAAAGAAGCTTTCAGAGAAACTGCTTAGTGTTCTGTTAATTCATCTGACAGAGTTACATCTGTATTTCGTGGATCTCTTTGCTAGCCTTATTTCTGTGGAATCTGAGAACAGATATTTCGTATCCCTTTGAAGACTATAGGGCCAAAGGAAATATCCTCCAATAACAAAGAGAAAGAAGCTTTCTGAAAACTTGGTTGTGTTCTGTGAAATCATCTCACAGAGTTACAGCTTTTCCCTCAAGGAGCCTTTCGCTAAGACAGTTCTTGTGGGATTGGCAAAGTGATATTTGGAAGCCCATAGAGGGCTATGGTGAAAAAGGAAATATCCTCAGATGAAATCTGGAAAGAAGCTTTCTGAGAAACTGCTTAGTGTTCTTTTAATTCACCTCACAGAGTTACATCTGTATTTCGTGGATCTCTTTGCTAGCCTTATTTCTGTAGAATCTGAGAACAGATATTTCGGATCCCTTTGAAGACTATAGGGCCAAAGGAAATATCCTCTGATAACAAAGAGAAAGAAGCTTTCTGAGAAACTTCTTTGTGTTCTGTGAAATCATCTCACAGAGTTACAGCTTTCCCCTCAAGGAGCCTTTTGCTAAGACAGTTCATGTGGAAATGGCAAAGTGATATTTGGAAGCCCATAGAGGGCTATGGTGAAAAAGGAAATATCCTCAGATGAAATCTGGAGAGAAGCTTTCTGAGAAACTGCTTAGTGTTCTGTTAATTCATCTCACAGAGTTACATCTGTTTTTCGTGGATCTCTTTGCTAGCCTTATTTCTGTGGAATCTGAGAACAGATATTTCGGATCCCTTTGAAGACTATAGGGCCAAAGGAAATATCCTCCGATAACAAAGAGAAAGAAGCTTTCTGAGAAACTTCGTTGAGTTCTGTGAAATCATCTCACAGAGTTACATCTTTCCCCTCAAGGAGCCTTTCGCTAAGACAGTTCTTGTGTAATTGGCAAAGTGATATTTGGAAGCCCATAGAGGGCTATGGTGAAAAAGGAAATATCCTCAGAGGAAATCTGGAAAGAAGTTTTCTGAGAAACTGCTTAGTGTTCTGTTAATTCATCTTACAGAGTTACATCTGTATTTCGTGGATCTCTTTGCTAGCCTTATTTCTGTGGAATCTGAGAACAGATATTTCGGATCCCTTTGAAGTCTCTATGGCCAAAGGAAATATCCTCCAATAACAAAGAGAAAGAAGCTTTCTGAGAAACTTCTTTGTGTTCTGTGAAATCATCTCACAGAGTTGCAGCTTTCCCCTCAAGGAACCTTTCGCTAAGACAGTTCTTGTGGAATTGGCAAAGTGATATTTGGAAGCCCATAGAGGGCTATGGTGAAAAAGGAAATATCCTCAGATGAAATCTGGAAAGAAGCTTTCTGAGAAACTGCTTAGTGTTCTGTTAATTCATCTCACAGAGTTACATCTGTATTTCGTGGATCTCTTTGCTAGCCTTATTTCTTTGGAATCTGAGAACAGATATTTCGGATCCCTTTGAAGACTATAGGGCCAAAGGAAATATCCTCCGATAACAAAGAGGAAGAAGCTTTGTGAGAAACTTGGTTGTGTTCTGTGAAATCATCTCACAGAGTTGCAGCTTTCCCCTAAAGGAGCCTTTCGCTAAGACAGTTCTTGTGGAATTGGCAAAGTGTTATTTGGAAGCCCATGGAGGGCTATGGTGAAAAAGGAAATATCCTCAGATGAAATCTGGAAAGAAGCTTTCTGAGAAACTGCTTAGTGTTCTGTTAATTCATCTCACAGAGTTACATCTGTATTTCGTGTGTCTCTTTGCTAGCCTTATTTCTGTAGAATCTGAGAACAGATATTTCGGATCCCTTTGAAGACTATAGGGCCAAAGGAAATATCCTCCGATAACAAAGAGAAAGAAGCTTTCTGAGAAACTTCTTTGTGTTCTGTGAAATCATGTCACAGAGTTACAGCTTTCCCCTCAAGGAGCCTTTCGCTAAGACAGTTCATTTGGAATTGGCAAAGTGATATTTGGAAGCCCATAGAGGGCTATGGTGAAAAAGCAAATATCCTCAGATGAAATCTGGAAAGAAGCTTTCTGAGAAACTGCTTAGTGTTCTGTTAATTCATCTCACAGAGTTACATCTGTATTTCGTGGATCTCTTTGCTAGCCTTATTTCTGTGGAATCTGAGAACAGATATTTCGGATCCCTTTGAAGATTATAGGGCCAAAGGAAATATCCTCCGATAACAAAGAGAAAGAAGCTTTCTGAGAAACTTCGTTGTGTTCTGTGAAATAATCTCACAGAGTTACAGCTTTCCCCTCACGAAGCCTTTTGCTAAGACAGTTCTTTTGGAATCGGCAAAGTGATATTTGGAAGCCCATAGAAGGCTATGGTGAAAAGGGAAATATCCTCAGAGGCAATCTGGCAAGAAGCTTTCTGAGAGACTGCTTAGTGTTCTGTTAATTCATCTCACAGAGTTACATCTGTATTTCGTGGATCTCTTTGCTAGCCTTATTTCTGTGGAATCTGAGAACAGATATTTCGGATCCCTTTGAAGACTATAGGGCCAAAGGAAATATCCTCCGATAACAAAGAGAAAGAAGCTTTCTGAGAAACTTCCTTGTGTTCTGTGAAATCATCTCACAGAGTTACAGCTTTCCCCTCAAGGAGCCTTTCGCTAAGACAGTTCTTGTGGAATTGGCAAAGTGATATTTGGAAGCCCATAGAGGGCTATGGTGAAAAAGGAAATATCCTCAGATGAAACCTGGAAAGACGCTTTCTGAGAAACTGCGCAGTGTTCTGTTAATTCATCTCACAGAGTTACATCTGTATTTCGTGGATCTCTTCTCTAGCCTTATTTCTGTGGAATCTGAGAACAGATATTTCGGATCCCTTTGAAGACTATAGGGCCAAAGGAAATATCCTCCGATAACAAAGAGAAAGAAGCTTTCTGAGAAACTTCCTTGTGTTCTGTGAAATCATCTCACAGAGTTACAGCTTTTCCCTCAAGGAGCCTTTCCCTAAGACAGTTCTTGTGGGATTGGCAAAGTGATATTTGGAAGACCATAGAGGGCTATGGTGAAAAAGGAAATATCCTCAGATGAAATGTGGAAGGAAGCTTTCTGAGAAACTGCTTAGTGTTCTGTTAATTCACCTCACAGAGTTACATCTGTATTTCGTGGATCTCTTTGCTAGCCTTATTTCTGTAGAATCTGAGAACAGATATTTCGGATCCCTTTGAAGACTATAGGGCCAAAGGAAATATCCTCCGATAACAAAGAGAAAGAAGCTTTCTGAGAAACTTCGTTGTGTTCTGTGAAATCATCTCACAGAGTTACAGCTTTCCCCTAAGGAGCCTTTCGCTAAGACAGTTCTTGTGGGATTGGCAAAGTGATATTTGGAAGCCCATAGAGGGCTATGGTGAAAAAGGAAATATCCTCAGATGAAATCTGGAAAGAAGCTTTCTGAGAAACTGCTTAGTGTTCTGTTAATTCACCTCACAGAGTTACATCTGTATTTCGTGGATCTCTTTGCTAGCCTTATTTCTGTAGAATCTAAGAACAGATATTTCGGATGCCTTTGAAGACTATAGGGCCAAAGGAAATATCCTCCGATAACAAAGAGAAAGAAGCTTTCTGAGAAACTTCTTTGTGTTCTGTGAAATCATCTCACAGAGTTACAGCTTTCCCCTCAAGGAGCCTTTCGCTAAGACAGTTCATGTGTAAATGGCAAAGTGATATTTGGAAGCCCATAGAGGGCTATGGTGAAAAAGGAAATATCCTCAGATGAAATCTGGAGAGAAGCTTTCTGAGAAACTCCTTAGTGTTCTGTTAATTCATCTTACTGAGTTACATCTGTTTTTCGTGGATCTCTTTGCTAGCCTTACTTCTGTGGAATCTGAGAACAGATATTTCGGATCCCTTTGAAGACTATAGGGCCAAAGGAAATATCCTCCGATAACAAAGAGAAAGAAGCTTTCTGAGAAACTTCGTTGAGTTCTGTGAAATCATCTCACAGAGTTACATCTTTCCCCTCAAGGAGCCTTTCGCTAAGACAGTTCTTGTGGAATTGGCAAAGTGATATTTGGAAGCCCATAGAGGGCTATGGTGAAAAAGGAAATATCCTCAGAGGAAATCTGGAAAGAAGCTTTCTGAGAAACTGCTTAGTGTTCTGTTAATTCATCTCACAGAGTTACATCTGTATTTCGTGGATCTCTTTGCTAGCCTTATTTCTGTGGAATCTGAGAACAGATATTTCGGATCCATTTGAAGACACTATGGCCAAAGGAAATATCCTCCAATAACAAAGAGAAAGAAGCTTTCTGAGAAACTTCTTTGTGTTCTGTGAAATCATCTCACAGAGTTGCAGCTTTCCCCTCAAGAAGCCTTTCGCTAAGACAGTTCTTTTGGAATTGGCAAAGTGATATTTTGAAGCCCATAGAGGGCTATGGTGATAAAGGAAATATCCTCAGATGAAATCTGGAAAGAAGCTTTCTGAGAAACTGCTTAGTGTTCTGTTAATTCATCTCACAGATTTACATCTGTATTTCGTGGATCTCTTTGCTAGCCTGTTTTCTGTGGAATCTGAGAACAGATATTTCGGATCCCTTTGAAGACTATACGGCCAAAGGAAATATCCTCCGATAACAAAGAGAAAGAAGCTTTCTGAGAAACTTCGTTGTGTTCTGTGAAATCATTTCACAGAGTTACAGCTTTCCCCTCACGGAGCCTTTCGCTAAGACAGTTCTTTTGGAATTGGCAAAGTGATATTTGGAAGCCCATAGAGGGCTATGTTGAAAAAGGAAATATCCTCAGAGGAAATCTGTAAAGAAGCTTTCTGAGAAACTGCTTAGTGTTCTGTTAATTCATCTCACAGAGTTACATCTGTATTTCGTGGATCTCTTTGCTAGCCTTATTTCTGTGGAATATGATAACAGATATTTCCGATCCCTTTGAAGACTATAGGGCCAAAGGAAATATCCTCTGAAAACAAAGAGAAAGAAGCTTTCTGAGAAACTTCTTGGTGTTCTGTGAAATCATCTCACAGAGTTACAGCTTTCCCCTCAAGGAGACTTTCGCTAAGACAGTTCTTGTGGAATTGGCAAAGTGATATTTGGAAGCCCATAGAGGGCTATGGTGAAAAAGGAAATATCATCAAAAGAAATCTGTAAAGAAGCTTTCTGAGAAACTGCTTAGTGTTCTGTTAATTCATCTCACAGTGTTACATCTGTATTTCGTCGATCTCTTTGCTAGCCTTATTTCTGTGGAATCTAAGAACAGATATTTCGGATCCCTTTGAAGACTACAGGGCCAAAGGAAATATCCTCCGATAACAAAGGGAAAGAAGCTTTCTGAGAAACTTCGTTGTGTTCTGTGAAAACATCTCACAGAGTTACAGCTTTCCCCTCAAGGAGCCTTTCGCTAAGACAGTTCTTGTGGAATTGACAAAGTGATATTTGGAAGCCCATAGAGGGCTAGGGTGAAAAAGGAAATATCCTCAGATGAAATCTGGAAAGAAGCTTTCTGAGAAACTGCTTAGTGTTCTGTTAATTCATCTCAGAGAGTTACATCTGTATTTCATGGATGTCTTTGCTAGCCTTATTTCTGTGGAATCTGAGAACAGATATTTCGGATCCCTTTGAAGACTATAGGGCCCCAGGAAATATCCTCCGATAACAAAGAGAAAGAAGCTTTCTGAGAAACTTCGTTGTGTTCTGTGAAATCATCTCACAGAGTTACAGCGTTCCCCTCAAGGAGCCTTTCGCTATGACAGTTTTTGTGGAATTGGCAAAGTGATATTTGGAAGCTCATGGAGGGCTATGGTGAAAAAGGAAATATCCTCAGATGAAATCTGGAAAGAAGCTTTCTGAGAAACTGCTTAGTGTTCTGTTAATTCATCTCACAGAGTTACATCTGTATTTCGTGTGTCTCTTTGGTAGCCTTTTTTCTGTAGAATCTGAGAACAGATATTTCGGATCCCTTTGAAGAACATAGGGCCAAAGGAAATATCCTCCGATAAGAAAGAGAAAGAAGCTTTCTGAGAAACTTCTTTGTGTTCTGTGAAATCATGTCACAGAGTTACAGCTTTCCCCTCAAGGAGCCTTTCGTTAAGACAGTTCTTGTGGAATTGGCAAAGTGATATTTGGAAGCCCTTAGAGGGCTATGGTGAAAAAGGAAATATCCTCAGATGAAATCTGGAAAGAAACTTTCTGAGAAACTGCTTAGTGTTCTGTTAATTCATCTCACAGAGTTACATCTGTATTTCGTGGATCTCTTTGCTAGCCTTATTTCTGTGGAATCTGAGAACAGATATTTTGGATCCCTTTGAAGATTATAGGGCCAAAGGAAATATCCTCCGATAACAAAGAGAAAGAAGCTTTCTGAGAAACTTGGTTGTGTTCTGTGAAATCATCTCACAGAGTTACAGCTTTCCCCTCACGGAGGCTTTTGCTAAGACAGTTCTTTTGGAATTGGCAAAGTGATATTTGGAAGCCCATAGAAGGCTATGGTGAAAAAGGAAATATCCTCAGAGGAAATCTGGCAAGAAGCTTTCTGAGAGACTGCTTAGTGTTCTCTTAATTCATCTCACAGAGTTACATCTGTATTTCGTGGATCTCTTTGCTAGCCTTATTTCTGTGGAATCTGAGAACAGATATTTCGGATCCCTTTAAAGACTATACGGCCAAAGGAAATATCTTCCGATAACAAAGAGAAAGAAGCTTTCTGAGAAACTTCTTTGTGTTCTGTGAAATCATCTCACAGAGTTGCAGCTTTCCTCTCGAAGCCTTTCGCTGAGACAGTTCTTGTGGAATTGGCAAAGTGATATTTGGAAGCCCATAGACGGCTACGGTGAAAAAGGAAATATCCTCAAATGAAATCTGGAAAGAAGCTTTCTGAGAAACTGCTTAGTGTTCTGTTAATTCATCTCAGAGAGTTACATCTGTATTTCGTGGATCTCTTTGCTAGCCTTATTTCTGTGGAATCTGAGAACAGATATTTTGGATCCCTTTGAAAACTATAGGGCCAAAGGAAATATCCTCCGATAACAAAGAGAAAAAAGCTTTCTGAGAAACTTCCTTGTGTTCTGTGAAATCATCTCACAGAGTTACAGCTTTACCCTCACGGAGCCTTTCGCTAAGACAGTTCTTTTGGAATTGGCAAAGTGATATTTTGAAGCCCATAGAGTGCTATGGTGATAAAGGAAATATCCTCAGATGAAATCTGGAAAGAAGCTTTCTGAGAAACTGCTTAGTGTTCTGTTAATTCATCTCACAGAGTTACATCTGTATTTCGTGGATCTCTTTGCTAGCCTTATTTCTGTGGAATCTGAGAACAGATATTTCGGATCCCTTTGAAGACTATAGGGCCAAAGGAAATATCCTCCGATAACAAAGAGAAAGAAGCTTTCTGAGAAACTTCGTTGTGTTCTGTGAAATCATCTCACAGAATTACAGCTTTCCCCTCAAGAAGCCTTTCGCTAAGACAGTTCTTGTGGAATTGGCAAAGTGATATTTGGAAGCCCATAGAGGGCTATGGTGAAAAAGGAAATATCCTCAGATGAAATCTGGAAAGAAGCTTTCTGAGAAACTGCTTAGTGTTCTGTTAATTCATCTCACCGAGTTACATCTGTATTTCGTGGATCTCTTTACTCGCCTTATTTCTGTGGAATCTGAGAACAGATATTTCGGATCCCTATGAAGACTATAGGGTCAAAGGAAAGATCCTCCGATAATAAAGGGAAATAAGCTTTCTGAAAAACTTCTTTGTGTTCTGTGAAATCATCTCACAGAGTTACAGCTTTCCCCTCAAGAAGCCTTTCGCTAAGACAGTTCTTGTGGGATTGGCAAAGTGATATTTGGAAGCCCATAGAGGGCAATGGTGAAAAAGGAAATATCATCAAATGAAATCTGTAAAGAAGCTTTCTGAGAAACTGCTTAGTGTTCTGTTAATTCATCTCACAGAGTTACATCTGTATTTCGTGGATCTCTTTTCTAGCCTTATTTCTGTGGAATCTGAGAACAGATATTTCGGATCCTTTTGAAGACTATAGGGCCAAAGGAAATATCCTCCGATAACAAAGAGAAAGAAGCTTTCTGAGAAACTTCCTTGTGTTCTGTGAAATCATCTCACATGGTTACAGCTTTCCCCTCACGGAGCCTTTCGCTAAGTCAGTTCATTTGGAATTGGCAAAGTGATATTTGGAAGACCATAGAGGGCTATGGTGAAAAAGGAAATATCCTCAGAGGAAATCTGGAAAGAAGCTTTCCGAGAAACTGCTTAGTGTTCTGTTAATTCATCTCACAGAGTTACATCTGTATTTCGTGGATCTGTTTGCTAGCCTTATTTCTGTGGAATCTGAGAACAGATATTTCGGATCCCTTTGAAGACTATAGCGCCAAAGGAAATATCCTCCGATAACAAAGAGAAAGAAGCTTTCTGAGAAACTTCTTTATGTTCTGTGAATTCATCTCACAGAGTTACAGCTTTCCCCTCAAGGAGCCTTTCGCTAAGACAGTTCTTGTGGAATTGGCAAAGTGATATTTGGAAGCCCTTAGAGGGCTATGGTGAAAAAGGAAATATCATCAGATAAAATCTGCAAAGAAGCTTTCTGAGAAACTGCTTAGTGTTCTGTTAATTCATCTCACAGAGTTACATCTGTATTTCGTGGATCTCTTTGCTAGCCTTTTTTCTGTGGAATCTGACAACAGATATTTCGGATCCCTTTGAATATTATAGGGCCAAAGTAAATATCCTCGGATAACAAAGAGAAAGAAGCTTTCTGAGAAACTTCGTTGTGTTCTGTGAAATCATCTCACAGAGTTACAGCTTTCCCCTCACGGAGCCTTTCGCTAAGACAGTTCATTTGGAATTGGCAAAGTGATATTTGGAAGCCCATAGAGGGCTATGTTGAAAAAGGAAATATCCTCAGAGGAAATCTGTAAAGAAGCTTTCTGAGAAACTGCTTAGTGTTCTGTTAATTCATCTCACAGAGTTACATCTGTATTTCGTGGATCTCTTTGCTAGCCTTATTTCTGTGGAATATGATAACAGATATTTCCGATCCCTTTGAAGACTATAGGGCCAAAGGAAATATCCTCTGAAAACAAAGAGAAAGAAGCTTTCTGAGAAACTTCTTGGTGTTCTGTGAAATCATCTCACAGAGTTACAGCTTTCCCCTCAAGGAGACTTTCGCTAAGACAGTTCTTGTGGAATTGGCAAAGTGATATTTGGAAGCCCATAGAGGGCTATGGTGAAAAAGGAAATATCATCAAAAGAAATCTGTAAAGAAGCTTTCTGAGAAACTGCTTAGTGTTCTGTTAATTCATCTCACAGTGTTACATCTGTATTTCGTCGATCTCTTTGCTAGCCTTATTTCTGTGGAATCTAAGAACAGATATTTCGGATCCCTTTGAAGACTACAGGGCCAAAGGAAATATCCTCCGATAACAAAGGGAAAGAAGCTTTCTGAGAAACTTCGTTGTGTTCTGTGAAAACATCTCACAGAGTTACAGCTTTCCCCTCAAGGAGCCTTTCGCTAAGACAGTTCTTGTGGAATTGACAAAGTGATATTTGGAAGCCCATAGAGGGCTAGGGTGAAAAAGGAAATATCCTCAGATGAAATCTGGAAAGAAGCTTTCTGAGAAACTGCTTAGTGTTCTGTTAATTCATCTCAGAGAGTTACATCTGTATTTCATGGATGTCTTTGCTAGCCTTATTTCTGTGGAATCTGAGAACAGATATTTCGGATCCCTTTGAAGACTATAGGGCCCCAGGAAATATCCTCCGATAACAAAGAGAAAGAAGCTTTCTGAGAAACTTCGTTGTGTTCTGTGAAATCATCTCACAGAGTTACAGCGTTCCCCTCAAGGAGCCTTTCGCTATGACAGTTTTTGTGGAATTGGCAAAGTGATATTTGGAAGCTCATGGAGGGCTATGGTGAAAAAGGAAATATCCTCAGATGAAATCTGGAAAGAAGCTTTCTGAGAAACTGCTTAGTGTTCTGTTAATTCATCTCACAGAGTTACATCTGTATTTCGTGTGTCTCTTTGGTAGCCTTATTTCTGTAGAATCTGAGAACAGATATTTCGGATCCCTTTGAAGAACATAGGGCCAAAGGAAATATCCTCCGATAAGAAAGAGAAAGAAGCTTTCTGAGAAACTTCTTTGTGTTCTGTGAAATCATGTCACAGAGTTACAGCTTTCCCCTCAAGGAGCCTTTCGTTAAGACAGTTCTTGTGGAATTGGCAAAGTGATATTTGGAAGCCCTTAGAGGGCTATGGTGAAAAAGGAAATATCCTCAGATGAAATCTGGAAAGAAACTTTCTGAGAAACTGCTTAGTGTTCTGTTAATTCACCTCACAGAGTTACATCTGTATTTCGTGGATCTCTTTGCTAGCCTTATTTCTGTGGAATCTGAGAACAGATATTTTGGATCCCTTTGAAGATTATAGGGCCAAAGGAAATATCCTCCGATAACAAAGAGAAAGAAGCTTTCTGAGAAACTTGGTTGTGTTCTGTGAAATCATCTCACAGAGTTACAGCTTTCCCCTCACGGAGGCTTTTGCTAAGACAGTTCTTTTGGAATTGGCAAAGTGATATTTGGAAGCCCATAGAAGGCTATGGTGAAAAAGGAAATATCCTCAGAGGAAATCTGGCAAGAAGCTTTCTGAGAGACTGCTTAGTGTTCTCTTAATTCATCTCACAGAGTTACATCTGTATTTCGTGGATCTCTTTGCTAGCCTTATTTCTGTGGAATCTGAGAACAGATATTTCGGATCCCTTTAAAGACTATACGGCCAAAGGAAATATCTTCCGATAACAAAGAGAAAGAAGCTTTCTGAGAAACTTCTTTGTGTTCTGTGAAATCATCTCACAGAGTTGCAGCTTTCCTCTCGAAGCCTTTCGCTGAGACAGTTCTTGTGGAATTGGCAAAGTGATATTTGGAAGCCCATAGACGGCTACGGTGAAAAAGGAAATATCCTCAAATGAAATCTGGAAAGAAGCTTTCTGAGAAACTGCTTAGTGTTCTGTTAATTCATCTCAGGGAGTTACATCTGTATTTCGTGGATCTCTTTGCTAGCCTTATTTCTGTGGAATCTGAGAACAGATATTTTGGATCCCTTTGAAAACTATAGGGCCAAAGGAAATATCCTCCGATAACAAAGAGAAAGAAGCTTTCTGAGAAACTTCCTTGTGTTCTGTGAAATCATCTCACAGAGTTACAGCTTTACCCTCACGGAGCCTTTCGCTAAGACAGTTCTTTTGGAATTGGCAAAGTGATATTTTGAAGCCCATAGAGTGCTATGGTGATAAAGGAAATATCCTCAGATGAAATCTGGAAAGAAGCTTTCTGAGAAACTGCTTAGTGTTCTGTTAATTCATCTCACAGAGTTACATCTGTATTTCGTGGATCTCTTTGCTAGCCTTATTTCTGTGGAATCTGAGAACAGATATTTCGGATCCCTTTGAAGACTATAGGGCCAAAGGAAATATCCTCCGATAACAAAGAGAAAGAAGCTTTCTGAGAAACTTCGTTGTGTTCTGTGAAATCATCTCACAGAATTACAGCTTTCCCCTCAAGAAGCCTTTCGCTAAGACAGTTCTTGTGGAATTGGCAAAGTGATATTTGGAAGCCCATAGAGGGCTATGGTGAAAAAGGAAATATCCTCAGATGAAATCTGGAAAGAAGCTTTCTGAGAAACTGCTTAGTGTTCTGTTAATTCATCTCACCGAGTTACATCTGTATTTCGTGGATCTCTTTACTCGCCTTATTTCTGTGGAATCTGAGAACAGATATTTCGGATCCCTATGAAGACTATAGGGTCAAAGGAAAGATCCTCCGATAATAAAGGGAAATAAGCTTTCTGAAAAACTTCTTTGTGTTCTGTGAAATCATCTCACAGAGTTACAGCTTTCCCCTCAAGAAGCCTTTCGCTAAGACAGTTCTTGTGGGATTGGCAAAGTGATATTTGGAAGCCCATAGAGGGCAATGGTGAAAAAGGAAATATCATCAAATGAAATCTGTAAAGAAGCTTTCTGAGAAACTGCTTAGTGTTCTGTTAATTCATCTCACAGAGTTACATCTGTATTTCGTGGATCTCTTTTCTAGCCTTATTTCTGTGGAATCTGAGAACAGATATTTCGGATCCTTTTGAAGACTATAGGGCCAAAGGAAATATCCTCCGATAACAAAGAGAAAGAAGCTTTCTGAGAAACTTCCTTGTGTTCTGTGAAATCATCTCACATGGTTACAGCTTTCCCCTCACGGAGCCTTTCGCTAAGTCAGTTCATTTGGAATTGGCAAAGTGATATTTGGAAGCCCATAGAGGGCTATGGTGAAAAAGGAAATATCCTCAGAGGAAATCTGGAAAGAAGCTTTCCGAGAAACTGCTTAGTGTTCTGTTAATTCATCTCACAGAGTTACATCTGTATTTCGTGGATCTGTTTGCTAGCCTTATTTCTGTGGAATCTGAGAACAGATATTTCGGATCCCTTTGAAGACTATAGCGCCAAAGGAAATATCCTCCGATAACAAAGAGAAAGAAGCTTTCTGAGAAACTTCTTTATGTTCTGTGAAATCATCTCACAGAGTTACAGCTTTCCCCTCAAGGAGCCTTTCGCTAAGACAGTTCTTGTGGAATTGGCAAAGTGATATTTGGAAGCCCATAGAGGGCTATGGTGAAAAAGGAAATATCATCAGATAAAATCTGCAAAGAAGCTTTCTGAGAAACTGCTTAGTGTTCTGTTAATTCATCTCACAGAGTTACATCTGTATTTCGTGGATCTCTTTGCTAGCCTTTTTTCTGTGGAATCTGACAACAGATATTTCGGATCCCTTTGAATATTATAGGGCCAAAGTAAATATCCTCGGATAACAAAGAGAAAGAAGCTTTCTGAGAAACTTCGTTGTGTTCTGTGAAATCATCTCACAGAGTTACAGCTTTCCCCTCACGGAGCCTTTCGCTAAGACAGTTCTTTTGGAATTGGCAAAGTGATATTTGGAAGCCCATAGAAGGCTATGGTGAAAAAGGAAATATCCTCAGAGGAAATCTGGAAAGAAGCTTTCTGAGAGACTGCTTAGTGTTCTGTTAATTCATCTCACAGAGTTACATCTGTATTTCGTGGATCTCTTTGCTAGCCTTATTTCTGTGGAATCTGAGAACAGATATTTCTGATCCCTTTGAAGTCTATAGGGCCAAAGGAAATATCTTCCGATAACAAAGAGAAAGAAGCTTTCTGAGAAACTTCGTTGTGTTCTGTGAAATCATCTCACAGAGTTGCAGCTTTCCCGCAAGGAGCCTTTCGCTAGGACAGTTTTTGTGGAATTGGGAAAGTTATATTTGGAAGCCCATAAAGGGCTATGGTGAAAAAGGAAATATCCTCAGATGAAATCTGGAAAGAAGCTTTCTGAGAAACTGCTTAGTGTTCTGTTAATTCAACTCACAGAGTTACATCTGTATTTCGTGGATCTCTTTGCTAGCCTTATTTCTGTGGAATCTGAGAACAGATATTTCGGATCCCTTTGAAGACTATAGGGTCAAAGGAAATATCTTCCGATAACAAAGAGAAAGAAGCTTTCTGAGAAACTTCTTTGTGTTCTGTGAAATCATCTCACAGAGTTACAGCTTTACCCTCATAAGCCTTTCGCTAAGACAGTTCTGTGGAATTGGCAAACTGATATTTGGAAGACCATAGAGGGCTATGGTGAAAAAGGAAATATCCTCAAATGAAATCTGGAAAGAAGTTTTCTGAGAAACTGCTTAGTGTTCTGTTAATTCATCTCACAGAGTTACATCTGTATTTCGTGGATCTCTTTGCTAGCCTTATTTCTGTGGAATCTGAGAACAGATATTTCGTATCCCTTTGAAGACTATAGGGCCAAAGGAAATATCCTCCGATAACAAAGAGAAAGAAGCTTTCTGAGAAACTTCTTTGTGTTCTGTGAAATCATCTCACAGAGTTACAGCTTTCCCCTCAAGGAGCCTTTCGCTAAGACAGTTCTTGTGGAATTGGCAAAGTGATATTTGGAAGCCCATAGAGGGCTATGGTGAAAAAGGAAATATCCTCAGATGAAATCTGGAAAGAAGCTTTCTGAGAAACTGCTTAGTGTTCTGTTAATTCATCTCACTGAGTTACATCTGTATTTCGTGGATCTCATTGCTAGCCTTTTTTCTGTGGAATCTGACAACAGATATTTCGGATCCCTTTGAATATTATAGGGCCAAAGTAAATATCCTCCGATAACAAAGAGAAAGAAGCTTTCTGAGAAACTTCGTTGTGTTCTGTGAAATCATCTCACAGAGTTACAGCTTTCCCCTCACGGAGCCTTTCGCTAAGACAGTTCTTTTGGAATTGGCAAAGTGATATTTGGAAGCCCATAGAAGGCTATGGTGAAAAAGGAAATATCCTCAGAGGAAATCTGGAAAGAAGCTTTCTGAGAGACTGCTTAGTGTTCTGTTAATTCATCTCACAGTGTTACATCTGTATTTCGTGGATCTCTTTGCTAGCCTTATTTCTGTGGAATCTGAGAACAGATATTTCGGATCCCTTAGAAGACTATAGGGCCAAAGGAAATATCCTCCGATAACAAAGAGAAAGAAGCTTTCTGAGAAACTTCGGTGTGTTCTGTGAAATCATCTCACAGATTTACAGCTTTCCCCTCAGGGAGCCTTTAGCTAAGACAGTTCTTTTGGAATTGGCAAAGTGATATTTGGAAGCCCATAGAGGGCTATGGTGAAAAAGGAAATATCCTCAGAAGAAATCTGGAAAGAAGCTTTCTGAGAGACTGCTTAGTGTTCTGTTAATTCATCTCACAGGGTTACATCTGTATTTCCTGGATCTCTTTGCTAGCCTTATTTCTATGGAATCTGAGAACAGATATTTCGGATCCCTTTGAAGACTATAGGGCCAAAGGAAATATCTTCCGATAACAAAGAGAAAGAAGCTTTCTGAGAAACTTCTTTGTGTTCTGTGAAATCATCTCACAGAGTTACAGCTTTACCCTCATAAGCCTTTCGCTAAGACAGTTCTGTGGAATTGGCAAAGTGATATTTGGAAGACCATAGAGGGCTATGGTGAAAAAGGAAATATCCTCAAATGAAATCTGGAAAGAAGTTTTCTGAGAAACTGCTTAGTGTTCTGTTAATTCATCTCACAGAGTTACATCTGTATTTCGTGGATCTCTTTGCTAGCCTTATTTCTGTGGAATCTGAGAACAGATATTTCGGATCCCTTTGAAGACTATAGGGCCAAAGGAAATATCCTCCGATAACAAAGAGAAAGAAGCTTTCTGAGAAACTTCCTTGTGTTCTGTGAAATCATCTCACAGAGTTACAGCTTTCCCCTCACGGAGCCTTTCGCTAAGACAGTTCATGTGGAATTGGCAAAGTGATATTTGGAAGCCCATAGAGGGCTATGGTGATAAAGGAAATATCCTCAGATGAAATCTGGAAAGAAGCTTTCTGAGAAACTGCTTAGTGTTCTGTTAATTCATCTCACAGAGTTACATCTGTATTTCGTGGATCTCTTTGCTAGCCTTATTTCTGTGGAATCTGAGAACAGATATTTCGGATCCCTTTGAAGACTATAGGGCCAAAGGAAATATCCTCCGATAACAAAGAGAAAGAAGCTGTCTGAGAAACTTCTTTGTGTTCTGTGAAATCATCTCACAGAGTTACAGCTTTCCCCTCAAGAAGCCTTTCGCTAAGACAGTTCTTGTGGAATTGGCAAAGTGATATTTGGAAGCCCATAGAGGGCTATGGTGAAAAAGGAAATATCCTCAAATGAAATCTGGAAAGAAGCTTTCTGAGAAACTGCTTAGTGTTCTGTTAATTCATGTCAGAGAGTTACATCTGTATTTCGTGGATCTCTTTGCTAGCCTTATTTCTGTGGAATCTGAGAACAGATATTTCGGATCCCTTTGAAGACTATATGGCCAAAGGAAATATCCTCCGATAACAAAGAGAAAGAAGCTTTCTGAGACACTTCGTTGTGTTCTGTGAAATCATCTCACAGAGATACAGCTTTCCCCTCAAGGAGCCTTTCGCTAAGACAGTTCTTTTGGAATTGGCAAAGTGATATTTGGAAGCCCATAGAGGGCTATGGTGAAAAAGGAAATATCCTCAGATGAAATCTGGAAAGAAGCTTTCTGAGAAACTGCTTAGTGTTCTCTTAATTCATCTCACAGAGTTACATCTGTATTTCGTGGATCTCTTTGCTAGCCTTATTTCTGTGGAATCTGAGAACAGATATTTCGGATCCCTTTGAAGACTATAGGGCCAAAGGAAATATCCTCTGAAAACACAGAGAAAGAAGCTTTCTGAGAAACTTCTTGGTGTTCTGTGAAATCATCTCACAGAGTTACAGCTTTCCCCTCAAGGAGACTTTCGCTAAGACAGTTCTTGTGGAATTGGCAAAGTGATATTTGGAAGCCCATAGAGGGCTATGGTGAAAAAGGAAATATCCTCAGATGAAATCTGGAAAGAAGCTTTCTGAGAAACTGCTTAGTGTTCTGTTAATTCATCTCACCGAGTTACATCTGTATTTCGTGGATCTCTTTACTCGCCTTATTTCTGTGGAATCTGAGAACAGATATTTCGGATCCCTATGAAGACTATAGGGTCAAAGGAAATATCCTCCGATAACAAAGGGAAATAAGCTTTCTGAAAAACTTCTTTGTGTTCTGTGAAATCATCTCACAGAGTTACAGCTTTCCCCTCAAGAAGCCTTTCGCTAAGACAGTTCTTGTGGGATTGGCAAAGTGATATTTGGAAGCCCATACAGGGCTATGGTGAAAAAGGAAATATCATCAAATGAAATCTGTAAAGAAGCTTTCTGAGAAACTGCTTAGTGTTCTGTTAATTCATCTCACAGAGTGACATCTGTATTTCGTGGATCTCTTTGCTAGCCTTTTTTCTGTGGAATCTGACAACAGATATTTCGGATCCCTTTGAAGACTATAGGGCCAAAGGAAATATCCTCCGATAACAAAGAGAAAGAAGCTTTCTGAGAAACTTCCTTGTGTTTTGTGAAATCATCTCACAGAGTTACAGCTTTCCCCTCACGGAGCCTTTCGCTAAGACAGTTCTTGTGGAATTGGCAAAGTGATATTTGGAAGCCCATAGAGGGCTATCGTGATAAAGGAAATATCCTCAGATGAAATCTGGAAAGAAGCTTTCTGAGAAACTGCTTAGTGTTCTGTTAATTCATCTCACAGAGTTACATCTGTATTTCGTGGATCTCTTTGCTAGCCTTATTTCTGTGGAATCTGAGAACAGATATTTCGGATCCCTTTGAAGACTATAGGGCAAAAGGAAATATCCTCCGATAGCAAAGAGAAAGAAGCTGTCTGAGAAACTTCTTTGTGTTCTGTGAAATCATCTCACAGAGTTACAGCTTTCCCCTCACGGAGCCTTTCACTAAGACAGTTCTTTTGGAATTGGTAAAGTGATATTTGGAAGCCCATAGAGGGCTATGGTGAAAAAGGAAATATCCTCAGATGAAATCTGGAAAGAAGCTTTCTGAGAAACTGCTTAGTGTTCTGTTAATTCATCTCACAGAGTTACATCTGTATTTCGTGGATCTCTTTGCTAGCCTTATTTCTGTGGAATGTGAGAACAGATATTTCGGATCCCTTTGAAGACTATAGGGCCAAACGAAATATCCTCTGAAAACAAAGAGAAAGAAGCTTTCTGAGAAACTTCTTGGTGTTCTGTGAAATCATCTCCCAGAGTTACAGCTTTCCCCTCAAGGAGACTTTCGCTAAGACAGTTCTTGTGGAATTGGCAAAGTGATATTTGGAAGCCCATAGAGGGCTATGGTGAAAAAGGAAATATCCTCAGATGAAATCTGCAAAGAAGCTTTCTGAGAAACTGCTTAGTGTTCTGTTAATTCATCTCACCGAGTTACATCTGTATTTCGTGGATCTCTTTACTCGCCTTATTTCTGTGGAATCTGTGAACAGATATTTCGGATCCCTATGAAGACTATAGGGTCAAAGGAAATATCCTCCGATAACAAAGGGAAATAAGCTTTCTGAAAAACATCTTTGGTTCTGTGAAATCATCTCACAGAGTTACAGCTTTCCCCTCAAGAAGCCTTTCGCTAAGACTGTTCTTGTGGGATTGCCAAATTGATATTTGGAAGCCCATACAGGGCTATGGTGAAAAAGGAAATATCATCAAATGAAATCTGTAAAGAAGCTTTCTGAGAAACTGCTTAGTGTTCTGTTAATTCATCTCACAGATTTACATCTGTATTTCGTGGATCTCTTTGCTAGCCTTATTTCTGTGGAATCTGAGAACAGGTATTTCGGATCCCTTTGAAGACTATAGGGCCAAAGGAAATATCCTCCGATAACAGAGAGAAAGAAGCTGTCTGAGAAACTTCTTTGTGTTCTGTGAAATCATCTCACAGAGTTACAGCTTTCCCCTCAAGGAGCCTTTCGCTAAGACAGTTCTTGTGGAATTGGCAAAGTGATATTTGGAAGCCCATAGAGGGCTATGGTGAAAAAGGAAATATCCTCAGATGAAATCTGGAAAGAAGCTTTCTGAGAAACTGCTTAGTGTTCTGTTAATTCATCTCACAGAGTTACATCTGTATTTCGTGGATCTCTTTACTCGCCTTATTTCTGTGGAATCTGAGAACAGATATTTCGGATCCCTTTGAAGACTATAGGGCCAAAGGAAATATCCTCCGATAACAAAGGGAAATAAGCTTTCTGAAAAACTTCTTTGTGTTCTGTGAAATCATCTCACAGAGTTACAGCTTTCCCCTCAAGAAGCCTTTCGCTAAGACAGTTCTTGTGGGATTGGCAAAGTGATATTTGGAAGCCCATACAGGGCTACGGTGAAAAAGGAAATATCATCAAATGAAATCTGTAAAGAAGCTTTCTGAGAAACTGCTTAGTGTTCTGTTAATTCATCTCACAGAGTTACATCTGTATTTCGTGGATCTCTTTGCTAGCCTTATTTCTGTGGAATCTGAGAACAGATATTTCGGATCCCTTTGAAGACTATAGGGCCAAAGGAAATATCTTCCGATAACAAAGAGAAAGAAGCTTTCTGAGAAACTTCGTTGTGTTCTGTGAAATCATCTCAAAGAGTTGCAGATTTCCCCTCAAGGAGCCTTTCGCTAAGACAGTTTTTGTGGAATTGGGAAAGTGATATTTGGAAGCCCATAGAGGGCTATGGTGAAAAAGGGAATATCCTCAGATGAAATCTGGAAAGAAGCTTTCTGAGAAACTGCTTAGTGTTCTGTTAATTCAACTCACAGAGTTACATCTATATTTCGTGGATCTCTTTGCTAGCCTTATTTCTGTGGAATCTGAGAACAGATATTTCGGATCCCTTTGAATATTATAGGGCCAAAGTAAATATCCCCCGATAACAAAGAGAAAGAAGCTTTCTGAGAAACTTCGTTGTGTTCTGTGAAATCATCTCACAGAGTTACAGCTTTCCCCTCACGGAGCCTTTCGCTAAGACAGTTCTTTTGGAATTGGCAAAGTGATATTTGGAAGCCCATAGAAGGCTATGGTGAAAAAGGAAATATCCTCTGAGGAAATCTGGAAAGAAGCTTTCTGAGAGACTGCTTAGTGTTCTGTTAATTCATCTCACAGAGTTACATCTGTATTTCGTGGATCTGTTTGCTAGCCTTATTTCTGTGGAATCTGAGAACAGATATTTCTGATCCCTTTGAAGTCTATAGGGCCAAAGGAAATATCCTCCGATAACAAAGAGAAAGAAGCTTTCTGATAAACTTCGTTGTGTTCTGTGAAATCATCTCACAGAGTTGCAGCTTTCCCCTCAAGGAGCCTTTCGCTAAGACAGTTTTTGTGGAATTGGGAAAGTGATATTTGGAAGCCCATAGAGGGCTAAGGTGAAAAAGGAAATATCCTCAGATGAAATCTGGAAAGAAGCTTTCTGAGAAACTGCTTAGTGTTCTGTTAATTCAACTCACAGAGTTACATCTATATTTCGTGGATCTCTTTGCTAGCCTTATTTCTGTGGAATCTGAGAACAGATATTTCGGATCCCTTTGAAGACTATAGGGCCAAAGGAAATATCCTCCGATAACAAAGAGAAAGAAGCTTTCTGAGAAAGTTCTTTGTGTTCTGTCAAATCATCTCACCGAGTTACAGCTTTCCCCTCAAGAAGCCTTTCGCTAAGACAGGTCTTGTGGAATTGGCAAAGTGATATTTGGAAGCCCATAGAGGGCTATGGTGAAAAAGGAAATATCCTCAAATGAAATCTGGAAAGAAGCTTTCTAAGAAACTGCTTAGTGTTCTGTTAATTCATCTCAGAGAGTTACATCTGTATTTCGTGGATCTCTTTGCTAGCCTTATTTCTGTGGAATCTGAGAACAGATATTTCGGATCCCTTTGAAGACTATAGGGACAAAGGAAATATCCTCCGATAACAAAGAGAAAGAAGCTTTCTGAGAAACTTCGTTGTGTTCTGTGAAATCATCTCACAGAGTTACAGCTTTCCCCTCACGGAGCCTTTCGCTAAGACAGTTCTTTTGGAATTGGCAAAGTGATATTTGGAAGCCCATAGAGGGCTATGGTGAAAAAGGAAATATCCTCAGAGGAAATCCTGAAAGAAGCTTTCTGAGAAACTGCTTAGTGTTCTGTTAATTCATCTCACAGAGTTACATCTGTATTTCGTGGATCTCTTTGCTAGCCTTATTTCTGTGGAATCTGAGAACAGATATTTCAGATCCCTTTGAAGACTATAGCGCCAAAGGAAATATCCTCCGATAACAAAGAGAAAGAAGCTTTCTGAGAAACTTCTTTGTGTTCTGTGAAATCATCTCACAGAGTTGCAGCTTTCCCCTCAAGGAGCCTTTCGCTAAGACAGTTCTTGTGGAATTGGCAAAGTGATATTTGGAAGCCCATAGAGGGCTATGGTGAAAAAGGAAATATCCTCAAATGAAATCTGTAAAGAAGCTTTCTGAGAAACTGCTTAGTGTTCTGTTAATTCATCTCACAGAGTTACATCTGTATTTCGTGGATCTCTTTGCTAGCCTTATTTCTGTGGAATCTGAGAACAGATATTTCGGATACCTTAGAAGACTATAGGGCCAAAGGAAATATCCTCCGACAACAAAGAGAAAGAAGCTTTCTGAGAAACTTCGTTGTGTTCTGTGAAATCATCTCACAGATTTACAGCTTTCCCCTCAGGGAGCCTTTTGCTAAGACAGTTCTTTTGGAATTGGCAAAGTGATATTTGGAAGCCCATAGAGGGCTATGGTGAAAAAGGAAATATCCTCAGAAGAAATCTGGAAAGAAGCTTTCTGAGAGACTGCTTAGTGTTCTGTTAATTCATCTCACAGAGTTACATCTGTATTTCGTGGATCTCTTTGCTAGCCTTATTTCTATGGAATCTGAGAACAGATATTTCGGATCCCTTTGAAGACTATAGGGCCAAAGGAAATATCTTCCGATAACAAAGAGAAAGAAGCTTTCTGAAAAACTTCTTTGTGTTCTGTGAAATCATCTCAGAGAGTTACAGCTTTACCCTCATAAGCCTTTCGCTAAGACAGTTCTGTGGAATTGGCAAAGTGATATTTGGAAGACCATAGAGGGCTATGGTGAAAAAGGAAATATCCTCAAATGAAATCTGGAAAGAAGTTTTCTGAGAAACTGCTTAGTGTTCTGTTAATTCATCTCACAGAGTTACATCTGTATTTCGTGGATCTATTTGCTAGCCTTCTTTCTGTGGAATCTGAGAACAGATATTTCGTATCCCTTTGAAGACTATAGCGCCAAAGGAAATATCCTCCGATAACAAAGAGAAAGAAGCTTTCTGAGAAACTTCTTTGTGTTCTGTGAAATCATCTCACAGAGTTACAGCTTTACCCTCATAAGCCTTTCGCTAAGACAGTTCTGTGGAATTGGCAAAGTGATATTTGGAAGACCATAGAGGGCTATGGTGAAAAAGGAAATATCCTCAAATGAAATCTGGAAAGAAGTGTTCTGAGAAACTGCTTAGTGTTCTGTTAATTCATCTCATAGAGTTACATCTGTATTTCGTGGATCTCTTTGCTAGCCTTATTTCTGTGGAATCTGAGAACAGATATTTCGTATCCCTTTGAAGACTATAGGGCCAAAGGAAATATCCTCCGATAACAAAGAGAAAGAAGCTTTCTGAGAAACTTCCTTGTGTTCTGTGAAATCATCTCACAGAGTTACAGCTTTCCCCTCACGGAGCCTTTCGCTAAGACAGTTCTTGTGGGATTGGCAAAGTGATATTTGGAAGCCCATACAGGGCTATGGTGAAAAAGGAAATATCATCAAATGAAATCTGTAAAGAAGCTTTCTGAGAAACTGCTTAGTGTTCTGTTAATTCATCTCACAGAGTTACATCTGTATTTCGTGGATCTCTTTGCAAGCCTTATTTCTGTGGAATCTGAGAACAGATATTTCGGATCCTTTTGAAGACTATAGGGCCAAAGGAAATATCCTCCGATAACAAAGAGAAAGAAGCTTTCTGAGAAACTTCTTTGTGTTCTGTGAAATCATCTCACAGAGTTGCAGCTTTCCCCTCAAGGAGCCTTTCGCTAAGACAGTTCTTGTTTAATTGGCAAAGTGATATTTGGAAGCCCATAGAGGGCTATTGTGAAAAAGGAAATATCCTCAGATGAAATCTGGAAAGAAGCTTTCTGAGAAACTGCTTAGTGTTCTGTTAATTCATCCCACAGAGTTACATCTGTATTTCGTGGATCTCTTTGCTAGCCTTTTTTCTGTGGAATCTGACAACAGATATTTCGGATCCCTTAGAATATTATAGGGCCAAAGGAAATATCCTCCAATAACAAAGAGAAAGAAGCTTTCTGAGAAACTTCGTTGTGTTCTGTGAAATCATCTCACAGATTTACAGCTTTCCCCTCAGGGAGCCTTTCGCTAAGACAGTTCTTTTGGAATTGGCAAAGTGATATTTGGAAGCCCATAGAGGGCTATGGTGAAAAAGGAAATATCCTCAGAAGAAATCTGGAAAGAAGCTTTCTGAGAGACTGCTTAGTGTTCTGTTAATTCATCTCACAGAGTTACATCTGTATTTCGTGGATCTCTTTGCTAGCCTTTTTTCTGTGGAATCTGACAACAGATATTTCGGATCCCTTTGAATATTATAGGGCCAAAGGAAATATCCTCCGATAACAAAGAGAAAGAAGCTTTCTGAGAAACTTCGTTGTGTTCTGTGAAATCATCTCACAGATTTACAGCTTTCCCCTCAGGGAGCCTTTCGCTAAGACAGTTCTTTTGGAATTGGCAAAGTGATATTTGGAAGCCCATAGAGGGCTATGGTGAAAAAGGAAATATCCTCAAAAGAAATCTGGAAAGAATTCTTTCTGAGAGACTGCTTAGTGTTCTGTTAATTCATCTCACAGAGTTACATCTGTACTTCGTGGATCTCTTTGCTAGCCTTATTTCTGTGGAATCTGAGAACAGATATTTCGGATCCCTTTGAAGACTATAGGGCCAAAGGAAATATCCTCCGATAACAAAGAGAAAGAAGCTGTCTGAGAAACTTCTTTGTGTTCTGTGAAATCATCTCACAGAGTTACAGCTTTCCCCTCAAGAAGCCTTTCGCTAAGACAGTTCTTGTGGAATTGGCAAAGTGATATTTGGAAGCCCATAGAGGGCTATGGTGAAAAAGGAAATATCCTCAGATGAAATCTGGAAAGAAGCTTTCTGAGAAACTGCTTAGTGTTCTGTTAATTCATCTCACCGAGTTACATCTGTATTTCGTGGATCTCTTTACTCGCCTTATTTCTGTGGAATCTGAGAACAGATATTTCGGATCCCTATGAAGACTATAGGGTCAAAGGAAATATCCTCCGATAACAAAGGGAAATAAGCTTTCTGAAAAACTTCTTTGTGTTCTGTGAAATCATCTCACAGAGTTACAGCTTTCCCCTCAAGAAGCCTTTCGCTAAGACAGTTCTTGTGGGATTGGCAAAGTGATATTTGGAAGCCCATACAGGGCTAAGGTGAAAAAGGAAGTATCCTCAAATGAAATCTGTAAAGAAGCTTTCTGAGAAACTGCTTAGTGTTCTGTTAATTCATCTCACAGAGTTACATCTGTATTTCGTGGATCTCTTTGCTAGCCTTATTTCTGTGGAATCTGAGAACAGATATTTCGGATCCTTTTGAAGACTATAGGGCCAAAGGAAATATCCTCCGATAACAAAGAGAAAGAAGCTTTCTGAGAAACTTCGTTGTGTTCTGTGAAATCATCTCACAGAGTTACAGCTTTCCCCTCACGGAGCCTTTCGCTTAGACAGTTCTTTTGGAATTGGCAAAGTGATATTTGGAAGCCCATAGAGGGCTATGGTGAAAAAGGAAATATCCTCAGAGGAAATCCTGAAAGAAGCTTTCTGAGAAACTGCTTAGTGTTCTGTTAATTCATCTCACAGAGTTACATCTGTATTTCTTGGATCTCTTTGCTAGCCTTATTTCTGTGGAATCTGAGAACAGATATTTCGGATCCCTTTGAAGACTATAGCGCCAAAGGAAATATCCTCCGATAACAAAGAGAAAGAAGCTTTCTGAGAAACTTCTTTGTGTTCTGTGAAATCATCTCACAGAGTTGCAGCTTTCCCCTCAAGGAGCCTTTCGCTAAGACAGTTCTTGTGGAATTGGCAAAGTGATATTTTGAAGCCCATAGAGGGCTATGGTGAAAAAGGAAATATCCTCAGATGAAATCTGGAAAGAAGCTTTCTGAGAAACTGCTTAGTGTTCTGTTAATTCATCTCACAGAGTTACATCTGTATTTCCTGGATCTCTTTGCTAGCCTTTTTTCTGTGGAATCTGACAACAGATATTTCGGATCCCTTTGAATATTATAGGGCCAAAGGAAATATCCTCCGATAACAAAGAGAAAGAAGCTTTCTGAGAAACTTCGTTGTGTTCTGTGAAATCATCTCACAGATTTACAGCTTTCCCCTCAGGGAGCCTTTCGCTAAGACAGTTCTTTTGGAATTGGGAAAGTGATATTTGGAAGCCCATAGAGGGCTATGGTGAAAAAGGAAATATCCTCAGAAGAAATCTGGAAAGAAGCTTTCTGAGAGACTGCTTAGTGTTCTGTTAATTCATCTCACAGAGTTACATCTGTATTTCGTGGATCTCTTTGCTAGCCTTTTTTCTGTGGAATCTGACAACAGATATTTCGGATCCCTTTGAATATTATAGGGCCAAAGGAAATATCCTCCGATAACAAAGAGAAAGAAGCTTTCTGAGAAACTTCGTTGTGTTCTGTGAAATCATCTCACAGATTTACAGCTTTCCCCTCAGGGAGCCTTTCGCTAAGACAGTTCTTTTGGAATTGGCAAAGTGATATTTGGAAGCCCATAGAGGGCTATGGTGAAAAAGGAAATATCCTCAGAAGAAATCTGGAAAGAAGCTTTCTGAGAGACTGCTTAGTGTTCTGTTAATTCATCTCACAGAGTTACATCTGTACTTCGTGGATCTCTTTGCTAGCCTTATTTCTGTGGAATCTGAGAACAGATATTTCGGATCCCTTTGAAGACTATAGGGCCAAAGGAAATATCCTCCGATAACAAAGAGAAAGAAGCTGTCTGAGAAACTTCTTTGTGTTCTGTGAAATCATCTCACAGAGTTACAGCTTTCCCCTCAAGAAGCCTTTCGCTAAGACAGTTCTTGTGGAATTGGCAAAGTGATATTTGGAAGCCCATAGAGGGCTATGGTGAAAAAGGAAATATCCTCAGATGAAATCTGGAAAGAAGCTTTCTGAGAAACTGCTTAGTGTTCTGTTAATTCATCTCACCGAGTTACATCTGTATTTCGTGGATCTCTTTACTCGCCTTATTTCTGAGGAATCTGAGAACAGATATTTCGGATCCCTATGAAGACTATAGGGTCAAAGGAAATATCCTCCGATAACAAAGGGAAACAAGCTTTCTGAAAAACTTCTTTGTGTTCTGTGAAATCATCTCACAGAGTTACAGCTTTCCCCTCAAGAAGCCTTTCGCTAAGACAGTTCTTGTGGGATTGGCAAAGTGATATTTGGAAGCCCATACAGGGCTATGGTGAAAAAGGAAATATCCTCAAATGAAATCTGTAAAGAAGCTTTCTGAGAAACTGCTTAGTGTTCTGTTAATTCATCTCACAGAGTTACATCTGTATTTCGTGGATCTCTTTGCTAGCCTTATTTCTGTGGAATCTGAGAACAGATATTTCGGATCCTTTTGAAGACTATAGGGCCAAAGGAAATATCCTCCGATAACAAAGAGAAAGAAGCTTTCTGAGAAACTTCGTTGTGTTCTGTGAAATCACCTCACAGAGTTACAGCTTTCCCCTCACGGAGCCTTTCGCTAAGACAGTTCTTTTGGAATTGGCAAAGAGATATTTGGAAGCCCATAGAGGGCTATGGTGAAAAAGGAAATATCCTCAGAGGAAATCCTGAAAGAAGCTTTCTGAGAAACTGCTTAGTGTTCTGTTAATTCATCTCACAGAGTTACATCTGTATTTCGTGGATCTCTTTGCTAGCCTTATTTCTGTGGAATCTGAGAACAGATATTTCGGATCCCTTTGAAGACTATAGCGCCAGAGGAAATATCCTCCGATAACAAAGAGAAAGAAGCTTTCTGAGAAACTTCTTTGTGTTCTGTGAAATCATCTCACAGAGTTACAGCTTTCCCCTCAAGGAGCCTTTCGCTAAGACAGTTCTTGTGGAATTGGCAAAGTGATATTTGGAAGCCCATAGAGGGCTATTGTGAAAAAGGAAATATCCTCAGATGAAATCTGGAAAGAAGCTTTCTGAGAAACTGCTTAGTGTCCTGTTAATTCATCTAACAGAGTTACATCTGTATTTCGTGGATCTCTTTGCTAGCCTTTTTTCTGTGGAATCTGACAACAGATATTTCGGATCCCTTTGAATATTATAGGGCCAAAGGAAATATCCTCCGATAACAAAGAGAAAGAAGCTTTCTGAGAAACTTCGTTGTGTTCTGTGAAATCATCTCACAGATTTACAGCTTTCCCCTCAGGGAGCCTTTCGCTAAGACAGTTCTTTTGGAATTGGCAAAGTGATATTTGGAAGCCCATAGAGGGCTATGGTGAAAAAGGAAATATCCTCAGAAGAAATCTGGAAAGAAGCTTTCTGAGAGACTGCTTAGTGTTCTGTTAATTCATCTCACAGAGTTACATCTGTATTTCGTGGATCTCTTTGCTAGCCTTATTTCTGTGGAATCTGAGAACAGATATTTCGGATCCCTTTGAAGACTATAGGGCCAAAGGAAATATCTTCCGATAACAAAGAGAAAGAAGCTTTCTGAGAAACTTCTTTGTGTTCTGTGAAATCATCTCACAGAGTTACAACTTTACCCTCATAAGCCTTTCGCTAAGACAGTTCTGTGGAATTGGCAAAGTGATATTTGGAAGACCATAGAGGGCTATTGTGAAAAAGGAAATATCCTCAAATGAAATCTGGAAAGAAGTTTTCTGAGAAACTGCTTAGTGTTCTGTTAATTCATCTCACAGTGTTACATCTGTATTTCGTGGATCTCTTTGCTAGCCTTATTTCTGTGGAATCTGAGAACAGATATTTCGTATCCCTTTGAAGACTATAGGGCCAAAGGAAATATCCTCCGATAACAAAGAGAAAGAAGCTTTCTGAGAAACTTCCTTGTGTTCTGTGAAATCATCTCACAGAGTTACAGCTTTCCCCTCACGGAGCCTTTCGCTAAGACAGTTCTTTTGGAATTGGCAAAGTGATATTTGGAAGCCCATAGAGGGCTATGGTGATAAAGGAAATATCCTCAGATGAAATCTGGAAAGAACCTTTCTGAGAAACTGCTTAGTGTTCTGTTAATTCATCTCACAGAGTTACATCTGTATTTCGTGGATCTCTTTGCTAGCCTTTTTTCTGTGGAATCTGACAACAGATATTTCGGATCCCTTTGAATATTATAGGGCCAAAGGAAATATCCTCCGATAACAAAGAGAAAGAAGCTTTCTGAGAAACTTCGTTGTGTTCTGTGAAATCATCTCACAGATTTACAGCTTTCCCCTCAGGGAGACTTTCGCTAAGACAGTTCTTTTGGAATTGGCAAAGTGATATTTGGAAGCCCATAGAGGGCTATGGTGAAAAAGGAAATATCCTCAGAAGAAATCTGGAAAGAAGCTTTCTGAGAGACTGCTTAGTGTTCTGTTAATTCATCTCACAGAGTTACATCTGTATTTCGTGGATCTCTTTGCTAGCCTTTTTTCTGTGGAATCTGACAACAGATATTTCGGATCCCTTTGAATATTATAGGGCCAAAGGAAATATCCTCCGATAACAAAGAGAAAGAAGCTTTCTGAGAAACTTCGTTGTGTTCTGTGAAATCACCTCACAGATTTACAGCTTTCCCCTCAGGGAGCCTTTCGCTAAGAGAGTTCTTTTGGAATTGGCAAAGTGATATTTGGAAGCCAATAGAGGGCTATGGTGAAAAAGGAAATATCCTCAGAAGAAATCTGGAAAGAAGCTTTCTGAGAGACTGCTTAGTGTTCTGTTAATTCATCTCACAGAGTTACATCTGTACTTCGTGGATCTCTTTGCTAGCCTTATTTCTGTGGAATCTGAGAACAGATATTTCGGATCCCTTTGAAGACTATAGGGCCAAAGGAAATATCCTCCGATAACAAAGAGAAAGAAGCTGTCTGAGAAACTTCTTTGTGTTCTGTGAAATCATCTCACAGAGTTACAGCTTTCCCCTCAAGAAGCCTTTCGCTAAGACAGTTCTTGTGGAATTGGCAAAGTGATATTTGGAAGCCCATAGAGGGCTATGGTGAAAAAGGAAATATCCTCAGATGAAATCTGGAAAGAAGCTTTCTGAGAAACTGCTTAGTGTTCTGTTAATTCATCTCACCGAGTTACATCTGTATTTCCTGGATCTCTTTACTCGCCTTATTTCTGAGGAATCTGAGAACAGATATTTCGGATCCCTATGAAGACTATAGGGTCAAAGGAAATATCCTCCGATAACAAAGGGAAACAAGCTTTCTGAAAAACTTCTTTGTGTTCTGTGAAATCATCTCACAGAGTTACAGCTTTCCCCTCAAGGAGCCTTTCGCTAAGACAGTTCTTGTGGGATTGGCAAAGTGATATTTGGAAGCCCATACAGGGCTATGGTGAAAAAGGAAATATCCTCAAATGAAATCTGTAAAGAAGCTTTCTGAGAAACTGCTTAGTGTTCTGTTAATTCATCTCACAGAGTTACATCTGTATTTCGTGGATCTCTTTGCTAGCCTTATTTCTGTGGAATCTGAGAACAGATATTTCGGATCCTTTTGAAGACTATAGGGCCAAAGGAAATATCCTCCGATAACAAAGAGAAAGAAGCTTTCTGAGAAACTTCGTTGTGTTCTGTGAAATCACCTCACAGAGTTACAGCTTTCCCCTCACGGAGCCTTTCGCTAAGACAGTTCTTTTGGAATTGGCAAAGAGATATTTGGAAGCCCATAGAGGGCTATGGTGAAAAAGGAAATATCCTCAGAGGAAATCCTGAAAGAAGCTTTCTGAGAAACTGCTTAGTGTTCTGTTAATTCATCTCACAGAGTTACATCTGTATTTCGTGGATCTCTTTGCTAGCCTTATTTCTGTGGAATCTGAGAACAGATATTTCGGATCCCTTTGAAGACTATAGCGCCAGAGGAAATATCCTCCGATAACAAAGAGAAAGAAGCTTTCTGAGAAACTTCTTTGTGTTCTGTGAAATCATCTCACAGAGTTACAGCTTTCCCCTCAAGGAGCCTTTCGCTAAGACAGTTCTTGTGGAATTGGCAAAGTGATATTTGGAAGCCCGTAGAGGGCTATTGTGAAAAAGGAAATATCCTCAGATGAAATCTGGAAAGAAGCTTTCTGAGAAACTGCTTAGTGTCCTGTTAATTCATCTAACAGAGTTACATCTGTATTTCGTGGATCTCTTTGCTAGCCTTTTTTCTGTGGAATCTGACAACAGATATTTCGGATCCCTTTGAATATTATAGGGCCAAAGGAAATATCCTCCGATAACAAAGAGAAAGAAGCTTTCTGAGAAACTTCGTTGTGTTCTGTGAAATCATCTCACAGATTTACAGCTTTCCCCTCAGGGAGCCTTTCGCTAAGACAGTTCTTTTGGAATTGGCAAAGTGATATTTGGAAGCCCATAGAGGGCTATGGTGAAAAAGGAAATATCCTCAGAAGAAATCTGGAAAGAAGCTTTCTGAGAGACTGCTTAGTGTTCTGTTAATTCATCTCACAGAGTTACATCTGTATTTCGTGGATCTCTTTGCTAGCCTTATTTCTGTGGAATCTGAGAACAGATATTTCGGATCCCTTTGAAGACTATAGGGCCAAAGGAAATATCTTCCGATAACAAAGAGAAAGAAGCTTTCTGAGAAACTTCTTTGTGTTCTGTGAAATCATCTCACAGAGTTACAACTTTACCCTCATAAGCCTTTCGCTAAGACAGTTCTGTGGAATTGGCAAAGTGATATTTGGAAGACCGTAGAGGGCTATTGTGAAAAAGGAAATATCCTCAAATGAAATCTGGAAAGAAGTTTTCTGAGAAACTGCTTAGTGTTCTGTTAATTCATCTCACAGTGTTACATCTGTATTTCGTGGATCTCTTTGCTAGCCTTATTTCTGTGGAATCTGAGAACAGATATTTCGTATCCCTTTGAAGACTATAGGGCCAAAGGAAATATCCTCCGATAACAAAGAGAAAGAAGCTTTCTGAGAAACTTCCTTGTGTTCTGTGAAATCATCTCACAGAGTTACAGCTTTCCCCTCACGGAGCCTTTCGCTAAGACAGTTCTTTTGGAATTGGCAAAGTGATATTTGGAAGCCCATAGAGGGCTATGGTGATAAAGGAAATATCCTCAGATGAAATCTGGAAAGAAGCTTTCTGAGAAACTGCTTAGTGTTCTGTTAATTCATCTCACAGAGTTACATCTGTATTTCGTGGATCTCTTTGCTAGCCTTATTTCTGTGGAATCTGAGAACAGATATTTCGGATCCCTTTGAAGACTATATGGCCAAAGGAAATATCCTCCGATAACAAAGAGAAAGAAGCTTTCTGAGACACTTCGTTGTGTTCTGTGAAATCATCTCACAGAGATACAGCTTTCTCCTCAAGGAGCCTTTCGCTAAGACAGTTCTTGTGGAATTGGCAAAGAGATATTTGGAAGCCCATAGAGGGCTATGGTGAAAAAGGAAATATCCTCAGAGGAAATCCTGAAAGAAGCTTTCTGAGAAACTGCTTAGTGTTCTGTTAATTCATCTCACAGAGTTACATCTGTATTTCGTGGATCTCTTTGCTAGCCTTATTTCTGTGGAATCTGAGAACAGATATTTCGGATCCCTTTGAAGACTATAGCGCCAGAGGAAATATCCTCCGATAACAAAAAGAAAGAAGCTTTCTGAGAAACTTCTTTGTGTTCTGTGAAATCATCTCACAGAGTTACAGCTTTCCCCTCAAGGAGCCTTTCGCTAAGACAGTTCTTGTGGAATTGGCAAAGTGATATTTGGAAGCCCATAGAGGGCTATTGTGAAAAAGGAAATATCCTCAGATGAAATCTGGAAAGAAGCTTTCTGAGAAACTGCTTAGTGTCCTGTTAATTCATCTCACAGAGTTACATCTGTATTTCGTGGATCTCTTTGCTAGCCTTTTTTCTGTGGAATCTGACAACAGATATTTCGGATCCCTTTGAATATTATAGGGCCAAAGGAAATATCCTCCGATAACAAAGAGAAAGAAGCTTTCTGAGAAACTTCGTTGTGTTATGTGAAATCATCTCACAGATTTACAGCTTTCCCCTCAGGGAGCCTTTCGCTAAGACAGTTCTTTTGGAATTGGCAAAGTGATATTTGGAAGCCCATAGAGGGCTATGGTGAAAAAGGAAATATCCTCAGAAGAAATCTGGAAAGAAGCTTTCTGAGAGACTGCTTAGTGTTCTGTTAATTCATCTCACAGAGTTACATCTGTATTTCGTGGATCTCTTTGCTAGCCTTATTTCTGTGGAATCTGAGAACAGATATTTCGGATCCCTTTGAAGACTATAGGGCCAAAGGAAATATCTTCCGATAACAAAGAGAAAGAAGCTTTCTGAGAAACTTCTTTGTGTTCTGTGAAATCATCTCACAGAGTTACAACTTTACCCTCATAAGCCTTTCGCTAAGACAGTCTGTGGAATTTTCAAAGTGATATTTGGAAGACCATAGAGGGCTATTGTGAAAAAGGAAATATCCTCAAATGAAATCTGGAAAGAAGTTTTCTGAGAAACTGCTTAGTGTTCTGTTAATTCATCTCACAGAGTTACATCTGTATTTCGTGGATCTCTTTGCTAGCCTTATTTCTGTGGAATCTGAGAACAGATATTTCGTATCCCTTTGAAGACTATAGGGCCAAAGGAAATATCCTCCGATAACAAAGAGAAAGAAGCTTTCTGAGAAACTTCCTTGTGTTCTGTGAAATCATCTCACAGAGTTACAGCTTTCCCCTCACGGAGCCTTTCGCTAAGACAGTTCTTTTGGAATTGGCAAAGTGATATTTGGAAGCCCATAGAGGGCTATGGTGATAAAGGAAATATCCTCAGATGAAATCTGGAAAGAAGCTTTCTGAGAAACTGCTTAGTGTTCTGTTAATTCATCTCACAGAGTTACATCTGTATTTCGTGGATCTCTTTGCTAGCCTTATTTCTGTGGAATCTGAGAACAGATATTTCGGATCCCTTTGAAGACTATATGGCCAAAGGAAATATCCTCCGATAACAAAGAGAAAGAAGCTTTCTGAGAAACTTCGTTGTGTTCTGTGAAATCATCTCACAGAGTTACAGCTTTCCCATCAAGTAGCCTTTCGCTAAGACAGTTCTTGTGGAATTGTCAAAGTGATATTTGGAAGCCCATAGAGGGCTATGGTGAAAAAGGAAATATCCTCAGATGAAATCTGTAAAGAAGCTTTCTGAGAAACTGCTTAGTGTTCTGTTAATTCATCTCACAGAGTTACATCTGTATTTCGTGGATCTCTTTCCTGGCCTTATTTCTGTAAAATCTGCGAACAGATATTTCGGATCCCTTTGAAGACTATAGGGCCAAAGGAAATATCCTCCGATAACAAAGAGAAAGAAGCTTTCTGAGAAACTTCGTTGTGTTCAGTGAAATCAACTCACAGAGTTACAGCTTTCCCCTCAAGGAGCATTTCGTTAAGACAGTTCTTGTGGAATTGGCAAAATGATATTTGGAAGCCCATAAAGGGCTATGGTGAAAAAGCAAATATCCTCAGAGGAAATCTGGAAAGAAGCTTTCTGAGAAACTGCTTAGTGTTCTGTTAATTCATCTCACAGAGTTACATCTGTATTTCGTGGATCTCTTTGCTAGCCTTATTTCTGTGGAATCTGAGAACAGATATTTCGGATCCCTTTGAAGACTATAGGGCCAAAGGAAATATCCTCCGAAAACAAAGAGAAAGAAGCTTTTTGAGAAACTTCGTTGTGTTCTGTGAAATCATCTCACAGAGTTACAGCTTTCCCCTCAAGGAGCCTTTCGCTAAGACAGTTCTTGTGGAATTGGCAAAGTGATACTTGGAAGCCCATAGAGGGCTATGGTGTAAAAGGAAATATCCTCAGATGAAATGTGGAAGGAAGCTTTCTGAGAAACTGCGTAGTGTTCTGTTAATTCATCTCACAGGGTTACATCTGTATTTCGTGGATGTCTTTGCTAGCCTCATTTCTGTGGAATCTGAGAACAGATATTTCGGATCCCTTTGAAGGCTATAGGGCCAAAGGAAATATCCTCCGATAACAAAGAGAAAGAAGCTTTCTGAGAAACTTCGTTGTGTTCTGTGAAATCATCTCACAGAGTTACAGCTTTCCCCTCAAGGAGCCTTTCGCTAAGACAGTTCTTGTGGAATTGGCAAAGTGATACTTGGAAGCCCATAGAGGGCTATGGTGAAAAAGGAAATATCCTCAGATGAAATCTGGAAAGAAGCTTTCTGAGAAACTGCTTAGTGTTCTGTTAATTCATCTCAGAGAGTTATATCTGTATTTCATGGATGTCTTTGCTAGCCTTATTTCTGTGGAATCTGAGAACAGATATTTCGGATACCTTTGAAGACTATAGGGCCACAGGAAATATCCTCCGATAACAAAGAGAAAGAAGCTTTCTGAGAAATTTCGTTGTGATCTGTGAAATCATCTCACACAGTTACAGCTTCTCCCTCAAGGAGCCTTTCGCTAAGACAGTTCTTGTGGAATTGGCAAAGTGATATTTGGAAGCCCATAGAGGGCTATGGTGAAAAAGGAAATATCCTCAGATGAAATCTGGAAAGAAGCTTTCTGAGAAACTTCTTAGTGTTCTGTTAATTCATCTCAGAGAGTTATATCTGTATTTCATGGATGTCTTTGCTAGCCTTATTTCTGTGGAATCTTTGAACAGATATTTCGGATCCCTTTGAAGACTATAGGGCCACAGGAAATATCCTCCGATAACAAAGAGAGAGAAGCTTTCTGAGAAACTTCGTTGTGATCTGTGAAATCATCTCACAGAGTTACAGCTTCCCCCTCAAGGAGCCTTTCGCTAAGACAGTTCTTGTGGAATTGGCAAAGTGATATTTGGAAGCCCTTAGAGGGCTATGGCGAAAAAGGAAATATCCTCAGATGAAATCTGGAAAGAAGCTTTCTGAGAAACTGCTTAGTGTTCTGTTAATTCATCTCACAGAGTTACATCTGTATTTCGTGGACCTCTTTGCTAGCCTTATTTCTGTGGAATCTGAGAACAGATATTTCGGATCCCTTTGAAGACTATAAGGCCAAAGGAAATATCCTCTGATAAAAAAGAGAAAGAAGCTTTGTGAGAAACTTCGTTGTGTTCTGTGAAATCATCTCACAGAGTTACAGCTTTCCCCTCAAGGAGCCTTTCGCTAAGACAGTTCTTCTGGAATTGGAAAAGTGATATTTGGAAGCCCATAGAGGGCAATGGTGAAAATGGAAATATCCTCAGATGAAATCTGGAAAGAAGCTTTCTGAGAAACTGCTTAGTGTTCTGTTAATTCACCTCACAGAGTTACATCTCTTTTTGGTGGATCTCTTTGCTAGCCTTATTTCTGTGGAATCTGAGAACAGATATTTCGGATCCCTTTAAAGACTATAGGGCCAAAGGAAATATCTTCCGATAACAAAGAGAAAGAAGCTTTCTCAGAAACTTCTTTGTGTTCTGTGAAATCATCTCACAGAGTTGCAGCTTTCCCCTCATGGAGCCTTTCGCTAAGACAGTTCTTGTGGAATTGGCAAAGTGATATTTGGAAGCCCATAGAGGGCTATGGTGAAAAAGGAAATATCCTCAGATGAAATTTGCAAAGAAGATTTCTGAGAAACTGCTTAGTGTTCTGTTAATTCATCTAACAGAGTTACATCTGTATTTCATGGATGTCTTTGCTAGCTTATTTTTGTGGAAATGAGAACAGATATTTCGGGTCCCTTTGAAGACTATAGGGCCAAAGGAAATATCCTTCGATAACAAAGAGAAAGAATCTTTCTGAGAAACCTCGTTGTGTTCTGTGAAATCATCTCTCAGAGTTACAGCTTTCCCCTCACGGAGCCTTTTGATATGACAGTTCTTTTAGAATTCACAAAGTGATATTTGGAAGCCCATAGAGGGATATGGTGAAAAAGGAAATATCCTCAGAGGAAATCTGGAAAGAAGCTTTCTGAGAAACTGCTTAGTGTTCTGTTAATTCATCTCACAGAGTTACATCTGTATTTCGTGGATCTCTTTGCTAGCCTTATTTCTGTGGAATCTGAGAACAGATATTTCGGATCCCTTTGAAGACAATAGTTCCAAAGGAAATATCTTCCGATAACAAAGAGAAAGAAGCTTTCTTAGAAACTTCTTCGTGTTCTGTGAAATCATCTCACAGAGTTGCAGCTTTCCCCTCTAGGAGCCTTTCGCTAAGACAGTTCTTGTAGAATTGGCAAAGTGATATTTGGAAGCCCATAGAGGGCTATGGTGAAAAAGGAAATATCCTCAGATGAAATTTGGAAAGAAGATTTCTGAAAAACTGCTTAGTGTTCTGTTAATTCATCTAACAGAGTTACATCTGTATTTCATGGATGTCTTTGCTAGCCTTATTTTTGTGGAATCTGAGAACAGATATTTCGGGTCCCTTTGAAGGCTATAGGGCCAAAGGAAATATCCTTCGATAACAAAGAGAAAGAATCTTTCTGAGAAACCTCGTTGTGTTCTGTGAAATCATCTCTCAGAATTGCAGCTTTCCCCTCATGGAGCCTTTTGCTAAGACAGTTGTTTTGGAATTGACAAAGTGATATTTGGAAGCCCATAGAGGGCTATGGTGAAAATGGAAATATCCTCAGATGAAATCTGGAAAGAAGGTTTCTGAGAAACTGCTTAGTGTTCTGTTAATTCATCTCACAGAGTTACATCTGTATTTCGTGGATGTCTTTGCTAGCCTTATTTCTGTGGAATCTGAGAAAAGATATTTCGGATCCCTGTGAAGACTATAGGGCCAAAGGAAATATCCTCCGATAACAAAGAGAAAGAAGCTTTCTGAGAAACTTCGTTGTGTTCTGTGAAATCATCTCACAGAGTTACAGCTTTCCCATCAAGGAGCCTTTCGCTAAGACAGTTCTTGTGGAATTGGCAAAGTGATACTTGGAAGCCCATAGAGGGCTATGGTGAAAAAGGAAATATCCTCGGATGAAATCTGGAAAGAAGCTTTCTGAGAAACTGCTTAGTGTTCTGTTAATTCATCTCAGAGAGTTATATCTGTATTTCATGGGTGTCTTTGCTAGCCTTATTTCTGTGGAATCTGAGAACAGATATTTCGGATCCCTTTGAAGACTATAGGGCCACAGGAAATATCCTCCGATAACAAAGAGAAAGAAGCTTTCTGAGAAACTTCGTTGTGATCTGTGAAATCATCTCACAGAGTTACAGCTTCCCCCTCAAGCAGCCTTTCGCTAAGACAGTTCTTCTGGAATTGGCAAAGTGATATTTGGAAGCCCATAGAGGGCTATGGCGAAAAAGGAAATATCCTCAGATGAAATCTGGAAAGAAGCTTTCTGAGAAACTGCTTAGTGTTCTGTTAATTCATCTCACAGAGTTACATCTGTATTTCGTGGACCTCTTTGCTAGCCTTATTTCTGTGGAATCTGAGAACAGATATTTCGGATCCCTTTGAAGACGATAAGGCCAAAGGAAATATCCTCTGATAAAAAAGAGAAAGAAGCTTTGTGAGAAACTTCGTTGTGTTCTGTGAAATCATCTCACAGAGTTACAGCTTTCCCCTCAAGGAGCCTTTCGCTAAGACAGTTCTTCTGGAATTGGCAAAGTGATATTTGGAAGCCCATAGAGGGCAATGGTGAAAATGGAAATATCCTCAGATGAAATCTGGAAAGAAGCTTTCTGAGAAACTGCTTAGTGTTCTGTTAATTCACCTCACAGAGTTACATCTGTATTTCGTGGATCTCTTCGCTAGCCTTATTTCTGTGGAATCTGAGAACAGATATTTCGGATCCCTTTGAAGACTATAGGGCCAAAGGAAATATCCTCTGATAACAAAGAGAAAGAAGCTTTCTGAGAAACTTAGTTGTGTTCTGTGAAATCATTTCACAGAGTTACATCATTCCCCTCACGGAGCCTTTCGCTAAGACAGTTCTTTTGGAATTGGGAAAGTGATATTTGGAAGCCCATAGAGGGCTATGGTGAAAAAGGAAATATCCTCAGAGGAAATCTGGAAAGAAGCTTTCTGAGAAACTGCTTAGTGTTCTGTTAATTCATCTCACGGAGTTACATCTGTATTTCGTGGATCTCTTTGCTAGCCTTATTTCTGTAGAATCTGAGAACAGATATTTCGAATCCCTTTGAAGACTATAGGGCCAAAGGAAATATCCTCCGATAACAAAGAGAAAGAAGCTTTCTGAGAAACTTCGTTGTGTTCTGTGAAATCATCTCACAGAGTTACAGCTTTCCCCTCACGGAGCCTTTCGCTAAGACAGTTCTTGTGGAATTGGCAAAGTGATATTTGGAAGCCCATAGAGGGCTAGGGTGCAAAAGGAAATATCCTCAGATGAAATCTGGAAAGAAGCTTTCTGAGAAACTGCTTAGTGTTCTGTTAATTCATCTCACAGAGTTACATCTGTATTTCGTGGATCTCTTTGCTAGCCTTATTTCTGTGGAATCTGATAACAGATATTTCGGATCCCTTTGAAGACTCTAGGGCCAAAGGAAATATCCTCCGATAACAAAGAGAAAGAAGCTTTCTGAGAAACTTCGTTGTGTTCTGTGAAATCATCTCACAGAGTTACAGCTTTCTCCTCACGGAGCCTTTCGCTAAGACAGTTCTTTTGGAATTGGCAAAGTGATATTTGGAAGCCCATAGAGGGCAATGGTGAAAAAGGAAATATCCTCAGAGAAAATCTGGAAAGAAGCTTTCTGAGAAACTGCTTAGTGTTCTGTTAATTTATCTCACAGAGTTACATCTGTATTTCGTGGATCTCTTTGCAAGCCTTATTTCTTTGGAATCTGAGAAGAGATATTTCAGATATCTTTGAAGACTATAGGGCCAAAGGAAATATCCTCCGATAACAAAGAGAAAGAAGCTTTCTGAGAAACTTCGTTGTGTTCTGTGACATCATCTCACAGAGTTACAGCTTTCCCCTCAAGGAGCCTTTCGCTAAGACAGTTCTTGTGGAATTGGGAAAGTGATATTTGGAAGCCCGTAGAGGGCTATGGTGAAAAAGGAAATATCCTCAGAGGAAATCTGGAAAGAAGCTCTCTGAGAAACTGCTTAGTGTTCTGTTAATTCATCTCACAGAGTTACATCTGTATTTCGTGGATCTCTTTGCTAGCCTTATTTCTGTGGAATCTGAGAACAGATCTTTCGGATCCCTTTGAAGACTATAGGGCCAAAGGAAATATCCTCCGATAACAAAGAGAAAGAAGCTTTCTGAGAGACTTCTTTGTGTTCTGTGAAATCACCTCACAGAGTTACAGCTTTCCCCTCAAGAAGCCTTTCGCTAAGACAGTTCTTTTGGAATTGGCAAAGTGATATTTGCAAGTCCAAAGAGGGCTGTGGTGCAAAAGGAAATATCCTAAATGAAATCTGGAAAGAAGCTTTCTGAGAAACTGCTCAGTGTTCGGTTAATTCATCTCAGAGAGTTACGTCTGTATTTCGTGGATGTCTTTGCTAGCCTTATTTCTGTGGAATCTGAGAACAGATATTTCGGATCCCTTTGAAGACTATAGGGCCAAAGGAAATATCCTCCATTAACAAAGAAAAAGAAACTTTCTGAGAAACTTCGTTGTGTTCTGTGAAATCATCTCACAGAGTTACAGCTTTCCCCTCACGGAGCCTTTCGCTAAGACAGTTCTTTTGGAATTGGCAAAGTGATATTTGGAAGCCCATAGAGGGCTATGGTGAAAAAGGAAATATCCTCAGAGGAAATCTGGAAAGAAGCTTTCTGAGAAACTGCTTAGTGTTCTGTTAACTCATCTCACAGAGTTACATCTGTATTCCGTGGATCTCTTTGCTAGCCTTATTTCTGTGGAATCTGATAACAGATATTTCGGATCCCTTTGAAGACTATAGGGCCAAAGGAAATATCCTCCGATAACAAAGAGAAAGAAGCTTTCCGAGAAACTTCGTTGTGTTCCGTGAAATCATCTCACAGAGTTACAGCTTTCCCCTCAAGGAGCCTTTCGCTAAGACAGTTCTTGTGGAATTGGCAAAGTGATATTTGGAAGCCCATAGAGGGCTATGGTGAAAAAGGAAATATCCTCAGATGAAATCTGGAAAGAAGCTTTCTGAGAAACTGCTTAGTGTTCTGTTAATTCAACTCACAGAGTTACATCTGTATTTCGTGGATATCTTTGCTAGCCTTATTTCTGTGGAATCTGAGAACAGATATTTCGGATCCCTTTGAAGACTATAGGGCCAAAGGAAATATCCTCCGATAACAAAGAGAAAGAAGCTTTCTGAGGAACTTCTTTGTGTTCTGTGAAATCATCTCACAGAGTTACAGCTTTACCCTCAAGAAGCCTTTCGCTAAGACAGTTCTTGTGGAATTGGCAAAGTAATATTTGGAAGACCATAGAGGGCTATGGTGAAAAAGGAAATATCCTCAGAGGAAATCTGGAAAGAAGCTTTCTGAGAAACTGCTTAGTGTTCTGTTAATTCATCTCAGAGAGTTACATCTGTATTTCGTGGATATCTTTGCTAGCCTTATTTCTGTGGAATCTGAGAACAGATATTTCGGATCCCTTTGAAGACTATAGGGCCAAAGGAAATATCCTCCGATAACAAAGAGAAAGAAGCTTCCTGAGAACCTTCTTTGTGTTCTGTGAAATCATCTCACAGAGTTACAGCTTTCCCCTCAAGAAGCCGTTCGCTAAGACAGTTCTTTTGGAATTGGCAAAGTGATATTTGGACGCCCAGAGAGGGCTATGGTGAAAAAGGAAATATCCTCAGAGGAAATCTGGAAAGAAGCTTTCTGAGAAACTGCTTAGTGTTCTGTTAATTCATCTCACAGAGTTACATCTGTATTTCGTGGATCTCTTTGCTAGCCTTATTTCTGTGGAATCTGATAACAGATATTTCGGATCCCTTTGAAGACTATAGGGCCAAAGGAAATATCCTCCGAAAACAAAGGGAAAAAAGCTTTCTGAGAAACTTCTTGGTGTTCTGTGAAATCATCTCACAGACTTACTGCTTTCCTCTCAAGGAGTCTTTCGCTAAGATAGTTCTTGTGGAATTGGCAAATTGATATCTGGAAGCCCATAGAGGGCTATGGTGAAAAAGGAAATATCCTCAGATGAAATCTGGAAAGAAGCTTTGTGAGAAACTGCTTAGTGTTCTGTTAATTCAACTCACAGAGTTACATCTGTATTTCGTGGATCTCTTTGCTAGCCTTATTTCTGTGGAATCTGAGAACAGATATTTCGGATCCCTTTGAAGACTATAGGGCCAAAGGAAATATCCTCCGATAACAAAGAGAAAGAAGCTTTCTGAGAAACTTCGTTGTGTTCTGTGAAATCATCTCACAGAGTTACAGCTTTCCCCTCACAGAGCCTTTCGCTAAGACAGTTCATGTGGAATTGGCAAAGTGATATTTGGAAGCCCATAGAGGGCTATGGTGAAAAAGGAAATATCCTCAGAGGAAATCTGGAAGGAAGCTTTCTGAGAAACTGCTCAGTGTTCTGTTAATTCATCTCACAGAGTTACATCTGTATTTCGTGGATCTCTTTGCTAGCCTTATTTCTGTGGAATCTGATAACAGATATTTAGGATCCCTTTGAAGACTATAGGGCCAAAGCAAATATCCTCCGAAAACAAAGAGAAAGAAGCTTTCTGAGAAACTTCTTGGTTTTCTGTGACATCATCTCACAGAGTTACTGTTTTCCTCTCAAGGAGTCTTTCGCTAAGACAGTTCTTGTGTAATTGGCAAATTGACATCTGGAAGCCCATAGAGGGCTATGGTGAAAAAGGAAATATCCTCAGATGAAATCTGGAAAGAAGCTTTCTGAGAAACTGCTTAGTGTTCTGTTAATTCATCTCACAGAGTAACATCTGTATTTCGTGGATCTCTTTGCTAGCCTTATTTCTGTGGAATCTGAGAACAGATATTTCGGATCCCTTTGAAGACTATAGGTCCAAAGGAAATATCCTCTGATAACAAAGAGAAAGAAGCTTTCTGAAAAACTTCTTTGTGTTCTATGAAATCATCTCACAGAATTGCAGCTTTCTCCTCAAGGAGCCTTTCGCTAAGACAGTTCTTGTGGAATTGGCAAAGTGATATTTGGAAGCCCATAGAGGGCTATGGTGAAAAAGGAAATATACTCAGATGAAATCTGGAAAGAAGATTTCTGAGAAACTGCTTAGTGTTCTGTTAATTCATCTCACAGAGTTACATCTGTATTTCATGGATGTCTTTGCTAGCCTTATTTCTGTGGAATCTGAGAACAGATATTTCGGATCCCTTTGAAGACTATAGGGCCACAGGAAATATCCTACGATAACAAAGAGAAAGAAGCTTTCTGAGAAACTTCGTTGTGTTCTGCGAAATCATCTCACAGAGATACATCTGTATATCGCGGATCTCTTTGCTAGCCTTATTTCTGTTGAATCTGAGAACAGATATTTCGGATCCCCTTGAAGACTATAGGGCCAAAGGAAATATCCTCCGAAAACAAAGAGAAAGAAGCTTTCTGAGAAACTTCTTGGTGTTCTGTGAAATCATCTCACAGAGTTACAGCTTTCCCCTCAAGGAGTCTTTCGCTAAGACAGTTCTTGTGGAATTGGCAAATTGATATTTGGAAGCCCATAGAGGGCTATGGTGAAAAAGGAAATATCCTCAGATGAAATCTGGAAGAAGCTTTGTGAGAAACTGCTTAGTGTTCTGTTAATTCATCTCACAAGGTTACATCTGTATTTCGTGGATCTTTTTGCTAGCCTTATTTCTGTTGAATCTGAGAACAGATATTTCGGATCCCTTTGAACACTATAGGGCCAAAGGAAATATTCTCCGATAACAAAGAGAAAGAAGCTTTCTGAGAAACTTCGTTGTGTTCTGTGAAATCATCTCACAGAGTTGCAGCTTTCCCCTCAAGGATCCTTTCGCTAAGACAGTTCTTGTGGAATTGGCAAAGTGATATTTGGAAGCCCATAGAGGGCTATGGTGAAAAAGGAAATATCCTCAGATGAAATCTGGAAAGAAGCTTTCTGAGAAACTGCTTAGTGTTCCGTTAATTCATCTCACAGAGTTACATCGGTATTTCGTGGATGTCTTTGCTAGCCTTATTTCTGTAGAATCTCAGAACAGATATTTCGGATCCCTATGAAGACTATAGGGCCAAAGGAAATATCCTCCGATAACAAAGAGAAAGAAGCTTTCTGAGAAACTTCGTTGTGTTCTGTGAAATCATCTCACAGAGTTACAGCTTTCCCCTCAAGGAGCCTTTCGCTAAGACAGTTCTTTTGGAATTGGCAAAGTGATATTTGGAAGCCCATAGAGGGCTATGGTGAAAAAGGAAATATCCTCAGAGGAAATCTGGAAAGAAGCTTTCTGAGAAACTGCTTAGTGTTCTGTTAATTCATCTCACAGAGTTACATCTGTATTTCGTGGATCTCCTTGCTAGCCTTATTTCTGTGGAATCTGAGAACAGATATTTCGGATCCCTTTGAAGACTATAGGGCCAAAGGAAATATCCTCCGATAACAAAGAGAAAGAAGCTTTCTGAGAAACTTCGTTGTGTTCTGTGAAATCATCTCACAGAGTTACAGCTTTCCCCTCAAGGAGCCTTTCGCTAAGACAGTTCTTGTGGCATTGGAAAAGTGATATTTGTAAGCCCATAGTGGGCTATGGTGAAAAAGGAAATATCCTCAGATGAAATCTGGAAAGAAGCTTTCTGAGAAACTGCTTAGTGTTCTGTTAATTCATCTCACAGAGTTACATCTGTATTTCGTGGATCTCTTTGCTAGCCTTATTTCTGTGGATTCTGAGAACAGATATTTCGGATCCCTTTGAAGACTATAGGGCCAAAGGAAATATCCTCCGATAACAAAGAGAAAGAAGCTTTCTGAGAAACTTCGTTGTGTTCTGTGAAATCATCTCACAGAGTTACAGCTTTCCCCTCATGGAGCCTTTCGCTAAGATAGTTCTTTTGGAATTGGCAAAGTGATATTTGGAAGCCCATAGAGGGCTATGGTGAAAAAGGAAATATCCTCAGAGGAAATCTGGAAAGAAGCTTTCTGAGAAACTGCTTAGTGTTCTGTTAATTCATCTCACAGAGTTACATCTGTATTTCGTGGATCTCTTTGCTAGCCTTATTTCTGTGGAATCTGAGATCAGATATTTCGGATCCCTTTGAAGACTATAGGGCCAAAGGAAATATCCTCTGATAACAAAGAGAAAGAAGCTTTCTGAGAAACTTCGTTGTGTTCTGTGAAATCACCTCACAGAGTTACAGCTTTCCCCTCAAGGAGCCTTTCGCTAAGACAGTTCTTGTGGAATTGGCAAAGTGATATTTGGAAGCCCATAGAGGGCTATGGTGAAAAAGCAATTATCCTCAGATGAAATCTGGAAAGAAGCTTTCTGAGAAACTGCTTAGTGTTCTGTTAATTCATCTCACAGAGTTACATCTGTATTTCGTGGATCTCTTTGCTAGCCTTATTTCTGTGGAATCTCAGAACAGATATTTCAGATCCCTTTGAAGACTATAGGGGCAAAGGAAATATCCTCCGATAACAAAGAGAAAGAAGCTTTCTGAGAAACTTCGTTGTGTTCTGTGAAATCATCTCACAGAGTTACAGCTTTCCCCTCAAGGAGCCTTTCGCTAAGACAGTTCTTGTGGAATTGGCAAAGTGATATTTGGAAGCCCATAGAGGGCTATGGTGAAAAAGGAAATATCCTCAGATGAAATCTCGAAAGAAGCTTTCAGAGAAACTGCTTAGTGTTCTGTTAATTCATCTCACAGAGTTACATCTGTATTTCGTGGATCTCCTTGCTAGCCTTATTTCTGTGGAATCTGAGAACAGATATTTCGGATCGCTTTGAAGACTATAGGGCCAAAGGAAATATCCTCCGATAACAAAGAGAAAGAAGCTTTCTGAGAAACTTCGTTGTGTTCTGAGAAACCATCTCACAGAGTTACATCTGTATTTCGTGGATCTCCTTGCTAGCCTTATTTCTGTGGAATCTGAGAACAGATATTTCGGATCCCTTTGAAGACTATAGGGCCAAAGAAAATATCCTCCGAAAACAAAGAGAAAGAAGCTTTCTGAGAATCTTCTTGGTGTTCAGTGAAATCATCTCACAGAGTTACAGCTTTCCCCTCAAGGAGCCTTTCGCTAAGACAGTTTTTGTGGAATTGGGAAAATGATATTCGGGAGCCCATAGAGGGCTATGGTGAAAAAGGAAATATCCTCAGATGAAATCTGGAAAGAAGCTTTCTGAGAAACTGCTTAGTGTTCTGTTAATTCAACTCACAGAGTTATATCTGTATTTCGTGGATCTCTTTGCTAGCCTTATTTCTGTGGAATCTGAGAACAGATATTTCGGATCCCTTTGAAGACTATAGGGCCAAAGGAAATATCCTCCGATAACAAAGAGAAAGAAGCTTTCTGAGAAACTTCGTTGTGTTCTGTGAAATCATCTCACAGAGTTACAGCTTTCCCCTCAAGTAGCCTTTCGCTGAGACAGTTTTTGTGGAATTGGCAAAGTGATATTTGGAAGCCCATAGAGGGCTATGGTGAAAAAGGAAATATCCTCAGATGAAATCTGGAAAGAAGCTTTCTGAGAAACTGCTTAGTGTTCTGTTAATTCAACTCACAGAGTTACATCTGTATTTCGTGGATCTCTTTGCTAGCCTTATTTCTGTGGAATCTGAGAACAGATATTTCGGATCCCTTTGAATACTATAGGGCCAAAGGAAATATCCTCCGATAACAAAGAGAAAGAAGCTTTCTGAGAAACTTCTTTGTGTTCTGTGAAATCATCTCACAGAGTTACAGCTTTACCCTCAAGAAGCCTTTCGCTAAGACAGTTCTTGTGGAATTGGCAAAGTGATATTTGGAAGCCCATAGAGGGCTATGGTGAAAAAGGAAATATCCTCAAATGAAATCTGGAAAGCAGCTTTCTGAGAAACTGCTTAGTGTTCTGTTAATTCATCTCAGAGAGTTACATCTGTATTTCGTGGATCTCTTTGCTAGCCTTATTTCTGTGGAATCTGAGAACAGATATTTCGGATCCCTTTGAAGACTATAGGGCCAAAGGAAATATCCTCCGATAACAAAGAGAAAGAAGCTTTCTGAGAAACTTCGTTGTGTTCTGTGAAATCATCTCACAGAGTTACAGCTTTCCCCTCAAGGAGCCTTTCGCTAAGACAGTTCTTTTGGAATTGGCAAAGTGATATTTTGAAGCCCGTAGAAGGCTATGGTGAAAAAGGAAATATCCTCAGAGGAAATCTGGAAAGAAGCTTTCTGAGAAACTGCTTAGTGTTCTGTTAATTCATCTCACAGAGTTACATCTGTATTTCGTGGAACCCTTTGCAAGAATTATTTCTGTTGAATCTGAGAACAGATATTTCGGATCCCTTTGAAGACTGTAGGTCCAAAGGAAATATCCTCTGAAAAAAAAGAGAAAGAAGCTTTCTGAGAAACTTCTTTGTGTTCTGTGAAATCATCTCACAGAGTTACAGCTTTCCCCTCATGGAGTCTTTCGCTAAGACAGTTCTTGTGGAATTGGCAAAGTGATATTTCGAAGCCCATAGAGGGCTATGGTGAAAAAGGAAATATCCTCAGATGAAATCTGGAAAGAAGCTTTCTGAGAAACTGCTTAGGGTTCTGTTAATTCAACTCTCATAGTTACATCTGTATTTCGTGGATCTCTTTGCTAGCCTTATTTCTATGGAATCTGAGAACAGATATTTCGGATCCCTATGAAAACTATAGGGCCAAAGGAAATATCCTCCGATAACAAAGAGAAAGAAGCTTTCTGAGAAACTTCGTTGTGTTCTGTGAAATCATCTCACAGAGTTACAGCTTTCCCCTCAAGGAGCCTTTCGCTAAGACAGTTCTTGTGGAATTGGCAAAGTGATATTTGGAAGCCCATAGAGGGCTATGGTGAAAAAGGAAATATCCTCAGATGAAATCTGGAAAGAAGCTTTCTGAGAAACTGCTTAGTGTTCTGTTAATTCATCTCACAGAGTTACATCTGTATTTCGTGGATCTCTTTGCTAGCCTTATTTCTGTGGAATCTGAGAACAGATATTTCGGATCCCTTTGAAGACTATAGGGCCAAAGGAAATATCCACCGTTAACAAAGAGAAAGAAGCTTTCTGAGAAACTTCGTTGTGTTCTGTGAAATCATCTCACAGAGTTACAGCTTTCCCCTCAAGGAGCCTTTCGCTAAGACAGTGCTTGTGGAATTGGCAAATTGATATCTGGAAGCCCTTAGAGGGCTATGGTGAATAAGGAAATATCCTCAGATGAAATCTGGAAAGAAGCCTTCTGAGAAACTGCTTAGTGTTCTGTTAATTCATCTATCAGAGTTACATCTGTATTTCATGGATCTCTTTGCTAGCCTTATTTCTGTGGAATCTGAGAACAGATATTTCGGATCCCTTTGAAGACTATAGGGCCAAAGGAAATATCCTGCGATAACAAAGAGAAAGAAGCTTTCTGAGAAACTTCGTTGTGTTCTGTGAAATCATCTCACAGAGTTACATCTGTATTTCGTGGATCTCTTTGCTAGCCTTATTTCTGTTGAATCTGAGAACAGATATTTCGGATCCCTTTGAAGACTATAGGGACAAAGAAAATATCCTCCGAAAACAAAGAGAAAGAAGCTTTCTGAGAAACTTCTTGGTGTTCTGTGAAATCATCTCACAGAGTTACAGCTTTCCCCTCAAGGAGACTTTCGCTAAGACAGTTCTTGTGGAATTGGCAAATTGTTATCTGGAAGCCCATAGAGGGCTATGGTGAAAAAGGAAATATCCTCAGATGAAATCTGGAAAGAAGCTTTCTGAGAAACTGCTTTGTGTTCTGTTAATTCATCTCACAGAGTTACATCTGTATTTCGTGGATCTCTTTGCTCGTCTTATTTCTGTGGAATCTGAGAACAGATATTTCGGATCCCTTTGAAGACTATAGGGCCAAAGGAAATATCCTCCGATAACAAAGAGAAAGAAGCTTTCTGAGAAACTTCTTTGTGTTCTGTGATATCGTGCACACAGTTACAGCTTTCCCCTCAAGAAGCCTTTCGCTAAGTCAGTTCTTGTGGAATTGGAAAAGTGATAATTCGAAGCCCATAGAGGGCTACGGTGAAAAAGGAAATATCGTCAAATGAAATCTGGAAAGAAGCTTTCTGAGAAACTGCTTAGTGTTCTGTTAATTCATCTCACAGAGTTACATCTGTATTTCGTGGATCTCTTTCCTAGCCTTATTTCTGTGGAATCTGAGAACAGATATTTCGGATCCCTTTGAAGACTACAGGGCTAAAGGAAATATCCTCCGATAACAAAGAGAAAGAAGCTTTCTGAGAAACTTCGTTGTGTTCTGTGAAATCATCTCACAGAGTTACAGCTTTCCCCTCACGGAGACTTTCTCTAAGACAGTTCTTTTGGTATTGGCAAAGTGATATTTGGAAGCCCATAGAGGGCTATGGTAAAAAAGGAAATATCCTCAGAGGAAATCTGGAAAGAAGCTTTCTGAGAAACTGCTTAGTGTTCTGTTAATTCATCTCACAGAGTTACATCTGTATTTCGTGGATCTCTTTGCTAGCCTTATTTCTGTGGAATCTGAGAACAGATATTTCGGATCCCTTTGAAGACTATAGGGCCAAAGGAAATATCCACCGTTAACAAAGAGAAAGAAGCTTTCTGAGAAACTTCGTTGTGTTCTGTGAAATCATCTCACAGAGTTACAGCTTTCCCCTCAAGGAGCCTTTCGCTAAGACAGTGCTTGTGGAATTGGCAAATTGATATCTGGAAGCCCTTAGAGGGCTATGGTGAAAAAGGAAATATCCTCAGATGAAATCTGGAAAGAAGCCTTCTGAGAAACTGCTTAGTGTTCTGTTAATTCATCTATCAGAGTTACATCTGTATTTCATGGATCTCTTTGCTAGCCTTATTTCTGTGGAATCTGAGAACAGATATTTCGGATCCCTTGAAGACTATAGGGCCAAAGGAAATATCCTGCGATAACAAAGAGAAAGAAGCTTTCTGAGAAACTTCGTTGTGTTCTGTGAAATCATCTCACAGAGTTACATCTGTATTTCGTGGATCTCTTTGCTAGCCTTATTTCTGTTGAATCTGAGAACAGATATTTCGGATCCCTTTGAAGACTATAGGGACAAAGAAAATATCCTCCGAAAACAAAGAGAAAGAAGCTTTCTGAGAAACTTCTTGGTGTTCTGTGAAATCATCTCACAGAGTTACAGCTTTCCCCTCAAGGAGACTTTCGCTAAGACAGTTCTTGTGGAATTGGCAAATTGTTATCTGGAAGCCCATAGAGGGCTATGGTGAAAAAGGAAATATCCTCAGATGAAATCTGGAAAGAAGCTTTCTGAGAAACTGCTTTGTGTTCTGTTAATTCATCTCACAGAGTTACATCTGTATTTCGTGGATCTCTTTGCTCGTCTTATTTCTGTGGAATCTGAGAACAGATATTTCGGATCCCTTTGAAGACTATAGGGCCAAAGGAAATATCCTCCGATAACAAAGAGAAAGAAGCTTTCTGAGAAACTTCTTTGTGTTCTGTGATATCGTGCACACAGTTACAGCTTTCCCCTCAAGAAGCCTTTCGCTAAGTCAGTTCTTGTGGAATTGGAAAAGTGATAATTCGAAGCCCATAGAGGGCTACGGTGAAAAAGGAAATATCGTCAAATGAAATCTGGAAAGAAGCTTTCTGAGAAACTGCTTAGTGTTCTGTTAATTCATCTCACAGAGTTACATCTGTATTTCGTGGATCTCTTTCCTAGCCTTATTTCTGTGGAATCTGAGAACAGATATTTCGGATCCCTTTGAGACTACAGGGCTAAAGGAAATATCCTCCGATAACAAAGAGAAAGAAGCTTTCTGAGAAACTTCGTTGTGTTCTGTGAAATCATCTCACAGAGTTACAGCTTTCCCCTCACGGAGACTTTCTCTAAGACAGTTCTTTTGGTATTGGCAAAGTGATATTTGGAAGCCCATAGAGGGCTATGGTAAAAAAGGAAATATCCTCAGAGGAAATCTGGAAAGAAGCTTTCTGAGAAACTGCTTAGTGTTCTGTTAATTCATCTCACAGAGTTACATCTGTATTTCGTGGATCTCTTTGCTAGCCTTATTTCTGTGGAATCTGAGAACAGATATTTCGGATCCCTTTGAAGACTATAGGGACAAAGGAAATATCCTCCGATAACAAAGAGAAAGAAGCTTTCTGAGAAACTTCGTTGTGTTCTCTGAAATCATCTCACAGAGTTGCAGCTTTCCCCTCAAGGAGCCTTCCGTTAAGACAGTTCATTTGGAATTGGCAAAGAGATATCTGGAAGCCCATAGAGGGCTATGGTGAAAAAGGAAATATCCTAAAATGAAATCTGGAAAGAAGCTTTCTGAGAAACTGCTTAGTGTTCTGTTAATTCATCTCACAGAGTTACATCTGTATTTCGTGGATCTGTTTGCTAGCCTTATTTCTGTGGAATCTGAGAACAGATATTTCGGATCCCTTTGAAGACTATAGGGCCAAAGGAAATATCCTCCGATAACAAAGAGAAAGAAGCTTTCTGAGAAACTTCCTTGTGTTCTGTGAAATCATCTCACAGATTTACAGCTTTCCCCTCAAGAAGCCTTTCGCTAAGACAGTTCTTGTGGAATTGGCAAAGTGATATTTGGAAGTCCATAGAGGGCAATGGTGAAAAAGGAAATATCCTCAAATGAACTCTGGAAAGAAGCTTTCTGAGAAACTGCTTAGTGTTCTGTTAATTCATCTCACAGAGTTACATCTGTATTTCGTGGATGCCTTTGCTAGCCTTATTTCTGTGGAATCTGAGAACAGATATTTCGGATCCCTTTGAAGACTATAGGGCCAAAGGAAATATCCTCCGATAACAAAGAGAAAGAAGCTTTCTGAGAAACTTCGTTGTGTTCTGTGAAATCATCTCACAGAGTTACAGCTTTCCCCTCAAGGAGCCTTTCGCTAAGACAGTTTTTGTGGAATTGGGAAAATGATATTCGGGAGCCCATAGAGGGCTATGGTGAAAAAGGAAATATCCTCAGATGAAATCTGGAAAGAAGCTTTCTGAGAAACTGCTTAGTGTTCTGTTAATTCAACTCACAGAGTTATATCTGTATTTCGTGGATCTCTTTGCTAGCCTTATTTCTGTGGAATCTGAGAACAGATATTTCGGATCCCTTTGAAGACTATAGGGCCAAAGGAAATATCCTCCGATAACAAAGAGAAAGAAGCTTTCTGAGAAACTTCTTTGTGTTCTGTGAAATCATCTCACAGAGTTACAGCTTTCCCCTCTAGAAGCCTTTCCTTAAGACAGGTCTTTTGGAATTGGCAAAGTGATATTTGGAAGCCCATAGAGGGCTATGGTGAAAAAGGAAATATCCTCAAATGAAATCTGGAAAGAATCTTTCTGAGAAACTGCTTAGTGTACTGTTAATTCATCTCACAGAGTTACATCTGTATTTCGTGGATCTCTTTGCTAGCCTTATTTCTGTGGAATCTGAGAACAGATATTTCGGATCCCTTTGAAGACTATAGGGCCAAAGGAAATATCCTCCGATAACAAAGAGAAAAAAGCTTTCTGAGAAACTTCGTTGTGTTCTGTGAAGTCATCTTACAGAGTTACATCTGTATTTCGTGGATCTCTTTGCTAGCCTTATTTCTGTTGAATCTGAGAACAGATATTTCGGATCCCTTTGAAGACTATAGGGCCAAAGGAAATATCCTCCGAAAACAAAGAGAAAGAAGCTTTCTGAGAAACTTCTTGGTGTTCTGTGAAATCATCTCACAGAGTTACATCTTTCCCCCCAAGGAGACTTTCGCTAAGACAGTTCTTGTGGAATTGGCAAATTGATATCTGGAAGCCCATAGAGGGCTATGGTGAAAAAGGAAATATCGTCAGATGAAATCTGGAAAGAAGCTTTTTGAGATACTGCTTTGTGTTCTGTTAATTCATCTCACAGAGTTACATCTCTATTTCGTGGATCTCTTTGCTAGTCTTATTTCTGTGGAATCTGAGAACAGATATTTCGGTTCCCTTTGAAGACTATAGGGCCAAAGGAAATATCCTCCGATAACAAAGAGAAAGAAGCTTTCTGAGAAAAGTCTTTGTGTTCTGTGACATCTTGCCAGAGTTACAGCTTTCCCCTCAAGAAGCCTTTCGCTAAGTCAGTTCTTGTGGAATTGGCAAAGTGATATTTGGAAGCCCATAGAGGGCTACGGTGAAAAAGGAAATATCCTCAAATGAAATCTGGAAAGAAGATTTCTGAGAAACTGCTTAGTGTTCTGTTAATTCATCTCACAGAGTTACATCTGTATTTCGTGGATCTCTTTGCTAGCCTTATTTCTGTGGAATCTGAGAACAGATATTTCGGATCCCTTTGAAGACTATAGGGCCAAAGGAAATATCCTCCGATAACAAAAAGAAAGAAGCTTTCTGAGAAACTTCGTTGTGTTCTGTGAAATCATCTCACAGAGTTACAGCTTTACCCTCATGGAGCCTTTCGCTAAGACAGTTCTTTTGGAATTGGCAAAGTGATATTTTGAAGCCCATAGAGGGCTATGGTGAAAAAGGAAATATCCTCAGAGGAAATCTGGAAAGAAGCTTTCTGAGAAACTGCTTAGTGTTCTGTTAATTCATCTCACAGAGTTACATCTGTATTTCGTGGATCTCTTTGCTAGCCTTATTTCTGTGGAATCTGAGAACAGATATATCGGATCCCTTTGAAGACTATAATTCCAAAGGAAATATCCTCCGATAACAAAGAGAAAGAAGCTTTCTGAGAAACTTCGTTGTGTTCTGTGAAATCATCTCACAGAGTTACAGCTTTCCCCTCAAGGAGCCTTTCGCTAAGACAGTTCTTGTGGAATTGGCAAAGTGATATTTGGAAGCCCATAGAGGGCTATGGTGAAAAAGGAAATATCCTCAGATGAAATCTGGAAAGAAGCTTTCTGAGAAACTGCTTAGTGTTCTGTTAATTCATCTCACAGAGTTACATCTGCATTACATGGATGTCTTTGCTAGCCTTATTTCTGTTGAATCTGAGAACAGATATTTCGGATTCCTTTGAAGACTATAGGGCCACAGGAAATATCCACCGATAAAAAAGAGAAAGAAGCTTTCTGAGAATCTTCGTTTTGTTCTGTGAAATCATCTCACAGAGTTACAGCTTTCCCCTAAAGGAGCCTTTCGCTGAGACAGTTTTTGTGGAATTGGCAAAGTGATATTTGGAAGCCCATAGAGGGCTATGGTGAAAAAGGAAATATCCTCAGATGATATCTGGAAAGAAGCTTTCTGAGAAACTGCTTAGTGTTCTGTTAATTCAACTCACAGAGTTACATCTGTATTTCGTGGATCTCTTTGCTAGCCTTATTTCTGTGGAATCTGAGAACAGATATTTCGGATCCCTTTGAAGATTATAGGGCCAAAGGAAATATCCTCCGATAACAAAGAGAAAGAAGCTTTCTGAGAAACTTCTTTGTGTTCTGTGAAATCATCTCACAGAGTTACAGCTTTACCCTCAAGAAGCCTTTCGCTAAGACAGTTCTTGTGGAATTGGCAACGTGATATTTGGAAGCCCATAGAGGGCTATGGTGAAAAAGGAAATATCCTCAAATGAAATCTGGAAAGAAGCTTTCTGAGAAACTGCTTAGTGTTCCGTTAATTCATCTCACAGAGTTACATCTGTATTTCGTGGATCTCTTTGCTAGCCTTATTTCTGTGGAATCTGAGAACAGATATTTCGGATCCCTTTGAAGACTATAGGGCCAAAGGAAATATCCTCCGATAACAAAGAGAAAGAAGCTTTCTGAGAAACTTCGTTGTGTTCTGTGAAATCATCTCACAGAGTTACAGCTTTCCCCTCAAGGAGCCTTTCGCTAAGACAGTTCTTTTGGAATTGGCAAAGTGATATTTGGAAGCCCGTAGAAGGCTATGGTGAAAAAGGAAATATCCTCAGAGGAAATCTGGAAAGAAGCTTTCTGAGAAACTGCTTAGTGTTTTGTTAATTCATCTCACAGAGTTACATCTGTATTTCGTGGAACTCTTTGCAAGCCTTATTTCTGTTGAATCTGAGAACAGATATTTCGGATCCCTTTGAAGACTATAGGACCAAAGGAAATATCCTCTGAAAACAAAGAGAAAGAAGCTTTCTGAGAAACTTCTTTGTGTTCTGTGAAATCATCTCACAGAGTTATAGCTTTCCCCTCAAGGAGTCTTTCGCTAAGACAGTTCTTGTGGAATTGGCAAAGTGATATTTGGAAGCCCATAGAGGGCTATGGTGAAAAAGGAAATATCCTCAGATGAAATCTGGAAAGAAGCTTTCTGAGAAACTGCTTAGTGTTCTGTTAATTCATCTCACAGAGTTACATCTGTATTTCGTGGATCTCTTTGCTAGCCTTATTTCTGTGGAATCTGAGAACAGATATTTCGGATCCCTTTGAAGACTATAGGGACAAAGGAAATATCCTCCGATAACAAAGAGAAAGAAGCTTTCTGAGAAACTTCGTTGTGTTCTCTGAAATCATCTCACAGAGTTGCAGCTTTCCCCTCAAGGAGCCTTCCGTTAAGACAGTTCATTTGGAATTGGCAAAGAGATATCTGGAAGCCCATAGAGGGCTATGGTGAAAAAGGAAATATCCTAAAATGAAATCTGGAAAGAAGCTTTCTGAGAAACTGCTTAGTGTTCTGTTAATTCATCTCACAGAGTTACATCTGTATTTCGTGGATCTGTTTGCTAGCCTTATTTCTGTGGAATCTGAGAACAGATATTTCGGATCCCTTTGAAGACTATAGGGCCAAAGGAAATATCCTCCGATAACAAAGAGAAAGAAGCTTTCTGAGAAACTTCCTTGTGTTCTGTGAAATCATCTCACAGATTTACAGCTTTCCCCTCAAGAAGCCTTTCGCTAAGACAGTTCTTGTGGAATTGGCAAAGTGATATTTGGAAGTCCATAGAGGGCAATGGTGAAAAAGGAAATATCCTCAAATGAAGTCTGGAAAGAAGCTTTCTGAGAAACTGCTTAGTGTTCTGTTAATTCATCTCACAGAGTTACATCTGTATTTCGTGGATGCCTTTGCTAGCCTTATTTCTGTGGAATCTGAGAACAGATATTTCGGAACCCTTTGAAGACTATAGGGCCAAAGGAAATATCCTCCGATAACAAAGAGAAAGAAGCTTTCTGAGAAACTTCGTTGTGTTCTGTGAAATCATCTCACAGAGTTACAGCTTTCCCCTCAAGGAGCCTTTCGCTAAGACAGTTTTTGTGGAATTGGGAAAATGATATTCGGGAGCCCATAGAGGGCTATGGTGAAAAAGGAAATATCCTCAGATGAAATCTGGAAAGAAGCTTTCTGAGAAACTGCTTAGTGTTCTGTTAATTCAACTCACAGAGTTATATCTGTATTTCGTGGATCTCTTTGCTAGCCTTATTTCTGTGGAATCTGAGAACAGATATTTCGGATCCCTTTGAAGACTATAGGGCCAAAGGAAATATCCTCCGATAACAAAGAGAAAGAAGCTTTCTGAGAAACTTCTTTGTGTTCTGTGAAATCATCTCACAGAGTTACAGCTTTCCCCTCTAGAAGCCTTTCCTTAAGACAGGTCTTTTGGAATTGGCAAAGTGATATTTGGAAGCCCATAGAGGGCTATGGTGAAAAAGGAAATATCCTCAAATGAAATCTGGAAAGAATCTTTCTGAGAAACTGCTTAGTGTACTGTTAATTCATCTCACAGAGTTACATCTGTATTTCGTGGATCTCTTTGCTAGCCTTATTTCTGTGGAATCTGAGAACAGATATTTCGGATCCCTTTGAAGACTATAGGGCCAAAGGAAATATCCTCCGATAACAAAGAGAAAAAAGCTTTCTGAGAAACTTCGTTGTGTTCTGTGAAGTCATCTTACAGAGTTACATCTGTATTTCGTGGATCTCTTTGCTAGCCTTATTTCTGTTGAATCTGAGAACAGATATTTCGGATCCCTTTGAAGACTATAGGGCCAAAGGAAATATCCTCCGAAAACAAAGAGAAAGAAGCTTTCTGAGAAACTTCTTGGTGTTCTGTGAAATCATCTCACAGAGTTACATCTTTCCCCCCAAGGAGACTTTCGCTAAGACAGTTCTTGTGGAATTGGCAAATTGATATCTGGAAGCCCATAGAGGGCTATGGTGAAAAAGGAAATATCGTCAGATGAAATCTGGAAAGAAGCTTTTTGAGATACTGCTTTGTGTTCTGTTAATTCATCTCACAGAGTTACATCTCTATTTCGTGGATCTCTTTGCTAGTCTTATTTCTGTGGAATCTGAGAACAGATATTTCGGTTCCCTTTGAAGACTATAGGGCCAAAGGAAATATCCTCCGATAACAAAGAGAAAGAAGCTTTCTGAGAAAAGTCTTTGTGTTCTGTGACATCTTGCCAGAGTTACAGCTTTCCCCTCAAGAAGCCTTTCGCTAAGTCAGTTCTTGTGGAATTGGCAAAGTGATATTTGGAAGCCCATAGAGGGCTACGGTGAAAAAGGAAATATCCTCAAATGAAATCTGGAAAGAAGATTTCTGAGAAACTGCTTAGTGTTCTGTTAATTCATCTCACAGAGTTACATCTGTATTTCGTGGATCTCTTTGCTAGCCTTATTTCTGTGGAATCTGAGAACAGATATTTCGGATCCCTTTGAAGACTATAGGGCCAAAGGAAATATCCTCCGATAACAAAAAGAAAGAAGCTTTCTGAGAAACTTCGTTGTGTTCTGTGAAATCATCTCACAGAGTTACAGCTTTACCCTCATGGAGCCTTTCGCTAAGACAGTTCTTTTGGAATTGGCAAAGTGATATTTTGAAGCCCATAGAGGGCTATGGTGAAAAAGGAAATATCCTCAGAGGAAATCTGGAAAGAAGCTTTCTGAGAAACTGCTTAGTGTTCTGTTAATTCATCTCACAGAGTTACATCTGTATTTCGTGGATCTCTTTGCTAGCCTTATTTCTGTGGAATCTGAGAACAGATATATCGGATCCCTTTGAAGACTATAATTCCAAAGGAAATATCCTCCGATAACAAAGAGAAAGAAGCTTTCTGAGAAACTTCGTTGTGTTCTGTGAAATCATCTCACAGAGTTACAGCTTTCCCCTCAAGGAGCCTTTCGCTAAGACAGTTCTTGTGGAATTGGCAAAGTGATATTTGGAAGCCCATAGAGGGCTATGGTGAAAAAGGAAATATCCTCAGATGAAATCTGGAAAGAAGCTTTCTGAGAAACTGCTTAGTGTTCTGTTAATTCATCTCACAGAGTTACATCTGCATTACATGGATGTCTTTGCTAGCCTTATTTCTGTTGAATCTGAGAACAGATATTTCGGATTCCTTTGAAGACTATAGGGCCACAGGAAATATCCACCGATAAAAAAGAGAAAGAAGCTTTCTGAGAATCTTCGTTTTGTTCTGTGAAATCATCTCACAGAGTTACAGCTTTCCCCTAAAGGAGCCTTTCGCTGAGACAGTTTTTGTGGAATTGGCAAAGTGATATTTGGAAGCCCATAGAGGGCTATGGTGAAAAAGGAAATATCCTCAGATGATATCTGGAAAGAAGCTTTCTGAGAAACTGCTTAGTGTTCTGTTAATTCAACTCACAGAGTTACATCTGTATTTCGTGGATCTCTTTGCTAGCCTTATTTCTGTGGAATCTGAGAACAGATATTTCGGATCCCTTTGAAGATTATAGGGCCAAAGGAAATATCCTCCGATAACAAAGAGAAAGAAGCTTTCTGAGAAACTTCTTTGTGTTCTGTGAAATCATCTCACAGAGTTACAGCTTTACCCTCAAGAAGCCTTTCGCTAAGACAGTTCTTGTGGAATTGGCAACGTGATATTTGGAAGCCCATAGAGGGCTATGGTGAAAAAGGAAATATCCTCAAATGAAATCTGGAAAGAAGCTTTCTGAGAAACTGCTTAGTGTTCCGTTAATTCATCTCACAGAGTTACATCTGTATTTCGTGGATCTCTTTGCTAGCCTTATTTCTGTGGAATCTGAGAACAGATATTTCGGATCCCTTTGAAGACTATAGGGCCAAAGGAAATATCCTCCGATAACAAAGAGAAAGAAGCTTTCTGAGAAACTTCGTTGTGTTCTGTGAAATCATCTCACAGAGTTACAGCTTTCCCCTCAAGGAGCCTTTCGCTAAGACAGTTCTTTTGGAATTGGCAAAGTGATATTTGGAAGCCCGTAGAAGGCTATGGTGAAAAAGGAAATATCCTCAGAGGAAATCTGGAAAGAAGCTTTCTGAGAAACTGCTTAGTGTTTTGTTAATTCATCTCACAGAGTTACATCTGTATTTCGTGGAACTCTTTGCAAGCCTTATTTCTGTTGAATCTGAGAACAGATATTTCGGATCCCTTTGAAGACTACAGGGCCAAAGGAAATATCCTCTGAAAACAAAGAGAAAGAAGCTTTCTGAGAAACTTCTTTGTGTTCTGTGAAATCATCTCACAGAGTTATAGCTTTCCCCTCAAGGAGTCTTTCGCTAAGACAGTTCTTGTGGAATTGGCAAAGTGATATTTGGAAGCCCATAGAGGGCTATGGTGAAAAAGGAAATATCCTCAGATGAAATCTGGAAAGAAGCTTTCTGAGAAACTGCTTAGTGTTCTGTTAATTCATCTCACAGAGTTACATCTGTATTTCGTGGATCTCTTTGCTAGCCTTATTTCTATGGAATCTGAGAACAGATATTTCGGATCCCTTTGAAGACTATAGGGCCAAAGGAAATATCCTCCGATAACAAGGAGAAAGAATCTTTCTGAGAAACTTCGTTGTGTTCTGTGAAATCATCTCACAGAGTTACAGCTTTCCCCTCAAGGAGCCTTTCGCTAAGACAGTTCTTGTGGAATTGGCAAAATGATATTTGGAAGCCCATAGAGGGCTATGGTGAAAAAGGAAATATCCTCAGATGAAATCTGGAAAGAAGCTTTCTGAGAAACTGCTTAGTGTTCTGTTAATTCATCTCACAGAGTTACATCTGTATTTCGTGGATCTCTTTGCTAGCCTTATTTCTGTGGAATCTGAGAACAGATATTTCGGATCCCTTTGAAGACTATAGGGCCAAAGGAAATATCCACCGATAACAAAGAGAAAGAAGCTTTCTGAGAAACTTCGTTGTGTTCTGTGAAATCATCTCACAGAGTTACAACTTTCCCCTCAAGGAGCCTTTCGCTAAGACAGTTCTTGTGGAATTGGCAAATTGATATCTGGAAGCCCTTAGAGGGCTATGGTGAAAAAGGAAATATCCTCAGATGAAATCTGGAAAGAAGCTTTCTGAGAAACTGCTTAGTGTTCTGTTAATTCATCTAACAGAGTTACATCTGTATTTCCTGGATCTCTTTGCTAGCCTTATTTCTGTGGAATCTGAGAACAGATATTTCGGATCCCTTTGAAGACTATAGGGCCAAAGGAAATATCCTGCGATAACAAAGAGAAAGAAGCTTTCTGAGAAACTTCGTTGTGTTCTGTGAAATCATCTCACAGAGTTACATCTGTATTTCGTGGATCTCTTTGCTAGCCTTATTTCTGTTGAATCTGAGAACAGATATTTCGGATCCCTTTGAAGACTATAGGGACAAAGAAAATATCCTCCGAAAACAAAGAGAAAGAAGCTTTCTGAGAAACTTCTTGGTGTTCTGTGAAATCATCTCACAGAGTTACAGCTTTCCCCTCAAGGAGACTTTCGCTAAGACAATTCTTGTGGAATTGGCAAATTGATATCTGGAAGCCCATAGAGGGCTATGGTGAAAAAGGAAATGTCCTCAGATGAAATCTGGAAAGAAGCTTTCTGAGAAACTGCTTTGTGTTCTGTTAATTCATCTCACAGAGTTACATCTGTATTTCGTGGATCTCTTTGCTGGTCTTATTTCTGTGGAATCTGAGAACAGATATTTCGGATCCCTTTGAAGACTATAGGGCCAAAGGAAATATCCTCCGATAACAAAGAGAAAGAAGCTTTCTGAGAAACTTCTTTGTGTTCTGTGATATCGTGCACAGAGTTACAGCTTTCCCCTCAAGAAGCCTTTCGCTAAGTCAGTTCTTGTGGAATTGGAAAAGTGATATTTGGAAGCCCATAGAGGGCTACGGTGAAAAAGGGAATATCGTCAAATGAAATCTGGAAAGAAGCTTTCTGAGAAACTGCTTAGTGTTTTGTTAATTCATCTCACAGAGTTACATCTCTATTTCGTGGATCTCTTTACTAGCCTTATTTCTGTGGAATCTGAGAACAGATATTTCGGATCCCTTTGAAGACTACAGGGCCAAAGGAAATATCCTCCGATAACAAAGAGAAAGAAGCTTTCTGAGAAACTTCGTTGTGTTCTGTGAAATCATCTCACAGAGTTACAGCTTTCCCCTCACGGAGCCTTTCTCTAAGACAGTTCTTTTGGTATTGGCAAAGTGATATTTGGAAGCCCATAGAGGGCTATGGTAAAAAAGGAAATATCCTCAGAGGAAATCTGGAAAGAAGCTTTCTGAGAAACTGCTTAGTGTTCTGTTAATTCATCTCACAGAGTTACATCTGTATTTCGTGGATCTCTTTGCTAGTCTTATTTCTGTGGAATCTGAGAAGAGATATTTCGGATCCCTTTGAAGACTATAGGGACAAAGGAAATATCCTCCGATAACAAAGAGAAAGAAGCTTTCTGAGAAACTTCGTTGTGTTCTCTGAAATCATCTCACAGAGTTGCAGCTTTCCTCTCAAGGAGCCTTTCGTTAAGACAGTTCTTTTGGAATTGGCAAAGAGATATCTGGAAGCCCCTAGAGGGCTATGGTGAAAAAGGAAATATCCTCAGATGAAATCTGGAAAGAAGCTTTCTGAGAAACTGCTTAATGTTCCGTTAATTCATCTCACAGAGTTACATCTGTAATTCGTGAATGTCTTTGCTAGCCTTATTTCTGTGGAATGTGAGAACAGATATTTCGGATCCCTATGAAGACTTTAGGGCCAAAGGAAATATCCTCCGATAAAAAGAGAAAGAAGCTTTCTGAGAAACTTCTTTGTGTTCTGTGAAATCATCTCACAGAGTTACAGCTTTCCCCTCAAGGAGTCTTTCGCTAAGACAGTTCTTGTGGAATTGGCAAAGTGATATTTGGAAGCCCATAGAGGGCTATGGTGAAAAAGGAAATATCCTCAGATGAAATCTGGAAAGAAGCTTTCTGAGAAACTGCTTAGTGTTCTGTTAATTCATCTCAAAGAGTTACATCTGTATTTCGTGGATCTCTTTTCTAGCCTTATTTCTGTGGAATCTGAGAACAGATATTTCGGATCCCTTTGAAGACTATAGGGCCAAAGGAAATATCCTCCGATAACAAAGAGAAAGAAGCTTTCCGAGAAACTTCGTTGTGTACTGTGATATCATCTCGCAGAGTTACAGCTTTCCCCTCAAGGAGCCTTTCGCTAAGACAGTTCTTGTGGAATTGGAAAAGTGATATTTGGAAGCCCATAGAGGGCTACGGTGAAAAAGGAAATATCCTCAGATGAAATCTGGAAAGAAGCTTTCTGAGAAACTGCTTAGTGTTCTGTTAATTCATCTCACAGAGATACATCTGTATTTCGTGGATGTCTTTGCTAGCCTTATTTCTGTGGAATCTGAGAACAGATATTTCGAATCCCTTTGAAGACTATAGGGCCAAAGAAAATATCCACCGATAACAAAGAGAAAGAAGCTTTCTGAGAAACTTCGTTGTGTTCTGTGAAATCATCTCACAGAGTTACAGCTTTCCCCTCAAGGAGCCTTTCGCTAAAACAGTGCTTGTGGAATTGGCAAATTGATATCTGGAAGCCCTTAGAGGGCTATGGTGAAAAAGGAAATATCCTCAGATGAAATCTGGAAAGAAGCTTTCTGAGAAACTGCTTAGTGTTCTGTTAATTCATCTAACAGAGTTACATCTGTATTTCCTGGATCTCTTTGCTAGCCTTATTTCTGTGGAATCTGAGAACAGATATTTCGGATCCCTTTGAAGACTATAGGGCCAAAGGAAATATCCTGCGATAACAAAGAGAAAGAAGCTTTCTGAGAAACTTCGTTGTGTTCTGTGAAATCATCTCACAGAGTTACATCTGTATTTCGTGGATCTCTTTGCTAGCCTTATTTCTGTTGAATCTGAGAACAGATATTTCGGATCCCTTTGAAGACTATAGGGCCAAAGAAAATATCCTCCGAAAACAAAGAGAAAGAAGCTTTCTGAGAAACTTCTTGGTGTTCTGTGAAATCATCTCACAGAGTTACATCTTTCCCCTCAAGGAAACTTTCGCTAAGACAGTTCTTGTGGAATTGGCAAATTGATATCTGGAAGAACATAGAGGGCTATGGTGAAAAAGGAAATATCCTCAGATGAAATCTGGAAAGAAGCTTTCTGAGAAAATGCTTTGTGTTCTGTTAATTCATCTCACAGAGTTACATCTGTATTTCGTGGATATCTTTGCTCGTCTTATTTGTGTGGAATCTGAGAACAGATATTTGGATCCCTTTGAAGACTATAGGGCCAAAGGAAATATCCTCCGATAACAAAGAGAAAGAAGCTTTCTGAGAAACTTCTTTTTGTTCTGTGATATCGTGCACAGAGTTACAGCTTTCCCCTCAAGAAGCCTTTCGCTAAGTCAGTTCTTGTGGAATTGGAAAAGTGATATTTGGAAGCCCATAGAGGGCTACGGTGAAAAAGGAAATATCGTCAAATGAAATCTGGAAAGAAGCTTTATGAGAAACTGCTTAGTGTTCTGTTAATTCATCTCACAGAGTTACATCTCTATTTCGTGGGTCTCTTTACTAGCCTTATTTCTGTGGAATCTGAGAACAGATATTTCGGATCCCTTTGAAGACTATAGGGCCAAAGGAAATATCCTCCGATAACAAAGAGAAAGAAGCTTTCTGAGAAACTTCGTTGTGTTCTGTGAAATCATCTCACAGAGTTACAGCTTTCCCCTCACGGAGCCTTTCTCTAAGACAGTTCTTTTGGTATTGGCAAAGTGATATTTGGAAGCCCATAGAGGGCTATGGTGAAAAAGGAAATATCCTCAGATGAAATCTGGAAAGAAGCTTTCTGAGAAACTGCTTAGTGTTCTGTTAATTCATCTCACAGAGTTACATCTCTATTTCGTGGATCTCTTTGCTAGCCTTATTTCTGTGGAATCTGAGAACAGATATTTCGGATCCCTTTGAAGACTATAAGACCAAAGGAAATATCCTCCGATAACAAAGAGAAAGAAGCTTTCTGAGAAACTTCGTTGTGTTCTGTGAAATCATCTCACAGAGTTACAGCTTTCCCCTCAAGGAGCCTTTCGCTAAGACAGTTCTTTTGGAATTGGCAAAGTGATATTTGGAAGCCCGTAGAAGGCTATGGTGAAAAAGGAAATATCCTCAGAGGAAATCTGGAAAGAAGCTTTCTGAGAAACTGCTTAGTGTTTTGTTAATTCATCTCACAGAGTTACATCTGTATTTCGTGGAACTCTTTGCAAGCCTTATTTCTGTTGAATCTGAGAACAGATATTTCGGATCCCTTTGAAGACTATAGGGCCAAAGGAAATATCCTCTGAAAACAAAGAGAAAGAAGCTTTCTGAGAAACTTCTTTGTGTTCTGTGAAATCATCTCACAGAGTTACAGCTTTCCCCTCAAGGAGTCTTTCGCTAAGACAGTTCTTGTGGAATTGGCAAAGTGATATTTGGAAGCCCATAGAGGGCTATGGTGAAAAAGGAAATATCCTCAGATGAAATCTGGAAAGAAGCTTTCTGAGAAACTGCTTAGTGTTCTGTTAATTCATCTCACAGAGTTACATCTGTATTTCGTGGATCTCTTTGCTAGCCTTATTTCTATGGAATCTGAGAACAGATATTTCGGATCCCTTTGAAGACTATAGGGCCAAAGGAAATATCCTCCGATAACAAGGAGAAAGAAGCTTTCTGAGAAACTTCGTTGTGTTCTGTGAAATCATCTCACAGAGTTACAGCTTTCCCCTCAAGGAGCCTTTCGCTAAGACAGTTCTTGTGGAATTGGCAAAATGATATTTGGAAGCCCATAGAGGGCTATGGTGAAAAAGGAAATATCCTCAGATGAAATCTGGAAAGAAGCTTTCTGAGAAACTGCTTAGTGTTCTGTTAATTCATCTCACAGAGTTACATCTGTATTTCGTGGATCTCTTTGCTAGCCTTATTTCTGTGGAATCTGAGAACAGATATTTCGGATCCCTTTGAAGACTATAGGGCCAAAGGAAATATCCACCGATAAAAAAGAGAAAGAAGCTTTCTGAGAAACTTCGTTGTGTTCTGTGAAATCATCTCACAGAGTTACAACTTTCCCCTCAAGGAGCCTTTCGCTAAGACAGTTCTTTTGGAATTGGCAAATTGATATCTGGAAGCCCTTAGAGGGCTATGGTGAAAAAGGAAATATCCTCAGATGAAATCTGGAAAGAAGCTTTCTGAGAAACTGCTTAGTGTTCTGTTAATTCATCTAACAGAGTTACATCTGTATTTCCTGGATCTCTTTGCTAGCCTTATTTCTGTGGAATCTGAGAACAGATATTTCGGATCCCTTTGAAGACTATAGGGCCAAAGGAAATATCCTGCGATAACAAAGAGAAAGAAGCTTTCTGAGAAACTTCGTTGTGTTCTGTGAAATCATCTCACAGAGTTACATCTGTATTTCGTGGATCTCTTTGCTAGCCTTATTTCTGTTGAATCTGAGAACAGATATTTCGGATCCCTTTGAAGACTATAGGGACAAAGAAAATATCCTCCGAAAACAAAGAGAAGGAAGCTTTCTGAGAAACTTCTTGGTGTTCTGTGAAATCATCTCACAGAGTTACAGCTTTCCCCTTAAGGAGACTTTCGCTAAGACAATTCTTGTGCAATTGGCAAATTGATATCTGGAAGCCCATAGAGGGCTATGGTGAAAAAGGAAATATCCTCAGATGAAATCTGGAAAGAAGCTTTCTGAGAAACTGCTTTGTGTTCTGTTAATTCATCTCACAGAGTTACATCTGTATTTCGTGGATCTCTTTGCTGGTCTTATTTCTGTGGAATCTGAGAACAGATATTTCGGATCCCTTTGAAGACTATAGGGCCAAAGGAAATATCCTCCGATAACAAAGAGAAAGAAGCTTTCTGAGAAACTTCTTTGTGTTCTGTGATATCGTGCACAGAGTTACAGCTTTCCCCTCAAGAAGCCTTTCGCTAAGTCAGTTCTTGTGGAATTGGAAAAGTGATATTTGGAAGCCCATAGAGGGCTACGGTGAAAAAGGAAATATCGTCAAATGAAATCTGGAAAGAAGCTTTCTGAGAAACTGCTTAGTGTTCTGTTAATTCATCTCACAGAGTTACATCTCTATTTCGTGGATCTCTTTACTAGCCTTATTTCTGTGGAATCTGAGAACAGATATTTCGGATCCCTTTGAAGACTACAGGGCCAAAGGAAATATCCTCCGATAACAAAGAGAAAGAAGCTTTCTGAGAAACTTCGTTGTGTTCTGTGAAATCATCTCACAGAGTTACAGCTTTCCCCTCACGGAGCCTTTCTCTAAGACAGTTCTTTTGGTATTGGCAAAGTGATATTTGGAAGCCCATAGAGGGCTGTGGTAAAAAAGGAAATATCCTCAGAGGAAATCTGGAAAGAAGCTTTCTGAGAAACTGCTTAGTGTTCTGTTAATTCATCTCACAGAGTTACATCTGTATTTCGTGGATTTCTTTGCTAGCCTTATTTCTGTGGAATCTGAGAAGAGATATTTCGGATCCCTTTGAAGACTATAGGGACAAAGGAAATATCCTCCGATAACAAAGAGAAAGAAGCTTTCTGAGAAACTTCGTTGTGTTCTCTGAAATCATCTCACAGAGTTGCAGCTTTCCTCTCAAGGAGCCTTTCGTTAAGACAGTTCTTTTGGAATTGGCAAAGAGATATCTGGAAGCCCATAGAGGGCTATGGTGAAAAAGGAAATATCCTCAGATGAAATCTGGAAAGAAGCTTTCTGAGAAACTGCTTAGTGTTCCGTTAATTCATCTCACAGAGTTACATCTGTAATTCGTGGATGTCTTTGCTAGCCTTATTTCTGTGGAATGTGAGAACAGATATTTCGGATCCCTATGAAGACTTTAGGGCCAAAGGAAATATCCTCCGATAAAAAGAGAAAGAAGCTTTCTGAGAAACTTCTTTGTGTTCTGTGAAATCATCTCACAGAGTTACAGCTTTCCCCTCAAGGAGTCTTTCGCTAAGACAGTTCTTGTGGAATTGGCAAAGTGATATTTGGAAGCCCATAGAGGGCTATGGTGAAAAAGGAAATATCCTCAGATGAAATCTGGAAAGAAGCTTTCTGAGAAACTGCTTAGTGTTCTGTTAATTCATCTCACAGAGTTACATCTGTATTTCGTGGATCTCTTTTCTAGCCTTATTTCTGTGGAATCTGAGAACAGATATTTCTGATCCCTTTGAAGACTATAGGGCCAAAGGAAATATCCTCCGATAACAAAGAGAAAGAAGCTTTCCGAGAAACTTCGTTGTGTACTGTGATATCATCTCGCAGAGTTACAGCTTTCCCCTCAAGGAGCCTTTCGCTAAGACAGTTCTTGTGGAATTGGAAAAGTGATATTTGGAAGCCCATAGAGGGCTACGGTGAAAAAGGAAATATCCTCAGATGAAATCTGGAAAGAAGCTTTCTGAGAAACTGCTTAGTGTTCTGTTAATTCATCTCACAGAGATACATCTGTATTTCGTGGATCTCTTTGCTAGCCTTATTTCTGTGGAATCTGAGAACAGATATTTCGGATCCCTTTGAAGACTATAGGGCCAAAGGAAATATCCACCGATAACAAAGAGAAAGAAGCTTTCTGAGAAACTTCTTGGTGTTCTGTGAAATCATCTCACAGAGTTACAGCTTTCCCCTTAAGGAGACTTTCGCTAAGACAATTCTTGTGGAATTGGCAAATTGATATCTGGAAGCCCATAGAGGGCTATGGTGATAAAGGAAATATCCTCAGATGAAATCTGGAAAGAAGCTTTCTGAGAAACTGCTTTGTGTTCTGTTAATTCATCTCACAGAGTTACATCTGTATTTCGTGGATCTCTTTGCTGGTCTTATTTCTGTGGAATCTGAGAACAGATATTTCGGATCCCTTTGAAGACTATAGGGCCAAAGGAAATATCCTCCGATAACAAAGAGAAAGAAGCTTTCTGAGAAACTTCTTTGTGTTCTGTGATATCGTGCACAGAGTTACAGCTTTCCCCTCAAGAAGCCTTTCGCTAAGTCAGTTCTTGTGGAATTGGAAAAGTGATATTTGGAAGCCCATAGAGGGCTACGGTGAAAAAGGAAATATCGTCAAATGAAATCTGGAAAGAAGCTTTCTGAGAAACTGCTTAGTGTTCTGTTAATTCATCTCACAGAGTTACATCTCTATTTCGTGGATCTCTTTACTAGCCTTATTTCTGTGGAATCTGAGAACAGATATTTCGGATCCCTTTGAAGACTACAGGGCCAAAGGAAATATCCTCCGATAACAAAGAGAAAGAAGCTTTCTGAGAAACTTCGTTGTGTTCTGTGAAATCATCTCACAGAGTTACAGCTTTCCCCTCACGGAGCCTTTCTCTAAGACAGTTCTTTTGGTATTGGCAAAGTGATATTTGGAAGCCCATAGAGGGCTATGGTAAAAAAGGAAATATCCTCAGAGGAAATCTGGAAAGAAGCTTTCTGAGAAACTGCTTAGTGTTCTGTTAATTCATCTCACAGAGTTACATCTGTATTTCGTGGATCTCTTTGCTAGTCTTATTTCTGTGGAATCTGAGAAGAGATATTTCGGATCCCTTTGAAGACTATAGGGACAAAGGAAATATCCTCCGATAACAAAGAGAAAGAAGCTTTCTGAGAAACTTCGTGGTGTTCTCTGAAATCATCTCACAGAGTTGCAGCTTTCCTCTCAAGGAGCCTTTCGTTAAGACAGTTCTTTTGGAATTGGCAAAGAGATATCTGGAAGCCCATAGAGGGCTATGGTGAAAAAGGAAATATCCTCAGATGAAATCTGGAAAGAAGCTTTCTGAGAAACTGCTTAATGTTCCGTTAATTCATTTCACAGAGTTACATCTGTAATTCGTGGATGTCTTTGCTAGCCTTATTTCTGTGGAATGTGAGAACAGATATTTCGGATCCCTATGAAGACTTTAGGGCCAAAGGAAATATCCTCCGATAAAAAGAGAAAGAAGCTTTCTGAGAAACTTCTTTGTGTTCTGTGAAATCATCTCACAGAGTTACAGCTTTCCCCTCAAGGAGTCTTTCGCTAAGACAGTTCTTGTGGAATTGGCAAAGTGATATTTGGAAGCCCATAGAGGGCTATGGTGAAAAAGGAAATATCCTCAGATGAAATCTGGAAAGAAGCTTTCTGAGAAACTGCTTAGTGTTCTGTTAATTCATCTCACAGAGTTACATCTGTATTTCGTGGATCTCTTTTCTAGCCTTATTTCTGTGGAATCTGAGAACAGATATTTCGGATCCCTTTGAAGACTATAGGGCCAAAGGAAATATCCTCCGATAACAAAGAGAAAGAAGCTTTCCGAGAAACTTCGTTGTGTACTGTGATATCATCTCGCAGAGTTACAGCTTTCCCCTCAAGGAGCCTTTCGCCAAGACAGTTCTTGTGGAATTGGAAAAGTGATATTTGGAAGCCCATAGAGGGCTACGGTGAAAAAGGAAATATCCTCAGATGAAATCTGGAAAGAAGCTTTCTGAGAAACTGCTTAGTGTTCTGTTAATTCATCTCACAGAGATACATCTGTATTTCGTGGATCTCTTTGCTAGCCTTATTTCTGTGGAATCTGAGAACAGATATTTCGGATCCCTTTGAAGACTATAGGGCCAAAGGAAATATCCACCGATAACAAAGAGAAAGAAGCTTTCTGAGAAACTTCGTTGTGTTCTGTGAAATCATCTCACAGAGTTACAGCTTTCCCCTCAAGGAGCCTTTCGCTAAGACAGTGCTTGTGGAATTGGCAAATTGATATCTGGAAGCCCTTAGAGGGCTATGGTGAAAAAGGAAATATCCTCAGATGAAATCTGGAAAGAAGCTTTCTGAGAAACTGCTTAGTGTTCTGTTAATTCATCTAACAGAGTTACATCTGTATTTCCTGGATCTCTTTGCTAGCCTTATTTCTGTGGAATCTGAGAACAGATATTTCGGATCCCTTTGAAGACTATAGGGCCAAAGGAAATATCCTGCGATAACAAAGAGAAAGAAGCTTTCTGAGAAACTTCGTTGTGTTCTGTGAAATCATCTCACAGAGTTACATCTGTATTTCGTGGATCTCTTTGCTAGCCTTATTTCTGTTGAATCTGAGAACAGATATTTCGGATCCCTTTGAAGACTATAGGGCCAAAGAAAATATCCTCCGAAAACAAAGAGAAAGAAGCTTTCTGAGAAACTTCTTGGTGTTCTGTGAAATCATCTCACAGAGTTACATCTTTCCCCTCAAGGAAACTTTCGCTAAGACAGTTCTTGTGGAATTGGCAAATTGATATCTGGAAGAACATAGAGGGCTATGGTGAAAAAGGAAATATCCTCAGATGAAATCTGGAAAGAAGCTTTCTGAGAAACTGCTTTGTGTTCTGTTAATTCATCTCACAGAGTTACATCTGTATTTCGTGGATATCTTTGCTCGTCTTATTTGTGTGGAATCTGAGAACAGATATTTGGATCCCTTTGAAGACTATAGGGCCAAAGGAAATATCCTCCGATAACAAAGAGAAAGAAGCTTTCTGAGAAACTTCTTTGTGTTCTGTGATATCGTGCACAGAGTTACAGCTTTCCCCTCAAGAAGCCTTTCGCTAAGTCAGTTCTTGTGGAATTGGAAAAGTGATATTTGGAAGCCCATAGAGGGCTACGGTGAAAAAGGGAATATCGTCAAATGAAATCTGGAAAGAAGCTTTCTGAGAAACTGCTTAGTGTTCTGTTAATTCATCTCACAGAGTTACATCTCTATTTCGTGGATCTCTTTACTAGCCTTATTTCTGTGGAATCTGAGAACAGATATTTCGGATCCCTTTGAAGACTACAGGGCCAAAGGAAATATCCTCCGATAACAAAGAGAAAGAAGCTTTCTGAGAAACTTCGTTGTGTTCTGTGAAATCATCTCACAGAGTTACAGCTTTCCCCTCACGGAGCCTTTCTCTAAGACAGTTCTTTTGGTATTGGCAAAGTGATATTTGGAAGCCCATAGAGGGCTATGGTAAAAAAGGAAATATCCTCAGAGGAAATCTGGAAAGAAGCTTTCTGAGAAACTGCTTAGTGTTCTGTTAATTCATCTCACAGAGTTACATCTGTATTTCGTGGATCTCTTTGCTAGTCTTATTTCTGTGGAATCTGAGAAGAGATATTTCGGATCCCTTTGAAGACTATAGGGACAAAGGAAATATCCTCCGATAACAAAGAGAAAGAAGCTTTCTGAGAAACTTCGTGGTGTTCTCTGAAATCATCTCACAGAGTTGCAGCTTTCCTCTCAAGGAGCCTTTCGTTAAGACAGTTCTTTTGGAATTGGCAAAGAGATATCTGGAAGCCCATAGAGGGCTATGGTGAAAAAGGAAATATCCTCAGATGAAATCTGGAAAGAAGCTTTCTGAGAAACTGCTTAATGTTCCGTTAATTCATTTCACAGAGTTACATCTGTAATTCGTGGATGTCTTTGCTAGCCTTATTTCTGTGGAATGTGAGAACAGATATTTCGGATCCCTATGAAGACTTTAGGGCCAAAGGAAATATCCTCCGATAAAAAGAGAAAGAAGCTTTCTGAGAAACTTCTTTGTGTTCTGTGAAATCATCTCACAGATTTACAGCTTTCCCCTCAAGGAGTCTTTCGCTAAGACAGTTCTTGTGGAATTGGCAAAGTGATATTTGGAAGCCCATAGAGGGCTATGGTGAAAAAGGAAATATCCTCAGATGAAATCTGGAAAGAAGCTTTCTGAGAAACTGCTTAGTGTTCTGTTAATTCATCTCACAGAGTTACATCTGTATTTCGTGGATCTCTTTTCTAGCCTTATTTCTGTGGAATCTGAGAACAGATATTTCGGATCCCTTTGAAGACTATAGGGCCAAAGGAAATATCCTCCGATAACAAAGAGAAAGAAGCTTTCCGAGAAACTTCGTTGTGTACTGTGATATCATCTCGCAGAGTTACAGCTTTCCCCTCAAGGAGCCTTTCGCCAAGACAGTTCTTGTGGAATTGGAAAAGTGATATTTGGAAGCCCATAGAGGGCTACGGTGAAAAAGGAAATATCCTCAGATGAAATCTGGAAAGAAGCTTTCTGAGAAACTGCTTAGTGTTCTGTTAATTCATCTCACAGAGATACATCTGTATTTCGTGGATCTCTTTGCTAGCCTTATTTCTGTGGAATCTGAGAACAGATATTTCGGATCCCTTTGAAGACTATAGGGCCAAAGGAAATATCCACCGATAACAAAGAGAAAGAAGCTTTCTGAGAAACTTCGTTGTGTTCTGTGAAATCATCTCACAGAGTTACAGCTTTCCCCTCAAGGAGCCTTTCGCTAAGACAGTGCTTGTGGAATTGGCAAATTGATATCTGGAAGCCCTTAGAGGGCTATGGTGAAAAAGGAAATATCCTCAGATGAAATCTGGAAAGAAGCTTTCTGAGAAACTGCTTAGTGTTCTGTTAATTCATCTAACAGAGTTACATCTGTATTTCCTGGATCTCTTTGCTAGCCTTATTTCTGTGGAATCTGAGAACAGATATTTCGGATCCCTTTGAAGACTATAGGGCCAAAGAAAATATCCTCCGAAAACAAAGAGAAAGAAGCTTTCTGAGAAACTTCTTGGTGTTCTGTGAAATCATCTCACAGAGTTACATCTTTCCCCTCAAGGAAACTTTCGCTAAGACAGTTCTTGTGGAATTGGCAAATTGATATCTGGAAGAACATAGAGGGCTATGGTGAAAAAGGAAATATCCTCAGATGAAATCTGGAAAGAAGCTTTCTGAGAAACTTCTTTGTGTTCTGTTAATTCATCTCACAGAGTTACATCTGTATTTCGTGGATATCTTTGCTCGTCTTATTTGTGTGGAATCTGAGAACAGATATTTGGATCCCTTTGAAGACTATAGGGCCAAAGGAAATATCCTCCGATAACAAAGAGAAAGAAGCTTTCTGAGAAACTTCTTTGTGTTCTGTGATATCGTGCACAGAGTTACAGCTTTCCCCTCAAGAAGCCTTTCGCTAAGTCAGTTCTTGTGGAATTGGAAAAGTGATATTTGGAAGCCCATAGAGGGCTACGGTGAAAAAGGGAATATCGTCAAATGAAATCTGGAAAGAAGCTTTCTGAGAAACTGCTTAGTGTTCTGTTAATTCATCTCACAGAGTTACATCTCTATTTCGTGGATCTCTTTACTAGCCTTATTTCTGTGGAATCTGAGAACAGATATTTCGGATCCCTTTGAAGACTACAGGGCCAAAGGAAATATCCTCCGATAACAAAGAGAAAGAAGCTTTCTGAGAAACTTCGTTGTGTTCTGTGAAATCATCTCACAGAGTTACAGCTTTCCCCTCACGGAGCCTTTCTCTAAGACAGTTCTTTTGGTATTGGCAAAGTGATATTTGGAAGCCCATAGAGGGCTATGGTAAAAAAGGAAATATCCTCAGAGGAAATCTGGAAAGAAGCTTTCTGAGAAACTGCTTAGTGTTCTGTTAATTCATCTCACAGAGTTACATCTGTATTTCGTGGATCTCTTTGCTAGTCTTATTTCTGTGGAATCTGAGAAGAGATATTTCGGATCCCTTTGAAGACTATAGGGACAAAGGAAATATCCTCCGATAACAAAGAGAAAGAAGCTTTCTGAGAAACTTCGTGGTGTTCTCTGAAATCATCTCACAGAGTTGCAGCTTTCCTCTCAAGGAGCCTTTCGTTAAGACAGTTCTTTTGGAATTGGCAAAGAGATATCTGGAAGCCCATAGAGGGCTATGGTGAAAAAGGAAATATCCTCAGATGAAATCTGGAAAGAAGCTTTCTGAGAAACTGCTTAATGTTCCGTTAATTCATTTCACAGAGTTACATCTGTAATTCGTGGATGTCTTTGCTAGCCTTATTTCTGTGGAATGTGAGAACAGATATTTCGGATCCCTATGAAGACTTTAGGGCCAAAGGAAATATCCTCCGATAAAAAGAGAAAGAAGCTTTCTGAGAAACTTCTTTGTGTTCTGTGAAATCATCTCACAGAGTTACAGCTTTCCCCTCAAGGAGTCTTTCGCTAAGACAGTTCTTGTGGAATTGGCAAAGTGATATTTGGAAGCCCATAGAGGGCTATGGTGAAAAAGGAAATATCCTCAGATGAAATCTGGAAAGAAGCTTTCTGAGAAACTGCTTAGTGTTCTGTTAATTCATCTCACAGAGTTACATCTGTATTTCGTGGATCTCTTTTCTAGCCTTATTTCTGTGGAATCTGAGAACAGATATTTCGGATCCCTTTGAAGACTATAGGGCCAAAGGAAATATCCTCCGATAACAAAGAGAAAGAAGCTTTCCGAGAAACTTCGTTGTGTACTGTGATATCATCTCGCAGAGTTACAGCTTTCCCCTCAAGGAGCCTTTCGCCAAGACAGTTCTTGTGGAATTGGAAAAGTGATATTTGGAAGCCCATAGAGGGCTACGGTGAAAAAGGAAATATCCTCAGATGAAATCTGGAAAGAAGCTTTCTGAGAAACTGCTTAGTGTTCTGTTAATTCATCTCACAGAGATACATCTGTATTTCGTGGATCTCTTTGCTAGCCTTATTTCTGTGGAATCTGAGAACAGATATTTCGGATCCCTTTGAAGACTATAGGGCCAAAGGAAATATCCACCGATAACAAAGAGAAAGAAGCTTTCTGAGAAACTTCGTTGTGTTCTGTGAAATCATCTCACAGAGTTACAGCTTTCCCCTCAAGGAGCCTTTCGCTAAGACAGTGCTTGTGGAATTGGCAAATTGATATCTGGAAGCCCTTAGAGGGCTATGGTGAAAAAGGAAATATCCTCAGATGAAATCTGGAAAGAAGCTTTCTGAGAAACTGCTTAGTGTTCTGTTAATTCATCTAACAGAGTTACATCTGTATTTCCTGGATCTCTTTGCTAGCCTTATTTCTGTGGAATCTGAGAACAGATATTTCGGATCCCTTTGAAGACTATAGGGCCAAAGGAAATATCCTGCGATAACAAAGAGAAAGAAGCTTTCTGAGAAACTTCGTTGTGTTCTGTGAAATCATCTCACAGAGTTACATCTGTATTTCGTGGATCTCTTTGCTAGCCTTATTTCTGTTGAATCTGAGAACAGATATTTCGGATCCCTTTGAAGACTATAGGGCCAAAGAAAATATCCTCCGAAAACAAAGAGAAAGAAGCTTTCTGAGAAACTTCTTGGTGTTCTGTGAAATCATCTCACAGAGTTACATCTTTCCCCTCAAGGAAACTTTCGCTAAGACAGTTCTTGTGGAATTGGCAAATTGATATCTGGAAGAACATAGAGGGCTATGGTGAAAAAGGAAATATCCTCAGATGAAATCTGGAAAGAAGCTTTCTGAGAAACTGCTTTGTGTTCTGTTAATTCATCTCACAGAGTTACATCTGTATTTCGTGGATATCTTTGCTCGTCTTATTTGTGTGGAATCTGAGAACAGATATTTGGATCCCTTTGAAGACTATAGGGCCAAAGGAAATATCCTCCGATAACAAAGAGAAAGAAGCTTTCTGAGAAACTTCTTTGTGTTCTGTGATATCGTGCACAGAGTTACAGCTTTCCCCTCAAGAAGCCTTTCGCTAAGTCAGTTCTTGTGGAATTGGAAAAGTGATATTTGGAAGCCCATAGAGGGCTACGGTGAAAAAGGGAATATCGTCAAATGAAATCTGGAAGGAAGCTTTCTGAGAAACTGCTTAGTGTTCTGTTAATTCATCTCACAGAGTTACATCTCTATTTCGTGGATCTCTTTACTAGCCTTATTTCTGTGGAATCTGAGAACAGATATTTCGGATCCCTTTGAAGACTACAGGGCCAAAGGAAATATCCTCCGATAACAAAGAGAAAGAAGCTTTCTGAGAAACTTCGTTGTGTTCTGTGAAATCATCTCACAGAGTTACAGCTTTCCCCTCACGGAGACTTTCTCTAAGACAGTTCTTTTGGTATTGGCAAAGTGATATTTGGAAGCCCATAGAGGGCTATGGTAAAAAAGGAAATATCCTCAGAGGAAATCTGGAAAGAAGCTTTCTGAGAAACTGCTTAGTGTTCTGTTAATTCATCTCACAGAGTTACATCTGTATTTCGTGGATCTCTTTGCTAGTCTTATTTCTGTGGAATCTGAGAAGAGATATTTCGGATCCCTTTGAAGACTATAGGGACAAAGGAAATATCCTCCGATAACAAAGAGAAAGAAGCTTTCTGAGAAACTTCGTGGTGTTCTCTGAAATCATCTCACAGAGTTGCAGCTTTCCTCTCAAGGAGCCTTTCGTTAAGACAGTTCTTTTGGAATTGGCAAAGAGATATCTGGAAGCCCATAGAGGGCTATGGTGAAAAAGGAAATATCCTCAGATGAAATCTGGAAAGAAGCTTTCTGAGAAACTGCTTAATGTTCCGTTAATTCATTTCACAGAGTTACATCTGTAATTCGTGGATGTCTTTGCTAGCCTTATTTCTGTGGAATGTGAGAACAGATATTTCGGATCCCTATGAAGACTTTAGGGCCAAAGGAAATATCCTCCGATAAAAAGAGAAAGAAGCTTTCTGAGAAACTTCTTTGTGTTCTGTGAAATCATCTCACAGAGTTACAGCTTTCCCCTCAAGGAGTCTTTCGCTAAGACAGTTCTTGTGGAATTGGCAAAGTGATATTTGGAAGCCCATAGAGGGCTATGGTGAAAAAGGAAATATCCTCAGATGAAATCTGGAAAGAAGCTTTCTGAGAAACTGCTTAGTGTTCTGTTAATTCATCTCACAGAGTTACATCTGTATTTCGTGGATCTCTTTTCTAGCCTAATTTCTGTGGAATCTGAGAACAGATATTTCGGATCCCTTTGAAGACTATAGGGCCAAAGGAAATATCCTCCGATAACAAAGAGAAAGAAGCTTTCCGAGAAACTTCGTTGTGTACTGTGATATCATCTCGCGGAGTTACAGCTTTCCCCTCAAGGAGCCTTTCGCCAAGACAGTTCTTGTGGAATTGGAAAAGTGATATTTGGAAGCCCATAGAGGGCTACGGTGAAAAAGGAAATATCCTCAGATGAAATCTGGAAAGAAGCTTTCTGAGAAACTGCTTAGTGTTCTGTTAATTCATCTCACAGAGATACATCTGTATTTCGTGGATCTCTTTGCTAGCCTTATTTCTGTGGAATCTGAGAACAGATATTTCGGATCCCTTTGAAGACTATAGGGCCAAAGGAAATATCCACCGATAAAGAGAAAGAAGCTTTCTGAGAAACTTCGTTGTGTTCTGTGAAATCATCTCACAGAGTTACAGCTTTCCCCTCAAGGAGCCTTTCGCTAAGACAGTGCTTGTGGAATTGGCAAATTGATATCTGGAAGCCCTTAGAGGGCTATGGTGAAAAAGGAAATATCCTCAGATGAAATCTGGAAAGAAGCTTTCTGAGAAACTGCTTAGTGTTCTGTTAATTCATCTAACAGAGTTACATCTGTATTTCCTGGATCTCTTTGCTAGCCTTATTTCTGTGGAATCTGAGAACAGATATTTCGGATCCCTTTGAAGACTATAGGGCCAAAGGAAATATCCTGCGATAACAAAGAGAAAGAAGCTTTCTGAGAAACTTCGTTGTGTTCTGTGAAATCATCTCACAGAGTTACATCTGTATTTCGTGGATCTCTTTGCTAGCCTTATTTCTGTTGAATCTGAGAACAGATATTTCGGATCCCTTTGAAGACTATAGGGCCAAAGAAAATATCCTCCGAAAACAAAGAGAAAGAAGCTTTCTGAGAAACTTCTTGGTGTTCTGTGAAATCATCTCACAGAGTTACATCTTTCCCCTCAAGGAAACTTTCGCTAAGACAGTTCTTGTGGAATTGGCAAATTGATATCTGGAAGAACATAGAGGGCTATGGTGAAAAAGGAAATATCCTCAGATGAAATCTGGAAAGAAGCTTTCTGAGAAACTGCTTTGTGTTCTGTTAATTCATCTCACAGAGTTACATCTGTATTTCGTGGATATCTTTGCTCGTCTTATTTGTGTGGAATCTGAGAACAGATATTTGGATCCCTTTGAAGACTATAGGGCCAAAGGAAATATCCTCCGATAACAAAGAGAAAGAAGCTTTCTGAGAAACTTCTTTGTGTTCTGTGATATCGTGCACAGAGTTACAGCTTTCCCCTCAAGAAGCCTTTCGCTAAGTCAGTTCTTGTGGAATTGGAAAAGTGATATTTGGAAGCCCATAGAGGGCTACGGTGAAAAAGGAAATATCGTCAAATGAAATCTGGAAAGAAGCTTTCTGAGAAACTGCTTAGTGTTCTGTTAATTCATCTCACAGAGTTACATCTCTATTTCGTGGATCTCTTTACTAGCCTTATTTCTGTGGAATCTGAGAACAGATATTTCGGATCCCTTTGAAGACTATAGGGCCAAAGGAAATATCCTCCGATAACAAAGAGAAAGAAGCTTTCTGAGAAACTTCGTTGTGTTCTGTGAAATCATCTCACAGAGTTACAGCTTTCCCCTCACGGAGCCTTTCTCTAAGACAGTTCTTTTGGTATTGGCAAAGTGATATTTGGAAGCCCATAGAGGGCTATGGTGAAAAAGGAAATATCCTCAGATGAAATCTGGAAAGAAGCTTTCTGAGAAACTGCTTAGTGTTCTGTTAATTCATCTCACAGAGTTACATCTCTATTTCGTGGATCTCTTTGCTAGCATTATTTCTGTGGAATCTGAGAACAGATATTTCGGATCCCTTTGAAGACTATAAGACCAAAGGAAATATCCTCCGATAACAAAGAGAAAGAAGCTTTCTGAGAAACTTCGTTGTGTTCTGTGAAATCATCTCACAGAGTTACAGCTTTCCCCTCAAGGAGCCTTTCGCTAAGACAGTTCTTTTGGAATTGGCAAAGTGATATTTGGAAGCCCGTAGAAGGCTATGGTGAAAAAGGAAATATCCTCAGAGGAAATCTGGAAAGAAGCTTTCTGAGAAACTGCTTAGTGTTTTGTTAATTCATCTCACAGAGTTACATCTGTATTTCGTGGAACTCTTTGCAAGCCTTATTTCTGTTGAATCTGAGAACAGATATTTCGGATCCCTTTGAAGACTATAGGGCCAAAGGAAATATCCTCTGAAAACAAAGAGAAAGAAGCTTTCTGAGAAACTTCTTTGTGTTTTGTGAAATCATCTCACAGAGTTACAGCTTTCCCCTCAAGGAGTCTTTCGCTAAGACAGTTCTTGTGGAATTGGCAAAGTGATATTTGGAAGCCCATAGAGGGCTATGGTGAAAAAGGAAATATCCTCAGATGAAATCTGGAAAGACTTTCTGAGAAACTGCTTAGTGTTCTGTTAATTCATCTCACAGAGTTACATCTGTATTTCGTGGATCTCTTTGCTAGCCTTATTTCTATGGAATCTGAGAACAGATATTTCGGATCCCTTTGAAGACTATAGGGCCAAAGGAAATATCCTCCGATAACAAGGAGAAAGAAGCTTTCTGAGAAACTTCGTTGTGTTCTGTGAAATCATCTCACAGAGTTACAGCTTTCCCCTCAAGGAGCCTTTCGCTAAGACAGTTCTTGTGGAATTGGCAAAATGATATTTGGAAGCCCATAGAGGGCTATGGTGAAAAAGGAAATATCCTCAGATGAAATCTGGAAAGAAGCTTTCTGAGAAACTGCTTAGTGTTCTGTTAATTCATCTCACAGAGTTACATCTGTATTTCGTGGATCTCTTTGCTAGCCTTATTTCTGTGGAATCTGAGAACAGATATTTCGGATCCCTTTGAAGACTATAGGGCCAAAGGAAATATCCACCGATAACAAAGAGAAAGAAGCTTTCTGAGAAACTTCGTTGTGTTCTGTGAAATCATCTCACAGAGTTACAACTTTCCCCTCAAGGAGCCTTTCGCTAAGACAGTTCTTTTGGAATTGGCAAATTGATATCTGGAAGCCCTTAGAGGGCTATGGTGAAAAAGGAAATATCCTCAGATGAAATCTGGAAAGAAGCTTTCTGAGAAACTGCTTAGTGTTCTGTTAATTCATCTAACAGAGTTACATCTGTATTTCCTGGATCTCTTTGCTAGCCTTATTTCTGTGGAATCTGAGAACAGATATTTCGGATCCCTTTGAAGACTATAGGGCCAAAGGAAATATCCTGCGATAACAAAGAGAAAGAAGCTTTCTGAGAAACTTCGTTGTGTTCTGTGAAATCATCTCACAGAGTTACATCTGTATTTCGTGGATCTCTTTGCTAGCCTTATTTCTGTTGAATCTGAGAACAGATATTTCGGATCCCTTTGAAGACTATAGGGCCAAAGAAAACATCCTCCGAAAACAAAGAGAAAGAAGCTTTCTGAGAAACTTCTTGGTGTTCTGTGAAATCATCTCACAGAGTTACAGCTTTCCCCTCAAGGAGACTTTCCTAAGACAATTCTTGTGGAATTGGCAAATTGATATCTGGAAGCCCATAGAGGGCTATGGTGAAAAATGAAATATCCTCAGATGAAATCTGGAAAGAAGCTTTCTGAGAAACTGCTTTGTGTTCTGTTAATTCATCTCACAGAGTTACATCTGTATTTCGTGGATCTCTTTGCTGGTCTTATTTCTGTGGAATCTGAGAACATTTATTTCGGATCCCTTTGAAGACTATAGGGCCAAAGGAAATATCCTCCGATACCAAAGAGAAAGAAGCTTTCTGAGAAACTTCTTTGTGTTCTGTGATATCGTGCACAGAGTTACAGCTTTCCCCTCAAGAAGCCTTTCGCTAAGTCAGTTCTCGTGGAATTGGAAAAGTGATATTTGGAAGCCCATAGAGGGCTACGGTGAAAAAGGAAATATCGTCAAATGAAATCTGGAAAGAAGCTTTCTGAGAAACTGCTTAGTGTTCTGTTAATTCATCTCACAGAGTTACATCTCTATTTCGTGGATCTCTTTACTAGCCTTATTTCTGTGGAATCTGAGAACAGATATTTCGGATCCCTTTGAAGACTATAGGGCCAAAGGAAATATCCTCCGATAACAAAGAGAAAGAAGCTTTCTGAGAAACTTCGTTGTGTTCTGTGAAATCATCTCACAGAGTTACAGCTTTCCCCTCACGGAGCCTTTCTCTAAGACAGTTCTTTTGGTATTGGCAAAGTGATATTTGGAAGCCCATAGAGGGCTATGGTGAAAAAGGAAATATCCTCAGATGAAATCTGGAAAGAAGCTTTCTGAGAAACTGCTTAGTGTTCTGTTAATTCATCTCACAGAGTTACATCTCTATTTCGTGGATCTCTTTGCTAGCATTATTTCTGTGGAATCTGAGAACAGATATTTCGGATCCCTTTGAAGACTATAAGACCAAAGGAAATATCCTCCGATAACAAAGAGAAAGAAGCTTTCTGAGAAACTTCGTTGTGTTCTGTGAAATCATCTCACAGAGTTACAGCTTTCCCCTCAAGGAGCCTTTCGCTAAGACAGTTCTTTTGGAATTGGCAAAGTGATATTTGGAAGCCCGTAGAAGGCTATGGTGAAAAAGGAAATATCCTCAGAGGAAATCTGGAAAGAAGCTTTCTGAGAAACTGCTTAGTGTTTTGTTAATTCATCTCACAGAGTTACATCTGTATTTCGTGGAACTCTTTGCAAGCCTTATTTCTGTTGAATCTGAGAACAGATATTTCGGATCCCTTTGAAGACTATAGGGCCAAAGGAAATATCCTCTGAAAACAAAGAGAAAGAAGCTTTCTGAGAAACTTCTTTGTGTTTTGTGAAATCATCTCACAGAGTTACAGCTTTCCCCTCAAGGAGTCTTTCGCTAAGACAGTTCTTGTGGAATTGGCAAAGTGATATTTGGAAGCCCATAGAGGGCTATGGTGAAAAAGGAAATATCCTCAGATGAAATCTGGAAAGACTTTCTGAGAAACTGCTTAGTGTTCTGTTAATTCATCTCACAGAGTTACATCTGTATTTCGTGGATCTCTTTGCTAGCCTTATTTCTATGGAATCTGAGAACAGATATTTCGGATCCCTTTGAAGACTATAGGGCCAAAGGAAATATCCTCCGATAACAAGGAGAAAGAAGCTTTCTGAGAAACTTCGTTGTGTTCTGTGAAATCATCTCACAGAGTTACAGCTTTCCCCTCAAGGAGCCTTTCGCTAAGACAGTTCTTGTGGAATTGGCAAAATGATATTTGGAAGCCCATAGAGGGCTATGGTGAAAAAGGAAATATCCTCAGATGAAATCTGGAAAGAAGCTTTCTGAGAAACTGCTTAGTGTTCTGTTAATTCATCTCACAGAGTTACATCTGTATTTCGTGGATCTCTTTGCTAGCCTTATTTCTGTGGAATCTGAGAACAGATATTTCGGATCCCTTTGAAGACTATAGGGCCAAAGGAAATATCCACCGATAACAAAGAGAAAGAAGCTTTCTGAGAAACTTCGTTGTGTTCTGTGAAATCATCTCACAGAGTTACAACTTTCCCCTCAAGGAGCCTTTCGCTAAGACAGTTCTTTTGGAATTGGCAAATTGATATCTGGAAGCCCTTAGAGGGCTATGGTGAAAAAGGAAATATCCTCAGATGAAATCTGGAAAGAAGCTTTCTGAGAAACTGCTTAGTGTTCTGTTAATTCATCTAACAGAGTTACATCTGTATTTCCTGGATCTCTTTGCTAGCCTTATTTCTGTGGAATCTGAGAACAGATATTTCGGATCCCTTTGAAGACTATAGGGCCAAAGGAAATATCCTGCGATAACAAAGAGAAAGAAGCTTTCTGAGAAACTTCGTTGTGTTCTGTGAAATCATCTCACAGAGTTACATCTGTATTTCGTGGATCTCTTTGCTAGCCTTATTTCTGTTGAATCTGAGAACAGATATTTCGGATCCCTTTGAAGACTATAGGGACAAAGAAAACATCCTCCGAAAACAAAGAGAAAGAAGCTTTCTGAGAAACTTCTTGGTGTTCTGTGAAATCATCTCACAGAGTTACAGCTTTCCCCTCAAGGAGACTTTCCTAAGACAATTCTTGTGGAATTGGCAAATTGATATCTGGAAGCCCATAGAGGGCTATGGTGAAAAATGAAATATCCTCAGATGAAATCTGGAAAGAAGCTTTCTGAGAAACTGCTTTGTGTTCTGTTAATTCATCTCACAGAGTTACATCTGTATTTCGTGGATCTCTTTGCTGGTCTTATTTCTGTGGAATCTGAGAACATTTATTTCGGATCCCTTTGAAGACTATAGGGCCAAAGGAAATATCCTCCGATACCAAAGAGAAAGAAGCTTTCTGAGAAACTTCTTTGTGTTCTGTGATATCGTGCACAGAGTTACAGCTTTCCCCTCAAGAAGCCTTTCGCTAAGTCAGTTCTCGTGGAATTGGAAAAGTGATATTTGGAAGCCCATAGAGGGCTACGGTGAAAAAGGAAATATCGTCAAATGAAATCTGGAAAGAAGCTTTCTGAGAAACTGCTTAGTGTTCTGTTAATTCATCTCACAGAGTTACATCTCTATTTCGTGGATCTCTTTACTAGCCTTATTTCTGTGGAATCTGAGAACAGATATTTCGGATCCCTTTGAAGACTACAGGGCCAAAGGAAATATCCTCCGATAACAAAGAGAAAGAAGCTTTCTGAGAAACTTCGTTGTGTTCTGTGAAATCATCTCACAGAGTTACAGCTTTCCCCTCACGGAGCCTTTCTCTAAGACAGTTCTTTTGGTATTGTCAAAGTGATATTTGGAAGCCCATAGAGGGCTATGGTAAAAAAGGAAATATCCTCAGAGGAAATCTGGAAAGAAGCTTTCTGAGAAACTGCTTAGTGTTCTGTTAATTCATCTCACAGAGTTACATCTGTATTTCGTGGATTTCTTTGCTAGCCTTATTTCTGTGGAATCTGAGAAGAGATATTTCGGATCCCTTTGAAGACTATAGGGACAAAGGAAATATCCTCCGATAACAAAGAGAAAGAAGCTTTCTGAGAAACTTCGTTGTGTTCTCTGAAATCATCTCACAGAGTTGCAGCTTTCCTCTCAAGGAGCCTTTCGTTAAGACAGTTCTTTTGGAATTGGCAAAGAGATATCTGGAAGCCCATAGAGGGCTATGGTGAAAAAGGAAATATCCTCAGATGAAATCTGGAAAGAAGCTTTCTGAGAAACTGCTTAATGTTCCGTTAATTCATCTCACAGAGTTACATCTGTAATTCGTGGATGTCTTTGCTAGCCTTATTTCTGTGGAATGTGAGAACAGATATTTCGGACCCCTATGAAGACTTTAGGGCCAAAGGAAATATCCTCCGATAAAAAGAGAAAGAAGCTTTCTGAGAAACTTCTTTGTGTTCTGTGAAATCATCTCACAGAGTTACAGCTTTCCCCTCAAGGAGTCTTTCGCTAAGACAGTTCTTGTGGAATTGGCAAAGTGATATTTGGAAGCCCATAGAGGGCTATGGTGAAAAAGGAAATATCCTCAGATGAAATCTGGAAAGAAGCTTTCTGAGAAACTGCTTAGTGTTCTGTTAATTCATCTCACAGAGTTACATCTGTATTTCGTGGATCTCTTTTCTAGCCTTATTTCTGTGGAATCTGAGAACAGATATTTCGGATCCCTTTGAAGACTATAGGTCCAAAGGAAATATCCTCCGATAACAAAGAGAAAGAAGCTTTCCGAGAAACTTCGTTGTGTACTGTGATATCATCTCGCAGAGTTACAGCTTTCCCCTCAAGGAGCCTTTCGCCAAGACAGTTCTTGTGGAATTGGAACAGTGATATTTGGAAGCCCATAGAGGGCTACGGTGAAAAAGGAAATATCCTCAGATGAAATCTGGAAAGAAGCTTTCTGAGAAACTGCTTAGTGTTCTGTTAATTCATCTCACAGAGATACATCTGTATTTCGTGGATCTCTTTGCTAGCCTTATTTCTGTGGAATCTGGGAACAGATATTTCGGATCCCTTTGAAGACTATAGGGCCAAAGGAAATATCCACCGATAACAAAGAGAAAGAAGCTTTCTGAGAAACTTCGTTGTGTTCTGTGAAATCATCTCACAGAGTTACAGCTTTCCCCTCAAGGAGCCTTTCGCTAAGACAGTGCTTGTGGAATTGGCAAATTGATATCTGGAAGCCCTTAGAGGGCTATGGTGAAAAAGGAAATATCCTCAGATGAAATCTGGAAAGAAGCTTTCTGAGAAACTGCTTAGTGTTCTGTTAATTCATCTAACAGAGTTACATCTGTATTTCCTGGATCTCTTTGCTAGCCTTATTTCTGTGGAATCTGAGAACAGATATTTCGGATCCCTTTGAAGACTATAGGGCCAAAGGAAATATCCTGCGATAACAAAGAGAAAGAAGCTTTCTGAGAAACTTCGTTGTGTTCTGTGAAATCATCTCAGAGAGTTACATCTGTATTTCGTGGATCTCTTTGCTAGCCTTATTTCTGTTGAATCTGAGAACAGATATTTCGGATCCCTTTGAAGACTATAGGGCCAAAGAAAATATCCTCCGAAAACAAAGAGAAAGAAGCTTTCTGAGAAACTTCTTGGTGTTCTGTGAAATCATCTCACAGAGTTACATCTTTCCCCTCAAGGAAACTTTCGCTAAGACAGTTCTTGTGGAATTGGCAAATTGATATCTGGAAGAACATAGAGGGCTATGGTGAAAAAGGAAATATCCTCAGATGAAATCTGGAAAGAAGCTTTCTGAGAAACTGCTTTGTGTTCTGTTAATTCATCTCACAGAGTTACATCTGTATTTCGTGGATATCTTTGCTCGTCTTATTTGTGTGGAATCTGAGAACAGATATTTGGATCCCTTTGAAGACTATAGGGCCAAAGGAAATATCCTCCGATAACAAAGAGAAAGAAGCTTTCTGAGAAACTTCTTTGTGTTCTGTGATATCGTGCACAGAGTTACAGCTTTCCCCTCAAGAAGCCTTTCGCTAAGTCAGTTCTTGTGGAATTGGAAAAGTGATATTTGGAAGCCCATAGAGGGCTACGGTGAAAAAGGAAATATCGTCAAATGAAATCTGGAAAGAAGCTTTCTGAGAAACTGCTTAGTGTTCTGTTAATTCATCTCACAGAGTTACATCTCTATTTCGTGGATCTCTTTACTAGCCTTATTTCTGTGGAATCTGAGAACAGATATTTCGGATCCCTTTGAAGACTATAGGGCCAAAGGAAATATCCTCCGATAACAAAGAGAAAGAAGCTTTCTGAGAAACTTCGTTGTGTTCTGTGAAATCATCTCACAGAGTTACAGCTTTCCCCTCACGGAGCCTTTCTCTAAGACAGTTCTTTTGGTATTGGCAAAGTGATATTTGGAAGCCCATAGAGGGCTATGTTGAAAAAGGAAATATCCTCAGATGAAATCTGGAAAGAAGCTTTCTGAGAAACTGCTTAGTGTTCTGTTAATTCATCTCACAGAGTTACATCTCTATTTCGTGGATCTCTTTGCTAGCCTTATTTCTGTGGAATCTGAGAACAGATATTTCGGATCCCTTTGAAGACTATAAGACCAAAGGAAATATCCTCCGATAACAAAGAGAAAGAAGCTTTCTGAGAAACTTCGTTGTGTTCTGTGAAATCATCTCACAGAGTTACAGCTTTCCCCTCAAGGAGCCTTTCGCTAAGACAGTTCTTTTGGAATTGGCAAAGTGATATTTGGAAGCCCGTAGAAGGCTATGGTGAAAAAGGAAATATCCTCAGAGGAAATCTGGAAAGAAGCTTTCTGAGAAACTGCTTAGTGTTTTGTTAATTCATCTCACAGAGTTACATCTGTATTTCGTGGAACTCTTTGCAAGCCTTATTTCTGTTGAATCTGAGAACAGATATTTCGGATCCCTTTGAAGACTATAGGGCCAAAGGAAATATCCTCTGAAAACAAAGAGAAAGAAGCTTTCTGAGAAACTTCTTTGTGTTCTGTGAAATCATCTCACAGAGTTACAGCTTTCCCCTCAAGGAGTCTTTCGCTAAGACAGTTCTTGTGGAATTGGCAAAGTGATATTTGGAAGCCCATAGAGGGCTATGGTGAAAAAGGAAATATGCTCAGATGAAATCTGGAAAGACTTTCTGAGAAACTGCTTAGTGTTCTGTTAATTCATCTCACAGAGTTACATCTGTATTTCGTGGATCTCTTTGCTAGCCTTATTTCTATGGAATCTGAGAACAGATATTTCGGATCCCTTTGAAGACTATAGGGCCAAAGGAAATATCCTCCGATAACAAGGAGAAAGAAGCTTTCTGAGAAACTTCGTTGTGTTCTGTGAAATCATCTCACAGAGTTACAGCTTTCCCCTCAAGGAGCCTTTCGCTAAGACAGTTCTTGTGGAATTGGCAAAATGATATTTGGAAGCCCATAGAGGGCTATGGTGAAAAAGGAAATATCCTCAGATGAAATCTGGAAAGAAGCTTTCTGAGAAACTGCTTAGTGTTCTGTTAATTCATCTCACAGAGTTACATCTGTATTTCGTGGATCTCTTTGCTAGCCTTATTTCTGTGGAATCTGAGAACAGATATTTCGGATCCCTTTGAAGACTATAGGGCCAAAGGAAATATCCACCGATAACAAAGAGAAAGAAGCTTTCTGAGAAACTTCGTTGTGTTCTGTGAAATCATCTCACAGAGTTACAACTTTCCCCTCAAGGAGCCTTTCGCTAAGACAGTTCTTTTGGAATTGGCAAATTGATATCTGGAAGCCCTTAGAGGGCTATGGTGAAAAAGGAAATATCCTCAGATGAAATCTGGAAAGAAGCTTTCTGAGAAACTGCTTAGTGTTCTGTTAATTCATCTAACAGAGTTACATCTGTATTTCCTGGATCTCTTTGCTAGCCTTATTTCTGTGGAATCTGAGAACAGATATTTCGGATCCCTTTGAAGACTATAGGGCCAAAGGAAATATCCTGCGATAACAAAGAGAAAGAAGCTTTCTGAGAAACTTCGTTGTGTTCTGTGAAATCATCTCACAGAGTTACATCTGTATTTCGTGGATCTCTTTGCTAGCCTTATTTCTGTTGAATCTGAGAACAGATATTTCGGATCCCTTTGAAGACTATAGGGACAAAGAAAACATCCTCCGAAAACAAAGAGAAAGAAGCTTTCTGAGAAACTTCTTGGTGTTCTGTGAAATCATCTCACAGAGTTACAGCTTTCCCCTCAAGGAGACTTTCCTAAGACAATTCTTGTGGAATTGGCAAATTGATATCTGGAAGCCCATAGAGGGCTATGGTGAAAAAGGAAATATCCTCAGATGAAATCTGGAAAGAAGCTTTCTGAGAAACTGCTTTGTGTTCTGTTAATTCATCTCACAGAGTTACATCTGTATTTCGTGGATCTCTTTGCTGGTCTTATTTCTGTGGAATCTGAGAACAGATATTTCGGATCCCTTTGAAGACTATAGGGCCAAAGGAAATATCCTCCGATACCAAAGAGAAAGAAGCTTTCTGAGAAACTTCTTTGTGTTCTGTGATATCGTGCACAGAGTTACAGCTTTCCCCTCAAGAAGCCTTTCGCTAAGTCAGTTCTCGTGGAATTGGAAAAGTGATATTTGGAAGCCCATAGAGGGCTACGGTGAAAAAGGAAATATCGTCAAATGAAATCTGGAAAGAAGCTTTCTGAGAAACTGCTTAGTGTTCTGTTAATTCATCTCACAGAGTTACATCTCTGTTTCGTGGATCTCTTTACTAGCCTTATTTCTGTGGAATCTGAGAACAGATATTTCGGATCCCTTTGAAGACTACAGGGCCAAAGGAAATATCCTCCGATAACAAAGAGAAAGAAGCTTTCTGAGAAACTTCGTTGTGTTCTGTGAAATCATCTCACAGAGTTACAGCTTTCCCCTCACGGAGCCTTTCTCTAAGACAGTTCTTTTGGTATTGTCAAAGTGATATTTGGAAGCCCATAGAGGGCTATGGTAAAAAAGGAAATATCCTCAGAGGAAATCTGGAAAGAAGCTTTCTGAGAAACTGCTTAGTGTTCTGTTAATTCATCTCACAGAGTTACATCTGTATTTCGTGGATTTCTTTGCTAGCCTTATTTCTGTGGAATCTGAGAAGAGATATTTCGGATCCCTTTGAAGACTATAGGGACAAAGGAAATATCCTCCGATAACAAAGAGAAAGAAGCTTTCTGAGAAACTTCGTTGTGTTCTCTGAAATCATCTCACAGAGTTGCAGCTTTCCTCTCAAGGAGCCTTTCGTTAAGACAGTTCTTTTGGAATTGGCAAAGAGATATCTGGAAGCCCATAGAGGGCTATGGTGAAAAAGGAAATATCCTCAGATGAAATCTGGAAAGAAGCTTTCTGAGAAACTGCTTAGTGTTCCGTTAATTCATCTCACAGAGTTACATCTGTAATTCGTGGATGTCTTTGCTAGCCTTATTTCTGTGGAATGTGAGAACAGATATTTCGGATCCCTATGAAGACTTTAGGGCCAGAGGAAGTATCCTCCGATAAAAAGAGAAAGAAGCTTTCTGAGAAACTTCTTTGTGTTCTGTGAAATCATCTCACAGAGTTACAGCTTTCCCCTCAAGGAGTCTTTCGCTAAGACAGTTCTTGTGGAATTGGCAAAGTGATATTTGGAAGCCCATAGAGGGCTACGGTGAAAAAGGAAATATCCTCAGATGAAATCTGGAAAGAAGCTTTCTGAGAAACTGCTTAGTGTTCTGTTAATTCATCTCAAAGAGTTACATCTGTATTTCGTGGATCTCTTTTCTAGCCTTATTTCTGTGGAATCTGAGAACAGATATTTCGGATCGCTTTGAAGACTATAGGGCCAAAGGAAATATCCTCCGATAACAAAGAGAAAGAAGCTTTCCGAGAAACTTCGTTGTGTACTGTGATATCATCTCGCAGAGTTACAGCTTTCCCCTCAAGGAGCCTTTCGCTAAGACAGTTCTTGTGGAATTGGAAAAGTGATATTTGGAAGCCCATAGAGGGCTACGGTGAAAAAGGAAATATCCTCAGATGAAATCTGGAAAGAAGCTTTCTGAGAAACTGCTTAGTGTTCTGTTAATTCATCTCACAGAGATACATCTGTATTTCGTGGATCTCTTTGCTAGCCTTATTTCTGTGGAATCTGAGAACAGATATTTCGGATCCCTTTGAAGACTATAGGGCCAAAGGAAATATCCACCGATAACAAAGAGAAAGAAGCTTTCTGAGAAACTTCGTTGTGTTCTGTGAAATCATCTCACAGAGTTACAGCTTTCCCCTCAAGGAGCCTTTCGCTAAGACAGTGCTTGTGGAATTGGCAAATTGATATCTGGACGCCCTTAGAGGGCTATGGTGAAAAAGGAAATATCCTCAGATGAAATCTGGAAAGAAGCTTTCTGAGAAACTGCTTAGTGTTCTGTTAATTCATCTAACAGAGTTACATCTGTATTTCCTGGATCTCTTTGCTAGCCTTATTTCTGTGGAATCTGAGAACAGATATTTCGGATCCCTTTGAAGACTATAGGGCCAAAGAAAATATCCTCCGAAAACAAAGAGAAAGAAGCTTTCTGAGAAACTTCTTGGTGTTCTGTGAAATCATCTCACAGAGTTACATCTTTCCCCTCAAGGAAACTTTCGCTAAGACAGTTCTTGTGGAATTGGCAAATTGATATCTGGAAGAACATAGAGGGCTATGGTGAAAAAGGAAATATCCTCAGATGAAATCTGGAAAGAAGCTTTCTGAGAAACTGCTTTGTGTTCTGTTAATTCATCTCACAGAGTTACATCTGTATTTCGTGGATATCTTTGGTCGTCTTATTTGTGTGGAATCTGAGAACAGATATTTGGATCCCTTTGAAGACTATAGGGCCAAAGGAAATATCCTCCGATAACAAAGAGAAAGAAGCTTTCTGAGAAACTTCTTTGTGTTCTGTGATATCGTGCACAGAGTTACAGCTTTCCCCTCAAGAAGCCTTTCGCTAAGTCAGTTCTTGTGGAATTGGAAAAGTGATATTTGGAAGCCCATAGAGGGCTACGGTGAAAAAGGAAATATCGTCTAATGAAATCTGGAAAGAAGCTTTCTGAGAAACTGCTTAGTGTTCTGTTAATTCATCTCACAGAGTTACATCTCTATTTCGTGGATCTCTTTACTAGCCTTATTTCTGTGGAATCTGAGAACAGATATTTCGGATCCCTTTGAAGACTATAGGGCCAAAGGAAATATCCTCCGATAACAAAGAGAAAGAAGCTTTCTGAGAAATTTCGTTGTGTTCTGTGAAATCATCTCACAGAGTTACAGCTTTCCCTTCACGGAGCCTTTCTCTAAGACAGTTCTTTTGGTATTGGCAAAGTGATATTTGGAAGCCCATAGAGGGCTATGGTGAAAAAGGAAATATCCTCAGATGAAATCTGGAAAGAAGCTTTCTGAGAAACTGCTTAGTGTTCTGTTAATTCATCTCACAGAGTTACATCTCTATTTCGTGGATCTCTTTGCTAGCCTTATTTCTGTGGAATCTGAGAACAGATATTTCGGATCCCTTTGAAGACTATAAGACCAAAGGAAATATCCTCCGATAACAAAGAGAAAGAAGCTTTCTGAGAAACTTCGTTGTGTTCTGTGAAATCATCTCACAGAGTTACAGCTTTCCCCTCAAGGAGCCTTTCGCTAAGACAGTTCTTGTGGAATTGGCAAAGTGATATTTGGAAGCCCATAGTGGGCTATGGTGAAAAAGGAAATATCCTCAGATGAAATCTGGAAAGAAGCTTTCTGAGAAACTGCTTAGTGTTCTGTTAATTCATCTCACAGAGTTACATCTGTATTACATGGATGTCTTTGCTAGCCTTATTTCTGTGGAATCTGAGAACAGATATTTCGGATCCCTTTGAAGACTATAGGGCCACAGGAAATATCCACCGATAAAAAAGAGAAAGAAGCTTTCTGAGAAACTTCGTTGTGTTCTGTGAAATCATCTCACAGAGTTACAGCTTTCCCCTCAAGGAGCCTTTCGCTGAGACAGTTTTTGTGGAATTGGCAAAGTGATATTTGGAAGCCCATAGAGGGCTATGGTGAAAAAGGAAATATCCTCGGATGAAATCTGGAAAGAAGCTTTCTGAGAAACTGCTTAGTGTTCTGTTAATTCAACTAACAGAGTTACATCTGTATTTCGTGGATCTCTTTGCTAGCCTTATTTCTGTGGAATCTGAGAACAGATATTTCGGATCCCTTTGAATACTATAGGGCCAAAGGAAATATCCTCCGATAACAAAGAGAAAGAAGCTTTCTGAGAAACTTCTTTGTGTTCTGTGAAATCATCTCACAGAGTTACAGCTTTACCCTCAAGAAGCCTTTCGCTAAGACAGTTCTTGTGGAATTGGCAAAGTGATATTTGGAAGCCCATAGAGGGCTATGGTGAAAAAGGAAATATCCTCAAATGAAATCTGGAAAGAAGCTTTGTGAAAAACTGCTTAGTGTTCTGTTAATTCATCTCAGAGAGTTACATCTGTATTTCGTGGATCTCTTTGCTAGCCTTATTTCTGTGGAATCTGAGAACAGATATTTCGGATCCCTTTGAAGACTATAGGGCCAAAGGAAATATCCTCCGATAACAAAGAGAAAGAAGCTTTCTGAGAAACTTCGTTGTGTTCTGTGAAATCATCTCACAGAGTTACAGCTTTCCCCTCAAGGAGCCTTTCGCTAAGACAGTTCTTTTGGAATTGGCAAAGTGATATTTGGAAGCCCGTAGAAGGCTATGGTGAAAAAGGAAATATCCTCAGAGGAAATCTGGAAAGAAGCTTTCTGCGAAACTGCTTTGTGTTCTGTTAATTCATCTCACAGAGTTACATCTGTATTTCGTGGATCTCTTTGCTCGTCTTATTTCTGTGGAATCTGAGAACAGATATTTCGGATCCCTTTGAAGACTATAGGGCCAAAGGAAATATCCTCCGATACCAAAGAGAAAGAAGCTTTCTGAGAAACTTCTTTGTGTTCTGTGATATCGTGCACAGAGTTACAGCTTTCCCCTCAAGAAGCCTTTCGCTAAGTCAGTTCTCGTGGAATTGGAAAAGTGATATTTGGAAGCCCATAGAGGGCTACGGTGAAAAAGGAAATATCGTCAAATGAAATCTGGAAAGAAGCTTTCTGAGAAACTGCTTAGTGTTCTGTTAATTCATCTCACAGAGTTACATCTCTATTTCGTGGATCTCTTTACTAGCCTTATTTCTGTGGAATCTGAGAACAGATATTTCGGATCCCTTTGAAGACTACAGGGCCAAAGGAAATATCCTCCGATAACAAAGAGAAAGAAGCTTTCTGAGAAACTTCGTTGTGTTCTGTGAAATCATCTCACAGAGTTACAGCTTTCCCCTCACGGAGCCTTTCTCTAAGACAGTTCTTTTGGTATTGTCAAAGTGATATTTGGAAGCCCATAGAGGGCTATGGTAAAAAAGGAAATATCCTCAGAGGAAATCTGGAAAGAAGCTTTCTGAGAAACTGCTTAGTGTTCTGTTAATTCATCTCACAGAGTTACATCTGTATTTCGTGGATTTCTTTGCTAGCCTTATTTCTGTGGAATCTGAGAAGAGATATTTCGGATCCCTTTGAAGACTATAGGGACAAAGGAAATATCCTCCGATAACAAAGAGAAAGAAGCTTTCTGAGAAACTTCGTTGTGTTCTCTGAAATCATCTCACAGAGTTGCAGCTTTCCTCTCAAGGAGCCTTTCGTTAAGACAGTTCTTTTGGAATTGGCAAAGAGATATCTGGAAGCCCATAGAGGGCTATGGTGAAAAAGGAAATATCCTCAGATGAAATCTGGAAAGAAGCTTTCTGAGAAACTGCTTAGTGTTCCGTTAATTCATCTCACAGAGTTACATCTGTAATTCGTGGATGTCTTTGCTAGCCTTATTTCTGTGGAATGTGAGAACAGATATTTCGGATCCCTATGAAGACTTTAGGGCCAGAGGAAATATCCTCCGATAAAAAGAGAAAGAAGCTTTCTGAGAAACTTCTTTGTGTTCTGTGAAATCATCTCACAGAGTTACAGCTTTCCCCTCAAGGAGTCTTTCGCTAAGACAGTTCTTGTGGAATTGGCAAAGTGATATTTGGAAGCCCATAGAGGGCTATGGTGAAAAAGGAAATATCCTCAGATGAAATCTGGAAAGAAGCTTTCTGAGAAACTGCTTAGTGTTCTGTTAATTCATCTCACAGAGTTACATCTGTATTTCGTGGATCTCTTTTCTAGCCTTATTTCTGTGGAATCTGAGAACAGATATTTCGGATCCCTTTGAAGACTATAGGGCCAAAGGAAATATCCTCCGATAACAAAGAGAAAGAAGCTTTCCGAGAAACTTCGTTGTGTACTGTGATATCATCTCGCAGAGTTACAGCTTTCCCCTCAAGGAGCCTTTCGCTAAGACAGTTCTTGTGGAATTGGAAAAGTGATATTTGGAAGCCCATAGAGGGCTACGGTGAAAAAGGAAATATCCTCAGATGAAATCTGGAAAGAAGCTTTCTGAGAAACTGCTTAGTGTTCTGTTAATTCATCTCACAGAGATACATCTGTATTTCGTGGATCTCTTTGCTAGCCTTATTTCTGTGGAATCTGAGAACAGATATTTCGGATCCCTTTGAAGACTATAGGGCCAAAGGAAATATCCACCGATAACAAAGAGAAAGAAGCTTTCTGAGAAACTTCGTTGTGTTCTGTGAAATCATCTCACAGAGTTACAGCTTTCCCCTCAAGGAGCCTTTCGCTAAGACAGTGCTTGTGGAATTGGCAAATTGATATCTGGAAGCCCTTAGAGGGCTATGGTGAAAAAGGAAATATCCTCAGATGAAATCTGGAAAGAAGCTTTCTGAGAAACTGCTTAGTGTTCTGTTAATTCATCTAACAGAGTTACATCTGTATTTCCTGGATCTCTTTGCTAGCCTTATTTCTGTGGAATCTGAGAACAGATATTTCGGATCCCTTTGAAGACTATAGGGCCAAAGGAAATATCCTGCGATAACAAAGAGAAAGAAGCTTTCTGAGAAACTTCGTTGTGTTCTGTGAAATCATCTCACAGAGTTACATCTGTATTTCGTGGATCTCTTTGCTAGCCTTATTTCTGTTGCATCTGAGAACAGATATTTCGGATCCCTTTGAAGACTATAGGGCCAAAGAAAATATCCTCCGAAAACAAAGAGAAAGAAGCTTTCTGAGAAACTTCTTGGTGTTCTGTGAAATCATCTCACAGAGTTACATCTTTCCCCTCAAGGAAACTTTCGCTAAGACAGTTCTTGTGGAATTGGCAAATTGATATCTGGAAGAACATAGAGGGCTATGGTGAAAAAGGAAATATCCTCAGATGAAATCTGGAAAGAAGCTTTCTGAGAAACTGCTTTGTGTTCTGTTAATTCATCTCACAGAGTTACATCTGTATTTCGTGGATATCTTTGCTCGTCTTATTTGTGTGGAATCTGAGAACAGATATTTGGATCCCTTTGAAGACTATAGGGCCAAAGGAAATATCCTCCGATAACAAAGAGAAAGAAGCTTTCTGAAAAACTTCTTTGTGTTCTGTGATATCGTGCACAGAGTTACAGCTTTCCCCTCAAGAAGCCTTTCGCTAAGTCAGTTCTTGTGGAATTGGAAAAGTGATATTTGGAAGCCCATAGAGGGCTACGGTGAAAAAGGAAATATCGTCTAATGAAATCTGGAAAGAAGCTTTCTGAGAAACTGCTTAGTGTTCTGTTAATTCATCTCACAGAGTTACATCTCTATTTCGTGGATCTCTTTACTAGCCTTATTTCTGTGGAATCTGAGAACAGATATTTCGGATCCCTTTGAAGACTATAGGGCCAAAGGAAATATCCTCCGATAACAAAGAGAAAGAAGCTTTCTGAGAAATTTCGTTGTGTTCTGTGAAATCATCTCACAGAGTTACAGCTTTCCCCTCACGGAGCCTTTCGCTAAGACAGTTCTTTTGGTATTGGCAAAGTGATATTTGGAAGCCCATAGAGGGCTATGGTGAAAAAGGAAATATCCTCAGATGAAATCTGGAAAGAAGCTTTCTGAGAAACTGCTTAGTGTTCTGTTAATTCATCTCACAGAGTTACATCTCTATTTCGTGGATCTCTTTGCTAGCCTTATTTCTGTGGAATCTGAGAACAGATATTTCGGATCCCTTTGAAGTCTATAAGACCAAAGGAAATATCCTCCGATAACAAAGAGAAAGAAGCTTTCTGAGAAACTTCGTTGTGTTCTGTGAAATCATCTCACAGAGTTACAGCTTTCCCCTCAAGGAGCCTTTCGCTAAGACAGTTCTTGTGGAATTGGCAAAGTGATATTTGGAAGCCCATAGTGGGCTATGGTGAAAAAGGAAATATCCTCAGATGAAATCTGGAAAGAAGCTTTCTGAGAAACTGCTTAGTGTTCTGTTAATTCATCTCACAGAGTTACATCTGTATTACATGGATGTCTTTGCTAGCCTTATTTCTGTTGAATCTGAGAACAGATATTTCGGATCCCTTTGAAGACTATAGGGCCACAGGAAATATCCACCGATAAAAAAGAGAAAGAAGCTTTCTGAGAAACTTCGTTGTGTTCTGTGAAATCATCTCACAGAGTTACAGCTTTCCCCTCAAGGAGCCTTTCGCTGAGACAGTTTTTGTGGAATTGGCAAAGTGATATTTGGAAGCCCATAGAGGGCTATGGTGAAAAAGGAAATATCCTCAGATGAAATCTGGAAAGAAGCTTTCTGAGAAACTGCTTAGTGTTCTGTTAATTCAACTAACAGAGTTACATCTGTATTTCGTGGATCTCTTTGCTAGCCTTATTTCTGTGGAATCTGAGAACAGATATTTCGGATCCCTTTGAATACTATAGGGCCAAAGGAAATATCCTCCGATAACAAAGAGAAAGAAGCTTTCTGAGAAACTTCTTTGTGTTCTGTGAAATCATCTCACAGAGTTACAGCTTTACCCTCAAGAAGCCTTTCGCTAAGACAGTTCTTGTGGAATTGGCAAAGTGATATTTGGAAGCCCATAGAGGGCTATGGTGAAAAAGGAAATATCCTCAAATGAAATCTGGAAAGAAGCTTTCTGAGAAACTGCTTAGTGTTCTGTTAATTCATCTCAGAGAGTTACATCTGTATTTCGTGGATCTCTTTGCTAGCCTTATTTCTGTGGAATCTGAGAACAGATATTTCGGATCCCTTTGAAGACTATAGGGCCAAAGGAAATATCCTCCGATAACAAAGAGAAAGAAGCTTTCTGAGAAACTTCGTTGTGTTCTGTGAAATCATCTCACAGAGTTACAGCTTTCCCCTCAAGGAGCCTTTCGCTAAGACAGTTCTTTTGGAATTGGCAAAGTGATATTTGGAAGCCCGTAGAAGGCTATGGTGAAAAAGGAAATATCCTCAGAGGAAATCTGGAAAGAAGCTTTCTGCGAAACTGCTTAGTGTTCTGTTAATTCATCTCACAGAGTTACATCTGTATTTCGTGGATCTCTTTGCTAGCCTTATTTCTGTGGAATCTGAGAACAGATATTTCGGATCCCTTTGAAGACTATAGGGCCAAAGGAAATATCCTCCGATAACAAAGAGAAAGAAGCTTTCTGAGAAACTTCGTTGGGTTCTGTGAAGTCATCTTACAGAGTTACATCTGTATTTCGTGGATCTCTTTGCTAGCCTTATTTCTGTTGAATCTGAGAACAGATATTTCGGATCCCTTTGAAGACTATAGGGCCAAAGGAAATATCCTCCGAAAACAAAGAGAAAGAAGCTTTCTGAGAAACTTCTTGGTGTTCTGTGAAATCATCTCACAGAGTTACAGCTTTCCCCCCAAGGAGACTTTCGCTAAGACAGTTCTTGTGGAATTGGCAAATTGATATCTGGAAGCCCATAGAGGGCTATGGTGAAAAAGGAAATATCCTCAGATGAAATCTGGAAAGAAGCTTTTTGAGATACTGCTTTGTGTTCTGTTAATTCATCTCACAGAGTTACATCTCTATTTCGTGGATCTCTTTGCTAGTCTTATTTCTGTGGAATCTGAGAACAGATATTTCGGATCCCTTTGAAGACTATAGGGCCAAAGGAAATATCCTCCGATAACAAAGAGAAAGAAGCTTTCTCAGAAACGTCTTTGTGTTCTGTGACATCTTGCACAGAGTTACAGCTTTCCCCTCAAGAAGCCTTTCGCTAAGTCAGTTCTTGTGGAATTGGAAAAGTGATATTTGGAAGCCCATAGAGGGCTACGGTGAAAAAGGAAATATCGTCTAATGAAATCTGGAAAGAAGCTTTCTGAGAAACTGCTTAGTGTTCTGTTAATTCATCTCACAGAGTTACATCTCTATTTCGTGGATCTCTTTGCTAGTCTTATTTCTGTGGAATCTGAGAACAGATATTTCGGATCCCTTTGAAGACTATAGGGCCAAAGGAAATATCCTCCGATAACAAAGAGAAAGAAGCTTTCTGAGAAACTTCGTTGTGTTCTGTGAAATCATCTCACAGAGTTACAGCTTTACCCTCATGGAGCCTTTCGCTAAGACAGTTCTTTTGCAATTGGCAAAGTGATATTGTGAAGCCCATAGAGGGCTATGGTGAAAAAGGAAATATCCTCAGAGGAAATCTGGAAAGAAGCTTTCTGAGAAACTGCTTAGTGTTCTGTTAATTCATCTCACAGAGTTACATCTGTATTTCGTGGATCTCTTTGCTAGCCTTATTTCTGTGGAATCTGAGAACAGATATATCGGATCCCTTTGAAGACTATAATTCCAAAGGAAATATCCTCCGATAACAAAGAGAAAGAAGCTTTCTGAGAAACTTCGTTGTGTTCTGTGAAATCATCTCACAGAGTTACAGCTTTCCCCTCAAGGAGCCTTTCGCTAAGACAGTTCTTGTGGAATTGGCAAAGTGATATTTGGAAGCCCATAGAGGGCTATGTTGAAAAAGGAAATATCCTCAGATGAAATCTGGAAAGAAGCTTTCTGAGAAACTGCTTAGTGTTCTGTTAATTCAACTCACAGAGTTACATCTGTATTTCGTGGATCTCTTTGCTAGCCTTATTTCTGTGGAATCTGAGAACAGATATTTCGGATCCCTTTGAAGACTATAGGGCCAAAGGAAATATCCTCCGATAACAAAGAGAAAGAAGCTTTCTGAGAAACTTCTTTGTGTTCTGTGAAATCATCTCACAGAGTTACAACTTTCCCCTCAAGAAGCCTTTCGCTAAGACAGTTCTTGTGGAATTGGCAAAGTGATATTTGGAAGCCCTAGAGGGCTATGGTGAAAAAGGAAATATCCTCACATGAAATCTGGAAAGAAGCTTTCTGAGAAACTGCTTAGTGTTCCGTTAATTCATCTCAAAGAGTTACATCTGTATTTCGTGGATCTCTTTGCTAGCCTTATTTCTGTGGAATCAGAGAACAGATATTTCGGATCCCTTTGAAGACTATAGGGCCAAAGGAAATATCCTCCGATAACAAAGAGAAAGAAGCTTTCTGAGAAACTTCGTTGTGTTCTGTGAAATCATCGCACAGAGTTACAGCTTTCCCCTCAAGGAGCCTTTCGCTAAGACAGTTCTTTTGGAATTGGCAAATTGATATTTGGAAGCCCGTAGAAGGCTATGGTGAAAAAGGAAATATCCTCAGAGGAAATCTGGAAAGAAGCTTTCTGAGAAACTGCTTAGTGTTCTGTTAATTCATCTCACAGAGTTACATCTGTATTTCGTGGAACTCTTTGCAAGCCTTATTTCTGTTGAATCTGAGAACAGATATTTCGGATCCCTTTGAAGACTATAGGGCCAAAGGAAATATCCTCTGAAAACAAAGAGAAAGAAGCTTTCTGAGAAACTTCTTTGTGTTCTGTGAAATCATCTCACAGAGTTACAGCTTTCCCCTCAAGGAGTCTTTCGCTAAGACAGTTCTTGTGGAATTGGCAAAGTGATATTTGGAAGCCCATAGAGGGCTATGGTGAAAAAGGAAATATCCTCAGATGAAATCTGGAAAGAAGCTTTCTGAGAAACTGCTTAGGGTTCTGTTAATTCAACTCACAGAGTTACATCTGTATTTCGTGGATCTCTTTGCTAGCCTTATTTCTATGGAATCTGAGAACAGATATTTCGGATCCCTATGAAGACTATAGGGCCAAAGGAAATATCCTCCGATAACAAAGAGAAAGAAGCTTTCTGAGAAACTTCGTTGTGTTCTTTGAAATCATCTCACAGAGTTACAGCTTTCCCCTCAAGGAGCCTGTCGCTAAGACAGTGCTTGTGGAATTGGCAAATTGATATCTGGAAGCCCTTAGAGGGCTATGGTGAAAAAGGAAATATCCTCAGATGAAATCTGGAAAGAAGCTTTCTGAGAAACTGCTTAGTGTTCTGTTAATTCATCTAACAGAGTTACATCTGTATTTCCTGGATCTCTTTGCTAGCCTTATTTCTGTGGAATCTGACAACAGATATTTCGGATCCCTTTGAAGACTATAGGGCCAAAGGAAATATCCTGCGATAACAAAGAGAAAGAAGCTTTCTGAGAAACTTCGTTGTGTTCTGTGAAATCATCTCACAGAGTTACATCTGTATTTCGTGGATCTCTTTGCTAGCCTTATTTCTGTTGAATCTGAGAACAGATATTTCGGATCCCTTTGAAGACTATAGGGACAAAGAAAATATCCTCCGAAAACAAAGAGAAAGAAGCTTTCGAGAAACTTCTTGGTGTTCTGTGAAATCATCTCACAGAGTTACAGCTTTCCCCTCAAGGAGACTTTCGCTAAGACAGTTCTTGTGGAATTGGCAAATTGATATCTGGAAGCCCATAGAGGGCTATGGTGAAAAAGGAAATATCCTCAGATGAAATCTGGAAAGAAGCTTTCTGAGAAACTGCTTTGTGTTCTGTTAATTCATCTCACAGAGTTACATCTGTATTTCGTGTATCTCTTTGCTCGTCTTATTTCTGTGGAATCTGAGAACAGATATTTCGGATCCCTTTGAAGACTATAGGGCCAAAGGAAATATCCTCCGATAACAAAGAGAAAGAAGCTTTCTGAGAAACTTCTTTGTGTTCTGTGATATCGTGCACAGAGTTACAGCTTTCCCCTCAAGAAGCCTTTCGCTAAGTCAGTTCTTGTGGAATTGGAAAAGTGATATTTGGAAGCCCATAGAGGGCTACGGTGAAAAAGGAAATATCGTCAAATGAAATCTGGAAAGAAGCTTTCTGAGAAACTGCTTAGTGTTCTGTTAATTCATCTCACAGAGTTACATCTCTATTTCGTGGATCTCTTTTCTAGCCTTATTTCTGTGGAATCTGAGAACAGATATTTCGGATCCCTTTGAAGACTACAGGGCTAAAGGAAATATCCTCCGATAACAAAGAGAAAGAAGCTTTCTGAGAAACTTCGTTGTGTTCTGTGAAATCATCTCACAGAGTTACAGCTTTCCCCTCACGGAGCCTTTCTCTAAGACAGTTCTTTTGGTATTGGAAAAGTGATATTTGGAAGCCCATAGAGGGCTATGGTAAAAAAGGAAATATCCTCAGAGGAAATCTGGAAAGAAGCTTTCTGAGAAACTGCTTAGTGTTCTGTTAATTCATCTCACAGAGTTACATCTGTATTTCGTGGATCTCTTTGCTAGCCTTATTTCTGTGGAATCTGAGAACAGATATTTCGGATCCCTTTGAAGACTATAGGGACAAAGGAAATATCCTCCGATAACAAAGAGAAAGAAGCTTTCTGAGAAACTTCGTTGTGTTCTCTGAAATCATCTCACAGAGTTGCAGCTTTCCCCTCAAGGAGCCTTCCGTTAAGACAGTTCTTTTGGAATTGGCAAAGAGATATCTGGAAGCCCATAGAGGGCTATGGTGAAAAAGGAAATATCCTCAAATGAAATCTCGAAGGAAGCTTTCTGAGAAACTGCTTAGTGTTCTGTTAATTCATCTCACAGAGTTACATCTGTATTTCGTGGATCTGTTTGCTAGCCTTATTTCTGTGGAATCTGAGAACAGATATTTCGGATCCCTTTGAAGACTATAGGGCTAAAGGAAATATCCTCCGATAACAAAGAGAAAGAAGCTTTCTGAGAAACTTCGTTGTGTTCTGTGAAATCATCTCACAGAGTTACAGCTTTCCCCTCAAGGAGCCTTTCGCTAAGGCAGTTTTTGTGGAATTGGGAAAATGATATTCGGGAGCCCATAGAGGGCTATGGTGAAAAAGGAAATATCCTCAGATGAAATCTGGAAAGAATCTTTCTGAGAAACTGCTTAGTGTTCTGTTAATTCAACTCACAGAGTTATATCTGTATTTCGTGGATCTCTTTGCTAGCCTTATTTCTGTGGAATCTGAGAACAGATATTTCGGATCCCTTTGAAGACTATAGGGCCAAAGGAAATATCCTCCGATAACAAAGAGAAAGAAGCTTTCTGAGAAACTTCGTTGTGTTCTGTGAAGTCATCTTACAGAGTTACATCTGTATTTCGTGGATCTCTTTGCTAGCCTTATTTCTGTTGAATCTGAGAACAGATATTTCGGATCCCTTTGAAGACTATAGGGCCAAAGGAAATATCCTCCGAAAACAAAGAGAAAGAAGCTTTCTGAGAAACTTCTTGGTGTTCTGTGAAATCATCTCACAGAGTTACAGCTTTCCCCCCAAGGAGACTTTCGCTAAGACAGTTCTTGTGGAATTGGCAAATTGATATCTGGAAGCCCATAGAGGGCTATGGTGAAAAAGGAAATATCGTCAGATGAAATCTGGAAAGAAGCTTTATGAGATACTGCTTTGTGTTCTGTTAATTCATCTCACAGAGTTACATCTCTATTTCGTGGATCTCTTTGCTAGTCTTATATCTGTGGAATCTGAGAACAGATATTTCGGATCCCTTTGAAGACTATAGGGCCAAAGGAAATATCCTCCGATAACAAAGAGAAAGAAGCTTTCTGAGAAACGTCTTTGTGTTCTGTGACATCTTGCACAGAGTTACAGCTTTCCCCTCAAGAAGCGTTTCGCTAAGTCAGTTCTTGTGGAATTGGCAAAGTGATATTTGGAAGCCCATAGAGGGCTACGGTGAAAAAGGAAATATCCTCAAATGAAATCTGGAAAGAAGCTTTCAGAGAAACTGCTTAGTGTTCTGTTAATTCATCTCACAGAGTTACATCTGTATTTCGTGGATCTCTTTGCTAGCCTTATTTCTGTGGAATCTGAGAACAGATATTTCGGATCCCTTTGAAGACTATAGGGCCAAAGGAAATATCCTCCGATAACAAAGAGAAAGAAGCTTTCTGAGAAACTTCCTTGTGTTCTGTGAAATCATCTCACAGAGATACAGCTTTCCCCTCACGGAGCCTTTCGCTAAGACAGTTCTTTTGGAATTGGCAAAGTGATATTTTGAAGCCCATAGAGGGCTATGGTGAAAAAGGAAATATCCTCAGAGGAAATCTGGAAAGAAGCTTTCTGAGAAACTGCTTAGTGTTCTGTTAATTCATCTCACAGAGTTACATCTGTATTTCGTGCATCTCTTTGCTAGCCTTATTTCTGTGGAATCTGAGAACAGATATATCGGATCCCTTTGAAGACTATAATTCCAAAGGAAATATCCTCCGATAACAAAGAGAAAGAAGCTTTCTGAGAAACTTCGTTGTGTTCTGTGAAATCATCTCACAGAGTTACAGCTTTCCCCTCACGGAGCCTTTCTCTAAGACAGTTCTTTTGGTATTGGCAAAGTGATATTTGGAAGCCCATAGAGGGCTATGGTAAAAAAGGAAATATCCTCAGAGGAAATCTGGAAAGAAGCTTTCTGAGAAACTGCTTAGTGTTCTGTTAATTCATCTCACAGAGTTACATCTGTATTTCGTGGATCTCTTTGCTAGCCTTATTTCTGTGGAATCTGAGAAGAGATATTTCGGATCCCTTTGAAGACTATAGGGACAAAGGAAATATCCTCCGATAACAAAGAGAAAGAAGCTTTCTGAGAAACTTCGTTGTGTTCTCTGAAATCATCTCACAGAGTTGCAGCTTTCCTCTCAAGGAGCCTTTCGTTAAGACAGTTCTTTGGAATTGGCAAAGAGATATCTGGAAGCCCATAGAGGGCTATGGTGAAAAAGGAAATATCCTCAGATGAAATCTGGAAAGAAGCTTTCTGAGAATCTGCTTAGTGTTCCGTTAATTCATCTCACAGAGTTACATCTGTATTCGTGGATGTCTTTGCTAGCCTTATTTCTGTGGAATCTGAGAACAGATATTTCGGATAGCTATGAAGACTATAGGGCCAAAGGAAATATCCTCCGATAACAAAGAGAAAGAAGCTTTCCGAGAAACTTCGTTGTGTTCTGTGAAATCATCTCGCAGAGTTACAGCTTTCCCCTCAAGGAGCCTTTCGCTAAGACAGTTCTTGTGGAATTGGCAAAGTGATATTTTAAGCCCATAGAGGGCTATGGTGAAAAAGGAAATATCCTCAGATGAAATCTGGAAAGAAGCTTTCTGAGAAACTGCTTAGTGTTCTGTTAATTCATCTCACAGAGTTACATCTGTATTTCCTGGATCTCTTTGCTAGCCTTATTTCTGTGGAATCTGAGAACAGATATTTCGGATCCCTTTGAAGACTATAGGGCCAAAGGAAATATCCTGCGATAACAAAGAGAAAGAAGCTTTCTGAGAAACTTCGTTGTGTTCTGTGAAATCATCTCACAGAGTTACATCTGTATTTCGTGGATCTCTTTGCTAGCCTTATTTCTGTTGAATCTGAGAACAGATATTTCGGATCCCTTTGAAGACTATAGGGCCAAAGATAATATCCTCCGAAAACAAAGAGAAAGAAGCTTTCTGAGAAACTTCTTGGTGTTCTGTGAAATCATCTCACAGAGTTACAGCTTTCCCCTCAAGGAAACTTTCGCTAAGACAGTTCTTGTGGAATTGGCAAATTGATATTTGGAAGCCCATAGAGGGCTATGGTAAAAAAGGAAATATCCTCAGATGAAATCTGGAAAGAAGCTTTCTGAGAAACTGCTTAGTGTTCTGTTAATTCATCTCACAGAGTTACATCTGTATTTCGTGCATCTCTTTGCTAGCCTTATTTCTGTGGAATCTGAGAACAGATATTTCGGATCCCTTTGAAGACTATAGGGCCAAAGGAAATATCCACCGATAACAAAGAGAAAGAAGCTTTCTGAGAAACTTCGTTGTGTTCTGTGAAATCATCTCACAGAGTTACAACTTTCCCCTCAAGGAGCCTTTCGCTAAGACAGTTCTTGTGGAATTGGCAAATTGATATCTGGAAGCCCTTAGAGGGCTATGGTGAAAAAGGAAATATCCTCAGATGAAATCTGGAAAGAAGCTTTCTGAGAAACTGCTTAGTGTTCTGTTAATTCATCTAACAGAGTTACATCTGTATTTCCTGGATCTCTTTGCTAGCCTTATTTCTGTGGAATCTGAGAACAGATATTTCGGATCCCTTTGAAGACTATAGGGCCAAAGGAAATATCCTGCGATAACAAAGAGAAAGAAGCTTTCTGAGAAACTTCGTTGTGTTCTGTGAAATCATCTCACAGAGTTACATCTGTATTTCGTGGATCTCTTTGCTAGCCTTATTTCTGTTGAATCTGAGAACAGATATTTCGGATCCCTTTGAAGACTATAGGGACAAAGAAAATATCCTCCGAAAACAAAGAGAAAGAAGCTTTCTGAGAAACTTCTTGGTGTTCTGTGAAATCATCTCACAGAGTTACAGCTTTCCCCTCAAGGAGACTTTCGCTAAGACAATTCTTGTGGAATTGGCAAATTGATATCTGGAAGCCCATAGAGGGCTATGGTGAAAAAGGAAATATCCTCAGATGAAATCTGGAAAGAAGCTTTCTGAGAAACTGCTTTGTGTTCTGTTAATTCATCTCACAGAGTTACATCTGTATTTCGTGGATCTCTTTGCTGGTCTTATTTCTGTGGAATCTGAGAACAGATATTTCGGATCCCTTTGAAGACTATAGGGCCAAAGGAAATATCCTCCGTTAACAAAGAGAAAAGAAGCTTTCTGAGAAACTTCTTTGTGTTTTGTGATATCGTGCACAGAGTTACAGCTTTCCCCTCAAGAAGCCTTTCGCTAAGTCAGTTCTTGTGGAATTGGAAAAGTGATATTTGGAAGCCCATAGAGGGCTACGGTGAAAAAGGAAATATCGTCAAATGAAATCTGGAAAGAAGCTTTCTGAGAAACTGCTTAGTGTTCTGTTAATTCATCTCACAGAGTTACATCTCTATTTCGTGGATCTCTTTACTACCCTTATTTCTGTGGAATCTGAGAACATATATTTCGGATCCCTTTGAAGACTACAGGGCCAAAGGAAATATCCTCCGATAACAAAGAGAAAGAAGCTTTCTGAGAAACTTCGTTGTGTTCTGTGAAATCATCTCACAGAGTTACAGCTTTCCCCTCACGGAGCCTTTCTCTAAGACAGTTCTTTTGGTATTGGCAAAGTGATATTTGGAAGCCCATAGAGGGCTATGGTAAAAAAGGAAATATCCTCAGAGGAAATCTGGAAAGAAGCTTTCTGAGAAACTTCTTAGTGTTCTGTTAATTCATCTCACAGAGTTACATCTGTATTTCGTGGATCTCTTTGCTAGCCTTATTTCTGTGGAATCTGAGAACAGATATTTCGGATCCCTTTGAAGACTATAGGGACAAAGGAAATATCCTCCGATAACAAAGAGAAAGAAGCTTTCTGAGAAACTTCGTTGTGTTCTCTGAAATCATCTCACAGAGTTGCAGCTTTCCTCTCAAGGAGCCTTTCGTTAAGACAGTTCTTTTGGAATTGGCAAAGAGATATCTGGAAGCCCATAGAGGGCTACGGTGAAAAAGGAAATATCCTCAGATGAAATCTGGAAAGAAGCTTTCAGAGAAACTGCTTAGTGTTCCGTTAATTCATCTCACAGAGTTACATCTGTATTTCGTGGATGTCTTTGCTAGCCTTATTTCTGTAGAATCTCAGAACAGATATTTCGGATCCCTATGAAGACTTTAGGGCCAAAGGAAATATCCTCCGATAAAAAGAGAAAGAAGCTTTCTGAGAAACTTCTTTGTGTTCTGTGAAATCATCTCACAGAGTTACAGCTTTCCCCTCAAGGAGCCTTTCGCTAAGACAGTTCTTGTGGAATTGGCAAAGTGATATTTGGAAGCCCATAGAGGGCTATGGTGAAAAAGGAAATACCCTCAGATGAAATCTGGAAAGAAGCTTTCTGAGAAACTTCGTTGTGTTCTGTGAAATCATCTCACAGAGTTACAGCTTTACCCTCAAGGAGCCTTTCGCTAAGACAGTTCTTGTGGAATTGGCAAAGTGATATTTGAAAGCCCATAGAGGGCTATGGTGAAAAAGGAAATATCCTCAGATGAAATCTGGAAAGAAGCTTTCTGAGAAACTGCTTAGTGTTCTCTTAATTCATCTCACAGAGTTACATCTGTATTTCGTGGATCTCCTTGCTAGCCTTATTTCTGTGGAATCTGAGAACAGATATTTCGGATCCCTTTGAAGACTATAGGGCCAAAGGAAATATCCTCCGATAACAAAGAGAAAGAAGCTTTCTGAGAAACTTCGTTGTGTTCTGTGAAATCATCTCACAGAGTTACACCTTTCCCCTCAAGGAGCCTTTCGCTAAGACAGTTCTTGTGGAATTGGCAAAGTGATATTTGGAAGCCCATAGAGGGCTATGGTGAAAAAGGAAATATCCTCAGATGAAATCTGGAAAGAAGCTTTCTGAGAAACTGCTTAGTGTTCTGTTAATTCATCTCACAGAGTTACATCTGTATTTCGTGGATCTCTTTGCTAGCCTTATTTCTGTTGAATCTGAGAACAGATATTTCGGATCCCTTTGAAGACTATAGGGCCAAAGGAAATATCCTCTGAAAACAAAGAGAAAGAAGCTTTCTGAGAAACTTCTTTGTGTTCTGTTAATTCATCTCACAGAGTTACATCTGTATTTCGTGGATCTCTTTGCTGGTCTTATTTCTGTGGAATCTGAGAACAGATATTTCGGATCCCTTTGAAGACTACAGGGCCAAAGGAAATATCCTCCGATAACAAAGAGAAAGAAGCTTTCTGAGAAACTTCGTTGTGTTCTGTGAAATCATCTCACAGAGTTACAGCTTTCCCCTCACGGAGCCTTTCTCTAAGACAGTTCTTTTGGTATTGGCAAAGTGATATTTGGAAGCCCATAGAGGGCTATGGTAAAAAAGGAAATATCCTCAGAGGAAATCTGGAAAGAAGCTTTCTGAGAAACTTCTTAGTGTTCTGTTAATTCATCTCACAGAGTTACATCTGTATTTCGTGGATCTCTTTGCTAGCCTTATTTCTGTGGAATCTGAGAACAGATATTTCGGATCCCTTTGAAGACTATAGGGACAAAGGAAATATCCTCCGATAACAAAGAGAAAGAAGCTTTCTGAGAAACTTCGTTGTGTTCTCTGAAATCATCTCACAGAGTTGCAGCTTTCCTCTCAAGGAGCCTTTCGTTAAGACAGTTCTTTTGGAATTGGCAAAGAGATATCTGGAAGCCCATAGAGGGCTACGGTGAAAAAGGAAATATCCTCAGATGAAATCTGGAAAGAAGCTTTCTGAGAAACTGCTTAGTGTTCCGTTAATTCATCTCACAGAGTTACATCTGTATTTCGTGGATGTCTTTGCTAGCCTTATTTCTGTAGAATCTCAGAACAGATATTTCGGATCCCTATGAAGACTTTAGGGCCAAAGGAAATATCCTCCGATAAAAAGAGAAAGAAGCTTTCTGAGAAACTTCTTTGTGTTCTGTGAAATCATCTCACAGAGTTACAGCTTTCCCCTCAAGGAGCCTTTCGCTAAGACAGTTCTTGTGGAATTGGCAAAGTGATATTTGGAAGCCCATAGAGGGCTATGGTGAAAAAGGAAATACCCTCAGATGAAATCTGGAAAGAAGCTTTCTGAGAAACTTCGTTGTGTTCTGTGAAATCATCTCACAGAGTTACAGCTTTACCCTCAAGGAGCCTTTCGCTAAGACAGTTCTTGTGGAATTGGCAAAGTGATATTTGAAAGCCCATAGAGGGCTATGGTGAAAAAGGAAATATCCTCAGATGAAATCTGGAAAGAAGCTTTCTGAGAAACTGCTTAGTGTTCTCTTAATTCATCTCACAGAGTTACATCTGTATTTCGTGGATCTCCTTGCTAGCCTTATTTCTGTGGAATCTGAGAACAGATATTTCGGATCCCTTTGAAGACTATAGGGCCAAAGGAAATATCCTCCGATAACAAAGAGAAAGAAGCTTTCTGAGAAACTTCGTTGTGTTCTGTGAAATCATCTCACAGAGTTACACCTTTCCCCTCAAGGAGCCTTTCGCTAAGACAGTTCTTGTGGAATTGGCAAAGTGATATTTGGAAGCCCATAGAGGGCTATGGTGAAAAAGGAAATATCCTCAGATGAAATCTGGAAAGAAGCTTTCTGAGAAACTGCTTAGTGTTCTGTTAATTCATCTCACAGAGTTACATCTGTATTTCGTGGATCTCTTTGCTAGCCTTATTTCTGTTGAATCTGAGAACAGATATTTCGGATCCCTTTGAAGACTATAGGGCCAAAGGAAATATCCTCTGAAAACAAAGAGAAAGAAGCTTTCTGAGAAACTTCTTTGTGTTCTGTGAAATCATCTCACAGAGTTACAGCTTTCCCCTTGAGGAGTCTTTCGCTAAGAGAGTTCTTGTGGAATTGGCAAAATGATATCTGGAAGCCCATAGAGGGCTATGGTGAAAAAGGAAATATCCTCAGAGGAAATCTGGAAAGAAGCTTTCTGAGAAACTGCTTAGTGTTCTGTTAATTCATCTCACAGCGTTACATCTGTATTTCGTGGATCTCTTTGCTGGCCTTATTTCTGTGGAATCTGAGAACAGATATTTCGGATCCCTATGAAGACTATAGGGCCAAAGGAAATATCCTCCGATAAAAAAGAGAAAGAAGCTTTCTGAGAAACTTCTTTGTGTTCTGTGAAATCATCTCACACAGTTACAGCCTTCCCCTCACGGAGCCTTTCGCTCAGACAGTTCTTTTGGAATTGGCAAAGTGATATTTGGAAGCCCATAGAGGGCTATGGTGAAAAAGGAAATATCCTCAGAGGAAATCTGGAAAGAAGCTTTCTGAGAAACTTCGTTGTGTTCTGTGAAATCATCTCACAGAGTTTCAGCTTTACCCTCAAGGAGCCTTTCGCTAAGACAGTTCTTTTGAAATTGGCAAAGTGATATTTGGAAGCCCATAGAGGTCTATGGTGAAAAAGGAAATATCCTCAGATGAAATCTGGAAAGAAGCTTTCTGAGAAACTGCTTAGTGTTCTGTTAATTCATCTCACAGAGTTACATCTGTATTTCGTGGATCTCCTTGCTAGCCTTATTTCTGTGGAATCTGAGAACAGATATTTCGGATCCCTTTGAAGACTATAGGGCCAAAGGATATATCCTCCGATAACAAAGAGAAAGAAGCTTTCTGAGAAACTTCGTTGTGTTCTGTGAAATCATCTCACAGAGTTACAGCTTTCCCCTCAAGGAGCCTTTCGCTAAGACAGTTCTTGTGGAATTGGCAAAGTGATATTTGGAAGCCCCTAGAGCGCTATGGAGAAAAAGGAAATATCCTCAGATGAAACCTGGAAAGAAGCTTTCTGAGAAACTGCTTAGTGTTCTGTTAATTCATCTCACAGAGTTACATCTGTATTTCGTGGATCTCCTTGCTAGCCTTATTTCTGTGGAATCTGAGAACAGATATTTCGGATCCCTTTTAAGACTATAGGGCCAAAGGAAATATCCTCCGATAACAAAGAGAAAGAAGCTTTATGAGAAACTTCGTTGTGTTCTGTGAAATCATCTCACAGAGTTACAGCTTTCCCCTCAAGGAGCCTTTCGCTAAGACAGTTCTTGTGGAATTGGCAAAGTGATATTTGGAAGCCCATAGAGGGCTATGGTGAAAAAGGAAATATCCTCAGAGGAAATCTGGAAAGAAGCTTTCTGAGAAACTGCTTAGTGTTCTGTTAATTCATCTCACAGAGTTACATCTGTATTTCGCGGATCTCTTTGCTAGCCTTATTTCTGTTGAATCTGAGAACAGATATTTCGGATCCCTTTGAAGACTATAGGGCCAAAGGAAATATCCTCTGAAAACAAAGAGAAAGAAGCTTTCTGAGAAACTTCTTTGTGTTCTGTGAAATCATCTCACAGAGTTACAGCTTTCCCCTAGAGGAGTCTTTCGCTAAGAGAGTTCTTGTGGAATTGGCAAAATGATATCTGGAAGCCCATAGAGGGCTATGGTGAAAAAGGAAATATCCTCAGAGGAAATCTGGAAAGAAGCTTTCTGAGAAACTGCTTAGTGTTCTGTTAATTCATCTCACAGCGTTACATCTGTATTTCGTGGATCTCTTTGCTAGCCTTATTTCTGTGGAATCTGAGAACAGATATTTCGGATCCCTTTGAAGACTATAGGGCCAAAGGAAATATCCTCCGATAACAAAGAGAAAGAAGCTTTCTGAGAAACTTCTTTGTGTTCTGTGAAATCATCTCACACAGTTACAGCTTTCCCCTCACGGAGCCTTTCGCTAAGACAGTTCTTTTGGAATTGGCAAAGTGATATTTGGAAGCCCATAGAGGGCTATGATGAAAAAGGAAATATCCTCAGAGGAAATCTGGAAAGAAGCTTTCTGAGAATCTGCTTAGTGTTCTGTTAATTCATCTCACAGAGTTACATCTGTATTTCGTGGATCTCTTTGCTAGCCTTATTTCTGTGGAATCTGAGAACAGATATTTCGGATCCCTTTGAATACTATAGGGCCAAAGGAAATATCCTCCGATAACAAAGAGAAAGAAGCTTTCTGAGAAACTTCGTTGTGTTCTTTGAAATCATCTCACAGAGTTACAGCTTTCCCCTCAAGGAGCCTTTCGCTAAGACAGTTGTTGTGGAATTGGCAAAGTGATATATGGACGCCCATAGAGGGCTATGGTGAAAAAGGAAATATCCTCAGATGAAATCTGGAAAGATGCTTTCTGAGAAACTGCTTAGTGTTTTGTTAGTTCTCCTCACAGAGTTACATCTGTATTTCGTGGATCTCCTTGCTAGCCTTATTTCTGTGGATTCTGAGAACAGATATTTCGGATCCCTTTGAAGACTATAGGGCAAATGGAAATATCCTCCGATAACAAAGAGAAAGAAGCTTTCTGAGAAACTTCGTTGTGTTCTGTGAAATCATCTCACAGAGTTACAGCTGTCCCCTCAAGGAGCCTTTCGCTAAGACAGTTCTTGTGGAATCGGCTAAGTGATATTTGGAAGCCCATAGAGGGCAATGGTGAAAAAGGAAATATCCTCAGATGAAATCTGGAAAGAAGTTTTCTGAGAAACTGCTTAGTGTTCTGTTAATTCATCTCACAGAATTACATCTGTATTTCGTGGATCTCCATGCTAGCCTTATTTCTGTGGAATCTGAGAACAGATATTTCGGATCCCTTTGAAGACTATAGGGCCAAAGGAAATATCCTCCGAAAAGAAAGAGAAAGAAGCTTTCTGAGAAACTTCGTTATGTTCTGTGAAATCATCTCACAGAGTTACAGCTTTCCCCTCAAGGAGCCTTTCGCTAAGACAGTTCTTGTGGAATTGTCAAAGTGATATTTGGAAGCCCACAGAGGGCTATGGTGAAAAAGGAAATATCCTCAGATGAAATCTGGAAAGAAGCTTTCTCAGAAACTGCTTAGTGTTCTGTTAATTCAACTCACAGAGTTACATCTGTATTTCCTGGATCTCTTTGCTAGCCTTATTTCTGTGGAATCTGAGAACAGATATTTCGGATCCCTTTGAAGACTATAGGGCCAAAGGAAATATCTTCCGATAACAAAGAGAAAGAAGCTTTCTGAGAAACTTCGTTGTGTTCTGTGAAATCATCTCACAGAGTTACAGCTTTACCCTCAAGAAGCCTTTCGCTAAGACAGTCCTTGTGGAATTGGCAAAGTGATATTTGGAAGCCCATAGAGGGCAATGGTGAAAAAGGAAATATCCTCAAATGAAATCTGGAAAGAAGCTTTATGAGAAACTGCATAGTGTTCTGTTAATTCATCTCACAGAGTTACATCTGTATTTCGTGGATCTCTTTGCTAGCCTTATTTCTGTGGAATCTGAGAACAGTTATTTCGGATCCCTTTGAAGACTATAGGGCCAAAGGAAATATCCTCCGATAACAAAGAGAAAGAAGCTTTCTGAGAAACTTCGTTGTGTTCTGTGAAATCATCTCACAGAGTTACATCTTTCCCCTCACGGAGCCTTTCGCTAGGACAGTTCTTTTGGAATTGGCAAAGTGATATTTGGAAGCCCATAGAGGGCTATGGTGAAAAAGGAAATATCCTCAGATGAAATCTGGAAAGAAGCTTTCTGAGAAACTGCTTAGTGTTCTGTTAATTCATCTCACAGAGTTACATCTCTATTTCGTGGATCTCTTTGCTAGCCTTATTTCTGTGGATCTGAGAACAGATATTTCGGATCCCTATGAGGACTATAGGGCCAAAGGAAATATCCTCCGATAACAAAGAGAAAGAAGCTTTCTGAGAAACTTCTTTGTGTTCTGTGAAATCATCTCACAGAGTTACAGCTTTCCCCTCAAGAAGCCTTTCGCTAAGACAGTTTGTGGAATTGGCAAAGTGATATTTGGAAGTCCATAGAGGGCAATGGTGAAAAAGGATATATCCTCAAATGAAATCTGGAAAGAAGCTTTCTGAGAAACTGCTTAGTGTTCCGTTAATTCATCTCACAGAGTTACATCTGTATTTCGTGGATCTCTTTGCTAGCCTTATTTCTGTCGAATCTGAGAACAGATATTTCGGATCCCTTTGAAGCCTATAGGGCCAAAGGAAATATCCTCCGATAACAAAGAGAAAGAAGCTTTCTGAGAAACTTCTTTGTGTTCTGTGAAATCATCTCACAGAGTTACAGCTTTCCCCTCACGGAGCCTTTCGCTAAGACAGTTCTTGTGGAATTGGCAGAGTGATATTTGGAAGCCCTTAGAGGGCTATGTTGAAAAAGGAAATATCCTCAGAGGAAATCTGGAAAGAAGCTTTCTGAGAAACTGCTTAGTGTTCTGTTAATTCATCTCACAGAGTTACATCTGTATTTCGTGGATCTCTTTGCTAGCCTTATTTCTGTTGAATCTGAGAACAGATATTTCGGATCCCTTTGAAGACTATAGGGCCAAAGGAAATATCCTCCGATAAAAAGAGAAAGAAGCTTTCTGAGAAACTTCTTTGAGTTCTCTGAAATCATCTCACAGAGTTACAGCTTTCCCCTCAAGAAGCCTTTCGCTAAGACAGTTCTTGTGGAATCGGCAAAGTGATATTTGGAAGCCCATAGAGGGCTATGTTGAAAAACGAAATATCCTCAGATGAAATCTGGAAAGAATCTTTCTGAGAAACTGCTTAGTGTTCTGTTAATTCATCTCACAGAGTTACATCTGTATTTCGTGGATCTCTTTGCTAGCCTTATTTCTGTGGAATCTGAGAACAGATATTTCAGATCCCTTTGAAGACTATAGGGCCAAAGGAAATATCCTCCGATAACAAAGAGAAAGAAGCTTTCTGAGAAACTTCGTAGTGTTCTGTGAAATCATCTCACAGAGTTACAGCTTTCCCCTCAAGGAGCCTTTCGCTAAGACAGTTCTTGTGGAATTGGCAAAGTGATATTTGGAAGCCCATAGAGGGCTATGTTGAAAAAGGAAATATCCTCAGATGAAATCTGGAAAGAAGCTTTCTGAGAAACTGCTTAGTGTTCTGTTAATTCATCTCACAGAGTTACATCTGTATTTCGTGGATCTCTTTGCTAGCCTTATTTCTGTGGAATCTGAGAACAGATATTTCGGATCCCTTTGAAGACTATAGGGCCAAAGGAAATATCCTCCGATAACAAAGAGAAAGAAGCTTTCTGAAAAACTTCGTAGTGTTCTGTGAAATCATCTCACAGAGTTACAGGTTTCCCCTCAAGGAGCCTTTCGCTAAGACAGTTCTTGTGGAATTGGCAAAGTGATATTTGGAAGCCCATAGAGGGCTATGGTGAAAAAGGAAATATCCTCAGATGAAATCTGGAAAGAAGCTTTCTGAGAAACTGCTTAGTGTTCTGTTAATTCATCTCACAGAGTTACATCTGTATTTCGTGGATCTCCTTGCTAGCCTTATTTCTGTGGAATCTGAGAACAGATATTTCGGATCCCTTTGAAGACTATAGGGCCAAAGGAAATATCCTCCGATAACAAAGAGAAAGAAGCTTTCTGAGAAACTTCGTTGTGTTCTGTGAAATGATCTCACAGAGTTACAGCTTTCCCCTCAAGGAGCCTTTCGCTAAGACAGTTCTTGTTGAATTGGCAAAGTGATATTTGGAAGCCCATTGAGCGCTATGGAGAAAAAGGAAATATCCTCAGATGAAACCTGGAAAGAAGCTTTCTGAGAAACTGCTTAGTGTTCTGTTAATTCATCTCACAGAGTTACATCTGTATTTCGTGGATCTCCTTGCTAGCCTTATTTCTGTGGAATCTGAGAACAGATATTTCGGATCCCTTTTAAGACTATAGGGCCAAAGGAAATATCCTCCGATAACAAAGAGAAAGAAGCTTTATGAGAAACTTCGTTGTGTTCTGTGAAATCATCTCACAGAGTTACAGCTTTCCCCTCAAGGAGCCTTTCGCTAAGACAGTTCTTGTGGAATTGGCAAAGTGATATTTGGAAGCCCATAGAGGGCTATGGTGAAAAAGGAAATATCCTCAGAGGAAATCTGGAAAGAAGCTTTCTGAGAAACTGCTTAGTGTTCTGTTAATTCATCTCACAGAGTTACATCTGTATTTCGCGGATCTCTTTGCTAGCCTTATTTCTGTTGAATCTGAGAACAGATATTTCGGATCCCTTTGAAGACTATAGGGCCAAAGGAAATATCCTCTGAAAACAAAGAGAAAGAAGCTTTCTGAGAAACTTCTTTGTGTTCTGTGAAATCATCTCACAGAGTTACAGCTTTCCCCTAGAGGAGTCTTTCGCTAAGAGAGTTCTTGTGGAATTGGCAAAATGATATCTGGAAGCCCATAGAGGGCTATGGTGAAAAATAAATATCCTCAGAGGAAATCTGGAAAGAAGCTTTCTGAGAAACTGCTTAGTGTTCTGTTAATTCATCTCACAGCGTTACATCTGTATTTCGTGGATCTCTTTGCTAGCCTTATTTCTGTGGAATCTGAGAACAGATATTTCGGATCCCTTTGAAGACTATAGGGCCAAAGGAAATATCCTCCGATAACAAAGAGAAAGAAGCTTTCTGAGAAACTTCTTTGTGTTCTGTGAAATCATCTCACACAGTTACAGCTTTCCCCTCACGGAGCCTTTCGCTAAGACAGTTCTTTTGGAATTGGCAAAGTGATATTTGGAAGCCCATAGAGGGCTATGATGAAAAAGGAAATATCCTCAGAGGAAATCTGGAAAGAAGCTTTCTGAGAATCTGCTTAGTGTTCTGTTAATTCATCTCACAGAGTTACATCTGTATTTCGTGGATCTCTTTGCTAGCCTTATTTCTGTGGAATCTGAGAACAGATATTTCGGATCCCTTTGAATACTATAGGGCCAAAGGAAATATCCTCCGATAACAAAGAGAAAGAAGCTTTCTGAGAAACTTCGTTGTGTTCTTTGAAATCATCTCACAGAGTTACAGCTTTCCCCTCAAGGAGCCTTTCGCTAAGACAGTTGTTGTGGAATTGGCAAAGTGATATATGGACGCCCATAGAGGGCTATGGTGAAAAAGGAAATATCCTCAGATGAAATCTGGAAAGATGCTTTCTGAGAAACTGCTTAGTGTTTTGTTAGTTCTCCTCACAGAGTTACATCTGTATTTCGTGGATCTCCTTGCTAGCCTTATTTCTGTGGATTCTGAGAACAGATATTTCGGATCCCTTTGAAGACTATAGGGCAAATGGAAATATCCTCCGATAACAAAGAGAAAGAAGCTTTCTGAGAAACTTCGTTGTGTTCTGTGAAATCATCTCACAGAGTTACAGCTGTCCCCTCAAGGAGCCTTTCGCTAAGACAGTTCTTGTGGAATCGGCTAAGTGATATTTGGAAGCCCATAGAGGGCAATGGTGAAAAAGGAAATATCCTCAGATGAAATCTGGAAAGAAGTTTTCTGAGAAACTGCTTAGTGTTCTGTTAATTCATCTCACAGAATTACATCTGTTTTTCGTGGATCTCCATGCTAGCCTTATTTCTGTGGAATCTTAGAACAGATATTTCGGATCCCTTTGAAGACTATAGGGCCAAAGGAAATATCCTCCGAAAAGAAAGAGAAAGAAGCTTTCTGAGAAACTTCGTTATGTTCTGTGAAATCATCTCACAGAGTTACAGCTTTCCCCTCAAGGAGCCTTTCGCTAAGACAGTTCTTGTGGAATTGTCAAAGTGATATTTGGAAGCCCACAGAGGGCTATGGTGAAAAAGGAAATATCCTCAGATGAAATCTGGAAAGAAGCTTTCTCAGAAACTGCTTAGTGTTCTGTTAATTCAACTCACAGAGTTACATCTGTATTTCTTGGATCTCTTTGCTAGCCTTATTTCTGTGGAATCTGAGAACAGATATTTCGGATCCCTTTGAAGACTATAGGGCCCAAGGAAATATCTTCCGATAACAAAGAGAAAGAAGCTTTCTGAGAAACTTCGTTGTGTTCTGTGAAATCATCTCACAGAGTTACAGCTTTACCCTCAAGAAGCCTTTCGCTAAGACAGTCCTTGTGGAATTGGCAAAGTGATATTTGGAAGCCCATAGAGGGCTATGGTGAAAAAGGAAATATCCTCAAATGAAATCTGGAAAGAAGCTTTATGAGAAACTGCATAGTGTTCTGTTAATTCATCTCACAGAGTTACATCTGTATTTCGTGGATCTCTTTGCTAGCCTTATTTCTGTGGAATCTGAGAACAGTTATTTCGGATCCCTTTGAAGACTATAGGGCCAAAGGAAATATCCTCCGATAACAAAGAGAAAGAAGCTTTCTGAGAAACTTGGTTGTGTTCTGTGAAATCATCTCACAGAGTTACATCTTTCCCCTCACGGAGCCTTTCGCTAGGACAGTTCTTTTGGAATTGGCAAAGTGATATTTGGAAGCCCATAGAGGGCTATGGTGAAAAAGGAAATATCCTCAGATGAAATCTGGAAAGAAGCTTTCTGAGAAACTGCTTAGTGTTCTGTTAATTCATCTCACAGAGTTACATCTCTATTTCGTGGATCTCTTTGCTAGCCTTATTTCTGTGGATCTGAGAACAGATATTTCGGATCCCTATGAGGACTATAGGGCCAAAGGAAATATCCTCCGATAACAAAGAGAAAGAAGCTTTCTGAGAAACTTCTTTGTGTTCTGTGAAATCATCTCACAGAGTTACAGCTTTCCCCTCAAGAAGCCTTTCGCTAAGACAGTTTGTGGAATTGGCAAAGTGATATTTGGAAGTCCATAGAGGGCAATGGTGAAAAAGGATATATCCTCAAATGAAATCTGGAAAGAAGCTTTCTGAGAAACTGCTTAGTGTTCCGTTAATTCATCTCACAGAGTTACATCTGTATTTCGTGGATCTCTTTGCTAGCCTTATTTCTGTCGAATCTGAGAACAGATATTTCGGATCCCTTTGAAGACTATAGGGCCAAAGGAAATATCCTCCGATAAAAAGAGAAAGAAGCTTTCTGAGAAACTTCTTTGTGTTCTCTGAAATCATCTCACAGAGTTACAGCTTTCCCCTCAAGAAGCCTTTCGCTAAGACAGTTCTTGTGGAATCGGCAAAGTGATATTTGGAAGCCCATAGAGGGCTATGTTGAAAAACGAAATATCCTCAGAGGAAATCTGGAAAGAATCTTTCTGAGAAACTGCTTAGTGTTCTGTTAATTCATCTCACAGAGTTACATCTGTATTTCGTGGATCTCTTTGCTAGCCTTATTTCTGTGGAATCTGAGAACAGATATTTCAGATCCCTTTGAAGACTATAGGGCCAAAGGAAATATCCTCCGATAACAAAGAGAAAGAAGCTTTCTGAGAAACTTCGTAGTGTTCTGTGAAATCATCTCACAGAGTTACAGCTTTCCCCTCAAGGAGCCTTTCGCTAAGACAGTTCTTGTGGAATTGGCAAAGTGATATTTGGAAGCCCATAGAGGGCTATGTTGAAAAAGGAAATATCCTCAGATGAAATCTGGAAAGAAGCTTTCTGAGAAACTGCTTAGTGTTCTGTTAATTCATCTCACAGAGTTACATCTGTATTTCGTGGATCTCTTTGCTAGCCTTATTTCTGTGGAATCTGAGAACAGATATTTCGGATCCCTTTGAAGACTATAGGGCCAAAGGAAATATCCTCCGATAACAAAGAGAAAGAAGCTTTCTGAAAAACTTCGTAGTGTTCTGTGAAATCATCTCACAGAGTTACAGGTTTCCCCTCAAGGAGCCTTTCGCTAAGACAGTTCTTGTGGAATTGGCAAAGTGATATTTGGAAGCCCATAGAGGGCTATGGTGAAAAAGGAAATATCCTCAGATGAAATCTGGAAAGAAGCTTTCTGAGAAACTGCTTAGTGTTCTGTTAATTCATCTCACAGAGTTACATCTGTATTTCGTGGATCTCCTTGCTAGCCTTATTTCTGTGGAATCTGAGAACAGATATTTCGGATCCCTTTGAAGACTATAGGGCCAAAGGAAATATCCTCCGATAACAAAGAGAAAGAAGCTTTCTGAGAAACTTCTTTGTGTTCTGTGAAATCATCTCACAGAGTTACAGCTTTCCCCTCAAGGAGCCTTTCGCTAAGACAGTTCTTGTTGAATTGGCAAAGTGATATTTGGAAGCCCATTGAGCGCTATGGAGAAAAAGGAAATATCCTCAGATGAAACCTGGAAAGAAGCTTTCTGAGAAACTGCTTAGTGTTCTGTTAATTCATCTCACAGAGATACATCTGTATTTCGTGGATCTCCTTGCTAGCCTTATTTCTGTGGAATCTGAGAACAGATATTTCGGATCCCTTTGAAGACTATAGGGCCAAAGGAAATATCCTCCGATAACAAAGAGAAAGAAGCTTTCTGAGAAACTTCGTTGTGTTCTGTGAAATCATCTCACAGAGTTACAGCTTTCCCCTCAAGGAGCCTTTCGCTAAGACAGTTCTTGTGGAATTGGCAAAGTGATATTTGGAAGCCCATAGAGGGCTATGTTGAAAAAGGAAATATCCTCAGATGAAATCTGGAAAGAAGCTTTCTGAGAAACTTCGTTGTGTTCTGTGAAATCATCTCACAGAGTTACAGCTTTACCCTCAAGGAGCCTTTCGCTAAGACAGTTCTTGTGGAATTGGCAAAGTGATATTTGAAAGCCCATAGAGGGCTATGGTGAAAAAGGAAATACCCTCAGATGAAATCTGGAAAGAAGCTTTCTGAGAAACTTCGTTGTGTTCTGTGAAATCATCTCACAGACTTACAGCTTTACCCTCAAGGAGCCTTTCGCTAAGACAGTTCTTGTGGAATTGGCAAAGTGATATTTGAAAGCCCATAGAGGGCTATGGTGAAAAAGGAAATATCCTCAGATGAAATCTGGAAAGAAGCTTTCTGAGAAACTGCTTAGTGTTCTCTTAATTCATCTCACAGAGTTACATCTGTATTTCGTGGATCTCCTTGCTAGCCTTATTTCTGTGGAATCTGAGAACAGATATTTCGGATCCCTTTGAAGACTATAGGGCCAAAGGAAATATCCTCCGATAACAAAGAGAAAGAAGCTTTCTGAGAAACTTCGTTGTGTTCTGTGAAATCATCTCACAGAGTTACACCTTTCCCCTCAAGGAGCCTTTCGCTAAGACAGTTCTTGTGGAATTGGCAAAGTGATATTTGGAAGCCCATAGAGGGCTATGGTGAAAAAGGAAATATCCTCAGATGAAATCTGGAAAGAAGCTTTCTGAGAAACTGCTTAGTGTTCTGTTAATTCATCTCACAGAGTTACATCTGTATTTCGTGGATCTCTTTGCTAGCCTTATTTCTGTTGAATCTGAGAACAGATATTTCGGATCCCTTTGAAGACTATAGGGCCAAAGGAAATATCCTCTGAAAACAAAGAGAAAGAAGCTTTCTGAGAAACTTCTTTGTGTTCTGTGAAATCATCTCACAGAGTTACAGCTTTCCCCTTGAGGAGTCTTTCGCTAAGAGAGTTCTTGTGAAATTGGCAAAATGATATCTGGAAGCCCATAGAGGGCTATGGTGAAAAAGGAAATATCCTCAGAGGAAATCTGGAAAGAAGCTTTCTGAGAAACTGCTTAGTGTTCTGTTAATTCATCTCACAGCGTTACATCTGTATTTCGTGGATCTCTTTGCTGGCCTTATTTCTGTGGAATCTGAGAACAGATATTTCGGATCCCTATGAAGACTATAGGGCCAAAGGAAATATCCTCCGATAAAAAAGAGAAAGAAGCTTTCTGAGAAACTTCTTTGTGTTCTGTGAAATCATCTCACACAGTTACAGCCTTCCCCTCACGGAGCCTTTCGCTCAGACAGTTCTTTTGGAATTGGCAAAGTGATATTTGGAAGCCCATAGAGGGCTATGGTGAAAAAGGAAATATCCTCAGAGGAAATCTGGAAAGAAGCTTTCTGAGAAACTTCGTTGTGTTCTGTGAAGTCATCTTACAGAGTTACATCTGTATTTCGTGGATCTCTTTGCTAGCCTTATTTCTGTTTAATCTGAGAACAGATATTTCGGATCCCTTTGAAGACTATAGGGCCAAAGGAAATATCCTCCGAAAACAAAGAGAAAGAAGCTTTCTGAGAAACTTCTTGGTGTTCTGTGAAATCATCTCACAGAGTTACAGCTTTCCCCCCAAGGAGACTTTCGCTAAGACAGTTCTTGTGGAATTGGCAAATTGATATCTGGAAGCCCATAGAGGGCTATGGTGAAAAAGGAAATATCGTCAGATGAAATCTGGAAAGAAGCTTTTTGAGATACTGCTTTGTGTTCTGTTAATTCATCTCACAGAGTTACATCTCTATTTCGTGGATCTCTTTGCTAGTCTTATATCTGTGGAATCTGAGAACAGATATTTCGGATCCCTTTGAAGACTATAGGGCCAAAGGAAATATCCTCCGATAACAAAGAGAAAGAAGCTTTCTGAGAAACGTCTTTGTGTTCTGTGACATCTTGCACAGAGTTACAGCTTTCCCCTCAAGAAGCGTTTCGCTAAGTCAGTTCTTGTGGAATTGGCAAAGTGATATTTGGAAGCCCATAGAGGGCTACGGTGAAAAAGGAAATATCCTCAAATGAAATCTGGAAAGAAGCTTTCAGAGAAACTGCTTAGTGTTCTGTTAATTCATCTCACAGAGTTACATCTGTATTTCGTGGATCTCTTTGCTAGCCTTATTTCTGTGGAATCTGAGAACAGATATTTCGGATCCCTTTGAAGACTATAGGGCCAAAGGAAATATCCTCCGATAACAAAGAGAAAGAAGCTTTCTGAGAAACTTCCTTGTGTTCTGTGAAATCATCTCACAGAGTTACAGCTTTCCCCTCACGGAGCCTTTCGCTAAGACAGTTCTTTTGGAATTGGCAAAGTGATATTTTGAAGCCCATAGAGGGCTATGGTGAAAAAGGAAATATCCTCAGAGGAAATCTGGAAAGAAGCTTTCTGAGAAACTGCTTAGTGTTCTGTTAATTCATCTCACAGAGTTACATCTGTATTTCGTGCATCTCTTTGCTAGCCTTATTTCTGTGGAATCTGAGAACAGATATATCGGATCCCTTTGAAGACTATAATTCCAAAGGAAATATCCTCCGATAACAAAGAGAAAGAAGCTTTCTGAGAAACTTCGTTGTGTTCTGTGAAATCATCTCACAGAGTTACAGCTTTCCCCTCACGGAGCCTTTCTCTAAGACAGTTCTTTTGGTATTGGCAAAGTGATATTTGGAAGCCCATAGAGGGCTATGGTAAAAAAGGAAATATCCTCAGAGGAAATCTGGAAAGAAGCTTTCTGAGAAACTGCTTAGTGTTCTGTTAATTCATCTCACAGAGTTACATCTGTATTTCGTGGATCTCTTTGCTAGCCTTATTTCTGTGGAATCTGAGAACAGATATTTCGGATCCCTTTGAAGACTATAAGGACAAAGGAAATACCCTCCGATAACAAAGAGAAAGAAGCTTTCTGAGAAACTTCGTTGTGTTCTCTGAAATCATCTCACAGAGTTGCAGCTTTCCCCTCAAGGAGCCTTCCGTTAAGACAGTTCTTTTGGAATTGGCAAAGAGATATCTGGAAGCCCATAGAGGGCTATGGTGAAAAAGGAAATATCCTCAAATGAAATCTCGAAAGAAGCTTTCTGAGAAACTGCTTAGTGTTCTGTTAATTCATCTCACAGAGTTACATCTGTATTTCGTGGATCTGTTTGCTAGCCTTATTTCTGTGGAATCTGAGAACAGATATTTCGGATCCCTTTGAAGACTATAGGGCCAAAGGAAATATCCTCCGATAACAAAGAGAAAGAAGCTTTCTGAGAAACTTCCTTGTGTTCTGTGAAATCATCTCACAGAGTTACAGCTTTCCCCTCAAGAAGCCTTTCGCTAAGACAGTTCTTGTGGAATTGGCCAAGTGATATTTGGAAGTCCATAGAGGGCAATGGTGAAAAAGGAAATATCCTCAAATGAAATCTGGAAAGAAGCTTTCTGAGAAACTGCTTAGTGTTCTGTTAATTCATCTCACAGAGTTACATCTGTTTTTCGTGGATGTCTTTGCTAGCCTTATTTCTCTGGAATCTGAGAACAGATATTTCGGATCCCTTTGAAGACTATAGGGCCAAAGGAAATATCCTCCGATAACAAATAGAAAGAAGCTTTCTGAGAAACTTCGTTGTGTTCTGTGAAATCATCTCACAGAGTTACAGCTTTCCCCTCAAGGAGCCTTTCGCTAAGGCAGTTTTTGTGGAATTGGGAAAATGATATTCGGGAGCCCATAGAGGGCTATGGTGAAAAAGGAAATATCCTCAGATGAAATCTGGAAAGAATCTTTCTGAGAAACTGCTTAGTGTTCTGTTAATTCAACTCACAGAGTTATATCTGTATTTCGTGGATCTCTTTGCTAGCCTTATTTCTGTGGAATCTGAGAACAGATATTTCGGATCCCTTTGAAGACTATAGAGCCAAAGGAAATATCCTCCGATAACAAAGAGAAAGAAGCTTTCTGAGAAACTTCGGTGTGTTCTGTGAAGTCATCTTACAGAGTTACATCTGTATTTCGTGGATCTCTTTGCTAGCCTTATTTCTGTTTAATCTGAGAACAGATATTTCGGATCCCTTTGAAGACTATAGGGCCAAAGGAAATATCCTCCGAAAACAAAGAGAAAGAAGCTTTCTGAGAAACTTCTTGGTGTTCTGTGAAATCATCTCACAGAGTTACAGCTTTCCCCCCAAGGAGACTTTCGCTAAGACAGGTCTTGTGGAATTGGCAAATTGATATCTGGAAGCCCATAGAGGGCTATGGTGAAAAAGGAAATATCGTCAGATGAAATCTGGAAAGAAGCTTTTTGGAATACTGCTTTGTGTTCTGTTAATTCATCTCACAGAGTTACATCTCTATTTCGTGGATCTCTTTGCTAGTCTTATATCTGTGGAATCTGAGAACAGATATTTCGGATCCCTTTGAAGACTATAGGGCCAAAGGAAATATCCTCCGATAACAAAGAGAAAGAAGCTTTCTGAGAAACGTCTTTGTGTTCTGTGACATCTTGCACAGAGTTACAGCTTTCCCCTCAAGAAGCGTTTCGCTAAGTCAGTTCTTGTGGAATTGGCAAAGTGATATTTGGAAGCCCATAGAGGGCTACGGTGAAAAAGGAAATATCCTCAAATGAAATCTGGAAAGAAGCTTTCAGAGAAACTGCTTAGTGTTCTGTTAATTCATCTCACAGAGTTACATCTGTATTTCGTGGATCTCTTTGCTAGCCTTATTTCTGTGGAATCTGAGAACAGATATTTCGGATCCCTTTGAAGACTATAGGGCCAAAGGAAATATCCTCCGATAACAAAGAGAAAGAAGCTTTCTGAGAAACTTCCTTGTGTTCTGTGAAATCATCTCACAGAGTTACAGCTTTCCACTCACGGAGCCTTTCTCTAAGACAGTTCTTTTGGTATTGGCAAAGTGATATTTGGAAGCCCATAGAGGGCTATGGTAAAAAAGGAAATATCCTCAGAGGAAATCTGGAAAGAAGCTTTCTGAGAAACTGCTTAGTGTTCTGTTAATTCATCTCACAGAGTTACATCTGTATTTCGTGGATCTCTTTGCTAGCCTTATTTCTGTGGAATCTGAGAAGAGATATTTCGGATCCCTTTGAAGACTATAGGGACAAAGGAAATATCCTCCGATAACAAAGAGAAAGAAGCTTTCGGAGAAACTTCGTTGTGTTCTCTGAAATCATCTCACAGAGTTGCAGCTTTCCTCTCAAGGAGCCTTTCGTTAAGACAGTTCTTTGGAATTGGCAAAGAGATATCTGGAAGCCCATAGAGGGCTATGGTGAAAAAGGAAATATCCTCAGATGAAATCTGGAAAGAAGCTTTCTGAGAATCTGCTTAGTGTTCCGTTAATTCATCTCACAGAGTTACATCTGTATTCGTGGATGTCTTTGCTAGCCTTATTTCTGTGGAATCTGAGAACAGATATTTCGGATCCCTATGAAGACTATAGGGCCAAAGGAAATATCCTCCGATAACAAAGAGAAAGAAGCTTTCCGAGAAACTTCGTTGTGTTCTGTGAAATCATCTCGCAGAGTTACAGCTTTCCCCTCAAGGAGCCTTTCGCTAAGACAGTTCTTGTGGAATTGGCAAAGTGATATTTGGAAGCCCATAGAGGGCTATGGTGAAAAAGGAAATATCCTCAGATGAAATCTGGAAAGAAGCTTTCTGAGAAACTGCTTAGTGTTCTGTTAATTCATCTCACAGAGTTACATCTGTATTTCCTGGATCTCTTTGCTAGCCTTATTTCTGTGGAATCTGAGAACAGATATTTCGGATCCCTTTGAAGACTATAGGGCCAAAGGAAATATCCTGCGATAACAAAGAGAAAGAAGCTTTCTGAGAAACTTCGTTGTGTTCTGTGAAATCATCTCACAGAGTTACATCTGTATTTCGTGGATCTCTTTGCTAGCCTTATTTCTGTTGAATCTGAGAACAGATATTTCGGATCCCTTTGAAGACTATAGGGCCAAAGATAATATCCTCCGAAAACAAAGAGAAAGAAGCTTTCTGAGAAACTTCTTGGTGTTCTGTGAAATCATCTCACAGAGTTACAGCTTTCCCCTCAAGGAAACTTTCGCTAAGACAGTTCTTGTGGAATTGGCAAATTGATATTTGGAAGCCCATAGAGGGCTATGGTGAAAAAGGAAATATCCTCAGATGAAATCTGGAAAGAAGCTTTCTGAGAAACTGCTTAGTGTTCTGTTAATTCATCTCACAGAGTTACATCTGTATTTCGTGGATCTCTTTGCTAGCCTTATTTCTGTGGAATCTGAGAACAGATATTTCGGATCCCTTTGAAGACTATAGGGCCAAAGGAAATATCCACCGATAACAAAGAGAAAGAAGCTTTCTGAGAAACTTCGTTGTGTTCTGTGAAATCATCTCACAGAGTTACAACTTTCCCCTCAAGGAGCCTTTCGCTAAGACAGTTCTTGTGGAATTGGCAAATTGATATCTGGAAGCCCTTAGAGGGCTATGGTGAAAAAGGAAATATCCTCAGATGAAATCTGGAAAGAAGCTTTCTGAGAAACTGCTTAGTGTTCTGTTAATTCATCTCACAGAATTACATCTGTATTTCGTGGATCTCTTTGCTAGCCTTATTTCTGTGGAATCTGAGAACAGATATTTCGGATCCCTTTGAAGACTATAGGGCCAAAGGAAATATCCTCCGATAACAAAGAGAAAGAAGCTTTCTGAGAAACTTCGTTGTGTTCTGTGAAATCATCTCACAGAGTTACAGCTTTCCCCTCACGGAGCCTTTCTCTAAGACAGTTCTTTTGGTATTGGCAAAGTGATATTTGGAAGCCCATAGAGGGCTATGGTAAAAAAGGAAATATCCTCAGAGGAAATCTGGAAAGAAGCTTTCTGAGAAACTTCTTAGTGTTCTGTTAATTCATCTCACAGAGTTACATCTGTATTTCGTGGATCTCTTTGCTAGCCTTATTTCTGTGGAATCTGAGAACAGATATTTCGGATCCTTTTGAAGACTATAGGGACAAAGGAAATATCCTCCGATAACAAAGAGAAAGAAGCTTTCTGAGAAACTTCGTTGTGTTCTGTGAAATCATCTCACAGAGTTGCAGCTTTCCCCTCAAGGAGCCTTTCGTTAAGACAGTTCTTTTGGAATTGGCAAAGAGATATCTGGAAGCCCATAGAGGGCTACGGTGAAAAAGGAAATATCCTCAGATGAAATCTGGAAAGAAGCTTTCTGAGAAACTGCTTAGTGTTCCGTTAATTCATCTCACAGAGTTACATCTGTATTTCGTGGATGTCTTTGCTAGCCTTATTTCTGTAGAATCTCAGAACAGATATTTCGGATCCCTATGAAGACTTTAGGGCCAAAGGAAATATCCTCCGATAAAAAGAGAAAGAAGCTTTCTGAGAAACTTTTTTGTGTTCTGTGAAATCATCTCACAGAGTTACAGCTTTCCCCTCAAGGAGCCTTTCGCTAAGACAGTTCTTGTGGAATTGGCAAAGTGATATTTGGAAGCCCATAGAGGGCTATGGTGAAAAAGGAAATACCCTCAGATGAAATCTGGAAAGAAGCTTTCTGAGAAACTTCGTTGTGTTCTGTGAAATCATCTCACAGAGTTACAGCTTTACCCTCAAGGAGCCTTTCGCTAAGACAGTTCTTGTGGAATTGGCAAAGTGATATTTGAAAGCCCATAGAGGGCTATGGTGAAAAAGGAAATATCCTCAGATGAAATCTGGAAAGAAGCTTTCTGAGAAACTGCTTAGTGTTCTCTTAATTCATCTCACAGAGTTACATCTGTATTTCGTGGATCTCCTTGCTAGCCTTATTTCTGTGGAATCTGAGAACAGATATTTCGGATCCCTTTGAAGACTATAGGGCCAAAGGAAATATCCTCCGATAACAAAGAGAAAGAAGCTTTCTGAGAAACTTCGTTGTGTTCTGTGAAATCATCTCACAGAGTTACACCTTTCCCCTCAAGGAGCCTTTCGCTAAGACAGTTCTTGTGGAATTGGCAAAGTGATATTTGGAAGCCCATAGAGGGCTATGGTGAAAAAGGAAATATCCTCAGATGAAATCTGGAAAGAAGCTTTCTGAGAAACTGCTTAGTGTTCTGTTAATTCATCTCACAGAGTTACATCTGTATTTCGTGGATCTCTTTGCTAGCCTTATTTCTGTTGAATCTGAGAACAGATATTTCGGATCCCTTTGAAGACTATAGGGCCAAAGGAAATATCCTCTGAAAACAAAGAGAAAGAAGCTTTCTGAGAAACTTCTTTGTGTTCTGTGAAATCATCTCACAGAGTTACAGCTTTCCCCTTGAGGAGTCTTTCGCTAAGAGAGTTCTTGTGGAATTGGCAAAATGATATCTGGAAGCCCATAGAGGGCTATGGTGAAAAAGGAAATATCCTCAGAGGAAATCTGGAAAGAAGCTTTCTGAGAAACTGCTTAGTGTTCTGTTAATTCATCTCACAGCGTTACATCTGTATTTCGTGGATCTCTTTGCTGGCCTTATTTCTGTGGAATCTGAGAACAGATATTTCGGATCCCTATGAAGACTATAGGGCCAAAGGAAATATCCTCCGATAAAAAAGAGAAAGAAGCTTTCTGAGAAACTTCTTTGTGTTCTGTGAAATCATCTCACACAGTTACAGCCTTCCCCTCACGGAGCCTTTCGCTCAGACAGTTCTTTTGGAATTGGCAAAGTGATATTTGGAAGCCCATAGAGGGCTATGGTGAAAAAGGAAATATCCTCAGAGGAAATCTGGAAAGAAGCTTTCTGAGAAACTTCGTTGTGTTCTGTGAAATCATCTCACAGAGTTACAGCTTTACCCTCAAGGAGCCTTTCGCTAAGACAGTTCTTTTGAAATTGGCAAAGTGATATTTGGAAGCCCATAGAGGGCTATGGTGAAAAAGGAAATATCCTCAGATGAAATCTGGAAAGAAGCTTTCTGAGAAACTGCTTAGTGTTCTGTTAATTCATCTCACAGAGTTACATCTGTATTTCGTGGATCTCCTTGCTAGCCTTATTTCTGTGGAATCTGAGAACAGATATTTCGGATCCCTTTGAAGACTATAGGGCCAAAGGAAATATCCTCCGATAACAAAGAGAAAGAAGCTTTCTGAGAAACTTCGTTGTGTTCTGTGAAATCATCTCACAGAGTTACAGCTTTCCCCTCAAGGAGCCTTTCGCTAAGACAGTTCTTGTGGAATTGGCAAAGTGATATTTGGAAGCCCCTAGAGCGCTATGGAGAAAAAGGAAATATCCTCAGATGAAACCTGGAAAGAAGCTTTCTGAGAAACTGCTTAGTGTTCTGTTAATTCATCTCACAGAGTTACATCTGTATTTCGTGGATCTCCTTGCTAGCCTTATTTCTGTGGAATCTGAGAACAGATATTTCGGATCCCTTTTAAGACTATAGGGCCAAAGGAAATATCCTCCGATAACAAAGAGAAAGAAGCTTTATGAGAAACTTCGTTGTGTTCTGTGAAATCATCTCACAGAGTTACAGCTTTCCCCTCAAGGAGCCTTTCGCTAAGACAGTTCTTGTGGAATTGGCAAAGTGATATTTGGAAGCCCATAGAGGGCTATGGTGAAAAAGGAAATATCCTCAGAGGAAATCTGGAAAGAAGCTTTCTGAGAAACTGCTTAGTGTTCTGTTAATTCATCTCACAGAGTTACATCTGTATTTCGCGGATCTCTTTGCTAGCCTTATTTCTGTTGAATCTGAGAACAGATATTTCGGATCCCTTTGAAGACTATAGGGCCAAAGGAAATATCCTCTGAAAACAAAGAGAAAGAAGCTTTCTGAGAAACTTCTTTGTGTTCTGTGAAATCATCTCACAGAGTTACAGCTTTCCCCTAGAGGAGTCTTTCGCTAAGAGAGTTCTTGTGGAATTGGCAAAATGATATCTGGAAGCCCATAGAGGGCTATGGTGAAAAAGGAAATATCCTCAGAGGAAATCTGGAAAGAAGCTTTCTGAGAAACTGCTTAGTGTTCTGTTAATTCATCTCACAGCGTTACATCTGTATTTCGTGGATCTCTTTGCTAGCCTTATTTCTGTGGAATATGAGAACAGATATTTCGGATCCCTTTGAAGACTATAGGGCCAAAGGAAATATCCTCCGATAACAAAGAGAAAGAAGCTTTCTGAGAAACTTCTTTGTGTTCTGTGAAATCATCTCACACAGTTACAGCTTTCCCCTCACGGAGCCTTTCGCTAAGACAGTTCTTTTGGAATTGGCAAAGTGATATTTGGAAGCCCATAGAGGGCTATGATGAAAAAGGAAATATCCTCAGAGGAAATCTGGAAAGAAGCTTTCTGAGAATCTGCTTAGTGTTCTGTTAATTCATCTCACAGAGTTACATCTGTATTTGGTGGATCTCTTTGCTAGCCTTATTTCTGTGGAATCTGAGAACAGATATTTCGGATCCCTTTGAATACTATAGGGCGAAAGGAAATATCCTCCGATAACAAAGAGAAAGAAGCTTTCTGAGAAACTTCGTTGTGTTCTTTGAAATCATCTCACAGAGTTACAGCTTTCCCCTCAAGGAGCCTTTCGCTAAGACAGTTGTTGTGGAATTGGCAAAGTGATATATGGACGCCCATAGAGGGCTATGGTGAAAAAGGAAATATCCTCAGATGAAATCTGGAAAGATGCTTTCTGAGAAACTGCTTAGTGTTTTGTTAGTTCTCCTCACAGAGTTACATCTGTATTTCGTGGATCTCCTTGCTAGCCTTATTTCTGTGGATTCTGAGAACAGATATTTCGGATCCCTTTGAAGACTATAGGGCAAATGGAAATATCCTCCGATAACAAAGAGAAAGAAGCTTTCTGAGAAACTTCGTTGTGTTCTGTGAAATCATCTCACAGAGTTACAGCTGTCCCCTCAAGGAGCCTTTCGCTAAGACAGTTCTTGTGGAATCGGCTAAGTGATATTTGGAAGCCCATAGAGGGCAATGATGAAAAAGGAAATATCCTCAGATGAAATCTGGAAAGAAGTTTTCTGAGAAACTGCTTAGTGTTCTGTTAATTCATCTCACAGAATTACATCTGTATTTCGTGGATCTCCATGCTAGCCTTATTTCTGTGGAATCTGAGAACAGATATTTCGGATCCCTTTGAAGACTATAGGGCCAAAGGAAATATCCTCCGAAAAGAAAGAGAAAGATGCTTTCTGAGAAACTTCGTTATGTTCTGTGAAATCATCTCACAGAGTTACAGCTTTCCCCTCAAGGAGCCTTTCGCTAAGACAGTTCTTGTGGAATTGTCAAAGTGATATTTGGAAGCCCACAGAGGGCTATGGTGAAAAAGGAAATATCCTCAGATGAAATCTGGAAAGAAGCTTTCTCAGAAACTGCTTAGTGTTCTGTTAATTCAACTCACAGAGTTACATCTGTATTTCCTGGATCTCTTTGCTAGCCTTATTTCTGTGGAATCTGAGAACAGATATTTCGGATCCCTTTGAAGACTATAGGGCCAAAGGAAATATCTTCCGATAACAAAGAGAAAGAAGCTTTCTGAGAAACTTCGTTGTGTTCTGTGAAATCATCTCACAGAGTTACAGCTTTACCCTCAAGAAGCCTTTCGCTAAGACAGTCCTTGTGGAATTGGCAAAGTGATATTTGGAAGCCCATAGAGGGCTATGGTGAAAAAGGAAATATCCTCAAATGAAATCTGGAAAGAAGCTTTATGAGAAACTGCATAGTGTTCTGTTAATTCATCTCACAGAGTTACATCTGTATTTCGTGGATCTCTTTGCTAGCCTTTTTTCTGTGGAATCTGAGAACAGTTATTTCGGATCCCTTTGAAGACTATAGGGCCAAAGGAAATATCCTCCGATAACAAAGAGAAAGAAGCTTTCTGAGAAACTTCGTTGTGTTCTGTGAAATCATCTCACAGAGTTACATCTTTCCCCTCACGGAGCCTTTCGCTAAGACAGTTCTTTTGGAATTGGCAAAGTGATATTTGGAAGCCCATAGAGGGCTATGGTGAAAAAGGAAATATCCTCAGATGAAATCTGGAAAGAAGCTTTCTGAGAAACTGCTTAGTGTTCTGTTAATGCATCTCACAGAGTTACATCTCTATTTCGTGGATCTCTTTGCTAGCCTTATTTCTGTGGATCTGAGAACAGATATTTCGGATCCCTATGAGGACTATAGGGCCAAAGGAAATATCCTCCGATAACAAAGAGAAAGAAGCTTTCTGAGAAACTTCTTTGTGTTCTGTGAAATCATCTCACAGAGTTACAGCTTTCCCCTCAAGAAGCCTTTCGCTAAGACAGTTTGTGGAATTGGCAAAGTGATATTTGGAAGTCCATAGAGGGCAATGGTGAAAAAGGATATATCCTCAAATGAAATCTGGAAAGAAGCTTTCTGAGAAACTGCTTAGTGTTCCGTTAATTCATCTCACAGAGTTACATCTGTATTTCGTGGATCTCTTTGCTAGCCTTATTTCTGTCGAATCTGAGAACAGATATTTCGGATCCCTTTGAAGCCTATAGGGCCAAAGGAAATATCCTCCGATAACAAAGAGAAAGAAGCTTTCTGAGAAACTTCTTTGTGTTCTGTGAAATCATCTCACAGAGTTACAGCTTTCCCCTCACGGAGCCTTTCGCTAAGACAGTTCTTGTGGAATTGGCAGAGTGATATTTGGAAGCCCTTAGAGGGCTATGTTGAAAAAGGAAATATCCTCAGAGGAAATCTGGAAAGAAGCTTTCTGAGAAACTGCTTAGTGTTCTGTTAATTCATCTCACAGAGTTACATCTGTATTTCGTGGATCTCTTTGCTAGCCTTATTTCTGTGGAATCTGAGAACAGATATTTCAGATCCCTTTGAAGACTATAGGGCCAAAGGAAATATCCTCCGATAACAAAGAGAAAGAAGCTTTCTGAGAAACTTCGTAGTGTTCTGTGAAATCATCTCACAGAGTTACAGCTTTCCCCTCAAGGAGCCTTTCGCTAAGACAGTTCTTGTGGAATTGGCAAAGTGATATTTGGAAGCCCATAGAGGGCTATGTTGAAAAAGGAAATATCCTCAGATGAAATCTGGAAAGAAGCTTTCTGAGAAACTGCTTAGTGTTCTGTTAATTCATCTCACAGAGTTACATCTGTATTTCGTGGATCTCTTTGCTAGCCTTATTTCTGTGGAATCTGAGAACAGATATTTCGGATCCCTTTGAAGACTATAGGGCCAAAGGAAATATCCTCCGATAACAAAGAGAAAGAAGCTTTCTGAGAAACTTCGTAGTGTTCTGTGAAATCATCTCACAGAGTTACAGCTTTCCCCTCAAGGAGCCTTTCGCTAAGACAGTTCTTGTGGAATTGGCAAAGTGATATTTGGAAGCCCATAGAGGGCTATGTTGAAAAAGGAAATATCCTCAGATGAAATCTGGAAAGAAGCTTTCTGAGAAACTGCTTAGTGTTCTGTTAATTCATCTCACAGAGTTACATCTGTATTTCGTGGATCTCTTTGCTAGCCTTATTTCTGTGGAATCTGAGAACAGATATTTCGGATCCCTTTGAAGACTATAGGGCCAAAGGAAATATCCTCCGATAACAAAGAGAAAGAAGCTTTCTGAGAAACTTCGTTGTGTTCTGTGAAATCATCTCACAGAGTTACAGCTTTCCCCTCAAGGAGCCTTTCGCTAAGACAGTTCTTGTTGAATTGGCAAAGTGATATTTGGAAGCCCATTGAGCGCTATGGAGAAAAAGGAAATATCCTCAGATGAAACCTGGAAAGAAGCTTTCTGAGAAACTGCTTAGTGTTCTGTTAATTCATCTCACAGAGTTACATCTGTATTTCGTGGATCTCCTTGCTAGCCTTATTTCTGTGGAATCTGAGAACATATATTTCGGATCCCTTTGAAGACTATAGGGCCAAAGGAAATATCCTCCGATAACAAAGAGAAAGAAGCTTTCTGAGAAACTTCGTTGTGTTCTGTGAAATCATCTCACAGAGTTACAGCTTTCCCCTCAAGGAGCCTTTCGCTAAGACAGTTCTTGTGGAATTGGTAAAGTGATATTTGGAAGCCCATAGAGGGCTATGTTGAAAAAGGAAATATCCTCAGATGAAATCTGGAAAGAAGCTTTCTGAGAAACTTCGTTGTGTTCTGTGAAATCATCTCACAGAGTTACAGCTTTACCCTCAAGGAGCCTTTCGCTAAGACAGTTCTTGTGGAATTGGCAAAGTGATATTTGAAAGCCCATAGAGGGCTATGGTGAAAAAGGAAATACCCTCAGATGATATCTGGAAAGAAGCTTTCTGAGAAACTTCGTTGTGTTCTGTGAAATCATCTCACAGAGTTACAGCTTTACCCTCAAGGAGCCTTTCGCTAAGACAGTTCTTGTGGAATTGGCAAAGTGATATTTGAAAGCCCATAGAGGGCTATGGTGAAAAAGGAAATATCCTCAGATGAAATCTGGAAAGAAGCTTTCTGAGAAACTGCTTAGTGTTCTCTTAATTCATCTCACAGAGTTACATCTGTATTTCGTGGATCTCCTTGCTAGCCTTATTTCTGTGGAATCTGAGAACAGATATTTCGGATCCCTTTGAAGACTATAGGGCCAAAGGAAATATCCTCCGATAACAAAGAGAAAGAAGCTTTCTGAGAAACTTCGTTGTGTTCTGTGAAATCATCTCACAGAGTTACACCTTTCCCCTCAAGGAGCCTTTCGCTAAGACAGTTCTTGTGGAATTGGCAAAGTGATATTTGGAAGCCCATAGAGGGCTATGGTGAAAAAGGAAATATCCTCAGATGAAATCTGGAAAGAAGCTTTCTGAGAAACTGCTTAGTGTTCTGTTAATTCATCTCACAGAGTTACATCTGTATTTCGTGGATCTCTTTGCTAGCCTTATTTCTGTTGAATCTGAGAACAGATATTTCGGATCCCTTTGAAGACTATAGGGCCAAAGGAAATATCCTCTGAAAACAAAGAGAAAGAAGCTTTCTGAGAAACTTCTTTGTGTTCTGTGAAATCATCTCACGGAGTTACAGCTTTCCCCTTGAGGAGTCTTTCGCTAAGAGAGTTCTTGTGGAATTGGCAAAATGATATCTGGAAGCCCATAGAGGGCTATGGTGAAAAAGGAAATATCCTCAGAGGAAATCTGGAAAGAAGCTTTCTGAGAAACTGCTTAGTGTTCTGTTAATTCATCTCACAGCGTTACATCTGTATTTCGTGGATCTCTTTGCTGGCCTTATTTCTGTGGAATCTGAGAACAGATATTTCGGATCCCTATGAAGACTATAGGGCCAAAGGAAATATCCTCCGATAAAAAAGAGAAAGAAGCTTTCTGAGAAACTTCTTTGTGTTCTGTGAAATCATCTCACACAGTTACAGCCTTCCCCTCACGGAGCCTTTCGCTCAGACAGTTCTTTTGGAATTGGCAAAGTGATATTTGGAAGCCCATAGAGGGCTATGGTGAAAAAGGAAATATCCTCAGAGGAAATCTGGAAAGAAGCTTTCTGAGAAACTTCGTTGTGTTCTGTGAAATCATCTCACAGAGTTACAGCTTTACCCTCAAGGAGCCTTTCGCTAAGACAGTTCTTTTGAAATTGGCAAAGTGATATTTGGAAGCCCATAGAGGGCTATGGTGAAAAAGGAAATATCCTCAGATGAAATCTGGAAAGAAGCTTTCTGAGAAACTGCTTAGTGTTCTGTTAATTCATCTCACAGAGTTACATCTGTATTTCGTGGATCTCCTTGCTAGCCTTATTTCTGTGGAATCTGAGAACAGAAATTTCGGATCCCTTTGAAGACTATAGGGCCAAAGGAAATATCCTCCGATAACAAAGAGAAAGAAGCTTTCTGAGAAACTTCGTTGTGTTCTGTGAAATCATCTCACAGAGTTACAGCTTTCCCCTCAAGGAGCCTTTCGCTAAGACAGTTCTTGTGGAATTGGCAAAGTGATATTTGGAAGCCCATAGAGCGCTATGGAGAAAAAGGAAATATCCTCAGATGAAACCTGGAAAGAAGCTTTCTGAGAAACTGCTTAGTGTTCTGTTAATTCATCTCACAGAGTTACATCTGTATTTCGTGGATCTCCTTGCTAGCCTTATTTCTGTGGAATCTGAGAACAGATATTTCGGATCCCTTTTAAGACTATAGGGCCAAAGGAAATATCCTCCGATAACAAAGAGAAAGAAGCTTTATGAGAAACTTCGTTGTGTTCTGTGAAATCATCTCACAGAGTTACAGCTTTCCCCTCAAGGAGCCTTTCGCTAAGACAGTTCTTGTGGAATTGGCAAAGTGATATTTGGAAGCCCATAGAGGGCTATGGTGAAAAAGGAAATATCCTCAGAGGAAATCTGGAAAGAAGCTTTCTGAGAAACTGCTTAGTGTTCTGTTAATTCATCTCACAGAGTTACATCTGTATTTCGCGGATCTCTTTGCTAGCCTTATTTCTGTTGAATCTGAGAACAATATTTCGGATCCCTTTGAAGACTATAGGGCCAAAGGAAATATCCTCTGAAAACAAAGAGAAAGAAGCTTTCTGAGAAACTTCTTTGTGTTCTGTGATATCATCTCACAGAGTTACAGCTTTCCCCTAGAGGAGTCTTTCGCTAAGAGAGTTCTTGTGGAATTGGCAAAATGATATCTGGAAGCCCATAGAGGGCTATGGTGAAAAAGGAAATATCCTCAGAGGAAATCTGGAAAGAAGCTTTCTGAGAAACTGCTTAGTGTTCTGTTAATTCATCTCACAGCGTTACATCTGTATTTCGTGGATCTCTTTGCTAGCCTTATTTCTGTGGAATATGAGAACAGATATTTCGGATCCCTTTGAAGACTATAGGGCCAAAGGAAATATCCTCCGATAACAAAGAGAAAGAAGCTTTCTGAGAAACTTCTTTGTGTTCTGTGAAATCATCTCACACAGTTACAGCTTTCCCCTCACGGAGCCTTTCGCTAAGACAGTTCTTTTGGAATTGGCAAAGTGATATTTGGAAGCCCATAGAGGGCTATGATGAAAAAGGAAATATCCTCAGAGGAAATCTGGAAAGAAGCTTTCTGAGAATCTGCTTAGTGTTCTGTTAATTCATCTCACAGAGTTACATCTGTATTTCGTGGATCTCTTTGCTAGCCTTATTTCTGTGGAATCTGAGAACAGATATTTTGGATCCCTTTGAATACTATAGGGCCAAAGGAAATATCCTCCGATAACAAAGAGAAAGAAGCTTTCTGAGAAACTTCGTTGTGTTCTTTGAAATCATCTCACAGAGTTACAGCTTTCCCCTCAAGGAGCCTTTCGCTAAGACAGTTGTTGTGGAATTGGCAAAGTGATATATGGACGCCCATAGAGGGCTATGGTGAAAAAGGAAATATCCTCAGATGAAATCTGGAAAGAAGTTTTCTGAGAAACTGCTTAGTGTTTTGTTAGTTCTCCTCACAGAGTTACATCTGTATTTCGTGGATCTCCTTGCTAGCCTTATTTCTGTGGATTCTGAGAACAGATATTTCGGATCCCTTTGAAGACTATAGGGCAAAAGGAAATATCCTCCGATAACAAAGAGAAAGAAGCTTTCTGAGAAACTTCGTTGTGTTCTGTGAAATCATCTCACAGAGTTACAGCTGTCCCCTCAAGGAGCCTTTCGCTAAGACAGTTCTTGTGGAATCGGCTAAGTGATATTTGGAAGCCCATAGAGGGCAATGGTGAAAAAGGAAATATCCTCAGATGAAATCTGGAAAGAAGTTTTCTGAGAAACTGCTTAGTGTTCTGTTAATTCATCTCACAGAATTACATCTGTATTTCGTGGATCTCCATGCTAGCCTTATTTCTGTGGAATCTGAGAACAGATATTTCGGATCCCTTTGAAGACTATAGGGCCAAAGGAAATATCCTCCGAAAAGAAAGAGAAAGAAGCTTTCTGAGAAACTTCGTTATGTTCTGTGAAATCATCTCACAGAGTTACAGCTTTCCCCTCAAGGAGCCTTTCGCTAAGACAGTTCTTGTGGAATTGTCAAAGTGATATTTGGAAGCCCACAGAGGGCTCTGGTGAAAAAGGAAATATCCTCAGATGAAATCTGGAAAGAAGCTTTCTCAGAAACTGCTTAGTGTTCTGTTAATTCATCTCACAGAGTTACATCTGTATTTCGTGGATCTCTTTGCTAGCCTTATTTCTGTGGAATCTGAGAACAGTTATTTCGGATCCCTTTGAAGACTATAGGGCCAAAGTAAATATCCTCCGATAACAAAGAGAAAGAAGCTTTCTGAGAAACTTCGTTGTGTTCTGTGAAATCATCTCACAGAGTTACATATTTCCCCTCACGGAGCCTTTCGCTAAGACAGTTCTTTTGGAATTGGCAAAGTGATATTTGGAAGCCCATAGAGGGCTATGGTGAAAAAGGAAATATCCTCAGATGAAATCTGGAAAGAAGCTTTCTGAGAAATAGCTTAGTGTTCTGTTAATTCATCTCACAGAGTTACATCTCTATTTCGTGGATCTCTTTGCTACCCTTATTTCTGTGGATCTGAGAACAGATATTTCGGATCCCTATGAGGACTATAGGGCCAAAGGAAATATCCTCCGATAACAAAGAGAAAGAAGCTTTCTGAGAAACTTCTTTGTGTTCTGTGAAATCATCTCACAGAGTTACAGCTTTCCCCTCAAGAAGCCTTTCGCTAAGACAGTTTGTGGAATTGGCAAAGTGATATTTGGAAGTCCATAGAGGGCAATGGTGAAAAAGGATATATCCTCAAATGAAATCTGGAAAGAAGCTTTCTGAGAAACTGCTTAGTGTTCCGTTAATTCATCTCACAGAGTTACATCTGTATTTCGTGGATCTCTTTGCTAGCCTTATTTCTGTCGAATCTGAGAACAGATATTTCGGATCCCTTTGAAGCCTATAGGGCCAAAGGAAATATCCTCCGATAACAAAGAGAAAGAAGCTTTCTGAGAAACTTCTTTGTGTTCTGTGAAATCATCTCACAGAGTTACAGCTTTCCCCTCACGGAGCCTTTCGCTAAGACAGTTCTTATGGAATTGGCAGAGTGATATTTGGAAGCCCTTAGAGGGCTATGTTGAAAAAGGAAATATCCTCAGAGGAAATCTGGAAAGAAGCTTTCTGAGAAACTGCTTAGTGTTCTGTTAATTCATCTCACAGAGTTACATCTGTATTTCGTGGATCTCTTTGCTAGCCTTATTTCTGTTGAATCTGAGAACAGATATTTCGGATCCCTTTGAAGACTATAGGGCCAAAGGAAATATCCTCCGATAAAAAGAGAAAGAAGCTTTCTGAGAAACTTCTTGGTGTTCTGTGAAATCATCTCACAGAGTTACAGCTTTCCCCTAGAGGAGTCTTTCGCTAAGAGAGTTCTTGTGGAATTGGCAAAATGATATCTGGAAGCCCATAGAGGGCTATGGTGAAAAAGGAAATATCCTCAGAGGAAATCTGGAAAGAAGCTTTCTGAGAAACTGCTTAGTGTTCTGTTAATTCATCTCACAGCGTTACATCTGTATTTCGTGGATCTCTTTGCTAGCCTTATTTCTGTGGAATATGAGAACAGATATTTCGGATCCCTTTGAAGACTATAGGGCCAAAGGAAATATCCTCCGATAACAAAGAGAAAGAAGCTTTCTGAGAAACTTCTTTGTGTTCTGTGAAATCATCTCACACAGTTACAGCTTTCCCCTCACGGAGCCTTTCGCTAAGACAGTTCTTTTGGAATTCGCAAAGTGATATTTGGAAGCCCATAGAGGGCTATGATGAAAAAGGAAATATCCTCAGAGGAAATCTGGAAAGAAGCTTTCTGAGAATCTGCTTAGTGTTCTGTTAATTCATCTCACAGAGTTACATCTGTATTTCGTGGATCTCTTTGCTAGCCTTATTTCTGTGGATCTGAGAACAGATATTTCGGATCCCTATGAGGACTATAGGGCCAAAGGAAATATCCTCCGATAACAAAGAGAAAGAAGCTTTCTGAGAAACTTCTTTGTGTTCTGTGAAATCATCTCACAGAGTTACAGCTTTCCCCTCAAGAAGCCTTTCGCTAAGACAGTTTGTGGAATTGGCAAAGTGATATTTGGAAGTCCATAGAGGGCAATGGTGAAAAAGGATATATCCTCAATTGAAATCTGGAAAGAAGCTTTCTGAGAAACTGCTTAGTGTTCCGTTAATTCATCTCACAGAGTTACATCTGTATTTCGTGGATCTCTTTGCTAGCCTTATTTCTGTCGAATCTGAGAACAGATATTTCGGATCCCTTTGAAGCCTATAGGGCCAAAGGAAATATCCTCCGATAACAAAGAGAAAGAAGCTTTCTGAGAAACTTCTTTGTGTTCTGTGAAATCATCTCACAGAGTTACAGCTTTCCCCTCACGGAGCCTTTCGCTAAGACAGTTCTTATGGAATTGGCAGAGTGATATTTGGAAGCCCTTAGAGGGCTATGTTGAAAAAGGAAATATCCTCAGAGGAAATCTGGAAAGAAGCTTTCTGAGAAACTGCTTAGTGTTCTGTTAATTCATCTCACAGAGTTACATCTGTATTTCGTGGATCTCTTTGCTAGCCTTATTTCTGTTGAATCTGAGAACAGATATTTCGGATCCCTTTGAAGACTATAGGGCCAAAGGAAATATCCTCCGATAAAAAGAGAAAGAAGCTTTCTGAGAAACTTCTTGGTGTTCTCTGAAATCATCTCACAGAGTTACAGCTTTCCCCTCAAGAAGCCTTTCGCTAAGACAGTTCTTGTGGAATCGGCAAAGTGATATTTGGAAGCCCATAGAGGGCTATGTTGAAAAACGAAATATCCTCAGAGGAAATCTGGAAAGAATCTTTCTGAGAAACTGCTTAGTGTTCTGTTAATTCATCTCACAGAGTTACATCTGTATTTCGTGGATCTCTTTGCTAGCCTTATTTCTGTGGAATCTGAGAACAGATATTTCAGATCCCTTTGAAGACTATAGGGCCAAAGGAAATATCCTCCGATAACAAAGAGAAAGAAGCTTTCTGAGAAACTTCGTAGTGTTCTGTGAAATCATCTCACAGAGTTACAGCTTTCCCCTCAAGGAGCCTTTCGCTAAGACAGTTCTTGTGGAATTGGCAAAGTGATATTTGGAAGCCCATAGAGGGCTATGTTGAAAAAGGAAATATCCTCAGATGAAATCTGGAAAGAAGCTTTCTGAGAAACTGCTTAGTATTCTGTTAATTCATCTCACAGAGTTACATCTGTATTTCGTGGATCTCTTTGCTAGCCTTATTTCTGTGGAATCTGAGAACAGATATTTCGGATCCCTTTGAAGACTATAGGGCCAAAGGAAATATCCTCCGATAACAAAGAGAAAGAAGCTTTCTGAAAAACTTCGTAGTGTTCTGTGAAATCATCTCACAGAGTTACAGGTTTCCCCTCAAGGAGCCTTTCCCTAAGACAGTTCTTGTGGAATTGGCAAAGTGATATTTGGAAGCCCATAGAGGGCTATGGTGAAAAAGGAAATATCCTCAGATGAAATCTGGAAAGAAGCTTTCTGAGAAACTGCTTAGTGTTCTGTTAATTCATCTCACAGAGTTACATCTGTATTTCGTGGATCTCCTTGCTAGCCTTATTTCTGTGGAATCTGAGAACAGATATTTCGGATCCCTTTGAAGACTATAGGGCCAAAGGAAATATCCTCCGATAACAAAGAGAAAGAAGCTTTCTGAGAAACTTCGTTGTGTTCTGTGAAATCATCTCACAGAGTTACAGCTTTCCCCTCAAGGAGCCTTTCGCTAAGACAGTTCTTGTTGAATTGGCAAAGTGATATTTGGAAGCCCATTGAGCGCTATGGAGAAAAAGGAAATATCCTCAGATGAAACCTGGAAAGAAGCTTTCTGAGAAACTGCTTAGTGTTCTGTTAATTCATCTCACAGAGTTACATCTGTATTTCGTGGATCTCCTTGCTAGCCTTATTTCTGTGGAATCTGAGAACAGATATTTCGGATCCCTTTGAAGACTATAGGGCCAAAGGAAATATCCTCCGATAACAAAGAGAAAGAAGCTTTCTGAGAAACTTCGTTGTGTTCTGTGAAATCATCTCACAGAGTTACAGCTTTCCCCTCAAGGAGCCTTTCGCTAAGACAGTTCTTGTGGAATTGGCAAAGTGATATTTGGAAGCCCATAGAGGGCTATGTTGAAAAAGGAAATATCCTCAGATGAAATCTGGAAAGAAGCTTTCTGAGAAACTTCGTTGTGTTCTGTGAAATCATCTCACAGAGTTACAGCTTTACCCTCAAGGAGCCTTTCGCTAAGACAGTTCTTGTGGAATTGGCAAAGTGATATTTGAAAGCCCATAGAGGGCTATGGTGAAAAAGGAAATATCCTCAGATGAAATCTGGAAAGAAGCTTTCTGAGAAACTGCTTCGTGTTCTGTTAATTCATCTCACAGAGTTACATCTGTATTTCTTGGATCTCCTTGCTAGCCTTATTTCTGTGGAATCTGAGAATAGATATTTCGGATCCCTTTGAAGACTATAGGGCCAAAGGAAATATCCTCCGATAACAAAGAGAAAGAAGCTTTCTGAGAAACTTCTTTGTGTTCTGTGAAATCATCTCACAGAGTTACAGCTTTCCCCTAGAGGAGTCTTTCGCTATGAGAGTTCTTGTGGGATTGGCAAAATGATATCTGGAAGCCCATAGAGGGCTATTCTGAAAAAGGAAATATCCTCAGAGGAAATCTGGAAAGAAGCTTTCTGAGAAACTGCTCAGTGTTCTGTTAATTCATCTCACAGCGTTACATCTGTATTTCGTGGATCTCTTTGCTAGCCTTATTTCTGTGGAATATGAGAACAGATATTTCGGATCCCTATGAAGACTATAGGGCCAAAGGAAATATCCTCCGATAACAAAGAGAAAGAAGCTTTCTGAGAAACTTCTTGGTGTTCTGTGAAATCATCTCTCACAGTTACAGCTTTCCCCTCACGGAGCCTTTCGCTAAGACAGTTCTTGTGGAATTGGCAAAGTGATATTTGGAAGCCCATAGAGGGCTATGGTGAAAAAGGAAATATCCTCAGAGGAAATCTGGAAAGAAGCTTTCTGAGAAACTGCTTAGTGTTCTGTTAATTCATCTCACAGAGTTACATCTGTATTTCGTGGATCTCCTTGCTAGCCTTATTTCTGTGGAATCTGAGAACAGATATTTCGGATCCCTTTGAAGACTATAGGGCCAAAGGAAATATCCTCCGATACCAAAGAGAAAGAAGCTTTCTGAGAAACTTCGTTGTGTTCTGTGAAATCATCTCACAGAGTTACAGCTTTCCCCTCAAGGAGCCTTTCGATAAGACAGTTCTTGTGGAATTGGCAAAGTGATATCTGGAAGCCCATAGACGGCTATGGTGAAAAAAGAAATATCCTCAGATGAAATCTGGAAAGAAGCTTTCTGAGAAACTGCTCAGTGTTCTGTTAATTCATCTCACAGAGTTACATCTGTATTTCGTGGATCTCTTTGCAAGCCTTATTTCTGTAGAATCTGAGAACAGATATTTCGGATCCCTTTGAAGACTATAGGGCCAAAGGAAATATCCTCCGATAACAAAGAGAAAGAAGCTTTCTGAGAAACTTCTTTATGTTCTGTGAAATCATTTCACAGAGTTACAGCTTTCACCTCAAGGAGCCTTTCGCTAAGACAGTTCATGTGGAATTGGCAAAGTGATATTTGGAAGCCCATAGAGGGCTATGGTGAAAAAGGAAATATCCTCAGATGAAATCTGGAAAGAAGCTTTCTGAGAAACTGCTTAGTGTTCTGTTAATCTATCTCACAGGGTTACATCTGTATTTCGTGGATCTCTTTGCTAGCCTTATTTCTGTTGAATCTGAGAACAGATATTTCGGATCCCTTTGAACACTATAGGGCCAAAGGAAATATCCTCCGAAAACAAAGAGAAAGAAGCTTTCTGAGAAACTTCGTTGAGTTCTGTGAAATCATCTCACAGAGTTACAGCTTTCCCCTCAAGGAGCCTTTCGCTAAGACAATTCATGTGGAATTGGCAAAGTGATATTTGGAAGCCCATAGAGGGCTATGGTGAAAAAGGAAATATCCTCAGATGAAATCTGGAAAGAAGCTTTCTGAGAAACTGCTTAGTGTTCTGTTAATTCAACTCACAGAGTTACATCTGTATTTCGTGGATCTCTTTGCTAGCCTTATTTCTGTAGAATCTGAGAACAGATATTTCGGATCCCTTTGAAGATTATAGGGCCAAAGGAAATATACTCCGATAACAAAGAGAAAGAAGCTTTCTGAGAAACTTCGATGTGTTCTGTGAAATCATCTCACAGAGTTACAGCTTTCCCCTCAAGGAGCCTTTCGCTAAGATAGTTCTTGTGGAATTGGCAAAGTGATATTTGGAAGCCCATAGAGGGCTATGGTGAAAAAGGAAATATCCTCAGATGAAATCTGGAAAGAAGCTTTCTGAGAAACTGCTTAGTGTTCTGTTAATTCATCTCACAGTGTTACATCTGTATTTAATGGATCTCTTTGCTAGCCTTATTTCTGTGGAATCTGAGAACAGATATTTCGGATCCCTTTGAAGACTATAGGGCCACAGGAAATATCCACCGATAACAAAGAGAAAGAAGCTTTCTGAGAAACTTCGTTGTGTTCTGTGAAATCATCTCACAGAGTTACAGCTTTCCCCTCAAGGAGCCTTTCCCTAAGACAGTTTATGTGGAATTGGCAAAGTGATATTTGGAAGCCCATAGAGGGCTACGGTGAAAAAGGAAATATCCTCAGATGAAATCTGGAAAGAAGCTTTCTGAGAAACTGCTTAGTGTTCTGTTAATTCATCTCACAGAGTAACATCTGTATTTCGTGGATCTCCTTGCTAGCCTTCTTTCTGTGGAATCTGAGAACAGATATTTCGGATCCCTTTGAAGACTATAGGGCAAAAGGAAATATCCTCCGATAACAAAGAGAAAGAAGCTTTCTGAGAAACTTCGTTGTATTCTGTGAAATCATCTCACAGAGTTACAGCTTTACTCTCAAGGAGCCTTTCGCTAAGACAGTTCTTGTGGAATTGGCAAAGTGATATTTGGAAGCCCATAGAGGGCTATGGTGAAAAAGGAAATATCCTCAGATGAAATCTGGAAAGAAGCTTTCTGAGAAACTGCTTAGTGTTCTGTTAATTCATCTCACAGAGTTACATCTGTATTTCGTGGATCTCCTTGCTAGCCTTATTTCTGTGGAATCTGAGAACAGATATTTCGGATCCCTTTGAAGACTATAGGGCCAAAGGAAATATCCTCCGATAACAAAGAGAAAGAAGCTTTCTGAGAAACTTCGTTGTGTTCTGTGAAATCATCTCACAGAGTTACAGCTTTCCCCTCAAGGAGCCTTTGGCTAAGACAGTTCTTGTGGAATTGGCAAAGTGATATTTGGAAGCCCATAGAGGGCTATGGTGAAAAAGGAAATATCCTCAGATGAAATCTGGAAAGAAGCTTTCTGAGAAACTGCTTAGTGTTCTGTTAATTCACCTCACAGAGTTACATCTGTAATTCGGGGATCTCTTTGCTAGCCTTATTTCTGTAGAATCTGAGAACAGATATTTCGGATCCCTTTGAAGACTATAGGGCCAAAGGAAATATCCTCCGATAACAAAGAGAAAGAAGTTATCTGAGAAACTTCTTTGTGTTCTGTGAAATCATCTCACAGAGTTACAGCTTTCCCCTCAAGGAGCCTTTCGCTAAGACAGTTCATGTGGAATTGGCAAAGTGATATTTGGAAGCCCATAGAGGGCTATGGTGAAAAAGGAAATATCCTCAGATGAAATCTGGAAAGAAGCTTTCTGAGAAACTGCTTAGTGTTCTGTTAATTCATCTCAAAGGGTTACATCTGTATTTCGTGGATCTCTTTGCTAGCCTTATTTCTGTGGAATCTGAGAACAGATATTTCGGATCCCTTTGAAGACTATAGGGCCACAGGAAATATCCACCAATAACAAATAGAAAGAAGCTTTCTGAGAAACTTCGTTGTGTTCTGTGAAATCGTCTCACGGAGTTACAGATTTCCCCTCAAGGAGCCTTTCCATAAGACAGTTTATGTGGAATTGGCAAAGTGATATTTGGAAGCGCATAGAGGGCTATGGTGAAAAAGGAAATATCCTCAGATGAAATATGGAAAGAAGTTTTCTGAGAAACTGCTTAGTGTTCTGTTAATTCTTCTCACAGAGTTACATCTGTATTTCATGGATCTCTTTGCTAGCCTAATTTCTGTAGAATCTGAGAACAGATATTTCGGATCCCTTTGAAGACTATAGGGCCAAAGGAAATATCCTCCGATAACAAAGAGAAAGAAGCTTTCTGAGAAACTTCGTTGTGTTCTGTGAAATCATCTCACAGAGTTACAGCTTTACCCTCAAGAAGCCTTTCGCTAAGACAGTTCTTGTGGATTTGGCAAAGTGATATTTGGAAGCCCATAGAGGGCTATGGTGAAAAAGGAAATATCCTCAAATGAAATCTGGAAAGAAGGTTTCTGAGAAACTGCTTTGTGTTCTGTTAATTCATCTCACAGAGTTACATCTGTATTTCGTGGATCTCTTTGCTAGCCTTATTTCTGTGGAATCTGAGAACAGATATTTCGGATGCCTTTGAAGACTATAGGGCCAAAGGAAATATCCTCCGATAACAAAGAGAAAGAAGCTTTCTGAGAAACTTCGTTGTGTTCTGTGAAATCATCTCACCGAGTTACAGCTTTCCCCTCAAGGAGCCTTTAGCTAAGACAGTTCTTGTGGAATTTGCAAAGTGATATTTGGAAGCCCGTATAGGGCTATGGTGAAAAAGGAAATATCGTCAGATGAAATCTGGAAAGAAGCTTTCTGAGAAACTGCTTAGTGTTCTGTTAATTCATCTCACAGAGTTACATCTGTATTTCGTGCATCTCTTTGCTAGCCTTATTTCTGTGGAAACTGAGAACAGATATTTCGGATCCCTTTGAAGACTATAGGGCCAAAGGAAATATCCTCCGATAACAAAGAGAAAGAAGCTTTCTGAGAAACTTCTTTGTGTTCTGTGAAATCATCTCACAGAGTTACAGCTTTACCCTCAAGAAGCCTTTCGCTAAGACAGTTCTTGTGGATTTGGCAAAGTGATATTTGGAAGCCCCTAGAGGGCTATGGTGAAAAAGGAAATATCCTCAAATGAAATCTGGAAAGAAGCTTTCTGAGAAACTGCTTAGTGTTCTGTTAATTCATCTCACAGAGTTACATCTGTATTTCGTGGATCTCTTTGCTAGCCTTATTTCTGTGGAATCTGAGAACAGATATTTCGGATCCATTTGAAGACTATAGGGCCAAAGGAAATATCCTCCGATAACAAAGAGAAAGAAGCTTTCTGAGAAACTTCGTTGTGTTTTGTGAAATCATCTCACAGAGTTACAGCTTTCCCCTCAAGGAGCCTTTCGCTAAGACAGTTCTTGTGGAATTGGCAAAGTGATATTTGGAACCCCTAGAGGGCTATGGTGAAAAAGGAAATATCCTCAGATGAAATCTGGAAAGAAGCTTTCTGAGAAACTGCTTAGTGTTCTGTTAATTCATCTCACAGAGTTACATCTGTATTTCATGGATCTCTTTGCTAGCCTTATTTCTGTGGAATCTGAGAACAGATATTTCGGATCCCTTTGAAGACAATAGGGCCACAGGAAATATCCACCGATAATAAAGAGAAAGAAGCTTTCTGAGAAACTTCGTTGTGTTCTGTGAAATCATCTCACAGAGTTACAGCTTTCCCCTCAAGGAGCCTTTCGCTAAGACAGTTCATGTGGAATTGGCAAAGTGATATTTGGAAGCCCATAGAGGGCTATGGTGAAAAAGGAAATATCCTCAGATGAAATCTGGAAAGAAGCTTTCTGAGAAACTGCTTAGTGTTCTGTTAATTCAACTCACAGGGTTACATCTGTATTTCGTGGATCTCTTTGCTAGCCTTATTTCTGTAGAATCTGAGGACAGATATTTCGGATCCCTTTGAAGACTATAGGGCCAAAGGAAATATCCTCCGATAACAAAGAGAAAGAAGCTTTCTGAGAAACTTCGTTGTGTTCTGTGAAATCATCTCACAGAGTTACAGCTTTCCCCTCAAGGAGCCTTTCGCTAAGACAGTTCTTGTGGAATTGGCAAAGTGATATTTGGAAGCCCATAGAGGGCTATGGTGAAAAAGGAAATATCCTCAGATGAAATCTGGAAAGAAGCTTTCTGAGAAACTGCTTAGTGTTCTGTTAATTCATCTCAGAGAGTTACATCTGTATTTCGCGGATCTCCTTGCTAGCCTTATTTCTGTGGAATCTGAGAACAGATATTTCGGATCCCTTTGAAAACTATAGGGCAAAAGGAAATATCCTCCGATAACAAAGAGAAAGAAGCTTTCTGAGAAACTTCGTTGTGTTCTGTGAAATCATCTCACAGAGTTACAGCTTTCCCCTCAAGGAGCCTTTCGCTAAGACAGTTCTTGTGGAATTGGCAAAGTGATATTTGGAAGCCCATAGAGGGCTATGGTGAAAAAGGAAATATCCTCAGATGAAATCTGGAAAGAAGCTTTCTGAGAAACTGCTTAGTGTTCTGTTAATTCACCTCACAGAAACACATCTGTATTTCGTGGATCTCTTTGCTAGCCTTATTTCTGTAGAATCTGAGAACAGATATTTCGGATCCCTTTGAAGACTATAGGGCCAAAGGAAATATACTCCGGTAACCAAGAGAAAGAAGCTTTCTGAGAAACTTCGTTGTGTTCTGTGAAATCATCTCACAGAGTTACAGCTTTCCCCTCAAGGAGCCTTTCGCTAAGATAGTTCTTGTGGAATTGGCAAAGTGATATTTGGAAGCCCATAGAGGGCTATGGTGAAAAAGGAAATATCCTCAGATGAAATCTGGAAAGAAGCTTTCTGAGAAACTGCTTAGTGTTCTGTTAATTCATCTCACAGTGTTGCATCTGTATTTAATGGATCTCTTTGCTAGCCTTATTTCTCTTGAATCTGACAACAGATATTTCGGATCCCTTTGAAGACTATAGGGGCACAGGAAATATCCACCGATAACAAAGAGAAAGAAGCTTTCTGAGAAACTTCGTTGTGTTCTGTGAAATCATCTCACAGAGTTACAGCTTTCCCCTCAAGGAGCCTTTCCCTAAGACAGTTTATGTGGAATTGGCAAAGTGATATTTGGAAGCCCATAGAGGGCTATGGTGAAAAAGGAAATATCCTCAGATGAAATCTGGAAAGAAGCTTTCTGAGAAACTGCTTAGTGTTCTGTTAATTCATCTCACAGAGTTACATCTGTATTTCGTGGATCTCCTTGCTAGCCTTATTTCTGTGGAATCTGAGAACAGATATTTCGGATCCCTTTGAAGACTATAGGGCAAAAGGAAATATCCTCCCATAACAAAGAGAAAGAAGCTTTCTGAGAAACTTCGTTGTGTTCTGTGAAATCATCTCACAGAGTTACAGCTTTCCCCTCAAGGAGCCTTTCGCTAAGACAGTTCTTGTGGAATTGGCAAAGTGATATTTGGAAGCCCATAGAGGGCTATGGTGAAAAAGGAAATATCCTCAGATGAAATCTGGAAAGAAGCTTTCTGAGAAACTGCTTAGTGTTCTGTTAATTCATCTCACAGAGTTACATCTGTATTTCGCGGATCTCCTTGCTAGCCTTATTTCTGTGGAATCTGAGAACAGATATTCGGATCCCTTTGAAAACTATAGGGCAAAAGGAAATATCCTCCGATAACAAAGAGAAAGAAGCTTTCTGAGAAACTTCGTTGTGTTCTGTGAAATCATCTCACAGAGTTACAGCTTTCCCCTCAAGGAGCCTTTCGCTAAGACAGTTCTTGTGGAATTGGCAAAGTGATATTTGGAAGCCCATAGAGGGCTATGGTGAAAAAGGAAATATCCTCAGATGAAATCTGGAAAGAAGCTTTCTGAGAAACTGCTTAGTGTTCTGTTAATTCATCTCACAGTGTTGCATCTGTATTTAATGGATCTCTTTGCTAGCCTTATTTCTCTTGAATCTGAGAACAGATATTTCGGATCCCTTTGAAGACTATAGGGCCACAGGAAATATCCACCGATAACAAAGAGAAAGAAGCTTTCTGAGAAACTTCGTTGTGTTCTGTGAAATCATCTCACAGAGTTACAGCTCTCCCCTCAAGGAGCCTTTCCCTAAGACAGTTTATGTGGAATTGGCAAAGTGATATTTGGAAGCCCATAGAGGGCTATGGTGAAAAAGGAAATATCCTCAGATGAAATCTGGAAAGAAGCTTTCTGAGAAACTGCTTAGTGTTCTGTTAATTCATCTCACAGAGTTACATCTGTATTTCGTGGATCTCCTTGCTAGTCTTATTTCTGTGGAATCTGAGAACAGATATTTCGGATCCCTTTGAAGACTATAGGGCAAAAGGAAATATCCTCCGATAACAAAGAGAAAGAAGCTTTCTGAGAAACTTCGTTGTGTTCTGTGAAATCATCTCACAGAGTTACAGCTTTCCCCTCAAGGAGCCTTTCGCTAAGACAGTTCTTGTGGAATTGGCAAAGTGATATTTGGAAGCCCATAGAGGGCTATGGTGAAAAAGGAAATATCCTCAGATGAAATCTGGAAAGAAGCTTTCTGAGAAACTGCTTAATGTTCTGTTAATTCATCTCACAGAGTTACATCTGTATTTCGCGGATCTCCTTGCTAGCCTTATTTCTGTGGAATCTGAGAACAGATATTTCGGATCCCTTTGAAAACTATAGGGCAAAAGGAAATATCCTCCGATAACAAAGAGAAAGAAGCTTTCTGAGAAACTTCGTTGTGTTCTGTGAAATCATCTCACAGAGTTACAGCTTTCCCCTCAAGGAGCCTTTCGCTAAGACAGTTCTTGTGGAATTGGCAAAGTCATATTTGGAAGCACATAGAGGGCTATGGTGAAAAAGGAAATATCCTCAGATGAAATCTGGAAAGAAGCTTTCTGAGAAACTGCTTAGTGTTCTGTTAATTCACCTCACAGAAACACATCTGTATTTCGTGGATCTCTTTGCTAGCCTTATTTCTGTAGAATCTGAGAACAGATATTTCGGATCCCTTTGAAGACTATAGGGCCAAAGGAAATATTCTCCGATAACAAAGAGAAAGAAGCTTTCTGAGAAACTTCTTTGTGTTCTGTGAAATCACCTCACAGAGTTACAGCTTTCCCCTCAAGGAGCCTTTCGCTAAGACAGTTCATGTGGAATTGGCAAAGTGATATTTGGAAGCCCCCAGAGGACTATGGTGAAAAAGGAAATATCCTCAGATGAAATCTGGAAAGAAGCTTTGTGAGAAACTGCTTAGTGTTCTGTTAATTCATCTCACAAGGTTACATCTGTATTTCATGGATCTCTTTGCTAGCCTTATTTCTGTTGAATCTGAGAACAGATATTTCGGATCCCTTTGAAGACTATAGGGCCAAAGGAAATATCCTCCGATAACAAAGAGAAAGAAGCTTTCTGAGAAACTTCTTTATGTTCTGTGAAATCATCTCACAGAGTTACAGCTTTCACCTCAAGGAGCCTTTCGCTAAGACAGTTCATGTGGAATTGGCAAAGTGATATTTGGAAGCCCATAGAGGGCTATGGTGAAAAAGGAAATATCCTCAGATGAAATCTGGAAAGAAGCTTTCTGAGAAACTGCTTAGTGTTTTGTTAATCCATCTCACAGGGTTACATCTGTATTTCGTGGATCTCTTTGCTAGCCTTATTTCTGTTGAATCTGAGAACAGATATTTCGGATCCCTTTGAACACTATAGGGCCAAAGGAAATATCCTCCGAAAACAAATAGAAAGAAGGTTTCTGAGAAACTTCTTTGTGTTCTGTGAAATCATCTCACGGAGTTACAGATTTCCCCTCAAGGAGCCTTTCCATAAGACAGTTTATGTGGAATTGGCAAAGTGATATTTGGAAGCGCATAGAGGGCTATGGTGAAAAAGGAAATATCCTCAGATGAAATCTGGAAAGAAGTTTTCTGAGAAACTGCTTAGTGTTCTGTTAATTCATCTCACAGAGTTACATCTGTATTTCGTGGATCTCTTTGCTAGCCTGATTTCTGTAGAATCTGAGAACAGATATTTCGGATCCCTTTGAAGACTATAGGGCCAAAGGAAATATCCTCCGATAACAAAGAGAAAGAAGCTTTCTGAGAAACTTCGTTGTGTTCTGTGAAATCATCTCACAGAGTTACAGCTTTACCCTCAAGAAGCCTTTCGCTAAGACAGTTCTTGTGGATTTGGCAAAGTGATATTTGGAAGCCCATAGAGGGCTATGGTGAAAAAGGAAATATCCTCAAATGAAATCTGGAAAGAAGCTTTCTGAGAAACTGCTTAGTGTTCTGTTAATTCATCTCACAGAGTTACATCTGTATTTCGTGGATCTCTTTGCTAGCCTTATTTCTGTGGAATCTGAGAACAGATATTTCGGATGCCTTTGAAGACTATAGGGCCAAAGGAAATATCCTCCGATAACAAAGAGAAAGAAGCTTTCTGAGAAACTTCGTTGTGTTCTGTGAAATCATCTCACCGAGTTACAGCTTTCCCCTCAAGGAGCCTTTAGCTAAGACAGTTCTTGTGGAATTTGCAAAGTGATATTTGGAAGCCCGTATAGGGCTATGGTGAAAAAGGAAATATCCACAGATGAAATCTGGAAAGAAGCTTTCTGAGAAACTGCTTAGGGTTCTGTTAATTCATCTCACAGAGTTACATCTGTATTTCGTGCATCTCTTTGCTAGCCTTATTTCTGTGGAAACTGAGAACAGATATTTCGGATCCCTTTGAAGACTATAGGGCCAAAGGAAATATCCTCCGATAACAAAGAGAAAGAAGCTTTCTGAGAAACTTCTTTGTGTTCTGTGAAACCATCTCACAGAGTTACAGCTTTCCCCTCAAGGAGTCTTTCGCTAAGACAGTTCTTGTGGAATTGGCAAAGTGATATCTGGAAGCCCATAGAGGGCTATGGTGAAAAAGGAAATATCCTCAGATGAAATCTGGAAAGAAGCTTTCTGAGAAACTGCTTAGTGTTCTGTTAATTCATCTAACAGAGTTACATCTGTATTTCATGGACCTCTTTGCTAGCCTTATTTCTGTTGAATCTGAGAACAGATATTTCGGATCCCTTTGAAGACTATAGGGCCACAGGAAATATCCACCGATAATAGAGAGAAAGAAGCTTTCTGAGAAACTTCGTTGTGTTCTGTGAAATCATCTCACAGAGTTACAGCTTTCCCCTCAAGGAGCCTTTCGCTAAGACAGTTCATGTGGAATTGGCAAAGTGATATTTGGAAGCAAATAGAGGGCTATGGTGAAAAAGGAAATATCCTCAGATGAAATCTGGAAAGAAGCTTTCTGAGAAACTGCTTAGTGTTCTGTTAATTCATCTCACAGGGTTACATCTGTATTTCGTGGATCTCTTTGCTAGCCTTATTTCTGTAGAATCTGAGAACGGATATTTCGGATCCCTTTAAAGACTATAGGGCCACAGGAAATATCCTCCGAAAACAAAGAGAAAGAAGCTTTCTGAGAAACTTCGTTGTGTTCTGTGAAATCATCTCACAGAGTTACAGCTTTCCCCTCAAGGAGCCTTTCGCTAAGACAGTTCATGTGGAATTGGCAAAGTGATATTTGGAAGCCCATAGAGGGCTATGGTGAAAAAGGAAATATCCTCAGATGAAATCTGGAAAGAAGCTTTCTGAGAAACTGCTTAGTGTTCTGTTAATTCAACTCACAGAGTTACATCTGTATTTCGTGGATCTCTTTGCTAGCCTTATTTCTGTAGAATCTGAGAACAGATATTTCGGATCCCTTTGAAGACTATAGGGCCAAAGGAAATATACTCCGATAACAAAGAGAAAGAAGCTTTCTGAGAAACTTCGTTGTGTTCTGTGAAATCATCTCACAGAGTTACAGCTTTCCCCTCAAGGAGCCTTTCGCTAAGTCAGTTCTTGTGGAATTGGCAAAGTGATATTTGGAAGCCCATAGAGGGCTATGGTGAAAAAGGAAATATCCTCAGATGAAATCTGGAAAGAAGCTTTCTGAGAAACTGCTTAGTGTTCTGTTAATTCATCTCACAGAGTTACATCTGTATTTCGTGCATCTCTTTGCTAGCCTTATTTCTGTGGAAACTGAGAACAGATATTTCGGATCCCTTTGAAGACTATAGGGCCAAAGGAAATATCCTCCGATAACAAAGAGAAAGAAGCTTTCTGAGAAACTTCTTTGTGTTCTGTGAAATCATCTCACAGAGTTACAGCTTTCCCCTCAAGGAGTCTTTCGCTAAGACAGTTTTGTGGAATTGGCAAAGTGATATCTGGAAGCCCATAGAGGGCTATGGTGAAAAAGGAAATACCCTCAGATGAAATCTGGAAAGAAGCTTTCTGAGAAACTGCTTAGTGTTCTGTTAATTCAACTCACAGAGTTACATCTGTATTTCGTGGATCTCTTTGCTAGCCTTATTTCTGTAGAATCTGAGAACAGATATTTCGGATCCCTTTGAAGACTATAGGGCCAAAGGAAATATCCTCCGATAACAAAGAGAAAGAAGCTTTCTGAGTAACTTCGTTGTGTTCTGTGAAATCATCTCACAGAGTTACAGCTTTCCCCTCAAGGAGCCTTTCGCTAAGACAGTTCTTGTGGAATTGGCGAAGAGAAATTTGGAAGCCCATAGAGGGCTATGGTGAAAAAGGAAATATCCTCAGATGAAATCTGGAAAGAAGCTTTCTGAGAAACTGCTTAGTGTTCTGTTAATTCAACTCACAGAGTAACATCTGTATTTCGTGGATCTCTTTTCTAGCCTTATTTCTGTGGAATCTGAGAACAGATATTTCGGATCCCTTTGAAGACTGTAGGGCCAAAGGAAATATCCTCTGAAAACAAAGAGAAAGAAGCTTTCTGAGAAACTTCTTTGTGTTCTGTGAAATCATCTCACAGAGTTGCAGCTTTCCCCTCAAGGAGCCTTTCGCTAAGACAGTTCTTGTGGAATTGGCAAAGTGATATTTGGAAGCCCATAGAGGGCTATGGTGAAAAAGGAAATATCCTCAGATGAAATCTGGAAAGAAGCTTTCTGAGAAACTGCTTAGTGTTCTGTTAATTCATCTCACAGAGTTACATCTGTATTTCATGGATGTCTTTGCTAGCCTTATTTCTGTAGAATCTGAGAACAGATATTTCGGATCCCTTTGAAGACTATTGGGCCACAGGAAATATCCACCGATAACAAAGAGAAAGAAGCTTTCTGAGAAACTTCGTTGTGTTCTGTGAAATCATCTCACAGAGATACAGCTTTCCCCTCAAGGAGCCTTTCGCTAAGACAGTTCTTGTGGAATTGGCAAAGTGATATCTGGAAGCCCATAGAGGGCTATGGTGAAAAAGGAAATATCCTCAGATGAAATCTGGAAAGAAGCTTTCTGAGAAACTGCTTAGTGTTCTGTTAATTCGTCTCACAGAGTTACATCTGTATTTCATGGATCTCTTTGCTAGCCTTATTTCTGTGGAATCTGAGAACAGATATTTCGGATCCCTTTGAAGACAATAGGGCCACAGGAAATATCCACCGATAATAAAGAGAAAAAAGCTTTCTGAGAAACTTCGTTGTGTTCTGTGAAATCATCTCACAGAGTTACAGCTTTCCCCTCAAGGAGCCTTTCGCTAAGACAGTTCTTGTGGAATTGGCAAAGTGATATTTGGAAGCCCATAGAGGGCTATGGTGAAAAAGGAAATATCGTCAGATGAAATCTGGAAAGAAGCTTTCTGAGAAACTGCTTAGTGTTCTGTTAATTCACCTCACAGAGTTACATCTGTATTTCGTGGATCTCTTTGCTAGCCTTATTTCTGTAGAATCTAAGAACAGATATTTCGGATCCCTTTGATGACTATAGGGCCAAAGGAAATATCCTCCGATAACAAAGAGAAAGAAGGTTTCTGAGAAACTTCTTTGCGTTCTGTGAAATCATCTCACAGAGTTACAGCTTTCCCCTCAAGGAGCCTTTCGCTAAGACAGTTCATGTGGAATTGGCAAAGTGATATTTGGAAGCCCATAGAGGGCTATGGTGAAAAAGGAAATATCCTCAGATGAAATCTGGAAAGAAGCTTTCTGAGAAACTGCTTAGTGTTCTGTTAATTCATCTAACAGGGTTACATCTGTATTTCGTGGATCTCTTTGCTAGCCTTATTTCTGTTGAATCTGAGAACAGATATTTCGGATCCCTTTGAACACTATAGGGCCAAAGGAAATATCCTCCGATAACAAAGAGAAAGAAGCTTTCTGAGAAACTTCGTTGTGTTCTGTGAAATCATCTCACAGAGTTACAGCTTTCCCCTCAAGGAGCCTTTCGCTAAGACAGTTCATGTGGAATTGGCAAAGTGATATTTGGAAGCCCATAGAGGGCTATGGTGAAAAAGGAAATATCCTCAGATGAAATCTGGAAAGAAGCTTTCTGAGAAACTGCTTAGTGTTCTGTTAATTCAACTCACAGAGTTACATCTGTATTTCGTGGATCTCTTTGCTAGCCTTATTTCTGTAGAATCTGAGAACGGATATTTCGGATCCCTTTGAAGACTATAGGGCCAAAGGAAATATCCTCCGATAACAAAGAGAAAGAAGCTTTCTGAGAAACTTCGTTGTGTTCTGTGAAATCATCTCACAGAGTTACAGGTTTCCCCTCAAGGAGCCTTTCGCTAAGACAGTTCTTGTGGAATTGGCAAAGTGATATGTGGAAGCCCATAGACGGCTATGGTGAAAAAGGAAATATCCTCAGATGAAATCTGGAAAGAAGCTTTCTGAGAAACTGCTTAGTGTTCTGTTAATTCATCTCACAGAGTTACATCTGTATTTCGCGGATCTCCTTGCTAGCCTTATTTCTGTGGAATCTGAGAACAGATATTTCGGATCCCTTTGAAGACTATAGGGCCACAGGAAATATCCTCCGATAATAAAGAGAAAGAAGCTTTCTGAGAAACTTCGTTGTGTTCTGTGAAATCATTACACAGAGTTACAGCTTTCCCCTCAAGGAGCCTTTCGCTAAGACAGTTCTTGTGGAATTGGCAAAGTGATATCTGGAAGCCCATAGAGGGCTATGGTGAAAAAGGAAATATCCTCAGATGAAATCTGGAAAGAAGCTTTCTGAGAAACTGCTTAGTGTTCTGTTAATTCACCTCACAGAGTTACATCTGTATTTCGTGGATCTCTTTGCTAGCCTTATTTCTGTAGAATCTGAGAACAGATATTTCGGATCCCTTTGAAGACTATAGGGTCAAAGGAAATATCCTCCGATAACAAAGAGAAAGAAGCTTTCTGAGAAACTTCTTTATATTCTGTGAAATCATCTCACAGAGTTACAGCTTTCCCCTCAAGGAGCCTTTCGCTAAGACAGTTCATGTGGAATTGGCAAAGTGATATTTGGAAGCCCATAGAGGGCTATGGTGAAAAAGGAAATATCCTCAGAGGAAATCTGGAAAGAAGCTTTCTGAGAAACTGCTTAGTGTTCTGTTAATTCAACTCACAGAGTTACATCTGTATTTCGTGGATCTCTTTGCTAGCCTTATTTCTGTAGAATCTGAGAACAGATATTTCGGATCCCTTTGAAGACTATAGGGCCAAAGGAAATATCCTCCGATAACAAAGAGAAAGAAGCTTTCTGAGAAACTTCGTTGTGTTCTGTGAAATCATCTCACAGAGTTACAGCTTTCCCCTCAAGGAGCCTTTCGATAAGACAGTTTATGTGGAATTGGAAAAGTGATATCTGGAAGCCCATAGACGGCTATGGTGAAAAAGGAAATATCCTCAGATGAAATCTGGAAAGAAGCTTTCTGAGAAACTGCTTAGTGTTCTGTTAATTCATCTCACAGAGTTACATCTGTATTTCATGGATCTCCTTGCTAGCCTTATTTTTGTGGAATCTGAGAACAGATATTTCGGATCCCTTTGAAGACTATAGGGCCACAGGAAATATCCACCGATAATAAAGAGAAAGAAGCTTTCTGAGAAACTTCGTTGTGTTCTGTGAAATCATTACACAGAGTTACAGCTTTCCCCTCAAGGAGCCTTTCGCTAAGACAGTTCTTGTGGAATTGGCAAAGTGATATCTGGAAGCCCATAGAGGGCTATGGTGAAAAAGGAAATATCCTCAGATGAAATCTGGAAAGAAGCTTTCTGAGAAACTGCTTAGTGTTCTGTTAATTCACCTCACAGAGTTACATCTGTATTTCGTGGATCTCTTTGCTAGCCTTATTTCTGTAGAATCTGAGAACAGATATTTCGGATCCCTTTGAAGACTATAGGGTCAAAGGAAATATCCTCCGATAACAAAGAGAAAGAAGCTTTCTGAGAAACTTCTTTATGTTCTGTGAAATCATCTCACAGAGTTACAGCTTTCCCCTCAAGGAGCCTTTCGCTAAGACAGTTCATGTGGAATTGGCAAAGTGATATTTGGAAGCCCATAGAGGGCTATGGTGAAAAAGGAAATATCCTCAGATGAAATCTGGAAAGAAGCTTTCTGAGAAACTGCTTAGTGTTCTGTTAATCCATCTCACAGGGTTACATCTGTATTTCGTGGATCTCTTTGCTAGCCTTATTTCTGTTGAATCTGAGAACAGATATTTCGGATCCCTTTCAACACTATAGGGCCAAAGGAAATATCCTCCGAAAACAAAGAGAATGAAGCTTTCTGAGAAACTTCGTTGTGTTCTGTGAAATCATCTCACAGAGTTACAGCTTTCCCCTCAAGGAGCCTTTCGCTAAGACAGTTCATGTGGAATTGGCAAAGTGATATTTGGAAGCCCATAGAGGGCTATGGTGAAAAAGGAAATATCCTCAGATGAAATCTGGAAAGAAGCTTTCTGAGAAACTGCTTAGTGTTCTGTTAATTCAACTCACAGAGTTACATCTGTATTTCGTGGATCTCTTTACTAGCCTTATTTCTGTAGAATCTGAGAACAGATATTTCGGATCCCTTTGAAGACTATAGGGCCAAAGGAAATATCCTCCGATAACAAAGAGAAAGAAGCTTTCTGAGAAACTTCGTTGTGTTCTGTGAAATCATCTCACAGAGTTACAGGTTTCCCCTCAAGGAGCCTTTCGCTAAGACAGTTCTTGTGGAATTGGCAAAGTGATATTTGGAAGCCCATAGAGGGCTATGGTGAAAAAGGAAATATCCTCAGATGAAATCTGGAAAGAAGCTTTCTGAGAAACTGCTTAGTGTTCTGTTAATTCACCTCACAGAGTTACATCTGTATTTCGTTCATCTCTTTGCTAGCCTAATTTCTGTAGAATCTGAGAACAGATATTTCGGATCCCTTTGAAGACTATAGGGCCAAAGGAAATATCCTCCGATAACAAAGAGAAAGAAGCTTTCTGAGAAACTTCGTTGTGTTCTGTGAAATCATCTCACAGAGTTACAGCTTTACCCTCAAGAAGCCTTTCGCTAAGACAGTTCTTGTGGGTTTGGCAAAGTGATATTTGGAAGCCCATAGAGGGCTATGGTGAAAAAGGAAATATCCTCAAATGAAATCTGGAAAGAAGCTTTCTGAGAAACTGCTTAGTGTTCTGTTAATTCATCTCACAGAGTTACATCTGTATTTCGTGGATCTCTTTGCTAGCCTTATTTCTGTGGAATCTGAGAACAGATATTTCGGATGCCTTTGAAGACTATAGGGCCAAAGGAAATATCCTCCGATAACAAAGAGAAAGAAGCTTTCTGAGAAACTTCGTTGTGTTCTGTGAAATCATCTCACAGAGTTACAGCTTTCCCCTCAAGGAGCCTTTAGCTAAGACAGTTCTTGTGGAATTGGCAAAGTGATATTTGGAAGCCCGTATAGGGCTATGGTGAAAAAGGAAATATCCTCAGATGAAATCTGGAAAGAATCTTTGTGAGAAACTGCTTAGTGTTCTGTTAATTAATCTCACAGAGTTACATCTGTATTTCGTGCATCTCTTTGCTAGCCTTAATTCTGTGGAAACTGAGAACAGATATTTCGGATCCCTTTGAAGACTATAGGGCCAAAGGAAATATCCTCCGATAACAAAGAGAAAGATGCTTTCTGAGAAACTTCTTTGTGTTCTGTGAAATCATCTCACAGAGTTACAGCTTTCCCTTCAAGGAGTCTTTCGCTAAGACAGTTCTTGTGGAATTGGCAAAGTGATATCTGGAAGCCCATATAGGGCTATGGTGAAAAAGGAAATATCCTCAGATGAAATCTGGAAAGAAGCTTTCTGAGAAACTGCTTAGTGTTCTGTTAATTCATCTCACAGAGTTACATCTGTATTTCATGGATCTCTTTGCTAGCCTTATTTCTGTTGAATCTGAGAACAGATATTTCGGATCCCTTTGAAGACTATAGGGCCACAGGAAATATCCACCGATAATAAAGAGAAAGAAGCTTTCTGAGAAACTTCGTTGTGTTCTGTGAAATCATCTCACAGAGTTACAGCTTTCCCCTCAAGGAGCCTTTCGCTAAGACAGTTCATGTGGAATTGGCAAAGTGATATTTGGATGCCCAAAGAGGGCTATGGTGAAAAACGAAATATCCTCAGATGAAATCTTGAAAGAAGCTTTCGGAGAAACTGCTTAGTGTTCTGTTAATTCAACTCACAGAGTTACATCTGTATTTCGTGGATCTCTTTGCTAGCCTTATTTCTGTAGAATCTGAGAACAGATATTTCGGATCCCTTTGAAGACTATAGGGCCAAAGGAAATATCCTCCGATAACAAAGAGAAAGAAGCTTTCTGAGAAACTTCGTTGTGTTCTGTGAAATCATCTCTCAGAGTTACAGCTTTCCCCTCAAGGAGCCTTTCGCTAAGACAGTTCTTGTGGAATGGGCGAGCTGATATTTGGAAGCCCATAGAGGGCTATGGTGAAAAAGGAAATATCCTCAGATGAAATCTGGAAAGAAGCTTTCTGAGAAACTGCTTAGTGTTCTGTTAATTTATCTCACAGAGTTACATCTGTATTTCGTGGATCTCTTTGCTAGCCTTATTTCTGTGGAATCTGAGAACAGATATTTCGGATCCCTTTGAAGACTATAGGGCCAAAGGAAATAACCTCCGATAACAAAGAGAAAGAAGCTTTCTGAGAAACTTCGTTGTGTTCTGTGAAATCATCTCACAGAGTTACAGCTTTACCCTCAAGAAGCCTTTCGCTAAGACAGTTCTTGTGGATTTGGCAAAGTGATATTTTGAAGCCCATAGAGGGCTATGGTGAAAAAGGAAATATCCTCAGATGAAATCTGGAAAGAAGCTTTCTGAGAAACTGCTTAGTGTTCTGTTAATTCATCTCACATAGTTACATCTGTATTTCGTGGATCTCTTTGCTAGCCTTATTTCTGTGGAATCTGAGAACAGATATTTCGCATCCCTTTGAAGACTATAGGGCCAAAGGAAATATCCTCCGATAACAACGAGAAATAAGCTTTCTGAGAAACTTCCTTGTGTTCTGTGAAATCATCTCACAGAGTTACAGCTTTCCCCTCAAGGAGCCTTTCGCTAAGACAGTTCTTGTGGAATTGGCAAAGTGATATTTGGAAGCCCGTAGAGGGCTATGGTGAAAAAGGAAATATCCTCAGAGGAAATCTGGAAAGAAGCTTTCTGAGAAACTGCTTAGTGTTTTGTTAATTCATCTCACAGAGTTACATCTGTATTTCGTGGATCTCTTTGCTAGCCTTATTTCTGTGGAAACTGAGAACAGATATTTCGTATCCCTTTGAAGACTATAGGGCCACAGGAAATATCCACCGATAACAAAGAGAAAGAAACTTTCTGAGAAACTTCGTTGTGTTCTGTGAAATCATCTCACAGAGTTACAGCTTTCCCCTCAAGGAGCCTTTCGCTAAGACAGTTCTTGTGGAATGGGGGAAGTGATATTTCGAAGCCCATAGAGGGCTATGGTGAAAAAGGAAATATCCTCAGATGAAATCTGGAAAGAAGCTTTCTGAGAAACTGCTTAGTGTTCTGTTAATTTATCTCACAGAGTTACATCTGTATTTCGTGGTTCTCTTTGCTAGCCTAATTTCTGTGGAATCTGAGAACAGATATTTCGGATCCCTTTGAAGACTATAGGGCCAAAGGAAATATCCTGCGATAACAAAGAGAAAGAAGCTTTCTGAGAAACTTGGTTGTGTTCTGTGAAATCATCTCACAGAGTTACAGCTTTACCCTCAAGAAGCCTTTCGCTAAGACAGTTCTTGTGGATTTGGCATAGTGATATTTGGAAGCCCATAGAGGGCTATGGTGAAAAAGGAAATATCCTCAAATGAAATCTGGAAAGAAGCTTTCTGAGAAACTGCTTAGTGTTCTGTTAATTCATCTCACAGAGTTACATCTGTATTTCGTGGATCTCTTTGCTAGCCTTATTTCTGTGGAATCTGAGAACAGATTTTTCGGATCCCTTTGAAGACTATAGGGCCAAAGGAAATATCCTCCGATAACAAAGAGAAAGAAGCTTTCTGAGAAACTTCGTTGTGTTCTGTGAAATCATCTCACAGAGTTACAGCTTTCCCCTCACGGAGCCTTTCGCTAAAACAGTTCTTTTGGAATTGGCAAAGTGATATTTGGAAGACCTTAGAGGGCTATGGTGAAAAAGGAAATATCCTCAGATAAAATCTGGAAAGAAGCTTTCTGAGAAACTGCTTAGTGTTCTGTTAATTCAACTCACAGAGTTACATCTGTATTTCGTGGATCTCTTTGCTAGCCTAATTTCTGTAGAATCTGAGAACAGATATTTCGGATCCCTTTGAAGACTATAGGGCCAAAGGAAATATCCTCCGATAACAAAGAGAAAGAAGCTTTCTGAGAAACTTCGTTGTGTTCTGTGAAATCATCTCACAGAGTTACAGCTTTACCCTCAAGAAGCCTTTCGCTAAGACAGTTCTTGTGGAATTGGCAAAGTGATATTTGGAAGCCCATAGAGGGCTATGGTGAAAAAGGAAATATCCTCAAATGAAATCTGGAAAGAAGCTTTCTGAGAAACTGCTTAGTGTTCTGTTAATTCATCTCACAGAGTTACATCTGTATTTCGTGGATCTCTTTGCTAGCCTTATTTCTGTGGAATCTGAGAACAGATATTTCGGATGCCTTTGAAGACTATAGGGCCAAAGGAAATATCCTCCGATAACAAAGAGAAAGAAGCTTTCTGAGAAACTTCGTTGTGTTCTGTGAAATCATCTCACAGAGTTACAGCTTTCCCCTCAAGGAGCCTTTAGCTAAGACAGTTCTTGTGGAATTGGCAAAGTGATATTTGGAAGCCCGTATAGGGCTATGGTGAAAAAGGAAATATCCTCAGATGAAATCTGGAAAGAATCTTTGTGAGAAACTGCTTAGTGTTCTGTTAATTCATCTCACAGAGTTACATCTGTATTTCGTGCATCTCTTTGCTAGCCTTATTTCTGTGGAAACTGAGAACAGATATTTCGGATCCCTTTGAAGACTATAGGGCCAAAGGAAATATCCTCCGATAACAAAGAGAAAGAAGCTTTCTGAGAATCTTCTTTGTGTTCTGTGAAATCATCTCACAGAGTTACAGCTTTCCCCTCAAGGAGTCTTTCGCTAAGACAGTTCTTGTGGAATGGGCGAGGTGATATTTGGAAGCCCATAGAGGGCTATGGTGAAAAAGGAAATATCCTCAGATGAAATCTGGAAAGAAGCTTTCTGAGAAACTGCTTAGTGTTCTGTTAATTTATCTCACAGAGTTACATCTGTATTTCGTGGATCTCTTTGCTAGCCTTATTTCTGTGGAATCTGAGAACAGATATTTCGGATCCCTTTGAAGACTATAGGGCCAAAGGAAATAACCTCCGATAACAAAGAGAAAGAAGCTTTCTGAGAAACTTCGTTGTGTTCTGTGAAATCATCTCACAGAGTTACAGCTTTACCCTTAAGAAGCCTTTCGCTAAGACAGTTCTTGTGGATTTGGCAAAGTGATATTTGGAAGCCCATAGAGGGCTATGGTGAAAAAGGAACTATCCTCAAATGAAATCTGGAAAGAAGCTTTCTGAGAAACTGCTTAGTGTTCTGTTAATTCATCTCAGAGAGTTACATCTGTATTTCGTGGATCTCTTTGCTAGCCTTATTTCTGGGGAATCTGAGAACAGATGTTTCGGATCCATTTGAAGACACAAGGGCCAAAGGAAATATCCTCCGATAACAAAGAGAAAGAAGCTTTCTGAGAAACTTCTTTGTGTTCTGTGAAATCATCTCACAGAGTTACAGCTTTCCCCTCAAGGAGCCTTTCGCTAAGACAGTTCTTGTGGAGTTGGCAAAGTGATATTTTGAAGCCCATAGAGGGCTATGGTGAAAAAGGAAATATCCTCAGATGAAATCTGGAAAGAAGCTTTCTGAGAAACTGCTTAGTGTTCTGTTAATTCATCTCAAATAGTTACATCTGTATTTCGTGGATCTCTTTGCTAGCCTTATTTCTGTGGAATCTGAGAACAGATATTTCGCATCCCTTTGAAGACTATAGGGCCATAGAAATATCCTCCGATAACAACGAGAAATAAGCTTTCTGAGAAACTTCCTTGTGTTCTGTGAAATCATCACACAGAGTTACAGCTTTCCCTTCAAGGAGCCTTTCGCTAAGACAGTTCTTGTGGAATTGGCAAAGTGATATTTGGAAGCCCGTAGAGGGCTATGGTGAAAAAGGAAATATCCTCAGAGGAAATCTGGAAAGAAGCTTTCTGAGAAACTGCTTAGTGTTCTGTTAATTCATCTCACAGAGTTACATCTGTATTTCGTGGATCTCTTTGCTAGCCTTATTTCTGGGGAAACTGAGAACAGATATTTCGTATCCCTTTGAAGACTATAGGGCCACAGGAAATATCCACCGATAACAAAGAGAAAGAAGCTTTCTGAGAAACTTCGTTGTGTTCTGTGAAATCATCTCACAGAGTTACAGCTTTCCCCTCAAGGAGCCTTTCGCTAAGACAGTTCTTGTGGAATGGGGGAAGTGATATTTGGAAGCCCATAGAGGGCTATGGTGAAAAAGGAAATATCCTCAGATGAAATCTGGAAAGAAGCTTTCTGAGAAACTGCTTAGTGTTCTGTTAATTCAACTCACAGAGTTACATCTGTATTTCGTGGATCTCTTTGCTAGCCTTATTTCTGTGGAATCTGAGAACAGATATTTCGGATCCCTTTGAAGACTATAGGGCCAAAGGAAATATCCTCCGATAACAAAGAGAAAGAAGCTTTCTGAGAAACTTGGTTGTGTTCTGTGAAATCATCTCACAGAGTTACAGCTTTACCCTCAAGAAGCCTTTCGCTAAGACAGTTCTTGTGGATTTGGCATAGTGATATTTGGAAGCCCATAGAGGGCTATGGTGAAAAAGGAAATATCCTCAAATGAAATCTGGAAAGAAGCTTTCTGAGAAACTGCTTTGTGTTCTGTTAATTCATCTCACAGAGTTACATCTGTATTTCGTGGATCTCTTTGCTAGCCTTATTTCTGTGGAATCTGAGAACAGATTTTTCGGATCCCTTTGAAGACTATAGGGCCAAAGGAAATATCCTCCCATAACAAAGAGAAAGAAGCTTTCTGAGAAACTTCGTTGTGTTCTGTGAAATCATCTCACAGAGTTACAGCTTTCCCCTCACGGAGCCTTTCGCTAAAACAGTTCTTTTGGAATTGGCAAAGTGATATTTGGAAGACCTTAGAGGGCTATGGTGAAAAAGGAAATATCCTCAGATGAAATCTGGAAAGAAGCTTTCTGAGAAACTGCTTAGTGTTCTGTTAATTCAACTCACAGAGTTACATCTGTATTTCGTGGATCTCTTTGCTAGTCTTATTTCTGTGGAATCTGAGAACAGATATTTCGGATCCCTTTGAAGACTGTAGGTCCAAAGGAAATATCCTCTGAAAACAAAGAGAATGAAGCTTTCTGAGAAACTTCTTTGTGTTCTGTGAAATCATCTCACAGAGTTACAGCTTTCCCCTCAAGGAGCCTTTCGCTAATACAGTTCTTGTGGAATTGGCAAAGTGATATTTGGAAGCCCATAGAGGGCTATGGTGAAAAAGGAAATATCCTCAGATGAAATCTGGAAAGAAGCTTTCTGAGAAACTGCTTAGTGTTCTGTTAATTCATCTCACAGAGTTACATCTGTATTTCGTGGATCTCTTTGCTAGCCTTATTTCTGTGGAATCTGAGAACAGATATTTCGCAACCCTTTGAAGACTATAGGGCCAAAGGAAATATCCTCCGATAACAACGAGAAAGAAGCTTTCTGAGAAACTTCGTTGTGTTCTGAGAAATCATCTCACAGAGTTAGAGCTTTCCCCTCAAGGAGCCTTTCGCTAAGACAGTTCTTGTGGAATTCGCAAAGTGATATTTGGAAGCCCGTAGAGGGCTATGGTGAAATAGGAAATATCCTCAGAGGAAATCTGGAAAGAAGCTTTCTGAGAAACTGCTTAGTGTTCTGTTAATTCATCTCACAGAGTTACATCTGTATTTCGTGGATCTCTTTGCTAGCCTTATTTCTGTGGAAACTGAGAACAGATATTTCGGATCCCTTTGAAGACTATAGGGCCAAAGGAAATATCCTCCGATAACAACGAGAAAGAAGCTTTCTGAGAAACTTCGTTGTGTTCTGTGAAATCGTCTCACAGAGTTACAGCTTTACCCTCAAGAAGCCTTTCGCTAAGACAGTTCTTGTGGATTTGGCAAAGTGATATTTGGAAGCCCATAGAGCGCTATGGTGAAAAAGGAAATATCCTCAAATGAAATCTGGAAAGAAGCTTTTTGAGAAACTGCTTAGTGTTCTGTTAATTCATCTCACAGAGTTACATCTGTATTTCGTGGATCTCTTTGCTAGCCTTATTTCTGTGGAATCTGAGAACAGATATTTCGGAGCCCTTTGAAGACTATAGGGCCAAAGGAAATATCCTCCGATAACAAAGAGAAAGAAGCTTTCTGAGAAACTTCTTTGTGTTCTGTGAAATCATCTCACAGAGTTACAGCTTTCCCCTCAAGGAGTCTTTCGCTAAGACAGTTCTTGTGGAATTGGCAAAGTGATATCTGGAAGCCCATAGAGGGCTATGGTGAAAAAGGAAATATCCTCAGATGAAATCTGGAAAGAAGCTTTCTGAGAAACTGCTTAGTGTTCTGTTAATTCAACTCACAGACTTACATCTGTATTTCGTGGATCTCTTTGCTAGCCTAATTTCTGTAGAATCTGAGAACAGATATTTCGGATCCCTTTGAAGACTATAGGGCCAAAGGAAATATCCTCCGATAACAAAGAGAAAGAAGCTTTCTGAGAAACTTCGTTGTGTTCTGTGAAATCATCTCACAGAGTTACAGCTTTACCCTCAAGAAGCCTTTCGCTAAGACAGTTCTTGTGGGTTTGGCAAAGTGATATTTGGAAGCCCATAGAGGGCTATGGTGAAAAAGGAAATATCCTCAAATGAAATCTGGAAAGAAGCTTTCTGAGAAACTGCTTAGTGTTCTGTTAATTCATCTCACAGAGTTACATCTGTATTTCGTGGATCTCTTTGCTAGCCTTATTTCTGTGGAATCTGAGAACAGATATTTCGGATGCCTTTGAAGACTATAGGGCCAAAGGAAATATCCTCCGATAACAAAGAGAAAGAAGCTTTCTGAGAAACTTCGTTGTGTTCTGTGAAATCATCTCACAGAGTTACAGCTTTCCCCTCAAGGAGCCTTCAGCTAAGACAGTTCTTGTGGAATTGGCAAAGTGATATTTGGAAGCCCGTATAGGGCTATGGTGAAAAAGGAAATATCCTCAGATGAAATCTGGAAAGAATCTTTGTGAGAAACTGCTTAGTGTTCTGTTAATTAATCTCACAGAGTTACATCTGTATTTCGTGCATCTCTTTGCTAGCCTTAATTCTGTGGAAACTGAGAACAGATATTTCGGATCCCTTTGAAGACTTTAGGGCCAAAGGAAATATCCTCCGATAACAAAGAGAAAGAAGCTTTCTGAGAAACTTCTTTGTGTTCTGTGAAATCATCTCACAGAGTTACAGCTTTCCCTTCAAGGAGTCTTTCGCTAAGACAGTTCTTGTGGAATTGGCAAAGTGATATCTGGAAGCCCATATAGGGCTATGGTGAAAAAGGAAATATCCTCAGATGAAATCTGGAAAGAAGCTTTCTGAGAAACTGCTTAGTGTTCTGTTAATTCATCTCACAGAGTTACATCTGTATTTCATGGATCTCTTTGCTAGCCTTATTTCTGTTGAATCTGAGAACAGATATTTCGGATCCCTTTGAAGACTATAGGGCCACAGGAAATATCCACCGATAATAAAGAGAAAGAAGCTTTCTGAGAAACTTCGTTGTGTTCTGTGAAATCATCTCACAGAGTTACAGCTTTCCCCTCAAGGAGCCTTTCGCTAAGACAGTTCATGTGGAATTGGCAAAGTGATATTTGGATGCCCAAAGAGGGCTATGGTGAAAAACGAAATATCCTCAGATGAAATCTGGAAAGAAGCTTTCGGAGAAACTGCTTAGTGTTCTGTTAATTCAACTCACAGAGTTACATCTGTATTTCGTGGATCTCTTTGCTAGCCTTATTTCTGTAGAATCTGAGAACAGATATTTCGGATCCCTTTGAAGACTATAGGGCCAAAGGAAATATCCTCCGATAACAAAGAGAAAGAAGCTTTCTGAGAAACTTCGTTGTGTTCTGTGAAATCATCTCTCAGAGTTACAGCTTTCCCCTCAAGGAGCCTTTCGCTAAGACAGTTCTTGTGGAATGGGCGAGGTGATATTTGGAAGCCCATAGAGGGCTATGGTGAAAAAGGAAATATCCTCAGATGAAATCTGGAAAGAAGCTTTCTGAGAAACTGCTTAGTGTTCTGTTAATTTATCTCACAGAGTTACATCTGTATTTCGTGGATCTCTTTGCTAGCCTTATTTCTGTGGAATCTGAGAACAGATATTTCGGATCCCTTTGAAGACTATAGTGCCAAAGGAAATAACCTCCGATAACAAAGAGAAAGAAGCTTTCTGAGAAACTTCGTTGTGTTCTGTGAAATCATCTCACAGAGTTACAGCTTTACCCTCAAGAAGCCTTTCGCTAAGACAGTTCTTGTGGATTTGGCAAAGTGATATTTGGAAGCCCATAGAGGGCTATGGTGAAAAAGGAAATATCCTCAAATGAAATCTGGAAAGAAGCTTTCTGAGAAACTGCTTAGTGTTCTGTTAATTCATCTCAGAGAGTTACATCTGTATTTCCTGGATCTCTTTGCTAGCCTTATTTCTGTGGAATCTGAGAACAGATATTTCGGATCCATTTGAAGACTATAGGGCCAAAGGAAATATCCTCCGATAACAAAGAGAAAGAAGCTTTCTGAGAAACTTCTTTGTGTTCTGTGAAATCATCTCACAGAGTTACAGCTTTCCCCTCAAGGAGCCTTTCGCGAAGACAGTTGTTGTGGAATTGGCAAAGTGATATTTTGAAGCCCATAGAGGGCTATGGTGAAAAAGGAAATATCCTCAGATGAAATCTGGAAAGAAGCTTTCTGAGAAACTGCTTAGTGTTCTGTTAATTCATCTCACATAGTTACATCTGTATTTCGTGGATCTCTTTGCTAGCCTTATTTCTGTGGAATCTGAGAACAGATATTTCGCATCCCTTTGAAGACTATAGGGCCAAAGGAAATATCCTCCGATAACAACGAGAAATAAGCTTTCTGAGAAACTTCCTTGTGTTCTGTGAAATCATCTCACAGAGTTACAGCTTTCCCCTCAAGGAGCCTTTCGCTAAGACAGTTCTTGTGGAATTGGCAAAGTGATATTTGGAAGCCCGTAGAGGGCTATGGTGAAAAAGGAAATATCCTCAGAGGAAATCTGGAAAGAAGCTTTCTGAGAAACTGCTTAGTGTTTTGTTAATTCATCTCACAGAGTTACATCTGTATTTCGTGGATCTCTTTGCTAGCCTTATTTCTGTGGAAACTGAGAACAGATATTTCGTATCCCTTTGAAGACTATAGGGCCACAGGAAATATCCACCGATAACAAAGAGAAAGAAACTTTCTGAGAAACTTCGTTGTGTTCTGTGAAATCATCTCACAGAGTTTCAGCTTTCCCCTCAAGGAGCCTTTCGCTAAGACAGTTCTTGTGGAATGGGGGAAGTGATATTTCGAAGCCCATAGAGGGCTATGGTGAAAAAGGAAATATCCTCAGATGAAATCTGGAAAGAAGCTTTCTGAGAAACTGCTTAGTGTTCTGTTAATTTATCTCACAGAGTTACATCTGTATTTCGTGGTTCTCTTTGCTAGCCTTATTTCTGTGGAATCTGAGAACAGATATTTCGGATCCCTTTGAAGACTATAGGGCCAAAGGAAATATCCTGCGATAACAAAGAGAAAGAAGCTTTCTGAGAAACTTGGTTGTGTTCTGTGAAATCATCTCACAGAGTTACAGCTTTACCCTCAAGAAGCCTTTCGCTAAGACAGTTCTTGTGGATTTGGCATAGTGATATTTGGAAGCCCATAGAGGGCTATGGTGAAAAAGGAAATATCCTCAAATGAAATCTGGAAAGAAGCTTTCTGAGAAACTGCTTAGTGTTCTGTTAATTCATCTCACAGAGTTACATCTGTATTTCGTGGATCTCTTTGCAAGCCTTATTTCTGTGGAATCTGAGAACAGATTTTTCGGATCCCTTTGAAGACTATAGGGCCAAAGGAAATATCCTCCGATAACAAAGAGAAAGAAGCTTTCTGAGAAACTTCGTTGTGTTCTGTGAAATCATCTCACAGAGTTACAGCTTTCCCCTCACGGAGCCTTTCGCTAAAACAGTTCTTTTGGAATTGGCAAAGTGATATTTGGAAGACCTTAGAGGGCTATGGTGAAAAAGGAAATATCCTCAGATGAAATCTGGAAAGAAGCTTTCTGAGAAACTGCTTAGTGTTCTGTTAATTCAACTCACAGAGTTACATCTGTATTTCGTGGATCTCTTTGCTAGCCTAATTTCTGTAGAATCTGAGAACAGATATTTCAGATCCCTTTGAAGACTATAGGGCCAAAGGAAATATCCTCCGATAACAAAGAGAAAGAAGCTTTCTGAGAAACTTCGTTGTGTTCTGTGAAATCATCTCACAGAGTTACAGCTTTACCCTCAAGAAGCCTTTCGCTAAGACAGTTCTTGTGGAATTGGCAAAGTGATATTTGGAAGCCCATAGAGGGCTATGGTGAAAAAGGAAATATCCTCAAATGAAATCTGGAAAGAAGCTTTCTGAGAAACTGCTTAGTGTTCTGTTAATTCATCTCACAGAGTTACATCTGTATTTCGTGGATCTCTTTGCTAGCCTTATTTCTGTGGAATCTGAGAACAGATATTTCGGATGCCTTTGAAGACTATAGGGCCAAAGGAAATATCCTCCGATAACAAAGAGAAAGAAGCTTTCTGAGAAACTTCGTTGTGTTCTGTGAAATCATCTCACAGAGTTACAGCTTTCCCCTCAAGGAGCCTTTAGCTAAGACAGTTTATGTGGAATTGGCAAAGTGATATTTGGAAGCCCGTATAGGGCTATGGTGAAAAAGGAAATATCCTCAGATGAAATCTGGAAAGAATCTTTGTGAGAAACTGCTTAGTGTTCTGTTAATTCATCTCACAGAGTTACATCTGTATTTCGTGCATCTCTTTGCTAGCCTTATTTCTGTGGAAACTGAGAACAGATATTTCGGATCCCTTTGAAGACTATAGGGCCAAAGGAAATATCCTCCGATAACAAAGGGAAAGAAGCTTTCTGAGAAACTTCTTTGTGTTCTGTGAAATCATCTCACAGAGTTACAGCTTTCCCCTCAAGGAGTCTTTCGCTAAGACAGTTCTTGTGGAATGGGCGAGGTGATATTTGGAAGCCCATAGAGGGCTGTGGTGAAAAAGGAAATATCCTCAGATGAAATCTGGAAAGAAGCTTTCTGAGAAACTGCTTAGTGTTCTGTTAATTTATCTCACAGAGTTACATCTGTATTTCGTGGATCTCTTTGCTAGCCTTATTTCTGTGGAATCTGAGAACAGATATTTCGGATCCCTTTGAAGACTATAGGGCCAAAGGAAATATCCTCCGATAACAAAGAGAAAGAAGCTTTCTGAGAAACTTCTTTGTGTTCTGTGAAATCATCTCACAGAGTTACAGCTTTCCCCTCAAGGAGTCTTTCGCTAAGACAGTTCTTGTGGAATTGGCAAAGTGATATCTGGAAGCCCATTGAGGGCTATGGTGAAAAAGGAAATATCCTCAGATGAAATCTGGAAAGAAGCTTTCTGAGAAACTGCTTAGTGTTCTGTTAATTCAACTCACAGAGTTACATCTGTATTTCGTGGATCTCTTTGCTAGCCTAATTTCTGTAGAATCTGAGAACAGATATTTCGGATCCCTTTGAAGACTATAGGGCCAAAGGAAATATCCTCCGATAACAAAGAGAAAGAAGCTTTCTGAGAAACTTCGTTGTGTTCTGTGAAATCATCTCACAGAGTTACAGCTTTACCCTCAAGAAGCCTTTCGCTAAGACAGTTCTTGTGGGTTTGGCAAAGTGATATTTGGAAGCCCATAGAGGGCTATGGTGAAAAAGGAAATATCCTCAAATGAAATCTGGAAAGAAGCTTTCTGAGAAACTGCTTAGTGTTCTGTTAATTCATCTCACAGAGTTACATCTGTATTTCGTGGATCTCTTTGCTAGCCTTATTTCTGTGGAATCTGAGAACAGATATTTCGGATGCCTTTGAAGACTATAGGGCCAAAGGAAATATCCTCCGATAACAAAGAGAAAGAAGCTTTCTGAGAAACTTCGTTGTGTTCTGTGAAATCATCTCACAGAGTTACAGCTTTCCCCTCAAGGAGCCTTTAGCTAAGACAGTTCTTGTGGAATTGGCAAAGTGATATTTGGAAGCCCGTATAGGGCTATGGTGAAAAAGGAAATATCCTCAGATGAAATCTGGAAAGAATCTTTGTGAGAAACTGCTTAGTGTTCTGTTAATTAATCTCACAGTGTTACATCTGTATTTCGTGAATCTCTTTGCTAGCCTTAATTCTGTGGAAACTGAGAACAGATATTTCGGATCCCTTTGAAGACTATAGGGCCAAAGGAAATATCCTCCGATAACAAAGAGAAAGAAGCTTTCTGAGAAACTTCTTTGTGTTCTGTGAAATCATCTCACAGAGTTACAGCTTTCCCTTCAAGGAGTCTTTCGCTAAGACAGTTCTTGTGGAATTGGCAAAGTGATATCTGGAAGCCCATATAGGGCTATGGTGAAAAAGGAAATATCCTCAGATGAAATCTGGAAAGAAGCTTTCTGAGAAACTGCTTAGTGTTCTGTTAATTCATCTCACAGAGTTACATCTGTATTTCATGGATCTCTTTGCTAGCCTTATTTCTGTTGAATCTGAGAACAGATATTTCGGATCCCTTTGAAGACTATAGGGCCACAGGAAATATCCACCGATAATAAAGAGAAAGAAGCTTTCTGAGAAACTTCGTTGTGTTCTGTGAAATCATCTCACAGAGTTACAGCTTTCCCCTCAAGGAGCCTTTCGCTAAGACAGTTCATGTGGAATTAGCAAAGTGATATTTGGATGCCCAAAGAGGGCTATGGTGAAAAACGAAATATCCTCAGATGAAATCTGGAAAGAAGCTTTCGGAGAAACTGCTTAGTGTTCTGTTAATTCAACTCACAGAGTTACATCTGTATTTCGTGGATCTCTTTGCTAGCCTTATTTCTGTAGAATCTGAGAACAGATATTTCGGATCCCTTTGAAGACTATAGGGCCAAAGGAAATATCCTCCGATAACAAAGAGAAAGAAGCTTTCTGAGAAACTTCGTTGTGTTCTGTGAAATCATCTCTCAGAGTTACAGCTTTCCCCTCAAGGAGCCTTTCGCTAAGACAGTTCTTGTGGAATGGGCGAGGTGATATTTGGAAGCCCATAGAGGGCTATGGTGAAAAAGGAAATATCCTCAGATGAAATCTGGAAAGAAGCTTTCTGAGAAACTGCTTAGTGTTCTGTTAATTTATCTCACAGAGTTACATCTGTATTTCGTGGATCTCTTTGCTAGCCTTATTTCTGTGGAATCTGAGAACAGATATTTCGGATCCCTTTGAAGACTATAGGGCCAAAGGAAATAACCTCCGATAACAAAGAGAAAGAAGCTTTCTGAGAAACTTCGTTGTGTTCTGTGAAATCATCTCACAGAGTTACAGCTTTACCATCAAGAAGCCTTTCGCTAAGACAGTTCTTGTGGATTTGGCAAAGTGATATTTGGAAGCCCATAGAGGGCTATGGTGAAAAAGGAAATATCCTCAAATGAAATCTGGAAAGAAGCTTTCTGAGAAACTGCTTAGTGTTCTGTTAATTCATCTCAGAGAGTTACATCTGTATTTCGTGGATCTCTTTGCTAGCCTTATTTCTGTGGAATCTGAGAACAGATATTTCGGATCCATTTGAAGACTATAGGGGCAAAGGAAATATCCTCCGATAACAAAGAGAAAGAAGCTTTCTGAGAAACTTCTTTGTGTTCTGTGAAATCATCTCACAGAGTTACAGCTTTCCCCTCAAGGAGCCTTTCGCGAAGACAGTTGTTGTGGAATTGGCAAAGTGATATTTTGAAGCCCATAGAGGGCTATGGTGAAAAAGGAAATATCCTCAGATGAAATCTGGAAAGAAGCTTTCTGAGAAACTGCTTAGTGTTCTGTTAATTCATCTCACATAGTTACATCTGTATTTCGTGGATCTCTTTGCTAGCCTTATTTCTGTGGAATCTGAGAACAGATATTTCGCATCCCTTTGAAGACTATAGGGCCAAAGGAAATATCCTCCGATAACAACGAGAAATAAGCTTTCTGAGAAACTTCCTTGTGTTCTGTGAAATCATCTCACAGAGTTACAGTTTTCCCCTCAAGGAGCCTTTCGCTAAGACAGTTCTTGTGGAATTGGCAAAGTGATATTTGGAAGCCCGTAGAGGGCTATGGTGAAAAAGGAAATATCCTCAGAGGAAATCTGGAAAGAAGCTTTCTGAGAAACTGCTTAGTGTTTTGTTAATTCATCTCACAGAGTTACATCTGTATTTCGTGGATCTCTTTGCTAGCCTTATTTCTGTGGAAACTGAGAACAGATATTTCGTATCCCTTTGAAGACTATAGGGCCACAGGAAATATCCACCGATAACAAAGAGAAAGAAACTTTCTGAGAAACTTCGTTGTGTTCTGTGAAATCATCTCACAGAGTTACAGCTTTCCCCTCAAGGAGCCTTTCGCTAAGACAGTTCTTGTGGAATGGGGGAAGTGATATTTCGAAGCCCATAGAGGGCTATGGTGAAAAAGGAAATATCCTCAGATGAAATCTGGAAAGAAGCTTTCTGAGAAACTGCTTAGTGTTCTGTTAATTTATCTCACAGAGTTACATCTGTATTTCGTGGTTCTCTTTGCTAGCCTTATTTCTGTGGAATCTGAGAACAGATATTTCGGATCCCTTTGAAGACTATAGGGCCAAAGGAAATATCCTGCGATAACAAAGAGAAAGAAGCTTTCTGAGAAACTTGGTTGTGTTCTGTGAAATCATCTCACAGAGTTACAGCTTTACCCTCAAGAAGCCTTTCGCTAAGACAGTTCTTGTGGATTTGGCATAGTGATATTTGGAAGCCCATAGAGGGCTATGGTGAAAAAGGAAATATCCTCAAATGAAATCTGGAAAGAAGCTTTCTGAGAAACTGCTTAGTGTTCTGTTAATTCATCTCACAGAGTTACATCTGTATTTCGTGGATCTCTTTGCTAGCCTTATTTCTGTGGAATCTGAGAACAGATTTTTCGGATCCCTTTGAAGACTATAGGGCCAAAGGAAATATCCTCCGATAACAAAGAGAAAGAAGCTTTCTGAGAAACTTCGATGTGTTCTGTGAAATCATCTCACAGAGTTACAGCTTTCCCCTCACGGAGCCTTTCGCTAAAACAGTTCTTTTGGAATTGGCAAAGTGATATTTGGAAGACCTTAGAGGGCTATGGTGAAAAAGGAAATATCCTCAGATGAAATCTGGAAAGAAGCTTTCTGAGAAACTGCTTAGTGTTCTGTTAATTCAACTCACAGAGTTACATCTGTATTTCGTGGATCTCTTTGCTAGCCTAATTTCTGTAGAATCTGAGAACAGATATTTCAGATCCCTTTGAAGACTATAGGGCCAAAGGAAATATCCTCCGATAACAAAGAGAAAGAAGCTTTCTGAGAAACTTCGTTGTGTTCTGTGAAATCGTCTCACAGAGTTACAGCTTTACCCTCAAGAAGCCTTTCGCTAAGACAGTTCTTGTGGAATTGGCAAAGTGATATTTGGAAGCCCATAGAGGGCTATGGTGAAAAAGGAAATATCCTCAAATGAAATCTGGAAAGAAGCTTTCTGAGAAACTGCTTAGTGTTCTGTTAATTCATCTCACAGAGTTACATCTGTATTTCGTGGATCTCTTTGCTAGCCTTATTTCTGTGGAATCTGAGAACAGATATTTCGGATGCCTTTGAAGACTATAGGGCCAAAGGAAATATCCTCCGATAACAAAGAGAAAGAAGCTTTCTGAGAAACTTCGTTGTGTTCTGTGAAATCATCTCACAGAGTTACAGCTTTCCCCTCAAGGAGCCTTTAGCTAAGACAGTTCTTGTGGAATTGGCAAAGTGATATTTGGAAGCCCGTATAGGGCTATGGTGAAAAAGGAAATATCCTCAGATGAAATCTGGAAAGAATCTTTGTGAGAAACTGCTTAGTGTTCTGTTAATTCATCTCATAGAGTTACATCTGTATTTCGTGCATCTCTTTGCTAGCCTTATTTCTGTGGAAACTGAGAACAGATATTTCGGATCCCTTTGAAGACTATAGGGCCAAAGGAAATATCCTCCGATAACAAAGAGAAAGAAGCTTTCTGATAAACTTCTTTGTGTTCTGTGAAATCATCTCACAGAGTTACAGCTTTCCCCTCAAGGAGTCTTTCGCTAAGACAGTTCTTGTGGAATGGGCGAGGTGATATTTGGAAGCCCATAGAGGGCTATGGTGAAAAAGGAAATATCCTCAGATGAAATCTGGAAAGAAGCTTTCTGAGAAACTGCTTAGTGTTCTGTTAATTTATCTCACAGAGTTACATCTGTATTTCGTGGATCTCTTTGCTAGCCTTATTTCTGTGGAATCTGAGAACAGATATTTCGGATCCCTTTGAAGACTATAGGGCCAAAGGAAATAACCTCCGATAACAAAGAGAAAGAACCTTTCTGAGAAACTTCGTTGTGTTCTGTGAAATCATCTCACAGAGTTACAGCTTTACCCTCAAGAAGCCTTTCGCTAAGACAGTTCTTGTGGATTTGGCAAAGTGATATTTGGAAGCCCATAGAGGGCTATGGTGAAAAAGGAAATATCCTCAAATGAAATCTGGAAAGAAGCTTTCTGAGAAACTGCTTAGTGTTCTGTTAATTCATCTCAGAGAGTTACATCTGTATTTCGTGGATCTCTTTGCTAGCCTTATTTCTGTGGAATCTGAGAACAGATATTTCGGATCCATTTGAAGACTATAGGGCCAAAGGAAATATCCTCCGATAACAAAGAGAAAGAAGCTTTCTGAGAAACTTCTTTGTGTTCTGTGAAATCATCTCACAGAGTTACAGCTTTCCCCTCAAGGAGCCTTTCGCTAAGACAGTTCTTGTGGAATTGGCAAAGTGATATTTTGAAGCCCATAGAGGGCTATGGTGAAAAAGGAAATATCCTCAGATGAAATCTGGAAAGAAGCTTTCTGAGAAACTGCTTAGTGTTCTGTTAATTCATCTCAAATAGTTACATCTGTATTTCGTGGATCTCTTTGCTAGCCTTATTTCTGTGGAATCTGAGAACAGATATTTCGCATCCCTGTGAAGACTATAGGGCCATAGAAATATCCTCCGATAACAACGAGAAATAAGCTTTCTGAGAAACTTCCTTGTGTTCTGTGAAATCATCTCACAGAGTTACAGCTTTCCCTTCAAGGAGCCTTTCGCTAAGACAGTTCTTGTGGAATTGGCAAAGTGATATTTGGAAGCCCGTAGAGGGCTATGGTGAAAAAGGAAATATCCTCAGAGGAAATCTGGAAAGAAGCTTTCTGAGAAACTGCTTAGTGTTCTGTTAATTCATCTCACAGAGTTACATCTGTATTTCGTGGATCTCTTTGCTAGCCTTATTTCTGGGGAAACTGAGAACAGATATTTCGTATCCCTTTGAAGACTATAGGGCCACAGGAAATATCCACCGATAACAAAGAGAAAGAAGCTTTCTGAGAAACTTCGTTGTGTTCTGTGAAATCATCTCACAGAGTTACAGCTTTCCCCTCAAGGAGCCTTTCGCTAAGACAGTTCTTGTGGAATGGGGGAAGTGATATTTGGAAGCCCATAGAGGGCTATGCTGAAAAAGGAAATATCCTCAGATGAAATCTGGAAAGAAGCTTTCTGAGAAACTGCTTAGTGTTCTGTTAATTCAACTCACAGAGTTACATCTGTATTTCGTGGATCTCTTTGCTAGCCTTATTTCTGTGGAATCTGAGAACAGATATTTCGGATCCCTTTGAAGACTATAGGGCCAAAGGAAATATCCTCCGATAACAAAGAGAAAGAAGCTTTCTGAGAAACTTGGTTGTGTTCTGTGAAATCATCTCACAGAGTTACAGCTTTACCCTCAAGAAGCCTTTCGCTGAGACAGTTCTTGTGGATTTGGCATAGTGATATTTGGAAGCCCATAGAGGGCTATGGTAAAAAAGGAAATATCCTCAAATGAAATCTGGAAAGAAGCTTTCTGAGAAACTGCTTTGTGTTCTGTTAATTCATCTCACAGAGTTACATCTGTATTTCGTGGATCTCTTTGCTAGCCTTATTTCTGTGGAATCTGAGAACAGATTTTTCGGATCCCTTTGAAGACTATAGGGCCAAAGGAAATATCCTCCCATAACAAAGAGAAAGAAGCTTTCTGAGAAACTTCGTTGTGTTCTGTGAAATCATCTCACAGAGTTACAGCTTTCCCCTCACGGAGCCTTTCGCTAAAACAGTTCTTTTTTAATTGGCAAAGTGATATTTGGAAGACCTTAGAGGGCTATGGTGAAAAAGGAAATATCCTCAGATGAAATCTGGAAAGAAGCTTTCTGAGAAACTGCTTAGTGTTCTGTTAATTCAACTCACAGAGTTACATATGTATTTCGTGGATCTCTTTGCTAGCCTTATTTCTGCGGAATCTGAGAACAGATATTTCGGATCCCTTTGAAGACTGTAGGTCCAAAGGAAATATCCTCTGAAAAAAAGAGAATGAAGCTTTCTGAGAAACTTCTTTGTGTTCTGTGAAATCATCTCACAGAGTTACAGCTTTCCCCTCAAGGAGCCTTTCGCTAAGACAGTTCTTGTGGAATTGGCAAAGTGATATTTGGAAGCCCATAGAGGGCTATGGTGAAAAAGGAAATATCCTCAGATGAAATCTGGAAAGAAGCTTTCTGAGAAACTGCTTAGTGTTCTGTTAATTCATCTCACAGAGTTACATCTGTATTTCGTGGATCTCTTTGCTAGCCTTATTTCTGTGGAATCTGAGAACAGATATTTCGCAACCCTTTGAAGACTATAGGGCCAAAGGAAATATCCTCCGATAACAACGAGAAAGAAGCTTTCTGAGAAACTTCGTTGTGTTCTGAGAAATCATCTCACAGAGTTAGAGCTTTCCCCTCAAGGAGCCTTTCGCTAAGACAGTTCTTGTGGAATTCGCAAAGTGATATTTGGAAGCCCGTAGAGGGCTATGGTGAAATAGGAAATATCCTCAGAGGAAATCTGGAAAGAAGCTTTCTGAGAAACTGCTTAGTGTTCTGTTAATTCATCTCACAGAGTTACATCTGTATTTCGTGGATCTCTTTGCTAGCCTTATTTCTGTGGAAACTGAGAACAGATATTTCGGATCCCTTTGAAGACTATAGGGCCAAAGGAAATATCCTCCGATAACAACGAGAAAGAAGCTTTCTGAGAAACTTCGTTGTGTTCTGTGAAATCATCTCACAGAGTTACAGCTTTACCCTCAAGAAGCCTTTCGCTAAGACAGTTCTTGTGGATTTGGCAAAGTGATATTTGGAAGCCCATAGAGCGCTATGGTGAAAAAGGAAATATCCTCAAATGAAATCTGGAAAGAAGCTTTTTGAGAAACTGCTTAGTGTTCTGTTAATTCTTCTCACAGAGTTACATCTGTATTTCGTGGATCTCTTTGCTAGCCTTATTTCTGTGGAATCTGAGAACAGATATTTCGGATCCCTTTGAAGACTATAGGGCCAAAGGAAATATCCTCCGATAACAAAGAGAAAGAAGCTTTCTGAGAAACTTCTTTGTGTTCTGTGAAATCATCTCACAGAGTTACAGCTTTCCCTTCAAGGAGTCTTTCGCTAAGACAGTTCTTGTGGAATTGGCAAAGTGATATCTGGAAGCCCATATAGGGCTATGGTGAAAAAGGAAATATCCTCAGATGAAATCTGGAAAGAAGCTTTCTGAGAAACTGCTTAGTGTTCTGTTAATTCATCTCACAGAGTTACATCTGTATTTCATGGATCTCTTTGCTAGCCTTATTTCTGTTGAATCTGAGAACAGATATTTCGGATCCCTTTGAAGACTATAGGGCCACAGGAAATATCCACCGATAATAAAGAGAAAGAAGCTTTCTGAGAAACTTCGTTGTGTTCTGTGAAATCATCTCACAGAGTTACAGCTTTCCCCTCAAGGAGCCTTTCGCTAAGACAGTTCATGTGGAATTGGCAAAGTGATATTTGGATGCCCAAAGAGGGCTATGGTGAAAAACGAAATATCCTCAGATGAAATCTGGAAAGAAGCTTTCGGAGAAACTGCTTAGTGTTCTGTTAATTCAACTCACAGAGTTACATCTGTATTTCGTGGATCTCTTTGCTAGCCTTATTTCTGTAGAATCTGAGAACAGATATTTCGGATCCCTTTGAAGACTGTAGGGCCAAAGGAAATATCCTCCGATAACAAAGAGAAAGAAGCTTTCTGAGAAACTTCGTTGTGTTCTGTGAAATCATCTCTCAGAGTTACAGCTTTCCCCTCAAGGAGCCTTTCGCTAAGACAGTTCTTGTGGAATGGGCGAGGTGATATTTGGAAGCCCATAGAGGGCTATGGTGAAAAAGGAAATATCCTCAGATGAAATCTGGAAAGAAGCTTTCTGAGAAACTGCTTAGTGTTCTGTTAATTTATCTCACAGAGTTACATCTGTATTTCGTGGATCTCTTTGCTAGCCTTATTTCTGTGGAATCTGAGAACAGATATTTCGGATCACTTTGAAGACTATAGGGCCAAAGGAAATAACCTCCGATAACAAAGAGAAAGAAGCTTTCTGAGAAACTTCGTTGTGTTCTGTGAAATCATCTCACAGAGTTACAGCTTTACCCTCAAGAAGCCTTTCGCTAAGACAGTTCTTGTGGATTTGGCAAAGTGATATTTGGAAGCCCATAGAGGGCTATGGTGAAAAAGGAAATATCCTCAAATGAAATCTGGAAAGAAGCTTTCTGAGAAACTGCTTAATGTTCTGTTAATTCATCTCAGAGAGTTACATCTGTATTTCGTGGATCTCTTTGCTAGCCTTATTTCTGTGGAATCTGAGAACAGATATTTCGGATCCATTTGAAGTCTATAGGGCCAAAGGAAATATCCTCCGATAACAAAGAGAAAGAAGCTTTCTGAGAAACTTCTTTGTGTTCTGTGAAATCATCTCACAGAGTTACAGCTTTCCCCTCAAGGAGCCTTTCGCGAAGACAGTTGTTGTGGAATTGGCAAAGTGATATTTTGAAGCCCATAGAGGGCTATGGTGAAAAAGGAAATATCCTCAGATGAAATCTGGAAAGAAGCTTTCTGAGAAACTGCTTAGTGTTCTGTTAATTCATCTCACATAGTTACATCTGTATTTCGTGGATCTCTTTGCTAGCCTTATTTCTGTGGAATCTGAGAACAGATATTTCGCATCCCTTTGAAGACTATAGGGCCAAAGGAAATATCCTCCGATAACAACGAGAAATAAGCTTTCTGAGAAACTTCCTTGTGTTCTGTGAAATCATCTCACAGAGTTACAGCTTTCCCCTCAAGGAGCCTTTCGCTAAGACAGTTCTTGTGGAATTGGCAAAGTGATATTTGGAAGCCCGTAGAGGGCTATGGTGAAAAAGGAAATATCCTCAGAGGAAATCTGGAAAGAAGCTTTCTGAGAAACTGCTTAGTGTTTTGTTAATTCATCTCACAGAGTTACATCTGTATTTCGTGGATCTCTTTGCTAGCCTTATTTCTGTGGAAACTGAGAACAGATATTTCGTATCCCTTTGAAGACTATAGGGCCACAGGAAATATCCACCGATAACAAAGAGAAAGAAACTTTCTGAGAAACTTCGTTGTGTTCTGTGAAATCATCTCACAGAGTTACAGCTTTCCCCTCAAGGAGCCTTTCGCTAAGACAGTTCTTGTGGAATGGGGGAAGTGATATTTCGAAGCCCATAGAGGGCTATGGTGAAAAAGGAAATATCCTCAGATGAAATCTGGAAAGAAGCTTTCTGAGAAACTGCTTAGTGTTCTGTTAATTCATCTCACAGAGTTACATCTGTATTTCGTGGTTCTCTTTGCTAGCCTTATTTCTGTGGAATCTGAGAACAGATAATTCGGATCCCTTTGAAGACTATAGGGCCAAAGGAAATATCCTGCGATAACAAAGAGAAAGAAGCTTTCTGAGAAACTTGGTTGTGTTCTGTGAAATCATCTCACAGAGTTACAGCTTTACCCTCAAGAAGCCTTTCGCTAAGACAGTTCTTGTGGATTTGGCATAGTGATATTTGGAAGCCCATAGAGGGCTATGGTGAAAAAGGAAATATCCTCAAATGAAATCTGGAAAGAAGCTTTCTGAGAAACTGCTTAGTGTTCTGTTAATTCATCTCACAGAGTTACATCTATATTTCGTGGATCTCTTTGCTAGCCTTATTTCTGTGGAATCTGAGAACAGATTTTTCGGATCCCTTTGAAGACTATAGGGCCAAAGGAAATATCCTCCGATAACAAAGAGAAAGAAGCTTTCTGAGAAACTTCGTTGTGTTCTGTGAAATCATCTCACAGAGTTACAGCTTTCCCCTCACGGAGCCTTTCGCTAAAACAGTTCTTTTGGAATTGGCAAAGTGATATTTGGAAGACCTTAGAGGGCTATGGTGAAAAAGGAAATATCCTCAGATGAAATCTGGAAAGAAGCTTTCTGAGAAACTGCTTAGTGTTCTGTTAATTCAACTCACAGAGTTACATCTCTATTTCGTGGATCTCTTTGCTAGCCTAATTTCTGTAGAATCTGAGAACAGATATTTCAGATCCCTTTGAAGACTATAGGGCCAAAGGAAATATCCTCCGATAACAAAGAGAAAGAAGCTTTCTGAGAAACTTCGTTGTGTTCTGTGAAATCATCTCACAGAGTTACAGCTTTACCCTCAAGAAGCCTTTCGCTAAGACAGTTCTTGTGGAATTGGCAAAGTGATATTTGGAAGCCCATAGAGGGCTATGGTGAAAAAGGAAATATCCTCAAATGAAATCTGGAAAGAAGCTTTCTGAGAAACTGCTTAGTGTTCTGTTAATTCATCTCACAGAGTTACATCTGTATTTCGTGGATCTCTTTGCTAGCCTTATTTCTGTGGAATCTGAGAACAGATATTTCGGATGCCTTTGAAGACTATAGGGCCAAAGGAAATATCCTCCGATAACAAAGAAAAAGAAGCTTTCTGAGAAACTTCGTTGTGTTCTGTGAAATCATCTCACAGAGTTACAGCTTTCCCCTCAAGGAGCCTTTAGCTAAGACAGTTCTTGTGGAATTGGCAAAGTGATATTTGGAAGCCCGTATAGGGCTATGGTGAAAAAGGAAATATCCTCAGATGAAATCTGGAAAGAATCTTTGTGAGAAACTGCTTAGTGTTCTGTTAATTCATCTCACAGAGTTACATCTTTATTTCGTGGATCTCTTTGCTAGCCTTATTTCTGGGGAAACTGAGAACAGATATTTCGTATCCCTTTGAAGACTATAGGGCCACTGGAAATATCCACCGATAAGAAAGAGAAAGAAGCTTTCTGAGAAACTTCGTTGTGTTCTGTGAAATCATCTCACAGAGTTACAGCTTTCCCCTCAAGGAGCCTTTCGCTAAGACAGTTCTTGTGGAATGGGGGAAGTGATATTTGGAAGCCCATAGAGGGCTATGCTGAAAAAGGAAATATCCTCAGATGAAATCTGGAAAGAAGCTTTCTGAGAAACTGCTTAGTGTTCTGTTAATTCAACTCACAGAGTTACATCTGTATTTCGTGGATCTCTTTGCTAGCCTTATTTCTGTGGAATCTGAGAACAGATATTTCGGATCCCTTTGAAGACTATAGGGCCAAAGGAAATATCCTCCGATAACAAAGAGAAAGAAGCTTTCTGAGAAACTTGGTTGTGTTCTGTGAAATCATCTCACAGAGTTACAGCTTTACCCTCAAGAAGCCTTTCGCTAAGACAGTTCTTGTGGATTTGGCATAGTGATATTTGGAAGCACATAGAGGGCTATGGTGAAAAAGGAAATATCCTCAAATGAAATCTGGAAAGAAGCTTTCTGAGAAACTGCTTTGTGTTCTGTTAATTCATCTCACAGAGTTACATCTGTATTTCGTGGATCTCTTTGCTAGCCTTATTTCTGTGGAATCTGAGAACAGATTTTTCGGATCCCTTTGAAGACTATAGGGCCAAAGGAAATATCCTCCCATAACAAAGAGAAAGAAGCTTTCTGAGAAACTTCGTTGTGTTCTGTGAAATCATCTCACAGAGTTACAGCTTTCCCCTCACGGAGCCTTTCGCTAAAACAGTTCTTTTGGAATTGGCAAAGTGATATTTGGAAGACCTTAGAGGGCTATGGTGAAAAAGGAAATATCCTCAGATGAAATCTGGAAAGAAGCTTTCTGAGAAACTGCTTAGTGTTCTGTTAATTCAACTCACAGAGTTACATCTGTATTTCGTGGATCTCTTTGCTAGCCTTATTTCTGTGGAATCTGAGAACAGATATTTCCGAACCCTTAGAAGACTATAGGGCCAAAGGAAATATCCTCCGATAACAAAGAGAAAGAAGCTTTCTGAGAAAATTCTTTGTGTTCTGTGAAATCATCTCACAGAGTTACAGCTTTCCCCTCAAGGAGCCTTTCGCTAAGACAGTTCTTGTGGAATTGGCAAAGTGATATTTGGAAGCCCGTAGAGGGCTATGGTGAAAAAGGAAATATCCTCAGAGGAAATCTGGAAAGAAGCTTTCTGAGAAACTGCTTAGTGTTCTGTTAATTCCTCTCACAGAGTTACATCTGTGTTTCATGGATCTCTTTGCTAGCCTTATTTCTGTTGAATCTGAGAACAGATATTTCGGATCCCTTTGAAGACTATAGGGCCAAAAGAAATATCCTCCGATAACAAAGAGAAAGAAGCTTTCTGAGAAACTTCTTTGTGTTCTGTGAAATCATCTCACAGAGTTACAGCTTTCCGCTCAAGGAGCCTTTCGCTAAGACAGTTCATGTGGAATTGGCAAAGTGATATTTTGAAGCCCATAGAGGGCTATGGTGAAAAATGAAATATCCTCAGATGAAATCTGGAAAGAAGCTTTCTGAGAAACTGCTTAATGTTCTGTTAATTCATCTCACAGGGTTACATCTGTATTTCGTGGATCTCTTTGCTAGCCTTATTTCTGTGGATCTGAGAACAGATATTTCGGATCTCTTTGAAGACTAAGGACCAAAGAAATGTCCTCCGATAACAAAGAGAAAGAAGCTTTCTGAGAAACTTCGTTGTGTTCTGTGAAACCATCTCACAGAGTTGCAGCTTTCCCTCAAGGAGCCTTTCGCTAAGACAGTTCTTGTGGAATTGGCAAAGTGATATCTGGAAGCCCATAGACGGCTATGGTGAAAAAGGAAATATCCTCAGATGAAATCTGGAAAGAAGCTTTCTGAGAAACTGCTTAGTGTTCTGTTAATTCATCTCACAGAGTTACATCTGTATTTCGTGGATCTCTTTGCTAGCCTTATTTCTGTGGAATCTGAGAACAGATATTTCGGATCCCTTTGAAGACTATAGGGCCAAAGGAAATATCCTCCGATAACAAAGAGAAATAAGCTTTCTGAGAAACTTCGTTGTGTTTTGTGAAATCATCTCACAGAGTTACAGCTTTCCCCTCAAGGAGCCTTTCGCTAAGACAGTTCTTGGGGAATTGGCAAAGTGATATTTGGAAGCCCATAGAGGGCTATGGTGAAAAAGGAAATATCCTCAGATGAAATCTGGAAAGAAGCTTTCTGAGAAACTGCTTAGTGTTCTGTTAATTTATCTCACAGAGTTACATCTGTATTTCATGGATGTCTTTGCTAGCCTTATTTCTGTGGAATCTGAGAACAGATATTTCGGATCCCTTTGAAGACTATAGGGCCACAGGAAATATCCACCGATAACAAAGAGAAAGAAGCTTTCTGAGAAACTTCGTTGTGTTCTGTGAAATCATCTCACAGAGTTACAGCTTTCCCCTCAAGGAGCCTTTCGCTAAGACAGTTTATGTGGAATTGGCAAAGTGATATTTGGAAGCCCATAGAGGGCTATGGTGAAAAAGGAAATATCCTCAGATGAAATCTGGAAAGAAGCTTTCTGAGAAACTGCTTAGTGTTCTGTTAATTCACCTCACAGAGTTACATCTGTATTTCGTGGATCTCTTTGCTAGCCTTATTTCTGTAGAATCTGAGGACAGATATTTCGGAACCCTTTGAAGACTATAGGGCCAAAGGAAATATCCTTCGATAACAAAGAGAAAGAAGCTTTCTGAGAAACTTCTTTGTGTTCTGTGAAATCATCTCACAGAGTTACAGCTTTCCCCTGAAGGAGCCTTTCGCTAAGACAGTTCATGTGGAATTGGCAAAGTGATATTTGGAAGCCCATAGAGGGCTATGGTGAAAAAGGAAATATCCTCAGATGAAATCTGGAAAGAAGCTTTCTGAGAAACTGCTTAGTGTTCTGTTAATTCATCTCACAGTGTTACATCTGTATTTCGTGGATCTCTTTGCTAACCTTATTTCTGTTGAATCTGAGAACAGATATTTCGGATCCCTTTGAACACTATAGGGCCAAAGGAAATATCCTCCGATAACAAAGGGAAAGAATCTTTCTGAGAAACTTCGTTGTGTTCTGTGAAATCATCTCACCGAGTTACAGCTTTCCCCTCAAGGAGACTTTCGTTAAGACATTTCTTGTGGAATTGGCAAAGTGATATTTGGAAGCCCTTAGAGGGCTATGGTGAAAAAGGAAATATCCTCAGATGAAATCTGGAAAGATGCTTTCTGAGAAACTGCTTAGTGTTCTGTTAATTCATCTCACAGAGTTACATCTGTATTTCGTGGATCTCTTTGCTAGCCTTATTTCTGTGGAATCTGAGAACAGATATTTCGGATCCCTTTGAAGACTATAGGGCCAAAGGAAATATCCTCCGATAACAAAGAGAAAGAAGCTTTCTGAGAAACTTCGTTGTGTTCTGTGAAATCATCTCACAGAGTTACAGCTTTCCCCTCAAGGAGCCTTTCGCTAAGACAGTTCTTGTGGAATTGGCAAAGTGATATTTGGAAGCCCATAGAGGGCTATGGTGAAAAAGGAAATATCCAAAGATGAAATCTGGAAAGAAGCTTTATAAGAAACTGCTTAGTGTTCTGTTAATTCACCTCACAGAGTTACATCTGTATTTCGTGGATCTCTTTGCTAGCCTTATTTCTGTAGAATCTGAGAACAGATATTTCGGATCCCTTTGAACACTATAGGGCCAAAGGAAATATCCTCCGATAACAAAGAGAAAGAAGCTTTCTGAGAAACTTCGTTGTGTTCTGTGAAATCATCTCACAGAGTTACAGCTTTCCCCTCAAGGAGACTTTCGCTAAGACAGTTGTTGTGGAATTGGCAAAGAGATATTTGGAAGCCCATAGAGGGCTACGGTGAAAAAGGAAATATCCAAAGATGAAATCTGGAAAGAAGCTTTCTGAGAAACTGCTTAGTGTTCTGTTAATTCAACTCACAGAGTTACATCTGTATTTCGTGGATCTCTTTGCTAGCCTTATTTCTTTTGAATCTGAGAACAGATATTTCGGATCCCTTTGAAGACTATAGGGCCAAAGGAAATATCCTCCGATAACAAAGAGAAAGAAGCTTTCTGAGAAACTTCGTTTTGTTCTGTGAAATCATCTCACAGAGTTACAGCTTTCCCCTCAAGGAGCCTTTCGCTAAGAGACTTCTTGAGGAATTGCTAAAGTGATATTTGGAAGCCCATAGAGGGCTATGGTGAAAAAGGAAATATCCTCAGATGAAATCTGGAAAGAAGCATTCTGAGAAACTGCTTAGTGTTCTGTTAATTCAACTCACAGAGTTACATCAGTATTTCGTGGATCTCTTTGCTAGCCTTATTTCTGTAGAATCTGAGAACAGATATTTCGGATCCTTTTGAAGACTAAGGGCCAAAGAAATATCCTCCGATAACAAAGAGAAAGAAGCTTTCTGAGAAACTTCGTTGTGTTCTGTGAAATCATCTCACAGAGTTACAGCTTTCTCCTCACGGAGCCTTTCACTAAGACAGTTTTTGTGGAATTGGCAAAGTGATATTTGGAAGCCCATAGAGGGCTGTGGTGAAAAAGGAAATATCCCCAGAGGAAATCTGGAAAGAAGCTTTCTGAGAAACTGCTTAGTGTTCTGTTAATTCATCTCACAGAGTTACATCTGTATTTCGTGGATCTCTTTGCTAGCCTTATTTCTGTGGAATCTGAGAACAGATATTTCGGATCCCTTTGAAGACTATAGGGCCAAAGGAAATATCCTCTGAAAACAAAGAGAAAGAAGCTTTCTGAGAAACTTCTTTGTGTTCTGTGAAATCGTCTCACAGAGTTACAGCTTTCCCCTCAAGGAGTCTTTCGCTAAGACAGTTCTTGTGGAATTGGCAAAGTGATATCTGGAAGCCCATAGAGGGCTATGGTTAAAAAGGAAATGTCCTCAGATGAAATCTGGAAAGAAGCTTTCTGAGAAACTGCTTAGTGTTCTGTTAATTCATTTCACAGAGTTACATCTGTATTTCGTGGATCTCTTGGCTAGCCTTATTTCTGTGGATCTGAGAACAGATATTTCGGATCCCTATGAAGACTACAGGGCCAAAGGAAATATCCTCCGATAACAAAGAGAAAGAAGCTTTCTGAGAAACTTCTTTGTGTTCTGTGAAATCATCTCACAGAGTTACAGCTTTCCCCTCAAGAAGCCTTTCGCTAAGACAGTTCTTTTGGAATTGGCAAAGTGATATTTGGAAGCCCATAGAGGGCTATGTTGAAAAAGGAAATATCCTCAGAGGAAATCTGGAAAGAAGCTTTCTGAGAAACTGCTTAGTGTTCTGTTACTTCATCTCACAGAATTACATCTGTATTTCGTGGATCTCTTTGCTAGCCTTATTTCTTTGGAATCTGAGAACAGATATTTCGGATCCCTTTGAAGACTATAGGGCCAAAGGAAATATCCTCCGATAATAAAGAGAAAGAAGCTTCCTGAGAAACTTCGTTGTGTTCTGTGAAATCATCTCACAGACTTACAGCTTTCAACTCAAGGAGCCTTTCGCTAAGACAGTTCTTGAGGAATTGGCAAAGTGATATTTGGAAGCCCATAGAGGGCTATGGTGAAAAAGGAAATATCCTCAGATGAAATCTGGAAAGAAGCTTTCTGAGAAACTGCTTAGTGTTCTGATAATTCAACTCACAGAGTTACATCTGTATTTCGTGGATCTCTTTGCTAGCCTTATTTCTGTAGAATCTGAGAACAGATATTTCGGATCCCTTTGAAGACTATAGGGCCAAAGAAATGTCCTCCGATAACAAAGAGAAAGAAGCTTTCTGAGAAACTTCGTTGTGTTCTGTGAAATCATCTCACAGAGTTGCAGCTTTCCCCTCAAGGAGCCTTTCGCTAAGACAGTTCTTGTGGAATTGGCAAAGTGATATTTGGAAGCCCATAGAGGGCTATGGTGAAAAAGGAAATATCCTCAGATGAAATCTGGAAAGAAGCTTTCTGAGAAACTGCTTAGTGTTCTGTTAATTCATCTCACAGAGTTACATCTGTATTTCATGGATGTCTTTGCTAGCCTTATTTCTGTGGAATCTGAGAACAGATATTTCGGATCCCTTTGAAGACAATACGGCCACAGGAAATATCCACCGATAACAAAGAGAAAGAAGCTTTCTGAGAAACTTCGTTGTGTTCTGTGAAATCATCTCACAGAGTTACAGCTTTCCCCTCAAGGAGCCTTTCGCTAAGACAGTTCATGGGGAATTGGCAAAGTGATATTTGGAAGCCCGTAGAGGGCTATGGTGAAAAAGGAAATATCCTCAGATGAAATCTGGAAAGAAGCTTTCTGAGAAACTGCTTAGTGTTCTGTTAATTCATCTCAGAGAGTTACATCTGTATTTCCTGGATCTCCTTGCTAGCCTTATTTCTGTGGAATCTCAGAACAGATATTTCGGATCCCTTTGAAGACTATAGGGCCAAAGGAAATATCCTCCGATAACAAAGAGAAAGAAGCTTTCTGAGAAACTTCGTTGTGTTCTCTGAAATCATCTCACAGAGTTACAGCTTTCCCCTCAAGGAGCCTTTCGCTAAGACAGTTCTTGTGGAATTGGCAAAGTGATATTTGGAAGCCCATAGAGGGCTATGGTGAAAAAGGAAATATCCTCAGATGAAATCTGGAAAGAAGCTTTCTGAGAAACTGCTTAGTGTTCTGTTAATTCATCTCACAGAGTTACATCTGTATTTCATGGATGTCTTTGCTAGCCTTATTTCTGTGGAATCTGAGAACAGATATTTCGGATCCCTTTGAAGACAATAGGGCCACAGGAAATATCCACCGATAACAAAGAGAAAGAAGCTTTCTGAGAAACTTCGTTGTGTTCTGTGAAATCATCTCACAGAGTTACAGCTTTCCCCTCAAGGAGCCTTTCGCTAAGACAGTTCTTGTGGAATTGGCAAAGTGATATTTGGACGCCCATAGAGGGCTATGGTGAAAAAGGAAATATCCTCAGAGGAAATCTGGAAAGAAGCTTTCTGAGAAACTGCTTAGTGTTCTGTTAATTCACCTCACAGAGTTACATCTGTGTTTCGTGGATCTCTTTGCTAGCCTTATTTCTGTAGAATCTGAGAACAGATATTTCGGATCCCTTTGAAGACTATAGGGCCAAAGGAAATATCCTTCGATAACAAAGAGAAAGAAGCTTTCTGAGAAACTTCTTTGTGTTCTGTGAAATCATCTCACAGAGTTACAGCTTTCCCCTCAAGGAGCCTTTCGCTAAGACAGTTCATGTGGAATTGGCAAAGTGATATTTGGAAGCCATTAGAGGGCTATGGTGAAAAAGGAAATATCCTCAGATGAAATCTGGAAAGAAGCTTTCTGAGAAACTGCTTAGTGTTCTGTTAATTCATCTCAGAGAGTTACATCTGTATTTCGTGGATCTCCTTGCTAGCCTTATTTCTGTGGAATCTCAGAACAGATATTTCGGATCCCTTTGAAGACTATAGGGCCAAAGGAAATATCCTCCGATAACAAAGAGAAAGAAGCTTTCTGAGAAACTTCGTTGTGTTCTCTGAAATCATCTCACAGAGTTACAGCTTTCCCCTCACGTAGCCTTTCGCTAAGACAGTTCTTGTGGAATTGGCAAAGTGATATTTGGAAGCCCATAGAGGGCTATGGTGAAAAAGGAAATATCCTCAGATGAAATCTGGAAAGAAGCTTTCTGAGAAACTGCTTAGTGTTCTGTTAATTCAACTCACAGAGTTACATCTGTATTTCGTGGATCTCTTTGCTAGCCTTATTTCTGTAGAATCTGAGAACAGATATTTCGGATCCCTTTGAAGACTAAGAGCCAAAGAAATATCCTGCGATAACAAAGAGAAAGAAGCTTTCTGAGAAACTTCGTTGTGTTCTGTGAAATCATCTCACAGAGTTGCAGCTTTCCCCTCAAGGAGCCTTTCGAAAAGACAGTTCTTGTGGAATTGGCAAAGTGATATCTGGAAGCCCATAGAGGGCTATGGTGAAAAAGGAAATATCCTCAGATGAAATCTGGAAAGAAGCTTTCTGAGAAACTGCTTAGTGTTCCGTTAATTCTTCTCAAAGAGATACATCAGTATTTCGTGGATGTCTTTGCTAGCCTTATTTCTGTAGAATCTCAGAACAGATATTTCGGATCCCTATGAAGACTATAGGGACAAAGGAAATATCCTCCGATAACAAAGAGAAAGAAGCTTTCTGAGAAACTTCGTTGTGTTCTGTGAAATCATCTCACAGAGTTACAGCTTTCCCCTCAAGGAGCCTTTCGCTAAGACAGTTCTTGTGGAATTGGCAAAGTGATATTTGGAAGCCCATAGAGGGCTATGGTGAAAAAGGAAATATCCTCAGATGAAATCTGGAAAGAAGCTTTCTGAGAAACTGCTATGTGTTCTGTTAATTCATCTCACAGAGTTACATCTGTATTTCGTGGATCTCCTTGCTAGCCTTATTTCTGTGGAATCTGAGAACAGATATTTCGGATCCCTTTGAAGACTATAGGGCCAAAGGAAATATCCTCCGATAACAAAGAAAAAGAAGCTTTTTGAGAAACTTCGTTGTGTTCTGTGAAATCATCTCACAGAGTTACAGCTTTCCCCTCACGTAGCCTTTCGCTAAGACAGTTCTTGTGGAATTGGCAAAGTGATATCTGAAAGCCCATAGAGGGCTATGGTGAAAAAGGAAATATCCTCAGTTGAAATCTGGAAAGAAGCTTTCTGAGAAACTGCTTAGTGTTCTGTTAATTCATCTCACAGAGTTACATCTGTTATTCGTGGATCTCTTTGCTAGCCTTATTTCTGTGGAATCTGAGAACAGATATTTCGGATCCCTATGAAGACTATAGGGCCAAAGGAAATATCCTCCGATAACAAAGAGAAAGAATCTTTCTGAGAAACTTCTTTGTGTTCTGTGAAATCACCTCACAGAGTTACAGCTTTCCCCCCAAGAAGCCTTTCGCTAAGACAGTTCTTGTGGAATTGGCAAAGTGATATTTGGAAGCCCATAGAGGGCTATGGTGAAAAAGGAAATATCCTCAGATGAAATCTGGAAAGAAGCTTTCTGAGAAACTGCTTAGTGTTCTGTTAATTCAACTCACAGAGTTACATCTGTATTTCGTGGATCTCTTTGCTAGCCTTATTTCTGTAGAATCTGAGAACAGATATTTCGGATCCCTTTGAAGACTAAGAGCCAAAGAAATATCCTGCGATAACAAAGAGAAAGAAGCTTTCTGAGAAACTTCGTTGTGTTCTGTGAAATCATCTCACAGAGTTGCAGCTTTCCCCTCAAGGAGCCTTTCGAAAAGACAGTTCTTGTGGAATTGGCAAAGTGATATCTGGAAGCCCATAGAGGGCTATGGTGAAAAAGGAAATATCCTCAGATGAAATCTGGAAAGAAGCTTTCTGAGAAACTGCTTAGTGTTCCGTTAATTCATCTCACAGAGATACATCAGTATTTCGTGGATGTCTTTGCTAGCCTTATTTCTGTAGAATCTCAGAACAGATATTTCGGATCCCTATGAAGGTTATAGGGACAAAGGAAATATCCTCCGATAACAAAGAGAAAGAAGCTTTCTGAGAAACTTCGTTGTGTTCTGTGAAATCATCTCACAGAGTTACAGCTTTCCCCTCAAGGAGCCTTTCGCTAAGACAGTTCTTGTGGAATTGGCAAAGTGATATTTGGAAGCCCATAGAGGGCTATGGTGAAAAAGGAAATATCCTCAGATGAAATCTGGAAAGAAGCTTTCTGAGAAACTGCTTAGTGTTCTGTTAATTCATCTCACAGAGTTACATCTGTATTTCGTGGATCTCCTTGCTAGCCTTATTTCTGTGGAATCTCAGAACAGATATTTCGGATCCCTTTGAAGACTATAGGGCCAAAGGAAATATCCTCCGATAACAAAGAGAAAGAAGCTTTCTGAGAAACTTCGTTGTGTTCTCTGAAATCATCTCACAGAGTTACAGCTTTCCCCTCAAGGAGCCTTTCGCTAAGACAGTTCTTGTGGAATTGGCAAAGTGATATTTGGAAGCCCATAGAGGGCTATGGTGAAAAAGGAAATATCCTCAAATGAAATCTGGAAAGAAGCTTTCTGAGAAACTGCTTAGTGTTCTGTTAATTCATCTCACAGAGTTACATCTGTATTTCGTGGATCTCTTTGCTAGCCTTATTTCTGTAGAATCTGAGAACAGATATTTCGGATCCCTTTGAAGACTAAGAGCCAAAGAAATATCCTGCGATAACAAAGAGAAAGAAGCTTTCTGAGAAACTTCGTTGTGTTCTGTGAAATCATCTCACAGAGTTGCAGCTTTCCCCTCAAGGAGCCTTTCGAAAAGACAGTTCTTGTGGAATTGGCAAAGTGATATCTGGAAGCCCATAGAGGGCTATGGTGAAAAAGGAAATATCCTCAGATGAAATCTGGAAAGAAGCTTTCTGAGAAACTGCTTAGTGTTCCGTTAATTCATCTCACAGAGATACATCAGTATTTCGTGGATGTCTTTGCTAGCCTTATTTCTGTAGAATCTCAGAACAGATATTTCGGATCCCTATGAAGACTATAGGGCCAAAGGAAATATCCTCCGATAACAAAGAGAAAGAAGCTTTCTGAGAAACTTCGTTGTGTTCTGTGAAATCATCTCACAGAGTTACAGCTTTCCCCTCAAGCAGCCTTTCGCTAAGACAGTTCTTGTGGAATTGGCAAAGTGATATTTGGAAGCCCATAGAGGGCTATGGTGAAAAAGGAAATATGCTCTGATGAAATCTGGAAAGAAGCTTTCTGAGAAACTGCTTAGTGTTCTGTTAATTCATCTCACAGAGTTACATGTGTATTTCGTGGATCTCCTTGCTAGCCTTATTTCTGTGGAATCTGAGAACAGATATTTCGGATCCCTTTGAAGACTATAGGGCCAAACGAAATATCCTCCGATAACAAAGAAAAAGAAGCTTTCTGAGAAACTTCGTTGTGTTCTGTGAAATCATCTCACAGAGATACAGCTTTCCCCTCAAGGAGCCTTTCGCTAAGACAGTTCTTGTGGAATTGGCAAAGCAATATTTGGAAGCCCATAGAGGGCTATGGTGAAAAAGGAAATATCCTCAGATGAAATCTGGAAAGAAGCTTTCTGAGAAACTGCTTAGTGTTCTGTTAATTCATCTCACAGAGTTACATCTGTATTTCGTGGATCTCCTTGCTAGCCTTATTTCTGTGGAATCTGAGAACAGATATTTCGGATCCCTTTGAAGACTATAGGGCCAAAGGAAATATCCTCCGATAACAAAGAGAAAGAAGCTTTCTGAGAAACTTCGTTGTGTTCTCTGAAATCATCTCACAGAGTTACAGCTTTCCCCTCAAGGAGCCTTTCGCTAAGACAGTTCTTGTGGAATTGGCAAAGTGATATTTGGAAGCCCATAGAGGGCTATGGTGAAAAAGGAAATATCCTCAAATGAAATCTGGAAAGAAGCTTTCTGAGAAACTGCTTAGTGTTCTGTTAATTCATCTCACAGAGTTACATCTGTATTTCGTGGATCTCTTTGCTAGCCTTATTTCTGTGGAATCTGAGAACAGATTTTTCGGATCCCTTTGAAGACTATAGGGCCAAAGGAAATATCCTCCGATAACAAAGAGAAAGAAGCTTTCTGAGAAACTTCGTTGTGTTCTGTGAAATCATCTCACAGAGTTACAGCTTTCCCCTCACGTAGCCTTTCGCTAAGACAGTTCTTGTGGAATTGGCAAAGTGATATCTGAAAGCCCATAGAGGGCTATGGTGAAAAAGGAAATATCCTCAGTTGAAATCTGGAAAGAAGCTTTCTGAGAAACTGCTTAGTGTTCTGTTAATTCATCTCACAGAGTTACATCTGTTATTCCTGGATCTCTTTGCTAGCCTTATTTCTGTGGAATCTGAGAACAGATATTTCGGATCCCTATGAAGACTATAGGGCCAAAGGAAATATCCTCCGATAACAAAGAGAAAGAAGTTTTCTGAGAAACTTCTTTGTGTTCTGTGAAATCACCTCACAGAGTTACAGCTTTCCCCCCAAGAAGCCTTTCGCTAAGACAGTTCTTGTGGAATTGGCAAAGTGATATTTGGAAGCCCATAGAGGGCTATGGTGAAAAAGGAAATATCCTCAGATGAAATCTGGAAAGAAGCTTTCTGAGAAACTGCTTAGTGTTCTGTTAATTCATCTCACAGAGTTACATCTGTTATTCGTGGATCTCTTTGCTAGCCTTATTTCTGTGGAATCTGAGAACAGATATTTCGGATCCCTATGAAGACTATAGGGCCAAAGGAAATATCCTCCGATAACAAAGAGAAAGAAGCTTTCTGAGAAACTTCTTTGTGTTCTGTGAAATCACCTCACAGAGTTACAGCTTTCCCCCCAAGAAGCCTTTCGCTAAGACAGTTCTTGTGGAATTGGCAAAGTGATATTTGGAAGCCCATAGAGGGCTATGGTGAAAAAGGAAATATCCTCAGATGAAATCTGGAAAGAAGCTTTCTGAGAAACTGCTTAGTGTTCTGTTAATTCATCTCACAGAGTTACATCTGTATTTCGTGGATCTCTTTGCTAGCCTTATTTCTGTTGAATCTGAGAACAGATATTTCGGATCCCTTTGAAGACTATAGGACCAAAGGAAATATCCTCCGATAACAAAGAGAAAGAAGCTTTCTGAGAAACTTCGTTGTGTTCTGTGAAATCATCTCACAGAGTTACAGCTTTCCCCTCAAGGAGCCTTTCGCTAAGACAGTTCTTGTTGAATTGGCAAAGTGATATTTGGAAGCCCATAGAGGGCTATGGTGAAAAAGGAAATATCCTCAGATGAAATCTGGAAAGAAGCTTTCTGAGAAACTGCTTAGTGTTCTGTTAATTCATCTCACAGAATTACATCTGTATTTCGTGGATCTCTTTGCTACCCTTATTTCTGTGGAAACTGAGAACAGATATTTCGGATCCCTTTGAAGACTATAGGGCCAAAGGAAATATCCTACGATAACAAAGAGAAAGAAGCTTTCTGAGAAACTTCGTTGTGTTCTGTGAAATCATCTCACAGAGTTACAGCTTTCCCCTCAAGGAGCCTTTCGCTAAGACAGTTCTTGTGGAATTGGCAAAGTGATATTTGGAAGCCCATAGAGGGCTATGGTGAAAAAGGAAATATCCTCAGATGAAATCTGGAAAGAAGCTTTCTGAGAAACTGCTTAGTGTTCCGTTGATTCATCTCACAGAGTTACATCTGTATTTCGTGGATCTCCTTGCTAGCCTTATTTCTGTGGAATCTGAGAACAGATATTTCGGATCCCTTTGAAGACTATAGGGCCAAAGGAAATATCCTCCGATAACAACGAGAAAGAAGCTTTCTGAGAAACTTCGTTGTGTTCTGTGAAATCATCTCACAGAGTTACAGCTTTCCCCTCAAGGAGCCTTTCGCTAAGACAGTTCTTGTGGAATTGGCAAAGTGATATTTGGAAGCCCATAGAGGGCTATGGTGAAAAAGGATATATGCACAGATGAAATCTGGAAAGAAGCTTTCTGAGAAACTGCTTAGTGTTCTGTTAATTCATCTCACAGAGTTACATGTGTATTTCGTGGATCTCCTTGCTAGCCTTATTTCTGTGGAATCTGAGAACAGATATTTCGGATCCCTTTGAAGACTATAGGGCCAAAGGAAATATCCTCCGATAACAAAGAAAAAGAAGCTTTCTGAGAAACTTCGTTGTGTTCTGTGAAATCATCTCACAGAGTTACAGCTTTCCCCTCAAGGAGCCTTTCGCTAAGACAGTTCTTGTGGAATTGGCAAAGCAATATTTGGAAGCCCATAGAGGGCTATGGTGAAAAAGGAAATATCCTCAGATGAAATCTGGAAAGAAGCTTTCTGAGAAACTGCTTAGTGTTCTGTTAATTCATCTCACAGAGTTACATCTGTATTTCGTGGATCTCCTTGCTAGCCTTATTTCTGTGGAATCTGAGAACAGATATTTCGGATCCCTTTGAAGACTATAGGGCCAAAGGAAATATCCTCCGATAACAAAGAGAAAGAAGCTTTCTGAGAAACTTCGTTGTGTTCTCTGAAATCATCTCACAGAGTTACAGCTTTCCCCTCAAGGAGCCTTTCGCTAAGACAGTTCTTGTGGAATTGGCAAAGTGATATTTGGAAGCCCATAGAGGGCTATGGTGAAAAAGGAAATATCCTCAAATGAAATCTGGAAAGAAGCTTTCTGAGAAACTGCTTAGTGTTCTGTTAATTCATCTCACAGAGTTACATCTGTATTTCGTGGATCTCTTTGCTAGCCTTATTTCTGTGGAATCTGAGAACAGATTTTTCGGATCCCTTTGAAGACTATAGGGCCAAAGGAAATATCCTCCGATAACAAAGAGAAAGAAGCTTTCTGAGAAACTTCGTTGTGTTCTGTGAAATCATCTCACAGAGTTACAGCTTTCCCCTCACGTAGCTTTTCGCTAAGACAGTTCTTGTGGAATTGGCAAAGTGATATCTGAAAGCCCATAGAGGGCTATGGTGAAAAAGGAAATATCCTCAGTTGAAATCTGGAAAGAAGCTTTCTGAGAAACTGCTTAGTGTTCTGTTAATTCATCTCACAGAGTTACATCTGTTATTCGTGGATCTCTTTGCTAGCCTTATTTCTGTGGAATCTGAGAACAGATATTTCGGATCCCTATGAAGACTATAGGGCCAAAGGAAATATCCTCCGATAACAAAGAGAAAGAAGCTTTCTGAGAAACTTCTTTGTGTTCTGTGAAATCACCTCACAGAGTTACAGCTTTCCCCCCAAGAAGCCTTTCGCTAAGACAGTTCTTGTGGAATTGGCAAAGTGATATTTGGAAGCCCATAGAGGGCTATGGTGAAAAAGGAAATATCCTCAGATGAAATCTGGAAAGAAGCTTTCTGAGAAACTGCTTAGTGTTCTGTTAATTCATCTCACAGAGTTACATCTGTATTTCGTGGATCTCTTTGCTAGCCTTATTTCTGTTGAATCTGAGAACAGATATTTCGGATCCCTTTGAAGACTATAGGGCCAAAGGAAATATCCTCCGATAACAAAGAGAAAGAAGCTTTCTGAGAAACTTCGTTGTGTTCTGTGAAATCATCTCACAGAGTTACAGCTTTCCCCTCAAGGAGCCTTTCGCTAAGACAGTTCTTGTGGAATTGGCAAAGTGATATTTAGAAGCCCATAGAGGGCTATGGTGAAAAAGGAAATATCCTCAGATGAAATCTGGAAAGAAGCTTTCTGAGAAACTGCTTAGTGTTCTGTTAATTCATCTCACAGAGTTACATCTGTATTTCGTGGATCTCTTTGCTAGCCTTATTTCTGTGGAATCTGAGAACAGATATTTCGGATCCCTTTGAAGACTATAGGGCCAAAGGAAATATCCTCCGATAACAAAGAGAAAGAAGCTTTCTGAGAAACTTCGTTGTGTTCTGTGAAATCATCTCACAAAGTTACAGCTTTCCCCTCAAGAAGCCTTTCGCTAAGACAGTTCTTGTGGAATTGGCAAAGTGATATTTGGAGGCCTATAGAGGGCTATGGTGAAAAAGGAAATATCCTCAAATGAAACCTGGAAAGAACCTTTCTGAGAAACTGCTTAGTGTTCTATTAGTTCATCTCACAGAGTTACATCTGTATTTCGTGAATCTCTTTGTTAGCCTTATTTCTGTGGAATATGAGAACAGATATTTCGGATCCCTTTGAAGACTATAGGGCCAAAGGAAATATCCTCCGATAACAAAGAGAAAGAAGCTTTCTGAGAAACTTCGTTGTGTTCTGTGAAATCATCTCACAGAGTTACAGCTTTCCCCTCAAGGAGCCTTTCGCTAAGACAGTTCTTGTGGAATTGGCAAAGTGATATTTGGAAGCCCACAGAGGGCTATGGTGAAAAAGGAAATATCCTCAGATGAAATCTGGAAAGAAGCTTTCTGAGAAACTGCTTAGTGTTCTGTTAATTCATCTCACAGAGTTACATCTGTATTTCGTGGATCTCTTTGCTAGCCTTATTTCTGTAGAATCTGAGAACAGATATTTCGGATCCCTTTGAAGACTAAGAGCCAAAGAAATATCCTGCGATAACAAAGAGAAAGAAGCTTTCTGAGAAACTTCGTTGTGTTCTGTGAAATCATCTCACAGAGTTGCAGCTTTCCCCTCAAGGAGCCTTTCGAAAAGACAGTTCTTGTGGAATTGGCAAAGTGATATCTGGAAGCCCATAGAGGGCTATGGTGAAAAAGGAAATATCCTCAGATGAAATCTGGAAAGAAGCTTTCTGAGAAACTGCTTAGTGTTCCGTTAATTTATCTCACAAAGATACATCAGTATTTCGTGGATGTCTTTGCTAGCCTTATTTCTGTAGAATCTCAGAACAGATATTTCGGATCCCTATGAAGACTATAGGGCCAAAGGAAATATCCTCCGATAACAAAGAGAAAGAAGCTTTCTGAGAAACTTTGTTGTGTTCTGTGAAATCATCTCACAGAGTTACAGCTTTCCCCTCAAGGAGACTTTCGCTAAGCCAGTTCTTGTGGAATTGGCAAAGTGATATTTGGAAGCCCATAGAGGGCTATGGTGAAAAAGGAAATATGCTCTGATGAAATCTGGAAAGAAGCTTTCTGAGAAACTGCTTAGTGTTCTGTTAATTCATCTCACAGAGTTACATGTGTATTTCGTGGATCTCCTTGCTAGCCTTATTTCTGTGGAATCTGAGAACAGATATTTCGGATCCCTTTGAAGACTATAGGGCCAAACGAAATATCCTCCGATAACAAAGAAAAAGAAGCTTTCTGAGAAACTTCGTTGTGTTCTGTGAAATCATCTCACAGAGATACAGCTTTCCCCTCAAGGAGCCTTTCGCTAAGACAGTTCTTGTGGAATTGGCAAAGCAATATTTGGAAGCCCATAGAGGGCTATGGTGAAAAAGGAAATATCCTCAGATGAAATCTGGAAAGAAGCTTTCTGAGAAACTGCTTAGTGTTCTGTTAATTCATCTCACAGAGTTACATCTGTATTTCGTGGATCTCCTTGCTAGCCTTATTTCTGTGGAATCTGAGAACAGATATTTCGGATCCCTTTGAAGACTATAGGGCCAAAGGAAATATCCTCCGATAACAAAGAGAAAGAAGCTTTCTGAGAAACTTCGTTGTGTTCTCTGAAATCATCTCACAGAGTTACAGCTTTCCCCTCAAGGAGCCTTTCGCTAAGACAGTTCTTGTGGAATTGGCAAAGTGATATTTGGAAGCCCATAGAGGGCTATGGTGAAAAAGGAAATATCCTCAAATGAAATCTGGAAAGAAGCTTTCTGAGAAACTGCTTAGTGTTCTGTTAATTCATCTCACAGAGTTACATCTGTATTTCGTGGATCTCTTTGCTAGCCTTATTTCTGTGGAATCTGAGAACAGATTTTTCGGATCCCTTTGAAGACTATAGGGCCAAAGGAAATATCCTCCGATAACAAAGAGAAAGAAGCTTTCTGAGAAACTTCGTTGTGTTCTGTGAAATCATCTCACAGAGTTACAGCTTTCCCCTCACGTAGCCTTTCGCTAAGACAGTTCTTGTGGAATTGGCAAAGTGATATCTGAAAGCCCATAGAGGGCTATGGTGAAAAAGGAAATATCCTCAGTTGAAATCTGGAAAGAAGCTTTCTGAGAAACTGCTTAGTGTTCTGTTAATTCATCTCACAGAGTTACATCTGTTATTCGTGGATCTCTTTGCTAGCCTTATTTCTGTGGAATCTGAGAACAGATATTTCGGATCCCTATGAAGACTATAGGGCCAAAGGAAATATCCTCCGATAACAAAGAGAAAGAAGTTTTCTGAGAAACTTCTTTGTGTTCTGTGAAATCACATCACAGAGTTACAGCTTTCCCCCCAAGAAGCCTTTCGCTAAGACAGTTCTTGTGGAATTGGCAAAGTGATATTTGGAAGCCCATAGAGGGCTATGGTGAAAAAGGAAATATCCTCAGATGAAATCTGGAAAGAAGCTTTCTGAGAAACTGCTTAGTGTTCTGTTAATTCATCTCACAGAGTTACATCTGTATTTCGTGGATCTCTTTGCTAGCCTTATTTCTGTTGAATCTGAGAACAGATATTTCGGATCCCTTTGAAGACTATAGGGCCAAAGGAAATATCCTCCGATAACAAAGAGAAAGAAGCTTTCTGAGAAACTTCGTTGTGTTCTGTGAAATCATCTCACAGAGTTACAGCTTTCCCCTCAAGGAGCCTTTCGCTAAGACAGTTCTTGTGGAATTGGCAAAGTGATATTTGGAAGCCCATAGAGGGCTATGGTGAAAATGGAAATATCCTCAGATGAAATCTGGAAAGAAGCTTTCTGAGAAACTGCTTAGTGTTCTGTTAATTCATCTCACAGAATTACATCTGTATTTCGTGGATCTCTTTGCTAGCCTTATTTCTGTGGAAACTGAGAACAGATATTTCGGATCCCTTTGAAGACTATAGGGCCAAAGGAAATATCCTACGATAACAAAGATAAAGAAGCTTTCTGAGAAACTTCGTTGTGTTCTGTGAAATCATCTCACAGAGTTACAGCTTTCCCCTCAAGGAGCCTTTCGCTAAGACAGTTCTTGTGGAATTGGCAAAGTGATATTTAGAAGCCCATAGAGGGCTATGGTGAAAAAGGAAATATCCTCAGATGAAATCTGGAAAGAAGCTTTCTGAGAAACTGCTTAGTGTTCTCTTAATTCATCTCACAGAGTTACATCTGTATTTCGTGGATCTCTTTGCTAGCCTTATTTCTGTGGAATCTGAGAACAGATATTTCGGATCCCTTTGAAGACTATAGGGCCAAAGGAAATATCCTCCGATAACAAAGAGAAAGAAGCTTTCTGAGAAACTTCGTTGTGTTCTGTGAAATCATCTCACAAAGTTACAGCTTTCCCCTCAAGAAGCCTTTCGCTAAGACAGTTCCTGTGGAATTGGCAAAGTGATATTTGGAAGCCCATAGAGGGCTATGGTGAAAAAGGAAATATCCTCAAATGAAATCTGGAAAGAACCTTTCTGAGAAACTGCTTAGTGTTCTCTTAGTTCATGTCACAGAGTTACATCTGTATTTCGTGAATCTCTTTGTTAGCCTTATTTCTGTGGAATCTGAGAACAGATATTTCGGATCCCTTTGAAGACTATAGGGCCAAAGGAAATATCCTCCGATAACAAAGAGAAAGAAGCTTTCTGAGAAACTTCGTTGTGTTCTGTGAAATCATCTCACAGAGTTACAGCTTTCCCCTCAAGGAGCCTTTCGCTAAGACAGTTCTTTGAAATTGGCAAAGTGATATTTGGAAGCCCATAGAAGGCTATGGTGAAAAAGGAAATATCCTCAGAGGAAATCTGGAAAGAAGCTTTCTGAGAAACTGCTTAGTGTTCTGTTAATTCATCTCACAGAGTTACATGTGTATTTCGTGGATCTCCTTGCTAGCCTTATTTCTGTGGAATCTGAGAACAGATATTTCGGATCCCTTTGAAGACTATAGGGCCAAAGGAAATATCCTCCGATAACAAAGAAAAAGAAGCTTTCTGAGAAACTTCGTTGTGTTCTGTGAAATCATCTCACAGAGTTACAGCTTTCCCCTCAAGGAGCCTTTCGCTAAGACAGTTCTTGTGGAATTGGCAAAGCAATATTTGGAAGCCCATAGAGGGCAATGGTGAAAAAGGAAATATCCTCAGATGAAATCTGGAAAGAAGCTTTCTGAGAAACTGCTTAGTGTTCTGTTAATTCATCTCACAGAGTTACATCTGTATTTCGTGGATCTCCTTGCTAGCCTTATTTCTGTGGAATCTGAGAACAGATATTTCGGATCCCTTTGAAGACTATAGGGCCAAAGGAAATATCCTCCGATAACAAAGAGAAAGAAGCTTTCTGAGACACTTCGTTGTGTTCTCTGAAATCATCTCACAGAGTTACAGCTTTCCCCTCAAAGAGCCTTTCGCTAAGACAGTTCTTGTGGAATTGGCAAAGTGATATTTGGAAGCCCATAGAGGGCTATGGTGAAAAAGGAAATATCCTCAAATGAAATCTGGAAAGAAGCTTTCTGAGAAACTGCTTAGTGTTCTGTTAATTCATCTCACAGAGTTACATCTGTATTTCGTGGATCTCTTTGCTAGCCTTATTTCTGTGGAATCTGAGAACAGATTTTTCGGATCCCTTTGAAGACTATAGGGCCAAAGGAAATATCCTCCGATAACAAAGAGAAAGAAGCTTTCTGAGAAACTTCGTTGTGTTCTGTGAAATCATCTCACAGAGTTACAGCTTTCCCCTCACGTAGCCTTTCGCTAAGACAGTTCTTGTGGAATTGGCAAAGTGATATCTGAAAGCCCATAGAGGGCTATGGTGAAAAAGGAAATATCCTCAGTTGAAATCTGGAAAGAAGCTTTCTGAGAAACTGCTTAGTGTTCTGTTAATTCATCTCACAGAGTTACATCTGTTATTCGTGGATCTCTTTGCTAGCCTTATTTCTGTGGAATCTGAGAACAGATATTTCGGATCCCTATGAAGACTATAGGGCCAAAGGAAATATCCTCCGATAACAAAGAGAAAGAAGCTTTCTGAGAAACTTCTTTGTGTTCTGTGAAATCACCTCACAGAATTACAGCTTTCCCCCCAAGAAGCCTTTCGCTAAGACAGTTCTTGTGGAATTGGCAAAGTGATATTTGGAAGCCCATAGAGGGCTATGGTGAAAAAGGAAATATCCTCAGATGAAATCTGGAAAGAAGCTTTCTGAGAAGCTGCTTAGTGTTCTGTTAATTCATCTCACAGAGTTACATCTGTATTTCGTGGATCTCTTTGCTAGCCTTATTTCTGTTGAATCTGAGAACAGATATTTCGGATCCCTTTGAAGACTATAGGGCCAAAGGAAATATCCTCCGATAACAAAGAGAAAGAACCTTTCTGAGAAACTTCGTTGTGTTCTGTGAAATCATCTCACAGAGTTACAGCTTTCCCCTCAAAAAGCCTTTCGCTAAGACAGTTCTTGTGGAATTGGCAAAGTGATATTTAGAAGCCCATAGAGGGCTATGGTGAAAAAGGAAATATCCTCAGATGAAATCTGGAAAGAAGCGTTCTGAGAAACTGCTTAGTGTTCTGTTAATTCATCTCACAGAGTTACATCTGTATTTCGTGGATCTCTTTGCTAGCCTTATTTCTGTGGAATCTGAGAACAGATATTTCGGATCCCTTTGAAGACTATAGGGCCAAAGGAAATATCCTCCGATAACAAAGAGAAAGAAGCTTTCAGAGAAACTTCGTTGTGTTCTGTGAAATCATCTCACAGAGTTACAGCTTTCCCCTCAAGGAGCCTTTCGCTAAGACAGTTCATGTGGAATTGGCAAAGTGATATTTGGAAGCCCATAGAGGGCTTTGGTGAAAAAGGAAATATCCTCAGATGAAATCTGGAAAGAAGCTTTCTGAGAAACTGCTTAGTGTTCTGTTAATTCATCTCACAGGGTTACATCTGTATTTCGTGGATCTCTTTGCTAGCCTTATTTCTTTTGAATCTGAGAACAGATATTTCGGATCCCTTTGAACACTATAGGGCCAAAGGAAATATCCTCCGATAACAAAGAGAAAGAAGCTTTCTGAGAAACTTCGTTGTGTTCTGTGAAATCATCTCACAGAGTTACAGCTTTCCCCTCAAGGAGCCTTTCTCTAAGACAGTTCTTGTGGAATTGGCAAAGCGATATTGGAAGCCCATAGAGGGCTACGGTGAAAAAGGAAATATCCTCAGAGGAAATCTGGAAAGAAGCTTTCTGAGAAACTGCTTAGTGTTCTGTTAATTCATCTCACAGAGTTACATCTGTATTTCGTGGATCTCTTTGCTAGCCTTATTTCTTTTGAATCTGAGAACAGATATTTCGGATCCCTTTGAAGACAATAGGGCCACAGGAAATATCCACCGATAACAAAGAGAAAGAAGCTTTCTGAGAAACTTCGTTGTGTTCTGTGAAATCATCTCACAGAGTTACAGCTTTCCCCTCAAGGAGCCTTTCGCTAAGACAGTTCTTGTGGAATTGGCAAAGTGATATTTGGAAGCCCATAGAGGGCTATGGTGAAAAAGGAAATATCCTCAGATGAAATCTGGAAAGAAGCTTTCTGAGAAACTGCTTAGTGTTCTGTTAATTCATCTCACAGAGTTACATCTGTATTTCGTGGATCTCTTTGCTAGCCTTATTTCTGTGGAATCTGAGAACAGATATTTCGGATCCCTTTGAAGACTATAGGGCCAAAGGAAATATCCTCCGATAACAAAGAGAAAGAAGCTTTCTGAGAACTTCGTTGTGTTCTGTGAAATCATCTCATAGAGTTACAGCATTCCCCTCAAGGAGCCTTTCGCTAAGACAGTTTTTGTGGAATTGGCAAAGTGATATTTGGAAGCCCATAGAGGGCTATGGTGAAAAAGGAAATATCCTCAGATGAAATCTGGAAAGAAGCTTTCTGAGAAACTGCTTAGTGTTCTGGTAATTCAACTCACAGAGTTACATCTGTATTTCGTAGATCTCTTTGCTAGCCTTATTTCTGTGGAATCTGAGAACAGATATTTCGGATCCCTTTGAAGACTATAGGGCCAAAGGAAATATCCTCCGATAACAAAGAGAAAGAAGCTTTCTGAGAAACGACGTTGTGTTCTGTGAAATCATCTCACAGAGTTACAGCTTTCCCCTCAAGGAGCCTTTCGCTAAGACAGTTCTTGTGGAATTGGCAAAGTGATATTTGGAAGCCCATAGAGGGCTACGGTGAAAAGGAAATATCCTCAGATGAAATCTGGAAAGAAGCTTTTTGAGAAACTGCTTAGTGTTCTGTTAATTCAACTCACAGAGTTACATCTGTATTTCGTGGATCTCCTTGCTAGCCTTATTTCTGTGGAATCTGAGAACAGATATTTCGGATCCCTTTGAAGACTATAGGGCCAAAGGAAATATCCTCCGATAACAAAGAGAAAGAAGCTTTCTGAGAAACGACGTTGTGTTCTGTGAAATAATCTCACAGAGTTACAGCTTTCCCCTCAAGGAGCCTTTCGCTAAGACAGTTCATCTGGAATTGGCAAAGTGATATTTGGAAGCCCATAGAGGGCTATGGTGAAAAGGAAATATCCTCAGATGAAATCTGGAAAGAAGCTTTTTGAGAAACTGCTTAGTGTTCTGTTAATTCAACTCACAGAGTTACATCTGTATTTCGTGGATCTCTTTGCTAGCCTTATTTCTGTAGAATCTGAGAACAGATATTTCTGATCCCTTTGAAGACTAAGGGCCAAAGAAATATCCTCCGATAACAAGGAGAAAGAAACTTTCTGAGAAACTTCGTTGTGTTCTGTGAAATCATCTCATAGAGTTACAGCTTTCCCCTCAAGGAGCCTTTCGCTAAGACAGTTCTTGTGGAATTCGAAAAGTGATATTTGGAAGCCCATAGAGGGCTATGGTGAAAAAGGAAATATCCTCAGAGGAAATCTGGAAAGAAGCTTTCTGAGAAACTGCTTAGTGTTCTGTTAATTCATCTCACAGAGTTACATCTGTATTTCGTGGATCTCCTTGCTAGCCTTATTTCTGTGGGATCTGAGAACAGATATTTCGGATCCCTTTGAAGACTATAGGGTCAAAGGAAATATCCTCCGATAACAAAGAGAAAGAAGTTTTCTGAGAAACTTCGCTGTGTTCTGTGAAATCATCTCACAGAGTTGCAGCTTTCCCCTCAAGGAGCCTTTCGCTAGGACAGTTCTTGTGGAATTGGCAAAGTGATATCTGGAAGCCCATAGAGGGCTATGGTGAAAAAGGAAATATTCTCAGATGAAATCTGGAAAGAAGCTTTCTGAGAAACTGCTTAGTGTTCCGTTAATTCATCTCACAGAGATACATCTGTATTTCGTGGATGTCTTTGCTAGCCTTATTTCTGTAGAATCTCAGAACAGATATTTCGGATCCCTATGAAGACTATAGGGCCAAAGGAAATATCCTCCGATAACAAAGAGAAAGAAGCTTTCTGAGAAACTTCGTTGTGTTCTGTGAAATCATCTCACAGAGTTACAGCTTTCTCCTCAAGGAGCCTTTCGCTAAGACAGTTCTTGTGGAATTGGCAAAGTGATATTTGGAAGCCCATAGAGGGCTATGGTGAAAAAGGAAATATCCTCAGAGGAAATCTGGAAAGAAGCTTTCTGAGAAACTGCTTAGTGTTCTGTTAATACATCTCACAGAGTTATATCTGTATTTCGTGGATCTCCTTGCTAGCCTTATTTCTGTGGAATCTGAGAACAGATATTTCGGATCCCTTTGAAGACTATAGGGCCAAAGGAAATATCCTCCGATAACAAAGAGAAAGAAGCTTTCTGAGAAACTTCGTTGTGTTCTGTGAAATCATCTCATAGAGTTACAGCTTTCCCCTCAAGGAGCCTTTCGCTAAGACAGTTTTTGTGGAATTGGCAAAGTGATATTTGGAAGCCCATAGAGGGCTACGGTGAAAAAGGAAATATCCTCAGATGAAATCTGGAAAGAAGCTTTCTGAGAAACTGCTTAGTGTTCTGTTAATTCATCTCACAGAGTTACATCTGTATTTCATGGATGTCTTTGCTAGCCTTATTTCTGTGGAATCTGAGAACAGATATTTCGGATCCCTTTGAAGACTATAGGGCCACAGGAAATATCCAGCGATAACAAAGAGAAAGAAGCTTTCTGAGAAACTTCGTTGTGTTCTGTGAAATCATCTGACAGAGTCACAGCTTTCCCCTCAAGGAGCCTTTCGCTAAGACAGTTTTTGTGGAATTTGCAAAGTGATATTTGGAAGACCATAGAGGGCTATGTTGAAAAAGGAAATATCCTCAGATGAAATCTGGAAAGAAGCTTTCTGAGAAACTGCTTAGTGTTCTGTTAATTCAACTCACAGAGTTACATCTGTATTTCGTGGATCTCTTTGCTAGCCTTATTTCTGTGGAATCTGAGAACAGATATTTCGGATCCCTTTGAAGACTATAGGGCCAAAGGAAATATCCACCGATAACAAAGAGAAAGAAGCTTTCTGAGAAACTTCGTTGTGTTCTGTGAAATCATCTCACAGAGTTACAGCTTTCCCCTCAAGGAGCCTTTTGCTAAGACAGTTCATATGTAATTGGCAAAGTGATATTTGGAAGCCCTTAGAGGGCTATGGTGAAAAAGGAAATATCCACAGATGAAATCTGGAAAGAAGCTTTCTGAGAAACTGCTTAGTGTTCTGTTAATTCATCTCACAGGGTTACATCTGTATTTCGTGGATCTCTTTGCTAGCCTCATTTCTGTTGAATCTGAGAACAGATATTTCTGATCCCTTTGAAGACTATAGGGCCAAAGGAAATATCCTCCGATAACAAAGAGAAAGAAGCTTTCTGAGAAACTTCGTTGTGTTCTGTGAAATCATCTCACAGAGTTACAGCTTTCCCCTCAAGTAGCCTTTCTCTAAGACAGTTTTTGTGGAATTGGCAAAGCGATATTTCGAAGCCCATAGAGGGCTAAGGTGAAAAAGGAAATATCCTCAGAGGAACTATGTAAAGAAGCTTTATGAGAAACTGCTTAGTGTTCTGTTAATTCATCTCACAGAGTTACATCTGTATTTCGTGGATCTCTTTGCTAGCCTTATTTCTGTGGAATCTGAGAACAGATATTTCGGATCCCTTTGAAGACTATAGGGCCAAAGGAAATATCCACCGATAACAAAGAGAAAGAAGCTTTCCTAGAAACTTCGTGGTGTTCTGTGAAATCATCTCACAGAGTTACAGCTTTCCCCTCAAGGAGCCTTTCGCTAAGACAGTTTTTGTGGAAATGGCAAAGTGATATTTGGAAACCCATAGAGGGCTATGGTGAAAAAGGAAATATCCTCAGATGAAATCTGGAAAGAAGCTTTCTGAGAAACTGCTTAGTGTTCTGGTAATTCAACTCACAGAGTTACATCTGTATTTCGTGGATCTCTTTGCTAGCCTTATTTCTGTGGAATCTGAGAACAGATATTTTGGATCCCTTTGAAGACTAAGGGCCAAAGAAATATCCTCTGTTAACAAAGAGAAAGAAGCTTTCTGAGAAAATTCATTGTGTTCTGTGAAATCATCTCACAAAGTTACAGCTTTCAGTTCAAGGAGCCTTTCGCTAAGACAGTTCTTGTGGAATTGGCAAAGTGATATTTGGAAGCCCTTAGAGGGCTATGGTGAAAAAGGAAATATCCTCAGATGAAATCTGGAAAGAAGCTTTCTGAGAAACTGCTTAGTGTTCTGTTAATTCACCTCACAGAGTTACATCTGTATTTCGTGGATCTCTTTGCTAGCCTTATTTCTGTAGAATCTGAGAACAGATATTTCGGATCCCTTTGAAGACTATAGGGCCAAAGGAAATATCCTCCGATAACAAAGAGAAAGAAGCTCTCTGAGAAACTTCGTTGTGTTCTGTGAAATCATCTCACAGAGTTACAGCTTTCCCCTCAAGGAGCCTTTCGCTAAGACAGTTCTTGTGGAATTGGCAAAGTGATATTTGGAAGACCATAGAGGGCTATGGTGAAAAAGGAAATATCCTCAGATGAAATCTGGAAAGAAGCTTTCTGAGAAACTGCTTAGTGTTCTGTTAATTCATCTCACAGAGTTACATCTGTATTTCGTGGATCTCTTTGCTAGCCTTATTTCTGTGGAATCTGAGAACAGATATTTCGGATCCCTTTGAAGACTATAGGGCCACAGGAAATATCCTCCGATAACAAAGAGAAAGAAGCTTTCTGAGAAACTTCGTTGTGTTCTGTGAAATCATCTCACAGAGTTACAACATTCCCCTCAAAGACCCTTTCGCTAAGACAGTTTATGTGGAATTGGCAAAGTGATATTTGGAAGCCCATAGAGGGCTATCTTGAAAAAGGAAATATCCTCAGATGAAATCTGGAAATAAGCTTTCTGAGAAACTGCTTAGTGTTCTGTTAATTCATCTCACAGAGTTACATCTGTATTTCGTGGATCTCTTTGCTAGCCTTATTTCTGTGGAATCTGAGAACAGATATTTCGGATCCCTTTGAAGACTACAGGGCCAATGGAAATATCCTCCGATAATAAAGAGAAAGAAGCTTTCTGAGAAACTTCGTTGTGTTCTGTGAAATCATCTCACAGAGTTACAGCTTTCCCCTCAAGGAGCCTTTCGCTAAGACAGTTCTTGTGGAATTGGCAAAGTGATATTTGGAAGCCCTTAGAGGGCTATGGTGAAAAAGGAAATATCCTCAGATGAAATCTGGAAAGAAGATTTCTGAGCAAATGCTTAGTGTTCTGTTAATTCAACTCACAGAGTTACATCTGTATTTCGTGGATCTCTTTGCTAGCCTTATTTCTGTAGAATCTGAGAACAGATATTTCGGATCCCTTTGAAGACTATAGGGCCAAAGGAAATATCCTCCGATAACAAAGAGAAAGAAGCTTTCTGAGAAACTTCGTTGTGTTCTGTGAAATCATCTCACAGAGTTACAGCTTTCCCCGCAAGGAGCCTTTGGCTAAGACAGTTCTTGTGGAATTGGCAAAGTGATATTTGGAAGCCCATACAGGGCTATGGTGCAAAAGGAAATATCCTCAGAGGAAATCTGGAAAGAAGCTTTCTGAGAAACTTCTTAGTGTTCTGTTAATTCATCTCACAGAGTTACATCTGTATTTCGTGGATCTCTTTGCTAGCCTTATTTCTGTTGAATCTGAGAACAGATATTTCGGATCCCTATGAAGACTATAGGGCCAAAGGAAATATCCTCCGATAACAAAGAGAAAGAATCTTTCTGAGAAACTTCGTTGTGTTCTGTGAAATCATCTCACAGATTTACAGCTTTCCCCTCAAGGAGCCTTTCGCTAAGACAGTTCTTGTGGAATTGGCAAAGTGATATTTGGAAGCCCATAGAGGGCTACGGTGAAAAAGGAAATATCCTCAGATGAAATCTGGAAAGAAGCTTTTTGAGAAACTTCTTAGTTTTCTGTTAATTCAACTCACAGTGTTACATCTGTATTTCGTGGTTCTCTTTGCTAGCCTTATTTCTGTAGAATCTGAGAACAGATATTTCGGATCCCTTTGAAGACTAAGGGCCAAAGAAATATACTCCGATAACAAAGAGAAAGAAGCTTTCTGAGAAACTTCGTTGTGTTCTGTGAAATCATCTCACAGAGTTACAGCTTTCCCCTCAAGGAGCCTTTCGCTAAGACAGTTCTTGTGGAATTGGCAAAGTGATATTTGGAAGCCTATAGAGGGCTATGGTGAAAAAGGAAATATCCTCAGATGAAATCTGGAAAGAAACTTTCTGAGAAACTGCTTAGTTTTCTGTTAATTCATCTCACAGAGTTACATCTGTATTTCGTGGATCTCTTTGCTAGCCTTATTTCTGTGGAATCTGAGAACAGATATTTCGGATCCCTTTGAAGACTATAGGGCCAAAGGAAATATCCTCCGATAACAAAGAGAAAGAAGCTTTCTGAGAAACTTCTTTGTGTTCTGTGAAATCATCTCACAGAGTTACGGCTTTCCCCTCAAGGAGCCTTTCGCTAAGACAGTTGATGTGGAATTGGCAAAGTGATATTTGGAAGCCCATAGAGGGCTATGTTGAAAAAGGAAATATCCTCAGATGAAATCTGGAAAGAAGCTTTCTGAGAAACTGCTTAGTATTCTGTTAATTCATCTCACAGAGTTACATGTGTATTTCATGGATGTCTTTGCTAGCCTTATTTCTGTGGAATCTGAGAAGAGATATTTCGGATCCCTTTGAAGACGATAGGGCCACAGGAAATATCCTCCGATAACAAAGAGAAAGAAGCTTTCTTTGAAACTTCGTTGTGATCTGTGAAATCATCTCACAGAGTTACAGGTTTCGCCTCAAGGAGCCTTTCGCTAAGACAGTTCTTGTGGAATTGGCAAAGTGATATTTGGAAGCCCATAGAGGGCTATGGTGAAAAAGGAAATATACTCAGATGAAATCTGGAAAGAAGCTTTCTGAGAAACTGCTTAGTGTTCTGTTAATTCATCTCACAGAGTTACATGTGTATTTCGTGGATCTCTTTGCTAGCCTTATTTCTGTGGAATCTGAGAACAGATATTTCGGATCCCTTTGAAGACTATAGGGCCAAAGGAAATATCCTCCGATAACAAAGAGAAAGAAGCTTTCTCAGAAACTTCGTTGTGTTCTGTGAAATCATCTCACAGAGTTACAGCTTTCCCCTCAAGGAGCCTTTCGCCAAGACAGTTCTTGTGGAATTGGCAAAGTGATATTTGGAAGACCATAGAGGGCTATGGTGAAAAAGGAAATATCCTCATATGAAATCCGGAAAGAAGCTTTCTGAGAAACTGCTTAGTGTTCTGTTAATTCATCTCACAGAGTTACATCTGTATTTCGTGGATGTCTTTGCTAGCCTTATTTCTGTAGAATCTCAGAACAGATATTTCGGATCCCTATGAAGACTATAGGGCCAAAGGAAATATCCTCCGATAACAAAGAGAAAGAAGCTTTCTGAGAAACTTCGTTGTGTTCTGTGAAATCATCTCACAGAGTTACAGCTTTCCCCTCCAGGAGCCTTTCGCTAAGACAGTTCTTGTGGAATTGGAAAAGTGATATTTGGAAGCGCATAGAGGGCTATGGTGAAAAAGGAAATATCCTCAGAGGAAATCTGGAAAGAAGCTTTCTGAGAAACTGCTTAGTGTTCTGTTAATTCATCTCACAGAGTTACATCTGTATTTCGTGGATCTCTTTGCTAGCCTTATTTCTGTGGAACCTGAGAACAGATATTTCGGATCCCTTTGAAGACTATAGGGCCAAAGGAAATATCCTCCAATAACAAAGAGAAAGAAGCTTTCTGAGAAACTTCGTTGTGTTCTGTGAAATCATCTCACAGAGTTACAGCTTTCCCCTCAAGGAGCCTTTCGCTAAGACAGTTCTTGTGGAATTGGCAAAGTGATATTTGGAAGCCCATAGAGGGCTATGGTGAAAAAGGAAATATCCTCAGATGAAATCTGGAAAGAAGCTTTCTGAGAAACTGCTTAATGTTCTGTTAATTCATCTCACAGAGTTACATCTGTATTTCGTGGATCTCTTTGCTAGCCTTATTTCTGTGGAATCTGAGAACAGATATTTCGGATCCCTTTGAAGACTAAGGGCCAAAGAAATATACTCCGATAACAAAGAGAAAGAAGCTTTCTCAGAAACTTCGTTGTGTTCTGTGAAATCATCTCACAGAGTTCCAGCTTTCCTCTCAGGGAGCCTTTCGCTAAGACAGTTCTTGTGGAATTGGCAAAGTGATATCTGGAAGCCCATACAGGGCTATGGTGAAAAAGGAAATATCCTCAGATGAAATCTGGAAAGAAGCTTTCTGAGAAACTGCTTAGTGTTCTGTTAATTCATCTCACAGAGTTACATCTGTATTTCGTGGATGTCTTTGCTAGCCTTATTTCTGTAGAATCTCAGAACAGATAGTTCGGATCCCTATGAAGACTATAGGGCCAAAGGAAATATCCTCCGATAACAAAGAGAAAGAAGCTTTCTGAGAAACTTCGTTGTGTTCTGTGAAATCATCTCACAGAGTTACAGCTTTCCCCTCAAGGAGCCTTTCGCTAAGACAGTTCTTGTGGAATTGGCAAAGTGATATTTGGAAGCCCATAAAGGGCTATGGTGAAAAAGGAACTATCCTCAGATGAAATCTGGAAAGAAGCTTTCTGAGAAACTGCTTAGTGTTCTGTTAATTCATCTCACAGAGTTACATCTGTATTTCGTGGATCTCTTTGCTAGCCTTATTTCTGTGGAATCTGAGAACAGATATTTCGGATCAATTTGACGACTATAGGGCCAAAGGAAATATCCTCCGATAACAAAGAGAAAGAAGCTTTCTGAGAAACTTCGTTGTGTTCCGTGAAATCATCTCATAGAGTTACAGCTTTCCCCTCAAGGAGCCTTTCGCTAAGACAGTTCTTGTGGAATTGGCAAAGTGATATTTTGAAGACCTTAGAGTGCTATGGTGAAAAAGGAAATATCCTCAGATGAAATCTGGAAAGAAGCTTTCTGAGAAACTGCTTAGTGTTCTGTTAATTCATCTCACAGAGTTACATCTGTATTTCGTGGATCTCTTTGCTAGCCTTATTTCTGTGGAATCTGAGAACAGATATTTCGGATCCCTTTGAAGACTATAGGGCCAAAGGAAATATCCTCCGATAACAAAGAGAAAGAAGCTTTCTGAGAAACTTCTTTGTGTTCTGTGAAATCATCTCACAGAGTTACACCTTTACCCTCAAAAAGCCTTTCGCTAAGACAGTTCTTGTGGAATTGGCAAAGTGATATTTGGAAGCCCATAGAGGGCTATGGTGAAAAAGGAAATATCCTCAAATGAAACCTGGAAAGAAGCTTTCTGAGAAACTGCTTAGTGTTCTGTTAATTCATCTCAGAGAGTTACATCTGTATTTCGTGGATCTCTTTGCTAGCCTTATTTCTGTGGAATCTGAGAACAGATATTTCGGATCCCTTTGAAGACTATAGGGCCAAAGGAAATATCCTCCGATAACAAAGAGAAAGAAGCTTTCTGAGAAACTTCGTTGTGTTCTGTGAAATCATCTCACAGAGTTACAGCTTTCCCCTCAAGGAGCCTTTCGCAAAGACAGTTCTTTTGGAATTTGGCAAAGTGATATTTGGAAGCCCATAGAGGGCTATGGTGAAAAAGGAAATATCCTCAGAGGAAATCTGGAAAGAAGCTTTCTGAGAAACTTATTAGTGTTCTGTTAATTCATCTCACAGAGTGACATCTGTATTTCGTGGATCTCTTTGCTAGCCTTATTTCTGTGGAATCTGAGAACAGACATTTCGGATCCCTTTGAAGACTATAGGGCCAAAGGAAATATCCTCCGATAACAAAGAGAAAGAAGCTTTCTCAGAAACTTCGTTGTGTTCTGTGAAATCATCTCACAGAGTTACAGCTTTCCCCTCAAGGAGCCTTTCGAAAAGACAGTTCTTGTTTAATTGGCAAAGTGATATCTGGAAGCCCATAGAGGGCTATGGTGAAAAAGGAAATATCCTCATATGAAATCTGGAAAGAAGCTTTCTGAGAAACTGCTTAGTGTTCTGTTAATTCATCTCACAGAGTTACATCTGTATTTCGTGGATGTCTTTGCTAGCCTTATTTCTGTAGAATCTCAGAACAGATATTTCGGATCCCTATGAAGACTATAGGGCCAAAGGAAATATCCTCCGATAACAAAGAGAAAGAAGCTTTCTGAGAAACTTCGTTGTGTTCTGTGAAATCATCTCACAGAGTTACAGCTTTCCCCTCCAGGAGCCTTTCGCTAAGACAGTTCTTGTGGAATTGGAAAAGTGATATTTGGAAGCCCATAGAGGGCTATGGTGAAAAAGGAAATATCCTCAGAGGAAATCTGGAAAGAAGCTTTCTGAGAAACTGCTTAGTGTTCTGTTAATTCATCTCACAGAGTTACATCTGTATTTCGTGGATCTCCTTGCTAGCCTTATTTCTGTGGAATCTGAGAACAGATATTTCGGATCCCTTTGAAGACTATAGGGCCAAAGGAAATATCCTCCGATAACAAAGAGAAAGAAGCTTTCTGAGAAACTTCGTTGTGTTCTGTGAAATCATCTCACAGAGTTACAGCTTTCCCCTCAAGGAGCCTTTCGCTAAGACAGTTCTTGTGGAATTGGCAAAGTGGTATTTGGAAGCCCATAGAGGGCTATGGTGAAAAAGGAAATATCCTCAGATGAAATCTGCAAAGAAGCTTTCTGAGAAACTGCTTAATGTTCTGTTAATTCATCTCACAGAGTTACATCTGTATTTCGTGGATCTCTTTGCTAGCCTTATTTCTGTGGAATCTGAGAACAGATATTTCGGATCCCTTTGAAGACTAAGGGCCAAAGAAATATCCTCAGATAACAAAGAGAAAGAAGCTTTCTGAGAAACTTCGTTGTGTTCTGTTAAATCACCTCACAGAGTTTCAGCTTTCCCCTCAAGGAGCCTTTCGCTAAGACAGTTTTTGTGGATTTGGCAAAGTGATATTTGGAAGCCCATTGAGGGCTATGGTGAAAAAGGAAATATCCTCAGATGAAATCTGGAAAGAAGCTTTCTGAGAAACTGCTTAGTGTTCTGTTAATTCAACTCACAGAGTTACATCTGTATTTCGTGGATCTCTTTGCTAGCCTTATTTCTGTGGAATCTGAGAACAGATATTTCGGATCCCTTTGAAGACTATAGGGTCAAAGGAAATATCCTCCGATAACAAAGAGAACGAATCTTTCTGAGAAACTTCTTTGTGTTCTGTGAAATCATCTCACAGAGTTACAGCTTTACCCTCCAGAAGCCTTTCGCTAAGACAGTTCTTGTGGAATTGGCAAAGTGATATTTGGAAGCCCATAGAGGGCTATGGTGAAAAAGGAAATATCCTCAAATGAAATCTGGAAAGAAGCTTTCTGAGAAACTGCTTAGTGTTCTGTTAATTCATCTCACAGAGTTACATCTGTATTTCGTGGATCTCTTTGCTAGCCTTATTTCTGTGGAATCTGAGAACAGATATTTCGGATCCCTTTGAAGACTATAGGGCCAAAGGAAATATCCTCCGATAACAAAGAGAAAGAAGGTTTCTGAGAAACTTCGTTGTGTTCTGTGAAATCATCTCACAGAGTTACAGCTTTCCCCTCACGGAGCCTTTCGCTAAGACAGTTCTTCTGGAATTTGGCAAAGTGATATTTGGAAGCCCATAGAGGGCTATGGTGAAAAAGGAAATAACCTCAGAGGAAATCTGGAAAGAAGCTTTCTGAGAAACTTCTTAGTGTTCTGTTAATTAATCTCACAGAGTTACAGGTGTATTTCATGGATGTCTTTGCTAGCCTTATTTCTGTGGAATCTGAGAACAGATATTTCGGATCCCTTTGAAGACTATAGGGCCAAAGGAAATATCCTCCGATAACAAAGAGAAAGAAGCTTTCTGAGAAACTTCGTTGTGTTCTGTGAAATCATCTCACAGAGTTACAGCTTTCCCCTCAAGGAGCCTTTCGCTAAGACAGTTCTTGTGGAATTGGCAAAGTGATATATGGAAGCCCATAGAGGGCTATGGTGAAAAAGGAAATATCCTCAGATGAAATCTGGAAAGAAGCTTTCTGAGAAACTGCTTAGTGTTCTGTTAATTCATCTCACAGAGTGACATCTGTATTTCGTGGATCTCTTTGCCAGCCTTATTTCTGTGGAATCTGAGAACAGATATTTCGGATCCCTTTGAAGACTATAGGGCCAAAGGAAATATCCTCCGATAACAAAGAGAAAGAAGCTTTCTCAGAAACTTCGTTGTGTTCTGTGAAATCATCTCACAGAGTTACAGCTTTCCCCTCACGGAGCCTTTCGCTAAGACAGTTCTTGTGGAATTGGCAAAGTGATATCTGGAAGCCCATAGAGGGCTATGGTGAAAAAGGAAATATCCTCAGAAGAAATCTGGAAAGAAGCTTTCTGAGAAACTGCTTAGTGTTCTGTTAATTCATCTCACAGAGTTACATCTGTATTTCGTGGATCTCCTTGCTAGCCTTATTTCTGTGGAATTTGAGAACAGATATTTCGGATCCCTTTGAAGAGTATAGGGCCAAAGGAAATATCCTCCGATAACAAAGAGAAAGAAGCTTTCTGAGAAACTTCGTTGTGTTCTGTGAAATCATCTCACAGAGTTACAGCTTTCCCCTCAAGGAGCCTTTCGCTAAGACAGTCCTTGTGGAATTGGCAAAGTGATATTTGGAAGCCCATAGAGGGCTATGGTGAAAAAGGAAATATCCTCAGATGAAATCTGCAAAGAAGCTTTCTGAGAAACTGCTTAATGTTCTGTTAATTCATCTCACAGAGTTACATCTGTATTTCGTGGATCTCTTTGCTAGCCTTATTTCTGTGGAATCTGAGAACAGATATTTCGGATCCCTTTGAAGACTATAGGGCCAAAGGAAATATCCTCCGATAACAAAGAGAAAGAAGCTTTCTGAGAAACTTCGTTGTGTTCTGTGAAATCATCTCACAGAGTTACAGCTTTCCCCTCAAGGAGCCTTTCGCAAAGACAGTTCTTTTGGAATTTGGCAAAGTGATATTTGGAAGCCCGTAGAGGGCTATGGTGAAAAAGGAAATATCCTCAGAGGAAATCTGGAAAGAAGCTTTCTGAGAAACTTATTAGTGTTCTGTTAATTCATCTCACAGAGTGATATCTGTATTTCGTGGATCTCTTTGCTAGCCTTATTTCTGTGGAATCTGAGAACAGATATTTCGGATCCCTTTGAAGACTATAGGGCCAAAGGAAATATCCTCCGATAACAAAGAGAAAGAAGCTTTCTCAGAAACTTCGTTGTGTTCTGTGAAATCATCTCACAGAGTTACAGCTTTCCCCTCAAGGAGGCTTTCGCTAAGACAGTTCTTGTTTAATTGGCAAAGTGATATCTGGAAGCCCATAGAGGGCTATGGTGAAAAAGGAAATATCCTCATATGAAATCTGGAAAGAAGCTTTCTGAGAAACTGCTTAGTGTTCTGTTAATTCATCTCACAGAGTTACATCTGTATTTCGTGGATGTCTTTGCTAGCCTTATTTCTGTAGAATCTCAGAACAGATATTTCGGATCCCTATGAAGACTATAGGGCCAAAGGAAATATCCTCCGATAACAAAGAGAAAGAAGCTTTCTGAGAAACTTCGTTGTGTTCTGTGAAATCATCTCACAGAGTTACAGCTTTCCCCTCCAGGAGCCTTTCGCTAAGACAGTTCTTGTGGAATTGGAAAAGTGATATTTGGAAGCCCATAGAGGGCTATGGTGAAAAAGGAAATATCCTCAGAGGAAATCTGGAAAGAAGCTTTCTGAGAAACTGCTTAGTGTTCTGTTAATTCATCTCACAGAGTTACATCTGTATTTCGTGGATCTCCTTGCTAGCCTTATTTCTGTGGAATCTGAGAACAGATATTTCGGATCCCTTTGAAGACTATAGGGCCAAAGGAAATATCCTCCGATAACAAAGAGAAAGAAGCTTTCTGAGAAACTTCGTTGTGTTCTGTGAAATCATCTCACAGAGTTACAGCTTTCCCCTCAAGGAGCCTTTCGCTAAGACAGTTCTTGTGGAATTGGCAAAGTGGTATTTGGAAGCCCATAGAGGGCTATGGTGAAAAAGGAAATATCCTCAGATGAAATCTGCAAAGAAGCTTTCTGAGAAACTGCTTAATGTTCTGTTAATTCATCTCACAGAGTTACATCTGTATTTCGTGGATCTCTTTGCTAGCCTTATTTCTGTGGAATCTGAGAACAGATATTTCGGATCCCTTTGAAGACTAAGGGCCAAAGAAATATCCTCAGATAACAAAGAGAAAGAAGCTTTCTGAGAAACTTCGTTGTGTTCTGTTAAATCACCTCACAGAGTTACAGCTTTCCCCTCAAGGAGCCTTTCGCTAAGACAGTTTTTGTGGATTTGGCAAAGTGATATTTGGAAGCCCATTGAGGGCTAGGGTGAAAAAGGAAATATCCTCAGATGAAATCTGGAAAGAAGCTTTCTGAGAAACTGCTTAGTGTTCTGTTAATTCAACTCACAGAGTTACATCTGTATTTCGTGGATGTCTTTGCTAGCCTTATTTTTGTGGAATCTGAGAACAGATATTTCGGATCCCTTTGAAGACTATAGGGTCAAAGGAAATATCCTCCGATAACAAAGAAAACGAATCTTTCTGAGAAACTTCTTTGTGTTCTGTGAAATCATCTCACAGAGTTACAGCTTTACCCTCCAGAAGCCTTTCGCTAAGACAGTTCTTGTGGAATTGGCAAAGTGATATTTGGAAGCCCATAGAGGGCTATGGTGAAAAAGGAAATATCCTCAAATGAAATCTGGAAAGAAGCTTTCTGAGAAACTGCTTAGTGTTCTGTTAATTCATCTCACAGAGTTACATCTGTATTTCGTGGATCTCTTTGCTAGCCTTATTTCTGTGGAATCTGAGAACAGATATTTCGGATCCCTTTGAAGACTATAGGGCCAAAGGAAATATCCTCCGATAACAAAGAGAAAGAAGGTTTCTGAGAAACTTCGTTGTGTTCTGTGAAATCATCTCACAGAGTTACAGCTTTCCCCTCACGGAGCCTTTCGCTAAGACAGTTCTTCTGGATTTTGGCAAAGTTATATTTGGAAGCCCATAGAGGGCTATGGTGAAAAAGGAAATAACCTCAGAGGAAATCTGGAAAGAAGCTTTCTGAGAAACTTCTTAGTGTTCTGTTAATTAATCTCACAGAGTTACAGGTGTATTTCATGGATGTCTTTGCTAGCCTTATTTCTGTGGAATCTGAGAACAGATATTTCGGATCCCTTTGAAGACTATAGGGCCAAAGGAAATATCCTCCGATAACAAAGAGAAAGAAGCTTTCTGAGAAACTTCGTTGTGTTCTGTGAAATCATCTCACAGAGTTACAGCTTTCCCCTCAAGGAGCCTTTCGCTAAGACAGTTCTTGTGGAATTGGCAAAGTGATATATGGAAGCCCATAGAGGGCTATGGTGAAAAAGGAAATATACTCAGATGAAATCTGGAAAGAAGCTTTCTGAGAAACTGCTTAGTGTTCTGTTAATTCATCTCACAGAGTGACATCTGTATTTCGTGGATCTCTTTGCCAGCCTTATTTCTGTGGAATCTGAGAACAGATATTTCGGATCCCTTTGAAGACTATAGGGCCAAAGGAAATATCCTCCGATAACAAAGAGAAAGAAGCTTTCTCAGAAACTTCGTTGTGTTCTGTGAAATCATCTCACAGAGTTACAGCTTTCCCCTCACGGAGCCTTTCGCTAAGACAGTTCTTGTGGAATTGGCAAAGTGATATCTGGAAGCCCATAGAGGGCTATGGTGAAAAAGGAAATATCCTCAGATGAAATCTGGAAAGAAGCTTTCTGAGAAACTGCTTAGTGTTCTGTTAATTCATCTCACAGAGTTACATCTGTATTTCGTGGATGTCTTTGCTAGCATTATTTCTGTAGAATCTCAGAACAGATATTTCGGATCCCTATGAAGACTATAGGGCCAAAGGAAATATCCTCCGATAACAAAGAGAAAGAAGCTTTCTGAGAAACTTCGTTGTCTTCTGTGAAATCATCTCACAGAGTTACAGCTTTCCCCTCCAGGAGCCTTTCGCTAAGACAGTTCTTGTGGAATTGGCAAAGTGATATTTGGAAGCCCATAGAGGGCTATGGTGAAAAAGGAAATATCCTCAGAAGAAATCTGGAAAGAAGCTTTCTGAGAAACTGCTTAGTGTTCTGTTAATTCATCTCACAGAGTTACATCTGTATTTCGTGGATCTCCTTGCTAGCCTTATTTCTGTGGAATTTGAGAACAGATATTTCGGATCCCTTTGAAGAGTATAGGGCCAAAGGAAATATCCTCCGATAACAAAGAGAAAGAAGCTTTCTGAGAAACTTCGTTGTGTTCTGTGAAATCATCTCACAGAGTTACAGCTTTCCCCTCAAGGAGCCTTTCGCTAAGACAGTCCTTGTGGAATTGGCAAAGTGATATTTGGAAGCCCATAGAGGGCTATGGTGAAAAAGGAAATATCCTCCGATGAAATCTGCAAAGAAGCTTTCTGAGAAACTGCTTAATGTTCTGTTAATTCATCTCACAGAGTTACATCTGCATTTCGTGGGTCTCTTTGCTAGCCTTATTTCTGTGGAATCTGAGAACAGATATTTCAGATCCCTTTGATGACTAAGGGCCAAAGAAATATCCTCAGATAAGAAAGAGAAAGAAGCTTTCTGAGAAACTTCGTTGTGTTCTGTGAAATCATCTCACAGAGTTGCAGCTTTCCCCTCAGGGAGCCTTTCGCCAAGACAGTTCTTGTGGAATTGGCAAAGTGATATCTGGAAGCCCATAGAGGGCTATGGTGAAAAAGGAAATATCCTCAGATGAAATCTGGAAAGAAGCTTTCTGAGAAACTGCTTAGTGTTCCGTTAATTCATCTCACAGAGTTACATCTGTATTTCGTGGATGTCTTTGCTAGCCTTATTTCTGTAGAATCTCAGAACAGATATTTCGGATCCCTATGAAGACTATAGGGCCAAAGGAAATATCCTCCGATAACAAAGCGAAAGAAGCTTTCTGAGAAACTTCGTTGTGTTCTGTGAAATCATCTCACAGAGTTACAGCTTTCCCCTCAAGGAGCCTTTCGCTAAGACAGTTCTTGTGGAATTGGCAAAGTGATATTTGGAAGCCCATAGAGGGCTATGGTGAAAAAGGAAATATCCTCAGATGAAATCTGGAAATAAGCTTTCTGAGAAACTGCTTAGTGTTCTGTTAATTCATCTCACAGAGTTACATCTGTATTTCGTGGATCTCTTTGCTAGCCTTATTTCTGTGGAATCTGAGAACAGATATTTCGGATCCCTTTGAAGACTATAGGGCCAAAGGAAATATCCTCCGATAACAAAGAGAAAGAAGCTTTCTGAGAAACTTCGTTGTGTTCTGTGAAATCGTCTCATAGAGTTACAGCTTTCCCCTCAAGGAGCTTTTCGCTAAGACAGTTCTTGTGGAATTGGCAAAGTGATATTTTGAAGACCATAGAGTGCTATGGTGAAAAAGGAAATATCCTCAGATGAAATCTGGAAAGAAGCTTTCTGAGAAACTGCTTAGTGTTCTGTTAATTCAACTCAGAGAGTTACATCTGTATTTCGTGGATCTCTTTGCCAGCCTTATTTCTGTGGAATCTGAGAACAGATATTTCGGATCCCGTTGAAGACTATAGGGTCAAAGGGAATATCTTCCGATAACAAAGAGAAAGAAGCTTTCTGAGAAACTTCTTTGTGTTCTGTGAAATCATCTCACAGAGTTACAGCTTTACCCTCAAGAAGCCTTTCGCTAAGACAGTTCTTGTGGAATTGGCAAAGTGATATTTGGAAGCCCATAGAAGCTATGGTGAAAAAGGAAATATCCTCAAAGGAAATCTGGAAAGAAGCTTTCTGAGAAACTGCTTAGTGTTCTCTTAATTCATCTCAGAGAGTTACATCTGTATTTCGTGGATCTCTTTGCTAGCCTTATTTCTGTGGAATCTGAGAACAGATATTTCGGATCCCTTTGAAGACTATAGGGCCAAAGGAAATATCCTCCGATAACAAAGAGAAAGAAGCTTTCTGAGAAACTTCTTTGTGTTCTGTGAAATCATCTCACAGAGTTACAGCTTTCCCCTCACGGAGCCTTTCACTAAGACAGTTCTTTTGGAATTGGCAAAGTGATATTTGGAAGCCCATAGAGGGCTATGGTGAAAAAGGAAATATCCTCAGAGGAAATCTGGAAAGAAGCTTTCTGAGAAACTTCTTAGTGTTCTGTTAATTCATCTCACAGAGTTACATCTGTATTTCGTGGATCTCATTGCTAGCCTTATTGCTGTTGAATCTGAGAACAGATATTTCGGATCCCTTTGAAGACTATAGGGCCAAAGGAAATATCTTCCGATAACAGAGAGAAAGAAGCTTTCTGAGAAACTTCTTTGTGTTCTTTGAAATCATCTCACAGAGTTGCAGCTTTCCCCTCAAAGAGCCTTTCGCTAAGACAGTTCTTGTGGAATTGGCAAAGTGATATTTGGAAGCCCATAGAGGGCTATGGTGAAAAAGGAAATATCCTCAGATGAAATCTGGAAAGAAGCTTTCTGAGAAACTGCTTAGTGTTCTGTTAATTCATCTCACAGAGTTACATCTGTATTTCGTGGATCTCTTTGCTAGCCTTATTTCTGTGGAATCTGAGAATAGATATTTCGGATCCCTTTGAAGACTATAGGGCCAAAGGAAATATCCTCTGATAACAAAGAGAAAGAAGCTTTCTGAGAAACTTCGTTGTGTTCTGTGAAATCATCTCACAGAGTTACAGCTTTCCCCTCAAGGAGCCTTTCGCTAAGACAATTTATGTGGAATTGGCAAAGTGATATTTGGAAGCCCATAGAGGGCTATGGTGAAAAAGGAAATATCCTCAGATGAAATCTGGAAAGAAGCTTTATGAGAAACTTCTTAGTGTTCTGTTATTTCATCTCACAGAGTTACATCTGTATTTCGTGGATCTCTTTGCTTGCCTTATTTCTGTGGAATCTGAGAACAGATATTTCGGATCCCTTTGAAGACTATAGGGCCAAAGGAAATATCCACCGATAACAAAGAGAAAGAAACTTTCGGAGAAACTTCGTTGTGTTCTGTGAAATCATCTCACAGAGTTACAGCTTTCCCGTCAAGGAGCCTTTCACTAAGACACTTCTTGTGGAATTGGCAAAGTGATATTTGGAAGCCCATAGAGGGCTATGGTGAAAACGGAAATATCCTCAGATGAAATCTGGAAAGAAGCTTTCTGAGAAACTGCTTAGTGTTCTGTTAATTCATCTCACAGGGTTACATCTGTATTTCGTGGATCTCTTTGCGAGCCTTATTTCTGTTGAATCTGAGAACAGATATTTCGGATCCCTTTGAACACTATAGGGCCAAAGGAAATATCCTCCGATAACAAAGAGAAAGAAGCTTTCTGAGAAACTTCGTTGTGTTCTCTGAAATCATCTCACAGAGTTACAGCTTTCCCCTCAAGGAGCCTTTCGCTAAGACAGTTCTTGTGGAATTGGCAAGGCGATATTTGGAAGACCATAGAGGGCTATGGTGAAAAAGGAAATATCCTCGGATGAAATCTGGAAAGAAGCTTTCTGAGAAACTGCTTAGTGTTCTGTTAATTCAACTCACAGAGTTACATCTCTATTTCGTGGATCTCTTTGCTAGCCTTATTTCTGTAGAATCTGAGAACAGATATTTCGGATCCTTTTGAAGACTAAGGGCCAAAGAAATATCCTCCGATAACAAAGAGAAAGAAGCTTTCTGAGAAACTTCGTTGTGTTCTGTGAAATCATCTCACAGAGTTGCAGCATTCCCCTCAAGGAGCCTTTCGCTAAGACAGTTCTTGTGGAATTGGCAAAGTGATATTTGGAAGCCCATAGAGGGCTAGGGTGAAAAAGGAAATATCCTCAGAGGAAATCTGGAAAGAAGCTTTCTGAGAAACTGCTTAGTGTTCTGTTAATTCATCTCACAGAGTTACATCTGTATTTCGTGGATCTCCTTGGAAGCCTTATTTCCGTGGAATCTGAGAACAGATATTACGGATCCCTTTGAAGACTATAGGGCCAAAGGAAATATCCTCCGATAACAAAGAGAAAGAAGCTTTCTGAAAAACCTCGTTGTGTTCTGTGAAATCATCTCACAGAGTTACAGCTTTCCCCTCAAGGAGCCTTTCGCTAAGACAGTTCTTGTGGAATTGGCAAAGTGATATTTGGAAGCCCATAGAGGGCTATGGTGAAAAAGGAAATATACTCAGATGAAATCTGGAAAGAAGCTTTCTGAGAAACTGCTTAGTGTTCTGTTAATTCAACTCACAGAGTCACATCTGTATTTCGTGGATCTCTTTGCTAGCCTTATTTCTGTGGAATCTGAGAACAGATATTTCGGATCCCTTTGAAGACTAAAGGTCAAAGGAAATATCCTCCGATAACAAAGAGAAAGAATCTTTCTGAGAAACTTCTTAGTGTTCTGTGAAATCATCTCACAGAATTACAGCTTTACCCTCAAGAAGCCTTTCGCTAAGACAGTTCTTGTGGAATTGGCAAAGTGATATTTGGAAGCCCATAGAGGGCTATGGTGAAAAAGGAAATATCCTCAGATGAAATCTGGAAAGAAGCTTTCTGAGAAACTGCTTAGTGTTCTGTTAATTCATCTCAGAGAGTTACATCTGTATTTCGTGGATCTCTTTGCTAGTCTTATTTCTGTGGAATCTGAGAACAGATATTTCGGATCCCTTTGAAGACTATAGGGCCAAAGGAAATATCGTCCGATAACAAAGAGAAAGAAGCTTTCTGAGAAACTTCGTTGTGTTCTGTGAAATCATCTCACAGAGTTACAGCTTTCCCCTCACGGAGGCTTTCGCTAAACAGTTCTTTTGGAATTGGCAAAGTGATATTTGGAAGCCCGTAGAGGGCTATGGTGAAAAAGGAAATATCCTCAGAGGAAATCTGGAAAGAAGCTTTCTGAGAAACTTCTTAGTGTTCTGTTAATTCATCTCACAGAGTTACATCTGTATTTCGTGGATCTCTTTGCTAGCCTTATTTCTGTTGAATCTGAGAACAGATATTTCGGATCCCTTTGAAGACTATAGGGCCAAAGGAAATATCCTCCGATAACAAAGACAAAGAAGCTTTCTGAGAAACTTCTTTGTGTTCTGTGAAATCATCTCACAGAGTTACAGCTTTCCCCTCAAGGAGCCTTTCGCTAAGACAGTTCTTGTGGAATTGGCAAAGTGATATTTGGAAGCCCATAGAGGGCTACGGTGAAAAAGGAAATATCCTCAGATGAAATCTGGAAAGAAGCTTTCTGAGAAACTACTTAGTGTTCTGTTAATTCAACTCACAGAGTTACATCTGTATTTCGTGGATCTCTTTGCTAGCCTTATTTCTGTAGAATCTGAGAACAGATATTTCGGATCCCTTTGAAGACTAAGGGCCAAAGAAATATCCTCCGATAACAAAGAGAAAGAAGCTTTCTGAGAAACTTCGTTGTGTTCTGTGAAATCATCTCACAGAGTTACAGCTTTCCCCTCAAGCAGCCTTTCGCTAAGACAGTTCTTGTGGAATTGGCAAAGTGATATTTGGAAGCCCATAGAGGGCTATGGTGAAAAAGGAAATATCCTCAGATGAAATCTGGAAAGAAGCTTTCTGAGAAACTGCTTAGTGTTCCGTTGATTCATCTCACAGAGTTACATCTGTATGTCGTGGATGTCTTTGCTAGCCTTATTTCTGTAGAATCTCAGAACAGATATTTCGGATCCCTATGAAGATTTTAGGGCCAAAGGAAATATCCTCCGATAACAAAGAGAAAGAAGCTTTCTGATAAACTTCGTTGTGTTCTGTGATATCATCTCACAGAGTTACAGCTTACCCCTCATGGAGCCTTTCGCTAAGACAGTTCTTTTGGAATTGGCAAAGTGATATTTGGAAGCCCATAGAGGGCTATGTGAAAAAGGAAATATCCTCAGAGGAAATCTGGAAAGAAGCTTTGTGAGAAACTGCTTAGCGTTCTGTTAATTCATCTCACAGAGTTACATCTGTATTTCGTGGATCTCTTTGCTAGCCTTATTTCTGTTGAATCTGAGAACAGATATTTCGGATCCCTTTGAAGACTATAGGGCCAAAGGAAATATCCTCCGATAACAAAGACAAAGTAGCTTTCTGAGAAACTTCTTTGTGTTCTGTGAAATCATCTCACAGAGTTACAGCTTTCCCCTCAAGGAGCCTTTCGCTAAGACAGTTCTTGTGGAATTGGCAAAGTGATATTTGGAAGCCCATAGAGGGCTACGGTGAAAAAGGAAATATCCTCAGATGAAATCTGGAAAGAAGCTTTCTGAGAAACTACTTAGTGTTCTGTTAATTCAACTCACAGAGTTACATCTGTATTTCGTGGATCTCTTTGCTAGCCTTATTTCTGTAGAATCTGAGAACAGATATTTCGGATCCCTTTGAAGACTAAGGGCCAAAGAAATATCCTCCGATAACAAAGAGAAAGAAGCTTTCTGAGAAACTTCGTTGTGTTCTGTGAAATCATCTCACAGAGTTACAGCTTTCCCCTCAAGCAGCCTTTCGCTAAGACAGTTCTTGTGGAATTGGCAAAGTGATATTTGGAAGCCCATAGAGGGCTATGGTGAAAAAGGAAATATCCTCAGATGAAATCTGGAAAGAAGCTTTCTGAGAAACTGCTTAGTGTTCCGTTGATTCATCTCACAGAGTTACATCTGTATGTCGTGGATGTCTTTGCTAGCCTTATTTCTGTAGAATCTCAGAACAGATATTTCGGATCCCTATGAAGATTTTAGGGCCAAAGGAAATATCCTCCGATAACAAAGAGAAAGAAGCTTTCTGATAAACTTCGTTGTGTTCTGTGATATCATCTCACAGAGTTACAGCTTACCCCTCATGGAGCCTTTCGCTAAGACAGTTCTTTTGGAATTGGCAAAGTGATATTTGGAAGCCCATAGAGGGCTATGTGAAAAAGGAAATATCCTCAGAGGAAATCTGGAAAGAAGCTTTGTGAGAAACTGCTTAGCGTTCTGTTAATTCATCTCACAGAGTTACATCTGTATTTCGTGGATCTCTTTGCTAGCCTTATTTCTGTGGAATCTGAGAACTGATATTTCGGATCCCTTTGAAGACTATAGGGCCAAAGGAAATATCCTCCGATAACAAAGAGAAAGAAGCTTTCTGAGAAACTTCTTTTGTTCTGTGAAATCATCTCACAGAGTTGCAGCTTTCCCCTCAAGGAGCCTTTCGCTAAGACAGTTTTTGTGGAATTGGCAAAGTGATATTTGGAAGCCCATAGAGGGCTAGGGTGAAAAAGGAAATATCCTCAGATGAAATCTGGAAAGAAGCTTTCTGAGAAACTGCTTAGTGTTCTGTTAATTCACCTCACAGAGTCACATCTGTATTTCGTGGGTCTCTTTGCTACCCTTATTTCTGTAGAATCTGAGAACCGAAATTTCGGATCCCTTTGAAGACTATAGGGCCAAAGGAAATATCCTCCGATAACAAAGAGAAAGAAGCTTTCTGAGAAACTTCTTTGTGTTCTGTGAAATCATGTCACAGAGTTACAGCTTTTCCCTCAAGGAGCCTTTCGCTAAGACAGATTATGTGGAATTGGCAAAGTGATATTTGGAAGCCCACAGAGGGCTATGGTGAAAAAGGAAATATCCTCAAATGAAATCTGGAAAGAAGCTTTCTGAGAAACTGCTTAGTGTTCTGTTAATTCATCTCACAGAGTTACATCTGTATTTCGTGGATCTCTTTGCTAGCCTTATTTCTGTGGAATCTGAGAACAGATATTTCGGATCCCTTTGAAGATTATAGGGCCAAAGGAAATATCCTCCGATAACAAAGAGAAAGAAGCTTTCTGAGAAACTTCGTTGTGTTCTGTGAAATCATCTCACAGAGTTACTGCTTTCCCCTCACGGAGCCTTTCGCTAAGACCGTTCTTTTGGAATTGGCAAAGTGATATTTGGAAGCCCATAGAGGGCTATGGTGAAAAAGGAAATATCCTCAGATAAAATCTGGAAAGAAGCTTTCTGAGAAACTGCTTAGTGTTCTGTTAATTCACCTCAGAGAGTTACATCTGTATTTCGTGGGTCTGTTTGCTAGCCTTATTTCTGTGGAATCTGAGAACAGATATTTCGGATCCCTTTGAAGACTATAGGGCCAAAGGAAATATCCTCCGATAACAAAGAGAAAGAAGCTTTCTGATAAACTTCGTTGTGTTCTGTGAAATCATCTCACAGAGTTGCAGCTTTCCCCTCAAGGAGCCTTTCGCTAAGACAGTTTTTGTGGAATGGGCAAAGTGATATTTGGAAGCCCATAGAGGGCTATGGTGAAAAAGGAAATATCCTCAGATGAAATCTGGAAAGAAGCTTTCTGAGAAACTGCTTAGTGTTCTGTTAATTCAACTCACAGAGTTACATCTGTATTACGTGGATCTCTTTGCTAGCCTTATTTCTGTGGAATCTGAGAACAGATATTTCGGAACCCTTTGAAGACTATAGGGCCAAAGGAAATATCCTCTGATAACAAAGAGAAAGAAGCTTTCTGAGAAACTTCTTTGTGTTCTGTGAAATCATCTCAGAGAGTTGCAGCTTTCCCCTCAAGGAGCCTTTCGCTAAGACAGTTCTTGTGGAATTGGCAAAGTGATATTTGGAAGCCCATTCTACGGTGAAAAAGGAAGTATCCTCAGATGAAATCTGGAAAGAAGCTTTCTGAGAAACTGCTTAGTGTTCTGTTAATTCATCTCATAGAGTTACATCTGTATTTCGTGGATCTCTTTGCTAGCCTTATTTCTGTGGAATCTGAGAACAGATATTTCGGATCCCTTTGAAGACTATAGGGCCAAAGGAAATATCCTCCGATAACAAAGAGAAAGAAGCTTTCTGAGAAACTTCGTTGTGTTCTGTGAAATCATCTCACAGAGTTACAGCTTTCCCCTCAAGGAGCCTTTCGCTAAGACAGTTGTTGTGGAATTGGCAAAGTGATATTTGGAAGCCCATAGAGAGCTAGGGTGAAAAAGGAAATATCCTCAGATGAAATCTGGAAAGAAGCTTTCTGAGAAACTGCTTAGTGTTCTGTTAATTCATCTCAGAGAGTTACATCTGTGTTTCATGGATGTCTTGGCTTGCCTTATTTCTGTGGAATCTGAGAACAGATATTTCGGATCCCTTTGAAGACTATAGGGCCCCAGGAAATATACTCCGATAACAAAGAGAAACAAGCTTTCTGAGAAACTTCGTAGTGTTCTGTGAAATCATCTCACAGAGTTACAGCTTTCCCCTCAAGGAGCCTTTCGCTAAGACAGTTTTTGTGGAATTGGCAAAGTCATATTTGGAAGCCCATGAAGGGCTATGGTGAAAAAGAAATATCCTCAGATGAAATCTGGAAAGAAGCTTTCTGAGAAACTGCTTAGTGTTCTGTTAATTCAACTCACAGAGTTACATCTGTATTTCGTGGATCTCTTTGCTAGCCTTATTTCTGTGGAATCTGAGAACAGATATTTCGGATCCCTATGAAGACTATAGGGCCAAAGGAAATATCCTCCGATAACAAAGAGAAAGGAGCTTTCTGAGAAACATCGTTGTGTTCTGTGAAATCATCTCACAGAGTTACACCTTTCCCCTCAATGAACCTTTCGCTAAGACAGTTCATGTGGAATTGGCAAAGTGATATTTGGAAGCCCATAGAGGGCTATGGTGAAAAAGGAAATATCCTCAGATGAAATCTGGAAAGAAGCTTTCTGAGAAACTGCTTAGTGTTCTGTTAATTCATCTCACAGAGTTACATCTGTATTTCGTGAATCTCTTTGCTAGCCTTATTTCTGTGGAATCTGAGAACAGATATTTTGGATTCTTTTGAAGACTATAGGGCCAAAGGAAATATCCTCTGATAAAAAAGAGATGGAAGCTTTCTGAGAAACTTCGTTGTGTTCTTTGAAATCATCTCACAGAGTTACAGCTTTCCCCTCAAGGAGCCTTTCGCTAAGACAGTTTTTGTGGAATTGGCAAAGTGATATTTGGAAGCCCATAGAGGGCTATGGTGCAAAAGGAAATATCCTCAAATGAAATCTGGAAAGAAGCTTTCTGAGAAACTGCTAAGTGTTCTTTTAATTCATCTCAGAGAGTTACATCTGTATTTCGTGGATCTCTTTGCTAGCCTTATTTCTGTGGAATCTGAGAACAGATATTTCGGATCCCTTTGAAGACTATAGGGCCAAAGGAAATATCCTCCGATAACAAAGAGAAGGAAGCTTTCTGAGAAACTTCGTTGTGTTCTGTGAAATCATCTCACAGAGTTACAGCTTTCCCCTCACGGAGCCTTTCGCTAAGACAGTTCTTGTGGAATTGGCAAAGTGATATTTGGAAGCCCATAGAGGGCAATGGTGAAAAAGGAAATATCCTCAGAGGAAATCCTGAAAGAAGCTTTCTGAGAAACTGCTTAGTGTTCTGTTAATTCATCTCACAGAGTTACATCTGTATTTCGTGGATCTCTTTGCTAGCCTTATTTCTGTGGAATCTGAGAACAGATATTTCGGATCCCTTTGAAGACTATAGGGCCAAAGGAAATATCTTGCGATAACAAAGAGAAAGAAGCTTTCTGAGAAACTTCTTTGTGTTCTGTGAAATCATCTCACAGAGTTGCAGCTTTCCCCTCAAGGAGCCTTTCGCTAAGACAGTTCTTGTGGAATTGGCAAAGTGATATTTGGAAGCCCATAGAGGGCTATGGTGAAAAAGGAAATATCCTCCGATGAAATCTGGAAAGAAGCTATCTGAGAAACTGCTTAGTGTTCTGTTAATTCAACTCACAGAGTTACATCTGTATTTCGTGGATTTCCTTGCTAGCCTTATTTCTGTGGAATCTGAGAACAGATATTTCGGAACCCTTTGAAGACTATAGGGCCAAAGGAAATATCCTCTGATAACAAAGAGAAAGAAGCTATCTGAGAAACTTCTTTGTGTTCTGTGAAATCATCTCACAGAGTTACAGCTTTCCCCTCAAGGAGCCTTTAGCTAAGACAGTTCTTGTGGAATTGGCAAAGTGATATTTGGAAGCCCATAGAGGGCTATGGTGAAAAAGGAAATATCCTCATATGAAATCTGGAAAGAAGCTTTCTGAGAAACTGCTTAGTGTTCTGTTAATTCATCTCACAGAGTTATATCTGTATTTTATGGATGTCTTTGATAGCCTTATTTCTGTGGAATCTGAGAAAAGATATTTCGGATCCCTGTGAAGACTATAGGGCCACAGGAAATATCCTCCGAAAACAAAGAGAAAGAAGCTTTCTGAGAAACTTCGTTGTGTTCTGTGAAATCATCTCACAGAGTTACAGCTTTCCCATCAAGGAGACTTTCGCCAAGACAGTTCTTGTGGAATTGGCAAAGGGATACTTGGAAGCCCATAGAGGGCTATGGTGAAAAAGGAAATATCCTCAGATGAAATCTGGAAAGAAGCTTTCTGGGAAACTGCGTAGTGTTCTGTTAATTCATCTCACAGAGTTACATCTGTATTTCATGGATGTCTTTGCTAACCTCATTTCTGTGGAATCTGAGAACAGATATTTCGGATCCCTTTGAAGACTATAGGGCCAAAGGAAATATCCTCCGATAACAAAGAGAAAGAAGCTTTCTGAGAAACTTCGTTGTGTTCTGTGAAATCATCTCACAGAGTTACAGCTTTCCCCTCAAGGAGCCTTTCGCTAAAACAGTTCTTGTGGAATTGGCAAAGTGATACTTGGAAGCCCATAGAAGGCTATGGTGAAAAAGGAAATATCCTCAGATGAAATCTGGAAAGAAGCTTTCTGAGAAACTGCTTAGTGTTCTGTTAATTCATCTCAGAGAGTTATATCTGTATTTCATGGATGTCTTTGCTAGCCTTATTTCTGTGGAATCTGAGAACAGATATTTCGGATCCCTTTGTAGACTATAGGGCCACAGGAAATATCCTCCGATAACAAAGAGAAAGAAGCTTTCTGAGAAACTTCGTTGTGATCTGTGAAATCATCTCACAGAGTTACAGCTTCCCCCTAAAGGAGCCTTTCGCTAAGACAGTTCTTGTGGAATTGGCAAAGTGATATTTGGAAGCCCATAGAGGGCTATGGTGAAAAAGGAAATATCCTCAGATGAAATCTGGAAAGAAGCTTTCTGAGAAACTGCTTAGGGTTCTGTTAATTCATCTCACAGAGTTACATCTGTATTTCGTGGATCTCTTTGCTAGCCTTATTTCTGTGGAATCTGAGAACAGATATTTCGGATCCCTTTGAAGACTATAGGGCCAAAGGAAATATCTTGCGATAACAAAGAGAAAGAAGCTTTCTGAGAAACTTCGTTGTGTTCTGTGAAATCATCTCACAGAGTTGCAGCTTTCCCCTCTAGGATCCTTTCGCTAAGACAGTTCTTGTGGAATTGGCAAAGGGATATTTGGAAGCCCATAGAGGGCTATGGTGAAAAAGGAAATATCCTCAGATGAAATCTGGAAAGAAGCTTTCTGAGAAACTGCTTAGTGTTCTGTTAATTCAACTCACAGAGTTACATCTGTATTTCGTGGATCTCTTTGCTAGCCTTATTTCTGTGGAATCTGAGAACAGATATTTCGGATCCCTTTGAAGACTATAGGGCCAAAGGAAATATCCTCCGATAACAAAGAGAAAGGAGCTTTCTGAGAAACATCGTTGTGTTCTGTGAAATCATCTCACAGAGTTACACCTTTCCCCTCAATGAACCTTTCGCTAAGACAGTTCATGTGGAATTGGCAAAGTGATATTTGGAAGCCCATAGAGGGCTATGGTGAAAAAGGAAATATCCTCAGATGAAATCTGGAAAGAAGCTTTCTGAGAAACTGCTTAGTGTTCTGTTAATTCATCTCACAGAGTTACATCTGTATTTCGTGAATCTCTTTGCTAGCCTTATTTCTGTGGAATCTGAGAACAGATATTTTGGATTCTTTTGAAGACTATAGGGCCAAAGGAAATATCCTCTGATAAAAAAGAGATGGAAGCTTTCTGAGAAACTTCGTTGTGTTCTTTGAAATCATCTCACAGAGTTACAGCTTTCCCCTCAAGGAGCCTTTCGCTAAGACAGTTTTTGTGGAATTGGCAAAGTGATATTTGGAAGCCCATAGAGGGCTATGGTGCAAAAGGAAATATCCTCAAATGAAATCTGGAAAGAAGCTTTCTGAGAAACTGCTAAGTGTTCTTTTAATTCATCTCAGAGAGTTACATCTGTATTTCGTGGATCTCTTTGCTAGCCTTATTTCTGTGGAATCTGAGAACAGATATTTCGGATCCCTTTGAAGACTATAGGGCCAAAGGAAATATCCTCCGATAACAAAGAGAAGGAAGCTTTCTGAGAAACTTCGTTGTGTTCTGTGAAATCATCTCACAGAGTTACAGCTTTCCCCTCACGGAGCCTTTCGCTAAGACAGTTCTTGTGGAATTGGCAAAGTGATATTTGGAAGCCCATAGAGGGCAATGGTGAAAAAGGAAATATCCTCAGAGGAAATCCTGAAAGAAGCTTTCTGAGAAACTGCTTAGTGTTCTGTTAATTCATCTCACAGAGTTACATCTGTATTTCGTGGATCTCTTTGCTAGCCTTATTTCTGTGGAATCTGAGAACAGATATTTCGGATCCCTTTGAAGACTATAGGGCCAAAGGAAATATCTTGCGATAACAAAGAGAAAGAAGCTTTCTGAGAAACTTCTTTGTGTTCTGTGAAATCATCTCACAGAGTTGCAGCTTTCCCCTCAAGGAGCCTTTCGCTAAGACAGTTCTTGTGGAATTGGCAAAGTGATATTTGGAAGCCCATAGAGGGCTATGGTGAAAAAGGAAATATCCTCCGATGAAATCTGGAAAGAAGCTTTCTGAGAAACTGCTTAGTGTTCTGTTAATTCAACTCACAGAGTTACATCTGTATTTCGTGGATTTCTTTGCTAGCCTTATTTCTGTGGAATCTGAGAACAGATATTTCGGAACCCTTTGAAGACTATAGGGCCAAAGGAAATATCCTCTGATAACAAAGAGAAAGAAGCTATCTGAGAAACTTCTTTGTGTTCTGTGAAATCATCTCACAGAGTTACAGCTTTCCCCTGAAGGAGCCTTTAGCTAAGACAGTTCTTGTGGAATTGGCAAAGTGATATTTGGAAGCCCATAGAGGGCTATGGTGAAAAAGGAAATATCCTCATATGAAATCTGGAAAGAAGCTTTCTGAGAAACTGCTTAGTGTTCTGTTAATTCATCTCACAGAGTTATATCTGTATTTTATGGATGTCTTTGATAGCCTTATTTCTGTGGAATCTGAGAAAAGATATTTCGGATCCCTGTGAAGACTATAGGGCCACAGGAAATATCCTCCGAAAACAAAGAGAAAGAAGCTTTCTGAGAAACTTCGTTGTGTTCTGTGAAATCATCTCACAGAGTTACAGCTTTCCCATCAAGGAGACTTTCGCTAAGACAGTTCTTGTGGAATTGGCAAAGGGATACTTGGAAGCCCATAGAGGGCTATGGTGAAAAAGGAAATATCCTCAGATGAAATCTGGAAAGAAGCTTTCTGGGAAACTGCGTAGTGTTCTGTTAATTCATCTCACAGAGTTACATCTGTATTTCATGGATGTCTTTGCTAACCTCATTTCTGTGGAATCTGAGAACAGATATTTCGGATCCCTTTGAAGACTATAGGGCCAAAGGAAATATCCTCCGATAACAAAGAGAAAGAAGCTTTCTGAGAAACTTCGTTGTGTTCTGTGAAATCATCTCACAGAGTTACAGCTTTCCCCTCAAGGAGCCTTTCGCTAAAACAGTTCTTGTGGAATTGGCAAAGTGATACTTGGAAGAACATAGAAGGCTATGGTGAAAAAGGAAATATCCTCAGATGAAATCTGAAAAGAAGCTTTCTGAGAAACTGCTTAGTGTTCTGTTAATTCATCTCAGAGAGTTATATCTGTATTTCATGGATGTCTTTGCTAGCCTTATTTCTGTGGAATCTGAGAACAGATATTTCGGATCCCTTTGTAGACTATAGGGCCACAGGAAATATCCTCCGATAACAAAGAGAAAGAAGCTTTCTGAGAAACTTCGTTGTGATCTGTGAAATCATCTCACAGAGTTACAGCTTCCCCCTAAAGGAGCCTTTCGCTAAGACAGTTCTTGTGGAATTGGCAAAGTGATATTTGGAAGCCCATAGAGGGCTATGGTGAAAAAGGAAATATCCTCAGATGAAATCTGGAAAGAAGCTTTCTGAGAAACTGCTTAGGGTTCTGTTAATTCATCTCACAGAGTTACATCTGTATTTCGTGGATCTCTTTGCTAGCCTTATTTCTGTGGAATCTGAGAACAGATATTTCGGATCCCTTTGAAGACTATAGGGCCAAAGGAAATATCTTGCGATAACAAAGAGAAAGAAGCTTTCTGAGAAACTTCGTTGTGTTCTGTGAAATCATCTCACAGAGTTGCAGCTTTCCCCTCTAGGATCCTTTCGCTAAGACAGTTCTTGTGGAATTGGCAAAGGGATATTTGGAAGCCCATAGAGGGCTATGGTGAAAAAGGAAATATCCTCAGATGAAATCTGGAAAGAAGCTTTCTGAGAAACTGCTTAGTGTTCTGTTAATTCATCTCACAGAGTTACATCTGTATTTCGTGGATCTCTCTGCTAGCCTTATTTCTGTGGAATCTGAGAACAGATATTTCGGATCCCATTGAAGACTATAAGGACAAAGGAAATATCCTCTGATAAAAAAGAGAAAGAAGCTTTGTGAGAAACTTCGTTGTGTTCTGTGAAATCATCTCACAGAGTTACAGCTTTCCCCTCAAGGAGCCTTTCGCTAAGACAGTTCTTGTGGAATTGGCAAAGTGATATTTGGAAGCCCATTGAGGGCTATGGTGAAAAAGGAAATATCCTCCGATGAAATCTGGAAAGAAGCTTTCTGAGAAACTGCTTAGTGTTCTGTTAATTCAACTCACAGAGTTACATCTGTATTTCGTGGATCTCTTTGCTAGCCTTATTTCTGTAGAATCTGAGAACCGATATTTCGGATCCCTTTGAAGACTAAGGGCCAAAGGAAATATCCTCCGATAACAAAGAGAAAGAAGCTTTCTGAGAAACTTCGTTGTGTTCTTTGAAATCATCTCACAGAGTTACAGCTTTCCTCTCAAGGAGCCTTTCGCTAAGACAGTTCTTGTGGAATTGGCAAAGTGATATTTGGAAGCCCATAGAGGGCTATGGTGAAAAAGGAAATATCCTCAGATGAAATCTGGAAAGAAGCTTTCTGAGACCTGCTTAGTGTTCTGTTAATTCATCTCACACAGTTACATCTGTATTTCGTGGATCTCTTTGGTAGCCTTATTTCTGTGGAATCTGAGAACAGATATTTAAGATCCCTTTGAAGACTATAGGGCCAAAGGAAATATCCTCCGATAACAAAGAGAAAGAAGCTTTCTGTGAAACTTCTTTGTGTTCTGTGAAATCATCTCACAGAGTTACAGCTTTCCCCTCAAGGAGCCTCTCGTTACGATAATTCTTGTGGAATTGGCAAAGTGATATTTGGAAGCCCATAAAGGGCTATGGTGAAAATGGAAATATCCTCAGATGAAATCTGGAAAGAAGCTTTCTGAGAAACTGCTTAGTGTTCTGTTAATTCACCTCACAGAGTTACATCTGTATTTCGTGGATCTCTTTGCTAGCCTTATTTTTGTGGAATCTGAGAACAGATATTTCAGATCCCTTTGAAGACTATAGGGCCAAAGGAAATATCCTCCGATAACAAAGAGAAAGAAGCTTTCTGAGAAACTTCGTTGTGTTCTGTGAAATCATCTCACAGAGTTACAGCTTTCCCCTCAAGGAGCCTTTCGCTAAGACAGTTCTTGTGGAATTGGCAAAGTGATATTTGGAAGCCCATAGAGGGCTATGGTGAAAAAGGAAATATCCTCAGATGAAATCTGGAAAGAAGATTTCTGAGAAACTGCTTAGTGTTCTGTTAATTCATCTAACAGAGTTACATCTGTATTTCATGGATGTCTTTGCTAGCCTTATTTTTGTGGAATCTGAGAACAGATATTTCAGATCCCTTTGAAGACTATAGGGCCAAAGGAAATATCCTCCGATAACAAAGAGAAAGAAGCTTTCTGAGAAACCTCGTTGTTTTCTGTGAAATCATTTCTCAGAGTTACAGATTTCCCGTCACGGAGCCTTTCGCTATGACAGTTCTTTTGGTATTGACAAAGTGATATTTTGAAGCCCGTAGAGGGCTATGGTGAAAAAGGAAATATCCTCAGATGAAATCTGGGAAGAAGCTTTCTGAGAAACTGCTTAGTGTTCTGTTAATTCATCTCACAGAGTTACATCTGTATTTCGTGGATCTCTTTGCTAGCCTTATTTCTGTGGAATCTGAGAACAGATATTTCGGATCCCTTTGAAGACTATAGGGCCAAAGGAAATATCTTCCGATAACAAAGAGAAAGAAGCTTTCTGAGAAACTTCTTTGTGTCTGTGAAATCATCTCACAGAGTTGCAGCTTTCTCCTCAAGGAGCCTTTCGCTAAGACAGTTCTTGTGGAATTGGCAAAGTGATGATTGGAAGCCCATAGAGGGCTAGGGTGAAAAAGGAAATATCCTCAGATGAAATCTGGAAAGAACCTTTCTGAGAAACTGCTTAGTGTTCTGTTAATTCATCTCACAGGGTTATATCTGTATTTCATGGATGTCTTTGATAGCCTTATTTCTGTGGAATCTGAGAAAAGATATTTCGGATCCCTGTGAAGACTATAGGGCCACAGGAAATATCCTCCGATAACAAAGAGAAAGAAGCTTTCTGAGAAACTTCGTTGTGTTCTGTGAAATCATCTCACAGAGTTACAGCTTTCCCATCAAGGAGCCTTTCGCTAAGACAGTTCTTGTGGAATTCTCAAAGTGATATTTGGAAGTCCATAGAGGGCTATGGTGAAAAAGGAAATATCCTCAGATGAAATCTGGAATGAAGCTTTCTGAGAAACTGCTTAGTGTTCTGTTAATTCATCTCACAGAGTTACATCTGTATTTCGTGGATCTCTTTGCTAGCCTTATTTCTGTGGAATCTGAGAACAGATATTTCATATCCCGTTGAAGACTATAGGGCCAAAGGAAATATCCTCCGATAAAAAAGAGAAAGAAGCTTTCTGAGAAACTTCGTTGTGTTCTGTGAAATCATCTCACAGAGTTACAGCTTTCCCCTCAAGGAGACTTTCGCTAAGACAGTTCTTGTGGAATTGGCAAAGTGATATTTGGAAGCCCATAGAGGGCTACGGTGAAAAAGGAAATATCCTCAGATGAAATCTGGAAAGAAGCTTTCTGAGAAACTGCTTAGTGTTCTGTTAATTCATCTCACAGAGTTACATCTCTATTTCATGGATGTCTTTGCTAGCCTTATTTCTGTGGAATCTGAGAACAGATATTTCGGATCCCTTTGAAGACTATAGGGCCAAAGGAAATATCCTCCGATAACAAAGAGAAAGAAGCTTTCTGAGAAACTTCGTTTTGTTCTGTGAAATGACCTCACAGAGTTACAGCTTTCCCCTCAAGGAGCCTTTCGCTAAGACAGTTCTTGTGGAATTGGCAAAGTGATATTTGGAAGCCCATAGAGGGCTATGGTGAAAAAGGAAATATCCTCAGATGAAATATGGAAAGAAGCTTTCTGAGAAAGTGCTTAGTGTTCTGTTAATTCACCTCACAGAGTTACATCTGTATTTCGTGGATCTCTTTGCTAGCCTTATTTCTGTAGAATCTGAGAACAGATATTTCGGATCCCTTTGAAGGCTATAGGGCCAAATGAAATATCCTCCGATAACAAAGAGAAAGATGCTTTCTGAGAAACTTCTTTGTGTTCTGTAAAATCATCTCACAGAGATACAGCTTTCCCCTCAAGGAGCCTTTCGCTAAGACAGTTCATGTGGAATTGGCAAAGAGATATTTGGAAGCCCATAGAGGGCTGTGGTGAAAAAGGAAATATCCTCAGATGAAATCTGGAAAGAAGCTTTCTGAGAAACCGCTCGCTGTTCTGTTAATTCATCTCACAGAGTTACATCTGTATTTCGTGGATCTCTTTGCTAGCCTTATTTCTGTGGAATCTGAGAACAGATATTTCGGATCCCTTTGAAGACTATAGGGCCAAAGGAAATATCCTACGAAAACAAAGAGAAAGAAGCTTTCTTAGAAACTTCTTGGTGTTCTGTGAAATCATCTCACAGAGTTACAGCTTTCCCCTCAAGGAGCCTTTCGCTAAGACAGTTCTTGTGGAATTGGCAAAGTGATATTTGGAAGCCCATAGAGGGCAATGGTGAAAAAGGAAATATCCTCCGATGAAATCTGGAAAGAAGCTTTCTGAGAAACTGCTTAGTGTTCTGTTAATTCAACTCACAGAGTTACATCTGTATTTCGTGGATCTCTTTGCTAGCCTTATTTCTGTAGAATCTGAGATCCGATATTTCGGATCCCTTTGAAGACTAAGGGCCAAAGGAAATATCCTCCGATAACAAAGAGAAAGAAGCTTTCTGAGAAACTTCGTTGTGTTCTTTGAAATCATCTCACAGAGTTACAGCTTTCCTCTCAAGGAGCCTTTCGCTAAGACCGTTCTTGTGGAATTGGCAAAGTGATATTTGGAAGCCCATAGAGGGCTATGGTGAAAAAGGAAATATCGTCAGATGAAATCTGGAAAGAAGCTTTCTGAGACCTGCTTAGTGTTCTGTTAATTCATCTCACACAGTTACATCTGTATTTCGTGGATCTCTTTGGTAGCCTCATTTCTGTGGAATCTGAGAACAGATATTTAAGATCCCTTTGAAGACTATAGGGCCAAAGGAAATATCCTCCGATAACAAAGAGAAAGAAGCTTTCTGTGAAACTTCTTTGTGTTCTGTGAAATCATCTCACAGAGTTACAGCTTTCCCCTCAAGGAGCCTCTCGTTACGATAATTCTTGTGGAATTGGCAAAGTGATATTTGGAAGCCCATAAAGGGCTATGGTGAAAATGGAAATATCCTCAGATGAAATCTGGAAAGAAGCTTTCTGAGAAACTGCTTAGTGTTCTGTTAATTCACCTCACAGAGTTACATCTGTATTTCGTGGATCTCTTTGCTAGCCTTATTTCTGTAGAATCTGAGAACAGATATTTCGGATCCCTTTGAAGACTATAGGGCCAAAGGAAATATCCTCCGATAACAAAGAGAAAGAAGCTTTCTGAGAAACTTCGTTGTGTTCTGTGAAATCATCTCACAGAGTTACAGCTTTCCCCTCAAGGAGCCTTTCGCTAAGACAGTTCTTGTGGAATTGGCAAAGTGATATTTGGAAGCCCATAGAGGGCTATGGTGAAAAAGGAAATATCCTCAGATGACATCTGGAAAGAAGATTTCTGAGAAACTGCTTAGTGTTCTGTTAATTCATCTAACAGAGTTACATCTGTATTTCATGGATGTCTTTGCTAGCCTTATTTTTGTGGAATCTGAGAACAGATATTTCGGATCCCTTTGAAGACTATAGGGCCAAAGGAAATATCCTCCGATAACAAAGAGAAAGAAGCTTTCTGAGAAACCTCGTTGTTTTCTGTGAAATCATTTCTCAGAGTTACAGATTTCCCGTCACGGAGCCTTTCGCTAAGACAGTTCTTCTGGTTTTGACAAAGTGATATTGGGAAGCCCGTAGAGGGCTATGGTGAAAAAGGAAATATCCAAAGATGAAATCAGGGAAGAAGCTTTCTGAGAAACTGCTTAGTGTTCTGTTAATTCATCTCACAGAGTTACATCTGTATTTCGTGGATCTCTTTGCTAGCCTTATTTCTGTGGAATCTGAGAACAGATATTTCGGATCCCTTTGAAGACTATAGGGCCAAAGGAAATATCTTCGGATAACAAAGAGAAAGAAGCTTTCTGAGAAACTTCTTTGTGTCTGTGAAATCATCTCACAGAGTTGCAGCTTTCTCCTCAAGGAGCCTTTCGCTAAGACAGTTCTTGTGGAATTGGCAAAGTGATGATTGGAAGCCCATAGAGGGCTATGGTGAAAAAGGAAATATCCTCAGATGAAATCTGGAAAGAACCTTTCTGAGAAACTGCTTAGTGTTCTGTTAATTCATCTCACAGGGTTATATCTGTATTTCATGGATGTCTTTGATAGCCTTATTTCTGTGGAATCTGAGAAAAGATATTTCGGATCCCTGTGAAGACTATAGGGCCACAGGAAATATCCTCCGATAACAAAGAGAAAGAAACTTTCTGAGAAACTTCGTTGTGTTCTGTGAAATCATCTCACAGAGTTACAGCTTTCCCATCAAGGAGCCTTTCGCTAAGACAGTTCTTGTGGAATTCTCAAAGTGATATTTGGAAGTCCATAGAGGGCTATGGTGAAAAAGGAAATATCCTCAGATGAAATCTGGAATGAAGCTTTCTGAGAAACTGCTTAGTGTTCTGTTAATTCATCTCACAGAGTTACATCTGTATTTCGTGGATATCTTTGCTAGCCTTATTTCTGTGGAATCTGAGAACAGATATTTCATATCCCGTTGAAGACTATAGGGCCAAAGGAAATATCCTCCGATAAAAAAGAGAAAGAAGCTTTCTGAGAAACTTCGTTGTGTTCTGTGAAATCATCTCACAGAGTTACAGCTTTCCCCTCAAGGAGACTTTCGCTAAGACAGTTCTTGTGGAATTGGCAAAGTGATACTTGGAAGCCCATAGAGGGCTATGGTGAAAAAGGAAATATCCTCAGATGAAATCTGGAAAGAAGCTTTCTGAGAAACTGCTTAGTGTTCTGTTAATTCATCTCACAGAGTTACATCTCTATTTCATGGATGTCTTTGCTAGCCTTATTTCTGTGGAATCTGAGAACAGATATTTCGGATCCCTTTGAAGACTATAGGGCCAAAGGAAATATCTTCGGATAACAAAGAGAAAGAAGCTTTCTGAGAAACTTCTTTGTGTCTGTGAAATCATCTCACAGAGTTGCAGCTTTCTCCTCAAGGAGCCTTTCGCTAAGACAGTTCTTGTGGAATTGGCAAAGTGATGATTGGAAGCCCATAGAGGGCTATGGTGAAAAAGGAAATATCCTCAGATGAAATCTGGAAAGAACCTTTCTGAGAAACTGCTTAGTGTTCTGTTAATTCATCTCACAGGGTTATATCTGTATTTCATGGATTTCTTTGATAGCCTTATTTCTGTGGAATCTGAGAAAAGATATTTCGGATCCCTGTGAAGACTATAGGGCCACAGGAAATATCCTCCGATAACAAAGAGAAAGAAGCTTTCTGAGAAACTTCGTTGTGTTCTGTGAAATCATCTCACAGAGTTACAGCTTTCCCATCAAGGAGCCTTTCGCTAAGACAGTTCTTGTGGAATTCTCAAAGTGATATTTGGAAGTCCATAGAGGGCTATGGTGAAAAAGGAAATATCCTCAGATGAAATCTGGAATGAAGCTTTCTGAGAAACTGCTTAGTGTTCTGTTAATTCATCTCACAGAGTTACATCTGTATTTCGTGGATCTCTTTGCTAGCCTTATTTCTGTGGAATCTGAGAACAGATATTTCATATCCCGTTGAAGACTATAGGGCCAAAGGAAATATCCTCCGATAAAAAAGAGAAAGAAGCTTTCTGAGAAACTTCGTTGTGTTCTGTGAAATCATCTCACAGAGTTACAGCTTTCCCCTCAAGGAGACTTTCGCTAAGACAGTTCTTGTGGAATTGGCAAAGTGATATTTGGAAGCCCATAGAGGGCTATGGTGAAAAAGGAAATATCCTCAGATGAAATCTGGAAAGAAGCTTTCTGAGAAACTGCTTAGTGTTCTGTTAATTCATCTCACAGAGTTACATCTCTATTTCATGGATGTCTTTGCTAGCCTTATTTCTGTGGAATCTGAGAACAGATATTTCGGATCCCTTTGAAGACTATAGGGCCAAAGGAAATATCCTACGAAAACAAAGAGAAAGAAGCTTTCTTAGAAACTTCTTGGTGTTCTGTGAAATCATCTCACAGAGTTACAGCTTTCCCCTCAAGGAGCCTTTCGCTAAGACAGTTCTTGTGGAATTGGCAAAGTGATATCTGGAAGCCCGTAGAGGGCTATGGTGAAAAAGGAAATATCCTCAGATGAAATATGGAAAGAAGCTTTCTGAGAAACTGCTTAGTGTTCTGTTAATTCATCTCACAGAATTACATCTGTATTTCGTGGATCTCCTTGCTAGCCTTATTTCTGTGGAATCTGAGAACAGATATTTCGGATCCCTTTGAAGACTATAGGGCCAAAGGAAATATCCTCCGATAACAAAGAGAAAGAAGCTTTGCGAGATACTTCGTTGTGTACTGTGAAATGACCTCACAGAGTTACAGCTTTCCCCTCAAGGAGCCTTTCGCTAAGACTGTTCTTGTGGAATTGGCAAAGTGATATTTGGAAGCCCTTAGAGGGCTATGGTGAAAAAGGAAATATCCTCAGAGGAAATCTGGAAAGAAGCTTTCTGAGAAACTGCTTAGTGTTCTCTTAATTCATCTCACAGAGTTACATCTGTATTTCGTGGATCTCTTTGCTAGCCTTATTTCTGTGGAATCTGAGAACAGATATTTCGGATTCCTTTGAAGACTATAGGGCCAAAGGAAATATCCTCCGATAACAAAGAGAAAGAAGCTTTCTGAGAAACTTCGTTGTGTTCTGTGAAATCATCTCACAGAGTTACAGCTTTCCCCTCAAGGAGCCTTTCGCTAAGACAGTTCTTGTGGAAATGGCAAAGTGATATCTGGAAGCCCATAGAGGGCTATGGTGAAAAAGGAAATATCCTCAGATGAAATCTGGAAAGAAGCTTTCTGAGAAACTGCTTAGTGTTCTGTTAATTCATCTCAGAGAGTTATATCTGTATTTCATGGATGTCTTTGCTAGCCTTAATTCTGTGGAATCTGAGAACAGATATTTCGGATCCCTTTGAAGACTATAGGGCCAAAGGAAATATCCTCCGATAACAAAGAGAAAGAAGCTTTCTGAGAAACTTCGTTGTGATCTGTGAAATCATCTCACAGAGTTACAGCCTCCCCCTCAAGGAGCCTTTCGTTAAGACAGTTCTTGTGGAATTGGCAAAGTGATATTTGGAAGCCCATTGAGGGCTATGGTGAAAGAGGAAATATCCTCAGATGAAATCTGGAAAGCTTTCTGAGAAACTGCTTAGTGTTCTGTTAATTCAACTCACAGAGTTACATCTGTATTTCGTGCATGTCTTTGCTAGCCTTATTTCTGTGGAATCTGAGAACAGATATTTCGGATCCCTATGAAGACTATAGGGCCAAAGGAAATATCCTCCGATAACAAAGAGAAAGAAGCTTTCTGAGAAACTTCGTTGTGTTCTGTGAAATCATCTCACAGAGTTACAGCTTTCCCCTCAAGGAGCCTTTCCCTAAGACAGTTCTTGTGGAATTGGCAAAGTGATATCTGGAAGCCCATAGAGGGCTATGGTGAAAAAGGAAATATCCTCAGATGAAATCTGGAAAGAAGCTTTCTGAGAAACTGCTTAGTGTTCTGTTAATTCACCTCACAGAGTTACATCTGTATTTCGTGGATCTCTTTGCTAGCCTTATTTCTGTAGAATCTGAGAACAGATATTTCGGATCCCTTTGAAGGCTATAGGGCCAAATGAAATATCCTCCGATAACAAAGAGAAAGATGCTTTCTGAGAAACTTCTTTGTGTTCTGTAAAATCATCTCACAGAGATACAGCTTTCCCCTCAAGGAGCCTTTCGCTAAGACAGTTCATGTGGAATTGGCAAAGAGATATTTGGAAGCCCATAGAGGGCTATGGTGAAAAAGGAAATATCCTCAGATGAAATCTGGAAAGAAGCTTTCTGAGAAACCGCTTGGTGTTCTGTTAATTCATCTCACAGAGTTACATCTGTATTTCGTGGATCTCTTTGCTAGCCTTATTTCTGTGGAATCTGAGAACAGATATTTCGGATCCCTTTGAAGACTATAGGGCCAAAGGAAATATCCTACGAAAACAAAGAGAAAGAAGCTTTCTTAGAAACTTCTTGGTGTTCTGTGAAATCATCTCACAGAGTTACAGCTTTCCCCTCAAGGAGCCTTTCTCTAAGACAGTTCTTGTGGAATTGGCAAAGTGATATCTGGAAGCCCGTAGAAGCTATGGTGAAAAAGGAAATATCCTCAGATGAAATATGGAAAGAAGCTTTCTGAGAAACTGCTTAGTGTTCTGTTAATTCATCTCACAGAATTACATCTGTATTTCGTGGATCTCCTTGCTAGCCTTATTTCTGTGGAATCTGAGAACAGATATTTCGGATCCCTTTGAAGACTATAGGGCCAAAGGAAATATCCTCCGATAACAAAGAGAAAGAAGCTTTGCGAGATACTTCGTTGTGTTCTATGAAATGACCTCACAGAGTTACAGCTTTCCCCTCAAGGAGCCTTTAGCTAAGACTGTTCTTGTGGAATTGGCAAAGTGATATTTGGAAGCCCTTAGAGGGCTATGGTGAAAAAGGAAATATCCTCAGAGGAAATCTGGAAAGAAGCTTTCTGAGAAACTGCTTAGTGTTCTCTTAATTCATCTCACAGAGTTACATCTGTATTTCGTGGATCTCTTTGCTAGCCTTATTTCTGTGGAATCTGAGAACAGATATTTCGGATTTTTTTGAAGACTATAGGGCCAAAGGAAATATCCTCCGATTACAAAGAGAAAGAAGCTTTCTGAGAAACTTCGTTGTGTTCTGTGAAATCATCTCACATAGTTACAGCTTTCCCCTCAAGGAGCCTTTCGCTAAGACAGTTCTTGTGGAATTGGCAAAGTGATATCTGGAAGCCCATAGAGGGCTATGGTGAAAAAGGAAATATCCTCCGATGAAATCTGGAAAGAAGCTTTCTGAGAAACTGCTTAGTGTTCTGTTAATTCATCTCACAGAGTTACATCTGTATTTCGTGGATCTCTTTGCTGGCCTTATTTCTGTGGAATCTGAGAACAGATATTTCGGATCCCTTTAAAGACTATAGGGCCAAAGGAAATATCCTCCGATAACAAAGAGAAAGAAGGTTTCTGAGAAACTTCTTTGTGTTCTGTGAAATCATCTCAGAGAGTTACAGCTTTCCCCTCAAGCAGCATTTCGCTAAGACAGTTCTTGCGGAATTGTCAAAGTGATATTTGGAAGCCCATAGAGGGCTATGGTGAAAAAGGATATATCCTCAGATGAAATCTGGAAAGAAGCTTTCTGAGAAACTGCTTAGTGTTCTTTTAATTCATCTCACAGAGTTACATCTGTATTTCGTGGATCTCCTTGCTAGCCTTATTTCTGTGGAATCTGAGAACAGATATTTCGGATCCCTTTGAAGACTATAGGGCCAAAGGAAATATCCTCCGATAACAAAGAGAAAGAAGCTTTCTGAGAAACTTCGTTGTGTTCTGTGAAATCATCTCACAGAGTTACAGCTTTCCCCTCAAGGAGCCTTTCGCTTAGACAGTTCTTGTGGAATTGGCAAAGTGATACTTGGAAGCCCATAGAGGGCTATGGTGAAAAAGAAATATCTTCAGATGAAATCTGGAAAGAAGCTTTCTGAGAAACTGCTTAGTGTTCTGTTAATTCATCTCACAGAGTTATATCTGTATTTCGTGCATGTCTTTGCTAGTCTTATTTCTGTGGAATCTGAGAACAGATATTTCGGATCCCTATGAAGATTATAGGGCCAAAGGAAATATCCTCCGATAACAAAGAGAAAGAAGCTTTCTGAGAAACTTCGTTGTGTTCTGTGAAATGACCTCACAGAGTTACAGCTTTCCCCTCAAGGAGCCTTTCGCTAAGACAGTTCTTGTGGAATTGGCAAAGTGATATTTGGAAGCCCGTATAGGGCTATGGTGAAAAAGGAAATATCCTCAGATGAAATCTGGAAAGAAGCTTTCTGAGAAAGTGCTTAGTGTTCTGTTAATTCACCTCACAGAGTTACATCTGTATTTCGTGGATCTCTTTGCTAGCCTTATTTCTGTAGAATCTGAGAACAGATATTTCGGATCCCTTTGAAGGCTATAGGGCCAAATGAAATATCCTCCGATAACAAAGAGAAACATGCTTTCTGAGAAACTTCTTTGTGTTCTGTAAAATCATCTCACAGAGATACAGCTTTCCCCTCAAGGAGCCTTTCGCTAAGACAGTTCATGTGGAATTGGCAAAGAGATATTTGGAAGCCCATAGAGGGCTGTGGTGAAAAAGGAAATATCCTCAGATGAAATCTGGAAAGAAGCTTTCTGAGAAACCGCTCGCTGTTCTGTTAATTCATCTCACAGAGTTACATCTGTATTTCGTGGATCTCTTTGCTAGCCTTATTTCTGTGGAATCTGAGAACAGATATTTCGGATCCCTTTGAAGACTATAGGGCCAAAGGAAATATCCTACGAAAACAAAGAGATAGAAGCTTTCTTAGAAACTTCTTGGTGTTCTGTGAAATCATCTCACAGAGTTACAGCTTTCCCCTCAAGGAGCCTTTCGCTAAGACAGTTCTTGTGGAATTGGCAAAGTGATATTTGGAAGCCCATAGAGGGCAATGGTGAAAAAGGAAATATCCTCCGATGAAATCTGGAAAGAAGCTTTCTGAGAAACTGCTTAGTGTTCTGTTAATTCAACTCACAGAGTTACATCTGTATTTCGTGGATCTCTTTGCTAGCCTTATTTCTGTAGAATCTGAGAACAGATATTTCGGATCCCTTTGAAGACTATAGGGCCAAAGGAAATATCCTCCGATAACAAAGAGAAAGAAGCTTTCTGAGAAACTTCGTTGTGTTCTGTGAAATCATCTCACAGAGTTACAGCTTTCCCCTCAAGGAGCCTTTCGCTAAGACAGTTCTTGTGGAATTGGCAAAGTGATATTTGGAAGCCCATAGAGGGCTATGGTGAAAAAGGAAATATCCTCAGATGACATCTGGAAAGAAGATTTCTGAGAAACTGCTTAGTGTTCTGTTAATTCATCTAACAGAGTTACATCTGTATTTCATGGATGTCTTTGCTAGCCTTATTTTTGTGGAATCTGAGAACAGATATTTCGGATCCCTTTGAAGACTATAGGGCCAAAGGAAATATCCTCCGATAACAAAGAGAAAGAAGCTTTCTGAGAAACCTCGTTGTTTTCTGTGAAATCATTTCTCAGAGTTACAGATTTCCCGTCACGGAGCCTTTCGCTAAGACAGTTCTTTTGGTATTGACAAAGTGATATTGGGAAGCCCGTAGAGGGCTATGGTGAAAAAGGAAATATCCTCAGATGAAATCTGGGAAGAAGCTTTCTGAGAAACTGCTTAGTGTTCTGTTAATTCATCTCACAGAGTTACATCTGTATTTCGTGGATCTCTTTGCTAGCCTTATTTCTGTGGAATCTGAGAACAGATATTTCGGATCCCTTTGAAGACTATAGGGCCAAAGGAAATATCTTCCGATAACAAAGAGAAAGAAGCTTTCTGAGAAACTTCTTTGTGTCTGTGAAATCATCTCACAGAGTTGCAGCTTTCTCCTCAAGGAGCCTTTCGCTAAGACAGTTCTTGTGGAATTGGCAAAGTGATGATTGGAAGCCCATAGAGGGCTATGGTGAAAAAGGAAATATCCTCAGATGAAATCTGGAAAGAACCTTTCTGAGAAACTGCTTAGTGTTCTGTTAATTCATCTCACAGGGTTATATCTGTATTTCATGGATGTCTTTGATAGCCTTATTTCTGTGGAATCTGAGAAAAGATATTTCGGATCCCTGTGAAGACTATAGGGCCACAGGAAATATCCTCCGATAACAAAGAGAAAGAAGCTTTCTGAGAAACTTCGTTGTGTTCTGTGAAATCATCTCACAGAGTTACAGCTTTCCCATCAAGGAGCCTTTCGCTAAGACAGTTCTTGTGGAATTCTCAAAGTGATATTTGGAAGTCCATAGAGGGCTATGGTGAAAAAGGAAATATCCTCAGATGAAATCTGGAATGAAGCTTTCTGAGAAACTGCTTAGTGTTCTGTTAATTCATCTCACAGAGTTACATCTGTATTTCGTGGATCTCTTTGCTAGCCTTATTTCTGTGGAATCTGAGAACAGATATTTCATATCCCGATGAAGACTATAGGGCCAAAGGAAATATCCTCCGATAAAAAAGAGAAAGAAGCTTTCTGAGAAACTTCGTTGTGTTCTGTGAAATCATCTCACAGAGTTACAGCTTTCCCCTCAAGGAGACTTTCGCTAAGACAGTTCTTGTGGAATTGGCAAAGTGATATTTGGAAGCCCATAGAGGGCTATGGTGAAAAAGGAAATATCCTCAGATAAAATCTGGAAAGAAGCTTTCTGAGAAACTGCTTAGTGTTCTGTTAATTCATCTCACAGAGTTACATCTCTATTTCATGGATGTCTTTGCTAGCCTTATTTCTGTGGAATCTGAGAACAGATATTTCGGATCCCTTTGAAGACTATAGGGCCAAAGGAAATATCCTCCGATAACAAAGAGAAAGAAGCTTTCTGAGAAACTTCGTTTTGTTCTGTGAAATGACCTCACAGAGTTACAGCTTTCCCCTCAAGGAGCCTTTCGCTAAGACAGTTCTTGTGGAATTGGCAAAGTGATATCTGGAAGCCCATAGAGGGCTATGGTGAAAAAGGAAATATCCTCAGATGAAATCTGGAAAGAAGCTTTCTGAGAAACCGCTCGGTGTTCTGTTAATTCATCTCACAGAGTTACATCTGTATTTCGTGGATCTCTTTGCTAGCCTTATTTCTGTGGAATCTGAGAACAGATATTTCGGATCCCTTTGAAGACTATAGGGCCAAAGGAAATATCCTACGAAAACAAAGAGAAAGAAGCTTTCTTAGAAACTTCTTGGTGTTCTGTGAAATCATCTCACAGAGTTACAGCTTTCCCCTCAAGGAGCCTTTCGCTAAGACAGTTCTTGTGGAATTGGCAAAGTGATATCTGGAAGCCCGTAGAGGGCTATGGTGAAAAAGGAAATATCCTCAGATGAAATATGGAAAGAAGCTTTCTGAGAAACTGCTTAGTGTTCTGTTAATTCATCTCACAGAATTACATCTGTATTTCGTGGATCTCCTTGCTAGCCTTATTTCTGTGGAATCTGAGAACAGATATTTCGGATCCCTTTGAAGACTATAGGGCCAAAGGAAATATCCTCCGATAACAAAGAGAAAGAAGCTTTGCGAGATACTTCGTTGTGTACTGTGAAATGACCTCACAGAGTTACAGCTTTCCCCTCAAGGAGCCTTTCGCTAAGACTGTTCTTGTGGAATTGGCAAACTGATATTTGGAAGCCCTTAGAGGGCTATGGTGAAAAAGGAAATATCCTCAGAGGAAATCTGGAAAGAAGCTTTCTGAGAAACTGCTTAGTGTTCTCTTAATTCATCTCACAGAGTTACATCTGTATTTCGTGGATCTCTTTGCTAGCCTTATTTCTGTGGAATCTGAGAACAGATATTTCGGATTTTTTTGAAGACTATAGGGCCAAAGGAAATATCCTCCGATTACAAAGAGAAAGAAGCTTTCTGAGAAACTTCGTTGTGTTCTGTGAAATCATCTCACATAGTTACAGCTTTCCCCTCAAGGAGCCTTTCGCTAAGACAGTTCTTGTGGAATTGGCAAAGTGATATCTGGAAGCCCATAGAGGGCTATGGTGAAAAAGGAAATATCCTCCGATGAAATCTGGAAAGAAGCTTTCTGAGAAACTGCTTAGTGTTCTGTTAATTCATCTCACAGAGTTACATCTGTATTTCGTGGATCTCTTTGCTGGCCTTATTTCTGTGGAATCTGAGAACAGATATTTCGGATCCCTTTAAAGACTATAGGGCCAAAGGAAATATCCTCCGATAACAAAGAGAAAGAAGGTTTCTGAGAAACTTCTTTGTGTTCTGTGAAATCATCTCAGAGAGTTACAGCTTTCCCCTCAAGCAGCATTTCGCTAAGACAGTTCTTGCGGAATTGTCAAAGTGATATTTGGAAGCCCATAGAGGGCTATGGTGAAAAAGGATATATCCTCAGATGAAATCTGGAAAGAAGCTTTCTGAGAAACTGCTTAGTGTTCTTTTAATTCATCTCACAGAGTTACATCTGTATTTCGTGGATCTCCTTGCTAGCCTTATTTCTGTGGAATCTGAGAACAGATATTTCGGATCCCTTTGAAGACTATAGGGCCAAAGGAAATATCCTCCGATAACAAAGAGAAAGAAGCTTTCTGAGAAACTTCGTTGTGTTCTGTGAAATCATCTCACAGAGTTACAGCTTTCCCCTCAAGGAGCCTTTCGCTTAGACAGTTCTTGTGGAATTGGCAAAGTGATACTTGGAAGCCCATAGAGGGCTATGGTGAAAAAGAAATATCTTCAGATGAAATCTGGAAAGAAGCTTTCTGAGAAACTGCTTAGTGTTCTGTTAATTCATCTCACAGAGTTATATCTGTATTTCGTGCATGTCTTTGCTAGTCTTATTTCTGTGGAATCTGAGAACAGATATTTCGGATCCCTATGAAGATTATAGGGCCAAAGGAAATATCCTCAGATAACAAAGAGAAAGAAGCTTTCTGAGAAACTTCGTTGTGTTCTGTGAAATCATCTCACAGAGTTACAGCTTTCCCCTCAAGGAGCCTTTTGCTAAGACAGTTCTTGTGGAATTGGCAAAGTGATATCTGGAAGCCCATAGAGGGCTATGGTGAAAAAGGAAATATTCTCAGATGAAATCTGGAGAGAAGCTTTCTGAGAAACTGCTTAGTGTTCTGTTAATTCACCTCACAGAGTTACATCTGTATTTCGTGGATCTCCTTGCTAGCCTTATTTCTGTGGAATCTGAGAACAGATATTTCGGATCCCTTTGAAGACTATAGGGCCAAAGTAAATATCCTCCGATAACAAAGAGAAAGAAGCTTTCTGAGAAACTTCGTTGTGTTCTGTGAAATCATCTCACAGTGTTACAGCTGTCCCCTCAAGGAGCCTTTCGCTAAGACAGTTCTTGTGGAATTGGCAAAGTGATATTTGGAAGCCCAAAGAGGGCTATGGTGAAAAAGGAAATATCCTCAGATGAAATCTGGAAAGAAGCTTTCTGAGAAACAGCGTAGTGTTCTGTTAATTCATCTCACAGAGTTACATCTGTATTTCATGGATGTCTTTGCTAGCCTCATTTCTGTGGAATCTGAGAACAGATATTTCGGATCCCTTTGAAGACTATAGGGCCAAAGGAAATATCCTCCGATAACAAAGAGAAAGAAGCTTTCTGAGAAACTTCGTTGTGTTCTGTGAAATCATCTCACAGAGTTAGAGCTTTCCCCTCAAGGAGCCTTTCGCTAAGACAGTTCTTGTGGAATTGGCAAAGTGATACTTGGAAGCCCATAGAGGGCTATGGTGAAAAAGGAAATATCCTCAGATGAAATCTGGAAAGAAGCTTTCTGAGAAACTGCTTACTGTTCTGTTAATTCATCTCAGAGAGTTATATCTGTATTTCATGGATGTCTTTGCTAGCCTTAATTCTGTGGAATCTGAGAACAGATATTTCGGATCCCTTTGAAGACTATAGGGCCACAGGAAATCTCCTCCGATAACAAAGAGAAAGAAGCTTTCTGAGAAACTTCGTTGTGATCTGTGAAATCATCTCACAGAGTTACAGCCTCCCCCTCAAGGAGCCTTTCGTTAAGACAATTCTTGTGGAATTGGCAAAGTGATATTTGGAAGCCCATTGAGGGCTATGGTGAAATAGGAAATATCCTCAGATGAAATCTGGAAAGCTTTCTGAGAAACTGCTTAGTGTTCTGTTAATTCAACTCACAGAGTTACATCTGTATTTCGTGCATGTCTTTGCTAGCCTTATTTCTGTGGAATCTGAGAACAGATATTTCGGATCCCTTTGAAGACTATAGGGCCAAAGGAAATATCCTCCGATAACAAAGAGAAAGAAGCTTTCTGAGAAACTTCGTTGTGTTCTGTGAAATCATCTCACAGAGATACAGCTTTCCCCTCAAGGAGCCTTTCGCTAAGACAGTTCTTGTGGAATTGGCAAAGTGATATCTGGAAGCCCATAGAGGGCTATGGTGAAAAAGGAAATATCCTCAGATGAAATCTGGAAAGAAGCTTTCTGAGAAACTGCTTAGTGTTCTGTTAATTCACCTCACAGAGTTACATTTGTATTTCGTGGATCTCTTTGCTAGCCTTATTTCTGTAGAATCTGAGAACAGATATTTCGGATCCCTTTGAAGGCTATAGGGCCAAATGAAATATCCTCCGATAACAAAGAGAAAGAAGCTTTCTGAGAAACTTCGTTGTGTTCTGTGAAATCATCTCACAGAGTTACAGCTTTCCCCTCAAGGAGCCTTTCGCTAAGACAGTTCTTGTGGAATTGGCAAAGTGATATCTGGAAGCCCATAGAGGGCTATGGTGAAAAAGGAAATATCCTCCGATGAAATCTGGAAAGAAGCTTTCTGAGAAACTGCTTAGTGTTCTGTTAATTCATCTCACAGACTTACATCTGTATTTCGTGGATCTCTTTGCTGGCCTTATTTCTGTGGAATCTGAGAACAGTTATTTCGGATCCCTTTAAAGACTATAGGGCCAAAGGAAATATCCTCCGATAACAAAGAGAAAGAAGCTTTCTGAGAAACTCCATTGTATTCTGTGAAATCATCTCAGAGAGTTACAGCTTTCCCCTCAAGCAGCATTTCGCTAAGACAGTTCTTGCGGAATTGTCAAAGTGATATTTGGAAGCCCATAGAGGGCTATGGTGAAAAAGGATATATCCTCAGATGAAATCTGGAAAGAAGCTTTCTGAGAAACTGCTTAGTGTTCTTTTAATTCATCTCATAGAGTTACATCTGTATTTCGTGGATCTCCTTGCTAGCCTTCTTTCTGTGGAATCTGAGAAAAGATATTTCGGATCCCTTTGAAGACTATAGGGCCAAAGGAAATATCCTCCGATAACAAAGAGAAAGAAGCTTTCTGAGAAACTTCGTTGTGTTCTGTGAAATCATCTCACAGAGTTACAGCTTTCCCCTCAAGGAGCCTTTCGCTAAGACAGTTCTTGTGGAATTTGCAAAGTGATACTTGGAAGCCCATAGAGGGCTAGGGTGAAAAAGAAATATCTTCAGATGAAATCTGGAAAGAAGCTTTCTGAGAAACTGCTTAGTGTTCTGTTAATTCATCTCACAGAGTTATATCTGTATTTCGTGCATGTCTTTGCTAGTCTTATTTCTGTGGAATCTGAGAACAGATATTTCGGATCCCTATGAAGACTATAGGGCCAAAGGAAATATCCTCCGATAACAAAGAGAAAGAAGCTTTCTGAGAAACTTCGTTGTGTTCTGTGAAATCATCTCACAGAGTTACAGCTTTCCCCTCAAGGAGCCTTTTGCTAAGACAGTTCTTGAGGAATTGGCAAAGTGATATCTGGATTCCCATAGAGGGCTATGGTGAAAAAGGAAATATTCTCAGATGAAATCTGGAGAGAAGCTTTCTGAGAAACTGCTTAGTGTTCTGTTAATTCACCTCACAGATTTACATCTGTATTTCGTGGATCCCTTTGCTAGCCATATTTCTGTGGAATCTGAGAACAGATATTTCGGATCCCTTTGAAGACTATAGGGCCAAAGTAAATATCCTCCGATAACAAAGAGAAAGAAGCTTTCTGAGAAACTTCGTTGTGTTCTGTGAAATCATCTCACAGAGTTACAGCTGTCCCCTCAAGGAGCCTTTCGCTAAGACAGTTCTTGTGGAATTGGTAAAGTGATATTTGGAAGCCCATAGAGGGCTATGGTGAAAAAGGAGATATCCTCAGAGGAAATCTGGAAAGAAGCTTTCTGAGAAACTGCTTAGTGTTCTGTTAATTCATCTCACAGAGTTACATCTGTATTTCGTGGATCTCTTTGCTAGCCTTATTTCTGTGGAATCTGAGAACAGATATTTCGGATCCCTTTGAAGACTATAGGGCCAAAGGAAATATCCTCCGATAACAAAGAGAAAGAAGCTTTCTGAGAAACTTCTTTGAGTTCTGTGAAATCAGCTCACAGAGTTGCAGCTTTCCGCTCAAGGAGCCTTTCGCTAAGACAGTTCTTGTGGAATTGGCAAAGTGATATTTGGAAGCCCATAGAGGGCTATGGTGAAAAAGGAAATATCCTCAGATGAAATCTGGAAAGAAGCTTTCTGAGAAACTGCTTAGTGTTCTGTTAATTCATCTCACAGAGTTACATCTGTATTTCGTGGATCTCTTTGCTATCCTTATTTCTGTGGAATCTGAGAACAGATATTTCGGATCCCTTTGAAGACTATAGGGCCAAAGGAAATATCCTCCGATACCAAAGAGAAAGAAGCTTTCTGAGAAACTTGGTTGTGTTCTGTGAATCATCTCACAGAGTTACAGCTTTCCCCTCAAGCAGCCTTTCGCTAAGACAGTTCTCGTGGAATTGGCAAAGTGATATTTGGAAGCCCATAGAGGGCTATGGTGAAAAAGGAAATATCCTCAGATGAAATCTGGAAAGAAGCTTTCTGAGAAACTGCTTAGTGTTCTGTTAATTCACCTCACAGAGTTACATCTGTATTTCGTGAATCTCTTTGCTAGCATTATTTCTGTGGAATCTGAGAACAGATATTTCGGATCCCTTTGAAGACTATAGGGCCAAAGGAAATATCCTCCGATAACAAAGAGAAAGAAGCTTTCTGAGAAACTTCTTGGTGTTCTGTGAAATCATCTCACAGAGTTACAGCTTTCCCCTCAAGGAGTGTTTCGCTAAGTCAGTCCTTGTGGAATTGGCAAAGTGATATTTGGAAGCCCATAGAGGGCTAAGGTGAAAAAGGAAATATCCTCAGAGGAAATCTGGAAAGACGCTTTCTGAGAAACTGCTTAGTGTTCTGTTAATTCATCTCACAGAGTTACATCTGTATTTCGTGAATCTCTTTGCTAGCCTTATTTCTGTGGAATCTGAGAAGAGATATTTCGGATCCCTTTGAAGACTATAGGGCCAAAGGAAATATCCTCCGATAACAAAGAGAAAGAAGCTTTCTGAGAAACTTCTTTGTGTTCTGTGAAATCATCTCACAGAGTTGCAGCTTTCCGCTCAAGGAGCCTTTCGCTAAGACAGTTCTTGTGGAATTGGCAAAGTGATATTTGGAAGCCCATAGAGGGCTATGGTGAAAAAGGAAATATCCTCAGATGAAATCTGGAAAGAAGCTTTCTGAGAAACTGCTTAGTGTTCTGTTAATTCATCTCACAGAGTTACATCTGTATTTCGTGGATCTCTTTGCTAGCCTTATTTCTGTGGAATGTGAGAACAGATATTTCGGATTCCTTTGAAGACTATAGGGCCAAAGGAAATATCCTCCGATTACAAAGAGAAAGAAGCTTTCTGAGAAACTTCGTTGTGTTCTGTGAAATCATGTCACAGAGTTACAGCTTTCCCCTCAAGGAGCCTTTCGCTAAGACAGTTCTTGCGGAATTGTCAAAGTGATATTTGGAAGCCCATAGAGGGCTATGGTGAAAAAGGAAATATCCTCAGATGAAATCTGGAAAGAAGTTTTCTGAGAAACTGCTTAGTGTTCTTTTAATTCATCTCACAGAGTTACATCTGTATTTCGTGGATCTCCTTGCTAGCCTTATTTCTGTGGAATCTGAGAACAGATATTTCGGATCCCTTTGAAGACTATAGGGCCAAAGGAAATATCCTCCGATAACAAAGACAAAGAAGCTTTCTGAGAAACCTCGTTGTGTTCTGTGAAATCATCTCTCAGAGTTACAGCTTTCCCCTCACGGAGCCTTTCGCTAAGACAGTTCTTGTGGAATTGACAAAGTGATATTTGGAAGCCCATAGAGGGCTATGGTGAAAAAGGAAATATCCTCAGATGAAATCTGGGAAGAAGCTTTCTGAGAAACTGCTTAGTGTTCTGTTAATTCATCTCACAGAGTTATATCTGTATTTTATGGATGTCTTTGATAGCCTTATTTCTGTGGAGTCTGAGAAAAGATATTTCGGATCCCTGTGAAGACTATAGGGCCACAGGAAATATCCTCCGAAAACAAAGAGAAAGAAGCTTTCTGAGAAACTTCGTTGTGTTCTGTGAAATCATCTCACAGAGTTACAGCTTTCCCATCAAGGAGCCTTTCGCTAAGACAGTTCTTCTGGAATTGGCAAAGGGATACTTGGAAGCCCATAGAGGGCTATGGTGAAAAAGGAAATATCCTCAGATGAAATCTGGAAAGAAGCTTTCTGGGAAACTGCGTAGTGTTCTGTTAATTCATCTCACAGAGTTACATCTGTATTTCACGGATGTCTTTGCTAGCCTTATTTTTGTGGAATCTGAGAACAGATATTTCGGATCCCTTTGAAGACTATAGGGCCAAAGGAAATATCCTCCGATAACAAAGAGAAAGAAGCTTTCTGAGAAACCTCGTTGTTTTCTGTGAAATCATTTCTCAGAGTTACAGATTTCCCCTCACGGAGCCTTTCGCTAAGACAGTTCTTTTGGAATTGACAAAGTGATATTTGGAAGCCCATAGAGGGCTATGGTGAAAAAGGAAATATCCTCAGATGAAATCTGGGAAGAAGCTTTCTGAGAAACTGCTTAGTGTTCTGTTAATTCATCTCACAGAGTTAAATCTGTATTTCGTGGATCTCTTTGCTAGCCTTATTTCTGTGGAATCTGAGAACAGATATTTCGGATCCCTTTGAAGACTATAGGGCCAAAGGAAATATCTTCCGATAACAAAGAGAAAGAAGCTTTCTGAGAAACTTCTTTGTGTCTGTGAAATCATCTCACAGAGTTGCAGCTTTCTCCTCAAGGAGCCTTTCGCTAAGACAGTTCTTGTGGAATTGGCAAAGTGATGTTTGGAAGCCCATAGAGGGCTATGGTGAAAAAGGAAATATCCTCAGATGAAATCTGGAAAGAACCTTTCTGAGAAACTGCTTAGTGTTCTGTTAATTCATCTCACAGGGTTATATCTGTATTTCATGGATGTCTTTGATAGCCTTATTTCTGTGGAATCTGAGAAAAGATATTTCGGATCCCTGTGAAGACTATAGGGCCACAGGAAATATCCTCCGATAACAAAGAGAAAGAAGCTTTCTGAGAAACTTCGTTGTGTTCTGTGAAATCATCTCACAGAGTTACAGCGTTCCCATCAAGGAGCCTTTCGCTAAGACAGTTCTTGTGGAATTCTCAAAGTGATATTTGGAAGTCCATAGAGGGCTACGGTGAAAAAGGAAATATCCTCAGATGAAATCTGGAATGAAGCTTTCTGAGAAACTGCTTAGTGTTCTGTTAATTCATCTCACAGAGTTACATCTGTATTTCGTGGATCTCTTTGCTAGCCTTATTTCTGTGGAATCTGAGAACAGATATTTCGGATCCCGTTGAAGACTATAGGGCCAAAGGAAATATCCTCCGATAACAAAGAGAAAGAAGCTTTCTGAGAAACTTCGTTGTGTTCTGTGAAATCATCTCACAGAGTTACAGCTTTCCCCTCAAGGAGACTTTCGCTAAGACAGTTCTTGTGGAATTGGCAAAGTGATATTTGGAAGCCCATAGAGGGCTATGGTGAAAAAGGAAATATCCTCAGATGAAATCTGGAAAGAAGCTTTCTGAGAAACTGCTTAGTGTTCTGTTAATTCATCTCACAGAGTTACATCTCTATTTCATGGATGTCTTTGCTAGCCTTATTTCTGTGGAATCTGAGAACCGATATTTCGGATCCCTTTGAAGACTATAGGGCCAAAGGAAATATCCTCCGATAACAAAGAGAAAGAAGCTTTCTGAGAAACTTCGTTTTGTTCTGTGAAATGACCTCACAGAGTTACAGCTTTCCCCTCAAGGAGCCTTTCGCTAAGACAGTTCTTGTGGAATTGGCAAAGTGATATTTGGAAGCCCATAGAGGGCTATGGTGAAAAAGGAAATATCCTCAGATGAAATCTGGAAAGAAGCTTTCTGAGAAACAGCGTAGTGTTCTGTTAATTCATCTCACAGAGTTACATCTGTATTTCATGGATGTCTTTGCTAGCCTCATTTCTGTGGAATCTGAGAACAGATATTTCGGATCCCTTTGAAGACTATAGGGCCAAAGGAAATACCCTCCGATAACAAAGACAAAGAAGCTTTCTGAGAAACTTCGTTGTGTTCTGTGAAATCATCTCACAGAGTTGGAGCTTTCCCCTCAAGGAGCCTTTCGCTAAGACAGTTCTTGTGGAATTGGCAAAGTGATACTTGGAAGCCCATAGAGGGCTATGGTGAAAAAGGAAATATCCTCAGATGAAATCTGGAAAGAAGCTTTCTGAGAAACTGCTTAGTGTTCTGTTAATTCATCTCAGAGAGTTATATCTGTATTTCATGGATGTCTTTGCTAGCCTTAATTCTGTGGAATCTGAGAACAGATATTTCGGATCCCTTTGAAGACTATAGGGACACAGGAAATATCCTCCGATAACAAAGAGATAGAAGCTTTCTGAGAAACTTTGTTGTGATCTGTGAAATCACCTCACAGAGTTACAGCCTCCCCCTCAAGGAGCCTTTCGTTAAGACAGTTCTTGTGGAATTGGCAAAGTGATATTTGGAAGCCCATTGAGGGCTATGGTGAAATAGGAAATATCCTCAGATGAAATCTGGAAAGCTTTCTGAGAAACTGCTTAGTGATCTGTTAATTCAACTCACAGAGTTACATCTGTATTTCCTGCATGTCTTTGCTAGCCTTATTTCTGTGGAATCTGAGAACAGATATTTCGGATCCCTATGAAGACTATAGGGCCAAAGGAAATATCCTCCGATAACAAAGAGAAAGAAGCTTTCTGAGAAACTTCGTTGTGTTCTGTGAAATCATCTCACAGAGTTACAGCTTTCCCCTCAAGGAGCCTTTCGCTAAGACAGTTCTTGTGGAATTGGCAAAGTGATATCTGGAAGCCCATAGAGGGCTACGGTGAAAAAGGAAATATCCTCAGATGAAATCTGGAAAGAAGCTTTCTGAGAAACTGCTTAGTGTTCTGTTAATTCACCTCACAGAGTTACATCTGTATTTCGTGGATCTCTTTGCTAGCCTTATTTCTGTAGAATCTGAGAACAGATATTTCGGATCCCTTTGAAGGCTATAGGGCCAAAGGAAATATCCTCCGATAACAAAGAGAAAGATGCTTTCTGAGAAACTTCTTGGTGTTCTGTAAAATCATCTCACAGAGATACAGCTTTCCCCTCAAGGAGCCTTTCGCTAAGACAGTTCATGTGGAATTGGCAAAGAGATATTGGAAGCCGATAGAGGGCTATGGTGAAAAAGGAAATATCCTCAGATGAAATCTGGAAAGAAGCTTTCTGAGAAACCGCTTGGTGTTCTGTTAATTCATCTCACAGAGTTACATCTGTATTTCGTGGATCTCTTTGCTGGCCTTATTTCTGTGGAATCTGAGAACAGATATTTCGGATCCCTTTAAAGACTATAGGGCCAAAGGAAATATCCTCCGATAACAAAGAGAAAGAAGCTTTCTGAGAAACTTCTTTGTGTTCTGTGAAATCATCTCAGAGAGTTACAGCTTTCCCCTCAAGCAGCATTTCGCTAAGACAGTTCTTGCGGAATTGTCAAAGTGATATTTGGAAGCCCATAGAGGGCTATGGTGAAAAAGGATATATCCTCAGATGAAATCTGGAAAGAAGCTTTCTGAGAAACTGCTTAGTGTTCTTTTAATTCATCTCACAGAGTTACATCTGTATTTCGTGGATCTCCTTGCTAACCTTATTTCTGTGGAATCTGAGAACAGATATTTCGGATCCCTTTGAAGACTATAGGGCCAAAGGAAATATCCTCCGATAACAAAGAGAAAGAAGCTTTCTGAGAAACTTCGTTGTGTTCTGTGAAATCATCTCACAGAGTTATAGCTTTCCCCTCAAGGAGCCTTTCGCTAAGACAGTTCTTGTGGAATTGGCAAAGTGATACTTGGAAGCCCATAGAGGGCTACGGTGAAAAAGAAATATCTTCAGATGAAATCTGGAAAGAAGCTTTCTGAGAAACTGCTTAGTGTTCTGTTAATTCATCTCACAGAGTTATATCTGTATTTCGTGCATGTCTGTGCTAGTCTTATTTCTGTGGAATCTGAGAACAGATATTTCGGATCCCTATGAAGACTATAGGGCCAAAGGAAATATCCTCCGATAACAAAGAGAAAGAACCTTTCTGAGAAACTTCGTTGTGTTCTGTGAAATCATCTCACAGAGTTACAGCTTTCCCCACAAGGAGCCTTTCGCTAAGACAGTTCTTGTGGAATTGGCAAAGTGATATTTGGAAGCCCATAGAGGGCTATGGTGAAAAAGGAAATATTCTCAGATGAAATCTGGAGAGAAGCTTTCTGAGAAACTGCTTAGTGTTCTGTTAATTCACCTCACAGAGTTACATCTGTATTTCGTGGATCCCTTTGCTAGCCATATTTCTGTGGAATCTGAGAACAGATATTTCGGATCCCTTTGAAGACTATAGGGCCAAAGTAAATATCCTCCGATAACAAAGAGAAAGAAGCTTTCTGAGAAACTTCGTTGTGTTCTGTGAAATCATCTCACAGAGTTACAGCTGTCCCCTCAAGGAGCCTTTCGCTAAGACAGTTCTTGTGGAATTGGTAAAGTGATATTTGGAAGCCCATAGAGGGCTATGGTGAAAAAGGAAATATCCGCAGAGGAAATCTGGAAAGAAGCTTTCTGAGAAACTGCTTAGTGTTCTGTTAATTCATCTCACAGAGTTACATCTGTATTTCGTGGATCTCTTTGCTAGCCTTATTTCTGTGGAATCTGAGAACAGATATTTCGGATCCCTTTGAAGACTATAGGGCCAAAGGAAATATCCTCCGATAACAAAGAGAAAGAAGCTTTCTGAGAAACTTCTTTGAGTTCTGTGAAATCATCTCACAGAGTTGCAGCTTTCCGCTCAAGGAGCCTTTCGCTAAGACAGTTCTTGTGGAATTGGCAAAGTGATATTTGGAAGCCCATAGAGGGCTATGGTGAAAAAGGAAATATCCTCAGATGAAATCTGGAAAGAAGCTTTCTGAGAAACTGCTTAGTGTTCTGTTAATTCATCTCACAGAGTTACATCTGTATTTCGTGGATCTCTTTGCTAGCCTTATTTCTGTGGAATCTGGGAACAGATATTTCGGATCCCTTTGAAGACTATAGGGCCAAAGGAAATATCCTCCGATAACAAAGAGAAAGAAGCTTTCTGAGAAACTTCGTTGTGTTCTGTGAATCATCTCACAGAGTTACAGCTTTCCCCTCAAGCAGCCTTTCGCTAAGACAGTTCTCGTGGAATTGGCAAAGTGATATTTGGAAGCCCATAGAGGGCTATGGTGAAAAAGGAAATATCCTCAGATGAAATCTGGAAAGAAGCTTTCTGAGAAACTGCTTAGTGTTCTGTTAATTCACCTCACAGAGATACTTCTGTATTTCGTGGATCTCTTTGCTAGCCTTATTTCTGTGGAATCTGAGAACAGATATTTCGGATCCCTTTGAAGACTATAGGGCCAAAGGAAATATCCTCCGAAAACAAAGAGAAAGAAGCTTTCTGAGAAACTTCTTGGTGTTCTGTGAAATCATCTCACAGAGTTACAGCTTTCCCCTCAAGGAGCCTTTCGCTAAGACGGTTCTTGTGGAATTGGCAAACTGATATTTGGAAGGCCATAGAGGGTTACGCTGAAAAAGGAAATATCCTCAGATGAAATCTGGAAAGAAGCTTTTTGACAAACTGCTTAGTGTTCTGTTAATTCATCTCACAGAGTTACATATATATTTCATGGATGTCTTTGCTAGCCTTATTTCTGTGGAATCTGAGAGCAGATATTTCGGATCCCTTTGAAGACTATAGGGCCACAGGAAATATCCTCAGATAACAAAGAGGAAGAAGCTTTCCGAGAAACTTCGTTGTGTTCTGTGAAATCATCTCACAGAGTTACAGCTTTAAACTCAAGGAGACTTTCGCTAAGACAGTTCTTGTGGATTGGCAAAGTGATATTTGGAAGCCCATAGAGGGCTATGGTGAAAAAGGAAATATCCTCAGATGAAATCTGGAAAGAGGCTTTCTGAGAAACTGCTTAGTGTTCAGTTAATTCTTCTCACAGAGTTACATCTGTATTTCGTGGATCTCTTTGCTATCCTTATTTCTGTGGAATCTGAGAACAGATATTTCGGATCCCTTTGAAGACTATAGGGCCAAAGGAAATATCCTCCGAAAACAAAGAGAAAGAAGCTTTCTGAGAAACTTCGTTGTGTTCTGTGAAATCATCTCACAGAGTTACAGCTTTCCCCTCAAGGAGCCTTTCGCTAAGACAGTTCTTGTGGAATTGGCAAAGTGATATCTGGAAGCCCATTGAGGGCTATGGTGAAAAAGGAAATATCCTCAGATGAAATCTGGAAAGAAGCTTCCTGAGAAACTGCTTAGTGTTCTGTTAATTCACCTCACAGAGTTACATCTGTATTTCGTGGATCTCTTTGCTAGCATTATTTCTGTGGAATCTGAGAACAGATATTTCGGATCCCTTTGAAGACTATAGGGCCAAAGGAAATATCCTCCGATAACAAAGAGAAAGAAGCTTTCTGAGAAACTTCTTGGTGTTCTGTGAAATCATCTCACAGAGTTACATCTTTCCCCTCAAGGAGTGTTTCGCTAAGACAGTTCTTGTGGAATTGGCAAAGTGATATTTGGAAGCCCATAGAGGGCTAAGGTGAAAAAGGAAATATCCTGAGAGGAAATCTGGAAAGACGCTTTCTGAGAAACTGCTTAGTGTTCTGTTAATTCATCTCACAGAGTTACATCTGTATTTCGTGGATCTCTTTGCTAGCCTTATTTCTGTGGAATCTGAGAACAGATATTTCGGATCCCTTTGAAGACTATAGGGCCAAAGGAAATATCCTCCGATAACAAAGAGAAAGAAGCTTTCTGAGAAACTTCTTTGTGTTCTGTGAAATCATCTCACAGAGTTGCAGCTTTCCGCTCAAGGAGCCTTTCGCTAAGACAGTTCTTGTGGAATTGGCAAAGTGATATTTGGAAGCCCATAGAGGGCTATGGTGAAAAAGGCAATATCCTCAAATGAAATCTGGAAAGAAGCTTTCTGAGAAACTGCTTAGTGTTCTGTTAATTCATCTCACAGAGTTACATCTGTATTTCGTGGATCTCTTTGCTAGCCTTATTTCTGTGGAATCTGAGAACAGATATTTCGGATTCCTTTGAAGACTATAGGGCCAAAGGAAATATCCTCCGATTACAAAGAGAAAGAAGCTTTCTGAGAAACTTCGTTGTGTTCTGTGAAATCATGTCAGAGTTACAGCTTTCCCCTCAAGGAGCCTTTCGCTAAGACAGTTCTTGCGGAATTGTCAAAGTGATATTTGGAAGCCCATAGAGGGCTATGGTGAAAAAGGAAATATCCTCAGATGAAATCTGGAAAGAAGCTTTCTGAGAAACTGCTTAGTGTTCTTTTAATTCATCTCACAGAGTTACATCTGTATTTCCTGGATCTCCTTGCTAGCCTTATTTCTGTGGAATCTGAGAACAGATATTTCGGATCCCTTTCAAGAGTATAGGGCCAAAGAAAATATCCTCCGATAACAAAGACAAAGAAGCTTTCTGAGAAACCTCGTTGTGTTCTGTGAAATCATCTCTCAGAGTTACAGCTTTCCCCTCACGGAGCCTTTCGCTAAGACAGTTCTTGTGGAATGGACAAAGTGATATTTGGAAGCCCATAGAGGTCTATGGTGAAAAAGGAAATATCCTCAGATGAAATCTGGGAAGAAGCTTTCTGAGAAACTGCTTAGTGTTCTGTTAATTCATCTCACAGAGTTATATCTGTATTTCGTGGATCTCTTTGCTAGCCTTATTTCTGTGGAATCTGAGAACAGATATTTCGGATCCCTTTGAAGACTATAGGGCCAAAGGAAATATCCTCCGATAACAAAGAGAAATAAGCTTTCTGAGAAACTTCTTTGTGTCTGTGAAATCATCTCACAGAGTTACAGCTTTCTCCTCAAGGAGCCTTTCGCTAAGACAGTTCTTGTGGAATTGGCAAAGTGATATTTGGAAGCCCATAGAGGGCTATGGTGAAAAAGGAAATATCCTCAGAGGAAATCTGGAAAGAAGCTTTCTGAGAAACTGCTTAGTGTTCTGTTAATTCATCTCACAGAGTTATATCTGTATTTCAGGGATGTCTTTGCCAGCCTTATTTCTGTGGAACCTGAGAAAAGATATTTCGGATCCCTGTGAAGACTATAGGGCCACAGGAAATATCCTCCGATAACAAAGAGAAAGAAGCTTTCTGAGAAACTTCGTTGTGTTCTGTGCAATCATCTCACAGAGTTACAGCTTTCCCATCAAGGAGCCTTTCGCTAAGACAGTTCTTGTGGAATTCTCAAAGTGATATTTGGAAGCCCATAGAGGGCTATGGTGAAAAAGGAAATATCCTCAGATGAAATCTGGAAAGAAGCTTTCTGAGAAACTGCGTAGTGTTCTGTTAATTCATCTCACAGAGTTACATCTGTATTTCGTGGATCTCTTTGCTAGCCTTATTTCTGTAGAATCTGAGAACAGATATTTCGGATCCCTTTGAAGACTAAGGGCCAAAGGAAATATCCTCGGATAACAAAGAGAAAGAAGCTTTCTGAGAAACTTCGTTGTGTTCTGTGAAATCATCTCACAGAGATACAGCTTTCCCCTCAAGGAGCCTTTCGCTAAGACAGTTCATGTGGAATTGGCAAAGTGATATTTGGAAGCCCATAGAGGGCTATGGTGAAAAAGGAAATATCCTCAGATGAAATCTGGAAAGAAGCTTTCTGAGAAACTGCTTAGTGTTCTGTTAATTCATCTCACAGAGTTACATCTGTGTTTCGCGGATCTCTCTGCTAGCCTTATTTCTGTGGAATCTGAGAACAGATATTTCGGATCCCGTTGAAGACTATAGGGCCAAAGGAAATATCCTCCGATAACAAAGAGAAAGAAGCTTTCTGAGAAACTTCGTTGTGTTCTGTGAAATCATCTCACAGAGTTACAGCTTTCCCCTCAAGGAGCCTTTCGCTAAGACAGTTCTTGTGGAATTGGCAAAGTGATATTTGGAAGCCCATAGAGGGCTATGGTGAAAAAGGAAATATCCTCAGATGAAATCTGGAAAGAAGCTTTCTGAGAAACTGCTTAGTGTTCTGTTAATTCACCTCACAGAGTTACATCTGTATTTCGTGGATCTCTTTGCTAGCATTATTTCTGTGGAATCTGAGAACAGATATTTCGGATCCCTTTGAAGACTATAGGGCCAAAGGAAATATCCTCCGATAACAAAGAGAAAGAAGCTTTCTGAGAAACTTCTTGGTGTTCTGTGAAATCATCTCACAGAGTTACAGCTTTCCCCTCAAGGAGTGTTTCGCTAAGACAGTTCTTGTGGAATTGGCAAAGTGATATTTGGAAGCCCATAGAGGGCTAAGGTGAAAAAGGAAATATCCTCAGAGGAAATCTGGAAAGACGCTTTCTGAGAAACTGCTTAGTGTTCTGTTAATTCATCTCACAGAGTTACATCTGTATTTCGTGGATCTCTTTGCTAGCCTTATTTCTGTGGAATCTGAGAACAGATATTTCGGATCCCTTTGAAGACTATAGGGCCAAAGGAAATATCCTCCGATAACAAAGAGAAAGAAGCTTTCTGAGAAACTTCTTTGTGTTCTGTGAAATCATCTCACAGAGTTGCAGCTTTCCGCTCAAGGAGCCTTTCGCTAAGACAGTTCTTGTGGAATTGGCAAAGTGATATTTGGAAGCCCATAGAGGGCTATGGTGAAAAAGGAAATATCCTCAGATGAAATCTGGAAAGAAGCTTTCTGAGAAACTGTTTAGTGTTCTGTTAATTCATCTCACAGAGTTACATCTGTATTTCGTGGATCTCTTTGCTAGCCTTATTTCTGTGGAATCTGAGAACAGATATTTCGGATTCCTTTGAAGACTACAGGGCCAAAGGAAATGTCCTCCGATTACAAAGAGAAAGAAGCTTTCTGAGAAACTTCGTTGTGTTCTGTGAAATCATGTCACAGAGTTACAGCTTTCCCCTCAAGGAGCCTTTCGCTAAGACAGTTCTTGCGGAATTGTCAAAGTGATATTTGGAAGCCCATAGTGGGCTATGGTGAAAAAGGAAATATCCTCAAATGAAATCTGGAAAGAAGCTTTCTGAGAAACTGCTTAGTGTTCTTTTAATTCATCTCACAGAGTTACATCTGTATTTCGTGGATCTCCTTGCTAGCCTTATTTCTGTGGAATCTGAGAACAGATATTTCGGATCCCTTTGAAGACTATAGGGCCAAAGGAAATATCCTCCGATAACAAAGACAAAGAAGCTTTCTGAGAAACCTCGTTGTGTTCTGTGAAATCATCTCTCAGATTTACAGCTTTCCCCTCACGGAGCCTTTCGCTCAGACAGTTCTTGTGGAATTGATAAAGTAATATTTGGAAGCCCATAGAGGGCTATGGAGACAAAGGAAATATCCTCAGATGAAATCTGGGAAGAAGCTTTCTGAGAAACTGCTTAGTGTTCTGTTAATTCATCTCACAGAGTTATATCTGTATTTCGTGGATCTCTTTGCTAGCCTTATTTCTGTGGAATCTGAGAACAGATATTTCGGATCCCTTTGAAGACTATAGGGCCAAAGGAAATATCCTCCGATAACAAAGAGAAATAAGCTTTCTGAGAAACTTCTTTGTGTCTGTGAAATCATCTCACAGAGTTGCAGCTTTCTCCTCAAGGAGCCTTTCGCTAAGACAGTTCTTGTGGAATTGGCAAAGTGATATTTGGAAGCCCATAGAGGGCTATGGTGAAAAAGGAAATATCCTCAGATGAAATCTGGAAAGAAGCTTTCTGAGAAACTGCTTAGTGTTCTGTTAATTCATCTCACAGAGTTATATCTGTATTTCAGGGATGTCTTTGCTAGCCTTATTTCTGTGGAACCTGAGAAAAGATATTTCGGATCCCTGTGAAGACTATAGGGCCACAGGAAATATCCTCCGATAACAAAGAGAAAGAAGCTTTCTGAGAAACTTCGTTGTGTTCTGTGAAATCATCTCACAGAGTTACAGCTTTCCCATCAAGGAGCCTTTCGCTAAGACAGTTCTTGTGGAATTCTCAAAGTGATATTTGCAAGCCCATAGAGGGCTATGGTGAAAAAGGAAATATCCTCAGATGAAATCTGGAAAGAAGCTTTCTGAGAAACTGCTTAGTGTTCTGTTTATTCACCTCACAGAGTTACATCTGTATTTCGTGCATGTCTTTGCGAGCCTTATTTCTGTGGAATCTGAGAACAGATATTTCGGATCCCTATGAAGACTATAGGGCCAAAGGAAATATCCTCCGATAAAAAAGAGAAAGAAGCTTTCTGAGAAACTTCGTTGTGTTCTGTGAAATCATCTCACAGAGTTACAGCTTTCCCCTCAAGGAGCCTTTCGCTAAGACAGTTCTTGTGGAATTGGCAAAGAGATATCTGGAAGCCAATAGAAGGCTATGGTGAAAAAGGAAATATCCTCAGATGAAATCTGGAAAGAAGCTTTCTGAGAAACTGCGTAGTGTTCTGTTAATTCACCTCACACAGTTACATCTGTATTTCGTGGATCTCTTTGCTAGCCTTATTTCTGTAGAATCTGAGAACAGATATTTCGGATCCCTTTGAAGACTATAGGGCCAAAGGAAATATCCTCCGATAACAAAGAGAAAGAAGCTTTCTGAGAAACTTCTTTGTGTTCTGTAAAATCATCTCACAGAGATACAGCTTTCCCCTCAAGGAGCCTTTCGCTAAGACAGTTCATGTGGAATTGGCAAAGTGATATTTGGAAGCCCATAGAGGGCTATGGTGAAAAAGGAAATATCCTCAGATGAAATCTGGAAAGAAGCTTTCTGAGAAACTGCTTAGTGTTCTGTTAATTCATCTCACAGAGTTACATCTGTATTTCGTGGATCTCTTTGCTAGCCTTATTTCTGTGGAATCTGAGAAGAGATATTTCGGATCCCTTTGAAGACTATAGGGCCAAAGGCAATATCCTCCGATAACAAAGAGAAAGAAGCTTTCTGAGAAACTTCTTTGTGTTCTGTGAAATCATCTCACAGAGTTACAGCTTTCCCTTCAAGGAGCATTTCGATAAGACAGTTCTTGCGGAATTGTCAAAGTGATATTTGGAAGCCCATAGAGGGCTATGGTTAAAAAGGGAATATCCTCAGATGAAATGTGGAAAGAAGCTTTCTGAGAAACTGCTTAGTGTTCTTTTAATTCATCTCACAGAGTTACATCTGTATTTCGTGGATCTCCTTGCTAGCCTTATTTCTGTGGAATCTGAGAACAGATATTTCAGATCCCTTTGAAGACTATAGGGCCAAAGGAAATATCCTCCGATAACAAAGAGAAAGAAGCTTTCTGAGAAACTTCGTTGTGTTCTGTGAAATCATCTCACAGAGTTACAGCTTTCCCCTCAAGGAGCCTTTCGCTAAGACAGTTCTTGTGGAATTGGCAAAGTGATATTTGGAAGCCCATAGAGGGCTATGGTGAAAAAGGAAATATCCTCAGATGAAATCTGGAAAGAAGATTTCTGAGAAACTGCTTAGTGTTCTGTTAATTCACCTCACAGAGTTACTTCTGTATTTCGTGGATCTCTTTGCTAGCATTATTTCAGTGGAATTTCAGAACAGATATTTCGGATCCCGTTGAAGACTATAGGGCCAAAGGAAATATCCTCCGAAAACAAAGAGAAAGAAGCTTTCTGAGAAACTTCGTTGTGTTCTGTGAAATCATCTCCCAGAGTTGCAGCTTTCCCCTCAAGGAGCCTTTCGCTAAGACAGTTCTTGTGGAATTGGCAAAGTGATACTTGGAAACCCTTAGAGGGCTATGGTGAAAAAGGAAATATCCTCAGATGAAATCTGGAAAGAAGCTTTCTGAGAAACTGCTTAGTGTTCTGTTAATTCATCTCACAGAGTTACATCTATATTTCATGGATGTCTTTGCTAGCCTTATTTCTGTGGAATCTGCGAACAGATATTTCGGATCCCTTTGAAGACTATAGGGCCACAGGAAATATCCTCAGATAACAAAGAGAAAGAAGCTTTCTGAGAAACTTCGTTGTGTTCTGTGAAATCATCTCACAGAGTTACAGCTTTCCCCTCAAGGAGCCTTTCGCTAAGACAGTTCTTGTGGAATTGGCAAAGTGATATTTGGAAGCCCATAGAGGTCTATGGTGAAAAAGGAAATATCCTCAGATGAAATCTGGAAAGAAGCTTTCTGAGAAACTGCTTAGTGTTCTGTTAATTCATCTCACAGAGTTACATCTGTATTTCGTGGATCTCTTTGCTAGCCTTATTTCTGTGGAATCTGAGAACAGATATTTCGGATCCCTTTGAAGACTATAGGGCCAAAGGAAATATCCTCCGAAAACAAAGAGAAAGAAGCTTTCTGAGAAACTTCGTTGTGTTCTGTGAAATCATCTCACAGAGTTACAGCTTTCCCCTCAAGGAGCCTTTGGCTAAGACAGTTCTTGTGGAATTGGCAAAGTGATATCTGGAAGCCCATCAAGGGCTACGGTGAAAAAGGAAATATCCTAAGATGAAATCTGGAAAGAAGCTTTCTGAGAAACTGCTAAGTGTTCTGTTAATTCATCTCACAGAGTTACATATATATTTCATGGATGTCTTTGCTAGCCTTATTTCTGTGGAATCTGAGAGCAGATATTTCGGATCCCTTTGAAGACTATAGGGCCAAAGGAAATATCCTCCGAAAACAAAGAGAAAGAAGCTTTCTGAGAAACTTCGTTGTGTTCTGTGAAATCATCTCACAGAGTTACAGCTTTCCCCTCAAGGAGCCTTTCGCTAAGACAGTTCTTGTGGAATTGGCAAAGTGATATTTGGAAGCCCATAGAGGGCTAAGGTGAAAAAGGAACTATCCTCAGAGGAAATCTGGAAAGAAGCTTTTTGAGAAACTGCTTAGTGTTCTGTTAATTCATCTCACAGATTTACATCTGTATTTCGTGGATCTCTTTGCTAGCCTTATTTCTGTGGAATCTGAGAACAGATATTTCGGATCCCTTTGAAGACTATAGAGCCAAAGGAAATATCCTCCGATAACAAAGAGAAAGAAGCTTTCTGAGAAACTTCTTTGTGTTCTGTGAAATCATCTCACAGAGTTGCAGCTTTCCGCTCAAGGAGCCTTTCGCTAAGACAGTTCTTGTGGAATTGGCAAAGTGATATTTGCAAGCCCATAGAGGGCTATGGTGAAAAAGGAAATATCCTCAGATGAAATCTGGACAGAAGCTTTCTGAGAAACTGCTTAGTGTTCTGTTAATTCATCTCACAGAGTTACATCTGTATTTCGTGGATCTCTTTGCTAGCCTTATTTCTGTGGAATCTGAGAAAAGATATTTCGGATTCCTTTGAAGACTATAGGGCCAAAGGAAATATCCTCCGATTACAAAGAGAAAGAAGCTTTCTGAGAAACTTCGTTGTGTTCTGTGAAATCATCTCACAGAGTTACAGCTTTCCCCTCAAGGAGCCGTTCGCTAAGACAGTTCTTGTGGAATTGTCAAAGAGATATCTGGAAGCCCTTAGAGGGCTATGGTGAAAAAGGAAATATCCTCAGATGAAATCTGGAAAGAAGCTTTCTGAGAAACTGCTTAGTGTTCTGTTACTTCATCTCACAGAGTTACATCTGTATTTCGTGGATCTCTTTGCTGGCCTTATTTCTGTGGAATCTGAGAACAGATATTTCGGATCCCTTTGAAGACTATAGGGCCAAAGGAAATATCCTCCGATAACAAAGAGAAAGAAGCTTTCTGAGAAACTTCGTTGAGTTCTGTGAAATCATCTCACAGAGTTACAGCTTTCCCCTCAAGGAGGCTTTCGCTAAGACAGTTCTTGTGGAATTGGCAAAGTGATACTTGGAAGCCCATAGAGGGCTATGGTGAAAAAGGAAATATCTTCAGATGAAATCTGGAAAGAAGTTTTCTGAGAAACTGCGCAGTGTTCTGTTAATTCATCTCACAGAGTTACATCTGTATTTCATGGATGTCTTTGCTAGCCTTATTTCTGTGGAATCTGAGAACATATATTTCGGATCCCTTTGAAGACGAGAGGGCCAAAGGAAATATCCTCCGAAAACAAAGAGAAAGAAGCTTTCTGAGAAACTTCGTTGTGTTCTGTGAAATCATCTCATAGAGTTACAGCTTTCCCATCAAGGAGCCTTTCGCTAAGACAGTTCTTGTGGAATTCTCAAAGTGATATTTGGAAGCCCATAGAGGGCTATGGTGAAAAAGGAAATATCCTCAGATGAAATCTGGAAAGAAGCTTTCTGAGAAACTGCTTAGTGTTCTGTTTATTCACCTCACAGAGTTACATCTGTATTTCGTGGATCTCTTTGCTAGCCTTATTTCTGTAGAATCTGAGAACAGATATTTCGGATCCCTTTGAAGACTAAGGGCCAAAGGAAATATCCTCGGATAACAAAGAGAAAGAAGCTTTCTGAGAAACTTCGTTGTGTTCTGTGAAATCATCTCACAGAGATACAGCTTTCCCCTCAAGGAGCCTTTCGCTAAGACAGTTCATGTGGAATTGGCAAAGTGATATTTGGAAGCCCATAGAGGGCTATGGTGAAAAAGGAAATATCCTCAGATGAAATCTGGAAAGAAGCTTTCTGAGAAACTGCTTAGTGTTCAGTTAATTCATCTCACAGAGTTACATCTGTGTTTCGCGGATCTCTCTGCTAGCCTTATTTCTGTGGAATCTGAGAACAGATATTTCGGATCCCGTTGAAGACTATAGGGCCAAAGGAAATATCCTCCGATAACAAAGAGAAAGAAGCTTTCTGAGAAACTTCGTTGTGTTCTGTGAAATCATCTCACAGAGTTACAGCTTTCCCCTCAAGGAGCCTTTCGCTAAGACAGTTCTTGTGGAATTGGCAAAGTGATATTTGGAAGCCCATAGAGGGCTATGGTGAAAAAGGAAATATCCTCAGAGTAAATCTGGAAAGAAGCTTTCTGAGAAACTGCTTAGTGTTCTGTTAATTCATCTCACAGAGTTACATCTGTATTTCGTGGATCTCTTTGCTATCCTTATTTCTGTGGAATCTGAGAACAGATATTTCGGATCCCTTTGAAGACTCTAGGGCCAAAGGAAATATCCTCCGATAACAAAGAGAAAGAAGCTTTCTGAGAAACTTCGTTGTGTTCTGTGAATCATCTCACAGAGTTACAGCTTTCCCCTCAAGCAGCCTTTCGCTAAGACAGTTCTCGTGGAATTGGCAAAGTGATATTTGGAAGCCCATAGAGGGCTATGGTGAAAAAGGAAATATCCTCAGATGAAATCTGGAAAGAAGCTTTCTGAGAAACTGCTTAGTGTTCTGTTCATTCACCTCACAGAGATACTTCTGTATTTCGTGGATCTCTTTGCTAGCCTTATTTCTGTGGAATCTGAGAACAGATATTTCGGATCCCGTTGAAGTCTATAGGGCCAAAGGAAATATCCTCCGAAAACAAAGAGAAAGAAGCTTTCTGAGAAACTTCTTGGTGTTCTGTGAAATCATCTCACAGAGTTACAGCTTTCCCCCAAGGAGCCTTTCGCTAAGACGGTTCTTGTGGAATTGGCAAAGTGATATTTGGAAGCCCATAGAGGGCTACGCTGAAAAAGGAAATATCCTCAGATGAAATCTGGAAAGAAGCTTTTTGACAAACTGCTTAGTGTTCTGTTAATTCATCTCACAGAGTTACATATATATTTCATGGATGTCTTTGCTAGCCTTATTTCTGTGGAATCTGAGAACAGATATTTCGGATCCCTTTGAAGACTATAGGGCCACAGGAAATATCCTCAGATAACAAAGAGGAAGAAGCTTTCCGAGAAACTTCGTTGTGTTCTGTGAAATCATCTCACAGAGTTACAGCTTTAAACTCAAGGAGACTTTCGCTAAGACAGTTCTTGTGGAATTGGCAAAGTGATATTTGGAAGCCCATAGAGGGCTATGGTGAAAAAGGAAATATCCTCAGATGAAATCTGGAAAGAGGCTTTCTGAGAAACTGCTCAGTGTTCAGTTAATTCTTCTCACAGAGTTACATCTGTATTTCGTGGATCTCTTTGCTATCCTTATTTCTGTGGAATCTGAGAACAGATATTTCGGATCCCTTTGAAGACTATAGGGCCAAAGGAAATATGCTCCGAAAACAAAGAGAAAGAAGCTTTCTGAGTAACTTCGTTGTGTTCTGTGAAATCATCTCACAGAGTTACAGCTTTCCCCTCAAGGAGCCTTTCGCTAAGACAGTTCTTGTGGAATTGGCAAAGTGATATCTGGAAGCCCATTGAGGGCTATGGTGAAAAAGGAAATATCCTCAGATGAAATATGGAAAGAAGCTTTCTGAGAAACTGCTTAGTGTTCTGTTAATTCACCTCACAGAGTTACATCTGTATTTCGTGGATATCTTTGCTAGCATTATTTCTGTGGAATCTGAGAACAGATATTTCGGATCCCTTTGAAGACTTTAGGGCCAAAGGAAATATGCTCCGATAACAAAGAGAAAGAAGATTTCTGAGAAACTTCTTGGTGTTCTGTGAAATCATCTCACAGAGTTACAGCTTTCCCCTCAAGGAGTGTTTCGCTAAGACAGTTCTTGTGGAATTGGCAAAGTGATATTTGGAAGCCCATAGAGGGCTAAGGTGAAAAAGGAAATATCCTCAGAGGAAATCTGGAAAGACGCTTTCTGAGAAACTGCTTAGTGTTCTGTTAATTCATCTCACAGAGTTACATCTGTATTTCGTGAATCTCTTTGCTAGCCTTATTTCTGCGGAATCTGAGAACAGATATTTCGGATCCCTTTGAAGACTATAGGGCCAAAGGAAATATCCTCCGATAACAAAGAGAAACAAGCTTTCTGAGAAACTTCTTTGTGTTCTGTGAAATCATCTCACAGAGTTGCAGCTTTCCGCTCAAGGAGCCTTTCGCTAAGACAGTTCTTGTGGAATTGGCAAAGTGATATTTGGAAGCCCATAGAGGGCTATGGTGAAAAAGGCAATATCCTCAAATGAAATCTGGAAAGAAGCTTTCTGAGAAACTGCTTAGTGTTCTGTTAATTCATCTCACAGAGTTACATCTGTATTTCGTGGATCTCTTTGCTAGCCTTATTTCTGTGGAATCTGAGAACAGATATTTCGGATTCCTTTGAAGTCTATAGGGCCAAAGGAAATATCCTCCGATTACAAAGAGAAAGAAGCTTTCTGAGAAACTTCGTTGTGTTCTGTGAAATCATCTCACAGAGATACAGCTTTCCCCTCAAGGAGCCTTTCGCTAAGACAGTTCTTGCGGAATTGTCAAAGTGATATTTGGAAGCCCATAGAGGGCTATGGTGAAAAAGGAAATATCCTCAGATGAAATCTGGAAAGAAGCTTTCTGAGAAACTGCTTAGTGTTCTTTTAATTCATCTAACCGAGTTACATCTGTATTTCGTGGATCTCCTTGCTAGCCTTATTTCTGTGGAATCTGAGAACAGATATTTCGGATCCCTTTGAAGACTATAGGGCCAAAGGAAATATCCTCCGATAACAAAGAGAAATAAGCTTTCTGAGAAACTTCTTTGTGTCTGTGAAATCATCTCACAGAGTTACAGCTTTCTCCTCAAGGAGCCTTTCGCTAAGACAGTTCTTGTGGAATTGGCAAAGTGATATTTGGAAGCCCATAGAGGGCTATGGTGAAAAAGGAAATATCCTCAGAGGAAATCTGGAAAGAAGCTTTCTGAGAAACTGCTTAGTGTTCTGTTAATTCATCTCACAGAGTTATATCTGTATTTCAGATATGTCTTTGCCAGCCTTATTTCTGTGGAACCTGAGAAAAGATATTTCGGATCCCTGTGAAGACTATAGGGCCACAGGAAATATCCTCCGATAACAAAGAGAAAGAAGCTTTCTGAGAAACTTCGTTGTGTTCTGTGAAATCATCTCACAGAGTTACAGCTTTCCCATCAAGGAGCCTTTCGCTAAGACAGTTCTTGTGGAATTCTCAAAGTGATATTTGGAAGCCCATAGAGGGCTATGGTGAAAAAGGAAATATCCTCAGATGAAATCTGGAAAGAAGCTTTCTGAGAAACTGCGTAGTGTTCTGTTAATTCATCTCACAGAGTTACATCTGTATTTCGTGGATCTCTTTGCTAGCCTTATTTCTGTAGAATCTGAGAACAGATATTTCGGATCCCTTTGAAGACTAAGGGCCAAAGGAAATATCCTCGGATAACAAAGAGAAAGAAGCTTTCTGAGAAACTTCGTTGTGTTCTGTGAAATCATCTCACAGAGATACAGCTTTCCCCTCAAGGAGCCTTTCGCTAAGACAGTTCATGTGGAATTGGCAAAGTGATATTTGGAAGCCCATAGAGGGCTATGGTGAAAAAGGAAATATCCTCAGATGAAATCTGGAAAGAAGCTTTCTGAGAAACTGCTTAGTGTTCTGTTAATTCATCTCACAGAGTTACATCTGTGTTTCGCGGATCTCTCTGCTAGCCTTATTTCTGTGGAATCTGAGAACAGATATTTCGGATCCCGTTGAAGACTATAGGGCCAAAGGAAATATCCTCCGATAACAAAGAGAAAGAAGCTTTCTGAGAAACTTCGTTGTGTTCTGTGAAATCATCTCACAGAGTTACAGCTTTCCCCTCAAGGAGCCTTTCGCTAAGACAGTTCTTGTGGAATTGGCAAAGTGATATTTGGAAGCCCATAGAGGGCTATGGTGAAAAAGGAAATATGCTCAGATGAAATCTGGAAAGAAGCTTTCTGAGAAACTGCTTAGTGTTCTGTTAATTCATCTCACACAGTTACATCTCTATTTCATGGATGTCTTTGCTAGCCTTATTTCTGTGGAATCTTAGAACAGATATTTCAGATCCCTTTGAAGACTATAGGGCCAAAGGAAATATCCTCCGATAACAAAGAGAAAGAAGCTTTCTGAGAAACTTCTTTGTGTTCTGTGAAATGACCTCACAGAGTTACAGCTTTCCCCTCAAGGAGCCTTTCGCTAAGACAGTTCTTGTGGAATTGGCAAAGTGATATTTGGAAGCCCATAGAGGGCTATGGTGAAAAAGGAAATATCCTCAGATGAAATCTGGAAAGAAGCTTTCTGAGAAACTGCTTAGTGTTCTGTTAATTCACCTCACAGAGTTACATCTGTATTTCGTGGATCTCTTTGCTAGCATTATTTCTGTGGAATCTGAGAACAGATATTTCGGATCCCTTTGAAGACTATAGGGCCAAAGGAAATATCCTCCGATAACAAAGAGAAAGAAGCTTTCTGAGAAACTTCTTGGTGTTCTGTGAAATCATCTCACAGAGTTACAGCTTTCCCCTCAAGGAGTGTTTCGCTAAGACAGTTCTTGTGGAATTGGCAAAGTGATATTTGGAAGCCCATAGAGGGCTAAGGTGAAAAAGGAAATATCCTCAGAGGAAATCTGGAAAGACGCTTTCTGAGAAACTGCTTAGTGTTCTGTTAATTCATCTCACAGAGTTACATCTGTATTTCGTGGATCTCTTTGCTAGCCTTATTTCTGTGGAATCTGAGAACAGATATTTCGGATCCCTTTGAAGACTATAGGGCCAAAGGAAATATCCTCCGATAACAAAGAGAAAGAAGCTTTCTGAGAAACTTCTTTGTGTTCTGTGAAATCATCTCACAGAGTTGCAGCTTTCCGCTCAAGGAGCCTTTCGCTAAGACAGTTCTTGTGGAAATGGCAAAGTGATATTTGGAAGCCCATAGAGGGCTATGGTGAAAAAGGAAATATCCTCAGATGAAATCTGGAAAGAAGCTTTCTGAGAAACTGTTTAGTGTTCTGTTAATTCATCTCACAGAGTTACATCTGTATTTCGTGGATCTCTTTGCTAGCCTTATTTCTGTGGAATCTGAGAACAGATATTTCGGATTCCTTTGAAGACTACAGGGCCAAAGGAAATGTCCTCCGATTACAAAGAGAAAGAAGCTTTCTGAGAAACTTCGTTGTGTTCTGTGAAATCATGTCACAGAGTTACAGCTTTCCCCTCAAGGAGCCTTTCGCTAAGACAGTTCTTGCGGAATTGTCAAAGTGATATTTGGAAGCCCATAGAGGGCTATGGTGAAAAAGGAAATATCCTCAAATGAAATCTGGAAAGAAGCTTTCTGAGAAACTGCTTAGTGTTCTTTTAATTCATCTCACAGAGTTACATCTGTATTTCGTGGATCTCCTTGCTAGCCTTATTTCTGTGGAATCTGAGAACAGATATTTCGGATCCCTTTGAAGACTATAGGGCCAAAGGAAATATCCTCCGATAACAAAGAGAAAGAAGCTTTCTGAGAAACCTCGTTGTGTTCTGTGAAATCATCTCTCAGAGTTACAGCTTTCCCCTCACGGAGCCTTTCGCTCAGACAGTTCTTGTGGAATTGATAAAGTGATATTTGGAAGCCCATAGAGGGCTATGGAGACAAAGGAAATATCCTCAGATGAAATCTGGGAAGAAGCTTTCTGAGAAACTGCTTAGTGTTCTGTTAATTCATCTCACAGAGTTATATCTGTATTTCGTGGATCTCTTTGCTAGCCTTATTTCTGTGGAATCTGAGAACAGATATTTCGGATCCCTTTGAAGACTATAGGGCCAAAGGAAATATCCTCCGATAACAAAGAGAAATAAGCTTTCTGAGAAACTTCTTTGTGTCTGTGAAATCATCTCACAGAGTTGCAGCTTTCTCCTCAAGGAGCCTTTCGCTAAGACAGTTCTTGTGGAATTGGCAAAGTGATATTTGGAAGCCCATAGAGGGCTATGGTGAAAAAGGAAATATCCTCAGATGAAATCTGGAAAGAAGCTTTCTGAGAAACTGCTTAGTGTTCTGTTAATTCATCTCACAGAGTTATATCTGTATTTCAGGGATGTCTTTGCTAGCCTTATTTCTGTGGAACCTGAGAAAAGATATTTCGGATCCCTGTGAAGACTATAGGGCCACAGGAAATATCCTCCGATAACAAAGAGAAAGAAGCTTTCTGAGAAACTTCGTTGTGTTCTGTGAAATCATCTCACAGAGTTACAGCTTTCCCATCAAGGAGCCTTTCGCTAAGACAGTTCTTGTGGAATTCTCAAAGTGATATTTGCAAGCCCATAGAGGGCTATGGTGAAAAAGGAAATATCCTCAGATGAAATCTGGAAAGAAGCTTTCTGAGAAACTGCTTAGTGTTCTGTTTATTCACCTCACAGAGTTACATCTGTATTTCGTGGATCACTTTGCTAGCCTTATTTCTGTAGAATCTGAGAACAGATATTTCGGATCCCTTTGAAGACTAAGGGCCAAAGGAAATATCCTCCGATAACAAAGAGAAAGAAGCTTTCTGAGAAACTTCGTTGTGTTCTTTTAAATCATCTCACAGAGTTGCAGCTTTCCTCTCAAGGAGCCTTTCGCTAAGACAGTTCTTGTGGAATTGGTAAAGTGATATTTTGAAGCCCATAGAGGTCTATGGTGAAAAAGGAAATATCCTCAGATGAAATCTGGAAAGAAGCTTTCTGAGAAACTGCTTAGTGTTCTGTTAATTCATCTCACAGAGTTACATGTGTATTTCGTGGATCTCTTTGCTAGCCTTATTTCTGTGGAATCTGAGAACAGATATTTCGGATCCCTTTGAAGACTATAGGGCCACAGGAAATATCCTCCGATAACAAAGAGAAAGAAGCTTTCTGAGAAACTTCGTTGTGTTCTGTGAAATGACCTCACAGAGTTACAGCTTTCCCCTCAAGGAGCCTTTCGCTAAGACAGTTCTTGTGGAATTGGCAAAGTGATATTTGGAAGCCCATAGAGGGCTACGGTGAAAAAGTAAATATTCTCACATGAAAACTGGAAAGAAGCTTTCTGAGAAACTGCTTAGTGTTCTGTTAATTCATCTCACAGAGTTACATCTGAATTTCATGGATGTCTTTGCTAGCCTCATTTCTGTGGAATCTGAGAACAGATATTTCGGATCCCTTTGAAGACTATAGGGCCAAAGGAAATATCCTCCGATAACAAAGAGAAAGAAGCTTTCTGAGAAACTTCGTTGTGTTCTGTGAAATCATCTCACAGAGTTAGAGTTTTCCCCTCAAGGAGCCTTTCGCTAAGACAGTTCTTGTGGAATTGGCAAAGTGATACTTGGAAGCCCATAGAGGGCTATGGTGAAAAAGGAAATATCCTCAGATGAAATCTGGAAAGAAGCTTTCTGAGAAACTGCTTAGTGTTCTGTTAATTCATCTCAGAGAGTTATATCTGTATTTCATGGATGTCTTTGCTAGCCTTATTTCTGTGGAATCTGAGAACAGATATTTCGGATCCCTTTGAAGACTATAGGGCCACAGGAAATATCCTCCGATAACAAAGAGAAAGAAGCTTTCTGAGAAACTTCGTTGTGATCTGTGAAATCATCTCACAGAGTTACAGCCTCCCCCTCAAGGAGCCTTTCGCTAAGACAGTTCTTGTGGAATTGGCAAAGTGATATTTGGAAGCCCATAGAGGGCTAAGGTGAAAAAGGAAATATCCTCAGAGGAAATCTGGAAAGACGCTTTCTGAGAAACTGCTTAGTGTTCTGTTAATTCATCTCACAGAGTTACATCTGTATTTCGTGGATCTCTTTGCTAGCCTTATTTCTGTGGAATCTGAGAACAGATATTTCGGATCCCTTTGAAGACTATAGGGCCAAAGGAAATATCCTCCGATAACAAAGAGAAAGAAGCTTTCTGAGAAACTTCTTTGTGTTCTGTGAAATCATCTCACAGAGTAGCAGCTTTCCGCTCAAGGAGCCTTTCGCTAAGACAGTTCTTGTGGAATTGGCAAAGTGATATTTGGAAGCCCATAGAGGGCTATGGTGAAAAAGGAAATATCCTCAGATGAAATCTGGAAAGAAGCTTTCTGAGAAACTGTTTAGTGTTCTGTTAATTCATCTCACAGAGTTACATCTGTATTTCGTGGATCTCTTTGCTAGCCTTATTTCTGTGGAATCTGAGAACAGATATTTCGGATTCCTTTGAAGACTACAGGGCCAAAGGAAATGTCCTCCGATTACAAAGAGAAAGAAGCTTTCTGAGAAACTTCGTTGTGTTCTGTGAAATCATGTCACAGAGTTACAGCTTTCCCCTCAAGGAGCCTTTCGCTAAGACAGTTCTTGCGGAATTGTCAAAGTGATATTTGGAAGCCCATAGAGGGCTATGGTGAAAAAGGAAATATCCTCAAATGAAATCTGGAAAGAAGCTTTCTGAGAAACTGCTTAGTGTTCTTTTAATTCATCTCACAGAGTTACATCTGTATTTCGTGGATCTCCTTGCTAGCCTTATTTCTGTGGAATCTGAGAACAGATATTTCGGATCCCTTTGAAGACTATATCGCCAAAGGAAATATCCTCCGATAACAAAGACAAAGAAGCTTTCTGAGAAACCTCGTTGTGTTCTGTGAAATCATCTCTCAGAGTTACAGCTTTCCCCTCACGGAGCCTTTCGCTCAGACAGTTCTTATGGAATTGATAAAGTGATATTTGGAAGCCCATAGAGGGCTATGGAGACAAAGGAAATATCCTCAGATGAAATCTGGGAAGAAGCTTTCTGAGAAACTGCTTAGTGTTCTGTTAATTCATCTCACAGAGTTATATCTTTATTTCGTGGATCTCTTTGCTAGCCTTATTTCTGTGGAATCTGAGAACAGATATTTCGGATCCCTTTGAAGACTATAGGGCCAAAGGAAATATCCTCCGATAACAAAGAGAAATAAGCTTTCTGAGAAACTTCTTTGTGTCTGTGAAATCATCTCACAGAGTTGCAGCTTTCTCCTCAAGGAGCCTTTCGCTAAGACAGTTCTTGTGGAATTGGCAAAGTGATATTTGGAAGCCCATAGAGGGCTATGGTGAAAAAGGAAATATCCTCAGATGAAATCTGGAAAGAAGCTTTCTGAGAAACTGCTTAGTGTTCTGTTAATTCATCTCACAGAGTTATATCTGTATTTCAGGGATGTCTTTGCTAGCCTTATTTCTGTGGAACCTGAGAAAAGATATTTCGGATCCCTGTGAAGACTATATGGCCACAGGAAATATCCTCCGATAACAAAGAGAAAGAAGCTTTCTGAGAAACTTCGTTGTGTTCTGTGAAATCATCTCACAGAGTTACAGCTTTCCTATCAAGGAGCCTTTCGCTAAGACAGTTCTTGTGGAATTCTCAAAGTGATATTTGCAAGCCCATAGAGGGCTATGGTGAAAAAGGAAATATCCTCAGATGAAATCTGGAAAGAAGCTTTCTGAGAAACTGCTTAGTGTTCTGTTTATTCACCTCACAGAGTTACATCTGTATTTCGTGGATCACTTTGCTAGCCTTATTTCTGTAGAATCTGAGAACAGATATTTCGGATCCCTTTGAAGACTAAGGGCCAAAGGAAATATCCTCCGATAACAAAGAGAAAGAAGCTTTCTGAGAAACTTCGTTGTGTTCTTTTAAATCATCTCACAGAGTTGCAGCTTTCCTCTCAAGGAGCCTTTCGCTAAGACAGTTCTTGTGGAATTGGCAAAGTGATATTTTGAAGCCCATAGAGGTCTATGGTGAAAAAGGAAATATCCTCAGATGAAATCTGGAAAGAAGCTTTCTGAGAAACTGCTTAGTGTTCTGTTAATTCATCTCACAGAGTTACATCTGTATTTCGTGGATCTCTTTGCTAGCCTTATTTCTGTGGAATCTGAGAACAGATATTTCGGATCCCTTTGAAGACTATAGGGCCACAGGAAATATCCTCCGATAACAAAGAGAAAGAAGCTTTCTGAGAAACTTCGTTGTGTTCTGTGAAATGACCTCACAGAGTTACAGCTTTCCCCTCAAGGAGCCTTTCGCTAAGACAGTTCTTGTGGAATTGGCAAAGTGATATTTGGAAGCCCATAGAGGGCTACGGTGAAAAAGTAAATATTCTCACATGAAAACTGGAAAGAAGCTTTCTGAGAAACTGCTTAGTGTTCTGTTAATTCATCTCACAGAGTTACATCTGAATTTCATGGATGTCTTTGCTAGCCTCATTTCTGTGGAATCTGAGAACAGATATTTCGGATCCCTTTGAAGACTATAGGGCCAAAGGAAATATCCTCCGATAACAAAGAGAAAGAAGCTTTCTGAGAAACTTCGTTGTGTTCTGTGAAATCATCTCACAGAGTTAGAGTTTTCCCCTCAAGGAGCCTTTCGCTAAGACAGTTCTTGTGGAATTGGCAAAGTGATACTTGGAAGCCCATAGAGGGCTATGGTGAAAAAGGAAATATCCTCAGATGAAATCTGGAAAGAAGCTTTCTGAGAAACTGCTTAGTGTTCTGTTAATTCATCTCAGAGAGTTATATCTGTATTTCATGGATGTCTTTGCTAGCCTTATTTCTGTGGAATCTGAGAACAGATATTTCGGATCCCTTTGAAGACTATAGGGCCACAGGAAATATCCTCCGATAACAAAGAGAAAGAAGCTTTCTGAGAAACTTCGTTGTGATCTGTGAAATCATCTCACAGAGTTACAGCCTCCCCCTCAAGGAGCCTTTCGCTAAGACAGTTCTTGTGGAATTGGCAAAGTGATATTTGGAAGCCCTTTGAGGGCTATGGTGAAATAGGAAATATCCTCAGATGAAATCTGGAAAGCTTTCTGAGAAACTGCTTAGTGTTCTGTTAATTCAACTCACAGAGTTACATCTGTATTTCGTGCATGTCTTTGCTAGCCTTATTTCTGTGGAATCTGAGAACAGATATTTCGGATCCCTATGAAGACTACAGGGCCAAAGGAAATATCCTCCGATAACAAAGAGAAAGAATCTTTCTGAGAAACTTCGTTGTGTTCTGTGAAATCATCTCACAGAGTTACAGCTTTCCCCTCAAGGAGCCTTTCGCTAAGACAGTTGTTGTGGAATTGGCAAAGTGATATCTGGAAGCCCAAAGAGGACTATGATGAAAAAGGAAATATCCTCAGATGAAATCTTGAAAGAAGCTTTCTGAGAAACTGCTTAGTGTTCTGTTAATTCACCTCACAGAGTTACATCTGTATTTCATGGATCTCTTTGCTAGCCTTATTTCTGTAGAATCTGAGAACAGATATTTCGGATCCCTTTGAAGACTATAGGGCCAAAGGAAATATCCTCCGATAACAAAGAGAAAGAAGCTTTCTGAGAAACTTCTTTGTGTTCTGTAAAATCATCTCACAGAGATACAGCTTTCCCCTCAAGGAGCCTTTCGCTAAGACAGTTCATGTGGAATTGGCAAAGTGATATTTGGAAGCCCATAGAGGGCTATGGTGAAAAAGGAAATATCCTCAGATGAAATATGGAAAGAAGCTTTCTGAGAAACTGCTTAGTGTTCTGTTAATTCATCTCACAGAGATACATCTGTATTTCGTGGATCTCTTTGCTAGCCTTATTTCTGTGGAATCTGAGAACAGATATTTCGGATCCCTTTGAAGACTATAGGACCAAAGGAATTATCCTCCGATAACAAAGAGAAAGAAGCTTTCTGAGAAACTTCGTTGTGTTCTGTGAAATCATCTCACAGAGTTACATCTTTCCCCTCAAGGAGCCTTTCGCTAAGACAGTTCTTGTGGAATTGGCAAAGTGATATCTGGAAGCCCATAGAGGGCTATGGTGAAAAAGGAAATATCCTCAAATGAAATCTGGAAAGAAGCTTTCTGAGAAACTGCTTAGTGTTCTGTTAATTCATCTCAGAGAGTTACATCTGTATTTCGTGGATCTCTTTGCTAGCCTTATTTCTGTGGAATCTGAGAACAGATATTTCGGATCCCTTTGAAGACTATAGGGCCAAAGGAAATATCCTCCGATAACAAAGAGAAAGAAACTTTCTGAGAAACTTCGTTGTGTTCTGTGAAATCATTTCAGAGACTTACAGCTTTCCCCTCAAGGAGCCTTTCGCTAAGACAGTTCTTGTGGAATTGGCAAAGTGATACTTGGAAGCCCTTAGAGGGCTATGGTGAAAAATGAAATATCCTCAGATGAAATCTGGAAAGAAGCTTTCTGAGAAACTGCTTAGTGTTCTTTTAATTCATCTCACAGAGTTACATCTGTATTTCGTGGATCTCCTTGCTAGCCTTATTTCTGTGGAATCTGAGAACAGATATTTCGGATCCCTTTGAAGACTATAGGGCCAAAGGAAATATCCTCCGATAACAAAGAGAAAGAAGCTTTCTCAGAAACTTCGTTGTGTTCTGTGAAATCATCTCACAGAGTTACAGCTTTCCCCTCAAGGAGCCTTTCGCTAAGACAGTTCTTGTGGAATTGGCAAAGTGATACTTGGAAGCCCATAGAGGGCTATGGTTAAAAAGGAAATATCCTCAGATGAAATCTGGAAAGAAGCTTTTTGAGAAACTGCTTAGTGTTCTGTTAGTTCATCTCAGAGAGTTATATCTGTATTTCATGGATGTCTTTGCTAGCCTTATTTCTGTGGAATCTGAGAACAGATATTTCGGATCCCTTTGAAGACTATAGGGCCACAGGAAATATCCTCCGATAACAAAGAGAAAGAAGCTTTCTGAGAAACTTCGTTGTGATCTGTGAAATCATCTCACAGAGTTACACCCTCCCCCTCAAGGAGCCTTTCGCTAAGACAGTTCTTGTGGAATTGGCAAAGTGATATTTGGAAGCCCATTGAGGGCTATGGTGAAATAGGAAATATCCTCAGATGAAATCTGGAAAGCTTTCTGAGAAACTGCTTAGTGTTCTGTTAATTCAACTCACAGAGTTACATCTGTATTTCGTGCATGTCTTTGCTAGCCTTATTTCTGTGGAATCTGAGAACAGATATTTCGGATCCCTATGAAGACTATAGGGCCAAAGGAAATATCCTCCGATAAAAAAGAGAAAGATGCTTTCTGAGAAACTTCGTTGTGTTCTGTGAAATCATCTCACAGAGTTACAGCTTTCCCCTCAAGGAGCCTTTCGCTAAGACAGTTCTTGTGGAATTGGCAAAGAGATATCTGGAAGCCAATAGAAGGCTATGGTGAAAAAGGAAATATCCTCAGATGAAATCTGGAAAGAAGCTTTCTGAGAAACTGCGTAGTGTTCTGTTAATTCACCTCACACAGTTACATCTGTATTTCGTGGATCTCTTTGCTAGCCTTATTTCTGTAGAATCTGAGAACAGATATTTCGGATCCCTTTGAAGACTATAGGGCCAAAGGAAATATCCTCCGATAACAAAGAGAAAGAAGCTTTCTGAGAAACTTCTTTGTGTTCTGTAAAATCATCTCACAGAGATACAGCTTTCCCCTCAAGGAGCCTTTCGCTAAGACAGTTCATGTGGAATTGGCAAAGTGATATTTGGAAGCCCATAGAGGGCTATGGTGAAAAAGGAAATATCCTCAGATGAAATCTGGAAAGAAGCTTTCTGAGAAACTGCTTAGTGTTCTGTTAATTCATCTCACAGAGTTACATCTGTATTTCGTGGATCTCTTTGCTAGCCTTATTTCTGTGGAATCTGAGAACAGATATTTCGGATCCCTTTGAAGACTATAGGGCCAAAGGCAATATCCTCCGATAACAAAGAGAAAGAAGCTTTCTGAGAAACTTCTTTGTGTTCTGTGAAATCATCTCACAGAGTTACAGCTTTCCCTTCAAGGAGCATTTCGATAAGACAGTTCTTGCGGAATTGTCAAAGTGATATTTGGAAGCCCTTAGAGGGCTATGGTTAAAAAGGGAATATCCTCAGATGAAATGTGGAAAGAAGCTTTCTGAGAAACTGCTTAGTGTTCTTTTAATTCATCTCACAGAGTTACATATGTATTTCGTGGATCTCCTTGCTAGCCTTATTTCTGTGGAATCTGAGAACAGATATTTCAGATCCCTTTGAAGACTATAGGGCCAAAGGAAATATCCTCCGATAACAAAGAGAAAGAAGCTTTCTGAGAAACTTCGTTGTGTTCTGTGAAATCATCTCACAGAGTTACAGCTTTCCCCTCAAGGAGCCTTTCGCTAAGACAGTTCTTGTGGAATTGTCAAAGTGATATTTGGAAGCCCATAGAGGGCTATGGTGAAAAAGGAAATATCCTCAGATGAAATCTGGAAAGAAGCTTTCTGAGAAACTGCTTAGTGTTCTGTTAATTCACCTCACAGAGTTACTTCTGTATTTCGTGGATCTCTTTGCTAGCATTATTTCAGTGGAATTTGAGAACAGATATTTCGGATCCCGTTGAAGACTATAGGGCCAAAGGAAATATCCTCCGAAAACAAAGAGAAAGAAGCTTTCTGAGAAACTTCGTTGTGTTCTGTGAAATCATCTCCCAGAGTTGCAGCTTTCCCCTCAAGGAGCCTTTCGCTAAGACAGTTCTTGTGGAATTGGCAAAGTGATACTTGGAAACCCTTAGAGGGCTATGGTGAAAAAGGAAATATCCTCAGATGAAATCTGGAAAGAAGCTTTCTGAGAAACTGCTTAGTGTTCTGTTAATTCATCTCACAGAGTTACATCTATATTTCATGGATGTCTTTGCTAGCCTTATTTCTGTGGAATCTGCGAACAGATATTTCGGATCCCTTTGAAGACTATAGGGCCACAGGAAATATCCTCAGATAACAAAGAGAAAGAAGCTTTCTGAGAAACTTCGTTGTGTTCTGTGAAATCATCTCACAGAGTTACAGCTTTCCCCTCAAGGAGCCTTTCGCTAAGACAGTTCTTGTGGAATTGGCAAAGTGATATTTGGAAGCCCATAGAGGGCTAAGGTGAAAAAGGAACTATCCTCAGAGGAAATCTGGAAAGAAGCTTTCTGAGAAACTGCTTAGTGTTCTGTTAATTCATCTCACAGAGTTACATCTGTATTTCGTGGATCTCTTTGCTAGCCTTATTTCTGTGGAATCTGAGAACAGATATTTCGGATCCCTTTGAAGACTATAGAGCCAAAGGAAATATCCTCCGATAACAAAGAGAAAGAAGCTTTCTGAGAAACTTCTTTGTGTTCTGTGAAATCATCTCACAGAGTTGCAGCTTTCCGCTCAAGGAGCCTTTCGCTAAGACAGTTCTTGTGGAATTGGCAAAGTGATATTTGCAAGCCCATAGAGGGCTATGGTGAAAAAGGAAATATCCTCAGATGAAATCTGGACAGAAGCTTTCTGAGAAACTGCTTAGTGTTCTGTTAATTCATCTCACAGAGTTACATCTGTATTTCGTGGATCTCTTTGCTAGCCTTATTTCTGTGGAATCTGAGAACAGATATTTCGGATTCCTTTGAAGACTATAGGGCCAAAGGAAATATCCTCCGATTACAAAGAGAAAGAAGCTTTCTGAGAAACTTCGTTGTGTTCTGTGAAATCATCTCACAGAGTTACAGCTTTCCCCTCAAGGAGCCGTTCGCTAAGACAGTTCTTGTGGAATTGTCAAAGAGATATCTGGAAGCCCTTAGAGGGCTATGGTGAAAAAGGAAATATCCTCATATGAAATCTGGAAAGAAGCTTTCTGAGAAACTGCTTAGTGTTCTGTTAATTCATCTCACAGAGTTACATCTGTATTTCGTGGATCTCTTTGCTGGCCTTATTTCTGTGGAATCTGAGAACAGATATTTCGGATCCCTTTGAAGACTATAGGGCCAAAGGAAATATCCTCCGATAACAAAGAGAAAGAAACTTTCTGAGAAACTTCTTTGTGTTCTGTGAAATCATCTCACAGAGTTACAGCTTTCCCCTCAAGGAGGCTTTCGCTAAGACAGTTCTTGTGGAATTGGCAAAGTGATACTTGGAAGCCCATAGAGGGCTATGGTGAAAAAGGAAATATCTTCAGATGAAATCTGGAAAGAAGTTTTCTGAGAAACTGCGCAGTGTTCTGTTAATTCATCTCACAGAGTTACATCTGTATTTCATGGATGTCTTTGCTAGCCTTATTTCTGTGGAATCTGAGAACATATATTTCGGATCCCTTTGAAGACGAGAGGGCCAAAGGAAATATCCTCCGAAAACAAAGAGAAAGAAGCTTTCTGAGAAACTTCGTTGTGTTCTGTGAAATCATCTCACAGAGTTACAGCTTTCCCCTCACGGAGCCTTTCGCTAAGACAGTTCTTGTGGAATTGACAAAGTGATATTTGGAAGCCCATAGAGGGCTATGGAGACAAAGGAAATATCCTCAGATGAAATCTGGGAAGAAGCTTTCTGAGAAACTGCTTAGTGTTCTGTTAATTCATCTCACAGAGTTATATCTGTATTTCGTGGATCTCTTTGCTAGCCTTATTTCTGTGGAATCTGAGAACCGATATTTCGGATCCCTTTGAAGACTATAGGGCCAAAGGAAATATCCTCCGATAACAAAGAGAAATAAGCTTTCTGAGAAACTTCTTTGTGTCTGTGAAATCATCTCACAGAGTTGCAGCTTTCTCCTCAAGGAGCCTTTCGCTAAGACAGTTCTTGTGGAATTGGCAAAGTGATATTTGGAAGCCCATAGAGGGCTATGGTGAAAAAGGAAATATCCTCAGATGAAATCTGGAAAGAAGCTTTCTGAGAAACTGCTTAGTGTTCTGTTAATTCATCTCTCAGAGTTCTATCTGTATTTCAGGGATGTCTTTGCTAGCCTTATTTCTGTGGAACCTGAGAAAAGATATTTCGGATCCCTGTGAAGACTATAGGGCCACAGGAAATATCCTCCGATAACAAAGAGAAAGAAGCTTTCTGAGAAACTTCGTTGTGTTCTGTGAAATCATCTCACAGAGTTACAGCTTTCCCATCAAGGAGCCTTTCTCTAAGACAGTTCTTGTGGAATTCTCAAAGTGATATTTGGAAGCCCATAGAGGGCTATGGTGAAAAAGGAAATATCCTCAGATGAAATCTGGAAAGAAGCTTTCTGAGAAACTGCTTAGTGTTCTGTTTATTCACCTCACAGAGTTACATCTGTATTTCGTGGATCACTTTGCTAGCCTTATTTCTGTAGAATCTGAGAACAGATATTTCGGATCCCTTTGAAGACTAAGGGCCAAAGGAAATATCCTCCGATAACAAAGAGAAAGAAGCTTTCTGAGAAACGTCGTTGTGTTCTTTTAAATCATCTCACAGAGTTGCAGCTTTCCTCTCAAGGAGCCTTTCGCTAAGACAGTTCTTGTGGAGTTGGCAAAGTGATATTTTGAAGCCCATAGAGGTCTATGGTGAAAAAGGAAATATCCTCAGATGAAATCTGGAAAGAAGCTTTCTGAGAAACTGCTTAGTGTTCTGTTAATTCATCTCACAGAGTTACATCTGTATTTCGTGAATCTCTTTGCTAGCCTTATTTCTGTGGAATCTGAGAACAGATATTTCGGATCCCTTTGAAGACTATAGGGCCACAGGAAATATCCTCCGATAACAAAGAGAAAGAAGCTTTCTGAGAAACTTCGTTGTGTTCTGTGAAATGACCTCACAGAGTTACAGCTTTCCCCTCAAGGAGCCTTTCGCTAAGACAGTTCTTGTGGAATTGGCAAAGTGATATTTGGAAGCCCATAGAGGGCTACGGTGAAAAAGTAAATATCCTCACATGAAAACTGGAAAGAAGCTTTCTGAGAAACTGCTTAGTGTTCTGTTAATTCATCTCACAAAGTTACATCTGTATTTCGTGGATCTCCTTGCTAGCCTTATTTCTGTGGAGTCTGAGAACAGATATTTCGGATCCCTTTGAAGACTATAGGGCCAAAGGAAATATCCTCCGATAACAAAGAGAAAGAAGCTTTCTCAGAAAATTCGTTGTGTTCTGTGAAATCATCTCACAGAGTTACAGCTTTCCCCTCAAGGAGCCTTTCGCTAAGACAGTTCTTGTGGAATTGGCAAAGTGATACTTGGAAGCCCATAGAGGGCTATGGTGAAAAAGGAAATATCCTCAGATGAAATCTGGAAAGAAGCTTTCTGAGAAACTGCGTAGTGTTCTGTTAATTCATCTCACAGAGTTACATCTGTATTTCATGGATGTCTTTGCTAGCCTTATTTCTGTGGAATCTGAGAACAGATATTTCGGATCCCTTTGAAGACTATAGGGCCAAAGGAAATATCCTCCGATAACAAAGAGAAAGAAGCTTTCTGAGAAACTTCGTTGTGTTCTGTGAAATCATCTCACAGAGTTAGAGCTTTCCCCTCAAGGAGCCTTTCTCTAAGACAATTCTTGTGGAATTGGCAAAGTGATACTTGGAAGCCCATAGAGGGCTATGGTGAAAAAGGAAATATCCTCAGATGAAATCTGGAAAGAAGCTTTCTGAGAAACTGCTTAGTGTTCTGTTAGTTCATCTCAGAGAGTTATATCTGTATTTCATGTATGTCTTTGCTAGCCTTATTTCTGTGGAATCTGAGAACAGATATTTCGGATCCCTTTGAAGACTATAGGGCCACAGGAAATATCCTCCGATAACAAAGAGAAAGAAGCTTTCTGAGAAACTTCGTTGTGATCTGTGAAATCATCTCACAGAGTTACACCCTCCCCCTCAGGGAGCCTTTCGCTAAGACAGTTCTTGTGGAATTGGCAAAGTGATATTTGGAAGCCCATTGAGGGCTATGGTGAAATAGGAAATATTCTCAGATGAAATCTGGAAAGCTTTCTGAGAAACTGCTTAGTGTTCTCTTAATTCAACTCACAGAGTTACATCTGTATTTCGTGCATGTCTTTGCTAGCCTTATTTCTGTGGAATCTGAGAACAGATATTTCGGATCCCTATGAAGACTATAGGGCCAAAGGAAATATCCTCCGATGAAAAAGAGAAAGAAGCTTTCTGAGAAACTTCGTTGTGTTCTGTGAAATCATCTCACAGAGTTACAGCTTTCCCCTCAAGGAGCCTTTCGCTAAGACAGTTCTTGTGGAATTGGCAAAGTGATATCTGGAAGCCCATAGAAGGCTATGGTGAAAAAGGAAATATCTTCAGATGAAATCTGGAAAGAAGCTTTCTGAGAAACTGCTTAGTGTTCTGTTAATTCACCTCACAGAGTTACATCTGTATTTCGTGGATCTCTTTGCTAGCCTTATTTCTGTAGAATCTGAGAACAGATATTTCGGATCCCTTTGAAGACTATAGGGCCAAAGGAAATATCCTCCGATAACAAAGAGAAAGAAGCTTTCTGAGAAACTTCTTTGTGTCTGTGAAATCATCTCACAGAGTTGCAGCTTTCTCCTCAAGGAGCCTTTCGCTAAGACAGTTCTTGTGGAATTGGCAAAGTGATATTTGGAAGCCCATAGAGGGCTATGGTGAAAAAGGAAATATCCTCAGATGAAATCTGGAAAGAAGCTTTCTGAGAAATTGCTTAGTGTTCTGTTAATTCATCTCACAGAGTTATATCTGTATTTCAGGGATGTCTTTGCTAGCCTTATTTCTGTGGAACCTGAGAAAAGATATTTCGGATCCCTGTGAAGACTATAGGGCCACAGGAAATATCCTCCGATAACAAAGAGAAAGAAGCTTTCTGAGAAACTTCGTTGTGTTCTGTGAAATCATCTCACAGAGTTACAGCTTTCCCATCAAGGAGCCTTTCGCTAAGACAGTTCTTGTGGAATTCTCAAAGTGATATTTGCAAGCCCATAGAGGGCTATGGTGAAAAAGGAAATATCCTCAGATGAAATCTGGAAAGAAGCTTTCTGAGAAACTGCTTAGTGTTCTGTTTATTCACCTCACAGAGTTACATCTGTATTTCGTGGATCACTTTGCTAGCCTTATTTCTGTAGAATCTGAGAACAGATATTTCGGATCCCTTTGAAGACTAAGGGCCAAAGGAAATATCCTCCGATAAAAAAGAGAAAGAAGCTTTCTGAGAAACTTCGTTGTGTTCTTTTAAATCATCTCACAGAGTTGCAGCTTTCCTCTCAAGGAGCCTTTCGCTAAGACAGTTCTTGTGGAATTGGCAAAGTGATATTTTGAAGCCCATAGAGGTCTATGGTGAAAAAGGAAATATCCTCAGATGAAATCTGGAAAGAAGCTTTCTGAGAAACTGCTTAGTGTTCTGTTAATTCATCTCACAGAGTTACATCTGTATTTCGTGGATCTCTTTGCTAGCCTTATTTCTGTGGAATCTGAGAACAGATATTTCGGATCCCTTTGAAGACTATAGGGCCACAGGAAATATCCTCCGATAACAAAGAGAAAGAAGCTTTCTGAGAAACTTCGTTGTGTTCTGTGAAATGACCTCACAGAGTTACAGCTTTCCCCTCAAGGAGCCTTTCGCTAAGACAGTTCTTGTGGAATTGGCAAAGTGATATTTGGAAGCCCATAGAGGGCTACGGTGAAAAAGTAAATATCCTCACATGAAAACTGGAAAGAAGCTTTCTGAGAAACTGCTTAGTGTTCTGTTAATTCATCTCACAGAGTTACATCTGAATTTCATGGATGTCTTTGCTAGCCTCATTTCTGTGGAATCTGAGAACAGATATTTCGGATCCCTTTGAAGACTATAGGGCCAAAGGAAATATCCTCCGATAACAAAGAGAAAGAAGCTTTCTGAGAAACTTCGTTGTGTTCTGTGAAATCATCTCACAGAGTTAGAGTTTTCCCCTCAAGGAGCCTTTCGCTAAGACAGTTCTTGTGGAATTGGCAAAGTGATACTTGGAAGCCCATAGAGGGCTATGGTGAAAAAGGAAATATCCTCAGATGAAATCTGGAAAGAAGCTTTCTGAGAAACTGCTTAGTGTTCTGTTAATTCATCTCAGAGAGTTATATCTGTATTTCATGGATGTCTTTGCTAGCCTTATTTCTGTGGAATCTGAGAACAGATATTTCGGATCCCTTTGAAGACTATAGGGCCACAGGAAATATCCTCCGATAACAAAGAGAAAGAAGCTTTCTGAGAAACTTCGTTGTGATCTGTGAAATCATCTCACAGAGTTACAGCCTCCCCCTCAAGGAGCCTTTCGCTAAGACAGTTCTTGTGGAATTGGCAAAGTGATATTTGGAAGCCCTTTGAGGGCTATGGTGAAATAGGAAATATCCTCAGATGAAATCTGGAAAGCTTTCTGAGAAACTGCTTAGTGTTCTGTTAATTCAACTCACAGAGTTACATCTGTATTTCGTGCATGTCTTTGCTAGCCTTATTTCTGTGGAATCTGAGAACAGATATTTCGGATCCCTATGAAGACTACAGGGCCAAAGGAAATATGCTCCGATAACAAAGAGAAAGAATCTTTCTGAGAAACTTCGTTGTGTTCTGTGAAATCATCTCACAGAGTTACAGCTTTCCCCTCAAGGAGCCTTTCGCTAAGACAGTTCTTGTGGAATTGGCAAAGTGATATCTGGAAGCCCAAAGAGGACTATGATGAAAAAGGAAATATCCTCAGATGAAATCTTGAAAGAAGCTTTCTGAGAAACTGCTTAGTGTTCTGTTAATTCACCTCACAGAGTTACATCTGTATTTCGTGGATCTCTTTGCTAGCCTTATTTCTGTAGAATCTGAGAACAGATATTTCGGATCCCTTTGAAGACTATAGAGCCAAAGGAAATATCCTCCGATAACAAAGAGAAAGAAGCTTTCTGAGAAACTTCTTTGTGTTCTGTAAAATCATCTCACAGAGATACAGCTTTCCCCTCAAGGAGCCTTTCGCTAAGACAGTTCATGTGGAATTGGCAAAGTGATATTTGGAAGCCCATAGAGGGCTATGGTGAAAAAGGAAATATCCTCAGATGAAATATGGAAAGAAGCTTTCTGAGAAACTGCTTAGTGTTCTGTTAATTCATCTCACAGAGATACATCTGTATTTCGTGGATCTCTTTGCTAGCCTTATTTCTGTGGAATCTGAGAACAGATATTTCGGATCCCTTTGAAGACTATAGGGCCAAAGGAATTATCCTCCGATAACAAAGAGAAAGAAGCTTTCTGAGAAACTTCGTTGTGTTCTGTGAAATCATCTCACAGAGTTACATCTTTCCCCTCAAGGAGCCTTTCGCTAAGACAGTTCTTGTGGAATTGGCAAAGTGATATCTGGAAGCCCATAGAGGGCTATGGTGAAAAAGGAAATATCCTCAAATGAAATCTGGAAAGAAGCTTTCTGAGAAACTGCTTAGTGTTCTGTTAATTCATCTCAGAGAGTTACATCTGTATTTCGTGGATCTCTTTGCTAGCCTTATTTCTGTGGAATCTGAGAACAGATATTTCGGATCCCTTTGAAGACTATAGGGCCAAAGGAAATATCCTCCGATAACAAAGAGAAAGAAACTTTCTGAGAAACTTCGTTGTGTTCTGTGAAATCATTTCAGAGACTTACAGCTTTCCCCTCAAGGAGCCTTTCGCTAAGACAGTTCTTCTCGAATTGGCAAAGTGATACTTGGAAGCCCTTAGAGGGCTATGGTGAAAAATGAAATATCCTCAGTTGAAATCTGGAAAGAAGCTTTCTGAGAAACTGCTTAGTGTTCTTTTAATTCACCTCACAGAGTTACATCTGTATTTCGTGGATCTCCTTGCTAGCCTTATTTCTGTGGAATCTGAGAACAGATATTTCGGATACCTTTGAAGACTATAGGGCCAAAGGAAATATCCTCCGATAACAAAGAGAAAGAAGCTTTCTCAGAAACTTCGTTGTGTTCTGTGAAATCATCTCACAGAGTTACAGCTTTCCCCTCAAGGAGCCTTTCGCTAAGACAGTTCTTGTGGAATTGGCAAAGTGATACTTGGAAGCCCATAGAGGGCTATGGTGAAAAAGGAAATATCGTCAGATGAAATCTGGAAAGAAGCTTTCTGAGAAACTGCGTAGTGTTCTGTTAATTCATCTCACAGTGTTACATCTGTATTTCATGGATGTCTTTGCTAGCCTTATTTCTGTGGAATCTGAGAACAGATATTTCGGATCCCTTTGAAGACTATAGGGCCAAAGGAAATATCCTCCGATAACAAAGAGAAAGAAGCTTTCTGAGAAACTTCGTTGTGTTCTGTGAAATCATCTCACAGAGTTAGAGCTTTCCCCTCAAGGAGCCTTTCTCTAAGACAGTTCTTGTGGAATTGGCAAAGTGATACTTGGAAGCCCATAGAGGGCTATGGTTAAAAAGGAAATATCCTCAGATGAAATCTGGAAAGAAGCTTTTTGAGAACCTGCTTAGTGTTCTGTTAGTTCATCTCAGAGAGTTATATCTGTATTTCATGGATGTCTTTGCTAGCCTTATTTCTGTGGAATCTGAGAACAGATATTTCGGATCCCTTTGAAGACTATAGGGCCACAGGAAATATCCTCCGATAACAAAGAGAAAGAAGCTTTCTGAGAAACTTCGTTGTGATCTGTGAAATCATCTCACAGAGTTACACCCTCCCCCTCAAGGAGCCTTTCGCTAAGACAGTTCTTGTGGAATTGGCAAAGTGATATTTGGAAGCCCATTGAGGGCTATGGTGAAATAGGAAATATCCTCAGATGAAATCTGGAAAGCTTTCTGAGAAACTGCTTAGTGTTCTGTTAATTCAACTCACAGAGTTACATCTGTATTTCGTGCATGTCTTTGCTAGCCTTATTTCTGTGGAATCTGAGAACAGATATTTCGGATCCCTATGAAGACTATAGGGCCAAAGGAAATATCCCCCGATAAAAAAGAGAAAGAAGCTTTCTGAGAAACTTCGTTGTGTTCTGTGAAATCATCTCACAGAGTTACAGCTTTCCCCTCAAGGAGCCTTTCGCTAAGAGAGTTCTTGTGGAATTGGCAAAGAGATATCTGGAAGCCAATAGAAGGCTATGGTGAAAAAGGAAATATCCTCAGATGAAATCTGGAAAGAAGCTTTCTGAGAAACTGCGTAGTGTTCTGTTAATTCACCTCACACAGTTACATCGGTATTTCGTGGATCTCTTTGCTAGCCTTATTTCTGTAGAATCTGAGAACAGATATTTCGGATCCCTTTGAAGACTATAGGGCCAAAGGAAATATCCTCCGATAACAAAGAGAAAGAAGCTTTCTGAGAAACTTCTTTGTGTTCTGTAAAATCATCTCACAGAGATACAGCTTTCCCCTCAAGGAGCCTTTCGCTAAGACAGTTCATGTGGAATTGGCAAAGTGATATTTGGAAGCCCATAGACGGCTATGGTGAAAAAGGAAATATCCTCAGATGAAATCTGGAAAGAAGCTTTCTGAGAAACTGCTTAGTGTTCTGTTAATTCATCTCACAGAGTTACATCTGTATTTCGTGGATCTCTTTGCTAGCCTTATTTCTGTGGAATCTGAGAACAGATATTTCGGATCCCTTTGAAGACTATAGGGCCAAAGGCAATATCCTCCGATAACAAAGAGAAAGAAGCTTTCTGAGAAACTTCTTTGTGTTCTGTGAAATCATCTCACAGAGTTACAGCTTTCCCTTCAAGGAGCATTTCGATAAGACAGTTCTTGCGGAATTGTCAATGTGATATTTGGAAGCCCATAGAGGGCTATGGTTAAAAAGGGAATATCCTCAGATGAAATGTGGAAAGAAGCTTTCTGAGAAACTGCTTAGTGTTCTTTTAATTCATCTCACAGAGTTACATCTGTATTTCGTGGATCTCCTTGCTAGCCTTATTTCTGTGGAATCTGAGAACAGATATTTCAGATCCCTTTGAAGACTATAGGGCCAAAGGAAATATCCTCCGATAACAAAGAGAAAGAAGCTTTCTGAGAAACTTCGTTGTGTTCTGTGAAATCATCTCACAGAGTTACAGCTTTCCCCTCAAGGAGCCTTTCGCTAAGACAGTTCTTGTGGAATTGGCAAAGTGATATTTGGAAGCCCATAGAGGGCTAAGGTGAAAAAGGAAATATCCTCAGATGAAATCTGGAAAGAAGCTTTCTGAGAAACTGCTTAGTGTTCTGTTAATTCACCTCACAGAGTTACTTCTGTATTTCGTGGATCTCTTTGCTAGCATTATTTCAGTGGAATTTGAGAACAGATATTTCGGATCCCGTTGAAGACTATAGGGCCAAAGGAAATATCCTCCGAAAACAAAGAGAAAGAAGCTTTCTGAGAAACTTCGTTGTGTTCTGTGAAATCATCTCCCAGAGTTGCAGCTTTCCCCTCAAGGAGCCTTTCGCTAAGACAGTTCTTGTGGAATTGGCAAAGTGATACTTGGAAACCCTTAGAGAGCTATGGTGAAAAAGGAAATATCCTCAGATGAAATCTGGAAAGAAGCTTTCTGAGAAACTGCTTAGTGTTCTGTTAATTCATCTCACAGAGTTACATATATATTTCATGGATGTCTTTGCTAGCCTTATTTCTGTGGAATCTGAGAACAGATATTTCGGATCCCTTTGAAGACTATAGGGCCACAGGAAATATCCTCAGATAACAAAGAGAAAGAAGCTTTCGGAGAAACTTCGTTGTGTTCTGTGAAATCATCTCACAGAGTTACAGCTTTCCCCTCAAGGAGCCTTTCGCTAAGACAGTTCTTGTGGAATTGGCAAAGTGATATTTGGAAGCCCATAGAGGTCTATGGTGAAAAAGGATATATCCTCAGATGAAATCTGGAAAGAAGCTTTCTGAGAAACTGCTTAGTGTTCTGTTAATTCATCTCACAGAGTTACATCTGTATTTCGTGGATCTCTTTGCTAGCCTTATTTCTGTGGAATCTGAGAACAGATATTTCGGATCCCTTTGAAGACTATAGGGCCAAAGGAAATATCCTCCGAAAACAAAGAGATAGAAGCTTTCTGAGAAACTTCGTTGTGTTCTGTGAAATCATCTCACAGAGTTACAGCTTTCCCCTCAAGGAGCCTTTGGCTAAGACAGTTCTTGTGGAATTGGCAAAGTGATATCTGGAAGCCCATCGAGGGCTACGGTGAAAAAGGAAATATCCTCAGATGAAATCTGGAAAGAAGCTTTCTGAGAAACTGCATAGTGTTCTGTTAATTCATCTCACAGAGTTACATATATATTTCATGGATGTCTTTGCTAGCCTTATTTCTGTGGAATCTGAGAGCAGATATTTCGGATCCCTTTGAAGACTATAGGGCCAAAGGAAATATCCTCCGAAAACAAAGAGAAAGAAGCTTTCTGAGAAACTTCGTTGTGTTCTGTGAAATCATCTCACAGAGTTACAGCTTTCCCCTCAAGGAGCCTTTCGCTAAGACAGTTCTTGTGGAATTGGCAAAGTGATATTTGGAAGCCCATAGAGGGCTAAGGTGAAAAAGGAACTATCCTCAGAGGAAATCTGGAAAGAAGCTTTTTGAGAAACTGCTTAGTGTTCTGTTAATTCATCTCACAGAGTTACATCTGTATTTCGTGGATCTCTTTGCTAGCCTTATTTCTGTGGAATCTGAGAACAGATATTTCGGATCCCTTTGAAGACTATAGAGCCAAAGGAAATATCCTCCGATAACAAAGAGAAAGAAGCTTTCTGAGAAACTTCTTTGTGTTCTGTGAAATCATCTCACAGAGTTGCAGCTTTCCCCTCAAGGAGCCTTTCGCTAAGACAGTTCTTGTGGAATTGGCAAAGTGATATTTGCAAGCCCATAGAGGGCTATGGTGAAAAAGGAAATATCCTCAGATGAAATCTGGACAGAAGCTTTCTGAGAAACTGCTTAGTGTTCTGTTAATTCATCTCACAGAGTTACATCTGTATTTCGTGGATCTCTTTGCTAGCCTTATTTCTGTGGAATCTGAGAACAGATATTTCGGATTCCTTTGAAGACTATAGGGCCAAAGGAAATATCCTCCGATTACAAAGAGAAAGAAGCTTTCTGAGAAACTTCGTTGTGTTCTGTGAAATCATCTCACAGAGTTACAGCTTTCCCCTCAAGGAGCCGTTCGCTAAGACAGTTCTTGTGGAATTGTCAAAGAGATATCTGGAAGCCCTTAGAGGGCTATGGTGAAAAAGGAAATATCCTCATATGAAATCTGGAAAGAAGCTTTCTGAGAAACTGCTTAGTGTTCTGTTAATTCATCTCACAGAGTTACATCTGTATTTCGTGGATCTCTTTGCTGCCCTTATTTCTGTGGAATCTGAGAACAGATATTTCGGATCCCTTTGAAGACTATAGGGCCAAAGGAAATATCCTCCGATAACAAAGAGAAAGAAGCTTTCTGAGAAACTTCGTTGTGTTCTGTGAAATCATCTCACAGAGTTACAGCTTTCCCCTCAAGGAGGCTTTCGCTAAGACAGTTCTTGTGGAATTGGCAAAGTGATACTTGGAAGCCCATAGAGGGCTATGGTGAAAAAGGAAATATCTTCAGATGAAATCTGGAAAGAAGTTTTCTGAGAAACTGCGTAGTGTTCTGTTAATTCATCTCACAGAGTTACATCTGTATTTCATGGATGTCTTTGCTAGCCTTATTTCTGTGGAATCTGAGAACATATATTTCGGATCCCTTTGAAGACGAGAGGGCCAAAGGAAATATCCTCCGAAAACAAAGAGAAAGAAGCTTTCTGAGAAACTTCGTTGTGTTCTGTGAAATCATCTCACAGAGTTACAGCTTTCCCCTCACGGAGCCTTTCGCTAAGACAGTTCTTGTGGAATTGACAAAGTGATATTTGGAAGCCCATAGAGGGCTATGGAGACAAAGGAAATATCCTCAGATGAAATCTGGGAAGAAGCTTTCTGAGAAACTGCTTAGTGTTCTGTTAATTCATCTCACAGAGTTATATCTGTATTTCGTGGATCTCTTTGCTAGCCTTATTTCTGTGGAATCTGAGAACCGATATTTCGGATCCCTTTGAAGACTATAGGGCCAAAGGAAATATCCTCCGATAACAAAGAGAAATAAGCTTTCTGAGAAACTTCTTTGTGTCTGTGAAATCATCTCACAGAGTTGCAGCTTTCTCCTCAAGGAGCCTTTCGCTAAGACAGTTCTTGTGGAATTGGCAAAGTGATATTTGGAAGCCCATAGAGGGCTATGGTGAAAAAGGAAATATCCTCAGATGAAATCTGGAAAGAAGCTTTCTGAGAAACTGCTTAGTGTTCTGTTAATTCATCTCACAGAGTTATATCTGTATTTCAGGGATGTCTTTGCTAGCCTTATTTCTGTGGAACCTGAGAAAAGATATTTCGGATCCCTGTGAAGACTATAGGGCCACAGGAAATATCCTCCGATAACAAAGAGAAAGAAGCTTTCTGAGAAACTTCGTTGTGTTCTGTGAAATCATCTCACAGAGTTACCGCTTTCCCATCAAGGAGCCTTTCTCTAAGACAGTTCTTGTGGAATTCTCAAAGTGATATTTGGAAGCCCATAGAGGGCTATGGTGAAAAAGGAAATATCCTCAGATGAAATCTGGAAAGAAGCTTTCTGAGAAACTGCTTAGTGTTCTGTTTATTCACCTCACAGAGTTACATCTGTATTTCGTGGATCACTTTGCTAGCCTTATTTCTGTAGAATCTGAGAACAGATATTTCGGATCCCTTTGAAGACTAAGGGCGAAAGGAAATATCCTCCGATAACAAAGAGAAAGAAGCTTTCTGAGAAACGTCGTTGTGTTCTTTTAAATCATCTCACAGAGTTGCAGCTTTCCTCTCAAGGAGCCTTTCGCTAAGACAGTTCTTGTGGAATTGGCAAAGTGATATTTTGAAGCCCATAGAGGTCTATGGTGAAAAAGGAAATATCCTCAGATGAAATCTGGAAAGAAGCTTTCTGAGAAACTGCTTAGTGTTCTGTTAATTCATCTCACAGAGTTACATCTGTATTTCGTGGATCTCTTTGCTAGCCTTATTTCTGTGGAATCTGAGAACAGGTATTTCGGATCCCTTTGAAGACTATAGGGCCACAGGAAATATCCTCCGATAACAAAGAGAAAGAAGCTTTCTGAGAAACTTCGTTGTGTTCTGTGAAATGACCTCACAGAGTTACAGCTTTCCCCTCAAGGAGCCTTTCGCTAAGACAGTTCTTGTGGAATTGGCAAAGTGATATTTGGAAGCCCATAGAGGGCTACGGTGAAAAAGTAAATATCCTCACATGAAAACTGGAAAGAAGCTTTCTGAGAAACTGCTTAGTGTTCTGTTAATTCATCTCACAGAGTTACATCTGTATTTCGTGGATCTCCTTGCTAGCCTTATTTCTGTGGAATCTGAGAACAGATATTTCGGATCCCTTTGAAGACTATAGGGCCAAAGGAAATATCCTCCGATAAAAAAGAGAAAGAAGCTTTCTGAGAAACTTCGTTGTGTTCTGTGAAATCATCTCACAGAGTTAGAGCTTTCCCCTCAAGGAGCCTTTCTCTAAGACAGTTCTTGTGGAATTGGCAAAGTGATACTTGGAAGCCCATAGAGGGCTATGGTTAAAAAGGAAATATCCTCAGATGAAATCTGGAAAGAAGCTTTTTGAGAACCTGCTTAGTGTTCTGTTAGTTCATCTCAGAGAGTTATATCTGTATTTCATGGATGTCTTTGCTAGCCTTATTTCTGTGGAATCTGAGAACAGATATTTCGGATCCCTTTGAAGACTATAGGGCCACAGGAAATATCCTCCGATAACAAAGAGAAAGAAGCTTTTTGAGAAACTTCGTTGTGATCTGTGAAATCATCTCACAGAGTTACACCCTCCCCCTCAAGGAGCCTTTCGCTAAGACAGTTCTTGTGGAATTGGCAAAGTGATATTTGGAAGCCCATTGAGGGCTATGGTGAAATAGGAAATATCCTCAGATGAAATCTGGAAAGCTTTCTGAGAAACTGCTTAGTGTTCTGTTAATTCAACTCACAGAGTTACATCTGTATTTCGTGCATGTCTTTGCTAGCCTTATTTCTGTGGAATCTGAGAACAGATATTTCGGATCCCTATGAAGACTATAGGGCCAAAGGAAATATCCTCCGATAAAAAAGAGAAAGAAGCTTTCTGAGAAACTTCGTTGTGTTCTGTGAAATCATCTCACAGAGTTACAGCTTTCCCCTCAAGGAGCCTTTCGCTAAGAGAGTTCTTGTGGAATTGGCAAAGAGATATCTGGAAGCCAATAGAAGGCTATGGTGAAAAAGGAAATATCCTCAGATGAAATCTGGAAAGAAGCTTTCTGAGAAACTGCGTAGTGTTCTGTTAATTCACCTCACACAGTTACATCTGTATTTCGTGGATCTCTTTGCTAGCCTTATTTCTGTAGAATCTGAGAACAGATATTTCGGATCCCTTTGAAGACTATAGGGCCAAAGGAAATATCCTCCGATAACAAAGAGAAAGAAGCTTTCTGAGAAACTTCTTTGTGTTCTGTAAAATCATCTCACAGAGATACAGCTTTCCCCTCAAGGAGCCTTTCGCTAAGACAGTTCATGTGGAATTGGCAAAGTGATATTTGGAAGCCCATAGAGGGCTATGGTGAAAAAGGAAATATCCTCAGATGAAATCTGGAAAGAAGCTTTCTGAGAAACTGCTTAGTGTTCTGTTAATTCATCTCACAGAGTTACATCTGTATTTCGTGGATCTCTTTGCTAGCCTTATTTCTGTGGAATCTGAGAACAGATATTTCGGATCCCTTTGAAGACTATAGGGCCAAAGGCAATATCCTCCGATAACAAAGAGAAAGAAGCTTTCTGAGAAACTTCTTTGTGTTCTGTGAAATCATCTCACAGAGTTACAGCTTTCCCTTCAAGGAGCCTTTCGCTAAGACAGTTCATGTGGAATTGGCAAAGTGATATTTGGAAGCCCATAGAGGTCTATGGTGAAAAAGGAAATATCCTCAGATGAAATCTGGAAAGAAGCTTTCTGAGAAACTGCTTAGTGTTCTGTTAATTCATCTCACAGAGTTACATCTGTATTTCGTGGATCTCTTTGCTAGCCTTATTTCTGTGGAATCTGAGAACAGATATTTCGGATCCCTTTGAAGACTATAGGGCCAAAGGAAATATCCTCCGAAAACAAAGAGATAGAAGCTTTCTGAGAAACTTCGTTGTGTTCTGTGAAATCATCTCACAGAGTTACAGCTTTCCCCTCAAGGAGCCTTTGGCTAAGACAGTTCTTGTGGAATTGGCAAAGTGATATCTGGAAGCCCATCGAGGGCTACGGTGAAAAAGGAAATATCCTCAGATGAAATCTGGAAAGAAGCTTTGTGAGAAACTGCTTAGTGTTCTGTTAATTCATCTCACAGAGTTACATATATATTTCATGGATGTCTTTGCTAGCCTTATTTCTGTGGAATCTGAGAGCAGATATTTCGGATCCCTTTGAAGACTATAGGGCCAAAGGAAATATCCTCCGAAAACAAAGAGAAAGAAGCTTTCTGAGAAACTTCGTTGTGTTCTGTGAAATCATCTCACAGAGTTACAGCTTTCACCTCAAGGAGCCTTTCGCTAAGACAGTTCTTGTGGAATTGGCAAAGTGATATTTGGAAGCCCATAGAGGGCTAAGGTGAAAAAGGAACTATCCTCAGAGGAAATCTGGAAAGAAGCTTTTTGAGAAACTGCTTAGTGTTCTGTTAATTCATCTCACAGAGTTACATCTGTATTTCGTGGATCTCTTTGCTAGCCTTATTTCTGTGGAATCTGAGAACAGATATTTCGGATCCCTTTGAAGACTATAGAGCCAAAGGAAATATCCTCCGATAACAAAGAGAAAGAAGCTTTCTGAGAAACTTCTTTGTGTTCTGTGAAATCATCTCACAGAGTTGCAGCTTTCCCCTCAAGGAGCCTTTCGCTAAGACAGTTCTTGTGGAATTGGCAAAGTGATATTTGGAAGCCCATAGAGGGCTATGGTGAAAAAGGAAATATCCTCAGATGAAATCTGGACAGAAGCTTTCTGAGAAACTGCTTAGTGTTCTGTTAATTCATCTCACAGAGTTACATCTGTATTTCGTGGATCTCTTTGCTAGCCTTATTTCTGTGGAATCTGAGAACAGATATTTCGGATTCCTTTGAAGACTATAGGGCCAAAGGAAATATCCTCCGATTACAAAGAGAAAGAAGCTTTTTGAGAAACTTCGTTGTGTTCTGTGAAATCATCTCACAGAGTTACCGCTTTCCCATCAAGGAGCCTTTCTCTAAGACAGTTCTTGTGGAATTCTCAAAGTGATATTTGGAAGCCCATAGAGGGCTATGGTGAAAAAGGAAATATCCTCAGATGAAATCTGGAAAGAAGCTTTCTGAGAAACTGCTTAGTGTTCTGTTTATTCACCTCACAGAGTTACATCTGTATTTCGTGGATCACTTTGCTAGCCTTATTTCTGTAGAATCTGAGAACAGATATTTCGGATCCCTTTGAAGACTAAGGGCGAAAGGAAATATCCTCCGATAACAAAGAGAAAGAAGCTTTCTGAGAAACGTCGTTGTGTTCTTTTAAATCATCTCACAGAGTTGCAGCTTTCCTCTCAAGGAGCCTTTCGCTAAGACAGTTCTTGTGGAACTGGCAAAGTGATATTTTGAAGCCCATAGAGGTCTATGGTGAAAAAGGAAATATCCTCAGATGAAATCTGGAAAGAAGCTTTCTGAGAAACTGCTTAGTGTTCTGTTAATTCATCTCACAGAGTTACATCTGTATTTCGTGGATCTCTTTGCTAGCCTTATTTCTGTGGAATCTGAGAACAGATATTTCGGATCCCTTTGAAGACTATAGGGCCACAGGAAATATCCTCCGATAACAAAGAGAAAGAAGCTTTCTGAGAAACTTCGTTGTGTTCTGTGAAATGACCTCACAGAGTTACAGCTTTCCCCTCAAGGAGCCTTTCGCTAAGACAGTTCTTGTGGAATTGGCAAAGTGATATTTGGAAGCCCATAGAGGGCTACGGTGAAAAAGTAAATATCCTCACATGAAAACTGGAAAGAAGCTTTCTGAGAAACTGCTTAGTGTTCTGTTAATTCATCTCACAGAGTTACATCTGTATTTCGTGGATCTCCTTGCTAGCCTTATTTCTGTGGAATCTGAGAACAGATATTTCGGATCCCTTTGAAGACTATAGGGCCAAAGGAAATATCCTCCGATAACAAAGAGAAAGAAGCTTTCTCAGAAAATTCGTTGTGTTCTGTGAAATCATCTCACAGAGTTACAGCTTTCCCCTCAAGGAGCCTTTCGCTAAGACAGTTCTTGTGGAATTGGCAAAGTGATACTTGGAAGCCCATAGAGGGCTATGGTGAAAAAGGAAATATCGTCAGATGAAATCTGGAAAGAAGCTTTCTGAGAAACTGCGTAGTGTTCTGTTAATTCATCTCACAGAGTTACATCTGTATTTCATGGATGTCTTTGCTAGCCTTATTTCTGTGGAATCTGAGAACAGATATTTCGGATCCCTTTGAAGACTATAGGGCCAAAGGAAATATCCTCCGATAACAAAGAGAAAGAAGCTTTCTGAGAAACTTCGTTGTGTTCTGTGAAATCATCTCACAGAGTTAGAGCTTTCCCCTCAAGGAGCCTTTCTCTAAGACAATTCTTGTGGAATTGGCAAAGTGATACTTGGAAGCCCATAGAGGGCTAGGGTTAAAAAGGAAATATCCTCAGATGAAATCTGGAAAGAAGCTTTCTGAGAAACTGCTTAGTGTTCTGTTAGTTCATCTCAGAGAGTTATATCTGTATTTCATGGATGTCTTTGCTAGCCTTATTTCTGTGGAATCTGAGAACAGATATTTCGGATCCCTTTGAAGACTATAGGGCCACAGGAAATATCCTCCGATAACAAAGAGAAAGAAGCTTTCTGAGAAACTTCGTTGTGATCTGTGAAATCATCTCACAGAGTTACACCCTCCCCCTCAAGGAGCCTTTCGCTAAGACAGTTCTTGTGGAATTGGCAAAGTGATATTTGGAAGCCCATTGAGGGCTATGGTGAAATAGGAAATATTCTCAGATGAAATCGGGAAAGCTTTCTGAGAAACTGCTTAGTGTTCTCTTAATTCAACTCACAGAGTTACATCTGTATTTCGTGCATGTCTTTGCTAGCCTTATTTCTGTGGAATCTGAGAACAGATATTTCGGATCCCTATGAAGACTATAGGGCCAAAGGAAATATCCTCCGATGAAAAAGAGAAAGAAGCTTTCTGAGAAACTTCGTTGTGTTCTGTGAAATCATCTCACAGAGTTACAGCTTTCCCCTCAAGGAGCCTTTCGCTAAGACAGTTCTTGTGGAATTGGCAAAGTGATATCTGGAAGCCCATAGAAGGCTATGGTGAAAAAGGAAATATCTTCAGATGAAATCTGGAAAGAAGCTTTCTAAGAAACTGCTTAGTGTTCTGTTAATTCACCTCACAGAGTTACATCTGTATTTCGTGGATCTCTTTGCTAGCCTTATTTCTGTAGAATCTGAGAACAGATATTTCGGATCCCTTTGAAGACTATAGGGCCAAAGGAAATATCCTCCGATAACAAAGAGAAAGAAGCTTTCTGAGAAACTTCTTTGTGTTCTGTAAAATCATCTCACAGAGATACAGCTTTCCCCTCAAGGAGTCTTTCGCTAAGACAGTTCATGTGGAATTGGCAAAGTGATATTTGGAAGCCCCTAGAGGGCTATGGTGAAAAAGGAAATATCCTCAGATGAAATCTGGAAAGAAGCTTTCTGAGAAACTGCTTAGTGTTCTGTTAATTCATCTCACAGAGTTACATCTGTATTTCGTGGATCTCTTTGCTAGCCTTATTTCTGTGGAATCTGAGAACAGATATTTCGGATCCCTTTGAAGACTATAGGGCCAAAGGCAATATCCTCCGATAACAAAGAGAAAGAAGCTTTCTGAGAAACTTCTTTGTGTTCTGTGAAATCATCTCACAGAGTTACAGCTTTCCCTTCAAGGAGCATTTCGATAAGACAGTTCTTGCGGAATTGTCAAAGTAATATTTGGAAGCCCATAGAGGGCTATGGTTAAAAAGGAAATATCCTCAGATGAAATGTGGAAAGAAGCTTTCTGAGAAACTGCTTTGTGTTCTTTTAATTCATCTCACAGAGTTACATCTGTATTTCGTGGATCTCCTTGCTAGCCTTATTTCTGTGGAATCTGAGAACAGATATTTCAGATCCCTTTGAAGACTATAGGGCCAAAGGAAATATCCTCCGATAACAAAGAGAAAGAAGCTTTCTGAGAAACTTCGTTGTGTTCTGTGAAATCATCTCACAGAGTTACAGCTTTCCCCTCAAGGAGCCTTTCGCTAAGACAGTTCTTGTGGAATTGGCAAAGTGATATTTGGAAGCCCATAGAGGGCTATGGTGAAAAAGGAAATATCCTCAGATGAAATCTGGAAAAAAGCTTTCTGAGAAACTGCTTAGTGGTCTGTTAATTCACCTCACAGAGTTACTTCTGTATTTCGTGGATCTCTTTGCTAGCATTATTTCAGTGGAATCTGAGAACAGATATTTCGGATCCCGTTGAAGACTATAGGGCCAAAGGAAATATCCTCCGAAAACAAAGAGAAAGAAGCTTTCTGAGAAACTTCGTTGTGTTCTGTGAAATCATCTCCCAGAGTTGCAGCTTTCCCCTCAAGGAGCCTTTCGCTAAGACAGTTCTTGTGGAATTGGCAAAGTGATACTTGGAAACCCTTAGTGGGCTATGGTGAAAAAGGAAATATCCTCAGATGAAATCTGGAAAGAAGCTTTCTGAGAAACTGCTTAGTGTTCTGTTAATTCATCTCACAGAGTTACATCTATATTTCATGGATGTCTTTGCTAGCCTTATTTCTGTGGAATCCGAGAACAGATATTTCGGATCCCTTTGAAGACTATAGGGCCACAGGAAATATCCTCAGATAACAAAGAGAAAGAAGCTTTCGGAGAAACTTCGTTGTGTTCTGTGAAATCATCTCACAGAGTTACAGCTTTCCCCTCAAGAAGCCTTTCGCTAAGACAGTTCTTGTGGAATTGGCAAAGTGATATTTGGAAGCCCATAGAGGTCTATGGTGAAAAAGGAAATATCCTCAGATGAAATCTGGAAAGAAGCTTTCTGAGAAACTGCTTAGTGTTCTGTTAATTCATCTCACAGAGTTACATCTGTATTTCGTGGATCTCTTTGCTAGCCTTATTTCTGTGGAATCTGAGAACAGATATTTCGGATCCCTTTGAAGACTATAGGGCCAAAGGAAATATCCTCCGAAAACAAAGAGAAAGAAGCTTTCTGAGAAACTTCGTTGTGTTCTGTGAAATCATCTCACAGAGTTACAGCTTTCCCCTCAAGGAGCCTTTCGCTAACACAGTTCTTGTGGAATTGGCAAAGTGATATCTGGAAGCCCATCGAGGGCTACGGTGAAAAAGGAAATATCCTCAGATGAAATCTGGAAAGAAGCTTTCTGAGAAACTGCTTAGTGTTCTGTTAATTCATCTCACAGAGTTACATATATATTTCATGGATGTCTTTGCTAGCCTTATTTCTGTGGAATCTGAGAGCAGATATTTCGGATCCCTTTGAAGACTTTCGGGCCAAAGGAAATATCCTCCGAAAACAAAGAGAAAGAAGCTTTCTGAGAAACTTCGTTGTGTTCTGTGAAATCATCTCACAGAGTTACAGCTTTCCCCTCAAGGAGGCTTTCGCTAAGACAGTTCTTGTGGAATTGGCAAAGTGATATTTGGAAGCCCATAGAGGGCTATGGTGAAAAAGGAAATATCCTCAGAGGAAATCTGGAAAGAAGCTTTCTGAGAAACTGCTTAGTGTTCTGTTAATTCACCTCACAGAGTTACATCTGTATTTCGTGGGTCTCTTTGCTAGCCTTATTTCTGTGGAATCTGAGAACAGATATTTCGGATCCCTTTGAAGACTATAGGGCCAAAGGAAATATCCTCCGATAACAAAGAGAAAGAAGCTTTCTGAGAAACTTCTTGGTGTTCTGTGAAATCATCTCACAGAGTTACAGCTTTCCCCTCAAGGAGTGTTTCGCTAAGACAGTTCTTGTGGAATTGGCAAAGTGATATTTGGAAGCCCATAGAGGGCTAAGGTGAAAAAGGAAATATCCTCAGAGGAAATATGGAAAGAAACTTTCTGAGAAACTGCTTAGTGTTCTGTTAATTCATCTCACAGAGTTACATCTGTATTTCGTGGATCTCTTTGCTAGCCTTATTTCTGTGGAATCTGAGAACAGATATTTCGGATCCCTTTGAAGACTGTAGAGCCAAAGGAAATATCCTCCGATAACAAAGAGAAAGAAGCTTTCTGAGAAACTTCTTTGTGTTCTGTGAAATCATCTCACAGAGTTGCAGCTTTCCGCTCAAGGAGCCTTTCGCTAAGACAGTTCTTGTGGAATTGGCAAAGTGATATTTGCAAGCCCATAGAGGGCTATGGTGAAAAAGGAAATATCCTCAGATGAAATCTGGAAAGAAGCTTTCTGAGAAACTGCTTAGTGTTCTGTTAATTCATCTCACAGAGTTACATCTGTATTTCGTGGATCTCTTTGCTAGCCTTATTTCTGTGGAATCTGAGAACAGATATTTCGGATCCCTTTGAAGACGAGAGGGCCAAAGGAAATATCCTCCGAAAACAAAGAGAAAGAAGCTTTCTGAGAAACTTCGTTGTGTTCTGTGAAATCATCTCACAGAGTTACAGCTGTCCCCTAAAAGAGCCTTTCGCTAAGACACTTCTTGTGGAATTGGCAAAGTGATATTGGTAAGCCCATAGAGGGCTATGGTGAAAAAGGAATTATTTCAGATGAAATCTGGAAAGAAGCTTTCTGATAAACTGCTTAGTGTTCTGTTAATTCATCTCACAGAGTTATATCTGTATTTCGTGCATGTCTTTGCTAGCCTTATTTCTGTGGCATCTGAGAACAGATATTTCGGATCCCTATGAAGACTATAGGGCCAAAGGAAATATCCTCCGATAACAAAGAGAAAGAAGCTTTCTGAGAAACTTCGTTGTGTTCTGTGAAATCATCTCACAGAGTTACAGCTTTCCCCTCCAGGAGCCTTTCGCTAAGACAGTTCTTGTGGAATTGGCAAAGTGATATCTGGAAGCCCTTAGAGGGCTATGGTGAAAAAGGAAATATCCTCAGATGAAATCTGGAGAGAAGCTTTCTGAGAAACTGCTTAGTGTTCTGTTAATTCACCTCACAGAGTTACATCTGTATTTCGTGGATCTCTTTGCTAGCCTTATTTCTGTGGAATCTGAGAACAGATATTTCGGATCCCTTTGAAGACTATAGGGCCAAAGTAAATATCCTCCGATAACAAAGAGAAAGAAGCTTTCTGAGAAACTTCGTTGTGTTCTGTGAAATCATCTCACAGAGTTACAGCTGTCCCCTCAAGGAGCCTTTCGCTAAGACAGTTCTTGTGGAATTGGTAAAGTGATATTTGGAAGCCCATAGAGGGCTATGGTGAAAAAGGAAATATCCTCAGAGGAAATCTGGAAAGAAGCTTTCTGAGAAACTGCTTAGTGTTCTGTTAATTCATCTCACAGAGTTACATCTGTATTTCGTGGATCTCTTTGCTAGCCTTATTTCTGTGGAATCTGAGAACAGATATTTCAGATCCCTTTGAAGAGTATAGGGCCAAAGGAAATATCCTCCGATAACAAAGAGAAAGAAGCTTTCTGAGAAACTTCTTTGTGTTCTGTGAAATCATCTCACAGAGTTGCAGCTTTCCGCTCAAGGAGCCTTTCGCTAAGACAGTTCTTGTGGAATTGGCAAAGTGATATTTGGAAGCCCATAGAGGGCTATGGTGAAAAAGGAAATATCCTCAGATGAAATCTGGAAAGAAGCTTTCTGAGAAACTGCTTAGTGTTCTGTTAATTCATCTCACAGAGTTACATCTGTATTTCGTGGATCTCTTTGCTAGCCTTATTTCTGTGGAATCTGAGAACAGATACTTCAGATCCCTTTGAAGACTATAGGGCCAAAGGAAATATCCTCCGATAACAAAGAGAAAGAAGCTTTCTGAGAAACTTCGTTGTGTTCTGTGAAATCATCTCACAGAGTTACAGCTTTCCCCTCAAGGAGCCTTTCGCTAAGACAGTTCTTGTGGAATTGGCAAAGTGATATTTGGAAGCCCATAGAGGGCTATGGTGAAAAAGGAAATATCCTCAGATGAAATCTGGAAAAAAGCTTTCTGAGAAACTGCTTAGTGGTCTGTTAATTCACCTCACAGAGTTACTTCTGTATTTCGTGGATCTCTTTGCTAGCATTATTTCAGTGGAATCTGAGAACAGATATTTCGGATCCCGTTGAAGACTATAGGGCCAAAGGAAATATCCTCCGAAAACAAAGAGAAAGAAGCTTTCTGAGAAACTTCGTTGTGTTCTGTGAAATCATCTCCCAGAGTTGCAGCTTTCCCCTCAAGGAGCCTTTCGCTAAGACAGTTCTTGTGGAATTGGCAAAGTGATACTTGGAAACCCTTAGTGGGCTATGGTGAAAAAGGAAATATCCTCAGATGAAATCTGGAAAGAAGCTTTCTGAGAAACTGCTTAGTGTTCTGTTAATTCATCTCACAGAGTTACATCTATATTTCATGGATGTCTTTGCTAGCCTTATTTCTGTGGAATCCGAGAACAGATATTTCGGATCCCTTTGAAGACTATAGGGCCACAGGAAATATCCTCAGATAACAAAGAGAAAGAAGCTTTCGGAGAAACTTCGTTGTGTTCTGTGAAATCATCTCACAGAGTTACAGCTTTCCCCTCAAGAAGCCTTTCGCTAAGACAGTTCTTGTGGAATTGGCAAAGTGATATTTGGAAGCCCATAGAGGTCTATGGTGAAAAAGGAAATATCCTCAGATGAAATCTGGAAAGAAGCTTTCTGAGAAACTGCTTAGTGTTCTGTTAATTCATCTCACAGAGTTACATCTGTATTTCGTGGATCTCTTTGCTAGCCTTATTTCTGTGGAATCTGAGAACAGATATTTCGGATCCCTTTGAAGACTATAGGGCCAAAGGAAATATCCTCCGAAAACAAAGAGAAAGAAGCTTTCTGAGAAACTTCGTTGTGTTCTGTGAAATCATCTCACAGAGTTACAGCTTTCCCCTCAAGGAGCCTTTCGCTAACACAGTTCTTGTGGAATTGGCAAAGTGATATCTGGAAGCCCATCGAGGGCTACGGTGAAAAAGGAAATATCCTCAGATGAAATCTGGAAAGAAGCTTTCTGAGAAACTGCTTAGTGTTCTGTTAATTCATCTCACAGAGTTACATATATATTTCATGGATGTCTTTGCTAGCCTTATTTCTGTGGAATCTGAGAGCAGATATTTCGGATCCCTTTGAAGACTTTCGGGCCAAAGGAAATATCCTCCGAAAACAAAGAGAAAGAAGCTTTCTGAGAAACTTCGTTGTGTTCTGTGAAATCATCTCACAGAGTTACAGCTTTCCCCTCAAGGAGGCTTTCGCTAAGACAGTTCTTGTGGAATTGGCAAAGTGATATTTGGAAGCCCATAGAGGGCTATGGTGAAAAAGGAAATATCCTCAGAGGAAATCTGGAAAGAAGCTTTCTGAGAAACTGCTTAGTGTTCTGTTAATTCACCTCACAGAGTTACATCTGTATTTCGTGGGTCTCTTTGCTAGCCTTATTTCTGTGGAATCTGAGAACAGATATTTCGGATCCCTTTGAAGACTATAGGGCCAAAGGAAATATCCTCCGATAACAAAGAGAAAGAAGCTTTCTGAGAAACTTCTTGGTGTTCTGTGAAATCATCTCACAGAGTTACAGCTTTCCCCTCAAGGAGTGTTTCGCTAAGACAGTTCTTGTGGAATTGGCAAAGTGATATTTGGAAGCCCATAGAGGGCTAAGGTGAAAAAGGAAATATCCTCAGAGGAAATATGGAAAGAAACTTTCTGAGAAACTGCTTAGTGTTCTGTTAATTCATCTCACAGAGTTACATCTGTATTTCGTGGATCTCTTTGCTAGCCTTATTTCTGTGGAATCTGAGAACAGATATTTCGGATCCCTTTGAAGACTGTAGAGCCAAAGGAAATATCCTCCGATAACAAAGAGAAAGAAGCTTTCTGAGAAACTTCTTTGTGTTCTGTGAAATCATCTCACAGAGTTGCAGCTTTCCGCTCAAGGAGCCTTTCGCTAAGACAGTTCTTGTGGAATTGGCAAAGTGATATTTGCAAGCCCATAGAGGGCTATGGTGAAAAAGGAAATATCCTCAGATGAAATCTGGAAAGAAGCTTTCTGAGAAACTGCTTAGTGTTCTGTTAATTCATCTCACAGAGTTACATCTGTATTTCGTGGATCTCTTTGCTAGCCTTATTTCTGTGGAATCTGAGAACAGATATTTCGGATCCCTTTGAAGACGAGAGGGCCAAAGGAAATATCCTCCGAAAACAAAGAGAAAGAAGCTTTCTGAGAAACTTCGTTGTGTTCTGTGAAATCATCTCACAGAGTTACAGCTGTCCCCTAAAAGAGCCTTTCGCTAAGACACTTCTTGTGGAATTGGCAAAGTGATATTGGTAAGCCCATAGAGGGCTATGGTGAAAAAGGAATTATTTCAGATGAAATCTGGAAAGAAGCTTTCTGATAAACTGCTTAGTGTTCTGTTAATTCATCTCACAGAGTTATATCTGTATTTCGTGCATGTCTTTGCTAGCCTTATTTCTGTGGCATCTGAGAACAGATATTTCGGATCCCTATGAAGACTATAGGGCCAAAGGAAATATCCTCCGATAACAAAGAGAAAGAAGCTTTCTGAGAAACTTCGTTGTGTTCTGTGAAATCATCTCACAGAGTTACAGCTTTCCCCTCCAGGAGCCTTTCGCTAAGACAGTTCTTGTGGAATTGGCAAAGTGATATCTGGAAGCCCTTAGAGGGCTATGGTGAAAAAGGAAATATCCTCAGATGAAATCTGGAGAGAAGCTTTCTGAGAAACTGCTTAGTGTTCTGTTAATTCACCTCACAGAGTTACATCTGTATTTCGTGGATCTCTTTGCTAGCCTTATTTCTGTGGAATCTGAGAACAGATATTTCGGATCCCTTTGAAGACTATAGGGCCAAAGTAAATATCCTCCGATAACAAAGAGAAAGAAGCTTTCTGAGAAACTTCGTTGTGTTCTGTGAAATCATCTCACAGAGTTACAGCTGTCCCCTCAAGGAGCCTTTCGCTAAGACAGTTCTTGTGGAATTGGTAAAGTGATATTTGGAAGCCCATAGAGGGCTATGGTGAAAAAGGAAATATCCTCAGAGGAAATCTGGAAAGAAGCTTTCTGAGAAACTGCTTAGTGTTCTGTTAATTCATCTCACAGAGTTACATCTGTATTTCGTGGATCTCTTTGCTAGCCTTATTTCTGTGGAATCTGAGAACAGATATTTCAGATCCCTTTGAAGAGTATAGGGCCAAAGGAAATATCCTCCGATAACAAAGAGAAAGAAGCTTTCTGAGAAACTTCTTTGTGTTCTGTGAAATCATCTCACAGAGTTGCAGCTTTCCGCTCAAGGAGCCTTTCGCTAAGACAGTTCTTGTGGAATTGGCAAAGTGATATTTGGAAGCCCATAGAGGGCTATGGTGAAAAAGGAAATATCCTCAGATGAAATCTGGAAAGAAGCTTTCTGAGAAACTGCTTAGTGTTCTGTTAATTCATCTCACAGAGTTACATCTGTATTTCGTGGATCTCTTTGCTAGCCTTATTTCTGTGGAATCTGAGAACAGATACTTCGGATCCCTTTGAAGACTATAGGGCCAAAGGAAATATCCTCCGATAACAAAGAGAAAGAAGCTTTCTGAGAAACTTGGTTGTGTTCTGTGAATCATCTCACAGAGTTACAGCTTTCCCCTCAAGCAGCCTTTCGCTAAGACAGTTCTAGTGGATTTGGCAAAGTGATATTTGGAAGCCCATAGAGCGCTATGGTGAAAAAGGAAATATCCTCAGATGAAATCTGGAAAGAAGCTTTCTGAGAAACTGCTTAGTGTTCTGTTAATTCACCTCACAGAGTTACTTCTGTATTTCGTGGATCTCTTTGCTAGCCTTATTTCTGTGGAATCTGAGAACAGATATTTCGGATCCCGTTGAAGACAATAGGGCCAAAGGAAATAACCTCCGAAAACAAAGAGAAAGAAGCTTTCGGAGAAACTTCGTTGTGTTCTGTGAAATCATCTCACAGAGTTGCAGCTTTCCCCTCAAGGAGCCTTTCGCTAAGACAGTTCTTGTGGAATTGGCAAAGTGATACTTGGAAGCCCTTAGAGGGCTATGGTGAAAAAGGAAATATCCTCAGATGAAATCTGGAAAGAAGCTTTCTGAGAAACTGCTTAGTGTTCTGTTAATTCACCTCACAGAGTTACATCTGTATTTCGTGGATCTCTTTACTGGCATTATTTCTGTGGAATCTGAGAACAGATATTTCGGATACCTTTGAAGACTATAGGGCCAAAGGAAATATCCTCCGATAACAAAGAGAAAGAAGCTTTCTGAGAAACTTCTTGGTGTTCTGTGAAATCATCTCACAGAGTTACAGCTTTCCCCTCAAGGAGTGTTTCGCTAAGACAGTTCTTGTGGAATTGGCAAAGTGATATTTGGAAGCCCATAGAGGGCTAAGGTGAAAAAGGAAATATCCTCAGAGGAAATCTGGAAAGAAACTTTCTGAGAAACTGCTTAGTGTTCTGTTAATTCATCTCACAGAGTTACATCTGTATTTCGTGGATCTCTTTGCTAGCCTTATTTCTGTGGAATCTGAGAACAGATATTTCGGATCCCTTTGAAGACTGTAGGGCCAAAGGAAATATCCTCCGATAACAAAGAGAAAGAAGCTTTCTGAGAAACTTCTTTGTGTTCTGTGAAATCATCTCACAGAGTTGCAGCTTTCCGCTCAAGGAGCCTTTCGCAATGACAGTTCTTGTGGAATTGGCAAAGTGATATTTGGAAGCCCACAGAGGGCTATGGTGAAAAAGGAAATATCCTCAGATGAAATCTGGAAAGAAGCTTTCTGAGAAACTGCTTAGTGTTCTGTTAATTCATCTCACAGAGTTACATCTGTATTTCGTGGATCTCTTTGCTAGCCTTATTTCTGTGGAATCTGAGAACAGATATTTTGGATCCCTTTCAAGACTATAGGGCCAAAGGAAATATCCTCCGATAACAAAGAGAAAGAAGCTTTCTGAGAAACTTCTTTGTGTTCTGTGAAATCATCTCACAGAGTTACAGCTTTCCCCTCAAGGAGCCTTTCGCTAAGACACTTCATGTGGAATTGGCAAAGTGATATTCAGAAGCCCATAGAGGGCTATGGTGAAAAAGGAAATATCCTCAGATGAAATCTGGAAAGAAGCTTTCTGAGAAACTGCTTAGTGTTCTGTTAATTCATCTCACAGAGTTACACCTGTATTTCGTGGATCTCTTTGCTGGCCTTATTTCTGTGGAATCTGAGAACAGATATTTCGGATCCCTTTGAAGACTATAGGGCCAAAGGAAATATCCTCCGATGAAAAAGAGAAAGAAGCTTTCTGAGAAACTTCGTTGTGTTCTGTGAAATCATCTCACAGAGTTACAGCTTTCCCCTCACGGAGCCTTTCGCTAAGACAGTTCTTTTGGAATTGGCAAAGTGATATTTGGAAGCCCGTAGAGGGCTATGGTAAAAAAGGAAATATCCTCAGATGAAATCTGGAAAGAAGCTTTCTGAGAGACTGCTTAGTGTTCTGTCAATTCATCTCACAGAGTTACATCTGTATTTCGTGGATCTCTTTGCTAGCCTTATTTCTGTTGAATCTGAGAACAGATATTTTGGATCCCTTTGAAGACTATAGGGCCAACGGAAATATCCTCCGATAACAAAGAGAAAGAAGCTTTCTCAGAAACTTGGTTGTGTTCTGTGAATCATCTCACAGAGTTGCAGTTTTCCCCTCAAGGAGCCTTTCGCTAAGACAGTTCTTGTGGAATTGGCAAAGTGATATTTGGAAGCCCATAGAGGGCTAAGGTGAAAAAGGAAATATCCTCAGAGGAAATATGGAAAGAAACTTTCTGAGAAACTGCTTAGTTTTCTGTTAATTCATCTCACAGAGTTACATCTGTATTTCGTGGATCTCTTTGCTAGCCTTATTTCTGTGGAATCTGAGAACAGATATTTCGGATCCCTTTGAAGAATGTAGGGCCAAAGGAAATATCCTCCGATAACAAAGAGAAAGAAGCTTTCTGAGAAACTTCTTTGTGTTCTGTGAAATAATCTCACAGAGTTACAGCTTTCCCCTCAAGGAGCCTTTCGCTAAGACACTTCATGTGGAATTGGCAAAGTGATATTCAGAAACCCATAGAGGGCTATGGTGAAAAAGGAAATATCCTCAGATGAAATCTGGAAAGAAGCTTTCTGAGAAACTTCTTAGTGTTCTGTTAATTCATCTCACAGAGTTACATCTGTATTTCGTGGATCTCTTTGCTAGCCTTATTTCTGTGGAATCTGAGAACAGATATTTCGGATCCCTTTGAAGACTCTAGGGCCAAAGGAAATATCCTCCGATAACAAAGAGAAAGAAGCTTTCTGAGAAACTTCGTTGTGTTCTGTGAAGTCATCTCACAGAGTTACAGCTTTCCCCTCAAGGAGGCTTTCGCTAAGACAGTTCTTGTGGAATTGGCAAAGTGATACTTGGAAGCCCATAGAGGGCTATGGTGAAAAAGGAAATATCTTCAGATGAAATCTGGAAAGAAGCTTTCTGAGAAACTGCGTAGTGTTCTGTTAATTCATCTCACAGAGTTACATCTGTATTTCATGGATGTCTTTGCTAGCCTTATTTCTGTGGAATCTGAGAACAGATATTTCGGATCCCTTTGAAGACTATAGAGCCAAAGGAAATATCCTCCGATAACAAACAGAAAGAAGCTTTCTGAGAAACTTCGTTGTGTTCTGTGAAATCATCTCACAGAGTTACAGCTTTCCCCTCAAGGATCCTTTCGCTGAGACAGTTCTTGTGGAATTGGCAAAGTGATATCTGGAAGCCCATAGAGGGCTATGGTGAAAAAGTAAATATCCTCAGATGAAATCTGGAGAGAAGCTTTCTGAGAAACTGCTTAGTGTTCTGTTAATTCATCTCATAGAGTTACATCTGTCTTTCGTGGATCTCTTTGCTAGCCTTATTTCTGTGGAATCTGAGAACAGATATTTCGGATCCCTTTGAAGACTATAGGGCCAAAGTAAATATCCTCCGATAACAAAGAGAAAGAAGCTTTCTGAGAAACTTCGTTGTGTTCTGTGAAATCATCTCACAGAGTTACAGCTGTCCCCTCAAGGAGCCTTTCGCTAAGACAGTTCTTGTGGAATTGGCAAAGTGATATCTGGAAGCCCATAGAGGGCTATGGTGAAAAAGGAAATATCCTCAGATGAAATCTGGAAAGAAGCTTTCTGAGAAACTGCTTAGTGTTCTGTTAATTCAACTCACAGAGTTACATATATATTTCATGGATGTCTTTGCTAGCCTTATTTCTGTGGAATCTGAGAGCAGATATTTCGGATCCCTTTGAAGACTATAGGCCAAAGGAAATATCCTCCGAAAACAAAGAGAAAGAAGCTTTCTGAGAAACTTCGTTGTGTTCTGTGAAATCATCTCACAGAGTTACAGCTTTCCCCTCAAGGAGCCTTTCGCTAAGACAGTTCTTGTGGAATTGGCAAAGTGATATTTGGAAGCCCATAGAGGGCTAAGGTGAAAAAGGAACTATCCTCAGAGGAAATCTGGAAAGAAGCTTTTTGAGAAACTGCTTAGTGTTCTGTTAATTCATCTCACAGAGTTACATCTGTATTTCGTGGATCTCTTTGCTAGCCTTATTTCTGTGGAATCTGAGAACAGATATTTCGGATCCCTTTGAAGACTATAGAGCCAAAGGAAATATCCTCCGATAACAAAGAGAAAGAAGCTTTCTGAGAAACTTCTTTGTGTTCCGTGAAATCATCTCACAGAGTTGCAGCTTTCCGCTCAAGGAGCCTTTCGCTAAGACAGTTCTTGTGGAATTGGCAAAGTGATATTTGCAAGCCCATAGAGGGCTATGGTGAAAAAGGAAATATCCACAGATGAAATCTGGAAAGAAGCTTTCTGAGAAACTGCTTAGTGTTCTGTTAATTCATCTCACAGAGTTACATCTGTATTTCGTGGATCTCTTTGCTAGCCTTATTTCTGTGGAATCTGAGAACAGATATTTCGGATTCCTTTGAAGACTATAGGGCCAAAGGAAATATCCTCCGATTACAAAGAGAAAGAAGCTTTCTGAGAAACTTCGTTGTGTTCTGTGAAATCATCTCACAGAGTTACAGCTTTCCCCTCAAGGAGCCGTTCGCTAAGACAGTTCTTGTGGAATTGGCAAAGTGATATTTGGAAGCCCATAGAGGGCTATGGTGAAAAAGGAAATATCCTCAGAGGAAATCTGGAAAGAAGCTTTCTGAGAAACTGCTTAGTGTTCTGTTAATTCACCTCACAGAGTTACATCTGTATTTCGTGGGTCTCTTTGCTAGCCTTATTTCTGTGGAATCTGAGAACAGATATTTCGGATCCCTTTGAAGACTATAGGGCCAAAGGAAATATCCTCCGATAACAAAGAGAAAGAAGCTTTCTGAGAAACTTCTTGGTGTTCTGTGAAATCATCTCACAGAGTTACAGCTTTCCCCTCAAGGAGTGTTTCGCTAAGACAGTTCTTGTGGAATTGGCAAAGTGATATTTGGAAGCCCATAGAGGGCTAAGGTGAAAAAGGAAATATCCTCAGAGGAAATCTGGAAAGAAACTTTCTGAGAAACTGCTTAGTGTTCTGTTAATTCATCTCACAGAGTTACATCTGTATTTCGTGGATCTCTTTGCTAGCCTTATTTCTGTGGAATCTGAGAACAGATATTTCGGATCCCTTTGAAGACAGTAGGGCCAAAGGAAATATCCTCCGATAACAAAGAGAAAGAAGCTTTCTGAGAAACTTCTTTGTGTTCTGTGAAATCATCTCACAGAGTTGCAGCTTTCTGCTCAAGGAGCCTTTCGCTATGACAGTTCTTGTGGAATTGGCAAAGTGATATTTGGAAGCCCACAGAGGGCTATGGTGAAAAAGGAAATATCCTCAGATGAAATCTGGAAAGAAGCTTTCTGAGAAACTGCTTAGTGTTCTGTTAATTCATCTCACAGAGTTACATCTGTATTTCGTGGATCTCTTTGCTAGCCTTATTTCTGTGGAATCTGAGAACAGATATTTTGGATCCCTTTCAAGACTATAGGGCCAAAGGAAATATCCTCCGATAACAAAGAGAAAGAAGCTTTCTGAGAAACTTCTTTGTGTTCTGTGAAATCATCTCACAGAGTTACAGCTTTCCCCTCAAGGAGCCTTTCGCTAAGACACTTCATGTGGAATTGGCAAAGTGATATTCAGAAACCCATAGAGGGCTATGGTGAAAAAGGGAATATCCTCAGATGAAATCTGGAAAGAAGCTTTCTGAGAAACTGCTTAGTGTTCTGTTAATTCATCTCACAGAGTTACATCTGTATTTCGTGGATCTCTTTGCTAGCCTTATTTCTGTGGAATCTGAGAACAGATATTTCGGATCCCTTTGAAGACTATAGGGCCAAAGGAAATATCCTCCGATAACAAAGAGAAAGAAGCTTTCTGAGAAACTTCGTTGTGTTCTGTGAAGTCATCTCACAGAGTTACAGCTTTCCCCTCAAGGAGGCTTTCGCTAAGACAGTTCTTGTGGAATTGGCAAAGTGATACTTGGAAGCCCATAGAGGGCTACGGTGAAAAAAGAAATATCTTCAGATGAAATCTGGAAAGAAGCTTTCTGAGAAACTGCGTAGTGTTCTGTTAATTCATCTCACAGAGTTACATCTGTATTTCATGGATGTCTTTGCTAGCCTTATTTCTGTGGAATCTGAGAACAGATATTTCGGATCCCTTTGAAGACTATAGAGCCAAAGGAAATATCCTCCGATAACAAAGAGAAAGAAGCTTTCTGAGAAACTTCGTTGTGTTCTGTGAAATCATCTCACAGAGTTACAGCTTTCCCCTCAAGGATCCTTTCGCTGAGACAGTTCTTGTGGAATTGGCAAAGTGATATCTGGAAGCCCATAGAGGGCTATGGTGAAAAAGGAAATATCCTCAGATGAAATCTGGAGAGAAGCTTTCTGAGAAACTGCTTAGTGTTCTGTTAATTCACCTCACAGAGTTACTTCTGTATTTCGTGGATCTCTTTGCTAGCCTTATTTCTGCGGAATCTGAGAACAGATATTTCGGATCCCGTTGAAGACTATAGGGCCAAAGGAAATATCCTCCGAAAACAAAGAGAAAGAAACTTTCGGAGAAACTTCGTTGTGTTCTGTGAAATCATCTCACAGAGTTGCAGCTTTCCCCTCAAGGAGCCTTTCGCTAAGACAGTTCTTGTGGAATTGGCAAAGTGATACTTGGAAGCCCTTAGAGGGCTATGGTGAAAAAGGAAATATCCTCCGATGAAATCTGGAAAGAAGCTTTCTGAGAAACTGCTTAGTGTTCTGTTAATTCATCTCACAGAGTTACATCTCTATTTCATGGATGTCTTTGCTAGCCTTATTTCTGTGGAATCTGAGAACAGATATTTCGGATCCCTTTGAAGACTATAGGGCCACAGGAAATATCCTCAGATAACAAAGAGAAAGAAGCTTTCGGAGAAACTTCGTTGTGTTCTGTGAAATCATCTCACAGAGTTACAGCTTTCCCCTCAAGGAGACTTTCGCTAAGACAGTTCTTGTGGAATTGGCAAAGTGATATCTGGAAGCCCATAGAGGGCTACGGTGAAAAAGGAAATATTCTCAGATGAAATCTGGAAAGCAGCTTTCTGAGAAACTGCTTAGTGTTCTGTTAATTCATGTCACAGAGTTACATATATATTTCATGGATGTCTTTGCTAGCCTTATTTCTGTGGAATCTGAGAGCAGATATTTCGGATCCCTTTGAAGACTATAGGGCCACAGGAAATATCCTCAGATAACAAAGAGAAAGAAGCTTTCTGAGAAACTTCGTTGTGTTCTGTGAAATCATCGCACAGAGTTACAGCTTTCCCCTCAAGGAGACTTTCGCTAAGACAGTTCTTGTGGAATTGGCAAAGTGATATTTGGAAGCCCATGTAGGGCTATGGTGAAAAAGGAAATATCCTCAGATGAAATCTGGAAAGAGGCTTTCTGAGAAACTGCTTAGTGTTCTGTTAATTCATCTCACATAGTTACATCTGTATTTCGTGGATCTCTTTGCTATCCTTATTTCTGTGGAATCTGAGAACAGATATTTCGGATCCCTTTGAAGACTATAGGGCCAAAGGAAATATCCTCCGAAAACAAAGAGAAAGAAGCTTTCTGAGAAACTTCGTTGTGTTCTGTGAAATCATCTCACAGAGTTACAGCTTTCCCCTCAAGGAGCCTTTCGCTAAGACAGTTCTTGTGGAATTGGCAAAGTGATATCTGGAAGCCCATAGAGGGCTATGGTGAAAAAGGAAATATCCTCAGATGAAATCTGGAAAGAAGCTTTCTGAGAAACTGCTTAGTGTTCTGTTAATTCACCTCACAGAGTTACATCTGTATTTCGTGGATCTCTTTGCTAGCATTATTTCTGTGGAATCTGAGAACAGATATTTCGGATACCTTTGAAGACTATAGGGCCAAAGGAAATATCCTCCGAGAACAAAGAGAAAGAAGCTTTCTGAGAAACTTCTTGGTGTTCTGTGAAATCATCTCACAGAGTTACAGCTTTCCCCTCAAGGAGTGTTTCGCTAAGATAGTTCTTGTGGAATTGGCAAAGTGATATTTGGAACCCCATAGAGGGCTAAGGTGAAAAAAGAAATATCCTCAGAGGAAATCTGGAAAGAAACTTTCTGAGAAGCTGCTTAGTGTTCTGTTAATTCATCTCACAGAGTTACATCTGTATTTCGTGGATCTCTTTGCTAGCCTTATTTCTGTGGAATCTGAGAACAGATATTTCGGATCCCTTTGAAGACTATAGAGCCAAAGGAAATATCCTCCGATAACAAAGAGAAAGAAGCTTTCTGAGAAACTTCTTTGTGTTCTGTGAAATCATCTCACAGAGTTGCAGCTTTCCGCTCAAGGAGTCTTTCGCTAAGACAGTTCTTGTGGAATTGGCAAAGTGATATTTGGAAGCCCACAGAGGGCTATGGTGAAAAAGGAAATATCCTCAGATGAAATCTGGAAAGAAGCTTTCTGAGAAACTGCTTAGTGTTCTCTTAATTCATCTCACAGAGTTACATCTGTATTTCGTGGATCTCTTTGCTAGCCTTATTTCTGTGGAATCTGAGAACAGATATTTTGGATCCCTTTCAAGACTATAGGGCCAAAGGAAATATCCTCCGATAACAAAGAGAAAGAAGATTTCTGAGAAACTTCTTTGTGTTCTGTGAAATCATCTCACAGAGTTACAGCTTTCCCCTCAAGGAGCCGTTCGCTAAGACACTTCATGTGGAATTGGCAAAGTGATATTCAGAAGCCCATAGAGGGCTATGGTGAAAAAGGAAATATCCTCAGATGAAATCTGGAAAGAAGCTTTCTGAGAAACTGCTTAGTGTTCTGTTAATTCATCTCACAGAGTTACACCTCTATTTCGTGGATCTCTTTGCTAGCCTTATTTCTGTGGAATCTGAGAACAGATATTTCGGATCCCTTTGAAGACTATAGGGCCAAAGGAAATATCCTCCGATGAAAAAGAGAAAGAAGCTTTCTGAGAAACTTCGTTGTGTTCTGTGAAATCATCTCACAGAGTTACAGCTTTCCCCTCACGGAGCCTTTCGCTAAGACAGTTCTTTTGGAATTGGCAAAGTGATATTTGGAAGCCCATAGAGGGCTATGGTAAAAAAGGAAATATCCTAAGATGAAATCTGGAAAGAAGCTTTCTGAGAGACTGCTTAGTGTTCTGTCAATTCATCTCACAGAGTTACATCTGTATTTCGTGGATCTCTTTGCTAGCCTTATTTCTGTTGAATCTGAGAACAGATATTTTGGATCCCTTTGAAGACTATAGGGCCAACGGAAATATCCTCCGATAACAAAGAGAAAGAAGCTTTCTGAGAAACATGGTTGTGTTCTGTGAATCATCTCACAGAGTTGCAGCTTTCCCCTCAAGGAGACTTTCGCTAAGACAGTTCTTGTGGAATTGGCAAAGTGATATTTGGAAGCCCATAGAGGGCTATGGTGAAAAAGGAAATATCCTCAGAGGAAATCTGGAAAGAAGCTTTCTGAGAAACTGCTTAGTGTTCTGTTAATTCACCTCACAGAGTTACATCTGTATTTCGTGGTTCTCTTTGCTAGCCTTATTTCTGTGGAATCTGAGAACAGATATTTCGGATCCCTTTGAAGACTATAGGGCCAAAGGAAATATCCTCCGATAACAAAGAGAAAGAAGCTTTCTGAGAAACTTCGTTGTGTTCTGTGAAATAATCTCACAGAGTTACAGCTTTCCCCTCACGGAGCCTTTCGCTAAGACAGTTCTTGTGGAATTGGCAAAGTGATATTTGGAAGCCCATAGAGGGCTATGGTGAAAAAGGAAATATCCTCAGATGAAATCTGGAAAGAAGTTTTCTGAGAAACTGCTTCGTGTTGTGTTAATTCATCTCACAGAGTTACATCTGTATTTCGTGGATCTCTTTGCTAGCCTTATTTCTGTGGAATCTGAGAACAGATATTTCGGATCCCTTTGAAGACTATAGGGCCAAAGGAAATATCCTCCGATAACAAAGAGAAAGAAGCTTTCTGAGAAACTTGGTTGTGTTCCGTGAATCATCTCACAGAGTTACAGCTTTCCCCTCAAGCAGCCTTTCGCTAAGACAGTTCTTGTGGAATTGGCAAAGTGATATTTGGAAGCCCATATAGGGCTATGGTGAAAAAGGAAATATCCTCAGATGAAATCTGGAAAGAAGCTTTCTGAGAAACTGCTTAGTGTTCTGTTAATTCACCTCACAGAGTTACTTCTGTATTTCGTGGATCTCTTTGCTAGCATTATTTCAGTGGAATCTGAGAACAGATATTTCGGATCCCGTTGAAGACTATAGGGCCAAAGGAAATATCCTCCGAAAACAAAGAGAAAGAAGCTTTCTGAGAAACTTCGCTGTGTTCTGTGAAATCATCTCCCAGAGTTGCAGCTTTCCCTTCAAGGAGCCTTTCGCTAAGACAGTTCTTGTGGAATTGGCAAAGTGATACTTGGAAACCCTTAGAGGGCTATGGTGAAAAAGGAAATATCCTCAGATGAAATCTGGAAAGAAGCTTTCTGAGAAACTGCTTAGTGTTCTGTTAATTCGTCTCACAGAGTTACATATATATTTCATGGATGTCTTTGCTAGCCTTATTTCTGTGGAATCTGAGAGCAGATATTTCGGATCCCTTTGAAGACTATAGGGCCACAGGAAATATCCTCAGATAACAAAGAGAAAGAAGCTTTCGGAGAAACTTCGTTGTGTTCTGTGAAATCATCTCACAGAGTTACAGCTTTCCCCTCAAGGAGCCTTTCGCTAAGACAGTTCTTGTGGAATTGGCAAAGTGATATTTTGAAGCCCATAGAGGGCTATGGTGAAAAAGGAAATATCCTCAGATGAAATCTGGAAAGAAGCTTTCTGAGAAACTGCTTAGTGTTCTGTTAATTCATCTCACAGAGTTACATCTGTATTTCGTGGATCTCTTTGCTAGCCTTATTTCTGTGGAATCTGAGAACAGATATTTCGGATCCCTTTGAAGACTATAGGGCCAAAGGAAATATCCTCCGAAAACAAAGAGAAAGAAGCTTTCTGAGAAACTTCGTTGTGTTCTGTGAAATCATCTCACAGAGTTACAGCTTTCCCCTCAAGGAGCCTTTCGCTAAGACAGTTCTTGTGGAATTGGCAAAGTGATATCTGGAAGCCCATCGAGGGCTACGGTGAAAAAGGAAATATCCTCAGATGAAATCTGGAAAGAAGCTTTCTGAGAAACTGCTTAGTGTTCTGTTAATTCATCTCACAGAGTTACATATATATTTCATGGATGTCTTTGCTAGCCTTATTTCTGTGGAATCTGAGAGCAGATATTTCGGATCCCTTTGAAGACTATAGGGCCACAGGAAATATCCTCATTTAACAAAGAGAAAGAAGCTTTCAGAGAAACTTCCTTGTGTTTTGTGAAATCATCTCACAGAGTCACAGCTTTCCCCTCAAGGAGACTTTCGCTAAGACAGTTCTTGTGAAATTGGCAAAGTGATATTTGGAAGCCCATAGAGGGCTATGGTGAAAAAGGAAATATCCTCAGATGAAATCTGGAAAGAGGCTTTCTGAGAAACTGCTTAGTGTTCTGTTAATTCATCTCACAGAGTTACATCTGTTTTTCGTGGATCTCTTTGCTATCCTTCTTTCTGTGGAATCTGAGAACAGATATTTCGGATCCCTTTGAAGACTATAGGGCCAAAGGAAATATCCTCCGAAAACAAAGAGAAAGAAGCTTTCTGAGAAACTTCGTTGTGTTCTGTGAAATCATCTCACAGAGTTACAGCTTTCCCCTCAAGGAGCCTTCCGCTAAGACAGTTCTTGTGGAATTGGCAAAGTGATATTTGGAAGCCCATAGAGGGCTAAGGTGAAAAAGGAACTATCCTCAGAGGAAATCTGGAAAGAAGCTTTTTGAGAAACTGCTTAGTGTTCTGTTAATTCATCTCACAGAGTTACATCTGTATTTCGTGGATCGCTTTGCTAGCCTTATTTCTGTGGAATCTGAGAACAGATATTTCGGATCCCTTTGAACACTATAGAGCCAAAGGAAATATCCTCCGATAACAAAGAGAAAGAAGCTTTCTGAGAAACTTCTTTTTGTTCTGTGAAATCACCTCACAGAGTTGCAGCTTTCCGCTCAAGGAGCCTTTCGCTAAGACAGTTCTTGTGGAATTGGCAAAGTGATATTTGGAAGCCCATAGAGGGCTATGGTGAAAAAGGAAATATCCTCAGATGAAATCTGGAAAGAAGCTTTCTCAGAAACTGCTTAGTGTTCTGTTAATTCATCTCACAGAGTTACATCTGTATTTCGTGGATCTCTTTGCTAGCCTTATTTCTGTGGAATCTGAGAACAGATATTTCGGATTCCTTTGAAGACTATAGGGCCAAAGGAAATATCCTCCGATTACAAAGAGAAAGAAGCTTTCTGAGAAACTTCTTTGTGTTTTGTGAAATCATCTCACAGAGTTACAGCTTTCCCCTCAAGGAGCATTTCGCTAAGACAGTTCTTGCGGAATTGTCAATGTGATATTTGGAAGCCCATAGAGGGCTACGGTGAAAAAGGAAATATCCTCAGATGAAATCTGGAAAGAAGCTTTCTGAGAAACTGCTTAGTGTTCTTTTAATTCATCTCACAGAGTTACATCTGTATTTCGTGGATCTCCTTGCTAGCCTTATTTCTGTGGAATCTGAGAACAGATATTTCGGATCCCTTTGAAGACTATAGGGCCAAAGGAAATATCCTCCGATAACAAAGAGAAAGAAGCTTTCTGAGAAACTTCGTTGTGTTCTGTGAAATCATCTCACAGAGTTACAGCTGTCCCCTCAAGGAGCCTTTCGCTAAGACAGTTCTTGTGGAATTGGTAAAGTGATATTTGGAAGCCCATAGAGGGCTATGGTGTAAAAGGAAATATCCTCAGAGGAAATCCTGAAAGAAGCTTTCTGAGAAACTGCTTAGTGTTCTGTTAATTCATCTCACAGAGTTACATCTGTATTTCGTGGATCTCTTTGCTAGCCTTATTTCTGTGGAATCTGAGAACAGATATTTCGGATTTCGTTGAAGACTATAGGGCCAAAGGAAATATCCTCCGATAACAAAGAGAAAGAAGCTTTCTGAGAAACTTCTTTCTGTTCTGTGAAATCATCTCACAGAGTTGCAGCTTTCCCCTCAAGGAGCCTTTCGCTAAGACAGTTCTTGTGGAATTGGCAAAGTGATATTTGGAAGCCCGTAGAGGGCTATGGTGAAAAAGGAAATATCCTCAGATGAAATCTGGAAAGAAGCTTTCTGAGAAACTGCTTAGTGTTCTGTTAATTCATCTCACAGAGTTACATCTGTATTTCGTGGATCTCTTTGCTAGCCTTATTTCTGTGGAATCTGAGAACAGATACTTCGGATCCCTTTGAAGACTATAGGGCCAAAGGAAATATCCTCCGATAACAAAGAGAAAGAAGCTTTCTGAGAAACTTGGTTGTGTTCTGTGAATCATCTCACAGAGTTACAGCTTTCCCCTCAAGCAGCCTTTCGCTAAGACAGTTCTAGTGGATTTGGCAAAGTGATATTTGGAAGCCCATAGAGGGCTACGGTGAAAAAGGAAATATCCTCAGATGAAATCTGGAAAGAAGCTTTCTGAGAAACTGCTTAGTGTTCTGTTAATTCACCTCACAGAGTTACTTTTGTATTTCGTGGATCTCTTTGCTAGCCTTATTTCAGTGGAATCTGAGAAAAGATATTTCGGATCCCGATGAAGACTATAGGGCCAAAGGAAATATCCTCCGAAAACAAAGAGAAAGAAGCTTTCGGAGAAACTTCGTTGTGTTCTGTGAAATCATCTCACAGAGTTGCAGCTTTCCCCTCAAGGAGCCTTTCGCTAAGACAGTTCTTGTGGAATTGGCAAAGTGATACTTGGAAGCCCTTAGAGGGGTATGGTGAAAAAGGAAATATCCTCAGATGAAATCTGGAAAGAAGCTTTCTGAGAAACTGCTTAGTGTTCTGTTAATTCATCTCACAGAGTTACATCTCTATTTCATGGATGTCTTTGCTAGCCTTATTTCTGTGGAATCTGAGAACAGATATTTCGGATCCCTTTGAAGACTATAGGGCCACAGGAAATATCCTCAGATAACAAAGAGAAAGAAGCTTTCGGAGAAACTTCGTTGTGTTCTGTGAAATCATCTCACAGAGTTACAGCTTTCCCCTCAAGGAGCCTTTCGCTAAGACAGTTCTTGTGGAATTGGCAAAGTGATATTTGGAAGCCCTTAGAGGGCTATGGTGAAAAAGGAAATATCCTCACATGAAATCTGGCAAGAAGCTTTCTGAGAAACTGCTTAGTGTTCTGTTAATTCATCTCAAAGAGTTACATCTGTATTTCGTGGATCTCTTTGCTAGCCTTATTTTTGTGGAATCTGAGAACAGATATTTCGTATCCCTTTGAAGACTATAGGGCCAAAGGAAATATCCTCCGAAAACAAAGAGAAAGAAGCTTTCTGAGAAACTTCGTTGTGTTCTGTGAAATCATCTCACAGAGATACAGCTTTCCCCTCAAGGAGCCTTTCGCTAAGACAGTTCTTGTGGAATTGGCAAAGTGATATTTGGAAGCCCATAGAGGGCTATGGTGAAAAAGGAAATATCCTCACATGAAATCTGGCAAGAAGCTTTCTGAGAAACTGCTTAGTGTTCTGTTAATTCATCTCACAGAGTTACATCTGTATTTCCTGGATCTCTTTGCTAGCCTTATTTCTGTGGAATCTGAGAACAGATATTTCGTATCCCTTTGAAGACTATAGGGCCAAAGGAAATATCCTCCGAAAACAAAGAGAAAGAAGCTTTCTGAGAAACTTCGTTGTGTTCTGTGAAATCATCTCACAGAGTTACAGCTTTCCCCTCAAGGAGCCTTTCGCTAAGACAGTTCTTGTGGAATTGGCAAAGTGATATTTGGAAGCCCACAGAGGGCTATGGTGAAAAAGGAAATATCCTCAGATGAAATCTGGAAAGAAGCTTTCTGAGAAACTGCTTAGTATTCTGCTAATTCATCTCACAGAGTTACATCTGTATTTCGTGGATCTCTTTGCTAGCCTTATTTCTGTGGAATCTGAGAACAGATATTTTGGATCCCTTTCAAGACTATAGGGCCAAAGGAAATATCCTCCGATAACAAAGAGAAAGAAGCTTTCTGAGAAACTTCTTGGTGTTCTGTGAAATCATCTCACAGAGTTACAGCTTTCCCCTCAAGGAGCCTTTCGCTAAGACACTTCATGTGGAATTGGCAAAGTGATATTCAGAAGCCCATAGAGGGCTATGGTGAAAAAGGAAATATCCTCAGATGAAATCTGGAAAGAAGCTTTCTGAGAAACTGCTTAGTGTTCTGTTAATTCATCTCACAGAGTTACACCTGTATTTCGTGGATCTCTTTGCTAGCCTTATTTCTGTGGAATCTGAGAACAGATATTTCGGATCCCTTTGAAGACTATAGGGCCAAAGGAAATATCCTCCGATGAAAAAGAGAAAGAAGCTTTCTGGGAAACTTCGTTGTGTTCTGTGAAATCATCTCACAGAGTTACAGCTTTCCCCTCACGGAGCCTTTCGCTAAGACAGTTCTTTTGGAATTGGCAAAGTGATATTTGGAAGCCCATAGAGGGCTATGGTAAAAAAGGAAATATCCTCAGATGAAATCTGGAAAGAAGCTTTCTGAGAGACTGCTTAGTGTTCTGTCAATTCATCTCACAGAGTTACATCTGTATTTCGTGGATCTCTTTGCTAGCCTTATTTCTGTTGAATCTGAGAACAGATATTTTGGATCCCTATGAAGACTATAGGGCCAAAGTAAATATCCTCCCATAACAAAGAGAAAGAAGCTTTCTGAGAAACATGGTTGTGTTCTGTGAATCATCTCACAGAGTTACAGCTTTCCCCTCAAGCAGCCTTTCGCTAAGACAGTTCTAGTGGAATTGGCAAAGTGATATTTGGAAGCCCATATAGGGCTATGGTGAAAAAGGAAATATCCTCAGATGAAATCTGGAAAGAAGCTTTCTGAGAAACTGCTTAGTGTTCTGTTAATTCACCTCACAGAGTTACTTCTGTATTTCATGGATCTCTTTGCTAGCATTATTTCAGTGGAATCTGAGAACAGATATTTCGGATCCCGTTGAAGACTATAGGGCCAAAGGAAATATCCTCCGAAAACAAAGAGAAAGAAACTTTCTGAGAAACTTCGTTGTGTTCTGTGAAATCATCTCCCAGAGTTGCAGCTTTCCCCTCAAGGAGCCTTTCGCTAAGACAGTTCTTGTGGAATTGGCAAAGTGATACTTGGAAACCCTTAGAGGGCTATGGTGAAAAAGGAAATATCCTCAGATGAAATCTGGAAAGAAGCTTTCTGAGAAACTGCTTAGTGTTCTGTTAATTCATCTCAGAGAGTTACATCTGTATTTCGTGGATCTCTTTGCTAGCCTTATTTCTGTGGAATCTGAGAACAGATATTTCGGATTTCGTTGAAGACTATAGGGCCAAAGGAAATATCCTCCGATAACAAAGAGAAAGAAGCTTTCTGAGAAACTTCTTTCTGTTCTGTGAAATCATCTCACAGAGTTGCAGCTTTCCCCTCAAGGAGCCTTTCGCTAAGACAGTTCTTGTGGAATTGGCAAAGTGATATTTGGAAGCCCGTAGAGGGCTATGGTGAAAAAGGAAATATCCTCAGATGAAATCTGGAAAGAAGCTTTCTGAGAAACTGCTTAGTGTTCTGTTAATTCATCTCACAGAGTTACATCTGTATTTCGTGGATCTCTTTGCTAGCCTTATTTCTGTGGAATCTGAGAACAGATACTTCGGATCCCTTTGAAGACTATAGGGCCAAAGGAAATATCCTCCGATAACAAAGAGAAAGAAGCTTTCTGAGAAACTTGGTTGTGTTCTGTGAATCATCTCACAGAGTTACAGCTTTCCCCTCAAGCAGCCTTTCGCTAAGACAGTTCTAGTGGATTTGGCAAAGTGATATTTGGAAGCCCATAGAGGGCTACGGTGAAAAAGGAAATATCCTCAGATGAAATCTGGAAAGAAGCTTTCTGAGAAACTGCTTAGTGTTCTGTTAATTCACCTCACAGAGTTACTTTTGTATTTCGTGGATCTCTTTGCTAGCCTTATTTCAGTGGAATCTGAGAAAAGATATTTCGGATCCCGATGAAGACTATAGGGCCAAAGGAAATATCCTCCGAAAACAAAGAGAAAGAAGCTTTCGGAGAAACTTCGTTGTGTTCTGTGAAATCATCTCACAGAGTTGCAGCTTTCCCCTCAAGGAGCCTTTCGCTAAGACAGTTCTTGTGGAATTGGCAAAGTGATACTTGGAAGCCCTTAGAGGGGTATGGTGAAAAAGGAAATATCCTCAGATGAAATCTGGAAAGAAGCTTTCTGAGAAACTGCTTAGTGTTCTGTTAATTCATCTCACAGAGTTACATCTCTATTTCATGGATGTCTTTGCTAGCCTTATTTCTGTGGAATCTGAGAACAGATATTTCGGATCCCTTTGAAGACTATAGGGCCACAGGAAATATCCTCAGATAACAAAGAGAAAGAAGCTTTCGGAGAAACTTCGTTGTGTTCTGTGAAATCATCTCACAGAGTTACAGCTTTCCCCTCAAGGAGCCTTTCGCTAAGACAGTTCTTGTGGAATTGGCAAAGTGATATTTGGAAGCCCTTAGAGGGCTATGGTGAAAAAGGAAATATCCTCACATGAAATCTGGCAAGAAGCTTTCTGAGAAACTGCTTAGTGTTCTGTTAATTCATCTCAAAGAGTTACATCTGTATTTCGTGGATCTCTTTGCTAGCCTTATTTTTGTGGAATCTGAGAACAGATATTTCGTATCCCTTTGAAGACTATAGGGCCAAAGGAAATATCCTCCGAAAACAAAGAGAAAGAAGCTTTCTGAGAAACTTCGTTGTGTTCTGTGAAATCATCTCACAGAGATACAGCTTTCCCCTCAAGGAGCCTTTCGCTAAGACAGTTCTTGTGGAATTGGCAAAGTGATATCTGGAAGCCCATAGAGGGCTACGGTGAAAAAGGAAATATTCTCAGACGAAATCTGGAAAGAAGCTTACTGAGAAACTGCTTAGTGTTCTGTTAATTCATCTCACAGAGTTACATCTCTATTTCATGGATGTCTTTGCTAGCCTTTTTTCTGTGGAATCTGAGAACAGATATTTCGGATCCCTTTGAAGACTATAGGGCCACAGGAAATATCCTCAGATAACAAATAGAAAGAAGCTTTCGGAGAAACTTCGTTGTGTTCTGTGAAATCATCTCACAGAGTTACAGCTTTCCCCTCAAGGAGCCTTTCGCTAAGACAGTTCTTGTGGAATTGGCAAAGTGATATTTGGAAGCCCATAGAGGGCTATGGTGAAAAAGGAAATATCCTCACATGAAATCTGGCAAGAAGCTTTCTGAGAAACTGCTTAGTGTTCTGTTAATTCATCTCACAGAGTTACATCTGTATTTCCTGGATCTCTTTGCTAGCCTTATTTCTGTGGAATCTGAGAACAGATATTTCGTATCCCTTTGAAGACTATAGGGCCAAAGGAAATATCCTCCGAAAACAAAGAGAAAGAAGCTTTCTGAGAAACTTCGTTGTGTTCTGTGAAATCATCTCACAGAGTTACAGCTTTCCCCTCAAGGAGCCTTTCGCTAAGACAGTTCTTGTGGAATTGGCAAAGTGATATTTGGAAGCCCACAGAGGGCTATGGTGAAAAAGGAAATATCCTCAGATGAAATCTGGAAAGAAGCTTTCTGAGAAACTGCTTAGTATTCTGCTAATTCATCTCACAGAGTTACATCTGTATTTCGTGGATCTCTTTGCTAGCCTTATTTCTGTGGAATCTGAGAACAGATATTTTGGATCCCTTTCAAGACTATAGGGCCAAAGGAAATATCCTCCGATAACAAAGAGAAAGAAGCTTTCTGAGAAACTTCTTGGTGTTCTGTGAAATCATCTCACAGAGTTACAGCTTTCCCCTCAAGGAGCCTTTCGCTAAGACACTTCATGTGGAATTGGCAAAGTGATATTCAGAAGCCCATAGAGGGCTATGGTGAAAAAGGAAATATCCTCAGATGAAATCTGGAAAGAAGCTTTCTGAGAAACTGCTTAGTGTTCTGTTAATTCATCTCACAGAGTTACACCTGTATTTCGTGGATCTCTTTGCTAGCCTTATTTCTGTGGAATCTGAGAACAGATATTTCGGATCCCTTTGAAGACTATAGGGCCAAAGGAAATATCCTCCGATGAAAAAGAGAAAGAAGCTTTCTGGGAAACTTCGTTGTGTTCTGTGAAATCATCTCACAGAGTTACAGCTTTCCCCTCACGGAGCCTTTCGCTAAGACAGTTCTGTTGGAATTGGCAAAGTGATATTTGGAAGCCCATAGAGGGCTATGGTAAAAAAGGAAATATCCTCAGATGAAATCTGGAAAGAAGCTTTCTGAGAGACTGCTTAGTGTTCTGTCAATTCATCTCACAGAGTTACATCTGTATTTCGTGGATCTCTTTGCTAGCCTTATTTCTGTTGAATCTGAGAACAGATATTTTGGATCCCTATGAAGACTATAGGGCCAAAGTAAATATCCTCCCATAACAAAGAGAAAGAAGCTTTCTGAGAAACATGGTTGTGTTCTGTGAATCATCTCACAGAGTTACAGCTTTCCCCTCAAGCAGCCTTTCGCTAAGACAGTTCTAGTGGAATTGGCAAAGTGATATTTGGAAGCCCATATAGGGCTATGGTGAAAAAGGAAATATCCTCAGATGAAATCTGGAAAGAAGCTTTCTGAGAAACTGCTTAGTGTTCTGTTAATTCACCTCACAGAGTTACTTCTGTATTTCATGGATCTCTTTGCTAGCATTATTTCAGTGGAATCTGAGAACAGATATTTCGGATCCCGTTGAAGACTATAGGGCCAAAGGAAATATCCTCCGAAAACAAAGAGAAAGAAACTTTCTGAGAAACTTCGTTGTGTTCTGTGAAATCATCTCCCAGAGTTGCAGCTTTCCCCTCAAGGAGCCTTTCGCTAAGACAGTTCTTGTGGAATTGGCAAAGTGATACTTGGAAACCCTTAGAGGGCTATGGTGAAAAAGGAAATATCCTCAGATGAAATCTGGAAAGAAGCTTTCTGAGAAACTTCTTAGTGTTCTGTTAATTCATCTCACAGAGTTACATATATATTTCATGGATGTCTTTGCTAGCCTTATTTCTGTGGAATCTGAGAGCAGATATTTCGGATCCCTTTGAAGACTATAGGGCCACAGGAAATATCCTCAGATAACAAAGAGAAAGAAGCTTTCGGAGAAACTTCGTTGTGTTCTGTGAAATCATGTCACAGAGTTACAGCTGTCCCCTAAAGAGCCTTTCGCTAAGACACTTCTTGTGGAATTGGCAAAGTGATATTGGTAAGCCCATAGAGGGCTATGGTGAAAAAGTAATTATTTCAGATGAAATCTGGAAAGAAGCTTTCTGAGAAACTGCTTAGTGTTCTGTTAATTCATCTCACAGAGTTATATCTGTATTTCGTGCATGTCTTTGCTAGCCTTATTTCTGTGGAATCTGAGAACAGATATTTCGGATCCCTATGAAGACTATAGGGCCAAAGGAAATATCCTCCGATAACAAAGAGAAAGAAGCTTTCTGAGAAACTTCGTTGTGTTCTGTGAAATCATCTCACAGAGTTACAGCTTTCCCCTCAAGGAGCCTTTCGCTAAGACAGTTCTTGTGGAATTGGCAAAGTGATATCTGGAAGCCCATAGAGAGCTATGGTGAAATAGGAAATATCCTCAGATGAAATCTGGAGAGAAGCTTTCTGAGAAACTGCTTAGTGTTCTGTTAATTCACCTCACAGAGTTACATCTGTATTTCGTGGATCTCTTTGCTATCTTTATTTCTGTGGAATCTGAGAACAGATATTTCGGATCCCTTTGAAGACTATAGGGCCAAAGTAAATATCCTCCGATAACAAAGAGAAAGAAGCTTTCTGAGAAACTTCGTTGTGTTCTGTGAAATCATCTCACAGAGTTACAGCTTTCCCCTCAAGGAGCCTTTCGCTAAGACAGTTCTTGTGGAATTGGCAAAGTGATATCTGGAAGCCCATCGAGGGCTACGGTGAAAAAGGAAATATCCTCAGATGAAATCTGGAAAGAAGCTTTCTGAGAAACTGCTTAGTGTTCTGTTAATTCATCTCACAGAGTTACATATATATTTCATGGATGTCTTTGCTAGCCTTATTTCTGTGGAATCTGAGAGCAGATATTTCGGATCCCTTTGAAGACTACAGGGCCACAGGAAATATCCTCAGATAACAAAGAGAAAGAAGCTTTCTGAGAAACTTCGTTGTGTTCTGTGAAATCATCTCACAGAGTTACATCTTTCCCCTCAAGGAGACTTTCGCTAAGACAGTTCTTGTGGAATTGGCAAAGTGATATTTGGAAGCCCATAGAGGGCTATGGTGAAAAAGGAAATATCCTCAGATGAAATCTGGAAAGAGGCTTTCTGAGAAACTGCTTAGTGTTCTGTTAATTCATCTCACAGAGTTACATCTGTATTTCGTGGATCTCTTTGTTATCCTTATTTCTGTGGAATCTGAGAACAGATATTTCGGATCCCTTTGAAGACTATAGGGCCAAAGGAAATATCCTCCGATAACAAAGAGAAAGAAGCTTACTGAGAAACTTCATTGTGTTCTGTGAAATCAACTCACAGAGTTACAGCTTTCCCCTCAAGGAGCTTTTCGCTAAGACAGTTCTTGTGGAATTGGCAAAGTGATATTTGGAAGCCCCTAGAGGGCTATGGTGAAAAAGGAAATATCCTCAGATGAAATCTGGAAGGAAGCTTTCTGAGAAACTGCTTAGTGTTCTGTTAATTCACCTCACAGAGTTACATCTGTATTTCGTCGATCTGTTTGCTAGTCTTATTTCTGTGGAATCTGAGAACAGATTTTCGTATCCCTTTGAAGACTATAGGGCCAAAGGAAATATCCTCCGATAACAAAGAGAAAGAAGCTTTCTGAGAAACTTCGTTGTGTTCTGTGAAATAATCTCACAGAGTTACAGCTTTCCCCTCACGGAGCCTTTCGCTAAGATAGTTCTTGTGGAATTCGCAAAGTGATATTTGGAAGCCCATAGAGGGCTATGGTGAAAAAGGAAATATCCTCAGATGAAATCTGGAAAGAAGTTTTCTGAGAAACTGCTTCGTGTTGTGTTAATTCATCTCACAGAGTTACATCTGTATTTCGTGGATCTCTTTGCTAGCCTTATTTCTGTGGAATCTGAGAACAGATATTTCGGATCCCTTTGAAGACTATAGGGCCAAAGGAAATATCCTCCGATAACAAAGAGAAAGAAGCTTTCTGAGAAACTTCGTTGTGTTCTGTGAAGTCATCTCACAGAGTTACAGCTTTCCCCTCAAGGAGGCTTTCGCTAAGACAGTTCTTGTGGAATTGGCAAAGTGATATTTGGAAGCCCATAGAGGGCTAAGGTGAAAAAGGAAATATCCTCACATGAAATCTGGCAAGAAGCTTTCTGAGAAACTGCTTATTGTTCTGTTAATTCAACTCACAGAATTACATCTGTATTTCGTGGATCTCTTTGCTAGCCTTATTTCTGTGGAATCTGAAAACAGATATTTCGTATCCCTTTGAAGACTATAGGGCCAAAGTAAATATCCTCCGATAACAAAGAGAAAGAAGCTTTCTGAGAAACTTCGTTGTGTTCTGTGAAATCATCTCACAGAGTTACAGCTTTCCCCTCAAGGAGCCTTTCGCTAAGACAGTTCTTGTGGAATTGGAAAAGTGATATCTGGAAGCCCATAGAGGGCTATGGTGAAAAAGGAAATATCCTCAGATGAAATCTGGAGAGAAGCTTTCTGAGAAACTGCTTAGTGTTCTGTTAATTCACCTCACAGAGTTACATCTGTATTTCGTGGATCTCTTTGCTAGCCTTATTTCTGTGGAATGTGAGAACAGATATTTCGGATCCCTTTGAAGACTATAGGGCCAAAGTAAATATCCTCCGATAACAAAGAGAAAGAAGCTTTCTGAGAAACTTCGTTGTGTTCTGTGAAATCATCTCACAGAGTTACAGCTGTCCCCTCAAGGAGCCTTTCACTAAGACAGTTCTTGTGGAATTGGTAAAGTGATATTTGGAAGCCCATAGAGGGCTATGGTGAAAAAGGAAATATCCTCAGAGGAAATCTGGAAAGAAGCTTTCTGAGAAACTGCTTAGTGTTCTGTTAATTCATCTCACAGAGTTACATCTGTATTTCGTGGATCTCTTTGCTACACTTATTTCTGTGGAATCTGAGAACAGATATTTCGGATCCCTTTGAAGACTATAGGGCCAAAGGAAATATCCTCCGATAACAAAGAGAAAGAAGATTTCTGAGAAACTTCTTTGTGTTCTGTGAAATCATCTCACAGAGTTGCAGCTTTCCGCTCAAGGAGCCTTTCGCTAAGACAGTTCTTGTGGAATTGGCAAAGTGATATTTGGAAGCCCATAGAGGGCTATGGTGATTAAGGAAATATCCTCAGATGAAATCTGGAAAGAAGCTTTCTGAGAAACTGCTTAGTGTTCTGTTAATTCATCTCACAGAGTTACATCTCTATTTCGTGGATCTCTTTGCTAGCCTTATTTCTGTGGAATCTGAGAACAGATACTTCGGATCCCTTTGAAGACTATAGGGCCAAAGGAAATATCCTCCGATAACAAAGAGAAAGAAGCTTTCTGAGAAACTTGGTTGTGTTCTGTGAATCATCTCACAGAGTTACAGCTTTCCCCTCAAGCAGCCTTTTGCTAATACAGTTCTAGTGGAATTGGCCAAGTGATATTTGGAAGCCCATAGAGGGCTATGGTGAAAAAGGAAATATCCTCAGATGAAATCTGGAAAGTAGCTTTCTGAGAAACTGCTTAGTGTTCTGTTAATTCACCTCACAGAGTTACTTCTGTATTTCGTGGATCTCTTTGCTAGCCTTATTTCTGTGGAATCTGAAAACAGATATTTCGGATCCCGTTGAAGACTATAGGGCCAAAGGAAATATCCTCCGAAAACAAAGAGAAAGAAGCTTTCGGAGAAACTTCGTTGTGTTCTGTGAAATCATCTCACAGAGTTACAGCTGTCCCCTCAAGGAGCCTTTCACTAAGACAGTTCTTGTGGAATTGGTAAAGTGATATTTGGAAGCCCATAGAGGGCTATGGTGAAAAAGGAAATATCCTCAGAGGAAATCTGGAAAGAAGCTTTCTGAGAAACTGCTTAGTGTTCTGTTAATTCATCTCACAGAGTTACATCTGTATTTCGTGGATCTCTTTGCTAGCCTTATTTCTGTGGAATCTGAGAACAGATATTTCGGATCCCTTTGAAGACTATAGGGCCAAAGGAAATATCCTCCGATAACAAAGAGAAAGAAGATTTCTGAGAAATTCTTTGTGTTCTGTGAAATCATCTCCCAGAGTTGCAGCTTTCCGCTCAAGGAGCCTTTCGCTAAGACAGTTCTTGTGGAATTGGCAAAGTGATATTTGGAAGCCCATAGAGGGCTATGGTGATAAAGGAAATATCCTCAGATGAAATCTGGAAAGAAGCTTTCTGAGAAACTGCTTAGTGTTCTGTTAATTCATCTCACAGAGTTACATCTGTATTTCGTGGATCTCTTTGCTAGCCTTATTTCTGTGGAATCTGAGAACAGATACTTCGGATCCCTTTGAAGACTCTAGGGCCAAAGGAAATATCCTCCGATAACAAAGAGAAAGAAGCTTTCTGAGAAACTTGGTTGTGTTCTGTGAATCATCTCACAGAGTTACAGCTTTCCCCTCAAGCAGCCTTTTGCTAAGACAGTTCTAGTGGAATTGGCCAAGTGATATTTGGAAGCCCATAGAGGGCTATGGTGAAAAAGGAAATATCCTCAGATGAAATCTGGAAAGTAGCTTTCTGAGAAACTGCTTAGTGTTCTGTTAATTCACCTCACAGAGTTACTTCTGTATTTCGTGGATCTCTTTGCTAGCCTTATTTCTGTGGAATCTGAGAACAGATATTTCGGATCCCGTTGAAGACTATAGGGCCAAAGGAAATATCCTCCGAAAACAAAGAGAAAGAAGCTTTCGGAGAAACTTCGTTGTGTTCTGTGAAATCATCTCACAGAGTTGCAGCTTTCCCCTCAAGGAGCCTTTCGCTAAGACAGTTCTTGTGGAATTGGCAAAGTGATACTTGGAAGCCCTTAGAGGGCTATGGTGAAAAAGGAAATATCCTCAGATGAAATCTGGAAAGAAGCTTTCTGAGAAACTGCTTAGTGTTCTGTTAATTCATCTCACAGAGTTACATCTCTATTTCATGGATGTCTTTGCTAGCTTTATTTCTGTGGAATCTGAGAACAGATATTTCGGATCCCTTTGAAGACTATAGGGCCACAGGAAATATCCTCAGATAACAAATAGAAAGAAGCTTTCGGAGAAACTTCGTTGTGTTCTGTGAAATCATCTCACAGAGTTACAGCTTTCCCCTCAAGGAGCCTTTCGCTAAGACAGTTCTTGTGGAATTGGCAAAGTGATATTTGGAAGCCCATAGAGGGCTATGGTGAAAAAGGAAATATCCTCACATGAAATCTGGCAAGAAGCTTTCTGAGAAACTGCTTAGTGTTCTGTTAATTCATCTCACAGAGTTACATCTGTATTTCGTGGATCTCTTTGCTAGCCTTATTTCTGTGGAATCTGAGAACAGATATTTCGTATCCCTTTGAAGACTATAGGACCAAAGGAAATATCCTCCGAAAACAAAGAGAAAGAAGCTTTCTGAGAAACTTCGTTGTGTTCTGTGAAATCATCTCACAGAGTTACAGCTTGCCCCTCAAGGAGCCTTTCGCTAAGACAGTTCTTGTGGAATTGGCAAAGTGATATCTGGAAGCCCATAGAGGGCTACGGTGAAAAAGGAAATATTCTCAGATGAAATCTGGAAAGAAGCTTTCTGAGAAACTGCTTAGTGTTCTGTTAATTCATCTCACAGAGTTACATATATATTTCATGGATGTCTTTGCTAGCCTTATTTCTGTGGAATCTGAGAGCAGATATTTCGGATCCCTTTGAAGACTATAGGGCCCCTGGAAATATCCTCAGATAACAAAGAGAAAGAAGCTTTCTGAGAAACTTCGTTGTGTTCTGTGAAATCATCTCACAGAGTTACAGCTTTCCCCTCAAGGAGACTTTCGCTAAGACAGTTCTTGTGGAATTGGCAAAGTGATATTTGGAAGCCCATGGAGGGCTATGGTGAAAAAGGAAATATCCTCAGATGAAATCTGGAAAGAGGCTTTCTGAGAAACTGCTTAGTGTTCTGTTAATTCATCTCACATAGTTACATCTGTATTTCGTGGATCTCTTTGCTATCCTTATTTCTGTGGAATCTGAGAACAGATATTTCGGATCCCTTTGAAGACTATAGGGCCAAAGGAAATATCCTCCGAAAACAAAGAGAAAGAAGCTTTCTGAGAAACTTCGTTGTGTTCTGTGAAATCATCTCACAGAGTTACAGCTTTCTTCTCAAGGAGCCTTTCGCTAAGACAGTTCTTGTGGAATTGGCAAAGTGATATCTGGAAGCCCATAGAGGGCTATGGTGAAAAAGGAAATATCCTCAGATGAAATCTGGAAAGAAGCTTTCTGAGAAACTGCTTAGTGTTCTGTTAATTCACCTCACAGAGTTACATCTGTATTTCGTGGATCTCTTTGCTAGCATTATTTCTGTGGAATCTGAGAACAGATATTTCGGATCCCTTTGAAGACTATAGGGCCAAAGGAAATATCCTCCGATAACAAAGAGAAAGAAGCTTTCTGAGAAACTTCTTGGTGTTCTGTGAAATCATCTCACAGAGTTACAGCTTTCCCCTCAAGGAGTGTTTCGCTAAGACAGTTCTTGTGGAATTGGCAAAGTGATATTTGGAAGCCCCTAGAGGGCTAAGGTGAAAAAGGAAATATCCTCAGAGGAAATCTGGAAAGAAACATTCTGAGAAACTGCTTAGTGATCTGTTAATTCATCTCACAGAGTTACATCTGTATTTCGTGGATCTCTTTGCTAGCCTTATTTCTGTGGAATCTGAGAACAGATATTTCAGATCCCTTTGAAGACTATAGAGCTAAAGGAAATATCCTCCGATAACAAAGAGAAAGAAGCTTTCTGAGAAACTTCTTTGTGTTCTGTGAAATCATCTCACAGAATTGAAGCTTTCCGCTCAAGGAGCCTTTCGCTAAGACAGTTCTTCTGGAATTGGCAAAGTGATATTTGGAAGCCCACAGAGGGCTATGGTGAAAAAGGAAATATCCTCAGATGAAATCTGGAAAGAAGCTTTCTGAGAAACTGCTTAGTGTTCTGTTAATTCATCTCACAGAGTTACACCTGTATTTCGGGGATCTCTTTGCTAGCCTTATTTCTGTGGAATCTGAGAACAGATATTTGGGATACCTTTGTAGAATATAGGGCCAAAGGAAATATCCTCCGATAACAAAGAGAAAGAAGCTTTCTGAGAAACTTCTTGGTGTTCTGTGAAATCATCTCACAGAGTTACAGCTTTCCCCTCAAGCAGCCTTTCGCTAAGGCAGTTCTTGTGGAATTGGCAAAGTGATATTTGGAAGCCCATACGGGGCTATGGTGAAAAAGGAAATATCCTCAGATGAAATCTGGAAAGAAGCTTTCTGAGAAACTGCTTAGTGTTCTATTTATTCATCTCACAGAGTTACATCTGTATTTCGTGGATCTCTTTGCTATCCTTATTTCTGTGGAATCTGAGGACAGATATTTCGGATCCCTTTGAAGACTATAGGGCCAAAGGAAATATCCTCCGAAAACAAAGAGAAAGAAGCTTTCTGAGAAACTTCGTTGTGTTCTGTGAAATCATCTCACAGAGTTACAGCTTTCCCCTCACGGAACCTTTCGCTAAGACAGTTCTTGTGGAATTGGCAAAGTGATATCTGGAAGCCCATAGAGGGCTATGGTGAAAAAGGAAATATCCTCAGATGAAATCTGGAAAGAAGCTTTCTGAGAAACTGCTTAGTGTTCTGTTAATTCACCTCACAGAGTTACATCTGTATTTCGTGGATCTCTTTGCTAGCATTATTTCTGTGGAATCTGAGAACAGATATTTCGGATACCTTTGAAGACTATAGGGCCAAAGGAAATATCCTCCGATAACAAAGAGAAAGAAGCTTTCTGAGAAACTTCTTGGTGTTCTGTGAAATCATCTCACAGAGTTACAGCTTTCCCCTCAAGGAGTGTTTCGCTAAGACAGTTCTTGTGGAATTGGCAAAGTGATATCTGGAAGCCCATAGAGGGCTAAGGTGAAAAAGGAAATATCCTCAGAGGAACTCTGGAAAGAAACTTTCTGAGAAACTGCTTCGTGCTCTGTTAATTCATCTCACAGAGTTACGTCTGTATTTCGTGGATCTCTTTGCTAGCCTTATTTCTGTGGAATCTGAGAGCAGATATTTCGGATCCCTTTGAAGACTATAGAGCCAAAGGAAATATCCTCCGATAACAAAGAGAAAGAAGCTTTCTGAGAAACTTCTTTGTGTTCTGTGAAATCATCTCACACAGTTGCAGCTTTCCGCTCAAGGAGCCTTTCGCTAAGACAGTTCTTGTGGAATTGGCAAAATGATATTTGGAAGCCCACAGAGGGCTATGGTGAAAAAGGAAATATCCTCAGATGAAATCTGGAAAGAAGCTTTCTGAGAAACTGCTTAGTGTTCTGTTAATTCATCTCACAGAGTTACATCTGTATTTCGTGGATCTCTTTGCTAGCCTTATTTCTGTGGAATCTGAGAACAGATATTTTGGATCCCTTTCAAGACTATAGGGCCAAAGGAAATATCCTCCGATAACAAAGAGAAAGAAGCTTTCTGAGAAACTTCTTTGTGTTCTGTGAAATCATCTCACAGAGTTACAGCTTTCCCCTCAAGGAGCCTTTCGCTAAGACACTTCATGTGGAATTGGCAAAGTGATATTCAGAAGCCCCTAGAGGGCTATGGTGAAAAAGGAAATATCCTCAGATGAAATCTGGAAAGAAGCTTTCTGAGAAACTGCTTAGTGTTCTGTTAATTCATCTCACAGAGTTACACCTGTATTTCGTGGATCTCTTTGCTAGCCTTATTTCTGTAGAATCTGAGAACAGATATTTCGGATCCCTTTGAAGACTATAGGGCCAAAGGAAATATCCTCCGATAAAAAAGAGAAAGAAGCTTTCGGAGAAACTTCCTTGTGTTCTGTGAAATCATCTCAGAGAGTTACAGCTTTCCATTCAAGCAGCCTTTGGCTAAGACAGTTCTTGTGGAATTGGCAAAGTGATATTTGGAAGCCCATAGAGGGCTATGGTGAAAAAGGAAATATCCTCAGATGAAATCTGGAAGAAGCTTTCTGAAAAACTGCTTAGTGTTCTGTTTATTCATCTCACAGAGTTACATCTGTATTTCGTGGATCTCTTTGCTAGTCTTATTTCTGTGGAATCTGAGAACAGATATATCGGATCCCTTTGAAGACTACAGGGCCAAAGGAAATATCCTCCGATAACAAAGAGAAAGAAGCTTTCTGAGAAACTTCGTTGTGTTCTGTGAAATCATCTCAAGGAGTTACAGCTTTCCCCTCAAGGAGCCTTTCGCTAAGACAGTTCTTCTGGAATTGGCAAAGTGATATTTGGAAGCCCATAGAGGGCTATGTTGAAAAAGGAAATATCCTCAGATGAAATCTGGAAAGAAGCTTTCTGAGAAACTGCTTAGTGTTCTGTTAATTCATCTCACACAGTTACATCTGTATTTCGTGGATCTCTTTGCTAGCCTTATTTCTGTGGAATCTGAGAACAGATATTTCTGATCCCTTTGAAGACTATAGGGCCAAAGGAAATATCCTCCGATAACAAAGAGAAAGAAGCTTTCTGAGAAACTTCATTGTGTTCTGTGAAATCATCTCACAGAGTTACAGCTTTCCCCTCAAGCAGCCTTTCGCTAAGACAGTTCTTGTTGAATTGGCAAAGTGATATTTGCAAGCCCATAGAGGGCTATGGTGAAAAAGGAAATATCCTCAGATGAAATCTGGAAAGAAGCTTTCTGAGATACTGATTAGTGTTCTGTTAATTCATCTCACAGAGTTACATCTGTATTTCGTGGATGACTTTGCTAGCCTTATTTCTGTGGAATCTGAGAACAGATATTTCGGATCCCTTTGAAGACTTTAGGGCCAAAGGAAATATCCTCCGATAACAAAGAGAAAGAAGCTTTCTGAGAAACTTCGTTGTGTTCTGTGAAATCATCTCACAGAGTTACAGCTTTCCCCTCAAGGAACCTTTCGCTAAGACAGTTCTTGTGGAATTGGCAAAGTGATATTTGGAAGCCCATAGAGTGCTACGGTGAAAAAGGAAATATCCTCATATGAAATCTGGAAAGAAGCTTTCTGATAAACTGCTTAGTGTTCTGTTAATTCATCTCACAGAGTTACATCTGTATTTCCTGGATCTCCTTCTAGCCTTATTTCTGTGGCATCCGAGAACAGATATTTCGGATCCCTTTGAAGACTATAGGGCCAAAGGAAATATCCTCCGATAACAAAGAGAAAGAAGCTTCCTGAGAAACTTCGTTGCGTTCTGTGAAATCATCTTACAGAGTTACAGCTTCCCCTCAAGGAGCCATTCGCTAAGACAGTTCTTGTGGAATTGTCAAAGTGATATTTGGAAGCCCATAGAGGGCTATGGTGAAAAAGGAAATATCCTCAGATGAAATCTGGAAAGAAGCTTTCTGAGAAACTGCTTAGTGTTCTGTTAATTCATCTCACAGAGTTACATCTGTATTTCGTGGATCTTTTTGCTAGCCTTATTTCTGTGGAATCTGAGAACAGATATTTCGGATCCCTTTGAAGACTATAGGGCCAAAGTAAATATCCTCTGATAACAAAGAGAAAGAAGCTTTCTGAAAAACTTCGTTGTGTTCTGTGAAATCATCTCACAGAGTTACAGCTTTCCCCTCAAGGAGCCTTTCCCTAAGACAGTACTTGCGGAATTTCAAAGTGATATATGTTAGCCCATATAGGGCTATGGTGAAAAAGGAAATATCCTCAGATGAAATTTGGAAAGAAGCTTTCGGAAAAACTGCATAGTGTTCTGTTAATTCATCTCACAGAGTTACATCTGTATTTCGTGGATCTCTTTGCTAGTCTTATTTCTGTGGAATCTGAGAACAGATATTTCGGATCCCTTTGAAGAGTATAGGGGCAAAGGAAATATCCTCCGATAACAAAGAGAAAGAAGCTTTCTGAGAAACTTCGTTGTGTTCTGTGAAATCATCTCACAGAGTTACAGCTTTCCCCTCAAGGAGCCTTTCACTAAGACAGTTCTTGTGGAATTGGCAAAGTGATATTTGGAAGCCCATAGAAGGCTATGGTGAAAAAGGAAATATCCTCAGATGAAATCTGGAAAGAAGCTTTCTGAGAAACTGCTTAGTGTTCTGTTAATTCATCTCACAGAGTTACATCTGTATTTCGTGGATCTCTTTGCTAGCCTTAATTCTGTAGAATCTGAGAACAGATATTTCGGATCCCTTTGAAGACTAAGGGCCAAAGGAAATATCCTCCGATAACAAAGAGAAAGAAGCTTTCTGAGAAACTTCGTTGTGTTCTGTGAAATCATCTCACAGAGTTGCAGCTTTCCCCTCAAGGAGCCTTTCGCTAAGACAGTTCTTCTGGAATTGGCAAAGTGATATCTGGAACCTCTAGAGGGCTATGGTGAAAAAGGAAATATCCTCAGATGAAATCTGGAAAGAAGCTTTCTGAGAAACTGCTTAGTGTTCTGTTAATTCATCTCACAGAATTACATCTGTATTTCGTGGATCTTTTTGCTAGCCTTATTTCTGTGGAATCTGAGAACAGATATTACGGATCCCTTTGAAGAGTATAGGGGCAAAGGAAATATCCTCGGATAACAAAGAGAAAGAAGCTTTCTGAGAAACTTCGTTGTGTTCTGTGAAATCATCTCACAGAGTTACAGCTTTCCCCTCAAGGATCCTTTCGCTAAGACAGTTCTTGTGGAATTTACAAAGTGATATTTGGAAGCCCTTAGAGGGCTATGTTGAAAAATGAAATATCCTCAGATGAAACCTGGAAAAAAGCTTTCTGAGAAACTGCTTAGTGTTCTGTTAATTCATCTCACAGAGTTTCATCTGTATTTCTTGGATCTTTTTGCTAGCCTTATTTCTGTGGAATCTGAGAACATATATTTCGGATCCCTTTGAAGACTATAGGGCCACAGGAAATATCCTCAGATAACAAAGAGAAAGAAGCTTTCTGAGAAACTTCGTTGTGTTCTGTGAAATCATCTCACAGATTTACAGCTTTCCCCTCAAGGAGACTTTCGCTAAGACAGTTCTTGTGGAATTGGCAAAGTGATATTTGGAAGCCCATAGAGGGCTATGGTGAAAAAGGAAATATCCTCAGATGAAATCTGGAAAGAAGCTTTCTGAGAAACCGCTTAGTGTTCTGTTAATTCATCTCACAGAGTTACATCTGTATTTCGTGGATCTCTTTGCTAGCCTTATATCTGTGTAATCTGAGAACAGATATTTCGGATCCCTTTGAAGACTATAGGGCCAAAGGAAATATCCTACGAAAACAAAGAGAAAGAAGCTTTCTTAGAAACTTCTTGGTGTTCTGTGAAATCATCTCACAGAGTTACAGCTTTCCCCTCAAGGAGCCTTTCGCTAAGACAGTTCTTGTGGAATTGGCAAAATGATATCTGGAAGCCCATAGAGGGCTATGGTGAAAAAGGAAATATCCTCAGATGAAATATGGAAAGAAGCTTTCTGAGAAACTGCTTAGTGTTCTGTTAATTCATCTCACAGAATTACATCTGTATTTCGTGGATCTCCTTGCTAGCCTTATTTCTGTGGAATCTGAGAACAGATATTTCGGATACCTTTGAAGACTATAGGGCCAAAGGAAATATCCTCCGATAACAAAGAGAAAGAAACTTTGCGAGATACTTCGTTGTGTTCTGTGAAATGACCTCACAGAGTTACAGCTTTCCCCTCAAGGAGCCTTTCGCTAAGACAGTTCTTGTGGAATTGGCAAAGTGATACTTGGAAGCCCATAGAGAGCTATGGTGAAAAAGGAAATATCCTCAGAGAAATCTGGAAAGAAGCTTTCTGAGAAACTGCTTAGTGTTCTGTTAATTCATCTCACGGAGTTACATCTATATTTCATAGATGTCTTTGCTAGCCTTATTTCTGTGGAATCTGAGAGCAGATATTTCGGATCCCCTTGAAGACTATAGGGCCACAGGAAATATCCTCAGATAACAAAGAGAAAGAAGCTTTCTGAGAAACTTCGTTGTGTTCTGTGAAATCATCTCACAGAGTTACAGCTTTCCCCTCAAGGAGACTTTCGCTAAGACAGTTCTTGTGGAATTGGCAAAGACATATTTGGAAGCCCATAGAGGGCTATGGTGAAAAAGGAAATATCCTCAGATGAAATCTGGAAAGAAGCTTTCTGAGAAACTGCTTAGTGTTCTGTTAATTCATCTCACAGAGTTACAGCTGTATTTCGTGGATATCTTTGCTAGCCTTATTATTGTGGAATCTGAGAACAGATATTTCTGATCCCTTTGAAGACTATAGGGCCAAAGGATATATCCTCCGATAACAAAGAGAAAGAAGCTTTCTGAGAAACTTCGTTGTGTTCTGTGAAATCATCTCACAGACTTACAGTTTTCCCCTCAAGGAGACTTTCGCTAAGACAGTTCTTGTGGAATTGGCAAAGTGATACTTGGAAGCCCTTAGAGGGCTATGGTGAAAAAGGAAATATCCTCAGATGAAATCTGGAAAGAAGCTTTCTGAGAAACCGCTTAGTGTTCTGTTAACTCATCTCACAGAGTTACATCTATATTTCATGGATGTCTTTGCTATCCTTATTTCTGTGGAATCTCAGAACAGATATTTCGGATCCCTTTGAAGACTATAGGGCCACAGGAAATATCCTCAGATAACAAAGAGAAAGAAGCTTTCGGAGAAACTTCTTTGTGTTCTGTGAAATCATCTCACAGAGTTACAGCTTTCCCCTCAAGGAGACTTTCGCTAAGACAGTTCTTGTGGAATTGGCAAAGTGATATTTCGAAGCCCATAGAGGGCTATGGTGAAAAAGGAAATATCCTCAGATGAAATCTGGAAAGAAGCTTTCTGAGAAACTGCTTAGTGTTCTGTTAATTCATCTCACAGAGTTACATCTGTATTTCGTGGGTCTCTTTGATAGCCTTATTTCTGTGAAATCTGAGAACAGATATTTCGGATCCCTTTGAAGACTATAGGGCCAAAGGAAATATCCTCCGAAAACAAAGAGAAAGAAGCTTTCTGAGAAACTTCGTTGTGTTCTGTGAAATCATCTCACAGAGTTACAGCTTTCCCCTCAAGGAGCCTTTCGCTAAGACAGTTCTTGTGGAATTGGCAAAGTGATATCTGGAAGCCCTTAGAGGGCTACGGTGAAAAAGGAAATATCCTCAGATGAAATCTGGAAAGAAGCTTTCTGAGAAACTGCTTAGTGTTCTGTTAATTCATCTCACGGAGTTACATCTATATTTCATGGATTACTTTGCTAGCCTTATTTCTGTGGAATCTGAGAGCAGATATTTCGGATCCCCTTGAAGACTATAGGGCCACAGGAAATATCCTCAGATAACAAAGAGAAAGAAGCTTTCTGACAAACTTCGTTGTGTTCTGTGAAATCATCTCACAGAGTTACAGCTTTCCCCTCAAGGAGCCTTTCGCTAAGACAGTTCTTGTGGAATTGGCAAAGTGATATCTGGAAGCCCATAGAGGGCTATGGTGAAAAAGGAAATATCCTCAGATGAAATATGGAAAGAAGCTTTCTGAGAAACAGCTTAGTGTTCTGTTAATTCATCTCACAGAATTACATCTGTATTTCGTGGATCTCCTTGCTAGCCTTATTTCTGTGGAATCTGAGAACAGATATTTCGGATACCTTTGAAGACTATAGGGCCAAAGGAAATATCCTCCGAAAACAAAGAGAAAGAAGCTTTCTGAGAAACTTCGTTGTGTTCTGTGAAATCATCTCACAGTGTTGCAGCTTTCCCCTCAAGGAGCCTTTCGCTAAGACAGTTCTTGTGGAATTGGCATAGTGATATCTGGAAGCCCATAGAGGGCTATGGTGAAAAAGGAAATATCCTCAGATGAAATCTGGAAAGAAGCTTTCTGAGAAACTGCTTAGTGTTCTGTTAATTCATCTCAGAGAGTTACATCTGTATTTCGTGGATCTCTTTGCTAGCCTTATTTCTGTGGAATCTGAGAACAGATATTTCGGATCCCTTTGAAGACTATAGGGCCAAAGGAAATATCCTCCGATAACAAAGAGAAAGAAGCTTTCTGAGAAACTTCGTTGTGTTCTGTGAAATCATCTCACAGACTTACAGTTTTCCCCTCAAGGAGACTTTCGCTAAGACAGTTCTTGTGGAATTGGCAAAGTGATACTTGGAAGCCCTTAGAGGGCTATGGTGAAAAAGGAAATATCCTCAGATGAAATCTGGAAAGAAGCTTTCTGAGAAACTGCTTAGTGTTCTGTTAATTCGTCTCACAGAGTTACATCTATATTTCATGGATGTCTTTGCTACCCTTATTTCTGTGGAATCTGAGAAGAGATATTTCGGATCCCTTTGAAGACTATAGGGCCACAGGAAATATCCTCAGATAACAAAGAGAAAGAAGCTTTCGGAGAAACTTCGTTGTGTTCTGTGAAATCATCTCACAGAGTTACAGCTTTCCCCTCAAGGAGACTTTCGCTAAGACAGTTCTTGTGGAATTGGCAAAGTGATATTTGGAAGCCCATAGAGGGCTATGGTGAAAAAGGAAATATCCTCAGATGAAATCTGGAAAGAAGCTTTCTGAGAAACTGCTTAGTGTTCTGTTAATTCATCTCACAGAGTTCCATCTGTATTTCGTGGATCTCTTTGCTAGCCTTATTTCTGTGGAATATGAGAACAGATATTTCGGACCCCTTTGAAGACTATAGGGCCAAAGGAAATATCCTCCGAAAACAAAGAGAAAGAAGCTTTCTGAGAAACTTCGTTGTGTTCTGTGAAATCATCTCACAGAGTTACAGCTTTCCCCTCAAGGAGCCTTTCGCTAAGACAGTTCTTGTGGAATTGTCAAAGTGATATCTGGAAGCCCATAGAGGGCTATGGTGAAAAAGGAAATATCCTCAGTTGAAATCTGGAAAGAAGCTTTCTGAGAAACTGCTTAGTGTTCCGTTAATTCATCTCACAGAGTTACATCTGTATTTCGTAGATCTCTTTGCTGGCCTTATTTCTGTGGCATCTGAGAACAGATATTTCGGATCCCTTTGAAGACTATAGGGACAAAGGAAATATCCTCCGATAACAAAGAGAAAGAAGCTTTCTGAGAAACTTCTTTGTGTTCTGTGAAATCATCTCACAGAGTTGCAGCTTTCCCCTCAAGGAGCATTTCGCTAAGACACTTCTTTTGAAATTGTCAAAGTGATATTTGGAAGCCCATGGAGGGCTACGGTGAAACAGGAAATATCCTCAGATGAAATCTGGAAAGAAGCTTTCTGAGAAACTGCTTAGTGTTCTGTTAATTCATCTCACAGAGTTACATCTGTATTTCGTGGATCTCCTTGCTAGCTTTATTTCTGTGGAATCTGAGAACAGATATTTCGGATCCCTTTGAAGACTATAGGGCCAAAGGAAATATCCTCCGATAACAAAGAGAAAGAAGCTTTCTGAGAAACTTCGTTGTGTTCTGTGAAATCATCTCACAGAGTTACAGCTTTCCTCTCAAGGAGCCTTTCGCTAAGACAGTTCTTGAGGAATTGGCAAAGTGATACTTGGAAGCCCATAGATGGCTATGGTGAAAAAGGAAATATCCTCAGATGAAATCTGGAAAGAAGCTTTCTGAGAAACTGCGTAGTGTTCTGTTAATTCATCTCACAGAGTTACATCTGTATTTCATAGATGTCTTTGCTAGCCTTATTTCTGTGGAATCTGAGAACAGATATTTCGCATCAATTTGACGACTATAGGGCCAAAGGAAATATGCTCCGATTAGAAAGAGAAAGAAGCTTTCTGAGAAACTTCGTTGTGTTCTGTGAAATCATCTCACAGACTTACAGTTTTCCCCTCAAGGAGCCTTTCGCTAAGACAGTTCTTGTGGAATTGGCAAAGTGATACTTGGAAGCCCTTAGAGGGTTATGCTGAAAAAGGAAATATCCTCAGATGAAATCTGGAAAGAAGCTTTCTGAGAAACTGCTTAGTGTTCTGTTAATTCATCTCACAGAGTTACATCTATATTTCATGGATTTCTTTGCTAGCCTTATTTCTGTGGAATCTGAGAACAGATATTTCGGATCCCTTTGAAGACTATAGGGCCACAGGAAATATCCTCAGATAACAAAGAGAAAGAAGCTTTCTGAGAAACTTCGTTGTGTTCTGTGAAATCATCTCACAGAGTTACAGCTTTCCCCTCAAGGAGCCTTTCGCTAAGACAGTTCTTGTGGAATTGGAAAAGTGATATTTGGAAGCCCATAGAGGGCTATGGTGAAAAAGGAAATATCCTCAGATGAAATCTGGAAAGAAGCTTTCTGACAAACTGCTTAGTGTTCTGTAAATTCAACTCACAGAGTTACATCTGTATTTCGTGGATCTCTTTGCTAGCCTTATTTCTGTGGAATCTGAGAACAGATATTTCGGATCCCTTTGAAGACTATAGGGCCAAAGGAAATATCCTCCGAAAACAAAGAGAAAGAAGCTTTCTGAGAAACTTCGTTGTGTTCTGTGAAATCATCTCACAGAGTTACAGCTTTCCCCTCAAGGAGCCTTTCGCTAAGACAGTTCTTGTGGAATTGGCGAAGTGATATCTGGAAGCCCATAGAGGGCTAAGGTGAAAAAGGAAATATCCTCAGATGAAATCTGGAAAGAAGCTTTCTGAGAAACTGCTTAGTGTTCTGTTAATTCATCTCACGGAGTTTCATCTATATTTCATGGATGTCTTTGCTAGCCTTATTTCTGTGTAATCTGAGAGCAGATATTTCGGATCCCCTTGAAGACTATAGGGCCACAGGAAATATCCTCAGATAACAAAGAGAAAGAAGCTTTCTGAGAAACTTCGTTGTGTTCTGTGAAATCATCTCACAGAGTTACAGCTTTCCCCTCAAGGAGCCTTTCGCTAAGACAGTTCTTGTGGAATTGGCAAAGTGATATCTGGAAGCCCATAGAGGGCTATGGTGAAAAAGGAAATATCCTCAGATGAAATATGGAAAGAAGCTATCTGAGAAACTGCTTAGTGTTCTGTTAATTCATCTCACAGAATTACATCTGTATTTCGTGGATCTCCTTGCTAGCCTTATTTCTGTGGAATCTGAGAACAGATATTTCGGAAACCTTTGAAGACTATAGGGCCAAAGGAAATATCCTCCGATAACAAAGAGAAAGAAGCTTTGCGAGATACTTAGTTGTGTTCTGTGAAATGACCTCACAGAGTTACAGCTTTCCCCTCAAGGAGCCTTTCGCTAAGACAGTTCTTGTGGAATTGGCAAAGTGATATTTGGAAGCCCATAGAGGGCTATGGTGAAAAAGGAAATATCCTCAGATGAAATCTGGAAAGAAGCTTTCTGAGAAACTGCTTAGTGTTCTCTTAATTCATCTCACAGAGTTACATCTGTATGTCGTGGATCTCTTTGCTAGCCTTATTTCTGTGGAATCTGAGAACAGATGTTTCGGATTCCTTTGAAGACTATAGGGCCAAATGAATATCCTCCGATTACAAAGAGAAAGAAGCTTTCTGAGAAACTTCGTTGTGTTCTGTGAAATCATCCCACAGAGTTACAGCTTTCCCCTCAAGGAGCCTTTCGCTAAGACAGTTCTTGTGGAATTGTCCAAGTTGTATCTGGAAGCCCATAGAGGGCTATGGTGAAAAAGGAAATATCCTCAGATGAAATCTGGAAAGAAACTTTCTGTGAAACCGCTTAGTGTTCTGTTAATTCATCTCACAGAGTTACATCTGTATTTCGTGGATCTCTTTGCTGGCCTTATTTCTGTGGAATCTGAGAACAGATATTTCGGATCCCTTTGAAGACTATAGGGCCAAAGGAAATATCCTCCGATAACAAAGAGAAAGAAGCTTTCTGAGAAACTTCTTTGTGTTCTGTGAAATCATCTCACAGAGTTACAGCTTTCCCCTCAAGGAGCATTTCGCTAAGACAGTTCTTTTGAAATTGTCAAAGTGATATTTGGAAACCCATATTGGGCTATGGTGAAAAAGGAAATATCCTCAGATGAAATCTGGAAAGAAGCTTTCTGAGAAACTGCTTAGTGTTCTGTTAATTCATCTCACAGAGTTAGATCTGTATTTCGTGGATCTCCTTGCTAGCCTTATTTCTGTGGAATCTGAGAACAGATATTTCTGATCCCTTTGAAGACTATAGGGCCAAAGGAAATATCCTCCGATAACAAAGAGAAAAAAGCTTTCTGAGAAACTTCGTTGTGTTCTGTGAAATCATCTCACAGAGTTACAGCTTTCCCCTCAAGGAGCCTTTCGCTAAGACAGTTCTTGAGGAATTGGCAAAGTGATACTTGGAAGCCCATAGAGGGCTACGGTGAAAAAGGAAATATCCTCAGATGAATTCTGGAAAGAAGCTTTCTGAGAAACTGCGTAGTGTTCTGTTAATTCGTCTCACAGAGTTACATCTGTATTTCATGGATGTCTTTGCTAGCCTTATTTCTGTGGAATCTGAGAACAGATATTTCGGATCAATTTGACGACTATAGGGCCACAGGAAATATCCTCCGATAACAAAGAGAAAGAAGCTTTCTGAGAAACTTCGTTGTGTTCTGTGAAATCATCTCACAGAGTTACAGCTTTCCCCTCAAGGAGACTTTCGCTAAGACAGTTCTTGTGGAATTGGCAAAGAGATATTTGGAAGCCCTTAGAGGGCTATGGTGAAAAAGTAAATATCCTCAGATGAAATCTGGAAAGGAGCTTTGTGAGAAACTGCTTAATGTTCTGTTAATTCATCTCACAGAGTTACATCTGTATTTCGTGGATCTCTTTGCTAGCCTTATTTCTGTGGAATCTGAGAACAGATATTTCGGATCCCCTTGAAGACTATAGGGCCATAGGAAATATCCTCCGAAAACAAAGAGAAAGAAGCTTTCTGAGAAACTTCGTTGTGTTCTGTGAAATCATCTCACAGAGTTACAGCTTTCTCCTCAAGGAGCCTTTCGCTAAGAAAGTTCTTGTGGAATTGGCAAAGTGATATTCGGAAGCCCATAGAGGGCTATGGTGAAAAAGGAAATATCCTCAGATGAAATCTGGAAAGAAGCTTTCTGAGAAACTGCTTAGTGTTCTGTTAATTCATCTCACAGAGTTACACCTGTATTTCATGGATCTCTTTGCTAGCCTTATTTCTGTGGAATCTGAGAACAGATATTTCGTATCCCTTTGAAGACTATAGGGCCAAAGTAAATATCCTCCGATAACAAAGAGAAAGAAGCTTTCTGAGAAACTTCGTTGTGTTCTGTGAAATCATCTCACAGAGTTACAGCTGTCCCCTCAAGGAGCCTTTCGCTAAGACAGTTCTTGTGGAATTGGCAAAGTGATATTTGGAAGCCCATAGAGGGCTATGGTGAAAAAGGAAATATCCTCAGATGAAATCTGGAAAGAAGCTTTCTGAGAAACTGCTTAGTGTTCTGTTAATTCATCTCACAGAGTTACATCTGTATTTCATGGATGTCTTTGCTAGCCTTATTTCTGTGGAATCTGAGAACAGATATTTCGGATCCCTATGAAGACTATAGGGCCAAAGGAAATATCCTCCGATAACAAAGAGAAAGAAGCTTTCTGAGAAACTTCGTTGTCTTCTGTGAAATCATCTCACAGAGTTACAGCTTTCCCCTCAAGGAGCCTTTCGCTAAGACAGTTCTTGTGGAACTGGCAAAGTGATATCTGGAAGCCCATAGAGGGCAATGGTGAAAAAGGAAATATCCTCAGATGAAATCTGGAAAGAAGCTTTCTGAGAAACTGCTTAGTGTTCTGTTAATTCACCTCACAGAGTTACATCTGTATTTCGTGGATCTCTTTGGTGGCCTTATTTCTGTGGAATCTGAGAACAGATATTTCGGATCCCTTTGAAGACTATAGGGCCAAAGGAAATATCCTCCGATAACAAAGAGAAAGAAGCTTTCTGAGAAACTTCTTCGTGTTCTGTGAAATCATCTCACAGAGTTACAGCTTTCCCCTCAAGGAGTGTTTCGCTAAGACAGTTCTTGTGGAATTGGCAAAGTGATATTTGGAAGCCCATGGAGGGCTAAGGTGAAAAAGGAAATATCCTCAGATGAAATCTGGAAAGAAGATTTCTGAGAAACTGCGTAGTGTTCTGTTAATTCATCTCACAGAGTTACATCTGTATTTCATGGATGTCTTTGCTAGCCTTATTTCTGTGGAATCTGAGAACAGATATTTCGGATCAATTTGACGACTATAGGGCCAAAGGAAATATCCTCCGATAACAAAGAGAAAGAAGCTTTCTGAGAAACTTCGTTGTCTTCTGTGAAATCATCTCACAGAGTTACAGCTTTCCCCTCAAGGAGACTTTCGCTAAGACAGTTCTTGTGGAATTGGCAAAGTGATACTTGGAAGCCCATAGAGGGCTATGGTGAAAAAGGAAATATCCTCAGATGAAATCTGGAAAGAAGCTTTCTGAGAAACTGCTTAGTGTTCTGTTAATTCATCTCACAGAGTTACTTCTGAATTTCGTGGATCTCTATGCTAGCCTTATTTCTGTGGAATCTGAGAACAGATATTTCGGATCCCTTTGAAGACTATAGGGCCAAAGGAAATATCGTCCGAAAACAAAGAGAAAGAAGCTTTCTGAGAAACTTCGTTGTGTTCTGTGAAATCATCTCACAGAGTTACAGCTTTCCCCTCAAGGAGCCTTTCGCTAAGACAGTTCTTGTGGAATTGGCAAAGTGATACTTGGAAGCCCATAGAGGGCTATGGTGAAAAAGGAAATATCCTCAGAGAAATCTGGAAAGAAACTTTCTGAGAAACTGCTTAGTGTTCTGTTAATTCATCTCTCAGAGTTACTTCTGTATTTCGTGGATCTCTTTGCTAGCCTTATTTCTGTGGAATCTGAGAACAGATAATTCGGATCCTTTTAAGACTATAGGGCCAAATGAAATATCCTCCGAAAACAAAGAGAAAGAAGCTTTCTGAGAAACTTCGTTGTGTTCTGTGAAATCATCTCACAGAGTTGCAGCTTTCCCCTCAAGGAGCCTTTCACTAAGACAGTTCTTGTGGAATTGGCATAGTGATATCTGGAAGACCATAGAGGGCTATGGTGAAAAAGGAAATATCCTCAGATGAAATCTGGAAAGAAGCTTTGTGAGAAACTGCTTAGTGTCCTGTTAATTCATCTCAGAGAGTTACATCTGTATTTCGTGGATCTCTTTGCTAGCCTTATTTCTGTGGAATCTGAGAACAGATATTTCGGATCCCTTTGAAGACTATAGGGCCAAAGGATATATCCTCCGATAACAAAGAGAAAGAAGCTATCTGAGAAACTTCGTTGTGTTCTGTGAAATCATCTCACAGACTTACAGTTTTCCCCTCAAGGAGACTTTCGCTAAGACAGTTCTTGTGGAATTGGCAAAGTGATACTTGGAAGCCCTTAGAGGGCTATGGTGAAAAAGGAAATATCCTCAGATGAAATCTGGAAAGAAGCTTTCTGAGAAACCGCTTAGTGTTCTGTTAACTCATCTCACAGAGTTACATCTATATTTCATGGATGTCTTTGCTACCCTTATTTCTGTGGAATCTGAGAACAGATATTTCGGATCCCTTTGAAGACTATAGGGCCACAGGAAATATCCTCCGAAAACAAAGAGAAAGAAGCTTTCGGAGAAACTTCGTTGTGTTCTGTGAAATCATCTCACAGAGTTACAGCTTTCCCCTCAAGGAGACTTTCGCTAAGACAGTTCTTGTGGAATTGGCAAAGTGATATTTGGAAGCCCATAGAGGGCTATGGTGAAAAAGGAAATATCCTCAGATGAAATCTGGAAAGAAGCTTTCTGAGAAACTGCTTAGTGTTCTGTTAATTCATCTCACAGAGTTACATCTGTATTTCGTGTGTCTCTTTGCTAGCCTTATTTCTGTGGAATCTGAGAACAGATATTTCGGATCCCTTTGAAGACTATAGGGCCAAAGGAAATATCCTCCGAAAACAAAGACAAAGAAGCTTTCTGAGAAACTTCGTTGTGTTCTGTGAAATCATCTCACAGAGTTACAGCTTTCCCCTCAAGGAGCCTTTCGCTAAGACAGTTCTTGTGGAATTGGCAAAGTGATATCTGGAAGCCCATAGAGGGCTACGGTGAAAAAGGAAATATCCTCAGATGAAATCTGGAAAGAAGCTTTCTGAGAAACTGCTTAGTGTTCTCTTAATTCATCTCACAGAGTTACATCTGTATTTCGTGGATCTCTTTGCTAGCCTTATTTCTGTGGAATCTGAGAACACATGTTTCGGATTCCTTTGAAGACTACAGGGCCGAAGGAAATATCCTCCGATTACAAAGAGAAAGAAGCTTTCTGAGAAACTTCGTTGTGTTCTGTGAAATCATCTCACAGAGTTACAGCTTTCCCCTCAAGGAGCCTTTCGCTAAGACAGTTCTTGTGGAATTGGCAAACTGATATCTGGAAGCCCATAGAGGGCTATGGTGAAAAAGGAAATATCCTCAGTTGAAATCTGGAAAGAAGCTTTCTGAGGAACTGCTTAGTGTTCTGTTAATTCATCTCACAAAGTTACATCTGTATTTCGTAGATCTCTTTGCTGGCCTTATTTCTGTGGAATCTAAGAACAGATATTTCGGATCCCTTTGAAGACTATAGGGCCAAAGGAAATATCCTCCGATAACAAAGAGAAAGAAGCTTTCGGAGAAAATTCGTTGTGTTCTGTGAAATCATCTCACAGAGTTACAGCTTTCCCCTCAAGGAGACTTTCGCTAAGACAGTTCTTGTGGAATTGGCAAAGTGATATTTGGAAGCCCATAGAGGGCTATGGTGAAAAAGGAAATATCCTCAGATGAAATCTGGAAAGAAGCTTTCTGACAAACTGCTTAGTGTTCTGTTAATTCATCTCACAGAGTTACATCTGTATTTCGTGGATCTCTTTGCTAGCCTTATTTCTGTGGAATCTGAGAACAGATATTTCGGATCCCTTTGAAGACTATAGGGCCAAAGGAAATATCCTCCGAAAACAAAGAGAAAGAAGCTTTCTGAGAAACTTCGTTGTGTTCTGTGAAATCATCTCACAGAGTTACAGCTTTCCCCTCAAGGAGCCTTTCGCTAAGACAGTTCTTGTGGAATTGGCAAAGTTATATCTGGAAGCCCATAGAGGGCTACGGTGAAAAAGGAAATATCCTCAGATGAAATCTGGAAAGAAGCTTTCTGAGAAACTGCTTAGTGTTCTGTTAATTCATCTCACGGAGTTACATCTATATTTCATGGATGTCTTTGCTAGCCTTATTTCTGTGTAATCTGAGAGCAGATATTTCGGATCCCCTTGAAGACTATAGGGCCACAGGAAATATCCTCAGATAACAAAGAGAAAGAAGCTTTCTGAGAAACTTCGTTGTGTTCTGTGAAATCATCTCACAGAGTTACAGCTTTCCCCTCAAGGAGCCTTTCGCTAAGACAGTTCTTGTGGAATTGGCAAAGTGATATCTGGAAGCCCATAGAGGGCTATGGTGAAAAAGGAAATATCCTCAGATGAAATATGGAAAGAAGCTTTCTGAGAAACTACTTAGTGTTCTGTTAATTCATCTCACCGAATTACATCTGTATTTCGTGGATCTCCTTGCTAGCCTTATTTCTGTGGAATCTGAGAACAGATATTTCGGATACCTTTGAAGACTATAGGGCCAAAGGAAATATCCTCCGATAACAAAGAGAAAGAAGCTTTGCGAGATACTTCGTTGTGTTCTGTGAAATGACCTCACAGAGTTACAGCTTTCCCCTCAAGGAGCCTTTCGCTAAGACAGTTCTTGTGGAATTGGCAAAGTGATATTTGGAAGCCCATGGTGGGCTATGGTGAAAAAGGAAATATCCTCAGATGAAATCTGGAAAGAAGCTTTCTGAGAAACTGCTTAGTGTTCTCTTAATTCATCTCACAGAGTTACATCTGTATTTCGTGGATCTCTCTGCTGGCCTTATTTCTGTGGAATCTGAGAACAGATATTTCGGATCAATTTGACGACTATAGGGCCACAGGAAATATCCTCCGATAACAAAGAGAAAGAAGCTGTCTGAGAAACTTCGTTGTGTTCTGTGAAATCATCTCACAGAGTTACAGCTTTCCCCTCAAGGAGACTTTCGCTAAGACAGTTCTTGTGGAATTGGCAAAGAGATATTTAGAAGCCCATAGAGGGCTATGGTGAAAAAGGAAATATCCTCAGATGAAATCTGGAAAGAAGCTTTGTGAGAAACTGCTTAATATTCTGTTAATTCATCTCACAGAGTTACATCTGTATTTCGTGGATCTCTTTGCTAGCCTTATTTCTGTGGAATCTGAGAACAGATATTTCGGATCCTTTTGAAGACTATAGGGCCAAAGGAAATATCCTCCGAAAACAAAGAGAAAGAAGCTTTCTGAGAAACTTCGTTGTGTTCTGTGAAATCATCTCACAGAGTTACAGCTTTCCCCTCAAGGAGCCTTTCGCTAAGACAGTTCTTGTGGAATTGTCAAAGTGATATCTGGAAGCCCATAGAGGGCTATGATGAAAAAGGATATATCCACAGATGAAATCTGGAAAGAAGCTTTCTGAGAAACTGCGTAGTGTTCTGTTAATTCATCTCACAGAGTTACATCTGTATTTCGGGAATCCCTTTGCTGGCCTTATTTCTGTGGAATCTGAGAACAGATATTTCGGATCCCTTTGAAGACTATAGGGCCAAAGGAAATATCCTCCGATAACAAAGAGAAAGAAGCTTTCTGAGAAACTTCTTTGTGTTCTGTGAAATCATCTCACAGAGTTACAGCTTTCCCCTCAAGGAGCATTTCGCTAAGACAGTTGTTGTGGAATTGGCAAAGTGATATTTGGAAGCCCATAGAGGGCTATGGTGAAAAAGGAAATATCCTCAGATGAAATCTGGAAAGAAGCTTTCTGAGAAACTGCTTAGTGTTCTGTTAATTCATCTCACAGAGTTACATCTGTATTTCGTGGATCTCCCTGCTAGCCTTATTTCTGTGGAATCTGAGAACAGATATTTCTGATACCTTTGAAGACTATAGGGCCAAAGGAAATATCCTCCGATAACAAAGAGAAAGAAGCTTTCTGAGAAACTTCGTTGTGTTCTGTGAAATCATCTCACAGAGTTACAGCTTTCCCCTCAAGGAGCCTTTCGCTAAGACAGTTCTTGAGGAATTGGCAAAGTGATATTTGGAAGCCCATAGAGGGCTATGGTGAAAAAGGAAATATCCTCAGATGAAATCTGGAAAGAAGCTTTCTGAGAAACTGCTTAGTGTTCTGTTAAATCATCTCACAGAGTTACATCTGTATTTCGTGGATGTCTTTGCTAGCCTTATTTCTGTGGAATCTGAGAACAGATATTTCGGATCCCTATGACGACTATAGGGCCAAAGGAAATATCCTCCGATAACAAAGAGAAAGAAGCTTTCTGAGAAACTTCGTTGTCTTCTGTGAAATCATCTCACAGAGTTACAGCTTTCCCCTCAAGGAGCCTTTCGCTATGACAGTTCTTGTGGAACTGACAAAGTGATATCTGGAAGCCCATAGAGGGCAATGGTGAAAATGGAAATATCCTCAGATGAAATCTGGAGAGAAGCTTTCTGAGAAACTGCTTAGTGTTCTGTTCATTCACCTCACAGAGTTACATCTGTATTTCGTGGATCTCTTTGCTTGCCTTATTTCTGTGGAATCTGAGAACAGATATTTCGTATCCCTTTGAAGACTATAGGGCCAAAGGAAATATCCTCCGAAAACAAAGAGAAAGAAGCTTTCTGAGAAACTTCTTCGTGTTCTGTGAAATCATCTCACAGAGTTACAGCTTTCCCCTCAAGGAGCCTTTCGCTAAGACAGTTCTTGTGGAATTGGCAAAGTTATATCTGGAAGCCCATAGAGGGCTATGGTGAAAAAGGAAATATCCTCAGATGAAATCTGGAAAGAAGCTTTCTGAGAAACTGCTTAGTGTTCTGTTAATTCATCTCACGGAGTTACATCTATATTGCATGGATGTCTTTGCTAGTCTTATTTCTGTGGAATCTGAGAGCAGATATTTCGGATCCCCTTGAAGACTATAGGGCCACAGGAAATATCCTCAGATAACATAGAGAAAGAAGCTTTCTGAGAAACTTCGTTGTATTCTGTGAAATCATCTCACAGAGTTACAGCTTTCCCCTCAAGAAGCCTTTCGCTAAGACAGTTCTTGTGGAATTGGCAAAGTGATATCTGGAAGCCCATAGAGGGCTATGGTGAAAAAGGAAATATCCTCAGATGAAATATGGAAAGAAGCTTTCTGAGAAACTGCTTAGTGTTCTGTTAATTCATCTCCCAGAATTACATCTGTATTTCGTGGATCTCCTTGCTAGCCTTATTTCTGTGGAATCTGAGAACAGATATTTCGGATACCTTTGAAGACTATAGGGCCAAAGGAAATATCCTCCGATAACAAAGAGAAAGAAGCTTTGCGAGATACTTCGTTGTGTTCTGTGAAATGACCTCACAGAGTTACAGCTTTCCCCTCAAGGAGTCTTTTGCTAAGACAGTTCTTGTGGAATTGGCAAAGTGATATTTGGAAGCCCATAGAGGGCTATGGTGAAAAAGGAAATATCCTCAGATGAAATCTGGAAAGAAGCTTTCTGAGAAACTGCTTAGTGTTCTCTTAATTCATCTCACAGAGTTACATCTGTATTTCGTGGATCTCTTTGCTAGCCTTATTTCTGTGGAATCTGAGAACAGATGTTTCGGATTCCTTTGAAGACTATAGGGCCAAATGAAATATCCTCCGATTACAAAGAGAAAGAAGCTTTCTGAGAAACTTCGTTGTGTTCTGTGAAATCATCTCACAGAGTTACAGCTTTCCCCTCAAGGAGCCTTTCGCTAAGACAGTTCTTGTGGAATTGTCAAAGTGATATCTGGAAGCCCATAGAGGGCTATGGTGAAAAAGGAAATATCCTCAGTTGAAATCTGGAAAGAAGCTTTCTGAGAAACTGCTTAGTGTTCTGTTAATTCATCTCACAGAGTTACATCTGTATTTCGTAGATCTCTTTGCTGGCCTTATTTCTGTGGAATCTGAGAACAGATATTTCGGATCCCTTTGAAGACTATAGGGCCAAAGGAAATATCCTCCGATAACAAAGAGAAAGAAGCTTTCTGAGGAACTTCTTTGTGTTGAGTGAAATCATCTCACAGAGTTACAGCTTTCCCCTCAGGGAGCATTTCGCTAAGACAGTTCTTTTGAAATTGTCAAAGTGATATTTGGAAGCCCATAGAGGGCTATGGTGAAAAAGGAAATATCCTCAGATGAAATCTGGAAAGAAGCTTTCTGAGAAACTGCTTAGTGTTCTGTTAATTCATCGCACAGAGTTACATCTGTATTTCGTGGATCTCCTTGCTAGCCTTATTTCTGTGGAATCTGAGAACAGATATTTCTGATCCCTTTGAAGACTATAGGGCCAAAGGAAATATCCTCCGATAACAAAGAGAAAGAAGCTTTCTGAGAAACTTCGTTGTGTTCTGTGAAATCATCTCACAGAGTTACAGCTTTCCCCTCAAGGAGCCTTTCGCTAAGACAGTTCTTGAAGAATTGGCAAAGTGATACTTGGAAGCCCATAGAGGGCTATGGTGAAAAACGAAATATCCTCAGATGAAATCTGGAAAGAAGCTTTCTGAGAAACTGCGTAGTGTTCTGTTAATTCATCTCACAGAGTTACATCTGTATTTCATGGATGTCTTTGCTAGCCTTATTTCTGTGGAATCTGAGAACAGATATTTCGGATCAATTTGACGGCTATAGGGCCACAGGAAATATCCTCCGATAACAAAGAGAAAGAAGCTTTCTGAGAAACTTCGTTGTGTTCTGTGAAATCATCTCACAGAGTTACAGCTTTCCCCTCAAGGAGACTTTCGCTAAGACAGTTCTTGTGGAATTGGCAAAGAGATATTTGGAAGCCCATAGAGGGCTATGGTGAAAAAGGAAATATCCTCAGATGAAATCTGGAAAGAAGCTTTGAGAGAAACTGCTTAATGTTCTGTTAATTCATCTCACAGAGTTACATCTGTATTTCGTGGATCTCTTTGCTAGCCTTATTTCTGTGGAATCTGAGAACAGATACTTCGGATCCCTTTGAAGACTATAGGGCCAAAGGAAATATCCTCCGAAAACAAAGAGAAAGAAGCTTTCTGAGAAACTTCGTTGTGTTCTGTGAAATCATCTCACAGAGTTACAGCTTTCCCCTCAAGGAGCCTTTCGCTAAGACAGTTCTTGTGGAATTGGCAAAGTGATATCTGGAAGCCCATAGAGGGCTATGGTGAAAAAGGAAATATCCTCAGTTGAAATCTGGAAAGAAGCTTTCTGAGAAACTGCTTAGTGTTCTGTTAATTCATCTCACAAAGTTACATCTGTATTTCGTAGATCTCTTTGCTGGCCTTATTTCTGTGGAATCTAAGAACAGATATTTCGGATCCCTTTGAAGACTATAGGGCCAAAGGAAATATCCTCCGATAACAAAGAGAAAGAAGCTTTCGGAGAAAATTCGTTGTGTTCTGTGAAATCATCTCACAGAGTTACAGCTTTCCCCTCAAGGAGACTTTCGCTAAGACAGTTCTTGTGGAATTGGCAAAGTGATATTTGGAAGCCCATAGAGGGCTATGGTGAAAAAGGAAATATCCTCAGATGAAATCTGGAAAGAAGCTTTCTGACAAACTGCTTAGTGTTCTGTTAATTCATCTCACAGAGTTACATCTGTATTTCGTGGATGTCTTTGCTAGCCTTATTTCTGTGGAATCTGAGAACAGATATTTCGGATCCCTTTGAAGACTATAGGGCCAAAGGAAATATCCTCCGAAAACAAAGAGAAAGAAGCTTTCTGAGAAACTTCGTTGTGTTCTGTGAAATCATCTCACAGAGTTACAGCTTTCCCCTCAAGGAGCCTTTCGCTAAGACAGTTCTTGTGGAATTGGCAAAGTGATATCTGGAAGCCCATAGAGGGCTACGGTGAAAAAGGAAATATCCTCAGATGAAATCTGGAAAGAAGCTTTCTGAGAAACTGCTTAGTGTTCTGTTAATTCATCTCACGGAGTTACATCTATATTTCATGGATGTCTTTGCTAGCCTTATTTCTGTGTAATCTGAGAGCAGATATTTCGGATCCCCTTGAAGACTATAGGGCCACAGGAAATATCCTCAGATAACAAAGAGAAAGAAGCTTTCTGAGAAACTTCGTTGTGTTCTGTGAAATCATCTCACAGAGTTACAGCTTTCCCCTCAAGGAGACTTTCGCTAAGACAGTTCTTGTGGAATTGGCAAAGTGATATCTGGAAGCCCATAGAGGGCTATGGTGAAAAAGGAAATATCCTCAGATGAAATATGGAAAGAAGCTTTCTGAGAAACTACTTAGTGTTCTGTTAATTCATCTCACCGAATTACATCTGTATTTCGTGGATCTCCTTGCTAGCCTTATTTCTGTGGAATCTGAGAACAGATATTTCGGATACCTTTGAAGACTATAGGGCCAAAGGAAATATCCTCCGATAACAAAGAGAAAGAAGCTTTGCGAGATACTTCGTTGTGTTCTGTGAAATGACCTCACAGAGTTACAGCTTTCCCCTCAAGGAGCCTTTCGCTAAGACAGTTCTTGTGGAATTGGCAAAGTGATATTTGGAAGCCCATGGTGGGCTATGGTGAAAAAGGAAATATCCTCAGATGAAATCTGGAAAGAAGCTTTCTGAGAAACTGCTTAGTGTTCTCTTAATTCATCTCAGAGAGTTACATCTGTATTTCGTGGATCTCTCTGCTAGCCTTATTTCTGTGGAATCTGAGAACAGATATTTCGGATCAATTTGACGACTATAGGGCCACAGGAAATATCCTCCGATAACAAAGAGAAAGAAGCTTTCTGAGAAACTTCGTTGTGTTCTGTGAAATCATCTCACAGAGTTACAGCTTTCCCCTCAAGGAGACTTTCGCTAAGACAGTTCTTGTGGAATTGGCAAAGAGATATTTAGAAGCCCATAGAGGGCTATGGTGAAAAAGGAAATATCCTCAGATGAAATCTGGAAAGAAGCTTTGTGAGAAACTGCTTAATATTCTGTTAATTCATCTCACAGAGTTACATCTGTATTTCGTGGATCTCTTTGCTAGCCTTATTTCTGTGGAATCTGAGAACAGATATTTCGGATCCTTTTGAAGACTATAGGGCCAAAGGAAATATCCTCCGAAAACAAAGAGAAAGAAGCTTTCTGAGAAACTTCGTTGTGTTCTGTGAAATCATCTCACAGAGTTACAGCTTTCCCCTCAAGGAGCCTTTCGCTAAGACAGTTCTTGTGGAATTGTCAAAGTGATATCTGGAAGCCCATAGAGGGCTATGATGAAAAAGGAAATATCCACAGATGAAATCTGGAAAGAAGCTTTCTGAGAAACTGCGTAGTGTTCTGTTAATTCATCTCACAGAGTTACATCTGTATTTCGGGAATCCCTTTGCTGGCCTTATTTCTGTGGAATCTGAGAACAGATATTTCGGATCCCTTTGAAGACTATAGGGCCAAAGGAAATATCCTCCGATAACAAAGAGAAAGAAGCTTTCTGAGAAACTTCTTTGTGTTCTGTGAAATCATCTCACAGAGTTACAGCTTTCCCCTCAAGGAGCATTTCGCTAAGACAGTTCTTGTGGAATTGGCAAAGCGATATTTGGAAGCCCATAGAGGGCTATGGTGAAAAAGGAAATATCCTCAAATGAAATCTGGAAAGAAGCTTTCTGAGAAACTGCTTAGTGTTCTGTTAATTCATCTCACAGAGTTACATCTGTATTTCGTGGATCTCCCTGCTAGCCTTATTTCTGTGGAATCTGAGAACAGATATTTCTGATACCTTTGAAGACTATAGGGCCAAAGGAAATATCCTCCGATAACAAAGAGAAAGAAGCTTTCTGAGAAACTTCGTTGTGTTCTGTGAAATCATCTCACAGAGTTACAGCTTTCCCCTCAAGGAGCCTTTCGCTAAGACAGTTCTTGAGGAATTGGCAAAGTGATATTTGGAAGCCCATAGAGGGCTATGGTGAAAAAGGAAATATCCTCAGATGAAATCTGGAAAGAAGCTTTCTGAGAAACTGCTTAGTGTTCTGTTAATTCATCTCACAGAGTTACATCTGTATTTCGTGGATGTCTTTGCTAGCCTTATTTCTGTGGAATCTGAGAACAGATATTTCGGATCCCTATGACGACTATAGGGCCAAAGGAAATATCCTCCGATAACAAAGAGAAAGAAGCTTTCTGAGAAACTTCGTTGTCTTCTGTGAAATCATCTCACAGAGTTACAGCTTTCCCCTCAAGGAGCCTTTCGCTATGACAGTTCTTGTGGAACTGACAAAGTGATATCTGGAAGCCCATAGAGGGCAATGGTGAAAAAGGAAATATCCTCAGATGAAATCTGGAGAGAAGCTTTCTGAGAAACTGCTTAGTGTTCTGTTCATTCACCTCACAGAGTTACATCTGTATTTCGTGGATCTCTTTGCTGGCCTTATTTCTGTGGAATCTGAGAACAGATATTTCGTATCCCTTTGAAGACTATAGGGCCAAAGGAAATATCCTCCGAAAACAAAGAGAAAGAAGCTTTCTGAGAAACTTCTTCGTGTTCTGTGAAATCATCTCACAGAGTTACAGCTTTCCCCTCAAGGAGCCTTTCGCTAAGACAGTTCTTGTGGAATTGGCAAAGTTATATCTGGAAGCCCATAGAGGGCTATGGTGAAAAAGGAAATATCCTCAGATGAAATCTGGAAAGAAGCTTTCTGAGAAACTGCTTAGTGTTCTGTTAATTCATCTCACGGAGTTACATCTATATTGCATGGATGTCTTTGCTAGTCTTATTTCTGTGGAATCTGAGAGCAGATATTTCGGATCCCCTTGAAGACTATAGGGCCACAGGAAATATCCTCAGATAACATAGAGAAAGAAGCTTTCTGAGAAACTTCGTTGTGTTCTGTGAAATCATCTCACAGAGTTACAGCTTTCCCCTCAAGGAGCCTTTCGCTAAGACAGTTCTTGTGGAATTGGCAAAGTGATATCTGGAAGCCCATAGAGGGCTATGGTGAAAAAGGAAATATCCTCAGATGAAATATGGAAAGAAGCTTTCTGAGAAACTGCTTAGTGTTCTGTTAATTCATCTCCCAGAATTACATCTGTATTTCGTGGATCTCCTTGCTAGCCTTATTTCTGTGGAATCTGAGAACAGATATTTCGGATACCTTTGAAGACTATAGGGCCAAAGGAAATATCCTCCGATAACAAAGAGAAAGAAGCTTTGCGAGATACTTCGTTGTGTTCTGTGAAATGACCTCACAGAGTTACAGCTTTCCCCTCAAGGAGTCTTTTGCTAAGACAGTTCTTGTGGAATTGGCAAAGTGATATTTGGAAGCCCATAGAGGGCTATGGTGAAAAAGGAAATATCCTCAGATGAAATCTGGAAAGAAGCTTTCTGAGAAACTGCTTAGTGTTCTCTTAATTCATCTCACAGAGTTACATCTGTATTTCGTGGATCTCTTTGCTAGCCTTATTTCTGTGGAATCTGAGAACAGATGTTTCGGATTCCTTTGAAGACTATAGGGCCAAATGAAATATCCTCTGATTACAAAGAGAAAGAAGCTTTCTGAGAAACTTCGTTGTGTTCTGTGAAATCATCTCACAGAGTTACAGCTTTCCCCTCAAGGAGCCTTTCGCTAAGACAGTTCTTGTGGAATTGTCAAAGTGATATCTGGAAGCCCATAGAGGGCTATGGTGAAAAAGGAAATATCCTCAGTTGAAATCTGGAAAGAAGCTTTCTGAGAAACTGCTTAGTGTTCTGTTAATTCATCTCACAGAGTTACATCTGTATTTCGTAGATCTCTTTGCTGGCCTTATTTCTGTGGAATCTGAGAACAGATATTTCGGATCCCTTTGAAGACTATAGGGCCAAAGGAAATATCCTCCGATAACAAAGAGAAAGAAGCTTTCTGAGGAACTTCTTTGTGTTGGGTGAAATCATCTCACAGAGTTACAGCTTTCCCCTCAGGGAGCATTTCGCTAAGACAGTTCTTTTGAAATTGTCAAAGTGATATTTGGAAGCCCATAGAGGGCTATGGTGAAAAAGGAAATATCCTCAGATGAAATCTGGAAAGAAGCTTTCTGAGAAACTGCTTAGTGTTCTGTTAATTCATCGCACAGAGTTACATCTGTATTTCGTGGATCTCCGTGCTAGCCTTATTTCTGTGGAATCTGAGAACAGATATTTCTGATCCCTTTGAAGACTATAGGGCCAAAGGAAATATCCTCCGATAACAAAGAGAAAGAAGCTTTCTGAGAAACTTCGTTGTGTTCTGTGAAATCATCTCACAGAGTTACAGCTTTCCCCTCAAGGAGCCTTTCGCTAAGACAGTTCTTGAAGAATTGGCAAAGTGATACTTGGAAGCCCATAGAGGGCTATGGTGAAAAACGAAATATCCTCAGATGAAATCTGGAAAGAAGCTTTCTGAGAAACTGCGTAGTGTTCTGTTAATTCATCTCACAGAGTTACATCTGTATTTCATGGATGTCTTTGCTAGCCTTATTTCTGTGGAATCTGAGAACAGATATTTCGGATCAATTTGACGGCTATAGGGCCACAGGAAATATCCTCCGATAACAAAGAGAAAGAAGCTTTCTGAGAAACTTCGTTGTGTTCTGTGAAATCATCTCACAGAGTTACAGCTTTCCCCTCAAGGAGACTTTCGCTAAGACAGTTCTTGTGGAATTGGCAAAGAGATATTTGGAAGCCCATAGAGGGCTATGGTGAAAAAGGAAATATCCTCAGATGAAATCTGGAAAGAAGCTTTGAGAGAAACGGCTTAATGTTCTGTTAATTCATCTCACAGAGTTACATCTGTATTTCGTGGATCTCTTTGCTAGCCTTATTTCTGTGGAATCTGAGAACAGATATTTCGGATCCCTTTGAAGACTATAGGGCCAAAGGAAATATCCTCCGAAAACAAAGAGAAAGAAGCTTTCTGAGAAACTTCGTTGTGTTCTGTGAAATCATCTCACAGAGTTACAGCTTTCCCCTCAAGGAGCCTTTCGCTAAGACAGTTCTTGTGGAATTGTCAAAGTGATATCTGGAAGCCCATAGAGGGCTATGGTGAAAAAGGAAATATCCTCAGATGAAATCTGGAAAGAAGCTTTCTGAGAAACTGCGTAGTGTTCTGTTAATTCATCTCACAGAGTTACATCTGTATTTCGGGAATCTCTTTGCTGGCCTTATTTCTGTGGAATCTGAGAACAGATATTTTGGATCCCTTTCAAGACTATAGGGCCAAAGGAAATATCCTCCGATAACAAAGAGAAAGAAGCTTTCTGAGAAACTTCTTTGTGTTCTGTGAAATCATCTCACAGAGTTACAGCTTTCCCCTCAAGGAGCATTTCGCTAAGACAGTTCTTGTGGAATTGGCAAAGTGATATTTGGAAGCCCATAGAGGGCTATGGTGAAAAAGGAAATATCCTCAGATGAAATCTGGAAAGAAGCTTTCTGAGAAACTGCTTAGTGTTCTGTTAATTCATCTCACAGAGTTACATCTGTATTTCGTGGATCTCCCTGCTAGCCTTATTTCTGTGGAATCTGAGAACAGATATTTCTGATCCCTTTGAAGACTATAGGGCCAAAGGAAATATCCTCCGATAACAAAGAGAAAGAAGCTTTCTGAGAAACTTCGTTGTGTTCTGTGAAATCATCTCACAGAGTTACAGCTTTCCCCTCAAGGAGCCTTTCGCTAAGACAGTTCTTGAGGAATTGGCAAAGTGATACTTGGAAGCCCATAGAGGGCTATGGTGAAAAAGGAAATATCCTCAGATGAAATCTGGAAAGAAGCTTTCTGAGAAACTGCGTAGTGTTCTGTTAATTCATCTTACAGAGTTACATCTGTATTTCATGGATGTCTTTGCTAGCCTTATTTCTGTGGAATCTGAGAACAGATATTTCGGATCAATTTGACGACTATGGGGCCAAAGGAAATATCCTCCGATAACAAAGAGAAAGAAGCTTTCTGAGAAACTTCGTTGTGTTCTGTGAAATCATCTCACAGAGTTACAGCTTTCCCCTCAAGGAGCCTTTCGCTAAGACAGTTCTTGTGGAATTGGCAAAGTGATACTTGGAAGCCCATAGAGGGCTATGGTGAAAAAGGAAATATCCTCAGATGAAATCTGGAAAGAAGCTTTCTGAGAAACTGCTTACTGTTCTGTTAATTCATCTCACAGTGTTACATCTGTATTTCGTGGATGTCTTTGCTAGCCTTATTTCTGTGGAATCTGAGAACAGATATTTCGGATCCCTATGAAGACTACAGGGCCAAAGGAAATATCCTCCGATAACAAAGAGAAAGAAGCTTTCTGATAAACTTCGTTGTCTTCTGTGAAATCATCTCACTGAGTTACAGCTTTCCCCTCAAGGAGCCTTTCGCTAAGGCAGTTCTTGTGGAATTGGCAAAGTGATATCTGGAAGCCCATAGAGGGCTATGGTGAAAAAGGAAATATCCTCAGATGAAATCTGGAAAGAAGCTTTCTGAGAAACTGCTTAGTGTTCTGTTAATTCACCTCACAGAGTTACATCTGTATTTCGTGGATCTCTTTGCTAGCATTATTTCTGTGGAATCTGAGAACAGATATTTCGTATCCCTTTGAAGACTATAGGGCCAAAGGAAATATCCTCCGATAACAAAGAGAAAGAAGCTTTCTGAGAAACTTCGTTGTGTTCTGTGAAATCATCTCACAGAGTTACAGCTTTCCCCTCAAGGAGCCTTTCGCTAAGACAGTTCTTGTGGAATTGGCAAAGTGATATTTGGAAGCCCATGGTGGGCTATGGTGAAAAAGGAAATATCCTCAGATGAAAACTGGAAAGAAGCTTTCTGAGAAACTGCGTAGTGTTCTCTTAATTCATCTCACAGAGTTACATCTGTATTTCGTGGATCTCTTTGCTAGCCTTATTTCTGTGGAATCGGAGAACAGATGTTTCGGATTCCTTTGAAGACTATAGGGCCAAAGGAAATATCCTCCGATTACAAAGAGAAAGAAGCTTTCTGAGAAACTTCGTTGTGTTCTGTGAAATCATCTCACAGAGTTACAGCTTTCCCCTCAAGGAGCCTTTCGCTAAGACAGTTCTTGTGGAATTGTCAAAGTGATATCTGGAAGCCCATAGAGGGCTATGGTGAAAAAGGAAATATCCTCAGATGAAATCTGGAAAGAAGCTTTCTGAGAAACTGCTTAGTGTTCTGTTAATTCATCTCACAGAGTTACATCTGTATTTCGTGGATCTCTTTGCTGGCCTTATTTCTGTGGAATCTGAGAACAGATATTTCGGATCCCTTTGAAGACTATAGGGCCAAAGGAAATATCCTCCGATAACAAAGAGAAAGAAGCTTTCTGAGGAACTTCTTTGTGTTCTGTGAAATCATCTCACAGAGTTACAGCTTTCCCCTCAGGGAGCATTTCGCTAAGACAGTTCTTTTGAAATTGTCAAAGTGATATTTGGAAGCCCATAGAGGGCTATGGTGAAAATGGAAATATCCTCAGATGAAATCTGGAAAGAAGCTTTCTGAGAAACTGCTTAGTGTTCTGTTAATTCATCGCACAGAGTTACATCTGTATTTCGTGGATCTCCTTGCTAGCCTTATTTCTGTGGAATCTGAGAACAGATATTTCTGATCCCTTTGAAGACTATAGGGCCAAAGGAAATATCCTCCGATAACAAAGAGAAAGAAGCTTTCTGAGAAACTTCGTTGTGTTCTGTGAAATCATCTCACAGAGTTACAGCTTTCCCCTCAAGGAGCCTTTCGCTAAGACAGTTCTTGAAGAATTCGCAAAGTGATACTTGGAAGCCCATAGAGGGCTACGGTGAAAAACGAAATATCCTCAGATGAAATCTGGAAAGAAGCTTTCTGAGAAACTGCGTAGTGTTCTGTTAATTCATCTCACAGAGTTACATCTGTATTTCATGGATGTCTTTGCTAGCCTTATTTCTGTGGAATCTGAGAACAGATATTTCGGATCAATTTGACGGCTATAGGGCCACAGGAAATATCCTCCGATAACAAAGAGAAAGAAGCTTTCTGAGAAACTTCGTTGTGTTCTGTGAAATCATCTCACAGAGTTACAGCTTTCCCCTCAAGGAGACTTTCGCTAAGACAGTTGTTGTGGAATTGGCAAAGAGATATTTGGAAGCCCATAGAGGGCTATGGTGAAAAAGGAAATATCCTCAGATGAAATCTGGAAAGAAGCTTTGTGAGAAACTGCTTAATGTTCTGTTAATTCATCTCACAGAGTTACATCTGTATTTCGTGGATCTCTTTGCTAGCCTTATTTCTGTGGAATCTGAGAACAGATATTTCGGATCCCTTTGAAGACTATAGGGCCAAAGGAAATATCCTCCGAAAACAAAGAGAAAGAAGCTTTCTGAGAAACTTCGTTGTGTTCTGTGAAATCATCTCACAGAGTTACAGCTTTCCCCTCAAGGAGCCTTTCGCTAAGACAGTTCTTGTGGAATTGTCAAAGTGATATCTGGAAGCCCAGAGAGGGCTATGGTGAAAAAGGAAATATCCTCAGATGAAATCTGGAAAGAAGCTTTCTGAGAAACTGCGTAGTGTTCTGTTAATTCATCTCACAGAGTTACATCTGTATTTCGGGAATCTCTTTGCTGGCCTTATTTCTGTGGAATCTGAGAACAGATATTTCGGATCCCTTTGAAGACTATAGGGCCAAAGGAAATATCCTCCGATAACAAAGAGAAAGAAGCTTTCTGAGAAACTTCTTTGTGTTCTGTGAAATCATCTCACAGAGTTACAGCTTTCCCCTCAAGGAGCATTTCGCTAAGACAGTTCTTGTGGAATTGGCAAAGTGATATTTGGAAGCCCATAGAGGGCTATGGTGAAAAAGGAAATATCCTCAGATGATATCTGGAAAGAAGCTTTCTGAGAAACTGCTTAATGTTCTGTTAATTCATCTCACAGAGTTACATCTGTATTTCGTGGATCTCCCTGCTAGCCTTATTTCTGTGGAATCTGAGAACAGATATTTCTGATCCCTTTGAAGACTATAGGGCCAAAGGAAATATCCTCCGATAACAAAGAGAAAGAAGCTTTCTGAGAAACTTCGTTGTGTTCTGTGAAATCATCTCACAGAGTTACAGCTTTCCCCTCAAGGAGCCTTTCGCTAAGACAGTTCTTGAGGAATTGGCAAAGTGATACTTGGAAGCCCATAGAGGGCTATGGTGAAAAAGGAAATATCCTCAGATGAAATCTGGAAAGAAGCTTTCTGAGAAACTGCGTAGTGTTCTGTTAATTCATCTCACAGAGTTACATCTGTATTTCATGGATGTCTTTGCTAGCCTTATTTCTGTGGAATCTGAGAACAGATATTTCGGATCAATTTGACGACTATAGGGCCAAAGGAAATATCCTCCGATAACAAAGAGAAAGAAGCTTTCAGAGAAACTTCGTTGTCTTCTGTGAAATCATCTCACAGAGTTACAGCTTTCCCCTCAAGGAGCCTTTCGCTAAGACAGTTCTTGTGGAATTGGCAAAGTGATACTTGGAAGCCCATAGAGGGCTATGGTGAAAAAGGAAATATCCTCAGATGAAATCTGGAAAGAAGCTTTCTGAGAAACTGCTTAGTGTTCTGTTAATTCATCTCACAGAGTTACTTCTGAATTTCGTGGATCTCTATGCTAGCCTTATTTCTGTGGAATCTGAGAACAGATATTTCGGATCACTTTGAAGACTATAGGGCCAAAGGAAATATCCTCCGAAAACAAAGAGAAAGAAGCTTTCTGAGAAACTTCGTTGTGTTCTGTGAAATCATCTCACAGAGTTACAGCTTTCCCCTCAAGGAGCCTTTGGCTAAGACAGTTCTTGTGGAATTGGCAAAGTGATACTTGGAAGCCCATAGAGGGCTATGGTGAAAAAGGAAATATCCTCAGATGAAATCTGGAAAGAAGCTTTCTGAGAAACTGCTTAGTGTTCTGTTAATTCATCTCACAGAGTTACTTCTGTATTTCGTGGATCTCTTTGCTAGCATTATTTCTGTGGAATCTGAGAACAGATATTTCGGATCCCTTTGAAGACTATAGGGCCACAGGAAATATCCTCAGATAACAAAGAGAAAGAAGCTTTCGGAGAAACTTCGTTGTGTTCTGTGAAATCATCTCACAGAGTTACAGCTTTCCCCTCAAGGAGACTTTCGCTAAGACAGTTCTTGTGGAATTGGCAAAGAGATATTTGGAAGCCCCTAGAGGGCTATGGTGAAAAAGGAAATATCCTCAGATGAAATCTGGAAAGAAGCTTTGTGAGAAACTGCTTAATGTTCTGTTAATTCATCTCACAGAGTTACATCTGTATTTCGTGGATCTCTTTGCTAGCCTTATTTCTGTGGAATCTGAGAACAGATATTTCGGATCCCTTTGAAGACTATAGGGCCAAAGGAAATATCCTCCGAAAACAAAGAGAAAGAAGCTTTCTGAGAAACTTCGTTGTGTTCTGTGAAATCATCTCACAGAGTTACAGCTTTCCCCTGAAGGAGCCTTTCGCTTAGACAGTTCTTGTGGAATTGTCAAAGTGATATCTGGAAGCCCATAGAGGGCTATGGTGAAAAAGGAAATATCCTCAGATGAAATCTGGAAAGAAGCTTTCTGAGAAACTGCGTAGTGTTCTGTTAATTCATCTCACAGAGTTACATCTGTATTTCGGGAATCTCTTTGCTGGCCTTATTTCTGTGGATTCTGAGAACAGATATTTCGGATCCCTTTGAAGACTATAGGGCCAAAGGAAATATCCTCCGATAACAAAGAGAAAGAAGCTTTCTGAGAAACTTCTTTGTGTTCTGTGAAATCATCTCACAGAGTTACAGCTTTCCCCTCAAAGAGCATTTCGCTAAGACAGTTCTTGTGGAATTGGCAAAGTGATATTTGGAAGCCCATAGAGGGCTATGGTGAAAAAGGAAATATCCTCAGATGAAATCTGGAAAGAAGCTTTCTGAGAAACTGCTTAGTGTTCTGTTAATTCATCTCACAGAGTTACATCTGTATTTCGTGGATCTCCCTGCTAGCCTTATTTCTGTGGAATCTGAGAACAGATATTTCTGATCCCTTTGAAGACTATAGGGCCAAAGGAAATATCCTCCGATAACAAAGATAAAGAAGCTTTCTGAGAAACTTCGTTGTGTTCTGTGAAATCATCTCACAGAGTTACAGCTTTCCCCTCAAGGAGCCTTTCGCTAAGACAGTTCTTGAGGAATTGGCAACGTGATACTTGGAAGCCCATAGAGGGCAATGGTGAAAAAGGAAATATCCTCAGATGAAATCTGGAAAGAAGCTTTCTGAGAAACTGCGTAGTGTTCTGTTAATTCATCTCACAGAGTTACATCTGTATTTCATGGATGTCTTTGCTAGCCTTATTTCTGTGGAATCTGAGAACAGATATTTCGGATCAATTTGACGACTATAGGGCCAAAGGAAATATCCTCCGATAACAAAGAGAAAGAAGCTTTCTGAGAAACTTCGTTGTGTTCTGTGAAATCATCTCACAGAGTTACAGCTTTCCCCTCAAGGAGCCTTTCGCTAAGACAGTTCTTGTGGAATTGGCAAAGTGATACTTGGAAGCCCATAGAGGGCTATGGTGAAAAAGGAAATATCCTCAGATGAAATCTGGAAAGAAGCTTTCTGAGAAACTGCTTAGTGTTCTGTTAATTCATCTCACAGAGTTACTTCTGAATTTCGTGGATCTCTATGCTAGCCTTATTTCTGTGGAATCTGAGAACAGATATTTCGGATCCCTTTGAAGACTATAGGGCCAAAGGAAATATCCTCCGAAAACAAAGAGAAAGAAGCTTTCTGAGAAACTTCGTTGTGTTCTGTGAAATCATCTCACAGAGTTACAGCTTTCCCCTCAAGGAGCCTTTCGCTAAGACAGTTCTTGTGGAATTGGCAAAGTGATACTTGGAAGCCCATAGAGGGCTATGGTGAAAAAGGAAATATCCTCAAATGAAATCTGGAAAGAAGCTTTCTGAGAAACTGCTTAGTGTTCTGTTAATTCATCTCACAGAGTTACTTCTGTATTTCGTGGATCTCTTTGCTAGCATTATTTCTGTGGAATCTGAGAACAGATATTTCGGATCCCTTTGAAGACTATAGGGCCACAGGAAATATCCTCAGATAACAAAGAGAAAGAAGCTTTCGGAGAAACTTCGTTGTGTTCTGTGAAATCATCTCACAGAGTAACAGCTTTCCCCTCAAGGAGAATTTCGCTAAGACAGTTCTTGTGGAATTGGCAAAGTGATATTTGGAAGCCCATAGAGGGCTATGGTGAAAAAGGAAATATCCTCAGATGAAATCTGGAAAGAAGCTTTCTGAGAAACTGCTTAGTGTTCTGTTAATTCATCTCACAGAGTTACATCTGTATTTCGTGGATCTCTTTGGTAGCCTTATTTCTGTGGAATCTGAGAACAGATATTTCGGATCCCTATGAAGACTATAGGGCCAAAGGAAATATCCTCCGAAAACAAAGAGAAAGAAGCTTTCTGAGAAACTTCGTTGTCTTCTGTGAAATCATCTCACAGAGTTACAGCTTTCCCCTCAAGGAGCCTTTCGCTAAGACAGTTCTTGTGGAATTGGCAAAGTGATATCTTGAAGCCCATAGAGGGCTACGGTGAAAAAGGAATTATCCTCAGATGAAATCTGGAAAGAAGCTTTCTGAGAAACTGCTTAGTGTTCTGTTAATTCATCTCACGGAGTTACATCTATATTTCATGGATGTCTTTGCTAGCCTTATTTCTGTGGAATCTGACAGCAGATATTTCGGATCCCCTTGAAGACTATAGGGCCACAGGAAATATCCTCAGATAACAAAGAGAAAGAAGCTTTCTGAGAAATTTCGTTGTGTTCTGTGAAATCATCTCACAGAGTTACAGCTTTCCCCTCAAGGAGACTTTCGCTAAGACAGTTCTTGTGGAATTGGCAAAGAGATATTTGAAAGCCCCTAGAGGGCTATGGTGAAAAATGAAATATCCTCAGATGAAATCTGGAAAGAAGCTTTGTGAGAAACTGCTTAGTGTTCTGTTAATTCATCTCACAGAGTTACATCTGTATTTCGTTTATCTCCTTGCTAGCCTTATTTCTGTGGAATCTGAAAACAGATATTTCGGATCCCTTTGAAGACTATAGGGCCAAAGGAAATATCCTCCGAAAACAAAGAGAAAGAAGCTTTCTGAGAAACTTCGTTGTGTTCTGTGAAATCATCTCACAGAGTTACAGCTTTCTCCTCAAGGAGCCTTTCGCTAAGAAAGTTCTTGTGGAATTGGCAAAGTGATATTCGGAAGCCCATAGAGGGCTATGGTGAAAAAGGAAATATCCTCAGATGAAATCTGGAAAGAAGCTTTCTGAGAAACTGCTTAGTGTTCTGTTAATTCATCTCACAGAGTTACACCTGTATTTCGTGGATCTCTTTGCTAGCCTTATTTCTGTGGAATCTGAGAACAGATATTTCGGATCCCTTTGAAGACTATAGGGCCAAAGTAAATATCCTCCGATAACAAAGAGAAAGAAGCTTTCTGAGAAACTTCGTTGTGTTCTGTGAAATCATCTCACAGAGTTACAGCTTTCCCCTCAAGGAGCCTTTCGCTAAGACAGTTCTTGTGGAATTGGCAAAGTGATATTTGGAAGCCCATAGAGGGCTATGGTGAAAAAGGAAATATCCTCAGATGAAATCTGGAAAGAAGCTTTCTGAGAAACTGCTTACTGTTCTGTTAATTCATCTCACAGAGTTACATCTGTATTTCGTGGATGTCTTTGCTAGCCTTATTTCTGTGGAATCTGAGAACAGATATTTCGGATCCCTATTAAGACTATAGGGCCAAAGGAAATATGCTCCGATAACAAAGAGAAAGAAGCTTTCTGATAAACTTCGTTGTCTTCTGTGAAATCATCTCACTGAGTTACAGCTTTCCCCTCAAGGAGCCTTTCGCTAAGGCAGTTCTTGTGGAATTGGCAAAGTGATATCTGGAAGCCCATAGAGGGCTATGGTGAAAAAGGAAATATCCTCAGATGAAATCTGGAAAGAAGCTTTCTGAGAAACTGCTTAGTGTTCTGTTAATTCACCTCACAGAGTTACATCTGTATTTCGTGGATCTCTTTGCTAGCATTATTTCTGTGGAATCTGAGAACAGATATTTCGTATCCCTTTGAAGACTATAGGGCCAAAGGAAATATCCTCCGATAACAAAGAGAAAGAAGCTTTCTGAGAAACTTCGTTGTCTTCTGTGAAATCATCTCACAGAGTTACAGCTTTCCCCTCAAGGAGCCTTTCGCTAAGACAGTTCTTGTGGAATTGGCAAAGTGATACTTGGAAGCCCATAGAGGGCTATGGTGAAAAAGGAAATATCCTCAGATGAAATCTGGAAAGAAGCTTTCTGAGAAACTGCTTAGTGTTCTGTTAATTCATTTCACAGAGTTACTTCTGAATTTCGTGGATCTCTATGCTAGCCTTATTTCTGTGGAATCTGAGAACAGATATTTCGGATCCCTTTGAAGACTATAGGGCCAAAGGAAATATCCTCCGAAAACAAAGAGAAAGAAGCTTTCTGAGAAACTTCGTTGTGTTCTGTGAAATCATCTCACAGAGTTACAGCTTTCCCCTCAAGGAGCCTTTCGCTAAGACAGTTCTTGTGGAATTGGCAAAGTGATACTTGGAAGCCCATAGAGGGCTATGGTGAAAAAGGAAATATCCTCAGATGAAATCTGGAAAGAAGCTTTCTGAGTAACTGCTTAGTGTTCTGTTAATTCATCTCACAGAGTTACTTCTGTATTTCGTGGATCTCTTTGCTAGCGTTATTTCTGTGGAATCTGAGAACAGATATTTCGGATCCCTTTGAAGACTATAGGGCCACAGGAAATATCCTCAGAGAACAAAGAGAAAGAAGCTTTCGGAGAAACTTCGTTGTGTTCTGTGAAATCATCTCACAGAGTTACAGCTTTCCCCTCAAGGAGCCTTTCGCTAAGACAGTTCTTGTGGAATGGGCAAAGTGATATCTGGAAGCCCATAGAGGGCTACGGTGAAAAAGGAATTATCCTCAGATGAAATCTGGAAAGAAGCTTTCTGAGAAACTGCTTAGTGTTGTGTTAATTCATCTCACGGAGTTACATCTATATTTCATGGATGTCTTTGCTAGCCTTATTTCTGTGGAATCTGACAGCAGATATTTCGGATCCCCTTGAAGACTATAGGGCCACAGGAAATATCCTCAGATAACAAAGAGAAAGAAGCTTTCTGAGAAACTTCGTTGTGTTCTGTGAAATCATCTCACAGAGTTACATCTTTCCCCTCAAGGAGACTTTCGCTAAGACAGTTCTTGTGGAATTGGCAAAGAGATATTTGGAAGCCCCTAGAGGGCTATGGTGAAAAATGAAATATCCTCAGATGAAATCTGGAAAGAAGCTTTGTGAGAAACTGCTTAGTGTTCTGTTAATTCATCTCACAGAGTTACATCTGTATTTCGTGGATCTCCTTGCTAGCCTTATTTCTGTGGAATCTGAAAACAGATATTTCGGATCCCTTTGAAGACTATAGGGCCAAAGGAAATATCCTCCGAAAACAAAGAGAAAGAAGCTTTCTGAGATACTTCGTTGTGTTCTGTGAAATCATCTCACAGAGTTACAGCTTTCTCCTCAAGGAGCCTTTCGCTAAGAAAGTTCTTGTGGAATTGGCAAAGTGATATTCGGAAGCCCATAGAGGGCTATGGTGAAAAAGGAAATATCCTCAGATGAAATCTGGAAAGAAGCTTTCTGAGAAACTGCTTAGTGTTCTGTTAATTCATCTCACAGAGTTACACCTGTATTTCGTGGATCTCTTTGCTAGCCTTATTTCTGTGGAATCTGAGAACAGATATTTCGGATCCCTTTGAAGACTATAGGGCCAAAGTAAATATCCTCCGATAACAAAGAGAAAGAAGCTTTCTGAGAAACTTCGTTGTGTTCTGTGAAATCATCTCATAGAGTTACAGCTTTCCCCTCAAGGAGCCTTTCGCTAAGACAGTTCTTGTGGAATTGGCAAAGTGATATTTGGAAGCCCATAGAGGGCTATGGTGAAAAAGGAAATATCCTCAGATGAAATCTGGGAAGAAGCTTTCTGAGAAACTGCTTAGTGTTCTGTTAATTCATCTCACAGAGTTACATCTGTATTTCGTGGATGTCTTTGCTAGCCTTATTTCTGTGGAATCTGAGAACAGATATTTCGGATCCCTAAGAAGACTATAGGGCCAAAGGAAATATCCTCCGATAACAAAGAGAAAGAAGCTTTCTGAGAAACTTCGTTGTCTTCTGTGAAATCATCTCACTGAGTTACAGCTTTCCCCTCAAGGAAACTTTCGCTAAGACAGTTCTTGTGGAATTGGCAAAGTGATATCTGGAAGCCCATAGAGGGCTATGGTGAAAAAGGAAATATCCTCAGATGAAATCTGGAAAGAAGCTTTTTGAGAAACTGCTTAGTGTTCTGTTAATTCACCTCACAGAGTTACATCTGTATTTCGTGGATCTCTTTGCTAGCATTATTTCTGTGGAATCTGAGAACAGATATTTCGGATCCCTTTGAAGACTATAGGGCCAAAGGAAATATCCTCCGATAACAAAGAGAAAGAAGCTTTCTGAGAAACTTCTTGGTGTTCTGTGAAATCATCTCAAAGAGTTACAGCTTTCCCCTCAAGGAGTGTTTCGCTAAGACAGTTCTTGTGGAATTGGCAAAGTGATATTTGGAAGCCCCTAGAGGGCTAAGGTGAAAAAGGAAATATCCTCAGAGGAAATCTGGAAAGAAGATTTCTGAGAAACTGCTTAGTGTTCTGTTAATTCATCTCACAGAGTTACATCTGTATTTCGTGGATCTCTTTGCTAGCCTTATTTCTGTGGAATCTGAGAACAGATATTTCGGATCCCTTTGAAGACTATAGGGCCAAAGGAAATATCCTCCGATAACAAAGAGAAAGAAGCTTTCTGAGAAACTTCGTTGTTTTCTGTGAAATCATCTCACAGAGTTACAGCTTTCCCCTCAAGGAGCCTTTCGCTAAGACAGTTCTTGTGGAATTGGCAAAGTGATACTTGGAAGCCCATAGAGGGCTATGGTGAAAAAGGAAATATCCTCAGATAAAATCTGGAAAGAAGCTTTCTGAGAAACTGCTTAGTGTTCTGTTAATTCATCTCACAGAGTTACTTGTGAATTTCGTGGATCTCTATGCTAGCCTTATTTCAGTGGAATCTGAGAACAGATATTTCGGATCCCTTTGAAGACTATAGGGCCAAAGGAAATATCCTCCGAAAACAAAGAGAAAGAAGCTTTCTGAGAAACTTCGTTGTGTTCTGTGAAATCATCTCACAGAGTTACAGCTTTCCCCTCAAGGAGCCTTTCGCTAAGACAGTTCTTGTGGAATTGGCAAAGTGATACTTGGAAGCCCATAGAGGGCTATGGTGAAAAAGGAAATATCCTCAGATGAAATCTGGAAAGAAGCTTTCTGAGAAACTGCTTAGTGTTCTGTTAATTCATCTCACAGAGTTACTTCTGTATTTCGTGGATCTCTTTGCTAGCGTTATTTCTGTGGAATCTGAGAACAGATATTTCGGATCCCTTTGAAGACTATAGGGCCACAGGAAATATCCTCAGATAACAAAGAGAAAGAAGCTTTCGGAGAAACTTCGTTGTGTTCTGTGAAATCATCTCACAGAGTTACAGCTTTCCCCTCAAGGAGAATTTCGCTAAGACAGTTCTTGTGGAATTGGCAAAGTGATATTTGGAAGCCCATAGAGGGCTATGGTGAAAAAGGAAATATCCTCAGATGAAATCTGGAAAGAAGCTTTCTGAGAAACTGCTTAGTGTTCTGTTAATTCATTTCACAGAGTTACATCTGTATTTCGTGGATCTCTTTGCTAGCCTTATTTCTGTGGAATCTGAGAACAGATATTTCGGATCCCTATGAAGACTATAGGGCCAAAGGAAATATCCTCCGAAAACAAAGAGAAAGAAGCTTGCTGAGAAACTTCGTTGTGTTCTGTGAAATCATCTCACAGAGTTACAGCTTTCCCCTCAAGGAGCCTTTCGCTAAGACAGTTCTTGTGGAATTGGCAAAGTGATATCTGGAAGCCCATAGAGGGCTATGGTGAAAAAGGAAATATCCTCAGATGAAATCTGGAAAGAAGCTTTCTGAGAAACTGCTTAGTGTTCTGTTAATTCATCTCACGGAGTTACATCTGTATTTCGTGGATGTCTTTGCTAGCCTTATTTCTGTGGAATCTGAGAACAGATATTTCGGATCCCTATGAAGACTATAGGGCCAAAGGAAATATCCTCCGATAACAAAGAGAAAGAAGCTTTCTGAGAAACCTCTTGGTGTTCTGTGAAATCATCTCACAGAGTTACAGCTTTCCCCTCAAGGAGTGTTTCGCTAAGACAGTTCTTGTGGAATTGGCAAAGTGATATTTGGAAGCCCATAGAGGGCTAAGGTGAAAAAGGAAATATCCTCAGATGAAATCTGGAAAGAAGCTTTCTGAGAAACTGCTTAGTGTTCTGTTAATTCATCTCACAGAGTTACATCTGTATTTCGTGGATCTCTTTGCTGGCCTTATTTCTGTGGAATCTGAGAACAGATATTTCGGATCCCTTTGAAGACTATAGGGCCAAAGGAAATATCCTCCGATAACAAAGAGAAAGAAGCTTTCTGAGAAACTTCTTTGTCTTCTGTGAAATCATCTCACAGAGTTGCAGCTTTACGCTCAAGGAGCCTTTCGCTAAGACAGTTCTTGTGGAATTGGCAAGGTGATATTTGGAAGCCCATAGAGGGCTATGGTGAAAAAGGAAATATCCTCAGAGGAAAACTGGAAAGAAGCTTTCTGAGAAACTGCTTAGTGTTCTGTTAATTCATCTCACAGAGTTACATCTGTATTTCGTGGATCTCTTTGCTAGCCTTATTTCTGTGGAATCTGAGATCAGATATTTCGGATCCCTTTGAAGACTATAGGGCCAAAGGAAATATCCTCCGATAACAAAGAGAAGGAAGCTTTCTGAGAAACTTGGTTGTGTTCTGTGAATAATCTCACAGAGTTACAGCTTTCCCCTCAAGGAGCCTTTCGCTAAGACAGTTCTAGTGGAATTGGCAAAGTGATATTTGGAAGCCCATAGAGGGCTATGGTGAAAAAGGAAATATCCTCAGATGAAATCTGGAAAGAAGCTTTCTGAGAAACTGCTTAGTGTTCTGTTAATTCATCTCACAGAATTACATCTGTACTTCGTGGATCTCCTTGCTAGCCTTATTTCTGTGGAATCTGAGAACAGATATTTCGGATACCTTTGAAGACTACAGGGCCAAAGGAAATATCCTCCGATAACAAAGAGAAAGAAGCTTTGCGAGATACTTCGTTGTGTTCTGTGAAATGACCTCACAGAGTTACAGCTTTCCCCTCAAGGAGTCTTTCGCTAAGACAGTTCTTGTGGAATTGGCAAAGTGATATTTGGAAGCCCATAGAGGGCTATGGTGAAAAAGGAAATATCCTCAGATGAAATCTGGAAAGAAGCTTTCTGAGAAACTGCTTAGTGTTCTCTTTATTCATCTCACAGAGTTACATCTGTATTTCGTGGATCTCTTTGCTAGCCTTATTTCTGTGGAATCTGAGAACAGATGTTTCGGATTCCTTTGAAGACTATAGGGCCAAAGGAAATATCCTCCGATTACAAAGAGAAAGAAGCTTTCTGAGAAACTTCGTTGTGTTCTGTGAAATCACCTCACAGAGTTACAGCTTTCCCCTCAAGGAGCCTTTCGCTAAGACAGTTCTTGTGGAATTGTCAAAGTGATATCTGGAAGCCCATAGAGGGCTATGGTGAAAAAGGAAATATCCTCAGTTGAAATCTGGAAAGAAGCTTTCTAAGAAACTGCTTAGTGTTCTGTTAATTCATCTCACAGAGTTACATCTGTATTTCGTAGATCTCTTTGCTGGCCTTATTTCTGTGGAATCTAAGAACAGATATTTCGGATCCCTTTGAAGACTATAGGGCCAAAGGAAATATCCTCCGATAACAAAGAGAAAGAAGCTTTCTGAGAAACTTCTTTGTGTTCTGTGAAATCATCTCACAGAGTTACAACTTTCCCCTCAAGGAGCATTTCGCTAAGACACTTCTTTTGAAATTGTCAAAGTGATATTTGGAAGCCCATAGAGGGCTACGGTGAAAAAGGAAATATCCTCAGATGAAATCTGGAAAGAAGCTTTCTGAGAAACTGCTTAGTGTTCTGTTAATTCATCTCACAGAGTTACATCTGTATTTCGTGGATCTCCTTGCTAGCCTTATTTCTGTGGAATCTGAGAACAGATATTTCTGATCCCTTTGAAGACTATAGGGCCAAAGGAAATATCCTCCGATAACAAAGAGAAAGAAGCTTTCTGAGAAACTTCGTTGTGTTCTGTGAAATCATCTCATAGAGTTACAGCTTTCCTCTCAAGGAGCCTTTCGCTAAGACAGTTCTTGAGGAATTGGCAAAGTGATATTTGGAAGCCCATAGAGGGCAATGGTGAAAAAGGAAATATCCTCAGATGAAATCTGGAAAGAAGCTTTCTGAGAAACTGCGTAGTGTTCTGTTAATTCATCTCACAGAGTTACATCTGTATTTCATGGATGTCTTTGCTAGCCTTATTTCTGTGGAATCTGAGAACACATATTTCGGATCCCTTTGAAGACTATAGGGCCACTGGAAATATCCTCAGATAACAAAGAGAAAGAAGCTTTCGGAGAAACTTCGTTGTGTTCTGTGAAATCATCTCACAGAGTTACAGCTTTCCCCTCAAGGAGACTTTCGCTAAGACAGTTCTTGTGGAATTGGCAAAGTGATATTTGGAAGCCCATAGAGGGCTATGGTGAAAAAGGAAATATCCTCAGATGAAATCTGGAAAGAAGCTTTCTGACAAACTGCTTAGTGTTCTGTTAATTCATCTCACAGAGTTACATCTGTATTTCGTGGATCTCTTTGCTAGCCTTATTTCTGTGGAATCTGAGAACAGATATTTCGGATCCCTTTGAAGACTATAGGGCCAAAGGAAATATCCTCCGAAAACAAAGAGAAAGAAGCTTTCTGAGAAACTTCGTTGTGTTCTGTGAAATCATCTCACAGAGTTACAGCTTTCCCCTCAAGGAGCCTTTCGCTAAGACAGTTCTTGTGGAATTGGCAAAGTTATATCTGGAAGCCCATAGAGGGCTACGGTGAAAAAGGAAATATCCTCAGATGAAATCTGGAAAGAAGCTTTCTGAGAAACTGCTTAGTGTTCTGTTAATTCATCTCACGGAGTTACATCTATATTTCATGGATGTCTTTGCTAGCCTTATTTCTGTGTAATCTGAGAGCAGATATTTCGGATCCCCTTGAAGACTATAGGGCCACAGGAAATATCCTCAGATAACAAAGAGAAAGAAGCTTTCTGAGAAACTTCGTTGTGTTCTGTGAAATCATCTCACAGGGTTACAGCTTTCCCCTCAAGGAGCCTTTCGCTAAGACAGATCTTGTGGAATTGGCAAAGTGATATCTGGAAGCCCATGGTGGGCTATGGTGAAAAAGGAAATATCCTCAGATGAATTCTGGAAAGAAGCTTTCTGAGAAACTGCTTAGTGTTCTCTTAATTCATCTCACAGAGTTACATCTGTATTTCGTGGATCTCTTTGCTAGCCTTATTTCTGTGGAATCTGAGAACAGATGTTTCGGATTCCTTTGAAGACTATAGGGCCAAAGGAAATATCCTCCGATTACAAAGAGAAAGAAGCTTTCTGAGAAACTTCGTTGTGTTCTGTGAAATCATCTCACAGAGTTACAGCTTTCCCCTCAAGGAGCCTTTCGCTAAGACAGTTCTTGTGGAATTGTCAAAGTGATATCTGGAAGCCCATAGAGGGCTATGGTGAAAAAGGAAATATCCTCAGATGAAATCTGGAAAGAAGCTTTCTGAGAAACTGCTTAGTGTTCTGTTAATTCATCTCACAGAGTTACATCTGTATTTCGTGGATCTCTTTGCTGGCCTTATTTCTGTGGAATCTGAGAACAGATATTTCGGATCCCTTTGAAGACTATAGGGCCAAAGGAAATATTCTCCGATAACAAAGAGAAAGAAGCTTTCTGAGGAACTTCTTTGTGTTCTGTGAAATCATCTCACAGAGTTACATCTTTCCCCTCAAGGAGCATTTCGCTAAGACAGTTCTTTTGAAATTGTCAAAGTGATATTTGGAAGCCCATAGAGGGCTATGGTGAAAAAGGAAATATCCTCAGATGAAATCTGGAAAGAAGCTTTCTGAGAAACTGCTTAGTGTTCTGTTAATTCATCGCACAGAGTTACATCTGTATTTCGTAGATCTCTTTGCTGGTCTTATTTCTGTGGAATCTAAGAACAGATATTTCGGATCCCTTTGAAGACTATAGGGCCAAAGGAAATATCCTCCGATAACAAAGAGAAAGAAGCTTTCTGAGAAACTTCTTTGTGTTCTGTGAAATCATCTCACAGAGTTACAACTTTCCCCTCAAGGAGCATTTCGCTAAGACACTTCTTTTGAAATTGTCAAAGTGATATTTGGAAGCCCATAGAGGGCTACGGTGAAAAAGGAAATATCCTCAGATGAAATCTGGAAAGAAGCTTTCTGACAAACTGCTTAGTGTTCTGTTAATTCATCTCACAGAGTTACATCTGTATTTCGTGGATCTCCTTGCTAGCCTTATTTCTGTGGAATCTGAGAACAGATATTTCTGATCCCTTTGAAGACTATAGGGCCAAAGGAAATATCCTCCGATAACAAAGAGAAAGAAGCTTTCTGAGAAACTTCGTTGTGTTCTGTGAAATCATCTCATAGAGTTACAGCTTTCCTCTCAAGGAGCCTTTCGCTAAGACAGTTCTTGAGGAATTGGCAAAGTGATACTTGGAAGCCCGTAGAGGGCAATGGTGAAAAAGGAAATATCCTCAGATGAAATCTGGAAAGAAGCTTTCTGAGAAACTGCGTAGTGTTCTGTTAATTCATCTCACAGAGTTACATCTGTATTTCATGGATGTCTTTGCTAGCCTTATTTCTGTGGAATCTGAGAACAGATATTTCGGATCCCTTTGAAGACTATAGGGCCACTGGAAATATCCTCAGATAACAAAGAGAAAGAAGCTTTCGGAGAAACTTCGTTGTGTTCTGTGAAATCATCTCACAGAGTTACAGCTTTCCCCTCAAGGAGACTTTCGCTAAGACAGTTCTTGTGGAATTGGCAAAGTGATATTTGGAAGCCCATAGAGGGCTATGGTGAAAAAGGAAATATCCTCAGATGAAATCTGGAAAGAAGCTTTCTGACAAACTGCTTAGTGTTCTGTTAATTCATCTCACAGAGTTACATCTGTATTTCGTGGATCTCTTTGCTAGCCTTATTTCTGTGGAATCTGAGAACAGATATTTCGGATCCCTTTGAAGACTATAGGGCCAAAGGAAATATCCTCCGAAAACAAAGAGAAAGAAGCTTTCTGAGAAACTTCGTTGTGTTCTGTGAAATCATCTCACAGAGTTACAGCTTTCCCCTCAAGGAGCCTTTCGCTAAGACAGTTCTTGTGGAATTGGCAAAGTTATATCTGGAAGCCCATAGAGGGCTACGGTGAAAAAGGAAATATCCTCAGATGAAATCTGGAAAGAAGCTTTCTGAGAAACTGCTTAGTGTTCTGTTAATTCATCTCACGGAGTTACATCTATATTTCATGGATGTCTTTGCTAGCCTTATTTCTGTGTAATCTGAGAGCAGATATTTCGGATCCCCTTGAAGACTATAGGGCCACAGGAAATATCCTCAGATAACAAAGAGAAAGAAGCTTTCTGAGAAACTTCGTTGTGTTCTGTGAAATCATCTCACAGGGTTACAGCTTTCCCCTCAAGGAGCCTTTCGCTAAGACAGTTCTTGTGGAATTGGCAAAGTGATATCTGGAAGCCCATGGTGGGCTATGGTGAAAAAGGAAATATCCTCAGATGAATTCTGGAAAGAAGCTTTCTGAGAAACTGCTTAGTGTTCTCTTAATTCATCTCACAGAGTTACATCTGTATTTCGTGGATCTCTTTGCTAGCCTTATTTCTGTGGAATCTGAGAACAGATGTTTCGGATTCCTTTGAAGACTATAGGGCCAAAGGAAATATCCTCCGATTACAAAGAGAAAGAAGCTTTCTGAGAAACTTCGTTGTGTTCTGTGAAATCATCTCACAGAGTTACAGCTTTCCCCTCAAGGAGCCTTTCGCTAAGACAGTTCTTGTGGAATTGTCAAAGTGATATCTGGAAGCCCATAGAGGGCTATGGTGAAAAAGGAAATATCCTCAGATGAAATCTGGAAAGAAGCTTTCTGAGAAACTGCTTAGTGTTCTGTTAATTCATCTCACAGAGTTACATCTGTATTTCGTGGATCTCTTTGCTGGCCTTATTTCTGTGGAATCTGAGAACAGATATTTCGGATCAATTTGACGACTATAGGGACACAGGAAATATCCTCCGATAACAAAGAGAAAGAAGCTTTCTGAGGAACTTCTTTGTGTTCTGTGAAATCATCTCACAGAGTTACAGCTTTCCCCTCAAGGAGCATTTCGCTAAGACAGTTCTTTTGAAATTGTCAAAGTGATATTTGGAAGCCCATAGAGGGCTATGGTGAAAAAGGAAATATCCTCAGATGAAATCTGGAAAGAAGCTTTCTGAGAAACTGCTTAGTGTTCTGTTAATTCATCGCACAGAGTTACATCTGTATTTCGTGGATCTCCTTGCTAGCCTTATTTCTGTGGAATCTGAGAACAGATATTTCTGATCCCTTTGAAGACTATAGGGCCAAAGGAAATATCCTCCGATAACAAAGAGAAAGAAGCTTTCTGAGAAACTTCGTTGTGTTCTGTGAAATCATCTCACAGAGTTACAGCTTTCCCCTCAAGGAGCCTTTCGCTAAGACAGTTCTTGAGGAATTGGCAAAGTGATACTTGGAAGCCCATAGAGGGCTATGGTGAAAAAGGAAATATCCTCAGATGAAATCTGGAAAGAAGCTTTCTGAGAAACTGCGTAGTGTTCTGTTAATTCATCTCACAGAGTTACATCTGTATTTCATGGATGTCTTTGCTAGCCTTATTTCTGTGGAATCTGAGAACAGATATTTCTGATCCCTTTGAAGACTATAGGGCCAAAGGAAATATCCTCCGATAACAAAGAGAAAGAAGCTTTCTGAGAAACTTCGTTGTGTTCTGTGAAATCATCTCATAGAGTTACAGCTTTCCTCTCAAGGAGCCTTTCGCTAAGACAGTTCTTGAGGAATTGGCAAAGTGATACTTGGAAGCCCATAGAGGGCAATGGTGAAAAAGGAAATATCCTCAGATGAAATCTGGAAAGAAGCTTTCTGAGAAACTGCGTAGTGTTCTGTTAATTCATCTCACAGAGTTACATCTGTATTTCATGGATGTCTTTGCTAGCCTTATTTCTGTGGAATCTGAGAACAGATATTTCGGATCCCTTTGAAGACTATAGGGCCACTGGAAATATCCTCAGATAACAAAGAGAAAGAAGCTTTCGGAGAAACTTCGTTGTGTTCTGTGAAATCATCTCACAGAGTTACAGCTTTCCCCTCAAGGAGACTTTCGCTAAGACAGTTCTTGTGGAATTGGCAAAGTGATATTTGGAAGCCCATAGAGGGCTATGGTGAAAAAGGAAATATCCTCAGATGAAATCTGGAAAGAAGCTTTCTGACAAACTGCTTAGTGTTCTGTTAATTCATCTCACAGAGTTACATCTGTATTTCGTGGATCTCTTTGCTAGCCTTATTTCTGTGGAATCTGAGAACAGATATTTCGGATCCCTTTGAAGACTATAGGGCCAAAGGAAATATCCTCCGAAAACAAAGAGAAAGAAGCTTTCTGAGAAACTTCGTTGTGTTCTGTGAAATCATCTCACAGAGTTACAGCTTTCCCCTCAAGGAGCCTTTCGCTAAGACAGTTCTTGTGGAATTGGCAAAGTTATATCTGGAAGCCCATAGAGGGCTACGGTGAAAAAGGAAATATCCTCAGATGAAATCTGGAAAGAAGCTTTCTGAGAAACTGCTTAGTGTTCTGTTAATTCATCTCACGGAGTTACATCTATATTTCATGGATGTCTTTGCTAGCCTTATTTCTGTGTAATCTGAGAGCAGATATTTCGGATCCCCTTGAAGACTATAGGGCCACAGGAAATATCCTCAGATAACAAAGAGAAAGAAGCTTTCTGAGAAACTTCGTTGTGTTCTGTGAAATCATCTCACAGGGTTACAGCTTTCCCCTCAAGGAGCCTTTCGCTAAGACAGTTCTTGTGGAATTGGCAAAGTGATATCTGGAAGCCCATGGTGGGCTATGGTGAAAAAGGAAATATCCTCAGATGAATTCTGGAAAGAAGCTTTCTGAGAAACTGCTTAGTGTTCTCTTAATTCATCTCACAGAGTTACATCTGTATTTCGTGGATCTCTTTGCTAGCCTTATTTCTGTGGAATCTGAGAACAGATGTTTCGGATTCCTTTGAAGACTATAGGGCCAAAGGAAATATCCTCCGATTACAAAGAGAAAGAAGCTTTCTGAGAAACTTCGTTGTGTTCTGTGAAATCATCTCACAGAGTTACAGCTTTCCCCTCAAGGAGCCTTTCGCTAAGACAGTTCTTGTGGAATTGTCAAAGTGATATCTGGAAGCCCATAGAGGGCTATGGTGAAAAAGGAAATATCCTCAGATGAAATCTGGAAAGAAGCTTTCTGAGAAACTGCTTAGTGTTCTGTTAATTCATCTCACAGAGTTACATCTGTATTTCGTGGATCTCTTTGCTGGCCTTATTTCTGTGGAATCTGAGAACAGATATTTCGGATCCCTTTGAAGACTATAGGGCCAAAGGAAATATTCTCCGATAACAAAGAGAAAGAAGCTTTCTGAGGAACTTCTTTGTGTTCTGTGAAATCATCTCACAGAGTTACATCTTTCCCCTCAAGGAGCATTTCGCTAAGACAGTTCTTTTGAAATTGTCAAAGTGATATTTGGAAGCCCATAGAGGGCTATTTTGAAAAAGGAAATATCCTCAGATGAAATCTGGAAAGAAGCTTTCTGAGAAACTGCTTAGTGTTCTGTTAATTCATCGCACAGAGTTACATCTGTATTTCGTGGATCTCCTTGCTAGCCTTATTTCTGTGGAATCTGAGAACAGATATTTCTGATCCCTTTGAAGACTATAGGGCCAAAGGAAATATCCTCCGATAACAAAGAGAAAGAAGCTTTCTGAGAAACTTCGTTGTGTTCTGTGAAATCATCTCACAGAGTTACAGCTTTCCCCTCAAGGAGCCTTTCGCTAAGACAGTTCTTGAGGAATTGGCAAAGTGATACTTGGAAGCCCATAGAGGGCTATGGTGAAAAAGGAAATATCCTCAGATGAAATCTGGAAAGAAGCTTTCTGAGAAACTGCGTGGTGTTCTGTTAATTCATCTCACAGAGTTACATCTGTATTTCATGGATGTCTTTGCTAGCCTTATTTCTGTGGAATCTGAGAACAGATATTTCGGATCAATTTGACGACTATAGGGACACAGGAAATATCCTCCGATAACAAAGAGAAAGAAGCTTTCTGAGGAACTTCTTTGTGTTCTGTGAAATCATCTCACAGAGTTACAGCTTTCCCCTCAAGGAGCATTTCGCTAAGACAGTTCTTTTGAAATTGTCAAAGTGATATTTGGAAGCCCATAGAGGGCTATGGTGAAAAAGGAAATATCCTCAGATGAAATCTGGAAAGAAGCTTTCTGAGAAACTGCTTAGTGTTCTGTTAATTCATCGCACAGAGTTACATCTGTATTTCGTGGATCTCCTTGCTAGCCTTATTTCTGTGGAATCTGAGAACAGATATTTCTGATCCCTTTGAAGACTATAGGGCCAAAGGAAATATCCTCCGATAACAAAGAGAAAGAAGCTTTCTGAGAAACTTCGTTGTGTTCTGTGAAATCATCTCACAGAGTTACAGCTTTCCCCTCAAGGAGCCTTTCGCTAAGACAGTTCTTGAGGAATTGGCAAAGTGATACTTGGAAGCCCATAGAGGGCTATGGTGAAAAAGGAAATATCCTCAGATGAAATCTGGAAAGAAGCTTTCTGAGAAACTGCGTAGTGTTCTGTTAATTCATCTCACAGAGTTACATCTGTATTTCATGGATGTCTTTGCTAGCCTTATTTCTGTGGAATCTGAGAACAGATATTTCGGATCAATTTGACGACTATAGGGCCACAGGAAATATCCTCCGATAACAAAGAGAAAGAAGCTTTCTGAGAAACTTCGTTGTGTTCTGTGAAATCATCTCACAGAGTTACAGCTTTCCCCTCAAGGAGCCTTTCGCTAAGACACTTCTTGTGGAATTGGCAAAGTGATATCTTGAAGCCCATAGAGGGCTACGGTGAAAAAGGAATTATCCTCAGGTGAAATCTGGAAAGAAGCTTTTTGAGAAACTGCTTAGTGTTCTGTTAATTCATCTCACGGAGTTACATCTATATTTCATGGATGTCTTTGCTAGCCTTATTTCTGTGGAATCTGACAGCAGATATTTCAGATCCCCTTGAAGACTATAGGGCCACAGGAAATATCCTCAGATAACAAAGAGAAAGAAGCTTTCTGAGAAACTTCGTTGTGTTCTGTGAAATCATCTCACAGAGTTACAGCTTTCCCCTCAAGGAGACTTTCGCTAAGACAGTTCTTGTGGAATTGGCAAAGAGATATTTGGAATCCCCTAGAGGGCTATGGTGAAAAAGGAAATATCCTCAGATGAAATCTGGAAAGAAGCTTTGTGAGAAACTGCTTAGAGTTCTGTTAATTCATCTCACAGAGTTACATCTGTATTTCGTGGATCTCCTTGCTAGCCTTATTTCTGTGGAATCTGAAAACAGATATTTCGGATCCCTTTGAAGACTATAGGGCCAAAGGAAATATCCTCCGAAAACAAAGAGAAAGAAGCTTTCTGAGAAACTTCGTTGTGTTCTGTGAAATCATCTCACAGAGTTACAGCTTTCTTCTCAAGGAGCCTTTCGCTAAGAAAGTTCTTGTGGAATTGGCAAAGTGATATTCGGAAGCCCATAGAGGGCTATGGTGAAAAAGGAAATATCCTCAGATGAAATCTGGAAAGAAGCTTTCTGAGAAACTGCTTAGTGTTCTGTTAATTCATCTCACAGAGTTACACCTGTATTTCGTGGATCTCTTTGCTAGCCTTATTTCTGTGTAATCTGAGAACAGATATTTCGGATCCCTTTGAAGACTATAGGGCCAAAGTAAATATCCTCCGATAACAAAGAGAAAGAAGCTTTCTGAGAAACTTCGTTGTGTTCTGTGAAATCATCTCACAGAGTTACAGCTTTCCCCTCAAGGAGCCTTTCGCTAAGACAGTTCTTGTGGAATTGGCAAAGTGATATTTGGAAGCCCATAGAGGGCTATGGTGAAAAAGGAAATATCCTCAGATGAAATCTGGAAAGAAGCTTTCTGAGAAACTGCTTACTGTTCTGTTAATTCATCTCACAGAGTTACATCTGTATTTCGTGGATGTCTTTGCTAGCCTTATTTCTGTGGAATCTGAGAACAGATATTTCGGATCCCTTTGAAGACTATAGGGCCAAAGGAAATATCCTCCGATAACAAAGAGAAAGAAGCTTTCTGAGAAACTTCGTTGTGTTCTGTGAAATCATCTCACAGAGTTACAGCTTTCCCCTCAAGGAGCCTTTCGCTAAGCCAGTTCTTGTGGAAATGGCAAAGTGATACTTGGAAGCCCATAGAGGGCTATGGTGAAAAAGGAAATATCCTCAGATGAAATCTGGAAAGAAGCTTTCTGAGAAACTGCTTAGTGTTCTGTTAATTCATCTCACAGAGTTACTTCTGAATTTCGTGGATCTCTATGCTAGCCTTATTTCTGTGGAATCTGAGAACAGATATTTCGGATCCCTTTGAAGACTATAGGGCCAAAGGAAATATCCTCCGAAAACAAAGAGAAAGAAGCTTTCTGAGAAACTTCGTTGTGTTCTGTGAAATCATCTCACAGAGTTACAGCTTTCCCCTCAAGGAGCCTTTCGCTAAGACAGTTCTTGTGGAATTGGCAAAGTGATACTTGGAAGCCCATAGAGGGCTATGGTGAAAAAGGAAATATCCTCAGATGAAATCTGGAAAGAAGCTTTCTGAGAAACTGCTTAGTGTTCTGTTAATTCATCTCACAGAGTTACTTCTGTATTTCGTGGATCTCTTTGCTAGCGTTATTTCTGTGGAATCTGAGAACAGATATTTCGGATCCCTTTGAAGACTATAGGGCCACAGGAAATATCCTCAGATAACAAAGAGAAAGAAGCTTTCGGAGAAACTTCGTTGTGTTCTGTGAAATCATCTCACAGAGTTACAGCTTTTCCCTCAAGGAGAATTTCGCTAAGACAGTTCTTGTGGAATTGGGAAAGTGATATTTGGAAGCCCCTAGAGGGCTATGGTGAAAAAGGAAATATCCTCAGATGAAATCTGGAAAGAAGCTTTCTGAGAAACTGCTTAGTGTTCTGTTAATTCATCTCACAGTGTTACATCTGTATTTCGTGGATGTCTTTGCTAGCCTTATTTCTGTGGAATCTGAGAACAGATATTTCGGATCCCTATGAAGACTATAGGGCCAAAGGAAATATCCTCCGATAACAAAGAGAAAGAAGCTTTCTGAGAAACTTCGTTGTGTTCTGTGAAATCATCTCACAGAGTTACAGCTTTCCCCTCAAGGAGCCTTTCGCTAAGACAGTTCTTGTGCAATTGGCAAAGTGATATCTGGAAGCCCATAGAGGGCTATGGTGAAAAAGGAAATATCCTCAGATGAAATCTGGAAAGAAGCTTTCTGAGAAACTGCTTAGTGTTCTGTTAATTCACCTCACTGAGTTACATCTGTATTTCGTGGATCTCTTTGCTAGCATTATTTCTGTGGAATCTGAGAACAGATATTTCGGATCCCTTTGAAGACTATAGGGCCAAAGGAAATATCCTCCGATAACAAAGAGAAAGAAGATTTCTGAGAAACTTCTTGGTGTTCTGTGAAATCATCTCACAGAGTTACAGCTTTCCCCTCAAGGAGCCTTTCGCTAAGACAGTTCTTGTGGAATTGGCAAAGTGATATTTGGAAGCCCATAGAGGTCTAAGGTGAAAAAGGAAATATCCTCAGAGGAAATCTGGAAAGAAGCTTTCTGAGAAACTGCTTAGTGTTCTGTTAATTCATCTCACAGAGTTACATCTGTATTTCGTGGATCTCTTTGCTAGCCTTATTTCTGTGGAATCTGAGAACAGATATTTCGGATCCCTTTGAAGACTATAGAGCCAAAGGAAATATCCTCCGATAACAAAGAGAAAGAAGCTTTCTGAGAAACTTCTTTGTGTTCTCTGAAATCATCTCACAGAGTTGCAGCTTTCCGCTCAAGGAGCCTTTCGCTAAGGCAGTTCTTGTGGAATTGGCAAAGTGATATTTGGAAGCCCATAGACGGCTATGGTGAAAAAGGAAATATCCTCAGATGAAATCTGGAAAGAAGTTTCTGAGAAACTGCTTAGTGTTCTGTCAATTCATCTCACAGAGTTACATCTGTATTTCGTGGATCTCTTTGCTAGCCTTATTTCTGTGGAATCTGAGAACAGATATTTCGGATCCCTTTCAAGACTATAGGGCCAAAGGAAATATCCTCCGATAACAAAGAGAAAGAAGCTTTCTGAGAAACTTCTTTGTGTTCTGTGAAATCATCTCACAGAGTTACAGCTTTCCCCTCAAGGAGCCTTTCGCTAAGACACTTCATGTGGAATTGGCAAAGTGATATTCAGAAACCCAAAGAGGGCTATGGTGAAAAAGGAAATATCCTTAGATGAAATCTGGAAAGAAGCTTTCTGAGAAACTGCTAAGTGTTCTGTTAATTCACCTCACAGAGTTACACCTGTATTTCGTGGATCTCTTTGCTAGCCTTATTTCTGTGGAATCTGAGAACAGATATTTCGCATCCCTTTGAAGACTATAGGGCGAAGGAAATATCCTCCGATGAAAAAGAGAAAGAAGCTTTCTGACAAACTTCGTTGTGTTCTGTGAAATCATCTCACAGAGTTACAGCTTTGCCCTCACGGAGACTTTCGCTAAGACAGTTCTTGTGGAATTGGCAAAGTGATATTTGGAAGCCCCTAGAGGGCTATGGTAAAAAAGGAAATACCCTCAGAGGAAATCTGGAAAGAAGCCTTCTGAGAGACTGCTTAGTGTTCTGTCAATTCATCTCACAGAGTTACATCCGTATTTCGTGGATCTTTTTGCTATCCTTATTTCTGTGGAATCTGAGAACAGATATTTCGGATCCCTTTCAAGACGATAGGGCCACAGGAAATATCCTCAGATAACAAAGAGAAAGAAGCTTTCTGAGAAACTTCGTTGTGTTCTGTGAAATCATCTCACAGATTTACAGCTTTCCCCTCAAGGAGACTTTCGCTAAGACAGTTCTTGTGGAATTGGCAAAGTGATATTTGGACGCCCATAGAGGGCTATGGTGAAAAAGGAAATATCCTCAGATGAAATCTGGAAAGAAGCTTTCTGAGAAACCGCTTAGTGTTCTGTTAATTCATCTCACAGAGTTACATCTGTATTTCATGGATCTCTTTGCTAGCCTTATTTCTGTGGAATCTGAGAACAGATATTTCGGATCCCTTTGAAGACTATAGGGCCAAAGGAAATATCCTCCGATAACAAAGAGAAAGAAGCTTTCTGAGAAACTTCGTTGTGTTCTGTGAAATCATCTCACAGAGTTACAGCTTTCCCCTCAAGGAGCCTTTCGCTAAGACAGTTCTTTTGGAATTGTCAAAGTGATATCTGGAAGCCCATAGAGGGCTATGGTGAAAAAGGAAATATCCTCAGATGAAAAATGGAAAGAAGCTTTCTGAGAAACTGCTTAGTGTTCTGTTAATTCATCTCACAGAATTACATCTGTATTTCGTGGATCTCCTTGCTAGCCCTATTTCTGTGGAATCTGAGAACAGATATTTCGGATACCTTTGAAGACTATAGGGCCAAAGGAAATATCCTCCGATAACAAAGAGAAAGAAGCTTTGCGAGATACTTCGTTGTGTTCTGTGAAATGACCTCACAGCGTTACAGCTTTCCCCTCAAGGAGCCTTTCGCTAAGACAGTTCTTGTGGAATTGGCAAAGTAATATCTGGAAGCCCATAGAGGGCTATGGTGAAAAAGGAAATATCCTCAGATGAAATATGGAAAGAAGCTTTCTGAGAAACTACTTAGTGTTCTGTTAATTCATCTCACCGAATTACATCTGTATTTCGTGGATCTCCTTGCTAGCCTTATTTCTGTGGAATCTGAGAACAGATATTTCGGATACCTTTGAAGACTATAGGGCCAAAGGAAATATCCTCCGATAACAAAGAGAAAGAAGCTTTGCGAGATACTTCGTTGTGTTCTGTGAAATGACCTCACAGAGTAACAGCTTTCCCCTCAAGGAGCCTTTTGCTAAGACAGTTCTTGTGGAATTGGCAAAGTGATATTTGGAAGCCCATGGTGGGCTATGGTGAAAAAGGAAATATCCTCAGATGAAATCTGGAAAGAAGCTTTCTGAGAAACTGCTTAGTGTTCTGTTAATTAATCTCACAGAGTTACATCTGTATTTCGTGGATCTCTTTGCTAGCCTTATTTCTGTGGAATCTGAGAACAGATGTTTCGGATTCCTTTGAAGACTATAGGGCCAAAGGAAATATCCTCCGATTACAAAGAGAAAGAAGCTTTCTGAGAAACTTCGTTGTGTTCTGTGAAATCATCTCACAGAGTTACAGCTTTCCCCTCAAGGAGCCTTTCGCTAAGACAGTTCTTGTGGAATTGTCAAAGTGATATCTGGAAGCCCATAGAGTGCTATGGTGAAAAAGGAAATATCCTCAGATGAAATCTGGAAAGAAGCTTTCTGAGAAACTGCTTAGTGTTCTGTTAATTCATCTCACAGAGTTACATCTGTATTTCGTGGATCTCTTTGCTGGCCTTATTTCTGTGGAATCTGAGAACAGATATTTCGGATCCCTTTGAAGACTACAGGGCCAAAGGAAATATCCTCCGATAACAAAGAGAAAGAAGCTTTCTGAGGAACTTCTTTGTGTTCTGTGAAATCATCTCACAGAGTTACAGCTTTCCCCTCAAGGAGCATTTCGCTACGACAGTTCTTTTGAAATTGTCAAAGTGATATTTGGAAGCCCATAGAGGGCTATGGTGAAAAAGGAAATATCCTCAGATGAAATCTGGAAAGAAGCTTTCTGAGAAACTGCTTAGTGTTCTGTTAATTCATCGCACAGAGTTACATCTGTATGTCGTGGATCTCCTTGCTAGCCTTATTTCTGTGGAATCTGAGAACAGATATTTCTGATCCCTTTGAAGACTATAGGGCCAAAGGAAATATCCTATGATAACAAAGAGAAAGAAGCTTTCTGAGAAACTTCGTTGTGTTCTGTGAAATCATCTCACAGAGTTACAGCTTTCCCCTCAAGGAGCCTTTCGCTAAGACAGTTCTTGAGGAATTGGCAAAGTGATACTTGGAAGCCCATAGAGGGCTATGGTGAAAAAGGAAATATCCTCAGATGAAATCTGGAAAGAAGCTTTCTGAGAAACTGCGTAGTGTTCTGTTAATTCATCTCACAGAGTTACATCTGTATTTCATGGATGTCTTTGCTAGCCTTATTTCTGTGGAATCTGAGAACAGATATTTCGGATCAATTTGACGACTATAGGGCCACAGGAAATATCCTCCGATAACAAAGAGAAAGAAGCTTTCAGAGGAACTTCTTTGTGTTCTGTGAAATCATCTCACAGAGTTACAGCTTTCCCCTCAAGGAGCATTTCGCTAAGACAGTTCTTTTGAAATTGTCAAAGTGATATTTGGAAGCCCATAGAGGGCTATGGTGAAAAAGGAAATATCCTCAGATGAAATCTGGAAAGAAGCTTTCTGAGAAACTGCTTAGTGTTCTGTTAATTCATCGCACAGAGTTACATCTGTATTTCGTGGATCTCCTTGCTAGCCTTATTTCTGTGGAATCTGAGAACAGATATTTCTGATCCCTTTGAAGACTATAGGGCCAAAGGAAATATCCTCCGATAACAAAGAGAAAGAAGCTTTCTGAGAAACTTCGTTGTGTTCTGTGAAATCATCTCACAGAGTTACAGCTTTCCCCTCAAGGAGCCTTTCGCTAAGACAGTTCTTGAGGAATTGGCAAAGTGATACTTGGAAGCCCATAGAGGGCTATGGTGAAAAAGGAAATATCCTCAGATGAAATCTGGAAAGAAGCTTTCTGAGAAACTGCGTAGTGTTCTTTTGATTCATCTCACAGAGTTACATCTGTATTTCATGGATGTCTTTGCTAGCCTTATTTCTGTGGAATCTGAGAACAGATATTTCGGATCAATTTGACGACTATAGGGCCACAGGAAATATCCTCCGATAACAAAGAGAAAGAAGCTTTCTGAGAAACTTCGTTGTGTTCTGTGAAGTCATCTCACAGAGTTACAGCTTTCCCCTCAAGGAGACTTTCGCTAAGACAGTTCTTGTGGAATTGGCAAAGAGATATTTGGAAGCCCATAGAGGGCTATGGTGAAAAAGGAAATATCCTCAGATGAAATCTGGAAAGAAGCTTTGTGAGAAACTGCTTAATGTTCTGTTAATTCATCTCACAGAGTTACATCTGTATTTCGTGGATCTCTTTGCTAGCCTTATTTCTGTGGAATCTGAGAACAGATATTTCGGATCCCTTTGAAGACTATAGGGCCAAAGGAAATATCCTCCGAAAACAAAGAGAAAGAAGCTTTCTGAGAAACTTCGTTGTGTTCTGTGAAATCATCTCACAGAGTTACAGCTTTCCCCTCAAGGAGCCTTTCGCTAAGACACTTCTTGTGGAATTGGCAAAGTGATATCTGGAAGCCCATAGAGGGCTAAGGTGAAAAAGGAAATATCCTCAGATGAAATCTGGAAAGAAGCTTTCAGAGAAACTGCGTAGTGTTCTGTTAATTCATCTCACAGAGTTACATCTGTATTTCGGGAATCTCTTTGCTGGCCTTATTTCTGTGGAATCTGAGAACAGATATTTCGGATCCCTTTGAAGACTATAGGGCCAAAGGAAATATCCTCCGATAACAAAGAGAAAGAAGCTTTCGGAGAAACTTCTTTGTGTTCTGTGAAATCATCTCACAGAGTTACAGCTTTCCCCTCAAGGAGCATTTCGCTAAGACAGTTCTTGTGGAATTGGCAAAGTGATATTTGGAAGCCCATAGAGGGCTATGGTGAAAAAGGAAATATCCTCAGATGAAATCTGGAAAGAAGCTTTCTGAGAAACTGCTTAGTGTTCTGTTAATTCATCTCACAGAGTTACATCTGTATTTCGTGGATCTCCCTGCTAGCCTTATTTCTGTGGAATCTGAGAACAGATATTTCTGATCCCTTTGAAGACTATAGGGCCAAAGGAAATATCCTCCGATAACAAAGAGAAAGAAGCTTTCTGAGAAACTTCGTTGTGTTCTGTGAAATCATCTCACAGAGTTACAGCTTTCCCCTCAAGGAGCCTTTCGCTAAGACAGTTCTTGAGGAATTGGCAAAGTGATACTTGGAAGCCCATAGAGGGCTATGGTGAAAAAGGAAATATCCTCAGATGAAATCTGGAAAGAAGCTTTCTGAGAAACTGCTTAGTGTTCTGTTAATTCATCTCACAGAGTTACTTCTGAATTTCGTGGATCTCTATGCTAGCCTTATTTCTGTGGAATCTGAGAACAGATATTTCGGATCCCTTTGAAGACTATAGGGCCAAAGGAAATATCCTCCGAAAACAAAGAGAAAGAAGCTTTCTGAGAAACTTCGTTGTGTTCTGTGAAATCATCTCACAGAGTTACAGCTTTCCCCTCAAGGAGCCTTTCGCTAAGACAGTTCTTGTGGAATTGGCAAAGTGATACTTGGAATTCCATAGAGGGCTATGGTGAAAAAGGAAATATCCTCAGATGAAATCTGGAAAGAAGCTTTCTGAGAAACTGCTTAGTGTTCTGTTAATTCATCTCACAGAGTTACTTCTGTATTTCGTGGATCTCTTTGCTAGCGTTATCTGTGGAATCTGAGAACAGATATTTCGGATCCCTTTGAAGACTATAGGGCCACAGGAAATATCCTCAGATAACAAAGAGAAAGAAGCTTTTGGAGAAACTTCGTTGTGTTCTGTGAAATCATCTCACAGAGTTACAGCTTTCCCCTCAAGGAGAATTTCGCTAAGACTGTTCTTGTGGAATTGGGAAAGTGATATTTGGAAGCCCATAGAGGGCTATGGTGAAAAAGGAAATATCCTCAGATGAAATCTGGAAAGAAGCTTTCTGAGAAACTGCTTAGTGTTCTGTTAATTCATCTCACAGAGTTACATCTGTAGTTCGTGGATCTCTTTGCTAGACTTATTTCTGTGGAATCTGAGAACAGATATTTTGGATCCCTATGAAGACTATAGGGCCAAAGGAAATATCCTCCGAAAACAAAGAGAAAGAAGCTTTCTGAGAAACTTCGTTGTGTTCTGTGAAATCATCTCACAGAGTTACAGCTTTCCCCTCAACAGCCTTTCGCTAAGACAGTTCTTGTGGAATTGGCAAAGTGATATCTTGAAGCCCATAGAGGGCTACGGTGAAAAAGGAATTATCCTCAGATGAAATCTGGAAAGAAGCTTTCTGAGAAACTGCTTAGTGTTCTGTTAATTCATCTCACGGAGTTACATCTATATTTCATGGATGTCTTTGCTAGCCTTATTTCTGTGGAATCTGACAGCAGATATTTCGGATCCCCTTGAAGACTATAGGGCCACAGGAAATATCCTCAGATAACAAAGAGAAAGAAGCTTTCTGAGAAACTTCGTTGTGTTCTGTGAAATCATCTCACAGAGTTACAGCTTTCCTCTCAAGGAGACTTTCGCTAAGACAGTTCTTGTGGAATTGGCAAAGAGATATTTGGAAGCCCCTAGAGGGCTATGGTGAAAAAGGAAATATCCTCAGATGAAATCTGGAAAGAAGCTTTCTGAGAAACTGCTTAGTGTTCTGTTAATTCATCTCACAGAGTTACACCTGTATTTCGTGGATCTCTTTGCTAGCCTTATTTCTGTGGAATCTGAGAACAGATATTTCGGATCCCTTTGAAGACTATAGGGCCAAAGTAAATATCCTCCGATAACAAAGAGAAAGAAGCTTTCTGAGAAACTTCGTTGTGTTCTGTGAAATCATCTCACAGAGTTACAGCTTTCCCCTCAAGGAGCCTTTCGCTAAGACAGTTCTTGTGGAATTGGCAAACTGATATTTGGAAGCCCATAGAGGGCTACGGTGAAAAAGGAAATATCCTCAGATGAAATCTGGAAAGAAGCTTTCTGAGAAACTGCTTAGTGTTCTGTTAATTCATCTCACAGAGTTACATCTGTATTTCGTGGATGTCTTTGCTAGCCTTATTTCTGTGGAATCTGAGAACAGATATTTCGGATCCCTGTGAAGACTATAGGGCCAAAGGAAATATCCTCCGATAACAAAGAGAAAGAAGCTTTCTGAGAAACTTCGTTGTCTTCTGTGAAATCATCTCACTGAGTTACAGCTTTCCCCTCAAGGAGCCTTTCGCTAAGGCAGTTCTTGTGGAATTGGCAAAGTGATATCTGGAAGCCCATAGAGGGCTATGGTGAAAAAGGAAATATCCTCAGATGAAATCTGGAAAGAAGCTTTCTGAGAAACTGCTTAGTGTTCTGTTAATTCACCTCACAGAGTTACATCTGTATTTCGTGGATCTCTTTGCTAGCATTATTTCGGTGGAATCTGAAAACAGATATTTCGGATCCCTTTGAAGACTATAGGGCCAAAGGAAATATCCTCCGATAACAAAGAGAAAGAAGCTTTCTGAGAAACTTCGTTGTGTTCTGTGAAATCATCTCACAGAGTTACAGCTTTCCCCTCAAGGAGCCTTTCGCTAAGACAGTTCTTGTGGAATTGGCAAAGTGATACTTGGAAGCCCATAGAGGGCTATGGTGAAAAAGGAAATATCCTCAGATGAAATCTGGAAAGAAGCTTTCTGAGAAACCTCTTAGTGTTCTGTTAATTCATCTCACAGAGTTACTTCTGAATTTCGTGGATCTCTATGCTAGCCTTATTTCTGTGGAATCTGAGAACAGATATTTCGGATCCCTTTGAAGACTATAGGGCCAAAGGAAATATCCTCCGAAAACAAAGAGAAAGAAGCTTTCTGAGAAACTTCGTTGTGTTCTGTGAAATCATCTCACAGAGTTACAGCTTTCCCCTCAAGGAGCCTTTCGCTAAGACAGTTCTTGAGGAATTGGCAAAGTGATACTTGGAAGCCCATAGAGGGCTATGGTGAAAAAGGAAATATCCTCAGATGAAATCTGGAAAGAAGCTTTCTGAGAAACTGCTTAGTGTTCTGTTAATTCATCTCACAGAGTTACTTCTGTATTTCGTGGATCTCTTTCCTAGCGTTATTTCTGTGGAATCTGAGAACAGATATTTCGGATCCCTTTGAAGACTATAGGGCCACAGGAAATATCCTCAGATAACAAAGAGAAAGAAGCTTTCGGAGAAACTTCGTTGTGTTCTGTGAAATCATCTCACAGAGTTACAGCTTTCCCCTCAAGGAGAATTTCGCTAAGACAGTTCTTGTGGAATTGGCAAAGTGATATTTGGAAGCCCATAGAGGGCTATGGTGAAAAAGGAAATATCCTCAGATGAAATCTGGAAAGAAGCTTTCTGAGAAACTGCTTAGGTTTCTGTTAATTCATCTCACAGAGTTACATCTGTATTTCGTGGATCTCCCTGCTAGCCTTATTTCTGTGGAATCTGAGAACAGATATTTCTGATCCCTTTGATGACTATAGGGAAAAAGGAAATATCGTCCGATAACAAAGAGAAAGAAGCTTTCTGAGAAACTTCGTTGTGTTCTGTGAAATCATCTCACAGAGTTACAGCTTTCCCCTCAAGGAGCCTTTCGCTAAGACAGTTCTTGAGGAATTGGCAAAGTGATACTTGGAAGCCCATAGAGGGCTATGGTGAAAAAGGAAATATCCTCTGATGAAATCTGGAAAGAAGCTTTCTGAGAAACTGCGTAGTGTTCTGTTAATTCATCTCACAGAGTTACATCTGTATTTCATGGATGTCTTTGCTAGCCTTATTTCTGTGGAATCTGAGAACAGATATTTCGGATCAATTTGACGACTACAGGGCCAAAGGAAATATCCTCCGATAACAAAGAGAAAGAAGCTTTCTGAGAAACTTCGTTGTGTTCTGTGAAATCATCTCACAGAGTTACAGCTTTCCCCTCAAGGAGCCTTTCGCTAAGACAGTTCTTGTGGAATTGGCAAAGTGATACTTGGAAGCCCATAGAGGGCTATGGTGAAAAAGGAAATATCCTCAGATGAAATCTGGAAAGAAGCTTTCTGAGAAACTGCTTAGTGTTCTGTTAATTCATCTCACAGAGTTACTTCTGAATTTCGTGGATCTCCTTGCTAGCCTTATTTCTGTGGAATCTGAGAACAGATATTTCTGATCCCTTTGAAGACTATAGGGCCAAAGGAAATATCCTCCGATAACAAAGAGAAAGAAGCTTTCTGAGAAACTTCGTTGTGTTCTGTGAAATCATCTCACAGAGTTACAGCTTTCCCCTCAAGGAGCCTTTCGCTAAGACAGTTCTTGAGGAATTTGCAAAGTGATACTTGGAAGCCCATAGAGGGCTATGGTGAAAAAGGAAATATCCTCAGATGAAATCTGGAAAGAGGCTTTCCGAGAAACTGCGTAGTGTTCTGTTAATTCATCTCACAGAGTTACATCTGTAGTTCATGGATGTCTTTGCTAGCCTTATTTCTGTGGAATCTGAGAACAGATATTTCGGATCAATTTGACGACTATAGGGCCAAAGGAAATATCCTCCGATAACAAAGAGAAAGAAGCTTTCTGAGAAACTTCGTTGTGTTCTGTGAAATCATCTCACAGAGTTACAGCTTTCCCCTCAAGGAGCCTTTCGCTAAGACAGTTCTTGTGGAATTGGCAAAGTGATACTTGGAAGCCCATAGAGGGCTATGGTGAAAAAGGAAATATCCTCAGATGAAATCTGGAAAGAAGCTTTCTGAGAAACTGCTTAGTGTTCTGTTAATTCATCTCACAGAGTTACTTCTGTATTTCGTGGATCTCTTTGCTAGCCTTATTTCTGTGGAATCTGAGAACATATATTTCGGATCCCTTTGAAGACTATAGGGCCAAAGGAAATATCCTCCGATAACAAAGAGAAAGAAGCTTTCTGAGAAACTTCGTTGTGTTCTGTGAAATCATCTCACAGAGTTACAGCTTTCCCCTCAAGGAGCCTTTCGCTAAGACAGTTCTTGAGGAATTTGCAAAGTGATACTTGGAAGCCCATAGAGGGCTATGGTGAAAAAGGTAATATCCTCAGATGAAATCTGGAAAGAGGCTTTCCGAGAAACTGCGTAGTGTTCTGTTAATTCATCTCACAGAGTTACATCTGTATTTCATAGATGTCTTTGCTAGCCTTATTTCTGTGGAATCTGAGAACAGATATTTCGGATCAATTTGAAGACTATAGGGCCAAACGAAATATCCTCCGATAACAAAGAGAAGGAAGCTTTCTGAGAAACATCGTTGTGTTCTGTGAAATCATCTCACAGAGTTACAGCTTTCCCCTCAAGGAGCCTTTCGCTAAGACAGTTCTTGTTTAATTGGCAAAGTGATACTTGGAAGCCCATAGAGGGCTATGGTGAAAAAGGAAATATCCTCAGATGAAATCTGGAAAGAAGCTTTCTGAGAAACTGCTTAGTGTTCTGTTAATTCATCTCACAGAGTTACTTCTGTATTTCGTGGATCTCTTTGCTAGCCTTATTTCTGTGGAATCTGAGAACATATATTTCGGATCCCTTTGAAGACTATAGGGCCAAAGGAAATATCCTCCGATAACAAAGAAAAAGAAGCTTTCTGAGAAACTTCGTTGTGTTCTGTGAAATCATCTCACAGAGTTACAGCTTTCCCCTCAAGGAGCCTTTCGCTAAGACAGTTCTTGTGGAATTGGCAAAGTGATACTTGGAAGCCCATAGAGGGCTATGGTGAAAAAGGAAATATCCTCAGATGAAATCTGGAAAGAAGCTTTCTGAGAAACTGCTTAGTGTTCTGTTAATTCACCTCACAGAGTTACTTCTGTGTTTCGTGGATCTCTTTGCTAGCCTTATTTCTGTGGAATCTGAGAACAGATATTTCGGATCCCTTTGAAGACTATAGGGCCACAGGAAATATCCTCAGATAACAAAGAGAAAGAAGCTTTCTGAGAAACTTCGTTGTTTTCTGTGAAATCATCTCACAGAGTTACAGCTTTCCCCTCAAGGAGATTTTCGCTAAGACAGTTCTTGTGGAATTGGCAAAGTGATATTTGGAAGCCCATAGAGGGCTACGGTGAAAAAGGAAATATCCTCAGATGAAATCTGGAAAGAAGCTTTCTGAGAAACTGCTTAGTGTTCTGTTAATTCACCTCACAGAGTTACATCTGTATTTCGTGGATCTCTTTGCTAGCATTATTTCTGTGGAATCTGAGAACAGATATTTCGGATCCCTTTGAAGACTATAGGGCCAAAGGAAATATCCTCCGATAACAATGAGAAAGAAGCTTTCTGAGAAACTTCTTGGTGTTCTGTGAAATCATCTCACAGAGTTACAGCTTTCCCCTCAAGGAGTGTTTCGCTAAGACAGTTCTTGTGGAATTGGCAAAGTGATATTTGGAAGCCCATAGAGGGCTAAGGTGAAAAAGGAAATATTCTCAGATGAAATCTGGAAAGAAGCTTTCTGAGAAACTGCTTAGTGTTCTGTTAATTCATCTCACAGAGTTACATCTGTATTTCGTGGATCTCTTTGCTGGCCTTGTTTCTGTGGAATCTGAGAACAGATATTTCGGATCCCTTTGAAGACTATAGGGCCAAAGGAAATATCCTCCGATAACAAAGAGAAAGAAGCTTTCTGAGAAACTTCTTTGTGTTCTGTGAAATCATCTCACAGAGTTGCAGCTTTACGCTCAAGGAGCCTTTCGCTAAGACAGTTCTTGTGGAATTGGCAAGGTGATATTTGGAAGCCCATAGAGGGCTATGGTGAAAAAGGAAATATCCTCAGAGGAAAACTGGAAAGAAGCTTTTTGAGAAACTGCTTAGTGTTCTGTTAATTCATCTCACAGAGTTACATCTGTATTTCGTGGATCTCTTTCCTAGCCTTATTTCTGTGGAATCTGAGAACAGATATTTCGGATCCCTTTGAAGACTATAGGGCCAAAGGAAATATCCTCCGATAACAAAGAGAAGGAAGCTTTCTGAGAAACTTCGTTGTGTTCTGTGAATCATCTCACAGAGTTACAGCTTTCCCCTCAAGGAGCCTTTCGCTAAGACAGTTCTAGTGGAATTGGCAAAGTGAAATTTGGAAGCCCGTAGAGGGCTATGGTGAAAATGGAAATATCCTCAGATGAAATCTGGAAAGAAGCTTTCTGAGAAACTGCTTAGTGGTCTGTTAATTCACCTCACAGAGTTACTTCTGTATTTCGTGGATCTCTTTGCTAGCCTTATTTCTGTGGAATCTGAGAACAGATATTTCGGATCCCGTTGAAGACTATAGGGCCAAAGGAAATATCCTCCGAAAACAAAGAGAAAGAAGCTTTCTGAGAAACTTCGTTGTGTTCTGTGAAATCATCTCACAGAGTTGCAGCTTTCCCCCCAAGGAGCCTTTCGCTAAGACAGTTCTTGTGGAATTGGCAAAGTGATACTTGGAAGCCCTTAGAGGGCTATGGTGAAAGAGGAAACATCCTCAGATGAAATCTGGAAAGAAGCTTTCTGAGAAACTGCTTAGTGTTCTGTTAATTCATCTCACAGAGTTACATATATATTTCATGGATGTCTTTGCTAGCCTTATTTCTGTGGAATCTGAGAGCACATATTTCGGATCCCTTTGAAGACTATAGGGCCACAGGAAATATCCTCAGATAACAAAGAGAAAGAAGCTTTCTGAGAAACTTCGTTGTGTTCTCTGAAATCATCTCACAGAGTTACAGCTTTCCCCTCAAGGAGCCTTTCGCTAAGACAGTTCTTGTGGAATTGGCAAAGTGATACTTGGAAGCCCATAGAGGGCTATGGTGAAAAAGGAAATATCCTCAGATGAAATCTGGAAAGAAGCTTTCTGAGAAACTGCTTAGTGTTCTGTTAATTCATCTCACAGAGTTACTTCTGTATTTCGTGGATCTCTTTGCTAGCCTTATTTCTGTGGAATCTGAGTACAGATATTTCGGATCCCTTTGAACACTATAGGGCCACAGGAAATATCCTCAGATAACAAAGAGAAAGAAGCTTTCTGAGAAACTTCGTTGTGTTCTGTGAAATCATCTCACAGAGTTACAGCTTTCCCCTCAAGGAGATTTTCGCTAAGACAGTTCTTGTGGAATTGGCAAATTGATATTTGGAAGCCCATAGAGGGCTACGGTGAAAAAGGAAATATCCTCAGATGAAATCTGGAAAGAAGCTTTCTGAGAAACTGCTTAGTGTTCTGTTAATTCATCTCACAGAGTTACACCTGTATTTCGTGGATCTCTTTGCTAGCCTTATTTCTGTGGAATCTGAGAACAGATATTTCGGATCCCTTTGAAGAACTATAGGGCCAAAGGAAATATCCTCCGATAACAAAGAGAAAGAAGCTTTCTGAGAAACTTCGTTGTGTTCTGTGAAATCATCTCACAGAGTTACAGCTGTCCCCTCAAGGAGCCTTTCGCTAAGACAGTTCTTGTGGAAATGGCAAAGTGATATTTGGAAGCCCATAGAGGGCTATGGTGAAAAAGGAAATATCCTCAGATGAAATCTGGAAAGAAGCTTTCTGAGAAACTGCTTAGTGTTCTGTTAATTCATCTCACAGAGTTACATCTGTATTTCGTGGATCTCTTTGCTAGCCTTATTTCTGTGGAATCTGAGAACAGATATTTCGGATCCCTATGAAGACTATAGGGCCAAAGGAAATATCCTCCGATAACAAAGAGAAAGAAGCTTTCTGAGAAACTTCGTTGTGTTCTGTGAAATCAACTCACAGAGTTACAGCTTTCCCCTCACGGAGCCTTTCGCTAAGACAGTTCTTGTGGAATTGGCAAAGTGATATCTGGAAGCCCATAGAGGGCTATGGTGAAAAAGGAAATATCCTCAGATGAAATCTGGAAAGAAGCTTTCTGAGAAACTGCTTAGTGTTCTGTTAATTCATCTCACAGAGTTACTTCTGTGTTTCGTGGATCTCTTTGCTAGCCTTATTTCTGTGGAATCTGAGAACAGATATTTCGGATCCCTTTGAAGACTATAGGGCCACAGGAAATATCCTCAGATAACAAAGAGAAAGAAGCTTTCTGAGAAACTTCGTTGTTTTCTGTGAAATCATCGCACAGAGTTACAGCTTTCCCCTCAAGGAGATTTTCGCTAAGACAGTTCTTGTGGAATTGGCAAAGTGATATTTGGAAGCCCATAGAGGGCTATGGTGAAAAAGGAAATATCCTCAGATGAAATCTGGAAAGAAGCTTTCTGAGAAACTGCTTAGTGTTCTGTTAATTCATCTCACAGAGTTACATCTGTATTTCGTGGATCTCTTTGCTGGCCTTATTTCTGTGGAATCTGAGAACAGATATTTCGGATCCCTATGAAGACTATAGGGCCAAAGGAAATATCCTCCGAAAACAAAGAGAAAGAAGCTTTCTGAGAAACTTCGTTGTGTTCTGTGAAATCATCTCACAGAGTTACAGCTTTCCCCTCAAGGAGCCTTTCGCTAAGACAGTTCTTGTGGAATTGGCAAAGTGATATCTGGAAGCCCATAGAGGGCTATGGTGAAAAAGGAAATATCCTCAGATGAAATCTGGAAAGAAGCTTTCTGAGAAACTGCTTAGTGTTCTCTTAATTCACCTCACAGAGTTACATCTGTATTTCGTGGATCTCTTTGCTAGCATTATTTCTGTGGAATCTGAGAACAGATATTTCGGATCCCTTTGAAGACTATAGGGCCAAAGGAAATATCCTCCGATAACAAAGAGAAAGAAGCTTTCTGAGAAACTTCTTGGTGTTCTGTGAAATCATCTCACAGAGTTACAGCTTTCCCCTCAAGGAGTGTTTCGCTAAGACAGTTCTTGTGGAATTGTCAAAGTGATATTTGGAAGCCCATAGAGGGCTAAGGTGAAATAGGAAATATTCTCAGATGAAATCTGGAAAGAAGCTTTCTGAGAAACTGCTTAGTGTTCTGTTAATTCATCTCACAGAGTTACATCTGTATTTCGTGGATCTCTTTGCTGGCCTTATTTCTGTGGAATCTGAGAACAGATATTTCGGATCCCTTTGAAGACTATAGGGCCAAAGGAAATATCCTCCGATAACAAAGAGAAAGAAGCTTTCTGAGAAACTTCTTCGTGTTCTGTGAAATCATCTCACAGAGTTGCAGCTTTACGCTCAAGGAGCCTTTCGCTAAGACAGTTCTTGTGGAATTGGCAAGGTGATATTTGGAAGCCCATAGAGGGCTATGGTGAAAAAGGAAATATCCTCAGAGGAAAACTGGAAAGAAGCTTTCTGAGAAACTGCTTAGTGTTCTGTTAATTCATCTCACAGAGTTACATCTGTATTTCGTGGATCTCTTTGCTAGCCTTATTTCTGTGGAATCTGAGAACAGATATTTCGGATCCCTTTGAAGACTATAGGGCCAAAGGAAATATCCTCCGATAACAAAGAGAAGGAAGCTTTCTGAGAAACTTCGTTGTGTTCTGTGAATCATCTCACAGAGTTACAGCTTTCCCCTCAAGGAGCCTTTCGCTAAGACAGTTCTAGTGGAATTGGCAAAGTGAAATTTGGAAGCCCATAGAGGGCTATGGTGAAAAAGGAAATATCCTCAGATGAAATCTGGAAAGAAGCTTTCTGAGAAACTGCTTAGTGGTCTGTTAATTCACCTCACAGAGTTACTTCTGTATTTCGTGGATCTCTTTGCTAGCCTTATTTCTGTGGAATCTGAGAACAGATATTTCGGATCCCGTTGAAGACTATAGGGCCAAAGGAAATATCCTCCGAAAACAAAGAGAAAGAAGCTTTCTGAGAAACTTCGTTGTGTTCTGTGAAATCATCTCACAGAGTTGCAGCTTTCCCCTCAAGGAGCCTTTCGCTAAGACAGTTCTTGTGGAATTGGCAAAGTGATACTTGGAAGCCCTTAGAGGGCTATGGTGAAAAAGGAAATATCCTCAGATGAAATCTGGAAAGAAGCTTTCTGAGAAACTGCTTAGTGTTCTGTTAATTCATCTCACAGAGTTACATATATATTTCATGGATGTCTTTGCTAGCCTTATTTCTGTGGAATCTGAGAGCACATATTTCGGATCCCTTTGAAGACTATAGGGCCACAGGAAATATCCTCAGATAACAAAGAGAAAGAAGCTTTCTGAGAAACTTCGTTGTGTTCTCTGAAATCATCTCACAGAGTTACAGCTTTCCCCTCAAGGAGCCTTTCGCTAAGACAGTTCTTGTGGAATTGGCAAAGTGATACTTGGAAGCCCATAGAGGGCTATGGTGAAAAAGGAAATATCCTCAGATGAAATCTGGAAAGAAGCTTTCTGAGAAACTGCTTAGTGTTCTGTTAATTCATCTCACAGAGTTACTTCTGTATTTCGTGGATCTCTTTGCTAGCCTTATTTCTGAGGAATCTGAGAACAGATATTTCGGATCCCTTTGAAGACTATAGGGCCAGAGGAAATATCCTCAGATAACAAAGAGAAAGAAGCTATCTGAGAAACTTCGTTGTGTTCTGTGAAATCATCTCACAGAGTTACAGCTTTCCCCTCAAGGAGATTTTCGCTAAGACAGTTCTTGTGGAATTGGCAAAGTGATATTTGGAAGCCCATAGAGGGCTATGGTGAAAAAGGAAATATCCTCAGATGAAATCTGGAAAGAAGCTTTCTGAGAAACTGCTTAGTGTTCTGTTAATTCATCTCACAGAGTTACATCTGTATTTCGTGGATCTCTTTGCTAGCCTTATTTCTGTGCAATCTGAGAACAGATATTTCGGATCCCTATGAAGACTATAGGGCCAAATGAAATATCCTCCGAAAACAAAGAGAAAGAAGCTTTCTGAGAAACTTCGTTGTGTTCTGTGAAATCATCTCACAGAGTTACAGCTTTCCCCTCAAGGAGCCTTTCGCTAAGACAGTTCTTGTGGAATTGGCAAAGTGATATCTGGAAGCCCATAGAGGGCTATGGTGAAAAAGGAAATATCCTCAGATGAAATCTGGAAAGAAGCTTTCTGAGAAACTGCTTAGTGTTCTGTTAATTCACCTCACAGAGTTACATCTGTATTTCGTGGGTCTCTTTGCTGGCCTTATTTCTGTGGAATCTGAGAACAGATATTTCGGATCCCTTTAAAGACTATAGGGCCAAAGGAAATATCCTCCGATAACAAAGAGAAAGAAGCTTTCTGAGAAACTTCTTTGTGTTCTGTGAAATCATCTCACAGAGTTACAGCTTTCCCCTCAAGGAGCATTTCGCTAAGACAGTTCTTGTGGAATGGTCAAAGTGATATTTGGAAGCCCATAGTGGGCTATGGTGAAAAAGGCAATATCCTCAGATGAAATCTGGAAAGAAGCTTTCTGAGAAACTGCTTAGTGTTCTTTTAATTGATCTCACAGAGTTACATCTGTATTTCGTGGATCTCCTTGCTAGCCTTATTTCTGTGGAATCTGAGAACAGATATTTCTGATCCCTTTGAAGATTATAGGGCCAAAGGAAATATCCTCCGATAACAAAGAGAAAGAAGCTTTCTGAGAAACTTCGTTGTGTTCTGTGAAATCATCTCACAGAGTTACAGCTTTCCCCTCAAGGAGCCTTTCGCTAAGACAGTTCTTGAGGAATTTGCAAAGTGATACTTGGAAGCCCATAGAGGGCTATGGTGAAAAAGGAAATATCCTCAGATGAAATCTGGAAAGAGGCTTTCCGAGAAACTGCGTAGTGTTCTGTTAATTCATCTCACAGAGTTACTTCTGTATTTCGTGGATCTCTTTGCTAGCCTTATTTCTGTGGAATCTGAGAACATATATTTCGGATCCCTTTGAAGACTATAGGGCCAAAGGAAATATCCTCCGAAAACAAAGAGAAAGAAGCTTTCTGAGAAACTTCGTTGTGTTCTGTGAAATCATCTCACAGAGTTACAGCTTTCCCCTCAAGGAGCCTTTCGCTAAGACAGTTCTTGTGGAATTGGCAAAGTGATACTTGGAAGCCCATAGAGGGCTATGGTGAAAAAGGAAATATCCTCAGATGAAATCTGGAAAGAAGCTTTCTGAGAAACTGCTTAGTGTTCTGTTAATTCATCTCACAGAGTTACTTCTGTATTTCGTGGATCTCTTTGCTAGCCTTATTTCTGTGGAATCTGAGAACAGATATTTCGGATCCCTTTGAAGACTATAGGGCCACAGGAAATATCCTCAGATAACAAAGAGAAAGAAGCTTCTTGAGAAACTTCGTTGTGTTCTGTGAAATCATCTCACAGAGTTACAGCTTTCCCCTCAAGGAGATTTTCGCTAAGACAGTTCTTGTGGAATTGGCAAAGTGATATTTGGAAGCCCGTAGAGGGCTATGGTGAAAAAGGAAATATCCTCAGATGAAATCTGGAAAGAAGCTTTCTGAGAAACTGCTTAGTGTTCTGTTAATTCATCTCACAGAGTTACAACTGTATTTCGTGGATCTCTTTGCTAGCCTTATTTCTGTGGAATCTGAGAACAGATATTTCGGATCCCTATGAAGACTATAGGGCCAAAGGAAATATCCTCCGATAACAAAGAGAAAGAAGCTTTCTGAGAAACTTCGTTGTGTTCTGTGAAATCATCTCACAGAGTTCCAGCTTTCCCCTCAAGGAGCCTTTCGCTAAGACAGTTCTTTTGGAATTGGCAAAGTGATATTTGGAAGCCCCTAGAGGGCTATGGTAAAAAAGGAAATACCCTCAGAGGAAATTTGGAAAGAAGCTTTCTGAGAGACTGCTTAGTGTTCTGTCAATTCATCTCACAGAGTTACATCCGTATTTCGTGGATCTCTTTGCTAGCCTTATTTCTGTTGAATCTGAGAACAGATATTTCGGATCCCTTTGAAGACTATAGGGCCAAAGGAAATATCCTCTGATAACAAAGTGAAAGAAGCTTTCTGAGAAACTTCGTTGTGTTCTGTGAATCATCTCACAGAGTTACAGCTTTCCCCTCAAGGAGCCTTTCGCTAAGACAGTTCTTGTGGAATTGGCAAAGTGATATTTGGAAGCCCATAGAGGGCTAAGGTGAAAAAGGAAATATCCTCAGATGAAATCTGGAAAGAAGCTTTCTGAGAAACTGCTTAGTGTTCTGTTAATTCAACTCACAGAGTTACATCTGTATTTCGTGGGTCTCTTTGCTAGCCTTATTTCTGTGGAATCTGAGAACAGATATTTCGGATCCCATTGAAGAATATAGGGCCAAAGGAAATATCCTCCGATAACAAAGAGAAAGAAGCTTTCTGAGAAACTTCGTTGTGTTCTGTGAAATCATCTCACAGAGTTACAGCTTTCCCCTCAAGGAGCCTTTCGCTGAGACAGTTCATATGGAATTGGCAAAGTGATATTTGGAAGCCCATAGAGGGCTATGGTGAAAAAGGAAATATCCTCAGATGAAACCTGGAAGGAAGCTTTCTGAGAAACTGCTTAGTGTTCTGTTAATTCATCTCACAGAGTTACATCTCTATTTCGTGGATCTCTTTGCTAGCCTTATTTCTGTGGAATCCGAGAACACATATTTCGTATCCCTTTGAAGACTATAGGGCCAAAGGAAATATCCTCCGATAACAAAGAGAAAGAAGCTTTCTGAGAAACTTCTTTGTGTTCTGTGAAATCATCTCACAGAGTTACAGCTTTCCCCTCAAGGAGCCTTTCGCTAAGACAGTTCTTGTTGAATTGGCAAAGTGATATTTGGAAGCCCATAGAGGGCTATGGTGAAAAAGGAAATATCCTCAGATGAAATCTGGAAAGAAGCTTTCTGAGAAACTGATTAGTGTTCTGTTAATTCATCTCACGGAGTTACATCTGTATTTCGTGGATGTCTTTGCTAGCCTTATTTCTGTGGAATCTGAGAACAGATATTTCGGATCCCTTTGAAGACTACAGGGCCAAAGGAAATATCCTCCGAAAACAAAGAGAAATAAGCTTTCTGAGAAACTTCGTTGTGTTCTGTGAAATCATCTCACAGAGTTACAGCTTTCCCTCAAGGAGCCTTTCGCTAAGACTGTTCTTGTGGAATTGGCAAAGTGATATTTGGAAGCCCATAGAGGGCTACGGTGAAAAAGGAAATATCCTCAGATGAAATCTGTAAAGAAGCTTTCTGAGAAACTGCTTAGTGTTCTGTTAATTCATCTCACAGAGTTACATCTGTATTTCCTGGATCTCCTTGCTAGCCTTATTTCTGTGGCATCTGAGAACAGATATTTCAGATCCCTTTGAAGACTATAGGGCCAAAGGAAATATCCTCCGATAACAAAGAGAAAGAAGCTTCCTGAGAAACTTTGTTGCGTTCTGTGAAATCATCTTACAGAGTTACAGCTTCCCCTCAAGGAGCCTTTGGCTAAGACAGTTCTTGTGGAATTGTCAAAGTGATATTTAGAAGCCCATAGAGGGCTATCGTGAAAAAGGAAATATCCTCAGATGAAATCTGGAAAGAAGCTTTCTGAGAAACTGCTTAGTGTTCTGTTAATTCATCTCACAGAGTTACATCTGTATTTCGTGGATCTCCTTGCTAGCCTTATTTTTGTGGAATCTGAGAACAGATATTTCGGAGTCCTTTGAATACTATAGGGCCAAAGGAAATATCCTCCGATAAAAAAGAGAAAGAAACTTTCTGAGAAACTTCGTTGTGTTCTGTGAAATCATCTCACAGAGTTACAGCTTTCCCCTCAAGCAGCCTTTCGCTAAGACAGTTCTTGTGGAATTGGCAAAGTGATATTTGGAAGCCCATAGAGGGCTATGGTAAAAAAGGAAATATCCTCAGATGAAATCTGGAAAGAAGCTTTCTGAGAAACTGCTTAGTGTTCTGTTTATTCATCTCACAGAGTTACATCTGTATTGCCTGGATCTCTTTGCTAGTCTTTTTTCTGTGGAATCTGAGAACAGATATTTCGGATCCCTTTGAAGACTATAGGGCCAAAGGAAATATCCTCCGATAACAAAGAGAAAGAAGCTTTCTGAGAAACTTCGTTGTGTTCTGTGAAATCATCTCACAGAGTTCCAGCTTTCCCCTCAGGGAGCCTTTCGCTAAGACAGTTCTTTTGGAATTGGCAAAGTGATATTTGGAAGCCCCTAGAGGGCTATGGTAAAAAAGGAAATACCCTCAGAGGAAATTTGGAAAGAAGCTTTCTGAGAGACTGCTTAGTGTTCTGTCAATTCATCTCACAGAGTTACATCCGTATTTCGTGGATCTCTTTGCTAGCCTTATTTCTGTTGAATCTGAGAACAGATATTTCGGATCCCTTTGAAGACTATAGGGCCAAAGGAAATATCCTCTGATAACAAAGTGAAAGAAGCTTTCTGAGAAACTTCGTTGTGTTCTGTGAATCATCTCACAGAGTTACAGCTTTCCCCTCAAGGAGCCTTTCGCTAAGACAGTTCTTGTGGAATTGGCAAAGTGATATTTGGAAGCCCATAGAGGGCTATTGTGAAAAAGGAAATATCCTCAGATGAAATCTGGAAAGAAGCTTTCTGAGAAACTGCTTAGTGTTCTGTTAATTCAACTCACAGAGTTACATCTGTATTTCGTGGGTCTCTTTGCTAGCCTTATTTCTGTGGAATCTGAGAACAGATATTTCGGATCCCATTGAAGAATACAGGGCCAAAGGAAATATCCTCCGATAACAAAGAGAAAGAAGCTTTCTGAGAAACTTCGTTGTGTTCTGTGAAATCATCTCACAGAGTTACAGCTTTCCCCTCAAGGAGCCTTTCGCTGAGACAGTTCATATGGAATTGGCAAAGTGATATTTGGAAGCCCATAGAGGGCTATGGTGAAAAAGGAAATATCCTCAGATGAAACCTGGAAGGAAGCTTTCTGAGAAACTGCTTAGTGTTCTGTTAATTCATCTCACAGAGTTACATCTCTATTTCGTGGATCTCTTTGCTAGCCTTATTTCTGTGGAATCTGAGAACACATATTTCGTATCCCTTTGAAGACTATAGGGCCAAAGGAAATATCCTCCGATAACAAAGAGAAAGAAGCTTTCTGAGAAACTTCGTTGTGTTCTGTGAAATCATCTCACAGAGTTACAGCTTTCCCCTGACGGAGCCTTTCGCTAAGACAGTTCTTGTTGAATTGGCAAAGTGATATTTGGAAGCCCATAGAGGGCTATGGTGAAAAAGGAAATATCCTCAGTTGAAATCTGGAAAGAAGCTTTCTGAGAAACTGATTAGTGTTCTGTTAATTCATCTCACGGAGTTACATCTGTATTTCGTGGATGTCTTTGCTAGCCTTATTTCTGTGGAATCTGAGAACAGATATTTCGGATCCCTTTGAAGACTATAGGGCCAAAGGAAATATCCTCCGATAACAAAGAGAAATAAGCTTTCTGAGAAACTTCGTTGTGTTCTGTGAAATCATCTCACAGAGTTACAGCTTTCCCTCAAGGAGCCTTTGGCTAAGACAGTTCTTGGGGAATTGTCAAAGTGATATTTAGAAGCCCATAGAGGGCTATAGTGAAAAAGGAAATATCCTCAGATGAAATCTGGAAAGAAGCTTTCTGAGAAACTGCTTAGTGTTCTGTTAATTCATCTCACAGAGTTACATGTGTATTTCCTGGATCTCCTTGCTAGCCTTATTTCTGTGGAATCTGAGAACAGATATTTCGGATTCCTTTGAATACTATAGGGCCAAAGAAATATCCTCCGATAAAAAAGAGAAAGAAACTTTCTGAGAAACTTCGTTGTGTTCTGTGAAATCATCTCACAGAGTTACAGCTTTCCCCTCAAGCAGCCTTTCGCTAAGACAGTTCTTGTGGAATTGGCAAAGTGATATTTGGAAGCCCATAGAGGGCTATGGTGAAAAAGGAAATATCCTCAGATGAAATCTGGAAAGAAGCTTTCTGAGAAACTGCTTAGTGTTCTGTTTATTCATCTCACAGAGTTACATCTGTATTTCCTGGATCTCTCTGCTAGTCTTTTTTCTGTGGAATCTGAGAACAGATATTTCGGATCCCTTTGAAGACTATAGGGCCAAAGGAAATATCCTCCGATAACAAAGAGAAAGAAGCTTTCTGAGAAACTTCGTTGTGTTCTGTGAAATCATCTCACAGAGTTACAGCTTTCCCCTCAAGGAGCCTTTCGCTAATACAGTTCTTGTGGATTTGGCAAAGTGATATTTGGAAGCCCTTAGAGGGCTATGGTGAAAAAGGAAATATCCTCTGATGAAATCTGGAAAGAAGCTTTCTGAGAAACTGATTAGTGTTCTGTTAATTCATCTCACGGAGTTACATCTGTATTTCGTGGATGTCTTTGCTAGCCTTATTTCTGTGGAATCTGAGAACAGATATTTCGGATCCCTTTGAAGACTACAGGGCCAAAGGAAATATCCTCCGAAAACAAAGAGAAATAAGCTTTCTGAGAAACTTCGTTGTGTTCTGTGAAATCATCTCACAGAGTTACAGCTTTCCCTCAAGGAGCCTTTCGCTAAGACTGTTCTTGTGGAATTGGCAAAGTGATATTTGGAAGCCCATAGAGGGCTACGGTGAAAAAGGAAATATCCTCAGATGAAATCTGTAAAGAAGCTTTCTGAGAAACTGCTTAGTGTTCTGTTAATTCATCTCACAGAGTTACATCTGTATTTCCTGGATCTCCTTGCTAGCCTTATTTCTGTGGCATCTGAGAACAGATATTTCAGATCCCTTTGAAGACTATAGGGCCAAAGGAAATATCCTCCGATAACAAAGAGAAAGAAGCTTCCTGAGAAACTTTGTTGCGTTCTGTGAAATCATCTTACAGAGTTACAGCTTCCCCTCAAGGAGCCTTTGGCTAAGACAGTTCTTGTGGAATTGTCAAAGTGATATTTAGAAGCCCATAGAGGGCTATCGTGAAAAAGGAAATATCCTCAGATGAAATCTGGAAAGAAGCTTTCTGAGAAACTGCTTAGTGTTCTGTTAATTCATCTCACAGAGTTACATCTGTATTTCGTGGATCTCCTTGCTAGCCTTATTTTTGTGGAATCTGAGAACAGATATTTCGGAGTCCTTTGAATACTATAGGGCCAAAGGAAATATCCTCCGATAAAAAAGAGAAAGAAACTTTCTGAGAAACTTCGTTGTGTTCTGTGAAATCATCTCACAGAGTTACAGCTTTCCCCTCAAGCAGCCTTTCGCTAAGACAGTTCTTGTGGAATTGGCAAAGTGATATTTGGAAGCCCATAGAGGGCTATGGTAAAAAAGGAAATATCCTCAGATGAAATCTGGAAAGAAGCTTTCTGAGAAACTGCTTAGTGTTCTGTTTATTCATCTCACAGAGTTACATCTGTATTGCCTGGATCTCTTTGCTAGTCTTTTTTCTGTGGAATCTGAGAACAGATATTTCGGATCCCTTTGAAGACTATAGGGCCAAAGGAAATATCCTCCGATAACAAAGAGAAAGAAGCTTTCTGAGAAACTTCGTTGTGTTCTGTGAAATCATCTCACAGAGTTCCAGCTTTCCCCTCAGGGAGCCTTTCGCTAAGACAGTTCTTTTGGAATTGGCAAAGTGATATTTGGAAGCCCCTAGAGGGCTATGGTAAAAAAGGAAATACCCTCAGAGGAAATTTGGAAAGAAGCTTTCTGAGAGACTGCTTAGTGTTCTGTCAATTCATCTCACAGAGTTACATCCGTATTTCGTGGATCTCTTTGCTAGCCTTATTTCTGTTGAATCTGAGAACAGATATTTCGGATCCCTTTGAAGACTATAGGGCCAAAGGAAATATCCTCTGATAACAAAGTGAAAGAAGCTTTCTGAGAAACTTCGTTGTGTTCTGTGAATCATCTCACAGAGTTACAGCTTTCCCCTCAAGGAGCCTTTCGCTAAGACAGTTCTTGTGGAATTGGCAAAGTGATATTTGGAAGCCCATAGAGGGCTATTGTGAAAAAGGAAATATCCTCAGATGAAATCTGGAAAGAAGCTTTCTGAGAAACTGCTTAGTGTTCTGTTAATTCAACTCACAGAGTTACATCTGTATTTCGTGGGTCTCTTTGCTAGCCTTATTTCTGTGGAATCTGAGAACAGATATTTCGGATCCCATTGAAGAATACAGGGCCAAAGGAAATATCCTCCGATAACAAAGAGAAAGAAGCTTTCTGAGAAACTTCGTTGTGTTCTGTGAAATCATCTCACAGAGTTACAGCTTTCCCCTCAAGGAGCCTTTCGCTGAGACAGTTCATATGGAATTGGCAAAGTGATATTTGGAAGCCCATAGAGGGCTATGGTGAAAAAGGAAATATCCTCAGATGAAACCTGGAAGGAAGCTTTCTGAGAAACTGCTTAGTGTTCTGTTAATTCATCTCACAGAGTTACATCTCTATTTCGTGGATCTCTTTGCTAGCCTTATTTCTGTGGAATCTGAGAACACATATTTCGTATCCCTTTGAAGACTATAGGGCCAAAGGAAATATCCTCCGATAACAAAGAGAAAGAAGCTTTCTGAGAAACTTCGTTGTGTTCTGTGAAATCATCTCACAGAGTTACAGCTTTCCCCTGACGGAGCCTTTCGCTAAGACAGTTCTTGTTGAATTGGCAAAGTGATATTTGGAAGCCCATAGAGGGCTATGGTGAAAAAGGAAATATCCTCAGTTGAAATCTGGAAAGAAGCTTTCTGAGAAACTGATTAGTGTTCTGTTAATTCATCTCACGGAGTTACATCTGTATTTCGTGGATGTCTTTGCTAGCCTTATTTCTGTGGAATCTGAGAACAGATATTTCGGATCCCTTTGAAGACTATAGGGCCAAAGGAAATATCCTCCGATAACAAAGAGAAATAAGCTTTCTGAGAAACTTCGTTGTGTTCTGTGAAATCATCTCACAGAGTTACAGCTTTCCCTCAAGGAGCCTTTGGCTAAGACAGTTCTTGGGGAATTGTCAAAGTGATATTTAGAAGCCCATAGAGGGCTATAGTGAAAAAGGAAATATCCTCAGATGAAATCTGGAAAGAAGCTTTCTGAGAAACTGCTTAGTGTTCTGTTAATTCATCTCACAGAGTTACATGTGTATTTCCTGGATCTCCTTGCTAGCCTTATTTCTGTGGAATCTGAGAACAGATATTTCGGATTCCTTTGAATACTATAGGGCCAAAGAAATATCCTCCGATAAAAAAGAGAAAGAAACTTTCTGAGAAACTTCGTTGTGTTCTGTGAAATCATCTCACAGAGTTACAGCTTTCCCCTCAAGCAGCCTTTCGCTAAGACAGTTCTTGTGGAATTGGCAAAGTGATATTTGGAAGCCCATAGAGGGCTATGGTGAAAAAGGAAATATCCTCAGATGAAATCTGGAAAGAAGCTTTCTGAGAAACTGCTTAGTGTTCTGTTTATTCATCTCACAGAGTTACATCTGTATTTCCTGGATCTCTCTGCTAGTCTTTTTTCTGTGGAATCTGAGAACAGATATTTCGGATCCCTTTGAAGACTATAGGGCCAAAGGAAATATCCTCCGATAACAAAGAGAAAGAAGCTTTCTGAGAAACTTCGTTGTGTTCTGTGAAATCATCTCACAGAGTTACAGCTTTCCCCTCAAGGAGCCTTTCGCTAATACAGTTCTTGTGGATTTGGCAAAGTGATATTTGGAAGCCCTTAGAGGGCTATGGTGAAAAAGGAAATATCCTCTGATGAAATCTGGAAAGAAGCTTTCTGAGAAACTGCTTAGTGTTCTGTTAATTCATCTCACACAGTTACATCTGTATTTCGTGGATCTCTTTGCTAGCCTTATTTCTGTGGAATCTGAGAACAGATATTTCGGATCCCTTTGAAGACTATAGAGCCAAAGGAAATATCCTCCGATAACAAAGAGAAAGAAGCTTTCAGAGAAACTTCGTTGTGTTCTGTGAAATCATCTCACAGAGTTACAGCTTTCCCCTCAAGGAGCCTTTCGCTAAGACAGTTCTTGTGGAATTGGCAAAGTGATATTTGGAAGCCCATAGAGGGCTATGGTGAAAAAGGAAATATCCTCAGCTGAAATCTGGAAAGAAGCTTTCTGAGAAACTGCTTAGTGTTCTGTTAATTCAACTCACAGAGTTACATCTGTATTTCGTGGATCTCCTTGCTAGCCTTATATCTGTGGAATCTGAGAACAGATATTTCGGATCCCTTTGAAGACTATAGGGCCAAAGGAAATATCCTCCGATAACAAAGAGAAAGAAGCTTTCTGAGAAACTTCTTTGTGTTCTGTGAAATCATCTCACAGAGTTACAGCTTTCCCCTCAAGGAGCCTTTCGCTAAGGGAGTTCTTGTGGAATTGGCAAAGTGATATTTGGTAGCCCTTAGAGGGCTATGGTGAAAGAGGAAATATCCTCAGACGAAATCTGGAAAGAATCTTTCTGAGAAACTGCTTAGTGTTCTGTTAATTCATCTCACAGAGTTACATCTGTATTTCGTGGATCTCCTTGCTAGCGTTATTTCTGTGGAATCTGAGAACAGATATTTCGGATCCCTTTGAAGACTATAGGGGCATAGGAAATATCCTCCGATAACAAAGAGAAAGATGCTTTCTGAGAACCTTCGTTGTGTTCTGTGAAATCATCTCACAGAGTTACAGCTTTCCCCTCAAGGAGACTTTTGCTAAGCAGTTCTTGTGGAATTGGCAAAGTGATATCTGGAAGCCCATAGAGGGCTATGGTGAAAAAGGAAATATCCTCAGTTGAAATCTGGAAAGAAGCTTTCTGAGAAACTGATTAGTGTTCTGTTAATTCAACTCACAGAGTTACATCTGTATTTCGTGGGTCTCTTTGCTAGCCTTATTTCTGTGGAATCTGAGAACAGATATTTCGGATCCCATTGAAGAATACAGGGCCAAAGGAAATATCCTCCGATAACAAAGAGAAAGAAGCTTTCTGAGAAACTTCGTTGTGTTCTGTGAAATCATCTCACAGAGTTACAGCTTTCCCCTCAAGGAGCCTTTCGCTGAGACAGTTCATATGGAATTGGCAAAGTGATATTTGGAAGCCCATAGAGGGCTATGGTGAAAAAGGAAATATCCTCAGATGAAACCTGGAAGGAAGCTTTCTGAGAAACTGCTTAGTGTTCTGTTAATTCATCTCACAGAGTTACATCTCTATTTCGTGGATCTCTTTGCTAGCCTTATTTCTGTGGAATCTGAGAACACATATTTCGTATCCCTTTGAAGACTATAGGGCCAAAGGAAATATCCTCCGATAACAAAGAGAAAGAAGCTTTCTGAGAAACTTCGTTGTGTTCTGTGAAATCATCTCACAGAGTTACAGCTTTCCCCTGACGGAGCCTTTCGCTAAGACAGTTCTTGTTGAATTGGCAAAGTGATATTTGGAAGCCCATAGAGGGCTATGGTGAAAAAGGAAATATCCTCAGTTGAAATCTGGAAAGAAGCTTTCTGAGAAACTGATTAGTGTTCTGTTAATTCATCTCACGGAGTTACATCTGTATTTCGTGGATGTCTTTGCTAGCCTTATTTCTGTGGAATCTGAGAACAGATATTTCGGATCCCTTTGAAGACTATAGGGCCAAAGGAAATATCCTCCGATAACAAAGAGAAATAAGCTTTCTGAGAAACTTCGTTGTGTTCTGTGAAATCATCTCACAGAGTTACAGCTTTCCCTCAAGGAGCCTTTGGCTAAGACAGTTCTTGGGGAATTGTCAAAGTGATATTTAGAAGCCCATAGAGGGCTATAGTGAAAAAGGAAATATCCTCAGATGAAATCTGGAAAGAAGCTTTCTGAGAAACTGCTTAGTGTTCTGTTAATTCATCTCACAGAGTTACATGTGTATTTCCTGGATCTCCTTGCTAGCCTTATTTCTGTGGAATCTGAGAACAGATATTTCGGATTCCTTTGAATACTATAGGGCCAAAGAAATATCCTCCGATAAAAAAGAGAAAGAAACTTTCTGAGAAACTTCGTTGTGTTCTGTGAAATCATCTCACAGAGTTACAGCTTTCCCCTCAAGCAGCCTTTCGCTAAGACAGTTCTTGTGGAATTGGCAAAGTGATATTTGGAAGCCCATAGAGGGCTATGGTGAAAAAGGAAATATCCTCAGATGAAATCTGGAAAGAAGCTTTCTGAGAAACTGCTTAGTGTTCTGTTTATTCATCTCACAGAGTTACATCTGTATTTCCTGGATCTCTCTGCTAGTCTTTTTTCTGTGGAATCTGAGAACAGATATTTCGGATCCCTTTGAAGACTATAGGGCCAAAGGAAATATCCTCCGATAACAAAGAGAAAGAAGCTTTCTGAGAAACTTCGTTGTGTTCTGTGAAATCATCTCACAGAGTTACAGCTTTCCCCTCAAGGAGCCTTTCGCTAATACAGTTCTTGTGGATTTGGCAAAGTGATATTTGGAAGCCCTTAGAGGGCTATGGTGAAAAAGGAAATATCCTCTGATGAAATCTGGAAAGAAGCTTTCTGAGAAACTGATTAGTGTTCTGTTAATTCATCTCACGGAGTTACATCTGTATTTCGTGGATGTCTTTGCTAGCCTTATTTCTGTGGAATCTGAGAACAGATATTTCGGATCCCTTTGAAGACTACAGGACCAAAGGAAATATCCTCCGAAAACAAAGAGAAATAAGCTTTCTGAGAAACTTCGTTGTGTTCTGTGAAATCATCTCACAGAGTTACAGCTTTCCCTCAAGGAGCCTTTCGCTAAGACTGTTCTTGTGGAATTGGCAAAGTGATATTTGGAAGCCCATAGAGGGCTACGGTGAAAAAGGAAATATCCTCAGATGAAATCTGTAAAGAAGCTTTCTGAGAAACTGCTTAGTGTTCTGTTAATTCATCTCACAGAGTTACATCTGTATTTCCTGGATCTCCTTGCTAGCCTTATTTCTGTGGCATCTGAGAACAGATATTTCAGATCCCTTTGAAGACTATAGGGCCAAAGGAAATATCCTCCGATAACAAAGAGAAAGAAGCTTCCTGAGAAACTTTGTTGCGTTCTGTGAAATCATCTTACAGAGTTACAGCTTCCCCTCAAGGAGCCTTTGGCTAAGACAGTTCTTGTGGAATTGTCAAAGTGATATTTAGAAGCCCATAGAGGGCTATCGTGAAAAAGGAAATATCCTCAGATGAAATCTGGAAAGAAGCTTTCTGAGAAACTGCTTAGTGTTCTGTTAATTCATCTCACAGAGTTACATCTGTATTTCGTGGATCTCCTTGCTAGCCTTATTTTTGTGGAATCTGAGAACAGATATTTCGGAGTCCTTTGAATACTATAGGGCCAAAGGAAATATCCTCCGATAAAAAAGAGAAAGAAACTTTCTGAGAAACTTCGTTGTGTTCTGTGAAATCATCTCACAGAGTTACAGCTTTCCCCTCAAGCAGCCTTTCGCTAAGACAGTTCTTTTGGAATTGGCAAAGTGATATTTGGAAGCCCCTAGAGGGCTATGGTAAAAAAGGAAATACCCTCAGAGGAAATTTGGAAAGAAGCTTTCTGAGAGACTGCTTAGTGTTCTGTCAATTCATCTCACAGAGTTACATCCGTATTTCGTGGATCTCTTTGCTAGCCTTATTTCTGTTGAATCTGAGAACAGATATTTCGGATCCCTTTGAAGACTATAGGGCCAAAGGAAATATCCTCTGATAACAAAGTGAAAGAAGCTTTCTGAGAAACTTCGTTGTGTTCTGTGAATCATCTCACAGAGTTACAGCTTTCCCCTCAAGGAGCCTTTCGCTAAGACAGTTCTTGTGGAATTGGCAAAGTGATATTTGGAAGCCCATAGAGGGCTATTGTGAAAAAGGAAATATCCTCAGATGAAATCTGGAAAGAAGCTTTCTGAGAAACTGCTTAGTGTTCTGTTAATTCAACTCACAGAGTTACATCTGTATTTCGTGGGTCTCTTTGCTAGCCTTATTTCTGTGGAATCTGAGAACAGATATTTCGGATCCCATTGAAGAATACAGGGCCAAAGGAAATATCCTCCGATAACAAAGAGAAAGAAGCTTTCTGAGAAACTTCGTTGTGTTCTGTGAAATCATCTCACAGAGTTACAGCTTTCCCCTCAAGGAGCCTTTCGCTGAGACAGTTCATATGGAATTGGCAAAGTGATATTTGGAAGCCCATAGAGGGCTATGGTGAAAAAGGAAATATCCTCAGATGAAACCTGGAAGGAAGCTTTCTGAGAAACTGCTTAGTGTTCTGTTAATTCATCTCACAGAGTTACATCTCTATTTCGTGGATCTCTTTGCTAGCCTTATTTCTGTGGAATCTGAGAACACATATTTCGTATCCCTTTGAAGACTATAGGGCCAAAGGAAATATCCTCCGATAACAAAGAGAAAGAAGCTTTCTGAGAAACTTCGTTGTGTTCTGTGAAATCATCTCACAGAGTTACAGCTTTCCCCTGACGGAGCCTTTCGCTAAGACAGTTCTTGTTGAATTGGCAAAGTGATATTTGGAAGCCCATAGAGGGCTATGGTGAAAAAGGAAATATCCTCAGTTGAAATCTGGAAAGAAGCTTTCTGAGAAACTGATTAGTGTTCTGTTAATTCATCTCACGGAGTTACATCTGTATTTCGTGGATGTCTTTGCTAGCCTTATTTCTGTGGAATCTGAGAACAGATATTTCGGATCCCTTTGAAGACTATAGGGCCAAAGGAAATATCCTCCGATAACAAAGAGAAATAAGCTTTCTGAGAAACTTCGTTGTGTTCTGTGAAATCATCTCACAGAGTTACAGCTTTCCCTCAAGGAGCCTTTGGCTAAGACAGTTCTTGGGGAATTGTCAAAGTGATATTTAGAAGCCCATAGAGGGCTATAGTGAAAAAGGAAATATCCTCAGATGAAATCTGGAAAGAAGCTTTCTGAGAAACTGCTTAGTGTTCTGTTAATTCATCTCACAGAGTTACATGTGTATTTCCTGGATCTCCTTGCTAGCCTTATTTCTGTGGAATCTGAGAACAGATATTTCGGATTCCTTTGAATACTATAGGGCCAAAGAAATATCCTCCGATAAAAAAGAGAAAGAAACTTTCTGAGAAACTTCGTTGTGTTCTGTGAAATCATCTCACAGAGTTACAGCTTTCCCCTCAAGCAGCCTTTCGCTAAGACAGTTCTTGTGGAATTGGCAAAGTGATATTTGGAAGCCCATAGAGGGCTATGGTGAAAAAGGAAATATCCTCAGATGAAATCTGGAAAGAAGCTTTCTGAGAAACTGCTTAGTGTTCTGTTTATTCATCTCACAGAGTTACATCTGTATTTCCTGGATCTCTCTGCTAGTCTTTTTTCTGTGGAATCTGAGAACAGATATTTCGGATCCCTTTGAAGACTATAGGGCCAAAGGAAATATCCTCCGATAACAAAGAGAAAGAAGCTTTCTGAGAAACTTCGTTGTGTTCTGTGAAATCATCTCACAGAGTTACAGCTTTCCCCTCAAGGAGCCTTTCGCTAATACAGTTCTTGTGGATTTGGCAAAGTGATATTTGGAAGCCCTTAGAGGGCTATGGTGAAAAAGGAAATATCCTCTGATGAAATCTGGAAAGAAGCTTTCTGAGAAACTGCTTAGTGTTCTGTTAATTCATCTCACACAGTTACATCTGTATTTCGTGGATCTCTTTGCTAGCCTTATTTCTGTGGAATCTGAGAACAGATATTTCGGATCCCTTTGAAGACTATAGAGCCAAAGGAAATATCCTCCGATAACAAAGAGAAAGAAGCTTTCAGAGAAACTTCGTTGTGTTCTGTGAAATCATCTCACAGAGTTACAGCTTTCCCCTCAAGGAGCCTTTCGCTAAGACAGTTCTTGTGGAATTGGCAAAGTGATATTTGGAAGCCCATAGAGGGCTATGGTGAAAAAGGAAATATCCTCAGCTGAAATCTGGAAAGAAGCTTTCTGAGAAACTGCTTAGTGTTCTGTTAATTCAACTCACAGAGTTACATCTGTATTTCGTGGATCTCCTTGCTAGCCTTATATCTGTGGAATCTGAGAACAGATATTTCGGATCCCTTTGAAGACTATAGGGCCAAAGGAAATATCCTCCGATAACAAAGAGAAAGAAGCTTTCTGAGAAACTTCTTTGTGTTCTGTGAAATCATCTCACAGAGTTACAGCTTTCCCCTCAAGGAGCCTTTCGCTAAGGGAGTTCTTGTGGAATTGGCAAAGTGATATTTGGTAGCCCTTAGAGGGCTATGGTGAAAGAGGAAATATCCTCAGACGAAATCTGGAAAGAATCTTTCTGAGAAACTGCTTAGTGTTCTGTTAATTCATCTCACAGAGTTACATCTGTATTTCGTGGATCTCCTTGCTAGCGTTATTTCTGTGGAATCTGAGAACAGATATTTCGGATCCCTTTGAAGACTATAGGGGCATAGGAAATATCCTCCGATAACAAAGAGAAAGATGCTTTCTGAGAACCTTCGTTGTGTTCTGTGAAATCATCTCACAGAGTTACAGCTTTCCCCTCAAGGAGACTTTTGCTAAGCAGTTCTTGTGGAATTGGCAAAGTGATATCTGGAAGCCCATAGAGGGCTATGGTGAAAAAGGAAATATCCTCAGATGAAATCTGGAAAGAAGCTTTCTGAGAAACTGCTTAGTGTTCTGTTAATTCATCTCACAGAGTTACATCTGTATTTCGTGGATCTCCTTGCTAGCCTTATTTCTGTGGAATCTGAGAACAGATATTAATGATCCCTTTGTAGACTATAGGGCCAAAGGAAATATCCTCCGATAACAAAGAGAAAGAAGCTTTCTGAGAAACTTCTTGGTGTTCTGTGAAATCATCTCACAGAGTTACAGCTTTCCCCTCAAGCAGCCTTTCGCTAAGACAGTTCTTGTGGAATTGGCAAAGTGATATTTGGAAGCCCATAGAGGGCTATGGTGAAAAAGGAAATATCCTCAGATGAAATCTGGAAAGAAGCTTTCTGAGAAACTGCTTAGTGTTCTGTTTATTCATCTCACAGAGTTACATCTGTATTTCGTGGATCTCTTTGCTAGTCTTATTTCTGTGGAACCTGAGAGCTGATATTTCGGATCTCTTTGAAGAGTATGGGGCCAAAGGAAATATCCTCCGATAACAAAGAGAAAGAAGCTTTCTGAGAAACTTCGTTGTGTTCTCTGAAATCATCTCACAGAGTTACAGCTTTCCCTCAAGGAGCCTTTCGCTAAGACAGTTCTTGTGGAATTGTCAAAGTGATATTTGGAAGCCCATAGAGGGCTATGTTGAAAAAGGAAATATGCTCAGATGAAATCTGGAAAGAAGCTTTCTGAGAAACTGCTTCGTGTTCTGTTAATTCATCTCACAGAGTTACATCTGTATTTCGTGGATCTCTTTGCTAGACTTATTTCTGTGGAATCTGAGGACAGATATTTCGGATCCCTTTAAAGACTATAGGGCCAAAGGAAATATCCTCTGATAACAAAGAGAAAGAAGCTTTCTGAGAAAATTCGTTGTGTTCTGTGAAATCATCTCACAGAGTTACAGCTTTCCCCTCAAGGAGACTTTCGCTAAGACAGTTCTTGTGGAATTGGCAAAGTGATATTTGGAAGCCCATAGAGGGCTATGGTGAAAAAGGAAATATCCTCAGATGAAATCTGGAAAGAAGCTTTCTGAGAAACTGCTTAGTGTTCTGTTAATTCATCTCACAGAGTTACATCTGTATTTCGTGGATGTCTTTGCTAGCCTTATTTCTGTGGAATCTGAGAACAGATATTTCAGATCCCTATGAAGACTATAGGGCCAAAGGAAATATCCTCCGATAACAAAGAGAAAGAAGCTTTCTGAGAAACTTCGTTGTGTTCTGTGAAATCATCTCACAGAGTTACAGCTTTCCTCTCAAGGAGCCTTTCGCTAAGACAGTTCTTGTGAAATTGGCAAAGTGATATCTGGAAGCCCATAGAGGGCTATGGTGAAAAAGGAAATATCCTCAGATGAAATCTGGAAAGAAGCTTTCTGAGAAACTGCTTAGTGTTCTGTTAATTCACCTCACAGAGTTACATCTGTATTTCGTGGATCTCTTTGCTAGTGTTATTTCTGTGGATTCTGAGAACAGATATTTCGGATCCCTTTGAAGACAATAGGGCCAAAGGAAATATCCTCCGATAACAAAGAGAAAGAAGCTTTCTGAGAAACTTCTTGGTGTTCTGTGAAATCATCTCACAGAGTTACAGCTTTCCCCTCAAGGAGCGTTTCGCTAAGACAGTTCTTGAGGAATTGGCAAAGTGATATTTGGAAGCCCATAGAGGGCTAAGGTGAAAAAGGAAATATCCTCAGAGGAAATAAGGAAAGAAGCTTTCTGAAAAACTGCTTAGTGTTCTGTTAATTCATCTCAGAGAGTTACATCTGTATTTCGTGGATCTCTTTGCTAGCCTTATTTCTGTGGAATCTGAGAACAGATATTTCGGATCCATTTGAAGACTATAGGGCCAAAGGAAATATCCTCCGATAACAAAGAGGAAGAAGCTTTCTGAGAAACTTCTTTGTGTTCTGTGAAATCATCACACAGAGTTGTATCTTTCCGCTCAAGGAGCCTTTCGCTAAGACAGTTCTTGTGGAATTGGCAAAGTGATATTTGGAAGCCCATAGAGGGCTATGGTGAAAAAGGAAATATCCTCAGATGAAATCTGGAAAGAAGCTTTCTGAGAAACTGCTTAGTGTTCTGTTAATTCATCTCACAGAGTTACATCTGTATTTCGTGGATCTCTTTGCTAGCCTTATTTGTGTGGAATCTGAGAACAGATATTTCGGATCCCTTTGAAGACTATAGGGCCAAAGGAAATATCCTCCGATAACAAAGAGAAAGAAGCTTTCTGAGAAACATGGTTGTGTTCTGTGAATCATCTCACAGAGTTACAGCTTTCCCCTAAAGTAGCGTTTCGCTAAGACAGTTCTTGAGGAATTGGCAAAGTGATATTTGGAAGCCCATAGAGGGCTAAGGTGAAAAAGGAAATATCCTCAGAGGAAATATGGAAAGAAGCTTTCTGAGAAACTGCTTAGTGTTCTGTTAATTCATCTCACAGAGTTACATCTGTATTTCGTGGATCTCTTTGCTAGCCTTATTTCTGTGGAATCTGAGAACAGATATTTCGGATCCCTTTGAAGCCTATAGGGCCAAAGGAAATATCCTCCGGTAACAAAGAGGAAGAAGCTTTCTGAGAAACTTCTTTGTGTTCTGTGAAGTCATCTCACAGAGTTGCAGCTTTCCGCTCAAGGAGCCTTTCGCTAAGACAGTTCTTGTGGAATTGGCAAAGTGATATTCAGAAGCCCATAGAGGGCTATGGTGAAAAAGGAAATATCCTCAGATGAAATCTGGAAAGAAGCTTTCTGAGAAACTGCTTAGTGTTCTGTTAATTCATCTCACAGAGTTACACCTGTATTTCGTGGATGTCTTTGCTAGCCTTATTTCTGTGGAATCTGAGAACAGTTATTTCGGATCCCTTTGAAGACTATAGGGCAAAAGGAAATATCCTCTGATGACAAAGAGAAAGAAGCTTTCTGAGAAACTTCTTTGTGTTCTGTGAAATCATCTCACAGAGTTACAGCTTTCCCCTCACGGAACCTTTCGCTAAGACAGTTCTTTTGGAATTGGCAAAGTGATATTTGGAAGCCCATACAGGGCTATGGTGAAAAAGGAAATATCCTCAGAGGAAATCTGGAAAGAAGCTTTCTGAGAGACTGCTTAGTGTTCTGTTAATTTATCTCACAGAGTTACATCTGTATTTCGTGGATCTCTTTGCTAGCCTTATTTCTGTTGAATCTGAGAACAGATATTTCGGATCCCTTTGAAGATTATAGGGCCAAAGGAAATATCCTCCGATAACAAAGAGAAAGAAGCTTTCTGAGAAACTTGGTTGTGTTCTGTGAATCATCTCACAGAGTTACAGCTTTCCCCTCAAGGAGCCTTTCGCTAAGACAGTTCTTGTGGAATTGGCAAAGTGATATTTGGAAGCCCATAGAGGGCAATGGTGAAAAAGGAAATATCCTCAGATGAAATCTGGAAAGAAGCTTTCTGAGAAACTGCGTAGTGTTCTGTTAATTCACCTCCCAGAGTTACATCTGTATTTCGTATGTCTCTTTGCTAGCCTTATTTCTGTGGAATCCGAAAACAGATATTTCGGATTCCTTTGAGGACTATAGGGCCAAAGGAAACATCCTTCGATAACAAAGAGAAAGAAGCTTTCTGAGAAACTTCGTTGTGTTCTGTGAAATCATCTCACAGAGTTACAGCTTTCCCCTCAAGGAGCCTTTCGCTAAGACAGTTCTTGTGGAATTGTCAAAGTGATATTTGGAAGCCCATAGAGGGCTATGGTGAAAAAGGTAATATCCTCAAATGAAATCTGGAAAGAAACATTCTGAGAAACTGCTTAATGTTCTGTTAATTCCTCTCAAAGAGTTACATCTGTATTTCGTGGATCTCTTTGCTAGCCTTATTTCTGTGGAATCTGAGAACAGATATTTCGGATCCCTTTGAAGACTATAGGGCCAAAGGAAATATCCTCCGATAACAAAGAGAAAGAAGCTTTCTGAGAAACTTCGTTGTTTTCTGTGAAATCATCTCACAGAGTTGCAGCTTTCCCCTCAAGGAGCCTTTCGCTAAGACAGTTCTTGTGGATTTTGCAAAGTGATATTTGGAAGCCCATAGAGGGCGAAGGTGAAAAAGGAAATATCCTCAGATGAAATCTGAAGAGAAGCTTTCTGAGAAACTGCTTAGTGTTCTGTTAATTCATCTCACAGAATTACATCTGTATTTCGTGGATCTCCTTCCTAGTCTTTTTTCTGTGGAATCTGAAAACAGATATTTCGGATCCCTTTGAAGAATATAGGGCCTAAGGAAATATCCTCCGATAACAAAGAGAAAGAAGCTTTCTGAGAAACTTCGTTGTGTTCTGTGAAATCATCTCACAGAATTACAGCCTTCCCCTCAAGGAGCCTTTCGCTAAGACAGTTCTTGTGGTAATGGTAAAGTGATATTTGGAAGCCCATAGAGGGCTATGGTGAAAAAGGAAATATCCTCAGATGAAATCTGGAAAGAAGCTTTCTGAGAAACTGCTCAGTGTTCTGTTAATTCACATCACAGAATTACATCTGTATTTCTTTGATGTCTTAGCTAGCCTTATTTCTGTGGAATCTGGGAACAGATATTTCGGATCCCTTTGAAGACTAAGGGACAAAGGAAATATCCTCCGATAACAAAGAGAAAGAAGCTTTCTGAGAAACTTCGTTGTGTTCTGTGAAATCATCTCAAAGAGTTGCAGCTTTCCCCTCAAGGAGCCTTTCGCTAGGACAGTTCTTGTGGAATTGGCAAAGTGATGTTTGGAAGCCCATAGAGGGCTATGGTGAAAAAGGAAATATCCTCAGATGAAATCTGGAAAGAACCTTTCTGAGAAACTGCTTAGTGTTCTGTTAATTCATCTCACAGAGTTACATCTGTATTTCGTGGATCTCTTTGCTAGCCTTATTTCTTAGGAATCTGAGAACAGATATTTCGGATCCCTTTGAAGACTACAGGGCCAAAGGAAATATCCTGCGATAACAAAGAGAAAGAAGCTTTCTGAGAAACTTCATTGTGTTCTGTGAAATCATCTCACAGACTTACAGCTTTCCCCTCAAAGAGCCTTTCGCTAAGTCAGTTCTTGTGGAATTGGCAATGTGATATTTGGAAGCCCATAGAGGGCTATGGTGGAAAAGGAAATATCCTCAGATGAAATCTGGAAAGTAGCTCTGAGAAACTGCTTAATGTTCTGTTAATTTCTCTCACAGAGTTACATCTGTATTTCGTGGAGCTCTTTGCTAGCCTTATTTCTGTGGAATCTGAGAACAGATATTTCGGATACCTTTGTAGACAATAGGGCCAAGGAAATATCCTCCGATAACAAAGAGAAAGAAGCTTTCTGAGAAACTTCGTTGTGTTCTGTGAAATCATCTAACAGAGTTACAGCTTTCCCATCAAGGAGCCTTTCGCTAAGACAGTTCTTGTGGAATTGGCAAAGTGATATTTGGAAGCCCTTAGAGGGCTATGGTGAAAAAGGAAATATCCTCAGATGAATCTGGAAAGAAGCTTTCTGAGAAACTGCTCAGTGTTCTGTTAATTCACCTCACAGAATTACATCTGTATTTCTTTGATGTCTTTGCTAGCCTTATTTCTGTAGAATCTGAGAACAGATATTTCGGATCCCTTTGAAGACTAAGGGACAAAGGAAATATCCTCCGGTAACAAAGAGAAAGAAGGTTTCTGAGAAACTTCGTCGTGTTCTGTGAAATCATCTCTCAGTGTTGCAGCTTTCCCCTCAAGGAGCCTTTCGCTAGGACAGTTCTTGTGGAATTGGCAAAGTGATATTTGGAAGCCCATAGAGGGCTATGGTGAAAAAGGAAATATCTTCAGATGAAACCTGGAAAGAACCTTTCTGAGAAACTGCTTAGTGTTCTGTTAATTCATCTCACAGAGTTACATCTGTATTTCGTGGATCTCTTTGCTAGCCTTATTTCTATGGAATCTGAGAACAGATATTTCGGATCCCTTTGAAGACTGCAGGTCCAAAGGAAATATCCTGCGATAACAAAGAAAAAGAATCTTTCTGAGAAACTTCATTGTGTTCTGTGAAATCATCTCAAAGAGTTACAGCTTTCCCCTCAAGGAGCCTTTCGCTAAGACAGTTCTTGTGGAATTGGCAACGTGATATTTGGAAGCCCGTAGAGGGCTATGGTGAAAAAGGAAATATCCTCAGATGAAATCTGGAAAGAAGCTTTCTGAGAAACTGCTTAATGTTCTGTTAATTCCTCTCACCGAGTTACATCTGTATTTCGTGGAGCTCTTTGCTAGCCTTATTTCTGTGGAATCTGAGAACAGATATTTCGGATCCCTTTGAAGACTATAGGGCCAAAGGAAATATCCTCGGATAACAAAGAGAAAGAAGCTTTCTGAGAAACTTCGTTGTGTTCTGTAAAATCATCTCACAGAGTTACAGCTTTCCCCTAAAGAAGCCTTTCGCTAAGACAGTTCTTGTGGAATTGGCAAAGTGATATTTGGAAGCCCATAGAGGGCTATGGTGAAAAAGGAAATATCCTCAGATGAAATCTGGAAAGAAGCTTTCTGAGAAAGTGCTTAGTGTTCCGTTAATTCATCTCACAGAGTTACATCTGTATTTCGTGGATCTCTTTGCTAGCCTTATTTCTGTGGAGTCTGAGAACAGATATTTCGGATCCCTTTGAAGACTATAGGGCCAAAGGAAATATCCTCCGATAACAAAGAGAAAGAAGCTTTCTGAGAAACTTCGTTGTGTTCTGTGAAATCATCTCACAGAGTTACAGCTTTCCCCTCAAGGAGCCTTTGGCTAAGACAGTTCTTGTGGAATTGGCAAAGTGACATTTGAAAGCCCATAGAGGGCTACGGTGAAAAAGGAAATACCCTCAGATGAAATCTGGAAAGAAGTTTTCTGAGAAACTGCTTCGTGTTCTGTTAATTCATCTCACAGAGTTACATCTGTATTTCGTGGATCTCTTTGCTAGACTTATTTCTGTGGAATCTGAGGACAGATATTTCGGAACCCTTTAAAGGCTATAGGGCCAAAGGAAATATCCTCTGATAACAAAGAGAAAGAAGCTTTCTGAGACACTTCGTTGTGTTCTGTGAAATCACCTCACAGAGTTACATCTTTCCCCTCAAGGAGACTTTCGCTAAGACAGTTCTTGTGGAATTGGCAAAGTGATATTTGGAAGCCCATAGAGGGCTATGGTGAAAAAGGAAATATCCTCAGATGAAATCTGGTAAGAAGCTTTCTGAGAAACTGCTTAGTGTTCTGTTAATTCACCTCACAGAGTTACATCTGTATTTCGTGGATGTCATTGCTAGCCTTATTTCTGTGGAATCTGAGAACAGATATTTCGGATCCCTATGAAGACTATAGGGCCAAAGGAAATATCCTTCCATAACAAAGAGAAAGAAGCTTTCTGAGAAACTTCGTTGTGTTCTGTGAAATCATCTCACAGAGTTACAGCTTTCCTCTCAAGGAGCCTTTCGCTAAGACAGTTCTTGTGAAATTGGCAAAGTGATATCTGGAAGCCCATAGAGGGCTACGGTGAAAAAGGAAATATCCTCAGATGAAATCTGGAAGGAAGCTTTCTGAGAAACTGCTTAGTGTTCTGTTAATTCACCTCACAGAGTTACATCTGTATTTCGTGGATCTCTTTGCTAGCATTATTTCTGTGGAATCTGAGAACAGATATTTCGGATCCCTTTGAAGACTATAGGGAAAAAGGAAATATCCTCCGATAACAAAGAGAAAGAAGCTTTCTGAGAAACTTCTTGGTGTTCTGTGAAATCATCTCACAGAGTTACAGCTTTCCCCGCAAGGAGCGTTTCGCTAAGACAGTTCTTGTGGAATTGGAAAAGTGATATTTGGAAGCCCATAGAGGGCTAAGGTGAAAAAGGAAATATCCTCAGAGGAAATATGGAAAGAAGCTTTCTGAGAAACTGCTTAGTGTTCTGTTAATTCATCTCACAGAGTTACATCTGTATTTCGTGGATCTCTTTGCTAGCCTTATTTCTGTGGAATCGGAGAACAGATATTTCGGATCCCTTTGAAGACTATAGGGCCAAAGGAAATATCCTCCGATAACAAAGAGAAAGAAGCTTTCTGAGAAACTTCTTTGTGTCCTGGAAATCATCTCACAGAGTTGCAGCTTTCCGCTCAAGGAGCCTTTCGCTAAGACAGTTCTCGTGGAATTGTCAAAGTGATATTTGGAAGCCCATAGAGGGCTATGGTGAAAAAGGAAATATCCTCAGATGAAATCTGGAAAGAAGCTTTCTGAGAAACTGCTTAGTGTTCTGTTAATTCATCTCTCAGAGTTACATCTGTATTTCGTGGATCTCCTTGCTAGCCTTATTTCTGTGGTATCTGAGAACAGATATTTCGGATCCCTTTGTAGAGTATAGGGCCAAAGGAAATATCCTCCGATAACAAAGAGAAAGAAGCTTTCTGAGAAACTTCGTGGTGTTCTGTGAAATCATCTCACAGAGTTACAGCTTCCCCTCAAGGAGCCTTTCGCTAAGACAGTTCTTTTGGAATTGTCAAAGTGATATTTGGAAGCCCATAGAGGGCTATGGTGAAAAAGGAAATATCCTCAGATGAAATCTGGAAAGAAGCTTTCTGAGAAATTGCTTCGTGTTCTGTTAATTCATCTCACAGATTTACATCTGTATTTCGTGGATCTCTATGCTAGGCTTATTTCTGTGGAATCTGAGGACAGATATTTCGGATCCCTTTAAAGACTATAGGGCCAAAGGAAATATCCTCTGATAACAAAGAGAAAGAAGCTTTCTGAGAAACTTCGTTGTGTTCTGTGAAATCACCTCACAGAGTTACAGCTTCCCCTCAAGGAGCCTTTCGCTAAGACAGTTCTTGTGGAATTGTCAAAGTGATATTTGGAAGCCCATAGAGGGCTATGGTGAAAAAGGAAATATCCTCAGATGAAATCTGGAAAGAAGCTTTCTGAGAAACTGCTTCGTGTTCTGTTAATTCATCTCACAGAGTTACATCTGTATTTCGTGGATCTCTATGCTAGGCTTATTTCAGTGGAATCGGAGGACAGATATTTCGGATCCCTTTAAAGACTATAGGGCCAAAGGAAATATCCTCTGATAACAAAGAGAAAGAAGCTTTCTGAGAAACTTCGTTGTGTTCTGTGAAATCATCTCACAGAGTTACAACTTTCCCCTCAAGGAGCCTTTCGCTAAGACAGTTCTTGTGGAATTGGCAAAGTGATATTTGGAAGCCCTTAGAGGGCTATGGTGAAAAAGGAAATATCCTCAGATGAAATCTGGAAAGAAGCTTTCTGAGAAACTGCTTAGTGTTCTGTTAATTCACCTCACAGAGTTACATCTGTATTTCGTGGATCTCTTTGCTAGCATTATTTCTGTGGAATCTGAGAACAGATATTTCGGATCCCTTTGAAGACTATAGGGCCAAAGGAAATATCCTCTGATAACAAAGAGAAAGAAGCTTTCTGAGAAACTTCTTGGTGTTCTGTGAAATCATCTCACAGAGTTACAGCTTTCCCCTCAAGAAGCGTTTCGCTAAGACAGTTCTTTTGGAATTGGCAAAGTGATATTTGGAAGCCCATAGAGGGCTAAGGTGAAAAAGGAAATATCCTCAGAGGAAATATGGAAAGAAGTTTTCTGAGAAACTGCTTAGTGTTCTGTTTATTCATCTCACAGAGTTACATCTGTATTTCGTGGATCTCTTTGCTAGTCTTATTTCTGTGGAATCTGAGAGCAGATATTTCGGATCTCTTTGAAGAGTATAGGGCCAAAGGATATATCCTCCGATAACAAAGAGAAAGAAGCTTTCTGAGAAACTTCGTTGTGTTCTGTGAAATCATCTCACAGAGTTACAGCTTTCCTCTCAAGGAGCCTTTCGCTAAGACAGTTCTTGTGAAATTGGCAAAGTGATATCTGGAAGCCCATAGAGGGCTATGGTGAAAAAGGAAATATCCTCAGATGAAATCTGGAAAGAAGCTTTCTGAGAAACTGCTTAGTGTTCTGTTAATTCATCTCACAGAGTTACATCTGTATTTCGTGGATCTCTTTGCTAGTCTTATTTCTTTGGAATCTGAGAACAGATATTTCGGATCCCTTTGAAGACTATAGGGCCAAAGGAAATATCCTCCGATAACAAAGAGAAAGAAGCTTTCTGAGAAACTTCGTTGTGTTCCGTGAAATCATCTCACAGAGTTACAGCTTTCCCCTAAAGAAGCCTTTCTCTGAGACAGTTCTTGTGGAATTGGCAAAGTGATATTTGGAAGCCCATAGAGGGCTATGGTGAAAAAGGAAATATCCTCAGATGAAATCTGGAAAGAAGCTTTCTGAGAAAGTGCTTAGTGTTCCGTTAATTCATCTCAGAGAGTTACATCTGTATTTCGTGGATCTCTTTGCTAGCCTTATTTCTGTGGAATCTGAGAACAGATATTTCGGATCCCTTTGAAGACTATAGGGCCAAAGGAAATATCCTCCGATAACAAAGAGAAAGAAGCTTTCTGAGAAACTTCGTTGTGTTCTGTGAAATCATCTCACAGAGTTACAGCTTTCCCCTCAAGGAGCCTTTGGCTAAGACAGTTCCTGTGGAATTGGCAAAGTGATATTTGGAAGCCCATAGAGGGCTACGGTGAAAAAGGAAATACCCTCAGATGAAATCTGGAAAGAAGTTTTCTGAGAAACTGCTTCGAATTCTGTTAATTCATCTCACAGAGTTACATCTGTATTTCGTGGATCTCTTTGCTAGACTTATTTCTGTGGAATCTGAGAACAGATATTTCGGATCCCTTTAAAGACTATAGGGCCAAAGGAAATATCCTCTGATAACAAAGAGAAAGAAGCTTTCTGAGACACTTCGTTGTGTTCTGTGAAATCATCTCACAGAGTTACAGCTTTCCCCTCAAGGAGACTTTCGCTAAGACAGTTCTTGTGGAATTGGCAAAGTGATATTTGGAAGCCCATAGAGGGCTATGGTGAAAAAGGAAATATCCTCAGATGAAATCTGGAAAGAAGCTTTCTGAGAAACTGCTTAGTGTTCTGTTAATTCATCTCACAGAGTTACATCTGTATTTCGTTGATGTCTTTGCTAGCCTTATTTCTGTGGAATCTGAGAACAGATATTTCGGATCCCTATGAAGACTATAGGGCCAAAGGAAATATCCTTCGATAACAAAGAGAAAGAAGCTTTCTGAGAAACTTCTTTGTGTTCTGTGAAATCATCTCACAGAGTTACAGCTTTCCTCTCAAGGAGCCTTTCGCTAAGACAGTTCTTGTATAATTGGCAAAGTGATATCTGGAAGCCCATAGAGGGCTATGGTGAAAAAGGAAATATCCTCAGATGAAATCTGGAAAGAAGCTTTCTTAGAAACTGCTTAGTGTTCTGTTAATTCACCTCACAGAGTTACATCTGTATTTCGTGGATCTCTTTGCTAGCATTATTTCTGTGGAATCTGAGAACAGATATTTCGGATCCCTTTGAATACTATAGGGCCAAAGGAAATATCCTCCGATAACAAAGAGAAAGAAGCTTTCTGAGAAACTTCTTGGTGTTCTGTGAAATCATCTCACAGAGTTACAGCTTTCCCCTCAAGGAGCGTTTCGCTAAGACAGTTCTTGTGGAATTGGCAAAGTGATATTTGGAAGCCCATAGAGGGCTAAGGTGAAAAAGGAAATATCCTCAGAGGAAATATGGAAAGAAGCTTTCTGAGAAACTGCTTAGTGTTCTGTTAATTCATCTCACAGAGTTACATCTGTATTTCGTGGATCTCTTTGCTAGCCTAATTTCTGTGGAATCTGAGAACAGATATTTCGGATCCCTTTGTAGACTATAGGGCCAAAGGAAATATCCTCCGATAACAAAGAGAAAGAAGCTTTCTGAGAAACTTCGTTGTGTTCTGTGAAATCATCTCACAGAGTTACAGCTTTCCCCTCAAGCAGCCTTTCGCTAAGACAGTTCTTGTGGAATTGGCAAAGTGATATTTGGAAGCCACTAGAGGGCTATGGTGAAAAAGGAAATATCCTCAGATGAAATCTGGAAAGAAGCTTTCTGAGAAACTGCTTAGTGTTCTGTTTATTCATCTCACAGAGTTACATCTGTATTTCGTGGATCTCTTTGCTACTCTTATTTCTGTGGAATCTGAGAGCAGATATTTCGGATCTCTTTGAAGAGTATAGGGCCAAAGGAAATATCCTCCGATAACAAAGAGAAAGAAGCTTTCTGAGAAACTTCGTTGTGTTCTGTGAAATCATCTCACAGAGTTACAGCTTTCCTCTCAAGGAGCCTTTCGCTAAGACAGTTCTTATGAAATTGGCAAAGTGATATCTGGAAGCCCATAGAGGGCTATGGTGAAAAAGGAAATATCCTCAGATGAAATCTGGAAAGAAGCTTTCTGAGAAACTGCTTAGTGTTCTGTTAATTCATCTCACAGGGTTACATCTGTATTTCGTGGATCTCTTTGCTAGCCTTATTTCTGTGGAATCTGAGAACAGATATTTCGGATCCCTATGAAAACTATAGGGCCAAAGGAAATATCCTCCGATAACAAAGAGAAAGAAGCTTACTGAGAAACGTCGTTGTGTTCTGTGAAATCATCTCACAGAGTTACAGCTTTCCCCTGAAGGAGCCTTTCGCTAAGACAGTTCTTGTGGAATTGGCAAAGTGATATTTGGAAGCCCTTACATTGCTATGGTGAAAAAGGAAATATCCTCAGATGAAATCTAGAAAGAAGCTTTCTGAAAAAATGCTTAGTGTTCTGTTTATTCATCTCACAGAGTTACATCTATATTTCATGGATCTCCTTGCTAGCCTTATTTCTGTGGAATCTGAGAAAAGATATTTCGGATCCCATTGAAGACTATAGGGCCAAAGGAAATATCCTCCGATAACAAAGAGAAAGAAGCTTTCTGAGAAACTTCGTTGTGTTCTGTGAAATCATCTCACAGAGTTACAGCTTTCCCCTCAAGGAGCCTTTCGCTAAGACAGTTCTTGTGGAATTGGTAAAGTGATATTTGGAAGCCCATAGAGGGCTATGGTGAAAAAGGAAATTTCCTCAGATGAAATATGGAAAGAAGCTTTCTGAGAAACTGCTTAGTGTTCTGTTAATTCATCTCACAGAGTTACATCTGTATTTCGTGGATCTCTTTGCTAGCCTTATTTCTGTGGAATCTGAGAACACATATTACGGATCCCTTTGAAGACTATAGGGCCAAAGGAAATATCCTCCGATAACAAAGAGAAAGAAGCTTTCTGAGAAACTTCGTTGTGTTCTGTGAAATCATCTCACAGAGTTACAGCTTTCCCCTCAAGGAGCCTTTCGCTAAGACAGTTCTTGTGGAATTGGCAAAGTGATATCTGGAAGCCCATAGAGGGCTATGGTGAAAAAGGAAATATCCTCAGATGAAATCTGGAAAGAGACTTTCGGAGAAACTACTTAGTGTTCTCTTAATTCATCTCACAGAGTTACATCTGTATTTCGTGGATCTCTTTGCTAGCCTTATTTCTGTGGAATCTGAGAAGAGATATTTCGAATCCCTTTGAAGACTATAGGGCCAAAGGAAATATCCTCCGATAACAAAGAGAAAGAAGCTTTCTGAGAAACTTCTTGGTGTTCTGTGAAATCATCTCACAGAGTTACAGCTTTCCCCTCAAGCAGCCTTTCGCTAAGACAGTTCTTGTGGAATTGGCAAAGTGATATTTGGAAGCCCATAGAGGGCTATGTTGAAAAAGGAAATATCCTCAGATGAAATCTGGAAAGAAGCTTTCTGAGAAACTGCTTAGTGTTCTGTTAATTCATCTCACAGAGTTACATCTGTATTTCGTGGATCTCCTTGCTAGCCTTATTTCTGTGGAATCTGAGAACAGATATTTCGGATCCCTTTGAAGACTATAGGGCCAAAGGAAATATCCTCCGAAAACAAAGAGAAAGAAGCTTTCTGAGAAACTTCGTTGTGTTCTGTGAAATCATCTCACAGACTTACAGGTTTCCCCTCAAGGAGCCTTTCGCTAAGACAGTTCTTGTGGAATTGGCAAAGTGATATTTGGAAGCCCATAGAGGGCTATGGTGAAAAAGGAAATATCCTCAGATGAAATCTGGAAAGAAGCTTTCTTAGAAACTGCTTAGTGTTCTGTTAATTCACCTCACAGAGTTACATCTGTATTTCGTGGATCTCTTTGCTAGCATTATTTCTGTGGAATCTGAGAACAGATATTTCGGATCCCTTTGAATACTATAGGGCCAAAGGAAATATCCTCCGATAACAAAGAGAAAGAAGCTTTCTGAGAAACTTCTTGGTGTTCTGTGAAATCATCTCACAGAGTTACAGCTTTCCCCTCAAGGAGCGTTTCGCTAAGACAGTTCTTGTGGAATTGGCAAAGTGATATTTGGAAGCCCATAGAGGGCTAAGGTGAAAAAGGAAATATCCTCAGAGGAAATATGGAAAGAAGCTTTCTGAGAAACTGCTTAGTGTTCTGTTAATTCATCTCACAGAGTTACATCTGTATTTCGTGGATCTCTTTGCTAGCCTAATTTCTGTGGAATCTGAGAACAGATATTTCGGATCCCTTTGTAGACTATAGGGCCAAAGGAAATATCCTCCGATAACAAAGAGAAAGAAGCTTTCTGAGAAACTTCGTTGTGTTCTGTGAAATCATCTCACAGAGTTACAGCTTTCCCCTCAAGCAGCCTTTCGCTAAGACAGTTCTTGTGGAATTGGCAAAGTGATATTTGGAAGCCCCTAGAGGGCTATGGTGAAAAAGGAAATATCCTCAGATGAAATCTGGAAAGAAGCTTTCTGAGAAACTGCTTAGTGTTCTGTTTATTCATCTCACAGAGTTACATCTGTATTTCGTGGATCTCTTTGCTACTCTTATTTCTGTGGAATCTGAGAGCAGATATTTCGGATCTCTTTGAAGAGTATAGGGCCAAAGGAAATATCCTCCGATAACAAAGAGAAAGAAGCTTTCTGAGAAACTTCGTTGTGTTCTGTGAAATCATCTCACAGAGTTACAGCTTTCCTCTCAAGGAGCCTTTCGCTAAGACAGTTCTTATGAAATTGGCAAAGTGATATCTGGAAGCCCATAGAGGGCTATGGTGAAAAAGGAAATATCCTCAGATGAAATCTGGAAAGAAGCTTTCTGAGAAACTGCTTAGTGTTCTGTTAATTCATCTCACAGGGTTACATCTGTATTTCGTGGATCTCTTTGCTAGCCTTATTTCTGTGGAATCTGAGAACAGATATTTCGGATCCCTATGAAAACTATAGGGCCAAAGGAAATATCCTCCGATAACAAAGAGAAAGAAGCTTACTGAGAAACGTCGTTGTGTTCTGTGAAATCATCTCACAGAGTTACAGCTTTCCCCTGAAGGAGCCTTTCGCTAAGACAGTTCTTGTGGAATTGGCAAAGTGATATTTGGAAGCCCTTACATTGCTATGGTGAAAAAGGAAATATCCTCAGATGAAATCTAGAAAGAAGCTTTCTGAAAAAATGCTTAGTGTTCTGTTTATTCATCTCACAGAGTTACATCTATATTTCATGGATCTCCTTGCTAGCCTTATTTCTGTGGAATCTGAGAAAAGATATTTCGGATCCCATTGAAGACTATAGGGCCAAAGGAAATATCCTCCGATAACAAAGAGAAAGAAGCTTTCTGAGAAACTTCGTTGTGTTCTGTGAAATCATCTCACAGAGTTACAGCTTTCCCCTCAAGGAGCCTTTCGCTAAGACAGTCCTTGTGGAATTGTCAAAGTGATATTTGGAAGCCCCTAGAGGGCTATGGTGAAAAAGGAAATATCCTCAGATGAAATCTGGAAGGAAGCTTTCTGAGAAACTGCTTAGTGTTCTGTTTATTCATCTCACAGAGTTACATCTGTATTTCGTGGATCTCTTTGCTAGCCTTATTTCTGTGGAATCTGAGAACAGATATTTCGTATCCCTTTGAAGACTATAGGGCCAAAGGAAATATCCTCCGATAACAAAGAGAAAGAAACTTTCTGAGAAACTTCTTTGTGTTCTGTGAAATCATCTCACAGAGTTACAGCTTTCCCCTCAAGGAGCCTTTCGCTAAGACAGTTCTTGTGGAATTGGTAAAGTGATATTTGGAAGCCCATAGAGGGCTATGGTGAAAAAGGAAATTTCCTCAGATGAAATATGGAAAGAAGCTTTCTGAGAAACTGCTTAGTGTTCTGTTAATTCATCTCACAGAGTTACATCTGTATTTCGTGGATCTCTTTGCTAGCCTTATTTCTGTGGAATCTGAGAACACATATTACGGATCCCTTTGAAGACTATAGGGCCAAAGGAAATATCCTCCGATAACAAAGAGAAAGAAGCTTTCTGAGAAACTTCGTTGTGTTCTGTGAAATCATCTCACAGAGTTACAGCTTTCCCCTCAAGGAGCCTTTCGCTAAGACAGTTCTTGTGGAATTGGCAAAGTGATATCTGGAAGCCCATAGAGGGCTATGGTGAAAAAGGAAATATCCTCAGATGAAATCTGGAAAGAGACTTTCGGAGAAACTGCTTAGTGTTCTCTTAATTCATCTCACAGAGTTACATCTGTATTTCGTGGATCTCTTTGCTAGCCTTATTTCTGTGGAATCTGAGAAGAGATATTTCGAATCCCTTTGAAGACTATAGGGCCAAAGGAAATATCCTCCGATAACAAAGAGAAAGAAGCTTTCTGAGAAACTTCTTGGTGTTCTGTGAAATCATCTCACAGAGTTACAGCTTTCCCCTCAAGCAGCCTTTCGCTAAGACAGTTCTTGTGGAATTGGCAAAGTGATATTTGGAAGCCCATAGAGGGCTATGTTGAAAAAGGAAATATCCTCAGATGAAATCTGGAAAGAAGCTTTCTGAGAAACTGCTTAGTGTTCTGTTAATTCATCTCACAGAGTTACATCTGTATTTCGTGGATCTCCTTGCTAGCCTTATTTCTGTGGAATCTGAGAACAGATATTTCGGATCCCTTTGAAGACTATAGGGCCAAAGGAAATATCCTCCGAAAACAAAGAGAAAGAAGCTTTCTGAGAAACTTCGTTGTGTTCTGTGAAATCATCTCACAGACTTACAGGTTTCCCCTCAAGGAGCCTTTCGCTAAGACAGTTCTTGTGGAATTGGCAAAGTGATATTTGGAAGCCCATAGAGGGCTATGGTGAAAAAGGAAATATCCTCAGATGAAATCTGGAAAGAAGCTTTCTGAGAAACTGCTCAGTGTTCTGTTAATTCACCTCACCGAATTACATCTGTATTTCGTGGATCACTTTGCTAGCCTTATTTCTGTGGAATCTGAGAACAGATATTTCGGATCCCTTTGAAGACTATAGGGCCAAAGGAAATATCCTCCGATAACAAAGAGAAAGAAGTTTTCTGAGAAACTTCGTTGTGTTCTGTGAAATCATCTCACAGAGTTGCAGCTTTCCCCTTAAGGAGCCTTTCGCTAGGACAGTTCTTGTGGAATTGGCAAAGTGATATTTGGAAGCCCATAGAGGGCTATGGTGAAAAAGGAAATATCCTCAGATGAAATCTGGAAAGAAGCTTTCTGAGAAACTGCTTAGTGTTCTGTTAATTCATCTCACAGAGTTACATCTGTATTGCGTGGATCACTTTGCTACCGTTATTTCTGTGGAATCTGAAAACAGATATTTCGGATCCCTTTGAAGACTATAGGGCCAAAGGAAATATCCTCCGATAACAAAGAGAAAGAAGCTTTCTGAGAAACTTCGTTGTGTTCTGTGAAATCATCTCACAGAGTTACAGCTTTCCCCTCAAGGAGCCTTTCGCTAAGAGAGTTCGTGTGGAATTGGCTAAGTGATATTTGGAAGCTCTTAGAGGGCTATGGTGAAAAAGGAAATATCCTCAGATGAAATCTGGAAAGAACCTTTCTGAGAAACTGCTTAGTGTTCTGTTAATTCATCTCATAGAGTTACATCTGTATTTCGTAGATCTCTTTGCTAGCCTTATTTCTGTGGAATCTGAGAACAGATATTTCGGATCCCTTTGAAGACTATAGGGCCAAAGGAAATATCCTCCGATAACAAAGAGAAAGAATCTTTCTGAGAAACTTCGTTGTGTTCTGTGAAATCATCTCACAGAGTTACAGCTTTCCCCTCAAGGAGCCTTTCGCTAAGACAGTTCTTGTGGAATTGTCAAAGTGATATTTGGAAGCCCATAGAGGGCTATGGTGAAAAAGGAAATATCCTCAGATGAAATCTGGAAAGAAGCTTTCTGAGAAACTGCTTAGTGTTCTTTTAATTCCTCTCACAGAGTTACATCTGTATTTCGTGGATGTCTTTGCTAGCCTTATTTCTGTGGAATCTGAGAACAGATATTTCGGATCCCTTTGAAGACTATAGGACCAAGGAAATATCCACGGATAACAAAGAGAAAGAAGCTTTCTGAGAAACTTCGTTGTGTTCTGTGAAATCATCTCACAGAGTTACAGCTTTCCCCTCAAGAAGCCTTTCGCTAAGACAGTTCTTGTGGAATTGGCAAAGTGATATTTGTTAGCCCATAGAGGACTCTGGTGAAAAAGGAAATATCCTCAGATGAAATCTGGAAAGAAGCTTTCTGAGAAACTGCTTAGTGTTCTGTTAATTCATCTCACAGAGTTACATCTGTATTTCGTGGATCTCTTTGCTAGCCTTATTTCTGTGGAATCTGAGAACAGATATTTCGGATCCCTTTGAAGACTATAGGGCCAAAGGAAATATCCTCCGATAACAAAGAGAAAGAAGCTTTCTGAGAAACTTCTTTGTGTTCTGTGAAATCATCTCACAGAGTTACAGCTTTCCGCTCAAGGAGCCTTTCGCTAAGACAGTTCATGTGGAATTGGCAAAGTGATATTTGGAAGCCCATAGAGGGCTATGGTGAAAAAGGAAATATCCTCAGATGAAATCTGGAAAGAAGCTTTCTGAGAAACTGCTTAGTGTTCTGTTAATTCATCTCACAGAGTTACATCTGTATTTCGGGGATCTCTTTGCTAGCCTTATTTCTGTGGAATCTGTTAACAGAAATTTCGGATCCCTTTGAACACTATAGGGCCAAAGGAAATATCCTCCGATAACAAAGAGAAAGAAGCTTTCTGAGAAACTTCGTTGTGTTCTGTGAAATCATCTCACAGAGTTACAGCTTTCCCCTCAAGGAGCCTTTCTCTGAGACAGTTCTTGTGGAATTGGCAAAGTGATATTTGGAAGCCCATAGAGGTCTATGGTGAAAAAGGAAATATCCTCAGAAGAAATCTGGAAAGTAGCTTTCTGAGAAACTGCCTAGTGTTCTGTTAATTCATCTCACAGACTTACATCTGCATTTCGTGGATCTCTTTGCTAGCCTTATTTTTGTGGAATCTCAGAACAGATATTTCGGATCCCTTTAAAGACTATACGGCCAAAGGAAATATCCTCCGATAAAAAAGAGAAAGAAGCTTTCTGAGAAACTTGGTTGTGTTCTGTGAAATCATCTCACAGAGTTACAGCTTTCCCCTCAAGGAGCCTTTCGCTAAGACAGTTCTTGTGGAAATGGTAAAGTGATATTTAGAAGCCCATAGAGGGCTATGGTGAAAAAGGAAATATCCTCAGATGAAATCTGGAAAGAAGCTTTCTGAGAAACTGCTTAGTGTTCTGTTAATTCATCTCACAGAGTTACATCTGTATTTCGTGGATCTCTTTGCTAGCCTTATTTCTGTGGAATCTGAGAACAGATATTTCGGATCCCTTTGAAGACTATAGGGACAAAGGAAATATCCTCCGATAACTCTTTCTGAGAAACTTCGTTGTGTTCTGTGAAATCATCTCACGGAGTTACAGCTATCCCCTCAAGGAGCCTTTCGCTTAGACAGTTCTTGTGGAATTGGCAAAGTGATATTTGGAAGCCCATAGAGGGCAATGGTGAAAAAGGAAATATCCTCAGATGAAATCTGGAAAGAACCTTTCTGAGAAACTGCTTAGTGTTGTGTTAATTCATCTCACAGAGTTACATCTGTATTTCATGGATGTCTTTGCTAGCCTTATGTCTGTGGAATCTGAAAACAGATATTTCGGATTCCTTTGAGGACTATAGGGCCAAAGGAAATATCCTTCGATAACAAAGAGAAAGAAGCTTTCTGAGAAACTTCGTTGTGTTCTGTGAAATCATCTCACAGAGTTACAGCTTTCCCCTCAAGGAGCCTTTCGCTAAGACAGTTCTTGTGGAATTGTCAAAGTGATATTTGGAAGCCCATAGAGGGCTATGGTGAAAAAGGAAATATCCTCAAATGAAATCTGGGAAGAAACTTTCTGAGAAACTGCTTAATGTTCTGTTAATTCCTCTCAAAGAGTTACATCTGTATTTCGTGGATCTCTTTGCTAGCCTTATTTCTGTGGAATCTGAGAACAGATATTTCGGATCCCTTTGAAGACTATAGGGCCAAAGGAAATATCCGCCGATAACAAAGAGAAAGAAGCTTTCTGAGAAACTTCGTTGTTTTCTGTGAAATCATCTCACAGAGTTGCAGCTTTTCCCTCAAGGAGCCTTTTCCTAAGACAGTTCTTGCGGAATTGGCAAAGTGATATATGGAAGCCCATATAGGGCTATGGTGAAAAAGGAAATATCCTCAGATGAAATTAGGAAAGAAGCTTTCTGAAAAACTGCTTAGTGTTCTGTTAATTCATCTCACAGAGTTACATCTGTATTTCGTGGATCTCTTTGCTAGCCTTATTTCTGTGGAATCTGAGAACACATATTACGGATCCCTTTGAAGACTATAGGGCCAAAGGAAATATCCTCCGATAACAAAGAGAAAGAAGCTTTCTGAGAAACTTCGTTATGTTCTGTGAAATCATCTCACAGAGTTACAGCTTTCCCCTCAAGGAGCCTTTCGCTAAGACAGTTCTTGTGGAATTCTCGAAGTGATATCTGGAAGCCCATAGAGGGCTATGGTGAAAAAGGAAATATCCTCAGATGAAATCTGGAAAGAAGCTTTCGGAGAAACTGCTTAGTGTTCTCTTAATTCATCTCACTGAGTTACATCTGTATTTCGTGGATCTCTTTGCTAGCCTTATTTCTGTGGAATCTGAGAAGAGATATTTCGAATCCCTTTGAAGACTATAGGGCCAAAGGAAATATCCTCCGATAACAAAGAGAAAGAAGCTTTCTGAGAAACTTCTTGGTGTTCTGTGAAATCATCTCACAGAGTTACAGCTTTCCCCTCAAGGAGCCTTTCGCTAAGAGAGTTCGTGTGGAATTGGCAAAGTGATATTTGGAAGCTCTTAGAGGGCTATGGTGAAAAAGGAAATATCCTCAGATGAAATCTGGAAAGAAGCTTTCTGAGAAACTGCTTCGTGTTCTGTTAATTCATCTCATAGAGTTACATCTGTATTTCGTAGATCTCTTTGCTAGCCTTATTTCTGTGGAATCTGAGAACAGATATTTCGGATCCCTTTGAAGAGTATAGGGTCAAAGGAAATATCCTCCGATAACAAAGAGAAAGAAGCTTTCTGAGAAACTTCGTTGTGTTCTGTGAAATCATCTCACAGAGTTACAGCTTTCCCCTCAAGGAGCCTTTCGCTAAGACAGTTCTTGTGGAATTGGCAAAGTGATATTTGGAAGCCCTTAGAGGGCTATGGTGAAAAATGAAATATCCTCAGATGAAATCTGGAAAGAAGCTTTCTGAGAAACTGCTTAGTGTTCTGTTTATTCATCTCACAGAGTTACATCTGTATTTCGTGGATCTTTTTGCTAGCCTTATTTCTGTGGAATCTGAGAACAGTTATTTCGGATCCCTTTGAAGACTATAGGGCCAAAGGAAATATCCTCCAATAACAAAGAGAAAGAAGCTTTCTGAGAAACGTCGTTGTGTTCTGTGAAATCATCTCACAGAGTAACAGCTTTCCCCTGAAGGAGCCTTTCGCTAAGACAGTTCATGTGGAATTGGCAATGTGATATTTGGAAGCCCTTACATTGCTATGGTGAAAAAGGAAATATCCTCAGATGAAATCTAGAAAGAAGCTTTCTGAAAAAATGCTTAGTGTTCTGTTTATTCATCTCACAGAGTTACATCTATATTTCATGGATCTCCTTGCTAGCCTTATTTCTGTGGAATCTGAGAAAAGATATTTCGGATCCCTTTGAAGACTATAGGGCCAAAGGAAATATCCTCCGATAACAAAGAGAAAGAAGGATTCTGAGAAACTTCGTTGTGTTCTGTGAAATCATCTCACAGAGTTACAGCTTTCCCCTCAAGGAGCCTTTCGCTAAGACAGTCCTTGTGCAATTGTCAAAGTGATATTTGGAAGCCCCTAGAGGGCTATGGTGAAAAAGGAAATATCCTCAGATGAAATCTGGAAGGAAGCTTTCTGAGAAACTGCTTAGTGTTCTGTTTATTCATCTCACAGAGTTACATCTGTATTTCGTGGATCTCTTTGCTAGCCTTATTTCTGTGGAATCTCAGAACAGATATTTCGGATCCCTTTAAAGACTATACGGCCAAAGGAAATATCCTCCGATAAAAAAGAGAAAGAAGCTTTCTGAGAAACTTGGTTGTGTTCTGTGAAATCATCTCACAGAGTTACAGCTTTCCCCTCAAGGAGCCTTTCGCTAAGACAGTTCTTGTGGAAATGGTAAAGTGATATTTAGAAGCCCATAGAGGGCTATGGTGAAAAAGGAAATATCCTCAGATGAAATCTGGAAAGAAGTTTTCTGAGAAACTGCTTAGTGTTCTGTTAATTCATCTCACAGAGTTACATCTGTATTTCGTGGATCACTTTGGTAGCCTTATTTCTGTGGAATCTGAGAACAGATATTTCGGATCCCTTTGAAGACTATAGGGCCAAAGGAAATATCCTCCGATAACTCTTTCTGAGAAACTTCGTTGTGTTCTGTGAAATCATCTCACGGAGTTACAGCTATCCCCTCAAGGAGCATTTCGCTTAGACAGTTCTTGTGGAATTGGCAAAGTGATATTTGGAAGCCCATAGAGGGCAATGGTGAAAAAGGAAATATCCTCAGATGAAATCTGGAAAGAACCTTTCTGAGAAACTGCCTAGTGTTGTGTTAATTCATCTCACAGACTTACATCTGTATTTCATGGATGTCTTTGCTAGCCTTATGTCTGTGGAATCTGAAAACAGATATTTCGGATTCCTTTGAGGACTATAGGGCCAAAGGAAATATCCTTCGATAACAAAGAGAAAGAAGCTTTCTGAGAAACTTCGTTGTGTTCTGTGAAATCATCTCACAGAGTTACAGCTTTCCCCTCAAGGAGCCTTTCGCTAAGACAGTTCTTGTGGAATTGGCAAAGTGATATTTGGAAGCCCATAGAGGGCTATGGTGAAAAAGGAAATATCCTCAAATGAAATCTGGGAAGAAACTTTCTGAGAAACTGCTTAATGTTCTGTTAATTCCTCTCAAAGAGTTACATCTGTATTTCGTGGATCTCTTTGCTAGCCTTATTTCTGTGGAATCTGAGAACAGATATTTCGGATCCCTTTGAAGACTATAGGGCCAAAGGAAATATCCGCCGATAACAAAGAGAAAGAAGCTTTCTGAGAAACTTCGTTGTTTTCTGTGAAATCATCTCACAGAGTTGCAGCTTTCCCCTCAAGGAGCCTTTCCCTAAGACAGTTCTTGTGGATTTTGCAAAGTGATATTTGGAAGCCCATAGAGGGCTAGGGTGAGAAAGGAAATATCCTCAGATGAAATCTGGAAAGAAGCTTTTTGAGAAACTGCTTAGTGTTCTGTTAATTCATCTCACGGAGTTACATCTGTATTTCTTTGATGTCTTTGCTAGCCTTATTTCTGTAGAATCTGAGAACAGATATTTCGGATCCCTTTGAAGACTAAGGGACAAAGGAAATATCCTCCGGTAACAAAGAGAAAGAAGCTTTCTGAGAAACTTCGTTGTGTTCTGTGAAATCATCTCACAGAGTTGCAGCTTTCCCCTCAAGGAGCCTTTCGCTAGGACAGTTCTTGTGGAATTGTCAAAGTGATATTTGGAAGCCCATAGAGGGCTATGGTGAAAAAGGAAATATCCTCAGATGAAACCTGGAAAGAACCTTTCTGAGAAACTGCTTAGTGTTCTGTTATTCATCTCACAGAGTTACATCTGTATTTCGTGGATCTCTTTGCTAGCCTTATTTCTATGGAATCTGAGAACAGATATTTCGGATCCCTTTGAAGACTGCAAGGCCAAAGGAAATATCTTGCGATAACAAAGAGAAAGAAGCTTTCTGAGAAACTTCATTGTGTTCTGTGAAATCATCTCACAGAGTTACAGCTTTCCCCTCAAGGAGCCTTTCGCTAAGACAGTTCTTGTGGAATTGGCAACGTGATATTTGGAAGCCCGAAGAGGGCTATGGTGAAAAAGGAAATATCCTCAGATGAAATCTGGAAAGAAGCTTTCTGAGAAACTGCTTAATATTCTGTTAATTCCTCTCACCGAGTTACATCTGTATTTCGTGGAGCTCTTTGCTAGCCTTATTTCTGTGGAATCTGAGAACAGATATTTCGGATCCCTATGAAGACTATAGGGCCAAGGAAATATCCTCCGATAACAAAGAGAAAGAAGCTTTCTGAGAAACTTCGTTGTGTTCTGTGAAATCATCTCACAGAGTTACAGCTTTTCCCTCAAGGAGCCTTTTCCTAAGACAGTTTTTGCGGAATTGGCAAAGTGATATATGGAAGCCCATATAGGGCTATGGTGAAAAAGGAAATATCCTCAGATGAAATTAGGAAAGAAGCTTTCTGAAAAACTGCTTAGTGTTCTGTTAATTCATCTCACAGAGTTACATCTGTATTTCGTGGATCTCTTTGCTAGTCTTATTTCTGTTAAATCTGAGAACAGATATTTCGGATCCCTTTGAAGAGTATAGGGTCAAAGGAAATATCCTCCGATAACAAAGAGAAAGAAGCTTTCTGAGAAACTTCGTTGTGTTCTGTGAAATCATCTCACAGAGTTACAGCTTTCCCCTCAAGGAGCCTTTCGCTAAGACAGTTCTTGTGGAATTGGCAAAGTGATATTTGGAAGCCCTTAGAGGGCTATGGTGAAAAATGAAATATCCTCAGATGAAATCTGGAAAGAAGCTTTCTGAGAAACTGCTTAGTGTTCTGTTTATTCATCTCACAGAGTTACATCTGTATTTCGTGGATCTTTTTGCTAGCCTTATTTCTGTGGAATCTGAGAACAGTTATTTCGGATCCCTTTGAAGACTATAGGGCCAAAGGAAATATCCTCCGATAACAAAGAGAAAGAAGCTTTCTGAGAAACGTCGTTGTGTTCTGTGAAATCATCTCACAGAGTAACAGCTTTCCCCTGAAGGAGCCTTTCGCTAAGACAGTTCATGTGGAATTGGCAAAGTGATATTTGGAAGCCCTTACATTGCTATGGTGAAAAAGGAAATATCCTCAGATGAAATCTAGAAAGAAGCTTTCTGAAAAAATGCTTAGTGTTCTGTTTATTCATCTCACAGAGTTACATCTATATTTCATGGATCTCCTTGCTAGCCTTATTTCTGTGGAATCTGAGAAAAGATATTTCGGATCCCTTTGAAGACTATAGGGCCAAAGGAAATATCCTCCGATAACAAAGAGAAAGAAGGATTCTGAGAAACTTCGTTGTGTTCTGTGAAATCATCTCACAGAGTTACAGCTTTCCCCTCAAGGAGCCTTTCGCTAAGACAGTCCTTGTGGAATTGTCAAAGTGATATTTGGAAGCCCCTAGAGGGCTATGGTGAAAAAGGAAATATCCTCAGATGAAATGTGGAAGGAAGCTTTCTGAGAAACTGCTTAGTGTTCTGTTTATTCATCTCACAGAGTTACATCTGTATTTCGTGGATCTCTTTGCTAGCCTTATTTCTGTGGAATCTCAGAACAGATATTTCGGATCCCTTTAAAGACTATACGGCCAAAGGAAATATCCTCCGATAAAAAAGAGAAAGAAGCTTTCTGAGAAACTTGGTTGTGTTCTGTGAAATCATCTCACAGAGTTACAGCTTTCCCCTCAAGGAGCCTTTCGCTAAGACAGTTCTTGTGGAAATGGTAAAGTGATATTTAGAAGCCCATAGAGGGCTATGGTGAAAAAGGAAATATCCTCAGATGAAATCTGGAAAGAAGCTTTCTGAGAAACTGCTTAGTGTTCTGTTAATTCATCTCACAGAGTTACATCTGTATTTCGTGGATCACTTTGCTAGCCTTATTTCTGTGGAATCTGAGAACAGATATTTCGGATCCCTTTGAAGACTATAGGGCCAAAGGAAATATCCTCCGATAACTCTTTCTGAGAAACTTCGTTGTGTTCTGTGAAATCATCTCACGGAGTTACAGCTATCCCCTCAAGGAGCCTTTCGCTTAGACAGTTCTTGTGGAATTGGCAAAGTGATATTTGGAAGCCCATAGAGGGCAATGGTGAAAAAGGAAATATCCTCAGATGAAATCTGTAAAGAACCTTTCTGAGAAACTGCCTAGTGTTGTGTTAATTCATCTCACAGAGTTACATCTGTATTTCATGGATGTCTTTGCTAGCCTTATGTCTGTGGAATCTGAAAACAGATATTTCGGATTCCTTTGAGGACTATAGGGCCAAAGGAAATATCCTTCGATAACAAAGAGAAAGAAGCTTTCTGAGAAACTTCGTTGTGTTCTGTGAAATCATCTCACAGAGTTACAGCTTTCCCCTCAAGTAGCCTTTCGCTAAGACAGTTCTTGTGGAATTGTCAAAGTGATATTTGGAAGCCCATAGAGGGCTATGGTGAAAAAGGAAATATCCTCAAATGAAATCTGGGAAGAAACTTTCTGAGAAACTGCTTAATGTTCTGTTAATTCCTCTCAAAGAGTTACATCTGTATTTCGTGGATCTCTTTGCTAGCCTTATTTCTGTGGAATCTGAGAACAGATATTTCGGATCCCTTTGAAGACTATAGGGCCAAAGGAAATATCCGCCGATAACAAAGAGAAAGAAGCTTTCTGAGAAACTTCGTTGTTTTCTGTGAAATCATCTCACAGAGTTGCAGCTTTCCCCTCAAGGAGCCTTTCGCTAAGACAGTTCTTGAGGATTTTGCAAAGTGATATTTGGAAGCCCATAGAGGGCTAGGGTGAAAAAGGAAATATCCTCAGATGAAATCTGGAAAGAAGCTTTTTGAGAAACTGCTTACTGTTCTGTTAATTCATCTCACGGAGTTACATCTGTATTTCTTTGATGTCTTTGCTAGCCTTATTTCTGTAGAATCTGAGAACAGATATTTCGGATCCCTTTGAAGACTAAGGGACAAAGGAAATATCCTCCGGTAACAAAGAGAAAGGAGCTTTCTGAGAAACTTCGTTGTGTTCTGTGAAATCATCTCACAGAGTTGCAGCTTTCCCCTCAAGGAGCCTTTCGCTAGGACAGTTCTTGTGGAATTGTCAAAGTGATATTTGGAAGCCCATAGAGGGCTATGGTGAAAAAGGAAATATCCTCAGATGAAACCTGGAAAGAACCTTTCTGAGAAACTGCTTAGTGTTCTGTTATTCATCTCACAGAGTTACATCTGTATTTCGTGGATCTCTTTGCTAGCCTTACTTCTATGGAATCTGAGAACAGATATTTCGGATCCCTTTGAAGACTGCAAGGCCAAAGGAAATATCTTGCGATAACAAAGAGAAAGAAGCTTTCTGAGAAACTTCATTGTGTTCTGTGAAATCATCTCAGAGAGTTACAGCTTTCCCCTCAAGGAGCCTTTCGCTAAGACAGTTCTTGTGGAATTGGCAACGTGATATTTGGAAGCCCGAAGAGGGCTATGGTGAAAAAGGAAATATCCTCAGATGAAATCTGGAAAGAAGCTTTCTGAGAAACTGCTTAATATTCTGTTAATTCCTCTCACCGAGTTACATCTGTATTTCGTGGAACTCTTTACTAGCCTTATTTCTGTGGAATCTGAGAACAGATATTTCGGATCCCTATGAAGACTATAGGGCCAAGGAAATATCCTCCGATAACAAAGAGAAAGAAGCTTTCTGAGAAACTTCGTTGTGTTCTGTGAAATCATCTCACAGAGTTACAGCTTTTCCCTCAAGGAGCCTTTTCCTAAGACAGTTCTTGCGGAATTGGCAAAGTGATATATGGAAGCCCATATAGGGCTATGGTGAAAAAGGAAATATCCTCAGATGAAATTAGGAAAGAAGCTTTCTGAAAAACTGCTTAGTGTTCTGTTAATTCATCTCACAGAGTTACATCTGTATTTCGTGGATCTCTTTGCTAGTCTTATTTCTGTTAAATCTGAGAACAGATATTTCGGATCCCTTTGAAGAGTATAGGGTCAAAGGAAATATCCTCCGATAACAAAGAGAAAGAAGCTTTCTGAGAAACTTCGTTGTGTTCTGTGAAATCATCTCACAGAGTTACAGCTTTCCCCTCAAGGAGCCTTTCGCTAAGACAGTTCTTGTGGAATTGTCAAAGTAATATTTGGAAGCCCTTAGTGGGCTATGTTGAAAAATGAAATATCCTCAGAAGAAATCTGGAAAAAAGCTTTCTGAGAAACTGCTTAGTGTTCTGTTAATTCATCTCACAGAGTTACATCTGTATTTCTTGGATATTTTTGCTAGCCTTATTTCTGTGGAATCTGAGAACAGATATTTCGGATCCCTTTGAAGACTATAGGGCCAAAGGAAATATCCTCCGATAACAAAGAGAAAGATGCTTTCTGAGAAACTTCGTTGTGTTCTGTGAAATCATCTCACAGAGTTACAGCTTTCCCCTCAAGGAGCCTTTCGCTAAGACAGTTCTTGTGGAATTGGCAAAGTGATATTTGGAATCCCATAGAGGGCTATGGTGAAAAATGAAATATCCTCAGATGAAATCTGGAAAGAAGCTTTCTGAGAAACTGCTTAGTGTTCTGTTTATTCATCTCACAGAGTTACATCTGTATTTCGTGGATCTTTTTGCTAGCCTTATTTCTGTGGAATCTGAGAACAGTTATTTCGGATCCCTTTGAAGACTATAGGGCCAAAGGAAATATCCTCCGATAACAAAGAGAAAGAAGCTTTCTGAGAAACGTCGTTGTGTTCTGTGAAATCATCTCACAGAGTAACAGCTTTCCCCTGAAGGAGCCTTTCGCTAAGACAGTTCATGTGGAATTGGCAAAGTGATATTTGGAAGCCCTTACATTGCTATGGTGAAAAAGGAAATATCCTCAGATGAAATCTAGAAAGAAGCTTTCTGAAAAAATGCTTAGTGTTCTGTTTATTCATCTCACAGAGTTACATCTATATTTCATGGATCTCCTTGCTAGCCTTATTTCTGTGGAATCTGAGAAAAGATATTTCGGATCCCTTTGAAGACTATAGGGCCTAAGGAAATATCCTCCGATAACAAAGAGAAAGAAGGTTTCTGAGAAACTTCGTTGTGTTCTGTGAAATCATCTCACAGAGTTACAGCTTTCCCCTCAAGGAGCCTTTCGCTAAGACAGTCCTTGTGGAATTGTCAAAGTGATATTTGGAAGCCCCTAGAGGGCTATGGTGAAAAAGGAAATATCCTCAGATGAAATCTGGAAGGAAGCTTTCTGAGAAACTGCTTAGTGTTCTGTTTATTCATCTCACAGAGTTACATCTGTATTTCGTGGATCTCTTTGCTAGCCTTATTTCTGTGGAATCTGAGAACAGATATTTCGTATCCCTTTGAAGGCTATAGGGCCAAAGGAAATATCCTCCGATAACAAAGAGAAAGAAGCTTTCTGAGAAACTTCGTTGTGTTCTGTGAAATCATCTCACAGAGTTAGAGCTTTCCCCTCAAGGAGCCTTTCGCTAAGACAGTTCTTCTGGAATTGGTAAAGTGATATTTGGAAGCCCATATAGGGCTATGGTGAAAAAGGAAATATCCTCAGATGAAATATGGAAGGAAGCTTTCTGAGAAACTGCTTAGTGTTCTGTTAATACATCTCACAGAGTTACATCTGTATTTCGTGGATCTCTTTGCTAACCTTATTACTGTGGAATCTGAGAACAGATATTACGGATCCCTTTGAAGACTATAGGGCCAAAGGAAATATCCTCCGATAACAAAGAGAAAGAAGCTTTCTGAGAAATTTCGTTATGTTCTGTGAAATCATCTCACAGAGTTACAGCTTTCCCCTCAAGGAGCCTTTCCCTAAGACAGTTCTTGTGGAATTGGCAAAGTGATATCTGGAAGCCCATAGAGGGCTATGGTGAAAAAGGAAATATCCTCAGATGAAATCTGGAAAGAAGCTTTCGGAGAAAACTGCTTAGTGTTCTCTTAATTCATCTCACAGAGTTACATCTGTATTTCGTGGATCTCTTTGCTAGCCTTATTTCTGTGGAATCTGAGAAGAGATATTTCGAATCCCTTTGAAGACTATAGGGCCAAAGGAAACATCCTCCGATAACAAAGAGAAAGAAGCTTTCTGAGAAACTTCTTGGTGTTCTGTGAAATCATCTCACAGAGTTACAGCTTTCCCCTCAAGCAGCCTTTCGCTAAGACAGTTCTTGTGGAATTGGCAAAGTGATATTTCGAAGCCCATAGAGGGCTATGGTGAAAAAGGAAATATCCTCAGATGAAATCTGGAAAGAAGCTTTCTGAGAAACTGCTTAGTGTTCTGTTAATTCATCTCATAGAGTTACATCTGTATTTCGTAGATCTCTTTGCTAGCCTTATTTCTGTGGAATCTGAGAACAGATATTTCGGATCCCTTTGAAGACTATAGGGCCAAAGGAAATATCCTCCGATAACAAAGAGAAAGAATCTTTCTGAGAAAATTCGTTGTGTTCTGTGAAATCATCTCACAGAGTTACAGCTTTCCCCTCAAGGAGCCTTTCGCTAAGACAGTTCTTGTGGAATTGTCAAAGTGATATTTGGAAGCCCATAGAGGGCTATGGTGAAAAAGGAAATATCCTCAGATGAAATCTGGAAAGAAGCTTTCTGAGAAACTGCTTAGTGTTCTGTTAATTCATCTCACAGAGTTACATCTGTATTTCGTGGATGTCTTTGCTAGCCTTATTTCTGTGGAATCTGAGAACAGATATTTCGGATCCCTTTGAAGACTATAGGGCCAAGGAAATATCCTCGGATAACAAAGAGAAAGAAGCTTTCTGAGAAACTTCGTTGTGTTCTGTGAAATCATCTCACAGAGTTACAGCTTTCCCCTCAAGAAGCCTTTCGCTAAGACTGTTCTTGTGGAATTGGCAAAGTGATATTTGTAAGCCCATAGAGGACTCTGGTGAAAAAGGAAATATCCTCAGATGAAATCTTGAAAGAAGCTTTCTGAGAAACTGCTTAGTGTTCTGTTAATTCATCTCACAGAGTTACATCTGTATTGCGTGGATCACTTTGCTACCGTTATTTCCGTGGAATCTGAGAACAGATATTTCGGATTCCTTTGAAGACTATAGGGCCAAAGGAAATATCCTCCGATAACAAAGAAAAAGAAGCTTTCTGAGAAACTTCGTTGTGTTCTGTGAAATCATCTCACAGAATTACAGCTTTCCCCTCAAGGAGCCTTTCGCTAAGACAGTTCTTGTGGAATTGGCAACGTGATATTTGGAAGCCCATAGAGGGCTACGGTGAAAAAGGAAATATCCTCATATGAAATCTGGAAAGAAGCTTTCTGAGAAACTGCTTAATGTTCTGTTAATTCCTCTCACAGAGTTACATCTGTATTTCGTGGATCACTTTGCTAGCCTTATTTCTGTGGAATCAGAGAACAGATATTTCGGATCCCTTTGAAGACTATAGGGCCAAAGGAAATATCCTCCGATGAAAGAAGCTTTCTGAGAAACTTCGTTGTGTTCTGTGAAATCATCTCACAGAGTTACAGCTTTCCCCTCAAGGAGCCTTTCGCTAAGACAGTTCTTGTGGAATTGGCAACGTGATATTTGGAAGCCCATAGAGGGCTACGGTGAAAAAGGAAATATCCTCAGATGAAATCTGGAAAGAAGCTTTCTGAGAAACTGCTTAGTGTTCTGTTAATTCACCTCACAGAGTTACATCTGTATTTCGTGGATCTCCTTGCTAGCCTTATTTCTGTGGAATCTGAGAAGAGATATTTCGGATCCCTTTGAAGACTATAGGGCCAAAGGAAATATCCTCCGATAACAAAGAGAAAGAAGCTTTCTGAGAAACTTCTTGGTGTTCTGTGAAATCATCTCACAGAGTTACAGCTTTCCCCTCAAGAAGCCTTTCGCTAAGACAGTTCTTGTGGAATTGGCAAAGTGATATTTGGAAGCCCCTAGAGGGCTATGGTGAAAAAGGATATATCCTCAGATGAAATCTGGAAAGAAGCTTTCTGAGAAACTGCTTAGTGTTCTGTTAATTCATCTCACAGAGTTACATCTGTATTTCGTGGATCTCTTTGCTAGCCTTATTTCTGTGGAATCTGAGAACAGATATTTCGGATCCCTTTGAAGACTATAGGGCCAAAGGAAATATCCTCCGATAACAAAGAGAAAGAAGCTTTCTGAGAACCTTCGTTGTGTTCTGTGAAATCATCTCATAGAGGTTCAGCTTGCCCCTCAAGGAGCCTTTCGCTAAGACAATTCTTGAGGAATTCGTAAAGTGATATTTGGAGGCCCATATAGGGCTACGGTGAAAAAGGAAATATCCTCATATGAAATCTGGAAAGAAGCTTTCTGAGAAACTGCTTAGTGTTCTGTTAATTCATCTCACAGAGTTACATCTGTATTTCGTGGATCTCTTTGCTAGTCTTATTTCTTTGGAATCTGAGAACAGATATTTCGGATCCCTTTGAAGACTATAGGGCCAAAGGAAATATCCTCCGATAACAAAGAGAAAGAAGCTTTCTGAGAAACTTCGTTGTGTTCTGTGAAATCATCTCACAGAGTTACAGTTTTCCCCTAAAGAAGCCTTTCGCTAAGACAGTTCTTGTGGAATTGGCAAAGTGATATTTGGAATCCCATAGAGGGCTATGGTGAAAAAGGAAATATCCTCAGATGAAATCTGGAAAGAAGCTTTCTGAGAAAGTGCTTAGTGATCCGTTAATTCATCTCACAGAGTTACATCTGTATTTCGTGGATCTCTTTGCTAGCCTTATTTCTGTGGAATCTGAGAACAGATATTTCGGATCCCTTTGAAGACTATAGGGCCAAAGGAAATATCCTCCGATAACAAAGAGAAAGAAGCTTTCTGAGAAACTTCTTGGTGTTCTGTGAAATCATCTCACAGAGTTACAGCTTTCCCCTCAAGAAGCCTTTCGCTAAGACAGTTCTTGTGGAATTGGCCAAGTGATATTTGGAAGCCCATAGAGGGCTATGGTGAAAAAGGAAGTATCCTCAGATGAAATCTGGAAAGAAGCTTTCTGAGAAACTGCTTAGTGTTCTGTTAATTCATCTCACAGTGTTACATCTGTATTTCGTGGATCTCTTTGCTAGCCTTATTTCTGTGGAATCTGAGAACAGGTATTTCGGATCCCTTTGAAGACTATAGGGCCAAAGGAAATATCCTCCGATAACAAAGAGAAAGAAGCTTTCTGAGAAACTTCGTTGTGTTCTGTGAAATCATCTCACAGAGTTACAGCTTTCCCCTAAAGAAGCCTTTCGCTAAGACAGTTCTTGTGGAATTGGCAAAGTGATATTTGGAAGCCCATAGAGGGCTATGGTGAAAAAGGAAATATCCTCAGATGAAATATGGAAGGAAGCTTTCTGAGAAACTGCTTAGTGTTCTGTTAATACATCTCACAGAGTTACATCTGTATTTCGTGGATCTCTTTGCTAGCCTTATTTCTGTGGAATCTGAGAACAGATATTACGGATCCCTTTGAAGACTATAGGGCCAAAGGAAATATCCTCCGATAACAAAGAGAAAGAAGCTTTCTGAGAAATTTCGTTATGTTCTGTGAAATCATCTCACAGAGTTACAGCTTTCCCCTCAAGGAGCCTTTCCCTAAGACAGTTCTTGTGGAATTGGCAAAGTGATATCTGGAAGCCCATAGAGGGCTATGGTGAAAAAGGAAATATCCTCAGATGAAATCTGGAAAGAAGCTTTCGGAGAAAACTGCTTAGTGTTCTCTTAATTCATCTCACAGAGTTACATCTGTATTTCGTGGATCTCTTTGTTATCCTTATTTCTGTGGAATCTGAGAACAGATATTTCGGATCCCTTTGAAGACTATAGGGCCAAAGGAAACATCCTCCGATAACAAAGAGAAAGAAGCTTTCTGAGAAACTTCTTGGTGTTCTGTGAAATCATCTCACAGAGTTACAGCTTTCCCCTCAAGGAGCCTTTCGCTAAGACAGTGCTTGTGGAATTGGCAAAGTGATATTTGGAAGCCCATAGAGGGCTACGGTGAAAAAGGAAATATCCTCAGATGAAATATGGAAAGAAGCTTTCTGAGAAACTGCTTAATGTTCTGTTAATTCCTCTCACAGAGTTACATCTGTATTTCGTGGAGCTCTTTGCTAGCCTTATTTCTGTGGAATCTGAGAACAGATATTTCGGATCCCTTTGAAGACTATAGGGCCAAGGAAATATCCTCCGATAACAAAGAGAAAGAACCTTTCTGAGAAACTTCGTTGTGTTCTGTAAAATCATCTAAGAGAGTTACAGCTTTCCATCAAGGAGCCTTTCGCTAAGACAGTTCTTGTGGAATTGGCAAAGTGATATTTGGAAGCCCATAGAGGGCTATGGTGAAAAAGGAAATATCCTCAGATAAAATCTGGAAAGAAGCTTTCTGAGAAACTGCTTAGTGTTCTGTTAATTTATCTCACACAGTTACATCTGTATTTCGTGGATGTCTTTGCTAGCCTTATTTCTGTGGAATCTGAGAACAGATATTTCGGATCCCTTTGAAGACCATAGGGCCAAAGGAAATATCCTCCGATAACAAAGAGAAAGAAGCTTTCTGAGAAACTTCGTTGTGTTCTGTGAAATCATCTCACAGAGTTACAGCTTTCCTCTCAAGTAGCCTTTCGCTAAGACAGTTCTTGTGGAATTGGCAAAGTGATATTTGGAAGCCCATAGAGGGCTATGGTGAAAATGGAAAAATCCTCAGATGAAATCTGGAAAGAAGCTTTCTGAGAAACTGCTTAGTGTTCTGTTAATTCATCTCACAGAGTTACATCTGTATTTCGTGGATCTCTTTGCTAGCCTTATTTCTGTTGAAACTGGGAACAGATATTTCTTATCCCTTTGAAGACTATAGGGCCAAAAAAAATATCCTCCGATAACAAAGAGAAAGAAGATTTCTGAGAAACTTCGTTGTGTTCTGTGAAATCATCTCACAGAGTTACAGCTTTCCCCTTAAGGAGCCTTTCGCTAAGACTGTTCTTGTGGAATTGATAAAGTGATATTTGGAAGCCCATAGAGGGCTTTGGTGAAAAAGGAAATATCCTCAGATGAAATCTGGAAAGAAGCTTTCTGAGAAACTGCTTAGTGTTCTGTTAATTCATCTCAGAGAGTTACATCTGTATTTCATGGATGTCTTTGCTAGCCTTATTTCTGTGGAATCTGAGAACAGATATTTCGGATCCCCTTGAAGACTATAGGGCCAAAGGAAATATCCTCCGATAACAAAGAGAAAGAAGCTTTCTGAGAAACTTCGTTGTGTTCTGTGAAGTCATCTCACAGAGTTACAGCTTTCCCCTCAAAGAGCCTTTCGCTAAGACAGTTTTTGTGGAATTGGCAAAGTGATATTTGGAAGCCCATAGAGGGCTACGATGAAAAAGGAAATATCCTCAGATGAAATCTGGAAAGAAGCTTTCTGAGAAACTGCTTAGTGTTCAGTTAATTCATCTCACAGAGTTACATCTGTATTTCGTGGATCTCTTTGCTAGTCTTATTTCTGTGGAATCTGAGAACAGATATTTCGGATCCCTTTGAAGACTATAGGGCCAAAGGAAATATCCTCCGATAACAAAGAGAAAGAAGCTTTCTGAGAAACTTCGTTGTGTTCTGTGAAATCATCTCACAGAGTTACACCTTTCCCCTCAAGGAGCCTTTCGCTAAGACAGTTCTTGTGGAATTGGCGAAGTGATATTTGGAAGCCCTTAGAGGGCTATGGTGAAAAAGGAAATATCCTCAGATGAAATCTGGAAAGAAGCTTTCTGAGAAACTGCTTAGTGTTCTGTTAATTCATCTCACAGAGTTACATCTGTATTTCGTGGATCTCTTTGCTAGCCTTATTTCTGTGGAATCTGAGAACAGATATTTCGGATCCCTTTGAAGACTATAGGGCCAAAGGAAATATCCTCCGATGAAAGAAGCTTTCTGAGAAACTTCGTTGTGTTCTGTGAAATCATCTCACAGAGTTACAGCTTTCCACTCACGGAGCCTTTCGCTAAGACAGTTCTTGTGGAATTGGCAAAGTGATATTTGGAAGCCCATAGAGGGCTATGGTGAAAAAGGAAATATCCTCAGATGAAATCTGGAAAGAAGCTTTCTGAGAAAGTGCTTAGTGTTCCCTTAATTCATCTCACAGAGGTACATCTGTATTTCGTGGATCTCTTTGCTAGCCTTATTACTGTGGAATCTGAGAACAGATATTTCGGATCCCTTTGAAGACTATAGGGCCAAAGGAAATATCCTCCGATAACAAAGAGAAAGAAGCTTTCTGAGAAACTTCGTTGTGTTCTGCGAAATCATCTCACAGAGTTACAGCTTTCCCCTCACGGAGCCTTTCGCTAAGACAGTTCTTGTGGAATTGGCAAAGTGATATATGGAAGCCCATAGAGGGCTACGGTGAAAAAGGAAATATCCTCAGATGAAATCTGGAAAGAAGCTTTCTGAGAAACTGCTTAGTGTTCTGTTAATTCATCTCACAGAGTTACATCTGTATTTCGTGGATCTCCCTGCTAGCCTTATTTCTGTGGAATCTGAGAACAGATATTTCGGATCCCTTTGAAGACTATAGGGCCAAAGGAAATATCCTCCGATAACAAAGAGAAAGAAGCTTTCTGAGAAACTTCGTTGTGTTCTGTGTAATCATCTCACAGAGTTACAGCTTTAACCTCAAGGAGCCTTTCGCTAGGACAGTTCTTGTGGAATTGTCAAAGTGATATTTGGAAGCTCATAGAGGTCTATGGTGAAAAAGGAAATATCCTCAGATGAAATCTGGAAAGAAGCTTTCTGAGAAACTGCTTAGTGTTCTGTTAATTCATCTCACAGAGTTACATCTGTATTTCGTGGAGCTCTTTGCTAGCCTTATTTCTGTGGAATCTGAGAACACATATTTCGCATCCCTTTGAAGACTATAGGGCCAAAGGAAATATCCTCCGATAACAAAGAGAAAGAAACTTTCTGAGAAACTTCTTTGTGTTCTGTGAAATCATCTCACAGAGTTACAGCTTTCCCCTCAAGGAGCCTTTCGCTAAGACAGTTCATGTGGAATTGTAAAAGTGATATTTGGAAGCCCATAGAGGGCTAAGGTGAAAAAGGAAATATCCTCAGATGAAATCTGGAAAGAAGCTTTCTGAGAAACTGCTTAGTGTTCTGTTAATTCATCTCACAGAGTTACATCTGTATTTCGTGGATCTCTTTGCTGGCCTTATTTCTATGGAATCTGAGAACAGATATTTCGGATCCCTTTGAAGACTACAGGGCCAAAGGAAATATCCTCCGATAACAAAGAGAAAGAAGCTTTCTGAGAAATTTCATTGTGTTCTGTGAAATCATCTCACAGAGTTACAGCTTTCCCCTCAAGGAGCCTTTCGCTAAGACAGTTCTTGTGGAATTGGCAAAGTGATATTTGGAAGCCCATAGAGGGCTAAGGTGAAAAAGGAAATATCCTCAGATAAAATCTGGAAAGAAGCTTTCTGAGAAACTGCTTAATGTTCTGTTAATTCCTCTCACAGAGTTACATCTGTATTTCGTGGAGCTCTTTGCTAGCCTTATTTCTGTGGAATCTGAGAACAGATATTTCGGATCCCTTTGAAGACTATAGGGCCAAGGAAATATCCTCCGATAACAAAGAGAAAGAACCTTTCTGAGAAACTTCGTTGTGTTCTGTAAAATCATCTAACAGAGTTACAGCTTTCCCATCAAGGAGCCTTTCGCTAAGACAGTTCTTGTGGAATTGGCGAAGTGATATTTGGAAGCCCTTAGAGGGCTATGGTGAAAAAGGAAATATCCTCAGATGAAATCTGGAAAGAAGCTTTCTGAGAAACTGCTTAGTGTTCTGTTAATTCATCTCACAGAGTTACATCTGTATTTCGTGGATCTCTTTGCTAGCCTTATTTCTGTGGAATCTGAGAACAGATATTTCGGATCCCTTTGAAGACTATAGGGCCAAAGGAAATATCCTCCGATGAAAGAAGCTTTCTGAGAAACTTCGTTGTGTTCTGTGAAATCATCTCACAGAGTTACAGCTTTCCACTCACGGAGCCTTTCGCTAAGACAGTTCTTGTGGAATTGGCAAAGTGATATTTGGAAGCCCATAGAGGGCTATGGTGAAAAAGGAAATATCCTCAGATGAAATCTGGAAAGAAGCTTTCTGAGAAAGTGCTTAGTGTTCCCTTAATTCATCTCACAGAGGTACATCTGTATTTCGTGGATCTCTTTGCTAGCCTTATTACTGTGGAATCTGAGAACAGATATTTCGGATCCCTTTGAAGACTATAGGGCCAAAGGAAATATCCTCCGATAACAAAGAGAAAGAAGCTTTCTGAGAAACTTCGTTGTGTTCTGCGAAATCATCTCACAGAGTTACAGCTTTCCCCTCACGGAGCCTTTCGCTAAGACAGTTCTTGTGGAATTGGCAAAGTGATATATGGAAGCCCATAGAGGGCTACGGTGAAAAAGGAAATATCCTCAGATGAAATCTGGAAAGAAGCTTTCTGAGAAACTGCTTAGTGTTCTGTTAATTCATCTCACAGAGTTACATCTGTATTTCGTGGATCTCCCTGCTAGCCTTATTTCTGTGGAATCTGAGAACAGATATTTCGGATCCCTTTGAAGACTATAGGGCCAAAGGAAATATCCTCCGATAACAAAGAGAAAGAAGCTTTCTGAGAAACTTCGTTGTGTTCTGTGTAATCATCTCACAGAGTTACAGCTTTAACCTCAAGGAGCCTTTCGCTAGGACAGTTCTTGTGGAATTGTCAAAGTGATATTTGGAAGCTCATAGAGGGATATGGTGAAAAAGGAAATATCCTCAGATGAAATCTGGAAAGAAGCTTTCTGAGAAACTGCTTAGTGTTCTGTTAATTCATCTCACAGAGTTACATCTGTATTTCGTGGAGCTCTTTGCTAGCCTTATTTCTGTGGAATCTGAGAACACATATTTCGCATCCCTTTGAAGACTATAGGGCCAAAGGAAATATCCTCCGATAACAAAGAGAAAGAAACTTTCTGAGAAACTTCTTTGTGTTCTGTGAAATCATCTCACAGAGTTACAGCTTTCCCCTCAAGGAGCCTTTCGCTAAGACAGTTCATGTGGAATTGTAAAAGTGATATTTGGAAGCCCATAGAGGGCTAAGGTGAAAAAGGAAATATCCTCAGATGAAATCTGGAAAGAAGCTTTCTGAGAAACTGCTTAGTGTTCTGTTAATTCATCTCACAGAGTTACATCTGTATTTCGTGGATCTCTTTGCTGGCCTTATTTCTATGGAATCTGAGAACAGATATTTCGGATCCCTTTGAAGACTACAGGGCCAAAGGAAATATCCTCCGATAACAAAGAGAAAGAAGCTTTCTGAGAAATTTCATTGTGTTCTGTGAAATCATCTCACAGAGTTACAGCTTTCCCCTCAAGGAGCCTTTCGCTAAGACAGTTCTTGTGGAATTGGCAAAGTGATATTTGGAAGCCCATAGAGGGCTAAGGTGAAAAAGGAAATATCCTCAGATAAAATCTGGAAAGAAGCTTTCTGAGAAACTGCTTAATGTTCTGTTAATTCCTCTCACAGAGTTACATCTGTATTTCGTGGAGCTCTTTGCTAGCCTTATTTCTGTGGAATCTGAGAACAGATATTTCGGATCCCTTTGAAGACTATAGGGCCAAGGAAATATCCTCCGATAACAAAGAGAAAGAACCTTTCTGAGAAACTTCGTTGTGTTCTGTAAAATCATCTAACAGAGTTACAGCTTTCCCATCAAGGAGCCTTTCGCTAAGACAGTTCTTGTGGAATTGGCAAAGTGATATTTGGAAGCCCATAGAGGGCTATGGTGAAAAAAGAAATATCCTCAGATAAAATCTGGAAAGAAGCTTTCTGAGAAACTGCTTAGTGTTCTGTTAATTCATCTCACACAGTTACATCTGTATTTCGTGGATGTCTTTGCTAGCCTTATTTCTGTGGAATCTGAGAACAGATATTTCGGATCCCTTTGAAGACCATAGGGCCAAATGAAATATCCTCCGATAACAAAGAGAAAGAAGCTTTCTGAGAAACTTCGTTGTGTTCTGTGAAATCATCTCACAGAGTTACAGCTTTCCTCTCAAGTAGCCTTTCGCTTAGACAGTTCTTGTGGAATTGGCAAAGTGATATTTGGAAGCCCATAGAGGGCTATGGTGAAAATGGAAAAATCCTCAGATGAAATCTTGAAAGAAGCTTTCTGAGAAACTGCTTAGTGTTCTGTTAATTCATCTCACAGAGTTACATCTGTATTTCGTGGATCTCTTTGCTAGCCTTATTTCTGTTGAAACTGGGAACAGATATTTCGGATCCCTTTGAAGAGTATAGGGCCAAAAAAAATATCCTCCGATAACAAAGAGAAAGAAGATTTCTGAGAAACTTCGTTGTGTTCTGTGAAATCATCTCACAGAGTTACAGCTTTCCCCTTAAGGAGCCTTTCGCTAAGACAGTTCTTGTGGAATTGATAAAGTGATATTTGGAAGCCCATTGAGGGCTTTGATGAAAAAGGAAATATCCTCAGATGAAATCTGGAAAGAAGTTTTCTGAGAAACTGCTTAGTGTTCTGTTAATTCATCTCAGAGAGTTACATCTGTATTTCATGGATGTCTTTGCTAGCCTTATTTCTGTGGAATCTGAGAACAGATATTTCGGATCCCCTTGAAGACTATAGGGCCAAAGGAAATATCCTCCGATAACAAAGAGAAAGAAGCTTTCTGAGAAACTTCGTTGTGTTCTGTGAAGTCATCTCACAGAGTTACAGCTTTCCCCTCAAAGAGCCTTTCGCTAAGACAGTTTTTGTGGAATTGGCAAAGTGATATTTGGAAGCCCATAGAGGGCTACGGTGAAAAAGGAAATATCCTCAGATGAAATCTGGAAAGAAGCTTTCTGAGAAACTGCTTAGTGTTCAGTTAATTCATCTCACAGAGTTACATCTGTATTTCGTGGATCTCTTTGCTAGTCTTATTTCTGTGGAATCTGAGAACAGATATTTCGGATCCCTTTGAAGACTATAGGGCCAAAGGAAATATCCTCCGATAACAAAGAGAAAGAAGCTTTCTGAGAAACTTCGTTGTGTTCTGTGAAATCATCTCACAGAGTTACACCTTTCCCCTCAAGGAGCCTTTCGCTAAGACAGTTCTTGTGGAATTGGCGAAGTGATATTTGGAAGCCCTTAGAGGGCTATGGTGAAAAAGGAAATATCCTCAGATGAAATCTGGAAAGAAGCTTTCTGAGAAACTGCTTAGTGTTCTGTTAATTCATCTCACAGAGTTACATCTGTATTTCGTGGATCTCTTTGCTAGCCTTATTTCTGTGGAATCTGAGAACAGATATTTCGGATCCCTTTGAAGACTCTAGGGCCAAAGGAAATATCCTCCGATGAAAGAAGCTTTCTGAGAAACTTCGTTGTGTTCTGTGAAATCATCTCACAGAGTTACAGCTTTCCACTCACGGAGCCTTTCGCTAAGACAGTTCTTGTGGAATTGGCAAAGTGATATTTGGAAGCCCATAGAGGGCTATGGTGAAAAAGGAAATATCCTCAGATGAAATCTGGAAAGAAGCTTTCTGAGAAACTGATTAGTGTTCTGTTAATTCATCTCACAGAGTTACATCTGTATTTCGTGGATGTCTTTGCTAGTCTTATTTCTGTGGAATCTGAGAACAGATATTTCGGATCCCTTTGAAGACTATAGGGCCAAAGGAAATATCCTCCGATAACAAAGAGAAAGAAGCTTTCTGAGAAACTTCGTTGTGTTCTGTGAAATCATCTCACAGAGTTACAGCTTTCCCCTAAAGAAGCCTTTCGCTAAGACAGTTCTTGTGGAATTGGCAAAGTGATATTTGGAAGCCCATAGAGGGCTATGGTGAAAAAGGAAATATCCTCTAATGCAATCTGGAAAGAAGCTTTCTGAGAAACTGCTTAGTGTTCTGTTAATTCATCTCACAGAGTTACATCTGTATTTCGTGGATCTCTTTGCTAGCCTTATTTCTGTTGAATCTGGGAACAGATATTTCAGATCCCTTTGAAGACTATAGGGCCAAAAAAAATATCCTCCGATAACAAAGAGAAAGAAGATTTCTGAGAAACTTCGTTGTGTTCTGTGAAATCATCTCACAGAGTTACAGCTTTCCCCTCAAGGAGCCTTTCGCTAAGACAGTTCTTGTGGAATTGATAAAGTGATATTTGGAAGCCCATAGAGGGCTTTGGTGAAAAAGGAAATATCCTCAGATGAAATCTGCAAAGAAGCTTTCTGAGAAACTGCTTAGTGTTCTGTTAATTCATCTCAGAGAGTTACATCTGTATTTCATGGATGTCTTTGCTAGCCTTATTTCTGTGGAATCTGAGAACAGATATTTCGGATCCCCTTGAAGACTATAGGGCCAAAGGAAATATCCTCCGATAACAAAGAGAAAGAAGCTTTCTGAGAAACTTCGTTGTGTTCTGTGAAGTCATCTCACAGAGTTACAGCTTTCCCCTCAAAGAGCCTTTCGCTAAGACAGTTCTTGTGGAATTGGCGAAGTGATATTTGGAAGCCCTTAGAGGGCTTTGGTAAAAAAGGAAATATCCTCAGATGAAATCTGGAAAGAAGCTTTCTGAGAAACTGCTTAGTGTTCTGTTAATTCATCTCACAGAGTTACATCTGTATTTCGTGGATCTCCTTGCTAGCCTTATTTCTGTGGAATCTGAGAACAGGTATTTCGGATCCCTTTGAAGACTATAGGGCCAAAGGAAATATCCTCCGATAACAAAGAGAAAGAAGCTTTCTGAGAAACTTCTTGGTGTTCTGTGAAATCATCTCACAGAGTTACAGCTTTCCCCTCAAGAAGCCTTTCGCTAAGACAGTTCTTGTGGAATTGGCAACGTGTTATTTGGAAGCCCGTAGAGGGCTATGCTGAAAAAGGAAATATCCTCAGATGAAATCTGGAAAGAAACTTTCTGAGAAACTGCTTCATGTTCTGTTAATTCCTCTCACAGAGTTACATCTGTATTTCGTGGATCTCTTTGCTAGCCTTATTTCTGTGGAATCTGAGAACAGATATTTCGGATCCCTTTGAAGACTATAGGGCCAAAGGAAATATCCTCCGATGAAAGAAGCTTTCTGAGAAACTTCGTTGTGTTCTGTGAAATCATATCACAGAGTTACAGCTTTCCACTCACGGAGCCTTTCGCTAAGACAGTTCTTGTGGAATTGGCAAAGTGATATTTGGAAGCCCATAGAGGGCTATGGTGAAAAAGGAAATATCCTCAGATGAAATCTGCAAAGAAGCTTTCTGAGAAACTGATTAGTGTTCTGTTAATTCATCTCACAGAGTTACATCTGTATTTCGTGGATGTCTTTGCTAGCCTTATTTCTGTGGAATCTGAGAACAGATATTTCGGATCCCTTTGAAGACTATAGGGCCAAAGGAAATATCCTCCGATAACAAAGAGAAAGAAGCTTTCTGAGAAACTTCTTTGTGTTCTGTGAAATCATCTCACAGAGTTACAGCTTTCCCCTCAAGGAGCCTTTCGCTAAGACAGTTCATGTGGAATTGTCAAAGTGATATTTGGAATCCCATAGAGGGCTATGGTGAAAAAGGAAATATCCTCAGATGAAATCTGGAAAGAAGCTTTCTGAGAAACTGCTTAGTGTTCTGTTAATTCATCTCACAGAGTTACATCTGTATTTCGGGGATCTCTTTGCTAGCCTTATTTCTGTGGAATCTGTTAACAGAAATTTCGGATCCCTTTGAAGACTATAGGGCCAAAGGAAATATCCTCCGATAACAAAGAGAAAGAAGCTTTCTGAGAAACTTCGTTGTGTTCTGTGAAATCATCTCACAGAGTTACAGCTTTCCCCACAAGGAGCCTTTCGCTAAGACAGTTCTTGTGGAAATGGTAAAGTGATATTTAGAAGACCCTAGAGGGCTATGGTGAAAAAGGAAATATCCTCAGATGAAATCTGGAAAGAAGCTTTCTGAGAAACTGCTTAGTGTTCTGTTAATTCATCTCACAGAGTTACATCTGTATTTCGTGGATCTCTTTGCTAGCCTTATTTCTGTGTAATCTGAGAACAGATATTTCGGATTCCTTTGAAGACTATAGGGCCAAAGGAAATATCCTCCGATAACAAAGAGAAAGAAGCTTTCTGAGAAACTTCGTTGTGTTCTGTGAAATCATCTCACGGAGTTACAGCTATCCCCTCAAGGAGCCTTTCGCTTACACAGTTCTTGTGGAATTGGCAAAGTGATATTTGGAAGCCCATAGAGGGCTATGGTGAAAAAGGAAATATCCTCAGATGAAATCTGGAAAGAAGCATTCTGAGAAACTGCTTAGTGTTGTGTTAATTCATCTCACAGAGTTACATCTGTCTTTCATGGATGTCTTTGCTATCCTTATGTCTGTGGAATCTGAAAACAGATATTTCAGATTCCTTTGAGGACTATAGGGCCAAAGGAAATGTCCTCCGATAACAAAGAGAAAGAAGCTTTCTGAGAAACTTCGTTGTGTTCTGTGAAATCATCTCACAGAGTTACAGCTTTCCCCTCAAGGAGCCTTTCGCTAAGACAGTTCTTGTGGAATTGTCAAAGTGATATTTGGAAGCCCATAGAGGGCTATGGTGAAAAAGGAAATATCCTCAAATGAAATCTGGAAAGAAACTTTCTGAGAAACTGCTTAATGTTCTGTTAATTCCTCTCACAGAGTTACATCTGTATTTCGTGGATCTCTTTGCTAGCCTTATTTCTGTGGAATCTGAGAACAGATATTTCGGATCCGTTTGAAGACTATAGGGCCAAAGGAAATATCCTCCGATAACAAAGGGAAAGAAGCTTTCTGAGAAACTTCTTGGTGTTCTGTGAAATCATCTCACAGAGTTACAGCTTTCCCCTCAAGAAGCCTTTCGCTAAGACAGTTCTTGTGGAATTGGCAAAGTGATATTTGGAAGCCCATAGAGGGCTATGGTGAAAAAGGAAATATCCTCAGATGAAATCTGGAAAGAAGCTTTCTGAGAAACTGCTTAGTGTTCTGTTAATTCATCTCACATAGTTACATGTGTATTTCGTGGATCTCCCTGCTAGCCTTATTTCTGTGGAATCTGAGAACAGACATTTCGGATCCCTTTGAAGACTATAGGGCCAAAGGAAATATCCTCCGATAACAAAGAGAAAGAAGCTTTCTGAGAAACTTCGTTGTGTTCTGTGTAATCATCTCACAGAGTTACAGCTTTACCCTCAAGGAGCCTTTCGCTAAGACAGTTCTTGTGGAATTGTCAAAGTGATATTTGGAAGCTCATAGAGGTCTATGGTGAAAAAGGAAATATCCTCAGATGAAGTCTGGAAAGAATATTTCTGAGAAACTGCTTAGTGTTCTGTTAATTCATCTCACAGAGTTACATCTGTATTTCGTGGAGCTCTTTGCTAGCCTTATTTCTGTGGAATGTGAGAACAGATATTTCGCATCCCTTTGAAGACTATAGGGCCAAAGGAAATATCCTCCGATAACAAAGAGAAAAAAGCTTTCTGAGAAACTTCTTTGTGTTCTGTGAAATCATCTCAGAGTTACAGCTTTCCCCTCAAGGAGCCTTTCGCTAAGACAGTTCATGTGGAATTGTCAAAGTGATATTTGGAAGCCCATAGAGGGCTATGGTGAAAAAGGAAATATCCTCAGATGAAATCTGGAAAGAAGCTTTCTGAGAAACTGCTTAGTGTTCTGTTAATTCATCTCACAGAGTTACATGTGTATTCCATGGATGTCTTTGCTAGCCTTATTTCTGTGGAATCTGAGAACGGATATTTCGGATCCCTTTGAAGACTATAGGGCCAAAGGAAATATCCTCCGATAACAAAGAGAAAGAAGCTTTCTGAGAAACTTCCTTGTGTTCTGTGAAATCATCTCACAGAGTTACAGCTTTCCCATCAAGGAGCCTTTGGCTAATACAGTTCTTGTGGAATTGGCAAAGTGATATTTGGAAGCCCATAGAGGGCTATGGCGAAAAAGGAAATATCCTCAGATGAAATCTGGAAAGAAGCTTTCTGGGAAACTGCTTAGTGTTCTGTTAATTCATCTCACAGAGTTACATCTGTATTTCGTGGATCTCTTTGCTAGCCTTATTTCTGTGGAATCTGAGAACAGATATTTCGGATCCCTTTGAAGACTATAGGGCCAAAGGAAATATTCTCCGATAACAAAGAGAAAGAAGCTTTCTGAGAAACTTCGTTGTGTTCTGTGAAATCATCTCACAGAGTTACAGCTTTCCCCTCAAGGAGCCTTTCGCTAAGACAGTTCTTGTGGAATTGGCAAAGTGATATTTGGAAGCCCATAGAGGGCTACAGTGAAAAAGGAAATATCCTCAGATGAAATCTGGAAAGAAGCTTTCTGAGAAACTGCTTAGTGTTCTGTTAATTCACCTCACAGAGTTACATCTGTATTTCGTGGATCTCCTTGCTAGCCTTATTTCTGTGGAATCTGAGAACAGATATTTCGGATCCCTTTGAAGACTATAGGGCCAAAGGAAATATCTTCCGATAACAAAGAGAAAGAAGCTTTCTGAGAAATTTCGTCGTGTTCTGTGAAATCATCTCACAGAGTTACAGCCTTCCCCTCAAGGAGCCTTTCGCTAAGACAGTTCTTGTGGTAATGGTAAAGTGATATTTGGATGCCCATAGAGGTCTATGTTGAAAAAGGAAATATCCTCACATGAAATCTGGAAAGAAGCTTTCTAAGAAACTGCTTAGTGTTCTGTTAATTAATCTCACAGAGTTACATCTGTATTTCGTGGATCTCCTTGCTAGCCTTATTTCTGTGGAATCTGAGAACAGATATTTCGGATCCCTTTGAAGACTATAGGGCCAAAGGAAATATCCTCCGATAACAAAGAGAAAGAAGCTTTCTGAGAAACTTCGTTGTGTTCTGTGAAATCATCTCACAGAGTTGCAGCTTTCCCATCAAGGAGCCTTTCGCTAGGACAGTTCTTGTGGAATTGGAAAAGTGATATTTGGAAGCCCATAGAGGGCTAAGGTGAAAAAGGAAATATCCTCAGATGAAATCTGGAAAGAAGCTTTCTGAGAAACTGCTTAATGTTTTGTTAATTCCTCTCACAGAGTTACATCTGTATTTCGTGGAGCTCTTTGCTATCCTTATTTCTGTGGAATCTGAAACAGATATTTCGGATCCCTTTGAAGACTATAGGGCCAAGGAAATATCCTCCGATAACAAAGAGAAAGAACCTTTCTGAGAAACTTCGTTGTGTTCTGTGAAATCATCTAACAGAGTTACAGCTTTCCCATCAAGGAGACTTTCGCTAAGACAGTTCTTGTGGAATTGGCAAAGTGATATTTGGAAGCCCATAGAGGGCTATGGTGAAAAAGGAAATATCCTCAGATAAAATCTGGAAAGAAGCTTTCTGAGAAACTGCTTAGTGTTCTGTTAATTCATCTCACAGAGTTACATCTGTATTTCGTGGATGTCTTTGCTAGCCTTATTTCTGTGGAATCTGAGAACAGATATTTCGGATCCCTTTGAAGACTATAGGGCCAAAGGAAATATCCTCCGATAACAAAGAGAAAGAAGCTTTCTGAGAAACTTCGTTGTGTTCTGTGAAATCATCTCAAAGAGTTGCAGCTTTCCTCTCAAGGAGCCTTTCGCTAAGACAGTTCTTGTGGAATTGGCAAAGTGGTATTTGGAAGCCCATAGAGGGCTACGGTGAAAAAGGAAAGATCCTCAGATGAAATCTGGAAAGAAGCTTTCTGAGAAACTGCTTAGTGTTCTGTTAATTCATCTCACAGAGTTACATCTGTATTTCGTGGATCTCTTTGCTAGCCTTATTTCTGCTGAATCTGAGAACAGATATTTCGGATCCCTTTGAAGACTATAGGGCCAAAGGAAATATCCTCCGATAACAAAGAGAAAGAAGATTTCTGAGAAACTTCGTTGTGTTCTGTGAAATCATCTCACAGAGATACAGCTTTCCCCTCAAGGAGCCTTTCGCTAAGACAGTTCTTGTGGAATTCATAAAGTGATATTTGGAAGCCCATAGAGGGCTTTGGTGAAAAAGGAAATATCCTCAGATGAAATCTGGAAAGAAGCTTTCTGAGAAACTGCTTAGTGTTGTGTTAATTCATCTCACAGAGTTACATCTGTATTTCATGGATGTCTTTGCTAGCCTTATTTCTGTAGAATCTGAGAACAGATATTTCGGATCCCCTTGAAGACTATAGGGCCAATGGAAATATCCTCCGATAACAAAGAGAAAGAAGCTTTCTGAGAAACTTCGTTGTGTTCTGTGAAGTCATCTCACAGAGTTATAGCTTTCCCCTCAAAGAGCCTTTTACTAAGACAGTTTTTGTGGAATTGGCAAAGTGATATTTGGAAGCCCATAGAGGGCTATGGTGAAAAAGGAAATATCCTCAGATGAAATCTGGAAAGAAGCTTTCTGAGAAACTGCTTAGTATTCTGTTAATTCATCTCACAGAGTACATATGTATTTCATGGATGTCTTTGCTTGCCTTATTTCTGTGGAATCTGAGAACAGATATTTCGGATCCCTTTGAGGACTATAGGGCCAAAGGAAATATCCTCCGATAACAAAGAGAAAGAAGCTTTCTGAGAAACTTCGTTGTGTTCTGGGAAATCATCTCACAGAGTTACAGCTTTCCCCTCAAGGAGCCTTTCGCTAAGACAGTTCTTGTGGAATTGTCAAAGTGATATTTTGAAGCCCATAGAGGGCTAAGGTGAAAAAGGAAATATCCTCAGATGAAATCTGGAAAGAAACTTTCTGAGAAACTGCTTAGTGTTCAGTTAATACATCTCACAGAGTTACATCTGTGTTTCGTGGATCTCTTTGCTAGCCTTTTTTCTGTGGAATCTGTTAACAGAAATTTCGGATCCCTTTGAAGACTATAGGGCCAAAGGAAATATCCTCCGATAACAAAGAGAAAGAAACTTTCTGAGAAACTTCGTTGTGTTCTGTGAAATCATCTCACAGAGTTACAGCTTTCCCCTCAAGGAGCCTTTGGCTAAGACAGTTCTTGTGGAATTGGCAAAGTGATATTTGGAAGCCCATAGAGGGCTACGGTGAAAAAGGAAATATCCTCAGATGAAATCTGGAAAGAAGCTTTCTGAGAAACTGCTTAGTGTTTTGTTAATTCATCTCACAGAGATACATCTGTATTTCGTGGATCTCTTTGCTAGCCTTATTTCTGTGGAATCTGAGAACAGATATTTCGGATCCCTTTGAAGACTATAGGGCCAAAGGAAATTTCCTCCGATAACAAAGAGAAAGAAGGTTTCTGAGAAACTTCGTTGTGTTCTGTGAAATCATCTCACAGAGTTACATCTTTCCCCACAAGGAGCCTTTGCCTAAGACAGTTCTTGTGGAATTGGCAAAGTGATATTTGGAAGCCCATAGAGGGCTATGGTGAAAAAGGAAATATCTTCAGATGCAATCTGGAAAGAAGCTTTCTGAGAAACTGCTTAGTGTTCTGTTAATTCATCTCACAGAGATACATCTGTATTTCGTGGATCTCTTTGCTAGCCTTATTTCTGTGGAATCTGAGAACAGATATTTCGGATCCCTTTGAAGACTATAGGGCCAAAGGAAATATCCTCCGAAAACAAAGAGAAAGAAGCTTTCTGAGAAACTTCTTGGTGTTCTGTGAAATCATCTCACAGAGTTACAGCTTTCCCCTCAAGAAGCCTTTCGCTAAGACAGTTCTTGTGGAATTGGCAAAGTGATATTTGGAAGCCCATAGAGGGCTATGGTGAAAAAGGAAATATCCTCAGATGAAATCTGGAAAGAAGCTTTCTGAGAAACTGCTTAGTGTTCTGTTAATTCATCTCACAGAGTTACTTCTGTATTTCGTGGATCTCTTTGCTAGCCTTATTTCTGTGGAATATGAGAACAGATATTTCGGATCCCTTTGAAGACTATAGGGCCAAAAGAAATATCCTCCGGTAACAAAGAGAAAGAAGCTTTCTGAGAAAATTCTTTGTGTTCTGTGAAATCATCTCACAGAGTTACAGCTTTCCCCTCAAGGAGACTTTCGCTAAGGCAGTTCATGTGGAATTGGCAAAGTGATATTTGGAAGCCCATAGAGGGCTATGGTGAAAAAGGAAATATCCTCAGATGAAATCTGGAAAGAAGCTTTCTGAGAAACTGCTTAGTGTTCTGTTAATTCATCTCACAGAGTTACATCTGTATTTCGGGGATCTCTTTGCTAGCCTTATTTCTGTGGAATCTGTTAACAGAAATTTCGGATCCCTTTGAAGACTAGAGGGCCAAAGGAAATATCCTCCGATAACAAAGAGAAAGAAGCTTTCTGAGAAACTTCGTTGTGTTCTGTGAAATCATCTCACAGAGTTACAGCTTTCCCCTCAAGGAGCCTTTCGCTAAGACAGTTCTTGTGGAATTGTCAAAGTGATATTTGGAAGCCCGTAGAGGTCTATGGTGAAAAAGGAAATATCCTCAGATGAAATCTGGAAAGAAGCTTTCTGAAAAACTGCTTAGTGTTCTGTTAATTCATCTCACAGAGTTACATATGTATTCTATGGATGTCTTTGCTAGCCTTATTTCTGTGGAATATGAAAACAGATATTTCGGATCCCTTTGAAGACTATACGGCTAAAGGAAATATCCTCCGATAACAAAGAGAAAGAAGCTTTCTGAGAAACTTCGTTGTGTTCTGTGAAATCATCTCACAGAGTTACAGCTTTCCCCTCAAGGAGCCTTTCCCTAAGACAGTTCTTGTGGAAATGGTAAAGTGATATTTAGAAGCCCCTAGAGGGCTATGGTGAAAAAGGAAATATCCTCAGATGAAATCTGGAAAGAAGCTTTCTGAGATACTGCTTAGTTTTCTGTTAATTCATCTCACAGAGTTACATCTGTATTTCGTGGATCTCTTTGCTAGCCTTATTTCTGTGGAATCTGAGAACAGATATTTCGGATCCCTTTGAAGACTATAGGGCCAAAGGAAATATCCTCCGATAACAAAGAGAAAGAAGCTTTCTGAGAAACTTCGTTGTGTTCTGTGAAATCATCTCACGGAGTTACAGCTACGCCCCCAAGGAGCCTTTCGCTTAGACAGTTCTTGTGGAATTGGCAAAGTGATATTTGGAAGCCCATAGAGGGCTATGGTGAAAAAGGAAATATCCTCAGATGAAATCTGGAAAGAAGCTTTCTGAGAAACTGCTTAGTGTTCTGTTAATTCATCTCACAGAGTTACATCTGTATTTCGTGGATGTCTTTGCTAGCCTTATTTCTGTGGAATCTGAGAACAGATATTTCGGATCCCTTTGAAGACTATAGGGCCAAAGGAAATATCCTCCGATAACAAAGAGAAAGAAGCTTTCTGAGAAACTTCGTTGTGTTCTGTGAAATCATCTCACAGAGTTGCAGCTTTCCTCTCAAGGAGCCTTTCGCTAAGACAGTTCTTGTGGAATTGGCAAAGTGGTATTTGGAAGCCCATAGAGGGCTACGGTGAAAAAGGAAAGATCCTCAGATGAAATCTGGAAAGAAGCTTTCTGAGAAACTGCTTAGTGTTCTGTTAATTCATCTCACAGAGTTACATCTGTATTTCGTGGATCTCTTTGCTAGCCTTATTTCTGCTGAATCTGAGAACAGATATTTCGGATCCCTTTGAAGACTATAGGGCCAAAGGAAATATCCTCCGATAACAAAGAGAAAGAAGATTTCTGAGAAACTTCGTTGTGTTCTGTGAAATCATCTCACAGAGATACAGCTTTCCCCTCAAGGAGCCTTTCGCTAAGACAGTTCTTGTGGAATTCATAAAGTGATATTTGGAAGCCCATAGAGGGCTTTGGTGAAAAAGCAAATATCCTCAGATGAAATCTGGAAAGAAGCTTTCTGAGAAACTGCTTAGTGTTCTGTTAATTCATCTCAGAGAGTTACATCTGTATTTCATGGATGTCTTTGCTAGCCTTATTTCTGTGGAATCTGAGAACAGATATTTCGGATCCCCTTGAAGACTATAGGGCCAATGGAAATATCCTCCGATAACAAAGAGAAAGAAGCTTTCTGAGAAACTTCGTTGTGTTCTGTGAAGTCATCTCACAGAGTTATAGCTTTCCCCTCAAAGAGCCTTTTGCTAAGACAGTTTTTGTGGAATTGGCAAAGTGATATTTGGAAGCCCATAGAGGGCTATGGTGAAAAAGGAAATATCCTCAGATGAAATCTGGAAAGAAGCTTTCTGAGAAACTGCTTAGTATTCTGTTAATTCATCTCACAGAGTACATATGTATTTCATGGATGTCTTTGCTTGCCTTATTTCTGTGGAATCTGAGAACAGATATTTCGGATCCCTTTGAGGACTATAGGGCCAAAGGAAATACCCTCCGATAACAAAGAGAAAGAAGCTTTCTGAGAAACTTCGTTGTGTTCTGGGAAATCATCTCACAGAGTTACAGCTTTCCCCTCAAGGAGCCTTTCGCTAAGACAGTTCTTGTGGAATTGTCAAAGTGATATTTTGAAGCCCATAGAGGGCTAAGGTGAAAAAGGAAATATCCTCAGATGAAATCTGGAAAGAAACTTTCTGAGAAACTGCTTAGTGTTCAGTTAATACATCTCACAGAGTTACATCTGTGTTTCGTGGATCTCTTTGCTAGCCTTTTTTCTGTGGAATCTGTTAACAGAAATTTCGGATCCCTTTGAAGACTATAGGGCCAAAGGAAATATCCTCCGATAACAAAGAGAAAGAAACTTTCTGAGAAACTTCGTTGTGTTCTGTGAAATCATCTCACAGAGTTACAGCTTTCCCCTCAAGGAGCCTTTGGCTAAGACAGTTCTTGTGGAATTGGCAAAGTGATATTTGGAAGCCCATAGAGGGCTACGGTGAAAAAGGAAATATCCTCAGATGAAATCTGGAAAGAAGCTTTCTGAGAAACTGCTTAGTGTTTTGTTAATTCATCTCACAGAGATACATCTGTATTTCGTGGATCTCTTTGCTAGCCTTATTTCTGTGGAATCTGAGAACAGATATTTCGGATCCCTTTGAAGACTATAGGGCCAAAGGAAATTTCCTCCGATGACAAAGAGAAAGAAGGTTTCTGAGAAACTTCGTTGTGTTCTGTGAAATCATCTCACAGAGTTACATCTTTCCCCTCAAGGAGCCTTTGCCTAAGACAGTTCTTGTGGAATTGGCAAAGTGATATTTGGAAGCCCATAGAGGGCTACGGTGAAAAAAGAAATATCCTCAGATGAAATCTGGAAAGAAGCTTTCTGAGAAACTGCTTAGTGTTCTGTTAATTCATCTCACAGAGTTACATCTGTATTTCGTGGATCTCCTTGCTAGCCTTATTTCTGTGGAATCTGAGAACAGATATTTCGGATCCCTTTGAAGACTATAGGGCCAAAGGAAATATCCTCCGAAAACAAAGAGAAAGAAGCTTTCTGAGAAACTTCTTGGTGTTCTGTGAAATCATCTCACAGAGTTACAGCTTTCCCCTCAAGAAGCCTTTCGCTAAGACAGTTCTTGTGGAATTGTCAAAGTGATATTTGGAAGCCCATAGAGGGCTATGCTGAAAAAGGAAATATCCTCAGATGAAATCTGGAAAGAAACTTTCTGAGAAACTGCTTCATGTTCTGTTAATTCCTCTCACAGAGTTACATCTGTATTTCGTGGATCTCTTTGCTAGCCTTATTTCTGTGGAATCTGAGAACAGATATTTCGGATCCCTTTGAAGACTATAGGGCCAAAGGAAATATCCTCCGATGAAAGAAGCTTTCTGAGAAACTTCGTTGTGTTCTGTGAAATCATCTCACAGAGTTACAGCTTTCCCCACACGGAGCCTTTCGCTAAGACAGTTCTTGTGGAATTGGCAAAGTGATATTTGGAAGCCCATAGAGGGCTATGGTGAAAAAGGAAATATCCTCAGATGAAATCTGGAAAGAAGCTTTCTGAGAAACTGCTTAGTGTTCTGTTAATTCATCTCACAGAGTTACATCTGTATTTCGTGGATCTCTTTGCTAGCCTTATTTCTGTGGAATCTGAGAACAGATATTTCGGATCCCTTTGAAGACTATAGGGCCAAAAGAAATATCCTCCGGTAACAAAGAGAAAGAAGCTTTCTGAGAAAATTCTTTGTGTTCTGTGAAATCATCTCACAGAGTTACAGCTTTCCCCTCAAGGAGACTTTCGCTAAGGCAGTTCATGTGGAATTGGCAAAGTGATATTTGGAAGCCCATAGAGGGCTATGGTGAAAAAGGAAATATCCTCAGATGAAATCTGGAAAGAAGCTTTCTGAGAAACTGCTTAGTGTTCTGTTAATTCATCTCACAGAGTTACATCTGTATTTCGGGGATCTCTTTGCTAGCCTTATTTCTGTGGAATCTGTTAACAGAAATTTCGGATCCCTTTGAAGACTAGAGGGCCAAAGGAAATATCCTCCGATAACAAAGAGAAAGAAGCTTTCTGAGAAACTTCGTTGTGTTCTGTGAAATCATCTCACAGAGTTACAGCTTTCGCCTCAAGGAGCCTTTCGCTAAGACAGTTCTTGTGGAATTGTCAAAGTGATATTTGGAAGCCCGTAGAGGTCTATGGTGAAAAAGGAAATATCCTCAGATGAAATCTGGAAAGAAGCTTTCTGAAAAACTGCTTAGTGTTCTGTTAATTCATCTCACAGAGTTACATATGTATTCTATGGATGTCTTTGCTAGCCTTATTTCTGTGGAATATGAAAACAGATATTTCGGATCCCTTTGAAGACTATAGGGCTAAAGGAAATATCCTCCGATAACAAAGAGAAAGAAGCTTTCTGAGAAACTTCGTTGTGTTCTGTGAAATCATCTCACAGAGTTACAGCTTTCCCCTCAAGGAGCCTTTCCCTAAGACAGTTCTTGTGGAAATGGTAAAGTGATATTTAGAAGCCCCTAGAGGGCTATGGTGAAAAAGGAAATATCCTCAGATGAAATCTGGAAAGAAGCTTTCTGAGATACTGCTTAGTTTTCTGTTAATTCATCTCACAGAGTTACATCTGTATTTCGTGGATCTCTTTGCTAGCCTTATTTCTGTGGAATCTGAGAACAGATATTTCGGATCCCTTTGAAGACTATAGGGCCAAAGGAAATATCCTCCGATAACAAAGAGAAAGAAGCTTTCTGAGAAACTTCGTTGTGTTCTGTGAAATCATCTCACGGAGTTACAGCTACGCCCCCAAGGAGCCTTTCGCTTAGACAGTTCTTGTGGAATTGGCAAAGTGATATTTGGAAGCCCATAGAGGGCTATGGTGAAAAAGGAAATATCCTCAGATGAAATCTGGAAAGAAGCTTTCTGAGAAACTGCTTAGTGTTCTGTTAATTCATCTCACAGAGTTACATCTGTATTTCGTGGATGTCTTTGCTAGCCTTATTTCTGTGGAATCTGAGAACAGATATTTCGGATCCCTTTGAAGACTATAGGGCCAAAGGAAATATCCTCCGATAACAAAGAGAAAGAAGCTTTCTGAGAAACTTCGTTGTGTTCTGTGAAATCATCTCACAGAGTTGCAGCTTTCCTCTCAAGGAGCCTTTCGCTAAGACAGTTCTTGTGGAATTGGCAAAGTGGTATTTGGAAGCCCATAGAGGGCTACGGTGAAAAAGGAAAGATCCTCAGATGAAATCTGGAAAGAAGCTTTCTGAGAAACTGCTTAGTGTTCTGTTAATTCATCTCACAGAGTTACATCTGTATTTCGTGGATCTCTTTGCTAGCCTTATTTCTGCTGAATCTGAGAACAGATATTTCGGATCCCTTTGAAGACTATAGGGCCAAAGGAAATATCCTCCGATAACAAAGAGAAAGAAGATTTCTGAGAAACTTCGTTGTGTTCTGTGAAATCATCTCACAGAGATACAGCTTTCCCCTCAAGGAGCCTTTCGCTAAGACAGTTCTTGTGGAATTCATAAAGTGATATTTGGAAGCCCATAGAGGGCTTTGGTGAAAAAGCAAATATCCTCAGATGAAATCTGGAAAGAAGCTTTCTGAGAAACTGCTTAGTGTTCTGTTAATTCATCTCAGAGAGTTACATCTGTATTTCATGGATGTCTTTGCTAGCCTTATTTCTGTGGAATCTGAGAACAGATATTTCGGATCCCCTTGAAGACTATAGGGCCAATGGAAATATCCTCCGATAACAAAGAGAAAGAAGCTTTCTGAGAAACTTCGTTGTGTTCTGTGAAGTCATCTCACAGAGTTATAGCTTTCCCCTCAAAGAGCCTTTTGCTAAGACAGTTTTTGTGGAATTGGCAAAGTGATATTTGGAAGCCCATAGAGGGCTATGGTGAAAAAGGAAATATCCTCAGATGAAATCTGGAAAGAAGCTTTCTGAGAAACTGCTTAGTATTCTGTTAATTCATCTCACAGAGTACATATGTATTTCATGGATGTCTTTGCTTGCCTTATTTCTGTGGAATCTGAGAACAGATATTTCGGATCCCTTTGAGGACTATAGGGCCAAAGGAAATATCCTCCGATAACAAAGAGAAAGAAGCTTTCTGAGAAACTTCGTTGTGTTCTGGGAAATCATCTCACAGAGTTACAGCTTTCCCCTCAAGGAGCCTTTCGCTAAGACAGTTCTTGTGGAATTGTCAAAGTGATATTTTGAAGCCCATAGAGGGCTAAGGTGAAAAAGGAAATATCCTCAGATGAAATCTGGAAAGAAACTTTCTGAGAAACTGCTTAGTGTTCAGTTAATACATCTCACAGAGTTACATCTGTGTTTCGTGGATCTCTTTGCTAGCCTTTTTTCTGTGGAATCTGTTAACAGAAATTTCGGATCCCTTTGAAGACTATAGGGCCAAAGGAAATATCCTCCGATAACAAAGAGAAAGAAACTTTCTGAGAAACTTCGTTGTGTTCTGTGAAATCATCTCACAGAGTTACAGCTTTCCCCTCAAGGAGCCTTTGGCTAAGACAGTTCTTGTGGAATTGGCAAAGTGATATTTGGAAGCCCATAGAGGGCTACGGTGAAAAAGGAAATATCCTCAGATGAAATCTGGAAAGAAGCTTTCTGAGAAACTGCTTAGTGTTTTGTTAATTCATCTCACAGAGATACATCTGTATTTCGTGGATCTCTTTGCTAGCCTTATTTCTGTGGAATCTGAGAACAGATATTTCGGATCCCTTTGAAGACTATAGGGCCAAAGGAAATTTCCTCCGATGACAAAGAGAAAGAAGGTTTCTGAGAAACTTCGTTGTGTTCTGTGAAATCATCTCACAGAGTTACATCTTTCCCCTCAAGGAGCCTTTGCCTAAGACAGTTCTTGTGGAATTGGCAAAGTGATATTTGGAAGCCCATAGAGGGCTACGGTGAAAAAAGAAATATCCTCAGATGAAATCTGGAAAGAAGCTTTCTGAGAAACTGCTTAGTGTTCTGTTAATTCATCTCACAGAGTTACATCTGTATTTCGTGGATCTCCTTGCTAGCCTTATTTCTGTGGAATCTGAGAACAGATATTTCGGATCCCTTTGAAGACTATAGGGCCAAAGGAAATATCCTCCGAAAACAAAGAGAAAGAAGCTTTCTGAGAAACTTCTTGGTGTTCTGTGAAATCATCTCACAGAGTTACAGCTTTCCCCTCAAGAAGCCTTTCGCTAAGACAGTTCTTGTGGAATTGTCAAAGTGATATTTGGAAGCCCATAGAGGGCTATGCTGAAAAAGGAAATATCCTCAGATGAAATCTGGAAAGAAACTTTCTGAGAAACTGCTTCATGTTCTGTTAATTCCTCTCACAGAGTTACATCTGTATTTCGTGGATCTCTTTGCTAGCCTTATTTCTGTGGAATCTGAGAACAGATATTTCGGATCCCTTTGAAGACTATAGGGCCAAAGGAAATATCCTCCGATGAAAGAAGCTTTCTGAGAAACTTCGTTGTGTTCTGTGAAATCATCTCACAGAGTTACAGCTTTCCCCACACGGAGCCTTTCGCTAAGACAGTTCTTGTGGAATTGGCAAAGTGATATTTGGAAGCCCATAGAGGGCTATGGTGAAAAAGGAAATATCCTCAGATGAAATCTGGAAAGAAGCTTTCTGAGAAACTGCTTAGTGTTCTGTTAATTCATCTCACAGAGTTACATCTGTATTTCGTGGATCTCTTTGCTAGCCTTATTTCTGTGGAATCTGAGAACAGATATTTCGGATCCCTTTGAAGACTATAGGGCCAAAAGAAATATCCTCCGGTAACAAAGAGAAAGAAGCTTTCTGAGAAAATTCTTTGTGTTCTGTGAAATCATCTCACAGAGTTACAGCTTTCCCCTCAAGGAGACTTTCGCTAAGGCAGTTCATGTGGAATTGGCAAAGTGATATTTGGAAGCCCATAGAGGGCTATGGTGAAAAAGGAAATATCCTCAGATGAAATCTGGAAAGAAGCTTTCTGAGAAACTGCTTAGTGTTCTGTTAATTCATCTCACAGAGTTACATCTGTATTTCGGGGATCTCTTTGCTAGCCTTATTTCTGTGGAATCTGTTAACAGAAATTTCGGATCCCTTTGAAGACTAGAGGGCCAAAGGAAATATCCTCCGATAACAAAGAGAAAGAAGCTTTCTGAGAAACTTCGTTGTGTTCTGTGAAATCATCTCACAGAGTTACAGCTTTCGCCTCAAGGAGCCTTTCGCTAAGACAGTTCTTGTGGAATTGTCAAAGTGATATTTGGAAGCCCGTAGAGGTCTATGGTGAAAAAGGAAATATCCTCAGATGAAATCTGGAAAGAAGCTTTCTGAAAAACTGCTTAGTGTTCTGTTAATTCATCTCACAGAGTTACATATGTATTCTATGGATGTCTTTGCTAGCCTTATTTCTGTGGAATATGAAAACAGATATTTCGGATCCCTTTGAAGACTATAGGTCTAAAGGAAATATCCTCCGATAACAAAGAGAAAGAAGCTTTCTGAGAAACTTCGTTGTGTTCTGTGAAATCATCTCACAGAGTTACAGCTTTCCCCTCAAGGAGCCTTTCCCTAAGACAGTTCTTGTGGAAATGGTAAAGTGATATTTAGAAGCCCCTAGAGGGCTATGGTGAAAAAGGAAATATCCTCAGATGAAATCTGGAAAGAAGCTTTCTGAGAAACTGCTTAGTTTTCTGTTAATTCATCTCACAGAGTTACATCTGTATTTCGTGGATCTCTTTGCTAGCCTTATTTCTGTGGAATCTGAGAACAGATATTTCGGATCCCTTTGAAGACTATAGGGCCAAAGGAAATATCCTCCGATAACAAAGAGAAAGAAGCTTTCTGAGAAACTTCGTTGTGTTCTGTGAAAGCATCTCACGGAGTTACAGCTACGCCCCCAAGGAGCCTTTCGCTTAGACAGTTCTTGTGGAATTGGCAAAGTGATATTTGGAAGCCCATAGAGGGCTATGGTGAAAAAGGAAATATCCTCAGATGAAATCTGGAAAGAAGCTTTCTGAGAAACTGCTTAGTGTTGTGTTAATTCAACTCACAGAGTTACATCTGTATTTCATGGATGTCTTTGCTATGCTTATGTCTGTGGAATCTGAAAACAGATATTTCGGATTCCTTTGAGGACTATAGGGCCAAAGGAAATATCCTCCGATAACAAAGAGAAAGAAGCTTTCTGAGAAACTTCGTTGTGTTCTGTGAAATCATCTCACAGAGTTACAGCTTTCCCCTCAAGAAGTCTTTCGATAAGACAGTTCTTGTGGAATTGGCAAAGTGATATTTGGAAGCCCATAGAGGGCTATGTTGAAAAAGGAAATATCCTCAGATGAAATCTGGAAAGAAACTTTCTGAGAAACTGCTTCATATTCTGTTAATTCCTCTCACAGAGTTACATCTGTATTTCGTGGATCTCTTTGCTAGCCTTATTTCTGTGGAATCTGAGAACAGATATTTCGGATCCCTTTGAAGACTATAGGGCCAAAGGAAATATCCACCGATGAAAGAAGCTTTCTGAGAAACTTCGTTGTGTTCTGTGAAATCATCTCACAGAGTTACAGCTTTCCCCTCAAGGAGCCATTCGCTAAGACAATTCTAGTGGAATTTGTAAAGTGATATTTGGAAGCCAATAGAGGGCTATGGTGAAAAAGGAAATATCCTCAGATGAAATCTGGAAAGAAGCTTTCTGAGAAACTGCTTAGTGTTCTGTTAATTCATCTCACAGAGTTACATCTGTATTTCGTGGATGTCTTTGCTAGCCTTATTTCTGTGGAATCTGAGAACAGATATTTCGGATCCCTTTGAAGACTATAGGGCCAAAGGAAATATCCTCCGATAACAACGAGAAAGAAGCTTTCTGAGAAACTTCGTTGTGTTCTGTGAAATCATCTCACAGAGTTGCAGCTTTCCCATCAAGCAGCCTTTCGCTAAGACAGTTCTTGTGGAATTGGAAAAGTGATATTTGGAAGCCCATAGAGGGCTATGGTGAAAAAGGAAATATCCTCAGATGAAATCTGGAAAGAAGCTTTCTGAGAAACTGCTTAGTGTTCTGTTAATTCATCTCACAGAGTTACATCTGTATTTCGTGGATCTCTTTGCTGGCCTTATTTCTATGGAATCTGAGAACAGATATTTCGGATCCCTTTGAAGACTACAGGGCCAAAGGAAATATCCTCCGATAACAAAGAGAAAGAAGCTTTCTGAGAAACTTCATTGTTTTCTGTGAAATCATCCTACAGAGTTACAGCTTTCCCCTCAAGGAGCCTTTCGCTAAGACAGTTCTTGTGGAATTGGCAACGTGATATTTGGAAGCCCATAGAGGGCTAAGGTGAAAAAGGAAACATCCTCAGATGAAATCTGGAAAGAAGCTTTCTGAGAAACTGCTTAATGTTCTGTTAATTCCTCTCACAGAGTTACATCTGTATTTCGTGGAGCTCTTTGCTATCCTTATTTCTGTGGAATCTGAGAACAGATATTTCGGATCCCTTTGAAGACTATAGGGCCAAGGAAATATCCTCCGATAACAAAGAGAAAGAACCTTTCTGAGAAACTTCGTTGTGTTCTGTGAAATCATCTAACAGAGTTACAGCTTTCCCCTCAAGGAGCCTTTAGCTAAGACAGTTCTTGTGGAATTGGCAAAGTGATATTTGGAAGCCCATAGAGGGCTATGGTGAAAAAGGAAATATCCTCAGATAAAATCTGGAAAGAAGCTTTCTGAGAAACTGCTTAGTGTTCTGTTAATTCATCTCACAGAGTTACATCTGTATTTCGTGGATGTCTTTGCTAGCCTTATTTCTGTGGAATCTGAGAACAGATATTTCGGATCCCTTTGAAGACTATAGGGCCAAAGGAAATATCCTCCGATAACAAAGAGAAAGAAGCTTTCTGAGAAACTTCGTTGTGTTCTGTGAAATCATCTCACAGAGTTACAGCTTTCCTCTCAAGGAGCCTTTCGCTAAGACAGTTCTTGTGGAATTGGCAAAGTGATATTTGGAAGCCCATAGAGGGCTATGGTGAAAAAGGAAAGATCCTCAGATGAAATCTGGAAAGAAGCTTTCTGAGAAACTGCTTAGTGTTCTCTTAATTCATCTCACAGAGTTACATCTGTATTTCGTGGATCTCTTTGCTAGCCTTATTTCTGTGGAATCTGAGAACAGATATTTCGGATCCCTTTGAAGACTATGGAGCCAAAGGAAATATCCTCCGATAACAAAGAGAAAGAAGATTTCTGAGAAACTTCGTTGTGTTCTGTGAAATCATCTCACAGAGTTACACCTTTCCCCTCAAGGAGCCTTTCGCTAAGACAGTTCTTGTGGAATTCATAAAGTGATATTTGGAAGCCCATAGAGGGCTTTGGTGAAAAAGGAAATATCCTCAGATGAATCTGGAAAGAAGCTTTCTGAGAAACTGCTCAGTGTTCTGTTAATTCATCTCATTCATTTCACAGAGTTACATATGTATTCTATGGATGTCTTTGCTAGCCTTATTTCTGTGGAATATGAAAACAGATATTTCGGATCCCTTTGAAGACTATAGGGCCAAAGGAAATATCCTCCGATAACAAAGAGAAAGAAGCTTTCTGAGAAACTTCGTTGTGTTCTGTGAAATCATCTCACAGAGTTACAGCTTTCCCCTCAAGGAGCCTTTCCCTAAGACAGTTCTTTTGGAAATGGTAAAGTGATATTTAGAAGCCCCTAGAGGGCTATGGTGAAAAAGGAAATATCCTCAGATGAAATCTGGAAAGAAGCTTTCTGAGAAACTGCTGAGTTTTCTGTTAATTCATCTCACAGAGTTACATCTGTATTTCGTGGATCTCTTTGCTAGCCTTATTTCTGCTGAATCTGAGAACAGATATTTCGGATCCCTTTGAAGACTATAGGGCCAAAGGAAATATCCTCCGATAACAAAGAGAAAGAAGATTTCTGTGAAACTTCGTTGTGTTCTGTGAAATCATCTCACAGAGATACAGCTTTCCCCTCAAGGAGCCTTTCGCTAAGACAGTTCTTGTGGAATTCATAAAGTGATATTTGGAAGCCCATAGAGGGCTTTGGTGAAAAAGGAAATATCCTCAGATGAAATCTGGAAAGAAGCTTTCTGAGAAACTGCTTAGTGTTCTGTTAATTCATCTCAGAGAGTTACATCTGTATTTCATGGATGTCTTTGCTAGCCTTATTTCTGTGGAATCTGAGAACAGATATTTCGGATCCCCTTGAAGACTATAGGGCCAATGGAAATATCCTCCGATAACAAAGAGAAAGAAGCTTTCTGAGAAACTTCGTTGTGTTCTGTGAAGTCATCTCACAGAGTTATAGCTTTCCCCTCAAAGAGCCTTTTGCTAAGACAGTTTTTGTGGAATTGGCAAAGTGATATTTGGAAGCCCATAGAGGGCTATGGTGAAAAAGGAAATATCCTCAGATGAAATCTGGAAAGAAGCTTTCTGAGAAACTGCTTAGTATTCTGTTAATTCATCTCACAGAGTACGTATGTATTTCATGGATGTCTTTGCTAGCCTTATTTCTGTGGAATCTGAGAACAGATATTTCGGATCCCTTTGAGGACTATAGGGCCAAAGGAAATATCCTCCGATAACAAAGAGAAAGAAGCTTTCTGAGAAACTTCGTTGTGTTCTGGGAAATCATCTCACAGAGTTACAGCTTTCCCCTCAAGGAGCCTTTCGCTAAGACAGTTCTTGTGGAATTGTCAAAGTGATATTTTGAAGCCCATAGAGGGCTAAGGTGAAAAAGGAAATATCCTCAGATGAAATCTGGAAAGAAACTTTCTGAGAAACTGCTTAGTGTTCAGTTAATACATCTCACAGAGTTACATCTGTGTTTCGTGGATCTCTTTGCTAGCCTTTTTTCTGTGGAATCTGAGAACAGATATTTCGGATCCCTTTGAAGACTATAGGGCCAAAGGAAATATCCTCCGATAACAAAGAGAAAGAAACTTTCTGAGAAACTTCGTTGTGTTCTGTGAAATCATCTCACAGAGTTACAGCTTTCCCCTCAAGGAGCCTTTGGCTAAGACAGTTCTTGTGGAATTGGCAAAGTGATATTTGGAAGCCCATAGAGGGCTACGGTGAAAAAGGAAATATCCTCAGATGAAATCTGGAAAGAAGCTTTCTGAGAAACTGCTTAGTGTTTTGTTAATTCATCTCACAGAGATACATCTGTATTTCGTGGATCTCTTTGCTAGCCTTATTTCTGTGGAATCTGAGAACAGATATTTCGGATCCCTTTGAAGACTATAGGGCCAAAGGAAATATCCTCCGATGAAAGAAGCTTTCTGAGAAACTTCGTTGTGTTCTGTGAAATCATCTCACAGAGTTACAGCTTTCCCCTCAAGGAGCCTTTCGCTAAGACAGTTCTTGTGGAATTGTCAAAGTGATATTTGGAAGCCCATAGAGGGCTATGGTGAAAAAGGAAATATCCTCAAATGAAATCTGGAAAGAAACTTTCTGAGAAACTGCTTAATATTCTGTTAATTCCTCTCACAGAGTTACATCTGTATTTCGTGGATCTCTTTGCTAGCCTTATTTCTGTGGAACCTGAGAACAGATATTTCGTATCCGTTTGAAGACTATAGGGCCAAAGGAAATATCCTCCGATAACAAAGAGAAAGAAGCTTTCTGAGAAACTTCGTTGTGTTCTGTGAAATCATCTCACAGAGTTGCAGCTTTCCCCTCAAGGAGCCTTTCGCTAAGACAGTTCTTGTGGATATTGCAAAGTGATATTTGGAAGCCCATAGAGGGCTAGGGTGAAAAAGGAAATATCCTCAGATGAAATCTGGAAAGAAGCTTTCTGAGAAACTGCTTAGTGTTCTGTTAATTCATCTCACAGAGTTACATCTGTATTTCGTGGATCTCCTTCCTAGCCTTTTTTCTGTGGAATCTGAAAACAGATATTTCGGATCCCTTTGAAGACTATAGGGCCAAAGGAAATATCCTCCGATAAGTAAAGAGAAAGAAGCTTTCTGAGAAATTTCGTTGTGTTCGGTGAAATCATCTCACAGAGTTACAGCCTTCCCCTCAAGGAGCCTTTCGCTAAGACAGTTCTTGTGGTAATGGTAAAGTGATATTTGGGAGCCCATAGAGGGCTATGGTGAAAAAGGAAATATCCTCAGATGAAATCTGGAAAGAAACTTTCTGAGAAACTGCTTAATGTTCTGTTAATTCCTCTCACGGAGTTACATCTGTATTTCGTGGATCTCTTTGCTAGCCTTATTTCTGTGGAATGTGGGAACAGATATTTCGGATCCCTTTGAAGACTATAGGGCCAAAGGAAATGTCCTCCTATAACAAAGAGAAAGAAGATTTCTGAGAAACTTCGTTGTGTTCTGTGAAATCATCTCACAGAGTTACAGCTTTCCCCTCAAGGAGCCTTTCGCTAAGACAGTTCTTGTGGAATTGGCAAAGTGATATTTGGAAGCCCATAGAGGGCTTTGGTGAAAAAGGAAATATCCTCAGATGAAATCTGGAAAGAAGCTTTCTGAGACACTGCTTAGTGTTCTGTTAATTCATCTCAGATAGTTACATCTGTATTTCATGGATGTCTTTGGTAGCCTTATTTCTGTGGAATCTGAGAACAGATATTTCGGATCCCTTTGAAGACTATAGGGCCAAAGGAAATATCCTCCGATAACAAAGAGAAAGAAGCTTTCTGAGAAACTTCGTTGTGTTCTGTGAAATCATCTCACACAGTTACAGCTTTCCCCTCAAAGAGCCTTTCGCTAAGACAGTTCTTGTGGAATTGGCAAAGTGATATTTGGAAGCCCTTAGAGGGCTATGGTGAAAAAGGAAATATCCTCAGATGAAATCTGGAAAGAAGCTTTCTGAGACACTGCTTAGTGTTCTGTTAATTCATCTCAGATAGTTACATGTGTATTTCATGGATGTCTTTGCTAGCCTTATTTCTGTGGAATCTGAGAACAGATATTTCGGATCCCGTTGAAGACTATAGGGCCAAAGGAAATATCCTCCGATAACAAATAGAAAGAATCTTTCTGAGAAACTTCGTTGTGTTCTGTGAAATCATCTCACAGAGGTTCAGCTTGCCCCTCAAGGAGCCTTTCGCTAAGACAGTTCTTGAGGAATTGGTAAAGTGATATTTGGAAGCCCATAGAGGGCTATGGTGAAAAAGGAAATATCCTCAGATGAAATCTGGAAAGAAGCTTTCTGAGAAACTGCTTAGTGTTCTGTTAATTCATCTCACAGAGTTACATCTGTATGTCGTGGATCTTTGCTAGTCTTATTTCTTTGGAATCTGAGAACAGATATTTCGGATCCCTTTGAAGACTGTAGGGCCAATGGAAATATCCTCCGATAAAAAGAGAAAGAAGCTTTCTGAGAAACTTCGTTGTGTTCTGTGAAATCATCTCACAGAGTTACAGCTTACCCCTCAAGGAGCCTTTCGCTAAGACAGTTCTTGTGGAATTGGCAAAGTGATATTTGGAAGCCCATAGAGGGCTATGGTGAAAAAGGAAATATCCTCAGATAAAATCTGGAAAGAAGCTTTCTGAGAAACTGCTTAGTGTTCTGTTAATTCATCTCACAGAGTTACATCTGTATTTCGTGGATGTCTTTGCTAGCCTTATTTCTGTGGAATCTGAGAACAGATATTTCGGATCCCTTAGAAGACTATAGGGCCAAAGGAAATATCCTCCGATAACAAAGAGAAAGAAGCTTTCTGAGAAACTTCGTTGTGTTCTGTGAAATCATCTCACAGAGTTGCAGCTTTCCTCTCAAGGAGCCTTTCGCTAAGACAGTTCTTGTGGAATTGGCAAAGTGATATTTGGAAGCCCATAGAGGGCTACGGTGAAAAAGGAAAGATCCTCAGATGAAATCTGGAAAGAAGCTTTCTGAGAAACTGCTTAGTGTTCTCTTAATTCATCTCACAGAGTTACATCTGTATTTCGTGGATCTCTTTGCTAGCCTTATTTCTGCTGAATCTGAGAACAGATATTTCGGATCCCTTTGAAGACTATAGGGCCAAAGGAAATATCCTCCGCTAACAAAGAGAAAGAAGATTTCTGAGAAACTTCGTTGTGTTCTGTGAAATCATCTCACAGAGATACAGCTTTCCCCTCAAGGAGCCTTTCGCTAAGACAGTTCTTGTGGAATTCATAAAGTGATATTTGGAAGCCCATAGAGGGCTTTGGTGAAAAAGGAAATATCCTCAGATGAAATCTGGAAAGAAGCTTTCTGAGAAACTGTTTAGTGTTCTGTTAATTCATCTCAGAGAGTTACATCTGTATTTCATGGATGTCTTTGCTAGCCTTATTTCTGTGGAATCTGAGAACAGATATTTCGGATCCCCTTGAAGACTATAGGGCCAATGGAAATATCCTCCGATAACAAAGAGAAAGAAGCTTTCTGAGAAACTTCGTTGTGTTCTGTGAAGTCATCTCACAGAGTTATAGCTTTCCCCTCAAAGAGCCTTTTGCTAAGACAGTTTTTGTGGAATTGGCAAAGTGATATTTGGAAGCCCATAGAGGGCTATGGTGAAAAAGGAAATATCCTCAGATGAAATCTGGAAAGAAGCTTTCTGAGAAACTGCTTAGTATTCTGTTAATTCATCTCACAGAGTACGTATGTATTTCATGGATGTCTTTGCTTGCCTTATTTCTGTGGAATCTGAGAACAGATATTTCGGATCCCTTTGAGGACTATAGGGCCAAAGGAAATATCCTCCGATAACAAAGAGAAAGAAGCTTTCTGAGAAACTTCGTTGTGTTCTGGGAAATCATCTCACAGAGTTACAGCTTTCCCCTCAAGGAGCCTTTCGCTAAGACAGTTCTTGTGGAATTGTCAAAGTGATATTTTGAAGCCCATAGAGGGCTAAGGTGAAAAAGGAAATATCCTCAGATGAAATCTGGAAAGAAACTTTCTGAGAAACTGCTTAGTGTTCAGTTAATACATCTCACAGTGTTACATCTGTGTTTCGTGGATCTCTTTGCTAGCCTTTTTTCTGTGGAATCTGTTAACAGAAATTTCGGATCCCTTTGAAGACTATAGGGCCAAAGGAAATATCCTCCGATAACAAAGAGAAAGAAACTTTCTGAGAAACTTCGTTGTGTTCTGTGAAATCATCTCACAGAGTTACAGCTTTCCCCTCAAGGAGCCTTTGGCTAAGACAGTTCTTGTGGAATTGGCAAAGTGATATTTGGAAGCCCATAGAGGGCTACGGTGAAAAAGGAAATATCCTCAGATGAAATCTGGAAAGAAGCTTTCTGAGAAACTGCTTAGTGTTTTGTTAATTCATCTCACAGAGATACATCTGTATTTCGTGGATCTCTTTGCTAGCCTTATTTCTGTGGAATCTGAGAACAGATATTTCAGATCCCTTTGAAGACTATAGGGCCAAAGGAAATTTCCTCCGATAACAAAGAGAAAGAAGGTTTCTGAGAAACTTCGTTGTGTTCTGTGAAATCATCTCACAGAGTTACATCTTTCCCCTCAAGGAGCCTTTGCCTAAGACAGTTCTTGTGGAATTGGCAAAGTGATATTTGGAAGCCCATAGAGGGCTACGGTGAAAAAAGAAATATCCTCAGATGAAATCTGGAAAGAAGCTTTCTGAGAAACTGCTTAGTGTTCTGTTAATTCATCTCACAGAGTTACATCTGTATTTCGTGGATCTCCTTGCTAGCCTTATTTCTGTGGAATCTGAGAACAGATATTTCGGATCCCTTTGAAGACTATAGGGCCAAAGGAAATATCCTCCGAAAACAAAGAGAAAGAAGCTTTCTGAGAAACTTCTTGGTGTTCTGTGAAATCATCTCACAGAGTTACAGCTTTCCCCTCAAGAAGCCTTTCGCTAAGACAGTTCTTGTGGAATTGTCAAAGTGATATTTGGAAGCCCATAGAGGGCTATGCTGAAAAAGGAAATATCCTCAGATGAAATCTGGAAAGAAACTTTCTGAGAAACTGCTTCATGTTCTGTTAATTCCTCTCACAGAGTTACATCTGTATTTCGTGGATCTCTTTGCTAGCCTTATTTCTGTGGAATCTGAGAACAGATATTTCGGATCCCTTTGAAGACTATAGGGCCAAAGGAAATATCCTCCGATGAAAGAAGCTTTCTGAGAAACTTCGTTGTGTTCTGTGAAATCATCTCACAGAGTTACAGCTTTCCCCTCAAGGAGACTTTCGCTAAGGCAGTTCATGTGGAATTGGCAAAGTGATATTTGGAAGCCCATAGAGGGCTATGGTGAAAAATTAAATATCCTCAGATGAAATCTGGAAAGAAGCTTTCTGAGAAACTGCTTAGTGTTCTGTTAATTCATCTCACAGAGTTACATCTGTATTTCGGGGATCTCTTTGCTAGCCTTATTTCTGTGGAATCTGTTAACAGAAATTTCGGATCCCTTTGAAGACTAGAGGGCCAAAGGAAATATCCTCCGATAACAAAGAGAAAGAAGCTTTCTGAGAAACTTCGTTGTGTTCTGTGAAATCATCTCACAGAGTTACAGCTTTCCCCTCAAGGAGCCTTTCGCTAAGACAGTTCTTGTGGAATTGTCAAAGTGATATTTGGAAGCCCGTAGAGGTCTATGGTGAAAAAGGAAATATCCTCAGATGAAATCTGGAAAGAAGCTTTCTGAAAAACTGCTTAGTGTTCTGTTAATTCATCTCACAGAGTTACATATGTATTCTATGGATGTCTTTGCTAGCCTTATTTCTGTGGAATATGAAAACAGATATTTCGGATCCCTTTGAAGACTATAGGGCCAAAGGAAATATCCTCCGATAACAAAGAGAAAGAAGCTTTCTCAGAAACTTCGTTGTGTTCTGTGAAATCATCTCACAGAGTTACAGCTTTCCACTCAAGGAGCCTTTCGCTAAGACAGTTCTGGTGGAATTGGTAAAGTGATATTTGGAAGCCCTTAGAGGTCTATGGTGAAAAAGGAAATATCCTCAGATGAAATCTGGAAAGAAGCTTTCTGAGAAACTGCTTAGTGTTCTGTTAATTCATCTAACAGAGTTACATCTGTATTTCGTGGATGTCTTTGCTAGCCTTATTTCTGTGGAATCTGAGAACAGATATTTCGGATCCCTTTGAAGAGTATAAGGCCAAAGGAAATATCCTCCGATAACAAAGAGAAAGAAGCTTTCTGAGAAACTTCGTTGTGTTCTGTGAAATCATCTCACAGAGTTGCAGCTTTCCCCTCTAGGAGCCTTTGGCTAGGACAGTTCTTGTGGAATTGGGAAAGTGATATTTGGAAGCCCATAGAGGGCTATGGTGAAAAAGGAAATATCCTCAGATGAAATCTGGAAAGAACCTTTCTGAGAAACTGCTTAGTGTTCTGTTAATTCATCTCACAGAGTTACATCTGTATTTCGTGGATCTCTTTGTTAGCCTTATTTCTATGGAATCTGAGAAAAGATATTTCGGTTCCCTTTGAAGACTACAGGGCCAAAGGAAATATCCTCCGATAACAAAGAGAAAGAAGCTCTCTGAGAAACTTCATTGTGTTCTGTGAAATCATCTCACAGAGTTACAGCTTTCCCCTCAAGGAGCCTTTCGCTAAGACAGTTCTTGTGGAATTGGCAACGTGATATTTCGAAGCCCATAGAGGGCTAAGGTGAAAAAGGAAATATCCTCAGATGAAATCTGGAAAGAAGCTTTCTGAGAAACTGCTTAATGTTCTGTTAATTCCTCTCACAGAGTTACATCTGTATTTCGTGGAGCTCTTTGCTAGCCTTATTTCTGTGGAATCTGAGAACAGATATTTCGGATCCCTTTGAAGACTATAGGGCCAAGGAAATATCCTCCGATAACAAAGAGAAAGAAGCTTTCTGAGAAACTTCGTTGTGTTCTGTGAAATCATCTAACAGAGTTACAGCTTTCCCATCAAGGAGCCTTTCGCTAAGACAGTTCTTGTGGAATTGGCAAAGTGATATTTGGAAGCCCATAGAGGGCTATGGTGAAAAAGGAAATATCCTCAGATAAAATCTGGAAAGAAGCTTTCTGAGAAACTGCTTAGTGTTCTGTTAATTCATCTCACACAGTTACATCTGTATTTCGTGGATGTCTTTGCTAGCCTTATTTCTGTGGAATCTGAGAACAGATATTTCGGATCCCTTTGAAGACTATAGGGCCAAAGGAAATATCCTCCGATAACAAAGAGAAAGAAGCTTTCTGAGAAACTTCGTTGTGTTCTGTGAAATCATCTCACAGAGTTACAGATTTCCCCTCAAGGAGACTTTCGCTAAGACAATTCTTGTGGAATTGGCAAAGTGATATTTGGAAGCCCATAGAGGGCTATGGTGAAAAAGGAAAGATGCTCAGATGAAATCTGGAAAGAAGCTTTCTGAGAAACTGCTTAGTGTTCTGTTAATTCATCTCACAGAGTTACATCTGTATTTCGTGGAGCTCTTTGCTAGCCTTATTTCTGTGGAATCTGTTAACAGAAACTTCGGATCCCTATGAAGACTATAGGGCCAAAGGAAATATCCTCCGATAACAAAGAGAAAGAAGCTTTCTGAGAAACTACGTTGTGTTCTGTGAAATCATCTCACAGAGGTTCAGCTTGCCCCTCAAGGAGCCTTTCGCTTAGACAGTTCTTGTGGAATTGGTAAAGTGATATTTGGAAGCCCATATAGGGCTACGGTGAAAAAGGAAATATCCTCAGATGAAATCTGGAAAGAAGCTTTCTGAGAAACTGCTTAGTGTTCTGTTAATTCATCTCACAGAGTTACATCTTTATGTCGTGGATGTCTTTGCTAGCCTTATTTCTGTGGAATCTGAGAACAGATATTTCGGATCTTTTTGAAGACTATAGGGTCAAAGGAAATATCCTCCGATAACAAAGAGAAAGAAGCTTTCTGAGAAACTTCGTTGTGTTCTGTGAAATCATCTCACAGAGTTACAGCTTTCCCCTCAAGGAGCCTTTCGCTAAGACAGTTCTTGTGGAATTCGCAAAGTGATATTTGGAAGCCCTTAGTGGGCAATGGTGAAAAAGGAAATATCCTTGATGAAATCTGGAAAGAAGCTTTCTGAGAAACTGCTTAGTGTTCTGTTAATTCATCTCACAGAGTTACATCTGTATTTCGTGGATCTCTTTGCTAGGCTTATTTCTGTGGAATCTGAGAACAGATATTTCAAATCACTTTGAAGACTATAGGGCCAAAGGAAATATCCTCCGATAACAAAGAGAAAGAAGCTTTCTGAGAAACTTCGTTGTGTTCTGTGAAATCATCTCACAGAGTTACACCTTTCCCCTCAAGGAGCCTTTCGCTAAGACAGTTCTTGTGGAATTGGCGAAGTGATATTTGGAAGCCCATAGAGGGCTATGGTGAAAAAGGAAATATCCTCAGATGAAATCTGGAAAGAAGCTTTCTGAGAAACTGCTTAGTGTTCTGTTAATTAATCTCACAGAGTTACATCTGTATTTCGTGGATCTCTTTGCTAGCCTTATTTCTGTGGAATCTGAGAACAGATATTTCGGATCCCTTTGAAGACTATAGGGCCAAAGGAAATATAATCCGATAACAAAGAGAAAGAAGCTTTCTGAGAAACTTCTTGGTATTCTGTGAAATCATCTCACAGAGTTACAGCTTTCCCCTCAAGAAGCCTTTCGCTAAGACAGTACTTGTGGAATTGGCAAAGTGATATTTGGAAGCCCATAAAGGGCTGTGGTGAAAAAGGAAATATCCTCAGATGAAATCTGGAAAGAAGCTTTCTGAGAAACTGCTTAGTGTTCTGTTAATTCATCTCACAGAGTTACATCTGTATTTCGTGGATCTCTTTGCTAACCTTATTTCTGTTGAATCTGTGAACAGATATTTCGTATCCCTTTGAAGACTATAGGGCCAAAGGAAATATCCTCCGATAACAAAGAGAAAGAAGCTTTCTGAGAAACTTCGTTGTGTTCTGTGAAATCATCTCACAGAGTTACAGCTTTCCCCTAAAGGAGCCTTTCCTAAGACAGTTCTTGTGGAATTGGCAAAGTGATATTTGGAAGCCCATAGATGGCTACGGTGAAAAAGGAAATATCCTCAGATGAAATCTGGAAACAAGCTTTCTGAGAAACTGCTTAGTGTTCTGTTAATTCATCTCACAGAGTTACATCTGTATTTCGTGGATCTCCTTGCTATCCTTATTTCTGTGGAATCTGAGAAGAGATATTTCTGATCCCTTTGTAGACTATAGGGCCAAAGGAAATATCCTCCGATAACAAAGAGAAAGAAGCTTTCTGAGAAACTTCGTTGTGTTCTGTGAAATCATCTCACAGAGTTGCAGCTTTCCCCTCAAGGAGCCTTTCGCTAAGACAGTTCTTGTGGATTTTGCAAAGTGATATTTGGAAGCCCATAGAGGGCAATGGTGAAAAAGGAAATATCCTCAGATGAAATCTGGAAAGAAGCTTTCTGAGAAACTGCTTAATGTTCTGTTAATTCCTCTCACAGAGTTACATCCGTATTTCGTGGAGCTCTTTGCTAGCCTTATTTCTGTGGAATCTGAGAACAGATACTTCGGATCCCTTTGAAGAACATAGGGCCAAAGGAAATATCCTCCGATAACAAAGAGAAAGAAGCTTTCTGAGAAACTTCTTTGTATTCTGTGAAATCATCTCACAGAGTTACAGCTTTCCCCTCAAGGAGCCTTTCGCTAAGACAGTTCATGTGGAATTGTCAAAGTGATATTTGGAAGCCCTTAGAGGGCTATGGTGAAAAAGGAAATATCCTCAGATGAAATCTGGAAAGAAGCTTTCTGAGAAACTGCTTAGTGATCTGTTAATTCATCTCACAGAGTTACATGTGTATTCCATGGATGTCTTTGCTAGCCTTATTTCCGTGGAATCTGAAAACAGATATTTCGGATCCCTTTGAAGACTATAGGGCCAAAGGAAATAGCCTCCGATAACAAAGAGAAAGAAGCTTTCTGAGAAACTTCGTTGTGTTCTGTGAAATCATCTAACAGAGTTACTTACAGCTTTCCCATCAAGGAGCCTTTCACTAAGACAGTTCTTGTGGAATTGGCGAAGTGATATTTGGAAGCCCTTAGAGGGCTATGGTGAAAAAGGAAATATCCTCAGATGAAATCTGGAAAGAAGCTTTCTGAGAAACTGCTTAGTGTTCTGTTAATTCATCTCACAGAGTTACATCTGTATTTCGTGGATCTCTTTGCTAGCCTTATTTCTGTGGAATCTGAGAACAGATATTTCGGATCCCTTTGAAGACTATAGGGCCAAAGGAAATATCCTCCGATAACAAAGAGAAAGAAGCTTTCTGAGAAACTTCGTAGTGTTCTCTGAAATCATCTCACAGAGTTACAGCTTTCCCCTCAAGGAGCCTTTCGCTAAGACAGTTCTTGTGGAATTGGCAAAGTGATATTTGGAAGCCCATAGAGGGCTTTGTTGAAAAAGGAAATATCCTCACATGAAATCTGGAAAGAAGCTTTCTGAGAAACTGCTTAGTGTTCTGTTAATTCATCTCAGAGAGTTACATCTGTATTTCATGGATGTCTTTGCTAGCCTTATTTCTGTGGAATCTGAGAACAGATATTTCGGATCCCTTTGAAGACTATAGGGCCAAAGGAAATATCCTCCGATAACAAAGAGAAAGAAGCTTTCTGAGAAACTTCTTTGTGTTCTGTGAAATCATCTCACAGAGTTACAGCTTTCCCCTCAAGGAGCCTTTCGCTAAGACAGTTCATGTGGAATTGGCAAAGTGATATTTGGAAGCCCATAGAGGGCTATGGTGAAAAAGGAAATATGCTCAGATGAAATCTGGAAAGAAGCTTTCTGAGAAACTGCTTAGTGTTCTGTTAATTCATCTCACAGAGTTACATCTGTGTTTCGTGGATCTCTTTGCTAGCCTTATTTCTGTGGAATCTGTTAACAGATATTTCGGATCCCTTTGAAGACTATAGGGCCAAAGGAAATATCCTCCGATAACAAAGAGAAAGAAGCTTTCTGAGAAACTTCTTGGTGTTCTGTGAAATCATCTCACAGAGTTACAGCTTTCCCCTCAAGAAGCCTTTCGCTAAGACAGTTCTTGTGGAATTGGCAAAGTGATATTTGGAAGCCCATAGAGGGCTATGATGAAAAAGGAAATATCCTCAGATGAAATCTGGAAAGAAGCTTTCTGAGAAACTGCTTAGTGTTCTGTTAATTCATCTCACAGAGTTACATCTGTATTTCGTGGATCTCTTTGGTAACCTTATTTCTGTGGAATCTGTGAAGATATATTTCGGATCCCTTTGAAGACTATAGGGCCAAAGGAAATATCCTCCGATAACAAAGAGAAAGAAGCTTTTTGAGAAACTTCGTTGTGTTCTCTGAAATCATCTCACAGAGTTACAGCTTTCCCCTCACGGAGCCTTTCCTAAGACAGTTCTTGTGGAATTGGCAAAGTGATATTTGGAAGCCCATAGATGGCTACGGTGAAAAAGGAAATATCCTCAGATGAAATCTGGAAAGAAGCTTTCTGAGAAACTGCTTAGTGTTCTGTTAATTCATCTCACAGAGTTACATCTGTATTTCGTGGATCTCCTTGCTAGCCTTATTTCTGTGGAATCTGAGAACAGATATTTTAGATCCCTTTGAAGACTACAGGGCCAAAGGAAATATCCTCCGATAACAAAGAGAAAGAAGCTTTCTGAGAAACTTCTTGGTGTTCTGTGAAATCATCTCACAGAGTTACAGCTTTCCCCTCAAGAAGCCTTTCGCTAAGACAGTTCTTGTGGAATTGGCAAAGTGATATTTGAAAGCCCATAGAGGGCTGTGGTGAAAAAGGAAATATCCTCAGATGAAATCTGGAAGGAAGCTTTCTGAGAAACTGCTTAGTGTTCTGTTAATTCATCTCACAGAGTTACATCTGTATTTCGTGGATCTCTTTGCTAGCCTTATTTCTGTGGAATCTGAGAGGAGATATTTCGGATCCCTTTGTAGACTATAGGGCCAAAGGAAATATCCTCCGATAACAAAGAGAAAGAAGCTTTCTGAGAAACTTCGTTGTGTTCTGTGAAATCATCTCACAGAGTTGCAGCTTTCCCCTCAAGGAGCCTTTCGCTAAGACAGTTCTTGTGGATTTTGCAAAGTGATATTTGGAAGCCCATAGAGGGCAATGGTGAAAAAGGAAATATCCTCAGATGAAATCTGGAAAGAAGCTTTCTGAGAAACTGCTTAATGTTCTGTTAATTACTCTCACAGAGTTACATCCGTATTTCGTGGAGCTCTTTGCTAGCCTCATTTCTGTGGAATCTGAGAACAGATATTTCGGATCCCTTTGAAGAATATAGGGCCAAAGGAAATATCCTCCGATAACAAAGAGAAAGAAGCTTTCTGAGAAACTTCTTTGTATTCTGTGAAATCATCTCACAGAGTTACAGCTTTCCCCTCAAGTAGCCTTTCGCTAAGACAGTTCATGTGGAATTGTCAAAGTGATATTTGGAAGCCCATAGAGGGCTATGGTGAAAAAGGAAATATCCTCAGATGAAATCTGGAAAGAAGCTTTCTGAGAAACTGCTTAGAGATCTGTTAATTCATCTTACAGAGTTACATGTGTATTCCATGGATGTCTTTGCTAGCCTTATTTCTGTGGAATCTGAAAACAGATATTTCGGATCCCTTTGAAGACTATAGGGCCAAAGGAAATAGCCTCCGATAACAAAGAGAAAGAAGCTTTCTGAGAAACTTCGTTGTGTTCTGTGAAATCATCTAACAGAGTTACTTACAGCTTTCCCATCAAGGAGCCTTTCGCTAAGAGAGTTCTTGTGGAATTGGCAAAGTGATATTTGGAAGCCCATAGAGGGCTATGGTGAAAAAGGAAATATCCTCAGATAAAATCTGGAAAGAAGCTTTCTGAGAAACTGCTTAGTGTTCTGTTAATTCAACTCACACAGTTACATCTGTATTTCGTGGATGTCTTTGCTAGCCTTATTTCTGTAGAGTCTGAGAACAGATATTTCGGATCCCTTTGTAGACTATAGGGCCAAAGGAAATATCCTCCGATAACAAAGAGAAAGAAGCTTTCTGAGAAACTTCTTTGTGTTCTGTGAAATCATCTCACAGAGTTACAGCTTTCCCCTCAAGGAGCCTTTCGCTAAGACAGTTCTTGTGGAATCGGCAAAGTGATATTTGGAAGCCCATAGAGGGCTATGGTGAAAAAGGAAATATCCTCAGATGAAATCTGGAAAGAAGCTTTCTGAGAAACTGCTTAGTGTTCTGTTAATTCATCTCACGGAGTTACATCTGTATTTCGTGGATCTCTTTGCTAGCCTTATTTCTGTGAAATCTGAGAACAGATATTTCGGATCCCTTTGAAGACTATAGGGCCAAAGGAAATATCCTCCGATAACAAAGAGAAAGAAGATTTCTGAGAAACTACGTTGTGTTCTGTGAAATCATCTCACAGAGTTACAGCTTTCCCCCCAAGTAGCCTTTCGCTAAGACAGTTCTTGTGGAATTGGCAAAGTGATATTTGGAAGCCCATAGAGGGCTTTGGTGAAAAAGGAAATATCCTCACATGAAATCTGGAAAGAAGCTTTCTGAGAAACTGCTTAGTGTTCTGTTAATTCATCTCACAGAGTTACATCTGTATTTCATGGATGTCTTTGCTAGCCTTATTTCTGTGGAATCTGAGAACAGATATTTCGGATCCCTTTGAAGACTATAGGGCCAAAGGAAATATCCTCCGATAACAAAGAGAAAGAAGCTTTCTGATAAACTTCTTTGTGTTCTGTGAAATCATCTCACAGAGTTACAGCTTTCCCCTCAAGGAGCCTTTCGCTAAGACAGTTCTTGTGGAATTGGCGAAGTGATGTTTGGAAGCCCTTAGAGGGCTATGGTGAAAAAGGAAATATCCTCAGATGAAATCTGGAAAGAAGCTTTCTGAGAAACTGCTTAGTGTTCTGTTAATTCATCTCACAGAGTTACATCTGTATTTCGTGGATCTCTTTGCTAGCCTTATTTCTGTGGAATCTGAGAACAGATATTTCGGATCCCTTTGAAGACTATAGGGCCAAAGGAAATATCCTCCGATAACAAAGAGAAAGAAGCTTTCTGGGAAACTTCGTTGTGTTCTGTGAAATCATCTCACAGAGTTACAGCTTTCCCCTCAAGGAGCCTTTCGCTAAGACAGTTCTTGTGGAATTGGCAAAGTGATATTTGGAAGCCCATAGAGGGCTTTGGTGAAAAAGGAAATATCCTCACATGAAATCTGGAAAGAGGCTTTCTGAGAAACTGCTTAGTGATCTGTTAATTCATCTCACAGAGTTACATGTGTATTCCATGGATGTCTTTGCTAGCCTTATTTCTGTGGAATCTGAAAACAGATATTTCGGATCCCTTTGAAGACTATAGGGCCAAAGGAAATATCCTCCGATAACAAAGAGAAAGAAGCTTTCTGAGAAACTTCGTTGTGTTCTGTGAAATCATCTCACAGAGTTACAGCTTTCCCCTAAAGAAGCATTTCGCTAAGACAGTTCTTGTGGAATTGGCAAAGTGATATTTGGAAGCCCATAGAGGGCTATGGTGAAAAAGGAAATATCCTCAGATGAAATCTGGAAAGAAGCTTTCTGAGAATCTGCTTAGTGTTCTCTTAATTCATCTCACAGAGTTACATCTGTATTTCGTGGATCTCTTTGCCAGACTTATTTCTGTGTAATCTGAGAACAGATATTTCGGATCCCTTTGAAGACTATAGGGCCAAAGGAAATATCCTCCGATAACAAAGAGAAAGAAGATTACTGAGAAACTTCGTTGTGTTATGTGAAATCATCTCACAGAGTTACAGCTTTCCCCTCAAGGAGCCTTTCGCTAAGACAGTTCTTGTGGAATTGGCAAAGTGATATTTGGAAGCCCTTAGAGGGCTATGGTGAAAAAGGAAATATCTTCAGATGCAATCTGGAACGAAGCTTTCTGAGAAACTGCTTAGTGTTCTGTTAATTCATCTCACAGCGTTACATCTGTATTTCGTGGATCTCTTTGCTAGCCTTATTTCTGTGGAATCTGAGAACAGATATTTCGGATCCCTTTGAAGACTATAGGGCCAAAGGAAATATCCTCCGATAACAAAGAGAAAGAAGCTTTCTGAGAAACTTCGTTGTGTTCTGTGAAATCATCTCACAGAGTTACAGCTTTCCCCTCAAGGAGCCTTTCGCTAAGACAGTTCTTGTGGAATTGGCAAAGTGATATTTGGAAGCCCATAGAGGGCTTTGGTGAAAAAGGAAATATCCTCACATGAAATCTGGAAAGAGGCTTTCTGAGAAACTGCTTAGTGTTCTGTTAATTCATCTCAGAGAGTTACATCTGTATTTCATGGATGTCTTTGCTAGCCTTATTTTTGTGGAATCTGAGAACAGATATTTCGGATCCCTTTGAAGACTATAGGGCCAAAGGAAATATCCTCCGATAACAAAGAGAAAGAAGCTTTCTGAGAAACTTCGTTGTGTTTTGTGAAATCATCTCACAGAGTTACAGCTTTCCCCTCAAAGAGCCTTTCGCTAAGACAGTTCTTGTGGAATTGGCAAAGTGATATTTGGAATCCCATAGAGGGTTATGGTGAAAAAGGAAATATCCTCAGATGAAATCTGGAAAGAAACTTTCTGAGAAACTGCTTAGTGTTCTGTTAATTCATCTCACAGAGTTACATCTGTGTTTCGTGGATCTCTATGCTGGCCTTATTTCTGTGGAATCTGTTAACAGAAATTTCGGATCCCTTTGAAGACTATAGGGCCAAAGGAAATATCCTCCGATAACAAAGAGAAAGAAGCTTTCTGAGAAACTTCGTTGTGTTTTGTGAAATCATCTCACAGAGTTACAGCTTTCCCCTCAAAGAGCCTTTCGCTAAGACAGTTCTTGTGGAATTGGCAAAGTGATATTTGGAATCCCGTAGAGGGCTATGGTGAAAAAGGAAATATCCTCAGATGAAATCTGGAAAGAAGCTTTCTGAGAAACTGCTTAGTGTTCTGTTAATTCATCTCACAGAGTACATCTGTATTTCATGGATGTCTTTGCTAGCCTTATTTCTGTGGAATATGAGAACAGATATTTCGGATCCCTTTGAGGACTATAGGGCCGAAGGAAATATCCTCCGATAACAAAGGGAAAGAAACTTTCTGAGAAACTTCGTTGTGTTCTGTGAAATCATCTCACAGAGTTACAGCTTTCCCCTCAAGGAGCCTTTCGCTAAGACAGTTATTGTGGAATTGTCAAAGTGATATTTGTAAACCCATAGAGGGCTATGGTGAAAAAGGAAATATCCTCAGATGAAATCTGGAAAGAAACTTTCTGAGAAACTGCTAAAGTTCTGTTAATTCCTCTCACAGAGTTACATCTGTATTTCGTGGATCTCTTTGCTAGCCTTATTTCTGTGGAATCTGAGAACAGATATTTCGGATCCCTTTGAAGACTCTAGGGCCAAAGGAAATATCCTCCGATAACAAAGAGAAAGAAGCTTTCTGAGAAACTTCGTTGTGTTCTGTGAAATCATCTCACAGAGTTACAGCTTTCCCCTCAAGGAGCCTTTCGCTAAGACAGTTCTTGTGGAATTGGCAAAGTGATATTTGGAAGCCCATAGAGGGCTTTGGTGAAAAAGGAAATATCCTCACATGAAATCTGGAAAGAGGCTTTCTGAGAAACTGCTTAGTGTTCTGTTAATTCATCTCAGAGAGTTACATCTGTATTTCATGGATGTCTTTGCTAGCCTTATTTCTGTGGAATCTGAGAACAGATATTTCGGATCCCTTTGAAGACTATAGGGCCGAAGGAAATATCCTCCGATAACAAAGAGAAAGAAGCTTTCTGAGAAACTTCGTTGTGTTTTGTGAAATCATCTCACAGAGTTACAGCTTTCCCCTCAAAGAGCCTTTCGCTAAGACAGTTCTTGTGGAATTGGCAAAGTGATATTTGGAAGCCCTTAGAGGGCTATGGTGAAAAAGGAAATATCCACAGATGAAATCTGGAAAGAAGCTTTCTGAGAAACTGCTTAGTGTTCTGTTAATTCATCTCACAGAGTTACATCTGTATTTCGTGGATCTCTTTGCTAGCCTTATTTCTGTGGAATCTGAGAACAGATATTTCGGATCCCTTTGAAGACTATAGTGCCAAAGGAAATATCCTCCGATAACAAAGAGAAAGAACTTTCTGAGAAACTTCGTTGTGTTCTGTGAAATCATCTCACAGAGTTAACCTTTCCCCTCAAGGAGCCTTTCGCTAACACAGTTCTTGTGGAATTGGCGAAGTGATATTTGGAAGCCCTTAGAGGGCAATGGTGAAAAAGGAAATATCCTCAGATGAAATCTGGAAAGAAGCTTTCTGAGAAACTGCTTAGTGTTCTGTTAATTCATCTCACAGAGTTACATCTGTATTTCGTGGATGTCTTTGCTAGCCTTATTTCAGTGGAATCTGTAACAGATATTTCGGATCCATTTGAAGACTATAGGGCCAAAGGAAATATCCTCCGATAACAAAGAGAAAGAAGCTTTCTGAGAAACTTCGTTGTGTTCTGTGAAATCATCTCACAGAGTTACAGCTTTCCCCTCAAGGAGCCTTTCGCTAAGACAGTTCTTGTGGAATTGGCAAAGTGATATTTGGAAGCCCATAGCGGGCTTTGGTGAAAAAGGAAATATCCTCACATGAAATCTGGAAAGAAGCTTTCTGAGAAACTGCTTAGTGTTCCGTTAATTCATCTCAGAGAGTTACATCTGTATTTCATGGATGTCTTTGCTAGCCTTATTTCTGTGGAATATGAGAACAGATATTTCGGATCCCTTTGAAGACTATAGGGCCAAAGGAAATATCCTCCGATAACAAAGAGAAAGAAGCTTTCTGAGAAACTTCGTTGTGTTTTGTGAAATCATCTCACAGAGTTACAGCTTTCCCCTCAAAGAGCCTTTCGCTAAGACAGTTCTTGTGGAATTGGCAAAGTGATATTTGGAATCCCGTAGAGGGCTATGGTGAAAAAGGAAATATCCTCAGATGAAATCTGGAAAGAAGCTTTCTGAGAAACTGCTTAGTGTTCTGTTAATTCATCTCACAGAGTTACATCTGTGTTTCGTGGATCTCTATGCTGGCCTTATTTCTGTGGAATCTGTTAACAGAAATTTCGGATCCCTTTGAAGACTATAGGGCCAAAGGAAATATCCTCCGATAACAAAGAGAAAGAAGCTTTCTGAGAAACTTCGTTGTGTTCTGTGAAATCATCTCACAGAGGTTCAGCTTCCCCCTCAAGGAGCCTTTCGCTAAGACAGTTCTTGTGGAATTGGTAAAGTGATATTTGGAAGCCCTTAGAGGGCTATGGTGAAAAAGGAAATATCCACAGATGAAATCTGGAAAGAAGCTTTCTGAGAAACTGCTTAGTGTTCTGTTAATTCATCTCACAGAGTTACATCTGTATTTCGTGGATCTCTTTGCTAGCCTTATTTCTGTGGAATCTGAGAACAGATATTTCGGATCCCTTTGAAGACTATAGGGCCAAAGGAAATATCCTCCGATAACAAAGAGAAAGAAGCTTTCTGAGAAACTTCGTTGTGTTCTGTGAAATCATCTCACAGAGTTACAGCTTTCCCCTAAAGAAGCCTTTCGCTAAGACAGTTCTTGTGGAATTGGCAAAGTGATATTTGGAAGCCCATAGAGGGCTATGGTGAAAAAGGAAATATCCTCAGATGAAATCTGGAAAGAAGCTTTCTGAGAATCTGCTTAGTGTTCCCTTAATTCATCTCACAGAGTTACATCTGTATTTCGTGGATCTCTTTGCTAGACTTATTTCTGTGTAATCTGAGAACAGATATTTCGGATCCCTTTGAAGACTATAGGGCCAAAGGAAATATCCTCCGATAACAAAGAGAAAGAAGTTTACTGAGAAACTTCGTTGTGTTATGTGAAATCATCTCACAGAGTTACAGCTTTCCCCTCAAGGAGCCTTTCGCTAAGACAGTTCTTGTGGAATTGGCAAAGTGATATTTGGAAGCCCTTAGAGGGCTATGGTGAAAAAGGAAATATCTTCAGATGCAATCTGGAACGAAGCTTTCTGAGAAACTGCTTAGTGTTCTGTTAATTCATCTCACAGCGTTACATCTGTATTTCGTGGATCTCTTTGCTAGCCTTATTTCTGTGGAATCTGAGAACAGATATTTCGGATCCCTTTGAAGACTATAGGGCCAAAGGAAATATCCTCCGATAACAAAGAGAAAGAAGCTTTCTGAGAAACTTCGTTGTGTTCTGTGAAATCATCTCACAGAGTTACAGCTTTCCCCTCAAGGAGCCTTTCGCTAAGACAGTTCTTGTGGAATTGGCAAAGTGATATTTGGAAGCCCATAGAGGGCTTTGGTGAAAAAGGAAATATCCTCACATGAAATCTGGAAAGAGGCTTTCTGAGAAACTGCTTAGTGTTCTGTTAATTCATCTCAGAGAGTTACATCTGTATTTCATGGATGTCTTTGCTAGCCTTATTTCTGTGGAATCTGAGAACAGATATTTCGGATCCCTTTGAAGACTATAGGGCCAAAGGAAATATCCTCCGATAACAAAGAGAAAGAAGCTTTCTGAGAAACTTCGTTGTGTTTTGTGAAATCATCTCACAGAGTTACAGCTTTCCCCTCAAAGAGCCTTTCGCTAAGACAGTTCTTGTGGAATTGGCAAAGTGATATTTGGAAGCCCTTAGAGGGCTATGGTGAAAAAGGAAATATCCACAGATGAAATCTGGAAAGAAGCTTTCTGAGAAACTGCTTAGTGTTCTGTTAATTCATCTCACAGAGTTACATCTGTATTTCGTGGATCTCTTTGCTAGCCTTATTTCTGTGGAATCTGAGAACAGATATTTCGGATCCCTTTGAAGACTATAGTGCCAAAGGAAATATCCTCCGATAACAAAGAGAAAGAACTTTCTGAGAAACTTCGTTGTGTTCTGTGAAATCATCTCACAGAGTTAACCTTTCCCCTCAAGGAGCCTTTCGCTAACACAGTTCTTGTGGAATTGGCGAAGTGATATTTGGAAGCCCTTAGAGGGCAATGGTGAAAAAGGAAATATCCTCAGATGAAATCTGGAAAGAAGCTTTCTGAGAAACTGCTTAGTGTTCTGTTAATTCATCTCACAGAGTTACATCTGTATTTCGTGGATGTCTTTGCTAGCCTTATTTCAGTGGAATCTGTAACAGATATTTCGGATCCATTTGAAGACTATAGGGCCAAAGGAAATATCCTCCGATAACAAAGAGAAAGAAACTTTCTGAGAAACTTCGTTGTGTTCTGTGAAATCATCTCACAGAGTTACAGCTTTCCCCTCAAGGAGCCTTTCACTAAGACAGTTATTGTGGAATTGTCAAAGTGATATTTGGAAACCCATAGAGGGCTATGGTGAAAAAGGAAATATCCTCAGTTGAAATCTGGAAAGAAACTTTCTGAGAAACTGCTAAAGTTCTGTTAATTCCTCTCACAGAGTTACATCTGTATTTCGTGGATCTCTTTGCTAGCCTTATTTCTGTGGAATCTGAGAACAGATATTTCGGATCCCTTTGAAGACTATAGGGCCTAAGGAAATATCCTCCGATAACAAAGAGAAAGAAGCTTTCTGAGAAACTTCTTTGTGTTCTGTGAAATCATCTCACAGAGTTACAGCTTTCCCCTCAAGGAGCCTTTCGCTAAGACAGTTCATGTGGAATTGGCAAAGTGATATTTGGAAGCCCATGGAGGGCTATGGTGAAAAAGGAAATATCCTCAGATGAAATCTGGAAAGAAGCTTTCTGAGAAACTGCTTAGTGTTCTGTTAATTCATCTCACAGAGTTACATCTGTGTTTCGTGGATCTCTTTGCTAGCCTTATTTCTGTGGAATCTGTTAACAGAAATTTCGGATCCCTTTGAAGACTATAGGGCCAAAGGAAATATCCTCCGATAACAAAGAGAAAGAAGCTTTCTGAGAAACTTCTTTGTGTTCTGTGAAATCATCTCACAGAGGTTCAGCTTGCCCCTCAAGGAGCCTTTCGCTAAGACAGTTCTTGTGGAATTGGTAAAGTGATTTTTGGAAGCCCTTAGAGGGCTATGGTGAAAAAGGAAATATCCACAGATGAAATCTGGAAAGAAGCTTTCTGAGAATCTGCTTAGTGTTCTCTTAATTCATCTCACAGAGTTACATCTGTATTTCGTGGATCTCTTTGCTAGACTTATTTCTGTGTAATCTGAGAACAGATATTTCGGATCCCTTTGAAGACCATAGGGCCAAAGGAAATATCCTCCGATAACAAAGAGAAAGAAGTTTACTGAGAAACTTCGTTGTGTTATGTGAAATCATCTCACAGAGTTACAGCTTTCCCCTCAAGGAGCCTTTCGCTAAGACAGTTCTTGTGGAATTGGCAAAGTGATATTTGGAAGCCCTTAGAGGGCTATGGTGAAAAAGGAAATATCTTCAGATGCAATCTGGAACGAAGCTTTCTGAGAAACTGCTTAGTGTTCTGTTAATTCATCTCACAGCGTTACATCTGTATTTCGTGGATCTCTTTGCTAGCCTTATTTCTGTGGAATCTGAGAACAGATATTTCGGATCCCTTTGAAGACTATAGGGCCAAAGGAAATATCCTCCGATAACAAAGAGAAAGAAGCTTTCTGAGAAACTTCGTTGTGTTCTGTGAAATCATCTCACAGAGTTACAGCTTTCCCCTCAAGGAGCCTTTCGCTAAGACAGTTCTTGTGGAATTGGCAAAGTGATATTTGGAAGCCCATAGAGGGCTTTGGTGAAAAAGGAAATATCCTCACATGAAATCTGGAAAGAGGCTTTCTGAGAAACTGCTTAGTGTTCTGTTAATTCATCTCAGAGAGTTACATCTGTATTTCATGGATGTCTTTGCTAGCCTTATTTCTGTGGAATCTGAGAACAGATATTTCGGATCCCTTTGAAGACTATAGGGCCAAAGGAAATATCCTCCGATAACAAAGAGAAAGAAGCTTTCTGAGAAACTTCGTTGTGTTTTGTGAAATCATCTCACAGAGTTACAGCTTTCCCCTCAAAGAGCCTTTCGCTAAGACAGTTCTTGTGGAATTGGCAAAGTGATATTTGGAAGCCCTTAGAGGGCTATGGTGAAAAAGGAAATATCCACAGATGAAATCTGGAAAGAAGCTTTCTGAGAAACTGCTTAGTGTTCTGTTAATTCATCTCACAGAGTTACATCTGTATTTCGTGGATCTCTTTGCTAGCCTTATTTCTGTGGAATCTGAGAACAGATATTTCGGATCCCTTTGAAGACTATAGTGCCAAAGGAAATATCCTCCGATAACAAAGAGAAAGAACTTTCTGAGAAACTTCGTTGTGTTCTGTGAAATCATCTCACAGAGTTAACCTTTCCCCTCAAGGAGCCTTTCGCTAACACAGTTCTTGTGGAATTGGCGAAGTGATATTTGGAAGCCCTTAGAGGGCAATGGTGAAAAAGGAAATATCCTCAGATGAAATCTGGAAAGAAGCTTTCTGAGAAACTGCTTAGTGTTCTGTTAATTCATCTCACAGAGTTACATCTGTATTTCGTGGATGTCTTTGCTAGCCTTATTTCAGTGGAATCTGTAACAGATATTTCGGATCCATTTGAAGACTATAGGGCCAAAGGAAATATCCTCCGATAACAAAGAGAAAGAAACTTTCTGAGAAACTTCGTTGTGTTCTGTGAAATCATCTCACAGAGTTACAGCTTTCCCCTCAAGGAGCCTTTCACTAAGACAGTTATTGTGGAATTGTCAAAGTGATATTTGGAAACCCATAGAGGGCTATGGTGAAAAAGGAAATATCCTCAGTTGAAATCTGGAAAGAAACTTTCTGAGAAACTGCTAAAGTTCTGTTAATTCCTCTCACAGAGTTACATCTGTATTTCGTGGATCTCTTTGCTAGCCTTATTTCTGTGGAATCTGAGAACAGATATTTCGGATCCCTTTGAAGACTATAGGGCCTAAGGAAATATCCTCCGATAACAAAGAGAAAGAAGCTTTCTGAGAAACTTCTTTGTGTTCTGTGAAATCATCTCACAGAGTTACAGCTTTCCCCTCAAGGAGCCTTTCGCTAAGACAGTTCATGTGGAATTGGCAAAGTGATATTTGGAAGCCCATGGAGGGCTATGGTGAAAAAGGAAATATCCTCAGATGAAATCTGGAAAGAAGCTTTCTGAGAAACTGCTTAGTGTTCTGTTAATTCATCTCACAGAGTTACATCTGTGTTTCGTGGATCTCTTTGCTAGCCTTATTTCTGTGGAATCTGTTAACAGAAATTTCGGATCCCTTTGAAGACTATAGGGCCAAAGGAAATATCCTCCGATAACAAAGAGAAAGAAGCTTTCTGAGAAACTTCTTTGTGTTCTGTGAAATCATCTCACAGAGGTTCAGCTTGCCCCTCAAGGAGCCTTTCGCTAAGACAGTTCTTGTGGAATTGGTAAAGTGATTTTTGGAAGCCCTTAGAGGGCTATGGTGAAAAAGGAAATATCCACAGATGAAATCTGGAAAGAAGCTTTCTGAGAATCTGCTTAGTGTTCTCTTAATTCATCTCACAGAGTTACATCTGTATTTCGTGGATCTCTTTGCTAGACTTATTTCTGTGTAATCTGAGAACAGATATTTCGGATCCCTTTGAAGACCATAGGGCCAAAGGAAATATCCTCCGATAACAAAGAGAAAGAAGTTTACTGAGAAACTTCGTTGTGTTATGTGAAATCATCTCACAGAGTTACAGCTTTCCCCTCAAGGAGCCTTTCGCTAAGACAGTTCTTGTGGAATTGGCAAAGTGATATTTGGAAGCCCTTAGAGGGCTATGGTGAAAAAGGAAATATCTTCAGATGCAATCTGGAACGAAGCTTTCTGAGAAACTGCTTAGTGTTCTGTTAATTCATCTCACAGCGTTACATCTGTATTTCGTGGATCTCTTTGCTAGCCTTATTTCTGTGGAATCTGAGAACAGATATTTCGGATCCCTTTGAAGACTATAGGGCCAAAGGAAATATCCTCCGATAACAAAGAGAAAGAAGCTTTCTGAGAAACTTCGTTGTGTTCTGTGAAATCATCTCACAGAGTTACAGCTTTCCCCTCAAGGAGCCTTTCGCTAAGACAGTTCTTGTGGAATTGGCAAAGTGATATTTGGAAGCCCATAGAGGGCTTTGGTGAAAAAGGAAATATCCTCACATGAAATCTGGAAAGAGGCTTTCTGAGAAACTGCTTAGTGTTCTGTTAATTCATCTCAGAGAGTTACATCTGTATTTCATGGATGTCTTTGCTAGCCTTATTTCTGTGGAATCTGAGAACAGATATTTCGGATCCCTTTGAAGACTATAGGGCCAAAGGAAATATCCTCCGATAACAAAGAGAAAGAAGCTTTCTGAGAAACTTCGTTGTGTTTTGTGAAATCATCTCACAGAGTTACAGCTTTCCCCTCAAAGAGCCTTTCGCTAAGACAGTTCTTGTGGAATTGGCAAAGTGATATTTGGAATCCCATAGAGGGTTATGGTGAAAAAGGAAATATCCTCAGATGAAATCTGGAAAGAAGCTTTCTGAGAAACTGCTTAGTGTTCTGTTAATTCATCTCACAGAGTTACATCTGTGTTTCGTGGATCTCTATGCTGGCCTTATTTCTGTGGAATCTGTTAACAGAAATTTCGGATCCCTTTGAAGACTATAGGGCCAAAGGAAATATCCTCCGATAACAAAGAGAAAGAAGCTTTCTGAGAAACTTCGTTGTGTTCTGTGAAATCATCTCACAGAGTTACAGCTTTCCCCTAAAGAAGCCTTTCGCTAAGACAGTTCTTGTGGAATTGGTAAAGTGATATTTGGAAGCCCATAGAGGGCTATGGTGAAAAAGGAAATATCCTCAGATGAAATCTGGAAAGAAGCTTTCTGAGAATCTGCTTAGTGTTCTCTTAATTCATCTCACAGAGTTACATCTGTATTTCGTGGATCTCTTTGCTAGACTTATTTCTGTGTAATCTGAGAACAGATATTTCGGATCCCTTTGAAGACTATAGGGCCAAAGGAAATATCCTCCGATAACAAAGAGAAAGAAGTTTACTGAGAAACTTCGTTGTGTTATGTGAAATCATCTCACAGAGTTACAGCTTTCCCCTCAAGGAGCCTTTCGCTAAGACAGTTCTTGTGGAATTGGCAAAGTGATATTTGGAAGCCCTTAGAGGGCTATGGTGAAAAAGGAAATATCTTCAGATGCAATCTGGAACGAAGCTTTCTGAGAAACTGCTTAGTGTTCTGTTAATTCATCTCACAGCGTTACATCTGTATTTCGTGGATCTCTTTGCTAGCCTTATTTCTGTGGAATCTGAGAACAGATATTTCGGATCCCTTTGAAGACTATAGGGCCAAAGGAAATATCCTCCGATAACAAAGAGAAAGAAGCTTTCTGAGAAACTTCGTTGTGTTCTGTGAAATCATCTCACAGAGTTACAGCTTTCCCCTCAAGGAGCCTTTCGCTAAGACAGTTCTTGTGGAATTGGCAAAGTGATATTTGGAAGCCCATAGAGGGCTTTGGTGAAAAAGGAAATATCCTCACATGAAATCTGGAAAGAGGCTTTCTGAGAAACTGCTTAGTGTTCTGTTAATTCATCTCAGAGAGTTACATCTGTATTTCATGGATGTCTTTGCTAGCCTTATTTCTGTGGAATCTGAGAACAGATATTTCGGATCCCTTTGAAGACTATAGGGCCAAAGGAAATATCCTCCGATAACAAAGAGAAAGAAGCTTTCTGAGAAACTTCGTTGTGTTTTGTGAAATCATCTCACAGAGTTACAGCTTTCCCCTCAAAGAGCCTTTCGCTAAGACAGTTCTTGTGGAATTGGCAAAGTGATATTTGGAAGCCCTTAGAGGGCTATGGTGAAAAAGGAAATATCCTCAGATGAAATCTGGAAAGAAGCTTTCTGAGAAACTGCTTAGTGTTCTGTTAATTCATCTCACAGAGTTACATCTGTATTTCGTGGATCTCTTTGCTAGCCTTATTTCTGTGGAATCTGAGAACAGATATTTCGGATCCCTTTGAAGACTATAGTGCCAAAGGAAATATCCTCCGATAACAAAGAGAAAGAACTTTCTGAGAAACTTCGTTGTGTTCTGTGAAATCATCTCACAGAGTTAACCTTTCCCCTCAAGGAGCCTTTCGCTAACACAGTTCTTGTGGAATTGGCTAAGTGATATTTGGAAGCCCTTAGAGGGCAATGGTGAAAAAGGAAATATCCTCAGATGAAATCTGGAAAGAAGCTTTCTGAGAAACGGCTTAGTGTTCCGTTAATTCATCTCAGAGAGTTACATCTGTATTTCATGGATGTCTTTGCTAGCCTTATTTCTGTGGAATATGAGAACAGATATTTCGGATCCCTTTGAAGACTATAGGGCCAAAGGAAATATCCTCCGATAACAAAGAGAAAGAAGCTTTCTGAGAAACTTCGTTGTGTTTTGTGAAATCATCTCACAGAGTTACAGCTTTCCCCTCAAAGAGCCTTTCGCTAAGACAGTTCTTGTGGAATTGGCAAAGTGATATTTGGAATCCCGTAGAGGGCTATGGTGAAAAAGGAAATATCCTCAGATGAAATCTGGAAAGAAGCTTTCTGAGAAACTGCTTAGTGTTCTGTTAATTCATCTCACAGAGTACATCTGTATTTCATGGATGTCTTTGCTAGCCTTATTTCTGTGGAATCTGAGAACAGATATTTCGGATCCCTTTGAGGACTATAGGGCCGAAGGAAATATCCTCCGATAACAAAGAGAAAGAAACTTTCTGAGAAACTTCGTTGTGTTCTGTGAAATCATCTCACAGAGTTACAGCTTTCCCCTCAAGGAGCCTTTCACTAAGACAGTTATTGTGGAATTGTCAAAGTGATATTTGGAAACCCATAGAGGGCTATGGTGAAAAAGGAAATATCCTCAGTTGAAATCTGGAAAGAAACTTTCTGAGAAACTGCTAAAGTTCTGTTAATTCCTCTCACAGAGTTACATCTGTATTTCGTGGATCTCTTTGCCAGCCTTATTTCTGTGGAATCTGAGAACAGATATTTCGGATCCCTTTGAAGACTATAGGGCCTAAGGAAATATCCTCCGATAACAAAGAGAAAGAAGCTTTCTGAGAAACTTCTTTGTGTTCTGTGAAATCATCTCACAGAGTTACAGCTTTCCCCTCAAGGAGCCTTTCGCTAAGACAGTTCATGTGGAATTGGCAAAGTGATATTTGGAAGCCCATGGAGGGCTATGGTGAAAAAGGAAATATCCTCAGATGAAATCTGGAAAGAAGCTTTCTGAGAAACTGCTTAGTGTTCTGTTAATTCATCTCACAGAGTTACATCTGTGTTTCGTGGATCTCTTTGCTAGCCTTATTTCTGTGGAATCTGTTAACAGAAATTTCGGATCCCTTTGAAGACTATAGGGCCAAAGGAAATATCCTCCGATAACAAAGAGAAAGAAGCTTTCTGAGAAACTTCTTTGTGTTCTGTGAAATCATCTCACAGAGGTTCAGCTTGCCCCTCAAGGAGCCTTTCGCTAAGACAGTTCTTGTGGAATTGGTAAAGTGATTTTTGGAAGCCCTTAGAGGGCTATGGTGAAAAAGGAAATATCCACAGATGAAATCTGGAAAGAAGCTTTCTGAGAATCTGCTTAGTGTTCTCTTAATTCATCTCACAGAGTTACATCTGTATTTCGTGGATCTCTTTGCTAGACTTATTTCTGTGTAATCTGAGAACAGATATTTCGGATCCCTTTGAAGACCATAGGGCCAAAGGAAATATCCTCCGATAACAAAGAGAAAGAAGTTTACTGAGAAACTTCGTTGTGTTATGTGAAATCATCTCACAGAGTTACAGCTTTCCCCTCAAGGAGCCTTTCGCTAAGACAGTTCTTGTGGAATTGGCAAAGTGATATTTGGAAGCCCTTAGAGGGCTATGGTGAAAAAGGAAATATCTTCAGATGCAATCTGGAACGAAGCTTTCTGAGAAACTGCTTAGTGTTCTGTTAATTCATCTCACAGCGTTACATCTGTATTTCGTGGATCTCTTTGCTAGCCTTATTTCTGTGGAATCTGAGAACAGATATTTCGGATCCCTTTGAAGACTATAGGGCCAAAGGAAATATCCTCCGATAACAAAGAGAAAGAAGCTTTCTGAGAAACTTCGTTGTGTTCTGTGAAATCATCTCACAGAGTTACAGCTTTCCCCTCACGGAGCCTTTCGCTAAGACAGTTCTTGTGGAATTGGCAAAGTGATATTTGGAAGCCCATAGAGGGCTTTGGTGAAAAAGGAAATATCCTCACATGAAATCTGGAAAGAGGCTTTCTGAGAAACTGCTTAGTGTTCTGTTAATTCATCTCAGAGAGTTACATCTGTATTTCATGGATGTCTTTGCTAGCCTTATTTCTGTGGAATCTGAGAACAGATATTTCGGATCCCTTTGAAGACTATAGGGCCAAAGGAAATATCCTCCGATAACAAAGAGAAAGAAGCTTTCTGAGAAACTTCGTTGTGTTTTGTGAAATCATCTCACAGAGTTACAGCTTTCCCCTCAAAGAGCCTTTCGCTAAGACAGTTCTTGTGGAATTGGCAAAGTGATATTTGGAATCCCATAGAGGGTTATGGTGAAAAAGGAAATATCCTCAGATGAAATCTGGAAAGAAGCTTTCTGAGAAACTGCTTAGTGTTCTGTTAATTCATCTCACAGAGTTACATCTGTGTTTCGTGGATCTCTATGCTGGCCTTATTTCTGTGGAATCTGTTAACAGAAATTTCGGATCCCTTTGAAGACTATAGGGCCAAAGGAAATATCCTCCGATAACAAAGAGAAAGAAGCTTTCTGAGAAACTTCGTTGTGTTCTGTGAAATCATCTCACAGAGGTTCAGCTTCCCCCTCAAGGAGCCTTTCGCTAAGACAGTTCTTGTGGAATTGGTAAAGTGATATTTGGAAGCCCTTAGAGGGCTATGGTGAAAAAGGAAATATCCACAGATGAAATCTGGAAAGAAGCTTTCTGAGAAACTGCTTAGTGTTCTGTTAATTCATCTCACAGAGTTACATCTGTATTTCGTGGATCTCTTTGCTAGCCTTATTTCTGTGGAATCTGAGAACAGATATTTCGGATCCCTTTGAAGACTATAGTGCCAAAGGAAATATCCTCCGATAACAAAGAGAAAGAACTTTCTGAGAAACTTCGTTGTGTTCTGTGAAATCATCTCACAGAGTTAACCTTTCCCCTCAAGGAGCCTTTCGCTAACACAGTTCTTGTGGAATTGGCGAAGTGATATTTGGAAGCCCTTAGAGGGCAATGGTGAAAAAGGAAATATCCTCAGATGAAATCTGGAAAGAAGCTTTCTGAGAAACTGCTTAGTGTTCTGTTAATTCATCTCACAGAGTTACATCTGTATTTCGTGGATGTCTTTGCTAGCCTTATTTCAGTGGAATCTGTAACAGATATTTCGGATACATTTGAAGACTATAGGGCCAAAGGAAATATCCTCCGATAACAAAGAGAAAGAAGCTTTCTGAGAAACTTCGTTGTGTTCTGTGAAATCATCTCACAGAGTTACAGCTTTCCCCTCAAAGAGCCTTTCGCTAAGACAGTTCTTCTGGAATTGGCAAAGTGATATTTGGAATCCCGTAGAGGGCTATGGTAAAAAAGGAAATATCCTCAGATGAAATCTGGAAAGAAGCTTTCTGAGAAACTGCTTAGTGTTCTGTTAATTCATCTCACAGAGTACATCTGTATTTCATGGATGTCTTCGCTAGCCTTATTTCTGTGGAATCTGAGAACAGATATTTCGGATCCCTTTGAGGACTATAGGGCCGAAGGAAATATCCTCCGATAACAAAGAGAAAGAAGCTTTCTGAGAAACTTCGTTGTGTTCTGTGAAATCATCTCACAGAGTTACAGCTTTCCCCTCAAGGAGCCTTTCACTAAGACAGTTATTGTGGAATTGTCAAAGTGATATTTGGAAACCCATAGAGGGCTATGGTGAAAAAGGAAATATCCTCAGATGAAATCTGGAAAGAAACTTTCTGAGAAACTGCTAAAGTTCTGTTAATTCCTCTCACAGAGTTACATTTGTATTTCGTGGATCTCTTTGCTAGCCTTATTTCTGTGGAATCTGAGAACAGATATTTCGGATCCCTTTGAAGACTATAGGGCCAAAGGAAATATCCTCCGATAACAAAGAGAAAGAAGCTTTCTGAGAAACTTCTTTGTGTTCTGTGAAATCATCTCACAGAGTTAGAGCCTTCCCCTCAAAAAGCCTTTCGCTAAGACAGTTCATGTGGAATTGGCAAAGTGATATTTGGAAGCCCATAGAGGGCTATGGTGAAAAAGGAAATATCCTCAGATGAAATCTGGAAAGAAGCTTTCTGAGAAACTGCTTAGTGTTCTGTTAATTCATCTCACAGAGTTACATCTGTGTTTCGTGGATCTCTTTGCTAGCCTTATTTCTGTGGAATCTGTTAACAGAAATTTTGGATCCCTTTGAAGACTATAGGGCCAAAGGAAATATCCTCCGATAACAAAGAGAAAGAAGCTTTCTGAGAAACTTCTTTGTGTTCTGTGAAATCATCTCACAGAGGTTCAGCTTGCCCCTCAAGGAGCCTTTCGCTAAGACAGTTCTTGTGGAATTGGTAAAGTGATTTTTGGAAGCCCTTAGAGGGCTATGGTGAAAAAGGAAATATCCACAGATGAAATCTGGAAAGAAGCTTTCTGAGAAACTGCTTAGTGTTCTGTTAATTCATCTCACAGAGTTACATCTGTATTTCGTGGATCTCTTTGCTAGTCTTATTTCTGTGGAATCTGAGAACAGATATTTCGGATCCCTTTGAAGACTATAGGGCCAAAGGAAATACCCTCCGATAACAAAGAGAAAGAAGCTTTCTGAGAAACTTCGTTGTGTTCTGTGAAATCATCTCACAGAGTTACAGCTTTCCCCTAAAGAAGCCTTTCGCTAAGACAGTTCTTGTGGAATTGGCAAAGTGATATTTGGAAGCCCATAGAGGGCTATGGTGAAAAAGGAAATATCCTCAGATGAAATCTGGAAAGAAGCTTTCTGAGAATCTGCTTAGTGTTCTCTTAATTCATCTCACAGAGTTACATCTGTATTTCGTGGATCTCTTTGCTAGCCTTATTTCTGTGGAATCTGAGAACAGATATTTCGGTTCCCTTTGAAGACTATAGGGCCAAAGGAAATATCCTCCGATAACAAAGAGAAAGAAGTTTACTGAGAAACTTCGTTGTGTTATGTGAAATCATCTCACAGAGTTACAGCTTTCCCCTCAAGGAGCCTTTCGCTAAGACAGTTCTTGTGGAATTGGCAAAGTGATATTTGGAAGCCCTTAGAGGGCTATGGTGAAAAAGGAAATATCTTCAGATGCAATCTGGAACGAAGCTTTCTGAGAAACTGCTTAGTGTTCTGTTAATTCATCTCACAGAGTTACATCTGTATTTCGTGGATCTCTTTGCTAGCCTTATTTCTGTGGAATCTGAGAACAGATATTTCGGATCCCTTTGAAGACTATAGGGCCAAAGGAAATATCCTCCGATAACAAAGAGAAAGAAGCTTTCTGAGAAACTTCGTTGTGTTCTGTGAAATCATGTCACAGAGTTACAGCGTTTCCCTCAAGGAGCCTTTGGCTAAGACAGTTCTTGTGAAATTGGCAATGTGATATTTGGAAGCCCATAGAGGGCTATGGTGAAAAAGGAAATATCCTCAGATGAAATCTGGAAAGAAGCTTTCTGAGAAACTGCTTAGTGTTCTGTTAATTCATCTCACAGAGTTACATCTGTATTTCGTGGATCTCTTTGCTAGCCTTATTTCTGTGGAATCTGAGAACAGATATTTCGGATCCCTTTGAAGACTATAGGGCCAAAGGAAATATCCTCCGATAACAAAGAGAAAGAAGCTTTCTGAGAAACTTCGTTGTGTTCTGGAAAATCATCTCACAGAGTTACAACTTTCCCCTCAAGAAGTCTTTCGCTAAGACAGTTCTTGTGGAATTGGCAAAGTGATATTTGGAAGCCCATAGAGGGCTATGGTGAAAAAAGAAATATCCAGAGATGAAATCTGGAAAGAAGCTTTCTGAGAAACTACTTAGTGTTCTGTTAATTCATCTCACAGAGTTACATCTGTATTTCGTGGATCTCTTTGCTAGCCTTATTTCTGTGGAATCTGAGAACAGATATTTCGGATCCCTTTGAAGACTATAGGGCCAAAGGAAATATCCTCCGATAACAAAGAGAAAGAAGCTTTCTGAGAAACTTTGTTGTGTTCTGTGAAATCACCTCACAGAGTTACAGCTTTCTCCTCACGGAGCCTTTCGCTAGGACAGTTCTTGTGGAATTGGCAAAGTGATATTTGGAAGCCCATAGAGGGCTACGGTGAAAAAGGAAATATCCTCAGATGAAATCTGGAAAGAAGCTTTCTGAGAAACTGCTTAGTGTTCTGTTAATTCATCTCACAGAGTTACATCTGTATTTCGTGGATCTCCTTGCTAGCCTTATTGTGTGGAATCTGAGAACAGATATTTCGGATCCCTTTGAAGACTATAGGGCCAAAGGAAATATCCTCCGATAACAAAGAGAAAGAAGCTTTCTGAGAAACTTCTTGGTGTTCTGTGAAATCATCTCACAGAGTTACAGCTTTCCCCTCAAGAAGCCTTTCGCTAAGACAGTTCTTGTGGAATTGGCAAAGTGATATTTGGAAGCCCATAGAGGGCTATGGTGAAAAAAGAAATATCCTCAGATGAAATCTGGAAAGAAGCTTTCTGAGAAACTGCTTAGTGTTCTGTTAATTCATCTCACAGAGTTACATCTGTATTTCGTGGATCTCTTTGCTAGCCTTTTTTCTGTGGAATCTGAGAACAGATATTTCGGATCCCTTTGAAGACTATAGGGCCAAAGGAAATATCCTCCGATAACAAAGAGAAAGAAGCTTTCTGAGAAACTTCGTTGTGTTCTGTGAAATCATCTCACAGAGTTACAGCTTTCCCCTCACGGAGCCTTTCGGTAGGACAGTTCTTGTGGAATTGGCAAAGTGATATTTGAAGCCCACAGAGTGCTACGGTGAAAAGGAAATATCCTCAGATGAAATCTGGAAAGAAGCTTTCTGAGAAACTGCTTAGTGTTCTGTTAATTCATCTCACAGAGTTACATCTGTATGTCATGGATCTCCTTGCTAGCCTTATTTCTGTGGAATCTGAGAACAGATATTTCGGATCCCTTTGAAGACTATAGGGCCAAAGGAAATATCCTCCGATAACAAAGAGAAAGAAGCTTTCTGAGAAACTTCGTTGTGTTCTGTGAAATCATCTCACAGAGTTACAGCTTTCCCCTCAAGGAGCCTTTCGCTAAGACAGTTCTTGTGGAATTGTCAAAGTGATATTTGGAAGCACATAGAGGGCTATGGTGAAAAAGGAAATATCCTCAGATGAAATCTGGAAAGAAGCTTTCTGAGAAACTGCTTAGTTTTCTGTTAATTCATCTCACAGAGTTTCATCTGTATTGCGTGGATCACTTTGGTACCGTTTTTTCTGTGGAATCTGAGAACAGATATTTCGGATCCCTTTGAAGACTATAGGGCCAAAGGAAATATCCTCCGATAACAAAGAGAAAGAAGCTTTCTGAGAAATTTCGTTGTGTTCTGTGAAATCATCTCACAGAGTTACAGCTTTACCCACACGGAGCCTTTCGCTAAGACAGTTCTTGTGGAATTGGCAAAGTGATATTTGGAAGCCCATAAAGGGCTATGGTGAAAAAGGAAATATCCTCAGATGAAATCTGGAAAGAAGCTTTCTGAAAAACTGCTTAGTGTTCTGTTAATTCATCTCACAGAGTTACATCAGTATTTCGTGGATCTCTTTGCTAGCCTTATTTCTGTGGAATCTGAGAACAGATATTTCGGATCCCTTTGAAGACTATGGGGCCAAAGGAAATATCCTCCGATAACAAAGAGAAAGAAGCTTTCTGAGAAACTTCGTTGTGTTCTGTGAAATCATCTCACAGAGTTACAGCTTTCCCCTAAAGAAGCCTTTCACTAAGACAGTTCTTGTGGAATTGGCAAAGTGATATTTGGAAGCCCATAGAGGGCTATGGTGAAAAAGGAAATATCCTCAGATGAAATCTGGAAAGAAGCTTTCTGAGAATCTGCTTAGTGTTCTCTTAATTCATCTCACAGAGTTACATCTGTATTTCGTGGATCTCTTTGCTAGCCTTATTTCTGTGTAATCTGAGAACAGATATTTCGGATCCCTTTGAAGACTATAGGGCCAAAGGAAATATCCTCCGATAACAAAGAGAAAGAAGCTTACTGAGAAACTTCGTTGTGTTCTGTGAAATCATCTCACAGAGTTACAGCTTTCCCCTCAAGGAGCCTTTCGCTAAGACAGTTCATGTGGAATTGGCAAAGTGATATTTGGAAGCCCTTAGAGGGCTATGGTGAAAAAGGAAATATCTTCAGATGCAATCTGGAAAGAAGCTTTCTGAGAAACTGCTTAGTGTTCTGTTAATTCATCTCACAGAGTTACATCTGTATTTCGTGGATCTCTTTGCTAGCCTTATTTCTGTGGAATCTGAGAACAGATATTTCGGATCCCTTAGAAGACTATAGGGTCAATGGAAATATCCTCCGATAACAAAGAGAAAGAAGCTTTCTGAGAAACTTCGTTGTGTTCTGTGAAATCATCTCACAGAGTTACAGCTTTCCCCTCAAGGAGCCTTTGGCTAAGACAGTTCTTGTGAAATTGGCAAAGTGATATTTGGAAGCCCATAGAGGGCTATGGTGAAAAAGGAAATATCCTCAGAGGAAATCTGGAAAGAAGCTTTCTGAGAAACTGCTTAGTGTTCTGTTAATTCATCTCACAGAGTTACATCTGTATTTCGTGGATCTCTTTGCTAGCCTTATTTCTGTGGAATCTGAGAACAGATATTTCGGATCCCTTTGAAGACTATAGGGCCAAAGGAAATATCCTCCAATAACAAAGAGAAAGAAGCTTTCTGAGAAACTTCGTTGTGTTCTGTGAAATCATCTCACAGAGTTACAGCTTTCCCCTAAAGAAGCCTTTCGCTAAGACAGTTCTTGTGGAATTGGCAAAGTGATATTTGGAAGCCCTTAGAGGGCTATGGTGAAAAAGGAAATATCCTCAGATGAAATCTGGAAAGAAGCTTTCTGAGAATCTGCTTAGTGTTCTCTTAATTCATCTCACAGATTTACATCTGTATTTCGTGGATCTCTTTGCTAGCCTTATTTCTGTGTAATCTGAGAACAGATATTTCGGATCCCTTTGAAGACTATAGGGCCAAAGGAAATATCCTCCGATAACAAAGAGAAAGAAGCTTACTGAGAAACTTCGTTGTGTTATGTGAAATCATCTCACAGAGTTACAGCTTTCCCCTCAAGGAGCCTTTCGCTAAGACAGTTCTTGTGGAATTGGCAAAGTGATATTTGGAAGCCCTTAGAGGGCTATGGTGAAAAAGGAAATATCCTCAGATGAAATCTGGAAAGAAGCTTTCTGAGAAACTGCTTAGTGTTCTGTTAATTCATCTCACAGAGTTACATCTGTATTTCGTGGATCTCTTTGCTAGCCTTATTTCTGTGGAATCTGGGAACAGATATTTCGGATCCCTTTGAAGAGTATAGGACCAAAGGAAATATCCTCCGATAACAAAGAGAAAGAAGCTTTCTGAGAAACTTCGTTGTGTTCTGTGAAATCATCTCACAGAGTTACAGCTTTCCCCTCAAGGAGCCTTTCGCTAAGACAGTTGTTGTGGAATTGGCAAAGTGATATTTGGAAGCCTCTAGAGGGCTATGGTGAAAAACGAAATATCCTCAGATGAAATCTGGAAAGAAGCTTTCTGAGAAACTGCTTAGTGTTCTGTTAATTCATCTCACAGAGTTACATCTGTATTTCGTGGATCTCTTTGCTAGCCTTATTTCTGTGGAATCTGAGAACAGATATTTTGAATCCCTTTGAAGACTATAGGGCCAAAGGAAATATCCTCCGATAACAAAGAGAAAGAAGCTTTCTGAGAAACTTCTTTGTGTTCTGCGAAATCATCTCACAGAGTTACAGCTTTCCCCTCAAGGAGCCTTTCGCTAAGACAGTTCATGTGGAATTATCAAAGTGATATTTGGAAGCCCATAGAGGGCTATGGTGAAAAAGGAAATATCCTCAGATGAAATCTGGAAAGAAGCTTTCTGAGAAACTGCTTAGTGTTCTGTTAATTCATCTCACAGAGTTACATGTGTGTTCCACGGATGTCTTTGCTAGCCTTATTTCTGTGGAATCTGAAAACAGATATTTCGGATCCCTATGAAGACTATAGGGCCAAAGGAAATATCCTCCGATAACAAAGAGAAAGAAGCTTTCTGAGAAACTTCGTTGTGTTCTGTGAAATCATCTCACAGAGTTACAGCCTTCCCCTCAAGGAGCCCTTCGCTAAGACAGTTCTTGTGGAAATGGTAAAGTGATATTTGGAAGCCCATAGAGGTCTATGGTGAAAAAGGAAATATCCTCAGATGAAATCTGGAAAGAAGCTTTCTGAGAAACTGCTTTGTGTTCTGTTAATTCATCTCACAGAGTTACATCTGTATTTCGTGGATCTCTTTGCTAGCCTTATTTCTGTGGAATCTGAGAACAGATATTTCGGATCCCTTTGAAGACTATAGGGTCAAAGGAAATATCCTCCGATAACAAAGAGAAAGAAGCTTTCTGAGAAACTTCGTTGTGTTCTGTGAAATCATCTCACAGAGTTACAGCTTTCCCCTCAAGGAGCCTTTGGCTAAGACAGTTCTTGTGAAATTGGCAAAGTAATATTTGGAAGCCCATAGAGGGCTATGGTGAAAAAGGAAATATCCTCAGAGGAAATCTGGAAAGAAGCTTTCTGAGAAACTGCTTAGTGTTCTGTTAATTCATCTCACAGAGTTACATCTGTGTTTCATGGATCTCTTTGCTAGCCTTATTTCTGTGCAATCTGTTAACAGAAATTCCGGATCCCTTTGAAGACTATAGGGCCAAAGGAAATATCCTCCGATAACAAAGAGAAAGAAGCTTTCTGAGAAACTTCGTTGAGTTCTGTGAAATCATCTCACAGAGGTTCAGCTTGGCCCTCAAGGAGCCTTTCGCTAAGACAGTTCTTGTGGAATTGGTAAAGTGATATTTGGAAGCCCTTAGAGGGCTATGGTGAAAAAGGAAATATCCACAGTTGAAATCTGGAAAGAAGCTTTCTGAGAAACTGCTTAGTGTTCTGTTAATTCATCTCACAGAGTTACATCTGTATTTCGTGGATCTCTTTGCTAGCCTTATTTCTGTGGAATCTGAGAACAGATATTTCGGATCCCTTTGAAGACTATAGGGCCAAAGGAAATATCCTCCGATAACAAAGAGAAAGAAGCTTTCTGAGAAACTTCGTTGTGTTCTGTGAAATCATCTCACAGAGTTACAGCTTTCCCCTAAAGAAGCCTTTCGCTAAGACAGTTCTTGTGGAATTGGCATAGTGATATTTGGAAGCCCATAGAGGGCTATGGTGAAAAAAGAAATATCCTCAGATGAAATCTGGAAAGAAGCTTTCTGAGAAACTGCTTAGTGTTCTGTTAATTCATCTCACAGAGTTACATCTGTGTTTCGTGGATCTCTATGCTGGCCTTATTTCTGTGGAATCTGTTAACAGAAATTTCGGATCCCTTTGAAGACTATAGGGCCAAAGGAAATATCCTCCGATAACAAAGAGAAAGAAGCTTTCTGAGAAACTTCGTTGTGTTCTGTGAAATCATCTCACAGAGGTTCAGCTTGCCCCTCAAGGAGCCTTTCGCTAAGACAGTTCTTGTGGAATTGGTAAAGTGATATTTGGAAGCCCTTAGAGGGCTATGGTGAAAAAGGAAATATCCACAGATGAAATCTGGAAAGAAGCTTTCTGAGAAACTGCTTAGTGTTCTGTTAATTCATCTCACAGAGTACATCTGTATTTCATGGATGTCTTTGCTAGCCTTATTTCTGTGGAATCTGAGAACAGATATTTCGGATCCCTTTGAGGACTATAGGGCCGAAGGAAATATCCTCCGATAACAAAGAGAAAGAACTTTCTGAGAAACTTCGTTGTGTTCTGTGAAATCATCTCACAGAGTTAACCTTTCCCCTCAAGGAGCCTTTCGCTAACACAGTTCTTGTGGAATTGGCGAAGTGATATTTGGAAGCCCTTAGAGGGCAATGGTGAAAAAGGAAATATCCTCAGATGAAATCTGGAAAGAAGCTTTCTGAGAAACTGCTTAGTGTTCTGTTAATTCATCTCACAGAGTTACATCTGTATTTCGTGGATGTCTTTGCTAGCCTTATTTCAGTGGAATCTGTAACAGATATTTCGGATCCATTTGAAGACTATAGGGCCAAAGGAAATATCCTCCGATAACAAAGAGAAAGAAGCTTTCTGAGAAACTTCGTTGTGTTCTGTGAAATCATCTCACAGAGTTACAGCTTTCCCCTCAAGGAGCCTTTCGCTAAGACAGTTCTTGTGGAATTGGCAAAGTGATATTTGGAAGCCCATAGCGGGCTTTGGTGAAAAAGGAAATATCCTCATATGAAATCTGGAAAGAAGCTTTCTGAGAAACTGCTTAGTGTTCCGTTAATTCATCTCAGAGAGTTACATCTGTATTTCATGGATGTCTTTGCTAGCCTTATTTCTGTGGAATATGAGAACAGATATTTCGGATCCCTTTGAAGACTATAGGGCCAAAGGAAATATCCTCCGATAACAAAGAGAAAGAAGCTTTCTGAGAAACTTCGTTGTGTTTTGTGAAATCATCTCACAGAGTTACAGCTTTCCCCTCAAAGAGCCTTTCGCTAAGACAGTTCTTGTGGAATTGGCAAAGTGATATTTGGAATCCCGTAGAGGGCTATGGTGAAAAAGGAAATATCCTCAGATGAAATCTGGAAAGAAGCTTTCTGGGAAACTGCTTAGTGTTCTGTTAATTCATCTCACAGAGTACATCTGTATTTCATGGATGTCTTTGCTAGCCTTATTTCTGTGGAATCTGAGAACAGATATTTCGGATCCCTTTGAGGACTATAGGGCCGAAGGAAATATCCTCCGATAACAAAGAGAAAGAAACTTTCTGAGAAACTTCGTTGTGTTCTGTGAAATCATCTCACAGAGTTACAGCTTTCCCCTCAAGGAGCCTTTCGCTAAGACAGTTATTGTGGAATTGTCAAAGTGATATTTGGAAACCCATAGAGGGCTACGGTGAAAAAGGAAATATCCTCAGTTGAAATCTGGAAAGAAACTTTCTGAGAAACTGCTAAAGTTCTGCTAATTCCTCTCACAGAGTTACATCTGTATTTCGTGGATCTCTTTGCTAGCCTTATTTCTGTGGAATCTGAGAACAGATATTTCGGATCCCTTTGAAGACTATAGGGCCTAAGGAAATATCCTCCGATAACAAAGAGAAAGAAGCTTTCTGAGAAACTTCTTTGTGTTCTGTGAAATCATCTCACAGAGTTACAGCTTTCCCCTCAAGGAGCCTTTCGCTAAGACAGTTCATGTGGAATTGGCAAAGTGATATTTGGAAGCCCATGGAGGGCTATGGTGAAAAAGGAAATATCCTCAGATGAAATCTGGAAAGAAGCTTTCTGAGAAACTGCTTAGTGTTCTGTTAATTCATCTCACAGAGTTACATCTGTGTTTCGTGGATCTCTTTGCTAGCCTTATTTCTGTGGAATCTGTTAACAGAAATTTCGGATCCCTTTGAAGACTATAGGGCCAAAGGAAATATCCTCCGATAACAAAGAGAAAGAAGCTTTCTGAGAAACTTCTTTGTGTTCTGTGAAATCATCTCACAGAGGTTCAGCTTGCCCCTCAAGGAGCCTTTCGCTAAGACAGTTCTTGTGGAATTGGTAAAGTGATTTTTGGAAGCCCTTAGAGGGCTATGGTGAAAAAGGAAATATCCACAGATGAAATCTGGAAAGAAGCTTTGTGAGAAACTGCTTAGTGTTCTGTTAATTCATCTCACAGAGTTACATCTGTATTTCGTGGATCTCTTTGCTAGTCTTATTTCTGTGGAATCTGAGAACAGATATTTCGGATCCCTTTGAAGACTATAGGGCCAAAGGAAATATCCTCCGATAACAAAGAGAAAGAAGCTTTCTGAGAAACTTCGTTGTGTTCTGTGAAATCATCTCACAGAGTTACAGCTTTCCCCTAAAGAAGCCTTTCGCTAAGACAGTTCTTGTGGAATTGGCAAAGTGATATTTGGAAGCCCATAGAGGGCTATGGTGAAAAAGGAAATATCCTCAGATGAAATCTGGAAAGAAGCTTTCTGAGAATCTGCTTAGTGTTCTCTTAATTCATCTCACAGAGTTACATCTGTATTTCGTGGATCTCTTTGCTAGACTTATTTCTGTGTAATCTGAGAACAGATATTTCGGATCCCTTTGAAGACTATAGGGCCAAAGGAAATATCCTCCGATAACAAAGAGAAAGAAGTTTACTGAGAAACTTCGTTGTGTTATGTGAAATCATCTCACAGAGTTACAGCTTTCCCCTCAAGGAGCCTTTCGCTAAGACAGTTCTTGTGGAATTGGCAAAGTGATATTTGGAAGCCCTTAGAGGGCTATGGTGAAAAAGGAAATATCTTCAGATGCAATCTGGAACGAAGCTTTCTGAGAAACTGCTTAGTGTTCTGTTAATTCATCTCACAGCGTTACATCTGTATTTCGTGGATCTCTTTGCTAGCCTTATTTCTGTGGAATCTGAGAACAGATATTTCGGATCCCTTTGAAGACTATAGGGCCAAAGGAAATATCCTCCGATAACAAAGAGAAAGAAGCTTTCTGAGAAACTTCGTTGTGTTCTGTGAAATCATGTCACATAGTTACAGCTTTTCCCTCAAGGAGCCTTTGGCTAAGACAGTTCTTGTGAAATTGGCAATGTGATATTTGGAAGCCCATAGAGGGCTATGGTGAAAAAGGAAATATCCTCAGATGAAATCTGGAAAGAAGCTTTCTGAGAAACTGCTTAGTGTTCTGTTAATTCATCTCACAGAGTTACATCTGTATTTCGTGGATCTCTTTGCTAGCCTTATTTCTGTGGAATCTGAGAACAGATATTTTGAATCCCTTTGAAGACTATAGGGCCAAAGGAAATATCCTCCGATAACAAAGAGAAAGAAGCTTTCTGAGAAACTTCTTTGTGTTCTGCGAAATCATCTCACAGAGTTACAGCTTTCCCCTCAAGGAGCCTTTCGCTAAGACAGTTCATGTGGAATTATCAAAGTGATATTTGGAAGCCCACAGAGGGCTATGGTGAAAAAGGAAATATCCTCAGATGCAATCTGGAAAGAAGCTTTCTGAGAAACTGCTTAGTGTTCTGTTAATTCATCTCACAGAGTTACATGTGTGTTCCACGGATGTCTTTGCTAGCCTTATTTCTGTGGAATCTGAAAACAGATATTTCGGATCCCTATGAAGACTATAGGGCCAAAGGAAATATCCTCCGATAACAAAGAGAAAGAAGCTTTCTGAGAAACTTCGTTGTGTTCTGTGAAATCATCTCACAGAGTTACAGCCTTCCCCTCAAGGAGCCCTTCGCTAAGACAGTTCTTGTGGAAATGGTAAAGTGATATTTGGAAGCCCATAGAGGTCTATGGTGAAAAAGGAAATATCCTCAGATGAAATCTGGAAAGAAGCTTTCTGAGAAACTGCTTTGTGTTCTGTTAATTCATCTCACAGAGTTACATCTGTATTTCGTGGATCTCTTTGCTAGCCTTATTTCTGTGGAATCTGAGAACAGATATTTCGGATCCCTTTGAAGACTATAGGGTCAAAGGAAATATCCTCCGATAACAAAGAGAAAGAAGCTTTCTGAGAAACTTCGTTGTGTTCTGTGAAATCATCTCACAGAGTTACAGCTTTCCCCTCAAGGAGCCTTTGGCTAAGACAGTTCTTGTGAAATTGGCAAAGTAATATTTGGAAGCCCATAGAGGGCTATGGTGAAAAAGGAAATATCCTCAGAGGAAATCTGGAAAGAAGCTTTCTGAGAAACTGCTTAGTGTTCTGTTAATTCATCTCACAGAGTTACATCTGTGTTTCATGGATCTCTTTGCTAGCCTTATTTCTGTGCAATCTGTTAACAGAAATTCCGGATCCCTTTGAAGACTATAGGGCCAAAGGAAATATCCTCCGATAACAAAGAGAAAGAAGCTTTCTGAGAAACTTCGTTGAGTTCTGTGAAATCATCTCACAGAGGTTCAGCTTGGCCCTCAAGGAGCCTTTCGCTAAGACAGTTCTTGTGGAATTGGTAAAGTGATATTTGGAAGCCCTTAGAGGGCTATGGTGAAAAAGGAAATATCCACAGTTGAAATCTGGAAAGAAGCTTTCTGAGAAACTGCTTAGTGTTCTGTTAATTCATCTCACAGAGTTACATCTGTATTTCGTGGATCTCTTTGCTAGCCTTATTTCTGTGGAATCTGAGAACAGATATTTCGGATCCCTTTGAAGACTATAGGGCCAAAGGAAATATCCTCCAATAACAAAGAGAAAGAAGCTTTCTGAGAAACTTCGTTGTGTTCTGTGAAATCATCTCACAGAGTTACAGCTTTCCCCTAAAGAAGCCTTTCGCTAAGACAGTTCTTGTGGAATTGGCAAAGTGATATTTGGAAGCCCTTAGAGGGCTATGGTGAAAAAGGAAATATCCTCAGATGAAATCTGGAAAGAAGCTTTCTGAGAATCTGCTTAGTGTTCTCTTAATTCATCTCACAGATTTACATCTGTATTTCGTGGATCTCTTTGCTAGCCTTATTTCTGTGTAATCTGAGAACAGATATTTCGGATCCCTTTGAAGACTATAGGGCCAAAGGAAATATCCTCCGATAACAAAGAGAAAGAAGCTTACTGAGAAACTTCGTTGTGTTATGTGAAATCATCTCACAGAGTTACAGCTTTCCCCTCAAGGAGCCTTTCGCTAAGACAGTTCTTGTGGAATTGGCAAAGTGATATTTGGAAGCCCTTAGAGGGCTATGGTGAAAAAGGAAATATCCTCAGATGAAATCTGGAAAGAAGCTTTCTGAGAAACTGCTTAGTGTTCTGTTAATTCATCTCACAGAGTTACATCTGTATTTCGTGGATCTCTTTGCTAGCCTTATTTCTGTGGAATCTGGGAACAGATATTTCGGATCCCTTTGAAGAGTATAGGACCAAAGGAAATATCCTCCGATAACAAAGAGAAAGAAGCTTTCTGAGAAACTTCGTTGTGTTCTGTGAAATCATCTCACAGAGTTACAGCTTTCCCCTCAAGGAGCCTTTCGCTAAGACAGTTGTTGTGGAATTGGCAAAGTGATATTTGGAAGCCTCTAGAGGGCTATGGTGAAAAACGAAATATCCTCAGATGAAATCTGGAAAGAAGCTTTCTGAGAAACTGCTTAGTGTTCTGTTAATTCATCTCACAGAGTTACATCTGTATTTCGTGGATCTCTTTGCTAGCCTTATTTCTGTGGAATCTGAGAACAGATATTTTGAATCCCTTTGAAGACTATAGGGCCAAAGGAAATATCCTCCGATAACAAAGAGAAAGAAGCTTTCTGAGAAACTTCTTTGTGTTCTGCGAAATCATCTCACAGAGTTACAGCTTTCCCCTCAAGGAGCCTTTCGCTAAGACAGTTCATGTGGAATTATCAAAGTGATATTTGGAAGCCCATAGAGGGCTATGGTGAAAAAGGAAATATCCTCAGATGAAATCTGGAAAGAAGCTTTCTGAGAAACTGCTTAGTGTTCTGTTAATTCATCTCACAGAGTTACATGTGTGTTCCACGGATGTCTTTGCTAGCCTTATTTCTGTGGAATCTGAAAACAGATATTTCGGATCCCTATGAAGACTATAGGGCCAAAGGAAATATCCTCCGATAACAAAGAGAAAGAAGCTTTCTGAGAAACTTCGTTGTGTTCTGTGAAATCATCTCACAGAGTTACAGCCTTCCCCTCAAGGAGCCCTTCGCTAAGACAGTTCTTGTGGAAATGGTAAAGTGATATTTGGAAGCCCATAGAGGTCTATGGTGAAAAAGGAAATATCCTCAGATGAAATCTGGAAAGAAGCTTTCTGAGAAACTGCTTTGTGTTCTGTTAATTCATCTCACAGAGTTACATCTGTATTTCGTGGATCTCTTTGCTAGCCTTATTTCTGTGGAATCTGAGAACAGATATTTCGGATCCCTTTGAAGACTATAGGGTCAAAGGAAATATCCTCCGATAACAAAGAGAAAGAAGCTTTCTGAGAAACTTCGTTGTGTTCTGTGAAATCATCTCACAGAGTTACAGCTTTCCCCTCAAGGAGCCTTTGGCTAAGACAGTTCTTGTGAAATTGGCAAAGTAATATTTGGAAGCCCATAGAGGGCTATGGTGAAAAAGGAAATATCCTCAGAGGAAATCTGGAAAGAAGCTTTCTGAGAAACTGCTTAGTGTTCTGTTAATTCATCTCACAGAGTTACATCTGTGTTTCATGGATCTCTTTGCTAGCCTTATTTCTGTGCAATCTGTTAACAGAAATTCCGGATCCCTTTGAAGACTATAGGGCCAAAGGAAATATCCTCCGATAACAAAGAGAAAGAAGCTTTCTGAGAAACTTCGTTGAGTTCTGTGAAATCATCTCACAGAGGTTCAGCTTGGCCCTCAAGGAGCCTTTCGCTAAGACAGTTCTTGTGGAATTGGTAAAGTGATATTTGGAAGCCCTTAGAGGGCTATGGTGAAAAAGGAAATATCCACAGTTGAAATCTGGAAAGAAGCTTTCTGAGAAACTGCTTAGTGTTCTGTTAATTCATCTCACAGAGTTACATCTGTATTTCGTGGATCTCTTTGCTAGCCTTATTTCTGTGGAATCTGAGAACAGATATTTCGGATCCCTTTGAAGACTATAGGGCCAAAGGAAATATCCTCCGATAACAAAGAGAAAGAAGCTTTCTGAGAAACTTCGTTGTGTTCTGTGAAATCATCTCACAGAGTTACAGCTTTCCCCTAAAGAAGCCTTTCGCTAAGACAGTTCTTGTGGAATTGGCATAGTGATATTTGGAAGCCCATAGAGGGCTATGGTGAAAAAAGAAATATCCTCAGATGAAATCTGGAAAGAAGCTTTCTGAGAAACTGCTTAGTGTTCTGTTAATTCATCTCACAGAGTTACATCTGTGTTTCGTGGATCTCTATGCTGGCCTTATTTCTGTGGAATCTGTTAACAGAAATTTCGGATCCCTTTGAAGACTATAGGGCCAAAGGAAATATCCTCCGATAACAAAGAGAAAGAAGCTTTCTGAGAAACTTCGTTGTGTTCTGTGAAATCATCTCACAGAGGTTCAGCTTGCCCCTCAAGGAGCCTTTCGCTAAGACAGTTCTTGTGGAATTGGTAAAGTGATATTTGGAAGCCCTTAGAGGGCTATGGTGAAAAAGGAAATATCCACAGATGAAATCTGGAAAGAAGCTTTCTGAGAAACTGCTTAGTGTTCTGTTAATTCATCTCACAGAGTACATCTGTATTTCATGGATGTCTTTGCTAGCCTTATTTCTGTGGAATCTGAGAACAGATATTTCGGATCCCTTTGAGGACTATAGGGCCGAAGGAAATATCCTCCGATAACAAAGAGAAAGAACTTTCTGAGAAACTTCGTTGTGTTCTGTGAAATCATCTCACAGAGTTAACCTTTCCCCTCAAGGAGCCTTTCGCTAACACAGTTCTTGTGGAATTGGCGAAGTGATATTTGGAAGCCCTTAGAGGGCAATGGTGAAAAAGGAAATATCCTCAGATGAAATCTGGAAAGAAGCTTTCTGAGAAACTGCTTAGTGTTCTGTTAATTCATCTCACAGAGTTACATCTGTATTTCGTGGATGTCTTTGCTAGCCTTATTTCAGTGGAATCTGTAACAGATATTTCGGATCCATTTGAAGACTATAGGGCCAAAGGAAATATCCTCCGATAACAAAGAGAAAGAAGCTTTCTGAGAAACTTCGTTGTGTTCTGTGAAATCATCTCACAGAGTTACAGCTTTCCCCTCAAGGAGCCTTTCGCTAAGACAGTTCTTGTGGAATTGGCAAAGTGATATTTGGAAGCCCATAGCGGGCTTTGGTGAAAAAGGAAATATCCTCATATGAAATCTGGAAAGAAGCTTTCTGAGAAACTGCTTAGTGTTCCGTTAATTCATCTCAGAGAGTTACATCTGTATTTCATGGATGTCTTTGCTAGCCTTATTTCTGTGGAATATGAGAACAGATATTTCGGATCCCTTTGAAGACTATAGGGCCAAAGGAAATATCCTCCGATAACAAAGAGAAAGAAGCTTTCTGAGAAACTTCGTTGTGTTTTGTGAAATCATCTCACAGAGTTACAGCTTTCCCCTCAAAGAGCCTTTCGCTAAGACAGTTCTTGTGGAATTGGCAAAGTGATATTTGGAATCCCGTAGAGGGCTATGGTGAAAAAGGAAATATCCTCAGATGAAATCTGGAAAGAAGCTTTCTGGGAAACTGCTTAGTGTTCTGTTAATTCATCTCACAGAGTACATCTGTATTTCATGGATGTCTTTGCTAGCCTTATTTCTGTGGAATCTGAGAACAGATATTTCGGATCCCTTTGAGGACTATAGGGCCGAAGGAAATATCCTCCGATAACAAAGAGAAAGAAACTTTCTGAGAAACTTCGTTGTGTTCTGTGAAATCATCTCACAGAGTTACAGCTTTCCCCTCAAGGAGCCTTTCGCTAAGACAGTTATTGTGGAATTGTCAAAGTGATATTTGGAAACCCATAGAGGGCTACGGTGAAAAAGGAAATATCCTCAGTTGAAATCTGGAAAGAAACTTTCTGAGAAACTGCTAAAGTTCTGCTAATTCCTCTCACAGAGTTACATCTGTATTTCGTGGATCTCTTTGCTAGCCTTATTTCTGTGGAATCTGAGAACAGATATTTCGGATCCCTTTGAAGACTATAGGGCCTAAGGAAATATCCTCCGATAACAAAGAGAAAGAAGCTTTCTGAGAAACTTCTTTGTGTTCTGTGAAATCATCTCACAGAGTTACAGCTTTCCCCTCAAGGAGCCTTTCGCTAAGACAGTTCATGTGGAATTGGCAAAGTGATATTTGGAAGCCCATGGAGGGCTATGGTGAAAAAGGAAATATCCTCAGATGAAATCTGGAAAGAAGCTTTCTGAGAAACTGCTTAGTGTTCTGTTAATTCATCTCACAGAGTTACATCTGTGTTTCGTGGATCTCTTTGCTAGCCTTATTTCTGTGGAATCTGTTAACAGAAATTTCGGATCCCTTTGAAGACTATAGGGCCAAAGGAAATATCCTCCGATAACAAAGAGAAAGAAGCTTTCTGAGAAACTTCTTTGTGTTCTGTGAAATCATCTCACAGAGGTTCAGCTTGCCCCTCAAGGAGCCTTTCGCTAAGACAGTTCTTGTGGAATTGGTAAAGTGATTTTTGGAAGCCCTTAGAGGGCTATGGTGAAAAAGGAAATATCCACAGATGAAATCTGGAAAGAAGCTTTGTGAGAAACTGCTTAGTGTTCTGTTAATTCATCTCACAGAGTTACATCTGTATTTCGTGGATCTCTTTGCTAGTCTTATTTCTGTGGAATCTGAGAACAGATATTTCGGATCCCTTTGAAGACTATAGGGCCAAAGGAAATATCCTCCGATAACAAAGAGAAAGAAGCTTTCTGAGAAACTTCGTTGTGTTCTGTGAAATCATCTCACAGAGTTACAGCTTTCCCCTAAAGAAGCCTTTCGCTAAGACAGTTCTTGTGGAATTGGCAAAGTGATATTTGGAAGCCCATAGAGGGCTATGGTGAAAAAGGAAATATCCTCAGATGAAATCTGGAAAGAAGCTTTCTGAGAATCTGCTTAGTGTTCTCTTAATTCATCTCACAGAGTTACATCTGTATTTCGTGGATCTCTTTGCTAGACTTATTTCTGTGTAATCTGAGAACAGATATTTCGGATCCCTTTGAAGACTATAGGGCCAAAGGAAATATCCTCCGATAACAAAGAGAAAGAAGTTTACTGAGAAACTTCGTTGTGTTATGTGAAATCATCTCACAGAGTTACAGCTTTCCCCTCAAGGAGCCTTTCGCTAAGACAGTTCTTGTGGAATTGGCAAAGTGATATTTGGAAGCCCTTAGAGGGCTATGGTGAAAAAGGAAATATCTTCAGATGCAATCTGGAACGAAGCTTTCTGAGAAACTGCTTAGTGTTCTGTTAATTCATCTCACAGCGTTACATCTGTATTTCGTGGATCTCTTTGCTAGCCTTATTTCTGTGGAATCTGAGAACAGATATTTCGGATCCCTTTGAAGACTATAGGGCCAAAGGAAATATCCTCCGATAACAAAGAGAAAGAAGCTTTCTGAGAAACTTCGTTGTGTTCTGTGAAATCATGTCACATAGTTACAGCTTTTCCCTCAAGGAGCCTTTGGCTAAGACAGTTCTTGTGAAATTGGCAATGTGATATTTGGAAGCCCATAGAGGGCTATGGTGAAAAAGGAAATATCCTCAGATGAAATCTGGAAAGAAGCTTTCTGAGAAACTGCTTAGTGTTCTGTTAATTCATCTCACAGAGTTACATCTGTATTTCGTGGATCTCTTTGCTAGCCTTATTTCTGTGGAATCTGAGAACAGATATTTTGAATCCCTTTGAAGACTATAGGGCCAAAGGAAATATCCTCCGATAACAAAGAGAAAGAAGCTTTCTGAGAAACTTCTTTGTGTTCTGCGAAATCATCTCACAGAGTTACAGCTTTCCCCTCAAGGAGCCTTTCGCTAAGACAGTTCATGTGGAATTATCAAAGTGATATTTGGAAGCCCATAGAGGGCTATGGTGAAAAAGGAAATATCCTCAGATGCAATCTGGAAAGAAGCTTTCTGAGAAACTGCTTAGTGTTCTGTTAATTCATCTCACAGAGTTACATGTGTGTTCCACGGATGTCTTTGCTAGCCTTATTTCTGTGGAATCTGAAAACAGATATTTCGGATCCCTATGAAGACTATAGGGCCAAAGGAAATATCCTCCGATAACAAAGAGAAAGAAGCTTTCTGAGAAACTTCGTTGTGTTCTGTGAAATCATCTCACAGAGTTACAGCCTTCCCCTCAAGGAGCCCTTCGCTAAGACAGTTCTTGTGGAAATGGTAAAGTGATATTTGGAAGCCCATAGAGGTCTATGGTGAAAAAGGAAATATCCTCAGATGAAATCTGGAAAGAAGCTTTCTGAGAAACTGCTTTGTGTTCTGTTAATTCATCTCACAGAGTTACATCTGTATTTCGTGGATCTCTTTGCTAGCCTTATTTCTGTGGAATCTGAGAACAGATATTTCGGATCCCTTTGAAGACTATAGGGTCAAAGGAAATATCCTCCGATAACAAAGAGAAAGAAGCTTTCTGAGAAACTTCGTTGTGTTCTGTGAAATCATCTCACAGAGTTACAGCTTTCCCCTCAAGGAGCCTTTGGCTAAGACAGTTCTTGTGAAATTGGCAAAGTAATATTTGGAAGCCCATAGAGGGCTATGGTGAAAAAGGAAATATCCTCAGAGGAAATCTGGAAAGAAGCTTTCTGAGAAACTGCTTAGTGTTCTGTTAATTCATCTCACAGAGTTACATCTGTGTTTCATGGATCTCTTTGCTAGCCTTATTTCTGTGCAATCTGTTAACAGAAATTCCGGATCCCTTTGAAGACTATAGGGCCAAAGGAAATATCCTCCGATAACAAAGAGAAAGAAGCTTTCTGAGAAACTTCGTTGAGTTCTGTGAAATCATCTCACAGAGGTTCAGCTTGGCCCTCAAGGAGCCTTTCGCTAAGACAGTTCTTGTGGAATTGGTAAAGTGATATTTGGAAGCCCTTAGAGGGCTATGGTGAAAAAGGAAATATCCACAGTTGAAATCTGGAAAGAAGCTTTCTGAGAAACTGCTTAGTGTTCTGTTAATTCATCTCACAGAGTTACATCTGTATTTCGTGGATCTCTTTGCTAGCCTTATTTCTGTGGAATCTGAGAACAGATATTTCGGATCCCTTTGAAGACTATAGGGCCAAAGGAAATATCCTCCGATAACAAAGAGAAAGAAGCTTTCTGAGAAACTTCGTTGTGTTCTGTGAAATCATCTCACAGAGTTACAGCTTTCCCCTAAAGAAGCCTTTCGCTAAGACAGTTCTTGTGGAATTGGCATAGTGATATTTGGAAGCCCATAGAGGGCTATGGTGAAAAAAGAAATATCCTCAGATGAAATCTGGAAAGAAGCTTTCTGAGAAACTGCTTAGTGTTCTGTTAATTCATCTCACAGAGTTACATCTGTGTTTCGTGGATCTCTATGCTGGCCTTATTTCTGTGGAATCTGTTAACAGAAATTTCGGATCCCTTTGAAGACTATAGGGCCAAAGGAAATATCCTCCGATAACAAAGAGAAAGAAGCTTTCTGAGAAACTTCGTTGTGTTCTGTGAAATCATCTCACAGAGGTTCAGCTTGCCCCTCAAGGAGCCTTTCGCTAAGACAGTTCTTGTGGAATTGGTAAAGTGATATTTGGAAGCCCTTAGAGGGCTATGGTGAAAAAGGAAATATCCACAGATGAAATCTGGAAAGAAGCTTTCTGAGAAACTGCTTAGTGTTCTGTTAATTCATCTCACAGAGTTACATCTGTATTTCGTGGATCTCTTTGCTAGCCTTATTTCTGTGGAATCTGAGAACAGATATTTCGGATCCCTTTGAAGACTATAGTGCCAAAGGAAATATCCTCCGATAACAAAGAGAAAGAACTTTCTGAGAAACTTCGTTGTGTTCTGTGAAATCATCTCACAGAGTTAACCTTTCCCCTCAAGGAGCCTTTCGCTAACACAGTTCTTGTGGAATTGGCGAAGTGATATTTGGAAGCCCTTAGAGGGCAATGGTGAAAAAGGAAATATCCTCAGATGAAATCTGGAAAGAAGCTTTCTGAGAAACTGCTTAGTGTTCTGTTAATTCATCTCACAGAGTTACATCTGTATTTCGTGGATGTCTTTGCTAGCCTTATTTCAGTGGAATCTGTAACAGATATTTCGGATCCATTTGAAGACTATAGGGCCAAAGGAAATATCCTCCGATAACAAAGAGAAAGAAGCTTTCTGAGAAACTTCGTTGTGTTCTGTGAAATCATCTCACAGAGTTACAGCTTTCCCCTCAAGGAGCCTTTCGCTAAGACAGTTCTTGTGGAATTGGCAAAGTGATATTTGGAAGCCCATAGCGGGCTTTGGTGAAAAAGGAAATATCCTCACATGAAATCTGGAAAGAAGCTTTCTGAGAAACTGCTTAGTGTTCCGTTAATTCATCTCAGAGAGTTACATCTGTATTTCATGGATGTCTTTGCTAGCCTTATTTCTGTGGAATATGAGAACAGATATTTCGGATCCCTTTGAAGACTATAGGGCCAAAGGAAATATCCTCCGATAACAAAGAGAAAGAAGCTTTCTGAGAAACTTCGTTGTGTTTTGTGAAATCATCTCACAGAGTTACAGCTTTCCCCTCAAAGAGCCTTTCGCTAAGACAGTTCTTGTGGAATTGGCAAAGTGATATTTGGAATCCCGTAGAGGGCTATGGTGAAAAAGGAAATATCCTCAGATGAAATCTGGAAAGAAGCTTTCTGAGAAACTGCTTAGTGTTCTGTTAATTCATCTCACAGAGTACATCTGTATTTCATGGATGTCTTTGCTAGCCTTATTTCTGTGGAATCTGAGAACAGATATTTCGGATCCCTTTGAGGACTATAGGGCCGAAGGAAATATCCTCCGATAACAAAGAGAAAGAAACTTTCTGAGAAACTTCGTTGTGTTCTGTGAAATCATCTCACAGAGTTACAGCTTTCCCCTCAAGGAGCCTTTCGCTAAGACAGTTATTGTGGAATTGTCAAAGTGATATTTGGAAACCCATAGAGGGCTACGGTGAAAAAGGAAATATCCTCAGTTGAAATCTGGAAAGAAACTTTCTGAGAAACTGCTAAAGTTCTGCTAATTCCTCTCACAGAGTTACATCTGTATTTCGTGGATCTCTTTGCTAGCCTTATTTCTGTGGAATCTGAGAACAGATATTTCGGATCCCTTTGAAGACTATAGGGCCTAAGGAAATATCCTCCGATAACAAAGAGAAAGAAGCTTTCTGAGAAACTTCTTTGTGTTCTGTGAAATCATCTCACAGAGTTACAGCTTTCCCCTCAAGGAGCCTTTCGCTAAGACAGTTCATGTGGAATTGGCAAAGTGATATTTGGAAGCCCATGGAGGGCTATGGTGAAAAAGGAAATATCCTCAGATGAAATCTGGAAAGAAGCTTTCTGAGAAACTGCTTAGTGTTCTGTTAATTCATCTCACAGAGTTACATCTGTGTTTCGTGGATCTCTTTGCTAGCCTTATTTCTGTGGAATCTGTTAACAGAAATTTCGGATCCCTTTGAAGACTATAGGGCCAAAGGAAATATCCTCCGATAACAAAGAGAAAGAAGCTTTCTGAGAAACTTCTTTGTGTTCTGTGAAATCATCTCACAGAGGTTCAGCTTGCCCCTCAAGGAGCCTTTCGCTAAGACAGTTCTTGTGGAATTGGTAAAGTGATTTTTGGAAGCCCTTAGAGGGCTATGGTGAAAAAGGAAATATCCACAGATGAAATCTGGAAAGAAGCTTTGTAAGAAACTGCTTAGTGTTCTGTTAATTCATCTCACAGAGTTACATCTGTATTTCGTGGATCTCTTTGCTAGTCTTATTTCTGTGGAATCTGAGAACAGATATTTCGGATCCCTTTGAAGACTATAGGGCCAAAGGAAATATCCTCCGATAACAAAGAGAAAGAAGCTTTCTGAGAAACTTCGTTGTGTTCTGTGAAATCATCTCACAGAGTTACAGCTTTCCCCTAAAGAAGCCTTTCGCTAAGACAGTTCTTGTGGAATTGGCAAAGTGATATTTGGAAGCCCATAGAGGGCTATGGTGAAAAAGGAAATATCCTCAGATGAAATCTGGAAAGAAGCTTTCTGAGAATCTGCTTAGTGTTCTCTTAATTCATCTCACAGAGTTACATCTGTATTTCGTGGATCTCTTTGCTAGACTTATTTCTGTGTAATCTGAGAACAGATATTTCGGATCCCTTTGAAGACTATAGGGCCAAAGGAAATATCCTCCGATAACAAAGAGAAAGAAGTTTACTGAGAAACTTCGTTGTGTTATGTGAAATCATCTCACAGAGTTACAGCTTTCCCCTCAAGGAGCCTTTCGCTAAGACAGTTCTTGTGGAATTGGCAAAGTGATATTTGGAAGCCCTTAGAGGGCTATGGTGAAAAAGGAAATATCTTCAGATGCAATCTGGAACGAAGCTTTCTGAGAAACTGCTTAGTGTTCTGTTAATTCATCTCACAGCGTTACATCTGTATTTCGTGGATCTCTTTGCTAGCCTTATTTCTGTGGAATCTGAGAACAGATATTTCGGATCCCTTTGAAGACTATAGGGCCAAAGGAAATATCCTCCGATAACAAAGAGAAAGAAGCTTTCTGAGAAACTTCGTTGTGTTCTGTGAAATCATGTCACATAGTTACAGCTTTTCCCTCAAGGAGCCTTTGGCTAAGACAGTTCTTGTGAAATTGGCAATGTGATATTTGGAAGCCCATAGAGGGCTATGGTGAAAAAGGAAATATCCTCAGATGAAATCTGGAAAGAAGCTTTCTGAGAAACTGCTTAGTGTTCTGTTAATTCATCTCACAGAGTTACATCTGTATTTCGTGGATCTCTTTGCTAGCCTTATTTCTGTGGAATCTGAGAACAGATATTTCGGATCCCTTTGAAGACTATAGGGCCAAAGGAAATATCCTCCGGTAACAAAGAGAAAGAAGATTTCTGAGAAACTTCGTTGTGTTCTGTGAAATCATCTCACAGAGTTACAGCTTTCCCCTCAAGGAGCCTTTCGCTAAGACAGTTCTGGTGGAATTGGCAAAGTGATATTTGGAAGCCCATAGATGGCTGTGGTGAAAAAGGAAATATCCTCAGATGAAATCTGGAAAGAAGCTTTCTGAGAAACTGCTTAGTGTTCTGTTAATTCATCTCAGAGCGTTACATCTGTATTTCATGGATGTCTCTGCTAGCCTTATTTCTGTGGAATCTGAGAACAGATATTTCGGATCCCTTTGAAGACTATAGGGCCAAAGGAAATATCCTCCGATAACAAAGAGAAAGAAGCTTTCTGAGAAACTTCGTTGTGTTCTGTGAAATCATATCACAGAGTTACAGCTTTCCCCTCAAAGAGCCTTTCGCTAAGACAGTTCTTCTGGAATTGGCAAAGTGATATTTGGAATCCCGTAGAGGGCTATGGTGAAAAAGGAAATATCCTCAGATGAAATCTGGAAAGAAGCTTTCTGAGAAACTGCTTAGTGTTCTGTTAATTCATCTCACAGAGTACATCTGTATTTCATGGATGTCTTTGCTAGCCTTATTTCTGTGGAATCTGAGAACAGATATTTCGGATCCCTTTGAGGACTATAGGGCCGAAGGAAATATCCTCCGATAACAAAGAGAAAGAAGCTTTCTGAGAAACTTCGTTGTGTTCTTTGAAATCATCTCACAGAGTTACAGCTTTCCCCTCAAGGAGCCTTTCACTAAGACAGTTATTGTGGAATTGTCAAAGTGATATTTGGAAACCAATAGAGGGCTATGGTGAAAAAGGAAATATCCTCAGATGAAATCTGGAAAGAAACTTTCTGAGAAACTGCTAAAGTTCTGTTAATTCCTCTCACAGAGTTACATCTGTATTTCGTGGATCTCTTTGCTAGCCTTATTTCTGTGGAATCTGAGAACAGATATTTCGGATCCCTTTGAAGACTATAGGGCCAAAGGAAATATCCTCCGATAACAAAGAGAAAGAAGCTTTCTGAGAAACTTCTTTGTGTTCTGTGAAATCATCTCACAGAGTTAGAGCTTTCCCCTCAAAAAGCCTTTCGCTAAGACAGTTCATGTGGAATTGGCAAAGTGATATTTGGAAGCCCATAGAGGGCTATGGTGAAAAAGGAAATATCCTCAGATGAAATCTGGAAAGAAGCTTTCTGAGAAACTGCTTAGTGTTCTGTTAATTCATCTCACAGAGTTACATCTGTGTTTCGTGGATCTCTTTGCTAGCCTTATTTCTGTGGAATCTGTTAACAGAAATTTCGGATCCCTTTGAAGACTATAGGGCCAAAGGAAATATCCTCCGATAACAAAGAGAAAGAAGCTTTCTGAGAAACTTCTTTGTGTTCTGTGAAATCATCTCACAGAGGTTCAGCTTGCCCCTCAAGGAGCCTTTCGCTAAGACAGTTCTTGTGGAATTGGTAAAGTGATTTTTGGAAGCCCTTAGAGGGCTATGGTGAAAAAGGAAATATCCACAGATGAAATCTGGAAAGAAGCTTTCTGAGAAACTGCTTAGTGTTCTGTTAATTCATCTCACAGAGTTACATCTGTATTTCGTGGATCTCTTTGCTAGTCTTATTTCTGTGGAATCTGAGAACAGATATTTCGGATCCCTTTGAAGACTATAGGGCCAAAGGAAATATCCTCCGATAACAAAGAGAAAGTAGCTTTCTGAGAAACTTCGTTGTGTTCTGTGAAATCATCTCACAGAGTTACAGCTTTCCCCTAAAGAAGCCTTTCGCTAAGACAGTTCTTGTGGAATTGGCAAAGTGATATTTGGAAGCCCATAGAGGGCTATGGTAAAAAAGGAAATATCCTCAGATGAAATCTGGAAAGAAGCTTTCTGAGAATCTGCTTAGTGTTCTCTTAATTCATCTCACAGAGTTACATCTGTATTTCGTGGATCTCTTTGCTAGCCTTATTTCTGTGGAATCTGAGAACAGATATTTCGGATCCCTTTGAAGACTATAGGGCCAAAGGAAATATCCTCCGATAACAAAGAGAAAGAAGTTTACTGAGAAACTTCGTTGTGTTATGTGAAATCATCTCACAGAGTTACAGCTTTCCCCTCAAGGAGCCTTTCGCTAAGACAGTTCTTGTGGAATTGGCAAAGTGATATTTGGAAGCCCTTAGAGGGCTATGGTGAAAAAGGAAATATCTTCAGATGCAATCTGGAACGAAGCTTTCTGAGAAACTGCTTAGTGTTCTGTTAATTCATCTCACAGAGTTACATCTGTATTTCGTGGATCTCTTTGCTAGCCTTATTTCTGTGGAATCTGAGAACAGATATTTCGGATCCCTTTGAAGACTATAGGGCCAAAGGAAATATCCTCCGATAACAAAGAGAAAGAAGCTTTCTGAGAAACTTCGTTGTGTTCTGTGAAATCATGTCACAGAGTTACAGCTTTTCTTTCAAGGAGCCTTTGGCTAAGACAGTTCTTGTGAAATTGGCAATGTGATATTTGGAAGCCCATAGAGGGCTATGGTGAAAAAGGAAATATCCTCAGATGAAATCTGGAAAGAAGCTTTCTGAGAAACTGCTTAGTGTTCTGTTAATTCATCTCACAGAGTTACATCTGTATTTCGTGGATCTCTTTGCTAGCCTTATTTCTGTGGAATCTGAGAACAGATATTTCGGATCCCTTTGAAGACTATAGGGCCAAAGGAAATATCCTCCGATAACAAAGAGAAAGAAGCTTTCTGAGAAACTTCGTTGTGTTCTGGAAAATCATCACACAGAGTTACAACTTTCCCCTCAAGAAGTCTTTCGCTAAGACAGTTCTTGTGGAATTGGCAAAGTGATATTTGGAAGCCCATAGAGGGCTATGGTGAAAAAAGAAATATCCAGAGATGAAATCTGGAAAGAAGCTTTCTGAGAAACTACTTAGTGTTCTGTTAATCCATCTCACAGAGTTACATCTGTATTTCGTGGATCTCTTTGCTAGCCTTATTTCTGTGGAATATGAGAACAGATATTTCGGATCCCTTTGAAGACTATAGGGCCAAAGGAAATATCCTCCGATAACAAAGAGAAAGAAGCTTTCTGAGAAACTTTGTTGTGTTCTGTGAAATCACCTCACAGAGTTACAGCTTTCCCCTCACGGAGCCTTTCGCTAGGACAGTTCTTGTGGAATTGGCAAAGTGATATTTGGAAGCCCATAGAGGGCTACGGTGAAAAAGGAAATATCCTCAGATGAAATCTGGAAAGAAGCTTTCTGAGAAACTGCTTAGTGTTCTGTTAATTCATCTCACAGAGTTACATCTGTATTTCGTGGATCTCCTTGCTAGCCTTATTGTGTGGAATCTGAGAACAGATATTTCAGATCCCTTTGAAGACTATAGGGCCAAAGGAAATATCCTCCGATAACAAAGAGAAAGAAGCTTTCTGAGAAACTTCTTGGTGTTCTGTGAAATCATCTCACAGAGTTACAGCTTTCCCCTCAAGAAGCCTTTCGCTAAGACAGTTCTTGTGGAATTGGCAAAGTGATATTTGGAAGCCCTTAGAGGGCTATGGTGAAAAAAGAAATATCCTCAGATGAAATCTGGAAAGAAGCTTTCTGAGAAACTGCTTAGTGTTCTGTTAATTCATCTCACAGAGTTACATCTGTATTTCGTGGATCTCTTTGCTAGCCTTATTTCTGTGGAATCTGAGAACAGATATTTCGGATCCCTTTGAAGACTATAGGGCCAAAGGAAATATCCTCCGATAACAAAGAGAAAGAAGCTTTCTGAGAAACTTCGTTGTGTTCTGTGAAATCATCTCACAGAGTTACAGCTTTCCCCTCACGGAGCCTTTCGGTAGGACAGTTCTTGTGGAATTGGCAAAGTGATATTTGAAGCCCACAGAGTGCTACGGTGAAAAGGAAATATCCTCAGATGAAATCTGGAAAGAAGCTTTCTGAGAAACTGCTTAGTGTTCTGTTAATTCATCTCACAGAGTTACATCTGTATGTCATGGATCTCCTTGCTAGCCTTATTTCTGTGGAATCTGAGAACAGATATTTCGGATCCCTTTGAAGACTATAGGGCCAAAGGAAATATCCTCCGATAACAAAGAGAAAGAAGCTTTCTGAGAAACTTCGTTGTGTTCTGTGAAATCATCTCACAGAGTTACAGCTTTCCCCTCAAGGAGCCTTTCGCTAAGACAGTTCATGTGGAATTGGCAAAGTGATATTTGGAAGCCCTTAGAGGGCTATGGTGAAAAAGGAAATATCTTCAGATGCAATCTGGAAAGAAGCTTTCTGAGAAACTGCTTAGTGTTCTGTTAATTCATCTCACAGAGTTACATCTGTATTTCGTGGATCTCTTTGCTAGCCTTATTTCTGTGGAATCTGAGAACAGATATTTCGGATCCCTTAGAAGACTATAGGGTCAATGGAAATATCCTCCGATAACAAAGAGAAAGAAGCTTTCTGAGAAACTTCGTTGTGTTCTGTGAAATCATCTCACAGAGTTACAGCTTTCCCCTCAAGGAGCCTTTGGCTAAGACAGTTCTTGTGAAATTGGCAAAGTGATATTTGGAAGCCCATAGAGGGCTATGGTGAAAAAGGAAATATCCTCAGAGGAAATCTGGAAAGAAGCTTTCTGAGAAACTGCTTAGTGTTCTGTTAATTCATCTCACAGAGTTACATCTGTATTTCGTGGATCTCTTTGCTAGCCTTATTTCTGTGGAATCTGAGAACAGATATTTCGGATCCCTTTGAAGACTATAGGGCCAAAGGAAATATCCTCCGATAACAAAGAGAAAGAAGCTTTCTGAGAAACTTCGTTGTGTTCTGTGAAATCATCTCACAGAGTTACAGCTTTCCCCTAAAGAAGCCTTTCGCTAAGACAGTTCTTGTGGAATTGGCAAAGTGATATTTGGAAGCCCTTTGAGGGCTATGGTGAAAAAGGAAATATCCTCAGATGAAATCTGGAAAGAAGCTTTCTGAGAATCTGCTTAGTGTTCTCTTAATTCATCTCACAGATTTACATCTGTATTTCGTGGATCTCTTTGCTAGCCTTATTTCTGTGTAATCTGAGAACAGATATTTCGGATCCCTTTGAAGACTATAGGGCCAAAGGAAATATCCTCCGATAACAAAGAGAAAGAAGCTTACTGAGAAACTTCGTTGTGTTATGTGAAATCATCTCACAGAGTTACAGCTTTCCCCTCAAGGAGCCTTTCGCTAAGACAGTTCTTGTGGAATTGGCAAAGTGATATTTGGAAGCCCTTAGAGGGCTATGGTGAAAAAGGAAATATCCTCAGATGAAATCTGGAAAGAAGCTTTCTGAGAAACTGCTTAGTGTTCTGTTAATTCATCTCACAGAGTTACATCTGTATTTCGTGGATCTCTTTGCTAGCCTTATTTCTGTGGAATCTGGGAACAGATATTTCGGATCCCTTTGAAGAGTATAGGACCAAAGGAAATATCCTCCGATAACAAAGAGAAAGAAGCTTTCTGAGAAACTTCGTTGTGTTCTTTGAAATCATCTCACAGAGTTACAGCTTTCCCCTCAAGGAGCCTTTCGCTAAGACAGTTGTTGTGGAATTGGCAAAGTGATATTTGGAAGCCTCTAGAGGGCTATGGTGAAAAACGAAATATCCTCAGATGAAATCTGGAAAGAAGCTTTCTGAGAAACTGCTTAGTGTTCTGTTAATTCATCTCACAGAGTTACATCTGTATTTCGTGGATCTCTTTGCTAGACTTATTTCTGTGGAATCTGAGAACAGATATTTTGAATCCCTTTGAAGACTATAGGGCCAAAGGAAATATCCTCCGATAACAAAGAGAAAGAAGCTTTCTGAGAAACTTCTTTGTGTTCTGCGAAATCATCTCACAGAGTTACAGCTTTCCCCTCAAGGAGCCTTTCGCTAAGACAGTTCATGTGGAATTATCAAAGTGATATTTGGAAGCCCATAGAGGGCTATGGTGAAAAAGGAAATATCCTCAGATGAAATCTGGAAAGAAGCTTTCTGAGAAACTGCTTAGTGTTCTGTTAATTCATCTCACAGAGTTACATGTGTGTTCCACGGATGTCTTTGCTAGCCTTATTTCTGTGGAATCTGAAAACAGATATTTCGGATCCCTTTGAAGACTATAGGGCCAAAGGAAATATCCTCCGATAACAAAGAGAAAGAAGCTTTCTGAGAAACTTCGTTGTGTTCTGTGAAATCATCTCACAGAGTTACAGCCTTCCCCTCAAGGAGCCCTTCGCTAAGACAGTTCTTGTGGAAATGGTAAAGTGATATTTGGAAGCCCATAGAGGTCTATGGTGAAAAAGGAAATATCCTCAGATGAAATCTGGAAAGAAGCTTTCTGAGAAACTGCTTTGTGTTCTGTTAATTCATCTCACAGAGTTACATCTGTATTTCGTGGATCTCTTTGCTAGCCTTATTTCTGTGGAATCTGAGAACAGATATTTCGGATCCCTTTGAAGACTATAGGGTCAAAGGAAATATCCTCCGATAACAAAGAGAAAGAAGCTTTCTGAGAAACTTCGTTGTGTTCTGTGAAATCATCTCACAGAGTTACAGCTTTCCCCTCAAGGAGCCTTTGGCTAAGACAGTTCTTGTGAAATTGGCAAAGTAATATTTGGAAGCCCATAGAGGTCTATGGTGAAAAAGGAAATATCCTCAGAGGAAATCTGGAAAGAAGCTTTCTGAGAAACTGCTTAGTGTTCTGTTAATTCATCTCACAGAGTTACATCTGTGTTTCATGGATCTCTTTGCTAGCCTTATTTCTGTGCAATCTGTTAACAGAAATTCCGGATCCCTTTGAAGACTATAGGGCCAAAGGAAATATCCTCCGATAACAAAGAGAAAGAAGCTTTCTGAGAAACTTCGTTGAGTTCTGTGAAATCATCTCACAGAGGTTCAGCTTGGCCCTCAAGGAGCCTTTCGCTAAGACAGTTCTTGTGGAATTGGTAAAGTGATATTTGGAAGCCCTTAGAGGGCTATGGTGAAAAAGGAAATATCCACAGATGAAATCTGGAAAGAAGCTTTCTGAGAAACTGCTTAGTGTTCTGTTAATTCATCTCACAGAGTTACATCTGTATTTCGTGGATCTCTTTGCTAGCCTTATTTCTGTGGAATCTGAGAACAGATATTTCGGATCCCTTTGAAGACTATAGGGCCAAAGGAAATATCCTCCGATAACAAAGAGAAAGAAGCTTTCTGAGAAACTTCGTTGTGTTCTGTGAAATCATCTCACAGAGTTACAGCTTTCCCCTCAAGGAGCCTTTCGCTAAGACAGTTCTTGTGGAATTGGCAAAGTGATATTTGGAAGCCCATAGCGGGCTTTGGTGAAAAAGGAAATATCCTCACATGAAATCTGGAAAGAAGCTTTCTGAGAAACTGCTTAGTGTTCCGTTAATTCATCTCAGAGAGTTACATCTGTATTTCATGGATGTCTTTGCTAGCCTTATTTCTGTGGAATCTGAGATCAGATATTTCGGATCCCTTTGAAGACTATAGGGCCAAAGGAAATATCCTCCGATAACAAAGAGAAAGAAGCTTTCTGAGAAACTTCGTTGTGTTTTGTGAAATCATCTCACAGAGTTACAGCTTTCCCCTCAAAGAGCCTTTCGCTAAGACAGTTCTTGTGGAATTGGCAAAGTGATATTTGGAATCCCGTAGAGGGCTATGGTGAAAAAGGAAATATCCTCAGATGAAATCTGGAAAGAAGCTTTCTGAGAAACTGCTTAGTGTTCTGTTAATTCATCTCACAGAGTACATCTGTATTTCATGGATGTCTTTGCTAGCCTTATTTCTGTGGAATCTGAGAACAGATATTTCGGATCCCTTTGAGGACTATAGGTCCGAAGGAAATATCCTCCGATAACAAAGAGAAAGAAACCTTCTGAGAAACTTCGTTGTGTTCTGTGAAATCATCTCACAGAGTTACAGCTTTCCCCTCAAGGAGCCTTTCGCTAAGACAGTTATTGTGGAATTGTCAAAGTGATATTTGGAAACCCATAGAGGGCTATGGTGAAAAAGGAAATATCCTCAGATGAAATCTGGAAAGAAACTTTCTGAGAAACTGCTAAAGTTCTGTTAATTCCTCTCACAGAGTTACATCTGTATTTCGTGGATCTCTTTGCTAGCCTTATTTCTGTGGAATCTGAGAACAGATATTTCGGATCCCTTTGAAGACTATAGGGCATAAGGAAATATCCTCCGATAACAAAGAGAAAGAAGCTTTCTGAGAAACTTCTTTGTGTTCTGTGAAATCATCTCACAGAGTTACAGCTTTCCCCTCAAGGAGCCTTTCGCTAAGACAGTTCATGTGGAATTGGCAAAGTGATATTTGGAAGCCCATAGAGGGCTATGGTGAAAAAGGAAATATCCTCAGATGAAATCTGGAAAGAAGCTTTCTGAGAAACTGCTTAGTGTTCTGTTAATTCATCTCACAGAGTTACATCTGTGTTTCGTGGATCTCTTTGCTAGCCTTATTTCTGTGGAATCTGTTAACAGAAATTTCGGATCCCTTTGAAGACTATAGGGCCAAAGGAAATATCCTCCGATAACAAAGAGAAAGAAGCTTTCTGAGAAACTTCTTTGTGTTCTGTGAAATCATCTCACAGAGGTTCAGCTTGCCCCTCAAGGAGCCTTTCGCTAAGACAGTTCTTGTGGAATTGGTAAAGTGATTTTTGGAAGCCCTTAGAGGGCTATGGTGAAAAAGGAAATATCCACAGATGAAATCTGGAAAGAAGCTTTGTGAGAAACTGCTTAGTGTTCTGTTAATTCATCTCACAGAGTTACATCTGTATGTCGTGGATCTCTTTGCTAGTCTTATTTCTGTGGAATCTGAGAACAGATATTTCGGATCCCTTTGAAGACTATAGGGCCAAAGGAAATATCCTCCGATAACAAAGAGAAAGAAGCTTTCTGAGAAACTTCGTTGTGTTCTGTGAAATCATCTCACAGAGTTACAGCTTTCCCCTCAAGGAGCCTTTCGCTAAGACAGTTCTTGTGGAATTGGCAAAGTGATATTTGGAAGCCCATAGCGGGCTTTGGTGAAAAAGGAAATATCCTCACATGAAATCTGGAAAGAAGCTTTCTGAGAAACTGCTTAGTGTTCCGTTAATTCATCTCAGAGAGTTACATCTGTATTTCATGGATGTCTTTGCTAGCCTTATTTCTGTGGAATCTGAGATCAGATATTTCGGATCCCTTTGAAGACTATAGGGCCAAAGGAAATATCCTCCGATAACAAAGAGAAAGAAGCTTTCTGAGAAACTTCGTTGTGTTTTGTGAAATCATCTCACAGAGTTACAGCTTTCCCCTCAAAGAGCCTTTCGCTAAGACAGTTCTTGTGGAATTGGCAAAGTGATATTTGGAATCCCGTAGAGGGCTATGGTGAAAAAGGAAATATCCTCAGATGAAATCTGGAAAGAAGCTTTCTGAGAAACTGCTTAGTGTTCTGTTAATTCATCTCACAGAGTACATCTGTATTTCATGGATGTCTTTGCTAGCCTTATTTCTGTGGAATCTGAGAACAGATATTTCGGATCCCTTTGAGGACTATAGGTCCGAAGGAAATATCCTCCGATAACAAAGAGAAAGAAATCTTCTGAGAAACTTCGTTGTGTTCTGTGAAATCATCTCACAGAGTTACAGCTTTCCCCTCAAGGAGCCTTTCGCTAAGACAGTTATTGTGGAATTGTCAAAGTGATATTTGGAAACCCATAGAGGGCTATGGTGAAAAAGGAAATATCCTCAGATGAAATCTGGAAAGAAACTTTCTGAGAAACTGCTAAAGTTCTGTTAATTCCTCTCACAGAGTTACATCTGTATTTCGTGGATCTCTTTGCTAGCCTTATTTCTGTGGAATCTGAGAACAGATATTTCGGATCCCTTTGAAGACTATAGGGCATAAGGAAATATCCTCCGATAACAAAGAGAAAGAAGCTTTCTGAGAAACTTCTTTGTGTTCTGTGAAATCATCTCACAGAGTTACAGCTTTCCCCTCAAGGAGCCTTTCGCTAAGACAGTTCATGTGGAATTGGCAAAGTGATATTTGGAAGCCCATAGAGGGCTATGGTGAAAAAGGAAATATCCTCAGATGAAATCTGGAAAGAAGCTTTCTGAGAAACTGCTTAGTGTTCTGTTAATTCATCTCACAGAGTTACATCTGTGTTTCGTGGATCTCTTTGCTAGCCTTATTTCTGTGGAATCTGTTAACAGAAATTTCGGATCCCTTTGAAGACTATAGGGCCAAAGGAAATATCCTCCGATAACAAAGAGAAAGAAGCTTTCTGAGAAACTTCTTTGTGTTCTGTGAAATCATCTCACAGAGGTTCAGCTTGCCCCTCAAGGAGCCTTTCGCTAAGACAGTTCTTGTGGAATTGGTAAAGTGATTTTTGGAAGCCCTTAGAGGGCTATGGTGAAAAAGGAAATATCCACAGATGAAATCTGGAAAGAAGCTTTGTGAGAAACTGCTTAGTGTTCTGTTAATTCATCTCACAGAGTTACATCTGTATGTCGTGGATCTCTTTGCTAGTCTTATTTCTGTGGAATCTGAGAACAGATATTTCGGATCCCTTTGAAGACTATAGGGCCAAAGGAAATATCCTCCGATAACAAAGAGAAAGAAGCTTTCTGAGAAACTTCGTTGTGTTCTGTGAAATCATCTCACAGAGTTACAGCTTTCCCCTAAAGAAGCCTTTCGCTAAGACAGTTCTTGTGGAATTGGCAAAGTGATATTTGGAAGCCCATAGAGGGCTATGGTGAAAAAGGAAATATCCTCAGATGAAATCTGGAAAGAAGCTTTCTGAGAATCTGCTTAGTGTTCTCTTAATTCATCTCACAGAGTTACATCTGTATTTCGTGGATCTCTTTGCTAGACTTATTTCTGTGTAATCTGAGAACAGATATTTCGGATCCCTTTGAAGACTATAGGGCCAAAGGAAATATCCTCCGATAACAAAGAGAAAGAAGTTTACTGAGAAACTTCGTTGTGTTATGTGAAATCATCTCACAGAGTTACAGCTTTCCCCTCAAGGAGCCTTTCGCTAAGACAGTTCTTGTGGAATTGGCAAAGTGATATTTGGAAGCCCTTAGAGGGCTATGGTGAAAAAGGAAATATCTTCAGATGCAATCTGGAACGAAGCTTTCTGAGAAACTGCTTAGTGTTCTGTTAATTCATCTCACAGCGTTACATCTGTATTTCGTGGATCTCTTTGCTAGCCTTATTTCTGTGGAATCTGAGAACAGATATTTCGGATCCCTTTGAAGACTATAGGGCCAAAGGAAATATCCTCCGATAACAAAGAGAAAGAAGCTTTCTGAGAAACTTCGTTGTGTTCTGTGAAATCATCTCACAGAGTTACAGCTTTCCCCTCAAGGAGCCTTTCGCTAAGACAGTTCTTGTGGAATTGGCAAAGTGATATTTGGAAGCCCATAGAGGGCTTTGGTGAAAAAGGAAATATCCTCACATGAAATCTGGAAAGAGGCTTTCTGAGAAACTGCTTAGTGTTCTGTTAATTCATCTCAGAGAGTTACATCTGTATTTCATGGATGTCTTTGCTAGCCTTATTTCTGTGGAATCTGAGAACAGATATTTCGGATCCCTTTGAAGACTATAGGGCCAAAGGAAATATCCTCCGATAACAAAGAGAAAGAAGCTTTCTGAGAAACTTCGTTGTGTTTTGTGAAATCATCTCACAGAGTTACAGCTTTCCCCTCAAAGAGCCTTTCGCTAAGACAGTTCTTGTGGAATTGGCAAAGTGATATTTGGAATCCCATAGAGGGTTATGGTGAAAAAGGAAATATCCTCAGATGAAATCTGGAAAGAAGCTTTCTGAGAAACTGCTTAGTGTTCTGTTAATTCATCTCACAGAGTTACATCTGTGTTTCGTGGATCTCTATGCTGGCCTTATTTCTGTGGAATCTGTTAACAGAAATTTCGGATCCCTTTGAAGACTATAGGGCCAAAGGAAATATCCTCCGATAACAAAGAGAAAGAAGCTTTCTGAGAAACTTCGTTGTGTTCTGTGAAATCATCTCACAGAGGTTCAGCTTGCCCCTCAAGGAGCCTTTCGCTAAGACAGTTCTTGTGGAATTGGTAAAGTGATATTTGGAAGCCCTTAGAGGGCTATGGTGAAAAAGGAAATATCCACAGATGAAATCTGGAAAGAAGCTTTCTGAGAAACTGCTTAGTGTTCTGTTAATTCATCTCACAGAGTTACATCTGTATTTCGTGGATCTCTTTGCTAGCCTTATTTCTGTGGAATCTGAGAACAGATATTTCGGATCCCTTTGAAGACTATAGTGCCAAAGGAAATATCCTCCGATAACAAAGAGAAAGAACTTTCTGAGAAACTTCGTTGTGTTCTGTGAAATCATCTCACAGAGTTAACCTTTCCCCTCAAGGAGCCTTTCGCTAACACAGTTCTTGTGGAATTGGCGAAGTGATATTTGGAAGCCCTTAGAGGGCAATGGTGAAAAAGGAAATATCCTCAGATGAAATCTGGAAAGAAGCTTTCTGAGAAACTGCTTAGTGTTCTGTTAATTCATCTCACAGAGTTACATCTGTATTTCGTGGATGTCTTTGCTAGCCTTATTTCAGTGGAATCTGTAACAGATATTTCGGATCCATTTGAAGACTATAGGGCCAAAGGAAATATCCTCCGATAACAAAGAGAAAGAAGCTTTCTGAGAAACTTCGTTGTGTTCTGTGAAATCATCTCACAGAGTTACAGCTTTCCCCTCAAGGAGCCTTTCGCTAAGACAGTTCTTGTGGAATTGGCAAAGTGATATTTGGAAGCCCATAGCGGGCTTTGGTGAAAAAGGAAATATCCTCACATGAAATCTGGAAAGAAGCTTTCTGAGAAACTGCTTAGTGTTCCGTTAATTCATCTCAGAGAGTTACATCTGTATTTCATGGATGTCTTTGCTAGCCTTATTTCTGTGGAATATGAGAACAGATATTTCGGATCCCTTTGAAGACTATAGGGCCAAAGGAAATATCCTCCGATAACAAAGAGAAAGAAGCTTTCTGAGAAACTTCGTTGTGTTTTGTGAAATCATCTCACAGAGTTACAGCTTTCCCCTCAAAGAGCCTTTCGCTAAGACAGTTCTTGTGGAATTGGCAAAGTGATATTTGGAATCCCGTAGAGGGCTATGGTGAAAAAGGAAATATCCTCAGATGAAATCTGGAAAGAAGCTTTCTGAGAAACTGCTTAGTGTTCTGTTAATTCATCTCACAGAGTACATCTGTATTTCATGGATGTCTTTGCTAGCCTTATTTCTGTGGAATCTGAGAACAGATATTTCGGATCCCTTTGAGGACTATAGGGCCGAAGGAAATATCCTCCGATAACAAAGAGAAAGAAACTTTCTGAGAAACTTCGTTGTGTTCTGTGAAATCATCTCACAGAGTTACAGCTTTCCCCTCAAGGAGCCTTTCGCTAAGACAGTTATTGTGGAATTGTCAAAGTGATATTTGGAAACCCATAGAGGGCTATGGTGAAAAAGGAAATATCCTCAGTTGAAATCTGGAAAGAAACTTTCTGAGAAACTGCTAAAGTTCTGCTAATTCCTCTCACAGAGTTACATCTGTATTTCGTGGATCTCTTTGCTAGCCTTATTTCTGTGGAATCTGAGAACAGATATTTCGGATCCCTTTGAAGACTATAGGGCCTAAGGAAATATCCTCCGATAACAAAGAGAAAGAAGCTTTCTGAGAAACTTCTTTGTGTTCTGTGATATCATCTCACAGAGTTACAGCTTTCCCCTCAAGGAGCCTTTCGCTAAGACAGTTCATGTGGAATTGGCAAAGTGATATTTGGAAGCCCATGGAGGGCTATGGTGAAAAAGGAAATATCCTCAGATGAAATCTGGAAAGAAGCTTTCTGAGAAACTGCTTAGTGTTCTGTTAATTCATCTCACAGAGTTACATCTGTGTTTCGTGGATCTCTTTGCTAGCCTTATTTCTGTGGAATCTGTTAACAGAAATTTCGGAACCCTTTGAAGACTATAGGGCCAAAGGAAATATCCTCCGATAACAAAGAGAAAGAAGCTTTCTGAGAAACTTCTTTGTGTTCTGTGAAATCATCTCACAGAGGTTCAGCTTGCCCCTCAAGGAGCCTTTCGCTAAGACAGTTCTTGTGGAATTGGTAAAGTGATTTTTGGAAGCCCTTAGAGGGCTATGGTGAAAAAGGAAATATCCACAGATGAAATCTGGAAAGAAGCTTTGTGAGAAACTGCTTAGTGTTCTGTTAATTCATCTCACAGAGTTACATCTGTATTTCGTGGATCTCTTTGCTAGTCTTATTTCTGTGGAATCTGAGAACAGATATTTCGGATCCCTTTGAAGACTATAGGGCCAAAGGAAATATCCTCCGATAACAAAGAGAAAGAAGCTTTCTGAGAAACTTCGTTGTGTTCTGTGAAATCATCTCACAGAGTTACAGCTTTCCCCTAAAGAAGCCTTTCGCTAAGACAGTTCTTGTGGAATTGGCAAAGTGATATTTGGAAGCCCTTAGAGGGCTATGGTGAAAAAGGAAATATCTTCAGATGCAATCTGGAACGAAGCTTTCTGAGAAACTGCTTAGTGTTCTGTTAATTCATCTCACAGCGTTACATCTGTATTTCGTGGATCTCTTTGCTAGCCTTATTTCTGTGGAATCTGAGAACAGATATTTCGGATCCCTTTGAAGACTATAGGGCCAAAGGAAATATCCTCCGATAACAAAGAGAAAGAAGCTTTCTGAGAAACTTCGTTGTGTTCTGTGAAATCATCTCACAGAGTTACAGCTTTCCCCTCAAGGAGCCTTTCGCTAAGACAGTTCTTGTGGAATTGGCAAAGTGATATTTGGAAGCCCATAGAGGGCTTTGGTGAAAAAGGAAATATCCTCACATGAAATCTGGAAAGAGGCTTTCTGAGAAACTGCTTAGTGTTCTGTTAATTCATCTCAGAGAGTTACATCTGTATTTCATGGATGTCTTTGCTAGCCTTATTTCTGTGGAATCTGAGAACAGATATTTCGGATCCCTTTGAAGACTATAGGGCCAAAGGAAATATCCTCCGATAACAAAGAGAAAGAAGCTTTCTGAGAAACTTCGTTGTGTTTTGTGAAATCATCTCACAGAGTTACAGCTTTCCCCTCAAAGAGCCTTTCGCTAAGACAGTTCTTGTGGAATTGGCAAAGTGATATTTGGAATCCCATAGAGGGTTATGGTGAAAAAGGAAATATCCTCAGATGAAATCTGGAAAGAAGCTTTCTGAGAAACTGCTTAGTGTTCTGTTAATTCATCTCACAGAGTTACATCTGTGTTTCGTGGATCTCTATGCTGGCCTTATTTCTGTGGAATCTGTTAACAGAAATTTCGGATCCCTTTGAAGACTATAGGGCCAAAGGAAATATCCTCCGATAACAAAGAGAAAGAAGCTTTCTGAGAAACTTCGTTGTGTTCTGTGAAATCATCTCACAGAGGTTCAGCTTGCCCCTCAAGGAGCCTTTCGCTAAGACAGTTCTTGTGGAATTGGTAAAGTGATATTTGGAAGCCCTTAGAGGGCTATGGTGAAAAAGGAAATATCCACAGATGAAATCTGGAAAGAAGCTTTCTGAGAAACTGCTTAGTGTTCTGTTAATTCATTTCACAGAGTTACATCTGTATTTCGTGGATCTCTTTGCTAGCCTTATTTCTGTGGAATCTGAGAACAGATATTTCGGATCCCTTTGAAGACTATAGTGCCAAAGGAAATATCCTCCGATAACAAAGAGAAAGAACTTTCTGAGAAACTTCGTTGTGTTCTGTGAAATCATCTCACAGAGTTAACCTTTCCCCTCAAGGAGCCTTTCGCTAACACAGTTCTTGTGGAATTGGCGAAGTGATATTTGGAAGCCCTTAGAGGGCAATGGTGAAAAAGGAAATATCCTCAGATGAAATCTGGAAAGAAGCTTTCTGAGAAACTGCTTAGTGTTCTGTTAATTCATCTCACAGAGTTACATCTGTATTTCGTGGATGTCTTTGCTAGCCTTATTTCAGTGGAATCTGTAACAGATATTTCGGATCCATTTGAAGACTATAGGGCCAAAGGAAATATCCTCCGATAACAAAGAGAAAGAAGCTTTCTGAGAAACTTCGTTGTGTTCTGTGAAATCATCTCACAGAGTTACAGCTTTCCCCTCAAGGAGCCTTTCGCTAAGACAGTTCTTGTGGAATTGGCAAAGTGATATTTGGAAGCCCATAGCGGGCTTTGGTGAAAAAGGAAATATCCTCACATGAAATCTGGAAAGAAGCTTTCTGAGAAACTGCTTAGTGTTCCGTTAATTCATCTCAGAGAGTTACATCTGTATTTCATGGATGTCTTTGCTAGCCTTATTTCTGTGGAATCTGAGAACAGATATTTCGGATCCCTTTGAAGACTATAGGGCCAAAGGAAATATCCTCCGATAACAAAGAGAAAGAAGCTTTCTGAGAAACTTCGTTGTGTTTTGTGAAATCATCTCACAGAGTTACAGCTTTCCCCTCAAAGAGCCTTTCGCTAAGACAGTTCTTGTGGAATTGGCAAAGTGATATTTGGAATCCCGTAGAGGGCTATGGTGAAAAAGGAAATATCCTCAGATGAAATCTGGAAAGAAGCTTTCTGAGAAACTGCTTAGTGTTCTGTTAATTCATCTCACAGAGTACATCTGTATTTCATGGATGTCTTTGCTAGCCTTATTTCTGTGGAATCTGAGAACAGATATTTCGGATCCCTTTGAGGACTATAGGGCCGAAGGAAATATCCTCCGATAACAAAGAGAAAGAAACTTTCTGAGAAACTTCGTTGTGTTCTGTGAAATCATCTCACAGAGTTACAGCTTTCCCCTCAAGGAGCCTTTCGCTAAGACAGTTATTGTGGAATTGTCAAAGTGATATTTGGAAACCCATAGAGGGCTATGGTGAAAAAGGAAATATCCTCAGATGAAATCTGGAAAGAAACTTTCTGAGAAACTGCTAAAGTTCTGTTAATTCCTCTCACAGAGTTACATCTGTATTTCGTGGATCTCTTTGCTAGCCTTATTTCTGTGGAATCTGAGAACAGATATTTCGGATCCCTTTGAAGACTATAGGGCCTAAGGAAATATCCTCCGATAACAAAGAGAAAGAAGCTTTCTGAGAAACTTCTTTGTGTTCTGTGAAATCATCTCACAGAGTTACAGCTTTCCCCTCAAGGAGCCTTTCGCTAAGACAGTTCATGTGGAATTGGCAAAGTGATATTTGGAAGCCCATAGAGGGCTATGGTGAAAAAGGAAATATCCTCAGATGAAATCTGGAAAGAAGCTTTCTGAGAAACTGCTTAGTGTTCTGTTAATTCATCTCACAGAGTTACATCTGTGTTTCGTGGATCTCTTTGCTAGCCTTATTTCTGTGGAATCTGTTAACAGAAATTTCGGATCCCTTTGAAGACTATAGGGCCAAAGGAAATATCCTCCGATAACAAAGAGAAAGAAGCTTTCTGAGAAACTTCTTTGTGTTCTGTGAAATCATCTCACAGAGGTTCAGCTTGCCCCTCAAGGAGCCTTTCGCTAAGACAGTTCTTGTGGAATTGGTAAAGTGATTTTTGGAAGCCCTTAGAGGGCTATGGTGAAAAAGGAAATATCCACAGATGAAATCTGGAAAGAAGCTTTGTGAGAAACTGCTTAGTGTTCTGTTAATTCATCTCACAGAGTTACATCTGTATTTCGTGGATCTCTTTGCTAGTCTTATTTCTGTGGAATCTGAGAACAGATATTTCGGATCCCTTTGAAGACTATAGGGCCAAAGGAAATATCCTCCGATAACAAAGAGAAAGAAGCTTTCTGAGAAACTTCGTTGTGTTCTGTGAAATCATCTCACAGAGTTACAGCTTTCCCCTAAAGAAGCCTTTCGCTAAGACAGTTCTTGTGGAATTGGCAAAGTGATATTTGGAAGCCCATAGAGGGCTATGGTGAAAAAGGAAATATCCTCAGATGAAATCTGGAAAGAAGCTTTCTGAGAATCTGCTTAGTGTTCTCTTAATTCATCTCACAGAGTTACATCTGTATTTCGTGGATCTCTTTGCTAGACTTATTTCTGTGTAATCTGAGAACAGATATTTCGGATCCCTTTGAAGACTATAGGGCCAAAGGAAATATCCTCCGATAACAAAGAGAAAGAAGTTTACTGAGAAACTTCGTTTTGTTATGTGAAATCATCTCACAGAGTTACAGCTTTCCCCTCAAGGAGCCTTTCGCTAAGACAGTTCTTGTGGAATTGGCAAAGTGATATTTGGAAGCCCTTAGAGGGCTATGGTGAAAAAGGAAATATCTTCAGATGCAATCTGGAACGAAGCTTTCTGAGAAACTGCTTAGTGTTCTGTTAATTCATCTCACAGCGTTACATCTGTATTTCGTGGATCTCTTTGCTAGCCTTATTTCTGTGGAATCTGAGAACAGATATTTCGGATCCCTTTGAAGACTATAGGGCCAAAGGAAATATCCTCCGATAACAAAGAGAAAGAAGCTTTCTGAGAAACTTCGTTGTGTTCTGTGAAATCATGTCACAGAGTTACAGCTTTTCCCTCAAGGAGCCTTTGGCTAAGACAGTTCTTGTGAAATTGGCAATGTGATATTTGGAAGCCCATAGAGGGCTATGGTGAAAAAGGAAATATCCTCAGATGAAATCTGGAAAGAAGCTTTCTGAGAAACTGCTTAGTGTTCTGTTAATTCATCTCAGAGAGTTACATCTGTATTTCGTGGATCTCTTTGCTAGCCTTATTTCTGTGGAATCTGAGAACAGATATTTCGGATCCCTTTGAAGACTATAGGGCCAAAGGAAATATCCTCCGATAACAAAGAGAAAGAAGCTTTCTGAGAAACTTCGTTGTGTTCTGTGAAATCATCTCACAGAGTTACAGCTTTCCCCTAAAGAAGCCTTTCGCTAAGACAGTTCTTGTGGAATTGGCAAAGTGATATTTGGAAGCCCATAGAGGGCTATGGTGAAAAAGGAAATATCCTCAGATAAAATCTGGAAAGAAGCTTTCTGAGAAACTGCTTAGTGTTCTGTTAATTCATCTCACACAGTTACATCTGTATTTCGTGGATGTCTTTGCTAGCCTTATTTCTGTAGAATCTGAGAACAGATATTTCGGATCCCTTTGAAGACTATAGGGCCAAAGGAAATATCCTCCGATAACAAAGAGAAAGAAGCTTTCTGAGAAACTTCGTTGTGTTCTCTGAAATCATCTCACAGAGTTACAGCTTTCCCCTCAATAAGCCTTTCGCTAAGACAGTTCTTGTGGAATTGGCAAAGTGATATTTGGAGGACCATAGAGGGCTATGGTGAAAGAGGAAATATCCTCAGATGAAATCTGGAAAGAAGCTTTCTGAGAAACTGCTTAGTGTTCTGTTAATTCATCTCACAGAGTTACATCTGTATTTCGTGGATCTCTTTGCTAGCCTTATTTCTGTGGAATCTGAGAACAGATATTTCGGATCCCTTTGAAGACTATAGGGCCAAAGGAAATATCCTCCGGTAACAAAGAGAAAGAAGATTTCTGAGAAACTTCGTTGTGTTCTGTGAAATCATCTCACAGAGTTACAGCTTTCCCCTCAAGGAGCCTTTCGCTAAGACAGTTCTGGTGGAATTGGCAAAGTGATATTTGGAAGCCCATAGATGGCTGTGGTGAAAAAGGAAATATCCTCAGATGAAATCTGGAAAGAAGCTTTCTGAGAAACTGCTTAGTGTTCTGTTAATTCATCTCAGAGCGTTACATCTGTATTTCATGGATGTCTCTGCTAGCCTTATTTCTGTGGAATCTGAGAACAGATATTTCGGATCCCTTTGAAGACTATAGGGCCAAAGGAAATATCCTCCGATAACAAAGAGAAAGAAGCTTTCTGAGAAACTTCGTTGTGTTCTGTGAAATCATCTCACAGAGTTACAGCTTTCCCCTCAAAGAGCCTTTCGCTAAGACAGTTCTTCTGGAATTGGCAAAGTGATATTTGGAATCCCGTAGAGGGCTATGGTGAAAAAGGAAATATCCTCAGATGAAATCTGGAAAGAAGCTTTCTGAGAAACTGCTTAGTGTTCTGTTAATTCATCTCACAGAGTACATCTGTATTTCATGGATGTCTTTGCTAGCCTTATTTCTGTGGAATCTGAGAACAGATATTTCGGATCCCTTTGAGGACAATAGGGCCGAAGGAAATATCCTCCGATAACAAAGAGAAAGAAGCTTTCTGAGAAACTTCGTTGTGTTCTGTGAAATCATCTCACAGAGTTACAGCTTTCCCCTCAAGGAGCCTTTCACTAAGACAGTTATTGTGGAATTGTCAAAGTGATATTTGGAAACCAATAGAGGGCTATGGTGAAAAAGGAAATATCCTCAGATGAAATCTGGAAAGAAACTTTCTGAGAAACTGCTAAAGTTCTGTTAATTCCTTTCACAGAGTTACATCTGTATTTCGTGGATCTCTTTGCTAGCCTTATTTCTGTGGAATCTGAGAACAGATATTTAGGATCCCTTTGAAGACTATAGGGCCAAAGGAAATATCCTCCGATAACAAAGAGAAAGAAGCTTTCTGAGAAACTTCTTTGTGTTCTGTGAAATCATCTCACAGAGTTAGAGCTTTCCCCTCAAAAAGCCTTTCGCTAAGACAGTTCTTGTGGAATTGGCAAAGTGATATTTGGAAGCCCTTAGAGGGCTATGGTGAAAAAGGAAATATCTTCAGATGCAATCTGGAACGAAGCTTTCTGAGAAACTGCTTAGTGTTCTGTTAATTCATCTCACAGAGTTACATCTGTATTTCGTGGATCTCTTTGCTAGCCTTATTTCTGTGGAATCTGAGAACAGATATTTCGGATCCCTTTGAAGACTATAGGGCCAAAGGAAATATCCTCCGATAACAAAGAGAAAGAAGCTTTCTGAGAAACTTCGTTGTGTTCTGTGAAATCATGTCACAGAGTTACAGCTTTTCCCTCAAGGAGCCTTTGGCTAAGACAGTTCTTGTGAAATTGGCAATGTGATATTTGGAAGCCCATAGAGGGCTATGGTGAAAAAGGAAATATCCTCAGATGAAATCTGGAAAGAAGCTTTCTGAGAAACTGCTTAGTGTTCTGTTAATTCATCTCACAGAGTTACATCTGTATTTCGTGGATCTCTTTGCTAGCCTTATTTCTGTGGAATCTGAGAACAGATATTTCGGATCCCTTTGAAGACTATAGGGCCAAAGGAAATATCCTCCGATAACAAAGAGAAAGAAGCTTTCTGAGAAACTTCGTTGTGTTCTGGAAAATCATCTCACAGAGTTACAACTTTCCCCTCAAGAAGTCTTTCGCTAAGACAGTTCTTGTGGAATTGGCAAAGTGATATTTGGAAGCCCATAGAGGGCTATGGTGAAAAAAGAAATATCCAGAGATGAAATCTGGAAAGAAGCTTTCTGAGAAACTACTTAGTGTTCTGTTAATTCATCTCACAGAGTTACATCTGTATTTCGTGGATCTCTTTGCTAGCCTTATTTCTGTGGAATCTGAGAACAGATATTTCGGATCCCTTTGAAGACTATAGGGCCAAAGGAAATATCCTCCGATAACAAAGAGAAAGAAGCTTTCTGAGAAACTTTGTTGTGTTCTGTGAAATCACCTCACAGAGTTACAGCTTTCCTCTCACGGAGCCTTTCGCTAGGACAGTTCTTGTGGAATTGGCAAAGTGATATTTGGAAGCCCATAGAGGGCTACGGTGAAAAAGGAAATATCCTCAGATGAAATCTGGAAAGAAGCTTTCTGAGAAACTGCTTAGTGTTCTGTTAATTCATCTCACAGAGTTACATCTGTATTTCGTGGATCTCCTTGCTAGCCTTATTGTGTGGAATCTGAGAACAGATATTTCGGATCCCTTTGAAGACTATAGGGCCAAAGGAAATATCCTCCGATAACAAAGAGAAAGAAGCTTTCTGAGAAACTTCTTGGTGTTCTGTGAAATCATCTCACAGAGTTACAGCTTTCCCCTCAAGAAGCCTTTCGCTAAGACAGTTCTTGTGGAATTGGCAAAGTGATATTTGGAAGCCCATAGAGGGCTATGGTGAAAAAAGAAATATCCTCAGATGAAATCTGGAAAGAAGCTTTCTGAGAAACTGCTTAGTGTTCTGTTAATTCATCTCACAGAGTTACATCTGTATTTCATGGATCTCTTTGCTAGCCTTATTTCTGTGGAATCTGAGAACAGATATTTCGGATCCCTTTGAAGACTATAGGGCCAAAGGAAATATCCTCCGATAACAAAGAGAAAGAAGCTTTCTGAGAAACTTCGTTGTGTTCTGTGAAATCATCTCACAGAGTTACAGCTTTCCCCTCACGGAGCCTTTCGGTAGGACAGTTCTTGTGGAATTGGCAAAGTGATATTTGAAGCCCACAGAGTGCTACGGTGAAAAGGAAATATCCTCAGATGAAATCTGGAAAGAAGCTTTCTGAGAAACTGCTTAGTGTTCTGTTAATTCATCTCACAGAGTTACATCTGTATGTCATGGATCTCCTTGCTAGCCTTATTTCTGTGGAATCTGAGAACAGATATTTCGGATCCCTTTGAAGACTATAGGGCCAAAGGAAATATCCTCCGATAACAAAGAGAAAGAAGCTTTCTGAGAAACTTCGTTGTGTTCTGTGAAATCATCTCACAGAGTTACAGCTTTCCCCTCAAGGAGCCTTTCGCTAAGACAGTTCTTGTGGAATTGTCAAAGTGATATTTGGAAGCACATAGAGGGCTATGGTGAAAAAGGAAATATCCTCAGATGAAATCTGGAAAGAAGCTTTCTGAGAATCTGCTTAGTGTTCTCTTAATTCATCTCACAGAGTTACATCTGTATTTCGTGGATCTCTTTGCTAGGTTATTTCTGTGGAATCTGAGAACAGATATTTCGGATCCCTTTGAAGACTATAGGGCCAAAGGAAATATCCTCCGATAACAAAGAGAAAGAAGTTTACTGAGAAACTTCGTTGTGTTATGTGAAAACATCTCACAGAGTTACAGCTTTCCCCTCAAGGAGCCTTTCGCTAAGACAGTTCTTGTGGAATTGGCAAAGTGATATTTGGAAGCCCTTAGAGGGCTATGGTGAAAAAGGAAATATCTTCAGATGCAATCTGGAACGAAGCTTTCTGAGAAACTGCTTAGTGTTCTGTTAATTCATCTCACAGAGTTACATCTGTATTTCGTGGATCTCTTTGCTAGCCTTATTTCTGTGGAATCTGAGAACAGATATTTCGGATCCCTTTGAAGACTATAGGGCCAAAGGAAATATCCTCCGATAACAAAGAGAAAGAAGCTTTCTGAGAAACTTCGTTGTGTTCTGTGAAATCATGTCACAGAGTTACAGCTTTTCCCTCAAGGAGCCTTTGGCTAAGACAGTTCTTGTGAAATTGGCAATGTGATATTTGGAAGCCCATAGAGGGCTATGGTGAAAAAGGAAATATCCTCAGATGAAATCTGGAAAGAAGCTTTCTGAGAAACTGCTTAGTGTTCTGTTAATTCATCTCACAGAGTTACATCTGTATTTCGTGGATCTCTTTGCTAGACTTATTTCTGTGGAATCTGAGAACAGATATTTCGGATCCCTTTGAAGACTATAGGGCCAAAGGAAATATCCTCCGATAACAAAGAGAAAGAAGCTTTCTGAGAAACTTCGTTGTGTTCTGGAAAATCATCTCACAGAGTTACAACTTTCCCCTCAAGAAGTCTTTCGCTAAGACAGTTCTTGTGGAATTGGCAAAGTGATATTTGGAAGCCCATAGAGGGCTATGGTGAAAAAAGAAATATCCAGAGATGAAATCTGGAAAGAAGCTTTCTGAGAAACTACTTAGTGTTCTCTTAATTCATCTCACAGAGTTACATCTGTATTTCGTGGATCTCTTTGCTAGCCTTATTTCTGTGGAATCTGAGAACAGATATTTCGGATCCCTTTGAAGACTATAGGGCCAAAGGAAATATCCTCCGATAACAAAGAGAAAGAAGCTTTCTGAGAAACTTTGTTGTGTTCTGTGAAATCACCTCACAGAGTTACAGCTTTCCCCTCACGGAGCCTTTCGCTAGGACAGTTCTTGTGGAATTGGCAAAGTGATATTTGGAAGCCCATAGAGGGCTACGGTGAAAAAGGAAATATCCTCAGAAGAAATCTGGAAAGAAGCTTTCTGAGAAACTGCTTAGTGTTCTGTTAATTCATCTCACAGAGTTACATCTGTATTTCGTGGATCTCCTTCCTAGCCTTATTGTGTGGAATCTGAGAACAGATATTTCGGATCCCTTTGAAGACTATAGGGCCAAAGGAAATATCCTCCGATAACAAAGAGAAAGAAGCTTTCTGAGAAACTTCTTGGTGTTCTGTGAAATCATCTCACAGAGTTACAGCTTTCCCCTCAAGAAGCCTTTCGCTAAGACAGTTCTTGTGGAATTGGCAAAGTGATATTTGGAAGCCCATAGAGGGCTATGGTGAAAAAAGAAATATCCTCAGATGAAATCTGGAAAGAAGCTTTCTGAGAAACTGCTTAGTGTTCTGTTAATTCATCTCACAGAGTTACATCTGTATTTCGTGGATCTCTTTGCTAGCCTTATTTCTGTGGAATCTGAGAACAGATATTTCGGATCCCTTTGAAGACTATAGGGCCAAAGGAAATATCCTCCGATAACAAAGAGAAAGAAGCTTTCTGAGAAACTTCGTTGTGTTCTGTGAAATCATCTCACAGAGTTACAGCTTTCCCCTCACGGAGCCTTTCGGTAGGACAGTTCTTGTGGAATTGGCAAAGTGATATTTGAAGCCCACAGAGTGCTACGGTGAAAAGGAAATATCCTCAGATGAAATCTGGAAAGAAGCTTTCTGAGAAACTGCTTAGTGTTCTGTTAATTCATCTCACAGAGTTACATCTGTATGTCATGGATCTCCTTGCTAGCCTTATTTCTGTGGAATCTGAGAACAGATATTTCGGATCCCTTTGAAGACTATAGGGCCAAAGGAAATATCCTCCGATAACAAAGAGAAAGAAGCTTTCTGAGAAACTTCGTTGTGTTCTGTGAAATCATCTCACAGAGTTACAGCTTTCCCCTCAAGGAGCCTTTCGCTAAGACAGTTTTTGTGGAATTGTCAAAGTGATATTTGGAAGCACATAGAGGGCTATGGTGAAAAAGGAAATATCCTCAGATGAAATCTGGAAAGAAGCTTTCTGAGAAACTGCTTAGTTTTCTGTTAATACATCTCACAGAGTTTCATCTGTATTGCGTGGATCACTTTGGTACCGTTATTTCTGTGGAATCTGAGAACAGATATTTCGGATCCCTTTGAAGACTATAGGGCCAAAGGAAATATCCTCCGATAACAAAGAGAAAGAAGCTTTCTGAGAAATTTCGTTGTGTTCTGTGAAATCATCTCACAGAGTTACAGCTTTACCCACACGGAGCCTTTCGCTAAGACAGTTCTTGTGGAATTGGCAAAGTGATATTTGGAAGCCCATAGAGGGCTATGGTGAAAAAGGAAATATCCTCAGATGAAATCTGGAAAGAAGCTTTCTGAGAAACTACTTAGTGTTCTGTTAATTCATCTCACAGAGTTACATCAGTATTTCGTGGATCTCTTTGCTAGCCTTATTTCTGTGGAATCTGAGAACAGATATTTCGGATCCCTTTGAAGACTATGGGGCCAAAGGAAATATCCTCCGATAACAAAGAGAAAGAAGCTTTCTGAGAAACTTCGTTGTGTTCTGTGAAATCATCTCACAGAGTTACAGCTTTCCCCTAAAGAAGCCTTTCGCTAAGACAGTTCTTGTGGAATTGGCAAAGTGATATTTGGAAGCCCATAGAGGGCTATGGTGAAAAAGGAAATATCCTCAGATGAAATCTGGAAAGAAGCTTTCTGAGAATCTGCTTAGTGTTCTCTTAATTCATCTCACAGAGTTACATCTGTATTTCGTGGATCTCTTTGCTAGCCTTATTTCTGTGTAATCTGAGAACAGATATTTCGGATCCCTTTGAAGACTATAGGGCCAAAGGAAATATCCTCCGATAACAAAGAGAAAGAAGCTTACTGAGAAACTTCGTTGTGTTCTGTGAAATCATCTCACAGAGTTACAGCTTTCCCCTCAAGGAGCCTTTCGCTAAGACAGTTCATGTGGAATTGGCAAAGTGATATTTGGAAGCCCTTAGAGGGCTATGGTGAAAAAGGAAATATCTTCAGATGCAATCTGGAAAGAAGCTTTCTGAGAAACTGCTTAGTGTTCTGTTAATTCATCTCACAGAGTTACATCTGTATTTCGTGGATCTCTTTGCTAGCCTTATTTCTGTGGAATCTGAGAACAGATATTTCGGATCCCTTAGAAGACTATAGGGTCAATGGAAATATCCTCCGATAACAAAGAGAAAGAAGCTTTCTGAGAAACTTTGTTGTGTTCTGTGAAATCATCTCACAGAGTTACAGCTTTCCCCTCAAGGAGTCTTTGGCTAAGACAGTTCTTGTGAAATTGGCAAAGTGATATTTGGAAGCCCATAGAGGGCTATGGTGAAAAAGGAAATATCCTCAGAGGAAATCTGGAAAGAAGCTTTCTGAGAAACTGCTTAGTGTTCTGTTAATTCATCTCACAGAGTTACATCTGTATTGCGTGGATCTCTTTGCTAGCCTTATTTCTGTGGAATCTGAGAACAGATATTTCGGATCCCTTTGAAGACTATAGGGCCAAAGGAAATATCCTCCGATAACAAAGAGAAAGAAGCTTTCTGAGAAACTTCGTTGTGTTCTGTGAAATCATCTCACAGAGTTACAGCTTTCCCCTAAAGAAGCCTTTCGCTAAGACAGTTCTTGTGGAATTGGCAAAGTGATATTTGGAAGCCCTTAGAGGGCTATGGTGAAAAAGGAAATATCCTCAGATGAAATCTGGAAAGAAGCTTTCTGAGAATCTGCTTAGTGTTCTCTTAATTCATCTCACAGATTTACATCTGTATTTCGTGGATCTCTTTGCTAGCCTTATTTCTGTGTAATCTGAGAACAGATATTTCGGATCCCTTTGAAGACTATAGGGCCAAAGGAGATATCCTCCGATAACAAAGAGAAAGAAGCTTACTGAGAAACTTCGTTGTGTTATGTGAAATCATCTCACAGAGTTACAGCTTTCCCCTCAAGGAGCCTTTCGCTAAGACAGTTCTTGTGGAATTGGCAAAGTGATATTTGGAAGCCCTTAGAGGGCTATGGTGAAAAAGGAAATATCCTCAGATGAAATCTGGAAAGAAGCTTTCTGAGAAACTGCTTAGTGTTCTGTTAATTCATCTCACAGAGTTACATCTGTATTTCGTGGATCTCTTTGCTAGCCTTATTTCTGTGGAATCTGGGAACAGATATTTCGGATCCCTTTGAAGAGTATAGGACCAAAGGAAATATCCTCCGATAACAAAGAGAAAGAAGCTTTCTGAGAAACTTCGTTGTGTTCTGTGAAATCATCTCACAGAGTTACAGCTTTCCCCTCAAGGAGCCTTTCGCTAAGACAGTTGTTGTGGAATTGGCAAAGTGATATTTGGAAGCCTCTAGAGGGCTATGCTGAAAAACGAAATATCCTCAGATGAAATCTGGAAAGAAGCTTTCTGAGAAACTGCTTAGTGTTCTGTTAATTCATCTCACAGAGTTACATCTGTATTTCGTGGATCTCTTTGCTAGCCTTATTTCTGTGGAATCTGAGAACAGATATTTTGAATCCCTTTGAAGACTATAGGGCCAAAGGAAATATCCTCCGATAACAAAGAGAAAGAAGCTTTCTGAGAAACTTCTTTGTGTTCTGCGAAATCATCTCACAGAGTTACAGCTTTCCCCTCAAGGAGCCTTTCGCTAAGACAGTTCATGTGGAATTATCAAAGTGATATTTGGAAGCCCATAGAGGGCTATGGTGAAAAAGGAAATATCCTCAGATGAAATCTGGAAAGAAGCTTTCTGAGAAACTGCTTAGTGTTCTGTTAATTCATCTCACAGAGTTACATGTGTGTTCCACGGATGTCTTTGCTAGCCTTATTTCTGTGGAATCTGAAAACAGATTTTCGGATCCCTTTGAAGACTATAGGGCCAAAGGAAATATCCTCCGATAACAAAGAGAAAGAAGCTTTCTGAGAAACTTCGTTGTGTTCTGTGAAATCATCTCACAGAGTTACAGCCTTCCCCTCAAGGAGCCCTTCGCTAAGACAGTTCTTGTGGAAATGGTAAAGTGATATTTGGAAGCCCATAGAGGTCTATGGTGAAAAAGGAAATATCCTCAGATGAAATCTGGAAAGAAGCTTTCTGAGAAACTGCTTTGTGTTCTGTTAATTCATCTCACAGAGTTACATCTGTATTTCGTGGATCTCTTTGCTAGCCTTATTTCTGTGGAATCTGAGAACAGATATTTCGGATCCCTTTGAAGACTATAGGGCCAAAGGAAATATCCTCCGATAACAAAGAGAAAGAAGCTTTCTGAGAAACTTCGTTGTGTTCTCTGAAATCATCTCACAGAGTTACAGCTTTCCCCTCAAGGAGCCTTTGGCTAAGACAGTTCTTGTGAAATTGGCAAAGTAATATTTGGAAGCCCATAGAGGGCTATGGTGAAAAAGGAAATATCCTCAGAGGAAATCTGGAAAGAAGCTTTCTGAGAAACTGCTTAGTGTTCTGTTAATTCATCTCACAGAGTTACATCTGTGTTTCATGGATCTCTTTGCTAGCCTTATTTCTGTGCAATCTGTTAACAGAAATTCCGGATCCCTTTGAAGACTATAGGGCCAAAGGAAATATCCTCCGATAACAAAGAGAAAGAAGCTTTCTGAGAAACTTCGTTGAGTTCTGTGAAATCATCTCACAGAGGTTCAGCTTGGCCCTCAAGGAGCCTTTCGCTAAGACAGTTCTTGTGGAATTGGTAAAGTGATATTTGGAAGCCCTTAGAGGGCTATGGTGAAAAAGGAAATATCCACAGATGAAATCTGGAAAGAAGCTTTCTGAGAAACTGCTTAGTGTTCTGTTAATTCATCTCACAGAGTTACATCTGTATTTCGTGGATCTCTTTGCTAGCCTTATTTCTGTGGAATCTGAGAACAGATATTTCGGATCCCTTTGAAGACTATAGGGCCAAAGGAAATATCCTCCGATAACAAAGAGAAAGAAGCTTTCTGAGAAACTTCGTTGTGTTCTGTGAAATCATCTCACAGCGTTACAGCTTTCCCCTAAAGAAGCCTTTCGCTAAGACAGTTCTTGTGGAATTGGCAAAGTGATATTTGGAAGCCCATAGAGGGCTATGGTGAAAAAGGAAATATCCTCAGATGAAATCTGGAAAGAAGCTTTCTGAGAATCTGCTTAGTGTTCTCTTAATTCATCTCACAGAGTTACATCTGTATTTCGTGGATCTCTTTGCTAGACTTATTTCTGTGTAATCTGAGAACAGATATTTCGGATCCCTTTGAAGACTATAGGGCCAAAGGAAATATCCTCCGATAACAAAGAGAAAGAAGTTTACTGAGAAACTTCGTTGTGTTATGTGAAATCATCTCACAGAGTTACAGCTTTCCCCTCAAGGAGCCTTTCGCTAAGACAGTTCTTGTGGAATTGGCAAAGTGATATTTGGAAGCCCTTAGAGGGCTATGGTGAAAAAGGAAATATCTTCAGATGCAATCTGGAACGAAGCTTTCTGAGAAACTGCTTAGTGTTCTGTTAATTCATCTCACAGCGTTACATCTGTATTTCGTGGATCTCTTTGCTAGCCTTATTTCTGTGGAATCTGAGAACAGATATTTCGGATCCCTTTGAAGACTATAGGGCCAAAGGAAATATCCTCCGATAACAAAGAGAAAGAAGCTTTCTGAGAAACTTCGTTGTGTTCTGTGAAATCATCTCACAGAGTTACAGCTTTCCCCTCAAGGAGCCTTTCGCTAAGACAGTTCTTGTGGAATTGGCAAAGTGATATTTGGAAGCCCATAGAGGGCTTTGGTGAAAAAGGAAATATCCTCACATGAAATCTGGAAAGAGGCTTTCTGAGAAACTGCTTAGTGTTCTGTTAATTCATCTCAGAGAGTTACATCTGTATTTCATGGATGTCTTTGCTAGCCTTATTTCTGTGGAATCTGAGAACAGATATTTCGGATCCCTTTGAAGACTATAGGGCCAAAGGAAATATCCTCTGATAACAAAGAGAAAGAAGCTTTCTGAGAAACTTCGTTGTGTTTTGTGAAATCATCTCACAGAGTTACAGCTTTCCCCTCAAAGAGCCTTTCGCTAAGACAGTTCTTGTGGAATTGGCAAAGTGATATTTGGAATCCCATAGAGGGTTATGGTGAAAAAATAAATATCCTCAGATGAAATCTGGAAAGAAGCTTTCTGAGAAACTGCTTAGTGTTCTGTTAATTCATCTCACAGAGTTACATCTGTGTTTCGTGGATCTCTATGCTGGCCTTATTTCTGTGGAATCTGTTAACAGAAATTTCGGATCCCTTTGAAGACTATAGGGCCAAAGGAAATATCCTCCGATAACAAAGAGAAAGAAGCTTTCTGAGAAACTTCGTTGTGTTCTGTGAAATCATCTCACAGAGGTTCAGCTTGCCCCTCAAGGAGCCTTTCGCTAAGACAGTTCTTGTGGAATTGGTAAAGTGATATTTGGAAGCCCTTAGAGGGCTATGGTGAAAAAGGAAATATCCACAGATGAAATCTGGAAAGAAGCTTTCTGAGAAACTGCTTAGTGTTCTGTTAATTCATCTCACAGAGTTACATCTGTATTTCGTGGATCTCTTTGCTAGCCTTATTTCTGTGGAATCTGAGAACAGATATTTCGGATCCCTTTGAAGACTATAGTGCCAAAGGAAATATCCTCCGATAACAAAGAGAAAGAACTTTCTGAGAAACTTCGTTGTGTTCTGTGAAATCATCTCACAGAGTTAACCTTTCCCCTCAAGGAGCCTTTCGCTAACACAGTTCTTGTGGAATTGGCGAAGTGATATTTGGAAGCCCTTAGAGGGCAATGGTGAAAAAGGAAATATCCTCAGATGAAATCTGGAAAGAAGCTTTCTGAGAAACTGCTTAGTGTTCTGTTAATTCATCTCACAGAGTTACATCTGTATTTCGTGGATGTCTTTGCTAGCCTTATTTCAGTGGAATCTGTAACAGATATTTCGGATCCATTTGAAGACTATAGGGCCAAAGGAAATATCCTCCGATAACAAAGAGAAAGAAGCTTTCTGAGAAACTTCGTTGTGTTCTGTGAAATCATCTCACAGAGTTACAGCTTTCCCCTCAAGGAGCCTTTCGCTAAGACAGTTCTTGTGGAATTGGCAAAGTGATATTTGGAAGCCCATAGCGGGCTTTGGTGAAAAAGGAAATATCCTCACATGAAATCTGGAAAGAAGCTTTCTGAGAAACTGCTTAGTGTTCCGTTAATTCATCTCAGAGAGTTACATCTGTATTTCATGGATGTCTTTGCTAGCCTTATTTCTGTGGAATATGAGAACAGATATTTCGGATCCCTTTGAAGACTATAGGGCCAAAGGAAATATCCTCCGATAACAAAGAGAAAGAAGCTTTCTGAGAAACTTCGTTGTGTTTTGTGAAATCATCTCACAGAGTTACAGCTTTCCCCTCAAAGAGCCTTTCGCTAAGACAGTTCTTGTGGAATTGGCAAAGTGATATTTGGAATCCCGTAGAGGGCTATGGTGAAAAAGGAAATATCCTCAGATGAAATCTGGAAAGAAGCTTTCTGAGAAACTGCTTAGTGTTCTGTTAATTCATCTCACAGAGTACATCTGTATTTCATGGATATCTTTGCTAGCCTTATTTCTGTGGAATCTGAGAACAGATATTTCGGATCCCTTTGAGGACTATAGGGCCGAAGGAAATATCCTCCGATAACAAAGAGAAAGAAACTTTCTGAGAAACTTCGTTGTGTTCTGTGAAATCATCTCACAGAGTTACAGCTTTCCCCTCAAGGAGCCTTTCGCTAAGACAGTTATTGTGGAATTGTCAAAGTGATATTTGGAAACCCATAGAGGGCTATGGTGAAAAAGGAAATATCCTCAGTTGAAATCTGGAAAGAAACTTTCTGAGAAACTGCTAAAGTTCTGTTAATTCCTCTCACAGAGTTACATCTGTATTTCGTGGATCTCTTTGCTAGCCTTATTTCTGTGGAATCTGAGAACAGATATTTCGGATCCCTTTGAAGACTATAGGGCCTAAGGAAATATCCTCCGATAACAAAGAGAAAGAAGCTTTCTGAGAAACTTCTTTGTGTTCTGTGAAATCATCTCACAGAGTTACAGCTTTCCCCTCAAGGAGCCTTTCGCTAAGACAGTTCATGTGGAATTGGCAAAGTGATATTTGGAAGCCCATGGAGGGCTATGGTGAAAAAGGAAATATCCTCAGATGAAATCTGGAAAGAAGCTTTCTGAGAAACTGCTTAGTGTTCTGTTAATTCATCTCACAGAGTTACATCTGTGTTTCGTGGATCTCTTTGCTAGCCTTATTTCTGTGGAATCTGTTAACAGAAATTTCGGATCCCTTTGAAGACTATAGGGCCAAAGGAAATATCCTCCGATAACAAAGAGAAAGAAGCTTTCTGAGAAACTTCTTTGTGTTCTGTGAAATCATCTCACAGAGGTTCAGCTTGCCCCTCAAGGAGCCTTTCGCTAAGACAGTTCTTGTGGAATTGGTAAAGTGATTTTTGGAAGCCCTTAGAGGGCTATGGTGAAAAAGGAAATATCCACAGATGAAATCTGGAAAGAAGCTTTGTGAGAAACTGCTTAGTGTTCTGTTAATTCATCTCACAGAGTTACATCTGTATTTCGTGGATCTCTTTGCTAGTCTTATTTCTGTGGAATCTGAGAACAGATATTTCGGATCCCTTTGAAGACTATAGGGCCAAAGGAAATATCCTCCGATAACAAAGAGAAAGAAGCTTTCTGAGAAACTTCGTTGTGTTCTGTGAAATCATCTCACAGAGTTACAGCTTTCCCCTAAAGAAGCCTTTCGCTAAGACAGTTCTTGTGGAATTGGCAAAGTGATATTTGGAAGCCCATAGAGGGCTACGGTGAAAAAGGAAATATCCTCAGATGAAATCTGGAAAGAAGCTTTCTGAGAATCTGCTTAGTGTTCTCTTAATTCATCTCACAGAGTTACATCTGTATTTCGTGGATCTCTTTGCTAGACTTATTTCTGTGTAATCTGAGAACAGATATTTCGGATCCCTTTGAAGACTATAGGGCCAAAGGAAATATCCTCCGATAACAAAGAGAAAGAAGTTTACTGAGAAACTTCGTTGTGTTATGTGAAATCATCTCACAGAGTTACAGCTTTCCCCTCAAGGAGGCTTTCGCTAAGACAGTTCTTGTGGAATTGGCAAAGTGATATTTGGAAGCCCTTAGAGGGCTATGGTGAAAAAGGAAATATCTTCAGATGCAATCTGGAACGAAGCTTTCTGAGAAACTGCTTAGTGTTCTGTTAATTCATCTCACAGCGTTACATCTGTATTTCGTGGATCTCTTTGCTAGCCTTATTTCTGTGGAATCTGAGAACAGATATTTCGGATCCCTTTGAAGACTATAGGGCCAAAGGAAATATCCTCCGATAACAAAGAGAAAGAAGCTTTCTGAGAAACTTCGTTGTGTTCTGTGAAATCATCTCACAGAGTTACAGCTTTCCCCTCAAGGAGCCTTTCGCTAAGACAGTTCTTGTGGAATTGGCAAAGTGATATTTGGAAGCCCATAGAGGGCTTTGGTGAAAAAGGAAATATCCTCACATGAAATCTGGAAAGAGGCTTTCTGAGAAACTGCTTAGTGTTCTGTTAATTCATCTCAGAGAGTTACATCTGTATTTCATGGATGTCTTTGCTAGCCTTATTTCTGTGGAATCTGAGAACAGATATTTCGGATCCCTTTGAAGACTATAGGGCCAAAGGAAATATCCTCCGATAACAAAGAGAAAGAAGCTTTCTGAGAAACTTCGTTGTGTTTTGTGAAATCATCTCACAGAGTTACAGCTTTCCCCTCAAAGAGCCTTTCGCTAAGACAGTTCTTGTGGAATTGGCAAAGTGATATTTGGAATCCCGTAGAGGGCTATGGTGAAAAAGGAAATATCCTCAGATGAAATCTGGAAAGAAGCTTTCTGAGAAACTGCTTAGTGTTCTGTTAATTCATCTCACAGAGTACATCTGTATTTCATGGATGTCTTTGCTAGCCTTATTTCTGTGGAATCTGAGAACAGATATTTCGGATCCCTTTGAGGACTATAGGGCCGAAGGAAATATCCTCCGATAACAAAGAGAAAGAAACTTTCTGAGAAACTTCGTTGTGTTCTGTGAAATCATCTCACAGAGTTACAGCTTTCCCCTCAAGGAGCCTTTCGCTAAGACAGTTATTGTGGAATTGTCAAAGTGATATTTGGAAACCCATAGAGGGCTATGGTGAAAAAGGAAATATCCTCAGATGAAATCTGGAAAGAAACTTTCTGAGAAACTGCTAAAGTTCTGTTAATTCCTCTCACAGAGTTACATCTGTATTTCGTGGATCTCTTTGCTAGCCTTATTTCTGTGGAATCTGAGAACAGATATTTCGGCTCCCTTTGAGGACTATAGGGCCAAAGGAAATATCCTCCGATAACAAAGAGAAAGAAGCTTTCTGAGAAACTTCGTTGTGTTCTGTGAAATCATCTCACAGAGTTACAGCTTTCCCCTCAAGGAGCCTTTCGCTAAGACAGTTCATGTGGAATTGGCAAAGTGATATTTGGAAGCCCATGGAGGGCTATGGTGAAAAAGGAAATATCCTCAGATGAAATCTGGAAAGAAGCTTTCTGAGAAACTGCTTAGTGTTCTGTTAATTCATCTCACAGAATTACATCTGTGTTTCGTGGATCTCTTTGCTAGCCTTATTTCTGTGGAATCTGTTAACAGAAATTTCGGATCCCTTTGAAGACTATAGGGCCAAAGGAAATATCCTCCGATAACAAAGAGAAAGAAGCTTTCTGAGAAACTTCTTTGTGTTCTGTGAAATCATCTCACAGAGGTTCAGCTTGCCCCTCAAGGAGCCTTTCGCTAAGACAGTTCTTGTGGAATTGGTAAAGTGATTTTTGGAAGCCCTTAGAGGGCTATGGTGAAAAAGGAAATATCCACAGATGAAATCTGGAAAGAAGCTTTGTGAGAAACTGCTTAGTGTTCTGTTAATTCATCTCACAGAGTTACATCTGTATTTCGTGGATCTCTTTGCTAGTCTTATTTCTGTGGAATCTGAGAACAGATATTTCGGATCCCTTTGAAGACTATAGGGCCAAAGGAAATATCCTCCGATAACAAAGAGAAAGAAGCTTTCTGAGAAACTTCGTTGTGTTCTGTGAAATCATCTCACAGAGTTACAGCTTTCCCCTAAAGAAGCCTTTCGCTAAGACAGTTCTTGTGGAATTGGCAAAGTGATATTTGGAAGCCCATAGAGGGCTATGGTGAAAAAGGAAATATCCTCAGATGAAATCTGGAAAGAAGCTTTCTGAGAATCTGCTTAGTGTTCTCTTAATTCATCTCACAGAGTTACATCTGTATTTCGTGGATCTCTTTGCTAGACTTATTTCTGTGTAATCTGAGAACAGATATTTCGGATCCCTTTGAAGACTATAGGGCCAAAGGAAATATCCTCCGATAACAAAGAGAAAGAAGTTTACTGAGAAACTTCGTTGTGTTATGTGAAATCATCTCACAGAGTTACAGCTTTCCCCTCAAGGAGCCTTTCGCTAAGACAGTTCTTGTGGAATTGGCAAAGTGATATTTGGAAGCCCTTAGAGGGCTATGGTGAAAAAGGAAATATCTTCAGATGCAATCTGGAACGAAGCTTTCTGAGAAACTGCTTAGTGTTCTGTTAATTCATCTCACAGCGTTACATCTGTATTTCGTGGATCTCTTTGCTAGCCTTATTTCTGTGGAATCTGAGAACAGATATTTCGGATCCCTTTGAAGACTATAGGGCCAAAGGAAATATCCTCCGATAACAAAGAGAAAGAAGCTTTCTGAGAAACTTCGTTGTGTTCTGTGAAATCATCTCACAGAGTTACAGCTTTCCCCTCAAGGAGCCTTTCGCTAAGACAGTTCTTGTGGAATTGGCAAAGTGATATTTGGAAGCCCATAGAGGGCTTTGGTGAAAAAGGAAATATCCTCACATGAAATCTGGAAAGAGGCTTTCTGAGAAACTGCTTAGTGTTCTGTTAATTCATCTCAGAGAGTTACATCTGTATTTCATGGATGTCTTTGCTATCCTTATTTCTGTGGAATCTGAGAACAGATATTTCGGATCCCTTTGAAGACTATAGGGCCAAAGGAAATATCCTCCGATAACAAAGAGAAAGAAGCTTTCTGAGAAACTTCGTTGTGTTTTGTGAAATCATCTCACAGAGTTACAGCTTTCCCCTCAAAGAGCCTTTCGCTAAGACAGTTCTTGTGGAATTGGCAAAGTGATATTTGGAATCCCATAGAGGGTTTTGGTGAAAAAGGAAATATCCTCAGATGAAATCTGGAAAGAAGCTTTCTGAGAAACTGCTTAGTGTTCTGTTAATTCATCTCACAGAGTTACATCTGTGTTTCGTGGATCTCTATGCTGGCCTTATTTCTGTGGAATCTGTTAACAGAAATTTCGGATCCCTTTGAAGACTATAGGGCCAAAGGAAATATCCTCCGATAACAAAGAGAAAGAAGCTTTCTGAGAAACTTCTTTGTGTTCTGTGAAATCATCTCACAGAGGTTCAGCTTGCCCCTCAAGGAGCCTTTCGCTAAGACAGTTCTTGTGGAATTGGTAAAGTGATATTTGGAAGCCCTTAGAGGGCTATGGTGAAAAAGGAAATATCCACAGATGAAATCTGGAAAGAAGCTTTCTGAGAAACTGCTTAGTGTTCTGTTAATTCATCTCACAGAGTTACATCTGTATTTCGTGGATCTCTTTGCTAGCCTTATTTCTGTGGAATCTGAGAACAGATATTTCGGATCCCTTTGAAGACTATAGTGCCAAAGGAAATATCCTCCGATAACAAAGAGAAAGAACTTTCTGAGAAACTTCGTTGTGTTCTGTGAAATCATCTCACAGAGTTAACCTTTCCCCTCAAGGAGCCTTTCGCTAACACAGTTCTTGTGGAATTGGCGAAGTGATATTTGGAAGCCCTTAGAGGGCAATGGTGAAAAAGGAAATATCCTCAGATGAAATCTGGAAAGAAGCTTTCTGAGAAACTGCTTAGTGTTCTGTTAATTCATCTCACAGAGTTACATCTGTATTTCGTGGATGTCTTTGCTAGCCTTATTTCAGTGGAATCTGTAACAGATATTTCGGATCCATTTGAAGACTATAGGGCCAAAGGAAATATCCTCCGATAACAAAGAGAAAGAAGCTTTCTGAGAAACTTCGTTGTGTTCTGTGAAATCATCTCACAGAGTTACACCTTTCCCCTCAAGGAGCCTTTCGCTAAGACAGTTCTTGTGGAATTGGCAAAGTGATATTTGGAAGCCCATAGCGGGCTTTGGTGAAAAAGGAAATATCCTCACATGAAATCTGGAAAGAAGCTTTCTGAGAAACTGCTTAGTGTTCCGTTAATTCATCTCAGAGAGTTACATCTGTATTTCATGGATGTCTTTGCTAGCCTTATTTCTGTGGAATCTGAGAACAGATATTTCGGATCCCTTTGAAGACTATAGGGCCAAAGGAAATATCCTCCGATAACAAAGAGAAAGAAGCTTTCTGAGAAACTTCGTTGTGTTTTGTGAAATCATCTCACAGAGTTACAGCTTTCCCCTCAAAGAGCCTTTCGCTAAGACAGTTCTTGTGGAATTGGCAAAGTGATATTTGGAATCCCGTAGAGGGCTATGGTGAAAAAGGAAATATCCTCAGATGAAATCTGGAAAGAAGCTTTCTGAGAAACTGCTTAGTGTTCTGTTAATTCATCTCACAGAGTACATCTGTATTTCATGGATGTCTTTGCTAGCCTTATTTCTGTGGAATCTGAGAACAGATATTTCGGATCCCTTTGAGGACTATAGGGCCGAAGGAAATATCCTCCGATAACAAAGAGAAAGAAACTTTCTGAGAAACTTCGTTGTGTTCTGTGAAATCATCTCACAGAGTTACAGCTTTCCCCTCAAGGAGCCTTTCGCTAAGACAGTTATTGTGGAATTGTCAAAGTGATATTTGGAAACCCATAGAGGGCTATGGTGAAAAAGGAAATATCCTCAGATGAAATCTGGAAAGAAACTTTCTGAGAAACTGCTAAAGTTCTGTTAATTCCTCTCACAGAGTTACATCTGTATTTCGTGGATCTCTTTGCTAGCCTTATTTCTGTGGAATCTGAGAACAGATATTTCGGATCCCTTTGAAGACTATAGGGCCTAAGGAAATATCCTCCGATAACAAAGAGAAAGAAGCTTTCTGAGAAACTTCTTTGTGTTCTGTGAAATCATCTCACAGAGTTACAGCTTTCCCCTCAAGGAGCCTTTCGCTAAGACAGTTCATGTGGAATTGGCAAAGTGATATTTGGAAGCCCATAGAGGGCTATGGTGAAAAAGGAAATATCCTCAGATGAAATCTGGAAAGAAGCTTTCTGAGAAACTGCTTAGTGTTCTGTTAATTCATCTCACAGAGTTACATCTGTGTTTCGTGGATCTCTTTGCTAGCCTTATTTCTGTGGAATCTGTTAACAGAAATTTCGGATCCCTTTGAAGACTATAGGGCCAAAGGAAATATCCTCCGATAAGAAAGAGAAAGAAGCTTTCTGAGAAACTTCTTTGTGTTCTGTGAAATCATCTCACAGAGGTTCAGCTTGCCCCTCAAGGAGCCTTTCGCTAAGACAGTTCTTGTGGAATTGGTAAAGTGATTTTTGGAAGCCCTTAGAGGGCTATGGTGAAAAAGGAAATATCCACAGATGAAATCTGGAAAGAAGCTTTGTGAGAAACTGCTTAGTGTTCTGTTAATTCATCTCACAGAGTTACATCTGTATTTCGTGGATCTCTTTGCTAGTCTTATTTCTGTGGAATCTGAGAACAGATATTTCGGATCCCTTTGAAGACTATAGGGCCAAAGGAAATATCCTCCGATAACAAAGAGAAAGAAGCTTTCTGAGAAACTTCGTTGTGTTCTGTGAAATCATCTCACAGAGTTACAGCATTCCCCTAAAGAAGCCTTTCGCTAAGACAGTTCTTGTGGAATTGGCAAAGTGATATTTGGAAGCCCATAGAGGGCTATGGTGAAAAAGGAAATATCCTCAGATGAAATCTGGAAAGAAGCTTTCTGAGAAACTGCTTAGTGTTCTCTTAATTCATCTCACAGAGTTACATCTGTATTTCGTGGATCTCTTTGCTAGAATTATTTCTGTGTAATCTGAGAACAGATATTTCGGATCCCTTTGAAGACTATAGGGCCAAAGGAAATATCCTCCGATAACAAAGAGAAAGAAGTTTACTGAGAAACTTCGTTGTGTTATGTGAAATCATCTCACAGAGTTACAGCTTTCCCCTCAAGGAGCCTTTCGCTAAGACAGTTCTTGTGGAATTGGCAAAGTGATATTTGGAAGCCCTTAGAGGGCTATGGTGAAAAAGGAAATATCTTCAGATGCAATCTGGAACGAAGCTTTCTGAGAAACTGCTTAGTGTTCTGTTAATTCATCTCACAGCGTTACATCTGTATTTCGTGGATCTCTTTGCTAGCCTTATTTCTGTGGAATCTGAGAACAGATATTTCGGATCCCTTTGAAGACTATAGGGCCAAAGGAAATATCCTCCGATAACAAAGAGAAAGAAGCTTTCTGAGAAACTTCGTTGTGTTCTGTGAAATCATGTCACAGAGTTACAGCTTTTCCCTCAAGGAGCCTTTGGCTAAGACAGTTCTTGTGAAATTGGCAATGTGATATTTGGAAGCCCATAGAGGGCTATGGTGAAAAAGGAAATATCCTCAGATGAAATCTGGAAAGAAGCTTTCTGAGAAACTGCTTAGTGTTCTGTTAATTCATCTCACAGAGTTACATCTGTATTTCGTGGATCTCTTTGCTAGCCTTATTTCTGTGGAATCTGAGAACAGATATTTCGGATCCCTTTGAAGACTATAGGGCCAAAGGAAATATCCTCCGATAACAAAGAGAAAGAAGCTTTCTGAGAAACTACGTTGTGTTCTGTGAAATCATCTCACAGAGTTACAGCTTTCCCCTAAAGAAGCCTTTCGCTAAGACAGTTCTTGTGGAATTGGCAAAGTGATATTTGGAAGCCCATAGAGGGCTATGGTGAAAAAGGAAATATCCTCAGATAAAATCTGGAAAGAAGCTTTCTGAGAAACTGCTTAGTGTTCTGTTAATTCATCTCACACAGTTACATCTGTATTTCGTGGATCTCTTTGCTAGCCTTATTTCTGTGGAATCTGAGAACAGATATTTCGGATCCCTTTGAAGACTATAGGGCCAAAGGAAATATCCACCGGTAACAAAGAGAAAGAAGATTTCTGAGAAACTTCGTTGTGTTCTGTGAAATCATCTCACAGAGTTACAGCTTTCCCCTCAAGGAGCCTTTCGCTAAGACAGTTCTTGTGGAATTGGCAAAGTGATATTTGGAAGCCCATAGATGGCTGTGGTGAAAAAGGAAATATCCTCAGATGAAATCTGGAAAGAAGCTTTCTGAGAAACTGCTTAGTGTTCTGTTAATTCATCTCAGAGCGTTACATCTGTATTTCATGGATGTCTCTGCTAGCCTTATTTCTGTGGAATCTGAGAACAGATATTTCGGATCCCTTTGAAGACTATAGGGCCAAAGGAAATATCCTCCGATAACAAAGAGAAAGAAGCTTTCTGAGAAACTTCGTTGTGTTCTGTGAAATCATCTCACAGAGTTACAGCTTTCCCCTCAAAGAGCCTTTCGCTAAGACAGTTCTTCTGGAATTGGCAAAGTGATATTTGGAATCCCGTAGAGGGCTATGGTGAAAAAGGAAATATCCTCAGATGAAATCTGGAAAGAAGCTTTCTGAGAAACTGCTTAGTGTTCTGTTAATTCATCTCACAGAGTACATCTGTATTTCATGGATGTCTTTGCTAGCCTTATTTCTGTGGAATCTGAGAACAGATATTTCGGATCCCTTTGAGGACTATAGGGCCGAAGGAAATATCCTCCGATAACAAAGAGAAAGAAGCTTTCTGAGAAACTTCGTTGTGTTCTGTGAAATCATCTCACAGAGTTACAGCTTTCCCCTCAAGGAGCCTTTCACTAAGACAGTTATTGTGGAATTGTCAAAGTGATATTTGGAAACCCATAGAGGGCTATGGTGAAAAAGGAAATATCCTCAGATGAAATCTGGAAAGAAACTTTCTGAGAAACTGCTAAAGTTCTGTTATTTCCTCTCACAGAGTTACATCTGTATTTCGTGGATCTCTTTGCTAGCCTTATTTCTGTGGAATCTGAGAACAGATATTTCGGATCCCTTTGAAGACTATAGGGCCAAAGGAAATATCCTCCGATAACAAAGAGAAAGAAGCTTTCTGAGAAACTTCTTTGTGTTCTGTGAAATCATCTCACAGAGTTAGAGCTTTCCCCTCAAAAAGCCTTTCGCTAAGACAGTTCATGTGGAATTGGCACAGTGATATTTGGAAGCCCATAGAGGGCTATGGTGAAAAAGGAAATATCCTCAGATGAAATCTGGAAAGAAGCTTTCTGAGAAACTGCTTAGTGTTCTGTTAATTCATCTCACAGAGTTACATCTGTGTTTCGTGGATCTTTTTGCTAGCCTTATTTCTGTGGAATCTGTTAACAGAAATTTCGGATCCATTTGAAGAGTATAGGGCCAAAGGAAATATCCTCCGATAACAAAGAGAAAGAAGCTTTCTGAGAAACTTCTTTGTGTTCTGTGAAATCATCTCACAGAGGTTCAGCTTGCCCCTCAAGGAGCCTTTCGCTAAGACAGTTCTTGTGGAATTGGTAAAGTGATTTTTGGAAGCCCTTAGAGGGCTATGGTGAAAAAGGAAATATCCACAGATGAAATCTGGAAAGAAGCTTTCTGAGAAACTGCTTAGTGTTCTGTTAATTCATCTCACAGAGTTACATCTGTATTTCGTGGATCTCTTTGCTAGTCTTATTTCTGTGGAATCTGAGAACAGATATTTCGGATACCTTTGAAGACTATAGGGCCAAAGGAAATACCCTCCGATAACAAAGAGAAAGAAGCTTTCTGAGAAACTTCGTTGTGTTCTGTGAAATCATCTCACAGAGTTACAGCTTTCCCCTAAAGAAGCCTTTCGCTAAGACAGTTCTTGTGGAATTGGCAAAGTGATATTTGGAAGCCCATAGAGGGCTATGGTGAAAAAGGAAATATCCTCAGATGAAATCTGGAAAGAAGCTTTCTGAGAATCTGCTTAGTGTTCTCTTAATTCATCTCACAGAGTTACATCTGTATTTCGTGGATCTCTTTGCTAGCCTTATTTCTGTGGAATCTGAGAACAGATATTTCGGATCCCTTTGAAGACTATAGGGCCAAAGGAAATATCCTCCGATAACAAAGAGAAAGAAGTTTACTGAGAAACTTCGTTGTGTTATGTGAAATCATCTCACAGAGTTACAGCTTTCCCCTCAAGGAGCCTTTCGCTAAGACAGTTCTTGTGGAATTGGCAAAGTGATATTTGGAAGCCCTTAGAGGGCTATGGTGAAAAAGGAAATATCTTCAGATGCAATCTGGAACGAAGCTTTCTGAGAAACTGCTTAGTGTTCTGTTAATTCATCTCACAGAGTTACATCTGTATTTCGTGGATCTCTTTGGTAGCCTTATTTCTGTGGAATCTGAGAACAGATATTTCGGATCCCTTTGAAGACTATAGGGCCAAAGGAAATATCCTCCGATAACAAAGAGAAAGAAGCTTTCTGAGAAACTTCGTTGTGTTCTGTGAAATCATGTCACAGAGTTACAGCTTTTCCCTCAAGGAGCCTTTGGCTAAGACAGTTCTTGTGAAATTGGCAATGTGATATTTGGAAGCCCATAGAGGGCTATGGTGAAAAAGGAAATATCCTCAGATGAAATCTGGAAAGAAGCTTTCTGAGAAACTGCTTAGTGTTCTGTTAATTCATCTCACAGAGTTACATCTGTATTTCGTGGATCTCTTTGCTAGCCTTATTTCTGTGGAATCTGAGAACAGATATTTCGGATCCCTTTGAAGACTATAGGGCCAAAGGAAATATCCTCCGATAACAAAGAGAAAGAAGCTTTCTGAGAAACTTCGTTGTGTTCTGGAAAATCATCTCACAGAGTTACAACTTTCCCCTCAAGAAGTCTTTCGCTAAGACAGTTCTTGTGGAATTGGCAAAGTGATATTTGGAAGCCCATAGAGGGCTATGGTGAAAAAAGAAATATCCAGAGATGAAATCTGGAAAGAAGCTTTCTGAGAAACTACTTAGTGTTCTGTTAATTCATCTCACAGAGTTACATCTGTATTTCGTGGATCTCTTTGCTAGCCTTATTTCTGTGGAATCTGAGAACAGATATTTCGGATCCCTTTGAAGACTATAGGGCCAAAGGAAATATCCTCCGATAACAAAGAGAAAGAAGCTTTCTGAGAAACTTTGTTGTGTTCTGTGAAATCACCTCACAGAGTTACAGCTTTCCCCTCACGGAGCCTTTCGCTAGGACAGTTCTTGTGGAATTGGCAAAGTGATATTTGGAAGCCCATAGAGGGCTACGGTGAAAAAGGAAATATCCTCAGATGAAATCTGGAAAGAAGCTTTCTGAGAAACTGCTTAGTGTTCTGTTAATTCATCTCACAGAGTTACATCTGTATTTCGTGGATCTCCTTGCTAGCCTTATTGTGTGGAATCTGAGAACAGATATTTCGGAACCCTTTGAAGACTATAGGGCCAAAGGAAATATCCTCCGATAACAAAGAGAAAGAAGCTTTCTGAGAAACTTCTTGGTGTTCTGTGAAATCATCTCACAGAGTTACAGCTTTCCCCTCAAGAAGCCTTTCGCTAAGACAGTTCTTGTGGAATTGGCAAAGTGATATTTGGAAGCCCATAGAGGGCTATGGTGAAAAAAGAAATATCCTCAGATGAAATCTGGAAAGAAGCTTTCTGAGAAACTGCTTAGTGTTCTGTTAATTCATCTCACAGAGTTACATCTGTATTTCGTGGATCTCTTTGCTAGCCTTATTTCTGTGGAATCTGAGAACAGATATTTCGGATCCCTTTGAAGACTATAGGGCCAAAGGAAATATCCTCCGATAACAAAGAGAAAGAAGCTTTCTGAGAAACTTCGTTGTGTTCTGTGAAATCATCTCACAGAGTTACAGCTTTCCCCTCACGGAGCCTTTCGGTAGGACAGTTCTTGTGGAATTGGCAAAGTGATATTTGAAGCCCACAGAGTGCTACGGTGAAAAGGAAATATCCTCAGATGAAATCTGGAAAGAAGCTTTCTGAGAAACTGCTTAGTGTTCTGTTAATTCATCTCACAGAGTTACATCTGTATGTCATGGATCTCCTTGCTAGACTTATTTCTGTGGAATCTGAGAACAGATATTTCGGATCCCTTTGAAGACTATTGGGCCAAAGGAAATATCCTCCGATAACAAAGAGAAAGAAGCTTTCTGAGAAACTTCGTTGTGTTCTGTGAAATCATCTCACAGAGTTACAGCTTTCCCCTCAAGGAGCCTTTCGCTAAGACAGTTCTTGTGGAATTGTCAAAGTGATATTTGGAAGCACATAGAGGGCTATGGTGAAAAAGGAAATATCCTCAGATGAAATCTGGAAAGAAGCTTTCTGAGAAACTGCTTAGTTTTCTGTTAATTCATCTCACAGAGTTTCATCTGTATTGCGTGGATCACTTTGGTACCGTTATTTCTGTGGAATCTGAGAACAGATATTTCGGATCCCTTTGAAGACTATAGGGCCAAAGGAAATATCCTCCGATAACAAAGAGAAAGAAGCTTTCTGAGAAATTTCGTTGTGTTCTGTGAAATCATCTCACAGAGTTACAGCTTTACCCACACGGAGCCTTTCGCTAAGACAGTTCTTGTGGAATTGGCAAAGTGATATTTGGAAGCCCATAGAGGGCTATGGTGAAAAAGGAAATATCCTCTGATGAAATCTGGAAAGAAGCTTTCTGAGAAACTGCTTAGTGTTCTGTTAATTCATCTCACAGAGTTACATCTGTATTTCATGGATCTCTTTGCTAGCCTTATTTCTATGGAATCTGAGAAGAGATATTTCGGATCCCTTAGAAGACTATAGGGTCAATGGAAATATCCTCCGATAACAAAGAGAAAGAAGCTTTCTGAGAAACTTCGTTGTGTTCTGTGAAATCATCTCACAGAGTTACAGCTTTCCCCTCAAGGAGCCTTTGGCTAAGACAGTTCTTGTGAAATTGGCAAAGTGATATTTGGAAGCCCATAGAGGGCTATGGTGAAAAAGGAAATATCCTCAGATAAAATCTGGAAAGAAGCTTTCTGAGAAACTGCTTAGTGTTCTGTTAATTCATCTCACAGAGTTACATCTGTATTTCGTGGATCTCTTTGCTAGCCTTATTTCTGTGGAATCTGAGAACAGATATTTCGGATCCCTTTGAAGACTATAGGGCCAAAGGAAATATCCTCCGATAACAAAGAGAAAGAAGCTTTCTGAGAAACTTCGTTGTGTTCTGTGAAATCATCTCACAGAGTTACAGCTTTCCCCTCAAGGAGCCTTTCGCTAAGACAGTTCTTGTGGAATTGGCAAAGTGATATTTGGAAGCCCTTAGAGGGCTATGGTGAAAAAGGAAATATCCTCAGATGAAATCTGGAAAGAAGCTTTCTGAGAAACTGCTTAGTGTTCTGTTAATTCATCTCACAGAGTTACATCTGTATTTCGTGGATCTCTTTGCTAGCCTTATTTCTGTGGAATCTGGGAACAGATATTTCGGATCCCTTTGAAGAGTATAGGACCAAAGGAAATATCCTCCGATAACAAAGAGAAAGAAGCTTTCTGAGAAACTTCGTTGTGTTCTGTGAAATCATCTCACAGAGTTACAGCTTTCCCCTCAAGGAGCCTTTCGCTAAGACAGTTGTTGTGGAATTGGCAAAGTGATATTTGGAAGCCTCTAGAGGGCTATGGTGAAAAACGAAATATCCTCAGATGAAATCTGGAAAGAAGCTTTCTGAGAAACTGCTTAGTGTTCTGTTAATTCATCTCACAGAGTTACATCTGTATTTCGTGGATCTCGTTGCTAGCCTTATTTCTGTGGAATCTGAGAACAGATATTTTGAATCCCTTTGAAGACTATAGGGCCAAAGGAAATATCCTCCGATAACAAAGAGAAAGAAGCTTTCTGAGAAACTTCTTTGTGTTCTGCGAAATCATCTCACAGAGTTACAGCTTTCCCCTCAAGGAGCCTTTCGCTAAGACAGTTCATGTGGAATTATCAAAGTGATATTTGGAAGCCCATAGAGGGCTATGGTGAAAAAGGAAATATCCTCAGATGAAATCTGGAAAGAAGCTTTCTGAGAAACTGCTTAGTGTTCTGTTAATTCATCTCACAGAGTTACATGTGTGTTCCACGGATGTCTTTGCTAGCCTTATTTCTGTGGAATCTGAAAACAGATATTTCGGATCCCTTTGAAGACTATAGGGCCAAAGGAAATATCCTCCGATAACAAAGAGAAAGAAGCTTTCTGAGAAACTTCGTTGTGTTCTGTGAAATCATCTCACAGAGTTACAGCCTTCCCCTCAAGGAGCCCTTCGCTAAGACAGTTCTTGTGGAAATGGTAAAGTGATATTTGGAAGCCCATAGAGGTCTATGGTGAAAAAGGAAATATCCTCAGATGAAATCTGGAAATTAGCTTTCTGAGAAACTGCTTTGTGTTCTGTTAATTCATCTCACAGAGTTACATCTGTATTTCGTGGATCTCTTTGCTAGCCTTATTTCTGTGGAATCTGAGAACAGATATTTCGGATCCCTTTGAAGACTATAGGGTCAAAGGAAATATCCTCCGATAACAAAGAGAAAGAAGCTTTCTGAGAAACTTCGTTGTGTTCTGTGAAATCATCTCACAGAGTTACAGCTTTCCCCTCAAGGAGCCTTTGGCTAAGACAGTTCTTGTGAAATTGGCAAAGTAATATTTGGAAGCCCATAGAGGGCTATGGTGAAAAAGGAAATATCCTCAGAGGAAATCTGGAAAGAAGCTTTCTGAGAAACTGCTTAGTGTTCTGTTAATTCATCTCACAGAGTTACATCTGTGTTTCATGGATCTCTTTGCTAGCCTTATTTCTGTGCAATCTGTTAACAGAAATTCCGGATCCCTTTGAAGACTATAGGGCCAAAGGAAATATCCTCCGATAACAAAGAGAAAGAAGCTTTCTGAGAAACTTCGTTGAGTTCTGTGAAATCATCTCACAGAGGTTCAGCTTGGCCCTCAAGGAGCCTTTCGCTAAGACAGTTCTTGTGGAATTGGTAAAGTGATATTTGGAAGCCCTTAGAGGGCTATGGTGAAAAAGGAAATATCCACAGATGAAATCTGGAAAGAAGCTTTCTGAGAAACTGCTTAGTGTTCTGTTAATTCATCTCACAGAGTTACATCTGTATTTCGTGGATCTCTTTGCTAGCCTTATTTCTGTGGAATCTGAGAACAGATATTTCGGATCCCTTTGAAGACTATAGGGCCAAAGGAAATATCCTCCGATAACAAAGAGAAAGAAGCTTTCTGAGAAACTTCGTTGTGTTCTGTGAAATCATCTCACAGAGTTACAGCTTTCCCCTCAAGGAGCCTTTCGCTAAGACAGTTCTTGTGGAATTGGCAAAGTGATATTTGGAAGCCCATAGCGGGCTTTGGTGAAAAAGGAAATATCCTCACATGAAATCTGGAAAGAAGCTTTCTGAGAAACTGCTTAGTGTTCCGTTAATTCATCTCAGAGAGTTACATCTGTATTTCATGGATGTCTTTGCTAGCCTTATTTCTGTGGAATCTGAGAACAGATATTTCGGATCCCTTTGAAGACTATAGGGCCAAAGGAAATATCCTCCGATAACAAAGAGAAAGAAGCTTTCTGAGAAACTTCGTTGTGTTTTGTGAAATCATCTCACAGAGTTACAGCTTTCCCCTCAAAGAGCCTTTCGCTAAGACAGTTCTTGTGGAATTGGCAAAGTGATATTTGGAATCCCGTAGAGGGCTATGGTGAAAAAGGAAATATCCTCAGATGAAATCTGGAAAGAAGCTTTCTGAGAAACTGCTTAGTGTTCTGTTAATTCATCTCACAGAGTACATCTGTATTTCATGGATGTCTTTGCTAGCCTTATTTCTGTGGAATCTGAGAACAGATATTTCGGATCCCTTTGAGGACTATAGGGCCGAAGGAAATATCCTCCGATAACAAAGAGAAAGAAACTTTCTGAGAAACTTCGTTGTGTTCTGTGAAATCATCTCACAGAGTTACAGCTTTCCCCTCAAGGAGCCTTTCGCTAAGACAGTTATTGTGGAATTGTCAAAGTGATATTTGGAAACCCATAGAGGGCTATGGTGAAAAAGGAAATATCCTCAGATGAAATCTGGAAAGAAACTTTCTGAGAAACTGCTAAAGTTCTGTTAATTCCTCTCACAGAGTTACATCTGTATTTCGTGGATCTCTTTGCTAGCCTTATTTCTGTGGAATCTGAGAACAGATATTTCGGATCCCTTTGAAGACTATAGGGCCTAAGGAAATATCCTCCGATAACAAAGAGAAAGAAGCTTTCTGAGAAACTTCTTTGTGTTCTGTGAAATCATCTCACAGAGTTACAGCTTTCCCCTCAAGGAGCCTTTCGCTAAGACAGTTCATGTGGAATTGGCAAAGTGATATTTGGAAGCCCATAGAGGGCTATGGTGAAAAAGGAAATATCCTCAGATGAAATCTGGAAAGAAGCTTTCTGAGAAACTGCTTAGTGTTCTGTTAATTCATCTCACAGAGTTACATCTGTGTTTCGTGGATCTCTTTGCTAGCCTTATTTCTGTGGAATCTGTTAACAGAAATTTCGGATCCCTTTGAAGACTATAGGGCCAAAGGAAATATCCTCCGCTAACAAAGAGAAAGAAGCTTTCTGAGAAACTTCTTTGTGTTCTGTGAAATCATCTCACAGAGGTTCAGCTTGCCCCTCAAGGAGCCTTTCGCTAAGACAGTTCTTGTGGAATTGGTAAAGTGATTTTTGGAAGCCCTTAGAGGGCTATGGTGAAAAAGGAAATATCCACAGATGAAATCTGGAAAGAAGCTTTGTGAGAAACTGCTTAGTGTTCTGTTAATTCATCTCACAGAGTTACATCTGTATTTCGTGGATCTCTTTGCTAGTCTTATTTCTGTGGAATCTGAGAACAGATATTTCGGATCCCTTTGAAGACTATAGGGCCAAAGGAAATATCCTCCGATAACAAAGAGAAAGAAGCTTTCTGAGAAACTTCGTTGTGTTCTGTGAAATCATCTCACAGAGTTACAGCTTTCCCCTAAAGAAGCCTTTCGCTAAGACAGTTCTTGTGGAATTGGCAAAGTGATATTTGGAAGCCCATAGAGGGCTATGGTGAAAAAGGAAATATCCTCACATGAAATCTGGAAAGAAGCTTTCTGAGAATCCGCTTAGTGTTCTCTTAATTCATCTCACAGAGTTACATCTGTATTTCGTGGATCTCTTTGCTAGACTTATTTCTGTGTAATCTGAGAACAGATATTTCGGATCCCTTTGAAGACTATAGGGCCAAAGGAAATATCCTCCGATAACAAAGAGAAAGAAGTTTACTGAGAAACTTCGTTGTGTTATGTGAAATCATCTCACAGAGTTACAGCTTTCCCCTCAAGGAGCCTTTCGCTAAGACAGTTCTTGTGGAATTGGCAAAGTGATATTTGGAAGCCCTTAGAGGGCTATGGTGAAAAAGGAAATATCTTCAGATGCAATCTGGAACGAAGCTTTCTGAGAAACTGCTTAGTGTTCTGTTAATTCATCTCACAGCGTTACATCTGTATTTCGTGGATCTCTTTGCTAGCCTTATTTCTGTGGAATCTGAGAACAGATATTTCGGATCCCTTTGAAGACTATAGGGCCAAAGGAAATATCCTCCGATAACAAAGAGAAAGAAGCTTTCTGAGAAACTTCGTTGTGTTCTGTGAAATCATCTCACAGAGTTACAGCTTTCCCCTCAAGGAGCCTTTCGCTAAGACAGTTCTTGTGGAATTGGCAAAGTGATATTTGGAAGCCCATAGAGGGCTTTGGTGAAAAAGGAAATATCCTCACATGAAATCTGGAAAGAGGCTTTCTGAGAAACTGCTTAGTGTTCTGTTAATTCATCTCAGAGAGTTACATCTGTATTTCATGGATGTCTTTGCTAGCCTTATTTCTGTGGAATCTGAGAACAGATATTTCGGATCCCTTTGAAGACTATAGGGCCAAAGGAAATATCCTCTGATAACAAAGAGAAAGAAGCTTTCTGAGAAACTTCGTTGTGTTTTGTGAAATCATCTCACAGAGTTACAGCTTTCCCCTCAAAGAGCCTTTCGCTAAGACAGTTCTTGTGGAATTGGCAAAGTGATATTTGGAATCCCATAGAGGGTTATGGTGAAAAAGGAAATATCCTCTGATGAAATCTGGAAAGAAGCTTTCTGAGAAACTGCTTAGTGTTCTGTTAATTCATCTCACAGAGTTACATCTGTGTTTCGTGGATCTCTATGCTGGCCTTATTTCTGTGGAATCTGTTAACAGAAATTTCGGATCCCTTTGAAGACTATAGGGCCAAAGGAAATATCCTCCGATAACAAATAGAAAGAAGCTTTCTGAGAAACTTCGTTGTGTTCTGTGAAATCATCTCACAGAGGTTCAGCTTGCCCCTCAAGGAGCCTTTCGCTAAGACAGTTCTTGTGGAATTGGTAAAGTGATATTTGGAAGCCCTTAGAGGGCTATGGTGAAAAAGGAAATATCCACAGATGAAATCTGGAAAGAAGCTTTCTGAGAAACTGCTTAGTGTTCTGTTAATTCATCTCACAGAGTTACATCTGTATTTCGTGGATCTCTTTGCTAGCCTTATTTCTGTGGAATCTGAGAACAGATATTTCGGATCCCTTTGAAGACTATAGTGCCAAAGGAAATATCCTCCGATAACAAAGAGAAAGAACTTTCTGAGAAACTTCGTTGTGTTCTGTGAAATCATCTCACAGAGTTAACCTTTCCCCTCAAGGAGCCTTTCGCTAACACAGTTCTTGTGGAATTGGCGAAGTGATATTTGGAAGCCCTTAGAGGGCAATGGTGAAAAAGGAAATATCCTCAGATGAAATCTGGAAAGAAGCTTTCTGAGAAACTGCTTAGTGTTCTGTTAATTCATCTCACAGAGTTACATCTGTATTTCGTGGATGTCTTTGCTAGCCTTATTTCAGTGGAATCTGTAACAGATATTTCGGATCCATTTGAAGACTATAGGGCCAAAGGAAATATCCTGCGATAACAAAGAGAAAGAAGCTTTCTGAGAAACTTCGTTGTGTTCTGTGAAATCATCTCACAGAGTTACAGCTTTCCCCTCAAGGAGCCTTTCGCTAAGACAGTTCTTGTGGAATTGGCAAAGTGATATTTGGAAGCCCATAGCGGGCTTTGGTGAAAAAGGAAATATCCTCACATGAAATCTGGAAAGAAGCTTTCTGAGAAACTGCTTCGTGTTCCGTTAATTCATCTCAGAGAGTTACATCTGTATTTCATGGATGTCTTTGCTAGCCTTATTTCTGTGGAATATGAGAACAGATATTTCGGATCCCTTTGAAGACTATAGGGCCAAAGGAAATATCCTCCGATAACAAAGAGAAAGAAGCTTTCTGAGAAACTTCGTTGTGTTTTGTGAAATCATCTCACAGAGTTACAGCTTTCCCCTCAAAGAGCCTTTCGCTAAGACAGTTCTTGTGGAATTGGCAAAGTGATATTTGGAATCCCGTAGAGGGCTATGGTGAAAAAGGAAATATCCTCAGATGAAATCTGGAAAGAAGCTTTCTGAGAAACTGCTTAGTGTTCTGTTAATTCATCTCACAGAGTACATCTGTATTTCATGGATGTCTTTGCTAGCCTTATTTCTGTGGAATCTGAGAACAGATATTTCGGATCCCTTTGAGGACTATAGGGCCGAAGGAAATATCCTCCGATAACAAAGAGAAAGAAACTTTCTGAGAAACTTCGTTGTGTTCTGTGAAATCATCTCACAGAGTTACAGCTTTCCCCTCAAGGAGCCTTTCGCTAAGACAGTTATTGTGGAATTGTCAAAGTGATATTTGGAAACCCATAGAGGGCTATGGTGAAAAAGGAAATATCCTCAGTTGAAATCTGGAAAGAAACTTTCTGAGAAACTGCTAAAGTTCTGTTAATTCCTCTCACAGAGTTACATCTGTATTTCGTGGATCTCTTTGCTAGCCTTATTTCTGTGGAATCTGAGAACAGATATTTCGGATCCCTTTGAAGACTATAGGGCCTAAGGAAATATCCTCCGATAACAAAGAGAAAGAAGCTTTCTGAGAAACTTCTTTGTGTTCTGTGAAATCATCTCACAGAGTTACAGCTTTCCCCTCAAGGAGCCTTTCGCTAAGACAGTTCATGTGGAATTGGCAAAGTGATATTTGGAAGCCCATGGAGGGCTATGGTGAAAAAGGAAATATCCTCAGATGAAATCTGGAAAGAAGCTTTCTGAGAAACTGCTTAGTGTTCTGTTAATTCATCTCACAGAGTTACATCTGTGTTTCGTGGATCTCTTTGCTAGCCTTATTTCTGTGGAATCTGTTAACAGAAATTTCGGATCCCTTTGAAGACTATAGGGCCAAAGGAAATATCCTCCGATAACAAAGAGAAAGAAGCTTTCTGAGAAACTTCTTTGTGTTCTGTGAAATCATCTCACAGAGGTTCAGCTTGCCCCTCAAGGAGCCTTTCGCTAAGACAGTTCTTGTGGAATTGGTAAAGTGATTTTTGGAAGCCCTTAGAGGGCTATGGTGAAAAAGGAAATATCCACAGATGAAATCTGGAAAGCAGCTTTGTGAGAAACTGCTTAGTGTTCTGTTAATTCATCTCACAGAGTTACATCTGTATTTCGTGGATCTCTTTGCTAGTCTTATTTCTGTGGAATCTGAGAACAGATATTTCGGATCCCTTTGAAGACTATAGGGCCAAAGGAAATATCCTCCGATAACAAAGAGAAAGAAGCTTTCTGAGAAACTTCGTTGTGTTCTGTGAAATCATCTCACAGAGTTACAGCTTTCCCCTAAAGAAGCCTTTCGCTAAGACAGTTCTTGTGGAATTGGCAAAGTGATATTTGGAAGCCCATAGAGGGCTATGGTGAAAAAGGAAATATCCTCAGATGAAATCTGGAAAGAAGCTTTCTGAGAATCTGCTTAGTGTTCTCTTAATTCATCTCACAGAGTTACATCTGTATTTCGTGGATCTCTTTGCTAGACTTATTTCTGTGTAATCTGAGAACAGATATTTCGGATCCCTTTGAAGACTATAGGGCCAAAGGAAATATCCTCCGATAACAAAGAGAAAGAAGTTTACTGAGAAACTTCGTTGTGTTATGTGAAATCATCTCACAGAGTTACAGCTTTCCCCTCAAGGAGCCTTTCGCTAAGACAGTTCTTGTGGAATTGGCAAAGTGATATTTGGAAGCCCTTAGAGGGCTATGGTGAAAAAGGAAATATCTTCAGATGCAATCTGGAACGAAGCTTTCTGAGAAACTGCTTAGTGTTCTGTTAATTCATCTCACAGCGTTACATCTGTATTTCGTGGATCTCTTTGCTAGCCTTATTTCTGTGGAATCTGAGAACAGATATTTCGGATCCCTTTGAAGACTATAGGGCCAAAGGAAATATCCTCCGATAACAAAGAGAAAGAAGCTTTCTGAGAAACTTCGTTGTGTTCTGTGAAATCATCTCACAGAGTTACAGCTTTCCCCTCAAGGAGCCTTTCGCTAAGACAGTTCTTGTGGAATTGGCAAAGTGATATTTGGAAGCCCTTAGAGGGCTATGGTGAAAAAGGAAATATCTTCAGATGCAATCTGGAACGAAGCTTTCTGAGAAACTGCTTAGTGTTCTGTTAATTCATCTCACAGCGTTACATCTGTATTTCGTGGATCTCTTTGCTAGCCTTATTTCTGTGGAATCTGAGAACAGATATTTCGGATCCCTTTGAAGACTATAGGGCCAAAGGAAATATCCTCCGATAACAAAGAGAAAGAAGCTTTCTGAGAAACTTCGTTGTGTTCTGTGAAATCATCTCACAGAGTTACAGCTTTCCCCTCAAGGAGCCTTTCGCTAAGACAGTTCTTGTGGAATTGGCAAAGTGATATTTGGAAGCCCATAGAGGGCTTTGGTGAAAAAGGAAATATCCTCACATGAAATCTGGAAAGAGGCTTTCTGATAAACTGCTTAGTGTTCTGTTAATTCATCTCAGAGAGTTACATCTGTATTTCATGGATGTCTTTGCTAGCCTTATTTCTGTGGAATCTGAGAACAGATATTTCGGATCCCTTTGAAGACTATAGGGCCAAAGGAAATATCCTCCGATAACAAAGAGAAAGAAGCTTTCTGAGAAACTTCGTTGTGTTTTGTGAAATCATCTCACAGAGTTACAGCTTTCCCCTCAAAGAGCCTTTCGCTAAGACAGTTCTTGTGGAATTGGCAAAGTGATATTTGGAATCCCATAGAGGGTTATGGTGAAAAAGGAAATATCCTCAGATGAAATCTGGAAAGAAGCTTTCTGAGAAACTGCTTAGTGTTCTGTTAATTCATCTCACAGAGTTACATCTGTGTTTCGTGGATCTCTATGCTGGCCTTATTTCTGTGGAATCTGTTAACAGAAATTTCGGATCCCTTTGAAGACTATAGGGCCAAAGGAAATATCCTCCGATAACAAAGAGAAAGAAGCTTTCTGAGAAACTTCGTTGTGTTCTGTGAAATCATCTCACAGAGGTTCAGCTTGCCCCTCAAGGAGCCTTTCGCTAAGACAGTTCTTGTGGAATTGGTAAAGTGATATTTGGAAGCCCTTAGAGGGCTATGGTGAAAAAGAAAATATCCACAGATGAAATCTGGAAAGAAGCTTTCTGAGAAACTGCTTAGTGTTCTGTTAATTCATCTCACAGAGTTACATCTGTATTTCGTGGATCTCTTTGCTAGCCTTATTTCTGTGGAATCTGAGAACAGATATTTCGGATCCCTTTGAAGACTATAGTGCCAAAGGAAATATCCTCCGATAACAAAGAGAAAGAACTTTCTGAGAAACTTCGTTGTGTTCTGTGAAATCATCTCACAGAGTTAACCTTTCCCCTCAAGGAGCCTTTCGCTAACACAGTTCTTGTGGAATTGGCGAAGTGATATTTGGAAGCCCTTAGAGGGCAATGGTGAAAAAGGAAATATCCTCAGATGAAATCTGGAAAGAAGCTTTCTGAGAAACTGCTTAGTGTTCTGTTAATTCATCTCACAGAGTTACATCTGTATTTCGTGGATGTCTTTGCTAGCCTTATTTCAGTGGAATCTGTAACAGATATTTCGGATCCATATGAAGACTATAGGGCCAAAGGAAATATCCTGCGATAACAAAGAGAAAGAAGCTTTCTGAGAAACTTCGTTGTGTTCTGTGAAATCATCTCACAGAGTTACAGCTTTCCCCTCAAGGAGCCTTTCGCTAAGACAGTTCTTGTGGAATTGGCAAAGTGATATTTGGAAGCCCATAGCGGGCTTTGGTGAAAAAGGAAATATCCTCACATGAAATCTGGAAAGAAGCTTTCTGAGAAACTGCTTAGTGTTCCGTTAATTCATCTCAGAGAGTTACATCTGTATTTCATGGATGCCTTTGCTAGCCTTATTTCTGTGGAATATGAGAACAGATATTTCGGATCCCTTTGAAGACTATAGGGCCAAAGGAAATATCCTCCGATAACAAAGAGAAAGAAGCTTTCTGAGAAACTTCGTTGTGTTTTGTGAAATCATCTCACAGAGTTACAGCTTTCCCCTCAAAGAGCCTTTCGCTAAGACAGTTCTTGTGGAATTGGCAAAGTGATATTTGGAATCCCGTAGAGGGCTATGGTGAAAAAGGAAATATCCTCAGATGAAATCTGGAAAGAAGCTTTCTGAGAAACTGCTTAGTGTTCTGTTAATTCATCTCACAGAGTACATCTGTATTTCATGGATGTCTTTGCTAGCCTTATTTCTGTGGAATCTGAGAACAGATATTTCGGATCCCTTTGAGGACTATAGGGCCGAAGGAAATATCCTCTGATAACAAAGAGAAAGAAACTTTCTGAGAAACTTCGTTGTGTTCTGTGAAATCATCTCACAGAGTTACAGCTTTCCCCTCAAGGAGCCTTTCGCTAAGACAGTTATTGTGGAATTGTCAAAGTGATATTTGGAAACCCATAGAGGGCTATGGTGAAAAAGGAAATATCCTCAGATGAAATCTGGAAAGAAACTTTCTGAGAAACTGCTAAAGTTCTGTTAATTCCTCTCACAGAGTTACATCTGTATTTCGTGGATCTCTTTGCTAGCCTTATTTCTGTGGAATCTGAGAACAGATATTTCGGATCCCTTTGAAGACTATAGGGCCTAAGGAAATATCCTCCGATAACAAAGAGAAAGAAGCTTTCTGAGAAACTTCTTTGTGTTCTGTGAAATCATCTCACAGAGTTACAGCTTTCCCCTCAAGGAGCCTTTCGCTAAGACAGTTCATGTGGAATTGGCAAAGTGATATTTGGAAGCCCATAGAGGGCTATGGTGAAAAAGGAAATATCCTCAGATGAAATCTGGAAAGAAGCTTTCTGAGAAACTGCTTAGTGTTCTGTTAATTCATCTCACAGAGTTACATCTGTGTTTCGTGGATCTCTTTGCTAGCCTTATTTCTGTGGAATCTGTTAACAGAAATTTCGGATCCCTTTGAAGACTATAGGGCCAAAGGAAATATCCTCCGATAACAAAGAGAAAGAAGCTTTCTGAGAAACTTCTTTGTGTTCTGTGAAATCATCTCACAGAGGTTCAGCTTGCCCCTCAAGGAGCCTTTCGCTAAGACAGTTCTTGTGGAATTGGTAAAGTGATTTTTGGAAGCCCTTAGAGGGCTATTGTGAAAAAGGAAATATCCACAGATGAAATCTGGAAAGAAGCTTTGTGAGAAACTGCTTAGTGTTCTGTTAATTCATCTCACAGAGTTACATCTGTATTTCGTGGATCTCTTTGCTAGTCTTATTTCTGTGGAATCTGAGAACAGATATTTCGGATCCCTTTGAAGACTATAGGGCCAAAGGAAATATCCTCCGATAACAAAGAGAAAGAATCTTTCTGAGAAACTTCGTTGTGTTCTGTGAAATCATCTCACAGAGTTACAGCTTTCCCCTAAAGAAGCCTTTCGCTAAGACAGTTCTTGTGGAATTGGCAAAGTGATATTTGGAAGCCCATAGAGGGCTATGGTGAAAAAGGAAATATCCTCAGATGAAATCTGGAAAGAAGCTTTCTGAGAATCTGCTTAGTGTTCTCTTAATTCATCTCACAGAGTTACATCTGTATTTCGTGGATCTCTTTGCTAGACTTATTTCTGTGTAATCTGAGAACAGATATTTCGGATCCCTTTGAAGACTATAGGGCCAAAGGAAATATCCTCCGATAACAAAGAGAAAGAAGTTTACTGAGAAACTTCGTTGTGTTATGTGAAATCATCTCACAGAGTTACAGCTTTCCCCTCAAGGAGCCTTTCGCTAAGACAGTTCTTGTGGAATTGGCAAAGTGATATTTGGAAGCCCTTAGAGGGCTATGGTGAAAAAGGAAATATCTTCAGATGCAATCTGGAACGAAGCTTTCTGAGAAACTGCTTAGTGTTCTGTTAATTCATCTCACAGCGTTACATCTGTATTTCGTGGATCTCTTTGCTAGCCTTATTTCTGTGGAATCTGAGAACAGATATTTCGGATCCTTTTGAAGACTATAGGGCCAAAGGAAATATCCTCCGATAACAAAGAGAAAGAAGCTTTCTGAGAAACTTCGTTGTGTTCTGTGAAATCATGTCACAGAGTTACAGCTTTTCCCTCAAGGAGCCTTTGGCTAAGACAGTTCTTGTGAAATTGGCAATGTGATATTTGGAAGCCCATAGAGGGCTATGGTGAAAAAGGAAATATCCTCAGATGAAATCTGGAAAGAAGCTTTCTGAGAAACTGCTTAATGTTCTGTTAATTCATCTCACAGAGTTACATCTGTATTTCGTGGATCTCTTTGCTAGCCTTATTTCTGTGGAATCTGAGAACAGATATTTCGGATCCCTTTGAAGACTATAGGGCCAAAGGAAATATCCTCCGATAACAAAGAGAAAGAAGCTTTCTGAGAAACTTCGTTGTGTTCTGTGAAATCATCTCACAGAGTTACAGCTTTCCCCTAAAGAAGCCTTTCGCTAAGACAGTTCTTGTGGAATTGGCAAAGTGATATTTGGAAGCCCATAGAGGGCTATGGTGAAAAAGGAAATATCCTCAGATAAAATCTGGAAAGAAGCTTTCTGAGAAACTGCTTAGTGTTCTGTTAATTCATCTCACACAGTTACATCTGTATTTCGTGGATGTCTTTGCTAGCCTTATTTCTGTAGAATCTGAGAACAGATATTTCGGATCCCTTTGAAGACTATAGGGCCAAAGGAAATATCCTCCGATAACAAAGAGAAAGAAGCTTTATGAGAAACTTCGTTGTGTTCTCTGAAATCATCTCACAGAGTTACAGCTTTCCCCTCAATAAGCCTTTCGCTAAGACAGTTCTTGTGGAATTGGCAAAGTGATATTTGGAAGCCCATAGAGGGCTATGGTGAAAAAGGAAATATCCTCAGATGAAATCTGGAAAGAAGCTTTCTGAGAAACTGCTTAGTGTTCTGTTAATTCATCTCACAGAGTTACATCTGTGTTTCGTGGATCTCTTTGCTAGCCTTATTTCTGTGGAATCTGAGAACAGATATTTCGGATACCTTTGAAGACTATAGGGCCAAAGGAAATATCCTCCGATAACAAAGAGAAAGAAGTTTACTGAGAAACTTCGTTGTGTTATGTGAAATCATCTCACAGAGTTACAGCTTTCCCCTCAAGGAGCCTTTCGCTAAGACAGTTCTTGTGGAATTGGCAAAGTGATATTTGGAAGCCCTTAGAGGGCTATGGTGAAAAAGGAAATATCTTCAGATGCAATCTGGAACGAAGCTTTCTGAGAAACTGCTTAGTGTTCTGTTAATTCATCTCACAGAGTTACATCTGTATTTCGTGGATCTCTTTGCTAGCCTTATTTCTGTGGAATCTGAGAACAGATATTTCGGATCCCTTTGAAGACTATAGAGCCAAAGGAAATATCCTCCGATAACAAAGAGAAAGAAGCTTTCTGAGAAACTTCGTTGTGTTCTGTGAAATCATGTCACAGAGTTACAGCTTTTCCCTCAAGGAGCCTTTGGCTAAGACAGTTCTTGTGAAATTGGCAATGTGATATTTGGAAGCCCATAGAGGGCTATGGTGAAAAAGGAAATATCCTCAGATGAAATCTGGAAAGAAGCTTTCTGAGAAACTGCTTAGTGTTCTGTTAATTCATCTCACAGAGTTACATCTGTATTTCGTGGATCTCTTTGCTAGCCTTATTTCTGTGGAATCTGAGAACAGATATTTCGGATCCCTTTGAAGACTATAGGGCCAAAGGAAATATCCTCCGATAACAAAGAGAAAGAAGCTTTCTGAGAAACTTCGTTGTGTTCTGGAAAATCATCTCACAGAGTTACAACTTTCCCCTCAAGAAGTCTTTCGCTAAGACAGTTTTTGTGGAATTGGCAAAGTGATATTTGGAAGCCCATAGAGGGCTATGGTGAAAAAAGAAATATCCAGAGATGAAATCTGGAAAGAAGCTTTCTGAGAAACTACTTAGTGTTCTGTTAATTCATCTCACAGAGTTACATCTGTATTTCGTGGATCTCTTTGCTAGCCTTATTTCTGTGGAATCTGAGAACAGATATTTCGGATCCCTTTGAAGACTATAGGGCCAAAGGAAATATCCTCCGATAACAAAGAGAAAGAAGCTTTCTGAGAAACTTTGTTGTGTTCTGTGAAATCACCTCACAGAGTTACAGCTTTCCCCTCACGGAGCCTTTCGCTAGGACAGTTCTTGTGGAATTGGCAAAGTGATATTTGGAAGCCCATAGAGGGCTACGGTGAAAAAGGAAATATCCTCAGATGAAATCTGGAAAGAAGCTTTCTGAGAAACTGCTTAGTGTTCTGTTAATTCATCTCACAGAGTTACATCTGTATTTCGTGGATCTCCTTGCTAGCCTTATTGTGTGGAATCTGAGAACAGATATTTCGGATCCCTTTGAAGACTATAGGGCCAAAGGAAATATCCTCCGATAACAAAGAGAAAGAAGCTTTCTGAGAAACTTCTTGGTGTTCTGTGAAATCATCTCACAGAGTTACAGCTTTCCCCTCAAGAAGCCTTTCGCTAAGACAGTTCTTGTGGAATTGGCAAAGTGATATTTGGAGGCCCATAGAGGGCTATGGTGAAAAAAGAAATATCCTCAGATGAAATCTGGAAAGAAGCTTTCTGAGAAACTGCTTAGTGTTCTGTTAATTCATCTCACAGAGTTACATCTGTATTTCGTGGATCTCTTTGCTAGCCTTATTTCTGTGGAATCTGAGAACAGATATTTCGGATCCCTTTGAAGACTATAGGGCCAAAGGAAATATCCTCCGATAACAAAGAGAAAGAAGCTTTCTGAGAAACTTCGTTGTGTTCTGTGAAATCATCTCACAGAGTTACAGCTTTCCCCTCACGGAGCCTTTCGGTAGGACAGTTCTTGTGGAATTGGCAAAGTGATATTTGAAGCCCACAGAGTGCTACGGTGAAAAGGAAATATCCTCAGATGAAATCTGGAAAGAAGCTTTCTGAGAAACTGCTTAGTGTTCTGTTAATTCATCTCACAGAGTTACATCTGTATGTCATGGATCTCCTTGCTAGCCTTATTTCTGTGGAATCTGAGAACAGATATTTCGGATCCCTTTGAAGAATATAGGGCCAAAGGAAATATCCTCCGATAACAAAGAGAAAGAAGCTTTCTGAGAAACTTCGTTGTGTTCTGTGAAATCATCTCACAGAGTTACAGCTTTCCCCTCAAGGAGCCTTTCGCTAAGACAGTTCTTGTGGAATTGTCAAAGTGATATTTGGAAGCACATAGAGGGCTATGGTGAAAAAGGAAATATCCTCAGATGAAATCTGGAAAGAAGCTTTCTGAGAAACTGCTTAGTTTTCTGTTAATTCATCTCACAGAGTTTCATCTGTATTGCGTGGATCACTTTGGTACCGTTATTTCTGTGGAATCTGAGAACAGATATTTCGGATCCCTTTGAAGACTATAGGGCCAAAGGAAATATCCTCCGATAACAAAGAGAAAGAAGCTTTCTGAGAAATTTCGTTGTGTTCTGTGAAATCATCTCACAGAGTTACAGCTTTACCCACACGGAGCCTTTCGCTAAGACAGTTCTTGTGGAATTGGCAAAGTGATATTTGGAAGCCCATAGAGGGCTATGGTGAAAAAGGAAATATCCTCAGATGAAATCTGGAAAGAAGCTTTCTGAGAAACTACTTAGTGTTCTGTTAATTCATCTCACAGAGTTACATCTGTATTTCGTGGATCTCTTTGCTAGCCTTATTTCTGTGTAATCTGAGAACAGATATTTCGGATCCCTTTGAAGACTATAGGGCCAAAGGAAATATCCTCCGATAACAAAGAGAAAGAAGCTTACTGAGAAACTTCGTTGTGTTCTGTGAAATCATCTCACAGAGTTACAGCTTTCCCCTCAAGGAGCCTTTCGCTAAGACAGTTCATGTGGAATTGGCAAAGTGATATTTGGAAGCCCTTAGAGGGCTATGGTGAAAAAGGAAATATCTTCAGATGCAATCTGGAAAGAAGCTTTCTGAGAAACTGCTTAGTGTTCTGTTAATTCATCTCACAGAGTTACATCTGTATTTCGTGGATCTCTTTGCTAGCCTTATTTCTGTGGAATCTGAGAACAGATATTTCGGATCCCTTAGAAGACTATAGGGTCAATGGAAATATCCTCCGATAACAAAGAGAAAGAAGCTTTCTGAGAAACTTCGTTGTGTTCTGTGAAATCATCTCACAGAGTTACAGCTTTCCCCTCAAGGAGCCTTTGGCAAAGACAGTTCTTGTGAAATTGGCAAAGTGATATTTGGAAGCCCATAGAGGGCTATGGTGAAAAAGGAAATATCCTCAGAGGAAATCTGGAAAGAAGCTTTCTGAGAAACTGCTTAGTGTTCTGTTAATTCATCTCACAGAGTTACATCTGTATTTCGTGGATCTCTTTGCTAGCCTTATTTCTGTGGAATCTGAGAACAGATATTTCGGATCCCTTTGAAGACTATAGGGCCAAAGGAAATATCCTCCGATAACAAAGAGAAAGAAGCTTTCTGAGAAACTTCGTTGTGTTCTGTGAAATCATCTCACAGAGTTACAGCTTTCCCCTAAAGAAGCCTTTCGCTAAGACAGTTCTTGTGGAATTGGCAAAGTGATATTTGGAAGCCCTTAGAGGGCTATGGTGAAAAAGGAAATATCCTCAGATGAAATCTGGAAAGAAGCTTTCTGAGAATCTGCTTAGTGTTCTCTTAATTCATCTCACAGATTTACATCTGTATTTCGTGGATCTCTTTGCTAGCCTTATTTCTGTGTAATCTGAGAAAAGATATTTCGGATCCCTTTGAAGACTATAGGGCCAAAGGAAATATCCTCCGATAACAAAGAGAAAGAAGCTTACTGAGAAACTTCGTTGTGTTATGTGAAATCATCTCACAGAGTTACAGCTTTCCCCTCAAGGAGCCTTTCGCTAAGACAGTTCTTGTGGAATTGGCAAAGTGATATTTGGAAGCCCTTAGAGGGCTATGGTGAAAAAGGAAATATCCTCAGATGAAATCTGGAAAGAAGCTTTCTGAGAAACTGCTTAGTGTTCTGTTAATTCATCTCACAGAGTTACATCTGTATTTCGTGGATCTCTTTGCTAGCCTTATTTCTGTGGAATCTGGGAACAGATATTTCGGATCCCTTTGAAGAGTATAGGACCAAAGGAAATATCCTCCGATAACAAAGAGAAAGAAGCTTTCTGAGAAACTTCGTTGTGTTCTGTGAAATCATCTCACAGAGTTACAGCTTTCCTCTCAAGGAGCCTTTCGCTAAGACAGTTGTTGTGGAATTGGCAAAGTGATATTTGGAAGCCTCTAGAGGGCTATGGTGAAAAACGAAATATCCTCAGATGAAATCTGGAAAGAACCTTTCTGAGAAACTGCTTAGTGTTCTGTTAATTCATCTCACAGAGTTACATCTGTATTTCGTGGATCTCTTTGCTAGCCTTATTTCTGTGGAATCTGAGAACAGATATTTTGAATCCCTTTGAAGACTATAGGGCCAAAGGAAATATCCTCCGATAACAAAGAGAAAGAAGCTTTCTGAGAAACTTCTTTGTGTTCTGCGAAATCATCTCACAGAGTTACAGCTTTCCCCTCAAGGAGCCTTTCGCTAAGACAGTTCATGTGGAATTATCAAAGTGATATTTGGAAGCCCATAGAGGGCTATGGTGAAAAAGGAAATATCCTCAGATGAAATCTGGAAAGAAGCTTTCTGAGAAACTGCTTAGTGTTCTGTTAATTCATCTCACAGAGTTACATGTGTGTTCCACGGATGTCTTTGCTAGCCTTATTTCTGTGGAATCTGAAAACAGATATTTCGGATCCCTTTGAAGACTATAGGGCCAAAGGAAATATCCTCCGATAACAAAGAGAAAGAAGCTTTCTGAGAAACTTCGTTGTGTTCTGTGAAATCATCTCACAGAGTTACAGCCTTCCCCTCAAGGAGCCCTTCGCTAAGACAGTTCTTGTGGAAATGGTAAAGTGATATTTGGAAGCCCATAGAGGTCAATGGTGAAAAAGAAAATATCCTCAGATGAAATCTGGAAAGAAGCTTTCTGAGAAACTGCTTTGTGTTCTGTTAATTCATCTCACAGAGTTACATCTGTATTTCGTGGATCTCTTTGCTAGCCTTATTTCTGTGGAATCTGAGAACAGATATTTCGGATCCCTTTGAAGACTATAGGGTCAAAGGAAATATCCTCCGATAACAAAGAGAAAGAAGCTTTCTGAGAAACTTCGTTGTGTTCTGTGAAATCATCTCACAGAGTTACAGCTTTCCCCTCAAGGAGCCTTTGGATAAGACAGTTCTTGTGAAATTGGCAAAGTAATATTTGGAAGCCCATAGAGGGCTATGGTGAAAAAGGAAATATCCTCAGAGGAAATCTGGAAAGAAGCTTTCTGAGAAACTGCTTAGTGTTCTGTTAATTCATCTCACAGAGTTACATCTGTGTTTCATGGATCTCTTTGCTAGCCTTATTTCTGTGCAATCTGTTAACAGAAATTCCGGATCCCTTTGAAGACTATAGGGCCAAAGGAAATATCCTCCGATAACAAAGAGAAAGAAGCTTTCTGAGAAACTTCGTTGAGTTCTGTGAAATCATCTCACAGAGGTTCAGCTTGGCCCTCAAGGAGCCTTTCGCTAAGACAGTTCTTGTGGAATTGGTAAAGTGATATTTGGAAGCCCTTAGAGTGCTATGGTGAAAAAGGAAATATCCACAGATGAAATCTGGAAAGAAGCTTTCTGAGAAACTGCTTAGTGTTCTGTTAATTCATCTCACAGAGTTACATCTGTATTTCGTGGATCTCTTTGCTAGCCTTATTTCTGTGGAATCTGAGAACAGATATTTCGGATCCCTTTGAAGACTATAGGGCCAAAGGAAATATCCTCCGATAACAAAGAGAAAGAAGCTTTCTGAGAAACTTCGTTGTGTTCTGTGAAATCATCTCACAGAGTTACAGCTTTCCCCTAAAGAAGCCTTTCGCTAAGACAGTTCTTGTGGAATTGGCATAGTGATATTTGGAAGCCCATAGAGGGCTATGGTGAAAAAAGAAATATCCTCAGATGAAATCTGGAAACAAGCTTTCTGAGAATCTGCTTAGTGTTCTCTTAATTCATCTCACAGAGTTACATCTGTATTTCGTGGATCTCTTTGCTAGCCTTATTTCTGTGTAATCTGAGAACAGATATTTCGGATCCCTTTGAAGACTATAGGGCCAAAGGAAATATCCTCCGATAACAAAGAGAAAGAAGCTTACTGAGAAACTTCGTTGTGTTCTGTGAAATCATCTCACAGAGTTACAGCTTTCCCCTCAAGGAGCCTTTCGCTAAGACAGTTCATGTGGAATTGGCAAAGTGATATTTGGAAGCCCTTAGAGGGCTATGGTGAAAAAGGAAATATCCACAGATGAAATCTGGAAAGAAGCTTTCTGAGAAACTGCTTAGTGTTCTGTTAATTCATCTCACAGAGTTACATCTGTATTTCGTGGATCTCTATGCTAGCCTTATTTCTGTGGAATCTGAGAACAGATATTTCGGATCCCTTAGAAGACTATAGGGTCAATGGAAATATCCTCCGATAACAAAGAGAAAGAAGCTTTCTGAGAAACTTCGTTGTGTTCTGTGAAATCATCTCACAGAGTTACAGCTTTCCCCTCAAGGAGCCTTTGGCTAAGACAGTTCTTGTGAAATTGGCAAAGTGATATTTGGAAGCCCATAGAGGGCTATGGTGAAAAAGGATATATCCTCAGAGGAAATCTGGAAAGAAGCTTTCTGAGAAACTGCTTAGTGTTCTGTTAATTCATCTCACAGAGTTACATCTGTATTTCGTGGATCTCTTTGCTAGCCTTATTTCTGTGGAATCTGAGAACAGATATTTCGGATCCCTTTGAAGACTATAGGGCCAAAGGAAATATCCTCCGATAACAAAGAGAAAGAAGCTTACTGAGAAACTTCGTTGTGTTATGTGAAATCATCTCACAGAGTTACAGCTTTCCCCTCAAGGAGCTTTTCGCTAAGACAGTTCTTGTGGAATTGGCAAAGTGATATTTGGAAGCCCCTAGAGGGCTATGGTGAAAAACGAAATATCCTCAGATGAAATCTGGAAAGAAGCTTTCTGAGAAACTGCTTAGTGTTCTGTTAATTCATCTCACAGAGTTACATCTGTATTTCGTGGATCTCTTTGCTAGCCTTATTTCTGTGGAATCTGAGAACAGATATTTTGAATCCCTTTGAAGACTATAGGGCCAAAGGAAATATCCTCCGATAACAAAGAGAAAGAAGCTTTCTGAGAAACTTCGTTGTGTTCTGCAAAATCATCTCACAGAGTTACAGCTTTCCCCTCAAGGAGCCTTTCGCTAAGAGAGTTCATGTGCAATTATCAAAGTGATATTTGGAAGCCCATAGAGGGCTATGGTGAAAAAGGAAATATCCTCAGATGAAATCTGGAAAGAAGCTTTCTGAGAAACTGATTAGTGTTCTGTTAATTCATCTCACAGAGTTACATGTGTGTTCCACGGATGTCTTTGCTAGCCTTATTTCTGTGGAATCTGAAAACAGATATTTCGGATCCCTTTGAAGACTATAGGGCCAAAGGAAATATCCTCCGATAACAAAGAGAAAGAAGCTTTCTGAGAAACTTCGTTGTGTTCTGTGAAATCATCTCACAGAGTTACAGCTTTCCCCTAAAGAAGCCTTTCGCTAAGACAGTTCTTGTGGAATTGGCATAGTGATATTTGGAAGCCCATAGAGGGCTATGGTGAAAAAGGAAATATCCTCAGATGAAATATGGAAAGAAGCTTTCTGAGAATCTGCTTAGTGTTCTCTTAATTCATCTCACAGAGTTACATCTGTATTTCGTGGATCTCTTTGCTAGCCTTATTTCTGTGTAATCTGAGAACAGATATTTCGGATCCCTTTGAAGACTATAGGGCCAAAGGAAATATCCTCCGATAACAAAGAGAAAGAAGCTTACTGAGAAACTTCGTTGTGTTCTGTGAAATCATCTCACAGAGTTACAGCTTTCCCCTCAAGGAGCCTTTCGCTAAGACAGTTCATGTGGAATTGGCAAAGTGATATTTGGAAGCCCTTAGAGGGCTATGGTGAAAAAGGAAATATCCACAGATGAAATCTGGAAAGAAGCTTTCTGAGAAACTGCTTAGTGTTCTGTTAATTCATCTCACAGAGTTACATCTGTATTTCGTGGATCTCTTTGCTAGCCTTATTTCTGTGGAATCTGAGAACAGATATTTCGGATCCCTTAGAAGACTATAGGGTCAATGGAAATATCCTCCGATAACAAAGAGAAAGAAGCTTTCTGAGAAACTTCGTTGTGTTCTGTGAAATCATCTCACAGAGTTACAGCTTTCCCCTCAAGGAGCCTTTGGCTAAGACAGTTCTTGTGAAATTGGCAAAGTGATATTTGGAAGCCCATAGAGGGCTATGGTGAAAAAGGAAATATCCTCAGAGGAAATCTGGAAAGAAGCTTTCTGAGAAACTGCTTAGTGTTCTGTTAATTCATCTCACAGAGTTACATCTGTATTTCGTGGATCTCCTTGCTAGCCTTATTTCTGTGGAATCTGAGAACAGATATTTCGGATCCCTTTGAAGACTATAGGGCCAAAGGAAATATCCTCCGATAACAAAGAGAAAGAAGCTTTCTGAGAAAGTTCGTTGTGTTCTGTGAAATCATCTCACAGAGTTACAGCTTTCCCCTAAAGAAGCCTTTCGCTAAGAAAGTTCTTGTGGAATTGGCAAAGTGATATTTGGAAGCCCATAGAGGGCTATGGTGAAAAAGGAAATATCCTCAGAGGAAATCTGGAAAGAAGCTTTCTGAGAATCTGCTTAGTGTTCTCTTAATTCATCTCACAGAGTTACATCTGTATTTCGTGGATCTCTTTGCTAGCCTTATTTCTGTGTAATCTGAGAACAGATATTTCGGATCCCTTTGAAGACTATAGGGCCAAAGGAAATATCCTCCGATAACAAAGAGAAAGAAGCTTACTGAGAAACTTCGTTGTGTTATGTGAAATCATCTCACAGAGTTACAGCTTTCCCCTCAAGGAGCTTTTCGCTAAGACAGTTCTTGTGGAATTGGCAAAGTGATATTTGGAAGCCCTTAGAGGGCTATGGTGAAAAAGGAAATATCTTCAGATGCAATCTGGAACGAAGCTTTCTGAGAAACTGCTTAGTGTTCTGTTAATTCATCTCACAGAGTTACATCTGTATTTCGTGGGTCTCATTGCTAGCCTTATTTCTGTGGAATCTGAGAACAGATATTTCGGATCCCTTTGAAGACTATAGGGCCAAAGGAAATATCCTCCGATAACAAAGAGAAAGAAGCTTTCTGAGAAACTTCGTTGTGTTCTGTGAAATCATCTCACAGAGTTACAGCTTTTCCCTCAAGGAGCCTTTGGCTAAGACAGTTCTTGTGAAATTGGCAATGTGATATTTGGAAGCCCATAGAGGGCTATGGTGAAAAAGGAAATATCCTCAGATGAAATCTGGAAAGAAGCTTTCTGAGAAACTGCTTAGTGTTCTGTTAATTCATCTCACAGAGTTACATCTGTATTTCGTGGATCTCTTTGCTAGCCTTATTTCTGTGGAATCTGGGAACAGATATTTCGGATCCCTTTGAAGAGTATAGGACCAAAGGAAATATCCTCCGATAACAAAGAGAAAGAAGCTTTCTGAGAAACTTCGTTGTGTTCTGTGAAATCATCTCACAGAGTTACAGCTTTCCCCTCAAGGAGCCTTTCGCTAAGACAGTTGTTGTGGAATTGGCAAAGTGATATTTGGAAGCCCCTAGAGGGCTATGGTGAAAAACGAAATATCCTCAGATGAAATCTGGAAAGAAGCTTTCTGAGAAACTGCTTAGTGTTCTGTTAATTCATCTCACAGAGTTACATCTGTATTTCGTGGATCTCTTTGCTAGCCTTATTTCTGTGGAATCTGAGAACAGATATTTTGAATCCCTTTGAAGACTATAGGGCCAAAGGAAATATCCTCCGATAACAACGAGAAAGAAGCTTTCTGAGAAACTTCTTTGTGTTCTGCAAAATCATCTCACAGAGTTACAGCTTTCCCCTCAAGGAGCCTTTCGCTAAGACAGTTCATGTGGAATTATCAAAGTGATATTTGGAAGCCCATAGAGGGCTATGGTGCAAAAGGAAATATCCTCAGATGAAATCTGGAAAGAAGCTTTCTGAGAAACTGCTTAGTGTTCTGTTAATTCATCTCACAGAGTTACATGTGTCTTCCACGGATGTCTTTGCTAGCCTTATTTCTGTGGAATCTGAAAACAGATATTTCGGATCCCTTTGAAGACTATAGGGCCAAAGGAAATATCCTCCGATAACAAAGAGAAAGAAGCTTTCTGAGAAACTTCGTTGTGTTCTGTGAAATCATCTCACAGAGTTACAGCCTTCCCCTCAAGGAGCCCTTCGCTAAGACAGTTCTTGTGGAAATGGTAAAGTGATATTTGGAAGCCCATAGAGGTCTATGGTGAAAAAGGAAATATCCTCAGATGAAATCTGGAAAGAAGCTTTCTGAGAAACTGCTTTGTGTTCTGTTAATTCATCTCACAGAGTTACATCTGTATTTCGTGGATCTCTTTGCTAGCCTTATTTCTGTGGAATCTGAGAACAGATATTTCGGATCCCTTTGAAGACTATAGGGTCAAAGGAAATATCCTCCGATAACAAAGAGAAAGAAGCTTTCTGAGAAACTTCGTTGTGTTCTGTGAAATCATCTCACAGAGTTACAGCTTTCCCCTCAAGGAGCCTTTGGCTAAGACAGTTCTTGTGAAATTGGCAAAGTAATATTTGGAAGCCCATAGAGGGCTATGGTGAAAAAGGAAATATCCTCAGAGGAAATCTGGAAAGAAGCTTTCTGAGAAACTGCTTAGTGTTCTGTTAATTCATCTCACAGAGTTACATCTGTGTTTCGTGGATCTCTTTGCTAGCCTTATTTCTGTGCAATCTGTTAACAGAAATTCCGGATCCCTTTGAAGACTATAGGGCCAAAGGAAATATCCTCCGATAACAAAGAGAAAGAAGCTTTCTGAGAAACTTCGTTGAGTTCTGTGAAATCATCTCACAGAGGTTCAGCTTGGCCCTCAAGGAGCCTTTCGCTAAGACAGTTCTTGTGGAATTGGTAAAGTGATATTTGGAAGCCCTTAGAGGGCTATGGTGAAAAAGGAAATATCCACAGATGAAATCTGGAAAGAAGCTTTCTGAGAAACTGCTTAGTGTTCTGTTAATTCATCTCACAGAGTTACATCTGTATTTCGTGGATCTCTTTGCTAGCCTTATTTCTGTGGAATCTGAGAACAGATATTTCGGATCCCTTTGAATCTATAGGGCCAAAGGAAATATCCTCCGATAACAAAGAGAAAGAAGCTTTCTGAGACACTTCGTTGTGTTCTGTGAAATCAATTCAAAGAGTTACAGCTTTCCCCTCAAAGAGCCTTTCGCTAAGACAGTTGTTGTGGAATTGGCAAAGTGATATTTGGAAGCCCATAGAGGGCTATGGTGAAAAAGGAAATATCCTCAGATGAAATCTGGAAAGAAACTTTCTGAGAAACTGCTTAATGTTCTGTTAATTCCTCTCACAGAGTTACATCTGTATTTCGTTGAGCTCCTTGCTAGCCTTTTTTCTGTGGAATCTGAGAACAGATATTTCGGATCCCTTTGAAGACTATAGGGCCAAAGGAAATATCCTCCGATGAAAGAAGCTTTCCGAGAAACTTCGTTGTGTTCTGTGAAATAATCTCACAGAGTTACAGCTTTCCCCTCAAGGAGCCTTTCGTTAAGACAGTTCTTGTGGAATTCGCAAAGTGATATTTGGAAGCCCATAGAGGTCTATGGTGAAAAAGGATATCCTCAGATGAAATCTGGAAAGAAGCTTTCTGAGAAACTTCTTAGTGTTCTGTTAATTCATCTCACAGAGTTACATCTGTATTTCGTGGATCTCTTTGCTAGCCTTATTTCTGTGGAATCTGAGAACAGATATTTCGGATCCCTTTGAAGACTATAGGGCCAAAGGAAATATCCTCCGATAACAAAGAGAAAGAAGCTTTCTGAGAAACTTCGTTGTGTTCTGTGAAATCATCTCACAGAGTTACAGCTTTCCCCTCAAGGAGCCTTTGGCTAAGACAGTTCTTGTGAAATTGGCAAAGTAATATTTGGAAGCCCATAGAGGGCTATGGTGAAAAAGGAAATATCCTCAGAGGAAATCTGGAAAGAAGCTTTCTGAGAAACTGCTTAGTGTTCTGTTAATTCATCTCACAGAGTTACATCTGTGTTTCGTGGATCTCTTTGCTAGCCTTATTTCTGTGCAATCTGTTAACAGAAATTCCGGATCCCTTTGAAGACTATAGGGCCAAAGGAAATATCCTCCAATAACAAAGAGAAAGAAGCTTTCTGAGAAACTTCGTTGTGTTCTGTGAAATCATCTCACAGAGTTACAGCTTTACCCTCAAGGAGCCTTTCGCTAAGACAGTTCTTGTGGAATTGTCAAAGTGATATTTGGAAGCCCATAGAGGGCTATGGTGAAAAAGGAAATATCCTCAGATGAAATCTGGAAAGAAGCTTTCTGAGAAACTGCTTAGTGTTCTGTTAATTCATCTCACAGAGTTACATGTGTATTCCATGGATGTCTTTGCTAGCCTTATTTCTGTGGATTCTGAAAACAGATATTTCGGATCCCTTTGAAGACTATAGGGCCAAAGGAAATATCCTCCGATAACAAAGAGAAAGAAGCTTTCTGAGAAACTTCGTTGTGTTCTGTGAAATCATCTCACAGAGTTACAGCTTTCCCCTCAAGGAGCCTTTCGCTAAGACAGTTCTTGTGGAATTGGCAAAGTGATACTTGGAAGCCCATAGAGGGCTATGTTGAAAAAGGAAATATCCTCAGATGAAATCTGGAAAGAAGCTTTCTGAGAAACTGCTTAGTGTTCTGTTAATTCATCTCACAGAGTTACATCTGTGTTTCGTGGATGTCTTTGCTAGCCTTATTTCTGTGGAATCTGAGAACAGATATTTCGGATCCCTTTGAAGACTATAGGGCCAAAGGAAATATCCTCCGATAACAAAGAGAAAGAAGCTTTCTGAGAAACTTCGTTGTGTTCTGTGAAATCATCTCACAGAGTTACAGCTTTCCACTCAAGGAGCCTTTCGCCTAGACAGTTCTTGTGGAATTGGCAAAGTGATATTTGGAACCCCTAGAGGGCTATGGTGAAAAAGGAAATATCCTCAGATGAAATCTGGAAAGAAGCTTTCTGAGAAACTGCTTAGTGTTCTGTTAATTCATCTCACAGAGTTACATCTGTATTGCGTGGATCACTTTGCTACCGTTATTTCTGTGGAATCTGAGAACAGATATTTCGGATCCCTTTGAAGACTATAGGGCCAAAGGAAATATCGTCCGATAACAAAGAGAAAGAAGCTTTCTGAGAAACTTCGTTGTGTTCTGTGAAATCATCTCACAGAATTACAGCTTTTCCCTCAAGGAGCCTTTCGCTAAGACAGTTCTAGTGGAAATGGTAAAGTGATATTTAGAACCCCTAGAGGGCTATGGTGAAAAAGGAAATATCCTCAGATGAAATCGGGAAAGAAGCTTTCTGAGAAACTGCTTAGTGTTCTGTTAATTCATCTCACAGAGTTACATCTGTATTTCGTGGATCTCTTTGCTAGCCTTATTTCTGTGGAATCTGAGAACAGATATTTCGGATCCCTTTGAAGACTATAGGGCCAAAGGAAATATCCTCCGATAACAAAGAGAAAGAAGCTTACTGAGAAACTTCGTTGTGTTCTGTGAAATCATCTCACGGAGCTACAGCTTTCCCCTCAAGGAGCCCTTCGCTAAGACAGTTCTTGTGGAATTGGCCAAGTGATATTTGGAAGCCCATAGAGGGCTATGGTGAAAAAGGAAATATCCTCAGATGAAATCTGGAAAGAAGCTTTCTGAGAAACTGCTTAGTGTTCTGTTAATTCATCTCACAGAGTTACATCTGTATTTCATGGATGTCTTTGCTAGCCTTATTTCTGTGTAATCTGAAAACAGATATTTCGGATCCCTTTGAAGACTATAGGGCCAAAGGAAATATCCTACGATAACAAAGAGAAAGAAGCTTTCTGAGAAACTTCGTTGTGTTCTGTGAAATCATCTCACAGAGTTACAGTTTTCCCCTCAAGGAGCCTTTCGCTAAGACAGTTCTTGTGGAATTGGTAAAGTGATATTTGGAAGCCCATAGAGGGCTACGGTGAAAAAGGAAATATCCTCAGATGAAATCTGGAAAGAAGCTTTCTGAGAAACTGCTTAGTGTTCTGTTAATTCATCTCACAGAGTTACATCTGTATTTCGTGGATATCTTTGCTAGCCTTAATTCTGTGGAACCTGAGAACAGATATTTCGGATCCCTTTGAATATTATAGGGCCAAAGGAAATATCCTCCGATAACAAAGAGAAAGAAGCTTTCTGAGAAACTTCGTTGTGTTCTCTGAAATCATCTCACAGAGTTACAGCTTTCCCCTCAAGGAGACTTTCGCTAAGACAGTTCTTGTGGAATTGGCAAAGTGATATTTGGAAGCCCAAAGAGGGCTATGGTGAAAAAGGAAATATCCTCAGATGAAATCTGGAAAGAAGCTTTCTGAGAAACTGCTTAGTGTTCTGTTAATTCATCTCACAGAGTTACATGTGTATTCCATGGATGTCTTTGCTAGCCTTATTTCTGTGGATTCTGAACACAGATATTTCGGATCCCATTGAAGACTATAGGGCCAAAGGAAATATCCTCCGATAACAAAGAGAAAGAAGCTTTCTGAGAAACTTCGTTGAGTTCTGTGAAATCATCTCACAGAGGTTCAGCTTGCCCCTCAAGGAGCCTTTCGCTAAGACAGTTCTTGTGGAATTGGTAAAGTGATATTTGGAAGCCCTTAGAGGGCTATGGTGAAAAAGGAAATATCCACAGATGAAATCTGGAAAGAAGCTTTCTGAGAAACTGCTTAGTGTTCTGTTAATTCATCTCACAGAGTTACATCTGTATTTCGTGGATCTCTTTGCTAGCCTTATTTCTGTGGAATCTGAGAACAGATATTTCGGATCCCTTTGAATCTATAGGGCCAAAGGAAATATCCTCCGATAACAAAGAGAAAGAAGCTTTCTGAGAAACTTCGTTGTGTTCTGTGAAATCAATTCAAAGAGTTACATCTTTCCCCTCAAAGAGCCTTTCGCTAAGACAGTTGTTGTGGAATTGGCAAAGTGATATTTGGAAGCCCATAGAGGGCTATGGTGAAAAAGGAAATATCCTCAGATGAAATCTGGAAAGAAACTTTCTGAGAAACTGCTTAATGTTCTGTTAATTCCTCTCACAGAGTTACATCTGTATTTCGTTGAGCTCCTTGCTAGCCTTTTTTCTGTGGAATCTGAGAACAGATATTTCGGATCCCTTTGAAGACTATAGGGCCGAAGGAAATATCCTCCGATGAAAGAAGCTTTCCGAGAAACTTCGTTGTGTTCTGTGAAATAATCTCACAGAGTTACAGCTTTCCCCTCAAGGAGCCTTTCGTTAAGACAGTTCTTGTGGAATTCGCAAAGTGATATTTGGAAGCCCATAGAGGTCTATGGTGAAAAAGGATATCCTCAGATGAAATCTGGAAAGAAGCTTTCTGAGAAACTTCTTAGTGTTCTGTTAATTCATCTCACAGAGTTACATCTGTATTTCGTGGATCTCTTTGCTAGCCTTATTTCTGTGGAATCTGAGAACAGATATTTCGGATCCCTTTGAAGACTATAGGGCCAAAGGAAATATCCTCCGATAACAAAGAGAAAGAAGCTTTCTGAGAAACTTCGTTGTGTTCTGTGAAATCATCTCACAGAGTTACAGCTTTCCCCTCAAGGAGCCGTTGGCTAAGACAGTTCTTGTGAAATTGGCAAAGTAATATTTGGAAGCCCATAGAGGGCTATGGTGAAAAAGGAAATATCCTCAGAGGAAATCTGGAAAGAAGCTTTCTGAGAAACTGCTTAGTGTTCTGTTAATTCATCTCACAGAGTTACATCTGTGTTTCGTGGATCTCTTTGCTAGCCTTATTTCTGTGCAATCTGTTAACAGAAATTCCGGATCCCTTTGAAGACTATAGGGCCAAAGGAAATATCCTCCGATAACAAAGAGAAAGAAGCTTTCTGAGAAACTTCGTTGAGTTCTGTGAAATCATCTCACAGAGGTTCAGCTTGGCCCTCAAGGAGCCTTTCGCTAAGACAGTTCTTGTGGAATTGGTAAAGTGATATTTGGAAGCCCTTAGAGGGCTATGGTGAAAAAGGAAATATCCACAGATGAAATCTGGAAAGAAGCTTTCTGAGAAACTGCTTAGTGTTCTGTTAATTCATCTCACAGAGTTACATCTGTATTTCGTGGATCTCTTTGCTAGCCTTATTTCTGTGGAATCTGAGAACAGATATTTCGGATCCCTTTGAATCTATAGGGCCAAAGGAAATATCCTCCGATAACAAAGAGAAAGAAGCTTTCTGAGAAACTTCGTTGTGTTCTGTGAAATCAATTCAAAGAGTTACAGCTTTCCCCTCAAAGAGCCTTTCGCTAAGACAGTTGTTGTGGAATTGGCAAAGTGATATTTGGAAGCCCATAGAGGGCTATGGTGAAAAAGGAAATATCCTCAGATGAAATCTGGAAAGAAACTTTCTGAGAAACTGCTTAATGTTCTGTTAATTCCTCTCACAGAGTTACATCTGTATTTCGTTGAGCTCCTTGCTAGCCTTTTTTCTGTGGAATCTGAGAACAGATATTTCGGATCCCTTTGAAGACTATAGGGCCAAAGGAAATATCCTCCGATGAAAGAAGCTTTCCGAGAAACTTCGTTGTGTTCTGTGAAATAATCTCACAGAGTTACAGCTTTCCCCTCAAGGAGCCTTTCGTTAAGACAGTTCTTGTGGAATTCGCAAAGTGATATTTGGAAGCCCATAGAGGTCTATGGTGAAAAAGGATATCCTCAGATGAAATCTGGAAAGAAGCTTTCTGAGAAACTTCTTAGTGTTCTGTTAATTCATCTCACAGAGTTACATCTGTATTTCGTGGATCTCTTTGCTAGCCTTATTTCTGTGGAATCTGAGAACAGATATTTCGGATCCCTTTGAAGACTATAGGGCCAAAGGAAATATCCTCCGATAACAAAGAGAAAGAAGCTTTCTGAGAAACTTCGTTGTGTTCTGTGAAATCATCTCACAGAGTTACAGCTTTCCCTTCACGGAGCCTTTCGCTAAGAGAGTTCATGTGGAATTGGCAAAGTGATATTTGGAAGCCCATAGAGGGCTATGGTGAAAAAGGAAATATCCTCAGATGAAATCTGGAAAGAAGCTTTCTGAGAAACTGCTTAGTGTTCTGTTAATTCATCTCACAGAGTTACATCTGTATTCCGTGGATCTCTTTGCTAGCCTTATTTCTGTGGAATCTGAGAACAGATATTTCGGATCCCTTTGAAGACTCTAGGGCCAAAGGAAATATCCTCCGATAACAAAGAGAAAGAAGCTTTCTGAGAAACTTCGCTGTATTCTGTGAAATCATCTCACAGAGTTACAGCTTTCCCCTCAAGGAGCCTTTCGCTAAGACAGTTCATGTGGAATTGGCAAAGTGATATTTGGAAGCCCATAGAGGGCTATGGTGAAAGGAAATATCCTCAGATGAAATCTGGAAAGAAGCTTTCTGAGAAACTGCTTAGTGTTCTGTTAATTCATCTCACAGAGTTACATCTGTATTTCGGGGATCTCTTTGCTAGCCTTATTTCTGTGGAATCTGTTAACAGAAATTTCGGATCCCTTTGAAGACTATAGGGCCAAAGGAAATATCCTCCAATAACAAAGAGAAAGAAGCTTTCTGAGAAACTTCGTTGTGTTCTGTGAAATCATCTCACAGAGTTACAGCTTTACCCTCAAGGAGCCTTTCGCTAAGACAGTTCTTGTGGAATTGTCAAAGTGATATTTGGAAGCCCATAGAGGGCTATGGTGAAAAAGGAAATATCCTCAGATGAAATCTGGAAAGAAGCTTTCTGAGAAACTGCTTAGTGTTCTGTTAATTCATCTCACAGAGTTACATGTGTATTCCATGGATGTCTTTGCTAGCCTTATTTCTGTGGATTCTGAAAACAGATATTTCGGATCCCTTTGAAGACTATAGGGCCAAAGGAAATATCCTCCGATAACAAAGAGAAAGAAGCTTTCTGAGAAACTTCGTTGTGTTCTGTGAAATCATCTCACAGAGTTACAGCTTTCCCCTCAAGGAGCCTTTCGCTAAGACAGTTCTTGTGGAATTGGCAAAGTGATACTTGGAAGCCCATAGAGGGCTATGTTGAAAAAGGAAATATCCTCAGATGAAATCTGGAAAGAAGCTTTCTGAGAAACTGCTTAGTGTTCTGTTAATTCATCTCACAGAGTTACATCTGTGTTTCGTGGATGTCTTTGCTAGCCTTATTTCTGTGGAATCTGAGAACAGATATTTCGGATCCCTTTGAAGACTATAGGGCCAAAGGAAATATCCTCCGATAACAAAGAGAAAGAAGCTTTCTGAGAAACTTCGTTGTGTTCTGTGAAATCATCTCACAGAGTTACAGCTTTCCACTCAAGGAGCCTTTCGCCTAGACAGTTCTTGTGGAATTGGCAAAGTGATATTTGGAACCCCTAGAGGGCTATGGTGAAAAAGGAAATATCCTCAGATGAAATCTGGAAAGAAGCTTTCTGAGAAACTGCTTAGTGTTCTGTTAATTCATCTCACAGAGTTACATCTGTATTGCGTGGATCACTTTGCTACCGTTATTTCTGTGGAATCTGAGAACAGATATTTCGGATCCCTTTGAAGACTATAGGGCCAAAGGAAATATCGTCCGATAACAAAGAGAAAGAAGCTTTCTGAGAAACTTCGTTGTGTTCTGTGAAATCATCTCACAGAATTACAGCTTTTCCCTCAAGGAGCCTTTCGCTAAGACAGTTCTAGTGGAAATGGTAAAGTGATATTTAGAACCCCTAGAGGGCTATGGTGAAAAAGGAAATATCCTCAGATGAAATCGGGAAAGAAGCTTTCTGAGAAACTGCTTAGTGTTCTGTTAATTCATCTCACAGAGTTACATCTGTATTTCGTGGATCTCTTTGCTAGCCTTATTTCTGTGGAATCTGAGAACAGATATTTCGGATCCCTTTGAAGACTATAGGGCCAAAGGAAATATCCTCCGATAACAAAGAGAAAGAAGCTTACTGAGAAACTTCGTTGTGTTCTGTGAAATCATCTCACGGAGCTACAGCTTTCCCCTCAAGGAGCCCTTCGCTAAGACAGTTCTTGTGGAATTGGCCAAGTGATATTTGGAAGCCCATAGAGGGCTATGGTGAAAAAGGAAATATCCTCAGATGAAATCTGGAAAGAAGCTTTCTGAGAAACTGCTTAGTGTTCTGTTAATTCATCTCACAGAGTTACATCTGTATTTCATGGATGTCTTTGCTAGCCTTATTTCTGTGTAATCTGAAAACAGATATTTCGGATCCCTTTGAAGACTATAGGGCCAAAGGAAATATCCTACGATAACAAAGAGAAAGAAGCTTTCTGAGAAACTTCGTTGTGTTCTGTGAAATCATCTCACAGAGTTACAGCTTTCCCCTCAAGGAGCCTTTCGCTAAGACAGTTCTTGTGGAATTGGTAAAGTGGTATTTGGAAGCCCATAGAGGGCTACGGTGAAAAAGGAAATATCCTCAGATGAAATCTGGAAAGAAGCTTTCTGAGAAACTGCTTAGTGTTCTGTTAATTCATCTCACAGAGTTACATCTGTATTTCGTGGATATCTTTGCTAGCCTTAATTCTGTGGAACCTGAGAACAGATATTTCGGATCCCTTTGAATATTATAGGGCCAAAGGAAATATCCTCCGATAACAAAGAGAAAGAAGCTTTCTGAGAAACTTCGTTGTGTTCTCTGAAATCATCTCACAGAGTTACAGCTTTCCCCTCAAGGAGACTTTCGCTAAGACAGTTCTTGTGGAATTGGCAAAGTGATATTTGGAAGCCCATAGAGGGCTATGGTGAAAAAGGAAATATCCTCAGATGAAATCTGGAAAGAAGCTTTCTGAGAAACTGCTTAGTGTTCTGTTAATTCATCTCACAGAGTTACATGTGTATTCCATGGATGTCTTTGCTAGCCTTATTTCTGTGGATTCTGAACACAGATATTTCGGATCCCATTGAAGACTATAGGGCCAAAGGAAATATCCTCCGATAACAAAGAGAAAGAAGCTTTCTGAGAAACTTCGTTGTGTTGTGTGAAATCATCTCACAGAGTTACAGCTTTCCCCTCAAGGAGCCTTTCGCTAAGACAGTTCTTGTGGAATTGGCAAAGTGATAATGGAAGCCCATAGAGGGCTATGTTGAAAAAGGAAATATCCTCAGATGAAATCTGGAAAGAAGCTTTCTGAGAAACTGCTTAGTGTTCTGCTAATTCATCTCACAGAGTTACATCTGTATTTCGTGGATGTCTTTGCTAGCCTTATTTCTGTGGAGTCTGAGAACAGATATTTCGGATCCCTTTGAAGACTATAGGGCCAAAGGAAATATCCTCCGATAACAAAGAGAAAGAAGCTTTCTGAGAAACTTCGTTGTGTTCTGTGAAATCATCTCACAGAGTTACAGCCTTCCCCTCAAGGAGCCTTTCACTGAGACAGTTCTTGTGGAATTGGCAAAGTGATATTTGGAACCCCTAGAGGGCTATGGTGAAAAAGGAAATATCCTCAGATGAAATCTGGAAAGAAGCTTTCTGAGAAACTGCTTAGTGTTCTGTTAATTCATCTCACAGAGTTACATCTGTATTTCGTGGATCTCTTTGCTAGCCTTATTACTGTGGAATCTGAGAACAGATATTTCGGATCCCTTTGAAGACTATAGGGCCAAAGGAAATATCCTCCGATAACAAAGAGAAAGAAGCTTACTGAGAAACTACGTTGTGTTCTGTGAAATCATCTGACGGAGCTACAGTTTCCCCTCAAGGAGCCCTTCGCTAAGACTGTTCTTGTGGAATTGGCAAAGTGATATTTGGAAGCCCATCGAGGACTATGGAGAAAAAGGAAATATCCTCAGATGAAATCTGGAAAGAAGCTTTCTGAGAAACTGCTTAGTTTTCTGTTAATTCATCTCACAGAGTTACATCTGTATTTCATGGATGTCTTTGCTAGCCTTATTTCTGTGTAATCTGAAAACAGATATTTCGGATCCCTTTGAAGACTATAGGGCCAAAGGAAATATCCTACGATAACAAAGAGAAAGAAGCTTTCTGAGAAACTTCATTGTGTTCTGTGAAATCATCTCACAGAGTTACAGCTTTCCCCTCAAGGAGCCTTTCGCTAAGACAGTTCTTATGGAATTGGTAAAGTGATATTTGGAAGCCCCTAGAGGGCTATGGTGAAAAAGGAAATATCCTCAGATGAAATCTGGAAAGAAGCTTTCTGAGAAACTGCTTAGTGTTCTGTTAATTCATCTCACAGAGTTACATCTGTATTTCGTGGATCTCTTTGCTAGCCTTATTTCTGTGGAATCTGAGAACAGATATTTCGGATCCATTTGAAGACTATAGGGCCAAAGGAAATATCCTCCGATAACAAAGAGAAAGAAGATTTCTGAGAAACTTCGTTGTGTTCTCTGAAATCATCTCACAGAGTTAAAGCTTTCCCCTCAAGGAGCCTTTCGCTAAGACAGTTCTTGTGGAATTGGCAAAGTGATATTTGGAAGCCCATAGAGGGCTATGCTGAAAAAGGAAATATCCTCAGATGAAATCTGGAAAAAAGCTTTCTGAGAAACTGCTTAGTGTTCTATTAATTCAACTCACAGAGTTACATCTGTATTTCATGGATGTCTTTGCTAGCCTTATTTCTGTGGAATCTGAAAACAGATATTTCGGATCCCTTTGAACACTATAGGGCCAAAGGAAATATCCTCCGTTAACAAAGAGAAAGAAGGTTTCTGAGAAACTTCGTTGTGTTCTGTGAAATCATCTCACAGAGTTACAGCTTTCCCCTCAAGGAGCCTTTCGGTAAGACAGTTCTTGTGGAATTGGTAAAGTGATATTTGGAATCCCATAGAGGTCTATGGTGAAAAAGGAAATATCCTCAGATGAAATCTGGAAAGAAGCTTTCTGAGAAACTGCTTAGTGTTCTGTTACTTCATCTCACAGAGTTACATCTGTATTTCGTGGATCTCTTTGCTAGCCTTAATTCTGTGGAATCTGAGAACAGATATTTCGGATCCCTTTGAAGACTATAGAGCCAAAGGAAATATCCTCCGATAACAAAGAGAAAGAAGCTTTCTGAGAAACTTCGTTGTGTTCTCTGAAATCATCTCACAGAGTTACAGCTTTCCCCTCAAGGAGACTTTCGCTAAGACAGTTCTTGTGGAATTGGCAAAGTGATATTTGGAAGCCCATAGAGGGCTATGGTGAAAAAGGAAATATCCTCAGATGAAATCTGGAAAGAAGCTTTCTGAGAAACTGCTTAGTGTTCTGTTAATTCATCTCACAGTGTTACATCTGTATTTCCTGGATCTCCTTGCTTGCCTTATTTCTGTGGAATCTGAGAACAGATATTTCCGATCCCTTTGAAGACTATAGGGCCAAAGGAAATATCCTCCGATAACAAAGAGAAAGAAGCTTTCTGAGAAACATCGTTGTGTTCTGTGAAATCATCTCACAGAGTTACAGTTTTACCCTCAAGGAGCCTTTCGCTAAGACAGTTCTTGTGGAATTGTCAAAGTGATATTTGGAAGCCCATAGAGGGCTATGGTGAAAAAGGAAGTATCCTCAGATGAAATCTGGCAAGAAGCCTCTGAGAAACTGCTCAGTGTTCTGTTAATTCATCTCACAGAGTTACATCTCTATTTCGTGGATCTCTTTGCTAGCCTTACTACTGTGGAATCTGAGAACAGATATTTCGGATCCCTTTGAAGACTATAGGGCCAAAGGAAATATCCTCCGATAACAAAGAGAAAGAAGCCTTCTGAGAAACTTCGTTGTGTTCTGTGAAATCATCTCACAGAGTTACAGCTTTCCTCTCAAGGAGCCTTTCGCTAAGACAGTTCTTGTGGAATTGGTAAAGTGATATTTGGAAGCCCATAGAGGGCTATGGTGAAAAAGGAAATATCCTCAGATGAAATCTGGAAAGAAGCTTTCTCAGAAACTGCTTAGTGTTCTGTTAATTCATCTCACAGAGTTACATCTGTATTTCGTGGATCTCTTTGCTAGCCTTAATTCTGTGGAATCTGAGAACAGATATTTCGGATCCCTTTGAATATTATAGGGCCAAAGGAAATATCCTCCGATAACAAAGAGAAAGAAGCTTTCTGAGAAACTTCGTTGTGTTCTCTGAAATCATCTCACAGAGTTACAGCTTTCCCCTCAAGGAGACTTTCGCTAAGACTGTTCTTGTGGAATTGGCAAAGTGATATTTGGAAGCCCATGGAGGGCTATGGTGAAAAAGGAAATATCCTCAGATGAAATCTGGAAAGAAGCTTTCTGAGAAACTGCTTAGTGTTCTGTTAATTCATCTCACAGAGTTACATGTGTATTCCATGGATGTCTTTGCTAGCCTTATTTCTGTGGATTCTGAACACAGATATTTCGGATCCCATTGAAGACTATAGGGCCAAAGGAAATATCCTCCGATAACAAAGAGAAAGAAGCTTTCTGAGAAACTTCGTTGTGTTCTGTGAAATCATCTCACAGAGTTACAGCTTTCCCCTCAAGGAGCCTTTCGCTAAGACAGTTCTTGTGGAATTGGCAAAGTGATACTTGGAAGCCCATAGAGGGCTATGTTGAAAAAGGAAATATCCTCAGATGAAATCTGGAAAGAAGCTTTCTGAGAAACTGCTTAGTGTTCTGCTAATTCATCTCACAGAGTTACATCTGTATTTCGTGGATGTCTTTGCTAGCCTTATTTCTGTGGAGTCTGAGAACAGATATTTCGGATCCCTTTGAAGACTATAGGGCCAAAGGAAATATCCTCCGATAACAAAGAGAAAGAAGCTTTCTGAGAAACTTCGTTGTGTTCTGTGAAATCATCTCACAGAGTTACAGCTTTCCTCTCAAGGAGCCTTTCACTGAGACAGTTCTTGTGGAATTGGCAAAGTGATATTTGGAACCCCTAGAGGGCTATGGTGAAAAAGGAAATATCCTCAGATGAAATCTGGAAAGAAGCTTTCTGAGAAACTGCTTAGTGTTCTGTTAATTCATCTCACAGAGTTACATCTGTATTGCGTGGATCACTTTGCTACCGTTATTTCTGTGGAATGTGAGAACAGATATTTCGGATCCCTTTGAAGACTATAGGGCCAAAGGAAATATCCTCCGATAACAAAGAGAAAGAAGCTTACTGAGAAACTACGTTGTGTTCTGTGAAATCATCTCACGGAGCTACAGTTTCCCCTCAAGGAGCCCTTCGCTAAGACTGTTCTTGTGGAATTGGCAAAGTGATATTTGGAAGCCCATCGAGGACTATGGAGAAAAAGGAAATATCCTCAGATGAAATCTGGAAAGAAGCTTTCTGAGAAACTGCTTAGTTTTCTGTTAATTCATCTCACAGAGTTACATCTGTATTTCATGGATGTCTTTGCTAGCCTTATTTCTGTGTAATCTGAAAACAGATATTTCGGATCCCTTTGAAGACTATAGGGCCAAAGGAAATATCCTACGATAACAAAGAGAAAGAAGGTTTCTGAGAAACTTCGTTGTGTTCTGTGAAATCATCTCACAGAGTTACAGCTTTCCCCTCAAGGAGCCTTTCGCTAAGACAGTTCTTATGGAATTGGTAAAGTGATATTTGGAAGCCCCTAGAGGGCTATGGTGAAAAAGGAAATATCCTCAGATGAAATCTGGAAAGAAGCTTTCTGAGAAACTGCTTAGTGTTCTGTTAATTCATCTCACAGAGTTACATCTGTATTTCGTGGATCTCTTTGCTAGCCTTATTTCTGTGGAATCTGAGAACAGATATTTCGGATCCCTTTGAAGACTATAGGGCCAAAGGAAATATCCTCCGATAACAAAGAGAAAGAAGCTTTCTGAGAAACTTCGTTGTGTTCTGTGAAATCATCTCACAGAGTTACAGCTTTCCCCTCAAGGAGCCTTTCGCTAAGACAGTTCTTATGGAATTGGTAAAGTGATATTTGGAAGCCCATAGAGGGCTATGGTGAAAAAGGAAATATCCTCAGATGAAATCTGGATAGAAGCTTTCTGAGAAACTGCTTAGTGTTCTGTTAATTCATCTCACAGAGTTACATCTGTATTTCGTGGATCTCTTTGCTAGCCTTATTTCTGTGGAATCTGAGAACAGATATTTTGGATCCCTTTGAAGACTATAGGGCCAAAGGAAATATCCTCCCATAACAAAGAGAAAGAAGCTTTCTGAGAAACTTCGTTGTGTTCTGTGAAATCATCTCACAGAGTTACAGCTTTCCCCTCAAGGAGCCTTTCGCTAAGACAGTTCTTGTGGAATTGGCAAAGTGATACTTGGAAGCCCATAGAGGGCTATGTTGAAAAAGGAAATATCCTCAGATGAAATCTGGAAAGAAGCTTTCTGAGAAACTGCTTAGTGTTCTGCTAATTCATCTCACAGAGTTACATCTGTATTTCGTGGATGTCTTTGCTAGCCTTATTTCTGTGGAGTCTGAGAACAGATATTTCGGATCCCTTTGAAGACTATAGGGCCAAAGGAAATATCCTCCGATAACAAAGAGAAAGAAGCTTTCTGAGAAACTTCGTTGTGTTCTGTGAAATCATCTCACAGAGTTACAGCTTTCCCCTCAAGGAGCCTTTCACTGAGACAGTTCTTGTGGAATTGGCAAAGTGATATTTGGAACCCCTAGAGGGCTATGGTGAAAAAGGAAATATCCTCAGATGAAATCTGGAAAGAAGCTTTCTGAGAAACTGCTTAGTGTTCTGTTAATTCATCTCACAGAGTTTCATCTGTATTGCGTGGATCACTTTGCTACCGTTATTTCTGTGGAATGTGAGAACAGATATTTCGGATCCCTTTGAAGACTATAGGGCCAAAGGAAATATCCTCCGATAACAAAGAGAAAGAAGCTTTCTGAGAAACTTCGTTGTGTTCTGTGAAATCATCTCACAGAGTTACAGCTTTTCCCTCAAGGAGCCTTTCGCTAAGACAGTTCTTGTGGAAATGGTAAAGTGATATTTAGAAGCCCATAGAGGGCTATGGTGAAAAAGGAAATGTCCTCAGATGAAATCTGGAAAGGAGCTTTCTGAGAAACTGCTTAGTGTTCTGTTAATTCATCTCACAGAGTTACATCTGTATTTCGTGGATCTCTTTGCTAGCCTTATTTCTGTGGAATCTGAGAACAGATATTTCGGATCCCTTTGAAGACTATAGGGACAAAGGAAATATCCTCCGATAACAAAGAGAAAGAAGCTTACTGAGAAACTTCGTTGTGTTCTGTGAAATCACCTCACGGAGCTACAGTTTCCCCTCAAGGAGCCCTTCGCTAAGACCGTTCTTGTGGAATTGGCAAAGTGATATTTGGAAGCCCATCGAGGACTATGGTGAAAAAGGAAATATCCTCAGATGAAATCTGGAAAGAAGCTTTCTGAGAAACTGCTTAGTGTTCTGTTAATTCATCTCACAGAGTTACATCTGTATTTCATGGATGTCTTTGCTAGCCTTATTTCTGTGGAATCTGACAACAGATATTTCGGATCCCTTTGAAGACTATAGGGCCAAAGGAAATATCCTACGATAACAAAGAGAAAGAAGCTTTCTGAGAAACTTGGTTGTGTTCTGTGAAATCATCTCACAGAGTTACAGCTTTCCCCTCAAGAGCCTTTCGCTAAGACAGTTCTTATGGAATTGGTAAAGTGATATTTGGAAGCCCATAGAGGGCTATGGTGAAAAAGGAAATATCCTCAGATGAAATCTGGAAAGAAGCTTTCTGAGAAACTGCTTAGTGTTCTGTTAATTCATCTCACAGAGTTACATCTGTATTTCGTGGATCTCTTTGCTAGCCTTATTTCTGTGGAATCTGAGAACAGATATTTTGGATCCCTTTGAAGACTATAGGGCCAAAGGAAATATCCTCCGATAACAAAGAGAAAGAAGCTTTCTGAGAAACTTCGTTGTGTTCTGTGAAATCATCTCACAGAGTTACAGCTTTCCCCTCAAGGAGCCTTTCGCTAAGACAGTTCTTGTGGAATTGGCAAAGTGATACTTGGAAGCCCATAGAGGGCTATGTTGAAAAAGGAAATATCCTCAGATGAAATCTGGAAAGAAGCTTTCTGAGAAACTGCTTAGTGTTCTGCTAATTCATCTCACAGAGTTACATCTGTATTTCGTGGATGTCTTCGCTAGCCTTATTTCTGTGGAGTCTGAGAACAGATATTTCGGATCCCTTTGAAGACTATAGGGCCAAAGGAAATATCCTCCGATAACAAAGAGAAAGAAGCTTTCTGAGAAACTTCGTTGTGTTCTGTGAAATCATCTCACAGAGTTACAGCTTTCCCCTCAAGGAGCCTTTCACTGAGACAGTTCTTGTGGAATTGGCAAAGTGATATTTGGAACCCCTAGAGGGCTATGGTGAAAAAGGAAATATCCTCAGATGAAATCTGGAAAGAAGCTTTCTGAGAAACTGCTTAGTGTTCTGTTAATTCATCTCACAGAGTTACATCTGTATTGCGTGGATCACTTTGCTACCGTTATTTCTGTGGAATGTGAGAACAGATATTTCGGATCCCTTTGAAGACTATAGGGCCAAAGGAAATATCCTCCGATAACAAAGAGAAAGAAGCTTACTGAGAAACTTCGTTGTGTTCTGTGAAATCACCTCACGGAGCTACAGTTCCCCCTCAAGGAGCCCTTCGCTAAGACCGTTCTTGTGGAATTGGCAAAGTGATATTTGGAAGCCCATCGAGGACTATGGTGAAAAAGGAAATATCCTCAGATGAAATCTGGAAAGAAGCTTTCTGAGAAACTGCTTAGTGTTCTGTTAATTCATCTCACAGAGTTACATCTGTATTTCATGGATGTCATTGCTAGCCTTATTTCTGTGGAATCTGACAACAGATATTTCGGATCCCTTTGAAGACTATAGGGCCAAAGGAAATATCCTCCGATAACAAAGAGAAAGAAGCTTTCTGAGAAACTTCGTTGTGTTCTCTGAAATCATCTCACAGAGTTAAAGCTTTCCCCTCAAGGAGTCTTTCGCTAAGACAGTTCTTGTGGAATTGGCAAAGTGATATTTGGAATCCCATAGAGGGCTATGGTGAAAAAGGAAATATCCTCAGATGAAATCTGGAAGGAAGCTTTCTGAGAAACTGCTTAGTGTTCCGTTAATTCATCCCACAGAGTTACATCTGTATTTCGTGGATCTCCTTGCTAGCCTTATTTCTGTGGAATCTGAGAACAGATATTTCGGATCCCTTTGAAGATTATAGGGCCAAAGGAAATATCCTCCGATAACAAAGAGAAAGAAGCTTTCTGAGAAACTTCGTTGCGTTCTCTGAAATCATCTCACAGAGTTACAGCTTTCCCCTCAAGGAGTCTTTCGCTAAGAAAGTTCTTGTGGAATTGTCAAAGTGATATTTGGAAGCCCATAGAGGGCTATGGTGAAAAAGGAAATATCCTCAGATGAAATCTGGAAAGAAGCTTTCTGAGAAACTGCTTAGTGTTCTGTTAATTCATCACACAGAGTTTCATCTGTATTTCGTGGATCTCTTTGCTAGCCTTATTTCTGTTTAATCTGAGAACAGGTATTTCGGATCCCTTTGAAGACTATAGGGCCAAAGGAAATATCCTCCGATAACAAAGAGAAAGAAGCTTTCTGAGAAACTTCGTTGTGTTCTGTGAAATCATCTCACGAAGTTACAGCTTTCCCCTCAAGGAGCCTTACGCTGAGACACTTCTTGTGGAATTGGCAAAGTGATATTTGGAAGCCCATAGAGGGCTATGCTGAAAAAGGAAATATCCTCAGATGAAATCTGGAAAAAAGCTTTCTGAGAAACTGCTTAGTGTTCTATTAATTCATATCACAGAATTACATCTGTATTTCATGGATGTCTTTGCTAGCCTTATTTCTTTGGAATCTGAAAACAGATATTTCGGATCCCTTTGAAGACTATAGGGCCAAAGGAAATATCCTCCGATAACAAAGAGAAAGAAGGTTTCTGAGAAACTTCGTTGTGTTCTGTGAAATCATCTCACAGAGTTACAGCTTTCCCCTCAAGGAGCCTTTCGCTAAGACAGTTTTTGTGGAATTGGTAAAGTGATATTTGGAATCCCGTAGAGGGCTATGGTGAAAAAGGAAATATCCTCAGATGAAATCTGGAAAGAAGCTTTCTGAGAAACTGCTTAGTGTTCTGTTAATTCATCTCACAGAGTTACATCTGTATTTCATGGATCTCTTTGCTAGCCTTAATTCTGTGGAATCTGAGAACAGATATTTCGGATCCCTTTGAAGACTATAGGGCCAAAGGAAATATCCTCCGATAACAAAGAGAAAGAAGCTTTCTGAGAAACTTCGTTGTGTTCTATGAAATCATCTCACAGAGTTACAGCTTTCCCCTCAAGGAGACTTTCGCTAAGACAGTTCTTGTGGAATTGGCAAAGTGATATTTGGAAGGCCATAGAGGGCTATGGTGAAAAAGGAAATATCCTCAGATGAAATCTGGAAAGAAGCTTTCTGAGAAACTTCGTTGTGTTCTGTGAAATCATCTCACAGAGTTACAGCTTTCCCCTCAAGGATCCTTTCGCTAAGACAGTTCTTGTGGAATTGGCAAAGTGATACTTGGAAGCCCATAGAGGGCTATGTTGAAAAAGGAAATATCCTCAGATGAAATCTGGAAAGAAGCTTTCTGAGAAACTGCTTAGTGTTCTGTTAATTCATCTCACAGAGTTACATCTGTATTGCGTGGATCACTTTGCTACCGTTATTTCTGTGGAATCTGAGAACAGATATTTCGGATCCCTTTGAAGACTATAGGGCCAAAGGAAATATCGTCCGATAACAAAGAGAAAGAAGCTTTCTGAGAAACTTCGTTGTGTTCTGTGAAATCATCTCACAGAGTTACAGCTTTTCCCTCAAGGAGCCTTTCGCTAAGACAGTTCTTGTGGAAATGGTAAAGTGATATTTAGAAGCCCATAGAGGGCTATGGTGAAAAAGGAAATATCCTCAGATGAAATCTGGAAAGAAGCTTTCTGAGAAACTGCTTAGTGTTCTGTTAATTCATCTCACAGAGTTACATCTGTATTTCGTGGATCTCTCTGCTAGCCTTATTTCTGTGGAATCTGAGAACAGATATTTCGGATCCCTTTGAAGACTATAGGGCCAAAGGAAATATCGTCCGATAACAAAGAGAAAGAAGCTTTCTGAGAAACTTCGTTGTGTTCTGTGAAATCATCTCACAGAGGTACAGCTTTCCCCTCAAGGAGTCTTTCGCTAAGACAGTTCTTGTGGAATTGGCAAAGTGATATTTGGAAGCCCATAGAGGGCTATGGTGAAAAAGGAAATATCCTCAGATGATATCTGGAAAGAAGCTTTCTGAGAAACTGCTTAGTGTTCTGTTAATTCATCTCACAGAGTTACATCTGTATTCCATGGATGTCTTTGCTTGCCTTTTTTCTGTGGATTCTGAAAAAAGATATTTCGGATCCCTTTGAAGACTATAGGGCCAAAGGAAATATCCTACGATAACAAAGAGAAAGAAGCTTTCTGAGAAACTTCGTTGTGTTCTGTGAAATCATCTCACAGAGTTACAGCTTTCCCCTCAAGGAGCCTTTCGCTAAGACAGTTCTTATGGAATTGGTAAAGTGATATTTGGAAGACCATAGAGGGCTATGGTGAAAAAGGAAATATCCTCAGATGAAATCTGGAAAGAAGCTTTCTGAGAAACTGCTTAGTGTTCTTTCAATTCATCTCACAGAGTTACATCTGTATTTCGTGGATCTCTTTGCTAGCCTTAATTCTGTGGAATCTGAGAACAGATATTTCGGATCCCTTTGAATATTATAGGGCCAAAGGAAATATCCTCCGATAACAAAGAGAAAGAAGCTTTCTGAGAAACTTCGTTGTGTTCTCTGAAATCATCTCACAGAGTTACAGCTTTCCCCTCAAGGAGCCTTTCGCTAAGACAGTTCTTGTGGAATTGGCAAAGTGATATTTGGAAGCCCATAGAGGGCTATGGTGAAAAAGGAAATATCCTCAGATGAAATCTGGATAGAAGCTTTCTGCGAAACTGCTTAGTGTTCTGTTAATTCATCTCACAGAGTTACATGTGTATTCCATGGATGTCTTTGCTAGCCTTATTTCTGTGGATTCTGAAAACAGATATTTCGAATCCCATTGAAGACTATAGGGCCAAAGGAAATATCCTCCGATAACAAAGAGAAAGAAGCTTTCTGAGAAACTTCGTTGTGTTCTGTGAAATCATCTCACAGAGTTACAGCTTTCCCCTCAAGGAGCCTTTCGCTAAGACAGTTCTTGTGGAATTGGCAAAGTGATACTTGGAAGCCCATAGAGGGCTATGTTGAAAAAGGAAATGTCCTCAGATGAAATCTGGAAAGAAGCTTTCTGAGAAACTGCTTAGTGTTCTGTTAATTCATCTCACAGAGTTACATCTGTATTGCGTGGATCACTTTGCTACCGTTATTTCTGTGGAATCTGAGAACAGATATTTCGGATCCCTTTGAAGACTATAGGGCCAAAGGAAATATCGTCCGATAACAAAGAGAAAGAAGCTTTCTGAGAAACTTCGTTGTGTTCTGTGAAATCATCTCACAGAGTTACAGCTTTTCCCTCAAGGAGCCTTTCGCTAAGACAGTTCTTGTGGAAATGGTAAAGTGATATTTAGAAGCCCATAGAGGGCTATGGTGAAAAAGGAAATATCCTCAGATGAAATCTGGAAAGAAGCTTTCTGAGAAACTGCTTAGTGTTCTGTTAATTCATCTCACAGAGTTACATCTATATTTCGTGGATCTCTTTGCGAGCCTTATTTCTGTGGAATCTGAGAACAGATATTTCGGATCCCTTTGAAGACTATAGGGCCAAAGGAAATATCCTCCGATAACAAAGAGAAAGAAGCTTACTGAGAAACTTCGTTGTGTTCTGTGAAATCATCTCACGGAGCTACAGTTTCCCCTCAAGGAGCCCTTCGCTAAGACAGTTCTTGTGGAATTGGCAAAGTGATATTTGGAAGCCCATCGAGGACTATGGTGAAAAAGGAAATATCCTCAGATGAAATCTGGAAAGAAGCTTTCTGAGAAACTGCTTAGTGTTCTGTTAATTCATCTCACAGAGTTACATCTGTATTTCATGGATGTCTTTGCTAGCCTTATTTCTGTGAAATCTGAAAACAGATATTTCGGATCCCTATGAAGACTATAGGGCCAAAGGAAATATCCTACGATAACAAAGAGAAAGAAGCTTTCTGAGAAACTTCGTTGTGTTCTGTGAAATCATCTCACAGAGTTACAGCTTTCCCCTCAAGGAGTCTTTCGCTAAGACAGTTCTTGTGGAATTGTCAAAGTGATATTTGGAAGCCCATAGAGGGCTATGGTGAAAAAGGAAATATCCTCAGATGAAATCTGGAAAGAAGCTTTCTGAGAAACTGCTTAGTGTTCTGTTAATTCATCTCACAGAGTTACATGTGTATTCCATGGATGTCTTTGCTAGCCTTTTTTCTGTGGATTCTGAAAACAGATATTTCGGATCCCTTTGAAGACTATAGGGTCATATGAAATATCCTCCGATAACAAAGAGAAAGAAGCTTTCTGAGAAAGTTCGTTGTGTTCTGTGAAATCATCTCACAGAGTTACAGCTTTCCCCTCAAGGAGCCTTTCGCTAAGACAGTTCTTGGGGAATTGGCAAAGTGATACTTGGTAGCCCATAGAGGGCCATGTTGAAAAAGGAAATATCCTCAGATGAAATCTGGAAAGAAGCTTTCTGAGAAACTTCTTAGTGTTCTGATAATTCATCTCACAGAGTTACATCTGTATTTCGTGGATGTCTTTGCTAGCCTTATTTCTGTGGAATCTGAGAACAGATATTTCGGATCCCTTTGAAGACTATAGGGCCAAAGGAAATATCCTCCGATAACAAAGAGAAAGAAGCTTTCTGAGAAACTTCGTTGTGTTCTGTGAAATCATCTCACAGAGTTACAGCTTTCCCCTCAAGGAGCCTTTCGCTGAGACAGTTCTTGTGGAATTGGCAAAGTGATATTTGGAACCCCTAGAGGGCTATGGTGAAAAAGGAAATATCCTCAGATGAAATCTGGAAAGAAGCTTTCTGAGAAACTGCTTAGTGTTCTGTTAATTCATCTCACAGAGTTACATCTGTATGTCGTGTATCTCTTTGCTAGCCTTATTTCTGTGGAATCTGAGAACAGATATTTCGGATCCCTTTGAAGACTATAGGGCCAAAGGAAATATAATCCGATAACAAAGAGAAAGAAGCTTTCTGAGAAACTTCGTTGTGTTCTGTGAAATCATCTCACGGAGCTACAGCTTTCCCCTCAAGGAGCCCTTCGCTAAGACAGTTCTTGTTGAATTGGTAAAGTGATATTTGGAAGCCCTTAGAGGGCTATGGTGAAAAAGGAAATATCCTCAGATGAAATCTGGAAAGAAGCTTTCTGAGAAACTGCTTAGTGTTATGTTAATTCATCTCACAGAGTTACATCTGTATTTCGTGGATCTCTTTGCTAGCCTTAATTCTGTGGAATCTGAGAACAGATATTTCGGATCCCTTTGAATATTATAGGGCCAAAGGAAATATCCTCCGATAACAAAGAGAAAGAAGCTTTCTGAGAAACTTCGTTGTGTTCTGTGAAATCATCTCACAGAGTTACAGCTTTCCCCTCAAGGAGCCTTTCGCTGAGACAGTTCTTGTGGAATTGGCAAAGTGATATTTGGAACCCCTAGACGGCTATGGTGAAAAAGGAAATATCCTCAGATGAAATCTGGAAAGAAGCTTTCTGAGAAACTGCTTAGTGTTCTGTTAATTCATCTCACAGAGTTACATCTGTATTGCGTGGATCACTTTGCTACCGTTATTTCTGTGGAATCTGAGAACAGATATTTCGGATCCCTTTGAAGACTACAGGGCCAAAGGAAATATCCTCCCATAACAAAGAGAAAGAAGCTTTCTGAGAAACTTCGTTGTGTTCTGTGAAATTATCTCACAGAGTTACAGCTTTTCCCTCAAGGAGCCTTTCGCTAAGACAGTTCTTGTGGAAATGGTAAAGTGATATTTAGAAGCCCATAGAGGGCTATGGTGAAAAAGGAAATATCCTCAGATGAAATCGGGAAAGAAGCTTTCTGAGAAACTGCTTAGTGTTCTGTTAATTCATCTCACAGAGTTACATCTGTATGTCGTGTGTCTCTTTGCTAGCCTTATTTCTGTGGAATCTGAGAACAGATATTTCGGATCCCTTTGAAGACTATAGGGCCAAAGGAAATATCCTCCGATAACAAAGAGAAAGAAGCTTTCTGAGAAACTTCGTTGTGTTCTGTGAAATCATCTCACGGAGCTACAGCTTTCCCCTCAAGGAGCCCTTCGCTAAGACAGTTCTTGTGGAATTGGCAAAGTGATATTTGGAAGCCCATAGAGGGCTATGGTGAAAAAGGAAATATCCTCAGATGAAATCTGGAAAGAAGCTTTCTGAGAAACTGCTTAGTGTTCTGTTAATTCATCTCACAGAGTTACATCTGTATTTCATGGATGTCTTTGCTAGCCTTATTTCTGTGGAATCTGAAAACAGATATTTCGGATCCCTTTGAAGACTATAGGGCCAAAGGAAATATCCTACGATAACAAAGAGAAAGAAGCTTTCTGAGAAACTTCGTTGTGTTCTGTGAAATCATCTCACAGAGTTACAGCTTTCCCCTCAAGGAGCCTTTCGCTAAGACAGTTCTTGTGGAATTGGTAAAGTGATATTTGGAAGCCCATAGAGGGCTATGGTGAAAAAGGAAATATCCTCAGATGAAATCTGGAAAGAAGCTTTCTGAGAAACTGCTTAGTGTTCTGTTAATTCGTCTCACAGATTACATCTGTATTTCGTGGATCTCTTTGCTAGCCTTAATTCTGTGGAATCTGAGAACAGATATTTCGGATCCCTTTGAATATTATAGGGCCAAAGGAAATATCCTCCGATAACAAAGAGAAAGAAGCTTTCTGAGAAACTTCGTTGTGTTCTCTGAAATCATCTCACAGAGTTACAGCTTTCCCCTCAAGGAGACTTTCGCTAAGACAGTTCTTGTGGAATTGGCAAAGTGATATTTGGAAGCCCATAGAGGGCTATGGTGAAAAAGGAAATATCCTCAGATGAAATCTGGAAAGAAGCTTTCTGAGAAACTGCTTAGTGTTCTGTTAATTCATCTCACAGAGTTACATGTGTATTCCATGGATGTCTTTGCTAGCCTTATTTCTGTGGATTCTGAAAACAGATATTTCGGATCCCATTGAAGACTATAGGGCCAAAGGAAATATCCTCCGATAACAAAGAGAAAGAAGCTTTCTGAGAAACTTCGTTGTGTTCTGTGAAATCATCTCACAGAGTTACAGCTTTCCCCTCAAGGAGCCTTTCGCTGAGACAGTTCTTGTGGAATTGGCAAAGTGATATTTGGAACCCCTAGAGGGCTACGGTGAAAAAGGAAATATCCTCAGATGAAATCTGGAAAGAAGCTTTCTGAGAAACTGCTTAGTGTTCTGTTAATTCATCTCACTGAGTTACATCTGTATTGCGTGGATCACTTTGCTACCTTTATTTCTGTGGAATCTGAGAACAGATATTTCGGATCCCTTTGAAGACTATAGGGCCAAAGGAAATATCCTCCCATAACAAAGAGAAAGAAGCTTTCTGAGAAACTTCGTTGTGTTCTGTGAAATCATCTCACAGAGTTACAGCTTTTCCCTCAAGGAGCCTTTCGCTAATACAGTTCTTGTGGAAATGGTAAAGTGATATTTAGAAGCCCATAGAGGGCTATGGTGAAAAAGGAAATATCCTCAGATGAAATCTGGAAAGAAGCTTTCTGAGAAACTGCTTAGTGTTCTGTTAATTCATCTCACAGAGTTACATCTGTATTTCGTGGATCTCTTTGCTAGCCTTATTTCTGTGGAATCTGAGAACAGATATTTCGGATCCCTTGGAAGACTATAGGGCCAAAGGAAATATCCTCCGATAACAAAGAGAAAGAAGCTTACTGAGAAACTTCTTTGTGTTCTGTGAAATCATCTCACGGAGCTACAGCTTTCCCCTCAAGGAGCCCTTCGCTAAGACAGTTCTTGTGGAATTGGCAAAGTGATATTTGGAAGCCCCTAGAGGGCTATGGTGAAAAAGGAAATATCCTCAGATGAAATCTGGAAAGGAGCTTTCTGAGAAACTGCTTAGTGTTCTGTTAATTCATCTCACAGAGTTACATGTGTATTCCATGGATGTCTTTGCTAGCCTTATTTCTGTGGATTCTGAAAACAGATATTTCGGATCCCATTGAAGACTATAGGGCCAAAGGAAATATCCTCCGATAACAAAGAGAAAGAAGCTTTCTGAGAAACTTCGTTGTGTTCTGTGAAACCATCTCACAGAGTTACAGCTTTCCCCTCAAGGAGCCTTTCGCTAAGACAGTTCTTGTGGAATTGGCAAAGTGATACTTGGAAGCCCATAGAGGGCTATGTTGAAAAAGGAAATATCCTCAGATGAAATCTGGAAAGAAGCTTTCTGAGAAACTGCTTAGTGTTCTGTTAATTCATCTCACAGAGTTACATCTGTATTGCGTGGATCACTTTGCTACCGTTATTTCTGTGGAATCTGAGAACAGATATTTCGGATCCCTTTGAAGACTATAGGGCCAAAGGAAATATCGGCCGATAACAAAGAGAAAGAAGCTTTCTGAGAAACTTAGTTGTGTTCTGTGAAATCATCTCACAGAGTTACAGCTTTTCCCTCAAGGAGCCTTTCGCTAAGACAGTTCTTGTGGAAATGGTAAAGTGATATTTAGAAGCCCATAGAGGGCTATGTTGAAAAAGGAAATATCCTCACATGAAATCTGGAAAGAAGCTTTCTGAGAAACTGCTTAGTGTTCTGTTAATTCATCTCACAGAGTTACATCTGTATTTCGTGGATCTCTTTGCTAGCCTTATTTCTGTGGAATCTGAGAACAGATATTTCGGATCCCTTTGAAGACTATAGGGCCAAAGGAAATATCCTCCGATAACAAAGAGAAAGAAGCTTACTGAGAAACGTCGTTGTGTTCTGTGAAATCATCTCATGGAGCTACAGTTTCCCTTCAAGGAGCCCTTCGCTAAGACAGTTCTTGTGGAATTGGCAAAGTGATATTTGGAAGACCATCGAGGACTATGGTGAAAAAGAAAATATACTCAGATGAAATCTGGAAAGAAGCTTTCTGAGAAACTGCTTAGTGTTCTGTTAATTCATCTCACAGAGTTACATCTGTATTTCATGGATGTCTTTGCTAGCCTTATTTCTGTGGAATCTGAAAACAGATATTTCGGATCCCTATGAAGACTATAGGGCCAAAGGAAATATCCTACGATAACAAAGAGAAAGAAGCTTTCTGAGAAACTTCGTTGTGTTCTGTGAAATCATCTCACAGAGTTAAAGCTTTCCCCTCAAGGAGCCTTTCGCTAAGACAGTTCTTGTGGAATTGGCAAAGTGATATTTGGAATCCCTTAGAGGGCTATGGTGAAAAAGGAAATATCCTCAGATGAAATCTGGAAGGAAGCTTTCTGAGAAACTGCTTAGTGTTCTGTTAATTCATCTCACAGAGTTACATCTGTATTTCGTGGATCTCTGTGCTAGCCTTATTTCTGTGGAATCTGAGAACAGATATTTCGGATCCCTTTGAAGATTATAGGGCCAAAGGAAATATCCTCCGATAACAAAGGGAAAGAAGCTTTCTGAGAAACTTCGTTGTGTTCTGTGAAATCATATCACAGAGTTACAGCTTTCCCCTCAAGGAGTCTTTCGCTAAGACAGTTCTTGTGGAATTGTCAAAGTGATATTTGGAAGCCCATAGAGGGCTATGGTGAAAAAGGAAATATCCTCAAATGAAATCTGGAAAGAAGCTTTCTGAGAAACTGCTTAGTGTTCTGTTAATTCATCTCACAGAGTTACATGTGTATTCCATGGATGTCTTTGTTAGCCTTATTTCTGTGGAACCTGAAAACAGATATTTCGGATCCCTTTGAGGACTATATGGCCAAAGGAAATATCCTCCGATAACAAAGAGAAAGAAGCTTTCTGAGAAACTTCGTTGTGTTCTGTGAAATCATCTCACAGAGTTACAGCTTTCCCCTCAAGGAGCCTTTCGCTAAGACAGTTCTTGTGGAATTGTCAAAGTGATATTTGGATGCCCATAGAGGGCTATGGTGAAAAAGGAAATATCCTCAGATGAAATCTGGAAAGAAGCTTTCTGAGAAACTGCTTAGTGTTCTGTTACTTCATCTCACAGAGTTACATCTGTATTCCGTGGATCTCTTTGCCTGCCTTATTTCTGTGGAATCTGAGAACAGATATTTCGGATCCCTTTGAAGACTATAGGGCCAAAGGAAATATCCTCCGATAACAAAGAGAAAGAAGCTTTCTGAGAAACTTCGCTGTATTCTGTGAAATCATCTCACAGAGTTACAGCTTTCCCCTCAAGGAGCCTTTCGCTAAGACAGTTCATGTGGAATTGGCAAAGTGATATTTGGAAGCCCATAGAGGGCTATGGTGAAAAAGGAAATATCCTCAGATGAAATGTGGAAAGAAGCTTTCTGAGAAACTGCTTAGTGTTCTGTTAATTCATCTCACAGAGTTACATCTGTATTTCGTGGATCTCTTTGCTAGCCTTAATTCTGTGGAATCTGAGAACAGATATTTCGGATCCCTTTGAATATTATAGGGCCAAAGGAAATATCCTCCGATAACAAAGAGAAAGAAGCTTTCTGAGAAACTTCGTTGTGTTCTCTGAAATCATCTCACAGAGTTACAGCTTTCCCCTCAAGGAGCCTTTCGCTGAGACAGTTCTTGTGGAATTGGCAAAGTGATATTTGGAACCCCTAGAGGGCTATGGTGAAAAAGGAAATATCCTCAGATGAAATCTGGAAAGAAGCTTTCTGAGAAACTGCTTAGTGTTCTGTTAATTCATCTCACAGAGTTACATCTGTATTGCGTGGATCACTTTGCTACCGTTATTTCTGTGGAATCTGAGAACAGATATTTCGGATCCCTTTGAAGACTATAGGGCCAAAGGAAATATCCTCCGATAACAAAGAGAAAGAAGCTTTCTGAGAAACTTCGTTGTGTTCTGTGAAATCATCTCACAGAGTTACAGCTTTTCCCTCAAGGGGCCTTTCGCTAAGACAGTTCTTGTGGAAATGGTAAAGTGATATTTAGTAGCCCATAGAGGGCTATGGTGAAAAAGGAAATATCCTCAGATGAAATCTGGAAAGAAGCTTTCTGAGAAACTGCTTAGTGTTCTGTTAATTCATCTCACAGAGTTACTTCTCTATTTCATGGATGTCTTTGCTAGCCTTATTTCTGTGGAATCTGAAAACAGATATTTCGGATCCCTTTGAAGACTATAGGGCCAAAGGAAATATCCTACGATAACAAAGAGAAAGAAGCTTTCTGAGAAACTTCGTTGTGTTCTGTGAAATCATCTCACGGAGTTACAGCTTTCCCCTCAAGGAGCCTTTCGCTAAGACAGTTCTTGTGGAATTGGTAAAGTGATATTTGGAAGCCCATAGAGGGCTATGGTGAAAAAGGAAATATCCTCAGATGAAATCTGGAAAGAAGCTTTCTGAGAAACTGCTTAGTGTTCTGTTAATTCATCTCACAGAGCTACATCTGTATTTCGTGGATCTCTTTGCTAGCCTTATTTCTGTGGAATCTGAGAACAGATATTTCGGATCCCTTTGAAGACTATAGGGCCAAAGGAAATATCCTCCGATAACAAAGAGAAAGAAGCTTTCTGAGAAACTTCGTTGTGTTCTCTGAAATCATCTCACAGAGTTAAAGCTTTCCCCTCAAGGAGCCTTTCGCTAAGACAGTTCTTGTGGAATTGGCAAAGTGATATTTGGAATCCCATAGAGGGCTATGGTGAAAAAGGAAATATCCTCAGATGAAATCTGGAAGGAAGCTTTCTGAGAAACTGCTTAGTGTTCTGTGAATTCATCTCACAGAGTTACATCTGTATTTCGTGGATCTCTGTGCTAGCCTTATTTCTGTGGAATCTGAGAACAGATATTTCGGATCCCTTTGAAGATTATAGGGCCAAAGGAAATATCCTCCGATAACAAAGAGAAAGAAGCTTTCTGAGAAACTTGGTTGTGTTCTGTGAAATCATCTCACGGAGTTACAGCTTTCCCCTCAAGAAGCCTTTCGCTAAGACAGTTCTTGTGGAATTGTCAAAGTGATATTTGGAAGCCCATAGAGGGCTATGGTGAAAAAGGAAATATCCTCAGATGAAATCTGGAAAGAAGCTTTCTGAGAAACTGCTTAGTGTTCTGTTAATTCATCTCACAGAGTTACATCTGTATTTCATGGATGTCTTTGCTAGCCTTATTTCTGTGGAATCTGAAAACAGATATTTCGGATCCCTTTGAAGACTATAGGGCCAAAGGAAATATCCTCCGATAACAAAGAGAAAGAAGGTTTCTGAGAAACTTCGTTGTGTTCTGTGAAATCATCTCACAGAGTTTCAGCTTTCCCCTCAAGGAGCCTTTCGCTAAGACAGTTCTTTTGGAATTGGTAAAGTGATATTTGGAATCCCATAGAGGGCTATGGTGAAAAAGGAAATATCCTCAGATGAAATCTGGAAAGAAACTTTCTGAGAAACTGCTTAATGTTCTGTATTTCCTCTCACAGAGTTGCATCTGTATTTCGTGGATCTCTTTGCTAGCCTTATTTCTGTGGAATCTGAGAACAGATATTTCGGATCCCTTTGAAGAATATAGGGCCAAAGGAAATACCCTCCGATGAAAGAAGCTTTCTGAGAAACTTCGTTGTGTTCTGTGAAATCATCTCACAGAGTTTCAGCTTTCCCCTCAAGGAGCCTTTCGCTAAGACAGTTCTTGTGGAATTGTCAAAGTGATATTTGGAAACCCTTTGAGGGCTATGGTGAAAAAGGAAATATCCTCAGATGAAATCTGGAAAGAAACTTTCTGAGAAACTGCTTAGTGTTCTGTTAATTCATCTCAGAGAGTTACATCTGAGTTTCATGGATGTCTTTGCTAGCCTTATTTCTGTGGAATCTGAGAACAGATATTTCGGATCCCTTTGAAGACTATAGGGCCAAAGGAAATATCCTCCGATAACAAAGAGAAAGAAGCTTTCTGAGAAACTTCGTTGTGTTCTGTGAAATCATCTCACAGAGTTACAGCTTTCCCCTCAAAGAGCCTTTCGCTAAGACAGTTCTTGTGGAATTGGCAAAGTGATATTTGGAAGCCCATAGAGGGCTATGGTGAAAAAGGAAATATCCTCAGATGAAATCTGGAAAGAAGCTTTCTGAGAAACTGCTTAGTGTTCTGTTAATTCATCTCACAGAGTACATCTGTATTTCATGGATGTCTTTGCTAGCCTTATTTCTGTGGAATCTGAGAACAGATATTTCGGATCCCTTTCAGGACTATAGGGCCAAAGGAAATATCCTCTGATAACAAAGAGAAAGAAGCTTTCTGAGAAACTTCGTTGTGTTTTCTGAAATCATCTCACAGAGTTACAGCTTTCCCCTCAAGGAGCCTTTCGCTAAGACAGTTCTTGTGGAATTGCAAAGTGATATTTGGAAGCCCATAGAGGGCTATGGTGAAAAAGGAAATATCCTCAGATGAAATCTGGAAAGAAACTTTCTGAGAAACTGCTTAATGTTCTGTTAATTCCTCTCACAGAGTTACATCTGTATTTCGTGGAGCTCTTTCCTAGCCTTATTTCTGTGGAATCTGAGAACAGATATTTCGGATCCCTTTGAAGACTATAGGGCCAAAGGAAATATCCTCCGATGAAAGAAGCTTTCTGAGAAACTTCGTTGTGTTCTGTGAAATCATCTAACAGAGTTACAGATTTCCCCTCAAGGCGCCTTTCGCTAAGACAGCTCTTGTGGAATTGGCATAGTGATATTTGGAAGCCCATAGAGAGCTATGGTGAAAAAGGAAATATCCTCAGATGAAATCTGGAAAGAAGCTTTCTGAGAAACTGCTTAGTGTTCTCTTAATTCATCTCACTGAGTTACATGTGTTTTTCGTGGATCTCTTTGCTACCCTTATTTCTGTGGAATCTGAGAACAGATATTTCGGATCCCTTTGAAGACTATAGGGCCAAAGGAAATATCCTCCGATAACAAAAGGAAAGAAGCTTTCTGAGAAACTTCTTTGTTTTCTGTGAATTCATCTCACAGAGTTACAGCTTTCCCCTCAAGGAGCCTTTCGCTAAGAGAGTTCATGTGGAATTGGCAAAGTGATATTTGGAAGCCCATTGAGGGCTATCGTAAAAAAGGAAATATCCTCACATGAAATCTGGAAAGAAGCTTTCTGAGAAACTGCTTAGTGTTCTGTTAATTCATCTCACAGAGTTACATCTGTATTTCGTGGATCTCCTTGCTAGCATTATTTCTGTGGAATCTGTTAACAGAAATTTCGGATCCCTTTGAAGACTATAGGGCCAAAGGAAATATCCTCCGATAACAAAGAGAAAGAAGCTTTCTGAGAAACTTCGTTGTGTTCTGTGAAATCATCTCACAGAGTTACAGCTTTCCCCTCAAGGAGCCTTTCGCTAAGACAGTTCTTGTGGAATTGTCAAAGTGATATTTGGAAGCCCTTAGAGGGCTATGGTGAAAAAGGAATTAATCTCAGATGAAATCTGGAAAGAAACTTTCTGAGAAACTGCTTAATGTTCTGTTAATTCCTCTCACAGAGTTACATCTGTATTTCGTGGAGCTCTTTGCTAGCCTTATTTCTGTGGAATCTGAGAAGAGATATTTCGGATCCCTTTGAAGACTATAGGGCCAAAGGAAATATCCTCCGATAAGAAAGAGAAAGAAGCTTTCTGAGAAACTTCGTTGTGTTCTGTGAAATCATCTCACAGAGGTTCAGCTTGCCCCTCAAGGAGCCTTTCGCTAAGACAGTTCTTGAGGAATTCGTAAAGTGATATTTGGAAGCCCATATAGGGCTATGTTGAAAACGGAAATATCCTCAGATGAAATCTGGAAAGAAGCTTTCTGAGAAACTGCTTAGTGTTCTGTTAATTCATCTCACAGAGTTACATCTGTATTACGTGGATCTCTTTGCTAGTCTTATTTCTTTGGAATCTGAGAACAGATATTTCGGATCCCTTTGAAGACTATAGGGCCAAAGGAAATATCCTCCGATAACAAAGAGAAAGAAGCTTTCTGAGAAACTTCGTTGTGTTCTGTGAAATCATCTCACAGAGTTACAGCTTTCCCCTAAAGAAGCCTTTCGCTAAGACAGTTCTTGTGGAATTGGCAAAGTGATATTCGGAAGCCCATAGAGGGCTACTGTGAAAAAGGAAATATCCTCAGATGAAATCTGGAAAGAAGCTTTCTGAGAAAGTGCTTAGTGTTCCGTTAATTCATCTCACAGAGTTACATCTGTATTTCGTGGATCTCTTTGCTAGCCTTATTTCTGTGGAATCTGAGAACAGATATTTCGGATCCCTTTGAAGACTATAGGGCCAAAGGAAATGTCCTCCGATAACAATGAGAAAGAAGCTTTCTGAGAAACTTCGTTGTGTTCTGTGAAATCATCTCACAGAGTTACAGCTTTCCCCTCAAGGAGCCTTTGGCTAAGACAGTTCTTGTGGAATTGGCAAAGTGATATTTGGAAGCCCATAGAGGGCTACGGTGAAAAAGGAAATATCCTCAGATGAAATCTGGAAAGAAGCTTTCTGAGAAACTGCTTAGTGTTCTGTTAATTTATCTCACAGAGTTACATCTGTATTTCGTGGATCTCCTTGATAGCCTTATTCCTGTGGAATCTGAGAACAGATATTTCGGATCCCTTTGAAGACTATAGGGCCAAAGGAAATATCCTCCGATAACAAAGAGAAAGAAGCTTTCTGAGAAACTTCGTTGTGTTCTGTGAAATCATCTCACCGAGTTACAGCTTTCCCCTCACGGAGACTTTCGCTAAGACAGTTCTTGTGGAATTGGCAAAGTGATATTTGGAAGCCCATAGAGGGCTACGGTGAAAAAGGAAATATTCTCAGATGACATCTGGAAAGAAGCTTTCTGTGAAACTGCTTAGTGTTCTGTTAATTCATCTCACAGAGTTACATCTGTATTTCGTGGATCTCCTTGCTAGCCTTATTTCTGTGGAATCTGAGAACAGATATTTCGGATCCCTTTGAAGACTATAGGGAAAAAGGAAATATCCTCCGATAACAAAGAGAAAGAAGCTTTCTGAGAAACTTCGTTGTGTTCTGTGAAATCATCTCACAGAGTTGCAGCTTTGCCCTCAAGGAGCCTTTCGCTAAGACAGTTCTTGTGGATTTTGCAAAGTGATATTTGGAAGCCCATAGAGGGCTATGGTGAAAAAGGAAATATCCTCAGATGAAATCTGGAAAGAAGCTTTCTGAGAAACTGCTTAGTGTTCTGTTAATTCATCTCACAGAGTACATCTGTATTTCATGGATGTCTTTGCTAGCCTTATTTCTGTGGAATCTGAGAACAGATATTTCGGATCCCTTTCAGGACTATAGGGCCAAAGGAAATATCCTCTGATAACAAAGAGAAAGAAGCTTTCTGAGAAACTTCGTTGTGTTTTCTGAAATCATCTCACAGAGTTACAGCTTTCCCCTCAAGGAGCCTTTCGCTAAGACAGTTCTTGTGGAATTGCAAAGTGATATTTGGAAGCCCATAGAGGGCTATGGTGAAAAAGGAAATATCCTCAGATGAAATCTGGAAAGAAACTTTCTGAGAAACTGCTTAATGTTCTGTTAATTCCTCTCACAGAGTTACATCTGTATTTCGTGGAGCTCTTTCCTAGCCTTATTTCTGTGGAATCTGAGAACAGATATTTCGGATCCCTTTGAAGACTATAGGGCCAAAGGAAATATCCTCCGATGAAAGAAGCTTTCTGAGAAACTTCGTTGTGTTCTGTGAAATCATCTAACAGAGTTACAGATTTCCCCTCAAGGCGCCTTTCGCTAAGACAGCTCTTGTGGAATTGGCATAGTGATATTTGGAAGCCCATAGAGAGCTATGGTGAAAAAGGAAATATCCTCAGATGAAATCTGGAAAGAAGCTTTCTGAGAAACTGCTTAGTGTTCTCTTAATTCATCTCACTGAGTTACATCTGTTTTTCGTGGATCTCTTTGCTACCCTTATTTCTGTGGAATCTGAGAACAGATATTTCGGATCCCTTTGAAGACTATAGGGCCAAAGGAAATATCCTCCGATAACAAAAGGAAAGAAGCTTTCTGAGAAACTTCTTTGTTTTCTGTGAATTCATCTCACAGAGTTACAGCTTTCCCCTCAAGGAGCCTTTCGCTAAGAGAGTTCATGTGGAATTGGCAAAGTGATATTTGGAAGCCCATTGAGGGCTATCGTAAAAAAGGAAATATCCTCACATGAAATCTGGAAAGAAGCTTTCTGAGAAACTGCTTAGTGTTCTGTTAATTCATCTCACAGAGTTACATCTGTATTTCGTGGATCTCCTTGCTAGCATTATTTCTGTGGAATCTGTTAACAGAAATTTCGGATCCCTTTGAAGACTATAGGGCCAAAGGAAATATCCTCCGATAACAAAGAGAAAGAAGCTTTCTGAGAAACTTCGTTGTGTTCTGTGAAATCATCTCACAGAGTTACAGCTTTCCCCTCAAGGAGCCTTTCGCTAAGACAGTTCTTGTGGAATTGTCAAAGTGATATTTGGAAGCCCTTAGAGGGCTATGGTGAAAAAGGAATTAATCTCAGATGAAATCTGGAAAGAAACTTTCTGAGAAACTGCTTAATGTTCTGTTAATTCCTCTCACAGAGTTACATCTGTATTTCGTGGAGCTCTTTGCTAGCCTTATTTCTGTGGAATCTGAGAAGAGATATTTCGGATCCCTTTGAAGACTATAGGGCCAAAGGAAATATCCTCCGATAAGAAAGAGAAAGAAGCTTTCTGAGAAACTTCGTTGTGTTCTGTGAAATCATCTCACAGAGGTTCAGCTTGCCCCTCAAGGAGCCTTTCGCTAAGACAGTTCTTGAGGAATTCGTAAAGTGATATTTGGAAGCCCATATAGGGCTATGTTGAAAACGGAAATATCCTCAGATGAAATCTGGAAAGAAGCTTTCTGAGAAACTGCTTAGTGTTCTGTTAATTCATCTCACAGAGTTACATCTGTATTACGTGGATCTCTTTGCTAGTCTTATTTCTTTGGAATCTGAGAACAGATATTTCGGATCCCTTTGAAGACTATAGGGCCAAAGGAAATATCCTCCGATAACAAAGAGAAAGAAGCTTTCTGAGAAACTTCGTTGTGTTCTGTGAAATCATCTCACAGAGTTACAGCTTTCCCCTAAAGAAGCCTTTCGCTAAGACAGTTCTTGTGGAATTGGCAAAGTGATATTCGGAAGCCCATAGAGGGCTACTGTGAAAAAGGAAATATCCTCAGATGAAATCTGGAAAGAAGCTTTCTGAGAAAGTGCTTAGTGTTCCGTTAATTCATCTCACAGAGTTACATCTGTATTTCGTGGATCTCTTTGCTAGCCTTATTTCTGTGGAATCTGAGAACAGATATTTCGGATCCCTTTGAAGACTATAGGGCCAAAGGAAATGTCCTCCGATAACAATGAGAAAGAAGCTTTCTGAGAAACTTCGTTGTGTTCTGTGAAATCATCTCACAGAGTTACAGCTTTCCCCTCAAGGAGCCTTTGGCTAAGACAGTTCTTGTGGAATTGGCAAAGTGATATTTGGAAGCCCATAGAGGGCTACGGTGAAAAAGGAAATATCCTCAGATGAAATCTGGAAAGAAGCTTTCTGAGAAACTGCTTAGTGTTCTGTTAATTTATCTCACAGAGTTACATCTGTATTTCGTGGATCTCCTTGATAGCCTTATTCCTGTGGAATCTGAGAACAGATATTTCGGATCCCTTTGAAGACTATAGGGCCAAAGGAAATATCCTCCGATAACAAAGAGAAAGAAGCTTTCTGAGAAACTTCGTTGTGTTCTGTGAAATCATCTCACCGAGTTACAGCTTTCCCCTCACGGAGACTTTCGCTAAGACAGTTCTTGTGGAATTGGCAAAGTGATATTTGGAAGCCCATAGAGGGCTACGGTGAAAAAGGAAATATTCTCAGATGACATCTGGAAAGAAGCTTTCTGTGAAACTGCTTAGTGTTCTGTTAATTCATCTCACAGAGTTACATCTGTATTTCGTGGATCTCCTTGCTAGCCTTATTTCTGTGGAATCTGAGAACAGATATTTCGGATCCCTTTGAAGACTATAGGGAAAAAGGAAATATCCTCCGATAACAAAGAGAAAGAAGCTTTCTGAGAAACTTCGTTGTGTTCTGTGAAATCATCTCACAGAGTTGCAGCTTTGCCCTCAAGGAGCCTTTCGCTAAGACAGTTCTTGTGGATTTTGCAAAGTGATATTTGGAAGCCCATAGAGGGCTATGGTGAAAAAGGAAATATCCTCAGATGAAATGTGGAAAGAAGCTTTCTGAGAAAGTGCTTAGTGTTCTGTTAATTCATCTCAGAGAGTTACATCTGTATTCCGTGTATCTCCTTGCTAGCCTTTTTTCTGTGGAATCTGAGAACGGATATTTCGGATCCCTTTGAAGACTATAGGGCCAAAGGAAATATCCTCCGATAACAAAGAGAAAGAAGCTTTCTGAGAAACTTCGTTGTGTTCTGTGAAATCGTCTCAGAGAGTTACAGCTTTATCCTCAAGGAGCCTTTGGCTAATACAGTTCTTGTGGAATTGGCAAAGTGATATTTGGAAGCCCATAGAGGGCTATGCTGAAAAAGGAAATATCCTCAGATGAAATCTGGAATGAAGCTTTCTGAGAAACTGCTTAGTGTTGTGTTAATTCATCTCAGAGAGTTACACCTGTATTTCATGGATGTCTTTGCTTGCCTTATTTCTGTTTAATCTGAAAACAGATATTTCGGATCCCTTTGAAGACTATAGGGCCAAAGGGAATATCCTCCGATAACAAAGACAAAGAAGCTTTCTGAGAAACTTCGTTGTGTTCTGTGAAATCTTCTCACAGAGTTACAGCTTTCCCCTCAAGGAGCCTTTCGCTAAGACAGTTCTTGTGGAATTGGTAAAGTGATATTTGGAATCCCATAGAGGGCTATGGTGAAAAAGGAAATATCCTCAGATGAAATCTGGAAAGAAGCTTTCTGAGAAACTGCTTAGTGTTCTGTTAATTCATCTCACAGAGTTACATCTGTATTTCGTGGATATCTTTGCTAGCCTTATTTCTGTGGAATCTGAGAACAGATATTTCGGATCCCTTTGAAGACTATAGGGCCAAAGGAAATATCCTCCGATAACAAAGAGAAAGAAGCTTTCTGAGAAACTTCGTTGTGTTCTGTGAAATCATCTCACGGAGTTACAGCTTTCCCCTCAAGGAGCCTTTCGCTAAGACAGTTCTTGTGGAATTGGCAAAGTGATATTTGGAATCCCATAGAGGGCTATGGTGAAAAAGGAAATATCCTCAGATGAAATCTGGAAGGAAGCTTTCTGAGAAACTGCTTAGTGTTCTGTTAATTCATCTCACAGAGTTACATCTGTATTTCGTGGATCTCTGTGCTAGCCTTATTTCTGTGGAATCTGAGAACAGATATTTCGGATCCCTTTGAAGATTATAGGGCCAAAGGAAATATCCTCCGATAACAAAGAGAAAGAAGCTTTCTGAGAAACTTGGTTGTGTTCTGTGAAATCATCTCACGGAGTTACAGCTTTTCCCTCAAGAAGCCTTTCGCTAAGACAGTTCTTGTGGAATTGTCAAAGTGATATTTGGAAGCCCATAGAGGGCTATGGTGAAAAAGGAAATATCCTCAGATGAAATCTGGAAAGAAGCTTTCTGAGAAACTGCTTAGTGTTCTGTTAATTCATCTCACAGAGTTACATCTGTATTTCATGGATGTCTTTGCTAGCCTTCTTTCTGTGGAATCTGAAAACAGATATTTCGGATCCCTTTGAAGACTATAGGGCCAAAGGAAATATCCTCCGATAACAAAGAGAAAGAAGGTTTCTGAGAAACTTCGTTGTGTTCTGTGAAATCATCTCACAGAGTTACAGCTTTCCCCTCAAGGAGCCTTTCGCTAAGACAGTTCTTTTGGAATTGGTAAAGTGATATTTGGAATCCCATAGAGGGCTATGGTGAAAAAGGAAATATCCTCAGATGAAATCTGGAAAGAAACTTTCTGAGAAACTGCTTAATGTTCTGTTATTTCCTCTCACAGAGTTGCATCTGTATTTCGTGGATCTCTTTGCTAGCCTTATTTCTGTGGAATCTGAGAACAGATATTTCGGATCCCTTTGAAGACTATAGGGCCAAAGGAAATACCCTCCGATGAAAGAAGCTTTCTGAGAAACTTCGTTGTGTTCTGTGAAATCATCTCACAGAGTTTCAGCTTTCCCCTCAAGGAGCCTTTCGCTAAGACAGTTCTTGTGGAATTGTCAAAGTGATATTTGGAAACCCTTTTAGGGCTATGGTGAAAAAGGAAATATCCTCAGATGAAATCTGGAAAGAAACTTTCTGAGAAACTGCTTAGTGTTCTGTTAATTCATCTCAGAGAGTTACATCTGAGTTTCATGGATGTCTTTGCTAGCCTTATTTCTGTGGAATCTGAGAACAGATATTTCGGATCCCTTTGAAGACTATAGAGCCAAAGGAAATATCCTCCGATAACAAAGAGAAAGAAGCTTTCTGAGAAACTTCGTTGTGTTCTGTGAAATCATCTCACAGAGTTACAGCTTTCCCCTCAAAGAGCCTTTCGCTAAGACAGTTCTTGTGGAATTGGCAAAGTGATATTTGGAAGCCCATAGAGGGCTATGGTGAAAAAGGAAATATCCTCAGATGAAATCTGGAAAGAAGCTTTCTGAGAAACTGCTTAGTGTTCTGTTAATTCATCTCACAGAGTACATCTGTATTTCATGGATGTCTTTGCTAGCCTTATTTCTGTGGAATCTGAGAACAGATATTTCGGATCCCTTTCAGGACTATAGGGCCAAAGGAAATATCCTCTGATAACAAAGAGAAAGAAGCTTTCTGAGAAACTTCGTTGTGTTTTCTGAAATCATCTCACAGAGTTACAGCTTTCCCCTCAAGGAGCCTTTCGCTAAGACAGTTCTTGTGGAATTGCAAAGTGATATTTGGAAGCCCATAGAGGGCTACAGTGAAAAAGGAAATATCCTCAGATGAAATCTGGAAAGAAACTTTCTGAGAAACTGCTTAATGTTCTGTTAATTCCTCTCACAGAGTTACATCTGTATTTCGTGGAGCTCTTTCCTAGCCTTATTTCTGTGGAATCTGAGAACAGATATTTCGGATCCCTTTGAAGACTATAGGGCCAAAGGAAATATCCTCCGATGAAAGAAGCTTTCTGAGAAACTTCGTTGTGTTCTGTGAAATCATCTAACAGAGTTACAGATTTCCCCTCAAGGCGCCTTTCGCTAAGACAGCTCTTGTGGAATTGGCATAGTGATATTTGGAAGCCCATAGAGAGCTATGGTGAAAAAGGAAATATCCTCAGATGAAATCTGGAAAGAAGCTTTCTGAGAAACTGCTTAGTGTTCTCTTAATTCATCTCACTGAGTTACATCTGTTTTTCGTGGATCTCTTTGCTACCCTTATTTCTGTGGAATCTGAGAACAGATATTTCGGATCCCTTTGAAGACTATAGGGCCAAAGGAAATATCCTCCGATAACAAAAGGAAAGAAGCTTTCTGAGAAACTTCTTTGTTTTCTGTGAATTCATCTCACAGAGTTACAGCTTTCCCCTCAAGGAGCCTTTCGCTAAGAGAGTTCATGTGGAATTGGCAAAGTGATATTTGGAAGCCCATTGAGGGCTATCGTAAAAAAGGAAATATCCTCACATGAAATCTGGAAAGAAGCTTTCTGAGAAACTGCTTAGTGTTCTGTTAATTCATCTCACAGAGTTACATCTGTATTTCGTGGATCTCTTTGCTAGCATTATTTCTGTGGAATCTGTTAACAGAAATTTCGGATCCCTTTGAAGACTATAGGGCCAAAGGAAATATCCTCCGATAACAAAGAGAAAGAAGCTTTCTGAGAAACTTCGTTGTGTTCTGTGAAATCATCTCACAGAGTTACAGCTTTCCCCTCAAGGAGCCTTTCGCTAAGACAGTTCTTGTGGAATTGTCAAAGTGATATTTGGAAGCCCTTAGAGGGCTATGGTGAAAAAGGAATTAATCTCAGATGAAATCTGGAAAGAAACTTTCTGAGAAACTGCTTAATGTTCTGTTAATTCCTCTCACAGAGTTACATCTGTATTTCGTGGAGCTCTTTGCTAGCCTTATTTCTGTGGAATCTGAGAAGAGATATTTCGGATCCCTTTGAAGACTATAGGGCCAAAGGAAATATCCTCCGATAAGAAAGAGAAAGAAGCTTTCTGAGAAACTTCGTTGTGTTCTGTGAAATCATCTCACAGAGGTTCAGCTTGCCCCTCAAGGAGCCTTTCGCTAAGACAGTTCTTGAGGAATTCGTAAAGTGATATTTGGAAGCCCATATAGGGCTACGGTGAAAAAGGAAATATCCTCAGATGAAATCTGGAAAGAAGCTTTCTGAGAAACTGCTTAGTGTTCTGTTAATTCATCTCACAGAGTTACATCTGTATTACGTGGATCTCTTTGCTAGTCTTATTTCTTTGGAATCTGAGAACAGATATTTCGGATCCCTTTGAAGACTTTAGGGCCAAAGGAAATATCCTCCGATAACAAAGAGAAAGAAGCTTTGTGAGAAACTTCGTTGTGTTCTGTGAAATCATCTCACAGAGTTACAGCTTTCCCCTAAAGAAGCCTTTCGCTAAGACAGTTCTTGTGGAATTGGCAAAGTGATATTCGGAAGCCCATAGAGGGCTACTGTGAAAAAGGAAATATCCTCAGATGAAATCTGGAAAGAAGCTTTCTGAGAAAGTGCTTAGTGTTCCGTTAATTCATCTCACAGAGTTACATCTGTATTTCGTGGATCTCTTTGCTAGCCTTATTTCTGTGGAATCTGAGAACAGATATTTCGGATCCCTTTGAAGACTATAGGGCCAAAGGAAATGTCCTCCGATAACAATGAGAAAGAAGCTTTCTGAGAAACTTCGTTGTGTTCTGTGAAATCATCTCACAGAGTTACAGCTTTCCCCTCAAGGAGCCTTTCGCTAAGACAGTTCTTGTGGAATTGGCAAAGTGATATTTGGAAGCCCATAGAGGGCTTTGGTGAAAAAGGAAATATCCTCAGATGAAATCTGGAAAGAAGCTTTCTGAGAAACTGCTTAGTGTTCTGTTAATTCATCTCAGAGAGTTACATCTGTATTTCATGGATGTCTTTGCTAGCCTTATTTCTGTGGAATCTGAGAACAGATATTTCGGATCCCCTTGAAGACTATAGGGCCAAAGGAAATATCCTCCGATAACAAAGAGAAAGAAGCTTTCTGAGAAACTTCGTTGTGTTCTGTGAAATCATCTCACAGAGTTTCAGCTTTCCCCTCAAGGAGCCTTTCGCTAAGACAGTTCTTGTGGAATTGGTAAAGTGATATATGGAAGCCCATAGAGGGCTATGGTGAAAAAGGAAATATCCTCAGATGAAATCTGGAAAGAAGCTTTCTGAGAAACTGCTTAGTGTTCTCTTAATTCATCTCACAGAGTTACATCTGTATTTCGTGGATGTCTTTGCTAGCCTTATTTCTGTGGAATCTGAGAAGAGATATTTCGGATCACTTTGAAGACTATAGGGCCAAAGGAAATATCCTCCGATAACAAAGAGAAAGAAGCTTTCTGAGAAACTTCGTTGTGTTCTCTGAAATCATCTCACAGAGTTAAAGCTTTCCCCTCAAGGAGCCTTTCGCTAAGACAGTTCTTGTGGAATTGGCAAAGTGATATTTGGAATCCCATAGAGGGCTATGGTGAAAAAGGAAATATCCTCAGATGAAATCTGGAAGGAAGCTTTCTGAGAAACTGCTTAGTGTTCTGTTAATTCATCTCACAGAGTTACATCTGTATTTCGTGGATCTCTGTGCTAGCCTTATTTCTGTGGAATCTGAGAACAGATATTTCGGATCCCTTTGAAGATTATAGGGCCAAAGGAAATATCCTCCGATAACAAAGAGAAAGAAGCTTTCTGAGAAACTTGGTTGTGTTCTGTGAAATCATCTCACGGAGTTACAGCTTTCCCCTCAAGAAGCCTTTCGCTAAGACAGTTCTTGTGGAATTGTCAAAGTGATATTTGGAAGCCCATAGAGGGCTATGGTGAAAAAGGAAATATCCTCAGATGAAATCTGGAAAGAAGCTTTCTGAGAAACTGCTTAGTGTTCTGTTAATTCATCTCACAGAGTTACATCTGTATTTCATGGATGTCTTTGCTAGCCTTATTTCTGTGGAATCTGAAAACAGATATTTCGGATCCCTTTGAAGACTATAGGGCCAAAGGAAATATCCTCCGATAACAAAGAGAAAGAAGGTTTCTGAGAAACTTCGTTGTGTTCTGTGAAATCATCTCACAGAGTTACAGCTTTCCCCTCAAGGAGCCTTTCGCTAAGACAGTTCTTTTGGAATTGGTAAAGTGATATTTGGAATCCCATAGAGGGCTATGGTGAAAAAGGAAATATCCTCAGATGAAATCTGGAAAGAAACTTTCTGAGAAACTGCTTAATGTTCTGTTATTTCCTCTCACAGAGTTGCATCTGTATTTCGTGGATCTCTTTGCTAGCCTTATTTCTGTGGAATCTGAGAACAGATATTTCGGATCCCTTTGAAGACTATAGGGCCAAAGGAAATACCCTCCGATGAAAGAAGCTTTCTGAGAAACTTCGTTGTGTTCTGTGAAATCATCTCACAGAGTTTCAGCTTTCCCCTCAAGGAGCCTTTCGCTAAGACAGTTCTTGTGGAATTGTCAAAGTGATATTTGGAAACCCTTTGAGGGCTATGGTGAAAAAGGAAATATCCTCAGATGAAATCTGGAAAGAAACTTTCTGAGAAACTGCTTAGTGTTCTGTTAATTCATCTCAGAGAGTTACATCTGAGTTTCATGGATGTCTTTGCTAGCCTTATTTCTGTGGAATCTGAGAACAGATATTTCGGATCCCTTTGAAGACTATAGAGCCAAAGGAAATATCCTCCGATAACAAAGAGAAAGAAGCTTTCTGAGAAACTTCGTTGTGTTCTGTGAAATCATCTCACAGAGTTACAGCTTTCCCCTCAAAGAGCCTTTCGCTAAGACAGTTCTTGTGGAATTGGCAAAGTGATATTTGGAAGCCCATAGAGGGCTATGGTGAAAAAGGAAATATCCTCAGATGAAATCTGGAAAGAAGCTTTCTGAGAAACTGCTTAGTGTTCTGTTAATTCATCTCACAGAGTACATCTGTATTTCATGGATGTCTTTGCTAGCCTTATTTCTGTGGAATCTGAGAACAGATATTTCGGATCCCTTTCAGGACTATAGGGCCAAAGGAAATATCCTCTGATAACAAAGAGAAAGAAGCTTTCTGAGAAACTTCGTTGTGTTTTCTGAAATCATCTCACAGAGTTACAGCTTTCCCCTCAAGGAGCCTTTCGCTAAGACAGTTCTTGTGGAATTGCAAAGTGATATTTGGAAGCCCATAGAGGGCTATGGTGAAAAAGGAAATATCCTCAGATGAAATCTGGAAAGAAACTTTCTGAGAAACTGCTTAATGTTCTGTTAATTCCTCTCACAGAGTTACATCTGTATTTCGTGGAGCTCTTTCCTAGCCTTATTTCTGTGGAATCTGAGAACAGATATTTCGGATCCCTTTGAAGACTATAGGGCCAAAGGAAATATCCTCCGATGAAAGAAGCTTTCTGAGAAACTTCGTTGTGTTCTGTGAAATCATCTAACAGAGTTACAGATTTCCCCTCAAGGCGCCTTTCGCTAAGACAGCTCTTGTGGAATTGGCATAGTGATATTTGGAAGCCCATAGAGAGCTATGGTGAAAAAGGAAATATCCTCAGATGAAATCTGGAAAGAAGCTTTCTGAGAAACTGCTTAGTGTTCTCTTAATTCATCTCACTGAGTTACATCTGTTTTTCGTGGATCTCTTTGCTACCCTTATTTCTGTGGAATCTGAGAACAGATATTTCGGATCCCTTTGAAGACTATAGGGCCAAAGGAAATATCCTCCGATAACAAAAGGAAAGAAGCTTTCTGAGAAACTTCTTTGTTTTCTGTGAATTCATCTCACAGAGTTACAGCTTTCCCCTCAAGGAGCCTTTCGCTAAGAGAGTTCATGTGGAATTGGCAAAGTGATATTTGGAAGCCCATTGAGGGCTATCGTAAAAAAGGAAATATCCTCACATGAAATCTGGAAAGAAGCTTTCTGAGAAACTGCTTAGTGTTCTGTTAATTCATCTCACAGAGTTACATCTGTATTTCGTGGATCTCTTTGCTAGCCTTATTTCTGTGGAATCTGTGAACAGATATTTCGGATCCCTTTGAAGACTATAGGGCCAAAGGAAATATCCTCCGATAACAAAGAGAAAGAAGCTTTCTGAGAAACTTCGTTGTGTTCTGTGAAATCATCTCACAGAGTTACAGCTTTCCCCTCAAGGAGCCTTTCGCTAAGACAGTTCTTGTGGAATTGTCAAAGTGATATTTGGAAGCCCTTAGAGGGCTATGGTGAAAAAGGAATTAATCTCAGATGAAATCTGGAAAGAAACTTTCTGAGAAACTGCTTAATGTTCTGTTAATTCCTCTCACAGAGTTACATCTGTATTTCGTGGAGCTCTTTGCTAGCCTTATTTCTGTGGAATCTGAGAAGAGATATTTCGGATCCCTTTGAAGACTATAGGGCCAAAGGAAATATCCTCCGATAAGAAAGAGAAAGAAGCTTTCTGAGAAACTTCGTTGTGTTCTGTGAAATCATCTCACAGAGGTTCAGCTTGCCCCTCAAGGAGCCTTTCGCTAAGACAGTTCTTGAGGAATTCGTAAAGTGATATTTGGAAGCCCATATAGGGCTACGGTGAAAAAGGAAATATCCTCAGATGAAATCTGGAAAGAAGCTTTCTGAGAAACTGCTTAGTGTTCTGTTAATTCATCTCACAGAGTTACATCTGTATTACGTGGATCTCTTTGCTAGTCTTATTTCTTTGGAATCTGAGAACAGATATTTCGGATCCCTTTGAAGACTATAGGGCCAAAGGAAATATCCTCCGATAACAAAGAGAAAGAAGCTTTCTGAGAAACTTCGTTGTGTTCTGTGAAATCATCTCACAGAGTTACAGCTTTCCCCTAAAGAAGCCTTTCGCTAAGACAGTTCTTGTGGAATTGGCAAAGTGATATTCGGAAGCCCATAGAGGGCTACTGTGAAAAAGGAAATATCCTCAGATGAAATCTGGAAAGAAGCTTTCTGAGAAAGTGCTTAGTGTTCCGTTAATTCATCTCACAGAGTTTCATCTGTATTTCGTGGATCTCTTTGCTAGCCTTATTTCTGTGGAATCTGAGAACAGATATTTCGGATCCCTTTGAAGACTATAGGGCCAAAGGAAATGTCCTCCGATAACAATGAGAAAGAAGCTTTCTGAGAAACTTCGTTGTGTTCTGTGAAATCATCTCACAGAGTTACAGCTTTCCCCTCAAGGAGCCTTTGGCTAAGACAGTTCTTGTGGAATTGGCAAAGTGATATTTGGAAGCCCATAGAGGGCTACGGTGAAAAAGGAAATATCCTCAGATGAAATCTGGAAAGAAGCTTTCTGAGAAACTGCTTAGTGTTCTGTTAATTTATCTCACAGAGTTACATCTGTATTTCGTGGATCTCCTTGATAGCCTTATTCCTGTGGAATCTGAGAACAGATATTTCGGATCCCTTTGAAGACTATAGGGCCAAAGGAAATATCCTCCGATAACAAAGAGAAAGAAGCTTTCTGAGAAACTTCGTTGTGTTCTGTGAAATCATCTCACCGAGTTACAGCTTTCCCCTCACGGAGACTTTCGCTAAGACAGTTCTTGTGGAATTGGCAAAGTGATATTTGGAAGCCCATAGAGGGCTACGGTGAAAAAGGAAATATTCTCAGATGACATCTGGAAAGAAGCTTTCTGTGAAACTGCTTAGTGTTCTGTTAATTCATCTCACAGAGTTACATCTGTATTTCGTGGATCTCCTTGCTAGCCTTATTTCTGTGGAATCTGAGAACAGATATTTCGGATCCCTTTGAAGACTATAGGGAAAAAGGAAATATCCTCCGATAACAAAGAGAAAGAAGCTTTCTGAGAAACTTCGTTGTGTTCTGTGAAATCATCTCACAGAGTTGCAGCTTTGCCCTCAAGGAGCCTTTCGCTAAGACAGTTCTTGTGGATTTTGCAAAGTGATATTTGGAAGCCCATAGAGGGCTATGGTGAAAAAGGAAATATCCTCAGATGAAATGTGGAAAGAAGCTTTCTGAGAAAGTGCTTAGTGTTCTGTTAATTCATCTCAGAGAGTTACATCTGTATTTCGTGTATCTCCTTGCTAGCCTTTTTTCTGTGGAATCTGAGAAGAGATATTTCGGATCCCTTTGAAGACTATAGGGCCAAAGGAATTATCCTCAGATAACAAAGAGAAAGAAGCTTTCTGAGAAACTTCGTTGTGTTCTGTGAAATCATCTCACAGAGTTACAGCTTTCCCCTCAAGGAGCCTTTCGCTAAGACAGTTCTTGTGGAATTGGCAAAGTGATATTTGGAAGCCCATAGAGGGCTTTGGTGAAAAAGGAAATATCCTCAGATGAAATCTGGAAAGAAGCTTTCTGAGAAACTGCTTAGTGTTCTGTTAATTCATCTCAGAGAGTTACATCTGTATTTCATGGATGTCTCTGCTAGCCTTATTTCTGTGGAATCTGAGAACAGATATTTCGGATCCCCTTGAAGACTATAGGGCCAAAGGAAATATCCTCCGATAACAAAGAGAAAGAAGCTTTCTGAGAAACTTCGTTGTGTTCTGTGAAATCATCTCACAGAGTTTCAGCTTTCCCCTCAAGGAGCCTTTCGCTAAGACAGTTCTTGTGGAATTGGTAAAGTGATATATGGAAGCCCATAGAGGGCTATGGTGAAAAAGGAAATATCCTCAGATGAAATCTGGAAAGAAGCTTTCTGAGAAACTGCTTAGTGTTCTCTTAATTCATCTCACAGAGTTACATCTGTATTTCGTGGATGTCTTTGCTAGCCTTATTTCTGTGGAATCTGAGAAGAGATATTTCGGATCACTTTGAAGACTATAGGGCCAAAGGAAATATCCTCCGATAACAAAGAGAAAGAAGCTTTCTGAGAAACTTCGTTGTGTTCTGTGAAATCATCTCACAGAGTTGCAGCTTTCCCCTCAAGGAGCCTTTCGCTACGACAGTTCTTGTGGAATTGGTAAAGTGATATTTGGAAGCCCATGGAGGGCTATGGTGAAAAAGGAAATATCCTCAGATGAAATCTGGAAAGAAGCTTTCTGAGAAACTGCTTAGTGTTCTGTTAATTCATCTCACAGAGTACATATGTATTTCATGGATGTCTTTGCTAGCCTTATTTCTGTGGAATCTGAGAACAGATATTTCGGATCCCTTTGAAGACTATAGGGCCAAAGGAAATATCCTCCGATAACAAAGAGAAAGAAGCTTTCTGAGAAACTTCGTTGTGTTCTGTGAAATCATCTCACAGAGTTACATCTTTCCCCTCAAGGAGTCTTTGGCTAAGACAGTTCTTGTGGAATTGGCAAAGTGATATTTGGAAGCCCAGAGAGGGCTATTGTGAAAAAGGAAATATCCTCAGATGAAATCTGGAAAGAAGCTTTCTGAGAAACTGCTTAGTGTTCTGTTAATTCATCTCACAGAGTTACATCTGTATTTCGTGGATCTCTTTGCTAGCCTTATTTCTGTGGAATCTGTGAACAGATATTTCGGATCCCTTTGAAGACTATAGGGCCAAAGGAAATATCCTCCGATAACAAAGAGAAAGAAGCTTTCTGAGAAACTTCGTTGTGTTCTGTGAAATCATCTCACAGAGTTACAGCTTTCCCCTCACGGAGCCTTTCGCTAAGACAGTTCTTGTGGAATTGGCAAAGTGATATTTGGAAGCCCATAGAGGGCTGTGGTGAAAAAGGAAATATCCTCAGATGAAATCTGGAAAGAAGCTTTCTGAGAAACTGCTTAGTGTTCTGATAATTCATCTCACAGAGTTACATCTGTATTTCGTGGATCTCTTTGCTAGCCTTATTTCTGTGGAATCTGAGAAGAGATATTTCGGATCCCTTTGAAGACTATAGGGCCAAAGGAATTATCCTCAGATAACAAAGAGAAAGAAGCTTTCTGAGAAACTTCGTTGTGTTCTGTGAAATCATCTCACAGAGTTACAGCTTTCCCCTCAAGGAGCCTTTCGCTAAGACAGTTCTTGTGGAATTGGCAAAGTGATATTTGGAAGCCCATAGAGGGCTTTGGTGTAAAAGGAAATATCCTCAGAAGAAATCTGGAAAGAAGCTTTCTGAGAAACTGCTTAGTGTTCTGTTAATTCATCTCAGAGAGTTACATCTGTATTTCATGGATGTCTTTGCTAGCCTTATTTCTGTGGAATCTGAGAACAGATATTTCGGATCCCCTTGAAGACTATAGGGCCAAAGGAAATATCCTCCGATAACAAAGAGAAAGAAGCTTTCTGAGAAACTTCGTTGTGTTCTGTGAAATCATCTCACAGAGTTACAGCTTTCCCCTCAAAGAGCCTTTCGCTAAGACAGTTTTTGTGGAATTGGCAAAGTGATATTTGGAAGCCCATAGAGGGCTATGGTGAAAAAGGAAATATCCTCAGATGAAATCTGGAAAGAAGCTTTCTGAGAAACTGCTTAGTGTTCTGTTAATTCATCTCACAGAGTACATATGTATTTCATGGATGTCTTTGCTAGCCTTATTTCTGTGGAATCTGAGAACAGATATTTCGGATCCCTTTGAAGACTATAGGGCCAAAGGAAATATCCTCCGATAACAAAGAGAAAGAAGCTTTCTAAGAAACTTCGTTGTGTTCTGTGAAATCATCTCACAGAGTTACATCTTTCCCCTCAAGGAGCCTTTGGCTAAGACAGTTCTTGTGGAATTGGCAAACTGATATTTGGAAGCCCATAGAGGTCTACGGTGAAAAAGGAAATATTCTCAGATGAAATCTGGAAAGAAGCTTTCTGAGAAACTGCTTAGTGTTCTGTTAATTCATCTCACAGAGTTACATCTGTATTTCGTGGATCTCCTTGCTAGCCTTATTTCTGTGGAATCTGAGAACAGATATTTCGGATCCCTTTGAAGACTATAGGGCCAAAGGAAATATCCTCCGATAACAAAGAGAAAGAAGCTTTCTGAGAAACTTCTTGGTGTTCTGTGAAATCATCTCACAGAGTTACAGCTTTCCCCTCAAGAAGCCTTTCGCTAAGACAGTTCTTGTGGAATTGGCAAAGTGATATTTGGAAGCCCATAGAGGGCTATTGTGAAAAAGGAAATATCCTCAGATGAAATCTGGAAAGAAGCTTTCTGAGAAAGTGCTTAGTGTTCTGTTAATTCATCTCACAGAGTTACATCTGTATTTCGTGGATCTCTTTGCTAGCCTTATTTCTGTGGAATCTGAGAAGAGATGTTTCGGATCCCTTTGAAGACTATAGGGCCAAAGGAATTATCCTCAGATAACAAAGAGAAAGAAGCTTTCTGAGAAACTTCGTTGTGTTCTGTGAAATCATCTCGCAGAGTTACAGCTTTCCCCTCACGGAGCCTTTCGCTAAGACAGTTCTTGTGGAATTGGCAAAGTGATATTTGGAAGCCCATAGATGGCTACGGTGAAAAAGGAAATATCCTCAGATGAAATCTGGAAAGAAGCTTTCTGAGAAACTGCTTAGTGTTCTGTTAATTCATCTCACAGAGTTACATGTGTATTCCATGGATGTCTTTGCTAGCCTTATTTCTGTGGAATCTGAAAACAGATATTTCGGATCCCTTTGAAGACTATATGGCCAAAGGAAATATCCTCCGATAACAAAGAGAAAGAAGCTTTCTGAGAAACTTCGTTGTGTTCTGTGAAATCATCTCACAGAGTTACAGCCTTCCGCTCAAGGAGCCTTTCGCTAAGACAGTTCTTGTGGAAATGGTAAAGTGATATTTGGAAGCCCATAGAGGGCTATGGTGAAAAAGGAAATATCCTCAGATGAAATCTGGAAAGAAGCTTTCTCAGAAACTGCTTAGTGTTCTGTTAATTCATCTCACAGAGTTACATCTGTATTTCATGAATGTCTTTGCTAGCCTTATTTCTGTGGAATCTGAAAACAGATATTTCGGATCCCTTTGAAGACTATAGGTCCAAAGGAAATAGCCTCCGATAACAAAGAGAAAGAAGCTTTCTGAGAAACTTCGTTGTGTTCTGTGAAATCATGTCACAGAGTTACAGCTGTCCCCTCAAGGAGACTTTCGCTAAGAAAGTTCTTGTGGAATGGGCAAAGTGATATTTGGTAGCCCATAGAGGGCTATGGTGAAAAAGGAAATATTCTCAGATGAAATCTGGAAAGAAGCTTTCTGAGAAACTGCTTAGTGTTCTGTTAATTCATCTCACAGAGTTACATCTGTATTTCGTGAATCTCTTTGCTAGCCTTATTTCTGTGGAATCTGAGAACAGATATTTCGAATCCCCTTGAAGACTATAGGGCCAAAGGAAATATCCTCCGATAACAAAGAGAAAGAAGCTTTCTGAGAAACTTCGTTGTGTTCTGTGAAATCATCTCACAGAGTTACAGCTTTCCCCTCAAGGAGCCTTTCGCTAAGAAAGTTCTTGTGGAATTGTCAAAGTGATATTTGGAAGCCCACAGAGGGCTATGGTGAAAAAGGAAATATCCTCAGATGAAATCTGGAAAGAAGCTTTCTGAGAAACTGCTTAGTGTTCTGTTAATTCATCTCACAGAGTTACATGTGTGTTCCATGGATGTCTTTGCTAGCCTTATTTCTGGGCAATCTGAAAACAGATATGTCGGATACCTTTGAAGACTATAGGGGCAAAGGAAATATCCTCCGATAACAAAGAGAAAGAAGCTTTCTGAGAAACTTCGTTGTGTTCTGTGAAATCATCTCACAGAGTTACAGCCTTCCCCTCAAGGAGCCTTTCGCTAAGACAGTTCTTTTGGAAATGGTAAAGTGATATTTGGAAGCCCATAGAGGGCTATGGTGAAAAAGGAAATATCCTCACATGAAATCTGGAAAGAAGCTTTCTAATAAACTGCTTTGTGTTCTGTTAATTCTTCCCACAGAGTTACATGTGTATTCCATGGATGTCTTTGCTAGCCTTATTTCTGTGGAATCTGAAAACAGATATTTCGGATCCCTTTGAAGACTACAGGGCCAAAGGAAATATCCTCCGATAACAAAGAGAAAGAAGCTTTCTGAGAAACTTCGTTGAGTTCTGTGAAATCATCTCACAGAGTTACAGCTTTCCCCTCAAGGAGCCTTTGGCTAAGACAGTTCTTGTGGAATTGGGAAAGTGATATTTGGAAGCCCATAGAGGGCTATGGTGAAAAAGGAAGTATCCTCAGATGAAATCTGGAAAGAAACTTTCTGAGAAACTGCTTAGTGTTCTGTTAATTCATCTCACAGAGTTACATCTGTATTTCGTGGATTTCTTTGCTAGCCTAATTTCTGTGGAATCTGCGAACAGATATTTCGGATCCCTTTGAAGACTACGGGGCCAAAGGAAATATCCTCCGATAACAAAGAGAAAGAAGCTTACTGAGAAACTTCGTTGTGTTCTGTGAAATCATCTCACAGAGTTACAGCTTTCCCCTCAAGGAGTCCTTCGCTAAGACAGTTCTTTTGGAATTGGCAAAGTGATATTTGGAAGCCCTTAGAGGGCTATGGTGAAAAAGGAAATATCATCAGATGCAATCTCGAAAGAAGCTTTCTGAGAAACTGCTTAGTGTTCTGTTAATTCATCTCACAGCGTTACATCTGTATTTCGTGGATCTCTTTGCTAGCCTTATTTCTGTGGAATCTGAGAAGAGATATTTCGGATCCCTTTGAAGACTATAGGTCCAAAGGAAATATCCTCCGATAACAAAGAGAAAGAAGCTTTCTGAGAAACTTCTTGGTGTTCTGTGAAATCATCTCACAGAGTTACAGCTTTCCCCTCAAGAATTCTTTCGCTAGGAAAGTTCTTGTGGGATTGGCAAAGTGATATTTGGAAGCCCATAGAGGGCTATGGTGAAAAAAGAAATATCCTCAGATGAAATCTGGAAAGAAGCTTTCTGAGAAACTGCTTAGTGTTCTGTAAATTCATCTCACAGAGTTACATCTGTATTTCGTGGATCTCTTTGCTAGCCTTATTTCTGTGGAATCTGAGAACAGATATTTCGGATCCCTTTGAAGACTATAGGGCCAAAGGAAATATCCTCCGATCACAAAGAGAAAGAAGCTTTCTGAGAAACTTCGTTGTGTTCTGTGAAATCATCTCACAGAGTTACAGCTTTCCCCTCAAGGAGACTTTCGCTAAGACAGTTCTTGTGGAATTGGCAAAGTGATATTTGGTAGCCCATAGAGGGCTATGGTGAAAAAGGAAATATCCTCAGATGAAATCTGGAAAGAAGCTTTCTGAGAAACTGCTTAGTGTTCTGTTAATTCATCTCACAGAGTTACATCTGTATTTCGTGAATCTCTTTGCTAGCCTTATTTCTGTGGAATCTGAGAACAGATATTTCGGATCCCCTTGAAGACTATAGGGCCAAAGGAAATATCCTCCGATAACAAAGAGAAAGAAGCTTTCTGAGAAACTTCGTTGTGTTCTCTGAAATCATCTCACAGAGTTACAGCTTTCCCCTCAAGGAGCCTTTCACTAAGACAGTTCTTGTGGAATTGTCAAAGTGATATTTGGAAGCCCATAGAGGGCTATGGTGAAAAAGGAAATATCCTCAGATGAAATCTGGAAAGAAGCTTTCTGAGAAACTGCTTAGTTTTCTGTTAATTCATCTCACAGAGTTTCATCTGTATTGCGTGGATCACTTTGCTACCGTTATTTCTGTGGAATCTGAGAACAGATATTTCGGATCCCTTTGAAGACTATAGGGCCAAAGGAAATATCCTCCAATAACAAAGAGAAAGATGCTTTCTGAGAAATTTCGTTGTGTTCTGTGAAATCATCTCACAAAGTTACAGCTTTCCCCTCAAGGAGCCTTTCGCTAAGACAGTTCTTGTGGAATTGGCAAAGTGATATTTGGAAGCCCATAGACGGCTATGGTGAAAAAGGAAATATCCTCAGATGAAATCTGGAAAGAAGCTTTCTGAGAAACTGCTTAGTGTTCTCTTAATTCATCTCACAGAGTTACATCTGTATTTCGTGGATCTCTTTGCTAGCCTTATTTCTGTGGAATCTGAGAACAGATATTTCGGATCCCTTTGAATACTATTGGGCCAAAGGAAATATCCTCCGATAACAAAGAGAAAGAAGCTTTCTGAGAAACTTCGTTGTGTTCTGTGAAATCATCTCACAGAGTTACAGCTTTCCCCTCAAAGAGCCTTTCGTTAAGACAGTTCTTGTGGAATTGGCAAAGTGATATTTGGAAGCACGTAGAGGGCTATGGTGAAAAAGGAAATATCCTCAGATGAATACAGGAAAGAAGCTTTCTGAGAAACTGCTTAGTGTTCTGTTAATTCATCTCACAGAGTACATCTGTATTTCCTGGATCTCTTTGCTAGCCTTATTTCTGTGGAATGTGAGAACAGATATTTCGGATCCCTTTGAAGACTATAGGGCCAAAGGAAATATCCTCCGATAACAAAGAGAAAGAAGCTTTCTGAGAAACTTCGTTGTGTTCTGTGAAATCATCTCACAGAGTTACAGCTTTCCCCTCAAGGAGCCTTTCGCTAAGACAGTTCTTGTGGAATTGTCAAAGTAATATTTGGAACCCCGTAGAGGGCTATGGTGAAAAAGGAAATATCCTCAGATGAAATCTGGAAAGAAACTTTCTGAGAAACTGCTTAATGTTCTGTTAATTCCTCTCACAGAGTTACATCTGTATTTCGTGGAGCTCCTTGCTAGCCTTATTTCTGTGGAAACTGAGAACAGATATTTCGGATCCCTTTGAAGACTATAGGACCAAAGGAAATATCCTCCGATGAAAGAAGCTTTCTGAGAATCTACGTGGTGTTCTGTGAAATAATCTCACAGAGTTACAGCTTTCCCCTCAAGGAGCCTTTCGCTAAGACAGTTCTTGTGGAATTGTCAAAGTGATATTTGGAAGCCCATAGAGGGCTATGGTGAAAAAGGAAATATCCTCAGATGAAATCTGGAAAGAAGCTTTCTGAGAAACTGCTTAGTGTTCTGTTAATTCATCTCACAGAGTTACATCTGTATTTCGTGGATCTCTTTGCTAGCCTTATTTCTGTGGAATCTGAGAACAGATATTTCGGATCCCTTTGAAGACTATAGGGCCAAAGGAAATATCCTCCGATAACAAAGAGAAAGAAGCTTTCTGAGGAACTTCGTTGTGTTCTCTGAAATCATCTCACAGAGTTACAGCTTTCCCCTCAAGGAGCCTTTCGCTAAGACAGTTCTTGTGGAATTGGCAAAGTGATATTTGGAATCCCATAGAGGGCTGTGGTGAAAAAGGAAATATCCTCAGATGAAATCTGGAAAGAAGCTTTCTGAGAAACTGCTTAGTGTTCTGTTAATTCATCTCACAGAGTTACTTCTGTATTTCGTGGATCTCTTTGCTAGCCTTATTTCTGTGGAATCTGGGAACAGATATTTCGGATCCCTTTGAAGAGTACAGGACCAAAGGAAATATCCTCCGATAACAAAGAGAAAGAAGCTTTCTGAGAAACTTCGTTGTGTTCTGTGAAATCATCTCACAGAGTTACAGCTTTCCCCTCAAGGAGCCTTTCGCTAAGAAAGTTGTTGTGGAATTGGCAAAGTGATATTTGGAAGCCCACAGAGGGCTATGGTGAAAAAGGAAATATCCTCAGATGAAATCTGGAAAGAAGCTTTCTGAGAAACTGCTTAGTGTTCTGTTAATTCATCTCACAGAGTTACATGTGTGTTCCATGGATGTCTTTGCTAGCCTTATTTCTGGGGAATCTGAAAACAGATATTTCGGATACCTTTGAAGACTATGGGGGCAAAGGAAATATCCTCCGATAACAAAGAGAAAGAAGCTTTCTGAGAAACTTCGATGTGTTCTGTGAAATCATCTCACAGAGTTACAGCCTTCCCCTCAAGGAGCCTTTCGGTAAGACAGTTCTTTGGAATTGGCAAAGTGATATTTGGAAGCCCATAGAGGGCTATGGTGAAAAAGGAAATATCCTCACATGAAATCTGGAAAGAAGCTTTCTAATAAACTGCTTTGTGTTCTGTTAATTCTTCCCACAGATTTACATGTGTATTCCATGGATGTCTTTGCTAGCCTTATTTCTGTGGAATCTGAAAACAGATATTTCGGATAACTTTGAAGACTATAGGGCCAAAGGAAATATCCTCCGATCACAAAGAGAAAGAAGCCTTCTGAGAAACTTCGTTGTGTTCTGTGAAATCATCTCACAGAGTTAAAGATTTCCCCTAAAGAAGCCTTTCGCTAAGACAGTTCTTGTGGAATTGGCAAAGTGATATTTGGAAGCCCTTAGTGGGCTATGGTGAAAAAGGAAATAGCCTCAGATGCAATCTGGAAAGAAGCTTTCTGAGAAACTGCTTAGTGTTCTGTTAATTCATCTCACAGAGTTACATCTGTATTTCGTGAATCTCTTTGCTAGCCTTATTTCTGTGGAATCTGAGAACAGATATTTCGGATCCCTTTGAAGACTATAGGGCCAAAGGAAATATCCTCCGATAACAAAGAGAAAGAAGCTTTCTGAGAAACTTCTTGGTGTTCTGTGAAATCATCTCACAGAGTTACAGCTTTCACCTCAAGAAGTCTTTCGCTAGGACAGTTCTTGTGGAACTGGCAAAGTGATATTTGGAAGCCCATAGAGGGCTATGGTGAAAAAAGAAATATCCTCAGATGAAATCTGGAAAGAAGCTTTCTGAGAAACTGCTTAGTGTTCTGTTAATTCATCTCACAGAGTTACATCTGTATTTCGTGGATCTCTTTGCTAGCCTTATTTCTGTGGAATCTGAGAACAGATATTTCGGATCCCTTTGAAGACTATAGGGCCAAAGGAAATATCCTCCGATAACAAAGAGAAAGAAGCTTACTGAGAAACTTCGTTGTGTTCTGTGAAATCATCTCTCAGAGTTACAGCTTTCCCCTCAAGGAGTCTTTCGCTAAGACAGTTCTTTTGGAATTGGCAAAGTGATATTTGGAAGCCCTTAGAGGGCTATGGTGAAAAAGGAAATATCCTCAGATGCAATCTGGAAAGAAGCTTTCTGAGAAACTGCTTAGTGTTCTGTTAATTCATCTCACAGAGTTACATCTGTATTTCGTGGATCTCCTTGCTAGCCTTATTTCTGTGGAATCTGAGAACAGATATTTCGGATCCCTTTGAAGACTATAGGGCCAAAGGAAATATCCTCCGATAACAAAGAGAAAGAAGCTTTCTGAGAAACTTCTTGGTGTTCTGTGAAATCATCTCACAGAGTTACAGCTTTTCCCTCAAGAAGCCTTTCGCTAAGACAGTTCTTGTGGAATTGGCAAAGTGATATTTGGAAGCCCATAGAGGGCTATGGTTAAAAAAGGAAATATCCTCAGATGAAATCTGGAAAGAAGCTTTCTGAGAAACTGCTTAGTGTTCTGTTAATTCCTCTCCCAGAGTTACATCTGTATTTCGTGGAGCTCTTTGCTAGCCTTATTTCTGTGGAATCTGAGAACAGATATTTTGAATCCCTTTGAAGACTATAGGGCCAAAGGAAATATCCTCCGATAAAAAAGAGAAAGAAGCTTTCTGAGAAACTTCTTTGTGTTCTGTGAAATCATCTCACAGAGTTACAGCTTTCCCCTCAATTAGCCTTTCGCTAAGACAGTTCATGTGGAATTATCAAAGTGATATTTGGAAGCCCATAGAGGGCTATGGTGAAAAAGGAAATATCCTCAGATGAAATCTGGAAAGAAGCTTTCTGAGAAACTGCTTAGTGTTCTGTTAATTCATCTCACAGAGTTACGTGTGTGTTCCATGGATGTCTTTGCTAGCCTTATTTCTGTGGAATCTGAAAACAGATATTTCGGATACCTTTGAAGACTATAGGGCCAAAGGAAATATCCTCCGATAACAAAGAGAAAGAAGCTTTCTGAGAAACTTCGTTGAGTTCTGTGAAATCATCTCACAGAGTTACAGCTTTCCCCTCAAGGAGCCTTTGGCTAAGACTGTTCTTGTGGAATTGGCAAACTGATATTTGGATGCCCATAGAGGGCTATGGTGAAAAAGGAAGTATCCTCAGATGAAATCTGGAAAGAAGCTTTCTGAGAAACTGCTTAGTGTTCTGTTAATTCATCTCAGAGAGTTACATCTGTATTTCGTGGATCTCTTTGCTAGCCTAATTTCTGTGGAATCTGAGAAGAGATATTTCGGATCCCTTTGAAGACTATAGGGCCAAAGGAAATATCCTCCGATAACAAAGAGAAAGAAGCTTTCTGAGAAACTTCGTTGTGTTCTGTGAAATCATCTCACAGAGTTACAGCTTTCCCCTCAAGGAGACTTTCGCTAAGACAGTTCTTGTGGAATTGGCAAAGTGATATTTGGAAGCCCATAGAGGGCTATGGTGAAAAAGGAAATATCCTCAGATGAAATCTGGATAGAAGCTTTCTGAGAAACTGCTTATTGTTCTGTTAATTCATCTCACAGAGTTACATCTGTATTTCGTGGATGTCTTTGCTAGCCTTATTTCTGTGGATTCTGAGAACAGATATTTCGGATCACTTTGAAGACTATAGGGCCAAAGGAAATATCCTCCGATAACAAAGAGAAAGAAGCTTTCTGAGAAACTTCGTTGTGTTCTATGAAATCATCTCACAGAGGTACAGCTTTCCCCTCAAGGAGCCTTTCGCTAAGACAGTTGTTGTGGAATTGGCAAAGTGATATTTGGAAGCCCACAGAGGGCTATGGTGAAAAAGGAAATATCCTCAGATGAAATCTGGAAAGAAGCTTTCTGAGAAACTGCTTAGTGTTCTGTTAATTCATCTCACAGAGTTACATCTGTATTTCGTGGATCTCTTTGCTAGCCTTATTTCTGTGGAATCTGAGAACAGATATTTCGGATCCCTTTGAAGACTATAGGGCCAAAGGAAATATCCTCCGATAACAAAGAGAAAGAAGCTTTCTGAGAAACTTCGTTGTGTTCTGTGAAATCATCTCACGGAGTTCCAGCTTTCCCCTCAAGGAGCCTTTCGCTAAGACAGTTCTTGTGGAATTGGCAAAGTGATATTTGGAAGCCCATAGAGGGCTATGGTGAAAAAGGAAATATCCTCAGATGAAATCTGGAAAGAAGCTTTCTGAGAAACTGCTTAGTGTTCTTTTAATTCATCTCACAGATTTACATCTGTATTTCGTGGAGCTCTTTGCTAGCCTTATTTCTGTGGAATCTGAGAACAGATATTTTGAATCCCTTTGAAGACTATAGGGCCAAAGGAAATATCCTCCGATAACAAAGAGAAAGAAGCTTTCTGAGAAACTTCGTTGAGTTCTGTGAAATCATCTCACAGAGTTACAGCTTTCCCCTCAAGGAGCCTTTGGCTAAGACAGTTCTTGTGGAATTGGCAAAGTGATATTTGGAAGCCCATAGAGGGCTATGGTGAAAAAGGAAATATCCTCAGATGAAATCTGGAAAGAAGCTTTCTGAGAAACTGCTTAGTGTTCTGTTAATTCATCTCACAGAGTTACATCTGTATTTCGTGGATCTCTTTGCTAGCCTAATTTCTGTGGAATCTGAGAACAGATATTTCGGATCCCTTTGAAGACTATAGGGCCAAAGGAAATATCCTCCGATAACAAAGAGAAAGAAGCTTTCTGAGAAACTTCGTTGTGTTCTGTGAAATCATCTCACAGAGTTACAACTTTCCCCTCAAGGAGACTTTCGCTAAGACAGTTCTTGTGGAATTGGCACAGTGATATTTGGAAGCCCATAGAGGGCTATGGTGAAAAAGGAAATATCCTCAGATGAAATCTGGATAGAAGCTTTCTGAGAAACTGCTTATTGTTCTGTTAATGCATCTCACAGAGTTACATCTGTATTTCGTGCATCTCTTTGCTAGCCTTATTTCTGTGGAATCTGAGAACAGATATTTCGGATCCCTTTGAAGAGTATAGGGCCAAAGGAAATATCCTCCGATAACAAAGAGAAAGAAGCTTTCTGAGAAACTTCGTTGTGTTCTCTGAAATCATCTCACAGAGTTACAGCTTTCCCCTCAAGGAGCCTATCGCTAAGACAGTTCTTGCGGAATTGGCAAAGTGATATTTGGAATCCCATAGAGGGCTATGGTGAAAAAGGAAATATCGTCAGATCAAATCTGGAAAGAAGCTTTCTGAGAAACTGCTTAATGTTCTGTTAATTCCTCTCACAGAGTTACATCTGTATTTCGTGGATGTCTTTGCTAGCCTTATTTCTGTGGAATCTGAGAACAGATATTTCGGATCCCTTTGAAGACTATAGGGCCAAAGGAAATATCCTCCGATAACAAAGAGAAAGAAGCTTTCTGAGAAACTTCGTTGTGTTCTGTGAAATCATCTCACAGAGTTACAGCTTTCCCCTCAAGGAGCCTTTCGCTAAGACAGTTCTTGTGGAATTGGCAAAGTGATATTTGGAAGCCCATAGAGGGCTATGTTGAAAAAGGAAATATCCTCAGATGAAATCTGGAAAGAAGCTTCTGAGAAACTGCTTAGTGTTCTGTTAATTCATCTCACAGAGTTTCATCTGTATTGCGTGGATCATCTTGCTACCGTTATTTCTGTGGAATCTGAGAACAGATATTTCGGATCCCTTTGAAGACTATAGGGCCAAAGGAAATATCCTCCGATAACAAAGAGAAAGAAGCTTTCTGAGAAACTTCGTTGTGTTCTGTGAAATCATCTCACAGAGTTTCACCTTTCCCCTCAAGGAGCCTTTCGCTAAGACAGTTCTTGTGGAATTGGCAAAGTGATATTTGGAAGCCCATAGAGGGCTATCGTGAAAAAGGAAATATCCTCAGATGAAATCTGGAAAGAAGCTTTCTGAGAAACTGCTTAGTGTTCTGTTAATTCATCTCACAGAGTTACATCTGTGTTTCGTGGATCTCTTTGCTAGCCTTATTTCTGTGGAATCTGAGAACAGATATTTCGGATCCCTTTGAAGACTATAGGGCCAAAGGAAATATCCTCCGATAACAAAGAGAAAGAAGCTTTCTGAGAAACTTCGTTGTGTTCTGTGAAATCATCTCACAGAGTTACAGCTTTCCCCTCAAAGAGCCTTTCGCTAAGACAGTTCTTGTGGAATTGGCAAAGTGATATTTGGAAGCCCATAGAGGGCTACGGTGAAAAAGGAAATATCCTCAGATCAAATCTGGAAAGAAGCTTTCTGAGAAACTGCTTAATGTTCTGTTAATTCCTCTCACAGAGTTACATCTGTATTTCGTGGATGTCTTTGCTAGCCTTATTTCTGTGGAATCTGAGAACAGATATTTCGGATCCCTTTGAAGACTATAGGGCCAAAGGAAATATCCTCCGATAACAAAGAGAAAGAAGCTTTCTGAGAAACTTCGTTGTGTTCTGTGAAATCATCTCACAGAGTTACAGCTTTCCCCTCAAGGAGCCTTTCGCTAAGACAGTTCTTGTGGAATTGGCAAAGTGATATTTGGAAGCCCATAGAGGGCTATGGTGAAAAAGGAAATATCCTCAGATGAAATCTGGAAGGAACTTTCTGAGAAACTGCTTAGTGTTCTGTTAATTCATCTCACAGAGTTACATCTGTATTTCGTGGATGTCTTTGCTAGCCTTATTTCTGTGGAATCTGAGAACAGATATTTCGGATCCACTTGAAGACTATAGGGCCAAAGGAAATATCCTCCGATAACAAAGAGAAAGAAGCTTTCTGAGAAACTTCGTTGTGTTCTGTGACATCATCTCACAGAGTTACAGCTTTCCCCTCAAGGAGCCTTTCGCTAAGACAGTTCTTGTGGAATTGTCAAAGTGATATTTGGAAGCCCATAGAGGGCTATGGTGAAAAAGGAAATATCCTCAGATGAAATCTGGAAAGAAGCTTTCTGAGAAACTGCTTAGTTTTCTCTTAATTCATCTCACAGAGTTTCATCTGTATTGCGTGGATCACTTTGCTACCGTTATTTCTGTGGAATCTGAGAACAGATATTTCGGATCCCTTTGAAGACTATAGGGCCAAAGGAAATATCCTCCGATAACAAAGAGAAAGATGCTTTCTGAGAAATTTCGTTGTGTTCTGTGAAATCATCTCACAGAGTTACAGCTTTCCCCTCAAGGAACCTTTCGCTAAGACAGTTCTTTTGGAAATGTTAAAGTGATATTTGGAATCCCATAGAGGGCTATGGTGAAAAAGGAAATATACTCACATGAAATCTGGAAAGAAGCTTTCTAATAAACTGCTTTGTGTTCTGTTAATTCATCTCACAGAGTTACATGTGTATTCCATCGATGTCTTTGCTAGCCTTATTTCTGTGGAATCTGAAAACAGACATTTCGGATCCCTTTGAAGACTAAAGGGCCAAATGAAATATCCTCCGATAAAAAAGAGAAAGAAGCTTTCTGAGAAACTTCGTTGTGTTCTATGAAATCATCTCACAGAGTTACAGCTTTCCCCTCAAGGAGCCTTTCGCTAAGACAGTTGTTGTGGAATTGGCAAAGTGATATTTGGAAGCCCACAGAGGGCTATGGTGAAAATGGAAATATCCTCAGATGAAATCTGGAAAGAAGCTTTCTGAGAAACTGCTTAGTGTTCTGTTAATTCATCTCACAGAGTTACATCTGTATTTCGTGGATCTCTTTGCTAGCCTTATTTCTGTGGAATCTGAGAACAGATATTTCGGATCCCTTTGAAGACTATAGGGCCAAAGGAAATATCCTCCGATAACAAAGAGAAAGAAGCTTTCTGAGAAACTTCGTTGTGTTCTGTGAAATCATCTCACGGAGTTCCAGCTTTCCCCTCAAGGAGCCTTTCGCTAAGACAGTTCTTGTGGAATTGGCAAAGTGATATTTGGAAGCCCATAGAGGGCTATGGTGAAAAAGGAAATATCCTCAGATGAAATCTGGATAGAAGCTCTCTGAGAAACTGCTTATTGTTCTGTTAATGCATCTCACAGAGTTACATCTGTATTTCGTGGATCTCTTCGCTAGCCTTATTTCTGTGGAATCTGAGAACAGATATTTCGGATCCCTTTGAAGAGTATAGGGCCAAAGGAAATATCCTCCGATAACAAAGAGAAATAAGCTTTCTGAGAAACTTCGTTGTGTTCTCTGAAATCATCTCACAGAGTTACAGCTTTCCCCTCAAGGAGCCTTTCGCTAAGACAGTTCTTGTGGAATTGTCAAAGTGATATTTGGAATCCCATAGAGGGCTATGGTGAAAAAGGAAATATCGTCAGATCAAATCTGGAAAGAAGCTTTCTGAGAAACTGCTTAATGTTCTGTTAATTCCTCTCACAGAGTTACATCTGTATTTCGTGGATGTCTTTGCTAGCCTTATTTCTGTGGATTCTGAGAACAGATATTTCGGATCCCTTTGAAGACTATAGGGCCAAAGGAAATATCCTCCGATAACAAAGAGAAAGAAGCTTTCTGAGAAACTTCGTTGTGTTCTGTGAAATCATCTCACAGAGTTACAGCTTTCCCCTCAAGGAGCCTTTCGCTAAGACAGTTCTTGTGGAATTGGCAAAGTGATATTTGGAAGCCCATAGAGGGCTATGGTGAAAAAGGAAATATCCTCAGATGAAATCTGGAAAGAAGCTTCTGAGAAACTGCTTAGTGTTCTGTTAATTCATCTCACAGAGTTTCATCTGTATTGCGTGGATCATCTTGCTACCGTTATTTCTGTGGAATCTGAGAACAGATATTTCGGATCCCTTTGAAGACTATAGGGCCAAAGGAAATATCCTCCGATAACAAAGAGAAAGAAGCTTTCTGAGAAACTTCGTTGTGTTCTGTGAAATCATCTCACAGAGTTACACCTTTCCCCTCAAGGAGCCTTTCGCTAAGACAGTTCTTGTGGAATTGGCAAAGTGATATTTGGAAGCCCATAGAGGGCTATCGTGAAAAAGGAAATATCCTCAGATGAAATCTGGAAAGAAGCTTTCTGAGAAACTGCTTATTGTTCTGTTAATTCATCTCACAGAGTTACATCTGTGTTTCGTGGATCTCTTTGCTAGCCTTATTTCTGTGGAATCTGAGAACAGATATTTCGGATCCCTTTGAAGACTATAGGGCCAAAGGAAATATCCTCCGATAACAAAGAGAAAGAAGCTTTCTGAGAAACTTCGTTGTGTTCTGTGAAATCATCTCACAGAGTTACAGCTTTCCCCTCAAAGAGCCTTTCGCTAAGACAGTTCTTGTGGAATTGGCAAAGTGATATTTGGAAGCCCATAGAGGGCTATGGTGAAAAAGGAAATATCCTCAGATGAAATCTGGAAAGAAACTTTCTGAGAAACTGCTTAATGTTCTGTTAATTCCTCTCACAGAGTTACATCTGTATTTCGTGGAGGTCCTTGCTAGCCTTATTTCTGTGGAATCTGAGAACAGATATTTCGGATCCCTTTGAAGACTATAGGGCCAAAGCAAATATCCTCCGATGAAAGAAGCTTTCTGAGAAACTTCGTTGTGTTCTGTGAAATAATCTCACAGAGTTACAGCTTTCCCCTCAAGGAGCCTTTCGTTAAGACAGTTCTTGTGGAATTGGCAAAGTGATATTTGGAAGCCCATAGAGGTCTATGGTGAAAAAGGAAATATCCTCAGATGAAATCTGGAAAGAAGCTTTCTGAGAAACTGCTTAGTGTTCTGTTAATTCATCTCACAGAGTTACATCTATATTTCGTGGATCTCTTTGCTAGCCTTATTTCTGTGGAATCTGACAACAGATATTTCGGATCCCTTTGAAGACTATAGGGCCAAAGGAAATATCCTCCGATAACAAAGAGAAAGAAGCTTTCTGAGAAACTTCTTTGTGTTCTGTGAAATCATCTCACAGAGTTACACCTTTCCCCTCAAGGAGCCTTTCGCTAAGACAGTTCTTGTGGAATTGGCAAAGTGATATTTGGAAGCCCATAGAGGGCTCTCGTGAAAAAGGAAATATCCTCAGATGAAATCTGGAAAGAAGCTTTCTGAGAAACTGCTTAGTGTTCTGTTAATACATCTCACAGAGTTACATCTGTGTTTCGTGGATCTCTTTGCTAGCCTTATTTCTGTGGAATCTGAGAACAGATATTTCGGATCCCTTTGAAGACTATAGGGCCAAAGGAAATATCCTCCGATAACAAAGAGAAAGAAGCTTTCTGAGAAACTTCGTTGTGTTCTGTGAAATCATCTCACAGAGTTACAGCTTTCCCCTCAAAGAGCCTTTCGCTAAGACAGTTCTTGTGAAATTGGCAAAGTGATATTTGGAAGCCCATAGAGGGCTATGGTGAAAAAGGAAATATCCTCAGATGAAATCTGGAAAGAAACTTTCTGAGAAACTGCTTAATGTTCTGTTAATTCCTCTCACAGAGTTACATCTGTATTTCGTGGAGCTCCTTGCTAGCCTTATTTCTGTGGAATCTGAGAACAGATATTTCGGATCCCTTTGAAGACTATAGGGCCAAAGCAAATATCCTCCGATGAAAGAAGCTTTCTGAGAAACTTCGTTGTGTTCTGTGAAATAATCTCACAGAGTTACAGCTTTCCCCTCAAGGAGCCTTTCGTTAAGACAGTTCTTGTGGAATTGGCAAAGTGATATTTGGAAGCCCATAGAGGTCTATGGTGAAAAAGGAAATATCCTCAGATGAAATCTGGAAAGAAGCTTTCTGAGAAACTGCTTAGTGTTCTGTTAATTCATCTCACAGAGTTACATCTGTATTTCGTGGATCTCTTTGCTAGCCTTATTTCTGTGGAATCTGAGAACAGATATTTCGGATCCCTTTGAAGACTATAGGGCCAAAGGAAATATCCTCCGATAACAAAGAGAAAGAAGCTTTCTGAGAAACTTCTTTGTGTTCTGTGAAATCATCTCACAGAGTTACAGCTTTCCCCTCACGGAGCCTATCGCTAAGACAGTTCATGTGGAATTGGCAAAGTGATATTTGGAAGCCCATAGAGGGCTATGGTGAAAAAGGAAATATCCTCAGAGGAAATCTGGAAAGAAGCTTTCTGAGAAACTGCTTAGTGTTCTGTTAATTCATCTCACAGAGTTACATCTGTATTTCGTGGATCTCTTTACTAGCCTTATTTCTGTGGAATCTGTTAACAGAAATTTCGGATCCCTTTGAAGACTATAGGGCCAAAGGAAATATCCTCCGATAACAAAGAGAAAGAAGCTTTCTGAGAAACATCGTTGTGTTCTGTGAAATCATCTCACAGAGTTACAGCTTTCCCCTAAAGGAGCCTTTCGCTAAGACAGTTCTTGTGGAGTTGTCAAAGTGATATTTGGAAGCCCATAGAGGGCTATGTTGAAAAAGGAAATATCCTCAGATGAAATCTGGAAAGAAGCTTTCTGAGAAACTGCTTAGTTTTCTGTTAATTCATCTCACAGAGTTTCATCCGTATTGCGTGGATCACTTTGCTACCGTTATTTCTGTGGAATCTGAGAACAGATATTTCGGATCCCTTTGAAGACTATAGGGCCAAAGGAAATATCCTCCGATAACAAAGAGAAAGATGCTTTCTGAGAAATTTCGTTGTGTTCTGTGAAATCATCTCACAGAGTTACAGCTTTCCCCTCAAGGAGCCTTTCGCTAAGACAGTTCTTTTGGAAATGGTAAAGTGATATTTGGAATCCATAGAGGGCTATGGTGAAAAAGGAAATATCCTCACATGAAATCTGGAAAGAAGCTTTCTAATAAACTGCTTTGTGTTCTGTTAATTCATCTCACAGAGTTACATGTGTATTCCATCGATGTCTTTGCTAGCCTTATTTCTGTGGAATCTGAAAACAGATATTTCGGATCCCTTTGAAGACTATAGGGCCAATGGAAATATCCTCCGATAAAAAAGAGAAAGAAGCTTTCTGAGAAACTTCGTTGTGTTCTATGAAATCATCTCACAGAGTTACAGCTTTCCCCTCAAGGAGCCTTTCGCTAAGACAGTTGTTGTGGAATTGGCAAAGTGATATTTGGAAGCCCACAGAGGGCTATGGTGAAAAAGGAAATATCCTCAGATGAAATCTGGAAAGAAGCTTTCTGAGAAACTGCTTAGTGTTCTGTTAATTCATCTCACAGAGTTACATCTGTATTTCGTGGATCTCTTTGCTAGCCTTATTTCTGTGGAATCTGAGAACAGATATTTCGGATCCCTTTGAAGACTATAGGGCCAAAGGAAATATCCTCCGATAACAAAGAGAAAGAAGCTTTCTGAGAAACTTCGTTGTGTTCTGTGAAATCATCTCACGGAGTTCCAGCTTTCCCCTCAAGGAGCCTTTCGCTAAGACAGTTCTTGTGGAATTGGCAAAGTGATATTTGGAAGCCCATAGAGGGCTATGGTGAAAAAGGAAATATCCTCAGATGAAATCTGGAAAGAAGCTTTCTGAGAAACTGCTTAGTGTTCTTTTAATTCATCTCACAGATTTACATCTGTATTTCGTGGAGCTCTTTGCTAGCCTTATTTCTGTGGAATCTGAGAACAGATATTTTGAATCCCTTTGAAGACTATAGGGCCAAAGGAAATATCCTCCGATAACAAAGAGAAAGAAGCTTTCTGAGAAACTTCGTTGAGTTCTGTGAAATCATCTCACAGAGTTACAGCTTTCCCCTCAAGGAGACTTTGGCTAAGACAGTTCTTGTGGAATTGGCAAAGTGATATTTGGAAGCCCATAGAGGGCTATGGTGAAAAAGGAAATATCCTCAGATGAAATCTGGAAAGAAGCTTTCTGAGAAACTGCTTAGTGTTCTGTTAATTCATCTCACAGAGTTACATCTGTATTTCGTGGATCTCTTTGCTAGCCTAATTTCTGTGGAATCTGAGAACAGATATTTCGGATCCCTTTGAAGACTATAGGGCCAAAGGAAATATCCTCCGATAACAAAGAGAAAGAAGCTTTCTGAGAAACTTCGTTGTGTTCTGTGAAATCATCTCACAGAGTTACAACTTTCCCCTCAAGGAGACTTTCGCTAAGACAGTTCTTGTGGAATTGGCACAGTGATATTTGGAAGCCCATAGAGGGCTACGGTGAAAAAGGAAATATCCTCAGATGAAATCTGGATAGAAGCTTTCTGAGAAACTGCTTATTGTTCTGTTAATGCATCTCACAGAGTTACATCTGTATTTCGTGGATCTCTTTGCTAGCCTTATTTCTGTGGAATCTGAGAACAGATATTTCGGATCCCTTTGAAGACTATAGGGCCAAAGGAAATATCCTCCGATAACAAAGAGAAAGAAGCTTTCTGAGAAACTTCGTTGTGTTCTCTGAAATCATCTCACAGAGTTACAGCTTTCCCCTCAAGGAGCCTTTCGCTAAGACAGTTCTTGTGGAATTGGCAAAGTGATATTTGGAATCCCATAGAGGGCTATGGTGAAAAAGGAAATATCCTCAGATCAAATCTGGAAAGAAGCTTTCTGAGAAACTGCTTAATGTTCTGTTAATTCCTCTCACAGAGTTACATCTGTATTTCGTGGATGTCTTTGCTAGCCTTATTTCTGTGGAATCTGAGAACAGATATTTCGGATCCCTTTGAAGACTATAGGGCCAAAGGAAATATCCTCCGATAACAATTAGAAAGAAGCTTTCTGAGAGACTTCGTTGTGTTCTGTGAAATCATCTCACAGAGTTACAGCTTTCCCCTCAAGGAGCCTTTCGCTAAGACAGTTCTTGTGGAATTGGCAAAGTGATATTTGGAAGCCCATAGAGGGCTATGGTGAAAAAGGAAATATCCTCAGATGAAATCTGGAAAGAAGCTTCTGAGAAACTGCTTAGTGTTCTGTTAATTCATCTCACAGAGTTTCATCTGTATTGCGTGGATCATCTTGCTACCGTTATTTCTGAGGAATCTGAGAACAGATATTTCGGATCCCTTTGAAGACTATAGGGCCAAAGGAAATATCCTCCGATAACAAAGAGAAAGAAGCTTTCTGAGAATCTTCGTTGTGTTCTGTGAGATCATCTCACAGAGTTACACCTTTCCCCTCAAGGAGCCTTTCGCTAAGACAGTTCTTGTGGAATTGGCAAAGTGATATTTGGAAGCCCATAGAGGGCTATCGTGAAAAAGGAAATATCCTCTGATGAAATCTGGAAAGAAGCTTTCTGAGAAACTGCTTATTGTTCTGTTAATTCATCTCACAGAGTTACATCTGTGTTTCGTGGATCTCTTTGCTAGCCTTATTTCTGTGGAATCTGAGAACAGATATTTCGGATCCCTTTGAAGACTATAGGGCCAAAGGAAATATCCTCCGATAACAAAGAGAAAGAAGCTTTCTGAGAAACTTCGTTGTGTTCTGTGAAATCATCTCACAGAGTTACAGCTTTCCCCTCAAAGAGCCTTTCGCTAAGACAGTTCTTGTGGAATTGGCAAAGTGATATTTGGAAGCCCATAGAGGGCTATGGTGAAAAAGGAAATATCCTCAGATGAAATCTGGAAAGAAACTTTCTGAGAAACTGCTTAATGTTCTGTTAATTCCTCTCACAGAGTTACATCTGTATTTCGTGGAGCTCCTTGCTAGCCTTATTTCTGTGGAATCTGAGAACAGATATTTCGGATCCCTTTGAAGACTATAGGGCCAAAGCAAATATCCTCCGATGAAAGAAGCTTTCTGAGAAACTTCGTTGTGTTCTGTGAAATAATCTCACAGAGTTACAGCTTTCCCCTCAAGGAGCCTTTCGTTAAGACAGTTCTTGTGGAATTGGCAAAGTGATATTTGGAAGCCCATAGAGGTCTATGGTGAAAAAGGAAATATCCTCAGATGAAATCTGGAAAGAAGCTTTCTGAGAAACTGCTTAGTGTTCTGTTAATTCATCTCACAGAGTTACATCTGTATTTCGTGGATCTCTTTGCTAGCCTTATTTCTGTGGAATCTGAGAACAGATATTTCGGATCCCTTTGAAGACTATAGGGCCAAAGGAAATATCCTCCGATAACAAAGAGAAAGAAGCTTTCTGAGAAACTTCTTTGTGTTCTGTGAAATCATCTCACAGAGTTACAGCTTTCCCCTCACGGAGCCTATCGCTAAGACAGTTCATGTGGAATTGGCAAAGTGATATTTGGAAGCCCATAGAGGGCTATGGTGAAAAAGGAAATATCCTCAGAGGAAATCTGGAAAGAAGCTTTCTGAGAAACTGCTTAGTGTTCTGTTAATTCATCTCACAGAGTTACATCTGTATTTCGTGGATCTCTTTACTAGCCTTATTTCTGTGGAATCTGTTAACAGAAATTTCGGATCCCTTTGAAGACTATAGGGCCAAAGGAAATATCCTCCGATAACAAAGAGAAAGAAGCTTTCTGAGAAACATCGTTGTGTTCTGTGAAATCATCTCACAGAGTTACAGCTTTCCCCTAAAGGAGCCTTTCGCTAAGACAGTTCTTGTGGAGTTGTCAAAGTGATATTTGGAAGCCCATAGAGGGCTATGTTGAAAAAGGAAATATCCTCAGATGAAATCTGGAAAGAAGCTTTCTGAGAAACTGCTTAGTTTTCTGTTAATTCATCTCACAGAGTTTCATCCGTATTGCGTGGATCACTTTGCTACCGTTATTTCTGTGGAATCTGAGAACAGATATTTCGGATCCCTTTGAAGACTATAGGGCCAAAGGAAATATCCTCCGATAACAAAGAGAAAGATGCTTTCTGAGAAATTTCGTTGTGTTCTGTGAAATCATCTCACAGAGTTACAGCTTTCCCCTCAAGGAGCCTTTCGCTAAGACAGTTCTTTTGGAAATGGTAAAGTGATATTTGGAATCCATAGAGGGCTATGGTGAAAAAGGAAATATCCTCACATGAAATCTGGAAAGAAGCTTTCTAATAAACTGCTTTGTGTTCTGTTAATTCATCTCACAGAGTTACATGTGTATTCCATCGATGTCTTTGCTAGCCTTATTTCTGTGGAATCTGAAAACAGATATTTCGGATCCCTTTGAAGACTATAGGGCCAATGGAAATATCCTCCGATAAAAAAGAGAAAGAAGCTTTCTGAGAAACTTCGTTGTGTTCTATGAAATCATCTCACAGAGTTACAGCTTTCCCCTCAAGGAGCCTTTCGCTAAGACAGTTGTTGTGGAATTGGCAAAGTGATATTTGGAAGCCCACAGAGGGCTATGGTGAAAAAGGAAATATCCTCAGATGAAATCTGGAAAGAAGCTTTCTGAGAAACTGCTTAGTGTTCTGTTAATTCATCTCACAGAGTTACATCTGTATTTCGTGGATCTCTTTGCTAGCCTTATTTCTGTGGAATCTGAGAACAGATATTTCGGATCCCTTTGAAGACTATAGGGCCAAAGGAAATATCCTCCGATAACAAAGAGAAAGAAGCTTTCTGAGAAACTTCGTTGTGTTCTGTGAAATCATCTCACGGAGTTCCAGCTTTCCCCTCAAGGAGCCTTTCGCTAAGACAGTTCTTGTGGAATTGGCAAAGTGATATTTGGAAGCCCATAGAGGGCTATGGTGAAAAAGGAAATATCCTCAGATGAAATCTGGAAAGAAGCTTTCTGAGAAACTGCTTAGTGTTCTTTTAATTCATCTCACAGATTTACATCTGTATTTCGTGGAGCTCTTTGCTAGCCTTATTTCTGTGGAATCTGAGAACAGATATTTTGAATCCCTTTGAAGACTATAGGGCCAAAGGAAATATCCTCCGATAACAAAGAGAAAGAAGCTTTCTGAGAAACTTCGTTGAGTTCTGTGAAATCATCTCACAGAGTTACAGCTTTCCCCTCAAGGAGACTTTGGCTAAGACAGTTCTTGTGGAATTGGCAAAGTGATATTTGGAAGCCCATAGAGGGCTATGGTGAAAAAGGAAATATCCTCAGATGAAATCTGGAAAGAAGCTTTCTGAGAAACTGCTTAGTGTTCTGTTAATTCATCTCACAGAGTTACATCTGTATTTCGTGGATCTCTTTGCTAGCCTAATTTCTGTGGAATCTGAGAACAGATATTTCGGATCCCTTTGAAGACTATAGGGCCAAAGGAAATATCCTCCGATAACAAAGAGAAAGAAGCTTTCTGAGAAACTTCGTTGTGTTCTGTGAAATCATCTCACAGAGTTACAACTTTCCCCTCAAGGAGACTTTCGCTAAGACAGTTCTTGTGGAATTGGCACAGTGATATTTGGAAGCCCATAGAGGGCTACGGTGAAAAAGGAAATATCCTCAGATGAAATCTGGATAGAAGCTTTCTGAGAAACTGCTTATTGTTCTGTTAATGCATCTCACAGAGTTACATCTGTATTTCGTGGATCTCTTTGCTAGCCTTATTTCTGTGGAATCTGAGAACAGATATTTCGGATCCCTTTGAAGACTATAGGGCCAAAGGAAATATCCTCCGATAACAAAGAGAAAGAAGCTTTCTGAGAAACTTCGTTGTGTTCTCTGAAATCATCTCACAGAGTTACAGCTTTCCCCTCAAGGAGCCTTTCGCTAAGACAGTTCTTGTGGAATTGGCAAAGTGATATTTGGAATCCCATAGAGGGCTATGGTGAAAAAGGAAATATCCTCAGATCAAATCTGGAAAGAAGCTTTCTGAGAAACTGCTTAATGTTCTGTTAATTCCTCTCACAGAGTTACATCTGTATTTCGTGGATGTCTTTGCTAGCCTTATTTCTGTGGAATCTGAGAACAGATATTTCGGATCCCTTTGAAGACTATAGGGCCAAAGGAAATATCCTCCGATAACAATTAGAAAGAAGCTTTCTGAGAGACTTCGTTGTGTTCTGTGAAATCATCTCACAGAGTTACAGCTTTCCCCTCAAGGAGCCTTTCGCTAAGACAGTTCTTGTGGAATTGGCAAAGTGATATTTGGAAGCCCATAGAGGGCTATGGTGAAAAAGGAAATATCCTCAGATGAAATCTGGAAAGAAGCTTCTGAGAAACTGCTTAGTGTTCTGTTAATTCATCTCACAGAGTTTCATCTGTATTGCGTGGATCATCTTGCTACCGTTATTTCTGAGGAATCTGAGAACAGATATTTCGGATCCCTTTGAAGACTATAGGGCCAAAGGAAATATCCTCCGATAACAAAGAGAAAGAAGCTTTCTGAGAATCTTCGTTGTGTTCTGTGAGATCATCTCACAGAGTTACACCTTTCCCCTCAAGGAGCCTTTCGCTAAGACAGTTCTTGTGGAATTGGCAAAGTGATATTTGGAAGCCCATAGAGGGCTATCGTGAAAAAGGAAATATCCTCTGATGAAATCTGGAAAGAAGCTTTCTGAGAAACTGCTTATTGTTCTGTTAATTCATCTCACAGAGTTACATCTGTGTTTCGTGGATCTCTTTGCTAGCCTTATTTCTGTGGAATCTGAGAACAGATATTTCGGATCCCTTTGAAGACTATAGGGCCAAAGGAAATATCCTCCGATAACAAAGAGAAAGAAGCTTTCTGAGAAACTTCGTTGTGTTCTGTGAAATCATCTCACAGAGTTACAGCTTTCCCCTCAAAGAGCCTTTCGCTAAGACAGTTCTTGTGGAATTGGCAAAGTGATATTTGGAAGCCCATAGAGGGCTATGGTGAAAAAGGAAATATCCTCAGATGAAATCTGGAAAGAAACTTTCTGAGAAACTGCTTAATGTTCTGTTAATTCCTCTCACAGAGTTACATCTGTATTTCGTGGAGCTCCTTGCTAGCCTTATTTCTGTGGAATCTGAGAACAGATATTTCGGATCCCTTTGAAGACTATAGGGCCAAAGCAAATATCCTCCGATGAAAGAAGCTTTCTGAGAAACTTCGTTGTGTTCTGTGAAATAATCTCACAGAGTTACAGCTTTCCCCTCAAGGAGCCTTTCGTTAAGACAGTTCTTGTGGAATTGGCAAAGTGATATTTGGAAGCCCATAGAGGTCTATGGTGAAAAAGGAAATATCCTCAGATGAAATCTGGAAAGAAGCTTTCTGAGAAACTGCTTAGTGTTCTGTTAATTCATCTCACAGAGTTACATCTGTATTTCGTGGATCTCTTTGCTAGCCTTATTTCTGTGGAATCTGAGAACAGATATTTCGGATCCCTTTGAAGACTATAGGGCCAAAGGAAATATCCTCCGATAACAAAGAGAAAGAAGCTTTCTGAGAAACTTCCTTGTGTTCTCTGAAATCATCTCACAGAGTTACAGCTTTCCCCTCAAGGAGCCTTTCGCTAAGACAGTTCTTGTGGAATTGGCAAAGTGATATTTGGAAGCCCATAGAGGGCTATGTTGAAAAAGGAAATATCCTCAGATGAAATCTGGAAAGAAGCTTTCTGAGAAACTGCTTAGTGTTCTGTTAATTCATCTCACAGAGTTACATCTGTATTTCGTGGATCTCCTTGCTAGCCTTATTTCTGTGGAATCTGAGAACAGATATTTCGGATCCCTTTGAAGACTATAGGGCCAAAGGAAATATCCTCCGATAACAAAGAGAAAGAAGCTTTCTGAGAAACTTCCTTGTGTTCTCTGAAATCATCTCACAGAGTGACCGCTTTCCCCTCAAGGAGCCTTTCGCTAAGACAGTTCTTGTGGAATTGCGAAAGTGATATTTGGAATCCCATAGAGGGCTATGGTGAAAAACGAAATATCCTCAGATCAAATCTGGAAAGAAGCTTTCTGAGAAACTGCTTAGTCTTCTGTTAATTCATCTCACAGAGTTACATCTGTATTTCGTGGATGTCTTTGCTAGCCTTATTTCTGTGGAATCTGAGAACAGATATTTCGTATCCCTTTGAAGACTATAGGACCAAAGGAAATATCCTCCGATAACAAAGAGAAAGAAGCTTTCTGAGAAACTTGGTTGTGTTCTGTGAAATCATCTCACAGAGTTTCAGCATTCCACTCAAGGAGCCTTTCGCTAAGACAGTTCTTGTGGAATTGGCAAAGTGATATTTGGAAGCCCATAGAGGGCTATGTTGAAAAAGGAAATATCCTCAGATGAAATCTGGAAAGAAGCTTTCTGAGAAACTGCTTAGTGTTCTGTTAATTCATCTCACAGAGTTACATCTGTATTTCGTGGATCTCCTTGCTAGCATTATTTCTGTGGAATCTGAGAACAGATATTTCAGATCCCTTTGAAGACTATAGGGCCAAAGGAAATATCCTCCGATAACAAAGAGAAAGAAGCTTACTGAGAAACTTCGTTGTGTTCTGTGAAATCATCTCACGGAGTTACAGCTTTCCCCTCAAGGAGCTTTCGCTAAGACAGTTCTTGTGGAATGGGCAAAGTGATATTTGGAAGCCCACAGAGGGCTATGGTGAAAAAGGAAATATCCTCAGATGAAATCTGGAAAGAAGCTTTCTGAGAAACTGCTTAGTGTTCTGTTAATTCATCTCACAGAGTTACATCTGTATTTCATGGATGTCTTTGCTAGCCTTATTTCTGTGGAATATGAAAACAGATATTTCGGATCCCTTTGAAGACTATAGGGTCATAGGAAATATCCTCCGATAACAAAGAGAAAGAAGCTTTCTGAGAAACATCGTTGTGTTCTGTGAAATCATCTCACAGAGTTACAGGTATCCCCTCAAGGAGCCTTTCGCTAAGACAGTTCTTCTGGAATTGGTAAAGTGATATTTGGAAGCCCATAGAGGGCTATGTTGAAAAAGGAAATATCCTCAGATGAAATCTGGAAAGAAGCTTTCTGAGAAACTGCTTAGTGTTCTGTTAATTCATCTCACAGAGTTACATCTGTATTTCGTGGATCTCTTTGCTAGCCTTATTTCTGTGGAATCTGAGAACAGATATTTCGGATCCCTTTGAAGACTATAGGGCCAAAGGAAATATCCTCCGATAACAAAGAGAAAGAAGCTTTCTGAGAAACTTCGTTGTGTTCTGTGAAATCATCTCACAGAGTTAAAACTTTCCTCTCAAGGAGCCTTTCGCTAAGACAGTTCTTGTGGAATTGGCAAAGTGATATTTGGTATCCCATAGAGGGCTATGGTGAAAAAGGAAATATCCTCAGATGAAATCTGGAAAGAAGCTTTCTGAGAAACTGCTTAGTGTTCTGTTAATTCATCTCACAGAGTTACAACTGTATTTCGTGTATCTCTTGCTAGCCTTATTTCTGTGGAATCTGAGAACAGATATTTCGGATCCCTTTGAAGACTATAGGGCCAAAGGAAATATCCTCCGATAACAAAGAGAAAGAAGCTTTCTGAGAAACTTCGTTGCGTTCTGTGAAATCATCTCACAGAGTTACAGCTTTCCCCTCAAGGAGCCTTTCGCTAAGACAGTTCTTGTGGAATTTGCAAAGTGATATTTGGAATCCCTTAGAGGGCTATGGTGAAAAAGGAAATATCCTCAGATGAAATCTGGAAAGAAACTTTCTGAGAAACTGCTTAATGTTCTGTTATTTCCTCTCATAGAGTTACATCTGTATTTCGTGGATCTCTTTGCTAGCCTTATTTCTGTGGAATCTGAGAACAGATATTTCGGATCCCTTTGAAGACTATAGGGCCAAAGGAAATATCCTCCGATGAAAGAAGCTTTCTGAGAAACTTCGTTGTGTTCTGTGAAATCATCTCACAGAGTTACAGCTTTCCCCTCAAGGAGCCTTTCGCTAAGACAGTTCTTGTGGTATTGTCAAAGTGTATTTGGAAGCCCTTAGAGGGCTATGGTGAAAAAGGAAATATCCTCAGATGAAATCTGGAAAGAAACTTTCTGAGAAACTGCTTAATGTTCTGTTAATTCCTCTCCCAGAGTTACATCTGTATTTCGTGGTGCTCTTTGCTAGCCTTATTTCTGTGGAATCTGAGAAGAGATATTTCGGATCCCTTTGAAGACTATAGGGCCAAAGGAAATATCCTCCGATAACAAAGAGAAAGAAGCTTTCTGAGAAACTTCGTTCTGTTCTGTGAAATCATCTCACAGAGTGACCGCTTTCCCCTCAAGGAGCCTTTCGCTAAGACAGTTCTTGTGGAATTGTCAAAGTGATATTTGGATGCCCATAGGGGGCTATGGTGAAAAAGGAAATATCCTCAGATGAAATCTGGAAAGAAGCTTTCTGAGAAACTGCTTAGTGTTCTGTTAATTCATCTCACAGAGTTACATCTGTATTTCATGGATGTCTTTGCTAGCCTTATTTCTGTGGAATCTGAAAACAGATATTTCGGATCCCTTTGAAGACTATAGGGTCATAGGAAATATCCTCCGATAACAAAGAGAAAGAAGCTTTCTGAGAAACTTCGTTGTGTTCTGTGAAATCATCTCACAGAGTTACAGCTTTCCCCTCAAGGAGCCTTTCGCTAAGACCGTTCTTCTGGAATTGGTAAAGTGATATTTGGAAGCCCCTAGAGGGCTATGGTGAAAAAGGAAATATCCTCAGTTGAAATCTGGAAAGAAGCTTTCTGAGAAACTGCTTAGTGTTCTGTTAATTCATCTCACAGAGTTACATCTGTATTTCGTGGATCTCTTTGCTAGCCTTATTTCTGTGGAATCTGAGAACAGATATTTCGGATCCCTTTGAAGACTATAGCACCAAAGGAAATATCCTCCGATGAAAGAAGCTTTCTGAGAAACTTCGTTGAGTTCTGTGAAATCATCTCACAGAGTTACAGCTTTCCCCTCAAGGAGCCTTTCGCTAAGACAGTTCTTGTGGTATTGTCAAAGTGATATTTGGAAGCCCTTAGAGGGCTATGGTGAAAAAGGAAATATCCTCAGATGAAATCTGGAAAGAAACTTTCTGAGAAACTGCTTAATGTTCTGTTAATTCCTCTCCCAGAGTTACATCTGTATTTCGTGGTGCTCTTTGCTAGCCTTATTTCTGTGGAATCTGAGAAGAGATATTTCGGATCCCTTTGAAGACTATAGGGCCAAAGGAAATATCCTCCGATAACAAAGAGAAAGAAGCTTTCTGAGAAACTTCGTTGTGTTCTGTGAAATCATCTCACAGAGTTACCGCTTTCCCCTCAAGGAGCCTTTCGCTAAGACAGTTCTTGTGGAATTGTCAAAGTGATATTTGGATGCCCATAGAGGGCTATGGTGAAAAAGGAAATATCCTCAGATGAAATCTGGAAAGAAGCTTTCTGAGAAACTGCTTAGTGTTCTGTTAATTCATCTCACAGATTTACATCTGTATTCCGTGGATCTCTTTGCTAGCCCTATTTCTGTGGAATCTGAGAACAGATATTTCGGATCCCTTTGAAGACTATAGGGTCAAAGGAAATATCCTCCGATAACAAAGAGAAAGTAGCTTTCTGAGAAACTTCGCTGTATTCTGTGAAATCATCTCACTGAGTTACAGCTTTCCCCTCAAGGAGCCTTTCGCTAAGACAGTTCATGTGGAATTGGCAAAGTGATATTTGGAAGCCCATAGAGGGCTATGGTGAAAAAGGAAATATCCTCAGATGAAATCTGGAAAGAAGCTTTCTGAGAAACTGCTTAGTGTTCTGATAATTCATCTCACAGAGTTACCTCTGTATTTCGTGGATCTCTTTGCTAGCCTTATTTCTGTGGAATCTGTTAACAGAAATTTCGGATCCCTTTGAAGACTATAGGGCCAAAGGAAATATCCTCCGATAACAAAGAGAAAGAGCTTTCTGAGAAACTTCGCTGTGTTCTGTGAAATCATCTCACAGAGTTACAGCTTTCCCCTCAAGGAGCCTTTCGCTAAGACAGTTCTTGTGGAATTGTCAAGGTGATATTTGGAAGCCCATAGAGGGCTATGGTGAAAAAGGAAATATTCTCAGATGAAATCTGGAAAGAAGCTTTCTGAGAAACTGCTTAGTGTTCTGTTAATTCATCTCACCGAGTTACATGTGTATTCCATGGATGTCTTTGCTAGCCTTATTTCTGTGGAATCTGAAAACAGATATTTCGGATCCCTTTGAAGACTATAGGGCCAAAGGAAATATCCTCCGATAACAAAGAGAAAGAAGCTTTCTGAGAATCTTCGTTGTGTTCTGTGAAATCATCTCACAGAGTTACAGCTTTCCCCTCAAGGAGCCTTTCGCTGAGACAGTTCTTGTGGAATTGGCCAAGTGATATTTGGAACCCCTAGAGGGCTATGGTGAAAAAGGAAATATCCTCAGATGAAATCTGGAAAGAAGCTTTCTGAGAAACTGCTTAGTGTTCTGTTAATTCATCTCACAGTGTTACATCTGTATTGCGTGGATCACTTTGCTACCGTTATTTCTGTGGAATCTGAGAACAGATATTTCGGATCCCTTTGAAGACTATAGGGCCAAAGGAAATATCCTCCGATAACAAAGAGAAAGAAGCTTTTTGAGAAACTTCGTTGTGTTCTGTGAAATCATCACACAGAGTTACAACTTTCCCCTCAAGGAGCCTTTCGCTAAGACAGTTCCTGTGGAAATGGTAAAGTGATATTTAGAAGCCCATAGAGGGCTATGTTGAAAAAGGAAATATCCTCACATGAAATCTGGAAAGAAGCTTTCTGAGAAACTGCTTAGTGTTCTGTTAATTCATCTCACAGAGTTACATCTGTATTTCGTGGATCTCTTTGCTAGCCTTATTTCTGTGGAATCTGAGAACAGATATTTCGGATCCCTTTGAAGACTATAGGGCCAAAGGAAATATCCTCCGATAACAAAGAGAAAGAAGCTTACTGAGAAACTTCGTTGTGTTCTGTGAAATCATCTCACGGAGCTACAGCTTTCCCCTCAAGGAGCCCTTCGCTAAGACTGTTCCTGTGGAATTGGCAAAGTGATATTTGGAAGCCCATAGAGGGCTATGGTGAAAAAGGAAATATCCTCAGATGAAATCTGGAAAGAAGCTTTCTGAGAAACTGCTTAGTGTTTTGTTAATTCATCTCACAGAGTTACATCTGTATTTCGTGGATCTCTTTGCTAGCCTTATTTCTGTGGAATCTGAGAACAGATATTTCGGATCCCTTTGAAGACTATAGGGCCAAAGGAAATATCCTCCGATAACAAAGAGAAAGAAGCTTTCTGAGAAACTTGGTTGTGTTCTGTGAAATCATCTCACAGAATTACAGCTTTCCCCTCAAGGAGCCTTTCGCTAGGACAGTTCTTGTGGAATTGGCAAAGTGATATTTGGAAGCCCCTAGAGGGCTATGGTGAAAAAGGAAATATCCTCAGATGAAATCTGGAAAGAAGCTTTCTGAGAAACTGCTTAGTGTTCTGTTAATTCATCTCACAGAGTTACATCTGTATTTCGTGGATCTCCTTGCTAGCCTTATTTCTGTGTAATCTGAGAACAGATATTTCGGATCCCTTTGAAGACTATAGGGCCAAAGGAAATATCCTCCGATAACAAAGAGAAAGAAGCTTTCTGAGAAAGTTCGTTGTGTTCTCTGAAATCATCTCACAGAGTTAAAGCTTTCCCCTCAAGGAGCCTTTCTCTAAGACAGTTCTTGTGGAATTGGCAAAGTGATATTTGGAATCCCATAGAGGGCTATGGTGAAAAAGGAAATATCCTCAGATGAAATCTGGAAAGAAGCTTTCTGAGAAACTTCTTAGTGTTCTGTTAATTCATCTCACAGAGTTACATGTGTATTTCGTGGATCCTTTTGCTAGCCTTATTTCTGTGGAATCTGAGAACAGATATTTCGGATCCCTTTGAAGACTATAGGGCCAAAGGAAATATCCTCTGATAACAAAGAGAAAGAAGCTTTCTGAGAAACTTCGTTGTGTTCTGTGAAATCATCTGACAGAGTTACAGCTTTCCCCTCAAGGAGCCTTTCGCTAAGACAGTTCTTGTGGAATTGTCAATGTGATATTTGGAAGCCCATAGAGGGCTATGGTGAAAAATGAAATATCCTCAGATGAAATCTGGAAAGAAGCTTTCTGAGAAACTGCTTAGTGTTCTGTTAATTCATCTCACAGAGTTACATGTGTATTCCATGGATGTCTTTGTTAGCCTTATTTCTGTGGAATCTGAAAACAGATATTTCTGATCCCTATGAGGACTATAGGGCCAATGGAAATATCCTCCCATAACAAAGAGAAAGAAGCTTACTGAGAAACTTCGTTGTGTTCTGTGAAATCATCTCACGGAGTTACAGCCTTCCCCTCAAGGAGCCTTTCGCTAAGACAGTTCTTGTGGAATGGGCAAAGTGATATTTGGAAGCCCATAGAGGGCTATGGTGAAAAAGGAAATATCCTCAGATGAAATCTGGAAAGAAGCTTTCTGAGAAACTGCTTAGTGTTCTGTTAATTCATCTCACAGAGTTACATCTGTATTTCATGGATGTCTTTGCTAGCCTTATTTCTGTGGAATCTGAAAACAGATATTTCGGATCCGTTTGAAGACTATAGGGTCATAGGAAATATCCTCCGATAACAAAGAGAAAGAAGCTTTCTGAGAAACTTCGTTGTGTTCTGTGAAATCATCTCACAGAGTTACAGCTTTCCCCTCAAGGAGCCTTTCGCTAAGACAGTTCTTCTGGAATTGGTAAAGTGATATTTGGAAGCCCCTAGAGGGCTATGGTGAAAAAGGAAATATCCTCAGTTGAAATCTGGAAAGAAGCTTTCTGAGAAACTGCTTAGTGTTCTGTTAATTCATCTCACAGAGTTACATCTGTATTTCGTGGATCTCTTTGCTAGCCTTATTTCTGTGGAATCTGAGAACAGATATTTCGGATCCCTTTGAAGACTATAGGGCCAAAGGAAATATCCTCCGATAACAAAGAGAAAGAAGCTTTCTGAGAAACTTCGTTGTGTTCTGTGAAATCATCTCACAGAGTTAAAACTTTCCTCTCAAGGAGCCTTTCGCTAAGACAGTTCTTGTGGAATTGGCAAAGTGATATTTGGAAGCCCATAGAGGGCTATGGTGAAAAAGGAAATATCCTCAGATGAAATCTGGAAAGAAGCTTTCTGAGAAACTGCTTAGTGTTCTGTTAATTCATCTCACAGAGTTACATCTGTATTCCGTGGATCTCTTTGCTAGCCTTATTTCTGTGGAATCTGAAAACAGATATTTCGGATCCCTTTGAAGACTATAGGGCCAAAGGAAATATCCTCCGATAACAAAGAGAAAGAAGCTTTCTGAGAAACTTCGCTATATTCTGTGAAATCATCTCACAGAGTTACAGCTTTCCCCTCAAGGAGCCTTTCGCTAAGACAGTTCATGTGGAATTGGCAAAGTGATATTTGGAAGCCCATAGAGGGCAATGGTGAAAAAGGAAATATCCTCAGATGAAATCTGGAAAGAAGCTTTCTGAGAAATTGCTTAGTGTTCTGTTAATTCATCTCACAGAGTTACCTCTGTATTTCGTGGATCTCTTTGCTAGCCTTATTTCTGTGTAATCTGTTAACAGAAATTTCGGATCCCTTTGAAGACTATAGGGCCAAAGGAAATATCCTCCGATAACAAAGAGAAAGAAGCTTTCTGAGAAACTTCGCTGTGTTCTGTGAAATCATCTCACAGAGTTACAGCTTTCCCCTCAAGGAGCCTTTCGCTAAGACAGTTCTTGTGGAATTGTCAAGGTGATATTTGGAAGCCCATAGAGGGCTATGGTGAAAAAGGAAATATCCTCAGATGAAATCTGGAAAGAAGTTTTCTGAGAAACTGCTTAGTGTTCTGTTAATTCATCTCACAGAGTTACATGTGTATTCCATGGATGTCTTTGCTAGCCTTATTTCTGTGGAATCTGAAAACAGATATTTCGGATCCCTTTGAAGACTATAGGGCCAAAGGAAATATCCTCCGATAACAAAGAGAAAGAAGCTTTCTGAGAAACTTCGTTGTGTTCTGTGAAATCATCTCACAGAGTTACAGCTTTCCCCTCAAGGAGCCTTTCGCTGAGACAGTTCTTGTGGAATTGGCCAAGTGATATTTGGAACCCCTAGAGGGCTATGGTGAAAAAGGAAATATCCTCAGATGAAATCTGGAAAGAAGCTTTCTGAGAAACTGCTTAGTGTTGTGTTAACTAATCTCACAGAGTTACATCTGTATTGCGTGGATCACTTTGCTACCGTTATTTCTGTGGAATCTGAGAACAGATATTTCGGATCCCTTTGAAGACTATAGGGCCAAAGGAAATATCCTCCGATAACAAAGAGAAAGAAGCTTTCTGAGAAACTTCGTTGTGTTCTGTGAAATCATCTCACAGAGTTACAGCTTTCCCCTCAAGGAGCCCCTCGCTAAGACAGTTCCTGTGGAAATGGTAAAGTGATATTTAGAAGCCCATAGAGGGCTATGGTGAAAAAGGAAATATCCTCACATGAAATCTGGAAAGAAGCTTTCTGAGAAACTGCTTAGTGTTCTGTTAATTCATCTCACAGAGTTACATCTGTATTTCGTGGATCTCTTTGCTAGCCTTATTTCTGTGGAATCTGAGAACAGATATTTCGGATCCCTTTGAAGACTATAGAGCCAAAGGAAATATCCTCCGATAACAAAGAGAAAGAAGCTTTCTGAGAAAATTCTTTGTGTTCTGTGAAATCATCTCACAGAGTTACAGATTTCCCCTCAAGAAGCCTTTCGCTAAGACAGTTCTTGTGGAATAGGCAAAGTGATATTTGGAAGCCCATAGAGGGCTATGGTGAAAAAGGAAATATCCTCAGATGAAATCTGGAAAGAAGCTTTCTGAGAAACTCCTTAGTGTTCTGCTAATTCATCTCACAGAGTTACATGTGTATTTCGTGGATCCTTTTGCTAGCCTTATTTCTGTGGAATCTGAGAACAGATATTTCGGATCCCTTTGAAGACTATAGGGCCAAAGGAAATATCCTCCGATAACAAAGAGAAAGAAGCTTTCTGAGAAACTTCGTTGTGTTCTGTGAAATCATCTCACAGAGTTACAGCTTTCCCCTCAAGGAGCCTTTCGCTAAGACAGTTCTTGTGGAATTGGTAAAGTGATATTCGAATCCCATAGAGGGCTATGGTGAAAAAGGAAATATCCTCAGATGAAATCTGGAAAGAAGCTTTCTGAGAAACTGCTTAGTGTTCTGTTAATTCATCTCACAGAGTTACAACTGTATTTCGTGGATCTCTTTGCTAGCCTTAATTCTGTGGAATCTGAGAACAGATATTTCAGATCCCTTTGAAGACTATAGGGCCAAAGGAAATATCCTCCGATAACAAAGAGAAAGAAGCTTTCTGAGAAACTTCGTTGTGTTCTGTGAAATCATCTCACAGAGTTACAGCTTTCCCCTCAAGGATACTTTCGCTAAGACAGTTCTTGTGGAATTGGCAAAGTGATATTTGGAAGCCCATAGAGGGCTATGGTGAAAAAGGAAATATCCTCAGATGAAATCTGGAAAGAAGTTTTCTGAGAAACTGCTTAGTGTTCTGTTAATTCATCTCACAGAGTTACATCTGTATTTCGTGTATCTCTTTGCTAGCCTTATTTCTGTGGAATCTGAGAACAGATATTTCGGATCCCTTTGAAGACTATAGGGCCAAAGGAAATATCCTCCGATAACAAAGAGAAAGAAGCTTTCTGAGAAACTTGGTTGTGTTCTGTGAAATCATCTCACAGAATTACAGCTTTCCCTTCAAGGAGCCTTTCGCTAAGACAGTTCTTGTGGAATTGGCAAAGTGATATTTGGAAGCCCATAGAGGGCTATGTTGAAAAAGGAAATATCCTCAGATGAAATCTGGAAAGAAGCTTTCTGAGAAACTGCTTAGTGTTCTGTTAATTCATCTCACAGAGTTACATCTGTATTTCGTGGATCTCCTTGCTAGCCTTATTTCTGTGGAATCTGAGAACAGATATTTCCGATCCCATTGAAGACTATAGGGCCAAAGAAATATCCTCTGATGACAAAGAGAAAGAAGCTCTCTGAGAAACTTCGTTGTGTTCTCTGAAATCATCTCACAGAGTTAAAGCTTTCCCCTCAAGGCGCCTTTCGCTAAGACAGTTCTGGTGGAATAGGCAAAGTGATATTTGGAATCCCATAGAGGGCTATGGTGAAAAAGGAAATATCCTCAGATGAAATCTGGAAAGAAGCTTTCTGAGAAACTGCTTAGTGTTCTGTTAATTCATCTCATAGAGTTACATCTGTATTTCGTGGATCTCTGTGCTAGCCTTATTTCTGTGGAATCTGAGAACAGATATTTCGGATCCCTTTGAAGACTATAGGCCCAAAGGAAATACCCTCCGATAACAAAGAGAAAGAAGCTTTCTGAGAAACTTGGTTGTTTTCTGTGAAATCATCTCACAGAGTTACAGCTTTCCCCTCAAGGAGCCTTTCGCTAAGACAGTTCTTGTGGAATTGTCAAAGTGATAATTGGAAGCCCATAGAGGGCTATGGTGAAAAAGCAAATATCCTCAGATGAAATCTGGAAAGAAGCTTTCTGAGAAACTGCTTAGTGTTCTGTTAATTCATCTCACAGAGTTACATCTGTATTCCATGGATGTCTTTGTTAGCCTTATTTTTCTGGAATCTGAAAACAGATATTTCGGATCCCTTTGAGGACTATAGGGCCAAAGGAAATATCCTCCGATAACAAAGAGAAAGAAGCTTTCTGAGAAATTTCGTTGTGTTCTGTGAAATCATCTCACAGAGTTACAGCTTTCCCCTCAAGGAGCCTTTCGCTGAGACAGTTCTTGTGGAATTGGCCAAGTGATATTTGGAACCCCTAGAGGGCTATGGTGAAAAAGGAAATATCCTCAGATGAAATCTGGAAAGAAGCTTTCTGAGAAACTGCTTAGCGTTCTGTTAATTAATCTCACAGAGTTACATCTGTATTGCGTGGATCACTTTGCTACCGTTATTTCTGTGGAATCTGAGAACAGATATTTCGGATCCCTTTGAAGACTATAGGGCCAAAGGAAATATCCTCCGATAACAAAGAGAAAGAAGCTTTCTGAGAAACGTCGTTGTGTTCTCTGAAATCATCTCACAGAGTTAAAGCTTTCCCCTCAAGGAGCCTTTCTCTAAGACAGTTCTTGTGGAATTGGCAAAGTGATATTTGGAAGCCCATAGAGGGCTATGGTGAAAAAGGAAATATCCTCAGATGAAATCTGGAAAGAAGCTTTCTGAGAAACTGCTTAGTGTTCTGTTAATTCATCTCACAGAGTTACAACTGTATTTCGTGGATCTCTTTGCTAGCCTTAATTCTGTGGAATCTGAGAACAGATATTTCAGATCCCTTTGAAGACTATAGGGCCAAAGGAAATATCCTCCGATAACAAAGAGAAAGAAGCTTTCTGAGAAACTTCGTTGTGTTCTGTGAAATCATCTCACAGAGTTACAGCTTTCCCCTCAAGGATACTTTCGCTAAGACAGTTCTTGTGGAATTGGCAAAGTGATATTTGGAAGCCCATAGAGGGCTATGGTGAAAAAGGAAATATCCTCAGATGAAATCTGGAAAGAAGTTTTCTGAGAAACTGCTTAGTGTTCTGTTAATTCATCTCACAGAGTTACATCTGTATTTCGTGTATCTCTTTGCTAGCCTTATTTCTGTGGAATCTGAGAACAGATATTTCGGATCCCTTTGAAGACTATAGGGCCAAAGGAAATATCCTCCGATAACAAAGAGAAAGAAGCTTTCTGAGAAACTTGGTTGTGTTCTGTGAAATCATCTCACAGAATTACAGTTTTCCCTTCAAGGAGCCTTTCGCTAAGACAGTTCTTGTGGAATTGGCAAAGTGATATTTGGAAGCCCATAGAGGGCTATGTTGAAAAAGGAAATATCCTCAGATGAAATCTGGAAAGAAGCTTTCTGAGAAACTGCTTAGTGTTCTGTTAATTCATCTCACAGAGTTACATCTGTATTTCGTGGATCTCCTTGCTAGCCTTATTTCTGTGGAATCTGAGAACAGATATTTCCGATCCCATTGAAGACTATAGGGCCAAAGAAATATCCTCTGATGACAAAGAGAAAGAAGCTCTCTGAGAAACTTCGTTGTGTTCTCTGAAATCATCTCACAGAGTTAAAGCTTTCCCCTCAAGGAGCCTTTCGCTAAGACAGTTCTGGTGGAATAGGCAAAGTGATATTTGGAATCCCATAGAGGGCTATGGTGAAAAAGGAAATATCCTCAGATGAAATCTGGAAAGAAGCTTTCTGAGAAACTGCTTAGTGTTCTGTTAATTCATCTCATAGAGTTACATCTGTATTTCGTGGATCTCTGTGCTAGCCTTATTTCTGTGGAATCTGAGAACAGATATTTCGGATCCCTTTGAAGACTATAGGCCCAAAGGAAATACCCTCCGATAACAAAGAGAAAGAAGCTTTCTGAGAAACTTGGTTGTTTTCTGTGAAATCATCTCACAGAGTTACAGCTTTCCCCTCAAGGAGCCTTTCGCTAAGACAGTTCTTGTGGAATTGTCAAAGTGATAATTGGAAGCCCATAGAGGGCTATGGTGAAAAAGCAAATATCCTCAGATGAAATCTGGAAAGAAGCTTTCTGAGAAACTGCTTAGTGTTCTGTTAATTCATCTCACAGAGTTACATCTGTATTCCATGGATGTCTTTGTTAGCCTTATTTTTCTGGAATCTGAAAACAGATATTTCGGATCCCTTTGAGGACTATAGGGCCAAAGGAAATATCCTCCGATAACAAAGAGAAAGAAGCTTTCTGAGAAATTTCGTTGTGTTCTGTGAAATCATCTCACAGAGTTACAGCTTTCCCCTCAAGGAGCCTTTCGCTGAGACAGTTCTTGTGGAATTGGCCAAGTGATATTTGGAACCCCTAGAGGGCTATGGTGAAAAAGGAAATATCCTCAGATGAAATCTGGAAAGAAGCTTTCTGAGAAACTGCTTAGAGTTCTGTTAATTAATCTCACAGAGTTACATCTGTATTGCGTGGATCACTTTGCTACCGTTATTTCTGTGGAATCTGAGAACAGATATTTCGGATCCCTTTGAAGACTATAGGGCCAAAGGAAATATCCTCCGATAACAAAGAGAAAGAAGCTTTCTGAGAAACTTCGTTGTGTTCTCTGAAATCATCTCACAGAGTTAAAGCTTTCCCCTCAAGGAGCCTTTCTCTAAGACAGTTCTTGTGGAATTGGCAAAGTGATATTTGGAAGCCCATAGAGGGCTATGGTGAAAAAGGAAATATCCTCAGATGAAATCTGGAAAGAAGCTTTCTGAGAAACTTCTTAGTGTTCTGTTAATTCATCTCACAGAGTTACATGTGTATTTCTTGGATCCTTTTGCTAGCCTTATTTCTGTGGAATCTGAGAACAGATATTTCGGATCCCTTTGAAGACTATAGGGCCAAAGGAAATATCCTCTGATAACAAAGAGAAAGAAGCTTTCTGAGAAACTTCGTTGTGTTCTGTGAAATCATCTGACAGAGTTACAGCTTTCCCCTCAAGGAGCCTTTCGCTAAGACAGTTCTTGTGGAATTGTCAATGTGATATTTGGAAGCCCATAGAGGGCTATGGTGAAAAAGGAAATATCCTCAGATGAAATCTGGAAAGAAGCTTTCTGAGAAACTGCTTAGTGTTCTGTTAATTCATCTCACAGAGTTACATGTGTATTCCATGGATGTCTTTGTTAGCCTTATTTCTGTGGAATCTGAAAACAGATATTTCTGATCCCTTTGAGGACTATAGGGCCAATGGAAATATCCTCCCATAACAAAGAGAAAGAAGCTTACTGAGAAACTTCGTTGTGTTCTGTGAAATCATCTCACGGAGTTACAGCTTTCCCCTCAAGGAGCCTTTCGCTAAGACAGTTCTTGTGGAATGGGCAAAGTGATATTTGGAAGCCCATAGAGGGCTATGGTGAAAAAGGAAATATCCTCAGATGAAATCTGGAAAGAAGCTTTCTGAGAAACTGCTTAGTGTTCTGTTAATTCATCTCACAGAGTTACATCTGTATTTCATGGATGTCTTTGCTAGCCTTATTTCTGTGGAATCTGAAAACAGATATTTCGGATCCGTTTGAAGACTATAGGGTCATAGGAAATATCCTCCGATAACAAAGAGAAAGAAGCTTTCTGAGAAACTTCGTTGTGTTCTGTGAAATCATCTCACAGAGTTACAGCTTTCCCCTCAAGGAGCCTTTCGCTAAGACAGTTCTTCTGGAATTGGTAAAGTGATATTTGGAAGCCCCTAGAGGGCTATGGTGAAAAAGGAAATATCCTCAGTTGAAATCTGGAAAGAAGCTTTCTGAGAAACTGCTTAGTGTTCTGTTAATTCATCTCACAGAGTTACATCTGTATTTCGTGGATCTCTTTGCTAGCCTTATTTCTGTGGAATCTGAGAACAGATATTTCGGATCCCTTTGAAGACTATAGGGCCAAAGGAAATATCCTCCGATAACAAAGAGAAAGAAGCTTTCTGAGAAACTTCGTTGTGTTCTGTGAAATCATCTCACAGAGTTAAAACTTTCCTCTCAAGGAGCCTTTCGCTAAGACAGTTCTTGTGGAATTGGCAAAGTGATATTTGGAAGCCCATAGAGGGCTATGGTGAAAAAGGAAATATCCTCAGATGAAATCTGGAAAGAAGCTTTCTGAGAAACTGCTTAGTGTTCCGTTAATTCATCTCACAGAGTTACATCTGTATTCCGTGGATCTCTTTGCTAGCCTTATTTCTGTGGAATCTGAAAACAGATATTTCGGATCCCTTTGAAGACTATAGGGCCAAAGGAAATATCCTCCGATAACAAAGAGAAAGAAGCTTTCTGAGAAATTTCGCTATATTCTGTGAAATCATCTCACAGAGTTACAGCTTTCCCCTCAAGGAGCCTTTCGCTAAGACAGTTCATGTGGAATTGGCAAAGTGATATTTGGAAGCCCATAGAGGGCAATGGTGAAAAAGGAAATATCCTCAGATGAAATCTGGAAAGAAGCCCTCTGAGAAATTGCTTAGTGTTCTGTTAATTCATCTCACAGAGTTACCTCTGTATTTCGTGGATCTCTTTGCTAGCCTTATTTCTGTGTAATCTGTTAACAGAAATTTCGGATCCCTTTGAAGACTATAGGGCCAAAGGAAATATCCTCCGATAACAAAGAGAAAGAAGCTTTCTGAGAAACTTCGCTGTGTTCTGTGAAATCATCTCACAGAGTTACAGCTTTCCCCTCAAGGAGCCTTTCGCTAAGACAGTTCTTGTGGAATTGTCAAGGTGATATTTGGAAGCCCATAGAGGGCTATGGTGAAAAAGGAAATATCCTCAGATGAAATCTGGAAAGAAGTATTCTGAGAAACTGCTTAGTGTTCTGTTAATTCATCTCACAGAGTTACATGTGTATTCCATGGATGTCTTTGCTAGCCTTATTTCTGTGGAATCTGAAAACAGATATTTCGGATCCCTTTGAAGACTATAGGGCCAAAGGAAATATCCTCCGATAACAAAGAGAAAGAAGCTTTCTGAGAAACTTCGTTGTGTTCTGTGAAATCATCTCACAGAGTTACAGCTTTCCCCTCAAGGAGCCTTTCGCTGAGACAGTTCTTGTGGAATTGGCCAAGTGATATTTGGAACCCCTAGAGGGCTATGGTGAAAAAGGAAATATCCTCAGATGAAATCTGGAAAGAAGCTTTCTGAGAAACTGCTTAGTGTTGTGTTAACTAATCTCACAGAGTTACATCTGTATTGCGTGGATCACTTTGCTACCGTTATTTCTGTGGAATCTGAGAACAGATATTTCGGATCCCTTTGAAGACTATAGGGCCAAAGGAAATATCCTCCGATAACAAAGAGAAAGAAGCTTTCTGAGAAACTTCGTTGTGTTCTGTGAAATCATCTCACAGAGTTACAGCTTTCCCCTCAAGGAGCCCCTCGCTAAGACAGTTCCTGTGGAAATGGTAAAGTGATATTTAGAAGCCCATAGAGGGCTATGGTGAAAAAGGAAATATCCTCACATGAAATCTGGAAAGAAGCTTTCTGAGAAACTGCTTAGTGTTCTGTTAATTCATCTCACAGAGTTACATCTGTATTTCGTGGATCTCTTTGCTAGCCTTATTTCTGTGGAATCTGAGAACAGATATTTCGGATCCCTTTGAAGACTATAGGGCCAAAGGAAATATCCTCCGATAACAAAGAGAAAGAAGCTTACGGAGAAACTTCGTTGTGTTCTGTGAAATCATCTCACGGAGCTACAGCTTTCCCCTCAAGGAGCCCTTCGCTAAGACTGTTCCTGTGGAATTGGCAAAGTGATATTTGGAAGCCCATAGAGGGCTATGGTGAAAAAGGAAATATCCTCAGATGAAATCTGGAAAGAAGCTTTCTGAGAAACTGCTTAGTGTTCTGTTAATTCATCTCACAGAGTTACATCTGTATTTCATTGATGTCTTTGCTAGCCTTATTTCTGTGGAATCTGAAAACAGATATTTCGGATCCCTTTGAAGACTATACGGCCAAAGGAAATATCCTCCGATAACAAAGAGAAAAAAGCTTTCTGAGAAATTTCGCTGTGTTCTCTGAAATCATCTCACAGAGTTACAGCTTTCCCCTCAAGGAGACTTTCGCTAAGACAGTTCTTGTGGAATTGGCAAAGTGATATTTGGAAGCCCATGGAGGGCTTTGGTGAAAAAGGAAATATCCTCAGATGAAATCTGGAAAGAAGTTTTCTGAGAAACTGCTTAGTGTTCTGTTAATTCATCTCACAGAGTTACATCTGTATTTCGTGGATCTCTTTGCTAGCCTTATTTCTGTGGAATCTGAGAACAGATATTTCGGATCCCTTTGAAGACTATAGGGCCAAAGGAAATATCCTCCGATAACAAAGAGAAAGAAGCTTTCTGAGAAACTTCGTTGTGTTCTGTGAAATCATCTCACAGAGTTACAGCTTTCCCCTCAAGGAGCCTTTCGCTAAGACAGTTCCTGTGGAAATGGTAAAGTGATATTTAGAAGCCCACAGAGGGCTATGGTGAAAAAGGAAATATCCTCACATGAAATCTGGAAAGAAGCTTTCTGAGAAACTGCTTAGTGTTCTGTTAATTCATCTCACAGAGTTACATCTGTATTTCATGGATCTCTTTGCTAGCCTTATTTCTGTGGAATCTGAGAACAGATATTTCGGATCCCTTTGAAGACTATAGGGCCAAAGGAAATATCCTCCGATAACAAAGAGAAAGAAGCTTACTGAGAAACTTCGTTGTGTTCTGTGAAATCATCTCACGGAGCTACAGCTTTCCCCTCAAGGAGCCCTTCGCTAAGACTGTTCCTGTGGAATTGGCAAAGTGATATTTGGAAGCCCATAGAGGGCTACGGTGAAAAAGGAAATATCCTCATATGAAATCTGGAAAGAAGCTTTCTGAGAAACTGCTTAGTGTTCTGTTAATTCATCTCACAGAGTTACATCTGTATTTCATTGATGTCTTTGCTAGCCTTATTTCTGTGGAATCTGAAAACAGATATTTCGGATCCCTTTGAAGACTATAGGGCCAAAGGAAATATCCTCCGATAACAAAGACAAAAAAGCTTTCTGAGAAACTTCGTTGTGTTCTCTGAAATCATCTCACAGAGTTACAGCTTTCCCCTCAAGGAGACTTTCGCTAAGACAGTTCTTGTGGAATTGGCAAAGTGATATTTGGAAGCCCATAGAGGGCTATGGTGAAAAAGGAAATATCCTCACATGAAATCTGGAAAGAAGCTTTCTGAGAAACTGCTTAGTGTTCGGTTAATTCATCTCACAGAGTTACATCTGTATTTCGTGGATCTCTTTGCTAGCCTTATTTCTGTGGAATCTGAGAACAGATATTTCGGATCCCTTTGAAGACTATAGGGCCAAAGGAAATATCCTCCGATAACAAAGAGAAAGAAGCTTTCTGAGAAACTTGGTTGTGTTCTGTGAAATCATCTCATAGAATTACAGCTTTCCCCTCAAGGAGCCTTTCGCTAAGACAGTTCTTGTGGAATTGGCAAAGTGATATTTGGAAGCCCATAGAGGGTATAGTGAAAAAGGAAATATCCTCAGAGGAAATCTGGAAAGAAGCTTTCTGAGAAACTGCTTAGTGTTCTGTTAATTCATCTCACAGAGTTACATCTGTATTTCGTGGATCTCCTTGGTTGCCTTATTTCTGTGGAATCTGAGAACAGATATTTCGGATCCCTTTGAAGACTATAGGGCCAAAGGAAATATCCTCCGATAACAAAGAGAAAGAAGCTTTCTGAGAAACTTCGTTGTGTTCTCTGAAATCATCTCACAGAGTTAAAGCTTTCCCCTCAAGGAGCCTTTCGCTAAGACAGTTCTTGTGGAATTGGCAAAGTGATATTTGGAATCCCATAGAGGGCTATGGTGAAAAAGAAAATATCCTCAGATGAAATCTGGAAAGAAGCTTTCTGAGAAACTGCTTAGTGTTCTGTTAATTCATCTCACAGAGTTACATCTGTATTTCGTGGATCTCTGTGCTAGCCTTATTTCTGTGGAATCTGAGAACAGATATTTCGGATCCCTTTGAAGACTATAGGCCCAAAGGAAATATCCTCTGATAACAAAGAGAAAGAAGCTTTCTGAGAAACTTGGTTGTGTTCTGTGAAATCATCTGACAGAGTTACAGCTTTCCCCTCAAGGAGCCTTTCGCTAAGACAGTTCTTGTGGAATTGTCAAAGTGATATTTGGAAGCCCATAGAGGGCTATGGTGAAAAAGGAAATATCCTCAGATGAAATCTGTAAAGAAGCTTTCTGAGAAACTGCTTAGTGTTCTGTTAATTCATCTCACAGAGTTACATGTGTATTTCATGGATGTCTTTGTTAGCGTTATTTCTGTGGAATCTGAAAACAGATATTTCGGATCCCTTTGAGGACTATAGGGCCAAAGGAAATATCCTGCGATAACAAAGAGAAAGAAAATTTCTGAGAAACTTCTTTGTGTTCTGTGAAATCATCTCACAGAGTTACAGATTTCCCCTCAGGAAGCCTTTCGCTAAGACAGTTCTTGTGGAATTGGCAAAGTGATATTTGGAAGCCCATAGAGGGCTATGGTGAAAAAGGAAATATCCTCAGATGAAATCTGGAAAGAAGCTTTCTGAGAAACTCCTTAGTGTTCTGTTAATTCATCTCACAGAGTTACATGTGTATTTCGTGGATCCTTTTGCTAGCCTTATTTCTGTGGAATCTGAGAACAGATATTTCCGATCCCTTTGAAGACTATAGGGCCAAAGGAAATATCCTCTGATAACAAAGAGAAAGAAGCTTTCTGAGAAACTTCGTTGTGTTCTGTGAAATCATCTCACAGAGTTACAGCTTTCCCCTCAAGGAGCCTTTCGCTAAGACAGTTCTTGTGGAATTGGCAAAGTGATATCTTTAAGCCCATAGAGGGCTATGGTGAAAAAGGAAATATCCTCAGATGAAATCTGGAAAGAAGCTTTCTGAGAAACTGCTTAGTGTTCTGTTAATTCATCTCACAGAGTTACATCTGTATTTCGTGGATCTCTTTGCTAGCCTTATTTCTGTGGAATCTGAGAACAGATATTTCGGATCCCTTTGAAGACTATAGGGCCAAAGGAAATATCCTCCGATAACAAAGAGAAAGAAGCTTTCTGAGAAACTTGGTTGTGTTCTGTGAAATCATCTCACCGAATTACAGCTTTCCCCTCAAGGAGCCTTTCGCTAAGACAGTTCTTGTGGAATTGGCAAAGTGATATTTGGAAGCCCATAGAGGGCTATGTTGAAAAAGGAAATATCCTCAGATGAAATCTGGAAAGAAGCTTTCTGAGAAACTGCTTAGTGTTCTTTTAATTCATCTCACAGAGTTACATCTGTATTTCGTGGATCTCCTTGCTAGCCTTATTTCTGTGGAATCTGAGAACAGATATTTCGGATCCCTTTGAAGACTATAGGGCCAAAGGAAATATCCTCCGATAACAAAGAGAAAGAAGCTTTCTGAGAAACTTCGTTGTGTTCTCTGAAATCATCTCACAGAGTTAAAGCTTTCCCCTCAAGGAGCCTTTCGCTAAGACAGTTCTTGTGGAATTGGCAAAGTGATATTTGGAATCCCATAGAGGGCTATGGTGAAAAAGGAAATATCCTCAGATGAAATCTGGAAAGAAGCTTTCTGAGAAACTGCTTAGTGTTCTGTTAATTCCTCTCACAGAGTTACATCTGTATTTCATTGATGTCTTTGCTAGCCTTATTTCTGTGGAATCTGAGAACAGATATTTCGGATCCCTTTGAAGACTATAGGGCCAAAGGAAATATCCTCCGATAACAAAGAGAAAGAAGCTTTCTGAGAAACTTCGTTGTGTTCTGTGAAATCATCTCACAGAGTTACAGCTTTCCCCTCAAGGAGCCTTTCGCTAAGACAGTTCTTGTGGAATTGGCAAAGTGATATTTGGAAGCCCATAGAGGGCTATGGTGAAAAAGGAAATATCCTCAGATGAAATCTGGAAGGAACTTTCTGAGAAACTGCTTAGTGTTCTGTTAATTCATCTCACAGAGGTACATCTGTATTTCGTGAATCTCTTTGCTAGCCTTATTTCTGTGGAATCTGAGAACAGATATTTCGGATCCCCTTGAAGACTATAGGGCCAAAGGAAATATCCTCCGATAACAAAGAGAAAGAAGCTTTCTGAGAAACTTCGTTGTGTTCTGTGACATCATCTCACAGAGTTACAGCTTTCCCCTCAAGGAGCCTTTCGCTAAGACAGTTCTTGTGGAATTGTCAAAGTGATATTTGGAAGCCCATAGAGGGCTATGGTGAAAAAGGAAATATCCTCAGATGAAATCTGGAAAGAAGCTTTCTGAGAAACTGCTTAGTTTTCTGTTAATTCATCTCACAGAGTTTCATCTGTATTGCGTGGATCACTTTGCTACCGTTATTTCTGTGGAATCTGAGAACAGATATTTCGGATCCCTTTGAAGACTATAGGGCCAAAGGAAATATCCTCCGATAACAAAGAGAAAGATGCTTTCTGAGAAATTTCGTTGTGTTCTGTGAAATCATCACACAGAGTTACAGCTTTCCCCTCAAGGAACCTTTCGCTAAGACAGTTCTTTTGGAAATGTTAAAGTGATATTTGGAATCCCATAGAGGGCTATGGTGAAAAAGGAAATATACTCACATGAAATCTGGAAAGAAGCTTTCTAATAAACTGCTTTGTGTTCTGTTAATTCATCTCACAGAGTTACATGTGTATTCCATCGATGTCTTTGCTAGCCTTATTACTGTGGAATCTGAAAACAGACATTTCGGATCCCTTTGAAGAATAAAGGGCCAAATGAAATATCCTCCGATAAAAAAGAGAAAGAAGCTTTCTGAGAAACTTCGTTGTGTTCTATGAAATCATCTCACAGAGTTACAGCTTTCCCCTCAAGGAGCCTTTCGCTAAGACAGTTGTTGTGGAATTGGCAAAGTGATATTTGGAAGCCCACAGAGGGCTATGGTGAAAAAGGAAATATCCTCAGATGAAATCTGGAAAGAAGCTTTCTGAGAAACTGCTTAGTGTTCTGTTAATTCATCTCACAGAGTTACATCTGTATTTCGTGGATCTCTTTGCTAGCCTTATTTCTGTGGAATCTGAGAACAGATATTTCGGATCCCTTTGAAGACTATAGGGCCAAAGGAAATATCCTCCGATAACAAAGAGAAAGAAGCTTTCTGAGAAACTTCGTTGTGTTCTGCGAAATCATCTCACAGAGTTACAGCTTTCCCCTCAAAGAGCCTTTCGCTAAGACAGTTCTTGTGGAATTGGCAAAGTGATATTTGGAAGCCCATAGAGGGCTATGGTGAAAAAGGAAATATCCTCAGATGAAATCTGGAAAGAAACTTTCTGAGAAACTGCTTAATGTTCTGTTAATTCCTCTCACAGAGTTACATCTGTATTTCGTGGAGCTCCTTGCTAGCCTTATTTCTGTGGAATCTGAGAACAGATATTTCGGATCCCTTTGAAGACTATAGGGCCAAAGCAAATATCCTCCGATGAAAGAAGCTTTCTGAGAAACTTCGTTGTGTTCTGTGAAATAATCTCACAGAGTTACAGCTTTCCCCTCAAGGAGTCTTTCGTTAAGACAGTTCTTGTGGAATTGGCAAAGTGATATTTGGAAGCCCATAGAGGTCTATGGTGAAAAAGGAAATATCCTCAGATGAAATCTGGAAAGAAGCTTTCTGAGAAACTGCTTAGTGTTCTGTTAATTCATCTCACAGAGTTACATCTGTATTTCGTGGATCTCTTTGCTAGCCTTATTTCTGTGGAATCTGACAACAGATATTTCGGATCCCTTTGAAGACTATAGGGCCAAAGGAAATATCCTCCGATAACAAAGAGAAAGAAGCTTTCTGAGAAACTTCTTTGTGTTCTGTGAAATCATCTCACAGAGTTACACCTTTCCCCTCAAGGAGCCTTTCGCTAAGACAGTTCTTGTGGAATTGGCAAAGTGATATTTGGAAGCCCATAGAGGGCTCTCGTGAAAAAGGAAATATCCTCAGATGAAATCTGGAAAGAAGCTTTCTGAGAAACTGCTTAGTGTTCTGTTAATACATCTCACAGAGTTACATCTGTGTTTCGTGGATCTCTTTGCTAGCCTTATTTCTGTGGAATCTGAGAACAGATATTTCGGATCCCTTTGAAGACTATAGGGCCAAAGGAAATATCCTCCGATAACAAAGAGAAAGAAGCTTTCTGAGAAACTTCGTTGTGTTCTGTGAAATCATCTCACAGAGTTACAGCTTTCCCCTCAAAGAGCCTTTCGCTAAGACAGTTCTTGTGAAATTGGCAAAGTGATATTTGGAAGCCCATAGAGGGCTATGGTGAAAAAGGAAATATCCTCAGATGAAATCTGGAAAGAAACTTTCTGAGAAACTGCTTAATGTTCTGTTAATTCCTCTCACAGAGTTACATCTGTATTTCGTGGAGCTCCTTGCTAGCCTTATTTCTGTGGAATCTGAGAACAGATATTTCGGATCCCTTTGAAGACTATAGGGCCAAAGCAAATATCCTCCGATGAAAGAAGCTTTCTGAGAAACTTCGTTGTGTTCTGTGAAATAATCTCACAGAGTTACAGCTTTCCCCTCAAGGAGCCTTTCGTTAAGACAGTTCTTGTGGAATTGGCAAAGTGATATTTGGAAGCCCATAGAGGTCTATGGTGAAAAAGGAAATATCCTCAGATGAAATCTGGAAAGAAGCTTTCTGAGAAACTGCTTAGTGTTCTGTTAATTCATCTCACAGAGTTACATCTGTATTTCGTGGATCTCTTTGCTAGCCTTATTTCTGTGGAATCTGAGAACAGATATTTCGGATCCCTTTGAAGACTATAGGGCCAAAGGAAATATCCTCCGATAACAAAGAGAAAGAAGCTTTCTGAGAAACTTCTTTGTGTTCTGTGAAATCATCTCACAGAGTTACAGCTTTCCCCTCACGGAGCCTATCGCTAAGACAGTTCATGTGGAATTGGCAAAGTGATATTTGGAAGCCCATAGAGGGCTATGGTGAAAAAGGAAATATCCTCAGAGGAAATCTCGAAAGAAGCTTTCTGAGAAACTGCTTAGTGTTCTGTTAATTCATCTCACAGAGTTACATCTGTATTTCGTGGATCTCTTTGCTAGCCTTATTTCTGTGGAATCTGTTAACAGAAATTTCGGATCCCTTTGAAGACTATAGGGCCAAAGGAAATATCCTCCGATAACAAAGAGAAAGAAGCTTTCTGAGAAACATCGTTGTGTTCTGTGAAATCATCTCACAGAGTTACAGCTTTCCCCTAAAGGAGCCTTTCGCTAAGACAGTTCTTGTGGAATTGTCAAAGTGATATTTGGAAGCCCATAGAGGGCTATGGTGAAAAAGGAAATATCCTCAGATGAAATCTGGAAAGAAGCTTCTGAGAAACTGCTTAGTGTTCTGTTAATGCATCTCACAGAGTTTCATCTGTATTTCGTGGATCTCTTTGCTAGCCTTATTTCTGTGGAATCTGAGAACAGATATTTCGGATCCCTTTGAAGAGTATAGGGCCAAAGGAAATATCCTCCGATAACAAAGAGAAAGAAGCTTTCTGAGAAACTTCGTTGTGTTCTCTGAAATCATCTCACAGAGTTACAGCTTTCCCCTCAAGGAGCCTTTCGCTAAGACAGTTCTTGTGGAATTGTCAAAGTGATATTTGGAATCCCATAGAGGGCTATGGTGAAAAAGGAAATATCGTCAGATCAAATCTGGAAAGAAGCTTTCTGAGAAACTGCTTAATGTTCTGTTAATTCCTCTCACAGAGTTACATCTGTATTTCGTGGATGTCTTTGCTAGCCTTATTTCTGTGGAATCTGAGAACAGATATTTCGGATCCCTTTGAAGACTATAGGGCCAAAGGAAATATCCTCCGATAACAAAGAGAAAGAAGCTTTCTGAGAAACTTCGTTGTGTTCTGTGAAATCATCTCACAGAGTTACAGCTTTCCCCTCAAGGAGCCTTTCGCTAAGACAGTTCTTGTGGAATTGGCAAAGTGATATTTGGAAGCCCATAGAGGGCTATGGTGAAAAAGGAAATATCCTCAGATGAAATCTGGAAAGAAGCTTCTGAGAAACTGCTTAGTGTTCTGTTAATTCATCTCACAGAGTTTCATCTGTATTGCGTGGATCATCTTGCTACCGTTATTTCTGTGGAATCTGAGAACAGATATTTCGGATCCCTTTGAAGACTATAGGGCCAAAGGAAATATCCTCCGATAACAAAGAGAAAGAAGCTTTCTGAGAAACTTCGTTGTGTTCTGTGAAATCATCTCACAGAGTTACACCTTTCCCCTCAAGGAGCCTTTCGCTAAGACAGTTCTTGTGGAATTGGCAAAGTGATATTTGGAAGCCCATAGAGGGCTATCGTGAAAAAGGAAATATCCTCAGATGAAATCTGGAAAGAAGCTTTCTGAGAAACTGCTTATTGTTCTGTTAATTCATCTCACAGAGTTACATCTGTGTTTCGTGGATCTCTTTGCTAGCCTTATTTCTGTGGAATCTGAGAACAGATATTTCGGATCCCTTTGAAGAGTATAGGGCCAAAGGAAATATCCTCCGATAACAAAGAGAAAGAAGCTTTCTGAGAAACTTCGTTGTGTTCTGTGAAATCATCTCACAGAGTTACAGCTTTCCCCTCAAAGAGCCTTTCGCTAAGACAGTTCTTGTGGAATTGGCAAAGTGATATTTGGAAGCCCATAGAGGGCTATGGTGAAAAAGGAAATATCCTCAGATGAAATCTGGAAAGAAACTTTCTGAGAAACTGCTTAATGTTCTGTTAATTCCTCTCACAGAGTTACATCTGTATTTCGTGGAGCTCCTTGCTAGCCTTATTTCTGTGGAATCTGAGAACAGATATTTCGGATCCCTTTGAAGACTATAGGGCCAAAGCAAATATCCTCCGATGAAAGAAGCTTTCTGAGAAACTTCGTTGTGTTCTGTGAAATAATCTCACAGAGTTACAGCTTTCCCCTCAAGGAGCCTTTCGTTAAGACAGTTCTTGTGGAATTGGCAAAGTGATATTTGGAAGCCCATAGAGGTCTATGGTGAAAAAGGAAATATCCTCAGATGAAATCTGGAAAGAAGCTTTCTGAGAAACTGCTTAGTGTTCTGTTAATTCATCTCACAGAGTTACATCTGTATTTCGTGGATCTCCTTGCTAGCCTTATTTCTGTGGAATCTGACAACAGATATTTCGGATCCCTTTGAAGACTATAGGGCCAAAGGAAATATCCTCCGATAACAAAGAGAAAGAAGCTTTCTGAGAAACTTCTTTGTGTTCTGTGAAATCATCTCACAGAGTTACACCTTTCCCCTCAAGGAGCCTTTCGCTAAGACAGTTCTTGTGGAATTGGCAAAGTGATATTTGGAAGCCCATAGAGGGCTCTCGTGAAAAAGGAAATATCCTCAGATGAAATCTGGAAAGAAGCTTTCTGAGAAACTGCTTAATGTTCTGTTAATTCCTCTCACAGAGTTACATCTGTATTTCGTGGAGCTCCTTGCTAGCCTTATTTCTGTGGAATCTGAGAACAGATATTTCGGATCCCTTTGAAGACTATAGGGCCAAAGCAAATATCCTCCGATGAAAGAAGCTTTCTGAGAAACTTCGTTGTGTTCTGTGAAATAATCTCACAGAGTTACAGCTTTCCCCTCAAGGAGCCTTTCGTTAAGACAGTTCTTGTGGAATTGGCAAAGTGATATTTGGAAGCCCATAGAGGTCTATGGTGAAAAAGGAAATATCCTCAGATGAAATCTGGAAAGAAGCTTTCTGAGAAACTGCTTAGTGTTCTGTTAATTCATCTCACAGAGTTACATCTGTATTTCGTGGATCTCTTTGCTAGCCTTATTTCTGTGGAATCTGAGAACAGATATTTCGGATCCCTTTGAAGACTATAGGGCCAAAGGAAATATCCTCCGATAACAAAGAGAAAGAAGCTTTCTGAGAAACTTCTTTGTGTTCTGTGAAATCATCTCACAGAGTTACAGCTTTCCCCTCACGGAGCCTATCGCTAAGACAGTTCATGTGGAATTGGCAAAGTGATATTTGGAAGCCCATAGAGGGCTATGGTGAAAAAGGAAATATCCTCAGAGGAAATCTGGAAAGAAGCTTTCTGAGAAACTGCTTAGTGTTCTGTTAATTCATCTCACAGAGTTACATCTGTATTTCGTGGATCTCTTTGCTAGCCTTATTTCTGTGGAATCTGTTAACAGAAATTTCGGATCCCTTTGAAGACTATAGGGCCAAAGGAAATATCCTCCGATAACAAAGAGAAAGAAGCTTTCTGGGAAACATCGTTGTGTTCTGTGAAATCATCTCACAGAGTTACAGCTTTCCCCTAAAGGAGCCTTTCGCTAAGACAGTTCTTGTGGAATTGTCAAAGTGATATTTGGAAGCCCATAGAGGGCTATGGTGAAAAAGGAAATATCCTCAGATGAAATCTGGAAAGAAGCTTTCTGAGAAACTGTTTAGTTTTCTGTTAATTCATCTCACAGAGTTTCATCTGTATTGCGTGGATCACTTTGCTACCGTTATTTCTGTGGAATCTGAGAACAGATATTTCGGATCCCTTTGAAGACTATAGGGCCAAAGGAAATATCCTCCGATAACAAAGAGAAAGATGCTTTCTGAGAAATTTCGTTGTGTTCTGTGAAATCATCTCACAGAGTTACAGCTTTCCCCTCAAGGAGCCTTTCGCTAAGACAGTTCTTTTGGAAATGGTAAAGTGATATTTGGAATCCCATAGAGGGCTATGGTGAAAAAGGAAATATCCTCACATGAAATCTGGAAAGAAGCTTTCTAATAAACTACTTAGTGTTCTGTTAATTCATCTCACAGAGTTACATGTGTATTCCATCGATATCTTTGCTAGCCTTATTTCTGTGGAATCTGAAAACAGATATTTCGGATCCCTTTGAAGACTATAGGGCCAATGGAAATATCCTCCGATAAAAAAGAGAAAGAAGCTTTCTGAGAAACTTCGTTGTGTTCTATGAAATCATCTCACAGAGTTACAGCTTTCCCCTCAAGGAGCCTTTCGCTAAGACAGTTCTTGTGGAATTGGCAAAGTGATATTTGGAAGCCCACAGAGGGATATGGTGAAAAAGGAAATATCCTCAGATGAAATCTGGAAAGAAGCTTTCTGAGAAACTGCTTAGTGTTCTGTTAATTCATCTCACAGAGTTACATCTGTATTTCGTGGATCTCTTTGCTAGCCTTATTTCTGTGGAATCTGAGAACAGATATTTCGGATCCCTTTGAAGACTATAGGGCCAAAGGAAATATCCTCCGATAACAAAGAGAAAGAAGCTTTCTGAGAAACTTCGTTGTGTTCTGTGAAATCATCTCACGGAGTTCCAGCTTTCCCCTCAAGGAGCCTTTCGCTAAGACAGTTCTTGTGGAATTGGCAAAGTGATATTTGGAAGCCCATAGAGGGCTATGGTGAAAAAGGAAATATCCTCAGATGAAATCTGGAAAGAAGCTTTCTGAGAAACTGCTTAGTGTTCTTTTAATTCATCTCACAGATTTACATCTGTATTTCGTGGAGCTCTTTGCTAGCCTTATTTCTGTGGAATCTGAGAACAGATATTTTGAATCCCTTTGAAGACTATAGGGCCAAAGGAAATATCCTCCGATAACAAAGAGAAAGAAGCTTTCTGAGAAACTTCGTTGAGTTCTGTGTAATCATCTCACAGAGTTACAGCTTTCCCCTCAAGGAGCCTTTGGCTAAGACAGTTCTTGTGGAATTGGCAAAGTGATATTTGGAAGCCCATAGAGGGCTATGGTGAAAAAGGAAATATCCTCAGATGAAATCTGGAAAGAAGCTTTCTGAGAAACTGCTTAGTGTTCTGTTAATTCATCTCACAGAGTTACATCTGTATTTCCTGGATCTCTTTGCTAGCCTAATTTCTGTGGAATCTGAGAACAGATATTTCGGATCCCTTTGAAGACTATAGGGCCAAAGGAAATATCCTCCGATAACAAAGAGAAAGAAGCTTTCTGAGAAACTTCGTTGAGTTCTGTGAAATCATCTCACAGAGTTACAGCTTTCCCCTCAAGGAGCCTTTGGCTAAGACAGTTCTTGTGGAATTGGCAAAGTGATATTTGGAAGCCCATAGAGGGCTATGGTGAAAAAGGAAATATCCTCAGATGAAATCTGGAAAGAAGCTTTCTGAGAAACTGCTTAGTGTTCTGTTAATTCATCTCACAGAGTTACATCTGTATTTCGTGGATCTCTTTGCTAGCCTAATTTCTGTGGAATCTGAGAACAGATATTTCGGATCCCTTTGAAGACTATAGGGCCAAAGGAAATATCCTCCGATAACAAAGAGAAAGAAGCTTTCTGAGAAACTTCGTTGTGTTCTGTGAAATCATCTCACAGAGTTACAACTTTCCCCTCAAGGAGACTTTCGCTAAGACAGTTCTTGTGGAATTGGCACAGTGATATTTGGAAGCCCATAGAGGGCTACGGTGAAAAAGGAAATATCCTCAGATGAAATCTGGATAGAAGCTTTCTGAGAAACTGCTTATTGTTCTGTTAATGCATCTCACAGAGTTACATCTGTATTTCGTGGATCTCTTTGCTAGCCTTATTTCTGTGGAATCTGAGAACAGATATTTCGGATCCCTTTAAAGACTATAGGGCCAAAGGAAATATCCTCCGATAACAAAGAGAAAGAAGCTTTCTGAGAAACTTCGTTGTGTTCTCTGAAATCATCTCACAGAGTTACAGCTTTCCCCTCAAGGAGCCTTTCGCTAAGACAGTTCTTGTGGAATTGGCAAAGTGATATTTGGAATCCCATAGAGGGCTATGGTGAAAAAGGAAATATCCTCAGATCAAATCTGGAAAGAAGCTTTCTGAGAAACTGCTTAATGTTCTGTTAATTCCTCTCACAGAGTTACATCTGTATTTCGTGGATGTCTTTGCTAGCCTTATTTCTGTGGAATCTGAGAACAGATATTTCGGATCCCTTTGAAGACTATAGGGCCAAAGGAAATATCCTCCGAAAACAAAGAGAAAGAAGCTTTCTGAGAGACTTCGTTGTGTTCTGTGAAATCATCTCACAGAGTTACAGCTTTCCCCTCAAGGAGCCTTTCGCTAAGACAGTTCTTGTGGAATTGTCAAAGTGATATTTGGAAGCCCATAGAGGGCTATGGTGAAAAAGGAAATATCCTCAGATGAAATCTGGAAAGAAGCTTCTGAGAAACTGCTTAGTGTTCTGTTAATGCATCTCACAGAGTTTCATCTGTATTTCGTGGATCTCTTTGCTAGCCTTATTTCTGTGGAATCTGAGAACAGATATTTCGGATCCCTTTGAAGAGTATAGGGCCAAAGGAAATATCCTCCGATAACAAAGAGAAAGAAGCTTTCTGAGAAACTTCGTTGTGTTCTCTGAAATCATCTCACAGAGTTACAGCTTTCCCCTCAAGGAGCCTTTCGCTAAGACAGTTCTTGTGGAATTGTCAAAGTGATATTTGGAATCCCATAGAGGGCTATGGTGAAAAAGGAAATATCGTCAGATCAAATCTGGAAAGAAGCTTTCTGAGAAACTGCTTAATGTTCTGTTAATTCCTCTCACAGAGTTACATCTGTATTTCGTGGATGTCTTTGCTAGCCTTATTTCTGTGGAATCTGAGAACAGATATTTCGGATCCCTTTGAAGACTATAGGGCCAAAGGAAATATCCTCCGATAACAAAGAGAAAGAAGCTTTCTGAGAAACTTCGTTGTGTTCTGTGAAATCATCTCACAGAGTTACAGCTTTCACCTCAAGGAGCCTTTCGCTAAGACAGTTCTTGTGGAATTGGCAAAGTGATATTTGGAAGCCCATAGAGGGCTATGGTGAAAAAGGAAATATCCTCAGATGAAATCTGGAAAGAAGCTTCTGAGAAACTGCTTAGTGTTCTGTTAATTCATCTCACAGAGTTTCATCTGTATTGCGTGGATCATCTTGCTACCGTTATTTCTGTGGAATCTGAGAACAGATATTTCGGATCCCTTTGAAGACTATAGGGCCAAAGGAAATATCCTCCGATAACAAAGAGAAAGAAGCTTTCTGAGAAACTTCGTTGTGTTCTGTGAAATCATCTCACAGAGTTACACCTTTCCCCTCAAGGAGCCTTTCGCTAAGACAGTTCTTGTGGAATTGGCAAAGTGATATTTGGAAGCCCATAGAGGGCTATCGTGAAAAAGGAAATATCCTCAGATGAAATCTGGAAAGAAGCTTTCTGAGAAACTGCTTATTGTTCTGTTAATTCATCTCACAGAGTTACATCTGTGTTTCGTGGATCTCTTTGCTAGCCTTATTTCTGTGGAATCTGAGAACAGATATTTCGGATCCCTTTGAAGACTATAGGGCCATAGGAAATATCCTCCGATAACAAAGAGAAAGAAGCTTTCTGAGAAACTTCGTTGTGTTCTGTGAAATCATCTCACAGAGTTTCAGCTTTCCCCTCAAAGAGCCTTTCGCTAAGACAGTTCTTGTGGAATTGGCAAAGTGATATTTGGAAGCCCATAGAGGGCTATGGTGAAAAAGGAAATATCCTCAGATGAAATCTGGAAAGAAACTTTCTGAGAAACTGCTTAATGTTCTGTTAATTCCTCTCACAGAGTTACATCTGTATTTCGTGGAGCTCCTTGCTAGCCTTATTTCTGTGGAATCTGAGAACAGATATTTCGGATCCCTTTGAAGACTATAGGGCCAAAGCAAATATCCTCCGATGAAAGAAGCTTTCTGAGAAACTTCGTTGTGTTCTGTGAAATAATCTCACAGAGTTACAGCTTTCCCCTCAGGGAGCCTTTCGTTAAGACAGTTCTTGTGGAATTGGCAAAGTGATATTTGGAAGCCCATAGAGGTCTATGGTGAAAAAGGAAATATCCTCAGATGAAATCTGGAAAGAAGCTTTCTGAGAAACTGCTTAGTGTTCTGTTAATTCATCTCACAGAGTTACATCTGTATTTCGTGGATCTCCTTGCTAGCCTTATTTCTGTGGAATCTGACAACAGATATTTCGGATCCCTTTGAAGACTATAGGGCCAAAGGAAATATCCTCCGATAACAAAGAGAAAGAAGCTTTCTGAGAAACTTCTTTGTGTTCTGTGAAATCATCTCACAGAGTTACACCTTTCCCCTCAAGGAGCCTTTCGCTAAGACAGTTCTTGTGGAATTGGCAAAGTGATATTTGGAAGCCCATAGAGGTCTATGGTGAAAAAGGAAATATCCTCAGATGAAATCTGGAAAGAAGCTTTCTGAGAAACTGCTTAGTGTTCTGTTAATTCATCTCACAGAGTTACTTCTGTATTTCGTGGATCTCTTTGCTAGCCTTATTTCTGTGGAATCTGGGAACAGATATTTCGGATCCCTTTGAAGACTATAGGGCCAAAGGAAATATCCTCCGATAACAAAGAGAAAGAAGCTTTCTGAGAAACTTCTTTGTGTTCTGTGAAATCATCTCACAGAGTTACAGCTTTCCCCTCACGGAGCCTATCGCTAAGACAGTTCATGTGGAATTGGCAAAGTGATATTTGGAAGCCCATAGAGGGCTATGGTGAAAAAGGAAATATCCTCAGAGGAAATCTGGAAAGAAGCTTTCTGAGAAACTGCTTAGTGTTCTGTTAATTCATCTCACAGAGTTACATCTGTATTTCGTGGATCTCTTTGCTAGCCTTATTTCTGTGGAATCTGTTAACAGAAATTTCGGATCCCTTTGAAGACTATAGGGCCAAAGGAAATATCCTCCGATAACAAAGAGAAAGAAGCTTTCTGAGAAACATCGTTGTGTTCTGTGAAATCATCTCACAGAGTTACAGCTTTCCCCTAAAGGAGCCTTTCGCTAAGACAGTTCTTGTGGAATTGTCAAAGTGATATTTGGAAGCCCATAGAGGGCTATGGTGAAAAAGGAAATATCCTCAGATGAAATCTGGAAAGAAGCTTTCTGAGAAACTGCTTAGTTTTCTGTTAATTCATCTCACAGAGTTTCATCTGTATTGCGTGGATCACTTTGCTACCGTTATTTCTGTGGAATCTGAGAACAGATATTTCGGATCCCTTTGAAGACTATAGGGCCAAAGGAAATATCCTCCGATAACAAAGAGAAAGATGCTTTCTGAGAAATTTCGTTGTGTTCTGTGAAATCATCTCACAGAGTTACAGCTTTCCCCTCAAGGAGCCTTTCGCTAAGACAGTTCTTTTGGAAATGGTAAATTGATATTTGGAATCCCATAGAGGGCTATGGTGAAAAAGGAAATATCCTCACATGAAATCTGGAAAGAAGCTTTCTAATAAACTGCTTAGTGTTCTGTTAATTCATCTCACAGAGTTACATGTGTATTCCATCGATGTCTTTGCTAGCCTTATTTCTGTGGAATCTGAAAACAGATATTTCGGATCCCTTTGAAGACTATAGGGCCAATGGAAATATCCTCCGATAAAAAAGAGAAAGAAGCTTTCTGAGAAACTTCGTTGTGTTCTATGAAATCATCTCACAGAGTTACAGCTTTCCCCTCAAGGAGCCTTTCGCTAAGACAGTTGTTGTGGAATTGGCAAAGTGATATTTGGAAGCCCACAGAGGGCTATGGTGAAAAAGGAAATATCCTCAGATGAAATCTGGAAAGAAGCTTTCTGAGAAACTGCTTAGTGTTCTGTTAATTCATCTCACAGAGTTACATCTGTATTTCCTGGATCTCTTTGCTAGCCTAATTTCTGTGGAATCTGAGAACAGATATTTCGGATCCCTTTGAAGACTATAGGGCCAAAGGAAATATCCTCCGATAACAAAGAGAAAGAAGCTTTCTGAGAAACTTCGTTGTGTTCTGTGAAATCATCTCACAGAGTTACAACTTTCCCCTCAAGGAGACTTTCGCTAAGACAGTTCTTGTGGAATTGGCACAGTGATATTTGGAAGCCCATAGAGGGCTACGGTGAAAAAGGAAATATCCTCAGATGAAATCTGGATAGAAGCTTTCTGAGAAACTGCTTATTGTTCTGTTAATGCATCTCACAGAGTTACATCTGTATTTCGTGGATCTCTTTGCTAGCCTTATTTCTGTGGAATCTGAGAACAGATATTTCGGAACCCTTTGAAGACTATAGGGCCAAAGGAAATATCCTCCGATAACAAAGAGAAAGAAGCTTTCTGAGAAACTTCGTTGTGTTCTCTGAAATCATCTCACAGAGTTACAGCTTTCCCCTCAAGGAGCCTTTCGCTAAGACAGTTCTTGTGGAATTGGCAAAGTGATATTTGGAATCCCATAGACGGCTATGGTGAAAAAGGAAATATCCTCAGATCAAATCTGGAAAGAAGCTTTCTGAGAAACTGCTTAATGTTCTGTTAATTCCTCTCACAGAGTTACATCTGTATTTCGTGGATGTCTTTGCTAGCCTTATTTCTGTGGAATCTGAGAACAGATATTTCGGATCCCTTTGAAGACTATAGGGCCAAAGGAAATATCCTCCGATAACAAAGAGAAAGAAGCTTTCTGAGAGACTTCGTTGTGTTCTGTGAAATCATCTCACAGAGTTACAGCTTTCCCCTCAAGGAGCCTTTCGCTAAGACAGTTCTTGTGGAATTGGCAAAGTGATATTTGGAAGCCCATAGAGGGCTATGGTGAAAAAGGAAATATCCTCAGATGAAATCTGGAAAGAAGCTTCTGAGAAACTGCTTAGTGTTCTGTTAATTCATCTCACAGAGTTTCATCTGTATTGCGTGGATCATCTTGCTACCGTTATTTCTGTGGAATCTGAGAACAGATATTTCGGATCCCTTTGAAGACTATAGGGCCAAAGGAAATATCCTCCGATAACAAAGAGAAAGAAGCTTTCTGAGAAACTTCGTTGTGTTCTGTGAGATCATCTCACAGAGTTACACCTTTCCCCTCAAGGAGCCTTTCGCTAAGACAGTTCTTGTGGAATTGGCAAAGTGATATTTGGAAGCCCATAGAGGGCTATCGTGAAAAAGGAAATATCCTCTGATGAAATCTGGAAAGAAGCTTTCTGAGAAACTGCTTATTGTTCTGTTAATTCATCTCACAGAGTTACATCTGTGTTTCGTGGATCTCTTTGCTAGCCTTATTTCTGTGGAATCTGAGAACAGATATTTCGGATCCCTTTGAAGACTATAGGGCCAAAGGAAATATCCTCCGATAACAAAGAGAAAGAAGCTTTCTGAGAAACTTCGTTGTGTTCTGTGAAATCATCTCACAGAGTTACAGCTTTCCCCTCAAAGAGCCTTTCGCTAAGACAGTTCTTGTGGAATTGGCAAAGTGATATTTGGAAGCCCATAGAGGGCTATGGTGAAAAAGGAAATATCCTCAGATGAAATCTGGAAAGAAACTTTCTGAGAAACTGCTTAATGTTCTGTTAATTCCTCTCACAGAGTTACATCTGTATTTCGTGGAGCTCCTTGCTAGCCTTATTTCTGTGGAATCTGAGAACAGATATTTCGGATCCCTTTGAAGACTATAGGGCCAAAGCAAATATCCTCCGATGAAAGAAGCTTTCTGAGAAACTTCGTTGTGTTCTGTGAAATAATCTCACAGAGTTACAGCTTTCCCCTCAAGGAGCCTTTCGTTAAGACAGTTCTTGTGGAATTGGCAAAGTGATATTTGGAAGCCCATAGAGGTCTATGGTGGAAAAGGAAATATCCTCAGATGAAATCTGGAAAGAAGCTTTCTGAGAAACTGCTTAGTGTTCTGTTAATTCATCTCACAGAGTTACATCTGTATTTCGTGGATCTCTTTGCTAGCCTTATTTCTGTGGAATCTGAGAACAGATATTTCGGATCCCTTTGAAGACTATAGGGCCAAAGGAAATATCCTCCGATAACAAAGAGAAAGAAGCTTTCTGAGAAACTTCTTTGTGTTCTGTGAAATCATCTCACAGAGTTACAGCTTTCCCCTCACGTAGCCTATCGCTAAGACAGTTCATGTGGAATTGGCAAAGTGATATTTGGAAGCCCATAGAGGGCTATGGTGAAAAAGGAAATATCCTCAGAGGAAATCTGGAAAGAAGCTTTCTGAGAAACTGCTTAGTGTTCTGTTAATTCATCTCACAGAGTTACATCTGTATTTCGTGGATCTCTTTGCTAGCCTTATTTCTGTGGAATCTGTTAACAGAAATTTCGGATCCCTTTGAAGACTATAGGGCCAAAGGAAATATCCTCCGATAACAAAGAGAAAGAAGCTTTCTGAGAAACATCGTTGTGTTCTGTGAAATCATCTCACAGAGTTACAGCTTTACCCTCAAGGAGCCGTTCGCTAAGACAGTTCTTGTGGAATTGTCAAAGTGATATTTGGAAGCCCATAGAGGGCTATGGTGAAAAAGGAAATATCCTCAGATGAAATCTGGAAAGAAGCTTTCTGAGAAACTGCTTAGTGTTCTGTTAATTCATCTCACAGAGTTACATGTGTATTCCATGGATGTCGTGGCTAGCCTTATTTCTGTTTAATCTGAAAACAGATATTTCGGATCCCTTTGAAGACTATAGGGGCAAAGGAAATATCCTCCGATAACAAAGAGAAAGAAGCTTTCTGAGAAACTTCGTTGTGTTCTGTGAAATCATCTAACAGAGTTACAGCTTTCCCCTCAAGGAGCCTTTCGCTAAGACAGTTCTTGTGCAATTGGTAAAGAGATATTTGGAAGCCCATAGAGGGCTATGGTGAAAAAGGAAATATCCTCAGATGAAATCTGGAAAGAAGCTTTCTGAGAAACTGCTTAGTGTTCTGTTAATTCATCACACAGAGTTACATCTGTATTTCGTGGATCTCTTTGCTGGCCTTATTTCTGTGGAATCTGAGAACAGATATTTCGGATCCCTTTGAAGACTATAGGGCCAAAGGAAATATCCTCCGATAACAAAGAGAAAGAAGCTTTCTGAGAAACTTCGTTGTGTTCTGTGAAATCATCTCACAGAGTTACAGCTTTCCCCTCAAGGAGCCTTTCGCTAAGACAGTTCTTGTGGAATTGCGAAAGTGATATTTGGAATCCCATAGAGGGCTATGCTGAAAAAGGAAATATCCTCAGATGATATCTGGAAAGAAGCTTTCTGAGAAACTGCTTAGACTTCTGTTAATTCATCTCACAGAGTTACATCTGTATTTCGTGGATCTCTTTGCTATCCTTATTTCTGTGGAATCTGAGAACAGATATTTCGGATCCCTTTGAAGACTATAGGGCCAAAGTAAATATCCTCCGATTACAAAGAGAAAGAAGCTTACTGAGAAACTTCGTTGTGTTCTGTTAAATCATCTCACGGAGTTACAGCCTTCCCCTCAAGGAGCCTTTCGCTAAGACTGTTCTTGTGAAATTGGAAAAGTGATATTTGGAAGCCCATAGAGGGCTACGGTGAAAAAGGAAATATTCTCAGATGAAATCTTGAAAGAAGCTTTCTGAGAAACTGCTTAGTGTTCTGTTAATTCATCTCGCAGAGTTACATCTGTATTTCATGGATGTCTTTGCTAGCCTCATTTCTGTGGAATCTGAAAACAGATATTTCGGATCCCTTTGAAGACTATAGGGTCATAGGAAATATCCTCCGATAACAAAGAGAAAGAAGCTTTCTGAGAAACCTGGTTGTGTTCTGTGAAATCATCTTCCAGAGTTACAGCTTTCCCCTCAAGGAGCCTTTCGCTAAGACAGTTCTTGTGGAATGGTCAAAGTGATATTTGGAAGCCCATAGAGGGCTACGGTGAAAAAGGAAATATCCTCAGATGAAATCTGGAAAGAAGCTTTCTGAGAAACTGCTTAGTGTTCTGTTAATTCATCTCACAGAGTTACATGTGTATTCCATGGATGTCTTTGCTAGCCTTATTTCTGTGGAACCTGAAAACAGATATTTCGGATCCATTTGAGGACTATAGGGCCAAAGGAAATATCCTCCGATAACAAAGAGAAAGAAGCTTTCTGAGAAACTTCTTTGTGTTCTGTGAAATCATCTCACAGAGTTACAGCTTTCCCCTCACGGAGCCTATCGCTAAGACAGTTCATGTGGAATTGGCAAAGTAATATTTGGAAGCCCATAGAGGGCTATGGTGAAAAAGGAAATATCCTCAGATCAAATCTGGAAAGAAGCTTTCTGAGAAACTGCTTAGTGTTCTGCTAATTCATCTCACAGAGTTACATCTGTATTTCGTGGATCTCTTTGCTAGCCTTATTTCTGTGGAATCTGAGAACAGATATTTCGGATCCCTTTGAAGACTATAGGGCCAAAGGAAATATCCTCCGATAACAAAGAGAAAGAAGCTTTCTGAGAAACTTCCTTGTGTTCTCTGAAATCATCTCACAGAGTTACAGCTTTCCCCTCAAGGAGCCTTTCGCTAAGACAGTTCTTGTGGAATTGGCAAAGTGATATTTGGAAGCCCATAGAGGGCTATGTTGAAAAAGGAAATATCCTCAGATGAAATCTGGAAAGAAGCTTTCTGAGAAACTGCTTAGTGTTCTGTTAATTCATCTCACAGAGTTACATCTGTATTTCGTGGATCTCCTTGCTAGCCTTATTTCTGTGGAATCTGAGAACAGATATTTCGGATCCCTTTGAAGACTATAGGGCCAAAGGAAATATCCTCCGATAACAAAGAGAAAGAAGCTTTCTGAGAAACTTCCTTGTGTTCTCTGAAATCATCTCACAGAGTGACCGCTTTCCCCTCAAGGAGCCTTTCGCTAAGACAGTTCTTGTGGAATTGCGAAAGTGATATTTGGAATCCCATAGAGGGCTATGGTGAAAAAGGAAATATCCTCAGATCAAATCTGGAAAGAAGCTTTCTGAGAAACTGCTTAGTCTTCTGTTAATTCATCTCACAGAGTTACATCTGTATTTCGTGGATGTCTTTGCTAGCCTTATTTCTGTGGAATCTGAGAACAGATATTTCGGATCCCTTTGAAGACTATAGGACCAAAGGAAATATCCTCCGATAACAAAGAGAAAGAAGCTTTCTGAGAAACTTGGTTGTGTTCTGTGAAATCATCTCACAGAGTTTCAGCATTCCCCTCAAGGAGCCTTTCGCTAAGACAGTTCTTGTGGAATTGGCAAAGTGATATTTGGAAGCCCATAGAGGGCTATGTTGAAAAAGGAAATATCCTCAGATGAAATCTGGAAAGAAGCTTTCTGAGAAACTGCTTAGTGTTCTGTTAATTCATCTCACAGAGTTACATCTGTATTTCGTGGATCTCCTTGCTAGCATTATTTCTGTGGAATCTGAGAACAGATATTTCAGATCCCTTTGAAGACTATAGGGCCAAAGGAAATATCCTCCGATAACAAAGAGAAAGAAGCTTACTGAGAAACTTCGTTGTGTTCTGTGAAATCATCTCACGGAGTTACAGCTTTCCCCTCAAGGAGCTTTCGCTAAGACAGTTCTTGTGGAATGGGCAAAGTGATATTTGGAAGCCCACAGAGGGCTATGGTGAAAAAGGAAATATCCTCAGATGAAATCTGGAAAGAAGCTTTCTGAGAAACTGCTTAGTGTTCTGTTAATTCATCTCACAGAGTTACATCTGTATTTCATGGATGTCTTTGCTAGCCTTATTTCTGTGGAATATGAAAACAGATATTTCGGATCCCTTTGAAGACTATAGGGTCATAGGAAATATCCTCCGATAACAAAGAGAAAGAAGCTTTCTGAGAAACATCGTTGTGTTCTGTGAAATCATCTCACAGAGTTACAGGTATCCCCTCAAGGAGCCTTTCGCTAAGACAGTTCTTCTGGAATTGGTAAAGTGATATTTGGAAGCCCATAGAGGGCTATGTTGAAAAAGGAAATATCCTCAGATGAAATCTGGAAAGAAGCTTTCTGAGAAACTGCTTAGTGTTCTGTTAATTCATCTCACAGAGTTACATCTGTATTTCGTGGATCTCTTTGCTAGCCTTATTTCTGTGGAATCTGAGAACAGATATTTCGGATCCCTTTGAAGACTATAGGGCCAAAGGAAATATCCTCCGATAACAAAGAGAAAGAAGCTTTCTGAGAAACTTCGTTGTGTTCTGTGAAATCATCTCACAGAGTTAAAACTTTCCTCTCACGGAGCCTTTCGCTAAGACAGTTCTTGTGGAATTGGCAAAGTGATATTTGGTATCCCATAGAGGGCTATGGTGAAAAAGGAAATATCCTCAGATGAAATCTGGAAAGAAGCTTTCTGAGAAACTGCTTAGTGTTCTGTTAATTCATCTCACAGAGTTACAACTGTATTTCGTGTATCTCTTGCTAGCCTTATTTCTGTGGAATCTGAGAACAGATATTTCGGATCCCTTTGAAGACTATAGGGCCAAAGGAAATATCCTCCGATAACAAAGAGAAAGAAGCTTTCTGAGAAACTTCGTTGCGTTCTGTGAAATCATCTCACAGAGTTACAGCTTTCCCCTCAAGGAGCCTTTCGCTAAGACAGTTCTTGTGGAATTTGCAAAGTGATATTTGGAATCCCTTAGAGGGCTATGGTGAAAAAGGAAATATCCTCAGATGAAATCTGGAAAGAAACTTTCTGAGAAACTGCTTAATGTTCTGTTATTTCCTCTCATAGAGTTACATCTGTATTTCGTGGATCTCTTTGCTAGCCTTATTTCTGTGGAATCTGAGAACAGATATTTCGGATCCCTTTGAAGACTATAGGGCCAAAGGAAATATCCTCCGATGAAAGAAGCTTTCTGAGAAACTTCGTTGTGTTCTGTGAAATCATCTCACAGAGTTACAGCTTTCCCCTCAAGGAGCCTTTCGCTAAGACAGTTCTTGTGGTATTGTCAAAGTGATATTTGGAAGCCCTTAGAGGGCTATGGTGAAAAAGGAAATATCCTCAGATGAAATCTGGAAAGAAACTTTCTGAGAAACTGCTTAATGTTCTGTTAATTCCTCTCCCAGAGTTACATCTGTATTTCGTGGTGCTCTTTGCTAGCCTTATTTCTGTGGAATCTGAGAAGAGATATTTCGGATCCCTTTGAAGACTATAGGGCCAAAGGAAATATCCTCCGATAACAAAGAGAAAGAAGCTTTCTGAGAAACTTCGTTCTGTTCTGTGAAATCATCTCACAGAGTGACCGCTTTCCCCTCAAGGAGCCTTTCGCTAAGACAGTTCTTGTGGAATTGTCAAAGTGATATTTGGATGCCCATAGAGGGCTATGGTGAAAAAGGAAATATCCTCAGATGAAATCTGGAAAGAAGCTTTCTGAGAAACTGCTTAGTGTTCTGTTAATTCATCTCACAGATTTACATCTGTATTCCGTGGATCTCTTTGCTAGCCTTATTTCTGTGGAATCTGAGAACAGATATTTCGGATCCCTTTGAAGACTATAGGGTCAAAGGAAATATCCTCCGATAACAAAGAGAAAGAAGCTTTCTGAGAAACTTCGCTGTATTCTGTGAAATCATCTCACAGAGTTACAGCTTTCCCCTCAAGGAGCCTTTCGCTAAGACAGTTCATGTGGAATTGGCAAAGTGATATTTGGAAGCCCATAGAGGGCTATGGTGAAAAAGGAAATATCCTCAGATGAAATCTGGAAAGAAGCTTTCTGAGAAACTGCTTAGTGTTCTGTTAATTCATCTCACAGAGTTACCTCTGTATTTCGTGGATCTCTTTGCTAGCCTTATTTCTGTGGAATCTGTTAACAGAAATTTCGGATCCCTTTGAAGACTATAGGGCCAAAGGAAATATCCTCCGATAACAAAGAGAAAGAAGCTTTCTGAGAAACTTCGCTGTGTTCTGTGAAATCATCTCACAGACTTACAGCTTTCCCCTCAAGGAGCCTTTCGCTAAGACAGTTCTTGTGGAATTGTCAAGGTGATATTTGGAAGCCCCTAGAGGGCTATGGTGAAAAAGGAAATATCCTCAGATGAAATCTGGAAAGAAGCTTTCTGAGAAACTGCTTAGTGTTCTGTTAATTCATCTCACAGAGTTACATGTGTATTCCATGGATGTCTTTGCTAGCCTTATTTCTGTGGAATCTGAAAACAGATATTTCGGATCCCTTTGAAGACTATAGGGCCAAAGGAAATATCCTCCGATAACAAAGAGAAAGAAGCTTTCTGAGAATCTTCGTTGTGTTCTGTGAAATCATCTCACAGAGTTACAGCTTTCCCCTCAAGGAGCCTTTCGCTGAGACAGTTCTTGTGCAATTGGCCAAGTGATATTTGGAACCCCTAGAGGGCTATGGTGAAAAAGGAAATATCCTCAGATGAAATCTGGAAAGAAGCTTTCTGAGAAACTGCTTAGTGTTCTGTTAATTCATCTCACAGAGTTACATCTGTATTGCGTGGATCACTTTGCTACCGTTATTTCTGTGGAATCTGAGAACAGATATTTCGGATCCCTTTGAAGACTATAGGGCCAAAGGAAATATCCTCCGATAACAAAGAGAAAGAAGCTTACTGAGAAACTTCGTTGTGTTCTGTGAAATCATCTCACGGAGCTACAGCTTTCCCCTCAAGGAGCCCTTCGCTAAGACTGTTCCTGTGGAATTGGCAAAGTGATATTTGGAAGCCCATAGAGGGCTATGGTGAAAAAGGAAATATCCTCAGATGAAATCTGGAAAGAAGCTTTCTGAGAAACTGCTTAGTGTTCTGTTAATTCATCTCACAGAGTTACATCTGTATTTCGTGGATCTCTTTGCTAGCCTTATTTCTGTGGAATCTGAGAACAGATATTTCGGATCCCTTTGAAGACTATAGGGCCAAAGGAAATATCCTCCGATAACAAAGAGAAAGAAGCTTTCTGAGAAACTTGGTTGTGTTCTGTGAAATCATCTCACAGAATTACAGCTTTCCCCTCAAGGAGCCTTTCGCTAAGACAGTTCTTGTGGAATTGGCAAAGTGATATTTGGAAGCCCATAGAGGGCTATAGTGAAAAAGTAAATATCCTCAGATGAAATCTGGAAAGAAGCTTTCTGAGAAACTGCTTAGTGTTCTGTTAATTCATCTCACAGAGTTACATCTGTATTTCGTGGATCTCCTTGCTAGCCTTATTTCTGTGGAATCTGAGAACAGATATTTCGGATCCCTTTGAAGACTATAGGGCCAAAGGAAATATCCTCCGATAACAAAGAGAAAGAAGCTTTCTGAGAAAGTTCGTTGTGTTCTCTGAAATCATCTCACAGAGTTAAAGCTTTCCCCTCAAGGAGCCTTTCGCTAAGACAGTTCTTGTGGAATTGGCAAAGTGATATTTGGAATCCCATAGAGGGCTATGGTGAAAAAGGAAATATCCTCAGATGAAATCTGGAAAGAAGCTTTCTGAGAAACTGCTTAGTGTTCTGTTAATTCATCTCACAGAGTTACATCTGTATTTCGTGGATCTCTGTGCTAGCCTTATTTCTGTGGAATCTGAGAACAGATATTTCGGATCCCTTTGAAGACTATAGGCCCAAAGGAAATATCCTCTGATAACAAAGAGAAAGAAGCTTTCTGAGAAACTTGGTTGTGTTCTGTGAAATCATCTGACAGAGTTACAGCTTTCCCCTCAAGGAGCCTTTCGCTAAGACAGTTCTTGTGGAATTGTCAAAGTGATATTTGGAAGCCCATAGAGGGCTATGGTGAAAAAGGAAATATCCTCAGATGAAATCTGGAAAGAAGCTTTCTGAGAAACTGCTTAGTGTTCTGTTAATTCATCTCACAGAGTTACATGTGTATTCCATGGATGTCTTTGTTAGCCTTATTTCTGTGGAATCTGAAAACAGATATTTCAGATCCCTTTGAGGACTATAGGGCCAAAGGAAATATCCTCCCATAACAAAGAGAAAGAAGCTTACTGAGAAACTTCGTTGTGTTCTGTGAAATCATCTCACGGAGTTACAGCTTTCCCCTCAAGGAGCCTTTCGCTAAGACAGTTCTTCTGGAATGGGCAAAGTGATATTTGGAAGCCCAAAGAGGGCTATGGTGAAAAAGGAAATATCCTCAGATGAAATCTGGAAAGAAGCTTTCTGAGAAACTGCTTAGTGTTCTGTTAATTCATCTCACAGAGTTACATCTGTATTTCATGGATGTCTTTGCTAGCCTTATTTCTGTGGAATCTGAAAACAGATATTTCGGATCCCTTTGAAGACTATAGGGTCATAGGAAATATCCTCCGATAACAAAGAGAAAGAAGCTTTCTGAGAAACTTCGTTGTGTTCTGTGAAATCATCTCACAGAGTTACAGCTTTCCCCTCAAGGAGCCTTTCGCTAAGACCGTTCTTCTGGAATTGGTAAAGTGATATTTGGAAGCCCCTAGAGGGCTATGGTGAAAAAGGAAATATCCTCAGTTGAAATCTGGAAAGAAGCTTTCTGAGAAACTGCTTAGTGTTCTGTTAATTCATCTCACAGAGTTACATCTGTATTTCGTGGATCTCATTGCTAGCCTTATTTCTGTGGAATCTGAGAACAGATATTTCGGATCCCTTTGAAGACTATAGGGCCAAAGGAAATATCCTCCGATGAAAGAAGCTTTCTGAGAAACTTCGTTGTGTTCTGTGAAATCATCTCACAGAGTTACAGCTTTCCCCTCAAGGAGCCTTTCGCTAAGACAGTTCTTGTGGTATTGTCAAAGTGATATTTGGAAGCCCTTAGAGGGCTATGGTGAAAAAGGAAATATCCTCAGATGAAATCTGGAAAGAAACTTTCTGAGAAACTGCTTAATGTTCTGTTAATTCCTCTCCCAGAGTTACATCTGTATTTCGTGGTGCTCTTTGCTAGCCTTATTTCTGTGGAATCTGAGAAGAGATATTTCGGATCCCTTTGAAGACTATAGGGCCAAAGGAAATATCCTCCGATAACAAAGAGAAAGAAGCTTTCTGAGAAACTTCGTTGTGTTCTGTGAAATCATCTCACAGAGTTACCGCTTTCCCCTCAAGGAGCCTTTCGCTAAGACAGTTCTTGTGGAATTGTCAAAGTGATATTTGGATGCCCATAGAGGGCTATGGTGAAAAAGGAAATATCCTCAGATGAAATCTGGAAAGAAGCTTTCTGAGAAACTGCTTAGTGTTCTGTTAATTCATCTCACAGATTTACATCTGTATTCCGTGGATCTCTTTGCTAGCCCTATTTCTGTGGAATCTGAGAACAGATATTTCGGATCCCTTTGAAGACTATAGGGTCAAAGGAAATATCCTCCGATAACAAAGAGAAAGAAGCTTTCTGAGAAACTTCGCTGTATTCTGTGAAATCATCTCACAGAGTTACAGCTTTCCCCTCAAGGAGCCTTTCGCTAAGACAGTTCATGTGGAATTGGCAAAGTGATATTTGGAAGCCCATAGAGGGCTATGGTGAAAAAGGAAATATCCTCAGATGAAATCTGGAAAGAAGCTTTCTGAGAAACTGCTTAGTGTTCTGTTAATTCATCTCACAGAGTTACCTCTGTATTTCGTGGATCTCTTTGCTAGCCTTATTTCTGTGGAATCTGTTAACAGAAATTTCGGATCCCTTTGAAGACTATAGGGCCAAAGGAAATATCCTCCGATAACAAAGAGAAAGAGCTTTCTGAGAAACTTCGCTGTGTTCTGTGAAATCATCTCACAGAGTTACAGCTTTCCCCTCAAGGAGCCTTTCGCTAAGACAGTTCTTGTGGAATTGTCAAGGTGATATTTGGAAGCCCATAGAGGGCTATGGTGAAAAAGGAAAGATTCTCAGATGAAATCTGGAAAGAAGCTTTCTGAGAAACTGCTTAGTGTTCTGTTAATTCATCTCACAGAGTTACATGTGTATTCCATGGATGTCTTTGCTAGCCTTATTTCTGTGGAATCTGAAAACAGATATTTCGGATCCCTTTGAAGACTATAGGGCCAAAGGAAATATCCTCCGATAACAAAGAGAAAGAAGCTTTCTGAGAATCTTCGTTGTGTTCTGTGAAATCATCTCACAGAGTTACAGCTTTCCCCTCAAGGAGCCTTTCGCTGAGACAGTTCTTGTGGAATTGGCCAAGTGATATTTGGAACCCCTAGAGGGCTATGGTGAAAAAGGAAATATCCTCAGATGAAATCTGGAAAGAAGCTTTCTGAGAAACTGCTTAGTGTTCTGTTAATTCATCTCACAGTGTTACATCTGTATTGCGTGGATCACTTTGCTACCGTTATTTCTGTGGAATCTGAGAACAGATATTTCGGATCCCTTTGAAGACTATAGGGCCAAAGGAAATATCCTCCGATAACAAAGAGAAAGAAGCTTTCTGAGAAACTTCGTTGTGTTCTGTGAAATCATCACACAGAGTTACAACTTTCCCCTCAAGGAGCCTTTCGCTAAGACAGTTCCTGTGGAAATGGTAAAGTGATATTTAGAAGCCCATAGAGGGCTATGGTGAAAAAGGAAATATCCTCACATGAAATCTGGAAAGAAGCTTTCTGAGAAACTGCTTAGTGTTCTGTTAATTCATCTCACAGAGTTACATCTGTATTTCGTGGATCTCTTTGCTAGCCTTATTTCTGTGGAATCGGAGAACAGATATTTCGGATCCCTTTGAAGACTATAGGGCCAAAGGAAATATCCTCCGATAACAAAGAGAAAGAAGCTTACTGAGAAACTTCGTTGTGTTCTGTGAAATCATCTCACGGAGCTACAGCTTTCCCCTCAAGGAGCCCTTCGCTAAGACTGTTCCTGTGGAATTGGCAAAGTGATATTTGGAAGCCCATAGAGGGCTATGGTGAAAAAGGAAATATCCTCAGATGAAATCTGGAAAGAAGCTTTCTGAGAAACTGCTTAGTGTTCTGTTAATTCATCTCACAGAGTTACATCTGTATTTCGTGGATCTCTTTGCTAGCCTTATTTCTGTGGAATCTGAGAACAGATATTTCGGATCCCTTTGAAGACTATAGGGCCAAAGGAAATATCCTCCGATAACAAAGAGAAAGAAGCTTTCTGAGAAACTTGGTTGTGTTCTGTGAAATCATCTCACAGAATTACAGCTTTCCCCTCAAGGAGCCTTTCGCTAAGACAGTTCTTGTGGAATTGGCAAAGTGATATTTGGAAGCCCATAGAGGGCTATGGTGAAAAAGGAAATATCCTCAGATGAAATCTGGAAAGAAGCTTTCTGAGAAACTGCTTAGTGTTCTGTTAATTCATCTCACAGAGTTACATCTGTATTTCGTGGATCTCCTTGCTAGCCTTATTTCTGTGTAATCTGAGAACAGATATTTCGGATCCCTTTGAAGACTATAGGGCCAAAGGAAATATCCTCCGATAACAAAGAGAAAGAAGCTTTCTGAGAAAGTTCGTTGTGTTCTCTGAAATCATCTCACAGAGTTAAAGCTTTCCCCTCAAGGAGCCTTTCTCTAAGACAGTTCTTGTGGAATTGGCAAAGTGATATTTGGAATCCCATAGAGGGCTATGGTGAAAAAGGAAATATCCTCAGATGAAATCTGGAAAGAAGCTTTCTGAGAAACTTCTTAGTGTTCTGTTAATTCATCTCACAGAGTTACATGTGTATTTCGTGGATCCTTTTGCTAGCCTTATTTCTGTGGAATCTGAGAACAGATATTTCGGATCCCTTTGAAGACTATAGGGCCAAAGGAAATATCCTCTGATAACAAAGAGAAAGAAGCTTTCTGAGAAACTTCGTTGTGTTCTGTGAAATCATCTGACAGAGTTACAGCTTTCCCCTCAAGGAGCCTTTCGCTAAGACAGTTCTTGTGGAATTGTCAATGTGATATTTGGAAGCCCATAGAGGGCTATGGTGAAAAAGGAAATATCCTCAGATGAAATCTGGAAAGAAGCTTTCTGAGAAACTGCTTAGTGTTCTGTTAATTCATCTCACAGAGTTACATGTGTATTCCATGGATGTCTTTGTTAGCCTTATTTCTGTGGAATCTGAAAACAGATATTTCTGATCCCTTTGAGGACTATAGGGCCAATGGAAATATCCTCCCATAACAAAGAGAAAGAAGCTTACTGAGAAACTTCGTTGTGTTCTGTGAAATCATCTCACGGAGTTACAGCTTTCCCCTCAAGGAGCCTTTCGCTAAGACAGTTCTTGTGGAATGGGCAAAGTGATATTTGGAAGCCCATAGAGGGCTATGGTGAAAAAGGAAATATCCTCAGATGAAATCTGGAAAGAAGCTTTCTGAGAAACTGCTTAGTGTTCTGTTAATTCATCTCACAGAGTTACATCTGTATTTCATGGATGTCTTTGCTAGCCTTATTTCTGTGGAATCTGAAAACAGATATTTCGGATCCGTTTGAAGACTATAGGGTCATAGGAAATATCCTCCGATAACAAAGAGAAAGAAGCTTTCTGAGAAACTTCGTTGTGTTCTGTGAAATCATCTCACAGAGTTACAGCTTTCCCCTCAAGGAGCCTTTCGCTAAGACAGTTCTTCTGGAATTGGTAAAGTGATATTTGGAAGCCCCTAGAGGGCTATGGTGAAAAAGGAAATATCCTCAGTTGAAATCTGGAAAGAAGCTTTCTGAGAAACTGCTTAGTGTTCTGTTAATTCATCTCACAGAGTTACATCTGTATTTCGTGGATCTCTTTGCTAGCCTTATTTCTGTGGAATCTGAGAACAGATATTTCGGATCCCTTTGAAGACTATAGGGCCAAAGGAAATATCCTCCGATAACAAAGAGAAAGAAGCTTTCTGAGAAACTTCGTTGTGTTCTGTGAAATCATCTCACAGAGTTAAAACTTTCCTCTCAAGGAGCCTTTCGCTAAGACAGTTCTTGTGGAATTGGCAAAGTGATATTTGGAAGCCCATAGAGGGCTATGGTGAAAAAGGAAATATCCTCAGATGAAATCTGGAAAGAAGCTTTCTGAGAAACTGCTTAGTGTTCTGTTAATTCATCTCACAGAGTTACATCTGTATTCCGTGGATCTCTTTGCTAGCCTTATTTCTGTGGAATCTGAAAACAGATATTTCGGATCCCTTTGAAGACTATAGGGCCAAAGGAAATATCCTCCGATAACAAAGAGAAAGAAGCTTTCTGAGAAACTTCGCTATATTCTGTGAAATCATCTCACAGAGTTACAGCTTTCCCCTCAAGGAGCCTTTCGCTAAGACAGTTCTTGTGGAATTGGCAAAGTGATATTTGGAAGCCCATAGAGGGCAATGGTGAAAAAGGAAATATCCTCAGATGAAATCTGGAAAGAAGCTTTCTGAGAAATTGCTTAGTGGTCTGTTAATTCATCTCACAGAGTTACCTCTGTATTTCGTGGATCTCTTTGCTAGCCTTATTTCTGTGTAATCTGTTAACAGAAATTTCGGATCCCTTTGAAGACTATAGGGCCAAAGGAAATATCCTCCGATAACAAAGAGAAAGAAGCTTTCTGAGAAACTTCGCTGTGTTCTGTGAAATCATCACACAGAGTTACAGCTTTCCCCTCAAGGAGCCTTTCGCTAAGACAGTTCTTGTGGAATTGTCAAGGTGATATTTGGAAGCCCATAGAGGGCTATGGTGAAAAAGGAAATATCCTCAGATGAAATCTGGAAAGAAGTTTTCTGAGAAACTGCTTAGTGTTCTGTTAATTCATCTCACAGAGTTACATGTGTATTCCATGGATGTCTTTGCTAGCCTTATTTCTGTGGAATCTGAAAACAGATATTTCGGATCCCTTTGAAGACTATAGGGCCAAAGGAAATATCCTCCGATAACAAAGAGAAAGAAGCTTTCTGAGAAACTTCGTTGTGTTCTGTGAAATCATCTCACAGAGTTACAGCTTTCCCCTCAAGGAGCCTTTCGCTGAGACAGTTCTTGTGGAATTGGCCAAGTGATATTTGGAACCCCTAGAGGGCTATGGTGAAAAAGGAAATATCCTCAGATGAAATCTGGAAAGAAGCTTTCTGAGAAACTGCTTAGTGTTGTGTTAACTAATCTCACAGAGTTACATCTGTATTGCGTGGATCACTTTGCTACCGTTATTTCTGTGGAATCTGAGAACAGATATTTCGGATCCCTTTGAAGACTATAGGGCCAAAGGAAATATCCTCCGATAACAAAGAGAAAGAAGCTTTCTGAGAAACTTCGTTGTGTTCTGTGAAATCATCTCACAGAGTTACAGCTTTCCCCTCAAGGAGCCCCTCGCTAAGACAGTTCCTGTGGAAATGGTAAAGTGATATTTAGAAGCCCATAGAGGGCTATGGTGAAAAAGGAAATATCCTCACATGAAATCTGGAAAGAAGCTTTCTGAGAAACTGCTTAGTGTTCTGTTAATTCATCTCACAGAGTTACATCTGTATTTCGTGGATCTCTTTGCTAGCCTTATTTCTGTGGAATCTGAGAACAGATATTTCGGATCCCTTTGAAGACTATAGGGCCAAAGGAAATATCCTCCGATAACAAAGAGAAAGAAGCTTACTGAGAAACTTCGTTGTGTTCTGTGAAATCATCTCACGGAGCTACAGCTTTCCCCTCAAGGAGCCCTTCGCTAAGACTGTTCCTGTGGAATTGGCAAAGTGATATTTGGAAGCCCATAGAGGGCTATGGTGAAAAAGGAAATATCCTCAGATGAAATCTGGAAAGAAGCTTTCTGAGAAACTGCTTAGTGTTCTGTTAATTCATCTCACAGAGTTACATCTGTATTTCATTGATGTCTTTGCTAGCCTTTTTTCTGTGGAATCTGAAAACAGATATTTCGGATCCCTTTGAAGACTATAGGGCCAAAGGAAATATCCTCCGATAACAAAGAGAAAAAAGCTTTCTGAGAAATTTCGCTGTGTTCTCTGAAATCATCTCACAGAGTTACAGCTTTCCCCTCAAGGAGACTTTCGCTAAGACAGTTCTTGTGGAATTGGCAAAGTGATATTTGGAAGCCCATGGAGGGCTTTGGTGAAAAAGGAAATATCCTCAGATGAAATCTGGAAAGAAGTTTTCTGAGAAACTGCTTAGTGTTCTGTTAATTCATCTCACAGAGTTACATCTGTATTTCGTGGATCTCTTTGCTAGCCTTATTTCTGTGGAATCTAAGAACAGATATTTCGGATCCCTTTGAAGACTATAGGGCCAAAGGAAATATCCTCCGATAACAAAGAGAAAGAAGCTTTCTGAGAAACTTGGTTGTGTTCTGTGAAATCATCTCACAGAATTACAGCTTTCCCCTCAAGGAGCCTTTCGCTAAGACAGTTCTTGTGGAATTGGCAAAGTGATATTTGGAAGCCCATAGAGGGCTATAGTGAAAAAGGAAATACCCTCAGATGAAATCTGGAAAGAAGCTTTCTGAGAAACTGCTTAGTGTTCTGTTAATTCATCTCACAGAGTTACATCTGTATTTCGTGGATCTCCTTGCTAGCCTTATTTCTGTGGAATCTGAGAACAGATATTTCGGATCCCTTTGAAGACTATAGAGCCAAAGGAAATATCCTCCGATAACAAAGAGAAAGAAGCTTTCTGAGAAAATTCTTTGTGTTCTGTGAAGTCATCTCACAGAGTTACAGATTTCCCCTCAAGAAGCCTTTCGCTAAGACAGTTCTTGTGGAATAGGCAAAGTGATATTTGGAAGCCCATAGAGGGCTATGGTGAAAAAGGAAATATCCTCAGATGAAATCTGGAAAGAAGCTTTCTGAGAAACTCCTTAGTGTTCTGCTAATTCATCTCACAGAGTTACATGTGTATTTCGTGGATCCTTTTGCTAGCCTTATTTCTGTGGAATCTGAGAACAGATATTTCGGATCCCTTTGAAGACTATAGGGCCAAAGGAAATATCCTCTGATAACAAAGAGAAAGAAGCTTTCTGAGAAACTTCGTTGTGTTCTGTGAAATCATCTCACAGAGTTACAGCTTTCCCCTCAAGGAGCCTTTCGCTAAGACAGTTCTTGTGGAATTGGCAAAGTGATATTTGGAAGCCCATAGAGGGCTATGCTGAAAAAGGAAATATCCTCAGATGAAATCTGGAAAAAAGCTTTCTGAGAAGCTGCTTAGTGTTCTGTTAATTCTTCTTACAGAGTTACATCTGTATTTCATGGATGTCTTTGCTAGCCTTATTTCTGTGGAAACTGAGAACAGATATTTCGGATCCCTTTGAAGACTATAGGGCCAAAGGAAATATCCTCCGATAACAAAGAGAAAGAAGCTTTCTGAGAAACTTCGTTGTGTTCTGTGAAATCATCTCACAGAGTTACAGCTTTCCCCTCAAGGAGGCTTTCGCTAAGACAGTTCTTGTGGAATTGGTAAAGTGATATTCGAATCCCATAGAGGGCTATGATGAAAAAGGAAATATCCTCAGATGAAATCTGGAAAGAAGCTTTCTGAGAAACTGCTTAGTGTTCTGTTAATTCATCTCACAGAGTTACATCTGTATTTCGTGGATCTCTTTGCTAGCCTTAATTCTGTGGAATCTGAGAACAGATATTTCAGATCCCTTTGAAGACTATAGGGCCAAAGGAAATATCCTCCGATAACAAAGAGAAAGAAGCTTTCTGAGAAACTTCGTTGTGTTCTGTGAAATCATCTCACAGAGTTACAGCTTTCCCCTCAAGGAGACTTTCGCTAAGACAGTTCTTGTGGAATTGGCAAAGTGATATTTGGAAGCCCATAGAGGGCTATGGTGAAAAAGGAAATATCCTCAGATGAAATCTGGAAAGAAGTTTTCTGAGAAAATGCTTAGTGTTCTGTTAATTCATCTCACAGAGTTACATCTGTATTTCGTGTATCTCTTTGCTAGCCTTATTTCTGTGGAATCTGAGAACAGATATTTCGGATCCCTTTGAAGACTATAGGGCCAAAGGAAATATCCTCCGATAACAAAGAGAAAGAAGCTTTCTGAGAAACTTGGTTGTGTTCTGTGAAATCATCTCACAGAATTACAGCTTTCCCTTCAAGGAGCCTTTCGCTAAGACAGTTCTTGTGGAGTTGGCAAAGTGATATTTGGAAGCCCATAGAGGGTATAGTGAAAAAGGAAATATCCTCAGATGAAATCTGGAAAGAAGCTTTCTGAGAAACTGCTTAGTGTTCTGTTAATTCATCTCACAGAGTTACATCTGTATTTCGTGGATCTCCTTGCTTGCCTTATTTCTGTGGAATCTGAGAACAGATATTTCGGATCCCTTTGAAGACTATAGGGCCAAAGGAAATATCCTCCGATAACAAAGAGAAAGAAGCTTTCTGAGAAACTTCGTTGTGTTCTGTGAAATCATCTCACAGAGTTACAGCTTTCCCCTCAAGGAGCCCCTCGCTAAGACAGTTCCTGTGGAAATGGTAAAGTGATATTTAGAAGCCCATAGAGGCTATGGTGAAAAAGGAAATATCCTCACATGAAATCTGGAAAGAAGCTTTCTGAGAAACTGCTTAGTGTTCTGTTAATTCATCTCACAGAGTTACATCTGTATTTCGTGGATCTCTTTGCTAGCCTTATTTCTGTGGAATCTGAGAACAGATATTTCGGATCCCTTTGAAGACTATAGGGCCAAAGGAAATATCCTCCGATAACAAAGAGAAAGAAGCTTACTGAGAAACTTCGTTGTGTTCTGTGAAATCATCTCACGGAGCTACAGCTTTCCCCTCAAGGAGCCCTTCGCTAAGACTGTTCCTGTGGAATTGGCAAAGTGATATTTGGAAGCCCATAGAGGGCTATGGTGAAAAAGGAAATATCCTCAGATGAAATCTGGAAAGAAGCTTTCTGAGAAACTGCTTAGTGTTCTGTTAATTCATCTCACAGAGTTACATCTGTATTTCATTGATGTCTTTGCTAGCCTTTTTTCTGTGGAATCTGAAAACAGATATTTCGGATCCCTTTGAAGACTATAGGGCCAAAGGAAATATCCTCCGATAACAAAGAGAAAAAAGCTTTCTGAGAAATTTCGCTGTGTTCTCTGAAATCATCTCACAGAGTTACAGCTTTCCCCTCAAGGAGACTTTCGCTAAGACAGTTCTTGTGGAATTGGCAAAGTGATATTTGGAAGCCCATGGAGGGCTTTGGTGAAAAAGGAAATATCCTCAGATGAAATCTGGAAAGAAGTTTTCTGAGAAACTGCTTAGTGTTCTGTTAATTCATCTCACAGAGTTACATCTGTATTTCGTGGATCTCTTTGCTAGCCTTATTTCTGTGGAATCTAAGAACAGATATTTCGGATCCCTTTGAAGACTATAGGGCCAAAGGAAATATCCTCCGATAACAAAGAGAAAGAAGCTTTCTGAGAAACTTGGTTGTGTTCTGTGAAATCATCTCACAGAATTACAGCTTTCCCCTCAAGGAGCCTTTCGCTAAGACAGTTCTTGTGGAATTGGCAAAGTGATATTTGGAAGCCCATAGAGGGCTATAGTGAAAAAGGAAATACCCTCAGATGAAATCTGGAAAGAAGCTTTCTGAGAAACTGCTTAGTGTTCTGTTAATTCATCTCACAGAGTTACATCTGTATTTCGTGGATCTCCTTGCTAGCCTTATTTCTGTGGAATCTGAGAACAGATATTTCGGATCCCTTTGAAGACTATAGAGCCAAAGGAAATATCCTCCGATAACAAAGAGAAAGAAGCTTTCTGAGAAAATTCTTTGTGTTCTGTGAAGTCATCTCACAGAGTTACAGATTTCCCCTCAAGAAGCCTTTCGCTAAGACAGTTCTTGTGGAATAGGCAAAGTGATATTTGGAAGCCCATAGAGGGCTAGGGTGAAAAAGGAAATATCCTCAGATGAAATCTGGAAAGAAGCTTTCTGAGAAACTCCTTAGTGTTCTGCTAATTCATCTCACAGAGTTACATGTGTATTTCGTGGATCCTTTTGCTAGCCTTATTTCTGTGGAATCTGAGAACAGATATTTCGGATCCCTTTGAAGACTATAGGGCCAAAGGAAATATCCTCTGATAACAAAGAGAAAGAAGCTTTCTGAGAAACTTCGTTGTGTTCTGTGAAATCATCTCACAGAGTTACAGCTTTCCCCTCAAGGAGCCTTTCGCTAAGACAGTTCTTGTGGAATTGGCAAAGTGATATTTGGAAGCCCATAGAGGGCTATGCTGAAAAAGGAAATATCCTCAGATGAAATCTGGAAAAAAGCTTTCTGAGAAGCTGCTTAGTGTTCTGTTAATTCTTCTTACAGAGTTACATCTGTATTTCATGGATGTCTTTGCTAGCCTTATTTCTGTGGAAACTGAGAACAGATATTTCGGATCCCTTTGAAGACTATAGGGCCAAAGGAAATATCCTCCGATAACAAAGAGAAAGAAGCTTTCTGAGAAACTTCGTTGTGTTCTGTGAAATCATCTCACAGAGTTACAGCTTTCCCCTCAAGGAGGCTTTCGCTAAGACAGTTCTTGTGGAATTGGTAAAGTGATATTCGAATCCCATAGAGGGCTATGGTGAAAAAGGAAATATCCTCAGATGAAATCTGGAAAGAAGCTTTCTGAGAAACTGCTTAGTGTTCTGTTAATTCATCTCACAGAGTTACATCTGTATTTCGTGGATCTCTTTGCTAGCCTTAATTCTGTGGAATCTGAGAACAGATATTTCAGATCCCTTTGAAGACTATAGGGCCAAAGGAAATATCCTCCGATAACAAAGAGAAAGAAGCTTTCTGAGAAACTTCGTTGTGTTCTGTGAAATCATCTCACAGAGTTACAGCTTTCCCCTCAAGGAGACTTTCGCTAAGACAGTTCTTGTGGAATTGGCAAAGTGATATTTGGAAGCCCATAGAGGGCTATGGTGAAAAAGGAAATATCCTCAGATGAAATCTGGAAAGAAGTTTTCTGAGAAAATGCTTAGTGTTCTGTTAATTCATCTCACAGAGTTACATCTGTATTTCGTGTATCTCTTTGCTAGCCTTATTTCTGTGGAATCTGAGAACAGATATTTCGGATCCCTTTGAAGACTATAGGGCCAAAGGAAATATCCTCCGATAACAAAGAGAAAGAAGCTTTCTGAGAAACTTGGTTGTGTTCTGTGAAATCATCTCACAGAATTACAGCTTTCCCTTCAAGGAGCCTTTCGCTAAGACAGTTCTTGTGGAGTTGGCAAAGTGATATTTGGAAGCCCATAGAGGGTATAGTGAAAAAGGAAATATCCTCAGATGAAATCTGGAAAGAAGCTTTCTGAGAAACTGCTTAGTGTTCTGTTAATTCATCTCACAGAGTTACATCTCTTTTTCGTGGATCTCCTTGCTTGCCTTATTTCTGTGGAATCTGAGAACAGATATTTCGGATCCCTTTGAAGACTATAGGGCCAAAGGAAATATCCTCCGATAACAAAGAGAAAGAAGCTTTCTGAGAAACTTCGTTGTGTTCTCTGAAATCATCTCACAGAGTTAAAGCTTTCCCCTCAAGGAGCCTTTCGCTAAGACAGTTCTTGTGGAATTGGCAAAGTGATATTTGGAATCCCATAGAGGGCTATGGTGAAAAAGAAAATATCCTCAGATGAAATCTGGAAAGAAGCTTTCTGAGAAACTGCTTAGTGTTCTGTTAATTCATCTCACAGAGTTACATCTGTATTTCGTGGATCTCTGTGCTAGCCTTATTTCTGTGGAATCTGAGAACAGATATTTCGGATCCCTTTGAAGACTATAGGCCCAAAGGAAATATCCTCTGATAACAAAGAGAAAGAAGCTTTCTGAGAAACTTGGTTGTGTTCTGTGAAATCATCTGACAGAGTTACAGCTTTCCCCTCAAGGAGCCTTTCGCTAAGACAGTTCTTGTGGAATTGTCAAAGTGATATTTGGAAGCCCATAGAGGGCTATGGTGAAAAAGGAAATATCCTCAGATGAAATTTGGAAAAAAGCTTTCTGAGAAACTGCTTAGTGTTCTGTTAATTCATCTCACAGAGTTACATGTGTATTTCATGGATGTCTTTGTTAGCCTTATTTCTGTGGAATCTGAAAACAGATATTTCGGATCCCTTTGAGGACTATAGGGCCAAAGGAAATATCCTGCGATAACAAAGAGAAAGAAAATTTCTGAGAAACTTCTTTGTGTTCTGTGAAATCATCTCACAGAGTTACAGATTTCCCCTCAGGAAGCCTTTCGCTAAGACAGTTCTTGTGGAATTGGCAAAGTGATATTTGGAAGCCCATAGAGGGCTATGGTGAAAAAGGAAATATCCTCACATGAAATCTGGAAAGAAGCTTTCTGAGAAACTGCTTAGTGTTCTGTTAATTCATCTCACAGAGTTACATCTGTATTTCGTGGATCTCTTTGCTAGCCTTAATTCTGTGGAATCTGAGAACAGATATTTCGGATCCCTTTGAAGACTATAGGGCCAAAGGAAATATCCTCCGATAACAAAGAGAAAGAAGCTTTCTGAGAAACTTCGTTGTGTTCTCTGAAATCATCTCACAGAGTTACAGCTTTCCCCTCAAGGAGCCTTTCGCTAAGACAGTTCTTGTGGAATTGGCAAAGTGATATTTGGAAGCCCATAGAGGGCTATGGTGAAAAAGGAAATATCCTCAGATGAAATCTGGAAAGAAGCTTTCTGAGAAACTGCTTAGTGTTCTGTTAATTCATCTCACAGAGTTACATCTGTATTTCGTGGATCTCTTTGCTAGCCTTATTTCTGTGGAATCTGAGAACAGATATTTCGGATCCCTTTGAAGACTATAGGGCCAAAGGAAATATCCTCCGATAACAAAGAGAAAGAAGCTTTCTGAGAAACTTGGTTGTGTTCTGTGAAATCATCTCACAGAATTACAGCTTTCCCCTCAAGGAGCCTTTCGCTAAGACAGTTCTTGTGGAATTGGCAAAGTGATATTTGGAAGCCCATAGAGGGCTATGTTGAAAAAGGAAATATCCTCAGATGAAATCTGGAAAGAAGCTTTCTGAGAAACTGCTTAGTGTTCTGTTAATTCATCTCACAGAGTTACATCTGTATTTCGTGGATCTCCTTGCTAGCCTTATTTCTGTGGAATCTGAGAACAGATATTTCGGATCCCTTTGAAGACTATAGGGCCAAAGGAAATATCCTCCGATAACAAAGAGAAAGAAGCTTTCTGAGAAACTTCGTTGTGTTCTCTGAAATCATCTCACAGAGTTAAAGCTTTCCCCTCAAGGAGCCTTTCGCTAAGACAGTTCTTGTGGAATTGGCAAAGTGATATTTGGAATCCCATAGAGGGCTATGGTGAAAAAGGAAATATCCTCAGATGAAATCTTGAAAGAAGCTTTCTGAGAAACTGCTTAGTGTTCTGTTAATTCATCTCACAGAGTTACATCTGTATTTCATTGATGTCTTTGCTAGCCTTATTTCTGTGGAATCTGAAAACAGATATTTCGGATCCCTTTGAAGACTATAGGGCCAAAGGAAATATCCTCCGATAACAAAGAGAAAGAAGCTTTCTGAGAAACTTCGTTGTGTTCTGTGAAATCATCTCACAGAGTTACAGCTTTCCCCTCAAGGAGCCTTTCGCTAAGACAGTTCTTGTGGAATTGGTAAAGTGATATTTGGAATCCCATAGAGGGCTATGGTGAAAAAGGAAATATCCTCAGATGAAATCTGGAAAGAAGCTTTCTGAGAAACTGCTTAGTGTTCTGTTAATTCATCTCACAGAGTTACATCTGTATTTCGTGGATCTCTGTGCTAGCCTTATTTCTGTGGAATCTGAGAACAGATATTTCGGATCCCTTTGAAGACTATAGGCCCAAAGGAAATATCCTCCGATAAGAAAGAGAAAGAAGCTTTCTGAGAAACTTGGTTGTTTTCTGTGAAATCATCTCACAGAGTTACAGCTTTCCCCTCAAGGAGCCTTTCGCTAAGACAGTTCTTGTGGAATTGTCAAAGTGATATTTGGAAGCCCATAGAGGGCTATGGTGAAAAAGCAAATATCCTCAGATGAAATCTGGAAAGAAGCTTTCTGAGAAACTGCTTAGTGTTCTGTTAATTCATCTCACAGAGTTACATGTGTATTCCATGGATGTCTTTGTTAGCCTTATTTCTGTGGAATCTGAAAACAGATATTTCGGATCCCTTTGAGGACTATAGGGCCAAAGGAAATATCCTCCGATAACAAAGAGAAAGAAGCTTTCTGAGAAACTTCGTTGTGTTCTGTGAAATCATCTCACAGAGTTACAGCTTTCCCTTCAAGGAGCATTTCGCTAAGACAGTTCTTGTGGAACTGGTAAAGTGATATTTAGAAGCCCTTAGAGGGCTATGGTGAAAAAGGAAATATCCTCAGATGAAATCTGGAAAGAAGCTTTCTGAGAAACTGCTTAGTGTTCTGTTAATTCATCTCACAGAGTTACATCTGTATTTCGTGGATCTCTTTGCTAGCATTATTTCTGTGGAATCTGAGAACAGATATTTCGGATCCCTTTGAAGACTATAGGGCCAAAGGAAATATCCTGCGATAACAAAGAGAAAGAAAATTTCTGAGAAACTTCTTTGTGTTCTGTGAAATCATCTCACAGAGTTACAGCTTTCCCCTCAAGAAGCCTTTCGCTAAGACAGTTCTTGTGGAATAGGCAAAGTGATATTTGGAAGCCTATAGAGGGCTATGGTGAAAAAGGAAATATCCTCAGATGAAATCTGGAAAGAAGCTTTCTGAGAAACTCCTTAGTGTTCTGTTAATTCATCTCACAAAGTTACATGTGTATTTCGTGGATCCTTTTGCTAGCCTTATTTCTGTGGAATCTGAGAACAGATATTTCAGATCCCTTTGAAGACTATAGGGCCAAAGGAAATATCCTCTGATAACAAAGAGAAAGAAGCTTTCTGAGAAACTTCGTTGTGTTCTGTGAAATCATCTCATGAAGTTACAGCTTTCCCCTCAAGGAGACTTTCGCTAAGACAGTTCTTGTGGAATTGGCAAAGTGATATTTGGAAGCCCATAGAGGGCAATGCTGAAAAAGGAAATATCCTCAGATGAAATCTGGAAAAAAGCTTTCTGAGAAGCTGCTTAGTGTTCTGTTTATTCATCCTACAGAGTTACATCTGTATTTCATGGATCTCTTTGCTAGCCTTATTTCTGTGGAAACTGAGAACAGATATTACGGATCCCTTTGAAGACTATAGGGCCAAAGGAAATAGCCTCCGATAACAAAGAGAAAGAAGCTTTCTGAGAAACTTGGTTGTGTTCTGTGAAATCATCTCACAGAGTTACAGCTTTCCCCTCAAGGAGGCTTTCGCTAAGACAGTTCTTGTGGAATTGGCAAAGTGATATTTGGAAGCCCATAGAGGGCTATGGTGAAAAAGGAAATATCCTCAGATGAAATCTGGAAAGAAGCTTTCTGAGAAACTGCTTAGTGTTCCGTTAATTCATCTCACAGAGTTACATCTGTATTTCGTGGATCTCCTTGCTAGCCTTATTTCTGTGGATTCTGAGAACAGATATTTCGGATCCCTTTGAAGACTATAGGGCCGAAGGAAATATCCTCCGATAACAAAGAGAAAGAAGTTTTCTGAGAAACTTCGTTGTGTTCTGTGAAATCATCTCACAGAGTTACAGCTTTCCCCTCAAGGAGCCTTTCACTAAGATAGTTCTTGTGGAAGTGGCAAAGTGATATCTGGAAGCCCATAGAGGGCTATGGTGAAAAAGGAAATAACCTCAGATGAAATCTGTAAAGAAGCTTTCTGAGAAACTGCTTAGTGTTCTGTTAATTCATCTCACAGAGTTACATCTGTATTTCGTGGATCTCTTTGCTAGCCTTATTTCTGTGGAATCTGAGAACAGATATTTCGGATCCCTTTGAAGACTATAGGGCCAAAGGAAATATCCTCCGATAACAAAGAGAAAGAATCTTTCTGAGAAACATCGTTGTGTTCTGTGAAATCATCTCACAGAGTTACAGCTTTACCCTCAAGGAGCCTTTCGCTAAGACAGTTCTTGTGGAATTGTCAAAGTGATATTTGGAAGCCCGTAGAGGGCTACAGTGAAAAAGGAAATATCCTCAGATGAAATCTGGAAAGAAGCTTTCTGAGAAACTGCTCAGTGTTCTGTCAATTCATCTCACAGAGTTAAATGTGTATTCCATGGATATCTTTGCTAGCCTTATTTCTGTGGAATCTGAAAACAGATATTTCAGATCCCTTTGATGACTATAGGGCCAAAGGAAATATCCTCCGATAACAAAGAGAAAGAAGCTTTCTGAGAAACTTCGTTGTGTTCTGTGAAATCATCTCACAGAGTTACAGCTTTCCCCTCAAGGAGCCTTTCGCTAAGACAGTTCTTGTGGAATTTGCAAAGTGATATTTGGAATCCCATAGAGGGCTATGGTGAAAAAGGAAATATCCTTAGATGAAATCTGGAAAGAAACTTTCTGAGAAACTGCTTAATGTTCTGTTAATTCCTCTCCCAGAGTTACATCTGTATTTCGTGGAGCTCTTTGCTAGCCTTATTTCTGTGGAATCTGAGAACAGATATTTCGGATCCCTTTGAAGACTATAGGGCCAAAGGAAATATCCTCCGATAACAAAGAGAAAGAAGCTTTCTGAGAAACTTCGTTGTGTTCTGTGAAATCATCTCACAGAGTTACAGCTTTCCCCTCAAAGAGCCTTTCGCTAAGACAGTTCTTGTGGAATTGGCAAAGTGATATTTGGAAGCACGTAGAGGGCTATGTTGAAAAAGGAAATATCCTCAGAAGAAATCTGGAAAGAAGCTTTCTGAGAAAATGCTTAGTGTTCTGTTAATTCATCTCACAGAGTACATCTGTATTTCATGGATGTCTTTGCTAGCCTTATTTCTGTGGAATCTGAGAACAGATATTTCGGTTCCCTTTCAGGACTATAGGGCCAAAGGAAATGTCCTCCGATAACAAAGAGAAAGAAGCTTTCAGAGAAACTTCGTTGTGTTTTCTGAAATCATCTCACAGAGTTACAGCTTTCCCCTCAAGGAGCCTTTCGCTAAGACAGTTCTTGTGGAATTGTCAAAGTGATATTTGGAAGCCCATAGAGGACTATGGTGAAAAAGGAAATATCCTCAGATGAAATCTGGAAAGAAACATTCTGAGAAACTGCTTAATGTTCTGTTAATTCCTCTCACAGAGTTACATCTGTATTTCGTGGAGCTCTTTGCTAGCCTTATTTCTGTGGAATCTGAGAACAGATATTTCGGATCCCTTTGAAGACTATAGGGCCAAAGGAAATATCCTCCGATGAAAGAAGCTTTCTGAGAAACTTCGTTGTGTTCTGTGAAATCATCTCACAGAGTTACAGCTTTCCCCTCAAGGCGCCTTTCGCTAAGACAGCTCTTGTGGAATTGGCAAAGTGATATTTGGAAGCCCATAGAGGGCTATGGTGAAAAAGGAAATATCCTCAGATGAAATCTGGAAAGAAGCTTTCTGAGAAACTGCTTAGTGTTCTCTTAATTCATCTCACTGAGTTACATCTGTATGTCGTGGATCTCTTTGCTAGCCTTATTTCTGTGAATCTGAGAACAGATATTTCGGATCCCTTTGAAGACTATAGGGCCAAAGGAAATATCCTCCGATAACAAAGAGAAAGAAGCTTTCTGAGAAACTTCGTTGTGTTCTGTGAAATCATCTCACAGAGTTAAAGCTTTCCCCTCAAGGAGCCTTTCGTTAAGACAGTTCTTGTGGAATTGGCAAAATGATATTTGGAAGCCCATAGAGGGCTATGGTGAAAAAGCAAATATCCTCAGATGTAATCTGGAAAGAAGCTTTCTGAGAAACTGCTTAGTGTTCTGTTAATTCATCTCACAGAGTTCATCTGTATTTCATGGATGTCTTTGCTAGCCTTATTTCTGTGGAATCTGAGAACAGATATTTCGGATCCCTTTGAAGACTTTAGGGCCAAAGGAAATATCCTCCGATTACAAAGAGAAAGAAGCTTTCTGAGAAACTTCGTTGTGTTCTGTGAAATCATCTCACAGAGTTACAGCTTTCCCCTCAAGGAGCCTTTCGCTAAGACAGTTCTTGTGCAATTGGCAAAGTGATATTCGAAAGCCCATAGAGGGCTATGGTGAAAAAGGAAATATCCTCAGATGAAATCTGGAAAGAAGCTTTCTGAGAAACTGCTTAGTGTTCTCTTAATTCATCTCACAGAGTTACATCTGTATTTCGTGGATCTCTTTGCTAGCCTTATTTCTGTGAATCTGAGAACAGATATTTCGGATCCCTTTGAAGACTATAGGGCCAAAGGAAATATCCTCCGATGAAAGAAGCTTTCTGAGAAACTTCGTTGTGTTCTGTGAAATCATCTCACAGAGTTTCAGCTTTCCTCTCAAGGAGCCTTTCGCTAAGACAGTTCTTGTGGAATTGTCAAAGTGATATTTGGAAACCCTTAGAGGGCTATGGTGAAAAAGGAAATATCCTTAGATGAAATCTGGAAAGAAACTTTCTGAGAAACTGCTTAATGTTCTGTTAATTCCTCTCCCAGAGTTACATCTGTATTTCGTGGAGCTCTTTGCTAGCCTTATTTCTGTGGAATCTGAGAACAGATATTTCGGATCCCTTTGAAGACTATAGGGCCAAAGGAAATATCCTCCGATAACAAAGAGAAAGAAGCTTTCTGAGAAACTTCGTTGTGTTCTGTGAAATCATCTCACAGAGTTACAGCTTTCCCCTCAAAGAGCCTTTCGCTAAGACAGTTCTTGTGGAATTGGCAAAGTGATATTTGGAAGCCCGTAGAGGGCTATGTTGAAAAAGGAAATATCCTCAGATGAAATCTGGAAAGAAGCTTTCTGAGAAACTGCTTAGTGTTCTGTTAATTCATCTCACAGAGTACATCTGTATTTCATGGATGTCTTTGCTAGCCTTATTTCTGTGGAATCTGAGAACAGATATTTCGGATCCCTTTCAGGACTGTAGGGCCAAAGGAAATGTCCTCCGATAACAAAGAGAAAGAAGCTTTCTGAGAAACTTCGTTGTGTTTTCTGAAATCATCTCACAGAGTTACAGCTTTCCCCTCAAGGAGCCTTTCGCTAAGACAGTTCTTGTGGAATTGTCAAAGTGATATTTGGAAGCCCATAGAGGACTATGGTGAAAAAGGAAATATCCTCAGATGAAATCTGGAAAGAAACATTCTGAGAAACTGCTTAATGTTCTGTTAATTCCTCTCACGGAGTTACATCTGTATTTCGTGGAGCTCTTTGCTAGCCTTATTTCTGTGGAATCTGAGAACAGATATTTCGGATCCCTTTGAAGACTATAGGGCCAAAGGAAATATCCTCCGATGAAAGAAGCTTTCTGAGAAACTTCGTTGTGTTCTGTGAAATCATCTCACAGAGATACAGCTTTCCCCTCAAGGCGCCTGTCGCTAAGACAGCTCTTGTGGAATTGGCAAAGTGATATTTGGAAGCCCATAGAGGGCTATGGTGAAAAAGGAAATATCCTCAGATGAAATCTGGAAAGAAGCTTTCTGAGAAACTGCTTAGTGTTCTCTTAATTCATCTCACTGAGTTACATCTGTATTTCGTGGATCTCTTTGCTAGCCTTATTTCTGTGAATCTGAGAACAGATATTTCGGATCCCTTTGAAGACTATAGGGCCAAAGGAAATATCCTCCGATAACAAAGAGAAAGAAGCTTTCTGAGAAACTTCGTTGTGTTCTGTGAAATCATCTCACAGAGTTAAAGCTTTCCCCTCAAGGAGCCTTTCGTTAAGACAGTTCTTGTGGAATTGGCAAAATGATATTTGGAAGCCCATAGAGGGCTATGGTGAAAAAGCAAATATCCTCAGATGTAATCTCGAAAGAAGCTTTCTGAGAAACTGCTTAGTGTTCTGTTAATTCATCTCACAGAGTTCATCTGTATTTCATGGATGTCTTTGCTAGCCTTATTTCTGTGGAATCTGAGAACAGATATTTCGGATCCCTTTGAAGACTATAGGGCCAAAGGAAATATCCTCCGATTACAAAGAGAAAGAAGCTTTCTGAGAAACTTCGTTGTGTTCTGTGAAATCATCTCACAGAGTTACAGCTTTCCCCTCAAGGAGCCTTTCGCTAAGACAGTTCTTGTGCAATTGGCAAAGTGATATTCGAAAGCCCATAGAGGACTAGGGTTAAAAAGGAAATATCCTCAGATGAAATCTGGAAAGAAGCTTTCTGAGAAACTGCTTAGTGTTCTATTAATTCATCTCACAGAGTTACATCTGTATTTCGTGGATCTCTTTGCTAGCCTTATTTCTGTGAATCTGAGAACAGATATTTCGGATCCCTTTGAAGACTATAGGGCCAAAGGAAATACCCCCCGATAACAAAGAGAAAGAAGCTTTCTGAGAAACTTCGTTGTGTTCTGTGAAATCATCTCACAGAGTTACAGCTTTCCCCTCAGGGAGCCTTTCGCTAAAACAGTTCTTGTGGAATTGGCAAAGTGATATTTGGAGCCCATAGAGGGCTATGGTGAAAATGGAAATATCCTCAGATGAAATCTGGAAAGAAGCTTTCTGAGAAACTGCTTAGTGTTCTGTTAATTCATCTCACAGAGTTACATCTATATTTCGTGGATCTCCTTGCTAGCCTTATTTCTGTGGAATCTGAGAACAGATATTTGGGATCAATTGAAGACTATAGGGCCAAAGGAAATATCCTCCGATAACAAAGAGAAAGAAGCTTTCTGAGAAACTTCGTTGTGTTCTGTGAAATCATCTCACAGAGTTACAGCTTTCCCCTCAAGGAGCCTTTCGCTAAGACAGTTCTTGTGGAATTGGCAAAGTGATATCTGGAATCCCATAGAGGGCTATGGTGAAAAAGGAAATATCCTCAGATGAAATCTGGAAAGAATCTTTCTGAGAAACTGCTTAGTGTTCTGTTTATTCATCTCACAGAGTTACATCTGTATTTCGTGGATCTCATTGCTATCCTTATTTCTGTGGAATCTGAGAACAGATATTTCGGATCCCTTTGAAGACTATAGGGCTAAAGGAAATATCCTCCGAAGAAAGAAGCTTTCTGAGAAACTTCGTTGTGTTCTGTGAAATCATCTCACAGAGTTACAGCTTTCCCCTCAAGGAGCCTTTCGCTAAGACAGTTCTTGTGGAATTGTCAAAGTGATATTTGGAAGCCCTTAGAGGGCTATGGTGAAAAAGGAAATATCCTCAGATGAAATCTGGAAAGAAACTGTCTGAGAAACTGCTTAATGTTCTGTTAATTCCTCTCCCAGAGTTACATCTGTATTTCGTGGAGCTCTTTGCTAGCCTTATTTCTGTGGAATCTGAGAAGAGATATTTCGGATCCCTTTGAAGACTATAGGGCCAAAGGAAATATCCTCCGATAACAAAGAGAAAGAAGCTTTCTGAGAAACTTCGTTGTGTTCTGTGAAATCATCTCACAGAGTTACAGCTTTCCCCTCAAGGAGCCTTTCGCTAAGACAGTTCTTGTGGAATTGTCAAAGTGATATTTGGATGCCCGTAGAGGGCTATGGTGAAAAAGGAACTATCCTCAGATGAAATCTGGAAAGAAGCTTTCTGAGAAACTGCGTAGTGTTCTGTTAATTCATCTCACAGAGTTACATCTGTATTTCGTGGATCTCCTTGCTAGCCTTATTTCTGTGGAATCTGAGAACAGATATTCGGATCCCTTTGAAGACTATAGGGCCAAAGGAAATATCCTCCGATAACAAAGAGAAAGAAGTTTTCTGAGAAACTTCGTTGTGTTCTGTGAAATCATCTCACAGAGTTACAGCTTTCCCCTCAAGGAGCCTTTCGCTAAGACAGTTCTTGTGGAATTGGCAAAGTGATATCTGGAAGCCGATAGAGGGCTATGGTGAAAAAGGAAATATCCTCAGATGAAATCTGGAAAGAAGCTTTCTGAGAAACTGCTTAGTGTTCTGTTAATTCATCTCACAGAGTTACATCTGTATTTCGTGGATCTCTTTGCTAGCCTTATGTCTGTGGAATCTGAGAACAGATACTTCGGATCCCTTTGAAGACTATAGGGCCAAAGGAAATATCCTCCGATAACAAAGAGAAAGAAGCTTTCTGAGAAACTTCGTTGTGTTCTGTGAAATCATCTCACAGAGTTACAGCTTCCCCTCAAGGAGCCTTTCGCTAAGACAGTTCTTTTGGAATTTGCAAAGTGATATTTGGAATCCCATAGAGGGCTATGGTGAAAAAGGAAATATCCTCAGATGAAATCTGGAAAGAAACTTTCTGAGAAATTGCTTAATGTTCTGTTATTTCCTCTCACAGAGTTACATCTGTATTTCGTGGATCTCTTTGCTAGCCTTGTTTCTGTGGAATCTGAGAACAGATATTTCGGATCCCTTTGAAGACTATAGGGCCAAAGGAAATATCCTCCGATGAAAGAAGCTTTCTGAGAAACTTCGTTGTGTTCTGTGAAATCATCTCACAGAGTTACAGCTTTCCCCTCAAGGAGCCTTTCGCTAAGACCGTTCTTGTGGAATTTTCAAAATGATATTTGGAAGCCCTTAGAGGGCTATGGTGAAAAAGGAAATATCCTCAGATGAAATCTGGAAAGAAGCCTTCTGAGAAACTGCTTAGTGTTCTGTTAATTCATCTCACAGAGTTACATCTGTATTTCGTGGATCTCTTTGCTAGCATTATTTCTCTGGAATCTGAGAACAGATATTTCGGATCCCTTTGAAGACTATAGGGCCAAAGGAAATATCCTGCGATAACAAAGAGAAAGAAAATTTCTGAGAAACTTCTTTGTGTTCTGTGAAATCATCTCACAGAGTTACAGCTTTCCCCTCAAGAAGCCTTTCGCTAAGACAGTTCTTGTGGAATAGGCAAAGTGATATTTGGAAGCCCATAGAGGGCTATGGTGAAAAAGGAAATACCCTCAGATGAAATCTGGAAAGAAGCTTTCTGAGAAACTCCTTAGTGTTCTGATAATTCATCTCACAAAGTTACATGTGTATTTCGTGGATCCTTTTGCTAGCCTTATTTCTGTGGAATCTGAGAACAGATATTTCGGATCCCTTTGAAGACTATAGGGCCAAAGGAAATATCCTCTGATAACAAAGAGAAAGAAGCTTTCTGAGAAACTTCGTTGTGTTCTGTGAAATCATCTCATGAAGTTACAGCTTTCCCCTCAAGGAGCCTTTCGCTAAGACAGTTCTTGTGGAATTGGCAAAGTGATATTTGGAAGCCCATAGAGGGCAATGCTGAAAAAGGAAATATCCTCAGATGAAATCTGGAAAAAAGCTTTCTGAGAAGCTGCTTAGTGTTCTGTTTATTCATCTTACAGAGTTACATCTGTATTTCATGGATCTCTTTGCTAGCCTTATTTCTGTGGAAACTGAGAACAGATATTACGGATCCCTTTGAAGACTATAGGGCCAAAGGAAATAGCCTCCGATAACAAAGAGAAAGAAGCTTTCTGAGAAACTTGGTTGTGTTCTGTGAAATCATCTCACAGAGTTACAGCTTTCCCCTCAAGGAGGCTTTCGCTAAGACAGTTCTTGTGGAATTGGCAAAGTGATATTTGGAAGCCCATAGAGGGCTAAGGTGAAAAAGGAAATATCCTCAGATGAAATCTGGAAAGAAGCTTTCTGAGAAACTGCTTAGTGTTCCGTTAATTCATCTCACAGAGTTACATCTGTATTTCGTGGATCTCCTTGCTAGCCTTATTTCTGTGGAATCGGAGAACAGATATTTCGGATCCCTTTGAAGACTATAGGGCCAAAGGAAATATCCTCCGATAACAAAGAGAAAGAAGTTTTCTGAGAAACTTCGTTGTGTTCTGTGAAATCATCTCACAGAGTTACAGCTTTCCCCTCAAGGAGCCTTTCGCTAAGACAGTTCTTGTGGAAGTGGCAAAGTGATATCTGGAAGCCCATAGAGGGCTATGGTGAAAAAGGAAATATCCTCAGATGAAATCTGGAAAGAAGCTTTCTGAGAAACTGCTTAGTGTTCTGTTAATTCATCTCACAGAGTTACATCTGTATTTCGTGAATCTCTTTGCTAGCCTTATTTCTGTGGAATCTGAGAACAGATATTTCGGATCCCTTTGAAGACTATAGGGCCAAAGGAAATATCCTCCGATAACAAAGAGAAAGAAGCTTTCTGAGAAACTTCGTTGTGTTCTGTGAAATCATCTCACAGAGTTACAGCTTTCCCCTCAAGGAGCCTTTCGCTAAGACAGTTCTTGTGGAATTGTCAAAGTGATATTTGGATGCCCGTAGAGGGCTATGGTGAAAAAGGAACTATCCTCAGATGAAATCTGGAAAGAAGCTTTCTGAGAAACTGCTTAGTGTTCTGTTAATTCATCTCACAGAGTTACATCTGTATTTCGTGGATCTCTTTGCTAGCCTTATTTCTGTGGAATCTGAGAACAGATATTTCGGATCCCTTTGAAGACTATAGGGCCAAAGGAAATATCCTCCGATAACAAAGAGAAAGAAGCTTTCTGAGAAACTTCGTTGTGTTTTGTGAAATCATCTCACAGAGTTACAGCTTTCCCCTCAAGGAGCCTTTCTCTAAGACAGTTCTTGTGGAATTGGCAAAGTGATATTTGGAAGCCCCTAGAGGGCTATGGTGAAAAAGGAAATATCCTCAGATGAAATCTGGAAAGAAGCTTTCTGAGAAACTGCTTAGTGTTCTGTTAATTCATCTCACAGAGTTACATCTGTATTTAGTGGATCTCTTTGCTAGTCTTATTTCTGTGGAATCTGAGAACAGATATTTCGGATCCCTTTGAAGACTATAGGGCCAAAGGAAATACCCCCCGATAACAAAGAGAAAGAAGCTTTCTGAGAAACTTCGTTGTGTTCTGTGAAATCATCTCACAGAGTTACAGCTTTCCCCTCAAGGAGCCTTTCGCTAAAACAGTTCTTGTGGAATTGGCAAAGTGATATTTGGAGCCCATAGAGGGCTATGGTGAAAATGGAAATATCATCAGATGAAATCTGGAAAGAAGCTTTCTGAGAAACTGCTTAGTGTTCTGTTAATTCATCTCACAGAGTTACATCTATATTTCGTGGATCTCCTTGCTAGCCTTATTTCTGTGGAATCTGAGAACAGATATTTCGGATCAATTGAAGACTATAGGGCCAAAGGAAATATCCTCCGATAACAAAGAGAAAGAAGCTTTCTGAGAAACTTCGTTGTGTTCTGTGAAATCATCTCACAGAGTTACAGCTTTCCCCTCAAGGAGCCTTTCGCTAAGACAGTTCTTGTGGAATTGGCAAAGAGATATTTGGAAGCCCATAGAGGGCTATGGTGAAAAAGGAAATATCCTAAGATGAAATCTGGAAAGAAGCTTTCTGAGAAACTGCTTAGTGTTCTGTTAATTCATCTCACAGAGTTACATCTGTATTTCGTGGATCTCTTTGCTTGCCTTATTTCTGTGGAATCTGAGAGCAGATATTTCGGATCCCTTTGAAGACTATAGGGCCAAAGGAAATATCCTCCGATGAAAGACGCTTTCTGAGAAACTTCGTTGTGTTCTGTGAAATCATCTCACAGAGTTACAGCTTTCCCCTCAAGGAGCCTTTCGCTAAGACAGTTCTTGTGGAATTGGCAAAGTGATATTTGGAAGCCCATAGAGGGCTATGGTGAAAAAGGAAATATCCTCAGATGAAATCTGGAAAGAAGCCTTCTGAGAAACTTCTTAGTGTTCTGTTAATTCATCTCACAGAGTTACATCTGTATTTCGTGGATCTCTTTGCTAGCCTTATTTCTGTGAATCTGAGAACAGATATTTCGGATCCCTTTGAAGACTATAGGGCCAAAGGAAATATCCTCCGATAACAAAGAGAAAGAAGCTTTCTGAGAAACTTCGTTGTGTTCTGTGAAATCATCTCACAGAGTTACAGCTTTCCCCTCAAGGAGCCTTTCGCTAAGACAGTTCTTGTGGAATTTGCAAAGTGATATTTGGAATCCCATAGAGGGCTATGGTGAAAAAGGAAATATTCTCAGATGAAATCTGGAAAGAAACTTTCTGAGAAACTGCTTAATGTTCTGTAATTTCCTCTCACAGAGTTACATCTGTATTTCGTGGATCTCATTGCTATCCTTATTTCTGTGGAATCTGAGAACAGATATTTCGGATCCCTTTGAAGACTATAGGGCTAAAGGAAATATCCTCCGAAGAAAGAAGCTTTCTGAGAAACTTCGTTGTGTTCTGTGAAATCATCTCACAGAGTTACAGCTTTCCCCTCAAGGAGCCTTTCGCTAAGACAGTTCTTGTGGAATTGTCAAAGTGATATTTGGAAGCCCTTAGAGGGCTATGGTGAAAAAGGAAATATCCTCAGATGAAATCTGGAAAGAAACTTTCTGAGAAACTGCTTAATGTTCTGTTAATTCCTCTCCCAGAGTTACATCTGTATTTCGTGGAGCTCTTTGCTAGCCTTATTTCTGTGGAATCTGAGAAGAGATATTTCGGATCCCTTTGAAGACTATAGGGCCAAAGGAAATATCCTCCGATAACAAAGAGAAAGAAGCTTTCTGAGAAACTTCGTTGTGTTCTGTGAAATCATCTCACAGAGTTACAGCTTTCCCCTCAAGGAGCCTTTCGCTAAGACAGTTCTTGTGGAATTGTCAAAGTGATATTTGGATGCCCGTAGAGGGCTATGGTGAAAAAGGAACTATCCTCAGATGAAATCTGGAAAGAAGCTTTCTGAGAAACTGCGTAGTGTTCTGTTAATTCATCTCACAGAGTTACATCTGTATTTCGTGGATCTCCTTGCTAGCCTTATTTCTGTGGAATCTGAGAACAGATATTCGGATCCCTTTGAAGACTATAGGGCCAAAGGAAATATCCTCCGATAACAAAGAGAAAGAAGTTTTCTGAGAAACTTCGTTGTGTTCTGTGAAATCATCTCACAGAGTTACAGCTTTCCCCTCAAGGAGCCTTTCGCTAAGACAGTTCTTGTGGAATTGGCAAAGTGATATCTGGAAGCCGATAGAGGGCTATGGTGAAAAAGGAAATATCCTCAGATGAAATCTGGAAAGAAGCTTTCTGAGAAACTGCTTAGTGTTCTGTTAATTCATCTCACAGAGTTACATCTGTATTTCGTGGATCTCTTTGCTAGCATTATTTCTCTGGAATCTGAGAACAGATATTTCGGATCCCTTTGAAGACTATAGGGCCAAAGGAAATATCCTGCGATAACAAAGAGAAAGAAAATTTCTGAGAAACTTCTTTGTGTTCTGTGAAATCATCTCACAGAGTTACAGCTTTCCCCTCAAGAAGCCTTTCGCTAAGACAGTTCTTGTGGAATAGGCAAAGTGATATTTGGAAGCCCATAGAGGGCTATGGTGAAAAAGGAAATACCCTCAGATGAAATCTGGAAAGAAGCTTTCTGAGAAACTCCTTAGTGTTCTGATAATTCATCTCACAAAGTTACATGTGTATTTCGTGGATCCTTTTGCTAGCCTTATTTCTGTGGAATCTGAGAACAGATATTTCGGATCCCTTTGAAGACTATAGGGCCAAAGGAAATATCCTCTGATAACAAAGAGAAAGAAGCTTTCTGAGAAACTTCGTTGTGTTCTGTGAAATCATCTCATGAAGTTACAGCTTTCCCCTCAAGGAGCCTTTCGCTAAGACAGTTCTTGTGGAATTGGCAAAGTGATATTTGGAAGCCCATAGAGGGCAATGCTGAAAAAGGAAATATCCTCAGATGAAATCTGGAAAAAAGCTTTCTGAGAAGCTGCTTAGTGTTCTGTTTATTCATCTTACAGAGTTACATCTGTATTTCATGGATCTCTTTGCTAGCCTTATTTCTGTGGAAACTGAGAACAGATATTACGGATCCCTTTGAAGACTATAGGGCCAAAGGAAATAGCCTCCGATAACAAAGAGAAAGAAGCTTTCTGAGAAACTTGGTTGTGTTCTGTGAAATCATCTCACAGAGTTACAGCTTTCCCCTCAAGGAGGCTTTCGCTAAGACAGTTCTTGTGGAATTGGCAAAGTGATATTTGGAAGCCCATAGAGGGCTAAGGTGAAAAAGGAAATATCCTCAGATGAAATCTGGAAAGAAGCTTTCTGAGAAACTGCTTAGTGTTCCGTTAATTCATCTCACAGAGTTACATCTGTATTTCGTGGATCTCCTTGCTAGCCTTATTTCTGTGGAATCGGAGAACAGATATTTCGGATCCCTTTGAAGACTATAGGGCCAAAGGAAATATCCTCCGATAACAAAGAGAAAGAAGCTTTCTGAGAAACTTCGTTGTGTTCTGTGAAATCATCTCACAGAGTTACAGCTTTCCCCTCAAGGAGCCTTTCTCTAAGACAGTTCTTGTGGAATTGGCAAAGTGATATTTGGAAGCCCCTAGAGGGCTATGGTGAAAAAGGAAATATCCTCAGATGAAATCTGGAAAGAAGCTTTCTGAGAAACTGCTTAGTGTTCTGTTAATTCATCTCACAGAGTTACATCTGTATTTAGTGGATCTCTTTGCTAGTCTTATTTCTGTGGAATCTGAGAACAGATATTTCGGATCCCTTTGAAGACTATAGGGCCAAAGGAAATACCCCCCGATAACAAAGAGAAAGAAGCTTTCTGAGAAACTTCGTTGTGTTCTGTGAAATCATCTCACAGAGTTACAGCTTTCCCCTCAAGGAGCCTTTCGCTAAAACAGTTCTTGTGGAATTGGCAAAGTGATATTTGGAGCCCATAGAGGGCTATGGTGAAAATGGAAATATCATCAGATGAAATCTGGAAAGAAGCTTTCTGAGAAACTGCTTAGTGTTCTGTTAATTCATCTCACAGAGTTACATCTATATTTCGTGGATCTCCTTGCTAGCCTTATTTCTGTGGAATCTGAGAACAGATATTTCGGATCAATTGAAGACTATAGGGCCAAAGGAAATATCCTCCGATAACAAAGAGAAAGAAGCTTTCTGAGAAACTTCGTTGTGTTCTGTGAAATCATCTCACAGAGTTACAGCTTTCCCCTCAAGGAGCCTTTCGCTAAGACAGTTCTTGTGGAATTGGCAAAGAGATATTTGGAAGCCCATAGAGGGCTATGGTGAAAAAGGAAATATCCTAAGATGAAATCTGGAAAGAAGCTTTCTGAGAAACTGCTTAGTGTTCTGTTAATTCATCTCACAGAGTTACATCTGTATTTCGTGGATCTCTTTGCTTGCCTTATTTCTGTGGAATCTGAGAGCAGATATTTCGGATCCCTTTGAAGACTATAGGGACAAAGGAAATATCCTCCGATGAAAGACGCTTTCTGAGAAACTTCGTTGTGTTCTGTGAAATCATCTCACAGAGTTACAGCTTTCCCCTCAAGGAGCCTTTCGCTAAGACAGTTCTTGTGGAATTGGCAAAGTGATATTTGGAAGCCCATAGAGGGCTATGGTGAAAAAGGAAATATCCTCAGATGAAATCTGGAAAGAAGCCTTCTGAGAAACTTCTTAGTGTTCTGTTAATTCATCTCACAGAGTTACATCTGTATTTCGTGGATCTCTTTGCTAGCCTTATTTCTGTGAATCTGAGAACAGATATTTCGGATCCCTTTGAAGACTATAGGGCCAAAGGAAATATCCTCCGATAACAAAGAGATAGAAGCTTTCTGAGAAACTTCGTTGTGTTCTGTGAAATCATCTCACAGAGTTACAGCTTTCCCCTCAAGGAGCCTTTCGCTAAGACAGTTCTTGTGGAATTGGCAAAGTGATATTTGGAAGCCCATAGAGGGCTATGGTGAAAAAGGAAATATCCTCAGATGAAATCTGGAAAGAAGCTTTCTGAGAAACTGCTTAGTGTTCTGTTAATTCATCTCACAGAGTTACATCTGTATTTCGTGGATCTCTTTGCTAGCCTTATTTCTGTGGAATCTGAGAACAGATATTTCGGATCCCTTTGAAGGCTATAGGGCCAAAGGAAATATCCTGCGATAACAAAGAGAAAGAAAATTTCTGAGAAACTTCTTTGTGTTCTGTGAAATCATCTCACAGAGTTACAGCTTTCCCCTCAAGAAGCCTTTCGCTAAGACAGTTCTTGTGGAATAGGCAAAGTGATATTTGGAAGCCCATAGAGGGCTATGGTGAAAAAGGAAATATCCTCAGAGGAAATCTGGAAAGAAGCTTTCTGAGAAACTCCTTAGTGTTCTGTTAATTCATCTCACAAAGTTACATGTGTATTTCGTGGATCCTTTTGCTAGCCTTATTTCTGTGGAATCTGAGAACAGATATTTCGGATCCCTTTGAAGACTATAGGGCCAAAGGAAATATCCTCTGATAACAAAGAGAAAGAAGCTTTCTGAGAAACTTCGTTGTGTTCTGTGAAATCATCTCATGAAGTTACAGCTTTCCCCTCAAGGAGCCTTTCGCTAAGACAGTTCTTGTGGAATTGGCAAAGTGATATTTGGAAGCCCATAGAGGGCAATGCTGAAAAAGGAAATATCCTCAGATGAAATCTGGAAAAAAGGTTTCTGAGAAGCTGCTTAGTGTTCTGTTTATTCATCTTACAGAGTTACATCTGTATTTCATGGATCTCTTTGCTAGCCTTATTTCTGTGGAAACTGAGAACAGATATTACGGATCCCTTTGAAGACTATAGGGCCAAAGGAAATATCCTCCGATAACAAAGAGAAAGAAGCTTTCTGAGAAACTTCGTTGTGTTCTCTGAAATCATCTCACAGAGTTACAGCTTTCCCCTCAAGGAGGCTTTCTCTAAGACAGTTCTTGTGGAATTGGCAAAGTGATATTTGGAAGGCCATAGAGGGCTATGGTGAAAAAGGAAATATCCTCAGATGAAATCTGGAAAGAAGCTTTCTGAGAAACTGCTTAGTGTTCCGTTAATTCATCTCACAGAGTTACATCTGTATTTCGTGGATCTCCTTGCTAGCCTTATTTCTGTGGAAACTGACAACAGATATTACGGATCCCTTTGAAGACTATAGGGCCAAAGGAAATAGCCTCCGATAACAAAGAGAAAGAAGTTTTCTGAGAAACTTCATTGTGTTCTGTGAAATCATCTCACAGAGTTACAGCTTTCCCCTCAAGGAGCCTTTCGCTAAGACAGTTCTTGTGGAAGTGGCAAAGTGATATCTGGAAGCCCATAGAGGGCTATGCTGAAAGAGGAAATATCCTCAGATGAAATCTGGAAAGAAGCTTTCTGAGAAACTGCTTAGTGTTCTGTTAATTCATCTCACAAAGTTACATGTGTATTTCGTGGATCCTTTTGCTAGCCTTATTTCTGTGGAATCTGAGAACAGATATTTCGGATCCCTTTGAAGACTATAGGGCCAAAGGAAATATCCTCTGATAACAAAGAGAAAGAAGCTTTCTGAGAAACTTCGTTGTGTTCTGTGAAATCATCTCATGAAGTTACAGCTTTCCCCTCAAGGAGCCTTTCGCTAAGACAGTTCTTGTGGAATTGGCAAAGTGATATTTGGAAGCCCATAGAGGGCAATGCTGAAAAAGGAAATATCCTCAGATGAAATCTGGAAAAAAGCTTTCTGAGAAGCTGCTTAGTGTTCTGTTTATTCATCTTACAGAGTTACATCTGTATTTCATGGATCTCTTTGCTAGCCTTATTTCTGTGGAAACTGAGAACAGATATTACGGATCCCTTTGAAGACTATAGGGCCAAAGGAAATAGCCTCCGATAACAAAGAGAAAGAAGCTTTCTGAGAAACAGCTTAGTGTTCTGTTAATTCATCTCACAGAGTTACATCTGTATTTCGTGGATCTCTTTGCTAGCCTTATTTCTGTGGAATCTGAGAACAGATACTTCGGATCCCTTTGAAGACTATAGGGCCCAAGGAAATATCCTCCGATAACAAAGAGAAAGAAGCTTTCTGAGAAACTTCGTTGTGTTCTGTGAAATCATCTCACAGAGTTACAGCTTCCCCTCAAGGAGCCTTTCGCTAAGACAGTTCTTTTGGAATTTGCAAAGTGATATTTGGAATCCCATAGAGGGCTATGGTGAAAAAGGAAATATCCTCAGATGAAATCTGGAAAGAAACTTTCTGAGAAATTGCTTAATGTTCTGTTATTTCCTCTCACAGAGTTACATCTGTATTTCGTGGATCTCTTTGCTAGCCTTGTTTCTGTGGAATCTGAGAACAGATATTTCGGATCCCTTTGAAGACTATAGGGCCAAAGGAAATATCCTCCGATGAAAGAAGCTTTCTGAGAAACTTCGTTGTGTTCTGTGAAATCATCTCACAGAGTTACAGCTTTCCCCTCAAGGAGCCTTTCGCTAAGACAGTTCTTGTGGAATTTTCAAAGTGATATTTGGAAGCCCTTAGAGGGCTATGGTGAAAAAGGAAATATCCTCAGATGAAATCTGGAAAGAAACTTTCTGAGAAAATGCTTAATGTTCTGTTAATTCCTCTCCCAGAGTTACATCTGTATTTCGTGGATCTCTTTGCTAGCCTTATTTCTGTGGAATCTGAGAAGAGATATTTCGGATCCCTTTGAAGACTATAGGGCCAAAGGAAATATCCTCCGATAACAAAGAGAAAGAAGCTTTCTGAGAAACTTCGTTGTGTTCTGTGAAATCATCTCACAGAGTTACAGCTTTCCCCTCAAGGAGCCTTTCGCTAAGACAGTTCTTGTGGAAATGGTAAAGTGATATTTAGAACCCCTAGAGGGCTATGGTGAAAAAGGAAATATCCTCAGATGAAATCTGGAAAGAAAATTTCTGAGAAACTGCTTAATGTTCTGTTATTTCCTCTCACAGAGTTACATCTGTATTTCGTGGATCTCTTTGCTAGCCTTATTTCTATGGAATCTGAGAACAGATATTTCGGATCCCTTTGAAGACTATAGGGCCAAAGGAAATATCCTCCGAAGAAAGAAGCTTTCTGAGAAACTTCGTTGTGTTCTGTGAAATCATCTCACAGAGTTTCAGCTTTCCCCTCAAGGAGCCTTTCGCTAAGACAGTTCTTGTGGAATTGTCAAAGTGATATTTGGAAACCCTTAGAGGGCTATGGTGAAAAAGGAAATATCCTCAGATGAAATCTGGAAAGAAACTTTCTGAGAAACTGCTTAATGTTCTGTTAATTCCTCTCCCAGAGTTACATCTGTATTTCGTGGAGCTCTTTGCTAGCCTTATTTCTGTGGAATCTGAGAACAGATATTTCGGATCCCTTTGAAGACTATAGGGCCAAAGGAAATATCCTCCGATAACAAAGAGAAAGAAGCTTTCTGAGAAACTTCGTTGTGTTCTGTGAAATCATCTCACAGAGTTACAGCTTTCCCCTCAAAGAGCCTTTCGCTAAGACAGTTCTTGTGGAATTGGCAAAGTGATATTTGGAAGCCCGTAGAGGGCTATGTTGAAAAAGGAAATATCCTCAGATGGAATCTGGAAAGAAGCTTTCTGAGAAACAGCTTAGTGTACTATTAATTCATCTCACAGAGTTACATCTGTATTTCGTGGATCTCTTTGCTTGCCTTATTTCTGTGAATCTGAGAACAGATATTTCGGATCCCTTTGAAGACTATAGGGCCAAAGGAAATATCCTCCGATAACAAAGAGAAAGAAGCTTTCTGAGAAACTTCGTTGTGTTCTGTGAAATCATCTCACAGAGTTACAGCTTTCCCCTCAAGGGGCCTTTCTCTAAGACAGTTCTTGTGGAATTGGCAAAGTGATATTTGGAAGCCCCTAGAGGGCTATGGTGAAAAAGGAAATATCCTCAGATGAAATCTGGAAAGAAGCTTTCTGAGAAACTGCTTAATGTTCTGTTAATTCATCTCACAGAGTTACATCTGTATTTAGTGGATCTCTTTGCTAGTCTTATTTCTGTGGAATCTGAGAACAGATATTTCGGATCCCTTTGAAGACTATAGGGCCAAAGGAAATACCACCCGACAACAAAAGGAAAGAAGCTTTCTGAGAAACTTCGTTGTGTTCTGTGAAATCATCTCACAGAGTTACAGCTTTCCCCTCAAGGAGCCTTTCGCTAAAACAGTTCTTGTGGAATTGGCAAAGTGATATTTGGAGCCCATAGAGGGCAATGGTGAAAATGGAAATATCCTCAGATGAAATCTGGAAAGAAGCTTTCTGAGAAACTGCTTAGTGTTCTGTTAATTCATCTCACAGAGTTACATCTGTATTTCGTGGATCTCTTTGCTAGCCTTATTTCTGTGGAATCTGAGAACAGATATTTCGGATCCCTTTGAAGACTATAGGGCCAAAGGAAATATCCATCGATGAAAGACGCTTTCTGAGAAACTTCGTTGTGTTCTGTGAAATCATGTCACAGAGTTACAGCTTTCCCCTCAAGGAGCCTTTCGCTAAGACAGTTCTTGTGGAATTGCCAAAGTGATATTTGGAAGCCCATAGAGGGCTATGGTGAAAAAGGAAATATCCTCAGATGAAATCTGGAAAGAAGCCTTCTGAGAAACTTCTTAGTGTTCTGTTAATTCATCTCACAGAGTTACATCTGTATTTCGTGGATCTCTTTGCTAGCCTTATTTCTGTGAATCTGAGAACAGATATTTCGGATCCCTTTGAAGACTATAGAGCCAAAGGAAATATCCTCCGATAACAAAGAGAAAGAAGCTTTCTGAGAAACTTCGTTGTGTTCTGTGAAATCATCTCACAGAGTTACAGCTTTCCCCTCAAGGAGCCTTTCGCTAACACAGTTCTTGTGGAATTGGCAAAGTGATATTTGGAGGCCCATAGAGGGCTATGGTGAAAAAGGAAATATCCTCAGATGAAATCTGGAAAGAAGCTTTCTGAGAAACTGCTTAGTGTTCTGTTAATTCATCTCAGAGAGTTACATCTGTATTTCGTGGATCTCTTTGCTAGTCTTATTTCTGTGGAATCTGAGAACAGATATTTCGGATCCCTTTGAAGACTATAGGGCCAAAGGAAATATCCTCCGATAACAAAGAGAAAGAAGCTTTCTGAGAAACTTCGTTGTGTTCTGTGAAATCATCTCACAGAGTTACGGCTTTCCCCTCAAGGAGCCTTTCGCTAGGACAGTTCTTGTGGAATTGGCAAAGTGATATCTGGAAGCCCATAGTGGGCTATGGTGAAAAAGGAAATATCCTCAGATGAAATCTGGAAAGAAGCTTTCTGAGAAACTGCTTAGTGTTCTGTTAATTCATCTCACAGAGTTACATCTGTATTTCGTGGATCTCTTTCCTAGCCTTATTTCTGTGGAATGTGAGAACAGATATTTCGGATCCCTATGAAGACTATAGGGCCAAAGGAAATATCCTCCGATAACAAAGAGAAAGAAGCTTTCTGAGAAACTTCTTTTTGTTCTGTGAAATCATCTCACAGAGTTACAGCTTTCCCCTCAAGAAGCCTTTCACTAAGACAGTTCTTGTGGAATTGGCAAAGTGATATTTGGAAGCCCATAGAGGGCTATGGTGAGAAATGAAATATCCTCCGATGAAATCTGGAAAGAAGCTTTCTGAGAAACTGCTTAGTGTTCTGTTAATTCATCTCACAGAGTTTACACCTGTTTTTCATGGATCTCTTTGCTAGCCTTATTTCTGTGGAATCTGAGAACAGATATTTCGGATCCCTTTGAAGACTATAGGGCCAAAGGAAATATCCTCCGATAACAAAGAGAAAGAAGCTTTCTGAGAAACTTCGTTGTGTTCTGTGAAATCATCTCACAGAGTTACAGCTTTCCCCTCAAGGAGCCTTTCGCTACGACAGTTCTTGTGGAATTGGCAAAGTGATATTTGGAAGCCCATAGAAGGCTATGGTGAAAAAGGAAATATCCTCAGATGAAATCTGGAAAGAAGCTTTCTGAGGAACTGCTTAGTGTTCTATTAATTCATCCCACAGAGTTACATCTGTATTTCGTGGATCTCTTTGCTAGCCTTATTTCTGTGGAATCTGAGAACAGATATTTCGTATCCCTTTGAAGACTATAGGGCCAGAGGAAATATCCTCCGATAACAAAGAGAAAGAAGCTTTCTGAGAAACTTCGTTGTGTTCTGTGAAATCATCTCACAGAGTTACAGTTTTCCCCTCAAGAAGCCTTTCGCTAAGACAGTTCTTGTGGAATTGGCAAAGTGATATTTGGAAGCCCATAGAGGGCTATGGTGAAAAAGGAAATATCCTCAAATGAAATCTGGAAAGAAGCTTTTTGAGAAACTGCTTAGTGTTCTGTTAATTCATCTCAGAGAGTTACATCTGTATTTCGTGGATCTCTTTGCTAGCCTTATTTCTGTGGAATCTGAGAACAGATATTTCGGATCCATTTGAAGTCTATAGGGCCAAAGGAAATATCCTCCGATAACAAAGAGAAAGAAGCTTTCTGAGTAACTTCGTTGTGTCTGTGAAATCATCTCACAGAGTTACAGCTTTCCCCTCACGGAGCCTTTCGCTAAGACAGTTCTTTTGGAATTGGCAAGGTGATATTTGGAAGCCCATAGAGGGCTATGGTGAAAAAGGAAATATCCTCAGATGAAATCTGGAAAGAAGCTTTCTGAGAAACTGCTTAGTGTTCTGTTAATTCATCTCACAGAGTTACATCTGTGTTTCGTGGATCTCTTTGCTAGCCTTATTTCTGTTGAATCTGAGAACAGATATTTCGGATCCCTTTGAAGACTACAGGGCCAAAGGAAATATCCTCTGAAAACAAAGAGAAAGAAGCTTTCTGACAAACTTCTTTGTGTTCTGTGAAATCATCTCACAGAGTTACAGCTTCCCCTCAAGGAGCCTTTCGCTAAGTCAGTTCTTGTGGAATTGGTAAAGTGATATTTGGAAGCCAATAGAGGGCTATGGTGTAAAAGGAAATATCCTCAGATGAAATCTGGAAAGAAGCTTTCTGAGAAACTGTTAGTGTTCTTTTAATTCATCTCACAGAGTTACATCTGTATTTCTTGGATCTATTTGCTAGCCTTATTTCTGTGGAATCTGAGAACAGATATTTCGGATCCCTTTGAAGACTATAGGGCCAATGGAAATATCCTCCGATAACAAAGAGAAAGAAGCTTTCTGAGAAACTTCTTGGTGTTCTGTGAAATCATCTCACAGAGTTACAGCTTTCCCCTCAAGAGGACTTTCGCTAAGACAGTTCTTGTGGAATTGGCAAAGTGATATTTGGAAGCCCATAGAGGGCTATGGTGAAAAAGGAAATATCCTCAGATGAAATATGGAAAGAAGCTTTCTGAGAAACTGCTTAGTGTTCTGTTAATTCATCTCAGATAGTTACATCTGTATTTCGTGGATCTCTTTGCTAGCCTTATTTCTGTGGAATCTGAGAACAGATATTTCGGATCCATTTGAAGACTATAGGGCCAAAGGAAATATCCTCCGATATCAAAGAGAAAGAAGCTTTCTGAGAAACTTCGTTGTGTTCTGTGAAATCATCTCACAGAGTTACAGCTTTCCCCTCAAGGAGCCTTTCGCTAAGACAGTTCTTGTGGAATTTTCAAAGTGATATTTGGAAGCCCTTAGAGGGCTATGGTGAAAAAGGAAATATCCTCAGATGAAATCTGGAAAGAAACTTTCTGAGAAACTGCTTAATGTTCTGTTAATTCCTCTCCCAGAGTTACATCTGTATTTCGTGGATCTCTTTGCTAGCCTTATTTCTGTGGAATCTGAGAAGAGATATTTCGGATCCCTTTGAAGACTATAGGGCCAAAGGAAATATCCTCCGATAACAAAGAGAAAGAAGCTTTCTGAGAAACTTCGTTGTGTTCTGTGAAATCATCTCACAGAGTTACAGCTTTCCCCTCAAGGAGCCTTTCGCTAAGACAGTTCTTGTGGAAATGGTAAAGTGATATTTAGAACCCCTAGAGGGCTATGGTGAAAAAGGAAATATCCTCACATGAAATCTGGAAAGAAGCTTTCTGAGAAACTGCTTAGTGTTCTGTTAATTCATCTCACAGAGTTACATCTGTATTTCGTGGATCTCTTTGCTAGCCTTATTTCTGTGGAATCTGAAAACAGATATTTCAGATCCCTTTGAAGACTATAGGGTCAAAGGAAATATCCTCCGATAACAAAGAGAAAGAAGCTTTCTGAGAAACTTCGTTGTGTTCTGTGAACTCATCTCACAGAGTTACAGCTTTCCCCTCAAGGAGCCTTTCTCTAAGACAGTTCTTGTGGAATTTGCAAAGTGATATTTGGAATCCCATAGAGGGCTATGGTGAAAAAGGAAATATCCTCAGATGAAATCTGGAAAGAAAATTTCTGAGAAACTGCTTAATGTTCTGTTATTTCCTCTCACAGAGTTACATCTGTATTTCGTGGATCTCTTTGCTAGCCTTATTTCTATGGAATCTGAGAACAGATATTTCGGATCCCTTTGAAGACTATAGGGCCAAAGGAAATATCCTCCGAAGAAAGAAGCTTTCTGAGAAACTTCGTTGTGTTCTGTGAAATCATCTCACAGAGTTTCAGCTTTCCCCTCAAGGAGCCTTTCGCTAAGACAGTTCTTGTGGAATTGTCAAAGTGATATTTGGAAACCCTTAGAGGGCTATGGTGAAAAAGGAAATATCCTCAGATGAAATCTGGAAAGAAACTTTCTGAGAAACTGCTTAATGTTCTGTTAATTCCTCTCCCAGAGTTACATCTGTATTTCGTGGAGCTCTTTGCTAGCCTTATTTCTGTGGAATCTGAGAACAGATATTTCGGATCCCTTTGAAGACTATAGGGCCAAAGGAAATATCCTCCGATAACAAAGAGAAAGAAGCTTTCTGAGAAACTTCGTTGTGTTCTGTGAAATCATCTCACAGAGTTACAGCTTTCCCCTCAAAGAGCCTTTCGCTAAGACAGTTCTTGTGGAATTGGCAAAGTGATATTTGGAAGCCCGTAGAGGGCTATGTTGAAAAAGGAAATATCCTCAGATGGAATCTGGAAAGAAGCTTTCTGAGAAACAGCTTAGTGTACTATTAATTCATCTCACAGAGTTACATCTGTATTTCGTGGATCTCTTTGCTTGCCTTATTTCTGTGAATCTGAGAACAGATATTTCGGATCCCTTTGAAGACTATAGGGCCAAAGGAAATATCCTCCGATAACAAAGAGAAAGAAGCTTTCTGAGAAACTTCGTTGTGTTCTGTGAAATCATCTCACAGAGTTACAGCTTTCCCCTCAAGGGGCCTTTCTCTAAGACAGTTCTTGTGGAATTGGCAAAGTGATATTTGGAAGCCCCTAGAGGGCTATGGTGAAAAAGGAAATATCCTCAGATGAAATCTGGAAAGAAGCTTTCTGAGAAACTGCTTAATGTTCTGTTAATTCATCTCACAGAGTTACATCTGTATTTAGTGGATCTCTTTGCTAGTCTTATTTCTGTGGAATCTGAGAACAGATATTTCGGATCCCTTTGAAGACTATAGGGCCAAAGGAAATACCACCCGACAACAAAGAGAAAGAAGCTTTCTGAGAAACTTCGTTGTGTTCTGTGAAATCATCTCACAGAGTTACAGCTTTCCCCTCAAGGAGCCTTTCGCTAACACAGTTCTTGTGGAATTGCCAAAGTGATATTTGGAAGCCCATAGAAGGCTATGGTGAAAAAGGAAATATCCTCAGATGAAATCTGGAAAGAAGCTTTCTGAGGAACTGCTTAGTGTTCTATTAATTCATCCCACAGAGTTACATCTGTATTTCGTGGATCTCTTTGCTAGCCTTATTTCTGTGGAATCTGAGAACAGATATTTCGTATCCCTTTGAAGACTATAGGGCCAGAGGAAATATCCTCCGATAACAAAGAGAAAGAAGCTTTCTGAGAAACTTCGTTGTGTTCTGTGAAATCATCTCACAGAGTTACAGTTTTCCCCTCAAGAAGCCTTTCGCTAAGACAGTTCTTGTGGAATTGGCAAAGTGATATTTGGAAGCCCATAGAGGGCTATGGTGAAAAAGGAAATATCCTCAAATGAAATCTGGAAAGAAGCTTTTTGAGAAACTGCTTAGTGTTCTGTTAATTCATCTCAGAGAGTTACATCTGTATTTCGTGGATCTCTTTGCTAGCCTTATTTCTGTGGAATCTGAGAACAGATATTTCGGATCCATTTGAAGTCTATAGGGCCAAAGGAAATATCCTCCGATAACAAAGAGAAAGAAGCTTTCTGAGTAACTTCGTTGTGTCTGTGAAATCATCTCACAGAGTTACAGCTTTCCCCTCACGGAGCCTTTCGCTAAGACAGTTCTTTTGGAATTGGCAAGGTGATATTTGGAAGCCCATAGAGGGCTATGGTGAAAAAGGAAATATCCTCAGATGAAATCTGGAAAGAAGCTTTCTGAGAAACTGCTTAGTGTTCTGTTAATTCATCTCACAGAGTTACATCTGTATTTCGTGGATCTCTTTGCTAGCCTTATTTCTGTTGAATCTGAGAACAGATATTTCGGATCCCTTTGAAGACTACAGGGCCAAAGGAAATATCCTCTGAAAACAAAGAGAAAGAAGCTTTCTGACAAACTTCTTTGTGTTCTGTGAAATCATCTCACAGAGTTACAGCTTTCCCCTCAAGGAGCCTTTCGCTAAGTCAGTTCTTGTGGAATTGGTAAAGTGATATTTGGAAGCCAATAGAGGGCTATGGTGAAAAAGGAAATATCCTCAGATGAAATCTGGAAAGAAGCTTTCTGAGAAACTGTTAGTGTTCTTTTAATTCATCTCACAGAGTTACATCTGTATTTCTTGGATCTATTTGCTAGCCTTATTTCTGTGGAATCTGAGAACAGATATTTCGGATCCCTTTGAAGACTAAAGGGCCAATGGAAATATCCTCCGATAACAAAGAGAAAGAAGCTTTCTGAGAAACTTCTTGGTGTTCTGTGAAATCATCTCACAGAGTTACAGCTTTCCCCTCAAGAGGACTTTCGCTAAGACAGTTCTTGTGGAATTGGCAAAGTGATATTTGGAAGCCCATAGAGGGCTATGGTGAAAAAGGAAATATCCTCAGATGAAATATGGAAAGAAGCTTTCTGAGAAACTGCTTAGTGTTCTGTTAATTCATCTCAGATAGTTACATCTGTATTTCGTGGATCTCTTTGCTAGCCTTATTTCTGTGGAATCTGAGAACAGATATTTCGGATCCATTTGAAGACTATAGGGCCAAAGGAAATATCCTCCGATATCAAAGAGAAAGAAGCTTTCTGAGAAACTTCGTTGTGTTCTGTGAAATCATCTCACAGAGTTACAGCTTTCCCCTCACGGAGCCTTTCGCTAAGACAGTTCTTTTGGAATTGGCAAAGTTATATTTGGAAGCCCATAGAGGGCTATGGTGAAAAAGGAAATATCCTCAGATGAAATCTGGAAAGAAGCTTTCTGAGAAACTGCTTAGTGTTCTGTTAATTCATCTCACAGAGTTACATCTGTATTTCGTGGATCTCTTTGCTAGCCTTATTTCTGTTGAATCTGAGAACAGATATTTCGGATCCTTTTGAAGACTATAGGGCCAAAGGAAATATCCTCTGAAAACAAAGAGAAAGAAGCTTTCTGAGAAACTTCTTTGTGTTCTGTGAAATCATCTCACAGAGTTACAGCTTTCCTCTCAAGGAGTCTTTCACTAAGACAGTTCTTGTGGAATTGGCAAAGTGATATCTGGAAGCCCATAGAGGGCTATGGTGAAAAAGGAAATATCCTCAGATGAAATCTGGAAAGAAGCTTTCTGAGAAACTGCTTAGTGTTCTATTAATTCATCTCACAGAGTTACATCTGTATTTCGTGGATCTCTTTGCTAGCCTTATTTCTGTGGAATCTGAGAACAGATATTTCGGATCCCTATGAAGACTATAGGGCCAAAGGAAATATCCTCCGATAACAAAGAGAAAGAAGCTTTCTGAGAAACTTCGTTGTGTTCTGTGAAATCATCTCACAGAGTTACAGCTTTCCCCTCAAGAAGCCTTTCACTAAGACAGTTCTTGTGGAATTGGCAAAGTGATATTTGGAAGCCCATAGAGGGCTATGGTGAGAAAGGAAATATCCTCCGATGAAATCTGGAAAGAAGCTTTCTGAGAAACTGCTTAGTGTTCTGTTAATTCATCTCACAGAGTTACACCTGTATTTCATGGATCTCTTTGCTAGCCTTATTTCTGTGGAATCTGAGAACACATATTTCGGATCCCTTTGAAGACTATAGGCCCAAAGGAAATATCCTCCGATAACAAAGAGAAAGAAGCTTTCTGAGAAACTTCGTTGTGTTCTGTGAAATCATCTCACAGAGTTACAGCTTTCCCCTCAAGGAGTCTTTCGCTACGACAGTTCTTGTGGAATTGGCAAAGTGATATTTGGAAGCCCATAGAGGGCTATGGTGAAAAAGGAAATATCCTCAGATGAAATCTGGAAAGAAACTTTCTGAGAAACTGCTTAGTGTTCTGTTAATTCATCTCACAGAATTACATCTGTATTTCGTGGATCTCTTTGCTAGCCTTATTTCTGTGGAAACTGAGAACAGATATTTCGGATCCCTTTGAAGACTATAGGGCCAAAGGAAATATCCTCCGATAACAAAGAGAAAGAAGCTTTCTGAGAAACTTCGTTGTGTTCTGTGAAATCATCTCACAGAGTTACGGCTTTCCCCTCAAGGAGCCTTTCGCTAAGACAGTTCTTGTGGAATTGGCAAAGTGATATTTGGAAGCCCATAGAGGGCTATGGTGAAAAAGGAAATATCCTCAGATGAAATCTGGAAAGAAGCTTTCTGAGAAACTGCTTAGTGTTCAGTTAATTCATCTCACAGAGTTACATCTGTATTTCGTGGATCTCTTTGCTAGCCTTATTTCTGTTGAATCTGAGAACAGATATTTCGGATCCCTTTGAAGACTATAGGGCCAAAGGAAATAACCTCTGAAAAAAAAGAGAAAGAAGCTTTCTGACAAACTTCTTTGTGTTCTGTGAAATCATCTCACAGAGTTACAGCTTTCCCCTCAAGGAGTCTTTCGCTAGGACAGTTCTTGTGGAATTGGCAAAGTGATATCTGGAAGCCCATATTGGGCTATGGTGAAAAAGGAAATATCCTCAGATGAAATCTGGAAAGAAGCTTTCTGAGAAACTGCTTAGTGTTCTGTTAATTCATCTCACAGAGTTACATCTGTATTTCGTGGATCTCTTTCCTAGCCTTATTTCTGTGGAATGTGAGAACAGATATTTCGGATCCCTATGAAGACTATAGGGCCAAAGGAAATATCCTCCGATAACAAAGAGAAAGAAGCTTTCTGAGAAACTTCTTTTTGTTCTGTGAAATCATCTCACAGAGTTACAGCTTTCCGCTCACGAAGCCTTTCACTAAGACAGTTCTTGTGGAATTGGCAAAGTGATATTTGGAAGCCCATAGAGGGCTATGGTGAGAAAGGAAATATCCTCCGATGAAATCTGGAAAGAAGCTTTCTGAGAAACTGCTTAGTGTTCTGTTAATTCATCTCACAGAGTTACACCTGTTTTTCATGGATCTCTTTGCTAGCCTTATTTCTGTGGAATCTGAGAACAGATATTTCGGATCCCTTTGAAGACTATAGGGCCAAAGGAAATATCCTCCGATAACAAAGAGAAAGAAGCTTTCTGAGAAACTTCGTTGTGTTCTGTGAAATCATCTCACAGAGTTACAGCTTTCCCCTCAAGGAGCCTTTCGCTACGACAGTTCTTGTGGAATTGGCAAAGTGATATTTGGAAGCCCATAGAGGGCTATGGTGAAAAAGGAAATATCCTCAGATGAAATCTGGAAAGAAACTTTCTGAGAAACTGCTTAGTGTTCTGTTAATTCATCTCACAGAATTACATCTGTATTTCGTGGATGTCTTTGCTAGCCTTATTTCTGTGGAAACTGAGAACAGATATTTCGGATCCCTTTGAAGACTATAGGGCCAAAGGAAATATCCTCCGATAACAAAGAGAAAGAAGCTTTCTGAGAAACTTCGTTGTGTTCTGTGAAATCATCTCACAGAGTTACGGCTTTCCCCTCAAGGAGCCTTTCGCTAAGACAGTTCTTGTGATATTGGCAAAGTGATATTTGGAAGCCCATAGAGGGCTATGGTGAAAAAGGAAATATCCTCAGATGAAATCTGGAAAGAAGCTTTCTGAGAAACTGCTTAGTGTTCTCTTAATTCATCTCACAGAGTTACATCTGTATTTCGTGGATCTCCTTGCTAGCCTTAATTCTGTGGAATCTGAGAACAGATATTTCGGATCCCTTTGAAGACTATAGGGCCAAAGGAAATATCCTCCGATAACAAAGAGAAAGAAGCTTTCTGAGAAACTTCGTTGTGTTCTGTGAAATCATCTCACAGAGTTACAGCTTTACCCTCAAGAAGCCTTTCGCTAAGACAGTTCTTGTGGAATTGGCAAAGTGATATTTGGAAGCCCATAGAGGGCTATGGTGAAAAAGGAAATATCCTCAAATGAAATCTGGAAAGAAGCTTTCTGAGAAACTGCTTAGTGTTCTGTTAGTTCACCTCACAGAGTTACATCTGTATTTCGTGGATCTCTTTGCTAGCCTTATTTCTGTTGAATCTGAGAACAGATATTTCGGATCCCTTTGAAGACTATAGGGCCAAAGGAAATATCCTCTGAAAACAAAGAGAAAGAAACTTTCTGACAAACTTCTTTGTGTTCTGTGAAATCATCTCACAGAGTTACAGCTTTACCCTCAAGTAGTCTTTCGCTAGGACAGTTCTTGTGGAATTGGCAAAGTGATATCTGGAAGCCCATAGAGGGCTATGGTGAAAAAGGAAATATCCTCAGATGAAATCTGGAAAGAAGCTTTCTGAGAAACTGCTTAGTGTTCTGTTAATTCATCTCACAGAGTTACATCTGTATTTCGGGGATCTCTTTGCTAGCCTTATTTCTGTGGAATCTGTGAACAGATATTTCGGATCCCTATGAAGACTATGGGGCCAAAGGAAATATCCTCCGATAACAAAGAGAAAGTAGCTTTCTGAGAAACTTCGTTGTGTTCTGTGAAATCATCTCACAGAGTTACAGCTTTCCCCCAAGGAGCCTTTCGCTAAGACAGTTCTTGTGGAATTGGAAAAGTGATATTTGGAAGCCCATAGAAGGCTCTGGTGAAAAAGGAAATATCCTCAGATGAAATCTGGAAAGAAGCTTTCTGAGAAACTGCTTAGTGTTCTATTAATTCATCCCACAGAGTTACATCTGTATTTCGTGGATCTCTTTGCTAGCCTTATTTCTGTGGAATCTGAGAACAGATATTTCGTATCTCTTTGAAGACTATAGGGCCAGAGGAAATATCCTCCGATAACAAAGAGAAAGAAGCTTTCTGAGAAACTTCGTTGTGTTCTGTGAAATCATCTCACAGAGTTACAGTTTTCCCCTCAAGAAGCCTTTCGCTAAGACAGTTCTTGTGGAATTGGCAAAGTGATATTTGAAAGCCCATAGAGGGCTATGGTGAAAAAGGAAATATCCTCAAATGAAATCTGGAAAGAAGCTTTCTGAGAAACTGCTTAGTGTTCTGTTAATTCATCTCAGAGAGTTACATCTGTATTTCGTGGATCTCTTTGCTAGCCTTATTTCTGTGGAATCTGAGAACAGATATTTCGGATCCATTTGAAGACTATTGGGCCAAAGGAAATATCCTCCGATAACAAAGAGAAAGAAGCTTTCTGAGAAACTTCGTTGTGTCTGTGAAATCATCTCACAGAGTTACAGCTTTCCCCTCACGGAGCCTTTCGCTAAGACAGTTCTTTTGGAATTGGCAAAGTGATATTTGGAAGCCCATAGAGGGCATGGTGAAAAAGGAAATATCCTCAGATGAAATCTGGAAAGAAGCTTTCTGAGAAACTGCTTAGTGTTCTGTTAATTCATCTCACAGAGTTACATCTGTATTTCGTGGATCTCTTTGCTAGCCTTATTTCTGTTGAATCTGAGAACAGATATTTCGGATCCCTTTGAAGACTATAGGGCCAAAGGAAATATCCTCTGAAAACAAAGAGAAAGAAGCTTTCTGACAAACTTCTTTGTGTTCTGTGAAATCATCTCACAGAGTTACAGCTTTCCCCTCAAGGAGTCTTTCGCTAGGACAGTTCTTGTGGAATTGGCAAAGTGATATCTGGAAGCCCATAGAGGGCTACGGTGAAAAAGGAAATATCCTCAGATGAAATCTGGAAAGAAGCTTTCTGAGAAACTGCTTAGTGTTCTGTTAATTCATCTCACAGAATTACATCTGTATTTCGTGGATCTCTTTCCTAGCCTTATTTCTGTGGAAACTGAGAACAGATATTTCGGATCCCTTTGAAGACTATAGGGCCAAAGGAAATATCCTCCGATAACAAAGAGAAAGAAGCTTTCTGAGAAACTTCGTTGTGTTCTGTGAAATCATCTCACAGAGTTACGGCTTTCCACTCAAGGAGCCTTTCGCTAAGACAGTTCTTGTGGAATTGGCAAAGTGATATTTGGAAGCCCATAGAGGGCTATGGTGAAAAAGGAAATATCCTCAGATGAAATCTGGAAAGAAGCTTTCTGAGAAACTGCTTAGTGTTCTCTTAATTCATCTCACAGAGTTACATCTGTATTTCGTGGATCTCCTTGCTAGCCTTATTTCTGTGGAATCTGAGAACAGATATTTCGGATCCCTTTGAAGACTATAGGGGCAAAGGAAATATCCTCCGATAACAAAGAGAAAGAAGCTTTCTGAGAAACTTCGTTGTGTTCCGTGAAATCATCTCACAGAGTTACAGCTTTACCCTCAAGAAGCCTTTCGCTAAGACAGTTCTTGTGGAATTGGCAAAGTGATATTTTGAAGCCCATAGAGGGCTATGGTGAAAAAGGAAATATCCTCAAATGAAATCTGGAAAGAAGCTTTCTGAGAAACTGCTTAGTGTTCTGTTAATTCATCTCACAGAGTTACATCTGTATTTCGTGGATCTCTTTGCTAGCCTTATTTCTGTTGAATCTGAGAACGGATATTTCGGATCCCTTTGAAGACTATAGGGCCAAAGGAAATATCCTCTGAAAACAAACAGAAAGAAGCTTTCTGAGAAACTTCTTTGTGTTCTGTGAAATCATCTCACAGAATTACAGCTTTCCCCTCAAGGAGTCTTTCGCTAAGACAGTTCTTGTGGAATTGGCAAAGTGATATTTGGAAGCCCATTGAGGGCTATGGTGAAAAAGGAAATATCCTCACATGAAATCTGGAAAGAAACTTTCTGAGAAACTGCTTAGTGTTCTGTTAATTCATCTCACAGAATTACATCTGTATTTCGTGGATCTCTTTGCTAGCCTTATTTCTGTGGAAACTGAGAACAGATATTTCGGATCCCTTTGAAGATTATAGGGCCAAAGGAAATATCCTCCGATAACAAAGAGAAAGAAGCTTTCTGAGAAACTTCGTTTTGTTCTGTGAAATCATCTCACAGAGTTACGGCTTTCCCCTCAAGGAGCCTTTCGCTAAGACAGTTCTTGTGGAATTGGCAAAGTGATATTTGGAAGCCCATAGAGGGCTATGGTGAAAAAGGAAATATCCTCAGATGAAATCTGGAAAGAAGCTTTCTGAGAAACTGCTTAGTGTTCTGTTAATTCATCTCACAGAGTTACATCTGTATTTCGTGGATCTCCTTGCTAGCCTTATTTCTGTGGAATCTGAGAACAGATATTTCGGATCCCTTTGAAGACTATAGGGCCAAAGGAAATATCCTCCGATAACAAAGAGAAAGAAGCTTTCTGAGAAACTTCGTTGTGTTCTGTGAAATCATCTCACAGAGTTACAGCTTTACCCTCAAGAAGCCTTTCGTTAAGACAGTTCTTGTTTAATTGGCAAAGTGATATTTGGAAGCCCATAGAGGGCTATGGTGAAAAAGATAATATCCTCAAATGAAATCTGGAAAGAAGCTTTCTGAGAAACTGCTTAGTGTTCTGTTAATTCATCTCACAGAGTTACATCTGTATTTCGTGGATCTCCTTGCTAGCCTTATTTCTGTGGAATCTGAGAACAGATATTTCGGATCCCTTTGAAGACTATAGGGCCAAAGGAAATATCCTCCGATAACAAAGAGAAAGAAGCTTTCTGAGAAACTTCGTTGTGTTCTGTGAAATCATCTCACAGAGTTACAGCTTTCCCCTCACGGAGCCTTTCGCTAAGACAGTTCTTTTGGAATTGGCAAAGTTATATTTGGAAGTCCATACAGGGCTATGGTGAAAAAGGAAATATCCTCAGATGAAATCTGGAAAGAAGCTTTCTGAGAAACTGCTTAGTGTTCTGTTAGTTCATCTCACAGAGTTAAATCTGATTCGTGGATCTCTTTTCTAGCCTTATTTCTGTGGAATCTGAGAACAGATATTTCGGATCCCTGTGAAGACTATAGGGCCAAAGGAAATATCCTCCGATAACAAAGAGAAAGAAGCTTTCTGAGAAACTTCTTTGTGTTCTGTGAAATCACCTCACAGTGTTACAGCTTTCCCTTCAAGGAGCCTTTCGCTAAGACAGTTCTTTTGAAATTGGCAAAGTGATATTTAGAAGCTCATAGAGGGCTATGGTGAAAAAGGAAATATCCTCAGATCAAATCTGGAAAGAAGCTTTCTGAGAAACTGCTTAGTGTTCTGTTAATTCATCTCACAGAGTTACATGTGTATTTCATGGATGTCTTTGCTAGCCTTATTTCTGTGGAATCTGAGAACAGATATTTCGGATCCCTTTGAAGACTATAGAGCCACAGGAAATATCCTCCGATAACAAAGAGAAAGAAGCTTTCTGAGAAACATCTTTGTGTTCTGTGAAATCATCTCACAGAGTTACAGCTTTCCCCTCACGGAGCCTTTCGCTAAGACAGTTCTTTTGGAATTGGCAAAGTGATATTTGGAAGCCAATAGACGGCTATGGTGAAAAAGGAAATATTCTCAGATGAAATCTGGAAAGAAGCTTTCTGAGAAACTGCTTAGTGTTCTGTTAATTCATCTCACAGAGTTACATCTGTATTTCGTGGATCTCCTTGCTAGCCTTATTTCTGTGGAATCTGAGAACAGATATTTCGGATCCCTTTGAAGACTATAGGGCCAAAGGAAATATCCTCCGATAACAAAGAGAAAGAAGCTTTCTGAGAAACTTCGTTGTGTTCTGTGAAATCATCTCACAGAGTTACAGCTTTACCCTCAAGAAGCCTTTCGTTAAGACAGTTCTTGTTTAATTGGCAAAGTGATATTTGGAAGCCCATAGAGGGCTATGGTGAAAAAGATAATATCCTCAAATGAAATCTGGAAAGAAGCTTTCTGAGAAACTGCTTAGTGTTCTGTTAATTCATCTCACAGAGTTACATCTGTATTTCGTGGATCTCCTTGCTAGCCTTATTTCTGTGGAATCTGAGAACAGATATTTCGGATCCCTTTGAAGACTATAGGGCCAAAGGAAATATCCTCCGATAACAAAGAGAAAGAAGCTTTCTGAGAAACTTCGTTGTGTTCTGTGAAATCATCTCACAGAGTTACAGCTTTCCCCTCACGGAGCCTTTCGCTAAGACAGTTCTTTTGGAATTGGCAAAGTTATATTTGGAAGCCCATACAGGGCTATGGTGAAAAAGGAAATATCCTCAGATGAAATCTGGAAAGAAGCTTTCTGAGAAACTGCTTAGTGTTCTGTTAGTTCATCTCACAGAGTTAAATCTGATTCGTGGATCTCTTTTCTAGCCTTATTTCTGTGGAATCTGAGAACAGATATTTCGGATCCCTGTGAAGACTATAGGGCCAAAGGAAATATCCTCCGATAACAAAGAGAAAGAAGCTTTCTGAGAAACTTCTTTGTGTTCTGTGAAATCACCTCACAGTGTTACAGCTTTCCCTTCAAGGAGCCTTTCGCTAAGACAGTTCTTTTGAAATTGGCAAAGTGATATTTAGAAGCTCATAGAGGGCTATGGTGAAAAAGGAAATATCCTCAGATCAAATCTGGAAAGAAGCTTTCTGAGAAACTGCTTAGTGTTCTGTTAATTCATCTCACAGAGTTACATGTGTATTTCATGGATGTCTTTGCTAGCCTTATTTCTGTGGAATCTGAGAACAGATATTTCGGATCCCTTTGAAGACTATAGAGCCACAGGAAATATCCTCCGATAACAAAGAGAAAGAAGCTTTCTGAGAAACATCTTTGTGTTCTGTGAAATCATCTCACAGAGTTACAGCTTTCCCCTCACGGAGCCTTTCGCTAAGACAGTTCTTTTGGAATTGGCAAAGTGATATTTGGAAGCCAATAGACGGCTATGGTGAAAAAGGAAATATTCTCAGATGAAATCTGGAAAGAAGCTTTCTGAGAAACTGCTTAGTGTTCTGTTAATTCATCTCACAGAGTTACATCTGTATTTTGTGGATCTCTTTGCTAGCCTTATTTCTGTGGAATCTGAGAACAGATATTTCGGATCCCTTTGATGACTATAGGGCCAAAGGAAATATCTTCCGATAACAAAGAGAAAGAAGCTTTCTGAGAAACATCTTTGTGTTCTGTGAAATCATCTCACAGAGTTACAGCTTTCCCCTCAAGGAGCCTTTCGCTAAGACAGTTCTTGTGGAATTGGCAAAGTGATATTTGGAAGCCCATAGAGGGCTATGGTGAAAAAGGAAATATCCTCAGATGAAATCTGGAAAGAAGCTTTCTGAGAAACTGCTTAGTGTTCTGTTAATTCATCTCACAGAGTTACATCTGTATTTCGTGGATCTCTTGGCTAGCCTTATTTCTGTGGAATCTGAGAACAGATATTTCGGATCCCTTTGAAGACTATAGGGCCAAAGGAAATATCCTCCGATAACAAAGAGAAAGAAGCTTTCTGAGAAACTTCGTTGTGTTCTGTGAAATCATCTCACAGAGTTACAGCTTTCCCCTCAAGAAGCCTTTCGCTAAGACAGTTCTTTTGGAATTGGCAAAGTGATATTTGGAAGCCCATAGAGGGCTATGGTGAAAAAGGAAATATCCTCAGATGAAATCTGGAAAGAAGCTTTCTGAGAAACTGCTTAGTGTTCTGTTAATTCATCTCACAGAGTTACATCTGTATTTCGTGGATCTCTTTGCTAGCCTTATTTCTGTTGAATCTGAGAACAGATATTTCGGATCCCTTTGAAGACTATAGGGCCAAAGGAAATATCCTCCGATAACAAAGAGAAAGAAGCTTTCTGAGGAACTTCGTTGTGTTCTGTGAAATCATCTCACAGAGTTACAGCTTTCCCCTCAAGGAGCCTTTCGCTAAGACAGTTTTTGTGGAATTGGCAAAGTGATATTTGGAAGCCCATAGAGGGCTATGGTGACAAAGGAAATATCCTCAGATGAAATCTGAAAAGAAGCTTTCTGAGAAACTGCTTAGTGCTCTTTTAATTCATCTCACAGAGTTACATCTGTATTTCGTGGATCTCTTTGCTAGCCTTATTTCTGTGTAATCTGAGAACAGATATTTCGGATCCCTTTGAAGACTATAGGGCCAAAGGAAATATCCTCCGATAACAAAGAGAAAGAAGCTTTCTGAGAAACCTCGTTGCGTTCTGTGAAATCATCTCACAGAGTTACAGCTTTCCCCTCAGGGAGCCTTTCGCTAAGACAGTTCTTTTGAAATTGGCAAAGTGATATTTGGAAGCCCATAGAGGGCTATGGTGAAAAAGGAAATATCCTCAGAGGAAATCTGGAAAGATGCTTTCTTAGAAACTGCTTAATGTTCTGTTAATTCAACTCACAGTGTTACATCTGTATTTCATGGATCTCTTTGCTAGCCTTATATCTGTGGAATCTGAGAATAGATATTTCAGATCACTTTGAAGACTATAGGGCCAAAGGAAATATCCACCGATAACAAAGAGAAAGAAGCTTTCTGAGAAACTTCTTTGTGTTCTGTGAAATCATCTCACATAGTTGCAGCTTTCCCCTCAAGAAGCCTTTCGCTAAGACAGTTCTTGTGGAATTGGCAAAGTGATGTTTGGAAGCCCATAGAGGGCTATGGTGAAAAAGGAATTATCCTCAGATGAAATCTGGAAAGAAGCTTTCTGAGAAACTGCTTAGTGTTCTGTTAATTCAACTCACAGAGTTACATCTGTATTTCGTGGATCTCTTTGCTAGCCTTATTTCTGTGGAATCTGAGAACAGATATTTCGGATCCCTTTGAAGACTATAGGGCCAAAGGAAATATCCACCGATAACAAAGAGAAAGAAGCTTTCTGAGAAACTTCGTTGTGTTCTGTGAAATCATCTCACAGAGTTACAGCTTTCCCCTCAAGGAGCCGTTCGCTAAGACAGTTTTTGTGGAATTGAAAAAGTGATATTTGGAAGCCCATAGAGGGCTATGGTGAAAAAGGAAATATCCTCAGATGAAATCTGGAAAGAAGCTTTCTGAAGAACTGCTTAGTGTTCTGTTAATACAACTCACAGAGTTACATCTGTATTTCGTGGATCTCTTTGCTAGCCTTATTTCTGTGGAATCTGAGAACAGATATTTCGGATCCCTTTGAAGACTATAGGGCCAAAGGAAATATCCTCCGATAACAAAGAGAAAGAAGCTTTCTGAGAAACTTCGTTGTGTTCTGTGAAATCATTTCACAGAGTTACAGCTTTACCCTCAAGAAGCCTTTCGCTAAGACAGTTCTTGTGGAATTGGCAAAGTGATATTTGGAAGCCCATAGAGGGCTATGGTGAAAAAGGAAATATCCTCAAATGAAATCTGGAAAGAAGCTTTCTGTGTAACTGCTTTGTGTTCTGTTAATTCAACTCACAGAGTTACATCTGTATTTCGTGGATCTCTTTGCTAGCCTTATTTCTGTGGAATCTGAGAACAGATATTTCGGATCCCTTTGAAGACTATAGGGCCAAAGGAAATATCCTCTGAAAACAAAGAGAAAGAAGCTTTCTGAGAAACTTCTTTGTGTTCTGTGAAATCATCTCACAGAGTTCCACCTTTCCCCTCAAGGAGCCGTTCGCTAAGACAGTTCTTGTGGAATTGGCAAAGTGATATCTGGAAGCCCATAGATGGCTATGGTGAAAAAGGAAATATCCTCAGATGAAATCTGGAAAGAAGCTTTCTGAGAAACTGCTTAGTGTTCTTTTAATTCACCTCACAGAGTTACATCTGTATTTCGTGGATCTCTTTGCTAGCCTTATTTCTGTGGAATCTGAGAACAGATATTTCGGATCCCTTTGAAGACTATAGGCCAAAGGAAATATCCTCCGATAACAAAGAGAAAGAAGCTTTCTGAGAAACTTCGTTGTGTTCTGTGAAATCATCTCACAGAGTTACAGCTTTCCCCTCAAGGAGCCTTTCGCTGAGACAGTTCTTGTGGAATTGCCAAAGTGATATCTGAAGCCCATAGAGGGCTATGGTGAAAAAGGAAATATCCTCAGATGAAATCTGGAAAGAAACTTTCTGAGAAACTGCTTAGCGTTCCGTTAATTCATCTCACAGAGTTACATCTGTATTTCGTGGATGTGTTTGCTAGCCTTATTTCTGTAGAATCTCAGAACAGATATTTCGGATCCCTATGAAGACTATAGGGCCAAAGGAAATATCCTCCGATAACAAAGAGAAAGAAGCTTTCTGAGAAACTTCGTTGTGTTCTGTGAAATCATCTCACAGAGTTACAGCTTTCCCCTCAAGGAGTCTTTCGCTAAGACAGTTCTTGTGGAATTGGCAAAGTGATATTTTGAAGCCCATAGAGGGCTAAGGTGAAAAAGGAAATATCCTCAGATGAAATCTGGAAAGAAGCTTTCTGAGAAACTGCTTAGTGTTCTGTTAATTCATCTCACTGAGTTACATCTGTATTTCGTGTATCTCCTTCCTAGCCTTATTTCTGTGGAATCTGAGAACAGATATTTCGGATCCCTTTGAAGACTATAGGGCCAAAGGAAATATCCTCTGAAAACAAAGAGAAAGAAGCTTTCTGAGAAACTTCGTTGTGTTCTGTGAAATCATCTCACAGAGTTACAGCTTTCCCCTCAAGGAGTCTTTCGCTAAGACAGTTCTTGTGGAATTGGCAAAGTGATATCTGGAAGCCCATAGATGGCTATGGTGAAAAAGCAAATATCCTCAGATGAAATCTGGAAAGAAGCTTTCTGAGAAACTGCTTAGTGTTCTGTTAATTCATCTCACAGAGTTACATCTGTATTTCGTGGATCTCTTTGCTAGCCTTATTTCTGTGGAATCTGAGAACAGATATTTCGGATCCCTTTGATGACTATAGGGCCAAAGGAAATATCTTCCGATAACAAAGAGAAAGAAGCTTTCTGAGAAACATCTTTGTGTTCTGTGAAATCATCTCACAGAGTTACAGCTTTCCCCTCAAGGAGCCTTTCGCTAAGACAGTTCTTGTGGAATTGGCAAAGTGATATTTGGAAGCCCACAGAGGACTATGGTGAAAAAGGAAATATCCTCAGATGAAATCTGGAAAGAAGCTTTCTGAGAAACTGCTTAGTGTTCTGTTAATTCATCTCACAGAGTTACATCTGTATTTCGTGGATCTCTTTGCTAGCCTTATTTCTGTGGAATCTGAGAACAGATATTTCGGATCCCTTTGAAGACTATAGGGCCAAAGGAAATATCCTCCGATAACAAAGAGAAAGAAGCTTTCTGAGAAACTTCGTTGTGTTCTGTGAAATCATCTCACAGAGTTACAGCTTTCCCATCAAGGAGCCTTTCGCTAAGACAGTTCTTGTGGAATTGGCAAAGTGATATTTGGAAGCCCATAGAGGGCTATGGTGAAAAAGGAAATATCCAAAGATGAAATCTGGAAAGAAGCTTTCTGAGAAACTGCTTAGTGTTCTGCTAATTCACCTCACAGAGTTACATCTGTATTTCGTGGATCTCTTTGCTAGCCTTATTTCTGTGGAATCTGAGAACAGATATTTCGGATCCCTTTGAAGACTATAGGGCCAAAGGAAATATCCTCCGATAACAAAGAGAAAGAAGCTTTCTGAGAAACTTCTTTGTGTTCTGTGAAATCATCTCACAGAGTTACAGCTTTACCCTCAAGAAGCCTTTCGCTGAGACAGTTCTTGTGGAATTGGCAAAGTGATATTTGGAAGCCAATAGACGGCTATGGTGAAAAAGGAAATATCCTCAGATGAAATCTGGAAAGAAGCTTTCTGAGAAACTGCTTAGTGTTCTGTTAATTCATCTCACAGAGTTACATCTGTATTTCGTGGATCTCTTTGCTAGCCTTATTTCTGTGGAATCTGAGAACAGATATTTCGGATCCCTTTGATGACTATAGGGCCAAAGGAAATATCTTCCGATAACAAAGAGAAAGAAGCTTTCTGAGAAACATCTTTGTGTTCTGTGAAATCATCTCACAGAGTTACAGCTTTCCCCTCAAGGAGCCTTTCGCTAAGACAGTTCTTGTGGAATTGGCAAAGTGATATTTGGAAGCCCACAGAGGACTATGGTGAAAAAGGAAATATCCTCAGATGAAATCTGGAAAGAAGCTTTCTGAGAAACTGCTTAGTGTTCTGTTAATTCATCTCACAGAGTTACATCTGTATTTCGTGGATCTCTTTGCTAGCCTTATTTCTGTGGAATCTGAGAACAGATATTTCGGATCCCTTTGAAGACTATAGGACCAAAGGAAATATCCTCCGATAACAAAGAGAAAGAAGCTTTCTGAGAAACTTCGTAGTGTTCTGTGAAATCATCTCACTGAGTTACAGCTTTACCCTCAAGAAGCCTTTCGCTAAGACAGTTCTTGTGGAATTGGCAAAGTGATATTTGGAAGCCCATAGAGGGCTATGGAGAAAAAGGAAATATCCTCAAATGAAATCTGGAAAGAAGCTTTCTGAGAAACTGCTTAGTGTTCTGTTAATTCATCTCAGAGAGTTACATCTGTATTTCGTGGATCTCTTTGCTAGCCTTATTTCTGTGGAATCTGAGAACAGATATTTCGGATCCCTTTGAAGACTATAGGGCCAAAGGAAATATCCTCCGATAACAAAGAGAAAGAAGCTTTCTGAGAAACTTCGTTGTGTTCTGTGAAATCATCTCACAAAGTTACAGCTTTCCCCTCACGCAGCCTTTCGCTAAGACAGTTATTTTGGAATTGGCAAAGTGATATTTGGAAGCCCATAGAGGGCTATGGTGAAAAAGGAAATATCCTCAGAGGAAATCTGGAAAGAAGCTTTCTGAGAAACTGCTTAGTGTTCTGTTAATTCATCTCACAGAGTTACATCTGTATTTCGTGGATCTCTTTGTTAGCCTTATTTCTGTTGAATCTGAGAACGGATATTTCGGATCCCTTTGAAGACTATAGGGCCAAAGGAAATATCCTCTGAAAACAAAGAGAAAGAAGCTTTCTGAGAAACTTCTTTGTGTTCTGTGAAATCATCTCACAGAGTTACAGCTTTCCCCTCAAGGAGTCTTTCGCTAAGACAGTTCTTGTGGAATTGGCAAAGTGATATCTGGAAGCCCATAGATGGCTACGGTGAAAAAGGAAATATCCTCAGATGAAATCTGGAAAGAAGCTTTTTGAGAAACTGCTTAGTGTTCTGTTAATTCATCTCACAGAGTTACATCTGTATTTCGAGGATCTCTTTGCTAGCCTTATTTCTGTGGAATCTGAGAACAGATATTTCGGATCCCTATGAAGACTATGGGGCCATAGGAAATATCCTCCGATAACAAAGAGAAAGAAGCTTTCTGAGAAACTTCGTTGTGTTCTGTGAAATCATCTCACAGAGTTACAGCTTTCCCCTCACAGAGCCTTTCGCTAAGACAGTTCTTTTGGAATTGGCAAAGTGATATTTGGAAGCCCATAGAGGGCTATGGTGAAAAAGGAAATATCCTCAGATGAAATCTGGAAAGAAGCTTTCTGAGAAACTGCTTAGTGTTCTGTTAATTCACCTCACAGAGTTACATCTGTATTTCGTGGATCTCTTTGCTAGCCTTATTTCTGTTGAATCTGAGAACAGATATTTCGGATCCCTTTGAAGACTATAGGGCCAAAGGAAATATCCTCCGATAACAAAGAGAAAGAAGCTTTCTGAGAAACTTCGTTTTGTTCTGTGAAATCATCTCACAGAGTTACGGCTTTCCCCTCAAGGAGCCTTTCGCTAAGACAGTTCTTGTGGAATTACCAAAGTGATATTTGGAAGCCCATAGAGGGCTATGGTGAAAAAGGAAATATCCTCAGATGAAATCTGGAAAGAAGCTTTCTGAGAAACTGCTTAGTGTTCTCTTAATTCATCTCACAGAGTTACATCTGTGTTTCGTGGATCTCCTTGCTAGCCTTATTTCTGTGGAATCTGAGAACAGATATTTCGGATCCCTTTGAAGACTATAGGGCCAAAGGAAATATCCTCCGATAACAAAGAGAAAGAAGCTTTCTGAGAAACTTCGTTATGTTCCTTGAAATCATCTTACAGAGTTACAGCTTTACCCTCAAGAAGCCTTTCGTTAAGACAGTTCTTGTTTAATTGGCAAAGTGATATTTGGAAGCCCATAGAGGGCTATGGTGAAAAAGAAAATATCCTCAAATGAAATCTGGAAAGAATCTTTCTGAGAAACTGCTTAGTGTTCTGTTAATTCATCTCACAGAGTTACATCTGTATTTCGTGGATCTCCTTGCTAGCCTTATTTCTGTGGAATCTGAGAACAGATATTTCGGATCCCTTTGAAGACTACAGGGCCAAAGGAAATATCCTCCGATAACAAAGAGAAAGAAGCTTTCTGAGAAACTTCGTTGTGTTCTGTGAAATCATCTCACAGAGTTACAGCTTTCCCCTCACGGAGCCTTTCGCTAAGACAGTTCTTTTGGAATTGGCAAAGTTATATTTGGAAGCCCATACAGGGCTATGGTGAAAAAGGAAATATCCTCAGATGAAATCTGGAAAGAAGCTTTCTGAGAAACTGCTTAGTGTTCTGTTAGTTCATCTCACAGAGTTAAATCTGATTCGTGGATCTCTTTTCTAGCCTTATTTCTGTGGAATCTGAGAACAGATATTTCGGATCCCTTTGAAGACTATAGGGCCAAAGGAAATATCCTCCGAAAACAAAGAGAAAGAAGCTTTCTGAGAAACTTCTTTGTGTTCTGTGAAATCACCTCACAGTGTTACAGCTTTCCCCTCAAGGAGCCTTTCGCTAAGACAGTTCTTTTGAAATTGGCAAAGTGATATTTAGAAGCCCATAGAGGGCTATGGTGAAAAAGGAAATATCCTCAGATCAAATCTGGAAAGAAGCTTTCTGAGAAACTGCTTAGTGTTCTGTTAATTCATCTCACAGAGTTACATGTGTATTTCATGGATGTCTTTGCTAGCCTTATTTCTGTGGAATCTGAGAACAGATATTTCGGATCCCTTTGAAGACTATAGAGCCACAGGAAATATCCTCCGATAACAAAGAGAAAGAAGCTTTCTGAGAAACTTCGTTGTGTTCTGTGAAATCATCTCACAGAGTTACAGCTTTCCCCTCAAGGAGCCTTTCCCTAAGACAGTTTATGTGGAATTGGTAAAGTGATATTTGGAAGCCCCTAGAGGGCTATGGTGAAAAAGGAAATATCCTCAGATGAAATCTGGAAAGAAGCTTTCTGAGAAACTGCTTAGTGTTCTGTTAATTCATCTCACAGAGTTACATCTGTATTTCGTGGATCTCTTGGCTAGCCTTATTTCTGTGGAATCTGAGAACAGATATTTCGGATCCCTTTGAAGACTATAGGGCCAAAGGAAATATCCTCCGATAACAAAGAGAAAGAAGCTTTCTGAGAAACTTCTTTGTGTTCTGTGAAATCATCTCACAGAGTTACAGCTTTCCCCTCACGGAGCCTTTCGCTAAGACAGTTCTTTTGGAATTGGCAAAGTGATATTTGGAAGCCCATAGAGGGCTATGGTGAAAAAGGAAATATCCTCAGAGGAAATCTGTAAAGAAGCTTTCTGAGAAACTGCTTAGTGTTCTGTTAATTCACCTGACAGAGTTACATCTGTATTTCGTGGATCTCTTTGCTAGCCTTATTTCTGTAGAATCTGAGAACAGATATTTCGGATCCCTTTGAAGACTATAGGGCCAAAGGAAATATCCTTCGATAACAAAGAGAAAGAAGCTTTCTGAGAAACATCTTTGTGTTCTGTGAAATCATCTCACAGAGTTACAGCTTTCCCCTCACGGAGCCTTTCGCTAAGACAGTTCTTTTGGAATTGGCAAAGTGATATTTGGAAGCCAATAGACGGCTATGGTGAAAAAGGAAATATTCTCAGATGAAATCTGGAAAGAAGCTTTCTGAGAAACTGCTTAGTGTTCTGTTAATTCATCTCACAGAGTTACATCTGTATTTTGTGGATCTCTTTGCTAGCCTTATTTCTGTGGAATCTGAGAACAGATATTTCGGATCCCTTTGATGACTATAGGGCCAAAGGAAATATCCTCCGATAACAAAGAGAAAGAAGCTTTCTGAGAAACTTCGTTGTGTTCTGTGAAATCATCTCACAGAGTTCCAGCTTTCCCCTCAAGGAGCCTTTCGCTACGACAGTTCTTGTGGAATTGGCAAAGTGATATTTGGAAGCCCATAGAGGGCTATGGTGAAAAAGGAAATATCCTCAGATGAAATCTGGAAAGAAGCTTTCTGAGAAACTGCTTAGTGTTCTGTTAATTCATCTCACAGAGTTACATCTGTATTTCGTGGATCTCTTTGCTAGCCTTATTTCTGTGGAATCTGAGAACAGATATTTCGGATCCCTTTGAAGACTATAGGGCCAAAGGAAATATCCTCCGATAACAAAGAGAAAGAAGCTTTCTGAGAAACTTCTTTGTGTTCTGTGAAATCATCTCACAGAGTTACAGCTTTCCCCTCAAGGAGCCTTTCGCTAAGACAGTTCTTGTGGAATTGGCAAAGTGATATTTGGAAGCCCATAGAGGGCTATGGTGAAAAAGGAAATATCCTCAGAGGAAATCTGTAAAGAAGCTTTCTGAGAAACTGCTTAGTGTTCTGTTAATTCACCTGACAGAGTTACATCTGTATTTCGTGGATCTCTTTGCTAGCCTTATTTCTGTAGAATCTGAGAACAGATATTTCGGATCCCTTTGAAGACTATAGGGCCAAAGGAAATATCCTTCGATAACAAAGAGAAAGAAGCTTTCTGAGAAACATCTTTGTGTTCTGTGAAATCATCTCACAGAGTTACAGCTTTCCCCTCACGGAGCCTTTCGCTAAGACAGTTCTTTTGGAATTGGCAAAGTGATATTTGGAAGCCAATAGACGGCTATGGTGAAAAAGGAAATATCCTCAGATGAAATCTGGAAAGAAGCTTTCTGAGAAACTGCTTAGTGTTCTGTTAATTCATCTCACAGAGTTACATCTGTATTTCGTGGATCTCTTTGCTAGCCTTATTTCTGTGGAATGTGAGAACAGATATTTCGGATCCCTTTGAAGACTATAGGGCCAAAGGAAATATCCTCCGATAACAAAGAGAAAGAAGCTTTCTGAGAAACTTCGTTGTGTTCTGTGAAATCATCTCACAGAGTTACAGCTTTCCCCTCAAGAAGCCTTTCGCTAAGAAAGTTCTTTTGGAATTGGCAAAGTGATATTTGGAAGCCCATAGAGGGCTATGGTGAAAATGGAAATATCCTCAGATGAAATCTGGAAAGAAGCTTTCTGAGAAACTGCTTAGTGTTCTGTTAATTCATCTCACAGAGATACATCTGTGTTTCGTGGATCTCTTTGCTAGCCTTATTTCTGTTGAATCTGAGAACAGATATTTCGGATCCCTTTGAAGACTATAGGGCCAAAGGAAATATCCTCCGATAACAAAGAGAAAGAAGCTTTCTGAGAAACTTCTTTGTGTTCTGTGAAATCATCTCACAGAGTTACAGCTTTACCCTCAAGAAGCCTTTCGCTGAGACAGTTCTTGTGGAATTGGCAAAGTGATATTTGGAAGCCAATAGACGGCTATGGTGAAAAAGGAAATATCCTCAGATGAAATCTGGAAAGAAGCTTTCTGAGAAACTGCTTAGTGTTCTGTTAATTCATCTCACAGAGTTACATCTGTATTTCGTGGATCTCTTTGCTAGCCTTATTTCTGTGGAATCTGAGAACAGATATTTCGGATCCCTTTGATGACTATAGGGCCAAAGGAAATATCTTCCGATAACAAAGAGAAAGAAGCTTTCTGAGAAACATCTTTGTGTTCTGTGAAATCATCTCACAGAGTTACAGCTTTCCCCTCAAGGAGCCTTTCGCTAAGACAGTTCTTGTGGAATTGGCAAAGTGATATTTGGAAGCCCACAGAGGACTATGGTGAAAAAGGAAATATCCTCAGATGAAATCTGGAAAGAAGCTTTCTGAGAAACTGCTTAGTGTTCTGTTAATTCATCTCACAGAGTTACATCTGTATTTCGTGGATCTCTTTGCTAGCCTTATTTCTGTGGAATCTGAGAACAGATATTTCGGATCCCTTTGAAGACTATAGGACCAAAGGAAATATCCTCCGATAACAAAGAGAAAGAAGCTTTCTGAGAAACTTCGTAGTGTTCTGTGAAATCATCTCACTGAGTTACAGCTTTACCCTCAAGAAGCCTTTCGCTAAGACAGTTCTTGTTTAATTGGCAAAGTGATATTTGGAAGCCCATAGAGGGCTATGGTGAAAAAGAAAATATCCTCAAATGAAATCTGGAAAGAATCTTTCTGAGAAACTGCTTAGTGTTCTGTTAATTCATCTCACAGAGTTACATCTGTATTTCGTGGATCTCCTTGCTAGCCTTATTTCTGTGGAATCTGAGAACAGATATTTCGGATCCCTTTGAAGACTACAGGGCCAAAGGAAATATCCTCCGATAACAAAGAGAAAGAAGCTTTCTGAGAAACTTCGTTGTGTTCTGTGAAATCATCTCACAGAGTTACAGCTTTCCCCTCACGGAGCCTTTCGCTAAGACAGTTCTTTTGGAATTGGCAAAGTTATATTTGGAAGCCCATACAGGGCTATGGTGAAAAAGGAAATATCCTCAGATGAAATCTGGAAAGAAGCTTTCTGAGAAACTGCTTAGCGTTCTGTTAGTTCATCTCACAGAGTTAAATCTGATTCGTGGATCTCTTTTCTAGCCTTATTTCTGTGGAATCTGAGAACAGATATTTCGGATCCCTTTGAAGACTATAGGGCCAAAGGAAATATCCTCCGATAACAAAGAGAAAGAAGCTTTCTGAGAAACTTCTTTGTGTTCTGTGAAATCACCTCACAGTGTTACAGCTTTCCCCTCAAGGAGCCTTTCGCTAAGACAGTTCTTTTGAAATTGGCAAAGTGATATTTAGAAGCCCATAGAGGGCTATGGTGAAAAAGGAAATATCCTCAGATCAAATCTGGAAAGAAGCTTTCTGAGAAACTGCTTAGTGTTCTGTTAATTCATCTCACAGAGTTACATGTGTATTTCATGGATGTCTTTGCTAGCCTTATTTCTGTGGAATCTGAGAACAGATATTTCGGATCCCTTTGAAGACTATAGAGCCACAGGAAATATCCTCCGATAACAAAGAGAAAGAAGCTTTCTGAGAAACTTCGTTGTGTTCTGTGAAATCATCTCACAGAGTTACAGCTTTCCCCTCAAGGAGCCTTTCCCTAAGACAGTTTATGTGGAATTGGTAAAGTGATATTTGGAAGCCCCTAGAGGGCTATGGTGAAAAAGGAAATATCCTCAGATGAAATCTGGAAAGAAGCTTTCTGAGAAACTGCTTAGTGTTCTGTTAATTCATCTCACAGAGTTACATCTGTATTTCGTGGATCTCTTGGCTAGCCTTATATCTGTGGAATCTGAGAACAGATATTTCGGATCCCTTTGAAGACTATAGGGCCAAAGGAAATATCCTCCGATAACAAAGAGAAAGAAGCTTTCTGAGAAACTTCTTTGTGTTCTGTGAAATCATCTCACAGAGTTACAGCTTTCCCCTCACGGAGCCTTTCGCTAAGACAGTTCTTTTGGAATTGGCAAAGTGATATTTGGAAGCCCATAGAGGGCTATGGTGAAAAAGGAAATATCCTCAGAGGAAATCTGTAAAGAAGCTTTCTGAGAAACTGCTTAGTGTTCTGTTAATTCACCTGACAGAGTTACATCTGTATTTCGTGGATCTCTTTGCTAGCCTTATTTCTGTAGAATCTGAGAACAGATATTTCGGATCCCTTTGAAGACTATAGGGCCAAAGGAAATATCCTTCGATAACAAAGAGAAAGAAGCTTTCTGAGAAACATCTTTGTGTTCTGTGAAATCATCTCACAGAGTTACAGCTTTCCCCTCACGGAGCCTTTCGCTAAGACAGTTCTTTTGGAATTGGCAAAGTGATATTTGGAAGCCAATAGACGGCTATGGTGAAAAAGGAAATATTCTCAGATGAAATCTGGAAAGAAGCTTTCTGAGAAACTGCTTAGTGTTCTGTTAATTCATCTCACAGAGTTACATCTGTATTTTGTGGATCTCTTTGCTAGCCTTATTTCTGTGGAATCTGAGAACAGATATTTCGGATCCCTTTGATGACTATAGGGCCAAAGGAAATATCCTCCGATAACAAAGAGAAAGAAGCTTTCTGAGAAACTTCGTTGTGTTCTGTGAAATCATCTCACAGAGTTCCAGCTTTCCCCTCAAGGAGCCTTTCGCTACGACAGTTCTTGTGGAATTGGCAAAGTGATATTTGGAAGCCCATAGAGGGCTATGGTGAAAAAGGAAATATCCTCAGATGAAATCTGGAAAGAAGCTTTCTGAGAAACTGCTTAGTGTTCTGTTAATTCATCTCACAGAGTTACATCTGTATTTCGTGGATCTCTTGGCTAGCCTTATTTCTGTGGAATCTGAGAACAGATATTTCGGATCCCTTTGAAGACTATAGGGCCAAAGGAAATATCCTCCGATAACAAAGAGAAAGAAGCTTTCTGAGAAACTTCTTTGTGTTCTGTGAAATCATCTCACAGAGTTACAGCTTTCCCCTCAAGGAGCCTTTCGCTAAGACAGTTCTTGTGGAATTGGCAAAGTGATATTTGGAAGCCCATAGAGGGCTATGGTGAAAAAGGAAATATCCTCAGAGGAAATCTGTAAAGAAGCTTTCTGAGAAACTGCTTAGTGTTCTGTTAATTCACCTGACAGAGTTACATCTGTATTTCGTGGATCTCTTTGCTAGCCTTATTTCTGTAGAATCTGAGAACAGATATTTCGGATCCCTTTGAAGACTATAGGGCCAAAGGAAATATCCTTCGATAACAAAGAGAAAGAAGCTTTCTGAGAAACATCTTTGTGTTCTGTGAAATCATCTCACAGAGTTACAGCTTTCCCCTCACGGAGCCTTTCGCTAAGACAGTTCTTTTGGAATTGGCAAAGTGATATTTGGAAGCCAATAGACGGCTATGGTGAAAAAGGAAATATCCTCAGATGAAATCTGGAAAGAAGCTTTCTGAGAAACTGCTTAGTGTTCTGTTAATTCATCTCACAGAGTTACATCTGTATTTCGTGGATCTCTTTGCTAGCCTTATTTCTGTGGAATCTGAGAACAGATATTTCGGATCCCTTTGAAGACTATAGGGCCAAAGGAAATATCCTCCGATAACAAAGAGAAAGAAGCTTTCTGAGAAACTTCGTTGTGTTCTGTGAAATCATCTCACAGAGTTACAGCTTTCCCCTCAAGAAGCCTTTCGCTAAGACAGTTCTTTTGGAATTGGCAAAGTGATATTTGGAAGCCCATAGAGGGCTATGGTGAAAAAGGAAATATCCTCAGATGAAATCTGGAAAGAAGCTTTCTGAGAAACTGCTTAGTGTTCTGTTAATTCATCTCACAGAGATACATCTGTGTTTCGTGGATCTCTTTGCTAGCCTTATTTCTGTTGAATCTGAGAACAGATATTTCGGATCCCTTTGAAGACTATAGGGCCAAAGGAAATATCCTCCGATAACAAAGAGAAAGAAGCTTTCTGAGGAACTTCGTTGTGTTCTGTGAAATCATCTCACAGAGTTACAGCTTTCCCCTCAAGGAGCCTTTCGCTAAGACAGTTTTTGTGGAATTGGCAAAGTGATATTTGGAAGCCCATAGAGGGCTATGGTGAAAAAGGAAATATCCTCAGATGAAATCTGGAAAGAAGCTTTCTGAGAAACTGCTTAGTGCTCTTTTAATTCATCTCACAGAGTTACATCTGTATTTCGTGGATCTCTTTGCTAGCCTTATTTCTGTGTAATCTGAGAACAGATATTTCGGATCCCTTTGAAGACTATAGGGCCAAAGGAAATATCCTCCGATAACAAAGAGAAAGAAGCTTTCTGAGAAACCTCGTTGCGTTCTGTGAAATCATCTCACAGAGTTACAGCTTTCCCCTCACGGAGCCTTTCGCTAAGACAGTTCTTTTGAAATTGGCAAAGTGATATTTGGAAGCCCATAGAGGGCTATGGTGAAAAAGGAAATATCCTCAGAGGAAATCTGGAAAGATGCTTTCTTAGAAACTGCTTAATGTTCTGTTAATTCAACTCACAGTGTTACATCTGTATTTCATGGATCTCATTGCTAGCCTTATATCTGTGGAATCTGAGAATAGATATTTCAGATCACTTTGAAGACTATAGGGCCAAAGGAAATATCCACCGATAACAAAGAGAAAGAAGCTTTCTGAGAAACTTCTTTGTGTTCTGTGAAATCATCTCACATAGTTGCAGCTTTCCCCTCAAGAAGCCTTTCCCTAAGACAGTTCCTGTGGAATTGGCAAAGTGATGTTTGGAAGCCCATAGAGGGCTATGGTGAAAAAGGAAATATCCTCAGATGAAATCTGGAAAGAAGCTTTCTGAGAAACTGCTTAGTGTTCTGTTAATTCAACTCACAGAGTTACATCTGTATTTCGTGGATCTCTTTGCTAGCCTTATTTCTGTGGAATCTGAGAACAGATATTTCGGATCCCTTTGAAGACTATAGGGCCACAGGAAATATCCACCGATAACAAAGAGAAAGAAGCTTTCTGAGAAACTTCGTTGTGTTCTGTGAAATCATCTCACAGAGTTACAGCTTTCCCCTCAAGGAGCCGTTCGCTAAGACAGTTTTTGTGGAATTGACAAAGTGATATTTGGAAGCCCATAGAGGGCTATGGTGAAAAAGGAAATATCCTCAGATGAAATCTGGAAAGAAGCTTTCTGAAGAACTGCTTAGTGTTCTGTTAATACAACTCACAGAGTTACATCTGTATTTCGTGGATCTCTTTGCTAGCCTTATTTCTGTGGAATCTGAGAACAGATATTTCGGATCCCTTTGAAGAATATAGGGCCAAAGGAAATATCCTCCGATAACAAAGAGAAAGAAGCTTTCTGAAAAACTTCGTTGTGTTTTGTGAAATCATCTCACAGAGTTACAGCTTTCCCCTCATGGAGCCTTTCGCTAAGACAGTTCTTTTGCAATTGGCAAAGTGATATTTGGAAGCCCGTAGAGGGCTATGGTGAAAAAGGAAATATCCTCAGATGAAATCTCTAAAGAAGCTTTCTGAGAAACTGCTTAGTGTTCTGTTAATTCATCTCACAGAGTTACATCTGTATTTCGTGGATCTCTTTGCTAGCCTTATTTCTGTGGAATCTGAGAACAGATATTTCGGATCCCTTTGAAGACTAAAGGGCCAAAGGAAATATCCTCTGAAAACAAAGAGAAAGAAGCTTTCTGAGAAACTTCTTTGTGTTCTGTGAAATCATCTCACAGAGTTACAGCTTTCCCCTCAAGGAGTCTTTCGCTAAGACAGTTCTTGTGGAATTGGCAAAGTGATATCTGGAAGCCCATAGATGGCTATGGTGAAAAAGGAAATATCCTCAGATGAAATCTGGAAAGAAGCTTTCTGAGAAACTGCTTAGTGTTCTGTTAATTCATCTCACAGAGTTACATCTGTATTTCGTGGATCTCTCTGCTAGCCTTATTTCTGTGGAATCTGAGAAGAGATATTTCGGATCCCTTTGAAGACTATAGGCCAAAGGAAATATCCTCCGATAACAAAGAGAAAGAAGCTTTCTGAGAAACTTCGTTGTGTTCTGTGAAATCATCTCACAGAGTTACAGCTTTCCCCTCAAGGAGGCTTTCGCTGAGACAGTTCTTGTGGAATTGTCAAAGTGATATCTGGAAGCCCATAGAGGGCTACGGTGAAAAAGGAAATATCCTCAGATGAAATCTGGAAAGAAACTTTGTGAGAAACTGCTTAGTGTTCCGTTAATTCATCTCACAGTGTTACATCTGTATTTCGTGGATGTCTTTGCTAGCCTTATTTCTGTAGAATCTCAGAACAGATATTTCGGATCCCTATGAAGACTATAGGGCCAAAGGAAATATCCTCCGATAACAAAGAGAAAGAAGCTTTCTGAGAAACTTCGTTGTGTTCTGTGAAATCATCTCACAGAGTTACAGCTTTCCCCTCAAGGAGCCTTTCGCTAAGACAGTTCTTGTGGAATTGGCAAAGTTATATTTGGAAGCCCATAGAGGGCTAAGGTGAAAAAGGAAATATCCTCAGATGAAATCTGGAAAGAAGCTTTCTGAGAAACTGCTTAGTGTTCTTTTAATACATCTCACAGAGTTACATCTGTATTTCGTGTATCTCCTTGCTAGCCTTATTTCTGTGGAATCTGAGAACAGATATTTCGGATCCCTTTGAAGACTATAGGGCCACAGGAAATATCCTCCGATAACAAAGAGAAAGAAACTTTCTGAGAAACTTCGTTGTGTTCTGTGAAATCATCTCACAGAGTTACAGTTTTCCCCTCAAGAAGCCTTTCGCTAAGACAGTTCTTGTGGAATTGGCAAAGTGATATTTGGAAGCCCATAGAGGGCTATGGTGAAAAAGGAAATATCCTCAGATGAAATCTGGAAAGAAGCTTTCTGAGAAACTGCTTAGTGTTCTGTTAATTCATCTCAAAGAGTTACATCTGTATTTCGTGGATCTCTTTGCTAGCCTTATTTCTGTTGAATCAGAGAACAGATATTTCGGATCCTTTTGAAGACTATAGGGCCAAAGGAAATACCCTCTGATAACAAAGAGAAAGAAGCTTTCTGAGAAACTTCTTTGTGTCCTGTGAAATCATCTCACAGAGTTACAGCTTTCCCCTCAAGGAGTCTTTCGCTAAGACAGTTCTTGTGGAATTGGCAAAGTGATATCTGGAAGCCCATAGAGGGCTATGGTGAAAAAGGAAATATCCTCAGATGAAATCTGGAAAGAAGCTTTCTGAGAAACTGCTTAGTGTTCTGTTAATTCATCTCACAGAGTTACATCTGTATTTCGTGGATCTCTTTGCTAGCCTTATTTCTGTGGAATCTGAGAACAGATATTTCGGATCCCTTTGAAGACTATAGGGCCAAAGGAAATATCCTCCGATAACAAAGAGAAAGAAGCTTTCTGAGAAACTTCGTTGTGTTCTGTGAAATCATCTCACAGAGTTACAGCTTTCCCCTCACGGAGCCTTTCGCTAAGACAGTTCTTTTGAATTTGGCAAAGTGATATTTGGAAGCCCATAGAGGGCTATGGTGAAAAAGGAAATATCCTCAAAGGAAATCTGGAAAGAAGCTTTCTTAGAAACTGCTTAGTGTTCTGTTAATTCATCTCACAGTGTTACATCTGTATTTCATGGATCTCTTTGCTAGCCTTATTTCTGTGGAATCTGAGAACAGATATTTCAGATCCCTTTGAAGACTATAGGGCCAAAGGAAATATCCTCCGATAACAAAGAGAAAGAAGCTTTCTGAGAAACTTCTTTGTGTTCTGTGAAATCATCTCACAGAGTTGCAGCTTTCCCCTCAAGAAGCCTTTCGCTAAGACAGTTCTTGTGGAATTGGCAAAGTGATATTTGGAAGCCCATAGAGGGCTATGGTGAAAAAGGAAATATCCTCAGATGAAATCTGGAAAGAAGCTTTCTGAGAAACTGCTTAGTGTTCTGTTAATTCATCTCACAGAGTTACATCTGTATTTCGTGGATCTCTTTGCTAGCCTTATTTCTGTGGAATCTGAGAACAGATATTTCGGATCCCTTTGAAGACTATAGGGCCAAAGGAAATATCCTCCGATAACAAAGAGAAAGAAGCTTTCTGAGAAACTTCTTTTTGTTCTGTGAAATCATCTCACAGAGTTGCAGCTTTCCCCTCAAGAAGCCTTTCGCTAAGACAGTTCTTGTGGAATTGGCAAAGTGATATTTGGAAGCCCATAGAGGGCTATGGTGAAAAAGGAAATATCCTCAGATGAAATCTGGAAAGAAGCTTTCTGAGAAACTGCTTAGTGTTCTGTTAATTCATCTCACAGAGTTACATCTGTATTTCGTGAATCTCTTTGCTAGCCTTATTTCTGTGGAATCTGGGAACAGATATTTCGGATCCCTTTGAAGACTATAGGGCCAAAGGAAATATCCTCCGATAACAAAGAGAAGGAAGCTTTCTGAGAAACTTCGTTGTGTTCTGTGAAATCAACTCACAGAGTTACAGCCTTCCCCTCAAGGAGCCTTTCGCTAAGACAGTTCTTGTGGAATTGGCAAAGTGATATTTGGAAGCCCATAGAGGGCTATGGTGAAAAAGGAAATATACTCAGATGAAATCTGGAAAGAAGCTTTCTGAGAAACTGCTTAGCGTTCTGTTAATTCATCTCACAGAGTTACATCTGTATTTCGTGGATCTCTTTGCTAGCCTTATTTCTGTGGAATCTGAGAACAGATATTTCGGATCCCTTTGAAGACTATAGGGCCAAAGGAAATATCCTCCGATAACAAAGAGAAAGAAGCTTTCTGAGAAACTTCGTTGTTTTCTGTGAAATCATCTCACAGAGTTACAGCTTTCCCCTCACGGAGCCTTTCGCTAAGACAGTTCTTTTGGAATTGGCAAAGTGATATTTGGAAGCCCATAGAGGGCTATGGTGAAAAAGGAAATATCCTCAGATGAAATCTGGAAAGAAGCTTTCTGAGAAACTGCTTAGTGTTCTGTTAATTCATCTCACAGAGTTACATCTGTATTTCGTGGATATCTTTGCTAGCCTTATTTCTGTGGAATCTGAGAACAGATATTTCGGATCCCTTTGTAGACTATAGGGCCAAAGGAAATATCCTCCGATAACAAAGAGAAAGAAGCTTTCTGAGAAACTTCGTTGTGTTCTGTGAAATCATCTCACAGAGTTACAGCTTTCCCCTCACGGAGCCTTTCGCTAAGACAGTTCTTTTGAAATTGGCAAAGTGATATTTGGAAGCCCATAGAGGGCTATGGTGAAACAGGAAATATCCTCAGAGGAAATCTGGAAAGAAGCTTTCTCAGAAACTGCTTAGTGTTCTGATAATTCATCTCACAGTGTTACATCTGTATTTCATGGATCTCTTTGCTAGCCTTATTTCTGTGGAATCTGAGAAAAGATATTTCGGATCCCAATGAAGACTATAGGGCCAAAGGAAATATCCTCCGATAACAAAGAGAAAGAAGCTTTCTCAGAAACTTCTTTGTGTTCTGTGAAATCATCTCACAGAGTTGCAGGTTTCCCCTCAAGAAGCCTTTCGTTAAGACAGTTGTTGTGGAATTGGCAATGTGATATTTGGAAGCCCATAGAGGGCTATGGTGAAAAAGGAAATATCCTCAAATGAAATCTGGAAAGAAGCTTTCTGAGAAACTGCTTAGTGTTCTGCTAATTCATCTCACAGAGTTACATCTGTATTTCGTGGATCTCTTTGCTAGCCTTATTTCTGTGGAATCTGAGAACAGATATTTCGGATCCCTTTGAAGACTATAGGGCCAAAGGAAATATCCTCCGATAACAAAGAGAAAGAAGCTTTCTGAGAAACTTCGTTGTGTTCTGTGAAATCATCTCAGAGTTACAGCTTTCCCCTCACGGAGCCTTTCGCTAAGACAGTTCTTTTGAAATTGGCAAAGTGATATTTGGAAACCCATAGAGGGCTAAGGTGAAAAAGGAAATATCCTCAGAGGAAATCTGGAAAGAAGCTTTCTGAGAAACTGCTTAGTGTTCTGTTAATTCATCTCACAGTGTTACATCTGTATTTCATGGATCTCTTTGCTAGCCTTCCTTCTGTGGAATCTGAGAACAGATATTTCAGATCCCTTTGAAGACTATAGGGCCAAAGGAAATATCCTCCGATAACAAAGAGAACGAAGCTTTCTGAGAAACTTCTTTGTGTTCTGTGAAATCGTCTCACAGAGTTGCAGCTTTCCCCTCAAGAAGCCTTTCGCTAAGACAGTTCTTGTGGAATTGGCAAAGTGATATTTGGAAGCCCATAGAGGGCTATGGTGAAAAAGGAAATATCCTCAGATGAAATCTGGAAAGAAGCTTTCTGAGAAACTGCTTAGTGTTCTGTTAATTCATCTCACAGAGTTACATCTGTATTTCGTACATCTCTTTGCTAGCCTTATTTCTGTGGAATCTGAGAACAGATATTTCGGATCCCTTTGAAGACTATAGGGCCAAAGGAAATATCCTACGATAACAAAGAGAAAGAAGCTTTCTGAGAAACTTCGTTGTGTTCTGTGAAATCACCTCACAGAGTTACAGCTTTCCCCTCAAGGAGCCTTTCGCTAAGACAGTTTATGTGGAATTGGCAAAGTGATATTTGGAAGCCCATAGAGGGCTATGGTGAAAAAGGAAATATCCTCAGATGAAATCTGGAAAGAAGCTTTCTGAGAAACTGCTTAGCGTTCTGTTAATTCATCTCACAGAGTTACATCTGTATTTCGTGGATCTCTTTGCTAGCCTTATTTCTGTTGAATCTGAGAACAGATATTTCGGATCCTTTTGAAGACTATAGGGCTAAAGGAAATATCCTCCGATAACAAAGAGAAAGAAGCTTTCTGGGAAACTTCTTTGTGTTCTGTGAAATCATCTCACAGAGTTACAGCTTTCCCCTCAAGGAGTCTTTCGCTAAGACAGTTCTTGTGGAATTGGCAAAGTGATATCTGGAAGCCCATAGAGGGCTATGATGAAAAAGGAAATATCCTCAGATGAAATCTGGAAAGAAGCTTTCTGAGAAACTGCTTAGTGTTCTGTTAATTCATCTCACAGAGTTACATCTGTATTTCGTGGATCTCTTTGCTAGCCTTATTTCTGTGGAATCTGAGAAAAGATATTTCGGATCCCAATGAAGACTATAGGGCCAAAGGAAATATCCTCCGATAACAAAGAGAAAGAAGCTTTCTGAGAAACTTCTTTGTGTTCTGAGAAATCATCTCACAGAGTTGCAGGTTTCCCCTCAAGAAGCCTTTCGTTAAGACAGTTGTTGTGGAATTGGCAATGTGATATTTGGAAGCCCATAGAGGGCTATGGTGAAAAAGGAAATATCCTCAAATGAAATCTGGAAAGAAGCTTTCTGAGAAACTGCTTAGTGTTCTGTTAATTCATCTCACAGAGTTACATCTGTATTTCGTGGATCTCTTTGCTAGCCTTATTTCTGTGGAATCTGAGAACAGATATTTCGGATCCCTTTGAAGACTATAGGGCCAAAGGAAATATCCTCCGATAACAAAGAGAAAGAAGCTTTCTGAGAAACTTCGTTGTGTTCTGTGAAATCATCTCACAGAGTTACAGCTTTCCCCTCACGGAGCCTTTCGCTAAGACAGTTCTTTTGAAATTGGCAAAGTGATATTTGGAAACCCATAGAGGGCTATGGTGAAAAAGGAAATATCCTCAGAGGAAATCTGGAAAGAAGCTTTCTGAGAAACTGCTTAGTGTTCTGTTAATTCATCTCACAGTGTTACATCTGTATTTCATGGATCTCTTTGCTAGCCTTCCTTCTGTGCAATCTGAGAACAGATATTTCGGATCCCTTTGAAGACTATAGGGCCAAAGGAAATATCCTCCGATAACAAAGAGAAAGAAGCTTTCTGAGAAACTTCTTTGTGTTCTGTGAAATCGTCTCACAGAGTTGCAGCTTTCCCCTCAAGAAGCCTTTCGCTAAGACAGTTCTTGTGGAATTGGCAAAGTGATATTTGGAAGCCCATAGAGGGCTATGGTGAAAAAGGAAATATCCTCAGATGAAATCTGGAAAGAAGCTTTCTGAGAAACTGCTTAGTGTTCTGTTAATTCATCTCACAGAGTTACATCTGTATTTCGTACATCTCTTTGCTAGCCTTATTTCTGTGGAATCTGAGAACAGATATTTCGGATCCCTTTGAAGACTATAGGGCCAAAGGAAATATCCTACGATAACAAAGAGAAAGAAGCTTTCTGAGAAACTTCGTTGTGTTCTGTGAAATCAACTCACAGAGTTACAGCTTTCCCCTCAAGGAGCCTTTCGCTAAGACAGTTTATGTGGAATTGGCAAAGTGATATTTGGAAGCCCATAGAGGGCTATGGTGAAAAAGGAAATATCCTCAGATGAAATCTGGAAAGAAGCTTTCTGAGAAACTGCTTAGCGTTCTGTTAATTCATCTCACAGAGTTACATCTGTATTTCGTGGATCTCTTTGCGAGCCTTATTTCTGTGGAATCTGAGAACAGATATTTCGATCCCTTTGAAGACTATAGGGCCAAAGGAAATATCCTCCGATAACAAAGAGAAAGAAGCTTTCTGAGAAACTTCTTTGTGTTCTGTGAAATCATCTCACAGAGTTGCAGCTTTCCCCTCAAGAAGCCTTTCGCTAAGACAGTTCTTGTGGAATTGGCAAAGTGATATTTGGAAGCCCATAGAGGGCTATGGTGAAAAAGGAAATATCCTCAGATGAAATCTGGAAAGAAGCTTTCTGAGAAACTGCTTAGTGTTCTGTTAATTCATCTCACAGAGTTACATCTGTATTTCGTGGATCTCTTTGCTAGCCTTATTTCTGTGGAATCTGAGAACAGATATTTCGGATCCCTTTGAAGACTATAGGGCCAAAGGAAATATCCTCCGATAACAAAGAGAAAGAAGCTTTCTGAGAAACTTCGTTGTGTTCTGTGAAATCATCTCACAGAGTTACAGCTTTCCCCTCAAGGAGCCTTTCGCTAAGACAGTTTATGTGGAATTGGCAAAGTGATATTTGGAAGCCCATGGAGGGCTATGGTGAAAAAGGAAATTTCCTCAGATGAAATCTGGAAAGAAGCTTCCTGAGAAACTGCTCAGTGTTCTGTTAATTCATCTCACAGTGTTACATCTGTATTTCATGGATCTCTTTGCTAGATTATTTCTGTAGAATCTGAGAACAGATATTTCAGATCCCCTTGAAGACTATAGGGCCAAAGGAAATATCCTCCGATAACAAAGAGAAAGAAGCTTTCTGAGAAACTTCTGTGTGTTCTGTGAAATCATCGCACAGAGTTGTAGCTTTCCCCTCAAGAAGCCTTTCGCTAAGACAGTTCTTGTGGAGTTGGCAAAGTGATATCTGGAAGCCCATGGAGGGCTATGGTGAAAAAGGAAATATCCTCAGATGAAATCTGGAAGAAGCTTTCTGAGAAACTGCTTAGTGTTCTGTTAATTCATCTCACAGAGTTACATCTGTATTTCGTGGATCTCTTTGCTAGCCTTATTTCTGTGGAATCTGAGAACAGATATTTCGGAACCCTATGAAGACTATAGGGCCAAAGGAAATATCCTCCGATAACAAAGAGAAAGAAGCTTTCTGAGAAACTTCTTTGTGTTCTGTGAAATCATCTCACACAGTTACAGCTTTCCCCTCACGGAGCCTTTCGCTAAGACAGTTCTTTTGAAATTGGCAAAGTGATATTTGGAAACCCTTAGAGGGCTATGGTAAAAAAGGAAATATCCTCAGAGGAAATCTGGAAAGAAGCTTTCTGAGAAACTGCTTAGTGTTCTGTTAATTCATCTCACAGTGTTACATCTGTATTTCATGGATCTCTTTGCTAGCCTTCTTTCTGTGGAATCTGAGAACAGATATTTCGGATCCCTTTGAAGACTCTAGGGCCAAAGGAAATATCCTCCGATAACAAAGAGAAAGAAGCTTTCTGAGAAACTTCTTTGTGTTCTGGGAAATCATCTCACAGAGTTGCAGCTTTCCCCTCAAGAAGCCTTTCGCTAAGACAGTTCTTGTGGAATTGGCAAAGTGATATTTGGAAGCCCATAGAGGGCTATGGTGAAAAAGGAAATATCCTCAGATGAAATCTGGAAAGAAGCTTTCTGAGAAAGTGCTTAGTGTTCTGTTAATTCATCTCACAGAGTTACATCTGTATATCGTGGATCTCTTTGCTAGCCTTATTTCTGTGGAATCTGAGAACAGATATTTCGGATCCCTTTGAAGACTATAGGGCCAAAGGAAATATCCTCCGATAACAAAGAGAAAGAAGCTTTCTGAGAAACTTCGTTGTGTTCTGTGAAATCATCTCACAGAGTTGCAGCTTTCCCCTCAAGAAGCCTTTCGCTAAGACAGTTCTTGTGGAATTGGCAAAGTGATATTTGGAAGCCCATAGAGGGCTATGGTGAAAAAGGAAATATCCTCAGATGAAATCTGGAAAGAAGCTTTCTGAGAAACTGCTTAGTGTTCTGTTAATTCATCTCACAGAGTTACATCTGTATTTCGTGGATCTCTTTGCTAGCCTTATTTCTGTGGAATCTGAGAACAGATATTTCGGATCCCTTTGAAGACTATAGGGCCAAAGGAAATATCCTCCTATAACAAAGAGAAAGAAGCTTTCTGAGAAACTTCGTTGTGTTCTGTGAAATCATCTCACAGAGTTACAGCTTTCCCCTCAAGGAGCCTTTCGCTAAGACAGTTTATGTGGAATTGGCAAAGTGATATTTGGAAGCCCATGGAGGGCTATGGTGAAAAAGGAAATTTCCTCAGATGAAATCTGGAAAGAAGCTTTCTGAGAAACTGCTTAGTGTTCTGTTAATTCATCTCACAGAGTTACATCTGTATTTCGTGGATCTCTTTGCTAGCCTTATTTCTGTGGAATCTGAGAACAGATATTTCGGATCCCTATGAAGAGTATAGGGCCAAAGGAAATATCCTCCGATAACAAAGAGAAAGAAGCTTTCTGGGAAACTTCTGTGTGTTCTGTGAAATCATCTCACAGAGTTACAGCTTTCCCCTCAAGAAGCCTTTCGCTAAGACAGTTCTTGTGGAATTGGCAAAGTGATATTTGGAAGCCCATAGAGGGCTATATTGAAAAAGGAAATATCTTCAAATGAAATCTGGAAAGAAGCTTTCTGAGAAACTGCTTAGTGTTCTGTTAATTCATCTCACAGAGTTGCATCTGTATTTCGTGGATCTCTTTGCTAGCCTTATTTCTGTGGAATCTGAGAACAGATATTTCAGATCCCTTTGAAGACTATAGGGCCCAAGGAAATATCCTCCGATAACAAAGAGAAAGAAGCTTTCTGAGAAACATCGTTGTGTTTTGTGAAATCATCTCACAGAGTTACAGCTTTCCCCTCACGGAGATTTTAGCTAAGACAGTTTATGTGGAATTGGCAAAGTGATATTTGGAAGCCCATAGAGGGCTATGGTGAAAAAGGAAATATCCTCAGATGAAATCTGGAAAGAAGCTTTCTGAGAAACTGCTTAGCGTTCTGTTAATTCATCTCACAGAGTTACATCTGTATTTCGTGGATCTCTTTGCTAGCCTTATTTCTGTGGAATCTGAGAACAGATATTCCGATCCCTTTGAAGACTCTAGGGCCAAAGGAAATATCCTCCGATAACAAAGAGAAAGAAGCTTTCTGAGAAACTTCGTTGTGTTCTCTGAAATCATCTCACAGAGTTACAGCTTTCCCCTCAAGGAGCCTTTCGCTAAGACAGTTTATGTGGAATTGGCAAAGTGATATTTGGAAGCCCATGGAGGGCTATGGTGAAAAAGGAAATTTCCTCAGATGAAATCTGGAAAGAAGCTTCCTGAGAAACTGCTTAGTGTTCTGTTAATTCATCTCACAGTGTTACATCTGTATTTCATGGATCTCTTTGCTAGATTATTTCTGTGGAATCTGAGAACAGATATTTCAGATCCCCTTGAAGACTATAGGGCCAAAGGAAATATCCTCCGATAACAAAGAGAAAGAAGCTATCTGAGAAACTTCTTTGTGCTCTGTGAAATCATCTCAGAGAGTTGTAGCTTTCCCCTCAAGAAGTCTTTCGCTAAGACAGTTCTTGTGGAATTGGCAAAGTGATATTTGGAAGCCCATAGAGGGCTATGGTGAAAAAGGAAATATCCTCAGATGAAATCTGGAAGAAGCTTTCTGAGAAACTGCTTAGTGTTCTGTTAATTCATCTCACAGAGTTACATCTGTATTTCGTGGATCTCTTTGCTAGCCTTATTTCTGTGGAATCTGAGAACAGATATTTCGGATCCCTATGAAGACTACAGGGCCAAAGGAAATATCCTCCGATAACAAAGAGAAAGAAGCTTTCTGAGAAACTTCTTTGTGTTCTGTGAAATCATCTCACAGAGTTACAGCTTTCCCCTCACGGAGCCTTTCGCTAAGACAGTTCTTTTGAAATTGGCAAAGTGATATTTGGAAACCCTTAGAGGGCTATGGTGAAAAAGGAAATATCCTCAGAGGAAATCTGGAAAGAAGCTTTCTGAGAAACTGCTTAGTGTTCTGTTAATTCATCTCACAGTGTTACATCTGTATTTCATGGATCTCTTTGCTAGCCTTATTTCTGTGGAATCTGAGAACAGGTATTTCGGATCCCTTTGAAGACTATAGGGCCAAAGGAAATATCCTCCGATAACAAAGAGAAAGAAGCCTTCTGAGAAACTTCTTTGTGTTCTGTGAAATCATCTCACAGAGTTGCAGCTTTCCCCTCAAGAAGCCTTTCGATAAGACAGTTCTTGTGGAATTGGCAAAGTGATATTTGGAAGCCCATAGAGGGCTATGGTGAAAAAGGAAATATCCTCAGATGAAATCTGGAAAGAAGCTTTCTGAGAAACTGCTTAGTGTTCTGTTAATTCATCTCACAGAGTTACATCTGTATTTCGTGGATCTCTTTGCTAGCCTTATTTCTGTGGAATCTGAGAACAGATATTTCGGATCCCTTTGAAGACAATAGGGCCAAAGGAAATATCCTCCGATAACAAAGAGAAAGAAGCTTTCTGAGAAACTTCGTTGTGTTCTGTGAAATCATCTCACAGAGTTACAGCTTTCCCCTCAAGGAGCCTTTCGCTAAGACAGTTTATGTGGAATTGGCAAAGTGATATTTGGAAGCCCATGGAGGGCTATGGTGAAAAAGGAAATTTCCTCAGATGAAATCTGGAAAGAAGCTTTCTGAGAAACTGCTTAGTGTTCTGTTAATTCATCTCACAGAGTTACATCTGTATTTCGTGGATCTCTTTGCTAGCCTTATTTCTGTGGAATCTGAGAACAGATATTTCGGAACCCTATGAAGACTACAGGGCCAAAGGAAATATCCTCCGATAACAAAGAGAAAGAAGCTTTCTGGGAAACTTCTTTGTGTTCTGTGAAATCATCTCACAGAGTTACAGCTTTCCCCTCAAGAAGCCTTTCGCTAAGACAGTTCTTGTGGAATTGGCAAAGTGATATTTGGAAGCCCATAGAGGGCTATATTGAAAAAGGAAATATCTTCAAATGAAATCTGGAAAGAAGCTTTCTGAGAAACTGCTTAGTGTTCTGTTAATTCATCTCACAGAGTTACATCTGTATTTCGTGGATCTCTTTGCTAGCCTTATTTCTGTGGAATCTGAGAACAGATATTTCGGATCCCTTTGAAGACTATAGGGCCAAAGGAAATATCCTCCGATAACAAAGAGAAAGAAGCTTTCTGAGAAACTTCGTTGTGTTTTGTGAAATCATCTCACAGAGTTACAGCTTTCCCCTCACGGAGCCTTTAGCTAAGATAGTTTATGTGGAATTGGCAAAGTGATATTTGGAAGCACTTAGAGGGCTATGGTGAAAAAGGAAATATCCTCAGAGGAAATCTGGAAAGAATCTTTCTGACAAACTGCTTAGTGTTCTGTTAATTCATCTCACAGTGTTACATCTGTATTTCATGGATCCCTTTGCTAGCCTTATTTCTGTGGAATCTGAGAACAGATATTTCAGATCCCCTTGATGACTATAGGGACAAAGGAAATATCCTCCGATAACAAAGAGAAAGAAGCTTTCTGAGAAACTTCTTTGTGTTCTGTGAAATCATCTCACAGAGTTGTAGCTTTCCCCTCAAGAAGCCTTTCGCTAAGACAGTTCTTGTGGAATTGGCAAAGTGATATTTGGAAGCCCATAGAGGGCTATGGTGAAAAAGGAAATATCCTCAGATGAAATCTGGAAAGAAGCTTTCTGAGAAACTGCTTAGTGTTCTGTTAATTCATCTCACAGAGTAACATCTGTATTTCGTGGATCTCTTTGCTAGCCTTATTTCTGTGGAATCTGAGAACAGATATTTCGGATACCTATGAAGACTATAGGGCCAAAGGAAATATCCTCCGATAACAAAGAGAAAGAATCTTTCTGAGAAACTTCTTTGTGTTCTGTGAAATCATCTCACACAGTTACAGCTTTCCCCTCAAGAAGTCTTTCGCTAAGACAGTTCTTGTGGAAATGGCAAAGTGATATTTAGAAGCCCATACAGGGCTATGGTGAAAAAGGAAATATCCTCAGATGAAATCTGGAATGAAGCTTTCTGAGAAACTGCTTAGTGTTCTGTTAATTCATCTCACAGAGTTACATCTGTATTTCGTGGATCTCTTTGCTAGCCTTATTTCTGTGGAATCTGAGAACAGATATTTCGGATCGCTTTGAAGACTATAGGGCCAAAGGAAATATCCTCCGATAACAAAGAGAAAGAAGCTTTCTGAGAAACTTCGTTGTGTTCTGTGAAATCATCTCACAGAGTTACAGCTTTCCCCTCAAGGAGCCTTTCGCTAAGACAGTTTATGTGGAATTGGCAAAGTGATATTTGGAAGCCCATAGTGGGCTATGGTGAAAAAGGAAATATCCTCAGATGAAATCTGGAAAGAAGCTTTCTGAGAAACTGCTTAGTGTTCTGTTAATTCATCTCACAGAGTTACATCTGTATTTCGTGGATCTCTTTGCTAGCCTTATTTCTGTGGAATCTGAGAACAGATATTTCGGATCCCTATGAAGACTATAGGGCCAAAGGAAATATCCTCCGATAACAAAGAGAAAGAAGCATTCTGGGAAACTTCTTTGTGTTCTGTGAAATCATCTCACAGAGTTACAGCTTTCCCCTCAAGAAGCCTTTCGCTAAGACAGTTCTTGTGGAATTGGCAAAGTGATATTTGGAAGCCAATAGAGGGCTATATTGAAAAAGGAAATATCTTCAAATGAAATCTGGAAAGAAGCTTTCTGAGAAACTGCTTAGTGTTCTGTTAATTCATCTCACAGAGTTGCATCTGTATTTCGTGGATCTCTTTGCCAGCCTTATTTCTGTGGAATCTGAGAACAGATATTTCGGATCCCTTTGAAGACTATAGGGCCAAAGGAAATATCCTCCGATAACAAAGAAAAAGAAGCTTTCTGAGAAACTTCGTTGTGTTTTGTGAAATCATCTCACAGAGTTACAGCTTTCCCCTCACGGAGCCTTTAGCTAAGATAGTTTATGTGGAATTGGCAAAGTGATATTTGGAAGCCCATAGAGGGCTATGGTGAAAAAGGAAATATCCTCAGAGGAAATCTGGAAAGAAGCTTTCTGAGAAACTGCTTAGTGTTCTGTTAATTCATCTCACAGTGTTACATCTGTATTTCATGGATCTCTTTGCTAGCCTTATTTCTGTGGAATCTGAGAACAGATATTTCAGATCCCCTTGAAGACTATAGGGCCAAAGGAAATATCCTCCGATAACAAAGAGAAAGAAACTTTCTGAGAAACTTCTTTGTGTTCTGTGAAATCATCTCACAGAGTTGTAGCTTTCCCCTCAAGAAGCCTTTCGCTAAGACAGTTCTTGTGGAATTGGCAAAGTGATATTTGGAAGCCCATAGAGGGCTATGGTGAAAAAGGAAATATCCTCAGATGAAATCTGGAAAGAAGCTTTCTGAGAAACTGCTTAGTGTTCTGTTAATTCATCTCACAGAGTTACATCTGTATTTCGTGGATCTCTTTGCTAGCCTTATTTCTGTGGAATCTGAGAACAGATATTTCGGATCCCTATGAAGACTATAGGGCCAAAGGAAATATCCTCCGATAACAAAGAGAAAGAAGCTTTCTGAGAAACTTCTTTATATTCTGTGAAATCATCTCACAGAGTTACAGCTTTCCCCTCAAGAAGCCTTTCGCTAAGACAGTTCTTGTGGAATTGGCAAAGTGATATTTGGAAGCCCATAGAGGGCTATGGTGAAAAAGGAAATATCCTCAGATGAAATCTGGAAAGAAGCTTTCTGAGAAACTGCTTAGTGTTATGTTAATTCATCTCACAGTGTTACATCTGTATTTCATGGATCTCTTTGCTAGCCTTATTTCTGTGGAATCTGAGAACAGATATTTCAGATCACTTTGAAGACTCTAGGGCCAAAGGAAATATCCTCCGATAACAAAGAGAAAGAAGCTTTCTGAGAAACTTCTTTGTGTTCTGTGAAATCATCTCACATAGTTGCAGCTTTCCCCTCAAGAAGCCTTTCGCTAAGACAGTTCTTGTCGAATTGGCAAAGTGATATTTGGAAGCCCATAGTGGGCTATGGTGAAAAAGGAAATATCCTCAGATGAAATCTGGAAAGAAGCTTTCTGAGAAACTGCTTAGTGTTCTGTTAATTCATCTCACAGTGTTACATCTGTATTTCGTGGATCTCTTTGCTAGCCTTATTTCTGTGGAATCTGAGAACAGATATTTCGGATCCCTATGAAGAGTATACGGCCAATGGAAATATCCTCCGATAACAAAGAGAAAGAAGCCTTCTGGGAAACTTCTTTGTGTTCTGTGAAATCATCTCACAGAGTTACAGCTTTCCCCTCAAGAAGCCTTTCGCTAAGACAGTTCTTGTGGAATTGGCAAAGTGATATTTGGAAGCCCATAGAGGGCTATATTGAAAAAGGAAATATCTTCAAATGAAATCTGGAAAGAAGCTTTCTGAGAAACTGCTTAGTGTTCTGTTAATTCGTCTCACAGAGTTGCATCTGTATTTCGTGGATCTCTTTGCTAGCCTTATTTCTGTGGAATCTGAGAACAGATATTTCGGATCCCTTTGAAGACTATAGGGCCAAAGGAAATATCCTCCGATAACAAAGAGAAAGAAGGTTTCTGAGAAACTTCGTTGTGTTCTGTGAAATCATCTCACAGAGTTACAGCTTTCCCCTCACGGAGCCTTTAGCTAAGACAGTTCTTTTGAAATTGGGAAAGTGATATTTGGAAGCCCATAGAGGGCTATGGTGAAAAAGGAAATATCCTCAGAGAAAATCTGGAAAGAAGATTTCTGAGAAACTACTTAGCGTTCTGTTAATTCATCTCACAGAGTTACATCTGTATTTCGTGGATCTCTTTGCTAGCCTTATTTCTGTGGAATCTGTTAACAGATATTTCGGATCCCTTTGAAGACTATAGGGCCAAAGGAAATATCCTCCGATAACAAAGAGAAAGAAGCTTTCTGAGAAACTTCTTTGTGTTCTGTGAAATAATCTCACAGAGTTACAGGTTTCCCCCCACGGAGCCTTTCGCTAAGACAGTTCTTTTGAAATTGGCAACGTGATATTTGGAAGCCCATAGAGGGCTATGGTGAAAAAGGAAATATCCTCAGAGGAAATCTGGAAAGAAGCTTTCTGAGAAACTGCTTAGTGTTCTGTTAATTCATCTCACAGAGTTACATCTGTATTTCGTGGATCTCTTTGCTAGCCTTATTTCTGTGGAATCTGAGAACAGATATTTCGGATCCCTTTGAAGACTATAGGGCCAAAAAAATATCCTCCGATAACAAAGAGAAAGAAGCTTTCTGAGAAACTTCGTTGTGTTCTGTGAAATCATCTCACAGAGTTACAGCTTTCCCCTCAAGGAGCCTTTCGCTAAGACAGTTTATGTGGATTTGGCAAAGTGATATTTGGAAGCCCATGGAGGGCTATGGTGAAAAAAGAAATTTCCTCAGATGAAATCTGGAAAGAAGCTTCCTGAGAAACTGCTTAGTGTTCTGTTAATTCATCTCACAGTGTTACATCTGTATTTCATGGATCTATTTGCTAGATTATTTCTGTGGAATCTGAGAACAGATATTTCAGATCCCCTTGAAGACTATAGGGCCAAAGGAAATATCCTCCGATAACAAAGAGAAAGAAGCTTTCTGAGAAACTTCTTTGTGTTCTGTGAAATCATCTCAGAGAGTTGTAGCTTTCCCCTCAAGAAGCCTTTCGCTAAGACAGTTCTTGTGGAATTGGCAAAGTGATATTTGGAAGCCCATGGAGGGCTATGGTGAAAAAGGAAATATCCTCAGATGAAATCTGGAAGAAGCTTTCTGAGAAACTGCTTAGTGTTCTGTTAATTCATCTCACAGAGTTACATCTGTATTTCGTGGATCTCTTTGCTAGCCTTATTTCTGTGGAATCTGAGAACAGATATTTCGGATCCCTATGAAGACTATAGGGCCAAAGGAAATATCCTCCGATAACAAAGAGAAAGAAGCTTTCTGCGAAACTTCGTTGTGTTCTGTGAAATCATCTCACAGAGTTACAGCTTTCACCTCACGGAGCCTTTCGCTAAGACAGTTCTTTTGAAATTGGCAAAGTGATATTTGGAAACCCTTAGAGGGCTATGGTGAAAAAGGAAATATCCTCAGAGGAAATCTGGAAAGAAGCTTTCTGTGAAACTGCTTAGTGTTCTGTTAATTCATCTCACAGTGTTACATCTGTATTTCATTGATCTCTTTGCTAGCCTTCTTTCTGTGGAATCTGAGAACAGATATTTCAGATCCCTTTGAAGACTATAGGGCCAAAGGAAATATCCTCCGATAACAAAGAGAAAGAAGCCTTCTGAGAAACTTCTTTGTGTTCTGTGAAATCATCTCACAGAGTTGCAGCTTTCCCCTCAAGAAGCCTTTCGATAAGACAGTTCTTGTGGAATTGGCAAAGTGATATTTGGAAGCCCATAGAGGGCTATGGTGAAAAAGGAAATATCCTCAGATGAAATCTGGAAAGAAGCTTTCTGAGAAACTGCTTAGTGTTCTGTTAATTCATCTCACAGAGTTACATCTGTATTTCGTGGATCTCTTTGCTAGCCTTATTTCTGTGGAATCTGAGAACAGATATTTCGGATCCCTTTGAAGACTATAGGGCCAAAGGAAATATCCTCCGATAACAAAGAGAAAGAAGCTTTCTGAGAAACTTCGTTGTGTTCTGTAAAATCATCTCACTGAGTTACAGCTTTCCCCTCAAGGAGCCTTTCGCTAAGACAGTTTATGTGGAATTGGCAAAGTGATATTTGGAAGCCCATGGAGGGCTATGGTGAAAAAGGAAATTTCCTCAGATGAAATCTGGAAAGAAGCTTTCTGAGAAACTGCTTAGTGTTCTGTTAATTCATCTCACAGAGTTACATCTGTATTTCGTGGATCTCTTTGCTAGCCTTATTTCTGTGGAATCTGAGAACAGATATTTCGGAACCCTATGAAGACTATAGGGCCAAAGGAAATATCCTCCGATAACAAAGAGAAAGAAGCTTTCTGGGAAACTTCTTTGTGTTCTGTGAAATCATCTCACAGAGTTACAGCTTTCCCCTCAAGAAGCCTTTCGCTAAGACAGTTCTTGTGGAATTGGCAAAGTGATATTTGGAAGCCCATAGAGGGCTATATTGAAAAAGGAAATATCTTCAAATGAAATCTGGAAAGAAGCTTTCTGAGAAACTGCTTAGTGTTCTGTTAATTCATCTCACAGAGTTACATCTGTATTTCGTGGATCTCTTTGCTAGCCTTATTTCTGTGGAATCTGAGAACAGATATTTCGGATCCCTTTGAAGACTATAGGGCCAAAGGAAATATCCTCCGATAACAAAGAGAAAGAAGCTTTCTGAGAAACTTCGTTGTGTTTTGTGAAATCATCTCACAGAGTTACAGCTTTCCCCTCACGGAGCCTTTCGCTAAGATAGTTTATGTGGAATTGGCAAAGTGATATTTGGAAGCACTTAGAGGGCTATGGTGAAAAAGGAAATATCCTCAGAGGAAATCTGGAAAGAAGCTTTCTGACAAACTGCTTAGTGTTCTGTTAATTCATCTCACAGTGTTACATCTGTATTTCATGGATCCCTTTGCTAGCCTTATTTCTGTGGAATCTGAGAACAGATATTTCAGATCCCCTTGATGACTATAGGGACAAAGGAAATATCCTCCGATAACAAAGAGAAAGAAGCTTTCTGAGAAACTTCTTTGTGTTCTGTGAAATCATCTCACAGAGTTGTAGCTTTCCCCTCAAGAAGCCTTTCGCTAAGACAGTTCTTGTGGAATTGGCAAAGTGATATTTGGAAGCCCATAGAGGGCTATGGTGAAAAAGGAAATATCCTCAGATGAAACCTGGAAAGAAGCTTTCTGAGAAACTGCTTAGTGTTCTGTTAATTCATCTCACAGGGTTACATCTGTATTTCGTGGATCTCTTTGCTAGCCTTATTTCTGTGGAATCTGAGAACAGATATTTCGGATCCCTATGAAGAGTATAGGGCCAATGGAAATATCCTCCGATAACAAAGAGAAAGAAGCCTTCTGGGAAACTTCTTTGTGTTCTGTGAAATCATCTCACAGAGTTACAGCTTTCCCCTCAAGAAGCCTTTCGCTAAGACAGTTCTTGTGGAATTGGCAAAGTGATATTTGGAAGCCCATAGAGGGCTATATTGAAAAAGGAAATATCTTCAAATGAAATCTGGAAAGAAGCTTTCTGAGAAACTGCTTAGTGTTCTGTTAATTCGTCTCACAGAGTTGCATCTGTATTTCGTGGATCTCTTTGCTAGCCTTATTTCTGTGGAATCTGAGAACAGATATTTCGGATCCCTTTGAAGACTATAGGGCCAAAGGAAATATCCTCCGATAACAAAGAGAAAGAAGGTTTCTGAGAAACTTCGTTGTGTTCTGTGAAATCATCTCACAGAGTTACAGCTTTCCCCTCACGGAGCCTTTAGCTAAGACAGTTCTTTTGAAATTGGGAAAGTGATATTTGGAAGCCCATAGAGGGCTATGGTGAAAAAGGAAATATCCTCAGATGAAATCTGGAAAGAAGATTTCTGAGAAACTACTTAGCGTTCTGTTAATTCATCTCACAGAGTTACATCTGTATTTCGTGGATCTCTTTGCTAGCCTTATTTCTGTGGAATCTGTTAACAGATATTTCGGATCCCTTTGAAGACTATAGGGCCAAAGGAAATATCCTCCGATAACAAAGAGAAAGAAGCTTTCTGAGAAACTTCTTTGTGTTCTGTGAAATAATCTCACAGAGTTACAGCTTTCCCCCCACGGAGCCTTTCGCTAAGACAGTTCTTTTGAAATTGGCAACGTGATATTTGGAAGCCCATAGAGGGCTATGGTGAAAAAGGAAATATCCTCAGAGGAAATCTGGAAAGAAGCTTTCTGAGAAACTGCTTAGTGTTCTGTTAATTCATCTCACAGAGTTACATCTGTATTTCGTGGATCTCTTTGCTAGCCTTATTTCTGTGGAATCTGAGAACAGATATTTCGGATCCCTTTGAAGACTATAGGGCCAAAGGAAATATCCTCCGATAAGAAAGAGAAAGAAGCTTTCTGAGAAACTTCGTTGTGTTCTGTGAAATCATCTCACAGAGTTACAGCTTTCCCCTCAAGGAGCCTTTCGCTAAGACAGTTTATGTGGAATTGGCAAAGTGATATTTGGAAGCCCATGGAGGGCTATGGTGAAAAAAGAAATTTCCTCAGATGAAATCTGGAAAGAAGCTTCCTGAGAAACTGCTTAGTGTTCTGTTAATTCATCTCACAGTGTTACATCTGTATTTCATGGATCTCTTTGCTAGATTATTTCTGTGGAATCTGAGAACAGATATTTCAGATCCCCTTGAAGATTATAGGGCCAAAGGAAATATCCTCCGATAACAAAGAGAAAGAAGCTTTCTGAGAAACTTCTTTGTGTTCTGTGAAATAATCTCACAGAGTTACAGCTTTCCCCCCACGGAGCCTTTCGCTAAGACAGTTCTTTTGAAATTGGCAACGTGATATTTGGAAGCCCATGGAGGGCTATGGTGAAAAAGGAAATATCCTCAGATGAAATCTGGAAGAAGCTTTCTGAGAAACTGCTTAGTGTTCTGTTAATTCATCTCACAGAGTTACATCTGTATTTCGTGGATCTCTTTGCTAGCCTTATTTCTGTGGAATCTGAGAACAGATATTTCGGATCCCTATGAAGACTATAGGGCCAAAGGAAATATCCTCCGATAACAAAGAGAAAGAAGCTTTCTGCGAAACTTCGTTGTGTTCTGTGAAATCATCTCACAGAGTTACAGCTTTCACCTCACGGAGCCTTTCGCTAAGACAGTTCTTTTGAAATTGGCAAAGTGATATTTGGAAACCCTTAGAGGGCTATGGTGAAAAAGGAAATATCCTCAGAGGAAATCTGGAAAGAAGCTTTCTGTGAAACTGCTTAGTGTTCTGTTAATTCATCTCACAGTGTTACATCTGTATTTCATTGATCTCTTTGCTAGCCTTCTTTCTGTGGAATCTGAGAACAGATATTTCAGATCCCTTTGAAGACTATAGGGCCAAAGGAAATATCCTCCGATAACAAAGAGAAAGAAGCCTTCTGAGAAACTTCTTTGTGTTCTGTGAAATCATCTCACAGAGTTGCAGCTTTCCCCTCAAGAAGCCTTTCGATAAGACAGTTCTTGTGGAATTGGCAAAGTGATATTTGGAAGCCCATAGAGGGCTATGGTGAAAAAGGAAATATCCTCAGATGAAATCTGGAAAGAAGCTTTCTGAGAAACTGCTTAGTGTTCTGTTAATTCATCTCACAGAGTTACATCTGTATTTCGTGGATCTCTTTGCTAGCCTTATTTCTGTGGAATCTGAGAACAGATATTTCGGATCCCTTTGAAGACTATAGGGCCAAAGGAAATATCCTCCGATAACAAAGAGAAAGAAGCTTTCTGAGAAACTTCGTTGTGTTCTGTAAAATCATCTCACTGAGTTACAGCTTTCCCCTCAAGGAGCCTTTCGCTAAGACAGTTTATGTGGAATTGGCAAAGTGATATTTGGAAGCCCATGGAGGGCTATGGTGAAAAAGGAAATTTCCTCAGATGAAATCTGGAAAGAAGCTTTCTGAGAAACTGCTTAGTGTTCTGTTAATTCATCTCACAGAGTTACATCTGTATTTCGTGGATCTCTTTGCTAGCCTTATTTCTGTGGAATCTGAGAACAGATATTTCGGAACCCTATGAAGACTATAGGGCCAAAGGAAATATCCTCCGATAACAAAGAGAAAGAAGCTTTCTGGGAAACTTCTTTGTGTTCTGTGAAATCATCTCACAGAGTTACAGCTTTCCCCTCAAGAAGCCTTTCGCTAAGACAGTTCTTGTGGAATTGGCAAAGTGATATTTGGAAGCCCATAGAGGGCTATATTGAAAAAGGAAATATCTTCAAATGAAATCTGGAAAGAAGCTTTCTGAGAAACTGCTTAGTGTTCTGTTAATTCATCTCACAGAGTTACATCTGTATTTCGTGGATCTCTTTGCTAGCCTTATTTCTGTGGAATCTGAGAACAGATATTTCGGATCCCTTTGAAGACTATAGGGCCAAAGGAAATATCCTCCGATAACAAAGAGAAAGAAGCTTTCTGAGAAACTTCGTTGTGTTTTGTGAAATCATCTCACAGAGTTACAGCTTTCCCCTCACGGAGCCTTTCGCTAAGATAGTTTATGTGGAATTGGCAAAGTGATATTTGGAAGCACTTAGAGGGCTATGGTGAAAAAGGAAATATCCTCAGAGGAAATCTGGAAAGAAGCTTTCTGACAAACTGCTTAGTGTTCTGTTAATTCATCTCACAGTGTTACATCTGTATTTCATGGATCCCTTTGCTAGCCTTATTTCTGTGGAATCTGAGAACAGATATTTCAGATCCCCTTGATGACTATAGGGACAAAGGAAATATCCTCCGATAACAAAGAGAAAGAAGCTTTCTGAGAAACTTCTTTGTGTTCTGTGAAATCATCTCACAGAGTTGTAGCTTTCCCCTCAAGAAGCCTTTCGCTAAGACAGTTCTTGTGGAATTGGCAAAGTGATATTTGGAAGCCCATAGAGGGCTATGGTGAAAAAGGAAATATCCTCAGATGAAACCTGGAAAGAAGCTTTCTGAGAAACTGCTTAGTGTTCTGTTAATTCATCTCACAGGGTTACATCTGTATTTCGTGGATCTCTTTGCTAGCCTTATTTCTGTGGAATCTGAGAACAGATATTTCGGATCCCTATGAAGAGTATAGGGCCAATGGAAATATCCTCCGATAACAAAGAGAAAGAAGCCTTCTGGGAAACTTCTTTGTGTTCTGTGAAATCATCTCACAGAGTTACAGCTTTCCCCTCAAGAAGCCTTTCGCTAAGACAGTTCTTGTGGAATTGGCAAAGTGATATTTGGAAGCCCATAGAGGGCTATATTGAAAAAGGAAATATCTTCAAATGAAATCTGGAAAGAAGCTTTCTGAGAAACTGCTTAGTGTTCTGTTAATTCGTCTCACAGAGTTGCATCTGTATTTCGTGGATCTCTTTGCTAGCCTTATTTCTGTGGAATCTGAGAACAGATATTTCGGATCCCTTTGAAGACTATAGGGCCAAAGGAAATATCCTCCGATAACAAAGAGAAAGAAGGTTTCTGAGAAACTTCGTTGTGTTCTGTGAAATCATCTCACAGAGTTACAGCTTTCCCCTCACGGAGCCTTTAGCTAAGACAGTTCTTTTGAAATTGGGAAAGTGATATTTGGAAGCCCATAGAGGGCTATGGTGAAAAAGGAAATATCCTCAGATGAAATCTGGAAAGAAGATTTCTGAGAAACTACTTAGCGTTCTGTTAATTCATCTCACAGAGTTACATCTGTATTTCGTGGATCTCTTTGCTAGCCTTATTTCTGTGGAATCTGTTAACAGATATTTCGGATCCCTTTGAAGACTATAGGGCCAAAGGAAATATCCTCCGATAACAAAGAGAAAGAAGCTTTCTGAGAAACTTCTTTGTGTTCTGTGAAATAATCTCACAGAGTTACAGCTTTCCCCCCACGGAGCCTTTCGCTAAGACAGTTCTTTTGAAATTGGCAACGTGATATTTGGAAGCCCATAGAGGGCTATGGTGAAAAAGGAAATATCCTCAGAGGAAATCTGGAAAGAAGCTTTCTGAGAAACTGCTTAGTGTTCTGTTAATTCATCTCACAGAGTTACATCTGTATTTCGTGGATCTCTTTGCTAGCCTTATTTCTGTGGAATCTGAGAACAGATATTTCGGATCCCTTTGAAGACTATAGGGCCAAAGGAAATATCCTCCGATAAGAAAGAGAAAGAAGCTTTCTGAGAAACTTCGTTGTGTTCTGTGAAATCATCTCACAGAGTTACAGCTTTCCCCTCAAGGAGCCTTTCGCTAAGACAGTTTATGTGGAATTGGCAAAGTGATATTTGGAAGCCCATGGAGGGCTATGGTGAAAAAAGAAATTTCCTCAGATGAAATCTGGAAAGAAGCTTCCTGAGAAACTGCTTAGTGTTCTGTTAATTCATCTCACAGTGTTACATCTGTATTTCATGGATCTCTTTGCTAGATTATTTCTGTGGAATCTGAGAACAGATATTTCAGATCCCCTTGAAGACTATAGGGCCAAAGGAAATATCCTCCGATAACAAAGAGAAAGAAGCTTTCTGAGAAACTTCTTTGTGTTCTGTGAAATCATCTCAGAGAGTTGTAGCTTTCCCCTCAAGAAGCCTTTCGCTAAGACAGTTCTTGTGGAATTGGCAAAGTGATATTTGGAAGCCCATAGAGGGCTATGGTGAAAAAGGAAATATCCTCAGATGAAATCTGGAAGAAGCTTTCTGAGAAACTGCTTAGTGTTCTGTTAATTCATCTCACAGAGTTACATCTGTATTTCGTGGATCTCTTTGCTAGCCTTATTTCTGTGGAATCTGAGAACAGATATTTCGGATCCCTATGAAGACTATAGGGCCAAAGGAAATATCCTCCGATAACAAAGAGAAAGAAGCTTTCTGCGAAACTTCGTTGTGTTCTGTGAAATCATCTCACAGAGTTACAGCTTTCCCCTCACGGAGCCTTTCGCTAAGACAGTTCTTTTGAAATTGGCAAAGTGATATTTGGAAACCCTTAGAGGGCTATGGTGAAAAAGGAAATATCCTCATAGGAAATCTGGAAAGAAGCTTTCTGTGAAACTGCTTAGTGTTCTGTTAATTCATCTCACAGTGTTACATCTGTATTTCATTGATCTCTTTGCTAGCCTTCTTTCTGTGGAATCTGAGAACAGATATTTCAGATCCCTTTGAAGACTATAGGGCCAAAGGAAATATCCTCCGATAACAAAGAGAAAGAAGCCTTCTGAGAAACTTCTTTGTGTTCTGTGAAATCATCTCACAGAGTTGCAGCTTTCCCCTCAAGAAGCCTTTCGATAAGACAGTTCTTGTGGAATTGGCAAAGTGATATTTGGAAGCCCATAGAGGGCTATGGTGAAAAAGGAAATATCCTCAGATGAAATGTGGAAAGAAGCTTTCTGAGAAACTGCTTAGTGTTCTGTTAATTCATCTCACAGAGTTACATCTGTATTTCGTGGATCTCTTTGCTAGCCTTATTTCTGTGGAATCTGAGAACAGATATTTCGGATCCCTTTGAAGACTCTAGGGCCAAAGGAAATATCCTCCGATAACAAAGAGAAAGAAGCTTTCTGAGAAACTTCGTTGTGTTCTGTGAAATCATCTCACAGAGTTACAGCTTTCCCCTCAAGGAGCCTTTCGCTAAGACAGTTTATGTGGAATTGGCAAAGTGATATTTGGAAGCCCATGGAGGGCTATGGTGAAAAAGGAAATTTCCTCAGATGAAATCTGGAAAGAAGCTTTCTGAGAAACTGCTTAGTGTTCTGTTAATTCATCTCACAGAGTTACATCTGTATTTCGTGGATCTCTTTGCTAGCCTTATTTCTGTGGAATCTGAGAACAGATATTTCGGAACCCTATGAAGACTATAGGGCCAAAGGAAATATCCTCCGATAACAAAGAGAAAGAAGCTTTCTGGGAAACTTCTTTGTGTTCTGTGAAATCATCTCACAGAGTTACAGCTTTCCCCTCAAGAAGCCTTTCGCTAAGACAGTTCTTGTGGAATTGGCAAAGTGATATTTGGAAGCCCATAGAGGGCTATATTGAAAAAGGAAATATCTTCAAATGAAATCTGGAAAGAAGCTTTCTGAGAAACTGCTTAGTGTTCTGTTAATTCATCTCACAGAGTTACATCTGTATTTCGTGGATCTCTTTGCTAGCCTTAATTCTGTGGAATCTGAGAACAGATATTTCGGATCCCTTTGAAGACTATAGAGCCAAAGGAAATATCCTCCGATAACAAAGAGAAAGAAGCTTTCTGAGAAACTTCGTTGTGTTTTGTGAAATCATCTCACAGAGTTACAGCTTTCCCCTCACGGAGCCTTTAGCTAAGATAGTTTATGTGGAATTGGCAAAGTGATATTTGGAAGCACTTAGAGGGCTATGGTGAAAAAGGAAATATCCTCAGAGGAAATCTGGAAAGAAGCTTTCTGAGAAACTGCTTAGTGTTCTATTAATTCATCTCACAGAGTAACATCTGTATTTCGTGGATCTCTTTGCTAGCCTTATTTCTGTGGAATCTGAGAACAGATATTTCGGATCCCTATGAAGACTATAGGGCCAAAGGAAATATCCTCCGATAACAAAGAGAAAGAAGCTTTCTGAGAAACTTCTTTGTGTTCTGTGAAATCATCTCACAGAGTTACAGCTTTCCCCTCAAGAAGCCTTTCGCTAAGACAGTTCTTGTGGAATTGGAAAAGTGATATTTGGAAGCCCATAGAGGGCTATGGTGAAAAAGGAAATATCCTCACATGAAATCTGGAAAGAAGCTTTCTGAGAAACTGCTTAGTGTTCTGTTAATTCATCTCACAGAGTTACATCTGTATTTCGTGGATCTCTTTGCTAGCCTTATTTCTGTGGAATCTGAGAACAGATATTTCGGATCCCTTTGAAGACTATAGGGCCAAAGGAAATATCCTCCGATAACAAAGAGAAAGAAGCTTTCTGAGAAACCTCGTTGCGTTCTGTGAAATCATCTCACAGAGTTACAGCTTTCCCCTCATGGAGCCTTTCGCTAAGACAGTTCTTTTGAAATTGGCAAAGTGATATTTGGAAGCCCATAGAGGGCTATGGTGAAAAAGGAAATATCCTCAGATGAAATCTGGAAAGAAGCTTTCTGAGAAACTGCTTAGTGTTATGTTAATTCATCTCACAGTGTTACATCTGTATTTCATGGATCTCTTTGCTAGCCTTATTTCTGTGGAATCTGAGAACAGATATTTCAGATCACTTTGAAGACTCTAGGGCCAAAGGAAATATCCTCCGATAACAAAGAGAAAGAAGCTTTCTGAGAAACTTCTTTGTGTTCTGTGAAATCATCTCACATAGTTGCAGCTTTCCCCTCAAGAAGCCTTTCGCTAAGACAGTTCTTGTCGAATTGGCAAAGTGATATTTGGAAGCCCATAGTGGGCTATGGTGAAAAAGGAAATATCCTCAGATGAAATCTGGAAAGAAGCTTTCTGAGAAACTGCTTAGTGTTCTGTTAATTCATCTCACAGAGTTACATCTGTATTTCGTGGATCTCTTTGCTAGCCTTATTTCTGTGGAATCTGAGAACAGATATTTCGGATCCCTATGAAGAGTATAGGGCCAATGGAAATATCCTCCGATAACAAAGAGAAAGAAGACTTCTGGGAAACTTCTTTGTGTTCTGTGAAATCATCTCACAGAGTTACAGCTTTCCCCTCAAGAAGCCTTTCGCTAAGACAGTTCTTGTGGAATTGGCAAAGTGATATTTGGAAGCCCATAGAGGGCTATATTGAAAAAGGAAATATCTTCAAATGAAATCTGGAAAGAAGCTTTCTGAGAAACTGCTTAGTGTTCTGTTAATTCGTCTCACAGAGTTGCATCTGTATTTCGTGGATCTCTTTGCTAGCCTTATTTCTGTGGAATCTGAGAACAGATATTTCGGATCCCTTTGAAGACTATAGGGCCAAAGGAAATATCCTCCGATAACAAAGAGAAAGAAGGTTTCTGAGAAACTTCGTTGTGTTCTGTGAAATCATCTCACAGAGTTACAGCTTTCCCCTCACGGAGCCTTTAGCTAAGACAGTTCTTTTGAAATTGGCAAAGTGATATTTGGAAGCCCATAGAGGGCTATGGTGAAAAAGGAAATATCCTCAGAGAAAATCTGGAAAGAAGATTTCTGAGAAACTACTTAGCGTTCTGTTAATTCATCTCACAGAGTTACATCTGTATTTCGTGGATCTCTTTGCTAGCCTTATTTCTGTGGAATCTGTTAACAGATATTTCGGATCCCTTTGAAGACTATAGGGCCAAAGGAAATATCCTCCGATAACAAAGAGAAAGAAGCTTTCTGAGAAACTTCTTTGTATTCTGTGAAATAATCTCACAGAGTTACAGCTTTCCCCCCACGGAGCCTTTCGCTAAGACAGTTCTTTTGAAGTTGGCAACGTGATATTTGGAAGCCCATAGAGGGCTATGGTGAAAAAGGAAATATCCTCAGAGGAAATCTGGAAAGAAGCTTTCTGAGAAACTGCTTAGTGTTCTGTTAATTCATCTCACAGAGTTACATCTGTATTTCGTGGATCTCTTTGCTAGCCTTATTTCTGTGGAATCTGAGAACAGATATTTCGGATCCCTTTGAAGACTATAGGGCCAAAAAAATATCCTCCGATAACAAAGAGAAAGAAGCTTTCTGAGAAACTTCGTTGTGTTCTGTGAAATCATCTCACAGAGTTACAGCTTTCCCCTCAAGGAGCCTTTCGCTAAGACAGTTTATGTGGAATTGGCAAAGTGATATTTGGAAGCCCATGGAGGGCTATGGTGAAAAAAGAAATTTCCTCAGATGAAATCTGGAAAGAAGCTTCCTGAGAAACTGCTTAGTGTTCTGTTAATTCATCTCACAGTGTTACATCTGTATTTCATGGATCTCTTTGCTAGATTATTTCTGTGGAATCTGAGAACAGATATTTCAGATCCCCTTGAAGACTATAGGGCCAAAGGAAATATCCTCCGATAACAAAGAGAAAGAAGCTTTCTGAGAAACTTCTTTGTGTTCTGTGAAATCATCTCAGAGAGTTGTAGCTTTCCCCTCAAGAAGCCTTTCGCTAAGACAGTTCTTGTGGAATTGGCAAAGTGATATTTGGAAGCCCATAGAGGGCTATGGTGAAAAAGGAAATATCCTCAGATGAAATCTGGAAGAAGCTTTCTGAGAAACTGCTTAGTGTTCTGTTAATTCATCTCACAGAGTTACATCTGTATTTCGTGGATCTCTTTGCTAGCCTTATTTCTGTGGAATCTGAGAACAGATATTTCGGATCCCTATGAAGACTATAGGGCCAAAGGAAATATCCTCCGATAACAAAGAGAAAGAAGCTTTCTGAGAAACTTCGTTGTGTTCTGTGAAATCATCTCACAGAGTTACAGCTTTCCCCTCACGGAGCCTTTCGCTAAGACAGTTCTTTTGAAATTGGCAAAGTGATATTTGGAAACCCTTAAAGGGCTATGGTGAAAAAGGAAATATCCTCAGAGGAAATCTGGAAAGAAGCTTTCTGTGAAACTGCTTAGTGTTCTGTTAATTCATCTCACAGTGTTACATCTGTATTTCATTGATCTCTTTGCTAGCCTTCTTTCTGTGGAATCTGAGAACAGATATTTCAGATCCCTTTGAAGACTATAGGGCCAAAGGAAATATCCTCCGATAACAAAGAGAAAGAAGTCTTCTGAGAAACTTCTTTGTGTTCTGTGAAATCATCTCACAGAGTTGCAGCTTTCCCCTCAAGAAGCCTTTCGATAAGACAGTTCTTGTGGAATTGGCAAAGTGATATTTGGAAGCCCATAGAGGGCTATGGTGAAAAAGGAAATATCCTCAGATGAAATCTGGAAAGAAGCTTTCTGAGAAACTGCTTAGTGTTCTGTTAATTCATCTCACAGAGTTACATCTGTATTTCGTGGATCTCTTTGCTAGCCTTATTTCTGTGGAATCTGAGAACAGATATTTCGGATCCCTTTGAAGACTATAGGGCCAAAGGAAATATCCTCCGATAACAAAGAGAAAGAAGCTTTCTGAGAAACTTCGTTGTGTTCTGTGAAATCATCTCACAGAGTTACAGCTTTCCCCTCAAGGAGCCTTTCGCTAAGACAGTTTATGTGGAATTGGCAAAGTGATATTTGGAAGCCCATGGAGGGCTATGGTGAAAAAGGAAATTTCCTCAGATGAAATCTGGAAAGAAGCTTTCTGAGAAACTGCTTAGTGTTCTGTTAATTCATCTCACAGAGTTACATCTGTATTTCGTGGATCTCTTTGCTAGCCTTATTTCTGTGGAATCTGAGAACAGATATTTCGGAACCCTATGAAGACTATAGGGCCAAAGGAAATATCCTCCGATAACAAAGAGAAAGAAGCTTTCTGGGAAACTTCTTTGTGTTCTGTGAAATCATCTCACAGAGTTACAGCTTTCCCCTCAAGAAGCCTTTCGCTAAGACAGTTCTTGTGGAATTGGCAAAGTGATATTTGGAAGCCCATAGAGGGCTATATTGAAAAAGGAAATATCTTCAAATGAAATCTGGAAAGAAGCTTTCTGAGAAACTGCTTAGTGTTCTGTTAATTCATCTTACAGAGTTGCATCTGTATTTCGTGGATCTCTTTGCCAGCCTTATTTCTGTGGAATCTGAGAACAGATATTTCGGATCCCTTTGAAGACTATAGGGCCAAAGGAAATATCCTCCGATAACAAAGAGAAAGAAGCTTTCTGAGAAACTTCGTTGTGTTTTGTGAAATCATCTCACAGAGTTACAGCTTTCCCCTCACGGAGCCTTTAGCTAAGATAGTTTATGTGGAATTGGCAAAGTGATATTTGGAAGCCCATAGAGGGCTATGGTGAAAAAGGAAATATCCTCAGAGGAAATCTGGAAAGAAGCTTTCTGAGAAACTGCTTAGTGTTCTGTTAATTCATCTCACAGTGTTACATCTGTATTTCATGGATCTCTTTGCTAGCCTTATTTCTGTGGAATCTGAGAACAGATATTTCAGATCCCCTTGAAGACTATAGGGCCAAAGGAAATATCCTCCGATAACAAAGAGAAAGAAACTTTCTGAGAAACTTCTTTGTGTTCTGTGAAATCATCTCACAGAGTTGTAGCTTTCCCCTCAAGAAGCCTTTCGCTAAGACAGTTCTTGTGGAATTGGCAAAGTGATATTTGGAACCCCATAGAGGGCTATGGTGAAAAAGGAAATATCCTCAGATGAAATCTGGAAAGAAGCTTTCTGAGAAACTGCTTAGTGTTCTGTTAATTCATCTCACAGAGTTACATCTGTATTTCGTGGATCTCTTTGCTAGCCTTATTTCTGTGGAATCTGAGAACAGATATTTCGGATCCCTATGAAGACTATAGGGCCAAAGGAAATATCCTCCGATAACAAAGAGAAAGAAGCTTTCTGAGAAACTTCTTTGTGTTCTGTGAAATCATCTCACAAAGTTACAGCTTTCCCCTCAAGAAGCCTTTCGCTAAGACAGTTCTTGTGGAATTGGCAAAGTGATATTTGGAAGCCCATAGAGGGCTATGGTGAAAAAGGAAATATCCTCACATGAAATCTGGAAAGAAGCTTTCTGAGAAACTGCTTAGTGTTCTGTTAATTCATCTCACAGAGTTACATCTGTATTTCGTGGATCTCTTTGCTAGCCTTTTTTCTGTGGAATCTGAGAACAGATATTTCGGATCCCTTTGAAGACTATAGGGCCAAAGGAAATATCCTCCGATAACAAAGAGAAAGAAGCTTTCTGAGAAACCTCGTTGCGTTCTGTGAAATCATCTCACAGAGTTACAGCTTTCCCCTCATGGAGCCTTTCGCTAAGACAGTTCTTTTGAAATTGGCAAAGTGATATTTGGAAGCCCATAGAGGGCTATGGTGAAAAAGGAAATATCCTCAGATGAAATCTGGAAAGAAGCTTTCTGAGAAACTGCTTAGTGTTATGTTAATTCATCTCACAGTGTTACATCTGTATTTCATGGATCTCTTTGCTAGCCTTATTTCTGTGGAATCTGAGAACCGATATTTCAGATCACTTTGAAGACTCTAGGGCCAAAGGAAATATCCTCCGATAACAAAGAGAAAGAAGCTTTCTGAGAAACTTCTTTGTGTTCTGTGAAATCATCTCACATAGTTGCAGCTTTCCCCTCAAGAAGCCTTTCGCTAAGACAGTTCTTGTCGAATTGGCAAAGTGATATTTGGAAGCCCATAGTGGGCTATGGTGAAAAAGGAAATATCCTCAGATGAAATCTGGAAAGAAGCTTTCTGAGAAACTGCTTAGTGTTCTGTTAATTCATCTCACAGAGTTACATCTGTATTTCGTGGATCTCTTTGCTAGCCTTATTTCTGTGGAATCTGAGAACAGATATTTCGGATCCCTATGAAGAGTATAGGGCCAATGGAAATATCCTCCGATAACAAAGAGAAAGAAGCCTTCTGGGAAACTTCTTTGTGTTCTGTGAAATCATCTCACAGAGTTACAGCTTTCCCCTCAAGAAGCCTTTCGCTAAGACAGTTCTTGTGGAATTGGCAAAGTGATATTTGGAAGCCCATAGAGGGCTATATTGAAAAAGGAAATATCTTCAAATGAAATCTGGAAAGAAGCTTTCCTAGAAAGTGCTTAGTGTTCTGTTAATTCGTCTCACAGAGTTGCATCTGTATTTCGTGGATCTCTTTGCTAGCCTTATTTCTGTGGAATCTGAGAACAGATATTTCGGATCCCTTTGAAGACTATAGGGCCAAAGGAAATATCCTCCGATAACAAAGAGAAAGAAGGTTTCTGAGAAACTTCGTTGTGTTCTGTGAAATCATCTCACAGAGTTACAGCTTTCCCCTCACGGAGCCTTTAGCTAAGACAGTTCTTTTGAAATTGGCAAAGTGATATTTGGAAGCCCATAGAGGGCTATGGTGAAAAAGGAAATATCCTCAGAGGAAATCTGGAAAGAAGATTTCTGAGAAACTACTTAGCGTTCTGTTAATTCATCTCACAGAGTTACATCTGTATTTCGTGGATCTCTTTGCTAGCCTTATTTCTGTGGAATCTGAGAACAGATATTTCGGATCCCTTTGAAGACTATAGGGCCAAAGGAAATATCCTCCGATAACAAAGAGAAAGAAGCTTTCTGAGAAACTTCTTTGTGTTCTGTGAAATAATCTCACAGAGTTACAGCTTTCCCCTCACGGAGCCTTTCGCTAAGACAGTTCTTTTGAAATTGGCAACGTGATATTTGGAAGCCCATAGAGGGCTATGGTGAAAAAGGAAATATCCTCAGAGGAAATCTGGAAAGAAGCTTTCTGAGAAACTGCTTAGTGTTCTGTTAATTCATCTCACAGAGTTACATCTGTATTTCATGGATCTCTTTGCTAGCCTTATTTCTGTGGAATCTGAGAACAGATATTTCGGATCCCTTTGAAGAATATAGGGCCAAAGGAAATATCCTCCGATAACAAAGAGAAAGAAGCTTTCTGAGAAACTTCTTTGTGTTCTATAAAATCAACTCACAGAGTTGCAGCTTTCCCCTCAAGAAGCCTTTCGCTAAGACAGTTCTTGTGAAATTGGCAAAGTGATATTTGGAAGCCCATAGAGGGCTATGGTGAAAAAGGAAATATCCTCAGATGAAATCTGGAAAGAAGCTTTCTGAGAAACTGCTTAGTGTTCTGTTAATTCATCGCACAGAGTTACATCTGTATTTCGTGGATCACTTTCCTAGCCGTATTTCTGTGGAATCTGAGAACAGATATTTCGGATCCCTATGAAGACTATAGGGCCAAAGGAAATATCCTCCGATAACAAAGAGAAAGAAGCTTTCTGAGAAACTTCTTTGTGTTCCGTGAAATCATCTCACAGAGTACAGCTTTCCCCTCAAGAAGCCTTTCGCTAAGACAGTTCTTGTGGAATTGGCAAAGTGATATTTGGAAGCCCATAGAGGGCTATGGTGAAAAAGGAAATATCCTCAAATGAAATCTGGAAAGAAGCTTTCTGAGAAACTGCTTAGTGTTCTGTTAATTCATCTGACAGAGTTACATCTGTATTTCGTGGATCTCTTTGCTAGCCTTATTTCTGTGGAATCTGAGAACAGATATTTCGGATCCCTTTGAAGACTATAGGGCCAAAGGAAATATCCTCCGATAACAAAGAGAAAGAAGCTTTCTGAGAAACTTCGTTGTGTTCTGTGAAATCATCTCACAGAGTTACAGCTTTACCCTCAAGAAGCCTTTCGCTAAGACAGTTCTTTTGAAATTGGCAAAGTGATATTTGGAAGCCCATAGAGGGCTACGGTGAAAAAGGAAATATCCTCAGAGGAAATCTGGAAAGAAGCTTTCTGAGAAACTGCTTAGTGTTCTGTTAATTCATCTCACAGTGTTACATCTGTATTTCATGGATCTCTTTGCTAGCCTTATTTCTGTGGAATCTGAGAACAGATATTTCAGATCCCTTTGAAGGCTATAGGGCCAAAGGAAATATCCTCCGATAACAAAGAGAAAGAAGCTTTCTGAGAAACTTCTTTGTGTTCTGTGAAATCCTCTCACAGAGTTGCAGCTTTCCCCTCAAGAAGCCTTTCGCTAAGACAGTTCTTGTGGAATTGGCAAAGTGATATTTGGAAGCCCATAGAGGGCTATGGTGAAAAAGGAAATATCCTCAGATGAAATCTGGAAAGAAGCTTTCTGAGAAACTGCTTAGTGTTCTGTTAATTCATCTCACAGAGTTACATCTGTATTTCGTGGATCTCTTTGCTAGCCTTCTTTCTGTGGAATCTGAGAACAGATATTTCGGATCCCTTTGAAGACTATAGGGCCAAAGGAAATATACTCCGATAACAAAGAGAAAAAAGCTTTCTGAGAAACTTCGTTGTGTTCTGTGAAATCATCTCACAGAGTTACAGCTCTCCCCTCAAGGAGCCTTTCGCTAAGACAGTTTATGAGGAATTGGCAAAGTGATATTTGGAAGCCCATAGAGGGCTACGGTGAAAAAGGAAATATCCTCAGATGAAATCTGGAAAGAAGCTTTCTGAGAAACTGCTTAGCGTTCTGTTAATTCATCTCACAGAGTTACATCTGTATTTCGTGGATCTCTTTGCTAGCCTTATTTCTGTGGAATCTGAGAACAGATATTTCGGATCCCTTTGAAGACTATAGGGCCAAAGGAAATATCCTCCGATAACAAAGAGAAAGAAGCTTTCTGAGAAACTTCTTTGTGTTCTGTGAAATAATCTCACAGAGTTACAGCTTTCCCCTCACGGAGCCTTTCGCTAAGACAGTTCTTTTGAAATTGGCAACGTGATATTTGGAAGCCCATAGAGGGCTATGGTGAAAAAGGAAATATCCTCAGAGGAAATCTGGAAAGAAGCTTTCTGAGAAACTGCTTAGTGTTCTGTTAATTCATCTCACAGAGTTACATCTGTATTTCATGGATCTCTTTGCTAGCCTTATTTCTGTGGAATCTGAGAACAGATATTTCGGATCCCTTTGAAGAATATAGGGCCAAAGGAAATATCCTCCGATAACAAAGAGAAAGAAGCTTTCTGAGAAACTTCTTTGTGTTCTATAAAATCAACTCACAGAGTTGCAGCTTTCCCCTCAAGAAGCCTTTCGCTAAGACAGTTCTTGTGAAATTGGCAAAGTGATATTTGGAAGCCCATAGAGGGCTATGGTGAAAAAGGAAATATCCTCAGATGAAATCTGGAAAGAAGCTTTCTGAGAAACTGCTTAGTGTTCTGTTAATTCATCGCACAGAGTTACATCTGTATTTCGTGGATCACTTTCCTAGCCGTATTTCTGTGGAATCTGAGAACAGATATTTCGGATCCCTATGAAGACTATAGGGCCAAAGGAAATATCCTCCGATAACAAAGAGAAAGAAGCTTTCTGAGAAACTTCTTTGTGTTCCGTGAAATCATCTCACAGAGTACAGCTTTCCCCTCAAGAAGCCTTTCGCTAAGACAGTTCTTGTGGAATTGGCAAAGTGATATTTGGAAGCCCATAGAGGGCTATGGTGAAAAAGGAAATATCCTCAAATGAAATCTGGAAAGAAGCTTTCTGAGAAACTGCTTAGTGTTCTGTTAATTCATCTGACAGAGTTACATCTGTATTTCGTGGATCTCTTTGCTAGCCTTATTTCTGTGGAATCTGAGAACAGATATTTCGGATCCCTTTGAAGACTATAGGGCCAAAGGAAATATCCTCCGATAACAAAGAGAAAGAAGCTTTCTGAGAAACTTCGTTGTGTTCTGTGAAATCATCTCACAGAGTTACAGCTTTACCCTCAAGAAGCCTTTCGCTAAGACAGTTCTTTTGAAATTGGCAAAGTGATATTTGGAAGCCCATAGAGGGCTACGGTGAAAAAGGAAATATCCTCAGAGGAAATCTGGAAAGAAGCTTTCTGAGAAACTGCTTAGTGTTCTGTTAATTCATCTCACAGTGTTACATCTGTATTTCATGGATCTCTTTGCTAGCCTTATTTCTGTGGAATCTGAGAACAGATATTTCAGATCCCTTTGAAGGCTATAGGGCCAAAGGAAATATCCTCCGATAACAAAGAGAAAGAAGCTTTCTGAGAAACTTCTTTGTGTTCTGTGAAATCCTCTCACAGAGTTGCAGCTTTCCCCTCAAGAAGCCTTTCGCTAAGACAGTTCTTGTGGAATTGGCAAAGTGATATTTGGAAGCCCATAGAGGGCTATGGTGAAAAAGGAAATATCCTCAGATGAAATCTGGAAAGAAGCTTTCTGAGAAACTGCTTAGTGTTCTGTTAATTCATCTCACAGAGTTACATCTGTATTTCGTGGATCTCTTTGCTAGCCTTCTTTCTGTGGAATCTGAGAACAGATATTTCGGATCCCTTTGAAGACTATAGGGCCAAAGGAAATATACTCCGATAACAAAGAGAAAAAAGCTTTCTGAGAAACTTCGTTGTGTTCTGTGAAATCATCTCACAGAGTTACAGCTCTCCCCTCAAGGAGCCTTTCGCTAAGACAGTTTATGAGGAATTGGCAAAGTGATATTTGGAAGCCCATAGAGGGCTACGGTGAAAAAGGAAATATCCTCAGATGAAATCTGGAAAGAAGCTTTCTGAGAAACTGCTTAGCGTTCTGTTAATTCATCTCACAGAGTTACATCTGTATTTCGTGGATCTCTTTGCTAGCCTTATTTCTGTGGAATCTGAGAACAGATATTTCGGATCCTTTTGAAGACTATAGGGCCAAAGGAAATATCCTCCGATAACAAAGAGAAAGAAGCTTTCTGAGAAACTTCGTTGTGTTCTGTGAAATCATCTCACAGAGTTACAGCTTTCCCCTCCCGGAGCCTTTCGCTAAGACAGTTCTTTTGAAATTGGCAAAGTGATATTTGGAAGCCCATAGAGGGCTATGGTGAAAAAGGAAATATCCTCAGAGGAAATTTGGAAAGAAGCTTTCTGAGAAACTGCTTAGTGTTCTGTTAATTCATCTCACAGTGTTACATCTGTATTTCGTGGATCTCTTTGCTAGCCTTATTTCTGTGGAATCTGAGAACAGATATTTCGGATCCCTTTGAAGACTATAGGGCCAAAGGAAATATCCTCCGATAACAAAGAGAAAGAAGCTTTCTGAGAAACTTCGTTGTGTTCTGTGAAATCATCTCACAGAGTTACAGCATTCCCCTCACGGAGCCTTTCGCTAAGACAGTTCTTTTGGAATTGGCAAAGTGATATTTGGAAGCCCATAGAGGGCTATGGTGAAAAAGGAAATATCCTCAGATGAAATCTGGAAAGAAGCTTTCTGAGAAACTGCTTAGTGTTCTGTTAATTCATCTCACAGAGTTACATCTGTATTTCGTGGAGATCTTTGCTAGCCTTATTTCTGTTGAATCTGAGAACAGATATTTCAGATCCCTTTGAAGACTATAGGGCCAAAGGAAATATCCTCTGAAAAGAAAGAGAAAGAAGCTTTCTGAAAAACTTCTTTTTGTTCTGTGAAATCATCTCACAGAGTTACAGCTTTCCCCTCAAGGAGTCTTTCGCTAAGACAGTTCTTGTGGAATTGGCAAAGTGATATCTGGAAGCCCATAGAGGGCTATGGTGAAAAAGGAAATATCCTCAGATGAAATCTGGAAAGAAGCTTTCTGAGAAACTGCTTAGTGTTCTGTTAATTCATCTCACAGAGTTACATCTGTATTTCGTGGATCTCTTTGCTAGCCTTATTTCTGTGAAATGTGAGAACAGATATTTCGGATCCCTATGAAGACTATAGGGCCAAAGGAAATATCCTCCGGTAACAAAGAGAAAGAAGCTTTCTGAGAAACTTCTTTGTGTTCTGTGAAATCATCTCACAGAGTTACAGCTTTCTCCTCAAGAAGCCTTTCACTAAGACAGTTCTTGTGGAATTGGCAAAGTGATATTTGGAAGCCCATAGAGGGCTATGGTGAAAAAGGAAATATCCTCATATGAAATCTGGAAAGAAGCTTTCAGAGAAACTGCTTAGCGTTCTGTTAATTCATCTCACAGAGTTACATCTGTATTTCGTGGATCTCTTTGCTAGCCGTATTTCTGTGGAATCTGAAAACAGATATTTCGGATCCCTTTGAAGACTATACGGCCAAAGGAAATATCCTCCGATAACAAAGAGAAAGAAGCTTTCTGAGAAACTTCGTTGTGTTCTGTGAAATCATCTCACAGAGTTACAGCTTTCCCCTCACGGAGCCTTTAGCTAAGACAGTTCTTTTGAAATTGGCAAAGTGATATTTGGAAGCCCATAGAGGGCTATGGTGAAAAAGGAAATATCCTCAGAGGAAATCTGGAAAGAAGCTTTCTGAGAAACTGCTTAGTGTTCTGTTAATTCATCTCACAGAGTTACATCTGTATTTCGTGGATCTCTTTGTTAGCCTTATTTCTGTGGAATCTGAGAACAGATATTTCGGATCCCTTTGAAGACTATAGGGCCAAAGGAAATATCCTCCGATAACAAAGAGAAAGAAGCTTTCTGAGAAACTTCTTGGTGTTCTGTGAAATCATCTCACAGAGTTGGAGCTTTCCCCTCAAGAAGCCTTTCGCTAAGACAGTTCTTCTGGAATTGGCAAAGTGATATTTGGAAGCCCATAGAGGGCAATGGTGAAAAAGGAAATATCCTCAGATGAAATCTGGAAAGAAGCTTTCTGAGAAACTGCTTAGTGTTCTGTTAATTCATCTCACAGAGTTACATCTGTATTTCGTGGATCTCTTTGCTAGCCTTATTTCTGTGGAATCTGAGAACAGATATTTCGGATCCCTATGAAGAATATAGGGCCAAAGGAAATATCCTCCGATAACAAAGAGAAAAAAACTTTCTGAGAAACTTCATTGTGTTCTGTGAAATCATCTCACAGAGTTACAGCTTTCCCCTCAAGAAGCCTTTCGCTAAGACAGTTCTTGTGGAATTGGCAAAGTGATATTTGGAAGCCCATAGAGGGCTATGGTGAAAAAGGAAATATCCTCAGATTAAATCTGGAAAGAAGATTTCTGAGAAACTGCTTAGTGTTCTGTTAATTCATCTCACAGAGTTACATCTGTATTTAGTGGATCTCTTTGCTAGCCTTATTTCTGTGGAATCTGAGAACAGATATTTCGGATCCCTTTGAAGACTATAGGGCCAAAGGAAATATCCTCCGATAACAAAGAGAAAGAAGCTTTCTGAGAAACTTCGTTGTGTTCTGTGAAATCATCTCACAGAGTTCCAGCTTTCCCCTCAAGAAGCCTTTCGCTAAGACAGTTCTTGTGGAATTGGCAAAGTGATATTTGGAAGCCCATAGAGGGCTATGGTGAAAAAGGAAATATCCTCAGATGAAATCTGGAAAGAAGCTTTCTGAGAAACTGCTTAGTGTTCTGTTAATTCATCTCACAGAGTTACATCTGTATTTCGTGGATCTCTTTGCTAGCCTTATTTCTGTGGAATCTGAGAACAGATATTTCGGATCCCTTTGAAGACTCTAGGGCCAAAGGAAATATCCTCCGATAACAAAGAGAAAGAAGCTTTCTGAGAAACTTCGTTGTGTTCTGTGAAATCATCTCACAGAGTTACAGCTTTACCCTCAAGAAGCCTTTCGCTAAGACAGTTCTTGTGGAATTGGCAAAGTGATATTTGGAAGCCCATAGAGGGCTATGGTGAAACAGGAATTATCCTCAAATGAAATCTGGAAAGAAGCTCTCTAAGAAACTGCTTAGTGTTCTGTTAATTCATCTCAGAGAGTTACATCTGTATTTCGTGGATCTCTTTGCTGGCCTTATTTCTGTGGAATCTGAGAACACATATTTCGGATCCCTTTGAAGATTATAGGGCCAAAGGAAATATCCTCCGATAACAAAGAGAAAGAAGCTTTCTGAGAAAGTTCGTTGTGTTCTGTGAAATCATCTCACAGAGTTACAGCTTTCCCCTCACGGAGCCTTTCGTTAAGACAGTTCTTTTCGAATTGGCAAAGTTATATTTGGAAGCCCAAAGAGGGCTATGGTGAAAAAGGAAATATCCTCAGATGAAATCTGGAAAGAAGCTTTCTGAGAAACTGCTTAGTGTTCTGTTAATTCATCTCACAGAGTTACATCTGTATTTCGTGGATCTCTTTGCTAGCCTTATTTCTGTGGAATCTGAGAACAGATATTTCGGATCCCTTTGAAGACTATAGGGCCAAAGGAAATATCCTCCGATAAAAAGAGAAAGAAGCTTTCTGAGAAACTTCTCTGTGTTCTGTGAAATCATCTCACAGAGTTGCAGCTTTCCCCTCAAGAAGCCTTTCGCTAAGACAGTTCTTGTGGAATTGGCAAAGTGATATTTGGAAGCCCATAGAGGGCTATGGTGAAAAAGGAAATATCCTCAGATGAAATCTGGAAAGAAACTTTCTGAGAAACCGCTTGGTGTTCTGTTAATTCATCTCACAGAGTTACATCTGTATTTCGTGGATCTCTTTGCTAGCCTTATTTCTGTGGAATCTGAGAACAGATATTTCGGATCCCTTTGAAGACTATAGGGCCAAAGGAAATATCCTCCGATAACAAAGAGAAAGAAGCTTTCTGAGAAACTTCGTTGTGTTCTGTGAAATCATCTCACAGAGTTACAGCTTTCCCCTCAAGGAGCCTTTCGCTAAGACGGTTCTTGTGGAATTCGCAAAGTGATATTTGGAAGCCCATAGAGGGCTATGGTGAAAAAGGAAATATCCTCAGATGAAATCTGGAAAGAAGCTTTCTGAGAAACTCCTTAGTGTTCTGTTAATTCATGTCACAGAGTTACATCTGTATTTCGTGTATCTCTTTGCTAGCCTTATTTCTGTGGAATCTGAGAACAGATATTTCGGATCCCTTTGAAGACTCTAGGGCCAAAGGAAATATCCTCCGATAACAAAGAGAAAGATGCTTTCTGAGAAACTTCGTTGTGTTCTGTGAAATCATCTCAGAGAGTTCCAGCTTCCCCCTCAAGAAGCCTTTCGCTAAGACAGTTCTTGTGGAATTGGCAAAGTGATATTTGGAAGCCCATAGAGGGCTATGGTGAAAAAGGAAATATCCTCAGATGAAATCTGGAAAGAAGCTTTCTGAGAAACTACTTAGTGTTCTGTTTATTCATCTCACAGAGTTACATCTGTATTTCGTGGATCTCTTTGCTAGCCTTATTTCTGTGGAATCTGAGAACAGATATTTCGGATCCCTTTGAAGACTATAGGGCCAAAGGAAATATCCTCCGATAACAAAGAGAAAGAAGCTTTCTGAGAAACTTCGTTGTGTTCTGTGAAATCATCTCACAGAGTTACAGCTTTCCCCTCAAGAAGCCTTTCGCTAAGACAGTTCTTGTGGAATTGGCAAAGTGATATTTGGAAGCCCATAGAGGGCTATGGTGAAAAAGGAAATATCCTCAGATGAAATCTGGAAAGAAGCTTTCTGAGAAACTGCTTAGTGTTCTGTTTATTCATCTCACAGAGTTACATCTGTATTTCGTGGATCTCCTTGCTAGCCTTATTTCTGTGGAATCTGAGAACAGATATTTCGGATCCCTTTGAAGACTATAGGGCCAAAGGAAATATCCTCCGATAACAAAGAGAAAGAAGCTTTCTGAGAAACTTCGTTGTGTTCTGTGAAATCATCTCACAGAGTTACAGCTTTCCCCTCACGGAGCCTTTCGCTAAGGCAGTTCTTGTGGAATTGGCAAAGTGATATTTGGAAGCCCATAGAGGGCTATGGTGAAAAAGGAAATATCCTCAGATGAAATCTGGAAAGAAGCTTTCTGAGAAACTGCTTAGTGTTCTGTTAATTCATCTCACACTGTTACATCTGTATTTCGTGGATATCTTTGCTAGCCTTATTTCTGTGGAATCTGAGAACAGATATTTCGGATCCCTTTGAAGACTATAGGGCCAAAGGAAATATCCTCCGATAACAAAGAGAAAGAAGCTTTCTGAGAAACTTCGTTGTGTTCTGTGAAATCATCTCACAGAGTTCCAGCTTTCCCCTCAAGAAGCCTTTCGCTAAGACAGTTCTGGTGGAATTGGCAAAGTGATATTTGGAAGCCCATAGAGGGCTATGGTGAAAAAGGAAATATCCTCAGATGAAATCTGGAAAGAAGCTTTCTGAGAAACTGCTTAGTGTTCTGTTAATTCATCTCACAGAGTTACATCTGTATTTCGTGGATCTCCTTGCTAGCCTTATTTCTGTGGAATCTGAGAACAGATATTTCGGATCCCTTTGAAGACTATAGGGCCAAAGGAAATATCCTCCGATAACAAAGAGAAAGAAGCTTTCTGAGAAACTTCGTTGTGTTCTGTGAAATCATCTCACAGAGTTACAGCTTTCCCCTCAAGGAGCCTTTCGCAAAGACAGTTCTTGTGGAATTGGCAAAGTGATATTTGGAAGCCCATAGAGGGCTATGGTGAAAAAGGAAATATCCTCAGAGGAAATCTGGAAAGAAGCTTTCTGAGAAACTGCTTAGTGTTCTGTTAATTCATCTCACAGTGTTACATCTGTATTTCATGGATCTCTTTGCTAGCCTTATTTCTGTGGAATCTGAGAACAGATATTTCAGATCCATTTGAAGACTATAGGGCCAAAGGAAATATCCTCCGATAACAAAGAGAAAGAAGCTTTCTGAGAAACTTCGTTGTGTTCTGTGAAATCATCTCACAGAGTTGCAGCTTTCCCCTCAAGAAGCCTTTCGCTAAGACAGTTCTTGTGGAATTGGCAAAGTGATATTTGGAAGCCCATAGAGGGCTATGGTGAAAACGGAAATATCCTCAGATGAAATCTGGAAAGAAGCTTTCTGAGAAACTGCTTAGTGTTCTGTTAATTCATCTCACAGAGTTACATCTGTATTTCGTGGATCTCCTTGCTAGCCTTATTTCTGTGGAATCTGAGAACAGATATTTCGGATCCCTTTGAAGACTATAGGGCCAAAGGAAATATCCTCGGATAACAAAGAGAAAGAAGCTTTCTGAGAAACTTCGTTGTGTTCTGTGAAATCATCTCACAGAATTACACCTTTCCCCTCAAGGAGCCTTTCGCTAAGACAGTTCTTGTGGAATTGGCAAAGTGATATTTGGAAGCCCATAGAGGGCTATGGTGAAAAAGGAAATATCCTCAGAGGAAATCTGGAAAGAAGCTTTCTGAGAAACTGCTTAGTGTTCTGTTAATTCATCTCACAGAGTTACATCTGTATTTCGTGGATCTCTTTGCTAGCCTTATTTCTGTGGAATCTGAGAACAGATATTTCGGATCCCTTTGAAGACTATAGGGCCAAAGGAAATATCCTCCGATAACAAAGAGAAAGAAGCTTTCTGAGAAACTTCGTTGTGTTCCGTGAAATCATCTCACAGAGTTACAGCTTTCCCCTCAAGGAGCCTTTCGCTAAGGCAGTTTATGTGGAATTGGCAAAGTGATATTTCGAAGCCCATAGAGGGCTATGGTGAAAAAGGAAATATCCTCAGATGAAATCTGGAAAGAAGCTTTCTGAGAAACTGCTTAGTGTTCTGTTAATTCATCTCACAGAGTTACATCTGTATTTCGTGGATCTCTTTGCTAGCCTTATTTCTGTGGAATCTGAGAACAGATACTTCGGATCCCTTTAAAGACTATAGGGCCAAAGGAAATACCCTCCGATAACAAAGAGAAAGAAGCTTTCTGAGAAACTTCGTTGTGTTCTGTGAAATCATCTCACAGAGTTACAGCTTTCCCCTCACGGAGCCTTTCGCTAAGACAGTTCTTTTGAAATTGGCAAAGTGATATTTGGAAGCCCATAGAGGGCTATGGTGAAAAAGGAAATATCCTCAGAGGAAATCTGGAAAGAATCTTTCTGAGAAACTGCTTAGTGTTCTGTTAATTCATCTCACAGAGTTACATCTGTATTTCGTGGATCTCTTTGCTAGCCTTATTTCTGTGGAATCTGAGAACAGATATTTCGGATCCCTATGAAGACTATAGGGCCATAGGAAATATCCTCCGATAACAAAGAGAAAGAAGCTTTCTGAGAAACTTCTTTGTGTTCTGTGAAATCGTCTCACAGAGCTACAGCTTTCCCCTCAAGAAGCCTTTCGCTAAGACAGTTCTTGTGGAATTGGCAAAGTGATATTTGGAAGCCCATAGAGGGCTATGGTGAAAAAGGAAATATCCTCAGAGGAAATCTGGAAAGAAGCTTTCTGAGAAACTGCTTAGTGTTCTGTTAATTCATCTCACAGTGTTACATCTGTATTTCCTGGATCTCTTTGCTAGCCTTATTTCTGTGGAATCTGAGAACAGATATTTCAGATCCATTTGAAGACTATACGGCCAAAGGAAATATCCTCCGATAACAAAGAGAAAGAAGCTTTCTGAGAAACTTCGTTGTGTTCTGTGAAATCATCTCACAGAGTTGCAGCTTTCCCCTCAAGAAGCCTTTCGCTAATACAGTTCATGTGGAATTGGCAAAGTGATATTTGGAAGCCCATAGAGGGCTATGGTGAAAAAGGAAATATCCTCAGATGAAATCTGGAAAGAAGCTTTCTGAGAAACTGCTTAGTGTTCTGTTAACTCATCTCACAGAGTTACATCTGTATTTCGTGGATCTCTTTGCTAGCCTTATTTCTGTGGAATCTGAGAACAGATATTTATGATCCCTTTGAAGACTATAGGGCCAAAGGAAATATCCTCCGATAACAAAGAGAAAGAAGCTTTCTGAGAAACTTCGTTGTGTTCTGTGAAATCATCTTACAGAGTTACATCTTTCCCCTGAAGGAGCCTTTCGCTAAGAACGTTTATGTGGAATTGGCAAAGTGATATTTGGAAGCCCATAGAGGGCTATTGTGAAAAAGGAAATATCCTCAGATGAAATCTGGAAAGAAGCTTTCTGAGAAACTGCTTAGTGTTCTGTTAATTCATCTCACAGAGTTACATCTGTATTTCGTGGATCTCTTTGCTAGCCTTATTTCTGTGGAATCTGAGAAAGATATTTCGGATCCCTTTGAAGACTCTAGGGCCAAATGAAATATCCTCCGATAACAAAGAGAAAGAAGCTTTCTGAGAAACTTCGTTGTGTTCTGTGAAATCATCTCACAGAGTTCCAGCTTTCCCCTCAAGAAGCCTCTCACTAAGACAGTTCTTGTGGAATTGGCAAAGTGATATTTGGAAGCCCATAGAGGGCTATGGTGAAAAAGGAAATATCCTCAGATGAAATCTGGAAAGAAGCTTTCTGAGAAACTGCTTAGTGTTCTGTTAATTCATCTCACAGAGTTACATCTGTATTTCGTGAATCTCTTTGCTAGCCTTATTTCTGTGGAATCTGAGAACAGATACTTCGGATCCCTTTAAAGACTATAGGGCCAAAGGAAATACCCTCCGATAACAAAGAGAAAGAAGGTTTCTGAGAAACTTCGTTGTGTTCTGTGAAATCATCTCACAGAGTTACAGCTTTCCCCTCACGGAGCCTTTCGCTAAGACAGTTCTTTTGAAATTGGCAAAGTGATATTTGGAAGCCCATAGAGGGCTATGGTGAAAAAGGAAATATCCTCAGAGGAAATCTGGAAAGAAGCTTTCTGAGAAACTGCTTAGTGTTCTGTTAACTCATCTCACAGAGTTACATCTGTATTTCGTGGATCTCTTTGCTAGCCTTATTTCTGTGGAATCTGAGAACAGATATTTCGGATCCCTTTGAAGACTATAGGGCCAAAGGAAATATCCTCCGATAACAAAGAGAAAGAAGCTTTCTGAGAAACTTCGTTGTGTTCTCTGAAATCATCTTACAGAGTTACATCTTTCCCCTGAAGGAGCCTTTCGCTAAGAACGTTTATGTGGAATTGGCAAAGTGATATTTGGAAGCCCATAGAGGGCCCTTGTGAAAAAGGAAATATCCTCAGATGAAATCTGGAAAGAAGCTTTCTGAGAAACTGCTTAGTGTTCTGTTAATTCATCTCACAGAGTTACATCTGTATTTCGTGGATCTCTTTGCTAGCCTTATTTCTGTGGAATCTGAGAACAGATATTTCGGATCCCTTTGAAGACTATAGGGCCAAAGGAAATATCCTCCGATAACAAAGAGAAAGAAGCTTTCTGAGAAACTTCTCTGTGTTCTGTGAAATCACCTCACAGAGTTGCAGCTTTCCCCTCAAGAAGCCTTTCGCTAAGACAGTTCTTGTGGAATTGGCAAAGTGATATTTGGAAGCCCATAGAGGGCTATGGTGAAAAAGGAAATATCCTCAGATGAAATCTGGAAAGAAACTTTCTGAGAAACCGCTTAGTGTTCTGTTAATTCATCTCACAGAGTTACATCTGTATTTCGTGGATCTCTTTGCTAGCCTTATTTCTGTGGAATCTGAGAACAGATATTTCGGATCCCTTTGAAGACTATAGGGCCAAAGGAAATATCCTCCGATAACAAAGAGAAAGAAGGTTTCTGAGAAACTTCGTTGTGTTCTGTGAAATCATCTCACAGAGTTACAGCTTTCCCCTCAAGGAGCCTTTCGCTAAGACGGTTCTTGTGGAATTGGCAAAGTGATATTTGGAAGCCCATAGAGGGCTATGGTGAAAAAGGAAATATCCTCAGATGAAATCTGGAAAGAAGCTTTCTGAGAAACTGCTTAGTGTTCTGTTAATTCATCTCACAGAGTTACATCTGTATTTCGTGGATCTCTTTGCTAGCCTTATTTCTGTGGAATCTGAGAACAGATATTTCGGATCCCTTTGAAGACTCTAGGGCCAAATGAAATATCCTCCGATAACAAAGAGAAAGAAGCTTTCTGAGACACTTCGTTGTGTTCTGTGAAATCATCTCACAGAGTTCCAGCTTTCCCCTCAAGAAGCCTTTCACTAAGACAGTTCTTGTGGAATTGGCAAAGTGATATTTGGAAGCCCATAGAGGGCTATGGTGAAAAAGGAAATATCGTCAGATGAAAGCTGGAAAGAAGCTTTCTGAGAAACTGCTTAGTGTTCTGTTAATTCATCTCACAGAGTTACATCTGTATTTCGTGGATCTCCTTGCTAGCCTTATTTCTGTGGAATCTGAGAACAGATATTTCGGAACCCTTTGAAGACTATAGGGCCAAAGGAAATATCCTCCGATAACAAAGAGAAAGAAGCTTTCTGAGAAACTTCGTTGTGTTCTGTGAAATCATCTCACTGAGTTACAGCTTTCCCCTCAAGGAGCCTTTCGCTAAGACAGTTCTTGTGGAATTGGCAAAGTGATATTTGGAAGCCCGTAGAGGGCTATGGTGAAAAAGGAAATATCCTCAGATGAAATCTGGAAAGAAGCTTTCTGAGAAACTGCTTAGTGTTCTGTTAATTCATCTCACAGAGTTACATCTGTATTTCGTGGATCTCTTTGCTAGCCTTATTTCTGTGGAATCTGAGAACAGATATTTTGGATCCCTATGAAGACTATAGGGCAAAAGGAAATATCCTCCGATAACAAAGAGAAAGAAGCTTTCTGAGAAACTTCGTTGTGTTCTGTGAAATCATCTCACAGAGTTCCAGCTTTCCCCTCAAGAAGCCTTTCGCTAAGACAGTTCTTGTGGAATTGACAAAGTGATATTTGGAAGCCCATAGAGGGCTATGGTGAAAAAGGAAATATCCTCAGATGAAATCTGGAAAGAAGCTTTCTGAGAAACTGCTTAGTGTTCTGTTAATTCATCTCACAGAGTTACATCTGTATTTCGTGGATCTCCTTGCTAGCCTTATTTCTGTGGAATCTGAGAACAGATATTTCGGATCCCTTTGAAGACTATAGGGCCAAAGGAAATATCCTCCGATAACAAAGAGAAAGAAGCTTTCTGAGAAACTTCGTTGTGTTCTGTGAAATCATCTCACAGAGTTACAGCTTTCCCCTCAAGGAGCCTTTCGCTAAGACAGTTCTTGTGGAATTGGCAAAGTGATATTTGGAAGCCCATAGAGGGCTATGGTGAAAAAGGAAATATCCTCAGATGAAATCTGGAAAGAAGCTTTCTGAGAAACTGCTTAGTGTTCTGTTAATTCATCTCACAGAGTTACATCTGTATTTCGTGGATCTCCTTGCTAGCCTTATTTCTGTGGAATCTGAGAACAGATATTTCGGATCCCTTTGAAGACTATAGGGCCAAAGGAAATATCCTCCGATAACAAAGAGAAAGAAGCTTTCTGAGAAACTTCGTTGTGTTCTGTGAAATCATCTCACAGAGTTACAGCTTTCCCCTCAAGGAGCCTTTCGCTAAGACGGTTCTTGTGGAATTGGCAAAGTGATATTTGGAAGCCCATAGAGGGCTATGGTGAAAAAGGAAATATCCTCAGATGAAATCTGGAAAGAAGCTTTCTGAGAAACTGCTTAGTGTTCTGTTAATTCATCTCACAGAGTTACATCTGTATTTCGTGGATCTCTTTGCTAGCCTTATTTCTGTGGAATCTGAGAACAGATATTTCGGATCCCTTTGAAGACTCTAGGGCCAAATGAAATATCCTCCGATAACAAAGAGAAAGAAGCTTTCTGAGAAACTTCGTTGTGTTCTGTGAAATCATCTCACAGAGTTCCAGCTTTCCCCTAAGAAGCCTTTCACTAAGACAGTTCTTGTGGAATTGGCAAAGTGATATTTGGAAGCCCATAGAGGGCTATGGTGAAAAAGGAAATATCCTCAGATGAAATCTGGAAAGAAGCTTTCTGAGAAACTGCTTAGTGTTCTGTTAATTCATCTCACAGAGTTACATCTGTATTTCGTGGATCTCCTTGCTAGCCTTATTTCTGTGGAATCTGAGAACAGATATTTCGGAACCCTTTGAAGACTATAGGGCCAAAGGAAATATCCTCCGATAACAAAGAGAAAGAAGCTTTCTGAGAAACTTCGTTGTGTTCTGTGAAATCATCTCACAGAGTTACAGCTTTCCCCTCAAGGAGCCTTTCGCTAAGACAGTTCTTGTGGAATTGGCAAAGTGATATTTGGAAGCCCGTAGAGGGCTATGGTGAAAAAGGAAATATCCTCAGATGAAATCTGGAAAGAAGCTTTCTGAGAAACTGCTTAGTGTTCTGTTAATTCATCTCACAGAGTTACATCTGTATTTCGTGGATCTCTTTGCTAGCCTTATTTCTGTGGAATCTGAGAACAGATATTTTGGAAACCTATGAAGACTATAGGGCAAAAGGAAATATCCTCCGATAACAAAGAGAAAGAAGCTTTCTGAGAAACTTCGTTGTGTTCTGTGAAATCATCTCACAGAGTTCCAGCTTTCCCCTCAGGAAGCCTTTCGCTAAGACAGTTCTTGTGGAATTGACAAAGTGATATTTGGAAGCCCATAGAGGGCTATGGTGAAAAAGGAAATATCCTCAGATGAAATCTGGAAAGAAGCTTTCTGAGAAACTGCTTAGTGTTCTGTTAATTCATCTCACAGAGTTACATCTGTATTTCGTGGATCTCCTTGCTAGCCCTATTTCTGTGGAATCTGAGAACAGATATTTCGGATCCCTTTGAAGACTATAGGGCCAAAGGAAATATCCTCCGATAACAAAGAGAAAGAAGCTTTCTGAGAAACTTCGTTGTGTTCTGTGAAATCATCTCACAGAGTTACAGCTTTCCCCTCAAGGAGCCTTTCGCTAAGACAGTTCTTGTGGAATTGGCAAAGTGATATTTGGAAGCCCATAGAGGGCTATGGTGAAAAAGGAAATATCCTCAGATGAAATCTGGAAAGAAGCTTTCTGAGAAACTGCTTAGTGTTCTGTTAATTCATCTCACAGAGTTACATCTGTATTTCGTGGATCTCCTTGCTAGCCTTATTTCTGTGGAATCTGAGAACAGATATTTCGGATCCCTTTGAAGACTATAGGGCCAAAGGAAATATCCTCCGATAACAAAGAGAAAGAAGCTTTCTGAGAATCTTCGTTGTGTTCTGTGAAATCATCTCACAGAGTTGCAGCTTTCCCCTCAAGAAGCCTTTCGCTAAGGCAGTTCTTGTGGAATTGGCAAAGTGATATTTGGAAGCCCATAGAGGGCTATGTTGAAAAAGGAAATATCCTCAGATGAAATCTGGAAAGAAGCTTTCTGAGAAACTGCTTAGTGTTCTGTTAACTCATCTCACAGAGTTACATCTGTATTTCGTGGATCTCTTTGCTAGCCTTATTTCTGTGGAATCTGAGAACAGATATTTCGGATCCCTTTGAAGACTATAGGGCCAAAGGAAATATCCTCCGATAACAAAGAGAAAGAAGCATTCTGAGAAACTTCTTTGTGTTCTGTGAAATCTTCTCACAGAGTTGCAGCTTTCCCCTCAAGAAGCCTTTCGCTAAGACAGTTCTTGTGGAATTGGCAAAGTGATATTTGGAAGCCCATAGAGGGCTATGGTGAAAAAGGAAATATCCTCAGATGAAATCTGGAAAGAAACTTTCTGAGAAACTGCTTAGTGTTCTGTTAATTCATCTCACAGAGTTACATCTGTATTTCGTGGATCTCTTTGCTAGCCTTATTTCTGTGGAATCTGAGAACAGATATTTCGGATCCCTTTGAAGACTATAGGGCCAAAGGAAATATCCTCCGATAACAAAGAGAAAGAAGCTTTCTGAGAAACTTCTTTGTGTTCTGTGAAATCATCTCACAGAGTTGCAGCTTTCCCCTCAAGAAGCCTTTCGCTAAGACAGTTCTTGTGGAATTGGCAAAGTGATATTTGGAAGCCCATAGAGGGCTATGGTGAAAAAGGAAATATCCTCAGATGAATTCTGGAAAGAAGCTTTCTGAGAAACTGCTTAGTGTTCTGTTAATTCATCTCACAGAGTTACATCTGTATTTCGTGGATCTCTTTGCTAGCCTTATTTCTGTGGAATCTGAGAACAGATATTTCGGATCCCTTTGAAGACTATAGGGCCAAAGGAAATATCCTCCGATAACAAAGAGAAAGAAGCTTTCTGAGAAACTTCGTTGTGTTCTGTGAAATCATCTCACAGAGTTGCAGCTTTCCCCTCAAGAAGCCTTTCGCTAAGACAGTTCTTGTGGAATTGGCAAAGTGATATTTGGAAGCCCATAGAGGGCTATGGTGAAAAAGGAAATATCCTCAGATGAAATCTGGAAAGAAACTTTCTGAGAAACCGCTTAGTGTTCTGTTAATTCATCTCACAGAGTTACATCTGTATTTCGTGGATCTCTTTGCTAGCCTTATTTCTGTGGAATCTGAGAACAGATATTTCGGATCCCTTTGAAGACTATAGGGCCAAAGGAAATATCCTCCGATAACAAAGAGAAAGAAGGTTTCTGAGAAACTTCGTTGTGTTCTGTGAAATCATCTCACAGAGTTACAGCTTTCCCCTCAAGGAGCCTTTCGCTAAGACGGTTCTTGTGGAATTGGCAAAGTGATATTTGGAAGCCCATAGAGGGCTATGGTGAAAAAGGAAATATCCTCAGATGAAATCTGGAAAGAAGCTTTCTGAGAAACTGCTTAGTGTTCTGTTAATTCATCTCACAGAGTTACATCTGTATTTCGTGGATCTCTTTGCTAGCCTTATTTCTGTGGAATCTGAGAACAGTTATTTCGGATCCCTTTGAAGACTATAGGGCCAAAGGAAATATACTCCGATAACAAAGAGAAAAAAGCTTTCTGAGAAACTTCGTTGTGTTCTGTGAAATCATCTCACAGAGTTACAGCTCTCCCCTCAAGGAGCCTTTCGCTAAGACAGTTTATGAGGAATTTGCAAAGTGATATTTGGAAGCCCATAGAGGGCTACGGTGAAAAAGGAAATATCCTCAGATGAAATCTGGAAAGAAGCTTTCTGAGAAACTGCTTAGCGTTCTGTTAATTCATCTCACAGAGTTACATCTGTATTTCGTGGATCTCTTTGCTAGCCTTATTTCTGTGGAATCTGAGAACAGATATTTCGGATCCTTTTGAAGACTATAGGGCCAAAGGAAATATCCTCCGATAACAAAGAGAAAGAAGCTTTCTGAGAAACTTCGTTGTGTTCTGTGAAATCATCTCACAGAGTTACAGCTTTCCCCTCCCGGAGCCTTTCGCTAAGACAGTTCTTTTGAAATTGGCAAAGTGATATTTGGAAGCCCATAGAGGGCTATGGTGAAAAAGGAAATATCCTCAGAGGAAATTTGGAAAGAAGCTTTCTGAGAAACTGCTTAGTGTTCTGTTAATTCATCTCACAGTGTTACATCTGTATTTCGTGGATCTCTTTGCTAGCCTTATTTCTGTGGAATCTGAGAACAGATATTTCGGATCCCTTTGAAGACTATAGGGCCAAAGGAAATATCCTCCGATAACAAAGAGAAAGAAGCTTTCTGAGAAACTTCGTTGTGTTCTGTGAAATCATCTCACAGAGTTACAGCATTCCCCTCACGGAGCCTTTCGCTAAGACAGTTCTTTTGGAATTGGCAAAGTGATATTTGGAAGCCCATAGAGGGCTATGGTGAAAAAGGAAATATCCTCAGATGAAATCTGGAAAGAAGCTTTCTGAGAAACTGCTTAGTGTTCTGTTAATTCATCTCACAGAGTTACATCTGTATTTCGTGGAGATCTTTGCTAGCCTTATTTCTGTTGAATCTGAGAACAGATATTTCAGATCCCTTTGAAGACTATAGGGCCAAAGGAAATATCCTCTGAAAACAAAGAGAAAGAAGCTTTCTGAGAAACTTCTTTTTGTTCTGTGAAATCATCTCACAGAGTTACAGCTTTCCCCTCAAGGAGTCTTTCGCTAAGACAGTTCTTGTGGAATTGGCAAAGTGATATCTGGAAGCCCATAGAGGGCTATGGTGAAATAGGAAATATTCTCAAATGAAATCTGGAAAGAAGCTTTCTGAGAAACTGCTTAGTGTTCTGTTAATTCATCTCACAGAGTTACATCTGTATTTCGTGGATCTCTTTGCTAGCCTTATTTCTGTGAAATGTGAGAACAGATATTTCGGATCCCTATGAAGACTATAGGGCCAAAGGAAATATCCTCCGGTAACAAAGAGAAAGAAGCTTTCTGAGAAACTTCTTTGTGTTCTGTGAAATCATCTCACAGAGTTACAGCTTTCTCCTCAAGAAGCCTTTCACTAAGACAGTTCTTGTGGAATTGGCAAAGTGATATTTGGAAGCCCATAGAGGGCTATGGTGAAAAAGGAAATATCCTCAGATGAAATCTGGAAAGAAGCTTTCTGAGAAACTGCTTAGCGTTCTGTTAATTCATCTCACAGAGTTACATCTGTATTTCGTGGATCTCTTTGCTAGCCGTATTTCTGTGGAATCTGAAAACAGATATTTCGGATCCCTTTGAAGACTATACGGCCAAAGGAAATATCCTCCGATAACAAAGAGAAAGAAGCTTTCTGAGAAACTTCGTTGTGTTCTGTGAAATCATCTCACAGAGTTACAGCTTTCCCCTCACGGAGCCTTTAGCTAAGACAGTTCTTTTGAAATTGGCAAAGTGATATTTGGAAGCCCATAGAGGGCTATGGTGAAAAAGGAAATATCCTCAGAGGAAATCTGGAAAGAAGCTTTCTGAGAAACTGCTTAGTGTTCTGTTAATTCATCTCACAGAGTTACATCTGTATTTCGTGGATCTCTTTGCTAGCCTTATTTCTGTGGAATCTGAGAACAGATATTTCGGATCCCTTTGAAGACTATAGGGCCAAAGGAAATATCCTCCGATAACAAAGAGAAAGAAGCTTTCTGAGAAACTTCTTGGTGTTCTGTGAAATCATCTCACAGAGTTGGAGCTTTCCCCTCAAGAAGCCTTTCGCTAAGACAGTTCTTCTGGAATTGGCAAAGTGATATTTGGAAGCCCATAGAGGGCAATGGTGAAAAAGGAAATATCCTCAGATGAAATCTGGAAAGAAGCTTTCTGAGAAACTGCTTAGTGTTCTGTTAATTCATCTCACAGAGTTACATCTGTATTTCGTGGATCTCTTTGCTAGCCTTATTTCTGTGGAATCTGAGAACAGATATTTCGGATCCCTATGAAGAATATAGGGCCAAAGGAAATATCCTCCGATAACAAAGAGAAAAAAACTTTCTGAGAAACTTCATTGTGTTCTGTGAAATCATCTCACAGAGTTACAGCTTTCCCCTCAAGAAGCCTTTCGCTAAGACAGTTCTTGTGGAATTGGCAAAGTGATATTTGGAAGCCCATAGAGGGCTATGGTGAAAAAGGAAATATCCTCAGATTAAATCTGGAAAGAAGATTTCTGAGAAACTGCTTAGTGTTCTGTTAATTCATCTCACAGAGTTACATCTGTATTTAGTGGATCTCTTTGCTAGCCTTATTTCTGTGGAATCTGAGAACAGATATTTCGGATCCCTTTGAAGACTATAGGGCCAAAGGAAATATCCTCCGATAACAAAGAGAAAGAAGCTTTCTGAGAAACTTCGTTGTGTTCTGTGAAATCATCTCACAGAGTTCCAGCTTTCCCCTCAAGAAGCCTTTCGCTAAGACAGTTCTTGTGGAATTGGCAAAGTGATATTTGGAAGCCCATAGAGGGCTATGGTGAAAAAGGAAATATCCTCAGATGAAATCTGGAAAGAAGCTTTCTGAGAAACTGCTTAGTGTTCTGTTAATTCATCTCACAGAGTTACATCTGTATTTCGTGGATCTCTTTGCTAGCCTTATTTCTGTGGAATCTGAGAACAGATATTTCGGATCCCTTTGAAGACTCTAGGGCCAAAGGAAATATCCTCCGATAACAAAGAGAAAGAAGCTTTCTGAGAAACTTCGTTGTGTTCTGTGAAATCATCTCACAGAGTTACAGCTTTACCCTCAAGAAGCCTTTCGCTAAGACAGTTCTTGTGGAATTGGCAAAGTGATATTTGGAAGCCCATAGAGGGCTATGGTGAAACAGGAATTATCCTCAAATGAAATCTGGAAAGAAGCTCTCTAAGAAACTGCTTAGTGTTCTGTTAATTCATCTCAGAGAGTTACATCTGTATTTCGTGGATCTCTTTGCTGGCCTTATTTCTGTGGAATCTGAGAACACATATTTCGGATCCCTTTGAAGATTATAGGGCCAAAGGAAATATCCTCCGATAACAAAGAGAAAGAAGCTTTCTGAGAAAGTTCGTTGTGTTCTGTGAAATCATCTCACAGAGTTACAGCTTTCCCCTCACGGAGCCTTTCGTTAAGACAGTTCTTTTCGAATTGGCAAAGTTATATTTGGAAGCCCAAAGAGGGCTATGGTGAAAAAGGAAATATCCTCAGATGAAATCTGGAAAGAAACTTTCTGAGAAACCGCTTGGTGTTCTGTTAATTCATCTCACAGAGTTACATCTGTATTTCGTGGATCTCTTTGCTAGCCTTATTTCTGTGGAATCTGAGAACAGATATTTCGGATCCCTTTGAAGACTATAGGGCCAAAGGAAATATCCTCCGATAACAAAGAGAAAGAAGCTTTCTGAGAAACTTCGTTGTGTTCTGTGAAATCATCTCACAGAGTTACAGCTTTCCCCTCAAGGAGCCTTTCGCTAAGACGGTTCTTGTGGAATTCGCAAAGTGATATTTGGAAGCCCATAGAGGGCTATGGTGAAAAAGGAAATATCCTCAGATGAAATCTGGAAAGAAGCTTTCTGAGAAACTGCTTAGTGTTCTGTTAATTCATCTCACAGAGTTACATCTGTATTTCGTGTATCTCTTTGCTAGCCTTATTTCTGTGGAATCTGAGAACAGATATTTCGGATCCCTTTGAAGACTCTAGGGCCAAAGGAAATATCCTCCGATAACAAAGAGAAAGATGCTTTCTGAGAAACTTCGTTGTGTTCTGTGAAATCATCTCAGAGAGTTCCAGCTTCCCCCTCAAGAAGCCTTTCGCTAAGACAGTTCTTGTGGAATTGGCAAAGTGATATTTGGAAGCCCATAGAGGGCTATGGTGAAAAAGGAAATATCCTCAGATGAAATCTGGAAAGAAGCTTTCTGAGAAACTGCTTAGTGTTCTGTTTATTCATCTCACAGAGTTACATCTGTATTTCGTGGATCTCTTTGCTAGCCTTATTTCTGTGGAATCTGAGAACAGATATTTCGGATCCCTTTGAAGACTATAGGGCCAAAGGAAATATCCTCCGATAACAAAGAGAAAGAAGCTTTCTGAGAAACTTCGTTGTGTTCTGTGAAATCATCTCACAGAGTTACAGCTTTCCCCTCAAGAAGCCTTTCGCTAAGACAGTTCTTGTGGAATTGGCAAAGTGATATTTGGAAGCCCATAGAGGGCTATGGTGAAAAAGGAAATATCCTCAGATGAAATCTGGAAAGAAGCTTTCTGAGAAACTGCTTAGTGTTCTGTTTATTCATCTCACAGAGTTACATCTGTATTTCGTGGATCTCCTTGCTAGCCTTATTTCTGTGGAATCTGAGAACAGATATTTCGGATCCCTTTGAAGACTATAGGGCCAAAGGAAATATCCTCCGATAACAAAGAGAAAGAAGCTTTCTGAGAAACTTCGTTGTGTTCTGTGAAATCATCTCACAGAGTTACAGCTTTCCCCTCACGGAGCCTTTCGCTAAGGCAGTTCTTGTGGAATTGGCAAAGTGATATTTGGAAGCCCATAGAGGGCTATGGTGAAAAAGGAAATATCCTCAGATGAAATCTGGAAAGAAGCTTTCTGAGAAACTGCTTAGTGTTCTGTTAATTCATCTCACACTGTTACATCTGTATTTCGTGGATATCTTTGCTAGCCTTATTTCTGTGGAATCTGAGAACAGATATTTCGGATCCCTTTGAAGACTATAGGGCCAAAGGAAATATCCTCCGATAACAAAGAGAAAGAAGCTTTCTGAGAAACTTCGTTGTGTTCTGTGAAATCATCTCACAGAGTTCCAGCTTTCCCCTCAAGAAGCCTTTCGCTAAGACAGTTCTTGTGGAATTGGCAAAGTGATATTTGGAAGCCCATAGAGGGCTATGGTGAAAAAGGAAATATCCTCAGATGAAATCTGGAAAGAAGCTTTCTGAGAAACTGCTTAGTGTTCTGTTAATTCATCTCACAGAGTTACATCTGTATTTCGTGGATCTCCTTGCTAGCCTTATTTCTGTGGAATCTGAGAACAGATATTTCGGATCCCTTTGAAGACTATAGGGCCAAAGGAAATATCCTCCGATAACAAAGAGAAAGAAGCTTTCTGAGAAACTTCGTTGTGTTCTGTGAAATCATCTCACAGAGTTACAGCTTTCCCCTCAAGGAGCCTTTCGCTAAGACAGTTCTTGTGGAATTGGCAAAGTGATATTTGGAAGCCCATAGAGGGCTATGGTGAAAAAGGAAATATCCTCAGAGGAAATCTGGAAAGAAGCTTTCTGAGAAACTGCTTAGTGTTCTGTTAATTCATCTCACAGTGTTACATCTGTATTTCATGGATCTCTTTGCTAGCCTTATTTCTGTGGAATCTGAGAACAGATATTTCAGATCCATTTGAAGACTATAGGGCCAAAGGAAATATCCTCCGATAACAAAGAGAAAGAAGCTTTCTGAGAAACTTCGTTGTGTTCTGTGAAATCATCTCACAGAGTTGCAGCTTTCCCCTCAAGAAGCCTTTCGCTAAGACAGTTCTTGTGGAATTGGCAAAGTGATATTTGGAAGCCCATAGAGGGCTATGGTGAAAACGGAAATATCCTCAGATGAAATCTGGAAAGAAGCTTTCTGAGAAACTGCTTAGTGTTCTGTTAATTCATCTCACAGAGTTACATCTGTATTTCGTGGATCTCCTTGCTAGCCTTATTTCTGTGGAATCTGAGAACAGATATTTCGGATCCCTTTGAAGACTATAGGGCCAAAGGAAATATCCTCGGATAACAAAGAGAAAGAAGCTTTCTGAGAAACTTCGTTGTGTTCTGTGAAATCATCTCACAGAATTACACCTTTCCCCTCAAGGAGCCTTTCGCTAAGACAGTTCTTGTGGAATTGGCAAAGTGATATTTGGAAGCCCATAGAGGGCTATGGTGAAAAAGGAAATATCCTCCGAGGAAATCTGGAAAGAAGCTTTCTGAGAAACTGCTTAGTGTTCTGTTAATTCATCTCACAGAGTTACATCTGTATTTCGTGGATCTCTTTGCTAGCCTTATTTCTGTGGAATCTGAGAACAGATATTTCGGATCCCTTTGAAGACTATAGGGCCAAAGGAAATATCCTCCGATAACAAAGAGAAAGAAGCTTTCTGAGAAACTTCGTTGTGTTCCGTGAAATCATCTCACAGAGTTACAGCTTTCCCCTCAAGGAGCCTTTCGCTAAGACAGTTTATGTGGAATTGGCAAAGTGATATTTCGAAGCCCATAGAGGGCTATGGTGAAAAAGGAAATATCCTCAGATGAAATCTGGAAAGAAGCTTTCTGAGAAACTGCTTAGTGTTCTGTTAATTCATCTCACAGAGTTACATCTGTATTTCGTGGATCTCTTTGCTAGCCTTATTTCTGTGGAATCTGAGAACAGATACTTCGGATCCCTTTAAAGACTATAGGGCCAAAGGAAATACCCTCCGATAACAAAGAGAAAGAAGCTTTCTGAGAAACTTCGTTGTGTTCTGTGAAATCATCTCACAGAGTTACAGCTTTCCCCTCACGGAGCCTTTCGCTAAGACAGTTCTTTTGAAATTGGCAAAGTGATATTTGGAAGCCCATAGAGGGCTATGGTGAAAAAGGAAATATCCTCAGAGGAAATCTGGAAAGAATCTTTCTGAGAAACTGCTTAGTGTTCTGTTAATTCATCTCACAGAGTTACATCTGTATTTCGTGGATCTCTTTGCTAGCCTTATTTCTGTGGAATCTGAGAACAGATATTTCGGATCCCTTTGAAGACTATAGGGCCAAAGGAAATATCCTCCGATAACAAAGAGAAAGAAGCTTTCTGAGAAACTTCGTTGTGTTCTGTGAAATCATCTCACAGAGTTACAGCTTTCCCCTCAAGGAGCCTTTCGCTAAGACGGTTCTTGTGGAATTGGCAAAGTGATATTTGGAAGCCCATAGAGGGCTATGGTGAAAAAGGAAATATCCTCAGATGAAATCTGGAAAGAAGCTTTCTGAGAAACTGCTTAGTGTTCTGTTAATTCATCTCACAGAGTTACATCTGTATTTCGTGGATCTCTTTGCTAGCCTTATTTCTGTGGAGTCTGAGAACAGATATTTCGGATCCCTTTGAAGACTCTAGGGCCAAATGAAATATCCTCCGATAACAAAGAGAAAGAAGCTTTCTGAGAAACTTCGTTGTGTTCTGTGAAATCATCTCACAGAGTTCCAGCTTTCCCCTCAAGAAGCCTTTCACTAAGACAGTTCTTGTGGAATTGGCAAAGTGATATTTGGAAGCCCATAGAGGGCTATGGTGAAAAAGGAAATATCCTCAGATGAAATCTGGAAAGAAGCTTTCTGAGAAACTGCTTAGTGTTCTGTTAATTCATCTCACAGAGTTACATCTGTATTTCGTGGATCTCCTTGCTAGCCTTATTTCTGTGGAATCTGAGAACAGATATTTCGGAACCCTTTGAAGACTATAGGGCCAAAGGAAATATCCTCCGATAACAAAGAGAAAGAAGCTTTCTGAGAAACTTCGTTGTGTTCTGTGAAATCATCTCACAGAGTTACAGCTTTCCCCTCAAGGAGCCTTTCGCTAAGACAGTTCTTGTGGAATTGGCAAAGTGATATTTGGAAGCCCGTAGAGGGCTATGGTGAAAAAGGAAATATCCTCAGATGAAATCTGGAAAGAAGCTTTCTGAGAAACTGCTTAGTGTTCTGTTAATTCATCTCACAGAGTTACATCTGTATTTCGTGGATCTCTTTGCTAGCCTTATTTCTGTGGAATCTGAGAACAGATATTTTGGATCCCTATGAAGACTATAGGGCAAAAGGAAATATCCTCCGATAACAAAGAGAAAGAAGCTTTCTGAGAAACTTCGTTGTGTTCTGTGAAATCATCTCACAGAGTTCCAGCTTTCCCCTCAAGAAGCCTTTCGCTAAGACAGTTCTTGTGGAATTGACAAAGTGATATTTGGAAGCCCATACAGGGCTATGGTGAAAAAGGAAATATCCTCAGATGAAATCTGGAAAGAAGCTTTCTGAGAAACTGCTTAGTGTTCTGTTAATTCATCTCACAGAGTTACATCTGTATTTCGTGGATCTCCTTGCTAGCCTTATTTCTGTGGAATCTGAGAACAGATATTTCGGATCCCTTTGAAGACTATAGGGCCAAAGGAAATATCCTCCGATAACAAAGAGAAAGAAGCTTTCTGAGAAACTTCGTTGTGTTCTGTGAAATCATCTCACAGAGTTACAGCTTTCCCCTCAGGGAGCCTTTCGCTAAGACAGTTCTTGTGGAATTGGCAAAGTGATATTTGGAAGCCCATAGAGGGCTATGGTGAAAAAGGAAATATCCTCAGATGAAATCTGGAAAGAAGCTTTCTGAGAAACTGCTTAGTGTTCTGTTAATTCATCTCACAGAGTTACATCTGTATTTCGTGGATCTCTTTGCTACCCTTATTTCTGTGGAATCTGAGAACAGATATTTCGGATCCCTATGAAGACTATAGGGCCAAAGGAAATATCCTCCGATAACAAAGAGAAAGAAGCTTTCTGAGAAACTTCGTTGTGTTCTGTGAAATCATCTCACAGAGTTCCAGCTTTCCCCTCAAGAAGCCTTTCGCTAGGACAGTTATTGTGGAATTGGCAAAGTGATATTTGGAAGCCCATAGAGGGCTATGGTGAAAAAGGAAATATCCTCAGATGAAATCTGGAAAGAAGCTTTCTGAGAAACTGCTTAGTGTTCTGTTAATTCATCTCACAGAGTTACATCTGTATTTCGTGGATCTCCTTGCTAGCCTTATTTCTGTGGAATCTGAGAACAGATATTTCGGATCCCTTTGAAGACTATAGGGCCAAAGGAAATATCCTCCGATAACAAAGAGAAAGAAGCTTTCTGAGAAACTTCGTTGTGTTCTGTGAAATCATCTCACAGAGTTGCAGCTTTCCCCTCAAGAAGCCTTTCGCTAAGGCAGTTCTTGTGGAATTGGCAAAGTGATATTTGGAAGCCCATAGAGGGCTATGTTGAAAAAGGAAATATCCTCAGATGAAATCTGGAAAGAAGCTTTCTGAGAAACTGCTTAGTGTTCTGTTAACTCATCTCACAGAGTTACATCTGTATTTCGTGGATCTCTTTGCTAGCCTTATTTCTGTGGAATCTGAGAACAGATATTTCGGATCCCTTTGAAGACTATAGGGCCAAAGGAAATATCCTCCGATAACAAAGAGAAAGAAGCATTCTGAGAAACTTCTTTGTGTTCTGTGAAATCTTCTCACAGAGTTGCAGCTTTCCCCTCAAGAAGCCTTTCGCTAAGACAGTTCTTGTGGAATTGGCAAAGTGATATTTGGAAGCCCATAGAGGGCCCTTGTGAAAAAGGAAATATCCTCAGATGAAATCTGGAAAGAAGCTTTCTGAGAAACTGCTTAGTGTTCTGTTAATTCATCTCACAGAGTTACATCTGTATTTCGTGGATCTCTTTGCTAGCCTTATTTCTGTGGAATCTGAGAACAGATATTTCGGATCCCTTTGAAGACTATAGGGCCAAAGGAAATATCCTCCGATAACAAAGAGAAAGAAGCTTTCTGAGAAACTTCTTTGTGTTCTGTGAAATCATCTCACAGAGTTGCAGCTTTCCCCTCAAGAAGCCTTTCGCTAAGACAGTTCTTGTGGAATTGGCAAAGTGATATTTGGAAGCCCATAGAGGGCCCTTGTGAAAAAGGAAATATCCTCAGATGAAATCTGGAAAGAAGCTTTCTGAGAAACTGCTTAGTGTTCTGTTAATTCATCTCACAGAGTTACATCTGTATTTCGTGGATCTCTTTGCTAGCCTTATTTCTGTGGAATCTGAGAACAGATATTTCGGATCCCTTTGAAGACTATAGGGCCAAAGGAAATATCCTCCGATAACAAAGAGAAAGAAGCTTTCTGAGAAACTTCTCTGTGTTCTGTGAAATCATCTCACAGAGTTGCAGCTTTCCCCTCAAGAAGCCTTTCGCTAAGACAGTTCTTGTGGAATTGGCAAAGTGATATTTGGAAGCCCATAGAGGGCTATGGTGAAAAAGGAAATATCCTCAGATGAAATCTGGAAAGAAACTTTCTGAGAAACCGCTTAGTGTTCTGTTAATTCATCTCACAGAGTTACATCTGTATTTCGTGGATCTCTTTGCTAGCCTTATTTCTGTGGAATCTGAGAACAGATATTTCGGATCCCTTTGAAGACTATAGGGCCAAAGGAAATATCCTCCGATAACAAAGAGAAAGAAGGTTTCTGAGAAACTTCGTTGTGTTCTGTGAAATCATCTCACAGAGTTACAGCTTTCCCCTCAAGGAGCCTTTCGCTAAGACGGTTCTTGTGGAATTGGCAAAGTGATATTTGGAAGCCCATAGAGGGCTATGGTGAAAAAGGAAATATCCTCAGATGAAATCTGGAAAGAAGCTTTCTGAGAAACTGCTTAGTGTTCTGTTAATTCATCTCACAGAGTTACATCTGTATTTCGTGGATCTCTTTGCTAGCCTTATTTCTGTGGAATCTGAGAACAGATATTTCGGATCCCTTTGAAGACTCTAGGGCCAAATGAAATATCCTCCGATAACAAAGAGAAAGAAGCTTTCTGAGAAACTTCGTTGTGTTCTGTGAAATCATCTCACAGAGTTCCAGCTTTCCCCTCAAGAAGCCTTTCACTAAGACAGTTCTTGTGGAATTGGCAAAGTGATATTTGGAAGCCCATAGAGGGCTATGGTGAAAAAGGATATATCCTCAGATGAAATCTGGAAAGAAGCTTTCTGAGAAACTGCTTAGTGTTCTGTTAATTCATCTCACAGAGTTACATCTGTATTTCGTGGATCTCCTTGCTAGCCTTATTTCTGTGGAATCTGAGAACAGATATTTCGGAACCCTTTGAAGACTATAGGGCCAAAGGAAATATCCTCCGATAACAAAGAGAAAGAAGCTTTCTGAGAAACTTCGTTGTGTTCTGTGAAATCATCTCACAGAGTTACAGCTTTCCCCTCAAGGAGCCTTTCGCTAAGACAGTTCTTGTGGAATTGGCAAAGTGATATTTGGAAGCCCGTAGAGGGCTATGGTGAAAAAGGAAATATCCTCAGATGAAATCTGGAAAGAAGCTTTCTGAGAAACTGCTTAGTGTTCTGTTAATTCATCTCACAGAGTTACATCTGTATTTCGTGGATCTCTTTGCTACCCTTATTTCTGTGGAATCTGAGAACAGATATTTCGGATCCCTATGAAGACTATAGGGCCAAAGGAAATATCCTCCGATAACAAAGAGAAAGAAGCTTTCTGAGAAACTTCGTTGTGTTCTGTGAAATCATCTCACAGAGTTCCAGCTTTCCCCTCAAGAAGCCTTTCGCTAGGACAGTTATTGTGGAATTGGCAAAGTGATATTTGGAAGCCCATAGAGGGCTATGGTGAAAAAGGAAATATCCTCAGATGAAATCTGGAAAGAAGCTTTCTGAGAAACTGCTTAGTGTTCTGTTAATTCATCTCACAGAGTTACATCTGTATTTCGTGGATCTCCTTGCTAGCCTTATTTCTGTGGAATCTGAGAACAGATATTTCGGATCCCTTTGAAGACTATAGGGCCAAAGGAAATATCCTCCGATAACAAAGAGAAAGAAGCTTTCTGAGAAACTTCGTTGTGTTCTGTGAAATCATCTCACAGAGTTGCAGCTTTCCCCTCAAGAAGCCTTTCGCTAAGGCAGGTCTTGTGGAATTGGCAAAGTGATATTTGGAAGCCCATAGAGGGCTATGTTGAAAAAGGAAATATCCTCAGATGAAATCTGGAAAGAAGCTTTCTGAGAAACTGCTTAGTGTTCTGTTAACTCATCTCACAGAGTTACATCTGTATTTCGTGGATCTCTTTGCTAGCCTTATTTCTGTGGAATCTGAGAACAGATATTTCGGATCCCTTTGAAGACTATAGGGCCAAAGGAAATATCCTCCGATAACAAAGAGAAAGAAGCATTCTGAGAAACTTCTTTGTGTTCTGTGAAATCTTCTCACAGAGTTGCAGCTTTCCCCTCAAGAAGCCTTTCGCTAAGACAGTTCTTGTGGAATTGGCAAAGTGATATTTGGAAGCCCATAGAGGGCTATGGTGAAAAAGGAAATATCCTCAGATGAAATCTGGAAAGAAACTTTCTGAGAAACTGCTTAGTGTTCTGTTAATTCATCTCACAGAGTTACATCTGTATTTCGTGGATCTCTTTGCTAGCCTTATTTCTGTGGAATCTGAGAACAGATATTTCGGATCCCTTTGAAGACTATAGGGCCAAAGGAAATATCCTCCGATAACAAAGAGAAAGAAGCTTTCTGAGAAACTTCTTTGTGTTCTGTGAAATCATCTCACAGAGTTGCAGCTTTCCCCTCAAGAAGCCTTTCGCTAAGACAGTTCTTGTGGAATTGGCAAAGTGATATTTGGAAGCCCATAGAGGGCCCTTGTGAAAAAGGAAATATCCTCAGATGAAATCTGGAAAGAAGCTTTCTGAGAAACTGCTTAGTGTTCTGTTAATTCATCTCACAGAGTTACATCTGTATTTCGTGGATCTCTTTGCTAGCCTTATTTCTGTGGAATCTGAGAACAGATATTTCGGATCCCTTTGAAGACTATAGGGCCAAAGGAAATATCCTCCGATAACAAAGAGAAAGAAGCTTTCTGAGAAACTTCTCTGTGTTCTGTGAAATCATCTCACAGAGTTGCAGCTTTCCCCTCAAGAAGCCTTTCGCTAAGACAGTTCTTGTGGAATTGGCAAAGTGATATTTGGAAGCCCATAGAGGGCTATGGTGAAAAAGGAAATATCCTCAGATGAAATCTGGAAAGAAACTTTCTGAGAAACCGCTTAGTGTTCTGTTAATTCATCTCACAGAGTTACATCTGTATTTCGTGGATCTCTTTGCTAGCCTTATTTCTGTGGAATCTGAGAACAGATATTTCGGATCCCTTTGAAGACTATAGGGCCAAAGGAAATATCCTCCGATAACAAAGAGAAAGAAGGTTTCTGAGAAACTTCGTTGTGTTCTGTGAAATCATCTCACAGAGTTACAGCTTTCCCCTCAAGGAGCCTTTCGCTAAGACGGTTCTTGTGGAATTGGCAAAGTGATATTTGGAAGCCCATAGAGGGCTATGGTGAAAAAGGAAATATCCTCAGATGAAATCTGGAAAGAAGCTTTCTGAGAAACTGCTTAGTGTTCTGTTAATTCATCTCACAGAGTTACATCTATATTTCGTGGATCTCTTTGCTAGCCTTATTTCTGTGGAATCTGAGAACAGATATTTCGGATCCCTTTGAAGACTCTAGGGCCAAATGAAATATCCTCCGATAACAAAGAGAAAGAAGCTTTCTGAGAAACTTCGTTGTGTTCTGTGAAATCATCTCACAGAGTTCCAGCTTTCCCCTCAAGAAGCCTTTCACTAAGACAGTTCTTGTCCAATTGGCAAAGTGATATTTGGAAGCCCATAGAGGGCTATGGTGAAAAAGGAAATATCCTCAGATGAAATCTGGAAAGAAGCTTTCTGAGAAACTGCTTAGTGTTCTGTTAATTCATCTCACAGAGTTACATCTGTATTTCGTGGATCTCCTTGCTAGCCTTATTTCTGTGGAATCTGAGAACAGATATTTCGGAACCCTTTGAAGACTATAGGGCCAAAGGAAATATCCTCCGATAACAAAGAGAAAGAAGCTTTCTGAGAAACTTCGTTGTGTTCTGTGAAATCATCTCACAGAGTTACAGCTTTCCCCTCAAGGAGCCTTTCGCTAAGACAGTTCTTGTGGAATTGGCAAAGTGATATTTGGAAGCCCGTAGAGGGCTATGGTGAAAAAGGAAATATCCTCAGATGAAATCTGGAAAGAAGCTTTCTGAGAAACTGCTTAGTGTTCTGTTAATTCATCTCACAGAGTTACATCTGTATTTCGTGGATCTCTTTGCTAGCCTTATTTCTGTGGAATCTGAGAACAGATATTTTGGATCCCTATGAAGACTATAGGGCAAAACGAAATATCCTCCGATAACAAAGAGAAAGAAGCTTTCTGAGAAACTTCGTTGTGTTCTGTGAAATCATCTCACAGAGTTCCAGCTTTCCCCTCAAGAAGCCTTTCGCTAAGACAGTTCTTGTGGAATTGACAAAGTGATATTTGGAAGCCCATAGAGGGCTATGGTGAAAAAGGAAATATCCTCAGATGAAATCTGGAAAGAAGCTTTCTGAGAAACTGCTTAGTGTTCTGTTAATTCATCTCACAGAGTTACATCTGTATTTCGTGGATCTCCTTGCTAGCCTTATTTCTGTGGAATCTGAGAACAGATATTTCGGATCCCTTTGAAGACTATAGGGCCAAAGGAAATATCCTCCGATAACAAAGAGAAAGAAGCTTTCTGAGAAACTTCGTTGTGTTCTGTGAAATCATCTCACAGAGTTACAGCTTTCCCCTCAAGGAGCCTTTCGCTAAGACAGTTCTTGTGGAATTGGCAAAGTGATATTTGGAAGCCCATAGAGGGCTATGGTGAAAAAGGAAATATCCTCAGATGAAATCTGGAAAGAAGCTTTCTGAGAAACTGCTTAGTGTTCTGTTAATTCATCTCACAGAGTTACATCTGTATTTCGTGGATCTCTTTGCTACCCTTATTTCTGTGGAATCTGAGAACAGATATTTCGGATCCCTATGAAGACTATAGGGCCAAAAGAAATATCCTCCGATAACAAAGAGAAAGAAGCTTTCTGAGAAACTTCGTTGTGTTCTGTGAAATCATCTCACAGAGTTCCAGCTTTCCCCTCAAGAAGCCTTTCGCTAAGACAGTTCTTGTGGAATTGGCAAAGTGATATTTGGAAGCCCATAGAGGGCTATGGTGAAAAAGGAAATATCCTCAGATGAAATCTGGAAAGAAGCTTTCTGAGAAACTGCTTAGTGTTCTGTTAATTCATCTCACAGAGTTACATCTGTATTTCGTGGATCTCCTTGCTAGCCTTATTTCTGTGGAATCTGAGAACAGATATTTCGGATCCCTTTGAAGACTATAGGGCCAAAGGAAATATCCTCCGATAACAAAGAGAAAGAAGCTTTCTGAGAATCTTCGTTGTGTTCTGTGAAATCATCTCACAGAGTTGCAGCTTTCCCCTCAAGAAGCCTTTCGCTAAGGCAGTTCTTGTGGAATTGGCAAAGTGATATTTGGAAGCCCATAGAGGGCTATGTTGAAAAAGGAAATATCCTCAGATGAAATCTGGAAAGAAGCTTTCTGAGAAACTGCTTAGTGTTCTGTTAACTCATCTCACAGAGTTACATCTGTATTTCGTGGATCTCTTTGCTAGCCTTATTTCTGTGGAATCTGAGAACAGATATTTCGGATCCCTTTGAAGACTATAGGGCCAAAGGAAATATCCTCCGATAACAAAGAGAAAGAAGCATTCTGAGAAACTTCTTTGTGTTCTGTGAAATCTTCTCACAGAGTTGCAGCTTTCCCCTCAAGAAGCCTTTCGCTAAGACAGTTCTTGTGGAATTGGCAAAGTGATATTTGGAAGCCCATAGAGGGCTATGGTGAAAAAGGAAATATCCTCAGATGAAATCTGGAAAGAAACTTTCTGAGAAACTGCTTAGTGTTCTGTTAATTCATCTCACAGAGTTACATCTGTATTTCGTGGATCTCTTTGCTAGCCTTATTTCTGTGGAATCTGAGAACAGATATTTCGGATCCCTTTGAAGACTATAGGGCCAAAGGAAATATCCTCCGATAACAAAGAGAAAGAAGCTTTCTGAGAAACTTCTTTGTGTTCTGTGAAATCATCTCACAGAGTTGCAGCTTTCCCCTCAAGAAGCCTTTCGCTAAGACAGTTCTTGTGGAATTGGCAAAGTGATATTTGGAAGCCCATAGAGGGCTATGGTGAAAAAGGAAATATCCTCAGATGAAATCTGGAAAGAAGCTTTCTGAGAAACTGCTTAGTGTTCTGTTAATTCATCTCACAGAGTTACATCTGTATTTCGTGGATCTCTTTGCTAGCCTTATTTCTGTGGAATCTGAGAACAGATATTTCGGATCCCTTTGAAGACTATAGGGCCAAAGGAAATATCCTCCGATAACAAAGAGAAAGAAGCTTTCTGAGAAACTTCGTTGTGTTCTGTGAAATCATCTCACAGAGTTGCAGCTTTCCCCTCAAGAAGCCTTTCGCTAAGACAGTTCTTGTGGAATTGGCAAAGTGATATTTGGAAGCCCATAGAGGGCTATGGTGAAAAAGGAAATATCCTCAGATGAAATCTGGAAAGAAACTTTCTGAGAAACCGCTTAGTGTTCTGTTAATTCATCTCACAGAGTTACATCTGTATTTCGTGGATCTCTTTGCTAGCCTTATTTCTGTGGAATCTGAGAACAGATATTTCGGATCCCTTTGAAGACTATAGGGCCAAAGGAAATATCCTCCGATAACAAAGAGAAAGAAGGTTTCTGAGAAACTTCGTTGTGTTCTGTGAAATCATCTCACAGAGTTACAGCTTTCCCCTCAAGGAGCCTTTCGCTAAGACGGTTCTTGTGGAATTGGCAAAGTGATATTTGGAAGCCCATAGAGGGCTATGGTGAAAAAGGAAATATCCTCAGATGAAATCTGGAAAGAAGCTTTCTGAGAAACTGCTTAGTGTTCTGTTAATTCATCTCACAGAGTTACATCTGTATTTCGTGGATCTCTTTGCTAGCCTTATTTCTGTGGAATCTGAGAACAGTTATTTCGGATCCCTTTGAAGACTCTAGGGCCAAATGAAATATCCTCCGATAACAAAGAGAAAGAAGCTTTCTGAGAAACTTCGTTGTGTTCTGTGAAATCATCTCACAGAGTTCCAGCTTTCCCCTCAAGAAGCCTTTCACTAAGACAGTTCTTGTGGAATTGGCAAAGTGATATTTGGAAGCCCATAGAGGGCTATGGTGAAAAAGGAAATATCCTCAGATGAAATCTGGAAAGAAGCTTTCTGAGAAACTGCTTAGTGTTCTGTTAACTCATCTCACAGAGTTACATCTGTATTTCGTGGATCTCTTTGCTAGCCTTATTTCTGTGGAATCTGAGAACAGATATTTCGGATCCATTTGAAGACTATAGGGCCAAAGGAAATATCCTCCGATAACAAAGAGAAAGAAGCTTTCTGAGAAACTTCTTTGTGTTCTGTGAAATCATCTCACAGAGTTGCAGCTTTCCCCTCAAGAAGCCTTTCGCTAAGACAGTTCTTGTGGAATTGGCAAAGTGATATTTGGAAGCCCATAGAGGGCTATGGTGAAAAAGGAAATATCCTCAGATGAAATCTGGAAAGAAACTTTCTGAGAAACTGCTTAGTGTTCTGTTAATTCATCTCACAGAGTTACATCTGTATTTCGTGGATCTCTTTGCTAGCCTTATTTCTGTGGAATCTGAGAACAGATATTTCGGATCCCTTTGAAGACTATAGGGCCAAAGGAAATATCCTCCGATAACAAAGAGAAAGAAGCTTTCTGAGAAACTTCTTTGTGTTCTGTGAAATCATCTCACAGAGTTGCAGCTTTCCCCTCAAGAAGCCTTTCGCTAAGACAGTTCTTGTGGAATTGGCAAAGTGATATTTGGAAGCCCATAGAGGGCTATGGTGAAAAAGGAAATATCCGCAGATGAAATCTGGAAAGAAGCTTTCTGAGAAACTGCTTAGTGTTCTGTTAATTCATCTCACAGAGTTACATCTGTATTTCGTGGATCTCTTTGCTAGCCTTATTTCTGTGGAATCTGAGAACAGATATTTCGGATCCCTTTGAAGACTATAGGGCCAAAGGAAATATCCTCCGATAACAAAGAGAAAGAAGCTTTCTGAGAAACTTCGTTGTGTTCTGTGAAATCATCTCACAGAGTTACAGCTTTCCCCTCAAGGAGCCTTTCGCTAAGACAGTTCTTGTGGAATTGGCAAAGTGATATTTGGAAGCCCGTAGAGGGCTATGGTGAAAAAGGAAATATCCTCAGATGAAATCTGGAAAGAAGCTTTCTGAGAAACTGCTTAGTGTTCTGTTAATTCATCTCACAGAGTTACATCTGTATTTCGTGGATCTCTTTGCTAGCCTTATTTCTGTGGAATCTGAGAACAGATATTTTGGATCCCTATGAAGACTATAGGGCAAAACGAAATATCCTCCGATAACAAAGAGAAAGAAGCTTTCTGAGAAACTTCGTTGTGTTCTGTGAAATCATCTCACAGAGTTCCAGCTTTCCCCTCAAGAAGCCTTTCGCTAAGACAGTTCTTGTGGAATTGACAAAGTGATATTTGGAAGCCCATAGAGGGCTATGGTGAAAAAGGAAATATCCTCAGATGAAATCTGGAAAGAAGCTTTCTGAGAAACTGCTTAGTGTTCTGTTAATTCATCTCACAGAGTTACATCTGTATTTCGTGGATCTCCTTGCTAGCCTTATTTCTGTGGAATCTGAGAACAGATATTTCGGATCCCTTTGAAGACTATAGGGCCAAAGGAAATATCCTCCGATAACAAAGAGAAAGAAGCTTTCTGAGAAACTTCGTTGTGTTCTGTGAAATCATCTCACAGAGTTACAGCTTTCCCCTCAAGGAGCCTTTCGCTAAGACAGTTCTTGTGGAATTGGCAAAGTGATATTTGGAAGCCCATAGAGGGCTATGGTGAAAAAGGAAATATCCTCAGATGAAATCTGGAAAGAAGCTTTCTGAGAAACTGCTTAGTGTTCTGTTAATTCATCTCACAGAGTTACATCTGTATTTCGTGGATCTCTTTGCTACCCTTATTTCTGTGGAATCTGAGAACAGATATTTCGGATCCCTATGAAGACTATAGGGCCAAAAGAAATATCCTCCGATAACAAAGAGAAAGAAGCTTTCTGAGAAACTTCGTTGTGTTCTGTGAAATCATCTCACAGAGTTCCAGCTTTCCCCTCAAGAAGCCTTTCGCTAAGACAGTTCTTGTGGAATTGGCAAAGTGATATTTGGAAGCCCATAGAGGGCTATGGTGAAAAAGGAAATATCCTCAGATGAAATCTGGAAAGAAGCTTTCTGAGAAACTGCTTAGTGTTCTGTTAATTCATCTCACAGAGTTACATCTGTATTTCGTGGATCTCCTTGCTAGCCTTATTTCTGTGGAATCTGAGAACAGATATTTCGGATCCCTTTGAAGACTATAGGGCCAAAGGAAATATCCTCCGATAACAAAGAGAAAGAAGCTTTCTGAGAATCTTCGTTGTGTTCTGTGAAATCATCTCACAGAGTTGCAGCTTTCCCCTCAAGAAGCCTTTCGCTAAGGCAGTTCTTGTGGAATTGGCAAAGTGATATTTGGAAGCCCATAGAGGGCTATGTTGAAAAAGGAAATATCCTCAGATGAAATCTGGAAAGAAGCTTTCTGAGAAACTGCTTAGTGTTCTGTTAACTCATCTCACAGAGTTACATCTGTATTTCGTGGATCTCTTTGCTAGCCTTATTTCTGTGGAATCTGAGAACAGATATTTCGGATCCCTTTGAAGACTATAGGGCCAAAGGAAATATCCTCCGATAACAAAGAGAAAGAAGCATTCTGAGAAACTTCTTTGTGTTCTGTGAAATCTTCTCACAGAGTTGCAGCTTTCCCCTCAAGAAGCCTTTCGCTAAGACAGTTCTTGTGGAATTGGCAAAGTGATATTTGGAAGCCCATAGAGGGCTATGGTGAAAAAGGAAATATCCTCAGATGAAATCTGGAAAGAAACTTTCTGAGAAACTGCTTAGTGTTCTGTTAATTCATCTCACAGAGTTACATCTGTATTTCGTGGATCTCTTTGCTAGCCTTATTTCTGTGGAATCTGAGAACAGATATTTCGGATCCCTTTGAAGACTATAGGGCCAAAGGAAATATCCTCCGATAACAAAGAGAAAGAAGCTTTCTGAGAAACTTCTTTGTGTTCTGTGAAATCATCTCACAGAGTTGCAGCTTTCCCCTCAAGAAGCCTTTCGCTAAGACAGTTCTTGTGGAATTGGCAAAGTGATATTTGGAAGCCCATAGAGGGCTATGGTGAAAAAGGAAATATCCTCAGATGAAATCTGGAAAGAAGCTTTCTGAGAAACTGCTTAGTGTTCTGTTAATTCATCTCACAGAGTTACATCTGTATTTCGTGGATCTCTTTGCTAGCCTTATTTCTGTGGAATCTGAGAACAGATATTTCGGATCCCTTTGAAGACTATAGGGCCAAAGGAAATATCCTCCGATAACAAAGAGAAAGAAGCTTTCTGAGAAACTTCGTTGTGTTCTGTGAAATCATCTCACAGAGTTGCAGCTTTCCCCTCAAGAAGCCTTTCGCTAAGACAGTTCTTGTGGAATTGGCAAAGTGATATTTGGAAGCCCATAGAGGGCTATGGTGAAAAAGGAAATATCCTCAGATGAAATCTGGAAAGAAACTTTCTGAGAAACCGCTTAGTGTTCTGTTAATTCATCTCACAGAGTTACATCTGTATTTCGTGGATCTCTTTGCTAGCCTTATTTCTGTGGAATCTGAGAACAGATATTTCGGATCCCTTTGAAGACTATAGGGCCAAAGGAAATATCCTCCGATAACAAAGAGAAAGAAGGTTTCTGAGAAACTTCGTTGTGTTCTGTGAAATCATCTCACAGAGTTACAGCTTTCCCCTCAAGGAGCCTTTCGCTAAGACGGTTCTTGTGGAATTGGCAAAGTGATATTTGGAAGCCCATAGAGGGCTATGGTGAAAAAGGAAATATCCTCAGATGAAATCTGGAAAGAAGCTTTCTGAGAAACTGCTTAGTGTTCTGTTAATTCATCTCACAGAGTTACATCTGTATTTCGTGGATCTCTTTGCTAGCCTTATTTCTGTGGAATCTGAGAACAGTTATTTCGGATCCCTTTGAAGACTCTAGGGCCAAATGAAATATCCTCCGATAACAAAGAGAAAGAAGCTTTCTGAGAAACTTCGTTGTGTTCTGTGAAATCACCTCACAGAGTTCCAGCTTTCCCCTCAAGAAGCCTTTCACTAAGACAGTTCTTGTGGAATTGGCAAAGTGATATTTGGAAGCCCATAGAGGGCTATGGTGAAAAAGGAAATATCCTCAGATGAAATCTGGAAAGAAGCTTTCTGAGAAACTGCTTAGTGTTCTGTTAACTCATCTCACAGAGTTACATCTGTATTTCGTGGATCTCTTTGCTAGCCTTATTTCTGTGGAATCTGAGAACAGATATTTCGGATCCATTTGAAGACTATAGGGCCAAAGGAAATATCCTCCGATAACAAAGAGAAAGAAGCTTTCTGAGAAACTTCTTTGTGTTCTGTGAAATCATCTCACAGAGTTGCAGCTTTCCCCTCAAGAAGCCTTTCGCTAAGACAGTTCTTGTGGAATTGGCAAAGTGATATTTGGAAGCCCATAGAGGGCTATGGTGAAAAAGGAAATATCCTCAGATGAAATCTGGAAAGAAACTTTCTGAGAAACTGCTTAGTGTTCTGTTAATTCATCTCACAGAGTTACATCTGTATTTCGTGGATCTCTTTGCTAGCCTTATTTCTGTGGAATCTGAGAACAGATATTTCGGATCCCTTTGAAGACTATAGGGCCAAAGGAAATATCCTCCGATAACAAAGAGAAAGAAGCTTTCTGAGAAACTTCTTTGTGTTCTGTGAAATCATCTCACAGAGTTGCAGCTTTCCCCTCAAGAAGCCTTTCGCTAAGACAGTTCTTGTGGAATTGGCAAAGTGATATTTGGAAGCCCATAGAGGGCTATGGTGAAAAAGGAAATATCCGCAGATGAAATCTGGAAAGAAGCTTTCTGAGAAACTGCTTAGTGTTCTGTTAATTCATCTCACAGAGTTACATCTGTATTTCGTGGATCTCTTTGCTAGCCTTATTTCTGTGGAATCTGAGAACAGATATTTCGGATCCCTTTGAAGACTATAGGGCCAAAGGAAATATCCTCCGATAACAAAGAGAAAGAAGCTTTCTGAGAAACTTCGTTGTGTTCCGTGAAATCATCTCACAGAGTTACAGCTTTCCCCTCAAGGAGCCTTTCGCTAAGACAGTTTATGTGGAATTGGCAAAGTGATATTTCGAAGCCCATAGAGGGCTATGGTGAAAAAGGAAATCTCCTCAGATGAAATCTGGAAAGAAGCTTTCTGAGAAACTGCTTAGTGTTCTGTTAATTCATCTCACAGAGTTACATCTGTATTTCGTGGATCTCCTTGCTAGCCTTATTTCTGTGAAATCTGAGAACAGATATTTCGGATCCCTTTGAAGACTATAGGGCCAAAGGAAATATCCTCCGATAACAAAGAGAAAGAAGCTTTCTGAGAAACTTCGTTGTGTTCTGTGAAATCATCTCACAGAGTTACAGCTTTCCCCTCAAGGAGCCTTTCGCTAAGACAGTTCTTGTGGAATTGGCAAAGTGATATTTGGAAGCCCATAGAGGGCTATGGTGAAAAAGGAAATATCCTCAGAGGAAATCTGGAAAGAAGCTCTCTGAGAAACTGCTTAGTGTTCTGTTAATTCATCTCACACAGTTACATCTGTATTTTGTGGATCTCTTTGCTAGCCTTATTTCTGTGGTATCTGAGAACAGATATTTCGGATCCCTTGGAAGACTCTAGGGCCAAAGGAAATATCCTCCGATAACAAAGAGAAAGAAGCTTTCTGAGAAACTTCGTTGTGTCCGTGAAATCATCTCACAGAGTTACAGCTATCCCCTAAAGGAGCCTTTCGCTAAGACAGTTTATGTGGAATTGGCAAAGTGATATTTGGAAGCCCATAGAGGGCTATGGTGAAAAAGGAAATATCCTCAGATGAAATCTGGAAAGAAGCTTTCTGAGAAACTGCTTAGTGTTCTGTTAATTCATCTCACAGAGTTACATCTGTATTTCATGGATCTCTTTGCTAGCCTTATTTCTGTGGAATCTGAGAACAGATATTTCAGATCCATTTGAAGACTATACGGCCAAAGGAAATATCCTCCGATAACAAAGAGAAAGAAGCTTTCTGAGAAACTTCGTTGTGTTCTGTGAAATCATCTCACAGAGTTGCAGCTTTCCCCTCAAGAAGCCTTTCGCTAAGACAGTTCTTGTGGAATTGGCAAAGTGATATTTGGAAGCCCATAGAGGGCTATGGTGAAAAAGGAAATATCCTCAGATGAAATCTGGAAAGAAACTTTCTGAGAAACTGCTTAGTGTTCTGTTAATTCATCTCACAGAGTTACATCTGTATTTCGTGGATCTCTTTGCTAGCCTTATTTCTGTGGAATCTGAGAACAGATATTTCGGATCCCTTTGAAGACTATAGGGCCAAAGGAAATATCCTCCGATAACAAAGAGAAAGAAGCTTTCTGAGAAACTTCTTTGTGTTCTGTGAAATCATCTCACAGAGTTGCAGCTTTCCCCTCAAGAAGCCTTTCGCTAAGACAGTTCTTGTGGAATTGGCAAAGTGATATTTGGAAGCCCATAGAGGGCTATGGTGAAAAAGGAAATATCCTCAGATGAAATCTGGAAAGAAGCTTTCTGAGAAACTGCTTAGTGTTCTGTTAATTCATCTCACAGAGTTACATCTGTATTTCGTGGATCTCCTTGCTAGCCTTATTTCTGTGGAATCTGAGAACAGATATTTCGGATCCCTTTGAAGACTATAGGGCCAAAGGAAATATCCTCCGATAACAAAGAGAAAGAAGCTTTCTGAGATACTTCGTGTGTTCTGTGAAATCATCTCACAGAGTTACAGCTTTCCCCTCAAGGAGCCTTTCGCTAAGACAGTTCTTGTGGAATTGGCAAAGTGATATTTGGAAGCCCATAGAGGGCTATGGTGAAAAAGGAAATATCCTCAGAGGAAATCTGGAAAGAAGCTTTCTGAGAAACTGCTTAGTGTTCTGTTAATTCATCTCACACAGTTACATCTGTATTTTGTGGATCTCTTTGCTAGCCTTATTTCTGTGGTATCTGAGAACAGATATTTCGGATCCCTTGGAAGACTCTAGGGCCAAAGGAAATATCCTCCGATAACAAAGAGAAAGAAGCTTTCTGAGAAACTTCGTTGTGTTCCGTGAAATCATCTCACAGAGTTACAGCTTTCCCCTAAAGGAGCCTTTTGCTAAGACAGTTTATGTGGAATTGGCAAAGTGATATTTGGAAGCCCATAGAGGGCTATGGTGAAAAAGGAAATATCCTCAGATGAAATCTGGAAAGAAGCTTTCTGAGAAACTGCTTAGTGTTCTGTTAATTCATCTCACAGAGTTACATCTGTATTTCGTGGATCTCTTTGCTAGCCTTATTTCTGTGGAATCTGAGAACAGATATTTCGGATCCCTTTGAAGACTATAGGGCCAAAGGAAATATCCTCCGATAACAAAGAGAAAGAAGCTTTCTGAGAAACTTCGTTGTGTTCTGTGAAATCATCTCACAGAGTTACAGCTTTCCCCTCACGGAGCCTTTCGCTAAGACAGTTCTTTTGAAATTGGCAAAGTGATATTTGGAAGCCCATAGAGGGCTATGGTGAAAAAGGAAATATCCTCAGAGGAAATCTGGAAAGAAGCTTTCTGAGAAACTGCTTAGTGTTCTGTTAATTCATCTCACAGTGTTACATCTGTATTTCATGGATCTCTTTGCTAGCCTTATTTCTGTGGAATCTGAGAACAGATATTTCAGATCCATGTGAAGACTATAGGGCCAAAGGAAATATCCTCCGATAACAAAGAGAAAGAAGATTTCTGAGAAACTTCGTTGTGTTCTGTGAAATCATCTCACAGAGTTGCAGCTTTCCCCTCAAGAAGCCTTTCGCTACGGCAGTTCTTGTGGAATTGGCAAAGTGATATTTGGAAGCCCATAGAGGGCTATGGTGAAAAAGGAAATATCCTCAGATGAAATCTGGAAAGAAGCTTTCTGAGAAACTGCTTAGTGTTCTGTTAACTCATCTCACAGAGTTACATCTGTATTTCGTGGATCTCTTTGCTAGCCTTATTTCTGTGGAATCTGAGAACAGATATTTCGGATCCCTTTGAAGACTATAGGGCCAAAGGAAATATCCTCCGATAACAAAGAGAAAGAAGCTTTCTGAGAAACTTCTTTGTGTTCTGTGAAATCATCTCACAGAGTTGCAGCTTTCCCCTCAAGAAGCCTTTCGCTAAGACAGTTCTTGTGGAATTGGCAAAGTGATATTTGGAAGCCCATAGAGGGCTATGGTGAAAAAGGAAATATCCTCAGATGAAATCTGGAAAGAAGCTTTCTGAGAAACTGCTTAGTGTTCTGTTAATTCATCTCACAGAGTTACATCTGTATTTCGTGGATCTCTTTGCTAGCCTTATTTCTGTGGAATCTGAGAACAGATATTTCGGATCCCTTTGAAGACTATAGGGCCAAAGGAAATATCCTCCGATAACAAAGAGAAAGAAGCTTTCTGAGAAACTTCGTTGTGTTCCGTGAAATCATCTCACAGAGTTACAGCTTTCCCCTCAAGGAGCCTTTCGCTAAGACAGTTTATGTGGAATTGGCAAAGTGATATTTCGAAGCCCATAGAGGGCTATGGTGAAAAAGGAAATATCCTCAGATGAAATCTGGAAAGAAGCTTTCTGAGAAACTGCTTAGTGTTCTGTTAATTCATCTCACAGAGTTACATCTGTATTTCGTGGATCTCTTTGCTAGCCTTATTTCTGTGGAATCTGAGAACAGATACTTCGGATCCCTTTAAAGCCTATAGGGCCAAAGGAAATACGCTCCGATAACAAAGAGAAAGAAGCTTTCTGAGAAACTTCGTTGTGTTCTGTGAAATCATCTCACAGAGTTGCAGCTTTCCCCTCAAGAAGCCTTTCGCTAAGACAGTTCTTGTGGAATTGGCAAAGTGATATTTGGAAGCCCATAGAGGGCTATGGTGAAAAAGGAAATATCCTCAGATGAAATCTGGAAAGAAACTTTCTGAGAAACTGCTTAGTGTTCTGTTAATTCATCTCACAGAGTTACATCTGTATTTCGTGGATCTCTTTGCTAGTCTTATTTCTGTGGAATCTGAGAACAGATATTTCGGATCCCTTTGAAGACTATAGGGCCAAAGGAAATATCCTCCGATAACAAAGAGAAAGAAGCTTTCTGAGAAACTTCTTTGTGTTCTGTGAAATCATCTCACAGAGTTGCAGCTTTCCCCTCAAGGAGCCTTTCGCTAAGACAGTTCTTGTGGAATTGGCAAAGTGATATTTGGAAGCCCATAGAGGGCTATGGTGAAAAAGGAAATATCCTCAGATGAAATATGGAAAGAAGCTTTCTGAGAAACTGCTTAGTGTTCTGTTAATTCATCTCACAGAGTTACATCTGTATTTCGTGGATCTCTTTGCTAGCCTTATTTCTGTGGGATCTGAGAACAGATATTTCGGATCCCTTTGAAGACTATAGGGCCAAAGGAAATATCCTCCGATAACAAAGAGAAAGAAGCTTTCTGAGAAACTTCGTTGTGTTCCGTGAAATCATCTCACAGAGTTACAGCTTTCCCCTCAAGGAGCCTTTCGCTAAGACAGTTTATGTGGAATTGGCAAAGTGATATTTCGAAGCCCATAGAGGGCTATGGTGAAAAAGGAAATATCCTCAGATGAAATCTGGAAAGAAGCTTTCTGAGAAACTGCTTAGTGTTCTGTTAATTCATCTCACAGAGTTACATCTGTATTTCGTGGATCTCTTTGCTAGCCTTATTTCTGTGGAATCTGAGAACAGATACTTCGGATCCCTTTAAAGACTATAGGGCCAAAGGAAATACCCTCCGATAACAAAGAGAAAGAAGCTTTCTGAGAAACTTCGTTGTGTTCTGTGAAATCATCTCACAGAGTTACAGCTTTCCCCTCACGGAGCCTTTCGCTAAGACAGTTCTTTTGGAATTGGCAAAGTTATATTTGGAAGCCCATAGAGGGCTATGGTGAAAAAGGAAATATCCTAAGATGAAATCTGGAAAGAAGCTTTCTGAGAAACTGCTTAGTGTTCTGTTAATTCATCTCACAGAGTTACATCTGTATTTCGTGGATCTCTTTGCTAGCCTTATTTCTGTGGAATCTGAGAGCAGATATTTCGGATCCCTATGAAGACTATAGGGCCATAGGAAATATCCTCCGATAACAAAGAGAAAGAAGCTTTCTGAGAAACTTCTTTGTGTTCTGTGAAATCATCTCACAGAGCTACAGCTTTCCCCTCAAGAAGCCTTTCGCTAAGACAGTTCTTGTGGAATTGGCAAAGTGATATTTGGAAGCCCATAGAGGGCTATGGTGAAAAAGGAAATATCCTCAGAGGAAATCTGGAAAGAAGCTTTCTGAGAAACTGCTTAGTGTTCTGTTAATTCATCTCACAGTGTTACATCTGTATTTCATGGATCTCTTTGCTAGCCTTATTTCTGTGGAATCTGAGAACAGATATTTCAGATCCATTTGAAGACTATACGGCCAAAGGAAATATCCTCCGATAACAAAGAGAAAGAAGCTTTCTGAGAAACTTCGTTGTGTTCTGTGAAATCATCTCACAGAGTTGCAGCTTTCCCCTCAAGAAGCCTTTCGCTAAGACAGTTCTTGTGGAATTGGCAAAGTGATATTTGGAAGCCCATAGAGGGCTATGGTGAAAAAGGAAATATCCTCAGATGAAATCTGGAAAGAAGCTTTCTGAGAAACTGCTTAGTGTTCTGTTAACTCATCTCACAGAGTTACATCTGTATTTCGTGGATCTCTTTGCTAGCATTATTTCTGTGGAATCTGAGAACAGATATTTCGGATCCCTTTGAAGACTATAGGGCCAAAGGAAATATCCTCCGATAACAAAGAGAAAGAAGCTTTCTGAGAAACTTCGTTGTGTTCTGTGAAATCATCTTACAGAGTTACATCTTTCCCCTGAAGGAGCCTTTCGCTAAGAACGTTTATGTGGAATTGGCAAAGTGATATTTGGAAGCCCATAGAGGGCTATGGTGAAAAAGGAAATGTCCTCAGATGAAATCTGGAAAGAAGCTTTCTGAGAAACTGCTTAGTGTTCTGTTAATTCATCTCACAGAGTTACATCTGTATTTCGTGGATCTCTTTGCTAGCCTTATTTCTGTGGAATCTGAGAACAGATATTTCGGATCCCTTTGAAGACTATAGGGCCAAAGGAAATATCCTCCGATAACAAAGAGAAAGAAGCTTTCTGAGAAACTTCTCTGTGTTCTGTGAAATCATCTTACAGAGTTGCAGCTTTCCCCTCAAGAAGCCTTTCGCTAAGACAGTTCTTGTGGAATTGGCAAAGTGATATTTGGAAGCCCATAGAGGGCTATGGTGAAAAAGGAAATATCCTCAGATGAAATCTGGAAAGAAACTTTCTGAGAAACCGCTTAGTGTTCTGTTAATTCATCTCACAGAGTTACATCTGTATTTCGTGGATCTCTTTGCTAGCCTTATTTCTGTGGGATCTGAGAACAGATATTTCGGATCCCTTTGAAGACTATAGGGCCAAAGGAAATATCCTCCGATAACAAAGAGAAAGAAGCTTTCTGAGAAACTTCGTTGTGTTCTGTGAAATCATCTCACAGAGTTACAGCTTTCCCCTCAAGGAGCCTTTCGCTAAGACGGTTCTTGTGGAATTGGCAAAGTTATATTTGGAAGCCCATAGAGGGCTATGGTGAAAAAGGAAATATCCTCAGATGAAATCTGGAAAGAAGCTTTCTGAGAAACTGCTTAGTGTTCTGTTAATTCATCTCACAGAGTTACATCTGTATTTCGTGGATCTCTTTGCTAGCCTTATTTCTGTGGAATCTGAGAACAGATATTTCGGATCCCTTTGAAGACTCTAGGGCCAAAGGAAATATCCTCCGATAACAAAGAGAAAGAAGCTTTCTGAGAAACTTCGTTGTGTTCTGTGAAATCATCTCACAGAGTTCCAGCTTTCCCCTCAAGAAGCCTTTCGCTAAGACAGTTCTTGTGGAATTGGCAAAGTGATATTTGGAAGCCTATAGAGGGCTATGGTGAAAAAGGAAATATCCTCAGATGAAATCTGGAAAGAAGCTTTCTGAGAAACTGCTTAGTGTTCTGTTAATTCATCTCACAGAGTTACATCTGTATTTCGTGGATCTCCTTGCTAGCCTTATTTCTGTTGAATCTGAGAACAGATATTTCGGATCCCTTTGAAGACTATAGGGCCAAAGGAAATATCCTCCGATAACAAAGAGAAAGAAGCTTTCTGAGAAACTTCGTTGTGTTCTGTGAAATCATCTCACAGAATTACAGCTTTCCCCTCAAGGAGCCTTTCGCTAAGACGGTTCTTGTGGAATTGGCAAAGTTATATTTGGAAGCCCATAGAGGGCTATGGTGAAAAAGGAAATATCCTCAGATGAAATCTGGAAAGAAGCTTTCTGAGAAACTGCTTAGTGTTCTGTTAATTCATCTCACAGAGTTACATCTGTATTTCGTGGATCTCTTTGCTAGCCTTATTTCTGTGGAATCTGAGAACAGATATTTCGGATCCCTTTGAAGACTCTAGGGCCAAAGGAAATATCCTCCGATAACAAAGAGAAAGAAGCTTTCTGAGAAACTTCGTTGTGTTCTGTGAAATCATCTCACAGAGTTCCAGCTTTCCCCTCAAGAAGCCTTTCGCTAAGACAGTTCTTGTGGAATTGGCAAAGTGATATTTGGAAGCCCATAGAGGGCTATGGTGAAAAAGGAAATATCCTCAGATGAAATCTGGAAAGAAGCTTTCTGAGAAACTGCTTAGTGTTCTGTTAATTCATCTCACAGAGTTACATCTGTATTTCGTGGATCTCCTTGCTAGCCTTATTTCTGTGGAATCTGAGAACAGATATTTCGGATCCCTTTGAAGACTATAGGGCCAAAGGAAATATCCTCCGATAACAAAGAGAAAGAAGCTTTCTGAGAAACTTCGTTGTGTTCTGTGAAATCATCTCACAGAGTTACAGCTTTCCCCTCAAGGAGCCTTTCGCTAAGACAGTTCTTGTGGAATTGGCAAAGTGATATTTGGAAGCCCATAGAGGGCTATGGTGAAAAAGGAAATATCCTCAGAGGAAATCTGGAAAGAAGCTTTCTGAGAAACTGCTTAGTGTTCTGTTAATTCATCTCACAGACTTACATCTGTATTTCGTGGATCTCTTTGCTAGCCTTATTTCTGTGGAATCTGAGAACAGATATTTCGGATCCCTTTGAAGACTATAGGGCCAAAGGAAATATCCTCCGATAACAAAGAGAAAGAAGCTTTCTGAGAAACTTCGTTGTGTTCCGTGAAATCATCTCACAGAGTTACAGCTTTCCCCTCAAGGAGCCTTTCGCTAAGACAGTTCTTTTGGAATTGGCAAAGTTATATTTGGAAGCCCATAGAGGGCTATGGTGAAAAAGGAAATATCCTAAGATGAAATCTGGAAAGAAGCTTTCTGAGAAACTGCTTAGTGTTCTGTTAATTCATCTCACAGAGTTACATCTGTATTTCGTGGATCTCTTTGCTAGCCTTATTTCTGTGGAATCTGAGAGCAGATATTTCGGATCCCTATGAAGACTATAGGGCCATAGGAAATATCCTCCGATAACAAAGAGAAAGAAGCTTTCTGAGAAACTTCTTTGTGTTCTGTGAAATCATCTCACAGAGCTACAGCTTTCCCCTCAAGAAGCCTTTCGCTAAGACAGTTCTTGTGGAATTGGCAAAGTGATATTTGGAAGCCCATAGAGGGCTATGGTGAAAAAGGAAATATCCTCAGAGGAAATCTGGAAAGAAGCTTTCTGAGAAACTGCTTAGTGTTCTGTTAATTCATCTCACAGTGTTACATCTGTATTTCATGGATCTCTTTGCTAGCCTTATTTCTGTGGAATCTGAGAACAGATATTTCAGATCCATTTGAAGACTATACGGCCAAAGGAAATATCCTCCGATAACAAAGAGAAAGAAGCTTTCTGAGAAACTTCGTTGTGTTCTGTGAAATCATCTCACAGAGTTGCAGCTTTCCCCTCAAGAAGCCTTTCGCTAAGACAGTTCTTGTGGAATTGGCAAAGTGATATTTGGAAGCCCATAGAGGGCTATGGTGAAAAAGGAAATATCCTCAGATGAAATCTGGAAAGAAGCTTTCTGAGAAACTGCTTAGTGTTCTGTTAACTCATCTCACAGAGTTACATCTGTATTTCGTGGATCTCTTTGCTAGCCTTATTTCTGTGGAATCTGAGAACAGATATTTCGGATCCCTTTGAAGACTATAGGGCCAAAGGAAATATCCTCCGATAACAAAGAGAAAGAAGCTTTCTGAGAAACTTCGTTGTGTTCTGTGAAATCATCTTACAGAGTTACATCTTTCCCCTGAAGGAGCCTTTCGCTAAGAACGTTTATGTGGAATTGGCAAAGTGATATTTGGAAGCCCATAGAGGGCTATGGTGAAAAAGGAAATGTCCTCAGATGAAATCTGGAAAGAAGCTTTCTGAGAAACTGCTTAGTGTTCTGTTAATTCATCTCACAGAGTTACATCTGTATTTCGTGGATCTCTTTGCTAGCCTTATTTCTGTGGAATCTGAGAACAGATATTTCGGATCCCTTTGAAGACTATAGGGCCAAAGGAAATATCCTCCGATAACAAAGAGAAAGAAGCTTTCTGAGAAACTTCTCTGTGTTCTGTGAAATCATCTTACAGAGTTGCAGCTTTCCCCTCAAGAAGCCTTTCGCTAAGACAGTTCTTGTGGAATTGGCAAAGTGATATTTGGAAGCCCATAGAGGGCTATGGTGAAAAAGGAAATATCCTCAGATGAAATCTGGAAAGAAACTTTCTGAGAAACCGCTTAGTGTTCTGTTAATTCATCTCACAGAGTTACATCTGTATTTCGTGGATCTCTTTGCTAGCCTTATTTCTGTGGGATCTGAGAACAGATATTTCGGATCCCTTTGAAGACTATAGGGCCAAAGGAAATATCCTCCGATAACAAAGAGAAAGAAGCTTTCTGAGAAACTTCGTTGTGTTCTGTGAAATCATCTCACAGAGTTACAGCTTTCCCCTCAAGGAGCCTTTCGCTAAGACGGTTCTTGTGGAATTGGCAAAGTTATATTTGGAAGCCCATAGAGGGCTATGGTGAAAAAGGAAATATCCTCAGATGAAATCTGGAAAGAAGCTTTCTGAGAAACTGCTTAGTGTTCTGTTAATTCATCTCACAGAGTTACATCTGTATTTCGTGGATCTCTTTGCTAGCCTTATTTCTGTGGAATCTGAGAACAGATATTTCGGATCCCTTTGAAGACTCTAGGGCCAAAGGAAATATCCTCCGATAACAAAGAGAAAGAAGCTTTCTGAGAAACTTCGTTGTGTTCTGTGAAATCATCTCACAGAGTTCCAGCTTTCCCCTCAAGAAGCCTTTCGCTAAGACAGTTCTTGTGGAATTGGCAAAGTGATATTTGGAAGCCTATAGAGGGCTATGGTGAAAAAGGAAATATCCTCAGATGAACTCTGGAAAGAAGCTTTCTGAGAAACTGCTTAGTGTTCTGTTAATTCATCTCACAGAGTTACATCTGTATTTCGTGGATCTCCTTGCTAGCCTTATTTCTGTTGAATCTGAGAACAGATATTTCGGATCCCTTTGAAGACTATAGGGCCAAAGGAAATATCCTCCGATAACAAAGAGAAAGAAGCTTTCTGAGAAACTTCGTTGTGTTCTGTGAAATCATCTCACAGAATTACAGCTTTCCCCTCAAGGAGCCTTTCGCTAAGACGGTTCTTGTGGAATTGGCAAAGTTATATTTGGAAGCCCATAGAGGGCTATGGTGAAAAAGGAAATATCCTCAGATGAAATCTGGAAAGAAGCTTTCTGAGAAACTGCTTAGTGTTCTGTTAATTCATCTCACAGAGTTACATCTGTATTTCGTGGATCTCTTTGTTAGCCTTATTTCTGTGGAATCTGAGAACAGATATTTCGGATCCCTTTGAAGACTCTAGGGCCAAAGGAAATATCCTCCGATAACAAAGAGAAAGAAGCTTTCTGAGAAACTTCGTTGTGTTCTGTGAAATCATCTCACAGAGTTCCAGCTTTCCCCTCAAGAAGCCTTTCGCTAAGACAGTTCTTGTGGAATTGGCAAAGTGATATTTGGAAGCCCATAGAGGGCTATGGTGAAAAAGGAAATATCCTCAGATGAAATCTGGAAAGAAGCTTTCTGAGAAACTGCTTAGTGTTCTGTTAATGCATCTCACAGAGTTACATCTGTATTTCGTGGATCTCCTTGCTAGCCTTATTTCTGTGGAATCTGAGAACAGATATTTCGGATCCCTTTGAAGACTATAGGGCCAAAGGAAATATCCTCCGATAACAAAGAGAAAGAAGCTTTCTGAGAAACTTCGTTGTGTTCTGTGAAATCATCTCACAGAGTTACAGCTTTCCCCTCAAGGAGCCTTTCGCTAAGACAGTTCTTGTGGAATTGGCAAAGTGATATTTGGAAGCCCATAGAGGGCTATGGTGAAAAAGGAAATATCCTCAGAGGAAATCTGGAAAGAAGCTTTCTGAGAAACTGCTTAGTGTTCTGTTAATTCATCTCACACAGTTACATCTGTATTTTGTGGATCTCTTTGCTAGCCTTATTTCTGTGGTATCTGAGAACAGATATTTCGGATCCCTTGGAAGACTCTAGGGCCAAAGGAAATATCCTCCGATAACAAAGAGAAAGAAGCTTTCTGAGAAACTTCGTTGTGTTCCGTGAAATCATCTCACAGAGTTACAGCTTTCCCCTAAAGGAGCCTTTTGCTAAGACAGTTTATGTGGAATTGGCAAAGTGATATTTGGAAGCCCATAGAGGGCTATGGTGAAAAAGGAAATATCCTCAGATGAAATCTGGAAAGAAGCTTTCTGAGAAACTGCTTAGTGTTCTGTTAATTCATCTCACAGAGTTACATCTGTATTTCGTGGATCTCTTTGCTAGCCTTATTTCTGTGGAATCTGAGAACAGATATTTCGGATCCCTTTGAAGACTATAGGGCCAAAGGAAATATCCTCCGATAACAAAGAGAAAGAAGCTTTCTGAGAAACTTCGTTGTGTTCTGTGAAATCATCTCACAGAGTTACAGCTTTCCCCTCACGGAGCCTTTCGCTAAGACAGTTCTTTTGAAATTGGCAAAGTGATATTTGGAAGCCCATAGAGGGCTATGGTGAAAAAGGAAATATCCTCAGAGGAAATCTGGAAAGAAGCTTTCTGAGAAACTGCTTAGTGTTCTGTTAATTCATCTCACAGTGTTACATCTGTATTTCATGGAACTCTTTGCTAGCCTTATTTCTGTGGAATCTGAGAACAGATATTTCAGATCCATTTGAAGACTATAGGGCCAAAGGAAATATCCTCCGATAACAAAGAGAAAGAAGCTTTCTGAGAAACTTCGTTGTGTTCTGTGAAATCATCTCACAGAGTTGCAGCTTTCCCCTCAAGAAGCCTTTCGCTACGGCAGTTCTTGTGGAATTGGCAAAGTGATATTTGGAAGCCCATAGAGGGCTATGGTGAAAAAGGAAATATCCTCAGATGAAATCTGGAAAGAAGCTTTCTGAGAAACTGCTTAGTGTTCTGTTAACTCATCTCACAGAGTTACATCTGTATTTCGTGGATCTCTTTGCTAGCCTTATTTCTGTGGAATCTGAGAACAGATATTTCGGATCCCTTTGAAGATTATAGGGCCAAAGGAAATATCCTCCGATAACAAAGAGAAAGAAGCTTCCTGAGAAACTTCTTTGTGTTCTGTGAAATCATCTCACAGAGTTGCAGCTTTCCCCTCAAGAAGCCTTTCGCTAAGACAGTTCTTGTGGAATTGGCAAAGTGATATTTGGAAGCCCATAGAGGGCTATGGTGAAAAAGGAAATATCCTCAGATGAAATCTGGAAAGAAATTTTCTGAGAAACTGCTTAGTGTTCTGTTAATTCATCTCACAGAGTTACATCTGTATTTCGTGGATCTCTTTGCTAGCCTTATTTCTGTGAAATCTGACAACAGATATTTCGGATCCCTTTGAAGACTATAGGGCCAAAGGAAATATCCTCCGATAACAAAGAGAAAGAAGCTTTCTGAGAAACTTCTTTGTGTTCTGTGAAATCATCTCACAGAGTTGCAGCTTTCCCCTCAAGAAGCCTTTCGCTAAGACAGTTCTTGTGGAATTGGCAAAGTGATATTTGGAGGCCCATAGAGGGCTATGGTGAAAAAGGAAATATCCTCAGATGAAATCTGGAAAGAAGCTTTCTGAGAAACTGCTTAGTGTTCTGTTAATTCATCTCACAGAGTTACATCTGTATTTCGTGGATCTCTTTGCTAGCCTTATTTCTGTGGAATCTGAGAACAGATATTTCGGATCCCTTTGAAGACTATAGGGCCAAAGGAAATATCCTCCGATAACAAAGAGAAAGAAGCTTTCTGAGAAACTTCGTTGTGTTCCGTGAAATCATCTCACAGAGTTACAGCTTTCCCCTCAAGGAGCCTTTCGCTAAGACAGTTTATGTGGAATTGGCAAAGTGATATTTCGAAGCCCATAGAGGGCTATGGTGAAAAAGGAAATATCCTCAGATGAAATCTGGAAAGAAGCTTTCTGAGAAACTGCTTAGTGTTCTGTTAATTCATCTCACAGAGTTACATCTGTATTTCGTGGATCTCTTTGCTAGCCTTATTTCTGTGGAATCTGAGAACAGATACTTCGGATCCCTTTAAAGCCTATAGGGTCAAAGGAAATACCCTCCGATAACAAAGAGAAAGAAGCTTTCTGAGAAACTTCGTTGTGTTCTGTGAAATCATCTCACAGAGTTACAGCTTTCCCCTCCCGGAGCCTTTCGCTAAGACAGTTCTTTTGGAATTGGCAAAGTTATATTTGGAAGCCCATAGAGGGCTATGGTGAAAAAGGAAATATCCTCAGATGAAATCTGGAAAGAAGCTTTCTGAGAAACTGCTTAGTGTTCTGTTAATTCATCTCACAGAGTTACATCTGTATTTCGTGGATCTCTTTGCTAGCCTTATTTCTGTGGAATCTGAGAACAGATATTTCGGATCCCTATGAAGACTATAGGGCCATAGGAAATATCCTCCGATAACAAAGAGAAAGAAGCTTTCTGAGAAACTTCTTTGTGTTCTGTGAAATCATCTCACAGAGCTACAGCTTTCCCCTCAAGAAGCCTTTCGCTAAGACAGTTCTTGTGGAATTGGCAAAGTGATATTTGGAAGCCCATAGAGGGCTATGGTGAAAAAGGAAATATCCTCAGAGGAAATCTGGAAAGAAGCTTTCTGAGAAACTGCTTAGTGTTCTGTTAATTCATCTCACAGTGTTACATCTGTATTTCATGGATCTCTTTGCTAGCCTTATTTCTGTGGAATCTGAGAACAGATATTTCAGATCCATTTGAAGACTATAGGGCCAAAGGAAATATCCTCCGATAACAAAGAGAAAGAAGCTTTCTGAGAAACTTCGTTGTGTTCTGTGAAATCATCTCACAGAGTTGCAGCTTTCCCCTCAAGAAGCCTTTCGCTAAGACAGTTCTTGTGGAATTGGCAAAGTGATATTTGGAAGCCCATAGAGGGCTATGGTGAAAAAGGAAATATCCTCAGATGAAATCTGGAAAGAAGCTTTCTGAGAAACTGCTTAGTGTTCTGTTAACTCATCTCACAGAGTTACATCTGTATTTCGTGGATCTCTTTGCTAGCCTTATTTCTGTGGAATCTGAGAACAGATATTTCGGATCCCTTTGAAGACTATAGGGCCAAAGGAAATATCCTCCGATAACAAAGAGAAAGAAGCTTTCTGAGAAACTTCGTTGTGTTCTGTGATATCATCTTACAGAGTTACATCTTTCCCCTGAAGGAGCCTTTCGCTAAGAACGTTTATGTGGAATTGGCAAAGTGATATTTGGAAGCCCATAGAGGGCTATGGTGAAAAAGGAAATATCCTCAGATGAAATCTGGAAAGAAGCTTTCTGAGAAACTGCTTAGTGTTCTGTTAATTCATCTCACAGAGTTACATCTGTATTTCGTGGATCTCTTTGCTACCCTTATTTCTGTGGAATCTGAGAACAGATATTTCGGATCCTTTTGAAGACTATATTGCCAAAGGAAATATTCTCTGAAAACAAAGAGAAAGAAGCTTTCTGAGAAACTTCTTTGTGTTCTGTGAAATCATCTCACAGAGTTACAGCTTTCCCCTCAAGGAGTCTTTCGCTAAGACAGTTCTTGTGGAATTGGCAAAGTGATATCTGGAAGCCCATAGAGGGCTATGGTGAAAAAGGAAATATCCTCAGATGAAATCTGGAAACAAACTGTCTGAGAAACTGCTTAGTGTTCTGTTAATTCATCTCACAGAGTTACATCTGTATTTCGTGGATCTCTTTGCTAGCCTTATTTCTGTGGAATCTGAGAACAGATATTTCGGATCCCTATGAAGACTATAGGGCCATAGGAAATATCCTCCGATAACAAAGAGAAAGAAGCTTTCTGAGAAACTTCTTTGTGTTCTGTGAAATCATCTCACAGAGTTACAGCTTTCCCCTCAAGGAGCCTTTCGCTAAGACAGTTCTTGTGGAATTGGCAAAGTGATATTTGGAAGCCCATAGAGGGCTATGGTGAAAAAGGAAATATCCTCAGATGAAATCTGGAAAGAAGCTTTCTGAGAAACTGCTTAGTGTTCTGTTAATTCATCTCACAGAGTTACATCTGTATTTCGTGGATCTCTTTGCTAGCCTTATTTCTGTGAAATCTGAGAACAGATATTTCGGATCCCTTTGAAGACTATAGGGCCAAAGGAAATATCCTCCGATAACAAAGAGAAAGAAGCTTTCTGAGAAACTTCTTTGTGTTCTGTGAAATCATCTCACAGAGTTGCAGCTTTCCCCTCAAGAAGCCTTTCGCTAAGACAGTTCTTGTGGAATTGGCAAAGTGATATTTGGAAGCCCATAGAGGGCTATGGTGAAAAAGGAAATATCCTCAGATGAAATCTGGAAAGAAGCTTTCTGAGAAACTGCTTAGTGTTCTGTTAATTCATCTCACAGAGTTACATCTGTATTTCGTGGATCTCTTTGCTAGCCTTATTTCTGTGGAATCTGAGAACAGATATTTCGGATCCCTTTGAAGACTATAGGGCCAAAGGAAATATCCTCCGATAACAAAGAGAAAGAAGCTTTCTGAGAAACTTCGTTGTGTTCTGTGAAATCATCTCACAGAGTTACAGCTTTCCCCTCACGGAGCCTTTCGCTAAGACAGTTCTTGTGGTATTGGCAAAGTTATATTTGGAAGCCCATAGAGGGCTATGGTGAAAAAGGAAATATCCTCAGATGAAATCTGGAAAGAAGCTTTCTGAGAAACTGCTTAGTGTTCTGTTAATTCATCTCACAGAGTTACATCTGTATTTCGTGGATCTCTTTGCTAGCCTTATTTCTGTTGAATCTGAGAACAGATATTTCGGATCCTTTTGAAGACTATAGGGCTAAAGGAAATATCCTCTGAAAACAAAGAGAAAGAAGCTTTCTGAGAAACTTCTTTGTGTTCTGTGAAATCATCTCACAGAGTTACAGCTTTCCCCTCAAGGAGTCTTTCGCTAAGACAGTTCTTGTGGAATTGGCAAAGTGATATCTGGAAGCCCATAGAGGGCTATGGTGAAAAAGGAAATATCCTCAGATGAAATCTGGAAACAAACTTTCTGAGAAACTGCTTAGTGTTCTGTTAATTCATCTCACAGAGTTACATCTGTATTTCGTGGATCTCTTTGCTAGCCTTATTTCTGTGGAATCTGAGAACAGATATTTCGGATCCCTTTGATGACTATAGGGCCAAAGGAAATATCCTCCGATAACAAAGAGAAAGAAGCTTCCTGAGAAACTTCTTTGTGTTATGTGAAATCATCTCACAGAGTTGCAGCTTTCCCCTCAAGAAGCCTTTCGCTAAGACAGTTCTTGTGGAATTGGCAAAATGATATTTGGAAGCCCATAGAGGGCTATGGTGAAAAAGGAAATATCCTCAGATGAAATCTGGAAAGAAATTTTCTGAGAAACTGCTTAGTGTTTTGTTAATTCATCTCACAGAGTTACATCTGTATTTCGTGGATCTATTTGCTAGCCTTATTTCTGTGAAATCTGACAACAGATATTTCGGATCCCTTTGAAGACTATAGGGCCAAAGGAAATATCCTCCGATAACAAAGAGAAAGAAGCTTTCTGAGAAACTTCTTTGTGTTCTGTGAAATCATCTCACATAGTTGCAGCTTTCCTCTCAAGAAGCCTTTCGCTAAGACAGTTCTTGTGGAATTGGCAAAGTGATATTTGGAAGCCCATAGAGGGCTATGGTGAAAAAGGAAATATCCTCAGATGAAATCTGGAAAGAAGCTTTCTGAGAAACTGCTTAGTGTTCTGTTAATTCATCTCACAGAGTTACATCTGTATTTCGTGGATCTCTTTGCTAGCCTTATTTCTGTGGAATCTGATAACAGATATTTCGGATCCCTTTGAAGACTATAGGGCCAAAGGAAATATCCTCCGATAACAAAGAGAAAGAAGCTTTCTGAGAAACTTCTTTGTGTTCTGTGAAATCATCTCACAGAGCTACAGCTTTCCCCTCAAGAAGCCTTTCGCTAAGACAGTTCTTGTGGAATTGGCAAAGTGATATTTGGAAGCCCATAGAGGGCTATGGTGAAAAAGGAAATATCCTCAGAGGAAATCTGGAAAGAAGCTTTCTGAGAAACTGCTTAGTGTTCTGTTAATTCATCTCACAGTGTTACATCTGTATTTCGTGGATCTCTTTGCTAGCCTTATTTCTGTGGAATCTGAGAACAGATATTTCGGATCCCTTTGAAGACTCTAGGGCCAAAGGAAATATCCTCCGATAACAAAGAGAAAGAAGCTTTCTGAGAAACTTCGTTGTGTTCTGTGAAATCATCTCACAGAGTTCCAGCTTTCCCCTCAAGAAGCCTTTCGCTAAGACAGTTCTTGTGGAATTGGCAAAGTGATATTTGGAAGCCCATAGAGGGCTATGGTGAAAAAGGAAATATCCTCAGATGAAATCTGGAAAGAAGCTTTCTGAGAAACTGCTTAGTGTTCTGTTAATTCATCTCACAGAGTTACATCTGTATTTCGTGGATCTCTTTGCTACCCTTATTTCTGTGGAATCTGAGAACAGATATTTCGGATCCTTTTGAAGACTATAGTGCCAAAGGAAATATCCTCTGAAAACAAAGAGAAAGAAGCTTTCTGAGAAACTTCTTTGTGTTCTGTGAAATCATCTCACAGAGTTACAGCTTTCCCCTCAAGGAGTCTTTCGCTAAGACAGTTCTTGTGGAATTGGCAAAGTGATATTTGGAAGCCCATAGAGGGCTATGGTGAAAAAGGAAATATCCTCAGATGAAATCTGGAAAGAAGCTTTCTGAGAAACTGCTTAGTGTTCTGTTAATTCATCTCACAGAGTTACATCTGTATTTCGTGGATCTCCTTGCTAGCCTTATTTCTGTGGAATCTGAGAACAGATATTTCGGATCCCTTTGAAGACTATAGGGCCAAAGGAAATATCCTCCGATAACAAAGAGAAAGAAGCTTTCTGAGAAACTTCGTTGTGTTCTGTGAAATCATCTCACAGAGTTACAGCTTTCCCCTCAAGGAGCCTTTCGCTAAGACGGTTCTTGTGGAATTGGCAAAGTTATATTTGGAAGCCCATAGAGGGCTATGGTGAAAAAGGAAATATCCTCAGATGAAATCTGGAAAGAAGCTTTCTGAGAAACTGCTTAGTGTTCTGTTAATTCATCTCACAGAGTTACATCTGTATTTCGTGGATCTCTTTGCTAGCCTTATTTCTGTGGAATCTGAGAACAGATATTTCGGATCCCTTTGAAGACTCTAGGGCCAAAGGAAATATCCTCCGATAACAAAGAGAAAGAAGCTTTCTGAGAAACTTCGTTGTGTTCTGTGAAATCATCTTACAGAGTTACATCTTTCCCCTGAAGGAGCCTTTCGCTAAGAACGTTTATGTGGAATTGGCAAAGTGATATTTGGAAGCCCATAGAGGGCTATGGTGAAAAAGGAAATATCCTCAGATGAAATCTGGAAAGAAGCTTTCTGAGAAACTGCTTAGTGTTCTGTTAATTCATCTCACAGAGTTACATCTGTATTTCGTGGATCTCTTTGCTACCCTTATTTCTGTGGAATCTGAGAACAGATATTTCGGATCCTTTTGAAGACTATATTGCCAAAGGAAATATCCTCTGAAAACAAAGAGAAAGAAGCTTTCTGAGAAACTTCTTTGTGTTCTGTGAAATCATCTCACAGAGTTACAGCTTTCCCCTCAAGGAGTCTTTCGCTAAGACAGTTCTTGTGGAATTGGCAAAGTGATATTTGGAAGCCCATAGAGGGCTATGGTGAAAAAGGAAATATCCTCAGATGAAATCTGGAAAGAAGCTTTCTGAGAAACTGCTTAGTGTTCTGTTAATTCATCTCACAGAGTTACATCTGTATTTCGTGGATCTCCTTGCTAGCCTTATTTCTGTGGAATCTGAGAAAAGATATTTCGGATCCCTTTGAAGACTATAGGGCCAAAGGAAATATCCTCCGATAACAAAGAGAAAGAAGCTTTCTGAGAAACTTCGTTGTGTTCTGTGAAATCATCTCACAGAGTTACAGCTTTCCCCTCAAGGAGCCTTTCGCTAAGACGGTTCTTGTGGAATTGGCAAAGTTATATTTGGAAGCCCATAGAGGGCTATGGTGAAAAAGGAAATATCCTCAGATGAAATCTGGAAAGAAGCTTTCTGAGAAACTGCTTAGTGTTCTGTTAATTCATCTCACAGAGTTACATCTGTATTTCGTGGATCTCTTTGCTAGCCTTATTTCTGTGGAATCTGAGAACAGATATTTCGGATCCCTTTGAAGACTCTAGGGCCAAAGGAAATATCCTCCGATAACAAAGAGAAAGAAGCTTTCTGAGAAACTTCGTTGTGTTCTGTGAAATCATCTCACAGAGTTCCAACTTTCCCCTCAAGAAGCCTTTCGCTAAGACAGTTCTTGTGGAATTGGCAAAGTGATATTTGGAAGCCCATAGAGGGCTATGGTGAAAAAGGAAATATCCTCAGATGAAATCTGGAAAGAAGCTTTCTGAGAAACTGCTTAGTGTTCTGTTAATTCATCTCACAGAGTTACATCTGTATTTCGTGGATCTCCTTGCTAGCCTTATTTCTGTGGAATCTGAGAACAGATATTTCGGATCCCTTTGAAGACTATAGGGCCAAAGGAAATATCCTCCGATAACAAAGAGAAAGAAGCTTCCTGAGAAACTTCGTTGTGTTCTGTGAAATCATCTCACAGAGTTACAGCTTTCCCCTCAAGGAGCCTTTCGCTAAGACAGTTCTTGTGGAATTGGCAAAGTGATATTTGGAAGCCCATAGAGGGCTATGGTGAAAAAGGAAATATCCTCAGAGGAAATCTGGAAAGAAGCTTTCTGAGAAACTGCTTAGTGTTCTGTTAATTCATCTCACACAGTTACATCTGTATTTTGTGGATCTCTTTGCTAGCCTTATTTCTGTGGTATCTGAGAACAGATATTTCGGATCCCTTGGAAGACTCTAGGGCCAAAGGAAATATCCTCCGATAAGAAAGAGAAAGAAGCTTTCTGAGAAACTTCGTTGTGTTCCGTGAAATCATCTCACAGAGTTACAGCTTTCCCCTAAAGGAGCCTTTTGCTAAGACAGTTTATGTGGAATTGGCAAAGTGATATTTGGAAGCCCATAGAGGGCTATGGTGAAAAAGGAAATATCCTCAGATGAAATCTGGAAAGAAGCTTTCTGAGAAACTGCTTAGTGTTCTGTTAATTCATCTCACAGAGTTACATCTGTGTTTCGTGGATCTCTTTGCTAGCCTTATTTCTGTGGAATCTGAGAACAGATATTTCGGATCCCTTTGAAGACTATAGGGCCAAAGGAAATATCCTCCGATAACAAAGAGAAAGAAGCTTTCTGAGAAACTTCGTTGTGTTCTGTGAAATCATCTCACAGAGTTACAGCTTTCCCCTCACGGAGCCTTTCGCTAAGACAGTTCTTTTGAAATTGGCAAAGTGATATTTGGAAGCCCATAGAGGGCTATGGTGAAAAAGGAAATATCCTCAGAGGAAATCTGGAAAGAAGCTTTCTGAGAAACTGCTTAGTGTTCTGTTAATTCATCTCACAGTGTTACATCTGTATTTCATGGATCTCTTTGCTAGCCTTATTTCTGTGGAATCTGAGAACAGATATTTCAGATCCATTTGAAGACTATAGGGCCAAAGGAAATATCCTCCGATAACAAAGAGAAAGAAGCTTTCTGAGAAACTTCGTTGTGTTCTGTGAAATCATCCCCCAGAGTTGCAGCTTTCCCCTCAAGAACCCTTTCGCTACGGCAGTTCTTGTGGAATTGGCAAAGTGATATTTGTAAGCCCATAGAGGGCTATGGTGAAAAAGGAAATATCCTCAGATGAAATCTGGAAAGAAGCTTTCTGAGAAACTGCTTAGTGTTCTGTTAACTCATCTCACAGAGTTACATCTGTATTTCGTGGATCTCTTTGCTGGCCTTATTTCTGTGGAATCTGAGAACAGATATTTCGGATCCCTTTGAAGACTCTAGGGCCAAAGGAAATATCCTCCGATAACAAAGAGAAAGAAGCTTCCTGAGAAACTTCTTTGTGTTCTGTGAAATCATCTCACAGAGTTGCAGCTTTCCCCTCAAGAAGCCTTTCGCTAACACAGTTCTTGTGGAATTGGCAAAGTGATATTTGGAAGCCCATAGAGGGCTATGGTGAAAAAGGAAATATCCTCAGATGAAATCTGGAAAGAAATTTTCTGAGAAACTGCTTAGTGTTCTGTTAATTCATCTCACAGAGTTACATCTGTATTTCGTGGATCTCTTTGCTAGCCTTATTTCTGTGAAATCTGACAACAGATATTTCGGATCCCTTTGAAGACTATAGGGCCAAAGGAAATATCCTCCGATAACAAAGAGAAAGAAGCTTTCTGAGAAACTTCTTTGTGTTCTGTGAAATCATGTCACAGAGTTGCAGCTTTCCCCTCAAGAAGCCTTTCGCTAAGACAGTTCTTGTGGAATTGGCAAAGTGATATTTGGAAGCCCATAGAGGGCTATGGTGAAAAAGGAAATATCCTCAGATGAAATCTGGAAAGAAGCTTTCTGAGAAACTGCTTAGTGTTCTGTTAATTCATCTCACAGAGTTACATCTGTATTTCGTGGATCTCTTTGCTAGTCTTATTTCTGTGGAATCTGAGAACAGATATTTCGGATCCCTTTGAAGACTATAGGGCCAAAGGAAATATCCTCCGATAACAAAGAGAAAGAAGCTTTCTGAGAAACTTCGTTGTGTTCCGTGAAATCATCTCACAGAGTTACAGCTTTCCCCTCAAGGAGCCTTTCGCTAAGACAGTTTATGTGGAATTGGCAAAGTGATATTTCGAAGCCCATAGAGGGCTATGGTGAAAAAGGAAATATCCTCAGATGAAATCTGGAAAGAAGCTTTCTGAGAAACTGCTTAGTGTTCTGTTAATTCATCTCACAGAGTTACATCTGTATTTCGTGGATCTCTTTGCTAGCCTTATTTCTGTGGAATCTGAGAACAGATACTTCGGATCCCTTTAAAGCCTATAGGGCCAAAGGAAATACCCTCCGATAACAAAGAGAAAGAAGCTTTCTGAGAAACTTCGTTGTGTTCTGTGAAATCATCTCACAGAGTTACAGCTTTCCCCTCACGGAGCCTTTCGCTAAGACAGTTCTTTTGGAATTGGCAAAGTTATATTTGGAAGCCCATAGAGGGCTATGGTGAAAAAGGAAATATCCTCAGATGAAATCTGGAAAGAAGCTTTCTGAGAAACTGCTTAGTGTTCTGTTAATTCATCTCACAGAGTTACATCTGTATTTCGTGGATCTCTTTGCTAGCCTTATTTCTGTGGAATCTGAGAACAGATATTTCGGATCCCTATGAAGACTATAGGGCCATAGGAAATATCCTCCGATAACAAAGAGAAAGAAGCTTTCTGAGAAACTTCTTTGTGTTCTGTGAAATCATCTCACAGAGCTACAGCTTTCCCCTCAAGAAGCCTTTCGCTAAGACAGTTCTTGTGGAATTGGCAAAGTGATATTTGGAAGCCCATAGAGGGCTATGGTGAAAAAGGAAATATCCTCAGAGGAAATCTGGAAAGAAGCTTTCTGAGAAACTGCTTAGTGTTCTGTTAATTCATCTCACAGTGTTACATCTGTATTTCATGGATCTCTTTGCTAGCCTTATTTCTGTGGAATCTGAGAACAGATATTTCAGATCCATTTGAAGACTATAGGGCCAAAGGAAATATCCTCCGATAACAAAGAGAAAGAAGCTTTCTGAGAAACTTCGTTGTGTTCTGTGAAATCATCTCACAGAGTTGCAGCTTTCCCCTCAAGAAGCCTTTCGCTAAGACAGTTCTTGTGGAATTGGCAAAGTGATATTTGGAAGCCCATAGAGGGCTAAGGTGAAAAAGGAAATATCCTCAGATGAAATCTGGAAAGAAGCTTTCTGAGAAACTGCTTAGTGTTCTGTTAACTCATCTCACAGAGTTACATCTGTATTTCGTGGATCTCTTTGCTAGCCTTATTTCTGTGGAATCTGAGAACAGATATTTCGGATCCCTTTGAAGACTATAGGGCCAAAGGGAATATCCTCCGATAACAAAGAGAAAGAAGCTTTCTGAGAAACTTCGTTGTGTTCTGTGAAATCATCTTACAGAGTTACATCTTTCCCCTGAAGGAGCCTTTCGCTAAGAACGTTTATGTGGAATTGGCAAAGTGATACTTGGAAGCCCATAGAGGGCTATGGTGAAAAAGGAAATATCCTCAGATGAAATCTGGAAAGAAGCTTTCTGAGAAACTGCTTAGTGTTCTGTTAATTCATCTCACAGAGTTACATCTGTATTTCGTGGATCTCTTTGCTACCCTTATTTCTGTGGAATCTGAGAACAGATATTTCGGATCCTTTTGAAGACTATATTGCCAAAGGAAATATTCTCTGAAAACAAAGAGAAAGAAGCTTTCTGAGAAACTTCTTTGTGTTCTGTGAAATCATCTCACAGAGTTACAGCTTTCCCCTCAAGGAGTCTTTCGCTAAGACAGTTCTTGTGGAATTGGCAAAGTGATATCTGGAAGCCCATAGAGGGCTATGGTGAAAAAGGAAATATCCTCAGATGAAATCTGGAAACAAACTTTCTGAGAAACTGCTTAGTGTTCTGTTAATTCATCTCACAGAGTTACATCTGTATTTCGTGGATCTCTTTGCTAGCCTTATTTCTGTGGAATCTGAGAACAGATATTTCGGATCCCTATGAAGACTATAGGGCCATAGGAAATATCCTCCGATAACAAAGAGAAAGAAGCTTTCTGAGAAACTTCTTTGTGTTCTGTGAAATCATCTCACAGAGTTACAGCTTTCCCCTCACGGAGCCTTTCGCTAAGACAGTTCTTTTGAAATTGGCAAAGTGATATTTGGAAGCCCATAGAGGGCTATGGTGAAAAAGGAAATATCCTCAGAGGAAATCTGGAAAGAAGCTTTCTGAGAAACTGCTTAGTGTTCTGTTAATTCATCTCACAGTGTTACATCTGTATTTCATGGATCTCTTTGCTAGCCTTATTTCTGTGGAATCTGAGAACAGATATTTCAGATCCATTTGAAGACTATAGGGCCAAAGGAAATATCCTCCGATAACAAAGAGAAAGAAGCTTTCTGAGAAACTTCGTTGTGTTCTGTGAAATCATCCCCCAGAGTTGCAGCTTTCCCCTCAAGAACCCTTTCGCTACGGCAGTTCTTGTGGAATTGGCAAAGTGATATTTGTAAGCCCATAGTGGGCTATGGTGAAAAAGGAAATATCCTCAGATGAAATCTGGAAAGAAGCTTTCTGAGAAACTGCTTAGTGTTCTGTTAACTCATCTCACAGAGTTACATCTGTATTTCGTGGATCCCTTTGCTGGCCTTATTTCTGTGGAATCTGAGAACAGATATTTCGGATCCCTTTGAAGACTCTAGGGCCAAAGGAAATATCCTCCGATAACAAAGAGAAAGAAGCTTCCTGAGAAACTTCTTTGTGTTCTGTGAAATCATCTCACAGAGTTGCAGCTTTCCCCTCAAGAAGCCTTTCGCTAAGACAGTTCTTGTGGAATTGGCAAAGTGATATTTGGAAGCCCATAGAGGGCTATGGTGAAAAAGGAAATATCCTCAGATGAAATCTGGAAAGAAATTTTCTGAGAAACTGCTTAGTGTTCTGTTAATTCATCTCACAGAGTTACATCTGTATTTCGTGGATCTCTTTGCTAGCCTTATTTCTGTGAAATCTGACAACAGATATTTCGGATCCCTTTGAAGACTATAGGGCCAAAGGAAATATCCTCCGATAACAAAGAGAAAGAAGCTTTCTGAGAAACTTCTTTGTGTTCTGTGAAATCATGTCACAGAGTTGCAGCTTTCCCCTCAAGAAGCCTTTCGCTAAGACAGTTCTTGTGGAATTGGCAAAGTGATATTTGGAAGCCCATAGAGGGCTATGGTGAAAAAGGAAATATCCTCAGATGAAATCTGGAAAGAAGCTTTCTGAGAAACTGCTTAGTGTTCTGTTAATTCATCTCACAGAGTTACATCTGTATTTCGTGGATCTCTTTGCTAGTCTTATTTCTGTGGAATCTGAGAACAGATATTTCGGATCCCTTTGAAGACTATAGGGCCAAAGGAAATATCCTCCGATAACAAAGAGAAAGAAGCTTTCTGAGAAACTTCGTTGTGTTCCGTGAAATCATCTCACAGAGTTACAGCTTTCCCCTCAAGGAGCCTTTCGCTAAGACAGTTTATGTGGAATTGGCAAAGTGATATTTCGAAGCCCATAGAGGGCTATGGTGAAAAAGGAAATATCCTCAGATGAAATCTGGAAAGAAGCTTTCTGAGAAACTGCTTAGTGTTCTGTTAATTCATCTCACAGAGTTACATCTGTATTTCGTGGATCTCTTTGCTAGCCTTATTTCTGTGGAATCTGAGAACAGATACTTCGGATCCCTTTAAAGCCTATAGGGCCAAAGGAAATACCCTCCGATAACAAAGAGAAAGAAGCTTTCTGAGAAACTTCGTTGTGTTCTGTGAAATCATCTCACAGAGTTACAGCTTTCCCCTCACGGAGCCTTTCGCTAAGACAGTTCTTTTGGAATTGGCAAAGTTATATTTGGAAGCCCATAGAGGGCTATGGTGAAAAAGGAAATATCCTCAGATGAAATCTGGAAAGAAGCTTTCTGAGAAACTGCTTAGTGTTCTGTTAATTCATCTCACAGAGTTACATCTGTATTTCGTGGATCTCTTTGCTAGCCTTATTTCTGTGGAATCTGAGAACAGATATTTCGGATCCCTATGAAGACTATAGGGCCATAGGAAATATCCTCCGATAACAAAGAGAAAGAAGCTTTCTGAGAAACTTCTTTGTGTTCTGTGAAATCATCTCACAGAGCTACAGCTTTCCCCTCAAGAAGCCTTTCGCTAAGACAGTTCTTGTGGAATTGGCAAAGTGATATTTGGAAGCCCATAGAGGGCTATGGTGAAAAAGGAAATATCCTCAGAGGAAATCTGGAAAGAAGCTTTCTGAGAAACTGCTTAGTGTTCTGTTAATTCATCTCACAGTGTTACATCTGTATTTCATGGATCTCTTTGCTAGCCTTATTTCTGTGGAATCTGAGAACAGATATTTCAGATCCATTTGAAGACTATAGGGCCAAAGGAAATATCCTCCGATAACAAAGAGAAAGAAGCTTTCTGAGAAACTTGGTTGTGTTCTGTGAAATCATCTCACAGAGCTACAGCTTTCCCCTCAAGAAGCCTTTCGCTAAGACAGTTCTTGTGGAATTGGCAAAGTGATATTTGGAAGCCCATAGAGGGCTAAGGTGAAAAAGGAAATATCCTCAGATGAAATCTGGAAAGAAGCTTTCTGAGAAACTGCTTAGTGTTCTGTTAACTCATCTCACAGAGTTACATCTGTATTTCGTGGATCTCTTTGCTAGCCTTATTTCTGTGGAATCTGAGAACAGATATTTCGGATCCCTTTGAAGACTATAGGGCCAAAGGGAATATCCTCCGATAACAAAGAGAAAGAAGCTTTCTGAGAAACTTCGTTGTGTTCTGTGAAATCATCTTACAGAGTTACATCTTTCCCCTGAAGGAGCCTTTCGCTAAGAACGTTTATGTGGAATTGGCAAAGTGATACTTGGAAGCCCATAGAGGGCTATGGTGAAAAAGGAAATATCCTCAGATGAAATCTGGAAAGAAGCTTTCTGAGAAACTGCTTAGTGTTCTGTTAATTCATCTCACAGAGTTACATCTGTATTTCGTGGATCTCTTTGCTACCCTTATTTCTGTGGAATCTGAGAACAGATATTTCGGATCCTTTTGAAGACTATATTGCCAAAGGAAATATTCTCTGAAAACAAAGAGAAAGAAGCTTTCTGAGAAACTTCTTTGTGTTCTGTGAAATCATCTCACAGAGTTACAGCTTTCCCCTCAAGGAGTCTTTCGCTAAGACAGTTCTTGTGGAATTGGCAAAGTGATATCTGGAAGCCCATAGAGGGCTATGGTGAAAAAGGAAATATCCTCAGATGAAATCTGGAAACAAACTTTCTGAGAAACTGCTTAGTGTTCTGTTAATTCATCTCACAGAGTTACATCTGTATTTCGTGGATCTCTTTGCTAGCCTTATTTCTGTGGAATCTGAGAACAGATATTTCGGATCCCTATGAAGACTATAGGGCCATAGGAAATATCCTCCGATAACAAAGAGAAAGAAGCTTTCTGAGAAACTTCTTTGTGTTCTGTGAAATCATCTCACAGAGTTACAGCTTTCCCCTCAAGGAGCCTTTCGCTAAGACAGTTCTTGTGGAATTGGCAAAGTGATATTTGGAAGCCCATAGAGGGCTATGGTGAAAAAGGAAATATCCTCAGATGAAATCTGGAAAGAAGCTTTCTGAGAAACTGCTTAGTGTTCTGTTAATTCATCTCACAGAGTTACATCTGTATTTCGTGGATCTCTTTGCTAGCCTTATTTCTGTGAAATCTGAGAACAGATATTTCGGATCCCTTTGAAGACTATAGGGCCAAAGGAAATATCCTCCGATAACAAAGAGAAAGAAGCTTTCTGAGAAACTTCTTTGTGTTCTGTGAAATCATCTCACAGAGTTGCAGCTTTCCCCTCAAGAAGCCTTTCGCTAAGACAGTTCTTGTGGAATTGGCAAAGTGATATTTGGAAGCCCATAGAGGGCTATGGTGAAAAAGGAAATATCCTCAGATGAAATCTGGAAAGAAGCTTTCAGAGAAACTGCTTAGTGTTCTGTTAATTCATCTCACAGAGTTACATCTGTATTTCGTGGATCTCTTTGCTAGCCTTATTTCTGTGGAATCTGAGAACAGATATTTCGGATCCCTTTGAAGACTATAGGGCCAAAGGAAATATCCTCCGATAACAAAGAGAAAGAAGCTTTCTGAGAAACTTCGTTGTGTTCCGTGAAATCATCTCACAGAGTTACAGCTTTCCCCTCAAGGAGCCTTTCGCTAAGACAGTTTATGTGGAATTGGCAAAGTGATATTTCGAAGCCCATAGAGGGCTATGGTGAAAAAGGAAATATCCTCAGATGAAATCTGGAAAGAAGCTTTCTGAGAAACTGCTTAGTGTTCTGTTAATTCATCTCACAGAGTTACATCTGTATTTCGTGGATCTCTTTGCTAGCATTATTTCTGTTGAATCTGAGAACAGATATTTCGGATCCTTTTGAAGACTATAGGGCTAAAGGAAATATCCTCTGAAAACAAAGAGAAAGAAGCTTTCTGAGAAACTTCTTTGTGTTCTGTGAAATCATCTCACAGAGTTACAGCTTTCCCCTCAAGGAGTCTTTCGCTAAGACATTTCTTGTGGAATTGGCAAAGTGATATCTGGAAGCCCATAGAGGGCTATGGTGAAAAAGGAAATATCCTCAGATGAAATCTGGAAAGAAACTTTCTGAGAAACTGCTTTGTGTTCTGTTCATTCATCTCACAGAGTTACAACTGTATTTCGTGGATCTCTTTGCTAGCCTTATTTCTGTGGAATCTGAGAACAGATATTTCGGATCCCTATGAAGACTATAGGGCCAAAGGAAATATCCTCCGATAACAAAGAGAAAGAAGCTTTCTGAGAAACTTCTTTGTGTTCTGTGAAATCATCTCACAGAGTTACAGCTTTCCCCTCAAGAAGCCTTTCGCTAAGACAGTTCTTGTGGAATTGGCAAAGTGATATTTGGAAGCCCATAGAGGGCTATGGTGAAAAAGGAAATATCCTCAAATGAAATCTGGAAAGAAGCTCTCTGAGAAACTGCTTAGTGTTCTGTTAATTCATCTCACAGAGTTACATCTGTATTTCGTGGATCTCTTTGCTAGCCTTATTTCTGTGGAATCTGAGAACAGATATTTCGGATCCCTTTGAAGACTATAGGGCCAAGGGAAATATCCTCCGATAACAAAGAGAAAGAAGCTTTCTGAGAAACTTCGTTGTGTTCTGTGAAATCATCTCACAGAGTTACAGCTTTCCCCTCAAGGAGACTTTCGCTAAGACAGTTTATGTGGAATTGGCAAAGTCATATTTGGAAGCCCATAGAGGGCTATGGTGAAAAAGGAAATATCCTCAGATGAAATCTGGAAAGAAGCTTTCTGAGAAACTGCTTAGCGTTCTGTTAATTCATCTCACAGAGTTACATCTGTATTTCGTGGATCTCTTTGCTAGCCTTATTTCTGTGGAATCTGAGAACAGATATTTCGGATCCCTTTGAAGACTATAGGGCCACAGGAAATATCCTCATATAACAAAGAGAAAGAAGCTTTCTGAGAAACTTCTTTGTGTTCTGTGAAATCGTCTCACAGAGATACACCTTTCCCCTCAAGAAGCCTTTCGCTAAGACAGTTCTTGTGGAATTGGCAAAGTGATATTTGGAAGCCCATAGAGGGCTATGGTGAAAAAGGAAATATCCTCAGATGAAATCTGGAAAGAAGCTTTCTGAGAAACTGCTTAGTGTTCTGTTAATTCATCTCACAGAGTTACATCTGTATTTCGTGGATCTCTTTGCTAGCCTTATTTCTGTGGAATCTGAGAACAGATATTTCGGATCCTTTTGAAGACTATATTGCCAAAGGAAATATCCTCTGAAAACAAAGAGAAAGAAGCTTTCTGAGAAACTTCTTTGTGTTCTGTGAAATCATCTCACAGAGTTACAGCTTTCCCCTCAAGGAGTCTTTCGCTAAGACAGTTCTTGTGGAATTGGCAAAGTGATATCTGGAAGCCCATAGAGGGCTATGGTGAAAAAGGAAATATCCTCAGATGAAATCTGGAAACAAACTTTCTGAGAAACTGCTTAGTGTTCTGTTAATTCATCTCACAGAGTTACATCTGTATTTCGTGGATCTCTTTGCTAGCCTTATTTCTGTGGAATCTGAGAACAGATATTTCGGATCCCTATGAAGACTATAGGGCCATAGGAAATATCCTCCGATAACAAAGAGAAAGAAGCTTTCTGAGAAACTTCTTTGTGTTCTGTGAAATCATCTCACAGAGTTACAGCTTTCCCCTCAAGGAGCCTTTCGCTAAGACAGTTCTTGTGGAATTGGCAAAGTGATATTTGGAAGCCCATAGAGGGCTATGGTGAAAAAGGAAATATCCTCAGATGAAATCTGGAAAGAAGCTTTCTGAGAAACTGCTTAGTGTTCTGTTAATTCATCTCACAGAGTTACATCTGTATTTCGTGGATCTCTTTGCTAGCCTTATTTCTGTGAAATCTGAGAACAGATATTTCGGATCCCTTTGAAGACTATAGGGCCAAAGGAAATATCCTCCGATAAGAAAGAGAAAGAAGCTTTCTGAGAAACTTCTTTGTGTTCTGTGAAATCATCTCACAGAGTTGCAGCTTTCCCCTCAAGAAGCCTTTCGCTAAGACAGTTCTTGTGGAATTGGCAAAGTGATATTTGGAAGCCCATAGAGGGCTATGGTGAAAAAGGAAATATCCTCAGATGAAATCTGGAAAGAAGCTTTCTGAGAAACTGCTTAGTGTTCTGTTAATTCATCTCACAGAGTTACATCTGTATTTCGTGGATCTCTTTGCTAGCCTTATTTCTGTGGAATCTGAGAACAGATATTTCGGATCCCTTTGAAGACTATAGGGCCACAGGAAATATCCTCATATAACAAAGAGAAAGAAGCTTTCTGAGAAACTTCTTTGTGTTCTGTGAAATCGTCTCACAGAGATACACCTTTCCCCTCAAGAAGCCTTTCGCTAAGACAGTTCTTGTGGAATTGGCAAAGTGATATTTGGAAGCCCATAGAGGGCTATGGTGAAAAAGGAAATATCCTCAGATGAAATCTGGAAAGAAGCTTTCTGAGAAACTGCTTAGTGTTCTGTTAATTCATCTCACAGAGTTACATCTGTATTTCGTGGATCTCTTTGCTAGCCTTATTTCTGTGGAATCTGAGAACAGATACTTCGGATCCCTTTAAAGCCTATAGGGCCAAAGGAAATACCCTCCGATAACAAAGAGAAAGAAGCTTTCTGAGAAACTTCGTTGTGTTCTGTGAAATCATCTCACAGAGTTACAGCTTTCCCCTCACGGAGCCTTTCGCTAAGACAGTTCTTTTGGAATTGGCAAAGTTATATTTGGAAGCCCATAGAGGGCTATGGTGAAAAAGGAAATATCCTCAGATGAAATCTGGAAAGAAGCTTTCTGAGAAACTGCTTAGTGTTCTGTTAATTCATCTCACAGAGTTACATCTGTATTTCGTGGATCTCTTTGCTAGCCTTATTTCTGTGGAATCTGAGAACAGATATTTCGGATCCCTATGAAGACTATAGGGCCATAGGAAATATCCTCCGATAACAAAGAGAAAGAAGCTTTCTGAGAAACTTCTTTGTGTTCTGTGAAATCATCTCACAGAGCTACAGCTTTCCCCTCAAGAAGCCTTTCGCTAAGACAGTTCTTGTGGAATTGGCAAAGTGATATTTGGAAGCCCATAGAGGGCTATGGTGAAAAAGGAAATATCCTCAGAGGAAATCTGGAAAGAAGCTTTCTGAGAAACTGCTTAGTGTTCTGTTAATTCATCTCACAGTGTTACATCTGTATTTCATGGATCTCTTTGCTAGCCTTATTTCTGTGGAATCTGAGAACAGATATTTCAGATCCATTTGAAGACTATAGGGCCAAAGGAAATATCCTCCGATAACAAAGAGAAAGAAGCTTTCTGAGAAACTTCGTTGTGTTCTGTGAAATCATCTCACAGAGCTACAGCTTTCCCCTCAAGAAGCCTTTCGCTAAGACAGTTCTTGTGGAATTGGCAAAGTGATATTTGGAAGCCCATAGAGGGCTAAGGTGAAAAAGGAAATATCCTCAGATGAAATCTGGAAAGAAGCTTTCTGAGAAACTGCTTAGTGTTCTGTTAACTCATCTCACAGAGTTACATCTGTATTTCGTGGATCTCTTTGCTAGCCTTATTTCTGTGGAATCTGAGAACAGATATTTCGGATCCCTTTGAAGACTATAGGGCCAAAGGGAATATCCTCCGATAACAAAGAGAAAGAAGCTTTCTGAGAAACTTCGTTGTGTTCTGTGAAATCATCTTACAGAGTTACATCTTTCCCCTGAAGGAGCCTTTCGCTAAGAACGTTTATGTGGAATTGGCAAAGTGATACTTGGAAGCCCATAGAGGGCTATGGTGAAAAAGGAAATATCCTCAGATGAAATCTGGAAAGAAGCTTTCTGAGAAACTGCTTAGTGTTCTGTTAATTCATCTCACAGAGTTACATCTGTATTTCGTGGATCTCTTTGCTACCCTTATTTCTGTGGAATCTGAGAACAGATATTTCGGATCCTTTTGAAGACTATATTGCCAAAGGAAATATTCTCTGAAAACAAAGAGAAAGAAGCTTTCTGAGAAACTTCTTTGTGTTCTGTGAAATCATCTCACAGAGTTACAGCTTTCCCCTCAAGGAGTCTTTCGCTAAGACAGTTCTTGTGGAATTGGCAAAGTGATATCTGGAAGCCCATAGAGGGCTATGGTGAAAAAGGAAATATCCTCAGATGAAATCTGGAAACAAACTTTCTGAGAAACTGCTTAGTGTTCTGTTAATTCATCTCACAGAGTTACATCTGTATTTCGTGGATCTCTTTGCTAGCCTTATTTCTGTGGAATCTGAGAACAGATATTTCGGATCCCTATGAAGACTATAGGGCCATAGGAAATATCCTCCGATAACAAAGAGAAAGAAGCTTTCTGAGAAACTTCTTTGTGTTCTGTGAAATCATCTCACAGAGTTACAGCTTTCCCCTCAAGGAGCCTTTCGCTAAGACAGTTCTTGTGGAATTGGCAAAGTGATATTTGGAAGCCCATAGAGGGCTATGGTGAAAAAGGAAATATCCTCAGATGAAATCTGGAAAGAAGCTTTCTGAGAAACTGCTTAGTGTTCTGTTAATTCATCTCACAGAGTTACATCTGTATTTCGTGGATCTCTTTGCTAGCCTTATTTCTGTGAAATCTGAGAACAGATATTTCGGATCCCTTTGAAGACTATAGGGCCAAAGGAAATATCCTCCGATAACAAAGAGAAAGAAGCTTTCTGAGAAACTTCTTTGTGTTCTGTGAAATCATCTCACAGAGTTGCAGCTTTCCCCTCAAGAAGCCTTTCGCTAAGACAGTTCTTGTGGAATTGGCAAAGTGATATTTGGAAGCCCATAGAGGGCTATGGTGAAAAAGGAAATATCCTCAGATGAAATCTGGAAAGAAGCTTTCAGAGAAACTGCTTAGTGTTCTGTTAATTCATCTCACAGAGTTACATCTGTATTTCGTGGATCTCTTTGCTAGCCTTATTTCTGTGGAATCTGAGAACAGATATTTCGGATCCCTTTGAAGACTATAGGGCCAAAGGAAATATCCTCCGATAACAAAGAGAAAGAAGCTTTCTGAGAAACTTCGTTGTGTTCCGTGAAATCATCTCACAGAGTTACAGCTTTCCCCTCAAGGAGCCTTTCGCTAAGACAGTTTATGTGGAATTGGCAAAGTGATATTTCGAAGCCCATAGAGGGCTATGGTGAAAAAGGAAATATCCTCAGATGAAATCTGGAAAGAAGCTTTCTGAGAAACTGCTTAGTGTTCTGTTAATTCATCTCACAGAGTTACATCTGTATTTCGTGGATCTCTTTGCTAGCATTATTTCTGTTGAATCTGAGAACAGATATTTCGGATCCTTTTGAAGACTATAGGGCTAAAGGAAATATCCTCTGAAAACAAAGAGAAAGAAGCTTTCTGAGAAACTTCTTTGTGTTCTGTGAAATCATCTCACAGAGTTACAGCTTTCCCCTCAAGGAGTCTTTCGCTAAGACATTTCTTGTGGAATTGGCAAAGTGATATCTGGAAGCCCATAGAGGGCTATGGTGAAAAAGGAAATATCCTCAGATGAAATCTGGAAAGAAACTTTCTGAGAAACTGCTTTGTGTTCTGTTCATTCATCTCACAGAGTTACAACTGTATTTCGTGGATCTCTTTGCTAGCCTTATTTCTGTGGAATCTGAGAACAGATATTTCGGATCCCTATGAAGACTATAGGGCCAAAGGAAATATCCTCCGATAACAAAGAGAAAGAAGCTTTCTGAGAAACTTCTTTGTGTTCTGTGAAATCATCTCACAGAGTTACAGCTTTCCCCTCAAGAAGCCTTTCGCTAAGACAGTTCTTGTGGAATTGGCAAAGTGATATTTGGAAGCCCATAGAGGGCTATGGTGAAAAAGGAAATATCCTCAAATGAAATCTGGAAAGAAGCTCTCTGAGAAACTGCTTAGTGTTCTGTTAATTCATCTCACAGAGTTACATCTGTATTTCGTGGATCTCTTTGCTAGCCTTATTTCTGTGGAATCTGAGAACAGATATTTCGGATCCCTTTGAAGACTATAGGGCCAAGGGAAATATCCTCCGATAACAAAGAGAAAGAAGCTTTCTGAGAAACTTCGTTGTGTTCTGTGAAATCATCTCACAGAGTTACAGCTTTCCCCTCAAGGAGACTTTCGCTAAGACAGTTTATGTGGAATTGGCAAAGTCATATTTGGAAGCCCATAGAGGGCTATGGTGAAAAAGGAAATATCCTCAGATGAAATCTGGAAAGAAGCTTTCTGAGAAACTGCTTAGCGTTCTGTTAATTCATCTCACAGAGTTACATCTGTATTTCGTGGATCTCTTTGCTAGCCTTATTTCTGTGGAATCTGAGAACAGATATTTCGGATCCCTTTGAAGACTATAGGGCCACAGGAAATATCCTCATATAACAAAGAGAAAGAAGCTTTCTGAGAAACTTCTTTGTGTTCTGTGAAATCGTCTCACAGAGATACACCTTTCCCCTCAAGAAGCCTTTCGCTAAGACAGTTCTTGTGGAATTGGCAAAGTGATATTTGGAAGCCCATAGAGGGCTATGGTGAAAAAGGAAATATCCTCAGATGAAATCTGGAAAGAAGCTTTCTGAGAAACTGCTTAGTGTTCTGTTAATTCATCTCACAGAGTTACATCTGTATTTCGTGGATCTCTTTGCTAGCCTTATTTCTGTGGAATCTGAGAACAGATATTTCGGATCCTTTTGAAGACTATATTGCCAAAGGAAATATCCTCTGAAAACAAAGAGAAAGAAGCTTTCTGAGAAACTTCTTTGTGTTCTGTGAAATCATCTCACAGAGTTACAGCTTTCCCCTCAAGGAGTCTTTCGCTAAGACAGTTCTTGTGGAATTGGCAAAGTGATATCTGGAAGCCCATAGAGGGCTATGGTGAAAAAGGAAATATCCTCAGATGAAATCTGGAAACAAACTTTCTGAGAAACTGCTTAGTGTTCTGTTAATTCATCTCACAGAGTTACATCTGTATTTCGTGGATCTCTTTGCTAGCCTTATTTCTGTGGAATCTGAGAACAGATATTTCGGATCCCTATGAAGACTATAGGGCCATAGGAAATATCCTCCGATAACAAAGAGAAAGAAGCTTTCTGAGAAACTTCTTTGTGTTCTGTGAAATCATCTCACAGAGTTACAGCTTTCCCCTCAAGGAGCCTTTCGCTAAGACAGTTCTTGTGGAATTGGCAAAGTGATATTTGGAAGCCCATAGAGGGCTATGGTGAAAAAGGAAATATCCTCAGATGAAATCTGGAAAGAAGCTTTCTGAGAAACTGCTTAGTGTTCTGTTAATTCATCTCACAGAGTTACATCTGTATTTCGTGGATCTCTTTGCTAGCCTTATTTCTGTGAAATCTGAGAACAGATATTTCGGATCCCTTTGAAGACTATAGGGCCAAAGGAAATATCCTCCGATAAGAAAGAGAAAGAAGCTTTCTGAGAAACTTCTTTGTGTTCTGTGAAATCATCTCACAGAGTTGCAGCTTTCCCCTCAAGAAGCCTTTCGCTAAGACAGTTCTTGTGGAATTGGCAAAGTGATATTTGGAAGCCCATAGAGGGCTATGGTGAAAAAGGAAATATCCTCAGATGAAATCTGGAAAGAAGCTTTCTGAGAAACTGCTTAGTGTTCTGTTAATTCATCTCACAGAGTTACATCTGTATTTCGTGGATCTCTTTGCTAGCCTTATTTCTGTGGAATCTGAGAACAGATATTTCGGATCCCTTTGAAGACTATAGGGCCACAGGAAATATCCTCATATAACAAAGAGAAAGAAGCTTTCTGAGAAACTTCTTTGTGTTCTGTGAAATCGTCTCACAGAGATACACCTTTCCCCTCAAGAAGCCTTTCGCTAAGACAGTTCTTGTGGAATTGGCAAAGTGATATTTGGAAGCCCATAGAGGGCTATGGTGAAAAAGGAAATATCCTCAGATGAAATCTGGAAAGAAGCTTTCTGAGAAACTGCTTAGTGTTCTGTTAATTCATCTCACAGAGTTACATCTGTATTTCGTGGATCTCTTTGCTAGCCTTATTTCTGTGGAATCTGAGAACAGATACTTCGGATCCCTTTAAAGCCTATAGGGCCAAAGGAAATACCCTCCGATAACAAAGAGAAAGAAGCTTTCTGAGAAACTTCGTTGTGTTCTGTGAAATCATCTCACAGAGTTACAGCTTTCCCCTCACGGAGCCTTTCGCTAAGACAGTTCTTTTGGAATTGGCAAAGTTATATTTGGAAGCCCATAGAGGGCTATGGTGAAAAAGGAAATATCCTCAGATGAAATCTGGAAAGAAGCTTTCTGAGAAACTGCTTAGTGTTCTGTTAATTCATCTCACAGAGTTACATCTGTATTTCGTGGATCTCTTTGCTAGCCTTATTTCTGTGGAATCTGAGAACAGATATTTCGGATCCCTATGAAGACTATAGGGCCATAGGAAATATCCTCCGATAACAAAGAGAAAGAAGCTTTCTGAGAAACTTCTTTGTGTTCTGTGAAATCATCTCACAGAGCTACAGCTTTCCCCTCAAGAAGCCTTTCGCTAAGACAGTTCTTGTGGAATTGGCAAAGTGATATTTGGAAGCCCATAGAGGGCTATGGTGAAAAAGGAAATATCCTCAGAGGAAATCTGGAAAGAAGCTTTCTGAGAAACTGCTTAGTGTTCTGTTAATTCATCTCACAGTGTTACATCTGTATTTCATGGATCTCTTTGCTAGCCTTATTTCTGTGGAATCTGAGAACAGATATTTCAGATCCATTTGAAGACTATAGGGCCAAAGGAAATATCCTCCGATAACAAAGAGAAAGAAGCTTTCTGAGAAACTTCGTTGTGTTCTGTGAAATCATCTCACAGAGTTGCAGCTTTCCCCTCAAGAAGCCTTTCGCTAAGACAGTTCTTGTGGAATTGGCAAAGTGATATTTGGAAGCCCATAGAGGGCTAAGGTGAAAAAGGAAATATCCTCAGATGAAATCTGGAAAGAAGCTTTCTGAGAAACTGCTTAGTGTTCTGTTAACTCATCTCACAGAGTTACATCTGTATTTCGTGGATCTCTTTGCTAGCCTTATTTCTGTGGAATCTGAGAACAGATATTTCGGATCCCTTTGAAGACTATAGGGCCAAAGGGAATATCCTCCGATAACAAAGAGAAAGAAGCTTTCTGAGAAACTTCGTTGTGTTCTGTGAAATCATCTTACAGAGTTACATCTTTCCCCTGAAGGAGCCTTTCGCTAAGAACGTTTATGTGGAATTGGCAAAGTGATACTTGGAAGCCCATAGAGGGCTATGGTGAAAAAGGAAATATCCTCAGATGAAATCTGGAAAGAAGCTTTCTGAGAAACTGCTTAGTGTTCTGTTAATTCATCTCACAGAGTTACATCTGTATTTCGTGGATCTCTTTGCTACCCTTATTTCTGTGGAATCTGAGAACAGATATTTCGGATCCTTTTGAAGACTATATTGCCAAAGGAAATATTCTCTGAAAACAAAGAGAAAGAAGCTTTCTGAGAAACTTCTTTGTGTTCTGTGAAATCATCTCACAGAGTTACAGCTTTCCCCTCAAGGAGTCTTTCGCTAAGACAGTTCTTGTGGAATTGGCAAAGTGATATCTGGAAGCCCATAGAGGGCTATGGTGAAAAAGGAAATATCCTCAGATGAAATCTGGAAACAAACTTTCTGAGAAACTGCTTAGTGTTCTGTTAATTCATCTCACAGAGTTACATCTGTATTTCGTGGATCTCTTTGCTAGCCTTATTTCTGTGGAATCTGAGAACAGATATTTCGGATCCCTATGAAGACTATAGGGCCATAGGAAATATCCTCCGATAACAAAGAGAAAGAAGCTTTCTGAGAAACTTCTTTGTGTTCTGTGAAATCATCTCACAGAGTTACAGCTTTCCCCTCAAGGAGCCTTTCGCTAAGACAGTTCTTGTGGAATTGGCAAAGTGATATTTGGAAGCCCATAGAGGGCTATGGTGAAAAAGGAAATATCCTCAGATGAAATCTGGAAAGAAGCTTTCTGAGAAACTGCTTAGTGTTCTGTTAATTCATCTCACAGAGTTACATCTGTATTTCGTGGATCTCTTTGCTAGCCTTATTTCTGTGAAATCTGAGAACAGATATTTCGGATCCCTTTGAAGACTATAGGGCCAAAGGAAATATCCTCCGATAACAAAGAGAAAGAAGCTTTCTGAGAAACTTCTTTGTGTTCTGTGAAATCATCTCACAGAGTTGCAGCTTTCCCCTCAAGAAGCCTTTCGCTAAGACAGTTCTTGTGGAATTGGCAAAGTGATATTTGGAAGCCCATAGAGGGCTATGGTGAAAAAGGAAATATCCTCAGATGAAATCTGGAAAGAAGCTTTCAGAGAAACTGCTTAGTGTTCTGTTAATTCATCTCACAGAGTTACATCTGTATTTCGTGGATCTCTTTGCTAGCCTTATTTCTGTGGAATCTGAGAACAGATATTTCGGATCCCTTTGAAGACTATAGGGCCAAAGGAAATATCCTCCGATAACAAAGAGAAAGAAGCTTTCTGAGAAACTTCGTTGTGTTCCGTGAAATCATCTCACAGAGTTACAGCTTTCCCCTCAAGGAGCCTTTCGCTAAGACAGTTTATGTGGAATTGGCAAAGTGATATTTCGAAGCCCATAGAGGGCTATGGTGAAAAAGGAAATATCCTCAGATGAAATCTGGAAAGAAGCTTTCTGAGAAACTGCTTAGTGTTCTGTTAATTCATCTCACAGAGTTACATCTGTATTTCGTGGATCTCTTTGCTAGCATTATTTCTGTTGAATCTGAGAACAGATATTTCGGATCCTTTTGAAGACTATAGGGCTAAAGGAAATATCCTCTGAAAACAAAGAGAAAGAAGCTTTCTGAGAAACTTCTTTGTGTTCTGTGAAATCATCTCACAGAGTTACAGCTTTCCCCTCAAGGAGTCTTTCGCTAAGACATTTCTTGTGGAATTGGCAAAGTGATATCTGGAAGCCCATAGAGGGCTATGGTGAAAAAGGAAATATCCTCAGATGAAATCTGGAAAGAAACTTTCTGAGAAACTGCTTTGTGTTCTGTTCATTCATCTCACAGAGTTACAACTGTATTTCGTGGATCTCTTTGCTAGCCTTATTTCTGTGGAATCTGAGAACAGATATTTCGGATCCCTATGAAGACTATAGGGCCAAAGGAAATATCCTCCGATAACAAAGAGAAAGAAGCTTTCTGAGAAACTTCTTTGTGTTCTGTGAAATCATCTCACAGAGTTACAGCTTTCCCCTCAAGAAGCCTTTCGCTAAGACAGTTCTTGTGGAATTGGCAAAGTGATATTTGGAAGCCCATAGAGGGCTATGGTGAAAAAGGAAATATCCTCAAATGAAATCTGGAAAGAAGCTCTCTGAGAAACTGCTTAGTGTTCTGTTAATTCATCTCACAGAGTTACATCTGTATTTCGTGGATCTCTTTGCTAGCCTTATTTCTGTGGAATCTGAGAACAGATATTTCGGATCCCTTTGAAGACTATAGGGCCAAGGGAAATATCCTCCGATAACAAAGAGAAAGAAGCTTTCTGAGAAACTTCGTTGTGTTCTGTGAAATCATCTCACAGAGTTACAGCTTTCCCCTCAAGGAGACTTTCGCTAAGACAGTTTATGTGGAATTGGCAAAGTCATATTTGGAAGCCCATAGAGGGCTATGGTGAAAAAGGAAATATCCTCAGATGAAATCTGGAAAGAAGCTTTCTGAGAAACTGCTTAGCGTTCTGTTAATTCATCTCACAGAGTTACATCTGTATTTCGTGGATCTCTTTGCTAGCCTTATTTCTGTGGAATCTGAGAACAGATATTTCGGATCCCTTTGAAGACTATAGGGCCACAGGAAATATCCTCATATAACAAAGAGAAAGAAGCTTTCTGAGAAACTTCTTTGTGTTCTGTGAAATCGTCTCACAGAGATACACCTTTCCCCTCAAGAAGCCTTTCGCTAAGACAGTTCTTGTGGAATTGGCAAAGTGATATTTGGAAGCCCATAGAGGGCTATGGTGAAAAAGGAAATATCCTCAGATGAAATCTGGAAAGAAGCTTTCTGAGAAACTGCTTAGTGTTCTGTTAATTCATCTCACAGAGTTACATCTGTATTTCGTGGATCTCTTTGCTAGCCTTATTTCTGTGGAATCTGAGAACAGATATTTCGGATCCTTTTGAAGACTATATTGCCAAAGGAAATATCCTCTGAAAACAAAGAGAAAGAAGCTTTCTGAGAAACTTCTTTGTGTTCTGTGAAATCATCTCACAGAGTTACAGCTTTCCCCTCAAGGAGTCTTTCGCTAAGACAGTTCTTGTGGAATTGGCAAAGTGATATCTGGAAGCCCATAGAGGGCTATGGTGAAAAAGGAAATATCCTCAGATGAAATCTGGAAACAAACTTTCTGAGAAACTGCTTAGTGTTCTGTTAATTCATCTCACAGAGTTACATCTGTATTTCGTGGATCTCTTTGCTAGCCTTATTTCTGTGGAATCTGAGAACAGATATTTCGGATCCCTATGAAGACTATAGGGCCATAGGAAATATCCTCCGATAACAAAGAGAAAGAAGCTTTCTGAGAAACTTCTTTGTGTTCTGTGAAATCATCTCACAGAGTTACAGCTTTCCCCTCAAGGAGCCTTTCGCTAAGACAGTTCTTGTGGAATTGGCAAAGTGATATTTGGAAGCCCATAGAGGGCTATGGTGAAAAAGGAAATATCCTCAGATGAAATCTGGAAAGAAGCTTTCTGAGAAACTGCTTAGTGTTCTGTTAATTCATCTCACAGAGTTACATCTGTATTTCGTGGATCTCTTTGCTAGCCTTATTTCTGTGGAATCTGAGAACAGATATTTCGGATCCCTTTGAAGACTATAGGGCCACAGGAAATATCCTCATATAACAAAGAGAAAGAAGCTTTCTGAGAAACTTCTTTGTGTTCTGTGAAATCGTCTCACAGAGATACACCTTTCCCCTCAAGAAGCCTTTCGCTAAGACAGTTCTTGTGGAATTGGCAAAGTGATATTTGGAAGCCCATAGAGGGCTATGGTGAAAAAGGAAATATCCTCAGATGAAATCTGGAAAGAAGCTTTCTGAGAAACTGCTTAGTGTTCTGTTAATTCATCTCACAGAGTTACATCTGTATTTCGTGGATCTCTTTGCTAGCCTTATTTCTGTGGAATCTGAGAACAGATATTTCGGATCCTTTTGAAGACTATATTGCCAAAGGAAATATCCTCTGAAAACAAAGAGAAAGAAGCTTTCTGAGAAACTTCTTTGTGTTCTGTGAAATCATCTCACAGAGTTACAGCTTTCCCCTCAAGGAGTCTTTCGCTAAGACATTTCTTGTGGAATTGGCAAAGTGATATCTGGAAGCCCATAGAGGGCTATGGTGAAAAATGAAATATCCTCAGATGAAATCTGGAAAGAAACTTTCTGAGAAACTGCTTTGTGTTCTGTTCATTCATCTCACAGAGTTACAACTGTATTTCGTGGATCTCTTTGCTAGCCTTATTTCTGTGGAATCTGAGAACAGATATTTCGGATCCCTATGAAGACTATAGGGCCAAAGGAAATATCCTCCGATAACAAAGAGAAAGAAGCTTTCTGAGAAACTTCTTTGTGTTCTGTGAAATCATCTCACAGAGTTACAGCTTTCCCCTCAAGAAGCCTTTCGCTAAGACAGTTCTTGTGGAATTGGCAAAGTGATATTTGGAAGCCCATAGAGGGCTATGGTGAAAAAGGAAATATCCTCAAATGAAATCTGGAAAGAAGCTCTCTGAGAAACTGCTTAGTGTTCTGTTAATTCATCTCACAGAGTTACATCTGTATTTCGTGGATCTCTTTGCTAGCCTTATTTCTGTGGAATCTGAGAACAGATATTTCGGATCCCTTTGAAGAATATAGGGCCAAGGGAAATATCCTCCGATAACAAAGAGAAAGAAGCTTTCTGAGAAACTTCGTTGTGTTCTGTGAAATCATCTCACAGAGTTACAGCTTTCCCCTCAAGGAGACTTTCGCTAAGACAGTTTATGTGGAATTGGCAAAGTCATATTTGGAAGCCCATAGAGGGCTATGGTGAAAAAGGAAATATCCTCAGATGAAATCTGGAAAGAAGCTTTCTGAGAAACTGCTTAGCGTTCTGTTAATTCATCTCACAGAGTTACATCTGTATTTCGTGGATCTCTTTGCTAGCCTTATTTCTGTGGAATCTGAGAACAGATATTTCGGATCCCTTTGAAGACTATAGGGCCACAGGAAATATCCTCATATAACAAAGAGAAAGAAGCTTTCTGAGAAACTTCTTTGTGTTCTGTGAAATCGTCTCACAGAGATACACCTTTCCCCTCAAGAAGCCTTTCGCTAAGACAGTTCTTGTGGAATTGGCAAAGTGATATTTGGAAGCCCATAGAGGGCTATGGTGAAAAAGGAAATATCCTCAGATGAAATCTGGAAAGAAGCTTTCTGAGAAACTGCTTAGTGTTCTGTTAATTCATCTCACAGAGTTACATCTGTATTTCGTGGATCTCTTTGCTAGCCTTATTTCTGTGGAATCTGAGAACAGATATTTCGGATCCTTTTGAAGACTATATTGCCAAAGGAAATATCCTCTGAAAACAAAGAGAAAGAAGCTTTCTGAGAAACTTCTTTGTGTTCTGTGAAATCATCTCACAGAGTTACAGCTTTCCCCTCAAGGAGTCTTTCGCTAAGACAGTTCTTGTGGAATTGGCAAAGTGATATCTGGAAGCCCATAGAGGGCTATGGTGAAAAAGGAAATATCCTCAGATGAAATCTGGAAACAAACTTTCTGAGAAACTGCTTAGTGTTCTGTTAATTCATCTCACAGAGTTACATCTGTATTTCGTGGATCTCTTTGCTAGCCTTATTTCTGTGGAATCTGAGAACAGATATTTCGGATCCCTATGAAGACTATAGGGCCATAGGAAATATCCTCCGATAACAAAGAGAAAGAAGCTTTCTGAGAAACTTCTTTGTGTTCTGTGAAATCATCTCACAGAGTTACAGCTTTCCCCTCAAGGAGCCTTTCGCTAAGACAGTTCTTGTGGAATTGGCAAAGTGATATTTGGAAGCCCATAGAGGGCTATGGTGAAAAAGGAAATATCCTCAGATGAAATCTGGAAAGAAGCTTTCTGAGAAACTGCTTAGTGTTCTGTTAATTCATCTCACAGAGTTACATCTGTATTTCGTGGATCTCTTTGCTAGCCTTATTTCTGTGAAATCTGAGAACAGATATTTCGGATCCCTTTGAAGACTATAGGGCCAAAGGAAATATCCTCCGATAACAAAGAGAAAGAAGCTTTCTGAGAAACTTCTTTGTGTTCTGTGAAATCATCTCACAGAGTTGCAGCTTTCCCCTCAAGAAGCCTTTCGCTAAGACAGTTCTTGTGGAATTGGCAAAGTGATATTTGGAAGCCCATAGAGGGCTATGGTGAAAAAGGAAATATCCTCAGATGAAATCTGGAAAGAAGCTTTCTGAGAAACTGCTTAGTGTTCTGTTAATTCATCTCACAGAGTTACATCTGTATTTCGTGGATCTCTTTGCTAGCCTTATTTCTGTGGAATCTGAGAACAGATATTTCGGATCCCTTTGAAGACTATAGGGCCACAGGAAATATCCTCATATAACAAAGAGAAAGAAGCTTTCTGAGAAACTTCTTTGTGTTCTGTGAAATCGTCTCACAGAGATACACCTTTCCCCTCAAGAAGCCTTTCGCTAAGACAGTTCTTGTGGAATTGGCAAAGTGATATTTGGAAGCCCATAGAGGGCTATGGTGAAAAAGGAAATATCCTCAGATGAAATCTGGAAAGAAGCTTTCTGAGAAACTGCTTAGTGTTCTGTTAATTCATCTCACAGAGTTACATCTGTATTTCGTGGATCTCTTTGCTAGCCTTATTTCTGTGGAATCTGAGAACAGATATTTCGGATCCTTTTGAAGACTATATTGCCAAAGGAAATATCCTCTGAAAACAAAGAGAAAGAAGCTTTCTGAGAAACTTCTTTGTGTTCTGTGAAATCATCTCACAGAGTTACAGCTTTCCCCTCAAGGAGTCTTTCGCTAAGACAGTTCTTGTGGAATTGGCAAAGTGATATCTGGAAGCCCATAGAGGGCTATGGTGAAAAAGGAAATATCCTCAGATGAAATCTGGAAACAAACTTTCTGAGAAACTGCCTAGTGTTCTGTTAATTCATCTCACAGAGTTACATCTGTATTTCGTGGATCTCTTTGCTAGCCTTATTTCTGTGGAATCTGAGAACAGATATTTCGGATCCCTATGAAGACTATAGGGCCATAGGAAATATCCTCCGATAACAAAGAGAAAGAAGCTTTCTGAGAAACTTCTTTGTGTTCTGTGAAATCATCTCACAGAGTTACAGCTTTCCCCTCAAGGAGCCTTTCGCTAAGACAGTTCTTGTGGAATTGGCAAAGTGATATTTGGAAGCCCATAGAGGGCTATGGTGAAAAAGGAAATATCCTCAGATGAAATCTGGAAAGAAGCTTTCTGAGAAACTGCTTAGTGTTCTGTTAATTCATCTCACAGAGTTACATCTGTATTTCGTGGATCTCTTTGCTAGCCTTATTTCTGTGAAATCTGAGAACAGATATTTCGGATCCCTTTGAAGACTATAGGGCCAAAGGAAATATCCTCCGATAACAAAGAGAAAGAAGCTTTCTGAGAAACTTCTTTGTGTTCTGTGAAATCATCTCACAGAGTTGCAGCTTTCCCCTCAAGAAACCTTTCGCTAAGACAGTTCTTGTGGAATTGGCAAAGTGATATTTGGAAGCCCATAGAGGGCTATGGTGAAAAAGGAAATATCCTCAGATGAAATCTGGAAAGAAGCTTTCTGAGAAACTGCTTAGTGTTCTGTTAATTCATCTCACAGAGTTACATCTGTATTTCGTGGATCTCTTTGCTAGCCTTATTTCTGTGGAATCTGAGAACAGATATTTCGGATTCCTTTGAAGACTATAGGGCCAAAGGAAATATCCTCCGATAACAAAGAGAAAGAAGCTTTCTGAGAAACTTCGTTGTGTTCCGTGAAATCATCTCACAGAGTTACAGCTTTCCCCTCAAGGAGCCTTTCGCTAAGACAGTTTATGTGGAATTGGCAAAGTGATATTTCGAAGCCCATAGAGGGCTATGGTGAAAAAGGAAATATCCTCAGATGAAATCTGGAAAGAAGCTTTCTGAGAAACTGCTTAGTGTTCTGTTAATTCATCTCACAGAGTTACATCTGTATTTCGTGGATCTCTTTGCTAGCCTTATTTCTGTGGAATCTGAGAACAGATACTTCGGATCCCTTTAAAGACTATAGGGCCAAAGGAAATACCCTCCGATAACAAAGAGAAAGAAGCTTTCTGAGAAACTTCGTTGTGTTCTGTGAAATCATCTCACAGAGTTACAGCTTTCCCCTCACGGAGCCTTTCGCTAAGACAGTTCTTTTGTTATTGGCAAAGTTATATTTGGAAGCCCATAGAGGGCTATGGTGAAAAAGGAAATATCCTCAGATGAAATCTGGAAAGAAGCTTTCTGAGAAACTGCTTAGTGTTCTGTTAATTCATCTCACAGAGTTACATCTGTATTTCGTGGATCTCTTTGCTAGCCTTATTTCTGTTGAATCTGAGAACAGATATTTCGGATCCTTTTGAAGACTATAGGGCTAAAGGAAATATCCTCTGAAAACAAAGAGAAAGAAGCTTTCTGAGAAACTTCTTTGTGTTCTGTGAAATCATCTCACAGAGTTACAGCTTTCCCCTCAAGGAGTCTTTCGCTAAGACATTTCTTGTGGAATTGGCAAAGTGATATCTGGAAGCCCATAGAGGGCTATGGTGAAAAAGGAAATATCCTCAGATGAAATCTGGAAAGAAACTTTCTGAGAAACTGCTTTGTGTTCTGTTCATTCATCTCACAGAGTTACAACTCTATTTCGTGGATCTCTTTGCTAGCCTTATTTCTGTGGAATCTGAGAACAGATATTTCGGATCCCTATGAAGACTATAGGGCCAAAGGAAATATCCTCCGATAACAAAGAGAAAGAAGCTTTCTGAGAAACTTCTTTGTGTTCTGTGAAATCATCTCACAGAGTTACAGCTTTCCCCTCAAGAAGCCTTTCGCTAAGACAGTTCTTGTGGAATTGGCAAAGTGATATTTGGAAGCCCATAGAGGGCTATGGTGAAAAAGGAAATATCCTCAAATGAAATCTGGAAAGAAGCTCTCTGAGAAACTGCTTAGTGTTCTGTTAATTCATCTCACAGAGTTACATCTGTATTTCGTGGATCTCTTTGCTAGCCTTATTTCTGTGGAATCTGAGAACAGATATTTCGGATCCCTTTGAAGACTATAGGGCCAAAGGAAATATCCTCCGATAACAAAGAGAAAGAAGCTTTCTGAGAAACTTCGTTGTGTTCTGTGAAATCATCTCACAGAGTTACAGCTTTCCCCTCAAGGAGACTTTCGCTAAGACAGTTTATGTGGAATTGGCAAAGTCATATTTGTAAGCCCATAGAGGGCTATGGTGAAAAAGGAAATATCCTCAGATGAAATCTGGAAAGAAGCTTTCTGAGAAACTGCTTAGCGTTCTGTTAATTCATCTCACAGAGTTACATCTGTATTTCGTGGATCTCTTTGCTAGCCTTATTTCTGTGGAATCTGAGAACAGATATTTCGGATCCCTTTGAAGACTATAGGGCCACAGGAAATATCCTCATATAACAAAGAGAAAGAAGCTTTCTGAGAAACTTCTTTGTGTTCTGTGAAATCGTCTCACAGAGATACACCTTTCCCCTCAAGAAGCCTTTCGCTAAGACAGTTCTTGTGGAATTGGCAAAGTGATATTTGGAAACCCATAGAGGGCTAAGGTGAAAAAGGAAATATCCTCAGATGAAATCTGGAAAGAAGCTTTCTGAGAAACTGCTTAGTGTTCTGTTAACTCATCTCACAGAGTTACATCTGTATTTCGTGGATCTCTTTGCTAGCCTTATTTCTGTGGAATCTGAGAACAGATATTTCGGATCCCTTTGAAGACTATAGGGCCAAAGGGAATATCCTCCGATAAGAAAGAGAAAGAAGCTTTCTGAGAAACTTCGTTGTGTTCTGTGAAATCATCTTACAGAGTTACATCTTTCCCCTGAAGGAGCCTTTCGCTAAGAACGTTTATGTGGAATTGGCAAAGTGATACTTGGAAGCCCATAGAGGGCTATGGTGAAAAAGGAAATATCCTCAGATGAAATCTGGAAAGAAGCTTTCTGAGAAACTGCTTAGTGTTCTGTTAATTCACCTCACAGAGTTACATCTGTATTTCGTGGATCTCTTTGCTACCCTTATTTCTGTGGAATCTGAGAACAGATATTTCGGATCCTTTTGAAGACTATATTGCCAAAGGAAATATTCTCTGAAAACAAAGAGAAAGAAGCTTTCTGAGAAACTTCTTTGTGTTCTGTGAAATCATCTCACAGAGTTACAGCTTTCCCCTCAAGGAGTCTTTCGCTAAGACAGTTCTTGTGGAATTGGCAAAGTGATATCTGGAAGCCCTTAGAGGGCTATGGTGAAAAAGGAAATATCCTCAGATGAAATCTGGAAACAAACTTTCTGAGAAACTGCTTAGTGTTCTGTTAATTCATCTCACAGAGTTACATCTGTATTTCGTGGATCTCTTTGCTAGCCTTATTTCTGTGGAATCTGAGAACAGATATTTCGGATCCCTATGAAGACTATAGGGCCATAGGAAATATCCTCCGATAACAAAGAGAAAGAAGCTTTCTGAGAAACTTCTTTGTGTTCTGTGAAATCATCTCACAGAGTTACAGCTTTCCCCTCAAGGAGCCTTTCGCTAAGACAGTTCTTGTGGAATTGGCAAAGTGATATTTGGAAGCCCATAGAGGGCTATGGTGAAAAAGGAAATATCCTCAGATGAAATCTGGAAAGAAGCTTTCTGAGAAACTGCTTAGTGTTCTGTTAATTCATCTCACAGAGTTACATCTGTATTTCGTGGATCTCTTTGCTAGCCTTATTTCTGTGAAATCTGAGAACAGATATTTCGGATCCCTTTGAAGACTATAGGGCCAAAGGAAATATCCTCCGATAACAAAGAGAAAGAAGCTTTCTGAGAAACTTCTTTGTGTTCTGTGAAATCATCTCACAGAGTTGCAGCTTTCCCCTCAAGAAGCCTTTCGCTAAGACAGTTCTTGTGGAATTGGCAAAGTGATATTTGGAAGCCCATAGAGGGCTATGGTGAAAAAGGAAATATCCTCAAATGAAATCTGGAAAGAAGCTTTCTGAGAAACTGCTTAGTGTTCTGTTAATTCATCTCACAGAGTTACATCTGTATTTCGTGGATCTCTTTGCTAGCCTTATTTCTGTGGAATCTGAGAACAGATATTTCGGATCCCTTTGAAGACTATAGGGCCAAAGGAAATATCCTCCGATAACAAAGAGAAAGAAGCTTTCTGAGAAACTTCGTTGTGTTCCGTGAAATCATCTCACAGAGTTACAGCTTTCCCCTCAAGGAGCCTTTCGCTAAGACAGTTTATGTGGAATTGGCAAAGTGATATTTCGAAGCCCATAGAGGGCTATGGTGAAAAAGGAAATATCCTCAGATGAAATATGGAAAGAAGCTTTCTGAGAAACTGCTTAGTGTTCTGTTAATTCATCTCACAGAGTTACATCTGTATTTCGTGGATCTCTTTGCTAGCCTTATTTCTGTGGAATCTGAGAACAGATACTTCGGATCCCTTTAAAGACTATAGGGCCAAAGGAAATACCCTCCGATAACAAAGAGAAAGAAGCTTTCTGAGAAACTTCGTTGTGTTCTGTGAAATCATCTCACAGAGTTACAGCTTTCCCCTCACGGAGCCTTTCGCTAAGACAGTTCTTTTGTTATTGGCAAAGTTATATTTGGAAGCCCATAGAGGGCAATGGTGAAAAAGGAAATATCCTCAGATGAAATCTGGAAAGAAGCTTTCTGAGAAACTGCTTAGTGTTCTGTTAATTCATCTCACAGAGTTACATCTGTATTTCGTGGATCTCTTTGCTAGCATTATTTCTGTTGAATCTGAGAACAGATATTTCGGATCCTTTTGAAGACTATAGGGCTAAAGGAAATATCCTCTGAAAACAAAGAGAAAGAAGCTTTCTGAGAAACTTCTTTGTGTTCTGTGAAATCATCTCACAGAGTTACAGCTTTCCCCTCAAGGAGTCTTTCGCTAAGACATTTCTTGTGGAATTGGCAAAGTGATATCTGGAAGCCCATAGAGGGCTATGGTGAAAAAGGAAATATCCTCAGATGAAATCTGGAAAGAAACTTTCTGAGAAACTGCTTTGTGTTCTGTTCATTCATCTCACAGAGTTACAACTGTATTTCGTGGATCTCTTTGCTAGCCTTATTTCTGTGGAATCTGAGAACAGATATTTCGGATCCCTATGAAGACTATAGGGCCAAAGGAAATATCCTCCGATAACAAAGAGAAAGAAGCTTTCTGAGAAACTTCTTTGTGTTCTGTGAAATCATCTCACAGAGTTACAGCTTTCCCCTCAAGAAGCCTTTCGCTAAGACAGTTCTTGTGGAATTGGCAAAGTGATATTTGGAAGCCCATAGAGGGCTATGGTGAAAAAGGAAATATCCTCAAATGAAATCTGGAAAGAAGCTCTCTGAGAAACTGCTTAGTGTTCTGTTAATTCGTCTCACAGAGTTACATCTGTATTTCGTGGATCTCTTTGCTAGCCTTATTTCTGTGGAATCTGAGAACAGATATTTCGGATCCCTTTGAAGACTATAGGGCCAAGGGAAATATCCTCCGATAACAAAGAGACAGAAGCTTTCTGAGAAACTTCGTTGTGTTCTGTGAAATCATCTCACAGAGTTACAGCTTTCCCCTCAAGGAGACTTTCGCTAAGACAGTTTATGTGGAATTGGCAAAGTCATATTTGGAAGCCCATAGAGGGCTATGGTGAAAAAGGAAATATCCTCAGATGAAATCTGGAAAGAAGCTTTCTGAGAAACTGCTTAGCGTTCTGTTAATTCATCTCACAGAGTTACATCTGTATTTCGTGGATCTCTTTGCTAGCCTTATTTCTGTGGAATCTGAGAACAGATATTTCGGATCCCTTTGAAGACTATAGGGCCACAGGAAATATCCTCATATAACAAAGAGAAAGAAGCTTTCTGAGAAACTTCTTTGTGTTCTGTGAAATCGTCTCACAGAGATACACCTTTCCCCTCAAGAAGCCTTTCGCTAAGACAGTTCTTGTGGAATTGGCAAAGTGATATTTGGAAGCCCATAGAGGTCTATGGTGAAAAAGGAAATATCCTCAGATGAAATCTGGAAAGAAGCTTTCTGAGAAACTGCTTAGTGTTCTGTTAATTCATCTCACAGAGTTACATCTGTATTTCGTGGATCTCTTTGCTACCCTTATTTCTGTGGAATCTGAGAACAGATATTTCGGAGCCTTTTGAAGACTATATTGCCAAAGGAAATATTCTCTGAAAACAAAGAGAAAGAAGCTTTCTGAGAAACTTCTTTGTGTTCTGTGAAATCATCTCACAGAGTTACAGCTTTCCCCTCAAGGAGTCTTTCGCTAAGACAGTTCTTGTGGAATTGGCAAAGTGATATCTGGAAGCCCATAGAGGGCTATGGTGAAAAAGGAAATATCCTCAGATGAAATCTGGAAACAAACTTTCTGAGAAACTGCTTAGTGTTCTGTTAATTCATCTCACAGAGTTACATCTGTATTTCGTGGATCTCTTTGCTAGCCTTATTTCTGTGGAATCTGAGAACAGATATTTCGGATCCCTATGAAGACTATAGGGCCATAGGAAATATCCTCCGATAACAAAGAGAAAGAAGCTTTCTGAGAAACTTCTTTGTGTTCTGTGAAATCATCTCACAGAGTTACAGCTTTCCCCTCAAGGAGCCTTTCGCTAAGACAGTTCTTGTGGAATTGGCAAAGTGATATTTGGAAGCCCATAGAGGGCTATGGTGAAAAAGGAAATATCCTCAGATGAAATCTGGAAAGAAGCTTTCTGAGAAACTGCTTAGTGTTCTGTTAATTCATCTCACAGAGTTACATCTGTATTTCGTGGATCTCTTTGCTAGCCTTATTTCTGTGAAATCTGAGAACAGATATTTCGGATCCCTTTGAAGACTATAGGGCCAAAGGAAATATCCTCCGATAACAAAGAGAAAGAAGCTTTCTGAGAAACTTCTTTGTGCTCTGTGAAATCATCTCACAGAGTTGCAGCTTTCCCCTCAAGAAGCCTTTCGCTAAGACAGTTCTTGTGGAATTGGCAAAGTGATATTTGGAAGCCCATAGAGGGCTATGGTGAAAAAGGAAATATCCTCAGATGAAATCTGGAAAGAAGCTTTCTGAGAAACTGCTTAGCGTTCTGTTAATTCATCTAACATTTACATCTGTATTTCGTGGATCTCTTTGCTAGCCTTATTTCTGTGGAATCTGAGAACAGATATTTCGGATCCCTTTGAAGACTATAGGGCCACAGGAAATATCCTCATATAACAAAGAGAAAGAAGCTTTCTGAGAAACTTCTTTGTGTTCTGTGAAATCGTCTCACAGAGATACACCTTTCCCCTCAAGAAGCCTTTCGCTAAGACAGTTCTTGTGGAATTGGCAAAGTGATATTTGGAAGCCCATAGAGGGCTATGGTGAAAAAGGAAATATCTTCAAATGAAATCTGGAAAGAAGATTTCTGAGAAACTGCTTAGTGTTCTGTTAATTCATCTCACAGAGTTACATATGTATTTCGTGGATCTCTTTGCTAGCCTTATTTCTGTGGAATCTGAGAACAGATATTTCGGATCTCTTTGAAGACTATAGGGCCAAAGGATATATCCTCCGATAACAAAGAGAAAGAAGCTTTCTGAGAAACTTCGTTGTGTTCTGTGCAATAATCTCACAGAGTTACAGCTTTCCCCTCACGGAGCCTTACGCTAAGACAGTTCTTTTGAAATTGGCAAAGTGATATTTGGAAGCCCATAGAGGGCTATGGTGAAAAAGGAAATATCCTCAGAGGAAATCTGGAAAGAAGCTTTCTGAGAAACTGCTTAGTGTTCTGTTAATTCATCTCACAGTGTTACATCTGTATTTCATGGATCTCTTTGCTAGCCTTATTTCTGTGGAATCTGAGAACAGATATTTCAGATCCCTTTGAAGACTATAGGTCCAAAGGAAATATCCTCCGATAACAAACAGAAAAAAGCTTTCTGAGAAACTTCTTTGTGTTCTGTGAAATCATCTCACAGAGTTGCGGCTTTCCCCTCAAGAAGCCTTTCGCTAAGACAGTTCTTGTGGAATTGGCAAAGTGATATTTGGAAGCCCATAGAGGGCTATGGTGAAAAAGGAAATATCTTCAGATGAAATCTGGAAAGAAGCTTTCTGAGAAACTGCTTAGTGTTCTGTTAATTCATCTCACAGAGTTTCATCTGTATTTCGTGGATCTCTTTGCTAGCCTTATTTCTGTGGAATCTGAGAACAGATATTTCGGATCCCTTTGAAGACTATAGGGCCAAAGGAAATATCCTCCGATAACAAAGAGAAAGAAGCTTTCTGAGAAACTTCTTTGTGTTCTGTGTAATCATCTCACAGAGTTGCAGCTTTCCCCTCAAGAAGCCTTTCGCTAAGACAGTTCTTGTGGAATTGGCAAAGTGACATTTGGAAGCCCATAGAGGGCTATGGTGAAAAAGGAAATATCCTCAGATGAAATCTGGAAAGAAGCTTTCTGAGAAACTGCTTAGTGTTCTGTTAATTCATCTCACAGAGTTACATCTGTATTTCGTGGATCTCTTTGCTAGCCTTACTTCTGTGGAATCTGAGAACAGATATTTCGGATCACTATGAAGACTATTGGGCCAAAGGAAATATCCTCCGATAACAAAGAGAAAGAAGCTTTCTGAGAAACTTCTTTGTGTTCTGTGAAATCATCTCACAGAGTTACAGCTTTCCCCTCAAGAAGACTTTCGCTAAGACAGTTCTTGTGGAATTGGCAAAGTGATATTTGGAAGCCCATAGAGGGCTATGGTGAAAAAGGAAATATCCTAAAATGAAATCTGGAAAGAAGCTTTCTGAGAAACTGCTTAGTGTTCTGTTAATTCATCTCACAGTGTTACATCTGTATTTCATGGATCTCTTTGCTAGCCTTATTTCTGTGAAATCTGAGAACAGATATTTCGGATCCCTTTGAAGACTATAGGGCCAAAGGAAATATCCTCCGATAAAAAAGAGAAAGAAGCTTTCTGATAAACTTCTTTGTGTTCTGTGAAATCATCTCACAGAGTTGCAGCTTTCCCCTCAAGAAGCCTTTCGCTAAGACAGTTCTTGTGGAATTGGCAAAGTGATATTTGGAAGCCCATAGAGGGCTATGGTGAAAAAGGAAATATCCTCAGATGAAATCTGGAAAGAAGCTTACTGAGAAACTGCTTAGTGTTCTGTTAATTCATCTCACAGAGTTACATCTGTATTTCGTGGATCTCTTTGCTAGCCTTATTTCTGTGGAATCTGAGAACAGATATTTCGGATACCTTTGAAGACTATAGGGCCAAAGGAAATATCCTCCGATAACAAAGAGAAAGAAGCTTTCTGAGAAACCTCGTTGTGTTTCGTGAAATCATCTCACAGAGTTACAGCTTTCCCCTCACGGAGCCTTTCGCTAAGACAGTTCTTTTGATATTGGCAAAGTGATATTTGGAAGCCCATAGAGGGCTATGGTTAAAAAGGAAATATCCTCAGAGGAAATCTGGAAAGAAGCTTTCTGAGAAACTGCTTAGTGTTCTGTTAATTCATCTCACAGTGTTACATCTCTATTTCATGGATCTCTTTGCTATCCTTATTTCTGTGGAATCTGAGAACAGATATTTCAGATCCCTTTGAAGACTATAGGGCCAAAGGAAATATCCTCCGATAACAAAGAGAAAGAAGCTTTCTGAGAAACTTCTTTGTGTTCTGTGAAATCATCTCACTTAGTTGCAGCTTTCCCCTCAAGAAGCCTTTCGCTAAGACGGTTCTTGTGGAATTGGCAAAGTGATATTTGGAAGCCCATAGAGGGCTATGGTGAAAAAGGAAATATCCTCAGATGAAATCTGGAAAGAAGCTTTCTGAGAAACTGCTTAGTGTTCTGTTAATTCATCTCACAGAGTTACATCTGTATTTCGTGGATCTCTTTGATAGCCTTATTTCTGTGGAATCTGAGAACAGATATTTCGGATCCCTTTGAAGACTATAGGGCCAAAGGAAATATCCTCCGATAACAAAGAGAAAGAAGCTTTCTGAGAAACTTCGTTGTGTTCTGTGAAATCATCTCACAGAGTTACAGCTTTCCCCTCACGGAGCCTTTCGCTAAGACAGTTCTTTTGAAATTGGCAAAGTGATATTTGGAAGCCCATAGAGGGCTATGGTGAAAAAGGAAATATCCTCAGAGGAAATCTGGAAAGAAGCTTTCTGAAAAACTGCTTAGTGTTCTGTTAATTCATCTCACAGTGTTACATCTGTATTTCGTGGATCTCTTTGCTAGCCTTATTTCTGTGGAATCTGAGAACAGATATTTCAGATCCCTTTGAAGACTATAGGGCCAAAGGAAATATACTCCGATAACAAACAGAAAGAAGCTTTCTGAGAAACTTCTTTGTGTTCTGTGAAATCATCTCACAGAGTTGCGGCTTTCCCCTCAAGAAGCCTTTCGCTAAGACAGTTCTTCTGGAATTGGCAAAGTGATATTTGGAAGCCCATAGAGGGCTATGGTGAAAAAGGAAATATCCTCATCTGAAATCTGGAAAGAAGCTTTCTGAGAAACTGCTTAGTGTTCTGTTAATTCATCTCACAGAGTTACATGTGTATTTCGTGGATCTCTTTGCTAGCCTTATTTCTGTGGAATCTGAGAACAGATATTTCGGATCCCTTTGAAGACTATAGGGCCAAAGGAAATATCCTCCGATAACAAAGAGAAAGAAGCTTTCTGAGAAACTTCTTTGTGTTCTGTGAAATCATCTCACAGAGTTGCAGCTTTCCCCTCAAGAAGCCTTTAGCTAAGACAGTTCTTGTGGAATTGGCAAAGTGATATTTGGAAGCCCATAGAGGGCTATGGTGAAAAAGGAAATATCCTCATATGAAATCTGTAAAGAAGCTTTCTGAGAAACTGCTTAGTGTTCTGTTAATTCATCTCACAGAGTTACATCTGTATTTCGTGGATCTCTTTGCTAGCCTTACTTCTGTGGAATCTGAGAACAGATATTTCGGATCCCTTTGAAGACTATAGGGCCAAAGGAAATATCCTCCGATAACAAAGAGAAAGAAGCTTTCTGAGAAACTTCTTTGTGTTCTGTGAAATCGTCTCACAGAGATACACCTTTCCCCTCAAGAAGCCTTTCGCTAAGACAGTTCTTCTGGAATTGGCAAAGTGATATTTGGAAGCCCATAGAGGGCTATGGTGAAAAAGGAAATATCTTCAAATGAAATCTGGAAAGAAGATTTCTGAGAAACTGCTTAGTGTTCTGTTAATTCATCTCACAGAGTTACATATGTATTTCGTGGATCTCTTTGCTAGCCTTATTTCTGTGGAATCTGAGAACAGATATTTCGGATCTCTTTGAAGACTATAGGGCCAAAGGATATATCCTCCGATAACAAAGAGAAAGAAGCTTTCTGAGAAACTTCGTTGTGTTCTGTGAAATCATCTCCCAGAGTTACAGCTTTCCCCTCACGGAGCCTTTCGCTAAGACAGTTCTTTTGATATTGGCAAAGTGATATTTGGAAGCCCTTAGAGGGCTATGGTGAAAAAGGAAATATCCTCAGAGGAAATCTGGAAAGAAGCTTTCTGAGAAACTGCTTAGTGTTCTGTTAATTCACCTCACAGTGTTACATCTCTATTTCATGGATCTCTTTGCTAGCCTTATTTCTGTGGAATCTGAGAACAGATATTTCAGATCCCTTTGAAGACTATAGGGCCAAAGGAAATATCCTCCGATAACAAAGAGATAGAAGCTTTCTGAGAAACTTCTTTGTGTTCTGTGAAATCATCTCACAGAGTTGCAGCTTTCCCCTCAAGAAGCCTTTCGCTAAGACGGTTCTTGTGGAATTGGCAAAGTGATATTTGGAAGCCCATAGAGGGCTATGGTGAAAAAGGAAATATCCTCAGATGAAATCTGGAAAGAAGCTTTCTGAGAAACTGCTTAGTGTTCTGTTAATTCATCTCACAGAGTTACATCTGTATTTCGTGGATCTCTTTGATAGCCTTATTTCTGTGGAATCTGAGAACAGATATTTCGGATCCCTTTGAAGACTATAGGGACAAAGGAAATATCCTCCGATAACAAAGAGAAAGAAGCTTTCTGAGAAACTTCGTTGTGTTCTGTGCAATAATCTCACAGAGTTACATCTTTCCCCTCACGGAGCCTTTCGCTAAGACAGTTCTTTTGAAATTGGCAAAGTGATATTTGGAAGCCCATAGAGGGCTATGGTGAAAAAGGAAATATCCTCAGAGGAAATCTGGAAAGAAGCTTTCTGAGAAACTGCTTAGTGTTCTGTTAATTCATCTCACAGTGTTACATCTGTATTTCATGGATCTCTTTGCTAGCCTTATTTCTGTGGAATCTGAGAACAGATATTTCAGATCCCTTTGAAGACTATAGGTCCAAAGGAAATATCCTCCGATAACAAACAGAAAGAAGCTTTCTGAGAAACTTCTTTGTGTTCTGTGAAATCATCTCACAGAGTTGCGGCTTTCCCCTCAAGAAGCCTTTCGCTAAGACAGTTCTTGTGGAAGTGGCAAAGTGATATTTGGAAGCCCATAGAGGGCTATGGTGAAAAAGGAAATATCTTCAGATGAAATCTGGAAAGAAGCTTTCTGAGAAACTGCTTAGTGTTCTGTAAATTCATCTCACAGAGTTACATCTGTATTTCGTGGATCTCTTTGCTAGCCTTATTTCTGTGGAATCTGAGAACAGATATTTCGGATCCCTTTGAAGACTATAGGGCCAAAGGAAATATCCTCCGATAACAAAGAGAAAGAAGCTTTCTGAGAAACTTCTTTGTGTTCTGTGTAATCATCTCACAGAGTTGCAGCTTTACCCTCAAGAAGCCTTTCGCTAAGACAGTTCTTGTGGAATTGGCAAAGTGATATTTGGAAGCCCATAGAGGGCTATGGTGAAACAGGAAATATCCTCAGATGAAATCTGGAAAGAAGCTTTCTGAGAAACTGCTTAGTGTTCTGTTAATTCATCTCACAGAGTTACATCTGTATTTCGTGGATCTCTTTGCTAGCCTTATTTCTGTGGAATCTGAGAACAGATACTTCGGATCCCTTTAAAGACTATAGGGCCAAAGGAAATACCCTCCGATAACAAAGAGAAAGAAGCTTTCTGAGAAACTTCGTTGTGTTCTGTGAAATCATCTCACAGAGTTACAGCTTTCCCCTCACGGAGCCTTTCGCTAAGACAGTTCTTTTGAAATTGGCAAAGTGATATTTGGAAACCCATAGAGGGCTATGGTCAAAAAGGAAATATCCTCAGAGGAAATCTGGAAAGAAGCTTTCTGAGAAACTGCTTAGTGTTCTGTTAATTCATCTCACAGTGTTACATCTGTATTTCGTGGATCTCTTTGCTAGCCTTATTTCTGTGGAATCTGAGAACAGATATTTCATATCCTTTTGAAGACTATAGGGCCAAAGGAAATATCCTCCGATAACAAAGAGAAAGAAGCTTTCTGAGAAACTTCTTTGTGTTCTGTGAAATCATCTCACAGAGTTGCAGCTTTCCCCTCAAGAAGCCTTTCGCTAAGACGGTTCTTGTGGAATTGGCAAAGTGATATTTGGAAGCCCATAGAGGGCTATGGTGAAAAAGGAAATATCCTCAGATGAAATCTGGAAAGAAGCTTTCTGAGAAACTGCTTAGTGTTCTGTTAATTCATCTCACAGAGTTACATCTGTATTTCGTGGATCTCTTTGATAGCCTTATTTCTGTGGAATCTGAGAACAGATATTTCGGATCCCTTTGAAGACTATAGGGACAAAGGAAATATCCTCCGATAACAAAGAGAAAGAAGCTTTCTGAGAAACTTCGTTGTGTTCTGTGCAATAATCTCACAGAGCTACATCTTTCCCCTCACGGAGCCTTTCGCTAAGACAGTTCTTTTGAAATTGGCAAAGTGATATTTGGAAGCCCATAGAGGGCTATGGTGAAAAAGGAAATATCCTCAGAGGAAATCTGGAAAGAAGCTTTCTGAGAAACTGCTTAGTGTTCTGTTAATTCATCTCACAGTGTTACATCTGTATTTCATGGATCTCTTTGCTAGCCTTATTTCTGTGGAATCTGAGAACAGATATTTCAGATCCCTTTGAAGACTATAGGTCCAAAGGAAATATCCTCCGATAACAAACAGAAAGAAGCTTTCTGAGAAACTTCTTTGTGTTCTGTGAAATCATCTCACAGAGTTGCGGCTTTCCCCTCAAGAAGCCTTTCGCTAAGACAGTTCTTGTGGAAGTGGCAAAGTGATATTTGGAAGCCCATAGAGGGCTATGGTGAAAAAGGAAATATCTTCAGATGAAATCTGGAAAGAAGCTTTCTGAGAAACTGCTTAGTGTTCTGTAAATTCATCTCACAGAGTTACATCTGTATTTCGTGGATCTCTTTGCTAGCCTTATTTCTGTGGAATCTGAGAACAGATATTTCGGATCCCTTTGAAGACTATAGGGCCAAAGGAAATATCCTCCGATAACAAAGAGAAAGAAGCTTTCTGAGAAACTTCTTTGTGTTCTGTGTAATCATCTCACAGAGTTGCAGCTTTACCCTCAAGAAGCCTTTCGCTAAGACAGTTCTTGTGGAATTGGCAAAGTGATATTTGGAAGCCCATAGAGGGCTATGGTGAAACAGGAAATATCCTCAGATGAAATCTGGAAAGAAGCTTTCTGAGAAACTGCTTAGTGTTCTGTTAATTCATCTCACAGAGTTACATCTGTATTTCGTGGATCTCTTTGCTAGCCTTATTTCTGTGGAATCTGAGAACAGATACTTCGGATCCCTTTAAAGACTATAGGGCCAAAGGAAATACCCTCCGATAACAAAGAGAAAGAAGCTTTCTGAGAAACTTCGTTGTGTTCTGTGAAATCATCTCACAGAGTTACAGCTTTCCCCTCACGGAGCCTTTCGCTAAGACAGTTCTTTTGAAATTGGCAAAGTGATATTTGGAAACCCATAGAGGGCTATGGTCAAAAAGGAAATATCCTCAGAGGAAATCTGGAAAGAAGCTTTCTGAGAAACTGCTTAGTGTTCTGTTAATTCATCTCACAGTGTTACATCTGTATTTCGTGGATCTCTTTGCTAGCCTTATTTCTGTGGAATCTGAGAACAGATATTTCATATCCTTTTGAAGACTATAGGGCCAAAGGAAATATCCTCCGATAACAAAGAGAAAGAAGCTTTCTGAGAAACTTCTTTGTGTTCTGTGAAATCATCTCACAGAGTTGCAGCTTTCCCCTCAAGAAGCCTTTCGCTAAGACAGTTCTTGTGGAATTGGCAAAGTGATATTTGGAAGCCCATAGAGGGCTATGGTGAAAAAGGAAATATCCTCAGATGAAATCTGGAAAGAAGTTTTCTGAGAAACTGCTAAGTGTTCTGTTAATTCATCTCAAAGAGTTACATCTGTATTTCGTGGATCTATTTGCTAGCCTTATTTCTGTGGAATCTGAGAACAGATATTTCGGATCCCTTTGAAGACTATAGGGCCAAAGGAAATATCCTCCTATAACAAAGAGAAAGAAGCTTTCTGAGAAACTTCTTTGTGTTCTATGAAATCATCTCACAGAGTTGCAGCTTTCCCCTCAAGAAGCCTTTCGCTAAGACAGTTTATGTGGAATTGGCAAAGTGATATTTGGAAGCCCATAGAGGGCTATGGTGAAAAAGGAAATATCCTCAGATGAACTCTGGAAAGAAGCTTTCTGAGAAACTGCTTAGTGTTCTGTTAATTCATCTCACAGAGTTACATCTGTATTTCGTGGATCTCTTTGCTAGCCTTATTTCTGTGGAATCTGAGAACAGATATTTCGGATCCCTATGAAGACTATAGGGCCAAAGGAAATATCCTCCGATAACAAAGAGAAAGAAGCTTTCTGAGAAACTTCTTTGTGTTCTGTGAAATCATCTCACACAGTTACAGCTTTCCCCTCAAGAAGCCTTTCGCTAAGACAGTTCTTGTGGAATTGGCAAAGTGATATTTGGAAGCCCATAGAGGGCTATGGTGAAAAAGGAAATATCCTCAAATGAAATCTGGAAAGAAGCTCTCTGAGAAACTGCTTAGTGTTCTGTTAATTCATCTCACAGAGTTACATCTTTATTTCGTGGATCTCTTTGCTAGCCTTATTTCTGTGGAATCTGAGAACAGATATTTCGGATCCCTTTGAAGACTATAGGGCCAAAGGAAATATCCTCCGATAACAAAGAGAAAGAATCTTTCTGAGAAACTTCGTTGTTTTCTGTGAAATCATCTCAGAGAGTTACAGCTTTGCCCTCACGGAGCCTTTCGCTAAGACAGTTCTTTTGAAATTGGCAAAGTGATATTTGGAAGCCCATAGAGGGCTATGGTGAAAAAGGAAATATCCTCAGAGGAAATCTGGAAAGAAGCTTTCTGAGAAACTGTTTAGTGTTCTGTTAATTCATCTCACAGTGTTACATCTGTATTTCGTGGATCTCTTTGCTAGCCTTATTTCTGTGGAATCTGAGAACAGATATTTCGGATCCCTTTGAAGACTATAGGGCCAAAGGAAATATCCTCCGATAACAAAGAGAAAGAAGCTTTCTGAGAAACTTCTTTGTGTTCTGTGAAATCATTTCACAGAGTTGCAGCTTTCCCCTCAAGAAGCCTTTCGCTAAGACAGTTCTTGTGGAATTGGCAAAGTGATATTTGGAAGCCCATAGAGGGCTATGGTGAAAAAGGAAATATCCTCAAATGAAATCTGGAAAGAAGCTCTCTAAGAAACTGCTTAGTGTTCTGTTAATTCATCTCACAGAGTTACATCTGTATTTCGTGGATCTCTTTGCTAGCCTTATTTCTGTGGAATCTGAGAACAGATATTTCGGATCCCTTTGAAGACTATAGGGCCAAAGGAAATATCCTCCGATAACAAAGAGAAAGAAGCTTTCTGAGAAACTTCGTTGTGTTCTGTGAAATCATCTCACAGAGTTACAGCTTTCCCCTCAAGGAGACTTTCGCTAAAACAGTTTATGTGGAATTGGCAAAGTCATATTTGGAAGCCCATAGAGCTCTATGGTGAAAAAGGAAATATCCTCAGATGAAATCTGGAAAGAAGATTTCTGAGAAACTGCTTAGCGTTCTGTTAATTCATCTCACAGAGTTACATCTGTATTTCGTGGATCTCTTTGCTAGCCTTATTTCTGTGGAATCTGAGAACAGATATTTCGGATCCCTTTGAAGACTATAGGGCCAAAGGAAATATCCTCCGATAACAAAGAGAAAGAAGCTTTCTGAGAAACTTCTTTGTGTTCTGTGAAATCGTCTCACAGAGATACACCTTTCCCCTCAAGAAGCCTTTCGCTGAGACAGTTCTTGTGGAATTGGCAAAGTGATATTTGGAAGCCCATAGAGGGCTATGGTGAAAAAGGAAATATCTTCAAATGAAATCTGGAAAGAAGATTTCTGAGAAACTGCTTAGTGTTCTGTTAATTCATCTCACAGAGTTACATCTGTATTTCGTGGATCTCTTTGATAGCCTTATTTCTGTGGAATCTGAGAACAGATATTTCGGATCCCTTTGAAGACTATAGGGCCAAAGGAAATATCCTCCGATAACAAAGAGAAGGAAGCTTTCTGAGAAACTTCGTTGTGTTCTGTGAAATCATCTCACAGAGTTACAGCTTTCCCCTCACGGAGCCTTTCGATAAGACAGTTCTTGTGGAATTGGCAAAGTGATATTTGGAAGCCCATAGAGGGCTATGGTGAAAAAGGAAATATCCTCAGATGAAATCTGGAAAGAAGCTTTCTGAGAAACTGCTTAGTGTTCTGTTAATTCATCTCACAGTGTTACATCTGTATTTCATGGATCTCTTTGCTAGCCTTATTTCTGTGGAATCTGAGAACAGATATTTCAGATCCCTTTGAAGACTATAGGGCCAAAGGAAATATCCTCCGATAACAAACAGAAAGAAGCTTTCTGAGAAACTTCTTTGTGTTCTGTGAAATCATCTCACAGAGTTGCGGCTTTCCCCTCAAGAAGCCTTTCGCTAAGACAGTTCTTGTGGAATTGGCAAAGTGATATTTGGAAGCCCATAGAGGGCTATGGTGAAAAAGGAAATATCCTCAAATGAAATCTGGAAAGAAGCTTTCTGAGAAACTGCTTAGTGTTCTGTTAATTCATCTCACAGAGTTACATCTGTATTTCGTGGATCTCTTTGCTAGCCTTATTTGTGTGGAATCTGAGAACAGATATTTCGGATCCCTTTGAAGACTATAGGGCCAAAGGAAATATCCTCCGATAACAAAGAGAAAGAAGCTTTCTGAGAAACTTCGTTGTGTTCTGTGAAATCATCTCACAGAGTTGCAGCTTTCCCCTCAAGAAGCCTTTCGCTAAGACAGTTCTTGTGGAATTGGCAAAGTGATATTTGGAAGCCCATAGAGTGCTATGGTGAAAAAGGAAATATCCTCAGATGAAATCTGGAAAGAAGCTTTCTGAGAAACTGCTTAGTGTTCTGTTAATTCGTCTCACAGAGTTACATCTGTATTTCGTGGATCTCTTTGCTAGCCTTATTTCTGTGGAATCTGAGAACAGATATTTCGGATCCCTTTGAAGACTATAGGGCCAAAGGAAATATCCTCCAATAACAAAGGGAAAGAAGCTTTCTGAGAAACGTCGTTGTTTCCTATGAAATCATCTCACAGAGTTAAAGCTTTCCCCTCACGGAGCCTTTCGCTAAGACAGTTCTTGTGGAATTGGCAAAGTGATATTTGGAAGCCCATAGAGGGCTATGGTGAAAAAGGAAATATCCTGAGAGGAAATCTGGAAAGAAGCTTTCTGAGAAACTGCTTAGTGTTCTGTTAATTCATCTCACAGTGTTACATCTGTATTTCATGGATCTCTTTGCTAGCCTTATTTCTGTAGAATCTGTGAAGAGATACTTCAGATCCCTTTGAAGACTATGGGGCCAAAGGAAATATCCTCCGATAACAAAGAGAAAGAAGCTTTCTGAGAAACTTCTTTGTGTTCTGTGAAATCATCTCACAGAGTTGCAGCTTTCCCCTCAAGAAGCCTTTCGCTAAGACAGTTCTTGTGGAATTGGCAAAGTGATATTGGGAAGCCCATAGAGGGCTATGGTGAAAAAGGAAATATCCTCAAATGAAATCTGGAAAGAAGCTTTCTGAGAAACTGCTTAGTGTTCTTTTAATTCATCTCACAGAGTTACATCTGTATTTCGTGGATCTCTTTGCTAGCCTTATTTCTGTGGAATCTGAGAACAGATATTTCGGATCCCTTTGAAGACTGTAGGGCCAAAGGAAATATCCTCCGATAACAAAGAGAAAGAAACTTTCTGAGAAACTTCTTTGTGTTCTGTGAAATCATCTCACAGAGTTGCAGCTTTCCCCTCAAGAAGCCTTTCGCTAAGACAGTTCTTGTGGAATTGGCAAAGTGATATTTGGAAGCCCATAGAGGGCTATGGTGGAAAAGGAAATACCCTCAGATGAAATCTGGAAAGAAGCTTTCTGAGAAACTGCTTAGTGTTCTGTTAATTCATCTCACAGAGTTACATCTGTATTTCGTGGATCTCTTTGCTAGCCTTATTTCTGTGGAATCTGAGAACAGATATTTCGGATCCCTTTGAACACTATAGGGCCAAAGGAAATATCCTCCGATAACAAAGAGAAAGAAGCTTTCTGAGAAACTTGTTTGTGTTCTGTGAAATCATCTCACAGAGTTACAGCTTTCCCCTCACGGAGCCTTTCGCTAAGACACTTCTTTTGAAATTGGCAAAGTGATATTTGGAAGCCCATAGAGAGCTATGGTGAAAAAGGAAATATCCTCAGATGAAATCTGGAAAGAAGCTTTCTGAGAAACTGCTTAGTGTTCTGTTAATTCATCTCACAGAGTTACATCTGTATTTCGTGGATCTCTTTGCTAGCCTTATTTCTGTGGAATCTGAGAACAGATATTTCGGATCCCTTTGAAGACTATAGGGCCAAAGGAAATATCCTCCGATAACAAAGAGAAAGAAGCTTTCTGAGAAACTTCGTTGTGTTCTGTGAAATCATCTCACAGAGTTACAGCTTTCCCCTCACGGAGCCTTTCGCTAAGACAGTTCTTTTGGAATTGACAAAGTTATATTTGGAAGCCCTTAGAGGGCTATGGTGAAAAAGGAAATATCCTCATATGAAATCTGGAAAGAAGCTTTCTGAGAAACTGCTTAGTGTTCTATTAATTCATCTCACAGAGTTACATCTGTATTTCGTGGATCTCTTTGCTAGAATTATTTCTGTTGAATCTGAGAACAGATATTTCGGATCCTTTTGAAGACTATAGGGCCAAAGGAAATATCCCCTGAAAACAAAGAGAAAGAAGCTTTCTGAGAAACTTGTTTGTGTTCTGTGAAATCATCTCACAGAATTACAGCTTTCCCCTCAAGGAGTCTTTCGCTAAGACAGTTCTTGTGGAATTGGCAAAGTGATATCTGGAAGCCCATAGAGGGCTATGGTGAAAAAGGAAATATCCTCAGATGAAATCTGGAAAGAAGCTTTCTGAGAAACTGCTTAGTGTTCTGTTAATTCATCTCACAGAGTTACATCTGTATTTCGTCGATCTCTTTGCTAGCCTTTTCTCTGTGGAATCTGAGAACAGATATTTCGGATCCCTATGAAGACTATAGGGCCAAAGGAAATATCCTCCGATAACAAAGAGAAAGAAGCTTTCTGAGAAACTTCTTTGTGTTCTGTGAAATCATCTCACAGAGTTACAGCTTTCCCCTCACGGAGCCTTTCGCTAAGACAGTTTTTTTGAAATTGGCAAAGTGATATTTGGAAGCCGATAGAGGGCTATGGTGAAAAAGGAAATATCCTGAGAGGAAATCTGGAAAGAAGCTTTCTGAGAAACTGCTTAGTGTTCTGTTAATTCATCTCACAGTGTTACATCTGTATTTCATGGATCTCTTTGCTAGCCTTATTTCTGTGGAATCTGAGAACAGATATTTCAGATCCCTTTGAAGACTATAGGGCCAAAGGAAATATCCTCCAATATCAAAGAGAAAGAAGCTTTCTGAGAAACTTCTTTGTGTTCTGTGAAATCATCTCACAGAGTTGCAGCTTTCCCCTCAAGAAGCCTTTCGCTAAGATAGTTCTTGTGGAATTGGCAAAGTGATATTTGGAAGCCCATAGAGGGCTATGGTGAAAAAGGAAATATCTTCAGATGAAATCTGGAAAGAAGCTTTCTGAGAAACTGCTTAGTGTTCTGTTAATTCATCTCACAGAGTTACATCTGTATTTCGTGGATCTCTTTGCTAGCCTTATTTCTGTGGAAGCTGAGAACAGATATTTCGGATCCCTATGAAGACTATAGGGCCAAAGGAAATATCCTCCGATAACAAAGAGAAAGAAGCTTTCTGAGAAACTTCTTTGTGTTCTGTGAAATCATCTCACAGAGTTACAGCTTTCCCCTTACGGAGCCTTTCGCTAAGACAGTTGTTTTGAAATTGGCAAAGTGATATTTGGAAGCCGATAGAGGGCTATGGTGAAAAAGGAAATATCCTGAGAGGAAATCTGGAAAGAAGCTTTCTGAGAAACTGCTTAGTGTTCTGTTAATTCATCTCACAGTGTTACATCTGTATTTCATGGATCTCTTTGCTAGCCTTATTTCTGTGGAATCTGAGAACAGATATTTCAGATCCCTTTGAAGACTATAGGGCCAAAGGAAATATCCTCCGATAACAAAGAGAAAGAAGCTTTCTGAGAAACTTCTTTGTGTTCTGTGAAATCATCTCACAGAGTTGCAGCTTTCCCCTCAAGAAGCCTTTCGCTAAGACAGTTCTTGTGGAATTGGCAAAGTGATATTTGGAAGCCCATAGAGGGCTATGGTGAAAAAGGAAATATCCTCAGATGAAATCTGGAAAGAAGCTTTCTGAGAAACTGCTTAGCGTTCTGTTAATTCATCTCACAGAGTTACATCTGTATTTCGTGGATCTCTTTGCTAGCCTTATTTCTGTGGAATCTGAGAACAGATATTTCGGATCCCTTTGAAGACTATAGGGCCAAAGGAAATATCCTCCGATAACAAAGAGAAAGAAGCTTTCTGAGAAACTTGTTTGTGTTCTGTGAAATCATCTCACAGAGTTACAGCTTTCCCGTCAAGGAGCCTTTCGCTAAGACAGTTCTTGTGGAATTGGCAAAGTGATATCTGGAAGCCCATAGAGGGCTATGGTGGAAAAGGAAATATCCTCAGATGAAATCTGGAAAGAAGCTTTCTGAGAAACTGCTTAGTGTTCTATTAATTCATCTCACAGTGTTACATCTGTATTTCGTGGATCTCTTTGCTAGAATTATTTCTGTTGAATCTGAGAACAGATATTTCGGATCCTTTTGAAGACTATAGGGCCAAAGGAAATATCCCCTGAAAACAAAGAGAAAGAAGCTTTCTTAGAAACTTGTTTGTGTTCTGTGAAATCATCTCACAGAATTACAGCTTTCCCCTCAAGGAGTCTTTCGCTAAGACAGTTCTTGTGGAATTGGCAAAGTGATATCTGGAAGCCCATAGAGGGCTAAGGTGAAAAAGGAAATATCCTCAGATGAAATCTGGAAAGAAGCTTTCTGAGAAACTGCTTAGTGTTCTGTTAATTCATCTCACAGAGTTACATCTGTATTTCGTCGATCTCTTTGCCAGCCTTATTTCTGTGGAATCTGAGAAGAGATATTTCGGATCCCTATGAAGACTATAGGGCCAAAGGAAATATCCTCCGATAACAAAGAGAAAGAAGCTTTCTGAGAAACTTCTTTGTGTTCTGTGAAATCATCTCACAGAGTTACAGCTTTCCCCTCAAGAAGCCTTTCGCTAAGACAGTTCTTGTGGAATTGGCAAAGTGATATTTGGAAGCCCATAGAGGGCTATAGTGAAAAAGGAAATATCCTCAAATGAAATCTGGAAAGAAGCTTTCTGAGAAACTGCTTAGTGTTCTGTTAATTCATCTCACAGAGTTACATCTGTATTTCGTGGATCTCTTTGCTAGAATTATTTCTGTTGAATCTGAGAACAGATATTTCGGATCCTTTTGAAGACTATAGGGCCCAAGGAAATATCCCCTGAAAACAAAGAGAAAGAAGCTTTCTTAGAAACTTGTTTGTGTTCTGTGAAATCATCTCACAGAATTACAGCTTTCCGCTCAAGGAGTCTTTCGCTAAGACAGTTCTTGTGGAATTGGCAAAGTGATATCTGGAAGCCCATAGAGGGCTATGGTGAAAAAGGAAATATCCTCAGATGAAATCTGGAAAGAAGCTTTCTGAGAAACTGCTTAGTGTTCTGTTAATTCATCTCACAGAGTTACATCTGTATTTCGTGGATCTCTTTGCTAGCCTTATTTCTGTGGAAGCTGAGAACAGATATTTCGGATCCCTATGAAGACTATAGGGCCAAAGGAAATATCCTCCGATAAAAAAGAGAAAGAAGCTTTCTGAGAAACTTCGTTGTGTTCTGTGAAATCATCTCACAGAGTTACAGCTTTCCCCTCACGGAGCCTTTCGCTCAGACAGTTCTTTTGAAATTGGCAAAGTGATATTTGGAAGACCATAGAGGGCTATGGTGAAAAAGGAAATATCCTCGGAGGAAATCTGGAAAGAAGCTTTCTGAGAAACTGCTTAGTGTTCTGTTAATTCATCTCACAGTGTTACATCTGTATTTCATGGATCTCTTTGCGAGCCTTATTTCTGTGGAATCTGAGAACAGATAATTAAGATCCCTTTGAAGACTATAGGGCCAAAGGAAATATCCTCCGATAACAAAGAGAAAGAAGCTTTCTGAGAAACTTCTTTGTGTTCTGTGAAATCATCTCACAGAGTTGCAGCTTTCCCCTCAAGAAGCCTTTCGCTAAGACAGTTCTTGTGGAATTGGCAAAGTGATATTGGGAAGCCCATAGAGGGCTATGGTGAAAAAGGAAATATCCTCAAATGAAATCTGGAAAGAAGCTTTCTGAGAAACTGCTTAGTGTTCTGTTAATTCATCTCACAGAGTTACATCTGTATTTCGTGGATCTCTTTGCTAGCCTTATTTCTGTGGAAGCTGAGAACAGATATTTCGGATCCCTATGAAGACTATAGGGCCAAAGGAAATATCCTCCGATAACAAAGAGAAAGAAGCTTTCTGAGAAACTTCTTTGTGTTCTGTGAAATCATCTCACAGAGTTACAGCTTTCCCCTCACGGAGCCTTTCGCTAAGACAGTTGTTTTGAAATTGGCAAAGTGATATTTGGAAGCCGATAGAGGGCTATGGTGAAAAAGGAAATATCCTGAGAGGAAATCTGGAAAGAAGCTTTCTGAGAAACTGCTTAGTGTTCTGTTAATTCATCTCACAGTGTTACATCTGTATTTCATGGATCTCTTTGCTAGCCTTATTTCTGTGGAATCTGAGAACAGATATTTCAGATCCCTTTGAAGACTATAGGGCCAAAGGAAATATCCTCCGATAACAAAGAGAAAGAAGCTTTCTGAGAAACTTCTTTGTGTTCTGTGAAATCATCTCACAGAGTTGCAGCTTTCCCCTCAAGAAGCCTTTCGCTAAGACAGTTCTTGTGGAATTGGCAAAGTGATATTTGGAAGCCCATAGAGGGCTATGGTGAAAAAGGAAATATCCTCAGATGAAATCTGGAAAGAAGCTTTCTGAGAAACTGCTTAGCGTTCTGTTAATTCATCTCACAGAGTTACATCTGTATTTCGTGGATCTCTTTGCTAGCCTTATTTCTGTGGAATCTGAGAACAGATATTTCGGATCCCTTTGAAGACTATAGGGCCAAAGGAAATATCCTCCGATAACAAAGAGAAAGAAGCTTTCTGAGAAACTTGTTTGTGTTCTGTGAAATCATCTCACAGAGTTACAGCTTTCCCGTCAAGGAGCCTTTCGCTAAGACAGTTCTTGTGGAATTGGCAAAGTGATATCTGGAAGCCCATAGAGGGCTATGGTGGAAAAGGAAATATCCTCAGATGAAATCTGGAAAGAAGCTTTCTGAGAAACTGCTTAGTGTTCTATTAATTCATCTCACAGTGTTACATCTGTATTTCGTGGATCTCTTTGCTAGAATTATTTCTGTTGAATCTGAGAACAGATATTTCGGATCCTTTTGAAGAATATAGGGCCAAAGGAAATATCCCCTGAAAACAAAGAGAAAGAAGCTTTCTTAGAAACTTGTTTGTGTTCTGTGAAATCATCTCACAGAATTACAGCTTTCCCCTCAAGGAGTCTTTCGCTAAGACAGTTCTTGTGGAATTGGCAAAGTGATATCTGGAAGCCCATAGAGGGCTAAGGTGAAAAAGGAAATATCCTCAGATGAAATCTGGAAAGAAGCTTTCTGAGAAACTGCTTAGTGTTCTGTTAATTCATCTCACAGAGTTACATCTGTATTTCGTCGATCTCTTTGCTAGCCTTATTTCTGTGGAATCTGAGAAAGGATATTTCGGATCCCTATGAAGACTATAGGGCCAAAGGAAATATCCTCCGATAACAAAGAGAAAGAAGCTTTCTGAGAAACTTCTTTGTGTTCTGTGAAATCATCTCACAGAGTTACAGCTTTCCCCTCAAGAAGCCTTTCGCTAAGACAGTTCTTGTGGAATTGGCAAAGTGATATTTGGAAGCCCATAGAGGGCTATAGTGAAAAAGGAAATATCCTCAAATGAAATCTGGAAAGAAGCTTTCTGAGAAACTGCTTAGTGTCCTGTTAATTCATCTCACAGAGTTACATCTGTATTTCGTGGATCTCTTTGCTAGAATTATTTCTGTTGAATCTGAGAACAGATATTTCGGATCCTTTTGAAGACTATAGGGCCCAAGGAAATATCCCCTGAAAACAAAGAGAAAGAAGCTTTCTTAGAAACTTGTTTGTGTTCTGTGAAATCATCTCACAGAATTACAGCTTTCCGCTCAAGGAGTCTTTCGCTAAGACAGTTCTTGTGGAATTGGCAAAGTGATATCTGGAAGCCCATAGAGGGCTATGGTGAAAAAGGAAATATCCTCAGATGAAATCTGGAAAGAAGCTTTCTGAGAAACTGCTTAGTGTTCTGTTAATTCATCTCACAGAGTTACATCTGTATTTCGTGGATCTCTTTGCTAGCCTTATTTCTGTGGAAGCTGAGAACAGATATTTCGGATCCCTATGAAGACTATAGGGCCAAAGGAAACATCCTCCGATAAAAAAGAGAAAGAAGCTTTCTGAGAAACTTCGTTGTGTTCTGTGAAATCATCTCACAGAGTTACAGCTTTCCCCTCACGGAGCCTTTCGCTAAGACAGTTCTTTTGAAATTGGCAAAGTGATATTTGGAAGACCATAGAGGGCTATGGTGAAAAAGGAAATATCCTCTCAGGAAATCTGGAAAGAAGCTTTCTGAGAAACTGCTTAGTGTTCTGTTAATTCATCTCACAGTGTTACATCTGTATTTCATGGATCTCTTTGCTAGCCTTATTTCTGTGGAATCTGAGAACAGATAATTAAGATCCCTTTGAAGACTATAGGGCCAAAGGAAATATCCTCCGATAACAAAGAGAAAGAAGCTTTCTGAGAAACTTCTTTGTGTTCTGTGAAATCATCTCACAGAGTTGCAGCTTTCCCCTCAAGAAGCCTTTCGCTAAGACAGTTCTTGTGGAATTGGCAAAGTGATATTGGGAAGCCCATAGAGGGCTATGGTGAAAAAGGAAATATCCTCAAATGAAATCTGGAAAGAAGCTTTCTGAGAAACTGCTTAGTGTTCTTTTAATTCATCTCACAGAGTTACATCTGTATTTCGTGGATCTCTTTGCTAGCCTTATTTCTGTGGAATCTGAGAACAGATATTTCGGATCCCTTTGAAGACTATAGGGCCAAAGGAAATATCCTCCGATAACAAAGAGAAAGAAACTTTCTGAGAAACTTCTTTGTGTTCTGTGAAATCATCTCACAGAGTTGCAGCTTTCCCCTCAAGAAGCCTTTCGCTAAGACAGTTCTTGTGGAATTGGCAAAGTGATATTTGGAAGCCCATAGAGGGCTATGGTGGAAAAGGAAATACCCTCAGATGAAATCTGGAAAGAAGCTTTCTGAGAAACTGCTTAGTGTTCTGTTAATTCATCTCACAGAGTTACATCTGTATTTCGTGGATCTCTTTGCTAGCCTTATTTCTGTGGAATCTGAGAACAGATATTTCGGATCCCTTTGAAGACTATAGGGCCAAAGGAAATATCCTCCGATAACAAAGAGAAAGAAGCTTTCTGAGAAACTTGTTTGTGTTCTGTGAAATCATCTCACAGAGTTACAGCTTTCCCCTCACGGAGCCTTTCGCTAAGACACTTCTTTTGACATTGGCAAAGTGATATTTGGAAGCCCATAGAGAGCTATGGTGAAAAAGGAAATATCCTCAGATGAAATCTGGAAAGAAGCTTTCTGAGAAACTGCTTAGTGTTCTGTTAATTCATCTCAAAGAGTTACATCTGTATTTCGTGGATCTCTTTGCTAGCCTTATTTCTGTGGAATCTGAGAACAGATATTTCGGATCCCTTTGAAGACTATAGGGCCAAAGGAAATATCCTCCGATAACAAAGAGAAAGAAGCTTTCTGAGAAACTTCGTTGTGTTCTGTGAAATCATCTCACAGAGTTACAGCTTTCCCCTCAAGAAGCCTTTCGCTAAGACAGTTCTTGTGGAATTGGCAAAGTGATATTTGGAAGCCCATAGAGGGCTATGGTGAAAAAGGAAATATCCTCAAATGAAATCTGGAAAGAAGCTTTCTGAGAAACTGCTTAGTGTTCTGTTAATTCATCTCACAGAGTTACATCTGTATTTCGTGGATCTCTTTGCTAGAATTATTTCTGTTGAATCTGAGAACAGATATTTCGGATCCTTTTGAAGACTATAGGGCCAAAGGAAATATCCCCTGAAAGCAAAGAGAAAGAAGCTTTCTTAGAAACTTGTTTGTGTTCTGTGAAATCATCTCACAGAATTACAGCTTTCCGCTCAAGGAGTCTTTCGCTAAGACAGTTCTTGTGGAATTGGCAAAGTGATATCTGTAAGCCCATAGAGGGCTATGGTGAAAAAGGAAATATCCTCAGATGAAATCTGGAAAGAAGCTTTCTGAGAAACTGCTTAGTGTTCTGTTAATTCATCTCACAGAGTTACATCTGTATTTCGTGGATCTCTTTGCTAGCCTTATTTCTGTGGAATCTCAGAACAGATATTTCGGATCCCTATGAACACTATAGGGCCAAAGGAAATATCCTCCGATACAAAGAGAAAGAAGCTTTCTGAGAAACTTCTTTGTGTTCTGTGAAATCATCTCACAGAGTTACAGCTTTCCCCTCAAGAAGCCTTTCGCTAAGACAGTTCTTGTGGAATTGGCAAAGTGATATTTGGAAGCCCATAGAGGGCTATGGTGAAAAAGGAAATATCCTCAAATGAAATCTGGAAAGAAGCTTTCTGAGAAACTGCTTAGTGTTCTGTTAATTCATCTCACAGAGTTACATCTGTATTTCGTGGATCTCTTTGCTAGCCTTATTTCTGTGGAATCTGAGAACAGATATTTGGGATCCCTATGAAGACTATAGGGCCAAAGGAAATATCCTCCGATAACAAAGAGAAAGAAGCTTTCTGAGAAACTTCTTTGTGTTCTGTGAAATCATCTCACAGAGTTACAGCTTTCCCCTCACGGAGCCGTTCGCTAAGACAGTTCTTTTGAAATTGGCAAAGTGATATTTGGAAGCCCCTAGAGGGCTATGGTGAAAAAGGAAATATCCTGAGAGGAAATCTGGAAAGAAGCTTTCTGAGAAACTGCTTAGTGTTCTGTTAATTCATCTCACAGTGTTACATCTGTATTTCATGGATCTCTTTGCTAGCCTTATTTCTGTGGAATCTGAGAACAGATGTTTCAGATCCCTTTGAAGACTATAGGGCCAAAGGAAATATCCTCCGATAACAAAGAGAAAGAAGCTTTCTGAGAAACTTCTTTGTGTTCTGTGAAATCATCTCACAGAGTTGCAGCTTTCCCCTCAAGAAGCCTTTCGCTAAGACAGTTCTTGTGGAATTGGCAAAGTGATATTTGGAAGCCCATAGAGGGCTATGGTGAAAAAGGAAATATCCTCAGATGAAATCTGGAAAGAAGCTTTCTGAGAAACTGCTTAGTGTTCTGTTAATTCATCTCACAGAGTTACATCTGTATTTCGTGGATCTCTTTGCTAGCCTTATTTCTGTGGAATCTGAGAACAGATACTTCGGATCCCTTTGAAGACCATAGGGCCAAAGGAAATATCCTCCGATAACAAAGAGAAAGAAGCTTTCTGAGAAACTTCTTTGCGTTCTGTGAAATCATCTCACAGAGTTGCAGCTTTCCCCTCAAGGAGGCTTTCGCTAAGAGAGTTCTTGTGGAATTGGCAAAGTGATATTTGGAAGCCCATAGAGGGCTATGGTGAAAAAGGAAATATCCTCAGATGAAATCTGGAAAGAAGCTTTCTGAGAAACTGCTTAGTGTTCTGTTAATTCATCTCACAGAGTTACATCTGTATTTCGTGGATCTCTTTGCTAGCCTTATTTCTGTGGAATCTGAGAACAGATATTTCGGATCCCTTTGAAGACTATAGGGCCAAAGGAAATATCCTCCGATAACAAAGAGAAAGAAGCTTTCTGAGAAACTTCTTTGTGTTCTGTGAAATCATCTCACAGAGTTGCAGCTTTCCCCTCAAGAAGCCTTTCGCTAAGACAGTTCTTGTGGAATTGGCAAAGTGATATTTGGAAGCCCATAGAGGGCTATGGTGAAAAAGGAAATATACTCAAATGAAATCTGGAAAGAAGCTTTCTGAGAAACTGCTTAGTGTTCTGTTAATTCATCTCACAGAGTTACATCTGTATTTCGTGGATCTCTTTGCTAGAATTATTTCTGTTGAATCTGAGAACAGATATTTCGGATCCTTTTGAAGACTATAGGGCCAAAGGAAATATCCCCTGAAAACAAAGAGAAAGAAGCTTTCTTAGAAACTTGTTTGTGTTCTGTGAAATCATCTCACAGAATTACAGCTTTCCGCTCAAGGAGTCTTTCGCTAAGACAGTTCTTGTGGAATTGGCAAAGTGATATCTGGAAGCCCATAGAGGGCTATGGTGAAAAACGAAATATCCTCAGATGAAATCTGGAAAGAAGCTTTCTGAGAAACTGCTTAGTGTTCTGTTAATTCATCTCACAGAGTTACATCTGTATTTCGTGGATCTCTTTGCTAGCCTTATTTCTGTGGAATCTGATTACAGATAATTCGGATCCCTATGAAGACTATAGGGCCAAAGGAAATATCCTCCGATAACAAAGAGAAAGAAGCTTTCTGAGAAACTTCTTTGTGTTCTGTGAAATCATCTCACAGAGTTACAGCTTTCCCCTCAAGAAGCCTTTCGCTAAGACAGTTCTTGTGGAATTGGCAAAGTGATATTTGGAAGCCCATAGAGGGCTATGGTGAAAAAGGAAATATACACAAATGAAATCTGGAAAGAAGCTTTTTGAGAAACTGCTTAGTGTTCTGTTAATTCATCTCACAGAGTTACATCTGTATTTCGTGGATCTCTTTGCTAGCCTTATTTCTGTGGAATCTGAGAACAGATATTTCGGATCCCTATGAAGACTATAGGGCCAAAGGAAATATCCTCCGATAACAAAGAGAAAGAAGCTTTCTGAGAAACTTCTTTGTGTTCTGTGAAATCATCTCACAGAGTTACAGCTTTCCCCTCACGGAGCCTTTCGCTAAGACAGTTCTTTTGAAATTGGCAAAGTGATATTTGGAAGCCCATAGAGGGCTATGGTGAAAAAGGAAATATCCTGAGAGGAAATCTGGAAAGAAGCTTTCTGAGAAACTGCTTAGTGTTCTGTTAATTCATCTCACAGTGTTACATCTGTATTTCATGGATCTCTTTGCTAGCCTTATTTCTGTGGAATCTGAGAACAGATATTTCAGATCCCTTTGAAGACTATAGGGCCAAAGGAAATATCCTCCGATAACAAAGAGAAAGAAGCTTTCTGAGAAACTTCTTTGTGTTCTGTGAAATCATCTCACAGAGTTGCAGCTTACCCCTCAAGAAGCCTTTCGCTAAGACAGTTCTTGTGGAATTGGCAAAGTGATATTTGGAAGCCCATAGAGGGCTACGGTGAAAAAGGAAATATCCTCAGATGAAATCTGGAAAGAAGGTTTCTGAGAAACTGCTTAGTGTTCTGTTAATTCATCTCACAGAGTTACATCTGTATTTCGTGGATCTCTTTGCTAGCCTTATTTCTGTGGAATCTGAGAACAGATATTTCAGATCCCTTTGAAGACTATAGGGCCAAAGGAAATATCCTCCGATAACAAAGAGAAAGAGCTTTCTGAGAAACTTCTTTGTGTTCTGTGAAATCATCTCACAGAGTTGCAGCTTTCCCCTCACGGAGCCTTTCGCTAAGACAGTTGTTTTGGAATTGATAAAGTTATATTTGGAAGCCCATAGAGGGCTATGGTGAAAAAGGAAATATCCTCATATGAACTCTGGAAAGAAGCTTTCTGAGAAACTGCTTAGTGTTCTGTTAATTCATCTCACAGAGTTACATCTGTATTTCGTGGATCTCTTTGCTAGCCTTATTTCTGAGGAATCTGAGAACAGATATTTCGGATCCCTATGAAGACTATAGGGCCAAAGGAAATATCCTCCGATAACAAAGAGAAAGAAGCTTTCTGAGAAACTTCTTTGTGTTCTGTGAAATCATCTCACAGAGTTACAGCTTTCCCCTCAAGAAGCCTTTCGCTAAGACAGTTCTTGTGGAATTGGCAAAGTGATATTTGGAAGACCATAGAGGGCTATGGTGAAAAAGGAAATATCCTCAGATGAAATCTGGAAAGAAGCTTTCTGAGAAACTGCTTAGCGTTCTGTTAATTCATCTCACAGAGTTACATCTGTATTTCGTGGATCTCTTTGCTAGCCTTATTTCTGTGGAATCTGAGAACAGATATTTCGGATCCCTTTGAAGACTATAGGGCCAAAGGAAATATCCTCCGATAACAAAGAGAAAGAAGCTTTCTGAGAAACTTCTTTGTGTTCTGTGAAATCATCTCACAGAGTTACAGCTTTCCCCTCAAGAAGCCTTTCGCTAAGACAGTTCTTGTGGAATTGGCAAAGTGATATTTGGAAGCCCATGGAGAGCTATGGTGAAAAAGGAAATATCCTCAAATGAAATCTGGAAAGAAGCTTTCTGAGAAACTGCTTAGTGTTCTGTTAATTCATCTCACAGAGTTACATCTGTATTTCGTGGATCTCTTTGCTAGCCTTATTTCTGTGGAATCTGAGAACAGATATTTCGGATCCCTTTGAAGACTATAGGGCCAAAGGAAATATCCTCCGATAACAAAGAGAAAGAAGCTTTCTGAGAAACTTCGTTGTGTTCTGTGAAATCATCTCACAGAGTTACAGCTTTCCCCTCACGGAGCCTTTCGCTAAGACAGTTCTTTTGAAATTGGCAAAGTGATATTTGGAAGCCCCTAGAGGGCTACGGTGAAAAAGGAAATATCCTCGGAGGAAATCTGGAAAGAAGCTTTCTGAGAAACTGCTTAGTGTTCTGTTAATTCATCTCACAGTGTTACATCTGTATTTCATGGATCTCTTTGCTAGCCTTATTTCTGTGGAATCTGAGAACAGATAATTAAGATCCCTTTGAAGACTATAGGGCCAAAGGAAATATCCTCCGATAACAAAGAGAAAGAAGCTTTCTGAGAAACTTCTTTGTGTTCTGTGAAATCATCTCACAGAGTTGCAGCTTTCCCCTCAAGAAGCCTTTCGCTAAGACAGTTCTTGTGGAATTGGCAAAGTGATATTTGGATACCCATAGAGGGCTATGGTGAAAAAGGAAATATCCTCAGATGAAATCTGGAAAGAAGCTTTCTGAGAAACTGCTTAGTGTTCTGTTAATTCATCTCACAGAGTTACATCTGTATTTCGTGGATCTCTTTGCTAGCCTTATTTCTGTGGAATCTGAGAACAGATATTTCGGATCCCTTTGAAGACCATAGGGCCAAAGGAAATATCCTCCGATAACAAAGAGAAAGAAGCTTTCTGAGAAACTTGTTTGTGTTCTGTGAAATCATCTCACAGAGTTGCATCTTTCCCCTCAAGAAGCCTTTCGCTAAGACAGTTCTTGTGGAATTGGCAAAGTGATATTTGGAAGCCCATAGAGGGCTATGGTGAAAAAGGAAATATCCTCAGATGAAATCTGGAAAGAAGCTTTCTGAGAAACTGCTTAGTGTTCTGTTAATTCATCTCACAGAGTTACATCTGTATTTCGTGGATCTCTTTGCTAGCCTTATTTCTGTGGAATCTGAGAACAGATATTTCGGATCCCTTTGAAGACCATAGGGCCAAAGGAAATATCCTCCGATAACAAAGAGAAAGAAGCTTTCTGAGAAACTTCTTTGCGTTGTGTGAAATCATCTCACAGAGTTGCAGCTTTCCCCTCAAGGAGCCTTTCGCTAAGAGAGTTCTTGTGGAATTGGCAAAGTGATATTTGGAAGCCCATAGAGGGCTATGGTGAAAAAGGAAATATCCTCAGATGAAATCTGGAAAGAAGCTTTCTGAGAAACTGCTTAGTGTTCTGTTAATTCATCTCACAGAGTTACATCTGTATTTCGTGGATCTCTTTGCTAGCCTTATTTCTGTGGAATCTGAGAACAGATATTTCGGATCCCTTTGAACACTATAGGGCCAAAGGAAATATCCTCCGATAACAAAGAGAAAGAAGCTTTCTGAGAAACTTCGTTGTGTTCTGTGAAATCATCTCACAGAGTTGCAGCTTTCCCCTCAAGAAGCCTTTCGCTAAGACAGTTTATGTGGAATTGGCAAAGTGATATTTGGAAGCCCATAGAGGTCTACGTTGAAAAAGGAAATATCCTCAGATGAAATCTAGAAAGAAGCTTTCTGAGAAACTGCTTAGTGTTCTGTTAATTCATCTCACAGAGTTACATCTGTATTTCGTGGATCTCTTTGCTAGCCTTATTTCTGTGGAATCTGAGAACAGATATTTCGGATCCCTTTGAAGACTATAGGGCCAAAGGAAATATCCTCCGATAACAAAGAGAAAGAAGCTTTCTGAGAAACTTGTTTGTGTTCTGTGAAATCATCTCACAGAGTTACAGCTTTCCCCTCACGGAGCCTTTCGCTAAGACACTTCTTTTGAAATTGGCAAAGTGATATTTGGAAGCCCATAGAGGGCTATGGTGAAAAAGGAAATATCCTCAGATGAAATCTGGAAAGAAGCTTTCTGAGAAACTGCTTAGTGTTCTGTTAATTCATCTCACAGAGTTACATCTGTATTTCGTGGATCTCTTTGCTAGCCTTATTTCTGTGGAATCTGAGAACAGATATTTCGGATCCCTTTGAAGACTATAGGGCCAAAGGAAATATCCTCCGATAACAAAGAGAAAGAAGCTTTCTGAGAAACTTCTTTGTGTTCTGTGAAATCATCTCACAGAGTTACAGCTTTCCCCTCACGGAGCCTTTCGCTAAGACAGTTCTTTTGAAATTGGCAAAGTGATATTTGGAAGCCCATAGAGGGCTATGGTGAAAAAGGAAATATCCTTAGAGGAAATCTGGAAAGAAGCTTTCTGAGAAACTGCTTAGTGTTCTGTTAATTCATCTCACAGTGTTACATCTGTATTTCATGGATCTCTTTGCTAGCCTTATTTCTGTGGAATCTGAGAACAGATATTTCAGATCCCTTTGAAGACTATAGGGCCAAAGGAAATATCCTCCGATAACAAAGAGAAAGAAGCTTTCTGAGAAACTTCTTTGTGTTCTGTGAAATCATCTCACAGAGTTGCAGCTTTCCCCTCAAGAAGCCTTTCGCTAAGACAGTTCTTGTGGAATTGGCAAAGTGATATTTGGAAGCCCATAGAGGGCTATGGTGAAAAAGGAAATATCCTCAGATGAAATCTGGAAAGAAGCTTTCTGAGAAACTGCTTAGCGTTCTGTTAATTCATCTCACAGAGTTACATCTGTATTTCGTGGATCTCTTTGCTAGCCTTATTTCTGTGGAATCTGAGAACAGATATTTCGGATCCCTTTGAAGACTATAGGGCCAAAGGAAATATCCTCCGATAACAAAGAGAAAGAAGCTTTCTGAGAAACTTGTTTGTGTTCTGCGAAATCATCTCACAGAGTTACAGCTTTCCCGTCAAGGAGCCTTTCGCTAAGACAGTTCTTGTGGAATTGGCAAAGTGATATCTGGAAGCCCATAGAGGGCTATGGTGGAAAAGGAAATATCCTCAGATGAAATCTGGAAAGAAGCTTTCTGAGAAACTGCTTAGTGTTCTGTTAATTCATCTCACAGAGTTACATCTGTATTTCGTGGATCTCTTTGCTAGCCTTATTTCTGTGGAATCTGAGAACAGATATTTCAGATCCCTTTGAAGACTATAGGGCCAAAGGAAATATCCTCCGATAACAAAGAGAAAGAGCTTTCTGAGAAACTTCTTTGTGTTCTGTGAAATCATCTCACAGAGTTGCAGCTTTCCCCTCACGGAGCCTTTCGCTAAGACAGTTGTTTTGGAATTGACAAAGTTATATTTGGAAGCCCATAGAGGGCTATGGTGAAAAAGGAAATATCCTCATATGAACTCTGGAAAGAAGCTTTCTGAGAAACTGCTTAGTGTTCTGTTAATTCATCTCACAGAATTACATCTGTATTTCGTGGATCTCATTGCTAGCCTTATTTCTGAGGAATCTGAGAACAGATATTTCGGATCCCTATGAAGACGATAGGGCCAAAGGAAATATCCTCCGATAACAAAGAGAAAGAAGCTTTCTGAGAAACTTCTTCGTGTTCTGTGAAATCATCTCACAGAGTTACAGCTTTCCCCTCAAGAAGCCTTTCGCTAAGACAGTTCTTGTGGAATTGGCAAAGTGATATTTGGAAGCCCATAGAGGGCTATGGTGAAAAAGGAAATATCCTCAGATGAAATCTGGAAAGAAGCTTTCTGAGAAACTGCTTAGCGTTCTGTTAATTCATCTCACAGAGTTACATCTGTATTTCGTGGATCTCTTTGCTAGCCTTATTTCTGTGGAATCTGAGAACAGATATTTCGGATCCCTTTGAAGACTATAGGGCCAAAGGAAATATCCTCCGATAACAAAGAGAAAGAAGCTTTCTGAGAAACTTCTTTGTGTTCTGTGAAATCATCTCACAGAGTTACAGCTTTCCCCTCACGGAGCCTTTCGCTAAGACAGTTCTTTTGAAATTGGCAAAGTGATATATGGAAGCCCATAGAGGGCTATGGTGAAAAAGGAAATATCCTCAGAGGAAATCTGGAAAGAAGCTTTCTGAGAAACTGCTTAGTGTTCTGTTAATTCATCTCACAGTGTTACATCTGTATTTCATGGATCTCTTTGCTAGCCTTATTTCTGTGGAATCTGAGAACAGATATTTCAGATCCCTTTGAAGACTATAGGGCCAAAGGAAATATCCTCCGATAACAAAGAGAAAGAAGCTTTCTGAGAAACTTCTTTGTGTTCTGTGAAATCATCTCACAGAGTTGCAGCTTTCCCCTCAAGAAGCCTTTCGCTAAGACAGTTCTTGTGGAATTGGCAAAGTGATATTTGGAAGCCCATAGAGGGCTATGGTGAAAAAGGAAATATCCTCAGATGAAATCTGGAAAGAAGCTTTCTGAGAAACTGCTTAGCGTTCTGTTAATTCATCTCACAGAGTTACATCTGTATTTCGTGGATCTCTTTGCTAGCCTTATTTCTGTGGAATCTGAGAACAGATATTTCGGATCCCTTTGAAGACTATAGGGCCAAAGGAAATATCCTCCGATAACAAAGAGAAAGAAGCTTTCTGAGAAACTTGTTTGTGTTCTGCGAAATCATCTCACAGAGTTACAGCTTTCCCGTCAAGGAGCCTTTCGCTAAGACAGTTCTTGCGGAATTGGCAAAGTGATATCTGGAAGCCCATAGAGGGCTATGGTGGAAAAGGAAATATCCTCAGATGAAATCTGGAAAGAAGCTTTCTGAGAAACTGCTTAGTGTTCTGTTAATTCATCTCACAGAGTTACATCTGTATTTCGTGGATCTCTTTGCTAGCCTTATTTCTGTGGAATCTGAGAACAGATATTTCGGATCCCTTTGAAGACTATAGGGCCAAAGGAAATATCCTCCGATAACAAAGAGAAAGAAGCTTTCTGAGAAACTTCGTTGTGTTCTGTGAAATCATCTCACAGAGTTGCAGCTTTCCCCTCAAGAAGCCTTTCGCTAAGACAGTTTATGTGGAATTGGCAAAGTGATATTTGGAAGCCCATAGAGGTCTATGTTGAAAAAGGAAATATCCTCAGATGAAATCTGGAAAGAAGCTTTCTGAGAAACTGCTTAGTGTTCTGTTAATTCATCTCACAGAGTTACATCTGTATTTCGTGGATCTCTTTGCTAGCCTTATTTCTGTGGAATCTGAGAACAGATATTTCGGATCCCTTTGAAGACTATAGGGCCAAAGGAAATATCCTCCGATAACAAAGAGAAAGAAGCTTTCTGAGAAACTTGTTTGTGTTCTGTGAAATCATCTCACAGAGTTACAGCTTTCCCCTCACGGAGCCTTTCGCTAAGACACTTCTTTTGAAATTGGCAAAGTGATATTTGGAAGCCCATAGAGGGCTATGGTGAAAAAGGAAATATCCTCAGATGAAATCTGGAAAGAAGCTTTCTGAGAAACTGCTTAGTGTTCTGTTAATTCATCTCACAGAGTTACATCTGTATTTCGTGGATCTCTTTGCTAGCCTTATTTCTGTGGAATCTGAGAACAGATATTTCGGATCCCTTTGAAGACTATAGGGCCAAAGGAAATATCCTCCGATAACAAAGAGAAAGAAGCTTTCTGAGAAACTTCTTTGTGTTCTGTGAAATCATCTCACAGAGTTACAGCTTTCCCCTCACGGAGCCTTTCGCTAAGACAGTTCTTTTGAAATTGGCAAAGTGATATTTGGAAGCCCATAGAGGGCTATGGTGAAAAAGGAAATATCCTTAGAGGAAATCTGGAAAGAAGCTTTTTGAGAAACTGCTTAGTGTTCTGTTAATTCATCTCACAGTGTTACATCTGTATTTCATGGATCTCTTTGCTAGCCTTATTTCTGTGGAATCTGAGAACAGATATTTCAGATCCCTTTGAAGACTATAGGGCCAAAGGAAATATCCTCCGATAACAAAGAGAAAGAAGCTTTCTGAGAAACTTCTTTGTGTTCTGTGAAATCATCTCACAGAGTTGCAGCTTTCCCCTCAAGAAGCCTTTCGCTAAGACAGTTCTTGTGGAATTGGCAAAGTGATATTTGGAAGCCCATAGAGGGCTATGGTGAAAAAGGAAATATCCTCAGATGAAATCTGGAAAGAAGCTTTCTGAGAAACTGCTTAGCGTTCTGTTAATTCATCTCACAGAGTTACATCTGTATTTCGTGGATCTCTTTGCTAGCCTTATTTCTGTGGAATCTGAGAACAGATATTTCGGATCCCTTTGAAGACTATAGGGCCAAAGGAAATATCCTCCGATAACAAAGAGAAAGAAGCTTTCTGAGAAACTTGTTTGTGTTCTGCGAAATCATCTCACAGAGTTACAGCTTTCCCGTCAAGGAGCCTTTCGCTAAGACAGTTCTTGTGGAATTGGCAAAGTGATATCTGGAAGCCCATAGAGGGCTATGGTGGAAAAGGAAATATCCTCAGATGAAATCTGGAAAGAAGCTTTCTGAGAAACTGCTTAGTGTTCTGTTAATTCATCTCACAGAGTTACATCTGTATTTCGTGGATCTCTTTGCTAGCCTTATTTCTGTGGAATCTGAGAACAGATATTTCAGATCCCTTTGAAGACTATAGGGCCAAAGGAAATATCCTCCGATAACAAAGAGAAAGAGCTTTCTGAGAAACTTCTTTGTGTTCTGTGAAATCATCTCACAGAGTTGCAGCTTTCCCCTCACGGAGCCTTTCGCTAAGACAGTTGTTTTGGAATTGACAAAGTTATATTTGGAAGCCCATAGAGGGCTATGGTGAAAAAGGAAATATCCTCATATGAACTCTGGAAAGAAGCTTTCTGAGAAACTGCTTAGTGTTCTGTTAATTCATCTCACAGAATTACATCTGTATTTCGTGGATCTCATTGCTAGCCTTATTTCTGAGGAATCTGAGAACAGATATTTCGGATCCCTATGAAGACTATAGGGCCAAAGGAAATATCCTCCGATAACAAAGAGAAAGAAGCTTTCTGAGAAACTTCTTCGTGTTCTGTGAAATCATCTCACAGAGTTACAGCTTTCCCCTCAAGAAGCCTTTCGCTAAGACAGTTCTTGTGGAATTGGCAAAGTGATATTTGGAAGCCCATAGAGGGCTATGGTGAAAAAGGAAATATCCTCAGATGAAATCTGGAAAGAAGCTTTCTGAGAAACTGCTTAGCGTTCTGTTAATTCATCTCACAGAGTTACAACTGTATTTCGTGGATCTCTTTGCTAGCCTTATTTCTGTGGAATCTGAGAACAGATATTTCGGATCCCTTTGAAGACTATAGGGCCAAAGGAAATATCCTCCGATAACAAAGAGAAAGAAGCTTTCTGAGAAACTTCTTTGTGTTCTGTGAAATCATCTCACAGAGTTACAGCTTTCCCCTCACGGAGCCTTTCGCTAAGACAGTTCTTTTGAAATTGGCAAAGTGATATATGGAAGCCCATAGAGGGCTATGGTGAAAAAGGAAATATCCTCAGAGGAAATCTGGAAAGAAGCTTTCTGAGAAACTGCTTAGTGTTCTGTTAATTCATCTCACAGTGTTACATCTGTATTTCATGGATCTCTTTGCTAGCCTTATTTCTGTGGAATCTGAGAACAGATATTTCAGATCCCTTTGAAGACTATAGGGCCAAAGGAAATATCCTCCGATAACAAAGAGAAAGAAGCTTTCTGAGAAACTTCTTTGTGTTCTGTGAAATCATCTCACAGAGTTGCAGCTTTCCCCTCAAGAAGCCTTTCGCTAAGACAGTTCTTGTGGAATTGGCAAAGTGATATTTGGAAGCCCATAGAGGGCTATGGTGAAAAAGGAAATATCCTCAGATGAAATCTGGAAAGAAGCTTTCTGAGAAACTGCTTAGCGTTCTGTTAATTCATCTCACAGAGTTACATCTGTATTTCGTGGATCTCTTTGCTAGCCTTATTTCTGTGGAATCTGAGAACAGATATTTCGGATCCCTTTGAAGACTATAGGGCCAAAGGAAATATCCTCCGATAACAAAGAGAAAGAAGCTCTGAGAAACTTGTTTGTGTTCTGCGAAATCATCTCACAGAGTTACAGCTTTCCCGTCAAGGAGCCTTTCGCTAAGACAGTTCTTGTGGAATTGGCAAAGTGATATCTGGAAGCCCATAGAGGGCTATGGTGGAAAAGGAAATATCCTCAGATGAAATCTGGAAAGAAGCTTTCTGAGAAACTGCTTAGTGTTCTGTTAATTCATCTCACAGAGTTACATCTGTATTTCGTGGATATCTTTGCTAGCCTTATTTCTGTGGAATCTGAGAACAGATATTTCAGATCCCTTTGAAGACTATAGGGCCAAAGGAAATATCCTCCGATAACAAAGAGAAAGAGCTTTCTGAGAAACTTCTTTGTGTTCTGTGAAATCATCTCACAGAGTTGCAGCTTTCCCCTCACGGAGCCTTTCGCTAAGACAGTTGTTTTGGAATTGACAAAGTTATATTTGGAAGCCCATAGAGGGCTAAGGTGAAAAAGGAAATATCCTCATATGAACTCTGGAAAGAAGCTTTCTGAGAAACTGCTTAGTGTTCTGTTAATTCATCTCACAGAGTTACATCTGTATTTCGTGGATCTCTTTGCTAGCCTTATTTCTGAGGAATCTGAGAACAGATATTTCGGATCCCTATGAAGACTATAGGGCCAAAGGAAATATCCTCCGATAACAAAGAGAAAGAAGCTTTCTGAGAAACTTCTTTGTGTTCTGTGAAATCATCTCACAGAGTTACAGCTTTCCCCTCACGGAGCCTTTCGCTAAGACAGTTCTTTTGAAATTGGCAAAGTGATATTTGGAAGCCCATAGAGGGCTATGGTGAAAAAGGAAATATCCTGAGAGGAAATCTGGAAAGAAGCTTTCTGAGAAACTGCTTAGTGTTCTGTTAATTCATCTCACAGTGTTACATCTGTATTTCATGGATCTCTTTGCTAGCCTTATTTCTGTGGAATCTGAGAACAGATATTTCAGATCCCTTTGAAGACTATAGGGCCAAAGGAAATATCCTCCGATAACAAAGAGAAAGAAGCTTTCTGAGAAACTTCTTTGTGTTCTGTGAAATCATCTCACAGAGTTGCAGCTTTCCCCTCAAGAAGCCTTTCGCTAAGACAGTTCTTGTGGAATTGGCAAAGTGATATTTGGAAGCCCATAGAGGGCTATGGTGAAAAAGGAAATATCCTCAGATGAAATCTGGAAAGAAGCTTTCTGAGAAACTGCTTAGCGTTCTGTTAATTCATCTCACAGAGTTACATCTGTATTTCGTGGATCTCTTTGCTAGCCTTATTTCTGTGGAATCTGAGAACAGATATTTCGGATCCCTTTGAAGACTATAGGGCCAAAGGAAATATCCTCCGATAACAAAGAGAAAGAAGCTTTCTGAGAAACTTGTTTGTGTTCTGTGAAATCATCTCACAGAGTTACAGCTTTCCCGTCAAGGAGCCTTTCGCTAAGACAGTTCTTGTGGAATTGGCAAAGTGATATCTGGAAGCCCATAGAGGGCTATGGTGGAAAAGGAAATATCCTCAGATGAAATCTGGAAAGAAGCTTTCTGAGAAACTGCTTAGTGTTCTGTTAATTCATCTCACAGAGTTACATCTGTATTTCGTGGATCTCTTTGCTAGCCTTATTTCTGTGTAATCTGAGAACAGATATTTCAGATCCCTTTGAAGACTATAGGGCCAAAGGAAATATCCTCCGATAACAAAGAGAAAGAGCTTTCTGAGAAACTTCTTTGTGTTCTGTGAAATCATCTCACAGAGTTGCAGCTTTCCCCTCACGAGGCCTTTCGCTAAGACAGTTGTTTTGGAATTGACAAAGTTATATTTGGAAGCCCATAGAGGGCTATGGTGAAAAAGGAAATATCCTCATATGAACTCTGGAAAGAAGCTTTCTGAGAAACTGCTTAGTGTTCTGTTAATTCATCTCACAGAGTTACATCTGTATTTCGTGGATCTCTTTGCTAGCCTTATTTCTGAGGAATCTGAGAACAGATATTTCGGATCCCTATGAAGACTATAGGGCCAAAGGAAATATCCTCCGATAACAAAGAGAAAGAAGCTTTCTGAGAAACTTCTTTGTGTTCTGTGAAATCATCTCACAGAGTTACAGCTTTCCCCACAAGAAGCCTTTCGCTAAGACAGTTCTTGTGGAATTGGCAAAGTGATATTTGGAAGCCCATAGAGGGCTATGGTGAAAAAGGAAATATCCTCAGATGAAATCTGCAAAGAAGCTTTCTGAGAAACTGCTTAGCGTTCTGTTAATTCATCTCACAGAGTTACATCTGTATTTCGTGGATCTCTTTGCTAGCCTTATTTCTGTGGAATCTGAGAACAGATATTTCGGATCCCTTTGAAGACTATAGGGCCAAAGGAAATATCCTCCGATAACAAAGAGAAAGAAGCTTTCTGAGAAACTTCTTTGTGTTCTGTGAAATCATCTCACAGAGTTACAGCTTTCCCCTCAAGAAGCCTTTCGCTAAGACAGTTCTTGTGGAATTGGCAAAGTGATATTTGGAAGCCCATGGAGAGCTATGGTGAAAAAGGAAATATCCTCAAATGAAATCTGGAAAGAAGCTTTCTGAGAAACTGCTTAGTGTTCTGTTAATTCATCTCACAGAGTTACATCTGTATTTCGTGGATCTCTTTGCTAGCCTTATTTCTGTGGAATCTGAGAACAGATATTTCGGATCCCTTTGAAGACTATAGGGCCAAAGGAAATATCCTCCGATAACAAAGAGAAAGAAGCTTTCTGAGAAACTTCTTTGCGTTCTGTGAAATCATCTCACAGAGTTGCAGCTTTCCCCTCAAGGAGCCTTTCGCTAAGAGAGTTCTTGTGGAATTGGCAAAGTGATATTTGGAAGCCCATAGAGGGCTATGGTGAAAAAGGAAATATCCTCAGATGAAATCTGGAAAGAAGCTTTCTGAGAAACTGCTTAGTGTTCTGTTAATTCATCTCACAGAGTTACATCTGTATTTCGTGGATCTCTTTGCTAGCCTTATTTCTGTGGAATCTGAGAACAGATAGTTCGGATCCCTTTGAAGACTATAGGGCCAAAGGAAATATCCTCCGATAACAAAGAGAAAGAAGCTTTCTGAGAAACTTGTTTGTGTTCTGTGAAATCATCTCACAGAGTTACAGCTTTCCCCTCACGGAGCCTTTCGCTAAGACACTTCTTTTGAAATTGGCAAAGTGATATTTGGAAGCCCATAGAGGGCTATGGTGAAAAAGGAAATATCCTCAGATGAAATCTGGAAAGAAGCTTTCTGAGAAACTGCTTAGCGTTCTGTTAATTCATCTCACAGAGTTACATCTGTATTTCGTGGATCTCTTTGCTAGCCTTATTTCTGTGGAATCTGAGAACAGATATTTCGGATCCCTTTGAAGACTATAGGGCCAAAGGAAATATCCTCCGATAACAAAGAGAAAGAAGCTTTCTGAGAAACTTCTTTGTGTTCTGTGAAATCATCTCACAGAGTTACAGCTTTCCCCTCACGGAGCCTTTCGCTAAGACAGTTCTTTTGAAATTGGCAAAGTGATATTTTGAAGCCCATAGAGGGCTATGGTGAAAAAGGAAATATCCTGAGAGGAAATCTGGAAAGAAGCTTTCTGAGAAACTGCTTAGTGTTCTGTTAATTCATCTCACAGTGTTACATCTGTATTTCATGGATCTCTTTGCTAGCCTTATTTCTGTGGAATCTGAGAACAGATATTTCAGATCCATTTGAAGAATATAGGGCCAAAGGAAATATCCTCCGATAACAAAGAGAAAGAAGCTTTCTGAGAAACTTCTTTGTGTTCCGTGAAATCATCTCACAGAGTTACAGCTTTCCCCTCACGGAGCATTTCGCTAAGACAGTTCTTTTGAAATTGGCAAAGTGATATTTGGAAGCCCATAGAGGGCTATGGTGAAAAAGGAAATATCCTGAGAGGAAATCTGGAAAGAAGCTTTCTGAGAAACTGCTTAGCGTTCTGTTAATTCATCTCACAGTGTTACATCTGTATTTCATGGATCTCTTTGCTAGCCTTATTTCTGTGGAATCTGAGAACAGATATTTCAGATCCATTTGAAGAATATAGGGCCAAAGGAAATATGCTCCGATAACAAAGAGAAAGAAGCTTTCTGAGAAACTTCTTTGTGTTCTGTGAAATCATCTCACAGAGTTGCAGCTTTCCCCTCAAGAAGCCTTTCGCTAAGACAGTTCTTGTGGAATTGGCAAAGTGATATTTGGAAGCCCATAGAGGGCTATGGTGAAAAAGGAAATATCCTCAGATGAAATCTGGAAAGAGCTTTCTGAGAAACTGCTTAGCGTTCTGTTAATTCATCTCACAGAGTTACATCTGTATTTCGTGGATCTCTTTGCTAGCCTTATTTCTGTGGAATCTGAGAACAGATATTTCGGATCCCTTTGAAGACTATAGGGCCAAAGGAAATATCCTCCGATAACAAAGAGAAAGAAGCTTTCTGAGAAACTTGTTTGTGTTCTGTGAAATCATCTCACAGAGTTACAGCTTTCCCGTCAAGGAGCCTTTCGCTAAGACAGTTCTTGTGGAATTGGCAAAGTGATATCTGGAAGCCCATAGAGGTCTATGGTGGAAAAGGAAATATCCTCAGATGAAATCTGGAAAGAAGCTTTCTGAGAAACTGCTTAGTGTTCTGTTAATTCATCTCACAGAGTTACATCTGTATTTCGTGGATCTCTTTGCTAGCCTTATTTCTGTGGAATCTGAGAACAGATATTTCAGATCCCTTTGAAGACTATAGGGCCAAAGGAAATATCCTGCGATAACAAAGAGAAAGAGCTTTCTGAGAAACTTCTTTGTGTTCTGTGAAATCATCTCACAGAGTTGCAGCTTTCCCCTCACGGAGCCTTTCGCTAAGACAGTTGTTTTGGAATTGACAAAGTTATATTTGGAAGCCCATAGAGGGCTATGGTGAAAAAGGAAATATCCTCATATGAACTCTGGAAAGAAGCTTTCTGAGAAACTGCTTAGTGTTCTGTTAATTCATCTCACAGATTTACATCTGTATTTCGTGGATCTCTTTGCTAGCCTTATTTCTGAGGAATCTGAGAACAGATATTTCGGATCCCTATGAAGACTATAGGGCCAAAGGAAATATCCTCCGATAACAAAGAGAAAGAAGCTTTCTGAGAAACATCTTTGTGTTCTGTGAAATCATCTCACAGAGTTACAGCTTTCCCCTCAAGAAGCCTTTCGCTAAGACAGTTCTTGTGGAATTGGCAAAGTGATATTTGGAAGCCCATAGAGGGCTATGGTGAAAAAGGAAATATCCTCAGATGAAATCTGGAAAGAAGCTTTCTGAGAAACTGCTTAGCGTTCTGTTAATTCATCTCACAGAGTTACATCTGTATTTCGTGGATCTCTTTGCTAGCCTTATTTCTGTGGAATCTGAGAACAGATATTTCGGATCCCTTTGAAGACTATAGGGCCAAAGGAAATATCCTCCGATAACAAAGAGAAAGAAGCTTTCTGAGAAACTTCGTTGTGTTCTGTGAAATCATCTCACAGAGTTACAGCTTTCCCCTCACGGAGCCTTTCGCTAAGACAGTTCTTTTGAGATTGCCAAAGTGATATTTGGAAGCCCATAGAGGGCTATGGTGAAAAAGGAAATATCCTCAAATGAAATCTGGAAAGAAGCTTTCTGAGAAACTGCTTAGTGTTCTGTTAATTCATCTCACAGAGTTACATCTGTATTTCGTGGATCTCTTTGCTAGCCTTATTTCTGTGGAATCTGAGAACAGATATTTCGGATCCCTTTGAAGACTATAGGGCCAAAGGAAATATCCTCCGATAACAAAGAGAAAGAAGCTTTCTGAGAAACTTCGTTGTGTTCTGTGAAATCATCTCACAGAGTTGCATCTTTCCCCTCAAGAAGCCTTTCGCTAAGACAGTTCTTGTGGAATTGGCAAAGTGATATTTGGAAGCCCATAGAGGGCTATGGTGAAAAAGGAAATATCCTCAGATGAAATCTGGAAAGAAGCTTTCTGAGAAACTGCTTAGTGTTCTGTTAATTCATCTCACAGAGTTACATCTGTATTTCGTGGATCTCTTTGCTAGCCTTATTTCTGTGGAATCTGAGAACAGATATTTCGGATCCCTTTGAAGACTATAGGGCCAAAGGAAATATCCTCCGATAACAAAGAGAAAGAAGCTTTCTGAGAAACTTCGTTGTGTTCTGTGAAATCATCTCACAGAGTTGCAGCTTTCCCCTCAAGAAGCCTTTCGCTAAGACAGTTTATGTGGAATTGGCAAAGTGATATTTGGAAGCCCATAGAGGTCTATGTTGAAAAAGGAAATATCCTCAGATGAAATCTGGAAAGAAGCTTTCTGAGAAACTGCTTAGTGTTCTGTTAATTCATCTCACAGAGTTACATCTGTATTTCGTGGATCTCTTTGCTAGCCTTATTTCTGTGGAATCTGAGAACAGATATTGCGGATCCCTTTGAAGACTATAGGGCCAAAGGAAATATCCTCCGATAACAAAGAGAAAGAAGCTTTCTGAGAAACTTGTTTGTGTTCTGTGAAATCATCTCACAGAGTTACAGCTTTCCCCTCACGGAGCCTTTCGCTAAGACACTTCTTTTGAAATTGGCAAAGTGATATTTGGAAGCCCGTAGAGGGCTATGGTGAAAAAGGAAATATCCTCAGATGAAATCTGGAAAGAAGCTTTCTGAGAAGCTGCTTAGTGTTCTGTTAATTCATCTCACAGTGTTACATCTGTATTTCGTGGATCTCTTTGCTAGCCTTATTTCTGTGGAATCTGAGAACAGATATTTCGGATCCCTTTGAAGACTATAGGGCCAAAGGAAATATCCTCCGATAACAAAGAGAAAGAAGCTTTCTGAAAAACTTCGTTGTGTTCTGTGAAATCATCTCACAGAGTTACAGCTTTCCCCTCACGGAGCCTTTCGCTAAGACAGTTCTTTTGGAATTGACAAAGTTATATTTGGAAGCCCATAGAGGGCTATGGTGAAAAAGGAAATATCCTCAGAGGAAATCTGGAAAGAAGCTTTCAGAAAAACTGCTTAGTGTTCTGTTAATTCATCTCACAGAGTTACATCTGTATTTCGTGGATCTCTTTGCTAGCCTTATTTCTGTGGAATCTGAGAACAGATATTTCGGATCCCTTTGAAGACTATAGGGCCAAAGGAAATATCCTCCGATAACAAACAGAAAGAAGCTTTCTGAGAAACTTCTTTGTGTTCTGTGAAATCATCTCACAGAGTTACAGCTTTCCCCTCATGGAGCCTTTCGCTAAGACAGTTCTTTTGAAATTGGCAAAGTGATATTTGGAAGCCCATAGAGGGCTATGGTGAAAAAGGAAATATCCTCAGAGGAAATCTGGAAAGAAGCTTTCTGAGAAACTGCTTAGTGTTCTGTTAATTCATCTCACAGTGTTACATCTGTATTTCATGGATCTCTTTGCTAGCCTTATTTCTGTGGAATTTGAGAACAGATATTTCAGATCCCTTTGAAGACTATAGGGCCAAAGGAAATATCCTCCGATAACAAAGAGAAACAAGCTTTCTGAGAAACTTCTTTGTGTTCTGTGAAATCATCTCACAGAGTTGCAGATTTCCCCTCAAGAAGCCTTTCGCTAAGACAGTTCTTGTGGAATTGGCAAAGTTATATTTGGAAGCCCACAGAGGGCTATGGTGAAAAAGGAAATATCCTCAGATGAAATCTGGAAAGAAGCTTTCTGAGAAACTGCTTAGTGTTCTGTTAATTCATCTCACAGAGTTACATCTGTATTTCGTGGATCTCTTTGCTAGCCTTATTTCTGTGGAATCTGAGAACAGATATTTCGGATCCATTTGAAGACTATAGGGCCAAAGGAAATATCCTCCGATAACAAAGAGAAAGAAGCTTTCTGAGAAACTGCTTTGTGTTCTGTGAAATCATCTCACAGAGATACAGCTTTCCCCTCACGGAGCCTTTCGCTAAGACAGTTCTTTTGAAATTGGAAAAGTGATATTTGGAAGCCCATAGAGGGCTATGGTGAAAAAGGAAATATCCTCAGAGGAAATCTGAAAAGAAGCTTTCTGAGAAACTCCTTAGTGTTCTGTTAATTCATCTCACAGTGTTACATCTGTATTTCATGGATCTCTTTGCTAGCCTTATTTCTGTGGAATCTGAGAACAGATATTTCAGATCCCTTTGAAGACTATAGGGCCAAAGGAAATATCCTCCGATAACAAAGAGAAAGAAGCTTTCTGAGAAACTTCTTTGTGTTCTGTGAAATCATCTCACAGAGTTGCAGCTTTCCCCTCAAGAAGCCTTTCGCTAAGAGAGTTCTTGTGGAATTGGCAAAGTGATATTTGGAAGCCCATAGAGGGCTATGGTGAAAAAGGAAATATCCTCAAATGAAATCTGGAAAGAAGCTTTCTGAGAAACTGCTTAGTGTTCTGTTAATTCATCTCACAGAGTTACATCTGTATTTCGTGGATCTCTTTGCTAGCCTTATTTCTGTGGAATCTGAAAACAGATATTTCGGATCCCTTTGAAGACTATAGGGCCAAAGGAAATATCCTCCGATAACAAACAGAAAGAAGCTTTCTGAGAAACTTCTTTGTGTTCTGTGAAATCATCTCACAGAGTTACAGCTTTCCCCTCATGGAGCCTTTCGCTAAGACAGTTCTTTTGAAATTGGCAAAGTGATATTTGGAAGCCCATAGAGGGCTATGGTGAAAAAGGAAATATCCTCAGAGGAAATCTGGAAAGAAGCTTTCTGAGCAACTGCTTAGTGTTCTGTTAATTCATCTCACAGTGTTACATCTGTATTTCATGGATCTCTTTGCTAGCCTTATTTCTGTGGAATTTGAGAACAGATATTTCAGATCCCTTTGAAGACTATAGGGCCAAAGGAAATATCCTCCGATAACAAAGAGAAACAAGCTTTCTGAGAAACTTCTTTGTGTTCTGTGAAATCATCTCACAGAGTTGCAGATTTCCCCTCAAGAAGCCTTTCGCTAAGACAGTTCTTGTGGAATTGGCAAAGTTATATTTGGAAGCCCATAGAGGGCTATGGTGAAAAAGGAAATATCCTCAGATGAAATCTGGAAAGAAGCTTTCTGAGAAACTGCTTAGTGTTCTGTTAATTCATCTCACAGAGTCACATCTGTATTTCGTGGATCTCTTTGCTAGCCTTATTTCTATGGAATCTGAAAACAGATATTTCGGATCCCTTTGAAGACTATAGGGCCAAAGGAAATATCCTCCGATAACAAACAGAAAGAAGCTTTCTGAGAAACTTCTTTGTGTTCTGTGAAATCATCTCACAGAGTTACAGCTTTCCCCTCATGGAGCCTTTCGCTAAGACAGTTCTTTTGAAATTGGCAAAGTGATATTTGGAAGCCCATAGAGGGCTATGGTGAAAAAGGAAATATCCTCAGAGGAAATCTGAAAAGAAGCTTTCTGAGAAACTCCTTAGTGTTCTGTTAATTCATCTCACAGTGTTACATCTGTATTTCATGGATCTCTTTGCTAGCCTTATTTCTGTGGAATCTGAGAACAGATATTTCAGATCCCTTTGAAGACTATAGGGCCAAAGGAAATATCCTCCGATAACAAAGAGAAAGAAGCTTTCTGAGAAACTTCTTTGTGTTCTGTGAAATCATCTCACAGAGTTGCAGCTTTCCCCTCAAGGAGTCTTTCGCTAAGACAGTTCTTGTGGAATTGGCAAAGTGATATCTGGAAGCCCATAGAGGGCTATGGTGAAAAAGGAAATATCCTCAGATGAAATCTGGAAAGAAGCTTTCTGAGAAACTGCTTAGTGTTCTGTTAATTCATCTCACAGAGTTACATCTGTATTTCGTGGATCTCTTTGCTAGCCTTATTTCTGTGGAATCTGAGAACAGATATTTCAGATCTCTTTGAAGACTATAGGGCCAAAGGAAATATCCTCCGATAACAAAGAGAAAGAAGCTTTCTGAGAAACTTCTTTGTGTTCTGTGAAATCATTTCACAGAGTTGCAGTTTTCCCCTCAAGAAGCCTTTCGCTAAGAGAGTTCTTGTGGAATTGGCAAAGTGATATTTGGAAGCCCATAAAGGGCTATGGTGAAAAAGGAAATATCCTCAGATGAAATCTGGAAAGAAGCTTTCTGAGAAACTGCTTAGTGTTCTGTTAATTCATCTCACAGAGTTACTTCTGTCTTTCGTGGATCTCTTTGCTAGCCTTATTTCTGTGGAATCTGAGAACAGATATTTCGGATCCCTTTGAAGACTATAGGGCCAAAGGAAATATCCTCCGATAACAAAGAGAAAGAAGCTTTCTGAGAAACTTCGTTGTGTTCCGTGAAATCATCTCACAGAGTTACAGCTTTCCCCTCTCGGAGCCTTTCGCTAAGACAGTTGTTTTGGAATTGACAAAGTTATATTTGGAAGCCCATAGAGGACTATGGTGAAAAAGGAAATATCCTCATTTGAACTCTGGAAAGAAGCTTTCTGAGAAACTGCTTAGTGTTCTGTTAATTCATCTCACAGAGTTACATCTGTATTTCGTGGATCTCTTTGCTAGCCTTATTTCTGTGGAATCTGAGAACAGATATTTCGGATCCCTATGAAGACTATAGTGCCAAAGGAAATATCCTCCGATAACAAAGAGAAAGAAGCTTTCTGAGAAACTTCTTTGTGTACTGTGAAATCATCTCACAGAGTTACAGCTTTCCCCTCAAGAAGCCTTTCGCTAAGACAGTTCTTGTGGAATTGGCAAAGTGATATTTGGAAGCCCATAGAGGGCTATGGTGAAAAAGGAAATATCCTCAAATGAAATCTGGAAAGAAGCTTTCTGAGAAACTGCTTAGCGTTCTTTTAATTCATCTCACAGATTTACATCTGTATTTCGTGGATCTCTTTGCTAGCCTTATTTCTGTGGAATCTGAGAACAGATATTTCGGATCCCTTTGAAGACTATAGGGCCAAAGGAAATATCCTCCGATAACAAACAGAAAGAAGCTTTCTGAGAAACTTCTTTGTGTTCTGTGAAATCATCTCACAGAGTTACAACTTTCCCCTCATGGAGCCTTTCGCTAAGACAGTTCTTTTGAAATTGGCAAAGTGATATTTTGAAGCCCATAGAGGGCTATGGTGAAAAAGGAAATATCCTCAGATGAAATCTGGAAAGAAGCTTTCTGAGCAACTGCTTAGTGTTCTGTTAATTCATCTCACAGTGTTACATCTGTATTTCATGGATCTCTTTGCTAGCCTTATTTCTGTGGAATTTGAGAACAGATATTTCAGATCCCTTTGAAGACTATAGGGCCAAAGGAAATATCCTCCGATAACAAAGAGAAACAAGCTTTCTGAGAAACTTCTTTGTGTTCTGTGAAATCATCTCATAGAGTTGCAGATTTCCCCTCAAGAAGCCTTTCGCTAAGACAGTTCTTGTGGAATTGGCAAAGTTATATTTGGAAGCCCATAGAGGGCTATGGTGAAAAAGGAAATATCCTCAGATGAAATCTGGAAAGAAGCTTTCTGAGAAACTGCTTAGTGTTCTGTTAATTCATCTCACAGAGTTACATCTGTATTTCGTGGATCTCTTTGCTAGCCTTATTTCTGTGGAATCTGAGAACAGATATTTCGGATCCCTTTGAAGACTATAGGGCCAAAGGAAATATCCTCCGATAACAAAGAGAAAGAAGCTTTCTGAGAAAATGCTTTGTGTTCTGTGAAATCATCTCACAGAGTTACAGCTTTCCCCTCACGGAGCCTTTCGCTAAGACAGTTCTTGTGGAATTGGCAAAGTGATATTTGGAAGCCCATAGAGGGCTATGGTGAAAAAGGAAATATCCTCAGAGGAAATCTGAAAAGAAGCTTTCTGAGAAACTCCTTAGTGTTCTGTTAATTCATCTCACAGTGTTACATCTGTATTTCATGGATCTCTTTGCTAGCCTTATTTCTGTGGAATCTGAGAACAGATATTTCAGATCCCTTTGAAGACTATAGGGCCAAAGGAAATATCCTCCGATAAAAAAGAGAAAGAAGCTTTCTGAGAAACTTCTTTGTGTTCTGTGAAATCATCTCACAGAGTTGCAGCTTTCCCCTCAAGAAGCCTTTCGCTAAGACAGTTCTTGTGGAATTGGCAAAGTGATTTTTGGAAGCCCATAGAGGGCTATGGTGAAAAAGGAAATATCCTCAAATGAAATCTGGAAAGAAGCTTTCTGAGAAACTGCTTAGCGTTCTTTTAATTCATCTCACAGAGTTACATCTGTATTTCGTGGATCTCTTTGCTAGCCTTATTTCTGTGGAATCTGAGAACAGATATTTCGGATCCCTTTGAAGACTATAGGGCCAAAGGAAATATCCTCCGATAACAAAGAGAAAGAAGCTTTCTGAGAAACTTCTTTGTGTTCTGTGAAATCATCTCACAGAGTTGCAGCTTTCCCCTTAAGAAGCCTTTCGCTAAGACAGTTCTTGTGGAATTGGCAAAGTGATATTTGGAAGCCCATAGAGGGCTATGGTGAAAAAGGAAATATCCTCAAATGAAATCTGGAAAGAAGCTTTCTGAGAAACTGCTTAGTGTTCTGTTAATTCATCTCACAGAGTTACATCTGTATTTCGTGGATCTCTTTGCTAGCCTTATTTCTGTGGAATCTGAAAACAGATATTTCGGATCCCTTTGAAGACTATAGGGCCAAAGGAAATATCCTCCGATAACAAACAGAAAGAAGCTTTCTGAGAAACTTCTTTGTGTTCTGTGAAATCATCTCACAGAGTTACAGCTTTCCCCTCAAGGAGTCTTTCGCTAAGACAGTTCTTGTGGAATTGGCAAAGTGATATCTGGAAGCCCATAGAGGGCTATGGTGAAAAAGGAAATATCCTCAGATGAAATCTGGAAAGAAGCTTTCTGAGAAACTGCTTAGTGTTCTGTTAATTCATCTCACAGAGTTACATCTGTATTTCGTGGATCTCTTTGCTAGCCTTATTTCTGTGGAATCTGAGACAGGTATTTCAGATCTCTTTGAAGACTATAGGGCCAAAGGAAATATCCTCCGATAACAAAGAGAAAGAAGCTTTCTGAGAAACTTCTTTGTGTTCTGTGAAATCATCTCACAGAGTTGCACCTTTCCCCTCAAGAAGCCTTTCGCTAAGAGAGTTCTTGTGGAATTGGCAAAGTGATATTTGGAAGCCCATAGAGGGCTATGGTGAAAAAGGAAATATCCTCAGATGAAATCTGGAAAGAAGCTTTCTGAGAAACTGCTTAGTGTTCTGTTAATTCATCTCACAGAGTTACATCTGTCTTTCGTGGATCTCTTTGCTAGCCTTATTTCTGTGGAATCTGAGAACAGATATTTCGGATCCCTTTGAAGACTATAGGGCCAAAAGAAATATCCTCCGATAACAAAGAGAAAGAAGCTTTCTGAGAAACTTCGTTGTGTTCCGTGAAATCATCTCACAGAGTTACAGCTTTCCCCTCACGGAGCCTTTCGCTAAGAGAGTTGTTTTGGAATTGACAAAGTTATATTTGGAAGCCCATAGAGGACTATGGTGAAAAAGGAAATATCCTCATTTGAACTATGGAAAGAAGCTTTCTGAGAAACTGCTTAGTGTTCTGTTAATTCATCTCACAGAGTTACATCTGTATTTCGTGGATCTCTTTGCTAGCCTTATTTCTGTGGAATCTGAGAGCAGATATTTCGGATCCCTATGAAGACTATTGGGCCAAAGGAAATATCCTCCGATAACAAAGAGAAAGAAGCTTTCTGAGAAACTTCTTTGTGTTCTGTGAAATCATCTCACAGAGTTGCAGCTTTCCCCTCAAGAAGCCTTTCGCTAAGACAGTTCTTGTGGAATTGGCAAAGTGATATTTGGAAGCCCATAGAGGGCTATGGTGAAAAAGGAAATATCCTCAAATGAAATCTGGAAAGAAGCTTTCTGAGAAACTGCTTAGTGTTCTGTTAATTCATCTCACAGAGTTACATCTGTATTTCGTGGATCTCTTTGGTAGCCTTAATCTGTGGAATCTGAAAACAGATATTTCGGATCCCTTTGAAGACTATAGGGCCAAAGGAAATATCCTCCGATAACAAAGAGAAAGAAGCTTTCTGAGAAACTTCTTTGTGTTCTGTGAAATCATCTCACAGAGTTACAGCTTTCCCCTCATGGACCCTTTCGCTAAGACAGTTCTTTTGAAATTGGCAAAGTGATATTTGGAAGCCCATAGAGGGCTATGGTGAAAAAGGAAATATCCTCAGAGGAAATCTGAAAAGAAGCTTTCTGAGAAACTCCTTAGTGTTCTGTTAATTCATCTCACAGTGTTACATCTGTATTTCATGGATCTCTTTGCTAGCCTTATTTCTGTGGAATCTGAGAACAGATATTTCAGATCCCTTTGAAGACTATAGGGCCAAAGGAAATATCCTCCGATAACAAAGAGAAAGAAGCTTTCTGAGAAACTTCTTTGTGTTCTGTGAAATCATCTCAAGGGTTGCAGCTTTCCCCTCAAGAAGCCTTTCGCTAAGACAGTTCTTCTGGAATTGGCAAAGTGATATTTGGAAGCCCATAGAGGGCTATGGTGAAAAAGGAAATATCCTCAAATGAAATCTGGAAAGAAGCTTTCTGAGAAACTGCTTAGTGTTCTGTTAATTCATCTCACAGAGTTACATCTGTATTTCGTGGATCTCTTTGCTAGCCTTATTTCTGTGGAATCTGAAAACAGATATTTCGGATCCCTTCGAAGACTATAGGGCCAAAGGAAATATCCTCCGATAACAAAGAGAAAGAAGCTTTCTGAGAAACTTCTTTGTGTTCTGTGAAATCATCTCACAGAGTTACAGCTTTCCCCTCATGGAGCCTTTCGCTAAGACAGTTCTTTTGAAATTGGCAAAGTGATATTTGGAAGCCCATAGAGGGCTATGGTGAAAAAGGAAATATCCTCAGATGAAATCTGAAAAGAAGCTTTCTGAGAAACTCCTTAGTGTTCTGTTAATTCATCTCACAGTGTTATATCTGTATTTCGTGGATCTCTTTGCTAGCCTTATTTCTGTGGAATCTGAGAACAGATATTTCAGATCCCTTTGAAGACTATAGGGCCAAAGGAAATATCCTCCGATAACAAAGAGAAAGAAGCTTTCTGAGAAACTTCTTTGTGTTCTGTGAAATCATCTCACAGAGTTGCAGCTTTCCCCTCAAGAAGCCTTTCGCTAAGACAGTTCTTGTGGAATTGGCAAAGTGATATTTGGAAGCCCATAGAGGGCTATGGTGAAAAAGGAAATCTCCTCAGATGAAATCTGGAAAGAAGATATCTGAGAAACTGCTTAGCGTTCTGTTAATTCATCTCACAGAGTTACATCTGTATTTCGTGGATCTCTTTGCTAGCCTTATTTCTGTGGAATCTGAGAACAGATATTTCGGATCCCTTTGAAGACTATAGGGCCAAAGGAAATATCCTCCGATAACAAAGAGAAAGAAGCTTTCTGAGCAACTTGTTTGTGTTCTGTGTAATCATCTCACAGAGTTACAGCTTTCCCCTCAAGGAGTCTTTCGCTAAGACAGTTCTTGTGGAATTGGCAAAGTGATATCTGGAAGCCCATAGAGGGCTATGGTGAAAAAGGAAATATCCTCAGATGAAATCTGGAAAGAAGCTTTCTGAGAAACTGCTTAGTGTTTTGTTAATTCATCTCACAGAGTTACATCTGTATTTCGTGGATCTCTTTGCTAGCCTTATTTCTGTGGAATCTGAGAACAGATATTTCGGATCCCTTTGAAGACTATAGGGCCAAAGGAAATATCCTCCGATAACAAAGAGAAAGAAGCTTTCTGAGAAACTTCTTTGTGTTCTGTGAAATCATCTCACAGAGTTTCAGCTTTCCCCTCAAGAAGCCTTTCGCTAAGACAGTTCTTGTGGAATTGGCAAAGTGATATTTGGAAGCCCATAGAGGGCTATGGTGAAAAAGGAAATATCCTCAAATGAAATCTGGAAAGAAGCTTTCTGAGAAACTGCTTAGTGTTCTGTTAATTCATCTCACAGAGTTACGTCTGTATTTCGTGGACCTCTTTGCTAGCCTTATTTCTGTGGAATCTGAAAACAGATATTTCGGATCCCTTTGAAGACTATAGGGCCAAAGGAAATATCCTCCGATAACAAAGAGAAAGAAGCTTTCTGAGAAACTTCTTTGTGTTCTGTGAAATCATCTCACAGAGTTACAGCTTTCCCCTCATGGAGCCTTTCGCTAAGACAGTTCTTTTGAAATTGGCAAAGTGATATTTGGTAGCCCATAGAGGGCTATCGTGAAAAAGGAAATATCCTCAGAGGAAATCTGGAAAGAAGCTTTCTGAGAAACTGCTTAGTGTTCTGTTAATTCATCTCACAGAGTTACATCTGTATTTCGTGGATCTCTTTGCTAGCCTTATTTCTGTGGAATCTGAGAACAGATATTTCGGATCCCTTTGAAGACTATAGGGCCAAAGGAAATATCCTCCGATAACAAAGAGAAAGAAGCTTTCTGAGAAACTTCTTTGTGTTCTGTGAAATCATCTCACAGAGTTACAGCTTTCCCTTCAAGAAGCCTTTCGCTAAGACAGTTCTTGTGGAATTGGCAAAGTGATATTTGGAAGCCCATAGAGGGCTATGGTGAAAAAGGAAATATCCTCAAATGAAATCTGGAAAGAAGCTTTCTGAGAAACTGCTTAGTGTTCTGTTAATTCATCTCACAGAGTTACATCTGTATTTCGTGGATCTCTTTGCTAGCCTTATTTCTGTGGAATCTGAGAACAGATATTTCGGATCCCTTTGAAGACTATAGGGTCAAAGGAAATATCCTCCGATAACAAAGAGAAAGAAGCTTTCTGAGAAACTGCTTTGTGTTCTGTGAAATCATCTCACAGAGTTACAGCTTTCCCCTCACGGAGCCTTTCGCTAAGACAGTTCTTTTGAAATTGGAAAAGTGATATTTTTAAGCCCATAGAGGGCTATGGTGAAAAAGGAAATATCCTCAGAGGAAATCTGGAAAGAAGCTTTCTGAGAAACTGCTTAGTGTTCTGTTAATTCATCTCACAGAGTTACATCTGTATTTCGTGGATCTCTTTGCTAGCCTTATTTCTGTGGAATCTGAGAACAGATATTTCGGATCCCTTTGAAGACTATAGTGCCAAAGGAAATATCCTCCGATAACAAACAGAAAGAAGCTTTCTGAGAAACTTCTTTGTGTTCTGTGAAATCATCTCACAGAGTTACAGCTTTCCCCTCACGGAGCCTTTCGCTAAGACACTTCTTTTGAAATTGGCAAAGTGATATTTGAAAGCCCATAGAGGGCTATGGTGAAAAAGGAAATATCCTCAGATGAAATCTGGAAAGAAGCTTTCTGAGAAACTGCTTAGTGTTCTGTTAATTCATCTCACAGAGTTACATCTGTATTTCGTGGATCTCTTTGCTAGCCTTATTTCTGTGGAATCTGAGAACAGATATTTCGGATCCCTTTGAAGACTATAGGGCCAAAGGAAATATCCTCCGATAACAAAGAGAAAGAAGCTTTCTGAGAAACTTCTTTGTGTTCTGTGAAATCATCTCACAGAGTTACAGCTTTCCCCTCACGGAGCCTTTCGCTAAGACAGTTCTTTTGAAATTGGCAAAGTGATATTTGGAAGCCCATAGAGGGCTATGGTGAAAAAGGAAATATCCTCAGAGGAAATCTGGAAAGAAGCTTTCTGAGAAACTGCTGAGTGTTCTGTTAATTCATCTCACAGTGTTATATCTGTATTTCATGGATCTCTTTGCTAGCCTTATTTCTGTGGAATCTGAGAACAGATATTTCAGATCCCTTTGAAGACTATAGGGCCAAAGGAAATATCCTCCGATAACAAAGAGAAAGAAGCTTTCTGAGAAACTTCTTTGTGTTCTGTGAAATCATCTCACAGAGTTGCAGCTTTCCCCTCAAGAAGCCTTTCGCTAAGACAGTTCTTGTGGAATTGGCAAAGTGATATTTGGAAGCCCATAGAGGGCTATGGTGAAAAAGGAAATATCCTCAGATGAAATCTGGAAAGAAGCTTTCTGAGAAACTGCTTAGCGTTCTGTTAATTCATCTCACAGTGTTACATCTGTATTTCATGGATCTCTTTGCTAGCCTTATTTCTGTGGAATCTGAGAACAGATATTTCAGATCCCTTTGAAGACTATAGGGCCAAAGGAAATATCCTCCGATAACATAGAGAAAGAAGCTTTCTGAGAAACTTCTTTGTGTTCTGTGAAATCATCTCACAGAGTTGCAGCTTTCCCCTCAAGAAGCCTTTCGCTAAGACAGTTCATGTGGAATTGGCAAAGTGATATTTGGAAGCCCACAGAGGGCTATGGTGAAAAAGGAAATATCCGCAAATGAAATCTGGAAACAAGCTTTCTGAGAAACTGCTTAGTGTTCTGTTAATTCATCTCACAGAGTTACATCTGTATTTCGTGGATCTCTTTGCTAGCCTTATTTCTGTGGAATCTGAGAACCGATATTTCGGATCCCTTTGAAGACTATAGGGCCAAAGGAAATATCCTCCGATAACAAAGAGAAAGAAGCTTTCTGAGAAACTTCTTTGTGTTCTGTGAAATCATCTCACAGAGTTACAGCTTTCCCCTCAAGAAGCCTTTCGCTAAGCCAGTTCTTGTGGAATTGGCAAAGTGATATTTGGAAGCCCATAGAGGGCTATGGTGAAAAAGGAAATATCCTCAGATGAAATCTGGAAAGAAGCTTTCTGAGAAACTGCTTAGCGTTCTATTAATTCATCTCACAGAGTTACATCTGTATTTCGTGGATCTCTTTGCTAGCCTTATTTCTGTGGAATCTGAGAACAGATATTTCGGATCCCTTTGAAGACTATAGGGCCAAAGGAAATATCCTCCGATAACAAAGAGAAATAAGCTTTCTGAGAAACTTCTTTGTGTTCTGTGAAATCATCTCACAGAGTTACAGCTTTCCCCTCACGGAGCCTTTCGCTAAGACACTTCTTTTGAAATTGGCAAAGTGATATTTGGAAGCCCATAGAGGGCTAGGGTGAAAAAGGAAATATCCTCAGATGAAATATGGAAAGAAGCTTTCTGAGAAACTGCTTAGTGTTCTGTTAATTCATCTCACAGAGTTACATCTGTATTTCGTGGATCTCTTTGCTAGCTTTATTTCTGTGGAATCTGAGAACAGATATTTCGGATCCCTTAGAAGACTATAGGGCCAAAGGAAATATCCTCCGATAACAAAGAGAAAGAAGCTTTCTGAGAAACTTCTTTGTGTTCTGTGAAATCATCTCACACAGTTGCAGCTTTCCCCTCAAGAAGCCTTTCGCTAAGACAGTTCTTGTGGAATTGGCAAAGTGATATTTGGAAGCCCTTAGAGGGCTATGGTGAAAAAGGAAATATCCTCAGATGAAATCTGGAAAGAAGCTTTCTGAGAAACTGCTTAGCGTTCTGTTAATTCATCTCACAGATTTACATCTGTATTTCGTGGATCTCTTTGCTAGCCTTATTTCTGTGGAATCTGAGAACAGATATTTCGGATCCCTTTGAAGACTATAGGGCCAAAGGAAATATCCTCCGATAAGAAAGAGAAAGAAGCTTTCTGAGAAACTTCTTTGTGTACTGTGAAATCATCTCACAGAGTTACAGCTTTCCCCTCAAGGAGCCTTTCGCTAAGACAGTTCTTGTGGAATTGGCAACGTGATATTTGGAAGCCCATAGAGGGCTATGGTGAAAAAGGAAATATCCTCAGATGAAATCTGGAAAGAAGCTTTCTGAGAAACTGCTTAGTGTTCTGTTAATTCATCTCACAGAGTTACATCTGTATTTCGTGGATCTCTTTGCTAGCGTTATTTCTGTGGAATCTGAGAACAGATATTTCGGATCCCTTTGAAGACTATAGGGCCAAAGGAAATATCCTCCGATAACAAAGAGAAAGAAGCTTTCTGAGAAACTTCTTTGTGTTCTGTGAAATCATCTCACAGAGTTACAGCTTTCCCCTCAAGAAGCCTTTCGCTAAGACAGTTCTTGTGGAATTGGCAAAGTGATATTTGGAAGCCCTTAGAGGGCTATGGTGAAAAAGGAAATATCCTCAAATGAAATCTGCAAAGAAGCTTTCTGAGAAACTGCTTAGTGTTCTGTTAATTCATCTCACAAAGTTACATCTGTATTTCGTGGATCTCTTTGCTAGCCTTATTTCTCTGGAATCTGAGAACAGATATTTCGGATCCCTTTGAAGACTATAGGGCCAAAGGAAATATCCTCCGATAACAAAGAGAAAGAAGCTTTCTGAGAAACTTCTTTGTGTTCTGTGAAATCATCTCACAGAGTTGCAGCTTTCCCCTCAAGAAGCCTTTCGCTAAGACAGTTCTTGTGGAATTGGCAAAGTGGTATTTGGAAGCCCATAGAGGTCTATGGTGAAAAAGGAAATATCCTCAGATGAAATCTGGAAAGAAGCTTTCTGAGAAACTGCTTAGTGTTCTGTTAATTCATCTCACACAGTTACATCTGTATTTCGTGGATCTCTTTGCTAGCCTTATTTCTGTGGAATCTGAGAACAGATATTTCGGATCCCTTTGAACACCATAGGGCCAAAGGAAATATCCTCCGATAACAAAGAGAAAGAAGCTTTCTGAGAAACTTCTTTGTTTTCTGTGAAATCATCTCACAGAGTTGCAGTTTTCCCCTCAAGAAGCCTTTCGCTAAGACAGTTCTTGTGGAATTGGCAAAGTGATATTTGGATGCCCATAGAGGGCTATGGTGAAAAAGGAAATATCCTCAGATGAAATCTGGAAAGAAGCTTTCTGAGAAACTGCTTAGTGTTCTGTGAATTCATCTCACAGAGTTACATCTGTATTTCATGGATCTCTTTGCTAGCCTTATTTCTGTGGAATCTGAGAACAGATAGTTCGGATCCCTTTGAAGACTATAGGGCCAAAGAAAATATCCTCCGATAACAAAGAGAAAGAAGCTTTCTGAGAAACTTCTTTGTGTTCTGTGAAATCATCTCACAGAGTTGCAGCTTTCCCCTCAAGAAGCCTTTCGCAAAGACAGTTCTTGTGGAATTGGCAAAGTGATATTAGGAAGAACATAGAGGGCTACGGTGAAAAAGGAAATATCCTCAAATGAAATCTGGAAAGAAGCTTTCTGAGAAACTGCTTAGTGTTCTGTTAATTCATCTCACAGAGTTACATCTGTATTTCGTGGATCTCTTTGCTAGCCTTATTTCTGTGGAATCTGAGAACAGATATTTCGGATCCCTTTGAAGACTATAGGGCCAAAGAAAATATCCTCTGATAACAAAGAGAAAGAAGCTTTCTGAGAAACTTCGTTGTGTTCTGTGAAATCATCTCACAGAGTTACAGCTTTCCCCTCACGGAGCCTTTCGCTAAGACAGTTCTTTTGAAATTGGAAAAGTGATATTTGGAACCCCATAGAGGGCTATGGTGAAAAAGGAAATATCCTCAGATGAAATCTGGAAAGAATCTTTCTGAGAAACTGCTTAGTGTTCTTTTAATTCATCTCACAGAGTTACATCTGTATTTCGTGGATCTCTTTGCTAGCCTCATTTCTGTGGAATCTGAGAACAGATATTTCGGATCCCATTGAAGACTATAGGGCCAAAGGAAATATCCTCCGATAACAAAGAGAAAGAAGCTTTCTGAGAAACTTCGTTGCGGTCTGTGAAATCATCTCACAGAGTTACAGCTTTCCCCTTAAGGAGCCTTTCGCTAAGGCAGTGTATGTGGAATTGTCAAAGTGATATTTGGAAGCCCATAGAGGGCTATGGTGAAAAAGGAAATATCCTCAGATGAAATCTGGAAAGAAGCTTTCTGAGAAACTGCTTAGCGTTCTGTTAATTCATCTCATAGAGTTACATCTGTATTTCGTGGATCTCTTTGCTAGCCTTATTTCTGTGGAATCTGAGAACAGATATTTCGGATCCCTATGAAGACTATAGGGCCAAAGGAAATATCCTCCGATAACAAAGAGAAAGAAGCTTTCTGAGAAACTTCTTAGTGTTCTGTGAAATCATCTCACAAAGTTACAGCTTTTCCCTCAAGAAGCCTTTCGCTAAGACAGTTCTTGTGGAATTGGCAAAGTGATATTTGGAAGCCCATAGAGGGCTATGGTGAAAAAGGAAATATCCTCAAATGAAATCTGGAAAGAAGCTTTCTGAGAAACTGCTTAGTGTTCTTTTAATTCATCTCACAGAGTTACATCTGTATTTCGTGGATCTCTTTGCTAGCCTTATTTCTGTGGAATCTGAGAACAGATATTTCGGATCCCTTTGAAGACTATAGGGCCAAAGGAAATATCCTCCGATAACAAAGAGAAAGAAGCTTTCTGAGAAACTTCGTTGTGTTCTGTGAAATCATCTCACAGAGTTACAGCGTTCCCCTCACGGAGCCTTTCGCTAAGACAGTTCTTTTGAAATTGGCAAAGTGATATTTGGAAGCCCATAGAGGGCTATGTTGAAAAAGGAAATATCCTCAGATGAAATCTGGAAAGAAGCTTTCTGAGAAACTGCTTAGCGTTCTGTTAATTCATCTCACAGAGTTACATCTGTATTTCGTGGATCTCTTTGCTAGCCTTATTTCTGTGGAATCTGAGAACAGATATTTCGGATCCCTTTGAAGACTATAGGGCCAAAGGAAATATCCTCCGATAACAAAGAGAAAGAAGCTTTCTGAGAAACTTCTTTGTGTTCTGCGAAATCATCTCACAGAGTTGCAGCTTTCCCCTCAAGAAGCCTTTCGCTAAGACAGTTCTTGTGGAATAGGCAAAGTGATATTTGGAATCCCATAGAGGGCTATGGTGAAAAAGGAAATATCCTCAGATGAAATCTGGAAAGAAGCTTTCTGAGAAACTGCTTAGTGTTCTGTTAATTCATCTCACAGAGTTACATCTGTATTTCGTGGATCTCTTTGCTAGCCTTATTTCTGTGGAATCTGAGAGCAAATATTTCGGATCACTTTGAAGACTATAGGGCCAAAGGAAATATCCTCCGATAACAAAGAGAAAGAAGCTTTCTGAGAAACTTCTTTGTGTTCTGTGAAATCATATCACAGAGTTGCAGCTTTCCCCTCAAGAAGCCTTTCTCTAATACAGTTCATGTGGAATTGGCAAAGTGATATTTGGAAGCCCATAGAGGGCTATGGTGAAAAAGGAAATATCCGCAAATGAAATCTGGAAACAAGCTTTCTGAGAAACTGCTTATTGTTCTGTTAATTCATCTCACAGAGTTACATCTGTATTTCGTGGATCTCTTTGCTAGCCTTATTTCTGTGGAATCTGAGAACAGATATTTCGGATCCCTTTGAAGACTATAGGGCCAAAGGAAATATCCTCCGATAACAAAGAGAAAGAAGCTTTCTGAGAAACTTCTTTGTGTTCTGTGAAATCATCTCACAGAGTTGCAGCTTTCCCCTCAAGAAGCCTTTCGCTAAGACAGTTCTTGTGGAATTGGCAAAGTGATATTTGGAAGCCCATAGAGGGCTATGGTGAAAAAGGAAATATCCTCAGATGAAATCTGGAAAGAAGCTTTCTGAGAAACTGCTTAGTGTTCTGTTAATTCATCTCACAGAGTTACATCTGTATTTCATGGATCTCTTTGCTAGCCTTATTTCTGTGGAATCTGAGAACAGATATTTCGGATCCCTTTGAAGACTATAGGGCCAAAGGAAATATCCTCCGATAACAAAGAGAAAGAAGCTTTCTGATAAACTTCTTTGTGTTCTGTGAAATCATCTCACAGAGTTGCAGCTTTCCCCTCAAGAAGCCTTTCGCTAAGACAGTTCTTGTGGAATTGGCAAAGTGATATTTGGAAGCCCATAGAGGGCTATGGTGAAAAAGGAAATATCCTCAGATGAAATCTGGAAAGAAGCTTTCTGAGAAACTGCTTAGTGTTCTGTTAATTCATCTCACAGAGTTACATCTGTATTTCGTGGATCTCTTTGCTAGCCTTATTTCTGTGGAATCTGAGAACAGATATTTCGGATCCCTTTGAAGACTATAGGGCCAAAGGAAATATCCTCCGATAACAAAGAGAAAGAAGCTTTCTGAGAAACTTCGTTGTGTCTGTGAAATCATCTCACAGAGTTACAGCTTTCCCCTCACGGAGCCTTTCGCTAAGACAGTTCTTGTGGAATTGGCAAAGTGATATTTGGAAGCCCATAGAGGGCTATGGTGAAAAAGGAAATATCCTCAGATGAAATCTGGAAAGAAGCTTTCTGAGAAACTGCTTAGTGTTCTGTTAATTCATCTCACAGAGTTACATCTGTATTTCGTGGATCTCCTTGCTAGCCTTATTTCTGTGGAATCTGAGAACAGATATTTCGGATCCCTTTGAAGACTATAGGGCCAAAGGAAATATCCTCCGATAACAAAGAGAAAGAAGCTTTCTGAGAAACTTCGTTGTGTCTGTGAAATCATCTCACAGAGTTACAGCTTTCCCCTCAAGAAGCCTTTCGCTAAGACAGTTCTTGTGGAATTGGCAAAGTGATATTTGGAAGCCCTTAGAGGGCTATGGTGAAAAAGGAAATATCCTCAGATGAAATCTGGAAAGAAGCTTTCTGAGAAACTGCTTAGCGTTCTGTTAATTCATCTCACAGATTTACATCTGTATTTCGTGGATCTCTTTGCTAGCCTTATTTCTGTGGAATCTGAGAACAGATATTTCGGATCCCTTTGAAGACTATAGGGCCAAAGGAAATATCCTCCGATAAGAAAGAGAAAGAAGCTTTCTGAGAAACTTCTTTGTGTACTGTGAAATCATCTCACAGAGTTACAGCTTTCCCCTCAAGGAGCCTTTCGCTAAGACAGTTCTTGTGGAATTGGCAAAGTGATATTTGGAAGCCCATAGAGGGCTATGGTGAAAAAGGAAATATCCTCAGATGAAATCTGGAAAGAAGCTTTCTGAGAAACTGCTTAGTGTTCTGTTAATTCATCTCACAGAGTTACATCTGTATTTCGTGGATCTCTTTGCTAGCGTTATTTCTGTGGAATCTGAGAACAGATATTTCGGATCCCTTTGAAGACTATAGGGCCAAAGGAAATATCCTCCGATAACAAAGAGAAAGAAGCTTTCTGAGAAACTTCTTTGTGTTCTGTGAAATCATCTCATAGAGTTACAGCTTTCCCCTCAAGAAGCCTTTCGCTAAGACAGTTCTTGTGGAATTGGCAAAGTGATATTTGGAAGCCCTTAGAGGGCTATGGTGAAAAAGGAAATATCCTCAAATGAAATCTGCAAAGAAGCTTTCTGAGAAACTGCTTAGTGTTCTGTTAATTCATCTCACAAAGTTACATCTGTATTTCGTGGATCTCTTTGCTAGCCTTATTTCTCTGGAATCTGAGAACAGATATTTCGGATCCCTTTGAAGACTATAGGGCCAAAGGAAATATCCTCCGATAACAAAGAGAAAGAAGCTTTCTGAGAAACTTCTTTGTGTTCTGTGAAATCATCTCACAGAGTTGCAGCTTTCCCCTCAAGAAGCCTTTCGCTAAGACAGTTCTTGTGGAATTGGCAAAGTGGTATTTGGAAGCCCATAGAGGTCTATGGTGAAAAAGGAAATATCCTCAGATGAAATCTGGAAAGAAGCTTTCTGAGAAACTGCTTAGTGTTCTGTTAATTCATCTCACACAGTTACATCTGTATTTCGTGGATCTCTTTGCTAGCCTTATTTCTGTGGAATCTGAGAACAGATATTTCGGATCCCTTTGAACACCATAGGGCCAAAGGAAATATCCTCCGATAACAAAGAGAAAGAAGCTTTCTGAGAAACTTCTTTGTGTTCTGTGAAATCATCTCACAGAGTTGCAGCTTTCCCCTCAAGAAGCCTTTCGCTAAGACAGTTCTTGTGGAATTGGCAAAGTGATATTTGGAAGCCCATAGAGGGCTATGGTGAAAAAGGAAATATCCTCAGATGAAATCTGGAAAGAAGCTTTCTGAGAAACTGCTTAGTGTTCTGTTAATTCATCTCACAGAGTTACATCTGTATTTCGTGGATCTCTTTGCTAGCCTTATTTCTGAGGAATCTGAGAACAGATATTTCTGATCCCTATGAAGACTATAGGGCCAAAGGAAATATCCTCCGATAACAAAGAGAAAGAAGCTTTCTGAGAAACTTCGTTGTGTTCTGTGAAATCATCTCACAGAGTTACAGCTTTCCCCTAAAGAAGCCTTTCGCTAAGACAGTTCTTGTGGAATTGGCAAAGTGATATTTGGAAGCCCATAGAGGGCTATGGTGAAAAAGGAAATATCGTCAAATGAAATCTGGAAAGAAGCTTTCTGAGAAACTGCTTAGTGTTCTGTTAATTCATCTCACAGAGTTACATCTGTATTTCGTGGATCTCTTTGCTAGCCTTATTTCTGTGGAATCTGAGAACAGATATTTCGGATCCCTTTGAAGACTATAGGGCCAAAGGAAATATCCTCTGATAACAAAGAGAAAGAAGCTTTCTGAGAAACTTCGTTGTGTTCTGTGAAATCATCTCACAGAGTTACAGCTTTCCCCTCACGGAGCCTTTCGCTAAGACAGTTCTTTTGAAATTGGCAAAGTGATATTTGGAAGCCCATAGAGGGCTATGGTGAAAAAGGAAATATCCTCAGAGGAAATCTGGAAAGAAGCTTTCTGAGAAACTGCTTAGTGTTCTGTTAATTCATCTCACAGTGTTACATCTGTATTTCATGGATCTCTTTGCTAGCCTTATTTCTGTGGAATCTGAGAACAGATATTTTAGATCCCTTTGAAGACTATGGGGCCAAAGGAAATATCCTCCGATAACAAAGAGAAAGAAGCTTTCTGAGAAACTTCTTTGTTTTCTGTGAAATCATCTCACAGAGTTGCAGCTTTCCCCTCAAGAAGCCTTTCGCTAAGACAGTTCTTGTGGAATTGGCAAAGTGATATTTGGATGCCCATAGAGGGCTATGGTGAAAAAGGAAATATCCTCAGATGAAATCTGGAAAGAAGCTTTCTGAGAAACTGCTTAGTGTTCTGTGAATTCATCTCACAGAGTTACATCTGTATTTCATGGATCTCTTTGCTAGCCTTATTTCTGTGGAATCTGAGAACAGATAGTTCGGATCCCTTTGAAGACTATAGGGCCAAAGAAAATATCCTCCGATAACAAAGAGAAAGAAGCTTTCTGAGAAACTTCTTTGTGTTCTGTGAAATCATCTCACAGAGTTGCAGCTTTCCCCTCAAGAAGCCTTTCGCAAAGACAGTTCTTGTGGAATTGGCAAAGTGATATTAGGAAGCCCATAGAGGGCTATGGTGAAAAAGGAAATATCCTCAAATGAAATCTGGAAAGAAGCTTTCAGAGAAACTGCTTAGTGTTCTGTTAATTCATCTCACAGAGTTACATCTGTATTTCGTGGATCTCTTTGCTAGCCTTATTTCTGTGGAATCTGAGAACAGATATTTCGGATCCCTTTGAAGACTATAGGGCCAAAGAAAATATCCTCTGATAACAAAGAGAAAGAAGCTTTCTGAGAAACTTCGTTGTGTTCTGTGAAATCATCTCACAGAGTTACAGCTTTCCCCTCACGGAGCCTTTCGCTAAGACAGTTCTTTTGAAATTGGAAAAGTGATATTTGGAACCCCATAGAGGGCTATGGTGAAAAAGGAAATATCCTCAGATGAAATCTGGAAAGAATCTTTCTGAGAAACTGCTTAGTGTTCTTTTAATTCATCTCACAGAGTTACATCTGTATTTCGTGGATCTCTTTGCTAGCCTCATTTCTGTGGAATCTGAGAACAGGTATTTCGGATCCCATTGAAGACTATAGGGCCAAAGGAAATATCCTCCGATAACAAAGAGAAAGAAGCTTTCTGAGAAACTTCGTTGCGGTCTGTGAAATCATCTCACAGAGTTACAGCTTTCCCCTCAAGGAGCCTTTCGCTAAGGCAGTGTATGTGGAATTGTCAAAGTGATATTTGGAAGCCCATAGAGGGCTATGGTGAAAAAGGAAATATCCTCAGATGAAATCTGGAAAGAAGCTTTCTGAGAAACTGCTTAGCGTTCTGTTAATTCATCTCATAGAGTTACATCTGTATTTCCTGGATCTCTTTGCTAGCCTTATTTCTGTGGAATCTGAGAACAGATATTTCGGATCCCTATGAAGACTATAGGGCCAAAGGAAATATCCTCCGATAACAAAGAGAAAGAAGCTTTCTGAGAAACTTCTTAGTGTTCTGTGAAATCATCTCACAAAGTTACAGCTTTTCCCTCAAGAAGCCTTTCGCTAAGACAGTTCTTGTGGAATTGGCAAAGTGATATTTGGAAGCCCATAGAGGGCTATGGTGAAAAAGGAAATATCCTCAAATGAAATCTGGAAAGAAGCTTTCTGAGAAACTGCTTAGTGTTCTTTTAATTCATCTCACAGAGTTACATCTGTATTTCGTGGATCTCTTTGCTAGCCTTATTTCTGTGGAATCTGAGAACAGATATTTCGGATCCCTTTGAAGACTATAGGGCCAAAGGAAATATCCTCCGATAACAAAGAGAAAGAAGCTTTCTGAGAAACTTCGTTGTGTTCTGTGAAATCATCTCACAGAGTTACAGCGTTCCCCTCACGGAGCCTTTCGCTAAGACAGTTCTTTTGAAATTGGCAAAGTGATATTTGGAAGCCCATAGAGGGCTATGTTGAAAAAGGAAATATCCTCAGATGAAATCTGGAAAGAAGCTTTCTGAGAAACTGCTTAGCGTTCTGTTAATTCATCTCACAGAGTTACATCTGTATTTCGTGGATCTCTTTGCTACCCTTATTTCTGTGGAATCTGAGAACAGATATTTCGGATCCCTTTGAAGACTATAGGGCCAAAGGAAATATCCTCCGATAACAAAGAGAAAGAAGCTTTCTGAGAAACTTCTTTGTGTTCTGCGAAATCATCTCACAGAGTTGCAGCTTTCCCCTCAAGAAGCCTTTCGCTAAGACAGTTCTTGTGGAATAGGCAAAGTGATATTTGGAATCCCATAGAGGGCTATGGTGAAAAAGGAAATATCCTCAGATGAAATCTGGAAAGAAGCTTTCTGAGAAACTGCTTAGTGTTCTGTTAGTTCATCTCACAGAGTTACATCTGTATTTCGTGGATCTCTTTGCCAGCCTTATTTCTGTGGAATCTGAGAGCAAATATTTCGGATCACTTTGAAGACTATAGGGCCAAAGGAAATATCCTCCGATAACAAAGAGAAAGAAGCTTTCTGAGAAACTTCTTTGTGTTCTGTGAAATCATATCACAGAGTTGCAGCTTTCCCCTCAAGAAGCCTTTCGCTAATACAGTTCATGTGGAATTGGCAAAGTGATATTTGGAAGCCCATAGAGGGCTATGGTGAAAAAGGAAATATCCGCAAATGAAATCTGGAAACAAGCTTTCTGAGAAACTGCTTATTGTTCTGTTAATTCATCTCACAGAGTTACATCTGTATTTCGTGGATCTCTTTGCTAGCCTTATTTCTGTGGAATCTGAGAACAGATATTTCGGATCCCTTTGAAGACTATAGGGCCAAAGGAAATATCCTCCGATAACAAAGAGAAAGAAGCTTTCTGAGAAACTTCTTTGTGTTCTGTGAAATCATCTCACAGAGTTGCAGCTTTCCCCTCAAGAAGCCTTTCGCTAAGACAGTTCTTGTGGAATTGGCAAAGTGATATTTGGAAGCCCATAGAGGGCTATGGTGAAAAAGGAAATATCCTCAGATGAAATCTGGAAAGAAGCTTTCTGAGAAACTGCTTAGTGTTCTGTTAATTCATCTCACAGAGTTACATCTGTATTTCATGGATCTCTTTGCTAGCCTTATTTCTGTGGAATCTGAGAACACATATTTCGGATCCCTTTGAAGACTATAGGGCCAAAGGAAATATCCTCCGATAACAAAGAGAAAGAAGCTTTCTGATAAACTTCTTTGTGTTCTGTGAAATCATCTCACAGAGTTGCAGCTTTCCCCTCAAGAAGCCTTTCGCTAAGACAGTTCTTGTGGAATTGGCAAAGTGATATTTGGAAGCCCATAGAGGGCTATGGTGAAAAAGGAAATATCCTCAGATGAAATCTGGAAAGAAGCTTTCTGAGAAACTGCTTAGTGTTCTGTTAATTCATCTCACAGAGTTACATCTGTATTTCGTGGATCTCTTTGCTAGCCTTATTTCTGTGGAATCTGAGAACAGATATTTCGGATCCCTTTGAAGACTATAGGGCCAAAGGAAATATCCTCCGATAACAAAGAGAAAGAAGCTTTCTGAGAAACTTCGTTGTGTCTGTGAAATCATCTCACAGAGTTACAGCTTTCCCCTCACGGAGCCTTTCGCTAAGACAGTTCTTGTGGAATTGGCAAAGTGATATTTGGAAGCCCATAGAGGGCTATGGTGAAAAAGGAAATATCCTCAGATGAAATCTGGAAAGAAGCTTTCTGAGAAACTGCTTAGTGTTCTGTTAATTCATCTCACAGAGTTACATCTGTATTTCGTGGATCTCTTTGCTAGCCTTATTTCTGTGGAATCTGAGAACAGATATTTCGGATCCCTTTGAAGACTATAGGGCCAAAGGAAATATCCTCCGATAACAAAGAGAAAGAAGCTTTCTGAGAAACTTCGTTGTGTCTGTGAAATCATCTCACAGAGTTACAGCTTTCCCCTCACGGAGCCTTTCGCTAAGACAGTTCTTTTGAAATTGGCAAAGTGATATTTGGAAGCCCATAGAGGGCTATGTTGAAAAAGGAAATATCCTCAGAGGAAATCTGGAAAGAAGCTTTCTGAGAAACTGCTTAGTGTTCTGTTAATTCATCTCACAGTGTTACATCTGTATTTCATGGATCTCTTTGCTAGCCTTATTTCTGTGGAATCTGAGAACAGATATTTCAGATCCCTTTGAAGACTATAGGGCCAAAGGAAATATCCTCCGATAACAAAGAGAAAGAAGCTTTCTGAGAAACTTCTTTGTGTTCTGTGAAATCATCTCACAGAGTTACAGCTTTCCCCTCAAGAAGCCTTTCGCTAAGACAGTTCTTGTGGAATTGGCAAAGTGATATTTGGAAGCCCATAGAGGGCTATGGTGAAAAAGGAAATATCCTCAGATGAAATCTGGAAAGAAGCTTTCTGAGAAACTGCTTAGTGTTCTGTTAATTCATCTCACAGAGTTACATCTGTATTTCGTGGATCTCTTTGCTAGCCTTATTTCTGTGGAATCTGAGAACAGATATTTCGGATCCCTTTGAAGACTATAGGGCCAAAGGAAATATCCTCCGATAACAAAGAGAAAGAAGCTTTCTGAGAAACTTCTTTGTGTTCTGTGAAATCATATCACAGAGTTGCAGCTTTCCCCTCAAGAAGCCTTTCGCTAAGACAGTTCATGTGGAATTGGCAAAGTGATATTTGGAAGCCCACAGAGGGCTATGGTGAAAAAGGAAATATCCGCAAATGAAATCTGGAAACAAGCTTTCTGAGAAACTGCTTAGTGTTCTGTTAATTCATCTCACAGAGTTACATCTGTATTTCGTGGATCTCTTTGCTACCTTATTTCTGTGGAATCTGAGAACAGATATTTCGGATCCCTTTGAAGACTATAGGGCCAAAGGAAATATCCTCCGATAACAAAGAGAAAGAAGCTTTCTGAGAAACTTCTTTGTGTTCTGTGAAATCATCTCACAGAGTTACAGCTTTCCCCTCCAGAAGCCTTTCGCTAAGACAGTTCTTGTGGAATTGGCAAAGTGATATTTGGAAGCCCATAGAGGGCTATGGTGAAAAAGGAAATATCCTCAGATGAAATCTGGAAAGAAGCTTTCTGAGAAACTGCTTAGCGTTCTGTTAATTCATCTCACAGAGTTACATCTGTATTTCGTGGATCTCTTTGCTAGCCTTATTTCTGTGGAATCTGAGAACAGATATTTCGGATCCCTTTGAAGACTATAGGGCCAAAGGAAATATCCTCCGATAACAAAGAGAAAGAAGCTTTCTGAGAAACTTCTTTGTGTTCTGTGAAATCATCTCACAGAGTTGCAGCTTTCCCCTCAAGAAGCCTTTCGCTAAGACAGTTCTTGTGGAATTGGCAAAGTGATATTTGGAAGCCCATAGAGGGCGATGGTGAAAAAGGAAATATCCTCAGATGAAATCTGGAAAGAAGCTTTCTGAGAAACTGCTTAGTGTTCTGTTAATTCATCTCACAGAGTTACATCTCTATTTCGTGGATCTCTTTGCTAGCCTTATTTCTGTGGAATCTGAGAACAGATATTTCGGATCCCTTTGAACACCATAGGGCCAAAGGAAATATCCTCCGATAACAAAGAGAAAGAAGCTTTCTGAGAAACTTCTTTGTGTTCTGTGAAATCATCTCACAGAGTTGCAGCTTTCCCCTCAAGAAGCCTTTCGCTAAGACAGTTCTTGTGGAATTGGCAAAGTGATATTTGGAAGCCCATAGAGGGCTATGGTGAAAAAGGAAATATCCTCAGATGAAATCTGGAAAGAAGCTTTCTGAGAAACTGCTTAGTGTTCTGTTAATTCATCTCACAGAGTTACATCTGTATTTCGTGGATCTCTTTGCTAGCCTTATTTCTGAGGAATCTGAGAACAGATATTTCTGATCCCTATGAAGACTATAGGGCCAAAGGAAATATCCTCCGATAACAAAGAGAAAGAAGCTTTCTGAGAAACTTCGTTGTGTTCTGTGAAATCATCTCACAGAGTTACAGCTTTCCCCTAAAGAAGCCTTTCGCTAAGACAGTTCTTGTGGAATTGGCAAAGTGATATTTGGAAGCCCATAGAGGGCTATGGTGAAAAAGGAAATATCGTCAAATGAAATCTGGAAAGAAGCTTTCTGAGAAACTGCTTAGTGTTCTGTTAATTCATCTCACAGAGTTACATCTGTATTTCGTGGATCTCTTTGCTAGCCTTATTTCTGTGGAATCTGAGAACAGATATTTCGGATCCCTTTGAAGACTATAGGGCCAAAGGAAATATCCTCTGATAACAAAGAGAAAGAAGCTTTCTGAGAAACTTCGTTGTGTTCTGTGAAATCATCTCACAGAGTTACAGCTTTCCCCTCACGGAGCCTTTCGCTAAGACAGTTCTTTTGAAATTGGCAAAGTGATATTTGGAAGCCCATAGAGGGCTATGGTGAAAAAGGAAATATCCTCAGAGGAAATCTGGAAAGAAGCTTTCTGAGAAACTGCTTAGTGTTCTGTTAATTCATCTCACAGTGTTACATCTGTATTTCATGGATCTCTTTGCTAGCCTTATTTCTGTGGAATCTGAGAACAGATATTTTAGATCCCTTTGAAGACTATGGGGCCAAAGGAAATATCCTCCGATAACAAAGAGAAAGAAGCTTTCTGAGAAACTTCTTTGTGTTCTGTGAAATCATCTCACAGAGTTGCAGCTTTCCACTCAAGAAGCCTTTCGCTAAGACAGTTCTTGTGGAATTGGCAAAGTGATATTTGGAAGCCCATAGAGGGCTATGGTGAAAAAGGAAATATCCTCAGATGAAATCTGGAAAGAAGCTTTCTGAGAAACTGCTTAGTGTTCTGTTAATTCATCTCACAGAGTTACATCTGTATTTCATGGATCTCTTTGCTAGCCTTATTTCTGTGGAATCTGAGACCAGATATTTCGGATCCCTTTGAAGACTATAGGGCCAAAGAAAATATCCTCCGATAACAAAGAGAAAGAAGCTTTCTGAGAAACTTCTTTGTGTTCTGTGAAATCATCTCACAGAGTTGCAGCTTTCCCCTCAAGAAGCCTTTCGCAAAGACAGTTCTTGTGGAATGGGCAAAGTGATATTAGGAAGCCCATAGAGGGCTATGGTGAAAAAGGAAATATCCTCAAATGAAATCTGGAAAGAAGCTTTCTGAGAAACTGCTTAGTGTTCTGTTAATTCATCTCACAGAGTTATATCTGTATTTCGTGGATCTCTTTGCTAGCCTTATTTCTGTGGAATCTGAGAGCAAATATTTCGGATCACTTTGAAGACTATAGGGCCAAAGGAAATATCCTCCGATAACAAAGAGAAAGAAGCTTTCTGAGAAACTTCTTTGTGTTCTGTGAAATCATATCACAGAGTTGCAGCTTTCCCCTCAAGAAGCCTTTCGCTAATACAGTTCATGTGGAATTGGCAAAGTGATATTTGGAAGCCCATAGAGGGCTATGGTGAAAAAGGAAATATCCGCAAATGAAATCTGGAAACAAGCTTTCTGAGAAACTGCTTATTGTTCTGTTAATTCATCTCACAGAGTTACATCTGTATTTCGTGGATCTCTTTGCTAGCCTTATTTCTGTGGAATCTGAGAACAGATATTTCGGATCCCTTTGAAGACTATAGGGCCAAAGGAAATATCCTCCGATAACAAAGAGAAAGAAGCTTTCTGAGAAACTTCTTTGTGTTCTGTGAAATCATCTCACAGAGTTGCAGCTTTCCCCTCAAGAAGCCTTTCGCTAAGACAGTTCTTGTGGAATTGGCAAAGTGATATTTGGAAGCCCATAGAGGGCTATGGTGAAAAAGGAAATATCCTCAGATGAAATCTGGAAAGAAGCTTTCTGAGAAACTGCTTAGTGTTCTGTTAATTCATCTCACAGAGTTACATCTGTATTTCATGGATCTCTTTGCTAGCCTTATTTCTGTGGAATCTGAGAACAGATATTTCGGATCCCTTTGAAGACTATAGGGCCAAAGGAAATATCCTCCGATAACAAAGAGAAAGAAGCTTTCTGATAAACTTCTTTGTGTTCTGTGAAATCATCTCACAGAGTTGCAGCTTTCCCCTCAAGAAGCCTTTCGCTAAGACAGTTCTTGTGGAATTGGCAAAGTGATATTTGGAAGCCCATAGAGGGCTATGGTGAAAAAGGAAATATCCTCAGATGAAATCTGGAAAGAAGCTTTCTGAGAAACTGCTTAGTGTTCTGTTAATTCATCTCACAGAGTTACATCTGTATTTCGTGGATCTCTTTGCTAGCCTTATTTCTGTGGAATCTGAGAACAGATATTTCGGATCCCTTTGAAGACTATAGGGCCAAAGGAAATATCCTCCGATAACAAAGAGAAAGAAGCTTTCTGAGAAACTTCGTTGTGTCTGTGAAATCATCTCACAGAGTTACAGCTTTCCCCTCACGGAGCCTTTCGCTAAGACAGTTCTTGTGGAATTGGCAAAGTGATATTTGGAAGCCCATAGAGGGCTATGGTGAAAAAGGAAATATCCTCAGATGAAATCTGGAAAGAAGCTTTCTGAGAAACTGCTTAGTGTTCTGTTAATTCATCTCACAGAGTTACATCTGTATTTCGTGGATCTCTTTGCTAGCCTTATTTCTGTGGAATCTGAGAACAGATATTTCGGATCCCTTTGAAGACTATAGGGCCAAAGGAAATATCCTCCGATAACAAAGAGAAAGAAGCTTTCTGAGAAACTTCGTTGTGTCTGTGAAATCATCTCACAGAGTTACAGCTTTCCCCTCACGGAGCCTTTCGCTAAGACAGTTCTTTTGAAATTGGCAAAGTGATATTTGGAAGCCCTTAGAGGGCTATGTTGAAAAAGGAAATATCCTCAGAGGAAATCTGGAAAGAAGCTTTCTGAGAAACTGCTTAGTGTTCTGTTAATTCATCTCACAGTGTTACATCTGTATTTCATGGATCTCTTTGCTAGCCTTATTTCTGTGGAATCTGAGAACAGATATTTCAGATCCCTTTGAAGACTATAGGGCCAAAGGAAATATCCTCCGATAACAAAGAGAAAGAAGCTTTCTGAGAAACTTCTTTGTGTTCTGTGAAATCATCTCACAGAGTTACAGCTTTCCCCTCAAGAAGCCTTTCGCTAAGACAGTTCTTGTGGAATTGGCAAAGTGATATTTGGAAGCCCATAGAGGGCTATGGTGAAAAAGGAAATATCCTCAGATGAAATCTGGAAAGAAGCTTTCTGAGAAACTGCTTAGTGTTCTGTTAATTCATCTCACAGAGTTACATCTGTATTTCGTGGATCTCTTTGCTAGCCTTATTTCTGTGGAATCTGAGAACAGATATTTCGGATCCCTTTGAAGACTATAGGGCCAAAGGAAATATCCTCCGATAACAAAGAGAAAGAAGCTTTCTGAGAAACTTCTTTGTGTTCTGTGAAATCATATCACAGAGTTGCAGCTTTCCCCTCAAGAAGCCTTTCGCTAAGACAGTTCATGTGGAATTGGCAAAGTGATATTTGGAAGCCCACAGAGGGCTATGGTGAAAAAGGAAATATCCGCAAATGAAATCTGGAAACAAGCTTTCTGAGAAACTGCTTAGTGTTCTGTTAATTCATCTCACAGAGTTACATCTGTATTTCGTGGATCTCTTTGCTACCTTATTTCTGTGGAATCTGAGAACAGATATTTCGGATCCCTTTGAAGACTATAGGGCCAAAGGAAATATCCTCCGATAACAAAGAGAAAGAAGCTTTCTGAGAAACTTCTTTGTGTTCTGTGAAATCATCTCACAGAGTTACAGCTTTCCCCTCAAGAAGCCTTTCGCTAAGACAGTTCTTGTGGAATTGGCAAAGTGATATTTGGAAGCCCATAGAGGGCTATGGTGAAAAAGGAAATATCCTCAGATGAAATCTGGAAAGAAGCTTTCTGAGAAACTGCTTAGCGTTCTGTTAATTCATCTCACAGAGTTACATCTGTATTTCGTGGATCTCTTTGCTAGCCTTATTTCTGTGGAATCTGAGAACAGATATTTCGGATCCCTTTGAAGACTATAGGGCCAAAGGAAACATCCTCCGATAACAAAGAGAAAGAAGCTTTCTGAGAAACTTCTTTGTGTTCTGTGAAATCATCTCACAGAGTTGCAGCTTTCCCCTCAAGAAGCCTTTCGCTAAGACAGTTCTTGTGGAATTGGCAAAGTGATATTTGGAAGCCCATAGAGGGCTATGGTGAAAAAGGAAATATCCTCAGATGAAATCTGGAAAGAAGCTTTCTGAGAAACTGCTTAGTGTTCTGTTAATTCATCTCACAGAGTTACATCTCTATTTCGTGGATCTCTTTGCTAGCCTTATTTCTGTGGAATCTGAGAACAGATATTTCGGATCCCTTTGAACACCATAGGGCCAAAGGAAATATCCTCCGATAACAAAGAGAAAGAAGCTCTCTGAGAAACTTCTTTGTGTTCTGTGAAATCATCTCACAGAGTTGCAGCTTTCCCCTCAAGAAGCCTTTCGCTAAGACAGTTCTTGTGGAATTGGCAAAGTGATATTTGGAAGCCCATAGAGGGCTATGGTGAAAAAGGAAATATCCTCAGATTAAATCTGGAAAGAAGCTTTCTGAGAAACTGCTTAGTGTTCTGTTAATTCATCTCACAGAGTTACATCTGTATTTCGTGGATCTCTTTCCTAGCCTTATTTCTGAGGAATCTGAGAACAGATATTTCTGATCCCTATGAAGACTATAGGGCCAAAGGAAATATCCTCCGATAACAAAGAGAAAGAAGCTTTCTGAGAAACTTCGTTGTGTTCTGTGAAATCATCTCACAGAGTTACAGCTTTCCCCTAAAGAAGCCTTTCGCTAAGACAGTTCTTGTGGGATTGGCAAAGTGATATTTGGAAGCCCATAGAGGGCTATGGTGAAAAAGGAAATATCCTCAGATGAAATCTGGAAAGAAGCTTTCTGAGAAACTGCTTAGTGTTCTGTTAATTCATCTCACAGAGTTACATCTGTATTTCATGGATCTCTTTGCTAGCCTTATTTCTGTGGAATCTGAGACCAGATATTTCGGATCCCTTTGAAGACTATAGGGCCAAAGAAAATATCCTCCGATAACAAAGAGAAAGAAGCTTTCTGAGAAACTTCTTTGTGTTCTGTGAAATCATCTCACAGAGTTGCAGCTTTCCCCTCAAGAAGCCTTTCGCAAAGACAGTTCTTGTGGAATTGGCAAAGTGATATTAGGAAGCCCATAGAGGGCTATGGTGAAAAAGGAAATATCCTCAAATGAAATCTGGAAAGAAGCTTTCTGAGAAACTGCTTAGTGTTCTGTTAATTCATCTCACAGAGTTACATCTGTATTTCGTGGATCTCTTTGCTAGCCTTATTTCTGTGGAATCTGAGAACAGATATTTCGGATCCCTTTGAAGACTATAGGGCCAAAGGAAATATCCTCCGATAACAAAGAGAAAGAAGCTTTCTGAGAAACTTCGTTGTGTCTGTGAAATCATCTCACAGAGTTACAGCTTTCCCCTCACGGAGCCTTTCGCTAAGACAGTTCTTGTGGAATTGGCAAAGTGATATTTGGAAGCCCATAGAGGGCTATGGTGAAAAAGGAAATATCCTCAGATGAAATCTGGAAAGAAGCTTTCTGAGAAACTGCTTAGTGTTCTGTTAATTCATCTCACAGAGTTACATCTGTATTTCGTGGATCTCTTTGCTAGCCTTATTTCTGTGGAATCTGAGAACAGATATTTCGGATCCCTTTGAAGACTATAGGGCCAAAGGAAATATCCTCTGATAACAAAGAGAAAGAAGCTTTCTGAGAAACTTCGTTGTGTCTGTGAAATCATCTCACAGAGTTAGAGCTTTCCCCTCACGGAGCCTTTCGCTAAGACAGTTCTTTTGAAATTGGCAAAGTGATATTTGGAAGCCCTTAGAGGGCTATGTTGAAAAAGGAAATATCCTCAGAGGAAATCTGGAAAGAAGCTTTCTGAGAAACTGCTTAGTGTTCTGTTAATTCATCTCACAGTGTTACATCTGTATTTCATGGATCTCTTTGCTAGCCTTATTTCTGTGGAATCTGAGAACAGATATTTCAGATCCCTTTGAAGACTATAGGGCCAAAGGAAATATCCTCCGATAACAAAGAGAAAGAAGCTTTCTGAGAAACTTCTTTGTGTTCTGTGAAATCATCTCACAGAGTTGCAGCTTTCCCCTCAAGAAGCCTTTCGCTAAGACAGTTCTTGTGGAATTGGCAAAGTGATATTTGGAAGCCCATAGAGGGCTATGGTGAAAAAGGAAATATCCTCAGATGAAATCTGGAAAGAAGCTTTCTGAGAAACTGCTTAGTGTTCTGTTAATTCATCTCACAGAGTTACATCTCTATTTCGTGGATCTCTTTGCTAGCCTTATTTCTGTGGAATCTGAGAACAGATATTTCGGATCCCTTTGAACACCATAGGGCCAAAGGAAATATCCTCCGATAACAAAGAGAAAGAAGCTCTCTGAGAAACTTCTTTGTGTTCTGTGAAATCATCTCACAGAGTTGCAGCTTTCCCCTCAAGAAGCCTTTCGCTAAGACAGTTCTTGTGGAATTGGCAAAGTGATATTTGGAAGCCCATAGAGGGCTATGGTGAAAAAGGAAATATCCTCAGATGAAATCTGGAAAGAAGCTTTCTGAGAAACTGCTTAGTGTTCTGTTAATTCATCTCACAGAGTTACATCTGTATTTCGTGGATCTCTTTGCTAGCCTTATTTCTGAGGAATCTGAGAACAGATATTTCTGATCCCTATGAAGACTATAGGGCCAAAGGAAATATCCTCCGATAACAAAGAGAAAGAAGCTTTCTGAGAAACTTCGTTGTGTTCTGTGAAATCATCTCACAGAGTTACAGCTTTCCCCTAAAGAAGCCTTTCGCTAAGACAGTTCTTGTGGAATTGGCAAAGTGATATTTGGAAGCCCATAGAGGGCTATGGTGAAAAAGGAAATATCGTCAAATGAAATCTGGAAAGAAGCTTTCTGAGAAACTGCTTAGTGTTCTGTTAATTCATCTCACAGAGTTACATCTGTATTTCGTGGATCTCTTTGCTAGCCTTATTTCTGTGGAATCTGAGAACAGATATTTCGGATCCCTTTGAAGACTATAGGGCCAAAGGAAATATCCTCTGATAACAAAGAGAAAGAAGCTTTCTGAGAAACTTCGTTGTGTTCTGTGAAATCATCTCACAGAGTTACAGCTTTCCCCTCACGGAGCCTTTCGCTAAGACAGTTCTTTTGAAATTGGCAAAGTGATATTTGGAAGCCCATAGAGGGCTATGGTGAAAAAGGAAATATCCTCAGAGGAAATCTGGAAAGAAGCTTTCTGAGAAACTGCTTAGTGTTCTGTTAATTCATCTCACAGTGTTACATCTGTATTTCATGGATCTCTTTGCTAGCCTTATTTCTGTGGAATCTGAGAACAGATATTTTAGATCCCTTTGAAGACTATGGGGCCAAAGGAAATATCCTCCGATAACAAAGAGAAAGAAGCTTTCTGAGAAACTTCTTTGTGTTCTGTGAAATCATCTCACAGAGTTGCAGCTTTCCACTCAAGAAGCCTTTCGCTAAGACAGTTCTTGTGGAATTGGCAAAGTGATATTTGGAAGCCCATAGAGGGCTATGGTGAAAAAGGAAATATCCTCAGATGAAATCTGGAAAGAAGCTTTCTGAGAAACTGCTTAGTGTTCTGTTAATTCATCTCACAGAGTTACATCTGTATTTCATGGATCTCTTTGCTAGCCTTATTTCTGTGGAATCTGAGACCAGATATTTCGGATCCCTTTGAAGACTATAGGGCCAAAGAAAATATCCTCCGATAACAAAGAGAAAGAAGCTTTCTGAGAAACTTCTTTGTGTTCTGTGAAATCATCTCACAGAGTTGCAGCTTTCCCCTCAAGAAGCCTTTCGCAAAGACAGTTCTTGTGGAATTGGCAAAGTGATATTAGGAAGCCCATAGAGGGCTATGGTGAAAAAGGAAATATCCTCAAATGAAATCTGGAAAGAAGCTTTCTGAGAAACTGCTTAGTGTTCTGTTAATTCATCTCACAGAGTTACATCTGTATTTCGTGGATCTCTTTGCTAGCCTCATTTCTGTGGAATCTGAGAACAGATATTTCGGATCCCTTTGAAGACTATAGGGCCAAAGGAAATATCCTCCGATAACAAAGAGAAAGAAGCTTTCTGAGAAACTTCGTTGCGGTCTGTGAAATCATCTCACAGAGTTACAGCTTTCCCCTCAAGGAGCCTTTCGATAAGGCAGTTTATGTGGAATTGTCAAAGTGATATTTGGAAGCCCATAGAGGGCTATGGTGAAAAAGGAAATATCCTCAGATGAAATCTGGAAAGAAGCTTTCTGAGAAACTGCTTAGCGTTCTGTTAATTCATCTCACAGAGTTACATCTGTATTTCGTGGATCTCTTTGCTAGCCTTATTTCTGTGGAATCTGAGAACAGATATTTCGGATCCCTATGAAGACTATAGGGCCAAAGGAAATATCCTCCGATAACAAAGAGAAAGAAGCTTTCTGAGAAACTTCTTAGTGTTATGTGAAATCATCTCACAAAGTTACAGCTTTTCCCTCAAGAAGCCTTTCGCTAAGACAGTTCTTGTGGAATTGGCAAAGTGATATTTGGAAGCCCATAGAGGGCTATGGTGAAAAAGGAAATATCCTCAAATGAAATCTGGAAAGAAGCTTTCTGAGAAACTGCTTAGTGTTCTTTTAATTCATCTCACAGAGTTACATCTGTATTTCGTGGATCTCTTTGCTAGCCTTATTTCTGTGGAATCTGAGAACAGATATTTCGGATCCCTTTGAAGACTATAGGGCCAAAGGAAATATCCTCCGATAACAAAGAGAAAGAAGCTTTCTGAGAAACTTCGTTGTGTTCTGTGAAATCATCTCACAGAGTTGCAGCTTTCCCCTCAAGAAGCCTTTCACTGAGACAGTTCTTGTGGAATTGGCAAAGTGATATTTGGAAGCCCATAGAGGGCTATGTTGAAAAAGGAAATATCCTCAGATGAAATCTGGAAAGAAGCTTTCTAAGAAACTGCTTAGCGTTCTGTTAATTCATCTCACAGAGTTACATCTGTATTTCGTGGATCTCTTTGCTAGCCTTATTTCTGTGGAATCTGAGAACAGATATTTCGGATCCCTTTGAAGACTATAGGGCCAAAGGAAATATCCTCCGATAACAAAGAGAAAGAAGCTTTCTGAGAAACTTCTTTGTGTTCTGTGAAATCATCTCACAGAGTTGCAGCTTTCCCCTCAAGAAGCCTTTCGCTAAGACAGTTCTTGTGGAATAGGCAAAGTGATATTTGGAAGCCCATAGAGGGCTATGGTGAAAAAGGAAATATCCTCAGATGAAATCTGGAAAGATGCTTTCTGAGAAACTGCTTAGTGTTCTGTTAATTCATCTCACAGAGTTACATCTGTATTTCGTGGATCTCTTTGCTAGCCTTATTTCTGTGGAATCTGAGAGCAAATATTTCGGATCACTTTGAAGACTATAGGGCCAAAGGAAATATCCTCCGATAACAAAGAGAAAGAAGCTTTCTGAGAAACTTCTTTGTGTTCTGTGAAATCATATCACAGAGTTGCAGCTTTCCCCTCAAGAAGCCTTTCGCTAATACAGTTCATGTGGAATTGGCAAAGTGATATTTGGAAGCCCTTAGAGGGCTATGGTGAAAAAGGAAATATCCGCAAATGAAATCTGGAAACAAGCTTTCTGAGAAACTGCTTATTGTTCTGTTAATTCATCTCACAGAGTTACATCTGTATTTCGTGGATCTCTTTGCTAGCCTTATTTCTGTGGAATCTGAGAACAGATATTTCGGATCCCTTTGAAGACTATAGGGCCAAAGGAAATATCCTCCGATAACAAAGAGAAAGAAGCTTTCTGAGAAACTTCTTTGTGTTCTGTGAAATCATCTCACAGAGTTGCAGCTTTCCCCTCAAGAAGCCTTTCGCTAAGACAGTTCTTGTGGAATTGGCAAAGTGATATTTGGAAGCCCATAGAGGGCTATGGTGAAAAAGGAAATATCCTCAGATGAAATCTGGAAAGAAGCTTTCTGAGAAACTGCTTAGTGTTCTGTTAATTCATCTCACAGAGTTACATCTGTATTTCATGGATCTCTTTGCTAGCCTTATTTCTGTGGAATCTGAGAACAGATATTTCGGATCCCTTTGAAGACTATAGGGCCAAAGGAAACATCCTCCGATAACAAAGAGAAAGAAGCTTTCTGAGAAACTTCTTTGTGTTCTGTGAAATCATCTCACAGAGTTGCAGCTTTCCCCTCAAGAAGCCTTTCGCTAAGACAGTTCTTGTGGAATTGGCAAAGTGATATTTGGAAGCCCATAGAGGGCTATGGTGAAAAAGGAAATATCCTCAGATGAAATCTGGAAAGAAGCTTTCTGAGAAACTGCTTAGTGTTCTGTTAATTCATCTCACAGAGTTACATCTGTATTTCGTGGATCTCTTTGCTAGCCTTATTTCTGAGGAATCTGAGAACAGATATTTCTGATCCCTATGAAGACTATAGGGCCAAAGGAAATATCCTCCGATAACAAAGAGAAAGAAGCTTTCTGAGAAACTTCGTTGTGTTCTGTGAAATCATCTCACAGAGTTACAGCTTTCCCCTAAAGAAGCCTTTCGCTAAGACAGTTCTTGTGGAATTGGCAAAGTGATATTTGGAAGCCCATAGAGGGCTATGGTGAAAAAGGAAATATCGTCAAATGAAATCTGGAAAGAAGCTTTCTGAGAAACTGCTTAGTGTTCTGTTAATTCATCTCACAGAGTTACATCTGTATTTCGTGGATCTCTTTGCTAGCCTTATTTCTGTGGAATCTGAGAACAGATATTTCGGATCCCTTTGAAGACTATAGGGCCAAAGGAAATATCCTCTGATAACAAAGAGAAAGAAGCTTTCTGAGAAACTTCGTTGTGTTCTGTGAAATCATCTCACAGAGTTACAGCTTTCCCCTCACGGAACCTTTCGCTAAGACAGTTCTTTTGAAATTGGCAAAGTGATATTTGGAAGCCCATAGAGGGCTATGGTGAAAAAGGAAATATCCTCAGAGGAAATCTGGAAAGAAGCTTTCTGAGAAACTGCTTAGTGTTCTGTTAATTCATCTCACAGTGTTACATCTGTATTTCATGGATCTCTTTGCTAGCCTTATTTCTGTGGAATCTGAGAACAGATATTTTAGATCCCTTTGAAGACTATGGGGCCAAAGGAAATATCCTCCGATAACAAAGAGAAAGAAGCTTTCTGAGAAACTTCTTTGTGTTCTGTGAAATCATCTCACAGAGTTGCAGCTTTCCACTCAAGAAGCCTTTCGCTAAGACAGTTCTTGTGGAATTGGCAAAGTGATATTTGGAAGCCCATAGAGGGCTATGGTGAAAAAGGAAATATCCTCAGATGAAATCTGGAAAGAAGCTTTCTGAGAAACTGCTTAGTGTTCTGTTAATTCATCTCACAGAGTTACATCTGTATTTCATGGATCTCTTTGCTAGCCTTATTTCTGTGGAATCTGAGACCAGATATTTCGGATCCCTTTGAAGACTATAGGGCCAAAGAAAATATCCTCCGATAACAAAGAGAAAGAAGCTTTCTGAGAAACTTCTTTGTGTTCTGTGAAATCATCTCACAGAGTTGCAGCTTTCCCCTCAAGAAGCCTTTCGCAAAGACAGTTCTTGTGGAATTGGCAAAGTGATATTAGGAAGCCCATAGAGGGCTATGGTGAAAAAGGAAATATCCTCAAATGAAATCTGGAAAGAAGCTTTCTGAGAAACTGCTTAGTGTTCTGTTAATTCATCTCACAGAGTTACATCTGTATTTCGTGGATCTCTTTGCTAGCCTCATTTCTGTGGAATCTGAGAACAGATATTTCGGATCCCTTTGAAGACTATAGGGCCAAAGGAAATATCCTCCGATAACAAAGAGAAAGAAGCTTTCTGAGAAACTTCGTTGCGGTCTGTGAAATCATCTCACAGAGTTACAGCTTTCCCCTCAAGGAGCCTTTCGATAAGGCAGTTTATGTGGAATTGTCAAAGTGATATTTGGAAGCCCATAGAGGGCTATGGTGAAAAAGGAAATATCCTCAGATGAAATCTGGAAAGAAGCTTTCTGAGAAACTGCTTAGCGTTCTGTTAATTCATCTCACAGAGTTACATCTGTATTTCGTGGATCTCTTTGCTAGCCTTATTTCTGTGGAATCTGAGAACAGATATTTCGGATCCCTATGAAGACTATAGGGCCAAAGGAAATATCCTCCGATAACAAAGAGAAAGAAGCTTTCTGAGAAACTTCTTAGTGTTATGTGAAATCATCTCACAAAGTTACAGCTTTTCCCTCAAGAAGCCTTTCGCTAAGACAGTTCTTGTGGAATTGGCAAAGTGATATTTGGAAGCCCATAGAGGGCTATGGTGAAAAAGGAAATATCCTCAAATGAAATCTGGAAAGAAGCTTTCTGAGAAACTGCTTAGTGTTCTTTTAATTCATCTCACAGAGTTACATCTGTATTTCGTGGATCTCTTTGCTAGCCTTATTTCTGTGGAATCTGAGAACAGATATTTCGGATCCCTTTGAAGACTATAGGGCCAAAGGAAATATCCTCCGATAACAAAGAGAAAGAAGCTTTCTGAGAAACTTCGTTGTGTTCTGTGAAATCATCTCACAGAGTTGCAGCTTTCCCCTCAAGAAGCCTTTCACTGAGACAGTTCTTGTGGAATTGGCAAAGTGATATTTGGAAGCCCATAGAGGGCTATGTTGAAAAAGGAAATATCCTCAGATGAAATCTGGAAAGAAGCTTTCTAAGAAACTGCTTAGCGTTCTGTTAATTCATCTCACAGAGTTACATCTGTATTTCGTGGATCTCTTTGCTAGCCTTATTTCTGTGGAATCTGAGAACAGATATTTCGGATCCCTTTGAAGACTATAGGGCCAAAGGAAATATCCTCCGATAACAAAGAGAAAGAAGCTTTCTGAGAAACTTCTTTGTGTTCTGTGAAATCATCTCACAGAGTTGCAGCTTTCCCCTCAAGAAGCCTTTCGCTAAGACAGTTCTTGTGGAATAGGCAAAGTGATATTTGGAAGCCCATAGAGGGCTATGGTGAAAAAGGAAATATCCTCAGATGAAATCTGGAAAGATGCTTTCTGAGAAACTGCTTAGTGTTCTGTTAATTCATCTCACAGAGTTACATCTGTATTTCGTGGATCTCTTTGCTAGCCTTATTTCTGTGGAATCTGAGAGCAAATATTTCGGATCACTTTGAAGACTATAGGGCCAAAGGAAATATCCTCCGATAACAAAGAGAAAGAAGCTTTCTGAGAAACTTCTTTGTGTTCTGTGAAATCATATCACAGAGTTGCAGCTTTCCCCTCAAGAAGCCTTTCGCTAATACAGTTCATGTGGAATTGGCAAAGTGATATTTGGAAGCCCTTAGAGGGCTATGGTGAAAAAGGAAATATCCGCAAATGAAATCTGGAAACAAGCTTTCTGAGAAACTGCTTATTGTTCTGTTAATTCATCTCACAGAGTTACATCTGTATTTCGTGGATCTCTTTGCTAGCCTTATTTCTGTGGAATCTGAGAACAGATATTTCGGATCCCTTTGAAGACTATAGGGCCAAAGGAAATATCCTCCGATAACAAAGAGAAAGAAGCTTTCTGAGAAACTTCTTTGTGTTCTGTGAAATCATCTCACAGAGTTGCAGCTTTCCCCTCAAGAAGCCTTTCGCTAAGACAGTTCTTGTGGAATTGGCAAAGTGATATTTGGAAGCCCATAGAGGGCTATGGTGAAAAAGGAAATATCCTCAGATGAAATCTGGAAAGAAGCTTTCTGAGAAACTGCTTAGTGTTCTGTTAATTCATCTCACAGAGTTACATCTGTATTTCATGGATCTCTTTGCTAGCCTTATTTCTGTGGAATCTGAGAACAGATATTTCGGATCCCTTTGAAGACTATAGGGCCAAAGGAAACATCCTCCGATAACAAAGAGAAAGAAGCTTTCTGAGAAACTTCTTTGTGTTCTGTGAAATCATCTCACAGAGTTGCAGCTTTCCCCTCAAGAAGCCTTTCGCTAAGACAGTTCTTGTGGAATTGGCAAAGTGATATTTGGAAGCCCATAGAGGGCTATGGTGAAAAAGGAAATATCCTCAGATGAAATCTGGAAAGAAGCTTTCTGAGAAACTGCTTAGTGTTCTGTTAATTCATCTCACAGAGTTACATCTCTATTTCGTGGATCTCTTTGCTAGCCTTATTTCTGTGGAATCTGAGAACAGATATTTCGGATCCCTTTGAACACCATAGGGCCAAAGGAAATATCCTCCGATAACAAAGAGAAAGAAGCTCTCTGAGAAACTTCTTTGTGTTCTGTGAAATCATCTCACAGAGTTGCAGCTTTCCCCTCAAGAAGCCTTTCGCTAAGACAGTTCTTGTGGAATTGGCAAAGTGATATTTGGAAGCCCATAGAGGGCTATGGTGAAAAAGGAAATATCCTCAGATGAAATCTGGAAAGAAGCTTTCTGAGAAACTGCTTAGTGTTCTGTTAATTCATCTCACAGAGTTACATCTGTATTTCGTGGATCTCTTTGCTAGCCTTATTTCTGAGGAATCTGAGAACAGATATTTCTGATCCCTATGAAGACTATAGGGCCAAAGGAAATATCCTCCGATAACAAAGAGAAAGAAGCTTTCTGAGAAACTTCGTTGTGTTCTGTGAAATCATCTCACAGAGTTACAGCTTTCCCCTAAAGAAGCCTTTCGCTAAGACAGTTCTTGTGGAATTGGCAAAGTGATATTTGGAAGCCCATAGAGGGCTATGGTGAAAAAGGAAATATCGTCAAATGAAATCTGGAAAGAAGCTTTCTGAGAAACTGCTTAGTGTTCTGTTAATTCATCTCACAGAGTTACATCTGTATTTCGTGGATCTCTTTGCTAGCCTTATTTCTGTGGAATCTGAGAACAGATATTTCGGATCCCTTTGAAGACTATAGGGCCAAAGGAAATATCCTCTGATAACAAAGAGAAAGAAGCTTTCTGAGAAACTTCGTTGTGTTCTGTGAAATCATCTCACAGAGTTACAGCTTTCCCCTCACGGAGCCTTTCGCTAAGACAGTTCTTTTGAAATTGGCAAAGTGATATTTGGAAGCCCATAGAGGGCTATGGTGAAAAAGGAAATATCCTCAGAGGAAATCTGGAAAGAAGCTTTCTGAGAAACTGCTTAGTGTTCTGTTAATTCATCTCACAGTGTTACATCTGTATTTCATGGATCTCTTTGCTAGCCTTATTTCTGTGGAATCTGAGAACAGATATTTTAGATCCCTTTGAAGACTATGGGGCCAAAGGAAATATCCTCCGATAACAAAGAGAAAGAAGCTTTCTGAGAAACTTCTTTGTGTTCTGTGAAATCATCTCACAGAGTTGCAGCTTTCCACTCAAGAAGCCTTTCGCTAAGACAGTTCTTGTGGAATTGGCAAAGTGATATTTGGAAGCCCATAGAGGGCTATGGTGAAAAAGGAAATATCCTCAGATGAAATCTGGAAAGAAGCTTTCTGAGAAACTGCTTAGTGTTCTGTTAATTCATCTCACAGAGTTACATCTGTATTTCATGGATCTCTTTGCTAGCCTTATTTCTGTGGAATCTGAGACCAGATATTTCGGATCCCTTTGAAGACTATAGGGCCAAAGAAAATATCCTCCGATAACAAAGAGAAAGAAGCTTTCTGAGAAACTTCTTTGTGTTCTGTGAAATCATCTCACAGAGTTGCAGCTTTCCCCTCAAGAAGCCTTTCGCAAAGACAGTTCTTGTGGAATTGGCAAAGTGATATTAGGAAGCCCATAGAGGGCTATGGTGAAAAAGGAAATATCCTCAAATGAAATCTGGAAAGAAGCTTTCTGAGAAACTGCTTAGTGTTCTGTTAATTCATCTCACAGAGTTACATCTGTATTTCGTGGATCTCTTTGCTAGCCTCATTTCTGTGGAATCTGAGAACAGATATTTCGGATCCCTTTGAAGACTATAGGGCCAAAGGAAATATCCTCCGATAACAAAGAGAAAGAAGCTTTCTGAGAAACTTCGTTGCGGTCTGTGAAATCATCTCACAGAGTTACAGCTTTCCCCTCAAGGAGGCTTTCGCTAAGGCAGTTTATGTGGAATTGTCAAAGTGATATTTGGAAGCCCATAGAGGGCTATGGTGAAAAAGAAAATATCCTCAGATGAAATCTGGAAAGAAGCTTTCTGAGAAACTGCTTAGCGTTCTGTTAATTCATCTCACAGAGTTACATCTGTATTTCGTGGATCTCTTTGCTAGCCTTATTTCTGTGGAATCTGAGAACAGATATTTCGGATCCCTATGAAGACTATAGGGCCAAAGGAAATATCCTCCGATAACAAAGAGAAAGAAGCTTTCTGAGAAACTTCTTAGTGTTATGTGAAATCATCTCACAAAGTTACAGCTTTTCCCTCAAGAAGCCTTTCGCTAAGACAGTTCTTGTGGAATTGGCAAAGTGATATTTGGAAGCCCATAGAGGGCTATGGTGAAAAAGGAAATATCCTCAAATGAAATCTGGAAAGAAGATTTCTGAGAAACTGCTTAGTGTTCTTTTAATTCATCTCACAGAGTTACATCTGTATTTCGTGGATCTCTTTGCTAGCCTTATTTCTGTGGAATCTGAGAACAGATATTTCGGATCCCTTTGAAGACTATAGGGCCAAAGGAAATATCCTCCGATAACAAAGAGAAAGAAGCTTTCTGAGAAACTTCGTTGTGTTCTGTGAAATCATCTCACAGAGTTGCAGCTTTCCCCTCAAGAAGCCTTTCGCTGAGACAGTTCTTGTGGAATTGGCAAAGTGATATTTGGAAGCCCATAGAGGGCTATGTTGAAAAAGGAAATATCCTCAGATGAAATCTGGAAAGAAGCTTTCTAAGAAACTGCTTAGCGTTCTGTTAATTCATCTCACAGAGTTACATCTGTATTTCGTGGATCTCTTTGCTAGCCTTATTTCTGTGGAATCTGAGAACAGATATTTCGGATCCCTTTGAAGACTATAGGGCCAAAGGAAATATCCTCCGATAACAAAGAGAAAGAAGCTTTCTGAGAAACTTCTTTGTGTTCTGTGAAATCATCTCACAGAGTTGCAGCTTTCCCCTCAAGAAGCCTTTCGCTAAGACAGTTCTTGTGGAATAGGCAAAGTGATATTTGGAAGCCCATAGAGGGCTATGGTGAAAAAGGAAATATCCTCAGATGAAATCTGGAAAGATGCTTTCTGAGAAACTGCTTAGTGTTCTGTTAATTCATCTCACAGAGTTACATCTGTATTTCGTGGATCTCTTTGCTAGCCTTATTTCTGTGGAATCTGAGAGCAAATATTTCGGATCACTTTGAAGACTATAGGGCCAAAGGAAATATCCTCCGATAACAAAGAGAAAGAAGCTTTCTGAGAAACTTCTTTGTGTTCTGTGAAATCATATCACAGAGTTGCAGCTTTCCCCTCAAGAAGCCTTTCGCTAATACAGTTCATGTGGAATTGGCAAAGTGATATTTGGAAGCCCATAGAGGGCTATGGTGAAAAAGGAAATATCCGCAAATGAAATCTGGAAACAAGCTTTCTGAGAAACTGCTTATTGTTCTGTTAATTCATCTCACAGAGTTACATCTGTATTTCGTGGATCTCTTTGCTAGCCTTATTTCTGTGGAATCTGAGAACAGATATTTCGGATCCCTTTGAAGACTATAGGGCCAAAGGAAATATCCTCCGATAACAAAGAGAAAGAAGCTTTCTGAGAAACTTCTTTGTGTTCTGTGAAATCATCTCACAGAGTTGCAGCTTTCCCCTCAAGAAGCCTTTCGCTAAGACAGTTCTTGTGGAATTGGCAAAGTGATATTTGGAAGCCCATAGAGGGCTATGGTGAAAAAGGAAATATCCTCAGATGAAATCTGGAAAGAAGCTTTCTGAGAAACTGCTTAGTGTTCTGTTAATTCATCTCACAGAGTTACATCTGTATTTCATGGATCTCTTTGCTAGCCTTATTTCTGTGGAATCTGAGAACAGATATTTCGGATCCCTTTGAAGACTATAGGGCCAAAGGAAATATCCTACGATAACAAAGAGAAAGAAGCTTTCTGAGAAACTTCTTTGTGTTCTGTGAAATCATCTCACAGAGTTGCAGCTTTCCCCTCAAGAAGCCTTTCGCTAAGACAGTTCTTGTGGAATTGGCAAAGTGATATTTGGAAGCCCATAGAGGGCTATGGTGAAAAAGGAAATATCCTCAGATGAAATCTGGAAAGAAGCTTTCTGAGAAACTGCTTAGTGTTCTGTTAATTCATCTCACAGAGTTACATCTGTATTTCGTGGATCTCTTTGCTAGCCTTATTTCTGTGGAATCTGAGAACAGATATTTCGGATCCCTTTGAAGACTATAGGGCCAAAGGAAATATCCTCCGATAACAAAGAGAAAGAAGCTTTCTGAGAAACTTCGTTGTGTCTGTGAAATCATCTCACAGAGTTACAGCTTTCCCCTCACGGAGCCTTTCGCTAAGACAGTTCTTGTGGAATTGGCAAAGTGATATTTGGAAGCCCATAGAGGGCTATGGTGAAAAAGGAAATATCCTCAGATGAAATCTGGAAAGAAGCTTTCTGAGAAACTGCTTAGTGTTCTGTTAATTCATCTCACAGAGTTACATCTGTATTTCGTGGATCTCTTTGCTAGCCTTATTTCTGTGGAATCTGAGAACAGATATTTCGGATCCCTTTGAAGACTATAGGGCCAAAGGAAATATCCTCCGATAACAAAGAGAAAGAAGCTTTCTGAGAAACTTCGTTGTGTCTGTGAAATCATCTCACAGAGTTACAGCTTTCCCCTCACGGAGCCTTTCGCTAAGACAGTTCTTTTGAAATTGGCAAAGTGATATTTGGAAGCCCTTAGAGGGCTATGTTGAAAAAGGAAATATCCTCAGAGGAAATCTGGAAAGAAGCTTTCTGAGAAACTGCTTAGTGTTCTGTTAATTCATCTCACAGTGTTACATCTCTATTTCATGGATCTCTTTGCTAGCCTTATTTCTGTGGAATCTGAGAACAGATATTTCAGATCCCTTTGAAGACTATAGGGCCAAAGGAAATATCCTCCGATAACAAAGACAAAGAAGCTTTCTGAGAAACTTCTTTGTGTTCTGTGAAATCATCTCACAGAGTTACAGCTTTCCCCTCAAGAAGCCTTTCGCTAAGACAGTTCTTGTGGAATTGGCAAAGTGATATTTGGAAGCCCATAGAGGGCTATGGTGAAAAAGGAAATATCCTCAGATGAAATCTGGAAAGAAGCTTTCTGAGAAACTGCTTAGTGTTCTGTTAATTCATCTCACAGAGTTACATCTGTATTTCGTGGATCTCTTTGCTAGCCTTATTTCTGTGGAATCTGAGAACAGATATTTCGGATCCCTTTGAAGACTATGGGGCCAAAGGAAATATCCTCCGATAACAAAGAGAAAGAAGCTTTCTGAGAAACTTCTTTGTGTTCTGTGAAATCATATCACAGAGTTGCAGCTTTCCCCTCAAGAAGCCTTTCGCTAAGACAGTTCATGTGGAATTGGCAAAGTGATATTTGGAAGCCCACAGAGGGCTATGGTGAAAAAGGAAATATCCGCAAATGAAATCTGGAAACAAGCTTTCTGAGAAACTGCTTAGTGTTCTGTTAATTCATCTCACAGAGTTACATCTGTATTTCGTGGATCTCTTTGCTACCTTATTTCTGTGGAATCTGAGAACAGATATTTCGGATCCCTTTGAAGACTATAGGGCCAAAGGAAATATCCTCCGATAACAAAGAGAAAGAAGCTTTCTGAGAAACTTCTTTGTGTTCTGTGAAATCATCTCACAGAGTTACAGCTTTCCCCTCAAGAAGCCTTTCGCTAAGACAGTTCTTGTGGAATTGGCAAAGTGATATTTGGAAGCCCATAGAGGGCTATGGTGAAAAAGGAAATATCCTCAGATGAAATCTGGAAAGAAGCTTTCTGAGAAACTGCTTAGCGTTCTGTTAATTCATCTCACAGAGTTACATCTGTATTTCGTGGATCTCTTTGCTAGCCTTATTTCTGTGGAATCTGAGAACAGATATTTCGGATCCCTTTGAAGACTATAGGGCCAAAGGAAATATCCTCCGATAACAAAGAGAAAGAAGCTTTCTGAGAAACTTCTTTGTGTTCTGTGAAATCATCTCACAGAGTTGCAGCTTTCCCCTCAAGAAGCCTTTCGCTAAGACAGTTCTTGTGGAATTGGCAAAGTGATATTTGGAAGCCCATAGAGGGCTATGGTGAAAAAGGAAATATCCTCAGATGAAATCTGGAAAGAAGCTTTCTGAGAAACTGCTTAGTGTTCTGTTAATTCATCTCACAGAGTTACATCTCTATTTCGTGGATCTCTTTGCTAGCCTTATTTCTGTGGAATCTGAGAACAGATATTTCGGATCTCTTTGAACACCTTAGGGCCAAAGGAAATATCCTCCGATAACAAAGAGAAAGAAGCTCTCTGAGAAACTTCTTTGTGTTCTGTGAAATCATCTCACAGAGTTGCAGCTTTCCCCTCAAGAAGCCTTTCGCTAAGACAGTTCTTGTGGAATTGGCAAAGTGATATTTGGAAGCCCATAGATGGCTATGGTGAAAAAGGAAATATCCTCAGATGAAATCTGGAAAGAAGCTTTCTGAGAAACTGCTTAGTGTTCTGTTAATTCATCTCACAGAGTTACATCTGTATTTCGTGGATCTCTTTGCTAGCCTTATTTCTGAGGAATCTGAGAACAGATATTTCTGATCCCTATGAAGACTATAGGGCCAAAGGAAATATCCTCCGATAACAAAGAGAAAGAAGCTTTCTGAGAAACTTCGTTGTGTTCTGTGAAATCATCTCACAGAGTTACAGCTTTCCTCTAAAGAAGCCTTTCGCTAAGACAGTTCTTGTGGAATTGGCAAAGTGATATTTGGAAGCCCATAGAGGGCTATGGTGAAAAAGGAAATATCGTCAAATGAAATCTGGAAAGAAGCTTTCTGAGAAACTGCTTAGTGTTCTGTTAATTCATCTCACAGAGTTACATCTGTATTTCGTGGATCTCTTTGCTAGCCTTATTTCTGTGGAATCTGAGAACAGATATTTCGGATCCCTTTGAAGACTATAGGGCCAAAGGAAATATCCTCTGATAACAAAGAGAAAGAAGCTTTCTGAGAAACTTCGTTGTGTTCTGTGAAATCATCTCACAGAGTTACAGCTTTCCCCTCACGGAGCCTTTCGCTAAGACAGTTCTTTTGAAATTGGCAAAGTGATATTTGGAAGCCCATAGAGGGCTATGGTGAAAAAGGAAATATCCTCAGAGGAAATCTGGAAAGAAGCTTTCTGAGAAACTGCTTAGTGTTCTGTTAATTCATCTCACAGTGTTACATCTGTATTTCATGGATCTCTTTGCTAGCCTTATTTCTGTGGAATCTGAGAACAGATATTTTAGATCCCTTTGAAGACTATGGGGCCAAAGGAAATATCCTCCGATAACAAAGAGAAAGAAGCTTTCTGAGAAACTTCTTTGTGTTCTGTGAAATCATCTCACAGAGTTGCAGCTTTCCCCTCAAGAAGCCTTTCGCTAAGACAGTTCTTGTGGAATTGGCAAAGTGATATTTGGAAGCCCATAGAGGGCTATGGTGAAAAAGGAAATATCCTCAGATGAAATCTGGAAAGAAGCTTTCTGAGAAACTGCTTAGTGTTCTGTTAATTCATCTCACAGAGTTACATCTGTATTTCATGGATCTCTTTGCTAGCCTTATTTCTGTGGAATCTGAGACCAGATATTTCGGATCCCTTTGAAGACTATAGGGCCAAAGAAAATATCCTCCGATAACAAAGAGAAAGAAGCTTTCTGAGAAACTTCTTTGTGTTCTGTGAAATCATCTCACAGAGTTGCAGCTTTCCCCTCAAGAAGCCTTTCGCAAAGACAGTTCTTGTGGAATTGGCAAAGTGATATTAGGAAGCCCATAGAGGGCTATGGTGAAAAAGGAAATATCCTCAAATGAAATCTGGAAAGAAGCTTTCTGAGAAACTGCTTAGTGTTCTGTTAATTCATCTCACAGAGTTACATCTGTATTTCGTGGATCTCTTTGCTAGCCTTATTTCTGTGGAATCTGAGAACAGATATTTCGGATCCCTTTGAAGACTATAGGGCCAAAGAAAATATCCTCTGATAACAAAGAGAAAGAAGCTTTCTGAGAAACTTCGTTGTGTTCTGTGAAATCATCTCACAGAGTTACAGCTTTCCCCTCACGGAGCCTTTCGCTAAGACAGTTCTTTTGAAATTGGAAAAGTGATATTTGGAAGCCCATAGATGGCTATGGTGAAAAAGGAAATATCCTCAGATGAAATCTGGAAAGAATCTTTCTGAGAAACTGCTTAGTGTTCTTTTAATTCATCTCACAGAGTTACATCTGTATTTCGTGGATCTCTTTGCTAGCCTCATTTCTGTGGAATCTGAGAACAGATATTTCGGATCCCTTTGAAGACTATAGGGCCAAAGGAAATATCCTCCGATAACAAAGAGAAAGAAGCTTTCTGAGAAACTTCGTTGCGGTCTGTGAAATCATCTCACAGAGTTACAGCTTTCCCCTCAAGGAGCCTTTCGCTTAGGCAGTTTATGTGGAATTGTCAAAGTGATATTTGGAAGCCCATAGAGGGCTATGGTGAAAAAGGAAATATCCTCAGATGAAATCTGGAAAGAAGCTTTCTGAGAAACTGCTTAGCGTTCTGTTAATTCATCTCACAGAGTTACATCTGTATTTCGTGGATCTCTTTGCTAGCCTTATTTCTGTGGAATCTGAGAACAGATATTTCGGATCCCTATGAAGACTATAGGGCCAAAGGAAATATCCTCCGATAACAAAGAGAAAGAAGCTTTCTGAGAAACTTCTTAGTGTTCTGTGAAATCATCTCACAAAGTTACAGCTTTTCCCTCAAGAAGCCTTTCGCTAAGACAGTTCTTGTGGAATTGGCAAAGTGATATTTGGAAGCCCATAGAGGGCTATGGTGAAAAAGGAAATATCCTCAAATGAAATCTGGAAAGAAGCTTTCTGAGAAACTGCTTAGTGTTCTTTTAATTCATCTCACAGAGTTACATCTGTATTTCGTGGATCTCTTTGCTAGCCTTATTTCTGTGGAATCTGAGAACAGATATTTCGGATCCCTTTGAAGACTATAGGGCCAAAGGAAATATCCTCCGATAACAAAGAGAAAGAAGCTTTCTGAGAAACTTCTTTGTGTTCTGTGAAATCATCTCACAGAGTTGCAGCTTTCCCCTCAAGAAGCCTTTCGCTAAGACAGTTCTTGTGGAATAGGCAAAGTGATATTTGGAAGCTCATAGAGGGCTATGGTGAAAAAGGAAATATCCTCAGATGAAATCTGGAAAGAAGCTTTCTGAGAAACTGCTTAGTGTTCTGTTAATTCATCTCAGAGTTACATCTGTATTTCGTGGATCTCTTTGCTAGCCTTATTTCTGTGGAATCTGAGAGCAAATATTTCGGATCACTTTGAAGACTATAGGGCCAAAGGAAATATCCTCCGATAACAAAGAGAAAGAAGCTTTCTGAGAAACTTCTTTGTGTTCTGTGAAATCATATCACAGAGTTGCAGCTTTCCCCTCAAGAAGCCTTTCGCTAATACAGTTCATGTGGAATTGCCAAAGTGATATTTGGAAGCCCATAGAGGGCTATGGTGAAAAAGGAAATATCCGCAAATGAAATCTGGAAACAAGCTTTCTGAGAAACAGCTTATTGTTCTGTTAATTCATCTCACAGAGTTACATCGGTATTTCGTGGATCTCTTTGCTAGCCTTATTTCTGTGGAATCTGAGAACAGATATTTCGGATCCCTTTGAAGACTATAGGGCCAAAGGAAATATCCTCCGATAACAAAGAGAAAGAAGCTTTCTGAGAAACTTCTTTGTGTTCTGTGAAATCATCTCACAGAGTTGCAGCTTTCCCCTCAAGAAGCCTTTCGCTAAGACAGTTCTTGTGGAATTGGCAAAGTGATATTTGGAAGCCCATAGAGGGCTATGGTGAAAAAGGAAATATCCTCAGATGAAATCTGGAAAGAAGCTTTCTGAGAAACTGCTTAGTGTTCTGTTAATTCATCTCACAGAGTTACATCTGTATTTCATGGATCTCTTTGCTAGCCTTATTTCTGTGGAATCTGAGAACAGATAATTCGGATCCCTTTGAAGACTATAGGGCCAAAGGAAATATCCTCCGATAACAAAGAGAAAGAAGCTTTCTGATAAACTTCTTTGTGTTCTGTGAAATCATCTCACAGAGTTGCAGCTTTCCCCTCTAGAAGCCTTTCGCTAAGACAGTTCTTGTGGAATTGGCAAAGTGATATTTGGAAGCCCATAGAGGGCTATGGTGAAAAAGGAAATATCCTCAGATGAAACCTGGAAAGAAGCTTTCTGAGAAACTGCTTAGTGTTCTGTTAATTCATCTCACAGAGTTACATCTGTATTTCGTGGATCTCTTTGCTAGCCTTATTTCTGTGGAATCTCAGGACAGATATTTCGGATCCCTTTGAAGACTATAGGGCCAAAGGAAATATCCTCCGATAACAAAGAGAAAGAAGCTTTCTGAGAAACTTCGTTGTGTCTGTGAAATCATCTCACAGAGTTACAGCTTTCCCCTCACGGAGCCTTTCGCTAAGACAGTTCTTGTGGAATTGGCAAAGTGATATTTGGAAGCCCATAGAGGGCTATGGTGAAAAAGGAAATATCCTCAGATGAAATCTGGAAAGAAGCTTTCTGAGAAACTGCTTAGTGTTCTGTTAATTCATCTCACAGAGTTACATCTGTATTTCGTGGATCTCTTTGCTAGCCTTATTTCTGTGGAATCTGAGAACAGATATTTCGGATCCCTTTGAAGACTATAGGGCCAAAGGAAATATCCTCCGATAACAAAGAGAAAGAAGCTTTCTGAGAAACTTCGTTGTGTCTGTGAAATCATCTCACAGAGTTACAGCTTTCCCCTCACGGAGCCTTTCGCTAAGACAGTTCTTTTGAAATTGGCAAAGTGATATTTGGAAGCCCATAGAGGGCTATGTTGAAAAAGGAAATATCCTCAGAGGAAATCTGGAAAGAAGCTTTCTGAGAAACTGCTTAGTGTTCTGTTAATTCATCTCACAGAGTTACATCTGTATTTCGTGGATCTCTTTGCTAGCGTTATTTCTGTGGAATCTGAGAACAGATATTTCGGATCCCTTTGAAGACTATAGGGCCAAAGGAAATATCCTCCGATAACAAAGAGAAAGAAGCTTTCTGAGAAACTTCTTTGTGTTCTGTGAAATCATCTCACAGAGTTACAGCTTTCCCCTGAAGAAGCCTTTCGCTAAGACAGTTCTTGTGGAATTGGCAAAGTGATATTTGGAAGCCCTTAGAGGGCTATGGTGAAAAAGGAAATATCCTCAAATGAAATCTGCAAAGAAGCTTTCTGAGAAACTGCTTAGTGTTCTGTTAATTCATCTCACAAAGTTACATCTGTATTTCGTGGATCTCTTTGCTAGCCTTATTTCTCTGGAATCTGAGAACAGATATTTCGGATCCCTTTGAAGACTATAGGGCCAAAGGAAATATCCTCCGATAACAAAGAGAAAGAAGCTTTCTGAGAAACTTCTTTGTGTTCTGTGAAATCATCTCACAGAGTTGCAGCTTTCCCCTCAAGAAGCCTTTCGCTAAGACAGTTCTTGTGGAATTGGCAAAGTGATATTTGGAAGCCCATAGAGGGCTATGGTGAAAAAGGAAATATCCTCAGATGAAATCTGGAAAGAAGCTTTCTGAGAAACTGCTTAGTGTTCTGTTAATTCATCTCACAGAGTTACATCTGTATTTCGTGGATCTCTTTGCTAGCCTTATTTCTGTGGAATCTGAGAACAGATATTTCGGATCCCTTTGAACACCATAGGGCCAAAGGAAATATCCTCCGATAACAAAGAGAAAGAAGCTTTCTGAGAAACTTCTTTGTGTTCTGTGAAATCATCTCACAGAGTTGCAGCTTTCCCCTCAAGAAGCCTTTCGCTAAGACAGTTCTTGTGGAATTGGCAAAGTGATATTTGGAAGCCCATAGAGGGCTATGGTGAAAAAGGAAATATCCTCAGATGAAATCTGGAAAGAAGCTTTCTGAGAAACTGCTTAGTGTTCTGTTAATTCATCTCACAGATTTACATCTGTATTTCGTGGATCTCTTTGCTAGCCTTATTTCTGAGGAATCTGAGAACAGATATTTCTGATCCCTATGAAGACTATAGGGCCAAAGGAAATATCCTCCGATAACAAAGAGAAAGAAGCTTTCTGAGAAACTTCTTTGTGTTCTGTGAAATCATCTCACAGAGTTACAGCTTTCCCCTCTCGGAGCCTTTCGCTAAGACAGTTCTTGTGGAATTGGCAAAGTGATATTTGGAAGCCCATAGAGGGCTATGGTGAAAAAGGAAATATCGTCAAATGAAATCTGGAAAGAAGCTTTCTGAGAAACTGCTTAGTGTGCTGTTAATTCATCTCACAGAGTTACATCTGTATTTCGTGGATCTCTTTGCTAGCCTTATTTCTGTGGAATCTGAGAACAGATATTTCGGATCCCTTTGAAGACTATAGGGCCAAAGGAAATATCCTCCGATAACAAAGAGAAAGAAGCTTTCTGAGAAACTTCGTTGTGTTCTGTGAAATCATCTCACAGAGTTACAGCTTTCCCCTCACGGAGCCTTTCGCTAAGACAGTTCTTTTGAAATTGGCAAAGTGATATTTGGAAGCCCATAGAGGGCTATGGTGAAAAAGGAAATATCCTCAGAGGAAATCTGGAAAGAAGCTTTCTGAGAAACTGCTTAGTGTTCTGTTAATTCATCTCACAGTGTTACATCTGTATTTCATGGATCTCTTTGCTAGCCTTATTTCTGTGGAATCTGAGAACAGATATTTTAGATCCCTTTGAAGACTATGGGGCCAAAGGAAATATCCTCCGATAACAAAGAGAAAGAAGCTTTCTGAGAAACTTCTTTGTGTTCTGTGAAATCATCTCACAGAGTTGCAGCTTTCCCCTCAAGAAGCCTTTCGCTAAGACAGTTCTTGTGGAATTGGCAAAGTGATATTTGGAAGCCCATAGAGGGCTATGGTGAAAAAGGAAATATCCTCAGATGAAATCTGGAAAGAAGCTTTCTGAGAAACTGCTTAGTGTTCTGTTAAATCATCTCACAGAGTTACATCTGTATTTCATGGATCTCTTTGCTAGCCTTATTTCTGTGGAATCTGAGACCAGATATTTCGGATCCCTTTGAAGACTATAGGGCCAAAGAAAATATCCTCCGATAACAAAGAGTAAGAGGCTTTCTGAGAAACTTCTTTGTGTTCTGTGAAATCATCTCACAGAGTTGCAGCTTTCCCCTCAAGAAGCCTTTCGCAAAGACAGTTCTTGTGGAATTGGCAAAGTGATATTAGGAAGCCCATAGAGGGCTATGGTGAAAAAGGAAATATCCTCAAATGAAATCTGGAAAGAAGCTTTATGAGAAACTGCTTAGTGTTCTGTTAATTCATCTCACATAGTTACATCTGTATTTCGTGGATCTCTTTGCTAGCCTTATTTCTGTGGAATCTGAGAACAGATATTTCGGATCCCTTTGAAGACTATAGGGCCAAAGAAAATATCCTCTGATAACAAAGAGAAAGAAGCTTTCTGAGAAACTTCGTTGTGTTCTGTGAAATCATCTCACAGAGTTACAGCTTTCCCCTCACGGAGCCTTTCGCTAAGACAGTTCTTTTGAAATTGGAAAAGTGATATTTGGAAGCCCATAGAGGGCTATGCTGAAAAAGGAAATATCCTCAGATGAAATCTGGAAAGAATCTTTCTGAGAAACTGCTTAGTGTTCTTTTAATTCATCTCACAGAGTTACATCTGTATTTCGTGGTTCTCTTTGCTAGCCTCATTTCTGTGGAATCTGAGAACAGATATTTCGGATCCCTTTGAAGACTATAGGGTCAAAGGAAATATCCTCCGATAACAAAGAGAAAGAAGCTTTCTGAGAAACTTCGTTGCGGTCTGTGAAATCATCTCACAGAGTTACAGCTTTCCCCTCAAGGAGCCTTTCGCTAAGGCAGTTTATGTGGAATTGTCAAAGTGATATTTGGAAGCCCATAGAGGGCTATGGTGAAAAAGGAAATATCCTCAGATGAAATCTGGAAAGAAGCTTTCTGAGAAACTGCTTAGCGTTCTGTTAATTCATCTCACAGAGTTACATCTGTATTTCGTGGATCTCTTTGCTAGCCTTATTTCTGTGGAATCTGAGAACAGATATTTCGGATCCCTATGAAGACTATAGGGCCAAAGGAAATATCCTCCGATAACAAAGAGAAAGAAGCTTTCTGAGAAACTTCGTTGTGTTCTGTGAAATCATCTCACAGAGTTACAGCTTTCCCCCACGGAGCCTTTCGCTAAGACAGTTCTTTTGAAATTGGCAAAGTGATATTTGGAAGCCCATAGAGGGCTATGGTGAAAAAGGAAATAGCCTCAGAGGAAATCTGGAAAGAAGCTTTCTGAGAAACTGCTTAGGGTTCTGTTCATTCATCTCACAGTGTTACATCTGTATTTCGTGGATCTCTTTGCGAGCCTTATTTCTGTGGAATCTGAGAACAGATATTTCAGATCCCTTTGAAGACTATAGGGCCAAAGGAAATATCCTCCGATAACAAAGAGAAAGAAGCTTTCTGAGAAACTTCTTTGTGTTCTGTGAAATCATCTCACAGTGTTGCAGCTTTCCCCTCAAGAAGCCTTTCGCTAAGACAGTTCTTGTGGAATTGGCAAAGTGATATTTGGAAGCCCATAGAGGGCTATGGTGAAAAAGGAAATATCCTCAGATGAAATCTGGAAAGAAGCTTTCTGAGAAACTGCTTAGTGTTCTGTTAATTCATCTCACAGAGTTACATCTGTATTTCGTGGATCTCTTTGCTAGCCTTATTTCTGTGGAATCTGAGAACAGATATTTCGGATCCCTTTGAAGACTATAGGGCCAAAGGAAATATCCTCCGATAACAAAGAGAAAGAAGCTTTCTGAGAAACTTCGTTGTGTTCTGTGAAATCATCTCACAGAGTTACAGCGTTCCCCTCACGGAGCCTTTCGCTAAGACAGTTCTTTTAAAATTGGCAAAGTGATATTTGGAAGCCTATAGAGGGCTATGGTGAAAAAGGAAATATCCTCCGAGGAAATCTGGAAAGAAAGTTTCTGAGAAACTGCTTAGTGTTCTGTTAATTCATCTCACAGTGTTACATCTGTATTTCATGGATCTCTTTGCTAGCCTTATTTCTGTGGAATCTGAGAACAGATATTTCAGATCCCTTTGAAGACTATAGGGCCAAAGGAAATATCCTCCGATAACAAAGAGAAAGAAGCTTTCTGAGAAACTTCTTTGTGTTCTGTGAAATCATCTCACAGAGTTACAGCTTTCCCTTCAAGAAGCCTTTCGCTAAGACAGTTCTTGTGGAATTGGCAAAGTGATATTTGGAAGCCCATAGAGGGCTACGGTGAAAAAGGAAATATCCTCAGATGAAATCTGGAAAGAAGCTTTCTGAGAAACTGCTTAGTGTTCTGTTAATTCATCTTACAGAGTTATATCTGTATTTCGTGGATCTCTTTGCTAGCCTTATTTCTGTGGAATCTGAGAACAGATATTTCGGATCCCTTTGAAGACTATAGGGCCAAAGGAAATATCCTCCGATAACAAAGAGAAAGAAGCTTTCTGAGAAACTTCGTTGTGTTCTGTGAAATCACCTCACAGAGTTACAGCTTTCCCCTCAAGGAGCCTTTCGCTAAGACAGTTTATGTGGAATTGGCAAAGTGATATTTGGAAGCCCATAGAGGGATACGGTGAAAAAGGAAATATCCTCAGATGAAATCTGGAAAGAAGCTTTCTGAGAAACTGCTTAGCGTTCTGTTAATTCATCTCACAGAGTTACATCTGTATTTCGTGGATCTCTTTGCTAGCCTTATTTCTGTGGAATCTGAGAACAGATATTTCGGATCCCTTTGAAGACTATAGGGCCAAAGGAAATATCCTTTGATAACAAAGAGAAAGAAGCTTCTGAGAAACTTCGTTGTGTTCTGTGAAATCATCTCACAGAGTTACAGCTTTCCCCTCACGGAGACTTTCGCTAAGACAGTTCTTTTGAAATTGGCAAAGTGATATTTGGAAGCCCATAGAGGGCTATGGTGAAAAAGGAATTATCCTCAGAGGAAATCTGGAAAGAAGCTTTCTGAGAAACTGCTTAGTGTTCTGTTAATTCATCTCACAGTGTTACATCTGTATTTCATGGATCTCTTTGCTTGCCTTATTTCTGTGGAATCTGAGAACAGATATTTTAGATCCCTTTGAAGACTATGGGGCCAAAGGAAATATCCTCCGATAACAAAGAGAAAGAAGCTTTCTGAGAAACTTCTTTGTGTTCTGTGAAATCATCTCACAGAGTTGCAGCTTTCCCCTCAAAAAGCCTTTCGCTAAGACAGTTCTTGTGGAATTGGCAAGGTGATATTTGGAAGCCCATAGAGGGCTATGGTGAAAAAGGAAATATCCTCAGATGAAATCTGGAAAGAAGCTTTCTGAGAAACTGCTTAGTGTTCTGTTAACTCATCTCACAGAGTTACATCTGTATTTCGTGGATCTCTTTGCTAGCCTTATTTCTGTGGAATCTGAGAACAGATATTTCGGATCCCTTTGAAGACTATAGGGCCAAAGGAAATATCCTCCGATAACAAAGAGAAAGAAGCTTTCTGAGAAACTTCTTTGTGTTCTGTGAAATCATCTCATAGAGTTGCAGCTTTCCCCTCCAGAAGCCTTTCGCTAAGACAGTTCTTGTGGAATTGGCAAAGTGATATTTGGAAGCCCATAGAGGGCTATGGTGTAAAAGGAAATATCCTCAGATGAAATCTGGAAAGAAGCTTTCTGAGAAACTGCTTAGTGTTCTGTTAATTCATCTCACAGAGTTACATCTGTATTTCGTGGATCTCTTTGCTAGCCTTATTTCTGTGGAATCTGAAACAGATATTTCAGATCCCTTTGAAGACTATAGGGCCAAAGGAAATATCCTCCGATAACAAAGAGAAAGAAGCTTTCTGAGAAACTTCTTTGTGTTCTGTGAAATCATCTCACAGAGTCGCAGCTTTCCCCTCAAGAAGCTTTTCGCTAAGACTGTTCTTGTGGAATTGGCAAAGTGATATTTGGAAGCCCATAGAGGGCTATGGTGAAAAAGGAAATATCCTCAGATGAAATCTGGAAAGAAGCTTTCTGAGAAACTGCTTAGTGTTCTGTTAATTCATCTCACAGAGTTACATCTGTATTTCGTGGATCTCTTTGCTAGCCTTATTTCTGTGGAATCTGAGCACAGATATTTCAGATCCCTATGAAGACTATAGGGCCAAAGGAAATATCCTCCGATAACAAAGAGAAAGAAGCTTTCTGAGAAACTTCTTTGTGTTCTGTGAAATCATCTCACAAAATTACAGCTTTTCCCTCAAGAAGCCTTTCGCTAAGACAGTTCTTGTGGAATTGGCAAAGTGATATTTGGAAGCCCATAGAGGGCTATGGTGAAAAAGGAAATATCCTCAAATGAAATCTGGAAAGAAGCTTTCTGAGAAACTGCTTAGCGTTCTTTTAATTCATCTCACAGAGTTACATCTGTATTTCGTGGATCTCTTTTCTAGCCTTATTTCTGTGGAATCTGAGAACAGATATTTCGGATCCCTTTGAAGACTATAGGGCCAAAGGAAATATCCTCCGATAACAAAGAGAAAGAAGCTTTCTGAGAAACTTCGTTGTGTTCTGTGAAATCATCTCACAGAGTTACAGCGTTCCCCTCCCGGAGCCTTTCGCTAAGACAGTTCTTTTAAAATTGGCAAAGTGATATTTGGAAGCCCATAGAGGGCTATGGTGAAAAAGGAAATATCCTCAGAGGAAATCTGGAAAGAAGCTTTCTGAGAAACTGCTTAGTGTTCTGTTAATTCATCTCACAGTGTTACATCTGTATTTCATGGATCTCTTTGCTAGCCTTATTTCTGTGGAATCTGAGAACAGATATTTCAGATCCCTTTGAAGACTATAGGGCCAAAGGAAATATCCTCCGATAACAAAGAGAAAGAAGCTTTCTGAGAAACTTCTTTGTGTTCTGTGAAATCATCTCACAGAGTTACAGCTTTCCCCTCAAGAAGCCTTTCGCTAAGACAGTTCTTGTGGAATTGGCAAAGTGATATTTGGAAGCCCATAGAGGGCTATGGTGAAAAAGGATGTATCCTCAGATGAAATCTGGAAAGAATCTTTCTGAGAAACTGCTTAGTATTCTGTTAATTCATCTCACAGAGTTATATCTGTATTTCGTGGATCTCTTTGCTAGCCTTATTTCTGTGGAATCTGAGAAGAGATATTTCGGATCCCTTTGAAGACTATAGGGCCAAAGGAAATATCCTCCGATAACAAAGAGAAAGAAGCTTTCTGAGAAACTTCGTTGTGTTCTGTGAAATCATCTCACAGAGTTACAGCTTTCCCCTCAAGGAGCCTTTCGCTAAGACAGTTTATGTGGAATTGGCAAAGTGATATTTGGAAGCCCATAGAGGGATATGGTGAAAAAGGAAATATCCTCAGATGAAATCTGGAAAGAAGCTTTCTGAGAAACTGCTTAGCGTTCTGTTAATTCATCTCACAGAGTTACATCTGTATTTCGTGGATCTCTTTGCTAGCCTTATTTCTGTGGAATCTGAGAACAGATATTTCGGATCCCTTTGAAGACTATAGGGCCAAAGGAAATATCCTCCGATAACAAAGAGAAAGAAGCTTTCTGAGAAACTTCTTTGTGTTCTGTGAAATCATCTCACAGAGTTACAGCTTTCCCCTCACGGAGCCTTTCGCTAAGACACTTCTTTTAGAATTTGGCAAAGTGATATTTGGAAGCCCATAGAGGGCTATGGTGAAAAAGGAAATATCCTCAGATGAAATCTGGAAAGAAGCTTTCTGAGAAACTGCTTAGTGTTCTGTTAATTAATCTCACAGAGTTACATCTGTATTTCGTGGATCTCTTTGCTAGCCTTATTTCTGTGGAATCTGAGAGCAGATATTTCGGATCCCTTTGAAGACTATAGGGCCAAAGGAAATATCCTCCGATAACAAAGAGAAAGAAGCTTTCTGAGAAACTTTGTGTTCTGTGAAATCATATCACAGAGTTGCAGCTTTCCCCTCAAGAAGCCTTTCGCTAATACAGTTCATGTGGAATTGGCAAAGTGATATTTGGAAGCCCATAGAGGGCTATGGTGAAAAAGGAAATATCCGCAAATGAAATCTGGAAACAAGCTTTATGAGAAACTGCTTAGTGTTCTGTTAATTCATCTCACAGAGTTACATCTGTATTTCGTGGATCTCTTTGCTAGCCTTATTTCTGTGGAATCTGAGAACAGATATTTCGGATCCCTTTGAAGACTATAGGGCCAAAGGAAATATCCTCCGATAACAAAGAGAAAGAAGCTTTCTGAGAAACTTCTTTGTGTTCTGTGAAATCATCTCACAGAGTTACAGCTTTCCCCTCAGGAAGCCTTTCGCTAAGACAGTTCTTGTGGAATTGGCAAAGTGATATTTGGAAGCCCATAGAGGGCTATGCTGAAAAAGGAAATATCCTCAAATGAAATCTGGAAAGAAGCTTTCTGAGAACCTGCTTAGTGTTCTGTTAATTCATCTCACAGAGTTACATCTGTATTTCGTGGATCTCTTTGCTAGCCTTATTTCTGTGGAATCTGAGAACAGATATTTCGGATCCCTTTGAAGACTATAGGGCCAAAGGAAATATCCTCCGATAACAAAGAGAAAGAAGCTTTCTGAGAAACTTCGTTGTGTTCTGTGAAATCATCTCACAGAGTTACAGCGTTCCCCTCACGGAGCCTTTCGCTAAGACAGTTCTTTTGAAATTGGCAAAGTGATATTTGGAAGCCCATAGAGGGCTATGTTGAAAAAGGAAATATCCTCAGATGAAATCTGGAAAGAAGCTTTCTGAGAAACTGCTTAGCGTTCTGTTAATTCATCTCACAGAGTTACATCTGTATTTCGTGGATCTCTTTGCTAGCCTTATTTCTGTGTAATCTGAGAACAGATATTTCGGATCCCTTTGAAGACTATAGGGCCAAAGGAAATATCCTCCGATAACAAAGAGAAAGAAGCTTTCTGAGAAACTTCGTTGTGTTCTGTGAAATCATCTCACAGAGTTGCAGCTTTCCCCTCAAGAAGCCTTTCGCTAAGACAGTTCTTGTGGAATAGGCAAAGTGATATTTGGAAGCCCATAGAGGGCTATGGTGAAAAAGGAAATATCCTCAGATGAAATCTGGAAAGAAGCTTTCTGAGAAACTGCTTAGTGTTCTGTTAATTCATCTCACAGAGTTACATCTGTATTTCGTGGATCTCTTTGCTAGCCTTATTTCTGTGGAATCTCAGGACAGATATTTCGGATCCCTTTGAAGACTATAGGGCCAAAGGAAATATCCTCCGATAACAAAGAGAAAGAAGCTTTCTGAGAAACTTCGTTGTGTCTGTGAAATCATCTCACAGAGTTACAGCTTTCCCCTCACGGAGCCTTTCGCTAAGACAGTTCTTGTGGAATTGGCAAAGTGATATTTGGAAGCCCATAGAGGGCTATGGTGAAAAAGGAAATATCCTCAGATGAAATCTGGAAAGAAGCTTTCTGAGAAACTGCTTAGTGTTCTGTTAATTCATCTCACAGAGTTACATCTGTATTTCGTGGATCTCTTTGCTAGCCTTATTTCTGTGGAATCTGAGAACAGATATTTCGGATCCCTTTGAAGACTATTGGGCCAAAGGAAATATCCTCCGATAACAAAGAGAAAGAAGCTTTCTGAGAAACTTCGTTGTGTCTGTGAAATCATCTCACAGAGTTACAGCTTTCCCCTCACGGAGCCTTTCGCTAAGACAGTTCTTTTGAAATTGGCAAAGTGATATTTGGAAGCCCATAGAGGGCTATGTTGAAAAAGGAAATATCCTCAGAGGAAATCTGGAAAGAAGCTTTCTGAGAAACTGCTTAGTGTTCTGTTAATTCATCTCACAGTGTTACATCTGTATTTCATGGATCTCTTTGCTAGCCTTATTTCTGTGGAATCTGAGAACAGATATTTCAGATCCCTTTGAAGACTATAGGGCCAAAGGAAATATCCTCCGATAACAAAGAGAAAGAAGCTTTCTGAGAAACTTCTTTGTGTTCTGTGAAATCATCTCACAGAGTTACAGCTTTCCCCTCAAGAAGCCTTTCGCTAAGACAGTTCTTGTGGAATTGGCAAAGTGATATTTGGAAGCCCATAGAGGGCTATGGTGAAAAAGGAAATATCCTCAGATGAAATCTGGAAAGAAGCTTTCTGAGAAACTGCTTAGTGTTCTGTTAATTCATCTCACAGAGTTACATCTGTATTTCGTGGATCTCTTTGCTAGCCTTATTTCTGTGGAATCTGAGAACAGATATTTCGGATCCCTTAGAAGACTATAGGGCCAAAGGAAATATCCTCCGATAACAAAGAGACAGAAGCTTTCTGAGAAACTTCTTTGTGTTCTGTGAAATCATCTCACAGAGTTGCAGCTTTCCCCTCAAGAAGCCTTTCGCTAAGACAGTTCTTGTGGAATTGGCAAAGTGATATTTGGAAGCCCTTAGAGGGCTATGGTGAAAAAGGAAATATCCTCAGATGAAATCTGGAAAGAAGCTTTCTGAGAAACTGCTTAGCGTTCTGTTAATTCATCTCACAGAGTTACATCTGTATTTCGTGGATCTCTTTGCTAGCCTTATTTCTGTGGAATCTGAGAACAGATATTTCGGATCCCTTTGAAGACTATAGGGCCAAAGGAAATATCCTCCGATAAGAAAGAGAAAGAAGCTTTCTGAGAAACTTCGTTGTGTTCTGTGAAATCATCTCACAGAGTTACAGCTTTCCCCTCAAGGAGCCTTTCGCTAAGACGGTTCTTGTGGAATTGGCAAAGTGATATTTGGAAGCCCATAGAGGGCTATGGTGAAAAAGGAAATATCCTCAGATGAAATCTGGAAAGAAGCTTTCTGAGAAACTGCTTAGCGTTCTCTTAATTCATCTCAAAGAGTTACATCTGTATTTCGTGGATCTCTTTGCTAGCGTTATTTCTGTGGAATCTGAGAACAGATATTTCGGATCCCTTTGAAGACTATAGGGCCAAAGGAAATATCCTCCGATAACAAAGAGAAAGAAGCTTTCTGAGAAACTTCTTTGTGTTCTGTGAAATCATCTCACAGAGTTACAGCTTTCCCCTCAAGAAGCCTTTCGCTAAGACAGTTCTTGTGGAATTGGCAAAGTGATATTTGGAAGCCCTTAGAGGGCTATGGTGAAAAAGGAAATATCCTCAAATGAAATCTGCAAAGAAGCTTTCTGAGAAACTGCTTAGTGTTCTGTTAATTCATCTCACAAAGTTACATCTGTATTTCGTGGATCTCTTTGCTAGCCTTATTTCTCTGGAATCTGAGAACAGATATTTCGGATCCCTTTGAAGACTATAGGGCCAAAGGAAATATCCTCCGATAACAAAGAGAAAGAAGCTTTCTGAGAAACTTCTTTGTGTTCTGTGAAATCATCTCACAGAGTTGCAGCTTTCCCCTCAAGAAGCCTTTCGCTAAGACAGTTCTTGTGGAATTGGCAAAGTGATATTTGGAAGCCCATAGAGGGCTATGGTGAAAAAGGAAATATCCTCAGATGAAATCTGGAAAGAAGCTTTCTGAGAAACTGCTTAGTGTTCTGTTAATTCATCTCACAGAGTTACATCTGTATTTCGTGGATCTCTTTGCTAGCCTTATTTCTGTGTAATCTGAGAACAGATATTTCGGATCCCTTTGAACACCATAGGGCCAAAGGAAATATCCTCCGATAACAAAGAGAAAGAAGCTTTCTGAGAAACTTCTTTGTGTTCTGTGAAATCATCTCACAGAGTTGCAGCTTTCCCCTCAAGAAGCCTTTCGCTAAGACAGTTCTTGTGGAATTGGCAAAGTGATATTTGGAAGCCCATAGAGGGCTATGGTGAAAAAGGAAATATCCTCAGATGAAATCTGGAAAGAAGCTTTCTGAGAAACTGCTTAGTGTTCTGTTAATTCATCTCACAGATTTACATCTGTATTTCGTGGATCTCTTTGCTAGCCTTATTTCTGAGGAATCTGAGAACAGATATTTCTGATCCCTATGAAGACTATAGGGCCAAAGGAAATATCCTCCGATAACAAAGAGAAAGAAGCTTTCTGAGAAACTTCGTTGTGTTCTGTGAAATCATCTCACAGAGTTACAGCTTTCCCCTCTCGGAGCCTTTCGCTAAGACAGTTCTTGTGGAATTGGCAAAGTGATATTTGGAAGCCCATAGAGGGCTATGGTGAAAAAGGAAATATCGTCAAATGAAATCTGGAAAGAAGCTTTCTGAGAAACTGCTTAGTGTTCTGTTAATTCATCTCACAGAGTTACATCTGTATTTCGTGGATCTCTTTGCTAGCCTTATTTCTGTGGAATCTGAGAACAGATATTTCGGATCCCTTTGAAGACTATAGGGCCAAAGGAAATATCCTCCGATAACAAAGAGAAAGAAGCTTTCTGAGAAACTTCGTTGTGTTCTGTGAAATCATCTCACAGAGTTACAGCTTTCCCCTCACGGAGCCTTTCGCTAAGACAGTTCTTTTGAAATTGGCAAAGTGATATTTGGAAGCCCATAGAGGGCTATGGTGAAAAAGGAAATATCCTCAGAGGAAATCTGGAAAGAAGCTTTCTGAGAAACTGCTTAGTGTTCTGTTAATTCATCTCACAGTGTTACATCTGTATTTCATGGATCTCTTTGCTAGCCTTATTTCTGTGGAATCTGAGAACAGATATTTTAGATCCCTTTGAAGACTATGGGGCCAAAGGAAATATCCTCCGATAACAAAGAGAAAGAAGCTTTCTGAGAAACTTCTTTGTGTTCTGTGAAATCATCTCACAGAGTTGCAGCTTTCCCCTCAAGAAGCCTTTCGCTAAGACAGTTCTTGTGGAATTGGCAAAGTGATATTTGGAAGCCCATAGAGGGCTATGGTGAAAAAGGAAATATCCTCAGATGAAATCTGGAAAGAAGCTTTCTGAGAAACTGCTTAGTGTTCTGTTAATTCATCTCACAGAGTTACATCTGTATTTCATGGATCTATTTGCTAGCCTTATTTCTGTGGAATCTGAGACCAGATATTTCGGATCCCTTTGAAGACTATAGGGCCAAAGAAAATATCCTCCGATAACAAAGAGAAAGAGGCTTTCTGAGAAACTTCTTTGTGTTCTGTGAAATCATCTCACAGAGTTGCAGCTTTCCCCTCAAGAAGCCTTTCGCAAAGACAGTTCTTGTGGAATTGGCAAAGTGATATTAGGAAGCCCATAGAGGGCTATGGTGAAAAAGGAAATATCCTCAAATGAAATCTGGAAAGAAGCTTTATGAGAAACTGCTTAGTGTTCTGTTAATTCATCTCACATAGTTACATCTGTATTTCGTGGATCTCTTTGCTAGCCTTATTTCTGTGGAATCTGAGAACAGATATTTCGGATCCCTTTGAAGACTATAGGGCCAAAGAAAATATCCTCTGATAACAAAGAGAAAGAAGCTTTCTGAGAAACTTCGTTGTGTTCTGTGAAATCATCTCACAGAGTTACAGCTTTCCCCTCACGGAGCCTTTCGCTAAGACAGTTCTTTTGAAATTGGAAAAGTGATATTTGGAAGCCCATAGAGGGCTATGCTGAAAAAGGAAATATCCTCAGATGAAATCTGGAAAGAATCTTTCTGAGAAACTGCTTAGTGTTCTTTTAATTCATCTCACAGAGTTACATCTGTATTTCGTGGATCTCTTTGCTAGCCTCATTTCTGTGGAATCTGAGAACAGATATTTCGGATCCCTTTGAAGACTATAGGGTCAAAGGAAATATCCTCCGATAACAAAGAGAAAGAAGCTTTCTGAGAAACTTCGTTGCGGTCTGTGAAATCATCTCACAGAGTTACAGCTTTCCCCTCAAGGAGCCTTTCGCTAAGGCAGTTTATGTGGAATTGTCAAAGTGATATTTGGAAGCCCATAGAGGGCTATGGTGAAAAAGGAAATAGCCTCAGAGGAAATCTGGAAAGAAGCTTTCTGAGAAACTGCTTAGGGTTCTGTTCATTCATCTCACAGTGTTACATCTGTATTTCGTGGATCTCTTTGCGAGCCTTATTTCTGTGGAATCTGAGAACAGATATTTCAGATCCCTTTGAAGACTATAGGGCCAAAGGAAATATCCTCCGATAACAAAGAGAAAGAAGCTTTCTGAGAAACTTCTTTGTGTTCTGTGAAATCATCTCACAGTGTTGCAGCTTTCCCCTCAAGAAGCCTTTCGCTAAGACAGTTCTTGTGGAATTGGCAAAGTGATATTTGGAAGCCCATAGAGGGCTATGGTGAAAAAGGAAATATCCTCAGATGAAATCTGGAAAGAAGCTTTCTGAGAAACTGCTTAGTGTTCTGTTAATTCATCTCACAGAGTTACATCTGTATTTCGTGGATCTCTTTGCTAGCCTTATTTCTGTGGAATCTGAGAACAGATATTTCGGATCCCTTTGAAGACTATAGGGCCAAAGGAAATATCCTCCGATAACAAAGAGAAAGAAGCTTTCTGAGAAACTTCGTTGTGTTCTGTGAAATCATCTCACAGAGTTACAGCGTTCCCCTCACGGAGCCTTTCGCTAAGACAGTTCTTTTAAAATTGGCAAAGTGATATTTGGAAGCCTATAGAGGGCTATGGTGAAAAAGGAAATATCCTCCGAGGAAATCTGGAAAGAAAGTTTCTGAGAAACTGCTTAGTGTTCTGTTAATTCATCTCACAGTGTTACATCTGTATTTCATGGATCTCTTTGCTAGCCTTATTTCTGTGGAATCTGAGAACAGATATTTCGGATCCCTTTGAAGACTATAGGGCCAAAGGAAATATCCTCCGATAACAAAGAGAAAGAAGCTTTCTGAGAAACTTCTTTGTGTTCTGTGAAATCATCTCACAGAGTTACAGCTTTCCCCTCAGGAAGCCTTTCGCTAAGACAGTTCTTGTGGAATTGGCAAAGTGATATTTGGAAGCCCATAGAGGGCTATGCTGAAAAAGGAAATATCCTCAAATGAAATCTGGAAAGAAGCTTTCTGAGAACCTGCTTAGTGTTCTGTTAATTCATCTCACAGAGTTACATCTGTATTTCGTGGATCTCTTTGCTAGCCTTATTTCTGTGGAATCTGAGAACAGATATTTCGGATCCCTTTGAAGACTATAGGGCCAAAGGAAATATCCTCCGATAACAAAGAGAAAGAAGCTTTCTGAGAAACTTCGTTGTGTTCTGTGAAATCATCTCACAGAGTTACAGCGTTCCCCTCACGGAGCCTTTCGCTAAGACAGTTCTTTTGAAATTGGCAAAGTGATATTTGGAAGCCCATAGAGGGCTATGTTGAAAAAGGAAATATCCTCAGATGAAATCTGGAAAGAAGCTTTCTGAGAAACTGCTTAGCGTTCTGTTAATTCATCTCACAGAGTTACATCTGTATTTCGTGGATCTCTTTGCTAGCCTTATTTCTGTGTAATCTGAGAACAGATATTTCGGATCCCTTTGAAGACTATAGGGCCAAAGGAAATATCCTCCGATAACAAAGAGAAAGAAGCTTTCTGAGAAACTTCTTTGTGTTCTGTGAAATCATCTCACAGAGTTGCAGCTTTCCCCTCAAGAAGCCTTTCGCTAAGACAGTTCTTGTGGAATAGGCAAAGTGATATTTGGAAGCCCATAGAGGGCTATGGTGAAAAAGGAAATATCCTCAGATGAAATCTGGAAAGAAGCTTTCTGAGAAACTGCTTAGTGTTCTGTTAATTCATCTCACAGAGTTACATCTGTATTTCGTGGATCTCTTTGCTAGCCTTATTTCTGTGGAATCTGAGAGCAAATATTTCGGATCACTTTGAAGACTATAGGGCCAAAGGAAATATCCTCCGATAACAAAGAGAAAGAAGCTTTCTGAGAAACTTCTTTGTGTTCTGTGAAATCATATCACAGAGTTGCAGCTTTCCCCTCAAGAAGCCTTTCGCTAATACAGTTCATGTGGAATTGCCAAAGTGATATTTGGAAGCCCATAGAGGGCTATGGTGAAAAAGGAAATATCCGCAAATGAAATCTGGAAACAAGCTTTCTGAGAAACTGCTTATTGTTCTGTTAATTCATCTCACAGAGTTACATCGGTATTTCGTGGATCTCTTTGCTAGCCTTATTTCTGTGGAATCTGAGAACAGATATTTCGGATCCCTTTGAAGACTATAGGGCCAAAGGAAATATCCTCCGATAACAAAGAGAAAGAAGCTTTCTGAGAAACTTCTTTGTGTTCTGTGAAATCATCTCACAGAGTTGCAGCTTTCCCCTCAAGAAGCCTTTCGCTAAGACAGTTCTTGTGGAATTGGCAAAGTGATATTTGGAAGCCCGTAGAGGGCTATGGTGAAAAAGGAAATATCCTCAGATGAAATCTGGAAAGAAGCTTTCTGAGAAACTGCTTAGTGTTCTGTTAATTCATCTCACAGAGTTACATCTGTATTTCATGGATCTCTTTGCTAGCCTTATTTCTGTGGAATCTGAGAACAGATATTTCGGATCCCTTTGAAGACTATAGGGCCAAAGGAAATATCCTCCGATAACAAAGAGAAAGAAGCTTTCTGATAAACTTCTTTGTGTTCTGTGAAATCATCTCACAGAGTTGCAGCTTTCCCCTCTAGAAGCCTTTCGCTAAGACAGTTCTTGTGGAATTGGCAAAGTGATATTTGGAAGCCCATAGAGGGCTATGGTGAAAAAGGAAATATCCTCAGATGAAATCTGGAAAGAAGCTTTCTGAGAAACTGCTTAGTGTTCTGTTAATTCATCTCACAGAGTTACATCTGTATTTCGTGGATCTCTTTGCTAGCCTTATTTCTGTGGAATCTCAGGACAGATATTTCGGATCCCTTTGAAGACTATAGGGCCAAAGGAAATATCCTCCGATAACAAAGAGAAAGAAGCTTTCTGAGAAACTTCGTTGTGTCTGTGAAATCATCTCACAGAGTTACAGCTTTCCCCTCACGGAGCCTTTCGCTAAGACAGTTCTTGTGGAATTGGCAAAGTGATATTTGGAAGCCCATAGAGGGCTATGGTGAAAAAGGAAATATCCTCAGATGAAATCTGGAAAGAAGCTTTCTGAGAAACTGCTTAGTGTTCTGTTAATTCATCTCACAGAGTTACATCTGTATTTCGTGGATCTCTTTGCTAGCCTTATTTCTGTGGAATCTGAGAACAGATATTTCGGATCCCTTTGAAGACTATTGGGCCAAAGGAAATATCCTCCGATAACAAAGAGAAAGAAGCTTTCTGAGAAACTTCGTTGTGTCTGTGAAATCATCTCACAGAGTTACAGCTTTCCCCTCACGGAGCCTTTCGCTAAGACAGTTCTTTTGAAATTGGCAAAGTGATATTTGGAAGCCCATAGAGGGCTATGTTGAAAAAGGAAATATCCTCAGAGGAAATCTGGAAAGAAGCTTTCTGAGAAACTGCTTAGTGTTCTGTTAATTCATCTCACAGTGTTACATCTGTATTTCATGGATCTCTTTGCTAGCCTTATTTCTGTGGAATCTGAGAACAGATATTTCAGATCCCTTTGAAGACTATAGGGCCAAAGGAAATATCCTCCGATAACAAAGAGAAAGAAGCTTTCTGAGAAACTTCTTTGTGTTCTGTGAAATCATCTCACAGAGTTACAGCTTTCCCCTCAAGAAGCCTTTCGCTAAGACAGTTCTTGTGGAATTGGCAAAGTGATATTTGGAAGCCCTTAGAGGGCTATGGTGAAAAAGGAAATATCCTCAAATGAAATCTGCAAAGAAGCTTTCTGAGAAACTGCTTAGTGTTCTGTTAATTCATCTCACAAAGTTACATCTGTATTTCGTGGATCTCTTTGCTAGCCTTATTTCTCTGGAATCTGAGAACAGATATTTCGGATCCCTTTGAAGACTATAGGGCCAAAGGAAATATCCTCCGATAACAAAGAGAAAGAAGCTTTCTGAGAAACTTCTTTGTGTTCTGTGAAATCATCTCACAGAGTTGCAGCTTTCCCCTCAAGAAGCCTTTCGCTAAGACAGTTCTTGTGGAATTGGCAAAGTGATATTTGGAAGCCCATAGAGGGCTATGGTGAAAAAGGAAATATCCTCAGATGAAATCTGGAAAGAAGCTTTCTGAGAAACTGCTTAGTGTTCTGTTAATTCATCTCACAGAGTTACATCTGTATTTCGTGGATCTCTTTGCTAGCCTTATTTCTGTGGAATCTGAGAACAGATATTTCGGATCCCTTTGAAGACTATAGGGCCAAAGGAAATATCCTCCGATAACAAAGAGAAAGAAGCTTTCTGAGAAACTTCTTTGTGTTCTGTGAAATCATATCACAGAGTTGCAGCTTTCCCCTCAAGAAGCCTTTCGCTAAGACAGTTCATGTGGAATTGGCAAAGTGATATTTGGAAGCCCACAGAGGGCTATGGTGAAAAAGGAAATATCCGCAAATGAAATCTGGAAACAAGCTTTCTGAGAAACTGCTTAGTGTTCTGTTAATTCATCTCACAGAGTTACATCTGTATTTCGTGGATCTCTTTGCTACCTTATTTCTGTGGAATCTGAGAACAGATATTTCGGATCCCATTGAAGACTATAGGGCCAAAGGAAATATCCTCCGATAACAAAGAGAAAGAAGCTTTCTGAGAAACTTCTTTGTGTTCTGTGAAATCATCTCACAGAGTTACAGCTTTCCCCTCACGGAGCCTTTCGCTAAGACACTTCTTTTGAAATTGGCAAAGTGATATTTGGAAGCCCATAGAGGGCTATGGTGAAAAAGGAAATATCCTCAGATAAAATATGGAAAGAAGCTTTCTGAGAAACTGCTTAGTGTTCTGTTAATTCATCTCACAGAGTTACATCTGTATTTCGTGGATCTCTTTGCTAGCTTTATTTCTGTGGAATCTGAGAACAGATATTTCGGATCCCTTAGAAGACTATAGGGCCAAAGGAAATATCCTCCGATAACAAAGAGACAGAAGCTTTCTGAGAAACTTCTTTGTGTTCTGTGAAATCATCTCACAGAGTTGCAGCTTTCCCCTCAAGAAGCCTTTCGCTAAGACAGTTCTTGTGGAATTGGCAAAGTGATATTTGGAAGCCCTTAGAGGGCTATGGTGAAAAAGGAAATATCCTCAGATGAAATCTGGAAAGAAGCTTTCTGAGAAACTGCTTAGCGTTCTGTTAATTCATCTCACAGAGTTACATCTGTATTTCGTGGATCTCTTTGCTAGCCTTATTTCTGTGGAATCTGAGAACAGATATTTCGGATCCCTTTGAAGACTATAGGGCCAAAGGAAATATCCTCCGATAAGAAAGAGAAAGAAGCTTTCTGAGAAACTTCGTTGTGTTCTGTGAAATCATCTCACAGAGTTACAGCTTTCCCCTCAAGGAGCCTTTCGCTAAGACGGTTCTTGTGGAATTGGCAAAGTGATATTTGGAAGCCCATAGAGGGCTATGGTGAAAAAGGAAATATCCTCAGATGAAATCTGGAAAGAAGCTTTCTGAGAAACTGCTTAGCGTTCTCTTAATTCATCTCAAAGAGTTACATCTGTATTTCGTGGATCTCTTTGCTAGCGTTATTTCTGTGGAATCTGAGAACAGATATTTCGGATCCCTTTGAAGACTATAGGGCCAAAGGAAATATCCTCCGATAACAAAGAGAAAGAAGCTTTCTGAGAAACTTCTTTGTGTTCTGTGAAATCATCTCACAGAGTTACAGCTTTCCCCTCAAGAAGCCTTTCGCTAAGACAGTTCTTGTGGAATTGGCAAAGTGATATTTGGAAGCCCTTAGAGGGCTATGGTGAAAAAGGAAATATCCTCAAATGAAATCTGCAAAGAAGTTTTCTGAGAAACTGCTTAGTGTTCTGTTAATTCATCTCACAAAGTTACATCTGTATTTCGTGGATCTCTTTGCTAGCCTTATTTCTCTGGAATCTGAGAACAGATATTTCGGATCCCTTTGAAGACTATAGGGCCAAAGGAAATATCCTCCGATAACAAAGAGAAAGAAGCTTTCTGAGAAACTTCTTTGTGTTCTGTGAAATCATCTCACAGAGTTGCAGCTTTCCCCTCAAGAAGCCTTTCGCTAAGACAGTTCTTGTGGAATTGGCAAAGTGATATTTGGAAGCCCATAGAGGGCTATGGTGAAAAAGGAAATATCCTCAGATGAAATCTGGAAAGAAGCTTTCTGAGAAACTGCTTAGTGTTCTGTTAATTCATCTCACAGAGTTACATCTGTATTTCGTGGATCTCTTTGCTAGCCTTATTTCTGTGTAATCTGAGAACAGATATTTCGGATCCCTTTGAACACCATAGGGCCAAAGGAAATATCCTCCGATAACAAAGAGAAAGAAGCTTTCTGAGAAACTTCTTTGTGTTCTGTGAAATCATCTCACAGAGTTGCAGCTTTCCCCTCAAGAAGCCTTTCGCTAAGACAGTTCTTGTGGAATTGGCAAAGTGATATTTGGAAGCCCATAGAGGGCTATGGTGAAAAAGGAAATATCCTCAGATGAAATCTGGAAAGAAGCTTTCTGAGAAACTGCTTAGTGTTCTGTTAATTCATCTCACAGATTTACATCTGTATTTCGTGGATCTCTTTGCTAGCCTTATTTCTGAGGAATCTGAGAACAGATATTTCTGATCCCTATGAAGACTATAGGGCCAAAGGAAATATCCTCCGATAACAAAGAGAAAGAAGCTTTCTGAGAAACTTCGTTGTGTTCTGTGAAATCATCTCACAGAGTTACAGCTTTCCCCTCTCGGAGCCTTTCGCTAAGACAGTTCTTGTGGAATTGGCAAAGTGATATTTGGAAGCCCATAGAGGGCTATGGTGAAAAAGGAAATATCGTCAAATGAAATCTGGAAAGAAGCTTTCTGAGAAACTGCTTAGTGTTCTGTTAATTCATCTCACAGAGTTACATCTGTATTTCGTGGATCTCTTTGCTAGCCTTATTTCTGTGGAATCTGAGAACAGATATTTCGGATCCCTTTGAAGACTATAGGGCCAAAGGAAATATCCTCCGATAACAAAGAGAAAGAAGCTTTCTGAGAAACTTCGTTGTGTTCTGTGAAATCATCTCACAGAGTTACAGCTTTCCCCTCACGGAGCCTTTCGCTAAGACAGTTCTTTTGAAATTGGCAAAGTGATATTTGGAAGCCCATAGAGGGCTATGGTGAAAAAGGAAATATCCTCAGAGGAAATCTGGAAAGAAGCTTTCTGAGAAACTGCTTAGTGTTCTGTTAATTCATCTCACAGTGTTACATCTGTATTTCATGGATCTCTTTGCTAGCCTTATTTCTGTGGAATCTGAGAACAGATATTTTAGATCCCTTTGAAGACTATGGGGCCAAAGGAAATATCCTCCGATAACAAAGAGAAAGAAGCTTTCTGAGAAACTTCTTTGTGTTCTGTGAAATCATCTCACAGAGTTGCAGCTTTCCCCTCAAGAAGCCTTTCGCTAAGACAGTTCTTGTGGAATTGGCAAAGTGATATTTGGAAGCCCATAGAGGGCTATGGTGAAAAAGGAAATATCCTCAGATGAAATCTGGAAAGAAGCTTTCTGAGAAACTGCTTAGTGTTCTGTTAATTCATCTCACAGAGTTACATCTGTATTTCATGGATCTATTTGCTAGCCTTATTTCTGTGGAATCTGAGACCAGATATTTCGGATCCCTTTGAAGACTATAGGGCCAAAGAAAATATCCTCCGATAACAAAGAGAAAGAGGCTTTCTGAGAAACTTCTTTGTGTTCTGTGAAATCATCTCACAGAGTTGCAGCTTTCCCCTCAAGAAGCCTTTCGCAAAGACAGTTCTTGTGGAATTGGCAAAGTGATATTAGGAAGCCCATAGAGGGCTATGGTGAAAAAGGAAATATCCTCAAATGAAATCTGGAAAGAAGCTTTATGAGAAACTGCTTAGTGTTCTGTTAATTCATCTCACATAGTTACATCTGTATTTCGTGGATCTCTTTGCTAGCCTTATTTCTGTGGAATCTGAGAACAGATATTTCGGATCCCTTTGAAGACTATAGGGCCAAAGAAAATATCCTCTGATAACAAAGAGAAAGAAGCTTTCTGAGAAACTTCGTTGTGTTCTGTGAAATCATCTCACAGAGTTACAGCTTTCCCCTCACGGAGCCTTTCGCTAAGACAGTTCTTTTGAAATTGGAAAAGTGATATTTGGAAGCCCATAGAGGGCTATGCTGAAAAAGGAAATATCCTCAGATGAAATCTGGAAAGAATCTTTCTGAGAAACTGCTTAGTGTTCTTTTAATTCATCTCACAGAGTTACATCTGTATTTCGTGGATCTCTTTGCTAGCCTCATTTCTGTGGAATCTGAGAACAGATATTTCGGATCCCTTTGAAGACTATAGGGTCAAAGGAAATATCCTCCGATAACAAAGAGAAAGAAGCTTTCTGAGAAACTTCGTTGCGGTCTGTGAAATCATCTCACAGAGTTACAGCTTTCCCCTCAAGGAGCCTTTCGCTAAGGCAGTTTATGTGGAATTGTCAAAGTGATATTTGGAAGCCCATAGAGGGCTATTTTGAAAAAGGAAATATCCTCAGATGAAATCTGGAAAGAAGCTTTCTGAGAAACTGCTTAGCGTTCTGTTAATTCATCTCACAGAGTTACATCTGTATTTCGTGGATCTCTTTGCTAGCCTTATTTCTGTGGAATCTGAGAACAGATATTTCGGATCCCTATGAAGACTATAGGGCCAAAGGAAATATCCTCCGATAACAAAGAGAAAGAAGCTTTCTGAGAAACTTCGTTGTGTTCTGTGAAATCATCTCACAGAGTTACAGCTTTCCCCCACGGAGCCTTTCGCTAAGACAGTTCTTTTGAAATTGGCAAAGTGATATTTGGAAGCCCATAGAGGGCTATGGTGAAAAAGGAAATAGCCTCAGAGGAAATCTGGAAAGAAGCTTTCTGAGAAACTGCTTAGGGTTCTGTTCATTCATCTCACAGTGTTACATCTGTATTTCGTGGATCTCTTTGCGAGCCTTATTTCTGTGGAATCTGAGAACAGATATTTCAGATCCCTTTGAAGACTATAGGGCCAAAGGAAATATCCTCCGATAACAAAGAGAAAGAAGCTTTCTGAGAAACTTCTTTGTGTTCTGTGAAATCATCTCACAGTGTTGCAGCTTTCCCCTCAAGAAGCCTTTCGCTAAGACAGTTCTTGTGGAATTGGCAAAGTGATATTTGGAAGCCCATAGAGGGCTATGGTGAAAAAGGAAATATCCTCAGATGAAATCTGGAAAGAAGCTTTCTGAGAAACTGCTTAGTGTTCTGTTAATTCATCTCACAGAGTTACATCTGTATTTCGTGGATCTCTTTGCTAGCCTTATTTCTGTGGAATCTGAGAACAGATATTTCGGATCCCTTTGAAGACTATAGGGCCAAAGGAAATATCCTCCGATAACAAAGAGAAAGAAGCTTTCTGAGAAACTTCGTTGTGTTCTGTGAAATCATCTCACAGAGTTACAGCGTTCCCCTCACGGAGCCTTTCGCTAAGACAGTTCTTTTAAAATTGGCAAAGTGATATTTGGAAGCCTATAGAGGGCTATGGTGAAAAAGGAAATATCCTCCGAGGAAATCTGGAAAGAAAGTTTCTGAGAAACTGCTTAGTGTTCTGTTAATTCATCTCACAGTGTTACATCTGTATTTCATGGATCTCTTTGCTAGCCTTATTTCTGTGGAATCTGAGAACAGATATTTCAGATCCCTTTGAAGACTATAGGGCCAAAGGAAATATCCTCCGATAACAAAGAGAAAGAAGCTTTCTGAGAAACTTCTTTGTGTTCTGTGAAATCATCTCACAGAGTTACAGCTTTCCCTTCAAGAAGCCTTTCGCTAAGACAGTTCTTGTGGAATTGGCAAAGTGATATTTGGAAGCCCATAGAGGGCTACGGTGAAAAAGGAAATATCCTCAGATGAAATCTGGAAAGAAGCTTTCTGAGAAACTGCTTAGTGTTCTGTTAATTCATCTTACAGAGTTATATCTGTATTTCGTGGATCTCTTTGCTAGCCTTATTTCTGTGGAATCTGAGAACAGATATTTCGGATCCCTTTGAAGACTATAGGGCCAAAGGAAATATCCTCCGATAACAAAGAGAAAGAAGCTTTCTGAGAAACTTCGTTGTGTTCTGTGAAATCACCTCACAGAGTTACAGCTTTCCCCTCAAGGAGCCTTTCGCTAAGACAGTTTATGTGGAATTGGCAAAGTGATATTTGGAAGCCCATAGAGGGATACAGTGAAAAAGGAAATATCCTCAGATGAAATCTGGAAAGAAGCTTTCTGAGAAACTGCTTAGCGTTCTGTTAATTCATCTCACAGAGTTACATCTGTATTTCGTGGATCTCTTTGCTAGCCTTATTTCTGTGGAATCTGAGAACAGATATTTCGGATCCCTTTGAAGACTATAGGGCCAAAGGAAATATCCTTTGATAACAAAGAGAAAGAAGCTTCTGAGAAACTTCGTTGTGTTCTGTGAAATCATCTCACAGAGTTACAGCTTTCCCCTCACGGAGACTTTCGCTAAGACAGTTCTTTTGAAATTGGCAAAGTGATATTTGGAAGCCCATAGAGGGCTATGGTGAAAAAGGAATTATCCTCAGAGGAAATCTGGAAAGAAGCTTTCTGAGAAACTGCTTAGTGTTCTGTTAATTCATCTCACAGTGTTACATCTGTATTTCATGGATCTCTTTGCTTGCCTTATTTCTGTGGAATCTGAGAACAGATATTTTAGATCCCTTTGAAGACTATGGGGCCAAAGGAAATATCCTCCGATAACAAAGAGAAAGAAGCTTTCTGAGAAACTTCTTTGTGTTCTGTGAAATCATCTCACAGAGTTGCAGCTTTCCCCTCAAAAAGCCTTTCGCTAAGACAGTTCTTGTGGAATTGGCAAGGTGATATTTGGAAGCCCATAGAGGGCTATGGTGAAAAAGGAAATATCCTCAGATGAAATCTGGAAAGAAGCTTTCTGAGAAACTGCTTAGTGTTCTGTTAACTCATCTCACAGAGTTACATCTGTATTTCGTGGATCTCTTTGCTAGCCTTATTTCTGTGGAATCTGAGAACAGATATTTCGGATCCCTTTGAAGCCTATAGGGCCAAAGGAAATATCCTCCGATAACAAAGAGAAAGAAGCTTTCTGAGAAACTTCTTTGTGTTCTGTGAAATCATCTCATAGAGTTGCAGCTTTCCCCTCCAGAAGACTTTCGCTAAGACAGTTCTTGTGGAATTGGCAAAGTGATATTTGGAAGCCCATAGAGGGCTATGGTGAAAAAGGAAATATCCTCAGATGAAATCTGGAAAGAAGCTTTCTGAGAAACTGCTTAGTGTTCTGTTAATTCATCTCACAGAGTTACATCTGTATTTCGTGGATCTCTTTGCTAGCCTTATTTCTGTGGAATCTGAAACAGATATTTCAGATCCCTTTGAAGACTATAGGGCCAAAGGAAATATCCTCCGATAACAAAGAGAAAGAAGCTTTCTGAGAAACTTCTTTGTGTTCTGTGAAATCATCTCACAGAGTCGCAGCTTTCCCCTCAAGAAGCTTTTCGCTAAGACTGTTCTTGTGGAATTGGCAAAGTGATATTTGGAAGCCCATAGAGGGCTATGGTGAAAAAGGAAATATCCTCAGATGAAATCTGGAAAGAAGCTTTCTGAGAAACTGCTTAGTGTTCTGTTAATTCATCTCACAGAGTTACATCTGTATTTCGTGGATCTCTTTGCTAGCCTTATTTCTGTGGAATCTGAGCACAGATATTTCAGATCCCTATGAAGACTATAGGGCCAAAGGAAATATCCTCCGATAACAAAGAGAAAGAAGCTTTCTGAGAAACTTCTTAGTGTTCTGTGAAATCATCTCACAAAGTTACAGCTTTTCCCTCAAGAAGCCTTTCGCTAAGACAGTTCTTGTGGAATTGGCAAAGTGATATTTGGAAGCCCATAGAGGGCTATGGTGAAAAAGGAAATATCCTCAAATGAAATCTGGAAAGAAGCTTTCTGAGAAACTGCTTAGCGTTCTTTTAATTCATCTCACAGAGTTACATCTGTATTTCGTGGATCTCTTTGCTAGCCTTATTTCTGTGGAATCTGAGAACATATATTTCGGATCCCTTTGAAGACTATAGGGCCAAAGGAAATATCCTCCGATAACAAAGAGAAAGAAGCTTTCTGAGAAACTTCGTTGTGTTCTGTGAAATCATCTCACAGAGTTACAGCGTTCCCCTCCCGGAGCCTTTCGCTAAGACAGTTCTTTTAAAATTGGCAAAGTGATATTTGGAAGCCCATAGAGGGCTATGGTGAAAAAGGAAATATCCTCAGAGGAAATCTGGAAAGAAGCTTTCTGAGAAACTGCTTAGTGTTCTGTTAATTCATCTCACAGTGTTACATCTGTATTTCATGGATCTCTTTGCTAGCCTTATTTCTGTGGAATCTGAGAACAGATATTTCAGATCCCTTTGAAGACTATAGGGCCAAAGGAAATATCCTCCGATAACAAAGAGAAAGAAGCTTTCTGAGAAACTTCTTTGTGTTCTGTGAAATCATCTCACAGAGTTACAGCTTTCCCCTCAAGAAGCCTTTCGCTAAGACAGTTCTTGTGGAATTGGCATAGTGATATTTGGAAGCCCATAGAGGGCTATGGTGAAAAAGGATGTATCCTCAGATGAAATCTGGAAAGAATCTTTCTGAGAAACTGCTTAGTATTCTGTTAATTCATCTCACAGAGTTATATCTGTATTTCGTGGATCTCTTTGCTAGCCTTATTTCTGTGGAATCTGAGAAGAGATATTTCGGATCCCTTTGAAGACTATAGGGCCAAAGGAAATATCCTCCGATAACAAAGAGAAAGAAGCTTTCTGAGAAACTTCGTTGTGTTCTGTGAAATCATCTCACAGAGTTACAGCTTTCCCCTCAAGGAGCCTTTCGCTAAGACAGTTTATGTGGAATTGGCAAAGTGATATTTGGAAGCCCATAGAGGGATATGGTGAAAAAGGAAATATCCTCAGATGAAATCTGGAAAGAAGCTTTCTGAGAAACTGCTTAGCGTTCTGTTAATTCATCTCACAGAGTTACATCTGTATTTCGTGGATCTCTTTGCTAGCCTTATTTCTGTGGAATCTGAGAACAGATATTTCGGATCCCTTTGAAGACTATAGGGCCAAAGGAAATATCCTCCGATAACAAAGAGAAAGAAGCTTTCTGAGAAACTTCTTTGTGTTCTGTGAAATCATCTCACAGAGTTACAGCTTTCCCCTCACGGAGCCTTTCGCTAAGACACTTCTTTTAGAATTTGGCAAAGTGATATTTGGAAGCCCATAGAGGGCTATGGTGAAAAAGGAAATATCCTCAGATGAAATCTGGAAAGAAGCTTTCTGAGAAACTGCTTAGTGTTCTGTTAATTAATCTCACAGAGTTACATCTGTATTTCGTGGATCTCTTTGCTAGCCTTATTTCTGCGGAATCTGAGAGCAGATATTTCGGATCCCTTTGAAGACTATAGGGCCAAAGGAAATATCCTCCGATAACAAAGAGAAAGAAGCTTTCTGAGAAACTTCTTTGTGTTCTGTGAAATCATCTCACAGAGTTACAGCTTTCCCCTCAGGAAGCCTTTCGCTAAGACAGTTCTTGTGGAATTGGCAAAGTAATATTTGGAAGCCCATAGAGGGCTATGGTGAAAAAGGAAATATCCTCAAATGAAATCTGGAAAGAAGCTTTCTGAGAACCTGCTTAGTGTTCTGTTAATTCATCTCACAGAGTTACATCTGTATTTCGTGGATCTCTTTGCTAGCCTTATTTCTGTGGAATCTGAGAACAGATATTTCGGATCCCTTTGAAGACTATAGGGCCAAAGGAAATATCCTCCGATAACAAAGAGAAAGAAGCTTTCTGAGAAACTTCGTTGTGTTCTGTGAAATCATCTCACAGAATTACAGCTTTCCCCTCACGGAGCCTTTCGCTAAAACAGTTCTTTTGAAATTGGCAAAGTGATATTTGGAAGCCCATAGAGTGCTATGGTGAAAAAGGAAATATCCTCAGATGAAATCTGGAAAGAAGCTTTCTGAGAAACTGCTTAGTGTTCTGTTAATTCATCTCACAGTGTTACATCTGTATTTCATGGATCTCTTTGCTAGCCTTATTTCTGTGGAATCTCAGAACAGATATTTCAGATCCCTTTGAAGACTATAGGGCCAAAGGAAATATCCTCCGATAACAAAGAGAAAGAAGCTTTCTGATAAACTTCTTTGTGTTCTGTGAAATCATCTCACAGAGTTGCAGCTTTCCCCTCAAGAAGCCTTTCGCTAAGACAGTTCTTGTGGAATTGGCAAAGTGATATTTGGAAGCCCATAGAGGGCTATGGTGAAAAAGGAAATATCCTCAGATGAAATCTAGAAAGAAGCTTTCTGAGAAACTGCTTAGTGTTCTGTTAATTCATCTCACAGAGTTACATCTGTATTTCGTGGATCTCTTTGCTAGCCTTATTTCTGTGGAATCTGAGAACAGATATTTCGGATCCCTTTGAAGACTATAGGGCCAAAGGAAATATCCTCCGATAACAAAGAGAAAGAAGCTTTTTGAGAAACTTCGTTGTGTTCTGTGAAATCATCTCACAAAGTTACAGCTTTCCCGCACGGAGCCTTTCGCTAAGACAGTTCTTTTGAAATTGGCAAAGTGATATTTGGAAGCCCTTAGAGGGCTATGGTGAAAAAGGAAATATCCTCAGAGGAAATCTGGAAAGAAGCTTTCTGAGAAACTGCTTAGTGTTCTGTTAATTCATCTCACAGTGTTACATCTGTATTTCATGGATCTCTTTGCTAGCCTTATTTCTGTGGAATCTCAGAACAGATATTTCAGATCCCTTTGAAGACTATAGGGCCAAAGGAAATATCATCCGATAACAAAGAGAAAGAAGCTTTCTGAGAAACTTCTTTGTGTTCTGTGAAATCATCTCACAGAGTTGCAGCTTTCCCCTCAAGAAGCCTTTCGCTAAGACAGTTCTTGTGGAATTGGCAAAGTGATATTTGGAAGCCCATAGAGGGCTATGGTGAAAAAGGAAATATCCTTAGATGAAATCTGGAAAGAAGCTTTCTGAGAAACTGCTTAGTGTTCTGTTAATTCATCTCACAGAGTTACATCTGTATTTCGTGGATCTCTTTGCTAGCCGTATTTCTGTGGAATCTGAGAACAGATATTTCGGATCCCTTTGAAGACTATAGGGCCAAAGGAAATATCCTCCGATAACAAAGAGAAAGAAGCTTTCTGAGAAACTTCTTTGTGTTCTGTGAAATCATCTCACAGAGTTACAGCTTTGCCCTCAAGAAGCCTTTCGCTAAGACAGTTCTTGTGGAATTGGCAAAGTGATATTTGGAAGCCCATAGAGGGCTATGGTGAAAAAGGAAATATCCTCAAATGAAATCTGGAAAGAAGCTTTCTGAGAAACTGCTAAGTGTTCTGTTAATTCATCTCACAGGGTTACATCTGTATTTCGTGGATCTCTTTGTTAGCCTTATTTCTGTGGAATCTGAGAACAGATATTTCGGATCCCTTTGAAGACTATAGGGCCAAAGGAAATATCCTCCGATAACAAAGAGAAAGAAGCTTTCTGAGAGACTTCGTTGTGTTCTGTGAAATCATCTCACAGAGTTACAGCTTTCCCCTCACGGAGCCTTTCGCTAAGACAGTTCTTTTGAAATTGGCAAAGTGATATTTGGAAGCCCATTGACGGCTATGGTGAAAAAGGAAATATCCTCAGAGGAAATCTGGAAAGCAGCTTTCTGAGAAACTGCTTAGTGTTCTGTTAATTCATCTCACAGTGTTACATCTGTATTTCATGGATCTCTTTGCTAGCCTTATTTCTGTGGAATCTCAGAACAGATATTTCAGATCCCTTTGAAGACTATAGGGCCAAAGGAAATATCCTCCGATAACAAAGAGAAAGAAGCTTTCTGAGAAACTTCTTTGTGTTCTGTGAAATCATCTCACAGAGTTGCAGCTTTCCCCTCAAGAAGCCTTTCGCTAAGACAGTTCTTGTGGAATTGGCAAAGTGATATTTGGAAGCCCATAGAGGGCTATGGTGAAAAAGGAAATATCCTCTGATGAAATCTGGAAAGAAGCTTTCTGAGAAACTGCTTAGTGTTCTGTTAATTCATCTCACAGAGTTACATCTGTATTTCGTGGATCTCTTTGCTAGCCTTATTTCTGTGGAATCTGAGAACAGATATTTCGGATCCCTATGAAGACTATAGGGCCAAAGGAAATATCCTCCGATAACAAAGAGAAAGAAGCTTTCTGAGAAACTTCTTTGTGTTCTGTGAAATCATCTCACAGAGTTACAGCTTTCCCCTCAGGAAGCCTTTCGCTAAGACAGTTCTTGTGGAATTGGCAAAGTGATATTTGGAAGCCCATAGAGGGCTATGGTGAAAAAGGAAATATCCTCAAATGAAATCTGGAAAGAAGCTTTCTGAGAAACTGCTTAGTGTTCTGTTAATTCATCTCACAGAGATACATCTGTATTTCGTGGATCTCTTTGCTAGCCTTATTTCTGTGGAATCTGAGAACAGATATTTCGGATCCCTTTGAAGACTATAGGGCCAAAGGAAATATCCTCTGATAACAAAGAGAAAGAAGCTTTCTGAGAAACTTCGTTGTGTTCTGTGAAATCATCTCACAGAGTTGCAGCTTTCCCCTCAAGAAGCCTTTCGCTGAGACAGTTCTTGTGGAATTGGCAAAGTGATATTTGGAAGCCCATAGAGGGCTATGGTGAAAAAGGAAATATCCTCAGATGAAATCTGGAAAGAAGCTTTCTGAGAAACTGCTTAGTGTTCTGTTAATTCATCTCACAGAGTTACATCTGTATTTCATGGATCTCTTTGCTAGCCTAATTTCTGTGGAATCTGAGAACAGATATTTCGGATCCCTTTGAAGACTATAGGGCCAAAGGAAATATCCTCCAATAACAAAGAGAAAGAAGCTTTCTGAGATACTTCTTTGTGTTCTGTGAAATCATCTCACAAAGTTACAGCTTTCCCCTCACGGAGCCTTTCGCTAAGACAGTTCTTGTGGAATTGGCAAAGTGATATTTGGAAGCCCTTAGAGGGCTATGGTGAAAAAGGAAATATCCTCAGAGGAAATCTGGAAAGAAGCTTTCTGAGAAACTGCTTAGTGTTCTGTTAATTCATCTCACAGTGTTACATCTGTATTTAATGGATCTCTTTGCTAGCCTTATTTCTGTGGAAACTGTGAACAGATATTTCAGATCCCTTTGAAGACTATAGGGCCAAAGGAAATATCCTCCGATAACAAAGAGAAAGAAGCTTTCTGAGAAACTTCGTTGTGTTCTGTGAAATCATCTCACAGAGTTGCAGCTTTCCCCTCAAGAAGCCTTTCGTTAAGACAGTTCTTGTGGAATTGGCAAAGTGATATTTGGAAGCCCATAGAGGGCTATGGTGAAAAAGGAAATATCCTCAGATGAAATCTGGAAAGAAGCTTTCTGAGAAACTGCTTAGTGTTCTGTTAATTCATCTCACAGAGTTACATCTGTATTTCGTGGATCTCTTTGCTAGCCTTATTTCTGTGGAATCTGAGAACAGATATTTCGGATCCCTTTGAAGACTATATGGCCAAAGGAAATATCCTCCGATAACAAAGAGAAAGAAGCTTTCTGAGAAACTTCTTTGTGTTCTGTGAAATCATCTCACAGAGTTGCAGCTTTCCCCTCAAGAAGCCTTTCGCTAAGACAGTTCTTGTGGAATTGGCAAAGTGATATTTGGAAGCCCATAGAGCGCTATGGTGAAAAAGGAAATATCCTCAGATGAAATCTGGAAAGAAGCTTTCTGAGAAACTGCTTAGTGTTCTGTTAATGCATCTCACAGAGTTACATCTGTATTTCGTGGATCTCTTTGCTAGCCTTATTTCTGTGGAATCTGAGAACAGATATTTCGGATCCCTTTGAAGACTATAGGGCCAAAGGAAATATCCTCCGATAACAAAGAGAAAGAAGCTTTCTGAGAAACTTCTTTGTGTTCTGTAAAATCATCTCACAGAGTTACAGCTTTCCCCTCAAGAAGCCTTTCGCTAAGACAGTTCTTGTGGAATTGGCAAAGTGATATTTGGAAGCCCATAGAGGGCTATGGTGAAAAAGGAAATATCCTCAAATGAAATCTGGAAAGAAACTTTCTGAGAAACTGCTTAGTGTTCTGTTAATTCATCTCACAGAGTTACATCTGTATTTCGTGGATCTCTTTGCTAGCCTTATTTCTGTGGAATCTGAGAACAGATATTTCGGATCCCTTTGAAGACTATAGGGCCAAAGGAAATATCCTCCGATAACAAAGAGAAAGAAGCTTTCTGAGAAACTTCTTTATGGTCTGTGAAATCATCTCACAGAGTTACAGCTTTCCCCTCAAGAAGCCTTTCGCTAAGACAGTTCTTGTGGAATTGGCAAAGTGATATTTGGAAGCCCATAGAGGGCTATGGTGAAAAAGGAAATATCCTCAAATGAAATCTGGAAAGAAGCTTTCTGAGAAACTGCTTAGTGTTCTGTTAATTCAATTCACAGGGATACATCTGTATTTCGTGGATCTCTTTGCTAGCCTTATTTCTGTGGAATCTGAGAACAGATATTTCGGATCCCTTTGAAGACTATAGGGCCAAAGGAAATATCCTCCGATAACAAAGAGAAAGAAGCTTTCTGAGAAACTTCGTTGTGTTCTGTGAAATCATCTCACAGAGTTACAGCTTTCCCCTCACGGAGCCTTTCGCTGAGACAGTTCTTTTGAAATTGGCAATGTGATATTTGGAAGCCCATACAGGGCTATGGTGAAAAAGGAAATATCCTCAGATGAAATCTGGAAAGAAGCTTTCTGAGAAACTGCTTAGTGTTCTGTTAATTCATCTCACAGTGTTACATCTGTATTTCATGGATCTCTTTGCTAGCCTTATTTCTGTGGAATCTCAGAACAGATATTTCAGATCCCTTTGAATACTATAGGGCCAAAGGAAATATCCTCCGATAACAAAGAGAAAGAAGCTTTCTGAGAAACTTCTTTGTGTTCTGTGAAATCATCTCACAGAGTTGCACCTTTCCCCTCAAGAAGCCTTTCGCTAAGACAGTTCTTGTGGAATTGGCAAAGTGATATTTGGAAGCCCATAGAGGGCTATGGTGAAAAAGGAAATATCCTCAGATGAAATCTGCAAAGAAGCTTTCTGAGAAACTGCTTAGTGTTCTGTTAATTCACCTCACAGAGTTACATCTGTATTTCGTGGATCTCTTTGCTAGCCTTATTTCTGTGGAATCTGAGAACAGATATTTCGGATCCCTTTGAAGACTATAGGGCCAAAGGAAATATCCTCCGATAACAAAGAGAAAGAAGCTTTTTGAGAAACTTCGTTGTGTTCTGTGAAATCATCTCACAAAGTTACAGCTGTCCCCTCACGGAGCCTTTCGCTAAGACAGTTCTTTTGAAATTGGCAAAGTGATATTTGGAAGCCCTTAGAGGGCTATGGTGAAAAAGGAATATATCCTGAGGAAATCTGGAAAGAAGCTTTCTGAGAAACTGCTTAGTGTTCTGTTAATTCATCCCACAGTGTTACATCTGTATTTAATGGATCTCTTTGCTAGCCTTATTTCTGTGGAATCTGTGAACAGATATTTCAGATCCCTTTGAAGACTATAGGGCCAAAGGAAATATCCTCCGATAACAAAGAGAAAGAAGCTTTCTGAGAAACTTCGTTGTGTTCTGTGAAATCATCTCACAGAGTTGCAGCTTTCCCCTCAAGAAGCCTTTCGCTAAGACAGTTCTTGTGGAATTGGCAAAGTGATATTTGGAAGCCCATAGAGGGCTATGGTGAAAAAGGAAATATCCTCAGATGAAATCTGGAAAGAAGCTTTCTGAGAAACTGCTTAGTGTTCTGTTAATTCATCTCACAGAGTTACATCTCTATTTCGTGGATCTCTTTGCTAGCATTATTTCTGTGGAATCTGAGAACAGATATTTCGGATCCCTTTGAAGACTATAGGGCCAAAGGAAATATCCTCCGATAACAAAGATAAAGAAGCTTTCTGAGAAACTTCTTTGTGTTCTGTGAAATCATCTCACAGAGTTACAGCTTTCCCCTCAAGAAGCCTTTCGCTAAGACAGTTCTTGTGGAATTGGCAAAGTGATATTTGGAAGCCCATAGAGGGCTATGGTGAAAAAGGAAATATCCTCAAATGAAATCTGGAAAGAACCTTTCTGAGAAACTGCTTAGTGTTCTGTTAATTCATCTCACAGAGTTACATCTGTATTTCGTGGATCTCTTTACTAGCCTTATTTCTGTGGAATCTGAGAACAGATATTTCGGATCCCTTTGAAGACTATAGGGCCAAAGTAAATATCCTCCGATAACAAAGAGAAAGAAGCTTTCTGAGAAACTTCTTTGTGGTCTGTGAAATCATCTCACAGAGTTACAGCTTTCCCCTCAAGAAGCCTTTCGCTAAGACAGTTCTTGTGGAATTGGCAAAGTGATATTTGGAAGCCCATAGAGGGCTATGGTGAAAAAGGAAATATCCTCAAATGAAATCTGGAAAGAAGCTTTCTGAGAAACTGCTTAGTGTTCTGTTAATTCATCTCACAGTGTTACATCTGTATTTCATGGATTTCTTTGCTAGCCTTATTTCTGTGGAATCTCAGAACAGATATTTCAGATCCCTTTGAAGACTATAGGGCCAAAGGAAATATCCTCCGATAACAAAGAGAAAGAAGCTTTCTGAGAAACTTCTTTGTGTTCTGTGAAATCATCTCACAGAGTTGCAGCTTTCCCCTCAAGAAGCCTTTCGCTAAGACAGTTCTTGTGGAATTGGCAAAGTGATATTTGGAAGCCCATAGAGGGCTATGGTGAAAAAGGAAATATCCTCAGATGAAATCTAGAAAGAAGCTTTCTGAGAAACTGCTTAGTGTTCTGTTAATTCATCTCACAGAGTTACATCTGTATTTCGTGGATCTCTTTGCTACCCTTATTTCTGTGGAATCTGAGAACAGATATTTCGGATCCCTTTGAAGACTATAGGGCCAAAGGAAATATCCTCCGATAACAAAGAGAAAGAAGCTTTCTGAGAAACTTCTTTGTGTTCTGTGAAATCATCTCACAGAGTTGCAGCTTTCCCCTCAAGAAGCCTTTCGCTAAGACAGTTCTTGTGGAATTGGCAAAGTGATATTTGGAAGCCCATAGAGGGCTATGGTGAAAAAGGAAATATCCTCAAATGAAATCTGGAAAGAACCTTTCTGAGAAACAGCTTAGTGTTCTGTTAATTCATCTCACAGAGTTACATCTGTATTTCGTGGATCTCTTTGCTACTCTTATTTCTGTGGAATCTGAGAACAGATATTTCGGATCCCTTTGAAGACTACAGGGCCAAAGGAAATATCCTCCGATAACAAAGAGAAAGAAGCTTTCTGAGAAACTTCTTTGTGTTCTGTGAAATCATCTCACAGAGTTGCAGCTTTCCCCTCAAGAAGCCTTTCGCTAAGACAGTTCTTGTGGAATTGGCAAAGTGATATTTGGAAGCCCATAGAGGGCTATGGTGAAAAAGGAAATATCCTCTGATGAAATCTGGAAAGAAGCTTTCTGAGAAACTGCTTAGTGTTCTGTTAATTCATCTCACAGAGTTACATCTCTATTTCGTGGATCTCTTTGCTAGCATTATTTCTGTGGAATCTGAGAACAGATATTTCGGATCCCTTTGAAGACTATAGGGCCAAAGGAAATATCCTCCGATAACAAAGATAAAGAAGCTTTCTGAGAAACTTCTTTGTGTTCTGTGAAATCATCTCACAGAGTTACAGCTTTCCCCTCAAGAAGCCTTTCGCTAAGACAGTTCTTGTGGAATTGGCAAAGTGATATTTGGAAGCCCATAGAGGGCTATGGTGAAAAAGGAAATATCCTCAAATGAAATCTGGAAAGAACCTTTCTGAGAAACTGCTTAGTGTTCTGTTAATTCATCTCACAGAGTTACATCTGTATTTCGTGGATCTCTTTACTAGCCTTATTTCTGTGGAATCTGAGAACAGATATTTCGGATCCCTTTGAAGACTATAGGGCCAAAGTAAATATCCTCCGATAACAAAGAGAAAGAAGCTTTCTGAGAAACTTCTTTGTGGTCTGTGAAATCATCTCACAGAGTTACAGCTTTCCCCTCAAGAAGCCTTTCGCTAAGACAGTTCTTGTGGAATTGGCAAAGTGATATTTGGAAGCCCATAGAGGGCTATGGTGAAAAAGGAAATATCCTCAAATGAAATCTGGAAAGAAGCTTTCTGAGAAACTGCTTAGTGTTCTGTTAATTCATCTCACAGTGTTACATCTGTATTTCATGGATTTCTTTGCTAGCCTTATTTCTGTGGAATCTCAGAACAGATATTTCAGATCCCTTTGAAGACTATAGGGCCAAAGGAAATATCCTCCGATAACAAAGAGAAAGAAGCTTTCTGAGAAACTTCTTTGTGTTCTGTGAAATCATCTCACAGAGTTGCAGCTTTCCCCTCAAGAAGCCTTTCGCTAAGACAGTTCTTGTGGAATTGGCAAAGTGATATTTGGAAGCCCATAGAGGGCTATGGTGAAAAAGGAAATATCCTCAGATGAAATCTAGAAAGAAGCTTTCTGAGAAACTGCTTAGTGTTCTGTTAATTCATCTCACAGAGTTACATCTGTATTTCGTGGATCTCTTTGCTACCCTTATTTCTGTGGAATCTGAGAACAGATATTTCGGATCCCTTTGAAGACTATAGGGCCAAAGGAAATATCCTCCGATAACAAAGAGAAAGAAGCTTTCTGAGAAACTTCTTTGTGTTCTGTGAAATCATCTCACAGAGTTGCAGCTTTCCCCTCAAGAAGCCTTTCGCTAAGACAGTTCTTGTGGAATTGGCAAAGTGATATTTGGAAGCCCATAGAGGGCTATGGTGAAAAAGGAAATATCCTCAAATGAAATCTGGAAAGAACCTTTCTGAGAAACAGCTTAGTGTTCTGTTAATTCATCTCACAGAGTTACATCTGTATTTCGTGGATCTCTTTGCTACTCTTATTTCTGTGGAATCTGAGAACAGATATTTCGGATCCCTTTGAAGACTACAGGGCCAAAGGAAATATCCTCCGATAACAAAGAGAAAGAAGCTTTCTGAGAAACTTCTTTGTGTTCTGTGAAATCATCTCACAGAGTTGCAGCTTTCCCCTCAAGAAGCCTTTCTCTAAGACAGTTCTTGTGGAATTGGCAAAGTGATATTTGGAAGCCCATAGAGGGCTATGGTGAAAAAGGAAATATCCTCTGATGAAATCTGGAAAGAAGCTTTCTGAGAAACTGCTTAGTGTTCTGTTAATTCATCTCACAGAGTTACATCTGTATTTCGTGGATCTCTTTGCTAGCCTTATTTCTGTGGAATCTGAGAACAGATATTTCGGATCCCTATGAAGACTATAGGGCCAAAGGAAATATCCTCCGATAACAAAGAGAAAGAAGCTTTCTGAGAAACTTCTTTGTGTTCTATGAAATCATCTCACAGAGTTACAGCTTTCCCCTCAAGAAGCCTTTCGCTAAGACAGTTCTTGTGGAATTGGCAAAGTGATATTTGGAAGCCCATAGAGGGCTATGGTGAAAAAGGAAATATCCTCAAATGAAATCTGGAAAGAAGCTTTCTGAGAAACTGCTTAGTGTTCTGTTAATTCCTCTCACAGAGTTACATCTGTATTTCGTGGATCTCTTTGCTAGCCTTATTCCTGTGGAATCTGAGAACAGATATTTCGGATCCCTTTGAAGACTATAGGGCCAAAGGAAATATCCTCCGATTACAAAGAGAAAGAAGCTTTCTGAGAAACTTCGTTGTGTTCTGTGAAATCATCTCACAGAGTTACAGCTTTCCCCTCACGGAGCCTTTCGCTGAGACAGTTCTTTTGAAATTGGCAAAGTGATATTTGGAAGCCCCTAGAGGGCTATGGTGAAAAAGGAATTATCCTCAGAGGAAATCTGGAAAGAAGCTTTCTGAGAAACTGCTTAGTGTTCTGTTAATTCATCTCACAGTGTTACATCTGTATTTCATGGATCTCTTTGCTAGCCTTATTTCTGTGGAATCTGAGAACAGATATTTTAGATCCCTTTGAAGACTATGGGGCCAAAGGAAATATCCTCCGATAACAACGAGAAAGAAGCTTTCTGAGAAACTTCTTTGTGTTCTGTGAAATCATCTCACAGAGTTGCAGCTTTCCCCTCAAGAAGCCTTTCGCTAAGACAGTTCTTGTGGATTTGGCAAAGTGATATTTGGAAGCCCATAGAGGGCTATGGTGAAAAAGGAAATATCCTCAAATGAAATCTGGAAAGAAGCTTTCTGAGAAACTGCTTAGTGTTCTGTTAATTCAACTCACAGGGATACATCTGTATTTCGTGGATCTCTTTGCTAGCCTTATTTCTGTGGAATCTGAGAACAGATATTTCGGATCCCTTTGAAGACTATAGGGCCAAAGGAAATATCCTCCGATAACAAAGAGAAAGAAGCTTTCTGAGAAACTTCGTTGTGTTCTGTGAAATCATCTCACAGAGTTGCAGCTTTCCCCTCAAGAAGCCTTTCGCTAAGACAGTTCTTGTGGAATTGGCAAAGTGATATTTGGAAGCCCATAGAGGGCTATGGTGAAAAAGGAAATATCCTCAGATGAAATCTGGAAAGAAGCTTTCTGAGAAACTGCTTAGTGTTCTGTTAATTCATCTCACAGAGTTACATCTCTATTTCGTGGATCTCTTTGCTAGCATTATTTCTGTGGAATCTGAGAACAGATATTTCGGATCCCTTTGAAGACTATAGGGCCAAAGGAAATATCCTCCGATAACAAAGATAAAGAAGCTTTCTGAGAAACTTCTTTGTGTTCTGTGAAATCATCTCACAGAGTTACAGCTTTCCCCTCAAGAAGCCTTTCGCTAAGACAGTTCTTGTGGAATTGGCAAAGTGATATTTGGAAGCCCATAGAGGGCTATGGTGAAAAAGGAAATATCCTCAAATGAAATCTGGAAAGAACCTTTCTGAGAAACTGCTTAGTGTTCTGTTAATTCATCTCACAGAGTTACATCTGTATTTCGTGGATCTCTTTGCTAGCCTTATTTCTGTGGAATCTGAGAACAGATATTTCGGATCCCTTTGAAGACTATAGGGCCAAAGGAAATATCCTCCGATAACAAAGAGAAAGAAGCTTTCTGAGAAACTTCTTTGTGGTCTGTGAAATCATCTCACAGAGTTACAGCTTTCCCCTCAAGAAGCCTTTCGCTAAGACAGTTCTTGTGGAATTGGCAAAGTGATATTTGGAAGCCCATAGAGGGCTATGGTGAAAAAGGAAATATCCTCAAATGAAATCTGGAAAGAAGCTTTCTGAGAAACTGCTTAGTGTTCTGTTAATTCATCTCACAGTGTTACATCTGTATTTCATGGATTTCTTTGCTAGCCTTATTTCTGTGGAATCTCAGAACAGATATTTCAGATCCCTTTGAAGACTATAGGGCCAAAGGAAATATCCTCCCATAACAAAGAGAAAGAAGCTTTCTGAGAAACTTCTTTGTGTTCTGTGAAATCATCTCACAGAGTTGCAGCTTTCCCCTCAAGAAGCCTTTCGCTAAGACAGTTCTTGTGGAATTGGCAAAGTGATATTTGGAAGCCCATAGAGGGCTATGGTGAAAAAGGAAATATCCTCAGATGAAATCTAGAAAGAAGCTTTCTGAGAAACTGCTTAGTGTTCTGTTAATTCATCTCACAGAGTTACATCTGTATTTCGTGGATCTCTTTGCTACCCTTATTTCTGTGGAATCTGAGAACAGATATTTCGGATCCCTTTGAAGACTATAGGGCCAAAGGAAATATCCTCCGATAACAAAGAGAAAGAAGCTTTCTGAGAAACTTCTTTGTGTTCTGTGAAATCATCTCACAGAGTTGCAGCTTTCCCCTCAAGAAGCCTTTCGCTAAGACAGTTCTTGTGGAATTGGCAAAGTGATATTTGGAAGCCCATAGAGGGCTATGGTGAAAAAGGAAATATCCTCAAATGAAATCTGGAAAGAACCTTTCTGAGAAACAGCTTAGTGTTCTGTTAATTCATCTCACAGAGTTACATCTGTATTTCGTGGATCTCTTTGCTACTCTTATTTCTGTGGAATCTGAGAACAGATATTTCGGATCCCTTTGAAGACTATAGGGCCAAAGGAAATATCCTCCGATAACAAAGAGAAAGAAGCTTTCTGAGAAACTTCTTTGTGTTCTGTGAAATCATCTCACAGAGTTGCAGCTTTCCCCTCAAGAAGCCTTTCGCTAAGACAGTTCTTGTGGAATTGGCAAAGTGATATTTGGAAGCCCATAGAGGGCTATGGTGAAAAAGGAAATATCCTCTGATGAAATCTGGAAAGAAGCTTTCTGAGAAACTGCTTAGTGTTCTGTAAATTCATCTCACAGAGTTACATCTGTATTTCGTGGATCTCTTTGCTAGCCTTATTTCTGTGGAATCTGAGAACAGATATTTCGGATCCCTATGAAGACTATAGGGCCAAAGGAAATATCCTCCGATAACAAAGAGAAAGAAGCTTTCTGAGAAACTTCTTTGTGTTCTATGAAATCATCTCACAGAGTTACAGCTTTCCCCTCAAGAAGCCTTTCGCTAAGACAGTTCTTGTGGAATTGGCAAAGTGATATTTGGAAGCCCATAGAGGGCTATGGTGAAAAAGGAAATATCCTCAAATGAAATCTGGAAAGAAGCTTTCTGAGAAACTGCTTAGTGTTCTGTTAATTCCTCTCACAGAGTTACATCTGTATTTCGTGGATCTCTTTGCTAGCCTTATTCCTGTGGAATCTGAGAACAGATATTTCGGATCCCTTTGAAGACTATAGGGCCAAAGGAAATATCCTCCGATTACAAAGAGAAAGAAGCTTTCTGAGAAACTTCGTTGTGTTCTGTGAAATCATCTCACAGAGTTACAGCTTTCCCCTCACGGAGCCTTTCGCTGAGACAGTTCTTTTGAAATTGGCAAAGTGATATTTGGAAGCCCCTAGAGGGCTATGGTGAAAAAGGAATTATCCTCAGAGGAAATCTGGAAAGAAGCTTTCTGAGAAACTGCTTAGTGTTCTGTTAATTCATCTCACAGTGTTACATCTGTATTTCATGGATCTCTTTGCTAGCCTTATTTCTGTGGAATCTGAGAACAGATATTTTAGATCCCTTTGAAGACTATGGGGCCAAAGGAAATATCCTCCGATAACAACGAGAAAGAAGCTTTCTGAGAAACTTCTTTGTGTTCTGTGAAATCATCTCACAGAGTTGCAGCTTTCCCCTCAAGAAGCCTTTCGCTAAGACAGTTCTTGTGGATTTGGCAAAGTGATATTTGGAAGCCCATAGAGGGCTATGGTGAAAAAGGAAATATCCTCAAATGAAATCTGGAAAGAAGCTTTCTGAGAAACTGCTTAGTGTTCTGTTAATTCAACTCACAGGGATACATCTGTATTTCGTGGATCTCTTTGCTAGCCTTATTTCTGTGGAATCTGAGAACAGATATTTCGGATCCCTTTGAAGACTATAGGGCCAAAGGAAATATCCTCCGATAACAAAGAGAAAGAAGCTTTCTGAGAAACTTCGTTGTGTTCTGTGAAATCATCTCACAGAGTTACAGCTTTCCCCTCACGGAGCCTTTCGCTGAGACAGTTCTTTTGAAATTGGCAATGTGATATTTGGAAGCCCATAGAGGGCTATGGTGAAAAAGGAAATATCCTCAGATGAAATCTGGAAAGAAGCTTTCTGAGAAACTGCTTAGTGTTCTGTTAATTCATCTCACAGTGTTACATCTGTATTTCATGGATCTCTTTGCTAGCCTTATTTCTGTGGAATCTCAGAACAGATATTTCAGATCCCTTTGAATACTATAGGGCCAAAGGAAATATCCTCCGATAACAAAGAGAAAGAAGCTTTCTGAGAAACTTCTTTGTGTTCTGTGAAATCATCTCACAGAGTTGCACCTTTCCCCTCAAGAAGCCTTTCGCTAAGACAGTTCTTGTGGAATTGGCAAAGTGATATTTGGAAGCCCATAGAGGGCTATGGTGAAAAAGGAAATATCCTCAGATGAAATCTAGAAAGAAGCTTTCTGAGAAACTGCTTAGTGTTCTGTTAATTCATCTCACAGAGTTACATCTGTATTTCGTGGATCTCTTTGCTAGCCTTATTTCTGTGGAATCTGAGAACAGATATTTCGGATCCCTTTGAAGACTATAGGGCCAAAGGAAATATCCTCCGATAACAAAGAGAAAGAAGCTTTTTGAGAAACTTCGTTGTGTTCTGTGAAATCATCTCACAAAGTTACAGCTTACCCCTCACGGAGCCTTTCGCTAAGACAGTTCTTTTGAAATTGGCATAGTGATATTTGGAAGGGCTTAGAGGGCTATGGTGAAAAAGGAATATATCCTCAGAGGAAATCTGGAAAGAAGCTTTCTGAGAAACTGCTTAGTGTTCTGTTAATTCATCTCACAGTGTTACATCTGTATTTAATGGATCTCTTTGCTAGCCTTATTTCTGTGGAATCTGTGAACAGATATTTCAGATCCCTTTGAAGACTATTGGGCCAAAGGAAATATCCTCCGATAACAAAGAGAAAGAAGCTTTCTGAGAAACTTCGTTGTGTTCTGTGAAATCATCTCACAGAGTTGCAGCTTTCCCCTCAAGAAGCCTTTCGCTAAGACAGTTCTTGTGGAATTGGCAAAGTGATATTTGGAAGCCCATAGAGGGCTATGGTGAAAAAGGAAATATCCTCAGATGAAATCTGGAAAGAAGCTTTCTGAGAAACTGCTTAGTGTTCTGTTAATTCATCTCACAGAGTTACATCTCTATTTCGTGGATCTCTTTGCTAGCCTTATTTCTGTGGAATCTGAGAACAGATATTTCGGATCCCTTTGAGGACTATAGGGCCAAAGGAAATATCCTCCGATAACAAAGATAAAGAAGCTTTCTGAGAAACTTCTTTGTGTTCTGTGAAATCATCTCACAGAGTTACAGCTTTCCCCTCAAGAAGCCTTTCGCTAAGACAGTTCTTGTGGAATTGGCAAAGTGATATTTGAAGCCCATAGAGGGCTATGGTGAAAAAGGAAATATCCTCAAATGAAATCTGGAAAGAACCTTTCTGAGAAACTGCTTAGTGTTCTGTTAATTCATCTCACAGAGTTACATCTGTATTTCGTGGATCTCTTTGCTAGCCTTATTTCTGTGGAATCTGAGAACAGATATTTCGGATCCCTTTGAAGACTATAGGGCCAAAGGAAATATCCTCCGATAACAAAGAGAAAGAAGCTTTCTGAGAAACTTCTTTGTGGTCTGTGAAATCATCTCACAGAGTTACAGCTTTCCCCTCAAGAAGCCTTTCGCTAAGACAGTTCTTGTGGAATTGGCAAAGTGATATTTGGAAGCCCATAGAGGGCTATGGTGAAAAAGGAAATATCCTCAAATGAAATCTGGAAAGAAGCTTTCTGAGAAACTGCTTAGTGTTCTGTTAATTCATCTCACAGTGTTACATCTGTATTTCATGGATTTCTTTGCTAGCCTTATTTCTGTGGAATCTCAGAACAGATATTTCAGATCCCTTTGAAGACTATAGGGCCAAAGGAAATATCCTCCGATAACAAAGAGAAAGAAGCTTTCTGAGAAACTTCTTTGTGTTCTGTGAAATCATCTCACAGAGTTGCAGCTTTCTCCTCAAGAAGCCTTTCGCTAAGACAGTTCTTGTGGAATTGGCAAAGTGATATTTGGAAGCCCATAGAGGGCTATGGTGAAAAAGGAAATATCCTCAGATGAAATCTAGAAAGAAGCTTTCTGAGAAACTGCTTAGGGTTCTGTTAATTCATCTCACAGAGTTACATCTGTATTTCGTGGATCTCTTTGCTACCCTTATTTCTGTGGAATCTGAGAACAGATATTTCGGATCCCTTTGAAGACTATAGGGCCAAAGGAAATATCCTCCGATAACAAAGAGAAAGAAGCTTTCTGAGAAACTTCTTTGTGTTCTGTGAAATCATCTCACAGAGTTGCAGCTTTCCCCTCAAGAAGCCTTTCGCTAAGACAGTTCTTGTGGAATTGGCAAAGTGATATTTGGAAGCCCATAGAGGGCTATGGTGAAAAAGGAAATATCCTCAAATGAAATCTGGAAAGAACCTTTCTGAGAAACAGCTTAGTGTTCTGTTAATTCATCTCACAGAGTTACATCTGTATTTCGTGGATCTCTTTGCTACTCTTATTTCTGTGGAATCTGAGAACAGATATTTCGGATCCCTTTGAAGACTATAGGGCCAAAGGAAATATCCTCCGATAACAAAGAGAAAGAAGCTTTCTGAGAAACTTCTTTGTGTTCTGTGAAATCATCTCACAGAGTTGCAGCTTTCCCCTCAAGAAGCCTTTCGCTAAGACAGTTCTTGTGGAAATGGCAAAGTGATATTTGGAAGCCCATAGAGGGCTATGGTGAAAAAGGAAATATCCTCAAATGAAATCTGGAAAGAAGCTTTCTGAGAAACTGCTTAGTGTTCTGTTAATTCCTCTCACAGAGTTACATCTGTATTTCGTGGATCTCTTTGCTAGCCTTATTCCTGTGGAATCTGAGAACAGATATTTCGGATCCCTTTGAAGACTATAGGGCCAAAGGAAATATCCTCTGATAACAAAGAGAAAGAAGCTTTCTGAGAAACTTCGTTGTGTTCTGTGAAATCATCTCACAGAGTTACAGCTTTCCCCTCACGGAGCCTTTCGCTGAGACAGTTCTTTTGAAATTGGCAAAGTGATATTTGGAAGCCCCTAGAGGGCTATGGTGAAAAAGGAATTATCCTCAGAGGAAATCTGGAAAGAAGCTTTCTGAGAAACTGCTTAGTGTTCTGTTAATTCATCTCACAGTGTTACATCTGTATTTCATGGATCTCTTTGCTAGCCTTATTTCTGTGGAATCTGAGAACAGATATTTTAGATCCCTTTGAAGACTAGGGGCCAAAGGAAATATCCTCCGATAACAAAGAGAAAGAAGCTTTCTGAGAAACTTCTTTGTGTTCTGTGAAATCATCTCACAGAGTTGCAGCTTTCCCCTCAAGAAGCCTTTCGCTAAGACAGTTCTTGTGGAATTGGCAAAGTGATATTTGGAAGCCCATAGAGGGCTATGGTGAAAAAGGAAATATCCTCAGATGAAATCTAGAAAGAAGCTTTCTGAGAAACTGCTTAGTGTTATGTTAATTCATCTCACAGAGTTACATCTGTATTTCGTGGATCTCTTTGCTAGCCTTATTTCTGTGGAATCTGAGAACAGATATTTCGGATCCCTTTGAAGACTATAGGGCCAAAGGAAATATCCTCCGATAACAAAGAGAAAGAAGCTTTTTGAGAAACTTCGTTGTGTTCTGTGAAATCATCTCACAAAGTTACAGCTTTCCCCTCACGGAGCCTTTCGCTAAGACAGTTCTTTTGAAATTGGCAAAGTGATATTTGGAAGCCCTTAGAGGGCTATGGTGAAAAAGGAAATATCCTCAGAGGAAATCTGGAAAGAAGCTTTCTGAGAAACTGCTTAGTGTTCTGTTAATTCATCTCACAGAGTTTCATCTCTATTTCGTGGATCTCTTTGCTAGCCTTATTTCTGTGGAATCTGAGAACAGATATTTCGGATCCCTTTGAAGACTATAGGGCCAAAGGAAATATCCTCCGATAACAAAGAGAAAGAAGCTTTCTGAGAAACTTCTTTGTGTTCTGTGAAATCATCTCACAGAGTTACAGCTTTTCCCCTCAAGAAGCCTTTCGCTACGACAGTTCTTGTGGAATTGGCAAAGTGATATTTGGAAGCCCTTAGAGGGCTATGGTGAAAAAGGAAATATCCTCAAATGAAATCTGGAAAGAAGCTTTCTGAGAAACTGCTTAGTGTTCTGTTAATTCATCTCACAGAGTTACATCTGTATTTCGTGGATCTCTTTGCTAGCCTTATTTCTGTGGAATCTGAGAACAGATATTTCGGATCCCTTTGAAGACTATAGGGCCAAAGGAAATATCCTCCGATAACAAAGAGAAAGAAGCTTTCTGAGAAACTTCTTTGTGGTCTGTGAAATCATCTCACAGAGTTACAGCTTTCCCCTCAAGAAGCCTTTCGCTAAGACAGTTCTTGTGGAATTGGCAAAGTGATATATGGAAGCCCATAGAGGGCTATGGTGAAAAAGGAAATATCCTCAAATGAAATCTGGAAAGAAGCTTTCTGAGAAACTGCTTAGTGTTCTGTTAATTCATCTCACAGTGTTACATCTGTATTTCATGGATTTCTTTGCTAGCCTTATTTCTGTGGAGTCTCAGAACAGATATTTCAGATCCCTTGGAAGACTATAGGGCCAAAGGAAATATCCTCCGATAACAAAGAGAAAGAAGCTTTCTGAGAAACTTCTTTGTGTTCTGTGAAATCATCTCACAGAGTTGCAGCTTTCCCCTCAAGAAGCCTTTCGCTAAGACAGTTCTTCTGGAATTGGCAAAGTGATATTTGGAAGCCCATAGAGGGCTATGGTGTAAAAGGAAATATCCTCAGATGAAATCTAGAAAGAAGCTTTCTGAGAAACTGCTTAGAGTTCTGTTAATTCATCTCACAGAGTTACATCTGTATTTCGTGGATCTCTTTGCTACCCTTAATTCTGTGGAATCTGAGAACAGATATTTCGGATCCCTTTGAAGACTATAGGGCCAAAGGAAATATCCTCCGATAACAAAGAGAAAGAAGCTTTCTGAGAAACTTCTTTGTGTTCTGTGAAATCATCTCACAGAGTTGCAGCTTTCCCCTCAAGAAGCCTTTCGCTAAGACAGTTCTTGTGGAATTGGCAAAGTGATATTTGGAAGCCCATAGAGGGCTATGGTGAAAAAGGAAATATCCTCAAATGAAATCTGGAAAGAACCTTTCTGAGAAACTGCTTAGTGTTCTGTTAATTCATCTCACAGAGTTACATCTGTATTTCGTGGATCTCTTTTCTAGTCTTATTTCTGTGGAATCTGAGAAAAGATATTTCGGATCCCTTTGAAGACTATAGGGCCAAAGGAAATATCCTCCGATAACAAAGAGATAGAAGCTTTCTGAGAAACTTCTTTGTGTTCTGTGAAATCATCTCACAGAGTTACAGCTTTGCCCTCAAGAAGCCTTTCGCTAAGACATTTCTTGTGGAATTGGCAAAGTGATATTTGGAAGCCCATAGAGGGCTATGGTGAAAAAGGAAATATCCTCAAATGAAATCTGGAAAGAAGCTTTCTGAGAAACTGCTAAGTGTTCTGTTAATTCATCTCACAGGGTTACATCTGTATTTCGTGGATCTCTTTGCTAGCCTTATTTCTGTGGAATCTGAGAACAGATATTTCGGATCCCTTTGAAGACTATAGGGCCAAAGGAAATATCCTCCGATAACAAAGAGAAAGAAGCTTTCTGAGAGACTTCGTTGTGTTCTGTGAAATCATCTCACAGAGTTACAGCTTTCCCCTCACGGAGCCTATCGCTAAGACAGTTCTTTTGAAATTGGCAAAGTGATATTTGGAAGCCCATAGAGGGCTATGGTGAAAAAGGAAATATCCTCAGATGAAATCTGGAAAGAAGCTTTCTGAGAAACTGCTTAGTGTTCTGTTAATTCATCTCACAGTGTTACATCTGTATTTCATGGATTTCTTTGCTAGCCTTATTTCTGTGGAATCTCAGAACAGATATTTCAGATCCCTTTGAAGACTATAGGGCCAAAGGAAATATCCTCCGATAACAAAGAGAAAGAAGCTTTCTGAGAAACTTCTTTGTGTTCTGTGAAATCATCTCACAGAGTTGCAGCTTTCTCCTCAAGAAGCCTTTCGCTAAGACAGTTCTTGTGGAATTGGCAAAGTGATATTTGGAAGCCCATAGAGGGCTATGGTGAAAAAGGAAATATCCTCAGATGAAATCTAGAAAGAAGCTTTCTGAGAAACTGCTTAGTGTTCTGTTAATTCATTTCACAGAGTTACATCTGTATTTCGTGGATCTCTTTGCTACCCTTATTTCTGTGGAATCTGAGAACAGATATTTCGGATCCCTTTGAAGACTATAGGGCCAAAGGAAATATCCTCCGATAACAAAGAGAAAGAAGCTTTCTGAGAAACTTCTTTGTGTTCTGTGAAATCATCTCACAGAGTTGCAGCTTTCCCCTCAAGAAGCCTTTCGCTAAGACAGTTCTTGTGGAATTGGCAAAGTGATATTTGGAAGCCCATAGAGGGCTATGGTGAAAAAGGAAATATCCTCTGATGAAATCTGGAAAGAAGCTTTCTGAGAAACTGCTTAGTGTTCTGTTAATTCATCTCACAGAGTTACATCTGTATTTCGTGGATCTCTTTGCTAGCCTTATTCCTGTGGAATCTGAGAACAGATATTTCGGATCCCTTTGAAGACTATAGGGCCAAAGGAAATATCCTCCGATTACAAAGAGAAAGAAGCTTTCTGAGAAACTTCGTTGTGTTCTGTGAAATCATCTCACAGAGTTACAGCTTTCCCCTCACGGAGCCTTTCGCTGAGACAGTTCTTTTGAAATTGGCAAAGTGATATTTGGAAGCCCCTAGAGGGCTATGGTGAAAAAGGAATTATCCTCAGAGGAAATCTGGAAAGAAGCTTTCTGAGAAACTGCTTAGTGTTCTGTTAATTCATCTCACAGTGTTACATCTGTATTTCATGGATCTCTTTGCTAGCCTTATTTCTGTGGAATCTGAGAACAGATATTTTAGATCCCTTTGAAGACTATGGGGCCAAAGGAAATATCCTCCGATAACAACGAGAAAGAAGCTTTCTGAGAAACTTCTTTGTGTTCTGTGAAATCATCTCACAGAGTTGCAGCTTTCCCCTCAAGAAGCCTTTCGCTAAGACAGTTCTTGTGGATTTGGCAAAGTGATATTTGGAAGCCCATAGAGGGCTATGGTGAAAAAGGAAATATCCTCAAATGAAATCTGGAAAGAAGCTTTCTGAGAAACTGCTTAGTGTTCTGTTAATTCAACTCACAGGGATACATCTGTATTTCGTGGATCTCTTTGCTAGCCTTATTTCTGTGGAATCTGAGAACAGATATTTCGGATCCCTTTGAAGACTATAGGGCCAAAGGAAATATGCTCCGATAACAAAGAGAAAGAAGCTTTGTGAGAAACTTCGTTGTGTTCTGTGAAATCATCTCACAGAGTTACAGCTTTCCCCTCACGGAGCCTTTCGCTGAGACAGTTCTTTTGAAATTGGCAATGTGATATTTGGAAGCCCATAGAGGGCTATGGTGAAAAAGGAAATATCCTCAGATGAAATCTGGAAAGAAGCTTTCTGAGAAACTGCTTAGTGTTCTGTTAATTCATCTCACAGTGTTACATCTGTATTTCATGGATCTCTTTGCTAGCCTTATTTCTGTGGAATCTCAGAACAGATATTTCAGATCCCTTTGAATACTATAGGGCCAAAGGAAATATCCTCCGATAACAAAGAGAAAGAAGCTTTCTGAGAAACTTCTTTGTGTTCTGTGAAATCATCTCACAGAGTTGCACCTTTCCCCTCAAGAAGCCTTTCGCTAAGACAGTTCTTGTGGAATTGGCAAAGTGATATTTGGAAGCCCATAGAGGGCTATGGTGAAAAAGGAAATATCCTCAGATGAAATCTAGAAAGAAGCTTTCTGAGAAACTGCTTAGTGTTCTGTTAATTCATCTCACAGAGTTACATCTGTATTTCGTGGATCTCTTTGCTAGCCTTATTTCTGTGGAATCTGAGAACAGATATTTCGGATCCCTTTGAAGACTATAGGGCCAAAGGAAATATCCTCCGATAACAAAGAGAAAGAAGCTTTTTGAGAAACTTCGTTGTGTTCTGTGAAATCATCTCACAAAGTTACAGCTTACCCCTCACGGAGCCTTTCGCTAAGACAGTTCTTTTGAAATTGGCAAAGTGATATTTGGAAGCCCTTAGAGGGCTATGGTGAAAAAGGAAATATCCTCAAATGAAATCTGGAAAGAAGCTTTCTGAGAAACTGCTTAGTGTTCTGTTAATTCATCTCACAGTGTTACATCTGTATTTCATGGATTTCTTTGCTAGCCTTATTTCTGTGGAATCTCAGAACAGATATTTCAGATCCCTTTGAAGACTATAGGGCCAAAGGAAATATCCTCCGATAACAAAGAGAAAGAAGCTTTCTGAGAAACTTCTTTGTGTTCTGTGAAATCATCTCACAGAGTTGCAGCTTTCTCCTCAAGAAGCCTTTCGCTAAGACAGTTCTTGTGGAATTGGCAAAGTGATATTTGGAAGCCCATAGAGGGCTATGGTGAAAAAGGAAATATCCTCAGATGAAATCTAGAAAGAAGCTTTCTGAGAAACTGCTTAGTGTTCTGTTAATTCATCTCACAGAGTTACATCTGTATTTCGTGGATCTCTTTGCTACCCTTATTTCTGTGGAATCTGAGAACAGATATTTCGGATCCCTTTGAAGACTATAGGGCCAAAGGAAATATCCTCCGATAACAAAGAGAAAGAAGCTTTCTGAGAAACTTCTTTGTGTTCTGTGAAATCATCTCACAGAGTTGCAGCTTTCCCCTCAAGAAGCCTTTCGCTAAGACAGTTCTTGTGGAATTGGCAAAGTGATATTTGGAAGCCCATAGAGGGCTATGGTGAAAAAGGAAATATCCTCAAATGAAATCTGGAAAGAACCTTTCTGAGAAACAGCTTAGTGTTCTGTTAATTCATCTCACAGAGTTACATCTGTATTTCGTGGATCTCTTTGCTACTCTTATTTCTGTGGAATCTGAGAACAGATATTTCGGATCCCTTTGAAGACTATAGGGCCAAAGGAAATATCCTCCGATAACAAAGAGAAAGAAGCTTTCTGAGAAACTTCTTTGTGTTCTGTGAAATCATCTCACAGAGTTGCAGCTTTCCCCTCAAGAAGCCTTTCGCTAAGACAGTTCTTGTGGAAATGGCAAAGTGATATTTGGAAGCCCATAGAGGGCTATGGTGAAAAAGGAAATATCCTCTGATGAAATCTGGAAAGAAGCTTTCTGAGAAACTGCTTAGTGTTCTGTTAATTCATCTCACAGAGTTACATCTGTATTTCGTGGATCTCTTTGCTAGCCTTATTTCTGTGGAATCTGAGAACAGATATTTCGGATCCCTATGAAGACTATAGGGCCAAAGGAAATATCCTCCGATAACAAAGAGAAAGAAGCTTTCTGAGAAACTTCTTTGTGTTCTATGAAATCATCTCACAGAGTTACAGCTTTCCCCTCAAGAAGCCTTTCGCTAAGACAGTTCTTGTGGAATTGGCAAAGTGATATTTGGAAGCCCATAGAGGGCTATGGTGAAAAAGGAAATATCCTCAAATGAAATCTGGAAAGAAGCTTTCTGAGAAACTGCTTAGTGTTCTGTTAATTCCTCTCACAGAGTTACATCTGTATTTCGTGGATCTCTTTGCTAGCCTTATTCCTGTGGAATCTGAGAACAGATATTTCGGATCCCTTTGAAGACTATAGGGCCAAAGGAAATATCCTCTGATAACAAAGAGAAAGAAGCTTTCTGAGAAACTTCGTTGTGTTCTGTGAAATCATCTCACAGAGTTACAGCTTTCCCCTCACGGAGCCTTTCGCTGAGACAGTTCTTTTGAAATTGGCAAAGTGATATTTGGAAGCCCCTAGAGGGCTATGGTGAAAAAGGAATTATCCTCAGAGGAAATCTGGAAAGAAGCTTTCTGAGAAACTGCTTAGTGTTCTGTTAATTCATCTCACAGTGTTACATCTGTATTTCATGGATCTCTTTGCTAGCCTTATTTCTGTGGAATCTGAGAACAGATATTTTAGATCCCTTTGAAGACTAGGGGCCAAAGGAAATATCCTCCGATAACAAAGAGAAAGAAGCTTTCTGAGAAACTTCTTTGTGTTCTGTGAAATCATCTCACAGAGTTGCAGCTTTCCCCTCAAGAAGCCTTTCGCTAAGACAGTTCTTGTGGAATTGGCAAAGTGATATTTGGAAGCCCATAGAGGGCTATGGTGAAAAAGGAAATATCCTCAGATGAAATCTAGAAAGAAGCTTTCTGAGAAACTGCTTAGTGTTATGTTAATTCATCTCACAGAGTTACATCTGTATTTCGTGGATCTCTTTGCTAGCCTTATTTCTGTGGAATCTGAGAACAGATATTTCGGATCCCTTTGAAGACTATAGGGCCAAAGGAAATATCCTCCGATAACAAAGAGAAAGAAGCTTTTTGAGAAACTTCGTTGTGTTCTGTGAAATCATCTCACAAAGTTACAGCTTTCCCCTCACGGAGCCTTTCGCTAAGACAGTTCTTTTGAAATTGGCAAAGTGATATTTGGAAGCCCTTAGAGGGCTATGGTGAAAAAGGAAATATCCTCAGAGGAAATCTGGAAAGAAGCTTTCTGAGAAACTGCTTAGTGTTCTGTTAATTCATCTCACAGAGTTACATCTCTATTTCGTGGATCTCTTTGCTAGCCTTATTTCTGTGGAATCTGAGAACAGATATTTCGGATCCCTTTGAAGACTATAGGGCCAAAGGAAATATCCTCCGATAACAAAGAGAAAGAAGCTTTCTGAGAAACTTCTTTGTGTTCTGTGAAATCATCTCACAGAGTTACAGCTTTCCCCTCAAGAAGCCTTTCGCTAAGACAGTTCTTGTGGAATTGGCAAAGTGATATTTGGAAGCCCTTAGAGGGCTATGGTGAAAAAGGAAATATCCTCAAATGAAATCTGGAAAGAAGCTTTCTGAGAAACTGCTTAGTGTTCTGTTAATTCATCTCACAGAGTTACATCTGTATTTCGTGGATCTCTTTGCTAGCCTTATTTCTGTGGAATCTGAGAACAGATATTTCGGATCCCTTTGAAGACTATAGGGCCAAAGGAAATATCCTCCGATAACAAAGAGAAAGAAGCTTTCTGAGAAACTTCTTTGTGGTCTGTGAAATCATCTCACAGAGTTACAGCTTTCCCCTCAAGAAGCCTTTCGCTAAGACAGTTCTTGTGGAATTGGCAAAGTGATATATGGAAGCCCATAGAGGGCTATGGTGAAAAAGGAAATATCCTCAAATGAAATCTGGAAAGAAGCTTTCTGAGAAACTGCTTAGTGTTCTGTTAATTCATCTCACAGTGTTACATCTGTATTTCATGGATTTCTTTGCTAGCCTTATTTCTGTGGAGTCTCAGAACAGATATTTCAGATCCCTTGGAAGACTATAGGGCCAAAGGAAATATCCTCCGATAACAAAGAGAAAGAAGCTTTCTGAGAAACTTCTTTGTGTTCTGTGAAATCATCTCACAGAGTTGCAGCTTTCCCCTCAAGAAGCCTTTCGCTAAGACAGTTCTTCTGGAATTGGCAAAGTGATATTTGGAAGCCCATAGAGGGCTATGGTGTAAAAGGAAATATCCTCAGATGAAATCTAGAAAGAAGCTTTCTGAGAAACTGCTTAGAGTTCTGTTAATTCATCTCACAGAGTTACATCTGTATTTCGTGGATCTCTTTGCTACCCTTAATTCTGTGGAATCTGAGAACAGATATTTCGGATCCCTTTGAAGACTATAGGGCCAAAGGAAATATCCTCCGATAACAAAGAGAAAGAAGCTTTCTGAGAAACTTCTTTGTGTTCTGTGAAATCATCTCACAGAGTTGCAGCTTTCCCCTCAAGAAGCCTTTCGCTAAGACAGTTCTTGTGGAATTGGCAAAGTGATATTTGGAAGCCCATAGAGGGCTATGGTGAAAAAGGAAATATCCTCAAATGAAATCTGGAAAGAACCTTTCTGAGAAACTGCTTAGTGTTCTGTTAATTCATCTCACAGAGTTACATCTGTATTTCGTGGATCTCTTGGCTAGTCTTATTTCTGTGGAATCTGAGAAAAGATATTTCGGATCCCTTTGAAGACTATAGGGCCAAAGGAAATGTCCTCCGATAACAAAGAGATAGAAGCTTTCTGAGAAACTTCTTTGTGTTCTGTGAAATCATCTCACAGAGTTACAGCTTTGCCCTCAAGAAGCCTTTCGCTAAGACATTTCTTGTGGAATTGGCAAAGTGATATTTGGAAGCCCATAGAGGGCTATGGTGAAAAAGGAAATATCCTCAAATGAAATCTGGAAAGAAGCTTTCTGAGAAACTGCTAAGTGTTCTGTTAATTCATCTCACAGGGTTACATCTGTATTTCGTGGATCTCTTTGCTAGCCTTATTTCTGTGGAATCTGAGAACAGATATTTCGGATCCCTTTGAAGACTATAGGGCCAAAGGAAATATCCTCCGATAACAAAGAGAAAGAAGCTTTCTGAGAGACTTCGTTGTGTTCTGTGAAATCATCTCACAGAGTTACAGCTTTCCCCTCACGGAGCCTATCGCTAAGACAGTTCTTTTGAAATTGGCAAAGTGATATTTGGAAGCCCATAGAGGGCTATGGTGAAAAAGGAAATATCCTCAGATGAAATCTGGAAAGAAGCTTTCTGAGAAACTGCTTAGTGTTCTGTTAATTCATCTCACAGTGTTACATCTGTATTTCATGGATCTCTTTGCTAGCCTTATTTCTGTGGAATCTCAGAACAGATATTTCAGATCCCTTTGAAGACTATAGGGCCAAAGGAAATATCCTCCGATAACAAAGAGAAAGAAGCTTTCTGAGAAACTTCTTTGTGTTCTGTGAAATCATCTCACAGAGTTGCAGCTTTCCCCTCAAGAAGCCTTTCGCTAAGACAGTTCTTGTGGAATTGGCAAAGTGATATTTGGAAGCCCCTAGAGGGCTATGGTGGAAAAGGAAATATCCGCAAATGAAATCTGGAAACAAGCTTTCTGAGAAACTGCTTAGTGTTCTGTTAATTCATCTCACAGAGTTACATCTGTATTTCGTGGATCTCTTTGCTAGCCTTATTTCTGTGGAATCTGAGAACAGATATTTCGGATCCCTATGAAGACTATAGGGCCAAAGGAAATATCCTCCGATAACAAAGAGAAAGAAGCTTTCTGAGAAACTTCTTTGTGTTCTGTGAAATCATCTCACAGAGTTACAGCTTTCCCCTCAAGAAGCCTTTCGCTAAGACAGTTCTTGTGGAATTGGCAAAGTGATATTTGGAAGCCCATAGAGGGCTATGGTGAAAAAGGAAATATCCTCAAATGAAATCTGGAAAGAAGCTTTCTGAGAAACTGCTTAGTGTTCTGTTAATTCATCTCACAGAGTTACATCTGTATTTCGTGGATCTCTTTGCTAGCCTTATTTCTGTGGAATCTGAGAACAGATATTTCGGATCCCTTTGAAGACTATAGGGCCAAAGGAAATATCCTCTGATAACAAAGAGAAAGAAGCTTTCTGAGAAACTTCGTTGTGTTCTGTGAAATCATCTCACAGAGTTACAGCTTTCCCCTCACGGAGCCTTTCGCTAAGTCAGTTCTTTTGAAATTGGCAAAGTGATATTTGGAAGCCCCTAGAGGGCTATGGTGAAAAAGGAATTATCCTCAGATGAAATCTAGAAAGAAGCTTTCTGAGAAACTGCTTAGAGTTCTGTTAATTCATCTCACAGAGTTACATCTGTATTTCGTGGATCTCTTTGCTACCCTTATTTCTGTGGAATCTGAGAACAGATATTTCGGATCCCTTTGAAGACTATAGGGCCAAAGGAAATATCCTCCGATAACAAAGAGAAAGAAGCTTTCTGAGAAACTTCTTTGTGTTCTGTGAAATCATCTCACAGAGTTGCAGCTTTCCCCTCAAGAAGCCTTTCGCTAAGACAGTTCTTGTGGAATTGGCAAAGTGATATTTGGAAGCCCATAGAGGGCTATGGTGAAAAAGGAAATATCCTCAAATGAAATCTGGAAAGAACCTTTCTGAGAAACTGCTTAGTGTTCTGTTAATTCATCTCACAGAGTTACATCTGTATTTCGTGGATCTCTTTGCTAGTCTTATTTCTGTGGAATCTGAGAACAGATATTTCGGATCCCTTTGAAGACTATAGGGCCAAAGGAAATATCCTCCGATAACAAAGAGATAGAAGCTTTCTGAGAAACTTCTTTGTGTTCTGTGAAATCATCTCTCAGAGAGTTACAGCTTTGCCCTCAAGAAGCCTTTCGCTAAGACAGTTCTTGTGGAATTGGCAAAGTGATATTTGGAAGCCCATAGAGGGCTATGGTGAAAAAGGAAATATCCTCAAATGAAATCTGGAAAGAAGCTTTCTGAGAAACTGCTAAGTGTTCTGTTAATTCATCTCACAGGGTTACATCTGTATTTCGTGGATCTCTTTGCTAGCCTTATTTCTGTGGAATCTGAGAACAGATATTTCAGATCCCTTTGAAGACTATAGGGCCAAAGGAAATATCCTCCGATAACAAAGAGAAAGAAGCTTTCTGAGAGACTTCGTTGTGTTCTGTGAAATCATCTCACAGAGTTACAGCTTTCCCCTCACGGAGCCTTTCGCTAAGACAGTTCTTTTGAAATTGGCAAAGTGATATTTGGAAGCCCATAGAGGGCTATGGTGAAAAAGGAAATATCCTCAGATGAAATCTGGAAAGAAGCTTTCTGAGAAACTGCTTAGTGTTCGGTTAATTCATCTCACAGTGTTACATCTGTATTTCATGGATCTCTTTGCTAGCCTTATTTCTGTGGAATCTCAGAACAGATATTTCAGATCCCTTTGAAGACTATAGGGCCAAAGGAAATATCCTCCGATAACAAAGAGAAAGAAGCTTTCTGAGAAACTTCTTTGTGTTCTGTGAAATCATCTCACAGAGTTGCAGCTTTACCCTCAAGAAGCCTTTCGCTAAGACAGTTCTTGTGGAATTGGCAAAGTGATATTTGGAAGCCCATAGAGGGCTATGGTGAAAAAGGAAATATCCGCAAATGAAATCTGGAAACAAGCTTTCTGAGAAACTGCTTAGTGTTCTGTTAATTCATCTCACAGAGTTACATCTGTATTTCCTGGATCTCTTTGCTAGCCTTATTTCTGTGGAATCTGAGAACAGATATTTCGGATCCCTATGAAGACTATAGGGCCAAAGGAAATATCCTCCGATAACAAAGAGAAAGAAGCTTTCTGAGAAACTTCTTTGTGTTCTGTGAAATCATCTCACAGAGTTGCAGCTTTCCCCTCAAGAAGCCTTTCGCTAAGACAGTTCTTGTGGAATTGGCAAAGTGATATTTGGAAGCCCATAGAGGGCTATGGTGAAAAAGGAAATATCCTCAGATGAAATCTGGAAAGAAGCTTTCTGAGAAACTGCTTAGTGTTCTGTTAATTCATCTCACAGAGTTACATCTGTATTTCATGGATCTCTTTGCTAGCCTTATTTCTGTGGAATCTGAGAACAGATATTTCGGATCCCTTTGAAGACTACAGGGCCAAAGGAAATATCCTCCGATAACAAAGAGAAAGAAGCTTTCTGAGAAACTTCTTTGTGTTCTGTGAAATCATCTCATAGAGTTGCAGCTTTCCCCTCAAGAAGCCTTTCGCTAAGACAGTTCTTGTGGAATTGGCAAAGTGATATTTGGAAGCCCATAGAGGGCTATGGTGAAAAAGGAAATATCCTCAGATGAAATCTGGAAAGAAGCTTTCTGAGAAACTGCTTAGTGTTCTGTTAATTCATCTCACAGAGTTACATCTGTATTTCGTGGATCTCTTTGCTAGCCTTATTTCTGTGGAATCTGAAACAGATATTTCAGATCCCTTTGAAGACTATAGGGCCAAAGGAAATATCCTCCGATAACAAAGAGAAAGAAGCTTTCTGAGAAACTTCTTTGTGTTCTGTGAAATCATCTCACAGAGTCGCAGCTTTCCCCTCAAGAAGCTTTTCGCTAAGACTGTTCTTGTGGAATTGGTAAAGTGATATTTGGAAGCCCATAGAGGGCTATGGTGAAAAAGGAAATATCCTCAAATGAAATCTGGAAAGAAGCTTTCTGAGAAACTGCTTAGTGTTCTTTTAATTCATCTCACAGAGTTACATCTGTATTTCGTGGATCTCTTTGCTAGCCTTATTTCTGTGGAATCTGAGAGCAGATATTTCGGATCCCCTTGAAGACTATAGGGCCAAAGGAAATATCCTCTGATAACAAAGAGAAAGAAGCTTTCTGAGAAACTTCTTTGTGTTCTGTGAAATCATATCACAGAGTTGCAGCTTTCCCCTCAAGAAGCCTTTCGCTAATACAGTTCATGTGGAATTGGCAAAGTGATATTTGGAAGCCCATCGAGGGCTATGGTGAAAAAGGAAATATCCGCAAATGAAATCTCGAAACAAGCTTTCTGAGAAACTGCTTAGTGTTCTGTTAATTCATCTCACAGAGTTACATCTGTAATTCGTGGATCTCTTTGCTAGCCTTATTTCTGTGGAATCTGAGAAGAGATATTTCGGATCCCTTTGAAGACTATAGGGCCAAAGGAAATATCCTCCGATAACAAAGAGAAAGAAGCTTTCTGAGAAACTTCTTTGTGTTCTGTGAAATCATCTCACAGAGTTACAGCTTTCCCCTCAAGAAGCCTTTCGCTAAGACAGTTCTTGTGGAATTGGCAAAGTGATATTTGGAAGCCCATAGAGGGCTATGGTGAAAAAGGAAATATCCTCAGATGAAATCTGGAAAGAAGCTTTCTGAGAACCTTCTTAGTGTTCTGTTAATTCATCTCACAGAGTTACATCTGTATTTCGTGGATCTCTTTGCTAGCCTTATTTCTGTGGAATCTGAGAACAGATATTTCGGATCCCTTTGAAGACTATAGGGCCAAAGGAAATATCCTCCGATAACAAAGAGAAAGAAGCTTTCTGAGAAACTTCTTTGTGTTCTGTGAAATCATCTCACAGAGTTACAGCTTTCCCCTCACGGAGCCTTTCGCTAAGACACTTCTTTTGAAATTGGAAAGGTGATATTTGGAAGCCCATAGAGGGCTATGGTGAAAAAGGAAATATCCTCAGATGAAATCTGGAAAGAAGCTTTCTGAGAAACTGCTTAGTGTTCTGTTAATTCATCTCACAGAATTACATCTGTATTTCGTGGATCTCTTTGCTAGCCTTATTTCTGTGGAATCTGAGAGCAGATATTTCGGATCCCTTTGAAGACTATAGGGCCAAAGGAAATATCCTCCGATAACAAAGAGAAAGAAGCTTTCTGAGAAACTTCTTTGTGTTCTGTGAAATCATATCACAGAGTTGCAGCTTTCCCCTCAAGAAGCCTTTCGCTAATACAGTTCATGTGAAATTGGCAAAGTGATATTTGGAAGCCCATAGAGGGCTATGGTGAAAAAGGAAATATCCGCAAATGAAATCTGGAAACAAGCTTTCTGGGAAACTGCTTAGTGATCTGTTAATTCATCTCACAGAGTTACATCTGTATTTCATGGATCTCTTTGCTAGCCTTATTTCTGTGGAATCTGAGAACAGATATTTCGGATCCCTTTGAAGACTATAGGGCCAAAGGAAATATCCTCCGATAACAAAGAGAAAGAAGCTTTCTGAGAAACTTCTTTGTGTTCTGTGAAATCATCTCATAGAGTTGCAGCTTTCCCCTCAAGAAGCCTTTCGCTAAGACAGTTCTTGTGGAATTGGCAAAGTGATATTTGGAAGCCCTTAGAGGGCTATGGTGAAAAAGGAAATATCCTCAGATGAAATCTGGAAAGAAGCTTTCTGAGAAACTGCTTAGTGTTCTGTTAATTCATCTCACAGAGTTACATCTGTATTTCGTGGATCTCTTTGCTAGCCTCATTTCTGTGGAATCTGAAACAGATATTTCGGATCCCTTTGAAGACTATACGGCCAAAGGAAATATCCTCCGATAACAAAGAGAAAGAAGCTTTCTGAGAAACTTCTTTGTGTTCTGTGAAATCATCTCACAGAGTCGCAGCTTTCCCCTCAAGAAGCTTTTCGCTAAGACTGTTGTTGTGGAATTGGCAAAGTGATATTTGGAAGCCCTTAAAGGGCTATGGTGAAAAAGGAAATATCCTCAGATGAAATCTGGAAAGAAGCTTTCTGAGAAACTGCTTAGCGTTCTGTTAATTCATCTCACAGAGTTACATCTGTATTTCGTGGATCTCTTTGCTAGCCTTATTTCTGTGGAATCTGAGAACAGATATTTCGGATCCCTTTGAAGACTATAGGGCCGAAGGAAATATCCTCCGATAACAAAGAGAAAGAAGCTTTCTGAGAAACTTCTTTGTGTTCTGTGAAATCATCTCACAGAGTTACAGCTTTCCCCTCACGGAGCCTTTCGCTAAGACACTTCTTTTGAAATTGGCAAAGTGATATTTGGAAGCCCATAGAGGGCTATGGTGAAAAAGGAAATATCCTCAGAAGACATCTGGAAAGAAGCTTTCTGAGAAACTGCTTAGTGTTCTGTTAATTCATCTCACAGAGTTACATCTGTATTTCGTGGATCTCTTTGCTAGCCTTATTTCTGTGGAATCTGAGAGCAGATATTTCGGATCCCTTTGAAGACTATAGGGCCAAAGGAAATATCTTCCGATAACAAAGAGAAAGAAGCTTTCTGAGAAACTTCTTTGTGTTCTGTGAAATCATATCAAAGAGTTGCAGCTTTCCCCTCAAGAAGACTTTCGCTAATACAGTTCATGTGGAATTGGCAAAGTGATATTTGGAAGCCCATAGAGGGCTATGGTGAAAAAGGAAATATCCGCAAATGAAATCTGGAAAAAAGCTTTCTGAGAAACTGCTTAGTGTTCTGTTAATTCATCTCACAGAGTTACATCTGTATTTCGTGGATCTCTTTGCTAGCCTTATTTCTGTGGAATCTGAGAACAGATATTTCGGATCCCTTTGAAGACTATAGGGCCAAAGGAAATATCCTCCGATAACAAAGAGAAAGAAGCTTTCTGAGAAACTTCTTTGTGTTCTGTGAAATCATCTCACAGAGTTACAGCTTTCCCCTCAAGAAGCCTTTCGCTAAGACAGTTCTTGTGGAATTGGCAAAGTGATATTTGGAAGCCCAAAAAGGGCTATGGTGAAAAAGGAAATATCCTCAAATGAAATCTGGAAAAAAGCTTTCTGAGAAACTGCTTAGTGTTCTGTTAATTCATCTCACAGAGTTATATCTGTATTTCGTGGATCTCTTTGCTAGCCTTATTTCTGTGGAATCTGAGAACAGATATTTCGGATCCCTTTGAAGACTATAGCGCCAAAGGAAATATCCTCCGATAACAAAGAGAAAGAAGCTTTCTGAGAAACTTCGTTGTGTTCTGTGAAATCATCTCACAGAGTTACAGCTTTCCCCTCAAGGAGCCTTTCGCTAAGACAGTTTATGTGGAATTGGCAAAGTGATATTTGGAAGCCCATAGAGGGATATGGTGAAAAAGGAAATATCCTCAAATGAAATCTGGAAAGAAGCTTTCTGAGAAACTGCTTAGCGTTCTGTTAATTCATCTCACAGAGTTACATCTGTATTTCGTGGATCTCTTTGCTCGCCTTATTTCTGTGGAATCTGAGAACAGATATTTCGGATCCCTTTGAAGACTATAGGGCCAAAGGAAATATCCTCCGATAACAAAGAGAAAGAAGCTTTCTGAGAAACTTCTTTGTGTTCTGTGAAATCATCTCACAGAATTACAGCTTTCCCCTCACGGAGCCTTTCGCTAAGACACTTCTTTTGAAATTGGCAAAGTGATATTTGGAAGCCCATAGAGGGCTATGTTGAAAAAGGAAATATCCTCAGAGGAAATCTGGAAAGAAGCTTTCTGAGAAACTGCTTAGTGTTCTGTTAATTCATCTCACAGTGTTACATCTGTATTTCATGGATCTTTTTGCTAGCCTTATTTCTGTGGAATCTGAGAACAGATATTTCAGATGCCTTTGAAGACTATAGGGCCAAAGGAAATATCCTCCGATAACAAAGAGAAAGAAGCTTTCTGAGAAACTTCTTTGTGTTCTGTGAAATCATCTCACAGAGTTACAGCTTTCCCCTCAAGAAGCATTTCGCTAAGACAGTTCTTGTGGAATTGGCAAAGTGATATTTGGAAGCCCATAGAGGGCTATGGTTAAAAAGGAAATATCCTCAGATGAAATCTGGAAAGAAGCTTTCTGAGAAACTGCTTAGTGTTCTGTTAATTCATCTCACAGAGTTACATCTGTATTTCGTGGATCTCTTTGCTAGCCTTATTTCTGTGGAATCTGAGAACAGATATTTCGGATCCCTTTGAAGACTATAGGGCCAAAGGAAATATTCTCCGATAACAAAGAGAAAGAAGCTTTCTGAGAAACTTCGTTGTGTTCTGTGAAATCATCTCACAGAGTTACAGCTTTCCCCTCAAGGAGCCTTTCGCTAAGACAGTTTATGTGGAATTGGCAAAGTGATATTTGGAAGCCCATAGAGGGCTATGGTGAAAAAGGAAATATCCTCAAATGAAATCTGGAAAGAAGCTTTCTGAGAAACTGCTTAGCGTTCTGTTAATTCATCTCACAGAGTTACATCTATATTTCATGGATCTCTTTGCTAGCCTTATTTCTGTGGAATCTGAGAACAGATATTTCGGATCCCTTTGAAGACTATAGGGCCAAAGGAAATATCCTCCGATAACAAAGAGAAAGAAGCTTTCTGAGAAACTTCTTTGTGTTCTGTGAAATCATCTCACAGAGTTACAGCTTTCCCCTCACGGAGCCTTTCGCTAAGACACTTCTTTTGAAATTGGCAAAGTGATATTTGGAAGCCCATAGAGGGCTATGGTGAAAAAGGAAATATCCTCAGAAGACATCTGGAAAGAAGCTTTCTGAGAAACTGCTTAGTGTTCTGTTAATTCATCTCACAGAGTTACATCTGTATTTCGTGGATCTCTTTGCTAGCCTTATTTCTGTGGAATCTGAGAACAGATATTTCGGATCCCTTTGAAGACTATAGGGCCAAAGGAAATATCCTCCGATAACAAAGAGAAAGAAGCTTTCTGAGAAACTTCTTTGTGTTCTGTGAAATCATATCAAAGAGTTGCAGCTTTCCCCTCAAGAAGCCTTTCGCTAATACAGTTCATGTGGAATTGGCAAAGTGATATTTGGAAGCCCATAGAGGGCGATGGTGAAAAAGGAAATATCCGCAAATGAAATCTGGAAAAAAGCTTTCTGAGAAACTGCTTAGTGTTCTGTTAATTCATCTCACAGAGTTACATCTGTATTTCGTGGATCTCTTTGCTAGCCTTATTTCTGTGGAATCTGAGAACAGATATTTCGGATCCCTTTGAAGACTATAGGGCCAAAGGAAATATCCTCCGATAACAAAGAGAAAGAAGTTTTCTGAGAAACTTCTTTGTGTTCTGTGAAATCATCTCACAGAGTTACAGCTTTCCCCTCAAGAAGCCTTTCGCTAAGACAGTTCTTGTGGAATTGGCAAAGTGATATTTGGAAGCCCATAGAGGGCTATGGTGAAAAAGGAAATATCCTCAAATGAAATCTGGAAAAAAGCTTTCTGAGAAACTGCTTAGTGTTCTGTTAATTCATCTCACAGAGTTTTATCTGTATTTCGTGGATCTCTTTGCTAGCCTTATTTCTGTGGAATCTGAGAACAGATATTTCGGATCCCTTTGAAGACTATAGGGCCAAAGGAAATATCCTCCGATAACAAAGAGAAAGAAGCTTTCTGAGAAACTTCTTTGTGTTCTGTGAAATCATCTCACAGAGTTGCAGCTTTCCCCTCAAGAAGCCTTTCGCTAAGACAGTTCTTGTGGAATTGGCAAAGTGATATTTGGAAGCCCATAGAGGGCTATGTTGAAAAAGGAAATATCCTCAGATGAAATCTGGAAAGAAGCTTTCTGAGAAACTGCTTAGTGTTCTGTTAATTCATCTCACAGAGTTACATCTGTATATCGTGGATCTCTTTGCTAGCCTTATTTCTGTGGAATCTGAGAACAGATATTTCTGATCCCTATGAAGACTATAGGGCCAAAGGAAATATCCTCCGATAACAAAGAGAAAGAAGCTTTCTGAGAAACTTCTTTGTGTTCTGTGAAATCATCTCACAGAGTTACAGCTTTCCCCTCAAGAAGCCTTTCGCTAAGACAGTTCTTGTGGAATTGGCAAAGTGATATTTGGAAGACCATAGAGGGCTATGGTGAAAAAGGAAATATCCTCAAATGAAATATGGAAAGAAGCTTTCTGAGAAACTGCTTAGTGTTCTGTTAATTCATCTCACAGAGTTACATCTGTATTTCGTGGATCTCTTTGCTAGCCTTATTTCTGTGGAATCTGAGAACAGATATTTCGGATCCCTTTGAAGACTATAGGGCCAAAGGAAATATCCTCTGATAACAAAGAGAAAGAAGCTTTCTGAGAAACTTCGTTGTGTTCTGTGAAATCATCTCATAGAGTTACAGCTTTCCCCTCACGGAGCCTTTCGCTAAGACAGTTCTTTTGAAATTGGCAAAGTGATATTTGGAAGCCCATAGAGGGCTATGGTGAAAAAGGAAATATCCTCAGAGGAAATCTGGAAAGAAGCTTTCTGAGAAACTGCTTAGTGTTCTGTTAATTCATCTCACAGTGTTACATCTGTATTGCATGGATCTCTTTGCTAGCCTTATTTCTGTGGAATCTGAGAACAGATATTTCAGATGCCTTTGAAGACTATAGGGCCAAAGGAAATATCCTCCGATAACAAAGAGAAAGAAGCTTTCTGAGAAACTTCTTTGTGTTCTGTGAAATCATCTCACAGAGTTACAGCTTTCCCCTCAAGAAGCATTTCGCTAAGACAGTTCTTGTGGAATTGGCAAAGTGATATTTGGAAGCCCATAGAGGGCTATGGTTAAAAAGGAAATATCCTCAGATGAAATCTGGAAAGAAGCTTTCTGAGAAACTGCTTAGTGTTCTGTTAATTCATCTCACAGAGTTACATCTGTATTTCGTGGATCTCTTTGCTAGCCTTATTTCTGTGGAATCTGAGAACAGATATTTCGGATCCCTTTGAAGACTATAGGGCCAAAGGAAATATTCTCCGATAACAAAGAGAAAGAAGCTTTCTGAGAAACTTCGTTGTGTTCTGTGAAATCATCTCACAGAGTTACAGCTTTCCCCTCAAGGAGCCTTTCGCTAAGACAGTTTATGTGGAATTGGCAAAGTGATATTTGGAAGCCCATAGAGGGCTATGGTGAAAAAGGAAATATCCTCAGATGAAATCTGGAAAGAAGCTTTCTGAGAAACTGCTTAGCGTTCTGTTAATTCATCTCACAGAGTTACATCTGTATTTCGTGGATCTCTTTGCTAGCCTTATTTCTGTGGAATCTGAGAACAGATATTTCGGATCCCTTTGAAGACTATAGGGCCAAAGGAAATATCCTCCGATAACAAAGAGAAAGAAGCTTTCTGAGAAACTTCTTTGTGTTCTGTGAAATCATCTCACAGAGTTACAGCTTTCCCCTCAAGGAACCTTTCGCTAAGACAGTTTATGTGGAATTGGCAAAGTGATATTTGGAAGCCCATAGAGGGCTATGGTGAAAAAGGAAATATCCTCAGATGAAATCTGGAAAGAAGCTTTCTGAGAAACTGCTTAGCGTTCTCTTAATTCATCTCACAGAGTTACATCTGTATTTCGTGGATCTCTTTGCTAGCGTTATTTCTGTGGAATCTGAGAACAGATATTTCGGATCCCTTTGAAGACTATAGGGCCAAAGGAAATATCCTCCGATAACAAAGAGAAAGAAGCTTTCCGAGAAACTTCTTTGTGTTCTGTGAAATCATCTCACAGAGTTACAGCTTTCCCCTCAAGAAGCCTTTCGCTAAGACAGTTCTTGTGGAATTGGCAAAGTGATATTTGGAAGCCCTTAGAGGGCTATGGTGAAAAAGGAAATATCCTCAAATGAAATCTGGAAAGAAGCTTTCTGAGAAACTGCTTAGTGTTCTGTTAATTCATCTCACAAAGTTACATCTGTATTTCGTGGATCTCTTTGCTAGCCTTATTTCTGTGGAATCTGAGAACAGATATTTCGGATCCCTTTGAAGACTATAGGGCCAAAGGAAATATCCTCCGATAACAAAGAGAAAGAAGCTTTCTGAGAAACTTCGTTGTGTTCTGTGAAATCATCTCACAGAGTTACAGCTTTCCCCTCACGGAGCCTTTCGCTAAGACAGTTCTTTTGAAATTGGCAAAGTGATATTTGGAAGCCCATAGAGGGCAATGGTGAAAAAGGAAATATCCTCAGAGGAAATCTGGAAAGAAGCTTTCTGAGAAACTGCTTAGTGTTCTGTTAATTCATCTCACAGTGTTACATCTGTATTTCATGGATCTCTTTGCTAGCCTTATTTCTGTGGAATCTGAGAACAGATATTTCAGATCCCTTTGAAGACTATAGGGCCAAAGGAAATATCCCCCGATAACAAAGAGAAAGAAGCTTTCTGAGAAACTTCTTTGTGTTCTGTGAAATCATCTCACAGAGTTACAGCTTTCCCCTCAAGAAGCCTTTCGCTAAGACAGTACTTGTGGAATTGGCAAAGTGATATTTGGAAGCCCATAGAGGGCTATGGTGAAAAAGGAAATATCCTCAGATGAAATCTGGAAAGAAGCTTTCTGAGAAACTGCTTAGCGTTCTGTTAATTCATCTCACAGAGTTACATCTGTATTTCGTGGATCTCTTTGCTAGCCTTATTTCTGTGGAATCTGAGAACAGATATTTCGGATCCCTTTGAAGACTATAGGGCCAAAGGAAATATCCTCCGATAACAAAGAGAAAGAAGCTTTCTGAGAAACTTCTTTGTGTTCTGTGAAATCATCTCACAGAGTTACAGCTTTCCCCTCAAGGAACCTTTCGCTAAGACAGTTCTTGTGGAATTGGCAAAGTGATATTTGGAAGCCCATAGAGGGCTATGGTGAAAAAGGAAATATCCTCAGATGAAATCTGGAAAGAAGCTTTCTGAGAAACTGCTTAGCGTTCTCTTAATTCATCTCACAGAGTTACATCTGTATTTCGTGGATCTCTTTGCTAGCGTTATTTCTGTGGAATCTGAGAACAGATATTTCGGTTCCCTTTGAAGACTATAGGGCCAAAGGAAATATCCTCCGATAACAAAGAGAAAGAAGCTTTCTGAGAAACTTCTTTGTGTTCTGTGAAATCATCTCACAGAGTTACAGCTTTCCCCTCAAGAAGCCTTTCGCTAAGACAGTTCTTGTGGAATTGGCAAAGTGATATTTGGAAGCCCTTAGAGGGCTATGGTGAAAAAGGAAATATCCTCAAATGAAATATGGAAAGAAGCTTTCTGAGAAACTGCTTAGTGTTCTGTTAATTCATCTCACAGAGTTACATCTGTATTTCGTGGATCTCTTTGCTAGCCTTATTTCTGTGGAATCTGAGAACAGATATTTCGGATCCCTTTGAAGACTATAGGGCCAAAGGAAATATCCTCTGATAACAAAGAGAAAGAAGCTTTCTGAGAAACTTCGTTGTGTTCTGTGAAATCATCTCATAGAGTTACAGCTTTCCCCTCACGGAGCCTTTCGCTAAGACAGTTCTTTTGAAATTGGCAAAGTGATATTTGGAAGCCCATAGAGGGCTATGGTGAAAAAGGAAATATCCTCACAGGAAATCTGGAAAGAAGCTTTCTGAGAAACTGCTTAGTGTTCTGTTAATTCATCTCACAGTGTTACATCTGTATTGCATGGATCTCTTTGCTAGCCTTATTTCTGTGGAATCTGAGAACAGATATTTTAGATCCCTTTGAAGACTATGGGGCCAAAGGAAATATCCTCCGATAGCAAAGAGAAAGAAGCTTTCTGAGAAACTTCTTTGTGTTCTGTGAAATCATCTCACAGAGTTGCAGCTTTCCCCTCAAGAAGCCTTTCGCTAAGACAGTTCTTGTGGAATTGGCAAAGTGATATTTGGAAGCCCATAGAGGGCTATGGTGAAAAAGGAAATATCCTCAGATGAAATCTGGAAAGAAGCTTTCTGAGAAACTGCTTAGTGTTCTGTTAATTCATCTCACAGAGTTACATCTGTATTTCATGGATCTCTTTGCTAGCCTTATTTCTGTGGAATCTGAGAACAGATATTTCGGATCCCTTTGAAGACTATAGGGCCAAAGGAAATATCCTCCGATAACAACGAGAAAGAAGCTTTCTGAGAAACTTCTTTGTGTTCTGTGAAATCATCTCACAGAGTTGCAGCTTTCCCCTCAAGAAGCCTTTCGCTAAGACAGTTCTTGTGGAATTGGCAAAGTGATATTTGGAAGCCCATAGAGGGCTATGGTGAAAAAGGAAATATCCTCAGATGAAATCTGGAAAGAAGCTTTCTGAGAAACTGCTTAGTGTTCTGTTAATTCATCTCACAGAGTTACATCTGTATTTCGTGGATCTCTTTGCTAGCCTTATTTCTGTGGAATCTGAGAACAGATATTTCGGATCCCTATGAAGACTATAGGGCCAAAGGAAATATCCTCCGATAACAAAGAGAAAGAAGCTTTCTGAGAAACTTCTTAGTGTTCTGTGAAATCATCTCACAAAGTTACAGCTTTCCCCTCAAGAAGCCTTTCGCTAAGACAGTTCTTGTGGAATTGGCAAAGTGATATTTGGAAGCCCATAGAGGGCTATGGTGAAAAAGGAAATATCCTCATATGAAATCTGGAAAGAAGCTTTCTGAGAAACTGCTTAGTGTTCTTTTAATTCATCTCACAGAGTTACATCTGTATTTCGTGGATCTCTTTGCTAGCCTTATTTCTGTGGAATCTGAGAACAGATATTTCGGATCCCTTTGAAGACTATAGGGCCAAAGGAAATATCCTCCGATAACAAAGAGAAAGAAGCTTTCTGAGAAACTTCGTTGTGTCTGTGAAATCATCTCACAGAGTTACAGCTTTCCCCTCACGGAGCCTTTCGCTAAGACAGTTCTTTTGAAATTGGCAAAGTGATATTTGGAAGCCCATAGAGGGCTATGTTGAAAAAGGAAATATCCTCAGAGGAAATCTGGAAAGAAGCTTTCTGAGAAACTGCTTAGTGTTCTGTTAATTCATCTCACAGTGTTACATCTGTATTTCATGGATCTCTTTGCTAGCCTTATTTCTGTGGAATCTGAGAACAGATATTTCGGATCCCTTTGAAGACTATAGGGCCAAAGGAAATATCCTCCGATAACAAAGAGAAAGAAGCTTTCTGAGAAACTTCTTTGTGTTCTGTGAAATCATATCACAGAGTTGCAGCTTTCCCCTCAAGAAGCCTTTCGCTAATACAGTTCATGTGGAATTGGCAAAGTGATATTTGGAAGCCCATAGAGGGCTATGGTGAAAAAGGAAATATCCGCAAATGAAATCTGGAAACAAGCTTTCTGAGAAACTGCTTAGTGTTCTGTTAATTCATCTCACAGAGTTACATCTGTATTTCGTGGATCTCTTTGCTACCTTATTTCTGTGGAATCTGAGAACAGATATTTCGGATCCCTTTGAAGACTATAGGGCCAAAGGAAATATCCTCCGATAACAAAGAGAAAGAAGCTTTCTGAGAAACTTCTTTGTGCTCTGTGAAATCATCTCATAGAGTTACAGCTTTCCCCTCAAGAAGCCTTTCGCTAAGACAGTTCTTGTGGAATTGGCAAAGTGATATTTGGAAGCCCATAGAGGGCTATGGTGAAAAAGGAAATATCCTCAAATGAAATCTGGAAAGAAGCTTTCTGAGAAACTCCTTAGTGTTCTGTTAATTCATCTCACAAAGTTACATCTGTATTTCGTGGATCTCTTTGCTAGCCTTATTTCTGTGGAATCTGAGAACAGATATTTCGGATCCCTTTGAAGACTATAGGGCCAAAGGAAATATCCTCCGATAACAAAGAGAAAGAAGCTTTCTGAGAAACTTCGTTGTGTCTGTGAAATCATCTCACAGAGTTACAGCTTTCCCCTCAAGGAACCTTTCGCTAAGACAGTTTATGTGGAATTGGCAAAGTGATATTTGGAAGCCCATAGAGGGCTATGGTGAAAAAGGAAATATCCTCAGATGAAATCTGGAAAGAAGCTTTCTGAGAAACTGCTTAGCGTTCTCTTAATTCATCTCACAGAGTTACATCTGTATTTCGAGGATCTCTTTGCTAGCGTTATTTCTGTGGAATCTGAGAACAGATATTTCGGATCCCTTTGAAGACTATAGGGCCAAAGGAAATATCCTCCGATAACAAAGAGAAAGAAGCTTTCTGAGAAACTTCTTTGTGTTCTGTGAAATCATCTCACAGAGTTACAGCTTTCCCCTCAAGAAGCCTTTCGCTAAGACAGTTCTTGTGGAATTGGCAAAGTGATATTTGGAAGCCCTTAGAGGGCTATGGTGAAAAAGGAAATATCCTCAAATGAAATCTGGAAAGAAGCTTTCTGAGAAACTGCTTAGTGTTCTGTTAATTCATCTCACAAAGTTACATCTGTATTTCGTGGATCTCTTTGCTAGCCTTATTTCTGTGGAATCTGAGAACAGATATTTCAGATCCCTTTGAAGACTATAGGGCCAAAGGAAATATCCTCCGATAACAAAGAGAAAGAAGCTTTCTGAGAAACTTCGTTGTGTTCTGTGAAATCATCTCACAGAGTTACAGCTTTCCCCTCAAGAAGCCTTTCGCTAAGACAGTTCTTGTGGAATTGGCAAAGTGATATTTGGAAGCCCATAGAGGGCTATGGTGAAAAAGGAAATATCCTCAGATGAAATCTGGAAAGAAGCTTTCTGAGAAACTGCTTAGTGTTCTGTTAATTCATCTCACAGAGTTACAGCTGTATTTCGTGGATCTCTTTGCTAGCCTTATTTCTGTGGAATCTGAGAACAGATATTTCGGATCCCTTTGAACACTATAGGGCCAAAGGAAATATCCTCCGATAACAAAGAGAAAGAAGCTTTCTGAGAAACTTCTTTGTGTTCTGTGAAATCATCTCACAGAGTTGCAGCTTTCCCCTCAAGAAGCCTTTCGCTAAGACAGTTCTTGTGGAATTGGCAAAGTGATATTTGGAAGCCCATAGAGGGCTATGGTGAAAAAGGAAATATCCTCAGATGAAATCTGGAAAGAAGCTTTCTGAGAAACTGCTTAGTGTTCTGTTAATTCATCTCACAGAGTTACATCTGTATTTCGTGGATCTCTTTGCTAGCCTTATTTCTGTGGAATCTGAGAACAGATATTTCTGATCCCTATGAAGACTATAGGGCCAAAGGAAATATCCTCCGATAACAAAGAGAAAGAAGCTTTCTGAGAAACTTCTTTGTGTTCTGTGAAATCATCTCTCAGAGTTACAGCTTTCCCCTCAAGAAGCCTTTCGCTAAGACAGTTCTTGTGGAATTGGCAAAGTGATATTTGGAAGCCCATAGAGGGCTATGGTGAAAAAGGAAATATCCTCAAATGAAATCTGGAAAGAAGCTTTCTGAGAAACGGCTTAGTGTTCTGTTTATTCATCTCACAGAGTTACATCTGTATTTCGTGGATCTCTTTGCTACCCTTATTTCTGTGGAATCTGAGAACAGATATTTCGGATCCCTTTGAAGACTATAGGGCCAAAGGAAATATCCTCTGATAACAAAGAGAAAGAAGCTTTCTGAGAAACTTCGTTGTGTTCTGTGAAATCATCTCATAGAGTTACAGCTTTCCCCTCACGGAGCCTTTCGCTAAGACAGTTTTTTGAAATTGGCAAAGTGATATTTGGAAGCCCATAGAGGGCTATGGTGAAAAAGGAAATATCCTCAGAGGAAATCTGGAAATAAGCTTTCTGAGAAACTGCTTAGTGTTCTGTTAATTCATCTCACAGTGTTACATCTGTATTTCATGGATCTCTTTGCTAGCCTTATTTCTGTGGAATCTGAGAACAGATATTTTAGATCCCTTTGAAGACTATGGGGCCAAAGGAAATATCCTCCGATAACAAAGAGAAAGAAGCTTTCTGAGAAACTTCTTTGTGTTCTGTGAAATCATCACACAGAGTTGCAGCTTTCCCCACAAGAAGCCTTTCGCTAAGACAGTTCTTGTGGAATTGGCAAAGTGATATTTGGAAGCCCATAGAGGGCTATGTTGAAAAAGGAAATATCCTCAGATGAAATCTGGAAAGAAGCTTTCTGAGAAACTGCTTAGTGTTCTGTTAATTCATCTCACAGAGTTACATCTGTATATCGTGGATCTCTTTGCTAGCCTTATTTCTGTGGAATCTGAGAACAGATATTTCTGATCCCTATGAAGACTATAGGGCCAAAGGAAATATCCTCCGATAACAAAGAGAAAGAAGCTTTCTGAGAAACTTCTTTGTGTTCTGTGAAATCATCTCACAGAGTTACAGCTTTCCCCTCAAGAAGCCTTTCGCTAAGACAGTTCTTGTGGAATTGGCAAAGTGATATTTGGAAGACCATAGAGGGCTATGGTGAAAAAGGAAATATCCTCAAATGAAATATGGAAAGAAGCTTTCTGAGAAACTGCTTAGTGTTCTGTTAATTCATCTCACAGAGTTACATCTGTATTTCGTGGATCTCTTTGCTAGCCTTATTTCTGTGGAATCTGAGAACAGATATTTCGGATCCCTTTGAAGACTATAGGGCCAAAGGAAATATCCTCTGATAACAAAGAGAAAGAAGCTTTCTGAGAAACTTCGTTGTGTTCTGTGAAATCATCTCATAGAGTTACAGCTTTCCCCTCACGGAGCCTTTCGCTAAGACAGTTCTTTTGAAATTGGCAAAGTGATATTTGGAAGCCCATAGAGGGCTATGGTGAAAAAGGAAATATCCTCAGAGGAAATCTGGAAAGAAGCTTTCTGAGAAACTGCTTAGTGTTCTGTTAATTCATCTCACAGTGTTACATCTGTATTGCATGGATCTCTTTGCTAGCCTTATTTCTGTGGAATCTGAGAACAGATATTTCAGATGCCTTTGAAGACTATAGGGCCAAAGGAAATATCCTCCGATAACAAAGAGAAAGAAGCTTTCTGAGAAACTTCTTTGTGTTCTGTGAAATCATCTCACAGAGTTACAGCTTTCCCCTCAAGAAGCATTTCGCTAAGACAGTTCTTGTGGAATTGGCAAAGTGATATTTGGAAGCCCATAGAGGGCTATGGTTAAAAAGGAAATATCCTCAGATGAAATCTGGAAAGAAGCTTTCTGAGAAACTGCTTAGTGTTCTGTTAATTCATCTCACAGAGTTACATCTGTATTTCGTGGATCTCTTTGCTAGCCTTATTTCTGTGGAATCTGAGAACAGATATTTCGGATCCCTTTGAAGACTATAGGGCCAAAGGAAATATTCTCCGATAACAAAGAGAAAGAAGCTTTCTGAGAAACTTCGTTGTGTTCTGTGAAATCATCTCACAGAGTTACAGCTTTCCCCTCAAGGAGCCTTTCGCTAAGACAGTTTATGTGGAATTGGCAAAGTGATATTTGGAAGCCCATAGAGGGCTATGGTGAAAAAGGAAATATCCTCAGATGAAATCTGGAAAGAAGCTTTCTGAGAAACTGCTTAGCGTTCTGTTAATTCATCTCACAGAGTTACATCTGTATTTCGTGGATCTCTTTGCTAGCCTTATTTCTGTGGAATCTGAGAACAGATATTTCGGATCCCTTTGAAGACTATAGGGCCAAAGGAAATATCCTCCGATAACAAAGAGAAAGAAGCTTTCTGAGAAACTTCTTTGTGTTCTGTGAAATCATCTCACAGAGTTACAGCTTTCCCCTCAAGGAACCTTTCGCTAAGACAGTTTATGTGGAATTGGCAAAGTGATATTTGGAAGCCCATAGAGGGCTATGGTGAAAAAGGAAATATCCTCAGATGAAATCTGGAAAGAAGCTTTCTGAGAAACTGCTTAGCGTTCTCTTAATTCATCTCACAGAGTTACATCTGTATTTCGTGGATCTCTTTGCTAGCGTTATTTCTGTGGAATCTGAGAACAGATATTTCGGATCCCTTTGAAGACTATAGGGCCAAAGGAAATATCCTCCGATAACAAAGAGAAAGAAGCTTTCCGAGAAACTTCTTTGTGTTCTGTGAAATCATCTCACAGAGTTACAGCTTTCCCCTCAAGAAGCCTTTCGCTAAGACAGTTCTTGTGGAATTGGCAAAGTGATATTTGGAAGCCCTTAGAGGGCTATGGTGAAAAAGGAAATATCCTCAAATGAAATCTGGAAAGAAGCTTTCTGAGAAACTGCTTAGTGTTCTGTTAATTCATCTCACAAAGTTACATCTGTATTTCGTGGATCTCTTTGCTAGCCTTATTTCTGTGGAATCTGAGAACAGATATTTCGGATCCCTTTGAAGACTATAGGGCCAAAGGAAATATCCTCCGATAACAAAGAGAAAGAAGCTTTCTGAGAAACTTCGTTGTGTTCTGTGAAATCATCTCACAGAGTTACAGCTTTCCCCTCACGGAGCCTATCGCTAAGACAGTTCTTTTGAAATTGGCAAAGTGATATTTGGAAGCCCATAGAGGGCAATGGTGAAAAAGGAAATATCCTCAGAGGAAATCTGGAAAGAAGCTTTCTGAGAAACTGCTTAGTGTTCTGTTAATTCATCTCACAGTGTTACATCTGTATTTCATGGATCTCTTTGCTAGCCTTATTTCTGTGGAATCTGAGAACAGATATTTCAGATCCCTTTGAAGACTATAGGGCCAAAGGAAATATCCCCCGATAACAAAGAGAAAGAAGCTTTCTGAGAAACTTCTTTGTGTTCTGTGAAATCATCTCACAGAGTTACAGCTTTCCCCTCAAGAAGCCTTTCGCTAAGACAGTACTTGTGGAATTGGCAAAGTGATATTTGGAAGCCCATAGAGGGCTATGGTGAAAAAGGAAATATCCTCAGATGAAATCTGGAAAGAAGCTTTCTGAGAAACTGCTTAGCGTTCTGTTAATTCATCTCACAGAGTTACATCTGTATTTCGTGGATCTCTTTGCTAGCCTTATTTCTGTGGAATCTGAGAACAGATATTTCGGATCCCTTTGAAGACTATAGGGCCAAAGGAAATATCCTCCGATAACAAAGAGAAAGAAGCTTTCTGAGAAACTTCTTTGTGTTCTGTGAAATCATCTCACAGAGTTACAGCTTTCCCCTCAAGGAACCTTTCGCTAAGACAGTTCTTGTGGAATTGGCAAAGTGATATTTGGAAGCCCATAGAGGGCTATGGTGAAAAAGGAAATATCCTCAGATGAAATCTGGAAAGAAGCTTTCTGAGAAACTGCTTAGCGTTCTCTTAATTCATCTCACAGAGTTACATCTATATTTCGTGGATCTCTTTGCTAGCGTTATTTCTGTGGAATCTGAGAACAGATATTTCGGTTCCCTTTGAAGACTATAGGGCCAAAGGAAATATCCTCCGATAACAAAGAGAAAGAAGCTTTCTGAGAAACTTCTTTGTGTTCTGTGAAATCATCTCACAGAGTTACAGCTTTCCCCTCAAGAAGCCTTTCGCTAAGACAGTTCTTGTGGAATTGGCAAAGTGATATTTGGAAGCCCTTAGAGGGCTATGGTGAAAAAGGAAATATCCTCAAATGAAATATGGAAAGAAGCTTTCTGAGAAACTGCTTAGTGTTCTGTTAATTCATCTCACAGAGTTACATCTGTATTTCGTGGATCTCTTTGCTAGCCTTATTTCTGTGGAATCTGAGAACAGATATTTCGGATCCCTTTGAAGACTATAGGGCCAAAGGAAATATCCTCTGATAACAAAGAGAAAGAAGCTTTCTGAGAAACTTCGTTGTGTTCTGTGAAATCATCTCATAGAGTTACAGCTTTCCCCTCACGGAGCCTTTCGCTAAGACAGTTCTTTTGAAATTGGCAAAGTGATATTTGGAAGCCCATAGAGGGCTATGGTGAAAAAGGAAATATCCTCACAGGAAATCTGGAAAGAAGCTTTCTGAGAAACTGCTTAGTGTTCTGTTAATTCATCTCACAGTGTTACATCTGTATTGCATGGATCTCTTTGCTAGCCTTATTTCTGTGGAATCTGAGAACAGATATTTTAGATCCCTTTGAAGACTATGGGGCCAAAGGAAATATCCTCCGATAGCAAAGAGAAAGAAGCTTTCTGAGAAACTTCTTTGTGTTCTGTGAAATCATCTCACAGAGTTGCAGCTTTCCCCTCAAGAAGCCTTTCGCTAAGACAGTTCTTGTGGAATTGGCAAAGTGATATTTGGAAGCCCATAGAGGGCTATGGTGAAAAAGGAAATATCCTCAGATGAAATCTGGAAAGAAGCTTTCTGAGAAACTGCTTAGTGTTCTGTTAATTCATCTCACAGAGTTACATCTGTATTTCATGGATCTCTTTGCTAGCCTTATTTCTGTGGAATCTGAGAACAGATATTTCGGATCCCTTTGAAGACTATAGGGCCAAAGGAAATATCCTCCGATAACAACGAGAAAGAAGCTTTCTGAGAAACTTCTTTGTGTTCTGTGAAATCATCTCACAGAGTTGCAGCTTTCCCCTCAAGAAGCCTTTCGCTAAGACAGTTCTTGTGGAATTGGCAAAGTGATATTTGGAAGCCCATAGAGGGCTATGGTGAAAAAGGAAATATCCTCAGATGAAATCTGGAAAGAAGCTTTCTGAGAAACTGCTTAGTGTTCTGTTAATTCATCTCACAGAGTTACATCTGTATTTCGTGGATCTCTTTGCTAGCCTTATTTCTGTGGAATCTGAGAACAGATATTTCGGATCCCTATGAAGACTATAGGGCCAAAGGAAATATCCTCCGATAACAAAGAGAAAGAAGCTTTCTGAGAAACTTCTTAGTGTTCTGTGAAATCATCTCACAAAGTTACAGCTTTCCCCTCAAGAAGCCTTTCGCTAAGACAGTTCTTGTGGAATTGGCAAAGTGATATTTGGAAGCCCATAGAGGGCTATGGTGAAAAAGGAAATATCCTCATATGAAATCTGGAAAGAAGCTTTCTGAGAAACTGCTTAGTGTTCTTTTAATTCATCTCACAGAGTTACATCTGTATTTCGTGGATCTCTTTGCTAGCCTTATTTCTGTGGAATCTGAGAACAGATATTTCGGATCCCTTTGAAGACTATAGGGCCAAAGGAAATATCCTCCGATAACAAAGAGAAAGAAGCTTTCTGAGAAACTTCGTTGTGTCTGTGAAATCATCTCACAGAGTTACAGCTTTCCCCTCACGGAGCCTTTCGCTAAGACAGTTCTTTTGAAATTGGCAAAGTGATATTTGGAAGCCCATAGAGGGCTATGTTGAAAAAGGAAATATCCTCAGAGGAAATCTGGAAAGAAGCTTTCTGAGAAACTGCTTAGTGTTCTGTTAATTCATCTCACAGTGTTACATCTGTATTTCATGGATCTCTTTGCTAGCCTTATTTCTGTGGAATCTGAGAACAGATATTTCGGATCCCTTTGAAGACTATAGGGCCAAAGGAAATATCCTCCGATAACAAAGAGAAAGAAGCTTTCTGAGAAACTTCTTTGTGTTCTGTGAAATCATATCACAGAGTTGCAGCTTTCCCCTCAAGAAGCCTTTCGCTAATACAGTTCATGTGGAATTGGCAAAGTGATATTTGGAAGCCCATAGAGGGCTATGGTGAAAAAGGAAATATCCGCAAATGAAATCTGGAAACAAGCTTTCTGAGAAACTGCTTAGTGTTCTGTTAATTCATCTCACAGAGTTACATCTGTATTTCGTGGATCTCTTTGCTACCTTATTTCTGTGGAATCTGAGAACAGATATTTCGGATCCCTTTGAAGACTATAGGGCCAAAGGAAATATCCTCCGATAACAAAGAGAAAGAAGCTTTCTGAGAAACTTCTTTGTGCTCTGTGAAATCATCTCATAGAGTTACAGCTTTCCCCTCAAGAAGCCTTTCGCTAAGACAGTTCTTGTGGAATTGGCAAAGTGATATTTGGAAGCCCATAGAGGGCTATGGTGAAAAAGGAAATATCCTCAAATGAAATCTGGAAAGAAGCTTTCTGAGAAACTCCTTAGTGTTCTGTTAATTCATCTCACAAAGTTACATCTGTATTTCGTGGATCTCTTTGCTAGCCTTATTTCTGTGGAATCTGAGAACAGATATTTCGGATCCCTTTGAAGACTATAGGGCCAAAGGAAATATCCTCCGATAACAAAGAGAAAGAAGCTTTCTGAGAAACTTCGTTGTGTCTGTGAAATCATCTCACAGAGTTACAGCTTTCCCCTCAAGGAACCTTTCGCTAAGACAGTTTATGTGGAATTGGCAAAGTGATATTTGGAAGCCCATAGAGGGCTATGGTGAAAAAGGAAATATCCTCAGATGAAATCTGGAAAGAAGCTTTCTGAGAAACTGCTTAGCGTTCTCTTAATTCATCTCACAGAGTTACATCTGTATTTCGAGGATCTCTTTGCTAGCGTTATTTCTGTGGAATCTGAGAACAGATATTTCGGATCCCTTTGAAGACTATAGGGCCAAAGGAAATATCCTCCGATAACAAAGAGAAAGAAGCTTTCTGAGAAACTTCTTTGTGTTCTGTGAAATCATCTCACAGAGTTACAGCTTTCCCCTCAAGAAGCCTTTCGCTAAGACAGTTCTTGTGGAATTGGCAAAGTGATATTTGGAAGCCCTTAGAGGGCTATGGTGAAAAAGGAAATATCCTCAAATGAAATCTGGAAAGAAGCTTTCTGAGAAACTGCTTAGTGTTCTGTTAATTCATCTCACAAAGTTACATCTGTATTTCGTGGATCTCTTTGCTAGCCTTATTTCTGTGGAATCTGAGAACAGATATTTCGGATCCCTTTGAAGACTATAGGGCCAAAGGAAATATCCTCCGATAACAAAGAGAAAGAAGCTTTCTGAGAAACTTCGTTGTGTTCTGTGAAATCATCTCACAGAGTTACAGCTTTCCCCTCAAGAAGCCTTTCGCTAAGACAGTTCTTGTGGAATTGGCAAAGTGATATTTGGAAGCCCATAGAGGGCTATGGTGAAAAAGGAAATATCCTCAGATGAAATCTGGAAAGAAGCTTTCTGAGAAACTGCTTAGTGTTCTGTTAATTCATCTCACAGAGTTACAGCTGTATTTCGTGGATCTCTTTGCTAGCCTTATTTCTGTGGAATCTGAGAACAGATATTTCGGATCCCTTTGAACACTATAGGGCCAAAGGAAATATCCTCCGATAACAAAGAGAAAGAAGCTTTCTGAGAAACTTCTTTGTGTTCTGTGAAATCATCTCACAGAGTTGCAGCTTTCCCCTCAAGAAGCCTTTCGCTAAGACAGTTCTTGTGGAATTGGCAAAGTGATATTTGGAAGCCCATAGAGGGCTATGGTGAAAAAGGAAATATCCTCAGATGAAATCTGGAAAGAAGCTTTCTGAGAAACTGCTTAGTGTTCTGTTAATTCATCTCACAGAGTTACATCTGTATTTCGTGGATCTCTTTGCTAGCCTTATTTCTGTGGAATCTGAGAACAGATATTTCTGATCCCTATGAAGACTATAGGGCCAAAGGAAATATCCTCCGATAACAAAGAGAAAGAAGCTTTCTGAGAAACTTCTTTGTGTTCTGTGAAATCATCTCTCAGAGTTACAGCTTTCCCCTCAAGAAGCCTTTCGCTAAGACAGTTCTTGTGGAATTGGCAAAGTGATATTTGGAAGCCCATAGAGGGCTATGGTGAAAAAGGAAATATCCTCAAATGAAATCTGGAAAGAAGCTTTCTGAGAAACGGCTTAGTGTTCTGTTTATTCATCTCACAGAGTTACATCTGTATTTCGTGGATCTCTTTGCTACCCTTATTTCTGTGGAATCTGAGAACAGATATTTCGGATCCCTTTGAAGACTATAGGGCCAAAGGAAATATCCTCTGATAACAAAGAGAAAGAAGCTTTCTGAGAAACTTCGTTGTGTTCTGTGAAATCATCTCATAGAGTTACAGCTTTCCCCTCACGGAGCCTTTCGCTAAGACAGTTTTTTGAAATTGGCAAAGTGATATTTGGAAGCCCATAGAGGGCTATGGTGAAAAAGGAAATATCCTCAGAGGAAATCTGGAAATAAGCTTTCTGAGAAACTGCTTAGTGTTCTGTTAATTCATCTCACAGTGTTACATCTGTATTTCATGGATCTCTTTGCTAGCCTTATTTCTGTGGAATCTGAGAACAGATATTTTAGATCCCTTTGAAGACTATGGGGCCAAAGGAAATATCCTCCGATAACAAAGAGAAAGAAGCTTTCTGAGAAACTTCTTTGTGTTCTGTGAAATCATCTCACAGAGTTGCAGCTTTCCCCTCAAGAAGCCTTTCGCTAAGACAGTTCTTGTGGAATTGGCAAAGTGATATTTGGAAGCCCATAGAGGGCTATGGTGAAAAAGGAAATATCCTCAAATGAAATCTGGAAAGAAGCTTTCTGAGAAACTGCTTAGTGTTCTGTTAATTCATCTCACAGAGTTACATCTGTATTTCATGGATCTCTTTGCTAGCCTTATTTCTGTGGAATCTGAGAACAGATATTTCGGATCCCTTTGAAGACTATAGGGCCAAAGGAAATATCCTCCGATAACAACGAGAAAGAAGCTTTCTGAGAAACTTCTTTGTGTTCTGTGAAATCATCTCACAGAGTTGCAGCTTTCCCCTCAAGAAGCCTTTCGCTAAGACAGTTCTTGTGGAATTGGCAAAGTGATATTTGGAAGCCCATAGAGGGCTATGGTGAAAAAGGAAATATCCTCAGATGAAATCTGGAAAGAAGCATTCTGAGAAACTGCTTAGTGTTCTGTTAATTCATCTCACAGAGTTACATCTGTATTTCGTGGATCTCTTTGCTAGCCTTATTTCTGTGGAATCTGAGAACAGATATTTCGGATCCCTATGAAGACTATAGGGCCAAAGGAAATATCCTCCGATAACAAAGAGAAAGAAGCTTTCTGAGAAACTTCTTAGTGTTCTGTGAAATCATCTCACAAAGTTACAGCTTTCCCCTCAAGAAGCCTTTCGCTAAGACAGTTCTTGTGGAATTGGCAAAGTGATATTTGGAAGCCCATAGAGGGCTATGGTGAAAAAGGAAATATCCTCAAATGAAATCTGGAAAGAAGCTTTCTGAGAAACTGCTTAGTGTTCTGTTAATTCATCTCACAGAGTTACATCTGTATTTCGTGGATCTCTTTGCTAGCCTTATTTCTGTGGAATCTGAGAACAGATATTTCGGATCCCTTTGAAGACTATAGGGCCAAAGGAAATATCCTCCGATAACAAAGAGAAAGAAGCTTTCTGAGAAACTTCGTTGTGTCTGTGAAATCATCTCACAGAGTTACAGCTTTCCCCTCACGGAGCCTTTCGCTAAGACAGTTCTTTTGAAATTGGCAAAGTGATATTTGGAAGCCCATAGAGGGCTATGTTGAAAAAGGAAATATCCTCAGAGGAAATCTGGAAAGAAGCTTTCTGAGAAACTGCTTAGTGTTCTGTTAATTCATCTCACAGTGTTACATCTGTATTTCATGGATCTCTTTGCTAGCCTTATTTCTGTGGAATCTGAGAACAGATATTTCAGATCCCTTTGAAGACTATAGGGCCAAAGGAAATATCCTCCGATAACAAAGAGAAAGAAGCTTTCTGAGAAACTTCTTTGTGTTCTGTGAAATCATATCACAGAGTTGCAGCTTTCCCCTCAAGAAGCCTTTCGCTAATACAGTTCATGTGGAATTGGCAAAGTGATATTTGGAAGCCCATAGAGGGCTATGGTGAAAAAGGAAATATCCGCAAATGAAATCTGGAAACAAGCTTTCTGAGAAACTGCTTAGTGTTCTGTTAATTCATCTCACAGAGTTACATCTGTATTTCGTGGATCTCTTTGCTACCTTATTTCTGTGGAATCTGAGAACAGATATTTCGGATCCCTTTGAAGACTATAGGGCCAAAGGAAATATCCTCCGATAACAAAGAGAAAGAAGCTTTCTGAGAAACTTCTTTGTGTTCTGTGAAATCATCTCACAGGGTTACAGCTTTCCCCTCAAGAAGCCTTTCGCTAAGACAGTTCTTGTGGAATTGGCAAAGTGATATTTGGAAGCCCATAGAGGGCTATGGTGAAAACGGAAATATCCTCAGATGAAATCTGGAAAGAAGCTTTCTGAGAAACTGCTTAGTGTTCTGTTAATTCATCTCACAGAGTTACATCTGTATTTCGTGGATCTCTTTGCTAGCCTTATTTCTGTGGAATCTGAGAACAGATATTTCGGATCCCTTTGAAGACTATAGGGCCAAAGGAAATATCCTCTGATAACAAAGAGAAAGAAGCTTTCTGAGAAACTTCGTTGTGTCTGTGAAATCATCTCACAGAGTTACAGCTTTCCTCTCACGGAGCCATTCGCTAAGACAGTTCTTTTGAAATTGGCAAAGTGATATTTGGAAGCCCATAGAGGGCTATGTTGAAAAAGGAAATATCCTCAGAGGAAATCTGGAAAGAAGCTTTCTGAGAAACTGCTTAGTGTTCTGTTAATTCATCTCACAGTGTTACATCTGTATTTCATGGATCTCTTTGCTAGCCTTATTTCTGTGGAATCTGAGAACAGATATTTCAGATCCCTTTGAAGACTATAGGGCCAAAGGAAATATCCTCCGATAACAAAGAGAAAGAAGCTTTCTGAGAAACTTCTTTGTGTTCTGTGAAATCATATCACAGAGTTGCAGCTTTCCCCTCAAGAAGCCTTTCGCTAATACAGTTCATGTGGAATTGGCAAAGTGATATTTGGAAGCCCATAGAGGGCTATGGTGAAAAAGGAAATATCCACAAATGAAATCTGGAAACAAGCCTTCTGAGAAACTGCTTAGTGTTCTGTTAATTCATCTCACAGAGTTACATCTGTATTTCGTGGATCTCTTTGCTAGCCTTATTTCTGTGGAATCTGAGAACAGATATTTCGGATCCCTTTGAAGACTATAGGGCCAAAGGAAATATCCTCCGAAAACAAAGAGAAAGAAGCTTTCTGAGAAACTTCGTTGTGTTCTGTGAAATCATCTCACAGAGTTACAGCTTTCCCCTCAAGGAGCCTTTCGCTAAGACAGTTTATGTGGAATTGGCAAAGTGATATTTGGAAGCCCATAGAGGGCTATGGTGAAAAAGGAAATATCCTCAGATGAAATCTGGAAAGAAGCTTTCTGAGAAACTGCTTAGCGTTCTGTTAATTGATCTCACAGAGTTACATCTGTATTTCGTGGATCTCTTTGCTAGCCTTATTTCTGTGGAATCTGAGAACAGATATTTCGGATCCCTTTGAAGACTATAGGGCCAAAGGAAATATCCTCCGATAACAAAGAGAAAGAAGCTTTCTGAGAAACTTCTTTGTGTTCTGTGAAATCATCTCACAGAGTTACAGCTTTCCCTTCACGGAGCCTTTCGCTAAGACACTTCTTTTGAAATTGGCAAAGTGATATTTGGAAGCCCATAGAGGGCTATGGTGAAAAAGGAAATATCCTCAGATGACATCTGGAAAGAAGCTTTCTGAGAAACTGCTTAGTGTTCTGTTAATTAATCTCACAGAGTTACTTCTGTATTTCGTGGATCTCTTTGCTAGCCTTATTTCTGTGGAATCTGAGAGCAGATATTTCGGATCCCTTTGAAGACTATAGGGCCAAAGGAAATATCCTCCGATAACAAAGAGAAAGAAGCTTTCTGAGAAACTTCGTTGTGTCTGTGAAATCATCTCACAGAGTTACAGCTTTCCCCTCACGGAGCCTTTCGCTAAGACAGTTCTTTTGAAATTGGCAAAGTGATATTTGGAAGCCCATAGAGGGCTATGTTGAAAAAGGAAATATCCTCAGAGGAAATCTGGAAAGAAGCTTTCTGAGAAACTGCTTAGTGTTCTGTTAATTCATCTCACAGTGTTACATCTGTATTTCATGGATCTCTTTGCTAGCCTTATTTCTGTGGAATCTGAGAACAGATATTTCAGATCCCTTTGAAGACTATAGGGCCAAAGGAAATATCCTCCGATAACAAAGAGAAAGAAGCTTTCTGAGAAACTTCTTTGTGTTCTGTGAAATCATATCACAGAGTTGTAGCTTTCCCCTCAAGAAGCCTTTCGCTAATACAGTTCATGTGGAATTGGCAAAGTGATATTTGGAAGCCCATAGAGGGCTATGGTGAAAAAGGAAATATCCGCAAATGAAATCTGGAAACAAGCTTTCTGAGAAACTGCTTAGTGTTCTGTTAATTCATCTCACAGAGTTACATCTGTATTTCGTGGATCTCTTTGCAAGCCTTATTTCTGTGGAATCTGAGAACAGATATTTCGGATCCCTTTGAAGACTATAGGGCCAAAGGAAATATCCTCCGATAACAAAGAGAAAGAAGCTTTCTGAGAAACTTCTTTGTGTTCTGTGAAATCATCTCACAGAGTTACAGCTTTCCCCTCAAGAAGCCTTTCGTTAAGACAGTTCTTGTGGAATTGGCAAAGTGATATTTGGAAGCCCATAGAGGGCTATGGTGAAAAAGGAAATATCCTCAAATGAAATCTGGAAAGAAGCTTTCTGAGAAACTGCTTAGTGTTCTGTTAATTCATCTCACAGAGTTATATCTGTATTTCGTGGATCTCTTTGCTAGCCTTATTTCTCTGGAATCTGAGAACAGATATTTCGGATCCCTTTGAAGACTATAGGGCCAAAGGAAATATCCTCCGATAACAAAGAGAAAGAAGCTTTCTGAGAAACTTCGTTGTGTTCTATGAAATCATCTCACAGAGTTACAGCTTTCCCCTCAAGGAGCCTTTCGCTAAGACAGTTTATGTGGAATTGGCAAAGTGATATTTGGAAGCCCATAGAGGGAAATGGTGAAAAAGGAAATATCCTCAAATGAAATCTGGAAAGAAGCTTTCTGAGAAACTGCTTAGTGTTCTGTTAATTCATCTCACAAAATTACATCTGTATTTCGTGGATCTCTTTGCTAGCCTTATTTCTGTGGAATCTGAGAACAGATATTTCGGATCCCTTTGAAGACTATAGGGCCAAAGGAAATATCCTCCGATAACAAAGAGAAAGAAGCTTTCTGAGAAACTTCGTTGTGTTCTGTGAAATCATCTCACAGAGTTACAGCTTTCCCCTCACGGAGCTTTTCGCTAAGACACTTCTTTTGAAATTGGCAAAGTGATATTTGGAAGCCCATAGAGGGCTATGGTGAAAAAGGAAATATCCTCAGATGAAATCTGGAAAGAAGCTTTCTGAGAAACTGCTTAGTGTTCTGTTAATTCATCTCACAGTGTTACATCTGTATTTCATGGATCTCTTTGCTAGCCTTATTTCTGTGGAATCTGAGAACAGATATTTCAGATCCCTTTGAAGACTATAGGGCCAAAGGAAATATCCTCCGATAACAAAGAGAAAGAAGCTTTCTGAGAAACTTCTTTGTGTTCTGTGAAATCATCTCACAGAGTTGCAGCTTTCCCCTCAAGAAGCCTTTCGCTAATACAGTTCATGTGGAATTGGCAAAGTGATATTTGGAAGCCCATAGAGGGCTATGGTGAAAAAGGAAATATCCACAAATGAAATCTGGAAACAAGCTTTCTGAGAAACTGCTTAGTGTTCTGTTAATTCATCTCACAGAGTTACATCTGTATTTCGTGGATCTCTTTGCTACCTTATTTCTGTGGAATCTGAGAACAGATATTTCGGATCCCTTTGAAGACTATAGGGCCAAAGGAAATATCCTCCGATAACAAAGAGAAAGAAGCTTTCTGAGAAACTTCTTTGTCTTCTGTGAAATCATCTCACAGGGTTACAGCTTTCCCCTCAAGAAGCCTTTCGCTAAGACAGTTCTTGTGGAATTGGCAAAGTGATATTTGGAAGCCCATAGAGGGCTATGGTGAAAAAGGAAATATCCTCAAATGAAATCTGGAAAGAAGCTTTCTGAGAAACTGCTTAGTATTCTGTTAATTCATCTCACAGAGTTACATCTGTATTTCGTGGATCTCTTTGCTAGCCTTATTTCTGTGGAATCTGAGAACAGATATTTCGGATCCCTTTGAAGACTATAGGGCCAAAGGAAATATCCTCCGAAAACAAAGAGAAAGAAGCTTTCTGAGAAACTTCGTTGTGTTCTGTGAAATCATCTCACAGAGTTACAGCTTTCCCCTCAAGGAGCCTTTCGCTAAGACAGTTTATGTGGAATTGGCAAAGTGATATTTGGAAGCCCATAGAGGGCTATGGTGAAAAAGGAAATATCCTCAGATGAAATCTGGAAAGAAGCTTTCTGAGAAACTGCTTAGCGTTCTGTTAATTCACCTCACAGAGTTACATCTGTATTTCGTGGATCTCTTTGCTAGCCTTATTTCTGTGGAATCTGAGAACAGATATTTCGGATCCCTTTGAAGACTATAGGGCCAAAGGAAATATCCTCCGATAACAAAGAGAAAGAAGCTTTCTGAGAAACTTCTTTGTGTTCTGTGAAATCATCTCACAGAGTTACAGATTTCCCTTCACGGAGACTTTCGCTAAGACACTTCTTTTGAAATTGGCAAAGTGATATTTGGAAGCCCATAGAGGGCTATGGTGAAAAAGGAAATATCCTCAGATGACATCTGGAAAGAAGCTTTCTGAGAAACTGCTTAGTGTTCTGTTAATTAATCTCACAGAGTTACTTCTGTATTTCGTGGATCTCTTTGCTAGCCTTATTTCTGTGGAATCTGAGAGCAGATATTTCGGATCCCTTGGAAGACTATAGGGCCAAAGGAAATATCCTCCGATAACAAAGAGAAAGAAGCTTTCTGAGAAACTTCGTTGTGTCTGTGAAATCATCTCACAGAGTTACAGCTTTCCCCTCACGGAGCCTTTCGCTAAGACAGTTCTTTTGAAATTGGCAAAGTGATATTTGGAAGCCCATAGAGGGCTATGTTGAAAAAGGAAATATCCTCAGAGGAAATCTGGAAAGAAGCTTTCTGAGAAACTGCTTAGTGTTCTGTTAATTCATCTCACAGTGTTACATCTGTATTTCATGGATCTCTTTGCTAGCCTTATTTCTGTGGAATCTGAGAACAGATATTTCAGATCCCTTTGAAGACTATAGGGCCAAAGGAAATATCCTCCGATAACAAAGAGAAAGAAGCTTTCTGAGAAACTTCTTTGTGTTCTGTGAAATCATATCACAGAGTTGCAGCTTTCCCCTCAAGAAGCCTTTCGCTAATACAGTTCATGTGGAATTGGCAAAGTGATATTTGGAAGCCCATAGAGGGCTATGGTGAAAAAGGAAATATCCGCAAATAAAATCTGGAAACAAGCTTTCTGAGAAACTGCTTAGTGTTCTGTTAATTCATCTCACAGAGTTACATCTGTATTTCGTGGATCTCTTTGCAAGCCTTATTTCTGTGGAATCTGAGAACAGATATTTCGGATCCCTTTGAAGACTATAGGGCCAAAGGAAATATCCTCCGATAACAAAGAGAAAGAAGCTTTCTGAGAAACTTCTTTGTGTTCTGTGAAATCATCTCACAGAGTTACAGCTTTCCCCTCAAGAAGCCTTTCGCTAAGACAGTTCTTGTGGAATTGGCAAAGTGATATTTGGAAGCCCATAGAGGGCTATGGTGAAAAAGGAAATATCCTCAGATGAAATCTGGAAAGAAGCTTTCTGAGAAACTGCTTAGTGTTCTGTTAATTCATCTCACAGAATTACATCTGTATTTCGTGGATCTCTTTGCTAGCCTTATTTCTGTGGAATCTGAGAACAGATATTTCGGATCCCTTTGAACACTATAGGGCCAAAGGAAATATCCTCCGATAACAAAGAGAAAGAAGCTTTCTGAGAAACTTCTTTGTGTTCTGTGAAATCATCTCACAGAGTTGCAGCTTTCCCCTCAAGAAGCCTTTCGCTAAGACAGTTCTTGTGGAATTGGCAAAGTGATATTTGGAAGCCCATAGAGGGCTATGGTGAAAAAGGAAATATCCTCAGATGAAATCTGGAAAGAAGCTTTCTGAGAAACTGCTTAGTGTTCTGTTAATTCATCTCACAGAGTTACATCTGTATTTCGTGGATCTCTTTGCTAGCCTTATTTCTGTGGAAACTGAGAACAGATATTTCTGATCCCTATGAAGACTATAGGGCCAAAGGAAATATCCTCCGATAACAAAGAGAAAGAAGCTTTCTGAGAAACTTCTTTGTGTTCTGTGAAATCATCTCACAGAGTTACAGCTTTCCCCTCAAGAAGCCTTTCGCTAAGACAGTTCTTGTGGAATTGGCAAAGTGATATTTGGAAGACCATAGAGGGCTATGGTGAAAAAGGAAATATCCTCAAATGAAATATGGAAAGAAGCTTTCTGAGAAACTGCTTAGTGTTCTGTTAATTCATCTCACAGAGTTACATCTGTATTTCGTGGATCTCTTTGCTAGCCTTATTTCTGTGGAATCTGAGAACAGATATTTCGGATCCCTTTGAAGACTATAGGGCCAAAGGAAATATCCTCTGATAACAAAGAGAAAGAAGCTTTCTGAGAAACTTCGTTGTGTTCTGTGAAATCATCTCATAGAGTTACAGCGTTCCCCTCACGGAGCCTTTCGCTAAGACAGTTCTTTTGAAATTGGCAAAGTGATATTTGGAAGCCCATAGAGAGCTATGGTGAAAAAGGAAATATCCTCAGAGGAAATCTGGAAAGAAGCTTTCTGAGAAACTGCTTAGTGTTCTGTTAATTCATCTCACAGTGTTACATCTGTATTGCATGGATCTCTTTGCTAGCCTTATTTCTGTGGAATCTGAGAACAGATATTTTAGATCCCTTTGAAGACTATGGGGCCAAAGGAAATATCCTCCGATAACAAAGAGAAAGAAGCTTTCTGAGAAACTTCTTTGTGTTCTGTGAAATCATCTCACAGAGTTGCAGCTTTCCCCTCAAGAAGCCTTTCGCTAAGACAGTTCTTGTGGAATTGGCAGAGTGATATTTGGAAGCCCATAGAGGGCTACGGTGAAAAAGGAAATATCCTCAGATGAAATCTGGAAAGAAGCTTTCTGAGAAACTGCTTAGTGTTCTGTTAATTCATCTCACAGAGTTACATCTGTATTTCATGGATCTCTTTGCTAGCCTTATTTCTGTGGAATCTGAGAACAGATATTTCGGATCCCTTTGAAGACTATAGGGCCAAAGGAAATATCCTCCGATAACAACGAGAAAGAAGCTTTCTGAGAAACTTCTTTGTGTTCTGTGAAATCATCTCACAGAGTTGCAGCTTTCCCCTCAAGTAGCCTTTCGCTAAGACAGTTCTTGTGGAATTGGCAAAGTGATATTTGGAAGCCCATAGAGGGCTATGGTGAAAAAGGAAATATCCTCAGATGAAATCTGGAAAGAAGCTTTCTGAGAAACTGCTTAGTGTTCTGTTAATTCATCTCACAGAGTTACATCTGTATTTCGTGGATCTCTTTGCTAGCCTTATTTCTGTGGAATCTGAGAACAGATATTTCGGATCCCTATGAAGACTATAGGGCCAAAGGAAATATCCTCCGATAACAAAGAGAAAGAAGCTTTCTGAGAAACTTCTTAGTGTTCTGTGAAATCATCTCACAAAGTTACAGCTTTCCCCTCAAGAAGCCTTTCGCTAAGACAGTTCTTGTGGAATTGGCAAAGTGATATTTGGAAGCCCATAGGGGGCTATGGTGAAAAAGGAAATATCCTCAGATGAAATCTGGAAAGAAGCTTTCTGAGAAACTGCTTAGTGTTCTTTTAATTCATCTCACAGAGTTACATCTGTATTTCGTGGATCTCTTTGCTAGCCTTATTTCTGTGGAATCTGAGAACAGATATTTCGGATCCCTTTGAAGACTATAGGGCCAAAGGAAATATCCTCCGATAACAAAGAGAAAGAAGCTTTCTGAGAAACTTCGTTGTGTCTGTGAAATCATCTCACAGAGTTACAGCTTTCCCCTCACGGAGCCTTTCGCTAAGACAGTTCTTTTGAAATTGGCAAAGTGATATTTGGAAGCCCATAGAGGGCTATGTTGAAAAAGGAAATATCCTCAGAGGAAATCTGGAAAGAAGCTTTCTGAGAAACTGCTTAGTGTTCTGTTAATTCATCTCACAGTGTTACATCTGTATTTCATGGATCTCTTTGCTAGCCTTATTTCTGTGGAATCTGAGAACAGATATTTCAGATCCCTTTGAAGACTATAGGGCCAAAGGAAATATCCTCCGATAACAAAGAGAAAGAAGCTTTCTGAGAAACTTCTTTGTGTTCTGTGAAATCATATCACAGAGTTGCAGCTTTCCCCTCAAGAAGCCTTTCGCTAATACAGTTCATGTGGAATTGGCAAAGTGATATTTGGAAGCCCATAGAGGGCTATGGTGAAAAAGGAAATATCCGCAAATGAAATCTGGAAACAAGCTTTCTGAGAAACTGCTTAGTGTTCTGTTAATTCATCTCACAGAGTTACATCTGTATTTCGTGGATCTCTTTGCTACCTTATTTCTGTGGAATCTGAGAACAGATATTTCGGATCCCTTTGAAGACTATAGGGCCAAAGGAAATATCCTCCGATAACAAAGAGAAAGAAGCTTTCTGAGAAACTTCGTTGTGTTCTGTGAAATCATCTCATAGAGTTACAGCTTTCCCCTCAAGAAGCCTTTCGCTAAGACAGTTCTTGTGGAATTGGCAAAGTGATATTTGGAAGCCCATAGAGGGCTATGGTGAAAAAGGAAATATCCTCAAATGAAATCTGGAAAGAAGCTTTCTGAGAAACTCCTTAGTGTTCTGTTAATTCATCTCACAGAGTTACATCTGTATTTCGTGGATCTCTTTGCTAGCCTTATTTCTGTGGAATCTGAGAACAGATATTTCGGATCCCTTTGAAGACTATAGGGCCAAAGGAAATATCCTCCGATAACAAAGAGAAAGAATTTTTCTGAGAAACTTCGTTGTGTTTTGTGAAATCATCTCACAGAGTTACAGCTTTCCCCTCAAGGAACCTTTCGCTAAGACAGTTTATGTGGAATTGGCAAAGTGATATTTGGAAGCCCATAGAGGGCTATGGTGAAAAAGGAAATATCCTCAGATGAAATCTGGAAAGAAGCTTTCTGAGAAACTGCTTAGCGTTCTCTTAATTCATCTCACAGAGTTACATCTGTATTTCGAGGATCTCTTTGCTAGCGTTATTTCTGTGGAATCTGAGAACAGATATTTCGGATCCCTTTGAAGACTATAGGGCCAAAGGAAATATCCTCCGATAACAAAGAGAAAGAAGCTTTCTGAGAAACTTCTTTGTGTTCTGTGAAATCATCTCACAGAGTTACAGCTTTCCCCTCAAGACGCCTTTCGCTAAGACAGTTCTTGTGGAATTGGCAAAGTGATATTTGGAAGCCCTTAAAGGGCTATGGTGAAAAAGGAAATATCCTCAAATGAAATCTGGAAAGAAGCTTTCTGAGAAACTGCTTAGTGTTCTGTTAATTCATCTCACAAAGTTACATCTGTATTTCGTGGATCTCTTTGCTAGCCTTATTTCTGTGGAATCTGAGAACAGATATTTCGGATCCCTTTGAAGACTATAGGGCCAAAGGAAATATCCTCCGATAACAAAGAGAAAGAAGCTTTCTGAGAAACTTCGTTGTGTTCTGTGAAATCATCTCACAGAGTTACAGCTTTCCCCTCAAGAAGCCTTTCGCTAAGACAGTTCTTGTGGAATTGGCAAAGTGATATTTGGAAGCCCATAGAGGGCTACGGTGAAAAAGGAAATATCCTCAGATGAAATCTGGAAAGAAGCTTTCTGAGAAACTGCTTAGTGTTCTGTTAATTCATCTCACAGAGTTACATCTGTATTTCGTGGATCTCTTTGCTAGCCTTATTTCTGTGGAATCTGAGAACAGATATTTCGGATCCCTTTGAAGATTATAGGGCCAAAGGAAATATCCTCCGATAACAAAGAGAAAGAAGCTTTCTGAGAAAATTCGTTGTGTCTGTGAAATCATCTCACAGATTTACAGCTTTCCCCTCACGGAGCCTTTCGCTAAGACAGTTCTTTTGAAATTGGCAAAGTGATATTTGGAAGCCCATAGAGGGCTATGTTGAAAAAGGAAATATCCTCAGAGGAAATCTGGAAAGAAGCTTTCTGAGAAACTGCTTAGTGTTCTGTTAATTCATCTCACAGTGTTACATCTGTATTTCATGGATCTCTTTGCTAGCCTTATTTCTGTGGAATCTGAGAACAGATATTTCGGATCCCTTTGAAGACTATAGGGCCAAAGGAAATATCCTCCGATAACAAAGAGAAAGAAGCTTTCTGAGAAACTTCGTTGTCTTCTGTGAAATCATCTCACAGAGTTACAGCTTTACCCTCACGGAGCCTTTCGCTAAGACAGTTCTTTTGAAATTGGCAAAGTGATATTTGGAAGCCCATAGAGGGCTATGGTGAAAAAGGAAATATCCTCAGATGAAATCTGGAAAGAAGCTTTCTGAGAAACTGCTTAGTGTTCTGTTAATTCATCTCACAGAGTTACATCTGTATTTCGTGGATCTCTTTGCTAGCCTTATTTCTGTGGAATCTGAGAACAGATATTTCGGATCCCTTTGAAGCCTATAGGGCCAAAGGAAATATCCTCCGATAACAAAGAGAAAGAAGCTTTCTGAGAAACTTCTTTGTGTTCTGTGAAATCATCTCACAGAGTTGCAGCTTTCCCCTCAAGAAGCCTTTCGCTAAGACAGTTCTTGTGGAATTGGCAAAGTGATATTTGGAAGCCCATAGAGGGCTATGGTGAAAAAGGAAATATCCTCAGATGAAATCTGGAAAGAAGCTTTCTGAGAAACTGCTTAGTGTTCTGTTAATTCATCTCACAGAGTTACATCTGTATTTCGTGGATCTCTTTGCTAGCCTTATTTCTGTGGAATCTGAGAACAGATATTTCGGATCCCTTTGAAGCATATAGGGCCAAAGGAAATATCCTCCGATAACAAAGAGAAAGAAGCTTTCTGAGAAACTTCTTTGTGTTCTGTGAAATCATCTCACAGAGTTGCAGCTTTCCCCTCAAGAAGCCTTTCGCTAAGACAGTTCTTGTGGAATTGGCAAAGTGATATTTGGAAGCCCATAGAGGGCTATGGTGAAAAAGGAAATATCCTCAGATGAAATCTGGAAAGAAGCTTTCTGAGAAACTGCTTAGTGTTCTGTTAATTCATCTCACAGAGTTACATCTGTATTTCGTGGATCTCTTTGCTAGCCTTATTTCTGTGGAATCTGAGAACAGATATTTCTGATCCCTATGAAGACTATAGGGCCAAAGGAAATATCCTCCGATAACAAAGAGAAAGAAGCTTTCTGAGAAACTTCTTTGTGTTCTGTGAAATCATCTCACAGAGTTACAGCTTTCCCCTCAAGAAGCCTTTCGCTAAGACAGTTCTTGTGGAATTGGCAAAGTGATATTTGGAAGCCCATAGAGGGCTATGGTGAAAAAGGAAATATCCTCAAATGAAATCTGGAAAGAAGCTTTCTGAGAAACTGCTTAGTGTTCTGTTTATTCATCTCACAGAGTTACATCTGTATTTCGTGGATCTCTTTGCTAGCCTTATTTCTGTGGAATCTGAGAACAGATATTTCGGATCCCTTTGAAGACTATAGGGCCAAAGGAAATAACCTCTGATAACAAAGAGAAAGAAGCTTTCTGAGAAACTTCGTTGTGTTCTGTGAAATCATCTCATAGAGTTACAGCTTTCCCCTCACGGAGCCTTTCGCTAAGACAGTTCTTTTGAAATTGGCAAAGTGATATTTGGAAGCCCATAGAGGGCTATGGTGAAAAAGGAAATATCCTCAGAGGAAATCTGGAAAGAAGCTTTCTGAGAAACTGCTTAGTGTTCTGTTAATTCATCTCACAGTGTTACATCTGTATTTCATGGATCTCTTTGCTAGCCTTATTTCTGTGGAATCTGAGAACAGATATTTTAGATCCCTTTGAAGACTATGGGGCCAAAGGAAATATCCTCCGATAACAAAGAGAAAGAAGCTTTCTGAGAAACTTCTTTGTGTTCTGTGAAATCATCTCACAGAGTTGCAGCTTTCCCCTCAAGAAGCCTTTCGCTAAGACAGTTCTTGTGGAATTGGCAAAGTGATATTTGGAAGCCCATAGAGGGCTATGGTGAAAAAGGAAATATCCTCAGATGAAATCTGGAAAGAAGCTTTCTGAGAAACTGCTTAGTGTTCTGTTAATTCATCTCACAGAGTTACATCTGTATTTCATGGATCTCTTTGCTAGCCTTATTTCTGTGGAATCTGAGAACAGATATTTCGGATCCCTTTGAAGACTATAGGGCCAAAGGAAATATCCTCCGATAACAACGAGAAAGAAGCTTTCTGAGATACTTCTTTGTGTTCTGTGAAATCATCTCATAGAGTTGCAGCTTTCCCCTCAAGAAGCCTTTCGCTAAGACAGTTCTTGTGGAATTGGCAAAGTGATATTTGGAAGCCCATAGAGGGCTATGGTGAAAAAGGAAATATCCTCAGATGAAATCTGGAAAGAAGCTTTCTGAGAAACTGCTTAGTGTTGTGTTAATTCATCTCACAGAGTTACATCTGTATTTCGTGGATCTCTTTGCTAGCCTTATTTCTGTGGAATCTGAGAACAGATATTTCGGATCCCTATGAAGACTATAGGGCCAAAGGAAATATCCTCCGATAACAAAGAGAAAGAAGCTTTCTGAGAAACTTCTTAGTGTTCTGTGAAATCATCTCACAAAGTTACAGCTTTCCCCTCAAGAAGCCTTTCGCTAAGACAGTTCTTGTGGAATTGGCAAAGTGATATTTGGAAGCCCATAGAGGGCTATGGTGAAAAAGGAAATATCCTCAAATGAAATCTGGAAAGAAGCTTTCTGAGAAACTGCTTAGTGTTCTGTTAATTCATCTCACAGAGTTACATCTGTATTTCGTGGATCTCTTTGCTAGCCTTATTTCTGTGGAATCTGAGAACAGATATTTCGGATCCCTTTGAAGACTATAGGGCCAAAGGAAATATCCTCCGATAACAAAGAGAAAGAAGCTTTCTGAGAAACATCGTTGTGTCTGTGAAATCATCTCACAGAGTTACAGCTTTCCCCTCAGGGAGCCTTTCGCTAAGACAGTTCTTTTGAAATTGGCAAAGTGATATTTGGAAGACCATAGAGGGCTATGTTGAAAAAGGAAATATCCTCAGATGAAATCTTGAAAGAAGCATTCTGAGAAACTGCTTAGTGTTCTGTTAATTCATCTCACAGAGTTACATCTGTATTTCGTGGATCTCTTTGCTAGCCTTATTTCTGTGGAATCTGAGAACAGATATTTCGGATCCCTTTGAAGACTATAGGGCCAAAGGAAATATCCTCCGATAACAAAGAGAAAGAAGCTTTCTGAGAAACTTCGTTGTGTTCTGTGAAATCATCTCACAGAGTTACAGCTTTCCCCTCAAGGAGCCTTTCGCTAAGACAGTTTATGTGGAATTGGCAAAGTGATATTTGGAAGCCCATAGAGGGCTATGGTGAAAAAGGAAATATCCTCAGATGAAATCTGGAAAGAAGCTTTCTGAGAAACTGCTTAGCGTTCTGTTAATTCATCTCACAGAGTTACATCTGTATTTCGTGGATCTCTTTGCTAGCCTTATTTCTGTGGAATCTGAGAACAGATATTTCGGATCCCTTTGAAGACTATAGGGCCAAAGGAAATATCCTCCGATAACAAAGAGAAAGAAGCTTTCTGAGAAACTTCTTTGTGTTCTGTGAAATCATCTCACAGAGTTACAGCTTTCCCTTCACGGAGCCTTTCACTAAGACACTTCTTTTGAAATTGGCAAAGTGATATTTGGAAGCCCATAGAGGGCTATGGTGAAAAAGGAAATATCCTCAGATGACATCTGGAAAGAAGCTTTCTGAGAAACTGCTTAATGTTCTGTTAATTCATCTCACAGAGTTACATCTGTATTTCGTGGATCTCTTTGCTAGCCTTATTTCTGTGGAATCTGAGAGCAGATATTTCGGATCCCTTTGAAGACTATAGGGCCAAAGGAAATATCCTCCGATAACAAAGAGAAAGAAGCTTTCTGAGAAACTTCGTTGTGTCTGTGAAATCATCTCACAGAGTTACAGCTTTCCCCTCACGGAGCCTTTCGCTAAGACAGTTCTTTTGAAATTGGCAAAGTGATATTTGGAAGCCCATAGAGGGCTATGTTGAAAAAGGAAATATCCTCAGAGGAAATCTGGAAAGAAGCTTTCTGAGAAACTGCTTAGTGTTCTGTTAATTCATCTCACAGTGTTACATCTGTATTTCATGGATCTCTTTGCTAGCCTTATTTCTGTGGAATCTGAGAACAGATATTTCAGATCCCTTTGAAGACTATAGGGCCAAAGGAAATATCCTCCGATAACAAAGAGAAAGAAGCTTTCTGAGAAACTTCTTTGTGTTCTGTGAAATCATATCACAGAGTTGCAGCTTTCCCCTCAAGAAGCCTTTCGCTAATACACTTCATGTGGAATTGGCAAAGTGATATTTGGAAGCCCATAGAGGGCTATGGTGAAAAAGGAAATATCCGCAAATGAAATCTGGAAACAAGCTTTCTGAGAAACTGCTTAGTGTTCTGTTAATTCATCTCACAGAGTTACATCTGTATTTCGTGGATCTCTTTGCTACCTTATTTCTGTGGAATCTGAGAACAGATATTTCGGATCCCTTTGAAGACTTTAGGGCCAAAGGAAATATCCTCTGATAACAAAGAGAAAGAAGCTTTCTGAGAAACTTCTTTGTGTTCTGTGAAATCATCTCACAGAGTTACAGCTTTCCCCTCAAGAAGCCTTTCGCTAAGACAGTTCTTGTTGAATTGGCAAAGTGATATTTGGAAGCCCATAGAGGGCTATGGTGAAAAAGGAAATATCCTCAAATGAAATCTGGAAAGAAGCTTTCTGAGAAACTGCTTAGTGTTCTGTTAATTCATCTCACAGAGTTACATCTGTATTTCGTGGATCTCTTTGCTAGCCTTATTTCTGTGGAATCTGAGAACAGATATTTCGGATCCCTTTGAAGACTTAGGGCCAAAGGAAATATCCTCCGATAACAAAGAGAAAGAAGCTTTCTGAGAAACTTCGTTGTGTTCTGTGAAATCATCTCACAGAGTTACAGCTTTCCCCTCAAGGATCCTTTCGCTAAGACAGTTTATGTGGAATTGGCAAAGTGATATTTGGAAGCCCTTAGAGGGCTATGGTGAAAAAGGAAATATCCTCAGATGAAATCTGGAAAGAAGCTTTCTGAGAAACTGCTTAGCGTTCTGTTAATTCATCTCACAGAGTTACATCTGTATTTCGTGGATCTCTTTGCTAGCCTTATTTCTGTGGAATCTGAGAACAGATATTTCGGATCCCTTTGAAGACTATAGGGCCAAAGGAAATATCCTCGGATAACAAAGAGAAAGAAGCTTTCTGAGAAACTTCTTTGTGTTCTGTGAAATCATCTCACAGAGTTACAGCTTTCCCTTCACGGAGCCTTTCGCTAAGACACTTCTTTTGAAATTGGCAAAGTGATATTTGGAAGCCCATAGAGGGCTATGGTGAAAAAGGAAATATCCTCAGATGACATCTGGAAAGAAGCTTTCTGAGAAACTGCTTAGTGTTCTGTTAATTAATCTCACAGAGTTACATCTGTATTTCGTGGATCTCTTTGCTAGCCTTATTTCTGTGGAATCTGAGAGCAGATATTTCGGATCCCTTTGAAGACTATAGGGCCAAAGGAAATATCCTCCGATAACAAAGAGTAAGAAGCTTTCTGAGAAACTTCTTTGTGTTCTGTGAAATCATCTCACAGAGTTACAGCTTTCCCCTCAAGAAGCCTTTCGCTAAGACAGTTCTTGTGGAATTGGCAAAGTGATATTTGGAAGCCCATAGAGGGCTATGGTGAAAAAGGAAATATCCTCAAATGAAATCTGGAAAGAAGCTTTCTGAGAAACTGCTTAGTGTTCTGTTAATTCATCTCACAGAGTTATATCTGTATTTCGTGGATCTCTTTGCTAGCCTTATTTCTGTGGAATCTGAGAACAGATATTTCGGATCCCTTTGAAGACTATAGGGCCAAAGGAAATATCCTCCGATAACAAAGAGAAAGAAGCTTTCTGAGAAACTTCGTTGTGTTCTATGAAATCATCTCACAGAGTTACAGCTTTCCCCTCAAGGAGCCTTTCGCTAAGACAGTTTATGTGGAATTCGTAAAGTGATATTTGGAAGCCCATAGAGGGATATGGTGAAAAAGGAAATATCCTCAAATGAAATCTGGAAAGAAGCTTTCTGAGAAACTGCTTAGCGTTCAGTTAATTCATCTCACAGAGTTACATCTGTATTTCGTGGATCTCTTTGCTATCCTTATTTCTGTGGAATCTGAGAACAGATATTTCGGATCCCTTTGAAGACTATAGGGCCAAAGGAAATATCCTCCGATAACAAAGAGAAAGAAGCTTTCTGGGAAACTTCTTTGTTTTCTGTGAAATCATCTCACAGAGTTACAGCTTCCCCCTCACGGAGCCTTTAGCTAAGACACTTCTTTTGAAATTGGCAAACTGATATTTGGAAGCCCATAGAGGGCTATGTTGAAAAAGGAAATATCCTCAGAGGAAATCTGGAAAGAAGCTTTCTGAGAAACTGCTTAGTGTTCTGTTAATTCATCTCACAGTGTTACATCTGTATTTCATGGATCTCTTTGCTAGCCTTATTTCTGTGGAATCTGAGAACAGATATTTCGGATCCCTTTGAAGACTATAGGGCCAAAGGAAATATCCTCCGATAACAAAGAGAAAGAAGCTTTCTGAGAAACTTCGTTGTCTTCTGTGAAATCATCTCACAGAGTTACAGCTTTACCCTCACGGAGCCTTTCGCTAAGACAGTTCTTTTGAAATTGGCAAAGTGATATTTGGAAGCCCATAGAGGGCTATGGTGAAAAAGGAAATATCCTCAGATGAAATCTGGAAAGAAGCTTTCTGAGAAACTGCTTAGTGTTCTGTTAATTCATCTCACAGAGTTACATCTGTATTTCGTGGATCTCTTTGCTAGCCTTATTTCTGTGGAATCTGAGAACAGATATTTCGGATCCCTTTGAAGCCTATAGGGCCAAAGGAAATATCCTCCGATAACAAAGAGAAAGAAGCTTTCTGAGAAACTTCTTTGTGTTCTGTGAAATCATCTCACAGAGTTGCAGCTTTCCCCTCAAGAAGCCTTTCGCTAAGACAGTTCTTGTGGAATTGGCAAAGTGATATTTGGAAGCCCATAGAGGGCTATGGTGAAAAAGGAAATATCCTCAGATGAAATCTGGAAAGAAGCTTTCTGAGAAACTGCTTAGTGTTCTGTTAATTCATCTCACAGAGTTACATCTGTATTTCGTGGATCTCTTTGCTAGCCTTATTTCTGTGGAATCTGAGAACAGATATTTCGGATCCCTTTGAAGCATATAGGGCCAAAGGAAATATCCTCCGATAACAAAGAGAAAGAAGCTTTCTGAGAAACATCGTTGTGTCTGTGAAATCATCTCACAGAGTTACAGCTTTCCCCTCAGGGAGCCTTTCGCTAAGACAGTTCTTTTGAAATTGGCAAAGTGATATTTGGAAGACCATAGAGGGCTATGTTGAAAAAGGAAATATCCTCAGATGAAATCTTGAAAGAAGCATTCTGAGAAACTGCTTAGTGTTCTGTTAATTCATCTCACAGAGTTACATCTGTATTTCGTGGATCTCTTTGCTAGCCTTATTTCTGTGGAATCTGAGAACAGATATTTCGGATCCCTTTGAAGACTATAGGGCCAAAGGAAATATCCTCCGATAACAAAGAGAAAGAAGCTTTCTGAGAAACTTCGTTGTGTTCTGTGAAATCATCTCACAGAGTTACAGCTTTCCCCTCAAGGAGCCTTTCGCTAAGACAGTTTATGTGGAATTGGCAAAGTGATATTTGGAAGCCCATAGAGGGCTATGGTGAAAAAGGAAATATCCTCAGATGAAATCTGGAAAGAAGCTTTCTGAGAAACTGCTTAGCGTTCTGTTAATTCATCTCACAGAGTTACATCTGTATTTCGTGGATCTCTTTGCTAGCCTTATTTCTGTGGAATCTGAGAACAGATATTTCGGATCCCTTTGAAGACTATAGGGCCAAAGGAAATATCCTCCGATAACAAAGAGAAAGAAGCTTTCTGAGAAACTTCTTTGTGTTCTGTGAAATCATCTCACAGAGTTACAGCTTTCCCTTCACGGAGCCTTTCACTAAGACACTTCTTTTGAAATTGGCAAAGTGATATTTGGAAGCCCATAGAGGGCTATGGTGAAAAAGGAAATATCCTCAGATGACATCTGGAAAGAAGCTTTCTGAGAAACTGCTTAATGTTCTGTTAATTCATCTCACAGAGTTACATCTGTATTTCGTGGATCTCTTTGCTAGCCTTATTTCTGTGGAATCTGAGAGCAGATATTTCGGATCCCTTTGAAGACTATAGGGCCAAAGGAAATATCCTCCGATAACAAAGAGAAAGAAGCTTTCTGAGAAACTTCGTTGTGTCTGTGAAATCATCTCACAGAGTTACAGCTTTCCCCTCACGGAGCCTTTCGCTAAGACAGTTCTTTTGAAATTGGCAAAGTGATATTTGGAAGCCCATAGAGGGCTATGTTGAAAAAGGAAATATCCTCAGAGGAAATCTGGAAAGAAGCTTTCTGAGAAACTGCTTAGTGTTCTGTTAATTCATCTCACAGTGTTACATCTGTATTTCATGGATCTCTTTGCTAGCCTTATTTCTGTGGAATCTGAGAACAGATATTTCAGATCCCTTTGAAGACTATAGGGACAAAGGAAATATCCTCCGATAACAAAGAGAAAGAAGCTTTCTGAGAAACTTCTTTGTGTTCTGTGAAATCATATCACAGAGTTGCAGCTTTCCCCTCAAGAAGCCTTTCGCTAATACACTTCATGTGGAATTGGCAAAGTGATATTTGGAAGCCCATAGAGGGCTATGGTGAAAAAGGAAATATCCGCAAATGAAATCTGGAAACAAGCTTTCTGAGAAACTGCTTAGTGTTCTGTTAATTCATCTCACAGAGTTACATCTGTATTTCGTGGATCTCTTTGCTACCTTATTTCTGTGGAATCTGAGAACAGATATTTCGGATCCCTTTGAAGACTTTAGGGCCAAAGGAAATATCCTCTGATAACAAAGAGAAAGAAGCTTTCTGAGAAACTTCTTTGTGTTCTGTGAAATCATCTCACAGAGTTACAGCTTTCCCCTCAAGAAGCCTTTCGCTAAGACAGTTCTTGTTGAATTGGCAAAGTGATATTTGGAAGCCCATAGAGGGCTATGGTGAAAAAGGAAATATCCTCAAATGAAATCTGGAAAGAAGCTTTCTGAGAAACTGCTTAGTGTTCTGTTAATTCATCTCACAGAGTTACATCTGTATTTCGTGGATCTCTTTGCTAGCCTTATTTCTGTGGAATCTGAGAACAGATATTTCGGATCCCTTTGAAGACTTAGGGCCAAAGGAAATATCCTCCGATAACAAAGAGAAAGAAGCTTTCTGAGAAACTTCGTTGTGTTCTGTGAAATCATCTCACAGAGTTACAGCTTTCCCCTCAAGGATCCTTTCGCTAAGACAGTTTATGTGGAATTGGCAAAGTGATATTTGGAAGCCCTTAGAGGGCTATGGTGAAAAAGGAAATATCCTCAGATGAAATCTGGAAAGAAGCTTTCTGAGAAACTGCTTAGCGTTCTGTTAATTCATCTCACAGAGTTACATCTGTATTTCGTGGATCTCTTTGCTAGCCTTATTTCTGTGGAATCTGAGAACAGATATTTCGGATCCCTTTGAAGACTATAGGGCCAAAGGAAATATCCTCGGATAACAAAGAGAAAGAAGCTTTCTGAGAAACTTCTTTGTGTTCTGTGAAATCATCTCACAGAGTTACAGCTTTCCCTTCACGGAGCCTTTCGCTAAGACACTTCTTTTGAAATTGGCAAAGTGATATTTGGAAGCCCATAGAGGGCTATGGTGAAAAAGGAAATATCCTCAGATGACATCTGGAAAGAAGCTTTCTGAGAAACTGCTTAGTGTTCTGTTAATTAATCTCACAGAGTTACATCTGTATTTCGTGGATCTCTTTGCTAGCCTTATTTCTGTGGAATCTGAGAGCAGATATTTCGGATCCCTTTGAAGACTATAGGGCCAAAGGAAATATCCTCCGATAACAAAGAGTAAGAAGCTTTCTGAGAAACTTCTTTGTGTTCTGTGAAATCATCTCACAGAGTTACAGCTTTCCCCTCAAGAAGCCTTTCGCTAAGACAGTTCTTGTGGAATTGGCAAAGTGATATTTGGAAGCCCATAGAGGGCTATGGTGAAAAAGGAAATATCCTCAAATGAAATCTGGAAAGAAGCTTTCTGAGAAACTGCTTAGTGTTCTGTTAATTCATCTCACAGAGTTATATCTGTATTTCGTGGATCTCTTTGCTAGCCTTATTTCTGTGGAATCTGAGAACAGATATTTCGGATCCCTTTGAAGACTATAGGGCCAAAGGAAATATCCTCCGATAACAAAGAGAAAGAAGCTTTCTGAGAAACTTCGTTGTGTTCTATGAAATCATCTCACAGAGTTACAGCTTTCCCCTCAAGGAGCCTTTCGCTAAGACAGTTTATGTGGAATTCGTAAAGTGATATTTGGAAGCCCATAGAGGGATATGGTGAAAAAGGAAATATCCTCAAATGAAATCTGGAAAGAAGCTTTCTGAGAAACTGCTTAGCGTTCAGTTAATTCATCTCACAGAGTTACATCTGTATTTCGTGGATCTCTTTGCTATCCTTATTTCTGTGGAATCTGAGAACAGATATTTCGGATCCCTTTGAAGACTATAGGGCCAAAGGAAATATCCTCCGATAACAAAGAGAAAGAAGCTTTCTGGGAAACTTCTTTGTTTTCTGTGAAATCATCTCACAGAGTTACAGCTTCCCCCTCACGGAGCCTTTAGCTAAGACACTTCTTTTGAAATTGGCAAACTGATATTTGGAAGCCCATAGAGGGCTATGTTGAAAAAGGAAATATCCTCAGAGGAAATCTGGAAAGAAGCTTTCTGAGAAACTGCTTAGTGTTCTGTTAATTCATCTCACAGTGTTACATCTGTATTTCATGGATCTCTTTGCTAGCCTTATTTCTGTGGAATCTGAGAACAGATATTTCGGATCCCTTTGAAGACTATAGGGCCAAAGGAAATATCCTCCGATAACAAAGAGAAAGAAGCTTTCTGAGAAACTTCGTTGTCTTCTGTGAAATCATCTCACAGAGTTACAGCTTTACCCTCACGGAGCCTTTCGCTAAGACAGTTCTTTTGAAATTGGCAAAGTGATATTTGGAAGCCCATAGAGGGCTATGGTGAAAAAGGAAATATCCTCAGATGAAATCTGGAAAGAAGCTTTCTGAGAAACTGCTTAGTGTTCTGTTAATTCATCTCACAGAGTTACATCTGTATTTCGTGGATCTCTTTGCTAGCCTTATTTCTGTGGAATCTGAGAACAGATATTTCGGATCCCTTTGAAGCCTATAGGGCCAAAGGAAATATCCTCCGATAACAAAGAGAAAGAAGCTTTCTGAGAAACTTCTTTGTGTTCTGTGAAATCATCTCACAGAGTTGCAGCTTTCCCCTCAAGAAGCCTTTCGCTAAGACAGTTCTTGTGGAATTGGCAAAGTGATATTTGGAAGCCCATAGAGGGCTATGGTGAAAAAGGAAATATCCTCAGATGAAATCTGGAAAGAAGCTTTCTGAGAAACTGCTTAGTGTTCTGTTAATTCATCTCACAGAGTTACATCTGTATTTCGTGGATCTCTTTGCTAGCCTTATTTCTGTGGAATCTGAGAACAGATATTTCGGATCCCTTTGAAGCATATAGGGCCAAAGGAAATATCCTCCGATAACAAAGAGAAAGAAGCTTTCTGAGAAACTTCTTTGTGTTCTGTGAAATCATCTCACAGAGTTGCAGCTTTCCCCTCAAGAAGCCTTTCGCTAAGACAGTTCTTGTGGAATTGGCAAAGTGATATTTGGAAGCCCATAGAGGGCTATGGTGAAAAAGGAAATATCCTCAGATGAAATCTGGAAAGAAGCTTTCTGAGAAACTGCTTAGTGTTCTGTTAATTCATCTCACAGAGTTACATCTGTATTTCGTGGATCTCTTTGCTAGCCTTATTTCTGTGGAATCTGAGAACAGATATTTCTGATCCCTATGAAGACTATAGGGCCAAAGGAAATATCCTCCGATAACAAAGAGAAAGAAGCTTTCTGAGAAACTTCTTTGTGTTCTGTGAAATCATCTCACAGAGTTACAGCTTTCCCCTCAAGAAGCCTTTCGCTAAGACAGTTCTTGTGGAATTGGCAAAGTGATATTTGGAAGCCCATAGAGGGCTATGGTGAAAAAGGAAATATCCTCAAATGAAATCTGGAAAGAAGCTTTCTGAGAAACTGCTTAGTGTTCTGTTTATTCATCTCACAGAGTTACATCTGTATTTCGTGGATCTCTTTGCTAGCCTTATTTCTGTGGAATCTGAGAACAGATATTTCGGATCCCTTTGAAGACTATAGGGCCAAAGGAAATAACCTCTGATAACAAAGAGAAAGAAGCTTTCTGAGAAACTTCGTTGTGTTCTGTGAAATCATCTCATAGAGTTACAGCTTTCCCCTCACGGAGCCTTTCGCTAAGACAGTTCTTTTGAAATTGGCAAAGTGATATTTGGAAGCCCATAGAGGGCTATGGTGAAAAAGGAAATATCCTCAGAGGAAATCTGGAAAGAAGCTTTCTGAGAAACTGCTTAGTGTTCTGTTAATTCATCTCACAGTGTTACATCTGTATTTCATGGATCTCTTTGCTAGCCTTATTTCTGTGGAATCTGAGAACAGATATTTTAGATCCCTTTGAAGACTATGGGGCCAAAGGAAATATCCTCCGATAACAAAGAGAAAGAAGCTTTCTGAGAAACTTCTTTGTGTTCTGTGAAATCATCTCACAGAGTTGCAGCTTTCCCCTCAAGAAGCCTTTCGCTAAGACAGTTCTTGTGGAATTGGCAAAGTGATATTTGGAAGCCCATAGAGGGCTATGGTGAAAAAGGAAATATCCTCAGATGAAATCTGGAAAGAAGCTTTCTGAGAAACTGCTTAGTGTTCTGTTAATTCATCTCACAGAGTTACATCTGTATTTCATGGATCTCTTTGCTAGCCTTATTTCTGTGGAATCTGAGAACAGATATTTCGGATCCCTTTGAAGACTATAGGGCCAAAGGAAATATCCTCCGATAACAACGAGAAAGAAGCTTTCTGAGATACTTCTTTGTGTTCTGTGAAATCATCTCATAGAGTTGCAGCTTTCCCCTCAAGAAGCCTTTCGCTAAGACAGTTCTTGTGGAATTGGCAAAGTGATATTTGGAAGCCCATAGAGGGCTATGGTGAAAAAGGAAATATCCTCAGATGAAATCTGGAAAGAAGCTTTCTGAGAAACTGCTTAGTGTTGTGTTAATTCATCTCACAGAGTTACATCTGTATTTCGTGGATCTCTTTGCTAGCCTTATTTCTGTGGAATCTGAGAACAGATATTTCGGATCCCTATGAAGACTATAGGGCCAAAGGAAATATCCTCCGATAACAAAGAGAAAGAAGCTTTCTGAGAAACTTCTTAGTGTTCTGTGAAATCATCTCACAAAGTTACAGCTTTCCCCTCAAGAAGCCTTTCGCTAAGACAGTTCTTGTGGAATTGGCAAAGTGATATTTGGAAGCCCATAGAGGGCTATGGTGAAAAAGGAAATATCCTCAAATGAAATCTGGAAAGAAGCTTTCTGAGAAACTGCTTAGTGTTCTGTTAATTCATCTCACAGAGTTACATCTGTATTTCGTGGATCTCTTTGCTAGCCTTATTTCTGTGGAATCTGAGAACAGATATTTCGGATCCCTTTGAAGACTATAGGGCCAAAGGAAATATCCTCCGATAACAAAGAGAAAGAAGCTTTCTGAGAAACATCGTTGTGTCTGTGAAATCATCTCACAGAGTTACAGCTTTCCCCTCAGGGAGCCTTTCGCTAAGACAGTTCTTTTGAAATTGGCAAAGTGATATTTGGAAGACCATAGAGGGCTATGTTGAAAAAGGAAATATCCTCAGATGAAATCTTGAAAGAAGCATTCTGAGAAACTGCTTAGTGTTCTGTTAATTCATCTCACAGAGTTACATCTGTATTTCGTGGATCTCTTTGCTAGCCTTATTTCTGTGGAATCTGAGAACAGATATTTCGGATCCCTTTGAAGACTATAGGGCCAAAGGAAATATCCTCCGATAACAAAGAGAAAGAAGCTTTCTGAGAAACTTCGTTGTGTTCTGTGAAATCATCTCACAGAGTTACAGCTTTCCCCTCAAGGAGCCTTTCGCTAAGACAGTTTATGTGGAATTGGCAAAGTGATATTTGGAAGCCCATAGAGGGCTATGGTGAAAAAGGAAATATCCTCAGATGAAATCTGGAAAGAAGCTTTCTGAGAAACTGCTTAGCGTTCTGTTAATTCATCTCACAGAGTTACATCTGTATTTCGTGGATCTCTTTGCTAGCCTTATTTCTGTGGAATCTGAGAACAGATATTTCGGATCCCTTTGAAGACTATAGGGCCAAAGGAAATATCCTCCGATAACAAAGAGAAAGAAGCTTTCTGAGAAACTTCTTTGTGTTCTGTGAAATCATCTCACAGAGTTACAGCTTTCCCTTCACGGAGCCTTTCACTAAGACACTTCTTTTGAAATTGGCAAAGTGATATTTGGAAGCCCACAGAGGGCTATGGTGAAAAAGGAAATATCCTCAGATGACATCTGGAAAGAAGCTTTCTGAGAAACTGCTTAATGTTCTGTTAATTCATCTCACAGAGTTACATCTGTATTTCGTGGATCTCTTTGCTAGCCTTATTTCTGTGGAATCTGAGAGCAGATATTTCGGATCCCTTTGAAGACTATAGGGCCAAAGGAAATATCCTCCGATAACAAAGAGAAAGAAGCTTTCTGAGAAACTTCGTTGTGTCTGTGAAATCATCTCACAGAGTTACAGCTTTCCCCTCACGGAGCCTTTCGCTAAGACAGTTCTTTTGAAATTGGCAAAGTGATATTTGGAAGCCCATAGAGGGCTATGTTGAAAAAGGAAATATCCTCAGAGGAAATCTGGAAAGAAGCTTTCTGAGAAACTGCTTAGTGTTCTGTTAATTCATCTCACAGTGTTACATCTGTATTTCATGGATCTCTTTGCTAGCCTTATTTCTGTGGAATCTGAGAACAGATATTTCAGATCCCTTTGAAGACTATAGGGCCAAAGGAAATATCCTCCGATAACAAAGAGAAAGAAGCTTTCTGAGAAACTTCTTTGTGTTCTGTGAAATCATATCACAGAGTTGCAGCTTTCCCCTCAAGAAGCCTTTCGCTAATACACTTCATGTGGAATTGGCAAAGTGATATTTGGAAGCCCATAGAGGGCTATGGTGAAAAAGGAAATATCCGCAAATGAAATCTGGAAACAAGCTTTCTGAGAAACTGCTTAGTGTTCTGTTAATTCATCTCACAGAGTTACATCTGTATTTCGTGGATCTCTTTGCTACCTTATTTCTGTGGAATCTGAGAACAGATATTTCGGATCCCTTTGAAGACTTTAGGGCCAAAGGAAATATCCTCTGATAACAAAGAGAAAGAAGCTTTCTGAGAAACTTCTTTGTGTTCTGTGAAATCATCTCACAGAGTTACAGCTTTCCCCTCAAGAAGCCTTTCGCTAAGACAGTTCTTGTTGAATTGGCAAAGTGATATTTGGAAGCCCATAGAGGGCTATGGTGAAAAAGGAAATATCCTCAAATGAAATCTGGAAAGAAGCTTTCTGAGAAACTGCTTAGTGTTCTGTTAATTCATCTCACAGAGTTACATCTGTATTTCGTGGATCTCTTTGCTAGCCTTATTTCTGTGGAATCTGAGAACAGATATTTCGGATCCCTTTGAAGACTTAGGGCCAAAGGAAATATCCTCCGATAACAAAGAGAAAGAAGCTTTCTGAGAAACTTCGTTGTGTTCTGTGAAATCATCTCACAGAGTTACAGCTTTCCCCTCAAGGATCCTTTCGCTAAGACAGTTTATGTGGAATTGGCAAAGTGATATTTGGAAGCCCTTAGAGGGCTATGGTGAAAAAGGAAATATCCTCAGATGAAATCTGGAAAGAAGCTTTCTGAGAAACTGCTTAGCGTTCTGTTAATTCATCTCACAGAGTTACATCTGTATTTCGTGGATCTCTTTGCTAGCCTTATTTCTGTGGAATCTGAGAACAGATATTTCGGATCCCTTTGAAGACTATAGGGCCAAAGGAAATATCCTCGGATAACAAAGAGAAAGAAGCTTTCTGAGAAACTTCTTTGTGTTCTGTGAAATCATCTCACAGAGTTACAGCTTTCCCTTCACGGAGCCTTTCGCTAAGACACTTCTTTTGAAATTGGCAAAGTGATATTTGGAAGCCCATAGAGGGCTATGGTGAAAAAGGAAATATCCTCAGATGACATCTGGAAAGAAGCTTTCTGAGAAACTGCTTAGTGTTCTGTTAATTAATCTCACAGAGTTAGATCTGTATTTCGTGGATCTCTTTGCTAGCCTTATTTCTGTGGAATCTGAGAGCAGATATTTCGGATCCCTTTGAAGACTATAGGGCCAAAGGAAATATCCTCCGATAACAAAGAGTAAGAAGCTTTCTGAGAAACTTCTTTGTGTTCTGTGAAATCATCTCACAGAGTTACAGCTTTCCCCTCAAGAAGCCTTTCGCTAAGACAGTTCTTGTGGAATTGGCAAAGTGATATTTGGAAGCCCATAGAGGGCTATGGTGAAAAAGGAAATATCCTCAAATGAAATCTGGAAAGAAGCTTTCTGAGAAACTGCTTAGTGTTCTGTTAATTCATCTCACAGAGTTATATCTGTATTTCGTGGATCTCTTTGCTAGCCTTATTTCTGTGGAATCTGAGAACAGATATTTCGGATCCCTTTGAAGACTATAGGGCCAAAGGAAATATCCTCCGATAACAAAGAGAAAGAAGCTTTCTGAGAAACTTCGTTGTGTTCTATGAAATCATCTCACAGAGTTACAGCTTTCCCCTCAAGGAGCCTTTCGCTAAGACAGTTTATGTGGAATTCGTAAAGTGATATTTGGAAGCCCATAGAGGGATATGGTGAAAAAGGAAATATCCTCAAATGAAATCTGGAAAGAAGCTTTCTGAGAAACTGCTTAGCGTTCAGTTAATTCATCTCACAGAGTTACATCTGTATTTCGTGGATCTCTTTGCTATCCTTATTTCTGTGGAATCTGAGAACAGATATTTCGGATCCCTTTGAAGACTATAGGGCCAAAGGAAATATCCTCCGATAACAAAGAGAAAGAAGCTTTCTGGGAAACTTCTTTGTTTTCTGTGAAATCATCTCACAGAGTTACAGCTTCCCCCTCACGGAGCCTTTAGCTAAGACACTTCTTTTGAAATTGGCAAACTGATATTTGGAAGCCCATAGAGGGCTATGTTGAAAAAGGAAATATCCTCAGAGGAAATCTGGAAAGAAGCTTTCTGAGAAACTGCTTAGTGTTCTGTTAATTCATCTCACAGTGTTACATCTGTATTTCATGGATCTCTTTGCTAGCCTTATTTCTGTGGAATCTGAGAACAGATATTTCAGATCCCTTTGAAGACTATAGGGCCAAAGGAAATATCCTCCGATAACAAAGAGACAGAAGCTTTCTGAGAAACTTCTTTGTGTTCTGTGAAATCATCTCACAGAGTTACAGCTTTCCCCTCAAGAAGCCTTTCGCTAAGACAGTTCTTGTGGAATTGGCAAAGTGATATTTGGAAGCCCATAGAGGGCTATGGTGAAAAAGGAAATATCCTCAGATGAAATCTGGAAAGAAGCTTTCTGAGAAACTGCTTAGCGTTCTGTTAATTCATCTCACAGAGTTACATCTGTATTTCGTGGATCTCTTTGCTAGCCTTATTTCTGTGGAATCTGAGAACAGATATTTCGGATCCGTTTGAAGACTATAGGGCCAAAGGAAATATCCTCCGATAACAAAGAGAAAGAAGCTTTCTGAGAAACTTCGTTGTGTTCTGTGAAATCATCTCACAGAGTTACAGCTTTCCCCTCAAGGAGCCTTTCGCTAAGACAGTTTATGTGGAATTGGCAAAGTGATATTTGGAAGCCCATAGAGGGCTATGGTGAAAAACGAAATATCCTCAGATGAAATCTGGAAAGAAGCTTTCTGAGAAACTGCTTAGCGTTCTGTTAATTCATCTCACAGAGTTACATCTGTATTTCGTGGATCTCTTTGCTAGCCTTATTTCTGTGGAATCTGAGAACAGATATTTCGGATCCCTTTGAAGACTATAGGGCCAAAGGAAATATTCTCCGATAACAAAGAGAAAGAAGCTTTCTGAGAAACTTCGTTGTGTTCTGTGAAATCATCTCACAGAGTTACAGCTTTCCCCTCAAGGAGCCTTTCGCTAAGACAGTTTATGTGGAATTGGCAAAGTGATATTTGGAAACCCATAGAGGGATATGGTGAAAAAGGAAATATCCTCAAATGAAATCTGGAAAGAAGCTTTCTGAGAAACTGCTTAGCGTTCTGTTAATTCATCTCACAGAGTTACATCTGTATGTCATGGATCTCTTTGCTAGCCTTATTTCTGTGGAATCTGAGAACAGATATTTCGGATCCCTTTGAAGACTATAGGGCCAAAGGAAATATCCTCCGATAACAAAGAGAAAGAAGCTTTCTGAGAAACTTCTTTGTGTTCTGTGAAATCATCTCACAGAGTTACAGCTTTCCCCTCACGGAGCCTTTCGCTAAGACACTTCTTTTGAAATTGGCAAAGTGATATTTGGAAGCCCATAGAGGGCTATGGTGAAAAAGGAAATATCCTCAGATGAAATCTGGAAAGAAGCTTTCTGAGAAACTGCTTAGTGTTCTGTTAATTAATCTCACAGAGTTACATCTGTATTTCGTGGATCTCTTTGCTAGCCTTATTTCTGTGGAATCTGAGAGCAGATATTTCGGATCCCTTTGAAGACTATAGGGCCAAAGGAAATATCCTCCGATAACAAAGAGAAAGAAGCTTTCTGAGAAACTTCTTTGTGTTCTGTGAAATCATATCACAGAGTTGCAGCTTTCCCCTCAAGAAGCCTTTCGCTAATACAGTTCATGTGGAATTGGCAAAGTGATATTTGGAAGCCCATAGAGGGCTATGGTGAAAAAGGAAATATCCTCAAATGAAATCTGGAAAGAAGCTTTCTGAGAAACTGCTTAGTGTTCTGTTAATTCATCTCACAGAGTTACATCTGTATTTCGTGGATCTCTTTGCTAGCCTTATTTCTGTGGAATCTGAGAACAGATATTTCGGATCCCTTTGAAGACTTAGGGCCAAAGGAAATATCCTCCGATAACAAAGAGAAAGAAGCTTTCTGAGAAACTTCGTTGTGTTCTGTGAAATCATCTCACAGAGTTACAGCTTTCCCCTCAAGGATCCTTTCGCTAAGACAGTTTATGTGGAATTGGCAAAGTGATATTTGGAAGCCCTTAGAGGGCTATGGTGAAAAAGGAAATATCCTCAGATGAAATCTGGAAAGAAGCTTTCTGAGAAACTGCTTAGCGTTCTGTTAATTCATCTCACAGAGTTACATCTGTATTTCGTGGATCTCTTTGCTAGCCTTATTTCTGTGGAATCTGAGAACAGATATTTCGGATCCCTTTGAAGACTATAGGGCCAAAGGAAATATCCTCGGATAACAAAGAGAAAGAAGCTTTCTGAGAAACTTCTTTGTGTTCTGTGAAATCATCTCACAGAGTTACAGCTTTCCCTTCACGGAGCCTTTCGCTAAGACACTTCTTTTGAAATTGGCAAAGTGATATTTGGAAGCCCATAGAGGGCTATGGTGAAAAAGGAAATATCCTCAGATGACATCTGGAAAGAAGCTTTCTGAGAAACTGCTTAGTGTTCTGTTAATTAATCTCACAGAGTTACATCTGTATTTCGTGGATCTCTTTGCTAGCCTTATTTCTGTGGAATCTGAGAGCAGATATTTCGGATCCCTTTGAAGACTATAGGGCCAAAGGAAATATCCTCCGATAACAAAGAGTAAGAAGCTTTCTGAGAAACTTCTTTGTGTTCTGTGAAATCATCTCACAGAGTTACAGCTTTCCCCTCAAGAAGCCTTTCGCTAAGACAGTTCTTGTGGAATTGGCAAAGTGATATTTGGAAGCCCATAGAGGGCTATGGTGAAAAAGGAAATATCCTCAAATGAAATCTGGAAAGAAGCTTTCTGAGAAACTGCTTAGTGTTCTGTTAATTCATCTCACAGAGTTATATCTGTATTTCGTGGATCTCTTTGCTAGCCTTATTTCTGTGGAATCTGAGAACAGATATTTCGGATCCCTTTGAAGACTATAGGGCCAAAGGAAATATCCTCCGATAACAAAGAGAAAGAAGCTTTCTGAGAAACTTCGTTGTGTTCTATGAAATCATCTCACAGAGTTACAGCTTTCCCCTCAAGGAGCCTTTCGCTAAGACAGTTTATGTGGAATTCGTAAAGTGATATTTGGAAGCCCATAGAGGGATATGGTGAAAAAGGAAATATCCTCAAATGAAATCTGGAAAGAAGCTTTCTGAGAAACTGCTTAGCGTTCAGTTAATTCATCTCACAGAGTTACATCTGTATTTCGTGGATCTCTTTGCTATCCTTATTTCTGTGGAATCTGAGAACAGATATTTCGGATCCCTTTGAAGACTATAGGGCCAAAGGAAATATCCTCCGATAACAAAGAGAAAGAAGCTTTCTGGGAAACTTCTTTGTTTTCTGTGAAATCATCTCACAGAGTTACAGCTTCCCCCTCACGGAGCCTTTAGCTAAGACACTTCTTTTGAAATTGGCAAACTGATATTTGGAAGCCCATAGAGGGCTATGTTGAAAAAGGAAATATCCTCAGAGGAAATCTGGAAAGAAGCTTTCTGAGAAACTGCTTAGTGTTCTGTTAATTCATCTCACAGTGTTACATCTGTATTTCATGGATCTCTTTGCTAGCCTTATTTCTGTGGAATCTGAGAACAGATATTTCAGATCCCTTTGAAGACTATAGGGCCAAAGGAAATATCCTCCGATAACAAAGAGACAGAAGCTTTCTGAGAAACTTCTTTGTGTTCTGTGAAATCATCTCACAGAGTTACAGCTTTCCCCTCAAGAAGCCTTTCGCTAAGACAGTTCTTGTGGAATTGGCAAAGTGATATTTGGAAGCCCATAGAGGGCTATGGTGAAAAAGGAAATATCCTCAGATGAAATCTGGAAAGAAGCTTTCTGAGAAACTGCTTAGTGTTCTGTTAATTCATCTCACAGAGTTACATCTGTATTTCGTGGATCTCTTTGCTAGCCTTATTTCTGTGGAATCTGAGAACAGATATTTCGGATCCGTTTGAAGACTATAGGGCCAAAGGAAATATCCTCCGATAACAAAGAGAAAGAAGCTTTCTGAGAAACTTCGTTGTGTTCTGTGAAATCATCTCACAGAGTTACAGCTTTCCCCTCAAGGAGCCTTTCGCTAAGACAGTTTATGTGGAATTGGCAAAGTGATATTTGGAAGCCCATAGAGGGCTATGGTGAAAAACGAAATATCCTCAGATGAAATCTGGAAAGAAGCTTTCTGAGAAACTGCTTAGCGTTCTGTTAATTCATCTCACAGAGTTACATCTGTATTTCGTGGATCTCTTTGCTAGCCTTATTTCTGTGGAATCTGAGAACAGATATTTCGGATCCCTTTGAAGACTATAGGGCCAAAGGAAATATTCTCCGATAACAAAGAGAAAGAAGCTTTCTGAGAAACTTCGTTGTGTTCTGTGAAATCATCTCACAGAGTTACAGCTTTCCCCTCAAGGAGCCTTTCGCTAAGACAGTTTATGTGGAATTGGCAAAGTGATATTTGGAAACCCATAGAGGGATATGGTGAAAAAGGAAATATCCTCAAATGAAATCTGGAAAGAAGCTTTCTGAGAAACTGCTTAGCGTTCTGTTAATTCATCTCACAGAGTTACATCTGTATGTCATGGATCTCTTTGCTAGCCTTATTTCTGTGGAATCTGAGAACAGATATTTCGGATCCCTTTGAAGACTATAGGGCCAAAGGAAATATCCTCCGATAACAAAGAGAAAGAAGCTTTCTGAGAAACTTCTTTGTGTTCTGTGAAATCATCTCACAGAGTTACAGCTTTCCCCTCACGGAGCCTTTCGCTAAGACACTTCTTTTGAAATTGGCAAAGTGATATTTGGAAGCCCATAGAGGGCTATGGTGAAAAAGGAAATATCCTCAGATGAAATCTGGAAAGAAGCTTTCTGAGAAACTGCTTAGTGTTCTGTTAATTAATCTCACAGAGTTACATCTGTATTTCGTGGATCTCTTTGCTAGCCTTATTTCTGTGGAATCTGAGAGCAGATATTTCGGATCCCTTTGAAGACTATAGGGCCAAAGGAAATATCCTCCGATAACAAAGAGAAAGAAGCTTTCTGAGAAACTTCTTTGTGTTCTGTGAAATCATATCACAGAGTTGCAGCTTTCCCCTCAAGAAGCCTTTCGCTAATACAGTTCATGTGGAATTGGCAAAGTGATATTTGGAAGCCCATAGAGGGCTATGGTGAAAAAGTAAATATCCTCAAATGAAATCTGGAAAGAAGCTTTCTGAGAAACGGCTTAGTGTTCTGTTAATTCATCTCACAGAGTTACATCTGTATTTCATGGATCTCTTTGCTAGCGTTATTTCTGTGGAATCTGAGAACAGATATTTCGGATCCCTTTGAAGACTATAGGGCCAAAGGAAATATCCTCCGATATCAAAGAGAAAGAAGCTTTCTGAGAAACTTCTTTGTGTTCTGTGAAATCATCTCACAGAGTTACAGCTTTCCCCTCAAGAAGCCTTTCGCTAAGACAGTTCTTGTGGAATTGGCAAAGTGATATTTGGAAGCCCATAGAGGGCCATGGTGAAAAAGGAAATATCCTCAAATGAAATCTGGAAAGAAGCTTTCTGAGAAACTGCTTAGTGTTCTCTTAATTCATCTCACAGAGTTACATCTGTATTTCGTGGATCTCTTTGCTAGCCTTATTTCTGTGGAATCTGAGAACAGATATTTCGGATCCCTTTGAAGACTATAGGGCCAAAGGAAATATCCTCCGATAACAAAGAGAAAGAAGCTTTCTGAGAAACTTCGTTGTGTTCTGTGAAATCATGTCACAGAGTTAGAGCTTTCCCCTCAAGGAGCCTTTCGCTAAGACAGTTTATGTGGAATTGGCAAAGTGATATTTGGAAGCCCATAGAGGGATATGGTGAAAAAGGAAATATCCTCAGATGAAATCTGGAAAGAAGCTTTCTGAGAAACTGCTTAGCGTTCTGTTAATTCATCTCACAGAGTTACATCTGTATTTCGTGGATCTCTTTGCTAGCCTTATTTCTGTGGAATCTGAGAACAGATATTTCGGATCCCTTTGAAGACTATAGGGACAAAGGAAATATCCTCCGATAACAAAGAGAAAGAAGCTTTCTGAGAAACTTCTTTGTATTCTGTGAAATCATCTCACAGAGTTACAGCTTTCCCCTCACGGAGCCTTTCGCTAAGACACTTCTTTTGAAATTGGCAAAGTGATATTTGGAAGCCCATAGAGGGCTATGGTGAAAAAGGAAATATCCTCAGATGAAATCTGGAAAGAAGCTTTCTGAGAAACTGCTTAGTGTTCTGTTAATTCATCTCACAGGGTTACATCTGTATTTCATGGATCTCTTTGCTAGCTTTATTTCTGTGGAATCTGAGAACAGATATTTCGGATCCCTTAGAAGACTATAGGGCCAAAGGAAATATCCTCCGATAACAAAGAGAAAGAAGCTTTCTGAGAAACTTCTTTGTGTTCTGTGAAATCATCTCACAGAGTTGCAGCTTTCCCCTCAAGAAGCCTTTCGCTAAGACAGTTCTTGTGGAATTGGCAAAGTGATATTTGGAAGCCCTTAGAGGGCTATGGTGAAAAAGGAAATATCCTCAGATGAAATCTGGAAAGAAGCTTTCTGAGAAACTGCTTAGCGTTCTGTTAATTCATCTCACAGAGTTACATCTGTATTTCGTGGATCTCTTTGCTAGCCTTATTTCTGTGGAATCTGAGAACAGATATTTCGGATCCCTTTGAAGACTATAGGGCCAAAGGAAATATCCTCCGATAACAAAGAGAAAGAAGCTTTCTGAGAAACTTCTTTGTGTTCTGTGAAATCATCTCACAGAGTTACAGCTTTCCCCTCAAGGAATCTTTCGCTAAGACAGTTTATGTGGAATTGGCAAAGTGATATTTGGAAGCCCATAGAGGTCTATGGTGAAAAAGGAAATATCCTCAGATGAAATCTGGAAAGAAGCTTTCTGAGAAACTGCTTAGCGTTCTGTTAATTCATCTCACAGAGTTACATCTGTATTTCGTCGATCTCTTTGCTAGCGTTATTTCTGTGGAATCTGAGAACAGATATTTCGGATCCCTTTGAAGACTATAGGGCCAAAGGAAATATCCTCCGATAACAAAGAGAAAGAAGCTTTCTGAGAAACTTCTTTGTGTTCTGTGAAATCATCTCACAGAGTTACAGCTTTCCCCTCAAGAAGCCTTTCGCTAAGACAGTTCTTGTGGAATTGGCAAAGTGATATTTGGAAGCCCATAGAGGGCTATGGTGAAAAAGGAAATATCCGCAAATGAAATCTGGAAAGAAGCTTTCTGAGAAACTGCTTAGTGTTCTGTTAATTCATCTCACACAGTTACATCTGTATTTCGTGGATCTCTTTGCTACCTTATTTCTGTGGAATCTGAGAACAGATATTTCGGATCCCTTTGAAGACTATAGGGCCAAAGGAAATATCCTCCGATAACAAAGAGAAAGAAGCTTTCTGAGAAACTTCTTTGTGTTCTGTGAAATCATCTCACAGAGTTACAGCTTTCCCCTCAAGGAGACTTTCGCTAAGACAGTTTATGTGGAATTGGCAAAGTGATATTTGGAAGCCCATAGAGGGCTATGGTGAAAAAGGAAATATCCTCAGATGAAATCTGGAAAGAAGCTTTCTGATAAACTGCGTAGCGTTCTGTTAATTCATCTCACAGAGTTACATCTGTATTTTGTGGATCTCTTTGCTAGCCTTATTTCTGTGGAATCTGTGAACAGATATTTCGGATCCCTTTGAAGACTATAGGGCCAAAGGAAATATCCTCCGATAACAAAGAGAAAGAAGCTTTCTGAGAAACTTCTTTGTGTTCTGTGAAATCATCTCACAGAGTTACAGCTTTCCCCTCACGGAGCCTTTCGCTAAGACAGTTCTTTTGAAATTGGTAAAGTGATATTTGGAAGCCCATAGAGGGCTATGGTGAAAAAGGAAATATCCTCAGATGAAATCTGGAAAGAAGCTTTCTGAGAAACTGCTTAGTGTTCTGTTAATTCATCTCACAGAGTTACATCTGTATTTCGTGGATCTCTTTGCTAGCCTTATTTCTGTGTAATCTGAGAACAGATATTTCGGATCCCTTTGAAGACTATAGGGCCAAAGGAAATATCCTCCGATAACAAAGACAAAGAAGCTTTCTGAGAAACTTCGTTGTGTTCTGTGAAATCATCTCACAGAGTTGCAGCTTTCCCCTCAAGAAGCCTTTCGCTAAGACAGTTCTTGTGGATTTGGCAAAGTGATATTTGGAAGCCCTTAGAGGGCTATGGTGAAAAAGGAAATATCCTCAGAAGAAATCTGGAAAGAAGCTTTCTGAGAAACTGCTTAGTGTTCTGTTAATTCATCTCACAGAGTTACATCTGTATTTCGTGGATCTCTTTGCTAGCCTTATTTCTGTGGAATCTGAGAACAGATATTTCGGATCCCTTTGAAGACTATAGGGCCAAAGGTAATATCCTCGGATAACAAAGAGAAAGAAGCTTTCTGAGAAACTTCTTTGTGTTCTGTGAAATCATCTCACAGACTTACAGCTTTCCCCTCAAGAAGCCTTTCGCTAAGACAGTTCTTGTGGAATTTGCAAAGTGATATTTGGAAGCCCATAGAGGGCTATGGTGAAAAAGGAAATATCCTCAGAGGAAATCTGGAAAGAAGCTTTCTGAGAAACTGCTTAGTGTTCTGTTAATTCATCTCACAGAGTTACATCTGTATTTCGTGGATCTCTTTGCTAGCCTTATTTCTGTGGAATCTGAGAACAGATATTTCGGATCCCTTTGAAGACTATAGGGCCAAAGGAAATATCCTCCGATAACAAAGAGAAAGAAGCTTTCTGAGAAACTTCGTTGTGTTCTGTGAAATCATCTCACAGAGTTACAGCTTTCCCCTTATGGAGCCTTTCGCTAAGACAGTTCTTTTGAAATTGGCATAGTGATATTTGGAAGCCCATAGAGGGCTATGGTGAAAAAGGAAATATCCTGAGAGGAAATCTGGAAAGAAGCTTTCTGAGAAACTGCTTAGTGTTCTGTTAATTCATCTCACAGAGTTACATCTGTATTTCGTGGATCTCTTTGCTAGCCTTATTTCTGTGGAATCTGAGAACAGATATTTCGGATCCCTTTGAAGACTATAGGGCCAAAGGAAATATCCTCCGATAACAAAGAGAAAGAAGCTTTCTGAGAAACTTCGTTGTGTTCTGTGAAATCATCTCACAGAGTTACAGCTTTCCCCTCAAGGAGCCTTTCGCTAAGACAGTTTATGTGGAATTGGCAAAGTGATATTTGGAAGCCCATAGAGGGCTATGGTGAAAAAGGAAATATCCTCAGATGAAATCTGGAAAGAAGCTTTCTGAGAAACTGCTTAGCGTTCTGTTAATTCATCTCACAGAGTTACATCTGTATTTCGTGGATCTCTTTGCTAGCCTTATTTCTGTGGAATCTGAGAACAGATATTTCGGATCAATTAGAAGACTATAGGGCCAAAGGAAATATCCTCCGATAACAAAGAGAAAGAAGCTTTCTGAGAAACTTCTTTGTGTTCTGTGAAATCATCTCACAGAGTTGCAGCTTTCCCCTCAAGAAGCCTTTCGCTAAGACACTTCTTGTGGAATTGGCAAAGTGATATTTGGAAGCCCTTAGAGGGCTATGGTGAAAAAGGAAATATCCTCAGATGAAATCTGGAAAGAAGCTTTCTGAGAAACTGCTTAGCGTTCTGTTAATTCATCTCACAGAGTTACATCTGTATTTCGTGGATCTCTTTGCTAGCCTTATTTCTGTGGAATCTGAGAACAGATATTTCGGATCCCTTAGAAGACTATAGGGCCAAAGGAAATATCCTCCGATAACAAAGAGAAAGAAGCTTTCTGAGAAACTTCTTTGTGTTCTGTGAAATCATCTCACAGAGTTGCAGCTTTCCCCTCAAGAAGCCTTTAGCTAAGACAGTTCTTGTGGAATTGGCAAAGTGATATTTGGAAGCCCATAGAGGGCTATGGTGAAAAAGGAAATATCCTGAGAGGAAATCTGGAAAGAAGCTTTCTGAGAAACTGCTTAGTGTTCTGTTAATTCATCTCACAGAGTTACATCTGTATTTCGTGGATCTCTTTGCTAGCCTTATTTCTGTGGAATCTGAGAACAGATATTTCAGATCCCTTTGAAGACTATAGGGCCAAAGGAAATATCCTCCGATAACAAAGAGAAAGAAGCTTTCTGAGAAACTTCTTTGTGTTCTGTGAAATCATCACACAGAGTTGCAGCTTTCCCCACAAGAAGCCTTTCGCTAAGACAGTTCTTGTGGAATTGGCAAAGTGATATTTGGAAGCCCATAGAGGGCTATGGTGAAAAAGGAAATATCCTCAGATGAAATCTGGAAAGAAGCTTTCTGAGAAACTGCTTAGTATTCTGTTAATTCATCTCACAGAGTTACATCTGTATTTCGTCGATCTCTTTGCTAGCCTTATTTCTGTGGAATCTGAGAACAGATATTTCAGATCCCTTTGAAGACTATAGGGCCAAAGGAAATATCCTCCGATAACAAAGAGAAAGAAGCTTTCTGAGAAACTTCTTTGTGTTCTATGAAATCATCTCACAGAGTTGCAGCTTTCCCCTCAAGAAGCCTTTCGCTAAGACAGTTCTTGTGGAATTGGCAAAGTGATATTTGGAAGCCCATAGAGGGCTATGGTGAAAAAGGAAATATCCTCAGATGAAATCTGGAAAGAAGCTTTCTGAGAAACTGCTTAGTGTTCTGTTAATTCATCTCACAGAGTTACATCTGTATTTCGTGGATCTCTTTGCTAGCCTTATTTCTGTGGAATCTGAGAACAGATATTTCGGATCCCTTTGAAGACTTAGGGCCAAAGGAAATATCCTCCGATAACAAAGAGAAAGAAGCTTTCTGAGAAACTTCGTTGTGTTCTGTGAAATCATCTCACAGAGTTACAGCATTCCCCTCAAGGATCCTTTCGCTAAGACAGTTTATGTGGAATTGGCAAAGTGATATTTGGAAGCCCTTAGAGGGCTATGGTGAAAAAGGAAATATCCTCAGATGAAATCTGGAAAGAAGCTTTCTGAGAAACTGCTTAGCGTTCTGTTAATTCATCTCACAGAGTTACATCTGTATTTCGTGGATCTCTTTGCTAGCCTTATTTCTGTGGAATCTGAGAACAGATATTTCGGATCCCTTTGAAGACTATAGGGCCAAAGGAAATATCCTCGGATAACAAAGAGAAAGAAGCTTTCTGAGAAACTTCTTTGTGTTCTGTGAAATCATCTCACAGAGTTACAGCTTTCCCTTCACGGAGCCTTTCGCTAAGACACTTCTTTTGAAATTGGCAAAGTGATATTTGGAAGCCCATAGAGGGCTATGGTGAAAAAGGAAATATCCTCAGATGACATCTGGAAAGAAGCTTTCTGAGAAACTGCTTAGTGTTCTGTTAATTAATCTCACAGAGTTACATCTGTATTTCGTGGATCTCTTTGCTAGCCTTATTTCTGTGGAATCTGAGAGCAGATATTTCGGATCCCTTTGAAGACTATAGGGCCAAAGGAAATATCCTCCGATAACAAAGAGTAAGAAGCTTTCTGAGAAACTTCTTTGTGTTCTGTGAAATCATCTCACAGAGTTACAGCTTTCCCCTCAAGAAGCCTTTCGCTAAGACAGTTCTTGTGGAATTGGCAAAGTGATATTTGGAAGCCCATAGAGGGCTATGGTGAAAAAGGAAATATCCTCAAATGAAATCTGGAAAGAAGCTTTCTGAGAAACTGCTTAGTGTTCTGTTAATTCATCTCACAGAGTTATATCTGTATTTCGTGGATCTCTTTGCTAGCCTTATTTCTGTGGAATCTGAGAACAGATATTTCGGATCCCTTTGAAGACTATAGGGCCAAAGGAAATATCCTCCGATAACAAAGAGAAAGAAGCTTTCTGAGAAACTTCGTTGTGTTCTATGAAATCATCTCACAGAGTTACAGCTTTCCCCTCAAGGAGCCTTTCGCTAAGACAGTTTATGTGGAATTCGTAAAGTGATATTTGGAAGCCCATAGAGGGATATGGTGAAAAAGGAAATATCCTCAAATGAAATCTGGAAAGAAGCTTTCTGAGAAACTGCTTAGCGTTCAGTTAATTCATCTCACAGAGTTACATCTGTATTTCGTGGATCTCTTTGCTAGCCTTATTTCTGTGGAATCTGAGAACAGATATTTCGGATCCCTTTGAAGACTATAGGGCCAAAGGAAATATCCTCCGATAACAAAGAGAAAGAAGCTTTCTGGGAAACTTCTTTGTTTTCTGTGAAATCATCTCACAGAGTTACAGCTTCCCCCTCACGGAGCCTTTAGCTAAGACACTTCTTTTGAAATTGGCAAACTGATATTTGGAAGCCCATAGAGGGCTATGTTGAAAAAGGAAATATCCTCAGAGGAAATCTGGAAAGAAGCTTTCTGAGAAACTGCTTAGTGTTCTGTTAATTCATCTCACAGTGTTACATCTGTATTTCATGGATCTCTTTGCTAGCCTTATTTCTGTGGAATCTGAGAATAGATATTTCAGATCCCTTTGAAGACTATAGGGCCAAAGGAAATATCCTCCGATAACAAAGAGACAGAAGCTTTCTGAGAAACTTCTTTGTGTTCTGTGAAATCATCTCACAGAGTTACAGCTTTCCCCTCAAGAAGCCTTTCGCTAAGACAGTTCTTGTGGAATTGGCAAAGTGATATTTGGAAGCCCATAGAGGGCTATGGTGAAAAAGGAAATATCCTCAGATGAAATCTGGAAAGAAGCTTTCTGAGAAACTGCTTAGTGTTCTGTTAATTCATCTCACAGAGTTACATCTGTATTTCGTGGATCTCTTTGCTAGCCTTATTTCTGTGGAATCTGAGAACAGATATTTCGGATCCGTTTGAAGACTATAGGGCCAAAGGAAATATCCTCCGATAACAAAGAGAAAGAAGCTTTCTGAGAAACTTCGTTGTGTTCTGTGAAATCATCTCACAGAGTTACAGCTTTCCCCTCAAGGAGCCTTTCGCTAAGACAGTTTATGTGGAATTGGCAAAGTGATATTTGGAAGCCCATAGAGGGCTATGGTGAAAAACGAAATATCCTCAGATGAAATCTGGAAAGAAGCTTTCTGAGAAACTGCTTAGCGTTCTGTTAATTCATCTCACAGAGTTACATCTGTATTTCGTGGATCTCTTTGCTAGCCTTATTTCTGTGGAATCTGAGAACAGATATTTCGGATCCCTTTGAAGACTATAGGGCCAAAGGAAATATTCTCCGATAACAAAGAGAAAGAAGCTTTCTGAGAAACTTCGTTGTGTTCTGTGAAATCATCTCACAGAGTTACAGCTTTCCCCTCAAGGAGCCTTTCGCTAAGACAGTTTATGTGGAATTGGCAAAGTGATATTTGGAAACCCATAGAGGGATATGGTGAAAAAGGAAATATCCTCAAATGAAATCTGGAAAGAAGCTTTCTGAGAAACTGCTTAGCGTTCTGTTAATTCATCTCACAGAGTTACATCTGTATGTCATGGATCTCTTTGCTAGCCTTATTTCTGTGGAATCTGAGAACAGATATTTCGGATCCCTTTGAAGACTATAGGGCCAAAGGAAATATCCTCCGATAACAAAGAGAAAGAAGCTTTCTGAGAAACTTCTTTGTGTTCTGTGAAATCATCTCACAGAGTTACAGCTTTCCCCTCACGGAGCCTTTCGCTAAGACACTTCTTTTGAAATTGGCAAAGTGATATTTGGAAGCCGATAGAGGGCTATGGTGAAAAAGGAAATATCCTCAGATGAAATCTGGAAAGAAGCTTTCTGAGAAACTGCTTAGTGTTCTGTTAATTAATCTCACAGAGTTACATCTGTATTTCGTGGATCTCTTTGCTAGCCTTATTTCTGTGGAATCTGAGAGCAGATATTTCGGATCCCTTTGAAGACTATAGGGCCAAAGGAAATATCCTCCGATAACAAAGAGAAAGAAGCTTTCTGAGAAACTTCTTTGTGTTCTGTGAAATCATATCACAGAGTTGCAGCTTTCCCCTCAAGAAGCCTTTCGCTAATACAGTTCATGTGGAATTGGCAAAGTGATATTTGGAAGCCCATAGAGGGCTATGGTGAAAAAGTAAATATCCTCAAATGAAATCTGGAAAGAAGCTTTCTGAGAAACGGCTTAGTGTTCTGTTAATTCATCTCACAGAGTTACATCTGTATTTCGTGGATCTCTTTGCTAGCGTTATTTCTGTGGAATCTGAGAACAGATATTTCGGATCCCTTTGAAGACTATAGGGCCAAAGGAAATATCCTCCGATATCAAAGAGAAAGAAGCTTTCTGAGAAACTTCTTTGTGTTCTGTGAAATCATCTCACAGAGTTACAGCTTTCCCCTCAAGAAGCCTTTCGCTAAGACAGTTCTTGTGGAATTGGCAAAGTGATATTTGGAAGCCCATAGAGGGCCATGGTGAAAAAGGAAATATCCTCAAATGAAATCTGGAAAGAAGCTTTCTGAGAAACTGCTTAGTGTTCTCTTAATTCATCTCACAGAGTTACATCTGTATTTCGTGGATCTCTTTGCTAGCCTTATTTCTGTGGAATCTGAGAACAGATATTTCGGATCCCTTTGAAGACTATAGGGCCAAAGGAAATATCCTCCGATAACAAAGAGAAAGAAGCTTTCTGAGAAACTTCGTTGTGTTCTGTGAAATCATGTCACAGAGTTAGAGCTTTCCCCTCAAGGAGCCTTTCGCTAAGACAGTTTATGTGGAATTGGCAAAGTGATATTTGGAAGCCCATAGAGGGATATGGTGAAAAAGGAAATATCCTCAGATGAAATCTGGAAAGAAGCTTTCTGAGAAACTGCTTAGCGTTCTGTTAATTCATCTCACAGAGTTACATCTGTATTTCGTGGATCTCTTTGCTAGCCTTATTTCTGTGGAATCTGAGAACAGATATTTCGGATCCCTTTGAAGACTATAGGGACAAAGGAAATATCCTCCGATAACAAAGAGAAAGAAGCTTTCTGAGAAACTTCTTTGTATTCTGTGAAATCATCTCACAGAGTTACAGCTTTCCCCTCACGGAGCCTTTCGCTAAGACACTTCTTTTGAAATTGGCAAAGTGATATTTGGAAGCCCATAGAGGGCTATGGTGAAAAAGGAAATATCCTCAGATGAAATCTGGAAAGAAGCTTTCTGAGAAACTGCTTAGTGTTCTGTTAATTCATCTCACAGGGTTACATCTGTATTTCATGGATCTCTTTGCTAGCTTTATTTCTGTGGAATCTGAGAACAGATATTTCGGATCCCTTAGAAGACTATAGGGCCAAAGGAAATATCCTCCGATAACAAAGAGAAAGAAGCTTTCTGAGAAACTTCTTTGTGTTCTGTGAAATCATCTCACAGAGTTGCAGCTTTCCCCTCAAGAAGCCTTTCGCTAAGACAGTTCTTGTGGAATTGGCAAAGTGATATTTGGAAGCCCTTAGAGGGCTATGGTGAAAAAGGAAATATCCTCAGATGAAATCTGGAAAGAAGCTTTCTGAGAAACTGCTTAGCGTTCTGTTAATTCATCTCACAGAGTTACATCTGTATTTCGTGGATCTCTTTGCTAGCCTTATTTCTGTGGAATCTGAGAACAGATATTTCGGATCCCTTTGAAGACTATAGGGCCAAAGGAAATATCCTCCGATAACAAAGAGAAAGAAGCTTTCTGAGAAACTTCTTTGTGTTCTGTGAAATCATCTCACAGAGTTACAGCTTTCCCCTCAAGGAATCTTTCGCTAAGACAGTTTATGTGGAATTGGCAAACTGATATTTGGAAGCCCATAGAGGTCTATGGTGAAAAAGGAAATATCCTCAGATGAAATCTGGAAAGAAGCTTTCTGAGAAACTGCTTAGCGTTCTGTTAATTCATCTCACAGAGTTACATCTGTATTTCGTCGATCTCTTTGCTAGCGTTATTTCTGTGGAATCTGAGAACAGATATTTCGGATCCCTTTGAAGACTATAGGGCCAAAGGAAATATCCTCCGATAACAAAGAGAAAGAAGCTTTCTGAGAAACTTCTTTGTGTTCTGTGAAATCATCTCACAGAGTTACAGCTTTCCCCTCAAGAAGCCTTTCGCTAAGACAGTTCTTGTGGAATTGGCAAAGTGATATTTGGAAGCCCATAGAGGGCTATGGTGAAAAAGGAAATATCCGCAAATGAAATCTGGAAACAAGCTTTCTGAGAAACTGCTTAGTGTTCTGTTAATTCATCTCACACAGTTACATCTGTATTTCGTGGATCTCTTTGCTACCTTATTTCTGTGGTCTCTGAGAACAGATATTTCGGATCCCTTTGAAGACTATAGGGCCAAAGGAAATATCCTCCGATAACAAAGAGAAAGAAGCTTTCTGAGAAACTTCTTTGTGTTCTGTGAAATCATCTCACAGAGTTACAGCTTTCCCCTCAAGGAGACTTTCGCTAAGACAGTTTATGTGGAATTGGCAAAGTGATATTTGGAAGCCCATAGAGGGCTATGGTGAAAAAGGAAATATCCTCAGATGAAATCTGGAAAGAAGCTTTCTGATAAACTGCGTAGCGTTCTGTTAATTCATCTCACAGAGTTACATCTGTATTTTGTGGATCTCTTTGCTAGCCTTATTTCTGTGGAATCTGTGAACAGATATTTCGGATCCCTTTGAAGACTATAGGGCCAAAGGAAATATCCTCCGATAACAAAGAGAAAGAAGCTTTCTGAGAAACTTCTTTGTGTTCTGTGAAATCATCTCACAGAGTTACAGCTTTCCCCTCACGGAGCCTTTCGCTAAGACAGTTCTTTTGAAATTGGTAAAGTGATATTTGGAAGCCCATAGAGGGCTATGGTGAAAAAGGAAATATCCTCAGATGAAATCTGGAAAGAAGCTTTCTGAGAAACTGCTTAGTGTTCTGTTAATTCATCTCACAGAGTTACATCTGTATTTCGTGGATCTCTTTGCTAGCCTTATTTCTGTGGAATCTGAGAACAGATATTTCGGATCCCTTTGAAGACTATAGGGCCAAAGGAAATATCCTCCGATAACAAAGAGAAAGAAGCTTTCTGAGAAACTTCGTTGTGTTCTGTGAAATCATCTCACAGAGTTGCAGCTTTCCCCTCAAGAAGCCTTTCGCTAAGACAGTTCTTGTGGATTTGGCAAAGTGATATTTGGAAGCCCTTAGAGGGCTATGGTGAAAAAGGAAATATCCTCAGAAGAAATCTGGAAAGAAGCTTTCTGAGAAACTGCTTAGTGTTCTGTTAATTCATCTCACAGAGTTACATCTGTATTTCGTGGATCTCTTTGCTAGCCTTATTTCTGTGGAATCTGAGAACAGATATTTCGGATCCCTTTGAAGACTATAGGGCCAAAGGTAATATCCTCGGATAACAAAGAGAAAGAAGCTTTCTGAGAAACTTCTTTGTGTTCTGTGAAATCATCTCACAGACTTACAGCTTTCCCCTCAAGAAGCCTTTCGCTAAGACAGTTCTTGTGGAATTTGCAAAGTGATATTTGGAAGCCCATAGAGGGCTATGGTGAAAAAGGAAATATCCTCAGAGGAAATCTGGAAAGAAGCTTTCTGAGAAACTGCTTAGTGTTCTGTTAATTCATCTCACAGAGTTACATCTGTATTTCGTGGATCTCTTTGCTAGCCTTATTTCTGTGGAATCTGAGAACAGATATTTCGGATCCCTTTGAAGACTATAGGGCCAAAGGAAATATCCTCCGATAACAAAGAGAAAGAAGCTTTCTGAGAAACTTCGTTGTGTTCTGTGAAATCATCTCACAGAGTTACAGCTTTCCCCTTATGGAGCCTTTCGCTAAGACAGTTCTTTTGAAATTGGCATAGTGATATTTGGAAGCCCATAGAGGGCTATGGTGAAAAAGGAAATATCCTGAGAGGAAATCTGGAAAGAAGCTTTCTGAGAAACTGCTTAGTGTTCTGTTAATTCATCTCACAGAGTTACATCTGTATTTCGTGGATCTCTTTGCTAGCCTTATTTCTGTGGAATCTGAGAACAGATATTTCGGATCCCTTTGAAGACTATAGGGCCAAAGGAAATATCCTCCGATAACAAAGAGAAAGAAGCTTTCTGAGAAACTTCGTTGTGTTCTGTGAAATCATCTCACAGAGTTACAGCTTTCCCCTCAAGGAGCCTTTCGCTAAGACAGTTTATGTGGAATTGGCAAAGTGATATTTGGAAGCCCATAGAGGGCTATGGTGAAAAAGGAAATATCCTCAGATGAAATCTGGAAAGAAGCTTTCTGAGAAACTGCTTAGCGTTCTGTTAATTCATCTCACAGAGTTACATCTGTATTTCGTGGATCTCTTTGCTAGCCTTATTTCTGTGGAATCTGAGAACAGATATTTCGGATCAATTAGAAGACTATAGGGCCAAAGGAAATATCCTCCGATAACAAAGAGAAAGAAGCTTTCTGAGAAACTTCTTTGTGTTCTGTGAAATCATCTCACAGAGTTGCAGCTTTCCCCTCAAGAAGCCTTTCGCTAAGACACTTCTTGTGGAATTGGCAAAGTGATATTTGGAAGCCCTTAGAGGGCTATGGTGAAAAAGGAAATATCCTCAGATGAAATCTGGAAAGAAGCTTTCTGAGAAACTGCTTAGCGTTCTGTTAATTCATCTCACAGAGTTACATCTGTATTTCGTGGATCTCTTTGCTAGCCTTATTTCTGTGGAATCTGAGAACAGATATTTCGGATCCCTTAGAAGACTATAGGGCCAAAGGAAATATCCTCCGATAACAAAGAGAAAGAAGCTTTCTGAGAAACTTCTTTGTGTTCTGTGAAATCATCTCACAGAGTTGCAGCTTTCCCCTCAAGAAGCCTTTAGCTAAGACAGTTCTTGTGGAATTGGCAAAGTGATATTTGGAAGCCCATAGAGGGCTATGGTGAAAAAGGAAATATCCTGAGAGGAAATCTGGAAAGAAGCTTTCTGAGAAACTGCTTAGTGTTCTGTTAATTCATCTCACAGAGTTACATCTGTATTTCGTGGATCTCTTTGCTAGCCTTATTTCTGTGGAATCTGAGAACAGATATTTCAGATCCCTTTGAAGACTATAGGGCCAAAGGAAATATCCTCCGATAACAAAGAGAAAGAAGCTTTCTGAGAAACTTCTTTGTGTTCTGTGAAATCATCACACAGAGTTGCAGCTTTCCCCACAAGAAGCCTTTCGCTAAGACAGTTCTTGTGGAATTGGCAAAGTGATATTTGGAAGCCCATAGAGGGCTATGGTGAAAAAGGAAATATCCTCAGATGAAATCTGGAAAGAAGCTTTCTGAGAAACTGCTTAGTATTCTGTTAATTCATCTCACAGAGTTACATCTGTATTTCGTCGATCTCTTTGCTAGCCTTATTTCTGTGGAATCTGAGAACAGATATTTCAGATCCCTTTGAAGACTATAGGGCCAAAGGAAATATCCTCCGATAACAAAGAGAAAGAAGCTTTCTGAGAAACTTCTTTGTGTTCTATGAAATCATCTCACAGAGTTGCAGCTTTCCCCTCAAGAAGCCTTTCGCTAAGACAGTTCTTGTGGAATTGGCAAAGTGATATTTGGAAGCCCATAGAGGGCTATGGTGAAAAAGGAAATATCCTCAGATGAAATCTGGAAAGAAGCTTTCTGAGAAACTGCTTAGTGTTCTGTTAATTCATCTCACAGAGTTACATCTGTATTTCGTGGTTCTCTTTGCTAGCCTTATTTCTGTGGAATCTGAGAACAGATATTTCGGATCCCTTTGAAGACTATAGGGCCAAAGGAAATATCCTCCGATAACAAAGAGAAAGAAGCTTTCTGAGAAACTTCGTTGTGTTCTGTGAAATCATCTCACAGAGTTACAGCTTTCCCCTCAAGGAGACTTTCGCTAAGACAGTTTATGTGGAATTGGCAAAGTGATATTTGGAAGCCCTTAGAGGGCTATGGTGAAAAAGGAAATATCCTCCGATGAAATCTGGAAAGAAGCTTTCTGATAAACTGCGTAGCGTTCTGTTAATTCATCTCACAGAGTTACATCTGTATTTTGTGGATCTCTTTGCTAGCCTTATTTCTGTGGAATCTGAGAACAGATATTTCGGATCCCTTTGAAGACTATAGGGCCAAAGGAAATATCCTCCGATAACAAAGAGAAAGAAGCTTTCTGAGAAACTTCTTTGCGTTCTGTGAAATCATCTCACAGAGTTACAGCTTTCCCCTCACGGAGCCTTTCGCTAAGACAGTTCTTTTGAAATTGGCAAAGTGATATTTGGAAGCCCATAGAGGGCTATGGTGAAAAAGGAAATATCCTCCGATGAAATCTGGAAAGAAGCTTTCTGAGAAACTGCTTAGTGTTCTGTTAATTCATCTCACAGAGTTACAACTGTATTTCGTGTATCTCTTTGCTAGCCTTATTTCTGTGGAATCTGAGAACAGATATTTCGGATCCCTTTGAAGACTATAGGGCCAAAGGAAATATCCTCCGATAACAAAGAGAAAGAAGCTTTCTGAGAAACTTCTTTGCGTTCTGTGAAATCATCTCACAGAGTTGCAGCTTTCCCCTCAAGAAGCCTTTCGCTAAGACAGTTCTTGTGGAATTGGCAAAGTGACATTTGGAAGCCCATAGAGGGCTATGGTGAAAAAGGAAATATCCTCAGATGAAATCTGGAAAGAAGCTTTCTGAGAAACTGCTTAGTGTTCTGTTAATTCATCTCACAGAGTTACATCTGTATTTCGTGGATCTCTTTGCTAGCCTTATTTCTGTGGAATCTGAGAACAGATATTTCGAATCCCTTTGAAGACTATAGGGCCAAAAGAAATATCCTCCGATAACAAAGAGAAAGAAGCTTTCTCAGAAACTTCGTTGTGTTCTGTGAAATCATCTCACAGAGTTACAGCTTTCCCCTCACGGAGCCTTTCGCTAAGACAGTTCTTTTGAAATTGGCAAAGTTGTATTTGGAAGCCCATAGAGGGCTATGGTGAAAAAGGAAATATCCTCAGAGGAAATCTGGAAAGAAGCTTTCTGAGAAACTGCTTAGTGTTCTCTTAATTCATCTCACAGTGTTACATCTGTATTTCATGTATCTCTTTGCTAGCCTTATTTCTGTGGATTCTCAGAAGAGATATTTCAGATCCCTTTGAAGACTATAGGGCCAAAGGAAATATCCTCCGATAACAAAGAGAAAGAAGCTTTCTGAGAAACTTCTTTGTGTTCTGAGAAATCATCTCACAGAGTTGCAGCTTTCCCCTCAAGAAGCCTTTCGCTAAGACAGTTCTTGTGGAATTGGCAAAGTGATATTTGGAAGCCCTTAGAGGGCTATGGTGAAAAAGGAAATATCCTCAGATGAAATCTGAAAAGAAGCTTTCTGAGAAATTGCTTAGTGTTCTGTTAATTCATCTCACAGAGTTACATCTGTATTTCGTGGATCTCTTTGCTAGCCTTATTTCTGTGGAATCTGAGAACAGATATTTCGGATCCCTTTGAAGACAATAGGGCCAAAGGAAATATCCTCCGATAACAAAGAGAAAGAATTTTTCTGAGAAACTTCGTTGTGTTCTGTGAAATCATCTCACAGAGTTGCAGCTTTCCCCTCAAGAAGCCTTTCGCTAAGACAGTTCTTGTGGATTTGGCAAAGTGATATTTCGAAGCCCTTAGAGGGCTATGGTGAAAAAGGAAATATCCTCAGAAGAAATCTGGAAAGAAGCTTTCTGAGAAACTGCTTAGTGTTCTGTTAATTCATCTCACAGAGTTACATCTGTATTTCGTGGATCTCTTTGCTAGCCTTATTTCTGTGGAATCTGAGAACAGATATTTCGGATCCCTTTGAAGACTATAGGGCCAAAGGAAATATCCTCGGATAACAAAGAGAAAGAAGCTTTCTGAGAAACTTCTTTGTGTTCTGTGAAATCATCTCACAGACTTACAGCTTTCCCCTCAAGAAGCCTTTCGCTAAGACAGTTCTTGTGGAATTTGCAAAGTGATATTTGGAAGCCCATAGAGGGCTATGGTGAAAAAGGAAATATCCTCAGAGGAAATCTGGAAAGAAGCTTTCTGAGAAACTGCTTAGTGTTCTGTTAATTCATCTCACAGAGTTACATCTGTATTTCGTGGATCTCTTTGCTAGCCTTATTTCTGTGGAATCTGAGAACAGATATTTCGGATCCCTTTGAAGACTATAGGGCCAAAGGAAATATCCTCCGATAACAAAGAGAAAGAAGCTTTCTGAGAAACTTCGTTGTGTTCTGTGAAATCATCTCACAGAGTTACAGCTTTCCCCTCAAGGAGCCTTTCGCTAAGACAGTTTATGTGGAATTGGCAAAGTGATATTTGGAAGCCCATAGAGGGCTATGGTGAAAAAGGAAATATCCTCAGATGAAATCTGGAAAGAAGCTTTCTGAGAAACTGCTTAGCGTTCTGTTAATTCATCTCACAGAGTTACATCTGTATTTCGTGGATCTCTTTGCTAGCCTTATTTCTGTGGAATCTGAGAACAGATATTTCGGATCCCTTTGAAGACTATAGGGCCAAAGGAAATATTCTCCGATAACAAAGAGAAAGAAGCTTTCTGAGAAACTTCGTTGTGTTCTGTGAAATCATCTCACAGAGTTACAGCTTTCCCCTCAAGGAGCCTTTCGCTAAGACAGTTTATGTGGAATTGGCAAAGTGATATTTGGAAGCCCATAGAGGGATATGGTGAAAAAGGAAATATCCTCAAATGAAATCTGGAAAGAAGCTTTCTGAGAAACTGCTTAGCGTTCTGTTAATTCATCTCACAGAGTTACATCTGTATTTCATGGATCTCTTTGCTAGCCTTATTTCTGTGGAATCTGAGAACAGATATTTCGGATCCCTTTGAAGACTACAGGGCCAAAGGAAATATCCTCCGATAACAAAGAGAAAGAAGCTTTCTGAGAAACTTCTTTGTGTTCTGTGAAATCATCTCACAGAGTTGCAGCTTTCCCCTCAAGAAGCCTTTCGCTAAGACAGTTCTTGTGGAATTGGCAAAGTGATATTTGGAAGCCCATAGAGGGCTATGGTGAAAAAGGAAATATCCTCAGATGAAATCTGGAAAGAAGCTTTCTGAGAAACTGCTTAGTGTTCTGTTAATTCATCTCACAGAGTTACATCTGTATTTCGTGGATCTCTTTGCTAGCTTTATTTCTGTGGAATCTGAGAACAGATATTTCGGATCCCTTTGAAGACTATAGGGCCAAAGGAAATATCCTCCGATAACAAAGAGAAAGAAGCTTTCTGAGAAACTTCGTTGTGTTCTGTGAAATCATCTCACAGAGTTACAGCTTTCCCCTCAAGGAGACTTTCGCTAAGACAGTTTATGTGGAATTGGCAAAGTGATATTTGGAAGCCCATAGAGGGCTATGGTGAAAAAGGAAATATCCTCAGATGAAATCTGGAAAGAAGCTTTCTGATAAACTGCGTAGCGTTCTGTTAATTCATCTCACAGAGTTACATCTGTATTTCCTGGATCTCTTTGCTAGCCTTATTTCTGTGGAATCTGAGAACAGATATTTCGGATCCCTTTGAAGACTACAGGGCCAAAGGAAATATCCTCCGATAACAAAGAGAAAGAAGCTTTCTGAGAAACTTCTTTGTGTTCTGTGAAATCATCTCACAGAGTTACAGCTTTCCCTTCACGGAGCCTTTCGCTAAGACAGTTCTTTTGAAATTGACAAAGTGATATTTGGAAGCCCATAGAGGGCTATGTTGAAAAAGGAAATATCCTCAGATGAAATCTGGAAAGAAGCTTTCTGAGAAACTGCTTAGTGTTCTGTTAATTCATCTCACAGAGTTACAACTGTATTTCGTGGATCTCTTTGCTAGCCTTATTTCTGTGGAATCTGAGAACAGATATTTCGGATCCCTTTGAAGACTATAGGGCCAAAGGAAATATCCTCCGATAACAAAGAGAAAGAAGCTTTCTGAGAAACTTCTTTGTGTTCTGTGAAATCATCTCACAGAGTTGCAGCTTTCCCCTCAAGAAGCCTTTCGCTAAGACAGTTCTTGTGGAATTGGCAAAGTGATATTTGGAAGCCCATAGAGGGCTATGGTGAAAAAGGAAATATCCTCAGATGAAATCTGGAAAGAAGCTTTCTGAGAAACTGCTTAGTGTTCTGTTAATTCATCTCTCAGAGTTACATCTGTATTTCGTGGATCTCTTTGCTAGCATTATTTCTGTGGAATCTGAGAACAGATATTTCGAATCCCTTTGAAGACTATAGGGCCAAAAGAAATATCCTCCGATAACAAAGAGAAAGAAGCTTTCTGAGAAACTTCGTTGTGTTCTGTGAAATCATCTCACAGAGTTACAGCTTTCCCCTCACGGAGCTTTTCGATAAGACAGTTCTTTTGAAATTGGCAAAGTGATATTTGGAAGCCCATAGAGGGCTATGGTGAAAAAGGAAATATCCTCAGAGGAAATCTGGAAAGAAGCTTTCTGAGAAACTGCTTAGTGTTCTGTTCATTCATCTCACAGTGTTACATCTGTATTTCATGGATCTCTTTGCTAGCCTTATTTCTGTGGAATCTGAGAACAGATATTTCAGATCCCTTTGAAGACTATAGGGCCAAAGGAAATATCCTCCGATTACAAAGAGAAAGAAGCTTTCTGAGAAACTTCTTTGTGTTCTGTGAAATCATCTCACAGAGTTGCAGCTTTCCCCTCAAGAAGCCTTTCGCTAAGACAGTTCTTGTGGAATTGGCAAAGTGATATTTGGAAGCCCTTAGAGTTCTATGGTGAAAAAGGAAATATCCTCAGATGAAATCTGGAAAGAAGCTTTCTGAGAAATTGCTTAGTGTTCTGTTAATTCATCTCACAGTGTTACATCTGTATTTCGTGGATCTCTTTGCTAGCCTTATTTCTGTGGAATCTGAGAACAGATATTTCGGATCCCTTTGAAGACTATAGGGCCAAAGGAAATATCCTCCGATAACAAAGAGAAAGAATTTTTCTGAGAAACTTCGTTGTGTTCTGTGAAATCATCTCACAGAGTTGCAGCTTTCCCCTCAAGAAGCCTTTCGCTAAGACAGTTCTTGTGGATTTGGCAAAGTGATATTTGGAAGCCCTTAGAGGGCTATGGTGAAAAAGGAAATATCCTCAGAAGAAATCGGGAAAGAAGCTTTCTGAGAAACTGCTTAGTGTTCTGTTAATTCATCTCACAGAGTTACATCTGTATTTCGTGGATCTCTTTGCTAGCCTTATTTCTGTGGAATCTGAGAACAGATATTTCGGATCCCTTTGAAGACTATAGGGCCAAAGGAAATATCCTCCGATAACAAAGAGAAAGAAGCTTTCTGAGAAACTTCTTTGTGTTCTGTGAAATCATCTCACAGAGTTACAGCTTTCCCCTCAAGAAGCCTTTCGCTAAGAGAGTTCTTGTGGAATTTGCAAAGTGATATTTGGAAGCCCATAGAGGGCTATGGTGAAAAAGGAAATATCCTCAGAGGAAATCTGGAAAGAAGCTTTCTGAGAAACTGCTTAGTATTCTGTTAATTCATCTCACAGAGTTACATCTGTATTTCGTGGATCTCTTTGCTAGCCTTATTTCTGTGGAATCTGAGAACAGATATTTCAGATCCCTTTGAAGACTATAGGGCCAAAGGAAATATCCTCCGATAACAAAGAGAAAGAAGCTTTCTGAGAAACTTCTTTGTGTTCTGTGAAATCATCTCACAGAGTTGCAGCTTTCCCCTCAAGAAGCCTTTCGCTAAGACAGTTCTTGTGGAATTGGCAAAGTGATATTTGGAAGCCCATAGAGGGCTATGGTGAAAAAGGAAATATCCTCAGATGAAATCTGGAAAGAAGCTTTCTGAGAAACTGCTTAGTGTTCTGTTAATTCATCTCACAGAGTTACATCTGTATTTCGTGGTTCTCTTTGCTAGCCTTATTTCTGTGGAATCTGAGAACAGATATTTCGGATCCCTTTGAAGACTATAGGGCCAAAGGAAATATCCTCCGATAACAAAGAGAAAGAAGCTTTCTGAGAAACTTCGTTGTGTTCTGTGAAATCATCTCACAGAGTTACAGCTTTCCCCTCAAGGAGACTTTCGCTAAGACAGTTTATGTGGAATTGGCAAAGTGATATTTGGAACCCCTAGAGGGCTATGGTGAAAAAGGAAATATCCTCAGAGGAAATCTGGAAAGAAGCTTTCTGAGAAACTGCGTAGCGTTCTGTTAATTCATCTCACAGAGTTACATCTGTATTTTGTGGATCTCTTTGCTAGCCTTATTTCTGTGGAATCTGAGAACAGATATTTCGGATCCCTTTGAAGACTATAGGGCCAAAGGAAATATCCTCCGATAACAAAGAGAAAGAAGCTTTCTGAGAAACTTCTTTGTGTTCTGTGAAATCATCTCACAGAGTTACAGCTTTCCCCTCACGGAGCCTTTCGCTAAGACAGTTCTTTTGAAATTGGCAAAGTGATATTTGGAAGCCCATAGAGGGCTATGGTGAAAAAGGAAATATCCTCAGATGAAATCTGGAAAGAAGCTTTCTGAGAAACTGCTTAGTGTTCTGTTAATTCATCTCACAGAGTTACATCTGTATTTCGTGGATCTCTTTGCTAGCCTTATTTCTGTGGAATCTGAGAACAGATATTTCGGATCCCTTTGAAGACTATAGGGCCAAAGGAAATATCCTCCGATAACAAAGAGAAAGAAGCTTTCTGAGAAACTTCTTTGCGTTCTGTGAAATCATCTCACCGAGTTGCAGCTTTCCCCTCAAGAAGCCTTTCGCTAAGACAGTTCTTGTGGAATTGGCAAAGTGATATTTGGAAGCCCATAGAGGGCTATGGTGAAAAAGGAAATATCCTCAGATGAAATCTGGAAAGAAGCTTTCTGAGAAACTGCTTAGTGTTCTGTTAATTCATCTCACAGAGTTACATCTGTATTTCGTGGATCTCTTTGCTAGCCTTATTTCTGTGGAATCTGAGAACAGATATTTCGAATCCCTTTGAAGACTATAGGGCCAAAAGAAATATCCTCCGATAACAAAGAGAAAGAAGCTTTCTCAGAAACTTCGTTGTGTTCTGTGAAATCATCTCACAGAGTTACAGCTTTCCCCTCACGGAGCGTTTCGCTAAGACAGTTCTTTTGAAATTGGCAAAGTTGTATTTGGAAGCCCATAGAGGGCTATGGTGAAAAAGGAAATATCCTCATAGGAAATCTGGAAAGAAGCTTTCTGAGAAACTGCTTAGTGTTCTGTTAATTCATCTCACAGTGTTACATCTGTATTTCATGGATCTCTTTGCTAGCCTTATTTCTGTGGAATCTCAGAACAGATATTTCAGATCCCTTTGAAGACTATAGGGCCAAAGGAAATATCCTCCGATAACAAAGAGAAAGAAGCTTTCTGAGAAACTTCTTTGTGTTCTGTGAAATCATCTCACAGAGTTGCAGCTTTCCCCTCAAGAAGCCTTTCGCTAAGACAGTTCTTGTGGAATTGGGAAAGTGATATTTGGAAGCCCATAGAGGGCTATGGTGAAAAAGGAAATATCCTCACATGAAATCTGAAAAGAAGCTTTCTGAGAAATTGCTTAGTGTTCTGTTAATTCATCTCACAGAGTTACATCTGTATTTCGTGGATCTCTTTGCTAGCCTTATTTCTGTGGAATCTGAGAACAGATATTTCGGATCCCTTTGAAGACTATAGGGCCAAAGGAAATATCCTCCGATAACAAAGAGAAAGAATTTTTCTGAGAAACTTCGTTGTGTTCTGTGAAATCATCTCACAGAGTTGCAGCTTTCCCCTCAAGAAGCCTTTCGCTAAGACAGTTCTTGTGGATTTGGCAAAGTGATATTTGGAAGCCCATAGAGGGCTATGGTGAAAAAGGAAATATCCTCCGAGGAAATCTGGAAAGAAGGTTTCTGAGAAACTGCTTAGTGTTCTGTTAATTCATCTCACAGTGTTACATCTGTATTTCATGGATCTCTTTGCTAGCCTTATTTCTGTGGAATCTGAGAACAGATATTTCAGATCCCTTTGAACACTATAGGGCCAAAGGAAATATCCTCCGATAACAAAGAGAAAGAAGCTTTCTGAGAAACTTCTTTGTGTTCTGTGAAATCATCACACAGAGTTGCAGCTTTCCCCTCAAGAAGCCTTTCGCTAAGACAGTTCTTGTGGAATTGGCAAAGTGATATTTGGAAGCCCATAGAGGGCTATGGTGAAAAAGGAAATATCCTCAGATGAAATCTGGAAAGAAGCTTTCTGAGAAACTGCTTAGTATTCTGTTAATTCATCTCACAGAGTTACATCTGTATTTCGTGGATCTCTTTGCTAGCCTTATTTCTGTGGAATCTGAGAACAGATATTTCGGATCCCTTTGAAGACTACAGGGCCAAAGGAAATATCCTCCGATAACAAAGATAAAGAAGCTTTCTGAGAAACTTCTTTGTGTTCTGTGAAATCATCTCACAGAGTTGCAGCTTTCCCCTCAAGAAGCCTTTCGCTAAGACAGTTCTTGTGGAATTGGCAAAGTGATATTTGGAAGCCCATAGAGGGCTATGGTGAAAAAGGAAATATCCTCAGATGAAATCTGGAAAGAAGCTTTCTGAGAAACTGCTTAGTGTTCTGTTAATTCATCTCACAGAGTTACATCTGTATTTCGTGGATCTCTTTGCTAGCTTTATTTCTGTGGAATCTGAGAACAGATATTTCGGATCCCTTTGAAGACTATAGGGCCAAAGGAAATATCCTCCGATAACAAAGAGAAAGAAGCTTTCTGAGAAACTTCGTTGTGTTCTGTGAAATCATCTCACAGAGTTACAGCTTTCCCCTCAAGGAGACTTTCGCTAAGACAGTTTATGTGGAATTGGCAAAGTGATATTTGGAAGCCCATAGAGGGCTATGGTGAAAAAGGAAATATCCTCAGATGAAATCTGGAAAGAAGCTTTCTGATAAACTGCGTAGCGTTCTGTTAATTCATCTCACAGAGTTACATCTGTATTTCCTGGATCTCTTTGCTAGCCTTATTTCTGTGGAATCTGAGAACAGATATTTCGGATCCCTTTGAAGACTACAGGGCCAAAGGAAATATCCTCCGATAACAAAGAGAAAGAAGCTTTCTGAGAAACTTCTTTGTGTTCTGTGAAATCATCTCACAGAGTTACAGCTTTCCCTTCACGGAGCCTTTCGCTAAGACAGTTCTTTTGAAATTGACAAAGTGATATTTGGAAGCCCATAGAGGGCTATGTTGAAAAAGGAAATATCCTCAGATGAAATCTGGAAAGAAGCTTTCTGAGAAACTGCTTAGTGTTCTGTTAATTCATCTCACAGAGTTACAACTGTATTTCGTGGATCTCTTTGCTAGCCTTATTTCTGTGGAATCTGAGAACAGATATTTCGGATCCCTTTGAAGACTATAGGGCCAAAGGAAATATCCTCCGATAACAAAGAGAAAGAAGCTTTCTGAGAAACTTCTTTGTGTTCTGTGAAATCATCTCACAGAGTTGCAGCTTTCCCCTCAAGAAGCCTTTCGCTAAGACAGTTCTTGTGGAATTGGCAAAGTGATATTTGGAAGCCCATAGAGGGCTATGGTGAAAAAGGAAATATCCTCAGATGAAATCTGGAAAGAAGCTTTCTGAGAAACTGCTTAGTGTTCTGTTAATTCATCTCTCAGAGTTACATCTGTATTTCGTGGATCTCTTTGCTAGCCTTATTTCTGTGGAATCTGAGAACAGATATTTCGAATCCCTTTGAAGACTATAGGGCCAAAAGAAATATCCTCCGATAACAAAGAGAAAGAAGCTTTCTGAGAAACTTCGTTGTGTTCTGTGAAATCATCTCACAGAGTTACAGCTTTCCCCTCACGGAGCTTTTCGATAAGACAGTTCTTTTGAAATTGGCAAAGTGATATTTGGAAGCCCATAGAGGGCTATGGTGAAAAAGGAAATATCCTCAGAGGAAATCTGGAAAGAAGCTTTCTGAGAAACTGCTTAGTGTTCTGTTAATTCATCTCACAGTGTTACATCTGTATTTCATGGATCTCTTTGCTAGCCTTATTTCTGTGGAATCTGAGAACAGATATTTCAGATCCCTTTGAAGACTATAGGGCCAAAGGAAATATCCTCCGATAACAAAGAGAAAGAAGCTTTCTGAGAAACTTCTTTGTGTTCTGTGAAATCATCTCACAGAGTTGCAGCTTTCCCCTCAAGAAGCCTTTCGCTAAGACAGTTCTTGTGGAATTGGAAAAGTGATATTTGGAAGCCCTTAGAGTTCTATGGTGAAAAAGGAAATATCCTCAGATGAAATCTGGAAAGAAGCTTTCTGAGAAATTGCTTAGTGTTCTGTTAATTCATCTCACAGTGTTACATCTGTATTTCGTGGATCTCTTTGCTAGCCTTATTTCTGTGGAATCTGAGAACAGATATTTCGGATCCCTTTGAAGACTATAGGGCCAAAGGAAATATCCTCCGATAACAAAGAGAAAGAATTTTTCTGAGAAACTTCGTTGTGTTCTGTGAAATCATCTCACAGAGTTGCAGCTTTCCCCTCAAGAAGCCTTTCGCTAAGACAGTTCTTGTGGATTTGGCAAAGTGATATTTGGAAGCCCTTAGAGGGCTATGGTGAAAAAGGAAATATCCTCAGAAGAAATCGGGAAAGAAGCTTTCTGAGAAACTGCTTAGTGTTCTGTTAATTCATCTCACAGAGTTACATCTGTATTTCGTGGATCTCTTTGCTAGCCTTATTTCTGTGGAATCTGAGAACAGATATTTCGGATCCCTTAGAGGACTATAGGGCCAAAGGAAATATCCTCCGATAACAAAGAGAAAGAAGCTTTCTGAGAAACTTCTTTGTGTTCTGTGAAATCATCTCACAGAGTTGCAGCTTTCCCCTCAAGAAGCCTTTCGCTAAGACAGTTCTTGTGGAATTGGCAAAGTGATATTTGGAAGCCCATAGAGGGCTATGGTGAAAAAGGAAATATCCTCAGATGAAATCTGGAAAGAAGCTTTCTGAGAAACTGCTTAGTGTTCTGTTAATTCATCTCACAGAGTTACATCTGTATTTCGTGGATCTCTTTGCTAGCTTTATTTCTGTGGAATCTGAGAACAGATATTTCGGATCCCTTTGAAGACTATAGGGCCAAAGGAAATATCCTCCGATAACAAAGAGAAAGAAGCTTTCTGAGAAACTTCGTTGTGTTCTGTGAAATCATCTCACAGAGTTACAGCTTTCCCCTCAAGGAGACTTTCGCTAAGACAGTTTATGTGGAATTGGCAAAGTGATATTTGGAAGCCCATAGAGGGCTATGGTGAAAAAGGAAATATCCTCAGATGAAATCTGGAAAGAAGCTTTCTGATAAACTGCGTAGCGTTCTGTTAATTCATCTCACAGAGTTACATCTGTATTTCCTGGATCTCTTTGCTAGCCTTATTTCTGTGGAATCTGAGAACAGATATTTCGGATCCCTTTGAAGACTACAGGGCCAAAGGAAATATCCTCCGATAACAAAGAGAAAGAAGCTTTCTGAGAAACTTCTTTGTGTTCTGTGAAATCATCTCACAGAGTTACAGCTTTCCCTTCACGGAGCCTTTCGCTAAGACAGTTCTTTTGAAATTGACAAAGTGATATTTGGAAGCCCATAGAGGGCTATGTTGAAAAAGGAAATATCCTCAGATGAAATCTGGAAAGAAGCTTTCTGAGAACCTGCTTAGTATTCTGTTAATTCATCTCACAGAGTTACATCTGTATTTCGTGGATCTCTTTGCTAGCCTTATTTCTGTGGAATCTGAGAACAGATATTTCAGATCCCTTTGAAGACTATAGGGCCAAAGGAAATATCCTCCGATAACAAAGAGAAAGAAGCTTTCTGAGAAACTTCTTTGTGTTCTGTGAAATCATCTCACAGAGTTGCAGCTTTCCCCTCAAGAAGCCTTTCGCTAAGACAGTTCTTGTGGAATTGGCAAAGTGATATTTGGAAGCCCATAGAGGGCTATGGTGAAAAAGGAAATATCCTCAGATGAAATCTGGAAAGAAGCTTTCTGAGAAACTGCTTAGTGTTCTGTTAATTCATCTCACAGAGTTACATCTGTATTTCGTGGTTCTCTTTGCTAGCCTTATTTCTGTGGAATCTGAGAACAGATATTTCGGATCCCTTTGAAGACTATAGGGCCAAAGGAAATATCCTCCGATAACAAAGAGAAAGAAGCTTTCTGAGAAACTTCGTTGTGTTCTGTGAAATCATCTCACAGAGTTACAGCTTTCCCCTCAAGGAGACTTTCGCTAAGACAGTTTATGTGGAATTGGCAAAGTGATATTTGGAAGCCCATAGAGGGCTATGGTGAAAAAGGAAATATCCTCAGAGGAAATCTGGAAAGAAGCTTTCTGAGAAACTGCGTAGCGTTCTGTTAATTCATCTCACAGAGTTACATCTGTATTTTGTGGATCTCTTTGCTAGCCTTATTTCTGTGGAATCTGAGAACAGATATTTCGGATCCCTTTGAAGACTATAGGGCGAAAGGAAATATCCTCGGATAACAAAGAGAAAGAAGCTTTCTGAGAAACTTCTTTGTGTTCTGTGAAATCATCTCACAGACTTACAGCTTTCCCCTCAAGAAGCCTTTCGCTAAGACAGTTCTTGTGGAATTTGCAAAGTGATATTTGGAAGCCCATAGAGGGCTATGGTGAAAAAGGAAATATCCTCAGAGGAAATCTGGAAAGAAGCTTTCTGAGAAACTGCTTAGTGTTCTGTTAATTCATCTCACGGAGTTACATCTGTATTTCGTGGATCTCTTTGCTAGCCTTATTTCTGTGGAATCTGAGAACAGATATTTCGGATCCCTTTGAAGACTATAGGGCCAAAGGAAATATCCTCCGATAACAAAGAGAAAGAAGCTTTCTGAGAAACTTCGTTGTGTTCTGTGAAATCATCTCACAGAGTTACAGCTTTCCCCTTATGGAGCCTTTCGCTAAGACAGTTCTTTTGAAATTGGCAAAGTGATATTTGGAAGCCCATAGAGGGCTATGGTGAAAAAGGAAATATCCTGAGAGGAAATCTGGAAAGAAGCTTTCTGAGAAACTGCTTAGTGTTCTGTTAATTCATCTCACAGAGTTACATCTGTATTTCGTGGATCTCTTTGCTAGCCTTATTTCTGTGGAATCTGAGAACAGATATTTCGGATCCCTTTGAAGACTATAGGGCCAAAGGAAATATCCTCCGATAACAAAGAGAAAGAAGCTTTCTGAGAAACTTCGTTGTGTTCTGTGAAATCATCTCACAGAGTTACAGCTTTCCCCTCAAGGATCCTTTCGCTAAGACAGTTTATGTGGAATTCGCAAAGTGATATTTGGAAGCCCATAGAGGGCTATGGTGAAAAAGGAAATATCCTCAGATGAAATCTGGAAAGAAGCTTTCTGAGAAACTGCTTAGCGTTCTGTTAATTCATCTCACAGAGTTACATCTGTATTTCGTGGATCTCTTTGCTAGCCTTATTTCTGTGGAATCTGAGAACAGATATTTCGGATCCCTTAGAGGACTATAGGGCCAAAGGAAATATCCTCCGATAACAAAGAGAAAGAAGCTTTCTGAGAAACTTCTTTGTGTTCTGTGAAATCATCTCACAGAGTTGCAGCTTTCCCCTCAAGAAGCCTTTCGCTAAGACAGTTCTTGTGGAATTGGCAAAGTGATATTTGGAAGCCCATAGAGGGCTATGGTGAAAAAGGAAATATCCTCAGATGAAATCTGGAAAGAAGCTTTCTGAGAAACTGCTTAGTGTTCTGTTAATTCATCTCACAGAGTTACATCTGTATTTCGTGGATCTCTTTGCTAGCTTTATTTCTGTGGAATCTGAGAACAGATATTTCGGATCCCTTTGAAGACTATAGGGCCAAAGGAAATATCCTCCGATAACTAAGAGAAAGAAGCTTTCTGAGAAACTTCGTTGTGTTCTGTGAAATCATCTCACAGAGTTACAGCTTTCCCCTCAAGGAGACTTTCGCTAAGACAGTTTATGTGGAATTGGCAAAGTGATATTTGGAAGCCCATAGAGGGCTATGGTGAAAAAGGAAATATCCTCAGATGAAATCTGGAAAGAAGCTTTCTGATAAACTGCGTAGCGTTCTGTTAATTCATCTCACAGAGTTACATCTGTATTTCCTGGATCTCTTTGCTAGCCTTATTTCTGTGGAATCTGAGAACAGATATTTCGGATCCCTTTGAAGACTACAGGGCCAAAGGAAATATCCTCCGATAACAAAGAGAAAGAAGCTTTCTGAGAAACTTCTTTGTGTTCTGTGAAATCATCTCACAGAGTTACAGCTTTCCCTTCACGGAGCCTTTCGCTAAGACAGTTCTTTTGAAATTGACAAAGTGATATTTGGAAGCCCATAGAGGGCTATGTTGAAAAAGGAAATATCCTCAGATGAAATCTGGAAAGAAGCTTTCTGAGAAACTGCTTAGTGTTCTGTTAATTCATCTCACAGAGTTACAACTGTATTTCGTGGATCTCTTTGCTAGCCTTATTTCTGTGGAATCTGAGAACAGATATTTCGGATCCCTTTGAAGACTATAGGGCCAAAGGAAATATCCTCCGATAACAAAGAGAAAGAAGCTTTCTGAGAAACTTCTTTGTGTTCTGTGAAATCATCTCACAGAGTTGCAGCTTTCCCCTCAAGAAGCCTTTCGCTAAGACAGTTCTTGTGGAATTGGCAAAGTGATATTTGGAAGCCCATAGAGGGCTATGGTGAAAAAGGAAATATCCTCAGATGAAATCTGGAAAGAAGCTTTCTGAGAAACTGCTTAGTGTTCTGTTAATTCATCTCTCAGAGTTACATCTGTATTTCGTGGATCTCTTTGCTAGCATTATTTCTGTGGAATCTGAGAACAGATATTTCGAATCCCTTTGAAGACTATAGGGCCAAAAGAAATATCCTCCGATAACAAAGAGAAAGAAGCTTTCTGAGAAACTTCGTTGTGTTCTGTGAAATCATCTCACAGAGTTACAGCTTTCCCCTCACGGAGCTTTTCGATAAGACAGTTCTTTTGAAATTGGCAAAGTGATATTTGGAAGCCCATAGAGGGCTATGGTGAAAAAGGAAATATCCTCAGAGGAAATCTGGAAAGAAGCTTTCTGAGAAACTGCTTAGTGTTCTGTTAATTCATCTCACAGTGTTACATCTGTATTTCATGGATCTCTTTGCTAGCCTTATTTCTGTGGAATCTGAGAACAGATATTTCAGATCCCTTTGAAGACTATAGGGCCAAAGGAAATATCCTCCGATAACAAAGAGAAAGAAGCTTTCTGAGAAACTTCTTTGTGTTCTGTGAAATCATCTCACAGAGTTGCAGCTTTCCCCTCAAGAAGCCTTTCGCTAAGACAGTTCTTGTGGAATTGGAAAAGTGATATTTGGAAGCCCTTAGAGTTCTATGGTGAAAAAGGAAATATCCTCAGATGAAATCTGGAAAGAAGCTTTCTGAGAAATTGCTTAGTGTTCTGTTAATTCATCTCACAGTGTTACATCTGTATTTCGTGGATCTCTTTGCTAGCCTTATTTCTGTGGAATCTGAGAACAGATATTTCGGATCCCTTTGAAGACTATAGGGCCAAAGGAAATATCCTCCGATAACAAAGAGAAAGAATTTTTCTGAGAAACTTCGTTGTGTTCTGTGAAATCATCTCACAGAGTTGCAGCTTTCCCCTCAAGAAGCCTTTCGCTAAGACAGTTCTTGTGGATTTGGCAAAGTGATATTTGGAAGCCCTTAGAGGGCTATGGTGAAAAAGGAAATATCCTCAGAAGAAATCGGGAAAGAAGCTTTCTGAGAAACTGCTTAGTGTTCTGTTAATTCATCTCACAGAGTTACATCTGTATTTCGTGGATCTCTTTGCTAGCCTTATTTCTGTGGAATCTGAGAACAGATATTTCGGATCCCTTTGAAGACTATAGGGCCAAAGGAAATATCCTCCGATAACAAAGAGAAAGAAGCTTTCTGAGAAACTTCTTTGTGTTCTGTGAAATCATCTAACAGAGTTACAGCTTTCCCCTCAAGAAGCCTTTCGCTAAGAGAGTTCTTGTGGAATTTGCAAAGTGATATTTGGAAGCCCATAGAGGGCTATGGTGAAAAAGGAAATATCCTCAGAGGAAATCTGGAAAGAAGCTTTCTGAGAAACTGCTTAGTATTCTGTTAATTCATCTCACAGAGTTACATCTGTATTTCGTGGATCTCTTTGCTAGCCTTATTTCTGTGGAATCTGAGAACAGATATTTCAGATCCCTTTGAAGACTATAGGGCCAAAGGAAATATCCTCCGATAACAAAGAGAAAGAAGCTTTCTGAGAAACTTCTTTGTGTTCTGTGAAATCATCTCACAGAGTTGCAGCTTTCCCCTCAAGAAGCCTTTCGCTAAGACAGTTCTTGTGGAATTGGAAAAGTGATATTTGGAAGCCCTTAGAGTTCTATGGTGAAAAAGGAAATATCCTCAGATGAAATCTGGAAAGAAGCTTTCTGAGAAATTGCTTAGTGTTCTGTTAATTCATCTCACAGTGTTACATCTGTATTTCGTGGATCTCTTTGCTAGCCTTATTTCTGTGGAATCTGAGAACAGATATTTCGGATCCCTTTGAAGACTATAGGGCCAAAGGAAATATCCTCCGATAACAAAGAGAAAGAATTTTTCTGAGAAACTTCGTTGTGTTCTGTGAAATCATCTCACAGAGTTGCAGCTTTCCCCTCAAGAAGCCTTTCGCTAAGACAGTTCTTGTGGATTTGGCAAAGTGATATTTGGAAGCCCTTAGAGGGCTATGGTGAAAAAGGAAATATCCTCAGAAGAAATCGGGAAAGAAGCTTTCTGAGAAACTGCTTAGTGTTCTGTTAATTCATCTCACAGAGTTACATCTGTATTTCGTGGATCTCTTTGCTAGCCTTATTTCTGTGGAATCTGAGAACAGATATTTCGGATCCCTTTGAAGACTATAGGGCCAAAGGAAATATCCTCCGATAACAAAGAGAAAGAAGCTTTCTGAGAAACTTCTTTGTGTTCTGTGAAATCATCTAACAGAGTTACAGCTTTCCCCTCAAGAAGCCTTTCGCTAAGAGAGTTCTTGTGGAATTTGCAAAGTGATATTTGGAAGCCCATAGAGGGCTATGGTGAAAAAGGAAATATCCTCAGAGGAAATCTGGAAAGAAGCTTTCTGAGAAACTGCTTAGTATTCTGTTAATTCATCTCACAGAGTTACATCTGTATTTCGTGGATCTCTTTGCTAGCCTTATTTCTGTGGAATCTGAGAACAGATATTTCAGATCCCTTTGAAGACTATAGGGCCAAAGGAAATATCCTCCGATAACAAAGAGAAAGAAGCTTTCTGAGAAACTTCTTTGTGTTCTGTGAAATCATCTCACAGAGTTGCAGCTTTCCCCTCAAGAAGCCTTTCGCTAAGACAGTTCTTGTGGAATTGGCAAAGTGATATTTGGAAGCCCATAGAGGGCTATGGTGAAAAAGGAAATATCCTCAGATGAAATCTGGAAAGAAGCTTTCTGAGAAACTGCTTAGTGTTCTGTTAATTCATCTCACAGAGTTACATCTGTATTTCGTGGTTCTCTTTGCTAGCCTTATTTCTGTGGAATCTGAGAACAGATATTTCGGATCCCTTTGAAGACTATAGGGCCAAAGGAAATATCCTCCGATAACAAAGAGAAAGAAGCTTTCTGAGAAACTTCGTTGTGTTCTGTGAAATCATCTCACAGAGTTACAGCTTTCCCCTCAAGGAGACTTTCGCTAAGACAGTTTATGTGGAATTGGCAAAGTGATATTTGGAAGCCCATAGAGGGCTATGGTGAAAAAGGAAATATCCTCAGAGGAAATCTGGAAAGAAGCTTTCTGAGAAACTGCGTAGCGTTCTGTTAATTCATCTCACAGAGTTACATCTGTATTTTGTGGATCTCTTTGCTAGCCTTATTTCTGTGGAATCTGAGAACAGATATTTCGGATCCCTTTGAAGACTATAGGGCCAAAGGAAATATCCTCGGATAACAAAGAGAAAGAAGCTTTCTGAGAAACTTCTTTGTGTTCTGTGAAATCATCTCACAGACTTACAGCTTTCCCCTCAAGAAGCCTTTCGCTAAGACAGTTCTTGTGGAATTTGCAAAGTGATATTTGGAAGCCCATAGAGGGCTATGGTGAAAAAGGAAATATCCTCAGAGGAAATCTGGAAAGAAGCTTTCTGAGAAACTGCTTAGTGTTCTGTTAATTCATCTCACGGAGTTACATCTGTATTTCGTGGATCTCTTTGCTAGCCTTATTTCTGTGGAATCTGAGAACAGATATTTCGGATCCCTTTGAAGACTATAGGGCCAAAGGAAATATCCTCCGATAACAAAGAGAAAGAAGCTTTCTGAGAAACTTCGTTGTGTTCTGTGAAATCATCTCACAGAGTTACAGCTTTCCCCTTATGGAGCCTTTCGCTAAGACAGTTCTTTTGAAATTGGCAAAGTGATATTTGGAAGCCCATAGAGGGCTACGGTGAAAAAGGAAATATCCTGAGAGGAAATCTGGAAAGAAGCTTTCTGAGAAACTGCTTAGTGTTCTGTTAATTCATCTCACAGAGTTACATCTGTATTTCGTGGATCTCTTTGCTAGCCTTATTTCTGTGGAATCTGAGAACAGATATTTCGGATCCCTTTGAAGACTATAGGGCCAAAGGAAATATCCTCCGATAACAAAGAGAAAGAAGCTTTCTGAGAAACTTCGTTGTGTTCTGTGAAATCATCTCACAGAGTTACAGCTTTCCCCTCAAGGAGCCTTTCGCTAAGACAGTTTATGTGGAATTGGCAAAGTGATATTTGGAAGCCCATAGAGGGCTATGGTGAAAAAGGAAATATCCTCAGATGAAATCTGGAAAGAAGCTTTCTGAGAAACTGCTTAGCGTTCTGTTAATTCATCTCACAGAGTTACATCTGTATTTCGTGGATCTCTTTGCTAGCCTTATTTCTGTGGAATCTGAGAACAGATATTTCGATTCCCTTAGAGGACTATAGGGCCAAAGGAAATATCCTCCGATAACAAAGAGAAAGAAGCTTTCTGAGAAACTTCTTTGTGTTCTGTGAAATCATCTCACAGAGTTGCAGCTTTCCCCTCAAGAAGCCTTTCGCTAAGACAGTTCTTGTGGAATTGGCAAAGTGATATTTGGAAGCCCATAGAGGGCTATGGTGAAAAAGGAAATATCCTCAGATGAAATCTGGAAAGAAGCTTTCTGAGAAACTGCTTAGTGTTCTGTTAATTCATCTCACAGAGTTACATCTGTATTTCGTGGATCTCTTTGCTAGCTTTATTTCTGTGGAATCTGAGAACAGATATTTCGGATCCCTTTGAAGACTATAGGGCCAAAGGAAATATCCTCCGATAACAAAGAGAAAGAAGCTTTCTGAGAAACTTCGTTGTGTTCTGTGAAATCATCTCACAGAGTTACAGCTTTCCCCTCAAGGAGACTTTCGCTAAGACAGTTTATGTGGAATTGGCAAAGTGATATTTGGAAGCCCATAGAGGGCTATGGTGAAAAAGGAAATATCCTCAGATGAAATCTGGAAAGAAGCTTTCTGATAAACTGCGTAGCGTTCTGTTAATTCATCTCACAGAGTTACATCTGTATTTCCTGGATCTCTTTGCTAGCCTTATTTCTGTGGAATCTGAGAACAGATATTTCGGATCCCTTTGAAGACTACAGGGCCAAAGGAAATATCCTCCGATAACAAAGAGAAAGAAGCTTTCTGAGAAACTTCTTTGTGTTCTGTGAAATCATCTCACAGAGTTACAGCTTTCCCTTCACGGAGCCTTTCGCTAAGACAGTTCTTTTGAAATTGACAAAGTGATATTTGGAAGCCCATAGAGGGCTATGTTGAAAAAGGAAATATCCTCAGATGAAATCTGGAAAGAAGCTTTCTGAGAAACTGCTTAGTGTTCTGTTAATTCATCTCACAGAGTTACAACTGCATTTCGTGGATTTCTTTGCTAGCCTTATTTCTGTGGAATCTGAGAACAGATATTTCGGATCCCTTTGAAGACTATAGGGCCAAAGGAAATATCCTCCGATAACAAAGAGAAAGAAGCTTTCTGAGAAACTTCTTTGTGTTCTGTGAAATCATCTCACAGAGTTGCAGCTTTCCCCTCAAGAAGCCTTTCGCTAAGACAGTTCTTGTGGAATTGGCAAAGTGATATTTGGAAGCCCATAGAGGGCTATGGTGAAAAAGGAAATATCCTCAGATGAAATCTGGAAAGAAGCTTTCTGAGAAACTGCTTAGTGTTCTGTTAATTCATCTCTCAGAGTTACATCTGTATTTCGTGGATCTCTTTGCTAGCATTATTTCTGTGGAATCTGAGAACAGATATGTCGGATCCCTTAGAAGACTATAGGGCCAAAGGAAATATCCTCCGATAACAAAGAGAAAGAAGCTTTCTGAGAAACTTCGTTGTGTTCTGTGAAATCATCTCACAGAGTTACAGCTTTCCCCTCAAGGAGCCTTTCGCTAAGACAGTTTATGTGGAATTGGCAAAGTGATATTTGGAAGCCCATACAGAGCTATGGTGAAAAAGGAAATATCCTCAGATGAAATCTGGAAAGAAGCTTTCTGAGAAACTTCTTAGCGTTCTGTTAATTCATCTCACAGAGTTACATCTGTATTTCGTGGATCTCTTTGCTAGCCTTATTTCTGTGGAATCTGAGAACAGATATTTCGGATCCCTTAGAAGACTATAGGGCCAGAGGAAATATCCTCCGATAACAAAGAGAAAGAAGCTTTCTGAGAAACTTCTTTGTGTTCTGTGAAATCATCTCACAGAGTTGCAGCTTTCCCCTCAAGAAGACTTTCGCTAAGACAGTTCTTGTGGAATTGGCAAAGTGATATTTGGAAGCCCTTAGAGGGCTATGGTGAAAAAGGAAATATCCTCAGATGAAATCTGGAAAGAAGCTTTCTGAGAAACTGCTTAGCGTTCTGCTAATTCATCTCACAGAGTTACATCTGTATTTCGTGGATCTCTTTGCTAGCCTTATTTCTGTGGAATCTGAGAACAGATATTTCGGATCCCTATGAAGACTATAGGGCCAAAGGAAATATCCTCCGATAACAAAGAGAAAGAAGCTTTCTGAGAAACTTCTTTGTGTTCTGTGAAATCATCTCACAGAGTTACAGCTTTCCCCTCACGGAGCCTTTCGCTAAGACAGTTCTTGTGGAATTGGCAAAGTGATATTTGGAAGCCCATAGAGGGCTATGGTGAAAAAGGAAATATCCTCAAATGAAATCTGGAAAGAAGCTTTCTGAGAAACTGCTTAGCGTTCTGTTAATTCATCTCACAGAGTTACATCTGTATTTCGTGGATCTCTTTGCTAGCCTTATTTCTGTGGAATCCGAGAACAGATATTTCGGATCCCTTTGAAGACTATAGGGCCAAAGGAAATATCCTCTGATAACAAAGAGAAAGAAGCTTTCTGAGAAACTTCTTTGTGTTCTGTGAAATCATCTCACAGAGTTACAGCTTTCCCCTCAAGAAGCCTTTGGCTAAGACAGTTCTTGTGGAATTGGCAAAGTGATATTTGGAAGCCCATAGAGAGCTATGGTGAAAAAGGAAATATCCTCAAATGAAATCTGGAAAGAAGCTTTCTGAGAAACTGCTTAGTGTTCTGTTAATTCATCTCACAGAGTTACATCTGTATTTCGTGGATCTCTTTGCTAGCCTTACTTCTGTGGAATCTGAGAACAGATATTTCGGATCCCTTTGAAGACTATAGGGCCAAAGGAAATATCCTCCGATAACAAAGAGAAAGAAGCTTTCTGAAAAACTTCGTTGTGTTCTCTGAAATCATCTCACAGAGTTACAGCTTTCCCCTTACGGAGCCTTTCGCTAAGACAGTTCTTTTGAAATTGGCAAAGTGATATTTGGAAGCCCATAGAGGGCTATGGTGAAAAAGGAAATATCCTGAGAGGAAATCTGGAAAGAAGCTTTCTGAGTAACTGCTTAGTGTTCTGTTAATTCATCTCACAGTGTTACATCTGTATTTCATGGATCTCTTTGCTAGCCTTATTTCTGTGGAATCTGAGAACAGATATTTCAGATCCCTTTGAAGACTATAGGGCCAAAGGAAATATCCTCCGATAACAAAGAGAAAGAAGCTTTCTGAGAAACTTCTTTGTGTTCTGTGAAATCATCTCACAGAGTTGCAGCTTTCCCCTCAAGACGCCTTTCGCTAAGACAGTTCTTGTGGAATTGGCAAAGTGATATTTGGAAGCCCATAGAGGGCTATGGTGAAAAAGGAAATATCCTCAGATGAAATCTGGAAAGAAGCTTTCTGAGAAACTGCTTAGTGTTCTGTTAATTCATCTCACAGAGTTACATCTGTATTTCGTGGATCTCTTTGCTAGCCTTATTTCTGTGGAATCTGAGAACAGATATTTCGGATCCCTTTGAAGACTAAAGGGCCAAAGGAAATAATCTCCGATAACAAAGAGAAAGAAGCTTTCTGAGAAACTTCGTTGTGTTCTGTGAAATCATCTCACAGAGTTACAGCTTTCCCCTCAAGGAGCCTTTCGCTAAGACAGTTTATGTGGAATTGGCAAAGTGATATTTGGAAGCCCATAGAGAGCTATGGTGAAAAAGGAAATATCCTCAGATGAAATCTGGAAAGAAGCTTTCTGAGAAACTTCTTAGCGTTCTGTTAATTCATCTCACAGAGTTACATCTGTATTTCGTGGATCTCTTTGCTAGCCTTATTTCTGTGGAATCTGAGAACAGATATTTCGGATCCCTTAGAAGACTATAGGGCCAAAGGAAATATCCTCCGATAACAAAGAGAAAGAAGCTTTCTGAGAAACTTCTTAGTGTTCTGTGAAATCATCTCACAGAGTTGCAGCTTTCCCCTCAAGAAGCCTTTCGCTAAGACAGTTCTTGTGGAATTGGCAAAGTGATATTTGGAAGCCCTTAGAGGGCTATGGTGAAAAAGGAAATATCCTCAGATGAAATCTGGAAAGAAGCTTTCTGAGAAACTGCTTAGCGTTCTGCTAATTCATCTCACAGAGTTACATCTGTATTTCGTGGATCTCTTTGCTAGCCTTATTTCTGTGGAATCTGAGAACAGATATTTCGGATCCCTTTGAAGACTATAGGGCCAAAGGAAATATCCTCCGATAACAAAGAGAAAGAAGCTTTCTGAGAAACTTCTTTGTGTACTGTGAAATCATCTCACAGAGTTACAGCTTTCCCCTCAAGGAGCCTTTCGCTAAGACAGTTTATGTGGAATTGGCAAAGTGATATTTGGAAGCCCATAGAGGGCTATGGTGAAAAAGGAAATATCCTCAGATGAAATCTGGAAAGAAGCTTTCTGAGAAACTGCTTAGCGTTGTGTTAATTCAACTCACAGAGTTACATCTGTATTTCGTGGATCTCTTTGCTAGCGTTATTTCTGTGGAATCTGAGAACAGATATTTCGGATCCCTTTGAAGACTATAGGGCCAAAGGAAATATCCTCCGATAACAAAGAGAAAGAAGCTTTCTGAGAAACTTCTTTGTGTTCTGTGAAATCATCTCACTGAGTTACAGCTTTCCCCTCACGGAGCCTTTCGCTAAGACAGTTCTTGTGGAATTGGCAAAGTGATATTTGGAAGCCCATAGAGGGCTATGGTGAAAAAGGAAATATCCTCAAATGAAATCTGGAAAGAAGCTTTCTGAGAAACTGCTTAGCGTTCTGTTAATTCATCTCACAGAGTTACATCTGTATTTCGTGGATCTCTTTGCTAGCCTTATTTCTGTGGAATCTGAGAACAGATATTTCGTATCCCTTTGAAGACTATAGGGCCAAAGGAAATATCCTCCGATAACAAAGAGAAAGAAGCATTCTGAGAAACTTCTTTGTGTTCTGTGAAATCATCTCACAGAGTTACAGCTTTCCCCTGAAGAAGCCTTTGGCTAAGACAGTTCTTGTGGAATTGGCAAAGTGATATTTGGAAGCCCATAGAGGGCTATGGTGAAAAAGGAAATATCCTCAGAGGAAATCTGGAAAGAAGCTTTCTGAGAAACTGCTTAGTGTTCTGTTAATTCATCTCACAGAGTTACATCTGTATTTCGTGGATCACTTTGCTAGCCTTATTTCTGTGGAATCTGAGAACAGATATTTCGGATCCCTTTGAAGACTATAGGGCCAAAGGAAATATCCTCCGATAACAAAGAGAAAGAAGCTTTCTGAGAAACTTCGTTGTGTTCTGTGAAATCATCTCACAGAGTTACAGCTTTCCACTCACAGAGCCTTTCGCTAAGGCAGTTCTTTTGAAATTGGCAAAGTGATATTTGGAAGCCCATAGAGGGCTATGGTGAAAAAGGAAATATCCTCAGAGGAAATCTGGAAAGAAGCTTTCTGAGAAACTGCTTAGTGTTCTGTTAATTCATCTCACAGTGTTACATCTGTATTTCATGGATATCTTTGCTAGCCTTATTTCTGTGGAATCTGAGAACAGATATTTCAGATCCCTTTGAAGAATATAGGGCCAAAGGAAATATCCTCCGATAACAAAGAGAAAGAAGCTTTCTGAGAAACTTCTTTGGGTTCTGTGAAATCATCTCACAGAGTTGCAGCTTTCCCCTCAAGAAGCCTTTCTCTAAGACAGTTCTTTTCGAATTGGCAAAGTGATATTTGGAAGCCCATAGAGGGCTATGGTGAAAAAGGAAATATCCTCAGATGAAATCTGGAAAGAAGCTTTCTGAGAAACTGCTTAGTGTTCTGTTAATTCATCTCACAGAATTACATCTGTATTTCGTGGATCTCTTTGCTAGCCTTATTTCTGTGGAATCTGAAAACAGATATTTCGGATCCCTTTGAAGACTATAGGGCCAAAGGAAATATCCTCCGATAACAAAGAGAAAGAAGCTTTCTGAGAAACTTCTTTGTGTTCTGTGAAATCACCTCACAGAGTTGCAGCTTTCCCCTCAAGAAGCCTTTAGCAAGGACAGTTCTTGTGGAATTGGCAAAGTGATATTTGGAAGCCCATAGAGGGCTATGGTGAAAAAGTAAATATCCTCAGATGAAATCTGGAAAGAAGCTTTCTGAGAAACTGCTTAGTGTTCTGTTAATTCATCTCACAGTGTTACATCTTTATTTCGTGGATCTCTTTGCTAGCCTTATTTCTGTGGAATCTGAGAACAGATATTTCGGATCCCTTTGAAGGCTATAGGGCCACAGGAAATATCCTCCGATAACAAAGAGAAAGAAGCTTTCTGAGAAACTTCTTTGTGTTCTGTGAAATCATCTCACAGAGTTGCAGCTTTCCCCTCAAGAAGGCTTTCGCTAAGACAGTTCTTGTGGAATTGGCAAAGTGATATTTGGAAGCCCATAGAGGGCTATGGTGAAAAAGGAAATATCCTCAGATGAAATCTGGAAAGAAGCTTTCTGAGAAACTGCTTAGTGTTCTGTTAATTCATCTCACAGGGTTACATCTGTATTTCGTGGATCTCTTTGCTAGCCTTATTTCTGTGGAATCTGAGAACAGATATTTCGGATCCCTTTGAACACTATATGGCCAAAGGAAATATCCTCCGATAACAAAGAGAAAGAAGCTTTCTGAGAAACTTCGTTGTGTTCTGTGAAATCATCTCACAGAGTTAGAGCTTTCCCCTCACGGAGCCTTTCGCTAAGACAGTTCTTTTGAAATTGGCAAAGTGATATTTGGAAGCCCATAGAGGGCTATGGTGAAAAAGGAAATATCCTCAAATAAAATCTGTAAAGAAGCTTTCTGAGAAACTGCTTAGTGTTCTGTTAATTCACCTCACAGAGTTACATCTGTATTTCGTGGATCTCTTTGCTAGCCTTATTTCTGTGGAATCTGAGAACAGATATTTCGGATCCCTTTGAAGACTATAGGGCCAAAGGAAATATCCTCCGATAACAAAGAGAAAGAAGCTTTCTGAGAAACTTCGTTGTGTTCTGTGAAATCATCTCACAGAGTTACAGCTTTCCCCTCACGGAGCCTTTCGCTAAGACAGTTCTTTTGAAATTGGCAAAGTGATATTTGGAAGCCCATAGAGGGCTATGGTGAAAAAGGAAATATCCTCAGAGGAAATCTGGAAAGAAGCTTTCTGAGAAACTGCTTAGTGTTCTGTTAATTCATCTCACAGTGTTACATCTGTATTTCATGGATCTCTTTGCTAGCCTTATTTCTGTGGAATCTGAGAACAGATATTTCGGATCCCTATGAAGACTATAGGGCCAAAGGAAATATCCTCCGATAACAAAGAGAAAGAAGCTTTCTGAGAAACTTCTTTGTGTTCTGTGAAATCATCTCACAGAGTTGCAGCTTTCCCCTCAAGAAGCCTTTCGCTAAGACAGTTCTTGTGGAATTGGCAAAGTGATATTTGGAAGCCCATAGAGGGCTATGGTGAAAAAGGAAATATCCTCAGATGAAATCTGGAAAGAACCTTTCTGAGAAACTGCTTAGTGTTCTGTTAATTCATCTCACAGAGTTACATCTGTATTTCGTGGATCTCTTTGCTAGCCTTATTTCTGTGGAATCTGAGAACAGATATTTCGGATCCCTTTGAAGACTATAGGGCCAAAGGAAATATCCTCCGATAACAAAGAGAAAGAAGCTTTCTGAGAAACTTCTTTGTGTTCTGTGAAATCATCTCACAGAGTTGCAGCTTTCCCTTCAAGAAGCCTTTCGTTAAGACAGTTCTTGTGGACTTGGCAAAGTGATATTTGGAAGCCCATAGAGGGCTATGGTGAAAAAGGAAATATCCTCACATGAAATCTGGAAAGAAGCTTTCTGAGAAACTGCTTAGTGTTCTGTTAATTCATCTCACAGAGTTACATCTGTATTTCGTGGATCCCTTTGCTAGCCTTATTTCTGTGGAATCCGAGAACAGATATTTCGGATCCCTTTGAAGACTATAGGACCAAAGGAAATATCCTCCGATAACAAAGAGAAAGAAGCTTTCTGAGAAACTTCTTTGTGTTCTGTGAAATCATCTCACAGAGTTACAGCTTTCCCTTCAAGAAGCCTTTCGCTAAGAGAGTTCTTGTGAAATTGGCAAAGTGATATTTGGAAGCCCATAGAGAGCTATGGTGAAAAAGGAAATATCCTCAAATGAAATCTGGAAAGAAGCTTTCTGAGAAACTGCTTAGTGTTCTGTTAATTCCTCTCACAGGGTTACATCTGTATTTCGTGGATATCTTTGCTAGCCTTATTTCTGTGGAATCTGAGAACAGATATTTCGGATTCCTTTGAAGACTATAGGGCCAAAGGAAATATCCTCCGATAACAAAGAGAAAGAAGCTTTCTGAGAAACTTCTTTGTGTTCTGTGAAATCATCACACAGAGTTACAGCTTTCCCCTCAAGAAGCCTTTCGCTAAGACAGTTCTTGTGGAATTGGCAAAGTGATATTTGGAAGCCCATAGAGGGCTATGGTGAAAAAGGAATTATCCTCAAATGAAATCTGGAAAGAAGCTTTCTGAGAAACTGCTTAGTGTTCTGTTAATTCATCTCACAGAGTTACATCTGTATTTCGTGGATCTCTTTGCTAGCCTTATTTCTGTGGAATCTGAGAACAGATATTTCGGATCCCTTTGAAGACTATAGGGCCAAAGGAAATATCCTCCGATAAAAAAGAGAAAGAAGCTTTCTGAGAAACTTCGTTGTGTTCTGTGAAATCATCTCACAGAGTTACAGCTTTCCCCTCACGGAGCCTTTCGCTAAGACAGTTCTTTTGAAATTGGCAAAGTGATATTTGGAAGCCCATAGAGGGCTATGGTGAAAAAGGAAATATCCTCACATGAAATCTGGAAAGAAGCTTTGTGAGAAACTGCTTAGTGTTCTGTTAATTCATCTCACAGTGTTACATCTGTATTTCATGGATCTCTTTGCTAGCCTTATTTCTGTGGAATCTGAGAACAGATATTTCAGATCCCTTTGAAGACTATAGGGCCAAAGGAAATATCCTCCGATAACAAAGAGAAAGAAGCTTTCTGAGAAACTTCTTTGTGTTCTGTGAAATCATCTCACAGAGTTGCAGCTTTCCCCTCAAGAAGCCTTTCGCTAAGACAGTTCTTGTGGAATTGGCAAAGTGATATTTGGAAGCCCATAGAGGGCTATGGTGAAAAAGGAAATATCCTCAGAGGTAATCTAGAAAGAAGCTTTCTGAGAAACTGCTCAGAGTTCTGTTAATTCATCTCACAGAGTTACATCTGTATTTCGAGGATCTCTTTGCTAGCCTTATATCTGTGGAATCTGAGAACAGATATTTCGGATCCCTTTGAAGACTATAGGGCCAAAGGAACTATCCTCTGATAACAAAGAGAAAGAAGCTTTCTGAGAAACTTCGTTGTGTTCTGTGAAATCATCTCACAGAGTTACAGCTTTCCCCTCACGGAGCCTTTCGCTAAGACAGTTCTTTTGAAATTGGCAAAGTGATATTTGGAAACCCTTAGAGGGCTATGGTGAAAAAGGAATTATCCTCAGAGGAAATCTGGAAAGAAGCTTTCTGAGAAACTGCTTAGTGTTCTGTTAATTCATCTCACAGTGTTACATCTGTATTTCATGGATCCTTTTGCTAGCCTTATTTCTGTGGAATCTGAGAACAGCTATTTCGGATCCCGTTGAAGACTATAGGGCCAAAGGAAATATCCTCCGATAACAAAGAGAAAGAAGATTTCTGAGAAACTTCTTTGTGTTCTGTGAAATCATCTCACAGAGTTGCAGCTTTCCCCTCAAGAAGCGTTTCGCTAAGACAGTTCTTGTGGAATTGGCAAAGTGATATTTGGAAGCCCATAGAGGGCTATGGTGAAAAAGGAAATATCCTCAGATGAAATCTGGAAAGAAGCTTTCTGAGGAACTGCTTCGTGTTCTGTAAATTCATCTCACAGAGTTACATCTGTATTTCGTGGATCTCTTTGCTAGCCTTATTTCTGTGGAATCTGAGAACAGATATTTCGGATCCCTTTGAAGACTATAGGGCCAAAGGAAATATCCTCCGATAACAAAGAGAAAGAAGCTTTCTGAGAAACTTCTTTGTGTTCTGTGAAATCATCTCACAGAGTTGCAGCTTTCCCTTCAAGAAGCCTTTCGCTAAGACAGTTCTTGTGGACTTGGCAAAGTGATATTTGGAAGCCCATAGAGGGCTATGGTGAAAAAGGAAATATCCTCACATGAAATCTGGAAAGAAGCTTTCTGAGAAACTGCTTAGTGTTCTGTTAATTCATCTCACAGAGTTACATCTGTATTTCGTGGATCTCTTTGCTAGCCTTATTTCTGTGGAATCCGAGAACAGATATTTCGGATCCCTTTGAAGACTATAGGGCCAAAGGAAATATCCTCCGATAACAAAGAGAAAGAAGCTTTCTGAGAAACTTCTTTGTGTTCTGTGAAATCATCTCACAGAGTTGCAGCTTTCCCCTCAAGAAGCCTTTCGCTAAGACAGTTCTTGTGGAATTGGCAAAGTGATATTTGGAAGCCCATAGAGGGCTATGTTGAAAAAGGAAATATCCTCAGATGAAATCTCGAAAGAAGCTTTCTGAGAAATTGCTTATGTTCTGTTAATTCATCTCACAGAATTACACCTGTATTTCGTGGATCTTTTTGCTAGCCTTATTTCTGTGGAATCTGAGAACATATATTTCGGATCCCTATGAAGACTATAGGGCCAAAGGAAATATCCTCTGAAAACAAAGAGAAAGAAGCTTTCTGAGAAACTTCTTTGTGTTCTGTGAAATCATCTCACAGAGTTACAGCTTTCCCCTCAAGAAGCCTTTCGCTAAGACAGTTCTTGTGGAATTGGCAAAGTGATATTTGGAAGCCCATAGAGGGCTATGGTGAAAAAGGAAATATCCTCAGAGGTAATCTAGAAAGAAGCTTTCTGAGAAACTGCTCAGAGTTCTGTTAATTCATCTCACAGAGTTACATCTGTATTTCGAGGATCTGTTTGCTAGCCTTATTTCTGTGGAATCTGAGAACAGATATTTCGGATCCCTTTGAAGACTATAGGGCCAAAGGAACTATCCTCTGATAACAAAGAGAAAGAAGCTTTCTGAGAAACTTCGTTGTGTTCTGTGAAATCATCTCACAGAGTTACAGCTTTCCCCTCACGGAGCCTTTCGCTAAGACAGTTCTTTTGAAATTGGCAAAGTGATATTTGGAAACCCTTAGTGGGCTATGGTGAAAAAGGAATTATCCTCAGAGGAAATCTGGAAAGAAGCTTTCTGAGAAACTGCTTAGTGTTCTGTTAATTCATCTCACAGTGTTACATCTGTATTTCATGGATCCTTTTCCTAGCCTTATTTCTGTGGAATCTGAGAACAGATATTTCGGATCCCGTTGAAGACTATAGGGCCAAAGGAAATATCCTCCGATAACAAAGAGAAAGAAGATTTCTGAGAAACTTCTTTGTGTTCTGTGAAATCATCTCACAGAGTTGCAGCTTTCCCCTCAAGAAGCGTTTCGCTAAGACAGTTCTTGTGGATTTGGCAAAGTGATATTTGGAAGCCCATAGAGGGCTATGGTGAAAAAGGAAATATCCTCAGATGAAATCTGGAAAGAAGCTTTCTGAGGAACTGCTTCGTGTTCTGTAAATTCATCTCACAGAGTTACATCTGTATTTCGTGGATCTCTTTGCTAGCCTTATTTCTGTGGAATCTGAGAACAGATATTTCGGATCCCTTTGAAGACTATAGGGCCAAAGGAAATATCCTCCGATAACAAAGAGAAAGAAGCTTTCTGAGAAACTTCTTTGTGTTCTGTGAAATCATCTCACAGAGTTGCAGCTTTCCCTTCAAGAAGCCTTTCGCTAAGACAGTTCTTGTGGACTTGGCAAAGTGATATGTGGAAGCCCATAGAGGGCTATGGTGAAAAAGGAAATATCCTCAGATGAAATCTGGAAAGAAGCTTTCTGAGAAACTGCTTAGTGTTCTGTTAATTCATCTCACAGAGTTACATCTGTATTTCGTGGATCTCTTTGCTAGCCTTATTTCTGTGGAATCCGAGAACAGATATTTCGGATCCCTTTGAAGACTATAGGGCCAAAGGAAATATCCTCCGATAACAAAGAGAAAGAAGCTTTCTGAGAAACTTCTTTGTGTTCTGTGAAATCATCTCACAGAGTTGCAGCTTTCCCCTCAAGAAGCCTTTCGCTAAGACAGTTCTTGTGGAATTGGCAAAGTGATATTTGGAAGCCCATAGAGGGCTATGTTGAAAAAGGAAATATCCTCAGATGAAATCTCGAAAGAAGCTTTCTGAGAAATTGCTTATGTTCTGTTAATTCATCTCACAGAATTACACCTGTATTTCGTGGATCTTTTTGCTAGCCTTATTTCTGTGGAATCTGAGAACATATATTTCGGATCCCTATGAAGACTATAGGTCCAAAGGAAATATCCTCTGAAAACAAAGAGAAAGAAGCTTTCTGAGAAACTTCTTTGTGTTCTGTGAAATCATCTCACAGAGTTGCAGCTTTCCCCTCAAGAAGCCTTTCGCTAAGACAGTTCTTGTGGAATTGGCAAAGTGATATTTGGAAGCCCATAGAGGGCTATGGTGAAAAAGGAAATATCCTCAGATGAAATCTGGAAAGAAGCTTTGTGAGAAACTGCTTAGTGTTCTGTTAATTCATCTCACAGTGTTACATCTGTATTTCATGGATCTCTTTGCTAGCCTTATTTCTGTGGAATCTGAGAACAGATATTTCAGATCCCTTTGAAGACTATAGGGCCAAAGGAAATATCCTCCGATAACAAAGAGAAAGAAGCTTTCTGAGAAACTTCTTTGTGTTCTGTGAAATCATCTCACAGAGTTGCAGCTTTCCCCTCAAGAAGCCTTTCGCTAAGACAGTTCTTGTGGAATTGGCAAAGTGATATTTGGAAGCCCATAGAGGGCTATGGTGAAAAAGGAAATATCCTCAGAGGTAATCTAGAAAGAAGCTTTCTGAGAAACTGCTCAGAGTTCTGTTAATTCATCTCACAGAGTTACATCTGTATTTCGTGGATCTCTTTGCTAGCCTTATTTCTGTGGAATCTGAGAACAGATATTTCGGATCCCTTTGAAGACTATAGGGCCAAAGGAACTATCCTCCGATAACAAAGAGAAAGAAGCTTTCTGAGAAACTTCGTTGTGTTCTGTGAAATCATCTCACAGAGTTACAGCTTTCCCCTCACGGAGCCTTTCGCTAAGACAGTTCTTTTGAAATTGGCAAAGTGATATTTGGAAACCCTTAGAGGGCTATGGTGAAAAAGGAATTATCCTCAGAGGAAATCTGGAAAGAAGCTTTCTGAGAAACTGCTTAGTGTTCTGTTAATTCATCTCACAGAGTTACATCTGTATTTCGTAGATCTCTTTGCTAGCCTTATTTTGTGGAATCTGAGAACAGATATTTCGGACCCCTTTGAAGACTATAGGGCCAAAGGAAATATCCTCCGATAACAAAGAGAAAGAAGCTTTCTGAGAAACTTCGTTGTGTTCTGTGAAATCATCTCACAGAGTTACAGCTCTCCCCTCACGGAGCCTTTCGCTAAGACAGTTCTTTTGAAATTGGCAAAGTGATATTTGGAAGCCCATGGAGGGCTATGGTGAAAAAGGAAATATCCTCAGAGGAAATCTGGAAAGAAGCTTTCTGAGAAACTGCTTAGTGTTCTGTTAATTCATCTCACAGGGTTACATCTGTATTTCATGGATCTCTTTGCTAGCCTTATTTCTGTGGAATCTGAGAACATATATTTCAGATCCCTTTGAAGACTATAGGGCGAAAGGAAATATCCTCCGATAACAAAGACAAAGAAGCTTTCTGAGAAACTTCTTTGTGTTCTGTGAAATCATCTCCCAGAGTTTCAGCTTTGCCCTCAAGAAGCCTTTCGCTAAGACAGTTCTTGTGGAATTGGCAAAGTGATATTTGGAAGCCCATAGAGGGCTATGGTGAAAAAGGAAATATCCTCAGATGAAATCTGGAAAGAAGCTTTCTGAGAAACTGCTTTGTGTTCTGTTAATTCATCTCACAGAGTTACATCTGTATTTCGTGGATCTCTTTGCTAGCTTTATTTCTGTGGAATCTGAGAACAGATATTTCGGATCCCTTTGAAGACTATAGGGCCAAAGGAAATATCCTCCGATAACAAAGAGAAAGAAGCTTTCTGAGAAACTTCTTTGTGTTCTGTGAAATCATCTCACGGAGTTGCAGCTTTCCCCTCAAGAAGCCTTTCGCTAAAACTGTTTTTGTGGAATTGGCAAAGTGACATTTGGAAGCCCATAGAGGGCGATGGTGAAAAAGGAAATATCCTCAGATGAAATCTGGAAAGAAGCTTTTTGAGAAACTGCTTAGTGTTCTGTTAATTCATCTCACAAAGTTACATCTGTATTTCGTGGATCTCTTTGCTAGCCTTATTTCTGTGGAATCGAGAACAGATATTTCGGATCCCTATGAAGACTATAGGGCCAAAGGAAATATCCTCCGATAACAAAGAGAAAGAAGCTTTCTGAGAAACTTCTTTGTGTTCTGTGAAATCATCTCACAGAGTTGCAGCTTTCCCCTCAAGAAGCCTTTCTCTAAGACAGTTCTTGTGGAATTGGCAAAGTGATATTTGGAAGCCCATAGAGGGTTATGGTGAAAAAGGAAATATCCTCAGATGAAATCTGGAAAGAAGCTTTCTGAGAAACTGCTTAGTGTTCTGTTAATTCATCTCACAGAGTTACATCTGTATTTCGTGGATCTCTTTGCTAGCCTTATTTCTGTGGAATCTGAGAACAGATATTTCGGATCCCTTTGAAGACTATAGGGCCAAAGGAAATATCCTCCGATAACAAAGAGAAAGAAGCTTTCTGAGAAACTTCGTTGTGTTCTGTGAAATCATCTCACAGAGTTACTGCTTTCCCCTCACGGAGCTTTTCGCTAAGACACTTCTTTTGAAATTGGCAAAGTGATATTTGGAAGCCCATAGAGGGCTATGGTGAAAAAGGAAATATCCTCAAATGAAATCTGGAAAGAAGCTTTCTGAGAAACTGCTTAGTGTTCCGTTAATTCATCTCACAGAGTTACATCTGTATTTCGTGGATCTCTTTGCTAGCCTTATTTCTGTATAAGCTGAGAACAGATATTCGGATCCTTTTGAAGACTATAGGGCCAAAGGAAATATCCTCCGATAACAAAGAGAAAGAAGCTTTCTGAGAAACTTCGTTGTGTTCTGTGAAATCATCTCACAGAGTTACAGCTTTCCCCTCACGGAGCCTTTCGCTAAGACACTTCTTGTGGAATTGGCAAAGTGATATTTGGAAGCCCATAAAGGGCTATGGTGAAAAAGGAAATATCCTCAGATGAAATCTGGAAAGAAGCTTTCTGAGAAACTGCTTAGTGTTCTGTTAATTCATCTCACAGAGTTACATCTGTATTTCGTGGATCTCTTTGCTAGCCTTATTTCTGTGGAATCTGAGAACAGATACTTCGGATCCCTATGAAGACTATAGGGCCAAAGGAAATATCCTCCGATAACAAAGAGAAAGAAGCTTTCTGAGAAACTTCTTTGTGTTCTGTGAAATCATCTCACAGAGTTACAGCTTTCCCCTCAAGAAGCCTTTCGCTAAGACAGTTCTTGTGGAATTGGCAAAGTGATATTTGGAAGCCCATAGAGGGCTATGGTGAAAAAGGAAATATCCTTAGATGAAATCTGGAAAAAAGCTTTCTGAGAAACTGCTTAGTGTTCTGTTAATTCATCTCACAGAGATACATCTGTATTTCGTAGATCTCTTTGCTAGCCTTATTTCTGTGGAATCTGAGAACAGATATTTCGGATCCCTTTGAAGACTATAGGGCCAAAGCATATATCCTCCGATAACAAAGAGAAAGAAGCTTTCTGAGAAACTTCGTTGTGTTCTGTGAAATCATCTCACAGAGTTACAGCTTTCCCCTCACGGAGCCTTTCGCTAAGACAGTTCTTTTGAAATTGGCAAAGTGATATTTGGAAGCCCATTGAGAGCTATGGTGAAAAAGGAAATATCCTCAGAGGAAATCTGGAAAGAAGCTTTCTGAGAAACTGCTTAGTGTTCTGTTAATTCATCTCACAGTGTTACATCTGTATTTCATGGATCTCTTTGCTAGCCTTATTTCTGTGGAGTCTGAGAACATATATTTCAGATCCCTTTGAAGACTATAGGGCCAAAGGAAATATCCTCCGATAACAAAGAGAAAGAAGCTTTCTGAGAAACTTCTTTGTGTTCTGTGAAATCATCACACAGAGTTACAGCTTTCCCCTCAAGAAGCCTTTCGCTAAGACAGTTCTTGTGGAATTGGCAAAGTGATATTTGGAAGCCCATAGAGGGCTATGGTGAAAAAGGAAATATCCTCAAATGAAATCTGGAAAGAAGCTTTCTGAGAAACTGCTTAGTGTTCTGTTAATTCATCTCACAGAGTTACATCTGTATTTCGTGGATCTCTTTGCTAGCCTTATTTCTGTGGAATCTGAGAACAGATATTTCGGATCCCTTTGAAGACTATAGGGCCAAAGGAAATATCCTCCGATAACAAAGAGAAAGAAGCTTTCTGAGAAACTTCGTTGTGTTCTGTGAAATCATCTCACAGAGTTACAGCTTTCCCCTCACGGAGCCTTTCGCTAAGACAGTTCTTTTGAAATTGGCAAAGTGATATTTGGAAGCCCATAGAGGGCTATGATGAAAAAGGAAATATCCTCAAATGAAATCTGGAAAGAAGCTTTGTGAGAAACTGCTTAGTGTTCTGTTAATTCATCTCACAGTGTTACATCTGTATTTCATGGATCTCTTTGCTAGCCTTATTTCTGTGGAATCTGAGAACAGATATTTCAGATCCCTTTGAAGACTATAGGGCCAAAGGAAATATCCTCCGATAACAAAGAGAAAGAAGCTTTCTGAGAAACTTCTTTGTGTTCTGTGAAATCATCTCACAGAGTTGCAGCTTTCCCCTCAAGAAGCCTTTCGCTAAGACAGTTCTTGTGGAATTGGCAAAGTGATATTTGGAAGCCCATAGAGGGCTATGGTGAAAAAGGAAATATCCTCAGAGGTAATCTAGAAAGAAGCTTTCCGAGAAACTGCTCAGAGTTCTGTTAATTCATCTCACAGAGTTACATCTGTATTTCGTGGATCTCTTTGCTAGCCTTATTTCTGTGGAATCTGAGAACAGATATTTCGGATCCCTTTGAAGACTATAGGGCCAAAGGAACTATCCTCCGATAACAAAGAGAAAGAAGCTTTCTGAGAAACTTCGTTGTGTTCTGTGAAATCATCTCACAGAGTTACAGCTTTCCCCTCACGGAGCCTTTCGCTAAGACAGTTCTTTTGAAATTGGCAAAGTGATATTTGGAAACCCTTAGAGGACTATGGTGAAAAAGGAATTATCCTCAGAGGAAATCTGGAAAGAAGCTTTCTGAGAAACTGCTTAGTGTTCTGTTAATTCATCTCACAGAGTTACATCTGTATTTCGTAGATCTCTTTGCTAGCCTTATTTTGTGGAATCTGAGAACAGATATTTCGGACCCCTTTGAAGACTATAGGGCCAAAGGAAATATCCTCCGATAACAAAGAGAAAGAAGCTTTCTGAGAAACTTCGTTGTGTTCTGTGAAATCATCTCACAGAGTTACAGCTCTCCCCTCACGGAGCCTTTCGCTAAGACAGTTCTTTTGAAATTGGCAAAGTGATATTTGGAAGCCCATGGAGGGCTATGGTGAAAAAGGAAATATCCTCAGAGGAAATCTGGAAAGAAGCTTTCTGAGAAACTGCTTAGTGTTCTGTTAATTCATCTCACAGGGTTACATCTGTATTTCATGGATCTCTTTGCTAGCCTTATTTCTGTGGAATCTGAGAACATATATTTCAGATCCCTTTGAAGACTATAGGGCGAAAGGAAATATCCTCCGATAACAAAGACAAAGAAGCTTTCTGAGAAACTTCTTTGTGTTCTGTGAAATCATCTCCCAGAGTTTCAGCTTTGCCCTCAAGAAGCCTTTCGCTAAGACAGTTCTTGTGGAATTGGCAAAGTGATATTTGGAAGCCCATAGAGGGCTATGGTGAAAAAGGAAATATCCTCAGATGAAATCTGGAAAGAAGCTTTCTGAGAAACTGCTTTGTGTTCTGTTAATTCATCTCACAGAGTTACATCTGTATTTCGTGGATCTCTTTGCTAGCTTTATTTCTGTGGAATCTGAGAACAGATATTTCGGATCCCTTTGAAGACTATAGGGCCAAAGGAAATATCCTCCGATAACAAAGAGAAAGAAGCTTTCTGAGAAACTTCTTTGTGTTCTGTGAAATCATCTCACGGAGTTGCAGCTTTCCCCTCAAGAAGCCTTTCGCTAAAACTGTTTTTGTGGAATTGGCAAAGTGACATTTGGAAGCCCATAGAGGGCGATGGTGAAAAAGGAAATATCCTCAGATGAAATCTGGAAAGAAGCTTTCTGAGAAACTGCTTAGTGTTCTGTTAATTCATCTCACAAAGTTACATCTGTATTTCGTGGATCTCTTTGCTAGCCTTATTTCTGTGGAATCGAGAACAGATATTTCGGATCCCTATGAAGACTATAGGGCCAAAGGAAATATCCTCCGATAACAAAGAGAAAGAAGCTTTCTGAGAAACTTCTTTGTGTTCTGTGAAATCATCTCACAGAGTTGCAGCTTTCCCCTCAAGAAGCCTTTCTCTAAGACAGTTCTTGTGGAATTGGCAAAGTGATATTTGGAAGCCCATAGAGGGTTATGGTGAAAAAGGAAATATCCTCAGATGAAATCTGGAAAGAAGCTTTCTGAGAAACTGCTTAGTGTTCTGTTAATTCATCTCACAGAGTTACATCTGTATTTCGTGGATCTCTTTGCTAGCCTTATTTCTGTGGAATCTGAGAACAGATATTTCGGATCCCTTTGAAGACTATAGGGCCAAAGGAAATATCCTCCGATAACAAAGAGAAAGAAGCTTTCTGAGAAACTTCGTTGTGTTCTGTGAAATCATCTCACAGAGTTACAGCTTTCCCCTCACGGAGCTTTTCGCTAAGACACTTCTTTTGAAATTGGCAAAGTGATATTTGGAAGCCCATAGAGGGCTATGGTGAAAAAGGAAATATCCTCAAATGAAATCTGGAAAGAAGCTTTCTGAGAAACTGCTTAGTGTTCCGTTAATTCATCTCACAGAGTTACATCTGTATTTCGTGGATCTCTTTGCTAGCCTTATTTCTGTATAAGCTGAGAACAGATATTCGGATCCCTTTGAAGACTATAGGGCCAAAGGAAATATCCTCCGATAACAAAGAGAAAGAAGCTTTCTGAGAAACTTCGTTGTGTTCTGTGAAATCATCTCACAGAGTTACAGCTTTCCCCTCACGGAGCCTTTCGCTAAGACACTTCTTGTGGAATTGGCAAAGTGATATTTGGAAGCCCATAAAGGGCTATGGTGAAAAAGGAAATATCCTCAGATGAAATCTGGAAAGAAGCTTTCTGAGAAACTGCTTAGTGTTCTGTTAATTCATCTCACAGAGTTACATCTGTATTTCGTGGATCTCTTTGCTAGCCTTATTTCTGTGGAATCTGAGAACAGATACTTCGGATCCCTATGAAGACTATAGGGCCAAAGGAAATATCCTCCGATAACAAAGAGAAAGAAGCTTTCTGAGAAACTTCTTTGTGTTCTGTGAAATCATCTCACAGAGTTACAGCTTTCCCCTCAAGAAGCCTTTCGCTAAGACAGTTCTTGTGGAATTGGCAAAGTGATATTTGGAAGCCCATAGAGGGCTATGGTGAAAAAGGAAATATCCTTAGATGAAATCTGGAAAAAAGCTTTCTGAGAAACTGCTTAGTGTTCTGTTAATTCATCTCACAGAGATACATCTGTATTTCGTAGATCTCTTTGCTAGCCTTATTTCTGTGGAATCTGAGAACAGATATTTCGGATCCCTTTGAAGACTATAGGGCCAAAGCATATATCCTCCGATAACAAAGAGAAAGAAGCTTTCTGAGAAACTTCGTTGTGTTCTGTGAAATCATCTCACAGAGTTACAGCTTTCCCCTCACGGAGCCTTTCGCTAAGACAGTTCTTTTGAAATTGGCAAAGTGATATTTGGAAGCCCATTGAGAGCTATGGTGAAAAAGGAAATATCCTCAGAGGAAATCTGGAAAGAAGCTTTCTGAGAAACTGCTTAGTGTTCTGTTAATTCATCTCACAGTGTAACATCTGTATTTCATGGACCTCTTTGCTAGCCTTATTTCTGTGGAATCTGAGAACATATATTTCAGATCCCTTTGAAGACTATAGGGCCAAAGGAAATATCCTCCGATAACAAAGAGAAAGAAGCTTTCTGAGAAACTTCTTTGTGTTCTGTGAAATCATCACACAGAGTTACAGCATTCCCCTCAAGAAGCCTTTCGCTAAGACAGTTCTTGTGGAATTGGCAAAGTGATATTTGGAAGCCCATAGAGGGCTATGGTGAAAAAGGAAATATCCTCAAATGAAATCTGGAAAGAAGCTTTCTGAGAAACTGCTTAGTGTTCTGTTAATTCATCTCACAGAGTTACATCTGTATTTCGTGGATCTCTTTGCTAGCTTTATTTCTGTGGAATCTGAGAACAGATATTTCGGATCCCTTTGAACACTATAGGGCCAAAGGAAATATCCTCCGATAACAAAGAGAAAGAAGCTTTCTGAGAAACTTCGTTGTGTTCTGTGAAATCATCTCACAGAGTTGCAGCTTTCCCCTCAAGAAGCCTTTCTCTAAGACAGTTCTTGTGGAATTGGCAAAGTGATATTTGGAAGCCCATAGAGGGCTATGGTGAAAAAGGAAATATCCTCAGAGGAAATCTAGAAAGAAGCTTTCTGAGAAACCTCTTAGTGTTCTGTTAATTCATCTCACAGTGTTACATCTGTATTTCATGGATCTCTTTGCTAGCCTTATTTCTGTGGAATCTGAGAACAGATATTTCAGATCCCTTTGAAGACTATAGGGCCAAAGGAAATATCCTCCGATAACAAAGAGAAAGAAGCTTTCTGAGAAACTTCTTTGTGTTCTGTGAAATCATCTCATAGAGTTGCAGCTTTCCCCTCAAGAAGCCTTTCTCTAAGACAGTTCTTGTGGAATTGGCAAAGTGATATTTGGAAGCCCATAGAGGGCTATGGTGAAAAAGGAAATATCCTCAGATGAAATCTGGAAAGAAGCTTTCTGGGAAACTGCTTAGTGTTCTGTTAATTCATCTCACAGAGTAACATCCGTATTTCGTGGATCTCTTTGCTAGCCTTATTTCTGTGGAATCTGAGAACAGATATTTCGGATCCCTTTGAAGACTATAGGGCCAAAGGAAATATCCTCCGATAACAAAGAGAAAGAAGCTTTCTGAGAAACTTCTTTGTGTTCTGTGAAATCATCTCACAGAGTTGCAGCTTTCCCCTCAAGAAGCCTTTCGCTAAGACAGTTCTTGTGGAATTGGCAAAGTGATATTTGGAAGCCCATAGAGGGCTGTGGTGAAAAAGGAAATATCCTCAGATGAAATCTGGAAGGAAGCTTTCTGAGAAACTGCTTAGTGTTCTGTTAATTCATCTCACAGAGTTACATCTGTATTTCGTGGATCTCTTTGCTAGCCTTATTTCTGTGGAATCTGAGAACAGATATTTCGGATCCCTTTCAAGAATAGGGCCAAAGGAAATATCCTCCGATAACAAAGAGAAAGAAGCTTTCTGGGAAACTTCGTTGTGTTCTGTGAAATCATCTCACAGAGATACAGCTTTCCCCTCACGGAGCCTTTCGCTAAGACAGTTCTTTTGGAATTGACAAAGTGATATTTGGAAGCCCATAGAGGGCTATGGTGAAAAAGGAAATATCCTCAGATGAAATCTGGAAAGAAGCTTTCTGAGAAACTGCTTAGCGTTCTGTTAATTCATCTCACAGAGTTATATCTGTAATTCGTGGATCTCTTTGCTAGCCTTATTTCTGTGGAATCTGAGAACAGATATTTCGGATCCTTTTGAAGACTATACGGCCAAAGGAAATATCCTCCGATAACAAAGAGAAAGAAGCTTTCTGAGAAACTTCTTTGTGTTCTGTGAAAACATCTCACAGAGTTACAGCTTTCCCCTCACGGAGCCTTTCGCTAAGACAGTTCTTGTGGAATTGGCAAAGTGATATTTGGAAGCCCCTAGAGGGCTATGGTGAAAAAGGAAATATCCTCAGAGGAAATCTGGAAAGAAGCTTTCTGAGAAACTGCTTAGTGTTCTGTTAATTCATCTCACAGTGTTACATCTGTATTTCATGGATCTCTTTGCTAGCCTTATTTCTGTGGAATCTGAGAACAGATAATTCAGATCCCTTTGAAGACTATAGGGCCAAAGGAAATATCCTACGATAACAAAGAGAAAGAAGCTTTCTGAGAAACTTCTTTGTGTTCTGTGAAATCATCTCACAGAGTTGCAGCTTTCCCCTCAAGAAGCCTTTCGCTAAGACAGTTCTTGTGGAATTGGCAAAGTGATATTTGGAAGCCCATAGAGGGCTATGGTAAAAAAGGAAATATCCTCAGATGAAATCTGGAAAGAAGCTTTCTGAGAAACTGCTTAGTGTTCTGTTAATTCATCTCACAGAGTTACATCTGTATTTCGTGGATCTCTTTGCTAGCCTTATTTCTGTGGAATCTGAGAACAGATATTTCGGATCCCTTTGAAGACCATAGGGCCAAAGGAAATATCCTCCGATAACAAAGAGAAAGAAGCTTTCTGAGAAACTTCGTTGTGTTCTGTGAAATCATCTCACAGAGTTACAGCTCTCCCCTCACGGAGCCTTTCGCTAAGACAGTTCTTTTGAAATTGGCAAAGTGATATTTGGAAGCCCATGGAGGGCTATGGTGAAAAAGGAAATATCCTCAGAGGAAATCTGGAAAGAAGCTTTCTGAGAAACTGCTTAGTGTTCTGTTAATTCATCTCACAGGGTTACATCTGTATTTCATGGATCTCTTTGCTAGCCTTATTTCTGTGGAATCTGAGAACATATATTTCAGATCCCTTTGAAGACTATAGGGCGAAAGGAAATATCCTCCGATAACAAGGACAAAGAAGCTTTCTGAGAAACTTCTTTGTGTTCTGTGAAATCATCTCCCAGAGTTTCAGCTTTGCCCTCAAGAAGCCTTTCGCTAAGACAGTTCTTGTGGAATTGGCAAAGTGATATTTGGAAGCCCATAGAGGGCTATGGTGAAAAAGGAAATATCCTCAGATGAAATCTGGAAAGAAGCTTTCTGAGAAACTGCTTTGTGTTCTGTTAATTCATCTCACAGAGTTACATCTGTATTTCGTGGATCTCTTTGCTAGCTTTATTTCTGTGGAATCTGAGAACAGATATTTCGGATCCCTTTGAAGACTATAGGGCCAAAGGAAATATCCTCCGATAACAAAGAGAAAGAAGCTTTCTGAGAAACTTCTTTGTGTTCTGTGAAATCATCTCACGGAGTTGCAGCTTTCCCCTCAAGAAGCCTTTCGCTAAAACTGTTTTTGTGGAATTGGCAAAGTGACATTTGGAAGCCCATAGAGGGCGATGGTGAAAAAGGAAATATCCTCAGATGAAATCTGGAAAGAAGCTTTCTGAGAAACTGCTTAGTGTTCTGTTAATTCATCTCACAAAGTTACATCTGTATTTCGTGGATCTCTTTGCTAGCCTTATTTCTGTGGAATCGAGAACAGATATTTCGGATCCCTATGAAGACTATAGGGCCAAAGGAAATATCCTCCGATAACAAAGAGAAAGAAGCTTTCTGAGAAACTTCTTTGTGTTCTGTGAAATCATCTCACAGAGTTGCAGCTTTCCCCTCAAGAAGCCTTTCTCTAAGACAGTTCTTGTGGAATTGGCAAAGTGATATTTGGAAGCCCATAGAGGGTTATGGTGAAAAAGGAAATATCCTCAGATGAAATCTGGAAAGAAGCTTTCTGAGAAACTGCTTAGTGTTCTGTTAATTCATCTCACAGAGTTACATCTGTATTTCGTGGATCTCTTTGCTAGCCTTATTTCTGTGGAATCTGAGAACAGATATTTCGGATCCCTTTGAAGACTATAGGGCCAAAGGAAATATCCTCCGATAACAAAGAGAAAGAAGCTTTCTGAGAAACTTCGTTGTGTTCTGTGAAATCATCTCACAGAGTTACAGCTTTCCCCTCACGGAGCTTTTCGCTAAGACACTTCTTTTGAAATTGGCAAAGTGATATTTGGAAGCCCATAGAGGGCTATGGTGAAAAAGGAAATATCCTCAAATGAAATCTGGAAAGAAGCTTTCTGAGAAACTGCTTAGTGTTCCGTTAATTCATCTCACAGAGTTACATCTGTATTTCGTGGATCTCTTTGCTAGCCTTATTTCTGTATAAGCTGAGAACAGATATTCGGATCCCTTTGAAGACTATAGGGCCAAAGGAAATATCCTCCGATAACAAAGAGAAAGAAGCTTTCTGAGAAACTTCGTTGTGTTCTGTGAAATCATCTCACAGAGTTACAGCTTTCCCCTCACGGAGCCTTTCGCTAAGACACTTCTTGTGGAATTGGCAAAGTGATATTTGGAAGCCCATAAAGGGCTATGGTGAAAAAGGAAATATCCTCAGATGAAATCTGGAAAGAAGCTTTCTGAGAAACTGCTTAGTGTTCTGTTAATTCATCTCACAGAGTTACATCTGTATTTCGTGGATCTCTTTGCTAGCCTTATTTCTGTGGAATCTGAGAACAGATACTTCGGATCCCTATGAAGACTATAGGGCCAAAGGAAATATCCTCCGATAACAAAGAGAAAGAAGCTTTCTGAGAAACTTCTTTGTGTTCTGTGAAATCATCTCACGGAGTTGCAGCTTTCCCCTCAAGAAGCCTTTCGCTAAAACTGTTTTTGTGGAATTGGCAAAGTGACATTTGGAAGCCCATAGAGGGCGATGGTGAAAAAGGAAATATCCTCAGATGAAATCTGGAAAGAAGCTTTCTGAGAAACTGCTTAGTGTTCTGTTAATTCATCTCACAAAGTTACATCTGTATTTCGTGGATCTCTTTGCTAGCCTTATTTCTGTGGAATCGAGAACAGATATTTCGGATCCCTATGAAGACTATAGGGCCAAAGGAAATATCCTCCGATAACAAAGAGAAAGAAGCTTTCTGAGAAACTTCTTTGTGTTCTGTGAAATCATCTCACAGAGTTGCAGCTTTCCCCTCAAGAAGCCTTTCTCTAAGACAGTTCTTGTGGAATTGGCAAAGTGATATTTGGAAGCCCATAGAGGGTTATGGTGAAAAAGGAAATATCCTCAGATGAAATCTGGAAAGAAGCTTTCTGAGAAACTGCTTAGTGTTCTGTTAATTCATCTCACAGAGTTACATCTGTATTTCGTGGATCTCTTTGCTAGCCTTATTTCTGTGGAATCTGAGAACAGATATTTCGGATCCCTTTGAAGACTATAGGGCCAAAGGAAATATCCTCCGATAACAAAGAGAAAGAAGCTTTCTGAGAAACTTCGTTGTGTTCTGTGAAATCATCTCACAGAGTTACAGCTTTCCCCTCACGGAGCTTTTCGCTAAGACACTTCTTTTGAAATTGGCAAAGTGATATTTGGAAGCCCATAGAGGGCTATGGTGAAAAAGGAAATATCCTCAAATGAAATCTGGAAAGAAGCTTTCTGAGAAACTGCTTAGTGTTCCGTTAATTCATCTCACAGAGTTACATCTGTATTTCGTGGATCTCTTTGCTAGCCTTATTTCTGTATAAGCTGAGAACAGATATTCGGATCCCTTTGAAGACTATAGGGCCAAAGGAAATATCCTCCGATAACAAAGAGAAAGAAGCTTTCTGAGAAACTTCGTTGTGTTCTGTGAAATCATCTCACAGAGTTACAGCTTTCCCCTCACGGAGCCTTTCGCTAAGACACTTCTTGTGGAATTGGCAAAGTGATATTTGGAAGCCCATAAAGGGCTATGGTGAAAAAGGAAATATCCTCAGATGAAATCTGGAAAGAAGCTTTCTGAGAAACTGCTTAGTGTTCTGTTAATTCATCTCACAGAGTTACATCTGTATTTCGTGGATCTCTTTGCTAGCCTTATTTCTGTGGAATCTGAGAACAGATACTTCGGATCCCTATGAAGACTATAGGGCCAAAGGAAATATCCTCCGATAACAAAGAGAAAGAAGCTTTCTGAGAAACTTCTTTGTGTTCTGTGAAATCATCTCACAGAGTTACAGCTTTCCCCTCAAGAAGCCTTTCGCTAAGACAGTTCTTGTGGAATTGGCAAAGTGATATTTGGAAGCCCATAGAGGGCTATGGTGAAAAAGGAAATATCCTTAGATGAAATCTGGAAAAAAGCTTTCTGAGAAACTGCTTAGTGTTCTGTTAATTCATCTCACAGAGATACATCTGTATTTCGTAGATCTCTTTGCTAGCCTTATTTCTGTGGAATCTGAGAACAGATATTTCGGATCCCTTTGAAGACTATAGGGCCAAAGCATATATCCTCCGATAACAAAGAGAAAGAAGCTTTCTGAGAAACTTCGTTGTGTTCTGTGAAATCATCTCACAGAGTTACAGCTTTCCCCTCACGGAGCCTTTCGCTAAGACAGTTCTTTTGAAATTGGCAAAGTGATATTTGGAAGCCCATTGAGAGCTATGGTGAAAAAGGAAATATCCTCAGAGGAAATCTGGAAAGAAGCTTTCTGAGAAACTGCTTAGTGTTCTGTTAATTCATCTCACAGTGTAACATCTGTATTTCATGGACCTCTTTGCTAGCCTTATTTCTGTGGAATCTGAGAACATATATTTCAGATCCCTTTGAAGACTATAGGGCCAAAGGAAATATCCTCCGATAACAAAGAGAAAGAAGCTTACTGAGAAACTTCTTTGTGTTCTGTGAAATCATCACACAGAGTTACAGCATTCCCCTCAAGAAGCCTTTCGCTAAGACAGTTCTTGTGGAATTGGCAAAGTGATATTTGGAAGCCCATAGAGGGCTATGGTGAAAAAGGAAATATCCTCAAATGAAATCTGGAAAGAAGCTTTCTGAGAAACTGCTTAGTGTTCTGTTAATTCATCTCACAGAGTTACATCTGTATTTCGTGGATCTCTTTGCTAGCTTTATTTCTGTGGAATCTGAGAACAGATATTTCGGATCCCTTTGAACACTATAGGGCCAAAGGAAATATCCTCCGATAACAAAGAGAAAGAAGCTTTCTGAGAAACTTCGTTGTGTTCTGTGAAATCATCTCACAGAGTTGCAGCTTTCCCCTCAAGAAGCCTTTCTCTAAGACAGTTCTTGTGGAATTGGCAAAGTGATATTTGGAAGCCCATAGAGGGCTATGGTGAAAAAGGAAATATCCTCAGAGGAAATCTAGAAAGAAGCTTTCTGAGAAACCTCTTAGTGTTCTGTTAATTCATCTCACAGTGTTACATCTGTATTTCATGGATCTCTTTGCTAGCCTTATTTCTGTGGAATCTGAGAACAGATATTTCAGATCCCTTTGAAGACTATAGGGCCAAAGGAAATATCCTCCGATAACAAAGAGAAAGAAGCTTTCTGAGAAACTTCTTTTTGTTCTGTGAAATCATCTCATAGAGTTGCAGCTTTCCCCTCAAGAAGCCTTTCTCTAAGACAGTTCTTGTGGAATTGGCAAAGTGATATTTGGAAGCCCATAGAGGGCTATGGTGAAAAAGGAAATATCCTCAGATGAAATCTGGAAAGAAGCTTTCTGGGAAACTGCTTAGTGTTCTGTTAATTCATCTCACAGAGTAACATCCGTATTTCGTGGATCTCTTTGCTAGCCTTATTTCTGTGGAATCTGAGAACAGATATTTCGGATCCCTTTGAAGACTATAGGGCCAAAGGAAATATCCTCCGATAACAAAGAGAAAGAAGCTTTCTGAGAAACTTCTTTGTGTTCTGTGAAATCATCTCACAGAGTTGCAGCTTTCCCCTCAAGAAGCCTTTCGCTAAGACAGTTCTTGTGGAATTGGCAAAGTGATATTTGGAAGCCCATAGAGGGCTGTGGTGAAAAAGGAAATATCCTCAGATGAAATCTGGAAGGAAGCTTTCTGAGAAACTGCTTAGTGTTCTGTTAATTCATCTCACAGAGTTACATCTGTATTTCGTGGATCTCTTTGCTAGCCTTATTTCTGTGGAATCTGAGAACAGATATTTCGGATCCCTTTCAAGAATAGGGCCAAAGGAAATATCCTCCGATAACAAAGAGAAAGAAGCTTTCTGGGAAACTTCGTTGTGTTCTGTGAAATCATCTCACAGAGATACAGCTTTCCCCTCACGGAGCCTTTCGCTAAGACAGTTCTTTTGGAATTGACAAAGTGATATTTGGAAGCCCATAGAGGGCTATGGTGAAAAAGGAAATATCCTCAGATGAAATCTGGAAAGAAGCTTTCTGAGAAACTGCTTAGCGTTCTGTTAATTCATCTCACAGAGTTATATCTGTAATTCGTGGATCTCTTTGCTAGCCTTATTTCTGTGGAATCTGAGAACAGATATTTCGGATCCTTTTGAAGACTATACGGCCAAAGGAAATATCCTCCGATAACAAAGAGAAAGAAGCTTTCTGAGAAACTTCTTTGTGTTCTGTGAAAACATCTCACAGAGTTACAGCTTTCCCCTCACGGAGCCTTTCGCTAAGACAGTTCTTGTGGAATTGGCAAAGTGATATTTGGAAGCCCCTAGAGGGCTATGGTGAAAAAGGAAATATCCTCAGAGGAAATCTGGAAAGAAGCTTTCTGAGAAACTGCTTAGTGTTCTGTTAATTCATCTCACAGTGTTACATCTGTATTTCATGGATCTCTTTGCTAGCCTTATTTCTGTGGAATCTGAGAACAGATAATTCAGATCCCTTTGAAGACTATAGGGCCAAAGGAAATATCCTACGATAACAAAGAGAAAGAAGCTTTCTGAGAAACTTCTTTGTGTTCTGTGAAATCATCTCACAGAGTTGCAGCTTTCCCCTCAAGAAGCCTTTCGCTAAGACAGTTCTTGTGGAATTGGCAAAGTGATATTTGGAAGCCCATAGAGGGCTATGGTAAAAAAGGAAATATCCTCAGATGAAATCTGGAAAGAAGCTTTCTGAGAAACTGCTTAGTGTTCTGTTAATTCATCTCACAGAGTTACATCTGTATTTCGTGGATCTCTTTGCTAGCCTTATTTCTGTGGAATCTGAGAACAGATATTTCGGATCCCTTTGAAGACCATAGGGCCAAAGGAAATATCCTCCGATAACAAAGAGAAAGAAGCTTTCTGAGAAACTTCGTTGTGTTCTGTGAAATCATCTCACAGAGTTACAGCTCTCCCCTCACGGAGCCTTTCGCTAAGACAGTTCTTTTGAAATTGGCAAAGTGATATTTGGAAGCCCATGGAGGGCTATGGTGAAAAAGGAAATATCCTCAGAGGAAATCTGGAAAGAAGCTTTCTGAGAAACTGCTTAGTGTTCTGTTAATTCATCTCACAGGGTTACATCTGTATTTCATGGATCTCTTTGCTAGCCTTATTTCTGTGGAATCTGAGAACATATATTTCAGATCCCTTTGAAGACTATAGGGCGAAAGGAAATATCCTCCGATAACAAGGACAAAGAAGCTTTCTGAGAAACTTCTTTGTGTTCTGTGAAATCATCTCCCAGAGTTTCAGCTTTGCCCTCAAGAAGCCTTTCGCTAAGACAGTTCTTGTGGAATTGGCAAAGTGATATTTGGAAGCCCATAGAGGGCTATGGTGAAAAAGGAAATATCCTCAGATGAAATCTGGAAAGAAGCTTTCTGAGAAACTGCTTTGTGTTCTGTTAATTCATCTCACAGAGTTACATCTGTATTTCGTGGATCTCTTTGCTAGCTTTATTTCTGTGGAATCTGAGAACAGATATTTCGGATCCCTTTGAAGACTATAGGGCCAAAGGAAATATCCTCCGATAACAAAGAGAAAGAAGCTTTCTGAGAAACTTCTTTGTGTTCTGTGAAATCATCTCACGGAGTTGCAGCTTTCCCCTCAAGAAGCCTTTCGCTAAAACTGTTTTTGTGGAATTGGCAAAGTGACATTTGGAAGCCCATAGAGGGCGATGGTGAAAAAGGAAATATCCTCAGATGAAATCTGGAAAGAAGCTTTCTGAGAAACTGCTTAGTGTTCTGTTAATTCATCTCACAAAGTTACATCTGTATTTCGTGGATCTCTTTGCTAGCCTTATTTCTGTGGAATCGAGAACAGATATTTCGGATCCCTATGAAGACTATAGGGCCAAAGGAAATATCCTCCGATAACAAAGAGAAAGAAGCTTTCTGAGAAACTTCTTTGTGTTCTGTGAAATCATCTCACAGAGTTGCAGCTTTCCCCTCAAGAAGCCTTTCTCTAAGACAGTTCTTGTGGAATTGGCAAAGTGATATTTGGAAGCCCATAGAGGGTTATGGTGAAAAAGGAAATATCCTCAGATGAAATCTGGAAAGAAGCTTTCTGAGAAACTGCTTAGTGTTCTGTTAATTCATCTCACAGAGTTACATCTGTATTTCGTGGATCTCTTTGCTAGCCTTATTTCTGTGGAATCTGAGAACAGATATTTCGGATCCCTTTGAAGACTATAGGGCCAAAGGAAATATCCTCCGATAACAAAGAGAAAGAAGCTTTCTGAGAAACTTCGTTGTGTTCTGTGAAATCATCTCACAGAGTTACAGCTTTCCCCTCACGGAGCTTTTCGCTAAGACACTTCTTTTGAAATTGGCAAAGTGATATTTGGAAGCCCATAGAGGGCTATGGTGAAAAAGGAAATATCCTCAAATGAAATCTGGAAAGAAGCTTTCTGAGAAACTGCTTAGTGTTCCGTTAATTCATCTCACAGAGTTACATCTGTATTTCGTGGATCTCTTTGCTAGCCTTATTTCTGTATAAGCTGAGAACAGATATTCGGATCCCTTTGAAGACTATAGGGCCAAAGGAAATATCCTCCGATAACAAAGAGAAAGAAGCTTTCTGAGAAACTTCGTTGTGTTCTGTGAAATCATCTCACAGAGTTACAGCTTTCCCCTCACGGAGCCTTTCGCTAAGACACTTCTTGTGGAATTGGCAAAGTGATATTTGGAAGCCCATAAAGGGCTATGGTGAAAAAGGAAATATCCTCAGATGAAATCTGGAAAGAAGCTTTCTGAGAAACTGCTTAGTGTTCTGTTAATTCATCTCACAGAGTTACATCTGTATTTCGTGGATCTCTTTGCTAGCCTTATTTCTGTGGAATCTGAGAACAGATACTTCGGATCCCTATGAAGACTATAGGGCCAAAGGAAATATCCTCCGATAACAAAGAGAAAGAAGCTTTCTGAGAAACTTCTTTGTGTTCTGTGAAATCATCTCACAGAGTTACAGCTTTCCCCTCAAGAAGCCTTTCGCTAAGACAGTTCTTGTGGAATTGGCAAAGTGATATTTGGAAGCCCATAGAGGGCTATGGTGAAAAAGGAAATATCCTTAGATGAAATCTGGAAAAAAGCTTTCTGAGAAACTGCTTAGTGTTCTGTTAATTCATCTCACAGAGATACATCTGTATTTCGTAGATCTCTTTGCTAGCCTTATTTCTGTGGAATCTGAGAACAGATATTTCGGATCCCTTTGAAGACTATAGGGCCAAAGCATATATCCTCCGATAACAAAGAGAAAGAAGCTTTCTGAGAAACTTCGTTGTGTTCTGTGAAATCATCTCACAGAGTTACAGCTTTCCCCTCACGGAGCCTTTCGCTAAGACAGTTCTTTTGAAATTGGCAAAGTGATATTTGGAAGCCCATTGAGAGCTATGGTGAAAAAGGAAATATCCTCAGAGGAAATCTGGAAAGAAGCTTTCTGAGAAACTGCTTAGTGTTCTGTTAATTCATCTCACAGTGTAACATCTGTATTTCATGGACCTCTTTGCTAGCCTTATTTCTGTGGAATCTGAGAACATATATTTCAGATCCCTTTGAAGACTATAGGGCCAAAGGAAATATCCTCCGATAACAAAGAGAAAGAAGCTTTCTGAGAAACTTCTTTGTGTTCTGTGAAATCATCACACAGAGTTACAGCATTCCCCTCAAGAAGCCTTTCGCTAAGACAGTTCTTGTGGAATTGGCAAAGTGATATTTGGAAGCCCATAGAGGGCTATGGTGAAAAAGGAAATATCCTCAAATGAAATCTGGAAAGAAGCTTTCTGAGAAACTGCTTAGTGTTCTGTTAATTCATCTCACAGAGTTACATCTGTATTTCGTGGATCTCTTTGCTAGCTTTATTTCTGTGGAATCTGAGAACAGATATTTCGGATCCCTTTGAACACTATAGGGCCAAAGGAAATATCCTCCGATAACAAAGAGAAAGAAGCTTTCTGAGAAACTTCTTTGTGTTCTGTGAAATCATCTCACAGAGTTGCAGCTTTCCCCTCAAGAAGCCTTTCTCTAAGACAGTTCTTGTGGAATTGGCAAAGTGATATTTGGAAGCCCATAGAGGGCTATGGTGAAAAAGGAAATATCCTCAGAGGAAATCTAGAAAGAAGCTTTCTGAGAAACCTCTTAGTGTTCTGTTAATTCATCTCACAGTGTTACATCTGTATTTCATGGATCTCTTTGCTAGCCTTATTTCTGTGGAATCTGAGAACAGATATTTCAGATCCCTTTGAAGACTATAGGGCCAAAGGAAATATCCTCCGATAACAAAGAGAAAGAAGCTTTCTGAGAAACTTCTTTGTGTTCTGTGAAATCATCTCATAGAGTTGCAGCTTTCCCCTCAAGAAGCCTTTCTCTAAGACAGTTCTTGTGGAATTGGCAAAGTGATATTTGGAAGCCCATAGAGGGCTATGGTGAAAAAGGAAATATCCTCAGATGAAATCTGGAAAGAAGCTTTCTGGGAAACTGCTTAGTGTTCTGTTAATTCATCTCACAGAGTAACATCCGTATTTCGTGGATCTCTTTGCTAGCCTTATTTCTGTGGAATCTGAGAACAGATATTTCGGATCCCTTTGAAGACTATAGGGCCAAAGGAAATATCCTCCGATAACAAAGAGAAAGAAGCTTTCTGAGAAACTTCTTTGTGTTCTGTGAAATCATCTCACAGAGTTGCAGCTTTCCCCTCAAGAAGCCTTTCGCTAAGACAGTTCTTGTGGAATTGGCAAAGTGATATTTGGAAGCCCATAGAGGGCTGTGGTGAAAAAGGAAATATCCTCAGATGAAATCTGGAAGGAAGCTTTCTGAGAAACTGCTTAGTGTTCTGTTAATTCATCTCACAGAGTTACATCTGTATTTCGTGGATCTCTTTGCTAGCCTTATTTCTGTGGAATCTGAGAACAGATATTTCGGATCCCTTTCAAGAATAGGGCCAAAGGAAATATCCTCCGATAACAAAGAGAAAGAAGCTTTCTGGGAAACTTCGTTGTGTTCTGTGAAATCATCTCACAGAGATACAGCTTTCCCCTCACGGAGCCTTTCGCTAAGACAGTTCTTTTGGAATTGACAAAGTGATATTTGGAAGCCCATAGAGGGCTATGGTGAAAAAGGAAATATCCTCAGATGAAATCTGGAAAGAAGCTTTCTGAGAAACTGCTTAGCGTTCTGTTAATTCATCTCACAGAGTTATATCTGTAATTCGTGGATCTCTTTGCTAGCCTTATTTCTGTGGAATCTGAGAACAGATATTTCGGATCCTTTTGAAGACTATACGGCCAAAGGAAATATCCTCCGATAACAAAGAGAAAGAAGCTTTCTGAGAAACTTCTTTGTGTTCTGTGAAAACATCTCACAGAGTTACAGCTTTCCCCTCACGGAGCCTTTCGCTAAGACAGTTCTTGTGGAATTGGCAAAGTGATATTTGGAAGCCCCTAGAGGGCTATGGTGAAAAAGGAAATATCCTCAGAGGAAATCTGGAAAGAAGCTTTCTGAGAAACTGCTTAGTGTTCTGTTAATTCATCTCACAGTGTTACATCTGTATTTCATGGATCTCTTTGCTAGCCTTATTTCTGTGGAATCTGAGAACAGATAATTCAGATCCCTTTGAAGACTATAGGGCCAAAGGAAATATCCTACGATAACAAAGAGAAAGAAGCTTTCTGAGAAACTTCTTTGTGTTCTGTGAAATCATCTCACAGAGTTGCAGCTTTCCCCTCAAGAAGCCTTTCGCTAAGACAGTTCTTGTGGAATTGGCAAAGTGATATTTGGAAGCCCATAGAGGGCTATGGTAAAAAAGGAAATATCCTCAGATGAAATCTGGAAAGAAGCTTTCTGAGAAACTGCTTAGTGTTCTGTTAATTCATCTCACAGAGTTACATCTGTATTTCGTGGATCTCTTTGCTAGCCTTATTTCTGTGGAATCTGAGAACAGATATTTCGGATCCCTTTGAAGACCATAGGGCCAAAGGAAATATCCTCCGATAACAAAGAGAAAGAAGCTTTCTGAGAAACTTCTTTGTGTTCTGTGAAATCATCTCACAGAGTTGCAGCTTTCCCCTCAAGGAGCCTTTCGCTAAGACAGTTCTTGTGGAATTGGCAAAGTGATATTTGGAAGCCCATAGAGGGCTATGGTGAAAAAGGAAATATCCTCAGATGAAATCTGGAAAGAAGCTTTCTGAGAAACTGCTTAGTGTTCTGTTAATTCATCTCACAGAGTTACATCTGTATTTCATGGATATCTTTGCTAGCCTTATTTCTGTGGAATCTGAGAACAGATATTTCGGATCCCTTTGAAGACTATAGGGCCAAAGGAAATATCCTCCGATAACAAAGAGAAAGAAGCTTTCTGAGAAACTTCTTTGTGTTCTGTGAAATCATCTCACAGAGTTGCAGCTTTCGCCTCAAGAAGCCTTACGCTAAGACTGTTCATGTGGAATTGGCAAAGTGATATTTGGAAGCCCATAGAGGGCTATGGTGAAAAAGGAAATATCCTCAGATGAAATCTGGAAAGAAGCTTTCTGAGAAACTGCTTAGTGTTCTGTTAATTCATCTCACAGAGTTACATCTCTATTTCGTGGATCTCTTTGCTAGCCTTATTTCTGTGGAATCTGAGAACAGATATTTCGGATCCTTATGAAGACTATAGGGCCAAAGGAAATATCCTCCGATAACAAAGAGAAAGAAGCTTTCTGAGAAACTTCGTTGTGTTCTGTGAAATCATCTCACAGAGTTACAGCTATCCCCTCAAGAAGCCTTTCGCTAAGACAGTTCTTGTGGAATTGGCAAAGGGATATTTGGAAGCCCATAGGGGCCTATGGTGAAAAAGGAAATATCCTCAGATGAAATCTGGAAAGAAGCTTTCTGAGAAACTGCTTAGTGTTCTGTTAATTCATCTCACAGAGTTACATCTGTATTTCGTGGATCTCTTTTCTAGCCTTACTTCTGTGGAATCTGAGAACAGATATTTCGGATCCCTTTGAAGACTATAGGGCCAAAGGAAATATCCTCCGATAACAAAGAGAAAGAAGCTTTCTGAGAAACTTCGTTGTGTTCTGTGAAATCATCTCACAGAGTTACAGCTTTCCCCTCACTGAGCCTTTCGCTAAGACAGTTCTTTTGAAATTGGCAAAGTGATATTTGGAAGCCCATAGAGGGCCATGGTGAAAAAGGAAATATCCTCAGAGGAAATCTGGAAAGAAGCTTTCTGAGAAACTGCTTAATGTTCTGTTAATTCATCTCACAGTGTTACATCTGTATTTCATGGATCTCTTTGCTAGCCTTATTTCTGTGGAATCTGAGAACAGATATTTCAGATCCCTTTGAAGACTATAGGGCCAAAGGAAATATCCTCCGATAACAAAGAGAAAGAAGCTTTCTGAGAAACTTCTTTGTGTTCTGTGAAATCATCTCACAGAGTTGCAGCTTTCCCCTCAAGCAGCCTTTCTCTAAGACAGTTCTTGTGGAATTGGCAAAGTGATATTTGGAAGCCCATAGAGGGCTATGGTGAAAAAGGAAATATCCTCAGGTGAAATCTGGAAAGAAGCTTTCTGAGAAACTGCTTAGTGTTCTGATAATTCATCTCACAGTGTTACATCTGTATTTCGTGGATCTCTTTGCTAGCCTTAATTCTGTGGAAACTGAGAACAGATATTTCGGATCCCTTTGAAGACTATAGGGTCAAAGGAAATATCCTCCGATAACAAAGAGAAAGAAGCTTTCTGAGAAACTTCTTTGTGTTCTGTGAAATCATCTCACAGAGTTTCAGCTTTCCCCTCAAGAAGTCTTTCGCTAAGACAGTTCTTGTGGAATTGGCAAAGTGATATTTAGAAGCCCATAGAGGGCTATGGTGAAAAAGGAAATATCCTCAGATGAAATCTGGAAAGAAGCTTTCTGAGAAACTGCTTAGTGTTCTGTTAATTCATCTCACAGAGTTACATCTGTATTTCGTGGATCTCTTTGCTAGCCTTATTTCTGTGGAATCTGAGAACCGATATTTCGGATCCCTTTGAAGACTCTAGGGCCAAAGGAAATATCCTCCGATAACAAAGAGAAAGAAGCTTTCTGAGAAACTTCGTTGTGTTCTGTGAAATCATCTCACAGAGTTACAGCTTTCCCCTCAAGGAGCCTTTCGCTAAGACAGTTTATGTGGAATTGGCAAAGTGATATTTGGAAGCCCATAGAGGGCTATGGTGAAAAAGGAAATATCCTCAGATGAAATCTGGAAAGAAGCTTTCTGAGAAACTGCTTAGCGTTCTGTTAATTCATCTCACAGAGTTACATCTGTATTTCGTGGATCTCTTTGCTAGCCTTATTTCTGTGGAATCTGAGAACAGATATTTCGGATCCCTTTGAAGACTATAGGGCCAAAGGAAATATCCTCCGATAACAAAGAGAAAGAAGCTTTCTGAGAAACTTCTTTGTGTTCTGTGAAATCATCTCACAGAGTTACAGCTTTCCCCTCACGGAGCCTTTCGCTAAGACAGTTCTTTTGAAATTGGCAAAGTGATATTTGGAAGCCCATAGAGGGCTATGGTGAAAAAGGAAATATCCTCAGATGAAATCTGGAAAGAAGCTTTCTGAGAAACTGCTTAGTGTTCTGTTAATTCTTCTCACAGTGTTACATCTGTATTTCGTGGATCTCTTTGCTAGCCTTATTTTTGTGGAATCTGAGAACAGATATTTCGGATCCCTTTGAAGACTATAGGGCCAAAGGAAATATCCTCCGATAACAAAGAGAAAGAAGCTTTCTGAGAAACTTCTTTGTGTTCTGTGAAATCATCTCACAGAGTTGCAGCTTTCCCCTCAAGAAGCCTTTCGCTAAGACAGTTCTTGTGGAATTGGCAAAGTGATATTTGGAAGCCCATAGAGGGCTATGGTGAAAAAGGAAATATCCTCAAATGAAATCTGGAAAGAAGCTTTCTGAGAAACTGCTTAGTGTTCTGTTAATTCATCTCACAGAGTTACATCTGTATTTCGTGGATCTCTTTGCTAGCTTTATTTCTGTGGAATCTGAGAACAGATATTTCGGATCCCTTTGAACACTATAGGGCCAAAGGAAATATCCTCCGATAACAAAGGGAAAGAAGCTTTCTGAGAAACTTCGTTGTGTTCTGTGAAATCATCTCACAGAGTTGCAGCTTTCCCCTCAAGAAGCCTTTCTCTAAGACAGTTCTTGTGGAATTGGCAAAGTGATATTTGGAAGCCCATAGAGGGCTATGGTGAAAAAGGAAATATCCTCAGAGGAAATCTAGAAAGAAGCTTTCTGAGAAACCTCTTAGTGTTCTGTTAATTCATCTCACAGTGTTACATCTGTATTTCATGGATCTCTTTGCTAGCCTTATTTCTGTGGAATCTGAGAACAGATATTTCAGATCCCTTTGAAGACTATAGGGCCAAAGGAAATATCCTCCGATAACAAAGAGAAAGAAGCTTTCTGAGAAACTTCTTTGTGTTCTGTGAAATCATCTCATAGAGTTGCAGCTTTCCCCTCAAGAAGCCTTTCTCTAAGACAGTTCTTGTGGAATTGGCAAAGTGATATTTGGAAGCCCATAGAGGGCTATGGTGAAAAAGGAAATATCCTCAGATGAAATCTGGAAAGAAGCTTTCTGGGAAACTGCTTAGTGTTCTGTTAATTCATCTCACAGAGTAACATCCGTATTTCGTGGATCTCTTTGCTAGCCTTATTTCTGTGGAATCTGAGAACAGATATTTCGGATCCCTTTGAAGACTATAGGGCCAAAGGAAATATCCTCCGATAACAAAGAGAAAGAAGCTTTCTGAGAAACTTCTTTGTGTTCTGTGAAATCATCTCACAGAGTTGCAGCTTTCCCCTCAAGAAGCCTTTCGCTAAGACAGTTCTTGTGGAATTGGCAAAGTGATATTTGGAAGCCCATAGAGGGCTGTGGTGAAAAAGGAAATATCCTCAGATGAAATCTGGAAGGAAGCTTTCTGAGAAACTGCTTAGTGTTCTGTTAATTCATCTCACAGAGTTACATCTGTATTTCGTGGATCTCTTTGCTAGCCTTATTTCTGTGGAATCTGAGAACAGATATTTCGGATCCCTTTCAAGAATAGGGCCAAAGGAAATATCCTCCGATAACAAAGAGAAAGAAGCTTTCTGGGAAACTTCGTTGTGTTCTGTGAAATCATCTCACAGAGATACAGCTTTCCCCTCACGGAGCCTTTCGCTAAGACAGTTCTTTTGGAATTGACAAAGTGATATTTGGAAGCCCATAGAGGGCTATGGTGAAAAAGGAAATATCCTCAGATGAAATCTGGAAAGAAGCTTTCTGAGAAACTGCTTAGCGTTCTGTTAATTCATCTCACAGAGTTATATCTGTAATTCGTGGATCTCTTTGCTAGCCTTATTTCTGTGGAATCTGAGAACAGATATTTCGGATCCTTTTGAAGACTATACGGCCAAAGGAAATATCCTCCGATAACAAAGAGAAAGAAGCTTTCTGAGAAACTTCTTTGTGTTCTGTGAAAACATCTCACAGAGTTACAGCTTTCCCCTCACGGAGCCTTTCGCTAAGACAGTTCTTGTGGAATTGGCAAAGTGATATTTGGAAGCCCCTAGAGGGCTATGGTGAAAAAGGAAATATCCTCAGAGGAAATCTGGAAAGAAGCTTTCTGAGAAACTGCTTAGTGTTCTGTTAATTCATCTCACAGTGTTACATCTGTATTTCATGGATCTCTTTGCTAGCCTTATTTCTGTGGAATCTGAGAACAGATAATTCAGATCCCTTTGAAGACTATAGGGCCAAAGGAAATATCCTACGATAACAAAGAGAAAGAAGCTTTCTGAGAAACTTCTTTGTGTTCTGTGAAATCATCTCACAGAGTTGCAGCTTTCCCCTCAAGAAGCCTTTCGCTAAGACAGTTCTTGTGGAATTGGCAAAGTGATATTTGGAAGCCCATAGAGGGCTATGGTAAAAAAGGAAATATCCTCAGATGAAATCTGGAAAGAAGCTTTCTGAGAAACTGCTTAGTGTTCTGTTAATTCATCTCACAGAGTTACATCTGTATTTCGTGGATCTCTTTGCTAGCCTTATTTCTGTGGAATCTGAGAACAGATATTTCGGATCCCTTTGAAGACCATAGGGCCAAAGGAAATATCCTCCGATAACAAAGAGAAAGAAGCTTTCTGAGAAACTTCTTTGTGTTCTGTGAAATCATCTCACAGAGTTGCAGCTTTCCCCTCAAGGAGCCTTTCGCTAAGACAGTTCTTGTGGAATTGGCAAAGTGATATTTGGAAGCCCATAGAGGGCTATGGTGAAAAAGGAAATATCCTCAGAGGAAATCTGGAAAGAAGCTTTCTGAGAAACTGCTTAGTGTTCTGTTAATTCATCTCACAGGGTTACATCTGTATTTCATGGATCTCTTTGCTAGCCTTATTTCTGTGGAATCTGAGAACATATATTTCAGATCCCTTTGAAGACTATAGGGCGAAAGGAAATATCCTCCGATAACAAGGACAAAGAAGCTTTCTGAGAAACTTCTTTGTGTTCTGTGAAATCATCTCCCAGAGTTTCAGCTTTGCCCTCAAGAAGCCTTTCGCTAAGACAGTTCTTGTGGAATTGGCAAAGTGATATTTGGAAGCCCATAGAGGGCTATGGTGAAAAAGGAAATATCCTCAGATGAAATCTGGAAAGAAGCTTTCTGAGAAACTGCTTTGTGTTCTGTTAATTCATCTCACAGAGTTACATCTGTATTTCGTGGATCTCTTTGCTAGCTTTATTTCTGTGGAATCTGAGAACAGATATTTCGGATCCCTTTGAAGACTATAGGGCCAAAGGAAATATCCTCCGATAACAAAGAGAAAGAAGCTTTCTGAGAAACTTCTTTGTGTTCTGTGAAATCATCTCACGGAGTTGCAGCTTTCCCCTCAAGAAGCCTTTCGCTAAAACTGTTTTTGTGGAATTGGCAAAGTGACATTTGGAAGCCCATAGAGGGCGATGGTGAAAAAGGAAATATCCTCAGATGAAATCTGGAAAGAAGCTTTCTGAGAAACTGCTTAGTGTTCTGTTAATTCATCTCACAAAGTTACATCTGTATTTCGTGGATCTCTTTGCTAGCCTTATTTCTGTGGAATCGAGAACAGATATTTCGGATCCCTATGAAGACTATAGGGCCAAAGGAAATATCCTCCGATAACAAAGAGAAAGAAGCTTTCTGAGAAACTTCTTTGTGTTCTGTGAAATCATCTCACAGAGTTGCAGCTTTCCCCTCAAGAAGCCTTTCTCTAAGACAGTTCTTGTGGAATTGGCAAAGTGATATTTGGAAGCCCATAGAGGGTTATGGTGAAAAAGGAAATATCCTCAGATGAAATCTGGAAAGAAGCTTTCTGAGAAACTGCTTAGTGTTCTGTTAATTCATCTCACAGAGTTACATCTGTATTTCGTGGATCTCTTTGCTAGCCTTATTTCTGTGGAATCTGAGAACAGATATTTCGGATCCCTTTGAAGACTATAGGGCCAAAGGAAATATCCTCCGATAACAAAGAGAAAGAAGCTTTCTGAGAAACTTCGTTGTGTTCTGTGAAATCATCTCACAGAGTTACAGCTTTCCCCTCACGGAGCTTTTCGCTAAGACACTTCTTTTGAAATTGGCAAAGTGATATTTGGAAGCCCATAGAGGGCTATGGTGAAAAAGGAAATATCCTCAAATGAAATCTGGAAAGAAGCTTTCTGAGAAACTGCTTAGTGTTCCGTTAATTCATCTCACAGAGTTACATCTGTATTTCGTGGATCTCTTTGCTAGCCTTATTTCTGTATAAGCTGAGAACAGATATTCGGATCCCTTTGAAGACTATAGGGCCAAAGGAAATATCCTCCGATAACAAAGAGAAAGAAGCTTTCTGAGAAACTTCGTTGTGTTCTGTGAAATCATCTCACAGAGTTACAGCTTTCCCCTCACGGAGCCTTTCGCTAAGACACTTCTTGTGGAATTGGCAAAGTGATATTTGGAAGCCCATAAAGGGCTATGGTGAAAAAGGAAATATCCTCAGATGAAATCTGGAAAGAAGCTTTCTGAGAAACTGCTTAGTGTTCTGTTAATTCATCTCACAGAGTTACATCTGTATTTCGTGGATCTCTTTGCTAGCCTTATTTCTGTGGAATCTGAGAACAGATACTTCGGATCCCTATGAAGACTATAGGGCCAAAGGAAATATCCTCCGATAACAAAGAGAAAGAAGCTTTCTGAGAAACTTCTTTGTGTTCTGTGAAATCATCTCACGGAGTTGCAGCTTTCCCCTCAAGAAGCCTTTCGCTAAAACTGTTTTTGTGGAATTGGCAAAGTGACATTTGGAAGCCCATAGAGGGCGATGGTGAAAAAGGAAATATCCTCAGATGAAATCTGGAAAGAAGCTTTCTGAGAAACTGCTTAGTGTTCTGTTAATTCATCTCACAAAGTTACATCTGTATTTCGTGGATCTCTTTGCTAGCCTTATTTCTGTGGAATCGAGAACAGATATTTCGGATCCCTATGAAGACTATAGGGCCAAAGGAAATATCCTCCGATAACAAAGAGAAAGAAGCTTTCTGAGAAACTTCTTTGTGTTCTGTGAAATCATCTCACAGAGTTGCAGCTTTCCCCTCAAGAAGCCTTTCTCTAAGACAGTTCTTGTGGAATTGGCAAAGTGATATTTGGAAGCCCATAGAGGGCTATGGTGAAAAAGGAAATATCCTCAGATGAAATCTGGAAAGAAGCTTTCTGAGAAACTGCTTAGTGTTCTGTTAATTCATCTCACAGAGTTACATCTGTATTTCGTGGATCTCTTTGCTAGCCTTATTTCTGTGGAATCTGAGAACAGATATTTCGGATCCCTTTGAAGACTATAGGGCCAAAGGAAATATCCTCCGATAACAAAGAGAAAGAAGCTTTCTGAGAAACTTCGTTGTGTTCTGTGAAATCATCTCACAGAGTTACAGCTTTCCCCTCACGGAGCTTTTCGCTAAGACACTTCTTTTGAAATTGGCAAAGTGATATTTGGAAGCCCATAGAGGGCTATGGTGAAAAAGGAAATATCCTCAAATGAAATCTGGAAAGAAGCTTTCTGAGAAACTGCTTAGTGTTCCGTTAATTCATCTCACAGAGTTACATCTGTATTTCGTGGATCTCTTTGCTAGCCTTATTTCTGTATAAGCTGAGAACAGATATTCGGATCCCTTTGAAGACTATAGGGCCAAAGGAAATATCCTCCGATAACAAAGAGAAAGAAGCTTTCTGAGAAACTTCGTTGTGTTCTGTGAAATCATCTCACAGAGTTACAGCTTTCCCCTCACGGAGCCTTTCGCTAAGACACTTCTTGTGGAATTGGCAAAGTGATATTTGGAAGCCCATAAAGGGCTATGGTGAAAAAGGAAATATCCTCAGATGAAATCTGGAAAGAAGCTTTCTGAGAAACTGCTTAGTGTTCTGTTAATTCATCTCACAGAGTTACATCTGTATTTCGTGGATCTCTTTGCTAGCCTTATTTCTGTGGAATCTGAGAACAGATACTTCGGATCCCTATGAAGACTATAGGGCCAAAGGAAATATCCTCCGATAACAAAGAGAAAGAAGCTTTCTGAGAAACTTCTTTGTGTTCTGTGAAATCATCTCACAGAGTTACAGCTTTCCCCTCAAGAAGCCTTTCGCTAAGACAGTTCTTGTGGAATTGGCAAAGTGATATTTGGAAGCCCATAGAGGGCTATGGTGAAAAAGGAAATATCCTTAGATGAAATCTGGAAAAAAGCTTTCTGAGAAACTGCTTAGTGTTCTGTTAATTCATCTCACAGAGATACATCTGTATTTCGTAGATCTCTTTGCTAGCCTTATTTCTGTGGAATCTGAGAACAGATATTTCGGATCCCTTTGAAGACTATAGGGCCAAAGCATATATCCTCCGATAACAAAGAGAAAGAAGCTTTCTGAGAAACTTCGTTGTGTTCTGTGAAATCATCTCACAGAGTTACAGCTTTCCCCTCACGGAGCCTTTCGCTAAGACAGTTCTTTTGAAATTGGCAAAGTGATATTTGGAAGCCCATTGAGAGCTATGGTGAAAAAGGAAATATCCTCAGAGGAAATCTGGAAAGAAGCTTTCTGAGAAACTGCTTAGTGTTCTGTTAATTCATCTCACAGTGTAACATCTGTATTTCATGGACCTCTTTGCTAGCCTTATTTCTGTGGAATCTGAGAACATATATTTCAGATCCCTTTGAAGACTATAGGGCCAAAGGAAATATCCTCCGATAACAAAGAGAAAGAAGCTTACTGAGAAACTTCTTTGTGTTCTGTGAAATCATCACACAGAGTTACAGCATTCCCCTCAAGAAGCCTTTCGCTAAGACAGTTCTTGTGGAATTGGCAAAGTGATATTTGGAAGCCCATAGAGGGCTATGGTGAAAAAGGAAATATCCTCAAATGAAATCTGGAAAGAAGCTTTCTGAGAAACTGCTTAGTGTTCTGTTAATTCATCTCACAGAGTTACATCTGTATTTCGTGGATCTCTTTGCTAGCTTTATTTCTGTGGAATCTGAGAACAGATATTTCGGATCCCTTTGAACACTATAGGGCCAAAGGAAATATCCTCCGATAACAAAGAGAAAGAAGCTTTCTGAGAAACTTCGTTGTGTTCTGTGAAATCATCTCACAGAGTTGCAGCTTTCCCCTCAAGAAGCCTTTCTCTAAGACAGTTCTTGTGGAATTGGCAAAGTGATATTTGGAAGCCCATAGAGGGCTATGGTGAAAAAGGAAATATCCTCAGAGGAAATCTAGAAAGAAGCTTTCTGAGAAACCTCTTAGTGTTCTGTTAATTCATCTCACAGTGTTACATCTGTATTTCATGGATCTCTTTGCTAGCCTTATTTCTGTGGAATCTGAGAACAGATATTTCAGATCCCTTTGAAGACTATAGGGCCAAAGGAAATATCCTCCGATAACAAAGAGAAAGAAGCTTTCTGAGAAACTTCTTTTTGTTCTGTGAAATCATCTCATAGAGTTGCAGCTTTCCCCTCAAGAAGCCTTTCTCTAAGACAGTTCTTGTGGAATTGGCAAAGTGATATTTGGAAGCCCATAGAGGGCTATGGTGAAAAAGGAAATATCCTCAGATGAAATCTGGAAAGAAGCTTTCTGGGAAACTGCTTAGTGTTCTGTTAATTCATCTCACAGAGTAACATCCGTATTTCGTGGATCTCTTTGCTAGCCTTATTTCTGTGGAATCTGAGAACAGATATTTCGGATCCCTTTGAAGACTATAGGGCCAAAGGAAATATCCTCCGATAACAAAGAGAAAGAAGCTTTCTGAGAAACTTCTTTGTGTTCTGTGAAATCATCTCACAGAGTTGCAGCTTTCCCCTCAAGAAGCCTTTCGCTAAGACAGTTCTTGTGGAATTGGCAAAGTGATATTTGGAAGCCCATAGAGGGCTGTGGTGAAAAAGGAAATATCCTCAGATGAAATCTGGAAGGAAGCTTTCTGAGAAACTGCTTAGTGTTCTGTTAATTCATCTCACAGAGTTACATCTGTATTTCGTGGATCTCTTTGCTAGCCTTATTTCTGTGGAATCTGAGAACAGATATTTCGGATCCCTTTCAAGAATAGGGCCAAAGGAAATATCCTCCGATAACAAAGAGAAAGAAGCTTTCTGGGAAACTTCGTTGTGTTCTGTGAAATCATCTCACAGAGATACAGCTTTCCCCTCACGGAGCCTTTCGCTAAGACAGTTCTTTTGGAATTGACAAAGTGATATTTGGAAGCCCATAGAGGGCTATGGTGAAAAAGGAAATATCCTCAGATGAAATCTGGAAAGAAGCTTTCTGAGAAACTGCTTAGCGTTCTGTTAATTCATCTCACAGAGTTATATCTGTAATTCGTGGATCTCTTTGCTAGCCTTATTTCTGTGGAATCTGAGAACAGATATTTCGGATCCTTTTGAAGACTATACGGCCAAAGGAAATATCCTCCGATAACAAAGAGAAAGAAGCTTTCTGAGAAACTTCTTTGTGTTCTGTGAAAACATCTCACAGAGTTACAGCTTTCCCCTCACGGAGCCTTTCGCTAAGACAGTTCTTGTGGAATTGGCAAAGTGATATTTGGAAGCCCCTAGAGGGCTATGGTGAAAAAGGAAATATCCTCAGAGGAAATCTGGAAAGAAGCTTTCTGAGAAACTGCTTAGTGTTCTGTTAATTCATCTCACAGTGTTACATCTGTATTTCATGGATCTCTTTGCTAGCCTTATTTCTGTGGAATCTGAGAACAGATAATTCAGATCCCTTTGAAGACTATAGGGCCAAAGGAAATATCCTACGATAACAAAGAGAAAGAAGCTTTCTGAGAAACTTCTTTGTGTTCTGTGAAATCATCTCACAGAGTTGCAGCTTTCCCCTCAAGAAGCCTTTCGCTAAGACAGTTCTTGTGGAATTGGCAAAGTGATATTTGGAAGCCCATAGAGGGCTATGGTAAAAAAGGAAATATCCTCAGATGAAATCTGGAAAGAAGCTTTCTGAGAAACTGCTTAGTGTTCTGTTAATTCATCTCACAGAGTTACATCTGTATTTCGTGGATCTCTTTGCTAGCCTTATTTCTGTGGAATCTGAGAACAGATATTTCGGATCCCTTTGAAGACCATAGGGCCAAAGGAAATATCCTCCGATAACAAAGAGAAAGAAGCTTTCTGAGAAACTTCGTTGTGTTCTGTGAAATCATCTCACAGAGTTACAGCTCTCCCCTCACGGAGCCTTTCGCTAAGACAGTTCTTTTGAAATTGGCAAAGTGATATTTGGAAGCCCATGGAGGGCTATGGTGAAAAAGGAAATATCCTCAGAGGAAATCTGGAAAGAAGCTTTTTGAGAAACTGCTTAGTGTTTTGTTAATTCATCTCACAGGGTTACATCTGTATTTCATGGATCTCTTTGCTAGCCTTATTTCTGTGGAATCTGAGAACATATATTTCAGATCCCTTTGAAGACTATAGGGCGAAAGGAAATATCCTCCGATAACAAGGACAAAGAAGCTTTCTGAGAAACTTCTTTGTGTTCTGTGAAATCATCTCCCAGAGTTTCAGCTTTGCCCTCAAGAAGCCTTTCGCTAAGACAGTTCTTGTGGAATTGGCAAAGTGATATTTGGAAGCCCATAGAGGGCTATGGTGAAAAAGGAAATATCCTCAGATGAAATCTGGAAAGAAGCTTTCTGAGAAACTGCTTTGTGTTCTGTTAATTCATCTCACAGAGTTACATCTGTATTTCGTGGATCTCTTTGCTAGCTTTATTTCTGTGGAATCTGAGAACAGATATTTCGGATCCCTTTGAAGACTATAGGGCCAAAGGAAATATCCTCCGATAACAAAGAGAAAGAAGCTTTCTGAGAAACTTCTTTGTGTTCTGTGAAATCATCTCACGGAGTTGCAGCTTTCCCCTCAAGAAGCCTTTCGCTAAAACTGTTTTTGTGGAATTGGCAAAGTGACATTTGGAAGCCCATAGAGGGCGATGGTGAAAAAGGAAATATCCTCAGATGAAATCTGGAAAGAAGCTTTCTGAGAAACTGCTTAGTGTTCTGTTAATTCATCTCACAAAGTTACATCTGTATTTCGTGGATCTCTTTGCTAGCCTTATTTCTGTGGAATCGAGAACAGATATTTCGGATCCCTATGAAGACTATAGGGCCAAAGGAAATATCCTCCGATAACAAAGAGAAAGAAGCTTTCTGAGAAACTTCTTTGTGTTCTGTGAAATCATCTCACAGAGTTGCAGCTTTCCCCTCAAGAAGCCTTTCTCTAAGACAGTTCTTGTGGAATTGGCAAAGTGATATTTGGAAGCCCATAGAGGGTTATGGTGAAAAAGGAAATATCCTCAGATGAAATCTGGAAAGAAGCTTTCTGAGAAACTGCTTAGTGTTCTGTTAATTCATCTCACAGAGTTACATCTGTATTTCGTGGATCTCTTTGCTAGCCTTATTTCTGTGGAATCTGAGAACAGATATTTCGGATCCCTTTGAAGACTATAGGGCCAAAGGAAATATCCTCCGATAACAAAGAGAAAGAAGCTTTCTGAGAAACTTCGTTGTGTTCTGTGAAATCATCTCACAGAGTTACAGCTTTCCCCTCACGGAGCTTTTCGCTAAGACACTTCTTTTGAAATTGGCAAAGTGATATTTGGAAGCCCATAGAGGGCTATGGTGAAAAAGGAAATATCCTCAAATGAAATCTGGAAAGAAGCTTTCTGAGAAACTGCTTAGTGTTCCGTTAATTCATCTCACAGAGTTACATCTGTATTTCGTGGATCTCTTTGCTAGCCTTATTTCTGTATAAGCTGAGAACAGATATTCGGATCCCTTTGAAGACTATAGGGCCAAAGGAAATATCCTCCGATAACAAAGAGAAAGAAGCTTTCTGAGAAACTTCGTTGTGTTCTGTGAAATCATCTCACAGAGTTACAGCTTTCCCCTCACGGAGCCTTTCGCTAAGACACTTCTTGTGGAATTGGCAAAGTGATATTTGGAAGCCCATAAAGGGCTATGGTGAAAAAGGAAATATCCTCAGATGAAATCTGGAAAGAAGCTTTCTGAGAAACTGCTTAGTGTTCTGTTAATTCATCTCACAGAGTTACATCTGTATTTCGTGGATCTCTTTGCTAGCCTTATTTCTGTGGAATCTGAGAACAGATACTTCGGATCCCTATGAAGACTATAGGGCCAAAGGAAATATCCTCCGATAACAAAGAGAAAGAAGCTTTCTGAGAAACTTCTTTGTGTTCTGTGAAATCATCTCACAGAGTTACAGCTTTCCCCTCAAGAAGCCTTTCGCTAAGACAGTTCTTGTGGAATTGGCAAAGTGATATTTGGAAGCCCATAGAGGGCTATGGTGAAAAAGGAAATATCCTTAGATGAAATCTGGAAAAAAGCTTTCTGAGAAACTGCTTAGTGTTCTGTTAATTCATCTCACAGAGATACATCTGTATTTCGTAGATCTCTTTGCTAGCCTTATTTCTGTGGAATCTGAGAACAGATATTTCGGATCCCTTTGAAGACTATAGGGCCAAAGCATATATCCTCCGATAACAAAGAGAAAGAAGCTTTCTGAGAAACTTCGTTGTGTTCTGTGAAATCATCTCACAGAGTTACAGCTTTCCCCTCACGGAGCCTTTCGCTAAGACAGTTCTTTTGAAATTGGCAAAGTGATATTTGGAAGCCCATTGAGAGCTATGGTGAAAAAGGAAATATCCTCAGAGGAAATCTGGAAAGAAGCTTTCTGAGAAACTGCTTAGTGTTCTGTTAATTCATCTCACAGTGTAACATCTGTATTTCATGGACCTCTTTGCTAGCCTTATTTCTGTGGAATCTGAGAACATATATTTCAGATCCCTTTGAAGACTATAGGGCCAAAGGAAATATCCTCCGATAACAAAGAGAAAGAAGCTTTCTGAGAAACTTCTTTGTGTTCTGTGAAATCATCACACAGAGTTACAGCATTCCCCTCAAGAAGCCTTTCGCTAAGACAGTTCTTGTGGAATTGGCAAAGTGATATTTGGAAGCCCATAGAGGGCTATGGTGAAAAAGGAAATATCCTCAAATGAAATCTGGAAAGAAGCTTTCTGAGAAACTGCTTAGTGTTCTGTTAATTCATCTCACAGAGTTACATCTGTATTTCGTGGATCTCTTTGCTAGCTTTATTTCTGTGGAATCTGAGAACAGATATTTCGGATCCCTTTGAACACTATAGGGCCAAAGGAAATATCCTCCGATAACAAAGAGAAAGAAGCTTTCTGAGAAACTTCTTTGTGTTCTGTGAAATCATCTCACAGAGTTGCAGCTTTCCCCTCAAGAAGCCTTTCTCTAAGACAGTTCTTGTGGAATTGGCAAAGTGATATTTGGAAGCCCATAGAGGGCTATGGTGAAAAAGGAAATATCCTCAGAGGAAATCTAGAAAGAAGCTTTCTGAGAAACCTCTTAGTGTTCTGTTAATTCATCTCACAGTGTTACATCTGTATTTCATGGATCTCTTTGCTAGCCTTATTTCTGTGGAATCTGAGAACAGATATTTCAGATCCCTTTGAAGACTATAGGGCCAAAGGAAATATCCTCCGATAACAAAGAGAAAGAAGCTTTCTGAGAAACTTCTTTGTGTTCTGTGAAATCATCTCATAGAGTTGCAGCTTTCCCCTCAAGAAGCCTTTCTCTAAGACAGTTCTTGTGGAATTGGCAAAGTGATATTTGGAAGCCCATAGAGGGCTATGGTGAAAAAGGAAATATCCTCAGATGAAATCTGGAAAGAAGCTTTCTGGGAAACTGCTTAGTGTTCTGTTAATTCATCTCACAGAGTAACATCCGTATTTCGTGGATCTCTTTGCTAGCCTTATTTCTGTGGAATCTGAGAACAGATATTTCGGATCCCTTTGAAGACTATAGGGCCAAAGGAAATATCCTCCGATAACAAAGAGAAAGAAGCTTTCTGAGAAACTTCTTTGTGTTCTGTGAAATCATCTCACAGAGTTGCAGCTTTCCCCTCAAGAAGCCTTTCGCTAAGACAGTTCTTGTGGAATTGGCAAAGTGATATTTGGAAGCCCATAGAGGGCTGTGGTGAAAAAGGAAATATCCTCAGATGAAATCTGGAAGGAAGCTTTCTGAGAAACTGCTTAGTGTTCTGTTAATTCATCTCACAGAGTTACATCTGTATTTCGTGGATCTCTTTGCTAGCCTTATTTCTGTGGAATCTGAGAACAGATATTTCGGATCCCTTTCAAGAATAGGGCCAAAGGAAATATCCTCCGATAACAAAGAGAAAGAAGCTTTCTGGGAAACTTCGTTGTGTTCTGTGAAATCATCTCACAGAGATACAGCTTTCCCCTCACGGAGCCTTTCGCTAAGACAGTTCTTTTGGAATTGACAAAGTGATATTTGGAAGCCCATAGAGGGCTATGGTGAAAAAGGAAATATCCTCAGATGAAATCTGGAAAGAAGCTTTCTGAGAAACTGCTTAGCGTTCTGTTAATTCATCTCACAGAGTTATATCTGTAATTCGTGGATCTCTTTGCTAGCCTTATTTCTGTGGAATCTGAGAACAGATATTTCGGATCCTTTTGAAGACTATACGGCCAAAGGAAATATCCTCCGATAACAAAGAGAAAGAAGCTTTCTGAGAAACTTCTTTGTGTTCTGTGAAAACATCTCACAGAGTTACAGCTTTCCCCTCACGGAGCCTTTCGCTAAGACAGTTCTTGTGGAATTGGCAAAGTGATATTTGGAAGCCCCTAGAGGGCTATGGTGAAAAAGGAAATATCCTCAGAGGAAATCTGGAAAGAAGCTTTCTGAGAAACTGCTTAGTGTTCTGTTAATTCATCTCACAGTGTTACATCTGTATTTCATGGATCTCTTTGCTAGCCTTATTTCTGTGGAATCTGAGAACAGATAATTCAGATCCCTTTGAAGACTATAGGGCCAAAGGAAATATCCTACGATAACAAAGAGAAAGAAGCTTTCTGAGAAACTTCTTTGTGTTCTGTGAAATCATCTCACAGAGTTGCAGCTTTCCCCTCAAGAAGCCTTTCGCTAAGACAGTTCTTGTGGAATTGGCAAAGTGATATTTGGAAGCCCATAGAGGGCTATGGTAAAAAAGGAAATATCCTCAGATGAAATCTGGAAAGAAGCTTTCTGAGAAACTGCTTAGTGTTCTGTTAATTCATCTCACAGAGTTACATCTGTATTTCGTGGATCTCTTTGCTAGCCTTATTTCTGTGGAATCTGAGAACAGATATTTCGGATCCCTTTGAAGACCATAGGGCCAAAGGAAATATCCTCCGATAACAAAGAGAAAGAAGCTTTCTGAGAAACTTCTTTGTGTTCTGTGAAATCATCTCACAGAGTTGCAGCTTTCCCCTCAAGGAGCCTTTCGCTAAGACAGTTCTTGTGGAATTGGCAAAGTGATATTTGGAAGCCCATAGAGGGCTATGGTGAAAAAGGAAATATCCTCAGATGAAATCTGGAAAGAAGCTTTCTGAGAAACTGCTTAGTGTTCTGTTAATTCATCTCACAGAGTTACATCTGTATTTCATGGATATCTTTGCTAGCCTTATTTCTGTGGAATCTGAGAACAGATATTTCGGATCCCTTTGAAGACTATAGGGCCAAAGGAAATATCCTCCGATAACAAAGAGAAAGAAGCTTTCTGAGAAACTTCTTTGTGTTCTGTGAAATCATCTCACAGAGTTGCAGCTTTCGCCTCAAGAAGCCTTACGCTAAGACTGTTCATGTGGAATTGGCAAAGTGATATTTGGAAGCCCATAGAGGGCTATGGTGAAAAAGGAAATATCCTCAGATGAAATCTGGAAAGAAGCTTTCTGAGAAACTGCTTAGTGTTCTGTTAATTCATCTCACAGAGTTACATCTCTATTTCGTGGATCTCTTTGCTAGCCTTATTTCTGTGGAATCTGAGAACAGATATTTCGGATCCTTATGAAGACTATAGGGCCAAAGGAAATATCCTCCGATAACAAAGAGAAAGAAGCTTTCTGAGAAACTTCGTTGTGTTCTGTGAAATCATCTCACAGAGTTACAGCTATCCCCTCAAGAAGCCTTTCGCTAAGACAGTTCTTGTGGAATTGGCAAAGGGATATTTGGAAGCCCATAGGGGCCTATGGTGAAAAAGGAAATATCCTCAGATGAAATCTGGAAAGAAGCTTTCTGAGAAACTGCTTAGTGTTCTGTTAATTCATCTCACAGAGTTACATCTGTATTTCGTGGATCTCTTTTCTAGCCTTACTTCTGTGGAATCTGAGAACAGATATTTCGGATCCCTTTGAAGACTATAGGGCCAAAGGAAATATCCTCCGATAACAAAGAGAAAGAAGCTTTCTGAGAAACTTCGTTGTGTTCTGTGAAATCATCTCACAGAGTTACAGCTTTCCCCTCACTGAGCCTTTCGCTAAGACAGTTCTTTTGAAATTGGCAAAGTGATATTTGGAAGCCCATAGAGGGCCATGGTGAAAAAGGAAATATCCTCAGAGGAAATCTGGAAAGAAGCTTTCTGAGAAACTGCTTAATGTTCTGTTAATTCATCTCACAGTGTTACATCTGTATTTCATGGATCTCTTTGCTAGCCTTATTTCTGTGGAATCTGAGAACAGATATTTCAGATCCCTTTGAAGACTATAGGGCCAAAGGAAATATCCTCCGATAACAAAGAGAAAGAAGCTTTCTGAGAAACTTCTTTGTGTTCTGTGAAATCATCTCACAGAGTTGCAGCTTTCCCCTCAAGCAGCCTTTCTCTAAGACAGTTCTTGTGGAATTGGCAAAGTGATATTTGGAAGCCCATAGAGGGCTATGGTGAAAAAGGAAATATCCTCAGGTGAAATCTGGAAAGAAGCTTTCTGAGAAACTGCTTAGTGTTCTGATAATTCATCTCACAGTGTTACATCTGTATTTCGTGGATCTCTTTGCTAGCCTTAATTCTGTGGAAACTGAGAACAGATATTTCGGATCCCTTTGAAGACTATAGGGTCAAAGGAAATATCCTCCGATAACAAAGAGAAAGAAGCTTTCTGAGAAACTTCTTTGTGTTCTGTGAAATCATCTCACAGAGTTTCAGCTTTCCCCTCAAGAAGTCTTTCGCTAAGACAGTTCTTGTGGAATTGGCAAAGTGATATTTAGAAGCCCATAGAGGGCTATGGTGAAAAAGGAAATATCCTCAGATGAAATCTGGAAAGAAGCTTTCTGAGAAACTGCTTAGTGTTCTGTTAATTCATCTCACAGAGTTACATCTGTATTTCGTGGATCTCTTTGCTAGCCTTATTTCTGTGGAATCTGAGAACCGATATTTCGGATCCCTTTGAAGACTCTAGGGCCAAAGGAAATATCCTCCGATAACAAAGAGAAAGAAGCTTTCTGAGAAACTTCGTTGTGTTCTGTGAAATCATCTCACAGAGTTACAGCTTTCCCCTCAAGGAGCCTTTCGCTAAGACAGTTTATGTGGAATTGGCAAAGTGATATTTGGAAGCCCATAGAGGGCTATGGTGAAAAAGGAAATATCCTCAGATGAAATCTGGAAAGAAGCTTTCTGAGAAACTGCTTAGCGTTCTGTTAATTCATCTCACAGAGTTACATCTGTATTTCGTGGATCTCTTTGCTAGCCTTATTTCTGTGGAATCTGAGAACAGATATTTCGGATCCCTTTGAAGACTATAGGGCCAAAGGAAATATCCTCCGATAACAAAGAGAAAGAAGCTTTCTGAGAAACTTCTTTGTGTTCTGTGAAATCATCTCACAGAGTTACAGCTTTCCCCTCACGGAGCCTTTCGCTAAGACAGTTCTTTTGAAATTGGCAAAGTGATATTTGGAAGCCCATAGAGGGCTATGGTGAAAAAGGAAATATCCTCAGATGAAATCTGGAAAGAAGCTTTCTGAGAAACTGCTTAGTGTTCTGTTAATTCTTCTCACAGTGTTACATCTGTATTTCGTGGATCTCTTTGCTAGCCTTATTTTTGTGGAATCTGAGAACAGATATTTCGGATCCCTTTGAAGACTATAGGGCCAAAGGAAATATCCTCCGATAACAAAGAGAAAGAAGCTTTCTGAGAAACTTCTTTGTGTTCTGTGAAATCATCTCACAGAGTTGCAGCTTTCCCCTCAAGAAGCCTTTCGCTAAGACAGTTCTTGTGGAATTGGCAAAGTGATATTTGGAAGCCCATAGAGGGCTATGGTGAAAAAGGAAATATCCTCAAATGAAATCTGGAAAGAAGCTTTCTGAGAAACTGCTTAGTGTTCTGTTAATTCATCTCACAGAGTTACATCTGTATTTCGTGGATCTCTTTGCTAGCTTTATTTCTGTGGAATCTGAGAACAGATATTTCGGATCCCTTTGAACACTATAGGGCCAAAGGAAATATCCTCCGATAACAAAGGGAAAGAAGCTTTCTGAGAAACTTCGTTGTGTTCTGTGAAATCATCTCACAGAGTTGCAGCTTTCCCCTCAAGAAGCCTTTCTCTAAGACAGTTCTTGTGGAATTGGCAAAGTGATATTTGGAAGCCCATAGAGGGCTATGGTGAAAAAGGAAATATCCTCAGAGGAAATCTAGAAAGAAGCTTTCTGAGAAACCTCTTAGTGTTCTGTTAATTCATCTCACAGTGTTACATCTGTATTTCATGGATCTCTTTGCTAGCCTTATTTCTGTGGAATCTGAGAACAGATATTTCAGATCCCTTTGAAGACTATAGGGCCAAAGGAAATATCCTCCGATAACAAAGAGAAAGAAGCTTTCTGAGAAACTTCTTTGTGTTCTGTGAAATCATCTCATAGAGTTGCAGCTTTCCCCTCAAGAAGCCTTTCTCTAAGACAGTTCTTGTGGAATTGGCAAAGTGATATTTGGAAGCCCATAGAGGGCTATGGTGAAAAAGGAAATATCCTCAGATGAAATCTGGAAAGAAGCTTTCTGGGAAACTGCTTAGTGTTCTGTTAATTCATCTCACAGAGTAACATCCGTATTTCGTGGATCTCTTTGCTAGCCTTATTTCTGTGGAATCTGAGAACAGATATTTCGGATCCCTTTGAAGACTATAGGGCCAAAGGAAATATCCTCCGATAACAAAGAGAAAGAAGCTTTCTGAGAAACTTCTTTGTGTTCTGTGAAATCATCTCACAGAGTTGCAGCTTTCCCCTCAAGAAGCCTTTCGCTAAGACAGTTCTTGTGGAATTGGCAAAGTGATATTTGGAAGCCCATAGAGGGCTGTGGTGAAAAAGGAAATATCCTCAGATGAAATCTGGAAGGAAGCTTTCTGAGAAACTGCTTAGTGTTCTGTTAATTCATCTCACAGAGTTACATCTGTATTTCGTGGATCTCTTTGCTAGCCTTATTTCTGTGGAATCTGAGAACAGATATTTCGGATCCCTTTCAAGAATAGGGCCAAAGGAAATATCCTCCGATAACAAAGAGAAAGAAGCTTTCTGGGAAACTTCGTTGTGTTCTGTGAAATCATCTCACAGAGATACAGCTTTCCCCTCACGGAGCCTTTCGCTAAGACAGTTCTTTTGGAATTGACAAAGTGATATTTGGAAGCCCATAGAGGGCTATGGTGAAAAAGGAAATATCCTCAGATGAAATCTGGAAAGAAGCTTTCTGAGAAACTGCTTAGCGTTCTGTTAATTCATCTCACAGAGTTATATCTGTAATTCGTGGATCTCTTTGCTAGCCTTATTTCTGTGGAATCTGAGAACAGATATTTCGGATCCTTTTGAAGACTATACGGCCAAAGGAAATATCCTCCGATAACAAAGAGAAAGAAGCTTTCTGAGAAACTTCTTTGTGTTCTGTGAAAACATCTCACAGAGTTACAGCTTTCCCCTCACGGAGCCTTTCGCTAAGACAGTTCTTGTGGAATTGGCAAAGTGATATTTGGAAGCCCCTAGAGGGCTATGGTGAAAAAGGAAATATCCTCAGAGGAAATCTGGAAAGAAGCTTTCTGAGAAACTGCTTAGTGTTCTGTTAATTCATCTCACAGTGTTACATCTGTATTTCATGGATCTCTTTGCTAGCCTTATTTCTGTGGAATCTGAGAACAGATAATTCAGATCCCTTTGAAGACTATAGGGCCAAAGGAAATATCCTACGATAACAAAGAGAAAGAAGCTTTCTGAGAAACTTCTTTGTGTTCTGTGAAATCATCTCACAGAGTTGCAGCTTTCCCCTCAAGAAGCCTTTCGCTAAGACAGTTCTTGTGGAATTGGCAAAGTGATATTTGGAAGCCCATAGAGGGCTATGGTAAAAAAGGAAATATCCTCAGATGAAATCTGGAAAGAAGCTTTCTGAGAAACTGCTTAGTGTTCTGTTAATTCATCTCACAGAGTTACATCTGTATTTCGTGGATCTCTTTGCTAGCCTTATTTCTGTGGAATCTGAGAACAGATATTTCGGATCCCTTTGAAGACCATAGGGCCAAAGGAAATATCCTCCGATAACAAAGAGAAAGAAGCTTTCTGAGAAACTTCTTTGTGTTCTGTGAAATCATCTCACAGAGTTGCAGCTTTCCCCTCAAGGAGCCTTTCGCTAAGACAGTTCTTGTGGAATTGGCAAAGTGATATTTGGAAGCCCATAGAGGGCTATGGTGAAAAAGGAAATATCCTCAGATGAAATCTGGAAAGAAGCTTTCTGAGAAACTGCTTAGTGTTCTGTTAATTCATCTCACAGAGTTACATCTGTATTTCATGGATATCTTTGCTAGCCTTATTTCTGTGGAATCTGAGAACAGATATTTCGGATCCCTTTGAAGACTATAGGGCCAAAGGAAATATCCTCCGATAACAAAGAGAAAGAAGCTTTCTGAGAAACTTCTTTGTGTTCTGTGAAATCATCTCACAGAGTTGCAGCTTTCGCCTCAAGAAGCCTTACGCTAAGACTGTTCATGTGGAATTGGCAAAGTGATATTTGGAAGCCCATAGAGGGCTATGGTGAAAAAGGAAATATCCTCAGATGAAATCTGGAAAGAAGCTTTCTGAGAAACTGCTTAGTGTTCTGTTAATTCATCTCACAGAGTTACATCTCTATTTCGTGGATCTCTTTGCTAGCCTTATTTCTGTGGAATCTGAGAACAGATATTTCGGATCCTTATGAAGACTATAGGGCCAAAGGAAATATCCTCCGATAACAAAGAGAAAGAAGCTTTCTGAGAAACTTCGTTGTGTTCTGTGAAATCATCTCACAGAGTTACAGCTATCCCCTCAAGAAGCCTTTCGCTAAGACAGTTCTTGTGGAATTGGCAAAGGGATATTTGGAAGCCCATAGGGGCCTATGGTGAAAAAGGAAATATCCTCAGATGAAATCTGGAAAGAAGCTTTCTGAGAAACTGCTTAGTGTTCTGTTAATTCATCTCACAGAGTTACATCTGTATTTCGTGGATCTCTTTTCTAGCCTTACTTCTGTGGAATCTGAGAACAGATATTTCGGATCCCTTTGAAGACTATAGGGCCAAAGGAAATATCCTCCGATAACAAAGAGAAAGAAGCTTTCTGAGAAACTTCGTTGTGTTCTGTGAAATCATCTCACAGAGTTACAGCTTTCCCCTCACGGAGCCTTTCGCTAAGACAGTTCTTTTGAAATTGGCAAAGTGATATTTGGAAGCCCATAGAGGGCCATGGTGAAAAAGGAAATATCCTCAGAGGAAATCTGGAAAGAAGCTTTCTGAGAAACTGCTTAATGTTCTGTTAATTCATCTCACAGTGTTACATCTGTATTTCATGGATCTCTTTGCTAGCCTTATTTCTGTGGAATCTGAGAACAGATATTTCAGATCCCTTTGAAGACTATAGGGCCAAAGGAAATATCCTCCGATAACAAAGAGAAAGAAGCTTTCTGAGAAACTTCTTTGTGTTCTGTGAAATCATCTCACAGAGTTGCAGCTTTCCCCTCAAGCAGCCTTTCTCTAAGACAGTTCTTGTGGAATTGGCAAAGTGATATTTGGAAGCCCATAGAGGGCTATGGTGAAAAAGGAAATATCCTCAGGTGAAATCTGGAAAGAAGCTTTCTGAGAAACTGCTTAGTGTTCTGATAATTCATCTCACAGTGTTACATCTGTATTTCGTGGATCTCTTTGCTAGCCTTAATTCTGTGGAAACTGAGAACAGATATTTCGGATCCCTTTGAAGACTATAGGGTCAAAGGAAATATCCTCCGATAACAAAGAGAAAGAAGCTTTCTGAGAAACTTCTTTGTGTTCTGTGAAATCATCTCACAGAGTTTCAGCTTTCCCCTCAAGAAGTCTTTCGCTAAGACAGTTCTTGTGGAATTGGCAAAGTGATATTTAGAAGCCCATAGAGGGCTATGGTGAAAAAGGAAATATCCTCAGATGAAATCTGGAAAGAAGCTTTCTGAGAAACTGCTTAGTGTTCTGTTAATTCATCTCACAGAGTTACATCTGTATTTCGTGGATCTCTTTGCTAGCCTTATTTCTGTGGAATCTGAGAACCGATATTTCGGATCCCTTTGAAGACTCTAGGGCCAAAGGAAATATCCTCCGATAACAAAGAGAAAGAAGCTTTCTGAGAAACTTCGTTGTGTTCTGTGAAATCATCTCACAGAGTTACAGCTTTCCCCTCAAGGAGCCTTTCGCTAAGACAGTTTATGTGGAATTGGCAAAGTGATATTTGGAAGCCCATAGAGGGCTATGGTGAAAAAGGAAATATCCTCAGATGAAATCTGGAAAGAAGCTTTCTGAGAAACTGCTTAGCGTTCTGTTAATTCATCTCACAGAGTTACATCTGTATTTCGTGGATCTCTTTGCTAGCCTTATTTCTGTGGAATCTGAGAACAGATATTTCGGATCCCTTTGAAGACTATAGGGCCAAAGGAAATATCCTCCGATAACAAAGAGAAAGAAGCTTTCTGAGAAACTTCTTTGTGTTCTGTGAAATCATCTCACAGAGTTACAGCTTTCCCCTCACGGAGCCTTTCGCTAAGACAGTTCTTTTGAAATTGGCAAAGTGATATTTGGAAGCCCATAGAGGGCTATGGTGAAAAAGGAAATATCCTCAGATGAAATCTGGAAAGAAGCTTTCTGAGAAACTGCTTAGTGTTCTGTTAATTCTTCTCACAGTGTTACATCTGTATTTCGTGGATCTCTTTGCTAGCCTTATTTCTGTGGAATCTGAGAACAGATATTTCGGATCCCTTTGAAGACTATAGGGCCAAAGGAAATATCCTCCGATAACAAAGAGAAAGAAGCTTTCTGAGAAACTTCTTTGTGTTCTGTGAAATCATCTCACAGAGTTGCAGCTTTCCCCTCAAGAAGCCTTTCGCTAAGACAGTTCTTGTGGAATTGGCAAAGTGATATTTGGAAGCCCATAGAGGGCTATGGTGAAAAAGGAAATATCCTCAGATGAAATCTGGAAAGAAGCTTTCTGAGAAACTGCTCAGAGTTCTGTTAATTCATCTCACAGAGTTACATCTGTATTTCGTGGATCTCTTTGCTAGCCTTATTTCTGTGGAATCTGAGAACAGATATTTCGGATCCCTTTGAAGACTATAGGGCCAAAGGAACTATCCTCCGATAACAAAGAGAAAGAAGCTTTCTGAGAAACTTCGTTGTGTTCTGTGAAATCATCTCACAGAGTTACAGCTTTCCCCTCACGGAGCCTTTCGCTAAGACAGTTCTTTTGAAATTGGCAAAGTGATATTTGGAAACCCTTAGAGGGCTATGGTGAAAAAGGAATTATCCTCAGAGGAAATCTGGAAAGAAGCTTTCTGAGAAACTGCTTAGTGTTCTGTTAATTCATCTCACAGTGCTACATCTGTATTTCATGGATCCTTTTGCTAGCCTTATTTCTGTGGAATCTGAGAACAGATATTTCGGATCCCGTTGAAGACTATAGGGCCAAAGGAAATATCCTCCGATAACAAAGAGAAAGAAGATTTCTGAGAAACTTCTTTGTGTTCTGTGAAATCATCTCACAGAGTTGCAGCTTTCCCCTCAAGAAGCGTTTCGCTAAGACAGTTCTTGTGGAATTGGCAAAGTGATATTTGGAAGCCCATAGAGGGCTATGGTGAAAAAGGAAATATCCTCAGATGAAATCTGGAAAGAAGCTTTCTGAGGAACTGCTTCGTGTTCTGTAAATTCATCTCACAGAGTTACATCTGTATTTCGTGGATCTCTTTGCTAGCCTTATTTCTGTGGAATCTGAGAACAGATATTTCGGATCCCTTTGAAGACTATAGGGCCAAAGGAAATATCCTCCGATAACAAAGAGAAAGAAACTTTCTGAGAAACTTCTTTGTGTTCTGTGAAATCATCTCACAGAGTTAAAGCTTTCCCTTCAAGAAGCCTTTCGCTAAGACAGTTCTTGTGGACTTGGCAAAGTGATATTTGGAAGCCCATAGAGGGCTATGGTGAAAAAGGAAATATCCTCACATGAAATCTGGAAAGAAGCTTTCTGAGAAACTGCTTAGTGTTCTGTTAATTCATCTCACAGAGTTACATCTGTATTTCGTGGATCTCTTTGCTAGCCTTATTTCTGTGGAATCCGAGAACAGATATTTCGGATCCCTTTGAAGACTATAGGGCCAAAGGAAATATCCTCCGATAACAAAGAGAAAGAAGCTTTCTGAGAAACTTCTTTGTGTTCTGTGAAATCATCTCACAGAGTTGCAGCTTTCCCCTCAAGAAGCCTTTCGCTAAGACAGTTCTTGTGGAATTGGCAAAGTGATATTTGGAAGCCCATAGAGGGCTATGTTGAAAAAGGAAATATCCTCAGATGAAATCTCGAAAGAAGCTTTCTGAGAAATTGCTTATGTTCTGTTAATTCATCTCACAGAATTACATCTGTATTTCGTGGATCTTTTTGCTAGCCTTATTTTTGTGGAATCTGAGAACATATATTTCTAATCCCTATGAAGACTATAGGGAAAAAGGAAATATCCTCTGAAAACAAAGAGAAAGAAGCTTTCTGAGAAACTTCTTTGTGTTCTGTGAAATCATCTCACAGAGTTACAGCTTTCCCCTCAAGAAGCCTTTCGCTAAGACAGTTCTTGTGGAATTGGCAAAGTGATATTTGGAAGCCCATAGAGGGCTATGGTGAAAAAGGAAATATCCTCAGATGAAATCTGGAAAGAAGCTTTCTGAGAAACTGCTTAGTGTTCTGTTAATTCATCTCACAGAGTTACATCTGTATTTCCTAGATCTCTTTGCTAGCCTTATTTTGTGGAATCTGAGAACAGATATTTCTTACCCCTTTGAAGACTATAGGGCCAAAGGAAATATCCTCCGATAACAAAGAGAAAGAAGCTTTCTGAGAAACTTCGTTGTGTTCTGTGAAATCATCTCACAGAGTTACAGCTCTCCCCTCACGGAGCCTTTCGCTAAGACAGTTCTTTGAAATTGACAAAGTGATATTTGGAAGCCCATAGAGGGCTATGGTGAAAAAGGAAATATCCTCAGAGGAAATCTGGAAAGAAGCTTTCTGAGAAACTGCTTAGTGTTCTGTTAATTCATCTCACAGGGTTACATCTGTATTTCATGGATCTCTTTGCTAGCCTTATTTCTGTGGAATCTGAGAACATATATTTCAGATCCCTTTGAAGACTATAGGGCGAAAGGAAATATCCTCCGATAACAAAGACAAAGAAGCTTTCTGAGAAACTTCTTTGTGTTCTGTGAAATCATCTCCCAGAGTTTCAGCTTTCCCCTCAAGAAGCCTTTCGCTAAGACAGTTCTTGTGGAATTGGCAAAGTGATATTTGGAAGCCCATAGAGGGCTATGGTGAAAAAGGAAATATCCTCAGATGAAATCTGGAAAGAAGCTTTCTGAGAAACTGCTTAGTGTTCTGTTAATTCATCTCACAGAGTTACATCTGTATTTCGTGGATCTCTTTGCTAGCCTTATTTCTGTGGAATCGAGAACAGATATTTCGGATCCCTATGAAGACTATAGGGCCAAAGGGAATATCCTCCGATAACAAAGAGAAAGAAGCTTTCTGAGAAACTTCTTTGTGTTCTGTGAAATCATCTCACAGAGTTGCAGCTTTCCCCTCAAGAAGCCTTTCTCTAAGACAGTTCTTGTGGAATTGGCAAAGTGATATTTGGAAGCCCATAGAGGGCTATGGTGAAAAAGGAAATATCCTCAGATGAAATATGGAAAGAAGCTTTCTGAGAAACTGCTTAGTGTTCTGTTAATTCATCTCACAGAGTTACATCTGTATTTCTTGGATCTCTTTGCTAGCCTTATTTCTGTGGAATCTGAGAACAGATATTTCGGATCCCTTTGAAGACTATAGGGCCAAAGGAAATATCCTCCGATAACAAAGAGAAAGAAGCTTTCTGAGAAACTTCGTTGTGTTCTGTGAAATCATCTCACAGAGTTACAGCTTTCCCCTCACGGAGCCTTTCGCTAAGACACTTCTTTTGAAATTGGCAAAGTGATATTTGGAAGCCCATAGAGGGCTATGGTGAAAAAGGAAATATCCTCAAATGAAATCTGGAAAGAAGCTTTCTGAGAAACTGCTTAGTGTTCCGTTAATTCATCTCACAGAGTTACATCTGTATTTCGTGGATCTCTTTGCTAGCCTTATTTCTGTATAAGCTGAGAACAGATATTCGGATCCCTTTGAAGACTATAGGGCCAAAGGAAATATCCCCCGATAACAAAGAGAAAGAAGCTTTCTGAGAAACTTCGTTGTGTTCTGTGAAATCATCTCACAGAGTTGCAGCTCTCCCCTCAAGAAGCCTTTCGCTAAGACTCTTCTTGTGTAATTGGCAAAGTGATATTTGGAAGCCCATAGAGGGCAATGGTGAAAAAGGAAATATCCTCAGATGAAATCTGGAAAGAAGCTTTCTGAGAAACTGCTTAGTGTTCTGTTAATTCATCTCACAGAGTTACATCTGTATTTCGTGGATCTCTTTGCTAGCCTTATTTCTGTGGAATCTGAGAACAGATACTTCGGATCCCTATGAAGACTATAGGGCCAAAGGAAATATCCTCCGATAACAACGAGAAAGAAGCTTTCTGAGAAACTTCTTTGTGTTCTGTGAAATCATCTCACAGAGTTACAGCTTTCCCCTCAAGAAGCCTTTCGCTAAGACAGTTCTTGTGGAATTGGCAAAGTGATATTTGGAAGCCCATAGAGGGCTATGGTGAAAAAGGAAATATCCTCAAATGAAATCTGGACAGAAGCTTTCTGAGAAACTGCTTAGTGTTCTGTTAATTCATCTCACAGAGTTACATCTGTATTTCGTGGATCTCTTTGCTAGCTTTATTTCTGTGGAATCTGAGAACAGATATTTCGGATCCCTTTGAAGACTATAGGGCCAAAGGAAATATCCTCCGATAACAAAGAGAAAGAAGCTTTCTGAGAAACTTCGTTGTGTTCTGTGAAATCATCTAACAGAGTTACAGCTTTCCCCTCACGGAGCCTTTCGCTAAGACAGTTCTTTTGAAATTGGCAAAGTGATATTTGGAAGCCCATAGAGGGCTATGGTGAAAAAGGAAATATCCTCAAATGAAATCTGGAAAGAAGCTTTGTGAGAAACTGCTTAGTGTTCTGTTAATTCATCTCACAGTGTTACATCTGTATTTCATGGATCTCTTTGCTAGCCTTATTTCTGTGGAATCTGAGAACAGATATTTCAGATCCCTTTGAAGACTATAGGGCCAAAGGAAATATCCTCCGATAACAAAGAGAAAGAAGCTTTCTGAGAAACTTCTTTGTGTTCTGTGAAATCATCTCACAGAGTTGCAGCTTTCCCCTCAAGAAGCCTTTCGCTAAGACAGTTCTTGTGGAATTGGCAAAGTGATATTTGGAAGCCCATAGAGGGCTATGGTGAAAAAGGAAATATCCTCAGAGGAAATCTAGAAAGAAGCTTTCTGAGAAACCTCTTAGTGTTCTGTTAATTCATCTCACAGTGTTACATCTGTATTTCATGGATCTCTTTGCTAGCCTTATTTCTGTGGAATCTGAGAACAGATATTTCGGATCCCTTTGAAGACTATAGGGCCAAAGCAAATATCCTCCGATAACAAAGAGAAAGAAGCTTTCTGAGAAACTTCTTTGTGTTCTGTGAAATCATCTCACAGAGTTGCAGCTTTCCCCTCAAGAAGCCTTTCTCTAAGACAGTTCTTGTGGAATTGGCAAAGTGATATTTGGAAGCCCATAGAGGGCTATGGTGAAAAAGGAAATATCCTCAGATGAAATCTGGAAAGAAGCTTTCTGGGAAACTGCTTAGTGTTCTGTTAATTCATCTCACAGAGTAACATCCGTATTTCGTGGATCTCTTTGCTAGCCTTATTTCTGTGGAATCTGAGAACAGATATTTCGGATCCCTTTGAAGACTATAGGGCCAAAGGAAATATCCTCCGATAACAAAGAGAAAGAAGCTTTCTGAGAAACTTCTTTGTGTTCTGTGAAATCATCTCACAGAGTTGCAGCTTTCCCCTCAAGAAGCCTTTCGCTAAGACAGTTCTTGTGGAATTGGCAAAGTGATATTTGGAAGCCCATAGAGGGCTGTGGTGAAAAAGGAAATATCCTCAGATGAAATCTGGAAGGAAGCTTTCTGAGAAACTGCTTAGTGTTCTGTTAATTCATCTCACAGAGTTACATCTGTATTTCGTGGATCTCTTTGCTAGCCTTATTTCTGTGGAATCTGAGAACAGATATTTCGGATCCCTTTCAAGAATAGGGCCAAAGGAAATATCCTCCGATAACAAAGAGAAAGAAGCTTTCTGAGAAACTTCGTTGTGTTCTGTGAAATCATCTCACAGAGTTACAGCTTTCCCCTCACGGAGCCTTTCGCTAAGACAGTTCTTTTGGAATTGGCAAAGTGATATTTGGAAGCCCATAGAGGTCTATGTTGAAAAAGGAAATATCCTCACATGAAATCTGGAATGAAGCTTTCTGAGAAACTGCTTAGTGTTCTGTTAATTCATCTCACAGAGTTATATCTGTATTTCGTGGATCTCTTTGCTAGCCTTATTTCTGTATAATCTGAGAACAGATATTTCGGATCCCTTTGAAGACTATAGGGCCAAAGGAAATATCCTCCGATAACAAAGAGAAAGAAGCTTTCTGAGAAACTTCGTTGTGTTCTGTGAAATCATCTCACAGAGTTACAGCTTTCCCCTCACGGAGCCTTTCGCTAAGACAGTTCTTTTGAAATTGGCAAAGTGATATTTGGAAGCCCAAAAAGGGCTATGGTGAAAAAGGAAATATCCTCAGATGAAATCAGGAAAGAAGCTTTGTGAGAAACTGCTTAGTGTTCTGTTAATTCATCTCACAGTGTTACATCTGTATTTCATGGATCTCTTTGCTAGCCTTATTTCTGTGGAATCTGAGAACAGATATTTCAGATCCCTTTGAAGACTATAGGGCCAAAGGAAATATCCTCCGATAACAAAGAGAAAGAAGCATTCTGAGAAACTTCTTTGTGTTCTGTGAAATCATCTCACAGAGTTGCAGCTTTCCCCTCAAGAAGCCTTTCGCTAACTCAGTTCTTGTGGAATTGGCAAAGTGATATTTGGAAGCCCATAGAGGGCTATGGTGAAAAAGGAAATATCCTCCGATGAAATCTGGAAAGAAGCTTTCTGAGAAACTGCTTAGTGTTCTGTTAATTCATCTCACAGAGTTACATCTGTATTTCGTGGATCTCTTTGCTAGCCTTATTTCTGTGGAATCTGTGAACAGATATTTCGGATCCCTTTGTACACTGTAGGGCCAAAGGAAATATCCTCCGATAACAAAGAGAAAGAAGCTTTCTGAGAAACTTCTTTGTGTTCTGTGAAATCATCTCACAGAGGTGCAGCTTTCCCCTCAAGAAGCCTTTCGCTAAGACAGTTCTTGTCGAATTGGCAAAGTGATATTTGGAAGCCCATAGAGGGCTATGGTGAAAAAGGAAATATCCTCAGATAAAATCTGGAAAGAAGCTTTCTGAGAAACTGCTTAGTGTTCTGTTAATTCACCTCACAGAGTTACATTTGTGTTTCGTGGATCTCTTTGCTAGACTTATTTCTGTGGAATCTGAGAACAGATATTTCGGATCCCTTTGAAGACTATAGGGCCAAAGGAAATATCCTCCGATAACAAAGAGAAAGAAGCTTTCTGAGAAACTTCTTTGTGTTCTGTGAAATCATCTCACAGAGTTGCAGCTTTCCCCTCAAGAAGCCTTTCGCTAAGACAGTTCTTGTGGAATTGGCAAGTGATATTTGGAAGCCCATAGAGGGCTATGGTGAAAAAGGAAATATAATCAGATAAAATCTGGAAAGAAGCTTTCTGAGAAACTGCTTAGTGTTCTGTTAATTCATCTCACAGAGTTACATCTGTATTTCGTGGATCTCTTTGCTAGCCTTATTTCTGTGGAATCTGAGAACAGATATTTCGGATCCCTATGAAGAGTATAGGGCCAAAGGAAATATCCTCCGATAACAAAAGGAAAGAAGCTTTCTGAGAAACTTCTTTGTGTTCTGTGAAATCGTCTCACAGAGTTACAGCTTTCCCCTCAAGAAGCCTTTCGCTAAGACAGTTCTTGTGGAATTGGCAAAGTGATATTTGGAAGCCCATAGAGGGCTATGGTGAAAAAGGAAATATCCTCAGATGAAATCTGGAAAGAAGCTTTCTGAGAAACTGCTTAGTGTTCTTTTAATTCATCTCACAGAGTTACATCTGTATTTCGTGGATCTCTTTGCTAGCCTTATTTCTGTGGAATCTGAGAACAGATATTTCGGATCCCTTTGAAGACTATAGGGCCAAAGGAAATATCCTCCGATAACAAAGAGAAAGAAGCTTTCTGAGAAACTTCGTTGTGTTCTGTGAAATCATCTCACAGAGTTACAGCTTTCCCCTCACGGAGCCTTTCGCTAAGACAGTTCTTTTGAAATTGGCAAAGTGATATTTGGAAGCCCATAGAGGGCTATGGTGAAAAAGGAAATATCCTCAGAGGAAATCTGGAAAGAAGCTTTCTGAGAAACTGCTTAGTGTTCTGTTAATTCATCTCACAGTGTTACATCCGTATTTCATGGATTTCTTTGCTAGCCTTATTTCTGTGGAATCTGAGAACAGATATTTCGGATCCCTTTGAAGACTATAGGGCCAAAGGAAATATCCTGCGATAACAAAGAGAAAGAAGCTTTCTGAGAAACTTCGTTGTGTTCTGTGAAATCAACTCACAGAGTTACAGCTTTCCCCTCACGGAGCCTTCGCTAAGACAGTTCTTTTGAAATTGGCAAAGTGATATTTGGAAGCCCCTAGAGGGCTATGGTGAAAAAGGAAATATCCTCAGATGAAATCTGGAAAGAAGCTTTCTGAGAAACTGCTTAGTGTTCTGTTAATTCATCTCACATTGTTACATCTGTATTTCATGGATCTCTTTGCTAGCCTTATTTCTGTGGAATCTGAGAACAGATATTTCAGATCCCTTTGAAGACTATAGGGCCAAAGGAAATATCCTCCGATAACAAAGAGAAAGAAGCTTTCTGAGAAACTTCTTTGTGTTCTGTGAAATCATCTTACAGAGTTACAGCTTTCCCCTCACGGAGCCTTTCGCTAAGACAGTTGTTTTGGAATTGACAAAGTGATATTTGGAAGCCCATAGAGGGCTATGGTGAAAAAGGAAATATCCTCATATGAACTCTGGAAAGAAGCTTTCTGAGAAACTGCTTAGTGTTCTGTTAATTCATCTCACAGAGTTACATCTGTATTTCGTGGATCTCTTTGCTAGCCTTATTTCTGTGGAATCTGAGAACAGATATTTCGAATCCCTTTGAAGACTATAGGGCCAAAAGAAATATCCTCCGATAACAAAGAGAAAGAAGCTTTCTGAGAAACTTCGTTGTGTTCTGTGAAATCATCTCACAGAGTTACAGCTTTCCCCTCACGGAGCCTTTCGCTAAGACAGTTCTTTTGAAATTGGCAAAGTGATATTTGGAAGCCCATAGAGGGCTATGGTGAAAAAGGAAATATCCTCAAATGAAATCTGGAAAGAAGCTTTCTGAGAAACTGCTTAGTGTTCTCTTAATTCATCTCACAGAGTTATATCTGTATTTCGTGGATCTCTTTGCTAGCCTTATTTCTGTGGAATCTGAGAACAGATATTTCGGATCCCTTTGAAGACTATAGGGCCAAAGGAAATATCCTCCGATAACAAAGAGAAAGAAGCTTTCTGAGAAACTTCGTTGTGTTCTGTGAAATCATCTCACAGAGTTACAGCTTTCCCCTCACGGAGCCTTTCGCTAAGACAGTTCTTGTGGAATTGGCAAAGTGATATTTGGAAGCCCATAGAGGGCTATGGTGAAAAAGGAAATATCCTCAGAGGAAATCTGGAAAGAAGCTTTGTGAGAAACTGCTTAGTGTTCTGTTAATTCATCTCACAGTGTTACATCTGTATTTCATGGATCTCTTTGCTAGCCTTATGTCTGTGGAATCTGAGAACAGATATTTGATATCCCTTTGAAGACTATAGGGCCAAAGGAAATATCCTCCGATAACAAAGAGAAAGAAGCTTTCTGAGAAACTTCTTTGTGTTCTGTGAAATCATCTCACAGAGTTGCAGCTTTCCCCTCAAGAAGCCTTTCGCTAAGACAGTTCTTGTGGAATTGGCAAAGTGATATTTGGAAGCCCTTAGAGGGCTATGGTGAAAAAGGAAATATCCTCAGATGAAATCTGGAAAGAAGCTTTCTGAGAAACTGCTTAGCCTTCTGTTAATTCATCTCACAGAGTTACATCTGTATTTCGTGGATCTCTTTGCTAGCATTATTTCTGTTGAATCTGAGAACAGATATTTCGGATCCCTTTGAAGACTATAGGGCCAAAGGAAATATTCTCCGATAACAAAGAGAAAGAAGCTTTCTGAGAAACTTCGTTGTGTTCTGTGAAATCATCTCACAGAGTTACAGCTTTCCCCTCACGGAGCCTTTCGCTAAGACAGTTCTTTTGAAGTTGGCAAAGTGATATTTGGAAGCCCATAGAGGGCTATGGTGAAAAAGGAAATATCCTCAGAGGAAATCTGGAAAGAAGCTTTGTGAGAAACTGCTTAGTGTTCTGTTAATTCATCTCACAGTGTTACATCTGTATTTCATGGATCTCTTTGCTAGCCTTATTTCTGTGGAATCTGAAAACAGATATTTCAGATCCCTTTGAAGACTATAGGGCCAAAGGAAATATCCTCCGATAACAAAGAGAAAGAAGCTTTCTGAGAAACTTCGTTGTGTTCTGTGAAATCATCTCACAGAGTTGCAGCTTTCCCCTCAAGAAGCCTTTCGGAAAGACAGTTCATGTGGAATTGGGAAAGTGATATTTGGAAGCCCATATAGGTCTATGGTGGAAAAGGAAATATCCTCAGATGAAATCTGGAAAGAAGCTTTCTGAGAAACTGCTTAGTGTTCTGTTAATTCATCTCACAGAGTTACATCTGTATTTCGTGGATATCTTTGCTAGCCTTATTTCTGTGGAATCTGAGAACAGATATTTCGGATCCCTTTGAAGACTATAGGGCCAAAGGAAATATCCTCCGATAACAAAGAGAAAGAAGCTTTCTGAGAAACTTCGTTGTGTTCTGTGAAATCATCTCACAGAGTTACAGCTTTCCCCACAAGAATCCTTTCTCTAAGACAGTTCTTGTGGAATTGGCAAAGTGATATTTGGAAGCCCATAGAGGGCTATGGTGAAAAAGGAAATATCCTCAAATGAAATCTGGAAAGATGATTTCTGAGAAACTGCTTAGTGTTCTGTTAATTCATCTCACAGAGTTACATCTGTATTTCGTGGATCTCTTTGCTAGCCTTATTTCTGTGGAATCTGAGAACAGATATTTCGGATCCCTTTGAAGACTATAGGGCCAAAGGAAATATCCTCCGATAACAAAGAGAAAGAAGCTTTCTGAGAAACTTCGTTGTGTTCTATGAAATCATCTCACCGAGTTACAGCTTTCCCCTCAAGGAGCCTTTCGCTAAGACAGTTCTTGTGGAATTGGCAAAGTGATATTTGGAAGCCCATAGAGGGCTATGGTGAAAAAGGAAATATCCTCAAATGAAATCTGGAAAGAAGCTTTCTGAGAAACTGTTTAGTGTTCTGTTAATTCATCTCACAGAGTTACATCTGTATTTCGTGGATCTCTTTGCTAGCCTTATTTCTGTGGAATCTGAGAACAGATATTTCGGATCTCTATGAAGACTATAGGGCCAATGGAAATATCCTCCGATAACAAAGAGAAAGAAGCTTTCTGAGAAACTTCTTTGTGTTCTGTGAAATCATCTCACAGAGTTACAGCTTTCCCCTCAAGAAGCCTTTCGCTAAGACAGTTCTTGTGGAATTGGCAAAGTGATATTTGGAAGCCCATAGAGGGCTATGGTGAAAAAGGAAATATCCTCAGATGAAATCTGGAAAGAAGCTTTCTGAGAAACTGCTTAGTGTTCTTTTAATTCATCTCACAGAGTTACATCTGTATTTCGTGGATCTCTTTGCTAGCCTTATTTCTGTGGAATCTGAGAACAGATATTTCGGATCCCTATGAAGACTATAGGGCCAAAGGAAATATCCTCCGATAACAAAGAGAAAGAAGCTTTCTGAGAAACTTCTTTGTGTTCTGGGAAATCATCTCACAGAGTTACAGCTTTCCCCTCAAGAAGCCTTTCGCTAAGACAGTTCTTGTGGAATTGGCAAAGTGATATTTGGAACCCCTAGAGGGCTATGGTGAAAAAGGAAATATCCTCAGATGAAATCTGGAAAGAAGCTTTCTGAGAAACTGCTTAGTGTTCTGTTAATTCATCTCACAGAGTTACATCTGTATTTCGTGGATCTCTTTGCTAGCCTTATTTCTGAGGAATCTGAGAACAGATATTTCGGATCCCTATGAAGACTATAGGGCCAAAGGAAATATCCTCCGATAACAAAGACAAAGAAGCTTTCTGAGAAACTTCTTTGTGTTCTGTGAAATCATCTCACAGAGTTACAGCTTTCCCCTCAAGAAGCGTTTCGCTAAGACAGTTCTTGTGGAATTGGCAAAGTGATATTTGGAAGCCCATAGAGGGCTATGGTGAAAAAGGAAATATCCTCAAATGAAATCTGGAAAGAAGCTTTCTGAGAAACTGCTTAGTGTTCTGTTAATTCATCTCACAGAGTTACATCTGAATTTCGTGGATCTCTTTGCTAGCCTTATTTCTGTGGAATCTGAGAACAGATATTTCGGATCCCTTTGAAGAGTATAGGGCCAAAGGAAATATCCTCCGATAACAAAGAGAAAGAAGCTTTCTGAGAAACTTCGTTGTGTTCTGTGAAATCATCTCACAGAGTTACAGCTTTCCCCTCACGGAGCCTTTCGCTAAGACAGTTCTTGTGGAATTGGCAAAGTGATATTTGGTAGCCCTTAGAGGGCTATGGTGAAAAAGGAAATATCCTCAAATGAAATCTGTAAAGAAGCTTTCTGAGAAACTGCTTAGTGTTCTGTTAATTCATCTCACAGAGTTACATCTGTATTTCACGGATCTCTTTGCTAGCCTTATTTCTGTGGAATCTGAGAACAGATATTTCGGATCCCTTTGAAGACTATGGGGCCAAAGGAAATATCCTCCGATAACAAAGAGAAAGAAGCTTTCTGAGAAACTTCTTTGTGTTCTGTGAAATCATCTCAGAGAGTTACAGCTTTCCCCTCAAGAAGCCTTTCGCTAAGACAGTTCTTGTGGAATTGGCACAGTGATATTTGGAAGCCCATAAAGGGCTACGGTGAAAAAGGAAATATCCTCAAATGAAATCTAGAAAGAAGCTTTCTGAGAAACTGCTTAGTGTTCTGTTAATTCATCTCACAGGGTTACATCTGTATTTCGTGGATCTCTTTGCTAGCCTTATTTCTGTGGAATCTGAGAACAGATATTTCTGATCCCTTTGAAGACTATAGGGCCAAAGGAAATATTCTCTGATAACAAAGAGAAAGAAGCTTTCTGAGAAACATCTTTGTGTTCTGTGAAATCATCTCACAGAGTTACAGCTTTCCCCTCAAGAAGCCTTTCGCTAAGACTGTTCTTGTGGAATTGGCAAAGTGATATTGGGAACCCCTAGAGGGCTATGGTGAAAAAGGAAATATCCTCAGATGAAATCTGGAAAGAAGCTTTCTGAGAAACTGCTTAGTGTTCTGTTAATTCATCTCACAGAGTTACATCTGTATTTCGTGGATCTCTTTGCTAGCCTTATTTCTGTGGAATCTGAGAACAGATATTTCGGATCCCTTTGAAGACTATAGGGCCAAAGGAAATATCCTCCGATAACAAAGAGAAAGAAGCTTTCTGAGAAACTTCTTTGTGTTCTGTGAAATCATCTCACAGAGTTACAGCTTTCCCCTCAAGAAGCCTTTCGCTAAGACAGTTCTTGTGGAATTGGCAAAGTGATATTTGGAAGCCCATAGAGGGCTATGGTGAAAAAAAGAATATCCTCAGATGAAATCTGGAAAGAAGCTTTCTGAGAAACTGCTTAGTGTTCTGTTAATTCATCTCACAGAGTTACATCTGTATTTCGTGGATCTCTTTGCTAGCCTTATTTCTGTGGAATCTGAGAACAGATATTTCGGATCCCTTTGAAGACTATAGGGCCAAAGGAAATATCCTCCGATAACAAAGGAAAGAAGCTTTCTGAGAAACTTCGTTGTGTTCTGTGAAATGATCTCACAGAGTAACAGTTTTCCCCTCACGGAGCCTTTCGCTAAGACAGTTCTTTTGAAATTGGCAAAGTGATATTTGGAAGCCCATAGAGGGGTATGGTGAAAAAGGAAATATCCTCAGAGGAAATCTGGAAAGAAGCTTTCTGAGAAACTGCTTAGTGTTCTGTTAATTCATCTCACAGTGTTACATCTGCTTTTCATGGATCTCTTTGCTAGCCTTATTTCTGTGGAATCTGAGAACCTATATTTCAGATCCCTTTGAAGACTATTGGGCCAATGGAAATATCCTCCGATAACAAAGAGAAAGAAGCTTTCTGAGAAACTTCTTTGTGTTCTGTGAAATCATCTCACAGAGTTGCAGCTTTCCCCTCAAGAAGCCTTTCGCTAAGACAGTTCTTGTGGAATTGGCAAAGTGATATTTGGAAGCCCATAGAGGGCTATGGTGAAAAAGGAAATATCCTCAGATGAAATCTGGAAAGAAGCTTTCTGAGAAACTGCTTAGTGATCTGTTAATTCATCTCACAGAGTTACATCTGTATTTCGTGGATCTCTTTGCTAGCCTTATTTCTGTGGAATCTGAGAACAGATATTTCGGATCCCTATGAAGACTATAGGGCCAAAGGAAATATCCTCCGATAACAAAGAGAAAGAAGCTTTCTGAGAAACTTCTTTGTGTTCTGTGAAATCATCTCACAGATTTGCAGCTTTCCCCTCAAGAAGCCTGTCGCTAAGACTGTTCTTGTGGAATTGGCAAAGTGATATTTGGAAGCCCATAGAGGGCTATGGTGAAAAAGGAAATATCCTCAGATGAAATCTGGAAAGAAGCTTTCTGAGAAACTGCTTAGTGTTCTGTTAATTCATCTCACAGAGTTACATCTGTATTTCGTGGATCTCTTTGCTAGCCTTATTTCTGTGGAATCGAGAACAGATATTTCGGATCCCTATGAAGACTATAGGGCCAAAAGAAATATCTTCCGATAACAAAGAGAAAGAAGCTTTCTGAGAAACTTCTTTGTGTTCTGTGAAATCATCTCACAGAGTTGCAGCTTTCCCCTCAAGAAGCCTTTCGCTAAGACAGTTCTTGTGAAATTGGCAAAGTGATATTTGGAAGCCCATAGAGGGCTATGGTGAAAAAGGAAATATCCTCAGATGAAATCTGGAAAGAAGCTTTCTGAGAAACTGCTTAGTGTTCTGTTAATTCATCTCACAGAGTTACATCTGCATTTCGTGGATCTCTTTGCTAGCCTTATTTCTGTGGAATCTGAGAACAGATATTTCGGATCCCTTTGAAGACTATAGGGCCAAAGGAAATATCCTCCGATAACAAAGAGAAAGAAGCTTTCTGAGAAACTTCGTTGTGTTCTGTGAAATCATCTCACGGAGTTACAGCTTTCCCCTCACGGAGCCTTTCGCTAAGACAGTTCTTGTGGAATTGGCAAAGTGATATTTGGAAGCCCATAGAGGGCTATGGTGAAAAACGAAATATCCTCAAATGAAATCTGTAAAGAACCTTTCTGAGAAACTGCTTAGTGTTCTGTTAATTCATCTCACAGAGTTACATCTGTATGTCATGGATCTCTTTGCTAGCCTTATTTCTGTGGAATCGAGAACAGATATTTCGGATCCCTATGAAGACTATAGGGCCAAAGGAAATATCTTCCGATAACAAAGAGAAAGAAGCTTTCTGAGAAACTTCTTTGTGTTCTGTGAAATCATCTCACAGAGCTACAGCTTTCCCCTCAAGAAGCCTTTCGCTAAGACCGTTCTTGTGGAATTGGCAAAGTGATATTTGGAAGCCCATAGAGGGCTATGGTGAAAAAGGAAATATCCTCAAATGAAATCTGGAAAGAAGCTTTCTGAGAAACTGCTTAGTGTTCTGTTAATTCATCTCACAGAGTTACATCTGTATTTCGTGGATCTCTTTGCTAGCCTTATTTCTGTGGAATCTGAGAACAGATATTTCGGATCCCTTTGAAGACTATAGGGCCAAAGGAAATATCCTCCGATAACAAAGAGAAAGAAGCTTTCTGAGAAACTTCGTTGTGTTCTGTGAAATCATCTCACAGAGTTACAGCTTTCCCCTCATGGAGCCTTTCGCTAAGACAGTTCTTTTGAAATTGGCTAAGTGATATTTGTTAGCCCATAGAGGGCTATGGTGAAAAAGGAAATATCCTCAGAGGAAATCTGGAAAGAAGCTTTCTGAGAAACTGCTTAGTGTTCTGTTAATTCATCTCACAGAGTTACATCTGTATTTCGTGGACTCTTTGCTAGCCTATTTCTGTATAATCTGAGAACAGATATTTCGGATCCCTTTGAAAACTATAGGGCCAAAGGAAATATCCTCCGATAACAAAGAGAAAGAAGCTTTCTGAGAAATTTCGTTGTGTTCTGTGAAATCATCTCACAGAGTTACAGCTTTCCCCTCACGGAGCCTTTCGCTAAGACAGTTCTTTTGAAATTGGCAAAGTGATATTTGGAAGCCCATAGAGGGCTATGGTGAAAAAGGAAATATCCTCAGATGAAATCTGGAAAGAAGCTTTCTGAGAAACTGCTTAGTGTTCTGTTAATTCATCTCACAGTGTTACATCTGTATTTCATGGATCTCTTTGCTAGCCTTATTTCTGTGGAATCTGAGAACAGATATTTCAGATCCCTTTGAAGACTATAGGGCCAAAGGAAATATCCTCCGATAACAAAGAGAAAGAAGCTTTCTGAGAAACTTTTTTGTGTTCTGTGAAATCATCTCACAGAGTTACAGCTTTCCCCTCAAGAAGCCTTTCGCTAAGACAGTTCTTGTGGAATTGGCAAAGTGATATTTGGAAGCCCATAGAGGGCTATGGAGAAAAAGGAAATATCCTCAAATAAAATCTGGAAAGAAGCTTTCTGAGAAACTGCTTAGTGTTCTGTTAATTCATCTCACAGAGTTACATCTGTATTTCGTGGATCTCTTTGCTAGCCTTATTTCTGTGGGATCTGAGAACAGATATTTCGGATCCCTTTGAAGACTATAGGACCAAAGGAAATATCCTCCGATAACAAAGAGAAAGAAGCTTTCTGAGAAACTTCGTTGTGTTCTGTGAAATCACATCACAGAGTTACAGCTTTCCAATCACGGATCCTTGCGCTAAGACTCTTCTTTTGAAATTGGCAAAGTGATATTTGGAAGCCCATAGAGGGCTATGGTGAAAAAGGAAATATCCTCAAATGAAATCTGGAATGAAGTTTTCTGAGAAACTGCTTAGTGTTCTGTTAATTCATCTCACAGAGTTATATCTGTATTTCGTGGATCTCTTTGCTAGCCTTATTTCTGTATAATCTGAGAACAGATATTTCGGATCCCTTTGAAGACTATAGGGCCAAAGGAAATATCCTCCGATAACAAAGAGAAAGAAGCTTTCTGAGAAACTTCGTTGTGTTCTGTGAAATCATCTCACAGAGTTACAGCTTCCCATCACGGAGCCTTTCGCTAAGACAGTTCTTTTGAAATTGGCAAAGTGATATTTGGAAGCCCTTAGAGGGCTATGGTGAAAAAGGAAATATCCACAGATGAAATCTGGAAAGAAGCTTTGTGAGAAACTACTTAGTGTTCTGTTAATTCATCTCACAGTGTTACATCTGTATTTCATGGATCTCTTTGCTAGCCTTATTTCTGTGGAATCTGAGAACAGATATTTCCGATCCCTTTGAAGACTATAGGGCCAAAGGAAATATCCTCCGATAACAAAGAGAAAGAAGCTTTCTGAGAAACTTCTTTGTGTTCTGTGAAATCATCTCACAGAGTTGCAGCTTTCCCCTCAAGAAGCCTTTCGCTAAGTCAGTTCTTGTGGAATTGGCAAAGTGATATTTGGAAGCCCATAGAGGGCTATGGTGAAAAAGGAAATATCCTCAGATGAAATCTGGAAAGAAGCTTTCTGAGAAACTGCTTAGTGTTCTGTTAATTCATCTCACAGAGTTACATCTGTATTTCGTGGATCTCTTTGCTAGCCTTATTTCTGTGGAATCTGTGAACAGATATTTCGGATCCCTTTGAACACTATAGGGCCAAAGGAAATATCCTCCGATAACAAAGAGAAAGAAGCTTTCTGAGAAAGTTCTTTGTGGTCTGTGAAATCATCTCACAGAGTTGCAGCTTTCCCCTCAGGAAGCCTTTCGATAAGACAGTTTTGTGGAATTGGCAAAGTGATATTTGGAAGCCCGTAGAGGGCTATGGTGAAAAAGGAAATATCCTCAGATGAAATCTGGAAAGAAGCTTTCTGAGAAACTGCTTAGTGTTCTGTTAATTAATCTCACAGAGTTACATCTGTATTTCGTGGATCTCTTTGCTAGCCTTATTTCTGTGGAATCTGAGAACAGATATTTCGGATCCCTTTGAAGACTATAGGGCCAAAGGAAATATCCTCGGATAACAAAGAGAAAGAAGCTTTCTGAGAAACTTCGTTGTGTTCTGTGAAATCATCTCACAGAGTTACAGCTTTCCCCTCACGGAGCCTTTCGCTAAGACAGTTCTTTTGAAATTGGCAAAGTGATATTTGGAAGCCCATAGAGGGCTAGGGTGAAAAAGGAAATATCCTCAGAGGAAATCTGGAAAGAAGCTTTCTGAGAAACTGCTTAGTGTTCTGTTAATTCATCTCACAGTGTTACATCTGTATTTCATGGATCTCTTTGCTAGCCTTATTTCTGTGGAATCTGAGAACCTATATTTCAGATCCCTTTGAAGACTATAGGGCCAAAGGAAACATCCTCCGATAACAAAGAGAAAGAAGCTTTCTGAGAAACTTCTTTGTGTACTGTGAAATCATCTCACAGAGTTGCAGCTTTCCCCTCAAGAAGCCTTTCGCTAAGACAGTTCTTGTGGAATTGGCAAAGTGATATTTGGAAGCCCATAGAGGGCTATGGTGAAAAAGGAAATATCCTCAGATGAAATCTGGAAAGAAGCTTTCTGAGAAACTGCTTAGTGTTCTGTTAATTCATCTCACAGAGTTACATCTGTATTTCGTGGATCTCTTTGCTAGCCTTATTTCTGTGGAATCTGAGAACAGATATTTCGGATCCCTTTGAAGACTATAGGGCCAAAAGAAATATCCTCCGATAACAAAGAGAAAGAAGCTTTCTGAGAAACTTCGTTGTGTTCTGTGAAATCATCTCACAGAGTTACAGCTTTCCCCTCAAGGAGCCTTTCGCTAAGACAGTTTATGTGGAATTGGCAAAGTGATATTTGGAAGACCATAGAATGCTATGGTGAAAAAGGAAATATCCTCAGATGAAATCTGGAAAGAAGCTTGCTGAGAAACTGCTTAGCGTTCTGTTAATTCATCTCACAGAGTTACATCTGTATTTCGTGGATCTCTTTGCTAGCCTTATTTCTGTGGAATATGAGAACAGATATTTCAGATCCCTTTGAAGACTATAGGGCCAAAGGAAATATCCTCCGATAACAAAGAGAAAGAAGCTTTCTGAGAAACTTCGTTGTGTTCTGTGAAATCATCTCACAGAGTTACAGCTTTCCCCTCACGGAGCCTTTCGCTAAGACAGTTCTTTTGAAACTGGCAAATTGATATTTGGAAGCCCATAGAGGGCTATGGTGAAAAAGGAAATATCCTCAGAGGAAATCTGGAAAGAAGCTTTCTGAGAAACTGCTTAGTGTTCTGTTAATTCATCTCACAGAGTTACATCTGTATTTCGTGGATCTCTTTGCTAGCCTTATTTCTGTGGAATCTGAGAACAGATATTTCAGATCCCTTTGAAGACTATAGGGCCAAAGGAAATATCCTCCGATAACAAAGAGAAAGAAGCTTTCTGAGAAACTTCTTTGTGTTCTGTGAAATCATCTCACAGAGTTGCAGCTTTCCCCTCAAGAAGCCTTTCGCTAAGACAGTTCTTGTGGAATTGCCAAAGTGATATTTGGAAGCCCATAGAGGGCTATGGTGAAAAAGGAAATATCCTCAGAGGAAATGTGGAAAGAAGCTTTCTGAGAAACTGCTTAGTGTTCTGTTAATTCATCTCACAGAGTTACATCTGTATTTCGTGGATCTCTTGGCTAGCCTTATTTCTGTGGAATCTGAGAACAGATATTTCGGATCCCTATGATGACTATAGGGCCAAAGGAAATATCCTCCGATAACAAAGAGAAAGAAGCTTTCTGAGACACTTCTTTGTGTTCTGTGAAATCATCTCACAGAGTTACAGCTTTCCCCTCAAGAAGCCTTTCACTAAGACAATTCTTGTGGAATTGGGAAAGTGATATTTGGAAGCCCATAGAGGGCTGTGGTGAAAAAGGAAATATCCTCAAATGAAATCTGGAAAGAAGCTTTCTGAGAAACTGCTTAGTGTTCTGTTAATTCATCTCACAGAGTTACATCTGTATTTCGTGGATCTCTTTGCTAGCCTTATTTCTGTGAAATCTGAGAACAGATATTTCGGATCCCTTTGAAGACTATAGGGCCAAAGGAAATATCCTCCGATAACAAAGAGAAAGAAGCTTTCTGAGAAACTTCTTTGTGTTCTGTGAAATCATCTCACAGATTTGCAGCTTTCCCCTCAAGAAGCCTTTCGCTAAGACAGTTCTTGTGGAATTGGCAAAGTGATATTTGGAAGCCCATATAGGGCTATGGTGAAAAAGGAAATATCCTCAAATGAAATCTGGAAAGAAGCTTTCTGAGAAACTGCTTAGTGTTCTGTTAATTCATCTCACAGAGTTACATCTGTATTTCGTGGATCTCTTTGCTAGCCTTATTTCTGTGGAATCTGAGAACAGATATTTCGGATCCCTTTGAAGACTATAGGGCCAAAGGAAATATCCTCCGATAACAAAGAGAAAGAAGCTTTCTGAGAAACTTCGTTGTGTTCTGTGAAATCATCTCTCAGAGTTACAGCTTTCCCCTCAAGGAGCCTTTCGCTAAGACAGTTCTTTTGAAATTGGCAAAGTGATATTTGGAAGCCCATAGAGGGTTATGGTGAAAAAGGAAATATCCTCAGAGGAAATCTGGAAAGAAGCTTTCTGAGAAACTGCTTAGTGTTCTGTTAATTCATTTCACAGAGTTACATCTGTATTTCGTGGATCTCTTTGCTAGCCTTATTTTTGTGGAATCTGAGAACAGATATTTCAGATCTCTTTGAAGACTATAGGGCCAAAGGAAATATCCTCCGATAACAAAGAGAAAGAAGCTTTCTGAGAAACTTCTTTGTGTTCTGTGAAATCATCTCACAGAGTTGCAGCTTTCCCCTCAAGAAGCCTTTCGCTAAGACAGTTCTTGTGGAATTGGCAAAGTGATATTTGGAAGCCCATAGAGGGCTATGGTGAAAAAGGAAATATCCTCAGAGGAAATCTGGAAAGAAGCTTTCTGAGAAACTGCTTAGTGTTCTGTTAATTCATCTCACAGAGTTACATCTGTATTTCGTGGATCTCTTTGCTAGCCTTATTTCTGTGGAATCTGAGAACAGATATTTCGGATCCCTATGAAGACTATAGGGCCAAAGGAAATATCCTCCGATAACAAAGAGAAAGAAGCTTTATGAGAAACTTCTTTGTGTTCAGTGAAATCATCTCACAGAGTTACAGCTTTCCCCTCAAGAAGCCTGTCACTAAGACAGTTCTTGTGGAATTGGCAAAGTGATATTTGGAAGCCCATAGAGGGCTATGGTGAAAAAGGAAATATCCTCAAATGAAATCTGGAAAGAAGCTTTCTGAGAAACTGCTTAGTGTTCTGTTAATTCATCTCACAGAGTTACATCTGTATTTCGTGGATCTCTTTGCTAGCCTTATTTCTGTGGAATCTGAGAACAGATATTTCGGATCCCTTTGAAGACTATAGGGCCAAAGGAAATACCCTCCGATAACAAAGAGAAAGAAGCTTTCTGAGAAACTTCGTTGTGTTCTGTGAAATCATCTCTCAGAGTTACAGCTTTCCCCTCACGGAGCCTTTCGCTAAGACAGTTCTTTTGAAATTGGCAAAGTGATATTTGGAAGCCCATAGAGGGCTATGGTGAAAAAGGAAATATCCACAGATGAAATCTGGAAAGAAGCTTTGTGAGAAACTACTTAGTGTTCTGTTAATTCATCTCACAGTGTTACATCTGTATTTCATGGATCTCTTTGCTAGCCTTATTTCTGTGGAATCTGAGAACAGATATTTCCGATCCCTTTGAAGACTATAGGGCCAAAGGAAATATCCTCCGATAACAAAGAGAAAGAAGCTTTCTGAGAAACTTCTTTGTGTTCTGTGAAATCATCTCACAGAGTTGCAGCTTTCCCCTCAAGAAGCCTTTCGCTAAGTCAGTTCTTGTGGAATTGGCAAAGTGATATTTGGAAGCCCATAGAGGGCTATGGTGAAAAAGGAAATATCCTCAGATGAAATCTGGAAAGAAGCTTTCTGAGAAACTGCTTAGTGTTCTGTTAATTCATCTCACAGAGTTACATCTGTATTTCGTGGATCTCTTTGCTAGCCTTATTTCTGTGGAATCTGTGAACAGATATTTCGGATCCCTTTGAACACTATAGGGCCAAAGGAAATATCCTCCGATAACAAAGAGAAAGAAGCTTTCTGAGAAAGTTCTTTGTGGTCTGTGAAATCATCTCACAGAGTTGCAGCTTTCCCCTCAAGAAGCCTTTCGCTAAGACAGTTTTGTGGAATTGGCAAAGTGATATTTGGAAGCCCGTAGAGGGCTATGGTGAAAAAGGAAATATCCTCAGATGAAATCTGGAAAGAAGCTTTCTGAGAAACTGCTTAGTGTTCTGTTAATTCATCTCACAGTGTTACATCTCTATTTCATGGATCTCTTTGCTAGCCTTGTTTCTGTGGAATCTGAGAACCTATATTTCAGATCCCTTTGAAGACTATAGGGCCAAAGGAAACATCCTCCGATAACAAAGAGAAAGAAGCTTTCTGAGAAACTTCTTTGTGTACTGTGAAATCATCTCACAGAGTTGCAGCTTTCCCCTCAAGAAGCCTTTCGCTAAGACAGTTCTTGTGGAATTGGCAAAGTGATATTTGGAAGCCCATAGAGGGCTATGGTGAAAAAGGAAATATCCTCAGATGAAATCTGGAAAGAAGCTTTCTGAGAAACTGCTTAGTGTTCTGTTAATTCATCTCACAGAGTTACATCTGTATTTCGTGGATCTCTTTGCTAGCCTTATTTCTGTGGAATCTGAGAACAGATATTTCGGATCCCTTTGAAGACTATAGGGTCAAAGAAAATATCCTCCGATAACAAAGAGAAAGAAGCTTTCTGAGAAACTTCGTTGTGTTCTGTGAAGTCATCTCACAGAGTTACAGCTTTCCCCTCAAGGAGCCTTTCGCTAAGACAGTTCTTTTGAAATTGGCAAAGTGATATTTGGAAGCCCATAGAGGGCTATGGTGAAAAAGGAAATATCCTCAAATGAAATCTGGAATGAAGTTTTCTGAGAAACTGCTTAGTGTTCTGTTAATTCATCTCACAGAGTTATATCTGTATTTCGTGGATCTCTTTGCTAGCCTTATTTCTGTATAATCTGAGAACAGATATTTCGGATCCCTTTGAAGACTATAGGGCCAAAGGAAATATCCTCAGATAACAAAGAGAAAGAAGCTTTCTGAGAAACTTCGTTGTGTTCTGTGAAATCATCTCACAGAGTTACAGCTTCCCCTCACGGAGCCTTTCGCTAAGACAGTTCTTTTGAAATTGGCAAAGTGATATTTGGAAGCCCATAGAGGGCTATGGTGAAAAAGGAAATATCCACAGATGAAATCTGGAAAGAAGCTTTGTGAGAAACTACTTAGTGTTCTGTTAATTCATCTCACAGTGTTACATCTGTATTTCATGGATCTCTTTGCTAGCCTTATTTCTGTGGAATCTGAGAACAGATATTTCCGATCCCTTTGAAGACTATAGGGCCAAAGGAAATATCCTCCGATAACAAAGAGAAAGAAGCTTTCTGAGAAACTTCTTTGTGTTCTGTGAAATCATCTCACAGAGTTGCAGCTTTCCCCTCAAGAAGCCTTTCGCTAAGTCAGTTCTTGTGGAATTGGCAAAGTGATATTTGGAAGCCCATAGAGGGCTATGGTGAAAAAGGAAATATCCTCAGATGAAATCTGGAAAGAAGCTTTCTGAGAAACTGCTTAGTGTTCTGTTAATTCATCTCACAGAGTTACATCTGTATTTCGTGGATCTCTTTGCTAGCCTTATTTCTGTGGAATCTGTGAACAGATATTTCGGATCCCTTTGAACACTATAGGGCCAAAGGAAATATCCTCCGATAACAAAGAGAAAGAAGCTTTCTGAGAAAGTTCTTTGTGGTCTGTGAAATCATCTCACAGAGTTGCAGCTTTCCCCTCAAGAAGCCTTTCGCTAAGACAGTTTTGTGGAATTGGCAAAGTGATATTTGGAAGCCCGTAGAGGGCTATGGTGAAAAAGGAAATATCCTCAGATGAAATCTGGAAAGAAGCTTTCTGAGAAACTGCTTAGTGTTCTGTTAATTAATCTCACAGAGTTACATCTGTATTTCGTGGATCACTTTGCTAGCCTTATTTCTGTGGAATCTGAGAACAGATATTTCGGATCCCTTTGAAGACTATAGGGCCAAAGGAAATATCCTCGGATAACAAAGAGAAAGAAGCTTTCTGAGAAACTTCGTTGTGTTCTGTGAAATCATCTCACAGAGTTACAGCTTTCCCCTCACGGAGCCTTTCGCTAAGACAGTTCTTCTGAAATTGGCAAAGTGATATTTGGAAGCCCATAGAGGGCTATGGTGAAAAAGGAAATATCCTCAAATGAAATCTGGAAAGAAGCTTTCTGAGAAACTGCTTAGTGTTCTGTTAATTCATCTCACAGAGTTACATCTGTATTTCGTGGATCTCTTTGCTAGCCTTATTTCTGTGAAATCTGAGAACAGATATTTCATATCCCTTTGAAGACTATAGGGCCAAAGGAAATATCCTCCGATAACAAAGAGAAAGAAGCTTTCTGAGAAACTTCTTTGTGTTCTGTGAAATCATCTCACAGATTTGCAGCTTTCCCCTCAAGAAGCCTTTCGCTAAGACAGTTCTTGTGGAATTGGCAAAGTGATATTTGGAAGCCCATATAGGGCTATGGTGAAAAAGGAAATATCCTCAAATGAAATCTGGAAAGAAGCTTTCTGAGAAACTGCTTAGTGTTCTGTTAATTCATCTCACAGAGTTACATCTGTATTTCGTGGATCTCTTTGCTAGCCTTATTTCTGTGGAATCTGAGAACAGATATTTCGGATCCCTTTGAAGACTATAGGGCCAAAGGAAATATCCTCCGATAACAAAGAGAAAGAAGCTTTCTGAGAAACTTCGTTGTGTTCTGTGAAATCATCTCTCAGAGTTACAGCTTTCCCCTCACGGAGCCTTTCGCTAAGACAGTTATTTTGAAATTGGCAAAGTGATATTTGGAAGCCCATAGAGGGTTATGGTGAAAAAGGAAATATCCTCAGAGGAAATCTGGAAAGAAGCTTTCTGAGAAACTGCTTAGTGTTCTGTTAATTCATTTCACAGAGTTACATCTGTATTTCGTGGATCTCTTTGCTAGCCTTATTTTTGTGGAATCTGAGAACAGATATTTCAGATCCCTTTGAAGACTATAGGGCCAAAGGAAATATCCTCCGATAACAAAGAGAAAGAAGCTTTCTGAGAAACTTCTTTGTGTTCTGTGAAATCATCTCACAGAGTTGCAGCTTTCCCCTCAAGAAGCCTTTCGCTAAGACAGTTCTTGTGGAATTGGCAAAGTGATATTTGGAAGCCCATAGAGGACTATGGTGAAAAAGGAAATATCCTCAGAGGAAATCTGGAAAGAAGCTTTCTGAGAAACTGCTTAGTGTTCTGTTAATTCATCTCACAGAGTTACATCTGTATTTCGTGGATCTCTTTGCTAGCCTTATTTCTGTGGAATCTGAGAACAGATATTTCGGATCCCTATGAAGACTATAGGGCCAAAGGAAATATCCTCCGATAACAAAGAGAAAGAAGCTTTATGAGAAACTTCTTTGTGTTCTGTGAAATCATCTCACAGAGTTACAGCTTTCCCCTCAAGAAGCCTGTCACTAAGACAGTTCTTGTGGAATTGGCAAAGTGATATTTGGAAGCCCATAGAGGGCTATGGTGAAAAAGGAAATATCCTCAAATGAAATCTGGAAAGAAGCTTTCTGAGAAACTGCTTAGTGTTCTGTTAATTCATCTCACAGAGTTACATCTGTATTTCGTGGATCTCTTTGCTAGCCTTATTTCTGTGAAATCTGAGAACAGATATTTCGGATCCCTTTGAAGACTATAGGGCCAAAGGAAATATCCTCCGATAACAAAGAGAAAGAAACTTTCTGAGAAACTTCTTTGTGTTCTGTGAAATCATCTCACAGAGTTGCAGCTTTCACCTCAAGAAGCCTTTCGCTAAGACACTTCTTGTGGAATTGGCAAAGTGATATTTGGAAGCCCATAGAGGGCTATGGTGAAAAAGGAAATATCCTCAAATGAAATCTGGAAAGAAGCTTTCTGAGAAACTGCTTAGTGTTCTGTTAATTCATCTCACAGAGTTACATCTGTATTTCGTGGATCTCTTTGCTAGCCTTATTTCTGTGGAATCTGAGAACAGATATTTCGGATCCCTTTGAAGACTATAGGGCCAAAGGAAATACCCTCCGATAACAAAGAGAAAGAAGCTTTCTGAGAAACTGCGTTGTGTTCTGTGAAATCATCTCTCAGAGTTACAGCTTTCCCCTCACGGAGCCTTTCGCTAAGACAGTTCTTTTGAAATTGGCAAAGTGATATTTGGAAGCCCATAGAGGGCTATGGTGAAAAAGGAAATATCCTCAAATGAAATCTGGAATGAAGTTTTCTGAGAAACTGCTTAGTGTTCTGTTAATTCACCTCACAGAGTTATATCTGTATTTCGTGGATCTCTTTGCTAGCCTTATTTCTGTATAATCTGAGAACAGATATTTCGGATCCCTTTGAAGACTATAGGGCCAAAGGAAATATCCTCAGATAACAAAGAGAAAGAAGCTTTCTGAGAAACTTCGTTGTGTTCTGTGAAATCATCTCACAGAGTTACAGCTTCCCCTCACGGAGCCTTTCGCTAAGACAGTTCTTTTGAAATTGGCAAAGTGATATTTGGAAGCCCATAGAGGGCTATGGTGAAAAAGGAAATATCCACAGATGAAATCTGGAAAGAAGCTTTGTGAGAAACTACTTAGTGTTCTGTTAATTCATCTCACAGTGTTACATCTGTATTTCATGGATCTCTTTGCTAGCCTTATTTCTGTGGAATCTGAGAACAGATATTTCCGATCCCTTTGAAGACTATAGGGCCAAAGGAAATATCCTCCGATAACAAAGAGAAAGAAGCTTTCTGAGAAACTTCTTTGTGTTCTGTGAAATCATCTCACAGAGTTGCAGCTTTCCCCTCAAGAAGCCTTTCGCTAAGTCAGTTCTTGTGGAATTGGCAAAGTGATATTTGGAAGCCCATAGAGGGCTATGGTGAAAAAGGAAATATCCTCAGATGAAATCTGGAAAGAAGCTTTCTGAGAAACTGCTTAGTGTTCTGTTAATTCATCTCACAGAGTTACATCTGTATTTCGTGGATCTCTTTGCTAGCCTTATTTCTGTGGAATCTGTGAACAGATATTTCGGATCCCTTTGAACACTATAGGGCCAAAGGAAATATCCTCCGATAACAAAGAGAAAGAAGCTTACTGAGAAAGTTCTTTGTGGTCTGTGAAATCATCTCACAGAGTTGCAGCTTTCCCCTCAAGAAGCCTTTCGCTAAGACAGTTTTGTGGAATTGGCAAAGTGATATTTGGAAGCCCGTAGAGGGCTATGGTGAAAAAGGAAATATCCTCAGATGAAATCTGGAAAGAAGCTTTCTGAGAAACTGCTTAGTGTTCTGTTAATTAATCTCACAGAGTTACATCTGTATTTCGTGGATCTCTTTGCTAGCCTTATTTCTGTGGAATCTGAGAACAGATATTTCGGATCCCTTTGAAGACTATAGGGCCAAAGGAAATATCCTCGGATAACAAAGAGAAAGAAGCTTTCTGAGAAACTTCGTTGTGTTCTGTGAAATCATCTCACAGAGTTACAGCTTTCCCCTCACGGAGCCTTTCGCTAAGACAGTTCTTTTGAAATTGGCAAAGTGATATTTGGAAGCCCATAGAGGGCTATGGTGAAAAAGGAAATATCCTCAGAGGAAATCTGGAAAGAAGCTTTCTGAGAAACTGCTTAGTGTTCTGTTAATTCATCTCACAGTGTTACATCTGTATTTCATGGATCTCTTTGCTAACCTTATTTCTGTGGAATCTGAGAACCTATATTTCAGATCCCTTTGAAGACTATAGGGCCAAAGGAAACATCCTCCGATAACAAAGAGAAAGAAGCTTTCTGAGAAACTTCTTTGTGTACTGTGAAATCATCTCACAGAGTTGCAGCTTTCCCCTCAAGAAGCCTTTCGCTAAGACAGTTCTTGTGAAATTGGCAAAGTGATATTTGGAAGACCATAGAATGCTATGGTGAAAAAGGAAATATCCTCAGATGAAATCTGGAAAGAAGCTTGCTGAGAAACTGCTTAGCGTTCTGTTAATTCATCTCACAGAGTTACATCTGTATTTCGTGGATCTCTTTGCTAGCCTTATTTCTGTGGAATCTGAGAACAGATATTTCAGATCCCTTTGAAGACTATAGGGCCAAAGGAAATATCCTCCGATAACAAAGAGAAAGAAGCTTTCTGAGAAACTTCGTTGTGTTCTGTGAAATCATCTCACAGAGTTACAGCTTTCCCCTCACGGAGCCTTTCGCTAAGACAGTTTTTTTGAAACTGGCAAATTGATATTTGGAAGCCCATAGAGGGCTATGGTGAAAAAGGAAATATCCTCAGAGGAAATCTGGAAAGAAGCTTTCTGAGAAACTGCTTAGTGTTCTGTTAATTCATCTCACAGAGTTACATCTGTATTTCGTGGATCTCTTTGCTAGCCTTATTTCTGTGGAATCTGAGAACAGATATTTCAGATCCCTTTGAAGACTTTAGGGCCAAAGGAAATATCCTCCGATAACAAAGAGAAAGAAGCTTTCTGAGAAACTTCTTTGTGTTCTGTGAAATCATCTCACAGAGTTGCAGCTTTCCCCTCAAGAAGCCTTTCGCTAAGACAGTTCTTGTGGAATTGCCAAAGTGATATTTGGAAGCCCATAGAGGGCTATGGTGAAAAAGGAAATATCCTCAGAGGAAATGTGGAAAGAAGCTTTCTGAGAAACTGCTTAGTGTTCTGTTAATTCATCTCACAGAGTTACATCTGTATTTCGTGGATCTCTTTGCTAGCCTTATTTCTGTGGAATCTGAGAACAGATATTTCGGATCCCTATGAAGACTATAGGGCCAAAGGAAATATCCTCCGATAACAAAGAGAAAGAAGCTTTCTGAGAAACTTCTTTTTGTTCTGTGAAATCATCTCACAGAGTTACAGCTTTCCCCTCAAGAAGCCTTTCACTAAGACAATTCTTGTGGAATTGGCAAAGTGATATTTGGAAGCCCATAGAGGGCTATGGTGAAAAAGGAAATATCCTCAAATGAAATCTGGAAAGAAGCTTTCTGAGAAACTGCTTAGTGTTCTGTTAATTCATCTCACAGAGTTACATCTGTATTTCGTGGATCTCTTTGCTAGCCTTATTTCTGTGAAATCTGAGAACAGATATTTCGGATCCCTTTGAAGACTATAGGGCCAAAGGAAATATCCTCCGATAACAAAGAGAAAGAAGCTTTCTGAGAAACTTCTTTGTGTTCTGTGAAATCATCTCACACATTTGCAGCTTTCCCCTCAAGAAGCCTTTCGCTAAGACAGTTCTTGTGGAATTGGCAAAGTGATATTTGGAAGCCCATATAGGGCTATGGTGAAAAAGGAAATATCCTCAAATGAAATCTGGAAAGAAGCTTTCTGAGAAACTGCTTAGTGTTCTGTTAATTCATCTCACAGAGTTACATCTGTATTTCGTGGATCTCTTTGCTAGCCTTATTTCTGTGGAATCTGAGAACAGATATTTCAGATCCCTTTGAAGACTATAGGGCCAAAGGAAATATCCTCCGATAACAAAGAGAAAGAAGCTTTCTGAGAAACTTCTTTGTGTTCTGTGAAATCATCTCTCAGAGTTACAGCTTTCCCCTCACGGAGCCTTTCGCTAAGACAGTTCTTTTGAAATTGGCAAAGTGATATTTGGAAGCCCATAGAGGGTTATGGTGAAAAAGGAAATATCCTCAGAGGAAATCTGGAAAGAAGCTTTCTGAGAAACTGCTTAGTGTTCTGTTAATTCATTTCACAGAGTTACATCTGTATTTCGTGGATCTCTTTGCTAGCCTTATTTTTGTGGAATCTGAGAACAGATATTTCAGATCCCTTTGAAGACTATAGGGCCAAAGGAAATATCCTCCGATAACAAAGAGAAAGAAGCTTTCTGAGAAACTTCTTTGTGTTCTGTGAAATCATCTCACAGAGTTGCAGCTTTCCCCTCAAGAAGCCTTTCGCTAAGACAGTTCTTGTGGAATTGACAAAGTGATATTTGGAAGCCCATAGAGGGCTATGGTGAAAAAGGAAATATCCTCAGAGGAAATCTGGAAAGAAGCTTTCTGAGAACCTGCTTAGTGTTCTGTTAATTCATCTCACAGAGTTACATCTGTATTTCGTGGATCTCTTTGCTAGCCTTATTTCTGTGGAATCTGAGAACAGATATTTCGGATCCCTATGAAGACTATAGGGCCAAAGGAAATATCCTCCGATAACAAAGAGAAAGAAGCTTTATGAGAAACTTCTTTGTGTTCTGTGAAATCATCTCACAGAGTTACAGCTTTCCCCTCAAGAAGCCTGTCACTAAGACAGTTCTTGTGGAATTGGCAAAGTGATATTTGGAAGCCCATAGAGGGCTATGGTGAAAAAGGAAATATCCTCAAATGAAATCTGGAAAGAAGCTTTCTGAGAAACTGCTTAGTGTTCTGTTAATTCATCTCACAGAGTTACATCTGTATTTCGTGGATCTCTTTGCGAGCCTTATTTCTGTGAAATCTGAGAACAGATATTTCGGATCCCTTTGAAGACTATAGGGCCAAAGGAAATATCCTCCGATAACAAAGAGAAAGAAGCTTTCTGAGAAACTTCTTTGTGTTCTGTGAAATCATCTCACAGAGTTGCAGCTTTCACCTCAAGAAGCCTTTCGCTAAGACACTTCTTGTGGAATTGGCAAAGTGATATTTGGAAGCCCATAGAGGGCTATGGTGAAAAAGGAAATATCCTCAAATGAAATCTGGAAAGAAGCTTTCTGAGAAACTGCTTAGTGTTCTGTTAATTCATCTCACAGAGTTACATCTGTATTTCGTGGATCTCTTTGCTAGCCTTATTTCTGTGGAATCTGAGAACAGATATTTCGGATCCCTTTGAAGACTATAGGGCCAAAGGAAATACCCTCCGATAACAAAGAGAAAGAAGCTTTCTGAGAAACTTCGTTGTGTTCTGTGAAATCATCTCTCAGAGTTACAGCTTTCCCCTCACGGAGCCTTTCGCTAAGACAGTTCTTTTGAAATTGGCAAAGTGATATTTGGAAGCCCATAGAGGGCTATGGTGAAAAAGGAAATATCCTCAAATGAAATCTGGAAAGAAGCTTTCTGAGAAACTGCTTAGTGTTCTGTTAATTCATCTCACAGAGCTACATCTGTATTTCGTGGATCTCTTTGCTAGCCTTATTTCTGTGGAATCTGAGAACAGATATTTCCGATCCCTTTGAAGACTATAGGGCCAAAGGAAATATCCTCCGATAACAAAGAGAAAGAAGCTTTCTGAGAAACTTCTTTGTGTTCTGTGAAATCATCTCACAGAGTTGCAGCTTTCCCCTCAAGAAGCCTTTCGCTAAGACAGTTCTTGGGGAATTGGCAAAGTGATATTTGGAAGCCCATAGAGGGCTATGGTGAAAAAGGAAATATCCTCAAATGAAATCTGGAAAGAAGCTTTCTGAGAAACTGCTTAGTGTTCTGTTAATTCATCTCACAGAGTTACATCTGTATTTCGTGGATCTCTTTGCTAGCCTTATTTCTGTGAAATCTGAGAACAGATATTTCGGATCCCTTTGAAGACTATAGGGCCAAAGGAAATATCCTCCGATAACAAAGAGAAAGAAGCTTTCTGAGAAACTTCTTTGTGTTCTGTGAAATCATCTCACACATTTGCAGCTTTCCCCTCAAGAAGCCTTTCGCTAAGACAGTTCTTGTGGAATTGGCAAAGTGATATTTGGAAGCCCATATAGGGCTATGGTGAAAAAGGAAATATCCTCAAATGAAATCTGGAAAGAAGCTTTCTGAGAAACTGCTTAGTGTTCTGTTAATTCATCTCACAGAGTTACATCTGTATTTCGTGGATCTCTTTGCTAGCCTTATTTCTGTGGAATCTGAGAACAGATATTTCGGATCCCTTTGAAGACTATAGGGCCCAAGGAAATATCCTCCGATAACAAAGAGAAAGAAGCTTTCTGAGAAACTTCTTTGTGTTCTGTGAAATCATCTCTCAGAGTTACAGCTTTCCCCTCACGGAGCCTTTCGCTAAGACAGTTCTTTTGAAATTGGCAAAGTGATATTTGGAAGCCCATAGAGGGTTATGGTGAAAAAGGAAATATCCTCAGAGGAAATCTGGAAAGAAGCTTTCTGAGAAACTGCTTAGTGTTCTGTTAATTCATTTCACAGAGTTACATCTGTATTTCGTGGATCTCTTTGCTAGCCTTATTTTTGTGGAATCTGAGAACAGATATTTCAGATCCCTTTGAAGACTATAGGGCCAAAGGAAATATCCTCCGATAACAAAGAGAAAGAAGCTTTCTGAGAAACTTCTTTGTGTTCTGTGAAATCATCTCACAGAGTTGCAGCTTTCCCCTCAAGAAGCCTTTCGCTAAGACAGTTCTTGTGGAATTGACAAAGTGATATTTGGAAGCCCATAGAGGGCTATGGTGAAAAAGGAAATATCCTCAGAGGAAATCTGGAAAGAAGCTTTCTGAGAACCTGCTTAGTGTTCTGTTAATTCATCTCACAGAGTTACATCTGTATTTCGTGGATCTCTTTGCTAGCCTTATTTCTGTGGAATCTGAGAACAGATATTTCGGATCCCTATGAAGACTATAGGGCCAAAGGAAATATCCTCCGATAACAAAGAGAAAGAAGCTTTATGAGAAACTTCTTTGTGTTCTGTGAAATCATCTCACAGAGTTACAGCTTTCCCCTCAAGAAGCCTGTCACTAAGACAGTTCTTGTGGAATTGGCAAAGTGATATTTGGAAGCCCATAGAGGGCTATGGTGAAAAAGGAAATATCCTCAAATGAAATCTGGAAAGAAGCTTTCTGAGAAACTGCTTAGTGTTCTGTTAATTCATCTCACAGAGTTACATCTGTATTTCGTGGATCTCTTTGCGAGCCTTATTTCTGTGAAATCTGAGAACAGATATTTCGGATCCCTTTGAAGACTATAGGGCCAAAGGAAATATCCTCCGATAACAAAGAGAAAGAAGCTTTCTGAGAAACTTCTTTGTGTTCTGTGAAATCATCTCACAGAGTTGCAGCTTTCACCTCAAGAAGCCTTTCGCTAAGACACTTCTTGTGGAATTGGCAAAGTGATATTTGGAAGCCCATAGAGGGCTATGGTGAAAAAGGAAATATCCTCAAATGAAATCTGGAAAGAAGCTTTCTGAGAAACTGCTTAGTGTTCTGTTAATTCATCTCACAGAGTTACATCTGTATTTCGTGGATCTCTTTGCTAGCCTTATTTCTGTGGAATCTGAGAACAGATATTTCGGATCCCTTTGAAGACTATAGGGCCAAAGGAAATACCCTCCGATAACAAAGAGAAAGAAGCTTTCTGAGAAACTTCGTTGTGTTCTGTGAAATCATCTCTCAGAGTTACAGCTTTCCCCTCACGGAGCCTTTCGCTAAGACAGTTCTTTTGAAATTGGCAAAGTGATATTTGGAAGCCCATAGAGGGCTATGGTGAAAAAGGAAATATCCTCAAATGAAATCTGGAAAGAAGCTTTCTGAGAAACTGCTTAGTGTTCTGTTAATTCATCTCACAGAGCTACATCTGTATTTCGTGGATCTCTTTGCTAGCCTTATTTCTGTGGAATCTGAGAACAGATATTTCCGATCCCTTTGAAGACTATAGGGCCAAAGGAAATATCCTCCGATAACAAAGAGAAAGAAGCTTTCTGAGAAACTTCTTTGTGTTCTGTGAAATCATCTCACAGAGTTGCAGCTTTCCCCTCAAGAAGCCTTTCGCTAAGACAGTTCTTGGGGAATTGGCAAAGTGATATTTGGAAGCCCATAGAGGGCTATGGTGAAAATGGAAATATCCTCAGATGAAATCTGGAAAGAAGCTTTCTGAGAAACTGCTTAGTGTTCTGTTAATTCATCTCACAGAGTTACATCTGTATTTCGTGGATCTCTTTGCTAGCCTTATTTCTGTGGATTCTGAGAACAGATATTTCGGATCCCTATGAAGACTATAGGGCCAAAGGACATATCCTCCGATAACAAAGAGAAAGAAGCTTTCTGAGAAACTTCTTTGTGTTCTGTGAAATCATCTCACAGAGTTACAGCTTTCCCCTCAAAAAGCCTTTCACTAAGACAGTTATTGTGGAATTGGCAAAGTGATATTAGGAAGCCCATAGAGGGCTATGGTGAAAAAGGAAATATCCTCAAATGAAATCTGGAAAGAAGCTTTCTGAGAAACTGCTTAGTGTTCTGTTAATTCATCTCACAGAGTTACATCTGTATTTCGTGGATCTCTTTGCTAGCCTTATTTCTGTGGAATCTGAGAACAGATATTTCGGATCCCTTTGAAGACTATAGGGCCAAAGGAAATATCCTCCGATAACAAAGAGAAAGAAGCTTTCTGAGAAACTTCGTTGTGTTCTGTTAAATCATCTCTCAGAGTTACAGCTTTCCCCTCACGGAGCCTTTCGCTAAGACAGTTCTTTTGAAATTGGCAAAGTGATATTTGGAAGCCCATAGAGGGCTATGGTGAAAAAGGAAATATCCTCAGATGAAATCTGGAAAGAAGCTTTCTGAGAAACTGCTTAGTGTTCTGTTAATTCATCTCACAGAGTTACATCTGTATTTCGTGGATGCTTTGCTAGCCTTATTTCTGTGGAATCTGAGAACAGATATTTCGGATCCCTTTGAAGTCTATAGGGCCAAATTAAATATCCTCCGATAACAAAGAGAAAGAAGCTTTCTGAGAAACTTCTTTGTGTTCTGTGAAATCATCTCACAGAGTTACAGCTTTCCCCTCACGGAGCCTTTCGCTAAGACAGTTCTTTTGAAATTGGCAAAGTGATATTTGGAAGCCCATAGAGGGCTATGGTGAAAAAGGAAATATCCTCAGAGGAAATCTGGAAAGAAGCTTTGTGAGAAACTGCTTAGTGTTCTGTTAATTCATCTCACAGTGTTACATCTGTATTTCGTGGATCTCTTTGCTAGCCTTATTTCTGTGGAATCTGAGAACAGATATTTCGGATCCCTTTGAAGACTATAGGGCCAAAGGAAATATCCTCCGATAACAAAGAGAAAGAAGCTTTCTGAGAAACTTCGTTGTGTTCTGTGAAATCATCTCTCAGAGTTACAGCTTTCCCCTCACGGAGCCTTTCGCTAAGACAGCTCTTTTGAAATTGGCAAAGTGATATTTGGAAGCCCATAGAGGGCTATGGTGAAAAAGGAAATATCCTCAGAGGAAATCTGGAAAGAAGCTTTGTGAGAAACCGCTTAGTGTTCTGTTAATTCATCTCACAGTGTTACATCTGTATTTCGTGGATCTCTTTGCTAGCCTTATTTCTGTGGAATCTGAGAACAGATATTTCGGATCCCTTTGAAGACTATAGGGCCAAAGGAAATATCCTCCGATAACAAAGACAAAGAAGCTTTCTGAGAAACTTCTTTGTGTTCTGTGAAATCATCTCTCAGAGTTACAGCTTTCCCCTCACGGAGCCTGTCGCTAAGACAGTTCTTTTGAAATTGGCAAAGTGATATTTGGAAGCCCATAGAGGGCTATGGTGAAAAAGGAAATATGCTCAGATGAAATCTGGAAAGAAGCTTTCTGAGAAACTGCTTAGTGTTCTGTTAATTCATCTCACAGAGTTACATCTGTATTTCGTGGATCTCTTTGCTAGCCTTATTTCTGTGGAATCTGAGAACAGATATTTCGGATCCCTTTGAAGACTATAGGGCCAAAGGAAATATCCTCCGATAACAAAGAGAAAGAAGCTTTCTGAGAAACTTCTTTGTGTTCTGTGAAATCATCTCACAGAGTTACAGCTTTCCCCTCAAGAAGCCTTTCGCTAAGACAGTTCTTGTGGAATTGGCAAAGTGATATTTGGAAGCCCATAGAGGGCTATGGTGAAAAAGGAAATATCCTCAATAAAATCTGGAAAGAAGCTTTCTGAGAAACTGCTTAGTGTTCTGTTAATTCATCTCACAGAGTTACATCTGTATTTCGTGGATCTCTTTGCTAGCCTTATTTCTGTGGAATCTGAGAACAGATATTTCGGATCCCTTTGAAGACTATAGGGCCAAAGGAAATATCCTCCGATAACAAAGAGAAAGAAGCATTCTGAGAAACTTCGTTGTGTTCTATGAAATCATCTCACAGAGTTACAGCTTTCCCCTCACGGAGCCTTTCGCTAAGACGGTTCTTGTGGAATTGGCAAAGTGATATTTGGAAGCCCTGGAGGGCTATGGTGAAAAAGGAAATATCCTCAAATGAAATCTGGAAAGAAGCTTTCTGAGAAACTGCTTAGTGTTCTGTTAATTCATCTCACAGAGTTACATCTGTATTTCACGGATCTCTTTGCTAGCCTTATTTCTGTGGAATCTGAGAACCGATATTTCGGATCCCTTTGTAGACTATAGGGCCAAAGGAAATATCCTCCGATAACAAAGAGAAAGAAGCTTTCTGAGAAACTTCGTTATGTTCTGTGAAATCATCTCACAGAGTTACAGCTTTGCACTCACGGAGCCTTTCGCTAAGACAGTTCTTTTGAAATTGGCAAAGTGATATTTGGAAGCCCATAGAGGGCTATGGTGAAAAAGGAAATATCCTCAGAGGAAATGTGGAAAGAAGCTTTCTGAGAAACTGCTTAGTGTTCTGTTAATTCATCTCACAGAGATACATCTGTATTTCGTGGATCTCTTTGCTAGCCTTATTTCTGTGGAATCTGAGAACAGATATTTCGGATCCCTATGAAGACTATAGGGCCAAAGGAAATATCCTCCGATAATAAAGAGAAAGAAGCTTTCTGAGAAACTTCTTTTTGTTCTGTGAAATCATCTCACAGAGTTACAGCTTTCCCCTCAAGAAGCCTTTCACTAAGACAATTCTTGTGGAATTGGCAAAGTGATATTTGGAAGCCCATAGAGGGCTATGGTGAAAAAGGAAATATCCTCAAATGAAATCTGGAAAGAAGCTTTCTGAGAAACTGCTTAGTGTTCTGTTAATTCATCTCACAGAGTTACATCTGTATTTCGTGGATCTCTTTGCTAGCCTTATTTCTGTGAAATCTGAGAACAGATATTTCGGATCCCTTTGAAGACTATAGGGCCAAAGGAAATATCCTCCGATAACAAAGAGAAAGAAGCTTTCTGAGAAACTTCTTTGTGTTCTGTGAAATCATCTCACAGATTTGCAGCTTTCCCCTCAAGAAGCCTTTCGCTAAGACAGTTCTTGTGGAATTGGCAAAGTGATATTTGGAAGCCCATATAGGGCTATGGTTAAAAAGGAAATATCCTCAAATGAAATCTGGAAAGAAGCTTTCTGAGAAACTGCTTAGTGTTCTGTTAATTCATCTCACAGAGTTACATCTGTATTTCGTGGATCTCTTTGCTAGCCTTATTTCTGTGGAATCTGAGAACAGATATTTCGGATCCCTTTGAAGACTATAGGGCCAAAGGAAATATCCTCCGATAACAAAGAGAAAGAAGCTTTCTGAGAAACTTCGTTGTGTTCTGTGAAATCATCTCTCAGAGTTACAGCTTTCCCCTCACGGAGCCTTTCGCTAAGACAGTTCTTTTGAAATTGGCAAAGTGATATTTGGAAGCCCATAGAGGGCTATGGTGAAAAAGGAAATATCCTCAAATGAAATCTGGAATGAAGTTTTCTGAGAAACTGCTTAGTGTTCTGTTAATTCACCTCACAGAGTTATATCTGTATTTCGTGGATCTCTTTGCTAGCCTTATTTCTGTATAATCTGAGAACAGATATTTCGGATCCCTTTGAAGACTATAGGGCCAAAGGAAATATCCTCAGATAACAAAGAGAAAGAAGCTTTCTGAGAAACTTCGTTGTGTTCTGTGAAATCATCTCACAGAGTTACAGCTTCCCCTCACGGAGCCTTTCGCTAAGACAGTTCTTTTGAAATTGGCAAAGTGATATTTGGAAGCCCATAGAGGGCTATGGTGAAAAAGGAAATATCCACAGATGAAATCTGGAAAGAAGCTTTGTGAGAAACTACTTAGTGTTCTGTTAATTCATCTCACAGTGTTACATCTGTATTTCATGGATCTCTTTGCTAGCCTTATTTCTGTGGAATCTGAGAACAGATATTTCCGATCCCTTTGAAGACTATAGGGCCAAAGGAAATATCCTCCGATAACAAAGAGAAAGAAGCTTTCTGAGAAACTTCTTTGTGTTCTGTGAAATCATCTCACAGAGTTGCAGCTTTCCCCTCAAGAAGCCTTTCGCTAAGTCAGTTCTTGTGGAATTGGCAAAGTGATATTTGGAAGCCCATAGAGGGCTATGGTGAAAAAGGAAATATCCTCAGATGAAATCTGGAAAGAAGCTTTCTGAGAAACTGCTTAGTGTTCTGTTAATTCATCTCACAGAGTTACATCTGTATTTCGTGGATCTCTTTGCTAGCCTTATTTCTGTGGAATCTGTGAACAGATATTTCGGATCCCTTTGAACACTATAGGGCCAAAGGAAATATCCTCCGATAACAAAGAGAAAGAAGCTTTCTGAGAAAGTTCTTTGTGGTCTGTGAAATCATCTCACAGAGTTGCAGCTTTCCCCTCAAGAAGCCTTTCGCTAAGACAGTTTTGTGGAATTGGCAAAGTGATATTTGGAAGCCCGTAGAGGGCTATGGTGAAAAAGGAAATATCCTCAGATGAAATCTGGAAAGAAGCTTTCTGAGAAACTGCTTAGTGTTCTGTTAATTAATCTCACAGAGTTACATCTGTATTTCGTGGATCTCTTTGCTAGCCTTATTTCTGTGGAATCTGAGAACAGATATTTCGGATCCCTTTGAAGACTATAGGGCCAAAGGAAATATCCTCGGATAACAAAGAGAAAGAAGCTTTCTGAGAAACTTCGTTGTGTTCTGTGAAATCATCTCACAGAGTTACAGCTTTCCCCTCACGGAGCCTTTCGCTAAGACAGTTCTTTTGAAATTGGCAAAGTGATATTTGGAAGCCCATAGAGGGCTATGGTGAAAAAGGAAATATCCTCAGAGGAAATCTGGAAAGAAGCTTTCTGAGAAACTGCTTAGTGTTCTGTTAATTCATCTCACAGTGTTACATCTGTATTTCATGGATCTCTTTGCTAACCTTATTTCTGTGGAATCTGAGAACCTATATTTCAGATCCCTTTGAAGACTATAGGGCCAAAGGAAACATCCTCCGATAACAAAGAGAAAGAAGCTTTCTGAGAAACTTCTTTGTGTACTGTGAAATCATCTCACAGAGTTGCAGCTTTCCCCTCAAGAAGCCTTTCGCTAAGACAGTTCTTGTGAAATTGGCAAAGTGATATTTGGAAGCCCATAGAGGGCTATGGTGAAAAAGGAAATATCCTCAGATGAAATCTGGAAAGAAGCTTTCTGAGAAACTGCTTAGTGTTCTGTTAATTCATCTCACAGAGTTACATCTGTATTTCGTGGATCTCTTTGCTAGCCTTATTTCTGTGGAATCTGAGAACAGATATTTCGGATCCCTTTGAAGACTATAGGGCCAAAGGAAATATCCTCCGATAACAAAGAGAAAGAAGCTTTCTGAGAAACTTCGTTGTGTTCTGTGAAATCATCTCACAGAGTTACAGCTTTCCCCTCAAGGAGCCTTTCGCTAAGACAGTTTATGTGGAATTGGCAAAGTGATATTTGGAAGACCATAGAATGCTATGGTGAAAAAGGAAATATCCTCAGATGAAATCTGGAAAGAAGCTTGCTGAGAAACTGCTTAGCGTTCTGTTAATTCATCTCACAGAGTTACATCTGTATTTCGTGGATCTCTTTGCTAGCCTTATTTCTGTGGAATCTGAGAACAGATATTTCAGATCCCTTTGAAGACTATAGGGCCAAAGGAAATATCCTCCGATAACAAAGAGAAAGAAGCTTTCTGAGAAACTTCGTTGTGTTCTGTGAAATCATCTCACAGAGTTACAGCTTTCCCCTCACGGAGCCTTTCGCTAAGACAGTTTTTTTGAAACTGGCAAATTGATATTTGGAAGCCCATAGAGGGCTATGGTGAAAAAGGAAATATCCTCAGAGGAAATCTGGAAAGAAGCTTTCTGAGAAACTGCTTAGTGTTCTGTTAATTCATCTCACAGAGTTACATCTGTATTTCGTGGATCTCTTTGCTAGCCTTATTTCTGTGGAATCTGAGAACAGATATTTCAGATCCCTTTGAAGACTTTAGGGCCAAAGGAAATATCCTCCGATAACAAAGAGAAAGAAGCTTTCTGAGAAACTTCTTTGTGTTCTGTGAAATCATCTCACAGAGTTGCAGCTTTCCCCTCAAGAAGCCTTTCGCTAAGACAGTTCTTGTGGAATTGCCAAAGTGATATTTGGAAGCCCATAGAGGGCTATGGTGAAAAAGGAAATATCCTCAGAGGAAATGTGGAAAGAAGCTTTCTGAGAAACTGCTTAGTGTTCTGTTAATTCATCTCACAGAGTTACATCTGTATTTCGTGGATCTCTTTGCTAGCCTTATTTCTGTGGAATCTGAGAACAGATATTTCGGATCCCTATGAAGACTATAGGGCCAAAGGAAATATCCTCCGATAACAAAGAGAAAGAAGCTTTCTGAGAAACTTCTTTTTGTTCTGTGAAATCATCTCACAGAGTTACAGCTTTCCCCTCAAGAAGCCTTTCACTAAGACAATTCTTGTGGAATTGGCAAAGTGATATTTGGAAGCCCATAGAGGGCTATGGTGAAAAAGGAAATATCCTCAAATGAAATCTGGAAAGAAGCTTTCTGAGAAACTGCTTAGTGTTCTGTTAATTCATCTCACAGAGTTACATCTGTATTTCGTGGATCTCTTTGCTAGCCTTATTTCTGTGAAATCTGAGAACAGATATTTCGGATCCCTTTGAAGACTATAGGGCCAAAGGAAATATCCTCCGATAACAAAGAGAAAGAAGCTTTCTGAGAAACTTCTTTGTGTTCTGTGAAATCATCTCACACATTTGCAGCTTTCCCCTCAAGAAGCCTTTCGCTAAGACAGTTCTTGTGGAATTGGCAAAGTGATATTTGGAAGCCCATATAGGGCTATGGTGAAAAAGGAAATATCCTCAAATGAAATCTGGAAAGAAGCTTTCTGAGAAACTGCTTAGTGTTCTGTTAATTCATCTCACAGAGTTACATCTGTATTTCGTGGATCTCTTTGCTAGCCTTATTTCTGTGGAATCTGAGAACAGATATTTCGGATCCCTTTGAAGACTATAGGGCCCAAGGAAATATCCTCCGATAACAAAGAGAAAGAAGCTTTCTGAGAAACTTCTTTGTGTTCTGTGAAATCATCTCTCAGAGTTACAGCTTTCCCCTCACGGAGCCTTTCGCTAAGACAGTTCTTTTGAAATTGGCAAAGTGATATTTGGAAGCCCATAGAGGGTTATGGTGAAAAAGGAAATATCCTCAGAGGAAATCTGGAAAGAAGCTTTCTGAGAAACTGCTTAGTGTTCTGTTAATTCATTTCACAGAGTTACATCTGTATTTCGTGGATCTCTTTGCTAGCCTTATTTTTGTGGAATCTGAGAACAGATATTTCAGATCCCTTTGAAGACTATAGGGCCAAAGGAAATATCCTCCGATAACAAAGAGAAAGAAGCTTTCTGAGAAACTTCTTTGTGTTCTGTGAAATCATCTCACAGAGTTGCAGCTTTCCCCTCAAGAAGCCTTTCGCTAAGACAGTTCTTGTGGAATTGACAAAGTGATATTTGGAAGCCCATAGAGGGCTATGGTGAAAAAGGAAATATCCTCAGAGGAAATCTGGAAAGAAGCTTTCTGAGAACCTGCTTAGTGTTCTGTTAATTCATCTCACAGAGTTATATCTGTATTTCGTGGATCTCTTTGCTAGCCTTATTTCTGTGGAATCTGAGAACAGATATTTCGGATCCCTATGAAGACTATAGGGCCAAAGGAAATATCCTCCGATAACAAAGAGAAAGAAGCTTTATGAGAAACTTCTTTGTGTTCTGTGAAATCATCTCACAGAGTTACAGCTTTCCCCTCAAGAAGCCTGTCACTAAGACAGTTCTTGTGGAATTGGCAAAGTGATATTTGGAAGCCCATAGAGGGCTATGGTGAAAAAGGAAATATCCTCAAATGAAATCTGGAAAGAAGCTTTCTGAGAAACTGCTTAGTGTTCTGTTAATTCATCTCACAGAGTTACATCTGTATTTCGTGGATCTCTTTGCGAGCCTTATTTCTGTGAAATCTGAGAACAGATATTTCGGATCCCTTTGAAGACTATAGGGCCAAAGGAAATATCCTCCGATAACAAAGAGAAAGAAGCTTTCTGAGAAACTTCTTTGTGTTCTGTGAAATCATCTCACAGAGTTGCAGCTTTCACCTCAAGAAGCCTTTCGCTAAGACACTTCTTGTGGAATTGGCAAAGTGATATTTGGAAGCCCATAGAGGGCTATGGTGAAAAAGGAAATATCCTCAAATGAAATCTGGAAAGAAGCTTTCTGAGAAACTGCTTAGTGTTCTGTTAATTCATCTCACAGAGTTACATCTGTATTTCGTGGATCTCTTTGCTAGCCTTATTTCTGTGGAATCTGAGAACAGATATTTCGGATCCCTTTGAAGACTATAGGGCCAAAGGAAATACCCTCCGATAACAAAGAGAAAGAAGCTTTCTGAGAAACTTCGTTGTGTTCTGTGAAATCATCTCTCAGAGTTACAGCTTTCCCCTCACGGAGCCTTTCGCTAAGACAGTTCTTTTGAAATTGGCAAAGTGATATTTGGAAGCCCATAGAGGGCTATGGTGAAAAAGGAAATATCCTCAAATGAAATCTGGAAAGAAGCTTTCTGAGAAACTGCTTAGTGTTCTGTTAATTCATCTCACAGAGCTACATCTGTATTTCGTGGATCTCTTTGCTAGCCTTATTTCTGTGGAATCTGAGAACAGATATTTCCGATCCCTTTGAAGACTATAGGGCCAAAGGAAATATCCTCCGATAACAAAGAGAAAGAAGCTTTCTGAGAAACTTCTTTGTGTTCTGTGAAATCATCTCACAGAGTTGCAGCTTTCCCCTCAAGAAGCCTTTCGCTAAGACAGTTCTTGGGGAATTGGCAAAGTGATATTTGGAAGCCCATAGAGGGCTATGGTGAAAATGGAAATATCCTCAGATGAAATCTGGAAAGAAGCTTTCTGAGAAACTGCTTAGTGTTCTGTTAATTCATCTCACAGAGTTACATCTGTATTTCGTGGATCTCTTTGCTAGCCTTATTTCTGTGGATTCTGAGAACAGATATTTCGGATCCCTATGAAGACTATAGGGCCAAAGGACATATCCTCCGATAACAAAGAGAAAGAAGCTTTCTGAGAAACTTCTTTGTGTTCTGTGAAATCATCTCACAGAGTTACAGCTTTCCCCTCAAAAAGCCTTTCACTAAGACAGTTATTGTGGAATTGGCAAAGTGATATTAGGAAGCCCATAGAGGGCTATGGTGAAAAAGGAAATATCCTCAAATGAAATCTGGAAAGAAGCTTTCTGAGAAACTGCTTAGTGTTCTGTTAATTCATCTCACAGAGTTACATCTGTATTTCGTGGATCTCTTTGCTAGCCTTATTTCTGTGGAATCTGAGAACAGATATTTCGGATCCCTTTGAAGACTATAGGGCCAAAGGAAATATCCTCCGATAACAAAGAGAAAGAAGCTTTCTGAGAAACTTCGTTGTGTTCTGTTAAATCATCTCTCAGAGTTACAGCTTTCCCCTCACGGAGCCTTTCGCTAAGACAGTTCTTTTGAAATTGGCAAAGTGATATTTGGAAGCCCATAGAGGGCTATGGTGAAAAAGGAAATATCCTCAGATGAAATCTGGAAAGAAGCTTTCTGAGAAACTGCTTAGTGTTCTGTTAATTCATCTCACAGAGTTACATCTGTATTTCGTGGATGCTTTGCTAGCCTTATTTCTGTGGAATCTGAGAACAGATATTTCGGATCCCTTTGAAGTCTATAGGGCCAAATTAAATATCCTCCGATAACAAAGAGAAAGAAGCTTTCTGAGAAACTTCTTTGTGTTCTGTGAAATCATCTCACAGAGTTACAGCTTTCCCCTCACGGAGCCTTTCGCTAAGACAGTTCTTTTGAAATTGGCAAAGTGATATTTGGAAGCCCATAGAGGGCTATGGTGAAAAAGGAAATATCCTCAGAGGAAATCTGGAAAGAAGCTTTGTGAGAAACTGCTTAGTGTTCTGTTAATTCATCTCACAGTGTTACATCTGTATTTCGTGGATCTCTTTGCTAGCCTTATTTCTGTGGAATCTGAGAACAGATATTTCGGATCCCTTTGAAGACTATAGGGCCAAAGGAAATATCCTCCGATAACAAAGAGAAAGAAGCTTTCTGAGAAACTTCGTTGTGTTCTGTGAAATCATCTCTCAGAGTTACAGCTTTCCCCTCACGGAGCCTTTCGCTAAGACAGCTCTTTTGAAATTGGCAAAGTGATATTTGGAAGCCCATAGAGGGCTATGGTGAAAAAGGAAATATCCTCAGAGGAAATCTGGAAAGAAGCTTTGTGAGAAACCGCTTAGTGTTCTGTTAATTCATCTCACAGTGTTACATCTGTATTTCGTGGATCTCTTTGCTAGCCTTATTTCTGTGGAATCTGAGAACAGATATTTCGGATCCCTTTGAAGACTATAGGGCCAAAGGAAATATCCTCCGATAACAAAGACAAAGAAGCTTTCTGAGAAACTTCTTTGTGTTCTGTGAAATCATCTCTCAGAGTTACAGCTTTCCCCTCACGGAGCCTGTCGCTAAGACAGTTCTTTTGAAATTGGCAAAGTGATATTTGGAAGCCCATAGAGGGCTATGGTGAAAAAGGAAATATGCTCAGATGAAATCTGGAAAGAAGCTTTCTGAGAAACTGCTTAGTGTTCTGTTAATTCATCTCACAGAGTTACATCTGTATTTCGTGGATCTCTTTGCTAGCCTTATTTCTGTGGAATCTGAGAACAGATATTTCGGATCCCTTTGAAGACTATAGGGCCAAAGGAAATATCCTCCGATAACAAAGAGAAAGAAGCTTTCTGAGAAACTTCTTTGTGTTCTGTGAAATCATCTCACAGAGTTACAGCTTTCCCCTCAAGAAGCCTTTCGCTAAGACAGTTCTTGTGGAATTGGCAAAGTGATATTTGGAAGCCCATAGAGGGCTATGGTGAAAAAGGAAATATCCTCAATAAAATCTGGAAAGAAGCTTTCTGAGAAACTGCTTAGTGTTCTGTTAATTCATCTCACAGAGTTACATCTGTATTTCGTGGATCTCTTTGCTAGCCTTATTTCTGTGGAATCTGAGAACAGATATTTCGGATCCCTTTGAAGACTATAGGGCCAAAGGAAATATCCTCCGATAACAAAGAGAAAGAAGCATTCTGAGAAACTTCGTTGTGTTCTATGAAATCATCTCACAGAGTTACAGCTTTCCCCTCACGGAGCCTTTCGCTAAGACGGTTCTTGTGGAATTGGCAAAGTGATATTTGGAAGCCCTGGAGGGCTATGGTGAAAAAGGAAATATCCTCAAATGAAATCTGGAAAGAAGCTTTCTGAGAAACTTCTTAGTGTTCTGTTAATTCATCTCACAGAGTTACATCTGTATTTCACGGATCTCTTTGCTAGCCTTATTTCTGTGGAATCTGAGAACCGATATTTCGGATCCCTTTGTAGACTATAGGGCCAAAGGAAATATCCTCCGATAACAAAGAGAAAGAAGCTTTCTGAGAAACTTCGTTGTGTTCTGTGAAATCATCTCACAGAGTTACAGCTTTGCACTCACGGAGCCTTTCGCTAAGACAGTTCTTTTGAAATTGGCAAAGTGATATTTGGAAGCCCATAGAGGGCTATGGTGAAAAAGGAAATATCCTCAGAGGAAATGTGGAAAGAAGCTTTCTGAGAAACTGCTTAGTGTTCTGTTAATTCATCTCACAGAGATACATCTGTATTTCGTGGATCTCTTTGCTAGCCTTATTTCTGTGGAATCTGAGAACAGATATTTCGGATCCCTATGAAGACTATAGGGCCAAAGGAAATATCCTCCGATAATAAAGAGAAAGAAGCTTTCTGAGAAACTTCTTTTTGTTCTGTGAAATCATCTCACAGAGTTACAGCTTTCCCCTCAAGAAGCCTTTCACTAAGACAATTCTTGTGGAATTGGCAAAGTGATATTTGGAAGCCCATAGAGGGCTATGGTGAAAAAGGAAATATCCTCAAATGAAATCTGGAAAGAAGCTTTCTGAGAAACTGCTTAGTGTTCTGTTAATTCATCTCACAGAGTTACATCTGTATTTCGTGGATCTCTTTGCTAGCCTTATTTCTGTGAAATCTGAGAACAGATATTTCGGATCCCTTTGAAGACTATAGGGCCAAAGGAAATATCCTCCGATAACAAAGAGAAAGAAGCTTTCTGAGAAACTTCTTTGTGTTCTGTGAAATCATCTCACAGATTTGCAGCTTTCCCCTCAAGAAGCCTTTCGCTAAGACAGTTCTTGTGGAATTGGCAAAGTGATATTTGGAAGCCCATATAGGGCTATGGTTAAAAAGGAAATATCCTCAAATGAAATCTGGAAAGAAGCTTTCTGAGAAACTGCTTAGTGTTCTGTTAATTCATCTCACAGAGTTACATCTGTATTTCGTGGATCTCTTTGCTAGCCTTATTTCTGTGGAATCTGAGAACAGATATTTCGGATCCCTTTGAAGACTATAGGGCCAAAGGAAATATCCTCCGATAACAAAGAGAAAGAAGCTTTCTGAGAAACTTCGTTGTGTTCTGTGAAATCATCTCTCAGAGTTACACCTTTCCCCTCACGGAGCCTTTCGCTAAGACAGTTCTTTTGAAATTGGCAAAGTGATATTTGGAAGCCCATAGAGGGTTATGGTGAAAAAGGAAATATCCTCAGAGGAAATCTGGAAAGAAGCTTTCTGAGAAACTGCTTAGTGTTCTGTTAATTCATTTCACAGAGTTACATCTGTATTTCGTGGATCTCTTTGCTAGGCTTATTTTTGTGGAATCTGAGAACAGATATTTCAGATCCCTTTGAAGACTATAGGGCCAAAGGAAATATCCTCCGATAACAAAGAGAAAGAAGCTTTCTGAGAAACTTCTTTGTGTTCTGTGAAATCATCTCACAGAGTTGCAGCTTTCCCCTCAAGAAGCCTTTCGCTAAGACAGTTCTTGTGGAATTGGAAAAGTGATATTTGGAAGCCCATAGAGGGCTATGGTGAAAAAGGAAATATCCTCAGAGGAAATCTGGAAAGAAGCTTTCTGAGAACCTGCTTAGTGTTCTGTTAATTCATCTCACAGAGTTACATCTGTATTTCGTGGATCTCTTTGCTAGCCTTATTTCTGTGGAATCTGAGAACAGATATTTCGGATCCCTATGAAGACTATAGGGCCAAAGGAAATATCCTCCGATAACAAAGAGAAAGAAGCTTTCTGAGAAACTTCTTTGTGTTCTGTGAAATCATCTCACAGAGTTACAGCTTTCCCCTCAAGAAGCCTGTCACTAAGACAGTTCTTGTGGAATTTGCAAAGTGATATTTGGAAGCCCATAGAGGGCTATGGTGAAAAAGGAAATATCCTCAAATGAAATCTGGAAAGAAGCTTTCTGAGAAACTGCTTAGTGTTCTGTTAATTCATCTCACAGAGTTACATCTGTATTTCGTGGATCTCTTTGCTAGCCTTATTTCTGTGAAATCTGAGAACAGATATTTCGGATCCCTTTGAAGACTATAGGGCCAAAGGAAATATCCTCCGATAACAAAGAGAAAGAAGCTTTCTGAGAAACTTCTTTGTGTTCTGTGAAATCATCTCACAGAGTTGCAGCTTTCACCTCAAGAAGCCTTTCGCTAAGACACTTCTTGTGGAATTGGCAAAGTGATATTTGGAAGCCCATAGAGGGCTATGGTGAAAAAGGAAATATCCTCAAATGAAATCTGGAAAGAAGCTTTCTGAGAAACTGCTTAGTGTTCTGTTAATTCATCTCACAGAGTTACATCTGTATTTCGTGGATCTCTTTGCTAGCCTTATTTCTGGGAAATCTGAGAACAGATATTTCGGATCCCTTTGAAGACTATAGGGCCAAAGGAAATACCCTCCGATAACAAAGAGAAAGAAGCTTTCTGAGAAACTTCGTTGTGTTCTGTGAAATCATCTCTCAGAGTTACAGCTTTCCCCTCACGGAGCCTTTCGCTAAGACAGTTCTTTTGAAATTGGCAAAGTGATATTTGGAAGCCCATAGAGGGCTATGGTGAAAAAGGAAATATCCTCAAATGAAATCTGGAAAGAAGCTTTCTGAGAAACTGCTTAGTGTTCTGTTAATTCATCTCACAGAGCTACATCTGTATTTCGTGGATCTCTTTGCTAGCCTTATTTCTGTGGAATCTGAGAACAGATATTTCGGATCCCTTTGAAGACTATAGGGCCAAAGGAAATATCCTCCGATAACAAAGAGAAAGAAGCTTTCTGAGAAACTTCTTTGTGTTCTGTGAAATCATCTCACAGAGTTGCAGCTTTCCCCTCAAGAAGCCTTTCGCTAAGACAGTTCTTGGGGAATTGGCAAAGTGATATTTGGAAGCCCATAGAGGGCTATGGTGAAAATGGAAATATCCTCAGATGAAATCTGGAAAGAAGCTTTCTGAGAAACTGCTTAGTGTTCTGTTAATTCATCTCACAGAGTTACATCTGCATTTCGTGGATCTCTTTGCTAGCCTTATTTCTGTGGATTCTGAGAACAGATATTTCGGATCCCTATGAAGACTATAGGGCCAAAGGACATATCCTCCGATAACAAAGAGAAAGAAGCTTTCTGAGAAACTTCTTTGTGTTCTGTGAAATCATCTCACAGAGTTACAGCTTTCCCCTCAAAAAGCCTTTCACTAAGACAGTTATTGTGGAATTGGCAAAGTGATATTAGGAAGCCCATAGAGGGCTATGGTGAAAAAGGAAATATCCTCAAATGAAATCTGGAAAGAAGCTTTCTGAGAAACTGCTTAGTGTTCTGTTAATTCATCTCACAGAGTTACATCTGTATTTCGTGGATCTCTTTGCTAGCCTTATTTCTGTGGAATCTGAGAACAGATATTTCGGATCCCTTTGAAGACTATAGGGCCAAAGGAAATATCCTCCGATAACAAAGAGAAAGAAGCTTTCTGAGAAACTTCGTTGTGTTCTGTTAAATCATCTCTCAGAGTTACAGCTTTCCCCTCACGGAGCCTTTCGTTAAGACAGTTCTTTTGAAATTGGCAAAGTGATATTTGGAAGCCCATAGAGGGCTATGGTGAAAAAGGAAATATCCTCAGATGAAATCTGGAAAGAAGCTTTCTGAGAAACTGCTTAGTGTTCTGTTAATTCATCTCACAGAGTTACATCTGTATTTCGTGGATGCTTTGCTAGCCTTATTTCTGTGGAATCTGAGAACAGATATTTCGGATCCCTTTGAAGTCTATAGGGCCAAATTAAATATCCTCCGATAACAAAGAGAAAGAAGCTTTCTGAGAAACTTCTTTGTGTTCTGTGAAATCATCTCACAGAGTTACAGCTTTCCCCTCACGGAGCCTTTCGCTAAGACAGTTCTTTTGAAATTGGCAAAGTGATATTTGGAAGCCCATAGAGGGCTATGGTGAAAAAGGAAATATCCTCAGAGGAAATCTGGAAAGAAGCTTTGTGAGAAACTGCTTAGTGTTCTGTTAATTCATCTCACAGTGTTACATCTGTATTTCGTGGATCTCTTTGCTAGCCTTATTTCTGTGGAATCTGAGAACAGATATTTCGGATCCCTTTGAAGACTATAGGGCCAAAGGAAATATCCTCCGATAACAAAGAGAAAGAAGCTTTCTGAGAAACTTCGTTGTGTTCTGTGAAATCATCTCTCAGAGTTACAGCTTTCCCCTCACGGAGCCTTTCGCTAAGACAGTTCTTTTGAAATTGGCAAAGTGATATTTGGAAGCCCATAGAGGGCTATGGTGAAAAAGGAAATATCCTCAGAGGAAATCTGGAAAGAAGCTTTGTGAGAAACTGCTTAGTGTTCTGTTAATTCATCTCACAGTGTTACATCTGTATTTCGTGGATCTCTTTGCTAGCCTTATTTCTGTGGAATCTGAGAACAGATATTTCGCATCCCTTTGAAGACTATAGGGCCAAAGGAAATATCCTCCGATAACAAAGACAAAGAAGCTTTCTGAGAAACTTCTTTGTGTTCTGTGAAATCATCTCTCAGAGATACAGCTTTCCCCTCACGGAGCCTTTCGCTAAGATAGTTCTTTTGAAATTGGCAAAGTGATATTTGGAAGCCCATAGAGGGCTATGGTGAAAAAGGAAATATCCTCAGATGAAATCTGGAAAGAAGCTTTCTGAGAAACTGCTTAGTGTTCTGTTAATTCATCTCACAGAGTTACATCTGTATTTCGTGGATCTCTTTGCTAGCCTTATTTCTGTGGAATCTGAGAACAGATATTTCGGATCCCTTTGAAGACTATAGGGCCAAAGGAAATATCCTCCGATAACAAAGAGAAAGAAGCTTTCTGAGAAACTTCTTTGTGTTCTGTGAAATCATCTCACAGAGTTACAGCTTTCCCCTCAAGAAGCCTTTCGCTAAGACAGTTCTTGTGGAATTGGCAAAGTGATATTTGGAAGCCCATAGAGGGCTACGGTGAAAAAGGAAATATCCTCAATAAAATCTGGAAAGAAGCTTTCTGAGAAACTGCTTAGTGTTCTGTTAATTCATCTCACAGAGTTACATCTGTATTTCGTGGATCTCTTTGCTAGCCTTATTTCTGTGGAATCTGAGAACAGATATTTCGGATCCCTTTGAAGACTATAGGGCCAAAGGAAATATCCTCCGATAACAAAGAGAAAGAAGCATTCTGAGAAACTTCTTTGTGTTCTGTGAAATCATCTCACAGAGTTACAGCTTACCCCTCAAGTAGCCTTTCGCTAAGACAGTTCTTGTGGAATTGGCAAAGTGATATTTGGAAGCCCATAGAGGGCTATGGTGAAAAAGGAAATATCCTCAAATGAAATCTGGAAAGAAGCTTTCTGAGAAACTGCTTAGTGTTCTGTTAATTCATCTCACAGAGTTACATCTGTATTTCACGGATCTCTTTGCTAGCCTTATTTCTGTGGAATCTGAGAACCGATATTTCGGATCCCTTTGTAGACTATAGGGCCAAAGGAAATATCCTCCGATAACAAAGAGAAAGAAGCTTTCTGAGAAACTTCGTTGTGTTCTGTGAAATCATCTCACAGAGTTACAGCTTTGCACTCACGGAGCCTTTCGCTAAGACAGTTCTTTTGAAATTGGCAAAGTGATATTTGGAAGCCCATAGAGGGCTATGGTGAAAAAGGAAATATCCTCAAATGAAATCTGGAAAGAAGCTTTCTGAGAAACTGCTTAGTGTTCTCTTAATTCATCTCACAGAGTTATATCTGTATTTCGTGGATCTCTTTGCTAGCCTTATTTCTGTGGAATCTGAGAACAGATATTTCGGATCCCTTTGAAGGCTATAGGGCCAAAGGAAATATCCTCCGATAACAAAGAGAAAGAAGCTTTCTGAGAATCTTCGTTATGTTCTGTGAAATCATCTCACAGAGTTACAGCTTTCCACTCACGGAGCCTTTCGCTAAGACAGTTCTTGTGGAATTGGCAAAGTGATATTTGGAAGCCCATAGAGGGCTATGGTGAAAAAGGAAATATCCTCAGAGGAAATCTGGAAAGAAGCTTTCTGAGAAACTGCTTAGTGTTCTGTTAATTCATCTCACAGTGTTACATCTGTATTTCATGGATCTCTTTGCTAGCCTTATTTCTGTGGAATCTGAGAACAGATATTTCAGATCCCTTTGAAGACTATAGGGCCAAAGGAAATATCCTCCGATAACAAAGAGAAAAAAGCTTTCTGAGAAACTTCTTTGTGTTCTGTGAAATCATCTCACAGAGATGCAGCTTTCCCCTCAAGAAGCCTTTCTCTAGGATAGTTCTTGTGGAATTGGCAAAGTGATAAATGGAAGCCCATAGAGGGCTACGGTGAAAAAGGAAATATCCTCAGATGAAATCTGGAAAGAAGCTTTCTGAGAAACTGCTTAGTGTTCTGTTAATTCATCTCACAGAGTTACATCTGTATTTCGTGGATCTCTTTGCAAGCCTTATTTCTGTGGAATCTGAGAACAGATATTTCGGATCCCTTTGAAGACTATAGGGCCAAAGGAAATATCCTCCGATAACAAAGAGAAAGAAGCTTTCTGAGAAACTTCGTTGTGTTCTGTGAAATCATCTCACAGAGTTACAGCTTTCCCCTCAAGGAGCCTTTCGCTAAGACAGTTTATGTGGAATTGGCAAAGTGATATTTGGAAGCCCATAGAGGGCTAAGGTGAAAAAGGAAATATCCTCAGATGAAATCTGGAAAGAAGCTTTCTGAGAAACTGCTTAGCGTTCTGTTAATTCATCTCACAGAGTTACATCTGTATTTCGTGGATCTCTTTGCTAGCCTTATTTCTGTGGAATCTGAGAACAGATATTTCGGATCCCTTTGAAGACTATAGGGCCAAAGGAAATATCCTCCGATAACAAAGAGAAAGAAGCTTTCTGAGAAACTTCTTTGTGTTCTTCGAAATCACCTCACAGAGTTACAGCTTTCCCCTCACGGAGCCTTTCGCTAAGACAGTTCTTTTGAAACTGGCAAAGTGATATTTGGAAACCCCTAGAGGGCTATGGTGAAAAAGGAAATATCCTCAGATGAAATCTGGAAAGAAGCTTTCTGAGAAACTGCTTAGTGTTCTGTTAATTCATCTCACAGAGTTACATCTGTATTTCGTGGATCTCTTTGCTAGCCTTATTTCTGTGGAATCTGAGAACAGATATTTCGGATCCCTTTGAAGACTATAGGGCCAAAGGAAATATCCTCCGATAACAAAGAGAAAGAAGCTTTCTGAGAAACTTCTTTCTGTTCTGTGAAATCATCTCACAGAGTTACAGCTTTCCCCTCAAGAAGCCTTTCGCTAAGACAGTTCTTGTGGAATTGGCAAAGTGATATTTGGAAGCCCGTAGAGGGCTATGGTGAAAAAGGAAATATCCTCAAATGAAATCTGGAAAGAAGCTTTCTGAGAAACTGTTTAGTGTTCTGTTAATTCATCTCAAAGAGTTACATCTGTATTTCGTGGATCTCTTTACTAGCCTTATTTCTATGGAATCTGAGAACAGATATTTCGGATCCCTTTGAAGACTATAGGGCCAAAGGAAATATCCTCCGATAACAAAGAGAAAGAAGCTTTCTGAGAAACTTCTTTGTGTTCTGTGAAATCATCTCACAGAGTTACAGCTTTCCCCTCAAGAAGCCTTTCGCTAAGACAGTTCTTGTGGAATTGGCAAAGTGATATTTGGAAGCCCATAGAGGGCTATGGTGAAAAAGGAAATATCCTCAAATGAAATCTGGAAAGAAGCTTTCTGAGAAACTGCTTAGTGTTCTCTTAATTCATCTCACAGAGTTATATCTGTATTTCGTGGATCTCTTTGCTAGCCTTATTTCTGTGGAATCTGAGAACAGATATTTCGGATCCCTTTGAAGACTATAGGGCCAAAAGAAATATCCTCCGATAACAAAGAGAAAGAAGCTTTCTGAGAAACTTCGTTGTGTTCTGTGAAATCATCTCACAGAGTTACAGCTTTCCCCTCACGGAGCCTTTCGCTAAGACAGTTCTTGTGGAATTGGCAAAGTGATATTTGGAAGCCCATAGAGGGCTATGGTGAAAAAGGAAATATCCTCAGATGAAATCTGGAAAGAAGCTTTCTGAGAAACTGCTTAGTGTTCTGTTAAATCATGTCATAGAGTTACATCTGTATTTCGTGGATCTCTTTGCTAGCCTTATTTCTGTGGAATCTGAGAACAGATATTTCGGATCCCTATGAAGACTATAGGGCCAAAGGAAATATCCTCCGATAACAAAGAGAAAGAAGCTTTCTGAGAAACTTCTTTGTGTTCTGTGAAATCATCTCACAGAGTTACAGCTTTCCCCTCAAGAAGCCTTTCACTAAGACAGTTCTTGTGGAATTGGCAAAGTGATATTTGGAAGCCCATAGAGGGCTATGTTGAAAAAGGAAATATCCTCAAATGAAATCTGGAAAGAAGCTTTCTGAGAAACTGCTTAGTGTTCTGTTAATTCATCTCACAGAGTTACATCTGTATTTCGTGGATCTCTTTGCTAGCCTTATTTCTGTGAAATCTGAGAACAGATATTTCGGATCCCTTTGAAGACTATAGGGCGAAAGGAAATATCCTCCGATAACAAAGAGAAAGAAGGTTTCTGAGAAACTTCTTTGTGTTCTGTGAAATCATCTCACAGAGTTGCAGCTTTCCCCTCAAGAAGCCTTTCGCTAAGACAGTTCTTGTGGAATTGGCAAAGTGATATTTGGAAGCCCATAGAGGGCTACGGTGAAAAAGGAAATATCCTCAAATGAAATCTGGAAAGAAGCTTTCTGAGAAACTGCTTAGTGTTCTGTTAATTCATGTCACAGAGTTACATCTGTATTTCGTGGATCTCTTTGCTAGCCTTATTTCTGTGGAATCTGAGAACAGATATTTCGGATCCCTTTGAAGACTATAGGGCCAAAGGAAATATCCTCCGATAACAAAGAGAAAGAAGCTTTCTGAGAAACTTCTTTGTGTTCTTCGAAATCACCTCACAGAGTTACAGCTTTCCCCTCACGGAGCCTTTCGCTAAGACAGTTCTTTTGAAACTGGCAAAGTGATATTTGGAAGCCCATAGAGGGCTATGGTGAAAAAGGAAATATCCTCAGATGAAATCTGGAAAGAAGCTTTCTGAGAAACTGCTTAGTGTTCTGTTAATTCATCTCACAGAGTTACATCTGTATTTCGTGGATCTCTTTGCTAGCCTTATTTCTGTGGAATCTGAGAACAGATATTTCGGATCCCTTTGAAGACTATAGGGCCAAAGGAAATATCCTCCGATAACAAAGAGAAAGAAGCTTTCTGAGAAACTTCGTTGTGTTCTGTGAAATCATCTCACAGAGTTACAGCTTTCCCCTCACGGAGCCTTTCGCTAAGACAGTTCTTGTGGAATTGGCAAAGTGATATTTGGAAGCCCATAGAGGGCTATGGTGAAAAAGGAAATATCCTCAGAGGAAATCTGGAAAGAAGTTTTCTGAGAAACTGCTTAGTGTTCTGTTAATTCATCTCACAGTGTTACATCTGTATTTCATGGATCTCTTTGCTAGCCTTATTTCTGTGGAATCTGAGAACAGATATTTCAGATCCCTTTGAAGACTAAAGGGCCAAAGGAAATATCCTCCGATAACAAAGAGAAAGAAGCTTTCTGAGAAACTTCTTTGTGTTCTGTGAAATCATCTCACAGAGATGCAGCTTTCCCCTCAAGAAGCCTTTCTCTAGGATAGTTCTTGTGGAATTGGCAAAGTGATATATGGAAGCCCATAGAGGGCTATGGTGAAAAAGGAAATATCCTCAGATGAAATCTGGAAAGAAGCTTTCTGAGAAACTGCTTAGTGTTCTGTTAATTCATCTCACAGAGTTACATCTGTATTTCGTGGATCTCTTTGCTAGCCTTATTTCTGTGGAATCTGAGAACAGATATTTCGGATCCCTTTGAAGACTATAGGGCCAAAGGAAATATCCTCCGATAACAAAGAGAAAGAAGCTTTCTGAGAAACTTCGTTGTGTTCTGTTAAATCATCTCTCAGAGTTCCAGCTTTCCCCTCACGGAGCCTTTCGCTAAGACAGTTCTTTTGAAATTGGCAAAGTGATATTTGGAAGCCCATAGAGGGCTATGGTGAAAAAGGAAATATCCTCAGATGAAATCTGGAAAGAAGCTTTCTGAGAAACTGCTTAGTGTTCTGTTAATTCATCTCACAGAGTTACATCTGTATTTCGTGGATGCTTTGCTAGCCTTATTTCTGTGGAATCTGAGAACAGATATTTCGGATCCCTTTGAAGTCTATAGGGCCAAATTAAATATCCTCCGATAACAAAGAGAAAGAAGCTTTCTGAGAAACTTCTTTGTGTTCTGTGAAATCATCTCACAGAGTTACAGCTTTCCCCTCACGGAGCCTTTCGCTAAGACAGTTCTTTTGAAATTGGCAAAGTGATATTTGGAAGCCCATAGAGGGCTATGGTGAAAAAGGAAATATCCTCAGAGGAAATCTGGAAAGAAGCTTTGTGAGAAACTGCTTAGTGTTCTGTTAATTCATCTCACAGTGTTACATCTGTATTTCGTGGATCTCTTTGCTAGCCTTATTTCTGTGGAATCTGAGAACAGATATTTCGGATCCCTTTGAAGACTATAGGGCCAAAGGAAATATCCTCCGATAACAAAGAGAAAGAAGCTTTCTGAGAAACTTCGTTGTGTTCTGTGAAATCATCTCTCAGAGTTACAGCTTTCCCCTCACGGAGCCTTTCGCTAAGACAGTTCTTTTGAAATTGGCAAAGTGATATTTGGAAGCCCATAGAGGGCTATGGTGAAAAAGGAAATATCCTCAGAGGAAATCTGGAAAGAAGCTTTGTGAGAAACTGCTTAGTGTTCTGTTAATTCATCTCACAGTGTTACATCTGTATTTCGTGGATCTCTTTGCTAGCCTTATTTCTGTGGAATCTGAGAACAGATATTTCGATTCCCTTTGAAGACTATAGGGCCAAAGGAAATATCCTCCGATAACAAAGACAAAGAAGCTTTCTGAGAAACTTCTTTGTGTTCTGTGAAATCATCTCTCAGAGTTACAGCTTTCCCCTCACGGAGCCTTTCGCTAAGACAGTTCTTTTGAAATTGGCAAAGTGATATTTGGAAGCCCATAGAGGGCTATGGTGAAAAAGGAAATATCCTCAGATGAAATCTGGAAAGAAGCTTTCTGAGAAACTGCTTAGTGTTCTGTTAATTCATCTCACAGAGTTACATCTGTATTTCGTGGATCTCTTTGCTAGCCTTATTTCTGTGGAATCTGAGAACAGATATTTCGGATCCCTTTGAAGACTATAGGGCCAAAGGAAATATCCTCCGATAACAAAGAGAAAGAAGCTTTCTGAGAAACTTCTTTGTGTTCTGTGAAATCATCTCACAGAGTTACAGCTTTCCCCTCAAGAAGCCTTTCGCTAAGACAGTTCTTGTGGAATTGGCAAAGTGATATTTGGAAGCCCATAGAGGGCTATGGTGAAAAAGGAAATATGCTCAATAAAATCTGGAAAGAAGCTTTCTGAGAAACTGCTTAGTGTTCTGTTAATTCATCTCACAGAGTTACATCTGTATTTCGTGGATCTCTTTGCTAGCCTTATTTCTGTGGAATCTGAGAACAGATATTTCGGATCCCTTTGAAGACTATAGGGCCAAAGGAAATATCCTCCGATAACAAAGAGAAAGAAGCATTCTGAGAAACTTCGTTGTGTTCTATGAAATCATCTCACAAAGTTACAGCTTTCCCCTCACGGAGCCTTTCGCTAAGACGGTTCTTGTGGAATTGGCAAAGTGATATTTGGAAGCCCTGGAGGGCTATGGTGAAAAAGGAAATATCCTCAAATGAAATCTGGAAAGAAGCTTTCTGAGAAACTGCTTAGTGTTCTGTTAATTCATCTCACAGAGTTACATCTGTATTTCACGGATCTCTTTGCTAGCCTTATTTCTGTGGAATCTGAGAACCGATATTTCGGATCCCTTTGTAGACTATAGGGCCAAAGGAAATATCCTCCGATAACAAAGAGAAAGAGGCTTTCTGAGAAACTTCGTTGTGTTCTGTGAAATCATCTCACAGAGTTACAGCTTTGCACTCACGGAGCCTTTCGCTAAGACAGTTCTTTTGAAATTGGCAAAGTGATATTTGGAAGCCCATAGAGTGCTATGGTGAAAAAGGAAATATCCTCAAATGAAATCTGGAAAGAAGCTTTCTGAGAAACTGCTTAGTGTTCTCTTAATTCATCTCACAGAGTTATATCTGTATTTCGTGGATCTCTTTGCTAGCCTTATTTCTGTGAAATCTGAGAACAGATATTTCGGATCCCTTTGAAGGCTATAGGGCCAAAGGAAATATCCTCCGATAACAAAGAGAAAGAAGCTTTCTGAGAATCTTCGTTATGTTCTGTGAAATCATCTCACAGAGTTACAGCTTTCCCCTCACGGAGCCTTTCGCTAAGACAGTTCTTGTGGAATTGGCAAAGTGATATTTGGAAGCCCATAGAGGGCTATGGTGAAAAAGGAAATATCCTCAGAGGAAATCTGGAAAGAAGCTTTCTGAGAAACTGCTTAGTGTTCTGTTAATTCATCTCACAGTGTTACATCTGTATTTCATGGATCTCTTTGCTAGCCTTATTTCTGTGGAATCTGAGAACAGATATTTCAGATCCCTTTGAAGACTATAGGGCCAAAGGAAATATCCTCCGATAACAAAGAGAAAAAAGCTTTCTGAGAAACTTCTTTGTGTTCTGTGAAATCATCTCACAGAGATGCAGCTTTCCCCTCAAGAAGCCTTTCTCTAGGATAGTTCTTGTGGAATTGGCAAAGTGATAAATGGAAGCCCATAGAGGGCTACGGTGAAAAAGGAAATATCCTCAGATGAAATCTGGAAAGAAGCTTTCTGAGAAACTGCTTAGTGTTCTGTTAATTCATCTCACAGAGTTACATCTGTATTTCGTGCATCTCTTTGCAAGCCTTATTTCTGTGGAATCTGAGAACAGATATTTCGGATCCCTTTGAAGACTATAGGGCCAAAGGAAATATCCTCCGATAACAAAGAGAAAGAAGCTTTCTGAGAAACTTCTTTGTGTTCTGTGAAATCATCTCACAGAGTTACAGCTTTCCCCTCAAGGAGCCTTTCGCTAAGACAGTTTATGTGGAATTGGCAAAGTGATATTTGGAAGCCCATAGAGGGCTAAGGTGAAAAAGGAAATATCCTCAGATGAAATCTGGAAAGAAGCTTTCTGAGAAACTACTTAGCGTTCTGTTAATTCATCTCACAGAGTTACATCTGTATTTCGTGGATCTCTTTGCTAGCCTTATTTCTGTGGAATCTGAGAACAGATATTTCGGATCCCTTTGAAGACTATAGGGCCAAAGGAAATATCCTCCGATAACAAAGAGAAAGAAGCTTTCTGAGAAACTTCTTTGTGTTCTTCGAAATCGCTTCACAGAGTTACAGCTTTCCCCTCACGGAGCCTTTCGCTAAGACAGTTCTTTTGAAACTGGCAAAGTGATATTTGGAAACCCCTAGAGGGCTATGGTGAAAAAGGAAATATCCTCAGATGAAATCTGGAAAGAAGCTTTCTGAGAAACTGCTTAGTGTTCTGTTAATTCATCTCACAGAGTTACATCTGTATTTCGTGGATCTCTTTGCTAGCCTTATTTCTGTGGAATCTGAGAACAGATATTTCGGATCCCTTTGAAGACTATAGGGCCAAAGGAAATATCCTCCGATAACAAAGAGAAAGAAGCTTTCTGAGAAACTTCTTTCTGTTCTGTGAAATCATCTCACAGAGTTACAGCTTTCCCCTCAAGAAGCCTTTCGCTAAGACAGTTCTTGTGGAATTGGCAAAGTGATATTTGGAAGCCCGTAGAGGGCTATGGTGAAAAAGGAAATATCCTCAAATGAAATCTGGAAAGAAGCTTTCTGAGAAACTGTTTAGTGTTCTGTTAATTCATCTCACAGAGTTACATCTGTATTTCGTGGATCTCTTTACTAGCCTTATTTCTGTGGAATCTGAGAACAGATATTTCCGATCCCTTTGAAGACTATAGGGCCAAAGGAAATATCCTCCGATAACAAAGAGAAAGAAGCTTTCTGAGAAACTTCTTTGTGTTCTGTGAAATCATCTCACAGAGTTACAGCTTTCCCCTCAAGAAGCCTTTCGCTAAGACAGTTCTTGTGGAATTGGCAAAGTGATATTTGGAAGCCCGTAGAGGGCTATGGTGAAAAAGGAAATATCCTCAAATGAAATCTGGAAAGAAGCTTTCTGAGAAACTGCTTAGTGTTCTCTTAATTCATCTCACAGAGTTATATCTGTATTTCGTGGATCTCTTTGCTAGCCTTATTTCTGTGGAATCTGAGAACAGATATTTCGGATCCCTTTGAAGACTATAGGGCCAAAAGAAATATCCTCCGATAACAAAGAGAAAGAAGCTTTCTGAGAAACTTCGTTGTGTTCTGTGAAATCATCTCACAGAGTTACAGCTTTCCCCTCACGGAGCCTTTCGCTAAGACAGTTCTTGTGGAATTGGCAAAGTGATATTTGGAAGCCCATAGAGGGCTATGGTGAAAAAGGAAATATCCTCAGATGAAATCTGGAAAGAAGCTTTCTGAGAAACTGCTTAGTGTTCTGTTAAATCATGTCATAGAGTTACATCTGTATTTCGTGGATCTCTTTGCTAGCCTTATTTCTGTGGAATCTGAGAACAGATATTTCGGATCCCTATGAAGACTATAGGGCCAAAGGAAATATCCTCCGATAACAAAGAGAAAGAAGCTTTCTGAGAAACTTCTTTGTGTTCTGTGAAATCATCTCACAGAGTTACAGCTTTCCCCTCAAGAAGCCTTTCACTAAGACAGTTCTTGTGGAATTGGCAAAGTGATATTTGGAAGCCCATAGAGGGCTACGGTGAAAAAGGAAATATCCTCAAATGAAATCTGGAAAGAAGCTTTCTGAGAAACTGCTTAGTGTTCTGTTAATTCATCTCACAGAGTTACATCTGTATTTCGTGGATCTCTTTGCTAGCCTTATTTCTGTGAAATCTGAGAACAGATATTTCGGATCCCTTTGAAGACTATAGGGCCAAAGGAAATATCCTCCGATAACAAAGAGAAAGAAGGTTTCTGAGAAACTTCTTTGTGTTCTGTGAAATCATCTCACAGAGTTGCAGCTTTCCCCTCAAGAAGCCTTTCGCTAAGACAGTTCTTGTGGAATTGGCAAAGTGATATTTGGAAGCCCATAGAGGGCTACGGTGAAAAAGGAAATATCCTCAAATGAAATCTGGAAAGAAGCTTTCTGAGAAACTGCTTAGTGTTCTGTTAATTCATGTCACAGAGTTACATCTGTATTTCGTGGATCTCTTTGCTAGCCTTATTTCTGTGGAATCTGAGAACAGATATTTCGGATCCCTTTGAAGACTATAGGGCCAAAGGAAATATCCTCCGATAACAAAGAGAAAGAAGCTTTCTGAGAAACTTCTTTGTGTTCTTTGAAATCATCTCACAGAGTTACAGCTTTCCCCTCACGGAGCCTTTCGCTAAGACAGTTCTTTTGAAACTGGCAAAGTGATATTTGGAAGCCCATAGAGGGCTATGGTGAAAAAGGAAATATCCTCAGATGAAATCTGGAAAGAAGCTTTCTGAGAAACTGCTTAGTGTTCTGTTAATTCATCTCACAGAGTTACATCTGTATTTCGTGGATCTCTTTGCTAGCCTTATTTCTGTGGAATCTGAGAACAGATATTTCGGATCCCTTTGAAGACTATAGGGCCAAAGGAAATATCCTCCGATAACAAAGAGAAAGAAGCTTTCTGAGAAACTTCGTTGTGTTCTGGGAAATCATCTCACAGAGTTACAGCTTTCCCCTCACGGAGCCTTTCGCTAAGACAGTTCTTGTGGAATTGGCAAAGTGATATTTGGAAGCCCATAGAGGGCTATGGTGAAAAAGGAAATATCCTCAGAGGAAATCTGGAAAGAAGTTTTCTGAGAAACTGCTTAGTGTTCTGTTAATTCATCTCACAGTGTTACATCTGTATTTCATGGATCTCTTTGCTAGCCTTATTTCTGTGGAATCTGAGAACAGATATTTCAGATCCCTTTGAAGACTAAAGGGCCAAAGGAAATATCCTCCGATAACAAAGAGAAAGAAGCTTTCTGAGAAACTTCTTTGTGTTCTGTGAAATCATCTCACAGAGATGCAGCTTTCCCCTCAAGAAGCCTTTCTCTAGGATAGTTCTTGTGGAATTGGCAAAGTGATATATGGAAGCCCATAGAGGGCTATGGTGAAAAAGGAAATATCCTCAGATGAAATCTGGAAAGAAGCTTTCTGAGAAACTGCTTAGTGTTCTGTTAATTCATCTCACAGAGTTACATCTGTATTTCGTGCATCTCTTTGCTAGCCTTATTTCTGTGGAATCTGAGAACAGATATTTCGGATCCCTTTGAAGACTATAGGGCCAAAGGAAATATCCTCGGATAACAAAGAGAAAGAAGCTTTCTGAGAAACTTCATTGTGTTCTGTGAAATCATCTCACAGAGTGGCAGCTTTCCCCTCAAGAAGCCTTTCGCTAAGACAGTTCTTGTTGAATTGGCAAAGTGATATTTGGAAGCCCATAGAGGGCTATGGTGAAAAAGGAAATATCCTCAAATGAAATCTGGAAAGAAGCTTTCTGGGAAACTGCTTAGTGTTCTGTTAATTCATCGCACAGAGTTACATCTGTATTTCTTGGATCTCTTTGCTAGTCTTATTTCTGTGAAATCTGAGAACAGATATTTCGGATCCCTTTGAAGACTATAGGGCCAAAGGAAATATCCTCCGATAACAAAGAGAAAGAAGCTTTCTGAGAAACTTCTTTGTGTTCTGTGAAATCATCTCACAGAGTTGCAGCTTTCCCCTCAAGAAGTCTTTCGCTAAGACAGTTCTTGTGGAATTGGCAAAGTGATATTTGGAAGCCCATAGAGGGCTATGGTGAAAAAGGAAATATCCTCAAATGAAATCTGGAAAGAAGCCTTCTGGGAAACTGCTTAGTGTTCTGTTAATTCATCTCACAGAGTTACATCTGTATTTCGTTGATCTCTTTGCTAGCCTTATTTCTGTGGAATCTGAGAACAGATATTTCAGATCCCTTTGAAGACTATAGGGCCAAAGGAAATATCCTCCGATAACAAAGAGAAAGAAGCTTTCTGAGAAACTTCGTTGTGTTCTGTGAAATCATCTCACAGAGTTGCAGCTTTCCCCTCAAGAAGCCTTTCGCAAAGACAGTTCATGTGGAATTGGAAAAGTGATATTTGGAAGCCCATAGAGGGCTATGGTGGAAAAGGAAATATCCTCAGATGAAATCTGGAAAGAAGCTTTCTGAGAAACTGCTTAGTGTTCTCTTAATTCATCTCACAGAGTTACATCTGCATTTCGTGTATCTCTTTGCTAGCCTTATTTCTGTGGAATCTGAGAACAGATATTTCGGATCCCTATGAAGACTATAGGGCCAAAGGAAATATCCTCCGATAACAAAGAGAAAGAAGCTTTCTGAGAAACTTCTTTGTGTTCTGTGAAATCATCTCACAGAGTTACAGCTTTCCCCTCACGGAGCCTTTCGCTAAGACAGTTCTTGTGGAATTGGCAAAGTGATATTTGGAAGCCCATAGAGGGCTATGGTGAAAAAGGAAATATCCTCAAATGAAATCTGTAAAGAAGCTTTCTGAGAAACTGCTTAGTGTTCTGTTAATTCATCTCACAGAGTTACATCTGTGTTTCACGGATCTCTTTGCTAGCATTATTTCTGTGGAATCTGAGAACAGATATTTCGGATCCCTTTGAAGACTATGGGGCCAAAGGAAATATCCTCCAATAACAAAGAGAAAGAAGCTTTCTGAGAAACTTCTTTGTGTTCTGTGAAATCATCTCACAGAGTTACAGCTTTCCCCTCAAGAAGCCTTTCGCTAAGACAGTTCTTGTGGAATTGGCAAAGTGATATTTGGAAGCCCATAGAGGGCTATGGTGAAAAAGGAAATATCCTCAAATGAAATCTGGAAAGAAGCTTTCTGAGAAACTGCTTAGTGTTCTGTTAATTCATCTCACAGGGTTACATCTGTATTTCGTGGATCTCTTTGCTAGCCTTATTTCTGTGGAATCTGAGAACAGATATTTCGGATCCCTTTGAAGACTATAGGGCCAAAGGAAATATCCTCTGATAACAAAGAGAAAGAAGCTTTCTGAGAAACTTCTTGGTGTTCTGTGAAATCATCTCACAGAGTTACAGCTTTCCCCTTTAGAAGCCTTTCGCTAAGACTGTTCTTGTGGAAATGGCAAAGTGATATTTGGAACCCCTAGAGGGCTATGGTGAAAAAGGAAATATCCTCAGATGAAATCTGGAAAGAAGCTTTCTGAGAAACTGCTTAGTGTTCTGTTAATTCATCTCACAGAGTTACATCTGCATTTCGTGGATCTCTTTGCTAGCCTTATTTCTGTGGAATCTGAGAACAGATATTTCGGATCCCTATGAAGACTATAGGGCCAAAGGAAATATCCTCCGATAACAAAGAGAAAGAAGCTTTCTGAGAAACTTCGTTGTGTTCTGTGAAATCATCTCACAGAGTTACAGCTTTCCCCTCACGGAGCCTTTCGCTAAGACAGTTCTTGTGGAATTGGCAAAGTGATATTTGGAAGCCCATAGAGGGCTATGGTGAAAAAGGAAATATCCTCAAATGAAATCTGTAAAGAACCTTTCTGAGAAACTGCTTAGTGTTCTGTTAATTCATCTCACAGAGTTACATTTGTATTTCACGGATCTCTTTGCTAGCCTTATTTCTGTGGAATCTGAGAACAGATATTTCGGATCCCTTTGAAGACTATGGGGCCAAAGGAAATATCCTCCGATAACAAAGAGAAAGAAGCTTTCTGAGAAACTTCTTTGTGTTCTGTGAAATCATCTCACAGAGTTACAGCTTTCCCCTCAAGAAGCCTTTCGCTAAGACAGTTCTTGTGGAATTGGCAAACTGATATTTGGAAGCCCATAGAGGGCTATGGTGAAAAAGGAAATATCCTCAAATGAAATCTGGAAAGAAGCTTTCTGAGAAACTGCTTAGTGTTCTGTTAATTCATCTCACAGGGTTACATCTGTATTTCGTGGATGTCTTTGCTAGCCTTATTTCTGTGGAATCTGAGAACAGATATTTCGGATCCCTTTGAAGACTATAGGGCCAAAGGAAATATCCTCTGATAACAAAGAGAAAGAAGCTTTTTGAGAAATTCTTTGTGTTCTGTGAAATCATCTCACAGAGTTACAGCTTTCCCCTCAAGAAGCCTTTCGCTAAGACTGTTCTTGTGGAATTAGCAAAGTGATATTTGGAACCCCTAGAGGGCTATGGTGAAAAAGGAAATATCCTCAGATGAAATCTGGAAAGAAGCTTTCTGAGAAACTGCTTAGTGTTCTGTTAATTCATCTCACAGAGTTACATCTGTATTTCGTGGATCTCTTTGCTAGCCTTATTTCTGTGGAATCTGAGAACAGATATTTCGGATCCCTATGAAGACTATAGGGCCAAAGGAAATATTCTCCGATAACAAAGAGAAAGAAGCTTTCTGAGAAACTTCTTTGTGTTCTGTGAAATCATCTCACAGAGTTACAGCTTTCCCCTCAAGACGCCTTTCGCTAAGACAGTTCTTGTGGAATTGGCAAAGTGATATCTGGAAGCCCATAGAGGGCTATGGTGAAAAAGGGAATATCCTCAGATGAAATCTGGAAAGAAGCTTTCTGAGAAACTGCTTAGTGTTCTGTTAATTCATCTCACAGAGTTACATCTGTATTTCGTAGATCTCTTTGCTAGCCTTATTTCTGTGGAATCTGAGAACAGATATTTCGGATCCCTTTGATGACTATAGGGCCAAAGGAAATATCCTCCGATAACAAAGAGAAAGAAGCTTTCTGAGAAACTTCGTTGTGTTCTGTGAAATGATCTCACAGAGTTACAGCTTTCCCCTCACGGAGCCTTTCGCTAAGACAGTTTTTTTGAAATTGGCAAAGTGATATTTGGAAGCCCATAGAGGGCTATGGTGAAAAAGGAAATATCCTCAGAGGAAATCTGGAAAGAAGCTTTCTGAGAAACTGCTTAGTGTTCTGTTAATTCATCTCACAGTGTTACATCTGTATTTCATGGATCTCTTTGCTAGCCTTATTTCTGTGGAATCTGAGAACAGATATTTCAGATCCCTTTGAAGACTATAGGGCCAAAGGAAATATCCTCCGATAACAAAGAGAAAGAAGCTTTCTGAGAAACTTCTTTGTGTTCTGTGAAATCATCTCACAGAATTGCAGCTTTCCCCTCAAGAAGCCTTTCTCTAAGACAGTTCTTGTGGAATTGGCAAAGTGATATTTGGAAGCCCATAGAGGGCTATGGTGAAAAAGGAAATACCCTCAGATGAAATCTGGAAAGAAGCTTTCTGGGAAACTGCTTAGTGTTCTGTTAATTCATCTCACAGAGTAACATCTGTATTTCGTGGATCTCTTTGCTAGCCTTATTTCTGTGGAATCTGAGAACAGATATTTCGGATCCCTTTGAAGACTATAGGGCCAAAGGAAATATCCTCTGATAACAAAGAGAAAGAAGCTTTCTGAGAAACTTCTTTGTGTTCTGTGAAATCATCTCACAGAGTTGCAGATTTCCCCTCAAGAAGCCTTTCGCTAAGACAGTTCTTGTGGAATTGGCAAAGTGATATTTGGAAGCCCATAGAGGGCTGTGGTGAAAAAGGAAATATCCTCAGATGAAATCTGGAAAGAAGCTTTCTGAGAAACTGCTTAGTGTGCTGTTAATTCATCTCACAGAGTTACATCTGTATTTCGTGGATCTCTTTGCTAGCCTTATTTCTGTGGAATCTGAGAACACATATTTCGGATCCCTTTGAAGACTATAGGGCCAAAGGAAATATCCTCCGATAACAAAGAGAAAGAAGCTTTCTGAGAAACTTCTTTGTGTTCTGTGAAATCATCTCACAGAGTTGCAGCTTTCCCCTCAAGAAGCCTTTAGCTAAGACAGTTCTTGTGGAATTGGCAAAGTGATATTTGGAAGCCCATAGAGGGCTATGGTGAAAAAGGAAATATCCTCAGATGAAATCTGGAAAGAAGCTTTCTGAGAAACTGCTTAGTGTTCTGTTAATTCATCTCACAGAGTTACATCTGTATTTCCTGGATCTCTTTGCTAGCCTTATTTCTGTGGAATCTGAGAACAGATATTTCGGATCCCTATGAAGACTATAGGGCCAAAGGAAATATCCTCCGATAACAAAGAGAAAGAAGCTTTCTGAGAAACTGCTTTGTGTTCTGTGAAATCATCTCACAGAGTTACAGCTTTCCCCTCAAGAAGCCTTTCACTAAGACAGTTCTTGTGGAATTGGCAAAGTGATATTTGGAAGCCCATAGAGGGCTATGGTGAAAAAGGAAATATCCTCAAATGAAATCTGGAAAGAAGCTTTCTGAGAAACTGCTTAGTGTTCTGTTAATTCATCTCACAGAGTTACATCTGTATTTCGTGGATCTCTTTGCTAGCCTTATTTCTGTGAAATCTGAGAACAGATATTTCGGATCCCTTTGAAGACTATAGGGCCAAAGAAATATCCTCCGATAACAAAGAGAAAGAAGCTTTCTGAGAAACTTCTTTGTGTTCAGTGAAATCATCTCACAGAGTTGCAGATTTCCCCTCAGGAAGCCTTTCGCTAAGACACTTCTTGTGGAATTGGCAAAGTGATATTTGGAAGCCCATAGAGGGCTATGGTGAAAAAGGAAATATCCTCAAATGAAATCTGGAAAGAAGCTTTCTGAGAAACTGCTTAGTGTTCTGTTAATTCATCTCACAGAGTTACATCTGTATTTCGTGGATCTCTTTGCTAGCCTTATTTCTGTGGAATCTGAGAACAGATATTTCGGATCCCTTTGAAGACTATAGGGCCAAAGGAAATATCCTCCGATAACAAAGAGAAGAAGCTTTCTGAGAAACTTCGTTGTGTTCTGTGAAATCATCTCTCAGAGTTACAGCTTTCCCCTCACGGAGCCTTTCGCTAAGACAGTTCTTTTGAAATTGGCAAAGTGATATTTGGAAGCCCATAGAGGGCTATGGTGAAAAAGGAAATATCCTCAGATGAAATCTGGAAAGAAGCTCTCTGAGAAACTGCTTAGTGTTCTGTTAATTCATCTCACAGAGTTACATCTGTATTTCGTGGATCTCCTTGCTAGCCTTATTTCTGTGGATTCTGAGAACAGATATTTCGAATCCCTATGAAGACTATAGGGCCAAAGGAAATATCCTCCGATAACAAAGAGAAAGAAGCTTTCTGAGAAACTTCTTTGTGTTCTGTGAAATCATCTCACAGAGATGCAGCTTTCCCCTCAAGAAGCCTTTCTCTAGGATAGTTCTTGTGGAATTGGCAAAGTGATGTTTGGAAGCCCATAGAGGGCTATGGTGAAAAAGGAAATATCCTCAGATGAAATCTGGAAAGAAGCTTTCTGAGAAACTGCTTAGTGTTCTGTTAATTCATCTCACAGAGTTACATCTGTATTTCGTGGATCTCTTTGCTAGCCTTATTTCTGTGGAATCTGAGAACAGATATTTCGGATCCCTTTGAAGACTATAGGGCCAAAGGAAATATCCTCCGATAACAAAGAGAAAGAAGCTTTCTGAGACACTTCGTTATGTTCTGTGAAATCATCTCACAGAGTTACAGCTTTCCCCTCAAGGAGCCTTTCGCTAAGACAGTTTATGTGGAATTGGCAAAGTGATATTTGGAAGCCCATTGAGGGCTATGGTGAAAAAGGAAATATCCTCAGATGAAATCTGGAAAGAAGCTTTCTGAGAAACTGCTTAGCGTTCTGTTAATTCATCTCACAGAGTTACATCTGTATTTCGTGGATCTCTTTGCTAGCCTTATTTCTGTGGAATCTGAGAACAGATATTTCGGATCCCTTTGAAGACTATAGGGCCAAAGGAAATATCCTCCGATAACAAAGAGAAAGAAGCTTTCTGAGAAACTTCTTTGTGTTCTTTGAAATCATCTCACAGAGTTACAGCTTTCCCCTCACAGAGCCTTTCGCTAAGACAGTTCTTTTGAAACTGGCAAAGTGATATTTGGAAGCCCATAGAGGGCTACGGTGAAAAAGGAAATATCCTCAGATGAAATCTGGAAAGAAGCTTTCTGAGAAACTGCTTAGTGTTCTGTTAATTCATCTCACAGAGTTACATCTGTATTTCGTGGATCTCTTTGCTAGCCTTATTTCTGTGGAATCTGAGAACAGATATTTCGGATCCCTATGAAGACTATAGGGCCAAAGGAAGTATCCTGCGATAACAAAGAGAAAGAAGCTTTCTGAGAAACTTCTTTGTGTTTTGTGAAATCATCTCACAGAGTTACAGCTTTCCCCTCAAGAAGCCTTTCGCTAAGACAGTTCTTGTGGAATTGGCAAAGTGATATTTGGAAGCCCATAGAGGGCTACGGTGAAAAAGGAAATATCCTCAGATGAAATCTGGAAAGAAGCTTTCTGAGAAACTGCTTAGTGTTCTGTTAATTCATCTCACAGAGCTACATCTGTATTTCGTGGATCTCTTTGCTAGCCTTATTTCTGTGGAATCTGAGAACAGATATTTCGGATCCCTTTGAAGACTATAGGGCCAAAGGAAATATCCTCCGATAACAAAGAGAAAGAAGCTTTCTGAGAAACTTCTTTGTGTTCTGTGAAATCATCTCACAGAGTTACAGCTTTCCCCTCAAGAAGCCTTTCGCTAAGACAGTTCTTGAGGAATTGGCAAAGTCATATTTGGAAGCCCATAGAGGGCTATGGTGAAAGAGGAAATATCCTCAGATGAAATCTGGAAAGAAGCTTTCTGAGAAACTGCTTAGTGTTCTGTTAATTCATCTCACAGAGCTACATCTGTATTTCGTGGATCTCTTTGCTAGCCTTATTTCTGTGGAATCTGAGAACAGATATTTCCGATCCCTTTGAAGACTATAGGGCCAAAGGAAATATCCTCCGATAACAAAGAGAAAGAAGCTTTCTGAGAAACTTCTTTGTGTTCTGTGAAATCATCTTACAGAGTTGCAGCTTTCCCCTCAAGAAGCCTTTCGCTAAGACAGTTCTTGTGGAATTGGCAAAGTGATATTTGGAAGCCCATAGAGGGCTATGGTGAAAAAGGAAATATCCTCAGATGCAATCTGGAAAGAAGCTTTCTGAGAAACTGCTTAGTGTTCTGTTAATTCATGTCATAGAGTTACATCTGTATTTCGTGGATCTCTTTGCTAGCCTTATTTCTGTGGTATCTGAGAACAGATATTTCGGATCCCTATGAAGACTAAAGGGCCAAAGGAAATATCCTCCGATAACAAAGAGAAAGAAGCTTTCTGAGAAACTTCTTTGTGTTCTGTGAAATCATCTCACAGAGTTACAGCTTTCCCCTCACGGAGCCTTTCGCTAAGACAGTTCTTGTGGAATTGGCAAAGTGATATTTGGAAGCCCATAGAGGGCTATGGTGAAAAAGGAAATATCATCAGAGGAAATCTGGAAAGAAGCTTTCTGAGAAATTGCTTAGTGTTCTGTTAATTCATCTCACAGAGTTACATCTGTATTTCGTGCATCTCTTTGCTAGCCTTATTTCTGTGGAATCTGAGAACAGATATTTCGGATCCCTTTGAAGACTATAGGGCCAAAGGAAATATCCTCCGATAACAAAGAGAAAGAAGCTTTCTGAGAAACTTCGTTGTGTTCTGTGAAATCATCTCACAGAGTTACAGCTTTCTCCTCAAGGAGCCTTTCGCTAAGACAGTTTATGTGGAATTGGCAAAGTGATATTTGGAAGCCCATAGAGGGCTATGGTGAAAAAGGAAATATCCTCAGATGAAATCTGGAAAGAAGCTTTCTGAGAAACTGCTTAGCGTTCTGTTAATTCATCTCACAGAATTACATCTGTATTTCGTGGATCTCTTTGCTAGCCTTATTTCTGTGGAATCTGAGAACAGATATTTCGGATCCCTATGAAGACTATAGGGCCAAAGGAAGTATCCTGCGATAACAAAGAGAAAGAAGCTTTCTGAGAAACTTCTTTGTGTTTTGTGAAATCATCTCACAGAGTTACAGCTTTCCCCTCAAGAAGCCTTTCGCTAAGACAGTTCTTGTGGAATTGGCAAAGTGATATTTGGAAGCCCATAGAGGGCTATGGTGAAAGAGGAAATATCCTCAGATGAAATCTGGAAAGAAGCTTTCTGAGAAACTGCTTAGTGTTCTGTTAATTCATCTCACAGAGCTACATCAGTATTTCGTGGATCTCTTTGCTAGCCTTATTTCTGTGGAATCTGAGAACAGATATTTCCGATCCCTTTGAAGACTATAGGGCCAAAGGAAATATCCTCTGATAAAAAAGAGAAAGAAGCTTTCTGAGAAACTTCTTTGTGTTCTGTGAAATCATCTCACAGAGTTGCAGCTTTCCCCTCAAGAAGCCTTTCGCTAAGACAGTTCTTGTGGAATTGGCAAAGTGATACTTGGAAGCCCATAGAGGGCTATGGTGAAAAAGGAAATATCCTCAGATGAAATCTGGAAAGAAGCTTTCTGAGAAACTGCTTAGTGTTCTGTTAATTCATGTCATAGAGTTACATCTGTATTTCGTGGATCTCTTTGCTAGCCTTATTTCTGTGGTATCTGAGAACAGATATTTCGGATCCCTATGAAGACTATAGGGCCAAAGGAAATATCCTCCGATAACAAAGAGAAAGAAGCTTTCTGAGAAACTTCTTTGTGTTCTGTGAAATCATCTCACAGAGTTACAGCTTTCCCCTCAAGAAACCTTTCACTAAGACAGTTCTTGTGGAATTGGCAAAGTGATATTTGGAAGCCCATAGAGGGCTATGGTGAAAAAGGAAATATCCTCAAATGAAATCTGGAAAGAAGCTTTCTGAGAAACTGCTTAGTATTCTGTTAATTCATCTCACAGAGTTACATCTGTATTTCGTGGATCTCTTTGCTAGCCTTATTTCTGTGGAATCTGAGAACAGATATTTCGGATCCCTTTGAAGACTATAGGGCCAAAGGAAATATCCTCCGATAACAAAGAGAAAGAAGCTTTCTGAGAAACTTCGTTGTGTTCTGTGAAATCATCTCACAGAGTTACAGCTTTCCCCTCAAGGAGCCTTTCGCTAAGACAGTTTATGTGGAATTGGCAAAGTGATGTTTGGAAGCCCATAGAGGGCTATGGTGAAAAAGGAAATATCCTCAGATGAAATATGGAAAGAAGCTTTCTGAGAAACTGCTTAGCGTTCTGTTAATTCATCTCACAGAGTTACATCTGTATTTCGTGGATCTCTTTGCTAGCTTTATTTCTGTGGAATCTCAGAACAGATATTTCGGATCCCTTTGAAGTCTATAGGGCCAAAGGAAATATCCTCCGATAACAAAGAGAAAGAAGCTTTCTGAGAAACTTCTTTGTGTTCTGTGAAATCATCTCACAGAGTTACAGCTTTCCCCTCACGGAGCCTTTCGCTAAGACAGTTCTTTTGAAACTGGCAAAGTGATATTTGGAAGCCCATAGAGGGCTATGGTGAAAAATGAAATATCCTCAGATGAAATCTGGAAAGAAGCTTTCTGAGAAACTGCTTAGTGTTCTGTTAATTCATCTCAAAGAGTTACATCTGTATTTCGTGGATCTCTTTGCTAGCCTTATTTCTGTGGAATCTCAGAACAGATATTTCGGATCCCTATGAAGACTATAGGGCCAAAGGAAATATCCTGCGATAACAAAGAGAAAGAAGCTTTCTGAGAAACTTCTTTGTGTTTTGTGAAATCATCTCACAGAGTTACAGCTTTCCCCTCAAGAAGCCTTTCGCTAAGACAGTTCTTGTGGAATTGGCAAAGTGATATTTGGAAGCCCATAGAGGGCTATGGTGAAAAAGGAAATATCCTCAGATGAAATCTGGAAAGAAGCTTTCTGAGAAACTGCTTAGTGTTCTGTTAATTCATCTCACAGAGCTACATCTGTATTTCGTGGATCTCTTTGCTAGCCTTATTTCTGTGGAATCTGAGAACAGATATTTCGGATCCCTTTGAAGACTATAGGGCCAAAGGAAATATCCTCCGATAACAAAGAGAAAGAAGCTTTCTGAGAAACTTCTTTGTGTTCTGTGAAATCATCTCACTGAGTTGCAGCTTTCCCCTCAAGAAGCCTTTCGCTAAGACAGTTCTTGTGGAATTGGCAAAGTGATATTTGGAAGCCCATAGAGGGCTATGGTGAAAAAGGAAATATCCTCAGAGGAAACCTGGAAAGAAGCTTTCTGAGAAACTGCTTAGTGTTCTGTTAATTCATCTCACAGTGTTTCATCTGTATTTCATGGATCTCTTTGCTAGCCTTATTTCTGTGGAATCTGAGAACAGATATTTCAGATCCCATTGAAGACTATAGGGCCAAAGGAAATATCCTCCGATAACAAAGAGAAAGAAGCTTTCTGAGAAACTTCTTTGTGTTCTGTGAAATCATGTCACAGAGATGCAGCTTTCCCCTCAAGAAGCCTTTCTCTAGGATAGTTCTTGTGGAATTGGCAAAGTGATATTTGGAAGCCCATAGAGGGCTATGGTGAAAAAGGAAATATCCTCAGATGAAATCTGGAAAGAAGCTTTCTGAGAAACTGCTTAGTGTTCTGTTAATTCATCTCACAGAGTTACATCTGTATTTCGTGCATCTCTTTGCTAGCCTTATTTCTGTGGAATCTGAGAACAGATATTTCGGACCCCTTTGAAGACTATAGGGCCAAAGGAAATATCCTCCGATAACAAAGAGAAAGAAGCTTTCTGAGAAACTTCGTTGTGTTCTCTGAAATCATCTCACAGAGTTACAGCTTTCCCCTCAAGGAGCCTTTCGCTAAGACAGTTTATGTGGAATTGGCAAAGTGATATTTGGAAGCCCATAGAGGGCTATGGTGAAAAAGGAAATATCCTCAGATGAAATCTGGAAAGAAGCTTTCTGAGAAACTGCTTAGTGTTCTGTTAATTCATCTCACAGAGCTACATCTGTATTTCGTGGATCTCTTTGCTAGCCTTATTTCTGTGGAATCTTAGAACAGATATTTCGGATCCCTTTGAAGACTATAGGGCCAAAGGAAATATCCTCCGATAACAAAGAGAAAGAAGCTTTCTGAGAAACTTCTTTGTGTTCTGTGAAATCATCTCACAGAGTTGCAGCTTTCCCCTCAGGAAGCCTTTCGCTAAGACAGTTCTTGGGGAATTGGCAAAGTGATATTTGCAAGCCCATAGGGGGCTATGGTGAAAAAGGAAATATCCTCAGATGAAATCTGGAAAGAAGCTTTCTGAGAAACTGCTTAGTGTTCTGTTAATTCATCTCACAGAGCTACATCTGTACTTCGTGGATCTCTTTGCTAGCCTTATTTCTGTGGAATCTGAGAACAGATATTTCGGATCCCTTTGAAGACTATAGGGCCAAAGGAAATATCCTCCGATAACAAAGAGAAAGAAGCTTTCTGAGAAACTTCTTTGTGTTCTGTGAAATCATCTCACAGAGTTACAGCTTTCCCCTCAAGAAGCCTTTCGCTAAGACAGTTCTTGTGGAATTGGCAAAGTCATATTTGGAAGCCCATAGAGGGCTATGGTGAAAGAGGAAATATCCTCAGATGAAATCTGGAAAGAAGCTTTCTGAGAAACTGCTTAGTGTTCTGTTAATTCATCTCACAGAGCTACATCTGTATTTCGTGGATCTCTTTGCTAGCCTTATTTCTGTGGAATCTGAGAACAGATATTTCCGATCCCTTTGAAGACTATAGGGCCAAAGGAAATATCCTCCGATAACAAAGAGAAAGAAGCTTTCTGAGAAACTTCTTTGTGTTCTGTGAAATCATCTTACAGAGTTGCAGCTTTCCCCTCAATAAGCCTTTCGCTAAGACAGTTCTTGTGGAATTGGCAAAGTGATATTTGGAAGCCCATAGAGGGCTATCTTGAAAAAGGAAATATCCTCAGATGAAATCTGGAAAGAAGCTTTCTGAGAAACTGCTTAGTGTTCTGTTAATTCATGTCATAGAGTTACATCTGTATTTCGTGGATCTCTTTGCTAGCCTTATTTCTGTGGTATCTGAGAACAGATATTTCGGATCCCTATGAAGACTAAAGGGCCAAAGGAAATATCCTCCGATAACAAAGAGAAAGAAGCTTTCTGAGAAACTTCTTTGTGTTCTGTGAAATCATCTCACAGAGTTACAGCTTTCCCCTCACGGAGCCTTTCGCTAAGACAGTTCTTGTGGAATTGGCAAAGTGATATTTGGAAGCCCATAGAGGGCTATGGTGAAAAAGGAAATATCATCAGAGGAAATCTGGAAAGAAGCTTTCTGAGAAATTGCTTAGTGTTCTGTTAATTCATCTCACAGAGTTACATCTGTATTTCGTGCATCTCTTTGCTAGCCTTATTTCTGTGGAATCTGAGAACAGATATTTCGGATCCCTTTGAAGACTATAGGGCCAAAGGAAATATCCTCCGATAACAAAGAGAAAGAAGCTTTCTGAGAAACTTCGTTGTGTTCTGTGAAATCATCTCACAGAGTTACAGCTTTCTCCTCAAGGAGCCTTTCGCTAAGACAGTTTATGTGGAATTGGCAAAGTGATATTTGGAAGCCCATAGAGGGCTATGGTGAAAAAGGAAATATCCTCAGATGAAATCTGGAAAGAAGCTTTCTGAGAAACTGCTTAGCGTTCTGTTAATTCATCTCACAGAATTACATCTGTATTTCGTGGATCTCTTTGCTAGCCTTATTTCTGTGGAATCTGAGAACAGATATTTCGGATCCCTATGAAGACTATAGGGCCAAAGGAAGTATCCTGCGATAACAAAGAGAAAGAAGCTTTCTGAGAAACTTCTTTGTGTTTTGTGAAATCATCTCACAGAGTTACAGCTTTCCCCTCAAGAAGCCTTTCGCTAAGACAGTTCTTGTGGAATTGGCAAAGTGATATTTGGAAGCCCATAGAGGGCTATGGTGAAAGAGGAAATATCCTCAGATGAAATCTGGAAAGAAGCTTTCTGAGAAACTGCTTAGTGTTCTGTTAATTCATCTCACAGAGCTACATCAGTATTTCGTGGATCTCTTTGCTAGCCTTATTTCTGTGGAATCTGAGAACAGATATTTCCGATCCCTTTGAAGACTATAGGGCCAAAGGAAATATCCTCCGATAAAAAAGAGAAAGAAGCTTTCTGAGAAATTTCTTTGTGTTCTGTGAAATCATCTCACAGAGTTGCAGCTTTCCCCTCAAGAAGCCTTTCGCTAAGACAGTTCTTGTGGAATTGGCAAAGTGATACTTGGAAGCCCATAGAGGGCTATGGTGAAAAAGGAAATATCCTCAGATGAAATCTGGAAAGAAGCTTTCTGAGAAACTGCTTAGTGTTCTGTTAATTCATGTCATAGAGTTACATCTGTATTTCGTGGATCTCTTTGCTAGCCTTATTTCTGTGGTATCTGAGAACAGATATTTCGGATCCCTATGAAGACTATAGGGCCAAAGGAAATATCCTCCGATAACAAAGAGAAAGAAGCTTTCTGAGAAACTTCTTTGTGTTCTGTGAAATCATCTCACAGAGTTACAGCTTTCCCCTCAAGAAACCTTTCACTAAGACAGTTCTTGTGGAATTGGCAAAGTGATATTTGGAAGCCCATAGAGGGCTATGGTGAAAAAGGAAATATCCTCAAATGAAATCTGGAAAGAAGCTTTCTGAGAAACTGCTTAGTGTTCTGTTAATTCATCTCACAGAGTTACATCTGTATTTCGTGGATCTCTTTGCTAGCCTTATTTCTGTGGAATCTGAGAACAGATATTTCGGATCCCTTTGAAGACTATAGGGCCAAAGGAAAAATCCTCCGATAACAAAGAGAAAGAAGCTTTCTGAGAAACTTCGTTGTGTTCTGTGAAATCATCTCACAGAGTTACAGCTTTCCCCTCAAGGAGCCTTTCGCTAAGACAGTTTATGTGGAATTGGCAAAGTGATGTTTGGAAGCCCATAGAGGGCTATGGTGAAAAAGGAAATATCCTCAGATGAAATATGGAAAGAAGCTTTCTGAGAAACTGCTTAGCGTTCTGTTAATTCATCTCACAGAGTTACATCTGTATTTCGTGGATCTCTTTGCTAGCTTTATTTCTGTGGAATCTCAGAACAGATATTTCGGATCCCTTTGAAGTCTATAGGGCCAAAGGAAATATCCTCCGATAACAAAGAGAAAGAAGCTTTCTGAGAAACTTCTTTGTGTTCTGTGAAATCATCTCACAGAGTTACAGATTTCCCCTCACGGAGCCTTTCGCTAAGACAGTTCTTTTGAAACTGGCAAAGTGATATTTGGAAGCCCATAGAGGGCTATGGTGAAAAATGAAATATCCTCAGATGAAATCTGGAAAGAAGCTTTCTGAGAAACTGCTTAGTGTTCTGTTAATTCATCTCAAAGAGTTACATCTGTATTTCGTGGATCTCTTTGCTAGCCTTATTTCTCTGGAATCTGAGAACAGATATTTCGGATCCCTATGAAGACTATAGGGCCAAAGGAAATATCCTGCGATAACAAAGAGAAAGAAGCTTTCTGAGAAACTTCTTTGTGTTCTGTGAAATCATCTCACAGAGTTACAGCTTTCCCCTCAAGAAGCCTTTCGCTAAGACAGTTCTTGTGGAATTGGCAAAGTGATATTTGGAAGCCCATAGAGGGCTATGGTGAAAAAGGAAATATCCTCAGATGAAATCTGGAAAGAAGCTTTCTGAGAAACTGCTTAGTGTTCTGTTAATTCATCTCACAGAGCTACATCTGTATTTCGTGGATCTCTTTGCTAGCCTTATTTCTGTGGAATCTGAGAACAGATATTTCGGATCCCTTTGAAGACTATAGGGCCAAAGGAAATATCCTCCGATAACAAAGAGAAAGAAGCTTTCTGAGAAACTTCTTTGTGTTCTGTGAAATCATCTCACAGAGTTGCAGCTTTCCCCTCAAGAAGCCTTTCGCTAAGACAGTTCTTGGGGAATTGGCAAAGTGATATTTGCAAGCCCATAGAGGGCTATGGTGAAAAAGGAAATATCCTCAGATGAAATCTGGAAAGAAGCTCTCTGAGAAACTGCTTAGTGTTCTGTTAATTCATCTCACAGAGTTACATCTGTATTTCGTGGATCTCCTTGCTAGCCTTATTTCTGTGGATTCTGAGAACAGATATTTCGGATCCCTATGAAGACTATAGGGCCAAAGGAAATATCCTCCGATAACAAAGAGAAAGAAGCTTTCTGAGAAACTTCTTTGTGTTCTGTGAAATCATCTCACAGAGATGCAGCTTTCCCCTCAAGAAGCCTTTCTCTAGGATAGTTCTTGTGGAATTGGCAAAGTGATGTTTGGAAGCCCATAGAGGGCTATGGTGAAAAAGGAAATATCCTCAAATGAAATCTGGAAAGAAGCTTTCTGAGAAACTGCTTAGTGTTCTGTTAATTCATCTCACAGAGTTACATCTGTATTTCGTGGATCTCTTTGCTAGCCTTATTTCTGTGGAATCTGAGAACAGATATTTCGGATCCCTTTGAAGACTATAGGGCCAAAGGAAATATCCTCCGATAACAAAGAGAAAGAAGCTTTCTGAGAAACTTCGTTATGTTCTGTGAAATCATCTCACAGAGTTACAGCTTTCCCCTCAAGGAGCCTTTCGCTAAGACAGTTTATGTGGAATTGGCAAAGTGATATTTGGAAGACCATAGAGGGCTATGGTGAAAAAGGAAATATCCTCAGATGAAATCTGGAAAGAAGCTTTCTGAGAAACTGCTTAGCGTTCTGTTAATTCCTCTCACAGAGTTACATCTGTATTTCGTGGATCTCTTTGCTAGCCTTATTTCTGTGGAATCTGAGAACAGATATTTCGGATCCCTTTGAAGACTATAGGGCCAAAGGAAATATCCTCCGATAACAAAGAGAAAGAAGCTTTCTGAGAAACTTCTTTGTGTTCTTTGAAATCATCTCACAGAGTTACAGCTTTCCCCTCACAGAGCCTTTCGCTAAGACAGTTCTTTTGAAACTGGCAAAGTGATATTTGGAAGCCCATAGAGGGCTACGGTGAAAAAGGAAATATCCTCAGATGAAATCTGGAAAGAAGCTTTCTGAGAAACTGCTTAGTGTTCTGTTAATTCATCTCACAGAGTTACATCTGTATTTCGTGGATCTCTTTGCTAGCCTTATTTCTGTGGAATCTGAGAACAGATATTTCGGATCCCTATGAAGACTATAGGGCCAAAGGAAGTATCCTGCGATAACAAAGAGAAAGAAGCTTTCTGAGAAACTTCTTTGTGTTTTGTGAAATCATCTCACAGAGTTACAGCTTTCCCCTCAAGAAGCCTTTCGCTAAGACAGTTCTTGTGGAATTGGCAAAGTGATATTTGGAAGCCCATAGAGGGCTACGGTGAAAAAGGAAATATCCTCAGATGAAATCTGGAAAGAAGCTTTCTGAGAAACTGCTTAGTGTTCTGTTAATTCATCTCACAGAGCTACATCTGTATTTCGTGGATCTCTTTGCTAGCCTTATTTCTGTGGAATCTGAGAACAGATATTTCGGATCCCTTTGAAGACTATAGGGCCAAAGGAAATATCCTCCGATAACAAAGAGAAAGAAGCTTTCTGAGAAACTTCTTTGTGTTCTGTGAAATCATCTCACAGAGTTACAGCTTTCCCCTCAAGAAGCCTTTCGCTAAGACAGTTCTTGTGGAATTGGCAAAGTCATATTTGGAAGCCCATAGAGGGCTATGGTGAAAGAGGAAATATCCTCAGATGAAATCTGGAAAGAAGCTTTCTGAGAAACTGCTTAGTGTTCTGTTAATTCATCTCACAGAGCTACATCTGTATTTCGTGGATCTCTTTGCTAGCCTTATTTCTGTGGAATCTGAGAACAGATATTTCCGATCCCTTTGAAGACTATAGGGCCAAAGGAAATATCCTCCGATAACAAAGAGAAAGAAGCTTTCTGAGAAACTTCTTTTTGTTCTGTGAAATCATCTTACAGAGTTGCAGCTTTCCCCTCAAGAAGCCTTTCGCTAAGACAGTTCTTGTGGAATTGGCAAAGTGATATTTGGAAGCCCATAGAGGGCTATGGTGAAAAAGGAAATATCCTCAGATGAAATCTGGAAAGAAGCTTTCTGAGAAACTGCTTAGTGTTCTGTTAATTCATGTCATAGAGTTACATCTGTATTTCGTGGATCTCTTTGCTAGCCTTATTTCTGTGGTATCTGAGAACAGATATTTCGGATCCCTATGAAGACTATAGGGCCAAAGGAAATATCCTCCGATAACAAAGAGAAAGAAGCTTTCTGAGAAACTTCGTTGTGTTCTGTGAAATCATCTCACAGAGTTACAGCTTTCTCCTCAAGGAGCCTTTCGCTAAGACAGTTTATGTGGAATTGGCAAAGTGATATTTGGAAGCCCATAGAGGGCTATGGTGAAAAAGGAAATATCCTCAGATGAAATCTGGAAAGAAGCTTTCTGAGAAACTGCTTAGCGTTCTGTTAATTCATCTCACAGAATTACATCTGTATTTCGTGGATCTCTTTGCTAGCCTTATTTCTGTGGAATCTGAGAACAGATATTTCGGATCCCTATGAAGACTATAGGGCCAAAGGAAGTATCCTGCGATAACAAAGAGAAAGAAGCTTTCTGAGAAACTTCTTTGTGTTTTGTGAAATCATCTCACAGAGTTACAGCTTTCCCCTCAAGAAGCCTTTCGCTAAGACAGTTCTTGTGGAATTGGCAAAGTGATATTTGGAAGCCCATAGAGGGCTATGGTGAAAGAGGAAATATCCTCAGATGAAATCTGGAAAGAAGCTTTCTGAGAAACTGCTTAGTGTTCTGTTAATTCATCTCACAGAGCTACATCAGTATTTCGTGGATCTCTTTGCTAGCCTTATTTCTGTGGAATCTGAGAACAGATATTTCCGATCCCTTTGAAGACTATAGGGCCAAAGGAAATATCCTCCGATAAAAAAGAGAAAGAAGCTTTCTGAGAAACTTCTTTGTGTTCTGTGAAATCATCTCACAGAGTTGCAGCTTTCCCCTCAAGAAGCCTTTCGCTAAGACAGTTCTTGTGGAATTGGCAAAGTGATACTTGGAAGCCCATAGAGGGCTATGGTGAAAAAGGAAATATCCTCAGATGAAATCTGGAAAGAAGCTTTCTGAGAAACTGCTTAGTGTTCTGTTAATTCATGTCATAGAGTTACATCTGTATTTCGTGGATCTCTTTGCTAGCCTTATTTCTGTGGTATCTGAGAACAGATATTTCGGATCCCTATGAAGACTATAGGGCCAAAGGAAATATCCTCCGATAACAAAGAGAAAGAAGCTTTCTGAGAAACTTCTTTGTGTTCTGTGAAATCATCTCACAGAGTTACAGCTTTCCCCTCAAGAAACCTTTCACTAAGACAGTTCTTGTGGAATTGGCAAAGTGATATTTGGAAGCCCATAGAGGGCTATGGTGAAAAAGGAAATATCCTCAAATGAAATCTGGAAAGAAGCTTTCTGAGAAACTGCTTAGTGTTCTGTTAATTCATCTCACAGAGTTACATCTGTATTTCGTGGGTCTCTTTGCTAGCCTTATTTCTGTGGAATCTGAGAACAGATATTTCGGATCCCTTTGAAGACTATAGGGCCAAAGGAAATATCCTCCGATAACAAAGAGAAAGAAGCTTTCTGAGAAACTTCGTTGTGTTCTGTGAAATCATCTCACAGAGTTACAGCTTTCCCCTCAAGGAGCCTTTCGCTAAGACAGTTTATGTGGAATTGGCAAAGTGATGTTTGGAAGCCCATAGAGGGCTATGGTGAAAAAGGAAATATCCTCAGATGAAATATGGAAAGAAGCTTTCTGAGAAACTGCTTAGCGTTCTGTTAATTCATCTCACAGAGTTACATCTGTATTTCGTGGATCTCTTTGCTAGCTTTATTTCTGTGGAATCTCAGAACAGATATTTCGGATCCCTTTGAAGACTATAGGGCCAAAGGAAATATCCTCCGATAACAAAGAGAAAGAAGCTTTCTGAGAAACTTCTTTGTGTTCTGTGAAATCATCTCACAGAGTTACAGCTTTCCCCTCACGGAGCCTTTCGCTAAGACAGTTCTTTTGAAACTGGCAAAGTGATATTTGGAAGCCCATAGAGGGCTATGGTGAAAAATGAAATATCCTCAGATGAAATCTGGAAAGAAGCTTTCTGAGAAACTGCTTAGTGTTCTGTTAATTCATCTCAAAGAGTTACATCTGTATTTCGTGGATCTCTTTGCTAGCCTTATTTCTGTGGAATCTGAGAACAGATATTTCGGATCCCTATGAAGACTATAGGGCCAAAGGAAATATCCTGCGATAACAAAGAGAAAGAAGCTTTCTGAGAAACTTCTTTGTGTTTTGTGAAATCATCTCACAGAGTTACAGCTTTCCCCTCAAGAAGCCTTTCGCTAAGACAGTTCTTGTGGAATTGGCAAAGTGATATTTGGAAGCCCATAGAGGGCTATGGTGAAAAAGGAAATATCCTCAGATGAAATCTGGAAAGAAGCTTTCTGAGAAACTGCTTAGTGTTCTGTTAATTCATCTCACAGAGCTACATCTGTATTTCGTGGATCTCTTTGCTAGCCTTATTTCTGTGGAATCTGAGAACCGATATTTCGGATCCCTTTGAAGACTATAGGGCCAAAGGAAATATCCTCCGATAACAAAGAGAAAGAAGCTTTCTGAGAAACTTCTTTGTGTTCTGTGAAATCATCTCACAGAGTTGCAGCTTTCCCCTCAAGAAGCCTTTCGCTAAGACAGTTCTTGTGGAATTGGCAAAGTGATATTTGGAAGCCCATAGAGGGCTATGGTTTAAAAGGAAATATCCTCAGATGAAATCTGGAAAGAAGCTTTCTGAGAAACTGCTTAGTGTTCTGTTAATTCATCTCACAGAGTTACATCTGTATTTCGTGGATCTCTTTGCTTGCCTTATTTCTGTGGAATCTGAGAACAGATATTTCGGATCCCTTTGAAGACTATAGGGCCAAAGGAAATATCCTCGGATAACAAAGAAAAGAAGCTTTCTGAGAAACTTCTTTGTGTTCTGTGAAATCATCTCACAGAGTTGCAGCTTTCCCCTCAAGAAGCCTTTCGCTAAGACAGTTCTTGTTGAATTGGCAAAGTGATATTTGGAAGCCCATAGAGGGCTATGGTGAAAAAGGAAATATCCTCAAATGAAATCTGGAAAGAAGCTTTCTGAGAAACTGCTTAGTGTTCTGTTAATTCATCTCACAGAGTTACATCTGTATTTCGTGATTCTCTTTGCTAGTCTTATTTCTGTGAAATCTGAGAACAGATATTTCGGATCCCTTTGAAGACTATAGGGCCAAAGGAAATATCCTCCGATAACAAAGAGAAAGAAGCTTTCTGAGAAACTTCTTTGTGTTCTGTGAAATCATCTCACAGAGTTGCAGCTTTCCCCTCAAGAAGCCTTTCGCTAAGACAGTTCTTGTGGAATTGGCAAAGTGATATTTGGAAGCCCATAGAGGGCTATGGTGAAAAAGGAAATATCCTCAAATGAAATCTGGAAAGAAGCTTTCTGAGAAACTGCTTAGTGTTCTGTTAATTCATCTCACAGAGTTACATCTGTATTTCGTTGATCTCTTTGCTAGCCTTATTTCTGTGGAATCTGAGAACAGATATTTCGGATCCCTTTGAAGACTATAGGGCCAAAGGAAATATCCTCCGATAACAAAGAGAAAGAAGCTTTCTGAGAAACTTCGTTGTGTTCTGTGAAATCATCTCACAGAGTTACAGCTTTCCCCTCAAGTAGCCTTTCGCTAAGACAGTTTATGTGGAATTGGCAAAGTGATATTTGGAAGCCCATAGAGGGCTATGGTGAAAAAGGAAATATCCTCAGATGAAATCTGGAAAGAAGCTTTCTGAGAAACTGCTTAGCGTTCTGTTAATTCATCTCACAGAGTTACATCTGTATTTCGTGGATCTCTTTGCTAGCCTTATTTCTGTGGAATCTGAGAACAGATATTTCGGATCCCTTTGAAGACTATAGGGCCAAAGGAAATATCCTCTGATAACAAAGAGAAAGAAGCTTTCTGAGAAACTTCTTTGTGTTCTGTGAAATCATCTCACAGAGTTACAGCTTTCCCCTCACGGAGCCTTTCGCTAAGACAGTTCTTTTGAAATTGGCAAAGTGATATTTGGAAGCCCATAGAGGGCTATGGTGAAAAAGGAAATATCCTCAGATGAAATCTGGAAAGAAGCTTTCTGTGAAACTGCTTAGTGTTCTGTTAATTCATCTCACAGAGTTACATCTGTATTTCGTGGACCACTTTGCTTGCCTTATTTCTGTGGAATCTGAGAACAGATATTTTGGATCCCTTTGAAGACTATAGGGCCAAAGGAAATATCCTCCGATAACAAAGAGAAAGAAGCTTTCTGAGAAACTTCGTTGTGTTCTGTGAAATCATCTCACAGAGTTACAGCTTTCCTCTCAAGAAGCCTTTCACTAAGACAGTTCTTGTGGAATTGGCAAAGTGATATTTGGAAGCCCATAGAGGGCTATGGTGAAAAAGGAAATATCCTCAAATGAAATCTGGAAAGAAGCTTTCTGAGAAACTGCTTAGTGTTCTGTTAATTCATCTCACAGAGTTACATCTGTATTTCGTGGATCTCTTTGCTAGCCTTATTTCTGTGGAATCTGAGAACAGATATTTCGGATCCCTTTGAAGACTATAGGGCCAAAGGAAATATCCTCCGATAACAAAGAGAAAGAAGCTTTCTGAGAAACTTCGTTGTGTTCTGTGAAATCATCTCACAGAGTTACAACTTTCCCCTCAAGGAGCCTTTCGCTAAGACAGTTTATGTGGAATTGGCAAAGTGATATTTGGAAGCCCATAGAGGGCTATGGTGAAAAAGGAAATATCCTCAGATGAAATCTGGAAAGAAGCTTTCTGAGAAACTGCTTAGCGTTCTGTTAATTCATCTCACAGAGTTACATCTGTATTTCGTGGATCTCTTTGCTAGCCTTATTTCTGTGGAATCTGAGAACAGATATTTCGGATCCCTTTGAAGACTATAGGGCCAAAGGAAATATCCTATGATAACAAAGAGAAAGAAGCTTTCTGAGAAACTTCTTTGTGTTCTGTGAAATCATCTCACAGAGTTACAGCTTTCCCCTCACGGAGCCTTTCGCTAAGACAGTTCTTTTGAAATTGGCAAAGTGATATTTGGAAGCCCATAGAGGGCTATGGTGAAAAAGGAAATATCCTCAGATGAAATCTGGAAAGAAGCTTTCTGAGAAACTGCTTAGTGTTCTGTTAATTCATCTCACAGAGTTACATCTGTATTTCGTGGATCTCTTTGCTAGCCTTATTTCTGTGGAATCTGAGAACAGATATTTCGGATCCCTATGAAGACTATAGGGCCAAAGGAAATATCCTGCGATAACAAAGAGAAAGAAGCTTTCTGAGAAACTTCTTTGTGTTTTGTGAAATCATCTCACAGAGTTACAGCTTTCCCCTCAAGAAGCCTTTCGCTAAGACAGTTCTTGTGGAATTGGCAAAGTGATATTTGGAAGCCCGTAGAGGGCTATGGTGAAAAAGGAAATATCCTCAGATGAAATCTGGAAAGAAGCTTTCTGAGAAACTGCTTAGTGTTCTGTTAATTCATCTCACAGAGCTACATCTGTATTTCGTGGATCTCTTTGCTAGCCTTATTTCTGTGGAATCTGAGAACAGATATTTTGGATCCCTTTGAAGACTATAGGGCCAAAGGAAATATCCTCCGATAACAAAGAGAAAGAAGCTTTCTGAGAAACTTCTTTGTGTTCTGTGAAATCATCTCACAGAGTTACAGCTTTCCCCTCAAGAAGCCTTTCACTAAGACAGTTCTTGTGGAATTGGCAAAGTGATATTTGGAAGCCCATAGAGGGCTATGGTGAAAAAGGAAATATCCTCAAATGAAATCTGGAAGGAAGCTTTCTGAGAAACTGCTTAGTGTTCTGTTAATTCATCTCACAGAGTTACATCTGTATTTCGTGGATCTCTTTGCTAGCCTTATTTCTGTGAAATCTGAGAACAGATATTTCGGATCCCTTTGAAGACTATAGGGCCAAAGGAAATATCCTCCGATAACAAAGAGAAAGAAGCTTTCTGAGAAACTTCTTTGTGTTCTGTGAAATCATCTCACAGAGTTGCAGCTTTCCCCTCAAGAAGCCTTTCGCTAAGACAGTTCTTGTGGAATTGGCAAAGTGATATTTGGAAGCCCATATAGGGCTATGGTGAAAAAGGAAATATCCTCAAATGAAATCTGGAAAGAAGCTTTCTGAGAAACTGCTTAGTTTTCTGTTAATTCATCTCACAGAGTTACATCTGTATTTCGTGGATCTCTTTGCTAGCCTTATTTCTGTGGAATCTGAGAACAGATATTTCGGATCCCTTTGAAGACTATAGGGCCAAAGGAAATATCCTCCGATAACAAAGAGAAAGAAGCTTTCTGAGAAACTTCTTTGTGTTCTGTGAAATCATCTCACAGAGTTACAGCTTTCCCCTCAAGGAGCCTTTCGCTAAGACAGTTTATGTGGAATTGGCAAAGTGATATTTGGAAGCCCATAGAGGGCTATGGTGAAAAAGGAAATATCCTCAGATGAAATCTGGAAAGAAGCTTTCTGAGAAACTGCTTAGTGCTCTGTTAATTCATCTCACAGAGTTACATCTGTATTTCGTGGATCTCTTTGCTAGCCTTATTTCTGTGGAATCTGAGAACAGATATTTCGGATCCCTATGAAGACTATAGGGCCAAAGGAAATATCCTGCGATAACAAAGAGAAAGAAGCTTTCTGAGAAACTTCTTTGTGTTTTGTGAAATCATCTCACAGAGTTACAGCTTTCCCCTCAAGAAGCCTTTCGCTAAGACAGTTCTTGTGGAATTGGCAAAGTGATATTTGGAAGCCCATAGAGGGCTATGGTGAAAAAGGAAATATCCTCAGATGAAATCTGGAAAGAAGCTTTCTGAGAAACTGCTTAGTGTTCTGTTAATTCATCTCACAGAGCTACATCTGTATTTCGTGGATCTCTTTGCTAGCCTTATTTCTGTGGAATCTGAGAACAGATATTTCGGATCCCTTTTAAGACTATAGGGCCAAAGGAAATATCCTCCGATAACAAAGAGAAAGAAGCTTTCTGAGAAACTTCTTTGTGTTCTGTGAAATCATCTCACAGAGTTGCAGCTTTCCCCTCAAGAAGCCTTTCGCTAAGACAGTTCTTGTGGAATTGGCAAAGTGATATTTGGAAGCCCATAGAGGGCTATGGTTTAAAAGGAAATATCCTCAGATGAAATCGGGAAAGAAGCTTTCTGAGAAACTGCTTAGCGTTCTGTTAATTCATCTCACAGAGTTACATCTGTATTTCGTGGATCTCTTTGCTAGCCTTTTTTCTGTGGAATCTGAGAACAGATATTTCGGATCCCTTTGAACACTATAGGGCCAAAGGAAATATCCTCCGATAACAAAGAGAAAGAAGCTTTCTGAGAAACTTCTTTGTGTTCTGTGAAATCATCTCACAGAGTTACAGCTTTCCCCTCACGGAGCCTTTCGCTGAGACAGTTCTTTTGAAACTGGCAAAGTGATATTTGGAAGCCCATAGAGGGCTATGGTGAAAAAGGAAATATCCTCAGATGAAATCTGGAAAGAAGCTTTCTGAGAAACTGCTTAGTGTTCTGTTAATTCATCTCACAGAGTTACATCTGTATTTCGTGGATCTCTTTGCTAGGCTTAATTTTGTGGAATCTGAGAACAGATATTTCGGATCCCTATGAAGACTATAGGGCCAAAGGAAATATCCTGCGATAACAAAGAGAAAGAAGCTTTCTGAGAAACTTCTTTGTGTTTTGTGAAATCATCTCACAGAGTTACAGCTTTCCCCTCAAGAAGCCTTTCGCTAAGACAGTTCTTGTGGAATTGGCAAAGTGATATTTGGAAGCCCATAGAGGGCTATGGTGAAAAAGGAAATATCCTCAGATGAAATCTGGAAAGAAGCTTTCTGAGAAACTGCTTAGTGTTCTGTTAATTCATCTCACAGAGCTACATCTGTATTTCGTGGATCTCTGTGCTAGCCTTATTTCTGTGAAATCTGAGAACAGATATTTCGGATCCCTTTGAAGACTATAGGGCCAAAGGAAATATCCTCGGATAACAAAGAGAAAGAAGCTTTCTGAGAAACTTCTTTGTGTTCTGTGAAATCATCTCACAGAGTTGCAGCTTTCCCCTCAAGAAGCCTTTCGCTAAGACAGTTCTTGTTGAATTGGCAAAGTGATATTTGGAAGCCCATAGAGGGCTATGGTGAAAAAGGAAATATCCTCAGATGAAATCTGGAAAGAAGCTTTCTGAGAAACTGCTTAGTGTTCTGTTAATTCATCTCACAGAGTTACATCTGTATTTCGTGGATCTCTTTGCTAGTCTTATTTCTGTGAAATCTGAGAACAGATATTTCGGATCCCTTTGAAGACTATAGGGCCAAAGGAAATATCCTCCGATAACAAAGAGAAAGAAGCTTTCTGAGAAACTTCTTTGTGTTCTGTGAAATCATCTCACAGAGTTGCAGCTTTCCCCTCAAGAAGCCTTTCGCTAAGACAGTTCTTGTGGAATTGGCAAAGTGATATTTGGAAGCCCATAGAGGGCTATGGTGAAAAAGGAAATATCCTCAAATGAATTCTGGAAAGAAGCTTTCTGAGAAACTGCTTAGTGTTCTGTTAATTCATCTCACAAAGTTACATCTGTATTTCGTTGATCTCTTTGCTAGCCTTATTTCTGTGGAATCTGAGAACAGATATTTCGGATCCCTTTGAAGACTATAGGGCCAAAGGAAATATCCTCCGATAACAAAGAGAAAGAAGCTTTCTGAGAAACTTCGTTGTGTTCTGTGAAATCATCTCACAGAGTTACAGCTTTCCCCTCAAGGAGCCTTTCGCTAAGACAGTTTATGTGGAATTGGCAAAGTGATATTTGGAAGCCCTTAGAGGGCTATGGTGAAAAAGGAAATATCCTCAGATGAAATCTGGAAAGAAGCTTTCTGAGAAACTGCTTAGCGTTCTGTTAATTCATCTCACAGAGTTACATCTGTATTTCGTGGATCTCTTTGCTAGCCTTATTTCTGTGGAATCTGAGAACAGATATTTCGGATCCCTTTGAAGACTATAGGGCCAAAGGAAATATCCTGGGATAACAAAGAGAAAGAAGCTTTCTGAGAAACTTCTTTGTGTTCTCTGAAATCATCTCACAGAGTTACAGCTTTCCCCTCACGGAGCCTTTCGCTAAGACAGTTCTTTTGAAATTGGCAAAGTGATATTTGGAAGCCCATAGAGGGCTATGGTGAAAAAGGAAATATCCTCAGATGAAATCTGGAAAGAAGCTTTCTGAGAAACTGCTTAGTGTTCTGTTAATTCATCTCACAGAGCTACATCTGTATTTCGTGGATCTCTTTGCTAGCCTTATTTCTGTGGAATCTGAGAACAGATATTTCGGATTCCTATGAAGACTATAGGGCCAATGGAAATATCCTGCGATAACAAAGAGAAAGAAGCTTTCTGAGAAACTTCTTTGTGTTTTGTGAAATCATCTCACAGAGTTACAGCTTTCCCCTCAAGAAGCCTTTCGCTAAGACAGTTCTTGTGGAATTGGCAAAGTCATATTTGGAAGCCCGTAGAGGGCTATGGTGAAAAAGGAAATATCCTCAGATGAAATCTGGAAAGAAGCTTTCTGAGAAACTGCTTAGTGTTCTGTTAATTCATCTCACAGAGCTACATCTGTATTTCGTGGATCTCTTTGCTAGCCTTATTTCTGTGGTATCTGAGAACAGATATTTTGGATCCCTTTGAAGACTATAGGGCCAAAGGAAATATCCTCCGATAACAAAGAGAAAGAAGCTTTCTGAGAAACTTCTTTGTGTTCTGTGAAATCATCTCACAGAGTTACAGCTTTCCCCTCAAGAAGCCTTTCACTAAGACAGTTTTTGTGTAATTGGCAAAGTGATATTTGGAAGCCCATAGAGGGCTATGGTGAAAAAGGAAATATCCTCAAATGAAATCTGGAAAGAAGCTTTCTGAGAAACTGCTTAGTGTTCTGTTAATTCATCTCACAGAGTTACATCTGTATTTCGTGGATCTCTTTGCTAGCCTTATTTCTGTGGAATCTGAGAACAGATATTTCGGATCCCTTTGAAGACTATAGCGCCAAAGGAAATATCCTCCGATAAAAAAGAGAAAGAAGCTTTCTGAGAAACTTCTTTGTGTTCTGTGAAATCATCTCACAGAGTTACAGCTTTCCCCTCAAGGAGCCTTTCGCTAGGACAGTTTATGTGGAATTGGCAAAGTGATATTTGGAAGCCCATAGAGGGCTATGGTGAAAAAGGAAATATCCTCAGATGAAATCTGGAAAGAAGCTTTCTGAGAAACTGCTTAGCGTTCTGTTAATTCATCTCACAGAGTTACATCTGTATTTCGTGGATCTCTTTGCTAGCCTTATTTCTGTGGAATCTGAGAACAGATATTTCGGATCCCTTTGAAGACTATAGGGCCAAAGGAAATATCCTCCGATAACAAAGAGAAAGAAGCTTTCTGAGAAACTTCTTTGTGTTCTGTGAAATCATCTCACAGAGTTACAGCTTTCCCCTCACGGAGCCTTTCGCTAAGACAGTTCTTGTGGAATTGGCAAAGTGATATTTGGAAGCCCATAGAGGGCTATGGTGAAAAAGGAAATATCCTCAGATGAAATCTGGAAAGAAGCTTTCTGAGAAACTGCTTAGTGTTCTGTTAATTCATCTCACAGAGCTACATCTGTATTTCGTGGATCTCTTTGCTAGCCTTATTTCTGTGGAATCTGAGAACCGATATTTCGGATCCCTTTGAAGACTATAGGGCCAAAGGAAATATCCTCCGATAACAAAGAGAAAGAAGCTTTCTGAGAAACTTCTTTGTGTTCTGTGAAATCATCTCACAGAGTTGCAGCTTTCCCCTCAAGAAGCCTTTCGCTAAGACAGTTCTTGTGGAATTGGCAAAGTGATATTTGGAAGCCCATAGAGGGCTATGGTTTAAAAGGAAATATCCTCAGATGAAATCTGGAAAGAAGCTTTCTGAGAAACTGCTTAGTGTTCTGTTAATTCATCTCACAGAGTTACATCTGTATTTCGTGGATCTCTTTGCTTGCCTTATTTCTGTGGAATCTGAGAACAGATATTTCGGATCCCTTTGAAGACTATAGGGCCAAAGGAAATATCCTCGGATAACAAAGAAAAGAAGCTTTCTGAGAAACTTCTTTGTGTTCTGTGAAATCATCTCACAGAGTTGCAGCTTTCCCCTCAAGAAGCCTTTCACTAAGACAGTTCTTGTGGAATTGGCAAAGTGATATTTGGAAGCCCATAGAGGGCTATGGTGAAAAAGGAAATATCCTCAAATGAAATCTGGAAAGAAGCTTTCTGAGAAACTGCTTAGTGTTCTGTTAATTCATCTCACAGAGTTACATCTGTATTTCGTGGATCTCTTTGCTAGCCTTATTTCTGTGGAATCTGAGAACAGATATTTCGGATCCCTTTGAAGACTATAGGGCCAAAGGAAATATCCTCCGATAACAAAGAGAAAGAAGCTTTCTGAGAAACTTCGTTGTGTTCTGTGAAATCATCTCACAGAGTTACAGCTTTCCCCTCAAGGAGCCTTTCGCTAAGACAGTTTATGTGGAATTGGCAAAGTGATATTTGGAAGCCCATAGAGGGCTATGGTGAAAAAGGAAATATCCTCAGATGAAATCTGGAAAGAAGCTTTCTGAGAAACTGCTTAGCGTTCTGTTAATTCATCTCACAGAGTTACATCTGTATTTCGTGGATCTCTTTGCTAGCCTTATTTCTGTGGAATCTGAGAACAGATATTTCGGATCCCTTTGAAGACTATAGGGCCAAAGGAAATATCCTATGATAACAAAGAGAAAGAAGCTTTCTGAGAAACTTCTTTGTGTTCTGTGAAATCATCTCACAGAGTTACAGCTTTCCCCTCACGGAGCCTTTCGCTAAGACAGTTCTTTTGAAATTGGCAAAGTGATATTTGGAAGCCCGTAGAGGGCTATGGTGAAAAAGGAAATATCATCAGATGAAATCTGGAAAGAAGCTTTCTGAGAAACTGCTAAGTGTTCTGTTAATTCATCTCACAGAGTTACATCTGTATTTCGTGGATCTCTTTGCTCGCCTTATTTCTGTGGAATCTGAGTACAGATATTTCGGATCCCTTTGAAGAACATAGGGCCAAAGAAATATCCTCCGATAACAAAGAGAAAGAAGCTTTCTGAGAAACTTCTTTGTGTTCTGTGAAATCATCTCACCGAGTTGCAGCTTTGCCCTCAAGGAGCCTTTCGCTAAGACAGTTCTTGTGGAATTGGCAAAGTGATATTTGGAAGCCCATAGAGGGCTATGGTGAAAAAGGAAATATCCTCAGATGAAATCTGGAAAGAAGCTTTCTGAGAAACTGCTTAGTGCTCTGTTAATTCATCTCACAGAGTTACATCTGTATTTCGTGGATCTCTTTGCTAGCCTTATTTCTGTGGAATCTGAGAACAGATATTTCGGATCCCTATGAAGACTATAGGGCCAAAGGAAATATCCTGCGATAACAAAGAGAAAGAAGCTTTCTGAGAAACTTCTTTGTGTTTTGTGAAATCATCCCACAGAGTTACAGCTTTCCCCTCAAGAAGCCTTTCGCTAAGACAGTTCTTGTGGAATTGGCAAAGTGATATTTGGAAGCCCATAGAGGGCTATGGTGAAAAAGGAAATATCCTCAGATGAAATCTGGAAAGAAGCTTTCTGAGAAACTGCTTAGTGTTCTGTTAATTCATCTCACAGAGCTACATCTGCATTTCGTGGATCTCTTTGCTAGCCTTATTTCTGTGGAATCTGAGAACAGATATTTCGGATCCCTTTTAAGACTATAGGGCCAAAGGAAATATCCTCCGATAACAAAGAGAAAGAAGCTTTCTGAGAAACTTCTTTGTGTTCTGTGAAATCATCTCATAGAGTTGCAGCTTTCCCCTCAAGAAGCCTTTCGCTAAGACAGTTCTTGTGGAATTGGCAAAGTGATATTTGGAAGCCCATAGAGGGCTATGGTTTAAAAGGAAATATCCTCAGATGAAATCGGGAAAGAAGCTTTCTGAGAAACTGCTTAGCGTTCTGTTAATTCATCTCACAGAGTTACATCTGTATTTCGTGGATCTCTTTGCTAGCCTTATTTCTGTGGAATCTGAGAACAGATATTTCGGATCCCTTTGAACACTATAGAGCCAAAGGAAATATCCTCCGATAACAAAGAGAAAGAAGCTTTCTGAGAAACTTCTTTGTGTTCTGTGAAATCATCTCACAGAGTTACAGCTTTCCCCTCACGGAGCCTTTCGCTGAGACAGTTCTTTTGAAACTGGCAAAGTGATATTTGGAAGCCCATAGAGGGCTATGGTGAAAAAGGAAATATCCTCAGATGAAATCTGGAAAGAAGCTTTCTGAGAAACTGCTTAGTGTTCTGTTAATTCATCTCACAGAGTTACATCTGTATTTCGTGGATCTCTTTGCTAGCCTTATTTCTGTGGAATCTGAGAACAGATATTTCGGATCCCTATGAAGACTATAGGGCCAAAGGAAATATCCTGCGATAACAAAGAGAAAGAAGCTTTCTGAGAAACTTCTTTGTGTTTTGTGAAATCATCTCACAGAGTTACAGCTTTCCCCTCAAGAAGCCTTTCGCTAAGACAGTTCTTGTGGAATTGGCAAAGTGATATTTGGAAGCCCATAGAGGGCTATGGTGAAAAAGGAAATATCCTCAGATGAAATCTGGAAAGAAGCTTTCTGAGAAACTGCTTAGTGTTCTGTTAATTCATCTCACAGAGCTACATCTGTATTTCGTGGATCTCTGTGCTAGCCTTATTTCTGTGGAATCTGAGAACAGATATTTCGGATCCCTTTGAAGACTATAGGGCCAAAGGAAATATCCTCGGATAACAAAGAGAAAGAAGCTTTCTGAGAAACTTCTTTGTGTTCTGTGAAATCATCTCACAGAGTTGCAGCTTTCCCCTCAAGAAGCCTTTCGCTAAGACAGTTCTTGTTGAATTGGCAAAGTGATATTTGGAAGCCCATAGAGGGCTATGGTGAAAAAGGAAATATCCTCAGATGAAATCTGGAAAGAAGCTTTCTGAGAAACTGCTTAGTGTTCTGTTAATTCATCTCACAGAGTTACATCTGTATTTCGTGGATCTCTTTGCTAGTCTTATTTCTGTGAAATCTGAGAACAGATATTTCGGATCCCTTTGAAGACTATAGGGCCAAAGGAAATATCCTCCGATAACAAAGAGAAAGAAGCTTTCTGAGAAACTTCTTTGTGTTCTGTGAAATCATCTCACAGAGTTGCAGCTTTCCCCTCAAGAAGCCTTTCGCTAAGACAGTTCTTGTGGAATTGGCAAAGTGATATTTGGAAGCCCATAGAGGGCTATGGTGAAAAAGGAAATATCCTCAAATGAAATCTGGAAAGAAGCTTTCTGAGAAACTGCTTAGTGTTCTGTTAATTCATCTCACAGAGTTTCATCTGTATTTCGTGGATCTCTTTGCTAGCCTTATTTCTGTGGAATCTGAGAACAGATATTTCGGATCCCTTTGAAGACTATAGGGCCAAAGGAAATATCCTCCGATAACAAAGAGAAAGAAGCTTTCTGAGAAACTTCGTTGTGTTCTGTGAAATCATCTCACAGAGTTACAGCTTTCCCTTCAAGGAGCCTTTCGCTAAGACAGTTCTTGTGGAATTGGCAAAGTCATATTTGGAAGCCCGTAGAGGGCTATGGTGAAAAAGGAAATATCCTCAGATGAAATCTGGAAAGAAGCTTTCTGAGAAACTGCTTAGTGTTCTGTTAATTCATCTCACAGAGCTACATCTGTATTTCGTGGATCTCTTTGCTAGCCTTATTTCTGTGGTATCTGAGAACAGATATTTTGGATCCCTTTGAAGACTATAGGGCCAAAGGAAATATCCTCCGATAACAAAGAGAAAGAAGCTTTCTGAGAAACTTCTTTGTGTTCTGTGAAATCATCTCACAGAGTTACAGCTTTCCCCTCAAGAAGCCTTTCACTAAGACAGTTTTTGTGTAATTGGAAAATTAATATTTGGAAGCCCATAGAGGGCTATGGTGAAAAAGGAAATATCCTCAAATGAAATCTGGAAAGAAGCTTTCTGAGAAACTGCTTAGTGTTCTGTTAATTCATCTCACAGAGTTACATCTGTATTTCGTGGATCTCTTTGCTAGCCTTATTTCTGTGGAATCTGAGAACAGATATTTCGGATCCCTTTGAAGACTATAGGGCCAAAGGAAATATCCTCCGATAACAAAGAGAAAGAAGCTTTCTGAGAAACTTCTTTGTGTTCTGTGAAATCATCTCACAGAGTTACAGCTTTCCCCTCACGGAGCCTTTCGCTAAGACAGTTCTTGTGGAATTGGCAAAGTGATATTTGGAAGCCCATAGAGGGCTATGGTGAAAAAGGAAATATCCTCAGATGAAATCTGGAAAGAAGCTTTCTGAGAAACTGCTTAGTGTTCTGTTAATTCATCTCACAGAGCTACATCTGTATTTCGTGGATCTCTTTGCTAGCCTTATTTCTGTGGAATCTGAGAACAGATATTTCGGATCCCTTTTAAGACTATAGGGCCAAAGGAAATATCCTCCGATAACAAAGAGAAAGAAGCTTTCTGAGAAACTTCTTTGTGTTCTGTGAAATCATCTCACAGAGTTGCAGCTTTCCCCTCAAGAAGCCTTTCGCTAAGACAGTTCTTGTGGAATTGGCAAAGTGATATTTGGAAGCCCATAGAGGGCTATGGTTTAAAAGGAAATATCCTCAGATGAAATCGGGAAAGAAGCTTTCTGAGAAACTGCTTAGCGTTCTGTTAATTCATCTCACAGAGTTACATCTGTATTTCGTGGATCTCTTTGCTAGCCTTATTTCTGTGGAATCTGAGAACAGATATTTCGGATCCCTTTGAACACTATAGGGCCAAAGGAAATATCCTCCGATAACAAAGAGAAAGAAGCTTTCTGAGAAACTTCTTTGTGTTCTGTGAAATCATCTCACACAGTTACAGCTTTCCCCTCACGGAGCCTTTCGCTGAGACAGTTCTTTTGAAACTGGCAAAGTGATATTTGGAAGCCCATAGAGGGCTATGGTGAAAAAGGAAATATCCTCAGATGAAATCTGGAAAGAAGCTTTCTGAGAAACTGCTTAGTGTTCTGTTAATTCATCTCACAGAGTTACATCTGTATTTCGTGGATCTCTTTGCTAGCCTTATTTCTGTGGAATCTGAGAACAGATATTTCGGATCCCTATGAAGACTATAGGGCCAAAGGAAATATCCTGCGATAACAAAGAGAAAGAAGCTTTCTGAGAAACTTCTTTGTGTTTTGTGAAATCATCTCACAGAGTTACAGCTTTCCCCTCAAGAAGCCTTTCGCTAAGACAGTTCTTGTGGAATTGGCAAAGTGATATTTGGAAGCCCATAGAGGGCTATGGTGAAAAAGGAAATATCCTCAGATGAAATCTGGAAAGAAGCTTTCTGAGAAACTGCTTAGTGTTCTGTTAATTCATCTCACAGAGCTACATCTGTATTTCGTGGATCTCTGTGCTAGCCTTATTTCTGTGGAATCTGAGAACAGATATTTCGGATCCCTTAGAAGACTATAGGGCCAAAGGAAATATCCTCGGATAACAAAGAGAAAGAAGCTTTCTGAGAAACTTCTTTGTGTTCTGTGAAATCATCTCACAGAGTTGCAGCTTTCCCCTCAAGAAGCCTTTCGCTAAGACAGTTCTTGTTGAATTGGCAAAGTGATATTTGGAAGCCCATAGAGGGCTATGGTGAAAAAGGAAATATCCTCAGATGAAATCTGGAAAGAAGCTTTCTGAGAAACTGCTTAGTGTTCTGTTAATTCATCTCACAGAGTTACATCTGTATTTCGTGGATCTCTTTGCTAGTCTTATTTCTGTGAAATCTGAGAACAGATATTTCGGATCCCTTTGAAGACTATAGGGCCAAAGGAAATATCCTCCGATAACAAAGAGAAAGAAGCTTTCTGAGAAACTTCTTTGTGTTCTGTGAAATCATCTCACAGAGTTGCAGCTTTCCCCTCAAGAAGCCTTTCGCTAAGACAGTTCTTGTGGAATTGGCAAAGTGATATTTGGAAGCCCATAGAGGGCTATGGTGAAAAAGGAAATATCCTCAAATGAAATCTGGAAAGAAGCTTTCTGAGAAACTGCTTAGTGTTCTGTTAATTCATCTCACAGAGTTACATCTGTATTTCGTTGATCTCTTTGCTAGCCTTATTTCTGTGGAATCTGAGAACAGATATTTCGGATCCCTTTGAAGACTATAGGGCCAAAGGAAATATCCTCCGATAACAAAGAGAAAGAAGCTTTCTGAGAAACTTCGTTGTGTTCTGTGAAATCATCTCACAGAGTTACAGCTTTCCCCTCAAGGAGCCTTTCGCTAAGACAGTTTATGTGGAATTGGCAAAGTGATATTTGGAAGCCCTTAGAGGGCTATGGTGAAAAAGGAAATATCCTCAGATGAAATCTGGAAAGAAGCTTTCTGAGAAACTGCTTAGCGTTCTGTTAATTCATCTCACAGAGTTACATCTGTATTTCGTGGATCTCTTTGCTAGCCTTATTTCTGTGGAATCTGAGAACAGATATTTCGGATCCCTTTGAAGACTATAGGGCCAAAGGAAATATCCTCCGATAACAAAGAGAAAGAAGCTTTCTGAGAAACTTCTTTGTGTTCTCTGAAATCATCTCACAGAGTTACAGCTTTCCCCTCACGGAGCCTTTCGCTAAGACAGTTCTTTTGAAATTGGCAAAGTGATATTTGGAAGCCCATAGAGGGCTATGGTGAAAAAGGAAATATCCTCAAATGAAATCTGGAAAGAAGCTTTCTGAGAAACTGCTTAGTGTTCTGTTAATTCATCTCACAGAGTTACATCTGTATTTCGTGGATCTCTTTGCTAGCCTTATTTCTGTGGAATCTGAGAACAGATATTTCGGATCCCTTTGAAGACTATAGGGCCAAAGGAAATATCCTCCGATAACAAAGAGAAAGAAGCTTTATGAGAAACTTCTTTGTGTTCTGTGAAATCATCTCACAGAGTTACAGCTTTCCCCTCACGGAGCCTTTCGCTAAGACAGTTCTTGTGGAATTGGCAAAGTGATATTTGGAAGCCCATAGAGGGCTATGGTGAAAAAGGAAATATCCTCAGATGAAATCTGGAAAGAAGCTTTCTGAGAAACTGCTTAGTGTTCTGTTAATTCATCTCACAGAGCTACATCTGTATTTCGTGGATCTCTTTGCTAGCCTTATTTCTGTGGAATCGGAGAACAGATATTTCGGATCCCTTTTAAGACTATAGGGCCAAAGGAAATATCCTCCGATAACAAAGAGAAAGAAGCTTTCTGAGAAACTTCTTTGTGTTCTGTGAAATCATCTCACAGAGTTGCAGCTTTCCCCTCAAGAAGCCTTTCGCTAAGACAGTTCTTGTGGAATTGGCAAAGTGATATTTGGAAGCCCATAGAGGGCTATGGTTTAAAAGGAAATATCCTCAGATGAAATCGGGAAAGAAGCTTTCTGAGAAACTGCTTAGCGTTCTGTTAATTCATCTCACAGAGTTACATCTGTATTTCGTGGATCTCTTTGCTAGCCTTATTTCTGTGGAATCTGAGAACAGATATTTCGGATCCCTTTGAACACTATAGGGCCAAAGGAAATATCCTCCGATAACAAAGAGAAAGAAGCTTTCTGAGAAACTTCTTTGTGTTCTGTGAAATCATCTCACAGAGTTACAGCTTTCCCCTCACGGAGCCTTTCGCTGAGACAGTTCTTTTGAAACTGGCAAAGTGATATTTGGAAGCCCATAGAGGGCTATGGTGAAAAAGGAAATATCCTCAGATGAAATCTGGAAAGAAGCTTTCTGAGAAACTGCTTAGTGTTCTGTTAATTCATCTCACAGAGTTACATCTGTATTTCGTGGATCTCTTTGCTAGCCTTATTTCTGTGGAATCTGAGAACAGATATTTCGGATCCCTATGAAGACTATAGGGCCAAAGGAAATATCCTGCGATAACAAAGAGAAAGAAGCTTTCTGAGAAACTTCTTTGTGTTTTGTGAAATCATCTCACAGAGTTACAGCTTTCCCCTCAAGAAGCCTTTCGCTAAGACAGTTCTTGTGGAATTGGCAAAGTGATATTTGGAAGCCCATAGAGGGCTATGGTGAAAAAGGAAATATCCTCAGATGAAATCTGGAAAGAAGCTTTCTGAGAAACTGCTTAGTGTTCTGTTAATTCATCTCACAGAGCTACATCTGTATTTCGTGGATCTCTGTGCTAGCCTTATTTCTGTGGAATCTGAGAACAGATATTTCGGATCCCTTAGAAGACTATAGGGCCAAAGGAAATATCCTCCGATAACAAAGAGAAAGAAGCTTTCTGAGAAACTTCTTTGTGTTCTGTGAAATCATCTCACAGAGTTGCAGCTTTCCCCTCAAGAAGCCTTTCGCTAAAACAGTTCTTGTTGAATTGGCAAAGTGATATTTGGAAGCCCATAGAGGGCTATGGTGAAAAAGGAAATATCCTCAGATGAAATCTGGAAAGAAGCTTTCTGAGAAACTGCTTAGTGTTCTGTTAATTCATCTCACAGAGTTACATCTGTATTTCGTGGATCTCTTTGCTAGTCTTATTTCTGTGAAATCTGAGAACAGATATTTCGGATCCCTTTGAAGACTATAGGGCCAAAGGAAATATCCTCCGATAACAAAGAGAAAGAAGCTTTCTGAGAAACTTCTTTGTGTTCTGTGAAATCATCTCACAGAGTTGCAGCTTTCCCCTCAAGAAGCCTTTCGCTAAGACAGTTCTTGTGGAATTGGCAAAGTGATATTTGGAAGCCCATAGAGGGCTATGGTGAAAAAGGAAATATCCTCAAATGAAATCTGGAAAGAAGCTTTCTGAGAAACTGCTTAGTGTTCTGTTAATTCATCTCACAGAGTTACATCTGTATTTCGTTGATCTCTTTGCTAGCCTTATTTCTGTGGAATCTGAGAACAGATATTTCGGATCCCTTTGAAGACTATAGGGCCAAAGGAAATATCCTCCGATAACAAAGAGAAAGAAGCTTTCTGAGAAACTTCGTTGTGTTCTGTGAAATCATCTCACAGAGTTACAGCTTTCCCCTCAAGGAGCCTTTCGCTAAGACAGTTTATGTGGAATTGGCAAAGTGATATTTGGAAGCCCTTAGAGGGCTATGGTGAAAAAGGAAATATCCTCAGATGAAATCTGGAAAGAAGCTTTCTGAGAAACTGCTTAGCGTTCTGTTAATTCATCTCACAGAGTTACATCTGTATTTCGTGGATCTCTTTGCTAGCCTTATTTCTGTGGAATCTGAGAACAGATATTTCGGATCCCTTTGAAGACTATAGGGCCAAAGGAAATATCCTGGGATAACAAAGAGAAAGAAGCTTTCTGAGAAACTTCTTTGTGTTCTCTGAAATCATCTCACAGAGTTACAGCTTTCCCCTCACGGAGCCTTTCGCTAAGACAGTTCTTTTGAAATTGGCAAAGTGATATTTGGAAGCCCATAGAGGGCTATGGTGAAAAAGGAAATATCCTCAGATGAAATCTGGAAAGAAGCATTCTGAGAAACTGCTTAGTGTTCTGTTAATTCATCTCACAGAGTTACATCTGTATTTCGTGGATCTCTTTGCTAGCCTTATTTCTGTGGAATCTGAGAACAGATATTTCGGATTCCTATGAAGACTATAGGGCCAATGGAAATATCCTGCGATAACAAAGAGAAAGAAGCTTTCTGAGAAACTTCTTTGTGTTTTGTGAAATCATCTCACAGAGTTACAGCTTTCCCCTCAAGAAGCCTTTCGCTAAGACAGTTCTTGTGGAATTGGCAAAGTCATATTTGGAAGCCCGTAGAGGGCTATGGTGAAAAAGGAAATATCCTCAGATGAAATCTGGAAAGAAGCTTTCTGAGAAACTGCTTAGTGTTCTGTTAATTCATCTCACAGAGCTACATCTGTATTTCGTGGATCTCTTTGCTAGCCTAATTTCTGTGGTATCTGAGAACAGATATTTTGGATCCCTTTGAAGACTATAGGGCCAAAGGAAATATCCTCCGATAACAAAGAGAAAGAAGCTTTCTGAGAAACTTCTTTGTGTTCTGTGAAATCATCTCACAGAGTTACAGCTTTCCCCTCAAGAAGCCTTTCACTAAGACAGTTTTTGTGTAATTGGCAAAGTGATATTTGGAAGCCCATAGAGGGCTATGGTGAAAAAGGAAATATCCTCAAATGAAATCTGGAAAGAAGCTTTCTGAGAAACTGCTTAGTGTTCTGTTAATTCATCTCACAGAGTTACATCTGTATTTCGTGGATCTCTTTGCTAGCCTTATTTCTGTGGAATCTGAGAACAGATATTTCGGATCCCTTTGAAGACTATAGCGCCAAAGGAAATATCCTCCGATAACAAAGAGAAAGAAGCTTTCTGAGAAACTTCGTTGTGTTCTGTGAAATCATCTCACAGAGTTACAGCTTTCCCCTCAAGGAGCCTTTCGCTAGGAGAGTTTATGTGGAATTGGCAAAGTGATATTTGGAAGCCCATAGAGGGCTATGGTGAAAAAGGAAATATCCTCAGATGAAATCTGGAAAGAAGCTTTCTGAGAAACTGCTTAGCGTTCTGTTAATTCATCTCACAGAGTTACATCTGTATTTCGTGGATCTCTTTGCTAGCCTTATTTCTGTGGAATCTGAGAACAGATATTTCGGATCCCTATGAAGACTATAGGGCCAAAGGAAATATCCTCCGATAACAAAGAGAAAGAAGCTTTCTGAGAAACTTCTTTGTGTTCTGTGAAATCATCTCACAGATTTACAGCTTTCCCCTCACGGAGCCTTTCGCTAAGACAGTTCTTGTGGAATTTGCAAAGTGATATTTGGAAGCCCATAGAGGGCTATGGTGAAAAAGGAAATATCCTCAGATGAAATCTGGAAAGAAGCTTTCTGAGAAACTGCTTAGTGTTCTGTTAATTCATCTCACAGAGTTACATCTGTATTTCGTGGATCTCTTTGCTAGCCTTATTTCTGTGGAATCTGAGAACAGATATTTCGGATCCCTATGAAGACTATAGGGCCAAAGGAAATATCCTGCGATAACAAAGAGAAAGAAGCTTTCTGAGAAACTTCTTTGTGTTTTGTGAAATCATCTCACAGAGTTACAGCTTTCCCCTCAAGAAGCCTTTCGCTAAGACAGTTCTTGTGGAATTGGCAAAGTGATATTTGGAAGCCCATATAGGGCTATGGTGAAAAAGGAAATATCCTCAGATGAAATCTGGAAAGAAGCTTTCTGAGAAACTGCTTAGCGTTCTGTTAATTCATCTCACAGAGTTACATCTGTATTTCGTGGATCTCTTTGCTAGCCTTATTTCTGTGGAATCTGAGAACAGATATTTCGGATCCCTTTGAAGACTATAGGGCCAAAGGAAATATCCTCCGATAACAAAGAGAAAGAAGCTTTCTGAGAAACTTCTTTGTTTTCTGTGAAATCATCTCACAGAGTTGCAGCTTTCCCCTCAAGTAGCCTTTCGCTAAGACAGTTCTTGTGGAATTGGCAAAGTGATATTTGGAAGCCCATAGAGGGCTATGGTGAAAAAGGAAATATCCTCAGATGAAATCTGGAAAGAAGCTTTCTGAGAAACTGCTAAGTGTTCTGTTAATTCATCTCACAGAGTTACATCTGTATTTCGTGGATCTCTTTGCTCGCCTTATTTCTGTGGAATCTGAGTACAGATATTTCGGATCCCTTTGAAGAACATAGGGCCAAAGAAATATCCTCCGATAACAAAGAGAAAGAAGCTTTCTGAGAAACTTCTTTGTGTTCTGTGAAATCATCTCACAGAGTTGCAGCTTTGCCCTCAAGGAGCCTTTCCCTAAGACAGTTCTTGTGGAATTGGCAAAGTGATATTTGGAAGCCCATAGAGGGCTATGGTGAAAAAGGAAATATCCTCAGATGAAATCTGGAAAGAAGCTTTCTGAGAAACTGCTTAGTGTTCTGTTAATTCATCTCACAGAGTTACATCTGTATTTCGTGGATCTCTTTGCTAGCCTTATTTCTGTGGAATCTGAGAACAGATATTTCGGATCCCTATGAAGACTATAGGGCCAAAGGAAATATCCTCCGATAACAAAGAGAAAGAAGCTTTCTGAGAAACTTCTTTGTGTTCTGTGAAATCATCTCACAGAGTTACAGCTTTCCCCTCAAGAAGCCTTTCGCTAAGACAGTTCTTGTGGAATTGGCAAAGTGATATTTGGAAGCCATAGAGGGCTATGGTGAAAAAGGAAATATCCTAAAATGAAATCTGGAAAGAAGCTTTCTGAGAAACTGCTTAGTGTTCTGTTAATTCATCTCACAGAGTTACATCTGTATTTCGTGGATCTCTTTGCTAGCCTTATTTCTGTGGAATCTGAGAACAGATATTTCGGATCCCTTTGAAGACTATAGGGCCAAAGGAAATATCCTCCGATAACAAAGAGAAAGAAGATTTCTGAGAAACTTCTTTGTGTTCTGTGAAATCATCTCACAGAGTTACAGCTTTCCCCTCACGGAGCCTTTCGCTAAGAGCGTTCTTTTGAAATTGGCAAAGTGATATTTGGAAGCCCATAGAGGGCTATGTTGAAAAAGGAAATATCCTCAGATGAAATCTGGAAAGAAGCTTTCTGAGAAACTGCTTAGTGTTCTGTTAATTCATCTCACAGAGTTACATCTGTATTTCGTGGATCTCTTTGCTAGCTTTATTTCTGTGGAATCTGAGAACAGATATTTCGGATCCCTTTGAAGACTATAGGGCCAAAGGAAATATCCTCCGATAACAAAGAGAAAGAAGCTTTCTGAGAAACTTCTTTGTGTTTTGTGAAATCATCTCACAGAGTTACAGCTTTCCCCTCAAGAAGCCTTTCGCTAAGACAGTTCTTGTGGAATTGGCAAAGTGATATTTGGAAGCCCATAGAGGGCTATGGTGAAAAAGGAAATATCCTCAGATGAAATCTGGAAAGAAGCTTTCTGAGAAACTGCTTAGTGTTCTGTTAATTCATCTCACAGAGCTACATCTGTATTTCGTGGATCTCTGTGCTAGCCTTATTTCTGTGGAATCTGAGAACAGATATTTCGGATCCCTTAGAAGACTATAGGGCCAAAGGAAATATCCTCGGATAACAAAGAGAAAGAAGCTTTCTGAGAAACTTCTTTGTGTTCTGTGAAATCATCTCACAGAGTTGCAGCTTTCCCCTCAAGAAGCCTTTCGCTAAGACAGTTCTTGTTGAATTGGCAAAGTGATATTTGGAAGCCCATAGAGGGCTATGGTGAAAAAGGAAATATCCTCAGATGAAATCTGGAAAGAAGCTTTCTGAGAAACTGCTTAGTGTTCTGTTAATTCATCTCACAGAGTTACATCTGTATTTCGTGGATCTCTTTGCTAGTCTTATTTCTGTGAAATCTGAGAACAGATATTTCGGATCCCTTTGAAGACTATAGGGCCAAAGGAAATATCCTCCGATAACAAAGAGAAAGAAGCTTTCTGAGAAACTTCTTTGTGTTCTGTGAAATCATCTCACAGAGTTGCAGCTTTCCCCTCAAGAAGCCTTTCGCTAAGACAGTTCTTGTGGAATTGGCAAAGTGATATTTGGAAGCCCATAGAGGGCTATGGTGAAAAAGGAAATATCCTCAAATGAAATCTGGAAAGAAGCTTTCTGAGAAACTGCTTAGTGTTCTGTTAATTCATCTCACAGAGTTACATCTGTATTTCGTTGATCTCTTTGCTAGCCTTATTTCTGTGGAATCTGAGAACAGATATTTCGGATCCCTTTGAAGACTATAGGGCCAAAGGAAATATCCTCCGATAACAAAGAGAAAGAAGCTTTCTGAGAAACTTCGTTGTGTTCTGTGAAATCATCTCACAGAGTTACAGCTTTCCCCTCAAGGAGCCTTTCGCTAAGACAGTTTATGTGGAATTGGCAAAGTGATATTTGGAAGCCCTTAGAGGGCTATGGTGAAAAAGGAAATATCCTCAGATGAAATCTGGAAAGAAGCTTTCTGAGAAACTGCTTAGCGTTCTGTTAATTCATCTCACAGAGTTACATCTGTATTTCGTGGATCTCTTTGCTAGCCTTATTTCTGTGGAATCTGAGAACAGATATTTCGGATCCCTTTGAAGACTATAGGGCCAAAGGAAATATCCTGGGATAACAAAGAGAAAGAAGCTTTCTGAGAAACTTCTTTGTGTTCTCTGAAATCATCTCACAGAGTTACAGCTTTCCCCTCACGGAGCCTTTCGCTAAGACAGTTCTTTTGAAATTGGCAAAGTGATATTTGGAAGCCCATAGAGGGCTATGGTGAAAAAGGAAATATCCTCAGATGAAATCTGGAAAGAAGCATTCTGAGAAACTGCTTAGTGTTCTGTTAATTCATCTCACAGAGTTACATCTGTATTTCGTGGATCTCTTTGCTAGCCTTATTTCTGTGGAATCTGAGAACAGATATTTCGGATTCCTATGAAGACTATAGGGCCAATGGAAATATCCTGCGATAACAAAGAGAAAGAAGCTTTCTGAGAAACTTCTTTGTGTTTTGTGAAATCATCTCACAGAGTTACAGCTTTCCCCTCAAGAAGCCTTTCGCTAAGACAGTTCTTGTGGAATTGGCAAAGTCATATTTGGAAGCCCGTAGAGGGCTATGGTGAAAAAGGAAATATCCTCAGATGAAATCTGGAAAGAAGCTTTCTGAGAAACTGCTTAGTGTTCTGTTAATTCATCTCACAGAGCTACATCTGTATTTCGTGGATCTCTTTGCTAGCCTAATTTCTGTGGTATCTGAGAACAGATATTTTGGATCCCTTTGAAGACTATAGGGCCAAAGGAAATATCCTCCGATAACAAAGAGAAAGAAGCTTTCTGAGAAACTTCTTTGTGTTCTGTGAAATCATCTCACAGAGTTACAGCTTTCCCCTCAAGAAGCCTTTCACTAAGACAGTTTTTGTGTAATTGGCAAAGTGATATTTGGAAGCCCATAGAGGGCTATGGTGAAAAAGGAAATATCCTCAAATGAAATCTGGAAAGAAGCTTTCTGAGAAACTGCTTAGTGTTCTGTTAATTCATCTCACAGAGTTACATCTGTATTTCGTGGATCTCTTTGCTAGCCTTATTTCTGTGGAATCTGAGAACAGATATTTCGGATCCCTTTGAAGACTATAGCGCCAAAGGAAATATCCTCCGATAACAAAGAGAAAGAAGCTTTCTGAGAAACTTCGTTGTGTTCTGTGAAATCATCTCACAGAGTTACAGCTTTCCCCTCAAGGAGCCTTTCGCTAGGAGAGTTTATGTGGAATTGGCAAAGTGATATTTGGAAGCCCATAGAGGGCTATGGTGAAAAAGGAAATATCCTCAGATGAAATCTGGAAAGAAGCTTTCTGAGAAACTGCTTAGCGTTCTGTTAATTCATCTCACAGAGTTACATCTGTATTTCGTGGATCTCTTTGCTAGCCTTATTTCTGTGGAATCTGAGAACAGATATTTCGGATCCCTATGAAGACTATAGGGCCAAAGGAAATATCCTCCGATAACAAAGAGAAAGAAGCTTTCTGAGAAACTTCTTTGTGTTCTGTGAAATCATCTCACAGATTTACAGCTTTCCCCTCACGGAGCCTTTCGCTAAGACAGTTCTTGTGGAATTTGCAAAGTGATATTTGGAAGCCCATAGAGGGCTATGGTGAAAAAGGAAATATCCTCAGATGAAATCTGGAAAGAAGCTTTCTGAGAAACTGCTTAGTGTTCTGTTAATTCATCTCACAGAGTTACATCTGTATTTCGTGGATCTCTTTGCTAGCCTTATTTCTGTGGAATCTGAGAACAGATATTTCGGATCCCTATGAAGACTATAGGGCCAAAGGAAATATCCTGCGATAACAAAGAGAAAGAAGCTTTCTGAGAAACTTCTTTGTGTTTTGTGAAATCATCTCACAGAGTTACAGCTTTCCCCTCAAGAAGCCTTTCGCTAAGACAGTTCTTGTGGAATTGGCAAAGTGATATTTGGAAGCCCATATAGGGCTATGGTGAAAAAGGAAATATCCTCAGATGAAATCTGGAAAGAAGCTTTCTGAGAAACTGCTTAGCGTTCTGTTAATTCATCTCACAGAGTTACATCTGTATTTCGTGGATCTCTTTGCTAGCCTTATTTCTGTGGAATCTGAGAACAGATATTTCGGATCCCTTTGAAGACTATAGGGCCAAAGGAAATATCCTCCGATAACAAAGAGAAAGAAGCTTTCTGAGAAACTTCTTTGTTTTCTGTGAAATCATCTCACAGAGTTGCAGCTTTCCCCTCAAGTAGCCTTTCGCTAAGACAGTTCTTGTGGAATTGGCAAAGTGATATTTGGAAGCCCATAGAGGGCTATGGTGAAAAAGGAAATATCCTCAGATGAAATCTGGAAAGAAGCTTTCTGAGAAACTGCTAAGTGTTCTGTTAATTCATCTCACAGAGTTACATCTGTATTTCGTGGATCTCTTTGCTCGCCTTATTTCTGTGGAATCTGAGTACAGATATTTCGGATCCCTTTGAAGAACATAGGGCCAAAGAAATATCCTCCGATAACAAAGAGAAAGAAGCTTTCTGAGAAACTTCTTTGTGTTCTGTGAAATCATCTCACAGAGTTGCAGCTTTGCCCTCAAGGAGCCTTTCCCTAAGACAGTTCTTGTGGAATTGGCAAAGTGATATTTGGAAGCCCATAGAGGGCTATGGTGAAAAAGGAAATATCCTCAGATGAAATCTGGAAAGAAGCTTTCTGAGAAACTGCTTAGTGTTCTGTTAATTCATCTCACAGAGTTACATCTGTATTTCGTGGATCTCTTTGCTAGCCTTATTTCTGTGGAATCTGAGAACAGATATTTCGGATCCCTATGAAGACTATAGGGCCAAAGGAAATATCCTCCGATAACAAAGAGAAAGAAGCTTTCTGAGAAACTTCTTTGTGTTCTGTGAAATCATCTCACAGAGTTACAGCTTTCCCCTCAAGAAGCCTTTCGCTAAGACAGTTCTTGTGGAATTGGCAAAGTGATATTTGGAAGCCATAGAGGGCTATGGTGAAAAAGGAAATATCCTCAAATGAAATCTGGAAAGAAGCTTTCTGAGAAACTGCTTAGTGTTCTGTTAATTCATCTCACAGAGTTACATCTGTATTTCGTGGATCTCTTTGCTAGCCTTATTTCTGTGGAATCTGAGAACAGATATTTCGGATCCCTTTGAAGACTATAGGGCCAAAGGAAATATCCTCCGATAACAAAGAGAAAGAAGATTTCTGAGAAACTTCTTTGTGTTCTGTGAAATCATCTCACAGAGTTACAGCTTTCCCCTCACGGAGCCTTTCGCTAAGAGCGTTCTTTTGAAATTGGCAAAGTGATATTTGGAAGCCCATAGAGGGCTATGTTGAAAAAGGAAATATCCTCAGATGAAATCTGGAAAGAAGCTTTCTGAGAAACTGCTTAGTGTTCTGTTAATTCATCTCACAGAGTTACATCTGTATTTCGTGGATCTCTTTGCTAGCTTTATTTCTGTGGAATCTGAGAACAGATATTTCGGATCCCTTTGAAGACTATAGGGCCAAAGGAAATATCCTCCGATAACAAAGAGAAAGAAGCTTTCTGAGAAACTTCGTTGTGTTCTGTGAAATCATCTCACAGAGTTACAGCTTTCCCCTCACGGAGCCTTTCGCTAAGACAGTTCTTTTGAAATTGGCAAAGTGATATTTGGAAGCCCATAGAGGGCTATGGTGAAAAAGGGAATATCCTCAGAGGAAATCTGGAAAGAAGCTTTGTGAGAAACTGCTTAGTGTTCTGTAAATTCATCTCACAGTGTTACATCTGTATTTCATGGATCTCTTTGCTAGCCTTATTTCTGTGGAATCTGAGAACAGATATTTCAGATCCCTTTGAAGACTATAGGGCCAAAGGAAATATCCTCCGATAACAAAGAGAAAGAAGCTTTCTGAGAAACTTCGTTGTGTTCTGTGAAATCATCTCACAGAGTTGCAGCTTTCCCCTCAAGAAGCCTTTCGCAAAGACAGTTCATGTGGAATTGGAAAAGTGATATTTGGAAGCCCATAGAGGGCTATGGTGAAAAAGGAAATATCCTCAGATGAAATCTGGAAAGAAGCTTTCTGAGAAACTGCTTAGTGTTCTGTTAATTCATCTCACAGAGTTACATCTGTATTTCATGGATCTCTTTGCTAGCCTTATTTCTGTGGAATCTGAGAACAGATATTTCGGATCCCTTTGAAGACTATGGGGCCAAAGGAAATATCCTCCGATAACAAAGAGAAAGAAGCTTTCTGAGAAACTTCTTTTTGTTCTGTGAAATCATCTCACAGAGTTACAGCTTTCCCCTCAAGAAGCCTTTCGCTAAGACAGTTCTTGTGGAATTGGCAAAGTGATATTTGGAAGCCCATAGAGGGCTATGGTGAAAAAGGAAATATCCTCAAATGAAATCTGGAAAGAAGCTTTCTGAGAAACTGCTTAGTGTTCTGTTAATTCATCTCACAGGGTTACATCTGTATTTCGTGGATCTCTTTGCTAGCCTTATTTCTGTGGAATCTGAGAACAGATATTTCGGATCCCTTTGAAGACTATAGGGCCAAAGGAAATATCCTCCGATAACAAAGAGAAAGAAGCTTTCTGAGAAACATCTTTGTGTTCTGTGAAATCATCTCACAGAGTTACAGCTTTCCCCTCACGGAGCCTTTCGCTAAGACAGTTCTTGTGGAATTGGCAAAGTGATATTTGGAAGCCCATAGAGGGCTATGGTGAAAAAGGAAATATCCTCAGATGAAATCTGGAAAGAAGCTTTCTGAGAAACTGCTTAGTGTTCTGTTAATTCATCTCACAGAGCTACATCTGTATTTCGTGGATCTCTTTGCTAGCCTTATTTCTGTGGAATCTGAGAACAGATATTTCGGATCCCTTTTAAGACTATAGGGCCAAAGGAAATATCCTCCGATAACAAAGAGAAAGAAGCTTTCTGAGAAACTTCTTTGTGTTCTGTGAAATCATCTCACAGAGTTGCAGCTTTCCCCTCAAGAAGCCTTTCGCTAAGACAGTTCTTGTGGAATTGGCAAAGTGATATTTGGAAGCCCATAGAGGGCTATGGTTTAAAAGGAAATATCCTCAGATGAAATCGGGAAAGAAGCTTTCTGAGAAACTGCTTAGCGTTCTGTTAATTCATCTCACAGAGTTACATCTGTATTTCGTGGATCTCTTTGCTAGCCTTATTTCTGTGGAATCTGAGAACAGATATTTCGGATCCCTTTGAACACTATAGGGCCAAAGGAAATATCCTCCGATAACAAAGAGAAAGAAGCTTTCTGAGAAACTTCTTTGTGTTCTGTGAAATCATCTCACACAGTTACAGCTTTCCCCTCACGGAGCCTTTCGCTGAGACAGTTCTTTTGAAACTGGCAAAGTGATATTTGGAAGCCCATAGAGGGCTATGGTGAAAAAGGAAATATCCTCAGATGAAATCTGGAAAGAAGCTTTCTGAGAAACTGCTTAGTGTTCTGTTAATTCATCTCACAGAGTTACATCTGTATTTCGTGGATCTCTTTGCTAGCCTTATTTCTGTGGAATCTGAGAACAGATATTTCGGATCCCTATGAAGACTATAGGGCCAAAGGAAATATCCTGCGATAACAAAGAGAAAGAAGCTTTCTGAGAAACTTCTTTGTGTTTTGTGAAATCATCTCACAGAGTTACAGCTTTCCCCTCAAGAAGCCTTTCGCTAAGACAGTTCTTGTGGAATTGGCAAAGTGATATTTGGAAGCCCATAGAGGGCTATGGTGAAAAAGGAAATATCCTCAGATGAAATCTGGAAAGAAGCTTTCTGAGAAACTGCTTAGTGTTCTGTTAATTCATCTCACAGAGCTACATCTGTATTTCGTGGATCTCTGTGCTAGCCTTATTTCTGTGGAATCTGAGAACAGATATTTCGGATCCCTTAGAAGACTATAGGGCCAAAGGAAATATCCTCGGATAACAAAGAGAAAGAAGCTTTCTGAGAAACTTCTTTGTGTTCTGTGAAATCATCTCACAGAGTTGCAGCTTTCCCCTCAAGAAGCCTTTCGCTAAGACAGTTCTTGTTGAATTGGCAAAGTGATATTTGGAAGCCCATAGAGGGCTATGGTGAAAAAGGAAATATCCTCAGATGAAATCTGGAAAGAAGCTTTCTGAGAAACTGCTTAGTGTTCTGTTAATTCATCTCACAGAGTTACATCTGTATTTCGTGGATCTCTTTGCTAGTCTTATTTCTGTGAAATCTGAGAACAGATATTTCGGATCCCTTTGAAGACTATAGGGCCAAAGGAAATATCCTCCGATAACAAAGAGAAAGAAGCTTTCTGAGAAACTTCTTTGTGTTCTGTGAAATCATCTCACAGAGTTGCAGCTTTCCCCTCAAGAAGCCTTTCGCTAAGACAGTTCTTGTGGAATTGGCAAAGTGATATTTGGAAGCCCATAGAGGGCTATGGTGAAAAAGGAAATATCCTCAAATGAAATCTGGAAAGAAGCTTTCTGAGAAACTGCTTAGTGTTCTGTTAATTCATCTCACAGAGTTACATCTGTATTTCGTTGATCTCTTTGCTAGCCTTATTTCTGTGGAATCTGAGAACAGATATTTCGGATCCCTTTGAAGACTATAGGGCCAAAGGAAATATCCTCCGATAACAAAGAGAAAGAAGCTTTCTGAGAAACTTCGTTGTGTTCTGTGAAATCATCTCACAGAGTTACAGCTTTCCCCTCAAGGAGCCTTTCGCTAAGACAGTTTATGTGGAATTGGCAAAGTGATATTTGGAAGCCCTTAGAGGGCTATGGTGAAAAAGGAAATATCCTCAGATGAAATCTGGAAAGAAGCTTTCTGAGAAACTGCTTAGCGTTCTGTTAATTCATCTCACAGAGTTACATCTGTATTTCGTGGATCTCTTTGCTAGCCTTATTTCTGTGGAATCTGAGAACAGATATTTCGGATCCCTTTGAAGACTATAGGGCCAAAGGAAATATCCTGGGATAACAAAGAGAAAGAAGCTTTCTGAGAAACTTCTTTGTGTTCTCTGAAATCATCTCACAGAGTTACAGCTTTCCCCTCACGGAGCCTTTCGCTAAGACAGTTCTTTTGAAATTGGCAAAGTGATATTTGGAAGCCCATAGAGGGCTATGGTGAAAAAGGAAATATCCTCAAATGAAATCTGGAAAGAAGCTTTCTGAGAAACTGCTTAGTGTTCTGTTAATTCATCTCACAGAGTTACATCTGTATTTCGTGGATCTCTTTGCTAGCCTTATTTCTGTGGAATCTGAGAACAGATATTTCGGATCCCTTTGAAGACTATAGGGCCAAAGGAAATATCCTCCGATAACAAAGAGAAAGAAGCTTTATGAGAAACTTCTTTGTGTTCTGTGAAATCATCTCACAGAGTTACAGCTTTCCCCTCACGGAGCCTTTCGCTAAGACAGTTCTTGTGGAATTGGCAAAGTGATATTTGGAAGCCCATAGAGGGCTATGGTGAAAAAGGAAATATCCTCAGATGAAATCTGGAAAGAAGCTTTCTGAGAAACTGCTTAGTGTTCTGTTAATTCATCTCACAGAGCTACATCTGTATTTCGTGGATCTCTTTGCTAGCCTTATTTCTGTGGAATCTGAGAACAGATATTTCGGATCCCTTTTAAGACTATAGGGCCAAAGGAAATATTCTCCGATAACAAAGAGAAAGAAGCTTTCTGAGAAACTTCTTTGTGTTCTGTGAAATCATCTCACAGAGTTGCAGCTTTCCCCTCAAGAAGCCTTTCGCTAAGACAGTTCTTGTGGAATTGGCAAAGTGATATTTGGAAGCCCATAGAGGGCTATGGTTTAAAAGGAAATATCCTCAGATGAAATCGGGAAAGAAGCTTTCTGAGAAACTGCTTAGCGTTCTGTTAATTCATCTCACAGAGTTACATCTGTATTTCGTGGATCTCTTTGCTAGCCTTATTTCTGTGGAATCTGAGAACAGATATTTCGGATCCCTTTGAACACTATAGGGCCAAAGGAAATATCCTCCGATAACAAAGAGAAAGAAGCTTTCTGAGAAACTTCTTTGTGTTCTGTGAAATCATCTCACAGAGTTACAGCTTTCCCCTCACGGAGCCTTTCGCTGAGACAGTTCTTTTGAAACTGGCAAAGTGATATTTGGAAGCCCATAGAGGGCTATGGTGAAAAAGGAAATATCCTCAGATGAAATCTGGAAAGAAGCTTTCTGAGAAACTGCTTAGTGTTCTGTTAATTCATCTCACAGAGTTACATCTGTATTTCGTGGATCTCTTTGCTAGCCTTATTTCTGTGGAATCTGAGAACAGATATTTCGGATCCCTATGAAGACTATAGGGCCAAAGGAAATATCCTGCGATAACAAAGAGAAAGAAGCTTTCTGAGAAACTTCTTTGTGTTTTGTGAAATCATCTCACAGAGTTACAGCTTTCCCCTCAAGAAGCCTTTCGCTAAGACAGTTCTTGTGGAATTGGCAAAGTGATATTTGGAAGCCCATAGAGGGCTATGGTGAAAAAGGAAATATCCTCAGATGAAATCTGGAAAGAAGCTTTCTGAGAAACTGCTTAGTGTTCTGTTAATTCATCTCACAGAGCTACATCTGTATTTCGTGGATCTCTGTGCTAGCCTTATTTCTGTGGAATCTGAGAACAGATATTTCGGATCCCTTTGAAGACTATAGGGCCAAAGGAAATATCCTCGGATAACAAAGAGAAAGAAGCTTTCTGAGAAACTTCTTTGTGTTCTGTGAAATCATCTCACAGAGTTGCAGCTTTCCCCTCAAGAAGCCTTTCGCTAAGACAGTTCTTGTTGAATTGGCAAAGTGATATTTGGAAGCCCATAGAGGGCTATGGTGAAAAAGGAAATATCCTCAGATGAAATCTGGAAAGAAGCTTTCTGAGAAACTGCTTAGTGTTCTGTTAATTCATCTCACAGAGTTACATCTGTATTTCGTGGATCTCTTTGCTAGTCTTATTTCTGTGAAATCTGAGAACAGATATTTCGGATCCCTTTGAAGACTATAGGGCCAAAGGAAATATCCTCCGATAACAAAGAGAAAGAAGCTTTCTGAGAAACTTCTTTGTGTTCTGTGAAATCATCTCACAGAGTTGCAGCTTTCCCCTCAAGAAGCCTTTCGCTAAGACAGTTCTTGTGGAATTGGCAAAGTGATATTTGGAAGCCCATAGAGGGCTATGGTGAAAAAGGAAATATCCTCAAATGAAATCTGGAAAGAAGCTTTCTGAGAAACTGCTTAGTGTTCTGTTAATTCATCTCACAGAGTTACATCTGTATTTCGTTGATCTCTTTGCTAGCCTTATTTCTGTGGAATCTGAGAACAGATATTTCGGATCCCTTTGAAGACTATAGGGCCAAAGGAAATATCCTCCGATAACAAAGAGAAAGAAGCTTTCTGAGAAACTTCGTTGTGTTCTGTGAAATCATCTCACAGAGTTACAGCTTTCCCCTCAAGGAGCCTTTCGCTAAGACAGTTTATGTGGAATTGGCAAAGTGATATTTGGAAGCCCTTAGAGGGCTATGGTGAAAAAGGAAATATCCTCAGATGAAATCTGGAAAGAAGCTTTCTGAGAAACTGCTTAGCGTTCTGTTAATTCATCTCACAGAGTTACATCTGTATTTCGTGGATCTCTTTGCTAGCCTTATTTCTGTGGAATCTGAGAACAGATATTTCGGATCCCTTTGAAGACTATAGGGCCAAAGGAAATATCCTGGGATAACAAAGAGAAAGAAGCTTTCTGAGAAACTTCTTTGTGTTCTCTGAAATCATCTCACAGAGTTACAGCTTTCCCCTCACGGAGCCTTTCGCTAAGACAGTTCTTTTGAAATTGGCAAAGTGATATTTGGAAGCCCATAGAGGGCTATGGTGAAAAAGGAAATATCCTCAGATGAAATCTGGAAAGAAGCATTCTGAGAAACTGCTTAGTGTTCTGTTAATTCATCTCACAGAGTTACATCTGTATTTCGTGGATCTCTTTGCTAGCCTTATTTCTGTGGAATCTGAGAACAGATATTTCGGATTCCTATGAAGACTATAGGGCCAATGGAAATATCCTGCGATAACAAAGAGAAAGAAGCTTTCTGAGAAACTTCTTTGTGTTTTGTGAAATCATCTCACAGAGTTACAGCTTTCCCCTCAAGAAGCCTTTCGCTAAGACAGTTCTTGTGGAATTGGCAAAGTCATATTTGGAAGCCCGTAGAGGGCTATGGTGAAAAAGGAAATATCCTCAGATGAAATCTGGAAAGAAGCTTTCTGAGAAACTGCTTAGTGTTCTGTTAATTCATCTCACAGAGCTACATCTGTATTTCGTGGATCTCTTTGCTAGCCTAATTTCTGTGGTATCTGAGAACAGATATTTTGGATCCCTTTGAAGACTATAGGGCCAAAGGAAATATCCTCCGATAACAAAGAGAAAGAAGCTTTCTGAGAAACTTCTTTGTGTTCTGTGAAATCATCTCACAGAGTTACAGCTTTCCCCTCAAGAAGCCTTTCACTAAGACAGTTTTTGTGTAATTGGCAAAGTGATATTTGGAAGCCCATAGAGGGCTATGGTGAAAAAGGAAATATCCTCAAATGAAATCTGGAAAGAAGCTTTCTGAGAAACTGCTTAGTGTTCTGTTAATTCATCTCACAGAGTTACATCTGTATTTCGTGGATCTCTTTGCTAGCCTTATTTCTGTGGAATCTGAGAACAGATATTTCGGATCCCTTTGAAGACTATAGCGCCAAAGGAAATATCCTCCGATAACAAAGAGAAAGAAGCTTTCTGAGAAACTTCGTTGTGTTCTGTGAAATCATCTCACAGAGTTACAGCTTTCCCCTCAAGGAGCCTTTCGCTAGGAGAGTTTATGTGGAATTGGCAAAGTGATATTTGGAAGCCCATAGAGGGCTATGGTGAAAAAGGAAATATCCTCAGATGAAATCTGGAAAGAAGCTTTCTGAGAAACTGCTTAGCGTTCTGTTAATTCATCTCACAGAGTTACATCTGTATTTCGTGGATCTCTTTGCTAGCCTTATTTCTGTGGAATCTGAGAACAGATATTTCGGATCCCTATGAAGACTATAGGGCCAAAGGAAATATCCTCCGATAACAAAGAGAAAGAAGCTTTCTGAGAAACTTCTTTGTGTTCTGTGAAATCATCTCACAGATTTACAGCTTTCCCCTCACGGAGCCTTTCGCTAAGACAGTTCTTGTGGAATTGGCAAAGTGATATTTGGAAGCCCATAGAGGGCTATGGTGAAAAAGGAAATATCCTCAGATGAAATCTGGAAAGAAGCTTTCTGAGAAACTGCTTAGTGTTCTGTTAATTCATCTCACAGAGTTACATCTGTATTTCGTGGATCTCTTTGCTAGCCTTATTTCTGTGGAATCTGAGAACAGATATTTCGGATCCCTATGAAGACTATAGGGCCAAAGGAAATATCCTGCGATAACAAAGAGAAAGAAGCTTTCTGAGAAACTTCTTTGTGTTTTGTGAAATCATCTCACAGAGTTACAGCTTTCCCCTCAAGAAGCCTTTCGCTAAGACAGTTCTTGTGGAATTGGCAAAGTGATATTTGGAAGCCCATATAGGGCTATGGTGAAAAAGGAAATATCCTCAGATGAAATCTGGAAAGAAGCTTTCTGAGAAACTGCTTAGCGTTCTGTTAATTCATCTCACAGAGTTACATCTGTATTTCGTGGATCTCTTTGCTAGCCTTATTTCTGTGGAATCTGAGAACAGATATTTCGGATCCCTTTGAAGACTATAGGGCCAAAGGAAATATCCTCCGATAACAAAGAGAAAGAAGCTTTCTGAGAAACTTCTTTGTTTTCTGTGAAATCATCTCACAGAGTTGCAGCTTTCCCCTCAAGTAGCCTTTCGCTAAGACAGTTCTTGTGGAATTGGCAAAGTGATATTTGGAAGCCCATAGAGGGCTATGGTGAAAAAGGAAATATCCTCAGATGAAATCTGGAAAGAAGCTTTCTGAGAAACTGCTAAGTGTTCTGTTAATTCATCTCACAGAGTTACATCTGTATTTCGTGGATCTCTTTGCTCGCCTTATTTCTGTGGAATCTGAGTACAGATATTTCGGATCCCTTTGAAGAACATAGGGCCAAAGAAATATCCTCCGATAACAAAGAGAAAGAAGCTTTCTGAGAAACTTCTTTGTGTTCTGTGAAATCATCTCACAGAGTTGCAGCTTTGCCCTCAAGGAGCCTTTCCCTAAGACAGTTCTTGTGGAATTGGCAAAGTGATATTTGGAAGCCCATAGAGGGCTATGGTGAAAAAGGAAATATCCTCAGATGAAATCTGGAAAGAAGCTTTCTGAGAAACTGCTTAGTGTTCTGTTAATTCATCTCACAGAGTTACATCTGTATTTCGTGGATCTCTTTGCTAGCCTTATTTCTGTGGAATCTGAGAACAGATATTTCGGATCCCTATGAAGACTATAGGGCCAAAGGAAATATCCTCCGATAACAAAGAGAAAGAAGCTTTCTGAGAAACTTCTTTGTGTTCTGTGAAATCATCTCACAGAGTTACAGCTTTCCCCTCAAGAAGCCTTTCGCTAAGACAGTTCTTGTGGAATTGGCAAAGTGATATTTGGAAGCCATAGAGGGCTATGGTGAAAAAGGAAATATCCTCAAATGAAATCTGGAAAGAAGCTTTCTGAGAAACTGCTTAGTGTTCTGTTAATTCATCTCACAGAGTTACATCTGTATTTCGTGGATCTCTTTGCTAGCCTTATTTCTGTGGAATCTGAGAACAGATATTTCGGATCCCTTTGAAGACTATAGGGCCAAAGGAAATATCCTCCGATAACAAAGAGAAAGAAGATTTCTGAGAAACTTCTTTGTGTTCTGTGAAATCATCTCACAGAGTTACAGCTTTCCCCTCACGGAGCCTTTCGCTAAGAGCGTTCTTTTGAAATTGGCAAAGTGATATTTGGAAGCCCATAGAGGGCTATGTTGAAAAAGGAAATATCCTCAGATGAAATCTGGAAAGAAGCTTTCTGAGAAACTGCTTAGTGTTCTGTTAATTCATCTCACAGAGTTACATCTGTATTTCGTGGATCTCTTTGCTAGCTTTATTTCTGTGGAATCTGAGAACAGATATTTCGGATCCCTTTGAAGACTATAGGGCCAAAGGAAATATCCTCCGATAACAAAGAGAAAGAAGCTTTCTGAGAAACTTCGTTGTGTTCTGTGAAATCATCTCACAGAGTTACAGCTTTCCCCTCACGGAGCCTTTCGCTAAGACAGTTCTTTTGAAATTGGCAAAGTGATATTTGGAAGCCCATAGAGGGCTATGGTGAAAAAGGGAATATCCTCAGAGGAAATCTGGAAAGAAGCTTTGTGAGAAACTGCTTAGTGTTCTGTAAATTCATCTCACAGTGTTACATCTGTATTTCATGGATCTCTTTGCTAGCCTTATTTCTGTGGAATCTGAGAACAGATATTTCAGATCCCTTTGAAGACTATAGGGCCAAAGGAAATATCCTCCGATAACAAAGAGAAAGAAGCTTTCTGAGAAACTTCGTTGTGTTCTGTGAAATCATCTCACAGAGTTGCAGCTTTCCCCTCAAGAAGCCTTTCGCAAAGACAGTTCATGTGGAATTGGAAAAGTGATATTTGGAAGCCCATAGAGGGCTATGGTGAAAAAGGAAATATCCTCAGATGAAATCTGGAAAGAAGCTTTCTGAGAAACTGCTTAGTGTTCTGTTAATTCATCTCACAGAGTTACATCTGTATTTCATGGATCTCTTTGCTAGCCTTATTTCTGTGGAATCTGAGAACAGATATTTCGGATCCCTTTGAAGACTATGGGGCCAAAGGAAATATCCTCCGATAACAAAGAGAAAGAAGCTTTCTGAGAAACTTCTTTTTGTTCTGTGAAATCATCTCACAGAGTTACAGCTTTCCCCTCAAGAAGCCTTTCGCTAAGACAGTTCTTGTGGAATTGGCAAAGTGATATTTGGAAGCCCATAGAGGGCTATGGTGAAAAAGGAAATATCCTCAAATGAAATCTGGAAAGAAGCTTTCTGAGAAACTGCTTAGTGTTCTGTTAATTCATCTCACAAGGTTACATCTGTATTTCGTGGATCTCTTTGCTAGCCTTATTTCTGTGGAATCTGAGAACAGATATTTCGGATCCCTTTGAAGACTATAGGGCCAAAGGAAATATCCTCTGATAACAAAGAGAAAGGAGCTTTCTGAGAAACTTCTTTGTGTTCTGTGAAATCATCTCACAGAGTTACAGCTTTCCCCTCAAGAAGTCTTTCGCTAAGACTGTTCTTGTGGAATTGGCAAAGTGATATTTGGAACCCCTAGAGGGCTATGGTGAAAAAGGAAATATCCTCAGATGAAATCTGGAAAGAAGCTTTCTCAGAAACTGCTTAGTGTTCTGTTAATTCATCTCACAGAGTTACATGTGCATTTCGTGGATCTCTTTGCTAGCCTTATTTCTGTGGAATCTGAGAACAGATATTTCGGATCCCTATGAAGACTGTAGGGCCAAAGGAAATATCCTCCGATAACAAAGAGAAAGAAGCTTTCTGAGAAACTTCGTTGTGTTCTGTGAAATCATCTCACAGAGTTACAGCTTTCCCCTCACGGAGCCTTTCGCTAAGACAGTTCTTGTGGAATTGGCAAAGTGATATTTGGAAGCCCATAGAGGGCTATGGTGAAAAAGGAAATATCCTCAGATGAAATCTGGAAAGAAGCTTTCTGAGAAACTGCTTAGTGTTCTGTTAATTCATCTCACAGAGTTACATCTGTATTTCGTGGATCTCTTTGCTAGCCTTATTTCTGTGGAATCGAGAACAGATATTTCGGATCCCTATGAAGACTATAGGGCCAAAGGAAATATCTTCCGATAACAAAGAGAAAGAAGCTTTCTGAGAAACTTCTTTGTGTTCTGTGAAATCATCTCACAGAGCTACAGCTTTCCCCTCAAGAAGCCTTTCGCTAAGACCGTTCTTGTGGAATTGGCAAAGTGATATTTGGAAGCCCATAGAGGGCTATGGTGAAAAAGGAAATATCCTCAAATGAAATCTGGAAAGAAGCTTTCTGAGAAACTGCTTAGTGTTCTGTTAATTCATCTCACAGAGTTACATCTGTATTTCGTGGATCTCTTTGCTAGCCTTATTTCTGTGGAATCTGAGAACAGATATTTCCGAAACCTTTGAAGACTATAGGGCCAAAGGAAATATCCTCCGATAACAAAGAGAAAGAAGCTTTCTGAGAAACTTCGTTGTGTTCTGTGAAATCATCTCACAGAGTTACAGCTTTCCCCTCACGGAGCCTTTCGCTAAGACAGTTCTTTTGAAATTGGCAAAGTGATATTTGGAAGCCCATAGAGGGCTATGGTGAAAAAGGAAATATCCTCAGAGGAAATCTGGAAAGAAGCTTTCTGAGAAACTGCTTAGTGTTCTGTTAATTCATCTCACAGAGTTACATCTGTATTTCGTGGATCTCTTTGCTAGCCTATTTCTGTATAATCTGAGAACAGATATTTCGGATCCCTTTGAAGACTATAGGGCCAAAGGAAATAACCTCCGATAACAAAGAGAAAGAAGCTTTCTGAGAAATTTCGTTGTGTTCTGTGAAATCATCTCACAGAGTTACAGCTTTCCCCTCCCGGAGCCTTTCGCTAAGACAGTTCTTTTGAAATTGGCAAAGTGATATTTGGAAGCCCATAGAGGGCTATGGTGAAAAAGGAAATATCCTCAGATGAAATCTGGAAAGAAGCTTTCTGAGAAACTGCTTAGTGTTCTGTTAATTCATCTCACAGTGTTACATCTGTATTTCATGGATCTCTTTGCTAGCCTTATTTCTGTGGAATCTGAGAACAGATATTTCAGATCCCTTTGAAGACTATAGGGCCAAAGGAAATATCCTCCGATAACAAAGAGAAAGAAGCTTTCTGAAAAACTTCTTTGTGTTCTGTGAAATCATCTCACAGAGTTACAGCTTTCCCCTCAAGAAGCCTTTCGCTAAGACACTTCTTGTGGAATTGGCAAAGTGATATTTGGAAGCCCATAGAGGGCTATGGTGAAAAAGGAAATATCCTCAAATGAAATCTGGAAAGAAGCTTTCTGAGAAACTGCTTAGTGTTCCGTTAATTCATCTCACAGAGTTACATCTGTATTTCGTGGATCTCTTTGCTAGCCTTATTTCTGTAAGATCTGAGAACAGATATTTCGGATCCCTTTGAAGACTATAGGGCCAAAGGAAATATCCTCCGATAACAAAGAGAAAGAAGCTTTCTGAGAAACTTCGTTGTGTTCTGTGAAATCACATCACAGAGTTACAGCTTTCCACTCACGGATCCTTTCGCTAAGACTCTTCTTCTGAAATTGGCAAAGTGATATTTGGAAGCCCATAGAGGGCTATGGTGAAAAAGGAAATATCCTCTTATGAAATCTGGAATGAAGTTTTCTGAGAAACTGCTTAGTGTTCTGTTAATTCATCTCACAGAGTTATATCTGTATTTCGTGGATCTCCTTGCTAGCCCTATTTCTGTATAATCTGAGAACAGATATTTCGGATCCCTTTGAAGACTATAGGGCCAAAGGAAATATCCTCCGATAACAAAGAGAAAGAAGCTTTCTGAGAAACTTCGTTGTGTTCTGTGAAATCATCTCACAGAGTTACAGCTTCCCCTCACGGAGACTTTCGCTAAGACAGTTCTTTTGAAATTGGCAAAGTGATATTTGGAAGCCCATAGAGGGCTATGGTGAAAAAGGAAATATCCTCAGATGAAATCTGGAAAGAAGCTTTGTGAGAAACTGCTTAGTGTTCTGTTAATTCATCTCACAGTGTTACATCTGTATTTCATGGATCTCTTTGCTAGCCTTATTTCTGTGGAATCTGAGAACAGATATTTCCGATCCCTTTGAAGACTATAGGGCCAAAGGAAATATCTTCCGATAACAAAGAGAAAGAAGCTTTCTGAGAAACTTCTTTTTGTTCTGTGAAATCATCTCACAGAGTTGCAGCTTTCCCCTCAAGAAGCCTTTCGCTAAGTCAGTTCTTGTGGAATTGGCAAAGTGATATTTGGAAGCCCATAGAGGGCTATGGTGAAAAAGGAAATATCCTCAGATGAAATCTGGAAAGAAGCTTTCTGAGAAACTGCTTAGTGTTCTGTTAATTCATCTCACAGAGTTACATCTGTATTTCGTGGATCTCTTTGCTAGCCTTATTTCTGTGGAATCTGTGAACAGATATTTCGGATCCCTTTGAACACTATAGGGCCAAAGGAAATATCCTCCGATAACAAAGAGAAAGAAGCTTTCTGAGAAACTTCTTTGTGTTCTGTGAAATCATCTCACAGAGTTGCAGCTTTCCCCTCAAGAAGCCTTTCGCTAAGACAGTTCTTGTGGAATTGGCAAAGTGATATTTGGAAGCCCATAGAGGGCTATGGTGAAAAAGGAAATATCCTCAGATGAAATCTGGAAAGAAGCTTTCTGAGAAACTGCTTAGTGTTCTGTTAATTCATCTCACAGAGTTACATCTGTATTTCGTGGATCTCTTTGCTAGCCTTATTTCTGTGGAATCTGAGAACAGATATTTCGGATCCCTTTGAAGACTATAGGGCCAAAGGAAATATCCTCCGATAACAAAGAGAAAGAAGCTTTCTGAGAAACTTCGTTGTGTTCTGTGAAAGCATCTCACAGAGTTACAGCTTTCCCCTCACGGAGCCTTTCGCTAAGACAGTTCTTTTGAAATTGGCAAAGTGATATTTGGAAGCCCATAGAGGGCTATGGTGAAAAAGGAAATATCCTCAGAGGAAATCTGGAAAGAAGCTTTGTGAGAAACTGCTTAGTGTTCTGTTAATTCATCTCACAGTGTTACATCTGTATTTCATGGATCTCTTTGCTAGCCTTATTTCTGTGGAATCTGAGAACCTATATTTCAGATCCCTTTGAAGACTATAGGGCCAAAGGAAACATCCTCCGATAACAAAGAGAATGAAGCTTTCTGAGAAACTTCTTTTTGTTCTGTGAAATCATCTCACAGAGTTGCAGCTTTCCCCTCAAGAAGCCTTTCGCTAAGACAGTTCTTGTGGAATTGGCAAAGTGATATTTGGAAGCCCATAGAGGGCTATGGTGAAAAAGGAAATATCCTCAGATGAAATCTGGAAAGAAGCTTTCTGAGAAACTGCTTAGTGTTCTGTTAATTCATCTCACAGAGTTACATCTGTATTTCGTGGATCTCTTTGCTAGCCTTATTTCTGTGGAATCTGAGAACAGATATTTCGGATCCCTTTGAACACTATAGGGCCAAAGGAAATATCCTCCGATAACAAAGAGAAAGAAGCTTTCTGAGAAACTTCGTTGTGTTCTGTGAAATCATCTCACAGAGTTTCAGCTTTCCCCTCAAGGAGCCTTTCGCTAAGACAGTTTATGTGGAATTGGCAAAGTGATATTTGGAAGACCATAGAGGGCTATGGTGAAAAAGGAAATATCCTCAGATGAAATCTTGAAAGAAGCTTGCTGAGAAACTGCTTAGCGTTCTGTTAATTCATCTCACAGAGTTACATCTGTATTTCGTGGATCTCTTTGCTAGCCTTATTTCTGTGGAATCTGAGAACAGATATTTCGGATCCCTTTGAAGACTATAGGGCCAAAGGAAATATCCTCCGATAACAAAGAGAAAGAAGCTTTCTGAGAAACTTCGTTTTGTTCTGTGAAATCATCTCACAGAGTTACAGCTTTCCCCTCACGGAGCCTTTCGCTAAGACAGTTCTTTTGAAACTGGCAAATTGATATTTGGAAGCCCATAGAGGGCTATGGTGAAAAAGGAAATATCCTCAGATGAAATCTGGAAAGAAGCTTTGTGAGAAACTGCTTAGTGTTCTGTTAATTCATCTCACAGTGTTACATCTGTATTTCATGGATCTCTTTGCTAGCCTTATTTCTGTGGAATCTGAGAACAGATATTTCCGATCCCTTTGAAGACTATAGGGCCAAAGGAAATATCTTCCGATAACAAAGAGAAAGAAGCTTTCTGAGAAACTTCTTTTTGTTCTGTGAAATCATCTCACAGAGTTGCAGCTTTCCCCTCAAGAAGCCTTTCGCTAAGTCAGTTCTTGTGGAATTGGCAAAGTGATATTTGGAAGCCCATAGAGGGCTATGGTGAAAAAGGAAATATCCTCAGATGAAATCTGGAAAGAAGCTTTCTGAGAAACTGCTTAGTGTTCTGTTAATTCATCTCACAGAGTTACATCTGTATTTCGTGGATCTCTTTGCTAGCCTTATTTCTGTGGAATCTGTGAACAGATATTTCGGATCCCTTTGAACACTATAGGGCCAAAGGAAATATCCTCCGATAACAAAGAGAAAGAAGCTTTCTGAGAAACTTCTTTGTGTTCTGTGAAATCATCTCACAGAGTTGCAGCTTTCCCCTCAAGAAGCCTTTCGCTAAGACAGTTCTTGTGGAATTGGCAAAGTGATATTTGGAAGCCCATAGAGGGCTGTGGTGAAAAAGGAAATATCCTCAGATGAAATCTGGAAAGAAGCTTTCTGAGAAACTGCTTAGTGTTCTGTTAATTCATCTCACAGAGTTACATCTGTATTTCGTGGATCTCTTTGCTAGCCTTATTTCTGTGGAATCTGAGAACAGATATTTCGGATCCCTTTGAAGACTATAGGGCCAAAGGAAATATCCTCCGATAACAAAGAGAAAGAAGCTTTCTGAGAAACTTCGTTGTGTTCTGTGAAAGCATCTCACAGAGTTACAGCTTTCCCCTCACGGAGCCTTTCGCTAAGACAGTTCTTTTGAAATTGGCAAAGTGATATTTGGAAGCCCATAGAGGGCTATGGTGAAAAAGGAAATATCCTCAGAGGAAATCTGGAAAGAAGCTTTGTGAGAAACTGCTTAGTGTTCTGTTAATTCATCTCACAGTGTTACATCTGTATTTCATGGATCTCTTTGCTAGCCTTATTTCTGTGGAATCTGAGAACCTATATTTCAGATCCCTTTGAAGACTATAGGGCCAAAGGAAACATCCTCCGATAACAAAGAGAATGAAGCTTTCTGAGAAACTTCTTTTTGTTCTGTGAAATCATCTCACAGAGTTGCAGCTTTCCCCTCAAGAAGCCTTTCGCTAAGACAGTTCTTGTGGAATTGGCAAAGTGATATTTGGAAGCCCATAGAGGGCTATGGTGAAAAAGGAAATATCCTCAGATGAAATCTGGAAAGAAGCTTTCTGAGAAACTGCTTAGTGTTCTGTTAATTCATCTCACAGAGTTACATCTGTATTTCGTGGATCTCTTTGCTAGCCTTATTTCTGTGGAATCTGAGAACAGATATTTCGGATCCCTTTGAAGACTATAGGGCCAAAGGAAATATCCTCCGATAACAAAGAGAAAGAAGCTTTCTGAGAAACTTCGTTGTGTTCTGTGAAATCATCTCACAGAGTTTCAGCTTTCCCCTCAAGGAGCCTTTCGCTAAGACAGTTTATGTGGAATTGGCAAAGTGATATTTGGAAGACCATAGAGGGCTATGGTGAAAAAGGAAATATCCTCAGATGAAATCTTGAAAGAAGCTTGCTGAGAAACTGCTTAGCGTTCTGTTAATTCATCTCACAGAGTTACATCTGTATTTCGTGGATCTCTTTGCTAGCCTTATTTCTGTGGAATCTGAGAACAGATATTTCGGATCCCTTTGAAGACTATAGGGCCAAAGGAAATATCCTCCGATAACAAAGAGAAAGAAGCTTTCTGAGAAACTTCGTTTTGTTCTGTGAAATCATCTCACAGAGTTACAGCTTTCCCCTCACGGAGCCTTTCGCTAAGACAGTTCTTTTGAAACTGGCAAATTGATATTTGGAAGCCCATAGAGGGCTATGGTGAAAAAGGAAATATCCTCAGATGAAATCTGGAAAGAAGCTTTCTGAGTAACTGCTTAGTGTTCTGTTAATTCATCTCACAGAGTTACATCTGTATTTCGTGGATCTCTTTGCTAGCCTTATTTCTGTGGAATCTGAGAACAGATAATTCAGATCCCTTTGAAGACTATAGGGCCAAAGGAAATATCCTCCGATAACAAAGAGAAAGAAGCTTTCTGAGAAACTTCGTTGTGTTCTGTGAAATCATCTCACAGAGTTGCAGCTTTCCCCTCAAGAAGCCTTTCGCTAAGTCAGTTCTTGTGGAATTGGCAAAGTGATATTTGGAAGCCCCTAGAGGGCTATGGTGAAAAAGGAAATATCCTCAGATGAAATCTGGAAAGAAGCTTTCTGAGAAACTGCTTAGTGTTCTGTTAATTCATCTCACAGAGTTACATCTGTATTTCGTGGATCTCTTTGCTAGCCTTATTTCTGTGGAATCTGTGAACAGATATTTCGGATCCCTTTGAACACTATAGGGCCAAAGGAAATATCCTCCGATAACAAAGAGAAAGCAGCTTTCTGAGAAACTTCTTTGTGTTCTGTGAAATCATCTCACAGAGTTGCAGCTTTCCCCTCAAGAAGCCTTTCGCTAAGACAGTTCTTGTGGAATTGGCAAAGTGATATTTGGAAGCACATAGAGGGCTATGGTGAAAAAGGAAATATCCTCAAATGAAATCTGGAAAGAAGCTTTCTGAGAAACTGCTTAGTGTTCTGTTAATTCATCTCACAGAGTTACATCTGTATTTCGTGGATCTCTTTGCTAGCCTTATTTCTGTGGAATCTGAGAACAGATATTTCGGATCCCTTTGAAGACTATAGGGCCAAAGGAAATATCCTCCGATAACAAAGAGAAAGAAGCTTTCTGAGAAACTTCGTTGTGTTCTGTGAAATCATCTCTCAGAGTTACAGCTTTCCCCTCACGGAGCCTTTCGCTAAGACAGTTCTTTTGAAATTGGCAAAGTGATATTTGGAAGCCCATAGAGGGCTATGGTGAAAAAGGAAATATCCTCAGAAGAAATCTGGAAAGAAGCTTTCTGAGAAACTGCTTAGTGTTCTGTTAATTCATCTCACAGAGTTACATCTGTATTTCGTGGATCTCTTTGCTAGCCTTATTTCTGTGGAATCTGAGAACAGATATTTCGGATCCCTTTGAAGACTATAGGGCCAAAGGAAATATCCTCCGATAACAAAGAGAAAGAAGCTTTCTGAGAAACTTCTTTGTGTTCTGTGAAATCATCTCACAGAGTTACAGCTTTCCCCTCAAGAAGCCTTTCGCTAAGACAGTTCTTGTGGAATTGGCAAAGTGATATTTGGAAGCCCATAGAGGGCTATGGTGAAAAAGGAAATATCCTCAAATGAAATCTGGAAAGAAGCTTTCTGAGAAACTGCTTAGTGTTCTGTTAATTCATCTCACAGGGTTACATCTGTATTTCGTGGATCTCTTTGCTAGCCTTATTTCTGTGGAATCTGAGAACAGATATTTCGGATCCCTTTGAAGACTATAGGGCCAAAGGAAATATCCTCTGATAACAAAGAGAAAGAAGCTTTCTGAGAAACTTCTTTGTGTTCTGTGAAATCATCTCACAGAGTTACAGCTTTCCCCTCAAGAAGCCTTTCGCTAAGACTGTTCTTGTGGAATTTGCAAAGTGTTATTTGGAACCCCTAGAGGGCTATGGTGAAAAAGGAAATATCCTCAGATGAAATCTGGAAAGAAGCTTTCTGAGAAACTGCTTAGTGTTCTGTTAATTCATCTCACAGAGTTACATCTGCATTTCGTGGATCTCTTTGCTAGCCTTATTTCTGTGGAATCTGAGAACAGATATTTCGGATCCCTTTGAAGACTATAGGGCCAAAGGAAATATCCTCCGATAACAAAGAGAAAGAAGCTTTCTGAGAAACTTCGTTGTGTTCTGTGAAATCATCTCACAGAATTACAGCTTTCCCCTCAAGGAGCCTTTCGCAAAGACAGTTCTTGTGGAATTGGCAAAGTGATATTTGGAAGCCCATAGAGGGCTATGGTGAAAAAGGAAATATCCTCAAATGAAATCTGTAAAGAACCTTTCTGAGAAACTGCTTAGTGTTCTGTTAATTCATCTCACAGAGTTACATCTGTATTTCACGGATCTCTTTGCTAGCCTTATTTCTGTGGAATCTGAGAACAGATATTTCGGATCCCTTTGAAGACTATGGGGCCAAAGGAAATATCCTCCGATAACAAAGAGAAAGAAGCTTTCTGAGAAACTTCTTTGTGTTCTGTGAAATCATCTCACAGAGTTACAGCTTTCCCCTCAAGAAGCCTTTCGCTAAGACAGTTCTTGTGGAATTGGCAAAGTGATATTTGGAACCCCTAGAGGGCTATGGTGAAAAAGGAAATATCCTCAGATGAAATCTGGAAAGAAGCTTTCTGAGAAACTGCTTAGTGTTCTGTTAATTCATCTCACAGAGTTACATCTGTATTTCGTGGATCTCTTTGCTAGCATTATTTCTGTGGAATCTGAGAACAGATATTTCGGATCCCTATGAAGACTATAGGGCCAAAGGAAATATCCTCCGATAACAAAGAGAAAGAAGCTTTCTGAGAAACTTCTTTGTGTTCTGTGAAATCATCTCACAGAGTTACAGCTTTCCCCTCAAGAAGCCTTTCGCTAAGACAGTTCTTGTGGAATTGGCAAAGTGATATTTGGAAGCCCATAGAGGGCTATGGTGAAAAAGGGAATATCCTCAGATGAAATCTGGAAAGAAGCTTTCTGAGAAACTGCTTCGTGTTCTGTTAATTCATCTCACAGAGTTACATCTGTATTTCGTAGATCTCTTTGCTAGCCTTATTTCTGTGGAATCTGAGAACAGATATTTCGGATCCCTTTGAAGACTATAGGGCCAAAGGAAATATCCTCCGATAACAAAGAGAAAGAAGCTTTCTGAGAAACTTCGTTGTGTTCTGTGAAATGATCTCACAGAGTTACAGCTTTCCCCTCACGGAGCCTTTCGCTAAGACAGTTCTTTTGAAATTGGCAAAGTGATATTTGGAAGCCCATAGAGGGCTATGGTGAAAAAGGAAATATCCTCAGAGGAAATCTGGAAAGAAGCTTTCTGAGAAACTTCTTAGTGTTCTGTTAATTCATCTCACAGTGTTACATCTGTATTTCATGGATCTCTTTGCTAGCCTTATTTCTGTGGAATCTGAGAACAGATATTTCAGATCCCTTTGAAGACTATAGGGCCAAAGGAAATATCCTCCGATAACAAAGAGAAAGAAGCTTTCTGAGAAACTTCTTTGTGTTCTGTGAAATCATCTCACAGAGTTGCAGCTTTCCCCTCAAGAAGCCTTTCTCTAAGACAGTTCTTGTGGAATTGGCAAAGTGATATTTGGAAGCCCATAGAGGGCTATGGTGAAAAAGGAAATACCCTCAGATGAAATCTGGAAAGAAGCTTTCTGGGAAACTGCTTAGTGTTCTGTTAATTCATCTCACAGAGTAACATCTGTATTTCGTGGATCTCTTTGCTAGCCTTATTTCTGTGGAATCTGAGAACAGATATTTCGGATCCCTTTGAAGACTATAGGGCCAAAGGAAATATCCTCCGATAACAAAGAGAAAGAAGCTTTCTGAGAAACTTCTTTGTGTTCTGTGAAATCATCTCACAGAGTTGCAGCTTTCCCCTCAAGAAGCCTTTCGCTAAGACAGTTCTTGTGGAATTGGCAAAGTGATATTGGGAAGCCCATAGAGGGCTGTGGTTAACAGGAAATATCCTCAGATGAAATCTGGAAAGAAGCTTTCTGAGAAACTGCTTAGTGTTCTGTTAATTCATCTCACAGAGTTACATCTGTATTTCGTGGATCTCTTTGCTAGCCTTATTTCTGTGGAATCTGAGAACAGATATTTCGGATCCCTTTGAAGACTATAGGGCCAAAGGAAATATCCTCCGATAACAAAGAGAAAGAAGCTTTCTGAGAAACTTCGTTGTGTTCTGTGAAATCATCTCACAGAGTTACAGCTTTCCCCTCACGGAGCCTTTCGCTAAGACAGTTCTTTTGGAATTGGCAAAGTGATATTTGGAAGCCCATAGAGGGCTATGGTGAAAAAGGAAATATCCTCAGATGAAATCTGGAAAGAAGCTTGCTGAGAAACTGCTTAGCGTTCTGTTAATTCATCTCACAGAGTTACATCTGTATTTCGTGGATCTCTTTGCTAGCCTTATTTCTGTGGAATCTGAGAACAGATATTTCGGATCCCTTTCAAGACTATAGGGCCAAAGGAAATATCCTCCGATAACAAAGAGAAAGAAGCTTTCTGAGAAACTTCTTTGTGTTCTGTGAAATCATCTCACAGAGTTACAGCTTTCCCCTCACGGAGCCTTTCGCTAAGACAGTTCTTGTGGAATTGGCAAAGTGATATTTGGAAGCCCATACAGGGCTATGGTGAAAAAGGAAATATCCTCAGATGAAATCTGGAAAGAAGCTTTCTGAGAAACTGCTTAGTGTTCTGTTAATTCATCTCACAGAGTTACATCTGTAATTCGTGGATCTCTTTGCTAGCCTTATTTCTGTGGAATCTGAGAACAGATATTTCGGATCCCTTTGAAGACTATAGGGCCAAAGGAAATATCCTCCGATAACAAAGAGAAAGAAGCTTTCTGAGAAACTTCTTTGTGTTCTGTGAAATCATCTCACAGAGTTACAGCTTACCCCTCAAGAAGCCTTTCGCTAAGACAGTTCTTGTGGAATTGGCAAAGTGATATTTGGAAGCCCATAGAGGGCTATGGTGAAAAAGGAAATATCCTCAAATGAAATCTGGAAAGAAGCTTTCTGAGAAACTGCTTAGTGTTCTGTTAATTCATCTCACAGAGTTACATCTGTATTTCGTGGATCTCTTTGCTAGCCTTATTTCTGTGGGATCTGAGAACAGATATTTCGTATCCCTTTGAAGACTATAGGGCCAAAGGAAATATCCTCCGATAACAAAGAGAAAGAAGCTTTCTGAGAAACTTCGTTGTGTTCTGTGAAATCACATCACAGAGTTACAGCTTTCCACTCACGGATCCTTTCGCTAAGACACTTCTTTTGAAATTGGCAAAGTGATATTTGGAAGCCCATAGAGGGCTATGGTGAAAAAGGAAATATCCTCAAATGAAATCTGGAATGAAGTTTTCTGAGAAACTGCTTAGTGTTCTGTTAATTCATCTCACAGAGTTATATCTGTATTTCGTGGATCTCTTTGCTAGCCTTATTTCTGTGGAATCTGAGAACAGATATTTCGGATCCCTTTGAAGACTATAGGGCCAAAGGAAATATCCTCCGATAACAAAGAGAAAGAAGCTTTCTGAGAAACTTCGTTGTGTTCTGTGAAATCATCTCACAGAGTTACAGCTTTCCCCTCACGGAGCCTTTCGTTAAGACAGTTCTTTTGAAATTGGCAAAGTGATATTTGGAAGCCCATAGAGGACTATGGTGAAAAAGGAAATATCCTCAGATGAAATCTGGAAAGAAGCTTTGTGAGAAACTGCTTAGTGTTCTGTTAATTCATCTCACAGTGTTACATCTGTATTTCATGGATCTCTTTGCTAGCCTTTTTTCTGTGGAATCTGAGAACAGTGATTTCCGATCCCTTTGAAGACTATAGGGCCAAAGGAAATATCCTCCGATAACAAAGAGAAAGAAGCTTTCTGAGAAACTTCTTTGTGTTCTGTGAAATCATCTCACAGAGTTGCAGCTTTCCCCTCAAGAAGCCTTTCGCTAAGTCAGTCCTTGTGGAATTGGCAAAGTGATATTTGGAAGCCCATAGAGGGCTATGGTGAAAAAGGAAATATCCTCAGATGAAATCTGGAAAGAAGCTTTGTGAGAAACTGCTTAGTGTTCTGTTAATTCATCTCACAGAGTTACATCTGTATTTCGTGGATCTCTTTGCTAGCCTTATTTCTGTGGAATCTGAGAACAGATATTTCGGATCCCTTTGAAGACTATAGGGCCAAAGGAAATATCCTCCGATAACAAAGAGAAAGAAGCATTCTGAGAAACTTCGTTGTGTTCTGTGAAATCATCTCACAGAGTTACAGCTTTCCCCTCAAGGAGCCTTTCGCTAAGACAGTTCTTTTGAAACTGGCAAAGTGATATTTGGAAGCCCATAGAGGGCTATGGTGAAAAAGGAAATATCCTCAGATGAAATCTGGAAAGAAGCTTTCTGAGAAACTGCTTAGTGTTCTGTAAATTCATTTCACAGAGTTACATCTGTATTTCGTGGATCTCTTTGCTAGCCTTATTTCTGTGGAATCTGAGAACAGATATTTCAGATCCCTTTGAAGACTATAGGGCCAAAGGAAATATCCTCCGATAACAAAGAGAAAAAAGCTTTCTGAGAAACTTCTTTGTGTTCTGTGAAATCATCTCACAGAGTTGCAGCTCTCCCCTCAAGAAGCCTTTCGCTAAGACAGTTCTTGTGGAATTGGCAAAGTGATATTTGGAAGCCCATAGAGGGCTATGGTGAAAAAGGAAATATCCTCAGATGAAATCTGGAAAGAAGCTTTCTGAGAAACTGCTTAGTGTTCTGTTAATTCATCTCACAGAGTTACATCTGTATTTCGTGGATCTCTTTGCTAGCCTTATTTCTGTGGAATCTGAGAACAGATATTTCGGATCCCTTTGAAGACTATAGGGCCAAAGGAAATATCCTCCGATAACAAAGAGAAAGAAGCTTTCTGAGAAACTTCTTTGTGTTCTGTGAAATCATCTCACAGAGTTACAGCTTTCCCCTCAAGAAGCCTTTCACTAAGACAGTTCTTGTGGAATTGACAAAGTGATATTTGGAAGCCCATAGAGGGCTATGGTGAAAAAGGAAATATCCTCAAATGAAATCTGGAAAGAAGCTTTCTGAGAAACTGCTTAGTGTTCTGTTAATTCATCTCACAGAGTTACATCTGTATTTCGTGGATCTCTTTGCTAGCCTTATTTCTGTGAAATCTGAGAACAGATATTTCGGATCCCTTTGAAGACTATAGGGCCAAAGGAAATATCCTCCGATAACAAAGAGAAAGAAGCTTTCTGAGAAACTTCTTTGTGTTCTGTGAAATCATCTCACAGAGTTGCAGCTTTCCCCTCAAGAAGCCTTTCGCTAAGACACTTCTTGTGGAATTGGCAAAGTGATATTTGGAAGCCCTTAGAGGGCTATGGTGAAAAAGGAAATATCCTCAAATGAAATCTGGAAAGAAGCTTTCTGAGAAACTGCTTAGTGTTCTGTTAATTCATCTCACAGAGTTACATCTGTATTTCGTGGATCTCTTTGCTAGCCTTATTTCTGTGGAATCTGAGAACAGATATTTCAGATCCCTTTGAAGACTATAGGGCCAAAGGAGATATCCTCCGATAACAAAGAGAAAAAAGCTTTCTGAGAAACTTCTTTGTGTTCTGTGAAATCATCTCACAGAGTTGCAGCTCTCCCCTCAAGAAGCCTTTCGCTAAGACAGTTCTTGTGGAATTGGCAAAGTGATATTTGGAAGCCCATAGAGGGCTATGGTGAAAAAGGAAATATCCTCAGATGAAATCTGGAAAGAAGCTTTCTGAGAAACTGCTTAGTGTTCTGTTAATTCATCTCACAGAGTTACATCTGTATTTCGTGGATCTCTTTGCTAGCCTTATTTCTGTGGAATCTGAGAACAGATATTTCGGATCCCTTTGAAGACTATAGGGCCAAAGGAAATATCCTCCGATAACAAAGAGAAAGAAGCTTTCTGAGAAACTTCTTTGTGTTCTGTGAAATCATCTCACAGAGTTACAGCTTTCCCCTCAAGAAGCCTTTCACTAAGACAGTTCTTGTGGAATTGACAAAGTGATATTTGGAAGCCCATAGAGGGCTATGGTGAAAAAGGAAATATCCTCAAATGAAATCTGGAAAGAAGCTTTCTGAGAAACTGCTTAGTGTTCTGTTAATTCATCTCACAGAGTTACATCTGTATTTCGTGGATCTCTTTGCTAGCCTTATTTCTGTGAAATCTGAGAACAGATATTTCGGATCCCTTTGAAGACTATAGGGCCAAAGGAAATATCCTCCGATAACAAAGAGAAAGAAGCTTTCTGAGAAACTTCTTTGTGTTCTGTGAAATCATCTCACAGAGTTGCAGCTTTCCCCTCAAGAAGCCTTTCGCTAAGACTGTTCTTGTGGAATTTGCAAAGTGTTATTTGGAACCCCTAGAGGGCTATGGTGAAAAAGGAAATATCCTCAGATGAAAACAGGAAAGAAGCTTTCTGAGAAACTGCTTAGTGTTCTGTTAATTCATCTCACAGAGTTACATCTGCATTTCGTGGATCTCTTTGCTAGCCTTATTTCTGTGGAATCTGAGAACAGATATTTCGGATCCCTTTGAAGACTATAGGGCCAAAGGAAATATCCTCCGATAACAAAGAGAAAGAAGCTTTCTGAGAAACTTCGTTGTGTTCTGTGAAATCATCTCACAGAATTACAGCTTTCCCCTCAAGGAGCCTTTCGCAAAGACAGTTCTTGTGGAATTGGCAAAGTGATATTTGGAAGCCCATAGAGGGCTATGGTGAAAAAGGAAATATCCTCAAATGAAATCTGTAAAGAACCTTTCTGAGAAACTGCTTAGTGTTCTGTTAATTCATCTCACAGAGTTACATCTGTATTTCACGGATCTCTTTGCTAGCCTTATTTCTGTGGAATCTGAGAACAGATATTTCGGATCCCTTTGAAGACTATGGGGCCAAAGGAAATATCCTCCGATAACAAAGAGAAAGAAGCTTTCTGAGAAACTTCTTTGTGTTCTGTGAAATCATCTCACAGAGTTACAGCTTTCCCCTCAAGAAGCCTTTCGCTAAGACAGTTCTTGTGGAATTGGCAAAGTGATATTTGGAACCCCTAGAGGGCTATGGTGAAAAAGGAAATATCCTCAGATGAAATCTGGAAAGAAGCTTTCTGAGAAACTGCTTAGTGTTCTGTTAATTCATCTCACAGAGTTACATCTGTATTTCGTGGATCTCTTTGCTAGCATTATTTCTGTGGAATCTGAGAACAGATATTTCGGATCCCTATGAAGACTATAGGGCCAAAGGAAATATCCTCCGATAACAAAGAGAAAGAAGCTTTCTGAGAAACTTCTTTGTGTTCTGTGAAATCATCTCACAGAGTTACAGCTTTCCCCTCAAGAAGCCTTTCGCTAAGACAGTTCTTGTGGAATTGGCAAAGTGATATTTGGAAGCCCATAGAGGGCTATGGTGAAAAAGGGAATATCCTCAGAAGAAATCTGGAAAGAAGCTTTCTGAGAAACTGCTTCGTGTTCTGTTAATTCATCTCACAGAGTTACATCTGTATTTCGTAGATCTCTTTGCTAGCCTTATTTCTGTGGAATCTGAGAACAGATATTTCGGATCCCTTTGAAGACTATAGGGCCAAAGGAAATATCCTCCGATAACAAAGAGAAAGAAGCTTTCTGAGAAACTTCGTTGTGTTCTGTGAAATCATCTCACAGAGTTACAGCTTTCCCCTCACGGAGCCTTTCGCTAAGACAGTTCTTTTGAAATTGGCAAAGTGATATTTGGAAGCCCATAGAGGGCTATGGTGAAAAAGGAAATATCCTCAGAGGAAATCTGGAAAGAAGCTTTCTGAGAAACTTCTTAGTGTTCTGTTAATTCATCTCACAGTGTTACATCTGTATTTCATGGATCTCTTTGCTAGCCTTATTTCTGTGGAATCTGAGAACAGATATTTCAGATCCCTTTGAAGACTATAGGGCCAAAGGAAATATCCTCCGATAACAAAGAGAAAGAAGCTTTCTGAGAAACTTCTTTGTGTTCTGTGAAATCATCTCACAGAGTTGCAGCTTTCCCCTCAAGAAGCCTTTCTCTAAGACAGTTCTTGTGGAATTGGCAAAGTGATATTTGGAAGCCCATAGAGGGCTATGGTGAAAAAGGAAATACCCTCAGATGAAATCTGGAAAGAAGCTTTCTGGGAAACTGCTTAGTGTTCTGTTAATTCATCTCACAGAGTAACATCTGTATTTCGTGGATCTCTTTGCTAGCCTTATTTCTGTGGAATCTGAGAACAGATATTTCGGATCCCTTTGAAGACTATAGGGCCAAAGGAAATATCCTCCGATAACAAAGAGAAAGAAGCTTTCTGAGAAACTTCTTTGTGTTCTGTGAAATCATCTCACAGAGTTGCAGCTTTCCCCTCAAGAAGCCTTTCGCTAAGACAGTTCTTGTGGAATTGGCAAAGTGATATTTGGAAGCCCATAGAGGGCTGTGGTTAACAGGAAATATCCTCAGATGAAATCTGGAAAGAAGCTTTCTGAGAAACTGCTTAGTGTTCTGTTAATTCATCTCACAGAGTTACATCTGTATTTCGTGGATCTCTTTGCTAGCCTTATTTCTGTGGAATCTGAGAACAGATATTTCGGATCCCTTTGAAGACTATAGGGCCAAAGGAAATATCCTCCGATAACAAAGAGAAAGAAGCTTTCTGAGAAACTTCGTTGTGTTCTGTGAAATCATCTCACAGAGTTACAGCTTTCCCCTCACGGAGCCTTTCGCTAAGACAGTTCTTTTGGAATTGGCAAAGTGATATTTGGAAGCCCATAGAGGGCTATGGTGAAAAAGGAAATATCCTCAGATGAAATCTGGAAAGAAGCTTGCTGAGAAACTGCTTAGCGTTCTGTTAATTCATCTCACAGAGTTACATCTGTATTTCGTGGATCTCTTTGCTAGCCTTATTTCTGTGGAATCTGAGAACAGATATTTCGGATCCCTTTCAAGACTATAGGGCCAAAGGAAATATCCTCCGATAACAAAGAGAAAGAAGCTTTCTGAGAAACTTCTTTGTGTTCTGTGAAATCATCTCACAGAGTTACAGCTTTCCCCTCACGGAGCCTTTCGCTAAGACAGTTCTTGTGGAATTGGCAAAGTGATATTTGGAAGCCCATACAGGGCTATGGTGAAAAAGGAAATATCCTCAGATGAAATCTGGAAAGAAGCTTTCTGAGAAACTGCTTAGTGTTCTGTTAATTCATCTCACAGAGTTACATCTGTAATTCGTGGATCTCTTTGCTAGCCTTATTTCTGTGGAATCTGAGAACAGATATTTCGGATCCCTTTGAAGACTATAGGGCCAAAGGAAATATCCTCCGATAACAAAGAGAAAGAAGCTTTCTGAGAAACTTCTTTGTGTTCTGTGAAATCATCTCACAGAGTTACAGCTTACCCCTCAAGAAGCCTTTCGCTAAGACAGTTCTTGTGGAATTGACAAAGTGATATTTGGAAGCCCATAGAGGGCTATGGTGAAAAAGGAAATATCCTCAAATGAAATCTGGAAAGAAGCTTTCTGAGAAACTGCTTAGTGTTCTGTTAATTCATCTCACAGAGTTACATCTGTATTTCGTGGATCTCTTTGCTAGCCTTATTTCTGTGGGATCTGAGAACAGATATTTCGTATCCCTTTGAAGACTATAGGGCCAAAGGAAATATCCTCCGATAACAAAGAGAAAGAAGCTTTCTGAGAAACTTCGTTGTGTTCTGTGAAATCACATCACCGAGTTACAGCTTTCCACTCACGGATCCTTTCGCTAAGACACTTCTTTTGAAATTGGCAAAGTGATATTTGGAAGCCCATAGAGGGCTATGGTGAAAAAGGAAATATCCTCAAATGAAATCTGGAATGAAGTTTTCTGAGAAACTGCTTAGTGTTCTGTTAATTCATCTCACAGAGTTATATCTGTATTTCGTGGATCTCTTTGCTAGCCTTATTTCTGTGGAATCTGAGAACAGATATTTCGGATCCCTTTGAAGACTATAGGGCCAAAGGAAATATCCTCCGATAACAAAGAGAAAGAAGCTTTCTGAGAAACTTCGTTGTGTTCTGTGAAATCATCTCACAGAGTTACAGCTTTCCCCTCACGGAGCCTTTCGTTAAGACAGTTCTTTTGAAATTGGCAAAGTGATATTTGGAAGCCCATAGAGGACTATGGTGAAAAAGGAAATATCCTCAGATGAAATCTGGAAAGAAGCTTTGTGAGAAACTGCTTAGTGTTCTGTTAATTCATCTCACAGTGTTACATCTGTATTTCATGGGTCTCTTTGCTAGCCTTTTTTCTGTGGAATCTGAGAACAGTGATTTCCGATCCCTTTGAAGACTATAGGGCCAAAGGAAATATCCTCCGATAACAAAGAGAAAGAAGCTTTCTGAGAAACTTCTTTGTGTTCTGTGAAATCATCTCACAGAGTTGCAGCTTTCCCCTCAAGAAGCCTTTCGCTAAGTCAGTCCTTGTGGAATTGGCAAAGTGATATTTGGAAGCCCATAGAGGGCTATGGTGAAAAAGGAAATATCCTCAGATGAAATCTGGAAAGAAGCTTTGTGAGAAACTGCTTAGTGTTCTGTTAATTCATCTCACAGAGTTACATCTGTATTTCGTGGATCTCTTTGCTAGCCTTATTTCTGTGGAATCTGAGAACAGATATTTCGGATCCCTTTGAAGACTATAGGGCGAAAGGAAATATCCTCCGATAACAAAGAGAAAGAAGCTTTCTGAGAAACTTCGTTGTGTTCTGTGAAATCATCTCACAGAGTTACAGCTTTCCCCTCAAGGAGCCTTTCGCTAAGACAGTTTATGTGGAATTGGCAAAGTGATATTTGGAAGACCATAGAGGGCTATGGTGAAAAAGGAAATATCCTCAGATGAAATCTGGAAAGAAGCTTGCTGAGAAACTGCTTAGCGTTCTGTTAATTCATCTCACAGAGTTACATCTGTATTTCGTGGATCTCTTTGCTAGCCTTATTTCTGTGGAATCTGAGAACAGATATTTCGGATCCCTTTGAAGACTATAGGGCCAAAGGAAATATCCTCCGATAACAAAGAGAAAGAAGCATTCTGAGAAACTTCGTTGTGTTCTGTGAAATCATCTCACAGAGTTACAGCTTTCCCCTCAAGGAGCCTTTCGCTAAGACAGTTCTTTTGAAACTGGCAAATTGATATTTGGAAGCCCATAGAGGGCTATGGTGAAAAAGGAAATATCCTCAGATGAAATCTGGAAAGAAGCTTTCTGAGAAACTGCTTAGTGTTCTGTAAATTCATTTCACAGAGTTACATCTGTATTTCGTGGATCTCTTTGCTAGCCTTATTTCTGTGGAATCTGAGAACAGATATTTCAGATCCCTTTGAAGACTATAGGGCCAAAGGAAATATCCTCCGATAACAAAGAGAAAAAAGCTTTCTGAGAAACTTCTTTGTGTTCTGTGAAATCATCTCACAGAGTTGCAGCTCTCCCCTCAAGAAGCCTTTCGCTAAGACAGTTCTTGTGGAATTGGCAAAGTGATATTTGGAAGCCCATAGAGGGCTATGGTGAAAAAGGAAATATCCTCAGATGAAATCTGGAAAGAAGCTTTCTGAGAAACTGCTTAGTGTTCTGTTAATTCATCTCACAGAGTTACATCTGTATTTCGTGGATCTCTTTGCTAGCCTTATTTCTGTGGAATCTGAGAACAGATATTTCGGATCCCTTTGAAGACTATAGGGCCAAAGGAAATATCCTCCGATAACAAAGAGAAAGAAGCTTTCTGAGAAACTTCTTTGTGTTCTGTGAAATCATCTCACAGAGTTACAGCTTTCCCCTCAAGAAGCCTTTCACTAAGACAGTTCTTGTGGAATTGACAAAGTGATATTTGGAAGCCCATAGAGGGCTATGGTGAAAAAGGAAATATCCTCAAATGAAATCTGGAAAGAAGCTTTCTGAGAAACTGCTTAGTGTTCTGTTAATTCATCTCACAGAGTTACATCTGTATTTCGTGGATCTCTTTGCTAGCCTTATTTCTGTGAAATCTGAGAACAGATATTTCGTATCCCTTTGAAGACTATAGGGCCAAAGGAAATATCCTCCGATAACAAAGAGAAAGAAGCTTTCTGAGAAACTTCGTTGTGTTCTGTGAAATCACATCACCGAGTTACAGCTTTCCACTCACGGATCCTTTCGCTAAGACACTTCTTTTGAAATTGGCAAAGTGATATTTGGAAGCCCATAGAGGGCTATGGTGAAAAAGGAAATATCCTCAAATGAAATCTGGAATGAAGTTTTCTGAGAAACTGCTTAGTGTTCTGTTAATTCATCTCACAGAGTTATATCTGTATTTCGTGGATCTCTTTGCTAGCCTTATTTCTGTGGAATCTGAGAACAGATATTTCGGATCCCTTTGAAGACTATAGGGCCAAAGGAAATATCCTCCGATAACAAAGAGAAAGAAGCTTTCTGAGAAACTTCGTTGTGTTCTGTGAAATCATCTCACAGAGTTACAGCTTTCCCCTCACGGAGCCTTTCGTTAAGACAGTTCTTTTGAAATTGGCAAAGTGATATTTGGAAGCCCATAGAGGACTATGGTGAAAAAGGAAATATCCTCAGATGAAATCTGGAAAGAAGCTTTGTGAGAAACTGCTTAGTGTTCTGTTAATTCATCTCACAGTGTTACATCTGTATTTCATGGGTCTCTTTGCTAGCCTTTTTTCTGTGGAATCTGAGAACAGTGATTTCCGATCCCTTTGAAGACTATAGGGCCAAAGGAAATATCCTCCGATAACAAAGAGAAAGAAGCTTTCTGAGAAACTTCTTTGTGTTCTGTGAAATCATCTCACAGAGTTGCAGCTTTCCCCTCAAGAAGCCTTTCGCTAAGTCAGTCCTTGTGGAATTGGCAAAGTGATATTTGGAAGCCCATAGAGGGCTATGGTGAAAAAGGAAATATCCTCAGATGAAATCTGGAAAGAAGCTTTGTGAGAAACTGCTTAGTGTTCTGTTAATTCATCTCACAGAGTTACATCTGTATTTCGTGGATCTCTTTGCTAGCCTTATTTCTGTGGAATCTGAGAACAGATATTTCGGATCCCTTTGAAGACTATAGGGCGAAAGGAAATATCCTCCGATAACAAAGAGAAAGAAGCTTTCTGAGAAACTTCGTTGTGTTCTGTGAAATCATCTCACAGAGTTACAGCTTTCCCCTCAAGGAGCCTTTCGCTAAGACAGTTTATGTGGAATTGGCAAAGTGATATTTGGAAGACCATAGAGGGCTATGGTGAAAAAGGAAATATCCTCAGATGAAATCTGGAAAGAAGCTTGCTGAGAAACTGCTTAGCGTTCTGTTAATTCATCTCACAGAGTTACATCTGTATTTCGTGGATCTCTTTGCTAGCCTTATTTCTGTGGAATCTGAGAACAGATATTTCGGATCCCTTTGAAGACTATAGGGCCAAAGGAAATATCCTCCGATAACAAAGAGAAAGAAGCATTCTGAGAAACTTCGTTGTGTTCTGTGAAATCATCTCACAGAGTTACAGCTTTCCCCTCAAGGAGCCTTTCGCTAAGACAGTTCTTTTGAAACTGGCAAATTGATATTTGGAAGCCCATAGAGGGCTATGGTGAAAAAGGAAATATCCTCAGATGAAATCTGGAAAGAAGCTTTCTGAGAAACTGCTTAGTGTTCTGTAAATTCATTTCACAGAGTTACATCTGTATTTCGTGGATCTCTTTGCTAGCCTTATTTCTGTGGAATCTGAGAACAGATATTTCAGATCCCTTTGAAGACTATAGGGCCAAAGGAAATATCCTCCGATAACAAAGAGAAAAAAGCTTTCTGAGAAACTTCTTTGTGTTCTGTGAAATCATCTCACAGAGTTGCAGCTCTCCCCTCAAGAAGCCTTTCGCTAAGACAGTTCTTGTGGAATTGGCAAAGTGATATTTGGAAGCCCATAGAGGGCTATGGTGAAAAAGGAAATATCCTCAGATGAAATCTGGAAAGAAGCTTTCTGAGAAACTGCTTAGTGTTCTGTTAATTCATCTCACAGAGTTACATCTGTATTTCGTGGATCTCTTTGCTAGCCTTATTTCTGTGGAATCTGAGAACAGATATTTCGGATCCCTTTGAAGACTATAGGGCCAAAGGAAATATCCTCCGATAACAAAGAGAAAGAAGCTTTCTGAGAAACTTCTTTGTGTTCTGTGAAATCATCTCACAGAGTTACAGCTTTCCCCTCAAGAAGCCTTTCACTAAGACAGTTCTTGTGGAATTGACAAAGTGATATTTGGAAGCCCATAGAGGGCTATGGTGAAAAAGGAAATATCCTCAAATGAAATCTGGAAAGAAGCTTTCTGAGAAACTGCTTAGTGTTCTGTTAATTCATCTCACAGAGTTACATCTGTATTTCGTGGATCTCTTTGCTAGCCTTATTTCTGTGAAATCTGAGAACAGATATTTCGGATCCCTTTGAAGACTATAGGGCCAAAGGAAATATCCTCCGATAACAAAGAGAAAGAAGCTTTCTGAGAAACTTCTTTGTGTTTTGTGAAATCATCTCACAGAGTTGCAGCTTTCCCCTCAAGAAGCCTTTCGCTAAGACACTTCTTGTGGAATTGGCAAAGTGATATTTGGAAGCCCTTAGAGGGCTATGGTGAAAAAGGAAATATCCTCAAATGAAATCTGGAAAGAAGCTTTCTGAGAAACTGCTTAGTGTTCTGTTAATTCATCTCACAGAGTTACATCTGTATTTCGTGGATCTCTTTGCTAGCCTTATTTCTGTGGAATCTGAGAACAGATATTTCGGATCCCTTTGAAGACTATGGGGTCAAAGGAAATATCCTCCGATAACAAAGAGAAAGAAGCTTTCTGAGAAACTTCTTTGTGTTCTGTGAAATCATCTCACAGAGTTACAGCTTTCCCCTCAAGAAGCCTTTCGCTAAGACTGTTCTTGTGGAATTGGCAAAGTGATATTTGGAACCCCTAGAGGGCTATGGTGAAAAAGGAAATATCCTCAGATGAAATCTGGAAAGAAGCTTTCTGAGAAACTGCTTAGTGTTCTGTTAATTCATCTCAGAGAGTTACATCTGTATTTCGTGGATCTCTTTGCTAGCCTTATTTCTGTGGAATCTGAGAACAGATATTTCGGATCCCTATGAAGACTATAGGGCCAAAGGAAATATCCTCCGATAACAAAGAGAAAGAAGCTTTCTGAGAAACTTCTTTGTGTTCTGTGAAATCATCTCACAGAGTTACAGCTTTCCCCTCAAGAAGCCTTTCGCTAAGACAGTTCTTGTGGAATTGGCAAAGTGATATTTGGAAGCCCATAGAGGGCTATGGTGAAAAAGGGAATATCCTCAGATGAAATCTGGAAAGAAGCTTTCTGAGAAACTGCTTAGTGTTCTGTTAATTCATCTCACAGAGTTACATCTGTATTTCGTAGATCTCTTTGCTAGCCTTATTTCTGTGGAATCTGAGAACAGATATTTCGGATCCCTTTGAAGACTATAGGGCCAAAGGAAATATCCTCCGATAACAAAGAGAAAGAAGCTATCTGAGAAACTTCGTTGTGTTCTGTGAAATGTTCTCACAGAGTTACAGCTTTCCCCTCACGGAGCCTTTCGCTAAGACAGTTCTTTTGAAATTGGCAAAGTGATATTTGGAAGCCCATAGAGGGCTATGGTGAAAAAGGAAATATCCTCAGAGGAAATCTGGAAAGAAGCTTTCTGAGAAACTGCTTAGTGTTCTGTTAATTCATCTCACAGTGTTACATCTGTATTTCATGGATCTCTTTGCTAGCCTTATTTCTGTGGAATCTGAGAAGAGATATTTCAGATCCCTTTGAAGACTATAGGGCCAAAGGAAATATCCTCCGATAACAAAGAGAAAGAAGCTTTCTGAGAAACTTCTTTGTGTTCTGTGAAATCATCTCACAGAGTTGCAGCTTTCCCCTCAGGAAGCCTTTCTCTAAGACAGTTCTTGTGGAATTGGCAAAGTGATATTTGGAAGCCCATAGAGGGCTATGGTGAAAAAGGAAATACCCTCAGATGAAATCTGGAAAGAAGCTTTCTGGGAAACTGCTTAGTGTTCTGTTAATTCATCTCACAGAGTAACATCTGTATTTCGTGGATCTCTTTGCTAGCCTTATTTCTTTGGAATCTGAGAACAGATATTTCGGATCCCTTTGAAGACTATAGGGCCAAAGGAAATATCCTCTGATAACAAAGAGAAAGAAGCTTTCTGAGAAACTTCTTTGTGTTCTGTGAAATCATCTCACAGAGTTGCAGCTTTCCCCTCAAGAAGCCTTTCGCTAAGACAGTTCTTGTGGAATTGGCAAAGTGATATTTGGAAGCCCATAGAGGGCTGTGGTTAAAAGGAAATATCCTCAGATGAAATCTGGAAAGAAGCTTTCTGAGAAACTGCTTAGTGTTCTGTTAATTCATCTCACAGAGTTACATCTGTATTTCGTGCATCTCTTTGCTAGCCTTATTTCTGTGGAATCTGAGAACAGATATTTCGGATCCCTTTCAAGACTATAGGGCCAAAGGAAATATCCTCCGATAACAAAGAGAAAGAAGCTTTCTGAGAAACTTCGTTGTGTTCTGTGAAATCATCTCACAGAGTTACAGCTTTCCCCTCACGGAGCCTTTCGCTAAGACAGTTCTTTTGGAATTGGCAAAGTGATATTTGGAAGCCCATAGAGGGCTATGGTGAAAAAGGAAATATCCTCAGATGAAATCTGGAAAGAAGCTTGCTGAGAAACTGCTTAGCGTTCTGTTAATTCATCTCACAGAGTTACATCTGTATTTCGTGGATCTCTTTGCTAGCCTTATTTCTGTGGAATCTGAGAACAGATATTTCGGATCCCTTTGAAGACTATAGGGCCAAAGGAAATATCCTCCGATAACAAAGAGAAAGAAGCTTTCTGAGAAACTTCTTTGTGTTCTGTGAAATCATCTCACAGAGTTACAGCTTTCCCCTCACGGAGCCTTTCGCTAAGACAGTTCTTGTGGAATTGGCAAAGTGATATTTGGAAGCCCATACAGGGCTATGGTGAAAAAGGAAATATCCTCAGATGAAATCTGGAAAGAAGCTTTCTGAGAAACTGCTTAGTGTTCTGTTAATTCATCTCACAGAGTTACATCTGTAATTCGTGGATCTCTTTGCTAGCCTTATTTCTGTGGAATCTGAGAACAGATATTTCGGATCCCTTTGAAGACTATAGGGCCAAAGGAAATATCCTCCGATAACAAAGAGAAAGAAGCTTTCTGAGAAACTTCTTTGTGTTCTGTGAAATCATCTCACAGAGTTAGAGCTTTCCCCTCAAGAAGCCTTTCGCTAAGACAGTTCTTGTGGAATTGCCAAAGTGATATTTGGAAGCCCATAGAGGGCTATGGTGAAAAAGGAAATATCCTCAGATGAAATCTGGAAAGAAGCTTTCTGAGAAACTGCTTAGTGTTCTGTTAATTCATCTCACAGAGTTACATCTGTATTTCGTGGATCTCTTTGCTAGCCTTATTTCTGTGGAATCTGAGAACAGATATTTCGGATCCCTTTGAAGACTATAGGGCCAAAGGAAATATCCTCCCATAACAAAGAGAAAGAAGCTTTCTGAGAAACTTCGTTGTGTTCTGTGAAATCATCTCACAGAGTTGCAGCTTTCCCCTCAAGAAGCCTTTCGCAAAGTCAGTTCATGTGGAATTGGAAAAGTGATATTTGGAAGCCCTTAGAGGGCTATGGTGGAAAAGGAAATATCCTCAGATGAAATCAGGAAAGAAGCTTTTTGAGAAACTGCTTAGTGTTCTGTTAATTCATCTCACAGAGTTTCATCTGTATTTCGTGGATCTCTTTGCTAGCCTTATTTCTGTGGAATCTGAGAACAGATATTTCGGATCCCTATGAAGACTATAGGGTCAAAGGAAATATCCTCCGATAACAAAGAGAATGAAGCTTTCTGAGAAACTTCGTTGTGTTCTGTGAAATCATCTCACAGAGTTACAGCTTTCCCCTCACGGAGCCTTTCGCTAAGACAGTTCTTTTGAAATTGGCAAAGTGATATTTGGAAGCCCATAGAGGGCTATGGTGAAAAAGGAAATATCCTCAGAGGAAATCTGGAAAGAAGCTTTCTGAGAAACTGCTTAGTGTTCTGTTAATTCATCTCACAGTGTTACATCTGTATTTCATGGATCTCTTTGCTGGCCTTATTTCTGTGGAATCTGAGAACAGATATTTCAGATCCCTTTGAAGACTATAGGGCCAAAGGAAATATCCTCCGAAAACAAAGAGAAAGAAGCTTTCTGAGAAACTTCCTTGTGTTCTGTGAAATCATCTCACAGAGATGCAGCTTTCCCCTCAAGAAGCCTTTCTCTAGGATAGTTCTTGTGGAATTGGCAAAGTGATATTTGGAAGCCCATAGAGGGCTATGTTGAAAAAGGAAATATCCTCAGATGAAATCTGGAAAGAAGCTTTCTGAGAAACTGCTTAGTGTTCTGTTAATTCATCTCACAGAGTTACATCTGTATTTCGTGCATCTCTTTGCTAGCCTTATTTCTGTGGAATCTGAGAACAGATATTTCGGATCCCTTTGAAGACTATAGGGCCAAAGGAAATATCCTCCGATAACAAAGAGAAAGAAGCTTTCTGAGAAACTTCGTTGTGTTCTGTGAAATCATCTCACAGAGTTACAGCTTTCCCCTCAAGGAGACTTTCGCTAAGACAGTTTATGTGGAATTGGCAAAGTGATATTTGGAAGCCCGTAGAGGGCTATGGTGAAAAAGGAAATATCCTCAAATGAAATCTGGAAAGAAGCTTTCTGAGAAACTGTTTAGTGTTCTGTTAATTCATCTCACAGAGTTACATCTGTATTTCGTGGATCTCTTTGCTAGCCTTATTTCTGGGGAATCTGAGAACAGATATTTCGGATCCCTTTGAAGACTATAGGGCCAAAGGAAATATCCTCCGATAACAAAGAGAAAGAAGCTTTCTGAGAAACTTCTTTGTGTTCTGTGAAATCATCTCACAGAGTTACAGCTTTCCCCTCAAGAAGCCTTTCGGTAAGACAGTTCTTGTGGAATTGGCAAAGTGATATTTGGAAGCCCATAGAGGGCTATGGTGAAAAAGGAAATATCCTCAAATGAAATCTGGAAAGAAGCTTTCTGAGAAACTGCTTAGTGTTCTCTTAATTCATCTCACAGAGTTATATCTGTATTTCGTGGATCTCTTTGCTAGCCTTATTTCTGTGGAATCTGAGAACAGATATTTCGGATCCCTTTGAAGACTATAGGGCCAAAAGAAATATCCTCCGATAACAAAGAGAAAGAAGCTTTCTGAGAAACTTCGTTGTGTTCTGTGAAATCATCTCACAGAGTTACAGCTTTCCCCTCACGGAGCCTTTCGCTAAGACAGTTCTTGTGGAATTGGCAAAGTGATATTTCGAAGCCCATAGAGGGCTATGGTGAAAAAGGAAATATCCTCAGAGGAAATCTGGAAAGAAGCTTTCTGAGAAACTTCTTAGTGTTCTGTTAATTCATCTCACAGTGTTACATCTGTATTTCATGGATCTCTTTGCTAGCCTTATTTCTGTGGAATCTGAGAACAGATATTTCAGATCCCTTTGAAGACTATAGGGCCTAAGGAAATATCCTCCGATAACAAAGAGAAAGAAGCTTTCTGAGAAACTTCTTTGTGTTCTGTGAAATCATCTCACAGAGATGCAGCTTTCCCCTCAAGAAGCCTTTCTCTAGGATAGTTCTTGTGGAATTGGCAAAGTGATAATTGGAAGCCCATAGAGGGCTATGGTGAAAAAGGAAATATCCTCAGATGAAATCTGGAAAGAAGCTTTCTGAGAAACTGCTTAGTGTTCTGTTAATTCATCTCACAGAGTTACATCTGTATTTCGTGGATCTCTTTGCTAGCCTTATTTCTGTGGAATCTGAGAACAGATATTTCGGATCCCTTTGAAGACTATAGGTCCAAAGGAAATATCCTCCGATAACAAAGAGAAAGAAGCTTTCTGAGAAACTTCGTTGTGTTCTGTGAAATCATCTCACAGAGTTACAGCTTTCCCCTCAAGGAGCCTTTCGCTAAGACAGTTTATGTGGAATTCGCAAAGTGATATATGGAAGCCCATAGAGGGCTATGGTGAAAAAGGAAATATCCTCAGATGAAATCTGGAAAGAAGCTTTCTGAGAAACTGCTTAGCGTTCTGTTAATTCATGTCACAGGGTTACATCTGTATTTCGTGGATCTCTTTGCTAGCCTTATTTCTGTGGAATCTGAGAACAGATATTTCGGATCCCTTTGAAGACTATAGGGCCAAAGGAAATATCCTCCGATAACAAAGAGAAAGAAGCATTCTGAGAAACTTCGTTGTGTTCTGTGAAATCATCTCACAGAGTTACAGCTTTCCTCTCAAGGAGCCTTTCGCTAAGACAGTTCTTTTGAAACTGGCAAATTGATATTTGGAAGCCCATAGAGGGCTATGGTGAAAAAGGAAATATCCTCAGATGAAATCTGGAAAGAAGCTTTCTGAGAAACTGCTTAGTGTTCTGTAAATTCATTTCACAGAGTTACATCTGTATTTCGTGGATCTCTTTGCTAGCCTTATTTCTGTGGAATCTGAGAACAGATATTTCAGATCCCTTTGAAGACTATAGGGCCAAAGGAAATATCCTCCGATAACAAAGAGAAAGAAGCTTTCTGAGAAACTTCTTTGTGTTCTGTGAAATCATCTCACAGAGTTGCAGCTCTCCCCTCAAGAAGCCTTTCGCTAAGACAGTTCTTGTGGAATTGGCAAAGTGATATTTGGAAGCCCATAGAGGGCTATGGTGAAAAAGGAAATATCCTCAGATGAAATCTGGAAAGAAGCTTTCTGAGAAACTGCTTAGTGTTCTGTTAATTCATCTCACAGAGTTACATCTGTATTTCGTGGATCTCTTTGCTAGCCTTATTTCTGTGGAATCTGAGAACAGATATTTCGGATCCCTTTGAAGACTATAGGGCCAAAGGAAATATCCTCCGATAACAAAGAGAAAGAAGCTTTCTGAGAAACTTCTTTGTGTTCTGTGAAATCATCTCACAGAGTTACAGCTTTCCCCTCAAGAAGCCTTTCACTAAGACAGTTCTTGTGGAATTGACAAAGTGATATTTGGAAGCCCATAGAGGGCTATGGTGAAAAAGGAAATATCCTCAAATGAAATCTGGAAAGAAGCTTTCTGAGAAACTGCTTAGTGTTCTGTTAATTCATCTCACAGAGTTACATCTGTATTTCGTGGATCTCTTTGCTAGCCTTATTTCTGTGAAATCTGAGAACAGATATTTCGGATCCCTTTGAAGACTATAGGGCCAAAGGAAATATCCTCCGATAACAAAGAGAAAGAAGCTTTCTGAGAAACTTCTTTGTGTTCTGTGAAATCATCTCACAGAGTTGCAGCATTCCCCTCAAGAAGCCTTTCGCTAAGACACTTCTTGTGGAATTGGCAAAGTGATATTTCGAAGCCCTTAGAGGGCTATGGTGAAAAAGGAAATATCCTCAAATGAAATCTGGAAAGAAGCTTTCTGAGAAACTGCTTAGTGTTCTGTTAATTCATCTCACAGAGTTACATCTGTATTTCGTGGATCTCTTTGCTAGCCTTATTTCTGTGGAATCTGAGAACAGATATTTCGGATCCCTTTGAAGACTATGGGGTCAAAGGAAATATCCTCCGATAACAAAGAGAAAGAAGCTTTCTGAGAAACTTCTTTGTGTTCTGTGAAATCATCTCACAGAGTTACAGCTTTCCCCTCAAGAAGCCTTTCGCTAAGACTGTTCTTGTGGAATTGGCAAAGTGATATTTGGAACCCCTAGAGGGCTATGGTGAAAAAGGAAATATCCTCAGATGAAATCTGGAAAGAAGCTTTCTGAGAAACTGCTTCGTGTTCTGTTAATTCATCTCAGAGAGTTACATCTGTATTTCGTGGATCTCTTTGCTAGCCTTATTTCTGTGGAATCTGAGAACAGATATTTCGGATCCCTATGAAGACTATAGGGCCAAAGGAAATATCCTCCGATAACAAAGAGAAAGAAGCTTTCTGAGAAACTTCTTTGTGTTCTGTGAAATCATCTCACAGAGTTACAGCTTTCCCCTCAAGAAGCCTTTCGCTTAGACAGTTCTTGTGGAATTGGAAAAGTGATATTTGGAAGCCCATAGAGGGCTATGGTGAAAAAGGGAATATCCTCAGATGAAATCTGGAAAGAAGCTTTCTGAGAAACTGCTTAGTGTTCTGTTAATTCATCTCACAGAGTTACATCTGTATTTCGTAGATCTCTTTGCTAGCCTTATTTCTGTGGAATCTGAGAACAGATATTTCGGATCCCTTTGAAGACTATAGGGCCAAAGGAAATATCCTCCGATAACAAAGAGAAAGAAGCTTTCTGAGAAACTTCTTTGTGTTCTGTGAAATCATCTCACAGAGTTACAGCTTTCCCCTCACGGAGCCTTTCGCTAAGACAGTTCTTTTGAAATTGGCAAAGTGATATTTGGAAGCCCATAGAGGGCTATGGTGAAAAAGGAAATATCCTCAGAGGAAATCTGGAAAGAAGCTTTCTGAGAAACTGCTTAGTGTTCTGTTAATTCATCTCACAGTGTTACATCTGTATTTCATGGATCTCTTTGCTAGCCTTATTTCTGTGGAATCTGAGAACAGATATTTCAGATCCCTTTGAAGACTATAGGGCCAAAGGAAATATCCTCCGATAACAAAGAGAAAGAAGCTTTCTGAGAAACTTCTTTGTGTTCTGTGAAATCATCTCACAGAGTTGCAGCTTTCCCCTCAAGAAGCCTTTCTCTAAGACAGTTCTTGTGGAATTGGCAAAGTGATATTTGGAAGCCCATAGAGGGCTATGGTGAAAAAGGAAATACCCTCAGATGAAATCTGGAAAGAAGCTTTCTGGGAAACTGCTTAGTGTTCTGTTAATTCATCTCACAGAGTAACATCTGTATTTCGTGGATCTCTTTGCTAGCCTTATTTCTGTGGAATCTGAGAACAGATATTTCGGATCCCTTTGAAGACTATAGGGCCAAAGGAAATATCCTCCGATAACAAAGAGAAAGAAGCTTTCTGAGAAACTTCTTTGTGTTCTGTGAAATCATCTCACAGAGTTGCAGCTTTCCCCTCAAGAAGCCTTTCGCTATGACAGTTCTTGTGGAATTGGCAAAGTGATATTTGGAAGCCCATAGAGGGCTGTGGTTAAAAGGAAATATCCTCAGATGAAATCTGGAAAGAAGCTTTCTGAGAAACTGCTTAGTGTTCTGTTAATTCATCTCACAGAGTTACATCTGTATTTCGTGCATCTCTTTGCTAGCCTTATTTCTGTGGAATCTGAGAACAGATATTTCGGATACCTTTGAAGACTATAGGGCCAAAGGAAATATCCTCCGATAACAAAGAGAAAGAAGCTTTCGGAGAAACTTCTTTGTGTTCTGTGAAATCATCTCACAGAGTTACAGCTTTCCCCTCACGGAGCCTTTCGCTAAGACAGTTCTTGTGGAATTGGCAAAGTGATATTTGGAAGCCCATACAGGGCTATGGTGAAAAAGGAAATATCCTCAGATGAAATCTGGAAAGAAGCTTTCTGAGAAACTGCTTAGTGTTCTGTTAATTCATCTCACAGAGTTACATCTGTAATTCGTGGATCTCTTTGCTAGCCTTATTTCTGTGGAATCTGAGAACAGATATTTCGGATCCCTTTGAAGACTATAGGGCCAAAGGAAATATCCTCCGATAACAAAGAGAAAGAAGCTTTCTGAGAAACTTCTTTGTGTTCTGTGAAATCATCTCACAGAGTTACAGCTTTCCCCTCAAGAAGCCTTTCGCTAAGACAGCTCTTGTGGAATTGCCAAAGTGATATTTGGAAGCCCATAGAGGGCTATGGTGAAAAAGGAAATATCCTCAGATGAAATCTGGAAAGAAGCTTTCTGAGAAACTGCTTAGTGTTCTGTTAATTCATCTCACAGAGTTACATCTGTATTTCGTGGATCTCTTTGCTAGCCTTATTTCTGTGGAATCTGAGAACAGATATTTCGGATCCCTTTGAAGACTATAGGGCCAAAGGAAATATCCTCCGATAACAAAGAGAAAGAAGCTTTCTGAGAAACTTCTTTGTGTTCTGTGAAATCATCTCACAGAGTTACAGCTTTCCCCTCAAGAAGCCTTTCACTAAGACAGTTCTTGTGGAATTGGCAAAGTGATATTTGGAAGCCCATAGAGGGCTATGGTGAAAAAGGAAATATCCTCAAATGAAATCTGGAAAGAAGCTTTCTGAGAAACTGCTTAGTGTTCTGTTAAATCATGTCATAGAGTTACATCTGTATTTCGTGGATCTCTTTGCTAGCCTTATTTCTGTGGAATCTGAGAACAGATATTTCGGATCCCTTTGAAGACTATAGGGCCAAAGGAAATATCCTCCGATAACAAAGAGAAAGAAGCTTTCTGAGAAACTTCGTTGTGTTCTGTGAAATCATCTCTCAGAGTTACAGCTTTCCCCGCACGGAGCCTTTCGCTAAGACAGTTCTTTTGAAATTGGCAAAGTGATATTTGGAAGCCCATAGAGGGCTATGGTGAAAAAGGAAATATCCTCAAATGAAATCTGGAAAGAAGCTTTCTGAGAAACTGCTTAGTGTTCTGTTAATTCATCTCACAGTGTTACATCTGTATTTCATGGATCTCTTTGCTAGCCTTATTTCTATGGAATCTGAGAACAGATATTTCAGATCCCTTTGAAGACTATAGGGCCAAAGGAAATATCCTCCGATAACAAAGAGAAAGAAGCTTTCTGAGAAACTTCGTTGTGTTCTGTGAAATCATCTCACAGAGTTGCAGCTTTCCCCTCAAGAAGCCTTTCGCAAAGACAGTTCATGTGGAATTGGAAAAGTGATATTTGGAAGCCCATAGAGGGCTATGGTGGAAAAGGAAATATCCTCAGATGAAATCAGGAAAGAAGCTTTCTGAGAAACTGCTTAGTGTTCTGTTAATTCATCTCACAGAGTTTCATCTGTATTTCGTGGATCTCTTTGCTAGCCTTATTTCTGTGGAATCTGAGAACAGATATTTCGGATCCCTATGAAGACTATAGGGTCAAAGGAAATATCCTCCGATAACAAAGAGAATGAAGCTTTCTGAGAAACTTCGTTGTGTTCTGTGAAATCATCTCACAGAGTTACAGCTTTCCCCTCACGGAGCCTTTCGCTAAGACAGTTCTTTTGAAATTGGCAAAGTGATATTTGGAAGCCCATAGAGGGCTATGGTGAAAAAGGAAATATCCTCAGAGGAAATCTGGAAAGAAGCTTTCTGAGAAACTGCTTAGTGTTCTGTTAATTCATCTCACAGTGTTACATCTGTATTTCATGGATCTCTTTGCTGGCCTTATTTCTGTGGAATCTGAGAACAGATATTTCAGATCCCTTTGAAGACTATAGGGCCAAAGGAAATATCCTCCGAAAACAAAGAGAAAGAAGCTTTCTGAGAAGCTTCCTTGTGTTCTGTGAAATCATCTCACAGAGATGCAGCTTTCCCCTCAAGAAGCCTTTCTCTAGGATAGTTCTTGTGGAATTGGCAAAGTGATATTTGGAAGCCCATAGAGGGCTATGTTGAAAAAGGAAATATCCTCAGATGAAATCTGGAAAGAAGCTTTCTGAGAAACTGCTTAGTGTTCTGTTAATTCATCTCACAGAGTTACATCTGTATTTCGTGCATCTCTTTGCTAGCCTTATTTCTGTGGAATCTGAGAACAGATATTTCGGATCCCTTTGAAGACTATAGGGCCAAAGGAAATATCCTCCGATAACAAAGAGAAAGAAGCTTTCTGAGAAACTTCGTTGTGTTCTGTGAAATCATCTCACAGAGTTACAGCTTTCCCCTCAAGGAGACTTTCGCTAAGACAGTTTATGTGGAATTGGCAAAGTGATATTTGGAAGCCCGTAGAGGGCTATGGTGAAAAAGGAAATATCCTCAAATGAAATCTGGAAAGAAGCTTTCTGAGAAACTGTTTAGTGTTCTGTTAATTCATCTCACAGAGTTACATCTGTATTTCGTGGATCTCTTTGCTAGCCTTATTTCTGTGGAATCTGAGAACAGATATTTCGGATCCCTTTGAAGACTATAGGGCCAAAGGAAATATCCTCCGATAACAAAGAGAAAGAAGCTTTCTGAGAAACTTCTTTGTGTTCTGTGAAATCATCTCACAGAGTTACAGCTTTCCCCTCAAGAAGCCTTTCGGTAAGACAGTTCTTGTGGAATTGGCAAAGTGATATTTGGAAGCCCATAGAGGGCTATGGTGAAAAAGGAAATATCCTCAAATGAAATCTGGAAAGAAGCTTTCTGAGAAACTGCTTAGTGTTCTCTTAATTCATCTCACAGAGTTATATCTGTATTTCGTGGATCTCTTTGCTAGCCTTATTTCTGTGGAATCTGAGAACAGATATTTCGGATCCCTTTGAAGACTATAGGGCCAAAAGAAATATCCTCCGATAACAAAGAGAAAGAAGCTTTCTGAGAAACTTCGTTGTGTTCTGTGAAATCATCTCACAGAGTTACAGCTTTCCCCTCACGGAGCCTTTCGCTAAGACAGTTCTTGTGGAATTGGCAAAGTGATATTTCGAAGCCCATAGAGGGCTATGGTGAAAAAGGAAATATCCTCAGATGAAATCTGGAAAGAAGCTTTCTGAGAAACTGCTTAGTGTTCTGTTAATTCATCTCACAGTGTTACATCTGTATTTCATGGATCTCTTTGCTAGCCTTATTTCTGTGGAATCTGAGAACAGATATTTCAGATCCCTTTGAAGACTATAGGGCCAAAGGAAATATCCTCCGATAACAAAGAGAAAGAAGCTTTCTGAGAAACTTCTTTGTGTTCTGTGAAATCATCTCACAGAGATGCAGCTTTCCCCTCAAGAAGCCTTTCTCTAGGATAGTTCTTGTGGAATTGGCAAAGTGATAAATGGAAGCCCATAGAGGGCTATGGTGAAAAAGGAAATATCCTCAGATGAAATCTGGAAAGAAGCTTTCTGAGAAACTGCTTAGTGTTCTGTTAATTCATCTCACAGAGTTACATCTGTATTTCGTGGATCTCTTTGCTAGCCTTATTTCTGTGGAATCTGAGAACAGATATTTCGGATCCCTTTGAAGACTATAGGTCCAAAGGAAATATCCTCCGATAACAAAGAGAAAGAAGCTTTCTGAGAAACTTCGTTGTGTTCTGTGAAATCATCTCACAGAGTTACAGCTTTCCCCTCAAGGAGCCTTTCGCTAAGACAGTTTATGTGGAATTCGTAAAGTGATATATGGAAGCCCATAGAGGGCTATGGTGAAAAAGGAAATATCCTCAGATGAAATCTGGAAAGAAGCTTTCTGAGAAACTGCTTAGCGTTCTGTTAATTCATGTCACAGGGTTACATCTGTATTTCGTGGATCTCTTTGCTAGCCTTATTTCTGTGGAATCTGAGAACAGATATTTCGGATCCCTTTGAAGACTATAGGGCCAAAGGAAATATCCTCCGATAACAAAGAGAAAGAAGCTTTCTGAGAAACTTCTTTGTGTTCTGTGAAATCATCTCACAGAGTTACAGCTTTCCCCTCACGGAGCCTTTCTCTAAGACAGTTCTTTTGAAACTGGCAAAGTGATATTTGGAAGCCCATAGAGGGCTATGGTGAAAAAGGAAATATCCTCAGATGAAATCTGGAAAGAAGCTTTCTGAGAAACTGCTTAGTGTTCTGTTAATTCATCTCACAGAGTTACATCTGTATTTCGTGGATCTCTTTGTTAGCCTTATTTCTGTGGAATCTGAGAACAGATATTTCGGATCCCTATGAAGACTATAAGGCCAAAGGAAGTATCCTGCGATAACAAAGAGAAAGAAGCTTTCTGAGAAACTTCTTTGTGTTTTGTGAAATCATCTCACAGAGTTACAGCTTTCCCCTCAAGAAGCCTTACGCTAAGACAGTTCTTGTGGAATTGGCCAAGTGATATTTGGAAGCCCATAGAGGGCTATGGTGAAAAAGGAAATATCCTCAGATGAAATCTGGAAAGAAGCTTTCTGAGAAACTGCTTAATGTTCTGTTAATTCATCTCACAGAGCTACATCTGTATTTCGTGGATCTCTTTGCTAGCCTTATTTCTGTGGAATCTGAGAACAGATATTTCGGATACCTTTGAAGACTATAGGGCCAAAGGAAATATCCTCCGATAACAAAGAGAAAGAAGCTTTCTGAGAAACTTCTTTGTGTTCTGTGAAATCATCTCACAGAGTTAGAGCTTTCCCCTCAAGAAGCCTTTCGCTAAGACAGTTCTTGTGGAATTGGCAAAGTGATATTTGGAAGCCCATAGAGGGCTATGGTGAAAAAGGAATTATCCTCAGATGAAATCTGGAAAGAAGCTTTCTGAGAAACTGCTTAGTGTTCTGTTAAATCATGTCATAGAGTTACATCTGTATTTCGTGGATCTCTTTGCTAGCCTTATTTCTGTGGAATCTGAGAACAGATATTTCGGATCCCTATGAAGACTATAGGGCCAAAGGAAATATCCTCCTATAACAAAGAGAAAGAAGCTTTCTGAGAAACTTCTTTGTGTTCTGTGAAATCATCTCACAGAGTTACAGCTTTCCCCTCAAGAAGCCTTTCCCTAAGACAGGTCTTGTGGAATTGGAAAAGTGATATTTGGAAGCCCATAGAGGGCTATGGTGAAAAAGGAAATATCCTCAAATGAAATCTGGAAAGAAGCTTTCTGAGAAACTGCTTAGTGTTCTGTTAATTCATCTCACAGAGTTACATCTGTATTTCGTGGATCTCTTTGCTAGCCTTATTTCTGTGAAATCTGAGAACAGATATTTCGGATCCCTTAGAAGACTATAGGGCCAAAGGAAATATCCTCCGATAACAAAGAGAAAGAAGCTTTCTGAGAAACTTCTTTGTGTTCTGTGAAATCATCTCACAGAGTTGCAGCTTTCCCCTCAAGAAGCCTTTCGCTAAGACAGTTCTTGTGGAATTGGCAAAGTGATATTTGGAAGCCCATAGAGGGCTATGGTGAAAAAGGAAATATCCTCAAATGAAATCTGGAAAGAAGCTTTCTGAGAAACTGCTTAGTGTTCTGTTAATTCATTTCACAGAGTTACATCTGTATTTCGTGGATCTCTTTGCTAGCCTTATTTCTGTGGAATCTGAGAACAGATATTTCGGATCCCTTTGAAGACTATAGGGCCAAAGGAAATATCCTCCGATAACAAAGAGAAAGAAGCTTTCTGAGAAACTTCGTTGTGTTCTGTGAAATCATCTCACAGAATTACAGCTTTCCCCTCACGGAGCCTTTCGCTAAGACAGTTCTTGTGGAATTGGCAAAGTGATATTTGGAAGCCCATAGAGGGCTATGGTGAAAAAGGAAATATCCTCAGAGGAAATCTGGAAAGAAGCTTTCTGAGAAACTGCTTAGTGTTCTGTTAATTCATCTCACAGAGTTACATCTGTATTTCGTGGATCTCTTTCCTAGCCTTATTTCTGTGAAATCTGAGAACAGATATTTCGGATCCCTTTGAAGACTATAGGGCCAAAGGAAATATCCTCCGATAACAAAGAGAAAGAATCTTTCTGAGAAACTTCTTTGTGTTCTGTGAAATCATCTCACAGAGTTACAGCTTTCCCCTCAAGGAGCCTTTCGCTAAGACAGTTTATGTGGAATTGGCAAAGTGATATTTGCAAGCACATAGAGGGCTATGGTGAAAAAGGAAATATCCTCAGATGAAATCTGGAAAGAAGCTTTCTGAGAAACTGCTTAGCGTTCTGTTAATTCATCTCACAGAGTTACATCTGTATTTCGTGGATCTCTCTGCTAGCCTTATTTCTGTGGAATCTGAGAACAGATATTTCGGATCCCTATGAAGACTATAGGGCCAAAGGAAGTATCCTGCGATAACAAAGAGAAAGAAGCTTTCTGAAAAACTTCTTTGTGTTTTGTGAAATCATCTCACAGAGTTACAGCTTTCCCCTCAAGAAGCCTTTCGCTAAGACAGTTCTTGTGGAATTGGCAAAGTGATATTTGGAAGCCCATAGAGGGCTATGGTGAAAAAGGAAATATCCTCAGATGAAATCTGGAAAGAAGCTTTCTGAGAAACTGCTTAGTGTTCTGTTAATTCATCTCACAGAGCTACATCTGTATTTCGTGGATCTCTTTGCTAGCCTTATTTCTGTGGAATCTGAGAACAGATATTTCGGATCCCTTTGAAGACTATAGGGCCAAAGGAAATATCCTCCGATAACAAAGAGAAAGAAGCTTTCTGAGAAACTTCTTTGTGTTCTGTGAAATCATCTCACAGAGTTGCAGCTTTCCCCTCAAGAAGCCTTTCGCTAAGACAGTTCTTGGGGAATTGGCAAAGTGATATTTGGAAGCCCATAGAGGGCTATGGTGAAAAAGGAAATATCCTCAGATGAAATCTGGAAAGAAGCTTTCTGAGAAACTGCTTAGTGTTCTGTTAATTCATCTCACAGAGTTACATCTGTATTTCGTGGATCTCTTTGCTAGCCTTATTTCTGTGGAATCTGAGAACAGATATTTCGGATCCCTTTGAAGACTATAGGGCGAAAGGAAATATCCTCCGATAACAAAGAGAAAGAAGCTTTCTGAGAAACTTCGTTGTGTTCTGTTAAATCATCTCTCAGAGTTGCAGCTTTCCCCTCACGGAGCCTTTCGCTAAGACAGTTCTTTTGAAATTGGCAAAGTGATATTTGGAAGCCCATAGAGGGCTATGGTGAAAAAGGAAATATCCTCAGATGAAATCTGGAAAGAAGCTTCCTGAGAAACTGCTTAGTGTTCTGTTAATTCATCTCACAGAGTTACATCTGTATTTCGTGGATCTCTTTGCTAGCCTTATTTCTGTGGAATCTGAGAACAGATATTTCGGATCCCTTTGAAGACTATAGGGCCAAAGGAAATATCCTCCGATAACAAAGAGAAAGAAGCTTTCTGAGAAACTTCTTTGTGTTCTGTGAAATCATCTCACAGAGTTACAGCTTTCCCCTCACGGAGCCGTTCGCTAAGACAGTTCTTTTGAAATTGGCAAAGTGATATTTGGAAGCCCATAGAGGGCTATGGTGAAAAAGGAAATATCCTCAGAGGAAATCTGGAAAGAAGCTTTGTGAGAAACTGCTTAGTGTTCTGTTAATTCATCTCACAGTGTTACATCTGTATTTCGTGGATCTCTTTGCTAGCCTTATTTCTGTGGAATCTGAGAACAGATATTTCGGATCCCTTTGAAGACTATAGGGCCAAAGGAAATATCCTCCGATAACAAAGAGAAAGAAGCTTTCTGAGAAACTTCGTTGTGTTCTGTGAAATCATCTCTCAGAGATACAGCTTTCCCCTCAAGGAGCCTTTCGCTAAGACAGTTCTTTTGAAATTGGCAAAGTGATATTTGGAAGCCCATAGAGGGCTATGGTGAAAAAGGAAATATCCTCAGATGAAATCTGGAAAGAAGCTTTCTGAGAAACTGCTTAGTGTTCTGTTAATTCATCTCGCAGAGTTACATCAGTATTTCGTGGATCTCTTTGCTAGCCTTATTTCTGTGGAGTCTGAGAACAGATATTTCGGATCCCTTTGAAGACTAAAGGGCCAAAGGAAATATCCTCCGATAACAAAGAGAAAGAAGCTTTCTGAGAAACTTCGTTGTGTTCTATGAAATCATCTCACAGAGTTACAGCTTTCCCCTCACGGAGCCTTTCGCTAAGACAGTTCTTTTGAAATTGACAAAGTGATATTCGGAAGCCCATAGAGGGCTATGGTGAAAAAGGAAATATCCTCAGATGAAATCTGGAAAGAAGCTTTCTGAGAAACTGCTTAGTGTTCTCTTAATTCATCTCACAGAGTTATATCTGTATTTCGTGGATCTCTTTGCTAGCCTTATTTCTGTGGAATCTGAGAACAGATATTTCGGATCCCTTTGAAGACTATAGGGCCAAAGGAAATAACCTCCGATAACAAAGAGAAAGAAGCTTTCTGAGAAACTTCGTTGTGTTCTGTGAAATCATCTCACAGAGTTACAGCTTTCCCCTCACGGAGCCTTTCGCTAAGACAGTTCTTGTGGAATTGGCAAAGTGATATTTCGAAGCCCATAGAGGGCTATGGTGAAAAAGGAAATATCCTCAGAGGAAATCTGGAAAGAAGCTTTCTGAGAAACTGCTTAGCGTTCTGTTAATTCATCTCACAGTGTTACATCTGTATTTCATGGATCTCTTTGCTAGCCTTATTTCTGTGGAATCTGAGAACAGATATTTCAGATCCCTTTGAAAACTATAGGGCCAAAGGAAATATCCTCCGATAACAAAGAGAAAGAAGCTTTCTGAGAAACTTCTTTGTGTTCTGTGAAATCACCTCACAGAGATGCAGCTTTCCCCTCAAGAAGCCTTTCTCTAGGATAGTTCTTGTGGAATTGGCAAAGTGATAAATGGAAGCCCATAGAGGGCTATGGTGAAAAAGGAAATATCCTCAGATGAAATCTGGAAAGAAGCTTTCTGAGAAACTGCTTAGTGTTCTGTTAATTCATCTCACAGAGTTACATCTGTATTTCGTGGATCTCTTTGCTAGCCTTATTTCTGTGGAATGTGAGAACAGATATTTCGGATCCCTTTGAAGACTATAGGGCCAAAGGAAATATCCTCCGATAACAAAGAGAAAGAAGCTTTCTGAGAAACTTCGTTGTGTTCTGTGAAATCATCTCACAGAGTTACAGCTTTCCCCTCAAGGAGCCTTTCGCTAAGACAGTTTATGTGGAATTGGAAAAGTGATATATGGAAGCCCTTAGAGGGATATGGTGAAAAAGGAAATATCCTCAGATGAAATCTGGAAAGAAGCTTTCTGAGAAACTGCTTAGCGTTCTGTTAATTCATCTCACAGGGTTACATCTGTATTTCGTGGATCTCTTTGCTAGCCTTATTTCTGTGGAATCTGAGAACAGATATTTCGGATCCCTTTGAAGACTATAGGGCCAAAGGAAGTATCCTGCGATAACAAAGAGAAAGAAGCTTTCTGAGAAACTTCTTTGTGTTTTGTGAAATCATCTCACAGAGTTACAGCTTTCCCCTCAAGAAGCCTTTCGCTAAGACAGTTCTTGTGGAATTGGCAAAGTGATATTTGGAAGCCCATAGAGGGCTATGGTGAAAAAGGAAATATCCTCAGATGAAATCTGGAAAGAAGCTTTCTGAGAAACTGCTTAGTGTTCTGTTAATTCATCTCACAGAGCTACATCTGCATTTCGTGGATCTCTTTGCTAGCCTTATTTCTCTGGAATCTGAGAACAGATATTTCGGATCCCTTTGAAGACTATAGGGCCAAAGGAAATATCCTCCGATAACAAAGAGAAAGAAGCTTTCTGAGAAACTTCTTTGTGTTCTGTGAAATCATCTCACAGAGTTGCAGCTTTCCCCTCAAGAAGCCTTTCGCTAAGACAGTTCTTGTGGAATTGGCAAAGTGATATTTGGAAGCCCATAGAGGGCTACGGTGAAAAAGGAAATATCCTCAGATGAAATCTGGAAAGAAGCTTTCTGAGAAACTGCTTAGTGTTCTGTTAATTCATCTCACAGAGTTACATCTGTATTTCGTGGATCTCTTTGCTAGCCTTCTTTCTGTGGAATCTGAGAACAGATATTTCGGATCCCTATGAAGACTATAGGGCCAAAGGAAGTATCCTGCGATAACAAAGAGAAAGAAGCTTTCTGAGAAACTTCTTTGTGTTTTGTGAAATCATCTCACAGAGTTACAGCTTTCCCCTCAAGAAGCCTTTCGCTAAGACAGTTCTTGTGGAATTGGCAAAGTGATATTTGGAAGCCCATAGAGGGCTATGGTGAAAAAGGAAATATCCTCAGATGAAATCTGGAAAGAAGCTTTCTGAGAAACTGCTTAGTGTTCTGTTAATTCATCTCACAGAGCTACATCTGTATTTCGTGGATCTCTTTGCTAGCCTTATTTCTCTGGAATCTGAGAACAGATATTTCGGATCCCTTTGAAGACTATAGGGCCAAAGGAAATATCCTCCGATAACAAAGAGAAAGAAGCTTTCTGAGAAACTTCTTTGTGTTCTGTGAAATCATCTCACAGAGTTGCAGCTTTCCCCTCAAGAAGCCTTTCGCTAAGACAGTTCTTGTTTAATTGGCAAAGTGATATTTGGAAGCCCATAGAGGGCTATGGTGAAAAAGGAAATATCCTCAGATGAAATCTGGAAAGAAGCTTTCTGAGAAACTGCTTAGTGTTCTGTTAAATCATGTCATAGAGTTACATCTGTATTTCGTGGATCTCTTTGCTAGCCTTATTTCTGTGGAATCTGAGAACAGATATTTCGGATCCCTATGAAGACTATAGGGCCAAAGGAAATATCCTCCGATAACAAAGAGAAAGAAGCTTTCTGAGAAACTTCTTTGTGTTCTGTGAAATCATCTCACAGAGTTACAGCTTTCCCCTCAAGAAGCCTTTCCCTAAGACAGTTCTTGTGGAATTGGCAAAGTGATATTTGGAAGCCTATAGAGGGCTATGGTGAAAAAGGAAATATCCTCAAATGAAATCTGGAAAGAAGCTTTCTGAGAAACTGCTTAGTGTTCTGTTAATTCATCTCACAGAGTTACATCTGTATTTCGTGGATCTCTTTGCTAGCCTTATTTCTGTGGAATCTGAGAACAGATATTTCGGATCCCTTTGAAGACTATAGGGCCAAAGGAAATATCCTCCGATAACAAAGAGAAAGAAGCTTTCTGAGAAACTTCTTTGTGTTCTGTGAAATCATCTCACAGAGTTACAGCTTTCCCCTCAAGAAGCCTTTCGCTAAGACAGTTCTTGTGGAATTGGCAAAGTGATATTTGGAAGCCCGTAGAGGGCTATGGTGAAAAAGGAAATATCCTCAAATGAAATCTGGAAAGAAGCTTTCTGAGAAACTGCTTAGTGTTCTCTTAATTCATCTCACAGAGTTACATCTGTATTTCGTCGATCTCTTTGCTAGCCTTATTTCTGTGGAATCTGAGAACAGATATTTCGGATCCCTTTGAAGACTATAGGGCCAAAGGAAATATCCTCCGATAACAAAGAGAAAGAAGCTTTCTGAGAAACTTCGTTGTGTTCTGTGAAATCATCTCACAGAGTTACAGCTTTCCCCTCACGGAGCCTTTCGCTAAGACAGTTCTTGTGGAATTGGCAAAGTGATATTTCGAAGCCCATAGAGGGCTATGGTGAAAAAGGAAATATCCTCAGAGGAAATCTGGAAAGAAGCTTTCTGAGAAACTGCTTAGTGTTCTGTTAATTCATCTCACAGTGTTACATCTGTATTTCATGGATCTCTTTGCTAGCCTTATTTCTGTGGAATCTGAGAACAGATATTTCAGATCCCTTTGAAGACTATAGGGCCAAAGGAAATATCCTCCGATAACAAAGAGAAAGAAGCTTTCTGAGAAACTTCTTTGTGTTCTGTGAAATCATCTCACAGAGATGCAGCTTTCCCCTCAAGAAGCCTTTCTCTAGGATAGTTCTTGTGGAATTGGCAAAGTGATAAATGGAAGCCCATAGAGGGCTATGGTGAAAAAGGAAATATCCTCAGATGAAATCTGGAAAGAAGCTTTCTGAGAAACTGCTTAGTGTTCTGTTAATTCATCTCACAGAGTTACATCTGTATTTCGTGGATCTCTTTGCTAGCCTTATTTCTTTGGAATCTGAGAACAGATATTTCGGATCCCTTTGAAGACTATAGGGCCAAAGGAAATATCCTCCGATAACAAAGAGAAAGAAGCTTTCTGAGAAACTTCGTTGTGTTCTGTGAAATCATCTCACAGAGTTACAGCTTTCCCCTCAAGGAGCCTTTCGCTAAGACAGTTTATGTGGAATTGGCAAAGTGATATATGGAAGCCCATAGAGGGCTATGGTGAAAAAGGAAATATCCTCAGATGAAATCTGGAAAGAAGCTTTCTGAGAAACTGCTTAGTGTTCTGTTAATTCATCTCACAGAGTTACATCTGTATTTCGTGGATCTCTTTGCTAGCCTTATTTCTGTGGAATCTGAGAACAGATATTTCGGATCCCTATGAAGACTATAGGGCCAAAGGAAGTATCCTGCGATAACAAAGAGAAAGAAGCTTTCTGAGAAACTTCTTTGTGTTTTGTGAAATCATCTCACAGAGTTACAGCTTTCCCCTCAAGAAGCCTTTCGCTAAGACAGTTCTTGTGGAATTGGCAAAGTGATATTTGGAAGCCCATAGAGGGCTATGGTGAAAAAGGAAATATCCTCAGATGAAATCTGGAAAGAAGATTTCTGAGAAACTGCTTAGTGTTCTGTTAATTCATCTCACAGAGCTACATCTGCATTTCGTGGATCTCTTTGCTAGCCTTATTTCTCTGGAATCTGAGAACAGATATTTCGGATCCCTTTGAAGACTATAGGGCCAAAGGAAATATCCTCCGATAACAAAGAGAAAGAAGCTTTCTGAGAAACTTCTTTGTGTTCTGTGAAATCATCGCACAGAGTTGCAGCTTTCCCCTCAAGAAGCCTTTCGCTAAGACAGTTCTTGTGGAATTGGCAAAGTGATATTTGGAAGCCCATAGAGGGCTATGGTGAAAAAGGAAATATCCTCAGATGAAATCTGGAAGGAAGCTTTCTGAGAAACTGCTTAGTGTTCTGTTAATTCATCTCACAGAGCTACATCTGCATTTCGTGGATCTCTTTGCTAGCCTTATTTCTCTGGAATCTGAGAACAGATATTTCGGATCCCTTTGAAGACTATAGGGCCAAAGGAAATATCCTCCGATAACAAAGAGAAAGAAGCTTTCTGAGAAACTTCTTTGTGTTCTGTGAAATCATCTCACAGAGTTGCAGCTTTCCCCTCAAGAAGCCTTTCGCTAAGACAGTTCTTGTGGAATTGGCAAAGTGATATTTGGAAGCCCATAGAGGGCTACGGTGAAAAAGGAAATATCCTCAGATGAAATCTGGAAAGAAGCTTTCTGAGAAACTGCTTAGTGTTCTGTTAATTCATCTCACAGAGTTACATCTGTATTTCGTGGATCTCTTTGCTAGCCTTATTTCTGTGGAATCTGAGAACAGATATTTCGGATCCCTATGAAGACTATAGGGCCAAAGGAAGTATCCTGCGATAACAAAGAGAAAGAAGCTTTCTGAGAAACTTCTTTGTGTTTTGTGAAATCATCTCACAGAGTTACAGCTTTCCCCTCAAGAAGCCTTTCGCTAAGACAGTTCTTGTGGAATTGGCAAAGTGATATTTGGAAGCCCATAGAGGGCTATGGTGAAAAAGGAAATATCCTCAGATGAAATCTGGAAAGACGCTTTCTGAGAAACTGCTTAGTGTTCTGTTAATTCATCTCACAGAGCTACATCTGTATTTCGTGGATCTCTTTGCTAGCCTTATTTCTCTGGAATCTGAGAACAGATATTTCGGATCCCTTTGAAGACTATAGGGCCAAAGGAAATATCCTCCGATAACAAAGAGAAAGAAGCTTTCTGAGAAACTTCTTTGTGTTCTGTGAAATCATCTCACAGAGTTGCAGCTTTCCCCTCAAGAAGCCTTTCGCTAAGACAGTTCTTGTTTAATTGGCAAAGTGATATTTGGAAGCCCATAGAGGGCTATGGTGAAAAAGGAAATATCCTCAGATGAAATCTGGAAAGAAGCTTTCTGAGAAACTGCTTAGTGTTCTGTTAAATCATGTCATAGAGTTACATCTGTATTTCGTGGATCTCTTTGCTAGCCTTATTTCTGTGGAATCTGAGAACAGATATTTCGGATCCCTATGAAGACTATAGGGCCAAAGGAAATATCCTCCGATAACAAAGAGAAAGAAGCTTTCTGAGAAACTTCTTTGTGTTCTGTGAAATCATCTCACAGAGTTACAGCTTTCCCCTCAAGAAGCCTTTCCCTAAGACAGTTCTTGTGGAATTGGCAAAGTGATATTTGGAAGCCTATAGAGGGCTATGGTGAAAAAGGAAATATCCTCAAATGAAATCTGGAAAGAAGCTTTCTGAGAAACTGCTTAGTGTTCTGTTAATTCATCTCACAGAGTTACATCTGTATTTCGTGGATCTCTTTGCTAGCCTTATTTCTGTGGAATCTGAGAACAGATATTTCGGATCCCTTTGAAGACTATAGGGCCAAAGGAAATATCCTCCGATAACAAAGAGCAAGAAGCTTTCTGAGAAACTTCTTTGTGTTCTGTGAAATCATCTCACAGAGTTACAGCTTTCCCCTCAAGAAGCCTTTCGCTAAGACAGTTCTTGTGGAATTGGCAAAGTGATATTTGGAAGCCCGTAGAGGGCTATGGTGAAAAAGGAAATATCCTCAAATGAAATCTGGAAAGAAGCTTTCTGAGAAACTGCTTAGTGTTCTCTTAATTCATCTCACAGAGTTACATCTGTATTTCGTCGATCTCTTTGCTAGCCTTATTTCTGTGGAATCTGAGAACAGATATTTCGGATCCCTTTGAAGACTATAGGGCCAAAGGAAATATCCTCCGATAACAAAGAGAAAGAAGCTTTCTGAGAAACTTCGTTGTGTTCTGTGAAATCATCTCACAGAGTTACAGCTTTCCCCTCACGGAGCCTTTCGCTAAGACAGTTCTTGTGGAATTGGCAAAGTGATATTTCGAAGCCCATAGAGGGCTATGGTGAAAAAGGAAATATCCTCAGATGAAATCTGGAAAGAAGCTTTCTGAGAAACTGCTTAGTGTTCTGTTAATTCATCTCACAGTGTTACATCTGTATTTCATGGATCTCTTTGCTAGCCTTATTTCTGTGGAATCTGAGAACAGATATTTCAGATCCCTTTGAAGACTATAGGGCCAAAGGAAATATCCTCCGATAACAAAGAGAAAGAAGCTTTCTGAGAAACTTCTTTGTGTTCTGTGAAATCATCTCACAGAGATGCAGCTTTCCCCTCAAGAAGCCTTTCTCTAGGATAGTTCTTGTGGAATTGGCAAAGTGATAAATGGAAGCCCATAGAGGGCTATGGTGAAAAAGGAAATATCCTCAGATGAAATCTGGAAAGAAGCTTTCTGACAAACTGCTTAGTGTTCTGTTAATTCATCTCACAGAATTACATCTGTATTTCGTGGATCTCTTTGCTAGCCTTATTTCTGTGGAATCTGAGAACAGATATTTCGGATCCCTTTGAAGACTATAGGGCCAAAGGAAATATCCTCCGATAACAAAGAGAAAGAAGCTTTCTGAGAAACTTCGTTGTGTTCTGTGAAATCATCTCACAGAGTTACAGCTTTCCCCTCAAGGAGCCTTTCGCTAAGACAGTTTATGTGGAATTGGCAAAGTGATATATGGAAGCCCATAGAGGGCTATGGTGAAAAAGGAAATATCCTCAGATGAAATCTGGAAAGAAGCTTTCTGAGAAACTGCTTAGTGTTCTGTTAATTCATCTCATAGGGTTACATCTGTATTTCGTGGATCTCTTTGCTAGCCTTATTTCTGTGGAATCTGAGAACAGATATTTCGGATCCCTTTGAAGACTATAGGGCCAAAGGAAATATCCTCCGATAACAAAGAGATAGAAGCTTTCTGAGAAACTTCTTTGTGTTCTGTAAAATCATCTCACAGAGTTACAGCTTTCCCCTCACGGAGCCTTTCGCTAAGACAGTTCTTTTGAAACTGGCAAAGTGATATTTGGAAGCCCATAGAGGGCTATGGTGAAAAAGGAAATATCCTCAGATGAAATCTGGAAAGAAGCTTTCTGAGAAACTGCTTAGTGTTCTGTTAATTCATCTCACAGAGTTACATCTGTATTTCGTGGATCTCTTTGCTAGCCTTATTTCTGTGAAATCTGAGAACAGATATTTCGGATCCCTATGAAGACTATAGGGCCAAAGGAAATATCCTCCGATAACAAAGAGAAAGAAGCTTTCTGAGAAACTTCTTTGTGTTCTGTGAAATCATCTCACAGAGTTACAGCTTTTCCCTCACGGAGCCTTTCGCTAAGACAGTTCTTTTGAAACTGGCAAAGTGATATTTGGAAGCCCATAGAGGGCTATGGTGAAAAAGGAAATATCCTCAGATGAAATCTGGAAAGAAGCTTTCTGAGAAATTGCTTAGTGTTCTGTTAAATCATGTCATAGAGTTACATCTGTATTTCGTGGATCTCTTTGCTAGCCTTATTTCTGTGGAATCTGAGAACAGATATTTCGGATCCTTATGAAGACTATAGGGCCAAAGGAAATATCCTCCGAAAACAAAGAGTAAGAAGCTTTCTGAGAAACTTCTTTGTGTTCTGTGAAATCATCTCACAGAGTTACAGCTTTCCCCTCAAGAAGCCTTTCCCTAAGACAGTTCTTGTGGAATTGGCAAAGTGATATTTGGAAGCCTATAGAGGGCTATGGTGAAAAAGGAAATATCCTCAAATGAAATCTGGAAAGAAGCTTTCTGAGAAACTGCTTAGTGTTCTGTTAATTCATCTCACAGAGTTACATCTGTATTTCGTGGATCTCTTTGCTAGCCTTATTTCTGTGAAATCTGAGAACAGATATTTCGGATCCCTATGAAGACTATAGGGCCAAAGGAAATATCCTCCGATAACAAAGAGAAAGAAGCTTTCTGAGAAACTTCTTTGTGTTCTGTGAAATCATCTCACAGAGTTACAGCTTTCCCCTCAAGAAGCCTTTCGCTAAGACAGTTCTTGTGGAATTGGCAAAGTGATATTTGGAAGCCCATAGAGGGCTATGGTGAAAAAGGAAATATCCTCAAATGAAATCTGGAAAGAAGCCCTCTGAGAAACTGCTTAGTGTTCTGTTAATTCATCTCACAGAGTTACATCTGTATTTCGTGGATCTCTTTGCTAGCCTTATTTCTGTGGAATCTGAGAACAGATATTTCGGATCCCTTTGAAGACTATAGGGCCAAAGGAAATATCCTCCGATAACAAAGGGAAAGAAGCTTTCTGAGAAACTTCTTTGTGTTCTGTGAAATCATCTCACAGAGTTACAGCTTTCCCCTCAAGAAGCCTTTCGCTAAGACAGTTCTTGTGGAATTGGCAAAGTGATATTTGGAAGCCCATAGAGGGCTATGGTGAAAAAGGAAATATCCTCAAATGAAATCTGGAAAGAAGCTTTCTGAGAAACTGCTTAGTGTTCTGTTAATTCATCTCACAGAGTTACATCTGTATTTCGTGGATCTCTTTGCTAGCCTTATTTCTGTGGAATCTGAGAACAGATATTTCGGATCCCTTTGAAGATTATAGGGCCAAAGGAAATATCCTCCGATAACAAAGGGAAAGAAGCTTTCTGAGAAACTTCTTTGTGTTCTGTGAAATCATCTCACAGAGTTACAGCTTTCCCCTCAAGAAGCCTTTCGCTAAGACAGTTCTTGTGGAATTGGCAAAGTGATATTTGGAAGCCCATAGAGGGCTATGGTGAAAAAGGAAATATTCTCAAATGAAATCTGGAAAGAAGCTTTCTGAGAAACTGCTTAGTGTTCTGTTAATTCATCTCACAGAGTTACATCTGTATTTCGTGGATCTCTTTGCTAGGCTTATTTCTGTGGAATCTGAGAACAGATATTTCGGATCCCTTTGAAGACTATAGGGCCAAAGGAAATATCCTCCGATAACAAAGAGAAAGAAGCTTTCTGAGAAACTTCTTTGTGTTCTGTGAAATCATCTCACAGATATGCAGCTTTCCCCTGAAGAAGCCTTTCTCTAGGATAGTTCTTGTGGAATTGGCAAAGTGATAAATGGAAGCCCATAGAGGGCTATGGTGAAAAAGGAAATATCCTCAGATGAAATCTGGAAAGAAGCTTTCTGAGAAACTGCTTAGTGTTCTGTTAATTCATCTCACAGAGTTACATCTGTATTTCGTGGATCTCTTTGCTAGCCTTATTTCTGTGGAATCTGAGAACAGATATTTCGGATCCCTTTGAAGACTATAGGGCCAAAGGAAATATCCTCCGATAACAAAGAGAAAGAAGCTTTCTGAGAAACTTCTTTGTGTTCTGTGAAATCATCTCACAGTGTTACAGCTTTCCCCTCAAGAAGCCTTTCGCTAAGACAGTTCTTGTGGAATTGGCAAAGTGATATTTGGAAGCCCATAGAGGGCTATGGTGAAAAAGGAAATATCCTCAGATGAAATCTGGAAAGAAGCTTTCTGAGAAACTGCTTAGTGTTCTGTTAATTCATCCCACAGAGTTACATCTGTATTTCGTGGATCTCTTTGCTAGCCTTATTTCTGTGGAATCTGAGAACAGATATTTCGGATCCCTTTGAAGACTATAGGGCCAAAGGAAATATCCTCCGATAACAAAGAGAAAGAAGCTTTCTGAGAAACTTCTTTGTGTTCTGTGAAATCATCTCACAGAGTTACAGCTTTCCCCTCAAGAAGCCTTTCGCTAAGACAGTTCTTGTGGAATTGGCAAAGTGATATTTGGAAGACCGTAGAGGGCTATGGTGAAAAAGGAAATATCCTCAAATGAAATCTGGAAAGAAGCTTTCTTAGAAACTGTTTAGTGTTCTGTTAATTCATCTCACAGAGTTACATCTGTATTTCGTGGATCTCTTTGCTAGCCTTATTTCTGTGGAATCTGAGAACAGATATTTCGGATCCCTTTGAAGACTATAGGGCCAAACGAAATATCCTCCGATAACAAAGAGAAAGAAGCTTTCTGAGAAACTTCTTTGTGTTCTGTGAAATCATCTCACAGAGTTACAGCTTTCCCCTCAAGAAGCCTTTTGCTAAGACAGTTCTTGTGGAATTGGCAAAGTGATATTTGGAAGCCCATAGAGGGCTATGGTGAAAAAGGAAATATCCTCAGATGAAATCTGGAAAGAAGCTTTCTGAGAAACTGCTTAGTGTTCTGTTAATTCATCTCACAGAGTTACATCTGTATTTCGTGGATCTCTTTGCTAGCCTTATTTCTGTGGAATCTGAGAACAGATATTTCGGATCCCTTTGAAGACTATAGGGTCAAAGGAAATATCCTCCGATAACAAAGAGAAAGAAGCTTTCTGAGAAACTTCGTTGTGTTCTGTGAAATCATCTCACAGAGTTACAGCTTTCCCCTCAAGGAGCCTTTCGCTAAGACAGTTCATGTGGAATTGGCAAAGTGATATATGGAAGCCCATAGAGGGCTATGGTGAAAAAGGAAATATCCTCAGATGAAATCTGGAAAGAAGCTTTCTGAGAAACTGCTTAGCGTTCTGTTAATTCATCTCACAGGGTTACATCTGTATTTCGTGGATCTCTTTGCTAGCCTTATTTCTGTGGAATCTGAGAACAGATATTTCGGATCCCTTTGAAGACTATAGGGCCAAAGGAAATATCCTCCGATAACAAAGAGAAAGAAGCTTTCTGAGAAACTTCTTTGTGTTCTGTGAAATCATCTCACAGAGTTACAGCTTTTCCCTCACGGAGCCTTTCGCTAAGACAGGTCTTTTGAAACTGGCAAAGTGATATTTGGAAGCCCATAGAGGGCTATGGTGAAAAAGGAAATATCCTCAAATGAAATCTGGAAAGAAGCCCTCTGAGAAACTGCTTAGTGTTCTGTTAATTCATCTCACAGAGTTACATCTGTATTTCGTGGATCTCTTTGCTAGCCTTATTTCTGTGGAATCTGAGAACAGATATTTCGGATCCTTATGAAGACTATAGGGCCAAAGGAAATATCCTCCGAAAACAAAGAGTAAGAAGCTTTCTGAGAAACTTCTTTGTGTTCTGTGAAATCATCTCACAGAGTTACAGCTTTCCCCTCAAGAAGCCTTTCCCTAAGACAGTTCTTGTGGAATTGGCAAAGTGATATTTGGAAGCCTATAGAGGGCTATGGTGAAAAAGGAAATATCCTCAAATGAAATCTGGAAAGAAGCTTTCTGAGAAACTGCTTAGTGTTCTGTTAATTCATCTCACAGAGTTACATCTGTATTTCGTGGATCTCTTTGCTAGCCTTATTTCTGTGAAATCTGAGAACAGATATTTCGGATCCCTATGAAGACTATAGGGCCAAAGGAAATATCCTCCGATAACAAAGAGAAAGAAGCTTTCTGAGAAACTTCTTTGTGTTCTGTGAAATCATCTCACAGAGTTACAGCTTTCCCCACAAGAAGCCTTTCGCTAAGACAGTTCTTGTGGAATTGGCAAAGTGATATTTGGAAGCCCATAGAGGGCTATGGTGAAAAAGGAAATATCCTCAAATGAAATCTGGAAAGAAGCCCTCTGAGAAACTGCTTAGTGTTCTGTTAATTCATCTCACAGAGTTACATCTGTATTTCGTGGATCTCTTTGCTAGCCTTATTTCTGTGGAATCTGAGAACAGATATTTCGGATCCCTTTGAAGACTATAGGGCCAAAGGAAATATCCTCCGATAACAAAGGGAAAGAAGCTTTCTGAGAAACTTCTTTGTGTTCTGTGAAATCATCTCACAGAGTTACAGCTTTCCCCTCAAGAAGCCTTTCGCTAAGACAGTTCTTGTGGAATTGGCAAAGTGATATTTGGAAGCCCATAGAGGGCTATGGTGAAAAAGGAAATATCCTCAAATGAAATCTGGAAAGAAGCTTTCTGAGAAACTGCTTAGTGTTCTGTTAATTCATCTCACAGAGTTACATCTGTATTTCGTGGATCTCTTTGCTAGCCTTATTTCTGTGGAATCTGAGAACAGATATTTCGGATCCCTTTGAAGACTATAGGGCCAAAGGAAATATCCTCCGATAACAAAGGGAAAGAAGCTTTCTGAGAAACTTCTTTGTGTTCTGTGAAATCATCTCACAGAGTTACAGCTTTCCCCTCAAGAAGCCTTTCGCTAAGACAGTTCTTGTGGAATTGGCAAAGTGATATTTGGAAGCCCATAGAGGGCTATGGTGAAAAAGGAAATATTCTCAAATGAAATCTGGAAAGAAGCTTTCTGAGAAACTGCTTAGTGTTCTGTTAATTCATCTCACAGAGTTACATCTGTATTTCGTGGATCTCTTTGCTAGCCTTATTTCTGTGGAATCTGAGAACAGATATTTCGGATCCCTTTGAAGACTATAGGGCCAAAGGAAATATCCTCCGATAACAAAGAGAAAGAAGCTTTCTGAGAAACTTCTTTGTGTTCTGTGAAATCATCTCACAGAGATGCAGCTTTCCCCTGAAGAAGCCTTTCTCTAGGATAGTTCTTGTGGAATTGGCAAAGTGATAAATGGAAGCCCATAGAGGGCTATGGTGAAAAAGGAAATATCCTCAGATGAAATCTGGAAAGAAGCTTTCTGAGAAACTGCTTAGTGTTCTGTTAATTCATCTCACAGAGTTACATCTGTATTTCGTGGATCTCTTTGCTAGCCTTATTTCTGTGGAATCTGAGAACAGATATTTCGGATCCCTTTGAAGACTATAGGGCCAAAGGAAATATCCTCCGATAACAAAGAGAAAGAAGCTTTCTGAGAAACTTCTTTGTGTTCTGTGAAATCATCTCACAGTGTTACAGCTTTCCCCTCAAGAAGCCTTTCGCTAAGACAGTTCTTGTGGAATTGGCAAAGTGATATTTGGAAGCCCATAGAGGGCTATGGTGAAAAAGGAAATATCCTCAGATGAAATCTGGAAAGAAGCTTTCTGAGAAACTGCTTAGTGTTCTGTTAATTCATCCCACAGAGTTACATCTGTATTTCGTGGATCTCTTTGCTAGCCTTATTTCTGTGGAATCTGAGAACAGATATTTCGGATCCCTTTGAAGACTATAGGGCCAAAGGAAATATCCTCCGATAACAAAGAGAAAGAAGCTTTCTGAGAAACTTCTTTGTGTTCTGTGAAATCATCTCACAGAGTTACAGCTTTCCCCTCAAGAAGCCTTTCGCTAAGACAGTTCTTGTGGAATTGGCAAAGTGATATTTGGAAGACCGTAGAGGGCTATGGTGAAAAAGGAAATATCCTCAAATGAAATCTGGAAAGAAGCTTTCTTAGAAACTGTTTAGTGTTCTGTTAATTCATCTCACAGAGTTACATCTGTATTTCGTGGATCTCTTTGCTAGCCTTATTTCTGTGGAATCTGAGAACAGATATTTCGGATCCCTTTGAAGACTATAGGGCCAAACGAAATATCCTCCGATAACAAAGAGAAAGAAGCTTTCTGAGAAACTTCTTTGTGTTCTGTGAAATCATCTCACAGAGTTACAGCTTTCCCCTCAAGAAGCCTTTTGCTAAGACAGTTCTTGTGGAATTGGCAAAGTGATATTTGGAAGCCCATAGAGGGCTATGGTGAAAAAGGAAATATCCTCAGATGAAATCTGGAAAGAAGCTTTCTGAGAAACTGCTTAGTGTTCTGCTAATTCATCTCACAGAGTTACATCTGTATTTCGTGGATCTCTTTGCTAGCCTTATTTCTGTGGAATCTGAGAACAGATATTTCGGATCCCTTTGAAGACTATAGGGTCAAAGGAAATATCCTCCGATAACAAAGAGAAAGAAGCTTTCTGAGAAACTTCGTTGTGTTCTGTGAAATCATCTCACAGAGTTACAGCTTTCCCCTCAAGGAGCCTTTCGCTAAGACAGTTTATGTGGAATTGGCAAAGTGATATATGGAAGCCCATAGAGGGCTATGGTGAAAAAGGAAATATCCTCAGATGAAATCTGGAAAGAAGCTTTCTGAGAAACTGCTTAGCGTTCTGTTAATTCATCTCACAGGGTTACATCTGTATTTCGTGGATCTCTTTGCTAGCCTTATTTCTGTGGAATCTGAGAACAGATATTTCGGATCCCTTTGAAGACTATAGGGCCAAAGGAAATATCCTCCGATAACAAAGAGAAAGAAGCTTTCTGAGAAACTTCTTTGTGTTCTGTGAAATCATCTCACAGAGTTACAGCTTTTCCCTCACGGAGCCTTTCGCTAAGACAGGTCTTTTGAAACTGGCAAAGTGATATTTGGAAGCCCATAGAGGGCTATGGTGAAAAAGGAAATATCCTCAGATGAAATCTGGAAAGAAGCTTTCTGAGAAACTGCTTAGTGTTCTGTTAAATCATGTCATAGAGTTACATCTGTATTTCGTGGATCTCTTTGCTAGCCTTATTTCTGTGGAATCTGAGAACAGATATTTCGGATCCTTATGAAGACTATAGGGCCAAAGGAAATATCCTCCGAAAACAAAGAGAAAGAAGCTTTCTGAGAAACTTCTTTGTGTTCTGTGAAATCATCTCACAGAGTTACAGCTTTCCCCTCAAGAAGCCTTTCCCTAAGACAGTTCTTGTGGAATTGGCAAAGTGATATTTGGAAGCCTATAGAGGGCTATGGTGAAAAAGGTAATATCCTCAAATGAAATCTGGAAAGAAGCTTTCAGAGAAACTGCTTAGTGTTCTGTTAATTCATCTCACAGAGTTACATCTGTATTTCGTGGATCTCTTTGCTAGCCTTATTTCTGTGAAATCTGAGAACAGATATTTCGGATCCCTATGAAGACTATAGGGCCAAAGGAAATATCCTCCGATAACAAAGAGAAAGAAGCTTTCTGAGAAACTTCTTTGTGTTCTGTGAAATCATCTCACAGAGTTACAGCTTTCCCCTCAAGAAGCCTTTCGCTAAGACAGTTCTTGTGGAATTGGCAAAGTGATATTTGGAAGCCCATAGAGGGCTATGGTGAAAAAGGAAATATCCTCAAATGAAATCTGGAAAGAAGCCCTCTGAGAAACTGCTTAGTGTTCTGTTAATTCATCTCACAGAGTTACATCTGTATTTCGTGGATCTCTTTGCTAGCCTTATTTCTGTGGAATCTGAGAACAGATATTTCGGATCCCTTTGAAGACTATAGGGCCAAAGGAAATATCCTCCGATAACAAAGAGAAAGAAGCTTTCTGAGAAACTTCGTTGTGTTCTATGAAATCATCTCACAGAGTTACAGCTTTCCCCTCACGGAGCCTTTCGCTAAGACAGTTCTTTTGAAATTGACAAAGTGATATTTGAAAGCCCATAGAGGGCTATGGTGAAAAAGGAAATATCCTCAGATGAAATCTGGAAAGAAGCTTTCTGAGAAACTGCTTAGTGTTCTGTTAATTCATCTCACAGAGTTACATCTGTATTTCTTGGATCTCTTTGCTAGCCTTATTTCTGTGGAATCTGAGAACAGATATTTCGGATCCCTTTGAAGACTATAGGGCCAAAGGAAATATCCTCCGATAACAAAGAGAAAGAAGCTTTCTGAGAAACTTCTTTCTGTTCTGTGAAATCATCTCACAGAGTTACAGCTTTCCCCTCAAGAAGCCTTTCGCTAAGACAGTTCTTGTGGAATTGGCAAAGTGATATTTGGAAGCCCGTAGAGGGCTATGGTGAAAAAGGAAATATCCTCAAATGAAATCTGGAAAGAAGCTTTCTGTGAAACTGTTTAGTGTTCTGTTAATTCATCTCACAGAGTTACATCTGTATTTCGTGGATCTCTTTGCTAGCCTTATTTCTGTGGAATCTGAGAACAGATATTTCGGATCCCTTTGAAGACTATAGGGCCAAAGGAAATATCCTTCGATAACAAAGAGAAAGAAGCTTTCTGAGAAACTTCTTTGTGTTCTGTGAAATCATCTCACAGAGTTACAGCTTTCCCCTCAAGAAGCCTTTCGCTAAGACAGTTCTTGTGGAATTGGCAAAGTGATATTTGGAAGCCCATAGAGGGCTATGGTGAAAAAGGAAATATCCTCAAATGAAATCTGGAAAGAAGCTTTCTGAGAAACTGCTTAGTGTTCTGTTAAATCATGTCATAGAGTTACATCTGTATTTCGTGGATCTCTTTGCTAGCCTTATTTCTGTGGAATCTGAGAACAGATATTTCGGATCCCTTTGAAGACTATAGGGCCAAAAGAAATATCCTCCGATAACAAAGAGAAAGAAGCTTTCTGAGAAACTTCGTTGTGTTCTGTGAAGTCATCTCACAGAGTTACAGCTTTCCCCTCACGGAGCCTTTCGCTAAGACAGTTCTTTTGAAATTGGCAAAGTGATATTTGGAAGCCCATAGAGGGCTATGGTGAAAAAGGAAATATCCTCAGATGAAATCTAGAAAGAAGCTTTCTGAGAAACTGCTTAGTGTTCTGTTAATTCATCTCACAGAGTTACATCTGTATTTCGTGGGTCTCTTTGCTAGCCTTATTTCTGTAGAATCTGAGAACAGATATTTCGGATCCCTTTGAAGACTATAGGGCCAAAGGAAATATCCTCCGATAACAAAGAGAAAGAAGCTTTCTGAGAATCTTCGTTGTGTTCTGTGAAATCATCTCACAGAGTTACAGCTTTCCCCTCACGGAGCCTTTCGCTAAGACAGTTCTTTTGAAATTGGCAAAGTGATATTTGGAAGCCCATAGAGGGCTATGGTGAAAAAGGAAATATCCTCAGAGGAAATCTGGAAAGAAGCTTTCTGAGAAACTGCTTAGTGTTCTGTTAATACATCTCACAGTGTTACATCTGTATTTCATGGATCTCTTTGCTAGCCTTATTTCTGTGGAATCTGAGAACAGATATTTCAGATCCCTATGAATACTATAGGGCCAAAGGAAATATCCTCCGATAACAAAGAGAAAGAAGCTTTCTGAGAAACTTCGTTGTGTTCTGTGAAATCATCTCACAGAGTTGCAGCTTTCCCCTCAAGAAGCCTTTCGCAAAGACAGTTCATGTGGAATTGGAAAAGTGATATTTGGAAGCCCATAGAGGGCTATGGTGGAAAAGGAAATATCCTCAGATGAAATCTGGAAAGAAGCTTTCTGAGAAACTGCTTAGTGTTCTGTGAAATCATCTCACAGAGTTACAGCTTTCCCCTCAAGAAGCCTTTCGCTAAGACAGTTCTTGTGGAATTGGCAAAGTGATATTTGGAAGCCCGTAGAGGGCTATGGTGAAAAAGGAAATATCCTCAAATGAAATCTGGAAAGAAGCTTTCTGAGAAACTGCTTAGCGTTCTGTTAATTCATCTCACAGGGTTACATCTGTATTTCGTGGATCTCTTTGCTAGCCTTATTTCTGTGGAATCTGAGAACAGATATTTCGGATCCCTTTGAAGACTATAGGGCCAAAGGAAATATCCTCCGATAACAAAGAGAAAGAAGCTTTCTGAGAAACTTCTTTGTGTTCTGTGAAATCATCTCACAGAGTTACAGCTTTCCCCTCACGGAGCCTTTCTCTAAGACAGTTCTTTTGAAACTGGCCAAGTGATATTTGGAAGCCCATAGAGGGCTATGGTGAAAAAGGAAATATCCTCAGATGAAATCTGGAAAGAAGCTTTCTGAGAAACTGCTTAGTGTTCTGTTAATTCATCTCACAGAGCTACATCTGTATTTCGTGGATCTCTTTGCTAGCCTTATTTCTGTGGAATCTGAGAACAGATATTTCGGATCCCTTTGAAGACTATAGGGCCAAAGGAAATATCCTCCGATAACAAAGAGAAAGAAGCTTTCTGAGAAACTTCTTTGTGTTCTGTGAAATCATCTCACAGAGTTTCTGCTTTCCCCTCAAGAAGCCTTTCGCTAAGACAGTTCTTGTGGAATTGGCAAAGTGATATTTGGAAGCCCATAGAGGGCTATGGTGAAAAAGGAATTATCCTCAGATGAAATCTGGAAAGAAGCTTTCTGAGAAACTGCTTAGTGTTCTGTTAAATCATGTCATAGAGTTACATCTGTATTTCGTGGATCACTTTGCTAGCCTTATTTCTGTGGAATCTGAGAACAGATATTTCGGATCCCTATGAAGACTATAGGGCCAAAGGAAATATCCTCCGATAACAAAGAGAAAGAAGCTTTCTGAGAAACTTCTTTGTGTTCTGTGAAATCATCTCACAGAGTTACAGCTTTCCCCTCAAGAAGCCTTTCCCTAAGACAGTTCTTGTGGAATTGGCAAAGTGATATTTGGAAGCCCATAGAGGGCTATGGTGAAAAAGGAAATATCCTCAAATGAAATCTGGAAAGAAGCTTTCTGAGAAACTGCTTAGTGTTCTGTTAATTCATCTCACAGAGTTACATCTGTATTTCGTGGATCTCTTTGCTAGCCTTATTTCTGTGAAATCTGAGAACAGATATTTCGGATCCCTTTGAAGACTATAGGGCCAAAGGAAATATCCTCCGATAACAAAGAGAAAGAAGCTTTCTGAGAAACTTCTTTGTGTTCTGTGAAATCATCTCACAGAGTTGCAGCTTTCCCCTCAAGAAGCCTTTCGCTAAGACAGTTCTTGTGGAATTGGCAAAGTGATATTTGGAAGCCCATAGAGGGCTATGGTGAAAAAGGAAATATCCTCAAATGAAATCTGGAAAGAAGCTTTCTGAGAAACTGCTTAGTGTTCTGTTAATTCATCTCACAGAGTTACATCTGTATTTCGTGGATCTCTTTGCTAGCCTTATTTCTGTGGAATCTGAGAACAGATATTTCGGATCCCTTTGAAGACTATAGGGCCAAAGGAAATATCCTCCGATAACAAAGAGAAAGAAGCTTTCTGAGAAACTTCGTTGTGTTCTGTGAAATCATCTCACAGAGTTACAGCTTTCCCCTCACGGAGCCTTTCGCTAAGACAGTTCTTTTGAAATTGGCAAAGTGATATTTGGAAGCCCATAGAGGGCTATGGTGAAAAAGGAAATATCCTCAAATGAAATCTGGAAAGAAGCTTTCTGAGAAACTGCTTAGTGTTCTCTTAATTCATCTCACAGAGTTACATCTGTATTTCGTGGATCTCTTTGCTAGCCTTATTTCTGTGGAATCTGAGAACAGATATTTCGGATCCCTTTGAAGACTATAGGGCCAAAGGAAATATCCTCCGATAACCAAGAGAAAGAAGCTTTCTGAGAAACTTCGTTGTGTTCTGTGAAATCATCTCACAGAGTTACAGCTTTCCCCTCACGGAGCCTTTCGCTAAGACAGTTCTTGTGGAATTGGCAAAGTGATATTTGGAAGCCCATAGAGGGCTATGGTGAAAAAGGAAATATCCTCAGAGGAAATCTGGAAAGAAGCTTTCTGAGAAACTGCTTAGCGTTCTGTTAATTCATCTCACAGTGTTACATCTGTATTTCATGGATCTCTTTGCTAGCCTTATTTCTGTGGAATCTGAGAACAGATATTTCAGATCCCTTTGAAGACTAAAGGGCCAAAGGAAATATCCTCCGATAACAAAGAGAAAGAAGCTTTCTGAGAAACTTCTTTGTGTTCTGTGAAATCATCTCACAGAGATGCAGCTTTCCCCTCAAGAAGCCTTTCTCTAGGATAGTTCTTGTGGAATTGGCAAAGTGATATTTGGAAGCCCATAGAGGGCTATGGTGAAAAAGGAAATATCCTCAGAGGAAATCTGGAAAGAAGCTTTCTGAGAAACTGCTTAGTGTTCTGTTAATTCATCTCACAGAGTTACATCTGTATTTCGTGGATCTCTTTGCTAGCCTTATTTCTGTGAAATCTGAGAACAGATATTTCGGATCCCTTTGAAGACTATAGGGCCAAAGGAAATATCCTCCGATAACAAAGAGAAAGAAGCTTTCTGAGAAACTTCTTTGTGTTCTGTGAAATCATCTCACAGAGTTACAGCTTTCCCCTCAAGGAGCCTTTCGCTAAGACAGTTTATGTGGAATTGGCAAAGTGATATTTGGAAGCCCATAGAGGGCTATGGTGAAAAAGGAAATATCCTCAGATGAAATCTGGAAAGAAGCTTTCTGAGAAACTGCTTAGCGTTCTGTTAATTCATCTCACAGAGTTACATCTGTATTTCGTGGATCTCTCTGCTAGCCTTATTTCTGTGGAATCTGAGAACAGATATTTCGGATCCCTATGAAGACTATAGGGCCAAAGGAAGTATCCTGCGATAACAAAGAGAAAGAAGCTTTCTGAAAAACTTCTTTGTGTTTTGTGAAATCATCTCACAGAGTTACAGCTTTCCCCTCAAGAAGCCTTTCGCTAAGACAGTTCTTGTGGAATTGGCAAAGTGATATTTGGAAGCCCATAGAGGGCTATGGTGAAAAAGGAAATATCCTCAGATGATATCTGGAAAGAAGCTTTCTGAGAAACTGCTTAGTGTTCTGTTAATTCATCTCACAGAGCTACATCTGTATTTCGTGGATTTCTTTGCTAGCCTTATTTCTGTGGAATCTGAGAACAGATATTTCGGATCCCTTTGAAGACTATAGGGCCAAAGGAAATATCCTCCGATAACAAAGAGAAAGAAGCTTTCTGAGAAACTTCTTTGTGTTCTGTGAAATCATCTCACAGAGTTGCAGCTTTCCCCTCAAGAAGCCTTTCGCTAAGACAGTTCTTGGGGAATTGGCAAAGTGATATTTGGAAGCCCATAGAGGGCTATGGTGAAAAAGGAAATATCCTCAGATGAAATCTGGAAAGAAGCTTTCTGAGAAACTGCTTAGTGTTCTGTTAATTCATCTCACAGAGTTACATCTGTATTTCGTGGATCTCTTTGCTAGCCTTATTTCTGTGGAATCTGAGAACAGATATTTCGGATCCCTTTGAAGACTATAGGGCCAAAGGAAATATCCTCCGATAACAAAGAGAAAGAAGCTTTCTGAGAAACTTCTTTGTGTTCTGTGAAATCATCTCACAGAGTTACAGCTTTCCCCTCAAGAAGCCTTTCGGTAAGACAGTTCTTGTGGAATTGGCAAAGTGATATTTGGAAGCCCATAGTGGTCTATGGTGAAAAAGGAAATATCCTCAAATGAAATCTGGAAAGAAGCTTTCTGAGAAACTGCTTAGTGTTCTCTTAATTCATCTCACAGAGTTATATCTGTATTTCGTGGATCTCTTTGCTAGCCTTATTTCTGTGGAATCTGAGAACAGATATTTCGGATCCCTTTGAAGACTATAGGGCCAAAAGAAATATCCTCCGATAACAAAGAGAAAGAAGCTTTCTGAGAAACTTCGTTGTGTTCTGTGAAATCATCTCAGAGAGTTACAGCTTTCCCCTCACGGAGCCTTTCGCTAAGACAGTTCTTGTGGAATTGGCAAAGTGATATTTCGAAGCCCATAGAGGGCTATGGTGAAAAAGGAAATATCCTCAGAGGAAATCTGGAAAGAAGCTTTCTGAGAAACTGCTTAGTGTTCTGTTAATTCATCTCACAGTGTTACATCTGTATTTCGTGGATCTCTTTGCTAGCCTTATTTCTGTGGAATCTGAGAACAGATATTTCAGATCCCTTTGAAGACTATAGGGCCAAAGGAAATATCCTCCGATAACAAAGAGAAAGAAGCTTTCTGAGAAACTTCTTTGTGTTCTGTGAAATCATCTCACAGAGATGCAGCTTTCCCCTCAAGAAGCCTTTCTCTAGGATAGTTCTTGTGGAATTGGCAAAGTGATAAATGGAAGCCCATAGAGGGTTATGGTGAAAAAGGAAATATCCTCAGATGAAATCTGGAAAGAAGCTTTCTGAGAAACTGCTTAGTGTTCTATTAATTCATCTCACAGAGTTACATCTGTATTTCGTGGATCTCTTTGCTAGCCTTATTTCTGTGGAATCTGAGAACAGATATTTCGGATCCCTTCGAAGACTATAGGTCCAAAGGAAATATCCTCCGATAACAAAGAGAAAGAAGCTTTCTGAGAAACTTCGTTGTGTTCTGTGAAATCATCTCACAGAGTTACAGCTTTCCCCTCAAGGAGCCTTTCGCTAAGACAGTTTATGTGGAATTCGCAAAGTGATATATGGAAGCCCATAGAGGGCTATGGTGAAAAAGGAAATATCCTCAGATGAAATCTGGAAAGAAGCTTTCTGAGAAACTGCTTAGCGTTCTGTTAATTCATCTCACAGGGTTACATCTGTATTTCGTGGATCTCTTTGCTAGCCTTATTTCTGTGGAATCTGAGAACAGATATTTCGGATCCCTTTGAAGACTATAGGGCCAAAGGAAATATCCTCCGATAACAAAGAGAAAGAAGCTTTCTGAGAAACTTCTTTGTGTTCTGTGAAATCATCTCACAGAGTTACAGCTTTCCCCTCACGGAGCCTTTCTCTAAGACAGTTCTTTTGAAACTGGCAAAGTGATATTTGGAAGCCCATAGAGGGCTATGGTGAAAAAGGAAATATCCTCAGATGAAATCTGGAAAGAAGCTTTCTGAGAAACTGCTTAGTGTTCTGTTAATTCATCTCACAGAGTTACATCTGTATTTCGTGGATCTCTTTGCTAGCCTTATTTCTGTGGAATCTGAGAACAGATATTTCGGATCCCTTTGAAGACTATAGGGTCAAAGGAAATATCCTCCGATAACAAAGAGAAAGAAGCTTTCTGAGAAACTTCGTTCTGTTCTGTGAAATCATCTCACAGAGTTACAGCTTTCCCCTCAAGGAGCCTTTCGCTAAGACAGTTTATGTGGAATTCGCAAAGTGATATATGGAAGCCCATAGAGGGCTATGGTGAAAAAGGAAATATCCTCAGATGAAATCTGGAAAGAAGCTTTCTGAGAAACTGCTTAGCGTTCTGTTAATTCATCTCACAGGGTTACATCTGTATTTCGTGGATCTCTTTGCTAGCCTTATTTCTGTGGAATCTGAGAACAGATATTTCGGATCCTTTTGAAGACTATAGGGCCAAAGGAAATATCCTCCGATAACAAAGAGAAAGAAGCTTTCTGAGAAACTTCTTTGTGTTCTGTGAAATCATCTCACAGAGTTACAGCTTTCCCCTCACGGAGCCTTTCTCTAAGACAGTTCTTTTGAAACTGGCCAAGTGATATTTGGAAGCCCATAGAGGGCTATGGTGAAAAAGGAAATATCCTCAGATGAAATCTGGAAAGAAGCTTTCTGAGAAACTGCTTAGTGTTCTGTTAATTCATCTCACAGAGCTACATCTGTATTTCGTGGATCTCTTTGCTAGCCTTATTTCTGTGGAATCTGAGAACAGATATTTCGGATCCCTTTGAAGACTATAGGGCCAAAGGAAATATCCTCCGATAACAAAGAGAAAGAAGCTTTCTGAGAAACTTCTTTGTGTTCTGTGAAATCATCTCACAGAGTTTCTGCTTTCCCCTCAAGAAGCCTTTCGCTAAGACAGTTCTTGTGGAATTGGCAAAGTGATATTTGGAAGCCCATAGAGGGCTATGGTGAAAAAGGAATTATCCTCAGATGAAATCTGGAAAGAAGCTTTCTGAGAAACTGCTTAGTGTTCTGTTAAATCATGTCATAGAGTTACATCTGTATTTCGTGGATCACTTTGCTAGCCTTATTTCTGTGGAATCTGAGAACAGATATTTCGGATCCCTATGAAGACTATAGGGCCAAAGGAAATATCCTCCGATAACAAAGAGAAAGAAGCTTTCTGAGAAACTTCTTTGTGTTCTGTGAAATCATCTCACAGAGTTACAGCTTTCCCCTCAAGAAGCCTTTCCCTAAGACAGTTCTTGTGGAATTGGCAAAGTGATATTTGGAAGCCCATAGAGGGCTATGGTGAAAAAGGAAATATCCTCAAATGAAATCTGGAAAGAAGCTTTCTGAGAAACTGCTTAGTGTTCTGTTAATTCATCTCACAGAGTTACATCTGTATTTCGTGGATCTCTTTGCTAGCCTTATTTCTGTGAAATCTGAGAACAGATATTTCGGATCCCTTTGAAGACTATAGGGCCAAAGGAAATATCCTCCGATAACAAAGAGAAAGAAGCTTTCTGAGAAACTTCTTTGTGTTCTGTGAAATCATCTCACAGAGTTGCAGCTTTCCCCTCAAGAAGCCTTTCGCTAAGACAGTTCTTCTGGAATTGGCAAAGTGATATTTGGAAGCCCATAGAGGGCTATGGTGAAAAAGGAAATATCCTCAAATGAAATCTGGAAAGAAGCTTTCTGAGAAACTGCTTAGTGTTCTGTTAATTCATCTCACAGAGTTACATCTGTATTTCGTGGATCTCTTTGCTAGCCTTATTTCTGTGGAATCTGAGAACAGATATTTCGGATCCCTTTGAAGACTATAGGGCCAAAGGAAATATCCTCCGATAACAAAGAGAAAGAAGCTTTCTGAGAAACTTCGTTGTGTTCTGTGAAATCATCTCACAGAGTTACAGCTTTCCCCTCACGGAGCCTTTCGCTAAGACAGTTCTTTTGAAATTGGCAAAGTGATATTTGGAAGCCCATAGAGGGCTATGGTGAAAAAGGAAATATCCTCAAATGAAATCTGGAAAGAAGCTTTCTGAGAAACTGCTTAGTGTTCTCTTAATTCATCTCACAGAGTTACATCTGTATTTCGTGGATCTCTTTGCTAGCCTTATTTCTGTGGAATCTGAGAACAGATATTTCGGATCCCTTTGAAGACTATAGGGCCAAAGGAAATATCCTCCGATAACCAAGAGAAAGAAGCTTTCTGAGAAACTTCGTTGTGTTCTGTGAAATCATCTCACAGAGTTACAGCTTTCCCCTCACGGAGCCTTTCGCTAAGACAGTTCTTGTGGAATTGGCAAAGTGATATTTGGAAGCCCATAGAGGGCTATGGTGAAAAAGGAAATATCCTCAGAGGAAATCTGGAAAGAAGCTTTCTGAGAAACTGCTTAGCGTTCTGTTAATTCATCTCACAGTGTTACATCTGTATTTCATGGATCTCTTTGCTAGCCTTATTTCTGTGGAATCTGAGAACAGATATTTCAGATCCCTTTGAAGACTAAAGGGCCAAAGGAAATATCCTCCGATAACAAAGAGAAAGAAGCTTTCTGAGAAACTTCTTTGTGTTCTGTGAAATCATCTCACAGAGATGCAGCTTTCCCCTCAAGAAGCCTTTCTCTAGGATAGTTCTTGTGGAATTGGCAAAGTGATAAATGGAAGCCCATAGAGGGTTATGGTGAAAAAGGAAATATCCTCAGATGAAATCTGGAAAGAAGCTTTCTGAGAAACTGCTTAGTGTTCTGTTAATTCATCTCACAGAGTTACATCTGTATTTCGTGGATCTCTTTGCTAGCCTTATTTCTGTGGAATCTGAGAACAGATATTTCGGATCCCTTCGAAGACTATAGGTCCAAAGGAAATATCCTCCGATAACAAAGAGAAAGAAGCTTTCTGAGAAACTTCGTTGTGTTCTGTGAAATCATCTCACAGAGTTACAGCTTTCCCCTCAAGGAGCCTTTCGCTAAGACAGTTTATGTGGAATTCGCAAAGTGATATATGGAAGCCCATAGAGGGCTATGGTGAAAAAGGAAATATCCTCAGATGAAATCTGGAAAGAAGCTTTCTGAGAAACTGCTTAGCGTTCTGTTAATTCATCTCACAGGGTTACATCTGTATTTCGTGGATCTCTTTGCTAGCCTTATTTCTGTGGAATCTGAGAACAGATATTTCGGATCCCTTTGAAGACTATAGGGCCAAAGGAAATATCCTCCGATAACAAAGAGAAAGAAGCTTTCTGAGAAACTTCTTTGTGTTCTGTGAAATCATCTCACAGAGTTACAGCTTTCCCCTCACGGAGCCTTTCTCTAAGACAGTTCTTTTGAAACTGGCAAAGTGATATTTGGAAGCCCATAGAGGGCTATGGTGAAAAAGGAAATATCCTCAGATGAAATCTGGAAAGAAGCTTTCTGAGAAACTGCTTAGTGTTCTGTTAATTCATCTCACAGAGTTACATCTGTATTTCGTGGATCTCTTTGCTAGCCTTATTTCTGTGGAATCTGAGAACAGATATTTCGGATCCCTATGAAGACTATAGGGCCAAAGGAAGTATCCTGCGATAACAAAGAGAAAGAAGCTTTCTGAGAAACTTCTTTGTGTTTTGTGAAATCATCTCACAGAGTTACAGCTTTCTCCTCAAGAAGCCTTACGCTAAGACAGTTCTTGTGGAATTGGCCAAGTGATATTTGGAAGCCCATAGAGGGCTATGGTGAAAAAGGAAATATCCTCAGATGAAATCTGGAAAGAAGCTTTCTAAGAAACTGCTTAGTGTTCTGTTAATTCATCTCACAGAGCTACATCTGTATTTCGTGGATCTCTTTGCTAGCCTTATTTCTGTGGAATCTGAGAACAGATATTTCGGATCCCTTTGAAGACTATAGGGCCAAAGGAAATATCCTCCGATAACAAAGAGAAAGAAGCTTTCTGAGAAACTTCTTTGTGTTCTGTGAAATCATCTCACAGAGTTTCTGCTTTCCCCTCAAGAAGCCTTTCGCTAAGACAGTTCTTGTGGAATTGGCAAAGTGATATTTGGAAGCACATAGAGGGCTATGGTGAAAAAGGAATTATCCTCAGATGAAATCTGGAAAGAAGCTTTCTGAGAAACTGCTTAGTGTTCTGTTAAATCATGTCATAGAGTTACATCTGTATTTCGTGGATCACTTTGCTAGCCTTATTTCTGTGGAATCTGAGAACAGATATTTCGGATCCCTATGAAGACTATAGGGCCAAAGGAAATATCCTCCGATAACAAAGAGAAAGAAGCTTTCTGAGAAACTTCTTTGTGTTCTGTGAAATCATCTCACAGAGTTACAGCTTTCCCCTCAAGAAGCCTTTCCCTAAGACAGTTCTTGTGGAATTGGCAAAGTGATATTTGGAAGCCCATAGAGGGCTATGGTGAAAAAGGAAATATCCTCAAATGAAATCTGGAAAGAAGCTTTCTGAGAAACTGCTTAGTGTTCTTTTAATTCATCTCACAGAGTTACATCTGTATTTCGTGGATCTCTTTGCTAGCCTTATTTCTGTGAAATCTGAGAACAGATATTTCGGATCCCTTTGAAGACTATAGGGCCAAAGGAAATATCCTCCGATAACAAAGAGAAAGAAGCTTTCTGAGAAACTTCTTTGTGTTCTGTGAAATCATCTCACAGAGTTGCAGCTTTCCCCTCAAGAAGCCTTTCGCTAAGACAGTTCTTGTGGAATTGGCAAAGTGATATTTGGAAGCCCATAGAGGGCTATGGTGAAAAAGGAAATATCCTCAAATGAAATCTGGAAAGAAGCTTTCTGAGAAACTGCTTAGTGTTCTGTTAATTCATCTCACAGAGTTACATCTGTATTTCGTGGATCTCTTTGCTAGCCTTATTTCTGTGGAATCTGAGAACAGATATTTCGGATCCCTTTGAAGACTATAGGGCCAAAGGAAATATCCTCCGATAACAAAGAGAAAGAAGCTTTCTGAGAAACTTCGTTGTGTTCTGTGAAATCATCTCACAGAGTTACAGCTTTCCCCTCACGGAGCCTTTCGCTAAGACAGTTCTTTTGAAATTGGCAAAGTGATATTTGGAAGCCCATAGAGGGCTATGGTGAAAAAGGAAATATCCTCAAATGAAATCTGGAAAGAAGCTTTCTGAGAAACTGCTTAGTGTTCTCTTAATTCATCTCACAGAATTATATCTGTATTTCGTGGATCTCTTTGCTAGCCTTATTTCTGTGGAATCTGAGAACAGATATTTCGGATCCCTTTGAAGACTATAGGGCCAAAGGAAATATCCTCCGATAACAAAGAGAAAGAAGCTTTCTGAGAAACTTCGTTGTGTTCTGTGAAATCATCTCACAGAGTTACAGCTTTCCCCTCACGGAGCCTTTCGCTAAGACAGTTCTTGTGGAATTGGCAAAGTGATATTTGGAAGCCCATAGAGGGCTATGGTGAAAAAGGAAATATCCTCAGAGGAAATCTGGAAAGAAGTTTTCTGAGAAACTGCTTAGCGTTCTGTTAATTCATCTCACAGTGTTACATCTGTATTTCATGGATCTCTTTGCTAGCCTTATTTCTGTGGAATCTGAGAACAGATATTTCAGATCCCTTTGAAGACTAAAGGGCCAAAGGAAATATCCTCCGATAACAAAGAGAAAGAAGCTTTCTGAGAAACTTCTTTGTGTTCTGTGAAATCATCTCACAGAGATGCAGCTTTCCCCTCAAGAAGCCTTTCTCTAGGATAGTTCTTGTGGAATTGGCAAAGTGATATTTGGAAGCCCATAGAGGGCTATGGTGAAAAAGGAAATATCCTCAGAGGAAATCTGGAAAGAAGCTTTCTGAGAAACTGCTTAGTGTTCTGTTAATTCATCTCACAGAGTTACATCTGTATTTCGTGGATCTCTTTGCTAGCCTTATTTCTGTGAAATCTGAGAACAGATATTTCGGATCCCTTTGAAGACTATAGGGCCAAAGGAAATATCCTCCGATAACAAAGAGAAAGAAGCTTTCTGAGAAACTTCTTTGTGTTCTGTGAAATCATCTCACAGAGTTACAGCTTTCCCCTCAAGGAGCCTTTCGCTAAGACAGTTTATGTGGAATTGGCAAAGTGATATTTGGAAGCCCATAGAGGGCTATGGTGAAAAAGGAAATATCCTCAGATGAAATCTGGAAAGAAGCTTTCTGAGAAACTGCTTAGCGTTCTGTTAATTCATCTCACAGAGTTACATCTGTATTTCGTGGATCTCTCTGCTAGCCTTATTTCTGTGGAATCTGAGAACAGATATTTCGGATCCCTATGAAGACTATAGGGCCAAAGGAAGTATCCTGCGATAACAAAGAGAAAGAAGCTTTCTGAAAAACTTCTTTGTGTTTTTTGAAATCATCTCACAGAGTTACAGCTTTCCCCTCAAGAAGCCTTTCGCTAAGACAGTTCTTGTGGAATTGGCAAAGTGATATTTGGAAGCCCATAGAGGGCTATGGTGAAAAAGGAAATATCCTCAGATGAAATCTGGAAAGAAGCTTTCTGAGAAACTGCTTAGTGTTCTGTTAATTCATCTCACAGATTTACATCTGTATTTCGTGGATCTCTTTGCTAGCCTTATTTCTGTGTTATCTGAGAACAGATATTTCGGATCCCTTTGAAGACTATAGGGCCAAAGGAAATATCCTCCGATAACAAAGAGAAAGAAGCTTTCTGAGAAACTTCTTTGTGTTCTGTGAAATCATCTCACAGAGTTACAGCTTTCCCCTCACGGAGCCTTTCGCTAAGACAGTTCTTTTGAAATTGGCAAAGTGATATTTGGAAGCCCATAGAGGGCTATGGTGAAAAAGGAAATATCCTCAGAGGAAATCTGGAAAGAAGCTTTGTGAGAAACTGCTTAGTGTTCTGTTAATTCATCTCACAGTGTTACATCTGTATTTCGTGGATCTCTTTGCTAGCCTTATTTCTGTGGAATCTGAGAACAGATATTTCGGATCCCTTTGAAGACTATAGGGCCAAAGGAAATATCCTCCGATAACAAAGAGAAAGAAGCTTTCTGAGAAACTTCGTTGTGTTCTGTGAAATCATCTCTCAGAGATACAGCTTTCCCCTCATGGAGCCTTTCGCTAAGACAGTTCTTTTGAAATTGGCAAAGTGATATTTGGAAGCCCATAGAGGGCTATGGTGAAAAAGGAAATATCCTCAGATGAAATCTGGAAAGAAGCTTTCTGAGAAACTGCTTAGTGTTCTGTTAATTCATCTCGCAGAGTTACATCAGTATTTCGTGGATCGCTTTGCTAGCCTTATTTCTGTGGAGTCTGAGAACAGATATTTCGGATCCCTTTGAAGACTATAGGGCCAAAGGAAATATCCTCCGATAACAAAGAGAAAGAAGCTTTCTGAGAAACTTCGTTGTGTTCTGTGAAATCATTTCACAGAGTTACAGCTTTCCCCTCACGGAGCCTTTCGCTAAGACAGTTCTTTTGAAATTGGCAAAGTAATATTTGGAAGCCCATAGAGGGCTATGGTGAAAAAGGAAATATCCTCAGAGGAAATCTGGAAAGAAGCTTTGTGAGAAACTGCTTAGTGTTCTGTTAATTCATCTCACAGTGTTACATCTGTATTTCATGGATCTCTTTGCTAGCCTTATTTCTGTGGAATCTGAGAGCAGATATTTCAGATCCCTTTGAAGACTATAGGGCCAAAGGAAATATCCTCCGATAACAAAGAGAAAGAAGCTTTCTGAGAAACTTCGTTGTGTTCTATGAAATCATCTCACAGAGTTACAGCTTTCCCCTCACGGAGCCTTTCGCTAAGACAGTTCTTTTGAAATTGACAAAGTGATATTCGGAAGCCCATAGAGGGCTATGGTGAAAAAGGAAATATCCTCAGATGAAATCTGGAAAGAAGGTTTCTGAGAAACTGCTTAGTGTTCTGTTAATTCATCTCACAGTGTTACATCTGTATTTCATGGATCTCTTTGCCAGCCTTATTTCTGTGGAATCTGAGAACAGATATTTCAGATCCCTATGAATACTATAGGGCCAAAGGAAATATCCTCCGATAACAAAGAGAAAGAAGCTTTCTGAGAAACTTCGTTGTGTTCTGTGAAATCATCTCACAGAGTTGCAGCTTTCCCCTCAAGAAGCCTTTCGCAAAGACAGTTCATGTGGAATTGGAAAAGTGATATTTGGAAGCCCATAGAGGGCTATGGTGAAAAAGGAAATATCCTCAAATGAAATCTGGAAAGAAGCTTTCTGAGAAACTGCTTAGTGTTCTGTTAATTCATCTCACAGAGTTACATCTGTATTTCGTGGATCTCTTTGCTAGCCTTATTTCTGTGGAATCTGAGAACAGATATTTCGGATCCCTTTGAAGACTATAGGGCCAAAGGAAATATCCTCCGATAACAAAGGGAAAGAAGCTTTCTGAGAAACTTCTTTGTGTTCTGTGAAATCATCTCACAGAGTTACAGCTTTCCCCTCAAGAAGCCTTTCGCTAAGACAGTTCTTGTGGAATTGGCAAAGTGATATTTGGAAGCCCATAGAGGGCTATGGTGAAAAAGGAAATATCCTCAAATGAAATCTGGAAAGAAGCTTTCTGAGAAACTGCTTAGTGTTCTGTTAATTCATCTCACAGAGTTACATCTGTATTTCGTGGATCTCTTTGCTAGCCTTATTTCTGTGGAATCTGAGAACAGATATTTCGGATCCCTTTGAAGACTATAGGGCCAAAGGAAATATCCTCCGATAACAAAGAGAAAGAAGCTTTCTGAGAAACTTCGTTGTGTTCTATGAAATCATCTCACAGAGTTACAGCTTTCCCCTCACGGAGCCTTTCGCTAAGACAGTTCTTTTGAAATTGACAAAGTGATATTTGAAAGCCCATAGAGGGCTATGGTGAAAAAGGAAATATCCTCAGATGAAATCTGGAAAGAAGCTTTCTGAGAAACTGCTTAGTGTTCTGTTAATTCATCTCACAGAGTTACATCTGTATTTCGTGGATCTCTTTGCTAGCCTTATTTCTGTGGAATCTGAGAACAGATATTTCGGATCCCTTTGAAGATTATAGGGCCAAAGGAAATATCCTCCGATAACAAAGAGAAAGAAGCTTTCTGAGAAACTTCTTTGTGTTCTGTGAAATCATCTCACAGAGTTACAGCTTTCCCCTCAAGAAGCCTTTCGCTAAGACAGTTCTTGTGGAATTGGCAAAGTGATATTTGGAAGCCCATAGAGGGCTATGGTGAAAAAGGAAATATCCTCAGATGAAATCTGGAAAGAAGCTTTCTGAGAAACTGCTTAGTGTTCTCTTAATTCATCTCACAGAGTTATATCTGTATTTCGTGGATCTCTTTGCTAGCCTTATTTCTGTGGAATCTGAGAACAGATATTTCGGATCCCTTTGAAGACTATAGGGCCAAAGGAAATATCCTCCGATAACAAAGAGAAAGAAGCTTTCTGAGAAACTTCGTTGTGTTCTGTGAAATCATCTCACAGAGTTACAGCTTTCCCCTCACGGAGCCTTTCGCTAAGACAGTTCTTGTGGAATTGGCAAAGTGATATTTCGAAGCCCATAGAGGGCTATGGTGAAAAAGGAAATATCCTCAGAGGAAATCTGGAAAGAAGCTTTCTGAGAAACTGCTTAGTGTTCTGTTAATTCATCTCACAGTGTTACATCTGTATTTCATGGATCTCTTTGCTAGCCTTATTTTTGTGGAATCTGAGAACAGATATTTCAGATCCCTTTGAAGACTATAGGGCCAAAGGAAATATCCTCCGATAACAAAGAGAAAGAAGCTTTCTGAGAAACTTCTTTGTGTTCTGTGAAATCATCTCACAGAGATGCAGCTTTCCCCTCAAGAAGCCTTTCTCTAGGATAGTTCTTGTGGAATTGGCAAAGTGATAAATGGAAGCCCATAGAGGGCTATGGTGAAAAAGGAAATATCCTCAGATGAAATCTGGAAAGAAGCTTTCTGAGAAACTGCTTAGTGTTCTGTTAATTCATCTCACAGAGTTACATCTGTATTTCGTGGATCTCTTTGCTAGCCTTATTTCTGTGGAATCTGAGAACAGATATTTCGGATCCCTTTGAAGACTATAGGGCCAAAGGAAATATCCTCCGATAACAAAGAGAAAGAAGCTTTCTGAGAAACTTCGTTGTGTTCTGTGAAATCATCTCACAGAGTTACAGCTTTCCCCTCAAGGAGCCTTTCGCTAAGACAGTTTATGTGGAATTGGCAAAGTGATATATGGAAGCCCATAGAGGGCTATGGTGAAAAAGGAAATATCCTCAGATGAAATCTGGAAAGAAGCTTTCTGAGAAACTGCTTAGCGTTCTGTTAATTCATCTCACAGGGTTACATCTGTATTTCGTGGATCTCTTTGCTAGCCTTATTTCTGTGGAATCTGAGAACAGATATTTCGGATCCCTTTGAAGACTATAGGGCCAAAGGAAATATCCTCCGATAACAAAGAGAAAGAAGCTTTCTGAGAAACTTCTTTGTGTTCTGTGAAATCATCTCACAGAGTTACAGCTTTCCCCTCACGGAGCCTTTCGCTAAGACAGTTCTTTTGAAACTGGCAAAGTGATATTTGGAAGCCCATAGAGGGCTATGGTGAAAAAGGAAATATCATCAGATGAAATCTGGAAAGAAGCTTTCTGAGAAACTGCTTAGTGTTCTGTTAATTCATCTCACAGAGTTACATCTGTATTTCGTGGATCTCTTTGCTAGCCTTATTTCTGTGGAATCTGAGAACAGATATTTCGGATCCCTATGAAGACTATAGGGCCAAAGGAAGTATCCTGCGATAACAAAGAGAAAGAAGCTTTCTGAGAAACTTCTTTGTGTTTTGTGAAATCATCTCACAGAGTTACAGCTTTCCCCTCAAGAAGCCTTTCGCTAAGACAGTTCTTGTGGAATTGGCAAAGTGATATTTGGAAGCCCATAGAGGGCTATGGTGAAAAAGGAAATATCCTCAGAGGAAATCTGGAAAGAAGCTTTCTGAGAAACTGCTTAGTGTTCTGTTAATTCATCTCACAGAGCTACATCTGTATTTCGTGGATCTCTTTGCTAGCCTTATTTCTGTGGAATCTGAGAACAGATATTTCGGATCCCTTTGAAGACTATAGGGCCAAAGGAAATATCCTCCGATAACAAAGAGAAAGAAGCTTTCTGAGAAACTTCTTTGTGTTCTGTTAAATCATCTCACAGAGTTACAGCTTTCCCCTCAAGAAGCCTTTCGCTAAGACAGTTCTTGTGGAATTGGCAAAGTGATATTTGGAAGCCCATAGAGGGCTATGGTGAAAAAGGAAATATCCTCAGATGAAATCTGGAAAGAAGCTTTCTGAGAAACTGCTTAGTGTTCTGTTAATTCATCTCACAGAGTTACATCTGTATTTCGTGGATCTCATTGCTAGCCTTATTTCTGTGGAATCTGAGAACAGATATTTCGGATCCCTATGAAGACTATAGGGCCAAAGGAAATATCCTGCGATAACAAAGAGAAAGAAGCTTTCTGAGAAACTTCTTTGTGTTTTGTGAAATCATCTCACAGAGTTACAGCTTTCCCCTCAAGAAGCCTTTCGCTAAGACAGTTCTTGTGGAATTGGCAAAGTGATATTTGGAAGCCCATAGAGGGCTATGGTGAAAAAGGAAATATCCTCAGATGAAATCTGGAAAGAAGCTTTCTGAGAAACTGCTTAGTGTTCTGTTAATTCATCTCACAGAGCTACATCTGTATTTCGTGGATCTCTTTGCTAGCCTTATTTCTCTGGAATCTGAGAACAGATATTTCGGATCCCTTTGAAGACTATAGGGCCAAAGGAAATATCCTCCGATAACAAAGAGAAAGAAGCTTTCTGAGAAACTTCTTTGTGTTCTGTGAAATCATCTCACAGAGTTGAAGCTTTCCCCTCAAGAAGCCTTTCGCTAAGACAGTTCTTGTGGAATTGGCAAAGTGATATTTGGAAGCCCATAGAGGGCTATGGTGAAAAAGGAAATATCCTCAGATGAAATCTGGAAAGAAGCTTTCTGAGAAACTGCTTAGTGTTCTGTTAAATCATGTCATAGAGTTACATCTGTATTTCGTGGATCTCTTTGCTAGCCTTATTTCTGTGGAATCTGAGAACAGATATTTCGGATCCCTATGAAGACTATAGGGCCAAAGGAAATATCCTCCGATAACAAAGAGAAAGAAGCTTTCTGAGAAACTTCTTTGTGTTCTGTGAAATCATCTCACAGAGTTACAGCTTTCCCCTCAAGAAGCCTTTCCCTAAGACAGTTCTTGTGGAATTGGCAAAGTGATATTTGGAAGCCTATAGAGGGCTATGGTGAAAAAGGAAATATCCTCAAATGAAATCTGGAAAGAAGCTTTCTGAGAAACTGCTTAGTGTTCTGTTAATTCATCTCACAGAGTTACATCTGTATTTCGTGGATCTCTTTGCTAGCCTTATTTCTGTGGAATCTGAGAACAGATATTTCGGATCCCTTTGAAGACTATAGGGCCAAAGGAAATATCCTCCGATAACAAAGAGAAAGAAGCTTTCTGAGAAACTTCTTTGTGTTCTGTGAAATCATCTCACAGAGTTACAGCTTTCCCCTCAAGAAGCCTTTCGCTAAGACAGTTCTTGTGGAATTGGCAAAGTGATATTTGGAAGCCCGTAGAGGGCTATGGTGAAAAAGGAAATATCCTCAAATGAAATCTGGAAAGAAGCTTTCTGAGAAACTGCTTAGTGTTCTCTTAATTCATCTCACAGAGTTATATCTGTATTTCGTGGATCTCTTTGCTAGCCTTATTTCTGTGGAATCTGAGAACAGATATTTCGGATCCCTTTGAAGACTATAGGGCCAAAGGAAATATCCTCCGATAACAAAGAGAAAGAAGCTTTCTGAGAAACTTCGTTGTGTTCTGTGAAATCATCTCACAGAGTTACAGCTTTCCCCTCACGGAGCCTTTCGCTAAGACAGTTCTTGTGGAATTGGCAAAGTGATATTTCGAAGCCCATAGAGGGCTATGGTGAAAAAGGAAATATCCTCAGAGGAAATCTGGAAAGAAGCTTTCTGAGAAACTGCTTAGTGTTCTGTTAATTCATCTCACAGTGTTACATCTGTATTTCATGGATCTCTTTGCTAGCCTTATTTCTGTGGAATCTGAGAACAGATATTTCAGATCCCTTTGAAGACTATAGGGCCAAAGGAAATATCCTCTGATAACAAAGAGAAAGAAGCTTTCTGAGAAACTTCTTTGTGTTCTGTGAAATCATCTCACAGAGATGCAGCTTTCCCCTCAAGAAGCCTTTCTCTAGGATAGTTCTTGTGGAATTGGCAAAGTGATAAATGGAAGCCCATAGAGGGCTATGGTGAAAAAGGAAATATCCTCAGATGAAATCTGGAAAGAAGCTTTCTGAGAAACTGCTTAGTGTTCTGTTAATTCATCTCACAGAGTTACATCTGTATTTCGTGGATCTATTTGCTAGCCTTATTTCTGTGGTATCTGAGAACAGATATTTCGGATCCCTTTGAAGACTATAGGGCCAAAGGAAATATCCTCCGATAACAAAGAGAAAGAAGCTTTCTGAGAAACTTCGTTGTGTTCTGTGAAATCATCTCACAGAGTTACAGCTTTCCCCTCAAGGAGCCTTTCGCTAAGACAGTTTATGTGGAATTGGCAAAGTGATATATGGAAGCCCATAGAGGGCTACGGTGAAAAAGGAAATATCCTCAGATGAAATCTGGAAAGAAGCTTTCTGAGAAACTGCTTAGCGTTCTGTTAATTCATCTCACAGAGCTACATCTGCATTTCGTGGATCTCTTTGCTAGCCTTATTTCTGTGGAATCTGAGAACAGATATTTCGGATCCCTTTGAAGACTATAGGGCCAAAGGAAATATCCTCCGATAACAAAGAGAAAGAAGCTTTCTGAGAAACTTCTTTGTGTTCTGTGAAATCATCGCAGAGAGTTGCAGCTTTCCCCTCAAGAAGCCTTTCGCTAAGACAGTTCTTGTGGAATTGGCAAAGTGATATTTGGAAGCCCATAGAGGGCTATGGTGAAAAAGGAAATATCCTCAGATGAAATCTGGAAAGAAGCTTTCTGAGAAACTGCTTAGTGTTCTGTTAAATCATGTCATAGAGTTACATCTGTATTTCGTGGATCTCTTTGCTAGCCTTATTTCTGTGGAATCTGAGAACAGATATTTCGGATCCCTATGAAGACTATAGGGCCAAAGGAAATATCCTCCGAAAACAAAGAGAAAGAAGCTTTCTGAGAAACTTCTTTGTGTTCTGTGAAATCATCTCACAGAGTTACAGCTTTCCCCTCAAGAAGCCTTTCCCTAAGAAAGTTCTTGTGGAATTGGCAAAGTGATATTTGGAAGCCTATAGAGGGCTATGGTGAAAAAGGAATTATCCTCAAATGAAATCTGGAAAGAAGCTTTCTGAGAAACTGCTTAGTGTTCTGTTAATTCATCTCACAGAGTTACATCTGTATTTCGTGGATCTCTTTGCTAACCTTATTTCTGTGAAATCTGAGAACAGATATTTCGGATCCCTATGAAGACTATAGGGCCAAAGGAAATATCCTCCGATAACAAAGAGAAAGAAGCTTTCTGAGAAACTTCTTTGTGTTCTGTGAAATCATCTCACATAGTTACAGCTTTCCCCTCAAGAAGCCTTTCGCTAAGACAGTTCTTGTGGAATTGGCAAAGTGATATTTGGAAGCCCATAGAGGGCTATGGTGAAAAAGGAAATATCCTCAAATGAAATCTGGAAAGAAGCTTTCTGAGAAACTGCTTAGTGTTCTGTTAATTCATGTCACAGAGTTACATCTGTATTTCGTGGATCTCTTTGCTAGCCTTATTTCTGTGGAATCTGAGAACAGATATTTCGGATCCCTTTGAAGACTATAGGGCCAAAGGAAATATCCTCCGATAACAATGGGAAAGAAGCTTTCTGAGAAACTTCTTTGTGTTCTGTGAAATCATCTCACAGAGTTACAGCTTTCCCCTCAAGAAGCCTTTCGCTAAGACAGTTCTTGTGGAATTGGCAAAGTGATATTTGGAAGCCCATAGAGGGCTATGGTGAAAAAGGAAATATTCTCAGATGAAATCTGGAAAGAAGCTTTCTGAGAAACTGCTTAGTGTTCTGTTAATTCATCTCACAGAGTTACATCTGTATTTCGTGGATCTCTTTGCTAGCCTTATTTCTGTGGAATCTGAGAACAGATATTTCGGATCCCTTTGAAGACTATAGGGCCAAAGGAAATATCCTCCGATAACAAAGAGAAAGAAGCTTTCTGAGAAACTTCGTTGTGTTCTATGAAATCATCTCACAGAGTTACAGCTTTCCCCTCACGGAGCCTTTCGCTAAGACAGTTCTTTTGAAATTGACAAAGTGATATTTGAAAGCCCATTGAGGGCTATGGTGAAAAAGGAAATATCCTCAGATGAAATCTGGAAAGAAGCTTTCTGAGAAACTGCTTAGTGTTCTGTTAATTCATCTCACAGAGTTACATCTGTATTTCGTGGATCTCTTTCCTAGCCTTATTTCTGTGGAATCTGAGAACAGATATTTCGGATCCCTTTGAAGACTATAGGGCCAAAGGAAATATCCTCCGATAACAAAGAGAAAGAAGCTTTCTGAGAAACTTCTTTGTGTTCTGTGAAATCATCTCACAGAGTTACAGCTTTCCCCTCAAGAAGCCTTTCGCTAAGACAGTTCTTGTGGAATTGGCAAAGTGATATTTGGAAGCCCGTAGAGGGCTATGGTGAAAAAGGAAATATCCTCAAATGAAATCTGGAAAGAAGCTTTCTGTGAAACTGTTTAGTGTTCTGTTAATTCATCTCACAGAGTTACATCTGTATTTCGTGGATCTCTTTGCTAGCCTTATTTCTGTGGAATCTGAGAACAGATATTTCGGATCCCTTTGAAGACTATAGGGCCAAAGGAAATATCCTCCGATAACAAAGAGAAAGAAGCTTTCTGAGAAACTTCTTTGTGTTCTGTGAAATCATCTCACAGAGTTACAGCTTTCCCCTCAAGAAGCCTTTCGCTAAGACAGTTCTTGTGGAATTGGCAAACTGATATTTGGAAGCCCATAGAGGGCTATGGTGAAAAAGGAAATATCCTCAAATGAAATCTGGAAAGAAGCTTTCTGAGAAACTGCTTAGTGTTCTCTTAATTCATCTCACAGAGTTATATCTGTATTTCGTGGATCTCTTTGCTAGCCTTATTTCTGTGGAATCTGAGAACAGATATTTCGGATCCCTTTGAAGACTATAGGGCCAAAAGAAATATCCTCCGATAACAAAGAGAAAGAAGCTTTCTGAGAAACTTCGTTGTGTTCTGTGAAGTCATCTCACAGAGTTACAGCTTTCCCCTCACGGAGCCTTTCGCTAAGACAGTTCTTGTGGAATTGGCAAAGTGATATTTCGAAGCCCATAGAGGGCTATGTTGAAAAAGGAAATATCCTCAGATGAAATCTGGAAAGAAGCTTTCTGAGAAACTGCTTAGTGTTCTGTTAATTCATCTCACAGTGTTACATCTGTATTTCATGGATCTCTTTGCTAGCCTTTTTTCTGTGGAATCTGAGAACAGATATTTCAGATCCCTTTGAAGACTATAGGGCCAAAGGAAATATCCTCCGATAACAAAGAGAAAGAAGCTTTCTGAGAAACTTCTTTGTGTTCTGTGAAATCATCTCACAGAGATGCAGCTTTCCCCTGAAGAAGCCTTTCTCTAGGATAGTTCTTGTGGAATTGGCAAAGTGATAAATGGAAGCCCATAGAGGGCTATGGTGAAAAAGGAAATATCCTCAGATGAAATCTGGAAAGAAGCTTTCTGAGAAACTGCTTAGTGTTCTGTTAATTCATCTCACAGAGTTACATCTGTATTTCGTGGATCTCTTTGCTAGCCTTATTTCTGTGGAATCTGAGAACAGATATTTCGGATCCCTTTGAAGACTATAGGGCCAAAGGAAATATCCTCCGATAACAAAGAGAAAGAAGCTTTCTGAGAAACTTCTTTGTGTTCTGTGAAATCATCTCACAGTGTTACAGCTTTCCCCTCAAGAAGCCTTTCGCTAAGACAGTTCTTGTGGAATTGGCAAAGTGATATTTGGAAGCCCATAGAGGGCTATGGTGAAAAAGGAAATATCCTCAGATGAAATCTGGAAAGAAGCTTTCTGAGAAACTGCTTAGTGTTCTGTTAATTCATCCCACAGAGTTACATCTGTATTTCGTGGATCTCTTTGCTAGCCTTATTTCTGTGGAATCTGAGAACAGATATTTCGGATCCCTTTGAAGACTATAGGGCCAAAGGAAATATCCTCCGATAACAAAGAGAAAGAAGCTTTCTGAGAAACTTCTTTGTGTTCTGTGAAATCATCTCACAGAGTTACAGCTTTCCCCTCAAGAAGCCTTTCGCTAAGACAGTTCTTGTGGAATTGGCAAAGTGATATTTGGAAGCCCGTAGAGGGCTATGGTGAAAAAGGAAATATCCTCAAATGAAATCTGGAAAGAAGCTTTCTTAGAAACTGTTTAGTGTTCTGTTAATTCATCTCACAGAGTTACATCTGTATTTCGTGGATCTCTTTGCTAGCCTTATTTCTGTGGAATCTGAGAACAGATATTTCGGATCCCTTTGAAGACTATAGGGCCAAACGAAATATCCTCCGATAACAAAGAGAAAGAAGCTTTCTGAGAAACTTCTTTGTGTTCTGTGAAATCATCTCACAGAGTTACAGCTTTCCCCTCAAGAAGCCTTTTGCTGAGACAGTTCTTGTGGAATTGGCAAAGTGATATTTGGAAGCCCTTAGAGGGCTATGGTGAAAAAGGAAATATCCTCAGATGAAATCTGGAAAGAAGCTTTCTGAGAAACTGCTTAGTGTTCTGTTAATTCATCTCACAGAGTTACATCTGTATTTCGTGGATCTGTTTGCTAGCCTTATTTCTGTGGAATCTGAGAACAGATATTTCGGATCCCTTTGAAGACTATAGGGCCAAAGGAAATATCCTCCGATAACAAAGAGAAAGAAGCTTTCTGAGAAACTTCGTTGTGTTCTGTGAAATCATCTCACAGAGTTACAGCTTTCCCCTCAAGGAGCCTTTCGCTAAGACAGTTTATGTGGAATTGGCAAAGTGATATATGGAAGCCCATAGAGGGCTATGGTGAAAAAGGAAATATCCTCAGATGAAATCTGGAAAGAAGCTTTCTGAGAAACTGCTTAGCGTTCTGTTAATTCATCTCACAGGGTTACATCTGTATTTCGTGGATCTCTTTGCTAGCCTTATTTCTGTGGAATCTGAGAACAGATATTTCGGATCCCTTTGAAGACTATAGGGCCAAAGGAAATATCCTCCGATAACAAAGAGAAAGAAGCTTTCTGAGAAACTTCTTTGTGTTCTGTGAAATCATCTCACAGAGTTACAGCTTTCCCCTCACGGAGCCTTTCGCTAAGACACTTCTTTTGAAACTGGCAAAGTGATATTTGGAAGCCCATAGAGGGCTATGGTGAAAAAGGAAATATCCTCAGATGAAATCTGGAAAGAAGCTTTCTGAGAAACTGCTTAGTGTTCTGTTAATTCATCTCACAGAGTTACATCTGTATTTCGTGGATCTCTTTGCTAGCCTTATTTCTGTGAAATCTGAGAACAGATATTTCGGATCCCTATGAAGACTATAGGGCCAAAGGAAATATCCTCCGATAACAAAGAGAAAGAAGCTTTCTGAGAAACTTCTTTGTGTTCTGTGAAATCATCTCACAGAGTTACAGCTTTCCCCTCACGGAGCCTTTCGCTAAGACACTTCTTTTGAAACTGGCAAAGTGATATTTGGAAGCCCATAGAGGGCTATGGTGAAAAAGGAAATATCCTCAGATGAAATCTGGAAAGAAGCTTTTTGAGAAACTGCTTAGTGTTCTGTTAAATCATGTCATAGAGTTACATCTGTATTTCGTGGATCTCTTTGCTAGCCTTATTTCTGTGGAATCTGAGAACAGATATTTCGGATCCTTATGAAGACTATAGGGCCAAAGGAAATATCCTCCGAAAACAAAGAGAAAGAAGCTTTCTGAGAAACTTCTTTGTGTTCTGTGAAATCATCTCACAGAGTTACAGCTTTCCCCTCAAGAAGCCTTTCCCTAAGACAGTTCTTGTGGAATTGGCAAAGTGATATTTGGAAGCCTATAGAGGGCTATGGTGAAAAAGGAAATATCCTCAAATGAAATCTGGAAAGAAGCTTTCTGAGAAACTGCTTAGTGTTCTGTTAATTCATCTCACAGAGTTACATCTGTATTTCGTGGATCTCTTTGCTAGCCTTATTTCTGTGAAATCTGAGAACAGATATTTCGGATCCCTATGAAGACTATAGGGCCAAAGGAAATATCCTCCGATAACCAAGAGAAAGAAGCTTTCTGAGAAACTTCTTTGTGTTCTGTGAAATCATCTCACAGAGTTACAGCTTTCCCCTCAAGAAGCCTTTCCCTAAGACAGTTCTTGTGGAATTGGCAAAGTGATATTTGGAAGCCCATAGAGGGCTATGGTGAAAAAGGAAATATCCTCAGATGAAATCTGGAAAGAAGCTTTCTGAGAAACTGCTTAGTGTTCTGTTAATTCATCTCACAGAGTTACATCTGTATTTCGTGGATCTCTTTGCTAGCCTTATTTCTGTGAAATCTGAGAACAGATATTTCGGATCCCTTTGAAGACTATAGGGCCAAAGGAAATATCCTCCGATAACAAAGAGAAAGAAGCTTTCTGAGAAACTTCTTTGTGTTCTGTGAAATCATCTCACAGAGTTACAGCTTTCCCCTCAAGAAGCCTTTCGCTAAGACAGTTCTTGTGGAATTGGCAAAGTGATATTTGGAAGCCCATAGAGGGCTATGGTGAAAAAGGAAATATCCTCAGATGAAATCTGGAAAGAAGCTTTCTGAGAAACTGCTTAGTGTTCTGTTAATTCATCTCACAGAGTTACATCTGTATTTCGTGGATATCTTTGCTAGCCTTATTTCTGTGGAATCTGAGAACAGATATTTCGGATCCCTTTGAAGACTATAGGGCCAATGGAAATATCCTCCGATAACAAAGAGAAAGAAGCTTTCTGAGAAACTTCTTTGTGTTCTGTGAAATCATCTCACAGAGTTACAGCTTTCCCCTCAAGAAGCCTTTCGCTAAGACAGTTCTTGTGGAATTGGCAAAGTGATATTTGGAAGCCCATAGAGGGCTATGGTGAAAAAGGAAATATCCTCAAATGAAATCTGGAAAGAAGCTTTCTGAGAAACTGCTTAGTGTTCTGTTAATTCATCTCACAGAGTTACATCTGTATTTCGTGGATCTCTTTGCTAGCCTTATTTCTGTGGAATCTGAGAACAGATATTTCGGATCCCTTTGAAGACAATAGGGCCAAAGGAAATATCCTCCGATAACAAAGAGAAAGAAACTTTCTGAGAAACTTCGTTGTGTTCTATGAAATCATCTCACAGAGTTACAGCTTTCCCCTCACGGAGCCTTTCGCTAAGTCAGTTCTTTTGAAATTGACAAAGTGATATTTGAAAGCCCATAGAGGGCTATGGTGAAAAAGGAAATATCCTCAGATGAAATCTGGAAAGAAGCTTTCTGAGAAACTGCTTAGTGTTCTGTTAATTCATCTCACAGAGTTACATCTGTATTTCGTGGATCTCTTTGCTAGCCTTATTTCTGTGGAATCTGAGAACAGATATTTCGGATCCCTTTGAAGACTATAGGGCCAAAGGAAATATCCTCCGATAACAAAGAGAAAGAAGCTTTCTGAGAAACTTCTTTGTGTTCTGTGAAATCATCTCACAGAGTTACAGCTTTCCCCTCAAGAAGCCTTTCGCTAAGACAGTTCTTGTGGAATTGGCAAAGTGATATTTGGAAGCCCGTAGAGGGCTATGGTGAAAAAGGAAATATCCTCAAATGAAATCTGGAAAGAAGTTTTCTGAGAAACTGTTTAGTGTTCTGTTAATTCATCTCACAGAGTTACATCTGTATTTCGTGGATCTCTTTGCTAGCCTTATTTCTGTGGAATCTGAGAACAGATATTTCGGATCCCTTTGAAGACTATAGGGCCAAAGGAAATATCCTCCGATAACAAAGAGAAAGAAGCTTTCTGAGAAACTTCTTTGTGTTCTGTGAAATCATCTCACAGAGTTGCAGCTTTCCCCTCAAGAAGCCTTTCGCTAAGACAGTTCTTGTGGAATTGGCAAAGTGATATTTGGAAGCCCATAGAGGGCTATGGTGAAAAAGGAAATATCCTCAAATGAAATCTGGAAAGAAGCTTTCTGAGAAACTGCTTAGTGTTCTTTAATTCATCTCACAGAGTTATATCTGTATTTCGTGGATCTCTTTGCTAGCCTTATTTCTGTGGAATCTGAGAACAGATATTTCGGATCCCTTTAAAGACTATAGGGCCAAAAGAAATATCCTCCGATAACAAAGAGAAAGAAGCTTTCTGAGAAACTTCGTTGTGTTCTGTGAAATTATCTCACAGAGTTACAGCTTTCCCCTCACGGAGCCTTTCGCTAAGACAGTTTTTGTGGAATTGGCAAAGTGATATTTCGAAGCCCATAGAGGGCTATGGTGAAAAAGGAAATATCCTCAGAGGAAATCTGGAAAGAAGCTTTCTGAGAAACTGCTTAGTGTTCTGTTAATTCATCTCACAGTGTTACATCTGTATTTCATGGATCTCTTTGCTAGCCTTATTTCTGTGGAATCTGAGAACAGATATTTCAGATCCCTTTGAAGACTATAGTTCCAAAGGAAATATCCTCCGATAACAAAGAGAAAGAAGCTTTCTGAGAAACTTCTTTGTGTTCTGTGAAATCATCTCACAGAGATGCAGCTTTCCCCTCAAGAAGCCTTTCTATAGGATAGTTCTTGTGGAATTGGCAAAGTGATAAATGGAAGCCCATAGAGGGCTATGGTGAAAAAGGAAATATCCTCAGATGAAATCTGGAAAGAAGCTTTCTGAGAAACTGCTTAGTGTTCTGTTAATTCATCTCACAGAGTTACATCTGTATTTCGTGGATCTCTTTGCTAGCCTTATTTCTGTGGAATCTGAGAACAGATATTTCGGATCCCTTTGAAGACTATAGGGCCAAAGGAAATATCCTCCGATAACAAAGAGAAAGAAGCTTTCTGAGAAACTTCTTTGTGTTCTGTGAAATCATCTCACAGTGTTACAGCTTTCCCCTCAAGAAGCCTTTCGCTAAGACAGTTCTTGTGGAATTGGCAAAGTGATATTTGGAAGCCCATAGAGGGCTATGGTGAAAAAGGAAATATCCTCAGATGAAATCTGGAAAGAAGCTTTCTGAGAAACTGCTTAGTGTTCTGTTAATTCATCCCACAGAGTTACATCTGTATTTCGTGGATCTCTTTGCTAGCCTTATTTCTGTGGAATCTGAGAACAGATATTTCGGATCCCTTTGAAGACTATAGGGCCAAAGGAAATATCCTCCGATAACAAAGAGAAAGAAGCTTTCTGAGAAACTTCTTTGTGTTCTGTGAAATCATCTCACAGAGTTACAGCTTTCCCCTCAAGAAGCCTTTCGCTAAGACAGTTCTTGTGGAATTGGCAAAGTGATATTTGGAAGCCCGTAGAGGGCTATGGTGAAAAAGGAAATATCCTCAAATGAAATCTGGAAAGAAGCTTTCTTAGAAACTGTTTAGTGTTCTGTTAATTCATCTCACAGAGTTACATCTGTATTTCGTGGATCTCTTTGCTAGCCTTATTTCTGTGGAATCTGAGAACAGATATTTCGGATCCCTTTGAAGACTATAGGGCCAAACGAAATATCCTCCGATAACAAAGAGAAAGAAGCTTTCTGAGAAACTTCTTTGTGTTCTGTGAAATCATCTCACAGAGTTACAGCTTTCCCCTCAAGAAGCCTTTTGCTGAGACAGTTCTTGTGGAATTGGCAAAGTGATATTTGGAAGCCCTTAGAGGGCTATGGTGAAAAAGGAAATATCCTCAGATGAAATCTGGAAAGAAGCTTTCTGAGAAACTGCTTAGTGTTCTGTTAATTCATCTCACAGAGTTACATCTGTATTTCGTGGATCTGTTTGCTAGCCTTATTTCTGTGGAATCTGAGAACAGATATTTCGGATCCCTTTGAAGACTATAGGGCCAAAGGAAATATCCTCCGATAACAAAGAGAAAGAAGCTTTCTGAGAAACTTCGTTGTGTTCTGTGAAATCATCTCACAGAGTTACAGCTTTCCCCTCAAGGAGCCTTTCGCTAAGACAGTTTATGTGGAATTGGCAAAGTGATATATGGAAGCCCATAGAGGGCTATGGTGAAAAAGGAAATATCCTCAGATGAAATCTGGAAAGAAGCTTTCTGAGAAACTGCTTAGCGTTCTGTTAATTCATCTCACATGGTTACATCTGTATTTCGTGGATCTCTTTGCTAGCCTTATTTCTGTGGAATCTGAGAACAGATATTTCGGATCCCTTTGAAGACTATAGGGCCAAAGGAAATATCCTCCGATAACAAAGAGAAAGAAGCTTTCTGAGAAACTTCTTTGTGTTCTGTGAAATCATCTCACAGAGTTACAGCTTTCCCCTCACGGAGCCTTTCGCTAAGACACTTCTTTTGAAACTGGCAAAGTGATATTTGGAAGCCCATAGAGGGCTATGGTGAAAAAGGAAATATCCTCAGATGAAATCTGGAAAGAAGCTTTCTGAGAAACTGCTTAGTGTTCTGTTAATTCATCTCACAGAGCTACATCTGTATTTCGTGGATCTCTTTGCTAGCCTTATTTCTCTGGAATCTGAGAACAGATATTTCGGATCCCTTTGAAGACTATAGGGCCAAAGGAAATATCCTCCGATAACAAAGAGAAAGAAGCTTTCTGAGAAACTTCTTTGTGTTCTGTGAAATCATCTCACAGAGTTGCAGCTTTCCCCTCAAGAAGCCTTTCGCTAAGACAGTTCTTGTGGAATTGGCAAAGTGATATTTGGAAGCCCATAGAGGGCTATGGTGAAAAAGGAAATATCCTCAGATGAAATCTGGAAAGAAGCTTTTTGAGAAACTGCTTAGTGTTCTGTTAAATCATGTCATAGAGTTACATCTGTATTTCGTGGATCTCTTTGCTAGCCTTATTTCTGTGGAATCTGAGAACAGATATTTCGGATCCTTATGAAGACTATAGGGCCAAAGGAAATATCCTCCGAAAACAAAGAGAAAGAAGCTTTCTGAGAAACTTCTTTGTGTTCTGTGAAATCATCTCACAGAGTTACAGCTTTCCCCTCAAGAAGCCTTTCCCTAAGACAGTTCTTGTGGAATTGGCAAAGTGATATTTGGAAGCCTATAGAGGGCTATGGTGAAAAAGGAAATATCCTCAAATGAAATCTGGAAAGAAGCTTTCTGAGAAACTGCTTAGTGTTCTGTTAATTCATCTCACAGAGTTACATCTGTATTTCGTGGATCTCTTTGCTAGCCTTATTTCTGTGAAATCTGAGAACAGATATTTCGGATCCCTATGAAGACTATAGGGCCAAAGGAAATATCCTCCGATAACCAAGAGAAAGAAGCTTTCTGAGAAACTTCTTTGTGTTCTGTGAAATCATCTCACAGAGTTACAGCTTTCCCCTCAAGAAGCCTTTCCCTAAGACAGTTCTTGTGGAATTGGCAAAGTGATATTTGGAAGCCCATAGAGGGCTATGGTGAAAAAGGAAATATCCTCAGATGAAATCTGGAAAGAAGCTTTCTGAGAAACTGCTTAGTGTTCTGTTAATTCATCTCACAGAGTTACATCTGTATTTCGTGGATCTCTTTGCTAGCCTTATTTCTGTGAAATCTGAGAACAGATATTTCGGATCCCTTTGAAGACTATAGGGCCAAAGGAAATATCCTCCGATAACAAAGAGAAAGAAGCTTTCTGAGAAACTTCTTTGTGTTCTGTGAAATCATCTCACAGAGTTACAGCTTTCCCCTCAAGAAGCCTTTCGCTAAGACAGTTCTTGTGGAATTGGCAAAGTGATATTTGGAAGCCCATAGAGGGCTATGGTGAAAAAGGAAATATCCTCAGATGAAATCTGGAAAGAAGCTTTCTGAGAAACTGCTTAGTGTTCTGTTAATTCATCTCACAGAGTTACATCTGTATTTCGTGGATATCTTTGCTAGCCTTATTTCTGTGGAATCTGAGAACAGATATTTCGGATCCCTTTGAAGACTATAGGGCCAAAGGAAATATCCTCCGATAACAAAGAGAAAGAAGCTTTCTGAGAAACTTCTTTGTGTTCTGTGAAATCATCTCACAGAGTTACAGCTTTCCCCTCAAGAAGCCTTTCGCTAAGACAGTTCTTGTGGAATTGGCAAAGTGATATTTGGAAGCCCATAGAGGGCTATGGTGAAAAAGGAAATATCCTCAAATGAAATCTGGAAAGAAGCTTTCTGAGAAACTGCTTAGTGTTCTGTTAATTCATCTCACAGAGTTACATCTGTATTTCGTGGATCTCTTTGCTAGCCTTATTTCTGTGGAATCTGAGAACAGATATTTCGGATCCCTTTGAAGACAATAGGGCCAAAGGAAATATCCTCCGATAACAAAGAGAAAGAAACTTTCTGAGAAACTTCGTTGTGTTCTATGAAATCATCTCACAGAGTTACAGCTTTCCCCTCACGGAGCCTTTCGCTAAGACAGTTCTTTTGAAATTGACAAAGTGATATTTGAAAGCCCATAGAGGGCTATGGTGAAAAAGGAAATATCCTCAGATGAAATCTGGAAAGAAGCTTTCTGAGAAACTGCTTAGTGTTCTGTTAATTCATCTCACAGAGTTACATCTGTATTTCGTGGATCTCTTTGCTAGCCTTATTTCTGTGGAATCTGAGAACAGATATTTCGGATCCCTTTGAAGACTATAGGGCCAAAGGAAATATCCTCCGATAACAAAGAGAAAGAAGCTTTCTGAGAAACTTCTTTGTGTTCTGTGAAATCATCTCACAGAGTTACAGCTTTCCCCTCAAGAAGCCTTTCGCTAAGACAGTTCTTGTGGAATTGGCAAAGTGATATTTGGAAGCCCGTAGAGGGCTATGGTGAAAAAGGAAATATCCTCAAATGAAATCTGGAAAGAAGTTTTCTGAGAAACTGTTTAGTGTTCTGTTAATTCATCTCACAGAGTTACATCTGTATTTCGTGGATCTCTTTGCTAGCCTTATTTCTGTGGAATCTGAGAACAGATATTTCGGATCCCTTTGAAGACTATAGGGCCAAAGGAAATATCCTCCGATAACAAAGAGAAAGAAGCTTTCTGAGAAACTTCTTTGTGTTCTGTGAAATCATCTCACAGAGTTGCAGCTTTCCCCTCAAGAAGCCTTTCGCTAAGACAGTTCTTGTGGAATTGGCAAAGTGATATTTGGAAGCCCATAGAGGGCTATGGTGAAAAAGGAAATATCCTCAAATGAAATCTGGAAAGAAGCTTTCTGAGAAACTGCTTAGTGTTCTTTAATTCATCTCACAGAGTTATATCTGTATTTCGTGGATCTCTTTGCTAGCCTTATTTCTGTGGAATCTGAGAACAGATATTTCGGATCCCTTTAAAGACTATAGGGCCAAAAGAAATATCCTCCGATAACAAAGAGAAAGAAGCTTTCTGAGAAACTTCGTTGTGTTCTGTGAAATCATCTCACAGAGTTACAGCTTTCCCCTCACGGAGCCTTTCGCTAAGACAGTTTTTGTGGAATTGGCAAAGTTATATTTCGAAGCCCATAGAGGGCTATGGTGAAAAAGGAAATATCCTCAGAGGAAATCTGGAAAGAAGCTTTCTGAGAAACTGCTTAGTGTTCTGTTAATTCATCTCACAGTGTTACATCTGTATTTCATGGATCTCTTTGCTAGCCTTATTTCTGTGGAATCTGAGAACAGATATTTCAGATCCCTTTGAAGACTATAGGGCCAAAGGAAATATCCTCCGATAACAAAGAGAAAGAAGCTTTCTGAGAAACTTCTTTGTGTTCTGTGAAATCATCTCACAGAGATGCAGCTTTCCCCTCAAGAAGCCTTTCTATAGGATAGTTCTTGTGGAATTGGCAAAGTGATAAATGGAAGCCCATAGAGGGCTATGGTGAAAAAGGAAATATCCTCAGATGAAATCTGGAAAGAAGCTTTCTGAGAAACAGCTTAGTGTTCTGTTAATTCATCTCACAGAGTTACATCTGTATTTCGTGGATCTCTTGGCTAGCCTTATTTCTGTGGAATCTGGGAACAGATATTTCGGATCCCTTTGAAGACTATAGGGCCAAAGGAAATATCCTCCGATAACAAAGAGAAAGAAGCTTTCTGAGAAACTTCTTTGTGTTCTGTGAAATCATCTCACAGAGTTGCAGCTTTCCCCTCAAGAAGCCTTTCGCTAAGACAGTTCTTGTGGAATTGGCAAAGTGATATTTGGAAGCCCATAGAGGGCTATGGTGAAAAAGGAAATATCCTCAGATGAAATCTGGAAAGAAGCTTTCTGAGAAACTGCTTAGTGTTCTGTTAATTCATCTCACAGAGTTACATCTGTATTTCGTGGATCTCTTTGCTAGCCTTATTTCTGTGGAATCTGAGAACAGATATTTCGGATCCCTTTGAAGATTATAGGGCCAAAGGAAATATCCTCCGATAACAAAGAGAAAGAAGCTTTCTGAGAAACTTCTTTGTGTTCTGTGAAATCATCTCACAGAGTTACAGCTTTCCCCTCAAGAAGCCTTTCGCTAAGACAGTTCTTGTGGAATTGGCAAAGTGATATTTGGAAGCCCGTAGAGGGCTATGGTGAAAAAGGAAATATCCTCAAATGAAATCTGGAAAGAAGCTTTCTTAGAAACTGTTTAGTGTTCTGTTAATTCATCTCACAGAGTTACATCTGTATTTCGTGGATCTCTTTGCTAGCCTTATTTCTGTGGAATCTGAGAACAGATATTTCGGATCCCTTTGAAGACTATAGGGCCAAAGGAAATATCCTCCGATAACAAAGAGAAAGAAGCTTTCTGAGAAACTTCTTTGTGTTCTGTGAAATCATCTCACAGAGATGCAGCTTTCCCCTCAAGAAGCCTTTCTCTAGGATAGTTCTTGTGGAATGGGCAAAGTGATAAATGGAAGCCTATAGAGGGCTATGGTGAAAAAGGAAATATCCTCAGATGAAATCTGGAAAGAAGCTTTCTGAGAAACTGCTTAGTGTTCTGTTAATTCATCTCACAGAGTTACATCTGTATTTCGTGGATCTCTTTGCTAGCCTTATTTCTGTGGAATCTGAGAACAGATATTTCGGATCCCTTTGAAGACTATAGGGCCAAAGGAAATATCCTCCGATAACAAAGAGAAAGAAGCTTTCTGAGAAACTTCGTTGTGTTCTGTGAAATCATCTCACAGAGTTACAGCTTTCCCCTCAAGGAGCCTTTCGCTAAGACAGTTTATGTGGAATTGGCAAAGTGATATATGGAAGCCCATAGAGGGCTATGGTGAAAAAGGAAATATCCTCAGATGAAATCTGGAAAGAAGCTTTCTGAGAAACTGCTTAGCGTTCTGTTAATTCATCTCACAGGGTTACATCTGTAATTCGTGGATCTCTTTGCTAGCCTTATTTCTGTGGAATCTGAGAACAGATATTTCGGATCCCTTTGAAGACTATAGGGCCAAAGGAAATATCCTCCGATAACAAAGAGAAAGAAGCTTTCTGAGAAACTTCTTTGTGTTCTGTGAAATCATCTCACAGAGTTACAGCTTTCCCCTCACGGAGCCGTTCGCTAAGACAGTTCTTTTGAAACTGGCAAAGTGATATTTGGAAGCCCATAGAGGGCTATGGTGAAAAAGGAAATATCCTCAGATGAAATCTGGAAAGAAGCTTTCTGAGAAACTGCTTAGTGTTCTGTTAATTCATCTCACAGAGTTACATCTGTATTTCGTGGATCTCTTTGCTAGCCTTATTTCTGTGGAATCTGAGAACAGATATTTCGGATCCCTATGAAGACTATAGGGCCAAAGGAAGTATCCAGCGATAACAAAGAGAAAGAAGCTTTCTGAGAAACTTCTTTGTGTTTTGTGAAATCATCTCACAGAGTTACAGCTTTCCCCTCAAGAAGCCTTTCGCTAAGACAGTTCTTGTGGAATTGGCAAAGTGATATTTGGAAGCCCATAGAGGGCTATGGTGAAAAAGGAAATATCCTCAGATGAAATCTGGAAAGAAGCTTTCTGAGAAACTGCTTAGTGTTCTGTTAATTCATCTCACAGAGCTACATCTGTATTTCGTGGATCTCTTTGCTAGCCTTATTTCTCTGGAATCTGGGAACAGATATTTCGGATCCCATTGAAGACTATAAGGCCAAAGGAAATATCCTCCGATAACAAAGAGAAAGAAGCTTTCTGAGAAACTTCTTTGTGTTCTGTGAAATCATCTCACAGAGTTGCAGCTTTCCCCTCAAGAAGCCTTTCGCTAAGACAGTTCTTGTGGAATTGGCAAAGTGATATTTGGAAGCCCATAGAGGGCTATGGTGAAAAAGGAAATATCCTCAGATGAAATCTGGAAAGAAGCTTTCTGAGAAACTGCTTAGTGTTCTGTTAAATCATGTCATAGAGTTACATCTGTATTTCGTGGATCTCTTTGCTAGCCTTATTTCTGTGGAATCTGAGAACAGATATTTCGGATCCCTATGAAGACTATAGGGCCAAAGGAAATATCCTCCGATAACAAAGAGAAAGAAGCTTTCTGAGAAACTTCGTTGTGTTCTGTGAAATCATCTCACAGAGTTACAGCTTTCCCCTCACGGAGCCTTTCGCTAAGACAGTTCTTGTGGAAATGGCAAAGTGATATTTGGAAGCCCATAGAGGGCTATGGTGAAAAAGGAAATATCCTCAGAGGAAATCTGGAAAGAAGCTTTCTGAGAAACTGCTTAGTGTTCTGTTAATTCATCTCACAGTGTTACATCTGTATTTCATGGATCTCTTTGCTTGCCTTATTTCTGTGGAATCTGAGAACAGATATTTCAGATCCCTTTGAAGACTAAAGGGCCAAAGGAAATATCCTCCGATAACAAAGAGAAAGAAGCTTTCTGAGAAACTTCTTTGTGTTCTGTGAAATCATCTCACAGAGATGCAGCTTTCCCCTCAAGAAGCCTTTCTCTAGGATAGTTCTTGTGGAATTGACAAAGTGATATATGGAAGACCATAGAGGGCTATGGTGAAAAAGGAAATATCCTCAGATGATATCTGGAAAGAAGCTTTCTGAGAAACTGCTTAGTGTTCTGTTAATTCATCTCACAGAGTTACATCTGTATTTCGTGGATCTCTTTGCTAGCCTTATTTCTGTGGAATCTGAGAACAGATATTTCGGATCCCTTTGAAGACTATAGGGCCAAAGGAAATATCCTCCGATAACAAAGAGAAAGAAGCTTTCTGAGAAACTTCTTTGTGTTCTGTGAAATCATCTCACAGAGTTACAGCTTTCCCCTCACGGAGCCTTTCGCTAAGACAGTTCTTTTGAAATTGGCAAAGTGATATTTGGAAGCCCATAGAGGGCTATGGTGAAAAAGGAAATATCCTCAGATGAAATCTGGAAAGAAGCTTTCTGAGAAACTGCTTAGTGTTCTGTTAATTCATCTCACAGAGTTACATCTGTATTTCGTGGATCTCTTTGCTAGCCTTATTTCTGTGGAATCTGAGAACAGATATTTCGGATCCCTATGAAGACTATAGGGCCAAAGGAAGTATCCTGCGATAACAAAGAGAAAGAAGCTTTCTGAGAAACTTCTTTGTGTTTTGTGAAATCATCTCACAGAGTTACAGCTTTCCCCTCAAGAAGCCTTTCGCTAAGACAGTTCTTGTGGAATTGGCAAAGTGATATTTGGAAGCCCATAGAGGGCTATGGTGAAAAAGGAAATATCCTCAGATGAAATCTGGAAAGAAGCTTTCTGAGAAACTGCTTAGTGTTCTGTTAATTCATCTCACCGAGCTACATCTGTATTTCGTGGATCTCTTTGCTAGCCTTATTTCTGTGGAATCTGAGAACAGATATTTCGGATCCCTTTGAAGTCTATAGGGCCAAAGGAAATATCCTCCGATAACAAAGAGAAAGAAGCTTTCTGAGAAACTTCTTTGTGTTCTGTGAAATCATCTCACAGAGTTGCAGCTTTCCCCTCAAGAAGCCTTTCGCTAAGACAGTTCTTGTGGAATTGGCAAAGTGATATTTGGAAGCCCATAGAGGGCTATGGTGAAAAAGAAAATATCCTCAGATGAAATCTGGAAAGAAGCTTTCTGAGAAACTGCTTAGTGTTCTGTTAATTCATGTCATAGAGTTACATCTGTATTTCGTGGATCTCTTTGATAGCCTTATTTCTGTGGTATCTGAGAACAGATATTTCGGATCCCTATGAAGACTATAGGGCCAAAGGAAATATCCTCCGATAACAAAGAGAAAGAAGCTTTCTGAGAAACTTCTTTGTGTTCTGTGAAATCATCTCACAGAGTTACAGCTTTCCCCTCAAGAAGCCTTTCACTAAGACAGTTCTTGTGGAATTGGCAAAGTGATATTTGGAAGCCCATAGAGGGCTATGGTGAAAAAGGAAATATCCTCAAATGAAATCTGGAAAGAAGCTTTCAGAGAAACTGCTTAGCGTTCTGTTAATTCATCTCACAGAGTTACATCTGTATTTCGTGGATCTCTTTGCTAGCCTTATTTCTGTGGAATCTGAGAACAGATATTTCGGATCCCTTTGAAGTCTATAGGGCCAAAGGAAATATCCTCCGATAACAAAGAGAAAGAAGCTTTCTGAGAAACTTCTTTGTGTTCTGTGAAATCATCTCACAGAGTTACAGCTTTCCCCTCACGGAGCCTTTCGCTAAGACAGTTCTTTTGAAACTGGCAAAGTGATATTTGGAAGCCCATAGAGGGCTATGGTGAAAAAGGAAATATCCTCAGATGAAATCTGGAAAGAAGCTTTCTGAGAAACTGCTTAGTGTTCTGTTAATTCATCTCACAGAGTTACATCTGTATTTCGTGGATCTCTTTGCTAGCCTTATTTCTGTGGAATCTGAGAACAGATATTTCGGATCCCTATGAAGACTATAGGGCCAAAGGAAATATCCTGCGATAACAAAGAGAAAGAAGCTTTCTGAGAAACTTCTTTGTGTTTTGTGAAATCATCTCACAGAGTTACAGCTTTCCCCTCAAGAATCCTTTCGCTAAGACAGTTCTTGTGGAATTGGCAAAGTGATATTTGGAAGCCCATAGAGGGCTATGGTGAAAAAGGAAATATCCTCAGATGAAATCTGGAAAGAAGCTTTCTGAGAAACTGCTTAGTGTTCTGTTAATTCATCTCACAGAGCTACATCTGTATTTCGTGGATGTCTTTGCTAGCCTTATTTCTGTGGATTCTGAGAACAGATATTTCGGATCCCTTTGAAGACTATAAGGCCAAAGGAAATATCCTCCGATAACAAAGAGAAAGAAGCTTTCTGAGAAACTTCTTTGTGTTCTGTGAAATCATCTCACAGAGTTGCAGCTTTCCCCTCAAGAAGCCTTTCGCTAAGACAGTTCTTGTGGAATTGGCAAAGTGATATTTGGAAGCCCATAGAGGGCTATGGTTTAAAAGGAAATATCCTCAGATGAAATCTGGAAAGAAGCTTTCTGAGAAACTGCTTAGCGTTCTGTTAATTCATCTCACAGAGTTACATCTGTATTTCGTGGATCTCTTTGCTAGCCTTATTTCTGTGGAATCTGAGATCAGATATTTCGGATCCCTTTGAAGACTATAGGGCCAAAGGAAATATCCTCCGATAACAAAGAGAAAGAAGCTTTCTGAGAAACTTCTTTGTGTTCTGTGAAATCATCTCACAGAGTTACAGCTTTCCCCTCACGGAGCCTTTCGCTAAGACAGTTCTTTTGAAACTGGCAAAGTGATATTTGGAAGCCCATAGAGGGCTAGGTTGAAAAAGGAAATATCCTCAGATGAAATCTGGAAAGAAGCTTTCTGAGAAACTGCTTAGTGTTCTGTTAATTCATCTCACAGAGCTACATCTGTATTTCGTGGATCTCTTTGCTAGCCTTATTTCTGTGGAATCTGAGAACAGATATTTCGGATCCCTTTGAAGACTGTTGGGCCAAAGGAAATATCCTCGGATAACAAAGAGAAAGAAGCTTTCTGAGAAACTTCTTTGTGTTCTGTGAAATCATCTCACAGAGTTGCAGCTTTCCCCTCAAGAAGCCTTTCGCTAAGACAGTTCTTGTGGAATTGGCAAAGTGATATTTGGAAGCCCATAGAGGGCTATGGTGAAAAAGGAAATATCCTCAAATGAAATCTGGAAAGAAGCTTTCTGAGAAACTGCTTAGTGTTCTGTTAATTCATCTCACAGAGTTACATCTGTATTTCGTGGATCTCTTTGCTAGCCTTATTTCTGTGTAATCTGAGAACAGATATTTCGGATCCCTTTGAAGACTATAGGGCCAAAGGAAATATCCTCCGATAACAAAGAGAAAGAAGCTTTCTGAGAAACTTCTTTGTGTTCTGTGAAATCATCTCACAGAGTTGCAGCTTTCCCCTCAAGAAGCCTTTCGCTAAGACAGTTCTTGTGGAATTGGCAAAGTGATATTTGGAAGCCCATAGAGGGCTATGGTGAAAAAGGAAATATCCTCAAATGAAATCTGGAAAGAAGCTTTCTGAGAAACTGCTTAGTGTTCTGTTAATTCATCTCACAGAGTTACATCTGTATTTCGTGGATCTCTTTGCTAGCCTTATTTCTGTGGAATCTGAGAACAGATATTTCGGATCCCTTTGAAGACTATAGGGCCAAAGGAAATATCCTCCGATAACAAAGAGAAAGAAGCTTTCTGAGAAACTTCTTTGTGTTTTGTGAAATCATCTCACAGAGTTACAGCTTTCCCCTCAAGAAGCCTTTCGCTAAGACAGTTCTTGTGGAATTGGCAAAGTGATATTTGGAAGCCCGTAGAGGGCTATGGTGAAAAAGGAAATATCCTCAGATGAAATCTGGAAAGAAGCTTTCTGAGAAACTGCTTAGTGTTCTGTTAATTCATCTCACAGAGCTACATCTGTATTTCGTGGATCTCTTTGCTAGCCTTATTTCTGTGGAATCTGAGAACAGATATTTTGGATCCCTTTGAAGAGTATAGGGCCAAAGGAAATATCCTCCGATAACAAAGAGAAAGAAGCTTTCTGAGAAACTTCTTTGTGTTCTGTGAAATCATCTCACAGAGTTACAGCTTTCCCCTCAAGAAGCCTTTCACTAAGACAGTTCTTGTGGAATTGGCAAAGTGATATTTGGAAGCCCGTAGAGGGCTATGGTGAAAAAGGAAATATCCTCAAATGAAATCTGGAAAGAAGCTTTCTGAGAAACTGCTTAGTGTTCTGTTAATTCATCTCACAGAGTTACATCTGTATTTCGTGGATCTCTTTGCTAGCCTTATTTCTGTGAAATCTGAGAACAGATATTTGGATCCCTTTGAAGACTATAGGGCCAAAGGAAATATCCTCCGATAACAAAGAGAAAGAAGCTTTCTGAGAAACTTCTTTGTTTTCTGTGAAATCATCTCACAGAGTTGCAGCTTTCCCCTCAAGAAGCCTTTCGCTAAGACAGTTCTTGTGGAATTGGCAAAGTGATATTTGGAAGCCCATATAGGGCTATGGTGAAAAAGGAAATATCCTCAAATGAAATCTGGAAAGAAGCTTTCTGAGAAACTGCTTAGTTTTCTGTTAATTCATCTCACAGAGTTACATCTGTATTTCGTGGATCTCTTTGCTAGCCTTATTTCTGTGGAATCTGAGAACAGATATTTCGGATCCCTTTGAAGACTATAGGGCCAAAGGAAATATCCTCCGATAACAAAGAGAAAGAAGCTTTCTGAGAAACTTCTTTGTGTTCTGTGAAATCATCTCACAGAGTTACAGCTTTCCCCTCAAGGAGCCTTTCGCTAAGACAGTTTATGTGGAATTGGCAAAGTGATATTTGGAAGCCCATAGAGGGCTATGGTGAAAAAGGAAATATCCTCAGATGAAATCTGGAAAGAAGCTTTCTGAGAAACTGCTTAGCGTTCTGTTAATTCATCTCACAGAGTTACATCTGTATTTCGTGGATCTCTTTGCTAGCCTTATTTCTGTGGAATCTGAGAACAGATATTTCGGATCCCTTTGAAGACTATAGGGCCAAAGGAAATATCCTCCGATAACAAAGAGAAAGAAGCTTTCTGAGAAACTTCTTTGTGTTCTGTGAAATCATCTCACAGAGTTACAGCTTTCCCTTCACGGAGCCTTTCGCTAAGACAGTTCTTTTGAAACTGGCAAAGTGATATTTGGAAGCCCATAGAGGGCTATGGTGAAAAAGGAAATATCCTCAGATGAAATCTGGAAAGAAGCTTTCTGAGAAACTGCTTAGTGTTCTGTTAATTCATCTCACAGAGTTACATCTGTATTTCGTGGATCTCTTTGCTAGCCTTATTTCTGTGGAATCTGAGAACAGATATTTCGGATCCCTTTGAAGACTATAGGGCCAAAGGAAATATCCTCCGATAACAAAGAGAAAGAAGCTTTCTGAGAAACTTCTTTGTTTTCTGTGAAATCATCTCACAGAGTTGCAGCTTTCCCCTCTAGTAGCCTTTCGCTAAGACAGTTCTTGTTGAATTGGCAAAGTGATATTTGGAAGCCCATAGAGGGCTATGGTGAAAAAGGAAATATCCTCAGATGAAATCTGGAAGGAAGCTTTCTGAGAAACTGCTAAGTGTTCTGTTAATTCATCTCACAGAGTTACATCTGTATTTCGTGGATCTCTTTGCTCGCCTTATTTCTGTGGAATCTGAGTACAGATATTTCAGATCCCTTTGAAGAACATAGGGCCAAAGAAATATCCTCCGATAACAAAGAGAAAGAAGCTTTCTGAGAAACTTCTTTGTGTTCTGTGAAATCATCTCACAGAGTTGCAGCTTTGCCCTCAAGGAGCCTTTCGCTAAGACAGTTCTTGTGGAATTGGCAAAGTGATATTTGGAAGCCCATAGAGGGCTATGGTGAAAAAGGAAATATCCTCAGATGAAATCTGGAAAGAAGCTTTCTGAGAAACTGCTTAGTGTTCTGTTAATTCATCTCACAGAGTTACATCTGTATTTCGTGGATCTCTTTGCTAGCCTTATTTCTGTGGAATCTGAGAACAGATATTTCGGATCCCTATGAAGACTATAGGGCCAAAGGAAATATCCTCCGATAACAAAGAGAAAGAAGCTTTCTGAGAAACTTCTTTGTGTTCTGTGAAATCATCTCACAGAGTTACAGCTTTCCCCTCAAGAAGCCTTTCGCTAAGACAGTTCTTGTGGAATTGGCAAAGTGATATTTGGAAGCCATAGAGGGCTATGGTGAAAAAGGAAATATCCTCAAATGATATCTGGAAAGAAGCTTTCTGAGAAACTGCTTAGTGTTCTGTTAATTCATCTCACAGAGTTACATCTGTATTTCGTGGATCTCTTTGCTAGCCTTATTTCTGTGGAATCTGAGAACAGATATTTCGGATCCCTTTGAAGACTATAGGGCCAAAGGAAATATCCTCCGATAACAAAGAGAAAGAAGCTTTCTGAGAAACTTCTTTGTGTTCTGTGAAATCATCTCACAGAGTTACAACTTTCCCCTCAAGAAGCCTTTCGATAAGACAGATCTTGTGGAATTGGCAAAGTGATATTTGGAAGCCCTTAGAGGGCTATGGTGAAAAAGGAAATATCCTCAAAAGAAATCTGGAAAGAAGCTTTCTGAGAAACTGCTTAGTGTTCTGTTAATTCATCTCACAGAGTTACATATGTATTTCGTGGATCTCTTTGCTAGCCTTATTTCTGTGGAATCTGAGAACAGATATTTCGGATCCCTTTGAAGACTATAGGGCCAAAGGAAATATCCTCCGATAACAAAGAGAAAGAAGCTTTCTGAGAAACTTCGTTGTGTTCTGTGAAATCATCTCACAGAGTTACAGCTTTCCCCTCACGGAGCCTTTCGCTAAGACAGTTCTTTTGAAATTGGCAAAGTGATATTTGGAAGCCCATAGAGGGCTATGGTGAAAAAGGAAATATCCTCAGATGAAATCTGGAAAGAAGCTTTCTGAGAAACTGCTTAGTGTTCTGTTAATTCATCTCACAGAGTTACATCTGTATTTCGTGGATCTCTTTGCTAGCCTTATTTCTGTAGAATCTCAGAACAGATATTTCGGATCCCTTTGAAGACTATAGGGCCAAAGGAAATATCCTCCGATAACAAAGAGAAAGAAGCTTTCTGAGAAACTTCGTTGTGTTCTGTGAAATCATCTCACCGAGTTACAGCTTTCCCCTCACGGAGCCTTTCACTAAGACAGTTCTTTTGAAATTAGCAAAGTGATATTTGGAAGACCATAGAGGGCTATTGTGAAAAAGGAAATATCCTCAGATGAAATCTGGAAAGAAGCTTTCTGAGAAACTGCTTAGTGTTCTGTTAATTCATCTCACAGAGTTACATCTGTATTTCGTGGATCTCTTTGCTAGCCTTACTTCTGTGGAATCTGAGAACAGATATTTCGGATCCATATGAAGACTATAGGGCCAAAGGAAATATCCTCCGATAACAAAGAGAAAGAAGCTTTCTGAGAAACTTCTTTGTGTTCTGTGAAATCATCTCACAGAGTTACAGCTTTCCCCTCAAGAAGCCTTTCGCTAAGACAGTTCTTGTGGAATTGGCAAAGTGATATTTGGAAGCCCATAGAGGGCTATGGTGAAAAAGGAAATATCCTCAGATGAAATCTGGAAAGAAGCTTTCTGAGAAACTGCTTAGTGTTCTTTTAATTCATCTCACAGTGTCACATCTGTATTTCGTGTATCTCTTTGCTAGCCTTATTTCTGTGGAATCTGAGAACAGATATTTCGGATCCCTTTGAAGACTATAGGGCCAAAGGAAATATCCTCCGATAACAAAGAGAAAGAAGCTTTCTGAGAAACTTCGTTGTGTTCTGTGAAATCATCTCACAGAGTTGCAGCTTTCCCCTCAAGAAGCCTTTCGCTAAGACAGTTCTTGTGGAATTGGCAAAGTGATATTTGGAATCCATAGAGGGCTATGGTGAAAAAGGAAATATCCTTAAATGAAATCTGGAAAGAAGCTTTCTGAGAAACTGCTTAGTGTTCTGTTAATTCATCTCACAGAGTTACATCTGTATTTCGTGGATCTCTTTGCTAGCCTTACTTCTGTGGAATCTGAGAACAGATATTTCGGATCCATATGAAGACTATAGGGCCAAAGGAAATATCCTCCGATAACAAAGAGAAAGAAGCTTTCTGAGAAACTTCTTTGTGTTCTGTGAAATCATCTCACAGAGTTACAGCTTTCCCCTCAAGAAGCCTTTCGCTAAGACAGTTCTTGTGGAATTGGCAAAGTGATATTTGGAAGCCCATAGAGGGCTATGGTGAAAAAGGAAATATCCTCAGATGAAATCTGGAAAGAAGCTTTCTGAGAAACTGCTTAGTGTTCTTTTAATTCATCTCACAGTGTTACATCTGTATTTCGTGTATCTCTTTGCTAGCCTTATTTCTGTGGAATCTGAGAACAGATATTTCGGATCCCTTTGAAGACTATAGGGCCAAAGGAAATATCCTCCGATAACAAAGAGAAAGAAGCTTTCTGAGAAACTTCTTTGTTTTCTGTGAAATCATCTCACAGAGTTGCAGCTTTCCCCTCTAGTAGCCTTTCGCTAAGTCAGTTCTTGTTGAATTGGCAAAGTGATATTTGGAAGCCCATAGAGGGCTATGGTGAAAAAGGAAATATCCTCAGATGAAATCTGGAAAGAAGCTTTCTGAGAAACTGCTAAGTGTTCTGTTAATTCATCTCACAGAGTTACATCTGTATTTCGTGGATCTCTTTGCTCGCCTTATTTCTGTGGAATCTGAGTACAGATATTTCAGATCCCTTTGAAGAACATAGGGCCAAAGAAATATCCTCCGATAACAAAGAGAAAGAAGCTTTCTGAGGAACTTCTTTGTGTTCTGTGAAATCATCTCACAGAGTTGCAGCTTTGCCCTCAAGGAGCCTTTCGCTAAGACAGTTCTTGTGGAATTGGCAAAGTGATATTTGGAAGCCCATAGAGGGCTATGGTGAAAAAGGAAATATCCTCAGATGAAATCTGGAAAGAAGCTTTCTGAGAAACTGCTTAGTGTTCTGTTAATTCATCTCACGGAGTTACATCTGTATTTCGTGGATCTCTTTGCTAGCCTTATTTCTGTGGAATCTGAGAACAGATATTTCGGATCCCTATGAAGACTATAGGGCCAAAGGAAATATCCTCCGATAACAAAGAGAAAGAAGCTTTCTGAGAAACTTCTTTGTGTTCTGTGAAATCATCTCACAGAGTTACAGCTTTCCCCTCAAGAAGCCTTTCGCTAAGACAGTTCTTGTGGAATTGGCAAAGTGATATTTGGAAGCCATAGAGGGCTATGGTGAAAAAGGAAATATCCTCAAATGAAATCTGGAAAGAAGCTTTCTGAGAAACTGCTTAGTGTTCTGTTAATTCATCTCACAGAGTTACATCTGTATTTCGTGGATCTCTTTGCTAGCCTTATTTCTGTGGAATCTGAGAACAGATATTTCGGATCCCTTTGAAGACTATAGGGCCAAAGGAAATATCCTCCGATAACAAAGAGAAAGAAGCTTTCTGAGAAACTTCTTTGTGTTCTGTGAAATCATCTCACAGAGTTACAACTTTCCCCTCAAGAAGCCTTTCGATAAGACAGATCTTGTGGAATTGGCAAAGTGATATTTGGAAGCCCATAGAGGGCTATGGTGAAAAAGGAAATATCCTCAAAAGAAATCTGGAAAGAAGCTTTCTGAGAAACTGCTTAGTGTTCTGTTAATTCATCTCACAGAGTTACATATGTATTTCGTGGATCTCTTTGCTAGCCTTATTTCTGTGGAATCTGAGAACAGATATTTCGGATCCCTTTGAAGACTATAGGGCCAAAGGAAATATCCTCCAATAACAAAGAGAAAGAAGCTTTCTGAGAAACTTCGTTGTGTTCTGTGAAATCATCTCACAGAGTTACAGCTTTCCCCTCACGGAGCCTTTCGCTAAGACAGTTCTTTTGAAATTGGCAAAGTGATATTTGGAAGCCCATAGAGGGCTATGGTGAAAAAGGAAATATCCTCAGATGAAATCTGGAAAGAAGCTTTCTGAGAAACTGCTTAGTGTTCTGTTAATTCATCTCACAGAGTTACATCTGTATTTCGTGGATCTCTTTGCTAGCCTTATTTCTGTGGAATCTCAGAACAGATATTTCGGATCCCTTTGAAGACTATAGGGCCAAAGGAAATATCCTCCGATAACAAAGAGAAAGAAGCTTTCTGAGAAACTTCGTTGTGTTCTGTGAAATCATCTCACCGAGTTACAGCTTTCCCCTCACGGAGCCTTTCGCTAAGACAGTTCTTTTGAAATTAGAAAAGTGATATTTGGAAGACCATAGAGGGCTATTGTGAAAAAGGAAATATCCTCAGATGAAATCTGGAAAGAAGCTTTCTGAGAAACTGCTTAGTGTTCTGTTAATTCATCTCACAGAGTTACATCTGTATTTCGTGGATCTCTTTGCTAGCCTTACTTCTGTGGAATCTGAGAACAGATATTTCGGATCCATATGAAGACTATAGGGCCAAAGGAAATATCCTCCGATAACAAAGAGAAAGAAGCTTTCTGAGAAACTTCTTTGTGTTCTGTGAAATCATCTCACAGAGTTACAGCTTTCCCCTCAAGAAGCCTTTCGCTAAGACAGTTCTTGTGGAATTGGCAAAGTGATATTTGGAAGCCCATAGAGGGCTATGGTGAAAAAGGAAATATCCTCAGATGAAATCTGGAAAGAAGCTTTCTGAGAAACTGCTTAGTGTTCTTTTAATTCATCTCACAGTGTTACATCTGTATTTCGTGTATCTCTTTGCTAGCCTTATTTCTGTGGAATCTGAGAACAGATATTTCGGATCCCTTTGAAGACTATAGGGCCAAAGGAAATATCCTCCGATAACAAAGAGAAAGAAGCTTTCTGAGAAACTTCGTTGTGTTCTGTGAAATCATCTCACAGAGTTGCAGCTTTCCCCTCAAGAAGCCTTTCGCTAAGACAGGTCTTGTGGAATTGGCAAAGTGATATTTGGAAGCCATAGAGGGCTATGGTGAAAAAGGAAATATCCTTAAATGAAATCTGGAAAGAAGCTTTCTGAGAAACTGCTTAGTGTTCTGTTAATTCATCTCACAGAGTTACATCTGTATTTCGTGGATCTCTTTGCTAGCCTTACTTCTGTGGAATCTGAGAACAGATATTTCGGATCCATATGAAGACTATAGGGCCAAAGGAAATATCCTCCGATAACAAAGAGAAAGAAGCTTTCTGAGAAACTTCTTTGTGTTCTGTGAAATCATCTCACAGAGTTACAGCTTTCCCCTCAAGAAGCCTTTCGCTAAGACAGTTCTTGTGGAATTGGCAAAGTGATATTTGGAAGCCCATAGAGGGCTATGGTGAAAAAGGAAATATCCTCAGATGAAATCTGGAAAGAAGCTTTCTGAGAAACTGCTTAGTGTTCTTTTAATTCATCTCACAGTGTTACATCTGTATTTCGTGTATCTCTTTGCTAGCCTTATTTCTGTGGAATCTGAGAACAGATATTTCGGATCCCTTTGAAGACTATAGGGCCAAAGGAAATATCCTCCGATAACAAAGAGAAAGAAGCTTTCTGAGAAACTTCGTTGTGTTCTGTGAAATCATCTCACAGAGTTGCAGCTTTCCCCTCAAGAAGCCTTTCGCTAAGACAGTTCTTGTGGAATTGGCAAAGTGATATTTGGAAGCCATAGAGGGCTATGGTGAAAAAGGAAATATCCTTAAATGAAATCTGGAAAGAAGCTTTCTGAGAAACTGCTTAGTGTTCTGTTAATTCATCTCACAGAATTACATCTGTATTTCGTGGATCTCTTTGCTAGCCTTATTTCTGTGAAATCTGAGAACAGATATTTGGATCCCTTTGAAGACTATAGGGCCAAAGGAAATATCCTCCGATAACAAAGAGAAAGAAGCTTTCTGAGAAACTTCTTTGTGTTCTGTGAAATCATCTCACAGAGTTGCAGCTTTCCCCTCAAGAAGCCTTTCGCTAAGACAGTTCTTGTGGAATTGGCAAAGTGATATTTGGAAGCCCATATAGGGCTATGGTGAAAAAGGAAATATCCTCAAATGAAATCTGGAAAGAAGTTTTCTGAGAAACTGCTTAGTTTTCTGTTAATTCATCTCACAGAGTTACATCTGTATTTCGTGGATCTCTTTGCTAGCCTTATTTCTGTGGAATCTGAGAACAGATATTTCGGATCCCTTTGAAGACTATAGGGCCAAAGGAAATATCCTCCGATAACAAAGAGAAAGAAGCTTTCTGAGAAACTTCTTTGTGTTCTGTGAAATCATCTCACAGAGTTACAGCTTTCCCCTCAAGGAGCCTTTCGCTAAGACAGTTTATGTGGAATTGGCAAAGTGATATTTGGAAGCCCATAGAGGGCTATGGTGAAAAAGGAAATATCCTCAGATGAAATCTGGAAAGAAGCTTTCTGAGAAACTGCTTAGCGTTCTGTTAATTCATCTCACAGAGTTACATCTGTATTTCGTGGATCTCTTTGCTAGCCTTATTTCTGTGGAATCTGAGAACAGATATTTCGGATCCCTTTGAAGACTATAGGGCCAAAGGAAATATCCTCCGATAACAAAGAGAAAGAAGCTTTCTGAGAAACTTCTTTGTGTTCTGTGAAATCATCTCACAGAGTTACAGCTTTCCCCTCACGGAGCCTTTCGCTAAGACAGTTCTTTTGAAACTGGCAAAGTGATATTTGGAAGCCCATAGAGGGCTATGGTGAAAAAGGAAATATCCTCAGATGAAATCTGGAAAGAAGCTTTCTGAGAAACTGCTTAGTGTTCTGTTAATTCATCTCACAGAGTTACATCTGTATTTCGTGGATCTCTTTGCTAGCCTTATTTCTGTGGAATCTGAGAACAGATATTTCGGATCCCTTTGAAGACTATAGGGCCAAAGGAAATATCCTCCGATAACAAAGAGAAAGAAGCTTTCTGAGAAACTTCTTTGTTTTCTGTGAAATCATCTCACAGAGTTGCAGCTTTCCCCTCTAGTAGCCTTTCGCTAAGACAGTTCTTGTTGAATTGGCAAAGTGATATTTGGAAGCCCATAGAGGGCTATGGTGAAAAAGGAAATATCCTCAGATGAAATCTGGAAAGAAGCTTTCTGAGAAACTGCTAAGTGTTCTGTTAATTCATCTCACAGAGTTACATCTGTATTTCGTGGATCTCTTTGCTCGCCTTATTTCTGTGGAATCTGAGTACAGATATTTCGGATCCCTTTGAAGAACATAGGGCCAAAGAAATATCCTCCGATAACAAAGAGAAAGAAGCTTTCTGAGAAACTTCTTTGTGTTCTGTGAAATCATCTCACAGAGTTGCAGCTTTGCCCTCAAGGAGCCTTTCGCTAAGACAGTTCTTGTGGAATTGGCAAAGTGATATTTGGAAGCCCATAGAGGGCTATGGTGAAAAAGGAAATATCCTCAGATGAAATCTGGAAAGAAGCTTTCTGAGAAACTGCTTAGTGTTCTGTTAATTCATCTCACAGAGTTACATCTGTATTTCGTGGATCTTTTTGCTAGCCTTATTTCTGTGGAATCTGAGAACAGATATTTCGGATCCCTATGAAGACTATAGGGCCAAAGGAAATATCCTCCGATAACAAAGAGAAAGAAGCTTTCTGAGAAACTTCTTTGTGTTCTGTGAAATCATCTCACAGAGTTACAGCTTTCCCCTCAAGAAGCCTTTCGCTAAGACAGTTCTTGTGGAATTGGCAAAGTGATATTTGGAAGCCATAGAGGGCTATGGTGAAAAAGGAAATATCCTCAAATGAAATCTGGAAAGAAGCTTTCTGAGAAACTGCTTAGTGTTCTGTTAATTCATCTCACAGAGTTACATCTGTATTTCGTGGATCTCTTTGCTAGCCTTATTTCTGTTGAATCTGAGAACAGATATTTCGGATCCCTTTGAAGACTATAGGGCCAAAGGAAATATCCTCCGATAACAAAGAGAAAGAAGCTTTCTGAGAAACTTCTTTGTGTTCTGTGAAATCATCTCACAGAGTTACTGCTTTCCCCTCAAGAAGCCTTTCGATAAGACAGATCTTGTGGAATTGGCAAAGTGATATTTGGAAGCCCATAGAGGGCTATGGTGAAAAAGGAAATATCCTCAAATGAAATCTGGAAAGAAGCTTTCTGAGAAACTGCTTAGTGTTCTGTTAATTCATCTCACAGAGTTACATATGTATTTCGTGGATCTCTTTGCTAGCCTTATTTCTGTGGAATCTGAGAACAGATATTTCGGATCCCTTTGAAGACTATAGGGCCAAAGGAAATATCCTCCGATAACAAAGAGAAAGAAGCTTTCTGAGAAACTTCGTTGTGTTCTGTGAAATCATCTCACAGAGTTACAGCTTTCCCCTCACGGAGCCTTTCGCTAAGACAGTTCTTTTGAAATTGGCAAACTGATATTTGGAAGCCCATAGAGGGCTATGGTGAAAAAGGAAATATCCTCAGATGAAATCTGGAAAGAAGCTTTCTGAGAAACTGCTTAGTGTTCTGTTAATTCATCTCACAGAGTTACATCTGTATTTCGTGGATCTCTTTGCTAGCCTTACTTCTGTGGAATCTGAGAACAGATATTTCGGATCCATATGAAGACTATAGGGCCAAAGGAAATATCCTCCGATAACAAAGAGAAAGAAGCTTTCTGAGAAACTTCTTTGTGTTCTGTGAAATCATCTCACAGAGTTACAGCTTTCCCCTCAAGAAGCCTTTCGCTAAGACAGTTCTTGTGGAATTGGCAAAGTGATATTTGGAAGCCCATAGAGGGCTATGGTGAAAAAGGAAATATCCTCAGATGAAATCTGGAAAGAAGCTTTCTGAGAAACTGCTTAGTGTTCTTTTAATTCATCTCACAGTGTTACATCTGTATTTCGTGTATCTCTTTGCTAGCCTTATTTCTGTGGAATCTGAGAACAGATATTTCGGATCCCTTTGAAGACTATAGGGCCAAAGGAAATATCCTCCGATAACAAAGAGAAAGAAGCTTTCTGAGAAACTTCGTTGTGTTCTGTGAAATCATCTCACAGAGTTGCAGCTTTCCCCTCAAGAAGCCTTTCGCTAAGACAGTTCTTGTGGAATTGGCAAAGTGATATTTGGAAGCCATAGAGGGCTATGGTGAAAAAGGAAATATCCTTAAATGAAATCTGGAAAGAAGCTTTCTGAGAAACTGCTTAGTGTTCTGTTAATTCATCTCACAGAGTTACATCTGTATTTCGTGGATCTCTTTGCTAGCCTTATTTCTGTGGAATCTGAGAACAGATATTTCTGATCCCTTTGAAGACTATAGGGCCAAAGGAAATATCCTCCGATAACAAAGAGAAAGAAGCTTTCTGAGAAACTTCGTTGTGTTCTGTGAAATCATCTCACAGAGTTGCAGCTTTTCCCTCAAGAAGCCTTTCGCTAAGACAGTTCTTGTGGAATTGGCAAAGTGATATTTGGAAGCCATAGAGGGCTATGGTGAAAAAGGAAATATCCTCAAATGAAATCTGGAAAGAAGCTTTCTGAGAAACTGCTTAGTGTTCTGTTAATTCATCTCACAGAGTTACATCTGTATTTCGTGTATCTCTTTGCTAGCCTTATTTCTGTGGAATCTGAGAACAGATATTTCGGATCCCTTTGAAGACTATAGGGCCAAAGGAAATATCCTCCGATAACAAAGAGAAAGAAGCTTTCTGAGAAACTTCGTTGTGTTCTGTGAAATCATCTCACAGAGTTACAGCTTTCCCCTCACGGAGCCTTTCGCTAAGACAGTTCTTTTGAAATTGGCAAAGTGATATTTGGAAGCCCATAGAGGGCTATGGTGAAAAAGGAAATATCCTCAGATGAAATCTGGAAAGAAGCTTTCTGAGAAACTGCTTAGTGTTCTGTTAATTCATCTCACAGGGTTACATCTGTATTTCGTGGATCTCTTTGCTAGCCTTATTTCTGTGGAATCTCAGAACAGATATTTCGGATCCCTTTGAAGACTATAGGGCCAAAGGAAATATCCTCCGATAACAAAGAGAAAGAAGCTTTCTGAGAAACTTCGTTGTGTTCTGTGAAATCATCTCACAGAGTTACAGCTTTCCCCTCACTGAGCCTTTCGCTAAGACAGTTCTTTTGAAATTGGCAAAGTGATATTTGGAAGCCCATAGAGGGCTATTGTGAAAAAGGAAATATCCTCAGATGAAATCTGGAAAGAAGCTTTCTGAGAAACTGCTTAGTGTTCTGTTAATTCATCTCACAGAGTTACATCTGTATTTCGTGGATCTCTTTGCTAGCCTTACTTCTGTGGAATCTGAGAACAGATATTTCGGATCCATATGAAGACTATAGGGCCAAAGGAAATATCCTCCGATAACAAAGAGAAAGAAGCTTTCTGAGAAACTTCTTTGTGTTCTGTGAAATCATCTCACAGAGTTACAGCTTTCCCCTCAAGAAGCCTTTCGCTAAGACAGTTCTTGTGGAATTGGCAAAGTGATATTTGGAAGCCCATAGAGGGCTATGGTGAAAAAGGAAATATCCTCAGATGAAATCTGGAAAGAAGCTTTCTGAGAAACTGCTTAGTGTTCTTTTAATTCATCTCACAGTGTTACATCTGTATTTCGTGGATCTCTTTGCTAGCCTTATTTCTGTGGAATCTGAGAACAGATATTTCGGATCCCTTTGAAGACTATAGGGCCAAAGGAAATATCCTCCGATATCAAAGAGAAAGAAGCTTTCTGAGAAACTTCTTTGTGTTCTGTGAAATCATCTCACAGAGTTGCAGCTTTCCCCTCAAGAAGCCTTTCGCTAAGACAGTTCTTGTGGAATTGGCAAAGTGATATTTGGAAGCCATAGAGGGCTATGGTGAAAAAGGAAATATCCTCAAATGAAATCTGGAAAGAAGCTTTCTGAGAAACTGCTTAGTGTTCTGTTAATTCATCTCACAGAGTTACATCTGTCTTTCGTGGATCTCTTTGCTAGCCTTTTTTCTGTGGAATCTGAGAACAGATATTTCGGATCCATATGAAGACTATAGGGCCAAAGGAAATATCCTCCGATAACAAAGAGAAAGAAGCTTTCTGAGAAACTTCTTTGTGTTCTGTGAAATCATCTCACAGAGTTACAGCTTTCCCCACAGGAAGCCTTTCGATAAGACAGTTCTTGTGGAATTGGCAAAGTGATATTTGGAAGCCCATAGAGGGCTATGGTGAAAAAGGAAATATCCTCAAATGAAATCTGGAAAGAAGCTTTCTGAGAAACTGCTTAGTGTTCTGTTAATTCATCTCACAGAGTTACATCTGTATTTCGTGGATCTCTTTGCTAGCCTTATTTCTGTGGAATCTGAGAACAGATATTTCTGATCCCTTTGAAGACTATAGGGCCAAAGGAAATATCCTCCGATAACAAAGAGAAAGAAGCTTTCTGAGAAACTTCGTTGTGTTCTGTGAAATCATCTCACAGAGTTGCAGCTTTTCCCTCAAGAAGCCTTTCGCTAAGACAGTTCTTGTGGAATTGGCAAAGTGATATTTGGAAGCCATAGAGGGCTATGGTGAAAAAGGAAATATCCTCAAATGAAATCTGGAAAGAAGCTTTCTGAGAAACTGCTTAGTGTTCTGTTAATTCATCTCACAGAGTTACATCTGTATTTCGTGTATCTCTTTGCTAGCCTTATTTCTGTGGAATCTGAGAACAGATATTTCGGATCCCTTTGAAGACTATAGGGCCAAAGGAAATATCCTCCGATAACAAAGAGAAAGAAGCTTTCTGAGAAACTTCGTTGTGTTCTGTGAAATCATCTCACAGAGTTACAGCTTTCCCCTCACGGAGCCTTTCGCTAAGACAGTTCTTTTGAAATTGGCAAAGTGATATTTGGAAGCCCATAGAGGGCTATGGTGAAAAAGGAAATATCCTCAGATGAAATCTGGAAAGAAGCTTTCTGAGAAACTGCTTAGTGTTCTGTTAATTCATCTCACAGAGTTACATCTGTATTTCGTGGATCTCTTTGCTAGCCTTATTTCAGTGGAATCTCAGAACAGATATTTCGGATCCCTTTGAAGACTATAGGGCCAAAGGAAATATCCTCCGATAACAAAGAGAAAGAAGCTTTCTGAGAAACTTCGTTGTGTTCTGTGAAATCATCTCACAGAGTTACAGCTTTCCCCTCACTGAGCCTTTCGCTAAGACAGTTCTTTTGAAATTGGCAAAGTGATATTTGGAAGCCCATAGAGGGCTATTGTGAAAAAGGAAATATCCTCAGATGAAATCTGGAAAGAAGCTTTCTGAGAAACTGCTTAGTGTTCTGTTAATTCATCTCACAGAGTTACATCTGTATTTCGTGGATCTCTTTGCTAGCCTTATTTCTGTGGAATCTGAGAACAGATATTTCGGATCCCTTTGAAGACTATAGGGCCAAAGGAAATATCCTCCGATAACAAAGAGAAAGAAGCTTTCTGAGAAACTTCTTTGTGTTCTGTGAAATCATCTCACAGAGTTGCAGCTTTCCCCTCAAGAAGCCTTTCGCTAAGACAGTTCTTGTGGAATTGGCAAAGTGATATTTGGAAGCCATAGAGGGCTATGGTGAAAAAGGAAATATCCTCAAATGAAATCTGGAAAGAAGCTTTCTGAGAAACTGCTTAGTGTTCTGTTAATTCATCTCACAGAGTTACATCTGTCTTTCGTGGATCTCTTTGCTAGCCTTTTTTCTGTGGAATCTGAGAACAGATATTTCGGATCCATATGAAGACTATAGGGCCAAAGGAAATATCCTCCGATAACAAAGAGAAAGAAGCTTTCTGAGAAACTTCTTTGTGTTCTGTGAAATCATCTCACAGAGTTACAGCTTTCCCCACAGGAAGCCTTTCGATAAGACAGTTCTTGTGGAATTGGCAAAGTGATATTTGGAAGCCCATAGAGGGCTATGGTGAAAAAGGAAATATCCTCAAATGAAATCTGGAAAGAAGCTTTCTGAGAAACTGCTTAGTGTTCTGTTAATTCATCTCACAGAGTTACATCTGTATTTCGTGGATCTCTTTGCTAGCCTTATTTCTGTGGAATCTGAGAACAGATATTTCGGATCCCTTTGAAGACTATAGGGCCAAAGGAAATATCCTCCGATAACAAAGAGAAAGAAGCTTTCTGAGAAACTTCGTTGTGTTCTGTGAAATCATCTCACAGAGTTACAGCTTTCCCCTCACGGAGCCTTTCGCTAAGACAGTTCTTTTGAAATTGGCAAAGTGATATTTGGAAGCCCATAGAGGGCTATGGTGAAAAAGGAAATATCCTCAGATGAAATCTGGAAAGAAGCTTTCTGAGAAACTGCTTAGTGTTCTGTTAATTCATCTCACAGAGTTACATCTGTATTTCGTGGATCTCTTTGCTAGCCTTATTTCTGTGGAATCTCAGAACAGATATTTCGGATCCCTTTGAAGACTATAGGGCGAAAGGAAATATCCTCCGATAACAAAGAGAAAGAAGCTTTCTAAGAAACTTCGTTGTGTTCTGTGAAATCATCTCACAGAGTTACAGCTTTCCCCTCACGGAGCCTTTCGCTAAGACAGTTCTTTTGAAATTGGCAAAGTGATATTTGGAAGCCCATAGAGGGCTATTGTGAAAAAGGAAATATCCTCAGATGAAATCTGGAAAGAAGCTTTGTGAGAAACTGCTTAGTGTTCTGTTAATTCATCTCACAGAGTTACATCTGTATTTCGTGGATCTCTTTGCTAGCCTTACTTCTGTGGAATCTGAGAACAGATATTTCGGATCCATATGAAGACTATAGGGCCAAAGGAAATATCCTCCGATAACAAAGAGAAAGAAGCTTTCTGAGAAACTTCTTTGTGTCCTGTGAAATCATCTCACAGAGTTACAGCTTTCCCCTCAAGAAGCCTTTCGCTAAGACAGTTCTTGTGGAATTGGCAAAGTGATATTTGGAAGCCCATAGAGGGCTATGGTGAAAAAGGAAATATCCTCAGATGAAATCTGGAAAGAAGCTTTCTGAGAAACTGCTTAGTGTTCTTTTAATTCATCTCACAGTGTTACATCTGTATTTCGTGGATCTCTTTGCTAGCCTTATTTCTGTGGAATCTGAGAACAGATATTTCGGATCCCTTAGAAGACTATAGGGCCAAAGGAAATATCCTCCGATAACAAAGAGAAAGAAGCTTTCTGAGAAACTTCGTTGTGTTCTGTGAAATCATCTCACAGAGTTGCAGCTTTCCCCTCAAGAAGCCTTTCGCTAAGACAGTTCTTGTGGAATTGGCAAAGTGATATTTGGAAGCCATAGAGGGCTATGGTGAAAAAGGAAATATCCTCAAATGAAATCTGGAAAGAAGCTTTCTGAGAAACTGCTTAGTGTTCTGTTAATTCATCTCACAGAGTTACATCTGTATTTCGTGGATCTCTTTGCTAGCCTTATTTCTGTGGAATCTGAGAACAGATATTTCGGATCCATATGAAGACTATAGGGCCAAAGGAAATATCCTCCGATAACAAAGAGAAAGAAGCTTTCTGAGAAACTTCTTTGTGTTCTGTGAAATCATCTCACAGAGTTACAGCTTTCCCCATAGGAAGCCTTTCGATAAGACAGTTCTTGTGGAATTGGCAAAGTGATATTTGGAAGCCCGTAGAGGGCTATGGTGAAAAAGGAAATATCCTCAAATGAAATCTGGAAAGAAGCTTTCTGAGAAACTGCTTAGTGTTCTGTTAATTCATCTCACAGGGTTACATCTGTATTTCGTGGATCTCTTTGCTAGCCTTATTTCTGTGGAATCTGAGAACAGATATTTCGGATCCCTATGAAGACTATGGGGCCAAAGGAAATATCCTCCGATAACAAAGAGAAAGAAGGTTTCTGAGAAACTTCTTTGTGTTCTGTGAAATCATCTCACAGAGTTGCAGCTTTCCCCTCAAGAAGCCTTTCGCTAAGACAGTTCTTGTGGAATTGGCAAAGTGATATTTGGAAGCCCATAGAGGGCTATGGTGAAAAAGGAAATATCCTCAAATGAAATCTGGAAAGAAGCTTTCTGAGAAACTGCTTAGTGTTCTGTTAATTCATCTCACTGAGTTACATCTGTATTTCCTTTATCTCTTTGCTAGCCTTATTTCTGTGGAATCTGAGAACAGGTATTTCGGATCCCTTTGAAGACTATAGGGTCAAAGGAAATATCCTCCGATAACAAAGAGAAAGAAGCTTTCTGAGAAACTTCGTTGTGTTCTGTGAAATCATCTCACAGAGTTACAGCTTTCCCCTCAAGAAGCCTTTCGCTAAGACAGTTCTTGTGGAATTGGCAAAGTGATATTTGGAAGCCCATAGAGGGCTATGGTGAAAAAGGAAATGTCCTCAGATGAAATCTGGAAAGAAGCTTTCTGAGAAACTGCTTAGCGTTCTGTTAATTCATCTCACAGAGTTACATCTGTATTTCGTGGATCTCTTTGCTAGCCTTATTTCTGTGGAATCTGAGAACAGATATTTCGGATCCCTTTGAAGACTATAGGGTCAAAGGAAATATCCTCCGATAACAAAGAGAAAGAAGCTTTCTGAGAAACTTCGTTGTGTTCTGTGAAATCAACTCACTGATTTACAGCTTTCCCCTCAAGGAGCCTTTCGCTAAGAGAGTTTATGTGGAATTGGCAAAGTGATATTTGGAAGCCCATAGAGGGCTATGGTGAAAAAGGAAATATCCTCAGATGAAATCTGGAAAGAAGCTTTCTGAGAAACTGCTTAGCGTTCTGTTAATTCATCTCACAGAGTTACATCTGTATTTCGTGGATCTCTTTGCTAGCCTTATTTCTGTGGAATCTGAGAACAGATATTTCGGATCCCTTTGAAGACTATAGGGCCAAAGGAAATATCCTCCGATAACAAAGAGAAAGAAGCTTTCTGAGAAACTTCGTTGTGTTCTTTGAAATCATCTCACAGAGTTACAGCTTTCCCCCCACGGAGCCTTTCGCTAAGACAGTTCTTTTGAAATTGGCAAAGTGATATTTGGAAGCCCATAGAGGGCTATGGTGAAAAAGGAAATATCCTCAGATGAAATCTGGAAAGAAACTTTCTGAGAAACTGCTTAGCGTTCTGTTAATTCATCTCACAGAGTTACATCTGTATTTCGTGGATCTCTTTGCTAGTCTTATTTCTGTGGAATCTGAGAACAGATATTTCGGATCCCTTTGAAGACTATAGGGCCAAAGGAAATATCCTCCGATAAAAAAGAGAAAGAAGCTTTCTGAGAAACTTCTTTGTGTTCTGTGAAATCATCTCACAGAGCTACAGCTTTCCCCTCACGGAGCCTTTCGCTAAGACAGTTCTTTTGAAATTTGCAAAGTGATATTTGGAAGCCCATAGAGGGCTATGGTGAAAAAGGAAATATCCTCAGATGAAATCTGGAAAGAAGCTTTTGAGAAACTGCTTAGTGTTCTTTTAATTCATCTCACAGTGTTACATCTGTATTTCGTGGATCTCTTTGCTAGCCTTATTTCTGTGGAATCTGAGAACAGATATTTCGGATCCCTTTGAAGACTATAGGGCCAAAGGAAATATCCTCCGATAACAAAGAGAAAGAAGCTTTCTGAGAAACTTCTTTGTGTTCTGTGAAATCATCTCACAGAGTTGCAGCTTTCCCCTCAAGAAGCCTTTCGCTAAGACAGTTCTTGTGGAATTGGCAAAGTGATATTTGGAAGCCCAAAGAGGTCTATGGTGAAAAAGGAAATATCCTCAGATGAAATCTGGAAAGAAGCTTTCTGAGAAACTGCTTAGTGTTCTGTTAATTCATCTCACAGAGTTACATCTGTATTTCGTGGATCTCTTTGCTAGCCTTATTTCTGTGGAATCTGAGAACAGATATTTCGGATCCCTATGAAGACTATAGGGCCAAAGGAAATATCCTCCGATAACAAAGAGAAAGAAGCTTTCTGAGAAACTTCTTTGTGTTCTGTGAAATCATCTCACAGAGTTACAGCTTTCCCCTCAAGAAGCCTTTCGCTAAGACAGTTCTTGTGGAATTGGCAAAGTGATATTTGGAAGCCCATAGAGGGCTATGGTGAAAAAGGAAATATTCTCAGATGAAATCTGGAAAGAAGCTTTCTGAGAAACTGCTTAGCGTTCTGTTAATTCATCTCACAGAGTTACATCTGTATTTCGTGGATCTCTTTGCTAGCCTTATTTCTGTGGAATCTGGGAACAGATATTTCGGATCCCTTTGAAGACTATAGGGCCAAAGGAAATATCCTCCGATAAAAAAGAGAAAGAAGCTTTCTGATAAACTTCTTTGTGTTCTGTGAAATCATCTCACAGAGTTACAGCTTTCCCCTCACGGAGCCTTTCGCTAAGACAGTTGTTTTGAAATTGGCAAAGTGATATTTGGAAGCCCATGGAGGGCTATGGTGAAAAAGGAAATATCCTCAGATGAAATCTGGAAAGAAGCTTTCTGAGAAACTGCTTAGTGTTCTTTTAATTCATCTCACAGTGTTACATCTGTATTTCGTGGATCTCTTTTCTAGCCTTATTTCTGTGGAATCTGAGAACAGATATTTCGGATCCCTTTGAAGACTATAGGGCCAAAGGAAATATCCTCCGATAACAAAGAGAAAGAAGCTTTCTGAGAAACTTCGTTGTGTTCTGTAAAATCATCTCACAGAGTTGCAGCTTTCCCCTCAAGAAGCCTTTCGCTAAGACAGTTCTTGTGGAATTGGCAAAGTGATATTTGGAAGCCATAGAGGGCTATGGTGAAAAAGGAAATATCCTCAAATGAAATCTGGAAAGAAGCTTTCTGAGAAACTGCTTAGTGTTCTGTTAATTCATCTCACAGAGTTACATCTGTATTTCGTGGATCTCTTTGCTAGCCTTATTTCTGTGGAATCTGAGAACAGATATTTCGGATCCATATGAAGACTATAGGGCCAAAGGAAATATCCTCCGATAACAAAGAGAAAGAAGCTTTCTGAGAAACTTCTTTGTGTTCTGTGAAATCATCTCACAGAGTTACAGCTTTCCCCACAGGAAGCCTTTCGATAAGACAGTTCTTGTGGAATTGGCAAAGTGATATTTGGAAGCCCATAGAGGGCTATGGTGAAAAAGGAAATATCCTCAAATGAAATCTGGAAAGAAGCTTTCTGAGAAACTGCTTAGCGTTCTGTTAATTCATCTCACAGAGTTACATCTGTATTTCGTGGATCTCTTTGCTAGCCTTATTTCTGTGGAATCTGAGAACAGATATTTCGGATCCCTTTGAAGACTATAGGGCCAAAGGAACTATCCTCCGATAACAAAGAGAAAGAAGCTTTCTGAGAAACTTCTTTGTGTTCTGTGAAATCATCTCACAGAGTTAGAGCTTTCCCCTCAAGAAGCCTTTCGCTAAGACAGTTCTTGTGGATTTGGCAAAGTGATATTTGGAAGCCCATAGAGGGCTATGGTGAAAAAGGAAATATCGTCAAATGAAATCTGGAAAGAAGCTTTCTGAGAAACTGCTTAGTGTTCTGTTAATTCATCTCACAGGGTTACATCTGTATTTCGTGGATCTCTTTGCTAGCCTTATTTCTGTGGAATCTGAGAACAGATATTTCGGATCCCTATGAAGACTATGGGGCCAAAGGAAATATCCTCCGATAACAAAGAGAAAGAAGCTTTCTGAGAACCTTCGTTGTGTTCTGTGAAATCATCTCACAGAGTTACAGCTTTCCCCTCACGGAGCCTTTCGCTAAGACAGTTCTTTTGAAATTGGCAAAGAGATATTTGTAAGCCCATAGAGGGCTATGGTGAAAAAGGAAATATCCTCAAATGAAATCTGGAAAGAAGCTTTCTGAGAAACTGCTTAGTGTTCTCTTAATTCATCTCACAGAGTTATATCTGTATTTCGTGGATCTCTTTGCTAGCCTTATTTCTGTGGAATCTGAGAACAGATATTTCGGATCCCTTTGAAGACTATAGGGCCAAAGGAAATATCCTCCGATAACAAAGAGAAAGAAGCTTTCTGAGAAACTTCGTTGTGTTCTGTGAAATCATCTCACAGAGTTACAGCTTTCCCCTCAAGAAGCCTTTCGCTAAGACAGTTCTTGTGGAATAGGCAAAGTGATATTTGGAAGCCATAGAGGGCTATGGTGAAAAAGGAAATATCCTCAAATGAAATCTGGAAAGAAGCTTTCTGAGAAACTGCTTAGTGTTCTGTTAATTCATCTCACAGAGTTACATCTGTATTTCGTGGATCTCTTTGCTAGCCTTATTTCTGTGGAATCTGAGAACAGATATTTCGGATCCATAAGAAGACTATAGGGCCAAAGGAAATATCCTCCGATAACAAAGAGAAAGAAGCTTTCTGAGAAACTTCTTTGTGTTCTGTGAAATCATCTCACAGAGTTACAATTTCCCCACAGGAAGCCTTTCGATAAGACAGTTCTTGTGGAATTGGCAAAGTGATATTTGGAAGCCCATAGAGGGCAATGGCGAAAAAGGAAATATCCTCAAATGAAATCTGGAAAGAAGCTTTCTGAGAAACTGCTTAGTGTTCTGTTAATTCATCTCACAGAGTTACATCTGTATTTCGTGGATCTCTTTGCTAGCCTTATTTCTGTGGAATCTGAGAACAGATATTTCGGATCCCTTTGAAGACTATAGGGCCAAAGGAAATATCCTCCGATAACAAAGAGAAAGAAGCTTTCTGAGAAACTTCGTTGTGTTCTGTGAAATCATCTCACAGAGTTGCAGCTTTCCCCTCAAGAAGCCTTTCGCTAAGACAGTTCTTGTGGAATTGGCAAAGTGATATTTGGAAGCCCATAGAGGGCTATGGTGAAAAAGGAAATATCCTCAAATGAAATCTGGAAAGAAGCTTTCTGAAAAACTGCTTAGTGTTCTGTTAATTCATCTCACAGAGTTACATCTGTATTTCGTGGATCTCTTTGCTAGCCTTATTTCTGTGGAATCTGAGAACAGATATTTCGGATCCCTTTGAAGACTATAGGGCCAAAGGAAATATCCTCCGATAACAAAGAGGAAGAAGCCTTCTGAGAAACTTCTTTGTGTTCTGTGAAATCATCTCACAGAGTTACAGCTTTCCCCTCAAGAAGCCTTTCGCTAAGACAGTTCTTGTGGAATTGGCAAAGTGATATTTGGAAGCCCTTAGAGGGCTATGGTGAAAAAGGAAATATCCTCAAATGAAATCTGGAAAGAAGATTTCTGAGAAATTGCTTAGTGTTCTGTTAATTCATCTCACAGAGTTACATCTGCATTTCGTGGATCTCTTTGCTAGCCTTATTTCTGTGGAATCTGAGAACAGATATTTCGGATCCATATGAAGACTATAGGGGCAAAGGAAATATCCTCCGATAACAAAGAGAAAGAAGCTTTCTGAGAAACTTCTTTGTGTTCTGTGAAATCATCTCACAGAGTTACAGCTTTCCCCACAGGAAGCCTTTCGATAAGACAGTTCTTGTGGAATTGGCAAAGTGATATTTGGAAGCCCATAGAGGGCTATGGTGAAAAAGGAAATATCCTCAAATGAAATCTGGAAAGAAGCTTTCTGAGAAACTGCTTAGTGTTCTGTTAATTCATCTCACAGAGTTACATCTGTATTTCGTGGATCTCTTTGCTAGCCTTATTTCTGTGGAATCTGAGAACAGATATTTCGGATCCCTATGAAGACTATAGGGCCAAAGGAATTATCCTACGATAACAAAGAGAAAGAAGCTTTCTGAGAAACTTCTTTGTGTTTTGTGAAATCATCTCACAGAGTTACAGCTTTCCCCTCAAGAATCCTTTCGCTAAGACAGTTCTTGTGGAATTGGCAAAGTGATATTTGGAAGCCCAGAGAGGGCTATGGTGAAAAAGGAAATATCCTCAGATGAAATCTGGAAAGAAGCTTTCTGAGAAACTGCTTAGTGTTCTGTTAATTCCTCTCACAGAGCTACATCTGTATTTCGTGGATCTCTTTGCTAGCCTTATTTCTGTGGAATCTGAGAACAGATATTTCGGATCCCTTAGAAGACTATAGGGCCAAAGGAAATATCCTCAGATAACAAAGAGAAAGAAGCTTTCTGAGAAACTTCTTTGTGTTCTGTGAAATCATCTCACGGAGTTGCAGCTTTCCCCTCAAGAAGCCTTTCGCTAAGACAGTTCTTGTGGAATTGGCAAAGTGATATTTGGAAGCCCATATAGGGCTATGGTGAAAAAGGAAATATCCTCAAATGAAATCTGGAAAGAAGCTTTCTGAGAAACTGCTTAGTGTTCTGTTAATTCATCTCACAGATTTACATCTGTATTTCGTGGATCTCTTTGCTAGCCTTATTTCTGTGAAATCTGAGAACAGATATTTCGGATCCCTTTGAAGACTATAGGGCCAAAGGAAATATCCTCCGATAACAAACAGAAAGAACCTTTCTGAGAAACTTCTTTGTGTTCTGTGAAATCATCTCACAGAGTTGCAGCTTTCCCCTCAAGAAGCCTTTCGCTAAGACAGTTCTTGTGGAATTGGCAAAGTGATATTTGGAAGCCCGTAGAGGGCTATGGTGAAAAAGGAAATATCCTCAAATGAAATCTGGAAAGAAGCTTTCTGAGAAACTGCTTAGTGTTCTGTTAATTCATCTCACAGAGTTACATCTGTATTTCCTTTATCTCTTTGCTAGCCTTATTTCTGTGGAATCTGAGAACAGATATTTCGGATCCCTTTGAAGACTATAGGGTCAAAGGAAATATCCTCCGATAACAAAGAGAAAGAAGCTTTCTGAGAAACTTCGTTGTGTTCTGTGAAATCATCTCACAGAGTTACAGCTTTCCCCTCAAGAAGCCTTTCGCTAAGACAGTTCTTGTGGAATTGGCAAAGTGATATTTGGAAGCCCATAGAGGGCTATGGTGAAAAAGGAAATATCCTCAGATGAAATCTGGAAAGAAGCTTTCTGAGAAACTGCTTAGCGTTCTGTTAATTCATCTCACAGAGTTACATCTGTATTTCGTGGATCTCTTTGCTAGCCTTATTTCTGTGGAATCTGAGAACAGATATTTCGGATCCCTTTGAAGACTATAGGGCCAAAGGAAATATCCTCCTATAACAAAGAGAAAGAAGCTTTCTGAGAAACTTCTTTGTGTTCTGTGAAATCATCTCACTGAGTTACAGCTTTCCCCTCAAGGAGCCTTTCGCAAAGACAGTTTATGTGGAATTGGCAAAGTGATATTTGGAAGCCCATAGAGGGCTATGGTGAAAAAGGAAATATCCTCAGATGAAATCTGGAAAGAAGATTTCTGAGAAATTGCTTAGTGTTCTGTTAATTCATCTCACAGAGTTACATCTGCATTTCGTGGATCTCTTTGCTAGCCTTATTTCTGTGGAATCTGAGAACAGATATTTCGGATCCATATGAAGACTATAGGGGCAAAGGAAATATCCTCCGATAACAAAGAGAAAGAAGCTTTCTGAGAAACTTCTTTGTGTTCTGTGAAATCATCTCACAGAGTTACAGCTTTCCCCACAGGAAGCCTTTCGATAAGACAGTTCTTGTGGAATTGGCAAAGTGATATTTGGAAGCCCATAGAGGGCTATGGTGAAAAAGGAAATATCCTCAAATGAAATCTGGAAAGAAGCTTTCTGAGAAACTGCTTAGTGTTCTGTTAATTCATCTCACAGAGTTACATCTGTATTTCGTGGATCTCTTTGCTAGCCTTATTTCTGTGGAATCTGAGAACAGATATTTCGGATCCCTATGAAGACTATAGGGCCAAAGGAATTATCCTGCGATAACAAAGAGAAAGAAGCTTTCTGAGAAACTTCTTTGTGTTTTGTGAAATCATCTCACAGAGTTACAGCTTTCCCCTCAAGAAGCCTTTCGCTAAGACAGTTCTTGTGGAATTGGCAAAGTGATATTTGGAAGCCCAGAGAGGGCTATGGTGAAAAAGGAAATATCCTCAGATGAAATCTGGAAAGAAGCTTTCTGAGAAACTGCTTAGTGTTCTGTTAATTCCTCTCACAGAGCTACATCTGTATTTCGTGGATCTCTTTGCTAGCCTTATTTCTGTGGAATCTGAGAACAGATATTTCGGATCCCTTAGAAGACTATAGGGCCAAAGGAAATATCCTCAGATAACAAAGAGAAAGAAGCTTTCTGAGAAACTTCTTTGTGTTCTGTGAAATCATCTCACGGAGTTGCAGCTTTCCCCTCAAGAAGCCTTTCGCTAAGACAGTTCTTGTGGAATTGGCAAAGTGATATTTGGAAGCCCATATAGGGCTATGGTGAAAAAGGAAATATCCTCAAATGAAATCTGGAAAGAAGCTTTCTGAGAAACTGCTTAGTGTTCTGTTAATTCATCTCACAGATTTACATCTGTATTTCGTGGATCTCTTTGCTAGCCTTATTTCTGTGAAATCTGAGAACAGATATTTCGGATCCCTTTGAAGACTATAGGGCCAAAGGAAATATCCTCCGATAACAAACAGAAAGAACCTTTCTGAGAAACTTCTTTGTGTTCTGTGAAATCATCTCACAGAGTTGCAGCTTTCCCCTCAAGAAGCCTTTCGCTAAGACAGTTCTTGTGGAATTGGCAAAGTGATATTTGGAAGCCCGTAGAGGGCTATGGTGAAAAAGGAAATATCCTCAAATGAAATCTGGAAAGAAGCTTTCTGAGAAACTGCTTAGTGTTCTGTTAATTCATCTCACAGAGTTACATCTGTATTTCCTTTATCTCTTTGCTAGCCTTATTTCTGTGGAATCTGAGAACAGATATTTCGGATCCCTTTGAAGACTATAGGGTCAAAGGAAATATCCTCCGATAACAAAGAGAAAGAAGCTTTCTGAGAAACTTCGTTGTGTTCTGTGAAATCATCTCACAGAGTTACAGCTTTCCCCTCAAGAAGCCTTTCGCTAAGACAGTTCTTGTGGAATTGGCAAAGTGATATTTGGAAGCCCATAGAGGGCTATGGTGAAAAAGGAAATATCCTCAGATGAAATCTGGAAAGAAGCTTTCTGAGAAACTGCTTAGCGTTCTGTTAATTCATCTCACAGAGTTACATCTGTATTTCGTGGATCTCTTTGCTAGCCTTATTTCTGTGGAATCTGAGAACAGATATTTCGGATCCCTTTGAAGACTATAGGGCCAAAGGAAATATCCTCCTATAACAAAGAGAAAGAAGCTTTCTGAGAAACTTCTTTGTGTTCTGTGAAATCATCTCACTGAGTTACAGCTTTCCCCTCAAGGAGCCTTTCGCTAAGACAGTTTATGTGGAATTGGCAAAGTGATATTTGGAAGCCCATAGAGGGCTATGGTGAAAAAGGAAATATCCTCAGATGAAATCTGGAAAGAAGCTTTCTGAGAAACTGCTTAGCGTTCTGTTAATTCATCTCACAGAGTTACATCTGTATTTCGTGGATCTCTTTGCTAGCCTTATTTCTGTGGAATCTGAGAACAGATATTTGGGATCCCTTTGAAGACTATAGGGCCAAAGGAAATATCCTCCGATTACAAAGAGAAAGAAGCTTTCTGAGAAACTTCGTTGTGTTCTGTGAAATCATCTCACAGAGTTACAGCTTTCCCCTCACGGAGCCTTTCGCTAAGACAGTTCTTTTGAAACTGGCAAAGTGATATTTGGAAGCCCATAGAGGGCTATGGTGAAAAAGGAAATATCCTCAGAGGAAATCTGGAAAGAAGCTTTCTGAGAAACTGCTTAGTGTTCTGTTAATTCATCTCACAGAGTTACATCTGTATTTCGTGGATCTCTTTGCTAGCCTTATTTCTGGGAAATCTGAGAACAGATATTTCGGATCCCTTTGAAGACTATAGGGCCAAAGGAAATATCCTCCGATAACAAAGAGAAAGAAGCTTTCTGAGAAACTTCTTTGTGTTCTGTGAAATCATCTCACAGAGTTGCAGCTTTCCCCTCAAGAAGCCTTTCGCTAAGACAGTTCTTGTGGAATTGGCAAAGTGATATTTGGAAGCCCATAGAGGGCTATGGTGAAAAAGGAAATATCCTCAAATGAAATCTGGAAAGAAGCTTTCTGAGAAACTGCTTAGTGTTCTGTTAATTCATCTCACAGATTTACATCTGTATTTCGTGGATCTCTTTGCTAGCCTTATTTCTGTGAAATCTGAGAACAGATATTTCGGATCCCTTTGAAGACTATAGGGCCAAAGGAAATATCCTCCGATAACAAAGAGAAAGAACCCTTCTGAGAAACTTCTTTGTGTTCTGTGAAATCATCTCACAGAGTTGCAGCTTTCCCCTCAAGAAGCCTTTCGCTAAGACAGTTCTTGTGGAATTGGCAAAGTGATATTTGGAAGCCCATAGAGGGCTATGGTGAAAAAGGAAATATCCTCAAATGAAATCTGGAAAGAAGCTTTCTGAGAAACAGCTTAGTGTTCTGTTAATTCATCTCACAGAGTTACATCTGTATTTCCTTTATCTCTTTGCTAGCCTTATTTCTGTGGAATCTGAGAACAGATATTTCGGATCCCTTTGAAGACTATAGGGTCAAAGGAAATATCCTCCGATAACAAAGAGAAAGAAGCTTTCTGAGAAACTTCGTTGTGTTCTGTGAAATCATCTCACAGAGTAACAGCTTTCCCCTCAAGAAGCCTTTCGCTAAGACAGTTCTTGTGGAATTGGCAAAGTGATATTTGGAAGCCCATAGAGGGCTATGGTGAAAAAGGAAATATCCTCAGATGAAATCTGGAAAGAAGCTTTCTGAGAAACTGCTTAGCGTTCTGTTAATTCATCTCACAGAGTTACATCTGTATTTCGTGGATCTCTTTGCTAGCCTTATTTCTGTGGAATCTGAGAACAGATATTTCGGATCCCTTTGAAGACTATAGGGCCAAAGGAAATATCCTCCTATAACAAAGAGAAAGAAGCTTTCTGAGAAACTTCTTTGTGTTCTGTGAAATCATCTCACTGAGTTACAGCTTTCCCCTCAAGGAGCCTTTCGCTAAGACAGTTTATGTGGAATTGGCAAAGTGATATTTGGAAGCCCATAGAGGGCTATGGTGAAAAAGGAAATATCCTCAGATGAAATCTGGAAAGAAGCTTAATGAGAAACTGCTTAGCGTTCTGTTAATTCATCTCACAGAGTTACATCTGTATTTCGTGGATCTCTTTGCTAGCCTTATTTCTGTGGAATCTGAGAACAGATATTTCGGATCCCTTTGAAGACTATAGGGCCAAAGGAAATATCCTCCGATTACAAAGAGAAAGAAGCTTTCTGAGAAACTTCGTTGTGTTCTGTGAAATCATCTCACAGAGTTACAGCTTTCCCCTCACGGAGCCTTTCGCTAAGACAGTTCTTTTGAAACTGGCAAAGTGATATTTGGAAGCCCATAGAGGGCTATGGTGAAAAAGGAAATATCCTCAGAGGAAATCTGGAAAGAAGCTTTCTGAGAAACTGCTTAGTGTTCTGTTAATTCATCTCACAGAGTTACATCTGTATTTCGTGGATCTCTTTGCTAGCCTTATTTCTGGGAAATCTGAGAACAGATATTTCGGATCCCTTTGAAGACTATAAGGCCAAAGGAAATATCCTCCGATAACAAAGAGAAAGAAGCTTTCTGAGAAACTTCTTTGTGTTCTGTGAAATCATCTCACAGAGTTGCAGCTTTCCCCTCAAGAAGCCTTTCGCTAAGTCAGTTCTTGTGGAATTGGCAAAGTGATATTTGGAAGCCCATTGAGGGCTATGGTGAAAAAGGAAATATCCTCAAATGAAATCTGGAAAGAAGCTTTCTGAGAAACTGCTTAGTGTTCTGTTAATTCATCTCACAGAGTTACATCTGTATTTCCTTTATCTCTTTGCTAGCCTTATTTCTGTGGAATCTGAGAACAGATATTTCGGATCCCTTTGAAGACTATAGGGTCAAAGGAAATATCCTCCGATAACAAAGAGAAAGAAGCTTTCTGAGAAACTTCGTTGTGTTCTGTGAAATCATCTCACAGAGTAACAGCTTTCCCCTCAAGAAGCCTTTCGCTAAGACAGTTCTTGTGGAATTGGCAAAGTGATATTTGGAAGCCCATAGAGGGCTATGGTGAAAAAGGAAATATCCTCAGATGAAATCTGGAAAGAAGCTTTCTGAGAAACTGCTTAGCGTTCTGTTAATTCATCTCACAGAGTTACATCTGTATTTCGTGGATCTCTTTGCTAGCCTTATTTCTGTGGAATCTGAGAACAGATATTTCGGATCCCTTTGAAGACTATAGGGCCAAAGGAAATATCCTCCTATAACAAAGAGAAAGAAGCTTTCTGAGAAACTTCTTTGTGTTCTGTGAAATCATCTCACTGAGTTACAGCTTTCCCCTCAAGGAGCCTTTCGCTAAGACAGTTTATGTGGAATTGGCAAAGTGATATTTGGAAGCCCATAGAGGGCTATGGTGAAAAAGGAAATATCCTCAGATGAAATCTGGAAAGAAGCTTAATGAGAAACTGCTTAGCGTTCTGTTAATTCATCTCACAGAGTTACATCTGTATTTCGTGGATCTCTTTGCTAGCCTTATTTCTGTGGAATCTGAGAACAGATATTTCGGATCCCTTTGAAGACTATAGGGCCAAAGGAAATATCCTCCGATTACAAAGAGAAAGAAGCTTTCTGAGAAACTTCGTTGTGTTCTGTGAAATCATCTCACAGAGTTACAGCTTTCCCCTCACGGAGCCTTTCGCTAAGACAGTTCTTTTGAAACTGGCAAAGTGATATTTGGAAGCCCATAGAGGGCTATGGTGAAAAAGGAAATATCCTCAAATGAAATCTGGAAAGAAGCTTTCTGAGAAACTGCTTAGTGTTCTGTTAATTCATCTCACAGAGTTACATCTGTATTTCCTTTATCTCTTCGCTAGCCTTATTTCTGTGTAATCTGAGAACAGATATTTCGGATCCCTTTGAAGACTATAGGGTCAAAGGAAATATCCTCCGATAACAAAGAGAAAGAAGCTTTCTGAGAAACTTCGTTGTGTTCTGTGAAATCATCTCTCAGAGTTACAGCTTTCCCCTCAAGAAGCCTTTCGCTAAGACAGTTCTTGTGGAATTGGCAAAGTGATATTTGGAAGCCCTTAGAGGGCTATGGTGAAAAAGGAAATATCCTCAAATGAAATCTGGAAAGAAGATTTCTGAGAAATTGCTTAGTGTTCTGTTAATTCATCTCACAGAGTTACATCTGCATTTCGTGGATCTCTTTGCTAGCCTTATTTCTGTGGAATCTGAGAACAGATATTTCGGATCCATATGAAGACTATAGGGGCAAAGGAAATATCCTCCGATAACAAAGAGAAAGAAGCTTTCTGAGAAACTTCTTTGTGTTCTGTGAAATCATCTCACAGAGTTACAGCTTTCCCCACAGGAAGCCTTTCGATAAGACAGTTCTTGTGGAATTGGCAAAGTGATATTTGGAAGCCCATAGAGGGCTATGGTGAAAAAGGAAATATCCTCAAATGAAATCTGGAAAGAAGCTTTCTGAGAAACTGCTTAGTGTTCTGTTAATTCATCTCACAGAGTTACATCTGTATTTCGTGGATCTCTTTGCTAGCCTTATTTCTGTGGAATCTGAGAACAGATATTTCGGATCCCTATGAAGACTATAGGGCCAAAGGAATTATCCTACGATAACAAAGAGAAAGAAGCTTTCTGAGAAACTTCTTTGTGTTTTGTGAAATCATCTCACAGAGTTACAGCTTTCCCCTCAAGAATCCTTTCGCTAAGACAGTTCTTGTGGAATTGGCAAAGTGATATTTGGAAGCCCAGAGAGGGCTATGGTGAAAAAGGAAATATCCTCAGATGAAATCTGGAAAGAAGCTTTCTGAGAAACTGCTTAGTGTTCTGTTAATTCCTCTCACAGAGCTACATCTGTATTTCGTGGATCTCTTTGCTAGCCTTATTTCTGTGGAATCTGAGAACAGATATTTCGGATCCCTTAGAAGACTATAGGGCCAAAGGAAATATCCTCAGATAACAAAGAGAAAGAAGCTTTCTGAGAAACTTCTTTGTGTTCTGTGAAATCATCTCACGGAGTTGCAGCTTTCCCCTCAAGAAGCCTTTCGCTAAGACAGTTCTTGTGGAATTGGCAAAGTGATATTTGGAAGCCCATATAGGGCTATGGTGAAAAAGGAAATATCCTCAAATGAAATCTGGAAAGAAGCTTTCTGAGAAACTGCTTAGTGTTCTGTTAATTCATCTCACAGATTTACATCTGTATTTCGTGGATCTCTTTGCTAGCCTTATTTCTGTGAAATCTGAGAACAGATATTTCGGATCCCTTTGAAGACTATAGGGCCAAAGGAAATATCCTCCGATAACAAACAGAAAGAACCTTTCTGAGAAACTTCTTTGTGTTCTGTGAAATCATCTCACAGAGTTGCAGCTTTCCCCTCAAGAAGCCTTTCGCTAAGACAGTTCTTGTGGAATTGGCAAAGTGATATTTGGAAGCCCGTAGAGGGCTATGGTGAAAAAGGAAATATCCTCAAATGAAATCTGGAAAGAAGCTTTCTGAGAAACTGCTTAGTGTTCTGTTAATTCATCTCACAGAGTTACATCTGTATTTCCTTTATCTCTTTGCTAGCCTTATTTCTGTGGAATCTGAGAACAGATATTTCGGATCCCTTTGAAGACTATAGGGTCAAAGGAAATATCCTCCGATAACAAAGAGAAAGAAGCTTTCTGAGAAACTTCGTTGTGTTCTGTGAAATCATCTCACAGAGTTACAGCTTTCCCCTCAAGAAGCCTTTCGCTAAGACAGTTCTTGTGGAATTGGCAAAGTGATATTTGGAAGCCCATAGAGGGCTATGGTGAAAAAGGAAATATCCTCAGATGAAATCTGGAAAGAAGCTTTCTGAGAAACTGCTTAGCGTTCTGTTAATTCATCTCACAGAGTTACATCTGTATTTCGTGGATCTCTTTGCTAGCCTTATTTCTGTGGAATCTGAGAACAGATATTTCGGATCCCTTTGAAGACTATAGGGCCAAAGGAAATATCCTCCTATAACAAAGAGAAAGAAGCTTTCTGAGAAACTTCTTTGTGTTCTGTGAAATCATCTCACTGAGTTACAGCTTTCCCCTCAAGGAGCCTTTCGCAAAGACAGTTTATGTGGAATTGGCAAAGTGATATTTGGAAGCCCATAGAGGGCTATGGTGAAAAAGGAAATATCCTCAGATGAAATCTGGAAAGAAGATTTCTGAGAAATTGCTTAGTGTTCTGTTAATTCATCTCACAGAGTTACATCTGCATTTCGTGGATCTCTTTGCTAGCCTTATTTCTGTGGAATCTGAGAACAGATATTTCGGATCCATATGAAGACTATAGGGGCAAAGGAAATATCCTCCGATAACAAAGAGAAAGAAGCTTTCTGAGAAACTTCTTTGTGTTCTGTGAAATCATCTCACAGAGTTACAGCTTTCCCCACAGGAAGCCTTTCGATAAGACAGTTCTTGTGGAATTGGCAAAGTGATATTTGGAAGCCCATAGAGGGCTATGGTGAAAAAGGAAATATCCTCAAATGAAATCTGGAAAGAAGCTTTCTGAGAAACTGCTTAGTGTTCTGTTAATTCATCTCACAGAGTTACATCTGTATTTCGTGGATCTCTTTGCTAGCCTTATTTCTGTGGAATCTGAGAACAGATATTTCGGATCCCTATGAAGACTATAGGGCCAAAGGAATTATCCTGCGATAACAAAGAGAAAGAAGCTTTCTGAGAAACTTCTTTGTGTTTTGTGAAATCATCTCACAGAGTTACAGCTTTCCCCTCAAGAAGCCTTTCGCTAAGACAGTTCTTGTGGAATTGGCAAAGTGATATTTGGAAGCCCAGAGAGGGCTATGGTGAAAAAGGAAATATCCTCAGATGAAATCTGGAAAGAAGCTTTCTGAGAAACTGCTTAGTGTTCTGTTAATTCCTCTCACAGAGCTACATCTGTATTTCGTGGATCTCTTTGCTAGCCTTATTTCTGTGGAATCTGAGAACAGATATTTCGGATCCCTTAGAAGACTATAGGGCCAAAGGAAATATCCTCAGATAACAAAGAGAAAGAAGCTTTCTGAGAAACTTCTTTGTGTTCTGTGAAATCATCTCACGGAGTTGCAGCTTTCCCCTCAAGAAGCCTTTCGCTAAGACAGTTCTTGTGGAATTGGCAAAGTGATATTTGGAAGCCCATATAGGGCTATGGTGAAAAAGGAAATATCCTCAAATGAAATCTGGAAAGAAGCTTTCTGAGAAACTGCTTAGTGTTCTGTTAATTCATCTCACAGATTTACATCTGTATTTCGTGGATCTCTTTGCTAGCCTTATTTCTGTGAAATCTGAGAACAGATATTTCGGATCCCTTTGAAGACTATAGGGCCAAAGGAAATATCCTCCGATAACAAACAGAAAGAACCTTTCTGAGAAACTTCTTTGTGTTCTGTGAAATCATCTCACAGAGTTGCAGCTTTCCCCTCAAGAAGCCTTTCGCTAAGACAGTTCTTGTGGAATTGGCAAAGTGATATTTGGAAGCCCGTAGAGGGCTATGGTGAAAAAGGAAATATCCTCAAATGAAATCTGGAAAGAAGCTTTCTGAGAAACTGCTTAGTGTTCTGTTAATTCATCTCACAGAGTTACATCTGTATTTCCTTTATCTCTTTGCTAGCCTTATTTCTGTGGAATCTGAGAACAGATATTTCGGATCCCTTTGAAGACTATAGGGTCAAAGGAAATATCCTCCGATAACAAAGAGAAAGAAGCTTTCTGAGAAACTTCGTTGTGTTCTGTGAAATCATCTCACAGAGTTACAGCTTTCCCCTCAAGAAGCCTTTCGCTAAGACAGTTCTTGTGGAATTGGCAAAGTGATATTTGGAAGCCCATAGAGGGCTATGGTGAAAAAGGAAATATCCTCAGATGAAATCTGGAAAGAAGCTTTCTGAGAAACTGCTTAGCGTTCTGTTAATTCATCTCACAGAGTTACATCTGTATTTCGTGGATCTCTTTGCTAGCCTTATTTCTGTGGAATCTGAGAACAGATATTTCGGATCCCTTTGAAGACTATAGGGCCAAAGGAAATATCCTCCTATAACAAAGAGAAAGAAGCTTTCTGAGAAACTTCTTTGTGTTCTGTGAAATCATCTCACTGAGTTACAGCTTTCCCCTCAAGGAGCCTTTCGCTAAGACAGTTTATGTGGAATTGGCAAAGTGATATTTGGAAGCCCATAGAGGGCTATGGTGAAAAAGGAAATATCCTCAGATGAAATCTGGAAAGAAGCTTTCTGAGAAACTGCTTAGCGTTCTGTTAATTCATCTCACAGAGTTACATCTGTATTTCGTGGATCTCTTTGCTAGCCTTATTTCTGTGGAATCTGAGAACAGATATTTGGGATCCCTTTGAAGACTATAGGGCCAAAGGAAATATCCTCCGATTACAAAGAGAAAGAAGCTTTCTGAGAAACTTCGTTGTGTTCTGTGAAATCATCTCACAGAGTTACAGCTTTCCCCTCACGGAGCCTTTCGCTAAGACAGTTCTTTTGAAACTGGCAAAGTGATATTTGGAAGCCCATAGAGGGCTATGGTGAAAAAGGAAATATCCTCAGAGGAAATCTGGAAAGAAGCTTTCTGAGAAACTGCTTAGTGTTCTGTTAATTCATCTCACAGAGTTACATCTGTATTTCGTGGATCTCTTTGCTAGCCTTATTTCTGGGAAATCTGAGAACAGATATTTCGGATCCCTTTGAAGACTATAGGGCCAAAGGAAATATCCTCCGATAACAAAGAGAAAGAAGCTTTCTGAGAAACTTCTTTGTGTTCTGTGAAATCATCTCACAGAGTTGCAGCTTTCCCCTCAAGAAGCCTTTCGCTAAGACAGTTCTTGTGGAATTGGCAAAGTGATATTTGGAAGCCCATAGAGGGCTATGGTGAAAAAGGAAATATCCTCAAATGAAATCTGGAAAGAAGCTTTCTGAGAAACTGCTTAGTGTTCTGTTAATTCATCTCACAGATTTACATCTGTATTTCGTGGATCTCTTTGCTAGCCTTATTTCTGTGAAATCTGAGAACAGATATTTCGGATCCCTTTGAAGACTATAGGGCCAAAGGAAATATCCTCCGATAACAAAGAGAAAGAACCCTTCTGAGAAACTTCTTTGTGTTCTGTGAAATCATCTCACAGAGTTGCAGCTTTCCCCTCAAGAAGCCTTTCGCTAAGACAGTTCTTGTGGAATTGGCAAAGTGATATTTGGAAGCCCATAGAGGGCTATGGTGAAAAAGGAAATATCCTCAAATGAAATCTGGAAAGAAGCTTTCTGAGAAACAGCTTAGTGTTCTGTTAATTCATCTCACAGAGTTACATCTGTATTTCCTTTATCTCTTTGCTAGCCTTATTTCTGTGGAATCTGAGAACAGATATTTCGGATCCCTTTGAAGACTATAGGGTCAAAGGAAATATCCTCCGATAACAAAGAGAAAGAAGCTTTCTGAGAAACTTCGTTGTGTTCTGTGAAATCATCTCACAGAGTAACAGCTTTCCCCTCAAGAAGCCTTTCGCTAAGACAGTTCTTGTGGAATTGGCAAAGTGATATTTGGAAGCCCATAGAGGGCTATGGTGAAAAAGGAAATATCCTCAGATGAAATCTGGAAAGAAGCTTTCTGAGAAACTGCTTAGCGTTCTGTTAATTCATCTCACAGAGTTACATCTGTATTTCGTGGATCTCTTTGCTAGCCTTATTTCTGTGGAATCTGAGAACAGATATTTCGGATCCCTTTGAAGACTATAGGGCCAAAGGAAATATCCTCCTATAACAAAGAGAAAGAAGCTTTCTGAGAAACTTCTTTGTGTTCTGTGAAATCATCTCACTGAGTTACAGCTTTCCCCTCAAGGAGCCTTTCGCTAAGACAGTTTATGTGGAATTGGCAAAGTGATATTTGGAAGCCCATAGAGGGCTATGGTGAAAAAGGAAATATCCTCAGATGAAATCTGGAAAGAAGCTTAATGAGAAACTGCTTAGCGTTCTGTTAATTCATCTCACAGAGTTACATCTGTATTTCGTGGATCTCTTTGCTAGCCTTATTTCTGTGGAATCTGAGAACAGATATTTCGGATCCCTTTGAAGACTATAGGGCCAAAGGAAATATCCTCCGATTACAAAGAGAAAGAAGCTTTCTGAGAAACTTCGTTGTGTTCTGTGAAATCATCTCACAGAGTTACAGCTTTCCCCTCACGGAGCCTTTCGCTAAGACAGTTCTTTTGAAACTGGCAAAGTGATATTTGGAAGCCCATAGAGGGCTATGGTGAAAAAGGAAATATCCTCAGAGGAAATCTGGAAAGAAGCTTTCTGAGAAACTGCTTAGTGTTCTGTTAATTCATCTCACAGAGTTACATCTGTATTTCGTGGATCTCTTTGCTAGCCTTATTTCTGGGAAATCTGAGAACAGATATTTCGGATCCCTTTGAAGACTATAAGGCCAAAGGAAATATCCTCCGATAACAAAGAGAAAGAAGCTTTCTGAGAAACTTCTTTGTGTTCTGTGAAATCATCTCACAGAGTTGCAGCTTTCCCCTCAAGAAGCCTTTCGCTAAGTCAGTTCTTGTGGAATTGGCAAAGTGATATTTGGAAGCCCATTGAGGGCTATGGTGAAAAAGGAAATATCCTCAAATGAAATCTGGAAAGAAGCTTTCTGAGAAACTGCTTAGTGTTCTGTTAATTCATCTCACAGAGTTACATCTGTATTTCCTTTATCTCTTTGCTAGCCTTATTTCTGTGGAATCTGAGAACAGATATTTCGGATCCCTTTGAAGACTATAGGGTCAAAGGAAATATCCTCCGATAACAAAGAGAAAGAAGCTTTCTGAGAAACTTCGTTGTGTTCTGTGAAATCATCTCACAGAGTAACAGCTTTCCCCTCAAGAAGCCTTTCGCTAAGACAGTTCTTGTGGAATTGGCAAAGTGATATTTGGAAGCCCATAGAGGGCTATGGTGAAAAAGGAAATATCCTCAGATGAAATCTGGAAAGAAGCTTTCTGAGAAACTGCTTAGCGTTCTGTTAATTCATCTCACAGAGTTACATCTGTATTTCGTGGATCTCTTTGCTAGCCTTATTTCTGTGGAATCTGAGAACAGATATTTCGGATCCCTTTGAAGACTATAGGGCCAAAGGAAATATCCTCCTATAACAAAGAGAAAGAAGCTTTCTGAGAAACTTCTTTGTGTTCTGTGAAATCATCTCACTGAGTTACAGCTTTCCCCTCAAGGAGCCTTTCGCTAAGACAGTTTATGTGGAATTGGCAAAGTGATATTTGGAAGCCCATAGAGGGCTATGGTGAAAAAGGAAATATCCTCAGATGAAATCTGGAAAGAAGCTTAATGAGAAACTGCTTAGCGTTCTGTTAATTCATCTCACAGAGTTACATCTGTATTTCGTGGATCTCTTTGCTAGCCTTATTTCTGTGGAATCTGAGAACAGATATTTCGGATCCCTTTGAAGACTATAGGGCCAAAGGAAATATCCTCCGATTACAAAGAGAAAGAAGCTTTCTGAGAAACTTCGTTGTGTTCTGTGAAATCATCTCACAGAGTTACAGCTTTCCCCTCACGGAGCCTTTCGCTAAGACAGTTCTTTTGAAACTGGCAAAGTGATATTTGGAAGCCCATAGAGGGCTATGGTGAAAAAGGAAATATCCTCAGAGGAAATCTGGAAAGAAGCTTTCTGAGAAACTGCTTAGTGTTCTGTTAATTCATCTCACAGAGTTACATCTGTATTTCGTGGATCTCTTTGCTAGCCTTATTTCTGGGAAATCTGAGAACAGATATTTCGGATCCCTTTGAAGACTATAAGGCCAAAGGAAATATCCTCCGATAACAAAGAGAAAGAAGCTTTCTGAGAAACTTCTTTGTGTTCTGTGAAATCATCTCACAGAGTTGCAGCTTTCCCCTCAAGAAGCCTTTCGCTAAGTCAGTTCTTGTGGAATTGGCAAAGTGATATTTGGAAGCCCATTGAGGGCTATGGTGAAAAAGGAAATATCCTCAAATGAAATCTGGAAAGAAGCTTTCTGAGAAACTGCTTAGTGTTCTGTTAATTCATCTCACAGAGTTACATCTGTATTTCCTTTATCTCTTCGCTAGCCTTATTTCTGTGTAATCTGAGAACAGATATTTCGGATCCCTTTGAAGACTATAGGGTCAAAGGAAATATCCTCCGATAACAAAGAGAAAGAAGCTTTCTGAGAAACTTCGTTGTGTTCTGTGAAATCATCTCTCAGAGTTACAGCTTTCCCCTCAAGAAGCCTTTCGCTAAGACAGTTCTTGTGGAATTGGCAAAGTGATATTTGGAAGCCCATAGAGGGCTATGGTGAAAAAGGAAATATCCTCAGATGAAATCTGGAAAGAAGCTTTCTGAGAAACTGCTTAGCGTTCTGTTAATTCATCTCACAGAGTTACAACTGTATTTCGTGGATCTCTTTGCTAGCCTTATTTCTGTGGAATCTGAGAACAGATATTTCGGATCCCTTTGAAGACTATAGGGCCAAAGGAAATATCCTCCGATAACAAAGAGAAAGAAGCTTTCTGAGAAACTTCTTTGTGTTCTGTGAAATCATCTCACGGAGTTACAGCTTTCCCCTCAAGAGCCTTTCGCTAAGACAGTTCTTGTGGAATTGGCAAAGTGATATTTGGAAGCCCATAGAGGGCTATGGTGAAAAAGGAAATATCCTCAGATGAAATCTGGAAAGAAGCTTTCTGAGAAACTGCTTAGTGTTCTGTTAATTCATCTCACAGAGCTACATTTGTATTTCGTGGATCTCTTTGCTAGCCTTATTTCTGTGGAATCTGAGAACAGATATTTCGGATCCCTTTGAAGACTATAGGGCCAAAGGAAATATCCTCCGATAACAAAGAGAAAGAAGCTTTCTGAGAAACTTCTTTGTGTTCTGTGAAATCATCTCACAGAGTTGCAGCTTTCCCCTCAAGAAGCCTTTCGCTAAGACAGTTCTTGTGGAATTGGCAAAGTGATATTTGGAAGCCATAGAGGGCTATGGTGAAAAAGGAAATATCCTCAAATGAAATCTGGAAAGAAGCTTTCTGAGAAACTGATTAGTGTTCTGTTAATTCATCTCACAGAGTTACATCTGTATTTCGTGGATCTCTTTGCTAGCCTTATTTCTGTGGAATCTGAGAACAGATATTTCGGATCCCTTTGAAGACTATAGGGCCAAAGGAAATATCCTCCGATAACAAAGAGAAAGAAGCTTTCTGAGAAACTTCGTTGTGTTCTGTGAAATCATCTCACAGAGTTACAGCTTTCCCCTCACGGAGCCTTTCTCTAAGACAGTTCTTTTGAAATTGGCAAAGTGATATTTGGAAGCCCATAGAGGGCTATGGTGAAAAAGGAAATTTCCTCAGATGAAATCTGGAAAGAAGCTTTCTGAGTAACTGCTTAGTGTTCTGTTAATTCATCTCACAGAGTTACATCTGTATTTCGTGGATCTCTTTGCTAGCCTTATTTCTGTGGAATCTGAGAACAGATATTTCGGATCCATATGAAGACTATAGGGCCAAAGGAAATATCCTCCGATAACAAAGAGAAAGAAGCTTTCTGAGAAACTTCTTTGTGTTCTGTGAAATCATCTCACAGAGTTACAGCTTTCCCCTCAAGAAGCCTTTCGCTAAGACAGTTCTTGTGGAATTGGCAAAGTGATATTTGGAAGCCCATAGAGGGCTAGGGTGAAAAAGGAAATATCCTCAGATGAAATCTGGATAGAAGCTTTCTGAGAAACTGCTTAGTGTTCTTTTAATTCATCTCACAGTGTTACATCTGTATTTCGTGGATCTCTTTGCTAGCCTTATTTCTGTGGAATCTGAGAACAGATATTTCGGATCCCTTTGAAGACTATAGGGCCAAAGGAAATATCCTCCGATAACAAAGAGAAAGAAGCTTCTGAGAAACTTCGTTGTGTTCTGTGAAATCATCTCACAGAGTTGCAGCTTTCCCCTCAAGAAGCCTTTCGCTAAGACAGTTCTTGTGGAATTGGCAAAGTGATATTTGGAAGCCATAGAGGGCTATGGTGAAAAAGGAAATATCTTCAAATGAAATCTGGAAAGAAGCTTTCTGAGAAACTGCTTAGTGTTCTGTTAATTCATCTCACAGAGTTACATCTGTATTTCGTGGATCTCTTTGCTAGCCTTATTTCTGTGGAATCTGAGAACAGATATTTCGGATCCCTTTGAAGACTATAGGGCCAAATGAAATATCCTCCGATAACAAAGAGAAAGAAGCTTTCTGAGAAACTTCTTTGTGTTCTGTGAAATCATCTCACAGAGTTACAGCTTTCCCCTCAAGCAGCCTTTCGATAAGACAGTTCTTGTGGAATTGGCAAAGTGATATTTGGAAGCCCATAGAGGGCTATGGTGAAAAAGGAAATATCCTCAGAGGAAATCTGGAAAGAAGCTTTCTGAGAAACTGCTTAGTGTTCTGTTAATTCATCTCACAGAGTTACATCTGTATTTCGCGGATCTCTTTGCTAGCCTTATTTCTGTGGAATCTGAGAACAGATATTTAGTATCCCTTTGAAGACTATAGGGCCAAAGGAAATATCCTCCGATAACAAAGAGAAAGAAGCTTTCTGAGAAACTTCGTTGTGTTCTGTGAAATCATCTCACAGAGTTACAGCTTTCCCCTCACGGAGCCTTTCGCTAAGACAGTTCTTTTGAAATTGGCAAAGTGATATTTGGAAGCCCGTAGAGGGCTATGGTGAAAAAGGAAATATCCTCAGATGAAATCTGGAAAGAAGCTTTCTGAGAAACTGCTTAGTGTTCTGTTAATTCATCTCACAGAGTTATATCTGTATTTCGTGGATCTCTTTGCTAGCCTTATTTCTGTGGAATCTCAGAACAGATATTTCGGATCCCTTTGAAGACTATAGGGCCAAAGGAAATATCCTCCGATAACAAAGAGAAAGAAGCTTTCTCAGAAACTTCGTTGTGTTCTGTGAAATCATCTCACAGAGTTACAGCTTTCCCCTCACGGAGCCTTTCGCTAAGACAGTTCTTTTGAAATTGGCAAAGTGATATTTGGAAGCCCATAGAGGGCTATTGTGAAAAAGGAAATATCCTCAGATGAAATCTGGAAAGAAGCTTTCTGAGAAACTGCTTAGTGTTCTGTTAATTCAACTCACAGTGTTACATCTGTATTTCGTGGATCTCTTTGCTAGCCTTATTTCTGTGGAATCTGAGAACAGATATTTCGGATCCATATGAAGACTATAGGGCCAAAGGAAATATCCTCCGATAACAAAGAGAAAGAAGCTTTCTGAGAAACTTCTTTGTGTTCTGTGAAATCATCTCACAGAGTTACAGCTTTCCCCTCAAGAAGCCTTTCGCTAAGACAGTTCTTGTGGAATTGGCAAAGTGATATTTGGAAGCCCATAGAGGGCTATGGTGAAAAAGGAAATATCCTCAAATGAAACCTGGAAAGAAGCTTTCTGAAAAACTGCTTAGTGTTCTCTTAATTCATCTCACAGAGTTACATCTGTATTTCGTGGATCTCTTTGCTAGCCTTATTTCTGTGGAATCTGAGAACAGATATTTCGGATCCCTTTGAAGACTATAGGGCCAAAGGAAATATCCTCCGATAACAAAGAGGAAGAAGCCTTCTGAGAAACTTCTTTGTGTTCTATGAAATCATCTCACAGAGTTACAGCTTTCCCCTCAAGAAGCCTTTCACTAAGACAGTTCTTGTGGAATTGGCAAAGTGATATTTGGAAGCCCATAGAGGGCTATGGTGAAAAAGGAAATATCCTCAAATGAAATCTGGAAAGAAGCTTTCTGAGAAACTGCTTAGTGTTCTGTTAATTCATCTCACAGAGTTACATCTGTATTTCGTGGATCTCTTTGCTAGCCTTATTTCTGTGGAATCTGAGAACAGATATTTCGGATCCCTTTGAAGACTATAGGGCCAAAGGAAATATCCTCCGATAACAAAGAGAAAGAAGCTTTCTGAGAAACTTCGTTGTGTTCTGTGAAATCATCTCACAGAGTTACAGCTTTCCCCTCACGGAGCCTTTCGCTAAGACAGTTCTTGTGGAATTGGCAAAGTGATATTTGGAAGCCCATAGAGGGCTATGGTGAAAAAGGAAATATCCTCAAATGAAATCTGGAAAGAAGCTTTCTGAGAAACTGCTTAGTGTTCTGTTAATTCACCTCACAGAGTTACATCTGTATTTCCTTTATCTCTTTGCTTGCCTTATTTCTGTGGAATCTGAGAACCGATATTTCGGATCCCTTTGAAGACTATAGTGTCAAAGGAAATATCCTCCGATAACAAAGAGAAAGAAGCTTTCTGAGAAACTTCGTTGTGTTCTGTGAAATCATCTCACAGAGTTACAGATTTCCCCTCAAGAAGCCTTTCGCTAAGACAGTTCTTGTGGAATTGGCAAAGTGATATTTGGAAGCCCATAGAGGGCTATGGTGAAAAAGGAAATATCCTCAGATGAAATCTGGAAAGAAGCTTTCTGAGAAACTGCTTAGCGTTCTGTTAATTCATCTCACAGAGTTACATCTGTATTTCGTGGATCTCTTTGCTAGCCTTATTTCTGTGGAATCTGAGAACAGATATTTCGGATCCCTTTGAAGACTATAGGGCCAAAGGAAATATCCTCCTATAACAAAGAGAAAGAAGCTTTCTGAGAAACTTCTTTGTGTTCTGTGAAATCATCTCACTGAGTTACAGCTTTCCCCTCAAGGAGCCTTTCGCTAAGACAGTTTACGTGGAATTGGCAAAGTGATATTTGGAAGCCCATAGAGGGCTATGGTGAAAAAGGAAATATCCTCAGATGAAATCTGGAAAGAAGCTTTCTGAGAAACTGCTTAGCGTTCTGTTAATTCATCTCACAGAGTTACATCTGTATTTCGTGGATCTCTTTGCTAGCCTTATTTCTGTGGAATCTGAGAACAGATATTTCGGATCCCTTTGAAGACTATAGGGCCAAAGGAAATATCCTCCGATAACAAAGAGAAAGAAGCTTTCTGAGAAACTTCGTTGTGTTCTGTGAAATCATCTCACAGAGTTACAGCTTTCCCCTCACGGAGCCTTTCGCTAAGACAGTTCTTTTGAAACTGGCAAAGTGATATTTGGAAGCCCATAGAGGGCTATGGTGAAAAAGGAAATATCCTCAGATGAAATCTGGAAAGAAGCTTTCTGAGAAACTGCTTAGTGTTCTGTTAATTCATCTCACAGAGTTACATCTGTATTTCGTGGATCTCTTTGCTAGCCTTATTTCTGTGGAATCTGAGAACCGATATTTCGGATCCCTATGAAGACTATAGGGCCAAAGGAAATATCCTGCGATAACAAAGAGAAAGAAGCTTTCTGAGAAACTTCTTTGTGTTTTGTGAAATCATCTCACAGAGTTACAGCTTTCCCCTCAAGAAGCCTTTCGCTAAGACAGTTCTTGTGGAATTGGCAAAGTGATATTTGGAAGCCCATAGAGGGCTATGGTGAAAAAGGAAATATCCTCAGATGAAATCTGGAAAGAAGCTTTCTGAGAAACTGCTTAGTGTTCTGTTAATTCATCTCACAGAGCTACATCTGTATTTCGTGGATCTCTTTGCTAGCCTTATTTCTGTGGAATCTGAGAACAGATAATTCGGAACCCTTTGAAGACTTTAGGGCCAAAGGAAATATCCTCAGATAACAAAGAGAAAGAAGCTTTCTGAGAAACTTCTTTGTGTTCTGTGAAATCATCTCACAGAGTTGCAGCTTTCCCCTCAAGAAGCCTTTCGCTAAGACAGTTCTTGTGGAATTGGCAAAGTGATATTTGGAAGCCCATATAGGGCTATGGTGAAAAAGGAAATATCCTCAAATGAAATCTGGAAAGAAGCTTTCTGAGAAACTGCTTAGTGTTCTGTTAATTCATCTCACAGAGTTACATCTGTATTTCGTGGATCTCTTTGCTAGCCTTATTTCTGGGAAATCTGAGAACAGATATTTCGGATCCCTTTGAAGACTATAGGGCCAAAGGAAATATCCTCCGATAACAAAGAGAAAGAAGCTTTCTGAGAAACTTCTTTGTGTTCTGTGAAATCATCTCACAGAGTTGCAGCTTTCCCCTCAAGAAGCCTTTCGCTAAGACAGTTCTTGTGGAATTGGCAAAGTGATATTTGGAAGCCCATAGAGGGCTATGGTGAAAAAGGAAATATCCTCAAATGAAATCTGGAAAGAAGCTTTCTGAGAAACTGCTTAGTGTTCTGTTAATTCATCTCACAGAGTTACATCTGTATTTCCTTTATCTCTTCGCTAGCCTTATTTCTGTGGAATCTGAGAACAGATATTTCGGATCCCTTTGAAGACTATAGGGTCAAAGGAAATATCCTCCGATAACAAAGAGAAAGAAGCTTTCTGAGAAACTTCGTTGTGTTCTGTGAAATCATCTCTCAGAGTTACAGCTTTCCCCTCAAGAAGCCTTTCGCTAAGACAGTTCTTGTGGAATTGGCAAAGTGATATTTGGAAGCCCATAGAGGGCTATGGTGAAAAAGGAAATATCCTCAGATGAAATCTGGAAAGAAGCTTTCTGAGAAACTGCTTAGCGTTCTGTTAATTCATCTCACAGAGTTACATCTGTATTTCGTGGATCTCTTTGCTAGCCTTATTTCTGTGGAATCTGAGAACAGATATTTCGGATCCCTTTGAAGACTATAGGGCCAAAGGAAATATCCTCCGATAACAAAGAGAAAGAAGCTTTCTGAGAAACTTCTTTGTGTTCTGTGAAATCATCTCACGGAGTTACAGCTTTCCCCTCAAGGAGCCTTTCGCTAAGACAGTTTATGTGGAAATGGCAAAGTGATATTTGGAAGCCCATAGAGGGCTATGGTGAAAAAGGAAATATCCTCAGATGAAATCTGGAAAGAAGCTTTCTGAGAAACTGCTTAGCGTTCTGTTAATTCATCTCACAGAGTTACATCTGTATTTCGTGGATCTCTTTGCTAGCCTTATTTCTGTGGAATCTGAGAACAGATATTTCGGATCCTTTTGAAGACTATAGGGCCAAAGGAAATATCCTCCGATAACAAAGAGAAAGAAGCTTTCTGAGAAACTTCGTTGTGTTCTGTGAAATCATCTCACAGAGTTACAGCTTTCCCCTCACGGAGCCTTTCGCTAAGACAGTTCTTTGAAACTGGCAATGTGATATTTGGAAGCCCATAGAGGGCTATGGTGAAAAAGGAAATATCCTCAGATGAAATCTGGAAAGAAGCTTTCTGAGAAACTGCTTAGCGTTCTGTTAATTCATCTCACAGAGTTACATCTGTATTTCGTGGATCTCTTTGCTAGCCTTATTTCTGTGGAATCTGAGAACAGATATTTCGGATCCTTATGAAGACTATAGGGCCAAAGGAAATAGCCTGCGAAAACAAAGAGAAAGAAGCTTTCTGAGAAACTTCTTTGTGTTTTGTGAAATCATCTCACTGAGTTACAGCTTTCCCCTCAAGAAGCCTTTCGCTAAGACAGTTCTTGTGGAATTGGCAAAGTGATATTTGGAAGCCCATAGAGGGCTATGGTGAAAAAGGAAATATCCTCAGATGAAATCTGGAAAGAAGCTTTCTGAGAAACTGCTTAGTGTTCTGTTAATTCATCTCACAGAGCTACATTTGTATTTCGTGGATCTCTTTGCTAGCCTAATTTCTGTGGAATCTGAGAACAGATATTTCGGATCCCTTTGAAGACTATAGGGCCAAAGGAAATATCCTCCGATAACAAAGAGAAAGAAGCTTTCTGAGAAACTTCTTTGTGTTCTGTGAAATCATCTCACAGAGTTGCACCTTTCCCCTCAAGAAGCCTTTCGCTAAGACAGTTCTTGTGGAATTGGCAAAGTGATATTTGGAAGCCATAGAGGGCTACGGTGAAAAAGGAAATATCCTCAAATGAAATCTGGAAAGAAGCTTTCTGAGAAACTGCTTAGTGTTCTGTTAATTCATCTCACAGAGTTACATCTGTATTTCGTGGATCTCTTTGCTAGCCTTATTTCTGTGGAATCTGAGAACAGATATTTAGTATCCCTTTGAAGACTATAGGGCCAAAGGAAATATCCTCCGATAACAAAGAGAAAGAAGCTTTCTGAGAAACTTCGTTGTGTTCTGTGAAATCATCTCACAGAGTTACAGCTTTCCCCTCACGGAGCCTTTCGCTAAGACAGTTCTTTTGAAATTGGGAAAGTGATATTTGGAGGCCCGTAGAGGGCTATGTTGAAAAAGGAAATATCCTCAGATGAAATCTGGAAAGAAGCTTTCTGAGAAACTGCTTAGTGTTCTGTTAATTCATCTCACAGAGTTATATCTGTATTTCGTGGATCTCTTTGCTAGCCTTATTTCTGTGGAATCTGAGAACAGATATTTCGGATCCCTTTGAAGACTTTAGGGCCAAAGGAAATATCCTCCGATAACAAAGAGAAAGAAGCTTTCTGAGAAACTTCGTTGTGTTCTGTGAAATCATCTCACAGAGTTACAGCTTTCCCCTCACGGAGCCTTTCGCTAAGACAGTTCTTTTGAAATTGGCAAAGTGATATTTGGAAGCCCATAGACGGCTATGGTGAAAAAGGAAATATCCTCAAATGAAATCTGGAAAGAAGCTTTCTGAGAAACTGCTTAGTGTTCTGTTAATTCATCTCACAGAGTTATATCTGTATTTCGTGGATCTCGTTGCTAGCCTTATTTCTGTGGAATCTGAGAACAGATATTTCGGATCCCTTTGAAGACTATAGGGCCAAAGGAAATATCCTCCGATAACAAAGAGAAAGAAGCTTTCTGAGAAACTTCGTTGTGTTCTGTGAAATCATCTCACAGAGTTACAGCTTTCCCCTCACGGAGCCTTTCGCTAAGACAGTTCTTTTGAAATTGGCAAAGTGATATTTGGAAGCCCATAGAGGGCTATGGTGAAAAAGGAAATATCCTCAGAGGAAATCTGGAAAGAAGCTTTGTGAGAAACTGCTTAGTGTTCTGTTAATTCATCTCACAGTGTTACATCTGTATTTCATGGATCTCTTTGCTAGCCTTATTTCTGTGGAATCTCAGAACAGATATTTCAAATCCCTTTGAAGACTATAGGGCCAAAGGAAATATCCTCCGATAACAAAGAGAAAGAAGCTTTCTGAGATACTTCTTTGTGTTCTGTGAAATCATCTCACAGAGCTGCAGCTTTCCCCTCAAGAAGCCTTTCGCTAAGACAGTTCTTGTGGAATTGGCAAAGTGATATATGGAAGCCCATAGAGGGCTATGGTGAAAAAGGAAATATCCTCAAATGAAATCTGGGAAGAAGCTTTCTGAGAAACTGCTTAGTGTTCTGTTAATTCATCTCACAGAGTTACATCTGTATTTCGTGGATCTCTTTGCTAGCCTTATTTCTGTGGAATCTGAGAACAGATATTTCGGATCCCTTTGAAGACTATAGGGCCAAAGGAAATATCCTCCGATAAAAAAGAGAAAGAAGCTTTCTGAGAAACTTCTTTGTGTTCTGTGAAATCATCTCAAAGAGTTACAGCTTTCCCCTCACGGAGCCTTTCGCTAAGACAGTTCTTTTGAAATTGGCAAAGTGATATTTGGAAGCCCATAGAGGGCTATGGTGAAAAAGGAAATATCCTCAGATGAAATCTGGAAAGAAGCTTTTGAGAAACTGCTTAGTGTTCTTTTAATTCATCTCACAGTGTTACATCTGTATTTCGTGGATCTCTTTGCTAGCCTTATTTCTGTGGAATCTGAGAACAGATATTTCGGATCCCTTTGAAGACTATAGGGCCAAAGGAAATATCCTCCGATAACAAAGAGAAAGAAGCTTTCTGAGAAACTTCTTTGTGTTCTGTGAAATCATCTCACAGAGTTACAGCTTTCCCCTCAAGAAGCCTTTCGATAAGACAGTTCTTGTGGAATTGGCAAAGTGATATTTGGAAGCCCATAGAGGGCTATGGTGAAAAAGGAAATATCCTCAAATGAAATCTGGAAAGAAGCTTTCTGAGAAACTGCTTAGTGTTCTGTTAATTCATCTCACAGAGTTATATCTGTATTTCGTGGATCTCTTTGCTAGCCTTATTTCTGTGGAATCTGAGAACAGATATTTCGGATCCCTTTGAAGACTATAGGGCCAAAGGAAATATCCTCCGATAACAAAGAGAAAGAAGCTTTCTGAGAAACTTCGTTGTGTTCTGTGAAATCATCTCACAGAGTTACAGCTTTCCCCTCACGGAGCCTTTCGCTAAGACAGTTCTTTTGAAATTGGCAAAGTGATATTTGGAAGCCCATAGACGGCTATGGTGAAAAAGGAAATATCCTCAAATGAAATCTGGAAAGAAGCTTTCTGAGAAACTGCTTAGTGTTCTGTTAATTCATCTCACAGAGTTATATCTGTATTTCGTGGATCTCCTTGCTAGCCTTATTTCTGTGGAATCTGAGAACAGATATTTCGGATCCCTTTGAAGACTATAGGGCCAAAGGAAATATCCTCCGATAACAAAGAGAAAGAAGCTTTCTGAGAAACTTCGTTGTGTTCTGTGAAATCATCTCACAGAGTTACAGCTTTCCCCTCACGGAGCCTTTCGCTAAGACAGTTCTTTTGAAATTGGCAAAGTGATATTTGGAAGCCCATAGATGGCTATGGTGAAAAAGGAAATATCCACAGAGGAAATCTGGAAAGAAGCTTTGTGAGAAACTGCTTAGTGTTCTGTTAATTCATCTCACAGAGTTACATCTGTATTTCGTGGATCTCTTTGCTAGCCTTATTTCTGTGGAATCTGAGAACAGATATTTCGGATCCCTTTGAAGACTATAGGGCAAAGGAAATATCCTCCGATAACAAAGAGAAAGAAGCTTTCTGAGAAACTACTTTGTGTTCTGTGAAATCATCTCACAGAGTTACAGCTTTCCCCTCACGGAGCCTTTCGCTAAGACAGTTCTTTTGAAATTGGCAAAGTGATATTTGGAAGCCCCTAGAGGGCTATGGTGAAAAAGGAAATATCCTCAGTTGAAATCTGGAAAGAAGCTTTTGAGAAACTGCTTAGTGTTCTTTTAATTCATCTCACAGTGTTACATCTGTATTTCGTGGATCTCTTTGCTAGCCTTATTTCTGTGGAATCTGAGAACAGATATTTCGGATCCCTTTGAAGACTATAGGGCCAAAGGAAATATCCTCCGATAACAAAGAGAAAGAAGCTTTCTGAGAAACTTCGTTGTGTTCTGTGAAATCATCTCACAGAGTTACAGCTTTCCCCTCAAGAAGCCTTTCGCTAAGACAGTTCTTGTGGAATTGGCAAAGTGATATTTGGAAGCCCATAGAGGGCTATGGTGAAAAAGGAATTATCCTCAGATGAAATCTGGAAAGAAGCTTTCTGAGAAACTGCTAAGTGTTCTGTTAATTCATCTCACAGAGTTACATCTGTATTTCGTGGATCTCTTTGCTCGCCTTATTTCTGTGGAATCTGAGTACAGATATTTCGGATCTCTTTGAAGAACATAGGGCCAAAGAAATATCCTCCGATAACAAAGAGAAAGAAGCTTTCTGAGAAACTTCTTTGTGTTCTGTGAAATCATCTCACAGAGTTGCAGCTTTGCCCTCAAGGAGCCTTTCGCTAAGACAGTTCTTGTGGAATTGGCAAGTGATATTTGGAAGCCCATAGAGGGCTATGGTGAAAAAGGAAATATCCTCAGATGAAATCTGGAAAGAAGCTTTCTGAGAAACTGCTTAGTGTTCTGTTAATTCATCTCACAGAGTTACATCTGTATTTCGTGGATCTCTTTGCTAGCCTTATTTCTGTGGAATCTGAGAACAGATATTTCTGATCCCTATGAACACTATAGGGCCAAAGGAAATATCCTCCGATAACAAAGAGAAAGAAGCTTTCTGAGAAACTTCTTTGTGTTCTGTGAAATCATCTCACAGAGTTACAGCTTTCCCCTCAAGAAGCCTTTCGATAAGACAGTTCTTGTGGAATTGGCAAAGTGATATTTGGAAGCCCATAGAGGGCTATGGTGAAAAAGGAAATATCCTCAAATGACATCTGGAAAGAAGCTTTCTGAGAAACTGCTTAGCGTTCTGTTAATTCATCTCACAGAGTTACATCTGTATTTCGTGGATCTCTTTGCTAGCCTTATTTCTGTGGAATCTGGGAACAGATATTTCGGATCCCTTTGAAGACTATAGGGCCAAAGTAAATATCCTCCGATAACAAAGAGAAAGAAGCTTTCTGAGAAACTTCTTTGTGTTCTGTGAAATCATCTCACAGAGTTACAGCTTTCCCCTCACGGAGCCTTTCGCTAAGACAGTTCTTTTGAAATTGGCAAAGTGATATTTGGAAGCCCATAGAGGGCTATGGTGAAAAAGGAAATATCCTCAGATGAAATCTGGAAAGAAGCTTTCTGAGAAACTGCTTAGTGTTCTTTTAATTCATCTCACAGTGTTACATCTGTATTTCGTGGATCTCTTTGCTACCCTTATTTCTGTGGAATCTGAGAACAGATATTTCGGATCCCTTTGAAGACTATAGGGCCAAAGGAAATATCCTCCGATAACAAAGAGAAAGAAGCTTTCTGAGAAACTTCGTTGTGTTCTGTGAAATCATCTCACAGAGTTGCAGCTTTCCCCTCAAGAAGCCTTTCGCTAAGGCAGTTGTTGTGGAATTGGCAAAGTGATATTTGGAAGCCGTAGAGGGCTATGGTGAAAAAGGAAATATCCTCAAATGAAATCTGGAAAGAAGCTTTCTGAGAAACTGCTTAGTGTTCTGTTAATTCATCTCACAGAGTTACATCTGTATTTCGTGGATCTCTTTGCTAGCCTTATTTCTGTGGATTCTGGGAACAGATATTTCGGATCCCTTTGAAGACTATAGGGCCAAAGTAAATATCCTCCGATAACAAAGAGAAAGAAGCTTTCTGAGAAACTTCTTTGTGTTCTGTGAAATCATCTCACAGAGTTACAGCTTTCCCCTCACGGAGCCTTTCGCTAAGACAGTTCTTTTGAAATTGGCAAAGTGATATTTGGAAGCCCATAGAGGGCTATGGTGAAAAAGGAAATATCCTCAGATGAAATCTGGAAAGAAGCTTTCTGAGAAACTGCTTAGTGTTCTTTTAATTCATCTCACAGTGTTACATCTGTATTTCGTGGATCTCTTTGCTAGCCTTATTTCTGTGGAATCTGAGAACAGATATTTCGGATCCCTTTGAAGACTATAGGGCCAAAGGAAATATCCTCCGATAACAAAGAGAAAGAAGCTTTCTGAGAAACTTCGTTGTGTTCTGTGAAATCATCTCACAGAGTTGCAGCTTTCCCCTCAAGAAGCCTTTCGCTAAGGCAGTTGTTGTGGAATTGGCAAAGTGATATTTGGAAGCCGTAGAGGGCTATGGTGAAAAAGGAAATATCCTCAAATGAAATCTGGAAAGAAGCTTTCTGAGAAACTGCTTAGTGTTCTGTTAATTCATCTCACAGAGTTACATCTGTATTTCGTGGATCTCTTTCCTAGCCTTATTTCTGTGGAATCTGAGAACAGATATTTCGGATCCCTTTGAAGACTATAGGGCCAAAGGAAATATCCTCCGATAACAAAGAGAAAGAAGCTTTCTGAGAAACTTCTTTGTGTTCTGTGAAATCATCTCACAGAGTTGCAGCTTTCCCCTCAAGAAGCCTTTCGCTAAGACAGTTCTTGTGGAATTGGCAAAGTGATATTTGGAAGCCCATAGAGGGCTATGGTGAAAAAGGAAATATCCTCAGATGAAATCTGGAAAGAAGCTTTCTGAGAAACTGCTTAGCGTTCTGTTAATTCATCTCACAGAGTTACATCTGTATTTCGTGGATCTCTTTGCTAGCCTTATTTCTGTGGAATCTGAGAACAGATATTTCGGATCCCTTTGAAGACTATAGGGCCAAAGGAAATATCCTCCGATAACAAAGAGAAAGAAGCTTTCTGAGAAACTTCGTTGTGTTCTGTGAAATCATCTCACAGAGTTACAGCTTTCCCCTCAAGGAGCCTTTCGCTAAGACAGTTTATGTGGAATTGGCAAAGTGATATTTGGAAGCCCATTGAGGGCTATGCTGAAAAAGGAAATATCCTCAGATGAAATCTGGAAAGAAGCTTTCTGAGAAACTGCTTAGTGTTCTGTTAATTCATCTCACAGAGTTACATCTGTATTTCGTGGATCTCTTTGCTAGCCTTATTTCTGTGGAATCTGAGAACAGATGTTTCGGATCCCTTTGAAGACTATAGGGCCAAAGGAAATATCCTCCGATAACAAAGAGAAAGAAGCTTTCTGAGAAACTTCTTTGTGTTCTGTGAAATCATCTCACAGAGTTACAGCTTTCCCTTCACGGAGCCTTTCGCTAAGACAGTTCTTTTGAAACTGGCAAAGTGATATTTGGAAGCCCATAGAGGGCTATGGTGAAAAAGGAAATATCCTCAGATGAAATCTGGAAAGAAGCTTTCTGAGAAACTGCTTAGTGTTCTGTTAATTCATCTCACAGAGTTACATCTGTATTTCGTGGATCTCTTTGCTAGCCTTATTTCTGTGGAATCTGAGAACAGATATTTCGGATCCCTTTGAAGACTATAGAGCCAAAGGAAATATCCTCCGATAACAAAGAGAAAGAAGCTTTCTGAGAAACTTCGTTGTGTTCTGTGAAATCATCTCACAGAGTTACAGCTTTCCCCTCATGGAGCCTTTCGCTAAGACAGTTCTTTTGAAATTGGCAAAGTGATATTTGGAAGCCCATACAGGGCTATGGTGAAAAAGTAAATATCCTCAAATGAAATCTGGAAAGAAGCTTTCTGAGAAACTGCTTAGTGTTCTGTTAATTCATCTCACAGAGTTATATCTGTATTTCGTGGATCTCTTTGCTAGCCTTATTTCTGTGGAATCTGAGAACAGATATTTCGGATCCCTTTGAAGACTATAGGGCCAAAGGAAATATCCTCCGATAACAAAGAGGAAGAAGCTTTCTGAGAAACTTCGTTGTGTTCTGTGAAATCATCTCACAGAGTTACAGCTTTCCCCTCACGGAGCCTTTCGCTAAGACAGTTCTTTTGAAATTGGCAAAGTGATATTTGGAAGCCCATAGAGGGCTATGGTGAAAAAGGAAATATCCTCAGAGGAAATCTGGAAAGAAGCTTTGTGAGAAACTGCTTAGTGTTCTGTTAATTCATCTCACAGTGTTACATCTGTATTTCATGGATCTCTTTGCTAGCCTTATTTCTGTGGAATCTGAGAACAGATATTTCAGATCCCTTTGAAGACTATAGGGCCAAAGGAAATATCCTCCGATAACAATGAGAAAGAAGCTTTCTGAGAAACTTCTTTGTTTTCTGTGAAATCATCTCACAGGGTTGCAGCTTTCCCCTCAAGAAGCCTTTCGCTAAGACAGCTCTTGTGGAATTGGCAAAGTGATATTTGGAAGCCCATAGAGGGCTATGGTGAAAAAGGAATTATCCTCAGATGAAATCTGGAAAGAAGCTTTCTGAGAAACTGCTAAGTGTTCTGTTAATTCATCTCACAGAGTTACATCTGTATTTCGTGGATCTCTTTGCTCGCCTTATTTCTGTGGAATCTGACTACAGATATTTCGGATCTCTTTGAAGAACATTGGGCCAAAGAAATATCCTCCAATAACAAAGAGAAAGAAGCTTTCTGAGAAACTTCTTTGTGTTCTGTGAAATCATCTCACAGAGTTGCAGCTTTGCCCTCAAGGAGCCTTTCGCTAAGACAGTTCTTGTGGAATTGGCAAAGTGATATTTGGAAGCCCATAGAGGGCTATGGTGAAAAAGGAAATATCCTCAGATGAAATCTGGAAAGAAGCTTTCTGAGAAACTGCTTAGTGTTCTGTTAATTCATCTCACAGAGTTACATCTGTATTTCGTGGATCTCTTTGCTAGCCTTATTTCTGTGGAATCTGAGAACAGATATTTCTGATCCCTATGAACACTATAGGGCCAAAGGAAATATCCTCCGATAACAAAGAGAAAGAAGCTTTCTGAGAAACTTCTTTGTGTTCTGTGAAATCATCTCACAGAGTTACAGCTTTCCCCTCAAGAAGCCTTTCGATAAGACAGTTCTTGTGGAATTGGCAAAGTGATATTTGGAAGCCCTTAGAGGGCTATGGTGAAAAAGGAAATATCCTCAAATGAAATCTGGAAAGAAGCTTTCTGAGAAACTGCTTAGCGTTCTGTTAATTCATCTCACAGAGTTACATCTGTATTTCGTGGATCTCTTTGCTAGCCTTATTTCTGTGGAATCTGGGAACAGATATTTCGGATCCCTTTGAAGACTATAGGGCCAAAGTAAATATCCTCCGATAACAAAGAGAAAGAAGCTTTCTGAGAAACTTCTTTGTGTTCTGTGAAATCATCTCACAGAGTTACAGCTTTCCCCTCACGGAGCCTTTCGCTAAGACAGTTCTTTTGAAATTGGCAAAGTGATATTTGGAAGCCCATAGAGGGCTATGGTGAAAAAGGAAATATCCTCAGATGAAATCTGGAAAGAAGCTTTCTGAGAAACTGCTTAGTGTTCTGTTAATTCATCTCACAGAGTTACATCTGTATTTCGTGGATCTCTTTGCTAGCCTTATTTCTGTGGAATCTGAGAACAGATATTTCGGATCCCTTTGAAGACTATAGGGCCAAAGGAAATATCCTCCGATAACAAAGAGAAAGAAGCTTTCTGAGAAACTTCGTTGTGTTCTGTGAAATCATCTCACAGAGTTACAGCTTTCCCCTCACGGAGCCTTTCGCTAAGACAGTTCTTTTGAAACTGGCAAAGTGATATTTGGAAGCCCATAGAGGGCTATGGTGAAAAAGGAAATATCCTCAGATGAAATCTGGAAAGAAGCTTTCTGAGAAACTGCTTAGTGTTCTGTTAATTCATCTCACAGAGTTACATCTGTATTTCGTGGATCTCTTTGCTAGCCTTATTTCTGTGGAATCTGAGAACAGATATTTCGGATCCCTATGAAGCCTATAGGGCCAAAGGAAATATCCTGCGATAACAAAGAGAAAGAAGCTTTCTGAGAAACTTCTTTGTGTTTTGTGAAATCATCTCACAGAGTTACAGCTTTCCCCTCAAGAAGCCTTTCGCTAAGACAGTTCTTGTGGAATTGGCAAAGTGATATTTGGAAGCCCATAGAGGGCTATGGTGAAAAAGGAAATATCCTCAGATGAAATCTGGAAAGAAGCTTTCTGAGAAACTGCTTAGTGTTCTGTTAATTCATCTCACAGAGCTACATCTGTATTTCGTGGATCTCTTTGCTAGCCTTATTTCTGTGGAATCTGAGAACAGATATTTCGGATCCCTTTGAAGACTATAGGGCCAAAGGAAATATCCTCCGATAACAAAGAGAAAGAAGCTTTCTGAGAAACTTCTTTGTGTTCTGTGAAATCATCTCACAGAGTTACAGCTTTCCCCTCAAGAAGCCTTTCGATAAGACAGTTCTTGTGGAATTGGCAAAGTGATATTTGGAAGCCCATAGAGGGCTATGGTGAAAAACGAAATATCCTCAAATGAAATCTGGAAAGAAGCTTTCTGAGAAACTGCTTAGTGTTCTGTTAATTCATCTCACAGAGTTACATCTGTATTTCGTGGATCTCTTTGCTAGCCTTATTTCTGTGGAATCTCAGAACAGATATTTCGGATCCCTTTGAAGACTATAGGGCCAAAGGAAATATCCTCCGATAACAAAGAGAAAGAAGCTTTCTGAGAAACTTCGTTGTGTTCTGTGAAATCATCTCACAGAGTTACAGCTTTCCCCTCACGGAGCCTTTCGCTAAGACTGTTCTTTTGAAATTGGCAAAGTGATATTTGGAAGCCCATAGAGGGCTATGGTGAAAAAGGAAATATCCTCAGATGAAATCTGGAAAGAAGCTTTCTGAGAAACTGCTTAGTGTTCTGTTAATTCATCTCACAGAGTTACATCTGTATTTCGTGGATCTCTTTGCTAGCCTTATTTCTGTGGAATCTGAGAACAGATATTTCGGATCCATAGGAAGACTATAGGGCCAAAGGAAATATCCTCCGATACCAAAGAGAAAGAAGCTTTCTGAGAAACTTCTTTGTGTTCTCTGAAATCATCTCACAGAGTTACAGCTTTCCCCTCAAGAAGCCTTTCGCTAAGACAGTTCTTGTGGAATTGGCAAAGTGATATTTGGAAGCCCATAGAGGGCTATGGTGAAAAAGGAAATATCCTCAAATGAAATCTGGAAAGAAGCTTTCTGAGAAACTGCTTAGTGTTCTGTTAATTCATCTCACAGAGTTACATCTGTATTTCGTGGATCTCTTTGCTAGCCTTATTTCTGTGGAATCTGAGAACAGATATTTCGGATCCCTTTGAAGACTATAGGGCCAAAGGAAATATCCTCCGATAACAAAGAGAAAGAAGCTTTCTGAGAAACTTCGTTGTGTTCTGTGAAATCATCTCACAGAGTTACAGCTTTCCCCTCACGGAGCCTTTCGCTAAGAGAGTTCTTTTGAAATTGGCAAAGTGATATTTGGAAGCCCATAGACGGCTATGGTGAAAAAGGAAATATCCTCAAATGAAATCTGGAAAGAAGCTTTCTGAGAAACTGCTTAGTGTTCTGTTAATTCATCTCACAGAGTTATATCTGTATTTCGTGGATCTCTTTGCTAGCCTTATTTCTGTGGAATCTGAGAACAGATATTTCGGATCCCTTTGAAGACTATAGGGCCAAAGGAAATATCCTCCGATAACAAAGAGAAAGAAGCTTTCTGAGAAACTTCGTTGTGTTCTGTGAAATCATCTCACAGAGTTACAGCTTTCCCCTCACGGAGCCTTTTGCTAAGACAGTTCTTTTGAAATTGGCAAAGTGATATATGGAAGCCCATAGAGGGCTATGGTGAAAAAGGAAATATCCTCAGAGGAAATCTGGAAAGAAGCTTTGTGAGAAACTGCTTAGTGTTCTGTTAATTCATCTCACTGAGTTACATCTGTATTTCATGGATCTCTTTGCTAGCCTTATTTCTGTGGAATCTGAGAACAGATATTTCAGATCCCTTTGAAGACTATAGGGCCAAAGGAAATATCCTCCGATAACAAAGAGAAAGAAGCTTTCTGAGAAACTTCTTTGTGTTCTGTGAAATCATCTCACAGAGTTTCAGCTTTCCCCTCTAGAAGCCTTTCTCTAAGACAGTTCTGTGTAATTGGCAAAGTGATATATGGAAGCCCATAGAGGGCTATGGTGAAAAAGGAAATATCCTTAAATGAAATCTGGAAAGAAGCTTTCTGAGAAACTGCTTAGTGTTCTGCTAATTCATCTCACAGATATACATCTGTATTTCGTGGATCTCTTTGCTAGCCTTATTTCTGTGGAATCTGAGAACAGATATTTCGGATCCCTATGAAGACTATAGGGCCAAAGGAAATATCCTGCGATAACAAATAGAAAGAAGCTTTCTGAGAAACTTCTTTGTGTTTTGTGAAATCATCTCACAGAGTTACAGCTTTCCCCTCAAGAAGCCTTTCGCTAAGACAGTTCTTGTGGAATTGGCAAAGTGATATTTGGAAGCCCGTAGAGGTCTATGGTGAAAAAGGAAATATCCTCAGATGAAATCTGAAAAGAAGCTTTCTGAGAAACTGCTTAGTGTTCTGTTAATTCATCTCACAGAGCTACATCTGTATTTCGTGGATCTCTTTGCTAGCCTTATTTCTGTGGAATCTGAGAACAGATATTTCGGATCCCTTTGAAGACTATACGGCCAAAGGAAATATCCTCCGATAACAAAGAGAAAGAAGCTTTCTGAGAAACTTCTTTGTGTTCTGTGAAATCATCTCACAGAGTTTCAGCTTTCCCCTCAAGAAGCCTTTCTCTAAGACAGTTCTGTGTAATTGGCAAAGTGATATATGGAAGCCCATAGAGGGCTATGGTGAAAAAGGAAATATCCTTAAATGAAATCTGGAAAGAAGCTTTCTGAGAAACTGCTTAGTGTTCTGCTAATTCATCTCACAGATATACATCTGTATTTCGTGGATCTCTTTGCTAGCCTTATTTCTGTGGAATCTGAGAACAGATATTTCGGATCCCTATGAAGACTATAGGGCCAAAGGAAATATCCTGCGATAACAAATAGAAAGAAGCTTTCTGAGAAACTTCTTTGTGTTTTGTGAAATCATCTCACAGAGTTACAGCTTTCCCCTCAAGAAGCCTTTCGCTAAGACAGTTCTTGTGGAATTGGCAAAGTGATATTTGGAAGCCCGTAGAGGTCTATGGTGAAAAAGGAAATATCCTCAGATGAAATCTGAAAAGAAGCTTTCTGAGAAACTGCTTAGTGTTCTGTTAATTCATCTCACAGAGCTACATCTGTATTTCGTGGATCTCTTTGCTAGCCTTATTTCTGTGGAATCTGAGAACAGATATTTCGGATCCCTTTGAAGACTATAGGGCCAAAGGAAATATCCTCCGATAACAAAGAGAAAGAAGCTTTCTGAGAAACTTCTTTGTGTTCTGTGAAATCATCTCACAGAGTTACAGCTTTCCCCTCAAGAAGCCTTTCACTAAGACAGTTCTTGTGGAATTGGCAAAGTGATATTTGGAAGCCCATAGAGGGCTATGGTGAAAAAGGAAATATCCTCAAATGAAATCTGGAAAGAAGCTTTCTGAGAAACTGCTTAGTGTTCTGTTAATTCATCTCACAGAATTACATCTGTATTTCGTGGATCTCTTTGCTAGCCTTATTTCTGTGAAATCTGAGAACAGATATTTCGGATCCCTTTGAAGACTATAGGGCCAAAGGAAATATCCTCCGATAACAAAGAGAAAGAAGCTTTCTGAGAAACTTCTTTGTGTTCTGTGAAATCATCTCACAGAGTTACAGCTTTCCCCTCAAGAAGCCTTTCGCTAAGACAGTTCTTGTGGAATTGGCAAAGGGATATTTGGAAGCCCATATAGGGCTATGGTGAAAAAGGAAATATCCTCACATGAAATCTGGAAAGAAGCTTTCTGAGAAACTGCTTAGTGTTCTGTTAATTCATCTCACAGAGTTACATCTGTATTTCGTGGATCTCTTTGCTAGCCTTATTTCTGTGGAATCTGAGAACAGATATTTCGGATCCCTTTGAAGACTATAGGGCCAAAGGAAATATCCTCCGATAACAAAGAGAAAGAAGCTTTCTGAGAAACTTCGTTGTGTTCTGTGAAATCATCTCACAGAGTTACAGCTTTCCCCTCACGGAGCCTTTCGCTAAGACAGTTTATGTGGAATTGGCAAAGTGATATTTGGAAGCCCATAGAGGGCTATGGTGAAAAAGGAAATATCCTCAGATGATATCTGGAAAGAAGCTTTCTGAGAAACTGCTTAGCGTTCTGTTAATTCATCTCACAGAGTTACATCTGTATTTCGTGGATCTCTTTGCTAGCCTTATTTCTGTGGAATCTGAGAACAGATATTTCGGATCCCTTTGAAGACTATAGGGCCAAAGGAAATATCCTCCGATAAGAAAGAGAAAGAAGCTTTCTGAGAAACTTCGTTGTGTTCTGTGAAATCATCTCACAGAGTTACAGCTTTCCCCTCACGGAGCCTTTCGCTAAGACAGTTCTTTTGAAACTGGCAAAGTGTATTTGGAAGCCCATAGAGGGCTATGGTGAAAAAGGAAATATCCTCAGATGAAATCTGGAAAGAAGCCTTCTGAGAAACTGCTTAGTGTTCTGTTAATTCATCTCACAGAGTTACATCTGTATTTCGTGGATCTCTTTGCTCGCCTTATTTCTGTGGAATCTGAGAACAGATATTTCGGATCCCTATGAAGACTATAGGGCCAAAGGAAATATCCTGCGATAACAAAGAGAAAGAAGCTTTCTGAGAAACTTCTTTGTGTTTTGTGAAATCATCTCACAGAGTTACAGCTTTCCCCTCAAGAAGCCTTTCGCTAAGACAGTTCTTGTGGAATTGGCAAAGTGATATTTGGAAGCCCATAGAGGGCTATGGTGAAAAAGGAAATATCCTCAGATGAAATCTGGAAAGAAGCTTTCTGAGAAACTGCTTAGTGTTCTGTTAATTCATCTCACAGAGCTACATCTGTATTTCGTGGATCTCTTTGCTAGCCTTATTTCTGTGGAATCTGAGAACAGATATTTCGGATCCCTTTGAAGACTATAGGGCCAAAGGAAATATCCTCCGATAACAAAGAGAAAGAAGCTTTCTGAGAAACTTCTTTGTGTTCTGTGAAATCATCTCACAGAGTTGCAGCTTTCCCCTCAAGAAGCCTTTCGCTAAGACAGTTCTTGTGGAATTGGCAAAGTGATATTTGGAAGCCCATAGAGGGCTATGGTGAAAAAGGAAATATCCTCAGATGAAATCTGGAAAGAAGCTTTCTGAGAAACTGCTTAGCGTACTGTTAATTCATCTCACAGAGTTACATCTGTATTTCGTGGATTTCATTGCTAGCCTTATTTCTGTGGAATCTGAGAACAGATATTTCGGATCCCTTTGAAGACTGTAGGGCCAAAGGAAATATCCTCCGATAACAAAGAGAAAGAAGCTTTCTAAGAAACTTCTTTGTGTTCTGTGAAATCATCTCACAGAGTTACAGCTTTCCCCTCACGGAGCCTTTCGCTAAGACAGTTCTTTTGAAACTGGCAAAGTGATATTTGGAAGCCCATAGAGGGCTATGGTGAAAAAGGAAATATCCTCAGATGAAATCTGGAAAGAAGCTTTCTGAGAAACTGCTTAGTGTTCTGTTAATTCATCTCACAGAGTTACATCTGTGTTTCGTGGATCTCTTTGCTAGCCCTATTTCTGTGAAATCTGAGAACAGATATTTCGGATCCCTTTGAAGACTATAGGGCCAAAGGAAATATCCTCCGATAACAAAGAGAAAGAAGCTTTCTGAGAAACTTCTTTGTGTTCTGTGAAATCATCTCACAGAGTTGCAGCTTTCCCCTCAAGAAGCCTTTCGCTAAGACAGTTCTTGTGGAATTGGCAAAGTGATATTTGGAAGCCGTAGAGGGCTATGGTGAAAAAGGAAATATCCTCAAATGAAATCTGGAAAGAAGCTTTCTGAGAAACTGCTTAGTGTCTGTTAATTCATCTCACAGAGTTACATCTGTATTTCGTGGATCTCTTTGCTAGCCTTATTTCTGTGGAATCTGAGAACAGATATTTCGGATCCATATGAAGACTATAGGGCCAAAGGAAATATCCTCCGATAACAAAGAGAAAGAAGCTTTCTGAGAAACTTCTTTGTGTTTTGTGAAATCATCTCACAGAGTTGCAGCTTTCCCCTCAAGAAGCCTTTCGCTAAGACAGTTCTTGTGGAATTGGCAAAGTGATATTTGGAAGCCCATAGAGGGCTATGGTGAAAAAGGAAATATCCTCAGATGAAATCTGGAAAGAAGCTTTCTGAGAAACTGCTTAGTGTTCTTTTAATTCATCTCACAGTGTTACATCTGTATTTCGTGGATCTCTTTGCTAGCCTTATTTCTGTGGAATCTGAGAACAGATATTTCGGATCCCTTTGAAGACTATAGGGCCAAAGGAAATATCCTCCGATAACAAAGAGAAAGAAGCTTTCTGAGAAACTTCGTTGTGTTCTGTGAAATCATCTCACAGAGTTGCAGCTTTCCCCTCAAGATGCCTTTCGCTAAGACAGTTCTTGTGGAATTGGCAAAGTGATATTTGGAAGCCACAGAGGGCTATGGTGATAAGGAAATATCCTCAAATGAAATCTGGAAAGAAGCTTTCTGAGAAACTGCTTAGTGTTCTGTTAATTCATCTCACAGAGTTACATCTGTATTTCGTGGATCTCTTTGCTAGCCTTATTTCTGTGGAATCTGAGAACAGATATTTTGGATCCCTTTGAAGACTATAGGGCCAAAGGAAATATCCTCCGATAACAAAGAGAAAGAAGCTTTCTGAGAAACTTCTTTGTGTTCTGTGAAATCATCTCACAGAGTTACAGCTTTCCCCACAAGAAGCCTTTCGATAAGACAGTTCTTGTGGAATTGGCAAAGTGATATTTGGAAGCCCATAGAGGGCTATGGTGAAAAAGGAAATATCCTCAAATGAAATCTGGAAAGAAGCTTTCTGAGAAACTGCTTAGTGTTCTGTTAATTCATCTCACAGAGTTACATCTGTATTTCGTGGATCTCTTTGCTAGCCTTATTTCTGTGGAATCTGAGAACAGATATTTCGGATCCCTTTGAAGACTATAGGGCCAAAGGAAATATCCTCCGATAACAAAGAGAAAGAAGCTTTCTGAGAAACTTCGTTGTATTCTGTGAAATCATCTCACAGAGTTACAGCTTTCCCCTCACGGAGCCTTTCGCTAAGACAGTTCTTTTGAAATTGGCAAAGTGATATTTGGAAGCCCATAGAGGGCTATGGTGAAAAAGGAAATATCCTCAGATGAAATCTGGAAAGAAGCTTTCTGAGAAACTGCTTAGTGTTCTGTTAAATCATCTCACAGAGTTACATCTGTATTTTGTGGATCTCTTTGCTAGCCTTATTTCTGTGGAATCTGAGAACAGATATTTCGGATCCATATGAAGACTATAGGGCCAAAGGAAATATCCTCCGATAACAAAGAGAAAGAAGCTTTCTGAGAAACTTCTTTGTGTTTTGTGAAATCATCTCACAGAGTTACAGCTTTCCCCTCAAGAAGCCTTTCGCTAAGACAGTTCTTGTGGAATTGGCAAAGTGATATTTGGAAGCCCATAGAGGGCTATGGTGAAAAAGGAAATATCCTCAGATGAAATCTGGAAAGAAGCTTTCTGAGAAACTGCTTAGTGTTCTTTTAATTCATCTCACAGTGTTACATCTGTATTTCGTGGATCTCTTTGCTAGCCTTATTTCTGTGGAATCTGAGAACAGATATTTCGGATCCCTTTGAAGACTATAGGGCCAAAGGAAATATCCTCCGATAACAAAGAGAAAGAAGCTTTCTGAGAAACTTCGTTGTGTTCTGTGAAATCATCTCACAGAGTTGCAGCTTTCCCCTCAAGATGCCTTTCGCTAAGACAGTTCTTGTGGAATTGGCAAAGTGATATTTGGAAGCCACAGAGGGCTATGGTGATAAGGAAATATCCTCAAATGAAATCTGGAAAGAAGCTTTCTGAGAAACTGCTTAGTGTTCTGTTAATTCATCTCACAGAGTTACATCTGTATTTCGTGGATCTCTTTGCTAGCCTTATTTCTGTGGAATCTGAGAACAGATATTTCGGATCCCTTTGAAGACTATAGGGCCAAAGGAAATATCCTCCGATAACAAAGAGAAAGAAGCTTTCTGAGAAACTTCTTTGTGTTCTGTGAAATCATCTCACAGAGTTACAGCTTTCCCCACAAGAAGCCTTTCGATAAGACAGTTCTTGTGGAATTGGCAAAGTGATATTTGGAAGCCCATAGAGGGCTATGGTGAAAAAGGAAATATCCTCAAATGAAATCTGGAAAGAAGCTTTCTGAGAAACTGCTTAGTGTTCTGTTAATTCATCTCACAGAGTTACATCTGTATTTCGTGGATCTCTTTGCTAGCCTTATTTCTGTGGAATCTGAGAACAGATATTTCGGATCCATATGAAGACTATAGGGCCAAAGGAAATATCCTCCGATAACAAAGAGAAAGAAGCTTTCTGAGAAACTTCGTCGTGTTCTGTGAAATCATCTCACAGAGTTACAGCTTTCCCCTCATGCAGCCTTTCGCTAAGACAGTTCTTGTGGAATTGGCAAAGTGATATTTGGAAGCCCATAGAGGGCTATGGTGAAAAAGGAAATATCCTCAGAGGAAATCTGGAAAGAAGCTTTGTGAGAAACTGCTTAGTGTTCTGTTAATTCATCTCACAGTGTTACATCTGTATTTCATGCATCTCTTTGCTAGCCTTATTTCTGTGGAATCTGAGAACAGATATTTCAGATCCCTTTGAAGACTACAGGGCCAAAGGAAATATCCTCCGATAACAAAGAGAAAGAAGCTTTCTGAGAAACTTCTTTGTGTTCTCTGAAATCATCTCACAGAGTTGCAGCTTTCCCCTCAAGAAGCCTTTCGCTAAGACAGTTCTTCTGGAATTGGCAAAGTGATATTTGGAAGCCCATAGAGGGCTATGGTGAAAAAGGAAATATCCTCAGATGAAATCTGGAAAGAAGCTTTCTGAGAAACTGCTTAGTGTTCTGTTAATTCATCTCACAGAGTTACATCTGTATTTCGTGGATCTCTTTGCTAGCCTTATTTCTTTGGAATCTGAGAACAGATATTTCGGATCCCTTTGAAGACTATAGGGCCAAAGGAAATATCCTCCGATAACAAAGAGAAAGAAGCTTTCTGAGAAACTTCTTTGTGTTCTGTGAAATCATCTCACAGAGTTGCAGCTTTCCCCTCAAGAAGCCTTTCGCTAAGACAGTTCTTGTGGAATTGGCAAAGTGATATTTGGAAGCCCATAGAGGGCTATGGTGAAAAAGGAAATATCCTCAGATGAAATCTGGAAAGAAGCTTTCTGAGAAACTGCTTAGTGTTCTGTTAATTCATCTCAAAGAGTTACATCTGTATTTCGTGGATCTCTTTGCTAGCCTTATTTCTGTGGAATCTGAGAACAGATATTTCGGATCCCTTTGAAGACTATAGGGCCAAAGGAAATATCCTCCGATAACAAAGAGAAAGAAGCTTTCTGAGAAACTTCTTTGTGTTCTGTGAAATCATCTCACAGAGTTAGAGCTTTCCCCTCAAGAAGCCTTTCGCTAAGACAGTTCTTGTGGAATTGGCAAAGTGATATTTGGAAGCCCATAGAGGGCTATGGTGAAAAAGGAAATATCCTCAGATGAAATCTGGAAAGAAGCTTTCTGAGAAACTGTTTAGTGTTCTGTTAATTCATCTCACAGGGTTACATCTGTATTTCGTGGATCTCTTTGCTAGCCTTATTTCTGTGGAAATTGAGAACAGATATTTCGGATCCCTTTGAAGACTATAGGGCCAAAGGAAATATCCTCCGATAACAAAGAGAAAGAAGCTTTCTGAGAAACTTCGTTGTGTTCTGTGAAATCATCTCACAGAGTTACAGCTTTCCCCTCACGGAGCCTTTCGCTAAGACAGTTCTTTTGAAATTGGCAAAGTGATATTTGGAAGCCCATACAGGGCTATGGTGAAAAAGGAAATATCCTCAAATGAAATCTGGAAAGAAGCTTTCTGAGAAACTGCTTAGTGTTCTGTTAATTCATCTCACAGAGTTACATCTGTATTTCGTGGATCTCTTTGCTAGCCTTATTTCTGTGGAATCTGAGAACAGATATTTCGGATCCCTTTGAAGACTATAGGGCCAAAGGAAATATCCTCCGATAACAAAGAGAAAGAAGCATTCTGAGAAACTTCTTTGTGTTCTGTGAAATCATCTCACAGAGTTACAGCTTTCCCCTCAAGAAGCCTTTCGCTAAGACAGGTCTTGTGGAATTGGCAAAGTGATATTTGGAAGCCCATAGAGGGCTATGGTGAAAAAGGAAATATCCTCAGATGAAATCTGGAAAGAACCTTTCTGAGAAACTGCTTAGTGTTCTGTTAATTCATCTCACAGAGTTACATCTGTATTTCTTGGATCTCTTTGCTAGCCTTATTTCTGTGGAATCTGAGAACAGATATTTCGGATCCCTTTGAAGACTATAGGGCCAAAGGAAATATCCTCCGATAACAAAGAGAAAGAAGCTTTCTGAGAAACTTCTTTGTGTTCTGTGAAATCATCTCACAGAGTTATAGCTTTCCCCTCAAGAAGCCTTTCGCTAAGACAGTTCTTGTGGAATTGGCAAAGTGACATTTGGAAGCCCATAGAGGGCTTTGGTGAAAAAGGAAATATCCTCAAATGAAATCTGGAAAGAAGCTTTCTGAGAAACTGCTTAGTGTTCTGTTAATTCATCTCACAGTGTTACATCTGTATTTCGTGGATCTCTTTGCTAGCCTTATTTCTGTGGAATCTGAGAACAGATATTTCGGATCCCTTTGAAGACTATAGGGCCAAAGGAAATATCCTCCGATAACAAAGAGAAAGAAGCTTTCTGAGAAACTTCGTTGTGTTCTGTGAAATCATCTCACAGAGTTACAGCTTTCCCCTCACGGAGCCTTTCGCTAAGACAGTTCTTTTGAAATTGGCAAAGTGATATTTGGAAGCCCATACAGGGCTATGGTGAAAAAGGAAATATCCTCAGATGAAATCTGGAAAGAAGCTTTCTGAGAAACTGCTTAGCGTTCTGTTAATTCATCTCACAGAGTTACATCTGTATTTCGTGGATCTCTTTGCTTGCCTTATTTCTGTGGAATCTGAGAACAGATATTTCGGATCCCTTTGAAGACTATAGGGCCAAAGGAAATATCCTCCGATAACAAAGAGAAAGTGGCTTTCTGAGAAAATTCGTTGTGTTCTGTGAAATCATCTCACAAAGTTACAGCTTTCAACCTCACGCAGCCTTTCGCTAAGACAGTTCTTTTGAAATTGGCAAAGTGATATTTGGAAGCCCATAGAGGGCTATTGTGAAAAAGGAAATATCCTCAGATGAAATCTGGAAAGAAGCTTTCTGAGAAACTGCTTAGTGTTCTGTTAATTCATCTCACAGAGTTACATCTGTATTTCGTGGATCTCTTTGCTAGCCTTATTTCTGTGGAATCTGAGAACAGATATTTCGGATCCCTTTGAAGACTATAGGGCCAAAGGAAATATCCTCCGATAACAAAGAGAAAGAAGCTTTCTGAGAAACTTCTTTGTGTTCTGTGAAATCATCTCACAGAGTTACAGCTTTCCCCTCAAGAAGCCTTTCGCTAAGACAGTTCCTGTGGAATTGGCAAAGTGATATTTGGAAGCCCATAGAGGGCTATGTTGAAAAAGGAAATATCCTCAAATGAAATCTGGAAAGAAGCTTTCTGAGAAACTGCTTAGTGTTCTGTTAATTCATCTCACAGAGTTACATCTGTATTTCGTGGATCTCTTTGCTAGCCTTATTTCTGTGGAATCTGAGAACAGATATTTCGGATCCCTTTGAAGACTATAGGGCCAAAGGAAATATCCTCCGATAACAAAGAGAAAGAAGCTTTCTGAGAAACTTCTTTGTGTTCTGTGAAATCATCTCACAGAGTTACAGCTTTCCCTTCAAGAAGCCTTTCGCTAAGACAGTTCTTGTGGAATTGGCAAGTGATATTTGGAAGCCCATAGAGGGCTATGGTGAAAAAGGAAATATCCTCAAATGAAATCTGGAAAGAAGCTTTCTGAGAAACTGCTTAGTGTTCTGTTAATTCATCTCACAGAGTTACATCTGTATTTCGTGGATCTCTTTGCTAGCCTTATTTCTGTGGAATCTGAGAACAGATATTTCGGATCCCTTTGAAGACTACAGGGCCAAAGGAAATATCCTCCGATAACAAAGAGAAAGAAGTTTTCTGAGAAACTTCATTGTGTTCTGTGAAATCATCTCACAGAGTTACAGCTTTCCCCTCCCGGAGCCTTTCGCTAAGACAGTTCTTTTGAAATTGGCAAAGTGATATTTGGAAGCCCATAGAGGGCTATGGTGAAAAAGGAAATATCCTCAAATGAAATCTGGAAAGAAGCTTACTGAGAAACTGCTTAGTGTTCTGTTAATTCATCTCACAGAGTTATATCTGTATTTCGTGGATCTCTTTGCTAGCCTTATTTCTGTGGAATCTGAGAACAGATATTTCGGATCCCTTTGAAGACTATAGGGCCAAAGGAAATATCCTCCGATAACAAAGAGAAAGAAGCTTTCTGAGAAACTTCGTTGTGCTCTGTGAAATCATCTCACAGAGTTACAGCTTTCCCCTCATGGAGCCTTTCGCTAAGACAGTTCTTTTGAAATTGGCAAAGTGATATTTGGAAGCCCATAGAGGGCTATGGTGAAAAAGGAAATATCCTCAGAGGAAATCTGGAAAGAAGCTTTGTGAGAAACTGCTTAGTGTTCTGTTAATTCATCTCACAGTGTTACATCTGTATTTCATGCATCTCTTTGCTAGCCTTATTTCTGTGGATTCTGAGAACAGATATTTCAGATCCCTTTGAAGACTATAGGGCCAAAGGAAATATCCTCCGATAACAAAGAGAAAGAAGCTTTCTGAGAAACTTCTTTGTGTTCTGTGAAATCATCTCACAGAGTTGCAGCTTTCCCCTCAAGAAGCCTTTCGCTAAGACAGTTATTGTGGAATTGGCAAAGTGATATTTGGAAGCCCATAGAGGGCTATGGTGAAACAGGAAATATCCTCAAATGAAATCTGGAAAGAAGCTTTCTGAGAAACTGCTTAGTGTTCTGTTAATTCATCTCACAGAGTTACATCTATATTTCGTGGATCTCTTTGCTAGCCTTATTTCTGTGGAATCTGAGAACAGATATTTCGGATGCCTTTGAAGACTATAGGGCCAAAGGAAATATCCTCCGATAACAAAGAGAAAGAAGCTTTCTGAGAAACTTCTTTGTGTTCTGTGAAATCATCTCACAGAGTTAGAGCTTTCCCCTCAAGAAGCCTTTCGCTAAGACAGTTCTTGTGGAATTGGCAAAGTGATATTTGGAAGCCCATAGAGGGCTATGGTGAAAAAGGAAATATCCTCAGATGAAATCTGGAAAGAAGCTTTCTGAGAAACTGCTTAGTGTTCTGTTAATTCATCTCACAGGGTTACATCTGTATTTCGTGGATCTCTTTGCTAGCCTTATTTCTGTGGAATCTGAGAACAGATATTTCGGATCCCTATGAAGACTATAGGGCCAAAGGAAATATCCTCTGATAACAAAGAGAAAGAAGCTTTCTGAGAAACTTCGTTTTGTTCTGTGAAATCATCTCACAGAGTTACAGCTTTCCCCTCATGGAGCCTTTCGCTAAGACAGTTCTTTTGAAATTGGCAAAGTGATATTTGGAAGCCCATAGAGGGCTATGGTGAAAAAGGAAATATCCTCAAATGAAATCTGGAAAGAAGCTTTGTGAGAAACTGCTTAGTGTTCTGTTAATTCATCTCACAGAGTTACATCTGTATTTCGTGGATCTCTTTGCTAGCCTTATTTCTGTGGAATCTGAGAACAGATATTTCGGATCCCTTTGAAGACTATCGGGCCAAAGGAAATATCCTCCGATAACAAAGAGAAAGAAGCTTTCTGAGAAACTTCTTTGTGTTCTGTGAAATCATCTCACAGAGTTACAGCTTTCCCCTCAAGAAGCCTTTCGCTAAGACAGTTCTTGTGGAATTGGCAAAGTGATATTTGGAAGCCCATAGAGGGCTATGGTGAAAAAGGAAATATCCTCAAATGAAATCTGGAAAGAAGCTTTCTGAGAAACTGCTTAGTGTTCTGTTAATTCATCTCACAGAGTTACATCTGTATTTCGTGGATCTCTTTGCTAGCCTTATTTCTGTGGAATCTGAGAACAGATATTTCGGATCCCTTTGAAGACTATAGGGCCAAAGGAAATATCCTCCGATAACAAAAGAGAAAGAAGCTTTCTGAGAAACTTCTTTGTGTTCTGTGAAATCATCTCACAGAGTTACAGCTTTCCCCTCAAGAAGCCTTTCGCTAAGACAGTTCTTGTGGAATTGGCAAAGTGATATTTGGAAGCCCATAGAGGGCTATGGTGAAAAAGGAAATATCCTCAGATGAAATCTGGAAAGAAGCTTTCTGAGAAACTGCTTAGTGTTCTGTTAATTCATCTCACAGAGTTACATCTGTATTTCGTGGATCTCTTGGCTAGCCTTATTTCTGTGGAATCTGAGAACAGATATTTCGGATCCCTTTGAAGACTATAGGGCCAAAGGAAATATCCTCCGATACAAAGAGAAAGAAGCTTTCTGAGAAACTTCGTTGTGTTCTGTGAAATCATCTCACAGAGTTGCAGCTTTCCCCTCAAGAAGCCTTTCGCTAAGACAGTTCTTTTGAAATTGGCAAAGTGATATTTGGAAGCCCATAGAGGGCTATGGTGAAAAAGGAAATATCCTCAGATGAAATCTGGAAAGAAGCTTTCTGAGAAACTGCTTAGTGTTCTGTTAATTCATTTCACAGAGTTACATCTGTATTTCGTGGATCTCTTTGCTAGCCTTATTTCTGTGGAATCTGAGAACAGATATTTCAGATCCCTATGAAGACTATAGGGCCAAAGGAAATATCCTCCGATAACAAAGAGAAAGAAGCTTTCTGAGAAACTTCTTTGTGTTCTGTGAAATCATCTCACAGAGTTACAGCTTTCCCCTCACGGAGCCTTTCGCTGAGACAGTTCTTTTGAAATTGGCAAAGTGATATTTGGAAGCCCATAGAGGGCTATGGTGAAAAAGGAAATATCCTCAGATGAAATCTGGAAAGAAGCTTTCTGAGAAACTGCTTAGCGTTCTGTTAATTCATCTCACAGAGTTACATCTGTATTTCGTGGATCTCTTTGCTTGCCTTATTTCTGTGGAATCTGAGAACAGATATTTCGGATCCCTTTGAAGACTATAGGGCCAAAGGAAATATCCTCCGATAACAAAGAGAAAGTGGCTTTCTGAGAAAATTCGTTGTGTTCTGTGAAATCATCTCACAAAGTTACAGCTTTCAACCTCACGCAGCCTTTCGCTAAGACAGTTCTTTTGAAATTGGCAAAGTGATATTTGGAAGCCCATAGAGGGCTATTGTGAAAAAGGAAATATCCTCAGATGAAATCTGGAAAGAAGCTTTCTGAGAAACTGCTTAGTGTTCTGTTAATTCATCTCACAGAGTTACATCTGTATTTCGTGGATCTCTTTGCTAGCCTTATTTCTGTGGAATCTGAGAACAGATATTTCGGATCCCTTTGAAGACTATAGGGCCAAAGGAAATATCCTCCGATAACAAAGAGAAAGAAGCTTTCTGAGAAACTTCTTTGTGTTCTGTGAAATCATCTCACAGAGTTACAGCTTTCCCCTCAAGAAGCCTTTCGCTAAGACAGTTCCTGTGGAATTGGCAAAGTGATATTTGGAAGCCCATAGAGGGCTATGTTGAAAAAGGAAATATCCTCAAATGAAATCTGGAAAGAAGCTTTCTGAGAAACTGCTTAGTGTTCTGTTAATTCATCTCACAGAGTTACATCTGTATTTCGTGGATCTCTTTGCTAGCCTTATTTCTGTGGAATCTGAGAACAGATATTTCGGATCCCTTTGAAGACTATAGGGCCAAAGGAAATATCCTCCGATAACAAAGAGAAAGAAGCTTTCTGAGAAACTTCTTTGTGTTCTGTGAAATCATCTCACAGAGTTACAGCTTTCCCTTCAAGAAGCCTTTCGCTAAGACAGTTCTTGTGGAATTGGCAAGTGATATTTGGAAGCCCATAGAGGGCTATGGTGAAAAAGGAAATATCCTCAAATGAAATCTGGAAAGAAGCTTTCTGAGAAACTGCTTAGTGTTCTGTTAATTCATCTCACAGAGTTACATCTGTATTTCGTGGATCTCTTTGCTAGCCTTATTTCTGTGGAATCTGAGAACAGATATTTCGGATCCCTTTGAAGACTACAGGGCCAAAGGAAATATCCTCCGATAACAAAGAGAAAGAAGCTTTCTGAGAAACTTCATTGTGTTCTGTGAAATCATCTCACAGAGTTACAGCTTTCCCCTCACGGAGCCTTTCGCTAAGACAGTTCTTTTGAAATTGGCAAAGTGATATTTGGAAGCCCATAGAGGGCTATGGTGAAAAAGGAAATATCCTCAAATGAAATCTGGAAAGAAGCTTACTGAGAAACTGCTTAGTGTTCTGTTAATTCATCTCACAGAGTTATATCTGTATTTCGTGGATCTCTTTGCTAGCCTTATTTCTGTGGAATCTGAGAACAGATATTTCGGATCCCTTTGAAGACTATAGGGCCAAAGGAAATATCCTCCGATAACAAAGAGAAAGAAGCTTTCTGAGAAACTTCGTTGTGCTCTGTGAAATCATCTCACAGAGTTACAGCTATCCCCTCATGGAGCCTTTCGCTAAGACAGTTCTTTTGAAATTGGCAAAGTGATATTTGGAAGCCCATAGAGGGCTATGGTGAAAAAGGAAATATCCTCAGAGGAAATCTGGAAAGAAGCTTTGTGAGAAACTGCTTAGTGTTCTGTTAATTCATCTCACAGTGTTACATCTGTATTTCATGCATCTCTTTGCTAGCCTTATTTCTGTGGATTCTGAGAACAGATATTTCAGATCCCTTTGAAGACTATAGGGCCAAAGGAAATATCCTCCGATAACAAAGAGAAAGAAGCTTTCTGAGAAACTTCTTTGTGTTCTGTGAAATCATCTCACAGAGTTGCAGCTTTCCCCTCAAGAAGCCTTTCGCTAAGACAGTTCTTGTGGAATTGGCAAAGTGATATTTGGAAGCCCATAGAGGGCTATCTGAAACAGGAAACATCCTCAAATGAAATCTGGAAAGAAGCTTTCTGAGAAACTGCTTAGTGTTCTGTTAATTCATCTCACAGAGTTACATCTATATTTCGTGGATCTCTTTGCTAGCCTTATTTCTGTGGAATCTGAGAACAGATATTTCGGATGCCTTTGAAGACTATAGGGCCAAAGGAAATATCCTCCGATAACAAAGAGAAAGAAGCTTTCTGAGAAACTTCTTTGTGTTCTGTGAAATCATCTCACAGAGTTAGAGCTTTCCCGTCAAGAAGCCTTTCGCTAAGACAGTTCTTGTGGAATTGGCAAAGTGATATTTGGAAGCCCATAGAGGGCTATGGTGAAAAAGGAAATATCCTCAGATGAAATCTGGAAAGAAGCTTTCTGAGAAACTGCTTAGTGTTCTGTTAATTCATCTCACAGGGTTACATCTGTATTTCGTGGATCTCTTTGCTAGCCTTATTTCTGTGGAATCTGAGAACAGATATTTCGGATCCCTATGAAGACTATAGGGCCAAAGGAAATATCCTCTGATAACAAAGAGAAAGAAGCTTTCTGAGAAACTTCGTTGTGTTCTGTGAAATCATCTCACAGAGTTACAGCTTTCCCCTCATGGAGCCTTTCGCTAAGACAGTTCTTTTGAAATTGGCAAAGTGATATTTGGAAGCCCATAGAGGGCTATGGTGAAAAAGGAAATATCCTCAAATGAAATCTGGAAAGAAGCTTTGTGAGAAACTGCTTAGTGTTCTGTTAATTCATCTCACAGAGTTACATCTGTATTTCGTGGATCTCTTTGCTAGCCTTATTTCTGTGGAATCTGAGAACAGATATTTCGGATCCCTTTGAAGACTATAGGGCCAAAGGAAATATCCTCCGATAACAAAGAGAAAGAAGCTTTCTGAGAAACTTCGTTGTGCTCTGTGAAATCATCTCACAGAGTTACAGCTTTCCCCTCAGGGAGCCTTTCGCTAAGACAGTTCTTTTGAAATTGGCAAAGTGATATTTGGAAGCCCATAGAGGGCTATGGTGAAAAAGGAAATATCCTCAGAGGAAATCTGGAAAGAAGCTTTGTGAGAAACTGCTTAGTGTTCTGTTAATTCATCTCACAGTGTTACATCTGTATTTCATGCATCTCTTTGCTAGCCTTATTTCTGTGGAATCTGAGAACAGATATTTCAGATCCCTTTGAAGACTATAGGGCCAAAGGAAATATCCTCCGATAACAAAGAGAAAGAAGCTTTCTGAGAAACTTCTTTGTGTTCTGTGAAATCATCTCACAGAGTTGCAGCTTTCCCCTCTAGAAGCCTTTCGCTAAGACAGTTCTTGTGGAATTGGCAAAGTGATATATGGAAGCCCATAGAGGGCTATGGTGAAAAAGGAAATATCCTCAAATGAAATCTGGAAAGAAGCTTTCTGAGAAACTGCTTAGTGTTCTGTTAATTCATCTCACAGAGTTACATCTGTATTTCGTGGATCTCTTTGCTAGCCTTATTTCTGTGGAATCTGAGAACAGATATTTCGGATCCCTTTGAAGACTATAGGGCCAAATGAAATATCCTCCGATAACAAAGAGAAAGAAGCTTTCTGAGAAACTTCGTTGTGTTCTGTGAAATCATCTCACAGAGTTACAGCTTTCCCCTCACGGAGCCTTTCGCTAAGACATTTCTTTTGAAATTGGCAAAGTGATATTTGGAAGCCCATAGAGGGCTATGGTGAAAAAGGAAATATCCTCAGATGAAATCTGGAAAGAAGCTTTCTGAGAAACTGCTTAGTGTTCTGTTAATTCATCTCACAGAGTTACATCTGTATTTCGTGGATCTCTTTGCTAGCCTTATTTCTGTGGAATCTGAGAACAGATATTTCGGATCCCTTTGAAGACTATAGGGCCAAAGGAAATATCCTCCGATAACAAAGAGAAAGAAGCTTTCTGAGAAACTTCGTTGTGTTCTGTGAAATCATCTCACAGAGTTACAGCTTTCACCTCACGCAGCCTTTCGCTAAGACAGTTCTTTTGAAATTGGCAAAGTGATATTTGGAAGCCCATAGAGGGCTATTGTGAAAAAGGAAATATCCTCAGATGAAATCTGGAAAGAAGCTTTCTGAGAAACTGCTTAGTGTTCTGTTAATTCATCTCACAGAGTTACATCTGTATTTCGTGGATCTCTTTGCTAGCCTTATTTCTGTGGAATCTGAGAACAGATATTTCGGATCCCTTTGAAGACTATAGGGCCAAAGGAAATATCCTCTGATAACAAAGAGAAAGAAGCTTTCTGGGAAACTTCTTTGTGTTCTGTGAAATCATCTCACAGAGTTGCAGCTTTCCCCTCAAGAAGCCTTTCGCTAAGACAGTTCTTGTGGAATTGGCAAAGTGATATTTGGAAGCCCATAGAGGGCTATGGTGAAAAAGGAAATATCCTCAAATGAAATCTGGAAAGAAGCTTTCTGAGAAACTGCTTAGTGTTCTGTTAATTCATCTCACAGAGTTACATCTGTATTTCGTGGATCTCTTTGCTAGCCTTATTTCTGTGAAATCTGAGAACAGATATTTCTGATCCCTTTGAAGACTATAGGGCCAAAGGAAATATCCTCCGATAACAAAGAGAAAGAAGCTTTCTGAGAAACTTCTTTGTGTTCTGTGAAATCATCTCACAGAGTTACAGCTTTCCCCTCAAGAAGCCTTTCGCTAAGACAGTTCTTGTGGAATTGGCAAAGGGATATTTGGAAGCCCATATAGGGCTATGGTGAAAAAGGAAATATCCTCACATGAAATCTGGAAAGAAGCTTTCTGAGAAACTGCTTAGTGTTCTGTTAATTCATCTCACAGAGTTACATCTGTATTTCGTGGATCTCTTTGCTAGCCTTATTTCTGTGGAATCTGAGAACAGATATTTCGGATCCCTTTGAAGACTATAGGGCCAAAGGAAATATCCTCCGATAACAAAGAGAAAGAAGCTTTCTGAGAAACTTCGTTGTGTTCTGTGAAATCATCTCACAGAGTTACAGCTTTCCCCTCACGGAGCCTTTCGCTAAGACAGTTTATGTGGAATTGGCAAAGTGATATTTGGAAGCCCATAGAGGGCTATGGTGAAAAAGGAAATATCCTCAGATGATATCTGGAAAGAAGCTTTCTGAGAAACTGCTTAGCGTTCTGTTAATTCATCTCACAGAGTTACATCTGTATTTCGTGGATCTCTTTGCTAGCCTTATTTCTGTGGAATCTGAGAACAGATATTTCGGATCCCTTTGAAGACTATAGGGCCAAAGGAAATATCCTCCGATAAGAAAGAGAAAGAAGCTTTCTGAGAAACTTCGTTGTGTTCTGTGAAATCATCTCACAGAGTTACAGCTTTCCCCTCACGGAGCCTTTCGCTAAGACAGTTCTTTTGAAACTGGCAAAGTGTATTTGGAAGCCCATAGAGGGCTATGGTGAAAAAGGAAATATCCTCAGATGAAATCTGGAAAGAAGCCTTCTGAGAAACTGCTTAGTGTTCTGTTAATTCATCTCACAGAGTTACATCTGTATTTCGTGGATCTCTTTGCTCGCCTTATTTCTGTGGAATCTGAGAACAGATATTTCGGATCCCTATGAAGACTATAGGGCCAAAGGAAATATCCTGCGATAACAAAGAGAAAGAAGCTTTCTGAGAAACTTCTTTGTGTTTTGTGAAATCATCTCACAGAGTTACAGCTTTCCCCTCAAGAAGCCTTTCGCTAAGACAGTTCTTGTGGAATTGGCAAAGTGATATTTGGAAGCCCATAGAGGGCTATGGTGAAAAAGGAAATATCCTCAGATGAAATCTGGAAAGAAGCTTTCTGAGAAACTGCTTAGTGTTCTGTTAATTCATCTCACAGAGCTACATCTGTATTTCGTGGATCTCTTTGCTAGCCTTATTTCTGTGGAATCTGAGAACAGATATTTCGGATCCCTTTGAAGACTATAGGGCCAAAGGAAATATCCTCCGATAACAAAGAGAAAGAAGCTTTCTGAGAAACTTCTTTGTGTTCTGTGAAATCATCTCACAGAGTTGCAGCTTTCCCCTCAAGAAGCCTTTCGCTAAGACAGTTCTTGTGGAATTGGCAAAGTGATATTTGGAAGCCCATAGAGGGCTATGGTGAAAAAGGAAATATCCTCAGATGAAATCTGGAAAGAAGCTTTCTGAGAAACTGCTTAGCGTACTGTTAATTCATCTCACAGAGTTACATCTGTATTTCGTGGATTTCATTGCTAGCCTTATTTCTGTGGAATCTGAGAACAGATATTTCGGATCCCTTTGAAGACTATAGGGCCAAAGGAAATATCCTCCGATAACAAAGAGAAAGAAGCTTTCTAAGAAACTTCTTTGTGTTCTGTGAAATCATCTCACAGAGTTACAGCTTTCCCCTCACGGAGCCTTTCGCTAAGACAGTTCTTTTGAAACTGGCAAAGTGATATTTGGAAGCCCATAGAGGGCTATGGTGAAAAAGGAAATATCCTCAGATGAAATCTGGAAAGAAGCTTTCTGAGAAACTGCTTAGTGTTCTGTTAATTCATCTCACAGAGTTACATCTGTGTTTCGTGGATCTCTTTGCTAGCCCTATTTCTGTGAAATCTGAGAACAGATATTTCGGATCCCTTTGAAGACTATAGGGCCAAAGGAAATATCCTCCGATAACAAAGAGAAAGAAGCTTTCTGAGAAACTTCTTTGTGTTCTGTGAAATCATCTCACAGAGTTGCAGCTTTCCCCTCAAGAAGCCTTTCGCTAAGACAGTTCTTGTGGAATTGGCAAAGTGATATTTGGAAGCCGTAGAGGGCTATGGTGAAAAAGGAAATATCCTCAAATGAAATCTGGAAAGAAGCTTTCTGAGAAACTGCTTAGTGTCTGTTAATTCATCTCACAGAGTTACATCTGTATTTCGTGGATCTCTTTGCTAGCCTTATTTCTGTGGAATCTGAGAACAGATATTTCGGATCCATATGAAGACTATAGGGCCAAAGGAAATATCCTCCGATAACAAAGAGAAAGAAGCTTTCTGAGAAACTTCTTTGTGTTTTGTGAAATCATCTCACAGAGTTACAGCTTTCCCCTCAAGAAGCCTTTCGCTAAGACAGTTCTTGTGGAATTGGCAAAGTGATATTTGGAAGCCCATAGAGGGCTATGGTGAAAAAGGAAATATCCTCAGATGAAATCTGGAAAGAAGCTTTCTGAGAAACTGCTTAGTGTTCTTTTAATTCATCTCACAGTGTTACATCTGTATTTCGTGGATCTCTTTGCTAGCCTTATTTCTGTGGAATCTGAGAACAGATATTTCGGATCCCTTTGAAGACTATAGGGCCAAAGGAAATATCCTCCGATAACAAAGAGAAAGAAGCTTTCTGAGAAACTTCGTTGTGTTCTGTGAAATCATCTCACAGAGTTGCAGCTTTCCCCTCAAGATGCCTTTCGCTAAGACAGTTCTTGTGGAATTGGCAAAGTGATATTTGGAAGCCACAGAGGGCTATGGTGATAAGGAAATATCCTCAAATGAAATCTGGAAAGAAGCTTTCTGAGAAACTGCTTAGTGTTCTGTTAATTCATCTCACAGAGTTACATCTGTATTTCGTGGATCTCTTTGCTAGCCTTATTTCTGTGGAATCTGAGAACAGATATTTTGGATCCCTTTGAAGACTATAGGGCCAAAGGAAATATCCTCCGATAACAAAGAGAAAGAAGCTTTCTGAGAAACTTCTTTGTGTTCTGTGAAATCATCTCACAGAGTTACAGCTTTCCCCACAAGAAGCCTTTCGATAAGACAGTTCTTGTGGAATTGGCAAAGTGATATTTGGAAGCCCATAGAGGGCTATGGTGAAAAAGGAAATATCCTCAAATGAAATCTGGAAAGAAGCTTTCTGAGAAACTGCTTAGTGTTCTGTTAATTCATCTCACAGAGTTACATCTGTATTTCGTGGATCTCTTTGCTAGCCTTATTTCTGTGGAATCTGAGAACAGATATTTCGGATCCCTTTGAAGACTATAGGGCCAAAGGAAATATCCTCCGATAACAAAGAGAAAGAAGCTTTCTGAGAAACTTCGTTGTATTCTGTGAAATCATCTCACAGAGTTACAGCTTTCCCCTCACGGAGCCTTTCGCTAAGACAGTTCTTTTGAAATTGGCAAAGTGATATTTGGAAGCCCATAGAGGGCTATGGTGAAAAAGGAAATATCCTCAGATGAAATCTGGAAAGAAGCTTTCTGAGAAACTGCTTAGTGTTCTGTTAAATCATCTCACAGAGTTACATCTGTATTTCGTGGATCTCTTTGCTAGCCTTATTTCTGTGGAATCTGAGAACAGATATTTCGGATCCATATGAAGACTATAGGGCCAAAGGAAATATCCTCCGATAACAAAGAGAAAGAAGCTTTCTGAGAAACTTCTTTGTGTTTTGTGAAATCATCTCACAGAGTTACAGCTTTCCCCTCAAGAAGCCTTTCGCTAAGACAGTTCTTGTGGAATTGGCAAAGTGATATTTGGAAGCCCATAGAGGGCTATGGTGAAAAAGGAAATATCCTCAGATGAAATCTGGAAAGAAGCTTTCTGAGAAACTGCTTAGTGTTCTTTTAATTCATCTCACAGTGTTACATCTGTATTTCGTGGATCTCTTTGCTAGCCTTATTTCTGTGGAATCTGAGAACAGATATTTCGGATCCCTTTGAAGACTATAGGGCCAAAGGAAATATCCTCCGATAACAAAGAGAAAGAAGCTTTCTGAGAAACTTCGTTGTGTTCTGTGAAATCATCTCACAGAGTTGCAGCTTTCCCCTCAAGATGCCTTTCGCTAAGACAGTTCTTGTGGAATTGGCAAAGTGATATTTGGAAGCCACAGAGGGCTATGGTGATAAGGAAATATCCTCAAATGAAATCTGGAAAGAAGCTTTCTGAGAAACTGCTTAGTGTTCTGTTAATTCATCTCACAGAGTTACATCTGTATTTCGTGGATCTCTTTGCTAGCCTTATTTCTGTGGAATCTGAGAACAGATATTTCGGATCCCTTTGAAGACTATAGGGCCAAAGGAAATATCCTCCGATAACAAAGAGAAAGAAGCTTTCTGAGAAACTTCTTTGTGTTCTGTGAAATCATCTCACAGAGTTACAGCTTTCCCCACAAGAAGCCTTTCGATAAGACAGTTCTTGTGGAATTGGCAAAGTGATATTTGGAAGCCCATAGAGGGCTATGGTGAAAAAGGAAATATCCTCAAATGAAATCTGGAAAGAAGCTTTCTGAGAAACTGCTTAGTGTTCTGTTAATTCATCTCACAGAGTTACATCTGTATTTCGTGGATCTCTTTGCTAGCCTTATTTCTGTGGAATCTGAGAACAGATATTTCGGATCCATATGAAGACTATAGGGCCAAAGGAAATATCCTCCGATAACAAAGAGAAAGAAGCTTTCTGAGAAACTTCGTCGTGTTCTGTGAAATCATCTCACAGAGTTACAGCTTTCCCCTCATGCAGCCTTTCGCTAAGACAGTTCTTGTGGAATTGGCAAAGTGATATTTGGAAGCCCATAGAGGGCTATGGTGAAAAAGGAAATATCCTCAGAGGAAATCTGGAAAGAAGCTTTGTGAGAAACTGCTTAGTGTTCTGTTAATTCATCTCACAGTGTTACATCTGTATTTCATGCATCTCTTTGCTAGCCTTATTTCTGTGGAATCTGAGAACAGATATTTCAGATCCCTTTGAAGACTACAGGGCCAAAGGAAATATCCTCCGATAACAAAGAGAAAGAAGCTTTCTGAGAAACTTCTTTGTGTTCTCTGAAATCATCTCACAGAGTTGCAGCTTTCCCCTCAAGAAGCCTTTCGCTAAGACAGTTCTTGTGGAATTGGCAAAGTGATATTTGGAAGCCCATAGAGGGCTATGGTGAAAAAGGAAATATCCTCAGATGAAATCTGGAAAGAAGCTTTCTGAGAAACTGCTTAGTGTTCTGTTAATTCATCTCACAGAGTTACATCTGTATTTCGTGGATCTCTTTGCTAGCCTTATTTCTTTGGAATCTGAGAACAGATATTTCGGATCCCTTTGAAGACTATAGGGCCAAAGGAAATATCCTCCGATAACAAAGAGAAAGAAGCTTTCTGAGAAACTTCTTTGTGTTCTGTGAAATCATCTCACAGAGTTGCAGCTTTCCCCTCAAGAAGCCTTTCGCTAAGACAGTTCTTGTGGAATTGGCAAAGTGATATTTGGAAGCCCATAGAGGGCTATGGTGAAAAAGGAAATATCCTCAGATGAAATCTGGAAAGAAGCTTTCTGAGAAACTGCTTAGTGTTCTGTTAATTCATCTCAAAGAGTTACATCTGTATTTCGTGGATCTCTTTGCTAGCCTTATTTCTGTGGAATCTGAGAACAGATATTTCGGATCCCTTTGAAGACTATAGGGCCAAAGGAAATATCCTCCGATAACAAAGAGAAAGAAGCTTTCTGAGAAACTTCTTTGTGTTCTGTGAAATCATCTCACAGAGTTAGAGCTTTCCCCTCAAGAAGCCTTTCGCTAAGACAGTTCTTGTGGAATTGGCAAAGTGATATTTGGAAGCCCATAGAGGGCTATGGTGAAAAAGGAAATATCCTCAGATGAAATCTGGAAAGAAGCTTTCTGAGAAACTGTTTAGTGTTCTGTTAATTCATCTCACAGGGTTACATCTGTATTTCGTGGATCTCTTTGCTAGCCTTATTTCTGTGGAAATTGAGAACAGATATTTCGGATCCCTTTGAAGACTATAGGGCCAAAGGAAATATCCTCCGATAACAAAGAGAAAGAAGCTTTCTGAGAAACTTCGTTGTGTTCTGTGAAATCATCTCACAGAGTTACAGCTTTCCCCTCAGGGAGCCTTTCGCTAAGACAGTTCTTTTGAAATTGGCAAAGTGATATTTGGAAGCCCATAGAGGGCTATGGTGAAAAAGGAAATATCCTCAGAGGAAATCTGGAAAGAAGCTTTGTGAGAAACTGCTTAGTGTTCTGTTAATTCATCTCACAGTGTTACATCTGTATTTCATGCATCTCTTTGCTAGCCTTATTTCTGTGGAATCTGAGAACAGATATTTCAGATCCCTTTGAAGACTATAGGGCCAAAGGAAATATCCTCCGATAACAAAGAGAAAGAAGCTTTCTGAGAAACTTCTTTGTGTTCTGTGAAATCATCTCACAGAGTTGCAGCTTTCCCCTCTAGAAGCCTTTCGCTAAGACAGTTCTTGTGGAATTGGCAAAGTGATATATGGAAGCCCATAGAGGGCTATGGTGAAAAAGGAAATATCCTCAAATGAAATCTGGAAAGAAGCTTTCTGAGAAACTGCTTAGTGTTCTGTTAATTCATCTCACAGAGTTACATCTGTATTTCGTGGATCTCTTTGCTAGCCTTATTTCTGTGGAATCTGAGAACAGATATTTCGGATCCCTTTGAAGACTATAGGGCCAAATGAAATATCCTCCGATAACAAAGAGAAAGAAGCTTTCTGAGAAACTTCGTTGTGTTCTGTGAAATCATCTCACAGAGTTACAGCTTTCCCCTCACGGAGCCTTTCGCTAAGACATTTCTTTTGAAATTGGCAAAGTGATATTTGGAAGCCCATAGAGGGCTATGGTGAAAAAGGAAATATCCTCAGATGAAATCTGGAAAGAAGCTTTCTGAGAAACTGCTTAGTGTTCTGTTAATTCATCTCACAGAGTTACATCTGTATTTCGTGGATCTCTTTGCTAGCCTTATTTCTGTGGAATCTGAGAACAGATATTTCGGATCCCTTTGAAGACTATAGGGCCAAAGGAAATATCCTCCGATAACAAAGAGAAAGAAGCTTTCTGAGAAACTTCGTTGTGTTCTGTGAAATCATCTCACAGAGTTACAGCTTTCACCTCACGCAGCCTTTCGCTAAGACAGTTCTTTTGAAATTGGCAAAGTGATATTTGGAAGCCCATAGAGGGCTATTGTGAAAAAGGAAATATCCTCAGATGAAATCTGGAAAGAAGCTTTCTGAGAAACTGCTTAGTGTTCTGTTAATTCATCTCACAGAGTTACATCTGTATTTCGTGGATCTCTTTGCTAGCCTTATTTCTGTGGAATCTGAGAACAGATATTTCGGATCCCTTTGAAGACTATAGGGCCAAAGGAAATATCCTCTGATAACAAAGAGAAAGAAGCTTTCTGGGAAACTTCTTTGTGTTCTGTGAAATCATCTCACAGAGTTGCAGCTTTCCCCTCAAGAAGCCTTTCGCTAAGACAGTTCTTGTGGAATTGGCAAAGTGATATTTGGAAGCCCATAGAGGGCTATGGTGAAAAAGGAAATATCCTCAAATGAAATCTGGAAAGAAGCTTTCTGAGAAACTGCTTAGTGTTCTGTTAATTCATCTCACAGAGTTACATCTGTATTTCGTGGATCTCTTTGCTAGCCTTATTTCTGTGAAATCTGAGAACAGATATTTCTGATCCCTTTGAAGACTATAGGGCCAAAGGAAATATCCTCCGATAACAAAGAGAAAGAAGCTTTCTGAGAAACTTCTTTGTGTTCTGTGAAATCATCTCACAGAGTTACAGCTTTCCCCTCAAGAAGCCTTTCGCTAAGACAGTTCTTGTGGAATTGGCAAAGGGATATTTGGAAGCCCATATAGGGCTATGGTGAAAAAGGAAATATCCTCACATGAAATCTGGAAAGAAGCTTTCTGAGAAACTGCTTAGTGTTCTGTTAATTCATCTCACAGAGTTACATCTGTATTTCGTGGATCTCTTTGCTAGCCTTATTTCTGTGGAATCTGAGAACAGATATTTCGGATCCCTTTGAAGACTATAGGGCCAAAGGAAATATCCTCCGATAACAAAGAGAAAGAAGCTTTCTGAGAAACTTCGTTGTGTTCTGTGAAATCATCTCACAGAGTTACAGCTTTCCCCTCACGGAGCCTTTCGCTAAGACAGTTTATGTGGAATTGGCAAAGTGATATTTGGAAGCCCATAGAGGGCTATGGTGAAAAAGGAAATATCCTCAGATGATATCTGGAAAGAAGCTTTCTGAGAAACTGCTTAGCGTTCTGTTAATTCATCTCACAGAGTTACATCTGTATTTCGTGGATCTCTTTGCTAGCCTTATTTCTGTGGAATCTGAGAACAGATATTTCGGATCCCTTTGAAGACTATAGGGCCAAAGGAAATATCCTCCGATAAGAAAGAGAAAGAAGCTTTCTGAGAAACTTCGTTGTGTTCTGTGAAATCATCTCACAGAGTTACAGCTTTCCCCTCACGGAGCCTTTCGCTAAGACAGTTCTTTTGAAACTGGCAAAGTGTATTTGGAAGCCCATAGAGGGCTATGGTGAAAAAGGAAATATCCTCAGATGAAATCTGGAAAGAAGCCTTCTGAGAAACTGCTTAGTGTTCTGTTAATTCATCTCACAGAGTTACATCTGTATTTCGTGGATCTCTTTGCTCGCCTTATTTCTGTGGAATCTGAGAACAGATATTTCGGATCCCTATGAAGACTATAGGGCCAAAGGAAATATCCTGCGATAACAAAGAGAAAGAAGCTTTCTGAGAAACTTCTTTGTGTTTTGTGAAATCATCTCACAGAGTTACAGCTTTCCCCTCAAGAAGCCTTTCGCTAAGACAGTTCTTGTGGAATTGGCAAAGTGATATTTGGAAGCCCATAGAGGGCTATGGTGAAAAAGGAAATATCCTCAGATGAAATCTGGAAAGAAGCTTTCTGAGAAACTGCTTAGTGTTCTGTTAATTCATCTCACAGAGCTACATCTGTATTTCGTGGATCTCTTTGCTAGCCTTATTTCTGTGGAATCTGAGAACAGATATTTCGGATCCCTTTGAAGACTATAGGGCCAAAGGAAATATCCTCCGATAACAAAGAGAAAGAAGCTTTCTGAGAAACTTCTTTGTGTTCTGTGAAATCATCTCACAGAGTTGCAGCTTTCCCCTCAAGAAGCCTTTCGCTAAGACAGTTCTTGTGGAATTGGCAAAGTGATATTTGGAAGCCCATAGAGGGCTATGGTGAAAAAGGAAATATCCTCAGATGAAATCTGGAAAGAAGCTTTCTGAGAAACTGCTTAGCGTACTGTTAATTCATCTCACAGAGTTACATCTGTATTTCGTGGATTTCATTGCTAGCCTTATTTCTGTGGAATCTGAGAACAGATATTTCGGATCCCTTTGAAGACTATAGGGCCAAAGGAAATATCCTCCGATAACAAAGAGAAAGAAGCTTTCTAAGAAACTTCTTTGTGTTCTGTGAAATCATCTCACAGAGTTACAGCTTTCCCCTCACGGAGCCTTTCGCTAAGACAGTTCTTTTGAAACTGGCAAAGTGATATTTGGAAGCCCATAGAGGGCTATGGTGAAAAAGGAAATATCCTCAGATGAAATCTGGAAAGAAGCTTTCTGAGAAACTGCTTAGTGTTCTGTTAATTCATCTCACAGAGTTACATCTGTGTTTCGTGGATCTCTTTGCTAGCCCTATTTCTGTGAAATCTGAGAACAGATATTTCGGATCCCTTTGAAGACTATAGGGCCAAAGGAAATATCCTCCGATAACAAAGAGAAAGAAGCTTTCTGAGAAACTTCTTTGTGTTCTGTGAAATCATCTCACAGAGTTGCAGCTTTCCCCTCAAGAAGCCTTTCGCTAAGACAGTTCTTGTGGAATTGGCAAAGTGATATTTGGAAGCCGTAGAGGGCTATGGTGAAAAAGGAAATATCCTCAAATGAAATCTGGAAAGAAGCTTTCTGAGAAACTGCTTAGTGTCTGTTAATTCATCTCACAGAGTTACATCTGTATTTCGTGGATCTCTTTGCTAGCCTTATTTCTGTGGAATCTGAGAACAGATATTTCGGATCCATATGAAGACTATAGGGCCAAAGGAAATATCCTCCGATAACAAAGAGAAAGAAGCTTTCTGAGAAACTTCTTTGTGTTTTGTGAAATCATCTCACAGAGTTACAGCTTTCCCCTCAAGAAGCCTTTCGCTAAGACAGTTCTTGTGGAATTGGCAAAGTGATATTTGGAAGCCCATAGAGGGCTATGGTGAAAAAGGAAATATCCTCAGATGAAATCTGGAAAGAAGCTTTCTGAGAAACTGCTTAGTGTTCTTTTAATTCATCTCACAGTGTTACATCTGTATTTCGTGGATCTCTTTGCTAGCCTTATTTCTGTGGAATCTGAGAACAGATATTTCGGATCCCTTTGAAGACTATAGGGCCAAAGGAAATATCCTCCGATAACAAAGAGAAAGAAGCTTTCTGAGAAACTTCGTTGTGTTCTGTGAAATCATCTCACAGAGTTGCAGCTTTCCCCTCAAGATGCCTTTCGCTAAGACAGTTCTTGTGGAATTGGCAAAGTGATATTTGGAAGCCACAGAGGGCTATGGTGATAAGGAAATATCCTCAAATGAAATCTGGAAAGAAGCTTTCTGAGAAACTGCTTAGTGTTCTGTTAATTCATCTCACAGAGTTACATCTGTATTTCGTGGATCTCTTTGCTAGCCTTATTTCTGTGGAATCTGAGAACAGATATTTTGGATCCCTTTGAAGACTATAGGGCCAAAGGAAATATCCTCCGATAACAAAGAGAAAGAAGCTTTCTGAGAAACTTCTTTGTGTTCTGTGAAATCATCTCACAGAGTTACAGCTTTCCCCACAAGAAGCCTTTCGATAAGACAGTTCTTGTGGAATTGGCAAAGTGATATTTGGAAGCCCATAGAGGGCTATGGTGAAAAAGGAAATATCCTCAAATGAAATCTGGAAAGAAGCTTTCTGAGAAACTGCTTAGTGTTCTGTTAATTCATCTCACAGAGTTACATCTGTATTTCGTGGATCTCTTTGCTAGCCTTATTTCTGTGGAATCTGAGAACAGATATTTCGGATCCCTTTGAAGACTATAGGGCCAAAGGAAATATCCTCCGATAACAAAGAGAAAGAAGCTTTCTGAGAAACTTCGTTGTATTCTGTGAAATCATCTCACAGAGTTACAGCTTTCCCCTCACGGAGCCTTTCGCTAAGACAGTTCTTTTGAAATTGGCAAAGTGATATTTGGAAGCCCATAGAGGGCTATGGTGAAAAAGGAAATATCCTCAGATGAAATCTGGAAAGAAGCTTTCTGAGAAACTGCTTAGTGTTCTGTTAAATCATCTCACAGAGTTACATCTGTATTTCGTGGATCTCTTTGCTAGCCTTATTTCTGTGGAATCTGAGAACAGATATTTCGGATCCATATGAAGACTATAGGGCCAAAGGAAATATCCTCCGATAACAAAGAGAAAGAAGCTTTCTGAGAAACTTCTTTGTGTTTTGTGAAATCATCTCACAGAGTTACAGCTTTCCCCTCAAGAAGCCTTTCGCTAAGACAGTTCTTGTGGAATTGGCAAAGTGATATTTGGAAGCCCATAGAGGGCTATGGTGAAAAAGGAAATATCCTCAGATGAAATCTGGAAAGAAGCTTTCTGAGAAACTGCTTAGTGTTCTTTTAATTCATCTCACAGTGTTACATCTGTATTTCGTGGATCTCTTTGCTAGCCTTATTTCTGTGGAATCTGAGAACAGATATTTCGGATCCCTTTGAAGACTATAGGGCCAAAGGAAATATCCTCCGATAACAAAGAGAAAGAAGCTTTCTGAGAAACTTCGTTGTGTTCTGTGAAATCATCTCACAGAGTTGCAGCTTTCCCCTCAAGATGCCTTTCGCTAAGACAGTTCTTGTGGAATTGGCAAAGTGATATTTGGAAGCCACAGAGGGCTATGGTGATAAGGAAATATCCTCAAATGAAATCTGGAAAGAAGCTTTCTGAGAAACTGCTTAGTGTTCTGTTAATTCATCTCACAGAGTTACATCTGTATTTCGTGGATCTCTTTGCTAGCCTTATTTCTGTGGAATCTGAGAACAGATATTTCGGATCCCTTTGAAGACTATAGGGCCAAAGGAAATATCCTCCGATAACAAAGAGAAAGAAGCTTTCTGAGAAACTTCTTTGTGTTCTGTGAAATCATCTCACAGAGTTACAGCTTTCCCCACAAGAAGCCTTTCGATAAGACAGTTCTTGTGGAATTGGCAAAGTGATATTTGGAAGCCCATAGAGGGCTATGGTGAAAAAGGAAATATCCTCAAATGAAATCTGGAAAGAAGCTTTCTGAGAAACTGCTTAGTGTTCTGTTAATTCATCTCACAGAGTTACATCTGTATTTCGTGGATCTCTTTGCTAGCCTTATTTCTGTGGAATCTGAGAACAGATATTTCGGATCCATATGAAGACTATAGGGCCAAAGGAAATATCCTCCGATAACAAAGAGAAAGAAGCTTTCTGAGAAACTTCGTCGTGTTCTGTGAAATCATCTCACAGAGTTACAGCTTTCCCCTCATGCAGCCTTTCGCTAAGACAGTTCTTGTGGAATTGGCAAAGTGATATTTGGAAGCCCATAGAGGGCTATGGTGAAAAAGGAAATATCCTCAGAGGAAATCTGGAAAGAAGCTTTGTGAGAAACTGCTTAGTGTTCTGTTAATTCATCTCACAGTGTTACATCTGTATTTCATGCATCTCTTTGCTAGCCTTATTTCTGTGGAATCTGAGAACAGATATTTCAGATCCCTTTGAAGACTACAGGGCCAAAGGAAATATCCTCCGATAACAAAGAGAAAGAAGCTTTCTGAGAAACTTCTTTGTGTTCTCTGAAATCATCTCACAGAGTTGCAGCTTTCCCCTCAAGAAGCCTTTCGCTAAGACAGTTCTTGTGGAATTGGCAAAGTGATATTTGGAAGCCCATAGAGGGCTATGGTGAAAAAGGAAATATCCTCAGATGAAATCTGGAAAGAAGCTTTCTGAGAAACTGCTTAGTGTTCTGTTAATTCATCTCACAGAGTTACATCTGTATTTCGTGGATCTCTTTGCTAGCCTTATTTCTTTGGAATCTGAGAACAGATATTTCGGATCCCTTTGAAGACTATAGGGCCAAAGGAAATATCCTCCGATAACAAAGAGAAAGAAGCTTTCTGAGAAACTTCTTTGTGTTCTGTGAAATCATCTCACAGAGTTGCAGCTTTCCCCTCAAGAAGCCTTTCGCTAAGACAGTTCTTGTGGAATTGGCAAAGTGATATTTGGAAGCCCATAGAGGGCTATGGTGAAAAAGGAAATATCCTCAGATGAAATCTGGAAAGAAGCTTTCTGAGAAACTGCTTAGTGTTCTGTTAATTCATCTCAAAGAGTTACATCTGTATTTCGTGGATCTCTTTGCTAGCCTTATTTCTGTGGAATCTGAGAACAGATATTTCGGATCCCTTTGAAGACTATAGGGCCAAAGGAAATATCCTCCGATAACAAAGAGAAAGAAGCTTTCTGAGAAACTTCTTTGTGTTCTGTGAAATCATCTCACAGAGTTAGAGCTTTCCCCTCAAGAAGCCTTTCGCTAAGACAGTTCTTGTGGAATTGGCAAAGTGATATTTGGAAGCCCATAGAGGGCTATGGTGAAAAAGGAAATATCCTCAGATGAAATCTGGAAAGAAGCTTTCTGAGAAACTGTTTAGTGTTCTGTTAATTCATCTCACAGGGTTACATCTGTATTTCGTGGATCTCTTTGCTAGCCTTATTTCTGTGGAAATTGAGAACAGATATTTCGGATCCCTTTGAAGACTATAGGGCCAAAGGAAATATCCTCCGATAACAAAGAGAAAGAAGCTTTCTGAGAAACTTCGTTGTGTTCTGTGAAATCATCTCACAGAGTTACAGCTTTCCCCTCACGGAGCCTTTCGCTAAGACAGTTCTTTTGAAATTGGCAAAGTGATATTTGGAAGCCCATACAGGGCTATGGTGAAAAAGGAAATATCCTCAAATGAAATCTGGAAAGAAGCTTTCTGAGAAACTGCTTAGTGTTCTGTTAATTCATCTCACAGAGTTACATCTGTATTTCGTGGATCTCTTTGCTAGCCTTATTTCTGTGGAATCTGAGAACAGATATTTCGGATCCCTTTGAAGACTATAGGGCCAAAGGAAATATCCTCCGATAACAAAGAGAAAGAAGCATTCTGAGAAACTTCTTTGTGTTCTGTGAAATCATCTCACAGAGTTACAGCTTTCCCCTCAAGAAGCCTTTCGCTAAGACAGGTCTTGTGGAATTGGCAAAGTGATATTTGGAAGCCCATAGAGGGCTATGGTGAAAAAGGAAATATCCTCAGATGAAATCTGGAAAGAACCTTTCTGAGAAACTGCTTAGTGTTCTGTTAATTCATCTCACAGAGTTACATCTGTATTTCTTGGATCTCTTTGCTAGCCTTATTTCTGTGGAATCTGAGAACAGATATTTCGGATCCCTTTGAAGACTATAGGGCCAAAGGAAATATCCTCCGATAACAAAGAGAAAGAAGCTTTCTGAGAAACTTCTTTGTGTTCTGTGAAATCATCTCACAGAGTTATAGCTTTCCCCTCAAGAAGCCTTTCGCTAAGACAGTTCTTCTGGAATTGGCAAAGTGACATTTGGAAGCCCATAGAGGGCTTTGGTGAAAAAGGAAATATCCTCAAATGAAATCTGGAAAGAAGCTTTCTGAGAAACTGCTTAGTGTTCTGTTAATTCATCTCACAGTGTTACATCTGTATTTCGTGGATCTCTTTGCTAGCCTTATTTCTGTGGAATCTGAGAACAGATATTTCGGATCCCTTTGAAGACTATAGGGCCAAAGGAAATATCCTCCGATAACAAAGAGAAAGAAGCTTTCTGAGAAACTTCGTTGTGTTCTGTGAAATCATCTCACAGAGTTACAGCTTTCCCCTCACGGAGCCTTTCGCTAAGACAGTTCTTTTGAAATTGGCAAAGTGATATTTGGAAGCCCATACAGGGCTATGGTGAAAAAGGAAATATCCTCAGATGAAATCTGGAAAGAAGCTTTCTGAGAAACTGCTTAGCGTTCTGTTAATTCATCTCACAGAGTTACATCTGTATTTCGTGGATCTCTTTGCTTGCCTTATTTCTGTGGAATCTGAGAACAGATATTTCGGATCCCTTTGAAGACTATAGGGCCAAAGGAAATATCCTCCGATAACAAAGAGAAAGTGGCTTTCTGAGAAAATTCGTTGTGTTCTGTGAAATCATCTCACAAAGTTACAGCTTTCAACCTCACGCAGCCTTTCGCTAAGACAGTTCTTTTGAAATTGGCAAAGTGATATTTGGAAGCCATAGAGGGCTATTGTGAAAAAGGAAATATCCTCAGATGAAATCTGGAAAGAAGCTTTCTGAGAAACTGCTTAGTGTTCTGTTAATTCATCTCACAGAGTTACATCTGTATTTCGTGGATCTCTTTGCTAGCCTTATTTCTGTGGAATCTGAGAACAGATATTTCGGATCCCTTTGAAGACTATAGGGCCAAAGGAAATATCCTCCGATAACAAAGAGAAAGAAGCTTTCTGAGAAACTTCTTTGTGTTCTGTGAAATCATCTCACAGAGTTACAGCTTTCCCCTCACGGAGCCTTTCGCTAAGACAGTTCTTTTGAAATTGGCAAAGTGATATTTGGAAGCCCATAGAGGGCTATGGTGAAAAAGGAAATATCCTCAGATGAAATCTGGAAAGAAGCTTTCTGAGAAACTGCTTAGTGTTCTGTTAAATCATCTCACAGAGTTACATCTGTATTTCGTGGATCTCTTTGCTAGCCTTATTTCTGTGGAATCTGAGAACAGATATTTCGGATCCATATGAAGACTATAGGGCCAAAGGAAATATCCTCCGATAACAAAGAGAAAGAAGCTTTCTGAGAAACTTCTTTGTGTTTTGTGAAATCATCTCACAGAGTTACAGCTTTCCCCTCAAGAAGCCTTTCGCTAAGACAGTTCTTGTGGAATTGGCAAAGTGATATTTGGAAGCCCATAGAGGGCTATGGTGAAAAAGGAAATATCCTCAGATGAAATCTGGAAAGAAGCTTTCTGAGAAACTGCTTAGTGTTCTTTTAATTCATCTCACAGTGTTACATCTGTATTTCGTGGATCTCTTTGCTAGCCTTATTTCTGTGGAATCTGAGAACAGATATTTCGGATCCCTTTGAAGACTATAGGGCCAAAGGAAATATCCTCCGATAACAAAGAGAAAGAAGCTTTCTGAGAAACTTCGTTGTGTTCTGTGAAATCATCTCACAGAGTTGCAGCTTTCCCCTCAAGATGCCTTTCGCTAAGACAGTTCTTGTGGAATTGGCAAAGTGATATTTGGAAGCCACAGAGGGCTATGGTGATAAGGAAATATCCTCAAATGAAATCTGGAAAGAAGTTTTCTGAGAAACTGCTTAGTGTTCTGTTAATTCATCTCACAGAGTTACATCTGTATTTCGTGGATCTCTTTGCTAGCCTTATTTCTGTGGAATCTGAGAACAGATATTTCGGATCCCTTTGAAGACTATAGGGCCAAAGGAAATATCCTCCGATAACAAAGAGAAAGAAGCTTTCTGAGAAACTTCTTTGTGTTCTGTGAAATCATCTCACAGAGTTACAGCTTTCCCCACAAGAAGCCTTTCGATAAGACAGTTCTTGTGGAATTGGCAAAGTGATATTTGGAAGCCCATAGAGGGCTATGGTGAAAAAGGAAATATCCTCAAATGAAATCTGGAAAGAAGCTTTCTGAGAAACTGCTTAGTGTTCTGTTAATTCATCTCACAGAGTTACATCTGTATTTCGTGGATCTCTTTGCTAGCCTTATTTCTGTGGAATCTGAGAACAGATATTTCGGATCCATATGAAGACTATAGGGCCAAAGGAAATATCCTCCGATAACAAAGAGAAAGAAGCTTTCTGAGAAACTTCGTCGTGTTCTGTGAAATCATCTCACAGAGTTACAGCTTTCCCCTCATGCAGCCTTTCGCTAAGACAGTTCTTGTGGAATTGGCAAAGTGATATTTGGAAGCCCATAGAGGGCTATGGTGAAAAAGGAAATATCCTCAGAGGAAATCTGGAAAGAAGCTTTGTGAGAAACTGCTTAGTGTTCTGTTAATTCATCTCACAGTGTTACATCTGTATTTCATGCATCTCTTTGCTAGCCTTATTTCTGTGGAATCTGAGAACAGATATTTCAGATCCCTTTGAAGACTACAGGGCCAAAGGAAATATCCTCCGATAACAAAGAGAAAGAAGCTTTCTGAGAAACTTCTTTGTGTTCTCTGAAATCATCTCACAGAGTTGCAGCTTTCCCCTCAAGAAGCCTTTCGCTAAGACAGTTCTTGTGGAATTGGCAAAGTGATATTTGGAAGCCCATAGAGGGCTATGGTGAAAAAGGAAATATCCTCAGATGAAATCTGGAAAGAAGCTTTCTGAGAAACTGCTTAGTGTTCTGTTAATTCATCTCACAGAGTTACATCTGTATTTCGTGGATCTCTTTGCTAGCCTTATTTCTTTGGAATCTGAGAACAGATATTTCGGATCCCTTTGAAGACTATAGGGCCAAAGGAAATATCCTCCGATAACAAAGAGAAAGAAGCTTTCTGAGAAACTTCTTTGTGTTCTGTGAAATCATCTCACAGAGTTGCAGCTTTCCCCTCAAGAAGCCTTTCGCTAAGACAGTTCTTGTGGAATTGGCAAAGTGATATTTGGAAGCCCATAGAGGGCTATGGTGAAAAAGGAAATATCCTCAGATGAAATCTGGAAAGAAGCTTTCTGAGAAACTGCTTAGTGTTCTGTTAATTCATCTCAAAGAGTTACATCTGTATTTCGTGGATCTCTTTGCTAGCCTTATTTCTGTGGAATCTGAGAACAGATATTTCGGATCCCTTTGAAGACTATAGGGCCAAAGGAAATATCCTCCGATAACAAAGAGAAAGAAGCTTTCTGAGAAACTTCTTTGTGTTCTGTGAAATCATCTCACAGAGTTAGAGCTTTCCCCTCAAGAAGCCTTTCGCTAAGACAGTTCTTGTGGAATTGGCAAAGTGATATTTGGAAGCCCATAGAGGGCTATGGTGAAAAAGGAAATATCCTCAGATGAAATCTGGAAAGAAGCTTTCTGAGAAACTGTTTAGTGTTCTGTTAATTCATCTCACAGGGTTACATCTGTATTTCGTGGATCTCTTTGCTAGCCTTATTTCTGTGGAAATTGAGAACAGATATTTCGGATCCCTTTGAAGACTATAGGGCCAAAGGAAATATCCTCCGATAACAAAGAGAAAGAAGCTTTCTGAGAAACTTCGTTGTGTTCTGTGAAATCATCTCACAGAGTTACAGCTTTCCCCTCACGGAGCCTTTCGCTAAGACAGTTCTTTTGAAATTGGCAAAGTGATATTTGGAAGCCCATACAGGGCTATGGTGAAAAAGGAAATATCCTCAAATGAAATCTGGAAAGAAGCTTTCTGAGAAACTGCTTAGTGTTCTGTTAATTCATCTCACAGAGTTACATCTGTATTTCGTGGATCTCTTTGCTAGCCTTATTTCTGTGGAATCTGAGAACAGATATTTCGGATCCCTTTGAAGACTATAGGGCCAAAGGAAATATCCTCCGATAACAAAGAGAAAGAAGCATTCTGAGAAACTTCTTTGTGTTCTGTGAAATCATCTCACAGAGTTACAGCTTTCCCCTCAAGAAGCCTTTCGCTAAGACAGGTCTTGTGGAATTGGCAAAGTGATATTTGGAAGCCCATAGAGGGCTATGGTGAAAAAGGAAATATCCTCAGATGAAATCTGGAAAGAACCTTTCTGAGAAACTGCTTAGTGTTCTGTTAATTCATCTCACAGAGTTACATCTGTATTTCTTGGATCTCTTTGCTAGCCTTATTTCTGTGGAATCTGAGAACAGATATTTCGGATCCCTTTGAAGACTATAGGGCCAAAGGAAATATCCTCCGATAACAAAGAGAAAGAAGCTTTCTGAGAAACTTCTTTGTGTTCTGTGAAATCATCTCACAGAGTTATAGCTTTCCCCTCAAGAAGCCTTTCGCTAAGACAGTTCTTGTGGAATTGGCAAAGTGACATTTGGAAGCCCATAGAGGGCTTTGGTGAAAAAGGAAATATCCTCAAATGAAATCTGGAAAGAAGCTTTCTGAGAAACTGCTTAGTGTTCTGTTAATTCATCTCACAGTGTTACATCTGTATTTCGTGGATCTCTTTGCTAGCCTTATTTCTGTGGAATCTGAGAACAGATATTTCGGATCCCTTTGAAGACTATAGGGCCAAAGGAAATATCCTCCGATAACAAAGAGAAAGAAGCTTTCTGAGAAACTTCGTTGTGTTCTGTGAAATCATCTCACAGAGTTACAGCTTTCCCCTCACGGAGCCTTTCGCTAAGACAGTTCTTTTGAAATTGGCAAAGTGATATTTGGAAGCCCATACAGGGCTATGGTGAAAAAGGAAATATCCTCAGATGAAATCTGGAAAGAAGCTTTCTGAGAAACTGCTTAGCGTTCTGTTAATTCATCTCACAGAGTTACATCTGTATTTCGTGGATCTCTTTGCTTGCCTTATTTCTGTGGAATCTGAGAACAGATATTTCGGATCCCTTTGAAGACTATAGGGCCAAAGGAAATATCCTCCGATAACAAAGAGAAAGTGGCTTTCTGAGAAAATTCGTTGTGTTCTGTGAAATCATCTCACAAAGTTACAGCTTTCAACCTCACGCAGCCTTTCGCTAAGACAGTTCTTTTGAAATTGGCAAAGTGATATTTGGAAGCCCATAGAGGGCTATTGTGAAAAAGGAAATATCCTCAGATGAAATCTGGAAAGAAGCTTTCTGAGAAACTGCTTAGTGTTCTGTTAATTCATCTCACAGAGTTACATCTGTATTTCGTGGATCTCTTTGCTAGCCTTATTTCTGTGGAATCTGAGAACAGATATTTCGGATCCCTTTGAAGACTATAGGGCCAAAGGAAATATCCTCCGATAACAAAGAGAAAGAAGCTTTCTGAGAAACTTCTTTGTGTTCTGTGAAATCATCTCACAGAGTTACAGCTTTCCCCTCAAGAAGCCTTTCGCTAAGACAGTTCCTGTGGAATTGGCAAAGTGATATTTGGAAGCCCATAGAGGGCTATGTTGAAAAAGGAAATATCCACAAATGAAATCTGGAAAGAAGCTTTCTGAGAAACTGCTTAGTGTTCTGTTAATTCATCTCACAGAGTTACATCTGTATTTCGTGGATCTCTTTGCTAGCCTTATTTCTGTGGAATCTGAGAACAGATATTTCGGATCCCTTTGAAGACTATAGGGCCAAAGGAAATATCCTCCGATAACAAAGAGAAAGAAGCTTTCTGAGAAACTTCTTTGTGTTCTGTGAAATCATCTCACAGAGTTACAGCTTTCCCTTCAAGAAGCCTTTCGCTAAGACAGTTCTTGTGGAATTGGCAAGTGATATTTGGAAGCCCATAGAGGGCTATGGTGAAAAAGGAAATATCCTCAAATGAAATCTGGAAAGAAGCTTTCTGAGAAACTGCTTAGTGTTCTGTTAATTCATCTCACAGAGTTACATCTGTATTTCGTGGATCTCTTTGCTAGCCTTATTTCTGTGGAATCTGAGAACAGATATTTCGGATCCCTTTGAAGACTACAGGGCCAAAGGAAATATCCTCCGATAACAAAGAGAAAGAAGTTTTCTGAGAAACTTCATTGTGTTCTGTGAAATCATCTCACAGAGTTACAGCTTTCCCCTCACGGAGCCTTTCGCTAAGACAGTTCTTTTGAAATTGGCAAAGTGATATTTGGAAGCCCATAGAGGGCTATGGTGAAAAAGGAAATATCCTCAAATGAAATCTGGAAAGAAGCTTACTGAGAAACTGCTTAGTGTTCTGTTAATTCATCTCACAGAGTTATATCTGTATTTCGTGGATCTCTTTGCTAGCCTTATTTCTGTGGAATCTGAGAACAGATATTTCGGATCCCTTTGAAGACTATAGGGCCAAAGGAAATATCCTCCGATAACAAAGAGAAAGAAGCTTTCTGAGAAACTTCGTTGTGCTCTGTGAAATCATCTCACAGAGTTACAGCTTTCCCCTCATGGAGCCTTTCGCTAAGACAGTTCTTTTGAAATTGGCAAAGTGATATTTGGAAGCCCATAGAGGGCTATGGTGAAAAAGGAAATATCCTCAGAGGAAATCTGGAAAGAAGCTTTGTGAGAAACTGCTTAGTGTTCTGTTAATTCATCTCACAGTGTTACATCTGTATTTCATGCATCTCTTTGCTAGCCTTATTTCTGTGGATTCTGAGAACAGATATTTCAGATCCCTTTGAAGACTATAGGGCCAAAGGAAATATCCTCCGATAACAAAGAGAAAGAAGCTTTCTGAGAAACTTCTTTGTGTTCTGTGAAATCATCTCACAGAGTTGCAGCTTTCCCCTCAAGAAGCCTTTCGCTAAGACAGTTATTGTGGAATTGGCAAAGTGATATTTGGAAGCCCATAGAGGGCTATGGTGAAACAGGAAATATCCTCAAATGAAATCTGGAAAGAAGCTTTCTGAGAAACTGCTTAGTGTTCTGTTAATTCATCTCACAGAGTTACATCTATATTTCGTGGATCTCTTTGCTAGCCTTATTTCTGTGGAATCTGAGAACAGATATTTCGGATGCCTTTGAAGACTATAGGGCCAAAGGAAATATCCTCCGATAACAAAGAGAAAGAAGCTTTCTGAGAAACTTCTTTGTGTTCTGTGAAATCATCTCACAGAGTTAGAGCTTTCCCCTCAAGAAGCCTTTCGCTAAGACAGTTCTTGTGGAATTGGCAAAGTGATATTTGGAAGCCCATAGAGGGCTATGGTGAAAAAGGAAATATCCTCAGATGAAATCTGGAAAGAAGCTTTCTGAGAAACTGCTTAGTGTTCTGTTAATTCATCTCACAGGGTTACATCTGTATTTCGTGGATCTCTTTGCTAGCCTTATTTCTGTGGAATCTGAGAACAGATATTTCGGATCCCTATGAAGACTATAGGGCCAAAGGAAATATCCTCTGATAACAAAGAGAAAGAAGCTTTCTGAGAAACTTCGTTGTGTTCTGTGAAATCATCTCACAGAGTTACAGCTTTCCCCTCATGGAGCCTTTCGCTAAGACAGTTCTTTTGAAATTGGCAAAGTGATATTTGGAAGCCCATAGAGGGCTATGGTGAAAAAGGAAATATCCTCAAATGAAATCTGGAAAGAAGCTTTGTGAGAAACTGCTTAGTGTTCTGTTAATTCATCTCACAGAGTTACATCTGTATTTCGTGGATCTCTTTGCTAGCCTTATTTCTGTGGAATCTGAGAACAGATATTTCGGATCCCTTTGAAGACTATCGGGCCAAAGGAAATATCCTCCGATAACAAAGAGAAAGAAGCTTTCTGAGAAACTTCTTTGTGTTCTGTGAAATCATCTCACAGAGTTACAGCTTTCCCCTCAAGAAGCCTTTCGCTAAGACAGTTCTTGTGGAATTGGCAAAGTGATATTTGGAAGCCCATAGAGGGCTATGGTGAAAAAGGAAATATCCTCAAATGAAATCTGGAAAGAAGCTTTCTGAGAAACTGCTTAGTGTTCTGTTAATTCATCTCACAGAGTTACATCTGTATTTCGTGGATCTCTTTGCTAGCCTTATTTCTGTGGAATCTGAGAACAGATATTTCGGATCCCTTTGAAGACTATAGGGCCAAAGGAAATATCCTCCGATAACAAAAGAGAAAGAAGCTTTCTGAGAAACTTCTTTGTGTTCTGTGAAATCATCTCACAGAGTTACAGCTTTCCCCTCAAGAAGCCTTTCGCTAAGACAGTTCTTGTGGAATTGGCAAAGTGATATTTGGAAGCCCATAGAGGGCTATGGTGAAAAAGGAAATATCCTCAGATGAAATCTGGAAAGAAGCTTTCTGAGAAACTGCTTAGTGTTCTGTTAATTCATCTCACAGAGTTACATCTGTATTTCGTGGATCTCTTGGCTAGCCTTATTTCTGTGGAATCTGAGAACAGATATTTCGGATCCCTTTGAAGACTATAGGGCCAAAGGAAATATCCTCCGATACAAAGAGAAGGAAGCTTTCTGAGAAACTTCGTTGTGTTCTGTGAAATCATCTCACAGAGTTGCAGCTTTCCCCTCAAGAAGCCTTTCGCTAAGACAGTTCTTTTGAAATTGGCAAAGTGATATTTGGAAGCCCATAGAGGGCTATGGTGAAAAAGGAAATATCCTCAGATGAAATCTGGAAAGAAGCTTTCTGAGAAACTGCTTAGTGTTCTGTTAATTCATTTCACAGAGTTACATCTGTATTTCGTGGATCTCTTTGCTAGCCTTATTTCTGTGGAATCTGAGAACAGATATTTCAGATCCCTTTGAAGACTATAGGGCCAAAGGAAATATCCTCCGATAACAAAGAGAAAGAAGCTTTCTGAGAAACTTCTTTGTGTTCTGTGAAATCATCTCACAGAGTTACAGCTTTCCCCTCACGGAGCCTTTCGCTGAGACAGTTCTTTTGAAATTGGCAAAGTGATATTTGGAAGCCCATAGAGGGCTATGGTGAAAAAGGAAATATCCTCAGATGAAATCTGGAAAGAAGCTTTCTGAGAAACTGCTTAGCGTTCTGTTAATTCATCTCACAGAGTTACATCTGTATTTCGTGGATCTCTTTGCTTGCCTTATTTCTGTGGAATCTGAGAACAGATATTTCGGATCCCTTTGAAGACTATAGGGCCAAAGGAAATATCCTCCGATAACAAAGAGAAAGTGGCTTTCTGAGAAAATTCGTTGTGTTCTGTGAAATCATCTCACAAAGTTACAGCTTTCAACCTCACGCAGCCTTTCGCTAAGACAGTTCTTTTGAAATTGGCAAAGTGATATTTGGAAGCCCATAGAGGGCTATTGTGAAAAAGGAAATATCCTCAGATGAAATCTGGAAAGAAGCTTTCTGAGAAACTGCTTAGTGTTCTGTTAATTCATCTCACAGAGTTACATCTGTATTTCGTGGATCTCTTTGCTAGCCTTATTTCTGTGGAATCTGAGAACAGATATTTCGGATCCCTTTGAAGACTATAGGGCCAAAGGAAATATCCTCCGATAACAAAGAGAAAGAAGCTTTCTGAGAAACTTCTTTGTGTTCTGTGAAATCATCTCACAGAGTTACAGCTTTCCTCTCAAGAAGCCTTTCGCTAAGACAGTTCCTGTGGAATTGGCAAAGTGATATTTGGAAGCCCATAGAGGGCTATGTTGAAAAAGGAAATATCCTCAAATGAAATCTGGAAAGAAGCTTTCTGAGAAACTGCTTAGTGTTCTGTTAATTCATCTCACAGAGTTACATCTGTATTTCGTGGATCTCTTTGCTAGCCTTATTTCTGTGGAATCTGAGAACAGATATTTCGGATCCCTTTGAAGACTATAGGGCCAAAGGAAATATCCTCCGATAACAAAGAGAAAGAAGCTTTCTGAGAAACTTCTTTGTGTTCTGTGAAATCATCTCACAGAGTTACAGCTTTCCCTTCAAGAAGCCTTTCGCTAAGAGAGTTCTTGTGGAATTGGCAAGTGATATTTGGAAGCCCATAGAGGGCTATGGTGAAAAAGGAAATATCCTCAAATGAAATCTGGAAAGAAGCTTTCTGAGAAACTGCTTAGTGTTCTGTTAATTCATCTCACAGAGTTACATCTGTATTTCGTGGATCTCTTTGCTAGCCTTATTTCTGTGGAATCTGAGAACAGATATTTCGGATCCCTTTGAAGACTACAGGGCCAAAGGAAATATCCTCCGATAACAAAGAGAAAGAAGCTTTCTGAGAAACTTCATTGTGTTCTGTGAAATCATCTCACAGAGTTACAGCTTTCCCCTCACGGAGCCTTTCGCTAAGACAGTTCTTTTGAAATTGGCAAAGTGATATTTGGAAGCCCATAGAGGGCTATGGTGAAAAAGGAAATATCCTCAAATGAAATCTGGAAAGAAGCTTACTGAGAAACTGCTTAGTGTTCTGTTAATTCATCTCACAGAGTTATATCTGTATTTCGTGGATCTCTTTGCTAGCCTTATTTCTGTGGAATCTGAGAACAGATATTTCGGATCCCTTTGAAGACTATAGGGCCAAAGGAAATATCCTCCGATAACAAAGAGAAAGAAGCTTTCTGAGAAACTTCGTTGTGCTCTGTGAAATCATCTCACAGAGTTACAGCTTTCCCCTCATGGAGCCTTTCGCTAAGACAGTTCTTTTGAAATTGGCAAAGTGATATTTGGAAGCCCATAGAGGGCTATGGTGAAAAAGGAAATATCCTCAGAGGAAATCTGGAAAGAAGCTTTGTGAGAAACTGCTTAGTGTTCTGTTAATTCATCTCACAGTGTTACATCTGTATTTCATGCATCTCTTTGCTAGCCTTATTTCTGTGGATTCTGAGAACAGATATTTCAGATCCCTTTGAACACTATAGGGCCAAAGGAAATATCCTCCGATAACAAAGAGAAAGAAGCTTTCTGAGAAACTTCTTTGTGTTCTGTGAAATCATCTCACAGAGTTGCAGCTTTCCCCTCAAGAAGCCTTTCGCTAAGACAGTTCTTGTGGAATTGGCAAAGTGATATTTGGAAGCCCATAGAGGGCTATCTGAAACAGGAAACATCCTCAAATGAAATCTGGAAAGAAGCTTTCTGAGAAACTGCTTAGTGTTCTGTTAATTCATCTCACAGAGTTACATCTATATTTCGTGGATCTCTTTGCTAGCCTTATTTCTGTGGAATCTGAGAACAGATATTTCGGATGCCTTTGAAGACTATAGGGCCAAAGGAAATATCCTCCGATAACAAAGAGAAAGAAGCTTTCTGAGAAACTTCTTTGTGTTCTGTGAAATCATCTCACAGAGTTAGAGCTTTCCCGTCAAGAAGCCTTTCGCTAAGACAGTTCTTGTGGAATTGGCAAAGTGATATTTGGAAGCCCATAGAGGGCTATGGTGAAAAAGGAAATATCCTCAGATGAAATCTGGAAAGAAGCTTTCTGAGAAACTGCTTAGTGTTCTGTTAATTCATCTCACAGGGTTACATCTGTATTTCGTGGATCTCTTTGCTAGCCTTATTTCTGTGGAATCTGAGAACAGATATTTCGGATCCCTATGAAGACTATAGGGCCAAAGGAAATATCCTCTGATAACAAAGAGAAAGAAGCTTTCTGAGAAACTTCGTTGTGTTCTGTGAAATCATCTCACAGAGTTACAGCTTTCCCCTCATGGAGCCTTTCGCTAAGACAGTTCTTTTGAAATTGGCAAAGTGATATTTGGAAGCCCATAGAGGGCTATGGTGAAAAAGGAAATATCCTCAAATGAAATCTGGAAAGAAGCTTTGTGAGAAACTGCTTAGTGTTCTGTTAATTCATCTCACAGAGTTACATCTGTATTTCGTGGATCTCTTTGCTAGCCTTATTTCTGTGGAATCTGAGAACAGATATTTCGGATCCCTTTGAAGACTATAGGGCCAAAGGAAATATCCTCCGATAACAAAGAGAAAGAAGCTTTCTGAGAAACTTCGTTGTGCTCTGTGAAATCATCTCACAGAGTTACAGCTTTCCCCTCAGGGAGCCTTTCGCTAAGACAGTTCTTTTGAAATTGGCAAAGTGATATTTGGAAGCCCATAGAGGGCTATGGTGAAAAAGGAAATATCCTCAGAGGAAATCTGGAAAGAAGCTTTGTGAGAAAATGCTTAGTGTTCTGTTAATTCATCTCACAGTGTTACATCTGTATTTCATGCATCTCTTTGCTAGCCTTATTTCTGTGGAATCTGAGAACAGATATTTCAGATCCCTTTGAAGACTATAGGGCCAAAGGAAATATCCTCCGATAACAAAGAGAAAGAAGCTTTCTGAGAAACTTCGTTGTGTTCTGTGAAATCATCTCACAGAGTTACAGCTTTCCCCTCACGGAGCCTTTCGCTAAGACATTTCTTTTGAAATTGGAAAAGTGATATTTGGAAGCCCATAGAGGGCTATGGTGAAAAAGGAAATATGCTCAGATGAAATCTGGAAAGAAGCTTTCTGAGAAACTGCTTAGTGTTCTGTTAATTCATCTCACAGAGTTACATCTGTATTTCGTGGATCTCTTTGCTAGCCTTATTTCTGTGGAATCTGAGAACAGATATTTCGGATCCCTTTGAAGACTATAGGGCCAAAGGAAATATCCTCCGATAACAAAGAGAAAGAAGCTTTCTGAGAAACTTCGTTGTGTTCTGTGAAATCATCTCACAGAGTTACAGCTTTCACCTCACGCAGCCTTTCGCTAAGACAGTTCTTTTGAAATTGGCAAAGTGATATTTGGAAGCCCATAGAGGGCTATTGTGAAAAAGGAAATATCCTCAAATGAAATCTGGAAAGAAGCTTTCTGAGAAACTGCTTAGTGTTCTGTTAATTCATCTCACAGAGTTACATCTGTATTTCGTGGATCTCTTTGCTAGCCTTATTTCTGTGGAATCTGAGAACAGATATTTCGGATCCCTTTGAAGACTATAGGGCCAAAGGAAATATCCTCTGATAACAAAGAGAAAGAAGCTTTCTGGGAAACTTCTTTGTGTTCTGTGAAATCATCTCACAGAGTTGCAGCTTTCCCCTCAAGAAGCCTTTCGCTAAGACAGTTCTTGTGGAATTGGCAAAGTGATATTTGGAAGCCCATAGAGGGCTATGGTGAAAAAGGAAATATCCTCAAATGAAATCTGGAAAGAAGCTTTCTGAGAAACTGCTTAGTGTTCTGTTAATTCATCTCACAGAGTTACATCTGTATTTCGTGGATCTCTTTGCTAGCCTTATTTCTGTGGAATCTGAGAACAGATATTTCGGATCCCTTTGAAGACTATAGGGCCAAAGGAAATATCCTCCGATAACAAAGAGAAAGAAGCTTTCTGAGAAACTTCTTTGTGTTCTGTGAAATCATCTCACAGAGTTGCAGCTTTCCCCTCAAGAAGCCTTTCGCTAAGACAGTTCTTGTGGAATTGGCAAAGTGATATTTGGAAGCCCATAGAGGGCTATGGTGAAAAAGGAAATATCCTCAGATGAAATCTGGAAAGAAGCTTTCTGAGAAACTGCTTAGTGTTCTGTTACTTCATCTCACAGAGTTATATCTGTATTTCGTGGATCTCTTTGCTAGCCTTAATTCTGTGGAATCTGAGAACAGATATTTCGGATCCCTATGAAGACTATAGGGCCAAAGGAAATATCCTCCGATAACAAAGAGAAAGAAGCTTTCTGAGAAACTTCTTTGTGTTCTGTGAAATCATCTCACAGAGTTGCAGCTTTCCCCTCAAGAAGCCTTTCGCTAAGACAGTTCTTGTGGAATTGGCAAAGTGATATTTGGAAGCCCATAGAGGGCTATGGTGAAAAAGGAAATATCGTCAAATGAAATCTGGAAAGAAGCTTTCTGAGAAACTGCTTAGTGTTCTGTTAATTCATCTCTCAGGGTTACATCTGTATTTCGTGGATCTCTTTGCTAGCCTTATTTCTGTGGAATCTGAGAACAGATATTTCGGATCCCTTTGAAGACTATAGGGCCAAAGGAAATATCCTCCGATAACAAAGAGAAAGAAGCTTTCTGAGAAACTTCGTTGTGTTCTGTGAAATCATCTCACAGAGTTGCAGCTTTCCCCTCAAGAAGCCTTTCGCTAAGACAGTTCTTGTGGAATTGGCAAAGTGATATTTGGAAGCCCATAGAGGGCTATGGTGAAAAAGGAAATATCCTCAGATGAAATCTGGAAAGAAGCTTTCTGAGAAACTGCTTAGTGTTCTGTTAATTCATCTCACAGAGTTACATCTGTATTTCGTGGATCTCTTTGCTAGCCTTATTTCTGTGGAATCTGAGAACAGATATTTCGGATCCCTTTGAAGACTATAGGGCCAAAGGAAATATCCTCCGATAACAAAGAGAAAGAAGCTTTCTGAGAAACTTCGTTGTGTTCTGTGAAATCATCTCACAGAGATACAGCTTTCCCCTCACGGAGCCATTCGCTAAGACAGTTCTTTTGAAATTGGCAAAGTGATATTTGGAAGCCCATAGAGGGCTATGGTGAAAAAGGAAATATCCTCAAATGAAATCTGGAAAGAAGCTTTCTAAGAAACTGATTAGTGTTCTGTTAATTCATCTCACAGAGTTATATCTGTATTTCGTGTATCTCTTTGCTAGCCTTATTTCTGTGGAATCTGAGAACAGATATTTCGGATCCCTTTGAAGACTATAGGGCCAAAGGAAATATCCTCCGATAACAAAGAGAAAGAAGCTTTCTGAGAAACTTCGTTGTGCTCTGTGAAATCATCTCACAGAGTTACAGCTTTCCCCTCATGGAGCCTTTCGCTAAGACAGTTCTTTTGAAATTGGCAAAGTGATATTTGGAAGCCCATAGAGGGCTATGGTGAAAAAGGAAATATCCTCAGAGAAAATCTGGAAAGAAGCTTTGTGAGAAACTGCTTAGTGTTCTGTTAATTCATCTCACAGTGTTACATCTGTATTTCATGCATCTCTTTGCTAGCCTTATTTCTGTGGAATCTGAGAACAGATATTTCGGATCCCTTTGAAGACTATAGGGCCAAATGAAATATCCTCCGATAACAAAGAGAAAGAAGCTTTCTGAGAAACTTCTTTGTGTTCTGTGAAATCATCTCACAGAGTTGCAGCTATCCCCTCAAGAAGCCTTTCGCTAAGACAGTTCTTGTGGAATTGGCAAAGTGATATTTGGAAGCCCATAGAGGGCTATGGTGAAAAAGGAAATATCCTCAGATGAAATCTGGAAAGAAGCTTTCTGAGAAACTGCTAAGTGTTCTGTTAATTCATCTCACAGAGTTACATCTGTATTTCGTGGATCTCTTTGCTAGCCTTATTTCTGTGGAATCTGAGAACAGATATTTCGGATCCCTTTGAAGACCATAGGGCCAAAGGAAATATCCTCCGATAACAAAGAGAAAGAAGCTTTCTGAGAAACTTCTTTGTGTTCTGTGAAATCATCTCACAGAGTTGCAGCTTTGCCCTCAAGGAGCCTTTCGCTAAGACAGTTCTTGTGGAATTGGCAAAGTGATATATGGAAGCCCATAGAGGGCTATGGTGAAAAAGGAAATATCCTCAGATGAAATCTGGAAAGAAGCTTTCTGAGAAACTGCTTAGTGTTCTGTTAATTCATCTCACAGAGTTACATCTGTATTTCGTGGATCTCTTTGCTAGCCTTATTTCTGTGGAATCTGAGAACAGATATTTCGGATCCCTATGAAGACTATAGGGCCAAAGGAAATATCCTCCGATAACAAAGAGAAAGAAGCTTTCTGAGAAACTTCTTTGTGTTCTGTGAAATCATCTCACAGAGTTACAGCTTTCCCCTCAAGAAGCCTTTCGCTAAGACAGTTCTTGTGGAATTGGCAAAGTGATATTTGGAAGCCCATAGAGGGCTATGGTGAAAAAGGAAATATCCTCAGATGAAATCTGGAAAGAAGCTTTCTGAGAAACTGCTTAGCGTTCTGTTAATTCATCTCACAGTGTTACATCTGTATTTCGTGGATCTCTTTGCTAGCCTTATTTCTGTGGAATCTGAGAACAGATATTTCGGATCCCTTTGAAGACTATAGGGCCAAAGGAAATATCCTCCGATAACAAAGAGAAAGAAGCTTTCTGAGAAACTTCTTTGTGTTCTGTGAAATCATCTCACAGAGTTACAGCTTTCCCCTCACGGAGCCTTTCGCGAAGACAGTTCTTTTGAAATTGGCAAAGTGATATTTGGAAGCCCATAGAGGGCAATGGTGAAAAAGGAAATATCCTCAGATGAAATCTGGAAAGAAGCTTTCTGAGAAACTGCTTAGTGTTCTTTTAATTCATCTCACAGAGTTACATCTGTATTTCGTGGATCTCTTTGCTAGCCTTATTTCTGTGGAATCTGAGAACAGATATTTCGGATCCCTTTGAAGACTATAGGGCCAAAGGAAATATCCTCCGATAACAAAGAGAAAGAAGCTTTCTGAGAAACTTCTTTGTGTTCTGTGAAATCATCTCACAAAGTTGCAGCTTTCCACTCAAGAAGCCTTTCGCTAACACAGTTCTTGTGGAATTGGCAAAGTGATATTTGGAAGCCCATAGAGGGCTTTGGTGAAAAAGGAAATATCCTCAGATGAAATCTGGAAAGAAGCTTTCTGAGAAACTGCTTAGTGTTCTGTTAATTCATCTCACAGAATTACATCTGTATTTCGTGGATCTCTTTGCTAGCCTTATTTCTGTGGAATCTGAGAACAGATATTTCGGATCCCTTTGAAGACTATAGGGCCAAAGGAAATATCCTCCGATAACAAAGAGAAAGATGCTTTTTGAGAAACTTCACTGTGTTCTGTGAAATCATCTCACAGAGTTACAGCTTTCCCCTCACGGAGCCTTTCGCTAAGACAGTTCTTTTGAAATTGGCAAAGTGATATTTGGAAGCCCTTAGAGGGCTACGGTGAAAAAGGAAATATCCTCAGAGGGAATCTGGAAAGAAGCTTTCTGAGATACTGCTTAGTGTTCTGTTAATTCATCTCACAGTGTTACATATGTATTTCATGGATCTCTTTGCTAGCCTTATTTCTGTGGAATCTGTGAACAGATATTTCAGATCCCTTTGAAGACTATAGGGCCAAAGGAAATATCCTCCGATAACAAAGAGAAAGAAGCTTTCTGAGAAACTTCTTTGTGTTCTGTGAAATCATCTCACAGAGTTGCAGCTTTCCCCTCAAGAAGCCTTTCGCTAAGACAGTTCTTGTGGAATTGGCAAAGTGATATTTGGAAGCCCTTATAGGGCTATGGTGAAAAAGGAAATATCCTCAGATGAAATCTGGAAAGAAGCTTTCTGAGAAACTGCTTAGCGTTCCGTTAATTCATCTCACAGAGTTACATCTGTATTTCGTGGATCTCTTTGCTAGCCTTATTTCTGTGGAATCTGAGAACAGATATTTCGGATCCCTTTGAAGACTATAGGGCCAAAGGAAATATCCTCCGATAACAAAGAGAAAGAAGCTTTCTGAGAAACTTCTTTGTGTACTGTGAAATCATCTCACAGAATTACAGCTTTCCCCTCAAGGAGCCTTTCGCTAAGACAGTTTATGTGGAATTGGCAAAGTGATATTTGGAAGCCCATAGAGGGCTATGGTGAAAAAGGAAATATCCTCAGATGAAATCTGGAAAGAAGCTTTCTGAGAAACTGCTTAGCGTTCTCTTAATTCATCTCACAGTGTTACATCTGTATTTCATGGATCTCTTTGCTAGCCTTATTTCTGTGGAATCTGAGAACAGATATTTCAGATCCCTTTGAAGACTATAGGGCCAAAGGAAATATCCTCCGATAACAAAGAGAAAGACGCTTTCTGAGAAACTTCTTTGTGTTCTGTGAAATCATCTCACAGAGTTGCAGCTTTCCCCTCAAGAAGCCTTTCTCTAAGACAGTTCTTGTGGAATTGGCAAAGTGATATTTGGAAGCCCGAAGAGGGCTATGGTGAAAAAGGAAATATCCTCAGATGAAATCTGGAAAGAAGCTTTCTGAGAAACTGCTTAGTGTTCTGTTAATTCATCTCACAGAGTTACATCTGTATTTCCTGGATCTTGGCTAGCCTTATTTCTGTGGAATCTGAGAACAGATATTTCGGATCCCTTTGAAGACTATAGGGCCAAAGGAAATATCCTCTGATAACAAAGAGAAAGAAGCTTTCTGAGAAACTTCGTTGTGTTCTGTGAAATCATCTCACAGAGTTACAGCTTTCCCCTCACGGAGCCTTTCGCGAAGACAGTTCTTTTGAAATTGGCAAAGTGATATTTGGAAGCCCATAGACGGCTATGGTGAAAAAGGAAATATCCTCAGATGAAATCTGGAAAGAAGCTTTCTGAGAAACTGCTTAGTGTTCTTTTAATTCATCTCACAGTGTTACATCTGTATTTCGTGGATCTCTTTGCTAGCCTTATTTCTGTGGAATCTCAGAACAGATATTTCGGATCCCTTTGATGACTATAGGGCCAAAGGAAATATCCTCCGATAACAAAGAGAAAGAAGCTTTCTGAGAAACTTTTTTGTGTTCTGTGAAATCATCTCACAGAGTTGCAGCTTTCCACTCAAGAAGCCTTTCGCTAAGACAGTTCTTGTGGAATTGGCAAAGTGATATTTGGAAGCCCCTAGAGGGCTTTGGTGAAAAAGGAAATATCCTCAGATGAAATCTGGAAAGAAGCTTTCTGAGAAACTGCTTAGTGTTCTGTTAATTCATCTCACAGAATTACATCTGTATTTCGTGGATCTCTTTGCTAGCCTTATTTCTGTGGAATCTGAGAACAGATATTTCGGATCCCTTTGAAGACTATAGGGCCAAAGGAAATATCCTCCGATAACAAAGAGAAAGATGCTTTTTGAGAAACTTCACTGTGTTCTGTGAAATCATCTCACAGAGTTACAGCTTTCCCCTCACGGAGCCTTTCGCTAAGACAGTTCTTTTGAAATTGGCAAAGTGATATTTGGAAGCCCTTAGAGGGCTACGGTGAAAAAGGAAATATCCTCAGAGGGAATCTGGAAAGAAGCTTTCTGAGAAACTGCTTAGTGTTCTGTTAATTCATCTCACAGTGTTACATATGTATTTCATGGATCTCTTTGCTAGCCTTATTTCTGTGGAATCTGTGAACAGATATTTCAGATCCCTTTGAAGACTATAGGGCCAAAGGAAATATCCTCCGATAACAAAGAGAAAGAAGCTTTCTGAGAAACTTCTTTGTGTTCTGTGAAATCATCTCACAGAGTTGCAGCTTTCCCCTCAAGAAGCCTTTCGCTAAGACAGTTCTTGTGGAATTGGCAAAGTGATATTTGGAAGCCCTTATAGGGCTATGGTGAAAAAGGAAATATCCTCAGATGAAATCTGGAAAGAAGCTTTCTGAGAAACTGCTTAGCGTTCCGTTAATTCATCTCACAGAGTTACATCTGTATTTCGTGGATCTCTTTGCTAGCCTTATTTCTGTGGAATCTGAGAACAGATATTTCGGATCCCTTTGAAGACTATAGGGCCAAAGGAAATATCCTCCGATAACAAAGAGAAAGAAGCTTTCTGAGAAACTTCTTTGTGTACTGTGAAATCATCTCACAGAATTACAGCTTTCCCCTCAAGGAGCATTTCGCTAAGACAGTTTATGTGGAATTGGCAAAGTGATATTTGGAAGCCCATAGAGGGCTATGGTGAAAAAGGAAATATCCTCAGATGAAATCTGGAAAGAAGCTTTCTGAGAAACTGCTTAGCGTTCTCTTAATTCATCTCACAGTGTTACATCTGTATTTCATGGATCTCTTTGCTAGCCTTATTTCTGTGGAATCTGAGAACAGATATTTCAGATCCCTTTGAAGACTATAGGGCCAAAGGAAATATCCTCCGATAACAAAGAGAAAGACGCTTTCTGAGAAACTTCTTTGTGTTCTGTGAAATCATCTCACAGAGTTGCAGCTTTCCCCTCAAGAAGCCTTTCGCTAAGACAGTTCTTGTGGAATTGGCAAAGTGATATTTGGAAGCCCGAAGAGGGCTATGGTGAAAAAGGAAATATCCTCAGATGAAATGTGGAAAGAAGCTTTCTGATAAACTGCTTAGTGTTCTGTTAATTCATCTCACAGAGTTACATCTGTATTTCGTGGATCTCTTTGCTAGCCTTATTTCTGTGGAATCTGAGAACAGATATTTCGGATCCCTTTGAAGACTATAGGGCCAAAGGAAATATCCTCTGATAACAAAGAGAAAGAAGCTTTCTGAGAAACTTCGTTGTGTTCTGTGAAATCATCTCACAGAGTTACAGCTTTCCCCTCACGGAGCCTTTCGTTAAGACAGTTCTTTTGAAATTGGCAAAGTGATATTTGGAAGCCCATAGAGGGCTATGGTGAAAAAGGAAATATCCTCAGATGAAATCTGGAAAGAAGCTTTCTGAGAAACTGCTTAGTGTTCTGTTAATTCATCTCACAGAGTTACATCTGTATTTCCTGGATCTTGGCTAGCCTTATTTCTGTGGAATCTGAGAACAGATATTTCGGATCCCTTTGAAGACTATAGGGCCAAAGGAAATATCCTCCGATAACAAAGAGAAAGAAGCTTTCTGAGAAACTTCGTTGTGTTCTGTGAAATCATCTCACAGAGTTGCAGCTTTCCCCTCAAGAAGCCTTTCGCTAAGACAGTTCTTGTGGAATTGGCAAAGTGATATTTGGAAGCCCATAGAGGGCTATGGTGAAAAAGGAAATATCCTCAGATGAAATCTGGAAAGAAGCTTTCTGAGAAACTGCTTAGTGTTCTGTTAATTCATCTCACAGAGTTACATCTGTATTTCGTGGATCTCTTTGCTAGCCTTATTTCTGTGGAATCTGAGAACAGATATTTCGGATCCCTATGAAGACTATAGGGCCAAAGGAAATATCCTCCGATAACAAAGAGAAAGAAGCTCTCTGAGAAACTTCTTTGTGCTCTGTGAAATCATCTCACAGAGTTACAGCTTTCGCCTCAAGAAGCCTTTTGCTAAGACAGTTCTTTTGGAATTGGCAAAGTGATATTTGGAAGCCCATAGAGGGCTATGGTGAAAAAGGAAATATCCTCAAATGAAATCTGGAAAGAAGCTTTCTGAGAAACTGCTTAGTGTTCTGTTAATTCATCTCACAGAGTTATATCTGTATTTCGTGGATCTCTTTGCTAGCCTTATTTCTGTGGAATCTGAGAACAGATATTTCGGATCCCTTTGAAGACTATAGGGCCAAAGGAAATATCCTCCGATAACAAAGAGAAAGAAGCTTTCTGACAAACTTCGTTGTGTTCTGTGAAATCATCTCACAGAGTTACAGCTTTCCCCTCATGGAGCCTTTCGCTAAGATAGTTCTTTTGAAATTGGCAAAGTGATATTTGGAAGCCCTTAGAGGGCTATGGTGAAAAAGGAATTATCCTCAGAGGAAATCTGGAAAGAAGCTTTGTGAGAAACTGCTTAGTGTTCTGTTAATTCATCTCACAGTGTTACATCTGTATTTCATGCATCTCTTTGCTAGCCTTATTTCTGTGGAATCTGAGAACAGATATTTCAGATCCCTTTGAAGACTATAGGGCCAAAGGAAATATCCTCCGATAACAAAGAGAAAGAAGCTTTCTGAGAAACGTCTTTGTGTTCTGTGAAATCATCTCACAGAGTTGCAGCTTTCCCTTCAAGAAGCCTTTCGCTAAGACAGTTCTTGTGGAATTGGCAAAGTGATATTTGGAAGCCCATAGAGGGCTATGGTGAAAAAGGAAATATCCTCAAATGAAATCTGGAAAGAAGCTTTCTGAGAAACTGCTTAGTGTTCTGTTAATTCATCTCACAGAGTTACATCTGTATTTCGTGGATCTCTTTGCTAGCCTTATTTCTGTGGAATCTGAGAACAGATATTTCGGATCCCTTTGAAGACTATAGGGCCAAAGGAAATATCCTCCGATAACAAAGAGAAAGAAGCTTTCTGAGAAATTTCGTTGTGTTCTGTGAAATCATCTCACAGAATCGCAGCTTTCCCCTCAAGAAGCTTTTCGCTAAGAATGTTCTTGTGGAATTGGCAAAGTGATATTTGGAAGCCCATAGAGGGCTATGGTGAAAAAGGAAATATCCTCAGATGAAATCTGGAAAGAAGCTTTCTGAGAAACTGCTTAGTGTTCTGTTAATTCATCTCACAGAGTTACATCTGTATTTCGTGGATCTCTTTGCTAGCCTTATTTCTGTGGAATCTGAGAACAGATATTTCGGATCCCTTTGAACACTATAGGGCCAAAGGAAATATCCTCCGATAACAAAGAGAAAGAAGCTTTCTGAGAAACTTCTTTGTGTTCTGTGAAATCATCTCTCAGAGTTGCAGCTTTCCCCTCAAGAAGCCTTTCGCTAAGACAGTTCTTGTGGAATTGGCAAAGTGATATTTGGAAGCCCATAGTGGGCTATTGTGAAAAAGGAAATATCCTCAGATGAAATCTGGAAAGAAGCTTTCTGAGAAACTGCTTAGTGTTCTGTTAATTCATCTCACAGGGTTACATCTGTATTTCGTGGATCTCTTTGCTAGCCTTATTTCTGTGGAATCTGAGAACAGATATTTCGGATCCCTATGAAGACTATAGGGCCAAAGGAAATATCCTCCGATAACAAAGAGAAAGAAGCTTTCTGAGAAATTTCGTTGTGTTCTGTGAAATCATCTCACAGAGTCGCAGCTTTCCCCTCAAGAAGCTTTTCGCTAAGAATGTTCTTGTGGAATTGGCAAAGTGATATTTGGAAGCCCATAGAGGGCTATGGTGAAAAAGGAAATATCCTCAGATGAAATCTGGAAAGAAGCTTTCTGAGAAACTGCTTAGTGTTCTGTTAATTCATCTCACAGAGTTACATCTGTATTTCGTGGATCTCTTTGCTAGCCTTATTTCTGTGGAATCTGAGAACAGATATTTCGGATCCCTTTGAACACTATAGGGCCAAAGGAAATATCCTCCGATAACAAAGAGAAAGAAGCTTTCTGAGAAACTTCTTTGTGTTCTGTGAAATCATCTCACAGAGTTGCAGCTTTCCCCTCAAGAAGCCTTTCGCTAAGACAGTTCTTGTGGAATTGGCAAAGTGATATTTGGAAGCCCATAGTGGGCTATGGTGAAAAAGGAAATATCCTCAGATGAAATCTGGAAAGAAGCTTTCTGAGAAACTGCTTAGTGTTCTGTTAATTCATCTCACAGAGTTACATCTGTATTTCGTGGATCTCTTTGCTAGCCTTATTTCTGTGGAATCTGAGAACAGATATTTCGGATCCCTTTGAAGACTATAGGGCCAAAGGAAATATCCTCCGATAACAAAGAGAAAGAAGCTTTCTGAGAAACTTCTTTGTGTTCTGTGAAATCATCTCACAGAGTTGCAGCTTTCCCCTCAAGAAGCCTTTCGCTAAGACAGTTCTTGTGGAATTGGCAAAGTGATATTTGGAAGCCCTTAGTGGGCTATGGTGAAAAAGGAAATATCCTCAGATGAAATCTGGAAAGAAGCTTTCTGAGAAACTGCTTAGTGTTCTGTTAATTCATCTCACAGAGTTACATCTGTATTTCCTGGATCTCTTTGCTAGCCTTATTTCTGTGGAATCTGAGAACAGATATTTCGGATCCCTTTGAAGACTATAGGGCCAAAGGAAATATCCTCCGATAACAAAGAGAAAGAAGCTTTCTGAGAAACTTCTTTGTGTTCTGTGAAATCATCTCACAGAGTTGCAGATTTCCCCTCAAGAAGCCTTTCGCTAAGACAGTTCTTGTGGAATTGGCAAAGAGATATTTGGAAGCCCATAGAGGGCTATGGTGAAAAAGGAAATATCCTCAAATGAAATCTGGAAAGAAGCTTTCTGAGAAACTGCTTAGTGTTCTGTTAATTCATCTCACAGAGTTACATCTGTATTTCGTGGATCTCTTTGCTAGCCTTATTTCTGTGGAATCTGAGAACAGATATTTCGGATCCCTTTGAAGACTATAGGGCCAAAGGAAATATCCTCCGATAACAAAGAGAAAGAAGCTTTCTGAGAAACGTCTTTGTGTTCTGTGAAATCATCTCACAGAGTTGCAGCTTTCCCCTCAAGAAGCCTTTCGCTAAGACAGTTCTTGTGGAATTGGCAAAGTGATATTTGGAAGCCCATAGAGGGCTATGGTGAAAAAGGAAATATCCTCAAATGAAATCTGGAAAGAAGCTTTCTGAGAAACTGCTTAGTGTTCTGTTAATTCATCTCACAGAGTTACATCTGTATTTCGTGGATCTCTTTGCTAGCCTTATTTCTGTGGAATCTGAGAACAGATATTTCGGATCCCTTTGAAGACTATAGGGCCAAAGGAAATATCCTCCGATAACAAAGAGAAAGAAGCTTTCTGAGAAATTTCGTTGTGTTCTGTGAAATCATCTCACAGAATCGCAGCTTTCCCCTCAAGAAGCTTTTCGCTAAGAATGTTCTTGTGGAATTGGCAAAGTGATATTTGGAAGCCCATAGAGGGCTATGGTGAAAAAGGAAATATCCTCAGATGAAATCTGGAAAGAAGCTTTCTGAGAAACTGCTTAGTGTTCTGTTAATTCATCTCACAGAGTTACATCTGTATTTCGTGGATCTCTTTGCCAGCCTTATTTCTGTGGAATCTGAGAACAGATATTTCGGATCCCTTTGAACACTATAGGGCCAAAGGAAATATCCTCCGATAACAAAGAGAAAGAAGCTTTCTGAGAAACTTCTTTGTGTTCTGTGAAATCATCTCTCAGAGTTGCAGCTTTCCCCTCAAGAAGCCTTTCGCTAAGACAGTTCTTGTGGAATTGGCAAAGTGATATTTGGAAGCCCATAGTGGGCTATGGTGAAAAAGGAAATATCCTCAGATGAAATCTGGAAAGAAGCTTTCTGAGAAACTGCTTAGTGTTCTGTTAATTCATCTCACAGGGTTACATCTGTATTTCGTGGATCTCTTTGCTAGCCTTATTTCTGTGGAATCTGAGAACAGATATTTCGGATCCCTATGAAGACTATAGGGCCAAAGGAAATATCCTCCGATAACAAAGAGAAAGAAGCTTTCTTAGAAATTTCGTTGTGTTCTGTGAAATCATCTCACAGAGTCGCAGCTTTCCCCTCAAGAAGCTTTTCGCTAAGAATGTTCTTGTGGAATTGGCAAAGTGATATTTGGAAGCCCATAGAGGGCTATGGTGAAAAAGGAAATATCCTCAGATGAAATCTGGAAAGAAGCTTTCTGAGAAACTGCTTAGTGTTCTGTTAATTCATCTCACAGAGTTACATCTGTATTTCGTGGATCTCTTTGCTAGCCTTATTTCTGTGGAATCTGAGAACAGATATTTCGGATCCCTTTGAACACTATAGGGCCAAAGGAAATATCCTCCGATAACAAAGAGAAAGAAGCTTTCTGAGAAACTTCTTTGTGTTCTGTGAAATCATCTCACAGAGTTGCAGCTTTCCCCTCAAGAAGCCTTTCGCTAAGACAGTTCTTGTGGAATTGGCAAAGTGATATTTGGAAGCCCATAGTGGGCTATGGTGAAAAAGGAAATATCCTCAGATGAAATCTGGAAAGAAGCTTTCTGAGAAACTGCTTAGTGTTCTGTTAATTCATCTCACAGAGTTACATCTGTATTTCGTGGATCTCTTTGCTAGCCTTATTTCTGTGGAATCTGAGAACAGATATTTCGGATCCCTTTGAACACTATAGGGCCAAAGGAAATATCCTCCGATAACAAAGAGAAAGAAGCTTTCTGAGAAACTTCTTTGTGTTCTGTGAAATCATCTCACAGAGTTGCAGCTTTCCCCTCAAGAAGCCTTTCGCTAAGACAGTTCTTGTGGAATTGGCAAAGTGATATTTGGAAGCCCTTAGTGGGCTATGGTGAAAAAGGAAATATCCTCAGATGAAATCTGGAAAGAAGCTTTCTGAGAAACTGCTTAGTGTTCTGTTAATTCATCTCACAGAGTTACATCTGTATTTCGTGGATCTCTTTGCTAGCCTTATTTCTGTGGAATCTGAGAACAGATATTTCGGATCCCTTTGAAGACTATAGGGCCAAAGGAAATATCCTCCGATAACAAAGAGAAAGAAGCTTTCTGAGAAACTTCTTTGTTTTCTGTGAAATCATCTCACAGAGTTGCAGCTTTCCCCTCAAGAAGCCTTTCGCTAAGACAGTTCTTGTGGAATTGGCAAAGAGATATTTGGAAGCCCATAGAGGGCTATGGTGAAAAAGGAAATATCCTCAAATGAAATCTGGAAAGAAGCTTTCTGAGAAACTGCTTAGTGTTCTGTTAATTCATCTCACAGAGTTACATCTGTATTTCGTGGATCTCTTTGCTAGCCTTATTTCTGTGGAATCTGAGAACAGATATTTCGGATCCCTTTGAAGACTATAGGGCCAAAGGAAATATCCTCCGATAACAAAGAGAAAGAAGCTTTCTGAGAAACTTCTTTGTGTTCTGTGAAATCATCTCACAGAGTTGTAGCTTTCCCCTCAAGAAGCCTTTCGCTAAGACACTTCTTGTGGAATTGGCAAAGTGATATTTGGAAGCCCATAGAGGGCTATGGTGAAAAAGGAAATATCCTCAGATGAAATCTGGAAAGAAGTTTTCTGAGAAACTGCTTATTGTTCTGTTAATTCATCTCACAGAGTTACATCTGTATTTCATGGATCTCTTTGCTAGCCTTATTTCTGTGGAATCTGAGAACAGATATTTCGGATCCCTATGAAGACTATAGGGCCAAAGGAAATATCCTCCGATAACAAAGAGAAAGAAGCTTTCTGAGAAACTTCTTAGTGTTCTGTGAAATCATCTCAGAAAGTTACAGCTTTCCCTACAAGAAGCCTTTCGCTAAGACAGTTCTTGTGGAATTGGCAAAGTGATATTTGGAAGAACATAGAGGGCTATGGTGAAAAAGGAAATATCCTCAGATGAAATCTGGAAAGAAGCTTTCTGAGAAACTGCTTAGCGTTCTGTTAATTCATCTCACAGAGTTACATCTGTATTTCGTGGATCTCTTTGCTAGCCTTATTTCTGTAGAATCTCAGAACAGATATTTCGGATCCCTTTGAAGACTATAGGGCCAAAGGAAATATCCTCCGATAACAAAGAGAAAGAAGCTTTCTGAGAAACTTCTTTGTGTTCTGTGAAATCATCTCACAGAGTTACAGCTTTCCCCTCACGGAGCCTTTCGCGAAGACAGTTCTTTTGAAATTGGCAAAGTGATATTTGGAAGCCCATAGACGGCTATGGTGAAAAAGGAAATGTCCTCAGATGAAATCTGGAAAGAAGCTTTCTGAAAAACTGCTTAGTGTTCTTTTAATTCATCTCACACTGTTACATCTGTATTTCGTGGATCTCTTTGCTAGCCTTATTTCTGTGGAATCTGAGAACAGATATTTCGGATCCCTTTGAAGACTATAGGGCCAAAGGAAATATCCTCCGATAACAAAGAGAAAGAAGCTTTCTGAGAAACTTCTTTGTGTTCTGTGAAATCATCTCACAGAGTTACAGCTTTCCCCTCAAGAAGCCTTTCGCTAAGACAGTTCTTGTGGAATTGGCAAAGTGATATTTGGAAGCCCATGGAGGGCTATGGTGAAAAAGGAAATATCCTCAGATGAAATCTGGAAAGAAGCTTTCTGAGAAACTGCTTAGTGTTCTGTTAATTCATCTCACAGAGTTACATCTGTATTTCATGGATCTCTTTGCTAGCCTTATTTCTGTGGAATCTGAGAACAGATATTTCGGATCCCTTTGAAGACTATAGGGCCAAAGGAAATATCCTCCGATAACAAAGAGAAAGAAGCTTTCTGAGAAACTTCTTTGTGTTCTGTGAAATCATCTCATAGAGTTACAGCTTTCCCCTCACGGAGCCTTTCGCGAAGACAGTTCTTTTGAAATTGGCAAAGTGATATTTGGAAGCCCATAGACGGCTATGGTGAAAAAGGAAATATCCTCAGATGAAATCTGGAAAGAAGCTTTCTGAGAAACTGCTTAGTGTTCTTTTAATTCATCTCACACTGTTACATCTGTATTTCGTGGATCTCTTTGCTAGCCTTATTTCTGTGGAATCTGAGAACAGATATTTCGGATCCCTTTGAAGACTATAGGGCCAAAGGAAATATCCTCCGATAACAAAGAGAAAGAAGCTTTCTGAGAAACTTTTTTGTGTTCTGTGAAATCATCTCACAGAGTTGCAGCTTTCCACTCAAGAAGCCTTTCGCTAAGACAGTTCTTGTGGAATTGGCAAAGTGATATTTGGAAGCCCCTAGAGGGCTTTGGTGAAAAAGGAAATATCCTCAGATGAAATCTGGAAAGAAGCTTTCTGAGAAACTGCTTAGTGTTCTGTTAATTCATCTCACAGAATTACATCTGTATTTCGTGGATCTCTTTGCTAGCCTTATTTCTGTGGAATCTGAGAACAGATATTTCGGATCCCTTTGAAGACTATAGGGCCAAAGGAAATATCCTCCGATAACAAAGAGAAAGATGCTTTTTGAGAATCTTCGTTGTGTTCTGTGAAATCATCTCACAGAGTTACAGCTTTCCCCTCACGGAGCCTTTCGCTAAGACAGTTCTTTTGAAATTGGCAAAGTGATATTTGGAAGCCCTTAGAGGGCTATGGTGAAAAAGGAAATATCCTCAGAGGGAATCTGGAAAGAAGCTTTCTGAGAAACTGCTTAGTGTTCTGTTAATTCATCTCACAAAGTTACATCTGTATTTCGTGGATCTCTTTGCTAGCCTTATTTCTGTGGAATCTTAGAACAGATATTTCGGATCCCTATGAAGACTATAGGGCCAAAGGAAATATCCTCCGATAACAAAGAGAAAGAAGCTTTCTGAGAAACTTCGTTGTGTTCTGTGAAATCATCTCACAGAGTTGCAGCTTTCCCCTCAAGAAGCCTTTCGCTAAGACAGTTCTTGTGGAATTGGCAAAGTGATATTTGGAAGCCCATAGAGGGCTATGGTGAAAAAGGAAATATCCTCAAATGAAATCTGGAAAGAAGCTTTCTGAGAAACTGCTTAGTGTTCTGTTAATTCAGCTCACAGTGTTACTTCTGTATTTCATGGATCTCTTTGCTAGCCTTATTTCTGTGGAATCTGAGAACAGATATTTCAGATCCCTTTGAAGACTATAGGGCCAAAGGAAATATCCTCCGATAACAAAGAGAAAGAAGCTTTCTGAGAAACTTCTTTGTGTTCTGTGAAATCATCTCACAGAGTTGCAGCTTTCCCCTCAAGAAGCCTTTCGCTAAGACAGTTCTTGTGGAATTGGCAAAGTGATATTTGGAAGCCCATAGAGGGCTATGGTGAAAAAGGAAATATCCTCAGATGAAATCTGGAAAGAAGCTTTCTGAGAAACTGCTTAGTGTTCTGTTAATTCATCTCACAGAGTTACATCTGTATTTCGTGGATCTCTTTGCTAGCCTTATTTCTGTGGAATCTGAGAACAGATATTTCGGACCCCTTTGAAGACTATAGGGCCAAAGGAAATATCCTCTGATAACAAAGAGAAAGAAGCTTTCTGAGAAACTTCGTTGTGTTCTGTGAAATCATCTCACAGAGTTACAGCTTTCCCCTCACGGAGCCTTTCGTTAACACAGTTCTTTTGAAATTGGCAAAGTGATATTTGGAAGCCCATAGAGGGCTATGGTGAAAAAGGAAATATCCTCAGAGGAAATCTGGAAAGAAGCTTTCTGAGAAACTGCTTAGTGTTCTGTTAATTCATCTCACAGTGTTACATCTGTATTTCATGCATCTCTTTGCTAGCCTTATTTCTGTGGAATCTGAGAACAGATATTTTAGATCCCTTTGAAGACTATGGGGCCAAAGGAAATATCCTCCGATAACAAAGAGAAAGAAGCTTTCTGAGAAACTTCTTTGTGTTCTGTGAAATCATCTCACAGAGTTGCAGCTTTCCCCTCAAGAAGCCTTTCGCTAAGACAGTTCTTGTGGAATTGGCAAAGTGATATTTGGAAGCCCATAGAGGGCTATGGTGAAAAAGGAAATATCCTCAGATGAAATCTGGAAAGAAGCTTTCTGAGAAACTGCTTAGTGTTCTGTTAATTCATCTCACAGAGTTACATCTGTATTTCATGGATCTCTTTGCTAGCCTTATTTCTGTGGAATCTGAGAACAGATATTTCGGATCCCTTTGAAGACTATAGGGCCAAAGGAAATATCCTCCGATAACAAAGAGAAAGAAGCTTTCTGAGAAACTTCTTTGTGTTCTGTGAAATCATCTCATAGAGTTACAGCTTTCCCCTCACGGAGCCTTTCGCGAAGACAGTTCTTTTGAAATTGGCAAAGTGATATTTGGAAGCCCATAGACGGCTATGGTGAAAAAGGAAATATCCTCAGATGAAATCTGGAAAGAAGCTTTCTGAGAAACTGCTTAGTGTTCTTTTAATTCATCTCACACTGTTACATCTGTATTTCGTGGATCTCTTTGCTAGCCTTATTTCTGTGGAATCTGAGAACAGATATTTCGGATCCCTTTGAAGACTATAGGGCCAAAGGAAATATCCTCCGATAACAAAGAGAAAGAAGCTTTCTGAGAAACTTTTTTGTGTTCTGTGAAATCATCTCACAGAGTTGCAGCTTTCCACTCAAGAAGCCTTTCGCTAAGACAGTTCTTGTGGAATTGGCAAAGTGATATTTGGAAGCCCCTAGAGGGCTTTGGTGAAAAAGGAAATATCCTCAGATGAAATCTGGAAAGAAGCTTTCTGAGAAACTGCTTAGTGTTCTGTTAATTCATCTCACAGAATTACATCTGTATTTCGTGGATCTCTTTGCTAGCCTTATTTCTGTGGAATCTGAGAACAGATATTTCGGATCCCTTTGAAGACTATAGGGCCAAAGGAAATATCCTCCGATAACAAAGAGAAAGATGCTTTTTGAGAAACTTCGTTGTGTTCTGTGAAATCATCTCACAGAGTTACAGCTTTCCCCTCACGGAGCCTTTCGCTAAGACAGTTCTTTTGAAATTGGCAAAGTGATATTTGGAAGCCCTTAGAGGGCTATGGTGAAAAAGGAAATATCCTCAGAGGGAATCTGGAAAGAAGCTTTCTGAGAAACTGCTTAGTGTTCTGTTAATTCATCTCACAGTGTTACATCTGTATTTCATGGATCTCTTTGCTAGCCTTATTTCTGTGGAATCTGTGAACAGATATTTCAGATCCCTTTGAAGACTATAGGGCCAAAGGAAATATCCTCCGATAACAAAGAGAAAGAAGCTTTCTGAGAAACTTCTTTGTGTTCTGTGAAATCATCTCACAGAGTTGCAGCTTTCCCCTCAAGAAGCCTTTCGCTAAGACAGTTTATGTGGAATTGGCAAAGTGATATTTGGAAGAGCATAGAGGGCTATGGTGAAAAAGGAAATATCCTCAGATGAAATCTGGAAAGAAGCTTTCTGAGAAACTGCTTAGCGTTCTCTTAATTCATCTCACAGAGTTACATCTGTATTTCGTGGATCTCTTTGCTAGCGTTATTTCTGTGGAATCTGAGAACAGATATTTCGGATCCCTTTGAAGACTATAGGGCCAAAGGAAATATCCTCCGATAACAAAGAGAAAGAAGCTTTCTGAGAAACTTCTTTGTGTTCTGTGAAATCATCTCACAGAGTTGCAGCTTTCCCCTCAAGAAGCCTTTCGCTAAGACAGTTCTTGTGGAATTGGCAAAGTGATATTTGGAAGCCCATAGAGGGCTATGGTGAAAAAGGAAATATCCTCAGATGAAATCTGGAAAGAAGCTTTCTGAGAAACTGCTTAGTGTTCTGTTAATTCATCTCACAGAGTTACATCTGTATTTCATGGATCTCTTTGCTAGCCTTATTTCTGTGGAATCTGAGAACAGATATTTCGGATCCCTTTGAAGACTATAGGGCCAAAGGAAATATCCTCCGATAACAAAGAGAAAGAAGCTTTCTGAGAAACTTCTTTGTGTTCTGTGAAATCATCTCACAGAGTTACAGCTTTCCCCTCACGGAGCCTTTCGCGAAGACAGTTCTTTTGAAATTGGCAAAGTGATATTTGGAAGCCCATAGACGGCTATGGTGAAAAAGGAAATATCCTCAGATGAAATCTGGAAAGAAGCTTTCTGAGAAACTGCTTAGTGTTCTTTTAATTCATCTCACACTGTTACATCTGTATTTCGTGGATCTCTTTGCTAGCCTTATTTCTGTGGAATCTGAGAACAGATATTTCGGATCCCTTTGAAGACTATAGGGCCAAAGGAAATATCCTCCGATAACAAAGAGAAAGAAGCTTTCTGAGAAACTTTTTTGTGTTCTGTGAAATCATCTCACAGAGTTGCAGCTTTCCACTCAAGAAGCCTTTCGCTAAGACAGTTCTTGTGGAATTGGCAAAGTGATATTTGGAAGCCCCTAGAGGGCTTTGGTGAAAAAGGAAATATCCTCAGATGAAATCTGGAAAGAAGCTTTCTGAGAAACTGCTTAGTGTTCTGTTAATTCATCTCACAGGGTTACATCTGTATTTCGTGGATCTCTTTGCTAGCCTTATTTCTGTGGAATCTGAGAACAGATATTTCGGACCCCTTTGAAGACTATAGGGCCAAAGGAAATATCCTCTGATAACAAAGAGAAAGAAGCTTTCTGAGAAACTTCGTTGTGTTCTGTGAAATCATCTCACAGAGTTACAGCTTTCCCCTCACGGAGCCTTTCGTTAACACAGTTCTTTTGAAATTGGCAAAGTGATATTTGGAAGCCCATAGAGGGCTATGGTGAAAAAGGAAATATCCTCAGAGGAAATCTGGAAAGAAGCTTTCTGAGAAACTGCTTAGTGTTCTCTTAATTCATCTCACAGTGTTACATCTGTATTTCATGCATCTCTTTGCTAGCCTTATTTCTGTGGAATCTGAGAACAGATATTTTAGATCCCTTTGAAGACTATGGGGCCAAAGGAAATATCCTCCGATAACAAAGAGAAAGAAGCTTTCTGAGAAACTTCTTTGTGTTCTGTGAAATCATCTCACAGAGTTGCAGCTTTCCCCTCAAGAAGCCTTTCGCTAAGACAGTTCTTGTGGAATTGGCAAAGTGATATTTGGAAGCCCATAGAGGGCTATGGTGAAAAAGGAAATATCCTCAGATGAAATCTGGAAAGAAGCTTTCTGAGAAACTGCTTAGTGTTCTGTTAATTCATCTCACAGAGTTACATCTGTATTTCATGGATCTCTTTGCTAGCCTTATTTCTGTGGAATCTGAGAACAGATATTTCGGATCCCTTTGAAGACTATAGGGCCAAAGGAAATATCCTCCGATAACAAAGAGAAAGAAGCTTTCTGAGAAACTTCTTTGTGTTCTGTGAAATCATCTCATAGAGTTACAGCTTTCCCCTCACGGAGCCTTTCGCGAAGACAGTTCTTTTGAAATTGGCAAAGTGATATTTGGAAGCCCATAGACGGCTATGGTGAAAAAGGAAATATCCTCAGATGAAATCTGGAAAGAAGCTTTCTGAGAAACTGCTTAGTGTTCTTTTAATTCATCTCACACTGTTACATCTGTATTTCGTGGATCTCTTTGCTAGCCTTATTTCTGTGGAATCTGAGAACAGATATTTCGGATCCCTTTGAAGACTATAGGGCCAAAGGAAATATCCTCCGATAACAAAGAGAAAGAAGCTTTCTGAGAAACTTTTTTGTGTTCTGTGAAATCATCTCACAGAGTTGCAGCTTTCCACTCAAGAAGACTTTCGCTAAGACAGTTCTTGTGGAATTGGCAAAGTGATATTTGGAAGCCCCTAGAGGGCTTTGGTGAAAAAGGAAATATCCTCAGATGAAATCTGGAAAGAAGCTTTCTGAGAAACTGCTTAGTGTTCTGTTAATTCATCTCACAGAATTACATCTGTATTTCGTGGATCTCTTTGCTAGCCTTATTTCTGTGGAATCTGAGAACAGATATTTCGGATCCCTTTGAAGACTATAGGGCCAAAGGAAATATCCTCCGATAACAAAGAGAAAGATGCTTTTTGAGAAACTTCGTTGTGTTCTGTGAAATCATCTCACAGAGTTACAGCTTTCCCCTCACGGAGCCTTTCGCTAAGACAGTTCTTTTGAAATTGGCAAAGTGATATTTGGAAGCCCTTAGAGGGCTATGGTGAAAAAGGAAATATCCTCAGAGGGAATCTGGAAAGAAGCTTTCTGAGAAACTGCTTAGTGTTCTGTTAATTCATCTCACAAAGTTACATCTGTATTTCGTGGATCTCTTTGCTAGCCTTATTTCTGTGGAATCTTAGAACAGATATTTCGGATCCCTATGAAGACTATAGGGCCAAAGGAAATATCCTCCGATAACAAAGAGAAAGAAGCTTTCTGAGAAACTTCGTTGTGTTCTGTGAAATCATCTCACAGAGTTGCAGCTTTCCCCTCAAGAAGCCTTTCGCTAAGACAGTTCTTGTGGAATTGGCAAAGTGATATTTGGAAGCCCATAGAGGGCTATGGTGAAAAAGGAAATATCCTCAAATGAAATCTGGAAAGAAGCTTTCTGAGAAACTGCTTAGTGTTCTGTTAATTCAGCTCACAGTGTTACTTCTGTATTTCATGGATCTCTTTGCTAGCCTTATTTCTGTGGAATCTGAGAACAGATATTTCAGATCCCTTTGAAGACTATAGGGCCAAAGGAAATATCCTCCGATAACAAAGAGAAAGAAGCTTTCTGAGAAACTTCTTTGTGTTCTGTGAAATCATCTCACAGAGTTGCAGCTTTCCCCTCAAGAAGCCTTTCGCTAAGACAGTTCTTGTGGAATTGGCAAAGTGATATTTGGAAGCCCATAGAGGGCTATGGTGAAAAAGGAAATATCCTCAGATGAAATCTGGAAAGAAGCTTTCTGAGAAACTGCTTAGTGTTCTGTTAATTCATCTCACAGAGTTACATCTGTATTTCGTGGATCTCTTTGCTAGCCTTATTTCTGTGGAATCTGAGAACAGATATTTCTGATCCCTATGAAGACTATAGGGCCAAAGGAAATATCCTCCGATAACAAAGAGAAAGAAGCTTTCTGAGAAACTTCTTTGTGTTCTGTGAAATCATCTCACAGAGTTACAGCTTTCCCCTCAAGAAGCCTTTCCCTAAGATAGTTCTTGTGGAATTGGCAAAGTGATATTTGGAAGCCCATAGAGGGCTATGGTGAAAAAGGAAATATCCTCAAATGAAATCTGGAAAGAAGCTTTCTGAGAAACTGCTTAGTGTTCTGTTAATTCATCTCACAGGGTTACATCTGTATTTCGTGGATCTCTTTGCTAGCCTTATTTCTGTGGAATCTGAGAACAGATATTTCGGACCCCTTTGAAGACTATAGGGCCAAAGGAAATATCCTCTGATAACAAAGAGAAAGAAGCTTTCTGAGAAACTTCGTTGTGTTCTGTGAAATCATCTCACAGAGTTACAGCTTTCCCCTCACGGAGCCTTTCGTTAACACAGTTCTTTTGAAATTGGCAAAGTGATATTTGGAAGCCCATAGAGGGCTATGGTGAAAAAGGAAATATCCTCAGAGGAAATCTGGAAAGAAGCTTTCTGAGAAACTGCTTAGTGTTCTGTTAATTCATCTCACAGTGTTACATCTGTATTTCATGCATCTCTTTGCTAGCCTTATTTCTGTGGAATCTGAGAACAGATATTTTAGATCCCTTTGAAGACTATGGGGCCAAAGGAAATATCCTCCGATAACAAAGAGAAAGAAGCTTTCTGAGAAACTTCTTTGTGTTCTGTGAAATCATCTCACAGAGTTGCAGCTTTCCCCTCAAGAAGCCTTTCGCTAAGACAGTTCTTGTGGAATTGGCAAAGTGATATTTGGAAGCCCATAGAGGGCTATGGTGAAAAAGGAAATATCCTCAGATGAAATCTGGAAAGAAGCTTTCTGAGAAACTGCTTAGTGTTCTGTTAATTCATCTCACAGAGTTACATCTGTATTTCATGGATCTCTTGGCTAGCCTTATTTCTGTGGAATCTGAGAACAGATATTTCGGATCCCTTTGAAGACTATAGGGCCAAAGGAAATATCCTCCGATAACAAAGAGAAAGAAGCTTTCTGAGAAACTTCTTTGTGTTCTGTGAAATCATCTCATAGAGTTACAGCTTTCCCCTCACGGAGCCTTTCGCGAAGACAGTTCTTTTGAAATTGGCAAAGTGATATTTGGAAGCCCATAGACGGCTATGGTGAAAAAGGAAATATCCTCAGATGAAATCTGGAAAGAAGCTTTCTGAGAAACTGCTTAGTGTTCTTTTAATTCATCTCACACTGTTACATCTGTATTTCGTGGATCTCTTTGCTAGCCTTATTTCTGTGGAATCTGAGAACAGATATTTCGGATCCCTTTGAAGACTATAGGGCCAAAGGAAATATCCTCCGATAACAAAGAGAAAGAAGCTTTCTGAGAAACTTTTTTGTGTTCTGTGAAATCATCTCACAGAGTTGCAGCTTTCCACTCAAGAAGCCTTTCGCTAAGACAGTTCTTGTGGAATTGGCAAAGTGATATTTGGAAGCCCCTAGAGGGCTTTGGTGAAAAAGGAAATATCCTCAGATGAAATCTGGAAAGAAGCTTTCTGAGAAACTGCTTAGTGTTCTGTTAATTCATCTCACAGAATTACATCTGTATTTCGTGGATCTCTTTGCTAGCCTTATTTCTGTGGAATCTGAGAACAGATATTTCGGATCCCTTTGAAGACTATAGGGCCAAAGGAAATATCCTCCGATAACAAAGAGAAAGATGCTTTTTGAGAAACTTCGTTGTGTTCTGTGAAATCATCTCACAGAGTTACAGCTTTCCCCTCACGGAGCCTTTCGCTAAGACAGTTCTTTTGAAATTGGCAAAGTGATATTTGGAAGCCCTTAGAGGGCTATGGTGAAAAAGGAAATATCCTCAGAGGGAATCTGGAAAGAAGCTTTCTGAGAAACTGCTTAGTGTTCTGTTAATTCATCTCACAGTGTTACATCTGTATTTCATGGATCTCTTTGCTAGCCTTATTTCTGTGGAATCTGTGAACAGATATTTCAGATCCCTTTGAAGACTATAGGGCCAAAGGAAATATCCTCCGATAACAAAGAGAAAGAAGCTTTCTGAGAAACTTCTTTGTGTTCTGTGAAATCATCTCACAGAGTTGCAGCTTTCCCCTCAAGAAGCCTTTCGCTAAGACAGTTTATGTGGAATTGGCAAAGTGATATTTGGAAGAGCATAGAGGGCTATGGTGAAAAAGGAAATATCCTCAGATGAAATCTGGAAAGAAGCTTTCTGAGAAACTGCTTAGCGTTCTCTTAATTCATCTCACAGAGTTACATCTGTATTTCGTGGATCTCTTTGCTAGCCTTATTTCTGTGGAATCTGAGAACAGATATTTCGGATCCCTTTGAAGACTATAGGGCCAAAGGAAATATCCTCCGATAACAAAGAGAAAGAAGCTTTCTGAGAAACTTCTTTGTGTTCTGTGAAATCATCTCACAGAGTTGCAGCTTTCCCCTCAAGAAGCCTTTCGCTAAGACAGTTCTTGTGGAATTGGCAAAGTGATATTTGGAAGCCCATAGAGGGCTATGGTGAAAAAGGAAATATCCTCAGATGAAATCTGGAAAGAAGCTTTCTGAGAAACTGCTTAGTGTTCTGTTAATTCATCTCACAGAGTTACATCTGTATTTCATGGATCTCTTTGCTAGCCTTATTTCTGTGGAATCTGAGAACAGATATTTCGGATCCCTTTGAAGACTATAGGGCCAAAGGAAATATCCTCCGATAACAAAGAGAAAGAAGCTTTCTGAGAAACTTCTTTGTGTTCTGTGAAATCATCTCACAGAGTTACAGCTTTCCCCTCACGGAGCCTTTCGCGAAGACAGTTCTTTTGAAATTGGCAAAGTGATATTTGGAAGCCCATAGACGGCTATGGTGAAAAAGGAAATATCCTCAGATGAAATCTGGAAAGAAGCTTTCTGAGAAACTGCTTAGTGTTCTTTTAATTCATCTCACACTGTTACATCTGTATTTCGTGGATCTCTTTGCTAGCCTTATTTCTGTGGAATCTGAGAACAGATATTTCGGATCCCTTTGAAGACTATAGGGCCAAAGGAAATATCCTCCGATAACAAAGAGAAAGAAGCTTTCTGAGAAACTTTTTTGTGTTCTGTGAAATCATCTCACAGAGTTGCAGCTTTCCACTCAAGAAGCCTTTCGCTAAGACAGTTCTTGTGGAATTGGCAAAGTGATATTTGGAAGCCCCTAGAGGGCTTTGGTGAAAAAGGAAATATCCTCAGATGAAATCTGGAAAGAAGCTTTCTGAGAAACTGCTTAGTGTTCTGTTAATTCATCTCACAGAATTACATCTGTATTTCGTGGATCTCTTTGCTAGCCTTATTTCTGTGGAATCTGAGAACAGATATTTCGGATCCCTTTGAAGACTATAGGGCCAAAGGAAATATCCTCCGATAACAAAGAGAAAGATGCTTTGTGAGAAACTTCGTTGTGTTCTGTGAAATCATCTCACAGAGTTACAGCTTTCCCCTCACGGAGCCTTTCGCTAAGACAGTTCTTTTGAAATTGGCAAAGTGATACTTGGAAGCCCTTAGAGGGCTATGGTGAAAAAGGAAATATCCTCAGAGGGAATCTGGAAAGAAGCTTTCTGAGAAACTGCTTAGTGTTCTGTTAATTCATCTCACAGTGTTACATCTGTATTTCATGGATCTCTTTGCTAGCCTAATTTCTGTGGAATCTGTGAACAGATATTTCAGATCCCTTTGAAGACTATAGGGCCAAAGGAAATATCCTCCGATAACAAAGAGAAAGAAGCTTTCTGAGAAACTTCTTTGTGTTCTGTGAAATCATCTCACAGAGTTGCAGCTTTCCCCTCAAGAAGCCTTTCGCTAAGACAGTTCCTGTGGAATTGGCAAAGTGATATTTGGAAGCCCTTAGAGGGCTATGGTGAAAAAGGAAATATCCTCAGATGAAATCTGGAAAGAAGCTTTCTGAGAAACTGCTTAGCGTTCTGTTAATTCATCTCACAGAGTTACATCTGTATTTCGTGGATCTCTTTGCTAGCCTTATTTCTGTGGAATTTGAGAACAGATATTTCGGATCCCTTTGAAGACTATAGGGCCAAAGGAAATATCCTCCGATAACAAAGAGAAAGAAGCTTTCTGAGAAACTTCTTTGTGTACTGTGAAGTCATCTCACAGAGTTACAGCTTTCCCCTCAAGGAGCCTTTCGCTAAGACAGTTCTTGTGGAATTGGCAAAGTGATATTTGGAAGCCCATAGAGGGCTATGGTGAAAAAGGAAATATCCTCAGATGAAATCTGGAAAGAAGCTTTCTGAGAAACTGCTTAGTGTTCTGTTAATTCATCTCACAGAGTTACATCTGTATTTCGTGGATCTCTTTGCTAGCCTTATTTCTGTGGAATCTGAGAACAGATATTTCGGATCCCTTTGAAGACTATAGGGCCAAAGGAAATATCCTCCGATAACAAAGAGAAAGAAGCTTTCTGAGAAACTTCTTTGTGTTCTGTGAAATCATCTCACAGAGTTACAGCTTTCCCTCACGGAGCCTTTCGCTAAGACACTTCTTTTGAAATTGGCAAAGTGATATTTGGAAGCCCCTAGAGGGCTATGGAGAAAAAGGAAATATCCTCAGATGAAATCTGGAAAGAATCTTTCTGAGAAATTGCTTAGTGTTCTGTTAATTCATCTCACAGAGTTACATCTGTATTTCGTGGATCTCTTTGCTAGCCTTATTTCTGTGGAATCTGAGAACAGATATTTCGGATCCCTTAGAAGACTATAGGGCCAAAGGAAATATCCTCCGATAACAAAGAGAAAGAAGCTTTCTGAGAAACTTCTTTGTGTTCTGTGAAATCATCTCACAGAGTTGCAGCTTTCCCCTCAAGAAGCCTTTCGCTAAGACAGTTCTTGTGGAATTGGCAAAGTGATATTTGGAAGCCCTTAGAGGGCTATGGTGAAAAAGGAAATATCCTCAGATGAAATCTGGAAAGAAGCTTTCTGAGAAACTGCTTAGCGTTCTGTTAATTCATCTCACAGAGTTCCATCTGTATTTCGTGGATCTCTTTGCTAGCCTTATTTCTGTGGAATCTGAGAACAGATTTTTCGGATCCCTTTGAAGACTATAGGGCCAAAGGAAATATCCTCCGATAACAAAGAGAAAGAAGCTTTCTGAGAAACTTCTTTGTGTTCTGTGAAATCATCTCACCGAGTTGCAGATTTCCCCTCAAGAAGCCTTTCGCTAAGACAGTTCTTGTGGAATTGGCAAAGTGATATTTGGAAGCCCATAGAGGGCTATGGTGAAAAAGGAAATATCCTCAGATGAAATCTGGAAAGAAGCTTTCTGAGAAACTGATTAGTGTTCTGTTAATTCATCTCACAGAGTTACATCTGTATTTCGTGGATCTCTTTGCTAGCCTTATTTCTGTGGAATCTGAGAACAGATATTTTGGATCCCTTTGAAGACTATAGGGCCAAAGGAAATATCCTCCGATAACAAAGAGAAAGAAGCTTTCTGAGAAACTTCTTTGTGTTCTGTGAAATCATCTCACAGAGTTGCAGCTTTCCCCTCAAGAAGCCTTTCGCTAAGACAGTTCTTGTGGAATTGGCAAAGTGATATTTGGAAGCCCATAGAGGGCTATGGTGAAAAAGGAAATATCCTCAGATGAAATCTGGAAAGAAGTTTTCTGAGAAGCTGCTTAGTGTTCTGTTAATTCATCTCACAGAGTTACATCTGTATTTCGTGGATCTCTTTGCTAGCCTTATTTCTGTGGAATCTGAGAACAGATATTTCGGATCCCTATGAAGACTATAGGGCCAAAGGAAATATCCTCCGATAACAAAGAGAAAGAAGCTTTCTGAGAAACTTCTTAGTGTTCTGTGAAATCATCTCACACAGTTACAGCTTTCCCCTCAAGAAGCCTTTCGCTAAGACAGTTCTTGTGGAATTGGCAAAGTGATATTTGGAAGCCCATAGAGGGCAATGGTGAAAAAGGAAATATCCTCAAATGAAATCTGGAAAGAATCTTTCTGAGAAACTGCTTAGTGTTCTTTTAATTCATCTCACAGAGTTACATCTGTATTTCGTGGATCTCTTTGCTAGCCTTATTTCTGTGGAATCTGAGAACAGATATTTCGGATCCCTTTGAAGACTATAGGGCCAAAGGAAATATCCTCCGATAACAAAGAGAAAGAAGCTTTCTGAGAAACTTCTTTGTGTTCTGTGAAATCATCTCACAGAGTTGCAGCTTTCCCCTCAAGAAGCCTTTCGCTAAGACAGTTCTTGTGGAATTGGCAAAGTGATATTTGGAAGCCCATAGAGGGCTATGGTGAAAAAGGAAATATCCTCAAATGAAATCTGGAAAGAAGCTTTCTGAGAAACTGCTTAGTGTTCTGTTAATTCATCTCACAGAGTTACATCTGTATTTCGTGGATCTCTTTGCTAGCCTTATTTCTGTGGAATCTGAGAACAGATATTTCGGATCCCTTTGAAGACTATAGGTCCAAAGGAAATATCCTCTGATAACAAAGAGAAAGAAGCTTTCTGAGAAACTTCGTTGTGTTCTGTGAAATCATCTCACCGAGTTACAGCTTTCCCCTCACGGAGCCTTTCGCTAAGACAGTTCTTTTGAAATTGGCAAAGTGATATTTGGAAGTCCATAGAGGGCTATGGTGAAAAAGGAAATATCCTCAGAGGAAATCTGGAAAGAAGCTTTCTGAGAAACTGCTTAGTGTTCTGTTAATTCATCTCACAGTGTTACATCTGTATTTCATGGATCTCTTTGCTTGCCTTATTTCTGTGGAATCTGAGAACAGATATTTCAGATCCCTTTGAAGACTACAGGGCCAAAGGAAATATCCTCCGATAACAAAGAGAAAGAAGCTTTCTGAGAAACTTCCTTGTGTTCTGTAAAATCATCTCACAGAGTTGCAGCTTTCCCCTCAAGAAGCCTTTCGCTAAGACAGTTCTTGTGGAATTGGCAAAGTGATATTTGGAAGCCCATAGAGGGCTATGGTGAAAAAGGAAATATCCTCAGATGAAATCTGGAAAGAAGCTTTCTGAGAAACTGCTTAGTGTTCTGTTAATTCATCTCACAGAGTTACATCTGTATTTCGTGGATCTCTTTGCTAGCCTTATTTCTGTGGAATCTGAGAACAGATATTTCGGATCCCTTTGAAGACTATAGGGCCAAAGGAAATATCCTCCGATAACAATGAGAAAGAAGCTTTCTGAGAAACTTCGTTGTGTTCTGTGAAATCATCTCACAGAGTTACAGCTTTCCCCTCAAGGAGCCTTTCGCTAAGACAGTTTATGTGGAATTGGCAAAGAGATATTTGGAAGCCCATAAAGGGCTATGGTGAAAAAGGAAATATCCTCAGATGAAATCTGGAAAGAAGCTTTCTGAGAAACTGCTTAGCGTTCTGTTAATTCATCTCACAGAGTTACATCTGTATTTCGTGGATCTCTTTGCTAGCCTTATTTCTGTGGAATCTGAGAACAGATATTTCGGATCCCTTTGAAGACTATAGGGCCAAAGGAAATATCCTCCGATAACAAAGAGAAAGAAGCTTTCTGAGAAACTTCTTTGTGTTGTGTGAAATCATCTCACAGAGTTACAGCTTTCCCCTCACGGAGCCTTTCGCTAAGACACTTCTTTTGAAATTGGCAAAGTGATATTTGGAAGCCCCTAGAGGGCTATGGTGAAAAAGGAAATATCCTCAGATGAAATCTGGAAAGAATCTTTCTGAGAAATTGCTTAGTGTTCTGTTAATTCATCTCACAGAGTTACATCTGTATTTCGTGGATCTCTTTGCTAGCCTTATTTCTGTGGAATCTGAGAACAGATATTTCGGATCCCTTTGAAGACTATAGGGCCAAAGGAAATATCCTCCGATAACAAAGAGAAAGAAGCTTTCTGAGAAACTTCTTTGTGTTCTGTGAAATCATCTCACAGAATTGCAGCTTTCCCCTCAAGAAGCCTTTCGCTAAGACAGTTCTTGTGGAATTGGCAAAGTGATATTTGGAAGCCCATAGAGGGCTATGGTGAAAAAGGAAATATCCTCAGATGAAATCTGGAAAGAAGCTTTCTGGGAAACTGCTTAGTATTCTGTTAATTCATCTCACAGAGTTACATCTGTATTTCGTGGATCTCTTTGCTAGCCTTATTTCTGTGGAATCTGAGAACAGATATTTTGGATCCCTTTGAAGACTAAAGGGCCAAAGGAAATATCCTCCGATAACAAAGAGAAAGAAGCTTTCTGAGAAACTTCTTTGTGTTCTGTGAAATCATCTCACAGAGTTGCAGCTTTCCCCTCAAGAAGCCTTTTGCTAAGACAGTTCTTTTGGAATTGGCAAAGTGATATTTGGAAGCCCATAGAGGGCTATGGTGAAAAAGGAAATATCCTCAGATGAAATCTGGAAAGAAGCTTTCTGAGAAACTGCTTAGTGTTCTGTTAATTCATCTCACAGAGTTACATCTGTATTTCGTGGATCTCTTTGCTAGCCTTATTTCTGTGGAATCTGAGAACAGATATTTCGGATCCCTATGAAGACTATAGGGCCAAAGGAAATATCCTCCGATAACAAAGAGAAAGAAGCTTTCTGAGAAACTTCTTTGTGTTCTGTGAAATCATCTTACAGAGTTACAGCTTTCCCCTCAAGAAGCCTTTCGCTAAGACACTTCTTGTGGAATTGGCAAAGTGATATTTGGAAGCCCATAGAGGGCTATGGTGAAAAAGGAAATATCCTCAAATGAAATCTGGAAAGAAGCTTTCTGAGAAACTGCTTAGTGTTCTGTTAATTCATCTCACAGAGTTACATCTGTATTTCGTGGATCTCTTTGCTAGCCTTATTTCTGTGGAATCTGAGAACAGATATTTCGGATCCCTTTGAAGACTATAGGGCCAAAGGAAATATCCTCTGATAACAAAGAGAAAGAAGCTTTCTGAGAAACTTCGTTGTGTTCTGTGAAATCATCTCACAGAGTTACAGCTTTCCCCTCACGGAGCCGTTCGCTAAGACAGTTCTTTTGAAATTGGCAAAGTGATATTTGGAAGCCCATAGAGGGCTATGGTGAAAAAGGAAATATCCTGAGAGTAAATCTGGAAAGAAGCTTTCTGAGAAACTGCTTAGTGTTCTGTTAATTCATCTCACAGTGTTACATCTGTATTTCATGGATCTCTTTGCTAGCCTTATTTCTGTGGAATCTGAGAATAGATATTTTAGATCCCTTTGAAGACTATGGGGCCAAAGGAAATATCCTCCGATAACAAAGAGAAAGAAGCTTTCTGAGAAACTTCTTTGTGTTCTGTGAAATCATCTCACAGAGTTGCAGCTTTCCCCTCAAGAAGACTTTCGCTAAGACAGTTCTTGTGGGATTGGCAAAGTGATATTTGGAAGCCCATAGCGGGCTATGGTGAAAAAGGAAATATCCTCAGATGAAATCTGGAAAGAAGCTTTCTGAGAAACTGCTTAGTGTTCTGTTAATTCATCTCACAGTGTTACATCTGTATTTCATGGATCTCTTTGCTAGCCTTATTTCTGTGGAATCTGAGAACAGATATTTCGGATCCCTTTGAAGACTATAGGGCCAAAGGAAATATCCTCCGATAACAAAGAGAAAGAAGCTTTCTGAGAAACTTCTTTGTGTTCTGTGAAATCATCTCACAGAGTTGCAGCTTTCCCCTCAAGAAGCCTTTCGCTAAGACACTTCTTGTGGAATTGGCAAAGTGATATTTGGAAGCCCATAGAGGGCTATGGTGAAAAAGGAAATATCCTCAGATGAAATCTGGAAAGAAGCTTTCTGAGAAACTGCTTAGTGTTCTGTTAATTCATCTCACAGGGTTACATCTGTATTTCGTGGATCTCTTTGCTAGCCTTATTTCTGTGGAATCTGAAACAGATATTTCGGATCCCTTTGAAGACTATAGGGCCAAAGGAAATATCCTCCGATAACAAAGAGAAAGAAGCTTTCTGAGAAACTTCTTTGTGTTCTGTGAAATCATCTCACAGAGTCGCAGCTTTCCCCTCAAGAAGCCTTTCGCTAAGACAGTTCTTGTGGAATTGGCAAAGTGATATTTGGAAGCCCATAGAGGGCTATGGTGAAAAAGGAAATATCCTCAGATGAAATCTGGAAAGAAGCTTTCTGAGAAACTGCTTAGTGTTCTGTTAATTCATCTCACAGAGTTACATCTGTATTTCGTGGATCTCTTTGCTAGCCTTATTTCTGTGGAATCTGAGAACAGATATTTTGGATCCCTTTGAAGACTATAGGGCCAAAGGAAATATCCTCCGATAACAAAGAGAAAGAAGCTTTCTGAGAAACTTCTTTGTGTTCTGTGAAATCATCTCACAGAGTTGCAGCTTTCCCCTCAAGAAGCCTTTCGCTAAGACAGTTCTTGTGGAATTGGCAAAGTGATATTTGGAAGCCCTTAGAGGGCTATGGTGAAAAAGGAAATATCCTCAGATGAAATCTGGAAAGAAGCTTTCTGAGAAACTGCTTAGCGTTCTCTTAATTCATCTCACAGAGTTACATCTGTATTTCGTGGATCTCTTTGCTAGCGTTATTTCTGTGGAATCTGAGAACAGATATTTCGGATCCCTTTGAAGACTATAGGGCCAAAGGAAATATCCTCCGATAACAAAGAGAAAGAAGCTTTCTGAGAAAATTCTTTGTGTTCTGTGAAATCATCTCACAGAGTTACAGCTTTCCCCTCAAGAGGCCTTTCGCTAAGACAGTTCTTGTGGAATTGGCAAAGTGATATTTGGAAGCCCATAGAGGGCTACGGTGAAAAAGGAAATATCCTCAAATGAAATCTGGAAGGAAGCTTTCTGAGAAACTGCTTAGTGTTCTGTTAATTCATCTCACAGAGTTACATCTGTATTTCGTGGATCTCTTTGCTAGCCTTATTTCTGTGGAATCTGAGAACAGATATTTCGGACCCCTTTGAAGACTATAGGGCCAAAGGAAATATCCTCTGATAACAAAGAGAAAGAAGCTTTCTGAGAAACTTCGTTGTGTTCTGTGAAATCATCTCACAGAGTTACAGCTTTCCCCTCACGGAGCCTTTCATTAAGACAGTTCTTTTGAAATTGGCAAAGTGATATTTGGAAGCCCATAGAGGGCTATGGTGAAAAAGGAAATATCCTCAGAGGAAATCTGGAAAGAAGCTTTCTGAGAAACTGCTTAGTGTTCTGTTAATTCATCTCACAGTATTACATCTGTATTTCATGCATCTCTTTGCTAGCCTTATTTCTGTGGAATCTGAGAACAGATATTTTAGATCCCTTTGAAGACTATGGGGCCAAAGGAAATATGCTCCGATAACAAAGAGAAAGAAGCTTTCTGAGAAACTTCTTTGTGTTCTGTGAAATCATCTCACAGAGTTGCAGCTTTCCCCTCAAGAAGCCTTTCGCTAAGACAGTTCTTGTGGAATTGGCAAAGTGATATTTGGAAGCCCATAGAGGGCTATGGTGAAAAAGGAAATATCCTCAGATGAAATCTGGAAAGAAGCTTTCTGAGAAACTGCTTAGTGTTCTGTTAATTCATCTCACAGAGTTACATCTGTATTTCATGGATCTCTTTGCTAGCCTTATTTCTGTGGAATCTGAGAACAGATATTTCGGATCCCTTTGAAGACTATAGGGCCAAAGGAAATATCCTCCGATAACAAAGAGAAAGAAGCTTTCTGAGAAACTTCTTTGTGTTCTGTGAAATCATCTCACAGAGTTACAGCTTTCCCCTCACGGAGCCTTTCGCGAAGACAGTTCTTTTGAAATTGGCAAAGTGATATTTGGAAGCCCATAGACGGCTATGGTGAAAAAGGAAATATCCTCAGATGAAATCTGGAAAGAAGCTTTCTGAGAAACTGCTTAGTGTTCTTTTAATTCATCTCACACGGTTACATCTGTATTTCGTGGATCTCTTTGCTAGCCTTATTTCTGTGGAATCTGAGAACAGATATTTCGGATCCCTTTGAAGACTATAGGGCCAAAGGAAATATCCTCCGATAACAAAGAGAAAGAAGCTTTCTGAGAAACTTTTTTGTGTTCTGTGAAATCATCTCACAGAGTTGCAGCTTTCCACTCAAGAAGCCTTTCGCTAAGACAGTTCTTGTGGAATTGGCAAAGTGATATTTGGAAGCCCCTAGAGGGCTTTGGTGAAAAAGGAAATATCCTCAGATGAAATCTGGAAAGAAGCTTTCTGAGAAACTGCTTAGTGTTCTGTTAATTCATCTCACAGAATTACATCTGTATTTCGTGGATCTCTTTGCTAGCCTTATTTCTGTGGAATCTGAGAACAGATATTTCGGATCCCTTTGAAGACTATAGGGCCAAAGGAAATATCCTCCGATAACAAAGAGAAAGATGCTTTTTGAGAAACTTCGTTGTGTTCTGTGAAATCATCTCACAGAGTTACAGCTTTCCCCTCACGGAGCCTTTCGCTAAGACAGTTCTTTTGAAATTGGCAAAGTGATATTTGGAAGCCCTTAGAGGGCTATGGTGAAAAAGGAAATATCCTCAGAGGGAATCTGGAAAGAAGCTTTCTGAGAAACTGCTTAGTGTTCTGTTAATTCATCTCACAGTGTTACATCTGTATTTCATGGATCTCTTTGCTAGCCTTATTTCTGTGGAATGTGTGAACAGATATTTTAGATCCCTTTGAAGACTATGGGGCCAAAGGAAATATCCTCCGATAACAAAGAGAAAGAAGCTTTCTGAGAAACTTCTTTGTGTTCTGTGAAATCATCTCACAGAGTTGCAGCTTTCCCCTCAAGAAGCCTTTCGCTAAGACAGTTCTTGTGGAATTGGCAAAGTGATATTTGGAAGCCCATAGAGGGCTATGGTGAAAAAGGAAATATCCTCAGATGAAATCTGGAAAGAAGCTTTCTGAGAAGCTGCTTAGTGTTCTGTTAATTCATCTCACAGAGTTACATCTGTATTTCGTGGATCTCTTTGCTAGCCTTATTTCTGTGGAATCTGAGAACAGATATTTCGGATCCCTATGAAGACTATAGGGCCAAAGGAAATATCCTCCGATAACAAAGAGAAAGAAGCTTTCTGAGAAACTTCTTAGTGTTCTGTGAAATCATCTCACAAAGTTACAGCTTTCCCCTCAAGAAGCCTTTCGCTAAGACAGTTCTTGTGGAATTGGCAAAGTGATATTTGGAAGCCCATAGAGGGCTATGGTGAAAAAGGAAATATCCTCAAATGAAATCTGGAAAGAATCTTTCTGAGAAACTGCTTAGTGTTCTTTTAATTCATCTCACAGAGTTACATCTGTATTTCGTGGATCTCTTTGCTAGCCTTATTACTGTGGAATCTGAGAACAGATATTTCGGATCCCTTTGAAGACTATAGGGCCAAAGGAAATATCCTCCGATAACAAAGAGAAAGAAGCTTTCTGAGAAACTTCTTTGTGTTCTGTGAAATCATCTCACAGAGTTGCAGCTTTCCCCTCAAGAAGCCTTTCGCTAAGACAGTTCTTGTGGAATTGGCAAAGTGATATTTGGAAGCCCATAGAGGGCTATGGTGAAAAAGGAAATATCCTCAAATGAAATCTGGAAAGAAGCTTTCTGAGAAACTGCTTAGTGTTCTGTTAATTCATCTCACAGAGTTACATCTGTATTTCGTGGATCTCTTTGCTAGCCTTATTTCTGTGGAATCTGAGAACAGATATTTCGGATCCCTTTGAAGACTATAGGGCCAAAGGAAATATCCTCTGATAACAAAGAGAAAGAAGCTTTCTGAGAAACTTCGTTGTGTTCTGTGAAATCATCTCACAGAGTTACAGCTTTCCCCTCACGGAGCCTTTCGCTAAGACAGTTCTTTTGAAATTGGCAAAGTGATATTTGGAAGCCCATAGAGGGCTATGGTGAAAAAGGAAATATCCTCAGAGGAAATCTGGAAAGAAGCTTTCTGAGAAACTGCTTAGTGTTCTGTTAATTCATCTCACAGTGTTACATCTGTATTTCATGGATCTCTTTGCTTGCCTTATTTCTGTGGAATCTGAGAACAGATATTTCAGATCCCTTTGAAGACTATAGGGCCAAAGGAAATATCCTCCGATAACAAAGAGAAAGAAGCTTTCTGAGAAACTTCCTTGTGTTCTGTGAAATCGTCTCACAGAGTTGCAGCTTTCCCCTCAAGAAGCCTTTCGCTAAGACAGTTCTTGTGGAATTGGCAAAGTGATATTTGGAAGCCCATAGAGGGCTATGGTGAAAAAGGAAATATCCTCAGATGAAATCTGGAAAGAAGCTTTCTGAGAAACTGCTTAGTGTTCTGTTAATTCATCTCACAGAGTTACATCTGTATTTCGTGGATCTCTTTGCTAGTCTTATTTCTGTGGAATCTGAGAACAGATATTTCGGATCCCTTTGAAGACTATAGGGCCAAAGGAAATATCCTCCGATAACAATGAGAAAGAAGCTTTCTGAGAAACTTCGTTGTGTTCTGTGAAATCATCTCACAGAGTTACAGCTTTCCCCTCAAGGAGCCTTTCGCTAAGACAGTTTATGTGGAATTGGCAAAGAGATATTTGGGAGCCCATAGAGGGCTATGGTGAAAAAGGAAATATCCTCAGATGAAATCTGGAAAGAAGCTTTCTGAGAAACTGCTTAGCGTTCTGTTAATTCATCTCACAGAGTTACATCTGTATTTCGTGGATCTCTTTGCTAGCCTTATTTCTGTGGAATCTGAGAACAGATATTTCGGATCCCTTTGAAGACTATAGGGCCAAAGGAAATATCCTCCGATAACAAAGAGAAAGAAGCTTTCTGAGAAACTTCGTTGTGTTCTGTGAAATCATCTCACAGAGTTACAGCTTTCCCTCACGGAGCCTTTCGCTAAGACACTTCTTTTGAAATTGGCAAAGTGATATTTGGAAGCCCATAGAGGGCTATGGTGAAAAAGGAAATATCCTCAGATGAAATCTGGAAAGAAGCTTTCTGAGAAACTGCTTAGTGTTCTGTTAATTCATCTCACAGAGTTACATCTGTATTTCATGGATCTCTTTGCTAGCCTTATTTCTGTGGAATCTGAGAACAGATATTTCGGATCCCTTTGAAGACTATAGGGCCAAAGGAAATATCCTCCGATAACAAAGAGAAAGAAGCTTTCTGAGAAACTTCTTTGTGTTCTGTGAAATCATCTCACAGAGTTACAGCTTTCCCCTCACGGAGCCTTTCGCGAAGACAGTTCTTTTGAAATTGGCAAAGTGATATTTGGAAGCCCATAGACGGCTATGGTGAAAAAGGAAATATCCTCAGATGAAATCTGGAAAGAAGCTTTCTGAGAAACTGCTTAGTGTTCTTTTAATTCATCTCACACGGTTACATCTGTATTTCGTGGATCTCTTTGCTAGCCTTATTTCTGTGGAATCTGAGAACAGATATTTCGGATCCCTTTGAAGACTATAGGGCCAAAGGAAATATCCTCCGATAACAAAGAGAAAGAAGCTTTCTGAGAAACTTTTTTGTGTTCTGTGAAATCATCTCACAGAGTTGCAGCTTTCCACTCAAGAAGCCTTTCGCTAAGACAGTTCTTGTGGAATTGGCAAAGTGATATTTGGAAGCCCCTAGAGGGCTTTGGTGAAAAAGGAAATATCCTCAGATGAAATCTGGAAAGAAGCTTTCTGAGAAACTGCTTAGTGTTCTGTTAATTCATCTCACAGAATTACATCTGTATTTCGTGGATCTCTTTGCTAGCCTTATTTCTGTGGAATCTGAGAACAGATATTTCGGATCCCTTTGAAGACTATAGGGCCAAAGGAAATATCCTCCGATAACAAAGAGAAAGATGCTTTTTGAGAAACTTCGTTGTGTTCTGTGAAATCATCTCACAGAGTTACAGCTTTCCCCTCACGGAGCCTTTCGCTAAGACAGTTCTTTTGAAATTGGCAAAGTGATATTTGGAAGCCCTTAGAGGGCTATGGTGAAAAAGGAAATATCCTCAGAGGGAATCTGGAAAGAAGCTTTCTGAGAAACTGCTTAGTGTTCTGTTAATTCATCTCACAGTGTTACATCTGTATTTCATGGATCTCTTTGCTAGCCTTATTTCTGTGGAATGTGTGAACAGATATTTTAGATCCCTTTGAAGACTATGGGGCCAAAGGAAATATCCTCCGATAACAAAGAGAAAGAAGCTTTCTGAGAAACTTCTTTGTGTTCTGTGAAATCATCTCACAGAGTTGCAGCTTTCCCCTCAAGAAGCCTTTCGCTAAGACAGTTCTTGTGGAATTGGCAAAGTGATATTTGGAAGCCCATAGAGGGCTATGGTGAAAAAGGAAATATCCTCAGATGAAATCTGGAAAGAAGCTTTCTGAGAAGCTGCTTAGTGTTCTGTTAATTCATCTCACAGAGTTACATCTGTATTTCGTGGATCTCTTTGCTAGCCTTATTTCTGTGGAATCTGAGAACAGATATTTCGGATCCCTATGAAGACTATAGGGCCAAAGGAAATATCCTCCGATAACAAAGAGAAAGAAGCTTTCTGAGAAACTTCTTAGTGTTCTGTGAAATCATCTCACAAAGTTACAGCTTTCCCCTCAAGAAGCCTTTCGCTAAGACAGTTCTTGTGGAATTGGCAAAGTGATATTTGGAAGCCCATAGAGGGCTATGGTGAAAAAGGAAATATCCTCAAATGAAATCTGGAAAGAATCTTTCTGAGAAACTGCTTAGTGTTCTTTTAATTCATCTCACAGAGTTACATCTGTATTTCGTGGATCTCTTTGCTAGCCTTATTACTGTGGAATCTGAGAACAGATATTTCGGATCCCTTTGAAGACTATAGGGCCAAAGGAAATATCCTCCGATAACAAAGAGAAAGAAGCTTTCTGAGAAACTTCTTTGTGTTCTGTGAAATCATCTCACAGAGTTGCAGCTTTCCCCTCAAGAAGCCTTTCGCTAAGACAGTTCTTGTGGAATTGGCAAAGTGATATTTGGAAGCCCATAGAGGGCTATGGTGAAAAAGGAAATATCCTCAAATGAAATCTGGAAAGAAGCTTTCTGAGAAACTGCTTAGTGTTCTGTTAATTCATCTCACAGAGTTACATCTGTATTTCGTGGATCTCTTTGCTAGCCTTATTTCTGTGGAATCTGAGAACAGATATTTCGGATCCCTTTGAAGACTATAGGGCCAAAGGAAATATCCTCTGATAACAAAGAGAAAGAAGCTTTCTGAGAAACTTCGTTGTGTTCTGTGAAATCATCTCACAGAGTTACAGCTTTCCCCTCACGGAGCCTTTCGCTAAGACAGTTCTTTTGAAATTGGCAAAGTGATATTTGGAAGCCCATAGAGGGCTATGGTGAAAAAGGAAATATCCTCAGAGGAAATCTGGAAAGAAGCTTTCTGAGAAACTGCTTAGTGTTCTGTTAATTCATCTCACAGTGTTACATCTGTATTTCATGGATCTCTTTGCTTGCCTTATTTCTGTGGAATCTGAGAACAGATATTTCAGATCCCTTTGAAGACTATAGGGCCAAAGGAAATATCCTCCGATAACAAAGAGAAAGAAGCTTTCTGAGAAACTTCCTTGTGTTCTGTGAAATCGTCTCACAGAGTTGCAGCTTTCCCCTCAAGAAGCCTTTCGCTAAGACAGTTCTTGTGGAATTGGCAAAGTGATATTTGGAAGCCCATAGAGGGCTATGGTGAAAAAGGAAATATCCTCAGATGAAATCTGGAAAGAAGCTTTCTGAGAAACTGCTTAGTGTTCTGTTAATTCATCTCACAGAGTTACATCTGTATTTCGTGGATCTCTTTGCTAGTCTTATTTCTGTGGAATCTGAGAACAGATATTTCGGATCCCTTTGAAGACTATAGGGCCAAAGGAAATATCCTCCGATAACAATGAGAAAGAAGCTTTCTGAGAAACTTCGTTGTGTTCTGTGAAATCATCTCACAGAGTTACAGCTTTCCCCTCAAGGAGCCTTTCGCTAAGACAGTTTATGTGGAATTGGCAAAGAGATATTTGGGAGCCCATAGAGGGCTATGGTGAAAAAGGAAATATCCTCAGATGAAATCTGGAAAGAAGCTTTCTGAGAAACTGCTTAGCGTTCTGTTAATTCATCTCACAGAGTTACATCTGTATTTCGTGGATCTCTTTGCTAGCCTTATTTCTGTGGAATCTGAGAACAGATATTTCGGATCCCTTTGAAGACTATAGGGCCAAAGGAAATATCCTCCGATAACAAAGAGAAAGAAGCTTTCTGAGAAACTTCGTTGTGTTCTGTGAAATCATCTCACAGAGTTACAGCTTTCCCTCACGGAGCCTTTCGCTAAGACACTTCTTTTGAAATTGGCAAAGTGATATTTGGAAGCCCCTAGAGGGCTATGGAGAAAAAGGAAATATCCTCAGATGAAATCTGGAAAGAATCTTTCTGAGAAATTGCTTAGTGTTCTGTTAATTCATCTCACAGAGTTACATCTGTATTTCGTGGATCTCTTTGCTAGCCTTATTTCTGTGGAATCTGAGAACAGATATTTCGGATCCCTTAGAAGACTATAGGGCCAAAGGAAATATCCTCCGATAACAAAGAGAAGGAAGCTTTCTGAGAAACTTCTTTGTGTTCTGTGAAATCATCTCACAGAGTTGCAGCTTTCCCCTCAAGAAGCCTTTCGCTAAGACAGTTCTTGTGGAATTGGCAAAGTGATATTTGGAAGCCCTTAGAGGGCTATGGTGAAAAAGGAAATATCCTCAGATGAAATCTGGAAAGAAGCTTTCTGAGAAACTGCTTAGCGTTCTGTTAATTCATCTCACAGAGTTCCATCTGTATTTCGTGGATCTCTTTGCTAGCCTTATTTCTGTGGAATCTGAGAACAGATTTTTCGGATCCCTTTGAAGACTATAGGGCCAAAGGAAATATCCTCCGATAACAAAGAGAAAGAAGCTTTCTGAGAAACTTCTTTGTGTTCTGTGAAATCATCTCACCGAGTTGCAGATTTCCCCTCAAGAAGCCTTTCGCTAAGACAGTTCTTGTGGAATTGGCAAAGTGATATTTGGAAGCCCATAGAGGGCTATGGTGAAAAAGGAAATATCCTCAGATGAAATCTGGAAAGAAGCTTTCTGAGAAACTGCTTAGTGTTCTGTTAATTCATCTCACAGAGTTACATCTGTATTTCGTGGATCTCTTTGCTAGCCTTATTTCTGTGGAATCTGAGAACAGATATTTTGGATCCCTTTGAAGACTATAGGGCCAAAGGAAATATCCTCCGATAACAAAGAGAAAGAAGCTTTCTGAGAAACTTCTTTGTGTTCTGTGAAATCATCTCACAGAGTTGCAGCTTTCCCCTCAAGAAGCCTTTCGCTAAGACAGTTCTTGTGGAATTGGCAAAGTGATATTTGGAAGCCCATAGAGGGCTATGGTGAAAAAGGAAATATCCTCAGATGAAATCTGGAAAGAAGCTTTCTGAGAAGCTGCTTAGTGTTCTGTTAATTCATCTCACAGAGTTACATCTGTATTTCGTGGATCTCTTTGCTAGCCTTATTTCTGTGGAATCTGAGAACAGATATTTCGGATCCCTATGAAGACTATAGGGCCAAAGGAAATATCCTCCGATAACAAAGAGAAAGAAGCTTTCTGAGAAACTTCTTAGTGTTCTGTGAAATCATCTCACACAGTTACAGCTTTCCCCTCAAGAAGCCTTTCGCTAAGACAGTTCTTGTGGAATTGGCAAAGTGATATTTGGAAGCCCATAGAGGGCAATGGTGAAAAAGGAAATATCCTCAAATGAAATCTGGAAAGAATCTTTCTGAGAAACTGCTTAGTGTTCTTTTAATTCATCTCACAGAGTTACATCTGTATTTCGTGGATCTCTTTGCTAGCCTTATTTCTGTGGAATCTGAGAACAGATATTTCGGATCCCTTTGAAGACTATAGGGCCAAAGGAAATATCCTCCGATAACAAAGAGAAAGAAGCTTTCTGAGAAACTTCTTTGTGTTCTGTGAAATCATCTCACAGAGTTGCAGCTTTCCCCTCAAGAAGCCTTTCGCTAAGACAGTTCTTGTGGAATTGGCAAAGTGATATTTGGAAGCCCATAGAGGGCTATGGTGAAAAAGGAAATATCCTCAAATGAAATCTGGAAAGAAGCTTTCTGAGAAACTGCTTAGTGTTCTGTTAATTCATCTCACAGAGTTACATCTGTATTTCGTGGATCTCTTTGCTAGCCTTATTTCTGTGGAATCTGAGAACAGATATTTCGGATCCCTTTGAAGACTATAGGTCCAAAGGAAATATCCTCTGTAAACAAAGAGAAAGAAGCTTTCTGAGAAACTTCGTTGTGTTCTGTGAAATCATCTCACCGAGTTACAGCTTTCCCCTCACGGAGCCTTTCGCTAAGACAGTTCTTTTGAAATTGGCAAAGTGATATTTGGAAGTCCATAGAGGGCTATGGTGAAAAAGGAAATATCCTCAGAGGAAATCTGGAAAGAAGCTTTCTGAGAAACTGCTTAGTGTTCTGTTAATTCATCTCACAGTGTTACATCTGTATTTCATGGATCTCTTTGCTTGCCTTATTTCTGTGGAATCTGAGAACAGATATTTCAGATCCCTTTGAAGACTATAGGGCCAAAGGAAATATCCTCCGATAACAAAGAGAAAGAAGCTTTCTGAGAAACTTCCTTGTGTTCTGTAAAATCATCTCACAGAGTTGCAGCTTTCCCCTCAAGAAGCCTTTCGCTAAGACAGTTCTTGTGGAATTGGCAAAGTGATATTTGGAAGCCCATAGAGGGCTATGGTGAAAAAGGAAATATCCTCAGATGAAATCTGGAAAGAAGCTTTCTGAGAAACTGCTTAGTGTTCTGTTAATTCATCTCACAGAGTTACATCTGTATTTCGTGGATCTCTTTGCTAGCCTTATTTCTGTGGAATCTGAGAACAGATATTTCGGATCCCTTTGAAGACTATAGGGCCAAAGGAAATATCCTCCGATAACAATGAGAAAGAAGCTTTCTGAGAAACTTCCTTGTGTTCTGTGAAATCATCTCACAGAGTTACAGCTTTCCCCTCAAGGAGCCTTTCGCTAAGACAGTTTATGTGGAATTGGCAAAGAGATATTTGGAAGCCCATAAAGGGCTATGGTGAAAAAGGAAATATCCTCAGATGAAATCTGGAAAGAAGCTTTCTGAGAAACTGCTTAGCGTTCTGTTAATTCATCTCACAGAGTTACATCTGTATTTCGTGGATCTCTTTGCTAGCCTTATTTCTGTGGAATCTGAGAACAGATATTTCGGATCCCTTTGAAGACTATAGGGCCAAAGGAAATATCCTCCGATAACAAAGAGAAAGAAGCTTTCTGAGAAACTTCTTTGTGTTGTGTGAAATCATCTCACAGAGTTACAGCTTTCCCCTCACGGAGCCTTTCGCTAAGACACTTCTTTTGAAATTGGCAAAGTGATATTTGGAAGCCCCTAGAGGGCTATGGTGAAAAAGGAAATATCCTCAGATGAAATCTGGAAAGAATCTTTCTGAGAAATTGCTTAGTGTTCTGTTAATTCATCTCACAGAGTTACATCTGTATTTCGTGGATCTCTTTGCTAGCCTTATTTCTGTGGAATCTGAGAACAGATATTTCGGATCCCTTTGAAGACTATAGGGCCAAAGGAAATATCCTCCGATAACAAAGAGAAAGAAGCTTTCTGAGAAACTTCTTTGTGTTCTGTGAAATCATCTCACAGAATTGCAGCTTTCCCCTCAAGAAGCCTTTCGCTAAGACAGTTCTTGTGGAATTGGCAAAGTGATATTTGGAAGCCCATAGAGGGCTATGGTGAAAAAGGAAATATCCTCAGATGAAATCTGGAAAGAAGCTTTCTGGGAAACTGCTTAGTGTTCTGTTAATTCATCTCACAGAGTTACATCTGTATTTCGTGGATCTCTTTGCTAGCCTTATTTCTGTGGAATCTGAGAACAGATATTTTGGATCCCTTTGAAGACTAAAGGGCCAAAGGAAATATCCTCCGATAACAAAGAGAAAGAAGCTTTCTGAGAAACTTCTTTGTGTTCTGTGAAACCATCTCACAGAGTTGCAGCTTTCCCCTCAAGAAGCCTTTCGCTAAGACAGTTCTTTTGGAATTGGCAAAGTGATATTTGGAAGCCCATAGAGGGCTATGGTGAAAAAGGAAATATCCTCAGATGAAATCTGGAAAGAAGCTTTCTGAGAAACTGCTTAGTGTTCTGTTAATTCATCTCACAGAGTTACATCTGTATTTCGTGGATCTCTTTGCTAGCCTTATTTCTGTGGAATCTGAGAACAGATATTTCGGATCCCTATGAAGACTATAGGGCCAAAGGAAATATCCTCCGATAACAAAGAGAAAGAAGCTTTCTGAGAAACTTCTTTGTGTTCTGTGAAATCATCTTACAGAGTTACAGCTTTCCCCTCAAGAAGCCTTTCGCTAAGACACTTCTTGTGGAATTGGCAAAGTGATATTTGGAAGCCCATAGTGGGCTATGGTGAAAAAGGAAATATCCTCAAATGAAATCTGGAAAGAAGCTTTCTGAGAAACTGCTTAGTGTTCTGTTAATTCATCTCACAGAGTTACATCTGTATTTCGTGGATCTCTTTGCTAGCCTTATTTCTGTGGAATCTGAGAACAGATATTTCGGATCCCTTTGAAGACTATAGGGCCAAAGGAAATATCCTCTGATAACAAAGAGAAAGAAGCTTTCTGAGAAACTTCGTTGTGTTCTGTGAAATCATCTCACAGAGTTACAGCTTTCCCCTCACGGAGCCATTCGCTAAGACAGTTCTTTTGAAATTGGCAAAGTGATATTTGGAAGCCCATAGAGGGCTATGGTGAAAAAGGAAATATCCTGAGAGTAAATCTGGAAAGAAGCTTTCTGAGAAACTGCTTAGTGTTCTGTTAATTCATCTCACAGTGTTACATCTGTATTTCATGGATCTCTTTGCTAGCCTTATTTCTGTGGAATCTGAGAATAGATATTTTAGATCCCTTTGAAGACTATGGGGCCAAAGGAAATATCCTCCGATAACAAAGAGAAAGAAGCTTTCTGAGAAACTTCTTTGTGTTCTGTGAAATCATCTCACAGAGTTGCAGCTTTCCCCTCAAGAAGACTTTCGCTAAGACAGTTCTTGTGGAATTGGCAAAGTGATATTTGGAAGCCCATAGCGGGCTATGGTGAAAAAGGAAATATCCTCAGATGAAATCTGGAAAGAAGCTTTCTGAGAAACTGCTTAGTGTTCTGTTAATTCATCTCACAGTGTTACATCTGTATTTCATGGATCTCTTTGCTAGCCTTATTTCTGTGGAATCTGAGAACAGATATTTCGGATCCCTTTGAAGACTATAGGGCCAAAGGAAATATCCTCCGATAACAAAGAGAAAGAAGCTTTCTGAGAAACTTCTTTGTGTTCTGTGAAATCATCTCACAGAGTTGCAGCTTTCCCCTCAAGAAGCCTTTCGCTAAGACACTTCTTGTGGAATTGGCAAAGTGATATTTGGAAGCCCATAGAGGGCTATGGTGAAAAAGGAAATATCCTCAGATGAAATCTGGAAAGAAGCTTTCTGAGAAACTGCTTAGTGTTCTGTTAATTCATCTCACAGGGTTACATCTGTATTTCGTGGATCTCTTTGCTAGCCTTATTTCTGTGGAATCTGAAACAGATATTTCGGATCCCTTTGAAGACTATAGGGCCAAAGGAAATATCCTCCGATAACAAAGAGAAAGAAGCTTTCTGAGAAACTTCTTTGTGTTCTGTGAAATCATCTCACAGAGTCGCAGCTTTCCCCTCAAGAAGCTTTTCGCTAAGAATGTTCTTGTGGAATTGGCAAAGTGAATTTTGGAAGCCCATAGAGGGCTATGGTGAAAAAGGAAATATCCTCAGATGAAATCTGGAAAGAAGCTTTCTGAGAAACTGCTTAGTGTTCTGTTAATTCATCTCACAGAGTTACATCTGTATTTCGTGGATCTCTTTGCTAGCCTTATTTCTGTGGAATCTGAGAACAGATATTTCGGATCCGTATGAAGACTATAGGGCCAAAGGAAATATCCTCCGATAACAAAGAGAAAGAAGCTTTCTGAGAAACTTCTTAGTGTTCTGTGAAATCATCTCACAAATTTACAGCTTTCCCCTCAAGAAGCCTTTCGCTAAGACAGTTCTTGTGGAATTGGCAAAGTGATATTTGGAAGCCCATAGAGGGCTATGGTGGAAAAGGAAATATCCTCAAATGAAATCTGGAAAGAATCTTTTGAGAAACTGCTTAGTGTTCTTTTAATTCATCTCACAGAGTTACATCTGTATTTCGTGGATCTCTTTGCTAGCCTTATTTCTGTGGAATCTGAGAACAGATATTTCGGATCCCTTTGAAGACTATAGGGCCAAAGGAAATATCCTCCGATAACAAAGAGAAAGAAGCTTTCTGAGAAACTTCCTTGTGTTCTGTGAAATCATCTCACAGAGTTGCAGCTTTCCCCTCAAGAAGCCTTTCGCTAAGACAGTTCTTGTGGAATTGGCAAAGTGATATTTGGAAGCCCATAGAGGGCTATGGTGAAAAAGGAAATATCCTCAGATGAAATCTGGAAAGAAGCTTTCTGAGAAACTGCTTAGTGTTCTGTTAATTCATCTCACAGAGTTACATCTGTATTTCGTGGATCTCTTTGCTAGCCTTATTTCTGTGGAATCTGAGAACAGATATTTCGGATCCCTTTGAAGACTATAGGGCCAAAGGAAATATCCTCCGATAACAAAGAGAAAGAAGCTTTCTGAGAAACTTCGTTGTGTTCTGTGAAATCATCTCACAGAGTTACAGCTTTCCCCTCAAGGAGCCTTTCGCTAAGACAGTTTATGTGGAATTGGCAAAGAGATATTTGGAAGCCCATAGAGGGCTATGGTGAAAAAGGTAATATCCTCAGATGAAATCTGGAAAGAAGCTTTCTGAGAAACTGCTTAGCGTTCTGTTAATTCATCTCACAGAGTTACATCTGTATTTCGTGGATCTCTTTGCTAGCCTTATTTCTGTGGAATCTGAGAACAGATATTTCGGATCCCTTTGAAGACTATAGGGCCAAAGGAAATATCCTCCGATAACAAAGAGAAAGAAGCTTTCTGAGAAACTTCTTTGTTTTCTGTGAAATCATCTCACAGAGTTACAGCTTTCCCCTCACGGAGCCTTTCGCTAAGACACTTCTTTTGAAATTGGCAAAGTGATATTTGGAAGCCCCTAGAGGGCTATGGTGAAAATGGAAATATCCTCAGATGAAATCTGGAAAGAATCTTTCTGAGAAATTGCTTAGTGTTCTGTTAATTCATCTCACAGAGTTACATCTGTATTTCGTGGATCTCTTTGCTAGCCTTATTTCTGTGGAATCTGAGAACAGATATTTCGGATCCCTTAGAAGACTATAGGGCCAAAGGAAATATCCTCCGATAACAAAGAGAAAGAAGCTTTCTGAGAAACTTCTTTGTGTTCTGTGAAATCATCTCACAGAGTTGCAGCTTTCCCCTCAAGAAGCCTTTCGCTAAGACAGTTCTTGTGGAATTGGCAAAGTGATATTTGGAAGCCCATAGAGGGCTATGGTGAAAAAGGAAATATCCTAAGATGAAATCTGGAAAGAAGCTTTTTGAGAAACTGCTTAGTGTTCTTTTAATTCATCTCACAGAGTTACATCTGTATTTCGTGGATCTCTTTGCTAGCCTTATTTCTGTGGAATCTGAGAACAGATACTTTGGATCCCTTTGAAGACTATAGGGCCAAAGGAAATATCCTCCGATAACAAAGAGAAAGAAGCTTTCTGAGAAACTTCTTTGTGTTCTGTGAAATCATCTCACAGAGTTGCAGCTTTCCCCTCAAGAAGCCTTTCGCTAAGACAGTTTATGTGGAATTGGCAAAGTGATATTTGGAAGCCCATAGAGGGCTATGGTGAAAAAGGAAATATCCTCAAATGAAATCTGGAAAGAATCTTTCTGAGAAATTGCTTAGTGTTCTGTTAATTCATCTCACAGAGTTACATCTGTATTTCGTGGATCTCTTTGCTAGCCTTATTTCTGTGGAATCTGAGAACAGATATTTCGGATCCCTTAGAAGACTATAGGGCCAAAGGAAATATCCTCCGATAACAAAGAGAAAGAAGCTTTCTGAGAAACTTCTTTGTGTTCTGTGAAATCATCTCACAGAGTTGCAGCTTTCCCCTCAAGAAGCCTTTCGCTAAGACAGTTCTTGTGGAATTGGCAAAGTGATATTTGGAAGCCCATAGAGGGCTATGGTGAAAAAGGAAATATCCTCAAATGAAATCTGGAAAGAAGCTTTCTGAGAAACTGCTTAGTGTTCTGCTAATTCATCTCACAGAGTTACATCTGTATTTCGTGGATCTCTTTGCTACCCTTATTTCTGTGGAATCTGAGAACAGATATTTCGGATCCCTTTGAAGACTATAGGGCCAAAGGAAGTATCCTCTGATAACAAAGAGAAAGAAGCTTTCTGAGAAACTTCGTTGTGTTCTGTGAAATCATCTCACAGAGTTACAGCTTTCCCCTCACGGAGCCTTTCGCTAAGACAGTTCTTTTGAAATTGGCAAAGTGATATTTGGAAGCCCATAGAGGGCTATGGTGAAAAAGGAAATATCCTGAGAGGAAATCTGGAAAGAAGCTTTCTGAGAAACTGCTTAGTGTTCTGTTAATTCATCTCACAGTGTTACATCTGTATTTCATGGATCTCTTTGCTAGCCTTATTTCTGTGGAATCTGAGAATAGATATTTTAGATCCCTTTGAAGACTATGGGGCCAAAGGAAATATCCTCCGATAACAAAGAGAAAGAAGCTTTCTGAGAAACTTCTTTGTGTTCTGTGAAATCATCTCACAGAGTTGCAGCTTTCCCCTCAAGAAGCCTTTCGCTAAGACACTTCTTGTGGAATTGGCAAAGTGATATTTGGAAGCCCATAGAGGGCTATGGTGAAAAAGGAAATATCCTCAGAGGAAATCTGGAAAGAAGCTTTCTGAGAAACTGCTTAGTGTTCTGTTAATTCATCTCACAGAGTTACATCTGTATTTCGTGGATCTCTTTGCTAGCCTTATTTCTGTGGAATCTGAAACAGATATTTCGGATCCCTTTGAAGACTATAGGGCCAAAGGAAATATCCTCCGATAACAAAGAGAAAGAAGCTTTCTGAGAAACTTCTTTGTGTTCTGTGAAATCATCTCACAGAGTCGCAGCTTTCCCCTCAAGAAGCTTTTCGCTAAGAATGTTCTTGTGGAATTGGCAAAGTGATATTTGGAAGCCCATAGAGGGCTATGGTGAAAAAGGAAATATCCTCAGATGAAATCTGGAAAGAAGCTTTCTGAGAAACTGCTTAGTGTTCTGTTAATTCATCTCACAGAGTTACATCTGTATTTCGTGGATCTCTTTGCTAGCCTTATTTCTGTGGAATCTGAGAACAGATATTTCGGATCCCTATGAAGACTATAGGGCCAAAGGAAATATCCTCCGATAACAAAGAGAAAGAAGCTTTCTGAGAAACTTCTTTGTGTTCTGTGAAATCATCTCACAAAGTTACAGCTTTCCCCTCAAGAAGCCTTTCGCTAAGACAGTTCTTGTGGAATTGGCAAAGTGATATTTGGAAGCCCATAGAGGGCTATGGTGAAAAAGGAAATATCCTCAAATGAAATCTGGAAAGAATCTTTTGAGAAACTGCTTAGTGTTCTTTTAATTCATCTCACAGAGTTACATCTGTATTTCGTGGATCTCTTTGCTAGCCTTATTTCTGTGGAATCTGAGAACAGATATTTCGGATCCCTTTGAAGACTATAGGGCCAAAGGAAATATCCTCCGATAACAAAGAGAAAGAAGCTTTCTGAGAAACTTCGTTGTGTTCTGTGAAATCATCTCACAGAGTTACAGCTTTCCCCTCAAGAAGCCTTTCGCTAAGACAGTTTATGTGGAATTGGCAAAGAGATATTTGGAAACCCATAGAGGGCTATGGTGAAAAAGGAAATATCCTCAGATGAAATCTGGAAGGAATCTTTCTGAGAAACTGCTTAGCGTTCTGTTAATTCATCTCACAGAGTTACATCTGTATTTCGTGGATCTCTTTGCTAGCCTTATTTCTGTGGAATCTGAGAACAGATATTTCGGATCCCTTTGAAGACTATAGGGCCAAAGGAAATATCCTCCGATAACAAAGAGAAAGAAGCTTTCTGAGAAACTTCTTTGTGTTCTGTGAAATCATCTCACAGAGTTACAGCTTTCCCCTCAAGAAGCCTTTCGCTAAGACAGTTCTTGTGGAATTGGCAAAGTGATATTTGGAAGCCCTTAGAGGGCTATGGTGAAAAAGGAAATATCCTCAGATGAAATCTGGAAAGAAGCTTTCTGAGAAACTGCTTAGCGTTCTGTTAATTCATCTCACAGAGTTCCATCTGTATTTCGTGGATCTCTTTGCTAGCCTTATTTCTGTGGAATCTGAGAACAGATATTTCGGATCCCTTAGAAGACTATAGGGCCAAAGGAAATATCCTCCGATAACAAAGAGAAAGAAGCTTTCTGAGAAACTTCTTTGTGTTCTGTAAAATCATCTCACAGAGTTGCAGCTTTCCCCTCAAGAAGCCTTTCGCTAAGACAGTTCTTGTGGAATTGGCAAAGTGATATTTGGAAGCCCTTAGAGGGCTATGGTGAAAAAGGAAATATCCTCAGATGAAATCTGGAAAGAAGCTTTCTGAGAAACTGCTTAGCGTTCTGTTAATTCATCTCACAGAGTTCCATCTGTATTTCGTGGATCTCTTTGTTAGCCTTATTTCTGTGGAATCTGAGAACAGATATTTCGGATCCCTTTGAAGACTATAGGGCCAAAGGAAATATCCTCCGATAACAAAGAGAAAGAAGCTTTCTGAGAAACTTCTTTGTGTTCTGTGAAATCATCTCACAGAGTTGCAGCTTTCCCCTCAAGAAGCCTTTCGCTAAGACAGTTCTTGTGGAATTGGCAAAGTGATATTTGGAAGTCCATAGAGGGCTATGGTGAAAAAGGAAATATCCTCAGATGAAATCTGGAAAGAAGCTTTCTGAGAAACTGCTTAGTGTTCTGTTAATTCATCTCACAGAGTTACATCTGTATTTCATGGATCTCTTTGCTAGCCTTATTTCTGTGGAATCTGAGAACAGATATTTCGGATCCCTTTGAAGACTATAGGGCCAAAGGAAATATCCTCCGATAACAAAGAGAAAGAAGCTTTCTGAGAAACTTCTTTGTGTTCTGTGAAATCATCTCACAGAGTTGCAGCTTTCCCCTCAAGAAGCCTTTCGCTAAGACAGTTCTTGTGGAATTGGCAAAGTGATATTTGGAAGCCCATAGAGGGCTATGGTGAAAAAGGAAATATCCTCAGATGAAATCTGGAAAGAAGCTTTCTGAGAAACTGCTTAGTGTTCTGTTAATTCATCTCACAGAGTTACATCTGTATTTCGTGGATCTCTTTGCTAGCCTTATTTCTGTGGAATCTGAGAACAGATATTTCGGATCCCTATGAAGACTATAGGGCCAAAGGAAATATCCTCCGATAACAAAGAGAAAGAAGCTTTCTGAGAAACTTCTTAGTGTTCTGTGAAATCATCTCACAAAGTTACAGCTTTCCCCTCAAGTAGCATTTCGCTAAGACAGTTCTTGTGGAATTGGCAAAGTGATATTTGGAAGCCCATAGAGGGCTATGGTGAAAAAGGAAATATCCTCAAATGAAATCTGGAAAGAATCTTTCTGAGAAATTGCTTAGTGTTCTGTTAATTCATCTCACAGAGTTACATCTGTATTTCGTGGATCTCTTTGCTAGCCTTATTTCTGTGGAATCTGAGAACAGATATTTCGGATCCCTTAGAAGACTATAGGGCCAAAGGAAATATCCTCCGATAACAAAGAGAAAGAAGCTTTCTGAGAAACTTCTTTGTGTTCTGTGAAATCATCTCACAGAGTTGCAGCTTTCCCCTCAAGAAGCCTTTCGCTAAGACAGTTCTTGTGGAATTGGCAAAGTGATATTTGGAAGCCCATAGAGGGCTATGGTGAAAAAGGAAATATCCTCAAATGAAATCTGGAAAGAAGCTTTCTGAGAAACTGCTTAGTGTTCTTTTAATTCATCTCACAGAGTTACATCTGTATTTCGTGGATCTCTTTGCTAGCCTTATTTCTGTGGAATCTGAGAACAGATACTTTGGATCCCTTTGAAGACTATAGGGCCAAAGGAAATATCCTCCGATAACAAAGAGAAAGAAGCTTTCTGAGAAACTTCGTTGTGTTCTGTGAAATCATCTCACAGAGTTACAGCTTTCCCCTCACGGAGCCTTTCGCTAAGACAGTTCTTTTGAAATTGGCAAAGTGATATTTGGAAGCCCATAGAGGGCTATGGTGAAAAAGGAAATATCCTGAGAGGAAATCTGGAAAGAAGCTTTCTGAGAAACTGCTTAGTGTTCTGTTAATTCATCTCACAGTGTTACATCTGTATTTCATGGATCTCTTTGCTAGCCTTATTTCTGTGGAATCTGAGAATAGATATTTTAGATCCCTTTGAAGACTATGGGGCCAATGGAAATATCCTCCGATAACAAAGAGAAAGAAGCTTTCTGAGAAACTTCTTTGTGTTCTGTGAAATCATCTCACAGAGTTGCAGCTTTCCCCTCAAGAAGCCTTTCGCTAAGACACTTCTTGTGGAATTGGCAAAGTGATATTTGGAAGCCCATAGAGGGCTATGGTGAAAAAGGAAATATCCTCAGAGGAAATCTGGAAAGAAGCTTTCTGAGAAACTGCTTAGTGTTCTGTTAATTCATCTCACAGAGTTACATCTGTATTTCGTGGATCTCTTTGCTAGCCTTATTTCTGTGGAATCTGAAACAGATATTTCGGATCCCTTTGAAGACTATAGGGCCAAAGGAAATATCCTCCGATAACAAAGAGAAAGAAGCTTTCTGAGAAACTTCTTTGTGTTCTGTGAAATCATCTCACAGAGTCGCAGCTTTCCCCTCCAGAAGCTTTTCGCTAAGAATGTTCTTGTGGAATTGGCAAAGTGATATTTGGAAGCCCATAGAGGGCTATGGTGAAAAAGGAAATATCCTCAGATGAAATCTGGAAAGAAGCTTTCTGAGAAACTGCTTAGTGTTCTGTTAATTCATCTCACAGAGTTACATCTGTATTTCGTGGATCTCTTTGCTAGCCTTATTTCTGTGGAATCTGAGAACAGATATTTCGGATCCCTATGAAGACTATAGGGCCAAAGGAAATATCCTCCGATAACAAAGAGAAAGAAGCTTTCTGAGAAACTTCTTTGTGTTCTGTGAAATCATCTCACAAAGTTACAGCTTTCCCCTCAAGAAGCCTTTCGCTAAGACAGTTCTTGTGGAATTGGCAAAGTGATATTTGGAAGCCCATAGAGGGCTATGGTGAAAAAGGAAATATCCTCAAATGAAATCTGGAAAGAATCTTTTGAGAAACTGCTTAGTGTTCTTTTAATTCATCTCACAGAGTTACATCTGTATTTCGTGGATCTCTTTGCTAGCCTTATTTCTGTGGAATCTGAGAACAGATATTTCGGATCCCTTTGAAGACTATAGGGCCAAAGGAAATATCCTCCGATAACAAAGAGAAAGAAGCTTTCTGAGAAACTTCGTTGTGTTCTGTGAAATCATCTCACAGAGTTACAGCTTTCCCCTCAAGAAGCCTTTCGCTAAGACAGTTTATGTGGAATTGGCAAAGAGATATTTGGAAACCCATAGAGGGCTATGGTGAAAAAGGAAATATCCTCAGATGAAATCTGGAAGGAATCTTTCTGAGAAACTGCTTAGCGTTCTGTTAATTCATCTCACAGAGTTACATCTGTATTTCGTGGATCTCTTTGCTAGCCTTATTTCTGTGGAATCTGAGAACAGATATTTCGGATCCCTTTGAAGACTATAGGGCCAAAGGAAATATCCTCCGATAACAAAGAGAAAGAAGCTTTCTGAGAAACTTCTTTGTGTTCTGTGAAATCATCTCACAGAGTTACAGCTTTCCCCTCACGGAGCCTTTCGCTAAGACTGTTCTTTTGAAATTGGCAAAGTGATATTTGGAAGCCCATAGAGGGCTATGGTGAAAAAGGAAATATCCTCAAATGAAATCTGGAAAGAATCTTTCTGAGAAATTGCTTAGTGTTCTGTTAATTCATCTCACAGAGTTACATCTGTATTTCGTGGATCTCTTTGCTAGCCTTATTTCTGTGGAATCTGAGAACAGATATTTCGGATCCCTTAGAAGACTATAGGGCCAAAGGAAATATCCTCCGATAACAAAGAGAAAGAAGCTTTCTGAGAAACTTCTTTGTGTTCTGTAAAATCATCTCACAGAGTTGCAGCTTTCCCCTCAAGAAGCCTTTCGCTAAGACAGTTCTTGTGGAATTGGCAAAGTGATATTTGGAAGCCCTTAGAGGGCTATGGTGAAAAAGGAAATATCCTCAGATGAAATCTGGAAAGAAGCTTTCTGAGAAACTGCTTAGCGTTCTGTTAATTCATCTCACAGAGTTCCATCTGTATTTCGTGGATCTCTTTGTTAGCCTTATTTCTGTGGAATCTGAGAACAGATATTTCGGATCCCTTTGAAGACTATAGGGCCAAAGGAAATATCCTCCGATAACAAAGAGAAAGAAGCTTTCTGAGAAACTTCTTTGTGTTCTGTGAAATCATCTCACAGAGTTGCAGCTTTCCCCTCAAGAAGCCTTTCGCTAAGACAGTTCTTGTGGAATTGGCAAAGTGATATTTGGAAGTCCATAGAGGGCTATGGTGAAAAAGGAAATATCCTCAGATGAAATCTGGAAAGAAGCTTTCTGAGAAACTGCTTAGTGTTCTGTTAATTCATCTCACAGAGTTACATCTGTATTTCATGGATCTCTTTGCTAGCCTTATTTCTGTGGAATCTGAGAACAGATATTTCGGATCCCTTTGAAGACTATAGGGCCAAAGGTAATATCCTCCGATAACAAAGAGAAAGAAGCTTTCTGAGAAACTTCTTTGTGTTCTGTGAAATCATCTCACAGAGTTGCAGCTTTCCCCTCAAGAAGCCTTTCGCTAAGACAGTTCTTGTGGAATTGGCAAAGTGATATTTGGAAGCCCATAGAGGGCTATGGTGAAAAAGGAAATATCCTCAGATGAAATCTGGAAAGAAGCTTTCTGAGAAACTGCTTAGTGTTCTGTTAATTCATCTCACAGAGTTACATCTGTATTTCGTGGATCTCTTTGCTAGCCTTATTTCTGTGGAATCTGAGAACAGATATTTCGGATCCCTATGAAGACTATAGGGCCAAAGGAAATATCCTCCGATAACAAAGAGAAAGAAGCTTTCTGAGAAACTTCTTAGTGTTCTGTGAAATCATCTCACAAAGTTACAGCTTTCCCCTCAAGTAGCATTTCGCTAAGACAGTTCTTGTGGAATTGGCAAAGTGATATTTGGAAGCCCATAGAGGGCTACGGTGAAAAAGGAAATATCCTCAAATGAAGTCTGGAAAGAATCTTTCTCAGAAACTGCTTAGTGTTCTTTTAATTCATCTCACAGAGTTACATCTGTATTTCGTGGATCTCTTTGCTAGCCTTATTTCTGTGGAATCTGAGGAAAGATATTTCGGATCCCTTTGAAGACTATAGGGCCAAAGGAAATATCCTCCGATAACAAAGAGAAAGAAGCTTTCTGAGAAACTTCTTTGTGTTCTGTGAAATCATCTCACAGAGTTGCAGCTTTCCCCTCAAGAAGCCTTTCGCTAAGACAGTTCTTGTGGAATTGGCAAAGTGATATTTGGAAGCCCATAGAGGGCTATGGTGAAAAAGGAAATATCCTCAAATGAAATCTGGAAAGAAGCTTTCTGAGAAACTGCTTAGTGTTCTTTTAATTCATCTCACAGAGTTACATCTGTATTTCGTGGATCTCTTTGCTAGCCTTATTTCTGTGGAATCTGAGAACAGATACTTTGGATCCCTTTGAAGACTATAGGGCCAAAGGAAATATCCTCCGATAACAAAGAGAAAGAAGCTTTCTGAGAAACTTCGTTGTGTTCTGTGAAATCATCTCACAGAGTTACAGCTTTCCCCTCACGGAGCCTTTCGCTAAGACAGTTCTTTTGAAATTGGCAAAGTGATATTTGGAAGCCCATAGAGGGCTATGGTGAAAAAGGAAATATCCTGAGAGGAAATCTGGAAAGAAGCTTTCTGAGAAACTGCTTAGTGTTCTGTTAATTCATCTCACAGTGTTACATCTGTATTTCATGGATCTCTTTGCTAGCCTTATTTCTGTGGAATCTGAGAATAGATATTTTAGATCCCTTTGAAGACTATGGGGCCAAAGGAAATATCCTCCGATAACAAAGAGAAAGAAGCTTTCTGAGAAACTTCTTTGTGTTCTGTGAAATCATCTCACAGAGTTGCAGCTTTCCCCTCAAGAAGCCTTTCGCTAAGACACTTCTTGTGGAATTGGCAAAGTGATATTTGGAAGCCCATAGAGGGCTATGGTGAAAAAGGAAATATCCTCAGAGGAAATCTGGAAAGAAGCTTTCTGAGAAACTGCTTAGTGTTCTGTTAATTCATCTCACAGAGTTACATCTGTATTTCGTGGATCTCTTTGCTAGCCTTATTTCTGTGGAATCTGAAACAGATATTTCGGATCCCTTTGAAGACTATAGGGCCAAAGGAAATATCCTCCGATAACAAAGAGAAAGAAGCTTTCTGAGAAACTTCTTTGTGTTCTGTGAAATCATCTCACAGAGTCGCAGCTTTCCCCTCAAGAAGCTTTTCGCTAAGAATGTTCTTGTGGAATTGGCAAAGTGATATTTGGAAGCCCATAGAGGGCTATGGTGAAAAAGGAAATATCCTCAGATGAAATCTGGAAAGAAGCTTTCTGAGAAACTGCTTAGTGTTCTGTTAATTCATCTCACAGAGTTACATCTGTATTTCGTGGATCTCTTTGCTAGCCTTATTTCTGTGGAATCTGAGAACAGATATTTCGGATCCCTTTGAAGACTATAGGGCCAAAGGAAATATCCTCTGATAACAAAGAGAAAGAAGCTTTCTGAGAAACTTCGTTGTGTTCTGTGAAATCATCTCACAGAGTTACAGCTTTCCCCTCACGGAGCCTTTCGCTAAGACAGTTCTTTTGAAATTAGCAAAGTGATATTTGGAAGCCCATAGAGGGCTATGGTGAAAAAGGAAATATCCTCAGAGGAAATCTGGAAAGAAGTTTTCTGAGAAACTGCTTAGTGTTCTGTTAATTCATCTCACAGTGTTACATCTGTATTTCATGGATCTCTTTGCTAGCCTTATTTCTGTGGAATCTGAGAACAGATATTTTAGATCCCTTTGAAGACTATGGGGCCAAAGGAAATATCCTCCGATAACAAAGAGAAAGAAGCTTTCTGAGAAACTTCTTTGTGTTCTGTGAAATCATCTCACAGAGGTGCAGCTTTCCCCTCAAGAAGCCTTTCGCTAAGACAGTTCTTGTGGAATTGGCAAAGTGATATTTGGAAGCCCATAGAGGGCTATGGTGAAAAAGGAAATATCCTCAAATGAAATCTGGAAAGAAGATTTCTGAGAAACTGCTTAGTGTTCTTTTAATTCACCTCACAGAGTTACATCTGTATTTCGTGGATCTCTTTGCTAGCCTTATTTCTGTGGAATCTGAGAACAGATATTTTGGATCCCTTTGAAGACTATAGGGCTAAAGGAAATATCCTCCAATAACAAAGAGAAAGAAGCTTTCTGAGAAACTTCTTAGTGTTCTGTGAAATCATCTCACAAAGTTACAGCTTTCCCCTCAAGTAGCATTTCGCTAAGACAGTTCTTGTGGAATTGGCAAAGTGATATTTGGAAGCCCATAGAGGGCTACGGTGAAAAAGGAAATATCCTCAAATGAAATCTGGAAAGAATCTTTCTCAGAAACTGCTTAGTGTTCTTTTAATTCATCTCACAGAGTTACATCTGTATTTCGTGGATCTCTTTGCTAGCCTTATTTCTGTGGAATCTGAGGAAAGATATTTCGGATCCCTTTGAAGACTATAGGGCCAAAGGAAATATCCTCCGATAACAAAGAGAAAGAAGCTTTCTGAGAAACTTCTTTGTGTTCTGTGAAATCATCTCACAGAGTTGCAGCTTTCCCCTCAAGAAGCCTTTCGCTAAGACAGTTCTTGTGGAATTGGCAAAGTGATATTTGGAAGCCCATAGAGGGCTATGGTGAAAAAGGAAATATCCTCAAATGAAATCTGGAAAGAAGCTTTCTGAGAAACTGCTTAGTGTTCTGTTAATTCATCTCACAGAGTTACATCTGTATTTCGTGGATCTCTTTGCTAGCCTTATTTCTGTGGAATCTGAGAACAGATATTTCGGATCCCTTTGAAGACTATAGGGCCAAAGGAAATATCCTCCGATAACAAAGAGAAAGAAGCTTTCTGAGAAACTTCTTTGTGTTCTGTGAAATCATCTCACAGAGTTGCAGCTTTCCCCTCAAGAAGCCTTTCGCTAAGACAGTTCTTGTGGAATTGGCAAAGTGATATTTGGAAGCCCATAGAGGGCTATGGTGAAAAAGGAAATATCCTCAAATGAAATCTGGAAAGAAGCTTTCTGAGAAACTGCTTAGTGTTCTTTTAATTCATCTCACAGAGTTACATCTGTATTTCGTGGATCTCTTTGCTAGCCTTATTTCTGTGGAATCTGAGAACAGATACTTTGGATCCCTTTGAAGACTATAGGGCCAAAGGAAATATCCTCCGATAACAAAGAGAAAGAAGCTTTCTGAGAAACTTCTTTGTGTTCTGTGAAATCATCTCACAGAGTTGCAGCTTTCCCCTCAAGAAGCCTTTCGCTAAGACAGTTCTTGTGGAATTGGCAAAGTGATATTTGGAAGCCCATAGAGGGCTATGGTGAAAAAGGAAATATCCTCAAATGAAATCTGGAAAGAAGCTTTCTGAGAAACTGCTTAGTGTTCTGTTAATTCATCTCACAGAGTTACATCTGTATTTCGTGGATCTCTTTGCTACCCTTATTTCTGTGGAATCTGAGAACAGATATTTCGGATCCCTTTGAAGACTATAGGGCCAAAGGAAGTATCCTCTGATAACAAAGAGAAAGAAGCTTTCTGAGAAACTTCGTTGTGTTCTGTGAAATCATCTCACAGAGTTACAGCTTTCCCCTCACGGAGCCTTTCGCTAAGACAGTTCTTTTGAAATTGGCAAAGTGATATTTGGAAGCCCATAGAGGGCTATGGTGAAAAAGGAAATATCCTGAGAGGAAATCTGGAAAGAAGCTTTCTGAGAAACTGCTTAGTGTTCTGTTAATACATCTCACAGTGTTACATCTGTATTTCATGGATCTCTTTGCTAGCCTTATTTCTGTGGAATCTGAGAATAGATATTTTAGATCCCTTTGAAGACTATGGGGCCAAAGGAAATATCCTCCGATAACAAAGAGAAAGAAGCTTTCTGAGAAACTTCTTTGTGTTCTGTGAAATCATCTCACAGAGTTGCAGCTTTCCCCTCAAGAAGCCTTTCGCTAAGACACTTCTTGTGGAATTGGCAAAGTGATATTTGGAAGCCCATAGAGGGCTATGGTGAAAAAGGAAATATCCTCAGAGGAAATCTGGAAAGAAGCTTTCTGAGAAACTGCTTAGTGTTCTGTTAATTCATCTCACAGAGTTCCATCTGTATTTCGTGGATCTCTTTGCTAGCCTTATTTCTGTGGAATCTGAAACAGATATTTCGGATCCCTTTGAAGACTATAGGGCCAAAGGAAATATCCTCCGATAACAAAGAGAAAGAAGCTTTCTGAGAAACTTCTTTGTGTTCTGTGAAATCATCTCACAGAGTCGCAGCTTTCCCCTCAAGAAGCTTTTCGCTAAGAATGTTCCTGTGGAATTGGCAAAGTGATATTGGGAAGCCCATAGAGGGCTATGGTGAAAAAGGAAATATCCTCAGATGAAATCTGGAAAGAAGCTTTCTGAGAAACTGCTTAGTGTTCTGTTAATTCATCTCACAGAGTTACATCTGTATTTCGTGGATCTCTTTGCTAGCCTTATTTCTGTGGAATCTGAGAACAGATATTTCGGATCCCTATGAAGACTATAGGGCCAAAGGAAATATCCTCCGATAACAAAGAGAAAGAAGCTTTCTGAGAAACTTCTTTGTGTTCTGTGAAATCATCTCACAGAGTCGCAGCTTTCCCCTCAAGAAGCCTTTCGCTAAGACAGTTCTTGTGGAATTGGCAAAGTGATATTTGGAAGCCCATAGAGGGCTATGGTGAAAAAGGAAATATCCTCAAATGAAATCTGGAAAGAATCTTTTGAGAAACTGCTTAGTGTTCTTTTAATTCATCTCACAGGGTTACATCTGTATTTCGTGGATCTCTTTGCTAGCCTTATTTCTGTGGAATCTGAGAACAGATATTTCGGATCCCTTTGAAGACTATAGGGCCAAAGGAAATATCCTCCGATAACAAAGAGAAAGAAGCTTTCTGAGAAACTTCTTTGTGTTCTGTGAAATCATCTCACAGAGTTGCAGCTTTCCCCTCAAGAAGCCTTTCCCTAAGACAGTTCTTGTGGAATAGGCAAAGTGATATTTGGAAGCGCATAGAGGGCTGTGGTGAAAAAGGAAATATCCTCAGATGAAATCTGGAAAGAAGCTTTCTGAGAAACTGCTTAGTGTTCTGTTAATTCATCTCACAGAGTTACATCTGTATTTCGTGGATCTCTTTGCTAGCCTTATTTCTGTGGAATCTGAGAACAGATATTTCGGATCCCTTTGAAGACTATAGGGCCAAAGGAAATATCCTCTGATAACAAAGAGAAAGAAGCTTTCTGAGAAACTTCGTTGTGTTCTGTGAAATCATCTCACAGAGTTACAGCTTTCCCCTCACGGAGCCTTTCGCTAAGACAGTTCTTTTGAAATTAGCAAAGTGATATTTGGAAGCCCATAGAGGGCTATGGTGAAAAAGGAAATATCCTCAGAGGAAATCTGGAAAGAAGTTTTCTGAGAAACTGCTTAGTGTTCTGTTAATTCATCTCACAGTGTTACATCTGTATTTCATGGATCTCTTTGCTAGCCTTATTTCTGTGGAATCTGAGAACAGATATTTTAGATCCCTTTGAAGACTATGGGGCCAAAGGAAATATCCTCCGATAACAAAGAGAAAGAAGCTTTCTGAGAAACTTCTTTGTGTTCTGTGAAATCATCTCACAGAGGTGCAGCTTTCCCCTCAAGAAGCCTTTCGCTAAGACAGTTCTTGTGGAATTGGCAAAGTGATATTTGGAAGCCCATAGAGGGCTATGGTGAAAAAGGAAATATCCTCAAATGAAATCTGGAAAGAAGATTTCTGAGAAACTGCTTAGTGTTCTTTTAATTCACCTCACAGAGTTACATCTGTATTTCGTGGATCTCTTTGCTAGCCTTATTTCTGTGGAATCTGAGAACAGATATTTTGGATCCCTTTGAAGACTATAGGGCCAAAGGAAATATCCTCCAATAACAAAGAGAAAGAAGCTTTCTGAGAAACTTCTTTGTGTTATGTGAAATCATCTCACAGAGTTGCAGCTTTCCACTCAAGAAGCCTTTCGCTAAGACAGTTCTTGTGGAATTGGCAAAGTGATATTTGGAAGCCCATAGAGGGCTATGGTGAAAAAGGAAATATCCTCAGATGAAATCTGGAAAGAAGCTTTCTGAGAAACTGCTTAGTGTTCTGTTAATTCATCTCACAGAGTTACATCTGTATTTCGTGGATCTCTTTGCTAGCCTTATTTCTGTGGAATCTGAGAACAGATATTTCGGATCCCTATGAAGACTATAGGGCCAAAGGAAATATCCTCCGATAACAAAGAGAAAGAAGCTTTCTGAGAAACTTCTTTGTGTTCTGTGAAATCATCTCACAGAGTTACAGCTTTCCCCTCAAGAAGCCTTTCGCTAAGACAGTTCTTGTGGAATTGGCAAAGTGATATTTGGAAGCCCATAGAGGGCTATGGTGAAAAAGGAAATATCCTCAAATGAAATCTGGAAAGAAGCTTTCTGAGAAACTGCTTAGTGTTCTGTTAATTCATCTCACAGAGTTACATCTGTATTTCATGGATCTCTTTGCTAGCCTTATTTCTGTGGAATCTGAGAACAGATATTTCAGATCCCTTTGAAGACTATAGGGCCAAAGGAAATATCCTCTGATAACAAAGAGAAAGAAGCTTTCTGAGAAACTTCCTTGTGTTCTGTGAAATCATCTCACAGAGTTGCAGCTTTCCCCTCAAGAAGGCTTTCGCTAAGACAGTTCTTGTGGAATTGGCAAAGTGATATTTGGAAGCCCATAGAGGGCTATGGTGAAAAAGGAAATATCCTCAGATGAAATCTGGAAAGAAGCTTTCTGAGAAACTGCTTAGTGTTCTGTTAATTCATCTCACAGAGTTACATCTGTATTTCGTGGATCTCTTTGCTAGCCTTATTTCTGTGGAATCTGAGAACAGATATTTCGGATCCCTTTGAAGACTATAGGGCCAAAGGAAATATCCTCCGATAACAAAGAGAAAGAAGCTTTCTGAGAAACTTCGTTGTGTTCTGTGAAATCATCTCACAGAGTTACAGCTTTCCCCTCAAGGAGCCTTTCGCTAAGACAGTTTATGTGGAATTGGCAAAGAGATATTTGGAAACCCATAGAGGGCTATGGTGAAAAAGGAAATATCCTCAGATGAAATCTGGAAGGAATCTTTCTGAGAAACTGCTTAGCGTTCTGTTAATTCATCTCACAGAGTTACATCTGTATTTCGTGGATCTCTTTGCTAGCCTTATTTCTGTGGAATCTGAGAACAGATACTTTGGATCCCTTTGAAGACTATAGGGCCAAAGGAAATATCCTCCGATAACAAAGAGAAAGAAGCTTTCTGAGAAACTTCTTTGTGTTCTGTGAAATCATCTCACAGAGTTGCAGCTTTCCCCTCAAGAAGCCTTTCGCTAAGACAGTTCTTGTGGAATTGGCAAAGTGATATTTGGAAGCCCATAGAGGGCTATGGTGAAAAAGGAAATATCCTCAAATGAAATCTGGAAAGAAGCTTTCTGAGAAACTGCTTAGTGTTCTGTTAATTCATCTCACAGAGTTACATCTGTATTTCGTGGATCTCTTTGCTACCCTTATTTCTGTGGAATCTGAGAACAGATATTTCGGATCCCTTTGAAGACTATAGGGCCAAAGGAAGTATCCTCTGATAACAAAGAGAAAGATGCTTTCTGAGAAACTTCGTTGTGTTCTGTGAAATCATCTCACAGAGTTACAGCTTTCCCCTCACGGAGCCTTTCGCTAAGACAGTTCTTTTGAAATTGGCAAAGTGATATTTGGAAGCCCATAGAGGGCTATGGTGAAAAAGGAAATATCCTGAGAGGAAATCTGGAAAGAAGCTTTCTGAGAAACTGCTTAGTGTTCTGTTAATTCATCTCACAGTGTTACATCTGTATTTCATGGATCTCTTTGCTAGCCTTATTTCTGTGGAATCTGAGAATAGATATTTTAGATCCCTTTGAAGACTATGGGGCCAAAGGAAATATCCTCCGATAACAAAGAGAAAGAAGCTTTCTGAGAAACTTCTTTGTGTTCTGTGAAATCATCTCACAGAGTTGCAGCTTTCCCCTCAAGAAGCCTTTCGCTAAGACACTTCTTGTGGAATTGGCAAAGTGATATTTGGAAGCCCATAGAGGGCTATGGTGAAAAAGGAAATATCCTCAGAGGAAATCTGGAAAGAAGCTTTCTGAGAAACTGCTTAGTGTTCTGTTAATTCATCTCACAGAGTTACATCTGTATTTCGTGGATGTCTTTGCTAGCCTTATTTCTGTGGAATCTGAAACAGATATTTCGGATCCCTTTGAAGACTATAGGGCCAAAGGAAATATCCTCCGATAACAAAGAGAAAGAAGCTTTCTGAGAAACTTCTTTGTGTTCTGTGAAATCATCTCACAGAGTCGCAGCTTTCCCCTCAAGAAGCTTTTCGCTAAGAATGTTCTTGTGGAATTGGCAAAGTGATATTGGGAAGCCCATAGAGGGCTATGGTGAAAAAGGAAATATCCTCAGATGAAATCTGGAAAGAAGCTTTCTGAGAAACTGCTTAGTGTTCTGTTAATTCATCTCACAGAGTTACATCTGTATTTCGTGGATCTCTTTGCTAGCCTTATTTCTGTGGAATCTGAGAACAGATATTTCGGATCCCTATGAAGACTATAGGGCCAAAGGAAATATCCTCCGATAACAAAGAGAAAGAAGCTTTCTGAGAAACTTCTTTGTGTTCTGTGAAATCATCTCACAAAGTTACAGCTTTCCCCTCAAGAAGCCTTTCGCTAAGACAGTTCTTGTGGAATTGGCAAAGTGATATTTGGAAGCCCATAGAGGGCTATGGTGAAAAAGGAAATATCCTCAAATGAAATCTGGAAAGAATCTTTTGAGAAACTGCTTAGTGTTCTTTTAATTCATCTCACAGGGTTACATCTGTATTTCGTGGATCTCTTTGCTAGCCTTATTTCTGTGGAATCTGAGAACAGATATTTCGGATCCCTTTGAAGACTATAGGGCCAAAGGAAATATCCTCCGATAACAAAGAGAAAGAAGCTTTCTGAGAAACTTCTTTGTGTTCTGTGAAATCATCTCACAGAGTTGCAGCTTTCCCCTCAAGAAGCCTTTCCCTAAGACAGTTCTTGTGGAATAGGCAAAGTGATATTTGGAAGCCCATAGAGGGCTGTGGTGAAAAAGGAAATATCCTCAGATGAAATCTGGAAAGAAGCTTTCTGAGAAACTGCTTAGTGTTCTGTTAATTCATCTCACAGAGTTACATCTGTATTTCGTGGATCTCTTTGCTAGCCTTATTTCTGTGGAATCTGAGAACAGATATTTCGGATCCCTTTGAAGACTATAGGGCCAAAGGAAATATCCTCTGATAACAAAGAGAAAGAAGCTTTCTGAGAAACTTCGTTGTGTTCTGTGAAATCATCTCACAGAGTTACAGCTTTCCCCTCACGGAGCCTTTCGCTAAGACAGTTCTTTTGAAATTAGCAAAGTGATATTTGGAAGCCCATAGAGGGCTATGGTGAAAAAGGAAATATCCTCAGAGGAAATCTGGAAAGAAGTTTTCTGAGAAACTGCTTAGTGTTCTGTTAATTCATCTCACAGTGTTACATCTGTATTTCATGGATCTCTTTGCTAGCCTTATTTCTGTGGAATCTGAGAACAGATATTTTAGATCCCTTTGAAGACTATGGGGCCAAAGGAAATATCCTCCGATAACAAAGAGAAAGAAGCTTTCTGAGAAACTTCTTTGTGTTCTGTGAAATCATCTCACAGAGGTGCAGCTTTCCCCTCAAGAAGCCTTTCGCTAAGACAGTTCTTGTGGAATTGGCAAAGTGATATTTGGAAGCCCATAGAGGGCTATGGTGAAAAAGGAAATATCCTCAAATGAAATCTGGAAAGAAGATTTCTGAGAAACTGCTTAGTGTTCTTTTAATTCACCTCACAGAGTTACATCTGTATTTCGTGGATCTCTTTGCTAGCCTTATTTCTGTGGAATCTGAGAACAGATATTTTGGATCCCTTTGAAGACTATAGGGCCAAAGGAAATATCCTCCAATAACAAAGAGAAAGAAGCTTTCTGAGAAACTTCTTTGTGTTATGTGAAATCATCTCACAGAGTTGCAGCTTTCCACTCAAGAAGCCTTTCGCTAAGACAGTTCTTGTGGAATTGGCAAAGTGATATTTGGAAGCCCATAGAGGGCTATGGTGAAAAAGGAAATATCCTCAGATGAAATCTGGAAAGAAGCTTTCTGAGAAACTGCTTAGTGTTCTGTTAATTCATCTCACAGAGTTACATCTGTATTTCGTGGATCTCTTTGCTAGCCTTATTTCTGTGGAATCTGAGAACAGATATTTCGGATCCCTATGAAGACTATAGGGCCAAAGGAAATATCCTCCAATAACAAAGAGAAAGAAGCTTTCTGAGAAACTTCTTTGTGTTCTGTGAAATCATCTCACAGAGTTACAGCTTTCCCCTCAAGAAGCCTTTCGCTAAGACAGTTCTTGTGGAATTGGCAAAGTGATATTTGGAAGCCCATAGAGGGCTATGGTGAAAAAGGAAATATCCTCAAATGAAATCTGGAAAGAAGCTTTCTGAGAAACTGCTTAGTGTTCTGTTAATTCATCTCACAGAGTTACATCTGTATTTCATGGATCTCTTTGCTAGCCTTATTTCTGTGGAATCTGAGAACAGATATTTCAGATCCCTTTGAAGACTATAGGGCCAAAGGAAATATCCTCTGATAACAAAGAGAAAGAAGCTTTCTGAGAAACTTCCTTGTGTTCTGTGAAATCATCTCACAGAGTTGCAGCTTTCCCCTCAAGAAGGCTTTCGCTAAGACAGTTCTTGTGGAATTGGCAAAGTGATATTTGGAAGCCCATAGAGGGCTATGGTGAAAAAGGAAATATCCTCAGATGAAATCTGGAAAGAAGCTTTCTGAGAAACTGCTTAGTGTTCTGTTAATTCATCTCACAGAGTTACATCTGTATTTCGTGGATCTCTTTGCTAGCCTTATTTCTGTGGAATCTGAGAACAGATATTTCGGATCCCTTTGAAGACTATAGGGCCAAAGGAAATATCCTCCGATAACAAAGAGAAAGAAGCTTTCTGAGAAACTTCGTTGTGTTCTGTGAAATCATCTCACAGAGTTACAGCTTTCCCCTCAAGGAGCCTTTCGCTAAGACAGTTTATGTGGAATTGGCAAAGAGATATTTGGAAACCCATAGAGGGCTATGGTGAAAAAGGAAATATCCTCAGATGAAATCTGGAAGGAATCTTTCTGAGAAACTGCTTAGCGTTCTGTTAATTCATCTCACAGAGTTACATCTGTATTTCTTGGATCTCTTTGCTAGCCTTATTTCTGTGGAATCTGAGAACAGATATTTCGGATCCCTTTGAAGACTATAGGGCCAAAGGAAATATCCTCCGATAACAAAGAGAAAGAAGCTTTCTGAGAAACTTCTTTGTGTTCTGTGAAATCATCTCACAGAGTTACAGCTTTCCCCTCACGGAGCCTTTCGCTAAGACTGTTCTTTTGAAATTGGCAAAGTGATATTTGGAAGCCCATAGAGGGCTATGGTGAAAAAGGAAATATCCTCAAATGAAATCTGGAAAGAATCTTTCTGAGAAATTGCTTAGTGTTCTGTTAATTCATCTCACAGAGTTACATCTGTATTTCGTGGATCTCTTTGCTAGCCTTATTTCTGTGGAATCTGAGAACAGATATTTCGGATCCCTTAGAAGACTATAGGGCCAAAGGAAATATCCTCCGATAACAAAGAGAAAGAAGCTTTCTGAGAAACTTCTTTGTGTTCTGAGAAATCATCTCACAGAGTTGCAGCTTTCCCCTCAAGAAGCCTTTCGCTAAGACAGTTCTTGTGGAATTGGCAAAGTGATATTTGGAAGCCCATAGAGGGCTATGGTGAAAAAGGAAATATCCTCAAATGAAATCTGGAAAGAAGCTTTCTGAGAAACTGCTTAGTGTTCTGTTAATTCATCTCACAGAGTTACATCTGTATTTCGTGGATCTCTTTGCTAGCCTTATTTCTGTGGAATCTGAGGAAAGATATTTCGGATCCCTTTGAAGACTATAGGGCCAAAGGAAATATCCTCCGATAACAAAGAGAAAGAAGCTTTCTGAGAAACTTCTTTGTGTTCTGTGAAATCATCTCACAGAGTTGCAGCTTTCCCCTCAAGAAGCCTTTCGCTAAGACAGTTCTTGTGGAATTGGCAAAGTGATATTTGGAAGCCCATAGAGGGCTATGGTGAAAAAGGAAATATCCTCAAATGAAATCTGGAAAGAAGCTTTCTGAGAAACTGCTTAGTGTTCTGTTAATTCATCTCACAGAGTTACATCTGTATTTCGTGGATCTCTTTGCTAGCCTTATTTCTGTGGAATCTGAGAACAGATATTTCGGATCCCTTTGAAGACTATAGGGCCAAAGGAAATATCCTCTGATAACAAAGAGAAAGAAGCTTTCTGAGAAACTTCGTTGTGTTCTGTGAAATCATCTCACAGAGTTACAGCTTTCCCCTCACGGAGCCTTTCGCTAAGACAGTTCTTTTGAAATTGGCAAAGTGATATTTGGAAGCCCATAGAGGGCTAAGGTGAAAAAGGAAATATCCTCAGAGGAAATCTGGAAAGAAGCTTTCTGAGAAACTGCTTAGTGTTCTGTTAATTCATCTCACAGTGTTACATCTGTATTTCATGGATCTCTTTGCTAACCTTATTTCTGTGGAATCTGAGAACAGATATTTTAGATCCCTTTGAAGACTATGGGGCCAAAGGAAATATCCTCCGATAACAAAGAGAAAGAAGCTTTCTGAGAAACTTCTTTGTGTTCTGTGAAATCATCTCACAGAGTTGCAGCTTTCCCCTCAAGAAGCCTTTCGCTAAGACAGTTCTTGTGGAATTGGCAAAGTGATATTTGGAAGCCCATAGAGGGCTATGTTGAAAAAGGAAATATCCTCAGATGAAATCTGGAAAGAAGCTTTCTGAGAAACTGCTTAGTGTTCTGTTAATTCATCTCACAGAGTTACATCTGTATTTCGTGGATCTCTTTGCTAGCCTTATTTCTGTGGAATCTGAGAACAGATATTTCGGATCCCTTAGAAGACTATACGGCCAAAGGAAATATCCTCTGATAACAAAGAGAAAGAAGCTTTCTGAGAAACTTCTTTGTGTTCTGTGAAATCATCTCACAGAGTTACAGCTTTCCCCTCACGGAGCCTTTCGCTAAGACACTTCTTTTGAAATTGGCAAAGTGATATTTGGAAGCCCATAGAGGGCTATGGTGAAAAAGGAAATATCCTCAGATGAAATCTGGAAAGAGGCTTTCTGAGAAACTGCTTAGTGTTCTGTTAATTCATCTCACAGAGTTACATCTGTATTTCGTGGATCTCTTTGCTAGCCTTATTTCTGTGGAATCTGAGAACAGATATTTCGGATCCCTTAGAAGACTATAGGGCCAAAGGAAATATCCTCCGATAACAAAGAGAAAGAAGCTTTCTGAGAAACTTCTTTGTGTTCTGTGAAATCATCTCACAGAGTTGCAGCTTTCCCCTCAAGAAGCCTTTCGCTAAGACAGTTCTTGTGGAATTGGCAAAGTGATATTTGGAAGCCCTTAGAGGGCTATGGTGAAAAAGGAAATATCCTCAGATGAAATCTGGAAAGAAGCTTTCTGAGAAACTGCTTAGTGTTCTGTTAATTCATCTCACAGAGTTACATCTGTATTTCGTGGATCTCTTTGCTAGCCTTATTTCTGTGAAATCTGAGAACAGATATTTCGGATCCCTTTGAAGACTATAGGGCCAAAGGAAATATCCTCCGATAACAAAGAGAAAGAAGCTTTCTGAGAAACTTCTTTGTGTTCTGTGAAATCATCTCACAGAATTGCAGCTTTCCCCTCAAGAAACCTTTCACTAAGACAGTTCTTGTGGAATTGGCAAAGTGATATTTGGAAGCCCATACAGGGATATGGTGAAAAAGGAAATATCCTCAAATGAAATCTGGAAAGAAGCTTTCTGAGATACTGCTTAGTGTTCTGTTAATTCATCTCACAGAGTTACATCTGTATTTCGTGGATCTCTTTGCTAGCCTTATTTCTGTGGAATCTGAGAACAGATATTTCGGATCCCTTTGAAGACTATAGGGCCAAAGGAAATATCCTCCGATAACAAAGAGAAAGAAGCTTTCTGAGAAACTTCGTTGTGTTCTGTGAAATCATCTCTCAGAGTTACAGCTTTCCCCTCACGGAGCCTTTCGCTAAGACAGTTCTTTTGAAATTGGCAAAGTGATATTTGGAAGCCCATAGAGGGCTATGGTGAAAAAGGAAATATCCTCAGATGAAATCTGGAAAGAAGCTTTCTGAGAAACTGCTTAGTGTTCTGTTAATTCATCTCACACAGTTACATCTGTATTTCGTGGATCTCTTTGCTAGCCTTATTTCTGTGGAATCTGAGAACAGATATTTCGGATCCCTTTGAAGACTATAGGGCCAAAGGAAATATCCTCCGATAACAAAGAGAAAGAAGCTTTCTGAGAAACTTCGTTGTGTTCTGTGAAATCATCTCACAGAGTTACAGCTTTCCCCTCACGGAGCCTTTCGCTAAGACAGTTCCTTTGAAATTGGCAAAGTGATATTTGGAAGCCCATAGAGGGCTATGGTGAAAAAGGAAATATCCTCAGAGGAAATCTGGAAGGAAGCTTTCTGAGAAACTGCTTAGTGTTCTGTTAATTCATCTCACAGTGTTACATCTGTATTTCATGGATCTCTTTGCTAGCCTTATTTTTGTGGAATCTGAGAACAGATATTTCAGATCCCTATGAATACTATAGGGCCAAAGGAAAAATCCTCCGATAACAAAGAGAAAGAAGCTTTCTGAGAAACTTCGTTGTGTTCTGTGAAATCATCTCACAGAGTTGCAGCTTTCCCCTCAAGAAGCCTTTCGCAAAGACAGTTCATGTGGAATTGGAAAAGTGATATTTGGAAGCCCATAGAGGGCTATGGTGGAAAAGGAAATATCCTCAGATGAAATCTGGAAAGAAGCTTTCTGAGAAACTGCTTAGTGTTCTGTTAATTCATCTCACAGAGTTACATCTGTATTTCGTGGATCTCTTTGTCAGCCTTATTTCTGTGGAATCTGAAAACAGATATTTCGGATCCCTATGAAGACTATAGGGCCAAAGGAAATATCCTCCGATAACAAAGAGAAAGAAGCTTTCTGAGAAACTTCTTTTTGTTCTGTGAAATCATCTCACAGAGTTACAGCTTTCCCCTCAAGAAGCCTTTCGCTAAGACAGTTCTTGTGCAATTGGCAAAGTGATATTTGGAAGCCCATAGAGGGCTATGGTGAAAAAGGAAATATCCTCAAATGAAATCTGGAAAGAAGCTTTCTGAGAAACTGCTTAGTGTTCTCTTAATTCATCTCACAGAGTTATATCTGTATTTCGTGGATCTCTTTGCTAGCCTTATTTCTGTGGAATCTGAGAACAGATATTTCGGATCCCTTTGAAGACTATAGGGCCAAAACAAATATCCTCCGATAACAAAGAGAAAGAAGCTTTCTGAGAAACTTCTTTGTGTTCTGTGAAATCATCTCACAGAGTTACAGCTTTCCCCTCACGGAGCCTTTCGCTAAGACAGTTCTTGTGGAATTGGCAAAGTGATATTTCGAAGCCCATAGAGGGCTATGGTGAAAAAGGAAATATCCTCAGAGGAAATCTGGAAAGAAGCTTTCTGAGAAACTGCTTAGTGTTCTGTTAATTCATCTCACAGTGTTACATCTGTATTTCATGGATCTCTTTGCTAGCCTTATTTCTGTGGAATCTGAAAACAGATATTTCAGATCCCATTGAAGACCATAGGGCCAAAGGAAATATCCTCCGATAACAAAGAGAAAGAAGCTTTCTGAGAAACTTCTTTGTGTTCTGTGAAATCATCTCACAGAGATGCAGCTTTCCCCTCAAGAAGCCTTTCTCTAGGATAGTTCTTGTGGAATTGGCAAAGTGATAAATGGAAGCCCATAGAGGGCTATGGTGAAAAAGGAAATATCCTCAGATGAAATCTGGAAAGAAGCTTTCTGAGAAACTGCTTAGCGTTCTGTTAATTCATCTCACAGAGTTACATCTGTATTTCGTGGATCTCTTTGCTAGCCTTATTTCTGTGGAATCTGAGAACAGATATTTCGGATCCCTATGAAGACTATAGGGCCAAAGGAAGTATCCTGCGATAACAAAGAGAAAGAAGCTTTCTGAGAAACTTCTTTGTGTTTTGTGAAATCATCTCACAGAGTTACAGCTTTCCCCTCAAGAAGCCTTTCGCTAAGACAGTTCTTGTGGAATTGGCAAAGTGATATTTGGAAGCCCATAGAGGGCTATGGTGAAAAAGGAAATATCCTCAGATGAAATCTGGAAAGAAGCTTTCTGAGAAACTGCTTAGTGTTCTGTTAATTCATCTCACAGAGCTACATCTGTATTTCGTGGATCTCTTTGCTAGCCTTATTTCTGTGGAATCTGAGAACAGATATTTCGGATCCCTTTGAAGACTATAGGGCCAAAGGAAATATCCTCCGATAACAAAGAGAAAGAAGCTTTCTGAGAAACTTCTTTGTGTTCTGTGAAATCATCTCACAGAGTTGCAGCTTTCCCCTCAAGAAGCCTTTCGCTAAGACAGTTCTTGGGGAATTGGCAAAGTGATATTTGGAAGCCCATAGAGGGCTATGGTGAAAAAGGAAATATCCTCAGATGAAATCTGGAAAGAAGCTTTCTGAGAAACTGCTTAGTGTTCTGTTAATTCATCTCACAGAGTTACATCTGTATTTCGTGGATCTCTTTGCTAGCCTTATTTCTGTGGATTCTGAGAACAGATATTTCGGATCCCTATGAAGACTATAGGGCCAAAGGAAATATCCTCCGATAACAAAGAGAGAGAAGCTTTCTGAGAAACTTCTTTGTGTTCTGTGAAATCATCTCACAGAGTTACAGCTTTCCCCACAAAAAGCCTTTCACTAAGACAGTTATTGTGGAATTGGCAAAGTGATATTAGGAAGCCCATTGCTATGGTGAAAAAGGAAATATCCTCAAATGAAATCTGGAAAGAAGCTTTCTGAGAAACTGCTTAGTGTTCTGTTAATTCATCTCACAGAGTTACATCTGTATTTCGTGGATCTCTTTGCTAGCCTTATTTCTGTGAAATCTGAGAACAGATATTTCGGATCCCTTTGACGACTATAGGGCCAAAGGAAATATCCTCCGATAACAAAGAGAAAGAAGCTTTCTGAGAAACTTCTTTGTGTTCTGTGAAATCATCTCACAGAGTTGCAGCTTTCCCCTCAAGAAACCTTTCGCTAAGACAGTTCTTGTGGAATTGGCAAAGTGATATTTGGAAGCCCATAGAGGGCTATGGTGAAAAAGGAAATATCCTCAAATGAAATCTGGAAAGAAGCTCTCTGAGATACTGCTTAGTGTTCTGTTAATTCATCTCACAGAGTTACATCTGTATTTCGTGGATCTCTTTGCTAGCCTTATTTCTGTGGAATCTGAGAACAGATATTTCGGATCCCTTTGAAGACTATAGGGCCAAAGGAAATATCCTCCGATAACAAAGAGAAAGAAGCTTTCTTAGAAACTTCGTTGTGTTCTGTGAAATCATCTCTCAGAGTTACAGCTTTCCCCTCACGTAGCCTTTCGCTAAGACAGTTCTTTTGAAATTGGCAAAGTGATATTTGGAAGCCCATAGAGGGCTATGGTGAAAAAGGAAATATCCTCAGATGAAATCTGGAAAGAAGCTTTCTGAGAAACTGCTTAGTGTTCTGTTAATTCATCTCACAGAGTTACATCTGTATTTCGTGGATCTCTTTGCTAGCCTTATTTCTGTGGAATCTGAGAACAGATATTTCGGATCCCTTTGAAGACTATAGGGCCAAAGGAAATATCCTCCGATAACAAAGAGAAAGAAGCTTTCTGAGAAACTTCGTTGTGTTCTGTGAAATCATCTCACAGAGTTACAGCTTTCCCCTCACGGAGCCTTTCGCTAAGACAGTTCTTTTGAAATTGGCAAAGTGATATTTGGAAGCCCATAGAGGGCTATGGTGAAAAAGGAAATATCCTCAGAGGAAATCTGGAAAGAAGCTTTCTGAGAAACTGCTTAGTGTTCTGTTAATTCATCTCACAGTGTTACATCTGTATTTCATGGATCTCTTTGCTAGCCTTATTTTTGTGGAATCTGAGAACAGATATTTCAGATCCCTATGAATACTATAGGGCCAAAGAAAATATCCTCCGATAACAAAGAGAAAGAAGCTTTCTGAGAAACTTCTTTGTGGTTTGTGAAATCATCTCACAGAGTTACAGCTTTCCCCTCAAGAAGCCTTTCGCTAAGACAGTTCTTGTGGAATTGGCAAAGTGATATTTGGAAGCCCATAGAGGGCTATGGTGAAAAAGGAAATATCCTCAGATGAAATCTGGAAAGAAGCTTTCTGAGAAACTGCTTAGTGTTCTGTTAATTCATCTCACAGAGCTACATCTGTATTTCGTGGATCTCTTTGCTAGCCTTATTTCTGTGGAATCTGAGAACAGATATTTCGGATCCCTTTGAAGACTATAGGGCCAAAGGAAATATCCTCCGATAACAAAGAGAAAGAAGCTTTCTGAGAAACTTCTTTGTGTTCTGTGAAATCATCTCACAGAGTTGCAGCTTTCCCCTCAAGAAGCCTTTCGCTAAGACAGTTCTTGTGGAATTGGCAAAGTGATATTTGGAAGCCCATAGAGGGCTATGGTGAAAAAGGAAATATCCTCAGATGAAATCTGGAAAGAAGCTTTCTGAGAAACTGCTTAGTGTTCTGTTAAATCATGTCATAGAGTTACATCTGTATTTCGTGGATCTCTTTGCTATCCTTATTTCTGTGGAATCTGAGAACAGATATTTCGGATCCCTATGAAGACTATAGGGCCAAAGGAAATATCCTCCGATAACAAAGAGAAAGAAGCTTTCTGAGAAACTTCTTTGTGTTCTGTGAAATCATCTCACAGAGTTACAGCTTTCCCCTCAAGAAGCCTTTCCCTAAGACAGTTCTTGTGGAATTGGCAAAGTGATATTTGGAAGCCCATAGAGGGCTATGGTGAAAAAGGAAATATCCTCAAATGAAATCTGGAAAGAAGCTTTCTGAGAAACTGCTTAGTGTTCTGTTAATTCAACTCACAGAGTTACATCTGTATTTCGTGGATCTCTTTGCTAGCCTTATTTCTGTGAAATCTGAGAACAGATATTTCGGATTCCTTTGAAGACTATAGGGCCAAAGGAAATATCCTCCGATAACAAAGAGAAAGAAGGTTTCTGAGAAACTTCTTTGTGTTCTGTGAAATCATCTCACAGAGTTGCAGCTTTCCCCTCAAGAAGCCTTTCGCTAAGACAGTTCTTGTGGAATTGGCAAAGTGATATTTGGAAGCCCATAGAGGGCTATGGTGAAAAAGGAAATATCCTCAAATGAAATCTGGAAAGAAGCTTTCTGAAAAACTGCTTAGTGTTCTGTTAATTCATCTCACAGAGTTACATCTGTATTTCGTGGATCTCTTTGCTAGCCTTATTTCTGTGGAATCTGAGAACAGATATTTCGGATCCCTTTGAAGACTATAGGGCCAAAGGAAATATCCTCCGATAACAAAGAGAAAGAAGCTTTCTGAGAAACTTCGTTGTGTTCTGTGAAATCATCTCACAGAGTTACAGCTTTCCCCTCAAGAAGCCTTTCGCTAAGACAGTTCTTTTGAAATTGGCAAAGTGATATTTGGAAGCCCATAGAGGGCTATGGTGAAAAAGGAAATATCCTCAAATGAAATCTGGAAAGAAGCTTTCTGAGAAACTGCTTAGTGTTCTCTTAATTCATCTCACAGAGTTACATCTGTATTTCGTGGATCGCTTTGCTAGCCTTATTTCTGTGGAATCTGAGAACAGATATTTCGGATCCCTTTGAAGACTATAGGGCCAAAGGAAATATCCTCCGATAACAAAGAGAAAGAAGCTTTCTGAGAAACTTCGTTGTGTTCTGTGAAATCATCTCACAGAGTTACAGCTTTCCCCTCACGGAGCCTTTCTCTAGGATAGTTCTTGTGGAATTGGCAAAGTGATATTTGGAAGCCCATAGAGGGCTATGGTGAAAAAGGAAATATCCTCAGAGGAAATCTGGAAAGAAGCTTTCTGAGAAACTGCTTAGTGTTCTGTTAATTCATCTCACAGAGTTACATCTGTATTTCGTGGATCTCTTTGCTAGCCTTATTTCTGTGGAATCTGAGAACAGATATTTCCGATCCCTTTGTAGACTATAGGGCCAAAGGAAATATCCTCCGATGACAAAGAGAAACAAGCTTTCTGAGAAACTTCGTTGTGTTCCGTGAAATCATCTCACAGAGTTACAGCTTTCCCCTCAAGGAGCCTTTCGCTAAGACAGTTTATGTGGAATTGGCAAAGTGATATTTGGAAGCCCATAGAGGGCTATGGTGAAAAAGGAAATATCCTCAGATGAATTCTGGAAAGAAGCTTTCTGAGAAACTGCTTAGCGTTCTGTTAATTCATCTCACAGAGTTACATCTGTATTTCGTGGATCTCTTTGCTAGCCTTATTTCTGTGGAATCTGAGAACAGATATTTCGGATCCCTTTGAAGACTATAGGGCCAAAGGAAATATCCTCCGATAACAAAGAGAAAGAAGCTTTCTGAGAAACTTCGTTGTGTTCTGTGAAATCATCTCACAGAGTTACAGCTTTCCCCTCACGGAGCCTTTCGCTAAGACAGTTCTTTTGAAATTAGCAAAGTGATATTTGGAAGCCCATAGAGGGCTATTGTGAAAAAGGAAATATCCTCAGATGAAATCTGGAAAGAAGCTTTCTGAGAAACTGCTTAGTGTTCTGTTAATTCATCTCACAGAGTTACATCTGTATTTCGTGGATCTCTTTGCTAGCCTTACTTCTGTGGAATCTGAGAACAGATATTTCGGATCCATATGAAGACTATAGGGCCAAAGGAAATATCCTCCGATAACAAAGAGAAAGAAGCTTTCTGAGAAACTTCTTTGTGTTCTTGAAATCATCTCACAGCGTTACAGCTTTCCCCTCAAGAAGCCTTTCGCTAAGACAGTTCTTGTGGAATTGGCAAAGTGATATTTGGAAGCCCATAGAGGGCTATGGTGAAAAAGGAAATATCCTCAGATGAAATCTGGAAAGAAGCTTTCTGAGAAACTGCTTAGTGTTCTTTTAATTCATCTCACAGTGTTACATCTGTATTTCGTGTATCTCTTTGCTAGCCTTATTTCTGTTTAATCTGAGAACAGATATTTCGGATCCTTTTGAAGACTATAGGGCCAAAGGAAATATCCTCCGATAACAAAGAGAAAGAAGCTTTCTGAGAAACTTCGTTGTGTTCTGTGAAATCATCTCACAGAGTTGCAGCTTTCCCCTCAAGAAGCCTTTCGCTAAGACAGTTCTTGTGGAATTGGCAAAGTGATATTTGGAAGCCATAGAGGGCTATGGTGAAAAAGGAAATATCCTCAAATGAAATCTGGAAAGAAGCTTTCTGAGAAACTGCTTAGTGTTCTGTTAATTCATCTCACAGAGTTACATCTGTATTTCGTGGATCTCTTTGCTAGCCTTATTTCTGTGAAATCTGAGAACAGATATTTCGGATCCCTTTGAAGACTATAGGGCCAAAGGAAATATCCTCCGATAACAAAGAGAAAGAAGCTTTCTGAGAAACTTCTTTGTGTTCTGTGAAATCATCTCACAGAGTTGCAGCTTTCCCCTCAAGAAGCCTTTCGCTAAGACAGTTCTTGTGGAATTGGCAAAGTGATATTTGGAAGCCCATATAGGGCTATGGTGAAAAAGGAAATATCCTCAAATGAAATCTGGAAAGAAGCTTTCTGAGAAACTGCTTAGTGTTCTGTTAATTCAACTCACAGAGTTACATCTGTATTTCGTGGATCTCTTTGCTAGCCTTATTTCTGTGGAATCTGAGAACAGATATTTCGGATCCCTTTGAAGACTATAGGGCCAAAGGAAATATCCTCCGATAACAAAGAGAAAGAAGCTTTCTGAGAAACTTCGTTGTGTTCTGTGAAATCATCTCACAGAGTTACAGCTTTCCCCTCAAGGAGCCTTTCGCTAAGACAGTTTATGTGGAATTGGCAAAGTGATATTTGGAAGCCCACAGAGGGCTATGGTGAAAAAGGAAATATCCTCAGATGAAATCTGGAAAGAAGCTTTCTGAGAAACTGCTTAGTGTTCTGTTAATTCATCTCACAGAGTTACATCTGTATTTCGTGGATCTCTTTGCTAGCCTTATTTCTGTGGAATCTGAGAACAGATATTTCGGATCCCTTTGAAGACTATAGGGCCAAAGGAAATTACCTCCGATAAAAAAGAGAAAGAAGCTTTCTGAGAAACTTCTTTGTTTTCTGTGAAATCATCTCACAGAGTTGCAGCTTTCCCCTCAAGTAGCCTTTCGCTAAGACAGTTCTTGTGGAATTGGCAAAGTGATATTTGGAAGCCCATAGAGGGCTATGGTGAAAAAGGAAATATGCTCAGATGAAATCTGGAAAGAAGCTTTCTGAGAAACTGCTAAGTGTTCTGTTAATTCATCTCACAGAGTTACATCTGTATTTCGTGGATCTCTTTGCTCGCCTTATTTCTGTGGAATCTGAGCACAGATATTTCGGATCACTTTGAAGAACATAGGGCCAAAGAAATATCCTCCGATAACAAAGAGAAAGAAGCTTTCTGAGAAACTTCTTTGTGTTCTGTGAAATCATCTCACAGAGTTGCAGCTTTGCCCTCAAGGAGCCTTTCGCTAAGACAGTTCTTGTGGAATTGGCAAAGTGATATTTGGAAGCCCATAGAGGGCGATGGTGAAAAAGGAAATATCCTCAGATGAAATCTGGAAAGAAGCTTTCTGAGAAACTGCTTAGTGTTCTGTTAATTCATCTCACAGAGTTACATCTGTATTTCGTGGATCTCTTTGCTAGCCTTATTTCTGTGGAATCTGAGAACAGATATTTCGGATCCCTATGAAGACTATAGGGCCAAAGGAAATATCCTCCGATAACAAAGAGAAAGAAGCTTTCTGAGAAACTTCGTTGTGTTCTGTGAAATCATCTCACAGAGTTACAGCTTTCCCCTCACGGAGCCTTTCGCTAAGACAGTTCTTTTGAAATTAGCAAAGTGATATATGGAAGCCCATAGAGGGCTATTGTGAAAAAGGAAATATCCTCAGATGAAATCTGGAAAGAAGCTTTCTGAGAAACTGCTTAGTGTTCTGTTAATTCACCTCACAGAGTTACATCTGTATTTCGTGGATCTCTTTGCTAGCCTTACTTCTGTGGAATCTGAGAACAGATATTTCGGATCCATATGAAGACTATAGGGTCAAAGGAAATATCCTCCGATAACAAAGAGAAAGAAGCTTTCTGAGAAACTTCTTTGTGTTCTGTGAAATCATCTCACAGAGTTACAGCTTTCCCCTCAAGAAGCCTTTCGCTAAGACAGTTCTTGTGGAATTGGCAAAGTGATATTTGGAAGCCCATAGAGGGCTATGGTGAAAAAGGAAATATCCTCAGATGAAATCTGGAAAGAAGCTTTCTGAGAAACTGCTTAGTGTTCTGTTAATTCATCTCACAGAGTTACATCTGTATTTCGTGTATCTCTTTGCTAGCCTTATTTCTGTGGAATCTGAGAACAGATATTTCGGATCCCTTTGAAGACTATAGGGCCAAAGGAAATATCCTCCGATAACAAAGAGAAAGAAGCTTTCTGAGAAACTTCGTTGTGTTCTGTGAAATCATCTGACAGAGTTGCAGCTTTCCCCTCAAGAAGCCTTTCGCTAAGACAGTTGTTGTGGAATTGGCAAAGTGATATTTGGAAGCCATAGAGGGCTATGGTGAAAAAGGAAATATCCTCAAATGAAATCTGGAAAGAAGCTTTCTGAGAAACTGCTTAGTGTTCTGTTAATTCATCTCACAGAGTTACATCTGTATTTCGTGGATCTCTTTGCTAGCCTTATTTCTGTGAAATCTGAGAACAGATATTTCGGATCCCTTTGAAGACTATAGGGCCAAAGGAAATATCCTCCGATAACAAAGAGAAAGAAGCTTTCTGAGAAACTTCTTTGTGTTCTGTGAAATCATCTCACAGAGATGCAGCTTTCCCCTCAAGAAGCCTTTCGCTAAGACAGTTCTTGTGGAATTGGCAAAGTGATATTTGGAAGCCCATATAGGGCTATGGTGAAAAAGGAAATATCCTCAGATGAAATCTGGAAACAAGCTTTCTGACAAACTGCTTAGCGTTCTGTTAATTCATCTCACAGAGTTACATCTGTATTTCGTGGATCTCTTTGCTAGCCTTATTTCTGTGGAATCTGAGAACAGATATTTCGGATCCCTTTGAAGACTATAGGGCCAAAGGAAATATCCTCCGATAACAAAGAGAAAGAAGCTTTCTGAGAAACTTCGTTGTGTTCTGTGAAATCATCTCACAGAGTTACAGCTTTCCCCTCAAGGAGAGTTTCGCTAAGACAGTTTATGTGGAGTTGGCAAAGTGATATTTGGAAGCCCATAGAGGGCTATGGTGAAAAAGGAAATATCCTCAGATGAAATCTGGAAAGAAGCTTTCTGAGAAACTGCTTAGCGCTCTGTTAATTCATCTCACAGAGTTACATCTGTATTTCGTGGATCTCTTTGCTAGCCTTATTTCTGTGGAATCTGAGAACAGATATTTCGGATCCCTTTGAAGACTATAGGGCCAAAGGAAATATCCTCCGATAACAAAGAGAAAGAAGCTTTCTGAGAAACTTCGTTGTGTTCTGTGAAATCATCTCACAGAGTTACAGCTTTCCCCTCACGGAGCCTTTCGCTAAGACAGTTCTTTTGAAACTGGAAAAGTGATATTTGGAAGCCCATAGAGGGCTATGGTGAAAAAGGAAATATTCTCAGATGAAATCTGGAAAGAAGCTTTCTGAGAAACTGCTTAGTGTTCTGTTAATTCATCTCACAGAGTTATATCTGTATTTCGTGGATCTCTTTGCTAGCCTTATTTCTGTGGAATCTGAGAACAGATATTTCGGATCCCTTTGAAGACTATAGGGCCAAAGGAAATATCCTCCGATAACAAAGAGAAAGAAGCTTTCTGAGAAACTTCCTTGTTTTCTGTGAAATCATCTCACAGAGTTACAGCTTTCCCCTCAAGTAGCCTTTCGCTAAGACAGTTCTTGTGGAATTGGCAAAGTGATATTTGGAAGCCCATAGAGGGCTATGGTGAAAAAGGAAATATCCCCACATGAAATCTGGAAAGAAGCTTTCTGAGAAACTGCTAAGTGTTCTGTTAATTCATCTCACAGAGTTACATCTGTATTTCGTGGATCTGTTTGCTCGCCTTATTTCTGTGGAATCTGAGTACAGATATTTCGGATCACTTTGAAGAACATAGGGCCAAAGAAATATCCTCCGATAACAAAGAGAAAGAAGCTTTCTGAGAAACTTCTTTGTGTTCTGTGAAATCATCTCACAGAGTTACAGCTTTCCCCTGACGGAGCCTTTCGCTAAGACAGTTCTTTTGAAATTGGCAAAGTGATATTTGGAAGCCCATAGAGGGCTATGGTGAAAAAGGAAATATCCTCAGATGAAATCTGGAAAGAAGCTTTCTGAGAAACTGCTTAGTGTTCTTTTAATTCATCTCACAGTGTTACATCTGTATTTCGTGGATCTCTTTGCTAGCCTTATTTCTGTGGAATCTGAGAACAGATATTTCAGATCCCTTTGAAGACTATAGGGCCAAAGGAAATATCCTCCGATAACAAAGAGAAAGAAGCTTTCTGAGAAACTTCGTTGTGTTCTGTGAAATCATCTCACAGAGTTGCAGCTTTCCCCTCAAGAAGCCTTTCGCTAAGACAGTTCTTGTGGAATTGGCAAAGTGATATTTGGAAGCCCTTAGAGGGCTATGGTGAAAAAGGAAATATCCTCAGATGAAATCTGGAAAGAAGCTTTCTGAGAAACTGCTAAGTGTTCTGTTAATTCATCTCACAGAGTTACATCTGTATTTCGTGGATCTCTTTGCTAGCCTTATTTCTGTGAAATCTGAGAACAGATATTTCGGATCCCTTTGAAGACTATAGGGCCAAAGGAAATATCCTCCGATAACAAAGAGAAAGAAGCTTTCTGAGAAACTTCTTTGTGTTCTGTGAAATCATCTCACAGAGTTGCAGCTTTCCCCTCAAGAAGCCTTTCGCTAAGACAGTTCTTGTGGAATTGGCAAAGTGATATTTGGAAGCCCATATAGGGCTATGGTGAAAAAGGAAATATCCTCAAATGAAATCTGGAAAGAAGATTTCTGAGAAACTGCTTAGTGTTCTGTTAATTCATCTCACAGAGTTACATCTGTATTTCGTGGATCTCTTTGCTAGCCTTATTTCTGTGGAATCTGAGAACAGATATTTCGGATCCCTTTGAAGACTATAGGGCCAAAGGAAATATCCTCCGATAACAAAGAGAAAGAAGCTTTCTGAGAAACTTCGTTGTGTTCTGTGAAATCATCTCACAGAGTTACAGCTTTCCCCTCACGGAGCCTTTCGCTAAGACAGTTCTTTTGAAACTGGCAAAGTGATATTTGGAAGCCCATAGAGGGCTATGGTGAAAAAGGAAATATCCTCAGATGAAATCTGGAAAGAAGCTTTCTGAGAAACTGTTTAGTGTTCTGTTAATTCATCTCACAGAGTTACATCTGTATTTCGTGGATCTCTTTGCTAGCCTTATTTCTGTGGAATCTGAGAACAGATATTTCGGATCCCTTTGAAGACTATAGGGCCAAAGGAAATATCCTCCGATAACAAAGAGAAAGAAGCTTTCTGAGAAACTTCGTTGTGTTCTGTGAAATCATCGCACAGAGTTACAGCTTTCCCCTCAAGGAGCCTTTCGCTAAGACAGTTTATGTGGAATTGGCAAAGTGATATTTGGAAGCCCAGGGGGCTATGGTGAAAAAGGAAATATCCTCAGATGAAATCTGGAAAGAAGCTTTCTGAGAAACTGCTTAGCGTTCTGTTAATTCATCTCACAGAGTTACATCTGTATTTCGTGGATCTCTTTGCTCGCCTTATTTCTGTGGAATCTGAGTACAGATATTTCGGATCCCTTTGAAGAACATAGGGCCAAAGAAATATCCTCCGATAACAAAGAGAAAGAAGCTTTCTGAGAAACTTCTTTGTGTTCTGTGAAATCATCTCACAGAGTTGCAGCTTTGCCCTCAAGGAGCCTTTCGCTAAGACAGTTCTTTTGAAATTGGCAAAGTGATATTTGGAAGCCCATAGAGGGCTATGGTGAAAAAGGAAATATCCTCAGATGAAATCTGGAAAGAAGCTTTCTGAGAAACTGCTTAGTGTTCTTTTAATTCATGTCACAGTGTTACATCTGTATTTCGTGGATCTCTTTGCTAGCCTTATTTCTGTGGAATCTGAGAACAGATATTTCGCATCCCTTTGAAGACTATAGGGCCAAAGGAAATATCCTCCGATAACAAAGAGAAAGAAGCTTTCTGAGAAACTTCGTTGTGTTCTGTGAAATCATCTCACAGAGTTGCAGCTTTCCCCTCAAGAAGCCTTTCGCTAAGACAGTTCTTGTGGAATTGGCAAAGTGATATTTGGAAGCCATAGAGGGCTATGGTGAAAAAGGAAATATCCTCAAATGAAATCTGGAAAGAAGCTTTCTGAGAAACTGCTTAGTGTTCTGTTAATTCATCTCACAGAGTTACATCTGTATTTCGTGGATCTCTTTGCTCGCCTTATTTCTGTGAAATCTGAGAACAGATATTTCGGATTCCTTTGAAGACTATAGGGCGAAAGGAAATATCCTCCGATAACAAAGAGAAAGAAGCTTTCTGAGAAACTTCTTTGTGTTCTGTGAAATCATCTCACAGAGTTGCAGCTTTCCCCTCAAGAAGCCTTTCGCTAAGACAGTTCTTGTGGAATTGGCAAAGTGATATTTGGAAGCCCATATAGGGCTATGGTGAAAAAGGAAATATCCTCAAATGAAATCTGGAAAGAAGCTTTCTGAGAAACTGCTTAGTGTTCTGTTAATTCATCTCACAGAGTAACATCTGTATTTCGTGGATCTCTTTGCTAGCCTTATTTCTGTGGAATCTGAGAACAGATATTTCGGATCCCTTTGAAGACTATAGGGCCAAAGGAAATATCCTCCGATAACAAAGAGAAAGAAGCTTTCTGAGAAACTTCGTTGTGTTCTGTGAAATCATCTCACAGAGTTGCAGCTTTCCCCTCAAGAAACCTTTCGCTAAGACAGTTCTTGTGGAATTGGCAAAGTGATATTTGGAAGCCCATAGAGGGCTATGGTGAAAAAGGAAATATCCTCAGATGAAATCTGGAAAGAAGCTTTCTGAGTAACTGCTTAGTGTTCTGTTAATTCATCTCACAGAGTTACATCTGTATTTCGTGGATCTCTTTGCTAGCCTTATTTCTGTGGAATCTGAGAACAGATATTTCGGATCCATATGAGGACTATAGGGCCAAAGGAAATATCCTCCGATAACAAAGAGAAAGAAGCTTTCTGAGAAACTTCTTTGTGTTCTGTGAAATCATCTCACAGAGTTACAGCTTTCCCCTCAAGAAGCCTTTCGCTAAGACAGTTCTTGTGGAATTGGCAAAGTGATATATGGAAGCCCATAGAGGGCTAGGGTGAAAAAGGAAATATCCTCAGATGAAATCTGGAAAGAAGCTTTCTGAGAAACTGCTTAGTGTTCTTTTAATTCATCTCACAGTGTTACACCTGTATTTCGTGGATCTCTTTGCTAGCCTTATTTCTGTGGAATCTGAGAACAGATATTTCGGATCCCTTTGAAGACTATAGGGCCAAAGGAAATATCCTCCGATAACAAAGAGAAAGTAGCTTCGGAGAAACTTCGTTGTGTTCTGTGAAATCATCTCACAGAGTTGCAGCTTTCCCCTCAAGAAGCCTTTCGCTAAGACAGTTCTTGTGGAATTGGCAAAGTGATATTTGGAAGCCCATATAGGGCTATGGTGAAAAAGGAAATATCCTCAAATGAAATCTGGAAAGAAGCTTTCTGAGAAACTGCTTAGTGTTCTGTTAATTCATCTCACAGAGTTACATCTGTATTTCGTGGATCTCTTTGCTAGCCTTATTTCTGTGGAATCTGAGAACAGATATTTCGGATCCATATGAATACTATAGGGCCAAAGGAAATATCCTCCGATAACAAAGAGAAAGAAGCTTTCTGAGAAACTTCTTTGTGTTCTGTGAAATCATCTCACAGAGTTGCAGCTTTCCCCTAAAGAAGCCTTTCGATAAGACAGTTCTTGTGGAATTGGCAAAGTGATATTTGGAAGCCCATAGAGGGCTATGGTGAAAAAGGAAATATCCTCAAATGAAATCTGGAAAGAAGCTTTCTGAGAAACTGCTTAGCGTTCTGTTAATTCATCTCACAGAGTTACATCTGTATTTCGTGGATCTCTTTGCTAGCCTTATTTCTGTGGAATCTGAGAACAGATATTTCGGATCCCTTTGAAGACTATAGGGCCAAAGGAAATATCCTCCGATAACAAAGAGAAAGAAGCTTTCTGAGAAACTTCGTTGTGTTCTGTGAAATCATCTCACAGAGTTACAGCTTTCCCCTCACGGAGCCTTTCGCTAAGACAGTTCTTTTGAAATTGGCAAAGTGATATTTGGAAGCCCGTAGAGGGCTATGGTGAAAAAGGAAATATCCTCAGATGAAATCTGGAAAGAAGCTTTCTGAGAAACTGCTTAGTGTTCTGTTAATTCATCTCACAGAGTTATATCTGTATTTCGTGGATCTCTTTGCTAGCCTTTTTTCTGTGGAATCTCAGAACAGATATTTCGGATCCCTTTGAAGACTATAGGGCCAAAGGAAATATCCTCCGATAACAAAGAGAAAGAAGCTTTCTGAGAAACTTCGTTGTGTTCTGTGAAATCATCTCACAGAGTTACAGCTTTCCCCTCACGGAGCCTTTCGATAAGACAGTTCTTGTGGAATTGGCAAAGTGATATTTGGAAGCCCATAGAGGGCTATGGTGAAAAAGGAAATATCCTCAAATGAAATCTGGAAAGAAGCTTTCTGAGAAACTGCTTAGTGTTCTGTTAATTCATCTCACAGAGTTACATCTGTATTTCGTGGATCTCTTTGCTAGCCTTATTTCTGTGGAATCTGAGAACAGATATTTCGGATCCCTTTGAAGACTATAGGGCCAAAGGAAATATCCTCCGATAACAAAGAGAAAGAAGCTTTCTGAGAAACTTCGTTGTGTTCTGTGAAATCATCTCACAGAGTTACAGCTTTCCCCTCACGGAGCCTTTCGCTAAGACAGTTCTTTTGAAATTGGCAAAGTGATATTTGGAAGCCCATAGAGGGCTAGGGTGAAAAAGGAAATATCCTCAGATGAAATCTGGAAAGAAGCTTTCTGAGAAACTGCTTAGTGTTCTTTTAATTCATCTCACAGTGTTACACCTGTATTTCGTGGATCTCTTTGCTAGCCTTATTTCTGTGGAATCTGAGAACAGATATTTCGGATCCCTTTGAAGACTATAGGGCCAAAGGAAATATCCTCCGATAACAAAGAGAAAGTAGCTTCGGAGAAACTTCGTTGTGTTCTGTGAAATCATCTCACAGAGTTGCAGCTTTCCCCTCAAGAAGCCTTTCGCTAAGACAGTTCTTGTGGAATTGGCAAAGTGATATTTGGAAGCCATAGAGGGCTATGGTGAAAAAGGAAATATCCTCAAATGAAATCTGGAAAGAAGCTTTCTGAGAAACTGCTTAGTGTTCTGTTAATTCATCTCACAGAGTTACATCTGTATTTCGTGGATCTCTTTGCTAGCCTTATTTCTGTGGAATCTGAGAACAGATATTTCGGATCCATATGAAGACTATAGGGCCAAAGGAAATATCCTCCGATAACAAAGAGAAAGAAGCTTTCTGAGAAACTTCTTTGTGTTCTGTGAAATCATCTCACAGAGTTGCAGCTTTCCCCTCAAGAAGCCTTTCGATAAGACAGTTCTTGTGGAATTGGCAAAGTGATATTTGGAAGCCCATAGAGGGCTATGGTGAAAAAGGAAATATCCTCAAATGAAATCTGGAAAGAAGCTTTCTGAGAAACTGCTTAGCGTTCTGTTAATTCATCTCACAGAGTTACATCTGTATTTCGTGGATCTCTTTGCTAGCCTTATTTCTGTGGAATCTGAGAACAGATATTTCGGATCCCTTTGAAGAATATAGGGCCAAAGGAAATATCCTCCGATAACAAAGAGAAAGAAGCTTTCTGAGAAACTTCGTTGTGTTCTGTGAAATCATCTCACAGAGTTACAGCTTTTCCCTCACGGAGCCTTTCGCTAAGACAGTTCTTTTGAAATTGGCAAAGTGATATTTGGAAGCCCGTAGAGGGCTATGGTGAAAAAGGAAATATCCTCAGATGAAATCTGGAAAGAAGCTTTCTGAGAAACTGCTTAGTGTTCTGTTAATTCATCTCACAGAGTTATATCTGTATTTCGTGGATCTCTTTGCTAGCCTTTTTTCTGTGGAATCTCAGAACAGATATTTCGGATCCCTTTGAAGACTATAGGGCCAAAGGAAATATCCTCCGATAACAAAGAGAAAGAAGCTTTCTGAGAAACTTCGTTGTGTTCTGTGAAATCATCTCACAGAGTTACAGCTTTCCCCTCACGGAGCCTTTCGATAAGACAGTTCTTGTGGAATTGGCAAAGTGATATTTGGAAGCCCATAGAGGGCTATGGTGAAAAAGGAAATATCCTCAAATGAAATCTGGAAAGAAGCTTTCTGAGAAACTGCTTAGTGTTCTGTTAATTCATCTCACAGAGTTACATCTGTATTTCGTGGATCTCTTTGCTAGCCTTATTTCTGTGGAATCTGAGAACAGATATTTCGGATCCCTTTGAAGACTATAGGGCCAAAGGAAATATCCTCCGATAACAAAGAGAAAGAAGCTTTCTGAGAAACTTCGTTGTGTTCTGTGAAATCATCTCACAGAGTTACAGCTTTCCCCTCACGGAGCCTTTCGCTAAGACAGTTCTTTTGAAATTGGCAAAGTGATATTTGGAAGCCCATAGAGGGCTATGGTGAAAAAGGAAATATCCTCAAATGAAATCTGGAAAGAAGCTTTCTGAGAAACTGCTTAGTGTTCTTTTAATTTATCTCACAGTGTTACACCTGTATTTCGTGGATCTCTTTGCTAGCCTTATTTCTGTGGAATCTGAGAACAGATATTTCGGATCCCTTTGAAGACTATAGGGCCAAAGGAAATATCCTCCGATAACAAAGAGAAAGTAGCTTCGGAGAAACTTCGTTGTGTTCTGTGAAATCATCTCACAGAGTTGCAGCTTTCCCCTCAAGAAGCCTTTCGCTAAGACAGTTCTTGTGGAATTGGCAAAGTGATATTTGGAAGCCATAGAGGGCTATGGTGAAAAAGGAAATATCCTCAAATGAAATCTGGAAAGAAGCTTTCTGAGAAACTGCTTAGTGTTCTGTTAATTCATCTCACAGAGTTACATCTGTATTTCGTGGATCTCTTTGCTAGCCTTATTTCTGTGGAATCTGAGAACAGATATTTCGGATCCATATGAAGACTATAGGGCCAAAGGAAATATCCTCCGATAACAAAGAGAAAGAAGCTTTCTGAGAAACTTCTTTGTGTTCTGTGAAATCATCTCACAGAGTTACAGCTTTCCCCTCAAGAAGCCTTTCGATAAGACAGTTCTTGTGGAATTGGCAAAGTGATATTTGGAAGAGCATAGAGGGCTATGATGAAAAAGGAAATATCCTCAAATGAAATCTGGAAAGAAGCTTTCTGAGAAACTGCTTAGTGTTCTGTTAATTCATCTCACAGAGTTACATCTGTATTTCGTGGATCTCTTTGCTAGCCTTATTTCTGTGGAATCTGAGAACAGATATTTCGGATCCCTTTGAAGACTATAGAGCCAAAGGAAATATCCTCCGATAACAAAGAGAAAGAAGCTTTCTGAGAAACTTCGTTGTGTTCTGTGAAATCATCTCACAGAGTTACAGCTTTCCCCTCACGGAGCCTTTCGCTAAGACAGTTCTTTTGAAATTGGCAAAGTGATATTTGGAAGCCCGTAGAGGGCTATGGTGAAAAAGGAAATATCCTCAGATGAAATCTGGAAAGAAGCTTTCTGAGAAACTGCTTAGTGTTCTGTTAATTCATCTCACAGAGTTATATCTGTATTTCGTGGATCTCTTTGCTAGCCTTATTTCTGTGGAATCTCAGAACAGATATTTCGGATCCCTTTGAAGACTATAGGGCCAAAGGAAATATCCTCCGATAACAAAGAGAAAGAAGCTTTCTGAGAAACTTCGTTGTGTTCTGTGAAATCATCTCACAGAGTTACAGCTTTCCCCTCACGGAGCCTTTCGATAAGACCGTTCTTGTGGAATTGGCAAAGTGATATTTGGAAGCCCATAGAGGGCTATGGTGAAAAAGGAAATATCCTCAAATGAAATCTGGAAAGAAGCTTTCTGAGAAACTGCTTAGTGTTCTGTTAATTCATCTCACAGAGTTACATCTGTATTTCGTGGATCTCTTTGCTAGCCTTATTTCTGTGGAATCTGAGAACAGATATTTCGGATCCCTTTGAAGACTATAGGGCCAAAGGAAATATCCTCCGATAACAAAGAGAAAGAAGCTTTCTGAGAAACTTCGTTGTGTTCTGTGAAATCATCTCACAGAGTTACAGCTTTCCCCTCACGGAGCCTTTCGCTAAGACAGTTCTTTTGAAATTGGCAAAGTGATATTTGGAAGCCCATAGAGGGCTATGGTGAAAAAGGAAATATCCTCAGATGAAATCTGGAAAGAAGCTTTCTGAGTAACTGCTTAGTGTTCTGTTAATTCATCTCACAGAGTTACATCTGTATTTCGTGGATCTCTTTGCTAGCCTTATTTCTGTGGAATCTGAGAACAGATATTTCGGATCCCTTTGAAGACTATAGGGCCAAAGGAAATATCCTCCGATAACAAAGAGAAAGAAGCTTTCTGAGAAACTTCTTTGTGTTCTGTGAAATCATCTCACAGAGTTACAGCTTTCCCCTCAAGAAGCCTTTCGCTAAAACAGTTCTTGTGGAATTGGCAAAGTGATATTTGGAAGCCCATAGAGGGCTAGGGTGAAAAAGGAAATATCCTCAGATGAAATCTGGAAAGAAGCTTTCTGAGAAACTGCTTAGTGTTCTTTTAATTCATCTCACAGTGTTACACCTGTATTTCGTGGATCTCTTTGCTAGCCTTATTTCTGTGGAATCTGAGAACAGATATTTCGGATCCCTTTGAAGACTATAGGGCCAAAGGAAATATCCTCCGATAACAAAGAGAAAGTAGCTTCGGAGAAACTTCGTTGTGTTCTGTGAAATCATCTCACAGAGTTGCAGCTTTCCCCTCAAGAAGCCTTTCGCTAAGACAGTTCTTGTGGAATTGGCAAAGTGATATTTGGAAGCCATAGAGGGCTATGGTGAAAAAGGAAATATCCTCAAATGAAATCTGGAAAGAAGCTTTCTGAGAAACTGCTTAGTGTTCTGTTAATTCATCTCACAGAGTTACATCTGTATTTCGTGGATCTCTTTGCTAGCCTTATTTCTGTGGAATCTGAGAACAGATATTTCGGATCCATATGAAGACTATAGGGCCAAAGGAAATATCCTCCGATAACAAAGAGAAAGAAGCTTTCTGAGAAACTTCTTTGTGTTCTGTGAAATCATCTCACAGAGTTACAGCTTTCCCCTCAAGAAGCCTTTCGATAAGACAGTTCTTGTGGAATTGGCAAAGTGATATTTGGAAGCCCATAGAGGGCTATGGTGAAAAAGGAAATATCCTCAAATGAAATCTGGAAAGAAGCTTTCTGAGAAACTGCTTAGTGTTCTGTTAATTCATCTCACAGAGTTACATCTGTATTTCGTGGATCTCTTTGCTAGCCTTATTTCTGTGGAATCTGAGAACAGATATTTCGTATCCCTTTGAAGACTATAGGGCCAAAGGAAATATCCTCCGATAACAAAGAGAAAGAAGCTTTCTGAGAAACTTCGTTGTGTTCTGTGAAATCATCTCACAGAGTTACAGCTTTCCCCTCACGGAGCCTTTCGCTAAGACAGTTCTTTTGAAATTGGCAAAGTGATATTTGGAAGCCCGTAGAGGGCTATGGTGAAAAAGGAAATATCCTCAGATGAAATCTGGAAAGAAGCTTTCTGAGAAACTGCTTAGTGTTCTGTTAATTCATCTCACAGAGTTATATCTGTATTTCGTGGATCTCTTTGCTAGCCTTATTTCTGTGGAATCTCAGAACAGATATTTCGGATCCCTTTGAAGAATATAGGGCCAAAGGAAATATCCTCCGATAACAAAGAGAAAGAAGCTTTCTGAGAAACTTCTTTGTGTTCTGTGAAATCATCTCACAGAGTTACAGCTTTCCCCTCACGGAGCCTTTCGCTAAGACAGTTCTTTTGAAATTGGCAAAGTGATATTTGGAAGCCCATAGAGGGCTATTGTGAAAAAGGAAATATCCTCAGATGAAATCTGGAAAGAAGCTTTCTGAGAAACTGCTTAGTGTTCTGTTAATTCATCTCACAGAGTTACATCTGTATTTCGCGGATCTCTTCGCTAGCCTTATTTCTGTGGAATCTGAGAACAGATATTTCGGATCCATATGAAGACTATAGGGCCAAAGGAAATATCCTCCGATAACAAAGAGAAAGAAGCTTTCTGAGAAACTTCTTTGTGTTCTGTGAAATCATCTCACAGAGTTGCAGCTTTCCCCTCAAGAAGCCTTTCGCTAAGACAGTTCTTGTGGAATTGGCAAAGTGATATTTGGAAGCCATAGAGGGCTATGGTGAAAAAGGAAATATCCTCAAATGAAATCTGGAAAGAAGCTTTCTGAGAAACTGCTTAGTGTTCTGTTAATTCATCTCACAGAGTTACATCTGTATTTCGTGGATCTCTTTGCTAGCCTTATTTCTGTGGAATCTGAGAACAGATATTTCGGATCCATATGAAGACTATAGGGCCAAAGGAAATATCCTCCGATAACAAAGAGAAAGAAGCTTTCTGAGAAACTTCTTTGTGTTCTGTGAAATCATCTCACAGAGTTACAGCTTTCCCCTCAAGAAGCCTTTCGATAAGACAGTTCTTGTGGAATTGGCAAAGTGATATTTGGAAGCCCATAGAGGGCTATGGTGAAAAAGGAAATATCCTCAAATGAAATCTGGAAAGAAGCTTTCTGAGAAACTGCTTAGTGTTCTGTTAATTCATCTCACAGAGTTACATCTGTATTTCGTGGATCTCTTTGCTAGCCTTATTTCTGTGGAATCTGAGAACAGATATTTCGTATCCCTTTGAAGACTATAGGGCCAAAGGAAATATCCTCCGATAACAAAGAGAAAGAAGCTTTCTGAGAAACTTCGTTGTGTTCTGTGAAATCATCTCACAGAGTTACAGCTTTCCCCTCACGGAGCCTTTCGCTAAGACAGTTCTTTTGAAATTGGCAAAGTGATATTTGGAAGCCCGTAGAGGGCTATGGTGAAAAAGGAAATATCCTCAGATGAAATCTGGAAAGAAGCTTTCTGAGAAACTGCTTAGTGTTCTGTTAATTCATCTCACAGAGTTATATCTGTATTTCGTGGATCTCTTTGCTAGCCTTATTTCTGTGGAATCTCAGAACAGATATTTCGGATCCCTTTGAAGACTATAGGGCCAAAGGAAATATCCTCCGATAACAAAGAGAAAGAAGCTTTCTGAGAAACTTCTTTGTGTTCTGTGAAATCATCTCACAGAGTTACAGCTTTCCCCTCACGGAGCCTTTCGCTAAGACAGTTCTTTTGAAATTGGCAAAGTGATATTTGGAAGCCCATAGAGGGCTATTGTGAAAAAGGAAATATCCTCAGATGAAATCTGGAAAGAAGCTTTCTGAGAAACTGCTTAGTGTTCTGTTAATTCATCTCACAGAGTTACATCTGTATTTCGCGGATCTCTTCGCTAGCCTTATTTCTGTGGAATCTGAGAACAGATATTTCGGATCCATATGAAGACTATAGGGCCAAAGGAAATATCCTCCGATAACAAAGAGAAAGAAGCTTTCTGAGAAACTTCTTTGTGTTCTGTGAAATCATCTCACAGAGTTACAGCTTTCCCCTCAAGAAGCCTTTCACTAAGACAGTTCTTGTGGAATTGTCAAAGTGATATTTGGAAGCCCATAGAGGGCTATGGTGAAAAAGGAAATATCCTCAAATGAAATCAGGAAAGAAGCTTTCTGAAAAACTGCTTAGTGTTCTGTTAATTCATCTCACAGAGTTACATCTGTATTTCGTGGATCTCTTTGCTAGCCTTATTTCTGTGGAATCTGAGAACAGATATTTCGGATCCCTTTGAAGACTATAGGGCCAAAGGAAATATCCTCCGATAACAAAGAGGAAGAAGCCTTCTGAGAAACTTCTTTGTGTTCTGTGAAATCATCTCACAGAGTTACAGCTTTCCCCTCAAGAAGCCTTTCGCTAAGACAGTTCTTGTGGAATTGGCAAAGTGATATTTGGAAGCCCATAGAGGGCTATGGTGAAAAAGGAAATATCCTCAAATGAAATCTGGAAAGAAGCTTTCTGAGAAACTGCTTAGTGTTCTGTTAATTCATCTCACAGAGTTACATCTGTATTTCGTGGATCTCTTTGCTAGCCTTATTTCTGTGGAATCTGAGAACAGATATTTCGGATCCCTTTAAAGACTATAGGTCCAAAGGAAATATCCTCCGATAACAAAGAGAAAGAAGCTTTCTGAGAAACTTCGTTGTGTTCTGTGAAATCATCTCACAGAGTTACAGCTTTCCCCTCACGGAGCCTTTCGCTAAGACAGTTCTTTTGAAATTGGCAAAGTGATATTTGGAAGCCCATAGACGACTATGGTGAAAAAGGAAATATCCTCAAATGAAATCTGGAAAGAAGCTTTCTGAGAAACTGCTTAGTGTTCTGTTAATTCATCTCACAGAGTTATATCTGTATTTCGTGGATATCTTTGCTAGCCTTATTTCTGTGGAATCTGTGAACAGATATTTCGGATCCCTTTGAAGACTATAGGGCCAAAGGAAATATCCTCCGATAACAAAGAGAAAGAAGCTTTCTGAGAAACTTCGTTGTGTTCTGTGAAATCATCTCACAGAGTTACAGCTTTCCCCTCGCGGAGCCTTTCGCTAAGACAGTTCTTTTGAAATTGGCAAAGTGATATTTGGAAGCCCATAGAGAGCTATGGTGAAAAAGGAAATATCCTCAGATGAAATCTGGAAAGAAGCTTTGTGAGAAACTGCTTAGTGTTCTGTTAATTCATCTCACAGTGTTACATCTGTATTTCATGGATCTCTTTGCTAGCCTTATTTCTGTGGAATCTGAGAACAGATATTTCAGATCCCTTTGAAGACTATAGGGCCAAAGGAAATATCCTCCGATAACAAAGAGAAAGAAGCTTTCTGAGAAACTTCTTTGTGTTCTGTGAAATCATCTAACAGAGCTGCAGCTTTCCCCTCAAGAAGCCTTTCTCTAAGACAGTTCTTGTGGAATTGGCAAAGTGATATATGGAAGCCCATAGAGGGCTATGGTGAAAAAGGAAATATCCTCAAATGAAATCTGGAAAGAAGCTTTCTGAGAAACTGCTTAGTGTTCTGTTAATTCATCTCACAGAGTTACATCTGTATTTCGTGGATCTCTTTGCTAGCCTTATTTCTGTGGAATCTGAGAACAGATATTTCGTATCCCTTTGAAGACTATAGGGCCAAAGGAAATATCCTCCGATAACAAAGAGAAAGAAGCTTTCTGAGAAACTTCGTTGTGTTCTGTGAAATCATCTCACAGAGTTACAGCTTTCCCCTCACTGAGCCTTTCGCTAAGACAGTTCTTTTGAAATTGGCAAAGTGATATTTGGAAGCCCGTAGAGGGCTATGGTGAAAAAGGAAATATCCTCAGATGAAATCTGGAAAGAAGCTTTCTGAGAAACTGCTTAGTGTTCTGTTAATTCATCTCACAGAGTTATATCTGTATTTCGTGGATCTCTTTGCTAGCCTTATTTCTGTGGAATCTCAGAACAGATATTTCGGATCCCTTTGAAGACTATAGGGCCAAAGGAAATATCCTCCGATAACAAAGAGAAAGAAGCTTTCTGAGAAACTTCGTTGTGTTCTGTGAAATCATCTCACAGAGTTACAGCTTTCCCCTCACGGAGCCTTTCGCTAAGACAGTTCTTTTGAAATTGGCAAAGTGATATTTGGAAGCCCATAGAGGGCTATTGTGAAAAAGGAAATATCCTCAGATGAAATCTGGAAAGAAGCTTTCTGAGAAACTGCTTAGTGTTCTGTTAATTCATCTCACAGAGTTACATCTGTATTTCGTGGATCTCTTTGCTAGCCTTATTTCTGTGGAATCTGAGAACAGATATTTCGGATCCATATGAAGACTATAGGGCCAAAGGAAATATCCTCCGATAACAAAGAGAAAGAAGCTTTCTGAGAAACTTCTTTGTGTTCTGTGAAATCATCTCACAGAGTTACAGCTTTCCCCTCAAGAAGCCTTTCGCTAAGACAGTTCTTGTGGAATTGGCAACGTGATATTTGGAAGCCCATAGAGGGCTATGGTGAAAAAGGAAATATCCTCAAATGAAATCTGGAAAGAAGCTTTCTGAAAAACTGCTTAGTGTTCTGTTAATTCATCTCGCAGAGTTACATCTGTAATTCGTGGATCTCTTTGCTAGCCTTATTTCTGTGGAATCTGAGAACAGATATTTCGGATCCCTTTGAACACTATAGGGCCAAAGGAAATATCCTCCGATAACAAAGAGGAAGAAGCCTTCTGAGAAACTTCTTTGTGTTCTGTGAAATCATCTCACAGAGTTACAGCTTTCCCCTCAAGAAGCCTTTCGCTAAGACAGTTCTTGTGGAATTGGCAAAGTGATATTTGGAAGCCCATAGACGGCTATGGTGAAAAAGGAAATATCCTCAAATGAAATCTGGAAAGAAGCTTTCTGAGAAACTGCTTAGTGTTCTGTTAATTCACCTCACAGAGTTACATCTGTATTTCGTGAATCTCTTTGCTAGCCTTATTTCTGTGGAATCTGAGAACAGATATTTCGGATCCCTTTGAAGACTATAGGGCCAAAGGAAATATCCTCCGATAACAAAGAGAAAGAAGCTTTCTGAGAAACTTCGTTGTGTTCTGTGAAATCATCTCACAGAGTTTCAGCTTTCCCCTCACGGAGCCTTTCGCTAAGACAGTTCTTTTGAAATTGGCAAAGTGATATTTGGAAGCCCATAGAGGGCTATGGTGAAAAAGGAAATATCCTCAGATGAAATCTGGAAAGAAGCTTTCTGAGAAACTGCTTAGCGTTCTGTTAATTCATCTCACAGAGTTACATCTGTATTTCGTGGATCTCTTTGCTAGCCTTATTTCTGTGGAATCTGAGAACAGATATTTCGGATCCCTTTGAAGACTATAGGGCCAAAGGAAATATCCTCCGATAACAAAGAGAAAGAAGCTTTCTGAGAAACTTCTTTGTGTTCTGTGAAATCATCTCACAGAGTTACAGCTTTCCCCTCAAGGAGACTTTCGCTAAGACAGTTTATGTGGAATTGGCAAAGTGATATTTGGAAGCCCATAGAGGGCTATGGTGAAAAAGGAAATATCCTCAGATGAAATCTGGAAAGAAGCTTTCTGAGAAACTGCTTAGCGTTCTGTTAATTCATCTCACAGAGTTACATCGGTATTTCGTGGATCTCTTTGCTAGCCTTATTTCTGTGGAATCTGAGAACAGATATTTCGGATCCCTTTGAAGACTATAGGGCCAAAGGAAATATCCTCCGATAACAAAGAGAAAGAAGCTTTCTGAGAAACTTCGTTGTGTTCTGTGAAATCATCTCACAGAGTTACAGCTTTCCCCTCAAGGAGCCTTTCGCTAAGACAGTTTATGTGGAATTGGCAAAGTGATATTTGGAAGCCCATAGAGGGCTATGGTGAAAAAGGAAATATCCTCAGATGAAATCTGGAAAGAAGCTTTCTGAGAAACTGCTTAGCGTTCTGCTAATTCATCTCACAGAGTTACATCTGTATTTCGTGGATCTCTTTGCTAGCCTTATTTCTGTGGAATCTGAGAACAGATATTTCGGATCCCTTTGAAGACTATAGGGCCAAAGGAAATATCCTCCGATAACAAAGAGAAAGAAGCTTTCTGAGAAACTTCGTTGTGTTCTGTGAAATCATCTCACAGAGTTACAGCTTTCCCCTCACGGAGCCTTTCGCTAAGACAGTTCTTTTGAAACTGGCAATGTGATATTTGGAAGCCCATAGAGGGCTATGGTGAAAAAGGAAATATCCTCAGATGAAATCTGGAAAGAAGCTTTCTGAGAAACTGCTTAGTGTTCTGTTAATTCATCTCACAGAGTTACATCTGTATTTCGTGGATCTCTTTGCTAGCCTTATTTCTGTGGAATCTGAGAACAGATATTTCGGATCCCTATGAAGACTATAGGGCCAAAGGAAATATCCTGCGATAACAAGGAGAAAGAAGCTTTCTGAGAAACTTCTTTGTGTTTTGTGAAATCATCTCACAGAGTTACAGCTTTCCCCTCAAGAAGCCTTTCGCTAAGACAGTTCTTGTGGAATTGGCAAAGTGATATTTGGAAGCCCATAGAGGGCTATGGTGAAAAAGGAAATATCCTCAGATGAAATCTGGAAAGAAGCTTTCTGAGAAACTGCTTAGTGTTCTGTTAATTCATCTCACAGAGCTACATCTGTATTTCGTGGATCTCTTTGCTAGCCTTATTTCTGTGGAATCTGAGAACAGATATTTCGGATCCCTTTGAAGACTATAGGGCCAAAGGAAATATCCTCCGATAACAAAGAGAAAGAAGCTTTCTGAGAAACTTCTCTGTGTTCTGTGAAATCATCTCACAGAGTTGCAGCTTTCCCCTCAAGAAGCCTTTCGCTAAGACAGTTCTTGTGGAATTGGCAAAGTGATATTTGGAAGCCATAGAGGGCTATGGTGAAAAAGGAAATATCCTCAAATGAAATCTGGAAAGAAGCTTTCTGAGAAACTGCTTAGTGTTCTGTTAATTCATCTCACAGAGTTACATCTGTATTTCGTGGATCTCTTTGCTAGCCTTATTTCTGTGGAATCTGAGAACAGATATTTCGGATCCCTTTGAAGACTATAGGGCCAAAGGAAATATCCTCCGATAACAAAGAGAAAGATGCTTTCTGAGAAACTTCGTTGTGTTCTGTGAAATCATCTCACAGAGTTACAGCTTTCCCCTCACGGAGCATTTCGCTAAGACAGTTCTTTTGAAACTGGCAAAGTGATATTTGGAAGCCCATAGAGGGCTATGGTGAAAAAGGAAATATCCTCAGATGAAATCTGGAAAGAAGCTTTCTGAGAAACTGCTTAGTGTTCTGTTAATTCATCTCACAGAGTTACATCTGTATTTCGTGGATCTCTTTGCTAGCCTTATTTCTGTGGAATCTGAGAACAGATATTTCGGATCCCTTTGAAGAGTATAGGGCCAAAGGAAATATCCTCCGATAACAAAGAGAAAGAAGCTTTCTGAGAAACTTCTTTGTTTTCTGTGAAATCATCTCACAGAGTTGCAGCTTTCCTCTCAAGTAGCCTTTCGCTAAGACAGTTCTTGTGGAATTGGCAAAGTGATATTTGGAAGCCCATAGAGGGCTATGGTGAAAAAGGAAATATCCTCAGATGAAATCTGGAAAGAAGCTTTCTGAGAAACTGCTAAGTGTTCTGTTAATTCATGTCACAGAGTTACATCTGTATTTCGTGGATCTCTTTGCTCGCCTTATTTCTGTGGAATCTGAGTACAGATATTTCGGATCCCTTTGAAGAACATAGGGCCAAAGAAATATCCTCCGATAACAAAGAGAAAGAAGCTTTCTGAGAAACTTCTTTGTGTTCTGTGAAATCATCTCACAGAGTTGCAGCTTTGCCCTCAAGGAGCCTTTCGCTAAGACAGTTCTTGTGGAATTGGCAAAGTGATATTTGGAAGCCCATAGAGGGCTATGTTGAAAAAGGAAATATCCTCAGATGAAATCTGGAAAGAAGCTTTCTGAGAAACTGCTTAGTGTTCTGTTAATTCATCTCACAGAGTTACATCTGTATTTCGTGGATCTCTTTGCTAGCCTTATTTCTGTGGAATCTGAGAACAGATATTTCGGATCCCTATGAAGACTATAGGGCCAAAGGAAATATCCTCCGATAACAAAGAGAAAGAAGCTTTCTGAGAAACTTCTTTGTGTTCTGTGAAATCATCTCACAGAGTTACAGCTTTCCCCTCAAGAAGCCTTTCGCTAAGACAGTTCTTGTGGAATTGGCAAAGTGATATTTGGAAGCCCATAGAGGGCTATGGTGAAAAAGGAAATATCCTCACATGAAATCTGGAAAGAAGCTTTCTGAGAAACTGCTTAGCGTTCTGTTAATTCATCTCACAGAGTTACATCTGTATTTCGTGGATCTCTTTGCTAGCCTTATTTCTGTGGAATCTGAGAACAGATATTTCGGATCCCTTTGAAGACTATAGGGCCAAAGGAAATATCCTCCGATAACAAAGAGAAAGAAGCTTTCTGAGAAACTTCGTTGTGTTCTGTGAAATCATCTCACAGAGTTACAGCTTTCCCCTCACGGAGCCTTTCGCTAAGACAGTTCTTTTGAAACTGGCAATGTGATATTTGGAAGCCCATAGAGGGCTATGGTGAAAAAGGAAATATCCTCAGATGAAATCTGGAAAGAAGCTTTCTGAGAAACTGCTTAGTGTTCTGTTAATTCATCTCACAGAGTTACATCTGTATTTCGTGGATCTCTTTGCTAGCCTTATTTCTGTGGAATCTGAGAACAGATATTTCGGATCCCTATGAAGACTATAGGGCCAAAGGAAATATCCTGCGATAACAAAGAGAAAGAAGCTTTCTGAGAAACTTCTTTGTGTTTTGTGAAATCATCTCACAGAGTTACAGCTTTCCTCTCAAGAAGCCTTTCGCTAAGACAGTTCTTGTGGAATTGGCAAAGTGATATTTGGAAGCCATAGAGGGCTATGGTGAAAAAGGAAATATCCTCAAATGAAATCTGGAAAGAAGCTTTCTGAGAAACTGCTTAGTGTTCTGTTAATTCATCTCACAGAGCTACATCTGTATTTCGTGGATCTCTTTGCTAGCCTTATTTCTGTGGAATCTGAGAACAGATATTTCGGATTCCTTTGAAGACTATAGGGCCAAAGGAAATATCCTCCGATAACAAAGAGAAAGAAGCTTTCTGAGAAACTTCTTTGTGTTCTGTGAAATCATCTCACAGAGTTGCAGCTTTCCCCTCAAGAAGCCTTTCGCTAAGACAGTTCTTGTGGAATTGGCAAAGTGATATTTGGAAGCCCATATAGGGCTATGGTGAAAAAGGAAATATCCTCAAATGAAATCTGGAAAGAAGCTTTCTGAGAAACTGCTTAGTGTTCTGTTAATTCATCTCACAGGGTTACATCTGTATTTCGTGGATCTCTTTGCTAGCCTTATTTCTGTGGAATCTGAGAACAGATATTTCGGATCCCTTTGAAGACTATAGGGCCAAAGGAAATATACTCCGATAACAAAGAGAAAGAAGCTTTCTGAGAAACTTCGTTGTGTTCTGTGAAATCATCTCACAGAGTTACAGCTTTCCCCTCACGGAGCCTTTCGCTAAGACAGTTCTTTTGAAACTGGCAAAGTGATATTTGGAAGCCCATAGAGGGCTATGGTGAAAAAGGAAATATCCTCAGATGAAATCTGGAAAGAAGCTTTCTGAGAAACTGCTTAGTGTTCTGTTAATTCATCTCACAGAGTTACATCTGTATTTCGTGGATCTCTTTGCTAGCCTTATTTCTGTGGAATCTGAGAACAGATATTTCGGATCCCTTTGAAGAGTATAGGGCCAAAGGAAATATCCTCCGATAACAAAGAGAAAGAAGCTTTCTGAGAAACTTCTTTGTTTTCTGTGAAATCATCTCACAGAGTTGCAGCTTTCCCCTCAAGTAGCCTTTCGCTAAGACAGTTCTTGTGGAATTGGCAAAGTGATATTTGGAAGCCCATAGAGGGCTATGGTGAAAAAGGAAATATCCTCAGATGAAATCTGGAAAGAAGCTTTCTGAGAAACTGCTAAGTGTTCTGTTAATTCATCTCACAGAGTTACATCTGTATTTCGTGGATCTCTTTGCTCGCCTTATTTCTGTGGAATCTGAGTACAGATATTTCGGATCCCTTTGAAGAACATAGGGCCAAAGAAATATCCTCCGATAACAAAGAGAAAGAAGCTTTCTGAGAAACTTCTTTGTGTTCTGTGAAATTATCTCACAGTGTTACAGCTTTCCCCTCAAGAAGCCTTTCGCTAAGACAGTTCTTGTGGAATTGGCAAAGTGATATTTGGAAGCCCATAGAGGGCTATGGTGAAAAAGGAAATATCCTCAGATGAAATCTGGAAAGAAGCTTTCTGAGAAACTGCTTAGCGTTCTGTTAATTCATCTCACAGAGTTACATCTGTATTTCGTGGATCTCTTTGCTAGCCTTATTTCTGTGGAATCTGGGAACAGATATTTCGGATCCCTTTGAAGACTATAGTGCCAAAGGAAATATCCTCCGATAAAAAAGAGAAAGAAGCTTTCTGAGAAACTTCTTTGTGTTCTGTGAAATCATCTCACAGAGTTACAGCTTTCCCCTCACGGAGCCTTTCGCTAAGACAGTTCTTTTGAAATTGGCAAAGTGATATTTGGAAGCCCATAGAGGGCTACGGTGAAAAAGGAAATATCCTCAGATGAAATCTGGAAAGAAGCTTTCTCAGAAACTGCTTAGTGTTCTTTTAATTCATCTCACAGTGTTACATCTGTTTTTCGTGGATCTCTTTGCTAGCCTTATTTCTGTGGAATCTGAGAACAGATATTTCGGATCCCTTTGAAGACTATAGGGCCAAAGGAAATATCCTCCGATAACAAAGAGAAAGAAGCTTTCTGAGAAACTTCGTTGTGTTCTGTGAAATCATCTCACAGAGTTGCAGCTTTCCCCTCAAGAAGCCTTTCGCTAAGACAGTTCTTGTGGAATTGGCAAAGTGATATTTGGAAGCCATAGAGGGCTATGGTGAAAAAGGAAATATCCTCAAATGAAATCTGGAAAGAAGCTTTCTGAGAAACTGCTTAGTGTTCTGTTAATTCATCTCACAGAGTTACATCTGTATTTCGTGGATCTCTTTGCTAACCTTATTTCTGTGGAATCTGAGAACAGATATTTCGGATCCCTTTGAAGACTATAGGGCCAAAGGAAATATCCTCCGATAACAAAGAGAAAGAAGCTTTCTGAGAAACTTCGTTGTGTTCTGTGAAATCATCTCACAGAGTTACAGCTTTCTCCTCAAGAAGCCTTTCGATAAGACAGTTCTTGTGGAATTGGCAAAGTGATATTTGGAAGCCCATATAGGGCTATGGTGAAAAAGGAAATATCCTCAGATGAAATCTGGAAAGAAGTTTTCTGAGAAACTACTTAGTGTTCTGTTAATTCATCTCACAGAGTTACATCTGTATTTCGTGGATCTCTTTGCTAGCCTTATTTCTGTGGAATCTGAGAACAGATATTTCGGATCCCTTTGAGGACTATAGGGCCAAAGGAAATATCCTCCGATAACAAAGAGAAAGAAGCTTTCTGAGAAACTTCGTTGTGTTCTGTGAAATCATCTCACAGAGTTACAGCTTTCCCCTCACGGAGCCTTTCGCTAAGACAGTTCTTTTGAAAATGGCAAAGTGATATTTGGAAGCCCATAGAGGGCTATGGTGAAAAAGGAAATATCCTCAGATGAAATCTGGAAAGAAGCTTTCTGAGAAACTGCTTAGTGTTCTGTTAATTCATCTCACAGAGTTACATCTGTATTTCGTGGATCTCTTTGCTAGCCTTATTTCTGTGTAATCTGAGAACAGATATTTCGGGTCCCTTTGAAGACTATAGGGCCAAAGGAAATATCCTCCGATAACAAAGAGAAAGAAGCTTTCTGAGAAACTTCTTTGTGTTCTGTGAAATCATCTCACAGAGTTACAGCTTTCCCCTCAAGAAGCCTTTCGCTAAGAGAGTTCTTGTGGAATTGGCAAAGTGATATTTGGAAGCCCATAGAGGGCTATGGTGAAAAAGGAAATATCCTCAAATGAAATCTGGAAAGAAGCTTTCTGAAAAACTGCTTAATGTTCTGTTAATTCACCTCACAGAGTTACATCTGTATTTCGTGGATCTCTTTGCTAGCCTTATTTCTGTGGAATCTGAGAACAGATATTTCGGATCCCTTTGAAGACTATAGGGCCAAAGGAAATATCCTCCGATAACAAAGAGGAAGAAGCCTTCTGAGAAACTTCTTTGTGTTCTGTGAAATCATCTCACAGAGTTAGAGCTTTCCCCTCAAGAAGCCTTTCGCTAAGACAGTTCTTTTGAAACTGGCAAAGTGATATTTGGAAGCCCATAGAGGGCTATGGTGAAAAAGGAAATATCCTCAGATGAAATCTGGAAAGAAGCTTTCTGAGAAACTGCTTAGTGTTCTGTTAATTCATCTCACAGAGTTACATCTGTATTTCGTGGATCTCTTTGCTAGCCTTATTTCTGTGGAATCTGAGAACAGATATTTCGGATCCCTATGAAGACTATAGGGCCAAAGGAAATATCCTGCGATAACAAATTGAAAGAAGCTTTCTGAGAAACTTCTTTGTGTTTTGTGAAATCATCTCACAGAGTTACAGCTTTCCCCTCAAGAAGCCTTTCGCTAAGACAGTTCTTGTGGAATTGGCAAAGTGATATTTGGAAGCCCATAGAGGGCTATGGTGAAAAAGGAAATATCCTCAGATGAAATCTGGAAAGAAGCTTTCTGAGAAACTGCTTAGTGTTCTGTTAATTCATCTCACAGAGCTACATCTGTATTTCGTGGATCTCTTTGCTAGCCTTATTTCTGTGGAATCTGAGAACAGATATTTCGGATCCCTTTGAAGACTATAGGGCCAAAGGAAATATCCTCCGATAACAAAGAGAAAGAAGCTTTCTGAGAAACTTCTTTGTGTTCTGTGAGATCATCTCACAGAGTTGCAGCTTTCCCCTCAAGAAGCCTTTCGCTAAGACAGTTCTTGTGGAATTGGCAAAGTGATATTTGGAAGCCATAGAGGGCTATGGTGAAAAAGGAAATATCCTCAAATGAAATCTGGAAAGAAGCTTTCTGAGAAACTGCTTAGTGTTCTGTTAATTCATCTCACAGAGTTACATCTGTATTTCGTGGATCTCTTTGCTAGCCTTATTTCTGTGGAATCTGAGAACAGATATTTCGGATCCCTTTGAAGACTATAGGGCCAAAGGAAATATACTCCGATAACAAAGAGAAAGAAGCTTTCTGAGAAACTTCGTTGTGTTCTGTGAAATCATCTCACAGAGTTACAGCTTTCCCCTCACGGAGCCTTTCGCTAAGACAGTTCTTTTGAAATTGGCAAAGTGATATTTGGAAGCCCATAGAGGGCTATGGTGAAAAAGGAAATATCCTCAGATGAAATCTGGAAAGAAGCTTTTTGAGAAACTGCTTAGTGTTCTCTTAATTCATCTCACAGAGTTACATCTGTATTTCGTGGATCTCTTTGCTAGCCTTATTTCTGTGGAATCTGAGAACAGATATTTCGGATCCATATGAAGACTATAGGGCTAAAGGAAATATCCTCCGATAACAAAGAGAAAGAAGCTTTCTGAGAAACTTCTTTGTGTTCTGTGAAATCATCTCACAGAGTTACAGCTTTCGCCTCAAGAAGCCTTTCGCTAAGACAGTTCTTGTGGAATTGGCAAAGTGATATTTGGAAGCCCATAGAGGGCTATGGTGAAAAAGGAAATATCCTCAGATGAAATCTGGAAAGAAGCTTTCTGAGAAACTGCTAAGTGTTCTGTTAATTCATCTCACAGAGTTACATCTGTATTTCGTGGATCTCTTTGCTCGCCTTATTTCTGTGGAATCTGAGTACAGATATTTCGGATCCCTTTGAAGAACATAGGGCCAAAGAAATATCCTCCGATAACAAAGAGAAAGAAGCTTTCTGAGAAACTTCTTTGTGTTCTGTGAAATTATCTCACAGTGTTACAGCTTTCCCCTCAAGAAGCCTTTCGCTAAGACAGTTCTTGTGGAATTGGCAAAGTGATATTTGGAAGCCCATAGAGGGCTATGGTGAAAAAGGAAATATCCTCAGATGAAATCTGGAAAGAAGCTTTCTGAGAAACTGCTTAGCGTTCTGTTAATTCATCTCACAGAGTTACATCTGTATTTCGTGGATCTCTTTGCTAGCCTTATTTCTGTGGAATCTGGGAACAGATATTTCGGATCCCTTTGAAGACTATAGTGCCAAAGGAAATATCCTCCGATAAAAAAGAGAAAGAAGCTTTCTGAGAAACTTCTTTGTGTTCTGTGAAATCATCTCACAGAGTTACAGCTTTCCCCTCACGGAGCCTTTCGCTAAGACAGTTCTTTTGAAATTGGCAAAGTGATATTTGGAAGCCCATAGAGGGCTACGGTGAAAAAGGAAATATCCTCAGATGAAATCTGGAAAGAAGCTTTCTCAGAAACTGCTTAGTGTTCTTTTAATTCATCTCACAGTGTTACATCTGTTTTTCGTGGATCTCTTTGCTAGCCTTATTTCTGTGGAATCTGAGAACAGATATTTCGGATCCCTTTGAAGACTATAGGGCCAAAGGAAATATCCTCCGATAACAAAGAGAAAGAAGCTTTCTGAGAAACTTCGTTGTGTTCTGTGAAATCATCTCACAGAGTTGCAGCTTTCCCCTCAAGAAGCCTTTCGCTAAGACAGTTCTTGTGGAATTGGCAAAGTGATATTTGGAAGCCATAGAGGGCTATGGTGAAAAAGGAAATATCCTCAAATGAAATCTGGAAAGAAGCTTTCTGAGAAACTGCTTAGTGTTCTGTTAATTCATCTCACAGAGTTACATCTGTATTTCGTGGATCTCTTTGCTAACCTTATTTCTGTGGAATCTGAGAACAGATATTTCGGATCCCTTTGAAGACTATAGGGCCAAAGGAAATATCCTCCGATAACAAAGAGAAAGAAGCTTTCTGAGAAACTTCGTTGTGTTCTGTGAAATCATCTCACAGAGTTACAGCTTTCTCCTCAAGAAGCCTTTCGATAAGACATTTCTTGTGGAATTGGCAAAGTGATATTTGGAAGCCCATATAGGGCTATGGTGAAAAAGGAAATATCCTCAGATGAAATCTGGAAAGAAGTTTTCTGAGAAACTACTTAGTGTTCTGTTAATTCATCTCACAGAGTTACATCTGTATTTCGTGGATCTCTTTGCTAGCCTTATTTCTGTGGAATCTGAGAACAGATATTTCGGATCCCTTTGAGGACTATAGGGCCAAAGGAAATATCCTCCGATAACAAAGAGAAAGAAGCTTTCTGAGAAACTTCGTTGTGTTCTGTGAAATCATCTCACAGAGTTACAGCTTTCCCCTCACGGAGCCTTTCGCTAAGACAGTTCTTTTGAAATTGGCAAAGTGATATTTGGAAGCCCATAGAGGGCTATGGTGAAAAAGGAAATATCCTCAGATGAAATCTGGAAAGAAGCTTTCTGAGAAACTGCTTAGTGTTCTGTTAATTCATCTCACAGAGTTACATCTGTATTTCGTGGATCTCTTTGCTAGCCTTATTTCTGTGTAATCTGAGAACAGATATTTCGGGTCCCTTTGAAGACTATAGGGCCAAAGGAAATATCCTCCGATAACAAAGAGAAAGAAGCTTTCTGAGAAACTTCTTTGTGTTCTGTGAAATCATCTCACAGAGTTACAGCTTTCCCCTCAAGAAGCCTTTCGCTAAGAGAGTTCTTGTGGAATTGGCAAAGTGATATTTGGAAGCCCATAGAGGGCTATGGTGAAAAAGGAAATATCCTCAAATGAAATCTGGAAAGAAGCTTTCTGAAAAACTGCTTAATGTTCTGTTAATTCACCTCACAGAGTTACATCTGTATTTCGTGGATCTCTTTGCTAGCCTTATTTCTGTGGAATCTGAGAACAGATATTTCGGATCCCTTTGAAGACTATAGGGCCAAAGGAAATATCCTCCGATAACAAAGAGGAAGAAGCCTTCTGAGAAACTTCTTTGTGTTCTGTGAAATCATCTCACAGAGTTAGAGCTTTCCCCTCAAGAAGCCTTTCGCTAAGACAGTTCTTTTGAAACTGGCAAAGTGATATTTGGAAGCCCATAGAGGGCTATGGTGAAAAAGGAAATATCCTCAGATGAAATCTGGAAAGAAGCTTTCTGAGAAACTGCTTAGTGTTCTGTTAATTCATCTCACAGAGTTACATCTGTATTTCGTGGATCTCTTTGCTAGCCTTATTTCTGTGGAATCTGAGAACAGATATTTCGGATCCCTATGAAGACTATAGGGCCAAAGGAAATATCCTGCGATAACAAATTGAAAGAAGCTTTCTGAGAAACTTCTTTGTGTTTTGTGAAATCATCTCACAGAGTTACAGCTTTCCCCTCAAGAAGCCTTTCGCTAAGACAGTTCTTGTGGAATTGGCAAAGTGATATTTGGAAGCCCATAGAGGGCTATGGTGAAAAAGGAAATATCCTCAGATGAAATCTGGAAAGAAGCTATCTGAGAAACTGCTTAGTGTTCTGTTAATTCATCTCACAGAGCTACATCTGTATTTCGTGGATCTCTTTGCTAGCCTTATTTCTGTGGAATCTGAGAACAGATATTTCGGATCCCTTTGAAGACTATAGGGCCAAAGGAAATATCCTCCGATAACAAAGAGAAAGAAGCTTTCTGAGAAACTTCTTTGTGTTCTGTGAGATCATCTCACAGAGTTGCAGCTTTCCCCTCAAGAAGCCTTTCGCTAAGACAGTTCTTGTGGAATTGGCAAAGTGATATTTGGAAGCCATAGAGGGCTATGGTGAAAAAGGAAATATCCTCAAATGAAATCTGGAAAGAAGCTTTCTGAGAAACTGCTTAGTGTTCTGTTAATTCATCTCACAGAGTTACATCTGTATTTCGTGGATCTCTTTGCTAGCCTTATTTCTGTGGAATCTGAGAACAGATATTTCGGATCCCTTTAAAGACTATAGGGCCAAAGGAAATATACTCCGATAACAAAGAGAAAGAAGCTTTCTGAGAAACTTCGTTGTGTTCTGTGAAATCATCTCACAGAGTTACAGCTTTCCCCTCACGGAGCCTTTCGCTAAGACAGTTCTTTTGAAATTGGCAAAGTGATATTTGGAAGCCCATAGAGGGCTATGGTGAAAAAGGAAATATCCTCAGATGAAATCTGGAAAGAAGCTTTTTGAGAAACTGCTTAGTGTTCTCTTAATTCATCTCACAGAGTTACATCTGTATTTCGTGGATCTCTTTGCTAGCCTTATTTCTGTGGAATCTGAGAACAGATATTTCGGATCCATATGAAGACTATAGGGCTAAAGGAAATATCCTCCGATAACAAAGAGAAAGAAGCTTTCTGAGAAACTTCTTTGTGTTCTGTGAAATCATCTCACAGAGTTACAGCTTTCGCCTCAAGAAGCCTTTCGCTAAGACAGTTCTTGTGGAATTGGCAAAGTGATATTTGGAAGCCCATAGAGGGCTATGGTGAAAAAGGAAATATCCTCAGATGAAATCTGGAAAGAAGCTTTCTGAGACACTGCTTAGTGTTCTTTTAATTCATCTCACAGTGTTACATCTGTATTTCGTGGATCTCTTTGCTAGCCTTATTTCTGTGGAATCTGAGAACAGATATTTCGGATCCCTTTGAAGACTATAGGGCCAAAGGAAATATCCTCCGATAACAAAGAGAAAGAAGCTTTCTGAGAAACTTCTTTGTGTTCTGTGAAATCATCTCACAGAGTTACAGCTTTCCCCACAAGAAGCCTTTCGATAAGACAGTTCTTGTGGAATTGGCAAAGTGATATTTGGAAGCCCATAGAGGGCTATGGTGAAAAAGGAAATATCCTCAAATGAAATCTGGAAAGAAGTTTTCTGAGAAACTGCTTAGTGTTCTGTTAATTCATCTCACAGAGTTACATCTGTATTTCGTGGATCTCTTTGCTAGCCTTATTTCTGTGGAATCTGAGAACAGATATTTCGGATCCCTTTGAAGACTATAGGGCCAAAGGAAATATCCTCCGATAACAAAGAGAAAGAAGCTTTCTGAGAAACTTCGTTGTGTTCTGTGAAATCATCTCACAGAGTTACAGCTTGCCCCTCACGGAGCCTTTCGCTAAGACAGTTCTTTTGAAATTGGCAAAGTGATATTTGGAAGCCCATAGAGGGCTATGGTGAAAAAGGAAATATCCTCAGATGAAATCTGGAAAGAAGCTTTATGAGAAACTGCTTAGTGTTCTGTTAATTCATCTCACAGAGTTACATCTGTATTTCGTGGATCTCTTTGCTAGCCTTATTTCTGTGGAATCTGAGAACAGATATTTCGGATCCATATAAAGACTATAGGGCCAAAGGAAATATCCTCCGATAACAAAGAGAAAGAAGCTTTCTGAGAAACGTCTTTGTGTTCTGTGAAATCATCTCACAGAGTTACAGCTTTCCCCTCAAGAAGCCTTTCGCTAAGACAGTTCTTGTGGAATTGGCAAAGTGATATTTGGAAGCCCATAGAGGGCTATGGTGAAAAAGGAAATATCCTTAGATGAAATCTGGAAAGAAGCTTTCTGAGAAACTGCTTAGTGTTCTGTTAATTCATCTCACAGAGCTACATCTGTATTTCGTGGATCTCTTTGCTAGCCTTATTTCTGTGGAATCTGAGAACAGATATTTCGGATCCCTTTGAAGACTATAGGGCCAAAGGAAATATCCTCCGATAACAAAGAGAAAGAAGCTTTCTGAGAAACTTCTTTGTGTTCTGTGAAATCATCTCACAGAGTTGCAGCTTTCCCCTCAAGAAGCCTTTCGCTAAGACAGTTCTTGTGGAATTGGCAAAGTGATATTTGGAAGCCATAGAGGGCTATGGTGAAAAAGGAAATATCCTCAAATGAAATCTGGAAAGAAGCTTTCTGAGAAACTGCTTAGTGTTCTGTTAATTCATCTCACAGAGTTACATCTGTATTTCGTGGATCTCTTTGCTAGCCTTATTTCTGTGGAATCTGAGAACAGATATTTCGGATCCCTTTGAAGACTATAGGGCCAAAGGAAATATCCTCCGATAACAAAGAGAAAGATGCTTTCTGAGAAACTTCGTTGTGTTCTGTGAAATCATCTCACAGAGTTACAGCTTTCCCCTCACGGAGCATTTCGCTAAGACAGTTCTTTTGAAACTGGCAAAGTGATATTTGGAAGCCCATAGAGGGCTATGGTGAAAAAGGAAATATCCTCAGATGAAATCTGGAAAGAAGCTTTCTGAGAAACTGCTTAGTGTTCTGTTAATTCATCTCACAGAGTTACATCTGTATTTCGTGGATCTCCTTGCTAGCCTTATTTCTGTGGAATCTGAGAACAGATATTTCGGATCCCTTTGAAGAGTATAGGGCCAAAGGAAATATCCTCCGATAACAAAGAGAAAGAAGCTTTCTGAGAAACTTCTTTGTTTTCTGTGAAATCATCTCACAGAGTTGCAGCTTTCCTCTCAAGTAGCCTTTCGCTAAGACAGTTCTTGTGGAATTGGCAAAGTGATATTTGGAAGCCCATAGAGGGCTATGGTGAAAAAGGAAATATCCTCAGATGAAATCTGGAAAGAAGCTTTCTGAGAAACTGCTAAGTGTTCTGTTAATTCATGTCACAGAGTTACATCTGTATTTCGTGGATCTCTTTGCTCGCCTTATTTCTGTGGAATCTGAGTACAGATATTTCGGATCCCTTTGAAGAACATAGGGCCAAAGAAATATCCTCCGATAACAAAGAGAAAGAAGCTTTCTGAGAAACTTCTTTGTGTTCTGTGAAATCATCTCACAGAGTTGCAGCTTTGCCCTCAAGGAGCCTTTCGCTAAGACAGTTCTTGTGGAATTGGCAAAGTGATATTTGGAAGCCCATAGAGGGCTATGTTGAAAAAGGAAATATCCTCAGATGAAATCTGGAAAGAAGCTTTCTGAGAAACTGCTTAGTGTTCTGTTAATTCATCTCACAGAGTTACATCTGTATTTCGTGGATCTCTTTGCTAGCCTTATTTCTGTGGAATCTGAGAACAGATATTTCGGATCCCTATGAAGACTATAGGGCCAAAGGAAATATCCTCCGATAACAAAGAGAAAGAAGCTTTCTGAGAAACTTCTTTGTGTTCTGTGAAATCATCTCACAGAGTTACAGCTTTCCCCTCAAGAAGCCTTTCGCTAAGACAGTTCTTGTGGAATTGGCAAAGTGATATTTGGAAGCCCATAGAGGGCTATGGTGAAAAAGGAAATATCCTCACATGAAATCTGGAAAGAAGCTTTCTGAGAAACTGCTTAGCGTTCTGTTAATTCATCTCACAGAGTTACATCTGTATTTCGTGGATCTCTTTGCTAGCCTTATTTCTGTGGAATCTGAGAACAGATATTTCGGATCCCTTTGAAGACTATAGGGCCAAAGGAAATATCCTCCGATAACAAAGAGAAAGAAGCTTTCTGAGAAACTTCGTTGTGTTCTGTGAAATCATCTCACAGAGTTACAGCTTTCCCCTCACGGAGCCTTTCGCTAAGACAGTTCTTTTGAAACTGGCAATGTGATATTTGGAAGCCCATCGAGGGCTATGGTGAAAAAGGAAATATCCTCAGATGAAATCTGGAAAGAAGCTTTCTGAGAAACTGCTTAGTGTTCTGTTAATTCATCTCACAGAGTTACATCTGTATTTCGTGGATCTCTTTGCTAGCCTTATTTCTGTGGAATCTGAGAACAGATATTTCGGATCCCTATGAAGATTATAGGGCCAAAGGAAATATCCTGCGATAACAAAGAGAAAGAAGCTTTCTGAGAAACTTCTTTGTGTTTTGTGAAATCATCTCACAGAGTTACAGCTTTCCTCTCAAGAAGCCTTTCGCTAAGACAGTTCTTGTGGAATTGGCAAAGTGATATTTGGAAGCCATAGAGGGCTATGGTGAAAAAGGAAATATCCTCAAATGAAATCTGGAAAGAAGCTTTCTGAGAAACTGCTTAGTGTTCTGTTAATTCATCTCACAGAGCTACATCTGTATTTCGTGGATCTCTTTGCTAGCCTTATTTCTGTGGAATCTGAGAACAGATATTTCGGATTCCTTTGAAGACTATAGGGCCAAAGGAAATATCCTCCGATAACAAAGAGAAAGAAGCTTTCTGAGAAACTTCTTTGTGTTCTGTGAAATCATCTCACAGAGTTGCAGCTTTCCCCTCAAGAAGCCTTTCGCTAAGACAGTTCTTGTGGAATTGGCAAAGTGATATTTGGAAGCCCATATAGGGCTATGGTGAAAAAGGAAATATCCTCAAATGAAATCTGGAAAGAAGCTTTCTGAGAAACTGCTTAGTGTTCTGTTAATTCATCTCACAGGGTTACATCTGTATTTCGTGGATCTCTTTGCTAGCCTTATTTCTGTGGAATCTGAGAACAGATATTTCGGATCCCTTTGAAGACTATAGGGCCAAAGGAAATATACTCCGATAACAAAGAGAAAGAAGCTTTCTGAGAAACTTCGTTGTGTTCTGTGAAATCATCTCACAGAGTTACAGCTTTCCCCTCACGGAGCCTTTCGCTAAGACAGTTCTTTTGAAACTGGCAAAGTGATATTTGGAAGCCCATAGAGGGCTATGGTGAAAAAGGAAATATCCTCAGATGAAATCTGGAAAGAAGCTTTCTGAGAAACTGCTTAGTGTTCTGTTAATTCATCTCACAGAGTTACATCTGTATTTCGTGGATCTCTTTGCTAGCCTTATTTCTGTGGAATCTGAGAACAGATATTTCGGATCCCTTTGAAGAGTATAGGGCCAAAGGAAATATCCTCCGATAACAAAGAGAAAGAAGCTTTCTGAGAAACTTCTTTGTTTTCTGTGAAATCATCTCACAGAGTTGCAGCTTTCCCCTCAAGTAGCCTTTCGCTAAGACAGTTCTTGTGGAATTGGCAAAGTGATATTTGGAAGCCCATAGAGGGCTATGGTGAAAAAGGAAATATCCTCAGATGAAATCTGGAAAGAAGCTTTCTGAGAAACTGCTAAGTGTTCTGTTAATTCATCTCACAGAGTTACATCTGTATTTCGTGGATCTCTTTGCTCGCCTTATTTCTGTGGAATCTGAGTACAGATATTTCGGATCCCTTTGAAGAACATAGGGCCAAAGAAATATCCTCCGATAACAAAGAGAAAGAAGCTTTCTGAGAAACTTCTTTGTGTTCTGTGAAATTATCTCACAGTGTTACAGCTTTCCCCTCAAGAAGCCTTTCGCTAAGACAGTTCTTGTGGAATTGGCAAAGTGATATTTGGAAGCCCATAGAGGGCTATGGTGAAAAAGGAAATATCCTCAGATGAAATCTGGAAAGAAGCTTTCTGAGAAACTGCTTAGCGTTCTGTTAATTCATCTCACAGAGTTACATCTGTATTTCGTGGATCTCTTTGCTAGCCTTATTTCTGTGGAATCTGGGAACAGATATTTCGGATCCCTTTGAAGACTATAGTGCCAAAGGAAATATCCTCCGATAAAAAAGAGAAAGAAGCTTTCTGAGAAACTTCTTTGTGTTCTGTGAAATCATCTCACAGAGTTACAGCTTTCCCCTCACAGAGCCTTTCGCTAAGACAGTTCTTTTGAAATTGGCAAAGTGATATTTGGAAGCCCATAGAGGGCTACGGTGAAAAAGGAAATATCCTCAGATGAAATCTGGAAAGAAGCTTTCTCAGAAACTGCTTAGTGTTCTTTTAATTCATCTCACAGTGTTACATCTGTTTTTCGTGGATCTCTTTGCTAGCCTTATTTCTGTGGAATCTGAGAACAGATATTTCGGATCCCTTTGAAGACTATAGGGCCAAAGGAAATATCCTCCGATAACAAAGAGAAAGAAGCTTTCTGAGAAACTTCGTTGTGTTCTGTGAAATCATCTCACAGAGTTGCAGCTTTCCCCTCAAGAAGCCTTTCGCTAAGACAGTTCTTGTGGAATTGGCAAAGTGATATTTGGAAGCCCATAGAGGGCTATGGTGAAAAAGGAAATATCCTCAAATGAAATCTGGAAAGAAGCTTTCTGAAAAACTGCTTAATGTTCTGTTAATTCACCTCACAGAGTTACATCTGTATTTCGTGGATCTCTTTGCTAGCCTTATTTCTGTGGAATCTGAGAACAGATATTTCGGATCCCTTTGAAGACTATAGGGCCAAAGGAAATATCCTCCGATAACAAAGAGGAAGAAGCCTTCTGAGAAACTTCTTTGTGTTCTGTGAAATCATCTCACAGAGTTAGAGCTTTCCCCTCAAGAAGCCTTTCGCTAAGACAGTTCTTTTGAAACTGGCAAAGTGATATTTGGAAGCCCATAGAGGGCTATGGTGAAAAAGGAAATATCCTCAGATGAAATCTGGAAAGAAGCTTTCTGAGAAACTGCTTAGTGTTCTGTTAATTCATCTCACAGAGTTACATCTGTATTTCGTGGATCTCTTTGCTAGCCTTATTTCTGTGGAATCTGAGAACAGATATTTCGGATCCCTATGAAGACTATAGGGCCAAAGGAAATATCCTGCGATAACAAATTGAAAGAAGCTTTCTGAGAAACTTCTTTGTGTTTTGTGAAATCATCTCACAGAGTTACAGCTTTCCCCTCAAGAAGCCTTTCGCTAAGACAGTTCTTGTGGAATTGGCAAAGTGATATTTGGAAGCCCATAGAGGGCTATGGTGAAAAAGGAAATATCCTCAGATGAAATCTGGAAAGAAGCTTTCTGAGAAACTGCTTAGTGTTCTGTTAATTCATCTCACAGAGCTACATCTGTATTTCGTGGATCTCTTTGCTAGCCTTATTTCTGTGGAATCTGAGAACAGATATTTCGGATCCCTTTGAAGACTATAGGGCCAAAGGAAATATCCTCCGATAACAAAGAGAAAGAAGCTTTCTGAGAAACTTCTTTGTGTTCTGTGAGATCATCTCACAGAGTTGCAGCTTTCCCCTCAAGAAGCCTTTCGCTAAGACAGTTCTTGTGGAATTGGCAAAGTGATATTTGGAAGCCATAGAGGGCTATGGTGAAAAAGGAAATATCCTCAAATGAAATCTGGAAAGAAGCTTTCTGAGAAACTGCTTAGTGTTCTGTTAATTCATCTCACAGAGTTACATCTGTATTTCGTGGATCTCTTTGCTAGCCTTATTTCTGTGGAATCTGAGAACAGATATTTCGGATCCCTTTGAAGACTATAGGGCCAAAGGAAATATACTCCGATAACAAAGAGAAAGAAGCTTTCTGAGAAACTTCGTTGTGTTCTGTGAAATCATCTCACAGAGTTACAGCTTTCCCCTCACGGAGCCTTTCGCTAAGACAGTTCTTTTGAAATTGGCAAAGTGATATTTGGAAGCCCATAGAGGGCTATGGTGAAAAAGGAAATATCCTCAGATGAAATCTGGAAAGAAGCTTTTTGAGAAACTGCTTAGTGTTCTCTTAATTCATCTCACAGAGTTACATCTGTATTTCGTGGATCTCTTTGCTAGCCTTATTTCTGTGGAATCTGAGAACAGATATTTCGGATCCATATGAAGACTATAGGGCTAAAGGAAATATCCTCCGATAACAAAGAGAAAGAAGCTTTCTGAGAAACTTCTTTGTGTTCTGTGAAATCATCTCACAGAGTTACAGCTTTCGCCTCAAGAAGCCTTTCGCTAAGACAGTTCTTGTGGAATTGGCAAAGTGATATTTGGAAGCCCATAGAGGGCTATGGTGAAAAAGGAAATATCCTCAGATGAAATCTGGAAAGAAGCTTTCTGAGACACTGCTTAGTGTTCTTTTAATTCATCTCACAGTGTTACATCTGTATTTCGTGGATCTCTTTGCTAGCCTTATTTCTGTGGAATCTGAGAACAGATATTTCGGATCCCTTTGAAGACTATAGGGCCAAAGGAAATATCCTCCGATAACAAAGAGAAAGAAGCTTTCTGAGAAACTTCTTTGTGTTCTGTGAAATCATCTCACAGAGTTACAGCTTTCCCCACAAGAAGCCTTTCGATAAGACAGTTCTTGTGGAATTGGCAAAGTGATATTTGGAAGCCCATAGAGGGCTATGGTGAAAAAGGAAATATCCTCAAATGAAATCTGGAAAGAAGTTTTCTGAGAAACTGCTTAGTGTTCTGTTAATTCATCTCACAGAGTTACATCTGTATTTCGTGGATCTCTTTGCTAGCCTTATTTCTGTGGAATCTGAGAACAGATATTTCGGATCCCTTTGAAGACTATAGGGCCAAAGGAAATATCCTCCGATAACAAAGAGAAAGAAGCTTTCTGAGAAACTTCGTTGTGTTCTGTGAAATCATCTCACAGAGTTACAGCTTGCCCCTCACGGAGCCTTTCGCTAAGACAGTTCTTTTGAAATTGGCAAAGTGATATTTGGAAGCCCATAGAGGGCTATGGTGAAAAAGGAAATATCCTCAGATGAAATCTGGAAAGAAGCTTTATGAGAAACTGCTTAGTGTTCTGTTAATTCATCTCACAGAGTTACATCTGTATTTCGTGGATCTCTTTGCTAGCCTTATTTCTGTGGAATCTGAGAACAGATATTTCGGATCCATATAAAGACTATAGGGCCAAAGGAAATATCCTCCGATAACAAAGAGAAAGAAGCTTTCTGAGAAACGTCTTTGTGTTCTGTGAAATCATCTCACAGAGTTACAGCTTTCCCCTCAAGAAGCCTTTCGCTAAGACAGTTCTTGTGGAATTGGCAAAGTGATATTTGGAATCCCATAGAGGGCTAGGGTGAAAAAGGAAATATCCTCAGATGAAATCTGGAAAGAAGCTTTCTGAGAAACTGCTTAGTGTTCTTTTAATTCATCTCACAGTGTTACATCTATATTTCGTGGATCTCTTTGCTAGCCTTATTTCTGTGGAATCTCAGAACAGATATTTCGGATCCCTTTGAAGACTATAGGGCCAAAGGAAATATCCTCCGATAACAAAGAGAAAGAAGCTTCGGAGAAACTTCGTTGTGTTCTGTGAAATCATCTCACAGAGTTGCAGCTTTCCCCTCAAGAAGCCTTTCGCTAAGACAGTTCTTGTGGAATTGGCAAAGTGATATTTGGAAGCCATAGAGGGCTATGGTGAAAAAGGAAATATCCTCAAATGAAATCTGGAAAGAAGCTTTCTGAGAAACTGCTTAGTGTTCTGTTAATTCATCTCACAGAGTTACATCTGTATTTCGTGGATCTCTTTGCTAGCCTTATTTCTGTGGAATCTGAGAACAGATATTTCGGATCCCTTTGAAGATTATAGGGCCAAAGGAAATATCCTCCGATAACAAAGAGGAAGAAGCCTTCTGAGAAACTTCTTTGTGTTCTGTGAAATCATCTCACAGACTTACAGCTTTCCCCTCAAGAAGCCTTTCGCTAAGACAGTTCTTGTGGAATTGGCAAAGTGATATTTGGAAGCCCATAGAGGGCTATTTTGAAAAAGGAAATATCCTCAAATGAAATCTGGAAAGAAGCTTTCTGAGAAACTGCTTAGTGTTCTGTTAATTCATCTCACAGAGTTACATCTGTATTTCGTGGATCTCTTTGCTAGCCTTATTTCTGTGGAATCTGAGAACAGATATTTCGGATCCCTTTGAAGACTATAGGGCCAAAGGAAATATCCTCCGATAACAAAGAGAAAGAAGCTTTCTGAGAAACTTCGTTGTGTTCTGTGAAATCATCTCATAGAGTTACAGCTTTCCCCTCGCGGAGCCTTTCGCTAAGACAGTTCTTTTGAAATTGGCAAAGTGATATTTGGAAGCCCATAGAGGGCTATGGTGAAAAAGGAAATATCCTCAGATGAAATCTGGAAAGAAGCTTTCTGAGAAACTGCTTAGTGTTCTGTTAATTCATCTCACAGTGTTACATCTGTATTTCATGGATCTCTTTGCTAGCCTTATTTCTGTGGAATCTGAGAACAGATATTTCAGATCCCTTTGAAGACTATAGGGCCAAAGGAAATATCCTCCGATAACAAAGAGAAAGAAGCTTTCTGAGAAACTTCTTTGTGATCTGTGAAATCATCTCACAGAGCTGCAGCTTTCCCCTCAAGAAGCCTTTCGCTAAGACAGTTCTTGTGGAATTGGCAAAGTGATATATGGAAGCCCATAGAGGGCTATGGTGAAAAAGGAAATATCCTCAAATGAAATCTGGAAAGAAGCTTTCTGAGAAACTGCTTAGTGTTCTGTTAATTCATCTCACAGAGTTACATCTGTATTTCGTGGATTCTCTTTGCTAGCCTTATTTCTGTGGAATCTGAGAACAGATATTTCGGATCCCTATGAAGACTATAGGGCCAAAGGAAATATCCTCCGATAACAAAGAGAAAGAAGCTTTCTGAGAAACTTCTTTGTGTTCTGTGAAATCATCTCACAGAGTTGCAGCTTTCCCCTCAAGAAGCCTTTCGCTAAGACAGTTCTTGTTGAATTGGCAAAGTGATATTTGGAAGCCCAAAGAGGTCTATGGTGAAAAAGGAAATATCCTCAGATGAAATCTGGAAAGAAGCTTTCTGAGAAACTGCTTAGTGTTCTGTTAATTCATCTGACAGAGTTACATCTGTATTTCGTGGATCTCTTTGCTAGCCTTATTTCTGTGGAATCTGAGAACAGATATTTCGGATCCCTTTGAAGACTATAGGGCCAAAGGAAATATCCTCCGATAACAAAGAGAAAGAAGCTTTTTGAGAAACTTCGTTGTGTTCTGTGAAATCATCTCACAGAGTTACAGCTTTCCCCTCACGGAGCCTTTCGCTAAGACAGTTCTTTTGAAATTGGCAAAGTGATATTTGGAAGCCCTTAGACGGCTATGGTGAAAAAGGAAATATCCTCAGAGGAAATCTGGAAAGAAGCTTTCTGAGAAACTGCTTAGTGTTCTGTTAATTCATCTCACAGTGTTACATCTGTATTTCATGGATCTCTTTGCTAGCCTTATTTCTGTGGAATCTGTGAACAGATATTTCGGATCCCTTTGAAGAGTATAGGGCCAAAGGAAATATCCTCCGATAACAAAGAGAAAGAAGCTTTCTGAGAAACTTCTTTGTGTTCTGTGAAATCATCTCACAGAGTTGCAGCTTTCCCCTCAAGAAGCCTTTCGCTAAGACAGTTCTTGTGGAATTGGCAAAGTGATATTTGGAAGCCCATAGAGGGCTATGGTGAAAAAGGAAATATCCTCAGATGAAATCTGGAAAGAAGCTTTCTGAGAAACTGCTTAGTGTTCTGTTAATTCATCTCACAGAGTTACATCTGTATTTCGTGGATCTCTTTGCTAGCCTTATTTCTGTGGAATCTGAGAACAGATATTTCGGATCCCTTTGAAGACTATAGGGCCAAAGGAAATATCCTCCGATAACAAAGAGAAAGAAGCTTTCTGAGAAACTTCTTTGTATTCTGTGAAATCATCTCACAGAGTTACAGCTTTCCCCTCAAGAAGCCTTTCGCTAAGACAGTTCTTGCGGAATTGGCAAAGTGATATTTGGAAGCCCATAGAGGGCTATGGTGAAAAAGGAAATATCCTCAAATGAAATCTGGAAAGAAGCTTTCTGAAAAACTGCTTAGTGTTCTGTTAATTCACCTCACAGAGTTACATCTGTATTTCGTGGATCTCTTTGCTAGCCTTATTTCTGTGGAATCTGAGAACAGATATTTCGGATCCCTTTGAAGACTATAGGGCCAAAGGAAATATCCTCCGATAACAAAGAGGAAGAAGCCTTCTGAGAAACTTCTTTGTGTTCTGTGAAATCATCTCACAGAGTTACAGCTTTCCCCTCAAGAAGCCTTTCGCTAAGACAGTTCTTGTGGAATTGGCAAAGTGATATTTGGAAGCCCTTAGAGGGCTATGGTGAAAAAGGAAATATCCTCAAATGAAATCTTTAAAGAAGCTTTCTGAGAAACTGCTTAGTGTTCTGTTAATTCATCTCACAGAGTTACATCTGTATTTCGTGGATCTCTTTGCTAGCCTTATTTCTGTGGAATCTGAGAACAGATATTTCGGATCCCTTTGAAGACTATAGGGCCAAAGGAACTATCCTCCGATAACAAAGAGAAAGAAGCTTTCTGAGAAACTTCTTTGTGTTCTGTGAAATCATCTCACAGAGTTAGAGCTTTCCCCTCAAGAAGCCTTTCGCTAAGACAGTTCTTGTGTAATTGGCAAAGTGATATTTGTAAGCCCTTAGAGGGCTATGGTGAAAAAGGAAATATCGTCAAATGAAATCTGGAAAGAAGCTTTCTGAAAAACTGCTTAGTGTTCTGTTAATTCATCTCACAGGGTTACATCTGTATTTCGTGGATCTCTTTGCTAGCCTTATTTCTGTGGAATCTGAGAACAGATATTTCGGATCCCTATGGAGACTATGGGGCCAAAGGAAATATCCTCCGATAACAAAGAGAAAGAAGCTTTCTGAGAAACTTCGTTGTGTTCTGTGAAATCATCTCACAGAGTTACAGCTTTCCCCTCACGGAGCCTTTCGCTAAGACAGTTCTTTTGAAATTGGCAAAGAGATATTTGGAAGCCCATAGAGGGCTATGGTGAAAAAGGAAATATCCTCAAATGAAATCTGGAAAGAAGCTTTCTGAGAAACTGCTTAGTGTTCTCTTAATTCATCTCACAGAGTTATATCTGTATTTCGTGGATCTCTTTGCTAGCCTTATTTCTGTGGAATCTGAGAACAGATATTTCGGATCCCTTTGAAGACTATAGGGCCAAAGGAAATATCCTCCGATAACAAAGAGAAAGAAGCTTTCTGAGAAACTTCGTTGTGTTCTGTGAAATCATCTCACAGAGTTACAGCTTTCCCCTCACGGAGCCTTTCGCTAAGACAGTTCTTTTGAAATTGGCAAAGTGATATTTGAAGCCCATAGAGGGCTATGGTAAAAAAGGAAATATCCTCAGAGGAAATCTGGAATGAAGCTTTGTGAGAAACTGCTTAGTGTTCTGTTAATTCATCTCACAGTGTTACATCTGTATTTCATGGATCTCTTTGCTAGCCTTATTTCTGTGGAATCTGAGAACAGATATTTCAGATCCCTTTGAAGACTATAGGGCCAAAGGAAATATCCTCCGATAACAAAGAGAAAGAAGCTTTCTGAGAAACTTCTTTGTGTTCTGTGAAATCATCTCACAGAGTTGCAGCTTTCCCCTCAAGAAGCCTTTCTCTAGGATAGTTCTTGTGGAATTGGCAAAGTGATATTTGGAAGCCCATAGAGGGCTATGGTGAAAAAGGAAATATCCTCAGATGAAATCTGGAAAGAAGCTTTCTGAGAAACTGCTTAGTGTTCTGTTAATTCATCTCACAGAGTTACATCTGTATTTCGTGGATCTCTTTGCTAGCCTTATTTCTGTGGAATCTGAGAACAGATATTTCGGATCCCTTTGAAGACTATAGGGCCAAAGGAAATATCCTCCGATAACAAAGAGAAAGAAGCTTTCTGAGAAACTTCGTTGTGTTCTGTGAAATCATCTCACAGAGTTACAGCTTTCCCCTCAAGGAGCCTTTCGCTAAGACAGTTTATGTGGAATTGGCAAAGTGATATTTGGAAGCCCATAGAGGGCTATGGTGAAAAAGGAAATATCCTCAGATGAAATCTGGAAAGAAGCTTTCTGAGAAACTGCTTAGCGTTCTGTTAATTCATCTCACAGAGTTACATCTGTATTTCGTGGATCTCTTTGCTAGCCTTATTTCTGTGGAATCTGAGAACAGATATTTCGGATCCCTTTGAAGACTATAGGGCCAAAGGAAATATCCTCCGATAACAAAGAGAAAGAAGCTTTCTGAGAAACTTCTTTGTGTTCTGTGAAATCATCTCACAGAGTTACAGCTTTTCCCTCACGGAGCCTTTCGCTAAGACAGTTCTTTTGAAACTGGCAAAGTGATATTTGGAAGCCCATAGAGGGCTATGGTGAAAAAGGAAATATCCTCAGATGAAATCTGGAAAGAAGCTTTCTGAGAAACTGCTTAGTGTTCTGTTAATTCATCTCACAGTGTTACATCTGTATTTCGTGGATCTCTTTGCTAGCCTTATTTCTGTGGAATCTGAGAACAGATATTTCGGATCCCTATGAAGACTATAGGGCCAAAGGAAATATCCTGCGATAACAAAGAGAAAGAAGCTTTCTGAGAAACTTGTTTGTGTTTTGTGAAATCATCTCACAGAGTTACAGCTTTCCCCTCAAGAAGCCTTTCGCTAAGACACTTCTTGTGGAATTGGCAAAGTGATATTTGGAAGCCCATAGAGGGCTATGGTGAAAAAGGAAATATCCTGAGAGGAAATCTGGAAAGAAGCTTTCTGAGAAACTGCTTAGTGTTCTGTTAATTCATCTCACAGAGTTACATCTGTATTTCCTTTATCTCTTTGCTAGCCTTATTTCTGTGGAATCTGAGAACAGATATTTCGGATCCCTTTGAAGACTATAGGGTCAAAGGAAATATCCTCCGATAACAAAGAGAAAGAAGCTTTCTGAGAAACTTCGTTGTGTTCTGTGAAATCATCTCACAGAGTTACAGCTTTCCCCTCAAGAAGCCTTTCGCTAAGACAGTTCTTGTGGAATTGGCAAAGTGATATTTGGAAGCCCATAGAGGGCTATGGTGAAAAAGGAAATATCCTCAGATGAAATCTGGAAAGAAGCTTTCTGAGAAACTGCTTAGCGTTCTGTTAATTCATCTCACAGAGTTACATCTGTATTTCGTGGATCTCTTTGCTAGCCTTATTTCTGTGGAATCTGAGAACAGATACTTCGGATCCCTTTGAAGACTATAGGGCCAAAGGAAATATCCTCCGATAACAAAGAGAAAGAAGCTTTCTGAGAAACTTCGTTGTGTTCTGTGAAATCATCTCACAGAGTTACAGCTTTCCCCTCACGGAGACTTTCGCTAAGACAGTTCTTTTGAAACTGGCAAAGTGATATTTGGAAGCCCTTAGAGGGCTATGGTGAAAAAGGAAATATCCTCAGATGAAATCTGGAAAGAAGCTTTCTGAGAAACTCCTTAGTGTTCTGTTAATTCATCTCACAGAGTTACATCTGTATTTCGTGGATCTCTTTGCTAGCCTTATTTCTGTGGAATCTGAGAACAGATATTTCGGATCCCTATGAAGACTATAGGGCCAAAGGAAATATCCTGCGATAACAAAGAGAAAGAAGCTTTCTGAGAAACTTCTTTGTGTTTTTTGAAATCATCTCGCAGTGTTACAGCTTTCCCCTCAAGAAGCCTTTCGCTAAGACAGTTCTTGTGGAATTGGCAAAGTGATATTTGGAAGCCCATAGAGGGCTATGGTGAAAAAGGAAATATCCTCAGATGAAATCTGGAAAGAAGCTTTCTGAGAAACTGCTTAGTGTCCTGTTAATTCATCTCACAGAGCTACATCTGTATTTCGTGGATCTCTTTGCTAGCCTTATTTCTGTGGAATCTGAGAACAGATATTTCGGATCCCTTTGAAGACTATAGGGCCAAAGGAAATATCCTGCGATAACAAAGAGAAAGAAGCTTTCTGAGAAACTTCTTTGTGTTCTGTGAAATCATCTCACAGAGTTGCAGCTTTCCCCTCAAGAAGCCTTTCGCTAAGACAGTTCTTGTGGAATTGGCAAAGTGATATTTGGAAGCCATAGAGGGCTATGGTGAAAAAGGAAATATCCTCAAATGAAATCTGGAAAGAAGCTTTCTGAGAAACTGCTTAGTGTTCTGTTAATTCATCTCACAGAGTTACATCTGTATTTCGTGGATCTCTTTGCTAGCCTTATTTCTGTGGAATCTGAGAACAGATATTTCGGATCCCTTTGAAGACTATAGGGCCAAAGGAAATATCCTCCGATAACAAAGAGAAAGAAGCTTTCTGAGAAACTTCTTTGTGTTCTGTGAAATCATCTCACAGAGTTACAGCTTTCCCCTCACGGAGCCTTTCGCTAAGACAGTTCTTTTGAAATTGGCAAAGTGATATTGGGAAGCCCATAGAGGGCTATGGTGAAAAAGGAAATATCCTCAGATGAAATCTGGAAAGAAGCTTGCTGAGAAACTGCTTAGTGTTCTGTTAATTCATCTCACAGAGTTACATCTGTATTTCGTGGATCTCTTTGCTAGCCTTATTTCTGTGGAATCTGAGAACAGATATTTCGGATCCATATGAAGACTATAGGGCTAAAGGAAATATCCTCCGATAACAAAGAGAAAGAAGCTTTCTGAGAAACTTCTTTGTGTTCTGTGAAATCATCTCACAGAGTTACAGCTTTCCCCTCAAGAAGCCTTTCGCTAAGACAGTTCTTTTGGAATTGGCAAAGTGATATTTGGAAGCCCATAGAGGGCTATGGTGAAAAAGGAAATATCCTCAGATGAAATCTGGAAAGAAGCTTTCTGAGAAACTGCTTAGTGTTCTTTTAATTCATCTCACAGTGTTACATCTGTATTTCGTGGATCTCTTTGCTAGCCTTATTTCTGTGGAATCTGAGAACAGATATTTCGGATCCCTTTGAAGACTATAGGGCCAAAGGAAATATCCTCCGATAACAAAGAGAAAGAAGCTTTCTGAGAAACTTCGTTGTGTTCTGTGAAATCATCTCACAGAGTTACAGCTTTCCCCACAAGAAGCCTTTCGATAAGACAGTTCTTGAGGAATTGGCAAAGTGATATTTGGAAGCCCATAGAGGGCTATGGTGAAAAAGGAAATATCCTCAAATGAAATCTGGAAAGAAGCTTTCTGAGAAACTGCTTAGTGTTCTGTTAATTCATCTCACAGAGTTACATCTGTATTTCGTGGATGTCTTTGCTAGCCTTATTTCTGTGGAATCTGAGAACAGATATTTCGGATCCCTTTGAAGACTATAGGGCCAAAGGAAATATCCTCCGATAACAAAGAGAAAGAAGCTTTCTGAGAAACTTCTTTGTGTTCTGTGAAATCATCTCACAGAGTTACAGCTTTCCCCTCACGGAGCCTTTCGCTAAGACAGTTCTTGTGGAATTGGCAAAGTGATATTTGGAAGCCCATAGAGGGCTATGGTGAAAAAGGAAATATCCTCAGATGAAATCTGGAAAGAAGCTTTCTGAGAAACTGCTTAGTGTTCTGTTAATTCATCTCACAGAGTTACATCTGTATTTCGTGGATCTCTTTGCTAGCCTTATTTCTGTGGAATCTGAGAACAGATATTTCGGATCCCTTTGAAGACTATAGGGCCAAAGGAAATATCCTCCGATAACAAAGAGAAAGAAGCTTTCTGAGAAACTTCTTTGTGTTCTGTGAAATCATCTCACAGAGTTGCAGCTTTCCCCTCAAGAAGCCTTTCGCTAAGACAGTTCTTGTGGAATTGGCAAAGTGATATTTGAAGCCCATAGAGGGCTATGGTAAAAAAGGAAATATCCTCAGACGAAATCTGGAAAGAAGCTTTGTGAGAAACTGCTTAGTGTTCTGTTAATTCATCTCACAGTGTTACATCTGTATTTCATGGATCTCTTTGCTAGCCTTATTTCTGTGGAATCTGAGAACAGATATTTCAGATCCCTTTGAAGACTATAGGGCCAAAGGAAATATCCTCCGATAACAAAGAGAAAGAAGCTTTCTGAGAAACTTCTTTGTGTTCTGTGAAATCATCTCACAGAGTTGCAGCTTTCCCCTCAAGAAGCCTTTCTCTAGGATAGTTCTTGTGGAATTGGCAAAGTGATATTTGGAAGCCCATAGAGGGCTATGGTGAAAAAGGAAATATCCTCAGATGAAATCTGGAAAGAAGCTTTCTGAGAAACTGCTTAGTGTTCTGTTAATTCATCTCACAGAGTTACATCTGTATTTCGTGGATCTCTTAGCTAGCCTTATTTCTGTGGAATCTGAGAACAGATATTTCGGATCCCTTTGAAGACAATAGGGCCAAAGGAAATATCCTCCGATAACAAAGAGAAAGGAGCTTTCTGAGAAACTTCGTTGTGTTCTGTGAAATCATCTCACAGAGTTACAGCTTTCCCCTCAAGGAGCCTTTCGCTAAGACAGTTTATGTGGAATTGGCAAAGTGATATTTGGAAGCCCATAGAGGGCTATGGTGAAAAAGGAAATATCCTCAGAGGAAATCTGGAAAGAAGCTTTCTGAGAAACTGCTTAGCGTTCTGTTAATTCATCTCACAGAGTTATATCTGTATTTCGTGGATCTCTTTACTAGCCTTATTTCTGTGGAATCTCAGAACAGATATTTCGGATCCCTTTGAAGACTATAGGGCCAAAGGAAATATCCTCCGATAAGAAAGAGAAAGAAGCTTTCTGAGAAACTTCGTTGTGTTCTGTGAAATCATCTCACAGAGTTACAGCTTTCCCCTCACGGAGCCTTTCGCTAAGACAGTTCTTTTGAAATTGGCAAAGTGATATTTGGAAGCCCATAGAGGGCTATTGTGAAAAAGGAAATATCCTCAGATGAAATCTGGAAAGAAGCTTTCTGAGAAACTGCTTAGTGTTCTGTTAATTCATCTCACAGAGTTACATCTGTATTTCGTGGATCTCTTTGCTAGCCTTATTTCTGTGGAATCTGAGAACAGATATTTCGGATCCATATGAAGACTATAGGGCCAAAGGAAATATCCTGCGATAACAAAGAGAAAGAAGCTTTCTGAGAAACTTCTTTGTGTTCTGTGAAATCATCTCACAGAGTTACAGCTTTCCCCTCAAGAAGCCTTTTGCTAAGACTGTTCTTGTGGAATTGGCAAAGTGATATTTGGAAGCCCATAGAGGGCTATGGTGAAAAAGGAAATATCCTCAAATAAAATCTGGAAAGAAGCTTTCTGAAAAACTGCTTAGTGTTCTGTTAATTCATCTCACAGTGTTACATCTGTATTTCATGGATCTCTTTGCTAGCCTTATTTCTGTGGAATCTGAGAACAGATATTTCAGATCCCTTTGAAGACTATAGGGCCAAAGGAAATATCCTCCGATAACAAAGAGAAAGAAGCTTTCTGAGAAACTTCTTTGTGTTCTGTGAAATCATCTCACAGAGCTGCAGCTTTCCCCTCAAGAAGCCTTTCGCTAAGACAGTTCTTGTGGAATTGGCAAAGTGATATTTGGAAGCCCATAGAGGGCTATGGTGAAAAAGGAAATATCCTCAAATGAAATCTGGAAAGAAGCTTTCTGAGAAACTGCTTAGCGTTCTGTTAATTCATCTCACAGAGTTACATCTGTATTTCGTGGATCTCTTTGCTAGCCTTATTTCTGTGGAATCTGAGAACAGATATTTCGGATTCCTTTGAAGACTATAGGGCCAAAGGAAATATCCTCCGATAACAAAGAGAAAGAAGCTTTCTGAGAAACTTCTTTGTGTTCTGTAAAATCATCTCACAGAGTTACAGCTTTCCCCTCACGGAGCCTTTCGCTAAGACAGTTCTTGTGGAATTGGCAAAGTGATATTTGGAAGCCCATAGAGGGCTATGGTGAAAAAGGAAATATCCTCAGATGAAATCTGGAAAGAAGCTTTCTGAGAAACTGCTTAGTGTTCTGTTAATTCATCTCACAGAGTTACATCTGTATTTCGTGGATCTCTTTGCTAGCCTTATTTCTGTGGAATCTGAGAACAGATATTTCGGATCCCTTTGAAGACTATAGGGCCAAAGGAAATATCCTCCGATAACAAAGAGAAAGAAGCTTTCTGAGAAACTTCTTTGTGTTCTGTGAAATCATCTCACAGAGTTGCAGCTTTCCCCTCAAGAAGCCTTTCGCTAAGAGAGTTTATGTGGAATTGGCAAAGTGATATTTGGAAGCCCATAGAGGGCTATGGTGAAAAAGGAAATATCCTCAGATGAAATCTGGAAAGAAGCTTTCTGAGAAACTGCTTAGTGTTCTGTTAATTCATCTCACAGGGTTACATCTGTATTTCGTGGATCTCTTTGCTAGCCTTATTTCTGTGGAATCTGAGAACAGATATTTCGAATCCCTATGAAGACTATAGGGTCAAAGGAAATATCCTCCGATAACAAAGAGAAAGAAGCTTTCTGAGAAATTTCGTTGTGTTCTGTGAAATCATCTCACAGAGTTACAGCTTTCCCCTCACGGAGCCTTTCGCTAAGACAGTTCTTTTGAAATTGGCAAAGTGATATTTGGAAGCCCATAGAGGACTATGCTGAAAAAGGAAATATCCTCAAATGAAATCTGGAAAGAAGCTTTCTGAGAAACTGCTTAGTGTTCTGTTAATTCATCTCACAGAGTTATATCTGTATTTCGTGGATCTCTTTGCTAGCCTTATTTCTGTGGAATCTGAGAACAGATATTTCGGATCCCTTTGAAGACTATAGGGCCAAAGGAAATATCCTCCGATAACAAAGAGAAAGAAGCTTTCTGAGAAACGTCGTTGTGTTCTGTGAAATCATCTCACAGAGTTACAGTTTTCCCCTCACGGAGCCTTTCGCTAAGACAGTTCTTGTGGAATTGGCAAAGTGATATTTGAAGCCCATAGAGGGCTATGGTAAAAAAGGAAATATCCTCAGACGAAATCTGGAAAGAAGCTTTGTGAGAAACTGCTTAGTGTTCTGTTAATTCATCTCACAGTGTTACATCTGTATTTCATGGATCTCTTTGCTAGCCTTATTTCTGTGGAATCTGAGAACAGATATTTCAGATCCCTTTGAAGACTATAGGGCCAAAGGAAATATCCTCCGATAACAAAGAGAAAGAAGCTTTCTGAGAAACTTCTTTGTGTTCTGTGAAATCATCTCACAGAGTTGCAGCTTTCCCCTCAAGAAGCCTTTCTCTAGGATAGTTCTTGTGGAATTGGCAAAGTGATATTTGGAAGCCCATAGAGGGCTATGGTGAAAAAGGAAATATCCTCAGATGAAATCTGGAAAGAAGCTTTCTGAGAAACTGCTTAGTGTTCTGTTAATTCATCTCACAGAGTTACATCTGTATTTCGTGGATCTCTTAGCTAGCCTTATTTCTGTGGAATCTGAGAACAGATATTTCGGATCCCTTTGAAGACAATAGGGCCAAAGGAAATATCCTCCGATAACAAAGAGAAAGGAGCTTTCTGAGAAACTTCGTTGTGTTCTGTGAAATCATCTCACAGAGTTACAGCTTTCCCCTCAAGGAGCCTTTCGCTAAGACAGTTTATGTGGAATTGGCAAAGTGATATTTGGAAGCCCATAGAGGGCTATGGTGAAAAAGGAAATATCCTCAGAGGAAATCTGGAAAGAAGCTTTCTGAGAAACTGCTTAGCGTTCTGTTAATTCATCTCACAGAGTTATATCTGTATTTCGTGGATCTCTTTACTAGCCTTATTTCTGTGGAATCTCAGAACAGATATTTCGGATCCCTTTGAAGACTATAGGGCCAAAGGAAATATCCTCCGATAAGAAAGAGAAAGAAGCTTTCTGAGAAACTTCGTTGTGTTCTGTGAAATCATCTCACAGAGTTACAGCTTTCCCCTCACGGAGCCTTTCGCTAAGACAGTTCTTTTGAAATTGGCAAAGTGATATTTGGAAGCCCATAGAGGGCTATTGTGAAAAAGGAAATATCCTCAGATGAAATCTGGAAAGAAGCTTTCTGAGAAACTGCTTAGTGTTCTGTTAATTCATCTCACAGAGTTACATCTGTATTTCGTGGATCTCTTTGCTAGCCTTATTTCTGTGGAATCTGAGAACAGATATTTCGGATCCATATGAAGACTATAGGGTCAAAGGAAATATCCTGCGATAACAAAGAGAAAGAAGCTTTCTGAGAAACTTCTTTGTGTTCTGTGAAATCATCTCACAGAGTTACAGCTTTCCCCTCAAGAAGCCTTTTGCTAAGACTGTTCTTGTGGAATTGGCAAAGTGATATTTGGAAGCCCATAGAGGGCTATGGTGAAAAAGGAAATATCCTCAAATGAAATCTGGAAAGAAGCTTTCTGAAAAACTGCTTAGTGTTCTGTTAATTCATCTCACAGTGTTACATCTGTATTTCATGGATCTCTTTGCTAGCCTTATTTCTGTGGAATCTGAGAACAGATATTTCAGATCCCTTTGAAGACTGTAGGGCCAAAGGAAATATCCTCCGATAACAAAGAGAAAGAAGCTTTCTGAGAAACTTCTTTGTGTTCTGTGAAATCATCTCACAGAGCTGCAGCTTTCCCCTCAAGAAGCCTTTCGATAAGACAGTTCTTGTGGAATTGGCAAAGTGATATTTGGAAGCCCATAGAGGGCTATGGTGAAAAAGGAAATATCCTCAAATGAAATCTGGAAAGAAGCTTTCTGAGAAACTGCTTAGCGTTCTGTTAATTCATCTCACAGAGTTACATCTGTATTTCGTGGATCTCTTTGCTAGCCTTATTTCTGTGGAATCTGAGAACAGATATTTCGGATCCCTTTGAAGACTATAGGGCCAAAGGAAATATCCTCCGACAACAAAGAGAAAGAAGCTTTCTGAGAAACTTCTTTGTGTTCTGTAAAATCATCTCACAGAGTTACAGCTTTCCCCTCACGGAGCCTTTCGCTAAGACAGTTCTTGTGGAATTGGCAAAGTGATATTTGGAAGCCCATAGAGGGCTATGGTGAAAAAGGAAATATCCTCAGATGAAATCTGGAAAGAAGCTTTCTGAGAAACTGCTTAGTGTTCTGTTTATTCATCTCACAGAGTTACATCTGTATTTCGTGGATCTCTTTGCTAGCCTTATTTCTGTGGAATCTGAGAACAGATATTTCGGATCCCTTTGAAGACTATAGGGCCAAAGGAAATATCCTCCGATAACAAAGAGAAAGAAGCTTTCTGAGAAACTTCTTTGTGTTCTGTGAAATCATCTCACAGAGTTGCAGCTTTCCCCTCAAGAAGCCTTTCGCTAAGACAGTTCTTGTGGAATTGGCAAAGTGATATTTGGAAGCCCATAGAGGGCTATGGTGAAAAAGGAAATATCCTCAGATGAAATCTGGAAAGAAGCTTTCTGAGAAACTGCTTAGTGTTCTGTTAATTCATCTCACAGGGTTACATCTGTATTTCGTGGATCTCTTTGCTAGCCTTATTTCTGTGGAATCTGAGAACAGATATTTCGGATCCCTATGAAGACTATAGGGCCAAAGGAAATATCCTCCGATAACAAAGAGAAAGAAGCTTTCTGAGAAACTTCGTTGTGTTCTGTGAAATCATCTCACAGAGTTACAGCTTTCCCCTCACGGAGCCTTTCGCTAAGACAGTTCTTTTGAAATTGGCAAAGTGATATTTGGAAGCCCTTAGAGGGCTATGGTGAAAAAGGAAATATCCTCAAATGAAATCTGGAAAGAAGCTTTCTGAGAAACTGCTTAGTGTTCTGTTAATTCATCTCACAGTGTTATATCTGTATTTCGTGGATCTCTTTGCTAGCCTTATTTCTGTGGAATCTGAGAACAGATATTTCGGATCCCTTTGAAGACTATGGGGCCAAAGGAAATATCCTCCGATAACAAAGAGAAAGAAGCTTTCTGAGAAACGTCGTTGTGTTCTGTGAAATCATCTCACAGAGTTACAGCTTTCCCCTCACGGAGCCTTTCGCTAAGACAGTTCTTGTGGAATTGGCAAAGTGATATTTGAAGCCCATAGAGGGCTATGGTAAAAAAGGAAATATCCTCAGACGAAATCTGGAAAGAAGCTTTGTGAGAAACTGCTTAGTGTTCTGTTAATTCATCTCACAGTGTTACATCTGTATTTCATGGATCTCTTTGCTAGCCTTATTTCTGTGGAATCTGAGAACAGATATTTCAGATCCCTTTGAAGACTATAGGGCCAAAGGAAATATCCTCCGATAACAAAGAGAAAGAAGCTTTCTGAGAAACTTCTTTGTGTTCTGTGAAATCATCTCACAGAGTTGCAGCTTTCCCCTCAAGAAGCCTTTCTCTAGGATAGTTCTTGTGGAATTGGCAAAGTGATATTTGGAAGCCCATAGAGGGCTATGGTGAAAAAGGAAATATCCTCAGATGAAATCTGGAAAGAAGCTTTCTGAGAAACTGCTTAGTGTTCTGTTAATTCATCTCACAGAGTTACATCTGTATTTCGTGGATCTCTTAGCTAGCCTTATTTCTGTGGAATCTGAGAACAGATATTTCGGATCCCTTTGAAGACAATAGGGCCAAAGGAAATATCCTCCGATAACAAAGAGAAAGGAGCTTTCTGAGAAACTTCGTTGTGTTCTGTGAAATCATCTCACAGAGTTACAGCTTTCCCCTCAAGGAGCCTTTCGCTAAGACAGTTTATGTGGAATTGGCAAAGTGATATTTGGAAGCCCATAGAGGGCTATGGTGAAAAAGGAAATATCCTCAGAGGAAATCTGGAAAGAAGCTTTCTGAGAAACTGCTTAGCGCTCTGTTAATTCATCTCACAGAGTTATATCTGTATTTCGTGGATCTCTTTACTAGCCTTATTTCTGTGGAATCTCAGAACAGATATTTCGGATCCCTTTGAAGACTATAGGGCCAAAGGAAATATCCTCCGATAAGAAAGAGAAAGAAGCTTTCTGAGAAACTTCGTTGTGTTCTGTGAAATCATCTCACAGAGTTACAGCTTTCCCCTCACGGAGCCTTTCGCTAAGACAGTTCTTTTGAAATTGGCAAAGTGATATTTGGAAGCCCATAGAGGGCTATTGTGAAAAAGGAAATATCCTCAGATGAAATCTGGAAAGAAGCTTTCTGAGAAACTGCTTAGTGTTCTGTTAATTCATCTCACAGAGTTACATCTGTATTTCGTGGATCTCTTTGCTAGCCTTATATCTGTGGAATCTGAGAACAGATATTTCGGATCCATATGAAGACTATAGGGCCAAAGGAAATATCCTGCGATAACAAAGAGAAAGAAGCTTTCTGAGAAACTTCTTTGTGTTCTGTGAAATCATCTCACAGAGTTACAGCTTTCCCCTCAAGAAGCCTTTTGCTAAGACTGTTCTTGTGGAATTGGCAAAGTGATATTTGGAAGCCCATAGAGGGCTATGGTGAAAAAGGAAATATCCTCAAATGAAATCTGGAAAGAAGCTTTCTGAAAAACTGCTTAGTGTTCTGTTAATTCATCTCACAGTGTTACATCTGTATTTCATGGATCTCTTTGCTAGCCTTATTTCTGTGGAATCTGAGAACAGATATTTCAGATCCCTTTGAAGACTATAGGGCCAAAGGAAATATCCTCCGATAACAAAGAGAAAGAAGCTTTCTGAGAAACTTCTTTGTGTTCTGTGAAATCATCTCACAGAGCTGCAGCTTTCCCCTCAAGAAGCCTTTCGATAAGACAGTTCTTGTGGAATTGGCAAAGTGATATTTGGAAGCCCATAGAGGGCTATGGTGAAAAAGGAAATATCCTCAAATGAAATCTGGAAAGAAGCTTTCTGAGAAACTGCTTAGCGTTCTGTTAATTCATCTCACAGAGTTACATCTGTATTTCGTGGATCTCTTTGCTAGCCTTATTTCTGTGGAATCTGAGAACAGATATTTCGGATCCCTTTGAAGACTATAGGGCCAAAGGAAATATCCTCCGATAACAAAGAGAAAGAAGCTTTCTGAGAAACTTCTTTGTGTTCTGTAAAATCATCTCACAGAGTTACAGCTTTCCCCTCACGGAGCCTTTCGCTAAGACAGTTCTTGTGGAATTCGCAAAGTGATATTTGGAAGCCCATAGAGGGCTATGGTGAAAAAGGAAATATCCTCAGATGAAATCTGGAAAGAAGCTTTCTGAGAAACTGCTTAGTGTTCTGTTAATTCATCTCACAGAGTTACATCTGTATTTCGTGGATCTCTTTGCTAGCCTTATTTCTGTGGAATCTGAGAACAGATATTTCGGATCCCTTTGAAGACTATAGGGCCAAAGGAAATATCCTCCGATAACAAAGAGAAAGAAGCTTTCTGAGAAACTTCTTTGTGTTCTGTGAAATCATCTCACAGAGTTGCAGCTTTCCCCTCAAGAAGCCTTTCGCTAAGACACTTCTTGTGGAATTGGCAAAGTGATATTTGGAAGCCCATAGAGGGCTATGGTGAAAAAGGAAATATCCTCAGATGAAATCTGGAAAGAAGCTTTCTGAGAAACTGCTTAGTGTTCTGTTAATTCATCTCACAGGGTTACATCTGTATTTCGTGGATCTCTTTGCTAGCCTTATTTCTGTGGAATCTGAGAACAGATATTTCGGATCCCTATGAAGACTATAGGGCCAAAGGAAATATCCTCCGATAACAAAGAGAAAGAAGCTTTCTGAGAAACTTCGTTGTGTTCTGTGAAATCATCTCACAGAGTTACAGCTTTCCCCTCACGGAGCCTTTCGCTAAGACAGTTCTTTTGAAATTGGCAAAGTGATATTTGGAAGCCCTTAGAGGGCTATGGTGAAAAAGGAAATATCCTCAAATGAAATCTGGAAAGAAGCTTTCTGAGAAACTGCTTAGTGTTCTGTTAATTCATCTCACAGTGTTATATCTGTATTTCGTGGATCTCTTTGCTAGCCTTATTTCTGTGGAATCTGAGAACAGATATTTCGGATCCCTTTGAAGACTATAGGGCCAAAGGAAATATCCTCCGATAACAAAGAGAAAGAAGCTTTCTGAGAAACGTCGTTGTGTTCTGTGAAATCATCTCACAGAGTTACAGCTTTCCCCTCACGGAGCCTTTCGCTAAGACAGTTCTTGTGGAATTGGCAAAGTGATATTTGAAGCCCATAGAGGGCTATGGTAAAAAAGGAAATATCCTCAGACGAAATCTGGAAAGAAGCTTTGTGAGAAACTGCTTAGTGTTCTGTTAATTCATCTCACAGTGTTACATCTGTATTTCATGGATCTCTTTGCTAGCCTTATTTCTGTGGAATCTGAGAACAGATATTTCAGATCCCTTTGAAGACTATAGGGCCAAAGGAAATATCCTCCGATAACAAAGAGAAAGAAGCTTTCTGAGAAACTTCTTTGTGTTCTGTGAAATCATCTCACAGAGTTGCAGCTTTCCCCTCAAGAAGCCTTTCTCTAGGATAGTTCTTGTGGAATTGGCAAAGTGATATTCGGAAGCCCATAGAGGGCTATGGTGAAAAAGGAAATATCCTCAGATGAAATCTGGAAAGAAGCTTTCTGAGAAACTGCTTAGTGTTCTGTTAATTCATCTCACAGAGTTACATCTGTATTTCGTGGATCTCTTAGCTAGCCTTATTTCTGTGGAATCTGAGAACAGATATTTCGGATCCCTTTGAAGACAATAGGGCCAAAGGAAATATCCTCCGATAACAAAGAGAAAGGAGCTTTCTGAGAAACTTCGTTGTGTTCTGTGAAATCATCTCACAGAGTTACAGCTTTCCCCTCAAGGAGCCTTTCGCTAAGACAGTTTATGTGGAATTGGCAAAGTGATATTTGGAAGCCCATAGAGGGCTATGGTGAAAAAGGAAATATCCTCAGAGGAAATCTGGAAAGAAGCTTTCTGAGAAACTGCTTAGCGCTCTGTTAATTCATCTCACAGAGTTATATCTGTATTTCGTGGATCTCTTTACTAGCCTTATTTCTGTGGAATCTCAGAACAGATATTTCGGATCCCTTTGAAGACTGTAGGGCCAAAGGAAATATCCTCCGATAAGAAAGAGAAAGAAGCTTTCTGAGAAACTTCGTTGTGTTCTGTGAAATCATCTCACAGAGTTACAGCTTTCCCCTCACGGAGCCTTTCGCTAAGACAGTTCTTTTGAAATTGGCAAAGTGATATTTGGAAGCCCATAGAGGGCTATTGTGAAAAAGGAAATATCCTCAGATGAAATCTGGAAAGAAGCTTTCTGAGAAACTGCTTAGTGTTCTGTTAATTCATCTCACAGAGTTACATCTGTATTTCGTGGATCTCTTTGCTAGCCTTATATCTGTGGAATCTGAGAACAGATATTTCGGATCCATATGAAGACTATAGGGCCAAAGGAAATATCCTGCGATAACAAAGAGAAAGAAGCTTTCTGAGAAACTTCTTTGTGTTCTGTGAAATCATCTCACAGAGTTACAGCTTTCCCCTCAAGAAGCCTTTTGCTAAGACTGTTCTTGTGGAATTGGCAAAGTGATATTTGGAAGCCCATAGAGGGCTATGGTGAAAAAGGAAATATCCTCAAATGAAATCTGGAAAGAAGCTTTCTGAAAAACTGCTTAGTGTTCTGTTAATTCATCTCACAGTGTTACATCTGTATTTCATGGATCTCTTTGCTAGCCTTATTTCTGTGGAATCTGAGAACAGATATTTCAGATCCCTTTGAAGACTATAGGGCCAAAGGAAATATCCTCCGATAACAAAGAGAAAGAAGCTTTCTGAGAAACTTCTTTGTGTTCTGTGAAATCATCTCACAGAGCTGCAGCTTTCCCCTCAAGAAGCCTTTCGATAAGACAGTTCTTGTGGAATTGGCAAAGTGATATTTGGAAGCCCATAGAGGGCTATGGTGAAAAAGGAAATATCCTCAAATGAAATCTGGAAAGAAGCTTTCTGAGAAACTGCTTAGCGTTCTGTTAATTCATCTCACAGAGTTACATCTGTATTTCGTGGATCTCTTTGCTAGCCTTATTTCTGTGGAATCTGAGAACAGATATTTCGGATCCCTTTGAAGACTATAGGGCCAAAGGAAATATCCTCCGATAACAAAGAGAAAGAAGCTTTCTGAGAAACTTCTTTGTGTTCTGTAAAATCATCTCACAGAGTTACAGCTTTCCCCTCACGGAGCCTTTCGCTAAGACAGTTCTTGTGGAATTGGCAAAGTGATATTTGGAAGCCCATAGAGGGCTATGGTGAAAAAGGAAATATCCTCAGATGAAATCTGGAAAGAAGATTTCTGAGAAACTGCTTAGTGTTCTGTTAATTCATCTCACAGAGTTACATCTGTATTTCGTGGATCTCTTTGCTAGCCTTATTTCTGTGGAATCTGAGAACAGATATTTCGGATCCCTTTGAAGACTATAGGGCCAAAGGAAATATCCTCCGATAACAAAGAGAAAGAAGCTTTCTGAGAAACTTCTTTGTGTTCTGTGAAATCATCTCACAGAGTTGCAGCTTTCCCCTCAAGAAGCCTTTCGCTAAGACAGTTCTTGTGGAATTGGCAAAGTGATATTTGGAAGCCCATAGAGGGCTATGGTGAAAAAGGAAATATCCTCAGATGAAATCTGGAAAGAAGCTTTCTGAGAAACTGCTTAGTGTTCTGTTAATTCATCTCACAGGGTTACATCTGTATTACGTGGATCTCTTTGCTAGCCTTATTTCTGTGGAATCTGAGAACAGATATTTCGGATCCCTATGAAGACTATAGGGCCAAAGGAAATATCCTCCGATAACAAAGAGAAAGAAGCTTTCTGAGAAACTTCGTTGTGTTCTGTGAAATCATCTCACAGAGTTACAGCTTTTCCCTCACGGAGCCTTTCGCTAAGACAGTTCTTTTGAAACTGGCAAAGTGATATTTGGAAGCGCATAGAGGGCTATGGTGAAAAAGGAAATATCCTCAGATGAAATCTGGAAAGAAGCTTTCTGACAAACTGCTTAGTGTTCTGTTAATTCATCTCACAGAGTTACATCTGTATTTCGTGGATCTCTTTGCTAGCCTTATTTCTGTGGAATCTGAGAACAGATATTTCGGATCCCTATGAAGACTATAGGGCCAAAGGAAATATCCTGCGATAACAAAGAGAAAGAAGCTTTCTGAGAAACTTCTTTGTGTTTTGTGAAATCATCTCACAGAGTTACAGCTTTCCCCTCAAGAAGCCTTTCGCTAAGACAGTTCTTGTGGAATTGGCAAAGTGATATTTGGAAGCCCATAGAGGGCTATGGTGAAAAAGGAAATATCCTCAAATGAAATCTGGAAAGAAGCTTTCTGAGAAACTGCTTAGTGTTCTGGTAATTCATCTCACAGAGTTACATCTGTATTTCGTGGATCTCTTGGCTAGCCTTATTTCTGTGGAATCTGAGAACAGATATTTAGGATCCCTTTGAAGTCTATAGGGCCAAAGGAAATATCCTCCGATAACAAAGAGAAAGAAGCTTTCTGAGAAACTTCGTTGTGTTCTGTGAAATCATCTCACAGAGTTGCAGCTTTCCACTCAAGAAGCCTTTCGCTAAGACAGTTCTTGTGGAAATGGCAAAGTGATATTTGGAAGCCCATAGAGGGCTATGTTGAAAAAGGAAATATCCCCAGATGAAATCTGGAAAGAAGCTTTCTGAGAAACTGCTTAGTGTTCTGTAAATTCATCTCACAGAGTTACATCTGTATTTCGTGGATCTCTTTGCTAGCCTTATTTCTGTGGAATCTGAGAACAAATATTTCGGATCCCTATGAAGACTATAGGGCCAAAGGAAATATCCTCCGATAACAAAGAGAAAGAAGCTTTCTGAGAAACTTCTTTGTGTTCTGTGAAATCATCTCACAGAGTTACAGCTTTCCCCTCAAGAAGCCTTTCGCTAAGACAGTTCTTGTGGAATTGGCAAAGTGATATTTGGAAGCCCATAGAGGGCTATGGTGAAAAAGGAAATATCCTCAAATAAAATCTGGAAAGAAGTTTTCTGAGAAACTGCTTAGTGTTCTGTTAATTCATCTCACAGAGTTACATCTGTATTTCGTGGATCTCTTTGCTAGCCTTATTTCTGTGGAATCTGAGAACAGATATTTCGGATCCCTTTGAAGACTATAGGGCCAAAGGAAATATCCTCCGATAACAAAGAGAAAGAAGCTTTCTGAGAAATTTCTTTGTGTTCTGTGAAATCATCTCACAGAGTTGCAGCTTTCCCCTCAAGAAGCCTTTCGCTAAGACAGTTCTTGTGGAATTGGCAAAGTGATATTTGGAAGCCCATAGAGGGCTATGGTGAAAAAGGAAATATCCTCAGATGAAATCTGGAAAGAAGCTTTCAGAGAAACTGCTTAGCGTTCTGTTAATTCATCTCACAGAGTTACATCTGTATTTCGTGGATCTCTTTGCTAGCCTTATTTCTGTGGAATCTGAGAACAGATATTTCGGATCCCTTTGAAGACTATAGGGCCAAAGTAAATATCCTCCGATAACAAAGAGAAAGAAGCTTTCTGAGAAACTTCTTTGTGTTCTGAGAAATCATCTCACAGAGTTACAGCTTTCCCCTCACGGAGCCTTTCGCTAAGACAGTTCTTTTGAAATTGGCAAAGTGATATTTGGAAGCCCATAGAGGGCTATGGTGAAAAAGGAAATATCCTCAGATGAAATCTGGAAAGAAGCTTTCTGAGAAACTGCTTAGTGTTCTGTTAATTCATCTCACAGAGTTACATCTGTATTTCGTGGATCTCTTTGCTAGCCTTATTTCTGTGGAATCTGAGAACAGATATTTCGGATCCCTATGAAGCCTATAGGGCCAAAGGAAATATCCTGCGATAACAAAGAGAAAGAAGCTTTCTGAGAAACTTCTTTGTGTTTTGTGAAATCATCTCACAGAGTTACAGCTTTCCCCTCAAGAAGCCTTTCGCTAAGACAGTTCTTGTCGAATTGGCAAGGTGATATTTGGAAGCCCATAGAGGGCTATGGTGAAAAAGGAAATACCCTCAGATGAAATCTGGAAAGAAGCTTTCTGAGAAACTGCTTAGTGTTCTGTTAATTCATCTCACAGAGCTACATCTGTATTTCGTGGATCTCTTTGCTAGCCTTATTTCTGTGGAATCTGAGAACAGATATTTCGGATCCCTTTGAAGACTATAGGGCCAAAGCAAATATCCTCGGATAACAAAGAGAAAGAAGCTTTCTGAGAAACTACTTTGTGTTCTGTGAAATCATCTCACAGAGTTGCAGCTTTCCCCTCAAGAAGCCTTTCGCTAAGACAGTTCTTGTGGAATTGGCAAAGTGATATTTGGAAGCCCATAGAGGGCTATGGTGAAAAAGGAAATATCCTCAAATGAAATCTGGAAAGAAGCTTTCTGAGAAACTGCTTAGTGTTCTGTTAATTCATCTCACAGAGTTACATCTGTATTTCGTGGATCTCTTTGCTAGCCTTATTTCTGTGGAATCTGAGAACAGATATTTCGGATCCCTTTGAAGACTATAGGGACAAAGGAAACATCCTCCGATAACAAAGAGAAAGAAGCTTTCTGAGAAACTTCGTTGTGTTCTGTGAAATCATCTCACCGAGTTACAGCTTTCCCCTCACGGAGCCTTTCGCTAAGACAGTTCTTTTGAAATTGGCAAAGTGATATTTGGAAGCCCATAGAGGGCTATGGTGAAAAAGGAAATATCCTCAGAGGAAACCTGGAAAGAAGCTTTGTGAGAAACTGCTTAGTGTTCTGTTAATTCATCTCACAATGTTACATCTGTATTTCATGGATCTCTTTGCTAGCCTTATTTCTGTGGAATCTGAGAACAGATATTTCGGATCCCTTTGAAGACTATAGGGCCAAAGGAAATATCCTCCGATAACAAAGAGAAAGAAGCTTTCTGAGAAACTTCTTTGTGTTCTGTGAAATCATCTCACAGAGTTTCAGCTTTCCCCTCAAGAAGCCTTTCGCTAAGACAGTTCTTGTGGAATTGGCAAAGTGATATATGGAAGCCCATAGAGGGCTATGGTGAAAAAGGAAATATCCTCAAATGAAATCTGGAAAGAAGCTTTCTGAGAAACTGCTTAGTGTTCTGTTAATTCATCTCACAGAGTTACATCTGTATTTCGTGGATCTCTTTGCTAGCCTTATTTCTGTGGAATCTCAGAACAGATATTTCGGATCCCTATGAAGACTATAGGGCCAAAGGAAATATCCTCCGATAACAAAGAGAAAGAAACTTTCTGAGAAACTTCTTTGTGTTCTGTGAAATCATCTCACAGAGTTACAGCTTTCCCCTCAAGAAGCCTTTCGCTAAGACAGTTCTTGTGGAATTGGCAAAGTGATATTTGGAAGCCCTTAGAGGGCTATGGTGAAAAAGGAAATATCCTCAGATGAAATCTGGAAAGAAGCTTTTGAGAAACTGCTTAGTGTTCTTTTAATTCATCTCACCGAGTTACATCTGTATGTCGTGGATCTCTTTGCTAGCCTTATTTCTGTGGAATCTGAGAACAGATATTTCGGATCCCTTTGAAGACTATAGGGCCAAAGGAAATATCCTCCGATAACAAAGAGAAAGAAGCTTTCTGAGAAACTTCTTTGTGTTCTGTGAAATCATCTCACAGAGTTGCAGCTTTCCCCTCAAGAGGCCTTTCGCTAAGACAGTTCTTGTGGAATTGGCAAAGTGATATATGGAAGCCCATAGAGGGCTATGGTGAAAAAGGAAATATTCTCAAATGAAATCTGGAAAGAAGCTTTCTGAGAAACTGCTTAGTGTTCTGTTAATTCATCTCACAGAGTTACATCTGTATTTCGTGGATCTCTTTGCTAGCCTTAATTCTGTGGAATCTCAGAACAGATATTTCGGATCCCTATGAAGACTATAGGGCCAAAGGAAATATCCTCCGATAACAAAGAGAAAGAAACATTCTGAGAAACTTCTTTGTGTTCTGTGAAATCATCTCACAGAGTTACAGCTTTCCGCTCAAGAAGCCTTTCGCTAAGACAGTTCTTGTGGAATTGGAAAAGTGATATTTGGAAGCCCATAGAGGGCTATGGTGAAAAAGGAAATATCCTCAGATGAAATCTGGAAAGAAGCTTTTGAGAAACTGCTTAGTGTTCTTTTAATTCATCTCACCGAGTTACATCTGTATTTCGTGGATCTCTTTGCTAGCCTTATTTCTGTGGAATCTGAGAACAGATATTTCGGATCCCTTTGAAGACTATAGGGCCAAAGGAAATATCCTCCGATAACAAAGAGAAAGAAGCTTTCTGAGAAACTTCTTTGTGTTCTGTGAAATCATCTCACAGAGTTGCAGCTTTCCCCTCAAGAGGCCTTTCGCTAAGACAGTTCTTGTGGAATTGGCAAAGTGATATTTGGAAGCCCAAAGAGGGCTATGGTGAAAAAGGAAATATCCTCAGATGAAATCTGGAAAGAAGCTTTCTGAGAAACTGCTTAGTGTTCTGTTAATTCATCTCACAGAGTTACATCTGTATTTCGTGGATCTCTTTGCTAGCCTTATTTCTGTGGAATCTGAGAACAGATATTTCGGATCCCTATGAAGACTATAGGGCCAAAGGAAATATCCTGCGATAACAAAGAGAAAGAAGCTTTCTGAGAAACTTCTTTGTGTTTTGTGAAATCATCTCACAGAGTTACAGCTTTCCCCTCACGGAGCCTTTCGCTAAGACAGTTCTTTTGAAACTGGCAAAGTGATATTTGGAAGTCCATAGAGGGCTATGGTGAAAAAGGAAATATCCTCAGATGAAATCTGGAAAGAAGCTTTCTGAGAAACTGCTTAGTGTTCTGTTAATTCATCTCACAGAGTTACATCTGTATTTCGTGGATCTCTTTGCTAGCCTTATTTCTGTGGAATCTGAGAACAGATATTTCGGATCCCTATGAAGCCTATAGGGCCAAAGGAAATATCCTGCGATAACAAAGAGAAAGAAGCTTTCTGAGAAACTTCTTTGTGTTTTGTGAAATCATCTCACAGAGTTACAGCTTTCCCCTCAAGAAGCCTTTCGCTAAGACAGTTCTTGTGGAATTGGCAAAGTGATATTTGGAAGCACATAGAGGGCTATGGCGAAAAAGGAAATATCCTCAGATGAAATCTGGAAAGAAGCATTCTGAGAAACTGCTTAGTGTTCTGTTAATTCATCTCACAGAGCTACATCTGTATTTCGTGGATCTCTTTGCTAGCCTTATTTCTGTGGAATCTGAGAACAGATATTTCGGATCCCTTTGAAGACTATAGGGCCAAAGTAAATATCCTCGGATAACAAAGAGAAAGAAGCTTTCTGAGAAACTTCTTTGTGTTCTGTGAAATCATCTCACAGAGTTGCAGCTTTCCCCTCAAGAAGCCTTTCGCTAAGACAGTTCTTGTGGAATTGGCAAAGTGATATTTGGAAGCCCATAGAGGGCTATGGTGAAAAAGGAAATATCCTCAAATGAAATATGGAAAGAAGCTTTCTGAGAAACTGCTTAGTGTTCTGTTAATTCATCTCACAGAGTTACATCTGTATTTCGTGGATCTCTTTGCTAGCCTTATTTCTGTGGAATCTGAGAACAGATATTTCGGATCCCTTTGAAGACTATAGGGCCAAAGGAAATATCCTCCGATAACAAAGAGAAAGAAGCTTTCTGAGATACTTCGTTGTGTTCTGTGAAATCATCTCACAGAGTTACAGCTTTCCCCTCACGGAGCCTTTCGCTAAGACAGTTTATGTGGAATTGGCAAAGTGATATTTGGAAGCCCATAGAGGGCTATGGTGAAAAAGGAAATATCCTCAGAGGAAATCTGGAGAGAAGCTTTCTGAGAAACTTCTTAGCGTTCTGTTAATTCATCTCACAGAGTTACATCTGTATTTCGTGGATCTCTTTGCTAGCCTTATTTCTGTGGAATCTGAGAACAGATATTTCGGATCCCTTTGAAGACTATAGGGCCAAAGGAAATATCCTCCGATAACAAAGAGAAAGAAGCTTTCTGAGAAACTTCTTTGTGTTCTGAGAAATCATCTCACAGAGTTACAGCTTTCCCCTCACGGAGCCTTTCGCTAAGACAGTTCTTTTGAAATTGGCAAAGTGATATTTGGAAGCCCATAGAGGGCTATGGTGAAAAAGGAAATATCCTCAGATGAAATCTGGAAAGAAGCTTTCTGAGAAACTGCTTAGTGTTCTGTTAATTCATCTCACAGAGTTACATCTGTATTTCGTGGATCTCTTTGCTAGCCTTATTTCTGTGGAATCTGAGAACAGATATTTCGGATCCCTATGAAGCCTATAGGGCCAAAGGAAATATCCTGCGATAACAAAGAGAAAGAAGCTTTCTGAGAAACTTCTTTGTGTTTTGTGAAATCATCTCACAGAGTTACAGCTTTCCCCTCAAGAAGCCTTTCGCTAAGACAGTTCTTGTCGAATTGGCAAGGTGATATTTGGAAGCCCATAGAGGGCTATGGTGAAAAAGGAAATACCCTCAGATGAAATCTGGAAAGAAGCTTTCTGAGAAACTGCTTAGTGTTCTGTTAATTCATCTCACAGAGCTACATCTGTATTTCGTGGATCTCTTTGCTAGCCTTATTTCTGTGGAATCTGAGAACAGATATTTCGGATCCCTTTGAAGACTATAGGGCCAAAGCAAATATCCTCGGATAACAAAGAGAAAGAAGCTTTCTGAGAAACTACTTTGTGTTCTGTGAAATCATCTCACAGAGTTGCAGCTTTCCCCTCAAGAAGCCTTTCGCTAAGACAGTTCTTGTGGAATTGGCAAAGTGATATTTGGAAGCCCATAGAGGGCTATGGTGAAAAAGGAAATATCCTCAAATGAAATCAGGAAAGAAGCTTTCTGAGAAACTCCTTAGTGTTCTGTTAATTCATCTCACAGAGTTACATCTGTATTTCGTGGATCTCTTTGCTAGCCTTATTTCTGTGGAATCTGAGAACAGATATTTCGGATCCCTTTGAAGACTATAGGGCCAAAGGAAATATCCTCCGATAACAAAGAGAAAGAAGCTTTCTGAGAAACTTCTTTGTGTTCTGTGAAATCATCTCACAGAGTTACAGCTTTCCCCTCAAGGAGCCTTTCGCTAAGAGAGTTTATGTGGAATTGGCAAAGTGATATTTGGAAGCCCATAGAGGGCTATGGTGAAAAAGGAAATATCCTCAGATGAAATCTGGAAAGAAGCTTTCTGAGAAACTGCTTAGCGTTCTGTTAATTCATCTCACAGAGTTACATCTGTATTTCGTGGATCTCTTTGCTAGCCGTATTTCTGTGGAATCTGAGAACAGATATTTCGGATCCCTTTGAAGACTATAGGGCCAAAGGAAATATCCTCCGATAACAAAGAGAAAGAAGCTTTCTGAGAAACTTCTTTGTGTTCTGTGAAATCATCTCACAGAGTTGCAGCTTTCCCCTCAAGAAGCCTTTCGCTAAGACAGTTCTTGTGGAATTGGCAAAGTGATATTTGGAAGCCCATATAGGGCTATGGTGAAAAAGGAAATATCCTTAGATGAAATCTGGAAAGAAGCTTTCTGAGAAACTGCTTAGCCTTCTGTTAATTCATCTCAAAGAGTTACATCTGTATTTCGTGGATCTCTTTGCTAGCCTTATTTCTGTGGAATCTGAGAACAGATATTTCGGATACCTTTGAAGACTATAGGGCCAAAGGAAATATCCTCCGATAAGAAAGAGAAAGAAGCTTTCTGAGAAACTTCGTTGTGTTCTGTGAAATCATCTCACAGAGTTACAGCTTTCCCCTCACGGAGCCTTTCGCTAAGACAGTTCTTTTGAAACTGGCAAAGTGATATTTGGAAGCCCATAGAGGGCTATGGTGAAAAAGGAAATATCCTCAGATGAAATCTGGAAAGAAGCTTTCTGAGAAACTGCTTAGTGTTCTGTTAATTCATCTCACAGAGTTACATCTGTATTTCGTGGATCTCTTTGCTAGCCTTATTTCTGTGGAATCTGAGAACAGATATTTCGGATCCCTATGAAGACTATAGGGCCAAAGAAAATATCCTGTGATAACAAAGAGAAAGAAGCTTTCTGAGAAACTTCTTTGTGTTTTGTGAAATCATCTCACAGAGTTACAGCTTTCCCCTCAAGAAGCCTTTCGCTAAGACAGTTCTTGTGGAATTGGCAAAGTGATATTTGGAAGCCCATAGAGGGCCATGGTGAAAAAGGAAATATCCTCAGATGAAATCTGGAAAGAAGCTTTCTGAGAAACTGCTTAGTGTTCTGTTAATTCATCTCACAGAGCTACATCTGTATTTCGTGGATCTCTTCGCTAGCCTTATTTCTGTGGAATCTGAGAACAGATATTTCGGATCCCTTTGAAGACTATAGGGCCAAAGGAAATATCCTCCGATAAAAAAGAGAAAGAAGCTTTCTGAGAAACTTCTTTGTGTTCTGTGAAATCATCTCACAGAGTTGCAGCTTTCCCCTCAAGAAGCCTTTCGCTAAGACAGTTCTTGTGGAATTGGCAAAGTGATATTTGGAAGCCCATAGAGGGCTATGGTGAAAAAGGAAATATCCTCAGATGAAATCTGGAAAGAAGCTTTCTGAGAAACTGCTAAACGTTCTGTTAATTCATCTCACAGAGTTACATCTGTATTTCGTGGATCTCTTTGCTAGCCTTATTTCTGTGGAATCTGAGAACAGATATTTCGGATCCCTTTGAAGACTACAGGGCCAAAGGAAATATCCTCCGATAACAAAGAGAAAGAAGCTTTCTGAGAAACTTCTTTGTGTTCTGTGAAATCATCTCACAGAGTTACAGCTTTCCCCTCACGGAGCCTTTCGCTAAGACAGTTCTTTTGAAACTGGCAAAGTGATATTTGGAAGCCCATAGAGGGCTATGGTGAAAAAGGAAATATCCTCAGATGAAATCTGGAAAGAAGCTTTGTGAGAAACTGCTTAGTGTTCTGTTAATTCATCTCACAGTGTTACATCTGTATTTCATGGATCTCTTTGCTAGCCTTATTTCTGTGGAATCTGAGAACAGATATTTCAGATCCCTTTGAAGACTATAGGGCCAAAGGAAATATCCTCCGATAACAAAGAGAAAGAAGCTTTCTGAGAAACTTCTTTGTTTTCTGTGAAATCATCTCACAGAGTTGCAGCTTTCCCCTCAAGAAGCCTTTCGCTAAGACAGTTCTTGTGGAATTGGCAAAGTGATATTTGGAAGCCCATAGAGGGCTATGGTGAAAAAGGAATTATCCTCAGATGAAATCTGGAAAGAAGCTTTCTGAGAAACTGCTAAGTGTTCTGTTAATTCATCTCACAGAGTTACATCTGTATTTCGTGGATCTCTTTGCTCGCCTTATTTCTGTGGAATCTGAGTACAGATATTTCGGATCCCTTTGAAGAACATAGGGCCAAAGAAATATCCTCCGATAACAAAGAGAAAGAAGCTTTCTGAGAAACTTCTTTGTGTTCTGTGAAATCATCTCACAGAGTTGCAGCTTTGCCCTCAAGGAGCCTTTCGCTAAGACAGTTCTTGTGGAATTGGCAAAGTGATATTTGGAAGCCCAAAGAGGGCTATGGTGAAAAAGGAAATATCCTCAAATGAAATCTGGAAAGAAGCTTTCTGAGAAACTGCTTAGTGTTCTGTTAATTCATCTCACAGAGTTACATCTGTATTTCGTGGATCTCTTTGCTAGCCTTATTTCTGTGGAATCTGAGAACAGATATTTCGGATCCCTTTGAAGACTATAGGGACAAAGGAAACATCCTCCGATAACAAAGAGAAAGAAGCTTTCTGAGAAACTTCGTTGTGTTCTGTGAAATCATCTCACCGAGTTACAGCTTTCCCCTCACGGAGCCTTTCGCTAAGACAGTTCTTTTGAAATTGGCAAAGTGATATTTGGAAGCCCATAGAGGGCTATGGTGAAAAAGGAAATATCCTCAGAGGAAACCTGGAAAGAAGCTTTGTGAGAAACTGCTTAGTGTTCTGTTAATTCATCTCACAATGTTACATCTGTATTTCATGGATCTCTTTGCTAGCCTTATTTCTGTGGAATCTGAGAACAGATATTTCGGATCCCTTTGAAGACTATAGGGCCAAAGGAAATATCCTCCGATAACAAAGAGAAAGAAGCTTTCTGAGAAACTTCTTTGTGTTCTGTGAAATCATCTCACAGAGTTTCAGCTTTCCCCTCAAGAAGCCTTTCGCTAAGACAGTTCTTGTGGAATTGGCAAAGTGATATATGGAAGCCCATAGAGGGCTATGGTGAAAAAGGAAATATCCTCAAATGAAATCTGGAAAGAAGCTTTCTGAGAAACTGCTTAGTGTTCTGTTAATTCACCTCACAGAGTTACATCTGTATTTCGTGGATCTCTTTGCTAGCCTTATTTCTGTGGAATCTCAGAACAGATATTTCGGATCCCTATGAAGACTATAGGGCCAAAGGAAATATCCTCCGATAACAAAGAGAAAGAAACTTTCTGAGAAACTTCTTTGTGTTCTGTGAAATCATCTCACAGAGTTACAGCTTTCCCCTCAAGAAGCCTTTCGCTAAGACAGTTCTTGTGGAATTGGCAAAGTGATATTTGGAAGCCCTTAGAGGGCTATGGTGAAAAAGGAAATATCCTCAGATGAAATCTGGAAAGAAGCTTTTGAGAAACTGCTTAGTGTTCTTTTAATTCATCTCACCGAGTTACATCTGTATTTCGTGGATCTCTTTGCTAGCCTTATTTCTGTGGAATCTGAGAACAGATATTTCGGATCCCTTTGAAGACTATAGGGCCAAAGGAAATATCCTCCGATAACAAAGAGAAAGAAGCTTTCTGAGAAACTTCTTTGTGTTCTGTGAAATCATCTCACAGAGTTGCAGCTTTCCCCTCAAGAGGCCTTTCGCTAAGACAGTTCTTGTGGAATTGGCAAAGTGATATATGGAAGCCCATAGAGGGCTATGGTGAAAAAGGAAATATCCTCAAATGAAATCTGGAAAGAAGCTTTCTGAGAAACTGCTTAGTGTTCTGTTAATTCATCTCACAGAGTTACATCTGTATTTCGTGGATCTCTTTGCTAGCCTTAATTCTGTGGAATCTCAGAACAGATATTTCGGATCCCTATGAAGACTATAGGGCCAAAGGAAATATCCTCCGATAACAAAGAGAAAGAAACATTCTGAGAAACTTCTTTGTGTTCTGTGAAATCATCTCACAGAGTTACAGCTTTCCGCTCAAGAAGCCTTTCGCTAAGACAGTTCTTGTGGAATTGGCAAAGTGATATTTGGAAGCCCATAGAGGGCTATGGTGAAAAAGGAAATATCCTCAGATGAAATCTGGAAAGAAGCTTTTGAGAAACTGCTTAGTGTTCTTTTAATTCATCTCACCGAGTTACATCTGTATTTCGTGGATCTCTTTGCTAGCCTTATTTCTGTGGAATCTGAGAACAGATATTTCGGATCCCTTTGAAGACTATAGGGCCAAAGGAAATATCCTCCGATAACAAAGAGAAAGAAGCTTTCTGAGAAACTTCTTTGTGTTCTGTGAAATCATCTCACAGAGTTGCAGCTTTCCCCTCAAGAGGCCTTTCGCTAAGACAGTTCTTGTGGAATTGGCAAAGTGATATTTGGAAGCCCAAAGAGGGCTATGGTGAAAAAGGAAATATCCTCAGATGAAATCTGGAAAGAAGCTTTCTGAGAAACTGCTTAGTGTTCTGTTAATTCATCTCACAGAGTTACATCTGTATTTCGTGGATCTCTTTGCTAGCCTTATTTCTGTGGAATCTGAGAACAGATATTTCGGATCCCTATGAAGACTATAGGGCCAAAGGAAATATCCTGCGATAACAAAGAGAAAGAAGCTTTCTGAGAAACTTCTTTGTGTTTTGTGAAATCATCTCACAGAGTTACAGCTTTCCCCTCACGGAGCCTTTCGCTAAGACAGTTCTTTTGAAACTGGCAAAGTGATATTTGGAAGTCCATAGAGGGCTATGGTGAAAAAGGAAATATCCTCAGATGAAATCTGGAAAGAAGCTTTCTGAGAAACTGCTTAGTGTTCTGTTAATTCATCTCACAGAGTTACATCTGTATTTCGTGGATCTCTTTGCTAGCCTTATTTCTGTGGAATCTGAGAACAGATATTTCGGATCCCTATGAAGCCTATAGGGCCAAAGGAAATATCCTGCGATAACAAAGAGAAAGAAGCTTTCTGAGAAACTTCTTTGTGTTTTGTGAAATCATCTCACAGAGTTACAGCTTTCCCCTCAAGAAGCCTTTCGCTAAGACAGTTCTTGTGGAATTGGCAAAGTGATATTTGGAAGCCCATAGAGGGCTATGGCGAAAAAGGAAATATCCTCAGATGAAATCTGGAAAGAAGCATTCTGAGAAACTGCTTAGTGTTCTGTTAATTCATCTCACAGAGCTACATCTGTATTTCGTGGATCTCTTTGCTAGCCTTATTTCTGTGGAATCTGAGAACAGATATTTCGGATCCCTTTGAAGACTATAGGGCCAAAGTAAATATCCTCGGATAACAAAGAGAAAGAAGCTTTCTGAGAAACTTCTTTGTGTTCTGTGAAATCATCTCACAGAGTTGCAGCTTTCCCCTCAAGAAGCCTTTCGCTAAGACAGTTCTTGTGGAATTGGCAAAGTGATATTTGGAAGCCCATAGAGGGCTATGGTGAAAAAGGAAATATCCTCAAATGAAATATGGAAAGAAGCTTTCTGAGAAACTGCTTAGTGTTCTGTTAATTCATCTCACAGAGTTACATCTGTATTTCGTGGATCTCTTTGCTAGCCTTATTTCTGTGGAATCTGAGAACAGATATTTCGGATCCCTTTGAAGACTAAAGGGCCAAAGGAAATATCCTCCGATAACAAAGAGAAAGAAGCTTTCTGAGATACTTCGTTGTGTTCTGTGAAATCATCTCACAGAGTTACAGCTTTCCCCTCACGGAGCCTTTCGCTAAGACAGTTTATGTGGAATTGGCAAAGTGATATTTGGAAGCCCATAGAGGGCTATGGTGAAAAAGGAAATATCCTCAGAGGAAATCTGGAAAGAAGCTTTCTGAGAAACTGCTTAGCGTTCTGTTAATTCATCTCACAGAGTTACATCTGTATTTCGTGGATCTCTTTGCTAGCCTTATTTCTGTGGAATCTGAGAACAGATATTTCGGATCCCTTTGAAGACTATAGGGCCAAAGGAAATATCCTCCGATAACAAAGAGAAAGAAGCTTTCTGAGAAACTTCTTTGTGTTCTGTGAAATCATCTCACAGAGTTGCAGCTTTCCCCTCAAGAAGCCTTTCGCTAAGACAGTTCTTGTGGAATTGGCAAAGTGATATTTGGAAGCCCATAGAGGGCTATGGTGAAAAAGGAAATATCCTCAAATGAAATCTGGAAAGAAGCTTTCTGAGAAACTGCTTAGTGTTCTGTTAATTCATCTCACAGAGTTACATCTGTATTTCGTAGATCTCTTTGCTAGCCTTATTTCTGTGGAATCTGAGAACAGATATTTCGGATCCCTTTGAAGACTATAGGGCCAAAGGAAATATCCTCCGATAACAAAGAGAAAGAAGCTTTCTGAGAAACTTCGTTGTGTTCTGTGAAATCATCTCACAGAGTTACAGCTTTACCCTCAAGAAGCCTTTCGCTAAGACAGTTTATGTGGAATTGGCAAAGTGATATTTGGAAGCCCATAGAGGGCTATGGTGAAAAAGGAAATATCCTGAGATGAAATCTGGAAAGAAGCTTTCTGAGAAACTGCTTAGCGTTCTGTTAATTCATCTCACAGAGTTACATCTGTATTTCGTGGATCTCTTTGCTAGCCTTATTTCTGTGGAATCTGAGAACAGATATTTCGGATCCCTTTGAAGACTATAGGGCCAAAGGAAATATCCTCCGATAACAAAGAGAAAGAAGCTTTCTGAGAAACTTCTTTGTGTTCTGTGAAATCATCTCACAGAGTTACAGCTTTCCCCTCACGGAGCCTTTCGCTAAGACAGTTCTTTTGAAACTGGCAAAGTGATATTTGGAAGCCCATAGAGGCCTATGGTGAAAAAGGAAATATCCTCAGATGAAATCTGGAAAGAAGCTTTCTGAGAAACTGCTTAGTGTTCTGTTAATTCATCTCACAGAGTTACATCTGTATTTCGTGGATCTCTTTGCTAGCCTTATTTCTGTGGAATCTGAGAACAGATATTTCGGATCCCTATGAAGACTATAGGGCCAAAGGAAATATCCTGCGATAACAAATAGAAAGAAGCTTTCTGAGAAACTTCTTTGTGTTTTGTGAAATCATCTCACAGAGTTACAGCTTTCCCCTCAAGAAGCCTTTCGATAAGACAGTTCTTGTGGAATTGGCAAAGTGATATTTGGAAACCCGTAGAGGGCTATGGTGAAAAAGGAAATATCCTCAGATGAAATCTGGAAAGAAGCTTTCTGAGAAACTGCTTAGTGTTCTGTTAATTCATCTCACAGAGCTACATCTGTATTTCGTGGATCTCTTTGCTAGCCTTATTTCTGTGGAATCTGAGAACAGATATTTCGGATCCCTTTGAAAACTATAGGGCCAAAGGAAATATCCTCCGATAACAAAGAGAAAGAAGCTTTCTGAGAAACTTCTTTGTGTTCTGTGAAATCATCTCACAGAGTTACAGCTTTCCCCTCAAGAAGCCTTTCACTAAGACAGTTCTTGTGGAATTGGCAAAGTGATATTTGGAAGCCCATAGAGGGCTATGGTGAAAAAGGAAATATCCTCAAATGAAATCTGGAAAGAAGCTTTCTGAGAAACTACTTAGTGTTCTGTTAATTCATCTCACAGAGTTACATCTGTATTTCGTGGATCTCTTTGCTAGCCTTATTTCTGTGAAATCTCAGAACAGATATTTCGGATCCCTTTGAAGACTATAGGGCCAAAGGAAATATCCTCCGATAACAAAGAGAAAAAAGCTTTCTGAGAAACTTTTTTGTGTTCTGTGAAATCATCCCACAGAGTTGCAGCTTTCCCCTCAAGAAGCCTTTCGCTAAGACAGTTCTTGTGGAATTGGCAAAGTGATATTTGGAAGCCCATATAGGGCTATGGTGAAAAAGGAAATATCCTCAGATGAAATCTGGAAAGAAGCTTTCTGAGAAACTGCTTAGTGTTCTGTTAATTCATCTCACAGAGTTACATCTGTATTTCGTGGATCTCTTTGCTAGCCTTATTTCTGTGGAATCTGAGAACAGATATTTCGGATCCCTTTGAAGACTATAGGGCCAAAGGAAATATCCTCCGATAACAAAGAGAAAGAAGCTTTCTGAGAAACTTCGTTGTGTTCTGTGAAATCATCTCACAGAGTTACAGCTTTCCCCTCAAGGAGCCTTTCGCTAAGACAGTTTATGTGGAATTGGCAAAGTGATATTTGGAAGCCCATAGAGGGCTATGGTGAAAAAGGAAATATCCTCAGATGAAATCTGGAAAGAACCTTTCTGAGAAACTGCTTAGCCTTCTGTTAATTCATCTCACAGAGTTACATCTGTATTTCGTGGATCTCTTTGCTAGCCTTATTTCTGTGGAATCTGAGAACAGATATTTCGGATCCCTTTGAAGACTATAGGGCCAAAGGAAATATCCTCCGATAAGAAAGAGAAAGAAGCTTTCTGAGAAACTTCGTTGTGTTCTGTGAAATCATCTCACAGAGTTACAGCTTTCCCCTCAGGGAGCCTTTCGCTAAGACAGTTCTTTTGAAACTGGCAAAGTGATATTTGGAAGCCCATAGAGGGCTATGGTGAAAAAGGAAATATCCTCAGATGAAATCTGGAAAGAAGCTTTCTGAGAAACTGCTTAGTGTTCTGTTAATTCATCTCACAGAGTTACATCTGTATTTCGTGGATCTCTTTGCTAGCCTTATTTCTGTGGAATCTGAGAACAGATATTTCGGATCCCTATGAAGAGTATAGGGCCAAAGGAAATATCCTGTGATAACAAAGAGAAAGAAGCTTTCTGAGAAACTTCTTTGTGTTTTGTGAAATCATCTCACAGAGTTACAGCTTTCCCCTCAAGAAGCCTTTCGCTAAGACAGTTCTTGTGGAATTGGCAAAGTGATATTTGGAAGCCCATAGAGGGCTATGGTGAAAAAGGAAATATCCTCAGATGAAATCTGGAAAGAAGCTTTCTGAGAAACTGCTTAGTGTTCTGTTAATTCATCTCACAGAGCTACATCTGTATTTCGTGGATCTCTTTGCTAGCCTTATTTCTGTGGAATCTGAGAACAGATATTTCGGATCCCTTTGAAGACTATTGGGCCAAAGGAAATATCCTCCGATAAAAAAGAGAAAGAAGCTTTCTGAGAAACTTCTTTGTGTTCTGTGAAATCATCTCACAGAGTTGCAGCTTTCCCCTCAAGAAGCCTTTCGCTAAGACAGTTCTTGTGGAATTGGCAAAGTGATATTTGGAAGCCCATAGAGGGCTATGGTGAAAAAGGAAATATCCTCAGAGGAAATCTGGAAAGAAGCTTTCTGAGAAACTGCTTAGCGTTCTGTTAATTCATCTCACAGAGTTACATCTGTATTTCGTGGATCTCTTTGCTAGCCTTATTTCTGTGGAATCTGAGAACAGATATTTCGGATCCCTTTGAAGACTACAGGGCCAAAGGAAATATCCTCCGATAACAAAGAGAAAGAAGCTTTCTGAGAAACTTCTTTGTGTTCTGTGAAATCATCTCACAGAGTTACAGCTTCCCCCTCACGGAGCCTTTCGCTAAGACAGTTCTTTTGAAACTGGCAAAGTGATATTTGGAAGCCCATAGAGGGCTATGGTGAAAAAGGAAATATCCTCAGATGAAATCTGGAAAGAAGCTTTGTGAGAAACTGCTTAGTGTTCTGTTAACTCATCTCACAGTGTTACATCTGTATTTCATGGATCTCTTTGCTAGCCTTATTTCTGTGGAATCTGAGAACAGATATTTCAGATCCCTTTGAAGACTATAGGGCCAAAGGAAATATCCTCCGATAACAAAGAGAAAGAAGCTTTCTGAGAAACTTCTTTGTTTTCTGTGAAATCATCTCACAGAGTTGCAGCTTTCCCCTCAAGAAGCCTTTCGCTAAGACAGTTCTTGTGGAATTGACAAAGTGATATTTGGAAGCCCATAGAGGGCTATGGTGAAAAACGAAATATCCTCAAATGAAATCTGGAAAGAAGCTTTCTGAGAAACTGCTTAGTGTTCTGTTAATTCATCTCACAGAGTTACATCTGTATTTCGTGGATCTCTTTGCTCGCCTTATTTCTGTGGAATCTGAGTACATATATTTCGGATCCCTTTGAAGAACATAGGGCCAAAGAAATATCCTCCGATAACAAAGAGAAAGAAGCTTTCTGAGAAACTTCTTTGTGTTCTGTGAAATCATCTCACAGAGTTGCAGCTTTGCCCTCAAGGAGCCTTTCGCTAAGACAGTTCTTGTGGAATTGGCAAAGTGATATTTGGAAGCCCATAGAGGGCTATGGTGAAAAAGGAAATATCCTCAAATGAAATCTGGAAAGAAGCTTTCTGAGAAACTGCTTAGTGTTCTGTTAATTCATCTCACAGAGTTACATCTGTATTTCGTGGATCTCTTTGCTAGCCTTATTTCTGTGGAATCTGAGAACAGATATTTCGGATCCCTTTGAAGACTATAGGGACAAAGGAAACATCCTCCGATAACAAAGAGAAAGAAGCTTTCTGAGAAACTTCGTTGTGTTCTGTGAAATAATCTCAAAGAGTTACAGCTTTCCCCTCACGGAGCCTTTCGCTAAGACAGTTCTTTTGAAATTGGCAAAGTGATATTTGGAAGCCCATAGAGGGCTATGGTGAAAAAGGAAATATCCTCAGATGAAATCTGGAAAGAAGCTTTCTGAGAAACTGCTTAGTGTTCTGTTAATTCATCTCACAGAGTTATATCTGTATTTCGTGGATCTCTTTGCTAGCCTTATTTATGTGGAATCTGAGAACAGATATTTCGGATCCATATGAAGACTATAGGGCCAAAGGAAATATCCTCCGATAACAAAGAGAAAGAAGCTTTCTGAGAAACTTCGTTGTGTTCTGTGAAATCATCTCACAGAGTTACAGCTTTCCCCTCACGGAGCCTTTCGCTAAGACAGTTCTTTTGAAATTGGCAAAGTGATATTTGGAAGCCCATAGAGGGCTATGGTGAAAAAGGAAATATCCTCAAATGAAATCTGGAAAGAAGCTTTCTGAGAAACTGCTTAGTGTTCTGTTAATTCATCTCACAGAGTTATATCTGTATTTCGTGGATCTCTTTGCTAGCCTTATTTCTGTGGAATCTGAGAACAGATATTTCGGATCCCTTTGAAGACTATAGGGCCAAAGGAAATATCCTCCGATAACAAAGAGAAAGAAGCTCTCTGAGAAACTTCGTTGTGTTCTGTGAAATCATCTCACAGAGTTACAGCTTTCCCCTCACGGAGCCTTTCGCTAAGACAGTTCTTTTGAAATTGGCAAAGTGATATTTGGAAGCCCATAGAGGGCTACGGTGAAAAAGGAAATATCCTCAGAGGAAATCTGGAAAGAAGCTTTGTGAGAAACTGCTTAGTGTTCTGTTAATTCATCTCACAGTGTTACATCTGTATTTGATGGATCTCTTTGCTAACCTTATTTCTGTGGAATCTGAGAACAGATATTTCAGATCCCTTTGAAGACTATAGGGGCAAAGGAAATATCCTCCGATAACAAAGAGAAAGAAGCTTTCTGAGAAACTTCTTTGTGTTCTGTGAAATCATCTCACAGAGTTACAGCTTTCCCCTCAAGAAGCCTTTCGCTAAGACAGTTCTTGTGGAATTGGCAAAGTGATATATGGAAGCCCATAGAGGGCTATGGTGAAAAAGGAAATATCCTCAAATGAAATCTGGAAAGAAGCTTTCTGAGAAACTGCTTAGTGTTCTGTTAATTCATCTCACAGAGTTACATCTGTATTTCTTGGATCTCTTTGCTAGCCTTATTTCTGTGGAATCTGAGAACAGATATTTCGGATCCCTATGAAGACTATAGGGCCAAAGGAAATATCCTCCGATAACAAAGAGAAAGAAGCTTTCTGAGAAACTTCTTTGTGTTCTGTGAAATCATCTCACAGAGTTACAGCTTTCCCCTCAAGAAGCCTTTCGCTAAGACATTTCTTGTGGAATTTTCAAAGTGATATTTGGAAGCCCATAGAGGGCTATGGTGAAAAAGGAAATATCCTCAGATGAAATCTGGAAAGAAGCTTTTGAGAAACTGCTTAGTGTTCTTTTAATTCATCTCACAGTGTTACATCTGTATTTCGTGGATCTCTTTGCTAGCCTTATTTCTGTGGAATCTGAGAACAGATATTTCGGATCCCTTTGAAGACTATAGGGCCAAAGGAAATATCCTCCGATAACAAAGAGAAAGAAGCTTTCTGAGAAACTTCTTTAAGTTCTGTGAAATCATCTCACAGAGTTGCAGCTTTCCCCTCAAGAGGCCTTTCGCTAAGACAGTTTTTGTGGAATTGGCAAAGTGATATTTGGAAGCCCAAAGAGGGCTATGGTGAAAAAGGAAATATCCTCAGATGAAATCTGGAAAGAAGCTTTCTGAGAAACTGCTTAGTGTTCTGTTAATTCATCTCACAGAGTTACATCTGTATTTCGTGGATCTCTTTGCTAGCCTTATTTCTGTAGAATCTGAGAACAGATATTTCGGATCCCTATGAAGACTATAGGGCCAAAGGAAATATCCTGCGATAACAAAGAGAAAGAAGCTTTCTGAGAAACTTCTTTGTGTTTTGTGAAATCATCTCACAGAGTTACAGCTTTCCCCTCAAGAAGCCTTTCGCTAAGACACTTCTTGTGGAATTGGCAAAGTGATATTTGGAAGCCCATAGAGGGCTATGGTGAAAAAGGAAATATCCTCAAATGAAATCTGGAAAGAAGCTTTCTGAGAAACTGCTTAGTGTTCTGTTAATTCATCTCACAGAGTTACATCTGTATTTCGTGGATCTCTTTGCTAGCCTTATTTCTGTGGAATCTGAGAACAGATATTTCGGATCCCTTTGAAGACTATAGGGCCAAAGGAAATATCCTCCGATAACAAAGAGAAAGAAGCTTTCTGAGAAACTTCGTTGTGTTCTGTGAAATCATCTCACAGAGTTGCAGCTTTCCACTCAAGAAGCCTTTCGCTAAGACAGTTCTTGTGGAAATGGTAAAGTGATATTTGGAAGCCCATAGAGGGCTATGTTGAAAAAGGAAATATCCTCAGATGAAATCTGGAAAGAAGCTTTCTGAGAAACTGCTTAGTGTTCTGTTAATTCATCTCACAGAGTTACATCTGTATTTCGTGGATCTCTTTGCTAGCCTTATTTCTGTGGAATCTGAGAACAGATATTTCGGATCCCTATGAAGACTATAGGGCCAAAGGAAATATCCTCCGATAACAAAGAGAAAGAAGCTTTCTGAGAAACTTCTTTGTGTTCTGTGAAATCATCTCACAGAGTTACAGCTTTCCCCTCAAGAAGCCTTTCGCTAGGACAGTTCTTGTGGAATTGGCAAAGTGATATTTGGAAGCCCATAGAGGGCTATGGTGAAAAAGGAAATATCCTCAAATAAAATCTGGAAAGAAGCTTTCTGAGAAACTGCTTAGTGTTCTGTTAATTCATCTCACAGAGTTACATCTGTATTTCGTGGATCTCTTTTCTAGCCTTATTTCTGTGGAATCTGAGAACAGATATTTCGGATCCCTTTGAAGACTATAGGGCAAAAGGAAATATCCTCCGATAACAAAGAGACAGAAGCTTTCTGAGAAACTTATTTGTGTTCTGTGAAATCATCTCACAGAGTTGCAGCTTTCCCCGCAAGAAGCCTTTCGCTAAGACAGTTCTTGTGGAATTGGCAAAGTGATATTTGGAAGCCCATAGAGGGCTATGGTGAAAAAGGAAATATCCTCAGATGAAATCTGGAAAGAAGCTTTCTGAGAAACTGCTTAGTGTTCTGTTAATTCATCTCACAGAGTTACATCTGTATTTCGTGGATCTCTTTGCTAGCCTTATTTCTGTGGAATCTGAGAACAGATATTTCGGATCCCTATGAAGCCTATAGGGCCAAAGGAAATATCCTGCGATAACAAAGAGAAAGAAGCTTTCTGAGAAACTTCTTTGTGTTTTGTGAAATCATCTCACAGAGTTATAGCTTTACCCTCAAGAAGCCTTTCGCTAAGACAGTTCCTGTGGAATTGGCAAAGTGATATTTGGAAGCCCATAGAGGGCTACGGTGAAAAAGGAAATATCCTCAGATGAAATCTGGAAAGAAGCTTTCTGAGAAACTGCTTAGTGTTCTGTTAATTCATCTCACAGAGCTACATCTGTATTTCGTGGATCTCTTTGCTAGCCTTATTTCTGTGGAATCTGAGAACAGATATTTCGGATCCCTTTGAAGACTATAGGGCCAAAGGAAATATCCTCGGATAACAAAGAGAAAGAAGCTTTCTGAGAAACTTCTTTGTGTTCTGTGAAATCATCTCACAGAGTTGCAGCTTTCCCCTCAAGAAGCCTTTCGCTAAGACAGTTCTTGTGGAATTGGCAAAGTGATATTTGGAAGCCCATAGAGGGCTATGGTGAAAAAGGAAATATCCTCAAATGAAATCTGGAAAGAAGCTTTCTGAGAAACTGCTTAGTGTTCTGTTAATTCATCTCACAGAGTTACATCTGTATTTCGTGGATCTCTTTGTTAGCCTTATTTCTGTGGAATCTGAGAACAGATATTTCGGATCCCTTTGAAGACTATAGGGCCAAAGGAAATATCCTCCGATAACAAAGAGAAAGAAGCTTTCTGAGAAACTTCGTTGTGTTCTGTGAAATCATCTCACAGAGTTACAGCTTTCCCCTCAAAGAGCCTTTCGCTAAGACAGTTTATGTGGAATTGGCAAAGTGATATTTGGAAGCCCATAGAGGGCTATGGTGAAAAAGGAAATATCCTCAGATGAAATCTGGAAAGAAGCTTTCTGAGAAACTGCTTAGCGTTCTGTTAATTCATCTCACAGAGTTACATCTGTATTTCGTGGATCTCTTTGCTAGCCTTATTTCTGTGGAATCTGAGAACAGATATTTCGGATCCCTTTGAAGACTATAGGGCCAAAGGAAATATCCTCCGATAAGAAAGAGAAAGAAGCTTTCTGAGAAACTTTCGTTGTGTTCTGTGAAATCATCTCACAGAGTTACAGCTTTCCCCTCACGGAGCCTTTCGCTAAGACAGTTCTTTTGAAACTGGCAAAGTGATATTTGGAAGCCCATAGAGGGCTATGGTGAAAAAGGAAATATCCTCAGATGAAATCTGGAAAGAAGCTTTCTGAGAAACTGCTTAGTGTTCTGTTAATTCATCTCACAGAGTTACATCTGTATTTCGTGGATCTCTTTGCTAGCCTTATTTCTGTGGAATCTGAGAACAGATATTTCGGATCCCTTTGAAGACTATAGGGCCAAAGGAAATATCCTCCGATAACAAAGAGAAAGAAGCTTTCTGAGAAACTTCGTTGTGTTCTGTGAAATCATCTCACAGAGTTACAGCTTTCCCCTCAAGGAGCCTTTCGCTAAGACAGTTTATGTGGAATTGGCAAAGTGATATTTGGAAGCCCATAGAGGGCTATGGTGAAAAAGGAAATATCCTCAGATGAAATCTGCAAAGAAGCTTTCTGAGAAACTGCTTAGCGTTCTGTTAATTCATCTCACAGAGTTACATCTGTATTTCGTGGATCTCTTTGCTAGCCTTATTTCTGTGGAATCTGAGAACAGATATTTCGGATCCCTTTGAAGAATATAGGGCCAAAGGAAATATCCTCCGATAACAAAGAGAAAGAAGCTTTCTGAGAAACTTCTTTGTGTTCTGTGAAATCGTCTCACAGAGTTACAGCTTTCCCCTCACGGAGCCTTTCGCTAAGACAGTTCTTTTGAAACTGGCAAAGTGATATTTGGAAGCCCATAGAGGGCTATGGTGAAAAAGGAAATATCCTCAGATGAAATCTGGAAAGAAGCTTTCTGAGAAACTGCTTAGTGTTCTGTTAATTCATCTCACAGAGTTACATCTGTATTTCGTGGATCTCTTTGCTAGCCTTATTTCTGTGGAATCTGAGAACAGATATTTCGGATCCCTTTGAAGACTATAGGGCCAAAGGAAATATCCTCCGATAACAAAGAGAAAGAAGCTTTCTGAGAAACTTCTTTGTGTTCTGTGAAATCATCTCACAGAGTTGCAGCTTTCCCCTCAAGAAGCCTTTCGCTAAGACAGTTCTTGTGGAATTGGCAAAGTGATATTTGGAAGCCCATAGAGGGCTATGGTGAAAAAGGAAATATCCTCAAATGAAATCTGGAAAGAAGCTTTCTGAGAAACTGCTTAGTGTTCTGTTAATTCATCTCATAGAGTTACATCTGTATTTCGTGGATCTCTTTGCTAGCCTTATTTCTGTGAAATCTGAGAACAGATATTTCGGATCCCTTTGAAGACTATAGGGCCAAAGGAAATATCCTCCGATAACAAAGAGAAAGAAGCTTTCTGAGAAACTTCTTTGTGTTCTGTGAAATCATCTCACAGAGTTTCAGCTTTCCCCTCAAGAAGCCTTTCGCTAAGACAGTTCTTGTGGAATTGGCAAAGTGATATTTGGAAGCCCATAGAGGGCTATGGTGAAAAAGGAAATATCCTCAAATGAAATCTGGAAAGAAGCTTTCTGAGAAACTGCTTAGTGTTCTGTTAATTCATTTCACAGAGTTACATCTGTATTTCGTTGATCTCTTTGCTAGCCTTATTTCTGTGGAATCTGAGTACAGATATTTCGGATCCCTTTGAAGACTATAGGGCCAAAGGAAATATCCTCCGATAACAAAGAGAAAGAATCTTTCTGAGAAACTCCGTTGTGTTCTGTGAAATCATCTCACAGAGTTACAGCTTTCCCCTCACGGAGCCCTTCGCTAAGACAGTTCTTTTGAAACTGGCAAAGTGATATTTGGAAGCCCATAGAGGGCTATGGTGAAAAAGGAAATATCCTCAGATGAAATCTGGAAAGAAGCTTTCTGAGAAACTGCTTAGTGTTCTGTTAATTCATCTCACAGAGTTACATCTGTATTTCGTGGATCTCTTTGCTAGCCTTATTTCTGTGGAATCTGAGAACAGATATTTCGGATCCCTATGAAGACTCTAGGGCCAAAGGAAATATCCTGCGATAACAAATAGAAAGAAGCTTTCTGAGAAACTTCTTTGTGTTTTGTGAAATCATCTCACAGAGTTACAGCTTTCCCCTCAAGAAGCCTTTCGCTAAGACAGTTCTTGTGGAATTGGCAAAGTGATATTTGTAAGCCCGTAGGGGTCTATGGTGAAAAAGGAAATATCCTCAGATGAAATCTGGAAAGAAGCTTTCTGAGAAACTGCTTAGTGTTCTGTTAATTCATCTCACAGAGCTACATCTGTATTTCGTGGATCTCTTTGCTAGCCTTATTTCTGTGGAATCTGAGAACAGATATTTCGGATCCCTTTGAAGACTATAGGGCCAAAGGAAATATCCTCCGATAACAAAGAGAAAGAAGCTTTCTGAGAAACTTCTTTGTGTTCTGTGAAATCATCTCACAGAGTTACAGCTTTCCCCTCAAGAAGCCTTTCACTAAGACAGTTCTTGTGTAATTGGCAAAGTGATATTTGGAAGCCCATAGTGGGCTATGGTGAAAAAGGAAATATCCTCAAATGAAATCTGGAAAGAAGCTTTCTGAGAAACTGCTTAGTGTTCTGTTAATTCATCTCACAGAGTTACATCTGTATTTCGTGGATCTCTTTGCTAGCCTTATTTCTGTGAAATCTGAGAACAGATATTTCGGATCCCTTTGAAGACTATAGGGCCAAAGGAAATATCCTCCGATAACAAAGAGAAAGAAGCTTTCTGAGAAACTTCTTTGTGTTCTGTGAAATCATCTCACAGAGTTGCAGCTTTCCCCTCAAGAAGCCTTTCGCTAAGACAGTTCTTGTGGAATTGGCAAAGTGATATTTGGAAGCCCATATAGGGCTATGGTGAAAAAGGAAATATCCTCAAATGAAATCTGGAAAGAAGCTTTCTGAGAAACTGCTTAGTGTTCTGTTAATTCATCTCACAGAGTTACATCTGTATTTCGTGGATCTCTTTGTTAGCCTTATTTCTGTGGAATCTGAGAACAGATATTTCGGATCCCTTTGAAGACTATAGGGCCAAAGGAAATATCCTCCAATAACAAAGAGAAAGAAGCTTTCTGAGAAACTTCGTTGTGTTCTGTGAAATCATCTCACAGAGTTACAGCTTTCCCCTCAAGGAGCCTTTCGCTAAGACAGTTTATGTGGAATTGGCAAAGTGATATTTGGAAGCCCATAGAGGACTATGGTGAAAAAGGAAATATCCTCAGATGAAATCTGGAAAGAAGCTTTCTGAGAAACTGCTTAGCGTTTTGTTAATTCATCTCACAGAGTTACATCTGTATTTCGTGGATCTCTTTGCTAGCCTTATTTCTGTGGAATCTGAGAACAGATATTTCGGATCCCTTTGAAGACTATAGGGCCAAAGGAAATATCCTCCGATAAGAAAGAGAAAGAAGCTTTCTGAGAAACTTTCGTTGTGTTCTGTGAAATCATCTCACAGAGTTACAGCTTTCCCCTCACGGAGCCTTTCGCTAAGACAGTTCTTTTGAAACTGGCAAAGTGATATTTGGAAGCCCATAGAGGGCTATGGTGAAAAAGGAAATATCCTCAGATGAAATCTGGAAAGAAGCTTTCTGAGAAACTGCTTAGTGTTCTGTTAATTCATCTCACAGAGTTACATCTGTATTTCGTGGATCTCTTTGCTAGCCTTATTTCTGTGGAATCTGAGAACAGATATTTCGGATCCCTATGAAGACTATAGGGCCAAAGGAAATATCCTCCGATAACAAAGAGAAAGAAGCTTTCTGAGAAACTTCTTTGTGTTTTGTGAAATCATCTCACAGAGATACAGCTTTCCCCTCAAGAAGCCTTTCGCTAAGACAGTTCTTGTGGAATTGGCAAAGTGATATTTGGAAGCCCATAGAGGGCTATGGTGAAAAAGGAAATATCCTCAGATGAAATCTGGAAAGAAGCTTTCTGAGAAACTGCTTAGTGTTCTGTTAATTCATCTCACAGAGCTACATCTGTATTTCGTGGATCTCTTTGCTAGCCTTATTTCTGTGGAATCTGAGAACAGATATTTCGGATCCCTTTGAAGACTATAGGGCCAAAGGAACTATCCTCCGATAACAAAGAGAAAGAAGCTTTCTGAGAAACTTCTTTGTGTTCTGTGAAATCATCTCACAGAGTTGCAGCTTTCCCCTCAAGAAGCCTTTCGCTAAGACAGTTCTTGTGGAATTGGCAAAGTGATATTTGGAAGCCCATAGAGGGCTATGGTGAAAAAGGAAATATCCTCAAATGAAATCTGGAAAGAAGCTTTCTGAGAAACTGCTTAGTGTTCTCTTAATTCATCTCACAGAGTTACATCTGTATTTCGTGGATCTCTTTGCTAGCCTTATTTCTGTGAAATCTGAGAACAGATATTTCGGATCCCTTTGAAGACTATAGGGCCAAAGGAAATATCCTCCGATAACAAAGAGAAAGAAGCTTTCTGAGAAACTTCTTTGTGTTCTGTGAAATCATCTCACAGAGTTGCAGCTTTCCCCTCAAGAAGCCTTTCGCTAAGACAGTTCTTGTGGAATTGGCAAAGTGATATTTGGAAGCCCATAGAGGGCTATGGTGAAAAAGGAAATATCCTCAAATGAAATCTGGAAAGAAGCTTTCTGAGAAACTGCTTAGTGTCCTGTTAATTCATCTCATAGAGTTACATCTGTATTTCGTGGATCTCTTTGCTAGCCTTATTTCTGTGGAATCTGAGAACAGATATTTCGGATCCCTTTGAAGACTATAGGGCCAAAGGAAATATCCTCCGATAACAAAGAGAAAGAAGCTTTCTGAGAAACTTCGTTGTGTTCTGTGAAATCATCTCACAGAGTTACAGCTTTCCCCTCAAGGAGCCTTTCGCTAAGACAGTTTACGTGGAATTGGCAAAGTGATATTTGGAAGCCCATAGAGGGCTATGGTGAAAAAGGAAATATCCTCAGATGAAATCTGGAAAGAAGCTTTCTGAGAAACTGCTTAGTGTTCTGTTAATTCATCTCACAGAGTTACATCTGTATTTCGTGGATCTCTTTGCTAGCCTTATTTCTGTGGAATCTGAGAACAGATATTTCGGATCCCTATGAAGACTATAGGGCCAAAGGAAATATCCTGCGATAACAAAGAGAAAGAAGCTTTCTGAGAAACTTCTTTGTGTTTTGTGAAATCATCTCACAGAGATACAGCTTTCCCCTCAAGAAGCCTTTCGCTAAGACAGTTCTTGTGGAATTGGCAAAGTGATATTTGGAAGCCCATAGAGGGCTATGGTGAAAAAGGAAATATCCCCAGATGAAATCTGGAAAGAAGCTTTCTGAGAAACTGCTTAGTGTTCTGTTAATTCATCTCACAGAGCTACATCTGTATTTCGTGGATCTCTTTGCTAGCCTTATTTCTGTGGAATCTGAGAACAGATATTTCGGATCCCTTTGAAGACTATAGGGCCAAAGGAAATATCCTCCGATAACAAAGAGAAAGAAGCTTTCTGAGAAACTTCTTTGTGTTCTGTGAAATCATCTCACAGAGTTGCAGCTTTCCCCTCAAGAAGCCTTTCGCTAAGACACTTCTTGTGGAATTGGCAAAGTGATATTTGGAAGCCCATAGAGGGCTATGGTGAAAAAGGAAATATCCTCAAATGAAATCTGGAAAGAAGCTTTCTGAGAAACTGCTTAGTGTTCTGTTAATTCATCTCACAGAGTTACATCTGTATTTCGTGGATCTCTTGGCTAGCCTTATTTCTGTGGAATCTGAGAACAGATATTTCGGATCCCTTTGAAGACTATAGGGCCAAAGGAAATATCCTCCGATAACAAAGAGAAAGAAGCTTTCTGAGAAACTTCGTTGTGTTCTGTGAAATCATCTCACAGAATTGCAGCTTTCCACTCAAGAAGCCTTTCGCTAAGACAGTTCTTGTGGAAATGGCAAAGTGATATTTGGAAGCCCATAGAGGGCTATGTTGAAAAAGGAAATATCCTCAGATGAAATCTGGAAAGAAGCTTTCTGAGAAACTGCTTAGTGTTCTGTTAATTCATCTCACAGAGTTACATCTGTATTTCGTGGATCTCTTTGCTAGCCTTATTTCTGTGGAATCTGAGAACAGATATTTCGGATCCCTATGAAGACTATAGGGCCAAAGGAAATATCCTCCGATAACAAAGAGAAAGAAGCTTTCTGAGAAACTTCTTTGTGTTCTGTGAAATCATCTCACAGAGTTACAGCTTTCCCCTCAAGAAGCCTTTCGCTAGGACAGTTCTTGTGGAATTGGCAAAGTGATATTTGGAAGCCCATAGAGGGCTATGGTGAAAAAGGAAATATCCTCAAATAAAATCTGGAAAGAAGCTTTCTGAGAAACTGCTTAGTGTTCTGTTAATTCATCTCACAGAGTTACATCTGTATTTCGTGGATCTCTTTTCTAGCCTTATTTCTGTGGAATCTGAGAACAGATATTTCGGATCCCTTTGAAGACTATAGGGCCAAAGGAAATATCCTCCGATAACAAAGAGACAGAAGCTTTCTGAGAAACTTATTTGTGTTCTGTGAAATCATCTCACAGAGTTGCAGCTTTCCCCTCAAGAAGCCTTTCGCTAAGACAGTTCTTGTGGAATTGGCAAAGTGATATTTGGAAGCCCATAGAGGGCTATGGTGAAAAAGGAAATATCCTCAGATGAAATCTGGAAAGAAGCTTTCTGAGAAACTGCTTAGTGTTCTGTTAATTCATCTCACAGAGTTACATCTGTATTTCGTGGATCTCTTTGCTAGCCTTATTTCTGTGGAATCTGAGAACAGATATTTCGGATCCCTATGAAGCCTATAGGGCCAAAGGAAATATCCTGCGATAACAAAGAGAAAGAAGCTTTCTGAGAAACTTCTTTGTGTTTTGTGAAATCATCTCACAGAGTTATAGCTTTACCCTCAAGAAGCCTTTCGCTAAGACAGTTCCTGTGGAATTGGCAAAGTGATATTTGGAAGCCCATAGAGGGCTACGGTGAAAAAGGAAATATCCTCAGATGAAATCTGGAAAGAAGCTTTCTGAGAAACTGCTTAGTGTTCTGTTAATTCATCTCACAGAGCTACATCTGTATTTCGTGGATCTCTTTGCTAGCCTTATTTCTGTGGAATCTGAGAACAGATATTTCGGATCCCTTTGAAGACTATAGGGCCAAAGGAAATATCCTCGGATAACAAAGAGAAAGAAGCTTTCTGAGAAACTTCTTTGTGTTCTGTGAAATCATCTCACAGAGTTGCAGCTTTCCCCTCAAGAAGCCTTTCGCTAAGACAGTTCTTGTGGAATTGGCAAAGTGATATTTGGAAGCCCATAGAGGGCTATGGTGAAAAAGGAAATATCCTCAAATGAAATCTGGAAAGAAGCTTTCTGAGAAACTGCTTAGTGTTCTGTTAATTCATCTCACAGAGTTACATCTGTATTTCGTGGATCTCTTTGTTAGCCTTATTTCTGTGGAATCTGAGAACAGATATTTCGGATCCCTTTGAAGACTATAGGGCCAAAGGAAATATCCTGCGATAACAAAGAGAAAGAAGCTTTCTGAGAAACTTCGTTGTGTTCTGTGAAATCATCTCACAGAGTTACAGCTTTCCCCTCAAGGAGCCTTTCGCTAAGACAGTTTATGTGGAATTGGCAAAGTGATATTTGGAAGCCCATAGAGGGCTATGGTGAAAAAGGAAATATCCTCAGATGAAATCTGGAAAGAAGCTTTCTGAGAAACTGCTTAGCGTTCTGTTAATTCATCTCACAGAGTTACATCTGTATTTCGTGGATCTCTTTGCTAGCCTTATTTCTGTGGAATCTGAGAACAGATATTTCGGATCCCTTTGAAGACTATAGGGCCAAAGGAAATATCCTCCGATAAGAAAGAGAAAGAAGCTTTCTGAGAAACTTTCCTTGTGTTCTGTGAAATCATCTCACAGAGTTACAGCTTTCCCCTCACGGAGCCTTTCGCTAAGACAGTTCTTTTGAAACTGGCAAAGTGATATTTGGAAGCCCATAGAGGGCTATGGTGAAAAAGGAAATATCCTCAGATGAAATCTGGAAAGAAGCTTTCTGAGAAACTGCTTAGTGTTCTGTTAATTCATCTCACAGAGTTACATCTGTATTTCGTGGATCTCTTTGCTAGCCTTATTTCTGTGGAATCTGAGAACAGATATTTCGGATCCCTTTGAAGACTATAGGGCCAAAGGAAATATCCTCCGATAACAAAGAGAAAGAAGCTTTCTGAGAAACTTCGTTGTGTTCTGTGAAATCATCTCACAGAGATACAGCTTTCCCCTCAAGAAGCCTTTCGCTAAGACAGTTCTTGTGGAATTGGCAAAGTGATATTTGGAAGCCCATAGAGGGCTATGGTGAAAAAGGAAATATCCTCAGATGAAATCTGGAAAGAAGCTTTCTGAGAAACTGCTTAGTGTTCTGTTAATTCATCTCACAGAGCTACATCTGCATTTCGTGGATCTCTTTGCTAGCCTTATTTCTGTGGAATCTGAGAACAGATATTTCGGATCCCTTTGAAGACTATAGGGCCAAAGGAACTATCCTCCGATAACAAAGAGAAAGAAGCTTTCTGAGAAACTTCTTTGTATTCTGTGAAATCATCTCACAGAGTTGCAGCTTTCCCCTCAAGAAGCCTTTCGCTAAGACAGTTCTTGTGGAATTGGCAAAGTGATATTTGGAAGCCCATAGAGGGCTATGGTGAAAAAGGAAATACCCTCAGATGAAATCTGGAAAGAAGCTTTCTGAGAAACTGCTTAGCGTTCTGTTAATTCATCTCACAGAGTTACATCTGTATTTCGTGGATCTCTTTGCTAGCCTTATTTCTGTGGAATCTGAGAACAGATATTTCTGATCCCTTTGAAGACTATAGGGCCAAAGGAAATATCCTCCGATAACAAAGAGAAAGAAGCTTTCTGAGAAACTTCTTTGTGTTCTGTGAAATCATCTCACAGAGTTACAGCTTTCCCCTCACGGAGCCTTTCGCTAAGACAGTTCTTTTGAAACTGGCAAAGTGATATTTGGAAGCCCATAGAGGGCTATGGTGAAAAAGGAAATATCCTCAGATGAAATCTGGAAAGAAGCTTTCTGAGAAACTGCTTAGTGTTCTGTTAATTCATCTCACAGAGTTACATCTGTATTTCGTGGATCTCTTTGCTAGCCTTATTTCTGTGGAATCTAAGAACAGATATTTCGGATCCCTATGAAGACTATAGGGCCAAAGGAAATATCCTGCGATAACAAAGAGAAAGAAGCTTTCTGAGAAACTTCTTTGTGTTTTCTGAAATCATCTCACAGAGTTACAGCTTTCCCCTCAGGAAGCCTTTCGCTAAGACAGTTCTTGTGGAATTGGCAAAGTGATATTTGGAAGCCCATAGAGGGCTATGGTGAAAAAGGAAATATCCTCAGATGAAATCTGGAAAGAAGCTTTCTGAGAAACTGCTTAGTGTTCTGTTAATTCATCTCACAGAGCTACATCTGTATTTCGTGGATCTCTTTGCTAGCCTTATTTCTGTGGAATCTGAGAACAGATATTTCGGATCCCTTTGAAGACTATGGGGCCAAAGGAAATATCCTCCGATAACAAAGAGAAAGAATCTTTCTGAGAAACTTCTTTGTGTTCTGTGAAATCATCTCACAGAGTTGCAGCTTTCCCCTCAAGAAGCCTTTCGCTAAGACAGTTCTTGTGGAATTGGCAAAGTGATATTTGGAAGCCCATAGAGGGCTATGGTGAAAAAGGAAATATCCTCAAATGAAATCTGGAAAGAAGCTTTCTGAGAAACTCCTTAGTGTTCTCTTAATTCATCTCACAGAGTTACATCTGTATTTCGTGGATCTCTTTGCTAGCCTTATTTCTGTGAAATCTGAGAACAGATATTTCGGATCCCTTTGAAGACTATAGGGCCAAAGGAAATATCCTCCGATAACAAAGAGAAAGAAGCTTTCTGAGAAACTTCTTTGTGTTCTGTGAAATCATCTCACAGAGTTGCAGCTTTCCCCTCAAGAAGCCTTTCGCTAAGACAGTTCTTGTGGAATTGGCAAAGTGATATTTGGAAGCCCATAGAGGGCTATGGTGAAAAAGGAAATATCCTCAAATGAAATCTGGAAAGAAGCTTTCTGAGAAACTGCTTAGTGTCCTGTTAATTCATCTCATAGAGTTACATCTGTATTTCGTGGATCTCTTTGCTAGCCTTATTTCTGTGGAATCTGAGAACAGATATTTCGGATCCCTTTGAAGACTATAGGGCCAAAGGAAATATCCTCCGATAACAAAGAGAAAGAAGCTTTCTGAGAAACTTCGTTGTGTTCTGTGAAATCATCTCACAGAGTTACAGCTTTCCCCTCAAGGAGCCTTTCGCTAAGACAGTTTACGTGGAATTGGCAAAGTGATATTTGGAAGCCCATAGAGGGCTATGGTGAAAAAGGAAATATCCTCAGATGAAATCTGGAAAGAAGCTTTCTGAGAAACTGCTTAGTGTTCTGTTAATTCATCTCACAGAGTTACATCTGTATTTCGTGGATCTCTTTGCTAGCCTTATTTCTGTGGAATCTGAGAACAGATATTTCGGATCCCTATGAAGACTATAGGGCCAAAGGAAATATCCTGCGATAACAAAGAGAAAGAAGCTTTCTGAGAAACTTCTTTGTGTTTTGTGAAATCATCTCACAGAGATACAGCTTTCCCCTCAAGAAGCCTTTCGCTAAGACAGTTCTTGTGGAATTGGCAAAGTGATATTTGGAAGCCCATAGAGGGCTATGGTGAAAAAGGAAATATCCTCAAATGAAATCTGGAAAGAAGCTTTCTGAGAAACTGCTTAGTGTTCTGTTAATTCATCTCACAGAGTTACATCTGTATTTCGTGGATCTCTTGGCTAGCCTTATTTCTGTGGAATCTGAGAACAGATATTTCGGATCCCTTTGAAGACTATAGGGCCAAAGGAAATATCCTCCGATAACAAAGAGAAAGAAGCTTTCTGAGAAACTTCGTTGTGTTCTGTGAAATCATCTCACAGAATTGCAGCTTTCCACTCAAGAAGCCTTTCGCTAAGACAGTTCTTGTGGAAATGGCAAAGTGATATTTGGAAGCCCATAGAGGGCTATGTTGAAAAAGGAAATATCCTCAGATGAAATCTGGAAAGAAGCTTTCTGAGAAACTGCTTAGTGTTCTGTTAATTCATCTCACAGAGTTACATCTGTATTTCGTGGATCTCTTTGCTAGCCTTATTTCTGTGGAATCTGAGAACAGATATTTCGGATCCCTATGAAGACTATAGGGCCAAAGGAAATATCCTCCGATAACAAAGAGAAAGAAGCTTTCTGAGAAACTTCTTTGTGTTCTGTGAAATCATCTCACAGAGTTACAGCTTTCCCCTCAAGAAGCCTTTCGCTAGGACAGTTCTTGTGGAATTGGCAAAGTGATATTTGGAAGCCCATAGAGGGCTATGGTGAAAAAGGAAATATCCTCAAATAAAATCTGGAAAGAAGCTTTCTGAGAAACTGCTTAGTGTTCTGTTAATTCATCTCACAGAGTTACATCTGTATTTCGTGGATCTCTTTTCTAGCCTTATTTCTGTGGAATCTGAGAACAGATATTTGGGATCCCTTTGAAGACTATAGGGCCAAAGGAAATATCCTCCGATAACAAAGAGACAGAAGCTTTCTGAGAAACTTATTTGTGTTCTGTGAAATCATCTCACAGAGTTGCAGCTTTCCCCTCAAGAAGCCTTTCGCTAAGACAGTTCTTGTGGAATTGGCAAAGTGATATTTGGAAGCCCATAGAGGGCTATGGTGAAAAAGGAAATATCCTCAGATGAAATCTGGAAAGAAGCTTTCTGAGAAACTGCTTAGTGTTCTGTTAATTCATCTCACAGAGTTACATCTGTATTTCGTGGATCTCTTTGCTAGCCTTATTTCTGTGGAATCTGAGAACAGATATTTCGGATCCCTATGAAGCCTATAGGGCCAAAGGAAATATCCTGCGATAACAAAGAGAAAGAAGCTTTCTGAGAAACTTCTTTGTGTTTTGTGAAATCATCTCACAGAGTTATAGCTTTACCCTCAAGAAGCCTTTCGCTAAGACAGTTCCTGTGGAATTGGCAAAGTGATATTTGGAAGCCCATAGAGGGCTACGGTGAAAAAGGAAATATCCTCAGATGAAATCTGGAAAGAAGCTTTCTGAGAAACTGCTTAGTGTTCTGTTAATTCATCTCACAGAGCTACATCTGTATTTCGTGGATCTCTTTGCTAGCCTTATTTCTGTGGAATCTGAGAACAGATATTTCGGATCCCTTTGAAGACTATAGGGCCAAAGGAAATATCCTCGGATAACAAAGAGAAAGAAGCTTTCTGAGAAACTTCTTTGTGTTCTGTGAAATCATCTCACAGAGTTGCAGCTTTCCCCTCAAGAAGCCTTTCGCTAAGACAGTTCTTGTGGAATTGGCAAAGTGATATTTGGAAGCCCATAGAGGGCTATGGTGAAAAAGGAAATATCCTCAAATGAAATCTGGAAAGAAGCTTTCTGAGAAACTGCTTAGTGTTCTGTTAATTCATCTCACAGAGTTACATCTGTATTTCGTGGATCTCTTTGTTAGCCTTATTTCTGTGGAATCTGAGAACAGATATTTCGGATCCCTTTGAAGACTATAGGGCCAAAGGAAATATCCTGCGATAACAAAGAGAAAGAAGCTTTCTGAGAAACTTCGTTGTGTTCTGTGAAATCATCTCACAGAGTTACAGCTTTCCCCTCAAGGAGCCTTTCGCTAAGACAGTTTATGTGGAATTGGCAAAGTGATATTTGGAAGCCCATAGAGGGCTATGGTGAAAAAGGAAATATCCTCAGATGAAATCTGGAAAGAAGCTTTCTGAGAAACTGCTTAGCGTTCTGTTAATTCATCTCACAGAGTTACATCTGTATTTCGTGGATCTCTTTGCTAGCCTTATTTCTGTGGAATCTGAGAACAGATATTTCGGATCCCTTTGAAGACTATAGGGCCAAAGGAAATATCCTCCGATAAGAAAGAGAAAGAAGCTTTCTGAGAAACTTTCGTTGTGTTCTGTGAAATCATCTCACAGAGTTACAGCTTTCCCCTCACGGAGCCTTTCGCTAAGACAGTTCTTTTGAAACTGGCAAAGTGATATTTGGAAGCCCATAGAGGGCTATGGTGAAAAAGGAAATATCCTCAGATGAAATCTGGAAAGAAGCTTTCTGAGAAACTGCTTAGTGTTCTGTTAATTCATCTCACAGAGTTACATCTGTATTTCGTGGATCTCTTTGCTAGCCTTATTTCTGTGGAATCTGAGAACAGATATTTCGGATCCCTTTGAAGACTATAGGGCCAAAGGAAATATCCTCCGATAACAAAGAGAAAGAAGCTTTCTGAGAAACTTCGTTGTGTTCTGTGAAATCATCTCACAGAGATACAGCTTTCCCCTCAAGAAGCCTTTCGCTAAGACAGTTCTTGTGGAATTGGCAAAGTGATATTTGGAAGCCCATAGAGGGCTATGGTGAAAAAGGAAATATCCTCAGATGAAATCTGGAAAGAAGCTTTCTGAGAAACTGCTTAGTGTTCTGTTAATTCATCTCACAGAGCTACATCTGCATTTCGTGGATCTCTTTGCTAGCCTTATTTCTGTGGAATCTGAGAACAGATATTTCGGATCCCTTTGAAGACTATAGGGCCAAAGGAACTATCCTCCGATAACAAAGAGAAAGAAGCTTTCTGAGAAACTTCTTTGTATTCTGTGAAATCATCTCACAGAGTTGCAGCTTTCCCCTCAAGAAGCCTTTCGCTAAGACAGTTCTTGTGGAATTGGCAAAGTGATATTTGGAAGCCCATAGAGGGCTATGGTGAAAAAGGAAATACCCTCAGATGAAATCTGGAAAGAAGCTTTCTGAGAAACTGCTTAGCGTTCTGTTAATTCATCTCACAGAGTTACATCTGTATTTCGTGGATCTCTTTGCTAGCCTTATTTCTGTGGAATCTGAGAACAGATATTTCGGATCCCTTTGAAGACTATAGGGCCAAAGGAAATATCCTCCGATAACAAAGAGAAAGAAGCTTTCTGAGAAACTTCTTTGTGTTCTGTGAAATCATCTCACAGAGTTACAGCTTTCCCCTCACGGAGCCTTTCGCTAAGACAGTTCTTTTGAAACTGGCAAAGTGATATTTGGAAGCCCATAGAGGGCTATGGTGAAAAAGGAAATATCCTCAGATGAAATCTGGAAAGAAGCTTTCTGAGAAACTGCTTAGTGTTCTGTTAATTCATCTCACAGAGTTACATCTGTATTTCGTGGATCTCTTTGCTAGCCTTATTTCTGTGGAATCTAAGAACAGATATTTCGGATCCCTATGAAGACTATAGGGCCAAAGGAAATATCCTGCGATAACAAAGAGAAAGAAGCTTTCTGAGAAACTTCTTTGTGTTTTCTGAAATCATCTCACAGAGTTACAGCTTTCCCCTCAGGAAGCCTTTCGCTAAGACAGTTCTTGTGGAATTGGCAAAGTGATATTTGGAAGCCCATAGAGGGCTATGGTGAAAAAGGAAATATCCTCAGATGAAATCTGGAAAGAAGCTTTCTGAGAAACTGCTTAGTGTTCTGTTAATTCATCTCACAGAGCTACATCTGTATTTCGTGGATCTCTTTGCTAGCCTTATTTCTGTGGAATCTGAGAACAGATATTTCGGATCCCTTTGAAGACTATGGGGCCAAAGGAAATATCCTCCGATAACAAAGAGAAAGAATCTTTCTGAGAAACTTCTTTGTGTTCTGTGAAATCATCTCACAGAGTTGCAGCTTTCCCCTCAAGAAGCCTTTCGCTAAGACAGTTCTTGTGGAATTGGCAAAGTGATATTTGGAAGCCCATAGAGGGCTATGGTGAAAAAGGAAATATCCTCAAATGAAATCTGGAAAGAAGCTTTCTGAGAAACTGCTTAGTGTTCTCTTAATTCATCTCACAGAGTTACATCTGTATTTCGTGGATCTCTTTGCTAGCCTTATTTCTGTGAAATCTGAGAACAGATATTTCGGATCCCTTTGAAGACTATAGGGCCAAAGGAAATATCCTCCGATAACAAAGAGAAAGAAGCTTTCTGAGAAACTTCTTTGTGTTCTGTGAAATCATCTCACAGAGTTGCAGCTTTCCCCTCAAGAAGCCTTTCGCTAAGACAGTTCTTGTGGAATTGGCAAAGTGATATTTGGAAGCCCATAGAGGGCTATGGTGAAAAAGGAAATATCCTCAAATGAAATCTGGAAAGAAGCTTTCTGAGAAACTGCTTAGTGTCCTGTTAATTCATCTCATAGAGTTACATCTGTATTTCGTGGATCTCTTTGCTAGCCTTATTTCTGTGGAATCTGAGAACAGATATTTCGGATCCCTTTGAAGACTATAGGGCCAAAGGAAATATCCTCCGATAACAAAGAGAAAGAAGCTTTCTGAGAAACTTCGTTGTGTTCTGTGAAATCATCTCACAGAGTTACAGCTTTCCCCTCAAGGAGCCTTTCGCTAAGACAGTTTACGTGGAATTGGCAAAGTGATATTTGGAAGCCCATAGAGGGCTATGGTGAAAAAGGAAATATCCTCAGATGAAATCTGGAAAGAAGCTTTCTGAGAAACTGCTTAGTGTTCTGTTAATTCATCTCACAGAGTTACATCTGTATTTCGTGGATCTCTTTGCTAGCCTTATTTCTGTGGAATCTGAGAACAGATATTTCGGATCCCTATGAAGACTATAGGGCCAAAGGAAATATCCTGCGATAACAAAGAGAAAGAAGCTTTCTGAGAAACTTCTTTGTGTTTTGTGAAATCATCTCACAGAGATACAGCTTTCCCCTCAAGAAGCCTTTCGCTAAGACAGTTCTTGTGGAATTGGCAAAGTGATATTTGGAAGCCCATAGAGGGCTATGGTGAAAAAGGAAATATCCTCAGATGAAATCTGGAAAGAAGCTTTCTGAGAAACTGCTTAGTGTTCTGTTAATTCATCTCACAGAGCTACATCTGTATTTCGTGGATCTCTTTGCTAGCCTTATTTCTGTGGAATCTGAGAACAGATATTTCGGATCCCTTTGAAGACTATAGGGCCAAAGGAAATATCCTCCGATAACAAAGAGAAAGAAGCTTTCTGAGAAACTTCTTTGTGTTCTGTGAAATCATCTCACAGAGTTGCAGCTTTCCCCTCAAGAAGCCTTTCGCTAAGACAGTTCTTGTGGAATTGGCAAAGTGATATTTGGAAGCCCATAGAGGGCTATGGTGAAAAAGGAAATACCCTCAGATGAAATCTGGAAAGAAGCTTTCTGAGAAACTGCTTAGCGTTCTGTTAATTCATCTCACAGAGTTACATCTGTATTTCGTGGATCTCTTTGCTAGCCTTATTTCTGTGGAATCTGAGAACAGATATTTCGGATCCCTTTGAAGACTATAGGGCCAAAGGAAATATCCTCCGATAACAAAGAGAAAGAAGCTTTCTGAGAAACTTCTTTGTGTTCTGTGAAATCATCTCACAGAGTTACAGCTTTCCCCTCACGGAGCCTTTCGCTAAGACAGTTCTTTTGAAACTGGCAAAGTGATATTTGGAAGCCCATAGAGGGCTATGGTGAAAAAGGAAATATCCTCAGATGAAATCTGGAAAGAAGCTTTCTGAGAAACTGCTTAGCGTTATGTTAATTCATCTCACAGAGTTACATCTGTATTTCGTGGATCTCTTTGCTAGCCTTATTTCTGTGGAATCTGAGAACAGAGATTTCGGATCCCTTTGAAGAATACAGGGCCAAAGGAAATAACCTCCGATAACAAAGAGAAAGAAGCTTTCTGAGAAACTTCTTTGTGTTCTGTGAAATCGTCTCACAGAGTTACAGCTTTCCCCTCACGGAGCCTTTCGCTAAGACAGTTCTTTTGAAACTGGCAAAGTGATATTTGGAAGCCCATAGAGGACTATGGTGAAAAAGGAAATATCCTCAGATGAAATCTGGAAAGAAGCTTTCTGAGAAACTGCTTAGTGTTCTGTTAATTCATCTCACAGAGTTACATCTGTATTTCGTGGATCTCTTTGCTAGCCTTATTTCTGTGGAATCTGAGAACAGATATTTCGGATCCCTTTGAAGACTATAGGGCCAAAGGAAATATCCTCCGATAACAAAGAGAAAGAAGCTTTCTGAGAAACTTCGTTGTGTTCTGTGAAATCATCTCACAGAGTTACAGCTTTCCCCTCACGGAGCCTTTCGCTAAGACAGTTCTTTTGAAATTGGCAAAGTGATATTTGGAAGCCCATAGAGAGCTATGGTGAAAAAGGAAATATCCTCAAATGAAATCTGGAAAGAAGCTTTCTGAGAAACTGCTTAGTGTTCTGTTAATTCATCTCACAGAGTTATATCTGTATTTCGTGGATCTCTTTGCTAGCCTTATTTCTGTGGAATCTGAGAACAGATATTTCGGATCCCTTTGAAGACTGTAGGGCCAAAGGAAATATCCTCCGATAACAAAGAGAAAGAAGCTTTCTGAGAAACTTCGTTGTGTTCTGTGAAATCATCTCACAGAGTTACAGCTTTCCCCTCACGGAGCCTTTCGCTAAGACAGTTCTTTTGAAATTGGCAAAGTGATATTTGGAAGCCCTAGACGGCTATGGTGAAAAAGGAAATATCCTCAGAGGAAATCTGGAAAGAAGCTTTGTGAGAAACTGCTTAGTGTTCTGTTAATTCATCTCACAGTGTTACATCTGTATTTCATGGATCTCTTTGCTAGCCTTATTTCTGTGGAATCTGAGAACAGATATTTCAGATCCCTTTGAAGACTATAGGGCCAAAGGAAATATCCTCCGATAACAAAGAGAAAGAAGCTTTCTGAGAAACTTCTTTGTTTTCTGTGAAATCATCTCACAGAGTTGCAGCTTTCCCCTCAAGAAGCCTTTCGCTAAGACAGTTCTTGTGGAATTGGCAAAGTGATATTTGGAAGCCCATAGAGGGCTATGGTGAAAAAGGAATTATCCTCAGATGAAATCTGGAAAGAAGCTTTCTGAGAAACTGCTAAGTGTTCTGTTAATTCATCTCACAGAGTTACATCTGTATTTCGTGGATCTCTTTGCTCGCCTTATTTCTGTGGAATCTGAGTACAGATATTTCGGAACCCTTTGAAGAACATAGGGCCAAAGAAATATCCTCCGATAACAAAGAGAAAGAAGCTTTCTGAGAAACTTCTTTGTGTTCTGTGAAATCATCTCACAGAGTTACAGCTTTCCCCTCAAGAAGCCTTTCGCTACGACAGTTCTTGTGGAATTGGCAAAGTGATATTCGGAAGCCCATAGAGGGCTATGGTGAAAAAGGAAATATCCTCAGATGAAATCTGGAAAGAAGCTTTCTGAGAAACTGCTTAGTGTTCTGTTAATTCATCTCACAGAGTTACATCTGTATTTCGTGGATCGCTTTGCTAGCCTTATTTCTGTCGAATCTGGGAACAGATATTTCGGATCCCTTTGAAGACTATAGGGCCAAAGGAAATATCCTCCGATAAAAAAGAGAAAGAAGCTTTCTGAGAAACTTCTTTGTGTTCTGTGAAATCATCTCACAGAGTTACAGCTTTCCCCTCACGGAGCCTTTCGCTAAGACAGTTCTTTTGAAATTGGCAAAGTGATATTTGGAAGCCCATAGAGGGCTATGGTGAAAAAGGAAATATCCTCAGATGAAATCGGGAAAGAAACTTTCAGAGAAACTGCTTAGTGTTCTCTTAATTCATCTCACAGTGTTACATCTGTATTTCGTGGATCTCTTTGCTAGCCTTATTTCTGTGGAATCTGAGAACAGATATTTCGGATCCCTTTGAAGACTATAGGGCCAAAGGAAATATCCTCCGATAACAAAGAGAAAGAAGCTTTCTGAGAAACTTCGTTGTGTTCTGTTAAATCATCTCACAGAGTTGCAGCTTTCCCCTCAAGAAGCCTTTCGCTAAGACAGTTCTTGTGGAATTGGCAAAGTGATATTTGGACGCCGTAGAGGGCTATGGTGAAAAAGGAAATATCCTCAAATGAAATCTGGAAAGAAGCTTTCTGAGAAACTGCTTAGTGTTCTGTTAATTCATCTCACAGAGTTACATCTGTATTTCGTGGATCTCTTTGCTAGCCTTCTTTCTGTGGAATCTGAGAACAGATATTTCGGATCCCTTTGAAGACTATAGGGCCAAAGGAAATATCCTCCGATAACAAAGAGAAAGAAGCTTTCTGAGAAACTTCTTTGTGTTCTGTGAAATCATCTCACAGAGTTACAGCTTTCCCCTCAAGAAGCCTTTCGCTAAGACAGTTCTTGTGGAATTGGCAAAGTGATATTTGGAAGCCCATAGAGGGCTATGGTGAAAAAGGAAATATCCTCAAATGAAATCTGGAAAGAAGCTTTCTGAGAAACTGCTTAGTGTTCTGTTAATTCATCTCACAGAGTTACATCTGTATTTCGTGGATCTCTTTGCTAGCCTTATTTCTGTGGAATCTGAGAACAGATATTTCGGATCCCTTTGAAGACTATAGGGCCAAGGGAAATAACCTCCGATAACAAAGAGAAACAAGGTTTCTGAGAAACTTCGTTGTGTTCTGTGATATCATCTCACAGAGTTACAGCTTTCCCCTCATGGAGCCTTTCGCTAAGACAGTTCTTTTGAAATTGGCAAAGTGATATTTGGAAGCCCATAGAGGGCTATGGTGAAAAAGGAAATATCCTCAGATGAAATCTGGAAGGAAGCTTTCTGAGAAACTGCTTAGTGTTCTGTTAATTCATCTCACAGAGTTACATCTGTATTTCGTGGATCTCTTTGCTAGCCTTATTTCTGTGGAATCTCAGAACAGATATTTCGGATCCCTTTGAAGACTATAGGGCCAAAGGAAATATCCTCCGATAACAAAGAGAAAGAAGCTTTCTGAGAAATTTCGTTGTGTTCTGTGAAATCATCTCACAGAGTTACAGCTTTCCCCTCACGGAGCCTTTCGCTAAGACAGTTCTTTTGAAATTGGCAAAGTGATATTTGGAAGCCCACAGAGGGCTATTGTGAAAAAGGAAATATCCTCAGATGAAATCTGGAAAGAAGCTTTCTGAGAAACTGCTTAGTGTTCTGTTAATTCATCTCACAGAGTTACATCTGTATTTCGTGGATCTCTTTGCTAGCCTTATTTCTGTGGAATCTGAGAACAGATATTTCGGATCCATATGAAGACTATAGGGCCAAAGGAAATATCCTCCGATAACAAAGAGAAAGAAGCTTTCTGAGAAACTTCTTTGTGTTTTGTGAAATCATCTCACAGAGTTACAGCTTTCCCCTCAAGAAGCCTTTCGCTAAGACAGTTCTTGTGGAATTGGCAAAGTGATATTTGGAAGCCCATAGAGGGCTATGGTGAAAAAGGAAATATCCTCAGATGAAATCTGGAAAGAAGCTTTCTGAGAAACTGCTTAGTGTTCTGTTAATTCATCTCACAGTGTTACCTCTGTATTTCGTGGATCTCTTTGCTAGCCTTATTTCTGTGGAATCTGAGAACAGATATTTCGGATCCCTTTGAAGACTATAGGGCCAAAGGAAATATCCTCCGATAACAAAGAGAAAGAAGCTTTCTGAGAAACTTCGTTGTGTTCTGTGAAATCATCTCACAGAGTTGCAGCTTTCCCCTCAAGAAGCCTTTCGCTAAGACAGTTCTTGTGGAATTGGCAAAGTGATATTTGGAAGCCACAGAGGGCTATGGTGAAAAAGGAAATATCCTCAGATGAAATCTGGAAAGAAGCTTTCTGAGAAACTGCTTAGTGTTCTGTTAATTCATCTCACAGAGTTACATCTGTATTTCGTGGATCGCTTTGCTAGCCTTATTTCTGTCGAATCTGGGAACAGATATTTCGGTTCCCTTTGAAGACTATAGGGCCAAAGGAAATATCCTCCGATAACAAAGAGAAAGAAGCTTTCTGAGAAACTTCTTTGTGTTCTGTGAAATCATCTCACAGAGTTACAGCTTTCCCCTCACGGAGCCTTTCGCTAAGACAGTTCTTTTGAAATTGGCAAAGTGATATTTGGAATCCCATAGAGGGCTATGGTGAAAAAGGAAATATCCTCAGATGAAATCGGGAAAGAAACTTTCAGAGAAACTGCTTAGTGTTCTTTTAATTCATCTCACAGTGTTACATCTGTATTTCGTGGATCTCTTTGCTAGCCTTATTTCTGTGGAATCTGAGAACAGATATTTCGGATCCCTTTGAAGACTATAGGGCCAAAGGAAATATCCTCCGATAACAAAGAGAAAGAAGCTTTCTGAGAAACTTCGTTGTGTTCTGTTAAATCATCTCACAGAGTTGCAGCTTTCCCCTCAAGAAGCCTTTCGCTAAGACAGTTCTTGTGGAATTGGCAAAGTGATATTTGGAAGCCGTAGAGGGCTATGGTGAAAAAGGAAATATCCTCAAATGAAATCTGGAAAGAAGCTTTCTGAGAAACTGCTTAGTGTTCTGTTAATTCATCTCACAGAGTTACATCTGTATTTCGTGGATCTCTTTGCTAGCCTTCTTTCTGTGGAATCTGAGAACAGATATTTCAGATCCCTTTGAAGACTATAGGGCCAAAGGAAATATCCTCCGATAACAAAGAGAAAGAAGCTTTCTGAGAAACTTCTTTGCTTTCTGTGAAGTCATCTCACAGAGTTGCAGCTTTCCCCTCAAGAAGCCTTTCGCTAAGACAGTTCTTGTGGAATTGGCAAAGTGATATTTGGAAGCCCATAGAGGGCTATGGTGAAAAAGGAATTATCCTCAGATGAAATCTGGAAAGAAGCTTTCTGAGAAACTGCTTAGTGTTCTGTTAATTCAACTCACAGAGTTACATCTGTATTTCGTGGATCGCTTTGCTAGCCTTATTTCTGTCGAATCTGGGAACAGATATTTCGGATCCCTTTGAAGACTATAGGGCCAAAGGAAATATCCTCCGATAACAAAGAGAAAGAAGCTTTCTGAGAAACTTCTTTGTGTTCTGTGAAATCATCTCACAGAGTTACAGCTTTCCCCTCACGGAGCCTTTCGCTAAGACAGTTCTTTTGAAATTGGCAAAGTGATATTTGGAAGCCCATAGAGGGCTATGGTGAAAAAGGAAATATCCTCAGATGAAATCGGGAAAGAAACTTTCAGAGAAACTGCTTAGTGTTCTTTTAATTCATCTCACAGTGTTACATCTGTATTTCGTGGATCTCTTTGCTAGCCTTATTTCTGTGGAATCTGAGAACAGATATTTCGGATCCCTTTGAAGACTATAGGGCCAAAGGAAATATCCTCCGATAACAAAGAGAAAGAAGCTTTCTGAGAAACTTCGTTGTGTTCTGTTAAATCATCTCACAGAGTTGCAGCTTTCCCCTCAAGAAGCCTTTCGCTAAGACAGTTCTTGTGGAATTGGCAAAGTGATATTTGGAAGCCGTAGAGGGCTATGGTGAAAAAGGAAATATCCTCAAATGAAATCTGGAAAGAAGCTTTCTGAGAAACTGCTTAGTGTTCTGTTAATTCATCTCACAGAGTTACATCTGTATTTCGTGGATCTCTTTGCTAGCCTTCTTTCTGTGGAATCTGAGAACAGATATTTCGGATCCCTTTGAAGACTATAGGGCCAAAGGAAATATCCTCCGATAACAAAGAGAAAGAAGCTTTCTGAGAAACTTCTTTGTGTTCTGTGAAATCATCTCACAGAGTTACAGCTTTCCCCTCAAGAAGCCTTTCGATAAGACAGTTCTTGTGGAATTGGCAAAGTGATATTTGGAAGCCCATAGAGGGCTATGGTGAAAAAGGAAATATCCTCAAATGAAATCTGGAAAGAAGCTTTCTGAGAAACTGCTTAGTGTTCTGTTAATTCATCTCACAGAGTTACATCTGTATTTCGTGGATCTCTTTGCTAGCCTTATTTCTGTGGAATCTGAGAAGAGATATTTCGGATCCCTTTGAAGACTATTGGGCCAAGGGAAATAACCTCCGATAACAAAGAGAAAGAAGGTTTCTGAGAAACTTCGTTGTGTTCTCTGAAATCATCTCACAGAGTTACAGCTTTCCCCTCATGGAGCCTTTCGCTAAGACAGTTCTTTTGAAATTGGCAAAGTGATATTTGGAAGCCCATAGAGGGCTATGGTGAAAAAGGAAATATCCTCAGATGAAATCTGGAAAGAAGCTTTCTGAGAAACTGCTTAGTGTTCTGTTAATTCATCTCACAGAGTTACATCTGTATTTCGTGGATCTCTTTGCTAGCCTTATTTCTGTGGAATCTCAGAACAGATATTTCGGATCCCTTTGAAGACTATAGGGCCAAAGGAAATATCCTCCGATAACAAAGAGAAAGAAGCTTTCTGAGAAATTTCGTTGTGTTCTGTGAAATCATCTCACAGAGTTACAGCTTTCCCCTCACGGAGCCTTTCGCTAAGACAGTTCTTTTGAAATTGGCAAAGTGATATTTGGAAGCCCATAGATTGCTATGGTGAAAAAGGAAATATCCTCAGATGAAATCTGGAAGGAAGCTTTCTGAGAAACTGCTTAGTGTTCTGTTAATTCATCTCACAGAGTTACATCTGTATTTCGTGGATCGCTTTGCTAGCCTTATTTCTGTCGAATCTGGGAACAGATATTTCGGATCCCTTTGAAGACTATAGGGCCAAAGGAAATATCCTCCGATAAAAAAGAGAAAGAAGCTTTCTGAGAAACTTCTTTGTGTTCTGTGAAATCATCTCACAGAGTTACAGCTTTCCCCTCACGGAGCCTTTCGCTAAGACAGTTCTTTTGAAATTGGCAAAGTGATATTTGGAAGCCCATAGAGGGCTATGGTGAAAAAGGAAATATCCTCAGATGAAATCGGGAAAGAAACTTTCAGAGAAACTGCTTAGTGTTCTTTTAATTTATCTCACAGTGTTACATCTGTATTTCGTGGATCTCTTTGGTAGCCTTATTTCTGTGGAATCTGAGAACAGATATTTCGGATCCCTTTGAAGACTATAGGGCCAAAGGAAATATCCTCCGATAACAAAGAGAAAGAAGCTTTCTGAGAAACTTCGTTGTGTTCTGTTAAATCATCTCACAGAGTTGCAGCTTTCCCCTCAAGAAGCCTTTCGCTAAGACAGTTCTTGTGGAATTGGCAAAGTGATATTTGGAAGCCGTAGAGGGCTTTGGTGAAAAAGGAAATATCCTCAAATGAAATCTGGAAAGAAGCTTTCTGAGAAACTGCTTAGTGTTCTGTTAATTCATCTCACAGAGTTACATCTGTATTTCGTGGATCTCTTTGCTAGCCTTATTTCTGTGGAATCTGAGAACAGATATTTCGGATCCATATGAAGACTATAGGGCCAAAGGAAATATCCTCCGATAACAAAGAGAAAGAAGCTTTCTGAGAAACTTCGTTGTGTTCTGTGAAATCATCTCACAGAGTTACAGCCTTCCCCTCAAGAAGCCTTTCGCTAAGACAGTTCTTGTGGAATTGGCAAAGTGATATTTGGAAGCCCATAGAGGGCTATGGTGAAAAAGGAAATATCCTCAGATGAAATCTGGAAAGAAGCTTTCTGAGAAACTGCTTAGTGTTCTTTTAATTCATCTCACAGAGTTACATCTGTATTTCGTGGATCTCTTTGCTAGCCTTATTTCTGTGGAATATGAGAACAGATATTTCGGATCCCTTTGAAGACTATAGGGCCAAAGGAAATATCCTCCGATAACAAAGAGAAAGAAGCTTTCTGAGAAACTTCGTTGTGTTCTGTGAAATCATCTCACAGAGTTACAGCTTTCCCCTCACGGAGCCTTTCGCTAAGACAGTTCTTTTGAAATTGGCAAAGTGATATTTGGAAGCCCATAGAGGGCTATGGTGAAAAAGGAAATATCCTCAGATGAAATCTGGAAAGAAGCTTTCTGAGAAACTGCTTAGTGTTCTGTTAATTCATCTCACAGAGTTACATCTGTATTTCGTGGATCTCTTTGCTAGCCTTATTTCTGTGGAATCTGAGAACAGATATTTCGGATCCCTTTGAAGACTATAGGGCCAAAGGAAATATCCTCCGATAACCAAGAGAAAGAAGCTTTCTGAGAAACTTCGTTGTGTTCTGTGAAATCATCTCACAGAGTTACAGCTTTCCCCTCACGGAGCCTTTCGCTAAGACAGTTCTTTTGAAATTGGCAAAGTGATATTTGGAAGCCCCTAGAGGGCTATGGTGAAAAAGGAAATATCCTCAGATGAAATCTACAAAGAAGCTTTCTGAGAAACTGCTTAGTGTTCTGTTAATTCATCTCACAGAGTTACATCTTTATTGCGTGGATCTCTTTGCTAGCCTTATTTCTGTGGAATCTGAGAACAGATATTTCGGATCCATATGAAGACTATAGGGCCAAAGGAAATATCCTCCGATAACAAAGAGAAAGAAGCTTTCTGAGAAACTTCTTTGTGTTCTGTGAAATCATCTCACAGAATTACAGCTTTCCCCTCAAGAAGCCTTTCGCTAAGACAGTTCTTGTGGAATTGGCAAAGTGATATTTGGAAGCCCTTAGAGGGCTATGGTGAAAAAGGAAATATCCTCAAATGAAATCTGGAAAGAAGCTTTCTGAGAAACTGCTTAGTGTTCTGTTAATTCATCTCACAGAGTTACATCTGTATTTCGTGGATCTCTTTGCTAGCCTTATTTCTGTGGAATCTGAGAACAGATATTTCGGATCCCTTTGAAGACTATAGGGCCAAAGGAAATATCCTCCGATAACAAAGAGAAAGAAGCTTTCTGAGAAACTTCGTTGTGTTCTGTGAAATCATCTCATAGAGTTGCAGCTTTCCCCTCAAGAAGCCTTTCGCTAAGACATTTCTTGTGGAATTGGCAAAGTGATATTTGGAAGCCACAGAGGGCTATGGTGAAAAAGGAAATATCCTCAAATGAAATCTGGAAAGAAGCTTTCTGAGAAACTGCTTAGTGTTCTGTTAATTCATCTCACAGAGTTACATCTGTATTTCGTGGATCTCTTTGCTAGCCTTATTTCTGTGGAATCTGAGAACAGATATTTCGGATCCCTTTGAAGACTATAGGGCCAAAGGAAATATCCTCCGATAACAAAGAGAAAGAAGCTTTCTGAGAAACTTCGTTGTGTTCTGTGAAATCATCTCACAGAGTTACAGCTTTCCCCTCACGGAGCCTTTCGCTAAGACAGTTCTTTTGAAATTGGCAAAGTGATATTTTGAAGCCCATAGACGGCTATGGTGAAAAAGGAAATATCCTCAAATGAAATCTGGAAAGAAGCTTTCTGAGAAACTGCTTAGTGTTCTGTTAATTCATCTCACAGAGTTATATCTGTATTTCGTGGATCTCTTTGCTAGCCTTATTTCTGTGGAATCTGAGAACAGATATTTCGGATCCCTTTGAAGACTATAGGGCCAAAGGAAATATCCTCCGATAACAAAGAGAAAGAAGCTTTCTGAGAAACTTCGTTGTGTTCTGTGAAATCATCTCACAGAGTTACAACTTTCCCCTCACGGAACCTTTCGCTAAGACAGTTCTTTTAAAATTGGCAAAGTGATATTTGGAAGCCCATAGAGGGCTATGGTGAAAAAGGAAATATCCTCAAATGAAATCTGGAAAGAAGCTTTGTGAGAAACTGCTTAGTGTTCTGTTAATTCATCTCACAGTGTTACATCTGTATTTCATGGATCTCTTTGCTAGCCTTATTTCTGTGGAATCTGAGAACAGATATTTCAGATCCCTTTGAAGACTATAGGGCCAAAGGAAATATGTTCCGATAACAAAGAGAAAGAAGCTTTCTGAGAAACTTCTTTGTGTTCTGTGAAATCATCTCACAGAGTTGCAGCTTTCCCCTCAAGAAGCCTTTCGCTAAGACAGTTCTTGTGGAATTGGCAAAGTGATATATGGAAGCCCTTAGAGGGCTATGGTGAAAAAGGAAATATCCTCAAATGAAATCTGGAAGGAAGCTTTCTGAGAAACTGCTTAGTGTTCTGTTAATTCATCTCACAGAGTTACATCTGTATTTCGTGGATCTCTTTGCTAGCCTTATTTCTGTGGAATCTGAGAACAGATATTTCGGATCCCTATGAAGACTATAGGGCCAAAGGAAATATCCTCCGATAACAAAGAGAAAGAAGCTTTCTGAGAAACTTCTTTGTGTTCTGTGAAATCATCTCACAGAGTTACAGCTTTCCCCTCAAGAAGCCTTTCGCTAAGACAGTTCTTGTGGAATTGGCAAAGTGATATTTGGAAGCCCATAGAGGGCTATGGTGAAAAAGGAAATATCCTCAGATGAAATCTGGAAAGAAGCTTTCTGAGAAACTGCTTAGTGTTCTGTTAATTCATCTCACAGAGTTACATCTGTATTTCGTGGATCTCTTTGCTAGCCTTATTTCTGTGGAATCTGAGAACAGATATTTCGGATCCCTTTGAAGACTATAGGGCCAAAGGAAATATCCTCCGATAACAAAGAGAAAGAAGCTTTTTGAGAAACTTCGTTGTGTTCTGTGAAATCATCTCACAGAGTTACAGCTTTCCCCTCACGGAGCCTTTCGCTAAGACAGTTCTTTTGAAATTGGCAAAGTGATATTTGGAAGCCCTTAGACGGCTATGGTGAAAAAGGAAATATCCTCAGAGGAAATCTGGAAAGAAGCTCTCTGAGAAACTGCTTAGTGTTCTGTTAATTCATCTCACAGTGTTACATCTGTATTTCATGGATCTCTTTTCTAGCCTTATTTCTGTGGAATCTGTGAACAGATATTTCAGATCCCTTTGAAGACTATAGGGCCAAAGGAAATATCCTCCGATAACAAAGAGAAAGAAGCTTTCTGAGAAACTTCTTTGTGTTCTGTGAAATCATCTAACAGAGTTGCAGCTTTCCCCTCAAGAAGCCTTTCGCCAAGACAGTTCTTGTGGAATTGGCAAAGTGATATTTGGAAGCCCATAGAGGGCTATGGTGAAAAAGGAAATATCCTCAGATGAAATCTGGAAAGAAGCTTTCTGAGAAACTGCTTAGTGTTCTGTTAATTCATCTCACAGAGTTACATCTGTATTTCGTGGATCTCTTTGCTAGCCTTATTTCTGTGGAATCTGAGAACAGATATTTCGGATCCCTTTGAAGATTATAGGGCCAAAGGAAATATCCTCCGATAACAAAGAGAAAGAAGCTTTCTGAGAAACTTCTTTGTGTTCTGTGAAATCATCTCACAGAGTTACAGCTTTCCCCTCAAGAAGCCTTTCGCTAAGACAGTTCTTGTGGAATTGGCAAAGTGATATTTGGAAGCCCATAGAGGGCTATGGTGAAAAAGGAAATATCCTCAAATGAAATCTGGAAAGAAGCTTTCTGAGAAACTGCTTAGTGTTCTGTTAATTCATCTCACAGAGTTACATCTGTATTTCGTGGATCTCTTTGCTAGCCTTATTTCTGTGGAATCTGAGAACAGATATTTCGGATCCCTTTGAAGACTATAGGGCCAAAGGAAATATCCTCCGATAACAAAGAGAAAGAAGCTTTCTGAGAAACTTCTTTGTGTTCTGTGAAATCATCTCACAGAGTTAGAGCTTTCCCCTCAAGAATCCTTTCGCTAAGACAGTTCTTGTGGAATTGGCAAAGTGATATTTGGAAGCCCATAGAGGGCTATGGTGAAAAAGGAAATATCCTCAAATGAAATCTCGAAAGAAGCTTTCTGAGAAACTGCTTAGTGTTCTGTTAATTCATCTCACAGAGTTACATCTGTATTTCGTGGATCTCTTTGCTAGCCTTATTTCTGTGGAATCTGAGAACAGATATTTCGGATCCCTTTGGAGAGTATAGGGCCAAAGGAAATATCCTCCGATAACAAAGAGAAAGAAGCTTTCTGAGAAACTTCGTTGTGTTCTGTGAAATCATCTCACAGAGTTACAGCTTTCCCCTCACGGAGCCTTTCGCTAAGACAGTTCTTTTGAAATTGGCAAAGTGATATTTGAAGCCCATAGAGGGCTATGGTAAAAAAGGAAATATCCTCAGAGGAAATCTGGAAAGAAGCTTTGTGAGAAACTGCTTAGTGTTCTGTTAATTCATCTCACAGTGTTACATCTGTATTTCATGGATCTCTTTGCTAGCCTTATTTCTGTGGAATCTGAGAACAGATATTTCAGATCCCTTTGAAGACTATAGGGCCAAAGGAAATATCCTCCGATAACAAAGAGAAAGAAGCTTTCTGAGAAACTTCTTTGTGTTCTGTGAAATCATCTCACAGAGTTGCAGCTTTCCCCTCAAGAAGCCTTTCTCTAGGATAGTTCTTGTGGAATTGGCAAAGTGATATTTGGAAGCCCATAGAGGGCTATGGTGAAAAAGGAAATATCCTCAGATGAAATCTGGAAAGAAGCTTTCTGAGAAACTGCTGAGTGTTCTGTTAATTCATCTCACAGAGTTACATCTGTATTTCGTGGATCTCTTTGCTAGCCTTATTTCTGTGGAATCTGAGAACAGATATTTCGGATCCCTTTGAAGACTATAGGGCCAAAGGAAATATCCTCCGATAACAAAGAGAAAGAAGCTTTCTGAGAAACTTCGTTGTGTTCTGTGAAATCATCTCACAGAGTTACAGCTTTCCTCTCAAGGAGCCTTTCGCTAAGACAGTTCATGTGGAATTGGCAAAGTGATATTTGGAAGCCCATAGAGGGCTATGGTGAAAAAGGAAATATCCTCAGATGAAATCTGGAAAGAAGCTTTCTGAGAAACTGCTTAGCGTTCTGTTAATTCATCTCACAGAGTTACATCTGTATTTCGTGGATCTCTTTGCTAGCCTTATTTCTGTGGAATCTGAGAACAGATATTTCGGATCCCTTTGAAGACTATAGGGCCAAAGGAAATATCCTCCGATAACAAAGAGAAAGAAGCTTTCTGAGAAACTTCTTTGTGTTCTGTGAAATCATCTCACAGAGTTACAGCTTTCCCGTCACGGAGCCTTTCGCTAAGACAGTTCTTTTGAAACTGGCAAAGTGATATTTGGAAGCCCATAGAGGGCTACGGTGAAAAAGGAAATATCCTCAGATGAAATCTGGAAAGAAGCTTTCTGAGAAACTGCTTAGTGTTCTGTTAATTCATCTCACAGAGTTACATCTGTATTTCGTGGATCTCTTTGCTAGCCTTATTTCTGTGGAATCTGAGAACAGATATTTCGGATCCCTATGAAGACTATAGGGCCAAAGGAAATATCCTGCGATAACAAAAAGAAAGAAGCTTTCTGAGAAACTTCTTTGTGTTTTGTGAAATCATCTCACAGAGTTACAGCATTCCCCTCAAGAAGCCTTTCGCTAAGACAGTTCTTGTGGAATTGGCAAAGTGATATTTGGAAGCCCATAGAGGGCTATGGTGAAAAAGGAAATATCCTCAAATGAAATCTGGAAAGAAGCTTTCTGAGAAACTGCTTAGTGTTCTGTTAATTCATCTCACAGAGTTACATCTGTATTTCGTGGATCTCTTTGCTAGCCTTATTTCTGTGGAATCTGAGAACAGATATTGCGGATCCCTTTGAAGACTATAGGGCCAAAGGAAATATCCTCCGATAACAAAGAGAAAGAAGCTTTCTGAGAAACTTCGTTGTGTTCTGTGAAATCATCTCACAGAGTTGCAGCTTTCCACTCAAGAAGCCTTTCGCTAAGGCAGTTCTTGTGGAAATGGCAAAGTGATATTTGGAAGCCCATAGAGGGCTATGTTGAAAAAGGAAATATCCTCAGATGAAATCTGGAAAGAAGCTTTCTGAGAAACTGCTTAGTGTTCTGTTAATTCATCTCACAGAGTTACATCTGTATTGCGTGGATCTCTCTGCTAGCCTTATTTCTGTGGAATCTGAGAACAGATATTTCGGATCCCTATGAAGACTATAGGGCCAAAGGAAATATCCTGCGATAACAAAGAGAAAGAAGCTTTCTGAGAAACTTCTTTGTGTTTTGTGAAATCATCCCACAGAGTTACAGCTTTCCCCTCAAGAAGCCTTTCGCTAAGACAGTTCTTGTGGAATTGGCAAAGTGATATTTGGAAGCCCGTAGAGGGCTATGGTGAAAAAGGAAATATCCTCAAATGAAATCTGGAAAGAAGCTTTCTGAGAAACTGCTTAGTGTTCTGTTAATTCATCTCACAGAGTTACATCTGTATTTCGTGGATATCTTGGCTAGCCTTATTTCTGTGGAATCTGAGAACAGATATTTCGGATCCCTTTGAAGACTATAGGGCCAAAGGAAATATCCTCCGATAACAAAGAGAAAGAAGCTTTCTGAGAAACTTCGTTGTGTTCTGTGAAATCATCTCACAGAATTGCAGCTTTCCACTCAAGAAGCCTTTCGCTAAGACAGTTCTTGTGTAAATGGCAAAGTGATATTTCGAAGCCCATAGAGGGCTATGGTGAAAAAGGAAATATCCTCAGATGAAATCTGGAAAGAAGCTTTCTGAGAAACTGGTTAGTGTTCTGTTAATTCATCTCACAGAGTTACATCTGTATTTCGTGGATATCTTTGCTAGCCTTATTTCTGTGGAATCTGAGAACAGATATTTCGTATCCCTATGAAGACTATAGGGCCAAAGGAAATATCCTCCGATAACAAAGAGAAAGAAGCTTTCTGAGAAACTTCTTTGTGTTCTGTGAAATCATCTCACAGAGTTACAGCTTTCCCCTCAAGAAGCCTTTCGCTAAGACAGTTCTTGTGGAATTGGCAAAGTGATATTTGGAAGCCCATAGAGGGCTATGGTGAAAAAGGAAATATCCTCCAATGAAATCTGGAAAGAAGCTTTCTGAGAAACTGCTTAGTGTTCTGTTAATTCATCTCACAGAGTTACATCTGTATTTCGTGGATCTCTTTGCTAGCCTTATTTCTGTGGAATCTGAGAACAGATATTTCGGATCCCTTTGAAGACTATAGGGCCAAAGGAAATATCCTCCGATAACAAAGAGAAAGAAGCTTTCTGAGAAACTTCTTTGTGTTCTGTGAAATCATCTCACAGAATTACAGCTTTCCCCTCACGGAGCCTTTCGCTAAGACCATTCTTTTGAAATTGGCAAAGTGATATTTGGAAGCCCATAGAGGGCTATGGTGAAAAAGGAATTATCCTCAGATGAAATCTGGAAAGAAGCTTTCTGAGAAACTGCTTAGTGTTCTGTTAATTCATCTCACAGAGTTACATCTGTATTTCGTGGATCTCTTTGCTAGCCTTATTTCTGTGGAATCTGAGAACAGATATTTCGGATCCCTTTGAAGACTATAGGGCCAAAGGAAATATCCTCCGATAACAAAGAGAAAGAAGCTTTCTGAGAAACTTCTTTGTGTTCTGTGAAATCATCTCACAGAGTTACAGCTTTCCCCTCAAGAAGCCTTTCGCTAAGACAGTTCTTGTGGAATTGGCAAAGTGATATTTGGAAGCCCATAGAGGGCTATGGTGAAAAAGGAAATATCCTCAGATGAAATCTGGAAAGAACCTTTCTGAGAAACTGCTTAGTGTTCTGTTAATTCATCTCACAGAGTTACATCTGTATTTCGTGGATCTCTTTGCTAGCCTTATTTCTGTGGAATCTGAGAACAGATATTTCGGATCCCTTTGAAGACTATAGGGCCAAAGGAAATATCCTCCGATAACAAAGAGAAAGAAGCTTTCTGAGAAACTTCTTTGTGTTCTGTGAAATCATCTCACAGAGTTATAGCTTTCCCCTCAAGAAGCCTTTCGCTAAGACAGTTCTTGTGGAATTGGCAAAGTGATATTTGGAAGCCCATAGAGGGCTATGGTGAAAAAGGAAATATCCTCGAATGAAATCTGGAAAGAAGCTTTCTGAGAAACTGCTTAGTGTTCTGTTAATTCATCTCACAGAGTTACATCTGTATTTCGTGGATCTCTTTGCTAGCCTTATTTCTGTGGAATCTGAGAACAGATATTTCGGATCCCTTTGAAGACTATAGGGCCAAAGGAAATATCCTCCGATAACAAAGAGAAAGAAGCTTTCTGAGAAACTTCTTTGTGTTCTGTGAAATCATCTCACAGAGTTATAGCTTTCCCCTCAAGAAGCCTTTCGCTAAGACAGTTCTTGTGGAATTGGCAAAGTGATATTTGGAAGCCCATAGAGGGCTATGGTGAAAAAGGAAATATCCTCGAATGAAATCTGGAAAGAAGCTTTCTGAGAAACTGCTTAGTGTTCTGTTAATTCATCTCACAGAGTTACATCTGTATTTCGTGGATCTCTTTGGTAGCCTTATTTCTGTGGAACCTGAGAACAGATATTTCGGATCCCTTTGAAGACTATAGGGCCAAAGGAAATATCCTCCGATAACAAAGAGAAAGAAGCTTTCTGAGAAACTTCGTTGTGTTCTGTTAAATCATCTCACAGAGTTACAGCTTTCCCCTCACGGAGCCTTTCGCTAAGACAGTTCTTTTGAAATTGGCAAAGTGATATTTGTAAGCCCATAGAGGGCTATGGTGAAAAAGGAAATATCCTCAGATGAAATCTGGAAAGAAGCTTTCTGAGAAACTGCTTAGTGTTCTGTTAATTCATCTCACAGAGTTACATCTGTATTTCGTGGATCTCTTTGCTTGCCTTATTTCTGTGGAATCTGAGAACAGATATTTCGGATCCCTTTGAAAACTATAGGGCCAAAGGAAATATCCTCCGATAACAAAGAGAAAGAAGCTTTCTGAGAAACTTCGTTGTGTTCTGTGAAATCATCTCACAAAGTTACAGCTTTCCCCCTCACGCAGCCTTTCGCTAAGACAGTTCTTTTGAAATTTTCAAAGTGATATTTGGAAGCCCATAGAGGGCTATTGTGAAAAAGGAAATATCCTCAGATGAAATCTGGAAAGAAGCTTTCTGAGAAACTGCTTAGTGTTCTGTTAATTCATCTCACAGAGTTACATCTGTATTTCGTGGATCTCTTTGCTAGCCTTATTTCGGTGGAATCTGAGAACAGATATTTCGGATCCCTTTGAAGACTATAGGGCCAAAGGAAATATCCTCCGATAACAAAGAGAAAGAAGCTTTCTGAGAAACTTCTTTGTGTTCTGTGAAATCATCTCACAGAGTTACAGCTTTCCCTTCAAGAAGCTTTTCGCTAAGACAGTTCTTGTGGAATTGGCAAAGTGATATTTGGAAGCCCATAGAGGGCTATGGTGAAAAAGGAAATATCTTCAAATGAAATCTGGAAAGAAGCTTTCTGAGAAACTGCTTAGTGTTCTGTTAATTCATCTCACAGAGTTACATCTGTATTTCGTGGATCTCTTTGCTAGCCTTATTTCTGTGGAATCTGAGAACAGATATTTCGGATCCCTTTGAAGACTATAGGGCCAAAGGAAATATCCTCCGATAACAAAGAGAAAGAAGCTTTCTGAGAAACTTCGTTGTGTTCTGTGAAATCATCTCACAGAGTTACAGCTTTCCCCTCATGGAGCCTTTCGCTAAGACAGCTCTTTTGAAATAGGCAAAGTGATATTTGGAAGCCCATAGAGGGCTATGGTGAAAAAGGAAATATCCTCAAATGAAATCTGGAAAGAAGCTTTCTGAGAAACTGCTTACTGTTCTTTTAATTCATCTCACAGAGTTATATCTGTATTTCGTGGATCTCTTTGCTAGCCTTATTTCTGTGGAATCTGAGAACAGATATTTCGGATCCCTTTGAAGACTATAGGGCCAAAGGAAATATCCTCCGATAACAAAGAGAAAGAAGCTTTCTGAGAAACTTCGTTGTGCTCTGTGAAATCATCTCACAGTGTTACAGCTTTCCCCTCATGGAGCCTTTCGCTAAGACAGTTCTTTTGAAATTGGCAAAGTGATATTTGGAAGCCCATAGAGGGCTATGGTGAAAAAGGAAATATCCTCAGAGGAAATCTGGAAAGAAGCTTTGTGAGAAACTGCTTAGTGTTCTGTTAATTCATCTCACAGAGTTACATCTGTATTTCGTGGATCTCTTTGCTAGCCTTATTTCTGTGGAATCTGAGAACAGATATTTCGGATCCCTTTGAAGACTATAGGGCCAAAGGAAATATCCTCCGATAACAAAGAGAAAGAAGCTTTCTGAGAAACTTCGTTGTGTTCTGTGAAATCATCTCACAGAGTTACAGCTTTCCCCTCACGGAGCCTTTCGCTAAGACAGTTCTTTTGAAATTGGCAAAGTGATATTTGGAAGCCCATAGAGGGCTATGGTGAAAAAGGAAATATCCTCAGATGAAATCTGGAAAGAAGCTTTCTGAGAAACTGCTTAGTGTTCTGTTAATTCATCTCACAGAGTTACATCTGTATTTCGTGGATCTCTTTGCTAGCCTTATTTCTGTGGAATCTGAGAACAGATATTTCGGATCCATATGAAGACTATAGGGCCAAAGGAAATATCCTCCGATAACAAAGAGAAAGAAGCTTTCTGACAAACTTCTTTGTGTTCTGTGAAATCATCTCACAGAGTTACAGCTTTCCCCTCAAGAAGCCTTTCGCTAAGACAGTTCTTGTGGAATTGGCAAGGTGATATTTGGAAGCCCATAGAGGGCTATGGTGAAAAAGGAAATATCCTCAAATGAAATCTGGAAAGAAGCTTTCTGAGAAACTGCTTAGTGTTCTGTTAATTCATCTCACAGAGTTACATCTGTATTTCGTGGATCTCTTTGCTAGCCTTATTTCTGTGGAATCTGAGAACAGATATTTCGGATCCCTTTGAAGACTATAGGGCCAAAGGAAATATCCTCCGATAACAAAGAGAAAGAAGCTTTCTGAGAAACTTCGTTGTGTTCTGTAAAATCATCTCACAGAGTTACAGCTTTCCCCTCACGGAGCCTTTCGCTAAGACAGTTCTTTTGAAATTGGCAAAGTGATATTTGGAAGCTCATAGACGGCTATGGTGAAAAAGGAAATATCCTCAAATGAAATCTGGAAAGAAGCTTTCTGAGAAACTGCTTAGTGTTCTGTTAATTCATCTCACAGAGTTATATCTGTATTTCGTGGATCTCTTTGCTAGCCTTATTTCTGTGGAATCTGAGAACAGATATTTCGGATCCCTTTGAAGACTATAGGGCCAAAGGAAATATCCTCCGATAACAAAGAGAAAGAAGCTTTCTGAGAAACTTCGTTGTGTTCTGTGAAATCATCTCACAGAGTTACAGCTTTCCCCTCACGGAGCCTTTCGCTAAGACAGTTCTTTTGAAATTGGCAAAGTGATATTTGGAAGCCCATAGAGGGCTATGGTGAAAAAGGAAATATCCTCAGAGGAAATCTGGAAAGAAGCTTTGTGAGAAACTGCTTAGTGTTCTGTTAATTCATCTCACAGTGTTACATCTGTATTTCATGGATCTCTTTGCTACCCTTATTTCTGTGGAATCTGAGAACAGATATTTCAGATCCCTTTGAAGACTATAGGGCCAAAGGAAATATCCTCCGATAACAAAGAGAAAGAAGCTTTCTGAGAAACTTCTTTGTGTTCTGTGAAATCATCTCACAGAGTTTCAGCTTTCCCCTCAAGAAGCCTTTCGCTAAGACAGTTCTTGTGGAATTGGCAAAGTGATATTTGGAAGCCCATAGAGGGCTATGGTGAAAAAGGAAATATCCTCAAATGAAATCTGGAAAGAAGCTTTCTGAGAAACTGCTTAGTGTTCTGTTAATTCATCTCACAGAGTTACATCTGTATTTCGTGGATCTCTTTGCTAGCCTTATTTCTGTGGAATCTGAGAACAGATATTTCTGATCCCTATGAAGACTATAGGGCCAAAGGAAATATCCTCCGATAACAAAGAGAAAGAAGCTTTCTGAGAAACTTCTTTGTGTTCTGTGAAATCATCTCACAGAGTTACAGCTTTCCCCTCAAGAAGCCTTTCGCTAAGACAGTTCTTGTGGAATTGGCAAAGTGATATTTGGAAGCCCATAGAGGGCTATGGTGAAAAAGGAAATATCCTCAGATGAAATCTGGAAAGAAGCTTTTGAGAAACTGCTTAGTGTTCTTTTAATTCATCTCACAGTGTTACATCTGTATTTCGTGGATCTCTTTTCTAGCCTTATTTCTGTGGAATCTGAGAACAGATATTTCGGATCCCTTTGAAGACTATAGGGCCAAAGGAAATATCCTCCGATAACAAAGAGAAAGAAGCTTTCTGAGAAACTTCTTTGTGTTCTGTGAAATCATCTCACAGAGTTGCAGCTTTCCCCTCAAGAAGCCTTTCACTAAGACAGTTCTTGGGGAATTGGCAAAGTGATATTTGGAAGCCCAAAGAGGGCTATGGTGAAAAAGGAAATATCCTCAGATGAAATCTGGAAAGAAGCTTTCTGAGAAACTGCTTAGTGTTCTGTTAATTCATCTCACAGAGTTACATCTGTATTTCGTGGATCTCTTTGCTAGCCTTATTTCTGTGGAATCTGAGAACAGATATTTCGGATCCCTATGAAGACTATAGGGCCAAAGGAAATATCCTGCGATAACAAAGAGAAAGAAGCTTTCTGAGAAACTTCTTTGTGTTTTGTGAAATCATCTCACAGAGTTACAGCTTTCCCCTCAAGAAGCCTTTCGCTAAGACAGTTCTTGTGGAATTGGCAAAGTGATATTTGGAAGCCCATAGAGGGCTATGGTGAAAAAGGAAATATCCTCAAATGAAATCTGGAAAGAAGCTTTCTGAGAAACTGCTTAGTGTTCTGTTAATTCATCTCACAGAGTTACATCTGTATTTCGTGGATCTCTTGGCTAGCCTTATTTCTGTGGAATCTGAGAACAGATATTTCGGATCCCTTTGAAGACTATAGGGCCAAAGGAAATATCCTCCGATAACAAAGAGAAAGAAGCTTTCTGAGAAACTTCGTTGTGTTCTGTGAAATCATCTCACAGAGTTGCAGCTTTCCACTCAAGAAGCCTTTCGCTAAGACAGTTCTTGTGGAAATGGCAAAGTGATATTTGGAAGCCCATAGAGGGCTATGTTGAAAAAGGAAATATCCTCAGATGAAATCTGGAAAGAAGCTTTCTGAGAAACTGCTTAGTGTTCTGTTAATTCATCTCACAGAGTTACATCTGTATTTCGTGGATCTCTTTGCTAGCTTTATTTCTGTGGAATCTGAGAACAGATATTTCGGATCCCTATGAAGACTATAGGGCCAAAGGAAATATCCTCCGATAACAAAGAGAAAGAAGCTTTCTGAGAAACTTCTTTGTGTTCTGTGAAATCATCTCACAGAGTTACAGCTTTCCCCTCAAGAAGCCTTTCGCTAAGACAGTTCTTGTGGAATTGGCAAAGTGATATTTGGAAGCCCATAGAGGGCTATGGTGAAAAAGGAAATATCCTCAATAAAATCTGGAAAGAAGCTTTCTGAGAAACTGCTTAGTGTTCTGTTAATTCATCTCACAGAGTTACATCTGTATTTCGTGGATCTCTTTGCTAGCCTTATTTCTGTGGAATCTGAGAACAGATATTTCGGATCCCTTTGAAGACTATAGGGCCAAAGGAAATATCCTCCGATAACAAAGAGAAAGAAGCTTTCTGAGAAACTTCGTTGTGTTCTGTAAAATCATCTCACAGAGTTACAGCTTTCCCCTCACGGAGCCTTTCGCTAAGACAGTTCTTTTGAAATTGGCAAAGTGATATTTGGAAGCCCATAGACGGCTATGGTGAAAAAGGAAATATCCTCAAATGAAATCTGGAAAGAAGCTTTCTGAGAAACTGCTTAGTGTTCTGTTAATTCATCTCACAGAGTTATATCTGTATTTCGTGGATCTCTTTGCTAGCCTTATTTCTGTGGAATCTGAGAACAGATATTTCGGATCCCTTTGAAGACTATAGGGCCAAAGGAAATATCCTCCGATAACAAAGAGAAAGAAGCTTTCTGAGAAACTTCGTTGTGTTCTGTGAAATCATCTCACAGAGTTACAGCTTTCCCCTCACGGAGCCTTTCGCTAAGACAGTTCTTTTGAAATTGGCAAAGTGATATTTGGAAGCCCATAGAGGGCTATGGTGAAAAAGGAAATATCCTCAGAGGAAATCTGGAAAGAAGCTTTGTGAGAAACTGCTTAGTGTTCTGTTAATTCATCTCACAGTGTTACATCTGTATTTCATGGATCTCTTTGCTACCCTTATTTCTGTGGAATCTGAGAACAGATATTTCAGATCCCTTTGAAGACTATAGGGCCAAAGGAAATATCCTCCGATAACAAAGAGAAAGAAGCTTTCTGAGAAACTTCTTTGTGTTCTGTGAAATCATCTCACAGAGTTTCAGCTTTCCCCTCAAGAAGCCTTTCGCTAAGACAGTTCTTGTGGAATTGGCAAAGTGATATTTGGAAGCCCATAGAGGGCTATGGTGAAAAAGGAAATATCCTCAAATGAAATCTGGAAAGAAGCTTTCTGAGAAACTGCTTAGTGTTCTGTTAATTCATCTCACAGAGTTACATCTGTATTTCGTGGATCTCTTTGCTAGCCTTATTTCTGTGGAATCTGAGAACAGATATTTCGGATCCCTATGAAGACTATAGGGCCAAAGGAAATATCCTCCGATAACAAAGAGAAAGAAGCTTTCTGAGAAACTTCTTTGTGTTCTGTGAAATCATCTCACAGAGTTACAGCTTTCCCCTCAAGAAGCCTTTCGCTAAGACAGTTCTTGTGTAATTGGCAAAGTGATATTTGGAAGCCCATAGAGGGCTATGGTGAAAAAGGAAATATCCTCAGATGAAAACTGGAAAGAAGCTTTTGAGAAACTGCTTAGTGTTCTTTTAATTCATCTCACAGTGTTACATCTGTATTTCGTGGATCTCTTTGCTAGCCTTATTTCTGTGGAATCTGAGAACAGATATTTCGGATCCCTTTGAAGACTATAGGGCCAAAGGAAATATCCTCCGATAACAAAGAGAAAGAAGCTTTCTGAGAAACTTCTTTGTGTTCTGTGAAATCATCTCACAGAGTTGCAGCTTTCCCCTCAAGAAGCCTTTCACTAAGACAGTTCTTGGGGAATTGGCAAAGTGATATTTGGAAGCCCAAAGAGGGCTATGGTGAAAAAGGAAATATCCTCAGATGAAATCTGGAAAGAAGCTTTCTGAGAAACTGCTTAGTGTTCTGTTAATTCATCTCACAGAGTTACATCTGTATTTCGTGGATCTCTTTGCTAGCCTTATTTCTGTGGAATCTGAGAACAGATATTTCGGATCCCTATGAAGACTATAGGGCCAAAGGAAATATCCTGCGATAACAAAGAGAAAGAAGCTTTCTGAGAAACTTCTTTGTGTTTTGTGAAATCATCTCACAGAGTTACAGCTTTCCCCTCAAGAAGCCTTTCGCTAAGACAGTTCTTGTGGAAATGGCAAAGTGATATTTGGAAGCCCATAGAGGGCTATGTTGAAAAAGGAAATATTCTCAGATGAAATCTGGAAAGAAGCTTTCTGAGAAACTGCTTAGTGTTCTGTTAATTCATCTCACAGAGTTACATCTGTATTTCGTGGATCTCTTTGCTAGCTTTATTTCTGTGGAATCTGAGAACAGATATTTCGGATCCCTATGAAGACTATAGGGCCAAAGGAAATATCCTCCGATAACAAAGAGAAAGAAGCTTTCTGAGAAACTTCTTTGTGTTCTGTGAAATCATCTCACAGAGTTACAGCTTTCCCCTCAAGAAGCCTTTCGCTAAGACAGTTCTTGTGGAATTGGCAAAGTGATATTTGGAAGCCCATAGAGGGCTATGGTGAAAAAGGAAATATCCTCAATAAAATCTGGAAAGAAGCGTTCTGAGAAACTGCTTAGTGTTCTGTTAATTCATCTCACAGAGTTACATCTGTATTTCGTGGATCTCTTTGCTAGCCTTATTTCTGTGGAATCTGAGAACAGATATTTCGGATCCCTTTGAAGACTATAGGGCCAAAGGAAATATCCTCCGATAACAAAGAGAAAGAAGCTTTCTGAGAAACTTCTTTGTGTTCTGTGAAATCATCTCACAGAGTTGCAGCTTTCCCCTCAAGAAGCCTTTCGCTAAGACAGTTCTTGTGGAATTGGCAAAGTGATATTTGGAAGCCCATAGAGGGCTATGGTGAAAAAGGAAATATCCTCAGATGAAATCAGGAAAGAAGCTTTCTGAGAAACTGCTTAGTGTTCTGTTAATTCATCTCACAGAGTTACATCTGTATTTCGTGGATCTCTTTGCTAGCCTTATTTCTGTGGAATCTGAGAACAGATATTTCGGATCCCTTTGAAGACTATAGGGCCAAAGGAAATATCCTCCGATAACAAAGAGAAAGAAGCTTTCTGAGAAACTTCGTTGTGTTCTGTGAAATCATCTCACAGAGTTACAGCTTTCCCCACAAGGAGCCTTTCGCTAAGACAGTTTATGTGGAATTGGCAAAGTGATATTTGGAAGCCCATAGAGGGCTATGGTGAAAAAGGAAATATCCTCAGATGAAATCTGGAAAGAAGCTTTCTGAGAAACTGCTTAGCCTTCTGTTAATTCATCTCACAGAGTTACATCTGTATTTCGTGGATCTCTTTGCTAGCCTTATTTCTGTGGAATCTGAGAACAGATATTTCGGATCCCTTTGAAGACTATAGGGCCAAAGGAAATATCCTCCGATAAGAAAGAGAAAGAAGCTTTCTGAGAAACTTTCGTTGTGTTCTGTGAAATCATCTCACAGAGTTACAGCTTTCCCCTCACGGAGCCTTTCGCTAAGACAGTTCTTTTGAAACTGGCAAAGTGATATTTGGAAGCCCATAGAGGGCTATGGTGAAAAAGGAAATATCCTCAGATGAAATCTGGAAAGAAGCTTTCTGAGAAACTGCTTAGTGTTCTGTTAATTCATCTCACAGAGTTACATCTGTATTTCGTGGATCTCTTTGCTAGCCTTATTTCTGTGGAATCTGAGAACAGATATTTCGGATCCCTTTGAAGACTATAGGGCCAAAGGAAATATCCTCCGATAACAAAGAGAAAGAAGCTTTCTGAGAAACTTCTTTGTGTTCTGTGAAATCATCTCACAGAGTTACAGCTTTCCCCTCACGGAGCCTTTCGCTAAGACAGTTCTTTTGAAACTGGAAAGTGATATTTGGAAGCCCAGGGAGGGCTATTTTGAAAAAGGAAATATCCTCAGATGAAATCTGGAAAGAAGCTTTCTGAGAAACTGCTTAGTGTTCTGTTAATTCATCTCACAGAGTTCAATCTGTATTTCGTGGATCTCTTTGCTAGCCTTATTTCTGTGGAATCTGAGAACAGATATTTCGGATCCCTATGAAGCCTATAGGGCCAAAGGAAATATCCTGCGATAACAAAGAGAAAGAAGCTTTCTGAGAAACTTCTTTGTGTTTTGTGAAATAATTTCACAGAGTTACAGCTTTCCCCTCAAGAAGCCTTTCGCTAAGACAGTTCTTGTGGAATTGGCAAAGAGATATTTGGAAGCCCATAGAGGGCTATGGTGAAAAAGGAAATATCCTCAGATGAAATCTGGAAGGAAGCTTTCTGAGAAACTGCTTAGTGTTCTGTTAATTCATCTCACAGAGCTACATCTGTATTTCGTGGATCTCTTTGCTAGCCTTATTTCTGTGGAATCTGAGAACAGATATTTCGGATCCCTTTGAAGACTATAGGGCCAAAGGAAATATCATCGGACAACAAAGAGAAAGAAGCTTTCTGAGAAACTTCTTTGTGTTCTGTGAAATCATCTCACAGAGTTGCAGCTTTCCCCTCAAGAAGCCTTTCGCTAAGACAGTTCTTGTGGAATTGGCAAAGTGATATTTGGAAGCCCATAGAGGGCTATGGTGAAAAAGGAAATATCCTCAAATGAAATCTGGAAAGAAGCTTTCTGAGAAACTGCTTAGTGTTCTGTTAATTCATCTCACAGAGTTACATCTGTATTTCGTGGATCTCTTGGCTAGCCTTATTTCTGTGGAATCTGAAAACATATATTTCGGATCCCTTTGAATACTATAGGGCCAAAGGAAATATCCTCCGATAACAAAGAGAAAGAAGCTTTCTGAGAAACTTCGTTGTGTTCTGTGAAATCATCTCACAGAGTTGCAGCTTTCCACTCAAGAAGCCTTTCGCTAAGACAGTTCTTGTGGAAATGGCAAAGTGATATTTGGAAGACCATAGAGGGCTATGTTGAAAAAGGAAATATCCTCAAATGAAATCTGGAAAGAAGCTTTCTGAGAAACTGCTTAGTGTTCTGTTAATTCATCTCACAGAGTTACATCTGTATTTCGTGGATCTCTTTGCTAGCTTTATTTCTGTGGAATCTGAGAACAGATATTTCGGATCCCTATGAAGACTATAGGGCCAAAGGAAATATCCTCCGATAACAAAGAGAAAGAAGCTTTCTGAGAAACTTCTTTGTGTTCTGTGAAATCATCTCACAGAGTTACAGCTTTCCCCTCAAGAAGCCTTTCGCTAAGACAGTTCTTGTGGAATTGGCAAAGTGATATTTGGAAGCCCATAGAGGGCTATGGTGAAAAAGGAAATATCCTCAATAAAATCTGGAAAGAAGCTTTCTGAGAAACTGCTTAGTGTTCTGTTAATTCATCTCACAGAGTTACATCTGTATTTCGTGGATCTCTTTGCTAGCCTTATTTCTGTGGAATCTGAGAACAGATATTTCGGATCCCTTTGAAGACTATAGGGCCAAAGGAAATATCCTCCGATAACAAAGAGAAAGAAGCTTTCTGAGAAACTTCTTTGTGTTCTGTGAAATCATCTCACAGAGTTGCAGCTTTCCCCTCAAGAAGCCTTTCGCTAAGACAGTTCTTGTGGAATTGGCAAAGTGATATTTGGAAGCCCATAGAGGGCTATGGTGAAAAAGGAAATATCCTCAGATGAAATCAGGAAAGAAGCTTTCTGAGAAACTGCTTAGTGTCCTGTTAATTCATCTCACAGAGTTACATCTGTATTTCGTGGATCTCTTTGCTAGCCTTATTTCTGTGGAATCTGAGAACAGATATTTCGGATCCCTTTGAAGACTATAGGGCCAAAGGAAATATCCTCCGATAACAAAGAGAAAGAAGCTTTCTGAGAAACTTCGTTGTGTTCTGTGAAATCATCTCACAGAGTTACAGCTTTCCCCACAAGGAGCCTTTCGCTAAGAGAGTTTATGTGGAATTGGCAAAGTGATATTTGGAAGCCCATAGAGGGCTATGGTGAAAAAGGAAATATCCTCAGATGAAATCTGGAAAGAAGCTTTCTGAGAAACTGCTTAGCGTTCTGTTAATTCATCTCACAGAGTTACATCTGTATTTCGTGGATCTCTTTGCTAGCCTTATTTCTGTGGAATCTGAGAACAGATATTTCGGATCCCTTTGAAGACTATAGGGCCAAAGGAAATATCCTCCGATAAGAAAGAGAAAGAAGCTTTCTGAGAAACTTTCGTTGTGTTCTGTGAAATCATCTCACAGAGTTACAGCTTTCCCCTCACGGAGCCTTTCGCTAAGACAGTTCTTTTGAAACTGGCAAAGTGATATTTGGAAGCCCATAGAGGGCTATGGTGAAAAAGGAAATATCCTCAGATGAAATCTGGAAAGAAGCTTTCTGAGAAACTGCTTAGTGTTCTGTTAATTCATCTCACAGAGTTACATCTGTATTTCGTGGATCTCTTTGCTAGCCTTATTTCTGTGGAATCTGAGAACAGATATTTCGGATCCCTTTGAAGACTATAGGGCCAAAGGAAATATCCTCCGATAACAAAGAGAAAGAAGCTTTCTGAGAAACTTCTTTGTGTTCTGTGAAATCATCTCACAGAGTTACAGCTTTCCCCTCACGGAGCCTTTCGCTAAGACAGTTCTTTTGAAACTGGAAAGTGATATTTGGAAGCCCATAGAGGGCTATTTTGAAAAAGGAAATATCCTCAGATGAAATCTGGAAAGAAGCTTTCTGAGAAACTGCTTAGTGTTCTGTTAATTCATCTCACAGAGTTCAATCTGTATTTCGTGGATCTCTTTGCTAGCCTTATTTCTGTGGAATCTGAGAACAGATATTTCGGAACCCTATGAAGCCTATAGGGCCAAAGGAAATATCCTGCGATAACAAAGAGAAAGAAGCTTTCTGAGAAACTTCTTTGTGTTTTGTGAAATAATCTCACAGAGTTACAGCTTTCCCCTCAAGAAGCCTTTCGCTAAGACAGTTCTTGTGGAATTGGCAAAGTGATATTTGGAAGCCCATAGAGGGCTATGGTGAAAAAGGAAATATCCTCAGATGAAATCTGGAAGGAAGCTTTCTGAGAAACTGCTTAGTGTTCTGTTAATTCATCTCACAGAGCTACATCTGTATTTCGTGGATCTCTTTGCTAGCCTTATTTCTGTGGAATCTGAGAACAGATATTTCGGATCCCTTTGAAGACTATAGGGCCAAAGGAAATATCATCGGACAACAAAGAGAAAGAAGCTTTCTGAGAAACTTCTTTGTGTTCTGTGAAATCATCTCACAGAGTTGCAGCTTTCCCCTCAAGAAGCCTTTCGCTAAGACAGTTCTTGTGGAATTGGCAAAGTGATATTTGGAAGCCCATAGAGGGCTATGGTGAAAAAGGAAATATCCTTAAATGAAATCTGGAAAGAAGCTTTCTGAGAAACTGCTTAGTGTTCTGTTAATTCATCTCACAGAGTTACATCTGTATTTCGTGGATCTCTTGGCTAGCCTTATTTCTGTGGAATCTGAAAACAGATATTTCGGATCCCTTTGAAGACTATAGGGCCAAAGGAAATATCCTCCGATAACAAAGAGAAAGAAGCTTTCTGAGAAACTTCGTTGTGTTCTGTGAAATCATCTCACAGAGTTGCAGCTTTCCACTCAAGAAGCCTTTCGCTAAGACAGTTCTTGTGGAAATGGCAAAGTGATATTTGGAAGCCCATAGAGGGCTATGTTGAAAAAGGAAATATCCTCAGATGAAATCTGGAAAGAAGCTTTCTGAGAAACTGCTTAGTGTTCTGTTAATTCATCTCACAGAGTTACATCTGTATTTCGTGGATCTCTTTGCTAGCTTTATTTCTGTGGAATCTGAGAACAGATATTTCGGATCCCTATGAAGACTATAGGGCCAAAGGAAATATCCTCCGATAACAAAGAGAAAGAAGCTTTCTGAGAAACTTCTTTGTGTTCTGTGAAATCATCTCACAGAGTTACAGCTTTCCCCTCAAGAAGCCTTTCGCTAAGACAGTTCTTGTGGAATTGGCAAAGTGATATTTGGAAGCCCATAGAGGGCTATGGTGAAAAAGGAAATATCCTCAATAAAATCTGGAAAGAAGCTTTCTGAGAAACTGCTTAGTGTTCTGTTAATTCATCTCACAGAGTTACATCTGTATTTCGTGGATCTCTTTGCTAGCCTTATTTCTGTGGAATCTGAGAACAGATATTTCGGATCCCTTTGAAGACTATAGGGCCAAAGGAAATATCCTCCGATAACAAAGAGAAAGAAGCTTTCTGAGAAACTTCTTTGTGTTCTGTGAAATCATCTCACAGAGTTGCAGCTTTCCCCTCAAGAAGCCTTTCGCTAAGACAGTTCTTGTGGAATTGGCAAAGTGATATTTGGAAGCCCATAGAGGGCTATGGTGAAAAAGGAAATATCCTCAGATGAAATCAGGAAAGAAGCTTTCTGAGAAACTGCTTAGTGTCCTGTTAATTCATCTCACAGAGTTACATCTGTATTTCGTGGATCTCTTTGCTAGCCTTATTTCTGTGGAATCTGAGAACAGATATTTCGGATCCCTTTGAAGACTATAGGGCCAAAGGAAATATCCTCCGATAACAAAGAGAAAGAAGCTTTCTGAGAAACTTCGTTGTGTTCTGTGAAATCATCTCACAGAGTTACAGCTTTCCCCACAAGGAGCCTTTCGCTAAGAGAGTTTATGTGGAATTGGCAAAGTGATATTTGGAAGCCCATAGAGGGCTATGGTGAAAAAGGAAATATCCTCAGATGAAATCTGGAAAGAAGCTTTCTGAGAAACTGCTTAGCGTTCTGTTAATTCATCTCACAGAGTTACATCTGTATTTCGTGGATCTCTTTGCTAGTCTTATTTCTGTGGAATCTGAGAACAGATATTTCGGATCCCTTTGAAGACTATAGGGCCAAAGGAAATATCCTCCGATAAGAAAGAGAAAGAAGCTTTCTGAGAAACTTTCGTTGTGTTCTGTGAAATCATCTCACAGAGTTACAGCTTTCCCCTCACGGAGCCTTTCGCTAAGACAGTTCTTTTGAAACTGGCAAAGTGATATTTGGAAGCCCATAGAGGGCTATGGTGAAAAAGGAAATATCCTCAGATGAAATCTGGAAAGAAGCTTTCTGAGAAACTGCTTAGTGTTCTGTTAATTCATCTCACAGAGTTACATCTGTATTTCGTGGATCTCTTTGCTAGCCTTATTTCTGTGGAATCTGAGAACAGATATTTCGGATCCCTTTGAAGACTATAGGGCCAAAGGAAATATCCTCCGATAACAAAGAGAAAGAAGCTTTCTGAGAAACTTCTTTGTGTTCTGTGAAATCATCTCACAGAGTTACAGCTTTCCCCTCACGGAGCCTTTCGCTAAGACAGTTCTTTTGAAACTGGAAAGTGATATTTGGAAGCCCATAGAGGGCTATTTTGAAAAAGGAAATATCCTCAGATGAAATCTGGAAAGAAGCTTTCTGAGAAACTGCTTAGTGTTCTGTTAATTCATCTCACAGAGTTCAATCTGTATTTCGTGGATCTCTTTGCTAGCCTTATTTCTGTGGAATCTGAGAACAGATATTTCGGATCCCTATGAAGCCTATAGGGCCAAAGGAAATATCCTGCGATAACAAAGAGAAAGAAGCTTTCTGAGAAACTTCTTTGTGTTTTGTGAAATAATCTCACAGAGTTACAGCTTTCCCCTCAAGAAGCCTTTCGCTAAGACAGTTCTTGTGGAATTGGCAAAGTGATATTTGGAAGCCCATAGAGGGCTATGGTGAAAAAGGAAATATCCTCAGATGAAATCTTGAAGGAAGCTTTCTGAGAAACTGCTTAGTGTTCTGTTAATTCATCTCACAGAGCTACATCTGTATTTCGTGGATCTCTTTGCTAGCCTTATTTCTGTGGAATCTGAGAACAGATATTTCGGATCCCTTTGAAGACTATAGGGCCAAAGGAAATATCATCGGACAACAAAGAGAAAGAAGCTTTCTGAGAAACTTCTTTGTGTTCTGTGAAATCATCTCACAGAGTTGCAGCTTTCCCCTCAAGAAGCCTTTCGCTAAGACAGTTCTTGTGGAATTGGCAAAGTGATATTTGGAAGCCCATAGAGGGCTATGGTGAAAAAGGAAATATCCTCAAATGAAATCTGGAAAGAAGCTTTCTGAGAAACTGCTTAGTGTTCTGTTAATTCATCTCACAGAGTTACATCTGTATTTCGTGGATCTCTTGGCTAGCCTTATTTCTGTGGAATCTGAAAACAGATATTTCGGATCCCTTTGAAGACTATAGGGCCAAAGGAAATATCCTCCGATAACAAAGAGAAAGAAGCTTTCTGAGAAACTTCGTTGTGTTCTGTGAAATCATCTCACAGAGTTGCAGCTTTCCACTCAAGAAGACTTTCGCTAAGACAGTTCTTGTGGAAATGGCAAAGTGATATTTGGAAGCCCATAGAGGGCTATGTTGAAAAAGGAAATATCCTCAGATGAAATCTGGAAAGAAGCTTTCTGAGAAACTGCTTAGTGTTCTGTTAATTCATCTCACAGAGTTACATCTGTATTTCGTGGATCTCTTTGCTAGCTTTATTTCTGTGGAATCTGAGAACAGATATTTCGGATCCCTATGAAGACTATAGGGCCAAAGGAAATATCCTCCGATAACAAAGAGAAAGAAGCTTTCTGAGAAACTTCTTTGTGTTCTGTGAAATCATCTCACAGAGTTACAGCTTTCCCCTCAAGAAGCCTTTCGCTAAGACAGTTCTTGTGGAATCGGCAAAGTGATATTTGGAAGCCCATAGAGGGCTATGGTGAAAAAGGAAATATCCTCAATAAAATCTGGAAAGAAGCTTTCTGAGAAACTGCTTAGTGTTCTGTTAATTCATCTCACAGAGTTACATCTGTATTTCGTGGATCTCTTTGCTAGCCTTATTTCTGTGGAATCTGAGAACAGATATTTCGGATCCCTTTGAAGACTATAGGGCCAAAGGAAATATCCTCCGATAACAAAGAGAAAGAAGCTTTCTGAGAAACTTCTTTGTGTTCTGTGAAATCATCTCACAGAGTTGCAGCTTTCCCCTCAAGAAGCCTTTCGCTAAGACAGTTCTTGTGGAATTGGCAAAGTGATATTTGGAAGCCCATAGAGGGCTATGGTGAAAAAGGAAATATCCTCAGATGAAATCTGGAAGGAAGCTTTCTGAGAAACTACTTAGTGTTCTGTTAATTCATCTCACAGAGCTACATCTGTATTTCGTGGATCTCTTTGCTAGCCTTATTTCTGTGGAATCTGAGAACAGATATTTCGGATCCCTTAGAAGACTATAGGTCCAAAGGAAATATCATCGGACAACAAAGAGAAAGAAGCTTTCTGAGAAACTTCTTTGTGTTCTGTGAAATCATCTCACAGAGTTGCAGCTTTCCCCTCAAGAAGCCTTTCGATAAGACAGTTCTTGTGGAATTGGCAAAGTGATATTTGGAAGCCCATAGAGGACTATGGTGAAAAAGGAAATATCCTCAAATGAAATCTGGAAAGAAGCTTTCTGAGAAACTGCTTAGTGTTCTGTTAATTCATCTCACAGAGTTACATCTGTATTTCGTGGATCTCTTTGCTAGCCTTATTTCTGTGAAATCTGAGAACAGATATTTCGGATCCCTTTGAAGACTATAGGGCCAAAGGAAATATCCTCCGATAACAAAGAGAAAGAAGCTTTCTGAGAAACTTCTTTGTGTTCTGTGAAATCATCTCACAGAGTTGCAGCTTTCCCCTCAAGAAGCCTTTCGCTAAGACAGTTCTTGTGGAATTGGCAAAGTGATATTTGGAAGCCCATAGAGGGCTATGGTGAAAAAGGAAATATCCTCAAATGAAATCTGGAAAGAAGCTTTCTGAGAAACTGCTTAGTGTTCTGTTAATTTTCTCACAGAGTTACATCTGTATTTCGTGGATCTCTTTGCTAGCCTTATTTCTGTGGAATCTGAGAACAGATATTTCGGATCCCTTTGAAGACTATAGGGCCAAAGGAAATATCCTCCGATAACAAAGAGAAAGAAGCTTTCTGAGAAACTTCGTTGTGTTCTGTGAAAACATCTCACAGAGTTACAGCTTTCCCCTCCCGGAGCCTTTCGCTAAGACAGTTCTTTTGAAACTGGCAAAGTGATATTTGGAAGCCCATAGAGGGCTATGGTGAAAAAGGAAATATCCTCAGATGAAATCTGGAAAGAAGCTTTCTGAGAAACTGCTTAGTGTTCTGTTAATTCATCTCACAGAGTTACATCTGTATTTCGTGGATCTCTTTGCTAGCCTTATTTCTGTGGAATCTGAGAACAGATATTTCGGATCCATATGAAGACTATAGGGCCAAAGGAAATATCCTCCGATAACAAAGAGAAAGAAGCTTTCTGAGAAACTTCTTTGTGTTCTGTGAAATCATCTCACAGAGTTACAGCTTTCCCCTCAAGAAGCCTTTCGCTAAGACAGTTCTTGTGGAATTGGCAAAGTGATATTTGGAAGCCCGTAGAGGTCTATGGTGAAAAAGGAAATATCCTCAGATGAAATCTGGAAAGAAGCTTTCTGAGAAACTGCTTAGTGTTCTGTTAATTCATCTCACAGAGCTACATCTGTATTTCGTGGATCTCTTTGCTAGCCTTATTTCTGTGGAATCTGAGAACAGATATTTCGGATCCCTTTGAAGACTATAGGGCCAAAGGAAATATCCTCCGATAACAAAGAGAAAGAAGCTTTCTGAGAAACTTATTTGTGTTCTGTGAAATCATCTCACAGAGTTACAGCTTTCCCCTCAAGAAGCCTTTCACTAAGACAGTTCTTGTGGAATTGGCAAAGTGATATTTGGAAGCCCATAGAGGGCTATGGTGAAAAAGGAAATATCCTCAAATGAAATCTGGAAAGAAGCTTTCTGAGAAACTGCTTAGTGTTCTGTTAATTCATGTCACAGAGTTACATCTGTATTTCGTGGATCTCTTTGCTAGCCTTATTTCTGTGGAATCTGAGAACAGATACTTCAGATCCCTTTGAAGACTATAGGGCCAAAGGAAATATCCTCCGATAAAAAAGAGAAAGAAGCTTTCTGAGAAACTTCTTTGTGTTCTGTGAAATCATCTCACAGAGTTGCAGCTTTCCCTTCAAGAAGCCTTTCGCTAAGACAGTTCTTGTGGAATTGGCAAAGTGATATTTGGAAGCCCATATAGGGCTACGGTGAAAAAGGAAATATCCTCAAATGAAATCTGGAAAGAAGCTTTATGAGAAACTGCTTAGTGTCCTGTTAATTCATCTCACAGAGTTACATCTGTATTTCGTGGATCTCTTTGCTAGCCTTATTTCTGTGGAATCTGAGAACAGATATTTCGGATCCCTTTGAAGACTATAGGGCCAAAGGAAATATCCTCCGATAACAAAGAGAAAGAAGCTTTCTGAGAAACTTCGTTGTGTTCTGTGAAATCATCTCACAGAGTTACAGCTTTCCCCACAAGGAGCCTTTCGCTAAGACAGTTTATGTGGAATTGGCAAAGTGATATTTGGAAGCCCATAGAGGGCTATGGTGAAAAAGGAAATAACCTCAGATGAAATCTGGAAAGAAGCTTTCTGAGAAACTGCTTAGCGTTCTGTTAATTCATCTCACAGAGTTACATCTGTATTTCGTGGATCTCTTTGCTAGCCTTATTTCTGTGAAATCTGAGAACAGATATTTCGGATCCCTTTGAAGACTATAGGGCCAAAGGAAATATCCTCCGATAACAAAGAGAAAGAAGCTTTCTGAGAAACTTCTTTGTGTTCTGTGAAATCATCTCACAGAGTTACAGCTTTCCCCTCACGGAGCCTTTCGCTAAGACAGTTCTTTTGAAACTGGAAAGTGATATTTGGAAGCCCATAGAGGGCTATTTTGAAAAAGGAAATATCCTCAGATGAAATCTGGAAAGAAGCTTTCTGAGAAACTGCTTAGTGTTCTGTTAATTCATCTCACAGAGTTCAATCTGTATTTCGTGGATCTCTTTGCTAGCCTTATTTCTGTGGAATCTGAGAACAGATATTTCGGATCCCTATGAAGCCTATAGGGCCAAAGGAAATATCCTGCGATAACAAAGAGAAAGAAGCTTTCTGAGAAACTTCTTTGTGTTTTGTGAAATAATCTCACAGAGTTACAGCTTTCCCCTCAAGAAGCCTTTCGCTAAGACAGTTCTTGTGGAATTGGCAAAGTGATATTTGGAAGCCCATAGAGGGCTATGGTGAAAAAGGAAATATCCTCAGATGAAATCTGGAAGGAAGCTTTCTGAGAAACTGCTTAGTGTTCTGTTAATTCATCTCACAGAGCTACATCTGTATTTCGTGGATCTCTTTGCTAGCCTTATTTCTGTGGAATCTGAGAACAGATATTTCGGATCCCTTTGAAGACTATAGGGCCAAAGGAAATATCATCGGACAACAAAGAGAAAGAAGCTTTCTGAGAAACTTCTTTGTGTTCTGTGAAATCATCTCACAGAGTTGCAGCTTTCCCCTCAAGAAGCCTTTCGCTAAGACAGTTCTTGTGGAATTGGCAAAGTGATATTTGGAAGCCCATAGAGGGCTATGGTGAAAAAGGAAATATCCTCAAATGAAATCTGGAAAGAAGCTTTCTGAGAAACTGCTTAGTGTTCTGTTAATTCATCTCACAGAGTTACATCTGTATTTCGTGGATCTCTTGGCTAGCCTTATTTCTGTGGAATCTGAAAACAGATATTTCGGATCCCTTTGAAGACTATAGGGCCAAAGGAAATATCCTCCGATAACAAAGAGAAAGAAGCTTTCTGAGAAACTTCGTTGTGTTCTGTGAAATCATCTCACAGAGTTGCAGCTTTCCACTCAAGAAGACTTTCGCTAAGACAGTTCTTGTGGAAATGGCAAAGTGATATTTGGAAGCCCATAGAGGGCTATGTTGAAAAAGGAAATATCCTCAGATGAAATCTGGAAAGAAGCTTTCTGAGAAACTGCTTAGTGTTCTGTTAATTCATCTCACAGAGTTACATCTGTATTTCGTGGATCTCTTTGCTAGCTTTATTTCTGTGGAATCTGAGAACAGATATTTCGGATCCCTATGAAGACTATAGGGCCAAAGGAAATATCCTCCGATAACAAAGAGAAAGAAGCTTTCTGAGAAACTTCTTTGTGTTCTGTGAAATCATCTCACAGAGTTACAGCTTTCCCCTCAAGAAGCCTTTCGCTAAGACAGTTCTTGTGGAATCGGCAAAGTGATATTTGGAAGCCCATAGAGGGCTATGGTGAAAAAGGAAATATCCTCAATAAAATCTGGAAAGAAGCTTTCTGAGAAACTGCTTAGTGTTCTGTTAATTCATCTCACAGAGTTACATCTGTATTTCGTGGATCTCTTTGCTAGCCTTATTTCTGTGGAATCTGAGAACAGATATTTCGGATCCCTTTGAAGACTATAGGGCCAAAGGAAATATCCTCCGATAACAAAGAGAAAGAAGCTTTCTGAGAAACTTCTTTGTGTTCTGTGAAATCATCTCACAGAGTTGCAGCTTTCCCCTCAAGAAGCCTTTCGCTAAGACAGTTCTTGTGGAATTGGCAAAGTGATATTTGGAAGCCCATAGAGGGCTATGGTGAAAAAGGAAATATCCTCAGATGAAATCTGGAAGGAAGCTTTCTGAGAAACTACTTAGTGTTCTGTTAATTCATCTCACAGAGCTACATCTGTATTTCGTGGATCTCTTTGCTAGCCTTATTTCTGTGGAATCTGAGAACAGATATTTCGGATCCCTTAGAAGACTATAGGTCCAAAGGAAATATCATCGGACAACAAAGAGAAAGAAGCTTTCTGAGAAACTTCTTTGTGTTCTGTGAAATCATCTCACAGAGTTGCAGCTTTCCCCTCAAGAAGCCTTTCGATAAGACAGTTCTTGTGGAATTGGCAAAGTGATATTTGGAAGCCCATAGAGGACTATGGTGAAAAAGGAAATATCCTCAAATGAAATCTGGAAAGAAGCTTTCTGAGAAACTGCTTAGTGTTCTGTTAATTCATCTCACAGAGTTACATCTGTATTTCGTGGATCTCTTTGCTAGCCTTATTTCTGTGAAATCTGAGAACAGATATTTCGGATCCCTTTGAAGACTATAGGGCCAAAGGAAATATCCTCCGATAACAAAGAGAAAGAAGCTTTCTGAGAAACTTCTTTGTGTTCTGTGAAATCATCTCACAGAGTTGCAGCTTTCCCCTCAAGAAGCCTTTCGCTAAGACAGTTCTTGTGGAATTGGCAAAGTGATATTTGGAAGCCCATAGAGGGCTATGGTGAAAAAGGAAATATCCTCAAATGAAATCTGGAAAGAAGCTTTCTGAGAAACTGCTTAGTGTTCTGTTAATTTTCTCACAGAGTTACATCTGTATTTCGTGGATCTCTTTGCTAGCCTTATTTCTGTGGAATCTGAGAACAGATATTTCGGATCCCTTTGAAGACTATAGGGCCAAAGGAAATATCCTCCGATAACAAAGAGAAAGAAGCTTTCTGAGAAACTTCGTTGTGTTCTGTGAAAACATCTCACAGAGTTACAGCTTTCCCCTCCCGGAGCCTTTCGCTAAGACAGTTCTTTTGAAACTGGCAAAGTGATATTTGGAAGCCCATAGAGGGCTATGGTGAAAAAGGAAATATCCTCAGATGAAATCTGGAAAGAAGCTTTCTGAGAAACTGCTTAGTGTTCTGTTAATTCATCTCACAGAGTTACATCTGTATTTCGTGGATCTCTTTGCTAGCCTTATTTCTGTGGAATCTGAGAACAGATATTTCGGATCCATATGAAGACTATAGGGCCAAAGGAAATATCCTCCGATAACAAAGAGAAAGAAGCTTTCTGAGAAACTTCTTTGTGTTCTGTGAAATCATCTCACAGAGTTACAGCTTTCCCCTCAAGAAGCCTTTCGCTAAGACAGTTCTTGTGGAATTGGCAAAGTGATATTTGGAAGCCCGTAGAGGTCTATGGTGAAAAAGGAAATATCCTCAGATGAAATCTGGAAAGAAGCTTTCTGAGAAACTGCTTAGTGTTCTGTTAATTCATCTCACAGAGCTACATCTGTATTTCGTGGATCTCTTTGCTAGCCTTATTTCTGTGGAATCTGAGAACAGATATTTCGGATCCCTTTGAAGACTATAGGGCCAAAGGAAATATCCTCCGATAACAAAGAGAAAGAAGCTTTCTGAGAAACTTATTTGTGTTCTGTGAAATCATCTCACAGAGTTACAGCTTTCCCCTCAAGAAGCCTTTCACTAAGACAGTTCTTGTGGAATTGGCAAAGTGATATTTGGAAGCCCATAGAGGGCTATGGTGAAAAAGGAAATATCCTCAAATGAAATCTGGAAAGAAGCTTTCTGAGAAACTGCTTAGTGTTCTGTTAATTCATGTCACAGAGTTACATCTGTATTTCGTGGATCTCTTTGCTAGCCTTATTTCTGTGGAATCTGAGAACAGATACTTCAGATCCCTTTGAAGACTATAGGGCCAAAGGAAATATCCTCCGATAAAAAAGAGAAAGAAGCTTTCTGAGAAACTTCTTTGTGTTCTGTGAAATCATCTCACAGAGTTGCAGCTTTCCCTTCAAGAAGCCTTTCGCTAAGACAGTTCTTGTGGAATTGGCAAAGTGATATTTGGAAGCCCATATAGGGCTACGGTGAAAAAGGAAATATCCTCAAATGAAATCTGGAAAGAAGCTTTATGAGAAACTGCTTAGTGTCCTGTTAATTCATCTCACAGAGTTACATCTGTATTTCGTGGATCTCTTTGCTAGCCTTATTTCTGTGGAATCTGAGAACAGATATTTCGGATCCCTTTGAAGACTATAGGGCCAAAGGAAATATCCTCCGATAACAAAGAGAAAGAAGCTTTCTGAGAAACTTCGTTGTGTTCTGTGAAATCATCTCACAGAGTTACAGCTTTCCCCACAAGGAGCCTTTCGCTAAGACAGTTTATGTGGAATTGGCAAAGTGATATTTGGAAGCCCATAGAGGGCTATGGTGAAAAAGGAAATAACCTCAGATGAAATCTGGAAAGAAGCTTTCTGAGAAACTGCTTAGCGTTCTGTTAATTCATCTCACAGAGTTACATCTGTATTTCGTGGATCTCTTTGCTAGCCTTATTTCTGTGGAATCTGAGAACAGATATTTCGGATCCCTTTGAAGACTATAGGGCCAAAGGAAATATCCCCCGATAACAAAGAGAAAGAAGCTTTCTGAGAAACTTTCGTTGTGTTCTGTGAAATCATCTCACAGAGTTACAGCTTTCCCCTCACGGAGCCTTTCGCTAAGACAGTTCTTTTGAAACTGGAAAGTGATATTTGGAAGCCCATAGAGGGCTATGGTGAAAAAGGAAATATCCTCAGATGAAATCTGGAAAGAAGCTTTCTGAGAAACTGCTTAGTGTTCTGTTAATTCATCTCATAGAGTTCAATCTGTATTTCGTGGATCTCTTTGCTAGCCTTATTTCTGTGGAATCTGAGAACAGATATTTCGGATCCCTATGAAGCCTATAGGGACAAAGGAAATATCCTGCGATAACAAAGAGAAAGAAGCTTTCTGAGAAACTTCTTTGTGTTTTGTGAAATAATCTCACAGAGTTACAGCTTTCCCCTCAAGAAGCCTTTCGCTAAGACAGTTCTTGTGGAATTGGCAAAGTGATATTTGGAAGCCCATAGAGGGCTACGGTGAAAAAGGAAATATCCTCAGATGAAATCTGGAAAGAAGCTTTCTGAGAAACTGCTTAGTGTTCTGTTAATTCATCTCACAGAGCTACATCTGTATTTCGTGGTTCTCTTTGCTAGCCTTATTTCTGTGGAATCTGAGAACAGATATTTCGGATCCCTTTGAAGACTATAGGGCCAAAGGAAATATCATCGGATAACAAAGAGAAAGAAGCTTTCTGAGAAACTTCTTTGTGTTCTGTGAAATCATCTCACAGAGTTGCAGCTTTCCCCTCAAGAAGCCTTTCGCTAAGACAGTTCTTGTGGAATTGGCAAAGTGATATTTGGAAGCCCATAGAGGGCTATGGTGAAAAAGGAAATATCCTCAAATGAAATCTGGAAAGAAGCTTTCTGAGAAACTGCTTAGTGTTCTGTTAATTCATCTCACAGAGTTACAACTGTATTTCGTGGATCTCTTTGCTAGCCTTATTTCTGTGAAATCTGAGAACAGATATTTCGGATCCCTTTGAAGACTATAGGGCCAAAGGAAATATCCTCCGATAACATAGAGAAAGAAGCTTTCTGAGAAACTTCTTTGTGTTCTGTGAAATCATCTCACAGAGTTGCAGCTTTCCCCTCAAGAAGCCTTTCGCTAAGACAGTTCTTGTGGAATTGGCAAAGTGATATTTGGAAGCCCATAGAGGGCTATGGTGAAAAAGGAAATATCCTCAAATGAAATCTGGAAAGAAGCTTTCTGAGAAACTGCTTAGTGTTCTGTTAATTTTCTCACAGAGTTACATCTGTATTTCGTGGATCTCTTTGCTAGCCTTATTTCTGTGGAATCTGAGAACAGATATTTCGGATCCCTTTGAAGACTATAGGGCCAAAGGAAATATCCTCCGATAACAAAGAGAAAGAAGCTTTCTGAGAAACTTCGTTGTGTTCTGTGAAAACATCTCACAAAGTTACAGCTTTCCCCTCACGGAGCCTTTCGCTAAGACAGTTCTTTTGAAACTGGCAAAGTGATATTTGGAAGCCCATAGAGGGCTATGGTGAAAAAGGAAATATCCTCAGATGAAATCTGGAAAGAAGCTTTCTGAGAAACTGCTTAGTGTTCTGTTAATTCATCTCACAGAGTTACATCTGTATTTCGTGGATCTCTTTGCTAGCCTTATTTCTGTGGAATCTGAGAACAGATATTTCGGATCCCTATGAAGACTATAGGGCCAAAGGAAATATCCTGCGATAACAAATAGAAAGAAGCTTTCTGAGAAACTTCTTTGTGTTTTGTGAAATCATCTCACAGAGTTACAGCTTTCCCCTCAAGAAGCCTTTCGCTAAGACAGTTCTTGTGGAATTGGCAAAGTGATATTTGGAAGCCCGTAGAGGTCTATGGTGAAAAAGGAAATATCCTCAGATGAAATCTGGAAAGAAGCTTTCTGAGAAACTGCTTAGTGTTCTGTTAATTCATCTCACAGAGCTACATCTGTATTTCGTGGATCTCTTTGCTAGCCTTATTTCTGTGGAATCTGAGAACAGATATTTCGGATCCCTTTGAAGACTATAGGGCCAAAGGAAATATCCTCCGATAACAAAGAGAAAGAAGCTTTCTGAGAAACTTATTTGTGTTCTGTGAAATCATCTCACAGAGTTACAGCTTTCCCCTCAAGAAGCCTTTCACTAAGACAGTTCTTGTGGAATTGGCAAAGTGATATTTGGAAGCCCATAGAGGGCTATGTTGAAAAAGGAAATATCCTCAAATGAAATCTGGAAAGAAGCTTTCTGAGAAACTGCTTAGTGTTCTGTTAATTCATGTCACAGAGTTACATCTGTATTTCGTGGATCTCTTTGCTAGCCTTATTTCTGTGGAATCTGAGAACAGATATTTCAGATCCCTTTGAAGACTATAGGGCCAAAGGAAATATCCTCCGAAAACAAAGAGAAAGAAGCTTTCTGAGAAACTTCTTTGTGTTCTGTGAAATCATCTCACAGAGTTGCAGCTTTCCCTTCAAGAAGCCTTTCGCTAAGACAGTTCTTGTGGAATTGGCAAAGTGATATTTGGAAGCCCATATAGGGCTACGGTGAAAAAGGAAATATCCTCAAATGAAATCTGGAAAGAAGCTTTCTGAGAAACTGCTTAGTGTCCTGTTAATTCATCTCACAGAGTTACATCTGTATTTCGTGGATCTCTTTGCTAGCCTTATTTCTGTGGAATCTGAGAACAGATATTTCGGATCCCTTTGAAGACTATAGGGCCAAAGGAAATATCCTCCGATAACAAAGAGAAAGAAGCTTTCTGAGAAACTTCGTTGTGTTCTGTGAAATCATCTCACAGAGTTACAGCTTTCCCCACAAGGAGCCTTTCGCTAAGACAGTTTATGTGGAATTGGCAAAGTGATATTTGGAAGCCCATAGAGGGCTATGGTGAAAAAGGAAATATCCTCAGATGAAATCTGGAAAGAAGCTTTCTGAGAAACTGCTTAGCGTTCTGTTAATTCATCTCACAGAGTTACATCTGTATTTCGTGGATCTCTTTGCTAGCCTTATTTCTGTGGAATCTGAGAACAGATATTTCGGATCCCTTTGAAGACTATAGGGCCAAAGGAAATATCCTCCGATAAGAAAGAGAAAGAAGCTTTCTGAGAAACTTTCGTTGTGTTCTGTGAAATCATCTCACAGAGTTACAGCTTTCCCCTCACGGAGCCTTTCGCTAAGACAGTTCTTTTGAAACTGGCAAAGTGATATTTGGAAGCCCATAGAGGGCTATGGTGAAAAAGGAAATATCCTCAGATGAAATCTGGAAAGAAGCTTTCTGAGAAACTGCTTAGTGTTCTGTTAATTCATCTCACAGAGTTACATCTGTATTTCGTGGATCTCTTTGCTAGCCTTATTTCTGTGGAATCTGAGAACAGATATTTCGGATCCCTTTGAAGACTATAGGGCCAAAGGAAATATCATCGGATAACAAAGAGAAAGAAGCTTTCTGAGAAACTTTCGTTGTGTTCTGTGAAATCATCTCACAGAGTTACAGCTTTCCCCTCACGGAGCCTTTGGCTAAGACAGTTCTTTTGAAACTGGAAAGTGATATTTGGAAGCCCATAGAGGGCTATGGTGAAAAAGGAAATATCCTCAGATGAAATCTGGAAAGAAGCTTTCTGAGAAACTGCTTAGTGTTCTGTTAATTCATCTCACAGAGTTCAATCTGTATTTCGTGGATCTCTTTGCTAGCCTTATTTCTGTGGAATCTGAGAACAGATATTTCGGATCCCTATGAAGCCTATAGGGCCAAAGGAAATATCCTGCGATAACAAAGAGAAAGAAGCTTTCTGAGAAACTTCTTTGTGTTTTGTGAAATAATCTCACAGAGTTACAGCTTTCCCCTCAAGAAGCCTTTCGCTAAGACAGTTCTTGTGGAATTGGCAAAGTGATATTTGGAAGCCCATAGAGGGCTATGGTGAAAAAGGAAATATCCTCAGATGAAATCTGGAAAGAAGCTTTCTGAGAAACTGCTTAGTGTTCTGTTAATTCATCTCACAGAGTTACATCTGTATTTCGTGGATCTCTTTGCTAGCCTTATTTCTGTGGAATCTGAGAACAGATATTTCGGATCCCTTTGAAGACTATAGGGCCAAAGGAAATATCATCGGATAACAAAGAGAAAGAAGCTTTCTGAGAAACTTCTTTGTGTTCTGTGAAATCATCTCACAGAGTTGCAGCTTTCCCTTCAAGAAGCCTTTCGCTAAGACAGTTCTTGTGGAATTGGCAAAGTGATATTTGGAAGCCCATATAGGGCTACGGTGAAAAAGGAAATATCCTCAAATGAAATCTGGAAAGAAGCTTTCTGAGAAACTGCTTAGTGTCCTGTTAATTCATCTCACAGAGTTACATCTGTATTTCGTGGATCTCTTTGCTAGCCTTATTTCTGTGGAATCTGAGAACAGATATTTCGGATCCCTTTGAAGACTATAGGGCCAAAGGAAATATCCTCCGATAACAAAGAGAAAGAAGCTTTCTGAGAAACTTCGTTGTGTTCTGTGAAATCATCTCACAGAGTTACAGCTTTCCCCACAAGGAGCCTTTCGCTAAGAGAGTTTATGTGGAATTGGCAAAGTGATATTTGGAAGCCCATAGAGGGCTATGGTGAAAAAGGAAATATCCTCAGATGAAATCTGGAAAGAAGCTTTCTGAGAAACTGCTTAGCGTTCTGTTAATTCATCTCACAGAGTTACATCTGTATTTCGTGGATCTCTTTGCTAGCCTTATTTCTGTGGAATCTGAGAACAGATATTTCGGATCCCTTTGAAGACTATAGGGCCAAAGGAAATATCCTCCGATAAGAAAGAGAAAGAAGCTTTCTGAGAAACTTTCGTTGTGTTCTGTGAAATCATCTCACAGAGTTACAGCTTTCCCCTCACGGAGCCTTTCGCTAAGACAGTTCTTTTGAAACTGGCAAAGTGATATTTGGAAGCCCATAGAGGGCTATGGTGAAAAAGGAAATATCCTCAGATGAAATCTGGAAAGAAGCTTTCTGAGAAACTGCTTAGTGTTCTGTTAATTCATCTCACAGAGTTACATCTGTATTTCGTGGATCTCTTTGCTAGCCTTATTTCTGTGGAATCTGAGAACAGATATTTCGGATCCCTTTGAAGACTATAGGGCCAAAGGAAATATCCTCCGATAACAAAGAGAAAGAAGCTTTCTGAGAAACTTCTTTGTGTTCTGTGAAATCATCTCACAGAGTTACAGCTTTCCCCTCACGGAGCCTTTCGCTAAGACAGTTCTTTTGAAACTGGAAAGTGATATTTGGAAGCCCAGGGAGGGCTATTTTGAAAAAGGAAATATCCTCAGATGAAATCTGGAAAGAAGCTTTCTGAGAAACTGCTTAGTGTTCTGTTAATTCATCTCACAGAGTTCAATCTGTATTTCGTGGATCTCTTTGCTAGCCTTATTTCTGTGGAATCTGAGAACAGATATTTCGGATCACTATGAAGCCTATAGGGCCAAAGGAAATATCCTGCGATAACAAAGAGAAAGAAGCTTTCTGAGAAACTTCTTTGTGTTTTGTGAAATAATTTCACAGAGTTACAGCTTTCCCCTCAAGAAGCCTTTCGCTAAGACAGTTCTTGTGGAATTGGCAAAGAGATATTTGGAAGCCCATAGAGGGCTATGGTGAAAAAGGAAATATCCTCAGATGAAATCTGGAAGGAAGCTTTCTGAGAAACTGCTTAGTGTTCTGTTAATTCATCTCACAGAGCTACATCTGTATTTCGTGGATCTCTTTGCTAGCCTTATTTCTGTGGAATCTGAGAACAGATATTTCGGATCCCTTTGAAGACTATAGGGCCAAAGGAAATATCATCGGACAACAAAGAGAAAGAAGCTTTCTGAGAAACTTCTTTGTGTTCTGTGAAATCATCTCACAGAGTTGCAGCTTTCCCCTCAAGAAGCCTTTCGCTAAGACAGTTCTTGTGGAATTGGCAAAGTGATATTTGGAAGCCCATAGAGGGCTATGGTGAAAAAGGAAATATCCTCAAATGAAATCTGGAAAGAAGCTTTCTGAGAAACTGCTTAGTGTTCTGTTAATTCATCTCACAGAGTTACATCTGTATTTCGTGGATCTCTTGGCTAGCCTTATTTCTGTGGAATCTGAAAACATATATTTCGGATCCCTTTGAATACTATAGGGCCAAAGGAAATATCCTCCGATAACAAAGAGAAAGAAGCTTTCTGAGAAACTTCGTTGTGTTCTGTGAAATCATCTCACAGAGTTGCAGCTTTCCACTCAAGAAGCCTTTCGCTAAGACAGTTCTTGTGGAAATGGCAAAGTGATATTTGGAAGACCATAGAGGGCTATGTTGAAAAAGGAAATATCCTCAAATGAAATCTGGAAAGAAGCTTTCTGAGAAACTGCTTAGTGTTCTGTTAATTCATCTCACAGAGTTACATCTGTATTTCGTGGATCTCTTTGCTAGCTTTATTTCTGTGGAATCTGAGAACAGATATTTCGGATCCCTATGAAGACTATAGGGCCAAAGGAAATATCCTCCGATAACAAAGAGAAAGAAGCTTTCTGAGAAACTTCTTTGTGTTCTGTGAAATCATCTCACAGAGTTACAGCTTTCCCCTCAAGAAGCCTTTCGCTAAGACAGTTCTTGTGGAATTGGCAAAGTGATATTTGGAAGCCCATAGAGGGCTATGGTGAAAAAGGAAATATCCTCAATAAAATCTGGAAAGAAGCTTTCTGAGAAACTGCTTAGTGTTCTGTTAATTCATCTCACAGAGTTACATCTGTATTTCGTGGATCTCTTTGCTAGCCTTATTTCTGTGGAATCTGAGAACAGATATTTCGGATCCCTTTGAAGACTATAGGGCCAAAGGAAATATCCTCCGATAACAAAGAGAAAGAAGCTTTCTGAGAAACTTCTTTGTGTTCTGTGAAATCATCTCACAGAGTTGCAGCTTTCCCCTCAAGAAGCCTTTCGCTAAGACAGTTCTTGTGGAATTGGCAAAGTGATATTTGGAAGCCCATAGAGGGCTATGGTGAAAAAGGAAATATCCTCAGATGAAATCAGGAAAGAAGCTTTCTGAGAAACTGCTTAGTGTCCTGTTAATTCATCTCACAGAGTTACATCTGTATTTCGTGGATCTCTTTGCTAGCCTTATTTCTGTGGAATCTGAGAACAGATATTTCGGATCCCTTTGAAGACTATAGGGCCAAAGGAAATATCCTCCGATAACAAAGAGAAAGAAGCTTTCTGAGAAACTTCGTTGTGTTCTGTGAAATCATCTCACAGAGTTACAGCTTTCCCCACAAGGAGCCTTTCGCTAAGAGAGTTTATGTGGAATTGGCAAAGTGATATTTGGAAGCCCATAGAGGGCTATGGTGAAAAAGGAAATATCCTCAGATGAAATCTGGAAAGAAGCTTTCTGAGAAACTGCTTAGCGTTCTGTTAATTCATCTCACAGAGTTACATCTGTATTTCGTGGATCTCTTTGCTAGCCTTATTTCTGTGGAATCTGAGAACAGATATTTCGGATCCCTTTGAAGACTATAGGGCCAAAGGAAATATCCTCCGATAAGAAAGAGAAAGAAGCTTTCTGAGAAACTTTCGTTGTGTTCTGTGAAATCATCTCACAGAGTTACAGCTTTCCCCTCACGGAGCCTTTCGCTAAGACAGTTCTTTTGAAACTGGCAAAGTGATATTTGGAAGCCCATAGAGGGCTATGGTGAAAAAGGAAATATCCTCAGATGAAATCTGGAAAGAAGCTTTCTGAGAAACTGCTTAGTGTTCTGTTAATTCATCTCACAGAGTTACATCTGTATTTCGTGGATCTCTTTGCTAGCCTTATTTCTGTGGAATCTGAGAACAGATATTTCGGATCCCTTTGAAGACTATAGGGCCAAAGGAAATATCCTCCGATAACAAAGAGAAAGAAGCTTTCTGAGAAACTTCTTTGTGTTCTGTGAAATCATCTCACAGAGTTACAGCTTTCCGCTCACGGAGCCTTTCGCTAAGACAGTTCTTTTGAAACTGGAAAGTGATATTTGGAAGCCCATAGAGGGCTATTTTGAAAAAGGAAATATCCTCAGATGAAATCTGGAAAGAAGCTTTCTGAGAAACTGCTTAGTGTTCTGTTAATTCATCTCACAGAGTTCAATCTGTATTTCGTGGATCTCTTTGCTAGCCTTATTTCTGTGGAATCTGAGAACAGATATTTCGGAACCCTATGAAGCCTATAGGGCCAAAGGAAATATCCTGCGATAACAAAGAGAAAGAAGCTTTCTGAGAAACTTCTTTGTGTTTTGTGAAATAATCTCACAGAGTTACAGCTTTCCCCTCAAGAAGCCTTTCGCTAAGACAGTTCTTGTGGAATTGGCAAAGTGATATTTGGAAGCCCATAGAGGGCTATGGTGAAAAAGGAAATATCCTCAGATGAAATCTGGAAGGAAGCTTTCTGAGAAACTGCTTAGTGTTCTGTTAATTCATCTCACAGAGCTACATCTGTATTTCGTGGATCTCTTTGCTAGCCTTATTTCTGTGGAATCTGAGAACAGATATTTCGGATCCCTTTGAAGACTATAGGGCCAAAGGAAATATCATCGGACAACAAAGAGAAAGAAGCTTTCTGAGAAACTTCTTTGTGTTCTGTGAAATCATCTCACAGAGTTGCAGCTTTCCCCTCAAGAAGCCTTTCGCTAAGACAGTTCTTGTGGAATTGGCAAAGTGATATTTGGAAGCCCATAGAGGGCTATGGTGAAAAAGGAAATATCCTCAAATGAAATCTGGAAAGAAGCTTTCTGAGAAACTGCTTAGTGTTCTGTTAATTCATCTCACAGAGTTACATCTGTATTTCGTGGATCTCTTGGCTAGCCTTATTTCTGTGGAATCTGAAAACAGATATTTCGGATCCCTTTGAAGACTATAGGGCCAAAGGAAATATCCTCCGATAACAAAGAGAAAGAAGCTTTCTGAGAAACTTCGTTGTGTTCTGTGAAATCATCTCACAGAGTTGCAGCTTTCCACTCAAGAAGCCTTTCGCTAAGACAGTTCTTGTGGAAATGGCAAAGTGATATTTGGAAGCCCATAGAGGGCTATGTTGAAAAAGGAAATATCCTCAGATGAAATCTGGAAAGAAGCTTTCTGAGAAACTGCTTAGTGTTCTGTTAATTCATCTCACAGAGTTACATCTGTATTTCGTGGATCTCTTTGCTAGCTTTATTTCTGTGGAATCTGAGAACAGATATTTCGGATCCCTATGAAGACTATAGGGCCAAAGGAAATATCCTCCGATAACAAAGAGAAAGAAGCTTTCTGAGAAACTTCTTTGTGTTCTGTGAAATCATCTCACAGAGTTACAGCTTTCCCCTCAAGAAGCCTTTCGCTAAGACAGTTCTTGTGGAATTGGCAAAGTGATATTTGGAAGCCCATAGAGGGCTATGGTGAAAAAGGAAATATCCTCAATAAAATCTGGAAAGAAGCTTTCTGAGAAACTGCTTAGTGTTCTGTTAATTCATCTCACAGAGTTACATCTGTATTTCGTGGATCTCTTTGCTAGCCTTATTTCTGTGGAATCTGAGAACAGATATTTCGGATCCCTTTGAAGACTATAGGGCCAAAGGAAATATCCTCCGATAACAAAGAGAAAGAAGCTTTCTGAGAAACTTCTTTGTGTTCTGTGAAATCATCTCACAGAGTTGCAGCTTTCCCCTCAAGAAGCCTTTCGCTAAGACAGTTCTTGTGGAATTGGCAAAGTGATATTTGGAAGCCCATAGAGGGCTATGGTGAAAAAGGAAATATCCTCAGATGAAATCAGGAAAGAAGCTTTCTGAGAAACTGCTTAGTGTCCTGTTAATTCATCTCACAGAGTTACATCTGTATTTCGTGGATCTCTTTGCTAGCCTTATTTCTGTGGAATCTGAGAACAGATATTTCGGATCCCTTTGAAGACTATAGGGCCAAAGGAAATATCCTCCGATAACAAAGAGAAAGAAGCTTTCTGAGAAACTTCGTTGTGTTCTGTGAAATCATCTCACAGAGTTACAGCTTTCCCCACAAGGAGCCTTTCGCTAAGAGAGTTTATGTGGAATTGGCAAAGTGATATTTGGAAGCCCATAGAGGGCTATGGTGAAAAAGGAAATATCCTCAGATGAAATCTGGAAAGAAGCTTTCTGAGAAACTGCTTAGCGTTCTGTTAATTCATCTCACAGAGTTACATCTGTATTTCGTGGATCTCTTTGCTAGTCTTATTTCTGTGGAATCTGAGAACAGATATTTCGGATCCCTTTGAAGACTATAGGGCCAAAGGAAATATCCTCCGATAAGAAAGAGAAAGAAGCTTTCTGAGAAACTTTCGTTGTGTTCTGTGAAATCATCTCACAGAGTTACAGCTTTCCCCTCACGGAGCCTTTCGCTAAGACAGTTCTTTTGAAACTGGCAAAGTGATATTTGGAAGCCCATAGAGGGCTATGGTGAAAAAGGAAATATCCTCAGATGAAATCTGGAAAGAAGCTTTCTGAGAAACTGCTTAGTGTTCTGTTAATTCATCTCACAGAGTTACATCTGTATTTCGTGGATCTCTTTGCTAGCCTTATTTCTGTGGAATCTGAGAACAGATATTTCGGATCCCTTTGAAGACTATAGGGCCAAAGGAAATATCCTCCGATAACAAAGAGAAAGAAGCTTTCTGAGAAACTTCTTTGTGTTCTGTGAAATCATCTCACAGAGTTACAGCTTTCCCCTCACGGAGCCTTTCGCTAAGACAGTTCTTTTGAAACTGGAAAGTGATATTTGGAAGCCCATAGAGGGCTATTTTGAAAAAGGAAATATCCTCAGATGAAATCTGGAAAGAAGCTTTCTGAGAAACTGCTTAGTGTTCTGTTAATTCATCTCACAGAGTTCAATCTGTATTTCGTGGATCTCTTTGCTAGCCTTATTTCTGTGGAATCTGAGAACAGATATTTCGGATCCCTATGAAGCCTATAGGGCCAAAGGAAATATCCTGCGATAACAAAGAGAAAGAAGCTTTCTGAGAAACTTCTTTGTGTTTTGTGAAATAATCTCACAGAGTTACAGCTTTCCCCTCAAGAAGCCTTTCGCTAAGACAGTTCTTGTGGAATTGGCAAAGTGATATTTGGAAGCCCATAGAGGGCTATGGTGAAAAAGGAAATATCCTCAGATGAAATCTGGAAGGAAGCTTTCTGAGAAACTGCTTAGTGTTCTGTTAATTCATCTCACAGAGCTACATCTGTATTTCGTGGATCTCTTTGCTAGCCTTATTTCTGTGGAATCTGAGAACAGATATTTCGGATCCCTTTGAAGACTATAGGGCCAAAGGAAATATCATCGGACAACAAAGAGAAAGAAGCTTTCTGAGAAACTTCTTTGTGTTCTGTGAAATCATCTCACAGAGTTGCAGCTTTCCCCTCAAGAAGCCTTTCGCTAAGACAGTTCTTGTGGAATTGGCAAAGTGATATTTGGAAGCCCATAGAGGGCTATGGTGAAAAAGGAAATATCCTCAAATGAAATCTGGAAAGAAGCTTTCTGAGAAACTGCTTAGTGTTCTGTTAATTCATCTCACAGAGTTACATCTGTATTTCGTGGATCTCTTGGCTAGCCTTATTTCTGTGGAATCTGAAAACAGATATTTCGGATCCCTTTGAAGACTATAGGGCCAAAGGAAATATCCTCCGATAACAAAGAGAAAGAAGCTTTCTGAGAAACTTCGTTGTGTTCTGTGAAATCATCTCACAGAGTTGCAGCTTTCCACTCAAGAAGACTTTCGCTAAGACAGTTCTTGTGGAAATGGCAAAGTGATATTTGGAAGCCCATAGAGGGCTATGTTGAAAAAGGAAATATCCTCAGATGAAATCTGGAAAGAAGCTTTCTGAGAAACTGCTTAGTGTTCTGTTAATTCATCTCACAGAGTTACATCTGTATTTCGTGGATCTCTTTGCTAGCTTTATTTCTGTGGAATCTGAGAACAGATATTTCGGATCCCTATGAAGACTATAGGGCCAAAGGAAATATCCTCCGATAACAAAGAGAAAGAAGCTTTCTGAGAAACTTCTTTGTGTTCTGTGAAATCATCTCACAGAGTTACAGCTTTCCCCTCAAGAAGCCTTTCGCTAAGACAGTTCTTGTGGAATCGGCAAAGTGATATTTGGAAGCCCATAGAGGGCTATGGTGAAAAAGGAAATATCCTCAATAAAATCTGGAAAGAAGCTTTCTGAGAAACTGCTTAGTGTTCTGTTAATTCATCTCACAGAGTTACATCTGTATTTCGTGGATCTCTTTGCTAGCCTTATTTCTGTGGAATCTGAGAACAGATATTTCGGATCCCTTTGAAGACTATAGGGCCAAAGGAAATATCCTCCGATAACAAAGAGAAAGAAGCTTTCTGAGAAACTTCTTTGTGTTCTGTGAAATCATCTCACAGAGTTGCAGCTTTCCCCTCAAGAAGCCTTTCGCTAAGACAGTTCTTGTGGAATTGGCAAAGTGATATTTGGAAGCCCATAGAGGGCTATGGTGAAAAAGGAAATATCCTCAGATGAAATCTGGAAGGAAGCTTTCTGAGAAACTACTTAGTGTTCTGTTAATTCATCTCACAGAGCTACATCTGTATTTCGTGGATCTCTTTGCTAGCCTTATTTCTGTGGAATCTGAGAACAGATATTTCGGATCCCTTAGAAGACTATAGGTCCAAAGGAAATATCATCGGACAACAAAGAGAAAGAAGCTTTCTGAGAAACTTCTTTGTGTTCTGTGAAATCATCTCACAGAGTTGCAGCTTTCCCCTCAAGAAGCCTTTCGATAAGACAGTTCTTGTGGAATTGGCAAAGTGATATTTGGAAGCCCATAGAGGACTATGGTGAAAAAGGAAATATCCTCAAATGAAATCTGGAAAGAAGCTTTCTGAGAAACTGCTTAGTGTTCTGTTAATTCATCTCACAGAGTTACATCTGTATTTCGTGGATCTCTTTGCTAGCCTTATTTCTGTGAAATCTGAGAACAGATATTTCGGATCCCTTTGAAGACTATAGGGCCAAAGGAAATATCCTCCGATAACAAAGAGAAAGAAGCTTTCTGAGAAACTTCTTTGTGTTCTGTGAAATCATCTCACAGAGTTGCAGCTTTCCCCTCAAGAAGCCTTTCGCTAAGACAGTTCTTGTGGAATTGGCAAAGTGATATTTGGAAGCCCATAGAGGGCTATGGTGAAAAAGGAAATATCCTCAAATGAAATCTGGAAAGAAGCTTTCTGAGAAACTGCTTAGTGTTCTGTTAATTTTCTCACAGAGTTACATCTGTATTTCGTGGATCTCTTTGCTAGCCTTATTTCTGTGGAATCTGAGAACAGATATTTCGGATCCCTTTGAAGACTATAGGGCCAAAGGAAATATCCTCCGATAACAAAGAGAAAGAAGCTTTCTGAGAAACTTCGTTGTGTTCTGTGAAAACATCTCACAGAGTTACAGCTTTCCCCTCCCGGAGCCTTTCGCTAAGACAGTTCTTTTGAAACTGGCAAAGTGATATTTGGAAGCCCATAGAGGGCTATGGTGAAAAAGGAAATATCCTCAGATGAAATCTGGAAAGAAGCTTTCTGAGAAACTGCTTAGTGTTCTGTTAATTCATCTCACAGAGTTACATCTGTATTTCGTGGATCTCTTTGCTAGCCTTATTTCTGTGGAATCTGAGAACAGATATTTCGGATCCATATGAAGACTATAGGGCCAAAGGAAATATCCTCCGATAACAAAGAGAAAGAAGCTTTCTGAGAAACTTCTTTGTGTTCTGTGAAATCATCTCACAGAGTTACAGCTTTCCCCTCAAGAAGCCTTTCGCTAAGACAGTTCTTGTGGAATTGGCAAAGTGATATTTGGAAGCCCGTAGAGGTCTATGGTGAAAAAGGAAATATCCTCAGATGAAATCTGGAAAGAAGCTTTCTGAGAAACTGCTTAGTGTTCTGTTAATTCATCTCACAGAGCTACATCTGTATTTCGTGGATCTCTTTGCTAGCCTTATTTCTGTGGAATCTGAGAACAGATATTTCGGATCCCTTTGAAGACTATAGGGCCAAAGGAAATATCCTCCGATAACAAAGAGAAAGAAGCTTTCTGAGAAACTTATTTGTGTTCTGTGAAATCATCTCACAGAGTTACAGCTTTCCCCTCAAGAAGCCTTTCACTAAGACAGTTCTTGTGGAATTGGCAAAGTGATATTTGGAAGCCCATAGAGGGCTATGGTGAAAAAGGAAATATCCTCAAATGAAATCTGGAAAGAAGCTTTCTGAGAAACTGCTTAGTGTTCTGTTAATTCATGTCACAGAGTTACATCTGTATTTCGTGGATCTCTTTGCTAGCCTTATTTCTGTGGAATCTGAGAACAGATACTTCAGATCCCTTTGAAGACTATAGGGCCAAAGGAAATATCCTCCGATAACAAAGAGAAAGAAGCTTTCTGAGAAACTTCTTTGTGTTCTGTGAAATCATCTCACAGAGTTGCAGCTTTCCCTTCAAGAAGCCTTTCGCTAAGACAGTTCTTGTGGAATTGGCAAAGTGATATTTGGAAGCCCATATAGGGCTACGGTGAAAAAGGAAATATCCTCAAATGAAATCTGGAAAGAAGCTTTATGAGAAACTGCTTAGTGTCCTGTTAATTCATCTCACAGAGTTACATCTGTATTTCGTGGATCTCTTTGCTAGCCTTATTTCTGTGGAATCTGAGAACAGATATTTCGGATCCCTTTGAAGACTATAGGGCCAAAGGAAATATCCTCCGATAACAAAGAGAAAGAAGCTTTCTGAGAAACTTCGTTGTGTTCTGTGAAATCATCTCACAGAGTTACAGCTTTCCCCACAAGGAGCCTTTCGCTAAGACAGTTTATGTGGAATTGGCAAAGTGATATTTGGAAGCCCATAGAGGGCTATGGTGAAAAAGGAAATAACCTCAGATGAAATCTGGAAAGAAGCTTTCTGAGAAACTGCTTAGCGTTCTGTTAATTCATCTCACAGAGTTACATCTGTATTTCGTGGATCTCTTTGCTAGCCTTATTTCTGTGGAATCTGAGAACAGATATTTCGGATCCCTTTGAAGACTATAGGGCCAAAGGAAATATCCCCCGATAACAAAGAGAAAGAAGCTTTCTGAGAAACTTTCGTTGTGTTCTGTGAAATCATCTCACAGAGTTACAGCTTTCCCCTCACGGAGCCTTTCGCTAAGACAGTTCTTTTGAAACTGGAAAGTGATATTTGGAAGCCCATAGAGGGCTATGGTGAAAAAGGAAATATCCTCAGATGAAATCTGGAAAGAAGCTTTCTGAGAAACTGCTTAGTGTTCTGTTAATTCATCTCATAGAGTTCAATCTGTATTTCGTGGATCTCTTTGCTAGCCTTATTTCTGTGGAATCTGAGAACAGATATTTCGGATCCCTATGAAGCCTATAGGGCCAAAGGAAATATCCTGCGATAACAAAGAGAAAGAAGCTTTCTGAGAAACTTCTTTGTGTTTTGTGAAATAATCTCACAGAGTTACAGCTTTCCCCTCAAGAAGCCTTTCGCTAAGACAGTTCTTGTGGAATTGGCAAAGTGATATTTGGAAGCCCATAGAGGGCTACGGTGAAAAAGGAAATATCCTCAGATGAAATCTGGAAAGAAGCTTTCTGAGAAACTGCTTAGTGTTCTGTTAATTCATCTCACAGAGCTACATCTGTATTTCGTGGTTCTCTTTGCTAGCCTTATTTCTGTGGAATCTGAGAACAGATATTTCGGATCCCTTTGAAGACTATAGGGCCAAAGGAAATATCATCGGATAACAAAGAGAAAGAAGCTTTCTGAGAAACTTCTTTGTGTTCTGTGAAATCATCTCACAGAGTTGCAGCTTTCCCCTCAAGAAGCCTTTCGCTAAGACAGTTCTTGTGGAATTGGCAAAGTGATATTTGGAAGCCCATAGAGGGCTATGGTGAAAAAGGAAATATCCTCAAATGAAATCTGGAAAGAAGCTTTCTGAGAAACTGCTTAGTGTTCTGTTAATTCATCTCACAGAGTTACATCTGTATTTCGTGGATCTCTTTGCTAGCCTTATTTCTGTGAAATCTGAGAACAGATATTTCGGATCCCTTTGAAGACTATAGGGCCAAAGGAAATATCCTCCGATAACATAGAGAAAGAAGCTTTCTGAGAAACTTCTTTGTGTTCTGTGAAATCATCTCACAGAGTTGCAGCTTTCCCCTCAAGAAGCCTTTCGCTAAGACAGTTCTTGTGGAATTGGCAAAGTGATATTTGGAAGCCCATAGAGGGCTATGGTGAAAAAGGAAATATCCTCAAATGAAATCTGGAAAGAAGCTTTCTGAGAAACTGCTTAGTGTTCTGTTAATTTTCTCACAGAGTTACATCTGTATTTCGTGGATCTCTTTGCTAGCCTTATTTCTGTGGAATCTGAGAACAGATATTTCGGATCCCTTTGAAGACTATAGGGCCAAAGGAAATATCCTCCGATAACAAAGAGAAAGAAGCTTTCTGAGAAACTTCGTTGTGTTCTGTGAAAACATCTCACAAAGTTACAGCTTTCCCCTCACGGAGCCTTTCGCTAAGACAGTTCTTTTGAAACTGGCAAAGTGATATTTGGAAGCCCATAGAGGGCTATGGTGAAAAAGGAAATATCCTCAGATGAAATCTGGAAAGAAGCTTTCTGAGAAACTGCTTAGTGTTCTGTTAATTCATCTCACAGAGTTACATCTGTATTTCGTGGATCTCTTTGCTAGCCTTATTTCTGTGGAATCTGAGAACAGATATTTCGGATCCCTATGAAGACTATAGGGCCAAAGGAAATATCCTGCGATAACAAATAGAAAGAAGCTTTCTGAGAAACTTCTTTGTGTTTTGTGAAATCATCTCACAGAGTTACAGCTTTCCCCTCAAGAAGCCTTTCGCTAAGACAGTTCTTGTGGAATTGGCAAAGTGATATTTGGAAGCCCGTAGAGGTCTATGGTGAAAAAGGAAATATCCTCAGATGAAATCTGGAAAGAAGCTTTCTGAGAAACTGCTTAGTGTTCTGTTAATTCATCTCACAGAGCTACATCTGTATTTCGTGGATCTCTTTGCTAGCCTTATTTCTGTGGAATCTGAGAACAGATATTTCGGATCCCTTTGAAGACTATAGGGCCAAAGGAAATATCCTCCGATAACAAAGAGAAAGAAGCTTTCTGAGAAACTTATTTGTGTTCTGTGAAATCATCTCACAGAGTTACAGCTTTCCCCTCAAGAAGCCTTTCACTAAGACAGTTCTTGTGGAATTGGCAAAGTGATATTTGGAAGCCCATAGAGGGCTATGTTGAAAAAGGAAATATCCTCAAATGAAATCTGGAAAGAAGCTTTCTGAGAAACTGCTTAGTGTTCTGTTAATTCATGTCACAGAGTTACATCTGTATTTCGTGGATCTCTTTGCTAGCCTTATTTCTGTGGAATCTGAGAACAGATATTTCAGATCCCTTTGAAGACTATAGGGCCAAAGGAAATATCCTCCGAAAACAAAGAGAAAGAAGCTTTCTGAGAAACTTCTTTGTGTTCTGTGAAATCATCTCACAGAGTTGCAGCTTTCCCTTCAAGAAGCCTTTCGCTAAGACAGTTCTTGTGGAATTGGCAAAGTGATATTTGGAAGCCCATATAGGGCTACGGTGAAAAAGGAAATATCCTCAAATGAAATCTGGAAAGAAGCTTTCTGAGAAACTGCTTAGTGTCCTGTTAATTCATCTCACAGAGTTACATCTGTATTTCGTGGATCTCTTTGCTAGCCTTATTTCTGTGGAATCTGAGAACAGATATTTCGGATCCCTTTGAAGACTATAGGGCCAAAGGAAATATCCTCCGATAACAAAGAGAAAGAAGCTTTCTGAGAAACTTCGTTGTGTTCTGTGAAATCATCTCACAGAGTTACAGCTTTCCCCACAAGGAGCCTTTCGCTAAGACAGTTTATGTGGAATTGGCAAAGTGATATTTGGAAGCCCATAGAGGGCTATGGTGAAAAAGGAAATATCCTCAGATGAAATCTGGAAAGAAGCTTTCTGAGAAACTGCTTAGCGTTCTGTTAATTCATCTCACAGAGTTACATCTGTATTTCGTGGATCTCTTTGCTAGCCTTATTTCTGTGGAATCTGAGAACAGATATTTCGGATCCCTTTGAAGACTATAGGGCCAAAGGAAATATCCTCCGATAAGAAAGAGAAAGAAGCTTTCTGAGAAACTTTCGTTGTGTTCTGTGAAATCATCTCACAGAGTTACAGCTTTCCCCTCACGGAGCCTTTCGCTAAGACAGTTCTTTTGAAACTGGCAAAGTGATATTTGGAAGCCCATAGAGGGCTATGGTGAAAAAGGAAATATCCTCAGATGAAATCTGGAAAGAAGCTTTCTGAGAAACTGCTTAGTGTTCTGTTAATTCATCTCACAGAGTTACATCTGTATTTCGTGGATCTCTTTGCTAGCCTTATTTCTGTGGAATCTGAGAACAGATATTTCGGATCCCTTTGAAGACTATAGGGCCAAAGGAAATATCATCGGATAACAAAGAGAAAGAAGCTTTCTGAGAAACTTTCGTTGTGTTCTGTGAAATCATCTCACAGAGTTACAGCTTTCCCCTCACGGAGCCTTTGGCTAAGACAGTTCTTTTGAAACTGGAAAATGATATTTGGAAGCCCATAGAGGGCTATGGTGAAAAAGGAAATATCCTCAGATGAAATCTGGAAAGAAGCTTTCTGAGAAACTGCTTAGTGTTCTGTTAATTCATCTCACAGAGTTCAATCTGTATTTCGTGGATCTCTTTGCTAGCCTTATTTCTGTGGAATCTGAGAACAGATATTTCGGATCCCTATGAAGCCTATAGGGCCAAAGGAAATATCCTGCGATAACAAAGAGAAAGAAGCTTTCTGAGAAACTTCTTTGTGTTTTGTGAAATAATCTCACAGAGTTACAGCTTTCCCCTCAAGAAGCCTTTCGCTAAGACAGTTCTTGTGGAATTGGCAAAGTGATATTTGGAAGCCCATAGAGGGCTATGGTGAAAAAGGAAATATCCTCAGATGAAATCTGGAAAGAAGCTTTCTGAGAAACTGCTTAGTGTTCTGTTAATTCATCTCACAGAGTTACATCTGTATTTCGTGGATCTCTTTGCTAGCCTTATTTCTGTGGAATCTGAGAACAGATATTTCGGATCCCTTTGAAGACTATAGGGCCAAAGGAAATATCATCGGATAACAAAGAGAAAGAAGCTTTCTGAGAAACTTCTTTGTGTTCTGTGAAATCATCTCACAGAGTTGCAGCTTTCCCTTCAAGAAGCCTTTCGCTAAGACAGTTCTTGTGGAATTGGCAAAGTGATATTTGGAAGCCCATATAGGGCTACGGTGAAAAAGGAAATATCCTCAAATGAAATCTGGAAAGAAGCTTTCTGAGAAACTGCTTAGTGTCCTGTTAATTCATCTCACAGAGTTACATCTGTATTTCGTGGATCTCTTTGCTAGCCTTATTTCTGTGGAATCTGAGAACAGATATTTCGGATCCCTTTGAAGACTATAGGGCCAAAGGAAATATCCTCCGATAACAAAGAGAAAGAAGCTTTCTGAGAAACTTCGTTGTGTTCTGTGAAATCATCTCACAGAGTTACAGCTTTCCCCACAAGGAGCCTTTCGCTAAGACAGTTTATGCGGAATTGGCAAAGTGATATTTGGAAGCCCATAGAGGGCTATGGTGAAAAAGGAAATATCCTCAGATGAAATCTGGAAAGAAGCTTTCTGAGAAACTGCTTAGCGTTCTGTTAATTCATCTCACAGAGTTACATCTGTATTTCGTGGATCTCTTTGCTAGCCTTATTTCTGTGGAATCTGAGAACAGATATTTCGGATCCCTTTGAAGACTATAGGGCCAAAGGAAATATCCTCCGATAAGAAAGAGAAAGAAGCTTTCTGAGAAACTTTCGTTGTGTTCTGTGAAATCATCTCACAGAGTTACAGCTTTCCCCTCACGGAGCCTTTCGCTAAGACAGTTCTTTTGAAACTGGCAAAGTGATATTTGGAAGCCCATAGAGGGCTATGGTGAAAAAGGAAATATCCTCAGATGAAATCTGGAAAGAAGCTTTCTGAGAAACTGCTTAGTGTTCTGTTAATTCATCTCACAGAGTTACATCTGTATTTCGTGGATCTCTTTGCTAGCCTTATTTCTGTGGAATCTGAGAACAGATATTTCGGATCCTTTTGAAGACTATAGGGCCAAAGGAAATATCCTCCGATAACAAAGAGAAAGAAGCTTTCTGAGAAACTTCTTTGTGTTCTGTGAAATCATCTCACAGAGTTACAGCTTTCCCCTCACGGAGCCTTTCGCTAAGACAGTTCTTTTGAAACTGGAAAGTGATATTTGGAAGCCCATAGAGGGCTATGGTGAAAAAGGAAATATCCTCAGATGAAATCTGGAAAGAAGCTTTCTGAGAAACTGCTTAGTGTTCTGTTAATTCATCTCACAGAGCTCAATCTGTATTTCGTGGATCTCTTTGCTAGCCTTATTTCTGTGGAATCTGAGAACAGATATTTCGGATCCCTATGAAGCCTATAGGGCCAAAGGAAATATCCTGCGATAACAAAGAGAAAGAAGCTTTCTGAGAAACTTCTTTGTGTTTTGTGAAATAATCTCACAGAGTTACAGCTTTCTCCTCAAGAAGCCTTTCGCTAAGACAGTTCTTGTGGAATTGGCAAAGTGATATTTGGAAGCCCATAGAGGGCTATGGTGAAAAAGGAAATATCCTCAGATGAAATCTGGAAAGAAGCTTTCTGAGAAACTGCTTAGTGTTCTGTTAATTCATCTCACAGAGCTACATCTGTATTTCGTGGATCTCTTTGCTAGCCTTATTTCTGTGGAATCTGAGAACAGATATTTCGGATCCCTTTGAAGACTATAGGGCCAAAGGAAATATCATAGGATAACAAAGAGAAAGAAGCTTTCTGAGAAACTTCTTTGTGTTCTGTGAAATCATCTCACATAGTTGCAGCTTTCCCCTCAAGAAGCCTTTCGCTAAGACAGTTCTTGTGGAATTGGCAAAGTGATATTTGGAAGCCCATAGAGGGCTATGGTGAAAAAGGAAATATCCTCAAATGAAATCTGGAAAGAAGCTTTCTGAGAAACTGCTTAGTGTTCTGTTAATTCATCTCACAGAGTTACATCTGTATTTCGTGGATCTCTTTGCTAGCCTTATTTCTGTGAAATCTGAGAACAGATATTTCGGATCCCTTTGAAGACTATAGGGCCAAAGGAAATATCCTCCGATAACAAAGAGAAAGAAGATTTCTGAGAAACTTCTTTGTGTTCTGTGAAATCATCTCACAGAGTTGCAGCTTTCCCCTCAAGAAGCCTTTCGCTAAGACAGTTCTTGTGGAATTGGCAAAGTGATATTTGGAAGCCCATAGAGGGCTATGGTGAAAAAGGAAATATCCTCAAATGAAATCTGGAAAGAAGCTTTCTGAGAAACTGCTTAGTGTTCTGTTAATTTTCTCACAGAGTTACATCTGTATTTCGTGGATCTCTTTGCTAGCCTTATTTCTGTGGAATCTGAGAACAGATATTTCGGATCACTTTGAAGACTATAGGGCCAAAGGAAATATCCTCCGATAACAAAGAGAAAGAAGCTTTCTGAGAAACTTCGTTGTGTTCTGTGAAAACATCTCACAGAGTTACAGCTTTCCCCTCACGGAGCCTTTCGCTAAGACAGTTCTTTTGAAACTGGCAAAGTGATATTTGGAAGCCCATAGAGGGCTATGGTGAAAAAGGAAATATCCTCAGATGAAATCTGGAAAGAAGCTTTCTGAGAAACTGCTTAGTGTTCTGTTAATTCATCTCACAGAGCTACATCTGTATTTCGTGGATCTCTTTGCTAGCCTTATTTCTGTGGAATCTGAGAACAGATATTTCGGATCCCTTTGAAGACTATAGGGCCAAAGGAAATATCCTCCGATAACAAAGAGAAAGAAGCTTTCTGAGAAACTTATTTGTGTTCTGTGAAATCATCTCACAGAGTTACAGCTTTCCCCTCAAGAAGCCTTTCACTAAGACAGTTCTTGTGGAATTGGCAAAGTGATATTTGGAAGCCCATAGAGGGCTATGGTGAAAAATGAAATATCCTCAAATGAAATCTGGAAAGAAGCTTTCTGAGAAACTGCTTAGTGTTCTGTTAATTCATGTCACAGAGTTACATCTGTATTTCGTGGATCTCTTTGCTAGCCTTATTTCTGTGGAATCTGAGAACAGATATTTCGGATCCCTTTGAAGACTATAGGGCCAAAGGAAATATCCTCCGATAACAAAGAGAAAGAAGCTTTCTGAGAAACTTCTTTGTGTTCTGTGAAATCATCTCACAGAGTTGCAGCTTTCCCCTCAAGAAGCCTTTCGCTAAGACAGTTCTTGTGGAATTGGCAAAGTGATATTTGGAAGCCCATAGAGGGCTATGGTGAAAAAGGAAATATCCTCAAATGAAATCTGGAAAGAAGCTTTCTGAGAAACTGCTTAGTGTTCTGTTAATTTTCTCACAGAGTTACATCTGTATTTCGTGGATCTCTTTGCTAGCCTTATTTCTGTGGAATCTGAGAACAGATATTTCGGATCACTTTGAAGACTATAGGGCCAAAGGAAATATCCTCCGATAACAAAGAGAAAGAAGCTTTCTGAGAAACTTCGTTGTGTTCTGTGAAAACATCTCACAGAGTTACAGCTTTCCCCTCACGGAGCCTTTCGCTAAGACAGTTCTTTTGAAACTGGCAAAGTGATATTTGGAAGCCCATAGAGGGCTATGGTGAAAAAGGAAATATCCTCAGATGAAATCTGGAAAGAAGCTTTCTGAGAAACTGCTTAGTGTTCTGTTAATTCATCTCACAGAGCTACATCTGTATTTCGTGGATCTCTTTGCTAGCCTTATTTCTGTGGAATCTGAGAACAGATATTTCGGATCCCTTTGAAGACTATAGGGCCAAAGGAAATATCCTCCGATAACAAAGAGAAAGAAGCTTTCTGAGAAACTTATTTGTGTTCTGTGAAATCATCTCACAGAGTTACAGCTTTCCCCTCAAGAAGCCTTTCACTAAGACAGTTCTTGTGGAATTGGCAAAGTGATATTTGGAAGCCCATAGAGGGCTATGGTGAAAAATGAAATATCCTCAAATGAAATCTGGAAAGAAGCTTTCTGAGAAACTGCTTAGTGTTCTGTTAATTCATGTCACAGAGTTACATCTGTATTTCGTGGATCTCTTTGCTAGCCTTATTTCTGTGGAATCTGAGAACAGATATTTCAGATCCCTTTGAAGACTATAGGGCCAAAGGAAATATCCTCCGATAACAAAGAGAAAGAAGCTTTCTGAGAAACTTCGTTGTGTTCTGTGAAATCATCTCACAGAGTTGCAGCTTTCCCTTCAAGAAGCCTTACGCTAAGACAGTTCTTGTGGAATTGGCAAAGTGATATTTGGAAGCCCATAGAGGGCTATGGTGAAAAAGGAAATATCCTCAAATGAAATCTGGAAAGAAGCTTTCTGAGAAACTGCTTAGTGTTCTGTTAATTCATCTCACAGAGTTACATCTGTATTTCGTGGATCTCTTTGCTAGCCTTATTTCTGTGGAATCTGAGAACAGATATTTCGGATCCCTTTGAAGACTATAGGGCCCAAGGAAATATCCTCCGATAACAAAGAGAAAGAAGCTTTCTGAGAAACTTCTTTGTGTTCTGTGAAATCATCTCACAGAGTTGCAGCTTTCCCCTCAAGAAGCCTTTCGCTAAGACAGTTCTTGTGGAATTGGCAAAGTGATATTTGGAAGCCCATAGAGGGCTATGGTGAAAAAGGAAATATCCTCAGATGAAATCTGGAAAGAAGCTTTCTTAGAAACTGCTTAGTGTTCTGTTAATTCATCTCACAGAGTTACATCTGTATTTCGTGGATCTCTTTGCTAGCCTTATTTCTGTGGAATCTGAAACAGATATTTCAGATCCCTTTGAAGACTATAGGGCCAAAGGAAATATCATCCGATAACAAAGAGAAAGAAGCTTTCTGAGAAACTTCTTTGTGTTCTGTGAAAACATCTCACAGGGTTGCAGCTTTCCCCTCAAGAAGCTTTTCGCTAAGACTGTTCTTGTGGAATTGGCAAAGTGATATTTGGAAGCCCATAGAGGGCTATGGTGAAAAAGGAAATATCCTCAGATGAAATCTGGAAAGAAGCTTTCTGAGAAACTGCTTAGTGTTCTGTTAATTCATCTCACAGAGTTACATCTGTATTTCGTGGATCTCTTTGCTAGCCTTATTTCTGTGGAATCTGAGAACAGATATTTCGGATCCCTATGAAGACTATAGGGCCAAAGGAAATATCCTCCGATAACAAAGAGAAAGAAGCATTCTGAGAAACTTCTTTGTGTTCTGTGAAATCATATCACAGAGTTGCAGCTTTCCCCTCAAGAAGCCTTTCTCTAATACAGTTCATGTGGAATTGGCAAAGTGATATTTGGAAGCCCATAGAGGGCTATGGTGAAAAAGGAAATATCCGCAAATGAAATCTGGAAACAAGCTTTCTGAGAAACTGCTTAGTGTTCTGTTAATTCATCTCACAGAGTTACATCTGTATTTCCTGGATCTCTTTGCTAGCCTTATTTCTGTGGAATCTGAGAACAGATATTACGGATCCCTTTGAAGACTATAGGGCGAAAGGAAATATCCTCCGATAACAAAGAAAAAGAAGCTTTTTGAGAAACTTCGTTGTGTTCTGTGAAATCATCTCACAAAGTTACAGCTTTCCCCTCACGGAGCCTTTCGCTAAGACAGTTCTTTTGAAATTGGCAAAGTGATATTTGGAAGCCCCTAGAGGGCTATGGTGAAAAAGGAAATATCCTCAGATGAAATCTGGAAAGAAGCTTTCTGAGAAACTGCTTAGTGTTCTGTTAATTCATCTCACAGAGTTACATCTGTATTTCATGGATCTCTTTGATAGCCTTATTTCTGTGGAATCTGAGAACAGATATTTCGGATCGCTTTGAAGAATATAGGGCCAAAGGAAATATCCTCCGATAACAAAGAGAAAGAAGCTTTCTGAGAAACTTCTTTGTGTTCTGTGAAATCATCTCACAGAGTTAGAGCTTTCCCCTCAAGAAGCCTTTCGCTAAGACAGTTCTTGTGGAATTGCCAAAGTGATATTTGGAAGCCCATAGAGGGCTATGGTGAAAAAGGAAATATCGTCAAATGAAATCTGGAAAGAAGCTTTCTGAGAAACTGCTTAGTGTTCTGTTAATTCATCTCACAGGGTTACATCTGTATTTCGTGGATCTCTTTGCTAGCCTTATTTCTGTGGAATCTGAGAACAGATATTTCGGATCCCTTTGAAGACTCTAGGGCCAAAGGAAATATCCTCCGATAACAAAGAGAAAGAAGCTTTCTGAGAAACTTCGTTGTGTTCTGTGAAATCATCTCACAGAGTTACAGCTTTCCCCTCACGGAGCCTTTCGCTAAGACAGTTCTTTTGAAATTGGCAAAGTGATATTTGGAAGCCCATAGAGGACTATGGTGAAAAAGGAAATATCCTCAAATGAAATCTGGAAAGAAGCTTTCTGAGAAACTGCTTAGTGTTCTGTTAATTCATCTCACAGAGTTATATCTGTATTTCGTGGATCTCTTTGCTAGCCTTATTTCTGTGGAATCTGAGAACAGATATTTCGGATCCCTTTGAAGACTATAGGGCCAAAGGAAATATCCTCCGATAACAAAGAGAAAGAAGCTTTCTGAGAAACTTCGTTGTGTTCTGTGAAATCATCTCACAGAATTACAGCTTTCCCCTCACGGAGCCTTTCGCTAAGACAGTTCTTTTGAAATTGGCAAAGTGATATTTGAAGCCCATAGAGGGCTATGGTGAAAAAGGAAATATCCTCAGAGGAAATCTGGAAGGAAGCTTTGTGAGAAACTGCTTAGTGTTCTGTTAATTCATCTCACAGTGTTACATCTGTATTTCATGGATCTCTTTGCTAGCCTTATTTCTGTGGAATCTGAGAACAGATATTTCAGATCCCTTTGAAGACTATAGGGCCAAAGGAAATATCCTCCGATAACAAAGAGAAAGAAGCTTTCTGAGAAACTTCTTTGTGTTCTGTGAAATCATCTCACAGAGTTGCAGCTTTCCCCTCAAGAAGCCTTTCTCTAGGATAGTTCTTGTGGAATTGGCAAAGTGATATTTGGAAGCCCATAGAGGGCTATGGTGAAAAGGGAAATATCCTCAGATGAAATCTGGAAAGAAGCTTTCTGAGAAACTGCTTAGTGTTCTGTTAATTCATCTCACAGAGTTACATCTGTATTTCGTGGATCTCTTTGCTAGCCTTATTTCTGTGGAATCTGAGAACAGATATTTCGGATCCCTTTGAAGACTATAGGGCCAAAGGAAATATCCTCCGATAACAAAGAGAAAGAAGCTTTCTGAGAAACTTCGTTGTGTTCTGTGAAATCATCTCACAGAGTTACAGCTTTCCCCTCAAGAAGCCTTTCGCTAAGACAGTTCTTGTGGAATTGGCAAAGTGATATTTGGAAGCCCATATAGGGCTATGGTGAAAAAGGAAATATCCTCAAATGAAATCTGGAAAGAAGCTTTCTGAGAAACTGCTTAGTGTTCTGTTAATTCATCTCACAGAGTTACATCTGTATTTCGTGGATCTCTTTGCTAGCCTTATTTCTGTGGAATCTGAGAACAGATATTTCAGATCCCTTTGAAGACTATAGGGCCAAAGGAAATATCCTCCGATAACAAAGAGAAAGAAGCTTTCTGAGAAACTTCGTTGTGTTCTGTGAAATCATCTCACAGAGTTACAGCTTTCCCCTCACGGAGCCTTTCGCTAAGACAGTTCTTTTGAAATTGGCAAAGTGATATTTGGAAGCCCATAGAGTGCTATTGTGAAAAAGGAAATATCCTCAGATGAAATCTGGAAAGAAGCTTTGTGAGAAACTGCTTAGTGTTCTGTTAATTCATCTCACAGAGTTACATCTGTATTTCGTGGATCTCTTTGCTAGCCTTATTTCTGTGGAATCTGAGAACAGATATTTCGGATCCCTTTGAAGACTATAGGGCCAAAGGAAATATCCTCCGATAACAAAGAGAAAGAAGCTTTCTGAGAAACTTCGTTGTGTTCTGTGAAATCATCTCACAGAGTTACAGCTTTCCCCTCACGGAGCCTTTCGCTAAGACAGTTCTTTTGAAATTGGCAAAGTGATATTTGGAAGCCCATAGAGGACTATGGTGAAAAAGGAAATATGCTCAGATGAAATCTGGAAAGAAGCTTTCTGAGAAACTGCTTAGTGTTCTGTTAATTCATCTCACAGAGTTACATCTGTATTTCGTGGATCTCCTTGCTAGCCTTATTTCTGTGGAATCTGAGAACAGATATTTCGGATCCCTTTGAAGACTATAGGGCCAAAGGAAATATCCTCCGATAACAAAGAGAAAGAAGCTTTCTGAGAAACTTCTTTGTGTTCTGTGAAATGATCTCACAGAGTTACAGCTTTCCCCTCAAGAAGCCTTTCGCTAAGACAGTTCTTGTGGAATTGGCAAAGTGATATTTGGAAGCCCATAGAGGGCTATGGTGAAAAAGGAAATATCCTCAAATGAAATCTGGAAAGAAGCTTTGTGAGAAACTGCTTAGTGTTCTGTTAATTCATCTCACAGAGTTACATCTGTATTTCGTGGATCTCTTTGCTAGCCTTATTTCTGTGGAATCTGAGAACAGATATTTCGGATCCCTTTGAAGACTATAGGGCCAAAGGAAATATCCTCCGATAACAAAGAGAAAGAAGCTTTCTGAGAAACTTCGTTGTGTTCTCTGAAATCATCTCACAGAGTTGCAGCTTTCCCCTCAAGAAGCCTTTCGCTAAGACAGTTCTTGTGGAATTGGCAAAGTGATATTTGGAAGCCCATAGAGGGCTATGGTGAAAAAGGAAATATCCTCAGATGAAATCTGGAAAGAAGCTTTCTGAGAAACTGCTTAGTGTTCTGTTAATTCATCTCACAGAGTTACATCTGTATTTCGTGGATCTCTTTGCTAGCCTTATTTCTGTGGAATCTGAGAACAGATATTTCGGATCCCTATGAAGACTATAGGGCCAAAAGAAATATCCTCCGATAACAAAGAGAAAGAAGCTTTCTGAGAAACTTCTTTGTGTTCTGTGAAATCATCTCACAGAGTTACAGCTTTCCCCTCAAGAAGCCTTTCGCTAAGACAGTTCTTGTGGAATTGGCAAAGTGATATTTGGAAGCCCATAGAGGGCTATGGTGAAAAAGGAAATATCCTCAAATGAAATCTGGAAAGAAGCTTTCTGAGAAACTGCTTAGTGTTCTGTTAATTCATCTCACAGAGTTACATCCGTATTTCGTGGATCTCTTTGCTATCCTTATTACTGTGGAATCTGAGAACAGATATTTCGGATCCCTTTGAAGACTATAGGGCCAAAGGTAATATCCTCCGATAACAAAGAGAAAGAAGCTTTCTGAGAAACTTCGTTGTGTTCTGTGAAATCATCTCACAGAGTTACAGCTTTCCCCTCAGGGAGCCTTTCGCTAAGACAGTTCTTTTGAAATTGGCAAAGTGATATTTGTAAGCCCATAGAGGGCTATGGTGAAAAAGGAAATATGCTCAGATGAAATCTGGAAAGAAGCTTTCTGAGAAACTGCTTCGTGTTCTGTTAATTCATCTCACAGAGTTACATGTGTATTTCGTGGATCTCTTTGCTAGCCTTAATTCTGTGGAATCTGCGAACAGATATTTCGGATCCCTATGAAGACTATAGGGCCAAAGGAAATATCCTCCGATAACAAAGAGAAAGAAGCTTTCTGAGAAACTTCTTTGTGTTCTGTGAAATCATCTCACAGAGTTGCAGCTTTCCCCTCAAGAAGCCTTTCGCTAAGACAGTTCTTGTGGAATTGGCAAAGTGATATTTGGAAGCCCCTAGAGGGCTATGGTGAAAAAGGAAATATCCTCAGATGAAATCTGGAAAGAAGCTTTCTGAGAAACTGCTTAGTGTTCTGTTAATTCATCTCACAGAATTACATCTGTATTTCGTGGATCTCTTTGCTAGCCTTATTTCTGTGGAATCTGAGAACAGATATTTCGGATCCCTTTGAAGACTATAGGGCCAAAGGAAATATCCTCCGATAACAAAGAGAAAGAAGCTTTTTGAGAAACTTCGTTGTGTTCTGTGAAATCATCTCACAGAGTTACAGCTTTCCCCTCACGGAGCCTTTCGCTAAGACAGTTCTTTTGAAATTGGCAAAGTGATGTTTGGAAGCCCTTAGAGGGCTATGGTGAAAAAGGAAATATCCTCAGAGGAAATCTGGAAAGAAGCTTTCTGAGAAACTGCTTAGTGTTCTGTTAATTCATCTCACAGTGTTACATCTGTATTTCATGGATCTCTTTGCTAGCCTTATTTCTGTGGAATCTGTGAACAGATATTTCAGATCCCTTTGAAGACTATAGGGCCAAAGGAAATATCCTCCGATAAGAAAGCGAAAGAAGCTTTCTGAGAAACTTCTTTGTGTTCTGTGAAATCATCTCACAGAGTTGCAGCTTTCCCCTCAAGAAGCCTTTCGCTAAGACAGTTCTTGTGGAATTGGCAAAGTGATATTTGGAAGCCCATAGAGGGCTATGGTGAAAAAGGAAATATCCTCAGATGAAATCTGGAAAGAAGCTTTCTGAGGAACTGCTTAGTGTTCTGTTAATTCATCTCACAGAGTTATATCTGTATTTCGTGGATCTCTTTGCTAGCCTTATTTCTGTGGAATCTGAGAACAGATATTTCGGATCCCTTTGAAGACTATAGGGCCAAAGGAAATATCCTCCGATAACAAAGAGAAAGAAGCTTTCTGAGAAACTTCTTTGTGTTCTGTGAAACCATCTCACAGAGTTGCAGCTTTCCCCTCAAGAAGCCTTTCGCTAAGACAGTTCTTGTGGAATTGGCAAAGTGATATTTGGAAGCCCATAGAGGGCTATGGTGAAAAAGGAAATATCCTCAGATGAAATCTGGAAAGAAGCTTTCTGAGAAACTGCTTAGCGTTCTCTTAATTCATCTCACAGAGTTACATCTGTATTTCGTGGATCCCTTTGCTAGCCTTATTTCTGTGGAATCTGAGAACAGATATTTCGGATCCCTTTGAAGACTATAGGGCCAAAGGAAATATCCTCTGATAACAAAGAGAAAGAAGCTTTCTGAGAAACTTCTTTGTGTTCTGTGAAATCATCTCACAGAGTTACAGCTTTCCCCTCACGGAGCCTTTCGCTAAGACAGTTCTTGTGGAATTGGCAAAGTGATATTTGGAAGCCCATAGAGGGCTATGGTGAAAAAGGAAATATCGTCAAATGAAATCTGGAAAGAAGCTTTCTGAGAAACTGCTTAGTGTTCTGTTAATTCATCTCACAGGGTTACATCTGTATTTCGTGGATCTCTTTGCTAGCCTTATTTCTGTGGAATCTGAGAACAGATATTTCGGATCCCTTTGAAGACTATAGGGCCAAAGGAAATATCCTCCGATAACAAAGAGAAAGAAGCTTTCTGAGAAACTTCTTTGTGTTCTGTGAAATCATCTCACAGAGTTACAGCTTTCCCCTCACGGAGCCTTTCGCTAAGACAGTTCTTTTGAAATTGGCAAAGTGATATTTGGAAGCCCATAGAGGGCTATGGTGAAAAAGGAAATATCCTCAAATGAAATCTAGAAAGAAGCTTTCTGAGAAACTGCTTAGTGTTCTGTTAATTCATCTCACAGAGTTACATCTGTATTTCGTGGATCTCTTTGCTAGCCTTATTTCTGTGGAATCTGAGAACAGATATTTCGGATCCCTTTGAAGACTATAGGGCCAAAGGAAATATCCTCCGATAACAAAGAGAAAGAAGCTTTCTGAGAAACTTCTTTGTGTTCTGTGAAATCATCTCACAGAGTTACAGCTTTCCCCTCAAGAAGCCTTTCGCTAAGACAGTTCTTGTGGAATTGGCAAAGTGATATTTGGAAGCCCATAGAGGGCTATGGTGAAAAAGGAAATATCCTCAGATGAAATCTGGAAAGAAGCTTTCTGAGAAACTGCTTAGTGTTCTGTTAATTCATCTCACAGAGTTACATCTGTATTTCGTGGATCTCTTGGCTAGCCTTATTTCTGTGGAATCTGAGAACAGATATTTCGGATCCCTTTGAAGACTATAGGGCCAAAGGAAATATCCTCCGATAACAAAGAGAAAGAAGCTTTCTGAGAAACTTCGTTGTGTTCTGTGAAATCATCTCACAGAGTTGCAGCTTTCCCCTCAAGAAGCCTTTCGCTAAGACAGTTCTTGTGGAATTGGCAAAGTGATATTTGGAAGCCCATAGAGGGCTATGGTGAAAAAGGAAATATCCTCAGATGAAATCTGGAAAGAAGCTTTCTGAGAAACTGCTTAGTGTTCTGTTAATTCATCTCACAGAGTTACATCTGTATTTCGTGGATCTCTTTGCTAGCCTTATTTCTGTGGAATCTGAGAACAGATATTTCGGATCCCTATGAAGACTATAGGGCCAAAGGAAATATCCTCCGATAACAAAGAGAAAGAAGTTTTCTGAGAAACTTCTTTGTGCTCTGTGAAATCATCTCACAGAGTTACAGCTTTCCCCTCAAGAAGCCTTTCGCTAAGACAGTTCTTGTGGAATTGGCAAAGTGATATTTGGAAGCCCATAGAGGGCTATGGTGAAAAAGGAAATATCCTCAAATGAAATCTGGAAAGAAGCTTTCTGAGAAACTGCTTAGTGTTCTGTTAATTCATCTCACAGAGTTACATCTGTATTTCGTGGATCTCTTTGCTAGCCTTATTTCTGTGGAATCTGAGAACAGATATTTCGGATCCCTTTGAAGACTATAGGGCCAAAGGAAATATCCTCCGATAACAAAGAGAAAGAAGCTTTCTGAGAAACTTCGTTGTGTTCTGTGAAATCATCTCACAGAGTTACAGCTTTCCCCTCACGGAGTCTTTCGCTAAGACAGTTCTTTTGAAATTGGCAAAGTGATATTTGGAAGCCCTTAGAGGGCTATGGTGAAAAAGGAAATATCCTCAAATGAAATCCGGAAAGAAGCTTTCTGAGAAACTGCTTAGTGTTCTGTTAATTCATCTCACAGAGTTATATCTGTATGTCGTGGATCTCTTTGCTAGCCTTATTTCTGTGGAATCTGAGAACAGATATTTCGGATCCCTTTGAAGACTATAGGGCCAAAGGAAATATCCTCCGATAACAAAGAGAAAGAAGCTTTCTGAGAAACTTCGTTGTGCTCTGTGAAATCATCTCACAGAATTACAGCTTTCCCCTCATGGAGCCTTTCGCTAAGATAGTTCTTTTGAAATTGGCAAAGTGATATTTGGAAGCCCTTAGATGGCTATGGTGAAAAAGGAAATATCCTCAGAGGAAATCTGGAAAGAAGCTTTGTGAGAAACTGCTTAGTGTTCTGTTAATTCATCTCACAGTGTTACATCTGTATTTCATGCATCTCTTTGCTAGCCTTATTTCTGTGGAATCTGAGAACAGATATTTCAGATCCCTTTGAAGACTATAGGGCCAAAGGAAATATCCTCCGATAACAAAGAGAAAGAAGCTTTCTGAGAAACTTCTTTGTGTTCTGTGAAATCATCTCACAGAGTTGCAGCTTTCCCCTCAAGAAGCCTTTCGCTAAGACAGTTCTTGTGGAATTGGCAAAGTGATATTTGGAAGCCCATAGAGGGCTATGGTGAAAAAGGAAATATCCTCAAATGAAATCTGGAAAGAAGCTTTCTTAGAAACTGCTTAGTGTTCTGTTAATTCATCTCACAGAGTTACATCTGTATTTCGTGGATCTCTTTGCTAGCCTTATTTCTGTGGAATCTGAGAACAGATATTTCGGATCCCTTTGAAGACTATAGGCCAAAGGAAATATCCTCCGATAACAAAGAGAAAGAAGCTTTCTGAGAAACTTCTTTGTGTTCTGTGAAATCATCTTCTAGAGTTAGAGCTTTCCCCTCAAGAAGCCTTTCGCTAAGACAGTTCTTGTGGAATTGGCAAAGTGATATTTGGAAGCCCATAGAGGGCTATGGTGAAAAAGGAAATATCGTCAAATGAAATCTGGAAAGAAGCTTTCTGAGAAACTGCTTAGTGTTCTGTTAATTCATCTCACAGGGTTACATCTGTATTTCGTGGATCTCTTTGCTAGCCTTATTTCTGTGGAATCTGAGAAGAGATATATCGGATCCCTATGAAGACTATAGGGCCAAAGGAAATATCCTCCGATAACAAAGAGAAAGAAGCTTTCTGAGAAACTTCGTTGTGTTCTGTGAAATCATCTCACAGAGTTACAGCTTTCCCCTCACGGAGCCTTTCGCTAAGACAGTTCTTTTGAAATTGGCAAAGTGATATTTGGAAGCCCATATAGGGCTATGGTGAAAAAGGAAATATCCTCAAATGAAATCTGGAAAGAAGCTTTCTGAGAAACTGCTTAGTGTTCTGTTAATTCATCTCACAGAGTTACATCTGTATTTCGTGGATCTCTTTGCTAGCCTTATTTCTGTGGAATCTGAGAACAGATATTTCAGATCCCTTTGAAGACTATAGGGCCAAAGGAAATATCCTCCGATAACAAAGAGAAAGAAGCTTTCTGAGAAACTTCGTTGTGTTCTGTGAAATCATCTCACAGAGTTGCAGCTTTCCCCTCAAGAAGCCTTTCGCTAAGACAGTTCTTGTGGAATTGGCAAAGTGATATTTGGAAGCCCATAGAGGGCTATGGTGAAAAAGGAAATATCCTCAGATGAAATCTGGAAAGAAGCTTTCTGAGAAACTGCTTAGTGTTCTGTTAATTCATCTCACAGAGTTACATCTGTATTTCGTGGATCTCTTTGCTAGCCTTATTTCTGTGGAATCTGAGAACAGATATTTCTGATCCCTATGAAGACTATAGGGCCAAAGGAAATATCCTCCGATAACAAAGAGAAAGAAGCTTTCTGAGAAACTTCTTTGTGTTCTGTGAAATCATCTCACAGAGTTACAGCTTTCCCCTCAAGAAGCCTTTCGCTAAGACAGTTCTTGTGGAATTGGCAAAGTGATATTTGGAAGCCCATAGAGGGCTATGGTGAAAAAGGAAATATCCTCAAATGAAATCTGGAAAGAAGTTTTCTGAGAAACTGCTTAGTTTTCTGTTATTTCATCTCACAGAGTTACATCTGTATTTCGTGGATCTCTTTGCTAGCCCTATGTCTGTGGAATCTGATAACAGATATTTCGGATCCCTTTGAAGACTATAGGGCCAAAGGAAATATCCTCCGATAACAAAGAGAAAGAAGCTTTCTGAGAAACTTCTTTGTGTTCTGTGAAATCATCTCACAGAGTTACAGCTTTCCCCTCAAGAAGCCTTTCGCTAAGACAGTTCTTGTGGAATTGGCAAAGTGATATTTGGAAGCCCATAGAGGGCTATGTTGATAAAGGAAATATCCTCAAATGAAATCTGGAAAGAAGCTTTCTGAGAAACTGCTTAGTGTTCTGTTAATTCATCTCACAGAGTTACATCTGTATTTCGTGGATCTCTTTGCTAGCCTTATTTCTGTGGAATCTGAGAACAGATATTTCGGATCCCTTTGAAGACTATAGGGCCAAAGGAAATATCCTCCGATAACAAAGAGAAAGAAGCTTTCTGAGAAACTTCTTTGTGTTCTGTGAAATCATCTCACAGAGTTACAGCTTTCCCCTCAAGAAGCCTTTCGCTAAGACAGTTCTTGTGGAATTGGCAAAGTGATATTTGGAAGCCCATAGAGGGCTATGGTGAAAAAGGAAATATCGTCAAACGAAATCTGGAAAGAAGCTTTCTGAGAAACTGCTTAGTGTTCTGTTAATTCATCTCACAGGGTTACATCTGTATTTCGTGGATCTCTTTGCTAGCCTTATTTCTGTGGAATCTGAGAACAGATATTTCGGATCCCTTTGAAGACTATAGGGCCAAAGGAAATATCCTCCGATAACAAAGAGAAAGAAGCTTTCTGAGAAACTTCGTTGTGTTCTGTGAAATCATCTCACAGAGTTGCAGCTTTCCCCTTAAGAAGCCTTTCGCTAAGACAGTTCTTGTGGAATTGGCAAAGTGATATTTGGAAGCCCATAGAGGGCTATGGTGAAAAAGGAAATATCCTCAGATGAAATCTGGAAAGAAGCTTTCTGAGAAACTGCTTAGTGTTCTGTTAATTCATCTCACAGAGTTACATCTGTATTTCGTGGATCTCTTTGCTAGCCTTATTTCTGTGGAATCTGAGAACAGATATTTCGGATCCCTTTGAAGACTATAGGGCCAAAGGAAATATCCTCCGATAACAAAGAGAAAGAACCTTTCTGAGAAACTTCTTTGTGTTCTGTGAAATCATCTCACAGAGTTACAGCTTTCCCCTGAAGAAGCCTTTCGCTAAGACAGTTCTTGTGGAATTGGCAAAGTGATATTTGGAAGCCCATAGAGGGCTATGGTGAAAAAGGAAATATCCTCAAATTAAATCTGGAAAGAAGCTTTCTGAGAAACTGCTTAGTGTTCTGTTAATTCATCTCACAGAGTTATATCTGTATTTCGTGGATCTCTTTGCTAGCCTTATTTCTGTGGAATCTGAGAACAGATATTTCGGATCCCTTTGAAGACTATAGGGCCAAAGGAAATATCCTCCGATAACAAAGAGAAAGAAGCTTTCTGAGAAACTTCGTTGTACTCTGTGAAATCATCTCACAGAGTTACAGCTTTCCCCTCATGGAGCCTTTCGCTAAGACAGTTCTTTTGAAATTGGCAAAGTGATATTTGGAAGCCCATAGAGGGCTACGGTGAAAAAGGAAATATCCTCAGAGGAAATCTGGAAAGAAGCTTTGTGAGAAACTGCTTAGTGTTCTGTTAATTCATCTCACAGTGTTACATCTGTATTTCATGCATCTCTTTGCTAGCCTTATTTCTGTGGAATCTGAGAACAGATATTTCGGATCCCTATGAAGACTATAGGGCCAAAGGAAATATCCTCCGATAACAAAGAGAAAGAAGCTTTCTGAGAAACTTCTTTGTGTTCTGTGAAATCATCTCACAGAGTTACAGCTTTCCCCTCAAGAAGCCTTTCGCTAAGACAGTTCTTGTGGAATTGGCAAAGTGATATATGGAAGCCCATAGAGGGCTATGGTGAAAAAGGAAATATCCTCAAATGAAATCTGGAAAGAAGCTTTCTGAGAAACTGCTTAGTGTTCTGTTAATTCATCTCACAGAGTTACATCTGTATTTCGTGGATCTCTTTGCTAGCCTTATTTCTGTGGAATCTGAGAACAGATATTTCGGATCCCTTTGAAGACTATAGGGCCAAAGGAAATATCCTCCGATAACAAAGAGAAAGAAGCTTTCTGAGAAACTTCGTTGTGTTCTGTGAAATCATCTCACAGAGTTACAGCTTTCCCCTCACGGAGCCTTTCGCTAAGACAGTTCTTTTGAAATTGGCAAAGTGATATTTGGAAGCCCATAGAGGGCTATGGTGAAAAAGGAAATATCCTCAAATGAAATCTGGAAAGAAGCTTTCTGAGAAACTGCTTAGTGTTCTGTTAATTCATCTCACAGAGTTACATCTGTATTTCATGCATCTCTTTGCTATCCTTATTTCTGTGGAATCTGAGAACAGATATTTCGGATCCCTTTGAAGACTATAGGGCCAAAGGAAATATTCTCCGATAACAAAGAGAAAGAAGCTTTCTGAGAAACTTCTTTGTGTTCTGTGAAATCATCTCACAGAGTTGCAGCTTTCCGTTCAAGAAGCCTTTCGCTAAGACAGTTCTTGTGGAATTGGCAAAGTGATATTTGGAAGCCCATAGAGGGCTATGGTGAAAAAGGAAATATCCTCAGATGAAATCTGGAAAGAAGCTTTCTGAGAAACTGCTAAGTGTTCTGTTAATTCATCTCACAGAGTTACATCTGTATTTCGTGGATCTCTTTGCTAGCCTTATTTCTGTGGAATCTGAGAACAGATATATCGGATCCCTTTGAAGACCATAGGGCCAAAGGAAATATCCTCCGATAACAAAGAGAGAGAAGCTTTCTGAGAAACTTCTTTGTGTTCTGTGAAATCATCTCACAGAGTTGCAGCTTTGCCCTCAAGGAGCCTTTCGCTAAGACAGTTCTTGTGGAATTGGCAAAGTGATATTTGGAAGCCCATAGAAGGCTATGGTGAAAAAGGAAATATCCTCTGATGAAATCTGGAAAGAAGCTTTCTGAGAAACTGCTTAGTGTTCTGTTAATTCATCTCACAGAGTTACATCTGTATTTCGTGGATCTCTTTGCTAGCCTTAATTCTGTGGAATCTGAGAACAGATATTTCGGATCCCTATGAAGACTATAGGGCCAAAGGAAATATCCTCCGATAACAAAGAGAAAGAAGCTTTCTGAGAAACTTCTTTGTGTTCTGTGAAATCATCTCACAGAGTTGCAGCTTTCCCCTCAAGAAGCCTTTCGCTAAGACAGTTCTTGTGGAATTGGCAAAGTGATATTTGGAAACCCCTAGAGGGCTATGGTGAAAAAGGAAATATCCTCAGATGAAATCTGGAAAGAAGCTTTCTGAGAAACTGCTTAGTGTTCTGTTAATTCATCTCACAGAATTACATCTGTATTTCGTGGATCTCTTTGCTAGCCTTATTTCTGTGGAATCTGAGAACAGATATTTCGGATCCCTTTGAAGACTATAGGGCCAAAGGAAATATCCTCCGATAACAAAGAGAAAGAAGCTTTTTGAGAAACTTCGTTGTGTTCTGTGAAATCATCTCACAGAGTTACAGCTTTCCCCTCACGGAGCCTTTCGCTAAGACAGTTCTTTTGAAATTGGCAAAGTGATGTTTGGAAGCCCTTAGAGGGCTATGGTGAAAAAGGAAATATCCTCAGAGGAAATCTGGAAAGAAGCTTTCTGAGAAACTGCTTAGTGTTCTGTTAATTCATCTCACAGTGTTACATCTGTATTTCATGGATCTCTTTGCTAGCCTTATTTCTGTGGAATCTGTGAACAGATATTTCAGATCCCTTTGAAGACTATAGGGCCAAAGGAAATATCCTCCGATAAGAAAGAGAAAGAAGCTTTCTGAGAAACTTCTTTGTGTTCTGTGAAATCATCTCACAGAGTTGCAGCTTTCCCCTCAAGAAGCCTTTCACTAAGACAGTTCTTGTGGAATTTGCAAAGTGATATTTGGAAGCCCATAGAGGGCTATGGTGAAAAAGGAAATATCCTCAGATGAAATCTGGAAAGAAGCTTTCTGAGAAACTGCTTAGTGTTCTGTTAATTCATCTCACAGAGTTATATCTGTATTTCGTGGATCTCTTTGCTAGCCTTATTTCTGTGGAATCTGAGAACAGATATTTCGGATCCCTTTGAAGACTATAGGGCCAAAGGAAATATCCTCCGATAACAAAGAGTAAGAACCTTTCTGAGAAACTTCTTTGTGTTCTGTGAAATCATCTCACAGAGTTGCAGCTTTCCCCTCAAGAAACCTTTCGCTAAGACAGTTCTTGTGGAATTGGCAAAGTGATATTTGGAAGCCCATAGAGGGCTATGGTGAAAAAGGAAATATCCTCAAATGAAATCTAGAAAGAAGCTTTCTGAGAAACTGCTTAGTGTTCTGTTAATTCATCTCACAGAGTTACATCTGTATTTCGTGGATCTCTTTGCTAGCCTTATTTCTGTGGAATCTGAGAACAGATATTTCGGATCCCTTTGAAGACTATAGGGCCAAAGGAAATATCCTCCGATAACAAAGAGAAAGAAGCTTTCTGAGAAACTTCGTTGTGTTCTGTGAAATCATCTCACAGAGTTACAGCTTTCCCCTCAAGAAGCCTTTCGCTAAGACAGTTCTTGTGGAATTGGCAAAGTGATATTTGGAAGCCCATAGAGGGCTATGGTGAAAAAGGAAATATCCTCAGATGAAATCTGGAAAGAAGCTTTCTGAGAAACTGCTTAGTGTTCTGTTAATTCATCTCACAGAGTTACATCTGTATTTCCTGGATCTCTTGGCTAGCCTTATTTCTGTGGAATCTGAGAACAGATATTTCGGATCCCTTTGAAGACTATAGGGCCAAAGGAAATATCCTCCGATAACAAAGAGAAAGAAGCTTTCTGAGAAACTTCGTTGTGTTCTGTGAAATCATCTCACAGAGTTGCAGCTTTCCCCTCAAGAAGCCTTTCGCTAAGACAGTTCTTGTGGAATTGGCAAAGTGATATTTGGAAGCCCATAGAGGGCTATGGTGAAAAAGGAAATATCCTCAAATGAAATCTGGAAAGAAGCTTTCTGAGAAACTGCTTAGTGTTCTGTTAATTCATCTCACAGAGTTACATCTGTATTTCGTGGATCTCTTTGCTAGCCTTATTTCTGTGGAATCTGAGAACAGATATTTCGGATATCTTTGACGACTATAGGGCCAAAGGAAATATCCTCCGATAACAAAGAGAAAGAAGCTTTCTGAGAAACTTCTTTGTGTTCTGTGAAATCATCTCACAGAGTTGCAGCTTTCCACTCAAGAAACCTTTCGCTAAGACAGTTCTTTTGAAATTGGCAAAGTGATATTTGGAAGCCCATAGAGGGCTATGGTGAAAAAGGAAATATCCTCAAATGAAATCTAGAAAGAAGCTTTCTGAGAAACTGCTTAGTGTTCTGTTAATTCATCTCACAGAGTTACATCTGTATTTCGTGGATCTCTTTGCTAGCCTTATTTCTGTGGAATCTGAGAACAGATATTTCGCATCCCTTTGAAGACTATAGGGCCAAAGGAAATATCCTCCGATAACAAAGAGAAAGAAGCTTTCTGAGAAACTTCTTTGTGTTCTGTGAAATCATCTCACAGAGTTACAGCTTTCCCCTCAAGAAGCCTTTCGCTAAGACAGTTCTTGTGGAATTGGCAAAGTGATATTAGGAAGCCCATAGAGGGCTATGGTGAAAAAGGAAATATCCTCAGATGAAATCTGGAAAGAAGCTTTCTGAGAAACTGCTTAGTGTTCTGTTAATTCATCTCACAGAGTTACATCTGTATTTCCTGGATCTCTTGGCTAGCCTTATTTCTGTGGAATCTGAGAACAGATATTTCGGATCCCTTTGAAGACTATAGGGCCAAAGGAAATATCCTCCGATAACAAAGAGAAAGAAGCTTTCTGAGAAACTTCGTTGTGTTCTGTGAAATCATCTCACAGAGTTACAGCTTTCCCCTCAAGAAGCCTTTCGCTAAGACAGTTCTTGTGGAATTGGCATAGTGATATTTGGAAGCCCATAGAGGGCTATGGTGAAAAAGGAAATATCCTCAGATGAAATCTGGAAAGAAGCTTTCTGAGAAACTGCTTAGTGTTCTGTTAATTCATCTCACAGAGTTACATCTGTATTTCCTGGATCTCTTGGCTAGCCTTATTTCTGTGGAATCTGAGAACAGATATTTCGGATCCCTTTGAAGACTATAGGGCCAAAGGAAATATCCTCCGATAACAAAGAGAAAGAAGCTTTCTGAGAAACTTCGTTGTGTTCTGTGAAATCATCTCACAGAGTTGCAGCTTTCCCCTCAAGAAGCCTTTCGCTAAGACAGTTCTTGTGGAATTGGCAAAGTGATATTTGGAAGCCCATAGAGGGCTATGGTGAAAAAGGAAATATCGTCAAATGAAATCTGGAAAGAAGCTTTCTGAGAAACTGCTTAGTGTTCTGTTAATTCATCTCACAGGGTTACATCTGTATTTCGTGGATCTCTTTGCTAGCCTTATTTCTGTGGAATCTGAGAAGAGATATATCGGATCCCTATGAAGACTATAGGGCCAAAGGAAATATCCTCCGATAACAAAGAGAAAGAAGCTTTCTGAGAAACTTCGTTGTGTTCTGTGAAATCATCTCACAGAGTTACAGCTTTCCCCTCACGGAGCCTTTCGCTAAGACAGTTCTTTTGAAATTGGCAAAGTGATATTTGGAAGCCCATATAGGGCTATGGTGAAAAAGGAAATATCCTCAAATGAAATCTGGAAAGAAGCTTTCTGAGAAACTGCTTAGTGTTCTGTTAATTCATCTCACAGAGTTACATCTGTATTTCGTGGATCTCTTTGCTAGCCTTATTTCTGTGGAATCTGAGAACAGATATTTCAGATCCCTTTGAAGACTATAGGGCCAAAGGAAATATCCTCCGATAACAAAGAGAAAGAAGCTTTCTGAGAAACTTCGTTGTGTTCTGTGAAATCATCTCACAGAGTTGCAGCTTTCCCCTCAAGAAGCCTTTCGCTAAGACAGTTCTTGTGGAATTGGCAAAGTGATATTTGGAAGCCCATAGAGGGCTATGGTGAAAAAGGAAATATCCTCAGATGAAATCTGGAAAGAAGCTTTCTGAGAAACTGCTTAGTGTTCTGTTAATTCATCTCACAGAGTTACATCTGTATTTCGTGGATCTCTTTGCTAGCCTTATTTCTGTGGAATCTGAGAACAGATATTTCTGATCCCTATGAAGACTATAGGGCCAAAGGAAATATCCTCCGATAACAAAGAGAAAGAAGCTTTCTGAGAAACTTCTTTGTGTTCTGTGAAATCATCTCACAGAGTTACAGCTTTCCCCTCAAGAAGCCTTTCGCTAAGACAGTTCTTGTGGAATTGGCAAAGTGATATTTGGAAGCCCATAGAGGGCTATGGTGAAAAAGGAAATATCCTCAAATGAAATCTGGAAAGAAGTTTTCTGAGAAACTGCTTAGTTTTCTGTTATTTCATCTCACAGAGTTACATCTGTATTTCGTGGATCTCTTTGCTAGCCTTATGTCTGTGGAATCTGATAACAGATATTTCGGATCCCTTTGAAGACTATAGGGCCAAAGGAAATATCCTCCGATAACAAAGAGAAAGAAGCTTTCTGAGAAACTTCTTTGTGTTCTGTGAAATCATCTCACAGAGTTACAGCATTCCCCTCAAGAAGCCTTTCGCTAAGACAGTTCTTGTGGAATTGGCAAAGTGATATTTGGAAGCCCATAGAGGGCTATGTTGATAAAGGAAATATCCTCAAATGAAATCTGGAAAGAAGCTTTCTGAGAAACTGCTTAGTGTTCTGTTAATTCATCTCACAGAGTTACATCTGTATTTCGTGGATCTCTTTGCTAGCCTTATTTCTGTGGAATCTGAGAACAGATATTTCGGATCCCTTTGAAGACTATAGGGCCAAAGGAAATATCCTCCGATAACAAAGAGAAAGAAGCTTTCTGAGAAACTTCGTTGTGTTCTGTGAAATCATCTCACAGAGTTACAGCTTTCCCCTCACGGAGCCTTTCGCTAAGACAGTTCTTTTGAAATTGGCAAAGTGATATTTGGAAGCCCATAGAGGGCTATGGTGAAAAAGGAAATATCGTCAAATGAAATCTGGAAAGAAGCTTTCTGAGAAACTGCTTAGTGTTCTGTTATTTCATCTCACAGAGTTACATCTGTATTTCGTGGATCTCTTTGCTAGCCTTATTTCTGTGGAATCTGAGAACAGATATTTCGGATCCCTTTGAAGACTATAGGGCCAAAGGAAATATCCTCCGATAACAAAGAGAAAGAACCTTTCTGAGAAACTTCTTTGTGTTCTGTGAAATCATCTCACAGAGTTACAGCTTTCCCCTCAAGAAGCCTTTCGCTAAGACAGTTCTTGTGGAATTGGCAAAGTGATATTTGGAAGCCCATAGAGGGCTATGGTGAAAAAGGAAATATCCTCAAATGAAATCTGGAAAGAAGCTTTCTGAGAAACTGCTTAGTGTTCTGTTAATTCATCTCACAGAGTTACATCTGTATTTCGTGGATCTCTTTGCTAGCCTTATTTCTGTGGAATCTGAGAACAGATATTTCGGATCCCTTTGAAGACTATAGGGCCAAAGGAAATATCCTCCGATAACAAAGAGAAAGAAGCTTTCTGAGAAACTTCGTTGTGCTCTGTGAAATCATCTCACAGAGTTACAGCTTTCCCCTCATGGAGCCTTTCGCTAAGACAGTTCTTTTGAAATTGGCAAAGTGATATTTGGAAGCCCATAGAGGGCTACGGTGAAAAAGGAAATATCCTCAGAGGAAATCTGGAAATAAGCTTTGTGAGAAACTGCTTAGTGTTCTGTTAATTCATCTCACAGTGTTACATCTGTATTTCATGCATCTCTTTGCTAGCCTTATTTCTGTGGAATCTGAGAACAGATATTTCGGATCCCTATGAAGACTATAGGGCCAAAGGAAATATCCTCCGATAACAAAGAGAAAGAAGCTTTCTGAGAAACTTCTTTGTGTTCTGTGAAATCATCTCACAGAGTTACAGCTTTCCCCTCAAGAAGCCTTTCGCTAAGACAGTTCTTGTGGAATTGGCAAAGTGATATATGGAAGCCCATAGAGGGCTATGGTGAAAAAGGAAATATCCTCAAATGAAATCTGGAAAGAAGCTTTCTGAGAAACTGCTTAGTGTTCTGTTAATTCATCTCACAGAGTTACATCTGTATTTCGTGGATCTCTTTGCTAGCCTTATTTCTGTGGAATCTGAGAACAGATATTTCGGATCCCTTTGAAGACTATAGGGCCAAAGGAAATATCCTCCGATAACAAAGAGAAAGAAGCTTTCTGAGAAACTTCTTTGTGTTCTGTGAAATCATCTCACAGAGTTACAGCTTTCCCCTCAAGAAGCCTTTCGCTAAGACAGTTCTTGTGGAATTGGCAAAGTGATATTTGGAAGCCCATAGAGGGCTATGGTGAAAAAGGAAATATCCTCAAATGAAATCTGGAAAGAAGCTTTCTGAGAAACTGCTTAGTGTTCTGTTAATTCATCTCACAGAGTTACATCTGTATTTCGTGGATCTCTTTGCTAGCCTTATTTCTGTGGAATCTGAGAACAGATATTTCGGATCCCTTTGAAGACTATAGGGCCAAAGGAAATATCCTCCGATAACAAAGAGAAAGAAGCTTTCTGAGAAACTTCGTTGTGTTCTGTGAAATCATCTCACAGAGTTACAGCTTTCCCCTCACGGAGCCTTTCGCTAAGACAGTTCTTTTGAAATTGGCAAAGTGATATTTGGAAGCCCATAGAGGGCTATGGTGAAAAAGGAAATATCCTCAAATGAAATCTGGAAAGAAGCTTTCTGAGAAACTGCTTAGTGTTCTGTTAATTCATCTCACAGAGTTACATCTGTATTTCATGCATCTCTTTGCTATCCTTATTTCTGTGGAATCTGAGAACAGATATTTCGGATCCCTTTGAAGACTATAGGGCCAAAGGAAATATTCTCCGATAACAAAGAGAAAGAAGCTTTCTGAGAAACTTCTTTGTGTTCTGTGAAATCATCTCACAGAGTTGCAGCTTTCCGTTCAAGAAGCCTTTCGCTAAGACAGTTCTTGTGGAATTGGCAAAGTGATATTTGGAAGCCCATAGAGGGCTATGGTGAAAAAGGAAATATCCTCAGATGAAATCTGGAAAGAAGCTTTCTGAGAAACTGCTTAGTGTTCTGTTAATTCATCTCACAGAGTTACATCTGTATTTCCTGGATCTCTTGGCTAGCCTTATTTCTGTGGAATCTGAGAACAGATATTTCGGATCCCTTTGAAGACTATAGGGCCAAAGGAAATATCCTCCGATAACAAAGAGAAAGAAGCTTTCTGAGAAACTTCGTTGTGTTCTGTGAAATCATCTCACAGAGTTGCAGCTTTCCCCTCAAGAAGCCTTTCGCTAAGACAGTTCTTGTGGAATTGGCAAAGTGATATTTGGAAGCCCATAGAGGGCTATGGTGAAAAAGGAAATATCCTCAAATGAAATCTGGAAAGAAGCTTTCTGAGAAACTGCTTAGTGTTCTGTTAATTCATCTCACAGAGTTACATCTGTATTTCGTGGATCTCTTTGCTAGCCTTATTTCTGTGGAATCTGAGAACAGATATTTCGGATATCTTTGACGACTATAGGGCCAAAGGAAATATCCTCCGATAACAAAGAGAAAGAAGCTTTCTGAGAAACTTCTTTGTGTTCTGTGAAATCATCTCACAGAGTTGCAGCTTTCCACTCAAGAAACCTTTCGCTAAGACAGTTCTTTTGAAATTGGCAAAGTGATATTTGGAAGCCCATAGAGGGCTATGGTGAAAAAGGAAATATCCTCAAATGAAATCTAGAAAGAAGCTTTCTGAGAAACTGCTTAGTGTTCTGTTAATTCATCTCACAGAGTTACATCTGTATTTCGTGGATCTCTTTGCTAGCCTTATTTCTGTGGAATCTGAGAACAGATATTTTGCATCCCTTTGAAGACTATAGGGCCAAAGGAAATATCCTCCGATAACAAAGAGAAAGAAGCTTTCTGAGAAACTTCTTTGTGTTCTGTGAAATCATCTCACAGAGTTACAGCTTTCCCCTCAAGAAGCCTTTCGCTAAGACAGTTCTTGTGGAATTGGCAAAGTGATATTAGGAAGCCCATAGAGGGCTATGGTGAAAAAGGAAATATCCTCAGATGAAATCTGGAAAGAAGCTTTCTGAGAAACTGCTTAGTGTTCTGTTAATTCATCTCACAGAGTTACATCTGTATTTCCTGGATCTCTTGGCTAGCCTTATTTCTGTGGAATCTGAGAACAGATATTTCGGATCCCTTTGAAGACTATAGGGCCAAAGGAAATATCCTCCGATAACAAAGAGAAAGAAGCTTTCTGAGAAACTTCGTTGTGTTCTGTGAAATCATCTCACAGAGTTACAGCTTTCCCCTCAAGAAGCCTTTCGCTAAGACAGTTCTTGTGGAATTGGCATAGTGATATTTGGAAGCCCATAGAGGGCTATGGTGAAAAAGGAAATATCCTCAGATGAAATCTGGAAAGAAGCTTTCTGAGAAACTGCTTAGTGTTCTGTTAATTCATCTCACAGAGTTACATCTGTATTTCCTGGATCTCTTGGCTAGCCTTATTTCTGTGGAATCTGAGAACAGATATTTCGGATCCCTTTGAAGACTATAGGGCCAAAGGAAATATCCTCCGATAACAAAGAGAAAGAAGCTTTCTGAGAAACTTCGTTGTGTTCTGTGAAATCATCTCACAGAGTTGCAGCTTTCCCCTCAAGAAGCCTTTCGCTAAGACAGTTCTTGTGGAATTGGCAAAGTGATATTTGGAAGCCCATAGAGGGCTATGGTGAAAAAGGAAATATCGTCAAATGAAATCTGGAAAGAAGCTTTCTGAGAAACTGCTTAGTGTTCTGTTAATTCATCTCACAGGGTTACATCTGTATTTCGTGGATCTCTTTGCTAGCCTTATTTCTGTGGAATCTGAGAAGAGATATATCGGATCCCTATGAAGACTATAGGGCCAAAGGAAATATCCTCCGATAACAAAGAGAAAGAAGCTTTCTGAGAAACTTCGTTGTGTTCTGTGAAATCATCTCACAGAGTTACAGCTTTCCCCTCACGGAGCCTTTCGCTAAGACAGTTCTTTTGAAATTGGCAAAGTGATATTTGGAAGCCCATATAGGGCTATGGTGAAAAAGGAAATATCCTCAAATGAAATCTGGAAAGAAGCTTTCTGAGAAACTGCTTAGTGTTCTGTTAATTCATCTCACAGAGTTACATCTGTATTTCGTGGATCTCTTTGCTAGCCTTATTTCTGTGGAATCTGAGAACAGATATTTCAGATCCCTTTGAAGACTATAGGGCCAAAGGAAATATCCTCCGATAACAAAGAGAAAGAAGCTTTCTGAGAAACTTCGTTGTGTTCTGTGAAATCATCTCACAGAGTTGCAGCTTTCCCCTCAAGAAGCCTTTCGCTAAGACAGTTCTTGTGGAATTGGCAAAGTGATATTTGGAAGCCCATAGAGGGCTATGGTGAAAAAGGAAATATCCTCAGATGAAATCTGGAAAGAAGCTTTCTGAGAAACTGCTTAGTGTTCTGTTAATTCATCTCACAGAGTTACATCTGTATTTCGTGGATCTCTTTGCTAGCCTTATTTCTGTGGAATCTGAGAACAGATATTTCTGATCCCTATGAAGACTATAGGGCCAAAGGAAATATCCTCCGATAACAAAGAGAAAGAAGCTTTCTGAGAAACTTCTTTGTGTTCTGTGAAATCATCTCACAGAGTTACAGCTTTCCCCTCAAGAAGCCTTTCGCTAAGACAGTTCTTGTGGAATTGGCAAAGTGATATTTGGAAGCCCATAGAGGGTTATGGTGAAAAAGGAAATATCCTCAAATGAAATCTGGAAAGAAGTTTTCTGAGAAACTGCTTAGTTTTCTGTTATTTCATCTCACAGAGTTACATCTGTATTTCGTGGATCTCTTTGCTAGCCTTATGTCTGTGGAATCTGATAACAGATATTTCGGATCCCTTTGAAGACTATAGGGCCAAAGGAAATATCCTCCGATAACAAAGAGAAAGAAGCTTTCTGAGAAACTTCTTTGTGTTCTGTGAAATCATCTCACAGAGTTACAGCATTCCCCTCAAGAAGCCTTTCGCTAAGACAGTTCTTGTGGAATTGGCAAAGTGATATTTGGAAGCCCATAGAGGGCTATGTTGATAAAGGAAATATCCTCAAATGAAATCTGGAAAGAAGCTTTCTGAGAAACTGCTTAGTGTTCTGTTAATTCATCTCACAGAGTTACATCTGTATTTCGTGGATCTCTTTGCTAGCCTTATTTCTGTGGAATCTGAGAACAGATATTTCGGATCCCTTTGAAGACTATAGGGCCAAAGGAAATATCCTCCGATAACAAAGAGAAAGAAGCTTTCTGAGAAACTTCGTTGTGTTCTGTGAAATCATCTCACAGAGTTACAGCTTTCCCCTCACGGAGCCTTTCGCTAAGACAGTTCTTTTGAAATTGGCAAAGTGATATTTGGAAGCCCATAGAGGGCTATGGTGAAAAAGGAAATATCGTCAAATGAAATCTGGAAAGAAGCTTTCTGAGAAACTGCTTAGTGTTCTGTTATTTCATCTCACAGAGTTACATCTGTATTTCGTGGATCTCTTTGCTAGCCTTATTTCTGTGGAATCTGAGAACAGATATTTCGGATCCCTTTGAAGACTATAGGGCCAAAGGAAATATCCTCCGATAACAAAGAGAAAGAACCTTTCTGAGAAACTTCTTTGTGTTCTGTGAAATCATCTCACAGAGTTACAGCTTTCCCCTCAAGAAGCCTTTCGCTAAGACAGTTCTTGTGGAATTGGCAAAGTGATATTTGGAAGCCCATAGAGGGCTATGGTGAAAAAGGAAATATCCTCAAATGAAATCTGGAAAGAAGCTTTCTGAGAAACTGCTTAGTGTTCTGTTAATTCATCTCACAGAGTTACATCTGTATTTCGTGGATCTCTTTGCTAGCCTTATTTCTGTGGAATCTGAGAACAGATATTTCGGATCCCTTTGAAGACTATAGGGCCAAAGGAAATATCCTCCGATAACAAAGAGAAAGAAGCTTTCTGAGAAACTTCGTTGTGCTCTGTGAAATCATCTCACAGAGTTACAGCTTTCCCCTCATGGAGCCTTTCGCTAAGACAGTTCTTTTGAAATTGGCAAAGTGATATTTGGAAGCCCATAGAGGGCTACGGTGAAAAAGGAAATATCCTCAGAGGAAATCTGGAAATAAGCTTTGTGAGAAACTGCTTAGTGTTCTGTTAATTCATCTCACAGTGTTACATCTGTATTTCATGCATCTCTTTGCTAGCCTTATTTCTGTGGAATCTGAGAACAGATATTTCGGATCCCTATGAAGACTATAGGGCCAAAGGAAATATCCTCCGATAACAAAGAGAAAGAAGCTTTCTGAGAAACTTCTTTGTGTTCTGTGAAATCATCTCACAGAGTTACAGCTTTCCCCTCAAGAAGCCTTTCGCTAAGACAGTTCTTGTGGAATTGGCAAAGTGATATATGGAAGCCCATAGAGGGCTATGGTGAAAAAGGAAATATCCTCAAATGAAATCTGGAAAGAAGCTTTCTGAGAAACTGCTTAGTGTTCTGTTAATTCATCTCACAGAGTTACATCTGTATTTCGTGGATCTCTTTGCTAGCCTTATTTCTGTGGAATCTGAGAACAGATATTTCGGATCCCTTTGAAGACTATAGGGCCAAAGGAAATATCCTCCGATAACAAAGAGAAAGAAGCTTTCTGAGAAACTTCTTTGTGTTCTGTGAAATCATCTCACAGAGTTACAGCTTTCCCCTCAAGAAGCCTTTCGCTAAGACAGTTCTTGTGGAATTGGCAAAGTGATATTTGGAAGCCCATAGAGGGCTATGGTGAAAAAGGAAATATCCTCAAATGAAATCTGGAAAGAAGCTTTCTGAGAAACTGCTTAGTGTTCTGTTAATTCATCTCACAGAGTTACATCTGTATTTCGTGGATCTCTTTGCTAGCCTTATTTCTGTGGAATCTGAGAACAGATATTTCGGATCCCTTTGAAGACTATAGGGCCAAAGGAAATATCCTCCGATAACAAAGAGAAAGAAGCTTTCTGAGAAACTTCGTTGTGTTCTGTGAAATCATCTCACAGAGTTACAGCTTTCCCCTCACGGAGCCTTTCGCTAAGACAGTTCTTTTGAAATTGGCAAAGTGATATTTGGAAGCCCATAGAGGGCTATGGTGAAAAAGGAAATATCCTCAAATGAAATCTGGAAAGAAGCTTTCTGAGAAACTGCTTAGTGTTCTGTTAATTCATCTCACAGAGTTACATCTGTATTTCATGCATCTCTTTGCTATCCTTATTTCTGTGGAATCTGAGAACAGATATTTCGGATCCCTTTGAAGACTATAGGGCCAAAGGAAATATTCTCCGATAACAAAGAGAAAGAAGCTTTCTGAGAAACTTCTTTGTGTTCTGTGAAATCATCTCACAGAGTTGCAGCTTTCCGTTCAAGAAGCCTTTCGCTAAGACAGTTCTTGTGGAATTGGCAAAGTGATATTTGGAAGCCCATAGAGGGCTATGGTGAAAAAGGAAATATCCTCAGATGAAATCTGGAAAGAAGCTTTCTGAGAAACTGCTAAGTGTTCTGTTAATTCATCTCACAGAGTTACATCTGTATTTCGTGGATCTCTTTGCTAGCCTTATTTCTGTGGAATCTGAGAACAGATATATCGGATCCCTTTGAAGACCATAGGGCCAAAGGAAATATCCTCCGATAACAAAGAGAGAGAAGCTTTCTGAGAAACTTCTTTGTGTTCTGTGAAATCATCTCACAGAGTTGCAGCTTTGCCCTCAAGGAGCCTTTCGCTAAGACAGTTCTTGTGGAATTGGCAAAGTGATATTTGGAAGCCCATAGAAGGCTATGGTGAAAAAGGAAATATCCTCAGATGAAATCTGGAAAGAAGCTTTCTGAGAAACTGCTTAGTGTTCTGTTAATTCATCTCACAGAGTTACATCTGTATTTCGTGGATCTCTTTGCTAGCCTTAATTCTGTGGAATCTGAGAACAGATATTTCGGATCCCTATGAAGACTATAGGGCCAAAGGAAATATCCTCCGATAACAAAGAGAAAGAAGCTTTCTGAGAAACTTCTTTGTGTTCTGTGAAATCATCTCACAGAGTTGCAGCTTTCCCCTCAAGAAGCCTTTCGCTAAGACAGTTCTTGTGGAATTGGCAAAGTGATATTTGGAAACCCCTAGAGGGCTATGGTGAAAAAGGAAATATCCTCAGATGAAATCTGGAAAGAAGCTTTCTGAGAAACTGCTTAGTGTTCTGTTAATTCATCTCACAGAATTACATCTGTATTTCGTGGATCTCTTTGCTAGCCTTATTTCTGTGGAATCTGAGAACAGATATTTCGGATCCCTTTGAAGACTATAGGGCCAAAGGAAATATCCTCCGATAACAAAGAGAAAGAAGCTTTTTGAGAAACTTCGTTGTGTTCTGTGAAATCATCTCACAGAGTTACAGCTTTCCCCTCACGGAGCCTTTCGCTAAGACAGTTCTTTTGAAATTGGCAAAGTGATGTTTGGAAGCCCTTAGAGGGCTATGGTGAAAAAGGAAATATCCTCAGAGGAAATCTGGAAAGAAGCTTTCTGAGAAACTGCTTAGTGTTCTGTTAATTCATCTCACAGTGTTACATCTGTATTTCATGGATCTCTTTGCTAGCCTTATTTCTGTGGAATCTGAGAACAGATATTTCAGATCCCTTTGAAGACTATAGGGCCAAAGGAAATATCCTCCGATAAGAAAGAGAAAGAAGCTTTCTGAGAAACTTCTTTGTGTTCTGTGAAATCATCTCACAGAGTTGCAGCTTTCCCCTCAAGAAGCCTTTCACTAAGACAGTTCTTGTGGAATTTGCAAAGTGATATTTGGAAGCCCATAGAGGGCTATGGTGAAAAAGGAAATATCCTCAGATGAAATCTGGAAAGAAGCTTTCTGAGAAACTGCTTAGTGTTCTGTTAATTCATCTCACAGAGTTATATCTGTATTTCGTGGATCTCTTTGCTAGCCTTATTTCTGTGGAATCTGAGAACAGATATTTCGGATCCCTTTGAAGACTATAGGGCCAAAGGAAATATCCTCCGATAACAAAGAGTAAGAACCTTTCTGAGAAACTTCTTTGTGTTCTGTGAAATCATCTCACAGAGTTGCAGCTTTCCCCTCAAGAAACCTTTCGCTAAGACAGTTCTTGTGGAATTGGCAAAGTGATATTTGGAAGCCCATAGAGGGCTATGGTGAAAAAGGAAATATCCTCAAATGAAATCTAGAAAGAAGCTTTCTGAGAAACTGCTTAGTGTTCTGTTAATTCATCTCACAGAGTTACATCTGTATTTCGTGGATCTCTTTGCTAGCCTTATTTCTGTGGAATCTGAGAACAGATATTTCGGATCCCTTTGAAGACTATAGGGCCAAAGGAAATATCCTCCGATAACAAAGAGAAAGAAGCTTTCTGAGAAACTTCGTTGTGTTCTGTGAAATCATCTCACAGAGTTACAGCTTTCCCCTCAAGAAGCCTTTCGCTAAGACAGTTCTTGTGGAATTGGCAAAGTGATATTTGGAAGCCCATAGAGGGCTATGGTGAAAAAGGAAATATCCTCAGATGAAATCTGGAAAGAAGCTTTCTGAGAAACTGCTTAGTGTTCTGTTAATTCATCTCACAGAGTTACATCTGTATTTCCTGGATCTCTTGGCTAGCCTTATTTCTGTGGAATCTGAGAACAGATATTTCGGATATCTTTGACGACTATAGGGCCAAAGGAAATATCCTCCGATAACAAAGAGAAAGAAGCTTTCTGAGAAACTTCTTTGTGTTCTGTGAAATCATCTCACAGAGTTGCAGCTTTCCCCTCAAGAAACCTTTCGCTAAGACAGTTCTTTTGAAATTGGCAAAGTGATATTTGGAAGCCCATAGAGGGCTATGGTGAAAAAGGAAATATCCTCAAATGAAATCTAGAAAGAAGCTTTCTGAGAAACTGCTTAGTGTTCTGTTAATTCATCTCACAGAGTTACATCTGTATTTCGTGGATCTCTTTGCTAGCCTTATTTCTGTGGAATCTGAGAACAGATATTTCGCATCCCTTTGAAGACTATAGGGCCAAAGGAAATATCCTCCGATAACAAAGAGAAAGAAGCTTTCTGAGAAACTTCTTTGTGTTCTGTGAAATCATCTCACAGAGTTACAGCTTTCCCCTCAAGAAGCCTTTCGCTAAGACAGTTCTTGTGGAATTGGCAAAGTGATATTAGGAAGCCCATAGAGGGCTATGGTGAAAAAGGAAATATCCTCAGATGAAATCTGGAAAGAAGCTTACTGAGAAACTGCTTAGTGTTCTGTTAATTCATCTCACAGAGTTACATCTGTATTTCGTGGATCTCTTGGCTAGCCTTATTTCTGTGGAATCTGAGAACAGATATTTCGGATCCCTTTGAAGACTATAGGGCCAAAGGAAATATCCTCCGATAACAAAGAGAAAGAAGCTTTCTGAGAAACTTCGTTGTGTTGTGTGAAATCATCTCACAGAGTTACAGCTTTCCCCTCAAGAAGCCTTTCGCTAAGACAGTTCTTGTGGAATTGGCATAGTGATATTTGGAAGCCCATAGAGGGCTATGGTGAAAAAGGAAATATCCTCAGATGAAATCTGGAAAGAAGCTTTCCGAGAAACTGCTTAGTGTTCTGTTAATTCATCTCACAGAGTTACATCTGTATTTCCTGGATCTCTTGGCTAGCCTTATTTCTGTGGAATCTGAGAACAGATATTTCGGATCCCTTTGAAGACTATAGGGCCAAAGGAAATATCCTCCGATAACAAAGAGAAAGAAGCTTTCTGAGAAACTTCGTTGTGTTCTGTGAAATCATCTCACAGAGTTGCAGCTTTCCCCTCAAGAAGCCTTTCGCTAAGACAGTTCTTGTGGAATTGGCAAAGTGATATTTTGAAGCCCATAGAGGGCTATGGTGAAAAAGGAAATATCCTCAGATGAAATCTGGAAAGAAGCTTTCTGAGAAACTGCTTAGTGTTCTGTTAATTCATCTCACAGAGTTACATCTGTATTTCGTGGATCTCTTTGCTAGCCTTATTTCTGTGGAATCTGAGAACAGATATTTCGGATCCCTTTGAAGACTATAGGGCCAAAGGAAATATCCTCCGATAACAAAGAGAAAGAAGCTTTCTGAGAAACTTCTTTGTGTTCTGTGAAATCATCTCACAGAGTTGCAGCTTTCCCCTCAAGAAACCTTTCGCTAAGACAGTTCTTGTGGAATTGGCAAAGTGATATTTGGAAGCCCATAGAGGGCTATGGTGAAAAAGGAAATATCCTCAGATGAAATCTGGAAAGATGCTCTCTGAGAAACTGCTTAGCGTTCTCTTAATTCATCTCACAGAGTTACATCTGTATTTCGTGGATCTCTTTGCTAGCCTTATTTCTGTGGAATCTGAGAACAGATATTTCGGATCCCTTTGAAGACTATAGGGCCAAAGAAAATATCCTCCGATAACAAAGAGAAAGAAGCTTTCTGAGAAACTTCGTTGTGTTCTGTGAAATCATCTCACAGAGTTACAGCTTTCCCCTCAAGAAGCCTTTCGCTAAGACAGTTCTTGTGGAATTGGCAAAGTGATATTTGGAAGCCCATAGAGGGCTATGGTGAAAAAGGAAATATCCTCAGATGAAATCTGGAAAGAAGCTTTCTGAGAAACTGCTTAGTGTTCTGTTAATTCATCTCACAGAGTTACATCTGTATTTCCTGGATCTCTTGGCTAGCCTTATTTCTGTGGAATCTGAGAACAGATATTTCGGATCCCTTTGAAGACTATAGGGCCAAAGGAAATATCCTCCGATAACAAAGAGAAAGAAGCTTTCTGAGAAACTTCGTTGTGTTCTGTGAAATCATCTCACAGAGTTGCAGCTTTCCCCTCAAGAAGCCTTTCGCTAAGACAGTTCTTGTGGAATTGGCAAAGTGATATTTGGAAGCCCATAGAGGGCTATGGTGAAAAAGGAAATATCCTCAAATGAAATCTGGAAAGAAGCTTTCTGAGAAACTGCTTAGTGTTCTGTTAATTCATCTCACAGAGTTACATCTGTATTTCGTGGATCTCTTTGCTAGCCTTATTTCTGTGGAATCTGAGAACAGATATTTCGGATCCCTTTGAAGACTATAGGGCCAAAGGAAATATCCTCCGATAACAAAGAGAAAGAAGCTTTCTGAGAAACTTCTTTGTGTTCTGTGAAATCATCTCACAGAGTTGCAGCTTTCCCCTCAAGAAAACTTTCGCTAAGACAGTTCTTGTGGAATTGGCAAAGTGATATTTGGAAGCCCATAGAGGGCTATGGTGAAAAAGGAAATATCGTCAAATGAAATCTGGAAAGAAGCTTTCTGAGAAACTGCTTAGTGTTCTGTTGATTCATCTCACAGGGTTACATCTGTATTTCGTGGATCTCTTTGCTAGCCTTATTTCTGTGGAATCTGAGAACAGATATTTCGGATCCCTTTGAAGACTATAGGGCCAAAGGAAATATCCTCCGATAACAAAGAGAAAGAAGCTTTCTGAGAAACTTCTTTGTGTTCTGTGAAATCATCTCACAGAGTTACAGCTTTCCCCTCACGGAGCCTTTCGCTAAGACAGTTCTTTTGAAATTGGCAAAGTGATATTTGGAAGCCCATAGAGGGCTATGGTGAAAAAGGAAATATCCTCAAATGAAATCTAGAAAGAAGCTTTCTGAGAAACTGCTTAGTGTTCTGTTAATTCAACTCACAGAGTTACATCTGTATTTCGTGGATCTCTTTGCTAGCCTTATTTCTGTGGAATCTGAGAACAGATATTTCGGATCCCTTTGAAGACTATAGGGCCAAAGGAAATATCCTCCGATAACAAAGAGAAAGAAGCTTTCTGAGAAACTTCGTTGTGTTCTGTGAAATCATCTCACAGAGTTACAGCTTTCCCCTCAAGAAGCCTTTCGCTAAGACAGTTCTTGTGGAATTGGCAAAGTGATATTTGGAAGCCCATAGAGGGCTATGGTGAAAAAGGAAATATCCTCAGATGAAATCTGGAAAGAAGCTTTCTGAGAAACTGCTTAGTGTTCTGTTAATTCATCTCACAGAGTTACATCTGTATTTCCTGGATCTCTTGGCTAGCCTTATTTCTGTGGAATCTGAGAACAGATATTTCGGATCCCTTTGAAGACTATAGGGCCAAAGGAAATATCCTCCGATAACAAAGAGAAAGAAGCTTTCTGAGAAACTTCTTTGTGTTCTGTGAAATCATCTCACAGAGTCGCAGCTTTCCCCTCAAGAAGCTTTTCGCTAAGAATGTTCTTGTGGAATTGGCAAAGTGATATTTGGAAGCCCATAGAGGGCTATGGTGAAAAAGGAAATATCCTCAGAGGAAATCTGGAAAGAAGCTTTCTGAGAAACTGCTTAGTGTTCTGTTAATTCATCTCACAGAGTTACATCTGTATTTCGTGGATCTCTTTGCTAGCCTTATTTCTGTGGAATCTGAGAACAGATATTTCTGATCCCTATGAAGACTATAGGGCCAAAGGAAATATCCTCTGATAAAAAAGAGAAAGAAGCTTTCTGAGAAACTTCGTTGTGTTCTGTGAAATCATCTCACAGAGTTACAGCTTTCCCCTCACGGAGCCTTTCGTTAAGACAGTTCTTTTGAAATTGGCAAAGTGATATTTGGAAGCCCATAGAGGGCTATGGTGAAAAAGGAAATATCCTCAGAGGAAATCTGGAAAGAAGCTTTCTGAGAAACTGCTTAGTGTTCTGTTAATTCATCTCACAGTGTTACATCTGTATTTCATGCATCTCTTTGCTAGCCTTATTTCTGTGGAATCTGAGAACAGATATTTTAGATCCCTTTGAAGACTATGGGGCCAAAGGAAATATCCTCCGATAACAAAGAGAAAGAAGCTTTCTGAGAAACTTCTTTGTGTTCTGTGAAATCATCTCACAGAGTCGCAGCTTTCCCCTCAAGAAGCTTTTCGCTAAGAATGTTCTTGTGGAATTGGCAAAGTGATATTTGGAAGCCCATAGAGGGCTATGGTGAAAAAGGAAATAACCTCAGAGGAAATCTGGAAAGAAGCTTTCTGAGAAACTGCTTAGTGTTCTGTTAATTCATCTCACAGAGTTACATCTGTATTTCGTGGATCTCTTGCTAGCCTTATTTCTGTGGAATCTGAGAACAGATATTTCTGATCCCTATGAAGACTATAGGGCCAAAGGAAATATCCTCCGATAACAAAGAGAAAGAAGCTTTCTGAGAAACTTCTTTGTGTTCTGTGAAATCATCTCACAGAGTTACAGCTTTCCCCTCAAGAAGCCTTTCGCTAAGACAGTTCTTGTGGAATTGGCAAAGTGATATTTGGAAGCCCATAGAGGGCTATGGTGAAAAAGGAAATATCCTCAAATGAAATCTGGAAAGAAGCTTTCTGAGAAACTGCTTAGTGTTCTGTTAATTCATCTCACAGAGTTACATCTGTATTGCGTGGATCTCTTTGCTAGCCTTATTTCTGTGGAATCTGAGAACAGATATTTCGGATCCCTTTGAAGACTATAGGGCCAAAGGAAATATCCTCTGATAACAAAGAGAAAGAAGCTTTCTGAGAAACTTCGTTGTGTTCTGTGAAATCATCTCACAGAGTTACAGCTTTCCCCTCACGGAGCCTTTCGTTAAGACAGTTCTTTTGAAATTGGCAAAGTGATATTTGGAAGCCCATAGAGGGCTATGGTGAAAAAGGAAATATCCTCAGAGGAAATCTGGAAAGAAGCTTTCTGAGAAACTGCTTAGTGTTCTGTTAATTCATCTCACAGTGTTACATCTGTATTTCATGCATCTCTTTGCTAGCCTTATTTCTGTGGAATCGAGAACAGATATTTTAGATCCCTTTGAAGACTATGGGGCCAAAGGAAATATCCTCCGATAACAAAGAGAAAGAAGCTTTCTGAGAAACTTCTTTGTGTTCTGTGAAATCATCTCACAGAGTTGCAGCTTTCCCCTCAAGAAGCCTTTCGCTAAGACAGTTCTTGTGGAATTGGCAAAGTGATATTTGGAAGCCCATAGAGGGCTATGGTGAAAAAGGAAATATCCTCAGATGAAATCTGGAAAGAAGCTTTCTGAGAAACTGCTTAGTGTTCTGTTAATTCATCTCACAGGGTTACATCTGTATTTCGTGGATCTCTTTGCTAGCCTTATTTCTGTGGAATCTGAGAACAGATATTTCGGATCCCTTTGAAGACTATAGGGCCAAAGGAAATATCCTCCGATAACAAAGAGAAAGAAGCTTTCTGAGAAACTTCTTTGTGTTCTGTGAAATCATCTCACAGAGTTACAGCTTTCCCCTCACGGAGCCTTTCGCTAAGACAGTTCTTTTGAAATTGGCAAAGTGATATTTGGAAGCCCATAGAGGGCTATGGTGAAAAAGGAAATATCCTCAAATGAAATCTAGAAAGAAGCTTTCTGAGAAACTGCTTAGTGTTCTGTTAATTCATCTCACAGAGTTACATCTGTATTTCGTGGATCTCTTTGCTAGCCTTATTTCTGTGGAATCTGAGAACAGATATTTCGGATCCCTTTGAAGACTATAGGGCCAAAGGAAATATCCTCCGATAACAAAGAGAAAGAAGCTTTCTGAGAAACTTCGTTGTGTTCTGTGAAATCATCTCACAGAGTTACAACTTTCCCTTCAAGAAGCCTTTCGCTAAGACAGTTCTTGTGGAATTGGCAAAGTGATATTTGGAAGCCCATAGAGGGCTATGGTGAAAAAGGAAATATCCTCAGATGAAATCTGGAAAGAAGCTTTCTGAGAAACTGCTTAGTGTTCTGTTAATTCATCTCACAGAGTTACATCTGTATTTCCTGGATCTCTTGGCTAGCCTTATTTCTGTGGAATCTGAGAACAGATATTTCGGATCCCTTTGAAGACTATAGGGCCAAAGGAAATATCCTCCGATAACAAAGAGAAAGAAGCTTTCTGAGAAACTTCTTTGTGTTCTGTGAAATCATCTCACAGAGTCGCAGCTTTCCCCTCAAGAAGCTTTTCGCTAAGAATGTTCTTGTGGAATTGGCAAATGATATTTGGAAGCCCATAGAGGGCTATGGTGAAAAAGGAAATATCCTCAGAGGAAATCTGGAAAGAAGCTTTCTGAGAAACTGCTTAGTGTTCTGTTAATTCATCTCACAGAGTTACATCTGTATTTCGTGGATCTCTTTGCTAGCCTTATTTCTGTGGAATCTGAGAACAGATATTTCTGATCCCTATGAAGACTATAGGGCCAAAGGAAATATCCTCCGATAACAAAGAGAAAGAAGCTTTCTGAGAAACTTCTTTGTGTTCTGTGAAATCATCTCACAGAGTTACAGCTTTCCCCTCAAGAAGCCTTTCGCTAAGACAGTTCTTGTGGAATTGGCAAAGTGATATTTGGAAGCCCATAGAGGGCTATGGTGAAAAAGGAATTATCCTCAAATGAAATCTGGAAAGAAGCTTTCTGAGAAACTGCTTAGTGTTCTGTTAATTCATCTCACAGAGTTACATCTGTATTTCGTGGATCTCTTTGCTAGCCTTATTTCTGTGGAATCTGAGAACAGATATTTCGGATCCCTTTGAAGACTATAGGGCCAAAGGAAATATCCTCTGATAACAAAGAGAAAGAAGTTCTCTGAGAAACTTCGTTGTGTTCTGTGAAATCATCTCACAGAGTTACAGCTTTCCCCTCACGGAGCCTTTCGCTAAGACAGTTCTTTTGAAATTGGCAAAGTGATATATGGAAGCCCATAGAGGGCTATGGTGAAAAGGGAAATATCCTCAGAGGAAATCTGGAAAGAAGCTTTCTGAGAAACTGCTTAGTGTTCTGTTAATTCATCTCACAGTGTTACATCTGTATTTCATGGATCTCTTTGCTAGCCTTATTTCTGTGGAATCTGAGAACCGATATTTTAGATCCCTTTGAAGACTATGGGGCCAAAGGAAATATCCTCCGATAACAAAGAGAAAGAAGCTTTCTGAGAAACTTCTTTGTGTTCTGTGAAATCATCTCACAGAGTTGCAGCTTTCCCCTCAAGAAGCCTTTCGCTAAGACAGTTCTTGTGGAATTGGCAAAGTGATATTTCGAAGCCCATAGAGGGCTATGGTGAAAAAGGAAATATCCTCAAATGAAATCTGGAAAGAAGCTTTCTGAGAAACTGCTTAGTGTTCTTTTAATTCATCTCACAGAGTTACATCTGTATTTCGTGGATCTCTTTGCTAGCCTTATTACTGTGGAATCTGAGAACAGATATTTTGGATCCCTTTGAAGACTATAGGGCCAAAGGAAATATCCTCCGATAACAAAGAGAAAGAAGCTTTCTGAGAAACTTCTTTGTGTTCTGTGAAATCATCTCACAGAGTTGCAGCTTTCCCCTCAAGAAGCCTTTCGCTAAGACAGTTCTTGTGGAATTGGCAAAGTGATATTTGGAAGTCCATAGAGGGCTATGGTGAAAAAGGAAATATCCTCAGATGAAATCTGGAAAGAAGCTTTCTGAGAAACTGCTTAGTGTTCTGTTAATTCATCTCACAGAGTTACATCTGTATTTCGTGGATCTCTTTGCTAGCCTTATTTCTGTGGAATCTGAGAACAGATATTTCGGATCCCTATGAAGACTATAGGGCCAAAGGAAATATCCTCCGATAACAAAGAGAAAGAAGCTTTCTGAGAAACTTCTTTGTGTTCTGTGAAATCATCTCACAGAGTTACAGCTTTCCCCTCACGGAGCCTTTCGCTAAGACAGTTCTTGTGGAATTGGCAAAGTGATATTTGGAAGCCCATAGAGGGCTATGGTGAAAAAGGAAATATCCTGAGAGGAAATCTGGAAAGAAGTTTTCTGAGAAACTGCTTAGTGTTCTGTTAATTCATCTCACAGTGTTACATCTGTATTTCATGGATCTCTTTGCTAGCCTTGTTTCTGTGGAATCTGAGAACAGATATTTTAGATCCCTTTGAAGACTAGGGGCCAAAGGAAATATCCTCCGATAACAAAGAGAAAGAAGCTTTCTGAGAAACTTCTTTGTGTTCTGTGAAATCATCTCACAGAGTTACAGCTTTCCCCTCAAGAAGCCTTTCGCTAAGACAGTTCTTGTGGAATTGGCAAAGTGATATTTGGAAGCCCATAGAGGGCTATGGTGAAAAAGGAAATATCCTCAGATGAAATCTGGAAAGAAGCTGTCTGAGAAACAGCTTAGTGTTCTGTTAATTCATCTCACAGAGTTACATCTGTATTTCATGGATCTCTTTGCTAGCCTTATTTCTGTGGAATCTGAAACAGATATTTCGGATCCCTTTGAAGACTATAGGGCCAAAGGAAATATCCTCCGATAACAAAGAGAAAGAAGCTTTCTGAGAAACTTCTTTGTGTTCTGTGAAATCATCTCACAGAGTCGCAGCTTTCCCCTCAAGAAGCTTTTCGCTAAGAATGTTCTTGTGGAATTGGCAAAGTGATATTTGGAAGCCCATAGAGGGCTATGGTGAAAAAGGAAATATCCTCAGAGGAAATCTGGAAAGGAGATTTCTGAGAAACTGCTTAGTGTTCTGTTAATTCATCTCACAGTGTTACATCTGTATTTCATGCATCTCTTTGCTAGCTTTATTTCTGTGGAATCTGAGAACAGATATTTTAGATCCCTTTGAAGACTATGGGGCCAAAGGAAATATCCTCCGATAACAAAGAGAAAGAAGCTTTCTGAGAAACTTCTTTGTGTTCTGTGAAATCATCTCACAGAGTTGCAGCTTTCCCCTCAAGAAGCCTTTCGCTAAGACAGTTCTTGTGGAATTGGCAAAGTGATATTTGGAAGCCCATAGAGGGCTATGGTGAAAAAGGAAATATCCTCAGATGAAATCTGGAAAGAAGCTTTCTGAGAAACTGCTTAGTGTTCTGTTAATTCATCTCACAGAGTTACATCTGTATTTCGTGGATCTCTTTGCTAGCCTTATTTCTGTGGAATCTGAGAACAGATATTTCGGATCCCTTTGAACACTATAGGGCCAAAGGAAATATCCTTCGATAACAAAGAGAAAGAAGCTTTCTGAGAAATTTCGTTGTGTTCTGTGAAATCATCTCACAGAGTTGCAGCTTTCCCCTCAAGAAGCCTTTCGCTAAGACAGTTCTTGTGGAATTGGCAAAGTGATATTTGGAAGCCCATAGAGGGCTATGGTGAAAAAGGAAATATCCTCAGATGAAATCTGGAAAGAAGCTTTCTGAGAAACTGCTTAGTGTTCTCTTAATTCATCTCACAGAGTTACATCTGTATTTCGTGGATCTCTTTGCTAGCCTTATTTCTGTGGAATCTGAGAACAGATATTTCTGATCCCTATGAAGACTATAGGGCCAAAGGAAATATCCTCCGATAACAAAGAGAAAGAAGCTTTCTGAGAAACTTCTTTTTGTTCTGTGAAATCATCTCACAGAGTTACAGCTTTCCCCTCACGGAGCCTTTCGCTAAGACAGTTCTTTTGAAATTGGCAAAGTGATATTTGGAAGCCCATAGAGGGCTATGGTGAAAAAGGAAATATCCTCAAATGAAATCTAGAAAGAAGCTTTCTGAGAAACTGCTTAGTGTTCTGTTAATTCATCTCACAGAGTTACATCTGTATTTCGTGGATCTCTTTGCTAGCCTTATTTCTGTGGAATCTGAGAACAGATATTTCGGATCCCTTTGAAGACTATAGGGCCAAAGGAAATATCCTCCGATAACAAAGAGAAAGAAGCTTTCTGAGAAACTTCGTTGTGTTCTGTGAAATCATCTCACAGAGTTACAACTTTCCCTTCAAGAAGCCTTTCGCTAAGACAGTTCTTGTGGAATTGGCAAAGTGATATTTGGAAGCCCATAGAGGGCTATGGTGAAAAAGGAAATATCCTCAGATGAAATCTGGAAAGAAGCTTTCTGAGAAACTGCTTAGTGTTCTGTTAATTCATCTCACAGAGTTACATCTGTATTTCCTGGATCTCTTGGCTAGCCTTATTTCTGTGGAATCTGAGAACAGATATTTCGGATCCCTTTGAAGACTATAGGGCCAAAGGAAATATCCTCCGATAACAAAGAGAAAGAAGCTTTCTGAGAAACTTCTTTGTGTTCTGTGAAATCATCTCACAGAGTCGCAGCTTTCCCCTCAAGAAGCTTTTCGCTAAGAATGTTCTTGTGGAATTGGCAAATGATATTTGGAAGCCCATAGAGGGCTATGGTGAAAAAGGAAATATCCTCAGAGGAAATCTGGAAAGAAGCTTTCTGAGAAACTGCTTAGTGTTCTGTTAATTCATCTCACAGAGTTACATCTGTATTTCGTGGATCTCTTTGCTAGCCTTATTTCTGTGGAATCTGAGAACAGATATTTCTGATCCCTATGAAGACTATAGGGCCAAAGGAAATATCCTCCGATAACAAAGAGAAAGAAGCTTTCTGAGAAACTTCTTTGTGTTCTGTGAAATCATCTCACAGAGTTACAGCTTTCCCCTCAAGAATCCTTTCGCTAAGACAGTTCTTGTGGAATTGGCAAAGTGATATTTGGAAGCCCATAGAGGGCTATGGTGAAAAAGGAATTATCCTCAAATGAAATCTGGAAAGAAGCTTTCTGAGAAACTGCTTAGTGTTCTGTTAATTCATCTCACAGAGTTACATCTGTATTTCGTGGATCTCTTTGCTAGCCTTATTTCTGTGGAATCTGAGAACAGATATTTCGGATCGCTTTGAAGACTATAGGGCCAAAGGAAATATCCTCTGATAACAAAGAGAAAGAAGTTCTCTGAGAAACTTCGTTGTGTTCTGTGAAATCATCTCACAGAGTTACAGCTTTCCCCTCACGGAGCCTTTCGCTAAGACAGTTCTTTTGAAATTGGCAAAGTGATATATGGAAGCCCATAGAGGGCTATGGTGAAAAGGGAAATATCCTCAGAGGAAATCTGGAAAGAAGCTTTCTGAGAAACTGCTTAGTGTTCTGTTAATTCATCTCACAGTGTTACATCTGTATTTCATGGATCTCTTTGCTAGCCTTATTTCTGTGGAATCTGAGAACAGATATTTTAGATCCCTTTGAAGACTATGGGGCCAAAGGAAATATCCTCCGATAACAAAGAGAAAGAAGCTTTCTGAGAAACTTCTTTGTGTTCTGTGAAATCATCTCACAGAGTTGCAGCTTTCCCCTCAAGAAGCCTTTCGCTAAGACAGTTCTTGTGGAATTGGCAAAGTGATATTTGGAAGCCCATAGAGGGCTATGGTGAAAAAGGAAATATCCTCAAATGAAATCTGGAAAGAAGCTTTCTGAGAAACTGCTTAGTGTTCTTTTAATTCATCTCACAGAGTTACATCTGTATTTCGTGGATCTCTTTGCTAGCCTTATTACTGTGGAATCTGAGAACAGATATTTTGGATCCCTTTGAAGACTATAGGGCCAAAGGAAATATCCTCCGATAACAAAGAGAAAGAAGCTTTCTGAGAAACTTCTTTGTGTTCTGTGAAATCATCTCACAGAGTTGCAGCTTTCCCCTCAAGAAGCCTTTCGCTAAGACAGTTCTTGTGGAATTGGCAAAGTGATATTTGGAAGTCCATAGAGGGCTATGGTGAAAAAGGAAATATCCTCAGATGAAATCTGGAAAGAAGCTTTCTGAGAAACTGCTTAGTGTTCTGTTAATTCATCTCACAGAGTTACATCTGTATTTCGTGGATCTCTTTGCTAGCCTTATTTCTGTGGAATCTGAGAACAGATATTTCGGATCCCTATGAAGACTATAGGGCCAAAGGAAATATCCTCCGATAACAAAGAGAAAGAAGCTTTCTGAGAAACTTCTTTGTGTTCTGTGAAATCATCTCACAGAGTTACAGCTTTCCCCTCACGGAGCCTTTCGCTAAGACAGTTCTTGTGGAATTGGCAAAGTGATATTTGGAAGCCCATAGAGGGCTATGGTGAAAAAGGAAATATCCTGAGAGGAAATCTGGAAAGAAGTTTTCTGAGAAACTGCTTAGTGTTCTGTTAATTCATCTCACAGTGTTACATCTGTATTTCATGGATCTCTTTGCTAGCCTTGTTTCTGTGGAATCTGAGAACAGATATTTTAGATCCCTTTGAAGACTAGGGGCCAAAGGAAATATCCTCCGATAACAAAGAGAAAGAAGCTTTCTGAGAAACTTCTTTGTGTTCTGTGAAATCATCTCACAGAGTTACAGCTTTCCCCTCAAGAAGCCTTTCGCTAAGACAGTTCTTGTGGAATTGGCAAAGTGATATTTGGAAGCCCATAGAGGGCTATGGTGAAAAAGGAAATATCCTCAGATGAAATCTGGAAAGAAGCTGTCTGAGAAACAGCTTAGTGTTCTGTTAATTCATCTCACAGAGTTACATCTGTATTTCATGGATCTCTTTGCTAGCCTTATTTCTGTGGAATCTGAAACAGATATTTCGGATCCCTTTGAAGACTATAGGGCCAAAGGAAATATCCTCCGATAACAAAGAGAAAGAAGCTTTCTGAGAAACTTCTTTGTGTTCTGTGAAATCATCTCACAGAGTCGCAGCTTTCCCCTCAAGAAGCTTTTCGCTAAGAATGTTCTTGTGGAATTGGCAAAGTGATATTTGGAAGCCCATAGAGGGCTATGGTGAAAAAGGAAATATCCTCAGAGGAAATCTGGAAAGGAGATTTCTGAGAAACTGCTTAGTGTTCTGTTAATTCATCTCACAGTGTTACATCTGTATTTCATGCATCTCTTTGCTAGCTTTATTTCTGTGGAATCTGAGAACAGATATTTTAGATCCCTTTGAAGACTATGGGGCCAAAGGAAATATCCTCCGATAACAAAGAGAAAGAAGCTTTCTGAGAAACTTCTTTGTGTTCTGTGAAATCATCTCACAGAGTTGCAGCTTTCCCCTCAAGAAGCCTTTCGCTAAGACAGTTCTTGTGGAATTGGCAAAGTGATATTTGGAAGCCCATAGAGGGCTATGGTGAAAAAGGAAATATCCTCAGATGAAATCTGGAAAGAAGCTTTCTGAGAAACTGCTTAGTGTTCTGTTAATTCATCTCACAGAGTTACATCTGTATTTCGTGGATCTCTTTGCTAGCCTTATTTCTGTGGAATCTGAGAACAGATATTTCGGATCCCTTTGAACACTATAGGGCCAAAGGAAATATCCTTCGATAACAAAGAGAAAGAAGCTTTCTGAGAAATTTCGTTGTGTTCTGTGAAATCATCTCACAGAGTTGCAGCTTTCCCCTCAAGAAGCCTTTCGCTAAGACAGTTCTTGTGGAATTGGCAAAGTGATATTTGGAAGCCCATAGAGGGCTATGGTGAAAAAGGAAATATCCTCAGATGAAATCTGGAAAGAAGCTTTCTGAGAAACTGCTTAGTGTTCTCTTAATTCATCTCACAGAGTTACATCTGTATTTCGTGGATCTCTTTGCTAGCCTTATTTCTGTGGAATCTGAGAACAGATATTTCTGATCCCTATGAAGACTATAGGGCCAAAGGAAATATCCTCCGATAACAAAGAGAAAGAAGCTTTCTGAGAAACTTCTTTTTGTTCTGTGAAATCATCTCACAGAGTTACAGCTTTCCCCTCACGGAGCCTTTCGCTAAGACAGTTCTTTTGAAATTGGCAAAGTGATATTTGGAAGCCCATAGAGGGCTATGGTGAAAAAGGAAATATCCTCAGATGAAATCTGGAAAGAAGCTTTCTGAGAAACTGCTTAGTGTTCTGTTAATTCATCTCACAGTGTTACATCTGTATTTCATGGATCTCTTTGCTAGCCTTATTTCTGTGGAATCTGAGAACAGATATTTTAGATCCCTTTGAAGACTATGGGGCCAAAGGAAATATCCTCCGATAACAAAGAGAAAGAAGCTTTCTGAGAAACTTCGTTGTGTTCTGTGAAATCATCTCACAGAGTTACAGCTTTCCCCTCACGGAGGCTTTTGTTAAGACAGTTCTTTTGAAATTGGCAAAGTGATATTTGGAAGCCCATATAGGGCTATGGTGAAAAAGGAAATATCCTCAGAGGAAATCTGGAAAGAAGCTTTCTGAGAAACTGCTTAGTGTTCTGTTAATTCATCTCACAGTGTTACATCTGTATTTCATGCATCTCTTTGCTAGCCTTATTTCTGTGGAATCTGAGAACAGATATTTTAGATCCCTTTGAAGACTATGGGGCCAAAGGAAATATCCTCCGAAAACAAAGAGAAAGAAGCTTTCTGAGAAACTTCTTTGTGTTCTGTGAAATCATCTCACAGAGTTGCAGCTTTCCCCTCAAGAAGCCTTTCTCTTAGACAGTTCTTGTGGAATTGGCAAAGTGATATTTGGAAGCCCATAGAGGGCTATGGTGAAAAAGGAAATATCCTCAGATGAAATCTGGAAAGAAGCTTTCTGAGAAGCTGCTTAGTGTTCTGTTAATTCATCTCACAGAGTTACATCTGTATTTCGTGGATCTCTTTGCTAGCCTTATTTCTGTGGAATCTGAGAACAGATATTTCGGATCCCTATGAAGACTATAGGGCCAAAGGAAATATCCTCCGATAACAAAGAGAAAGAAGCTTTCTGAGAAACTTCTTAGTGTTCTGTGAAATCATCTCACAAAGTTACAGCTTTCCCCTCAAGAAGCCTTTCGCTAAGACAGTTCTTGTGGAATTGGGAAAGTGATATTTGGAAGCCCATAGAGGGCTATGGTGAAAAAGGAAATATCCTCAAATGAAATCTGGAAAGAATCTTTCTGAGAAACTGCTTAGTGTTCTTTTAATTCATCTCACAGAGTTACATCTGTATTTCGTGGATCTCTTTGCTAGCCTTATTTCTGTGGAATCTGAGAACAGATATTTCGGATCCCTTTGAAGACTATAGGGCCAAAGGAAATATCCTCCGAAAACAAAGAGAAAGAAGCTTTCTGAGAAACTTCTTTGTGTTCTGTGAAATCATCTCACAGAGTTGCAGCTTTCCCCTCAAGAAGCCTTTCGCTAAGACAGTTCTTGTGGAATTGGCAAAGTGATATTTGGAAGCCCATAGAGGGCTATGGTGAAAAAGGAAATATCCTCAGATGAAATCTGGAAAGAAGCTTTCTGAGAAACTGCTTAGCGTTCTGTTAATTCATCTCACAGATTTACATCTGTATTTCGTGGATCTCTTTGCTAGCCTTATTTCTGTGGAATCTGAGAACAGATATTTCGGATCCCTTTGAAGACTATAGGGCCAAAGGAAATATCCTCCGATAACAAAGAGAAAGAAGCTTTCTGAGAAACTTCTTTGTGTTCTGTGAAATCATCTCACAGAGTTACAGCTTTCCCCTCACGGAGCCTTTCGCTAAGACACTTCTTTTGAAATTGGCAAAGTGATATTTGGAAGCCCATAGGGGGCTATGGTGAAAAAGGAAATATCCTCAGATGAAATCTGGAAAGAATCTTTCTGAGAAATTGCTTAGTGTTCTGTTAATTCATCTCACAGAGTTACATCTGTATTTCGTGGATCTCTTTGCTAGCCTTATTTCTGTGGAATCTGAGAATAGATATTTCGGATCCCTTAGAAGACTATAGGGCCAAAGGAAATATCCTCCGATAACAAAGAGAAAGAAGCTTTCTGAGAAACTTCTTTGTGTTCTGTGAAATCATCTCACAGAGTTGCAGCTTTCCCCTCAAGAAGCCTTTTGCTAAGACAGTTCTTGTGGAATTGGCAAAGTGATATTTGGAAGCCCTTAGAGGGCTATGGTGAAAAAGGAAATATCCTCAGATGAAATCTGGAAAGAAGCTTTCTGAGAAACTGCTTAGCGTTCTGTTAATTCATCTCACAGAGTTCCATCTATATTTCGTGGATCTCTTTGCTAGCCTTATTTCTGTGGAATCTGAGAACAGATATTTCGGATCCCTTTGAACACTATAGGGCCAAAGGAAATATCCTCCGATAACAAAGAGAAAGAAGCTTTCTGAGAAACTTTTTTGTGTTCTGTGAAATCATCTCGCAGAGTTGCAGCTTTCCCCTCAAGAAGCCTTTCGCTAAGACAGTTCTTGTGGAATTGGCAAAGTGATATTTGGAAGCCCATAGAGGGCTATGGTGAAAAAGGAAATATCCTCAGATGAAATCTGGAAAGAAGCTTTCTGAGAAGCTGCTTAGTGTTCTGTTAATTCATCTCACAGAGTTACATCTGTATTTCGTGGATCTCTTTGCTAGCCTTATTTCTGTGGAATCTGAGAACAGATATTTCGGATCCCTATGAAGACTATAGGGCCAAAGGAAATATCCTCCGATAACAAAGAGAAAGAAGCTTTCTGAGAAACTTCTTAGTGTTCTGTGAAATCATCTCACAAAGTTACAGCTTTCCCCTCAAGAAGCCTTTCGCTAAGACAGTTCTTGTGGAATTGGGAAAGTGATATTTGGAAGCCCATAGAGGGCTATGGTGAAAAAGGAAATATCCTCAAATGAAATCTGGAAAGAATCTTTCTGAGAAACTGCTTAGTGTTCTTTTAATTCATCTCACAGAGTTACATCTGTATTTCGTGGATCTCTTTGCTAGCCTTATTTCTGTGGAATCTGAGAACAGATATTTCGGATCCCTTTGAAGACTATAGGGCCAAAGGAAATATCCTCCGATAACAAAGAGAAAGAAGCTTTCTGAGAAACTTCTTTGTGTTCTGTGAAATCATCTCACAGAGTTACAGCTTTCCCCTCACGGAGCCTTTCGCTAAGACACTTCTTTTGAAATTGGCAAAGTGATATTTGGAAGCCCATAGAGGGCTATGGTGAAAAAGGAAATATCCTCAGAGGAAATCTGGAAAGAAGCTTTCTGAGAAACTGCTTAGTGTTCTGTTAATTCATCTCACAGTGTTACATCTGTATTTCATGGATCTCTTTGCTAGCCTTATTTCTGTGGAATCTGAGAATAGATAGTTTAGATCCCTTTGAAGACTATGGGGCCAAAGGAAATATCCTCCAATAACAAAGAGAAAGAAGCTTTCTGAGAAACTTCTTTGTGTTCTGTGAAATCATCTCACAGAGTTGCAGCTTTCCCCTCAAGAAGCCTTTCGCTAAGACAGTTCTTGTGGAATTGGCAAAGTGATATTTCGAAGCCCATAGAGGGCTATGGTGAAAAAGGAAATATCCTCAGATGAAATCTGGAAAGAAGCTTTCTGAGAAACTGCTTAGTGTTCTGTTAATTCATCTCACAGAGTTACATCTGTATTTCGTGGATCTCTTTGCTAGCCTTATTTCTGTGGAATCTGAGAACAGATATTTCGGATCCCTATGAAGACTATAGGGCCAAAGGAAATATCCTCCGATAACAAAGAGTAAGAAGCTTTCTGAGAAACTTCTTTGTGTTCTGTGAAATCATCTCACAGAGTTACAGCTTTCCCCTCAAGAAGCCTTTCGCTAAGACAGTTCTTGTGGAATTGGCAAAGTGATATTTGGAAGCCCATAGAGGGCTATGGTGAAAAAGGAAATATCCTCAGATGAAATCTGGAAAGAAGCTTTCTGAGAAACTGCTTAGTGTTCTGTTAATTCATCTCACAGAGTTACATCTGTATTTCATGGATCTCTTTGCTAGCCTTATTTCTGTGGAATCTGAGAACAGATATTTCAGATCCCTTTGAAGACTATAGGGCCAAAGGAAATATCCTCCGATAACAAAGAGAAAGAAGCTTTCTGAGAAACTTCCTTGTGTTCTGTGAAATCATCTCACAGAGTTGAAGCTTTCTCCTCAAGAAGCCTTTCGCTAAGACAGTTCTTGTGGAATTGGCAAAGTGATATTTGGAAGCCCATAGAGGGCTATGGTGAAAAAGGAAATATCCTCAGATGAAATCTGGAAAGAAGCTTTCTGAGAAACTGCTTAGTGTTCTGTTAATTCATCTCACAGAGTTACATCTGTATTTCGTGGATCTCTTTGCTAGCCTTATTTCTGTGGAATCTGAGAACAGATATTTCGGATCCCTTTGAAGACTATAGGGCCAAAGGAAATATCCTCTGATAACAAAGAGAAAGAAGTTCTCTGAGAAACTTCGTTGTGTTCTGTGAAATCATCTCACAGAGTTACAGCTTTCCCCTCACGGAGCCTTTCGCTAAGACAGTTCTTTTGAAATTGGCAAAGTGATATATGGAAGCCCATAGAGGGCTATGGTGAAAAGGGAAATATCCTCAGAGGAAATCTGGAAAGAAGCTTTCTGAGAAACTGCTTAGTGTTCTGTTAATTCATCTCACAGTGTTACATCTGTATTTCATGGATCTCTTTGCTAGCCTTATTTCTGTGGAATCTGAGAACAGATATTTTAGATCCCTTTGAAGACTATGGGGCCAAAGGAAATATCCTCCGATAACAAAGAGAAAGAAGCTTTCTGAGAAACTTCTTTGTGTTCTGTGAAATCATCTCACAGAGTTGCAGCTTTCCCCTCAAGAAGCCTTTCGCTAAGACAGTTCTTGTGGAATTGGCAAAGTGATATTTGGAAGCCCATAGAGGGCTATGGTGAAAAAGGAAATATCCTCAAATGAAATCTGGAAAGAAGCTTTCTGAGAAACTGCTTAGTGTTCTTTTAATTCATCTCACAGAGTTACATCTGTATTTCGTGGATCTCTTTGCTAGCCTTATTACTGTGGAATCTGAGAACAGATATTTTGGATCCCTTTGAAGACTATAGGGCCAAAGGAAATATCCTCCGATAACAAAGAGAAAGAAGCTTTCTGAGAAACTTCTTTGTGTTCTGTGAAATCATCTCACAGAGTTGCAGCTTTCCCCTCAAGAAGCCTTTCGCTAAGACAGTTCTTGTGGAATTGGCAAAGTGATATTTGGAAGTCCATAGAGGGCTATGGTGAAAAAGGAAATATCCTCAGATGAAATCTGGAAAGAAGCTTTCTGAGAAACTGCTTAGTGTTCTGTTAATTCATCTCACAGAGTTACATCTGTATTTCGTGGATCTCTTTGCTAGCCTTATTTCTGTGGAATCTGAGAACAGATATTTCGGATCCCTATGAAGACTATAGGGCCAAAGGAAATATCCTCCGATAACAAAGAGAAAGAAGCTTTCTGAGAAACTTCTTTGTGTTCTGTGAAATCATCTCACAGAGTTACAGCTTTCCCCTCACGGAGCCTTTCGCTAAGACAGTTCTTGTGGAATTGGCAAAGTGATATTTGGAAGCCCATAGAGGGCTATGGTGAAAAAGGAAATATCCTGAGAGGAAATCTGGAAAGAAGTTTTCTGAGAAACTGCTTAGTGTTCTGTTAATTCATCTCACAGTGTTACATCTGTATTTCATGGATCTCTTTGCTAGCCTTGTTTCTGTGGAATCTGAGAACAGATATTTTAGATCCCTTTGAAGACTAGGGGCCAAAGGAAATATCCTCCGATAACAAAGAGAAAGAAGCTTTCTGAGAAACTTCTTTGTGTTCTGTGAAATCATCTCACAGAGTTACAGCTTTCCCCTCAAGAAGCCTTTCGCTAAGACAGTTCTTGTGGAATTGGCAAAGTGATATTTGGAAGCCCATAGAGGGCTATGGTGAAAAAGGAAATATCCTCAGATGAAATCTGGAAAGAAGCTGTCTGAGAAACAGCTTAGTGTTCTGTTAATTCATCTCACAGAGTTACATCTGTATTTCATGGATCTCTTTGCTAGCCTTATTTCTGTGGAATCTGAAACAGATATTTCGGATCCCTTTGAAGACTATAGGGCCAAAGGAAATATCCTCCGATAACAAAGAGAAAGAAGCTTTCTGAGAAACTTCTTTGTGTTCTGTGAAATCATCTCACAGAGTCGCAGCTTTCCCCTCAAGAAGCTTTTCGCTAAGAATGTTCTTGTGGAATTGGCAAAGTGATATTTGGAAGCCCATAGAGGGCTATGGTGAAAAAGGAAATATCCTCAGAGGAAATCTGGAAAGGAGATTTCTGAGAAACTGCTTAGTGTTCTGTTAATTCATCTCACAGTGTTACATCTGTATTTCATGCATCTCTTTGCTAGCTTTATTTCTGTGGAATCTGAGAACAGATATTTTAGATCCCTTTGAAGACTATGGGGCCAAAGGAAATATCCTCCGATAACAAAGAGAAAGAAGCTTTCTGAGAAACTTCTTTGTGTTCTGTGAAATCATCTCACAGAGTTGCAGCTTTCCCCTCAAGAAGCCTTTCGCTAAGACAGTTCTTGTGGAATTGGCAAAGTGATATTTGGAAGCCCATAGAGGGCTATGGTGAAAAAGGAAATATCCTCAGATGAAATCTGGAAAGAAGCTTTCTGAGAAACTGCTTAGTGTTCTGTTAATTCATCTCACAGAGTTACATCTGTATTTCGTGGATCTCTTTGCTAGCCTTATTTCTGTGGAATCTGAGAACAGATATTTCGGATCCCTTTGAACACTATAGGGCCAAAGGAAATATCCTTCGATAACAAAGAGAAAGAAGCTTTCTGAGAAATTTCGTTGTGTTCTGTGAAATCATCTCACAGAGTTGCAGCTTTCCCCTCAAGAAGCCTTTCGCTAAGACAGTTCTTGTGGAATTGGCAAAGTGATATTTGGAAGCCCATAGAGGGCTATGGTGAAAAAGGAAATATCCTCAGATGAAATCTGGAAAGAAGCTTTCTGAGAAACTGCTTAGTGTTCTCTTAATTCATCTCACAGAGTTACATCTGTATTTCGTGGATCTCTTTGCTAGCCTTATTTCTGTGGAATCTGAGAACAGATATTTCTGATCCCTATGAAGACTATAGGGCCAAAGGAAATATCCTCCGATAACAAAGAGAAAGAAGCTTTCTGAGAAACTTCTTTTTGTTCTGTGAAATCATCTCACAGAGTTACAGCTTTCCCCTCACGGAGCCTTTCGCTAAGACAGTTCTTTTGAAATTGGCAAAGTGATATTTGGAAGCCCATAGAGGGCTATGGTGAAAAAGGAAATATCCTCAGATGAAATCTGGAAAGAAGCTTTCTGAGAAACTGCTTAGTGTTCTGTTAATTCATCTCACAGTGTTACATCTGTATTTCATGGATCTCTTTGCTAGCCTTATTTCTGTGGAATCTGAGAACAGATATTTTAGATCCCTTTGAAGACTATGGGGCCAAAGGAAATATCCTCCGATAACAAAGAGAAAGAAGCTTTCTGAGAAACTTCGTTGTGTTCTGTGAAATCATCTCACAGAGTTACAGCTTTCCCCTCACGGAGGCTTTTGTTAAGACAGTTCTTTTGAAATTGGCAAAGTGATATTTGGAAGCCCATATAGGGCTATGGTGAAAAAGGAAATATCCTCAGAGGAAATCTGGAAAGAAGCTTTCTGAGAAACTGCTTAGTGTTCTGTTAATTCATCTCACAGTGTTACATCTGTATTTCATGCATCTCTTTGCTAGCCTTATTTCTGTGGAATCTGAGAACAGATATTTTAGATCCCTTTGAAGACTATGGGGCCAAAGGAAATATCCTCCGAAAACAAAGAGAAAGAAGCTTTCTGAGAAACTTCTTTGTGTTCTGTGAAATCATCTCACAGAGTTGCAGCTTTCCCCTCAAGAAGCCTTTCTCTTAGACAGTTCTTGTGGAATTGGCAAAGTGATATTTGGAAGCCCATAGAGGGCTATGGTGAAAAAGGAAATATCCTCAGATGAAATCTGGAAAGAAGCTTTCTGAGAAGCTGCTTAGTGTTCTGTTAATTCATCTCACAGAGTTACATCTGTATTTCGTGGATCTCTTTGCTAGCCTTATTTCTGTGGAATCTGAGAACAGATATTTCGGATCCCTATGAAGACTATAGGGCCAAAGGAAATATCCTCCGATAACAAAGAGAAAGAAGCTTTCTGAGAAACTTCTTAGTGTTCTGTGAAATCATCTCACAAAGTTACAGCTTTCCCCTCAAGAAGCCTTTCGCTAAGACAGTTCTTGTGGAATTGGGAAAGTGATATTTGGAAGCCCATAGAGGGCTATGGTGAAAAAGGAAATATCCTCAAATGAAATCTGGAAAGAATCTTTCTGAGAAACTGCTTAGTGTTCTTTTAATTCATCTCACAGAGTTACATCTGTATTTCGTGGATCTCTTTGCTAGCCTTATTTCTGTGGAATCTGAGAACAGATATTTCGGATCCCTTTGAAGACTATAGGGCCAAAGGAAATATCCTCCGAAAACAAAGAGAAAGAAGCTTTCTGAGAAACTTCTTTGTGTTCTGTGAAATCATCTCACAGAGTTGCAGCTTTCCCCTCAAGAAGCCTTTCGCTAAGACAGTTCTTGTGGAATTGGCAAAGTGATATTTGGAAGCCCATAGAGGGCTATGGTGAAAAAGGAAATATCCTCAGATGAAATCTGGAAAGAAGCTTTCTGAGAAACTGCTTAGCGTTCTGTTAATTCATCTCACAGATTTACATCTGTATTTCGTGGATCTCTTTGCTAGCCTTATTTCTGTGGAATCTGAGAACAGATATTTCGGATCCCTTTGAAGACTATAGGGCCAAAGGAAATATCCTCCGATAACAAAGAGAAAGAAGCTTTCTGAGAAACTTCTTTGTGTTCTGTGAAATCATCTCACAGAGTTACAGCTTTCCCCTCACGGAGCCTTTCGCTAAGACACTTCTTTTGAAATTGGCAAAGTGATATTTGGAAGCCCATAGAGGGCTATGGTGAAAAAGGAAATATCCTCAGAGGAAATCTGGAAAGAAGCTTTCTGAGAAACTGCTTAGTGTTCTGTTAATTCATCTCACAGTGTTACATCTGTATTTCATGGATCTCTTTGCTAGCCTTATTTCTGTGGAATCTGAGAATAGATAGTTTAGATCCCTTTGAAGACTATGGGGCCAAAGGAAATATCCTCCAATAACAAAGAGAAAGAAGCTTTCTGAGAAACTTCTTTGTGTTCTGTGAAATCATCTCACAGAGTTGCAGCTTTCCCCTCAAGAAGCCTTTCGCTAAGACAGTTCTTGTGGAATTGGCAAAGTGATATTTCGAAGCCCATAGAGGGCTATGGTGAAAAAGGAAATATCCTCAGATGAAATCTGGAAAGAAGCTTTCTGAGAAACTGCTTAGTGTTCTGTTAATTCATCTCACAGAGTTACATCTGTATTTCGTGGATCTCTTTGCTAGCCTTATTTCTGTGGAATCTGAGAACAGATATTTCGGATCCCTATGAAGACTATAGGGCCAAAGGAAATATCCTCCGATAACAAAGAGTAAGAAGCTTTCTGAGAAACTTCTTTGTGTTCTGTGAAATCATCTCACAGAGTTACAGCTTTCCCCTCAAGAAGCCTTTCGCTAAGACAGTTCTTGTGGAATTGGCAAAGTGATATTTGGAAGCCCATAGAGGGCTATGGTGAAAAAGGAAATATCCTCAGATGAAATCTGGAAAGAAGCTTTCTGAGAAACTGCTTAGTGTTCTGTTAATTCATCTCACAGAGTTACATCTGTATTTCATGGATCTCTTTGCTAGCCTTATTTCTGTGGAATCTGAGAACAGATATTTCAGATCCCTTTGAAGACTATAGGGCCAAAGGAAATATCCTCCGATAACAAAGAGAAAGAAGCTTTCTGAGAAACTTCCTTGTGTTCTGTGAAATCATCTCACAGAGTTGAAGCTTTCTCCTCAAGAAGCCTTTCGCTAAGACAGTTCTTGTGGAATTGGCAAAGTGATATTTGGAAGCCCATAGAGGGCTATGGTGAAAAAGGAAATATCCTCAGATGAAATCTGGAAAGAAGCTTTCTGAGAAACTGCTTAGTGTTCTGTTAATTCATCTCACAGAGTTACATCTGTATTTCGTGGATCTCTTTGCTAGCCTTATTTCTGTGGAATCTGAGAACAGATATTTCGGATCCCTTTGAAGACTATAGGGCCAAAGGAAATATCCTCCGATAACAAAGAGAAAGAAGCTTTCTGAGAAACTTCGTTGTGTTCTGTGAAATCATCTCACAGAGTTACAGCTTTCCCCTCAAGGAGCCTTTCGCTAAGACAGTTCTTGTGGAATTGGCAAAGTGATATTTGGAAGCCCATAGAGGGCTATGGTGAAAAAGGAAATATCCTCAGATGAAATCTGGAAAGAAGCTTTCTGAGAAACTGCTTAGCGTTCTGTTAATTCATCTCACAGAGTTACATCTGTATTTCGTGGATCTCTTTGCTAGCCTTATTTCTGTGGAATCTGAGAACAGATATTTCGGATCCCTTTGAAGACTATAGGGCCAAAGGAAATATCCTCCGATAACAAAGAGAAAGAAGCTTTCTGAGAAACTTCTTTGTGTTCTGTGAAATCATCTCACAGAGTTACAGCTTTCCCCTCACGGAGCCTTTCTCTAAGACACTTCTTTTGAAATTGGCAAAGTGATATTTGGAAGCCCATAGAGGGCTATGGTGAAAAAGGAAATATCCTCAGATGAAATCTGGAAAGAATCTTTCTGAGAAATTGCTTAGTGTTCTGTTAATTCATCTCACAGAGTTACATCTGTATTTCGTGGATCTCTTTGCTAGCCTTATTTCTGTGGAATCTGAGAACAGATATTTCGGATCCCTTAGAAGACTATAGGGCCAAAGGAAATATCCTCCGATAACAAAGAGAAAGAAGCTTTCTGAGAAACTTCTTTGTGTTCTGTGAAATCATCTCACAGAGTTGCAGCTTTCCCCTCAAGAAGCCTTTCGCTAAGATAGTTCTTGTGGAATTGGCAAAGTGATATTTGGAAGCCCTTAGAGGGCTATGGTGAAAAAGGAAATATCCTCAGATGAAATCTGGAAAGAAGCTTTCTGAGAAACTGCTTAGCGTTCTGTTAATTCATCTCACAGAGTTCCATCTGTATTTCGTGGATCTCTTTGCTAGCCTTATTTCTGTGGAATCTGAGAACAGATATTTCGGATCCCTTTGAAGACTATAGGGCCAAAGGAAATATCCTCCGATAACAAAGAGAAAGAAGCTTTCTGAGAATCTTCTTTGTGTTCTGTGAAATCATCTCACAGAGTTGCAGCTTTCCCCTCAAGAAGCCTTTCGCTAAGACACTTCTTTTGGAATTGGCAAAGTGATATTTGGAAGTCCATAGAGGGCTATGGTGAAAAAGGAAATATCCTCAGATGAAATCTGGAAAGAAGCTTTCTGAGAAACTGCTTAGCGTTCTGTTAATTCATCTCACAGAGTTACATCTGTATTTCGTGGATCTCTTTGCTAGCCTTATTTCTGTGGAATCTGAGAACAGATATTTCGGATCCCTTTGAAGACTATAGGGCCAAAGGAAATATCCTCCGATAACAAAGAGAAAGAAGCTTTCTGAGAAACTTCTTTGTGTTCTGTGAAATCATCTCACAGAGTTACAGCTTTCCCCTCACGGAGCCTTTCGCTAAGACACTTCTTTTGAAATTGGCAAAGTGATATTTGGAAGCCCATAGAGGGCTATGGTGAAAAAGGAAATATCCTCAGATGAAATCTGTAAAGAATCTTTCTGAGAAATTGCTTAGTGTTCTGTTAATTCATCTCACAGAGTTACATCTGTATTTCGTGGATCTCTTTGCTAGCCTTATTTCTGTGGAATCTGAGAACAGATATTTCGGATCCCTTAGAAGACTATAGGGCCAAAGGAAATATCCTCCGATAACAAAGAGAAAGAAGCTTTCTGAGAAACTTCGTTGTGTTCTGTGAAATCATCTCACAGAGTTACAACTTTCCCTTCAAGAAGCCTTTCGCTAAGACAGTTCTTGTGGAATTGGCAAAGTGATATTTGGAAGCCCATAGAGGGCTATGGTGAAAAAGGAAATATCCTCAGATGAAATCTGGAAAGAAGCTTTCTGAGAAACTGCTTAGTGTTCTGTTAATTCATCTCACAGAGTTACATCTGTATTTCCTGGATCTCTTGGCTAGCCTTATTTCTGTGGAATCTGAGAACAGATATTTCGGATCCCTTTGAAGACTATAGGGCCAAAGGAAATATCCTCCGATAACAAAGAGAAAGAAGCTTTCTGAGAAACTTCTTTGTGTTCTGTGAAATCATCTCACAGAGTCGCAGCTTTCCCCTCAAGAAGCTTTTCGCTAAGAATGTTCTTGTGGAATTGGCAAATGATATTTGGAAGCCCATAGAGGGCTATGGTGAAAAAGGAAATATCCTCAGAGGAAATCTGGAAAGAAGCTTTCTGAGAAACTGCTTAGTGTTCTGTTAATTCATCTCACAGAGTTACATCTGTATTTCGTGGATCTCTTTGCTAGCCTTATTTCTGTGGAATCTGAGAACAGATATTTCTGATCCCTATGAAGACTATAGGGCCAAAGGAAATATCCTCCGATAACAAAGAGAAAGAAGCTTTCTGAGAAACTTCTTTGTGTTCTGTGAAATCATCTCACAGAGTTACAGCTTTCCCCTCAAGAAGCCTTTCGCTAAGACAGTTCTTGTGGAATTGGCAAAGTGATATTTGGAAGCCCATAGAGGGCTATGGTGAAAAAGGAATTATCCTCAAATGAAATCTGGAAAGAAGCTTTCTGAGAAACTGCTTAGTGTTCTGTTAATTCATCTCACAGAGTTACATCTGTATTTCGTGGATCTCTTTGCTAGCCTTATTTCTGTGGAATCTGAGAACAGATATTTCGGATCCCTTTGAAGACTATAGGGCCAAAGGAAATATCCTCTGATAACAAAGAGAAAGAAGTTCTCTGAGAAACTTCGTTGTGTTCTGTGAAATCATCTCACAGAGTTACAGCTTTCCCCTCACGGAGCCTTTCGCTAAGACAGTTCTTTTGAAATTGGCAAAGTGATATATGGAAGCCCATAGAGGGCTATGGTGAAAAGGGAAATATCCTCAGAGGAAATCTGGAAAGAAGCTTTCTGAGAAACTGCTTAGTGTTCTGTTAATTCATCTCACAGTGTTACATCTGTATTTCATGGATCTCTTTGCTAGCCTTATTTCTGTGGAATCTGAGAACAGATATTTTAGATCCCTTTGAAGACTATGGGGCCAAAGGAAATATCCTCCGATAACAAAGAGAAAGAAGCTTTCTGAGAAACTTCTTTGTGTTCTGTGAAATCATCTCACAGAGTTGCAGCTTTCCCCTCAAGAAGCCTTTCGCTAAGACAGTTCTTGTGGAATTGGCAAAGTGATATTTGGAAGCCCATAGAGGGCTATGGTGAAAAAGGAAATATCCTCAAATGAAATCTGGAAAGAAGCTTTCTGAGAAACTGCTTAGTGTTCTTTTAATTCATCTCACAGAGTTACATCTGTATTTCGTGGATCTCTTTGCTAGCCTTATTACTGTGGAATCTGAGAACAGATATTTTGGATCCCTTTGAAGACTATAGGGCCAAAGGAAATATCCTCCGATAACAAAGAGAAAGAAGCTTTCTGAGAAACTTCTTTGTGTTCTGTGAAATCATCTCACAGAGTTGCAGCTTTCCCCTCAAGAAGCCTTTCGCTAAGACAGTTCTTGTGGAATTGGCAAAGTGATATTTGGAAGTCCATAGAGGGCTATGGTGAAAAAGGAAATATCCTCAGATGAAATCTGGAAAGAAGCTTTCTGAGAAACTGCTTAGTGTTCTGTTAATTCATCTCACAGAGTTACATCTGTATTTCGTGGATCTCTTTGCTAGCCTTATTTCTGTGGAATCTGAGAACAGATATTTCGGATCCCTATGAAGACTATAGGGCCAAAGGAAATATCCTCCGATAACAAAGAGAAAGAAGCTTTCTGAGAAACTTCTTTGTGTTCTGTGAAATCATCTCACAGAGTTACAGCTTTCCCCTCACGGAGCCTTTCGCTAAGACAGTTCTTGTGGAATTGGCAAAGTGATATTTGGAAGCCCATAGAGGGCTATGGTGAAAAAGGAAATATCCTGAGAGGAAATCTGGAAAGAAGTTTTCTGAGAAACTGCTTAGTGTTCTGTTAATTCATCTCACAGTGTTACATCTGTATTTCATGGATCTCTTTGCTAGCCTTGTTTCTGTGGAATCTGAGAACAGATATTTTAGATCCCTTTGAAGACTAGGGGCCAACGGAAATATCCTCCGATAACAAAGAGAAAGAAGCTTTCTGAGAAACTTCGTTGTGTTCTGTGAAATCATCTCACAGAGTTACAGCATTCCCCTCAAGAAGCCTTTCGCTAAGACAGTTCTTGTGGAATTGGCAAAGTGATATTTGGAAGCCCATAGAGGGCTATGGTGAAAAAGGAAATATCCTCAGATGAAATCTGGAAAGAAGCTGTCTGAGAAACAGCTTAGTGTTCTGTTAATTCATCTCACAGAGTTACATCTGTATTTCATGGATCTCTTTGCTAGCCTTATTTCTGTGGAATCTGAAACAGATATTTCGGATCCCTTTGAAGACTATAGGGCCAAAGGAAATATCCTCCGATAACAAAGAGAAAGAAGCTTTCTGAGAAACTTCTTTGTGTTCTGTGAAATCATCTCACAGAGTCGCTGCTTTCCCCTCAAGAAGCTTTTCGCTAAGAATGTTCTTGTGGAATTGGCAAAGTGATATTTGGAAGCCCATAGAGGGCTATGGTGAAAAAGGAAATATCCTCAGAGGAAATCTGGAAAGGAGATTTCTGAGAAACTGCTTAGTGTTCTGTTAATTCATCTCACAGTGTTACATCTGTATTTCATGCATCTCTTTGCTAGCTTTATTTCTGTGGAATCTGAGAACAGATATTTTAGATCCCTTTGAAGACTATGGGGCCAAAGGAAATATCCTCCGATAACAAAGAGAAAGAAGCTTTCTGAGAAACTTCTTTGTGTTCTGTGAAATCATCTCACAGAGTTGCAGCTTTCCCCTCAAGAAGCCTTTCGCTAAGACAGTTCTTGTGGAATTGGCAAAGTGATATTTGGAAGCCCATAGAGGGCTATGGTGAAAAAGGAAATATCCTCAGATGAAATCTGGAAAGAAGCTTTCTGAGAAACTGCTTAGTGTTCTGTTAATTCATCTCACAGAGTTACATCTGTATTTCGTGGATCTCTTTGCTAGCCTTATTTCTGTGGAATCTGAGAACAGATATTTCGGATCCCTTTGAACACTATAGGGCCAAAGGAAATATCCTTCGATAACAAAGAGAAAGAAGCTTTCTGAGAAATTTCGTTGTGTTCTGTGAAATCATCTCACAGAGTTGCAGCTTTCCCCTCAAGAAGCCTTTCGCTAAGACAGTTCTTGTGGAATTGGCAAAGTGATATTTGGAAGCCCATAGAGGGCTATGGTGAAAAAGGAAATATCCTCAGATGAAATCTGGAAAGAAGCTTTCTGAGAAACTGCTTAGTGTTCTCTTAATTCATCTCAGAGAGTTACATCTGTATTTCGTGGATCTCTTTGCTAGCCTTATTTCTGTGGAATCTGAGAACAGATATTTCTGATCCCTATGAAGACTATAGGGCCAAAGGAAATATCCTCCGATAACAAAGAGAAAGAAGCTTTCTGAGAAACTTCTTTTTGTTCTGTGAAATCATCTCACAGAGTTACAGCTTTCCCCTCACGGAGCCTTTCGCTAAGACAGTTCTTTTGAAATTGGCAAAGTGATATTTGGAAGCCCATAGAGGGCTATGGTGAAAAAGGAAATATCCTCAGATGAAATCTGGAAAGAAGCTTTCTGAGAAACTGCTTAGTGTTCTGTTAATTCATCTCACAGTGTTACATCTGTATTTCATGGATCTCTTTGCTAGCCTTATTTCTGTGGAATCTGAGAACAGATATTTTAGATCCCTTTGAAGACTATGGGGCCAAAGGAAATATCCTCCGATAACAAAGAGAAAGAAGCTTTCTGAGAAACTTCGTTGTGTTCTGTGAAATCATCTCACAGAGTTACAGCTTTCCCCTCACGGAGGCTTTTGTTAAGACAGTTCTTTTGAAATTGGCAAAGTGATATTTGGAAGCCCATATAGGGCTATGGTGAAAAAGGAAATATCCTCAGAGGAAATCTGGAAAGAAGCTTTCTGAGAAACTGCTTAGTGTTCTGTTAATTCATCTCACAGTGTTACATCTGTATTTCATGCATCTCTTTGCTAGCCTTATTTCTGTGGAATCTGAGAACAGATATTTTAGATCCCTTTGAAGACTATGGGGCCAAAGGAAATATCCTCCGAAAACAAAGAGAAAGAAGCTTTCTGAGAAACTTCTTTGTGTTCTGTGAAATCATCTCACAGAGTTGCAGCTTTCCCCTCAAGAAGCCTTTCTCTTAGACAGTTCTTGTGGAATTGGCAAAGTGATATTTGGAAGCCCATAGAGGGCTATGGTGAAAAAGGAAATATCCTCAGATGAAATCTGGAAAGAAGCTTTCTGAGAAACTGCTTTGTGTTCTGTTAATTCATCTCACAGAGTTACATCTGTATTTCATGGATCTCTTTGCTAGCCTTATTTCTGTGGAATCTGAGAACAGATATTTCGGATCCCTTTGAAGACTATAGGGCCAAAGGAAATATCCTCCGATAACAAAGAGAAAGAAGCTTTCTGAGAAACTTTTTTGTGTTCTGTGAAATCATCTCACAGAGTTGCAGCTTTCCCCTCAAGAAGCCTTTCGCTAAGACAGTTCTTGTGGAATTGGCAAAGTGATATTTGGAAGCCCATAGAGGGCTATGGTGAAAAAGGAAATATCCTCAGATGAAATCTGGAAAGAAGCTTTCTGAGAAGCTGCTTAGTGTTCTGTTAATTCATCTCACAGAGTTACATCTGTATTTCGTGGATCTCTTTGCTAGCCTTATTTCTGTGGAATCTGAGAACAGATATTTCGGATCCCTATGAAGACTATAGGGCCAAAGGAAATATCCTCCGATAACAAAGAGAAAGAAGCTTTCTGAGAAACTTCTTAGTGTTCTGTGAAATCATCTCACAAAGTTACAGCTTTCCCCTCAAGAAGCCTTTCGCTAAGACAGTTCTTGTGGAATTGGGAAAGTGATATTTGGAAGCCCATAGAGGGCTATGGTGAAAAAGGAAATATCCTCAAATGAAATCTGGAAAGAATCTTTCTGAGAAACTGCTTAGTGTTCTTTTAATTCATCTCACAGAGTTACATCTGTATTTCGTGGATCTCTTTGCTAGCCTTATTTCTGTGGAATCTGAGAACAGATATTTCGGATCCCTTTGAAGACTATAGGGCCAAAGGAAATATCCTCCGAAAACAAAGAGAAAGAAGCTTTCTGAGAAACTTCTTTGTGTTCTGTGAAATCATCTCACAGAGTTGCAGCTTTCCCCTCAAGAAGCCTTTCGCTAAGACAGTTCTTGTGGAATTGGCAAAGTGATATTTGGAAGCCCATAGAGGGCTATGGTGAAAAAGGAAATATCCTCAGATGAAATCTGGAAAGAAGCTTTCTGAGAAACTGCTTAGCGTTCTGTTAATTCATCTCACAGATTTACATCTGTATTTCGTGGATCTCTTTGCTAGCCTTATTTCTGTGGAATCTGAGAACAGATATTTCGGATCCCTTTGAAGACTATAGGGCCAAAGGAAATATCCTCCGATAACAAAGAGAAAGAAGCTTTCTGAGAAACTTCTTTGTGTTCTGTGAAATCATCTCACAGAGTTACAGCTTTCCCCTCACGGAGCCTTTCGCTAAGACACTTCTTTTGAAATTGGCAAAGTGATATTTGGAAGCCCATAGGGGGCTATGGTGAAAAAGGAAATATCCTCAGATGAAATCTGGAAAGAATCTTTCTGAGAAATTGCTTAGTGTTCTGTTAATTCATCTCACAGAGTTACATCTGTATTTCGTGGATCTCTTTGCTAGCCTTATTTCTGTGGAATCTGAGAATAGATATTTCGGATCCCTTAGAAGACTATAGGGCCAAAGGAAATATCCTCCGATAACAAAGAGAAAGAAGCTTTCTGAGAAACTTCTTTGTGTTCTGTGAAATCATCTCACAGAGTTGCAGCTTTCCCCTCAAGAAGCCTTTTGCTAAGACAGTTCTTGTGGAATTGGCAAAGTGATATTTGGAAGCCCTTAGAGGGCTATGGTGAAAAAGGAAATATCCTCAGATGAAATCTGGAAAGAAGCTTTCTGAGAAACTGCTTAGCGTTCTGTTAATTCATCTCACAGAGTTCCATCTATATTTCGTGGATCTCTTTGCTAGCCTTATTTCTGTGGAATCTGAGAACAGATATTTCGGATCCCTTTGAACACTATAGGGCCAAAGGAAATATCCTCCGATAACAAAGAGAAAGAAGCTTTCTGAGAAACTTTTTTGTGTTCTGTGAAATCATCTCGCAGAGTTGCAGCTTTCCCCTCAAGAAGCCTTTCGCTAAGACAGTTCTTGTGGAATTGGCAAAGTGATATTTGGAAGCCCATAGAGGGCTATGGTGAAAAAGGAAATATCCTCAGATGAAATCTGGAAAGAAGCTTTCTGAGAAGCTGCTTAGTGTTCTGTTAATTCATCTCACAGAGTTACATCTGTATTTCGTGGATCTCTTTGCTAGCCTTATTTCTGTGGAATCTGAGAACAGATATTTCGGATCCCTATGAAGACTATAGGGCCAAAGGAAATATCCTCCGATAACAAAGAGAAAGAAGCTTTCTGAGAAACTTCTTAGTGTTCTGTGAAATCATCTCACAAAGTTACAGCTTTCCCCTCAAGAAGCCTTTCGCTAAGACAGTTCTTGTGGAATTGGGAAAGTGATATTTGGAAGCCCATAGAGGGCTATGGTGAAAAAGGAAATATCCTCAAATGAAATCTGGAAAGAATCTTTCTGAGAAACTGCTTAGTGTTCTTTTAATTCATCTCACAGAGTTACATCTGTATTTCGTGGATCTCTTTGCTAGCCTTATTTCTGTGGAATCTGAGAACAGATATTTCGGATCCCTTTGAAGACTATAGGGCCAAAGGAAATATCCTCCGATAACAAAGAGAAAGAAGCTTTCTGAGAAACTTCTTTGTGTTCTGTGAAATCATCTCACAGAGTTACAGCTTTCCCCTCACGGAGCCTTTCGCTAAGACACTTCTTTTGAAATTGGCAAAGTGATATTTGGAAGCCCATAGAGGGCTATGGTGAAAAAGGAAATATCCTCAGAGGAAATCTGGAAAGAAGCTTTCTGAGAAACTGCTTAGTGTTCTGTTAATTCATCTCACAGTGTTACATCTGTATTTCATGGATCTCTTTGCTAGCCTTATTTCTGTGGAATCTGAGAATAGATATTTTAGATCCCTTTGAAGACTATGGGGCCAAAGGAAATATCCTCCAATAACAAAGAGAAAGAAGCTTTCTGAGAAACTTCTTTGTGTTCTGTGAAATCATCTCACAGAGTTGCAGCTTTCCCCTCAAGAAGCCTTTCGCTAAGACAGTTCTTGTGGAATTGGCAAAGTGATATTTCGAAGCCCATAGAGGGCTATGGTGAAAAAGGAAATATCCTCAGATGAAATCTGGAAAGAAGCTTTCTGAGAAACTGCTTAGTGTTCTGTTAATTCATCTCACAGAGTTACATCTGTATTTCGTGGATCTCTTTGCTAGCCTTATTTCTGTGGAATCTGAGAACAGATATTTCGGATCCCTATGAAGACTATAGGGCCAAAGGAAATATCCTCCGATAACAAAGAGTAAGAAGCTTTCTGAGAAACTTCTTTGTGTTCTGTGAAATCATCTCACAGAGTTACAGCTTTCCCCTCAAGAAGCCTTTCGCTAAGACAGTTCTTGTGGAATTGGCAAAGTGATATTTGGAAGCCCATAGAGGGCTATGGTGAAAAAGGAAATATCCTCAGATGAAATCTGGAAAGAAGCTTTCTGAGAAACTGCTTAGTGTTCTGTTAATTCATCTCACAGAGTTACATCTGTATTTCATGGATCTCTTTGCTAGCCTTATTTCTGTGGAATCTGAGAACAGATATTTCAGATCCCTTTGAAGACTATAGGGCCAAAGGAAATATCCTCCGATAACAAAGAGAAAGAAGCTTTCTGAGAAACTTCCTTGTGTTCTGTGAAATCATCTCACAGAGTTGAAGCTTTCTCCTCAAGAAGCCTTTCGCTAAGACAGTTCTTGTGGAATTGGCAAAGTGATATTTGGAAGCCCATAGAGGGCTATGGTGAAAAAGGAAATATCCTCAGATGAAATCTGGAAAGAAGCTTTCTGAGAAACTGCTTAGTGTTCTGTTAATTCATCTCACAGAGTTACATCTGTATTTCGTGGATCTCTTTGCTAGCCTTATTTCTGTGGAATCTGAGAACAGATATTTCGGATCCCTTTGAAGACTATAGGGCCAAAGGAAATATCCTCCGATAACAAAGAGAAAGAAGCTTTCTGAGAAACTTCGTTGTGTTCTGTGAAATCATCTCACAGAGTTACAGCTTTCCCCTCAAGGAGCCTTTCGCTAAGACAGTTCTTGTGGAATTGGCAAAGTGATATTTGGAAGCCCATAGAGGGCTATGGTGAAAAAGGAAATATCCTCAGATGAAATCTGGAAAGAAGCTTTCTGAGAAACTGCTTAGCGTTCTGTTAATTCATCTCACAGAGTTACATCTGTATTTCGTGGATCTCTTTGCTAGCCTTATTTCTGTGGAATCTGAGAACAGATATTTCGGATCCCTTTGAAGACTATAGGGCCAAAGGAAATATCCTCCGATAACAAAGAGAAAGAAGCTTTCTGAGAAACTTCTTTGTGTTCTGTGAAATCATCTCACAGAGTTACAGCTTTCCCCTCACGGAGCCTTTCTCTAAGACACTTCTTTTGAAATTGGCAAAGTGATATTTGGAAGCCCATAGAGGGCTATGGTGAAAAAGGAAATATCCTCAGATGAAATCTGGAAAGAATCTTTCTGAGAAATTGCTTAGTGTTCTGTTAATTCATCTCACAGAGTTACATCTGTATTTCGTGGATCTCTTTGCTAGCCTTATTTCTGTGGAATCTGAGAACAGATATTTCGGATCCCTTAGAAGACTATAGGGCCAAAGGAAATATCCTCCGATAACAAAGAGAAAGAAGCTTTCTGAGAAACTTCTTTGTGTTCTGTGAAATCATCTCACAGAGTTGCAGCTTTCCCCTCAAGAAGCCTTTCGCTAAGATAGTTCTTGTGGAATTGGCAAAGTGATATTTGGAAGCCCTTAGAGGGCTATGGTGAAAAAGGAAATATCCTCAGATGAAATCTGGAAAGAAGCTTTCTGAGAAACTGCTTAGCGTTCTGTTAATTCATCTCACAGAGTTCCATCTGTATTTCGTGGATCTCTTTGCTAGCCTTATTTCTGTGGAATCTGAGAACAGATATTTCGGATCCCTTTGAAGACTATAGGGCCAAAGGAAATATCCTCCGATAACAAAGAGAAAGAAGCTTTCTGAGAATCTTCTTTGTGTTCTGTGAAATCATCTCACAGAGTTGCAGCTTTCCCCTCAAGAAGCCTTTCGCTAAGACACTTCTTTTGGAATTGGCAAAGTGATATTTGGAAGTCCATAGAGGGCTATGGTGAAAAAGGAAATATCCTCAGATGAAATCTGGAAAGAAGCTTTCTGAGAAACTGCTTAGCGTTCTGTTAATTCATCTCACAGAGTTACATCTGTATTTCGTGGATCTCTTTGCTAGCCTTATTTCTGTGGAATCTGAGAACAGATATTTCGGATCCCTTAGAAGACTATAGGGCCAAAGGAAATATCCTCCGATAACAAAGAGAAAGAAGCTTTCTGAGAAACTTCTTTGTGTTCTGTGAAATCATCTCACAGAGTTGCAGCTTTCCCCTCAAGAAGCCTTTGCTAAGACAGTTCTTGTGGAATTGGCAAAGTGATATTTGGAAGCCCTTAGAGGGCTATGGTGAAAAAGGAAATATCCTCAGATGAAATCTGGAAAGAAGCTTTCTGAGAAACTGCTTAGCGTTCTGTTAATTCATCTCACAGAGTTCCATCTGTATTTCGTGGATCTCTTTGCTAGCCTTATTTCTGTGGAATCTGAGAACAGATATTTCGGATCCCTTTGAAGACTATAGGGCCAAAGGAAATATCCTCCGATAACAAAGAGAAAGAAGCTTTCTGAGAAACTTCTTTGTGTTCTGTGAAATCATCTCACAGAGTTGCAGCTTTCCCCTCAAGAAGCCTTTCGCTATGACAGTTCTTGTGGAATTGGCAAAGTGATATTTGGAAGTCCATAGAGGGCTATGGTGAAAAAGGAAATATCCTCAGATGAAATCTGGAAAGAAGCTTTCTGAGAAACTGCTAAGTGTTCTGTTAATTCATCTCACAGAGTTACATCTGTATTTCATGGATCTCTTTTCTAGCCTTATTTCTGTGGAATCTGAGAACAGATATTTCGGATCCCTTTGAAGACTATAGGGCCAAAGGAAATATCCTCCGATAACAAAGCGAAAGAAGCTTTCTGAGAAACTTCTTTGTGTTCTGTGAAATCATCTCACAGAGTTGCAGCTTTCCCCTCAAGAAGCCTTTCGCTAAGACAGTTCTTGTGGAATTGGCAAAGTGATATTTGGAAGCCCATAAAGGGCTATGGTGAAAAAGGAAATATCCTCAGATAAAATCTGGAAAGAAGCTTTCTGAGAAACTGCTTAGTGTTCTGTTAATTCATCTCACAGAGTTACATCTGTATTTCGTGGATCTCTTTGCTAGCCTTATTTCTGTGGAATCTGAGAACAGATAATTCGGATCCCTATGAAGACTATAGGGCCAAAGGAAATATCCTCCGATAACAAAGAGAAAGAAGCTTTCTGAGAAACTTCTTAGTGTTCTGTGAATTCATCTCACAAAGTTACAGCTTTCCCCTCAAGAAGCATTTCGCTAAGACAGTTCTTGTGGAATTGGCAAAGTGATATTTGGAAGCCCATAGAGGGCTATGGTGAAAAAGGAAATATCCTCAAATGAAATCTGGAAAGAATCTTTCTGAGAAACTGCTTAGTGTTCTTTTAATTCATCTCACAGAGTTACATCTGTATTTCGTGGATCTCTTTGCTAGCCTTATTTCTGTGGAATCTGAGAACAGATATTTCGGATCCCTTTGAAGACTATAGGGCCAAAGGAAATATCCTCCGGTAACAAAGAGAAAGAAGCTTTCTGAGAAACTTCTTTGTGTTCTGTGAAATCACCTCACAGAGTTGTAGCTTTCCCCTCAAGAAGCCTTTCGCTAAGACAGTTCTTGTGGAATTGGCAAAGTGATATTTGGAAGCCCATAGAGGGCTATGGTGAAAAAGGAAATATCCTCAAATGAAATCTGGAAAGAAGCATTCTGAGAAACTGCTTAGTGTTCTGTGAATTCATCTCACAGAGTTACATCTGTATTTCGTGGATCTCTTTGCTAGCCTTATTTCTGTGGAATCTGAGAACAGATATTTCGGATCCCTTTGAAGACTATAGGGCCAAAGGAAATATCCTCTGATAACAAAGAGAAAGAAGCTTTCTGAGAAACTTCGTTGTGTTCTGTGAAATCATCTCACAGAGTTACAGCTTTCCCCTCACGGAGCCTTTCGCTAAGACAGTTCTTTTGAAATTGGCAAAGTGATATTTGGAAGCCCATAGAGGGCTTTGGTGAAAAAGGAAATATCCTCAGAGGAAATCTGGAAAGAAGCTTTCTGAGAAACTGCTTAGTGTTCTGTTAATTCATCTCACAGTGTTACATCTGTATTTCATGGATCTCTTTGCTAGCCTTATTTCTGTGGAATCTGAGAACAGATATTTTAGATCCCTTTGAAGACTATGGGGCCAAAGGAAATATCCTCCGATAACAAAGAGAAAGAAGCTTTCTGAGAAACTTCTTTGTGTTCTGTGAAATCATCTCACAGAGTTGCAGCTTTCCCCTCAAGTAGCCTTTCGCTAAGACAGTTCTTGTGGAATTGGCAAAGTGATACTTGGAAGCCCATAGAGGGCTATGGTGAAAAAGGAAATATCCTCAAATGAAATCTGGAAAGAAGCTTTCTGAGAAACTGCTTAGTGTTCTTTTAATTCATCTCACAGAGTTACATCTGTATTTCGTGGATCTCTTTGCTAGCCTTATTTCTGTGGAATCTGAGAACAGATATTTTGGATCCCTTTGAACACTATAGGGCCAAAGGAAATATCCTCCAATAACAAAGAGAAAGAAGCTTTCTGAGAAACTTCTTTGTGTTATGTGAAATCATCTCACAGAGTTGCAGCTTTCCCCTCAAGAAGCCTTTCGCTAAGACAGTTCTTGTGGAATTGGCAAAGTGATATTTGGAAGCCCATAGAGGGCTACGGTGAAAAAGGAAATATCCTCAAATGAAATCTGGAAAGAAGCTTTCTGAGAAACTGCTTAGTGTCCTTTTAATTCATCTCACAGAGTTACATCTGTATTTCGTGGATCTCTTTGCTAGCCTTATTTCTGTGGAATCTGAGAACAGATATTTTGGATCCCTTTGAACACTATAGGGTCAAAGGAAATATCCTCCAATAACAAAGAGAAAGAAGCTTTCTGAGAAACTTCTTTGTGTTATGTGAAATCATCTCACAGAGTTGCAGCTTTCCCCTCAAGAAGCCTTTCGCTAAGACAGTTCTTGTGGAATTGGCAAAGTGATATTTGGAAGCCCATAGAGGGCTATGGTGAAAAAGGAAATATAATCAGATGAAATCTGGAAAGAAGCTTTCTGAGAAACTGCTTAGTGTTCTGTTAATTCATCTCACTGTGTTACATCTGTATTTCGTGGATCTCTTTGCTAGCCTTATTTCTGTGGAATCTGAGAACAGATATTTCGGATCCCTATGAAGACTATAGGGCCAAAGGAAATATCCTCCGATAACAAAGAGAAAGAAGCTTTCAGAGAAACTTCTTTGTGTTCTGTGAAATCATCTCACAGAGTTACAGCTTTCCCCTCAAGAAGCCTTTCGCTAAGACAGTTCTTGTGGATTTGGCAAAGTGATATTTGGAAGCCCGTAGAGGGCTATGGTGAAAAAGGAAATATCCTCTAATGAAATCTGGAAAGAAGCTTTCTGAGAAACTGCTTAGTGTTCTGTTAATTCATCTCACAGAGTTACATCTGTATTTCGTGGATCTCTTTGCTAGCCTTATTTCTGTGGAATCTGAGAACAGATATTTCGGATCCCTTTGAAGACTATAGGGCCAAAGGAAATATCCTCTGATAACAAAGAGAAAGAAGCTTTCTGAGAAACTTCGTTGTGTTCTGTGAAATCATCTCACAGAGTTACAGCTTTCCCCTCACGGAGCCTTTCGCTAAGACAGTTCTTTTGAAATTGGCAAAGTGATATTTGGAAGCCCATAGAGGGCTATGGTGAAAAGGAAATATCCTGAGAGGAAATCTGGAAAGAAGCTTTTGAGAAACTGCTTAGTGTTCTGTTAATTCATCTCACAGTGTTACATCTGTATTTCATGGATCTCTTTGCTAGCCTTATTTCTGTGGAATCTGAGAATAGATATTTTAGATCCCTTTGAAGACTATGGGGCCAAAGGAAATATCCTCCGATAACAAAGAGAAAGAAGCTTTCTGAGAAACTTCTTTGTGTTCTGTGAAATCATCTCACAGAGTTGCAGCTTTCCCCTCAAGAAGCCTTTCGCTAAGACAGTTCTTGTGGAATTGGCAAAGTGATATTTGGAAGCCCATAGAGGGCTATGGTGAAAAAGGAAATATCCTCAGATGAAATCTGGAAAGAAGCTTTCTGAGAAACTGCTTAGTGTTCTGTTAATTCATCTCACAGAGTTACATCTGTATTTCATGGATCTCTTTGCTAGCCTTATTTCTGTGGAATCTGAGAACAGATATTTCGGATTCCTTTGAAGACTATAGGGCCAAAGGAAATATCCTCCGATAACAAAGAGAAAGAAGCTTTCTGAGAAACTTCTTTGTGTTCTGTGAAATCATCTCACAGAGTTGCAGCTTTCCCCTCAAGAAGCCTTTCGCTAAGACACTTCTTGTGGAATTGGCAAAGTGATATTTGGAAGCCCATAGAGGGCTATGGTGAAAAAGAAAATATCCTCACATGAAATCTGGAAAGAAGCTTTCTGAGAAACTGCTTAGTGTTCTGTTAATTCATCTCACAGAGTTACATCTGTATTTCGTGGATCTCTTTGCTAGCCTTATTTCTGTGGAATCTGAGAACAGATATTTCGGATCCCTTTGAAGACTATAGGGCCAAAGGAAATATCCTCCGATAACAAAGAGAAAGAAGCTTTCTGAGAAACTTCTTTGTGTTCTGTGAAATCATCTCACAGAGTCGCAGCTTTCCCCTCAAGAATCTTTTCGCTAAGAATGTTCTTGTGGAATTGGCAAAGTGATATTTGGAAGCCCATAGAGGGCTATGGTGAAAAAGGAAATATCCTCAGATGAAATCTGGAAAGAAGCTTTCTGAGAAACTGCTTAGTGTTCTGTTAATTCATCTCACAGAGTTACATCTGTATTTCGTGGATCTCTTTGCTAGCCTTATTTCTGTGGAATCTGAGAACAGATATTTCGGATCCCTATGAAGACTATAGGGCCAAAGGAAATATCCTCCGATAACAAAGAGAAAGAAGTTTTCTGAGAAACTTCTTAGTGTTCTGTGAAATCATCTCAGAAAGTTACAGCTTTCCCTACAAGAAGCCTTTCGCTAAGACAGTTCTTGTGGAATTGGCAAAGTGATATTTGGAAGCCCGTAGAGGGCTATGGTGAAAAAGGAAATATCCTCAAATGAAATCTGGAAAGAAGCTTTCTGAGAAACTGCTTAGTGTTCTTTTAATTCATCTCACAGAGTTACATCTGTATTTCGTGGATCTCTTTGCTAGCCTTATTTCTGTGGAATCTGAGAACAGATATTTCGGATCCCTTTGAAGACTATAGGGCCAAAGGAAATATCCTCCGATAACAAAGAGAAAGAAGCTTTCTGAGAAACTTCGTTGTGTTCTGTGAAATCATCTCACAGAGTTACAGCGTTCCCCTCACGGAGCCTTTCGCTAAGACAGTTCTTTTGAGATTGGCAAAGTGATATTTGGAAGCCCATAGAGGGCTATGGTGAAAAAGGAAATATCCTCAGAGGAAATCTGGAAAGAAGCTTTCTGAGAAACTGCTTAGTGTTCTGTTAATTCATCTCACAGAGTTACATCTGTATTTCGTGGATCTCTTTGCTAGCCTTATTTCTGTGGAATCTGAGAACAGATATTTCGGATCCCTTTGAAGACTATAGGGCCAAAGGAAATATCCTGCGATAACAAAGAGAAAGAAGCTTTCTGAGAAACTTCTTTGTGTTCTGTGAAATCATCTCACAGAGTTACAGCTTTCCCCTCACGGAGGCTTTCGCTAAGACACTTCTTTTGAAATTGGCAAAGTGATATTTGGAAGCCCATAGAGGGCTATGGTGAAAAAGGAAATATCCTCAGATGAAATCTGGAAAGAAGCTTTCTGAGAAACTGCTTAGTGTTCTGTTAATTCATCTCACAGAGTTACATCTGTATTTCGTGGATCTCTTTGGTAGCCTTATTTCTGTGGAATCTGAGAACAGATATTTCGGATCCCTTTGAAGACTATAGGGCCAAAGGAAATATCCTCCGATAACAAAGAGAAAGAAGCTTTCTGAGAAACTTCTTTGTGTTCTGTGAAATCATCTCACAGAGTTGCAGCTTTCCCCTCAAGAAGCCTTTCGCTAAGACAGTTCTTGTGGAATTGGCAAAGTGATATTTGGAAGCCCTTAGAGGGCTATGGTGAAAAAGGAAATATCCTCAGATGAAATCTGGAAAGAAGCGTTCTGAGAAACTGCTTAGCGTTCTGTTAATTCATCTCACAGAGTTACATCTGTATTTCGTGGATCTCTTTGCTAGCCTCATTTCTGTGGAATCTGAGAACAGATATTTCGGATCCCTTTGAAGACTATAGGGCCAAAGGAAATATCCTCCGATAACAAAGAGAAAGAAGCTTTCTGAGAAACTTCTTTGTGTTCTGTGAAATCATCTCACAGAGTTACAGCTTTTCCCTAACGGAGCCTTTCGCTAAGACAGTTCTTTTGAAATTGGCAAAGTGATATTTGGAAGCCCATAGAGGGCTATGGTGAAAAAGAAAATATCCTCAGATGAAATCTGGAAAGAAGCTTTCTGAGAAACTGCTTAGTGTTCTGTTAATTCATCTCACAGAGTTACATCTGTATTTCGTGGATCTCTTTGCTAGCCTTATTTCTGTGGAATCTGAGAACAGATATTTCGGATCCCTTTGAAGACTATAGGGCCAAAGGAAATATCCTCCGATAACAAAGAGAAAGAAGCTTTCTGAGAAACTCCTTTGTGTTCTGTGAAATCATCTCACAGAGTCGCAGCTTTCCCCTCAAGAATCTTTTCGCTAAGAATGTTCTTGTGGAATTGGCAAAGTGATATTTGGAAGCCCATAGAGGGCTATGGTGAAAAAGGAAATATCCTCAGATGAAATCTGGAAAGAAGCTTTCTGAGAAACTGCTTAGTGTTCTGTTAATTCATCTCACAGAGTTACATCTGTATTTCGTGGATCTCTTTGCTAGCCTTATTTCTGTGGAATCTGAGAACAGATATTTCGGATCCCTTTGAAGACTATAGGGCCAAAGGAAATATCCTCCGATAACAAAGAGAAAGAAGCTTTCTGAGAAACTTCTTTGTGTTCTGTGAAATCATCTCACAGAGTTACAGCTTTCCCCTCACGGAGCCTTTCGCTAAGACACTTCTTTTGAAATTGGCAAAGTGATATTTGGAAGCCCATAGAGGGCTATGGTGAAAAAGGAAATATCCTCAGATGAAATCTGTAAAGAATCTTTCTGAGAAATTGCTTAGTGTTCTGTTAATTCATCTCACAGAGTTACATCTGTATTTCGTGGATCTCTTTGCTAGCCTTATTTCTGTGGAATCTGAGAACAGATATTTCGGATCCCTTAGAAGACTATAGGGCCAAAGGAAATATCCTCCGATAACAAAGAGAAAGAAGCTTTCTGAGAAACTTCTTTGTGTTCTGTGAAATCATCTCACAGAGTTGCAGCTTTCCCCTCAAGAAGCCTTTGCTAAGACAGTTCTTGTGGAATTGGCAAAGTGATATTTGGAAGCCCTTAGAGGGCTATGGTGAAAAAGGAAATATCCTCAGATGAAATCTGGAAAGAAGCTTTCTGAGAAACTGCTTAGCGTTCTGTTAATTCATCTCACAGAGTTCCATCTGTATTTCGTGGATCTCTTTGCTAGCCTTATTTCTGTGGAATCTGAGAACAGATATTTCGGATCCCTTTGAAGACTATAGGGCCAAAGGAAATATCCTCCGATAACAAAGAGAAAGAAGCTTTCTGAGAAACTTCTTTGTGTTCTGTGAAATCATCTCACAGAGTTGCAGCTTTCCCCTCAAGAAGCCTTTCGCTATGACAGTTCTTGTGGAATTGGCAAAGTGATATTTGGAAGTCCATAGAGGGCTATGGTGAAAAAGGAAATATCCTCAGATGAAATCTGGAAAGAAGCTTTCTGAGAAACTGCTAAGTGTTCTGTTAATTCATCTCACAGAGTTACATCTGTATTTCATGGATCTCTTTTCTAGCCTTATTTCTGTGGAATCTGAGAACAGATATTTCGGATCCCTTTGAAGACTATAGGGCCAAAGGAAATATCCTCCGATAACAAAGCGAAAGAAGCTTTCTGAGAAACTTCTTTGTGTTCTGTGAAATCATCTCACAGAGTTGCAGCTTTCCCCTCAAGAAGCCTTTCGCTAAGACAGTTCTTGTGGAATTGGTAAAGTGATATTTGGAAGCCCATAAAGGGCTATGGTGAAAAAGGAAATATCCTCAGATAAAATCTGGAAAGAAGCTTTCTGAGAAACTGCTTAGTGTTCTGTTAATTCATCTCACAGAGTTACATCTGTATTTCGTGGATCTCTTTGCTAGCCTTATTTCTGTGGAATCTGAGAACAGATAATTCGGATCCCTATGAAGACTATAGGGCCAAAGGAAATATCCTCCGATAACAAAGAGAAAGAAGCTTTCTGAGAAACTTCTTAGTGTTCTGTGAATTCATCTCACAAAGTTACAGCTTTCCCCTCAAGAAGCATTTCGCTAAGACAGTTCTTGTGGAATTGGCAAAGTGATATTTGGAAGCCCATAGAGGGCTATGGTGAAAAAGGAAATATCCTCAAATGAAATCTGGAAAGAATCTTTCTGAGAAACTGCTTAGTGTTCTTTTAATTCATCTCACAGAGTTACATCTGTATTTCGTGGATCTCTTTGCTAGCCTTATTTCTGTGGAATCTGAGAACAGATATTTCGGATCCCTTTGAAGACTATAGGGCCAAAGGAAATATCCTCCGGTAACAAAGAGAAAGAAGCTTTCTGAGAAACTTCTTTGTGTTCTGTGAAATCACCTCACAGAGTTGTAGCTTTCCCCTCAAGAAGCCTTTCGCTAAGACAGTTCTTGTGGAATTGGCAAAGTGATATTTGGAAGCCCATAGAGGGCTATGGTGAAAAAGGAAATATCCTCAAATGAAATCTGGAAAGAAGCATTCTGAGAAACTGCTTAGTGTTCTGTTAATTCATCTCACAGAGTTACATCTGTATTTCGTGGATCTCTTTGCTAGCCTTATTTCTGTGGAATCTGAGAACAGATATTTCGGATCCCTTTGAAGACTATAGGGCCAAAGGAAATATCCTCTGATAACAAAGAGAAAGAAGCTTTCTGAGAAACTTCGTTGTGTTCTGTGAAATCATCTCACAGAGTTACAGCTTTCCCCTCACGGAGCCTTTCGCTAAGACAGTTCTTTTGAAATTGGCAAAGTGATATTTGGAAGCCCATAGAGGGCTTTGGTGAAAAAGGAAATATCCTCAGAGGAAATCTGGAAAGAAGCTTTCTGAGAAACTGCTTAGTGTTCTGTTAATTCATCTCACAGTGTTACATCTGTATTTCATGGATCTCTTTGCTAGCCTTATTTCTGTGGAATCTGAGAACAGATATTTTAGATCCCTTTGAAGACTATGGGGCCAAAGGAAATATCCTCCGATAACAAAGAGAAAGAAGCTTTCTGAGAAACTTCTTTGTGTTCTGTGAAATCATCTCACAGAGTTGCAGCTTTCCCCTCAAGAAGCCTTTCGCTAAGACAGTTCTTGTGGAATTGGCAAAGTGATATTTGGAAGCCCATAGAGGGCTATGGTGAAAAAGGAAATATCCTCAAATGAAATCTGGAAAGAAGCTTTCTGAGAAACTGCTTAGTGTTCTGTTAATTCATCTCACAGAGTTACATCTGTATTTCGTGGATCTCTTTGCTAGCCTTATTTCTGTGGAATCTGAGAACAGATATTTCGGATCCCTTTGAAGACTATAGGGCCAAAGGAAATATCCTCCGATAACAAAGAGAAAGAAGCTTTCTGAGAAACTTCGTTGTGTTCTGTGAAATCATCTCACAGAGTTACAGCTTTCCCCTCACGGAGCCTTTCGCTAAGACAGTTCTTTTGAAATTGGCAAAGTGATATTTGGAAGCCCTTAGAGGGCTATGGTGAAAAAGGAAATATCCTCAAATGAAATCTGGAAAGAAGCTTTCTGAGAAACTGCTTAGTGTTCTTTTAATTCATCTCACAGAGTTACATCTGTATTTCGTGGATCTCTTTGCTAGCCTTATTTCTGTGGAATCTGAGAACAGATATTTTGGATCCCTTTGAACACTATAGGGCCAAAGGAAATATCCTCCAATAACAAAGAGAAAGAAGCTTTCTGAGAAACTTCTTTGTGTTATGTGAAATCATCTCACAGAGTTACAGCTTTCCCCTCAAGAAGCCTTTCGCTAAGACAGTTCTTGTGGAATTGGCAAAGTGATATTTGGAAGCCCATAGAGGGCTATGGTGAAAAAGGAAATATCCTGAGAGGAAATCTGGAAAGAAGCTTTTGAGAAACTGCTTAGTGTTCTGTTAATTCATCTCACAGAGTTACATCTGTATTTCGTGGATCTCTTTGCTAGCCTTATTTCTGTGGAATCTGAGAACAGATATTTTGGATCCCTTTGAACACTATAGGGCCAAAGGAAATATCCTCCAATAACAAAGAGAAAGAAGCTTTCTGAGAAACTTCTTTGTGTTATGTGAAATCATCTCATAGAGTTGCAGCTTTCCCCTCAAGAAGCCTTTCGCTAAGACAGTTCTTGTGGAATTGGCAAAGTGATATTTGGAAGCCCATAGAGGGCTATGGTGAAAAAGGAAATATCCTCAGATGAAATCTGGAAAGAAGCTTTCTGAGAAACTGCTTAGTGTTCTGTTAATTCATCTCACCGAGTTACATCTGTATTTCGTGGATCTCTTTGCTAGCCTTATTTCTGTGGAATCTGAGAACAGATATTTCGGATCCCTATGAAGACTATAGGGCCAAAGGAAATATCCTCCGATAACAAAGAGAAAGAAGCTTTCTGAGAAACTTCTTTGTGTTCTGTGAAATCATCTCACAGAGTTACAGCTTTCCCCTCAAGAAGCCTTTCGCTAAGACAGTTCTTGTGGAATTGGCAAAGTGATATTAGGAAGCCCATAGAGGGCTATGGTGAAAAAGGAAATATCCTCTAATGAAATCTGGAAAGAAGCTTTCTGAGAAACTGCTTAGTGTTCTGTTAATTCATCTCACAGAGTTACATCTGTATTTCGTGGATCTCTTTGCTAGCCTTATTTCTGTGGAATCTGAGAACAGATATTTCGGATCCCTTTGAAGACTATAGGGCCAAAGGAAATATCCTCTGATAACAAAGAGAAAGAAGCTTTCTGAGAAACTTCGTTGTGTTCTGTGAAATCATCTCACAGAGTTACAGCTTTCCCCTCACGGAGCCTTTAGCTAAGACAGTTCTTTTGAAATTGGCAAAGTGATATTTGGAAGCCCATAGAGGGCTATGGTGAAAAAGGAAATATCCTGAGAGGAAATCTGGAAAGAAGCTTTTGAGAAACTGCTTAGTGTTCTGTTAATTCATCTCACAGTGTTACATCTGTATTTCATGGATCTCTTTGCTAGCCTTATTTCTGTGGAATCTGAGAATAGATATTTTAGATCCCTTTGAAGACTATGGGGCCAAAGGAAATATCCTCCGATAACAAAGAGAAAGAAGCTTTCTGAGAAACTTCTTTGTGTTCTGTGAAATCATCTCACAGAGTTGCAGCTTTCCCCTCAAGAAGCCTTTCGCTAAGACAGTTCTTGTGGAATTGGCAAAGTGATATTTGGAAGCCCATAGAGGGCTATGGTGAAAAAGGAAATATCCTCAGATGAAATCTGGAAAGAAGCTTTCTGAGAAACTGCTTAGTGTTCTGTTAATTCATCTCACAGAGTTACATCTGTATTTCATGGATCTCTTTGCTAGACTTATTTCTGTGGAATCTGAGAACAGATATTTCGGATCCCTTTGAAGACTATAGGGCCAAAGGAAATATCCTCCGATAACAAAGAGAAAGAAGCTTTCTGAGAAACTTCTTTGTGTTCTGTGAAATCATCTCACAGAGTTGCAGCTTTCCCCTCAAGAAGCCTTTCGCTAAGACACTTCTTGTGGAATTGGCAAAGTGATATTTGGAAGCCCATAGAGGGCTATGGTGAAAAAGGAAATATCCTCAGATGAAATCTGGAAAGAAGCTTTCTGAGAAACTGCTTAGTGTTCTGTTAATTCATCTCACAGAGTTACATCTGTATTTCGTGGATCTCTTTGCTAGCCTTATTTCTGTGGAATCTGAAACAGATATTTCGGATCCCTTTGAAGACTATAGGGCCAAAGGAAATATCCTCCGATAACAAAGAGAAAGAAGCTTTCTGAGAAACTTCTTTGTGTTCTGTGAAATCATCTCACAGAGTCGCAGCTTTCCCCTCAAGAAGCTTTTCGCTAAGAATGTTCTTGTGGAATTGGCAAAGTGATATTTGGAAGCCCATAGAGGGCTATGGTGAAAAAGGAAATATCCTGAGAGGAAATCTGGAAAGAAGCTTTCTGAGAAACTGCTTAGTGTTCTGTTAATTCATCTCACAGTGTTACATCTGTATTTCATGGATCTCTTTGCTAGCCTTATTTCTGTGGAATCTGTGAACAGATATTTCAGATCCCTTTGAAGACTATAGGGTCAAAGGAAATATCCTCCGATAACAAAGAGAAAGAAGCTTTCTGAGAAACTTCTTTGTGTTCTGTGAAATCATCTCACAGAGTTGCAGCTTTCCCCTCAAGAAGCCTTTCGCTAAGACAGTTCTTGTGGAATTGGCAAAGTGATATTTGGAAGCCCATAGAGGGCTATGGTGAAAAAGGAAATATCCTCAGATGAAATCTGGAAAGAAGTTTTCTGAGAAACTGCTTAGTGTTCTGTTAATTCATCTCACAGAGTTACATCTGTATTTCGTGGATCTCTTTGCTAGCCTTATTTCTGTGGAATCTGAGAACAGATATTTCGGATCCCTTTGAAGACTAAAGGGCCAAAGGAAATATCCTCCGATAACAAAGAGAAAGAAGCTTTCTGAGAAACTTCGTTGTGTTCTGTGAAATCATCTCACAGAGTTACAGCTTTCCCCTCAAGGAGCCTTTCGCTAAGACAGTTTATGTGGAATTGGCAAAGTGATATTTGGAAGCCCATAGAGGGCTAGGGTGAAAAAGGAAATATCCTCAGATGAAATCTGGAAAGAAGCTTTCTGAGAAACTGCTTAGCGTTCTGTTAATTCATCTCACAGAGTTACATCTGTATTTCGTGGATCGCTTTGCTAGCCTTATTTCTGTGGAATCTGAGAACAGATATTTCGGATCCCATTGAAGACTACAGGGCCAAAGGAAATATCCTCCGATAACAAAGAGAAAGAGGCTTTCTGAGAAACTTCTTTCTGTTCTGTGAAATCATCTCACAGAGTTACAGCTTTCCCCTCACGGAGCCTTTCGCTAAGACACTTCTTTTGAAATTGGCAAAGTGATATTTGGAAGCCCATAGAGGGCTATGGTGAAAAAGGAAATATCCTCAGATGAAATCTGGAAAGAAGCTTTCTGAGAAACTGCTTAGTGTTCTGTTAATTCATCTCACAGAGTTACATCTGTATTTCGTGGATCTCTTTTCTAGCCTTATTTCTGTGGAATCTGAGAACAGATATTTCGGATCCCTTTGAAGACTATAGGGCCAAAGGAAATATCCTCCGATAACAAAGAGAAAGAAGCTTTCTGAGAAACTTCTTTGTGTTCTGTGAAATCATCTCACAGAGTTGCAGCTTTCCCCTCAAGAAGCCTTTCGCTAAGACAGTTCTTGTGGAATTGGCAAAGTGATATTTGGAAGCCCTTAGAGGGCTATGGTGAAAAAGGAAATATCCTCAGATGAAATCTGGAAAGAAGCGTTCTGAGAAACTGCTTAGCGTTCTGTTAATTCATCTCACAGAGTTACATCTGTATTTCGTGGATCTCTTTGCTAGCCTTATTTCTGTGGAATCTGAGAACAGATATTTCGGATCCCTTTGAAGACTATAGGGCGAAAGGAAATATCCTCCGATAACAAGAGAAAGAAGCTTTCTGAGAAACTTCGTTGTGTTCTGTGAAATCATCTCACAGAGTTACAGCTTTTCCCTAACGGAGCCTTTCGTTAAGACACTTCTTTTGAAATTGGCAAAGTGATATTTGGAAGCCCATAGAGGGCTATGATGAAAAAGGAAATATCCTCAGATGAAATCTGGAAAGAAGCTTTCTGAGAAACTGCTTAGTGTTCTGTTAATTAATCTCACAGAGTTACATCTGTATTTCGTGCATGTCTTTGCTAGCCTTATTTCTGTGGAATCTGAGAACAGATATTTCGGATCCCTTTGAAGACTATAGGGCCAAAGGAAATATCCTCCGATAACAAAGAGAAAGAAGCTTTCTGAGAAACTTCTTTGTGTTCTGTGAAATCATCTCACAGAGTTGCAGCTTTCCCCTCAACAAGCCTTTCGCTAAGACAGTTCTTGTGGAATTGGCAAAGTGATATTTGGAAGCCCATAGAGGGCTATGGTGAAAAAGGAAATATCCTCAGATGAAATCTGGAAAGAAGCTTTCTGAGAAACTGCTTAGTGTTCTGTTAATTCATCTCACAGAGTTACATCTGTATTTCGTGGATCTCTTTGCTAGCCTTATTTCTGTGGAATCTGAGAACAGATATTTCGGATCCCTTTGAAGACTATAGGGCCAAAGGAAATATCCTCCGATAACAAAGAGAAAGAAGCTTTCTGAGAAACTTCGTTGTGTTCCGTGAAATCATCTCACAGAGTTACAGCTTTCCCCTCACGGAGCCTTTCGCTAAGACAGTTCTTTTGAAATTGGCAAAGTGATATTTGGAAGCCCATAGAGGGCTATGGTGAAAAAGGAAATATCCTCAAATGAAATCTGGAAAGAAGCTTTCTGAGAAACTGCTTAGTGTTCTTTTAATTCATCTCACAGAGTTACATCTGTATTTCGTGCATCTCTTTGCTAGCCTTATTTCTGTGGAATCTGAGAACAGATATTTTGGATCCCTTTGAACACTATAGGGCCAAAGGAAATATCCTCCGATAACAAAGAGAAAGAAGCTTTCTGAGAAACTTCTTTGTGTTCTGTGAAATCATCTCACAGAGTCGCAGCTTTCCCCTCAAGAAGCTTTTCTCTAAGAATGTTCTTGTGGAATTGGCAAAGTGATATTTGGAAGCCCATAGAGGGCTATGTTGAAAAAGGAAATATCCTCAGAGGAAATCTGGAAAGAAGCTTTCTGAGAAACTGCTTAGTGTTCTGTTAATTCATCTCACAGTGTTACATCTGTATTTCATGGATCTCTTTGCTAGCCTTATTTCTGTGGAATCTGTGAACAGATATTTCAGATCCCTTTGAAGACTATAGGGCCAAAGGAAATATCCTCCGATAACAAAGAGAAAGAAGCTTTGTGAGAAACTTCTTTGTGTTCTGTGAAATCATCTCACAGAGTTGCAGCTTTCCCCTCAAGAAGCCTTTCGCTAAGACAGTTCTTGTGGAATTGGCAAAGTGATATTTGGAAGCCCATAGAGGGCTATGGTGAAAAAGGAAATATCCTCAGATGAAATCTGGAAAGAAGCTTTCTGAGAAACTGCTTAGTGTTCTGTTAATTCATCTCACAGAGTTACATCTGTATTTCGTGGATCTCTTTGCTAGCCTTATTTCTGTGGAATCTGAGAACAGATATTTCGGATCCCTTTGAAGACTAAAGGGCCAAAGGAAATATCCTCCGATAACAAAGAGAAAGAAGCTTTCTGAGAAACTTCGTTGTGTTCCGTGAAATCATCTCACAGAGTTACAGCTTTCCCCTCAAGGAGCCTTTCGCTAAGACAGTTTATGTGGAATTGGCAAAGTGATATTTGGAAGCCCATAGAGGGCTATGGTGAAAAAGGAAATATCCTCAGATGAAATCTGGAAAGAAGCTTTCTGAGAAACTGCTTAGTGTTCTGTTAATTCATCTCACAGAGTTACATCTGTATTTCGTGGATCTCTTTGCTAGCCTTATTTCTGTGGAATCTGAAACAGATATTTCGGATCCCTTTGAAGACTATAGGGCCACAGGAAATATCCTCCGATAACAAAGAGAAAGAAGCTTTCTGAGAAACTTCTTTGTGTTCTGTGAAATCATCTCACAGAGTCGCAGCTTTCCCCTCAAGAAGCTTTTCTCTAAGAATGTTCTTGTGGAATTGGCAAAGTGATATTTGGAAGCCCATAGAGGGCTATGTTGAAAAAGGAAATATCCTCAGAGGAAATCTGGAAAGAAGCTTTCTGAGAAACTGCTTAGTGTTCTGTTAATTCATCTCACAGTGTTACATCTGTATTTCATGGATCTCTTTGCTAGCCTTATTTCTGTGGAATCTGTGAACAGATATTTCAGATCCCTTTGAAGACTATAGGGCCAAAGGAAATATCCTCCGATAACAAAGAGAAAGAAGCTTTCTGAGAAACTTCTTTGTGTTCTGTGAAATCATCTCACAGAGTTGCAGCTTTTCCCTCAAGAAGCCTTTCGCTAAGACAGTTCTTGTGGAATTGGCAAAGTGATATTTGGAAGCCCATAGAGGGCTATGGTGAAAAAGGAAATATCCTCAGATGAAATCTGGAAAGAAGCTTTCTGAGAAACTGCTTAGTGTTCTGTTAATTCATCTCACAGAGTTACATCTGTATTTCGTGGATCTCTTTGCTAGCCTTATTTCTGTGGAATCTGAGAACAGATATTTCGGATCCCTTTGAAGACTATAGGGCGAAAGGAAATATCCTCCGATAACAAGAGAAAGAAGCTTTCTGAGAAACTTCGTTGTGTTCTGTGAAATCATCTCACAGAGTTACAGCTTTTCCCTAACGGAGCCTTTCGTTAAGACACTTCTTTTGAAATTGGCAAAGTGATATTTGGAAGCCCATAGAGGGCTATGATGAAAAAGGAAATATCCTCAGATGAAATCTGGAAAGAAGCTTTCTGAGAAACTGCTTAGTGTTCTGTTAATTAATCTCACAGAGTTACATCTGTATTTCGTGCATGTCTTTGCTAGCCTTATTTCTGTGGAATCTGAGAACAGATATTTCGGATCCCTTTGAAGACTATAGGGCCAAAGGAAATATCCTCCGATAACAAAGAGAAAGAAGCTTTCTGAGAAACTTCTTTGTGTTCTGTGAAATCATCTCACAGAGTTGCAGCTTTCCCCTCAACAAGCCTTTCGCTAAGACAGTTCTTGTGGAATTGGCAAAGTGATATTTGGAAGCCCATAGAGGGCTATGGTGAAAAAGGAAATATCCTCAGATGAAATCTGGAAAGAAGCTTTCTGAGAAACTGCTTAGTGTTCTGTTAATTCATCTCACAGAGTTACATCTGTATTTCGTGGATCTCTTTGCTAGCCTTATTTCTGTGGAATCTGAGAACAGATATTTCGGATCCCTTTGAAGACTATAGGGCCAAAGGAAATATCCTCCGATAACAAAGAGAAAGAAGCTTTCTGAGAAACTTCGTTGTGTTCCGTGAAATCATCTCACAGAGTTACAGCTTTCCCCTCACGGAGCCTTTCGCTAAGACAGTTCTTTTGAAATTGGCAAAGTGATATTTGGAAGCCCATAGAGGGCTATGGTGAAAAAGGAAATATCCTCAAATGAAATCTGGAAAGAAGCTTTCTGAGAAACTGCTTAGTGTTCTTTTAATTCATCTCACAGAGTTACATCTGTATTTCGTGCATCTCTTTGCTAGCCTTATTTCTGTGGAATCTGAGAACAGATATTTTGGATCCCTTTGAACACTATAGGGCCAAAGGAAATATCCTCCGATAACAAAGAGAAAGAAGCTTTCTGAGAAACTTCTTTGTGTTCTGTGAAATCATCTCACAGAGTCGCAGCTTTCCCCTCAAGAAGCTTTTCTCTAAGAATGTTCTTGTGGAATTGGCAAAGTGATATTTGGAAGCCCATAGAGGGCTATGTTGAAAAAGGAAATATCCTCAGAGGAAATCTGGAAAGAAGCTTTCTGAGAAACTGCTTAGTGTTCTGTTAATTCATCTCACAGTGTTACATCTGTATTTCATGGATCTCTTTGCTAGCCTTATTTCTGTGGAATCTGTGAACAGATATTTCAGATCCCTTTGAAGACTATAGGGCCAAAGGAAATATCCTCCGATAACAAAGAGAAAGAAGCTTTGTGAGAAACTTCTTTGTGTTCTGTGAAATCATCTCACAGAGTTGCAGCTTTCCCCTCAAGAAGCCTTTCGCTAAGACAGTTCTTGTGGAATTGGCAAAGTGATATTTGGAAGCCCATAGAGGGCTATGGTGAAAAAGGAAATATCCTCAGATGAAATCTGGAAAGAAGCTTTCTGAGAAACTGCTTAGTGTTCTGTTAATTCATCTCACAGAGTTACATCTGTATTTCGTGGATCTCTTTGCTAGCCTTATTTCTGTGGAATCTGAGAACAGATATTTCGGATCCCTTTGAAGACTAAAGGGCCAAAGGAAATATCCTCCGATAACAAAGAGAAAGAAGCTTTCTGAGAAACTTCGTTGTGTTCCGTGAAATCATCTCACAGAGTTACAGCTTTCCCCTCAAGGAGCCTTTCGCTAAGACAGTTTATGTGGAATTGGCAAAGTGATATTTGGAAGCCCATAGAGGGCTATGGTGAAAAAGGAAATATCCTCAGATGAAATCTGGAAAGAAGCTTTCTGAGAAACTGCTTAGTGTTCTGTTAATTCATCTCACAGAGTTACATCTGTATTTCGTGGATCTCTTTGCTAGCCTTATTTCTGTGGAATCTGAAACAGATATTTCGGATCCCTTTGAAGACTATAGGGCCAAAGGAAATATCCTCCGATAACAAAGAGAAAGAAGCTTTCTGAGAAACTTCTTTGTGTTCTGTGAAATCATCTCACAGAGTCGCAGCTTTCCCCTCAAGAAGCTTTTCTCTAAGAATGTTCTTGTGGAATTGGCAAAGTGATATTTGGAAGCCCATAGAGGGCTATGTTGAAAAAGGAAATATCCTCAGAGGAAATCTGGAAAGAAGCTTTCTGAGAAACTGCTTAGTGTTCTGTTAATTCATCTCACAGTGTTACATCTGTATTTCATGGATCTCTTTGCTAGCCTTATTTCTGTGGAATCTGTGAACAGATATTTCAGATCCCTTTGAAGACTATAGGGCCAAAGGAAATATCCTCCGATAACAAAGAGAAAGAAGCTTTGTGAGAAACTTCTTTGTGTTCTGTGAAATCATCTCACAGAGTTGCAGCTTTTCCCTCAAGAAGCCTTTCGCTAAGACAGTTCTTGTGGAATTGGCAAAGTGATATTTGGAAGCCCATAGAGGGCTATGGTGAAAAAGGAAATATCCTCAGATGAAATCTGGAAAGAAGCTTTCTGAGAAACTGCTTAGTGTTCTGTTAATTCATCTCACAGAGTTACATCTGTATTTCGTGGATCTCTTTGCTAGCCTTATTTCTGTGGAATCTGAGAACAGATATTTCGGATCCCTTTGAAGACTAAAGGGCCAAAGGAAATATCCTCCGATAACAAAGAGAAAGAAGCTTTCTGAGAAACTTCGTTGTGTTCTGTGAAATCATCTCACAGAGTTACAGCTTTCCCCTCAAGGAGCCTTTCGCTAAGACAGTTTATGTGGAATTGGCAAAGTGATATTTGGAAGCCCATAGAGGGCTATGGTGAAAAAGGAAATATCCTCAGATGAAATCTGGAAAGAAGCTTTCTGAGAAACTGCTTAGCGTTCTGTTAATTCATCTCACAGAGTTACATCTGTATTTCGTGGATCTCTTTGCTAGCCTTATTTCTGTGGAATCTGAGAACAGATATTTCGGATCCCATTGAAGACTATAGGGCCAAAGGAAATATCCTCCGATAACAAAGAGAAAGAGGCTTTCTGAGAAACTTCTTTGTGTTCTGTGAAATCATCTCACAGAGTTACAGCTTTCCCCTCACGGAGCCTTTCGCTAAGACACTTCTTTTGAAATTGGCAAAGTGATATTTGGAAGCCCATAGAGGGCTATGGTGAAAAAGGAAATATCCTCAGATGAAATCTGGAAAGAAGCTTTCTGAGAAACTGCTTAGTGTTCTGTTAATTCATCTCACAGAGTTACATCTGTATTTCGTGGATCTCTTTTCTAGCCTTATTTCTGTGGAATCTGAGAACAGATATTTCGGATCCCTTTGAAGACTATAGGGCCAAAGGAAATATCCTCCGATAACAAAGAGAAAGAAGCTTTCTGAGAAACTTCTTTGTGTTCTGTGAAATCATCTCACAGAGTTGCAGCTTTCCCCTCAACAAGCCTTTCGCTAAGACAGTTCTTGTGGAATTGGCAAAGTGATATTTGGAAGCCCATAGAGGGCTATGGTGAAAAAGGAAATATCCTCAGATGAAATCTGGAAAGAAGCTTTCTGAGAAACTGCTTAGTGTTCTGTTAATTCATCTCACAGAGTTACATCTGTATTTCATGGATCTCTTTGCTAGCCTTATTTCTGTGGAATCTGAGAACAGATATTTCGGATCCCTTTGGAGACTATAGGGCCAAAGGAAATATCCTCCGATAACAAAGAGAAAGAAGCTTTCTGAGAAACTTCTTTGTGTTCTGTGAAATCATCTCACAGAGTTGCAGCTTTCCCCTCAAGAAGCCTTTCGCTAAGACACTTCTTGTGGAATTGGCAAAGTGATATTTGGAAGCCCATAGAGGGCTATGTTGAAAAAGGAAATATCCTCAGATGAAATCTGGAAAGAAGCTTTCTGAGAAACTGCTTAGTGTTCTGTTAATTCATCTCACAGAGTTACATCTGTATTTCGTGGATCTCTTTGCTAGCCTTATTTCTGTGGAATCTGAAACAGATATTTCGGATCCCTTTGAAGTCTATAGGGCCAAAGGAAATATCCTCCGATAACAAAGAGAAAGAAGCTTTCTGAGAAACTTCTTTGTGTTTTGTGAAATCATCTCACAGAGTTACAGCTTTCCACTCAAGAAGCCTTTCGCTAAGACAGTTCTTGTGGAATTGGCAAAGTGATATTTGGAAGCCCATAGAGGGCTATGGTGAAAAAGGAAATATCCTCAGATGAAATCTGGAAAGAAGCTTTCTGAGAAACTGCTTAGTGTTCTGTTAATTCATCTCACAGAGTTACATCTGTATTTCGTGGATCTCTTTGCTAGCCTTATTTCTGTGGAATCTGAGAACAGATATTTCGGATCCCTGTGAAGACTATAGGGCCAAAGGAAATATCCTCCGATAACAAAGAGAAAGAAGCTTTCTGAGAAACTTCTTAGTGTTCTGTGAAATCATCTCACAACGTTACAGCTTTCCCTACAAGAAGCCTTTCGCTAAGACAGTTCTTGTGGAATTGGCAAAGTGATATTTGGAAGCCCATAGAGGGCTATGGTGAAAAAGGAAATATCCTCAAATGAAATCTGGAAAGAAGCTTTCTGAGAAACTGCTTAGTGTTCTTTTAATTCATCTCACAGAGTTACATCTGTATTTCGTGGATCTCTTTGCTAGCCTTATCTCTGTGGAATCTGAGAACAGATATTTCGGATCCCTTTGAACACTATAGGGCCAAAGGAAATATCCTCCCATAACAAAGAGAAAGAAGCTTTCTGAGAAACTTCGTTGTGTTCTGTGAAATCATCTCACAGAGTTACAGCGTTCCCCTCACGGAGCCTTTCGCTAAGACAGTTCTTTTGAAATTGGCAAAGTAATATTTGGAAGCCCATAGAGGGCTATGGTGAAAAAGGAAATATCCTCAGAGGAAATCTGGAAAGAAGCTTTCTGAGAAACTGCTTAGTGTTCTGTTAATTCATCTCACAGTGTTACATCTGTATTTCATGGATCTCTTTGCTAGCCTTATTTCTGTGGAATCTGTGAACAGATATTTCGGATCCCTTTGAAGACTATAGGGCCAAAGGAAATATCCTCCGATAACAAAGAGAAAGAAGCTTTCTGAGAAACTTCTTTGTGTTCTGTGAAATCATCTCACAGAGTTGCAGCTTTCCCCTCAAGAAGCCTTTCGCTAAGACAGTTCTTGTGGAATTGGCAAAGTGATATTTGGAAGCCCATAGAGGGCTATGGTGAAAAAGGAAATATCCTCAGATGAAATCTGGAAAGAAGCTTTCTGAGAAACTGCTTAGCGTTCTGTTAATTCATCTCACAGAGTTACATCTGTATTTCGTGGATCTCTTTGCTAGCCTTATTTCTGTGGAATCTGAGAACAGATATTTCGGATCCCTTTGAAGACTATAGGGCCAAAGGAAATATCCTCCGATAACAAAGAGAAAGAAGCTTTCTGAGAAACTTCGTTGTGTCTGTGAAATCATCTCACAGAGTTACAGCTTTCCCCTCACGCAGCCTTTCGCTAAGACAGTTCTTTTGAAATTGGCAAAGTGATATTTGGAAGCCCATAGAGGGCTATTGTGAAAAAGGAAATATCCTCAGATGAAATCTGGAAAGAAGCTTTCTGAGAAACTGCTTAGTGTTCTGTTAATTCATCTCACAGAGTTACATCTGTATTTCGTGGATCTCTTTGCTAGCCTTATTTCTGTGGAATCTGAGAACAGATATTTCGGATCCCATTGAAGACTATAGGGCCAAAGGAAATATCCTCCGATAACAAAGAGAAAGAAGCTTTCTGAGAAACTTCTTTGTGTTCTGTGAAATCATCTCACAGAGTTGCAGCTTTCCCCTCAAGAAGCCTTTCGCTAAGACAGTTCTTGTGGAATTGGCAAAGTGATATTTGGAAGCCCATAGAGGGCTATGGTGAAAAAGGAAATATCCTCAAATGAAATCTGGAAAGAAGCTTTCTGAGAAACTGCTTGGTGTTCTGTTAATTCATCTCACAGAGTTACATCTGTATTTCGTGGATCTCTTTGCTAGCCTTATTTCTGTGGAATCTGAGAACAGATATTTCGGATCCCTTTGAAGACTATAGGGCCAAAGGAAATATCCTCCGATAACAAAGAGAAAGAAGCTTTCTGAGAAACTTCTTTGTGTTCTGTGAAATCATCTCACAGAGTTACAGCTTTCCCCTCAAGAAGCCTTTCGCTAAGACAGTTCTTGTGGAATTGGCAAAGTGATATTTGGAAGCCCATAGAGGGCTATGGTGAAAAAGGAAATATCCTCAAATGAAATCTGGAAAGAAGCTTTCTGAGAAACTGCTTAGTGTTCTGTTAATTCATCTCACAGAGTTACATCTGTATTTCGTGGATCTCTTTGCTAGCCTTATTTCTGTGGAATCTGAGAACAGATATTTCGGATCCCTTTGAAGACTATAGGGCCAAAGGAAATATCCTCCGACAACAAAGAGAAAGAAGCTTTCTGAGAAACTTCGTTGTGTTCTGTGAAATCATCTCACAGAGTTACAGCTTTCCCCTCACGGAGCCTTTCGCTAAGACAGTTCTTTTGAAATTGGCAAAGTGATATTTGGAAGCCCATAGAGGGCTATGGTGAAAAAGGAAATATCCTCAAATGAAATCTGGAAAGAAGCTTTCTGAGAAACTGCTTAGTGTTCTCTTAATTCATCTCACAGAGTTATATCTGTATTTCGTGGATCTCTTTGCTAGCCTTATTTCTGTGGAATCTGAGAACAGATATTTCGGATCCCTTTGAAGACTATAGGGCCAAAGGAAATATCCTCCGATAACAAAGAGAAAGAAGCTTTCTGAGAAACTTCTTTGTGTTCTGTGAAATCATCTCACAGAGTTGCAGCTTTCCCCTCAAGAAGCCTTTCGCTAAGACAGTTCTTGTGGAATTGGCAAAGTGATATTTGGAAACCCATAGAGGGCTATGGTGAAAAAGGAAATATCCTCAGATGAAATCTGGAAAGAAGCTTTCTGAGAAACTGCTTAATGTTCTGTTATTCATCTCACAGAGTTACATCTGTATTTCGTGGATCTCTAGGCTAGCCTTATTTCTGTGGAATCTGAGAACAGATATTTCGGATCCCTTTGAAGACTATAGGGCCAAAGGAAATATCCTCCGATAACAAAGAGAAAGAAGCTTTCTGAGAAAATTCGTTGAGTTCTGTGAAATCATCTCACAGAGTTGCAGCTTTCCCCTCAAGAAGCCTTTCGCTAAGACAGTTCTTGTGGAATTGGCAAAGTGATATTTGGAAGCCCATAGAGGGCTATGTTGAAAAAGGAAATATCCTCAGATGAAATCTGGAAAGAAGCTTTCTGAGAAACTGCTTAGTGTTCTGTTAATTCATCTCACAGAGTTACATCTGTATTTCGTGGATCTCTTTGCTAGCCTTATTTCTGTGGAATCTGAGAACAGATATTTCGGATCCCTATGAAGACTGTAGGGCCAAAGGAAATATCCTCCGATAACAAAGAGAAAGAAGCTTTCTGAGAAACTTCTTTGTGTTCTGTGAAATCATCTCACAGAGTTAGAGCTTTCCCCTCAAGAAGCCTTTCGCTAAGACAGTTCTTGTGGAATTGGCAAAGTGATATTTGGAAGCCCATAGAGGGCTATGGTGAAAAAGGAAATATCCTCAAATGAAATCTGGAAAGAAGCTTTCTGAGAAACTGCTTAGTGTTCTGTTAATTCATCTCACAGAGTTACATCTGTATTTCGTGGATCTCTTTGCTAGCCTTATTTCTGTGGAATCTGAGAACAGATATTTCGGATCCCTTTGAAGACTATAGGGCCAAAGGAAATATCCTCCGATAACAAAGAGAAAGAAGCTTTCTGAGAAACTTCGTAGTGTTCTGTGAAATCATCTCACAGAGTTACAGCTTTCCCCTCACGGAGCCTTTCGCTAAGACAATTCTTTTGAAATTGGCAAAGTGATATTTGGAAGCCCATAGAGGGCTATGGTGAAAAAGGAAATATCCTCAGATGAAATCTGGAAAGAAGCTTTCTGAGAGACTGCTTAGTGTTCTGTTAATTCATCTCACAGAGTTACATCTGTATTTTGTGGATCTCTTTGCTAGCCTTATTTCTGTGGAATCTGAGAACAGATATTTCGGATCCCTATGAAGACTATAGGGCCAAAGGAAATATCCTCCGATAAAAAAGAGAAAGAAGCTTTCTGAGAAACTTCTTTGTGTTCTGTGAAATCATCTCACAGAGTTACAGCTTTCCCCTCAAGAAGCCTTTCGCTAAGACAGTTCTTGTGGAATTGGCAAAGTGATATTTAGAAGCCCATAGAGGGCTATGGTGAAAAAGGAAATATCCTCAAATGAAATGTGGAAAGAAGCTTTCTGAGAAAATGCTTAGTGTTCTGTTAATTCATCTCACAGAGTTACATCTGTATTTCGTGGATCTCTTTGCTAGCCTTATTTCTGTGGAATGTGAGAACAGATATTTCGGATCCCTTTGAAGACTATAGGGCCAAAGGAAAATCCTCCGATAACAAAGAGAAAGAAGCTTTCTGAGAAACTTCTTTGTGTTCTGTGAAATCATCTCACAGAGTTGCAGCTTTCCCCTCAAGAAGCCTTTCGCTAAGACAGTTCTTGTGGAATTGGCAAAGTGATATTTGGAAGCCCATAGAGGGCTATGGTGAAAAAGGAAATATCCTCAGATGAAATCTGGAAAGAAGCTTTCTGAGAAACTGCTTAGTGTTCTGTTAATTCATCTCACAGAGCTACATCTGTATTTCGTGGATCTCTTTGCTAGCCTTATTTCTGTGGAATCTGAGAACAGATATTTCGGATCCCTTTGAAGACTATAGGGCCAAAGGAAATATCCTCCGATAACAAAGAGAAAGAAGCTTTCTGAGAAACTTCGTTGTGTTCTGTGAAATCATCTCACAGAGTTACAGCTTTCCCCTCAAGGAGCCTTTCGCTAAGACAGTTTATGTGGAATTGGCAAAGTGATATTTGGAAGCCCATAGAGGGCTATGGTGAAAAAGGAAATATCCTCAGATGAAATCTGGAAAGAAGCTTTCTGAGAAACTGCTTAGCGTTCTGTTAATTCATCTCACAGAGTTACATCTGTATTTCGTGGATCTCTTTGCTAGCCTTATTTCTGTGGAATCTGAGAACAGATATTTCGGATCCCTTTGAAGACTATAGGGCCAAAGGAAATATCCTCCGATAACAAAGAGAAAGAAGCTTTCTGAGAAACTTCTTTGTGTTCTGTGAAATCATCTCACAGAGTTACAGCTTTCCCCTCAAGAAGCCTTTCACTAAGACAGTTCTTGTGGAATTGGCAAAGTGGTATTTGGAAGCCCATAGAGGGCTATGGTGAAAAAGGAAATATCCTCAAATGAAATCTGGAAAGAAGCTTTCTGAGAAACTGCTTAGTGTTCTGTTAATTCATCTCACAGAGTTACATCTGTATTTCGTGGATCTCTTTGCTAGCCTTATTTCTGTGAAATCTGAGAACAGATATTTCGGATCCCTTTGAAGACTATAGGGCCAAAGGAAATATCCTCCGATAACAAAGAGAAAGAAGCTTTCTGAGAAACTTCTTTGTGTTCTGTGAAATCATCTCACAGAGTTGCAGCTTTCCCCTCAACAAGCCTTTCGCTAAGACAGTTCTTGTGGAATTGGCAAAGTGATATTTGGAAGCCCATAGAGGGCTATGGTGAAAAAGGAAATATCCTCAGATGAAATCTGGAAAGAAGCTTTCTGAGAAACTGCTTAGTGTTCTGTTAATTCATCTCACAGAGTTATATCTGTATTTCGTGGATCTCTTTGGTAGCCTTATTTCTGTGGAATCTGAGAACAGATATTTCGGATCCCTTTGAAGACTATAGGGCCAAAGGAAATATCCTCCGATAACAAAGAGAAAGAAGCTTTCTGAGAAACTTCTTTGTGTTCTGTGAAATCATCTCACAGAGTTGCAGCTTTCCCCTCAAGAAGCCTTTCGCTAAGACAGTTCTTGTGGAATTGGCAAAGTGATATTTGGAAGCCCTTAGAGGGCTATGGTGAAAAAGGAAATATCCTCAGATGAAATCTGGAAAGAAGCGTTCTGAGAAACTGCGTAGCGTTCTGTTAATTCATCTCACAGAGTTACATCTGTATTTCGTGGATCTCTTTGCTAGCCTCATTTCTGTGGAATCTGAGAACAGATATTTCGGATCCCTTTGAAGACTGTAGGGCCAATGGAAATATCCTCCGATAACAAAGAGAAAGAAGCTTTCTGAGAAACTTCTTTGTGTTCTGTGAAATCATCTCACAGAGTTACACCTTTTCCCTAACGGAGCCTTTCGCTAAGACACTTCTTTTGAAAGTGGCAAAGTGATATTTGGAAGCCCATAGAGGGCTATGATGAAAAAGGAAATATCCTCAGATGAAATCTGGAAAGAAGCTTTCTGAGAAACTGCTTAGTGTTCTGTTAATTAATCTCACAGAGTTACATCTGTATTTCGTGGATCTCTTTGCTAGCCTTATTTCTGTGGAATCTGAGAAGATATTTCGGATCCCTTTGAAGACTATAGGGTCAAAGGAAATATCCTCCGATAACAAAGAGAAAGAAGCTTTCTGAGAAACTTCTTTGTGTTCTGTGAAATCATCTCACAGAGTTGCAGCTTTCCCCTCAAGAAGCCTTTCGCTAAGACAGTTCTTGTGGAATTGGCAAGGTGATATTTGGAAGCCCATAGAGGGCTATGGTGAAAAAGGAAATATCCTCAGATGAAATCTGGAAAGAAGCTTTCTGAGAAACTGCTTAGTGTTCTGTTAATTCATCTCACAGAGTTACATCTGTATTTCATGGATCTCTTTGCTAGCCTTATTTCTGTGGAATCTGAGAACAGGTATTTCGGATCCCTTTGAAGACTATAGGGCCAAAGGAAATATCCTCCGATAACAAAGAGAAAGAAGCTTTCTGAGAAACTTCTTTGTGTTCTGTGAAATCATCTCACAGAGTTGCAGCTTTCCCCTCAAGAAGCCTTTCGCTAAGACACTTCTTGTGGAATTGGCAAAGTGATATTTGGAAGCCCATAGAGGGCTATGGTGAAAAAGGAAATATCCTCAGATGAAATCTGGAAAGAAGCTTTCTGAGAAACTGCTTAGTGTTCTGTTAATTCATCTCACAGAGTTACATCTGTATTTCGTGGATCTCTTTGCTAGCCTTATTTCTGTGGAATCTGAAACAGATATTTCGGATCCCTTTGAAGACTATAGGGCCAAAGGAAATATCCTCCGATAACAAAGAGAAAGAAGCTTTCTGAGAAACTTCTTTGTGTTCTGTGAAATCATCTCACAGAGTCGCAGCTTTCCCCTCAAGAAGCTTTTCGCTAAGAATGTTCTTGTGGAATTGGCAAAGTGATATTTGGAAGCCCATAGAGGGCTATGGTGAAAAAGGAAATATCCTCAGATGAAATCTGGAAAGAAGCTTTCTGAGAAACTGCTTAGTGTTCTGTTAATTCATCTCACAGAGTTACATCTGTATTTCGTGGATCTCTTTGCTAGCCTTATTTCTGTGGAATCTGAGAACAGATATTTCGGATCCCTATGAAGACTATAGGGCCAAAGGAAATATCCTCCGATAACAAAGAGAAAGAAGCTTTCTGAGAAACTTCTTAGTGTTCTGTGAAATCATCTCACAAAGTTACAGCATTCCCCTCAAGAAGCCTTTCGCTAAGACAGTTCTTGTGGAATTGGCAAAGTGATATTTGGAAGCCCATAGAGGGCTATGGTGAAAAAGGAAATATCCTCAAATGAAATCTGGAAAGAAGCTTTCTGAGAAACTGCTTAGTGTTCTTTTAATTCATCTCACAGAGTTACATCTGTATTTCGTGAATCTCTTTGCTAGCCTTATCTCTGTGGAAATGAGAACAGATATTTCGGATCCCTTTGAACACTATAGGGCCAAAGGAAATATCCTCCGATAACAAAGAGAAAGAAGCTTTCTGAGAAACTTCGTTGTGTTCTGTGAAATCATCTCACAGAGTTACAGCGTTCCCCTCACGGAGCCTTTCGCTAAGACAGTTCTTTTGAAATTGGCAAAGTGATATTTGGAAGCCCATAGAGGGCTATGGTGAAAAAGGAAATATCCTCAGAGGAAATCTGGAAAGAAGCTTTCTGAGAAACTGCTTAGTGTTCTGTTAATTCATCTCACAGTGTTACATCTCTATTTCATGGATCTCTTTGCTAGCCTTATTTCTGTGGAATCTGTGAACAGATATTTCAGATCCCTTTGAAGACTATAGGGCCAAAGGAAATATCCTCCGATAACAAAGAGAAAGAAGCTTTCTGAGAAACTTCTTTGTGTTCCGTGAAATCATCTCACAGAGTTGCAGCTTTCCCCTCAAGAAGCCTTTCGCTAAGACAGTTCTTGTGGAATTGGCAAAGTGATATTTGGAAGCCCATAGAGGGCTATGGTGAAAAAGGAAATATCCTCAGATGAAATCTGGAAAGAAGCTTTCTGAGAAACTGCTTAGCGTTCTGTTAATTCATCTCACAGAGTTACATCTGTATTTCGTGGATCTCTTTGCTAGCCTTATTTCTGTGGAATCTGAGAACAGATATTTCGGATCCCTTTGAAGACTATAGGGCCAAAGGAAATATCCTCCGATAACAAAGAGAAAGAAGCTTTCTGAGAAACTTCGTTGTGTCTGTGAAATCATCTCACAGAGTTACAGCTTTCCCCTCACGCAGCCTTTCGCTAAGACAGTTCTTTTGAAATTGGCAAAGTGATATTTGGAAGCCCATAGAGGGCTATGGTGAAAAAGGAAATATCCTCAGATGAAATCTGGAAAGAAGCTTTCTGAGAAACTGCTTAGTGTTCTGTTAATTCATCTCACAGAGTTACATCTGTATTTCGTGGATCTCTTTGCTAGCCTTATTTCTGTGGAATCTGAGAACAGATATTTCGGATCCCATTGAAGACTATAGTGCCAAAGGAAATATCCTCCGATAACAAAGAGAAAGAAGCTTTCTGAGAAACTTCTTTGTGTTCTGTGAAATCATCTCACAGAGTTACAGCTTTCCCCTCAAGAAGCCTTTCGCTAAGACAGTTCTTGTGGAATTGGCAAAGTGATATTTGGAAGCCCATAGAGGGCTATGGTGAAAAAGGAAATATCCTCAAATGAAATCTGGAAAGAAGCTTTCTGAGAAACTGCTTAGTGTTCTGTTAATTCATCTCACAGAGTTACATCTGTATTTCGTGGATCTCTTTGCTAGCCTTATTTCTGTGGAATCTGAGAACAGATATTTCGGATCCCTTTGAAGACTATAGGGCCAAAGGAAATATCCTCCGATAACAAAGAGAAAGAAGCTTTCTGAGAAACTTCTTTGTGTTCTGTGAAATCATCTCACAGAGTTACAGCTTTCCCCTCAAGAAGCCTTTCGCTAAGACAGTTCTTGTGGAATTGGCAAAGTGATATTTGGAAGCCCATAGAGGGCTATGGTGAAAAATGAAATATCCTCAAATGAAATCTGGAAAGAAGCTTTCTGAGAAACTGTTTAGTGTTCTGTTAATTCATCTCACAGAGTTACATCTGTATTTCGTGGATCTCTTTGCTAGCCTTATTTCTGTGGAATCTGAGAACAGATATTTCGGATCCCTTTGAAGACTATAGGGCCAAAGGAAATATCCTCCGATAACAAAGAGAAAGAAGCTTTCTGAGAAACTTCGTTGTGTTCTGTGAAATCATCTCACAGAGTTACAGCTTTCCCCTCACGGAGCCTTTCGCTAAGACAGTTCTTTTGAAATTGGCAAAGTGATATTTGGAAGCCCATAGAGGGCTATGGTGAAAAAGGAAATATCCTCAAATGAAATCTGGAAAGAAGCTTTCTGAGAAACTGCTTAGTGTTCTTTTAATTCATCTCACAGAGTTACATCTGTATTTCGTGGATCTCTTTGCTAGCCTTATTTCTGTGGAATCTGAGAACAGATATTTTGGATCCCTTTGAACACTATAAGGCCAAAGGAAATATCCTCCAATAACAAAGAGAAAGAAGCTTTCTGAGAAACTTCTTTGTGTTATGTGAAATCATCTCATAGAGTTGCAGCTTTCCCCTCTAGAAGCCTTTCGCTAAGACAGTTCTTGTGGAATTGGCAAAGTGATATTTGGAAGCCCATAGAGGGCTATGGTGAAAAAGGAAATATCCTCAGATGAAATCTGGAAAGAAGCTTTCTGAGAAACTGCTTAGTGTTCTGTTAATTCATCTCACAGAGTTACATCTGTATTTCGTGGATCTCTTTGCTAGCCTTATTTCTGTGGAATCTGAGAACAGATATTTCGGATCCCTATGAAGACTATAGGGCCAAAGGAAATATCCTCCGATAACAAAGAGAAAGAAGCTTTTGAGAAACTTCTTTGTGTTCTGTGAAATCATCTCACAGAGTTACAGCTTTCCCCTCAAGAAGCCTTTCGCTAAGACAGTTCTTGTGGAATTGGCAAAGTGATATTTGGAAGCCCATAGAGGGCTATGGTGAAAAAGGAAATATCCTCTAATGAAATCTGGAAAGAAGCTTTCTGAGAAACTGCTTAGTGTTCTGTTAATTCATCTCACAGAGTTACATCTGTATTTCGTGGATCTCTTTGCTAGCCTTATTTCTGTGGAATCTGAGAACAGATATTTCGGATCCCTTTGAAGACTATAGGGCCAAAGGAAATATCCTCCGATAACAAAGAGGAAGAAGCTTTCTGAGAAACTTCGTTGTGTTCTGTGAAATCATCTCACAGAGTTACAGCTTTCCCCTCACGGAGCCTTTCGCTAAGACAGTTCTTTTGAAATTGGCAAAGTGATATTTGGAAGCCCATAGAGGGCTATGGTGAAAAAGGAAATATCCTGAGAGGAAATCTGGAAAGAAGCTTTTGAGAAACTGCTTAGTGTTCTGTTAATTCATCTCACAGTGTTACATCTGTATTTCATGGATCTCTTTGCTAGCCTTATTTCTGTGGAATCTGAGAATAGATATTTTAGATCCCTTTGAAGACTATGGGGCCAAAGGAAATATCCTCCGATAACAAAGAGAAAGAAGCTTTCTGAGAAACTTCTTTGTGTTCTGTGAAATCATCTCACAGAGTTGCAGCTTTCCCCTCAAGAAGCCTTTCGCTAAGACAGTTCTTGTGGAATTGGCAAAGTGATATTTGGAAGCCCATAGAGGGCTATGGTGAAAAAGGAAATATCCTCAGATGAAATCTGGAAAGAAGCTTTCTGAGAAACTGCTTAGTGTTCTGTTAATTCATCTCACAGAGTTACATCTGTATTTCATGGATCTCTTTGCTAGACTTATTTCTGTGGAATCTGAGAACAGATATTTCGGATCCCTTTGAAGACTATAGGGCCAAAGGAAATATCCTCCGATAACAAAGAGAAAGAAGCTTTCTGAGAAACTTCTTTGTGTTCTGTGAAATCATCTCACAGAGTTGCAGCTTTCCCCTCAAGAAGCCTTTCGCTAAGACACTTCTTGTGGAATTGGCAAAGTGATATTTGGAAGCCCATAGAGGGCTATGGTGAAAAAGGAAATATCCTCAGATGAAATCTGGAAAGAAGCTTTCTGAGAAACTGCTTAGTGTTCTGTTAATTCATCTCACAGAGTTACATCTGTATTTCGTGGATCTCTTTGCTAGCCTTATTTCTGTGGAATCTGAAACAGATATTTCGGATCCCTTTGAAGACTATAGGGCCAAAGGAAATATCCTCCGATAACAAAGAGAAAGAAGCTTTCTGAGAAACTTCTTTGTGTTCTGTGAAATCATCTCACAGAGTCGCAGCTTTCCCCTCAAGAAGCTTTTCGCTAAGAATGTTCTTGTGGAATTGGCAAAGTGATATTTGGAAGCCCATAGAGGGCTATGGTGAAAAAGGAAATATCCTCAGAGGAAATCTGGAAAGAAGCTTTCTGAGAAACTGCTTAGTGTTCTGTTAATTCATCTCACAGTGTTACATCTGTATTTCATGGATCTCTTTGCTAGCCTTATTTCTGTGGAATCTGTGAACAGATATTTCAGATCCCTTTGAAGACTATAGGGCCAAAGGAAATATCCTCCGATAACAAAGAGAAAGAAGCTTTCTGAGAAACTTCTTTGTGTTCTGTGAAATCATCTCACAGAGTTGCAGCTTTCCCCTCAAGAAGCCTTTCGCTAAGACAGTTCTTGTGGAATTGGCAAAGTGATATTTGGAAGCCCATAGAGGGCTATGGTGAAAAAGGAAATATCCTCAGATGAAATCTGGAAAGAAGCTTTCTGAGAAACTGCTTAGTGTTCTGTTAATTCATCTCACAGAGTTACATCTGTATTTCGTGGATCTCTTTGCTAGCCTTATTTCTGTGGAATCTGAGAACAGATATTTCGGATCCCTTTGAAGACTAAAGGGCCAAAGGAAATATCCTCCGATAACAAAGAGAAAGAAGCTTTCTGAGAAACTTCGTTGTGTTCTGTGAAATCATCTCACAGAGTTACAGCTTTCCCCTCAAGGAGCCTTTCGCTAAGACAGTTTATGTGGAATTGGCAAAGTGATATTTGGAAGCCCATAGAGGGCTATGGTGAAAAAGGAAATATCCTCAGATGAAATCTGGAAAGAAGCTTTCTGAGAAACTGCTTAGCGTTCTGTTAATTCATCTCACAGAGTTACATCTGTATTTCGTGGATCGCTTTGCTAGCCTTATTTCTGTGGAATCTGAGAACAGATATTTCGGATCCCATTGAAGACTATAGGGCCAAAGGAAATATCCTCCGATAACAAAGAGAAAGAGGCTTTCTGAGAAACTTCTTTGTGTTCTGTGAAATCATCTCACAGAGTTACAGCTTTCCCCTCATGGAGCCTTTCGCTAAGACACTTCTTTTGAAATTGGCAAAGTGATATTTGGAAGCCCATAGAGGGCTATGGTGAAAAAGGAAATATCCTCAGATGAAATCTGGAAAGAAGCTTTCTGAGAAACTGCTTAGTGTTCTGTTAATTCATCTCACAGAGTTACATCTGTATTTCGTGGATCTCTTTTCTAGCCTTATTTCTGTGGAATCTGAGAACAGATATTTCGGATCCCTTTGAAGACTATAGGGCCAAAGGAAATATCCTCCGATAACAAAGAGAAAGAAGCTTTCTGAGAAACTTCTTTGTGTTCTGTGAAATCATCTCACAGAGTTGCAGCTTTCCCCTCAAGAAGCCTTTCGCTAAGACAGTTCTTGTGGAATTGGCAAAGTGATATTTGGAAGCCCTTAGAGGGCTATGGTGAAAAAGGAAATATCCTCAGATGAAATCTGGAAAGAAGCGTTCTGAGAAACTGCTTAGCGTTCTGTTAATTCATCTCACAGAGTTACATCTGTATTTCGTGGATCTCTTTGCTAGCCTTATTTCTGTGGAATCTGAGAACAGATATTTCGGATCCCTTTGAAGACTATAGGGCCAAAGGAAATATCCTCCGATAACAAAGAGAAAGAAGCTTTCTGAGAAACTTCTTTGTGTTCTGTGAAATCATCTCACAGAGTTACAGCTTTTCCCTAACGGAGCCTTTCGCTAAGACACTTCTTTTGAAATTGGCAAAGTGATATTTGGAAGCCCATAGAGGGCTATGATGAAAAAGGAAATATCCTCAGATGAAATCTGGAAAGAAGCTTTCTGAGAAACTGCTTAGTGTTCTGTTAATTAATCTCACAGAGTTACATCTGTATTTCGTGCATGTCTTTGCTAGCCTTATTTCTGTGGAATCTGAGAACAGATATTTCGGATCCCTTTGAAGACTATAGGGCCAAAGGAAATATCCTCCGATAACAAAGAGAAAGAAGCTTTCTGAGAAACTTCTTTGTGTTCTGTGAAATCATCTCACAGAGTTGCAGCTTTCCCCTCAACAAGCCTTTCGCTAAGACAGTTCTTGTGGAATTGGCAAAGTGATATTTGGAAGCCCATTGAGGGTTATGGTGAAAAAGGAAATATCCTCAGATGAAATCTGGAAAGAAGCTTTCTGAGAAACTGCTTAGTGTTCTGTTAATTCATCTCACAGAGTTACATCTGTATTTCATGGATCTCTTTGCTAGCCTTATTTCTGTGGAATCTGAGAACAGATATTTCGGATCCCTTTGGAGACTATAGGGCCAAAGGAAATATCCTCCGATAACAAAGAGAAAGAAGCTTTCTGAGAAACTTCTTTGTGTTCTGTGAAATCATCTCACAGAGTTGCAGCTTTCCCCTCAAGAAGCCTTTCGCTAAGACACTTCTTGTGGAATTGGCAAAGTGATATTTGGAAGCCCATAGAGGGCTATGGTGAAAAAGGAAATATCCTCAGATGAAATCTGGAAAGAAGCTTTCTGAGAAACTGCTTAGTGTTCTGTTAATTCATCTCACAGAGTTACATCTGTATTTCGTGGATCTCTTTGCTAGCCTTATTTCTGTGGAATCTGAAACAGATATTTCGGATCCCTTTGAAGACTATAGGGCCAAAGGAATTATCCTCCGATAACAAAGAGAAAGAAGCTTTCTGAGAAACTTCTTTGTGTTCTGTGAAATCATCTCACAGAGTCGCAGCTTTCCCCTCAAGAAGCTTTTCGCTAAGAATGTTCTTGTGGAATTGGCAAAGTGATATTTGGAAGCCCATAGAGGGCTATGGTGAAAAAGGAAATATCCTCAGATGAAATCTGGAAAGAAGCTTTCTGAGAAACTGCTTAGTGTTCTGTTAATTCATCTCACAGAGTTACATCTGTATTTCGTGGATCTCTTTGCTAGCCTTATTTCTGTGGAATCTGAGAACAGATATTTCGGATCCCTGTGAAGACTATAGGGCCAAAGGAAATATCCTCCGATAACAAAGAGAAAGAAGCTTTCTGAGAAACTTCTTAGTGTTCTGTGAAATCATCTCACAACGTTACAGCTTTCCCTACAAGAAGCCTTTCGCTAAGACAGTTCTTGTGGAATTGGCAAAGTGATATTTGGAAGCCCATAGAGGGCTATGGTGAAAAAGGAAATATCCTCAAATGAAATCTGGAAAGAAGCTTTCTGAGAAACTGCTTAGTGTTCTTTTAATTCATCTCACAGAGTTACATCTGTATTTCGTGGATCTCTTTGCTAGCCTTATCTCTGTGGAATCTGAGAACAGATATTTCGGATCCCTTTGAACACTATAGGGCCAAAGGAAATATCCTCCCATAACAAAGAGAAAGAAGCTTTCTGAGAAACTTCGTTGTGTTCTGTGAAATCATCTCACAGAGTTACAGCGTTCCCCTCACGGAGCCTTTCGCTAAGACAGTTCTTTTGAAATTGGCAAAGTAATATTTGGAAGCCCATAGAGGGCTATGGTGAAAAAGGAAATATCCTCAGAGGAAATCTGGAAAGAAGCTTTCTGAGAAACTGCTTAGTGTTCTGTTAATTCATCTCACAGTGTTACATCTGTATTTCATGGATCTCTTTGCTAGCCTTATTTCTGTGGAATCTGTGAACAGATATTTCGGATCCCTTTGAAGACTATAGGGCCAAAGGAAATATCCTCCGATAACAAAGAGAAAGAAGCTTTCTGAGAAACTTCTTTGTGTTCTGTGAAATCATCTCACAGAGTTGCAGCTTTCCCCTCAAGAAGCCTTTCGCTAAGACAGTTCTTGTGGAATTGGCAAAGTGATATTTGGAAGCCCATAGAGGGCTATGGTGAAAAAGGAAATATCCTCAGATGAAATCTGGAAAGAAGCTTTCTGAGAAACTGCTTAGCGTTCTGTTAATTCATCTCACAGAGTTACATCTGTATTTCGTGGATCTCTTTGCTAGCCTTATTTCTGTGGAATCTGAGAACAGATATTTCGGATCCCTTTGAAGACTATAGGGCCAAAGGAAATATCCTCCGATAACAAAGAGAAAGAAGCTTTCTGAGAAACTTCGTTGTGTCTGTGAAATCATCTCACAGAGTTACAGCTTTCCCCTCACGCAGCCTTTCGCTAAGACAGTTCTTTTGAAATTGGCAAAGTGATATTTGGAAGCCCATAGAGGGCTATTGTGAAAAAGGAAATATCCTCAGATGAAATCTGGAAAGAAGCTTTCTGAGAAACTGCTAAGTGTTCTGTTAATTCATCTCACAGAGTTACATCTGTATTTCGTGGATCTCTTTGCTAGCCTTATTTCTGTGGAATCTGAGAACAGATATTTCGGATCCCATTGAAGACTATAGGGCCAAAGGAAATATCCTCCGATAACAAAGAGAAAGAAGCTTTCTGAGAAACTTCTTTGTGTTCTGTGAAATCATCTCACAGAGTTACAGCTTTCCCCTCAAGAAGCCTTTCGCTAAGACAGTTCTTGTGGAATTGGCAAAGTGATATTTGGAAGCCCATAGAGGGCTATGGTGAAAAAGGAAATATCCTCAAATGAAATCTGGAAAGAAGCTTTCTGAGAAACTGCTTGGTGTTCTGTTAATTCATCTCACAGAGTTACATCTGTATTTCGTGGATCTCTTTGCTAGCCTTATTTCTGTGGAATCTGAGAACAGATATTTCGGATCCCTTTGAAGACTATAGGGCCAAAGGAAATATCCTCCGATAACAAAGAGAAAGAAGCTTTCTGAGAAACTTCTTTGTGTTCTGTGAAATCATCTCACAGAGTTACAGCTTTCCCCTCAAGAAGCCTTTCGCTAAGACAGTTCTTGTGGAATTGGCAAAGTGATATTTGGAAGCCCATAGAGGGCTATGGTGAAAAAGGAAATATCCTCAAATGAAATCTGGAAAGAAGCTTTCTGAGAAACTGCTTAGTGTTCTGTTAATTCATCTCACAGAGTTACATCTGTATTTCGTGGATCTCTTTGCTAGCCTTATTTCTGTGGAATCTGAGAACAGATATTTCGGATCCCTTTGAAGACTATAGGGCCAAAGGAAATATCCTCCGACAACAAAGAGAAAGAAGCTTTCTGAGAAACTTCGTTGTGTTCTGTTAAATCATCTCACAGAGTTACAGCTTTCCCCTCACGGAGCCTTTCGCTAAGACAGTTCTTTTGATATTGGCAAAGTGATATTTGGAAGCCCATAGAGGGCTATGGTGAAAAAGGAAATATCCTCAAATGAAATCTGGAAAGAAGCTTTCTGAGAAACTGCTTAGTGTTCTCTTAATTCATCTCACAGAGTTATATCTGTATTTCGTGGATCTCTTTGCTAGCCTTATTTCTGTGGAATCTGAGAACAGATATTTCGGATCCCTTTGAAGACTATAGGGCCAAAGGAAATATCCTCCGATAACAAAGAGAAAGAAGCTTTCTGAGAAACTTCTTTGTGTTCTGTGAAATCATCTCACAGAGTTGCAGCTTTCCCCTCAAGAAGCCTTTCGCTAAGACAGTTCTTGTGGAATTGGCAAAGTGATATTTGGAAACCCATAGAGGGCTATGGTGAAAAAGGAAATATCCTCAGATGAAATCTGGAAAGAAGCTTTCTGAGAAACTGCTTAATGTTCTGTTATTCATCTCACAGAGTTACATCTGTATTTCGTGGATCTCTAGGCTAGCCTTATTTCTGTGGAATCTGAGAACAGATATTTCGGATCCCTTTGAAGACTATAGGGCCAAAGGAAATATCCTCCGATAACAAAGAGAAAGAAGCTTTCTGAGAAAATTCGTTGTGTTCTGTGAAATCATCTCACAGAGTTGCAGCTTTCCCCTCAAGAAGCCTTTCGCTAAGACAGTTCTTGTGGAATTGGCAAAGTGATATTTGGAAGCCCATAGAGGGCTATGTTGAAAAAGGAAATATCCTCAGATGAAATCTGGAAAGAAGCTTTCTGAGAAACTGCTTAGTGTTCTGTTAATTCATCTCACAGAGTTACATCTGTATTTCGTGGATCTCTTTGCTAGCCTTATTTCTGTGGAATCTGAGAACAGATATTTCGGATCCCTATGAAGACTGTAGGGCCAAAGGAAATATCCTCCGATAACAAAGAGAAAGAAGCTTTCTGAGAAACTTCTTTGTGTTCTGTGAAATCATCTCACAGAGTTAGAGCTTTCCCCTCAAGAAGCCTTTCGCTAAGACAGTTCTTGTGGAATTGGCAAAGTGATATTTGGAAGCCCATAGAGGGCTATGGTGAAAAAGGAAATATCCTCAAATGAAATCTGGAAAGAAGCTTTCTGAGAAACTGCTTAGTGTTCTGTTAATTCATCTCACAGAGTTACATCTGTATTTCGTGGATCTCTTTGCTAGCCTTATTTCTGTGGAATCTGAGAACAGATATTTCGGATCCCTTTGAAGACTATAGGGCCAAAGGAAATATCCTCCGATAACAAAGAGAAAGAAGCTTTCTGAGAAACTTCGTTGTGTTCTGTGAAATCATCTCACAGAGTTACAGCCTTCCCCTCACGGAGCCTTTCGCTAAGACAATTCTTTTGAAATTGGCAAAGTGATATTTGGAAGCCCATAGAGGGCTATGGTGAAAAAGGAAATATCCTCAGATGAAATCTGGAAAGAAGATTTCTGAGAGACTGCTTAGTGTTCTGTTAATTCATCTCACAGAGTTACATCTGTATTTTGTGGATCTCTTTGCTAGCCTTATTTCTGTGGAATCTGAGAACAGATATTTCGGATCCCTATGAAGACTATAGGGCCAAAGGAAATATCCTCCGATAACAAAGAGAAAGAAGCTTTCTGAGAAACTTCTTTGTGTTCTGTGAAATCATCTCACAGAGTTACAGCTTTCCCCTCAAGAAGCCTTTCGCTAAGACAGTTCTTGTGGAATTGGCAAAGTGATATTTGGAAGCCCATAGAGGGCTATGGTGAAAAAGGAAATATCCTCAAATGAAATGTGGAAAGAAGCTTTCTGAGAAAATGTTTAGTGTTCTGTTAATTCATCTCACAGAGTTACATCTGTATTTCGTGGATCTCTTTGCTAGCCTTATTTCTGTGGAATCTGAGAACAGATATTTCGGATCCCTTTGAAGACTATAGGGCCAAAGGAAAATCCTCCGATAACAAAGAGAAAGAAGCTTTCTGAGAAACTTCTTTGTGTTCTGTGAAATCATCTCACAGAGTTGCAGCTTTCCCCTCAAGAAGCCTTTCGCTAAGACAGTTCTTGTGGAATTGGCAAAGTGATATTTGGAAGCCCATAGAGGGCTATGGTGAAAAAGGAAATATCCTCAGATGAAATCTGGAAAGAAGCTTTCTGAGAAACTGCTTAGTGTTCTGTTAATTCATCTCACAGAGCTACATCTGTATTTCGTGGATCTCTTTGCTAGCCTTATTTCTGTGGAATCTGAGAACAGATATTTCGGATCCCTTTGAAGACTATAGGGCCAAAGGAAATATCCTCCGATAACAAAGAGAAAGAAGCTTTCTGAGAAACTTCGTTGTGTTCTGTGAAATCATCTCACAGAGTTACAGCTTTCCCCTCAAGGAGCCTTTCGCTAAGACAGTTTATGTGGAATTGGCAAAGTGATATTTGGAAGCCCATAGAGGGCTATGGTGAAAAAGGAAATATCCTCAGATGAAATCTGGAAAGAAGCTTTCTGAGAAACTGCTTAGCGTTCTGTTAATTCATCTCACAGAGTTACATCTGTATTTCGTGGATCTCTTTGCTAGCCTTATTTCTGTGGAATCTGAGAACAGATATTTCGGATCCCTTTGAAGACTATAGGGCCAAAGGAAATATCCTCCGATAACAAAGAGAAAGAAGCTTTCTGAGAAACTTCTTTGTGTTCTGTGAAATCATCTCACAGAGTTACAGCTTTCCCCTCACGGAGCCTTTCGCTAAGACAGTTCTTTTGAATCTGGCAAAGTGATATTTGGAAGCCCTTAGAGGGCTATGGTGAAAAAGGAAATATCCTCAGATGAAATCTGGAAAGAAGCTTTCTGAGAAACTGCTTAGTGTTCTGTTAATTCATCTCACAGAGTTACATCTGTATTTCGTGGATCTCTTTGCTAGCCTTATTTCTGTGGAATCTGAGAACAGATATTTCGGATCCCTATGAAGACTATAGGGCCAAAGGAAATATCCTGCGATAACAAAGAGAAAGAAGCTTTCTGAGAAACTTCTTTGTGTTTTGTGAAATCATCTCACAGAGATACAGCTTTCCCCTCAAGAAGCCTTTCGCTAAGACAGTTCTTGTGGAATTGGCAAAGTGATATTTGGAAGCCCGTAGAGGTCTATGGTGAAAAAGGAAATATCCTCAGATGAAATCTGGAAAGAAGCTTTCTGAGAAACTGCTTAGTGTTCTGTTAATTCATCTCACAGAGCTACATCTGTATTTCGTGGATCTCTTTGCTAGCCTTATTTCTGTGGAATCTGAGAACAGATATTTCGGATCCCTTTGAAGACTATAGGGCCAAAGGAAATATCCTCCGATAACAAAGAGAAAGAAGCTTTCTGAGAAACTTCTTTGTGTTCTGTGAAATCATCTCACAGAGTTACAGCTTTCCCCTCAAGAAGCCTTTCACTAAGACAGTTCTTGTGGAATTGGCAAAGTGGTATTTGGAAGCCCATAGAGGGCTATGGTGAAAAAGGAAATATCCTCAAATGAAATCTGGAAAGAAGCTTTCTGAGAAACTGCTTAGTGTTCTGTTAATTCATCTCACAGAGTTACATCTGTATTTCGTGGATCTCTTTGCTAGCCTTATTTCTGTGAAATCTGAGAACAGATATTTCGGATCCCTTTGAAGACTATAGGGCCAAAGGAAATATCCTCCGATAACAAAGAGAAAGAAGCCTTCTGAGAAACTTCTTTGTGTTCTGTGAAATCATCTCACAGAGTTGCAGCTTTCCCCTCAACAAGCCTTTCGCTAAGACAGTTCTTGTGGAATTGGCAAAGTGATATTTGGAAGCCCATATAGGGCTATGGTGAAAAAGGAAATATCCTCAAATGAAATCTGGAAAGAAGCTTTCTGAGAAACTGCTTAGTGTTCTGTTAATTCATCTCACAGAGTTACATCTGTATTTCGTGGATCTCTTTGCTAGCCTTATTTCTGTGGAATCTGAGAACAGATATTTCGGATCCCTATGAAGACTATAGGGCCAAAGGAAATATCCTCCGATAACAAAGAGAAAGAAGCTTTCTGAGAAACTTCGTTGTGTTCTGTGAAATCATCTCACAGAGTTACAGCTTTCCCCTCAAGGAGCCTTTCGCTAAGACAGTTTATGTGGAATTGGCAAAGTGATATTTGGAAGCCCATAGAGGGCTATGGTGAAAAAGGAAATATCCTCAGATGAAATCTGGAAAGAAGCTTTCTGAGAAACTGCTTAGCGTTCTGTTAATTCATCTCACAGAGCTACATCTGTATTTCGTGGATCTCTTTGCTAGCCTTATTTCTGTGGAATCTGAGAACAGATATTTCGGATCCCTTTGAAGACTATAGGGCCAAAGGAAATATCCTCCGATAACAAAGAGAAAGAAGCTTTCTGAGAAACTTCGTTGTGTTCTGTGAAATCATCTCACAGAGTTACAGCTTTCCCCTCACGGAGCCTTTCGCTAAGACAGTTCTTTTGAAACTGGCAAAGTGATATTTGGAAGCCCATAGAGGGCTATGGTGAAAAAGGAAATATCCTCAGATGAAATCTGGAAAGAAGCTTTCTGAGAAACTGCTTAGTGTTCTGTTAATTCATCTCACAGAGTTACATCTGTATTTCGTGGATCTCTTTGCTAGCCTTATTTCTGTGGAATCTGAGAACAGATATTTCGGATCCCTATGAAGACTATAGGGCCAAAGGAAATATCCTGCGATAACAAAGAGAAAGAAGCTTTCTGAGAAACTTCTTTGTGTTTTGTGAAATCATCTCACAGAGTTACAGCTTTCCCCTCAAGAAGCCTTTCGCTAAGACAGTTCTTGTGGAATTGGCAAAGTGATATTTGGAAGCCCATAGAGGGCTATGGTGAAAAAGGAAATATCCTCAGATGAAATCTGGAAAGAAGCTTTCTGAGAAACTGCTTAGTGTTCTGTTAATTCATCTCACAGAGCTACATCTGTATTTCGTGGATCTCTTTGCTAGCCTTATTTCTGTGGAATCTGAGAACAGATATTTCGGATCCCTTTGAAGACTATAGGGCCAAAGGAAATATCCTCCGATAACAAAGACAAAGAAGCTTTCTGAGAAACTTCTTTGTGTTCTGTGAAATCATCTCACAGAGTTGCAGCTTTCCCCTCAACAAGCCTTTCGCTAAGACAGTTATTGTGGAATTGGCAAAGTGATATTTGGAAGCCCATAGAGGGCTATGGTGAAAAAGGAAATATCCTCAGATGAAATCTGTAAAGAAGCTTTCTGAGAAACTGCTTAGAGTTCTGTTAATTCATCTCACAGAGTTACATCTGTATTTCGTGGATCTCTTTGCTAGCCTTATTTCTGTGGAATCTGAGAACAGATATTTCGGATCCCTATGAAGACTATAGGGCCAAAGGAAATATCCTGCGATAACAAAGAGAAAGAAGCTTTCTGAGAAACTTCTTTGTGTTTTGTGAAATCATCTCACAGAGTTACAGCTTTCCCCTCAAGAAGCCTTTCGCTAAGACAGTTCTTGTGGAATTGGCAAAGTGATATTTGGAAGCCCGTAGAGGTCTATGGTGAAAAAGGAAATATCCTCAGATGAAATCTGGAAAGAAGCTTTCTGAGAAACTGCTTAGTGTTCTGTTAATTCATCTCACAGAGCTACATCTGTATTTCGTGGATCTCTTTGCTAGCCTTATTTCTGTGGAATCTGTGAACAGATATTTCGGATCCCTTTGAAGACTATAGGGCCAAAGGAAATATCCTCCGATAACAAAGAGAAAGAAGCTTTCTGAGAAACTTCTTTGTGTTCTGTGAAATCATCTCACAGAGTTGCAGCTTTCCCCTCAAGAAGCCTTTCGCTAAGACAGTTCTTGTGGAATTGGGAAAGTGATATTTGGAAGCCCATAGAGGGCTATGGTGAAAAAGGAAATATCCTCAGATGAAATCTGGAAAGAAGCTTTCTGAGAAACTGCTTAGCGTTCTGTTAATTCATCTCACAGAGTTACATCTGTATTTCGTGGATCTCTTTGCTAGCCTTATTTCTGTGGAATCTGAGAACAGATATTTCGGATCCCTTTGAAGACTATAGGGCCAAGGAAATATCCTCCGATAACAAAGAGAAAGAAGCTTTCTGAGAAACTTCGTTGTGTCTGTGAAATCATCTCACAGAGTTACAGCTTTCCCCTCACGCAGCCTTTCGCTAAGACAGTTCTTTTGAAATTGGCAAAGTGATATTTGGAAGCCCATAGAGGGCTATTGTGAAAAAGGAAATATCCTCAGATGAAATCTGGAAAGAAGCTTTCTGAGAAACTGCTTAGTGTTCTGTTAATTCATCTCACAGAGTTACATCTGTATTTCGTGGATCTCTTTGCTAGCCTTATTTCTGTGGAATCTGAGAACAGATATTTCGGATCCCATTGAAGACTATAGGGCCAAAGGAAATATCCTCCGATAACAAAGAGAAAGAAGCTTTCTGAGAAACTTCTTTGTGTTCTGTGAAATCATCTCACAGAGTTACAGCTTTCCCCTCAAGAAGCCTTTCGCTAAGACAGTTCTTGTGGAATTGGCAAAGTGATATTTGGAAGCCCATAGAGGGCTATGGTGAAAAAGGAAATATCCTCAAATGAAATCTGGAAAGAAGCTTTCTGAGAAACTGCTTAGTGTTCTGTTAATTCATCTCACAGAGTTACATCTGTATTTCGTGGATCTCTTTGCTAGCCTTATTTCTGTGGAATCTGAGAACAGATATTTCGGATCCCTTTGAAGACTATAGGGCCAAAGGAAATATCCTCCGATAACAAAGAGAAAGAAGCTTTCTGAGAAACTTCTTTGTGTTCTGTGAAATCATCTCACAGAGTTACAGCTTTCCCCTCAAGAATTCTTTCGCTAAGACAGTTCTTGTGGAATTGGCAAAGTGATATTTGGAAGCCCATAGAGGGCTATGGTGAAAAAGGAAATATCCTCAAATGAAATCTGGAAAGAAGCTTTCTGAGAAACTGCTTAGTGTTCTGTTAATTCATCTCACAGAGTTACATCTGTATTTCGTGGATCTCTTTGCTAGCCTTATTTCTGTGGAATCTGGGAACAGATATTTCGGATCCCTTTGAAGACTATAGGGAAAAAGAAAATATCCTCCGATAACAAAGAGAAAGAAGCTTTCTGAGAAACTTCGTTGTGTTCTGTGAAATCATCTCACAGAGTTACAGCTTTCCCCTCACGGAGCCTTTCGCTAAGACAGTTCTTTTGAAATTGGCAAAGTGATATTTGGAAGCCCATAGAGGGCTATGGTGAAAAAGGAAATATCCTCAAATGAAATCTGGAAAGAAGCTTTCTGAGAAACTGCTTAGTGTTCTCTTAATTCATCTCACAGAGTTATATCTGTATTTCGTGGATCTCTTTGCTAGCCTTATTTCTGTGGAATCTGAGAACAGATATTTCGGATCCCTTTGAAGACTATAGGGCCAAAGGAAATATCCTCCGATAACAAAGAGAAAGAAGCTTTCTGAGAAACTTCTTTGTGTTCTGTGAAATCATCTCACAGAGTTGCAGCTTTCCCCTCAAGAAGCCTTTCGCTAAGACAGTTCTTGTGGAATTGGCAAAGTGATATTTGGAAACCCATAGAGGGCTATGGTGAAAAAGGAAATATCCTCAGATGAAATCTGGAAAGAAGCTTTCTGAGAAACTGCTTAATGTTCTGTTATTCATCTCACAGAGTTACATCTGTATTTCGTGGATCTCTAGGCTAGCCTTATTTCTGTGGAATCTGAGAACAGATATTTCGGATCCCTTTGAAGACTATAGGGCCAAAGGAAATATCCTCCGATAACAAAGAGAAAGAAGCTTTCTGAGAAACTTCTTTGTGTTCTGTGAAATCATCTCACAGAGTTACAGCTTTCCCCTCAAGAATTCTTTCGCTAAGAGAGTTCTTGTGGAATTGGCAAAGTGATATTTGGAAGCCCATAGAGGGCTATGGTGAAAAAGGAAATATCCTCAAATGAAATCTGGAAAGAAGCTTTCTGAGAAACTGCTTAGTGTTCTGTTAATTCATCTCACAGAGTTACATCTGTATTTCGTGGATCTCTTTGCTAGCCTTATTTCTGTGGAATCTGGGAACAGATATTTCGGATCCCTTTGAAGACTATAGGGCCAAAGGAAATATCCTCCGATAACAAAGAGAAAGAAGCTTTCTGAGAAACTTCGTTGTGTTCTGTGAAATCATCTCACAGAGTTACAGCTTTCCCCTCACGGAGCCTTTCGCTAAGACAGTTCTTTTGAAATTGGCAAAGTGATATTTGGAAGCCCATAGAGGGCTATGGTGAAAAAGGAAATATCCTCAAATGAAATCTGGAAAGAAGCTTTCTGAGAAACTGCTTAGTGTTCTCTTAATTCATCTCACAGAGTTATATCTGTATTTCGTGGATCTCTTTGCTAGCCTTATTTCTGTGGAATCTGAGAACAGATATTTCGGATCCCTTTGAAGACTATAGGGCCAAAGGAAATATCCTCCGATAACAAAGAGAAAGAAGCTTTCTGAGAAACTTCTTTGTGTTCTGTGAAATCATCTCACAGAGTTGCAGCTTTCCCCTCAAGAAGCCTTTCGCTAAGACAGTTCTTGTGGAATTGGCAAAGTGATATTTGGAAACCCATAGAGGGCTATGGTGAAAAAGGAAATATCCTCAGATGAAATCTGGAAAGAAGCTTTCTGAGAAACTGCTTAATGTTCTGTTATTCATCTCACAGAGTTACATCTGTATTTCGTGGATCTCTAGGCTAGCCTTATTTCTGTGGAATCTGAGAACAGATATTTCGGATCCCTTTGAAGACTATAGGGCCAAAGGAAATATCCTCCGATAACAAAGAGAAAGAAGCTTTCTGAGAAAATTCGTTGTGTTCTGTGAAATCATCTCACAGAGTTGCAGCTTTCCCCTCAAGAAGCCTTTCGCTAAGACAGTTCTTGTGGAATTGGCAAAGTGATATTTGGAAGCCCATAGAGGGCTATGGTGAAAAAGGAAATATCCTCAGATGAAATCTGGAAAGAAGCTTTCTGAGAAACTGCTTAGTGTTCTGTTAATTCATCTCACAGAGTTACATCTGTATTTCGTGGATCTCTTTGCTAGCCTTATTTCTGTGGAATCTGAGAACAGATATTTCGGATCCCTATGAAGACTGTAGGGCCAAAGGAAATATCCTCCGATAACAAAGAGAAAGGAGCTTTCTGAGAAACTTCTTTGTGTTCTGTGAAATCATCTCACAGAGTTAGAGCTTTCCCCTCAAGAAGCCTTTCGCTAAGACAGTTCTTGTGGAATTGGCAATGTGATATTTGGAAGCCCATAGAGGGCTATGGTGAAAAAGGAAATATCCTCAAATGAAATCTGGAAAGAAGCTTTCTGAGAAACTGCTTAGTGTTCTGTTAATTCATCTCACAGAGTTACATCTGTATTTCGTGGATCTCTTTGCTAGCCTTATTTCTGTGGAATCTGGGAACAGATATTTCGGATCCCTTTGAAGACTATAGGGCCAAAGGAAATATCCTCCGATAACAAAGAGAAAGAAGCTTTCTGAGAAACTTCGTTGTGTTCTGTGAAATCATCTCACAGAGTTACAGCTTTCCCCTCACGGAGCCTTTCGCTAAGACAGTTCTTTTGAAATTGGCAAAGTGATATTTGGAAGCCCATAGAGGGCTATGGTGAAAAAGGAAATATCCTCAAATTAAATCTGGAAAGAAGCTTTCTGAGAAACTGCTTAGTGTTCTCTTAATTCATCTCACAGAGTTATATCTGTATTTCGTGGATCTCTTTGCTAGCCTTATTTCTGTGGAATCTGAGAACAGATATTTCGGATCCCTTTGAAGACTATAGGGCCAAAGGAAATATCCTCCGATAACAAAGAGAAAGAAGCTTTCTGAGAAACTTCTTTGTGTTCTGTGAAATCATCTCACAGAGTTGCAGCTTTCCCCTCAAGAAGCCTTTCGCTAAGACAGTTCTTGTGGAATTGGCAAAGTGATATTTGGAAACCCATAGAGGGCTATGGTGAAAAAGGAAATATCCTCAGATGAAATCTGGAAAGAAGCTTTCTGAGAAACTGCTTAATGTTCTGTTATTCATCTCACAGAGTTACATCTGTATTTCGTGGATCTCTAGGCTAGCCTTATTTCTGTGGAATCTGAGAACAGATATTTCGGATCCCTTTGAAGACTATAGGGCCAAGGAAATATCCTCCGATAACAAAGAGAAAGAAGCTTTCTGAGAAACTTCGTTGTGTCTGTGAAATCATCTCACAGAGTTACAGCTTTCCCCTCACGCAGCCTTTCGCTAAGACAGTTCTTTTGAAATTGGCAAAGTGATATTTGGAAGCCCATAGAGGGCTATTGTGAAAAAGGAAATATCCTCAGATGAAATCTGGAAAGAAGCTTTCTGAGAAACTGCTTAGTGTTCTGTTAATTCATCTCACAGAGTTACATCTGTATTTCGTGGATCTCTTTGCTAGCCTTATTTCTGTGGAATCTGAGAACAGATATTTCGGATCCCATTGAAGACTATAGGGCCAAAGGAAATATCCTCCGATAACAAAGAGAAAGAAGCTTTCTGAGAAACTTCTTTGTGTTCTGTGAAATCATCTCACAGAGTTACAGCTTTCCCCTCAAGAAGCCTTTCGCTAAGACAGTTCTTGTGGAATTGGCAAAGTGATATTTGGAAGCCCATAGAGGGCTATGGTGAAAAAGGAAATATCCTCAAATGAAATCTGGAAAGAAGCTTTCTGAGAAACTGCTTAGTGTTCTGTTAATTCATCTCACAGAGTTACATCTGTATTTCGTGGATCTCTTTGCTAGCCTTATTTCTGTGGAATCTGAGAACAGATATTTCGGATCCCTTTGAAGACTATAGGGCCAAAGGAAATATCCTCCGATAACAAAGAGAAAGAAGCTTTCTGAGAAACTTCTTTGTGTTCTGTGAAATCATCTCACAGAGTTACAGCTTTCCCCTCAAGAATTCTTTCGCTAAGACAGTTCTTGTGGAATTGGCAAAGTGATATTTGGAAGCCCATAGAGGGCTATGGTGAAAAAGGAAATATCCTCAAATGAAATCTGGAAAGAAGCTTTCTGAGAAACTGCTTAGTGTTCTGTTAATTCATCTCACAGAGTTACATCTGTATTTCGTGGATCTCTTTGCTAGCCTTATTTCTGTGGAATCTGGGAACAGATATTTCGGATCCCTTTGAAGACTATAGGGAAAAAGAAAATATCCTCCGATAACAAAGAGAAAGAAGCTTTCTGAGAAACTTCGTTGTGTTCTGTGAAATCATCTCACAGAGTTACAGCTTTCCCCTCACGGAGCCTTTCGCTAAGACAGTTCTTTTGAAATTGGCAAAGTGATATTTGGAAGCCCATAGAGGGCTATGGTGAAAAAGGAAATATCCTCAAATGAAATCTGGAAAGAAGCTTTCTGAGAAACTGCTTAGTGTTCTCTTAATTCATCTCACAGAGTTATATCTGTATTTCGTGGATCTCTTTGCTAGCCTTATTTCTGTGGAATCTGAGAACAGATATTTCGGATCCCTTTGAAGACTATAGGGCCAAAGGAAATATCCTCCGATAACAAAGAGAAAGAAGCTTTCTGAGAAACTTCTTTGTGTTCTGTGAAATCATCTCACAGAGTTGCAGCTTTCCCCTCAAGAAGCCTTTCGCTAAGACAGTTCTTGTGGAATTGGCAAAGTGATATTTGGAAACCCATAGAGGGCTATGGTGAAAAAGGAAATATCCTCAGATGAAATCTGGAAAGAAGCTTTCTGAGAAACTGCTTAATGTTCTGTTATTCATCTCACAGAGTTACATCTGTATTTCGTGGATCTCTAGGCTAGCCTTATTTCTGTGGAATCTGAGAACAGATATTTCGGATCCCTTTGAAGACTATAGGGCCAAAGGAAATATCCTCCGATAACAAAGAGAAAGAAGCTTTCTGAGAAACTTCTTTGTGTTCTGTGAAATCATCTCACAGAGTTACAGCTTTCCCCTCAAGAATTCTTTCGCTAAGAGAGTTCTTGTGGAATTGGCAAAGTGATATTTGGAAGCCCATAGAGGGCTATGGTGAAAAAGGAAATATCCTCAAATGAAATCTGGAAAGAAGCTTTCTGAGAAACTGCTTAGTGTTCTGTTAATTCATCTCACAGAGTTACATCTGTATTTCGTGGATCTCTTTGCTAGCCTTATTTCTGTGGAATCTGGGAACAGATATTTCAGATCCCTTTGAAGACTATAGGGCCAAAGGAAATATCCTCCGATAACAAAGAGAAAGAAGCTTTCTGAGAAACTTCGTTGTGTTCTGTGAAATCATCTCACAGAGTTACAGCTTTCCCCTCACGGAGCCTTTCGCTAAGACAGTTCTTTTGAAATTGGCAAAGTGATATTTGGAAGCCCATAGAGGGCTATGGTGAAAAAGGAAATATCCTCAAATGAAATCTGGAAAGAAGCTTTCTGAGAAACTGCTTAGTGTTCTCTTAATTCATCTCACAGAGTTATATCTGTATTTCGTGGATCTCTTTGCTAGCCTTATTTCTGTGGAATCTGAGAACAGATATTTCGGATCCCTTTGAAGACTATAGGGCCAAAGGAAATATCCTCCGATAACAAAGAGAAAGAAGCTTTCTGAGAAACTTCTTTGTGTTCTGTGAAATCATCTCACAGAGTTGCAGCTTTCCCCTCAAGAAGCCTTTCGCTAAGACAGTTCTTGTGGAATTGGCAAAGTGATATTTGGAAACCCATAGAGGGCTATGGTGAAAAAGGAAATATCCTCAGATGAAATCTGGAAAGAAGCTTTCTGAGAAACTGCTTAATGTTCTGTTATTCATCTCACAGAGTTACATCTGTATTTCGTGGATCTCTAGGCTAGCCTTATTTCTGTGGAATCTGAGAACAGATATTTCGGATCCCTTTGAAGACTATAGGGCCAAAGGAAATATCCTCCGATAACAAAGAGAAAGAAGCTTTCTGAGAAAATTCGTTGTGTTCTGTGAAATCATCTCACAGAGTTGCAGCTTTCCCCTCAAGAAGCCTTTCGCTAAGACAGTTCTTGTGGAATTGGCAAAGTGATATTTGGAAGCCCATAGAGGGCTATGGTGAAAAAGGAAATATCCTCAGATGAAATCTGGAAAGAAGCTTTCTGAGAAACTGCTTAGTGTTCTGTTAATTCATCTCACAGAGTTACATCTGTATTTCGTGGATCTCTTTGCTAGCCTTATTTCTGTGGAATCTGAGAACAGATATTTCGGATCCCTATGAAGACTGTAGGGCCAAAGGAAATATCCTCCGATAACAAAGAGAAAGGAGCTTTCTGAGAAACTTCTTTGTGTTCTGTGAAATCATCTCACAGAGTTAGAGCTTTCCCCTCAAGAAGCCTTTCGCTAAGACAGTTCTTGTGGAATTGGCAATGTGATATTTGGAAGCCCATAGAGGGCTATGGTGAAAAAGGAAATATCCTCAAATGAAATCTGGAAAGAAGCTTTCTGAGAAACTGCTTAGTGTTCTGTTAATTCATCTCACAGAGTTACATCTGTATTTCGTGGATCTCTTTGCTAGCCTTATTTCTGTGGAATCTGGGAACAGATATTTCGGATCCCTTTGAAGACTATAGGGCCAAAGGAAATATCCTCCGATAACAAAGAGAAAGAAGCTTTCTGAGAAACTTCGTTGTGTTCTGTGAAATCATCTCACAGAGTTACAGCTTTCCCCTCACGGAGCCTTTCGCTAAGACAGTTCTTTTGAAATTGGCAAAGTGATATTTGGAAGCCCATAGAGGGCTATGGTGAAAAAGGAAATATCCTCAAATTAAATCTGGAAAGAAGCTTTCTGAGAAACTGCTTAGTGTTCTCTTAATTCATCTCACAGAGTTATATCTGTATTTCGTGGATCTCTTTGCTAGCCTTATTTCTGTGGAATCTGAGAACAGATATTTCGGATCCCTTTGAAGACTATAGGGCCAAAGGAAATATCCTCCGATAACAAAGAGAAAGAAGCTTTCTGAGAAACTTCTTTGTGTTCTGTGAAATCATCTCACAGAGTTGCAGCTTTCCCCTCAAGAAGCCTTTCGCTAAGACAGTTCTTGTGGAATTGGCAAAGTGATATTTGGAAACCCATAGAGGGCTATGGTGAAAAAGGAAATATCCTCAGATGAAATCTGGAAAGAAGCTTTCTGAGAAACTGCTTAATGTTCTGTTATTCATCTCACAGAGTTACATCTGTATTTCGTGGATCTCTAGGCTAGCCTTATTTCTGTGGAATCTGAGAACAGATATTTCGGATCCCTTTGAAGACTATAGGGCCAAAGGAAATATCCTCCGATAACAAAGAGAAAGAAGCTTTCTGAGAAAATTCGTTGTGTTCTGTGAAATCATCTCACAGAGTTGCAGCTTTCCCCTCAAGAAGCCTTTCGCTAAGACAGTTCTTGTGGAATTGGCAAAGTGATATTTGGAAGCCCATAGAGGGCTATGGTGAAAAAGGAAATATCCTCAGATGAAATCTGGAAAGAAGCTTTCTGAGAAACTGCTTAGTGTTCTGTTAATTCATCTCACAGAGTTACATCTGTATTTCGTGGATCTCTTTGCTAGCCTTATTTCTGTGGAATCTGAGAACAGATATTTCGGATCCCTATGAAGACTGTAGGGCCAAAGGAAATATCCTCCGATAACAAAGAGAAAGGAGCTTTCTGAGAAACTTCTTTGTGTTCTGTGAAATCATCTCACAGAGTTAGAGCTTTCCCCTCAAGAAGCCTTTCGCTAAGACAGTTCTTGTGGAATTGGCAATGTGATATTTGGAAGCCCATAGAGGGCTATGGTGAAAAAGGAAATATCCTCAAATGAAATCTGGAAAGAAGCTTTCTGAGAAACTGCTTAGTGTTCTGTTAATTCATCTCACAGAGTTACATCTGTATTTCGTGGATCTCTTTGCTAGCCTTATTTCTGTGGAATCTGAGAACAGATATTTCGGATCCCTTTGAAGACTATAGGGCCAAAGGAAATATCCTCCGATAACAAAGAGAAAGAAGCTTTCTGAGAAACTTCGTTGTGTTCTGTGAAATCATCTCACAGAGTTACAGCTTTCCCCTCACGGAGCCTTTCGCTAAGACAATTCTTTTGAAATTGGCAAAGTGATATTTGGAAGCCCATAGAGGGCTATGGTGAAAAAGGAAATATCCTCAGATGAAATCTGGAAAGAAGCTTTCTGAGAGACTGCTTAGTGTTCTGTTAATTCATCTCACAGAGTTACATCTGTATTTTGTGGATCTCTTTGCTAGCCTTATTTCTGTGGAATCTGAGAACAGATATTTCGGATCCCTATGAAGACTATAGGGCCAAAGGAAATATCCTCCGATAACAAAGAGAAAGAAGCTTTCTGAGAAACTTCTTTGTGTTCTGTGAAATCATCTCACAGAGTTACAGCTTTCCCCTCAAGAAGCCTTTCGCTAAGACAGTTCTTGTGGAATTGGCAAAGTGATATTTGGAAGCCCATAGAGGGCTATGGTGAAAAAGGAAATATCCTCAAATGAAATCTGGAAAGAAGCTTTCTGAGAAACTGCTTAGTATTCTGTTAATTCGTCTCACAGAGTTACATCTGTATTTCGTGGATCTCTTTGCTAGCCTTATTTCTGTGGAATCTCAGAACAGATATTTCGGATCCCTTTGAAGACTATGGGGACAAAGGAAATATCCTCCGATAACAAAGAGAAAGAAGCTTTCTGAGAAACTTCTTTGTGTTCTGTGAAATCATCTCACAGAGTTACAGCTTTCCCCTCAAGAAGCCTTTCGCTAAGACAGTTCTTGTGGAATTGGCAAAGTGATATTTGGAAGCCCATAGAGGGCTATGGTGAAAAAGGAAATATCCTCAAATGAAATCTGGAAAGAAGCTTTCTGAGAAACTGCTTAGTGTTCTGTTAATTCATCTCACAGAGTTACATCTGTATTTCGTGGATCTCTTTGCTAGCCTTATTTCTGTGGAATCTGAGAACAGATATTTCGGATCCCTTTGAAGACTATAGGGCCAAAGGAAATATCCTCCGATAACAAAGAGAAAGAAGCTTTCTGAGCAACTTCGTTGTGCTCTGGGAAATCATCTCACAGAGTTACAGCTTTCCCCTCATGGAGCCTTTCGCTAAGACAGTTCTTTTGAAATTGGCAAAGTGATATTTGGAAGCCCATAGAGGGCTATGGTGAAAAAGGAAATATCCTCAGAGGAAATCTGGAAAGAAGCTTTGTAAGAAACTGCTTAGTGTTCTGTTAATTCATCTCACAGTGTTACATCTGTATTTCATGCATCTCTTTGCTAGCCTTATTTCTGTGGAATCTGAGAACAGATATTTCAGATCCCTTTGAAGACTATAGGGCCAAAGGAAAATCCTCCGATAACAAAGAGAAAGAAGCTTTCTGAGAAACTTCTTTGTGTTCTGTGAAATCATCTCACAGAGTTGCAGCTTTCCCCTCAAGAAGCCTTTCGCTAAGACAGTTCTTGTGGAATTGGCAAAGTGATATTTGGAAGCCCATAGAGGGCTATGGTGAAAAAGGAAATATCCTCAGATGAAATCTGGAAAGAAGCTTTCTGAGAAACTGCTTAGTGTTCTGTTAATTCATCTCACAGAGCTACATCTGTATTTCGTGGATCTCTTTGCTAGCCTTACTTCTGTGGAATCTGAGAACAGATATTTCGGATCCCTTTGAAGACTATAGGGCCAAAGGAAATATCCTCCGATAACAAAGAGAAAGAAGCTTTCTGAGAAACTTCGTTGTGTTCTGTGAAATCATCTCACAGAGTTACAGATTTCCCCTCAAGGAGCCTTTCGCTAAGACAGTTTATGTGGAATTGGCAAAGTGATATTTGGAAGCCCATAGAGGGCTATGGTGAAAAAGGAAATATCCTCAGATGAAATCTGGAAAGAAGCTTTCTGAGAAACTGCTTAGCGTTCTGTTAATTCATCTCACAGAGTTACATCTGTATTTCGTGGATCTCTTTGCTAGCCTTATTTCTGTGGAATCTGAGAACAGATATTTCGGATCCCTTTGAAGACTATAGGGCCAAAGGAAATATCCTCCGATAACAAAGAGAAAGAAGCTTTCTGAGAAACTTCTTTGTGTTCTGTGAAATCATCTCACAGAGTTACAGCTTTCCCCTCACGGAGCCTTTCGCTAAGACAGTTGTTTTGAAACTGGCAAAGTGATATTTGGAAGCCCTTAGAGGGCTATGGTGAAAAACGAAATATCCTCAGATGAAATCTGGAAAGAAGCTTTCTGAGAAACTGCTTAGTGTTCTGTTAATTCATCTCACAGAGTTACATCTGTATTTCGTGGATCTCTTTGCTAGCCTTATTTCTGTGGAATCTGAGAACAGATATTTCGGATCCCTATGAAGACTATAGGGCCAAAGGAAATATCCTGCGATAACAAAGAGAAAGAAGCTTTCTGAGAAACTTCTTTGTGTTTTGTGAAATCATCTCACAGAGTTACAACTTTCCCCTCAAGAAGCCTTTCGCTAAGACAGTTCTTGTGGAATTGGCAAAGTGATATTTGGAAGCCCGTAGAGGTCTATGGTGAAAAAGGAAATATCCTCAGATGAAATCTGGAAAGAAGCTTTCTGAGAAACTGCTTAGTGTTCTGTTAATTCATCTCACAGAGCTACATCTGTATTTCGTGGATCTCTTTGCTAGCCTTATTTCTGTGGAATCTGAGAACAGATATTTCGGATCCCTTTGAAGACTATAGGGCCAAAGGAAATATCCTCCGATAACAAAGAGAAAGAAGCTTTCTGAGAAACTTCTTTGTGTTCTGTGAAATCATCTCACAGAGTTACAGCTTTCCCCTCAAGAAGCCTTTCACTAAGACAGTTCTTGTGGAATTGGCAAAGTGGTATTTGGAAGCCCATAGAGGGCTATGGTGAAAAAGGAAATATCCTCAAATGAAATCTGGAAAGAAGCTTTCTGAGAAACTGCTTAGTGTTCTGTTAATTCATCTCACAGAGTTACATCTGTATTTCGTGGATCTCTTTGCTAGCCTTATTTCTGTGGAATCTGAGAACAGATATTTCGGATCCCTTTGAAGACTATAGGGCCAAAGGAAATATCCTCCGATAACAAAGAGAAAGAAGCTTTCTGAGAAACTTCTTTGTGTTCTGTGAAATCATCTCACAGAGTTGCAGCTTTCCCCTCAACAAGCCTTTCGCTAAGACAGTTCTTGTGGAATTGGCAAAGTGATATTTGGAAGCCCATATAGGGCTATGGTGAAAAAGGAAATATCCTCAAATGAAATCTGGAAAGAAGCTTTCTGAGAAACTGCTTAGTGTTCTGTTAATTCATCTCACAGTGTTACATCTGTATTTCGTGGATCTCTTTGCTAGCCTTATTTCTGTGGAATCTGAGAACAGATATTTCGGATCCCTATGAAGACTATAGGGCCAAAGGAAATATCCTCCGATAACAAAGAGAAAGAAGCTTTCTGAGAAACTTCGTTGTGTTCTGTGAAATCATCTCACAGAGTTACAGCTTTCCCCTCAAGGAGCCTTTCGCTAAGACAGTTTATGTGGAATTGGCAAAGTGATATTTGGAAGCCCATAGAGGGCTATGGTGAAAAAGGAAATATCCTCAGATGAAATCTGGAAAGAAGCTTTCTGAGAAACTGCTTAGCGTTCTGTTAATTCATCTCACAGAGTTACATCTGTATTTCGTGGATCTCTTTGCTAGCCTTATTTCTGTGGAATCTGAGAACAGATATTTCGGATCCCTTTGAAGACTATAGGGCCAAAGGAAATATCCTCCGATAACAAAGAGAAAGAAGCTTTCTGAGAAACTTCGTTGTGTTCTGTGAAATCATCTCACAGAGTTACAGCTTTCCCCTCACGGAGCCTTTCGCTAAGACAGTTCTTTTGAAACTGGCAAAGTGATATTTGGAAGCCCATAGAGGGCTAAGGTGAAAAAGGAAATATCCTCAGATGAAATCTGGAAAGAAGCTTTCTGAGAAACTGCTTAGTGTTCTGTTAATTCATCTCACAGAGTTACATCTGTATTTCGTGGATCTCTTTGCTAGCCTTATTTCTGTGGAATCTGAGAACAGATATTTCGGATCCCTATGAAGACTATAGGGCCAAAGGAAATATCCTGCGATAACAAAGAGAAAGAAGCTTTCTGAGAAACTTCTTTGTGTTTTGTGAAATCCTCTCACAGAGTTACAGCTTTCCCCTCAAGAAGCCTTTCGCTAAGACAGTTCTTGTGGAATTGGCAAAGTGATATTTGGAAGCCCATAGAGGGCTATGGTGAAAAAGGAAATATCCTCAGATGAAATCTGGAAAGAAGCTTTCTGAGAAACTGCTTAGTGTTCTGTTAATTCATCTCACAGAGCTACATCTGTATTTCGTGGATCTCTTTGCTAGCCTTATTTCTGTGGAATCTGAGAACAGACATTTCGGATCCCTTTGAAGACTATAGGGCCAAAGGAAATATCCTCCGATAACAAAGAGAAAGAAGCTTTCTGAGAAACTTCCTTGTGTTCTGTGAAATCATCTCACAGAGTTACAGCTTTCCCCTCAAGAAGCCTTTCGCTAAGACAGTTCTTGTGGAATTGGCAAAGTGGTATTTGGAAGCCCATAGAGGGCTATGGTGAAAAAGGAAATATCCTCAAATGAAATCTGGAAAGAAGCTTTCTGAGAAACTGCTTAGTGTTCTGTTAATTCATCTCACAGAGTTACATCTGTATTTTGTGGATCTCTTTGCTAGCCTTATTTCTGTGAAATCTGAGAACAGATATTTCGGATCCCTTTGAAGACTATAGGGCCAAAGGAAATATCCTCCGATAACAAAGAGAAAGAAGCTTTCTGAGAAACTTCTTTGTGTTCTGTGAAATCATCTCACAGAGTTGCAGCTTTCCCCTAAGAAGCCTTTCGCTAAGACAGTTCTTGTGGAATTGGCAAAGTGATATTTGGAAGCCCATATAGGTCTATGGTGAAAAAGGAAATATCCTCAAATGAAATCTGGAAAGAAGCTTTCTGAGAAACTGCTTAGTGTTCTGTTCATTCATCTCACAGAGTTACATCTGTATTTATTGGATCTCTTTGCTAGCCTTATTTCTGTGGAATCTGAGAACAGATATTTCGGATCCCTATGAAGACTATAGGGCCAAAGGAAATATCCTCCGATAACAAAGAGAAAGAAGCTTTCTGAGAAACTTCGTTGTGTTCTGTGAAATCATCTCACAGAGTTACAGCTTTCCCCTCAAGGAGCCTTTCGCTAAGACAGTTTATGTGGAATTGGCAAAGTGATATTTGGAAGCCCATAGAGGGCTATGGTGAAAAAGGAAATATCCTCAGATGAAATCTGGAAAGAAGCTTTCTGAGAAACGGCTTAGCGTTCTGTTAATTCATCTCACAGAGTTACATCTGTATTTCGTGGATCTCTTTGCTAGCCTTATTTCTGTGGAATCTGAGAACAGATATTTCGGATCCCTTTGAAGACTATAGGGCCAAAGGAAATATCCTCCGAAAACAAAGAGAAAGAAGCTTTCTGAGAAACTTCGTTGTGTTCTGTGAAATCATCTCACAGAGTTACAGCTTTCCCCTCACGGAGCCTTTCGCTAAGACAGTTCTTTTGAAACTGGCAAAGTGATATTTGGAAGCCCATAGAGGGCTATGGTGAAAAAGGAAATATCCTCAGATGAAATCTGGAAAGAAGCTTTCTGAGAAACTGCTTAGTGTTCTGTTAATTCATCTCACAGAGTTACATCTGTATTTCGTGGATGTCTTTGCTAGCCTTATTTCTGTGGAATCTGAGAACAGATATTTCGGATCCCTTTGAAGACTATAGGGCCAAAGGAAATATCCTGCGATAACAAAGAGAAAGAAGCTTTCTGAGAAACTTCTTTGTGTTTTGTGAAATCATCTCACAGAGTTACAGCTTTCCCCTCAAGAAGCCTTTCGCTAAGACAGTTCTTGTGGAATTGGCAAAGTGATATTTGGAAGCCCATAGAGGGCTATGGTGAAAAAGGAAATATCCTCAGATGAAATCTGGAAAGAAGCTTTCTGAGAAACTGCTTAGTGTTCTGTTAATTCATCTCACAGAGCTACATCTGTATTTCGTGGATCTCTTTCTAGCCTTATTTCTGTGGAATCTGAGAACAGATATTTCGGATCCCTTTGAAGACTATAGGGCCAAAGGAAATATCCTCCGATAACAAAGACAAAGAAGCTTTCTGAGAAACTTCTTTGTGTTCTGTGAAATCATCTCACAGAGTTGCAGCTTTCCCCTAAGAAGCCTTTCGCTAAGACAGTTCTTGTGGAATTGGCAAAGTGATATTTGGAAGCCCATATAGGGCTATGGTGAAAAAGGAAATATCCTCAAATGAAATCTGGAAAGAAGCTTTTGAGAAACTGCTTAGTGTTCTGTTAATTCATCTCACAGAGTTACATCTGTATTTATTGGATCTCTTTGCTAGCCTTATTTCTGTGGAATCTGAGAACAGATATTTCGGATCCCTATGAAGACTATAGGGCCAAAGGAAATATCCTCCGATAACAAAGAGAAAGAAGCTTTCTGAGAAACTTCGTTGTGTTCTGTGAAATCATCTCACAGAGTTACAGCTTTCCCCTCAAGGAGCCTTTCGCTAAGACAGTTTATGTGGAATTGGCAAAGTGATATTTGGAAGCCCATAGAGGGCTATGGTGAAAAAGGAAATATCCTCAGATGAAATCTGGAAAGAAGCTTTCTGAGAAACTGCTTAGCGTTCTGTTAATTCATCTCACAGAGTTACATCTGTATTTCGTGGATCTCTTTGCTAGCCTTATTTCTGTGGAATCTGAGAACAGATATTTCGGATCTCTTTGAAGACTATAGGGCCAAAGGAAATATCCTCCGAAAACAAAGAGAAAGAAGCTTTCTGAGAAACTTCGTTGTGTTCTGTGAAATCATCTCACAGAGTTACAGCTTTCCCCTCACGGAGCCTTTCGCTAAGACAGTTCTTTTGAAACTGGCAAAGTGATATTTGGAAGCCCATAGAGGGCTATGGTGAAAAAGGAAATATCCTCAGATGAAATCTGGAAAGAAGCTTTCTGAGAAACTGCTTAGTGTTCTGTTAATTCATCTCACAGAGTTACATCTGTATTTCGTGGATGTCTTTGCTAGCCTTATTTCTGTGGAATCTGAGAACAGATATTTCGGATCCCTATGAAGACTATAGGGCCAAAGGAAATATCCTGCGATAACAAAGAGAAAGAAGCTTTCTGAGAAACTTCTTTGTGTTTTGTGAAATCATCTCACAGAGTTACAGCTTTCCCCTCAAGAAGCCTTTCGCTAAGACAGTTCTTGTGGAATTGGCAAAGTGATATTTGGAAGCCCATAGAGGGCTATGGTGAAAAAGGAAATATCCTCAGATGAAATCTGGAAAGAAGCTTTCTGAGAAACTGCTTAGTGTTCTGTTAATTCATCTCACAGAGCTACATCTGTATTTCGTGCATCTCTTTGCTAGCCTTATTTCTGTGGAATCTGAGAACAGATATTTCGGATCCCTTTGAAGACTCTAGGGCCAAAGGAAATATCCTCCGATAACAAAGAGAAAGAAGCTTTCTGAGAAACTTCTTTGTGTTCTGTGAAATCATCTCACAGAGTTGCAGCTTTCCCCTCAAGAAGCCTTTCGCTAAGACAGTTCTTGTGGAATTGGCAAAGTGATATTTGGAAGCCCATAGAGGGCTATGGTGAAAAAGGAAATATCCTCAGATGAAATCTGGAAAGAAGCTTTCTGAGAAACTGCTTAGCGTTCTGTTAATTCATCTCATCGAGTTACATCTGCATTTCGTGGATCTCCGGCTAGCCTTATTACTGTGGAATCTGAGAACAGATATTTCGGATCCCTTTGAAGACTATAGGGCCAAAGGAAATATCCTCCGATAACAAAGAGAAAGAAGCTTTCTGAGAATCTTCTTTGTGTTCTGTGAAATCATCACACAGAGTTGCAGCTTTCCCCTCAAGAAGCCTTTCGCTAAGACAGTTCTTGTGGAATTGGCAAAGTGATATTTGGAAGCCCATAGAGGGCTATGGTGAAAAAGGAAATATCCTCAGATGAAATCTGGAAAGAAGCTTTCTGAGAAACTGCTTAGTGTTCTTTTAATTCATCTCACAGAGTTACATCTGTATTTCGTGGATCTCTTTGCTAGCCTTATTTCTGTGGAATCTGAGAACAGATATTTCGGATCCCTTTGAAGACTATAGGGCCAAAGGAAATATCCTACGATAACAAAGAGAAAGAAGCTTTCTGAGAAACTTCGTTGTGTTCTGTGAAATCATCTCACAGAGTTACAGCTTTCCCCTCATGGAGCCTTTCCCTAAGACAGTTCTTTTGAAATTGGCAAAGTGATATTTGGAAGCCCATAGAGGGCTATGGTGAAAAAGGAAATATCCTCAGATGAAATCTGGAAAGAAGCTTTCTGAGAAACTGCTTAGTGTTCTGTTAATTCATCTCACAGAGTTACATCTGTATTTCGTGGATCTCTTTGCTAGCCTTATTTCTGTGGAATCTCAGAACAGATATTTCGGATCCCTTTGAAGACTATAGGGCCAAAGGAAATATCCTCCGATAACAAAGAGAAAGAAGCTTTCTGAGAAACTTCGTTGTGTTCTGTGAAATCATCTCACAGAGTTACAGCTTTCCCCTCACGGAGCCTTTCGCTAAGACAGTTCTTTTGAAATTGGCAAAGTGATATTTGGAAGCCCATAGAGGGCTATTGTGAAAAAGGAAATATCCTCAGATGAAATCTGGAAAGAAGCTTTCTGAGAAACTGCTTAGTGTTCTGTTAATTCATCTCACAGAGTTACATCTGTATTTCGTGGATCTCTTTGCTAGCCTTATTTCTGTGGAATCTGAGAACAGATATTTCGGATCCATATGAAGACTATAGGGCCAAAGGAAATATCCTACGATAACAAAGAGAAAGAAGCTTTCTGAGAAACTTCTTTGTGTTCTGTGAAATCATCTCACAGAGTTACAGCTTTCCACTCAAGAAGCCTTTCGCTAAGACAGTTCTTGTGGAATTGGCAAAGTGATATTTGGAAGCCCATAGAGGGCTATGGTGAAAAAGGAAATATCCTCAAATGAAATCTGGAAAGAAGCTTTCTGAGAAACTGCTTAGTGTTCTGTTAATTCATCTCACAGAGTTACATCTGTATTTCTTGGATCTCTTTGCTAGCCTTATTTCTGTGGAATCTGAGAACAGATATTTCGGATCCCTTTGAAGACTATAGGGCCAAAGGAAATATCCTCCGATAACAAAGAGAAAGAAGCTTTCTGAGAAACTTCGTTGTGTTCTGTGAAATCATCTCACAGAGTTACAGCTTTCCCCTCACGGAGCCTTTCGCTAAGACAGTTCTTTTGAAATTGGCAAAGTGATATTTGGAAGCCCATGGAGTTCTATGGTGAAAAAGGAAATATCCTCAGAGGAAATCTGGAAAGAAGCTTTGTGAGAAACTGCTTAGTGTTCTGTTAATTCATCTCACAGTGTTACATCTGTATTTCATGGATCTCTTTGCTAGCCTTATTTCTGTGGAATCTGAGAACAGATATTTCAGATCCCTTTGAAGACTATAGGGCCAAAGGAAATATCCTCCGATAACAAAGAGAAAGAAGCTTTCTGAGAAACTTCTTTGTGTTCTGTGAAATCATCTCACAGAGTTGCAGCTTTCCCCTCAAGAAGCCTTTCGCTAAGACAGTTCTTGTGGAATTGGCAAAGTGATATATGGAAGCCCATAGAGGGCTATGGTGAAAAAGGAAATATCCTCAAATGAAATCTGGAAAGAAGCTTTCTGAGAAACTGCTTAGTGTTCTGTTAATTCATCTCACAGAGTTACATCTGTATTTCGTGGATCTCTTTGCTAGCCTTATTTCTGTGGAATCTGAGAACAGATACTTCGGATCCCTATGAAGACTATAGGGCCAAAGGAAATATCCTCCGATAACAAAGAGAAAGAAGCTTTCTGAGAAACTTCTTTGTGTTCTGTGAAATCATCTCCCAGAGTTACAGCTTTCCCCTCAAGAAGCCTTTCGCTAAGACAGTTCTTGTGGAATTGGCAAAGTGATTTTTGGAAGCCCATAGAGGGCTATGGTGAAAAAGGAAATATCCTCAGATGAAATCTGGAAAGAAGCTTTCTGAGAAACTGCTTAGTGTTCTGTTAATTCATCTCACAGAGTTACATCTGTATTTCGTGGATGTCTTTGCTAGCCTTATTTCTGTGGAATCTGAGAACAGATATTTCGGATCCCTCTGAAGACTATAGGGCCAAAGGAAATATCCTGCGATAACAAAGAGAAAGAAGCTTTCTGAGAAACTTCTTTGTGTTTTGTGAAATCATCTCACAGAGTTACAGCTTTCCCCTCAAGAAGCCTTTCGCTAAGACAGTTCTTGTGGAATTGGCAAAGTGATATTTGGAAGCCCATAGAGGGCTATGGTGAAAAAGGAAATATCCTCAGATGAAATCTGGAAAGAAGCTTTCTGAGAAACTGCTTAGTGTTCTGTTAATTCATCTCACAGAGCTACATCTGTATTTCGTGCATCTCTTTGCTAGCCTTATTTCTGTGGAATCTGAGAACAGATATTTCGGATCCCTTTGAAGACTATAGGGCCAAAGGAAATATCCTCCGATAACAAAGAGAAAGAAGCTTTCTGAGAAACTTCTTTGTGTTCTGTGAAATCATCTCACAGAGTTGCAGCTTTCCCCTCAAGAAGCCTTTCGCTAAGACAGTTCTTGTGGAATTGGCAAAGTGATATTTGGAAGCCCATAGAGGGCTATGGTGAAAAAGGAAATATCCTCAGATGAAATCTGGAAAGAAGCTTTCTGAGAAACTGCTTAGCGTTCTGTTAATTCATCTCATCGAGTTACATCTGCATTTCGTGGATCTCCGGCTAGCCTTATTACTGTGGAATCTGAGAACAGATATTTCGGATCCCTTTGAAGACTATAGGGCCAAAGGAAATATCCTCCGATAACAAAGAGAAAGAAGCTTTCTGAGAAACTTCTTTGTGTTCTGTGAAATCATCTCACAGAGTTGCAGCTTTCCCCTCAAGAAGCCTTTCGCTAAGACAGTTCTTGTGGAATTGGCAAAGTGATATTTGGAAGCCCATAGAGGGCTATGGTGAAAAAGGAAATATCCTCAGATGAAATCTGGAAAGAAGCTTTCTGAGAAACTGCTTAGTGTTCTGTTAATTCATCTCACAGAGTTACATCTGTATTTCGTGGATCTCTTTGCTAGCCTTATTTCTGTGGAATCTGAGAACAGATATTTCGGATCCCTTTGAAGACTATAGGGCCAAAGGAAATATCCTACGATAACAAAGAGAAAGAAGCTTTCTGAGAAACTTCGTTGTGTTCTGTGAAATCATCTCACAGAGTTACAGCTTTCCCCTCATGGAGCCTTTCCCTAAGACAGTTCTTTTGAAATTGGCAAAGTGATATTTGGAAGCCCATAGAGGGCTATGGTGAAAAAGGAAATATCCTCAGATGAAATCTGGAAAGAAGCTTTCTGAGAAACTGCTTAGTGTTCTGTTAATTCATCTCACAGAGTTACATCTGTATTTCGTGGATCTCTTTGATAGCCTTATTTCTGTGGAATCTCAGAACAGATATTTCGGATCCCTTTGAAGACTATAGGGCCAAAGGAAATATCCTCCGATAACAAAGAGAAAGAAGCTTTCTGAGAAACTTCGTTGTGTTCTGTGAAATCATCTCACAGAGTTACAGCTTTCCCCTCACGGAGCCTTTCGCTAAGACAGTTCTTTTGAAATTGGCAAAGTGATATTTGGAAGCCCATAGAGGGCTATTGTGAAAAAGGAAATATCCTCAGATGAAATCTGGAAAGAAGCTTTCTGAGAAACTGCTTAGTGTTCTGTTAATTCATCTCACAGAGTTACATCTGTATTTCGTGGATCTCTTTGCTAGCCTTATTTCTGTGGAATCTGAGAACAGATATTTCGGATCCATATGAAGACTATAGGGCCAAAGGAAATATCCTACGATAACAAAGAGAAAGAAGCTTTCTGAGAAACTTCTTTGTGTTCTGTGAAATAATCTCACAGAGTTACAGCTTTCCACTCAAGAAGCCTTTCGCTAAGACAGTTCTTGTGGAATTGGCAAAGTGATATTTGGAAGCCCATAGAGGGCTATGGTGAAAAAGGAAATATCCTCAAATGAAATCTGGAAAGAAGCTTTCTGAGAAACTGCTTAGTGTTCTGTTAATTCATCTCACAGAGTTACATCTGTATTTCTTGGATCTCTTTGCTAGCCTTATTTCTGTGGAATCTGAGAACAGATATTTCGGATCCCTTTGAAGACTATAGGGCCAAAGGAAATATCCTCCGATAACAAAGAGAAAGAAGCTTTCTGAGAAACTTCGTTGTGTTCTGTGAAATCATCTCACAGAGTTACAGCTTTCCCCTCACGGAGCCTTTCGCTAAGACGGTTCTTTTGAAATTGGCAAAGTGATATTTGGAAGCCCATAGACGGCTATGGTGAAAAAGGAAATATCCTCAAATGAAATCTGGAAAGAAGCTTTCTGAGAAACTGCTTAGTGTTCTGTTAATTCATCTCACAGAGTTATATCTGTATTTCGTGGATCTCTTTGCTAGCCTTATTTCTGTGGAATCTGAGAACAGATATTTCGGATCCCTTTGAAGACTATAGGGCCAAAGGAAATATCCTCCGATAACAAAGAGAAAGAAGCTTTCTGAGAAACTTCGTTGTGTTCTGTGAAATCATCTCACAGAGTTACAGCTTTCCCCTCACGGAGCCTTTCGCTAAGACAGTTCTTTTGAAATTGGCAAAGTGATATTTGGAAGCCCATAGAGGGCTATGGTGAAAAAGGAAATATCCTCAGAGGAAATCTGGAAAGAAGCTTTGTGAGAAACTGCTTAGTGTTCTGTTAATTCATCTCACAGTGTTACATCTGTATTTCATGGATCTCTTTGCTAGCCTTATTTCTGTGGAATCTGAGAATAGATATTTCAGATCCCTTTGAAGACTATAGGGCCAAAGGAAATATCCTCCGATAACAAAGAGAAAGAAGCTTTCTGAGAAACTTCTTTGTGTTCTGTGAAATCATCTCACAGAGTTGCAGCTTTCCCCTCAAGAAGCCTTTCGCTAAGACAGTTCTTGTGGAATTGGCAAAGTGATATATGGAAGCCCATAGAGGGCTATGGTGAAAAAGGAAATATCCTCAAATGAAATCTGGAAAGAAGCTTTCTGAGAAACTGCTTAGTGTTCTGTTAATTCATCTCACAGAGTTACATCTGTATTTCGTGGATCTCTTTGCTAGCCTTATTTCTGTGGAATCTGAGAACAGATATTTCGGATCCCTATGAAGACTATAGGGCCAAAGGAAATATCCTCCGATAACAAAGAGAAAGAAGCTTTCTGAGAAACTTCTTTGTGTTCTGTGAAATCATCTCCCAGAGTTACAGCTTTCCCCTCAAGAAGCCTTTCGCTAAGACAGTTCTTGTGGAATTGGCAAAGTGATATTTGGAAGCCCATAGAGGGCTATGGTGAAAAAGGAAATATCCTCAGATGAAATCTGGAAAGAAGCTTTCTGAGAAACTGCTTAGCGTTCTGTTAATTCATCTCACAGAGTTACATCTGTATTTCGTGGATCTCTTTGCTAGCCTTATTTCTGTGGAATCTGAGAACAGATATTTCGGATCCCTTTGAAGACTATAGGGCCAAAGGAAATATCCTCCGATAAAAAAGACAAAGAAGCTTTCTGAGAAACTTCTTTGTGTTCTGTGAAATCATCTCACAGAGTTACAGCTTTCCCCTCACGGAGCCTTTCGCTAAGACAGTTCTTTTGAAATTGGCAAAGTGATATTTGGAAGGCCATAGAGGGCTATGGTGAAAAAGGAAATATCCTCAGATGAAATCTGGAAAGAAGCTTTTGAGAAACTGCTTAGTGTTCTTTTAATTCATCTCACAGTGTTACATCTGTATTTCGTGGATCTCTTTGCTAGCCTTATTTCTGTGGAATCTGAGAACAGATATTTCGGATCCCTTTGAAGACTATAGGGCCAAAGGAAATATCCTCCGATAACAAAGAGAAAGAAGCTTTCTGAGAAACTTCTTTGTGTTCTGTGAAATCATCTCACAGAGTTGCAGCTTTCCCCTCAAGAAGCCTTTCGCTAAGACAGTTCTTGTGGAATTGGCAAAGTGATATTTGGAAGCCCATAGAGGGCTATGGTGAAAAAGGAAATATCCTCAGATGAAATCTGGAAAGAAGCTTTCTGAGAAACTGCTTAGTGTTCTGTTAATTCATCTCACAGAGTTACATCTGTATTTCGTGGATCTCTTTGCTAGCCTTATTTCTGTGGAATCTGAGAACAGATATTTCGGATCCCTTTGAAGACTATAGGGCCAAAGGAAATATCCTCCGATAACAAAGAGAAAGAAGCTTTTTGAGAAACTTCGTTGTGTTCTGTGAAATCATCTCACAGAGTTACAGCTTTCCCCTCACGGAGCCTTTCGCTAAGACAGTTCTTTTGAAATTGGCAAAGTGATATTTGGAAGCCCTTAGACGGCTATGGTGAAAAAGGAAATATCCTCAGATGAAATCTGGAAAGAAGCTTTCTGAGAAACTGCTTAGCGTTCTGTTAATTCATCTCACAGAGTTACATCTGTATTTCGTGGATCTCTTTGCTAGCCTTATTTCTGTGGAATCTGAGAACAGATATTTTGGATCCCTTTGAAGACTATAGGGCCAAAGGAAATATCCTCCGATAAAAAAGAGAAAGAAGCTTTCTGAGAAACTTCTTTGTGTTCTGTGAAATCATCTCACAGAGTTACAGCTTTCCCCTCACGGAGCCTTTCGCTAAGACAGTTCTTTTGAAATTGGCAAAGTGATATTTGGAAGGCCATAGAGGGCTATGGTGAAAAAGGAAATATCCTCAGATGAAATCTGGAAAGAAGCTTTTAAGAAACTGCTTAGTGTTCTTTTAATTCATCTCACAGTGTTACATCTGTATTTCGTGGATCTCTTTGCTAGCCTTATTTCTGTGGAATCTGAGAACAGATATTTCGGATCCCTTTGAAGACTATAGGGCCAAAGGAAATATCCTCCGATAACAAAGAGAAAGAAGCTTTCTGAGAAACTTCTTTGTGTTCTGTGAAATCATCTCACAGAGTTGCAGCTTTCCCCTCAAGAAGCCTTTCGCTAAGACAGTTCTTGTGGAATTGGCAAAGTGATATTTGGAAGCCCATAGAGGGCTATGGTGAAAAAGGAAATATCCTCAGATGAAATCTGGAAAGAAGCTTTCTGAGAAACTGCTTAGTGTTCTGTTAATTCATCTCACAGAGTTACATCTGTATTTCGTGGATCTCTTTGCTAGCCTTATTTCTGTGGAATCTGAGAACAGATATTTCGGATCCCTTTGAAGACTATAGGGCCAAAGAAAATATCCTCCGATAACAAAGAGAAAGAAGCTTTTTGAGAAACTTCGTTGTGTTCTGTGAAATCATCTCACAGAGTTACAGCTTTCCCCTCACGGAGCCTTTCGCTAAGACAGTTCTTTTGAAATTGGCAAAGTGATATTTGGAAGCCCTTAGACGGCTATGGTGAAAAAGGAAATATCCTCAGAGGAAATCTGGAAAGAAGCTTTCTGAGAAACTGCTTAGTGTTCTGTTAATTCCTCTCACAGTGATACATCTGTATTTCATGGATCTCTTTGCTAGCCTTATTTCTGTGGAATCTGTGAACAGATATTTCAGATCCCTTTGAAGACTATAGGGCCAAAGGAAATATCCTCCGATAACAAAGAGAAAGAAACTTTCTGAGAAACTTCTTTGTGTTCTGTGAAATCATCTAACAGAGTTGCAGCTTTCCCCTCAAGAAGCCTTTCGCCAAGACAGTTCTTGTGGAATTGGCAACGTGATATTTGGAAGCCCATAGAGGGCTATGGTGAAAAAGGAAATATCCTCAGATGAAATCTGGAAAGAAGCTTTCTGAAAAACTGCTTAGTGTTCTGTTAATTCTTCTCACAGAGTTACATCTGTATTTCGTGGATCTCTTTGCTAGCCTTATTTCTTTGGAATCTGAGAACAGATATTTCGGATCCCTTTGAACACTATAGGGCCAAAGGAAATATCCTCCGATAACAAAGAGAAAGAAGCTTTCTGAGAAACTTCTTTGTGTTCTGTGAAATCGTCTCACAGAGTTGCAGCTTTCCCCTCAAGAAGCCTTTCGCTAAGACAGTTCTTGTGGAATTGGCAAAGTGATATTTGGAAGCCCATAGAGGGCTATGGTGAAAAAGGAAATATCCTCAGATGAAATCTGGAAAGAAGCTTTCTGAGAAACTGCTTAGTGTTCTGTTAATTCATCTCACAGAGTTACATCTGTATTTCGTGGATCTCTTTGCTAGCCTTATTTCTGTGGAATCTGAGAACAGATATTTCGGATCCCTTTGAAGACTATAGGGCCAAAGGAAATATCCTCCGATAACAAAGAGAAAGTAGCTTTCTGAGAAACTTCTTTGTGTTCTGTGAAATCATCTCACAGAGTTACAGCTTTCCCCTTAAGAAGCCTTTCGCTAAGACAGTTCTTGTGGAATTGGCAAAGTGATATTTGGAAGCCCATAGAGGGCTATGGTGAAAAAGGAAATATCCTCAAATGAAATCTGGAAAGAAGCTTTCTGAGAAACTGCTTAGTGTTCTGTTAATTCATCTCACAGAGTTACATCTGTATTTCGTGGATCTCTTTGCTAGCCTTATTTCTGTGGAATCTGAGAACAGATATTTCTGATCCCTTTGAAGACTAAAGGGCCAAAGGAAATATCCTCCGATAACAGAGAAAGAAGCTTTCTGAGAAACTTCTTTGTGTTCTGTGAAATCATCTCACAGAGTTACAGCTTTCCCCTCAAGAAGCCTTTCGCTAAGACAGTTCTTCTGGAATTGGCAAAGTGATATTTGGAAGCCCATAGAGGGCTATTGTGAAAAAGGAAATATCCTCAAATAAAATCTGGAAAGAAGCTTTCTGAGAAACTGCTTAGTGTTCTGTTAATTCATCTCACAGAGTTACATCTGTATTTCGTGGATCTCTTTGCTAGCCTTATTTCTTTGGAATCTGAGAACAGATATTTCGGATCCCTTTGAAGACTATAGGGCCAAAGGAAATATCCTCCGATAACAAAGAGAAAGAAGCTTTCTGAGAAACTTCTTTGTGTTCTGTGAAATCATCTCACAGAGTTACAGCTTTCCCCTCAAGAAGCCTTTCGCTAAGACAGTTCTTGTGGAATTGGCAAAGTGATATTTGGAAGCCCATAGAGGGCTATGGTGAAAAAGGAAATATCCTCAAATGAAATCTGGAAAGAAGCTTTCTGAGAAACTGCTTAGTGTTCTGTTAATTCATCTCACAGAGTTACATCTGTATTTCGTGGATCTCTTTGCTAGCCTTATTTCTGTGGAATCTGAGAACAGATATTTCGGATCCCTTTGAAGACTATAGGGCCAAAGGAAATATCCTCCGATAACAAAGAGAAAGAAGCTTTCTGAGAAACTTCGTTGTGTTCTGTGAAATCATCTCACAGAGTTACAGCTTTCCCCTCACGGAGCCTTTCGCTAAGACAGTTCTTTTGAAATTGGCAAAGTGATATTTGGAAGCCCATAGAGGGCTATGGTGAAAAAGGAAATATCCTCAGATGAAATCTGGAAAGAAGCTTTCTGAGAAACTGCTTAGTGTTCTGTTAATTCATCTCACAGAGTTACATCTGTATTTCGTGGATCTCTTTGCTAGCCTTATTTCTGTGGAATCTGAGAACAGATATTTCGGATCCCTTTGAAGACTATAGGGCCAAAGGAAATATCCTCCGATAACAAAGAGAAAGAAGCTTTCTGAGAAACTTCTTTGTGTTCTGTGAAATCATCTCACAGAGTTAGATCTTTGCCCTCAAGAAGCCTTTCGCTAAGACAGTTCTTGTGGAATTGGCAAAGTGATATTTGGAAGCCCATAGAGGGCTATGGTGAAAAAGGAAATATCGTCAAATGAAATCTGGAAAGAAGCTTTCTGAGAAACTGCTTAGTGTTCTATTAATTCATCTCACAGGGTTACATCTGTATTTCGTGGATCTCTTTGCTAGCCTTATTTCTGTGGAATCTGAGAACAGATATTTCGGATCCCTTTGAAGACTATAGGGCCAAAGGAAATATCCTCCGATAACAAAGAGAAAGAAGCTTTCTGAGAAACTTCGTTGTGTTCTGTGAAATCATCTCACAGAGTTACAGCTTTCCCCTCACGGAGCCTTTCGCTAAGACAGTTCTTTTGAAATTGGCAAAGTGATATTTGGAAGCCCATAGAGGGCTATGGTGAAAAAGGAAATATCCTCAAATGAAATCTGGAAAGAAGCTTTCTGAGAAACTGCTTAGTGTTCTGTTAATTCATCTCACAGAGTTACATCTGTATTTCGTGGATCTCTTTGCTAGCCTTATTTCTGTGGAATCTGAGAACAGATATTTCGGATCCCTTTGAAGACTATAGGGCCAAAGGAAATATCCTCCGATAACAAAGAGAAAGAAGCTTTCTGAGAAACTTCGTTGTGCTCTGTGAAATCATCTCACAGAGTTACAGCTTTCCCCTCATGGAGCCTTTCGCTAAGACAGTTCTTTTGAAATTGGCAAAGTGATATTTGGAAGCCCATAGAGGGCTATGGTGAAAAAGGAAATATCCTCAGAGGAAATCTCGAAAGAAGCTTTCTGAGAAACGGCTTAGTGTTCCGTTAATTCATCTCACAGTGTTACATATGTATTTCATGCATCTCTTTGCTAGCCTTATTTCTGTGGAATCTGAGAACAGATATTTCAGATCCCTTTGAAGACTATAGGGCCAAAGGAAATATCCTCCGATAACAAAGAGAAAGAAGCTTTCTGAGAAACTTCTTTGTGTTCTGTGAAATCATCTCACAGAGTGTCAGCTTTCCCCTCAAGAAGCCTTTCGCTAAGACAGTTCTTGTGGAATTGGCAAAGTGATATTTGGAAGCCCATAGAGGGCTATGGTGAAAAAGGAAATATCCTCAGATGAAATCTGGAAAGAAGCTTTCTGAGAATCTGCTAAGTGTTCTGTTAATTCATCTCACAGAGTTACATCTGTATTTCGTGGATCTCTTTGCTAGCCTTATTTCTGTGGAATCTGAGAACAGATATTTCGGATCCCTTTGAAGACTATAGGGCCAAAGGAAATATCCTCCGATAACAAAGAGAAAGAAGCTTTCTGAGAAACTTCGTTGTGTTCTGTGAAATCGTCTCACAGAGTTACAGCTTTCCCCTCACGGAGCCTTTCGCTAAGACAGTTCTTGTGGAATTGGCAATGTGATATTTGGAAGCCCATAGAGGGCTATGGTGAAAAAGGAAATATCCTCAGATGAAATCTGGGAAGAAGCTTTCTGAGAAACTGCTTAGTGTTCTGTTAATTCATCTCACATAGTTACATCTGTATTTCGTGGATCTATTTGCTAGCCTTATTTCTGTGGAATCTGAGAACAGATATTTCGGATCCCTTTGAAGATTATAGGGCCAAAGGAAATATCCTCCGATAACAAAGAGAAAGAAGCTTTCTGAGAAACTTCGTTGTGTTCTATGAAATCATCTCACAGAGTTACAGCTTTCAACTCACGGAGCCTTTCGCTAAGACAGTTCTTTTGAAATTGGCAAAGTGATATTTGGAAGCCCATAGAGGGCTATTGTGAAAAAGGAAATATCCTCAGATGAAATCTGGAAAGAAGCTTTCTGAGAAACTGCTTAGTGTTCTGTTAATTCATCTCACAGAGTTACATCTGTATTTCGTGGATCTCTTTGCTAGCCTTATTTCTGTGGAATCTGAGAACAGATATTTCGGATCCGTTTGAAGACTATAGGGCCAAAGGAAGTATCCTCCGATAACAAAGAGAAAGAAGCTTTCTGAGAAACTTCTTTGTGTTCTGTGAAATCATCTCACAGAGTTACAGCTTTCCCCTCAAGAAGCCTTTCGCTAAGACAGTTCTTGTGGAATTGGCAAAGTGATATTTGGAAGCCCATAGAGGGCTATGGTGAAAAAGGAAATATCGTCAAATGAAATCTGGAAAGAAGCTTTCTGAGAAACTGCTTAGTGTTCTGTTAATTCATCTCACAGGGTTACATCTGTATTTCGTGGATCTCTTTGCTAGCCTTATTTCTGTGGAATCTGAGAACAGATATTTCGGATCCCTTTGAAGACTATAGGGCCAAAGGAAATATCCTCCGATAACAAAGAGAAAGAAGCTTTCTGAGAAACTTCGTTGTGTTCTGTGAAATCATCTCACAGAGTTACAGCTTTCCCCTCACGGAGCCTTTCGCTAAGACAGTTCCTTTGAAATTGGCAAAGTGATATTTGGAAGCCCATAGAGGGCTATGGTGAAAAAGGAAATATCCTCAAATGAAATCTGGAAAGAAGCTTTCTGAGAAAATGCTTAGTGTTCTGTTAATTCATCTCACAGAGTTACATCTGTATTTCTTGGATCTCTTTGCTAGCCTTATTTCTGTGGAATCTGAGAACAGATATTTCGGATCCCTTTGAAGACTATAGGGCCAAAGGAAATATCCTCCGATAACAAAGAGAAAGAAGCTTTCTGAGAAACTTCGTTGTGCTCTGTGAAATCATCTCACAGAGTTACAGCTTTCCCCTCATGGAGCCTTTCGCTAAGACAGTTCTTTTGAAATTGGCAAAATGATATTTGGAAGCGCATAGAGGGCTATGGTGAAAAAGGAAATATCCTCAGAGGAAATCTGGAAAGAAGCTTTCTGAGAAACTGCTTAGTGTTCTGTTAATTCATCTCACAGAGTTACATCTGTATTTCGTGGATCTCTTTGCTAGCCTTATTTCTGTGGAATCTGAAAACAGATATTTCGGATCCCTTTGAAGACTATAGGGCCAAAGGAAATATCCTCCGATAACAAAGAGAAAGAAGCTTTCTGAGAAACTTCGTTGTGTTCTGTGAAATCATCTCACAGATTTACAGCTTTCCCCTCACGCAGCCTTTCGCAAAGACAGTTCTTTTGAAATTGGGAAAGTGATATTTGGAAGCCCTTAGAGGGATATTGTGAAAAAGGAAATATCCTCAGATGAAATCTGGAAAGAAGCTTTCTGAGAAACTGCTTAGTGTTCTGTTAATTCATCTCACAGAGTTACATCTGTATTTCGTGGATCTCTTTGCTAGCCTTATTTCTGTGGAATCTGAGAACAGATATTTCGGATCCCTTTGAAGACTATAGGGCCAAAGGAAATATCCTCCGATATCAAAGAGAAAGAAGCTTTCTGAGAAACTTCTTTGTGTTCTGTGAAATCATCTCACAGAGTTACAGCTTTCCCCTCAAGAAGCCTTTCGCTAAGACAGTTCTTGTGGAATTGGCAAAGTGATATTTGGAAGCCCATAGAGGGCTATGGTGAAAAAGGAAATATCCTCAACTGAAATCTGGAAAGAAGCTTTCTGAGAAACTGCTTAGTGTTCTGTTAATTCATCTCACAGAGTTACATCTGTATTTCGTGGATCTATTTGCTAGCCTTATTTCTGTGGAATCTGAGAACAGATATTTCGGATCCCTTTGAAGACTATAGGGCCAAAGGAAATATCCTCCGATAACAAAGAGAAAGAAGCTTTCTGAGAAACTTCTTTTTGTTCTGTGAAATCATCTCACAGAGTTACAGCTTTCCCCTCAAGAAGCCTTTCGCTAAGACAGTTCTTGTGGAATTGGCAAAGTGATATTTGGAAGCCCATAGAGGGCTATGGTGAAAAAGGAAATATCCTCAAATGAAATCTGGAAAGAAGCTTTCTGAGAAACTGCTTAGTGTTCTGTTAATTCATCTCACAGAGTTACATCTGTATTTCGTGGATCTCTTTGCTAGCCTTATTTCTGTGAAATCTGAGAACAGATATTTCGGATCCCTTTGAAGACTATAGGGCCAAAGGAAATATCCTCCGATAACAAAGAGAAAGAAGCTTTCTGAGAAACTTCGTTGTGTTCTGTGAAATCATCTGACAGAGTTACAGCTTTCCCCTCATGGAGCCTTTCGCTAAGACAGTTCTTTTGAAATTGGCAAAGTGATATTTGGAAGCCCATAGAGGGCTAGGGTGAAAAAGGAAATATCCTCAAATGAAATCTGGAAAGAAGCTTTCTGAGAAAGTGCTTAGTGTTCTGTTAATTCATCTCACAGAGTTATATCTGTATTTCGTGGATCTCTTTGCTAGCCTTATTTCTGTGGAATCTGAGAACAGATATTTCGGATCCCTTTGAAGACTATAGGGCCAAAGGAAATATCCTCCGATAACAAAGAGAAAGAAGCTTTCTGAGAAACTTCGTTGTGCTCTGTGAAATCATCTCACAGAGTTACAGCTTTCCCCTCATGGAGCCTTTCGCTAAGACAGTTCTTTTGAAATTGGCAAAGTGATATTTGGAAGCCCATAGAGGGCTATGGTGAAAAAGGAAATATCCTCAGAGGAAATCTGGAAAGAAGCTTTGTGAGAAACTGCTTAGTGTTCCGTTAATTCATCTCACAGTGTTACATCTGTATTTCATGCAGCTCTTTGCTAGCCTTATTTCTGTGGAATCTGAGAACAGATATTTCAGATCCCTTTGAAGACTATAGGGCCAAAGGAAATATCCTCCGATAACAAAGAGAAAGAAGCTTTCTGAGAAACTTCTTTGTGTTCTGTGAAATCATCTCACAGAGTTGCAGCTTTCCCCTCAAGAAGCCTTTCGCTAAGACAGTTCTTGTGGAATTGGCAAAGTGATATTTGGAAGCCCATAGAGGGCTATGGTGAAAAAGGAAATATCCTCAGATGAAATCTGGAAAGAAGCTTTCTGAGAAACTGCTAAGTGTTCTGTTAATTCATCTCACAGAGTTACATCTGTATTTCGTGGATCTCTTTGCTAGCCTTATTTCTGTGGAATCTGAGAACAGATATTTCGGATCCCTTTGAAGATCATAGGGCCAAAGGAAATATCCTCCGATAACAAAGAGAAAGAAGCTTTCTGAGAAACTTCTTTGTGTTCTGTGAAATCATCTCACAGAGTTGCAGCTTTGCCCTCAAGGAGCCTTTCGCTAAGACAGTTCTTGTGGAATTGGCAAAGTGATATTTGGAAGCCCATAGAGGGCTATGGTGAAAAAGGAAATATCCTCAGATGAAATCTGGAAAGAAGCTTTCTGAGAAACTGCTTAGTGTTCTGTTAATTCATCTCACAGAGTTACATCTGTATTTCGTGGATCTCTTTGCTAGCCTTATTTCTGTGGAATCTGAGAATAGATATTTCGGATCCCTTTGAAGAGTATAGGGCCAAAGGAAATATCCTCCGATAACAAAGAGAAAGAAGCTTTTTGAGAAACTTCGTTGTGTTCTGTGAAATCATCTCACAGAGTTAAAGCTTTCCCCTCACGGAGCCTTTCGCTAAGACAGTTCTTTTGAAATTGGCAAAGTGATATTTGGAAGCCCTTAGAGGGCTATGGTGAAAAAGGAAATATCCTCAGAGGAAATCTGGAAAGAAGCTTACTGAGAAACTGCTTAGTGTTCTGTTAATTCATCTCACAGTGTTACATCTGTATTTCATGGATCTCTTTGCTAGCCTTATTTCTGTGGAATCTGTGAACAGATATTTCAGATCCCTTTGAAGACTATAGGGCCAAAGGAAATATCCTCCGATAAGAAAGAGAAAGAAGCTTTCTGAGAAACTTCTTTGTGTTCTGTGAAATCATCTCACAGAGTTGCAGCTTTCCCCTCAAGAAGCCTTTCGCTAAGACAGTTCTTGTGGAATTGGCAAAGTGATATTTGGAAGCCCATAGAGGGCTATGGTGAAAAAGGAAATATCCTCAGATGAAATCTGGAAAGAAGCTTTCTGAGAAACTGCTTAGTGTTCTGTTAATTCATCTCACAGAGTTACATCTGTATTTCGTGGATCTCTTTGCTAGCCTTATTTCTTTGGAATCTGAGAACAGATATTTCGGATCCCTTTGAAGACTATAGGGCCAAAGGAAATATCCTCCCATAACAAAGAGAAAGAAGCTTTCTGAGAAACTTCTTTGTGTTCTGTGAAATCATCTCACAGAGTTGCAGCTTTCCCCTCAAGAAGCCTTTCGCTAAGACAGTTCTTGTGGAATTGGCAATGTGATATTTGGAAGCCCATAGAGGGCTATGGTGAAAAAGGAAATATCCTTAGATGAAATCTGGAAAGAAGCTTTCTGAGAAACTGCTTAGTGTTCTGTTAATTCATCTCACAGAGTTACATCTGTATTTCGTGGATCTCTTTGCTAGCCTTATTTCTGTGGAATCTGAGAACAGATATTTCGGATCCCTTTGAAGACTATAGGGCCAAAGGAAATATCCTCCGATAACAAAGAGAAAGAAGCTTTCTGAGAAACTTCTTTGTGTACTGTGAAATCATCTCACAGAGTTAGAGCTTTCCCCTCAAGAAGCCTTTCGCTAAGACAGTTCTTGTGGAATTGGCAAAGTGATATTTGGAAGCCCATAGAGGGCTATGGTGAAAAAGGAAATATCGTCAAATGAAATCTGGAAAGAAGCTTTCTGAGAAACTGCTTAGTGTTCTGTTACTTCATCTCACAGGGTTACATATGTATTTCGTGGATCTCTTTGCTAGCCTTATTTCTGTGGAATCTGAGAACAGATATTTCGGATCCCTTTGAAGACTATAGGGCCAAAGGAAATATCCTCCGATAACAAAGAGAAAGAAGCTTTCTGAGAAACTTCGTTGTGTTCTGTGAAATCATCTCACAGAGTTACAACTTTCCCCTCACGGAGCCTTTCGCTAAGACAGGTCTTTTGAAATTGGCAAAGTGATATTTGGAAGCCCATAGAGGGCTATGGTGAAAAAGGAAATATCCTCAAATGAAATCTGGAAAGAAGCTTTCTGAGAAACTGCTTAGTGTTCTGTTAATTCATCTCACAGAGTTACATCTGTATTTCGGGGATCTCTTTGCTAGCCTTATTTCTGTGGAATCTGAGAACAGATATTTCGGATCCCTTTGAAGACTATAGGGCCAAAGGAAATATCCTCCGATAACAAAGAGAAAGAAGCTTTCTGAGAAACTTCTTTGTGTACTGTGAAATCATCTCACAGAGTTACAGCTTTCCCCTCAAGGAGCCTTTCGCTAAGACAGTTCTTGTGGAATTGGCAAAGTGATATTTGGAAGCCCATAGAGGGCTATGGTGAAAAAGGAAATATCCTCAGATGAAATCTGGAAAGAAGCTTTCTGAGTAACTGCTAAGTGTTCTGTTAATTCATCTCACAGAGTTACATCTGTATTTCGTGGATCTCTTTGCTAGCCTTATTTCTGTGGAATCTGAGAACAGATATTTCGGATCCCTTTGAAGACCATAGGGCCAAAGGAAATATCCTCCGATAACAAAGAGAAAAGAAGCTTTCTGAGAAACTTCTTTGTGTTCTGTGAAATCATCTCACAGAGTTACAGCTTTCCCCTCAAGAAGCCTTTCGCTAAGACAGTTCTTGTGGAATTGGCAAAGTGATATTTGGAAGCCCATAGAGGGCTATGGTGAAAAAGGAAATATCCTCAACTGAAATCTGGAAAGAAGCTTTCTGAGAAACTGCGTAGTGTTCTGTTAATTCATCTCACAGAGTTACATCTGTATTTCGTGGATCTCTTTGCTAGCCTTATTTCTGTGGAATCTGAGAACAGATATTTCGGATCCCTTTGAAGACTATAGGGCCAAAGAAATATCCTCCGATAACAAAGAGAAAGAAGCTTTCTGAGAAACTTCTTTGTGTTCTGTGAAATCATCTCACAGAGTTACAGCTTTCCCCTCAAGAAGCCTTTCGCTAAGACAGTTCTTGTGGAATTGGCAAAGTGATATTTGGAAGCCCATAGAGGGCTATGGTGAAAAAGGAAATATCCTCAAATGAAATCTGGAAAGAAGCTTTCTGAGAAACTGCTTAGTGTTCTGTTAATTCATCTCACAGAGTTACATCTGTATTTCGTGGATCTCTTTGCTAGCCTTATTTCTGTGGAATCTGAGAACAGATATTTCGGATCCCTTTGAAGACTATAGGGCCAAAGGAAATATCCTCCGATAACAAAGAGAAAGAAGCTTTCTGAGAAAGTTCGTTGTGCTCTGTGAAATCATCTCACAGAGTTACAGCTTTCCCCTCATGGAGCCTTTCGCTAAGACAGTTCTTTTGAAATTGGCAAAGTGATATTTGGAAGCCCATAGAGGGCTATGGTGAAAAAGGAAATATCCTCAGAGGAAATCTGGAAAGAAGCTTTGTGAGAAACTGCTTAGTGTTCCGTTAATTCATCTCACAGTGTTACATCTGTATTTCATGCATCTCTTTGCTAGCCTTATTTCTGTGGAATCTGAGAACAGATATTTCAGATCCCTTTGAAGACTATAGGGCCAAAGGAAATATCCTCCGATAACAAAGAGAAAGAAGCTTTTTGAGAAACTTCGTTGTGTTCTGTGAAATCATCTCACAGAGTTAAAGCTTTCCCCTCACGGAGCCTTTCACTAAGACAGTTCTTTTGAAATTGGCAAAGAGATATTTGGAAGCCCTTAGAGGGCTATGGTGAAAAAGGAAATATCCTCAGAGGAAATCTGGAAAGAAGCTTTCTGAGAAACTGCTTAGTGTTCTGTTAATTCATCTCACAGTGTTACATCTGTATTTTATGGATCTCTTTGCTAGCCTTATTTCTGTGGAATCTGTGAAGAGATATTTCAGATCCCTTTGAAGACTATAGGGCCAAAGGAAATATCCTCCGATAAGAAAGAGAAAGAAGCTTTCTGAGAAACTTCTTTGTGTTCTGTGAAATCATCTCACAGAGTTGCAGCTTTCCCCTCAAGAAGCCTTTCGCTAAGACAGTTATTGTGGAATTGGCAATGTGATATTTGGAAGCCCATAGAGGGCTATGGTGAAAAAGGAAATATCCTCAGATGAAATCTGGAAAGAAGCTTTCTGAGAAACTGCTTAGTGTTCTGTTAATTCATCTCACAGAGTTACATCTGTATTTCGTGGATCTCTTTGCTAGCCTTATTTCTGTGGAATCTGAGAACAGATATTTCGGATCCCTTTGAAGACTATAGGGCCAAAGGAAATATCCTCCGATAACAAAGAGAAAGAAGCTTTCTGAGAAACTTCTTTGTGTTCTGTGAAATCATCTCACAGAGTTAGAGCTTTCCCCTCAAGAAGCCTTTCGCTAAGACAGTTCTTGTGGAATTGGCAAAGTGATATTTGGAAGCCCATAGAGGGCTATGGTGAAAAAGGAAATATCCTCAGATGAAATCTGGAAAGAAGCTTTCTGAGAAACTGCTAAGTGTTCTGTTAATTCATCTCACAGAGTTACATCTGTATTTCGTGGATCTCTTTGCTAGCCTTATTTCTGTGGAATCTGAGAACAGATATTTCGGATCCCTTTGAAGACCATAGGGCCAAAGGAAATATCCTCCGATAACAAAGAGAAAGAAGCTTTCTGAGAAACTTCGTTGTGTTCTGTGAAATCATCTCACAGAGTTACAGCTTTCCCCTCAAGAAGCCTTTTGCTAAGACAGTTCTTGTGGAATTGGCAAAGTGATATTTGGAAGCCCATAGAGGGCTATGGTGAAAAAGGAAATATCCTCAACTGAAATCTGGAAAGAAGCTTTCTGAGAAACTGCTTAGTGTTCTGTTAATTCATCTCACAGAGTTACATCTGTATTTCGTGGATCTCTTTGCTAGCCTTATTTCTGTGGAATCTGAGAACAGATATTTTGGATCCCTTTGAAGACTATAGGGCCAAAGGAAATATCCTCCGATAACAAAGAGAAAGAAGCTTTCTGAGAAACTTCTTTGTGTTCTGTGAAATCATCTCACAGAGTTACAGCTTTCCCCTCAAGAAGCCTTTCGCTAAGACAGTTCTTGTGGAATTGGCAAAGTGATATTTGGAAGCCCATAGAGGGCTATGGTGAAAAAGGAAATATCCTCAAATGAAATCTGGAAAGAAGCTTTCTGAGAAACTGCTTAGTGTTCTGTTAATTCATCTCACCGAGTTACATCTGTATTTCGTGGATCTCTTTGCTAGCCTTATTTCTGTGGAATCTGAGAACAGATATTTCGGATCCCTTTGAAGACTATAGGGCCAAAGGAAATATCCTCCGATAACAAAGAGAAAGAAGCTTTCTGAGAAACTTCGTTGTGTTCTGTGAAATCATCTGACAGAGTTACAGCTTTCCCCTCATGGAGCCTTTCGCTAAGACAGTTCTTTTGAAATTGGCAAAGTGATATTTGGAAGCCCATAGAGGGCTATGGTGAAAAAGGAAATATCCTCAAATGAAACCTGGAAAGAAGCTTTCTGAGAAAGTGCTTAGTGTTCTTGTAATTCATCTCACAGAGTTATATCTGTATTTCGTGGATCTCTTTGCTAGCCTTATTTCTGTGGAATCTGAGAACAGATATTTCGGATCCCTTTGAAGACTATAGGGCCAAAGGAAATATCCTCCGATAACAAAGAGAAAGAAGCTTTCTGAGAAACTTCGTTGTGCTCTGTGAAATCATCTCACAGAGTTACAGCTTTCCCCTCATGGAGCCTTTCGCTAAGACAGTTCTTTTGAAATTGGCAAAGTGATATTTGGAAGCCCATAGAGGGCTATGGTGAAAAAGGAAATATCCTCAGAGGAAATCTGGAAAGAAGCTTTGTGAGAAACTGCTTAGTGTTCTGTTAATTCATCTCACAGTGTTACATCTGTATTTCATGCATCTCTTTGCTAGCCTTATTTCTGAGGAATCTGAGAACAGATATTTCAGATCCCTTTGAAGACTATAGGGCCAAAGGAAATATCCTCCGATAACAAAGAGAAAGAAGCTTTCTGAGAAACTTCTTTGTGTTCTGTGAAATCATCTCACAGAGTTGCAGCTTTCCCCTCAAGAAGCCTTTCGCTAAGACAGTTCTTGTGGAATTGGCAAAGTGATATTTGGAAGCCCATAGAGGGCTATGGTGAAAAAGGAAATATCCTCAGATGAAATCTGGAAAGAAGCTTTCTGAGAAACTGCTAAGTGTTCTGTTAATTCATCTCACAGAGTTACATCTGTATTTCGTGGATCTCTTTGCTAGCCTTATTTCTGTGGAATCTGAGAACAGATATTTCGGATCCCTTTGAAGATCATAGGGCCAAAGGAAATATCCTCCGATAACAAAGAGAAAGAAGCTTTCTGAGAAACTTCTTTGGGTTCTGTGAAATCATCTCACAGAGTTGCAGCATTGCCCTCAAGGAGTCTTTCGCTAAGACAGTTCTTGTGGAATTGGCAAAGTGATATTTCGAAGCCCATAGAGGGCTATGGTGAAAAAGGAAATATCCTCAGATGAAATCTGGAAAGAAGCTTTCTGAGAAACTGCTTAGTGTTCTGTTAATTCATCTCACAGAGTTACATCTGTATTTCGTGGATCTCTTTGCTAGCCTTATTTCTGTGGAATCTGAGAATAGATATTTCGGATCCCTTTGAAGAGTATAGGGCCAAAGGAAATATCCTCCGATAACAAAGAGAAAGAAGCTTTTTGAGAAACTTCGTTGTGTTCTGTGAAATCATCTCACAGAGTTAAAGCTTTCCCCTCACGGAGCCTTTCGCTAAGACAGTTCTTTTGAAATTGGCAAAGTGATATTTGGAAGCCCTTAGAGGGCTATGGTGAAAAAGGAAATATCCTCAGAGGAAATCTGGAAAGAAGCTTTCTGAGAAACTGCTTAGTGTTCTGTTAATTCATCTCACAGTGTTACATCTGTATTTCATGGATCTCTTTGCTAGCCTTATTTCTGTGGAATCTGTGAACAGATATTTCAGATCCCTTTGAAGACTATAGGGCCAAAGGAAATATCCTCCGATAAGAAAGAGAAAGAAGCTTTCTGAGAAACTTCTTTGTGTTCTGTGAAATCATGTCACAGAGTTGCAGCTCTCCCTTCAAGAAGCCTTTCGCTAAGACAGTTCTTGTGGAATTGGCAAAGTGATATTTGGAAGCCCATAGAGGGCTATGGTGAAAAAGGAAATATCCTCAGATGAAATCTGGAAAGAAGCTTTCTGAGAAACTGCTTAGTGTTCTGTTAATTCATCTCACAGAGTTACATCTGTATTTCGTGGATCTCTTTGCTAGCCTTATTTCCTTGGAATCTGAGAACAGATATTTCGGATCCCTTTGAAGACTATAGGGCCAAAGGAAATATCCTCCGATAACAAAGAGAAAGAAGCTTTCTGAGAAACTTCTTTGTGTTCTGTGAAATCATCTCACAGAGTTGCAGCTTTCCCCTCAAGAAGCCTTTCGCTAAGACAGTTCTTGTGGAATTGGCAAAGTGATATTTGGAAGCCCATAGCGGGCTATGGTGAAAAAGGAAATATCCTCAGATGAAATCTGGAAAGAAGCTTTCTGAGAAACTGCTTAGTGTTCTGTTAATTCATCTCACAGAGTTACATCTGTATTTCGTGGATCTCTTTGCTAGCCTTATTTCTGTGGAATCTGAGAACAGATATTTCGGATCCCTTTGAAGACTATAGGGCCATAGGAAATATCCTCCGATAACAAAGAGAAAGAAGCTTTCTGAGAAACTTCTTTGTGTTCTGTGAAATCATCTCACAGAGTTAGAGCTTTCCCCTCAAGAAGCCTTTCGCTAAGACAGTTCTTGTGGAATTGGCAAAGTGATATTTGGAAGCCCATACAGGGCTATGGTGAAAAAGGAAATATCGTCAAATGAAATCTGGAAAGAAGCTTTCTGAGAAACTGCTTAGTGTTCTGTTAATTCATCTCACAGGGTTACATCTGTATTTCGCGGATCTCTTTGCTAGCCTTATTTCCGTGGAATCTGAGAACAGATATTTCGGATACCTTTGAAGACTATAGGGCCAAAGGAAATATCCTCCGATAACAAAGAGAAAGAAGCTTTCTGAGAAACTTCGTTGTGTTCTGTGAAATCATCTCACAGAGTTACAGCTTTCCCCTCACGGAGCCTTTCGCTAAGTCAGTTCTTTTGAAATTGGCAAAGTGATATTTGGAAGCCCATAGAGGGCTATGGTGAAAAAGGAAATATCCTCAAATGAAATCTGGAAAGAAGCTTTCTGAGAAACTGCTTAGTGTTCTGTTAATTCATCTCACAGAGTTACATCTGTATTTCGTGGATCTCTTTGCTAGCCTTATTTCTGTGGAATCTGAGAACAGATATTTCGGATCCCTTTGAAGACTCTAGGGCCAAAGGAAATATCCTCCGATAACAAAGAGAAAGAAGCTTTCTGAGAAACTTCGTTGTGCTCTGTGAAATCATCTCACAGAGTTACAGCTTTCCCCTCATGGAGCCTTTCGCTAAGACAGTTCTTTTGAAATTGGCAAAGTGATATTTGGAAGCCCACAGAGGGCTATGGTGAAAAAGGAAATATCCTCAGAGGAAATCTGGAAAGAAGCTTTGTGAGAAACTGCTTAGTGTTCCGTTAATTCATCTCACAGTGTTACATCTGTATTTCATGCATCTCTTTGCTAGCCTTATTTCTGTGGAATCTGAGAACAGATATTTCAAATCCCTTTGAAGACTATAGGGCCAAAGGAAATATCCTCCGATAACAAAGAGAAAGAAGCTTTTTGAGAAACTTCGTTGTGTTCTGTGAAATCATCTCACAGAGTTAAAGCTTTCCCCTCACGGAGCCCTTCGCTAAGACAGTTCTTTTGAAATTGGCAAAGTGATATTTGGAAGCCCTTAGAGGGCTATGGTGAAAAAGGAAATATCCTCAGAGGAAATCTGGAAAGAAGCTTTCTGAGAAACTGCTTAGTGTTCTGTTAATTCATCTCACAGTGTTACATCTGTATTTCATGGATCTCTTTGCTAGCCTTATTTCTGTGGAATCTGTGAACAGATATTTCAGATCCCTTTGAAGACTATAGGGCCAAAGGAAATATCCTCCGATAAGAAAGAGAAAGAAGCTTTCTGAGAAACTTCTTTGTGTTCTGTGAAATCATCTCACAGAGTTGCAGCTTTCCCCTCAAGAAGCCTTTCGCTAAGACAGTTCTTGTGGAATTGGCAAAGTGATATTTGGAAGCCCATAGAGGGCTATGGTGAAAAAGGAAATATCCTCAGATGAAATCTGGAAAGAAGCTTTCTGAGAAACTGCTTAGTGTTCTGTTAATTCATCTCACAGAGTTACATCTGTATTTCGTGGATGTCTTTGCTAGCCTTATTTCTGTGGAATCTGAGAACAGATATTTCGGATCCCTTTGAATACTATAGGGCCAAAGGAAATATCCTCCGATAACAAAGAGAAAGAAGCTTTCTGAGAAACTTCTTTGTGTTCTGTGAAATCATCTCACAGAGTTGCAGCTTTCCCCTCAAGAAGCCTTTCGCTAAGACAGTTCTTGTGGAATTGGCAATGTGATATTTGGAAGCCCATAGAGGGCTATGGTGAAAAAGGAAATATCCTCAGATGAAATCTGGAAAGAAGCTTTCTGAGAAACTGCTTAGTCTTCTGTTAATTCATCTCACAGAGTTACATCTGTATTTCGTGGATCTCTTTGCTAGCCTTATTTCTGTGGAATCTGAGAACAGATTTTTCGGATCCCTTTGAAGACTATAGGGCCAAAGGAAATATCCTCCGATAACAAAGAGAAAGAAGCTCTCTGAGAAACTTCTTTGTGTTCTGTGAAATCATCTCACAGAGTTAGAGCTTTCCCCTCAAGAAGCCTTTCGCTAAGACAGTTCTTGTGGAATTGGCAAAGTGATATTTGGAAGCCCATAGAGGGCTATGGTGAAAAAGGAAATATCGTCAAATGAAATCTGGAAAGAAGCTTTCTGAGAAACTGCTTAGTGTTCTGTTAATTCATCTCACAGGGTTACATCTGTATTTCGTGGATCTCTTTGCTAGCCTTATTTCTGTGGAATCTGAGAACAGATATTTCGGATCCCTTTGAAGACTATAGGGCCAAAGGAAATATCCTCCGATAACAAAGAGAATGAAGCTTTCTGAGAAACTTCGTTGTGTTCTGTGAAATCATCTCACAGAGTTACAGCTTTCCCCTCACGGAGCCTTTCGCTAAGACAGTTCTTTTGAAATTGGCAAAGTGATATTTGGAAGCCCATAGAGGGCTATGGTGAAAAAGGAAATATCCTCAAATGAAATCTGGAAAGAAGCTTTCTGAGAAACTGCTTAGTGTTCTGTTAATTCATCTCACAGAGTTACATCTGTATTTCGTGGATCTCTTTGCTAGCCTTATTTCTGTGGAATCTGAGAACAGATATTTCGGATCCCTTTGAAGACTATAGGGCCAAAGGAAATATCCTCCGATAACAAAGAGAAAGAAGCTTTCTTAGAAACTTCTTTGTGTTTTGTGAAATCATCTCACAGAGTTACAGCTTTCCCCTCAAGGAGCCTTTCGCTAAGACAGTTCTTGTGGAATTGGCAAAGTGATATTTGGAAGCCCATAGAGGGCTATGGTGAAAAAGGAAATATCCTCAGATGAAATCTGGATAGAAGCTTTCTGAGAAACTGCTAAGTGTTCTGTTAATTCATCTCACAGAGTTACATCTGTATTTCGTGGTTCTCTTTGCTAGCCTTATTTCTGTGGAATCTGAGAACAGATATTTCGGATCCCTTTGAAGACCATAGGGCCAAAGGAAATATCCTCCGATAACAAAGAGAAAGAAGCTTTCTGAGAAACTTCTTTGTGTTCTGTGAAATCATCTCACAGAGTTGCAGCTTTGCCCTCAAGGAGCCTTTCGCTAAGACAGTTCTTGTGGAATTGGCAAAGTGATATTTGGAAGCCCATAGAGGGCTATGGTGAAAAAGGAAATATCCTCAGATGAAATCTGGAAAGAAGCTTTCTGAGAAACTGCTTAGTGTTCTGTTAATTCATCTCACAGAGTTACATCTGTATTTCGTGGATCTCTTTGCTAGCCTTAATTCTGTGGAATCTGAGAACAGATATTTCGGATCCCTATGAAGACTATAGGGCCAAAGGAAATATCCTCCGATAACAAAGAGAAAGATGCTTTTTGAGAAACTTCGTTGTGTTCTGAGAAATCATCTCACAGAGTTACAGCTTTCCCCTCACGGAGCCTTTCGCTAAGTCAGTTCTTTTGAAATTGGCAAAGTGATATTTGGAAGCCCTTAGAGGGCTATGGTGAAAAAGGAAATATCCTCAGAGGGAATCTGGAAAGAAGCTTTCTGAGAAACTGCTTAGTGTTCTGTTAATTCATCTCACAGTGTTACATCTGTATTTCATGGATCTCTTTGCTAGCCTTATTTCTGTGGAATCTGGGAACAGATATTTCATATCCCTCTGAAGACTATAGGGCCAAAGGAAATATCCTCCGATAACAAAGAGAAAGAAGCTTTCTGAGAAACTTCTTTGTGTTCTGTGAAATCATCTCACAGAGTTGCAGCTTTCCCCTCAAGAAGCCTTTCGCTAAGACAGTTCTTGTGGAATTGGCAAAGTGATATTTGGAAGCCCATAGAGGGCTATGGTGAAAAAGGAAATATCCTCAGATGAAATCTGGAAAGAAGCTGTCTGAGAAACTGCTTAGCGTTCTCTTAATTCATCTCTCAGAGTTACATCTGTATTTCGTGGATCTCTTTGCTAGCGTTATTTCTGTGGAATCTGAGAACAGATGTTTCGGATCCCTTTGAAGACTATAGGGCCAAAGGAAATATCCTCCGATAACAAAGAGAAAGAAGCTTTCTGAGAAACTTCTTTGTGTTCTGTGAAATCATCTCACAGAGTTACAGCTTTCCCCTCAAGAAGCCTTTCGCTAAGACAGTTCTTGTGGAATTGGCAAAGTGATATTTGGAAGCCCTTAGAGGGCTATGGTGAAAAAGGAAATATCCTCAAATGAAATCTGGAAAGAAGCTTTCTGAGAAACTGCTTAGTGTTCTGTTAATTCATCTCACAGAGTTACATCTGTATTTCGTGGATCTCTTTGCTAGCCTTATTTCTGTGGAATCTGAGAACAGATATTTCGGATCCCTTTGAAGACTATAGGGCCAAAGGAAATATCCTCCGATAACAAAGAGAAAGAAGCTTTCTGAGAAACTTCGTTGTGTTCTGTGAAATCATCTCACAGAGTTACAGCTTTCCCCTCACGGAGCCTTTCGCTAAGACAGTTCTTGTGGAATTGGCAAAGTGATATTTGGAAGCCCATAGAGGGCTATGGTGAAAATGGAAATATCCTGAGATGAAATCTGGAAAGAAGCTTTCCGAGAAACTGCTTAGTGTTCTGTTAATTCATCTCACAGTGTTACATCTGTATTTCCTGGATCTCTTTGCTAGCCTTATTTCTGTGGAATCTGAGAACAGATATTTCAGATCCCTTTGAAGACTATAGGGCCAAAGGAAATATCCTCCGATAACAAAGAGAAAGACGCTTTCTGAGAAACTTCTTTGTGTTCTGTGAAATCATCTCACAGAGTTGCAGCTTTCCCCTCAAGAAGCCTTTCGCTAAGACAGTTCTTGTGGAATTGGCAAAGTGATATTTGGAAGCCCATAGAGGGCTATGGTGAAAAAGGAAATATCCTCAGATGAAATCTGGAAAGAAGCTTTCTGAGAAACTGCTTAGTGTTCTGTTAATTCATCTCACAGAGTTACATCTGTATTTCGTGGATCTCTTTGCTAGCCTTATTTCTTTGGAATCTGAGAACAGATATTTCGGATCCCTTTGAAGACTATAGGGCCAAAGGAAATATCCTCCGATAACAAAGAGAAAGAAGCTTTCTGAGAAACTTCTTTGTGTTCTGTGAAATCATCTCACAGAGTTGCAGCTTTCCCCTCAAGAAGCCTTTCGCTAAGACAGTTCTTGTGGAATTGGCAAAGTGATATTTGGAAGCCCATAGAGGGCTATGGTGAAAAAGGAAATATCCTCAGATGAAATCTGGAAAGAAGCTTTCTGAGAAACTGCTTAGTGTTCTGTTAATTCATCTCACAGAGTTACATCTGTATTTCGTGGATCTCTTTGCTAGCCTTATTTCTGTGGAATCTGAGAACAGATATTTCGGATCCCTTTGAAGACTATAGGGCCAAAGGAAATATCCTCCGATAACAAAGAGAAAGAAGCTTTCTGAGAAACTTCTTTGTGTTCTGTGAAATCATCTCACAGAGTTAGATCTTTCCCCTCAAGAAGCCTTTCGCTAAGACAGTTCTTGTGGAATTGGCAAAGTGATATTTGGAAGCCCATAGAGGGCTATGGTGAAAAAGGAAATATCGTCAAATGAAATCTGGAAAGAAGCTTTCTGAGAAACTGCTTAGTGTTCTGTAAATTCATCTCACAGGGTTACATCTGTATTTCGTGGATCTCTTTGCTAGCCTTATTTCTGTGGAATCTGAGAACAGATATTTCGGATCCCTTTGAAGACTATAGGGCCAAAGGAAATATCCTCCGATAACAAAGAGAAAGAAGCTTTCTGAGAAACTTCGTTGTGTTCTATGAAATCATCTCACAGAGTTACAGCTTTCCCCTCACGTAGCCTTTCGCTAAGACAGTTCTTTTGAAATTGGCAAAGTGATATTTGGAAGCCCATAGAGGGCTATGGTGAAAAAGGAAATATCCTCAAATGAAATCTGGAAAGAAGCTTTCTGAGAAACTGCTTAGTGTTCTGTTAATTCATCTCACAGAGTTACATCTGTATTTCGTGGATCTCTTTGCTAGCCTTATTTCTGTGGAATCTGAGAACAGATATTTCGGATCCCTTTGAAGACTATAGGGCCAAAGGAAATATCCTCCGATAACAAAGAGAAAGAAGCTTTCTGAGAAACTTCTTTGTGTTCTGTGAAATCATCTCACAGAGTTACAGCTTTCCCCTCAAGAAGCCTTTCGCTAAGACAGTTCTTGTGGAATTGGCAAAGTGATATTTGGAAGCCCATAGAGGGCTATGGTGAAAAAGGAAATATCCTCAGATGAAATCTGGAAAGAAGCTTTCTGAGAAACTGCTTAGTGTTCTGTTAATTCATCTCACAGAGTTACATCTGTATTTCGTGGATCTCTTTGCTAGCCTTATTTCTGTGGAATCTGAGAACAGATATTTCGGATCCCTTTGAAGACTATAGGGCCAAAGGAAATATCCTCCGATAACAAAGAGAAAGAAGCTTTCTGAGAAACTTCTTTGTGTTCTGTGAAATCATCTCACAGAGTTACAGCTTTCCCCCTCACGCAGCCTTTCGCTAAGACAGTTCTTTTGAAATTGGCAAAGTGATATTTGGAAGCCCATAGAGGGCTACTGTGAAAAAGGAAATATCCTCAGAGGAAATCTGGAAAGAAGCTTTCTGAGAAACTGCTTAGTGTTCTGTTAATTCATCTCACAGAGTTACATCTGTATTTCGTGGATCTCTTTGCTAGCCTTATTTCTGTGGAATCTGAGAACAGATATTTCGGATCCCTTTGAAGACTATAGGGCCAAAGGAAATATCCTCCGATAACAAAGAGAAAGAAGCTTTCTGAGAAACTTCTTTGTGTACTGTGAAATCATCTCACAGAGTTACAGCTTTCCCCTCAAGGAGCCTTTCGCTAAGACAGTTCTTGTGGAATTGGCAAAGTGATATTTGGAAGCCCATAGAGGGCTATGGTGAAAAAGGAAATATCCTCAGATGAAATCTGGAAAGAAGCTTTCTGAGAAACTGCTAAGTGTTCTGTTAATTCATCTCACAGAGTTACATCTGTATTTCGTGGATCTCTTTGCTAGCCTTATTTCTGTGGAATCTGAGAACAGATATTTCGGATCCCTTTGAAGACCATAGGGCCAAAGGAAATATCCTCTGATAACAAAGAGAAAGAAGCTTTCTGAGAAACTTCTTTGTGTTCTGTGAAATCATCTCACAGAGTTCAGCTTTGCCCTCAAGGAGCCTTTCGCTAAGACAGTTCTTGTGGAATTGGCAAAGTGATATTTGGAAGCCCATAGAGGGCTATGGTGAAAAAGGAAATATGCTCAGATGAAATCTGGAAAGAAGCTTTCTGAGAAACTGCTTAGTGTTCTGTTAATTCATCTCACAGAGTTACATCTGTATTTCGTGGATCTCTTTGCTAGCCTTAATTCTGTGGAATCTGAGAACAGATATTTCGGATCCCTATGAAGACTATAGGGCCAAAGGAAATATCCTCCGATAACAAAGGGAAAGAAGCTTTCTGAGAAACTTCTTTGTGTTCTGTGAAATCATCTCACAGAGTTACAGCTTTCCCCTCAAGAAGCCTTTCGCTAAGACAGTTCTTCTGGAATTGGCAAAGTGATATTTGGAAGCCCATAGAGGGCTATGGTGAAAAAGGAAATATCCTCAAATGAAATCTGGAAAGAAGGTTTCTGAGAAACTGCTTAGCGTTCTGTTAATTCATCTCACAGAGTTACATCTGTATTTCGTGGATCTCTTTGCTAGCCTTATTTCTGTGGAATCTGAGAACAGATATTTCGGATCCCTTTGAAGACTATAGGGCCAAAGGAAATATCCTCCGATAACAAAGAGAAAGAAGCTTTCTGAGAAACTTCGTTGTGCTCTGTGAAATCATCTCACAGAGTTACAGCTTTCCCCTCATGGAGCCTTTCGCTAAGACAGTTCTTTTGAAATTGGCAAAATGATATTTGGAAGCGCATAGAGGGCTATGGTGAAAAAGGAAATATCCTCAGAGGAAATCTGGAAAGAAGCTTTCTGAGAAACTGCTTAGTGTTCTGTTAATTCATCTCACAGAGTTACATCTGTATTTCGTGGATCTCTTTGCTAGCCTTATTTCTGTGGAATCTGAAAACAGATATTTCGGATCCCTTTGAAGACTATAGGGCCAAAGGAAATATCCTCCGATAACAAAGAGAAAGAAGCTTTCTGAGAAACTTCGTTGTGTTCTGTGAAATCATCTCACAGATTTACAGCTTTCCCCTCACGCAGCCTTTCGCAAAGACAGTTCTTTTGAAATTGGGAAAGTGATATTTGGAAGCCCTTAGAGGGATATTGTGAAAAAGGAAATATCCTCAGATGAAATCTGGAAAGAAGCTTTCTGAGAAACTGCTTAGTGTTCTGTTAATTCATCTCACAGAGTTACATCTGTATTTCGTGGATCTCTTTGCTAGCCTTATTTCTGTGGAATCTGAGAACAGATATTTCGGATCCCTTTGAAGACTATAGGGCCAAAGGAAATATCCTCCGATATCAAAGAGAAAGAAGCTTTCTGAGAAACTTCTTTGTGTTCTGTGAAATCATCTCACAGAGTTACAGCTTTCCCCTCAAGAAGCCTTTCGCTAAGACAGTTCTTGTGGAATTGGCAAAGTGATATTTGGAAGCCCATAGAGGGCTATGGTGAAAAAGGAAATATCCTCAACTGAAATCTGGAAAGAAGCTTTCTGAGAAACTGCTTAGTGTTCTGTTAATTCATCTCACAGAGTTACATCTGTATTTCGTGGATCTATTTGCTAGCCTTATTTCTGTGGAATCTGAGAACAGATATTTCGGATCCCTTTGAAGACTATAGGGCCAAAGGAAATATCCTCCGATAACAAAGAGAAAGAAGCTTTCTGAGAAACTTCTTTTTGTTCTGTGAAATCATCTCACAGAGTTACAGCTTTCCCCTCAAGAAGCCTTTCGCTAAGACAGTTCTTGTGGAATTGGCAAAGTGATATTTGGAAGCCCATAGAGGGCTATGGTGAAAAAGGAAATATCCTCAAATGAAATCTGGAAAGAAGCTTTCTGAGAAACTGCTTAGTGTTCTGTTAATTCATCTCACAGAGTTACATCTGTATTTCGTGGATCTCTTTGCTAGCCTTATTTCTGTGAAATCTGAGAACAGATATTTCGGATCCCTTTGAAGACTATAGGGCCAAAGGAAATATCCTCCGATAACAAAGAGAAAGAAGCTTTCTGAGAAACTTCGTTGTGTTCTGTGAAATCATCTGACAGAGTTACAGCTTTCCCCTCATGGAGCCTTTCGCTAAGACAGTTCTTTTGAAATTGGCAAAGTGATATTTGGAAGCCCATAGAGGGCTAGGGTGAAAAAGGAAATATCCTCAAATGAAATCTGGAAAGAAGCTTTCTGAGAAAGTGCTTAGTGTTCTGTTAATTCATCTCACAGAGTTATATCTGTATTTCGTGGATCTCTTTGCTAGCCTTATTTCTGTGGAATCTGAGAACAGATATTTCGGATCCCTTTGAAGACTATAGGGCCAAAGGAAATATCCTCCGATAACAAAGAGAAAGAAGCTTTCTGAGAAACTTCGTTGTGCTCTGTGAAATCATCTCACAGAGTTACAGCTTTCCCCTCATGGAGCCTTTCGCTAAGACAGTTCTTTTGAAATTGGCAAAGTGATATTTGGAAGCCCATAGAGGGCTATGGTGAAAAAGGAAATATCCTCAGAGGAAATCTGGAAAGAAGCTTTGTGAGAAACTGCTTAGTGTTCCGTTAATTCATCTCACAGTGTTACATCTGTATTTCATGCAGCTCTTTGCTAGCCTTATTTCTGTGGAATCTGAGAACAGATATTTCAGATCCCTTTGAAGACTATAGGGCCAAAGGAAATATCCTCCGATAACAAAGAGAAAGAAGCTTTCTGAGAAACTTCTTTGTGTTCTGTGAAATCATCTCACAGAGTTGCAGCTTTCCCCTCAAGAAGCCTTTCGCTAAGACAGTTCTTGTGGAATTGGCAAAGTGATATTTGGAAGCCCATAGAGGGCTATGGTGAAAAAGGAAATATCCTCAGATGAAATCTGGAAAGAAGCTTTCTGAGAAACTGCTAAGTGTTCTGTTAATTCATCTCACAGAGTTACATCTGTATTTCGTGGATCTCTTTGCTAGCCTTATTTCTGTGGAATCTGAGAACAGATATTTCGGATCCCTTTGAAGATCATAGGGCCAAAGGAAATATCCTCCGATAACAAAGAGAAAGAAGCTTTCTGAGAAACTTCTTTGTGTTCTGTGAAATCATCTCACAGAGTTGCAGCTTTGCCCTCAAGGAGCCTTTCGCTAAGACAGTTCTTGTGGAATTGGCAAAGTGATATTTGGAAGCCCATAGAGGGCTATGGTGAAAAAGGAAATATCCTCAGATGAAATCTGGAAAGAAGCTTTCTGAGAAACTGCTTAGTGTTCTGTTAATTCATCTCACAGAGTTACATCTGTATTTCGTGGATCTCTTTGCTAGCCTTATTTCTGTGGAATCTGAGAATAGATATTTCGGATCCCTTTGAAGAGTATAGGGCCAAAGGAAATATCCTCCGATAACAAAGAGAAAGAAGCTTTTTGAGAAACTTCGTTGTGTTCTGTGAAATCATCTCACAGAGTTAAAGCTTTCCCCTCACGGAGCCTTTCGCTAAGACAGTTCTTTTGAAATTGGCAAAGTGATATTTGGAAGCCCTTAGAGGGCTATGGTGAAAAAGGAAATATCCTCAGAGGAAATCTGGAAAGAAGCTTTCTGAGAAACTGCTTAGTGTTCTGTTAATTCATCTCACAGTGTTACATCTGTATTTCATGGATCTCTTTGCTAGCCTTATTTCTGTGGAATCTGTGAACAGATATTTCAGATCCCTTTGAAGACTATAGGGCCAAAGGAAATATCCTCCGATAAGAAAGAGAAAGAAGCTTTCTGAGAAACTTCTTTGTGTTCTGTGAAATCATCTCACAGAGTTGCAGCTTTCCCCTCAAGAAGCCTTTCGCTAAGACAGTTCTTGTGGAATTGGCAAAGTGATATTTGGAAGCCCATAGAGGGCTATGGTGAAAAAGGAAATATCCTCAGATGAAATCTGGAAAGAAGCTTTCTGAGAAACTGCTTAGTGTTCTGTTAATTCATCTCACAGAGTTACATCTGTATTTCGTGGATCTCTTTGCTAGCCTTATTTCTTTGGAATCTGAGAACAGATATTTCGGATCCCTTTGAAGACTATAGGGCCAAAGGAAATATCCTCCCATAACAAAGAGAAAGAAGCTTTCTGAGAAACTTCTTTGTGTTCTGTGAAATCATCTCACAGAGTTGCAGCTTTCCCCTCAAGAAGCCTTTCGCTAAGACAGTTCTTGTGGAATTGGCAATGTGATATTTGGAAGCCCATAGAGGGCTATGGTGAAAAAGGAAATATCCTTAGATGAAATCTGGAAAGAAGCTTTCTGAGAAACTGCTTAGTGTTCTGTTAATTCATCTCACAGAGTTACATCTGTATTTCGTGGATCTCTTTGCTAGCCTTATTTCTGTGGAATCTGAGAACAGATATTTCGGATCCCTTTGAAGACTATAGGGCCAAAGGAAATATCCTCCGATAACAAAGAGAAAGAAGCTTTCTGAGAAACTTCTTTGTGTACTGTGAAATCATCTCACAGAGTTAGAGCTTTCCCCTCAAGAAGCCTTTCGCTAAGACAGTTCTTGTGGAATTGGCAAAGTGATATTTGGAAGCCCATAGAGGGCTATGGTGAAAAAGGAAATATCGTCAAATGAAATCTGGAAAGAAGCTTTCTGAGAAACTGCTTAGTGTTCTGTTACTTCATCTCACAGGGTTACATATGTATTTCGTGGATCTCTTTGCTAGCCTTATTTCTGTGGAATCTGAGAACAGATATTTCGGATCCCTTTGAAGACTATAGGGCCAAAGGAAATATCCTCCGATAACAAAGAGAAAGAAGCTTTCTGAGAAACTTCGTTGTGTTCTGTGAAATCATCTCACAGAGTTACAACTTTCCCCTCACGGAGCCTTTCGCTAAGACAGGTCTTTTGAAATTGGCAAAGTGATATTTGGAAGCCCATAGAGGGCTATGGTGAAAAAGGAAATATCCTCAAATGAAATCTGGAAAGAAGCTTTCTGAGAAACTGCTTAGTGTTCTGTTAATTCATCTCACAGAGTTACATCTGTATTTCGGGGATCTCTTTGCTAGCCTTATTTCTGTGGAATCTGAGAACAGATATTTCGGATCCCTTTGAAGACTATAGGGCCAAAGGAAATATCCTCCGATAACAAAGAGAAAGAAGCTTTCTGAGAAACTTCTTTGTGTACTGTGAAATCATCTCACAGAGTTACAGCTTTCCCCTCAAGGAGCCTTTCGCTAAGACAGTTCTTGTGGAATTGGCAAAGTGATATTTGGAAGCCCATAGAGGGCTATGGTGAAAAAGGAAATATCCTCAGATGAAATCTGGAAAGAAGCTTTCTGAGTAACTGCTAAGTGTTCTGTTAATTCATCTCACAGAGTTACATCTGTATTTCGTGGATCTCTTTGCTAGCCTTATTTCTGTGGAATCTGAGAACAGATATTTCGGATCCCTTTGAAGACCATAGGGCCAAAGGAAATATCCTCCGATAACAAAGAGAAAAGAAGCTTTCTGAGAAACTTCTTTGTGTTCTGTGAAATCATCTCACAGAGTTACAGCTTTCCCCTCAAGAAGCCTTTCGCTAAGACAGTTCTTGTGGAATTGGCAAAGTGATATTTGGAAGCCCATAGAGGGCTATGGTGAAAAAGGAAATATCCTCAACTGAAATCTGGAAAGAAGCTTTCTGAGAAACTGCGTAGTGTTCTGTTAATTCATCTCACAGAGTTACATCTGTATTTCGTGGATCTCTTTGCTAGCCTTATTTCTGTGGAATCTGAGAACAGATATTTCGGATCCCTTTGAAGACTATAGGGCCAAAGAAATATCCTCCGATAACAAAGAGAAAGAAGCTTTCTGAGAAACTTCTTTGTGTTCTGTGAAATCATCTCACAGAGTTACAGCTTTCCCCTCAAGAAGCCTTTCGCTAAGACAGTTCTTGTGGAATTGGCAAAGTGATATTTGGAAGCCCATAGAGGGCTATGGTGAAAAAGGAAATATCCTCAAATGAAATCTGGAAAGAAGCTTTCTGAGAAACTGCTTAGTGTTCTGTTAATTCATCTCACAGAGTTACATCTGTATTTCGTGGATCTCTTTGCTAGCCTTATTTCTGTGGAATCTGAGAACAGATATTTCGGATCCCTTTGAAGACTATAGGGCCAAAGGAAATATCCTCCGATAACAAAGAGAAAGAAGCTTTCTGAGAAAGTTCGTTGTGCTCTGTGAAATCATCTCACAGAGTTACAGCTTTCCCCTCATGGAGCCTTTCGCTAAGACAGTTCTTTTGAAATTGGCAAAGTGATATTTGGAAGCCCATAGAGGGCTATGGTGAAAAAGGAAATATCCTCAGAGGAAATCTGGAAAGAAGCTTTGTGAGAAACTGCTTAGTGTTCCGTTAATTCATCTCACAGTGTTACATCTGTATTTCATGCATCTCTTTGCTAGCCTTATTTCTGTGGAATCTGAGAACAGATATTTCAGATCCCTTTGAAGACTATAGGGCCAAAGGAAATATCCTCCGATAACAAAGAGAAAGAAGCTTTTTGAGAAACTTCGTTGTGTTCTGTGAAATCATCTCACAGAGTTAAAGCTTTCCCCTCACGGAGCCTTTCACTAAGACAGTTCTTTTGAAATTGGCAAAGAGATATTTGGAAGCCCTTAGAGGGCTATGGTGAAAAAGGAAATATCCTCAGAGGAAATCTGGAAAGAAGCTTTCTGAGAAACTGCTTAGTGTTCTGTTAATTCATCTCACAGTGTTACATCTGTATTTTATGGATCTCTTTGCTAGCCTTATTTCTGTGGAATCTGTGAAGAGATATTTCAGATCCCTTTGAAGACTATAGGGCCAAAGGAAATATCCTCCGATAAGAAAGAGAAAGAAGCTTTCTGAGAAACTTCTTTGTGTTCTGTGAAATCATCTCACAGAGTTGCAGCTTTCCCCTCAAGAAGCCTTTCGCTAAGACAGTTATTGTGGAATTGGCAATGTGATATTTGGAAGCCCATAGAGGGCTATGGTGAAAAAGGAAATATCCTCAGATGAAATCTGGAAAGAAGCTTTCTGAGAAACTGCTTAGTGTTCTGTTAATTCATCTCACAGAGTTACATCTGTATTTCGTGGATCTCTTTGCTAGCCTTATTTCTGTGGAATCTGAGAACAGATATTTCGGATCCCTTTGAAGACTATAGGGCCAAAGGAAATATCCTCCGATAACAAAGAGAAAGAAGCTTTCTGAGAAACTTCTTTGTGTTCTGTGAAATCATCTCACAGAGTTAGAGCTTTCCCCTCAAGAAGCCTTTCGCTAAGACAGTTCTTGTGGAATTGGCAAAGTGATATTTGGAAGCCCATAGAGGGCTATGGTGAAAAAGGAAATATCCTCAGATGAAATCTGGAAAGAAGCTTTCTGAGAAACTGCTAAGTGTTCTGTTAATTCATCTCACAGAGTTACATCTGTATTTCGTGGATCTCTTTGCTAGCCTTATTTCTGTGGAATCTGAGAACAGATATTTCGGATCCCTTTGAAGACCATAGGGCCAAAGGAAATATCCTCCGATAACAAAGAGAAAGAAGCTTTCTGAGAAACTTCGTTGTGTTCTGTGAAATCATCTCACAGAGTTACAGCTTTCCCCTCAAGAAGCCTTTTGCTAAGACAGTTCTTGTGGAATTGGCAAAGTGATATTTGGAAGCCCATAGAGGGCTATGGTGAAAAAGGAAATATCCTCAACTGAAATCTGGAAAGAAGCTTTCTGAGAAACTGCTTAGTGTTCTGTTAATTCATCTCACAGAGTTACATCTGTATTTCGTGGATCTCTTTGCTAGCCTTATTTCTGTGGAATCTGAGAACAGATATTTTGGATCCCTTTGAAGACTATAGGGCCAAAGGAAATATCCTCCGATAACAAAGAGAAAGAAGCTTTCTGAGAAACTTCTTTGTGTTCTGTGAAATCATCTCACAGAGTTACAGCTTTCCCCTCAAGAAGCCTTTCGCTAAGACAGTTCTTGTGGAATTGGCAAAGTGATATTTGGAAGCCCATAGAGGGCTATGGTGAAAAAGGAAATATCCTCAAATGAAATCTGGAAAGAAGCTTTCTGAGAAACTGCTTAGTGTTCTGTTAATTCATCTCACCGAGTTACATCTGTATTTCGTGGATCTCTTTGCTAGCCTTATTTCTGTGGAATCTGAGAACAGATATTTCGGATCCCTTTGAAGACTATAGGGCCAAAGGAAATATCCTCCGATAACAAAGAGAAAGAAGCTTTCTGAGAAACTTCGTTGTGTTCTGTGAAATCATCTGACAGAGTTACAGCTTTCCCCTCATGGAGCCTTTCGCTAAGACAGTTCTTTTGAAATTGGCAAAGTGATATTTGGAAGCCCATAGAGGGCTATGGTGAAAAAGGAAATATCCTCAAATGAAACCTGGAAAGAAGCTTTCTGAGAAAGTGCTTAGTGTTCTTGTAATTCATCTCACAGAGTTATATCTGTATTTCGTGGATCTCTTTGCTAGCCTTATTTCTGTGGAATCTGAGAACAGATATTTCGGATCCCTTTGAAGACTATAGGGCCAAAGGAAATATCCTCCGATAACAAAGAGAAAGAAGCTTTCTGAGAAACTTCGTTGTGCTCTGTGAAATCATCTCACAGAGTTACAGCTTTCCCCTCATGGAGCCTTTCGCTAAGACAGTTCTTTTGAAATTGGCAAAGTGATATTTGGAAGCCCATAGAGGGCTATGGTGAAAAAGGAAATATCCTCAGAGGAAATCTGGAAAGAAGCTTTGTGAGAAACTGCTTAGTGTTCTGTTAATTCATCTCACAGTGTTACATCTGTATTTCATGCATCTCTTTGCTAGCCTTATTTCTGAGGAATCTGAGAACAGATATTTCAGATCCCTTTGAAGACTATAGGGCCAAAGGAAATATCCTCCGATAACAAAGAGAAAGAAGCTTTCTGAGAAACTTCTTTGTGTTCTGTGAAATCATCTCACAGAGTTGCAGCTTTCCCCTCAAGAAGCCTTTCGCTAAGACAGTTCTTGTGGAATTGGCAAAGTGATATTTGGAAGCCCATAGAGGGCTATGGTGAAAAAGGAAATATCCTCAGATGAAATCTGGAAAGAAGCTTTCTGAGAAACTGCTAAGTGTTCTGTTAATTCATCTCACAGAGTTACATCTGTATTTCGTGGATCTCTTTGCTAGCCTTATTTCTGTGGAATCTGAGAACAGATATTTCGGATCCCTTTGAAGATCATAGGGCCAAAGGAAATATCCTCCGATAACAAAGAGAAAGAAGCTTTCTGAGAAACTTCTTTGGGTTCTGTGAAATCATCTCACAGAGTTGCAGCATTGCCCTCAAGGAGTCTTTCGCTAAGACAGTTCTTGTGGAATTGGCAAAGTGATATTTCGAAGCCCATAGAGGGCTATGGTGAAAAAGGAAATATCCTCAGATGAAATCTGGAAAGAAGCTTTCTGAGAAACTGCTTAGTGTTCTGTTAATTCATCTCACAGAGTTACATCTGTATTTCGTGGATCTCTTTGCTAGCCTTATTTCTGTGGAATCTGAGAATAGATATTTCGGATCCCTTTGAAGAGTATAGGGCCAAAGGAAATATCCTCCGATAACAAAGAGAAAGAAGCTTTTTGAGAAACTTCGTTGTGTTCTGTGAAATCATCTCACAGAGTTAAAGCTTTCCCCTCACGGAGCCTTTCGCTAAGACAGTTCTTTTGAAATTGGCAAAGTGATATTTGGAAGCCCTTAGAGGGCTATGGTGAAAAAGGAAATATCCTCAGAGGAAATCTGGAAAGAAGCTTTCTGAGAAACTGCTTAGTGTTCTGTTAATTCATCTCACAGTGTTACATCTGTATTTCATGGATCTCTTTGCTAGCCTTATTTCTGTGGAATCTGTGAACAGATATTTCAGATCCCTTTGAAGACTATAGGGCCAAAGGAAATATCCTCCGATAAGAAAGAGAAAGAAGCTTTCTGAGAAACTTCTTTGTGTTCTGTGAAATCATGTCACAGAGTTGCAGCTCTCCCTTCAAGAAGCCTTTCGCTAAGACAGTTCTTGTGGAATTGGCAAAGTGATATTTGGAAGCCCATAGAGGGCTATGGTGAAAAAGGAAATATCCTCAGATGAAATCTGGAAAGAAGCTTTCTGAGAAACTGCTTAGTGTTCTGTTAATTCATCTCACAGAGTTACATCTGTATTTCGTGGATCTCTTTGCTAGCCTTATTTCCTTGGAATCTGAGAACAGATATTTCGGATCCCTTTGAAGACTATAGGGGCAAAGGAAATATCCTCTGATAACAAAGAGAAAGAAGCTTTCTGAGAAACTTCTTTGTGTTCTGTGAAATCATCTCACAGAGTTGCAGCTTTCCCCTCAAGAAGCCTTTCGCTAAGACAGTTCTTGTGGAATTGGCAAAGTGATATTTGGAAGCCCATAGCGGGCTATGGTGAAAAAGGAAATATCCTCAGATGAAATCTGGAAAGAAGCTTTCTGAGAAACTGCTTAGTGTTCTGTTAATTCATCTCACAGAGTTACATCTGTATTTCGTGGATCTCTTTGCTAGCCTTATTTCTGTGGAATCTGAGAACAGATATTTCGGATCCCTTTGAAGACTATAGGGCCATAGGAAATATCCTCCGATAACAAAGAGAAAGAAGCTTTCTGAGAAACTTCTTTGTGTTCTCTGAAATCATCTCACAGAGTTAGAGCTTTCCCCTCAAGAAGCCTTTCGCTAAGACAGTTCTTGTGGAATTGGCAAAGTGATATTTGGAAGCCCATACAGGGCTATGGTGAAAAAGGAAATATCGTCAAATGAAATCTGGAAAGAAGCTTTCTGAGAAACTGCTTAGTGTTCTGTTAATTCATCTCACAGGGTTACATCTGTATTTCGCGGATCTCTTTGCTAGCCTTATTTCCGTGGAATCTGAGAACAGATATTTCGGATACCTTTGAAGACTATAGGGCCAAAGGAAATATCCTCCGATAACAAAGAGAAAGAAGCTTTCTGAGAAACTTCGTTGTGTTCTGTGAAATCATCTCACAGAGTTACAGCTTTCCCCTCACGGAGCCTTTCGCTAAGTCAGTTCTTTTGAAATTGGCAAAGTGATATTTGGAAGCCCATAGAGGGCTATGGTGAAAAAGGAAATATCCTCAAATGAAATCTGGAAAGAAGCTTTCTGAGAAACTGCTTAGTGTTCTGTTAATTCATCTCACAGAGTTACATCTGTATTTCGTGGATCTCTTTGCTAGCCTTATTTCTGTGGAATCTGAGAACAGATATTTCGGATCCCTTTGAAGACTCTAGGGCCAAAGGAAATATCCTCCGATAACAAAGAGAAAGAAGCTTTCTGAGAAACTTCGTTGTGCTCTGTGAAATCATCTCACAGAGTTACAGCTTTCCCCTCATGGAGCCTTTCGCTAAGACAGTTCTTTTGAAATTGGCAAAGTGATATTTGGAAGCCCACAGAGGGCTATGGTGAAAAAGGAAATATCCTCAGAGGAAATCTGGAAAGAAGCTTTGTGAGAAACTGCTTAGTGTTCCGTTAATTCATCTCACAGTGTTACATCTGTATTTCATGCATCTCTTTGCTAGCCTTATTTCTGTGGAATCTGAGAACAGATATTTCAAATCCCTTTGAAGACTATAGGGCCAAAGGAAATATCCTCCGATAACAAAGAGAAAGAAGCTTTTTGAGAAACTTCGTTGTGTTCTGTGAAATCATCTCACAGAGTTAAAGCTTTCCCCTCACGGAGCCCTTCGCTAAGACAGTTCTTTTGAAATTGGCAAAGTGATATTTGGAAGCCCTTAGAGGGCTATGGTGAAAAAGGAAATATCCTCAGAGGAAATCTGGAAAGAAGCTTTCTGAGAAACTGCTTAGTGTTCTGTTAATTCATCTCACAGTGTTACATCTGTATTTCATGGATCTCTTTGCTAGCCTTATTTCTGTGGAATCTGTGAACAGATATTTCAGATCCCTTTGAAGACTATAGGGCCAAAGGAAATATCCTCCGATAAGAAAGAGAAAGAAGCTTTCTGAGAAACTTCTTTGTGTTCTGTGAAATCATCTCACAGAGTTGCAGCTTTCCCCTCAAGAAGCCTTTCGCTAAGACAGTTCTTGTGGAATTGGCAAAGTGATATTTGGAAGCCCATAGAGGGCTATGGTGAAAAAGGAAATATCCTCAGATGAAATCTGGAAAGAAGCTTTCTGAGAAACTGCTTAGTGTTCTGTTAATTCATCTCACAGAGTTACATCTGTATTTCGTGGATCTCTTTGCTAGCCTTATTTCTGTGGAATCTGAGAACAGATATTTCGGATCCCTTTGAATACTATAGGGCCAAAGGAAATATCCTCCGATAACAAAGAGAAAGAAGCTTTCTGAGAAACTTCTTTGTGTTCTGTGAAATCATCTCACAGAGTTGCAGCTTTCCCCTCAAGAAGCCTTTCGCTAAGACAGTTCTTGTGGAATTGGCAATGTGATATTTGGAAGCCCATAGAGGGCTATGGTGAAAAAGGAAATATCCTCAGATGAAATCTGGAAAGAAGCTTTCTGAGAAACTGCTTAGTCTTCTGTTAATTCATCTCACAGAGTTACATCTGTATTTCGTGGATCTCTTTGCTAGCCTTATTTCTGTGGAATCTGAGAACAGATTTTTCGGATCCCTTTGAAGACTATAGGGCCAAAGGAAATATCCTCCGATAACAAAGAGAAAGAAGCTCTCTGAGAAACTTCTTTGTGTTCTGTGAAATCATCTCACAGAGTTAGAGCTTTCCCCTCAAGAAGCCTTTCGCTAAGACAGTTCTTGTGGAATTGGCAAAGTGATATTTGGAAGCCCATAGAGGGCTATGGTGAAAAAGGAAATATCGTCAAATGAAATCTGGAAAGAAGCTTTCTGAGAAACTGCTTAGTGTTCTGTTAATTCATCTCACAGGGTTACATCTGTATTTCGTGGATCTCTTTGCTAGCCTTATTTCTGTGGAATCTGAGAACAGATATTTCGGATCCCTTTGAAGACTATAGGGCCAAAGGAAATATCCTCCGATAACAAAGAGAATGAAGCTTTCTGAGAAACTTCGTTGTGTTCTGTGAAATCATCTCACAGAGTTACAGCTTTCCCCTCACGGAGCCTTTCGCTAAGACAGTTCTTTTGAAATTGGCAAAGTGATATTTGGAAGCCCATAGAGGGCTATGGTGAAAAAGGAAATATCCTCAAATGAAATCTGGAAAGAAGCTTTCTGAGAAACTGCTTAGTGTTCTGTTAATTCATCTCACAGAGTTACATCTGTATTTCGTGGATCTCTTTGCTAGCCTTATTTCTGTGGAATCTGAGAACAGATATTTCGGATCCCTTTGAAGACTATAGGGCCAAAGGAAATATCCTCCGATAACAAAGAGAAAGAAGCTTTCTTAGAAACTTCTTTGTGTTTTGTGAAATCATCTCACAGAGTTACAGCTTTCCCCTCAAGGAGCCTTTCGCTAAGACAGTTCTTGTGGAATTGGCAAAGTGATATTTGGAAGCCCATAGAGGGCTATGGTGAAAAAGGAAATATCCTCAGATGAAATCTGGATAGAAGCTTTCTGAGAAACTGCTAAGTGTTCTGTTAATTCATCTCACAGAGTTACATCTGTATTTCGTGGTTCTCTTTGCTAGCCTTATTTCTGTGGAATCTGAGAACAGATATTTCGGATCCCTTTGAAGACCATAGGGCCAAAGGAAATATCCTCCGATAACAAAGAGAAAGAAGCTTTCTGAGAAACTTCTTTGTGTTCTGTGAAATCATCTCACAGAGTTGCAGCTTTGCCCTCAAGGAGCCTTTCGCTAAGACAGTTCTTGTGGAATTGGCAAAGTGATATTTGGAAGCCCATAGAGGGCTATGGTGAAAAAGGAAATATCCTCAGATGAAATCTGGAAAGAAGCTTTCTGAGAAACTGCTTAGTGTTCTGTTAATTCATCTCACAGAGTTACATCTGTATTTCGTGGATCTCTTTGCTAGCCTTAATTCTGTGGAATCTGAGAACAGATATTTCGGATCCCTATGAACACTATAGGGCCAAAGGAAATATCCTCCGATAACAAAGAGAAAGATGCTTTTTGAGAAACTTCGTTGTGTTCTGAGAAATCATCTCACAGAGTTACAGCTTTCCCCTCACGGAGCCTTTCGCTAAGTCAGTTCTTTTGAAATTGGCAAAGTGATATTTGGAAGCCCTTAGAGGGCTATGGTGAAAAAGGAAATATCCTCAGAGGGAATCTGGAAAGAAGCTTTCTGAGAAACTGCTTAGTGTTCTGTTAATTCATCTCACAGTGTTACATCTGTATTTCATGGATCTCTTTGCTAGCCTTATTTCTGTGGAATCTGTGAACAGATATTTCATATCCCTCTGAAGACTATAGGGCCAAAGGAAATATCCTCCGATAACAAAGAGAAAGAAGCTTTCTGAGAAACTTCTTTGTGTTCTGTGAAATCATCTCACAGAGTTGCAGCTTTCCCCTCAAGAAGCCTTTCGCTAAGACAGTTCTTGTGGAATTGGCAAAGTGATATTTGGAAGCCCATAGAGGGCTATGGTGAAAAAGGAAATATCCTCAGATGAAATCTGGAAAGAAGCTGTCTGAGAAACTGCTTAGCGTTCTCTTAATTCATCTCTCAGAGTTACATCTGTATTTCGTGGATCTCTTTGCTAGCGTTATTTCTGTGGAATCTGAGAACAGATGTTTCGGATCCCTTTGAAGACTATAGGGCCAAAGGAAATATCCTCCGATAACAAAGAGAAAGAAGCTTTCTGAGAAACTTCTTTGTGTTCTGTGAAATCATCTCACAGAGTTACAGCTTTCCCCTCAAGAAGCCTTTCGCTAAGACAGTTCTTGTGGAATTGGCAAAGTGATATTTGGAAGCCCTTAGAGGGCTATGGTGAAAAAGGAAATATCCTCAAATGAAATCTGGAAAGAAGCTTTCTGAGAAACTGCTTAGTGTTCTGTTAATTCATCTCACAGAGTTACATCTGTATTTCGTGGATCTCTTTGCTAGCCTTATTTCTGTGGAATCTGAGAACAGATATTTCGGATCCCTTTGAAGACTATAGGGCCAAAGGAAATATCCTCCGATAACAAAGAGAAAGAAGCTTCCTGAGAAACTTCGTTGTGTTCTGTGAAATCATCTCACAGAGTTACAGCTTTCCCCTCACGGAGCCTTTCGCTAAGACAGTTCTTGTGGAATTGGCAAAGTGATATTTGGAAGCCCATAGAGGGCTATGGTGAAAATGGAAATATCCTGAGATGAAATCTGGAAAGAAGCTTTCCGAGAAACTGCTTAGTGTTCTGTTAATTCATCTCACAGTGTTACATCTGTATTTCCTGGATCTCTTTGCTAGCCTTATTTCTGTGGAATCTGAGAACAGATATTTCAGATCCCTTTGAAGACTATAGGGCCAAAGGAAATATCCTCCGATAACAAAGAGAAAGACGCTTTCTGAGAAACTTCTTTGTGTTCTGTGAAATCATCTCACAGAGTTGCAGCTTTCCCCTCAAGAACCCTTTCGCTAAGACAGTTCTTGTGGAATTGGCAAAGTGATATTTGGAAGCCCATAGAGGGCTATGGTGAAAAAGGAAATATCCTCAGATGAAATCTGGAAAGAAGCTTTCTGAGAAACTGCTTAGTGTTCTGTTAATTCATCTCACAGAGTTACATCTGTATTTCGTGGATCTCTTTGCTAGCCTTATTTCTTTGGAATCTGAGAACAGATATTTCGGATCCCTTTGAAGACTATAGGGCCAAAGGAAATATCCTCCGATAACAAAGAGAAAGAAGCTTTCTGAGAAACTTCTTTGTGTTCTGTGAAATCATCTCACAGAGTTTCAGCTTTCCCCTCAAGAAGCCTTTCGCTAAGACAGTTCTTGTGGAATTGGCAAAGTGATATTTGGAAGCCCATAGAGGGCTATGGTGAAAAAGGAAATATCCTCAGATGAAATCTGGAAAGAAGCTTTCTGAGAAACTGCTTAGTGTTCTGTTAATTCATCTCACAGAGTTACATCTGTATTTCGTGGATCTCTTTGCTAGCCTTATTTCTGTGGAATCTGAGAACAGATATTTCGGATCCCTTTGAAGACTATAGGGCCAAAGGAAATATCCTCCGATAACAAAGAGAAAGAAGCTTTCTGAGAAACTTCTTTGTGTTCTGTGAAATCATCTCACAGAGTTAGATCTTTCCCCTCAAGAAGCCTTTCGCTAAGACAGTTCTTGTGGAATTGGCAAAGTGATATTTGGAAGCCCATAGAGGGCTATGGTGAAAAAGGAAATATCGTCAAATGAAATCTGGAAAGAAGCTTTCTGAGAAACTGCTTAGTGTTCTGTAAATTCATCTCACAGGGTTACATCTGTATTTCGTGGATCTCTTTGCTAGCCTTATTTCTGTGGAATCTGAGAACAGATATTTCGGATCCCTTTGAAGACTATAGGGCCAAAGGAAATATCCTCCGATAACAAAGAGAAAGAAGCTTTCTGAGAAACTTCGTTGTGTTCTATGAAATCATCTCACAGAGTTACAGCTTTCCCCTCACGTAGCCTTTCGCTAAGACAGTTCTTTTGAAATTGGCAAAGTGATATTTGGAAGCCCATAGAGGGCTATGGTGAAAAAGGAAATATCCTCAAATGAAATCTGGAAAGAAGCTTTCTGAGAAACTGCTTAGTGTTCTGTTAATTCATCTCACAGAGTTACATCTGTATTTCGTGGATCTCTTTGCTAGCCTTATTTCTGTGGAATCTGAGAACAGATATTTCGGATCCCTTTGAAGACTATAGGGCCAAAGGAAATATCCTCCGATAACAAAGAGAAAGAAGCTTTCTGAGAAACTTCTTTGTGTTCTGTGAAATCATCTCACAGAGTTACAGCTTTCCCCTCAAGAAGCCTTTCGCTAAGACAGTTCTTGTGGAATTGGCAAAGTGATATTTGGAAGCCCATAGAGGGCTATGGTGAAAAAGGAAATATCCTCAGATGAAATCTGGAAAGAAGCTTTCTGAGAAACTGCTTAGTGTTCTGTTAATTCATCTCACAGAGTTACATCTGTATTTCGTGGATCTCTTTGCTAGCCTTATTTCTGTGGAATCTGAGAACAGATATTTCGGATCCCTTTGAAGACTATAGGGCCAAAGGAAATATCCTCCGATAACAAAGAGAAAGAAGCTTTCTGAGAAACTTCTTTGTGTTCTGTGAAATCATCTCACAGAGTTACAGCTTTCCCCCTCACGCAGCCTTTCGCTAAGACAGTTCTTTTGAAATTGGCAAAGTGATATTTGGAAGCCCATAGAGGGCTACTGTGAAAAAGGAAATATCCTCAGAGGAAATCTGGAAAGAAGCTTTCTGAGAAACTGCTTAGTGTTCTGATAATTCATCTCACAGAGTTACATCTGTATTTCGTGGATCTCTTTGCTAGCCTTATTTCTGTGGAATCTGAGAACAGATATTTCGGATCCCTTTGAAGACTATAGGGCCAAAGGAAATATCCTCCGATAACAAAGAGAAAGAAGCTTTCTGAGAAACTTCTTTGTGTACTGTGAAATCATCTCACAGAGTTACAGCTTTCCCCTCAAGGAGCCTTTCGCTAAGACAGTTCTTGTGGAATTGGCAAAGTGATATTTGGAAGCCCATAGAGGGCTATGGTGAAAAAGGAAATATCCTCAGATGAAATCTGGAAAGAAGCTTTCTGAGAAACTGCTAAGTGTTCTGTTAATTCATCTCACAGAGTTACATCTGTATTTCGTGGATCTCTTTGCTAGCCTTATTTCTGTGGAATCTGAGAACAGATATTTCGGATCCCTTTGAAGACCATAGGGCCAAAGGAAATATCCTCTGATAACAAAGAGAAAGAAGCTTTCTGAGAAACTTCTTTGTGTTCTGTGAAATCATCTCACAGAGTTCAGCTTTGCCCTCAAGGAGCTTTTCGCTAAGACAGTTCTTGTGGAATTGGCAAAGTGATATTTGGAAGCCCATAGAGGGCTATGGTGAAAAAGGAAATATGCTCAGATGAAATCTGGAAAGAAGCTTTCTGAGAAACTGCTTAGTGTTCTGTTAATTCATCTCACAGAGTTACATCTGTATTTCGTGGATCTCTTTGCTAGCCTTAATTCTGTGGAATCTGAGAACAGATATTTCGGATCCCTATGAAGACTATAGGGCCAAAGGAAATATCCTCCGATAACAAAGGGAAAGAAGCTTTCTGAGAAACTTCTTTGTGTTCTGTGAAATCATCTCACAGAGTTACAGCTTTCCCCTCAAGAAGCCTTTCGCTAAGACAGTTCTTCTGGAATTGGCAAAGTGATATTTGGAAGCCCATAGAGGGCTATGGTGAAAAAGGAAATATCCTCAAATGAAATCTGGAAAGAAGGTTTCTGAGAAACTGCTTAGCGTTCTGTTAATTCATCTCACAGAGTTACATCTGTATTTCGTGGATCTCTTTGCTAGCCTTATTTCTGTGGAATCTCAGAACAGATATTTCGGATCCCTTTGAAGACTATAGGGCCAAAGGAAATATCCTCCGATAACAAAGAGAAAGAAGCTTTCTGAGAAACTTCTTTGTGTTCTGTGAAATCATCTCACAGAGTTACAGCTTTCCCCTCACGGAGCCTTTCGCGAAGACAGTTCTTTTGAAATTGGCAAAGTGATATTTGGAAGCCCATAGAGGGCTATGGTGAAAAAGGAAATATCCTCAGATGAAATCTGGAAAGAAGCTTTCTGAGAAACTGCTTAGTGTTCTTTTAACTCATCTCACAGTGTTAAATCTGTATTTCGTGGATCTCTTTGCTAGCCTTATTTCTGTGGAATCTGAGAACAGATATTTCGGATCCCTTTGAAGACTATAGGGCCAAAGGAAATATCCTCCGATAACAAAGAGAAAGAAGCTTTCTGAGAAACTTCTTTGTGTTCTGTGAAATCATCTCACAGAGTTGCAGCTTTCCCCTCAAGAAGCCTTTCGCTAAGACAGTTCTTGTGGAATTGGCAAAGTGATATTTGGAAGCCCATAGAGGGCTATGGTGAAAAAGGAAATATCCTCAGATGAAATCTGGAAAGAAGCTTTCTGAGAAACTGCTTAGTGTTCTGTTAATTCATCTCACAGAGTTACATCTGTATTTCATGGATCTCTTTGCTAGCCTTATTTCTGTGGAATCTGAGAACAGATATTTCGGATCCCTTTGGAGACTATAGGGCCAAAGGAAATATCCTCCGATAACAAAGAGAAAGAAGCTTTCTGAGAAACTTCTTTGTGTTCTGTGAAATCATCTCACAGAGTTGCAGCTTTCCCCTCAAGAAGCCTTTCGCTAAGACACTTCTTGTGGAATTGGCAAAGTGATATTTGGAAGCCCATAGAGGGCTATGGTGAAAAAGGAAATATCCTCAGATGAAATCTGGAAAGAAGCTTTCTGAGAAACTGCTTAGTGTTCTGTTAATTCATCTCACAGAGTTACATCTGTATTTCGTGGATCTCTTTGCTAGCCTTATTTCTGTGGAATCTGAAACAGATATTTCGGATCCCTTTGAAGACTATAGGGCCAAAGGAAATATCCTCCGATAACAAAGAGAAAGAAGCTTTCTGAGAAACTTCTTTGTGTTCTGTGAAATCATCTCACAGAGTCGCAGCTTTCCCCTCAAGAAGCTTTTCGCTAAGAATGTTCTTGTGGAATTGGCAAAGTGATATTTGGAAGCCCATAGAGGGCTATGGTGAAAAAGGAAATATCCTCAGATGAAATCTGGAAAGAAGCTTTCTGAGAAACTGCTTAGTGTTCTGTTAATTCATCTCACAGAGTTACATCTGTATTTCGTGGATCTCTTTGCTAGCCTTATTTCTGTGGAATCTGAGAACAGATATTTCGGATCCCTGTGAAGACTATAGGGCCAAAGGAAATATCCTCCGATAACAAAGAGAAAGAAGCTTTCTGAGAAACTTCTTAGTGTTCTGTGAAATCATCTCACAACGTTACAGCTTTCCCTACAAGAAGCCTTTCGCTAAGACAGTTCTTGTGGAATTGGCAAAGTGATATTTGGAAGCCCATAGAGGGCTATGGTGAAAAAGGAAATATCCTCAAATGAAATCTGGAAAGAAGCTTTCTGAGAAACTGCTTAGTGTTCTTTTAATTCATCTCACAGAGTTACATCTGTATTTCGTGGATCTCTTTGCTAGCCTTATCTCTGTGGAATCTGAGAACAGATATTTCGGATCCCTTTGAACACTATAGGGCCAAAGGAAATATCCTCCCATAACAAAGAGAAAGAAGCTTTCTGAGAAACTTCGTTGTGTTCTGTGAAATCATCTCACAGAGTTACAGCGTTCCCCTCACGGAGCCTTTCGCTAAGACAGTTCTTTTGAAATTGGCAAAGTAATATTTGGAAGCCCATAGAGGGCTATGGTGAAAAAGGAAATATCCTCAGAGGAAATCTGGAAAGAAGCTTTCTGAGAAACTGCTTAGTGTTCTGTTAATTCATCTCACAGTGTTACATCTGTATTTCATGGATCTCTTTGCTAGCCTTATTTCTGTGGAATCTGTGAACAGATATTTCGGATCCCTTTGAAGACTATAGGGCCAAAGGAAATATCCTCCGATAACAAAGAGAAAGAAGCTTTCTGAGAAACTTCTTTGTGTTCTGTGAAATCATCTCACAGAGTTGCAGCTTTCCCCTCAAGAAGCCTTTCGCTAAGACAGTTCTTGTGGAATTGGCAAAGTGATATTTGGAAGCCCATAGAGGGCTATGGTGAAAAAGGAAATATCCTCAGATGAAATCTGGAAAGAAGCTTTCTGAGAAACTGCTTAGCGTTCTGTTAATTCATCTCACAGAGTTACATCTGTATTTCGTGGATCTCTTTGCTAGCCTTATTTCTGTGGAATCTGAGAACAGATATTTCGGATCCCTTTGAAGACTATAGGGCCAAAGGAAATATCCTCCGATAACAAAGAGAAAGAAGCTTTCTGAGAAACTTCGTTGTGTCTGTGAAATCATCTCACAGAGTTACAGCTTTCCCCTCACGCAGCCTTTCGCTAAGACAGTTCTTTTGAAATTCGCAAAGTGATATTTGGAAGCCCATAGAGGGCTATTGTGAAAAAGGAAATATCCTCAGATGAAATCTGGAAAGAAGCTTTCTGAGAAACTGCTTAGTGTTCTGTTAATTCATCTCACAGAGTTACATCTGTATTTCGTGGATCTCTTTGCTAGCCTTATTTCTGTGGAATCTGAGAACAGATATTTCGGATCCCATTGAAGACTATAGGGCCAAAGGAAATATCCTCCGATAACAAAGAGAAAGAAGCTTTCTGAGAAACTTCTTTGTGTTCTGTGAAATCATCTCACAGAGTTACAGCTTTCCCCTCAAGAAGCCTTTCGCTAAGACAGTTCTTGTGGAATTGGCAAAGTGATATTTGGAAGCCCATAGAGGGCAATGGTGAAAAAGGAAATATCCTCAAATGAAATCTGGAAAGAAGCTTTCTGAGAAACTGCTTAGTGTTCTGTTAATTCATCTCACAGAGTTACATCTGTATTTCGTGGATCTCTTTGCTAGCCTTATTTCTGTGGAATCTGAGAACAGATATTTCGGATCCCTTTGAAGACTATAGGGCCAAAAGAAATATCCTCCGATAACAAAGAGAAAGAAGCTTTCTGAGAAACTTCGTTGTGTTCTGTGAAATCATCTCACAGAGTTACAGCTTTCCCCTCACGGAGCCTTTCGCTAAGACAGTTCTTTTGAAATTGGCAAAGTGATATTTGGAAGCCCATAGAGGGCTACGGTGAAAAAGGAAATATCCTCAAATGAAATCTGGAAAGAAGCTTTCTGAGAAACTGCTTAGTGTTCTCTTAATTCATCTCACAGAGTTATATCTGTATTTCGTGGATCTCTTTGCTAGCCTTATTTCTGTGGAATCTGAGAACAGATATTTCGGATCCCTTTGAAGACTATAGGGCCAAAGGAAATATCCTCCGATAACAAAGAGAAAGAAGCTTTCTGAGAAACTTCTTTGTGTTCTGTGAAATCATCTCAGAGAGTTGCAGCTTTCCCCTCAAGAAGCCTTTCGCTAAGACAGTTCTTGTGGAATTGGCAAAGTGATATTTGGAAACCCATAGAGGGCTATGGTGAAAAAGGAAATATCCTCAGATGAAATCTGGAAAGAAGCTTTCTGAGAAACTGCTTAATGTTCTGTTACTCATCTCACAGAGTTACATCTGTATTTCGTGGATCTCTAGGCTAGCCTTATTTCTGTGGAATCTGAGAACAGATATTTCGGATCCCTTTGAAGACTATAGGGCCAAAGGAAATATCCTCCGATAACAAAGAGAAAGAAGCTTTCTGAGAAAGTTCGTTGTGTTCTGTGAAATCATCTCACAGAGTTGCAGCTTTCCCCTCAAGAAGCCTTTCGCTAAGACAGTTCTTGTGGAATTGGCAAAGTGATATTTGGAAGCCCATAGAGGGCTATGTTGAAAAAGGAAATATCCTCAGATGAAATCTGGAAAGAAGCTTTCTGAGAAACTGCTTAGTGTTCTGTTAATTCATCTCACAGAGTTACATCTGTATTTCGTGGATCTCTTTGCTAGCCTTATTTCTGTGGAATCTGAGAACAGATATTTCGGATCCCTATGAAGACTGTAGGGCCAAAGGAAATATCCTCCGATAACAAAGAGAAAGAAGCTTTCTGAGAAACTTCTTTGTGTTCTGTGAAATCATCTCACAGAGTTAGAGCTTTCCCCTCAAGAAGCCTTTCGCTAAGACAGTTCTTGTGGAATTGGCAAAGTGATATTTGGAAGCCCATAGAGGGCTATGGTGAAAAAGGAAATATCCTCAAATGAAATCTGGAAAGAAGCTTTCTGAGAAACTGCTTAGTGTTCTGTTAATTCATCTCACAGAGTTACATCTGTATTTCGTGGATCTCTTTGCTAGCCTTATTTCTGTGGAATCTGAGAACAGATATTTCGGATCCCTTTGAAGACTATAGGGCCAAAGGAAATATCCTCCGATAACAAAGAGAAAGAAGCTTTCTGAGAAACTTCGTTGTGTTCTGTGAAATCATCTCACAGAGTTACAGCTTTCCCCTCACGGAGCCTTTCGCTAAGACAATTCTTTTGAAATTGGCAAAGTGATATTTGGAAGCCCATAGAGGGCTATGGTGAAAAAGGAAATATCCTCAGATGAAATCTGGAAAGAAGCTTTCTGAGAGACTGCTTAGTGTTCTGTTAATTCATCTCACAGAGTTACATCTGTATTTTGTGGATCTCTTTGCTAGCCTTATTTCTGTGGAATCTGAGAACAGATATTTCGGATCCCTATGAAGACTATAGGGCCAAAGGAAATATCCTCCGATAACAAAGAGAAAGAAGCTTTCTGAGAAACTTCTTTGTGTTCTGTGAAATCATCTCACAGAGTTACAGCTTTCCCCTCAAGAAGCCTTTCGCTAAGACAGTTCTTGTGGAATTGGCAAAGTGATATTTGGAAGCCCATAGAGGGCTATGGTGAAAAAGGAAATATCCTCAAATGAAATCTGGAAAGAAGCTTTCTGAGAAACTGCTTAGTATTCTGTTAATTCATCTCACAGAGTTACATCTGTATTTCGTGGATCTCTTTGCTAGCCTTATTTCTGTGGAATCTCAGAACAGATATTTCGGATCCCTTTGAAGACTATGGGGACAAAGGAAATATCCTCCGATAACAAAGAGAAAGAAGCTTTCTGAGAAACTTCTTTGTGTTCTGTGAAATCATCTCACAGAGTTACAGCTTTCCCCTCAAGAAGCCTTTCGCTAAGACAGTTCTTGTGGAATTGGCAAAGTGATATTTGGAAGCCCATAGAGGGCTATGGTGAAAAAGGAAATATCCTCAAATGAAATCTGGAAAGAAGCTTTCTGAGAAACTCCTTAGTGTTCTGTTAATTCATCTCACAGAGTTACATCTGTATTTCGTGGATCTCTTTGCTAGCCTTATTTCTGTGGAATCTGAGAACAGATATTTCGGATCCCTTTGAAGACTATAGGGCCAAAGGAAATATCCTCCGATAACAAAGAGAAAGAAGCTTTCTGAGCAACTTCGTTGTGCTCTGGGAAATCATCTCACAGAGTTACAGCTTTCCCCTCATGGAGCCTTTCGCTAAGACAGTTCTTTTGAAATTGGCAAAGTGATATTTGGAAGCCCATAGAGGGCTATGGTGAAAAAGGAAATATCCTCAGAGGAAATCTGGAAAGAAGCTTTGTAAGAAACTGCTTAGTGTTCTGTTAATTCATCTCACAGTGTTACATCTGTATTTCATGCATCTCTTTGCTAGCCTTATTTCTGTGGAATCTGAGAACAGATATTTCAGATCCCTTTGAAGACTATAGGGCCAAAGGAAAATCCTCCGATAACAAAGAGAAAGAAGCTTTCTGAGAAACTTCTTTGTGTTCTGTGAAATCATCTCACAGAGTTGCAGCTTTCCCCTCAAGAAGCCTTTCGCTAAGACAGTTCTTGTGGAATTGGCAAAGTGATATTTGGAAGCCCATAGAGGGCTATGGTGAAAAAGGAAATATCCTCAGATGAAATCTGGAAAGAAGCTTTCTGAGAAACTGCTTAGTGTTCTGTTAATTCATCTCACAGAGCTACATCTGTATTTCGTGGATCTCTTTGCTAGCCTTATTTCTGTGGAATCTGAGAACAGATATTTCGGATCCCTTTGAAGACTATAGGGCTAAAGGAAATATCCTCCGATAACAAAGAGAAAGAAGCTTTCTGAGAAACTTCGTTGTGTTCTGTGAAATCATCTCACAGAGTTACAGCTTTTCCCTCAAGGAGCCTTTCGCTAAGACAGTTTATGTGGAATTGGCAAAGTGATATTTGGAAGCCCATAGAGGGCTATGGTGAAAAAGGAAATATCCTCAGATGAAATCTGGAAAGAAGCTTTCTGAGAAACTGCTTAGCGTTCTGTTAATTCATCTCACAGAGTTACATCTGTATTTCGTGGATCTCTTTGCTAGCCTTATTTCTGTGGAATCTGAGAACAGATATTTCGGATCCCTTTGAAGACTATAGGGCCAAAGGAAATATCCTCCGATAACAAAGAGATAGAAGCTTTCTGAGAAACTTCTTTGTGTTCTGTGAAATCATCTCACAGAGTTACAGCTTTCCCCTCACGGAGCCTTTCGCTAAGACAGTTCTTTTGAAACTGGCAAAGTGATATTTGGAAGCCCTTAGAGGGCTATGGTGAAAAAGGAAATATCCTCAGATGAAATCTGGAAAGAAGCTTTCTGAGAAACTGCTTAGTGTTCTGTTAATTCATCTCACAGAGTTACATCTGTATTTCGTGGATCTCTTTGCTAGCCTTATTTCTGTGGAATCTGAGAACAGATATTTCGGATCCCTATGAAGACTATAGGGCCAAAGGAAATATCCTGCGATAACAAAGAGAAAGAAGCTTTCTGAGAAACTTCTTTGTGTTTTGTGAAATCATCTCACAGAGTTACAGCTTTCCCCTCAAGAAGCCTTTCGCTAAGACAGTTCTTGTGGAATTGGCAAAGTGATATTTGGAAGCCCGTAGAGGTCTATGGTGAAAAAGGAAATATCCTCAGATGAAATCTGGAAAGAAGCTTTCTGAGAAACTGCTTAGTGTTCTGTTAATTCATCTCACAGAGCTACATCTGTATTTCGTGGATCTCTTTGCTAGCCTTATTTCTGTGGAATCTGAGAAGAGATATTTCGGATCCCTTTGAAGACTATAGGGCCAAAGGAAATATCCTCCGATAACAAAGAGAAAGAAGCTTTCTGAGAAACTTCTTTGTGTTCTGTGAAATCATCTCACAGAGTTACAGCTTTCCCCTCAAGAAGCCTTTCACTAAGACAGTTCTTGTGGAATTGGCAAAGTGGTATTTGGAAGCCCATAGAGGGCTATGGTGAAAAAGGAAATATCCTCAAATGAAATCTGGAAAGAAGCTTTCTGAGAAACTGCTTAGTGTTCTGTTAATTCATCTCACAGAGTTACATCTGTATTTCGTGGATCTCTTTGCTAGCCTTATTTCTGTGAAATCTGAGAACAGATATTTCGGATCCCTTTGAAGACTATAGGGCCAAAGGAAATATCCTCCGATAACAAAGATAAAGAAGCTTTCTGAGAAACTTCTTTGTGTTCTGTGAAATCATCTCACAGAGTTGCAGCTTTCCCCTCAACAAGCCTTTCGCTAAGACAGTTCTTGTGGAATTGGCAAAGTGATATTTGGAAGCCCATATAGGGCTATGGTGAAAAAGGAAATATCCTCAAATGAAATCTGGAAAGAAGCTTTCTGAGAAACTGCTTAGTGTTCTGTTAATTCATCTCACAGAGTTACATCTGTATTTCGTGGATCTCTTTGCTAGCCTTATTTCTGTGGAATCTGAGAACAGATATTTCGGATCCCTATGAAGACTATAGGGCCAAAGGAAATATCCTCCGATAACAAAGAGAAAGAAGCTTTCTGAGAAACTTCGTTGTGTTCTGTGAAATCATCTCACAGAGTTACAGCTTTCCCCTCAAGGAGCCTTTCGCTAAGACAGTTTATGTGGAATTGGCAAAGTGATATTTGGAAGCCCATAGAGGGCTATGGTGAAAAAGGAAATATCCTCAGATGAAATCTGGAAAGAAGCTTTCTGAGAAACTGCTTAGCGTTCTGTTAATTCATCTCACAGAGTTACATCTGTATTTCGTGGATCTCTTTGCTAGCCTTATTTCTGTGGAATCTGAGAACAGATATTTCGGATCCCTTTGAAGACTATAGGGCCAAAGGAAATATCCTCCGATAACAAAGAGAAAGAAGCTTTCTGAGAAACTTCGTTGTGTTCTGTGAAATCATCTCACAGAGTTACAGCTTTCCCCTCACGGAGCCTTTCGCTAAGACAGTTCTTTTGAAACTGGCAAAGTGATATTTGGAAGCCCATAGAGGGCTATGGTGAAAAAGGAAATATCCTCAGATGAAATCTGGAAAGAAGCTTTCTGAGAAACTGCTTAGTGTTCTGTTAATTCATCTCACAGAGTTACATCTGTATTTCGTGGATCTCTTTGCTAGCCTTATTTCTGTGGAATCTGAGAACAGATATTTCGGATCCCTATGAAGACTATAGGGCCAAAGGAAATATCCTGCGATAACAAAGAGAAAGAAGCTTTCTGAGAAACTTCTTTGTGTTTTGTGAAATCATCTCACAGAGTTACAGCTTTCCCCTCAAGAAGCCTTTCGCTAAGACAGTTCTTTTGGAATTGGCAAAGTGATATTTGGAAGCCCATAGAGGGCTATGGTGAAAAAGGAAATATCCTCAGATGAAATCTGGAAAGAAGCTTTCTGAGAAACTGCTTAGTGTTCTGTTAATTCATCTCACAGAGCTACATCTGTATTTCGTGGATCTCTTTGCTAGCCTTATTTCTGTGGAATCTGAGAACAGATATTTCGGATCCCTTTGAAGACTATAGGGCCAAAGGAAATATCCTCCGATAACAAAGACAAAGAAGCTTTCTGAGAAACTTCTTTGTGTTCTGTGAAATCATCTCACAGAGTTGCAGCTTTCCCCTCAACAAGCCTTTCGCTAAGACAGTTATTGTGGAATTGGCAAAGTGATATTTGGAAGCCCATAGAGGGCTATGGTGAAAAAGGAAATATCCTCAGATGAAATCTGTAAAGAAGCTTTCTGAGAAACTGCTTAGTGTTCTGTTAATTCATCTCACAGAGTTACATCTGTATTTCGTGGATCTCTTTGCTAGCCTTATTTCTGTGGAATCTGAGAACAGATATTTCGGATCCCTATGAAGACTATAGGGCCAAAGGAAATATCCTGCGATAACAAAGAGAAAGAAGCTTTCTGAGAAACTTCTTTGTGTTTTGTGAAATCATCTCACAGAGTTACAGCTTTCCCCTCAAGAAGCCTTTCGCTAAGACAGTTCTTGTGGAATTGGCAAAGTGATATTTGGAAGCCCGTAGAGGTCTATGGTGAAAAAGGAAATATCCTCAGATGAAATCTGGAAAGAAGCTTTCTGAGAAACTGCTTAGTGTTCTGTTAATTCATCTCACAGAGCTACATCTGTATTTCGTGGATCTCTTTGCTAGCCTTATTTCTGTGAAATCTGAGAACAGATATTTCGGATCCCTTTGAAGACTATAGGGCCAAAGGAAATATCCTCCGATAACAAAGAGAAAGAAGCTTTCTGAGAAACTTCTTTGTGTTCTGTGAAATCATCTCACAGAGTTGCAGCTTTCCCCTAAGAAGCCTTTCGCTAAGACAGTTCTTGTGGAATTGGCAAAGTGATATTTGGAAGCCCATATAGGGCTATGGTGAAAAAGGAAATATCCTCAAATGAAATCTGGAAAGAAGCTTTCTGAGAAACTGCTTAGTGTTCTGTTAATTCATCTCACAGAGTTACATCTGTATTTATTGGATCTCTTTGCTAGCCTTATTTCTGTGGAATCTGAGAACAGATATTTCGGATCCCTATGAAGACTATAGGGCCAAAGGAAATATCCTCCGATAACAAAGAGAAAGAAGCTTTCTGAGAAACTCCGTTGTGTTCTGTGAAATCATCTCACAGAGTTACAGCTTTCCCCTCAAGGAGCCTTTCGCTAAGACAGTTTATGTGGAATTGGCAAAGTGATATTTGGAAGCCCATAGAGGGCTATGGTGAAAAAGGAAATATCCTCAGATGAAATCTGGAAAGAAGCTTTCTGAGAAACTGCTTAGCGTTCTGTTAATTCATCTCACAGAGTTACATCTGTATTTCGTGGACCTCTTTGCTAGCCTTATTTCTGTGGAATCTGAGAACAGATATTTCGGATCCCTTTGAAGACTATAGGGCCAAAGGAAATATCCTCCGAAAACAAAGAGAAAGAAGCTTTCTGAGAAACTTCGTTGTGTTCTGTGAAATCATCTCACAGAGTTACAGCTTTCCCCTCACGGAGCCTTTCGCTAAGACAGTTCTTTTGAAACTGGCAAAGTGATATTTGGAAGCCCATTGAGGGCTATGGTGAAAAAGGAAATATCCTCAGATGAAATCTGGAAAGAAGCTTTCTGAGAAACTGCTTAGTGTTCTGTTAATTCATCTCACAGAGCTACATCTGTATTTCGTGGATCTCTTTGCTAGCCTTATTTCTGTGGAATCTGAGAACAGATATTTCGGATCCCTTTGAAGACTATAGGGCCAAAGGAAATATCCTCCGATAACAAAGACAAAGAAGCTTTCTGAGAAACTTCTTTGTGTTCTGTGAAATCATCTCACAGAGTTGCAGCTTTCCCCTCAACAAGCCTTTCGCTAAGACAGTTATTGTGGAATTGGCAAAGTGATATTTGGATGCCCATAGAGGGCTATGGTGAAAAAGGAAATATCCTCAGATGAAATCTGTAAAGAAGCTTTCTGAGAAACTGCTTAGTGTTCTGTTAATTCATCTCACAGAGTTACATCTGTATTTCCTGGATCTCTTTGCTAGCCTTATTTCTGTGGAATCTGAGAACAGATATTTCGGATCCCTATGAAGACTATAGGGCCAAAGGAAATATCCTGCGATAACAAAGAGAAAGAAGCTTTCTGAGAAACTTCTTTGTGTTTTGTGAAATCATCTCACAGAGTTACAGCTTTCCCCTCAAGAAGCCTTTCGCTAAGACAGTTCTTGTGGAATTGGCAAAGTGATATTTGGAAGCCCGTAGAGGTCTATGGTGAAAAAGGAAATATCCTCAGATGAAATCTGGAAAGAAGCTTTCTGAGAAACTGCTTAGTGTTCTGTTAATTCGTCTCACAGAGCTACATCTGTATTTCGTGGATCTCTTTGCTAGCCTTATTTCTGTGGAATCTGAGAACAGATATTTCGGATCCCTTTGAAGACTATAGGGCCAAAGGAAATATCCTCCGATAACAAAGAGAAAGAAGCCATCTGAGAAACTTCTTTGTGTTCTGTGAAATCATCTCACAGAGTCGCAGCTTTCCCCTCAAGAAGCTTTTCGCTAAGAATGTTCTTGTGGAATTGGCAAAGTGATATTTGGAAGCCCATAGAGGGCTATGGTGAAAAAGGAAATATCCTCAGATGAAATCTGGAAAGAAGCTTTCTGAGAAACTGCTTAGTGTTCTGTTAATTCATCTCACAGAGTTACATCTGTATTTCGTGGATCTCTTTGCTAGCCTTATTTCTGTGGAATCTGAGAACAGATATTTCGGATCCCTGTGAAGACTATAGGGCCAAAGGAAATATCCTCCGATAACAAAGAGAAAGAAGCTTTCTGAGAAACTTCGTTGTGTTCTGTGAAATCATCTCACAACGTTACAGCTTTCCCTACAAGAAGCCTTTCGCTAAGACAGTTCTTGTGGAATTGGCAAAGTGATATTTGGAAGCCCATAGAGGGCTATGGTGAAAAAGGAAATATCCTCAAATGAAATCTGGAAAGAAGCTTTCTGAGAAACTGCTTAGTGTTCTGTTAATTCATCTCACAGAGTTACATCTGTATTTCGTGGATCTCTTTGCTAGCCTTATTTCTGTGGAATCTGAGAACAGATATTTCGGATCCCTTTGAAGACTATAGGGCCAAAGGAAATATCCTCCGATAACAAAGAGAAAGAAGCTTTCTGAGAAACTTCGTTGTGTTCTGTGAAATCATCTCACAGAGTTACAGCTTTCCCCTCACGGAGCCTTTCGCTAAGACAGTTCTTTTGAAACTGGCAAAGTGATATTTGGAAGCCCATAGAGGGCTATGGTGAAAAAGGAAATATCCTCAGATGAAATCTGGAAAGAAGCTTTCTGAGAAACTGCTTAGTGTTCTGTTAATTCATCTCACAGAGTTACATCTGTATTTCGTGGATCTCTTTGCTAGCCTTATTTCTGTGGAATCTGAGAACAGATATTTCGGATCCCTATGAAGACTATAGGGCCAAAGGAAATATCCTGCGATAACAAAGAGAAAGAAGCTTTCTGAGAAACTTCTTTGTGTTTTGTGAAATCATCTCACAGAGTTACAGCTTTCCCCTCAAGAAGCCTTTCGCTAAGACAGTTCTTTTGGAATTGGCAAAGTGATATTTGGAAGCCCATAGAGGGCTATGGTGAAAAAGGAAATATCCTCAGATGAAATCTGGAAAGAAGCTTTCTGAGAAACTGCTTAGTGTTCTGTTAATTCATCTCACAGAGCTACATCTGTATTTCGTGGATCTCTTTGCTAGCCTTATTTCTGTGGAATCTGAGAACAGATATTTCGGATCCCTTTGAAGACTATAGGGCCAAAGGAAATATCCTCCGATAACAAAGAGAAAGAAGCTTTCTGAGAAACTTCGTTGTGTTCTGTGAAATCATCTCACAGAGTTACAGCTTTCCCCTCACGGAGCCTTTCGCTAAGACAGTTCTTTTGAAACTGGCAAAGTGATATTTGGAAGCCCATAGAGGGCTATGGTGAAAAAGGAAATATCCTCAGATGAAATCTGGAAAGAAGCTTTCTGAGAAACTGCTTAGTGTTCTGTTAATTCATCTCACAGAGTTACATCTGTATTTCGTGGATCTCTTTGCTAGCCTTATTTCTGTGGAATCTGAGAACAGATATTTCGGATCCCTATGAAGACTATAGGGCCAAAGGAAATATCCTGCGATAACAAAGAGAAAGAAGCTTTCTGAGAAACTTCTTTGTGTTTTGTGAAATCATCTCACAGAGTTACAGCTTTCCCCTCAAGAAGCCTTTCGCTAAGACAGTTCTTTTGGAATTGGCAAAGTGATATTTGGAAGCCCATAGAGGGCTATGGTGAAAAAGGAAATATCCTCAGATGAAATCTGGAAAGAAGCTTTCTGAGAAACTGCTTAGTGTTCTGTTAATTCATCTCACAGAGCTACATCTGTATTTCGTGGATCTCTTTGCTAGCCTTATTTCTGTGGAATCTGAGAACAGATATTTCGGATCCCTTTGAAGACTATAGGGCCAAAGGAAATATCCTCCGATAACAAAGACAAAGAAGCTTTCTGAGAAACTTCTTTGTGTTCTGTGAAATCATCTCACAGAGTTGCAGCTTTCCCCTCAACAAGCCTTTCGCTAAGACAGTTATTGTGGAATTGGCAAAGTGATATTTGGAAGCCCATAGAGGGCTATGGTGAAAAAGGAAATATCCTCAGATGAAATCTGTAAAGAAGCTTTCTGAGAAACTGCTTAGTGTTCTGTTAATTCATCTCACAGAGTTACATCTGTATTTCGTGGATCTCTTTGCTAGCCTTATTTCTGTGGAATCTGAGAACAGATATTTCGGATCCCTATGAAGACTATAGGGCCAAAGGAAATATCCTGCGATAACAAAGAGAAAGAAGCTTTCTGAGAAACTTCTTTGTGTTTTGTGAAATCATCTCACAGAGTTACAGCTTTCCCCTCAAGAAGCCTTTCGCTAAGACAGTTCTTGTGGAATTGGCAAAGTGGTATTTGGAAGCCCATAGAGGGCTATGGTGAAAAAGGAAATATCCTCAAATGAAATCTGGAAAGAAGCTTTCTGAGAAACTGCTTAGTGTTCTGTTAATTCATCTCACAGAGTTACATCTGTATTTCGTGGATCTCTTTGCTAGCCTTATTTCTGTGGAATCTGAGAACAGATATTTCGGATCCCTTTGAAGACTATAGGGCCAAAGGAAATATCCTCCGATAACAAAGAGAAAGAAGCTTTCTGAGAAACTTCGTTGTGTTCTGTGAAATCATCTCACAGAGTTACAGCTTTCCCCTCAAGAAGCCTTTCGCTAAGACAGTTCTTGTGGAATTGGCAAAGTGATATTTGGAAGCCCATAGAGGGCTATGGTGAAAAAGGAAATATCCTCAAATGAAATCTGGAAAGAAGCTTTCTGAGAAACTGCTTAGTGTTCTGTTAATTCATCTCACAGAGTTACATCTGTATTTCGTGGATCTCTTTGCTAGCCTTATTTCTGTGGAATCTGAGAACAGATATTTCGGATCCCTTTGAAGACTATAGGGCCAAAGGAAATATCCTCCGATAACAAAGAGAAAGAAGCTTTCTGAGAAACTTCGTTGTGTTCTGTGAAATCATCTCACAGAGTTACAGCTTTCCCCTCAAGAAGCCTTTCGCTAAGACAGTTCTTGTGGAATTGGCAAAGTGATATTTGGAAGCCCATAGAGGGCTATGGTGAAAAAGGAAATATCCTCAAATGAAATCTGGAAAGAAGCTTTCTGAGAAACTGCTTAGTGTTCTGTTAATTCATCTCACAGAGTTACATCTGTATTTCGTGGATCTCTTTGCTAGCCTTATTTCTGTGGAATCTGAGAACAGATATTTCGGATCCCTTTGAAGACTATAGGGCCAAAGGAAATATCCTCCGATAACAAAGAGAAGGAAGCTTTCTGAGAAACTTCGTTGTGTTCTGTGAAATCATCTCACAGAGTTACAGCTTTCCCCTCACGGAGCCTTTCGCTAAGACAGTTCTTTTGAAATTGGCAAAGTGATATTTGGAAGCCCATAGAGGGCTATGGTGAAAAAGGAAATATCCTCAAATGAAATCTGGAAAGAAGCTTTCTGAGAAACTGCTTAGTGTTCTGTTAATTCATCTCACAGAGTTACATCTGTATTTCGTGGATCTCTTTGCTAGCCTTATTTCTGTGGAATCTGAGAACAGATATTTCGGATCCCTTTGAAGACTATAGGGCCAAAGGAAATATCCTCCGATAACAAAGAGAAAGAAGCTTTCTGAGCAACTTCGTTGTGCTCTGGGAAATCATCTCACAGAGTTACAGCTTTCCCCTCATGGAGCCTTTCGCTAAGACAGTTCTTTTGAAATTGGCAAAGTGATATTTGGAAGCCCATAGAGGGCTATGGTGAAAAAGGAAATATCCTCAGAGGAAATCTGGAAAGAAGCTTTGTAAGAAACTGCTTAGTGTTCTGTTAATTCATCTCACAGTGTTACATCTGTATTTCATGCATCTCTTTGCTAGCCTTATTTCTGTGGAATCTGAGAACAGATATTTCAGATCCCTTTGAAGACTATAGGGCCAAAGGAAAATCCTCCGATAACAAAGAGAAAGAAGCTTTCTGAGAAACTTCTTTGTGTTCTGTGAAATCATCTCACAGAGTTGCAGCTTTCCCCTCAAGAAGCCTTTCGCTAAGACAGTTCTTGTGGAATTGGCAAAGTGATATTTGGAAGCCCATAGAGGGCTATGGTGAAAAAGGAAATATCCTCAGATGAAATCTGGAAAGAAGCTTTCTGAGAAACTGCTTAGTGTTCTGTTAATTCATCTCACAGAGCTACATCTGTATTTCGTGGATCTCTTTGCTAGCCTCATTTCTGTGGAATCTGAGAACAGATATTTCGGATCCCTTTGAAGACTATAGGGCCAAAGGAAATATCCTCCGATAACAAAGAGAAAGAAGCTTTCTGAGAAACTTCGTTGTGTTCTGTGAAATCATCTCACAGAGTTACAGCTTTCCCCTCAAGGAGCCTTTCGCTAAGACAGTTTATGTGGAATTGGCAAAGTGATATTTGGAAGCCCATAGAGGGCTATGGTGAAAAAGGAAATATCCTCAGATGAAATCTGGAAAGAAGCTTTCTGAGAAACTGCTTAGTGTTCTGTTAATTCATCTCACAGAGTTACATCTGTATTTCGTGGATCTCTTTGCTAGCCTTATTTCTGTGGAATCTGAGAACAGATATTTCGGATCCCTTTGAAGACTATAGGGCCAAAGGAAATATCCTCCGATAACAAAGAGAAAGAAGCTTTCTGAGAAACTTCTTTGTGTTCTGTGAAATCATCTCACAGAGTTACAGCTTTCCCCTCACGGAGCCTTTCGCTAAGACAGTTCTTTTGAAACTGGCAAAGTGATATTTGGAAGCCCTTAGAGGGCTATGGTGAAAAAGGAAATATCCTCAGATGAAATCTGGAAAGAAGCTTTCTGAGAAACTGCTTAGTGTTCTGTTAATTCATCTCACAGAGTTACATCTGTATTTCGTGGATCTCTTTGCTAGCCTTATTTCTGTGGAATCTGAGAACAGATATTTCGGATCCCTATGAAGACTATAGGGCCAAAGGAAATATCCTGCGATAACAAAGAGAAAGAAGCTTTCTGAGAAACTTCTTTGTGTTTTGTGAAATCATCTCACAGAGTTACAGCTTTCCCCTCAAGAAGCCTTTCGCTAAGACAGTTCTTGTGGAATTGGCAAAGTGATATTTGGAAGCCCGTAGAGGTCTATGGTGAAAAAGGAAATATCCTCAGATGAAATCTGGAAAGAAGCTTTCTGAGAAACTGCTTAGTGTTCTGTTAATTCATCTCACAGAGCTACATCTGTATTTCGTGGATCTCTTTGCTAGCCTTATTTCTGTGGAATCTGAGAACAGATATTTCGGATCCCTTTGAAGACTATAGGGCCAAAGGAAATATCCTCCGATAACAAAGAGAAAGAAGCTTTCTGAGAAACTTCTTTGTGTTCTGTGAAATCATCTCACAGAGTTGCAGCTTTCCCCTCAAGAAGCCTTTCGCTAAGACAGTTCTTGTGGAATTGGCAAAGTGATATTTGGAAGCCCATAGAGGGCTATGGTGAAAAAGGAAATATCCTCAGATGAAATCTGGAAAGAAGCTTTCTGAGAAACTGCTTAGTGTTCTGTTAATTCATCTCACAGAGTTACATCTGTATTTCGTGGATCTCTTTGCTAGCCTTATTTCTGTGGAATCTGAGAACAGATATTTCGGATCCCTTTGAAGACTATAGGGCCACAGGAAATATCCTCCGATAACAAAGAGAAAGAAGCTTTCTGAGAAACTTCTTTGTGTTCTGTGAAATCATCTCACAGAGTTGCAGCTTTCCCCTCAAGAAGCCTTTCGCTAAGACAGTTCTTGTGGAATTGGCAAAGTGATATTTGGAAGCCCTTAGAGGGCTATGGTGAAAAAGGAAATATCCTCAGAGGGAATCTGGAAAGAAGCTTTCTGAGAAACTGCTTAGTGTTCTGTTAATTCATCTCACAGAGTTACATCTGTATTTCGTGGATCTCTTTGCTAGCCTTATTTCTGTGGAATCTGAGAACAGATATTTCGGATCCCTTTGAAGACTATAGGGCCACAGGAAATATCCTCCGATAACAAAGAGAAAGAAGCTTTCTGAGAAACTTCTTTGTGTTCTGTGAAATCATCTCACAGAGTTGCAGCTTTCCCCTCAAGAAGCCTTTCGCTAAGACAGTTCTTGTGGAATTGGCAAAGTGATATTTGGAAGCCCATAGAGGGCTATGGTGAAAAAGGAAATATCCTCAGATGAAATCTGGAAAGAAGCTTTCTGAGAAACTGCTTAGTGTTCTGTTAATTCATCTCACAGAGTTACATCTGTATTTCGTGGATCTCTTTGCTAGCCTTATTTCTGTGGAATCTGAGAACAGATATTTCGGATCCCTTTGAAGACTATAGGGCCACAGGAAATATCCTCCGATAACAAAGAGAAAGAAGCTTTCTGAGAAACTTCTTTGTGTTCTGTGAAATCATCTCACAGAGTTAGAGCTTTCCCCTCAAGAAGCCTTTCGCTAAGACAGTTCTTGTGGAATTGGCAAAGTGATATTTGGAAGCCCATACAGGGCTATGGTGAAAAAGGAAATATCGTCAAATGAAATCTGGAAAGAAGCTTTCTGAGAAACTGCTTAGTGTTCTGTTAATTCATCTCACAGGGTTACATCTGTATTTCGTGGATCTCTTTGCTAGCCTTATTTCTGTGGAATCTGAGAACAGATATTTCGGATACCTTTGAAGACTATAGGGCCAAAGGAAATATCCTCCGATAACAAAGAGAAAGAAGCTTTCTGAGAAACTTCGTTGTGTTCTGTGAAATCATCTCACAGAGTTACAGCTTTCCCCTCACGGAGCCTTTCGCTAAGTCAGTTCTTTTGAAATTGGCAAAGTGATATTTGGAAGCCCATAGAGGGCTATGGTGAAAAAGGAAATATCCTCAAATGAAATCTGGAAAGAAGCTTTCTGAGAAACTGCTTAGTGTTCTGTTAATTCATCTCACAGAGTTACATCTGTATTTCGTGGATCTCTTTGCTAGCCTTATTTCTGTGGAATCTGAGAACAGATATTTCGGATCCCTTTGAAGACTATAGGGCCAAAGGAAATATCCTCCGATAACAAAGAGAAAGAAGCTTTCTGAGAAACTTCTTTGTGTTTTGTGAAATCATCTCACAGAGTTACAGCTTTCCCCTCAAGGAGCCTTTCGCTAAGACAGTTCTTGTGGAATTGGCAAAGTGATATTTGGAAGCCCATAGAGGGCTATGGTGAAAAAGGAAATATCCTCAGATGAAATCTGGAAAGAAGCTTTCTGAGAAACTGCTAAGTGTTCTGTTAATTCATCTCACAGAGTTACATCTGTATTTCGTGGATCTCTTTGCTAGCCTTATTTCTGTGGAATCTGAGAACAGATATTTCGGATCCCTTTGAAGACCATTGGGCCAAAGGAAATATCCTCCGATAACAAAGAGAAAGAAGCTTTCTGAGAAACTTCTTTGTGTTCTGTGAAATCAACTCACAGAGTTGCAGCTTTGCCCTCAAGGAGCCTTTCGCTAAGACAGTTCTTGTGGAATTGGCAAAGTGATATTTGTAAGCCCATAGAGGGCTATGGTGAAAAAGGAAATATCCTCAGATGAAATCTGGAAAGAAGCTTTCTGAGAAACTGCTTAGTGTTCTGTTAATTCATCTCACAGAGTTACATCTGTATTTCGTGGATCTCTTTGCTAGCCTTAATTCTGTGGAATCTGAGAACAGATATTTCGGATCCCTATGAAGACTATAGGGCCAAAGGAAATATCCTCCGATAACAAAGAGAAAGATGCTTTTTGAGAAACTTCGTTGTGTTCTGAGAAATCATCTCACAGAGTTACAGCTTTCCCCTCACGGAGCCTTTCGCTAAGACAGTTCTTTTGAAATTGGCAAAGTGATATTTGGAAGCCCTTAGAGGGCTATGGTGAAAAAGGAAATATCCTCAGAGGGAATCTGGAAAGAAGCTTTCTGAGAAACTGCTTAGTGTTCTGTTAATTCATCTCACAGAGTTACATCTGTATTTCGTGGATCTCTTTGCTAGCCTTATTTCTGTGGAATCTGAGAACAGATATTTCGGATCCCTTTGAAGACTATAGGGCCAAAGGAAATATCCTCCGATAACAAAGAGAAAGAAGCTTTCTGAGAAACTTCGTTGTGTTCTGTGAAATCATCTCACAGAGTTACAGCTTTCCCCTCAAGAAGCCTTTCGCTAAGACAGTTCTTGTGGAATTGGAAAAGTGATATTTGGAAGCCCATAGAGGGCTATGGTGAAAAAGGAAATATCCTCAAATGAAATCTGGAAAGAAGCTTTCTGAGAAACTGCTTAGTGTTCTGTTAATTCATCTCACAGAGTTACATCTGTATTTCGTGGATCTCTTTGCTAGCCTTATTTCTGTGGAATCTGAGAACAGATATTTCGGATCCCTTTGAAGACTATAGGGCCAAAGGAAATATCCTCCGATAACAAAGAGAAAGAAGCTTTCTGAGAAACTTCGTTGTGTTCTGTGAAATCATCTCACAGAGTTACAGCTTTCCCCTCACGGAGCCTTTCGCTAAGACAGTTCTTTTGAAATTGGCAAAGTGATATTTGGAAGCCCATAGAGGGCTATGGTGAAAAAGGAAATATCCTCAAATGAAATCTGGAAAGAAGCTTTCTGAGAAACTGCTTAGTGTTCTGTTAATTCATCTCACAGAGTTACATCTGTATTTTGTGGATCTCTTTGCTAGCCTTATTTCTGTGGAATCTGAGAACAGATATTTCGGATCCCTATGAAGACTATAGGGCCAAAGGAAATATCCTCCGATAACAAAGAGAAAGAAGCTTTCTGAGAAACTTCTTTGTGTTCTGTGAAATCATCTCACAGAGTTACAGCTTTCCCCTCAAGAAGCCTTTCGCTAAGACAGTTCTTGTGGAATTGGCAAAGTGATATTTGGAAGCCCATAGAGGGCTATGGTGAAAAAGGAAATATCCTCAAATGAAATCTGGAAAGAAGCTTTCTGAGAAACTGCTTAGTGTTCTGTTAATTCATCTCACAGAGTTACATCTGTATTTCGTGGATCTCTTTGCTAGCCTTATTTCTGTGGAATCTGAGAACAGATATTTCGGATCCCTTTGAAGACTATAGGGCCAAAGGAAATATCCTCCGATAACAAAGAGAAAGAAGCTTTCTGAGCAACTTCGTTGTGCTCTGGGAAATCATCTCACAGAGTTACAGCTTTCCCCTCATGGAGCCTTTCGCTAAGACAGTTCTTTTGAAATTGGCAAAGTGATATTTGGAAGCCCATAGAGGTCTATGGTGAAAAAGGAAATATCCTCAGAGGAAATCTGGAAAGAAGCTTTGTAAGAAACTGCTTAGTGTTCTGTTAATTCATCTCACAGTGTTACATCTGTATTTCATGCATCTCTTTGCTAGCCTTATTTCTGTGGAATCTGAGAACAGATATTTCAGATCCCTTTGAAGACTATAGGGCCAAAGGAAAATCCTCCGATAACAAAGAGAAAGAAGCTTTCTGAGAAACTTCTTTGTGTTCTGTGAAATCATCTCACAGAGTTGCAGCTTTCCCCTCAAGAAGCCTTTCGCTAAGACAGTTCTTGTGGAATTGGCAAAGTGATATTTGGAAGCCCATAGAGGGCTATGGTGAAAAAGGAAATATCCTCAGATGAAATCTGGAAAGAAGCTTTCTGAGAAACTGCTTAGTGTTCTGTTAATTCATCTCACAGAGCTACATCTGTATTTCGTGGATCTCTTTGCTAGCCTCATTTCTGTGGAATCTGAGAACAGATATTTCGGATCCCTTTGAAGACTATAGGGCCAAAGGAAATATCCTCCGATAACAAAGAGAAAGAAGCTTTCTGAGAAACTTCGTTGTGTTCTGTGAAATCATCTCACAGAGTTACAGCTTTCCCCTCAAGGAGCCTTTCGCTAAGACAGTTTATGTGGAATTGGCAAAGTGATATTTGGAAGCCCATAGAGGGCTATGGTGAAAAAGGAAATATCCTCAGAAGAAATCTGGAAAGAAGCTTTCTGAGAAACTGCTTAGTGTTGTGTTAATTCATCTCTCAGAGTTACATCTGTATTTCGTGGATCTCTTTGCTAGCCTTATTTCTGTGGAATCTGAGAACAGATATTTCGGATCCCTTTGAAGACTATAGGGCCAAAGGAAATATCCTCCGATAACAAAGAGAAAGAAGCTTTCTGAGAAACTTCTTTGTGTTCTGTGAAATCATCTCACAGAGTTACAGCTTTCCCCTCACGGAGCCTTTCGCTAAGACAGTTCTTTTGAAACTGGCAAAGTGATATTTGGAAGCCCTTAGAGGGCTATGGTGAAAAAGGAAATATCCTCAGATGAAATCTGGAAAGAAGCTTTCTGAGAAACTGCTTAGTGTTCTGTTAATTCATCTCACAGAGTTACATCTGTATTTCGTGGATCTCTTTGCTAGCCTTATTTCTGTGGAATCTGAGAACAGATATTTCGGATCCCTATGAAGACTATAGGGCCAAAGGAAATATCCTGCGATAACAAAGAGAAAGAAGCTTTCTGAGAAACTTCTTTGTGTTTTGTGAAATCATCTCACAGAGTTACAGCTTTCCCCTCAAGAAGCCTTTCGCTAAGACAGTTCTTGTGGAATTGGCAAAGTGATATTTGGAAGCCCGTAGAGGTCTATGGTGAAAAAGGAAATATCCTCAGATGAAATCTGGAAAGAAGCTTTCTGAGAAACTGCTTAGTGTTCTGTTAATTCATCTCACAGAGCTACATCTGTATTTCGTGGATCTCTTTGCTAGCCTTATTTCTGTGGAATCTGAGAACAGATATTTCGGATCCCTTTGAAGACTATAGGGCCAAAGGAAATATCCTCCGATAACAAAGAGAAAGAAGCTTTCTGAGAAACTTCTTTGTGTTCTGTGAAATCATCTCACAGAGTTGCAGCTTTCCCCTCAAGAAGCCTTTCGCTAAGACAGTTCTTGTGGAATTGGCAAAGTGATATTTGGAAGCCCATAGAGGGCTATGGTGAAAAAGGAAATATCCTCAGATGAAATCTGGAAAGAAGCTTTCTGAGAAACTGCTTAGTGTTCTGTTAATTCATCTCACAGAGTTACATCTGTATTTCGTGGATCTCTTTGCTAGCCTTATTTCTGTGGAATCTGAGAACAGATATTTCGGATCCCTTTGAAGACTATAGGGCCACAGGAAATATCCTCCGATAACAAAGAGAAAGAAGCTTTCTGAGAAACTTCTTTGTGTTCTGTGAAATCATCTCACAGAGTTAGAGCTTTCCCCTCAAGAAGCCTTTCGCTAAGACAGTTCTTGTGGAATTGGCAAAGTGATATTTGGAAGCCCATACAGGGCTATGGTGAAAAAGGAAATATCGTCAAATGAAATCTGGAAAGAAGCTTTCTGAGAAACTGCTTAGTGTTCTGTTAATTCATCTCACAGGGTTACATCTGTATTTCGTGGATCTCTTTGCTAGCCTTATTTCTGTGGAATCTGAGAACAGATATTTCGGATACCTTTGAAGACTATAGGGCCAAAGGAAATATCCTCCGATAACAAAGAGAAAGAAGCTTTCTGAGAAACTTCGTTGTGTTCTGTGAAATCATCTCACAGAGTTACAGCTTTCCCCTCACGGAGCCTTTCGCTAAGTCAGTTCTTTTGAAATTGGCAAAGTGATATTTGGAAGCCCATAGAGGGCTATGGTGAAAAAGGAAATATCCTCAAATGAAATCTGGAAAGAAGCTTTCTGAGAAACTGCTTAGTGTTCTGTTAATTCATCTCACAGAGTTACATCTGTATTTCGTGGATCTCTTTGCTAGCCTTATTTCTGTGGAATCTGAGAACAGATATTTCGGATCCCTTTGAAGACTATAGGGCCAAAGGAAATATCCTCCGATAACAAAGAGAAAGAAGCTTTCTGAGAAACTTCTTTGTGTTTTGTGAAATCATCTCACAGAGTTACAGCTTTCCCCTCAAGGAGCCTTTCGCTAAGACAGTTCTTGTGGAATTGGCAAAGTGATATTTGGAAGCCCATAGAGGGCTATGGTGAAAAAGGAAATATCCTCAGATGAAATCTGGAAAGAAGCTTTCTGAGAAACTGCTAAGTGTTCTGTTAATTCATCTCACAGAGTTACATCTGTATTTCGTGGATCTCTTTGCTAGCCTTATTTCTGTGGAATCTGAGAACAGATATTTCGGATCCCTTTGAAGACCATAGGGCCAAAGGAAATATCCTCCGATAACAAAGAGAAAGAAGCTTTCTGAGAAACTTCTTTGTGTTCTGTGAAATCATCTCACAGAGTTGCAGCTTTGCCCTCAAGGAGCCTTTCGCTAAGACAGTTCTTGTGGAATTGGCAAAGTGATATTTGTAAGCCCATAGAGGGCTATGGTGAAAAAGGAAATATCCTCAGATGAAATCTGGAAAGAAGCTTTCTGAGAAACTGCTTAGTGTTCTGTTAATTCATCTCACAGAGTTACATCTGTATTTCGTGGATCTCTTTGCTAGCCTTAATTCTGTGGAATCTGAGAACAGATATTTCGGATCCCTATGAAGACTATAGGGCCAAAGGAAGTATCCTCCGATAACAAAGAGAAAGATGCTTTTTGAGAAACTTCGTTGTGTTCTGAGAAATCATCTCACAGAGTTACAGCTTTCCCCTCACGGAGCCTTTCGCTAAGACAGTTCTTTTGAAATTGGCAAAGTGATATTTGGAAGCCCTTAGAGGGCTATGGTGAAAAAGGAAATATCCTCAGAGGGAATCTGGAAAGAAGCTTTCTGAGAAACTGCTTAGTGTTCTGTTAATTCATCTCACAGTGTTACATCTGTATTTCATGGATCTCTTTGCTAGCCTTATTTCTGTGGAATCTGTGAACAGATATTTCAGATCCCTCTGAAGACTATAGGGCCAAAGGAAATATCCTCCGATAACAAAGAGAAAGAAGCTTTCTGAGAAACTTCTTTGTGTTCTGTGAAATCATCTCACAGAGTTGCAGCTTTCCCCTCAAGAAGCCTTTCGCTAAGACAGTTCTTGTGGAATTGGCAAAGTGATATTTGGAAGCCCATAGAGGGCTATGGTGAAAAAGGAAATATCCTCAGATGAAATCTGGAAAGAAGCTGTCTGAGAAACTGCTTAGCGTTCTCTTAATTCATCTCTCAGAGTTACATCTGTATTTCGTGGATCTCTTTGCTAGCGTTATTTCTGTGGAATCTGAAAACAGATGTTTCGGATCCCTTTGAAGACTATAGGGCCAAAGGAAATATCCTCCGATAACAAAGAGAAAGAAGCTTTCTGAGAAACTTCTTTGTGTTCTGTGAAATCATCTCAAAGAGTTACAGCTTTCCCCTCAAGAAGCCTTTCGCTAAGACAGTTCTTGTGGAATTGGCAAAGTGATATTTGGAAGCCCTTAGAGGGCTATGGTGAAAAAGGAAATATCCTCAAATGAAATCTGGAAAGAAGCTTTCTGAGAAACTGCTTAGTGTTCTGTTAATTCATCTCACAGAGTTACATCTGTATTTCGTGGATCTCTTTGCTAGCCTTATTTCTGTGGAATCTGAGAACAGATATTTCGGATCCCTTTGAAGACTATAGGGCCAAAGGAAATATCCTCCGATAACAAAGAGAAAGAAGCTTTCTGAGAAACTACGTTGTGTTCTGTGAAATCATCTCACAGAGTTACAGCTTTCCCCTCACGGAGCCTTTCGCTAAGACAGTTCTTGTGGAATTGGCAAAGTGATATTTGGAAGCCCATAGAGGGCTATGGTGAAAATGGAAATATCCTGAGATGAAATCTGGAAAGAAGCTTTCCGAGAAACTGCTTAGTGTTCTGTTAATTCATCTCACAGTGTTACATCTGTATTTCCTGGATCTCTTTGCTAGCCTTATTTCTGTGGAATCTGAGAACAGATATTTCAGATCCCTTTGAAGACTATAGGGCCAAAGGAAATATCCTCCGATAACAAAGAGAAGGACGCTTTCTGAGAAACTTCTTTGTGTTCTGTGAAATCATCTCACAGAGTTGCAGCTTTCCCCTCAAGAAGCCTTTCGCTAAGACAGTTCTAGTGGAATTGGCAAAGTGATATTTGGAAGCCCATAGAGGGCTATGGTGAAAAAGGAAATATCCTCAGATGAAATCTGGAAAGAAACTTTCTGAGAAACTGCTTAGTGTTCTGTTAATTCATCTCACAGAGTTACATCTGTATTTCGTGGATCTCTTTGCTAGCCTTATTTCTTTGGAATCTGAGAACAGATATTTCGGATCCCTTTGAAGACTATAGGGCCAAAGGAAATATCCTCCGATAACAAAGAGAAAGAAGCTTTCTGAGAAACTTCTTTGTGTTCTGTGAAATCATCTCACAGAGTTGCAGCTTTCCCCTCAAGAAGCCTTTCGCTAAGACAGTTCTTGTGGAATTGGCAAAGTGATATTTGGAAGCCCATAGAGGGCTATGGTGAAAAAGGAAATATCCTCAGATGAAATCTGGAAAGAAGCTTTCTGAGAAACTGCTTAGTGTTCTGTTAATTCATCTAACAGAGTTACATCTGTATTTCGTGGATCTCTTTGCTAGCCTTATTTCTGTGGAATCTGAGAACACATATTTCGGATCCCTTTGAAGACTATAGGGCCAAAGGAAATATCCTCCGATAACAAAGAGAAAGAAGCTTTCTGAGAAACTTCTTTGTGTTCTGTGAAATCATCTCACAGAGTTAGATCTTTCCCCTCAAGAAGCCTTTCGCTAAGACAGTTCTTGTGGAATTGGCAAAGTGATATTTGGAAGCCCATAGAGGGCTATGGTGAAAAAGGAAATATCGTCAAATGAAATCTGGAAAGAAGCTTTCTGAGAAACTGCTTAGTGTTCTGTTAATTCATCTCACAGGGTTACATCTGTATTTCGTGTATCTCTTTGCTAGCCTTATTTCTGTGGAATCTGAGAACAGATATTTCGGATCCCTTTGAAGACTATAGGGCCAAAGGAAATATCCTCCGATAACAAAGAGAAAGAAGCTTTCTGAGAAACTTCGTTGTGTTCTGTGAAATCATCTCACAGAGTTACAGCTTTCCCCTCACGTAGCCTTTCGCTAAGACAGTTCTTTTGAAATTGGCAAAGTGATATTTGGAAGCCCATAGAGGGCTATGGTGAAAAAGGAAATATCCTCAAATGAAATCTGGAAAGAAGCTTTCTGAGAAACTGCTTAGTGTTCTGTTAATTCATCTCACAGAGTTACATCTGTATTTCGTGGATCTCTTTGCTAGCCTTATTTCTGTGGAATCTGAGAACAGATATTTCGGATCCCTTTGAAGACTATAGGGCCAAAGGAAATATCCTCCGATAACAAAGAGAAAGAAGCTTTCTGAGAAACTTCTTTGTGTTCTGTGAAATCATCTCACAGAGTTACAGCTTTCCCCTCAAGAAGCCTTTCGCTAAGACAGTTCTTGTGGAATTGGCAAAGTGATATTTGGAAGCCCATAGAGGGCTATGGTGAAAAAGGAAATATCCTCAGATGAAATCTGGAAAGAAGCTTTCTGAGAAACTGCTTAGTGTTCTGTTAATTCATCTCACAGAGTTACATCTGTATTTCGTGGATCTCTTGGCTAGCCTTATTTCTGTGGAATGTGAGAACAGATATTTCGGATCCCTTTGAAGACTATAGGGCCAAAGGAAATATCCTCCGATAACAAAGAGAAAGAAGCTTTCTGAGAAACTTCGTTGTGTTCTGTGAAATCATCTCACAGAGTTACAGCTTTCCCCCTCACGCAGCCTTTCGCTAAGACAGTTCTTTTGAAATTGGCAAAGTGATATTTGGAAGCCCATAGAGGGCTATTGTGAAAAAGGAAATATCCTCAGAGGAAATCTGGAAAGAAGCTTTCTGAGAAACTGCTTAGTGTTCTGTTAATTCATCTCACAGAGTTACATCTGTATTTCGTGGATCTCTTTGCTAGCCTTATTTCTGTGGAATCTGAGAACAGATATTTCGGATCCCTTTGAAGACTATAGGGCCAAAGGAAATATCCTCCGATAACAAAGAGAAAGAAGCTTTCTGAGAAACTTCTTTGTGTACTGTGAAATCATCTCACAGAGTTACAGCTTTCCCCTCAAGGAGCCTTTCGCTAAGACAGTTCTTGTGGAATTGGCAAAGTGATATTTGGAAGCCCATAGAGGGCTCTGGTGAAAAAGGAAATATCCTCAGATGAAATCTGGAAAGAAGCTTTCTGAGAAACTGCTAAGTGTTCTGTTAATTCATCTCACAGAGTTACATCTGTATTTCGTGGATCTCTTTGCTAGCCTTATTTCTGTGGAATCTGAGAACAGATATTTCGGATCCCTTTGAAGACCATAGGGCCAAAGGAAATATCCTCTGATAACAAAGAGAAAGAAGCTTTCTGAGAAACTTCTTTGTGTTCTGTGAAATCATCTCACAGAGTTCAGCTTTGCCCTCAAGGAGCCTTTCGCTAAGACAGTTCTTGTGGAATTGGCAAAGTGATATTTGGAAGCCCATAGAGGGCTATGGTGAAAAAGGAAATATGCTCAGATGAAATCTGGAAAGAAGCTTTCTGAGAAACTGCTTAGTGTTCTGTTAATTCATCTCACAGAGTTACATCTGTATTTCGTGGATCTCTTTGCTAGCCTTATTTCTGTGGAATCTGAGAACAGATATTTCGGATCCCTATGAAGACTATAGGGCCAAAGGAAATATCCTCCGATAACAAAGAGAAAGAAGCTTTCTGAGAAACTTCTTTGTGTTCTGTGAAATCATCTCACAGAGTTACAGCTTTCCCCTCAAGAAGCCTTTCGCTAAGACAGTTCTTCTGGAATTGGCAAAGTGATATTTGGAAGCCCATAGAGGGCTATGGTGAAAAAGGAAATATCCTCAAATGAAATCTGGAAAGAAGCTTTCTGAGAAACTGCTTAGCGTTCTGTTAATTCATCTCACAGAGTTACATCTGTATTTCGTGGATCTCTTTGCTAGCCTTATTTCTGTGGAATCTCAGAACAGATATTTCGGATCCCTTTGAAGACTATAGGGCCAAAGGAAATATCCTCCGATAACAAAGAGAAAGAAGCTTTCTGAGAAACTTCTTTGTGTTCTGTGAAATCATCTCACAGAGTTACAGCTTACCCCTCACGGAGCCTTTCGCGAAGACAGTTCTTTTGAAATTGGCAAAGTGATATTTGGAAGCCCATAGAGGGCTATGGTGAAAAAGGAAATATCCTCAGATGAAATCTGGAAAGAAGCTGTCTGAGAAACTGCTTAGTGTTCTTTTAACTCATCTCACAGTGTTAAATCTGTATTTCGTGGATCTCTTTGCTAGCCTTATTTCTGTGGAATCTGAGAACAGATATTTCGGATCCCTTTGAAGACCAAAGGGCCAAAGGAAATATCCTCCGATAACAAAGAGAAAGAAGCTTTCTGAGAAACTTTTTTGTGTTCTGTGAAATCATCTCACAGAGTTGCAGCTTTCCCCTCGAGAAGCCTTTCGCTAAGACAGTTCTTGTGGAATTGGAAAAGTGATATTTGGAAGCCCCTAGAGGGCTTCGGTGAAAAAGGAAATATCCTCAGATGAAATCTGGAAAGAAGCTTTCTGAGAAACTGCTTAGTGTTCTGTTAATTCATCTCACAGAGTTACATCTGTATTTCGTGGATCTCTTTGCTAGCCTTATTTCTGTGGAATCTGAGAACAGATATTTCGGATCCCTTTGAAGACTATAGGGCCAAAGGAAATATCCTCCGATAACAAAGAGAAAGATGCTTTTTGAGAAACTTCGTTGTGTTCTGTGAAATCATCTCACAGAGTTACAGCTTTCCCCTCACGGAGCCTTTCGCAAGACAGTTCTTGTGGATTTGGCAAAGTGATATTTGGAAGCCCATAGAGGGCTATGGTGAAAAAGGAAATATCCTCAGATGAAATCTGGAAAGAACTTTCTGAGAAACTGCTTAGTGTTCTGTTAATTCATCTCACAGTGTTACATCTGTATTTCATGGATCTCTTTGCTAGCCTTATTTCTGTGGAATCTGAGAACAGATATTTCAGATCCCTTTGAAGTCTATAGGGCCAAAGGAAATATCCTCCGATAACAAAGAGAAAGAAGCTTTCTGAGAAACTTCTTTGTGTTCTGTGAAATCATCTCACAGAGTTGCAGCTTTCCCCTCAAGAAGCCTTTCGCTAAGACAGTTCTTGTGGAATTGGCAAAGTGATATTTGGAAGCCCTTAGAGGGCTATGGTGAAAAAGGAAATATCCTCAGATGAAATCTGGAAAGAAGCTTTCTGAGAAACTGCTTAGCGTTCTGTTAATTCATCTCACAGAGTTACATCTGTATTTCGTGGATCTCTTTGCTAGCCTTATTTCTGTGGAATCTGAGAACAGATATTTCGGATCCCTTTGAAGACTATAGGGCGAAAGGAAATATCCTCCGATAACAAAGAGAAAGAAGCTTTCTGAGAAACTTCTTTGTGTACTGTGAAATCATCTCACAGAGTTACAGCTTTCCCCTCAAGGAGCCTTTCGCTAAGACAGTTTATGTGGAATTGGCAAAGTGATATTTGGAAGCCCATAGAGGGCTATGGTGAAAAAGGAAATATCCTCAGATGAAATCTGGAAAGAAGCTTTCTGAGAAACTGCTTAGCGTTCTCTTAATTCATCTCACAGAGTTACATCTGTATTTCGTGGATCTCTTTGCTAGCGTTATTTCTGTGGAATCTGAGAACAGATATTTCGGATCCCTTTGAAGACTATAGGGCCAAAGGAAATATCCTCCGATAACAAAGAGAAAGAAGCTTTCTGAGAAACTTCTTTGTGTTCTGTGAAATCATCTCACAGAGATACAGCTTTCCCCTCAAGAAGCCTTTCGCAAAGACAGTTCTTGTGGAATTGGCAAAGTGATATTTGGAAGCCCTTAGAGGGCTATGGTGAAAAAGGAAATATCCTCAAATGAAATCTGGAAAGAAGCTTTCTGAGAAACTGCTTAGTGTTCTGTTAATTCATCTCACAAAGTTACATCTCTATTTCGTGGATCTCTTTGCTAGCCTTATTTCTGTGGAATCTGAGAACAGATATTTCGGATCCCTATGAAGACTATAGGGCCAAAGGAAATATCCGCCGATAACAAAGAGAAAGCAGCTTTCTGAGAAACTTCGTGGTGTTCTGTAAAATCATCTCACAGAGTTACAGCTTTCCCCTCACGGAGCCTTTCGCAAGACAGTTCTTGTGGATTTGGCAAAGTGATATTTGGAAGCCCATAGAGGGCTATGGTGAAAAAGGAAATATCCTCAGATGAAATCTGGAAAGAACTTTCTGAGAAACTGCTTAGTGTTCTGTTAATTCATCTCACAGTGTTACATCTGTATTTCATGGATCTCTTTGCTAGCCTTATTTCTGTGGAATCTGAGAACAGATATTTCAGATCCCTTTGAAGACTATAGGGCCAAAGGAAATATCCTCCGATAACAAAGAGAAAGAAGCTTTCTGAGAAACTTCGTTGTGTTCTGTGAAATCATCTCACAGAGTTACAGCGTTCCCCTCACGGAGCCTTTCGCGAAGACAGTTCTTTTGAAATTGCCAAAGTGATATTTGGAAGCCCATAGAGGGCTATGGTGAAAAACGAAATATCCTCAGAGGAAATCTGGAAAGAAGCTTTCTGAGAAACTGCTTAGTGTTCTGTTAATTCATCTCACAGAGTTACATCTGTATTTCGTGGATCTCTTTGCTAGCCTTATTTCTGTGGAATCTGAGAACAGATATTTCGGATCCCTATGAAGACTATAGGGCCAAAGGAAATATCCTCCGATAACAAAGAGAAAGAAGCATTCTGAGAAACTTCTTAGTGTTCTGTGAAATCATCTCACAAAGTTACAGCTTTCCCCTCAAGAAGCCTTTCGCTAAGACAGTTCTTGTGGAATTGGCAAAGTGATATTTGGAAGCCCATAGGGGGCTATGGTGAAAAAGGAAATATCCTCAAATGAAATCTGGAAAGAATCTTTCTGAGAAACTGCTTAGTGTTCTGTTAATTCATCTCACAGAGTTACATCTGTATTTCGTGGATCTCTTTGCTAGCCTTATTTCTGTGGAATCTGAGAACAGATATTTCGGATCCCTTTGAAGACTATAGGGCCAAAGGAAATATCCTCCGATAACAAAGAGAAAGAAGCTTTCTGAGAAACTTCTTTGTGTTCTGTGAAATCATTTCAAAGAGTTGCAGCTTTCCCCTCAAGAAGCCTTTCGCTAAGACAGTTCTTGTGGAATTGGCAAAGTGATATTTGGAAGCCCATAGAGGGCTATGGTGAAAAAGGAAATATCCTCAAATGAAATCTGGAAAGAAGCTTTCTGAGAAACTGCTTAATGTTCTGTTAATTCATCTCACAGAGTTACATCTGTATTTCGTGGATCTCTTTGCTAGCCTTATTTCTGTGGAATCTGAGAACAGATATTTCGGATCCCTTTGAAGACTATAGGGCCAAAGGAAATATCCTCTGATAACATAGAGAAAGAAGCTTTCTGAGAAACTTCGTTGTGTTCTGTGAAATCATCTCACAGAGTTACAGCTTTCCCCTTACGGAGCCTTTCGCTAAGACAGTTCTTTTGAAATTGGCAAAGTGATATTTGGAAGCCCATGGAGGGCTATGTTGAATAAGGAAATATCCTCAGATGAAATCTGGAAAGAAGCTTTTGAGAAACTGCTTAGTGTTCTTTTAATTCATCTCACAGTGTTACATCTGTATTTCGTGGATCTCTTTGCTAGCCTTATTTCTGTGGAATCTGAGAACAGATATTTCGGATCCCTTTGAAGACTATAGGGCCAAAGGAAATATCCTCCGATAACAAAGAGAAAGAAGCTTTCTGAGAAACTTCTTTGTGTTCTGTGAAATCATCTCACAGAGTTACAGCTTTCCCCTCAAGAAGCCTTTCGCTAAGACAGTTCTTGTGGAATTGGCAAAGTGATATTTGGAAGCCCATAGAGGGCTATGGTGAAAAAGGAAATATCCTCAAATGAAATCTGGAAAGAAGCTTTCTGAGAAACTGCTTAGTGTTCTGTTAATTCATCTCACAGAGTTACATCTGTATTGCGTGGATCTCTTTGCTAGCCTTATTTCTGTGGAATCTGAGAACAGATATTTCGGATCCCTTTGAAGACTATAGGGCCAAAGGAAATATCCTCTGATAACAAAGAGAAAGAAGCTTTCTGAGAAACTTCGTTGTGTTCTGTGAAATCATCTCACAGAGTTACAGCTTTCCCCTCACGGAGCCTTTCGCTAAGACAGTTCTTTTGAAATTGGCAAAGTGATATTTGGAAGCCCATAGAGGGCTATGGTAAAAAAGGAAATATTCTGAGAGGAAATCTGGAAAGAAGCTTTCTGAGAAACTGCTTAGTGTTCTGTTAATTCATTTCACAGTGTTACATCTGTATTTCATGGATCTCTTTGCTAGCCTTATTTCTGTGGAATCTGAGAACAGATATTTTAGATCCCTTTCAAGACTATGGGGCCAAAGGAAATATCCTCCGATAACAAAGAGAAAGAAGCTTTCTGAGAAACTTCTTTGTGTTCTGTGAAATCATCTCACAGAGTCGCAGCTTTCCCCTCAAGAAGCTTTTCGCTAAGAATGTTCTTGTGGAATTGGCAAAGTGATATTTGGAAGCCCATAGATGGCTATGGTGAAAAAGGAATATCCTCAGATGAAATCTGGAAAGAAGCTTTCTGAGAAACTGCTTAGTGTTCTGTTAATTCATCTCACAGAGTTACATCTGTATTTCGTGGATCTCTTTGCTAGCCTTATTTCTGTGGAATCTGAGGACAGATATTTCGGATCCCTATGAAGACGATAGGGCCAAAGGAAATATCCTCCGATAACAAAGAGAAAGAAGCTTTCTGAGAAACTTCTTAGTGTTCTGTGAAATCATCTCACAAAGTTATAGCTTTCCCTTCAAGAAGCCTTTCGCTAAGACAGTTCTTGTGGAATTGGCAAAGTGATATTTGGAAGCCCATAGAGGGCTACGGTGAAAAAGGAAATATCCTCAAATGAAATCTGGAAAGAAGCTTTCTGAGAAACTGCTTAGTGTTCTTTTAATTCATCTCACAGTGTTACATCTGTATTTCGTGGATCTCTTTGCTAGCCTTATTTCTGTGGAATCTGAGAACAGATATTTCGGATCCCTTTGAAGACTATAGGGCCAAAGGAAATATCCTCCGATAACAAAGAGAAAGAAGCTTTCTGAGAAACTTCGTTGTGTTCTGTGAAATCATCTCACAGAGTTACAGCGTTCCCCTCACGGTGCCTTTCGCTAAGACAGTTCTTTTGAAATTGCCAAAGTGATATTTGGAAGCCCATAGAGGGATATGGTGAAAAATGAAATATCCTCAGAGGAAATATGGAAAGAAGCTTTCTGAGAAACTGCTTAGTGTTCTGTTAATTCATCTCACAGTGTTACATCTGTATTTCATGGATCTCTTTGCTAGCCTTATTTCTGTGGAATCTGAGAACAGATATTTCAGATCCCTTTGAAGACTATAGGGCCAAAGGAAATATCCTCCGATAACAAAGAGAAAGAAGCTTTCTGAGAAACTTCTTTGTGTTCTGTGAAATCATCTCACAGAGTTACAGCTTTCCCCTCAAGAAGTCTTTCGCTAAGACAGTTCTTGTGGAATTGGCAAAGTGATATTTGGAAGCCCATAGAGGGCTATGGTGAAAAAGGAAATATCCTCAGATGAAACCTGGAAAGAAGCTTTCTGAGAAACTGCTTAGTGTTCTGTTAATTCATCTCACAGAGTTACATCTGTATTTCGTGGATCTCTTTGCTAGCCTTATTTCTGTGGGATCTGAGAACAGATATTTCGGATCCCTTTGAAGACTATAGGGCCAAAGGAAATATCCTCCGATAACAAAGAGAAAGAAGCTTTCTGAGAAACTTCGTTGTGTTCTGTGAAATCATCTCACAGAGTTACAGCTTTCCCCTCAAGGAGCCTTTCGCTAAGACAGTTCTTGTGGAATTGGCAAAGTGATATTTGGAAGCCCATAGAGGGATATGGTGAAAAAGGAAATATCCTCAGATGAAATCTGGAAAGAAGCTTTCTGAGAAACTGCTTAGCGTTCTGTTAATTCATCTCACAGAGTTACATCTGTATTTCGTGGATCTCTTTGCTAGCCTTATTTCTACGGAATCTGAGAACAGATATTTCGGATCCCTTTGAAGAGTATAGGGCCAAAGGAAATATCCTCCGATAACAAAGAGAAAGAAGCTTTCTGAGAAACTTCGTTGTGTTCTGTGAAATCATCTCACAGAGTTACAGCTTTCCCCTCACGGAGCATTTCGCTAAGACACTTCTTTTGAAATTGGCAAAGTGATATTTGGAAGCCCATAGAGGGCTATGGTGAAAAAGGAAATATCCTCAAATGAAATCTGGAAAGAAGCTTTCTGAGAAACTGCTTAGTGTTCTGTTAATTCATCTCACAGAGTTACATCTGTATTTCGTGGATCTCTTTGCTAGCCTTATTTCTGTGGAATCTAAGAACAGATATTTCGGATCCCTTTGAAGACTATAGGGCCAAAGGAAATATCCTCCGATAACAAAGAGAAAGAAGCTTTCTGAGAAACTTCGTTGTGTTCTGTGAAATCATCTCACAGAGTTACAGCGTTCCCCTCACGGAGACTTTCGCTAAGACAGTTCTTTTGAAATTGCCAAAGTGATATTTGGAAGCCCATAGAGGGCTATGGTGAAAAACGAAATATCCTCAGATGAAATCTGGAAAGAAGCTTTCTGAGAAACTGCTTAGTGTTCTGTTAATTCATCTCACAGTGTTACATCTGTATTTCATGGATCTCTTTGCTAGCCTTATTTCTGTGGAATCTGAGAACAGATATTTCAGATCCCTTTGAAGACTATAGGGCCAAAGGAAATATCCTCCGATAACAAAGAGAAAGAAGCTTTCTGAGAAACTTCTTTGTGTTCTGTGAAATCATCTCACAGAGTTACAGCTTTCCCCTCAAGAAGCCTTTCGCTAAGACATTTCTTGTGGAATTGGCAAAGTGATATTTGGAAGCCCATAGAGGGCTATGGTGAAAAAAGAAATATCCTCAAATGAAATCTGGAAAGAAGCTTTCTGAGAAACTGCTTAGTGTTCTGTTAATTCATCTCACAGAGTTACATCTGTATTTCGTGGATCTCTTTGCTAGCCTTATTTCTGTGGGATCTGAGAACAGATATTTCGGATCCCTTTGAAGACTATAGGGCCAAAGGAAATATCCTCCGATAACAAAGAGAAAGAAGCTTTCTGAGAAACTTCGTTGTGTTCTGTGAAATCATCTCACAGAGTTACAGCTTTCCCCTCAAGGAAACTTTCGCTAAGACAGTTCTTGTGGAATTGGCAAAGTGATATTTGGAAGCCCTTAGAGGGATATGGTGAAAAAGGAAATATCCTCAGATGAAATCTGGAAAGAAGCTTTCTGAGAAACTGCTTAGCGTTCTGTTAATTCATCTCACAGAGTTACATCTGTATTTCGTGGATCTCTTTGCTAGCCTTATTTCTACGGAATCTGAGAACAGATATTTCGGATCCCTTTGAAGACTATAGGGCCAAAGGAAATATCCTCCGATAACAAAGAGAAAGAAGCTTTCTGAGAAACTTCGTTGTGTTCTGTGAAATCATCTCACAGAGTTACAGCTTTCCCCTCACGGAGCCTTTCGCTAAGACACTTCTTTTGAAATTGGCAAAGTGATATTTGGAAGCCCATAGAGGGCTATGTTGAAAAAGGAAATATCCTCAGATGAAATCTGGAAAGAAGCTTTCTGAGAAACTGCTTAGTGTTCTGTTAATTAATCTCACAGAGTTACATCTGTATTTCGTGGATCTCTTTGCTAGCCTTATTTCTGTGGAATCTGAGAGCAGATATTTCGGATCCCTTTGAAGACTATGGGGCCAAAGGAAATATCCTCCGATAACAAAGAGAAAGAAGCTTTCTGAGAAACTTCTTTGTGTTCTGTGAAATCATCTCACAGAGTTGCAGCTTTCCCCTCAAGAAGCCTTTCGCTAAGTCAGTTCTTGTGGAATTGGCAAAGTGATATTTGGAAGCCCATAGAGGGCTATGGTGAAAAAGGAAATATCCTCAGAGGAAATCTGGAAAGAAGCTTTCTGAGAAACTGCTTAGTGTTCTGTTAATTCATCTCACAGAGTTACATCTGTATTTCGTGGATCTCTTTGCTAGCCTTATTTCTGTGGAATCTGTGAACAGATATTTCGGATCCCTTTGAAGACTATAGGGCCAAAGGAAATATCCTCCGATAACAAAGAGAAAGAAGCTTTCTGAGAAACTTCTTTGTGTTCTGTGAAATCATCTCACAGAGTTGCAGCTTTCCCCTCAAGAAGCCTTTCGCTAAGACAGTTCTTGTGGAATTGGCAAAGTGATATTTGGAAGCCCATAGAGGGCTATGGTGAAAAAGGAAATATCCTCAAATGAAATCTGGAAAGAAGCTTTCTGAGAAACTGCTTAGTGTTCTGTTAATTCATCTCACAGAGTTACATCTGTATTTCGTGGATCTCCTTGCTAGCCTTATTTCTGTGGAATCTGAGAACAGATATTTCGGATCCCTTTGAAGACTATAGGGCCAAAGGAAATATCCTCCGATAACAAAGAGAAAGAAGCTTTCTGAGAAACTTCTTTGTGTTCTGTGAAATCATCCCACAGAGTTGCAGCTTTCCCCTCAAGAAGCCTTTCGCTAAGACACTTCTTGTGGAATTGGCAAAGTGATATTTGGAAGCCCATAGAGGGCTATGGTGAAAAAGGAAATATCCTCAGATGAAATCTGGAAAGAAGCTTTTTGAGAAACTGCTTAGTGTTCTGTTAATTCATCTCACAGAGTTACATCTGTATTTCGTGGATCTCTTTGCTAGACTTATTTCTGTGGAATCTGAAACAGATATTTCGGATCCCTTTGAAGACTATAGGGCCAAAGGAAATATCCTCCGAAAACAAAGAGAAAGAAGCTTTCTGTGAAATTTCTTTGTGTTCTGAGAAATCATCTCACAGAGTCGCAGCTTTCCCCTCAAGAAGCTTTTCACTAAGAATGTTCTTGTGGAATTGGCAAAGTGATATTTGGAAGCACATAGAGGGCTATGGTGAAAAAGGAAATATCCTCAGATGAAATCTGGAAAGAAGCTTTCTGAGAAACTGCTTAGTGTTCTGTTAATTCATCTCACAGAGTTACATCTGTATTTCGTGGATCTCTTTGCTAGCCTTATTTCTGTGGAATCTGAGAACAGATATTTCGGATCCCTATGAAGACTATAGGGCCAAAGGAAATATCCTCCGATAACAAAGAGAAAGAAGCTTTCTGAGAAACTTCTTAGTGTTCTGTGAAATCATCTCACAGAGTTACAGCTTTCCCCTCACGGAGCCTTTCGCTAAGACAGTTCTTTTGAAACTGGGAAATTGATATTTGGAAGCCCATAGAGGGCTATGGTGAAAAAGGAAATATCCTCAGATGAAATCTGGAAAGAAGCTTTCTGAGAAACTGCTTAGTGTTCTGTTAATTCATCTCACAGAGTTACATCTGTATTTCGTGGATCTCTTTGCTAGCCTTATTTCTGTGGAATCTGTGAACAGATATTTCGGATCCCTTTGAAGACTATAGGGCCAAAGGAAATATCCTCCGATAACAAAGAGAAAGAAGCTTTCTGAGAAACTTCTTTGTGTTCTGTGAAATCATCTCACAGAGTTGCAGCTTTCCCCTCAAGAAGACTTTCGCTAAGACAGTTCTTGTGGAATTGGCAAAGTGATATTTGGAAGCCCATAGAGGGCTATGGTGAAAAAGGAAATATCCTCAAATGAAATCTGGAAAGAAGCTTTCTGAGAAACTGCTTAGTGTTCTGTTAATTCATCTCACAGAGTTACATCTGTATTTCGTGGATCTCCTTGCTAGCCTTATTTCTGTGGAATCTGAGAACAGATATTTCGGATCCCTTTGAAGACTATAGGGCCAAAGGAAATATCCTCCGATAACAAAGAGAAAGAAGCTTTCTGAGAAACTTCTTTGTGTTCTGTGAAATCATCTCACAGAGTTGCAGCTTTCCCCTCAAGAAGCCTTTCGCTAAGACACTTCTTGTGCAATTGGCAAAGTGATATTTGGAAGCCCATAGAGGGCTACGGTGAAAAAGGAAATATCCTCAGATGAAATCTGGAAATAAGCTTTCTGAGAAACTGCTTAGTGTTCTGTTAATTCATCTCACAGAGTTACATCTGTATTTCGTGGATCTCTTTGCTAGACTTATTTCTGTGGAATCTGAAACAGATATTTCGGATCCCTTTGAAGACTATAGGGCCAAAGGTAATATCCTCCGATAACAAAGAGAAAGAAGCTTTCTGAGAAACTTCTTTGTGTTCTGTGAAATCATCTCACAGAGTCGCAGCTTTCCCCTCAAGAAGCTTTTCGCTAAGAATGTTCTTGTGGAATTGGCAAAGTGATATTTGGAAGCCCATAGAGTGCTATGGTGAAAAAGGAAATATCCTCAGATGAAATCTGGAAAGAAGCTTTCTGAGAAACTGCTTAGTGTTCTGTTAATTCATCTCACAGAGTTACATCTGTATTTCGTGGATCTCTTTGCTAGCCTTATTTCTGTGGAATCTGAGAACAGATATTTCGGATCTCTATGAAGACTATAGGGCCAAAGGAAATATCCTCCGATAACAAAGAGAAAGAAGCTTTCTGAGAAACTTCTTAGTGTTCTGTGAAATCATCTCACAAAGTTACCGCTTTCCCTTCAAGAAGCCTTTCGCTAAGACAGTTCTTGTGGAATTGGCAAAGTGATATTTGGAAGCCCATAGAGGGCTATGGTGAAAAAGGAAATATCCTCAAATGAAATCTGGAAAGAAGCTTTCTGAGAAACTGCTTAGCGTTCTGTTAATTCATCTCACAGTGTTACATCTGTATTTCATGGATCTCTTTGCTAGCCTTATTTCTGTGGAATCTGAGAACCTATATTTCAGATCCCTTTGAAGACTATAGGGCCAAAGGAAACATCCTCCGATAACAAAGAGAAAGAAGCTTTCTGAGAAACTTCTTTGTGTACTGTGAAATCATCTCACAGAGTTGCAGCTTTCCCCTCAAGAAGCCTTTCGCTAAGACAGTTTATGTGGAATTGGCAAAGTGATATTTGGAAGCCCATAGAGGGCTATTGTGAAAAAGGAAATATCCTCAGATGAAATCTGGAAAGAAGCTTTCTGAGAAACTGCTTAGTGTTCTGTTAATTCATCTCACAGTGTTACATCTGTATTTCATGGATCTCTTTGCTAGCCTCATTTCTGTGGAATCTGAGAACAGATATTTCGGATCCCTTTGAAGACTATAGGGCCAAAGGAAATATCCTCCGATAACAAAGAGAAAGAAGCTTTCTGAGAAACTTCGTTGTGTTCTGTGAAATCATCACACAGAGTTACAGCTTTCCCCTCAAGGAGCCTTTCGCTAAGACAGTTTATGTGGAATTGGCAAAGTGATATTTGGAAGAATAGAGGGCTATGGTGAAAAAGGAAATATCCTCAGAAGAAATCTGGAAAGAAGCTTTCTGAGAAACTGCTTAGCGTTCTGTTAATTCATCTCACAGAGTTACATCTGTATTTCGTGGATCTCTTTGCTAGCCTTATTTCTGTGGAATCTGAGAACAGATATTTCGGATCCCTATGAAGACTATAGGGCCAAAGGAAATATCCTCCGATAACAAAGAGAAAGAAGCTTTCTGAGAAACTTCTTTGTGTTCTGTGAAATCATCTCACAGAGTTACAGCTTTCCCCCCACGGAGCCTTTCGCTAAGACAGTTCTTTTGAAACTGGCAAATTGATATTTGGAAGCCCATAGAGGGCTATGGTGAAAAATGAAATATCCTCAGATGAAATCTGGAAAGAAGCTTTCTGAGAAACTGCTTAGTGTTCTGTTAATTCATCTCACAGAGTTACATCTGTATTTCGTGGATCTCTTTGCTAGCCTTATTTCTGTGGAATCTGTGAACAGATATTTCGGATCCCTTTGAACACTATAGGGCCAAAGGAAATATTCTCCGATAACAAAGAGAAAGAAGCTTTCTGAGAAACTTCTTTGTGTTCTGTGAAATCATCTCACAGAGTTGCAGCTTTCCCCTCAAGAAGCCTTTCGCTAAGACAGTTCTTGTGGAATTGGCAAAGTGATATTTGGAAGCCCATAGAGGGCTATGGTGAAAAAGGAAATATCCTCAAATGAAATCTGGAAAGAAGCTTTCTGAGAAACTGCTTAGTGTTCTGTTAATTCATCTCACAGAGTTACATCTGTATTTCGTGGATCTCCTTGCTAGCCTTATTTCTGTGGAATCTGAGAACAGATATTTCGGATCCCTTTGAAGACTATAGGGCCAAAGGAAATATCCTCCGATAACAAAGAGAAAGAAGCTTTCTGAGAAACTTCTTAGTGTTCTGTGAAATCATCTCACAAAGTTACAGCTTTCCCTTCAAGAAGCCTTTCGCTAAGACAGTTTATGTGGAATTGGCAAAGTGATATTTGGAAGCCCATAGAGGGCTATGGTGAAAAAGGAAATATCCTCAAATGAAATCTGGAAAGAAGCTTTCTGAGAAACTGCTTAGCGTTCTGTTAATTCATCTCACAGAGTTACATCTGTATTTCGTGGATCTCTTTGCTAGCCTTATTTCTACGGAATCTGAGAACAGATATTTCGGATCCCTTTGAAGACTATAGGGCCAAAGGAAATATCCTCCGAAAACAAAGAGAAAGAAGCTTTCTGAGAAACTTCGTTGTGTTCTGTGAAATCATCTCACAGAGTTACAGCTTTCCCCTGACGGAGCCTTTCGCTAAGACACTTCTTTTGAAATTGGCAAAGTGATATTTGGAAGCCCATAGAGGGCTATGGTGAAAAAGGAAATATCCTCAGATGAAATCTGGAAAGAAGCTTTCTGAGAAACTGCTTAGTGTTCTTTTAATTCATCTCACAGTGTTACATCTGTATTTCGTGGATCTCTTTGCTAGCCTTATTTCTGTGGAATCTGAGAGCAGATATTTCGGATCCCTTTGAAGACTATGGGGCCAAAGGAAATATCCTCCGATTAGAAAGAGAAAGAAGCTTTCTGAGAAAATTCTTTGTGTTCTGTGAAATCATCTCACAGAGTTGCAGCTTTCCCCTCAAGAAGCCTTTCGCTAAGTCAGTTCTTGTGGAATTGGCAAAGTGATATTTGGAAGCCCATAGAGGGCTATGGTGAAAAAGGAAATATCCTCAGATGAAATCTGGAAAGAAGCTTTCTGAGAAACTGCTTAGTGTTCTTTTAATTCATCTCACAGTTTTACATCTGTATTTCGTGGATCTCTTTGCTAGCCTTATTTCTGTGGAATCTGAGAGCAGATATTTCGGATCCCTTTGAAGACTATGGGGCCCAAGGAAATATCCTCCGATAACAAAGAGAAAGAAGCTTTCTGAGAAACTTCTTTGTGTTCTGTGAAATCATCTCACAGAGTTGCAGCTTTCCCCTCAAGAAGCCTTTCGCTAAGTCAGTTCTTGTGGAATTGGCAAAGTGATATTTGGAAGCCCATAGAGGGCTATGGTGAAAAAGGAAATATCCTCAGATGAAATCTGGAAAGAAGCTTTCTGAGAAATTGCTTAGTGTTCTGTTAATTCATCTCACAGAGTTACATCTGTATTTCGTGGATCTCTTTGCTAGCCTTATTTCTGTGGAATCTGAGAACAGATATTTCGGATCCCTTTGAAGACTATAGGGCCAAAGGAAATATCCTCCGATAACAAAGAGAAAGAAGCTTTCTGAGAAACTTCTTTGTGTTCTGTGAAATCATCTCACAGAGTTGCAGCTTTCCCCTCAAGAAGCCTTTCGCAAAGACAGTTCTTGTGGAATAGGCAAGGTGATATTTGGAAGCCCATAGAGGGCTATGGTGAAAAAGGAAATATCCTCAAATGAAATCTGGAAAGAAGCTTTCTGAGAAACTGCTTAGTGTTCTGTTAATTCATCTCACAGAGTTACATCTGTATTTCGTGGATCTCTTTGCTAGCCTTATTTCTGTGGAATCTGAGAACAGATATTTCGGATCCCTTTGAAGACTATAGGGCCAAAGGAAATATCCTCCGATAACAAAGAGAAAGAAGCTTTCTGAGAAACTTCGTTGTGTTCTGTGAAATCATCTCACAGAGTTACAGCTTTCCCCTCACGGAGCCTTTCTCTAAGACAGTTCTTTTGAAATTGGCAAAGTGATATTTGGAAGCCCATAGAGGGCTATGGTGAAAAAGGAAATATCCTCTGAGGAAATCTGGAAAGAAGCTTTCTGAGAAACTGCTTAGTGTTCTGTTAATTCATCTCACAGTGTTACATCTGTATTTCATGGATCTCTTAGCTAGCCTTATTTCTGTGGAATCTGAGAACCTATATTTCAGATCCCTTTGAAGACTATAGGGCCAAAGGAAACATCCTCCGATAACAAAGAGAAAGAAGCTTTCTGAGAAACTTCTTTGTGTACTGTGAAATCATCTCACAGAGTTGCAGCTTTCCCCTCAAGAAGCCTTTCGCTAAGACAGTTCTTGTGGAATTGGCAAAGTGATATTTGGAAGCCCATAGAGGGCTATGGTGAAAAAGGAAATATCCTCAGATGAAATCTGGAAAGAAGCTTTCTGAGAAACTGCTTAGTGTTCTGTTAATTCATCTCACAGAGTTACATCTGTATTTCGTGGTTCTCTTTGCTAGCCTTATTTCTGTGGAATCTGAGAACAGATATTTCCGATCCCTTTGAAGACTATAGGGCCAAAGGAAATATCCTCCGATAACAAAGAGAAAGAAGCTTTCTGAGAAACTTCTTTGTGTTCTGTGAAATCATCTCACAGAGTTGCAGCTTTCCCCTCAAGAAGCCTTTCGCTAAGACAGTTCTTGTGGAATTGGCAAAGTGATATTTGGAAGCACATAGAGGGCTATGGTGAAAAAGGAAATATCCTCAGATGAAATCTGGAAAGAAGCTTTCTGAGAAACTGCTTAGTGTTCTGTTAATTCATCTCACAGCGTTACATCTCTATTTCGTGGATCTCTTTGCTAGCCTTATTTCTGTGGAATCTGAGAACAGATATTTCGGATCCCTATGAAGACAATAGGGCCAAAGGAAATATCCTCCGATAACAAAGAGAAAGAAGCTTTGAGAAACTTCTTTGTGTTCTGTGAAATCATCTCACAGAGTTACAGCTTTCCCCTCAAGAAGCCATTCGCTAAGACAGTTCTTTTGAAATTGGCAAAGTGATATTTGGAAGCCCATAGAGGGCTATGGTGAAAAAGGAAATATCCTCAGATGAAATCTGGAAAGAAGCTTTCTGAGAAACTGCTTAGTGTTCTGTTAATTCATCTCACAGAGTTACATCTGTATTTCGTGGATCTCTTTGCTAGCCTTATTTCTGTGAAATCTGAGAACAGATATTTCGGATCCCTTTGAAGACTATAGGGCCAAAGGAAATATCCTCCGATAACAAAGAGAAAGAAACTTTCTGAGAAACTTCGTTGTGTTCTGTGAAATCATCTCACAGAGTTGCAGCTTTCCCCTCAAGAAGCCTTTCGCAAAGACAGTTCTTTTGAAATTGGCAAAGTGATATTTGGAAGCCCATAGAAGGCTATGGTGGAAAAGGAATTATCCTCAAATGAAATCTGTAAAGAAGCTTTCTGAGAAACTGCTTAGTGTTCTGTTAATTCATCTCACAGAGTTACATCTGTATTTCACGGATCTCTTTGCTAGCCTTATTTCTGTGGAATCTGAGAACAGATATTTCGGATCCCTTTGAAGACTATGGGGCCAAAGGAAATATCCTCCGATAACAAAGAGAAAGAAGCTTTCTGAGAAACTTCTTTGTGTTCTGTGAAATCATCTCACAGAGTTACAGCTTTCCCCTCAAGGAGCCTTTCGCTAAGACAGTTTATGTGGAATTGGCAAAGTGATATTTGGAAGCCCATAGAGGGCTATGGTGAAAAAGGAAATATCCTCAGATGAAATCTGGAAAGAAGCTTTCTGAGAAACTGCTTAGTGTTCTTTTAATTCATCTCACAGAGTTACATCTGTATTTCGTGGATCTCTTTGCTAGCCTTATTTCTGTGGAATCTGAGAACAGATATTTCGGATCCCTTTGAAGACTATAGGGCCAAAGGAAATATCCTCCGATAACAAAGAGAAAGAAGCTTTCTGAGAAACTTCTTTGTGTTCTGTGAAATCATCTCACAGATTTGCAGCTTTCCCCTCAAGAAGCCTTTCGCTAAGACTGTTCTTGTGGAATTGGCAAAGTGATATTTAGAAGCCCATAGAGGGCTATGGTGAAAAAGGAAATATCCTCAGATGAAATCTGGAAAGAAGCTTTCTGAGAAACTGCTTAGTGTTCTGTTAATTCATCTCACAGAGTTACATCTGTACTTCGTGGATCTCTTTGCTAGCCTTATTTCTGTGGAATCGAGAACAGATATTTCGGACCCCTATGAAGACTATAGGGCCAAAGGAAATATCTTCCGATAACAAAAAGAAAGAAGCTTTCTGAGAAACTTCTTTGTGTTCTGTGAAATCATCTCACAGAGCTACAGCTTTCCCCTCAAGAAGCCTTTCGCTAAGACCTTTCTTGTGGAATTGGCAAAGTGATATTTGGAAGCCCATAGAGGGCTATGGTGAAAAAGGAAATATCCTCAAATGAAATCTGGAAAGAAGCTTTCTGAGAAACTGCTTAGTGTTCGGTTAATTCATCTCACAGAGTTACATCTGTATTTCGTGGATCTCTTTGCTAGCCTTATTTCTGTGGAATCTGAGAACAGATATTTCGGATCCCTTTGAAGACTATAGGGCCAAAGGAAATATCCTCCGATAACAAAGAGAAAGAAGCTTTCTGAGAAACTTCGTTGTGTTCTGTGAAATCATCTCACAGAGTTACAGCTTTCCCCTCACGGAGCCTTTCGCTAAGACAGTTCTTTTGAAATTGGCAAAGTGATATTTGGAAGCCCATAGAGGGCTATGGTGAAAAAGGAAATATCCTCAGAGGAAATCTGGAAAGAAGCTTTCTGAGAAACTGCTTAGTGTTCTGTTAATTCATCTCACAGAGTTACATCTGTATTTCGTGGATCTCTTTGCTAGCCTATTTCTGTATAATCTGAGAACAGATATTTCGGATCCCTTTAAAGACTATAGGGCCAAAGGAGATATCCTCCGATAACAAAGAGAAAGAAGCTTTCTGAGAAATTTCGTTGTGTTCTGTGAAATCATCTCACAGAGTTACAGCTTTCCCCTCACGGAGCCTTTCGCTAAGACAGTTCATTTGAAATTGGCAAAGTGATATTTGGAAGCCCATAGAGGGCTATGGTGAAAAAGGAAATATCCTCAGATGAAATCTGGAAAGAAGCTTTGTGAGAAACTGCTTAGTGTTCTGTTACTTCATCTCACAGTGTTACATCTGTATTTCCTGGATCTCTTTGCTAGCCTTATTTCTGTGGAATCTGAGAACAGATATTTCCGATCCCTTTGAAGACTATAGGGCCAAAGGAAATATCCTCCGATAACAAAGAGAAAGAAGCTTTCTGAGAAACTTCTTTGTGTTCTGTAAAATCATCTCACAGAGTCGCAGCTTTCCCCTCAAGAAGCTTTTCGCTAAGAATGTTCTTGTGGAATTGGCAAAGTGATATTTGGAAGCCCATAGAGGTCTATGGTGAAAAAGGAAATATCCTCAGATGAAATCTGGAAAGAAGCTTTCTGAGAAACTGCTTAGTGTTATGTTAATTCATCTCACAGTGTTACATCTGTATTTCATGGGTCTCTTTGCTAGCCTTATTTCTGTGGAATCTGAGAACCTATATTTCAGATCCCTTTGAAGACTATAGGGCCAAAGGAAACATCCTCCGATAACAAAGAGAAAGAAGCTTTCTGAGAAACTTCTTTGTGTACTGTGAAATCATCTCACAGAGTTGCAGCTTTCCCCTCAAGAAGCCTTTCGCTAAGACAGTTCTTGTGGAATTGGCAAAGTGATATTTGGAAGCCCATAGAGGGCTATGGTGAAAAAGGAAATATCCTCAGATGAAATCTGGAAAAAAGCTTTCTGAGAAACTGCTTAGCGTTCTGTTAATTCATCTCACAGAGTTACATGTGTATTTCGTGGATCTCTTTGCTAGCCTTATTTCTGTGGAATCTGAGAACAGATATTTCGGATCCCTATGAAGACTATAGGGCCAAAGGAAATATCCTCCGATAACAAAGAGAAAGAAGCTTTCTGAGAAACTTCTTTGTGTTCTGTGAAATCATCTCACAGAGTTACAGCTTTCCCCTCACGGAGCCTTTCGCTAAGACAGTTCTTTTGAAACTGGCAAATTGATATTTGGAAGCCCATAGAGGGCTATGGTGAAAAAGGAAATATCCTCAGATGAAATCTGGAAAGAAGCTTTCTGAGAAACTGCTTAGTGTTCTGTTAATTCATCTCACAGAGTTACATCTGTATTTCGTGGATCTCCTTGCTAGCCTTATTTCTGTGGAATCTGAGAACAGATATTTCGGATCCCTTTGAAGACTATAGGGCCAAAGGAAATATCCTCCGATAACAAAGAGAAAGAAGCTTTCTGAGAAACTTCTTAGTGTTCTGTGAAATCATCTCACAAAGTTACAGCTTTCCCTTCAAGAAGCCTTTCGCTAAGACAGTTTATGTGGAATTGGCAAAGTGATATTTGCAAGCCCATAGAGGGCTATGGTGAAAAAGGAAATATCCTCAAATGAAATCTGGAAAGAAGCTTTCTGAGAAACTGCTTAGTGTTCTTTTAATTCATCTCACAGAGTTACATCTGTATTTCGTGGATCTCTTTGCTAGCCTTATTTCTGTGGAATCTGAGAACAGATATTTCGGATCCCTTTGAAGACTATAGGGCCAAAGGAAATATCCTCCGATAATAAAGAGAAAGAAGCTTTCTGAGAAACTTCGTTGTGTTCTGTGAAATCATCTCACAGAGTTACAGCGTTCCCCTCACGGAGCCTTTCGCTAAGACAGTTCTTTTGAAATTGGCAAAGTGATATTTGGAAGCCCATAGAGGGCTATGGTGAAAAACGAAATATCCTCAGAGGAAATCTGGAAAGAAGCTTTTTGAGAAACTGCTTAGTGTTCTGTAAATTCATCTCACAGTGTTACATCTGTATTTCATGGATCTCTTTGCTAGCCTTATTTCTGTGGAATCTGAGAACAGATATTTCAGATCCCTTTGAAGACTATAGGGCCAAAGGAAATATCCTCCGATAACAAAGAGATAGAAGCTTTCTGAGAAACTTCTTTGTGTTCTGTGAAATCATCCCACAGAGTTACAGCTTTCCCCTCAAGAAGCCTTTCGCTAAGACAGTTCTTCTGGAATTGGCAAAGTGATATTTGGAAGCCCATAGAGGGCTATGGTGAAAAAGGAAATATCCTCAAATGAAATCTGGAAAGAAGCTTTCTGAGAAACTGCTTAGTGTTCTGTTAATTCATCTCACAGAGTTACATCTGTATTTCGTGGATCTCTTTGCTAGCCTTATTTCTGTGGGATCTGAGAACAGATATTTCGGATCCCTTTGAAGACTATAGGGCCAAAGGAAATATCCTCCGATAACTAAGAGAAAGAAGCTTTCTGAGAAACTTCTTTGTGTTCTGTGAAATCATCTCACAGAGTTACAGCTTTCCCCTCAAGGAGCCTTTCGCTAAGACACTTCTTTTGAAATTGGCAAAGTGATATTTGGAAGCCCATAGAGGGCTATGGTGAAAAAGGAAATATCCTCAGATGAAATCTGGAAAGAAGCTTTCTGAGAAACTGCTTAGTGTTCTGTTAATTCATCTCACAGAGTTACATCTGTATTTCGTGGATCTCTTTGCTAGCCTTATTTCTGTGGAATCTGAGAACAGATATTTCCGATCCCTTTGAAGACTATAGGGCCAAAGGAAATATCCTCCGATAACAAAGAGAAAGAAGCTTTCTGAGAAACTTCTTTGTGTTCTGTGAAATCATCTCACAGATTTGCAGCTTTCCCCTCAAGAAGCCTTTCGCTAAGACTGTTCTTGTGGAATTGGCAAAGTGATATTTAGAAGCCCATAGAGGGCTATGGTGAAAAAGGAAATATCCTCAGATGAAATCTGGAAAGAAGCTTTCTGAGAAACTGCTTAGTGTTCTGTTAATTCATCTCACAGAGTTACATCTGTACTTCGTGGATCTCTTTGCTAGCCTTATTTCTGTGGAATCGAGAACAGATATTTCGGATCCCTATGAAGACTATAGGGCCAAAGGAAATATCTTCCGATAACAAAAAGAAAGAAGCTTTCCGAGAAACTTCTTTGTGTTCTGTGAAATCATCTCACAGAGCTACAGCTTTCCCCTCAAGAAGCCTTTCGCTAAGACCTTTCTTGTGGAATTGGCAAAGTGATATTTGGAAGCCCATAGAGGGCTATGGTGAAAAAGGAAATATCCTCAAATAAAATCTGGAAAGAAGCTTTCTGAGAAACTGCTTAGTGTTCGGTTAATTCATCTCACAGAGTTACATCTGTATTTCGTGGATCTCTTTGCTAGCCTTATTTCTGTGGAATCTGAGAACAGATATTTCGGATCCCTTTGAAGACTATAGGGCCAAAGGAAATATCCTCCGATAACAAAGAGAAAGAAGCTTTCTGAGAAACTTCGTTGTGTTCTGTGAAATCATCTCACAGAGTTACAGCTTTCCCCTCACGGAGCCTTTCGCTAAGACAGTTCTTTTGAAATTGGCAAAGTGATATTTGGAAGCCCATAGAGGGCTATGGTGAAAAAGGAAATATCCTCAGATGAAATCTGGAAAGAAGCTTTGTGAGAAACTGCTTAGTGTTCTGTTACTTCATCTCACAGTGTTACATCTGTATTTCCTGGATCTCTTTGCTAGCCTTATTTCTGTGGAATCTGAGAACAGATATTTCCGATCCCTTTGAAGACTATAGGGCCAAAGGAAATATGCTCCGATAACAAAGAGAAAGAAGCTTTCTGAGAAACTTCTTTGTGTTCTGTGAAATCATCTCACAGAGTCGCAGCTTTCCCCTCAAGAAGCTTTTCGCTAAGAATGTTCTTGTGGAATTGGCAAAGTGATATTTGGAAGCCCATAGAGTGCTATGGTGAAAAAGGAAATATCCTCAGATGAAATCTGGAAAGAAGCTTTCTGAGAAACTGCTTAGTGTTCTGTTAATTCATCTCACAGTGTTACATCTGTATTTCATGGATCTCTTTGCTAGCCTTATTTCTGTGGAATCTGAGAACCTATATTTCAGATCCCTTTGAAGACTATAGGGCCAAAGGAAACATCCTCCGATAACAAAGAGAAAGAAGCTTTCTGCGAAACTTCTTTGTGTACTGTGAAATCATCTCACAGAGTTGCAGCTTTCCCCTCAAGAAGCCTTTCGCTAAGACAGTTCTTGTGGAATTGGCAAAGTGATATTTGGAAGCCCATAGAGGGCTATGGTGAAAAAGGAAATATCCTCAGATGAAATCTGGAAAGAAGCTTTCTGAGAAACTGCTTAGTGTTCTGTTAATTCATCTCACAGAGTTACATCTGTATTTCGTGGATCTCTTTGCTAGCCTCATTTCTGTGGAATCTGAGAACAGATATTTCGGATCCCTTTGAAGACTATAGGGCCAAAGGAAATATCCTCCGATAACAAAGAGAAAGAAGCTTTCTGAGAAACTTCGTTGTGTTCTCTGAAATCATCACACAGAGTTACAGCTTTCCCCTCAAGGAGCCTTTCGCTAAGACAGTTTATGTGGAATTGGCAAAGTGATATTTGGAAGAATAGAGGGCTATGGTGAAAAAGGAAATATCCTCAGATGAAATCTGGAAAGAAGCTTTCTGAGAAACTGCTTAGCGTTCTGTTAATTCATCTCACAGAGTTACATCTGTATTTCGTGGATCTCTTTGCTAGCCTTATTTCTGTGGAATCTGAGAACAGATATTTCGGATCCCTATGAAGACTATAGGGCCAAAGGAAATATCCTCCGATAACAAAGAGAAAGAAGCTTTCTGAGAAACTTCTTTGTGTTCTGTGAAATCATCTCACAGAGTTACAGCTTTCCCCTCACGGAGCCTTTCGCTAAGACAGTTCTTTTGAAACTGGCAAATTGATATTTGGAAGCCCATAGAGGGCTATGGTGAAAAAGGAAATATCCTCAGATGAAATCTGGAAAGAAGCTTTCTGAGAAACTGCTTAGTGTTCTGTTAATTCATCTCACAGAGTTACATCTGTATTTCGTGGATCTCCTTGCTAGCCTTATTTCTGTGGAATCTGAGAACAGATATTTCGGATCCCTTTGAAGACTATAGGGCCAAAGGAAATATCCTCCGATAACAAAGAGAAAGAAGCTTTCTGAGAAACTTCTTAGTGTTCTGTGAAATCATCTCACAAAGTTACAGCTTTCCCTTCAAGAAGCCTTTCGCTAAGACAGTTTATGTGGAATTGGCAAAGTGATATTTGGAAGCCCATAGAGGGCTATGGTGAAAAAGGAAATATCCTCAAATGAAATCTGGAAAGAAGCTTTCTGAGAAACTGCTTAGTGTTCTTTTAATTCATCTCACAGAGTTACATCTGTATTTCGTGGATCTCTTTGCTAGCCTTATTTCTGTGGAATCTGAGAACAGATATTTCGGATCCCTTTGAAGACTATAGGGCCAAAGGAAATATCCTCCGATAATAAAGAGAAAGAAGCTTTCTGAGAAACTTCGTTGTGTTCTGTGAAATCATCTCACAGAGTTACAGCGTTCCCCTCACGGAGCCTTTCGCTAAGACTGTTCTTTTGAAATTGGCAAAGTGATATTTGGAAGCCCATAGAGGGCTATGGTGAAAAACGAAATATCCTCAGAGGAAATCTGGAAAGAAGCTTTCTGAGAAACTGCTTAGTGTTCTGTTAATTCATCTCACAGTGTTACATCTGTATTTCATGGATCTCTTTGCTAGCCTTATTTCTGTGGAATTTGAGAACAGATATTTCAGATCCCTTTGAAGACTATAGGGCCAAAGGAAATATCCTCCGATAACAAAGAGATAGAAGCTTTCTGAGAAACTTCTTTGTGTTCTGTGAAATCATCTCACAGAGTTACAGCTTTCCCCTCAAGAAGCCTTTCGCTAAGACAGTTCTTGTGGAATTGGCAAAGTGATATTTGGAAGCCCATAGAGGGCTATGGTGAAAAAGGAAATATCCTCAAATGAAATCTGGAAAGAAGCTTTCTGAGAAACTGCTTAGTGTTCTGTTAATTCATCTCACAGAGTTATATCTGTATTTCGTGGATCTCTTTGCTAGCCTTATTTCTGTGGGATCTGAGAACAGATATTTCGGATCCCTTTGAAGACTATAGGGCCAAAGGAAATATCCTCCGATAACTAAGAGAAAGAAGCTTTCTGAGAAACTTCGTTGTGTTCTGTGAAATCATCTCACAGAGTTACAGCTTTCCCCTCAAGGAGCCTTTCGCTAAGACACTTCTTTTGAAATTGGCAAAGTGATATTTGGAAGCCCATAGAGGGCTATGGTGAAAAAGGAAATATCCTCAGATGAAATCTGGAAAGAAGCTTTCTGAGAAACTGCTTAGTGTTCTGTTAATTAATCTCACAGAGTTACATCTGTATTTCGTGGATCTCTTTGCTAGCCTTATTTCTGTGGAATCTGAGAGCAGATATTTCGGATCCCTTTGAAGACTATGGGGCCAAAGGAAATATCCTCCGATAACAAAGAGAAAGAAGCTTTCTGAGAAACTTCTTTGTGTTCTGTGAAATCATCTCACAGAGTTGCAGCTTTCCCCTCAAGAAGTTTTCGCTAAGTCAGTTCTTGTGGAATTGGCAAAGTGATATTTGGAAGCCCATAGAGGGCTATGGTGAAAAAGGAAATATCCTCAGATGAAATCTGGAAAGAAGCTTTCTGAGAAACTGCTTAGTGTTCTGTTAATTCATCGCACAGAGTTACATCTGTATTTCGTGGATCTCTTTGCTAGCCTTATTTCTGTGGAATCTGTGAACAGATATTTCGGATCCCTTTGAACACTATAGGGCCAAAGGAAATATCCTCCGATAACAAAGAGAAAGAAGCTTTCTGAGAAACTTCTTTGTTTTCTGTGAAATCATCTCACAGAGTTGCAGCTTTCCCCTAAAGAAGCCTTTCGCTAAGACAGTTCTTGTGGAATTGGCAAAGTGATATTTGGAAGCCCATAGAGGGCTATGGTGAAAAAGGAAATATCCTCAAATGAAATCTGGAAAGAAGCTTTCTGAGAAACTGCTTAGTGTTCTGTTAATTCATCTCACAGAGTTACATCTGTATTTCGTGGATCTCTTTGCTAGCCTTATTTCTGTGGGATCTGAGAACAGATATTTCGGATCCCTTTGAAGACTATAGGGCCAAAGGAAATATCCTCCGATAACTAAGAGAAAGAAGCTTTCTGAGAAACTTCGTTTGGTTCTGTGAAATCATCTCACAGAGTCGCAGCTTTCCCCTCAAGAAGCTTTTCGCTAAGAATGTTCTTGTGGAATTGGCAAAGTGATATTTGGAAGCACATAGAGGGCTATGGTGAAAAAGGAAATATCCTCAAATGAAATCTGGAAAGAAGCTTTCTGAGAAACTGCTTAGTGTTCGGTTAATTCATCTCACAGAGTTACATCTGTATTTCGTGGATCTCTTTGCTAGCCTATTTCTGTATAATCTGAGAACAGATATTTCGGATCCCTTTGAAGACTATAGGGCCAAAGGAGATATCCTCCGATAACAAAGAGAAAGAAGCTTTCTGAGAAATTTCGTTGTGTTCTGTGAAATCATCTCACAGAGTTACAGCTTTCCCCTCACGGAGCCTTTCGCTAAGACAGTTCTTTTGAAATTGGCAAAGTGATATTTGGAAGCCCATAGAGGGCTATGGTGAAAAAGGAAATATCCTCAGATGAAATCTGGAAAGAAGCTTTGTGAGAAACTGCTTAGTGTTCTGTTACTTCATCTCACAGTGTTACATCTGTATTTCCTGGATCTCTTTGCTAGCCTTATTTCTGTGGAATCTGAGAACAGATATTTCCGATCCCTTTGAAGACTATAGGGCCCAAGGAAATATCCTCCGATAACAAAGAGAAAGAAGCTTTCTGAGAAACTTCTTTGTGTTCTGTGAAATCATCTCACAGAGTCGCAGCTTTCCCCTCAAGAAGCTTTTCGCTAAGAATGTTCTTGTGGAATTGGCAAAGTGATATTTGGAAGCCCATAGAGTGCTATGGTGAAAAAGGAAATATCCTCAGATGAAATCTGGAAAGAAGCTTTCTGAGAAACTGCTTAGTGTTCTGTTAATTCATCTCACAGTGTTACATCTGTATTTCATGGATCTCTTTGCTAGCCTTATTTCTGTGGAATCTGAGAACCTATATTTCAGATCCCTTTGAAGACTATAGGGCCAAAGGAAACATCCTCCGATAACAAAGAGAAAGAAGCTTTCTGCGAAACTTCTTTGTGTACTGTGAAATCATCTCACAGAGTTGCAGCTTTCCCCTCAAGAAGCCTTTGGCTAAGACAGTTCTTGTGGAATTGGCAAAGTGATATTTGGAAGCCCATAGAGGGCTATGGTGAAAAAGGAAATATCCTCAGATGAAATCTGGAAAGAAGCTTTCTGAGAAACTGCTTAGTGTTCTGTTAATTCATCTCACAGAGTTACATCTGTATTTCGTGGATCTCTTTGCTAGCCTCATTTCTGTGGAATCTGAGAACAGATATTTCGGATCCCTTTGAAGACTATAGGGCCAAAGGAAATATCCTCCGATAACAAAGAGAAAGAAGCTTTCTGAGAAACTTCGTTGTGTTCTGTGAAATCATCACACAGAGTTACAGCTTTCCCCTCAAGGAGCCTTTCGCTAAGACAGTTTATGTGGAATTGGCAAAGTGATATTTGGAAGAATAGAGGGCTATGGTGAAAAAGGAAATATCCTCAGATGAAATCTGGAAAGAAGCTTTCTGAGAAACTGCTTTGCGTTCTGTTAATTCATCTCACAGAGTTACATCTGTATTTCGTGGGTCTCTTTGCTAGCCTTATTTCTGTGGAATCTGAGAACAGATATTTCGGATCCCTATGAAGACTATAGGGCCAAAGGAAATATCCTCCGATAACAAAGAGAAAGAAGCTTTCTGAGAAACTTCTTTGTGTTCTGTGAAATCATCTCACAGAGTTACAGCTTTCCCCTCACGGAGCCTTTCGCTAAGACAGTTCTTTTGAAACTGGCAAATTGATATTTGGAAGCCCATAGAGGGCTATGGTGAAAAAGGAAATATCCTCAGATGAAATCTGGAAAGAAGCTTTCTGAGAAACTGCTTAGTGTTCTGTTAATTCATCTCACAGAGTTACATCTGTATTTCGTGGATCTCCTTGCTAGCCTTATTTCTGTGGAATCTGAGAACAGATATTTCGGATCCCTTTGAAGACTATAGGGCCAAAGGAAATATCCTCCGATAACAAAGAGAAAGAAGCTTTCTGAGAAACTTCTTAGTGTTCTGTGAAATCATCTCACAAAGTTACAGCTTTCCCTTCAAGAAGCCTTTCGCTAAGACAGTTTATGTGGAATTGGCAAAGTGATATTTGGAAGCCCATAGAGGGCTATGGTGAAAAAGGAAATATCCTCAAATGAAATCTGGAAAGAAGCTTTCTGAGAAACTGCTTAGTGTTCTTTTAATTCATCTCACAGAGTTACATCTGTATTTCGTGGATCTCTTTGCTAGCCTTATTTCTGTGGAATCTGAGAACAGATATTTCGGATCCCTTTGAAGACTATAGGGCCAAAGGAAATATCCTCCGATAATAAAGAGAAAGAAGCTTTCTGAGAAACTTCGTTGTGTTCTGTGAAATCATCTCACAGAGTTACAGCGTTCCCCTCACGGAGCCTTTCGCTAAGACAGTTCTTTTGAAATTGGCTAAGTGATATTTGGAAGCCCATAGAGGGCTATGGTGAAAAACGAAATATCCTCAGAGGAAATCTGGAAAGAAGCTTTCTGAGAAACTGCTTAGTGTTCTGTTAATTCATCTCACAGTGTTACATCTGTATTTCATGGATCTCTTTGCTAGCCTTATTTCTGTGGAATTTGAGAACAGATATTTCAGATCCCTTTGAAGACTATAGGGCCAAAGGAAATATCCTCCGATAACAAAGAGATAGAAGCTTTCTGAGAAACTTCTTTGTGTTCTGTGAAATCATCTCACAGAGTTACAGCTTTCCCCTCAAGAAGCCTTTCGCTAAGACAGTTCTTGTGGAATTGGCAAAGTGATATTTGGAAGCCCATAGAGGGCTATGGTGAAAAAGGAAATATCCTCAAATGAAATCTGGAAAGAAGCTTTCTGAGAAACTGCTTAGTGTTCTGTTAATTCATCTCACAGAGTTATATCTGTATTTCGTGGATCTCTTTGCTAGCCTTATTTCTGTGGGATCTGAGAACAGATATTTCGGATCCCTTTGAAGACTATAGGGCCAAAGGAAATATCCTCCGATAACTAAGAGAAAGAAGCTTTCTGAGAAACTTCGTTGTGTTCTGTGAAATCATCTCACAGAGTTACAGCTTTCCCCTCAAGGAGCCTTTCGCTAAGACACTTCTTTTGAAATTGGCAAAGTGATATTTGGAAGCCCATAGAGGGCTATGGTGAAAAAGGAAATATCCTCAGATGAAATCTGGAAAGAAGCTTTGTGAGAAACTGCTTAGTGTTCTGTTAATTAATCTCACAGAGTTACATCTGTATTTCGTGGATCTCTTTGCTAGCCTTATTTCTGTGGAATCTGAGAGCAGATATTTCGGATCCCTTTGAAGACTATGGGGCCAAAGGAAATATCCTCCGATAACAAAGAGAAAGAAGCTTTCTGAGAAACTTCTTTGTGTTCTGTGAAATCATCTCACAGAGTTGCAGCTTTCCCCTCAAGAAGTTTTCGCTAAGTCAGTTCTTGTGGAATTGGCAAAGTGATATTTGGAAGCCCATAGAGGGCTATGGTGAAAAAGGAAATATCCTCAGAGGAAATCTGGAAAGAAGCTTTCTGAGAAACTGCTTAGTGTTCTGTTAATTCATCTCACAGTGTTACATCTGTATTTCATGGATCTCTTTGCTAGCCTTATTTCTGTGGAATCTGAGAACCTATATTTCAGATCCCTTTGAAGACTATAGGGCCAAAGGAAACATCCTCAGATAACAAAGAGAAAGAAGCTTTCTGAGAAACTTCTTTGTGTACTGTGAAATCATCTCACAGAGTTGCAGCTTTCCCCTCAAGAAGCCTTTCGCTAAGACAGTTCTTGTGGAATTGGCAAAGTGATATTTGGAAGCCCATAGAGGGCTATGGTGAAAAAGGAAATATCCTCAGATGAAATCTGGAAAGAAGCTTTCTGAGAAACTGCTTAGTGTTCTGTTAATTCATCTCACAGAGTTACATCTGTATTTCGTGGATCTCTTTGCTAGCCTTATTTCTGTGGGATCTGAGAACAGATATTTCGGATCCCTTTGAAGACTATAGGGCCAAAGGAAATATCCTCCGATAACTAAGAGAAAGAAGCTTTCTGAGATACTTCGTTGTGTTCTGTGAAATCATCTCACAGAGTTACAGCTTTCCCCTCAAGGAGCCTTTCGCTAAGACACTTCTTTTGAAATTGGCAAAGTGATATTTGGAAGCCCATAGAGGGCTATGGTGAAAAAGGAAATATCCTCAGATGGAATCTGGAAAGAAGCTTTCTGAGAAACTGCTTAGTGTTCTGTTAATTAATCTCACAGAGTTACATCTGTATTTCGTGGATCTCTTTGCTAGCCTTATTTCTGTGGAATCTGAGAGCAGATATTTCGGATCCCTTTGAAGACTATGGGGCCAAAGGAAATATCCTCCGATAACAAAGAGAAAGAAGCTTTCTGAGAAACTTCTTTGTGTTCTGTGAAATCATCTCACAGAGTTGCAGCTTTCCCCTCAAGAAGCCTTTCGCTAAGTCAGTTCTTGTGGAATTGGCAAAGTGATATTTGGAAGCCCATAGAGGGCTATGGTGAAAAAGGAAATATCCTCAGATGAAATCTGGAAAGAAGCTTTCTGAGAAACTGCTTAGTGTTCTGTTAATTCATCTCACAGAGTTACATCTGTATTTCGTGGATCTCTTTGCTAGCCTTATTTCTGTGGAATCTGTGAACAGATATTTCGGATCCCTTTGAACACTATAGGGCCAAAGGAAATATCCTCCGATAACAAAGAGAAAGAAGCTTTCTGAGAAACTTCTTTGTTTTCTGTGAAATCATCTCACAGAGTTGCAGCTTTCCCCTCAAGAAGCCTTTCGCTAAGACAGTTCTTGTGGAATTGGCAAAGTGATATTTGGAAGCCCATAGAGGGCTATGGTGAAAAAGGAAATATCCTCAAATGAAATCTGGAAAGAAGCTTTCTGAGAAACTGCTTAGTGTTCTGTTAATTCATCTCACAGAGTTACATCTGTATTTCGTGGATCTCTTTGCTAGCCTTATTTCTGTGGGATCTGAGAACAGATATTTCGGATCCCTTTGAAGACTATAGGGCCAAAGGAAATATCCTCCGATAAACTAAGAGAAAGAAGCTTTCTGAGAAACTTCGTTGTGTTCTGTGAAATCATCTCACAGAGTTACAGCTTTCCCCTCAAGGAGCCTTTCGCTAAGACAGTTCTTGTGGAATTGGCAAAGTGATATTTGGAAGCCCATAGAGGGATATGGGGAAAAAGGAAATATCCTCAGATGAAATCTGGAAAGAAGCTTTCTGAGAAACTGCTTAGCGTTCTGTTAATTCATCTCACAGAGTTACATCTGTATTTCGTGGATCTCTTTGCTAGCCTTATTTCTACGGAATCTGAGAACAGATATTTCGGATCCCTTTGAAGACTATAGGGCCAAAGGAAATATCCTCCGAAAACAAAGAGAAAGAAGCTTTCTGAGAAACTTCGTTGTGTTCTGTGAAATCATCTCACAGAGTTACAGCTTTCCCCTGACGGAGCCTTTCGCTAAGACACTTCTTTTGAAATTGGCAAAGTGATATTTGGAAGCCCATAGAGGGCTATGGTGAAAAAGGAAATATCCTCAGATGAAATCTGGAAAGAAGCTTTCTGAGAAACTGCTTAGTGTTCTTTTAATTCATCTCACAGTTTTACATCTGTATTTCGTGGATCTCTTTGCTAGCCTTATTTCTGTGGAATCTGAGAGCAGATATTTCGGATCCCTTTGAAGACTATGGGGCCAAAGGAAATATCCTCCGATTAGAAAGAGAAAGAAGCTTTCTGAGAAACTTCTTTGTGTTCTGTGAAATCATCTCACAGAGTTGCAGCTTTCCCCTCAAGAAGCCTTTCGCTAAGTCAGTTCTTGTGGAATTGGCAAAGTGATATTTGGAAGCCCATAGAGGGCTATGGTGAAAAAGGAAATATCCTCAGATGAAATCTGGAAAGAAGCTTTCTGAGAAACTGCTTAGTGTTCTTTTAATTCATCTCACAGTTTTACATCTGTATTTCGTGGATCTCTTTGCTAGCCTTATTTCTGTGGAATCTGAGAGCAGATATTTCGGATCCCTTTGAAGACTATGGGGCCAAAGGAAATATCCTCCGATAACAAAGAGAAAGAAGCTTTCTGAGAAACTTCTTTGTGTTCTGTGAAATCATCTCACAGAGTTGCAGCTTTCCCCTCAAGAAGTTTTCGCTAAGTCAGTTCTTGTGGAATTGGCAAAGTGATATTTGGAAGCCCATAGAGGGCTATGGTGAAAAAGGAAATATCCTCAGATGAAATCTGGAAAGAAGCTTTCTGAGAAACTGCTTAGTGTTCTGTTAATTCATCTCACAGAGTTACATCTGTATTTCGTGGATCTCTTTGCTAGCCTTATTTCTGTGGAATCTGTGAACAGATATATCGGATCCCTTTGAACACTATAGGGCCAAAGGAAATATCCTCCGATAACAAAGAGAAAGAAGCTTTCTGAGAAACTTCTTTGTGTTCTGTGAAATCATCTCACAGAGTTGCAGCTTTCCCCTCAAGAAGCCTTTCTCCAAGAAAGTTCTTGTGGAATTGGCAAAGTGATATTTGGAAGCCCATAGAGGGCTATGGTGAAAAAGGAAATATCCTCAAATGAAATCTGGAAAGAAGCTTTCTGAGAAACTGCTTAGTGTTCTGTTAATTCATCTCACAGAGTTACATCTGTATTTCGTGGATCTCTTTGCTAGCCTTATTTCTGTGGGATCTGAGAACAGATATTTCGGATCCCTTTGAAGACTATAGGGCCAAAGGAAATATCCTCCGATAACTAAGAGAAAGAATCTTTCTGAGAAACTTCGTTGTGTTCTGTGAAATCATCTCACAGAGTTACAGCTTTCCCCTCAAGGAGCCTTTCGCTAAGACAGTTCTTGTGGAATTGGCAAAGTGATATTTGGAAGCCCATAGAGGGCTATGGTGAAAAAGGAAATATCCTCAAATGAAATCTGGAAAGAAGCTTTCTGAGAAACTGCTTAGTGTTCTGTTAATTCATCTCACAGAGTTACAACTGTATTTCGTGGATCTCTTTGCTAGCCTTATTTCTGTGGGATCTGAGAACAGATATTTCGGATCCCTTTGAAGACTATAGGGCCAAAGGAAATATCCTCCGATAAACTAAGAGAAAGAAGCTTTCTGAGAAACTTCGTTGTGTTCTGTGAAATCATCTCACAGAGTTACAGCTTTCCCCTCAAGGAGCCTTTCGCTAAGACAGTTCTTGTGGAATTGGCAAAGTGATATTTGGAAGCCCATAGAGGGCTATGGTGAAAAAGGAAATATCCTCAGATGAAATCTGGAAAGAAGCTTTCTGAGAAACTGCTTAGCGTTCTGTTAATTCATCTCACAGAGTTACATCTGTATTTCGTGGATCTCTTTGCTAGCCTTATTTCTACGGAATCTGAGAACAGATATTTCGGATCCCTTTGAAGACTATAGGGCCAAAGGAAATATCCTCCGAAAACAAAGAGAAAGAAGCTTTCTGAGAAACTTCGTTGTGTTCTGTGAAATCATCTCACAGAGTTACAGCTTTCCCCTGACGGAGCCTTTCGCTAAGACACTTCTTTTGAAATTGGCAAAGTGATATTTGGAAGCCCATAGAGGGCTATGGTGAAAAAGGAAATATCCTCAGATGAAATCTGGAAAGAAGCTTTCTGAGAAACTGCTTAGTGTTCTTTTAATTCATCTCACAGTTTTACATCTGTATTTCGTGGATCTCTTTGCTAGCCTTATTTCTGTGGAATCTGAGAGCAGATATTTCGGATCCCTTTGAAGACTATGGGGCCAAAGGAAATATCCTCCGATTAGAAAGAGAAAGAAGCTTTCTGAGAAACTTCTTTGTGTTCTGTGAAATCATCTCACAGAGTTGCAGCTTTCCCCTCAAGAAGCCTTTCGCTAAGTCAGTTCTTGTGGAATTGGCAAAGTGATATTTGGAAGCCCATAGAGGGCTATGGTGAAAAAGGAAATATCCTCAGATGAAATCTGGAAAGAAGCTTTCTGAGAAACTGCTTAGTGTTCTTTTAATTCATCTCACAGTTTTACATCTGTATTTCGTGGATCTCTTTGCTAGCCTTATTTCTGTGGAATCTGAGAGCAGATATTTCGGATCCCTTTGAAGACTATGGGGCCAAAGGAAATATCCTCCGATAACAAAGAGAAAGAAGCTTTCTGAGAAACTTCTTTGTGTTCTGTGAAATCATCTCACAGAGTTGCAGCTTTCCCCTCAAGAAGTTTTCGCTAAGTCAGTTCTTGTGGAATTGGCAAAGTGATATTTGGAAGCCCATAGAGGGCTATGGTGAAAAAGGAAATATCCTCAGATGAAATCTGGAAAGAAGCTTTCTGAGAAACTGCTTAGTGTTCTGTTAATTCATCTCACAGAGTTACATCTGTATTTCGTGGATCTCTTTGCTAGCCTTATTTCTGTGGAATCTGTGAACAGATATATCGGATCCCTTTGAACACTATAGGGCCAAAGGAAATATCCTCCGATAACAAAGAGAAAGAAGCTTTCTGAGAAACTTCTTTGTGTTCTGTGAAATCATCTCACAGAGTTGCAGCTTTCCCCTCAAGAAGCCTTTCTCTAAGACAGTTCTTGTGGAATTGGCAAAGTGATATTTGGAAGCCCATAGAGGGCTATGGTGAAAAAGGAAATATCCTCAAATGAAATCTGGAAAGAAGCTTTCTGAGAAACTGCTTAGTGTTCTGTTAATTCATCTCACAGAGTTACATCTGTATTTCGTGGATCTCTTTGCTAGCCTTATTTCTGTGGGATCTGAGAACAGATATTTCGGATCCCTTTGAAGACTATAGGGCCAAAGGAAATATCCTCCGATAACTAAGAGAAAGAATCTTTCTGAGAAACTTCGTTGTGTTCTGTGAAATCATCTCACAGAGTTACAGCTTTCCCCTCAAGGAGCCTTTCGCTAAGACAGTTCTTGTGGAATTGGCAAAGTGATATTTGGAAGCCCATAGAGGGATATGGTGAAAAAGGAAATATCCTCAGATGAAATCTGGAAAGAAGCTTTCTGAGAAACTGCTTAGCGTTCTGTTAATTCATCTCACAGAGTTACATCTGTATTTCGTGGATCTCTTTGCTAGCCTTATTTCTACGGAATCTGAGAACAGATATTTCGGATCCCTTTGAAGACTATAGGGCCAAAGGAAATATCCTCCGAAAACAAAGAGAAAGAAGCTTTCTGAGAAACTTCGTTGTGTTCTGTGAAATCATCTCACAGAGTTACAGCTTTCCCCTGACGGAGCCTTTCGCTAAGACACTTCTTTTGAAATTGGCAAAGTGATATTTGGAAGCCCATAGAGGGCTATGGTGAAAAAGGAAATATCCTCAGATGAAATCTGGAAAGAAGCTTTCTGAGAAACTGCTTAGTGTTCTTTTAATTCATCTCACAGTGTTACATCTGTATTTCGTGGATCTCTTTGCTAGCCTTATTTCTGTGGAATCTGAGAGCAGATATTTCGGATCCCTTTGAAGACTATGGGGCCAAAGGAAATATCCTCGAATTAGAAAGAGAAAGAAGCTTTCTGAGAAACTTCTTTGTGTTCTGTGAAATCATCTCACAGAGTTGCAGCTTTCCCTCAAGAAGCCTTTCGCTAAGACAGTTCTTGTGGAATAGGCAAAGTGATATTTGGAAGCCCATAGAGGGCTATGGTGAAAAAGGAAATATCCTCAAATGAAATCTGGAAAGAAGCTTTCTGAGAAACTGCTTAGTGTTCTGTTAATTCATCTCACAGAGTTACATCTGTATTTCGTGGATCTCTTTGCTAGCCTTATTTCTGTGGAATCTGAGAACAGATATTTCGGATCCCTTTGAAGACGATAGGGCCAAAGGAAATATCCTCCGATAACAAAGAGAAAGAAGCTTTCTGAGAAACTTCGCTGTGTTCAGTGAAATCATGTCACAGAGTTACAGCTTTCCCCTCACGGAGCCTTTCGCTAAGACAGTTCTTTTGAAATTGGCAAAGTGATATTTGGAAGCCCATAGAGGGCTATGGTGAAAAAGGAAATATCCTCAGAGGAAATCTGGAAAGAAGCTTTCTGAGAAACTGCTTAGTGTTCTGTTAATTCATCTCACAGTGTTACATCTGTATTTCATGGATCTCTTTGCTAGCCTTATTTCTGTGGAATCTGAGAACCTATATTTCAGATCCCTTTGAAGACTATAGGGCCAAAGGAAACATCCTCTGATAACAAAGAGAAAGAAGTTTTCTGAGAAACTTCTTTGTGTACTGTGAAATCATCTCACAGAGTTGCAGCTTTCCCCTCAAGAAGCCTTTCGCTAAGACAGTTCTTTTGAAATTGGCAAAGTGATATTTGGAAGCCCATAGAGGGCTATGGTGAAAAAGGAAATATCCTCAGATGGAATCTGGAAAGAAGCTTTCTGAGAAACTGCTTAGTGTTCTGTTAATTAATCTCACAGAGTTACATCTGTATTTCGTGGATCTCTTTGCTAGCCTTATTTCTGTGGAATCTGAGAGCAGATATTTCGGATCCCTTTGAAGACTATGGGGCCAAAGGAAATATCCTCCGATAACAAAGAGAAAGAAGCTTTCTGAGAAACTTCTTTGTGTTCTGTGAAATCATCTCACAGAGTTGCAGCTTTCCCCTCAAGAAGCCTTTCGCTAAGTCAGTTCTTGTGGAATTGGCAAAGTGATATTTGGAAGCCCATAGAGGGCTATGGTGAAAAAGGAAATATCCTCAGATGAAATCTGGAAAGAAGCTTTCTGAGAAACTGCTTAGTGTTCTGTTAATTCATCTCACAGAGTTACATCTGTATTTCGTGGATCTCTTTGCTAGCCTTATTTCTGTGGAATCTGTGAACAGATATTTCGGATCCCTTTGAAGACTATAGGGCCAAAGGAAATATCCTCCGATAACAAAGAGAAAGAAGCTTTCTGAGAAACTTCTTTGTTTTCTGTGAAATCATCTCACAGAGTTGCAGCTTTCCCCTCAAGAAGCCTTTCGCTAAGACAGTTCTTGTGGAATTGGCAAAGTGATATTTGGAAGCCCATAGAGGGCTATGGTGAAAAAGGAAATATCCTCAAATGAAATCTGGAAAGAAGCTTTCTGAGAAACTGCTTAGTGTTCTGTTAATTCATCTCACAGAGTTACATCTGTATTTCGTGGATCTCTTTGCTAGCCTTATTTCTGTGGGATCTGAGAACAGATATTTCGGATCCCTTTGAAGACTATAGGGCCAAAGGAAATATCCTCCGATAACAAAGAGAAAGAAGCTTTCTGAGAAACTTCGTTGTGTTCTGTGAAATCATCTCACAGAGTTACAGCTTTCCCCTCACGGAGCCTTTCGCTAAGACAGTTCTTTTGAAATTGACAAAGTGATATTTGGAAGCCCATAGAGGGCTATGGTGAAAAAGGAAATATCCTCAGAGGAAATCTGGAAAGAAGCTTTCTGAGAAACTGCTTAGTGTTCTGTTAATTCATCTCACAGTGTTACATCTGTATTTCATGGATCTCTTTGCTAGCCTTATTTCTGTGGAATCTGAGAACCTATATTTCAGATCCCTTTGAAGATTATAGGGTCAAAGGAAACATCCTCCGATAACAAAGAGAAAGAAGCTTTCTGAGAAACTTCTTTGTGTACTGTGAAATCATCTCACAGAGTTGCAGCTTTCCCCTCAAGAAGCCTTTCGCTAAGACAGTTCTTGTGGAATTGGCAAAGTGATATTTGGAAGCCCATAGAGGGCTATGGTGAAAAAGGAAATATCCTCAGATGAAATCTGGAAAGAAGCTTTCTGAGAAACTGCTTAGTGTTCTGTTAATTCATCTCACAGAGTTACATCTGTATTTCGTGGATCTCTTTGCTAGCCTTATTTCTGTGGAATCTGAGAACAGATATTTCAGATCCCTTTGAAGACTATAGGGCCAAAGGAAATATCCTCCGATAACAAAGAGAAAGAAGCTTTCTGAGAAACTTCTTTGTGTTCTGTGAAATCATCTCACAGAGTTGCAGCTTTCCCCTCAAGAAGCCTTTCGCTAAGACAGTTCTTGTGGAATTGGCAAAGTGATATTTGGAAGCACATAGAGGGCTATGGTGAAAAAGGAAATATCCTCAGATGAAATCTGGAAAGAAGCTTTCTGAGAAACTGCTTAGTGTTCTGTTAATTCATCTCACAGAGTTACATCTCTATTTCGTGGATCTCTTTGCTAGCCTTATTTCTGTGGAATCTGAGAACAGATATTTCGGATCCCTATGAAGACTATAGGGCCAAAGGAAATATCCTCCGATAACAAAGAGAAAGAAGCTTTCTGAGAAACTTCTTTGTGTTCTGTGAAATCATCTCACAGAGTTACAGCTTTCCCCTCAAGAAGCCATTCGCTAAGACAGTTCTTTTGAAATTGGCAAAGTGATATTTGGAAGCCCATAGAGGGCTATGGTGAAAAAGGAAATATCCTCAGATGAAATCTGGAAAGAAGCTTTCTGAGAAACTGCTTAGTGTTCTGTTAATTCATCTCACAGAGTTACATCTGTATTTCGTGGATCTCTTTGCTAGGCTTATTTCTGTGAAATCTGAGAACAGATATTTCGGATCCCTTTGAAGACAATAGGGCCAAAGGAAATATCCTCCGATAACAAAGAGAAAGAAGCTTTCTGAGAAACTTCGTTGTGTTCTGTGAAATCATCTCACAGAGTTGCAGCTTTCCCCTCAAGAAGCCTTTCGCAAAGACAGTTCTTTTGAAATTGGCAAAGTGATATTTGGAAGCCCATAGAGGGCTATGGTGGAAAAGGAAATATCCTCAGATGAAATCTGGAAAGAAGCTTTCTGAGAAACTGCTTAGTGTTCCGTTAATTCATCTCACAGAGTTACATCTGCATTTCGTGGATCTCTTTGCTAGCCTTATTTCTGTGGAATCTGAGAACAGATATTTCGGATCCCTATGAAGACTATAGGGCCAAAGGAAATATCCTCCGATAACAAAGAGAAAGAAGCTTTCTGAGAAACTTCGTTGTGTTCTGGGAAATCATCTCACAGAGTTACCGCTTTCCCCTCACGGAGCCTTTCGCTAAGACAGTTCTTGTGGAATTGGCAAAGTGATATTTGGAAGCCCATAGAGGGCTATGGTGAAAAAGGAAATATCCTCAAATGAAATCTGTAAAGAAGCTTCCTGAGAAACTGCTTAGTGTTCTGTTAATTCATCTCACAGAGTTACATCTGTATTTCACGGATCTCTTTGCTAGCCTTATTTCTGTGGACTCTGAGAACAGATATTTCGGATCCCTTTGAAGACTATGGGGCCAAAGGAAATATCCTCCGATAACAAAGAGAAAGAAGCTTTCTGAGAAACTTCTTTGTGTTCTGTGAAATCATCTCACAGAGTTACAGCTTTCCCCTCAAGGAGCCTTTCGCTAAGACAGTTCTTGTGGAATTGGCAAAGTGATATTTGGAAGCCCATAGAGGGCTATGGTGAAAAAGGAAATATCCTCAGATGAAATCTGGAAAGAAGCTTTCTGAGAAACTGCTTAGTGTTCTGTTAATTCATCTCACAGAGTTACATCTGTATTTCGTGGATCTCTTTGCTAGCCTTATTTCTGTGGAATCTGAGAAAAGATATTTCGGATCCCTTTGAAGACTATAGGGCCAAAGGAAATATCCTCCGATAACAAAGAGAAAGAAGCTTTCTGAGAAACTTCTTTGTGTTCTGTGAAATCATCTCACAGATTTGCAGCTTTCCCCTCAAGAAGCCTTTCGCTAAGACTGTTCTTGTGGAATTGGCAAAGTGATATTTAGAAGCCCATAGAGGGCTATGGTGAAAAAGGAAATATCCTCAGATGAAATCTGGAAAGAAGCTTTCTGAGAAACTGCTTAGTGTTCTGTTAATTCATCTCACAGAGTTACATCTGTATTTCGTGGATCTCTTTGCTAGCCTATTTCTGTATAATCTGAGAACAGATATTTCGGATCCCTTTGAAGACTATAGGGCCAAAGGAGATATCCTCCGATAACAAAGAGAAAGAAGCTTTCTGAGAAATTTCGTTGTGTTCTGTGAAATCATCTCACAGAGTTACAGCTTTCCCCTCACGGAGCCTTTCGCTAAGACAGTTCTTTTGAAATTGGCAAAGTGATATTTGGAAGCCCATAGAGGGCTATGGTGAAAAAGGAAATATCCTCAGATGAAATCTGGAAAGAAGCTTTCTGAGAAACTGCTTAGTGTTCTGTTAATTCATCTCACAGTGTTACATCTGTATTTCATGGATCTCTTTGCTAGCCTTATTTCTGTGGAATCTGAGAACCTATATTTCAGATCCCTTTGAAGACTATAGGGCCAAAGGAAACATCCTCCGATAACAAAGAGAAAGAAGCTTTCTGAGAAACTTCTTTGTGTACTGTGAAATCATCTCACAGAGTTGCAGCTTTCCCCTCAAGAAGCCTTTCGCTAAGACAGTTCTTGTGGAATTGGCAAAGTGATATTTGGAAGCCCATAGAGGGCTATGGTGAAAAAGGAAATATCCTCAGATGAAATCTGGAAAGAAGCTTTCTGAGAAACTGCTTAGTGTTCTGTTAATTCATCTCACAGAGTTACATCTGTATTTCGTGGATCTCTTTGCTAGCCTCATTTCTGTGGAATCTGAGAACAGATATTTCGGATCCCTTTGAAGACTATAGGGCCAAAGGAAATATCCTCCGATAACAAAGAGAAAGAAGCTTTCTGAGAAACTTCGTTGTGTTCTGTGAAATCATCACACAGAGTTACAGCTTTCCCCTCAAGGAGCCTTTCCCTAAGACAGTTTATGTGGAATTGGCAAAGTGATATTTGGAAGAATAGAGGGCTATGGTGAAAAAGGAAATATCCTCAGATGAAATCTGGAAAGAAGCTTTCTGAGAAACTGCTTAGCGTTCTGTTAATTCATCTCACAGAATTACATCTGTATTTCGTGGATCTCTTTGCTAGCCTTATTTCTGTGGAATCTGAGAACAGATATTTCGGATCCCTATGAAGACTATAGGGCCAAAGGAAATATCCTCCGATAACAAAGAGAAAGAAGCTTTCTGAGAAACTTCTTTGTGTTCTGTGAAATCATCTCACAGAGTTACAGCTTTCCCCTCACGGAGCCTTTCGCTAAGACAGTTCTTTTGAAACTGGCAAATTGATATTTGGAAGCCCATAGAGGGCTATGGTGAAAAAGGAAATATCCTCAGATGAAATCTGGAAAGAAGCTTTCTGAGAAACTGCTTAGTGTTCTGTTAATTCATCTCACAGAGTTACATCTGTATTTCGTGGATCTCTTTGCTAGCCTTATTTCTGTGGAATCTGTGAACAGATATTTCGGATCCCTTTGAACACTATAGGGCCAAAGGAAATATCCTCCGATAACAAAGAGAAAGAAGCTTTCTGAGAAACTTCTTTGTGTTCTGTGAAATCATCTCACAGAGTTGCAGCTTTCCCCTCAAGAAGCCTTTCGCTAAGACAGTTCTTGTGGAATTGGCAAAGTGATATTTGGAAGCCCATAGAGGGCTATGGTGAAAAAGGAAATATCCTCAAATGAAATCTGGAAAGAAGCTTTCTGAGAAACTGCTTAGTGTTCTGTTAATTCATCTCACAGAGTTACATCTGTATTTCGTGGATCTCCTTGCTAGCCTTATTTCTGTGGAATCTGAGAACAGATATTTCGGATCCCTTTGAAGACTATAGGGCCAAAGGAAATATCCTCCGATAACAAAGAGAAAGAAGCTTTCTGAGAAACTTCTTAGTGTTCTGTGAAATCATCTCACAAAGTTACAGCTTTCCCTTCAAGAAGCCTTTCGCTAAGACAGTTTATGTGGAATTGGCAAAGTGATATTTGGAAGCCCATAGAGGGCTATGGTGAAAAAGGAAATATCCTCAAATGAAATCTGGAAAGAAGCTTTCTGAGAAACTGCTTAGTGTTCTTTTAATTCATCTCACAGAGTTACATCTGTATTTCGTGGATCTCTTTGCTAGCCTTATTTCTGTGGAATCTGAGAACAGATATTTCGGATCCCTTTGAAGACTATAGGGCCAAAGGAAATATCCTCCGATAATAAAGAGAAAGAAGCTTTCTGAGAAACTTCGTTGTGTTCTGTTAAATCATCTCACAGAGTTACAGCGTTCCCCTCACGGAGCCTTTCGCTAAGACAGTTCTTTTGAAATTGGCAAAGTGATATTTGGAAGCCCATAGAGGGCTATGGTGAAAAACGAAATATCCTCAGAGGAAATCTGGAAAGAAGCTTTCTGAGAAACTGCTTAGTGTTCTGTTAATTCATCTCACAGTGTTACATCTGTATTTCATGGATCTCTTTGCTAGCCTTATTTCTGTGGAATCTGAGAACAGATATTTCAGATCCCTTTGAAGACTATAGGGCCAAAGGAAATATCCTCCGATAACAAAGAGATAGAAGCTTTCTGAGAAACTTCTTTCTGTTCTGTGAAATCATCTCACAGAGTTGCAGCTTTCCCCTCAAGAAGCCTTTCGCTAAGTCAGTTCTTGTGGAATTGGCAAAGTGATATTTGGAAGCCCATAGAGGGCTATGGTGAAAAAGGAAATATCCTCAGATGAAATCTGGAAAGAAGGTTTCTGAGAAACTGCTTAGTGTTCTGTTAATTCATCTCACAGAGTTACATCTGTATTTCGTGGATCTCTTTGCTAGCCTTATTTCTGTGGAATCTGTGAACAGATATTTCGGATCCCTTTGAACACTATAGGGCCAAAGGAAATATCCTCCGATAACAAAGAGAAAGAAGCTTTCTGAGAAACTTCTTTGTTTTCTGTGAAATCATCTCACAGAGTTGCAGCTTTCCCCTCAAGAAGCCTTTCGCTAAGACAGTTCTTGTGGAATTGGCAAAGTGATATTTGGAAGCCCATAGAGGGCTATGGTGAAAAAGGAAATATCCTCAAATGAAATCTGGAAAGAAGCTTTCTGAGAAACTGCTTAGTGTTCTGTTAATTCATCTCACAGAGTTACATCTGTATTTCGTGGATCTCTTTGCTAGCCTTATTTCTGTGGGATCTGAGAACAGATATTTCGGATCCCTTTGAAGACTATAGGGCCAAAGGAAATATCCTCCGATAACTAAGAGAAAGAAGCTTTCTGAGAAACTTCGTTGTGTTCTGTGAAATCATCTCACAGAGTTACAGCTTTCCCCTCAAGGAGCCTTTCGCTAAGACAGTTCTTGTGGAATTGGCAAAGTGATATTTGGAAGCCCATAGAGGGATATGGTGAAAAAGGAAATATCCTCAGATGAAATCTGGAAAGAAGCTTTCTGAGAAACTGCTTAGCGTTCTGTTAATTCATCTCACAGAGTTACATCTGTATTTCGTGGATCTCTTTGCTAGCCTTATTTCTACGGAATCTGAGAACAGATATTTCGGATCCCTTTGAAGACTATAGGGCCAAAGGAAATATCCTCCGAAAACAAAGAGAAAGAAGCTTTCTGAGAAACTTCGTTGTGTTCTGTGAAATCATCTCACAGAGTTACAGCTTTCCCCTGACGGAGCCTTTCGCTAAGACACTTCTTTTGAAATTGGCAAAGTGATATTTGGAAGCCCATAGAGGGCTATGGTGAAAAAGGAAATATCCTCAGATGAAATCTGGAAAGAAGCTTTCTGAGAAACTGCTTAGTGTTCTTTTAATTCATCTCACAGTGTTACATCTGTATTTCGTGGATCTCTTTGCTAGCCTTATTTCTGTGGAATCTGAGAGCAGATATTTCGGATCCCTTTGAAGACTATGGGGCCAAAGGAAATATCCTCCGATTAGAAAGAGAAAGAAGCTTTCTGAGAAACTTCTTTGTGTTCTGTGAAATCATCTCACAGAGTTGCAGCTTTCCCCTCAAGAAGCCTTTCGCTAAGTCAGTTCTTGTGGAATTGGCAAAGTGATATTTGGAAGCCCATAGAGGGCTATGGTGAAAAAGAAAATATCCTCAGATGAAATCTGGAAAGAAGCTTTCTGAGAAACTGCTTAGTGTTCTTTTAATTCATCTCACAGTTTTACATCTGTATTTCGTGGATCTCTTTGCTAGCCTTATTTCTGTGGAATCTGAGAGCAGATATTTCGGATCCCTTTGAAGACTATGGGGCCAAAGGAAATATCCTCCGATAACAAAGAGAAAGAAGCTTTCTGAGAAACTTCTTTGTGTTCTGTGAAATCATCTCACAGAGTTGCAGCTTTCCCCTCAAGAAGCCTTTCGCTAAGTCAGTTCTTGTGGAATTGGCAAAGTGATATTTGGAAGCCCATAGAGGGCTATGGTGAAAAAGGAAATATCCTCAGATGAAATCTGGAAAGAAGCTTTCTGAGAAATTGCTTAGTGTTCTGTTAATTCATCTCACAGAGTTACATCTGTATTTCGTGGATCTCTTTGCTAGCCTTATTTCTGTGGAATCTGAGAACAGATATTTCGGATCCCTTTGAAGACTATAGGGCCAAAGGAAATATCCTCCGATAACAAAGAGAAAGAAGCTTTCTGAGAAACTTCTTTGTGTTCTGTGAAATCATCTCACAGAGTTGCAGCTTTCCCTCAAGAAGCCTTTCGCTAAGACAGTTCTTGTGGAATAGGCAAAGTGATATTTGGAAGCCCATAGAGGGCTATGGTGAAAAAGGAAATATCGTCAAATGAAATCTGGAAAGAAGCTTTCTGAGAAACTGCTTAGTGTTCTGTTAATTCATCTCACAGAGTTACATCTGTATTTCGTGGATCTCTTTGCTAGCCTTATTTCTGTGGAATCTGAGAACAGATATTTCGGATCCCTTTGAAGACTATAGGGCCAAAGGAAATATCCTCCGATAACAAAGAGAAAGAAGCTTTCTGAGAAACTTCGTTGTGTTCTGTGAAATCATCTCACAGAGTTACAGCTTTCCCCTCACGGAGCCTTTCGCTAAGACAGTTCTTTTGAAATTGGCAAAGTGATATTTGGAAGCCCATAGAGGGCTATGGTGAAAAAGGAAATATCCTCAGAGGAAATCTGGAAAGAAGCTTTCTGAGAAACTGCTTAGTGTTCTGTTAATTCATCTCACAGTGTTACATCTGTATTTCATGGATCTCTTTGCTAGCCTTATTTCTGTGGAATCTGAGAACCTATATTTCAGATCCCTTTGAAGACTATAGGGCCAAAGGAAACATCCTCCGATAACAAAGAGAAAGAAGCTTTCTGAGAAACTTCTTTGTGTACTGTGAAATCATCTCACAGAGTTGCAGCTTTCCCCTCAAGAAGCCTTTCGCTAAGACAGTTCTTGTGGAATTGGCAAAGTGATATTTGGAAGCCCATAGAGGGCTATGGTGAAAAAGGAAATATCCTCAGATGAAATCTGGAAAGAAGCTTTCTGAGAAACTGCTTAGTGTTCTGTTAATTCATCTCACAGAGTTACATCTGTATTTCGTGGATCTCTTTGCTAGCCTTATGTCTGTGGGATCTGAGAACAGATATTTCGGATCCCTTTGAAGACTATAGGGCCAAAGGAAATATCCTCCGATAACTAAGAGAAAGAAGCTTTCTGAGAAACTTCGTTGTGTTCTGTGAAATCATCTCACAGAGTTACAGCTTTCCCCTCAAGGAGCCTTTCGCTAAGACACTTCTTTTGAAATTGGCAAAGTGATATTTGGAAGCCCATAGAGGGCTATGGTGAAAAAGGAAATATCCTCAGATGAAATCTGGAAAGAAGCTTTCTGAGAAACTGCTTAGTGTTCTGTTAATTAATCTCACAGAGTTACATCTGTATTTCGTGGATCTCTTTGCTAGCCTTATTTCTATGGAATCTGAGAGCAGATATTTCGGATCCCTTTGAAGACTATGGGGCCAAAGGAAATATCCTCCGATAACAAAGAGAAAGAAGCTTTCTGAGAAACTTCTTTGTGTTCTGTGAAATCATCTCACAGAGTTGCAGCTCTCCCCTCAAGAAGCCTTTCGCTAAGTCAGTTCTTGTGGAATTGGCAAAGTGATATTTGGAAGCCCATAGAGGGCTATGGTGAAAAAGGAAATATCCTCAGATGAAATCTGGAAAGAAGCTTTCTGAGAAACTGCTTAGTGTTCTGTTAATTCATCTCACAGAGTTACATCTGTATTTCGTGGATCTCTTTGCTAGCCTTATTTCTGTGGAATCTGTGAACAGATATTTCGGATCCCTTTGAACACTATAGGGCCATAGGAAATATCCTCCGATAACAAAGAGAAAGAAGCTTTCTGAGAAACTTCTTTGTTTTCTGTGAAATCATCTCACAGAGTTGCAGCTTTCCCCTCAAGAAGCCTTTCGCTAAGACAGTTCTTGTGGAATTGGCAAAGTGATATTTCGAAGCCCATAGAGGGCTATGGTGAAAAAGGAAATATCCTCAAATGAAATCTGGAAAGAAGCTTTCTGAGAAACTGCTTAGTGTTCTGTTAATTCATCTCACAGAGTTACATCTGTATTTCGTGGATCTCTTTGCTAGCCTTATTTCTGCGGGATCTGAGAACAGATATTTCGGATCCCTTTGAAGACTATAGGGCCAAAGGAAATATCCTCCGATAACTAAGAGAAAGAAGCTTTCTGAGAAACTTCGTTGTGTTCTGTGAAATCATCTCACAGAGTTACAGCTTTCCCCTCAAGGAGCCTTTCGCTAAGACAGTTCTTGTGGAATTGGCAAAGTGATATTTGGAAGCCCATAGAGGGATATGGAGAAAAAGGAAATATCCTCAGATGAAATCTGGAAAGAAGCTTTCTGAGAAACTGCTTAGCGTTCTGTTAATTCATCGCACAGAGTTACATCTGTATTTCGTGGATCTCTTTGCTAGCCTTATTTCTACGGAATCTGAGAACAGATATTTCGGATCCCTTTGAAGACTATAGGGCCAAAGGAAATATCCTCCGAAAACAAAGAGAAAGAAGCTTTCTGAGAAACTTCGTTGTGTTCTGTGAAATCATCTCACAGAGTTACAGCTTTCCCCTGACGGAGCCTTTCGCTAAGACAATTCTTTTGAAATTGGCAAAGTGATATTTGGAAGCCCATAGAGGGCTATGGTGAAAAAGGAAATATCCTCAGATGAAATCTGGAAAGAAGCTTTCTGAGAAACTGCTTAGTGTTCTTTTAATTCATCTCACAGTGTTACATCTGTATTTCGTGGATCTCTTTGCTAGCCTTATTTCTGTGGAATCTGAGAGCAGATATTTCGGATCCCTTTGAAGACTATGGGGCCAAAGGAAATATCCTCCGATTAGAAAGAGAAAGAAGCTTTCTGAGAAACTTCTTTGTGTTCTGTGAAATCATCTCACAGAGTTGCAGCTTTCCCCTCAAGAAGCCTTTCGCTAAGTCAGTTCTTGTGGAATTGGCAAAGTGATATTTGGAAGCCCATAGAGGGCTATGGTGAAAAAGGAAATATCCTCAGATGAAATCTGGAAAGAAGCTTTCTGAGAAACTGCTTAGTGTTCTTTTAATTCATCTCACAGTTTTACATCTGTATTTCGTGGATCTCTTTGCTAGCCTTATTTCTGTGGAATCTGAGAGCAGATATTTCGGATCCCTTTGAAGACTATGGGGCCAAAGGAAATATCCTCCGATAACAAAGAGAAAGAAGCTTTCTGAGAAACTTCTTTGTGTTCTGTGAAATCATCTCACAGAGTTGCAGCTTTCCCCTCAAGAAGCCTTTCGCTAAGTCAGTTCTTGTGGAATTGGCAAAGTGATATTTGGAAGCCCATAGAGGGCTATGGTGAAAAAGGAAATATCCTCAGATGAAATCTGGAAAGAAGCTTTCTGAGAAATTGCTTAGTGTTCTGTTAATTCATCTCACAGAGTTACATCTGTATTTCGTGGATCTCTTTGCTAGCCTTATTTCTGTGGAATCTGAGAACAGATATTTCGGATCCCTTTGAAGACTATAGGGCCAAAGGAAATATCCTCTGATAACAAAGAGAAAGAAGCTTTCTGAGAAACTTCTTTGTGTTCTGTGAAATCATCTCACAGAGTTGCAGCTTTCCCCTCAAGAAGCCCTTCGCTAAGACAGTTCTTGTGGAATAGGCAAAGTGATATTTGGAAGCCCATAGAGGGCTATGGTGAAAAAGGAAATATCCTCAAATGAAATCTGGAAAGAAGCTTTCTGAGAAACTGCTTAGTGTTCTGTTAATTCATCTCACAGAGTTACATCTGTATTTCGTGGATCTCTTTGCTAGCCTTATTTCTGTGGAATCTGAGAACAGATATTTCGGATCCCTTTGAAGACTATAGGGCCAAAGGAAATATCCTCCGATAACAAAGAGAAAGAAGCTTTCTGAGAAACTTCGTTGTGTTCTGTGAAATCATCTCACAGAGTTACAGCTTTCCCCTCACGGAGCCTTTCGCTAAGACAGTTCTTTTGAAATTGGCAAAGTGATATTTGGAAGCCCATAGAGGTCTATGGTGAAAAAGGAAATATCCTCAGAGGAAATCTGGAAAGAAGCTTTCTGAGAAACTGCTTAGTGTTCTGTTAATTCATCTCACAGTGTTACATCTGTATTTCATGGATCTCTTTGCTAGCCTTATTTCTGTGGAATCTGAGAACCTATATTTCAGATCCCTTTGAAGACTATAGGGCCAAAGGAAACATCCTCCGATAACAAAGAGAAAGAAGCTTTCTGAGAAACTTCTTTGTGTACTGTGAAATCATCTCACAGAGTTGCAGCTTTCCCCTCAAGAAGCCTTTCGCTAAGACAGTTCTTGTGGAATTGGCAAAGTGATATTTGGAAGCCCATAGAGGGCTATGGTGAAAAAGGAAATATCCTCAGATGAAATCTGGAAAGAAGCTTTCTGAGAAACTGCTTAGTGTTCTGTTAATTCATCTCACAGAGTTACATCTGTATTTCGTGGATCTCTTTGCTAGCCTTATGTCTGTGGGATCTGAGAACAGATATTTCGGATCCCTTTGAAGACTATAGGGCCAAAGGAAATATCCTCCGATAACTAAGAGAAAGAAGCTTTCTGAGAAACTTCGTTGTGTTCTGTGAAATCATCTCACAGAGTTACAGCTTTCCCCTCAAGGAGCCTTTCGCTAAGACACTTCTTTTGAAATTGGCAAAGTGATATTTGGAAGCCCATAGAGGGCTATGGTGAAAAAGGAAATATCCTCAGATGAAATCTGGAAAGAAGCTTTCTGAGAAACTGCTTAGTGTTCTGTTAATTAATCTCACAGAGTTACATCTGTATTTCGTGGATCTCTTTGCTAGCCTTATTTCTATGGAATCTGAGAGCAGATATTTCGGATCCCTTTGAAGACTATGGGGCCAAAGGAAATATCCTCCGATAACAAAGAGAAAGAAGCTTTCTGAGAAACTTCTTTGTGTTCTGTGAAATCATCTCACAGAGTTGCAGCTCTCCCCTCAAGAAGCCTTTCGCTAAGTCAGTTCTTGTGGAATTGGCAAAGTGATATTTGGAAGCCCATAGAGGGCTATGGTGAAAAAGGAAATATCCTCAGATGAAATCTGGAAAGAAGCTTTCTGAGAAACTGCTTAGTGTTCTGTTAATTCATCTCACAGAGTTACATCTGTATTTCGTGGATCTCTTTGCTAGCCTTATTTCTGTGGAATCTGTGAACAGATATTTCGGATCCCTTTGAACACTATAGGGCCAAAGGAAATATCCTCCGATAACAAAGAGAAAGAAGCTTTCTGAGAAACTTCTTTGTTTTCTGTGAAATCATCTCACAGAGTTGCAGCTTTCCCCTCAAGAAGCCTTTCGCTAAGACAGTTCTTGTGGAATTGGCAAAGTGATATTTCGAAGCCCATAGAGGGCTATGGTGAAAAAGGAAATATCCTCAAATGAAATCTGGAAAGAAGCTTTCTGAGAAACTGCTTAGTGTTCTGTTAATTCATCTCACAGAGTTACATCTGTATTTCGTGGATCTCTTTGCTAGCCTTATTTCTGCGGGATCTGAGAACAGATATTTCGGATCCCTTTGAAGACTATAGGGCCAAAGGAAATATCCTCCGATAACTAAGAGAAAGAAGCTTTCTGAGAAACTTCGTTGTGTTCTGTGAAATCATCTCACAGAGTTACAGCTTTCCCCTCAAGGAGCCTTTCGCTAAGACAGTTCTTGTGGAATTGGCAAAGTGATATTTGGAAGCCCATAGAGGGATATGGAGAAAAAGGAAATATCCTCAGATGAAATCTGGAAAGAAGCTTTCTGAGAAACTGCTTAGCGTTCTGTTAATTCATCGCACAGAGTTACATCTGTATTTCGTGGATCTCTTTGCTAGCCTTATTTCTACGGAATCTGAGAACAGATATTTCGGATCCCTTTGAAGACTATAGGGCCAAAGGAAATATCCTCCGAAAACAAAGAGAAAGAAGCTTTCTGAGAAACTTCGTTGTGTTCTGTGAAATCATCTCACAGAGTTACAGCTTTCCCCTGACGGAGCCTTTCGCTAAGACAATTCTTTTGAAATTGGCAAAGTGATATTTGGAAGCCCATAGAGGGCTATGGTGAAAAAGGAAATATCCTCAGATGAAATCTGGAAAGAAGCTTTCTGAGAAACTGCTTAGTGTTCTTTTAATTCATCTCACAGTGTTACATCTGTATTTCGTGGATCTCTTTGCTAGCCTTATTTCTGTGGAATCTGAGAGCAGATATTTCGGATCCCTTTGAAGACTATGGGGCCAAAGGAAATATCCTCCGATTAGAAAGAGAAAGAAGCTTTCTGAGAAACTTCTTTGTGTTCTGTGAAATCATCTCACAGAGTTGCAGCTTTCCCCTCAAGAAGCCTTTCGCTAAGTCAGTTCTTGTGGAATTGGCAAAGTGATATTTGGAAGCCCATAGAGGGCTATGGTGAAAAAGGAAATATCCTCAGATGAAATCTGGAAAGAAGCTTTCTGAGAAACTGCTTAGTGTTCTTTTAATTCATCTCACAGTTTTACATCTGTATTTCGTGGATCTCTTTGCTAGCCTTATTTCTGTGGAATCTGAGAGCAGATATTTCGGATCCCTTTGAAGACTATGGGGCCAAAGGAAATATCCTCCGATAACAAAGAGAAAGAAGCTTTCTGAGAAACTTCTTTGTGTTCTGTGAAATCATCTCACAGAGTTGCAGCTTTCCCCTCAAGAAGCCTTTCGCTAAGTCAGTTCTTGTGGAATTGGCAAAGTGATATTTGGAAGCCCATAGAGGGCTATGGTGAAAAAGGAAATATCCTCAGATGAAATCTGGAAAGAAGCTTTCTGAGAAATTGCTTAGTGTTCTGTTAATTCATCTCACAGAGTTACATCTGTATTTCGTGGATCTCTTTGCTAGCCTTATTTCTGTGGAATCTGAGAACAGATATTTCGGATCCCTTTGAAGACTAGAGGGCCAAAGGAAATATCCTCTGATAACAAAGAGAAAAAAGCTTTCTGAGAAACTTCTTTGTGTTCTGTGAAATCATCTCACAGAGTTGCAGCTTTCCCCTCAAGAAGCCCTTCGCTAAGACAGTTCTTGTGGAATAGGCAAAGTGATATTTGGAAGCCCATAGAGGGCTATGGTGAAAAAGGAAATATCCTCAAATGAAATCTGGAAAGAAGCTTTCTGAGAAACTGCTTAGTGTTCTGTTAATTCATCTCACAGAGTTACATCTGTATTTCGTGGATCTCTTTGCTAGCCTTATTTCTGTGGAATCTGAGAACAGATATTTCGGATCCCTTTGAAGACTATAGGGCCAAAGGAAATATCCTCCGATAACAAAGAGAAAGAAGCTTTCTGAGAAACTTCGTTGTGTTCTGTGAAATCATCTCACAGAGTTACAGCTTTCCCCTCAGGGAGCCTTTCGCTAAGACAGTTCTTTTGAAATTGGCAAAGTGATATTTGGAAGCCCATAGAGGGCTATGGTGAAAAAGGAAATATCCTCAGAGGAAATCTGGAAAGAAGCTTTCTGAGAAACTGCTTAGTGTTCTGTTAATTCATCTCACAGTGTTACATCTGTATTTCATGGATCTCTTTGATAGCCTTATTTCTGTGGAATCTGAGAACCTATATTTCAGATCCCTTTGAAGACTATAGGGCCAAAGGAAACATCCTCCGATAACAAAGAGAAAGAAGCTTTCTGAGAAACTTCTTTGTGTACTGTGAAATCATCTCACAGAGTTGCAGCTTTCCCCTCAAGAAGCCTTTCGCTAAGACAGTTCTTGTGGAATTGGCAAAGTGATATTTGGAAGCCCATAGAGGGCTATGGTGAAAAAGGAAATATCCTCAGATGAAATCTGGAAAGAAGCTTTCTGAGAAACTGCTTAGTGTTCTGTTAATTCATCTAACAGAGTTACATCTGTATTTCGTGGATCTCTTTGCTAGCCTTATTTCTGTGGAATCTGAGAACAGATATTTCCGATCCCTTTGAAGACTATAGGGCCAAAAGAAATATCCTCCGATAACAAAGAGAAAGAAGCTTTCTGAGAAACTTCTTTGTGTTCTGTGAAATCATCTCACAGAGTTGCAGCTTTCCCCTCAAGAAGCCTTTCGCTAAGACAGTTCTTGTGGAATTGGCAAAGTGATATTTGGAAGCACATAGAGGGCTATGGTGAAAAAGGAAATATCCTCAGATGAAATCTGGAAAGAAGCTTTCTGAGAAACTGCTTAGTGTTCTGTTAATTCATCTCACAGAGTTACATCTCTATTTCGTGGATCTCTTTGCTAGCCTTATTTCTGTGGAATCTGAGAACAGATATTTCGGATCCCTATGAAGACTATTGGGCCAAAGGAAATATCCTCCGATAACAAAGAGAAAGAAGCTTTCTGAGAAACTTCTTTGTGTTCTGTGAAATCATCTCACAGAGTTACAGCTTTCCCCTCAAGAAGCCATTCGCTGAGACAGTTCTTTTGAAATTGGCAAAGTGATATTTGGAAGCCCATAGAGGGCTATGGTGAAAAAGGAAAGATCCTCAGATGAAATCTGGAAAGAAGCTTTCTGAGAAACTGCTTAGTGTTCTGTTAATTCATCTCACAGAGTTACATCTGTATTTCGTGGATCTCTTTGCTAGCCTTATTTCTGTGAAATCTGAGAACAGATATTTCGGATCCCTTTGAAGACTATAGGGCCAAAGGAAATATCCTCCGATAACAAAGAGAAAGAAGCTTTCTGAGAAACTTCGTTGTGTTCTGTGAAATCATCTCACAGAGTTGCAGCTTTCCCCTCAAGAAGCCTTTCGCAAAGACAGTTCTTTTGAAATTGGCAAAGTGATATTTGGAAGCCCATAGAGGGCTATGGTGGAAAAGGAAATATCCTCAGATGAAATCTGGAAAGAAGCTTTCTGAGAAACTGCTTAGTGTTCCGTTAATTCATCTCACAGAGTTACATCTGCATTTCGTGGATCTCTTTGCTAGCCTTATTTCTGTGGAATCTGAGAACAGATATTTCGGATCCCTATGAAGACTATAGGGCCAAAGGAAATATCCTCCGATAACAAAGAGAAAGAAGCTTTCTGAGAAACTTCTTTGTGTTCTGTGAAATCATCTTACAGAGTTACAGCTTTCCCCTCACGGAGCCTTTCGCTAAGACAGTTCTTGTGGAATTGGCAAAGTGATATTTGGAAGCCCATAGAGGGCTATGGTGAAAAAGGAAATATCCTCAAATGAAATCTGTAAAGAAGCTTTCTGAGAAACTGCTTAGTGTTCTGTTAATTCATCTCACAGAGTTACATCTGTATTTCACGGATCTCTTTGCTAGCCTTATTTCTGTGGACTCTGAGAACAGATATTTCGGATCCCTTTGAAGACTTTGGGGCCAAAGGAAATATCCTCTGATAACAAAGAGAAAGAAGCTTTCTGAGAAACTTCTTTGTGTTCTGTGAAATCATATCACAGAGTTACAGCTTTCCCCTCAAGGAACCTTTCGCTAAGACAGTTTATGTGGAATTTGCAAAGTGATATTTGGAAGCCCATAGAGGTCTATGGTGAAAAAGGAAATATCCTCAGATGAAATCTGGAAAGAAGCTTTCTGAGAAACTGCTTAGTGTTCTGTTAATTCATCTCACAGAGTTACATCTGTATTTCGTCGATCTCTTTGCTAGCCTTATTTCTGTGGAATCTGAGAACAAATATTTCGGATCCCTTTGAAGACTATAGGGCCAAAGGAAATATCCTCCGATAACAAAGAGAAAGAAGCTTTCTGAGAAACTTCTTTGTGTTCTGTGAAATCATCTCACAGATTTGCAGCTTTCCCCTCAAGCAGCCTTTCGCTAAGACTGTTCTTGTGGAATTGGCAAAGTGATATTTAGAAGCCCATAGAGGGCTATGGTGAAAAAGGAAATATCCTCAGATGAAATCTGGAAAGAAGCTTTCTGAGAAACTGCTTAGTGTTCTGTTAATTCATCTCACAGAGTTACATCTGTACTTCTTGGATCTCTTTGCTAGCCTTATTTCTGTGGAATCGAGAACAGATATTACGGATCCCTATGAAGACTATAGGGCCAAAGGAAATATCTTCCGATAACAAAAAGAAAGAAGCTTTCTGAGAAACTTCTTTGTGTTCTGTGAAATCATCTCACAGAGCTACAGCTTTCCCCTCAAGAAGCCTTTCGCTAAGACCTTTCTTGTGGAATTGGCAAAGTGATATTTGGAAGCCCATAGAGGGCTATGGTGAAAAAGGAAATATCCTCAAATGAAATCTGGAAAGAAGCTTTCTGAGAAACTGCTTAGTGTTCGGTTAATTCATCTCACAGAGTTACATCTGTATTTCGTGGATCTCTTTGCTAGCCTTATTTCTGTGGAATCTGAGAACAGATATTTCGGATCCCTTTGAAGACTATAGGGCCAAAGGAAATATCCTCCGATAACAAAGAGAAAGAAGCTTTCTGAGAAACTTCGTTGTGTTCTGTGAAATCATCTCACAGAGTTACAGCTTTCCCCTCACGGAGCCTTTCGCTAAGACAGTTCTTTTGAAATTGGCAAAGTGATATTTGGAAGCCCATAGAGGGCTATGGTGAAAAAGGAAATATCCTCAGAGGAAATCTGGAAAGAAGCTTTCTGAGAAACTGCTTAGTGTTCTGTTAATTCATCTCACAGAGTTACATCTGTATTTCGTGGATCTCTTTGCTAGCCTATTTCTGTATAATCTGAGAACAGATATTTCGGATCCCTTTGAAGACTATAGGGCCAAAGGAGATATCCTCCGATAACAAAGAGAAAGAAGCTTTCTGAGAAATTTCGTTGTGTTCTGTGAAATCATCTCACAGAGTTACAGCTTTCCCCTCACGGAGCCTTTCGCTAAGACAGTTCTTTTGAAATTGGCAAAGTGATATTTGGAAGCCCATAGAGGGCTATGGTGAAAAAGGAAATATCCTCAGATGAAATCTGGAAAGAAGCTTTGTGAGAAACTGCTTAGTGTTCTGTTAATTCATCTCACAGTGTTACATCTGTATTTCCTGGATCTCTTTGCTAGCCTTATTTCTGTGGAATCTGAGAACAGATATTTCCGATCCCTTTGAAGACTATAGGGCCAAAGGAAATATCCTCCGATAACAAAGAGAAAGAAGCTTTCTGAGAAACTTCTTTGTGTTCTGTGAAATCATCTCACAGAGTTGAAGCTTTCCCCACAAGAAGCCTTTCACTAAGTCAGTTCTTGTGGAATTGGCAAAGTGATATTTGGAAGCCCATAGAGGGCTATGGTGAAAAAGGAAATATCCTCAAATGAAATCTGGAAAGAAGCTTTCTGAGAAACTGCTTAGTGTTCTGTTAATTCATCTCACAGTGTTACATCTGTATTTCGTGGATCTCTTTGCTAGCCTTATTTCTGTGGAATCTGAGAACAGATATTTCGGATCCCTTTGAAGACTATAGGGCCAAAGGAAATATCCTCCGATAACAAAGAGAAAGAAGCTTTCTGAGAAACTTCTTTGTGTTCTGTGAAATCATCTCACAGAGTTACAGCTTTCCCCTCAAGAAGCCTTTCGCTAAGACTGTTCTTGTGGAATTGGCAAAGTGATATTTGGAACCCCTAGAGGGCTATGGTGAAAAAGGAAATATCCTCAGATGAAATCTGGAAAGAAGCTTTCTGAGAAACTGCTTAGTGTTCTGTTAATTCATCTCACAGAGTTACATCTGCATTTCGTGGATCTCTTTGCTAGCCTTATTTCTGTGGAATCTGAGAACAGATATTTCGGATCCCTTTGAAGACTATAGGGCCAAAGGAAATATCCTCCGATAACAAAGAGAAAGAAGCTTTCTGAGAAACTTCGTTGTGTTCTGTGAAATCATCTCACAGAGTTACAGCTTTCCCCTCACGGAGCCTTTCGCTAAGACAGTTCTTGTGGAATTGGCAAAGTGATATTTGGAAGCCCATAGAGGGCTATGGTGAAAAAGGAAATATCCTCAAATGAAATCTGTAAAGAACCTTTCTGAGAAACTGCTTAGTGTTCTGTTAATTCATCTCACAGAGTTACATCTGTATTTCACGGATCTCTTTGCTAGCCTTATTTCTGTGGAATCTGAGAACAGATATTTCGGATCCCTTTGAAGACTATGGGGCCAAAGGAAATATCCTCCGATAACAAAGAGAAAGAAGCTTTCTGAGAAACTTCTTTGTGTTCTGTGAAATCATCTCACAGAGTTACAGCTTTCCCCTCAAGAAGCTTTTCGCTAAGACAGTTCTTGTGGAATTGGCAAAGTGATATTTGGAAGCCCATAGAGAGCTATGGTGAAAAAGGAAATATCCTCAAATGAAATCTGGAAAGAAGCTTTCTGAGAAACTGCTTAGTGTTCTGTTAATTCATCTCACAGGGTTACATCTGTATTTCATGGATCTCTTTGCTAGCCTTATTTCTGTGGAATCTGAGAACCTATATTTCAGATCCCTTTGAAGACTATAGGGCCAAAGGAAATATCCTCCGATAACAAAGAGAAAGAAGCTTTCTGAGAAACTTCTTTGTGTACTGTGAAATCATCTCACAGAGTTGCAGCTTTCCCCTCAAGAAGCCTTTCGCTAAGACAGTTCTTGTGGAATTGGCAAAGTGATATTTGGAAGCCCATAGAGGGCTATGGTGAAAAAGGAAATATCCTCAGATGAATCTGGAAAGAAGCTTTCTGAGAAACTGCTTAGTGTTCTGTTAATTCATCTCACAGAGTTACATCTGTATTTCGTGGATCTCTTTGCTAGCCTTATTTCTGTGGAATCTGAGAACAGATATTTCGGATCCCTTTGAAGACTATAGGGCCAAAGGAAATATCCTCCGATAACAAAGAGAAAGAAGCTTTCTGAGAAACTTCGTGGTGTTCTGTGAAATCATCTCACAGAGTTACAGCTTTCCCCTCAAGGAGCCTTTCGCTAAGACAGTTTATGTGGAATTGGCAAAGTGATATATGGAAGACCATAGAGGGCTATGGTGAAAAAGGAAATATCCTCAGATGAAATCTGGAAAGAAGTTTGCTGAGAAACTGCTTAGCGTTCTGTTAATTCATCTCACAGAGTTACATCTGTATTTCGTGGATCTCTTTGCTAGCCTTATTTCTGTGGAATCTGAGAACAGATATTTCGGATCCCTTTGAAGACTATAGGGCCAAAGGAAATATCCTCCGATAACAAAGAGAAAGAAGCATTCTGAGAAACTTCGTTGTGTTCTGTGAAATCATCTCACAGAGTTACAGCTTTCCCCTCACGGAGCCTTTCGCTAAGACAGTTCTTTTGAAACTGGCAAATTGATATTTGGAAGCCCATAGAGGGCTATGGTGAAAAAGGAAATATCCTCAGATGAAATCTGGAAAGAAGCTTTCTGAGAAATTGCTTAGTGTTCTGTTAATTCATTTCACAGAGTTACATCTGTATTTCGTGGATCTCTTTGCTAGCCTTATTTCTGTGGAATCTGAGAACAGATATTTCGGATCCCTTTGAAGACTATAGGGCCAAAGGAAATATCCTCCGATAACAAAGAGAAAGAAGCTTTCTGAGAAACTTCTTTGTGTTCTGTGAAATCATCTCACAGAGTTACAGCTTTCCCCTCAAGAAGCCTTTCGCTAAGACAGTTCTTGTGGAATTGGCAAAGTGATATTTGGAAGCCCATAGAGGGCTATGGTGAAAAAGGGAATATCCTCAGATGAAATCTGGAAAGAAGCTTTCTGAGAAACTGCTTAGTGTTCTGTTAATTCATCTCACAGAGTTACATCTGTATTTCGTAGATCTCTTTGCTAGCCTTATTTCTGTGGAATGTGAGAACAGATATTTCGGATCCCTTTGAAGACTATAGGGCCAAAGGAAATATCCTCCGATAACAAAGAGAAAGAAGCTTTCTGAGAAACTTCGTTGTGTTCTGTGAAATGATCTCACAGAGTTACAGCTTTCCCCTCACGGAGCCTTTCGCTAAGACAGTTCTTTTGAAATTGGCAAAGTGATATTTGGAAGCCCATTGAGGGCTATGATGAAAAAGGAAATATCCTCAGAGGAAATCTGGAAAGAAGCTTTCTGAGAAACTGCTTAGTGTTCTGTTAATTCATCTCACAGTGTTACATCTGTATTTCATGGATCTCTTTGCTAGCCTTATTTCTGTGGAATCTGAGAACAGATATTTCAGATCCCTTTGAAGACTATAGGGCCAAAGGAAATATCCTCCGATAACAAAGAGAAAGAAGCTTTCTGAGAAACTTCGTTGTGTTCTGTGAAATCATCTCACAGAGTTACAGCTTTCCCCTCACGGAGCCTTTCGCTAAGACAGTTCTTTTGAAATTGGCAAAGTGATATTTGGAAGCCCGTAGAGGGCTATGGTGAAAAAGGAAATATCCTCAGAGGAAATCTGGAAAGAAGCTTTCTGAGAAACTGCTTAGTGTTCTGTTAATTCATCTCACAGTGTTACATCTGTATTTCATGGATCTCTTTGCTAGCCTTATTTCTGTGGAATCTGAGAACCTATATTTCAGATCCCTTTGAAGACTATAGGGCCAAAGGAAACATCCTCAGATAACAAAGAGAAAGAAGCTTTCTGAGAAACTTCTTTGTGTACTGTGAAATCATCTCACAGAGTTGCAGCTTTCCCCTCAAGAAGCCTTTCGCTAAGACAGTTCTTGTGGAATTGGCAAAGTGATATTTGGAAGCCCATAGAGGGCTATGGTGAAAAAGGAAATATCCTCAGATGAAATCTGGAAAGAAGCTTTCTGAGAAACTGCTTAGTGTTCTGTTAATTCATCTCACAGAGTTACATCTGTATTTCGTGGATCTCTTTGCTAGCCTTATTTCTGTGGAATCTGAGAACAGATATTTCGGATCCCTTTGAAGACTATAGGGCCAAAGGAAATATCCTCCGATAACAAAGAGAAAGAAGCTTTCTGAGAAACTTCGTTGTGTTCTGTGAAATCATCACACAGAGTTACAGCTTTCCCCTCAAGGAGCCTTTCGCTAAGACAGTTTATGTGGAATTGGCAAAGTGATATTTGGAAGACCATAGAGGGCTATGGTGAAAAAGGAAATATCCTCAAATGAAATCTGGAAAGAAGCTTTCTGAGAAACTGCTTAGTGTTCTGTTAATTCATCTCACAGAGTTACATCTGTATTTCGTGGATCTCTTTGCTAGCCTTATTTCTTTGAAATCTGAGAACAGATATTTCGGATCCCTTTGAAGACTATAGGGCCAAAGGAAATATCCTCCGATAACAAAGAGAAAGAAGCTTTCTGAGAAACTTCTTTGTGTACTGTGAAATCATCTCACAGAGTTGCAGCTTTCCCCTCAAGAAGCCTTTCGCTAAGACAGTTCTTGTGGAATTGGCAAAGTGATATTTGGAAGCCCATAGAGGGCTATGGTGAAAAAGGAAATATCCTCAGATGAAATCTGGAAAGAAGCTTTCTGAGAAACTGCTTAGTGTTCTGTTAATTCATCTCACAGAGTTACATCTGTATTTCGTGGATCTCTTTGCTACCCTTATTTCTGTGAAATCTGAGAACAGATATTTCGGATCCCTTTGAAGACTATATGGCCAAAGGAAATATCCTCCGATAACAAAGAGAAAGAAGCTTTCTGAGAAACTTCTTTGTGTTCTGTGAAATCATCTCACAGAGTTGCAGCTTTCCCCTCAAGAAGCCTTTCGCTAAGACAGTTCTTGTGGAATTGGCAAAGTGATATTTGGAAGAACATAGAGGGCTATGGTGAAAAAGGAAATATCCTCAAATGAAATCTGGAAAGAAGCTTTCTGAGAAACTGCTTAGTGTTCTGTTAATTCATCTCACAGAGTTACATCTGTATTTCGTGGATCTCTTTGCTAGCCTTATTTCTGTGGAATCTGAGAACAGATATTTCGGATCCCTTTGAAGACTATAGGGCCAAAGGAAATATCCTCCGATAACAAAGAGAAAGAAGCTTTCTGAGAAACTTCTTTGTGTTCTGTGAAATCATCTCACAGAGTTGCAGCTTTCCCCTCAAGAAGCCTTTCGCTAAGACAGTTCTTGTGGAATTGGCAAAGTGATATTTGGAAGCACATAGAGGGCTATGGTGAAAAAGGAAATATCCTCAAATGAAATCTGGAAAGAAGCTTTCTGAGAAACTGCTTAGTGTTCTGTTAATTCATCTCACAGAGTTACATCTGTATTTCGTGGATCTCTTTGCTACCCTTATTTCTGTGGAATCTGAGAACAGATATTTCGGATCCCTTTGAAGACTATAGGGCCAAAGGAAATATCCTCCGATAACAAAGTGAAAGAAGCTTTCTGAGAAACTTCGTTGTGTTCTGTGAAATCATCTCTCAGAGTTACAGCTTTCCCCTCACGGAGATTTTCGCTAAGACAGTTCTTTTGAAATTGGCAAAGTGATATTTGGAAGCCCATAGAGGGCTATGGTGAAAAAGGAAATATCCTCAGATGAAATCTGGAAAGAAGCTTTCTGAGAAACTGCTTAGTGTTCTGTTAATTCATCTCACAGAGTTACATCTGTATTTCGTGGATCTCTTTGCTAGCCTTATTTCTGTGGAATCTGAGAACAGATATTTCGGATCCCTTTGAAGACTATAGTGCCAAAGGAAATATCCTCCGATAACAAAGAGAAAGAAGCTTTCTGAGAAACTTCGTTGTGTTCTGTGAAATCATCTCACAGAGTTACAGCTTTCCCCTCACGGAGCCTTTCGCTAAGACAGTTCTTTTGAAATTGGCAAAGTGATATTTGGAAGCCCATAGAGGGCTATGGTGAAAAAGGAAATATCCTCAAATGAAATCTGTAAAGAAGCTATCTGAGAAACTGCTTAGTGTTCTGTTAATTCATCTCACAGAGTTACATCTGTATTTCACGGATCTCTTTGCTAGCCTTATTTCTGTGGAATCTGAGAACAGATATTTCGGATCCCTTTGAAGACTATGGGGCCAAAGGAAATATCCTCCGATAACAAAGAGATAGAAGCTTTCTGAGAAACTTCTTTGTGTTCTGTGAAATCATCTCACAGAGTTACAGCTTTCCCATCAAGAAGCCTTTCGCTAAGACAGTTCTTGTGGAATTGGCAAAGTGATATTTGGAAGCCCATAGAGGGCTATGGTGAAAAAGGAAATATCCTCAAATGAAATCTGGAAAGAAGCTTTCTGAGAAACTGCTTAGCGTTCTGTTAATTCATCTCACAGGGTTACATCTGTATTTCGTGGATCTCTTTGCTAGCCTTATTTCTGTGGAATCTGAGAACAGATATTTCGGATCCCTTTGAAGACTATAGGGCCAAAGGAAATATCCTCCGATAACAAAGAGAAAGAAGCTTTCTGAGAAACTTCTTTGTGTACTGTGAAATCATCTCACAGAGTTGCAGCTTTCCCCTCAAGAAGCCTTTCGCTAAGACAGTTCTTGTGGAATTGGCAAAGTGATATTTGGAAGCCCATAGAGGGCTATGGTGAAAAAGGAAATATCCTCAGATGAATCTGGAAAGAAGCTTTCTGAGAAACTGCTTAGTGTTCTGTTAATTCATCTCACAGAGTTACATCTGTATTTCGTGGATCTCTTTGCTAGCCTTATTTCTGTGGAATCTGAGAACAGATATTTCGGATCCCTTTGAAGACTATAGGGCCAAAGGAAATATCCTCCGATAACAAAGAGAAAGAAGCTTTCTGAGAAACTTCGTGGTGTTCTGTGAAATCATCTCACAGAGTTACAGCTTTCCCCTCAAGGAGCCTTTCGCTAAGACAGTTTATGTGGAATTGGCAAAGTGATATTTGGAAGACCATAGAGGGCTATGGTGAAAAAGGAAATATCCTCAGATGAAATCTGGAAAGAAGTTTGCTGAGAAACTGCTTAGCGTTCTGTTAATTCATCTCACAGAGTTACATCTGTATTTCGTGGATCTCTTTGCTAGCCTTATTTCTGTGGAATCTGAGAACAGATATTTCGGATCCCTTTGAAGACTATAGGGCCAAAGGAAATATCCTCCGATAACAAAGAGAAAGAAGCATTCTGAGAAACTTCGTTGTGTTCTGTGAAATCATCTCACAGAGTTACAGCTTTCCCCTCACGGAGCCTTTCGCTAAGACAGTTCTTTTGAAATTGGCAAAGTGATATTTGGAAGCCCGTAGAGGGCTATGGTGAAAAAGGAAATATCCTCAGAGGAAATCTGGAAAGAAGCTTTCTGAGAAACTGCTTAGTGTTCTGTTAATTCATCTCACAGTGTTACATCTGTATTTCATGGATCTCTTTGCTAGCCTTATTTCTGTGGAATCTGAGAACCTATATTTCAGATCCCTTTGAAGACTATAGGGCCAAAGGAAACATCCTCACATAACAAAGAGAAAGAAGCTTTCTGAGAAACTTCTTTGTGTACTGTGAAATCATCTCACAGAGTTGCAGCTTTCCCCTCAAGAAGCCTTTCGCTAAGACAGTTCTTGTGGAATTGGCCAAGTGATATTTGGAAGCCCATAGAGGGCTATGGTGAAAAAGGAAATATCCTCAGATGAAATCTGGAAAGAAGCTTTCTGAGAAACTGCTTAGTGTTCTGTTAATTCATCTCACAGAGTTACATCTGTATTTCGTGGATCTCTTTGCTAGCCTTATTTCTGTGGAATCTGAGAACAGATATTTCGGATCCCTTTGAAGACTATAGGGCCAAAGGAAATATCCTCCGATAACAAAGAGAAAGAAGCTTTCTGAGAAACTTCGTTGTGTTCTGTGAAATCATCACACAGAGTTACAGCTTTCCCCTCAAGGAGCCTTTCGCTAAGACAGTTTATGTGGAATTGGCAAAGTGATATTTGGAAGACCATAGAGGGCTATGGTGAAAAAGGAAATATCCTCAGATGAAATCTGGAAAGAAGCTTTCTGAGAAACTGCTTAGTGTTCTGTTAATTCATCTCACAGAGTTACATCTGTATTTCGTGTATCTCTTTGCTAGCCTTATTTCTGTGGAATCTGAGAACAGATATTTCGGATCCCTTTGAAGACTATAGGGCCAAAGGAAATATCCTCCGATAACAAAGAGAAAGAAGCTTTCTGAGAAACTTCGTTGTGTTCTGTGAAATCATCTCACAGAGTTACAGCTTTCCCCTCAAGGAGCCTTTCGCTAAGACAGTTTATGTGGAATTGGCAAAGTGATATTTGGAAGCCCATAGAGGGCTATGGTGAAAAAGGAAATATCCTCAAATGAAATCTGGAAAGAAGCTTTCTGAGAAACTGCTTAGTGTTCTGTTAATTCATCTCACAGAGTTACATCTGTATTTCGTGGATCTCTTTGCTAGCCTTATTTCTGTGATATCTGAGAACAGATATTTCGGATCCCTTTGAAGACTATAGGGCCAAAGGAAATATCCTCCGATAACAAAGAGAAAGAAGCTTTCTGAGAAACTTCTTTGTGTTCTGTGAAATCATCTCACAGAGTTGCAGCTTTCCCCTCAAGAAGCCTTTCGCTAAGACAGTTCTTGTGGAATTGGCAAAGTGATATTTGGAAGCACATAGAGGGCTATGGTGAAAAAGGAAATATCCTCAAATGAAATCTGGAAAGAAGCTTTCTGAGAAACTGCTTAGTGTTCTGTTAATTCATCTCACAGAGTTACATCTGTATTTCGTGGATCTCTTTGCTACCCTTATTTCTGTGGAATCTGAGAACAGATATTTCGGATCCCTTTGAAGACTATAGGGCCAAAGGAAATATCCTCCGATAACAAAGTGAAAGAAGCTTTCTGAGAAACTTCGTTGTGTTCTGTGAAATCATCTCTCAGAGTTACAGCTTTCCCCTCACGGAGCTTTTCGCTAAGACAGTTCTTTTGAAATTGGCAAAGTGATATTTGGAAGCCCATAGAGGGCTATGGTGAAAAAGGAAATATCCTCAGATGAAATCTGGAAAGAAGCTTTCTGAGAAACTGCTTAGTGTTCTGTTAATTCATCTCACAGAGTTACATCTGTATTTCGTGGATCTCTTTGCTAGCCTTATTTCTGTGGAATCTGAGAACAGATATTTCGGATCCCTTTGAAGACTATAGTGCCAAAGGAAATATCCTCCGATAACAAAGAGAAAGAAGCTTTCTGAGAAACTTCGTTGTGTTCTGTGAAATCATCTCACAGAGTTACAGCTTTCCCCTCACGGAGCCTTTCGCTAAGACAGTTCTTTTGAAATTGGCAAAGTGATATTTGGAAGCCCATAGAGGGCTATGGTGAAAAAGGAAATATCCTCAAATGAAATCTGGAAAGAAGCTTTCTGAGAAACTGCTTAGTGTTCTGTTAATTCATCTCACAGGGTTACATCTGTATTTCGTGGATCTCTTTGCTAGCCTTATTTCTGTGGAATCTGAGAACAGATATTTCGGATCCCTTTGAAGACTATAGGGCCAAAGGAAATATCCTCCGATAACAAAGAGAAAGAAGCTTTCTGAGAAACTGCTTTGTGTTCTGTGAAATCATCTCACAGAGTTACAGCTTTCCCCTCAAGAAGCCTTTCGCTAAGACTGTTCTTGTGGAATTGGCAAAGTGATATTTGGAACCCCTAGAGGGCTATGGTGAAAAAGGAAATATCCTCAGATGAAATCTGGAAAGAAGCTTTCTGAGAAACTGCTTAGTGTTCTGTTAATTCATCTCACAGAGTTACATCTGCATTTCGTGGATCTCTTTGCTAGCCTTATTTCTGTGGAATCTGAGAACAGATATTTCGGATCCCTATGAAGACTATAGGGCCCAAGGAAATATCCTCCGATAACAAAGAGAAAGAAGCTTTCTGAGAAACTTCGTTGTGTTCTGTGAAATCATCTCACAGAGTTACAGCTTTCCCCTCACGGAGCCTTTCGCTAAGACAGTTCTTGTGGAATTGGCAAAGTGATATTTGGAAGCCCATAGAGGGCTATGGTGAAAAAGGAAATATCCTCAAATGAAATCTGTAAAGAACCTTTCTGAGAAACTGCTTAGTGTTCTGTTAATTCATCTCACAGAGTTACATCTGTATTTCACGGATCTCTTTGCTAGCCTTATTTCTGTGGAATCTGAGAACAGATATTTCGGATCCCTTTGAAGACTATGGGGCCAAAGGAAATATCCTCCGATAACAAAGAGAAAGAAGCTTTCTGAGAAACTTCTTTGTGTTCTGTGAAATCATCTCACAGAGTTACAGCTTTCCCCTCAAGGAGCTTTTCGCTAAGACAGTTCTTGTGGAATTGGCAAAGTGATATTTGGAAGCCCATAGAGAGCTATGGTGAAAAAGGAAATATCCTCAAATGAAATCCGGAAAGAAGCTTTCTGAGAAACTGCTTAGTGTTCTGTTAATTCATCTAACAGGGTTACATCTGTATTTCATGGATCTCTTTGCTAGCCTTATTTCTGTGGAATCTGAGAACCTATATTTCAGATCCCTTTGAAGACTATAGGGCCAAAGGAAATATCCTCCGATAACAAAGAGAAAGAAGCTTTCTGAGAAACTTCTTTGTGTACTGTGAAATCATCTCACAGAGTTGCAGCTTTCCCCTCAAGAAGCCTTTCGCTAAGACAGTTCTTGTGGAATTGGCAAAGTGATATTTGGAAGCCCATAGAGGGCTATGGTGAAAAAGGAAATATCCTCAGATGAATCTGGAAAGAAGCTTTCTGAGAAACTGCTTAGTGTTCTGTTAATTCATCTCACAGAGTTACATCTGTATTTCGTGGATCTCTTTGCTAGCCTTATTTCTGTGGAATCTGAGAACAGATATTTCGGATCCCTTTGAAGACTATAGGGCCAAAGGAAATATCCTCCGATAACAAAAAGAAAGAAGCTTTCTGAGAAACTTCGTGGTGTTCTGTGAAATCATCTCACAGAGTTACAGCTTTCCCCTCAAGGAGCCTTTCGCTAAGACAGTTTATGTGGAATTGGCAAAGTGATATTTGGAAGACCATAGAGGGCTATGGTGAAAAAGGAAATATCCTCAGATGAAATCTGGAAAGAAGTTTGCTGAGAAACTGCTTAGCGTTCTGTTAATTCATCTCACAGAGTTACATCTGTATTTCGTGGATCTCTTTCCTAGCCTTATTTCTGTGGAATCTGAGAACAGATATTTCGGATCCCTTTGAAGACTATAGGGCCAAAGGAAATATCCTCCGATAACAAAGAGAAAGAAGCTTTCTGAGAAACTTCGTTGTGTTCTGTGAAATCATCTCACAGAGTTACAGCTTTCCCCTCACGGAGCCTTTCGCTAAGACAGTTCTTTTGAAATTGGCAAAGTGATATTTGGAAGCCCATAGAGGGCTATGGTGAAAAAGGAAATATCCTCAAATGAAATCTGTAAAGAAGCTATCTGAGAAACTGCTTAGTGTTCTGTTAATTCATCTCACAGAGTTACATCTGTATTTCACGGATCTCTTTGCTAGCCTTATTTCTGTGGAATCTGAGAACAGATATTTCGGATCCCTTTGAAGACTATGGGGCCAAAGGAAATATCCTCCGATAACAAAGAGAAAGAAGCTTTCTGAGAAACTTCTTTGTGTTCTGTGAAATCATCTCACAGAGTTACAGCTTTCCCCTCAAGAAGCCTTTCGCTAAGACAGTTCTTGTGGAATTGGCAAAGTGATATTTGGAAGCCCATAGAGGGCTATGGTGAAAAAGGAAATATCCTCAAATGAAATCTGGAAAGAAGCTTTCTGAGAAACTGCTTAGTGTTCTGTTAATTCATCTCACAGGGTTACATCTGTATTTCGTGGATCTCTTTGCTAGCCTTATTTCTGTGGAATCTGAGAACAGATATTTCGGATCCCTTTGAAGACTATAGGGCCAAAGGAAATATCCTCCGATAACAAAGAGAAAGAAGCTTTCTGAGAAACTTCTTTGTGTTCTGTGAAATCATCTCACAGAGTTACAGCTTTCCCCTCAAGAAGCCTTTCGCTAAGACTGTTCTTGTGGAATTGGCAAAGTGATATTTGGAACCCCTAGAGGGCTATGGTGAAAAAGGAAATATCCTCAGATGAAATCTGGAAAGAAGCTTTCTGAGAAACTGCTTAGTGTTCTGTTAATTCATCTCACAGAGTTACATCTGCATTTCGTGGATCTCTTTGCTAGCCTTATTTCTGTGGAATCTGAGAACAGATATTTCGGATCCCTATGAAGACTATAGGGCCAAAGGAAATATCCTCCGATAACAAAGAGAAAGAAGCTTTCTGAGAAACTTCGTTGTGTTCTGTGAAATCATCTCACAGAGTTACAGCTTTCCCCTCACGGAGCCTTTCGCTAAGACAGTTCTTGTGGAATTGGCAAAGTGATATTTGGAAGCCCATAGAGGGCTATGGTGAAAAAGGAAATATCCTCAAATGAAATCTGTAAAGAACCTTTTTGAGAAACTGCTTAGTGTTCTGTTAATTCATCTCACAGAGTTACATCTGTATTTCACGGATCTCTTTGCTAGCCTTATTTCTGTGGAATCTGAGAACAGATATTTCGGATCCCTTTGAAGACTATGGGGCCAAAGGAAATATCCTCCGATAACAAAGAGAAAGAAGCTTTCTGAGAAACTTCTTTGTGTTCTGTGAAATCATCTCACAGAGTTACAGCTTTCCCCTCAAGAAGCTTTTCGCTAAGACAGTTCTTGTGGAATTGGCAAAGTGATATTTGGAAGCCCATAGAGAGCTATGGTGAAAAAGGAAATATCCTCAAATGAAATCTGGAAAGAAGCTTTCTGAGAAACTGCTTAGTGTTCTGTTAATTCATCTCACAGGGTTACATCTGTATTTCATGGATCTCTTTGCTAGCCTTATTTCTGTGGAATCTGAGAACCTATATTTCAGATCCCTTTGAAGACTATAGGGCCAAAGGAAATATCCTCCGATAACAAAGAGAAAGAAGCTTTCTGAGAAACTTCTTTGTGTACTGTGAAATCATCTCACAGAGTTGCAGCTTTCCCCTCAAGAAGCCTTTCGCTAAGACAGTTCTTGTGGAATTGGCAAAGTGATATTTGGAAGCCCATAGAGGGCTATGGTGAAAAAGGAAATATCCTCAGATGAATCTGGAAAGAAGCTTTCTGAGAAACTGCTTAGTTTTCTGTTAATTCATCTCACAGAGTTACATCTGTATTTCGTGGATCTCTTTGCTAGCCTTATTTCTGTGGAATCTGAGAACAGATATTTCGGATCCCTTTGAAGACTATAGGGCCAAAGGAAATATCCTCCGATAACAAAGAGAAAGAAGCTTTCTGAGAAACTTCGTGGTGTTCTGTGAAATCATCTCACAGAGTTACAGCTTTCCCCTCAAGGAGCCTTTCGCTAAGACAGTTTATGTGGAATTGGCAAAGTGATATTTGGAAGACCATAGAGGGCTATGGTGAAAAAGGAAATATCCTCAGATGAAATCTGGAAAGAAGTTTGCTGAGAAACTGCTTAGCGTTCTGTTAATTCATCTCACAGAGTTACATCTGTATTTCGTGGATCTCTTTGCTAGCCTTATTTCTGTGGAATCTGAGAACAGATATTTCGGATCCCTTTGAAGACTATAGGGCCAAAGGAAATATCCTCCGATAACAAAGAGAAAGAAGCATTCTGAGAAACTTCGTTGTGTTCTGTGAAATCATCTCACAGAGTTACAGCTTTCCCCTCACGGAGCCTTTCGCTAAGACAGTTCTTTTGAAACTGGCAAATTGATATTTGGAAGCCCATAGAGGGCTATGGTGAAAAAGGAAATATCCTCAGATGAAATCTTGAAAGAAGCTTTCTGAGAAATTGCTTAGTGTTCTGTTAATTCATTTCACAGAGCTACATCTGTATTTCGTGGATCTCTTTGCTAGCCTTATTTCTGTGGAATCTGAGAACAGATATTTCAGATCCCTTTGAAGACTATAGGGCCAAAGGAAATATCCTCCGATAACAAAGAGAAAGAAGCTTTCTGAGAAACTTCGTTGTGTTCTGTTAAATCATCTCACAGAGTTACAGCTTTCCCCTCAAGAAGCCTTTCGCTAAGACAGTTCTTGTGGAATTGGCAAAGTGATATTTGGAAGCCCATAGAGGGCTATGGTGAAAAAGGGAATATCCTCAGATGAAATCTGGAAAGAAGCTTTCTGAGAAACTGCTTAGTGTTCTGTTAATTCATCTCACAGAGTTACATCTGTATTTCGTAGATCTCTTTGCTAGCCTTATTTCTGTGGAATGTGAGAACAGATATTTCGGATCCCTTTGAAGACTATAGGGCCAAAGGAAATATCCTCCGATAACAAAGAGAAAGAAGCTTTCTGAGAAACTTCGTTGTGTTCTGTGAAATGATCTCACAGAGTTACAGCTTTCCCCTCACGGAGCCTTTCGCTAAGACAGTTCTTTTGAAATTGGCAAAGTGATATTTGGAAGCCCATTGAGGGCTATGATGAAAAAGGAAATATCCTCAGAGGAAATCTGGAAAGAAGCTTTCTGAGAAACTGCTTAGTGTTCTGTTAATTCATCTCACAGTGTTACATCTGTATTTCATGGATCTCTTTGCTAGCCTTATTTCTGTGGAATCTGAGAACAGATATTTCAGATCCCTTTGAAGACTATAGGGCCAAAGGAAATATCCTCCGATAACAAAGAGAAAGAAGCTTTCTGAGAAACTTCTTTGTGTTCTGTGAAATCACATCACAGAGTTGCAGCTTTCCCCTCAAGAAGCCTTTCTCTAAGACAGTTCTTGTGGAATTGGCAAAGTGATATTTGGAAGCCCATAGAGGGCTGTGGTGAAAAAGGAAATACCTTCAGATGAAATCTGGAAAGAAGCTTTCTGGGAAACTGCTTACTGTTCTGTTAATTCATCTCACAGAGTAACATCTGTATTTCGTGGATCTCTTTGCTAGCCTTATTTCTGTGGAATCTGAGAACAGATATTTTGGATCCCTTTGAAGACTATAGGGCCAAAGGAAATATCCTCCGATAACAAAGAGAAAGAAGCTTTCTGAGAAACTTCTTTGTGTTCTGTGAAATCATCTCACAGAGTTGGAGCTTTCCCCTCAAGAAGCCTTTCGCTAAGAAAGTTCTTGTGGAATTGGCAAAGTGATATTTGGAAGCCCATAGAGGGCTGTGGTGAAAAAGGAAATATCCTCAGATGAAATCTGGAAAGAAGCTTTCTGAGAAACTGCTTAGTGTTCTGTTAATTCATCTCACAGAGTTACATCTGTATTTCGTGGATCTCTTTGCTAGCCTTATTTCTGTGGAATCTGAGAACAGATATTTCGGATCCCTTTGAAGACTATAGGGCCAAAGGAAATATCCTCCGATAACAAAGAGAAAGAAGCTTTCTGAGAAACTTCGTTGTGTTCTGTGAAATCATCTCACAGAGTTACAGCTTTCCCCTCACGGAGCCTTTCGCTAAGACAGTTCTTTTGGAATTGGCAAAGTGATATTTGGAAGCCCATAGAGGGCTATGGTGAAAAAGGAAATATCCTCAGATGAAATCTGGAAAGAAGCTTTCTGAGAAACTGCTTAGCGTTCTGTTAATTCATCTCACAGAGTTACATCTGTATTTCGTGGATCTCTTTGCTAGCCTTATTTCTGTGGAATCTGAGAACAGATATTTCGGATCCCTTTGAAGACTATAGGGCCAAAGGAAATATCCTCCGATAACAAAGAGAAAGAAGCTTTCTGAGAAACTTCTTTGTGTTCTGTGAAATCATCTCACAGAGTTACAGCTTTCCCCTCACGGAGCCTTTCGCTAAGACAGTTCTTTTGGAATTGGCAAAGTGATATTTGGAAGCCCATAGAGGGCTATGGTGAAAAAGGAAATATCCTCAGATGAAATCTGGAAAGAAGCTTTCTGAGAAACTGCTTAGCATTCTGTTAATTCATCTCACAGAGTTACATCTGTATGTCGTGGATCTCTTTGCTAGCCTTATTTCTGTGGAATCTGAGAACAGATATTTCGGATCCCTTTGAAGACTATAGGGCCAAAGGAAATATCCTCCGATAACAAAGAGAAAGAAGCTTTCTGAGAAACTTCTTTGTGTTCTGTGAAATCATCTCACAGAGTTGCAGCTTTCCCCTCATGGAGCCTTTTGCTAAGACAGTTCTTGTGGAATTGGCAAAGTGATATTTGGACGACCATAGAGGGCTATGGTGAAAAAGGTAATATCCTCAGATGAAATCTGGAAAGAAGCTTTCTGAGAAACTGCTTAGTGTTCTGTTAATTCATCTCACACAGTTACATCTGTAATTCGTGGATTTCTGTGCTAGCCTTATTTCTGTGGAATCTGAGAACAGATATTTCGGATCCCTTTGAAGACTATAGGGCCAAAGGAAATATCCTCCGATAACAAAGAGAAAGAAGCTTTCTGAGAAACTTCTTTGTGTTCTGTGAAATCATCTCACAGAGTTACAGCTTTCCCCTCAAGAAGCCTTTCACTAAGACAGTTCTTGTGGAATTGGCAAAGTGATATTTGGAAGCCCATAGAGGGCTATGGTGAAAAAGGAAATATCCTCAAATGAAATCTGGAAAGAAGCTTTCTGAGAAACTGCTTAGTGTTCTGTTAATTCATCTCACAGAGTTACATCTGTATTTCGTGGATCTCTTTGCTAGCCTTATTTCTGTGGGATCTGAGAACAGATATTTCGGATCCCTTTGAAGACTATAGGGCCAAAGGAAATATCCTCCGATAACAAAGAGAAAGAAGCTTTCTGAGAAACTTCGTTGTGTTCTGTGAAATCACATCACAGAGTTACAGCTTTCCACTCACGGATCCTTTCGCTAAGACACTTCTTTTGAAATTGGCAAAGTGATATTTGGAAGCCCATAGAGGGCTAAGGTGAAAAAGGAAATATCCTCAAATGAAATCTGGAATGAAGTTTTCTGAGAAACTGCTTAGTGTTCTGTTAATTCATCTCACAGAGTTATATCTGTATTTCGTGGATCTCTTTGCTAGCCTCATTTCTGTATAATCTGAGAACAGATATTTCGGATCCCTTTGAAGACTATAGGGCCAAAGGAAATATCCTCCGATAACAAAGAGAAAGAAGCTTTCTGAGAAACTTCTTTGTGTTCTGTGAAATCATCTCACAGAGTTACAGCTTTCCCCACACGGAGCCTTTCGCTAAGACAGTTCTTGTGGAATTGGCAAAGTGATATTTGGACGCCCATAGAGGGCTATGGTGAAAAAGGAAATATCCTCAGATGAAATCTGGAAAGAAGCTTTCTGAGAAACTGCTTAGTGTTCTGTTAATTCATCTCACACAGTTACATCTGTAATTCGTGGATCTCTTTGCTAGCCTTATTTCTGTGGAATCTGTGAACAGATATTTCGGATCCCTTTGAACACTATAGGGCCAAAGGAAATATCCTCCGATAACAAAGAGAAAGAAGCTTTCTGAGAAACTTCTTTGTGTTCTGTGAAATCATCTCACAGAGTTGCAGCTTTCCCCTCAAGAAGCCTTTCGCTAAGACAGTTCTTGTGGAATTGGCAAAGTGATATTTGGAAGCCCATAGAGGGCTATGGTGAAAAAGGAAATATCCTCAGATGAAATCTGGAAAGAAGCTTTCTGAGAAACTGCTTAGTGTTCTGTTAATTCATCTCACAGAGTTACATCTGTATTTCGTGGATCTCTTTGCTAGCCTTATTTCTGTGGAATCTGAGAACAGATATTTCGGATCCCTTTGAAGACTATAGGGCCAAAGGAAATATCCTCCGATAACAAAGAGAAAGAAGCTTTCTGAGAAACTTCGTTGTGTTCTGTGAAATCATCTCTCAGAGTTACAGCTTTCCCCTCACGGAGCCTTTCGCTAAGACAGTTCTTTTGAAATTGGCAATGTGATATTTGGAAGCCCATAGAGGGCTATGGTGAAAAAGGAAATATCCTCAGAGGAAATCTGGAAAGAAGCTTTCTGAGAAACTGCTTAGTGTTCTGTTAATTCATCTCACAGTGTTACATCTGTATTTCATGGATCTCTTTGCTAGCCTTATTTCTGTGGAATCTGAGAACAGATATTTCAGATCCCTTTGAAGACTATAGGGCCAAAGGAAATATCCTCCGATAACAAAGAGAAAGAAGCTTTCTGAGAAACTTCGTTGTGTTCTGTGAAATCATCTCACAGAGTTGCAGCTTTCCCCTCAAGAAGGCTTTCGCAAAGACAGTTCATGTGGAATTGGAAAAGTGATATTTGGAAGCCCATAGAGGGCTATAGTGGAAAAGGAAATATCCTCAGATGAAATCAGGAAAGAAGCTTTCTGAGAAACTGCTTAGTGTCTGTTAATTCATCTCACAGAGTTACATCTGTATTTCGTGGATCTCTTTGCTAGCCTTATTTCTGTGGAATCTGAGAACAGATATTTCGGATCCCTTTGAAGACTATAGGGCCAAAGGAAATATCCTCCGATAACAAAGAGAAAGAAGCTTTCTGAGAAACTTCGTTGTGTTCTGTGAAATCATCTCACAGAGTTACAGCTTTCCCCTCAAGGAGCCTTTTGCTAAGACAGTTTATGTGGAATTGGCAAAGTGATATTTGGAAGCCCATAGAGGGCTATGGTGAAAAAGGAAATATCCTCAGATGAAATCTGGAAAGAAGCTTTCTGAGAAACTGCTTAGCGTTCTGTTAATTCATCTCACAGAGTTACATCTGTATTTCGTGGATCTCTTTGCTAGCCTTATTTCTGTGGAATCTCAGAACAGATATTTCGGATCCCTTTGAAGACTATAGGGCCAAAGGAAATATCCTCCGATAACAAAGAGAAAGAAGCTTTCTGAGAAACTTCTTTGTGTTCTGTGAAATCATCTCACAGAGTTACAGCTTTCCCCTCACGGAGCCTTTCGCTAAGACAGTTCTTTTGAAACTGGCAAAGTGATATTTGGAAGCCCATAGAGGGCTATGGTGAAAAAGGAAATATCCTCAGATGAAATCTGGAAAGAAGCTTTCTGAGAAACTGCTTAGTGTTCTGTTAATTCATCTCACAGAGTTACATCTGTATTTCGTCGATCTCTTTGCTAGCCTTATTTCTGTGGAATCTGAGAACAGATATTTCGGATCCCTATGAAGACTATAGGGCCAAAGGAAGTATCCTGCGATAACAAAGAGAAAGAAGCTTTCTGAAAAACTTCTTTGTGTTTTGTGAAATCATCTCACAGAGTTACAGCTTTCCCCTCAAGAAGCCTTTCGCTAAGACAGTTCTTGTGGAATTGGCAAAGTGATATTTGGAAGCCCATAGAGGGCTATGGTGAAAAAGGAAATATCCTCAGATGAAATCAGGAAAGAAGCTTTCTGAGAAACTGCTTAGTGTTCTGTTAATTCATCTCACAGAGTAACATCTGTATTTCGTGGATCTCTTTGCTAGCCTTATTTCTGTGGAATCTGAGAACAGATATTTCGGATCCCTTTGAAGACTATAGGGCCAGAGGAAATATCCTCCGATAACAAAGAGAAAGAAGCTTTCTGAGAAACTTCTTTGTGTTCTGTGAAATCATCTCACAGAGTTGCAGCTTTCCCCTCAAGAATCCTTTCGCTAAGACAGTTCTTGGGGAATTTGCAAAGTGATATTTGGAAGCCCATAGAGGGCTACGGTGAAAAAGGAAATATCCTCAGATGAAATCTGGAAAGAAGCTTTCTGAGAAACTGCTTAGTGTTCTGTTAATTCATCTCACAGAGTTACATCTGTATTTCGTGGATCTCTTTGCTAGCCTTATTTCTGTGGATTCTGAGAACAGATATTTCGGATCCCTTTGAAGACTATAGGGCCAAAGGAAATATCCTCCGATAACAAAGAGAAAGAAGCTTTCTGAGAAACTTCTTTGTGTTCTGTGAAATCATCTCACAGAGTTACAGCTTTCCCCTCACGGAGCCTTTCGCTAAGACAGTTCTTGTGGAATTGGCAAAGTGATATTTGGACGCCCATAGAGGGCTATGGTGAAAAAGGTAATATCCTCAGATGAAATCTGGAAAGAAGCTTTCTGAGAAACTGCTTAGTGTTCTATTAATTCATCTCACACAGTTACATCTGTAATTCGTGGATCTCTTTGCTAGCCTTATTTCTGTGGAATCTGAGAACAGATATTTCGGATCCCTTTGAAGACTAAAGGGCCAAAGGAAATATCCTCCGATAACAAAGAGAAAGAAGCTTTCTGAGAAACTTCTTTGTGTTCTGTGAAATCATCTCACAGAGTTACAGCTTTCCCCTCAAGAAGCCTTTCACTAAGACAGTTCTTGTGGAATTGGAAAAGTGATATTTGGAAGCCCATAGAGGGCTATGGTGAAAAAGGAAATATCCTCAAATGAAATCTGGAAAGAAGCTTTCTGAGAAACTGCTTAGTGTTCTGTTAATTCATCTCACAGAGTTATATCTGTATTTCGTGGATCTCTTTGCTAGCCTCATTTCTGTATAATCTGAGAACAGATATTTCGGATCCCTTTGAAGACTATAGGGCCAAAGGAAATATCCTCCGATAACAAAGAGAAAGAAGCTTTCTGAGAAACTTCGTTGTGTTCTGTGAAATCATCTCACAGAGTTGCAGCTTTCCCCTCAAGAAGCCTTTCGCTAAGACAGTTCTTGTGGAATTGGCAAAGTGATATTTGGAAGCCCATAGAGGGCTATGGTGAAAAAGGAAATATCCTCAGATGAAATCTGGAAAGAAGCTTTCTGAGAAACTGCTTAGTGTTCTGTTAATTCATCTCACAGAGTTACATCTGTATTTCGTGGATCTCTTTGCTAGCCTTATTTCTGTGGAATCTGAGAACAGATATTTCGGATCCCTTGGAAGACTATAGGGCCAAAGGAAATATCCTCCGATAACAAAGAGAAAGAAGCTTTCTGAGAAACTTCGTTGTGTTCTGTGAAATCATCTCTCAGAGTTACAGCTTTCCCCTCACGGAGCCTTTCGCTAAGACAGTTCTTTTGAAATTGGCAAAGTGATATTTGGAAGCCCATAGAGGGCTATGGTGAAAATGGAAATATCCTCAGAGGAAATCTGGAAAGAAGCTTTCTGAGAAACTGCTTAGTGTTCTGTTAATTCATCTCACAGAGCTACATCTGTATTTCGTGGATCTCTTTGCTAGCCTTATTTCTGTGGAATCTGAGAACAGATATTTCAGATCCCTTTGAAGACTATAGGGCCAAAGGAAATATCCTCCGATAACAAAGAGAAAGAAGCTTTCTGAGAAACTTCGTTGTGTTCTGTGAAATCATCTCACAGAGTTGCAGCTTTCCCCTCAAGAAGGCTTTCGCAAAGACAGTTCATGTGGAATTGGAAAAGTGATATTTGGAAGCCCATAGAGGGCTATGGTGGAAAAGGAAATATCCTCAGATGAAATCAGGAAAGAAGCTTTCTGAGAAACTGCTTAGTGTTCTGTTAATTCATCTCACAGAGTTACATCTGTATTTCGTGGATCTCTTTGCTAGCCTTATTTCTGTGGAATCTGAGAACAGATATTTCGGATCCCTTTGAAGACTATAGGGCCAAAGGAAATATCCTCCGATAACAAAGAGAAAGAAGCTTTCTGAGAAACTTCGTTGTGTTCTGTGAAATCATCTCACAGAGTTACAGCTTTCCCCTCAAGGAGCCTTTTGCTAAGACAGTTTATGTGGAATTGGCAAAGTGATATTTGGAAGCCCATAGAGTGCTATGGTGAAAAAGGAAATATCCTCAGATGAAATCTGGAAAGAAGCTTTCTGAGAAACTGCTTAGCGTTCTGTTAATTCATCTCACAGAGTTACATCTGTATTTCGTGGATATCTTTGCTAGCCTTATTTCTGTGGAATCTCAGAACAGATATTTCGGATCCCTTTGAAGACTATAGGGCCAAAGGAAATATCCTCCGATAACAAAGAGAAAGAAGCTTTCTGAGAAACTTCTTTGTGTTCTGTGAAATCATCTCACAGAGTTACAGCTTTCCCCTCACGGAGCCTTTCGCTAAGACAGTTCTTTTGAAACTGGCAAAGTGATATTTGGAAGCCCATAGAGGGCTATGGTGAAAAAGGAAATATCCTCAGAGGAAATCTGGAAAGAAGCTTTCTGAGAAACTGCTTAGTGTTCTGTTAATTCATCTCACAGAGTTACATCTGTATTTCGTGGATCTCTTTGCTAGCCTTATTTCTGTGGAATCTGAGAACAGATATTTCGGATCCCTATGAAGACTATAGGGCCAAAGGAAGTATCCTGCGATAACAAAGAGAAAGAAGCTTTCTGAAAAACTTCTTTGTGTTTTGTGAAATCATCTCACAGAGTTACAGCTTTCCCCTCAAGAAGCCTTTCGCTAAGACAGTTCTTGTGGAATTGGCAAAGTGATATTTGGAAGCCCATAGAGGGCTATGGTGAAAAAGGAAATATCCTCAGATGAAATCTGGAAAGAAGCTTTCTGAGAAACTGCTTAGTGTTCTGTTAATTCATCTCACAGAGTAACATCTGTATTTCGTGGATCTCTTTGCTAGCCTTATTTCTGTGGAATCTGAGAACAGATATTTCGGATCCCTTTGAAGACTATAGGGCCAGAGGAAATATCCTCCGATAACAAAGAGAAAGAAGCTTTCTGAGAAACTTCTTTGTGTTGTGTGAAATCATCTCACAGAGTTGCAGCTTTCCCCTCAAGAAGCCTTTCGCTAAGACAGTTCTTGGGGAATTGGCAAAGTGATATTTGGAAGCCCATAGAGGGCTATGGTGAAAAAGGAAATATCCTCAGATGAAATCTGGAAAGAAGCTTTCTGAGAAACTGCTTAGTGTTCTGTTAATTCATCTCACAGAGTTACATCTGTATTTCGTGGATCTCTTTGCTAGCCTTATTTCTGTGGATTCTGAGAACAGATATTTCGGATCCCTTTGAAGACTACAGGGCCAAAGGAAATATCCTCCGATAACAAAGAGAAAGAAGCTTTCTGAGAAACTTCTTTGTGTTCTGTGAAATCATCTCACAGAGTTACAGCTTTCCCCTCACGGAGCCTTTCGCTAAGACAGTTCTTGTGGAATTGGCAAAGTGATATTTGGACGCCCATAGAGGGCTATGGTGAAAAAGGTAATATCCTCAGATGAAATCTGGAAAGAAGCTTTCTGAGAAACTGCTTAGTGTTCTGTTAATTCATCTCACACAGTTACATCTGTAATTCGTGGATCTCTTTGCTAGCCTTATTTCTGTGGAATCTGAGAACAGATATTTCGGATCCCTTTGAAGACTATAGGGCCAAAGGAAATATCCTCCGATAACAAAGAGAAAGAAGCTTTCTGAGAAACTTCTTTGTGTTCTGTGAAATCATCTCACAGAGTTACAGCTTTCCCCTCAAGAAGCCTTTCACTAAGACAGTTCTTGTGGAATTGGCAAAGTGATATTTGGAAGCCCATAGAGGGCTATGGTGAAAAAGGAAATATCCTCAAATGAAATCTGGAAAGAAGCTTTCTGAGAAACTGCTTAGTGTTCTGTTAATTCATCTCACAGAGTTACATCTGTATTTCGTGGATCTCTTTGCTAGCCTTATTTCTGTGGGATCTGAGAACAGATATTTCGGATCCCTTTGAAGACTATAGGGCCAAAGGAAATATCCTCCGATAACAAAGAGAAAGAAGCTTTCTGAGAAACTTCGTTGTGTTCTGTGAAATCACAACACAGAGTTACAGCTTTCCACTCACGGATCCTTTCGCTAAGACACTTCTTTTGAAATTGGCAAAGTGATATTTGGAAGCCCATAGAGGGCTATGGTGAAAAAGGAAATATCCTCAAATGAAATCTGGAATGAAGTTTTCTGAGAAACTGCTTAGTGTTCTGTTAATTCATCTCACAGAGTTATATCTGTATTTCGTGGATCTCTTTGCTAGCCTCATTTCTGTATAATCTGAGAACAGATATTTCGGATCCCTTTGAAGACTATAGGGCCAAAGGAAATATCCTCCGATAACAAAGAGAAAGAAGCTTTCTGAGAAACTTCGTTGTGTTCTGTGAAATCATCTCTCAGAGTTACAGCTTTCCCCTCACGGAGCCTTTCGCTAAGACAGTTCTTTTGAAATTGGCAAAGTGATATTTGGAAGCCCATAGAGGGCTATGGTGAAAAAGGAAATATCCTCAGAGGAAATCTGGAAAGAAGCTTTCTGAGAAACTGCTTAGTGTTCTGTTAATTCATCTCACAGTGTTACATCTGTATTTCATGGATCTCTTTGCTAGCCTTATTTCTGTGGAATCTGAGAACAGATATTTCAGATCCCTTTGAAGACTATAGGGCCAAAGGAAATATCCTCCGATAACAAAGAGAAAGAAGCTTTCTGAGAAACTTCGTTGTGTTCTGTGAAATCATCTCACAGAGTTGCAGCTTTCCCCTCAAGAAGGCTTTCGCAAAGACAGTTCATGTGGAATTGGAAAAGTGATATTTGGAAGCCCATAGAGGGCTATGGTGGAAAAGGAAATATCCTCAGATGAAATCAGGAAAGAAGCTTTCTGAGAAACTGCTTAGTGTTCTGTTAATTCATCTCACAGAGTTACATCTGTATTTCGTGGATCTCTTTGCTAGCCTTATTTCTGTGGAATCTGAGAACAGATATTTCGGATCCCTTTGAAGACTATAGGGCCAAAGGAAATATCCTCCGATAACAAAGAGAAAGAAGCTTTCTGAGAAACTTCGTTGTGTTCTGTGAAATCATCTCACAGAGTTACAGCTTTCCCCTCAAGGAGCCTTTTGCTAAGACAGTTTATGTGGAATTGGCAAAGTGATATTTGGAAGCCCATAGAGGGCTATGGTGAAAAAGGAAATATCCTCAGATGAAATCTGGAAAGAAGCTTTCTGAGAAACTGCTTAGCGTTCTGTTAATTCATCTCACAGAGTTACATCTGTATTTCGTGGATATCTTTGCTAGCCTTATTTCTGTGGAATCTCAGAACAGATATTTCGGATCCCTTTGAAGACTATAGGGCCAAAGGAAATATCCTCCGATAACAAAGAGAAAGAAGCTTTCTGAGAAACTTCTTTGTGTTCTGTGAAATCATCTCACAGAGTTACAGCTTTCCCCTCACGGAGCCTTTCGCTAAGACAGTTCTTTTGAAACTGGCAAAGTGATATTTGGAAGCCCATAGAGGGCTATGGTGAAAAAGGAAATATCCTCAGATGAAATCTGGAAAGAAGCTTTCTGAGAAACTGCTTAGTGTTCTGTTAATTCATCTCACAGAGTTACATCTGTATTTCGTGGATCTCTTTGCTAGCCTTATTTCTGTGGAATCTGAGAACAGATATTTCGGATCCCTATGAAGACTATAGGGCCAAAGGAAGTATCCTGCGATAACAAAGAGAAAGAAGCTTTCTGAAAAACTTCTTTGTGTTTTGTGAAATCATCTCACAGAGTTACAGCTTTCCCCTCAAGAAGCCTTTCGCTAAGACAGTTCTTGTGGAATTGGCAAAGTGATATTTGGAAGCCCATAGAGGGCTATGGTGAAAAAGGAAATATCCTCAGATGAAATCTGGAAAGAAGCTTTCTGAGAAACTGCTTAGTGTTCTGTTAATTCATCTCACAGAGTAACATCTGTATTTCGTGGATCTCTTTGCTAGCCTTATTTCTGTGGAATCTGAGAACAGATATTTCGGATCCCTTTGAAGACTATAGGGCCAGAGGAAATATCCTCCGATAACAAAGAGAAAGAAGCTTTCTGAGAAACTTCTTTGTGTTGTGTGAAATCATCTCACAGAGTTGCAGCTTTCCCCTCAAGAATCCTTTCGCTAAGACAGTTCTTGTGGAATTGGCAAAGTGATATTTGGAAGCCCATAGAGGGCTATGGTGAAAAAGGAAATATCCTCAGATGAAATCTGGAAAGAAGCTTTCTGAGAAACTGCTTAGTGTTCTGTTAATTCATCTCACAGAGTTACATCTGTATTTCGTGGATCTCTTTGCTAGCCTTATTTCTGTGGATTCTGAGAACAGATATTTCGGATCCCTTTGAAGACTACAGGGCCAAAGGAAATATCCTCCGATAACAAAGAGAAAGAAGCTTTCTGAGAAACTTCTTTGTGTTCTGTGAAATCATCTCACAGAGTTACAGCTTTCCCCTCACGGAGCCTTTCGCTAAGACAGTTCTTGTGGAATTGGCAAAGTGATATTTGGACGCCCATAGAGGGCTATGGTGAAAAAGGTAATATCCTCAGATGAAATCTGGAAAGAAGCTTTCTGAGAAACTGCTTAGTGTTCTGTTAATTCATCTCACACAGTTACATCTGTAATTCGTGGATCTCTTTGCTAGCCTTATTTCTGTGGAATCTGAGAACAGATATTTCGGATCCCTTTGAAGACTATAGGGCCAAAGGAAATATCCTCCGATAACAAAGAGAAAGAAGCTTTCTGAGAAACTTCTTTGTGTTCTGTGAAATCATCTCACAGAGTTACAGCTTTCCCCTCAAGAAGCCTTTCACTAAGACAGTTCTTGTGGAATTGGCAAAGTGATATTTGGAAGCCCATAGAGGGCTATGGTGAAAAAGGAAATATCCTCAAATGAAATCTGGAAAGAAGCTTTCTGAGAAACTGCTTAGTGTTCTGTTAATTCATCTCACAGAGTTACATCTGTATTTCGTGGATCTCTTTGCTAGCCTTATTTCTGTGGGATCTGAGAACAGATATTTCGGATCCCTTTGAAGACTATAGGGCCAAAGGAAATATCCTCCGATAACAAAGAGAAAGAAGCTTTCTGAGAAACTTCGTTGTGTTCTGTGAAATCACATCACAGAGTTACAGCTTTCCACTCACGGATCCTTTCGCTAAGACACTTCTTTTGAAATTGGCAAAGTGATATTTGGAAGCCCATAGAGGGCTAAGGTGAAAAAGGAAATATCCTCAAATGAAATCTGGAATGAAGTTTTCTGAGAAACTGCTTAGTGTTCTGTTAATTCATCTCACAGAGTTATATCTGTATTTCGTGGATCTCTTTGCTAGCCTCATTTCTGTATAATCTGAGAACAGATATTTCGGATCCCTTTGAAGACTATAGGGCCAAAGGAAATATCCTCCGATAACAAAGAGAAAGAAGCTTTCTGAGAAACTTCGTTGTGTTCTGTGAAATCATCTCACAGAGTTACTGCTTCCCCTCACGGAACCTTTCGCTAAGACAGTTCTTTTGAAATTGGCAAAGTGATATTTGGAAGCCCATAGAGGGCTATGGTGAAAAAGGAAATATCCTCAGATGAAATCTGGAAAGAAGCTTTGTGAGAAACTGCTTAGTGTTCTGTGAATTCATCTCACAGTGTTACATCTGTATTTCATGGATCTCTTTGCTAGCCTTATTTCTGTGGAATCTGAGAACAGATATTTCGGATCCCTTTGAAGACTATAGGGCCAAAGGAAATATCCTCCGATAACAAAGAGAAAGAAGCTTTCTGAGAAACTTCTTTGTGTTCTGTGAAATCATCTCACAGAGTTACAGCTTTCCCCTCAAGAAGCCTTTCACTAAGACAGTTCTTGTGGAATTGGCAAAGTGATATTTGGAAGCCCATAGAGGGCTATGGTGAAAAAGGAAATATCCTCAAATGAAATCTGGAAAGAAGCTTTCTGAGAAACTGCTTAGTGTTCTGTTAATTCATCTCACAGAGTTACATCTGTATTTCGTGGATCTCTTTGCTAGCCTTATTTCTGTGGGATCTGAGAACAGATATTTCGGATCCCTTTGAAGACTATAGGGCCAAAGGAAATATCCTCCGATAACAAAGAGAAAGAAGCTTTCTGAGAAACTTCGTTGTGTTCTGTGAAATCACATCACAGAGTTACAGCTTTCCACTCACGGATCCTTTCGCTAAGACACTTCTTTTGAAATTGGCAAAGTGATATTTGGAAGCCCATAGAGGGCTAAGGTGAAAAAGGAAATATCCTCAAATGAAATCTGGAATGAAGTTTTCTGAGAAACTGCTTAGTGTTCTGTTAATTCATCTCACAGAGTTATATCTGTATTTCGTGGATCTCTTTGCTAGCCTCATTTCTGTATAATCTGAGAACAGATATTTCGGATCCCTTTGAAGACTATAGGGCCAAAGGAAATATCCTCCGATAACAAAGAGAAAGAAGCTTTCTGAGAAACTTCGTTGTGTTCTGTGAAATCATCTCACAGAGTTACTGCTTCCCCTCACGGAACCTTTCGCTAAGACAGTTCTTTTGAAATTGGCAAAGTGATATTTGGAAGCCCATAGAGGGCTAGGGTGAAAAAGGAAATATCCTCAGATGAAATCTGGAAAGAAGCTTTGTGAGAAACTGCTTAGTGTTCTGTTAATTCATCTCACAGTGTTACATCTGTATTTCATGGATCTCTTTGCTAGCCTTATTTCTGTGGAATCTGAGAACAGATATTTCCGATCCCTTTGAAGACTATAGGGCCAAAGGAAATATCCTCCGATAACAAAGAGAAAGAAGCTTTCTGAGAAACTTCTTTGTGTTCTGTGAAATCATCTCACAGAGTTGCAGCTTTCCCCTCAAGAAGCCTTTCGCTGAGTCAGTTCTTGTGGAATTGGCAAAGTGATATTTGGAAGCCCATAGAGGGCTATGGTGAAAAAGGAAATATCCTCAAATGAAATCTGGAAAGAAGCTTTCTGAGAAACTGCTTAGTGTTCTGTTAATTCATCTCACAGAGTTACATCTGTATTTCGTGGATCTCTTTGCTAGCCTTATTTCTGTGGGATCTGAGAACAGATATTTCGGATCCCTTTGAAGACTATAGGGCCAAAGGAAATATCCTCCGATAACAAAGAGAAAGAAGCTTTCTGAGAAACTTCGTTGTGTTCTGTGAAATCACATCACAGAGTTACAGCTTTCCACTCACGGATCCTTTCGCTAAGACACTTCTTTTGAAATTGGCAAAGTGATATTTGGAAGCCCATAGAGGGCTAAGGTGAAAAAGGAAATATCCTCAAATGAAATCTGGAATGAAGTTTTCTGAGAAACTGCTTAGTGTTCTGTTAATTCATCTCACAGAGTTATATCTGTATTTCGTGGATCTCTTTGCTAGCCTCATTTCTGTATAATCTGAGAACAGATATTTCGGATCCCTTTGAAGACTATAGGGCCAAAGGAAATATCCTCCGATAACAAAGAGAAAGAAGCTTTCTGAGAAACTTCGTTGTGTTCTGTGAAATCATCTCACAGAGTTACTGCTTCCCCTCACGGAACCTTTCGCTAAGACAGTTCTTTTGAAATTGGCAAAGTGATATTTGGAAGCCCATAGAGGGCTATGGTGAAAAAGGAAATATCCTCAGATGAAATCTGGAAAGAAGCTTTGTGAGAAACTGCTTAGTGTTCTGTTAATTCATCTCACAGTGTTACATCTGTATTTCATGGATCTCTTTGCTAGCCTTATTTCTGTGGAATCTGAGAACAGATATTTCCGATCCCTTTGAAGACTATAGGGCCAAAGGAAATATCCTCCGATAACAAAGAGAAAGAAGCTTTCTGAGAAACTTCTTTGTGTTCTGTGAAATCATCTCACAGAGTTGCAGCTTTCCCCTCAAGAAGCCTTTCGCTGAGTCAGTTCTTGTGGAATTGGCAAAGTGATATTTGGAAGCCCATAGAGGGCTATGGTGAAAAAGGAAATATCCTCAGATGAAATCTGGAAAGAAGCTTTCTGAGAAACTGCTTAGTGTTCTGTTAATTCATCTCACAGAGTTACATCTGTATTTCGTGGATCTCTTTGCTAGCCTTATTTCTGTGGAATCTGTGAACAGATATTTCGGATCCCTTTGAACACTATAGGGCCAAAGGAAATATCCTCCGATAACAAAGAGAAAGAAGCTTTCTGAGAAACTTCTTTGTGTTCTGTGAAATCATCTCACAGAGTTGCAGCTTTCCCCTCAAGAAGCCTTTCGCTAAGACACTTCTTGTGGAATTGGCATAGTGATATTTGGAAGCCCATAGAGGGCTATGGTGAAAAAGGAAATATCTTCAGATGAAATCTGGAAAGAAGCTTTCTGAGAAACTGCTTAGTGTTCTGTTAATTCATCTCACAGAGTTACATCTGTATTTCGTGGATCTCTTTGTTAGCCTTATTTCTGTGGAATCTGAGAACAGATATTTCGGATCCCTTTGAAGACTATAGGGCCAAAGGAAATATCCTCCGATAACAAAGAGAAAGAAGCTTTCTGAGAAACTTCGTTGTGTTCTGTGAAATCATCTCTCAGAGTTACAGCTTTCCCCTCACGGAGCCTTTCGCTAAGACAGTTCTTTTGAAATTGGCAAAGTGATATTTGGAAGCCCATAGAGGGCTATGGTGAAAAAGGAAATATCCTCAGAGGAAATCTGGAAAGAAGCTTTCTGAGAAACTGCTTAGTGTTCTGTTAATTCATCTCACAGTGTTACATCTGTATTTCATGGATCTCTTTGCTAGCCTTATTTCTGTGGAATCTGAGAACAGATATTTCAGATCCCTTTGAAGACTATAGGGCCAAAGGAAATATCCTCCGATAACAAAGAGAAAGAAGCTTTCTCAGAAACTTCGTTGTGTTCTGTGAAATCATCTCACAGAGTTGCAGCTTTCCCCTCAAGAAGGCTTTCGCAAAGACAGTTCATGTGGAATTGGAAAAGTGATATTTGGAAGCCCATAGAGGGCTATGGTGGAAAAGGAAATATCCTCAGATGAAATCAGGAAAGAAGCTTTCTGAGAAACTGCTTAGTGTTCTGTTAATTCATCTCACAGAGTTACATCTGTATTTCGTGGATCTCTTTGCTAGCCTTATTTCTGTGGAATCTGAGAACAGATATTTCGGATCCCTTTGAAGACTATAGGGCCAAAGGAAATATCCTCCGATAACAAAGAGAAAGAAGCTTTCTGAGAAACTTCGTTGTGTTCTGTGAAATCATCTCACAGAGTTACAGCTTTCCCCTCAAGGAGCCTTTTGCTAAGACAGTTTATGTGGAATAGGCAAAGTGATATTTGGAAGCCCATAGAGGTCTATGGTGAAAAAGGAAATATCCTCAGATGAAATCTGGAAAGAAGCTTTCTGAGAAACTGCTTAGCGTTCTGTTAATTCATCTCACAGAGTTACATCTGTATTTCCTGGATCTCTGTGCTAGCCTTATTTCTGTGGAATCTCAGAACAGATATTTCGGATCCCTTTGAAGACTATAGGGCCAAAGGAAATATCCTCCGATAACAAAGAGAAAGAAGCTTTCTGAGAAACTTCTTTGTGTTCTGTGAAATCATCTCACAGAGTTACAGCTTTCCCCTCACGGAGCCTTTCGCTAAGACAGTTCTTTTGAAACTGGCAAAGTGATATTTGGAAGCCCATAGAGGGCTATGGTGAAAAAGGAAATATCCTCAGATGAAATCTGGAAAGAAGCTTTCTGAGAAACTGCTTAGTGTTCTGTTAATTCATCTCACAGAGTTACATCTGTATTTCGTGGATCTCTTTGCTAGCCTTATTTCTGTGGAATCTGAGAACAGATATTTCGGATCCCTATGAAGACTATAGGGCCAAAGGAAGTATCCTGCGATAACAAAGAGAAAGAAGCTTTCTGAAAAACTTCTTTGTGTTTTGTGAAATCATCTCACAGAGTTACAGCTTTCCCCTCAAGAAACCTTTCGCTAAGACAGTTCTTGTGTAATTGGCAAAGTGATATTTGGAAGCCCATAGAGGGCTATGGTGAAAAAGGAAATATCCTCAGATGAAATCTGGAAAGAAGCTTTCTGAGAAACTGCTTAGTGTTCTGTTAATTCATCTCACAGAGTAACATCTGTATTTCGTGGATCTCTTTGCTAGCCTTATTTCTGTGGAATCTGAGAACAGATATTTCGGATCCCTTTGAAGACTATAGGGCCAGAGGAAATATCCTCCGATAACAAAGAGAAAGAAGCTTTCTGAGAAACTTCTTTGTGTTCTGTGAAATCATCTCACAGAGTTGCAGCTTTCCCCTCAAGAATCCTTTCGCTAAGACAGTTCTTGGGGAATTGGCAAAGTGATATTTGGAAGCCCATAGAGGGCTATTGTGAAAAAGGAAATATCCTCAGATGAAATCTGGAAAGAAGCTTTCTGAGAAACTGCTTAGTGTTCTGTTAATTCATCTCACAGAGTTACATCTGTATTTCGTGGATCTCTTTGCTAGCCTTATTTCTGTGGATTTTGAGAACAGATATTTCGGATCCCTATGAAGACTATAGGGCCAAAGGAAATATCCTCCGATAACAAAGAGAAAGAAGCTTTCTCAGAAACTTCGTTGTGTTCTGTGAAATCATCTCACAGAGTTGCAGCTTTCCCCTCAAGAAGGCTTTCGCAAAGACAGTTCATGTGGAATTGGAAAAGTGATATTTGGAAGCCCATAGAGGGCTATGGTGGAAAAGGAAATATCCTCAGATGAAATCAGGAAAGAAGCTTTCTGAGAAACTGCTTAGTGTTCTGTTAATTCATCTCACAGAGTTACATCTGTATTTCGTGGATCTCTTTGCTAGCCTTATTTCTGTGGAATCTGAGAACAGATATTTCGGATCCCTTTGAAGACTATAGGGCCAAAGGAAATATCCTCCGATAACAAAGAGAAAGAAGCTTTCTGAGAAACTTCGTTGTGTTCTGTGAAATCATCTCTCAGAGTTACAGCTTTCCCCTCACGGAGCCTTTCGCTAAGACAGTTCTTTTGAAATTGGCAATGTGATATTTGGAAGCCCATAGAGGGCTATGGTGAAAAAGGAAATATCCTCAGAGGAAATCTGGAAAGAAGCTTTCTGAGAAACTGCTTAGTGTTCTGTTAATTCATCTCACAGTGTTACATCTGTATTTCATGGATCTCTTTGCTAGCCTTATTTCTGTGGAATCTGAGAACAGATATTTCAGATCCCTTTGAAGACTATAGGGCCAAAGGAAATATCCTCCGATAACAAAGAGAAAGAAGCTTTCTGAGAAACTTCGTTGTGTTCTGTGAAATCATCTCACAGAGTTGCAGCTTTCCCCTCAAGAAGGCTTTCGCAAAGACAGTTCATGTGGAATTGGAAAAGTGATATTTGGAAGCCCATAGAGGGCTATAGTGGAAAAGGAAATATCCTCAGATGAAATCAGGAAAGAAGCTTTCTGAGAAACTGCTTAGTGTCTGTTAATTCATCTCACAGAGTTACATCTGTATTTCGTGGATCTCTTTGCTAGCCTTATTTCTGTGGAATCTGAGAACAGATATTTCGGATCCCTTTGAAGACTATAGGGCCAAAGGAAATATCCTCCGATAACAAAGAGAAAGAAGCTTTCTGAGAAACTTCGTTGTGTTCTGTGAAATCATCTCACAGAGTTACAGCTTTCCCCTCAAGGAGCCTTTTGCTAAGACAGTTTATGTGGAATTGGCAAAGTGATATTTGGAAGCCCATAGAGGGCTATGGTGAAAAAGGAAATATCCTCAGATGAAATCTGGAAAGAAGCTTTCTGAGAAACTGCTTAGCGTTCTGTTAATTCATCTCACAGAGTTACATCTGTATTTCGTGGATCTCTTTGCTAGCCTTATTTCTGTGGAATCTCAGAACAGATATTTCGGATCCCTTTGAAGACTATAGGGCCAAAGGAAATATCCTCCGATAACAAAGAGAAAGAAGCTTTCTGAGAAACTTCTTTGTGTTCTGTGAAATCATCTCACAGAGTTACAGCTTTCCCCTCACGGAGCCTTTCGCTAAGACAGTTCTTTTGAAACTGGCAAAGTGATATTTGGAAGCCCATAGAGGGCTATGGTGAAAAAGGAAATATCCTCAGATGAAATCTGGAAAGAAGCTTTCTGAGAAACTGCTTAGTGTTCTGTTAATTCATCTCACAGAGTTACATCTGTATTTCGTCGATCTCTTTGCTAGCCTTATTTCTGTGGAATCTGAGAACAGATATTTCGGATCCCTATGAAGACTATAGGGCCAAAGGAAGTATCCTGCGATAACAAAGAGAAAGAAGCTTTCTGAAAAACTTCTTTGTGTTTTGTGAAATCATCTCACAGAGTTACAGCTTTCCCCTCAAGAAGCCTTTCGCTAAGACAGTTCTTGTGGAATTGGCAAAGTGATATTTGGAAGCCCATAGAGGGCTATGGTGAAAAAGGAAATATCCTCAGATGAAATCAGGAAAGAAGCTTTCTGAGAAACTGCTTAGTGTTCTGTTAATTCATCTCACAGAGTAACATCTGTATTTCGTGGATCTCTTTGCTAGCCTTATTTCTGTGGAATCTGAGAACAGATATTTCGGATCCCTTTGAAGACTATAGGGCCAGAGGAAATATCCTCCGATAACAAAGAGAAAGAAGCTTTCTGAGAAACTTCTTTGTGTTCTGTGAAATCATCTCACAGAGTTGCAGCTTTCCCCTCAAGAATCCTTTCGCTAAGACAGTTCTTGGGGAATTTGCAAAGTGATATTTGGAAGCCCATAGAGGGCTACGGTGAAAAAGGAAATATCCTCAGATGAAATCTGGAAAGAAGCTTTCTGAGAAACTGCTTAGTGTTCTGTTAATTCATCTCACAGAGTTACATCTGTATTTCGTGGATCTCTTTGCTAGCCTTATTTCTGTGGATTCTGAGAACAGATATTTCGGATCCCTTTGAAGACTATAGGGCCAAAGGAAATATCCTCCGATAACAAAGAGAAAGAAGCTTTCTGAGAAACTTCTTTGTGTTCTGTGAAATCATCTCACAGAGTTACAGCTTTCCCCTCACGGAGCCTTTCGCTAAGACAGTTCTTGTGGAATTGGCAAAGTGATATTTGGACGCCCATAGAGGGCTATGGTGAAAAAGGTAATATCCTCAGATGAAATCTGGAAAGAAGCTTTCTGAGAAACTGCTTAGTGTTCTATTAATTCATCTCACACAGTTACATCTGTAATTCGTGGATCTCTTTGCTAGCCTTATTTCTGTGGAATCTGAGAACAGATATTTCGGATCCCTTTGAAGACTAAAGGGCCAAAGGAAATATCCTCCGATAACAAAGAGAAAGAAGCTTTCTGAGAAACTTCTTTGTGTTCTGTGAAATCATCTCACAGAGTTACAGCTTTCCCCTCAAGAAGCCTTTCACTAAGACAGTTCTTGTGGAATTGGAAAAGTGATATTTGGAAGCCCATAGAGGGCTATGGTGAAAAAGGAAATATCCTCAAATGAAATCTGGAAAGAAGCTTTCTGAGAAACTGCTTAGTGTTCTGTTAATTCATCTCACAGAGTTATATCTGTATTTCGTGGATCTCTTTGCTAGCCTCATTTCTGTATAATCTGAGAACAGATATTTCGGATCCCTTTGAAGACTATAGGGCCAAAGGAAATATCCTCCGATAACAAAGAGAAAGAAGCTTTCTGAGAAACTTCGTTGTGTTCTGTGAAATCATCTCACAGAGTTGCAGCTTTCCCCTCAAGAAGCCTTTCGCTAAGACAGTTCTTGTGGAATTGGCAAAGTGATATTTGGAAGCCCATAGAGGGCTATGGTGAAAAAGGAAATATCCTCAGATGAAATCTGGAAAGAAGCTTTCTGAGAAACTGCTTAGTGTTCTGTTAATTCATCTCACAGAGTTACATCTGTATTTCGTGGATCTCTTTGCTAGCCTTATTTCTGTGGAATCTGAGAACAGATATTTCGGATCCCTTGGAAGACTATAGGGCCAAAGGAAATATCCTCCGATAACAAAGAGAAAGAAGCTTTCTGAGAAACTTCGTTGTGTTCTGTGAAATCATCTCTCAGAGTTACAGCTTTCCCCTCACGGAGCCTTTCGCTAAGACAGTTCTTTTGAAATTGGCAAAGTGATATTTGGAAGCCCATAGAGGGCTATGGTGAAAATGGAAATATCCTCAGAGGAAATCTGGAAAGAAGCTTTCTGAGAAACTGCTTAGTGTTCTGTTAATTCATCTCACAGAGCTACATCTGTATTTCGTGGATCTCTTTGCTAGCCTTATTTCTGTGGAATCTGAGAACAGATATTTCAGATCCCTTTGAAGACTATAGGGCCAAAGGAAATATCCTCCGATAACAAAGAGAAAGAAGCTTTCTGAGAAACTTCGTTGTGTTCTGTGAAATCATCTCACAGAGTTGCAGCTTTCCCCTCAAGAAGGCTTTCGCAAAGACAGTTCATGTGGAATTGGAAAAGTGATATTTGGAAGCCCATAGAGGGCTATGGTGGAAAAGGAAATATCCTCAGATGAAATCAGGAAAGAAGCTTTCTGAGAAACTGCTTAGTGTTCTGTTAATTCATCTCACAGAGTTACATCTGTATTTCGTGGATCTCTTTGCTAGCCTTATTTCTGTGGAATCTGAGAACAGATATTTCGGATCCCTTTGAAGACTATAGGGCCAAAGGAAATATCCTCCGATAACAAAGAGAAAGAAGCTTTCTGAGAAACTTCGTTGTGTTCTGTGAAATCATCTCACAGAGTTACAGCTTTCCCCTCAAGGAGCCTTTTGCTAAGACAGTTTATGTGGAATTGGCAAAGTGATATTTGGAAGCCCATAGAGTGCTATGGTGAAAAAGGAAATATCCTCAGATGAAATCTGGAAAGAAGCTTTCTGAGAAACTGCTTAGCGTTCTGTTAATTCATCTCACAGAGTTACATCTGTATTTCGTGGATATCTTTGCTAGCCTTATTTCTGTGGAATCTCAGAACAGATATTTCGGATCCCTTTGAAGACTATAGGGCCAAAGGAAATATCCTCCGATAACAAAGAGAAAGAAGCTTTCTGAGAAACTTCTTTGTGTTCTGTGAAATCATCTCACAGAGTTACAGCTTTCCCCTCACGGAGCCTTTCGCTAAGACAGTTCTTTTGAAACTGGCAAAGTGATATTTGGAAGCCCATAGAGGGCTATGGTGAAAAAGGAAATATCCTCAGAGGAAATCTGGAAAGAAGCTTTCTGAGAAACTGCTTAGTGTTCTGTTAATTCATCTCACAGAGTTACATCTGTATTTCGTGGATCTCTTTGCTAGCCTTATTTCTGTGGAATCTGAGAACAGATATTTCGGATCCCTATGAAGACTATAGGGCCAAAGGAAGTATCCTGCGATAACAAAGAGAAAGAAGCTTTCTGAAAAACTTCTTTGTGTTTTGTGAAATCATCTCACAGAGTTACAGCTTTCCCCTCAAGAAGCCTTTCGCTAAGACAGTTCTTGTGGAATTGGCAAAGTGATATTTGGAAGCCCATAGAGGGCTATGGTGAAAAAGGAAATATCCTCAGATGAAATCTGGAAAGAAGCTTTCTGAGAAACTGCTTAGTGTTCTGTTAATTCATCTCACAGAGTAACATCTGTATTTCGTGGATCTCTTTGCTAGCCTTATTTCTGTGGAATCTGAGAACAGATATTTCGGATCCCTTTGAAGACTATAGGGCCAGAGGAAATATCCTCCGATAACAAAGAGAAAGAAGCTTTCTGAGAAACTTCTTTGTGTTGTGTGAAATCATCTCACAGAGTTGCAGCTTTCCCCTCAAGAAGCCTTTCGCTAAGACAGTTCTTGGGGAATTGGCAAAGTGATATTTGGAAGCCCATAGAGGGCTATGGTGAAAAAGGAAATATCCTCAGATGAAATCTGGAAAGAAGCTTTCTGAGAAACTGCTTAGTGTTCTGTTAATTCATCTCACAGAGTTACATCTGTATTTCGTGGATCTCTTTGCTAGCCTTATTTCTGTGGATTCTGAGAACAGATATTTCGGATCCCTTTGAAGACTACAGGGCCAAAGGAAATATCCTCCGATAACAAAGAGAAAGAAGCTTTCTGAGAAACTTCTTTGTGTTCTGTGAAATCATCTCACAGAGTTACAGCTTTCCCCTCACGGAGCCTTTCGCTAAGACAGTTCTTGTGGAATTGGCAAAGTGATATTTGGACGCCCATAGAGGGCTATGGTGAAAAAGGTAATATCCTCAGATGAAATCTGGAAAGAAGCTTTCTGAGAAACTGCTTAGTGTTCTGTTAATTCATCTCACACAGTTACATCTGTAATTCGTGGATCTCTTTGCTAGCCTTATTTCTGTGGAATCTGAGAACAGATATTTCGGATCCCTTTGAAGACTATAGGGCCAAAGGAAATATCCTCCGATAACAAAGAGAAAGAAGCTTTCTGAGAAACTTCTTTGTGTTCTGTGAAATCATCTCACAGAGTTACAGCTTTCCCCTCAAGAAGCCTTTCACTAAGACAGTTCTTGTGGAATTGGCAAAGTGATATTTGGAAGCCCATAGAGGGCTATGGTGAAAAAGGAAATATCCTCAAATGAAATCTGGAAAGAAGCTTTCTGAGAAACTGCTTAGTGTTCTGTTAATTCATCTCACAGAGTTACATCTGTATTTCGTGGATCTCTTTGCTAGCCTTATTTCTGTGGGATCTGAGAACAGATATTTCGGATCCCTTTGAAGACTATAGGGCCAAAGGAAATATCCTCCGATAACAAAGAGAAAGAAGCTTTCTGAGAAACTTCGTTGTGTTCTGTGAAATCACAACACAGAGTTACAGCTTTCCACTCACGGATCCTTTCGCTAAGACACTTCTTTTGAAATTGGCAAAGTGATATTTGGAAGCCCATAGAGGGCTATGGTGAAAAAGGAAATATCCTCAAATGAAATCTGGAATGAAGTTTTCTGAGAAACTGCTTAGTGTTCTGTTAATTCATCTCACAGAGTTATATCTGTATTTCGTGGATCTCTTTGCTAGCCTCATTTCTGTATAATCTGAGAACAGATATTTCGGATCCCTTTGAAGACTATAGGGCCAAAGGAAATATCCTCCGATAACAAAGAGAAAGAAGCTTTCTGAGAAACTTCGTTGTGTTCTGTGAAATCATCTCTCAGAGTTACAGCTTTCCCCTCACGGAGCCTTTCGCTAAGACAGTTCTTTTGAAATTGGCAAAGTGATATTTGGAAGCCCATAGAGGGCTATGGTGAAAAAGGAAATATCCTCAGAGGAAATCTGGAAAGAAGCTTTCTGAGAAACTGCTTAGTGTTCTGTTAATTCATCTCACAGTGTTACATCTGTATTTCATGGATCTCTTTGCTAGCCTTATTTCTGTGGAATCTGAGAACAGATATTTCAGATCCCTTTGAAGACTATAGGGCCAAAGGAAATATCCTCCGATAACAAAGAGAAAGAAGCTTTCTGAGAAACTTCGTTGTGTTCTGTGAAATCATCTCACAGAGTTGCAGCTTTCCCCTCAAGAAGGCTTTCGCAAAGACAGTTCATGTGGAATTGGAAAAGTGATATTTGGAAGCCCATAGAGGGCTATGGTGGAAAAGGAAATATCCTCAGATGAAATCAGGAAAGAAGCTTTCTGAGAAACTGCTTAGTGTTCTGTTAATTCATCTCACAGAGTTACATCTGTATTTCGTGGATCTCTTTGCTAGCCTTATTTCTGTGGAATCTGAGAACAGATATTTCGGATCCCTTTGAAGACTATAGGGCCAAAGGAAATATCCTCCGATAACAAAGAGAAAGAAGCTTTCTGAGAAACTTCGTTGTGTTCTGTGAAATCATCTCACAGAGTTACAGCTTTCCCCTCAAGGAGCCTTTTGCTAAGACAGTTTATGTGGAATTGGCAAAGTGATATTTGGAAGCCCATAGAGGGCTATGGTGAAAAAGGAAATATCCTCAGATGAAATCTGGAAAGAAGCTTTCTGAGAAACTGCTTAGCGTTCTGTTAATTCATCTCACAGAGTTACATCTGTATTTCGTGGATATCTTTGCTAGCCTTATTTCTGTGGAATCTCAGAACAGATATTTCGGATCCCTTTGAAGACTATAGGGCCAAAGGAAATATCCTCCGATAACAAAGAGAAAGAAGCTTTCTGAGAAACTTCTTTGTGTTCTGTGAAATCATCTCACAGAGTTACAGCTTTCCCCTCACGGAGCCTTTCGCTAAGACAGTTCTTTTGAAACTGGCAAAGTGATATTTGGAAGCCCATAGAGGGCTATGGTGAAAAAGGAAATATCCTCAGATGAAATCTGGAAAGAAGCTTTCTGAGAAACTGCTTAGTGTTCTGTTAATTCATCTCACAGAGTTACATCTGTATTTCGTGGATCTCTTTGCTAGCCTTATTTCTGTGGAATCTGAGAACAGATATTTCGGATCCCTATGAAGACTATAGGGCCAAAGGAAGTATCCTGCGATAACAAAGAGAAAGAAGCTTTCTGAAAAACTTCTTTGTGTTTTGTGAAATCATCTCACAGAGTTACAGCTTTCCCCTCAAGAAGCCTTTCGCTAAGACAGTTCTTGTGGAATTGGCAAAGTGATATTTGGAAGCCCATAGAGGGCTATGGTGAAAAAGGAAATATCCTCAGATGAAATCTGGAAAGAAGCTTTCTGAGAAACTGCTTAGTGTTCTGTTAATTCATCTCACAGAGTAACATCTGTATTTCGTGGATCTCTTTGCTAGCCTTATTTCTGTGGAATCTGAGAACAGATATTTCGGATCCCTTTGAAGACTATAGGGCCAGAGGAAATATCCTCCGATAACAAAGAGAAAGAAGCTTTCTGAGAAACTTCTTTGTGTTGTGTGAAATCATCTCACAGAGTTGCAGCTTTCCCCTCAAGAATCCTTTCGCTAAGACAGTTCTTGTGGAATTGGCAAAGTGATATTTGGAAGCCCATAGAGGGCTATGGTGAAAAAGGAAATATCCTCAGATGAAATCTGGAAAGAAGCTTTCTGAGAAACTGCTTAGTGTTCTGTTAATTCATCTCACAGAGTTACATCTGTATTTCGTGGATCTCTTTGCTAGCCTTATTTCTGTGGATTCTGAGAACAGATATTTCGGATCCCTTTGAAGACTACAGGGCCAAAGGAAATATCCTCCGATAACAAAGAGAAAGAAGCTTTCTGAGAAACTTCTTTGTGTTCTGTGAAATCATCTCACAGAGTTACAGCTTTCCCCTCACGGAGCCTTTCGCTAAGACAGTTCTTGTGGAATTGGCAAAGTGATATTTGGACGCCCATAGAGGGCTATGGTGAAAAAGGTAATATCCTCAGATGAAATCTGGAAAGAAGCTTTCTGAGAAACTGCTTAGTGTTCTGTTAATTCATCTCACACAGTTACATCTGTAATTCGTGGATCTCTTTGCTAGCCTTATTTCTGTGGAATCTGAGAACAGATATTTCGGATCCCTTTGAAGACTATAGGGCCAAAGGAAATATCCTCCGATAACAAAGAGAAAGAAGCTTTCTGAGAAACTTCTTTGTGTTCTGTGAAATCATCTCACAGAGTTACAGCTTTCCCCTCAAGAAGCCTTTCACTAAGACAGTTCTTGTGGAATTGGCAAAGTGATATTTGGAAGCCCATAGAGGGCTATGGTGAAAAAGGAAATATCCTCAAATGAAATCTGGAAAGAAGCTTTCTGAGAAACTGCTTAGTGTTCTGTTAATTCATCTCACAGAGTTACATCTGTATTTCGTGGATCTCTTTGCTAGCCTTATTTCTGTGGGATCTGAGAACAGATATTTCGGATCCCTTTGAAGACTATAGGGCCAAAGGAAATATCCTCCGATAACAAAGAGAAAGAAGCTTTCTGAGAAACTTCGTTGTGTTCTGTGAAATCACATCACAGAGTTACAGCTTTCCACTCACGGATCCTTTCGCTAAGACACTTCTTTTGAAATTGGCAAAGTGATATTTGGAAGCCCATAGAGGGCTAAGGTGAAAAAGGAAATATCCTCAAATGAAATCTGGAATGAAGTTTTCTGAGAAACTGCTTAGTGTTCTGTTAATTCATCTCACAGAGTTATATCTGTATTTCGTGGATCTCTTTGCTAGCCTCATTTCTGTATAATCTGAGAACAGATATTTCGGATCCCTTTGAAGACTATAGGGCCAAAGGAAATATCCTCCGATAACAAAGAGAAAGAAGCTTTCTGAGAAACTTCGTTGTGTTCTGTGAAATCATCTCACAGAGTTACTGCTTCCCCTCACGGAACCTTTCGCTAAGACAGTTCTTTTGAAATTGGCAAAGTGATATTTGGAAGCCCATAGAGGGCTATGGTGAAAAAGGAAATATCCTCAGATGAAATCTGGAAAGAAGCTTTGTGAGAAACTGCTTAGTGTTCTGTGAATTCATCTCACAGTGTTACATCTGTATTTCATGGATCTCTTTGCTAGCCTTATTTCTGTGGAATCTGAGAACAGATATTTCGGATCCCTTTGAAGACTATAGGGCCAAAGGAAATATCCTCCGATAACAAAGAGAAAGAAGCTTTCTGAGAAACTTCTTTGTGTTCTGTGAAATCATCTCACAGAGTTACAGCTTTCCCCTCAAGAAGCCTTTCACTAAGACAGTTCTTGTGGAATTGGCAAAGTGATATTTGGAAGCCCCTAGAGGGCTATGGTGAAAAAGGAAATATCCTCAAATGAAATCTGGAAAGAAGCTTTCTGAGAAACTGCTTAGTGTTCTGTTAATTCATCTCACAGAGTTACATCTGTATTTCGTGGATCTCTTTGCTAGCCTTATTTCTGTGGGATCTGAGAACAGATATTTCGGATCCCTTTGAAGACTATAGGGCCAAAGGAAATATCCTCCGATAACAAAGAGAAAGAAGCTTTCTGAGAAACTTCGTTGTGTTCTGTGAAATCACATCACAGAGTTACAGCTTTCCACTCACGGATCCTTTCGCTAAGACACTTCTTTTGAAATTGGCAAAGTGATATTTGGAAGCCCATAGAGGGCTAAGGTGAAAAAGGAAATATCCTCAAATGAAATCTGGAATGAAGTTTTCTGAGAAACTGCTTAGTGTTCTGTTAATTCATCTCACAGAGTTATATCTGTATTTCGTGGATCTCTTTGCTAGCCTCATTTCTGTATAATCTGAGAACAGATATTTCGGATCCCTTTGAAGACTATAGGGCCAAAGGAAATATCCTCCGATAACAAAGAGAAAGAAGCTTTCTGAGAAACTTCGTTGTGTTCTGTGAAATCATCTCACAGAGTTACTGCTTCCCCTCACGGAACCTTTCGCTAAGACAGTTCTTTTGAAATTGGCAAAGTGATATTTGGAAGCCCATAGAGGGCTAGGGTGAAAAAGGAAATATCCTCAGATGAAATCTGGAAAGAAGCTTTGTGAGAAACTGCTTAGTGTTCTGTTAATTCATCTCACAGTGTTACATCTGTATTTCATGGATCTCTTTGCTAGCCTTATTTCTGTGGAATCTGAGAACAGATATTTCCGATCCCTTTGAAGACTATAGGGCCAAAGGAAATATCCTCCGATAACAAAGAGAAAGAAGCTTTCTGAGAAACTTCTTTGTGTTCTGTGAAATCATCTCACAGAGTTGCAGCTTTCCCCTCAAGAAGCCTTTCGCTGAGTCAGTTCTTGTGGAATTGGCAAAGTGATATTTGGAAGCCCATAGAGGGCTATGGTGAAAAAGGAAATATCCTCAAATGAAATCTGGAAAGAAGCTTTCTGAGAAACTGCTTAGTGTTCTGTTAATTCATCTCACAGAGTTACATCTGTATTTCGTGGATCTCTTTGCTAGCCTTATTTCTGTGGGATCTGAGAACAGATATTTCGGATCCCTTTGAAGACTATAGGGCCAAAGGAAATATCCTCCGATAACAAAGAGAAAGAAGCTTTCTGAGAAACTTCGTTGTGTTCTGTGAAATCACATCACAGAGTTACAGCTTTCCACTCACGGATCCTTTCGCTAAGACACTTCTTTTGAAATTGGCAAAGTGATATTTGGAAGCCCATAGAGGGCTAAGGTGAAAAAGGAAATATCCTCAAATGAAATCTGGAATGAAGTTTTCTGAGAAACTGCTTAGTGTTCTGTTAATTCATCTCACAGAGTTATATCTGTATTTCGTGGATCTCTTTGCTAGCCTCATTTCTGTATAATCTGAGAACAGATATTTCGGATCCCTTTGAAGACTATAGGGCCAAAGGAAATATCCTCCGATAACAAAGAGAAAGAAGCTTTCTGAGAAACTTCGTTGTGTTCTGTGAAATCATCTCACAGAGTTACTGCTTCCCCTCACGGAACCTTTCGCTAAGACAGTTCTTTTGAAATTGGCAAAGTGATATTTGGAAGCCCATAGAGGGCTATGGTGAAAAAGGAAATATCCTCAGATGAAATCTGGAAAGAAGCTTTGTGAGAAACTGCTTAGTGTTCTGTTAATTCATCTCACAGTGTTACATCTGTATTTCATGGATCTCTTTGCTAGCCTTATTTCTGTGGAATCTGAGAACAGATATTTCCGATCCCTTTGAAGACTATAGGGCCAAAGGAAATATCCTCCGATAACAAAGAGAAAGAAGCTTTCTGAGAAACTTCTTTGTGTTCTGTGAAATCATCTCACAGAGTTGCAGCTTTCCCCTCAAGAAGCCTTTCGCTGAGTCAGTTCTTGTGGAATTGGCAAAGTGATATTTGGAAGCCCATAGAGGGCTATGGTGAAAAAGGAAATATCCTCAGATGAAATCTGGAAAGAAGCTTTCTGAGAAACTGCTTAGTGTTCTGTTAATTCATCTCACAGAGTTACATCTGTATTTCGTGGATCTCTTTGCTAGCCTTATTTCTGTGGAATCTGTGAACAGATATTTCGGATCCCTTTGAACACTATAGGGCCAAAGGAAATATCCTCCGATAACAAAGAGAAAGAAGCTTTCTGAGAAACTTCTTTGTGTTCTGTGAAATCATCTCACAGAGTTGCAGCTTTCCCCTCAAGAAGCCTTTCGCTAAGACACTTCTTGTGGAATTGGCATAGTGATATTTGGAAGCCCATAGAGGGCTATGGTGAAAAAGGAAATATCTTCAGATGAAATCTGGAAAGAAGCTTTCTGAGAAACTGCTTAGTGTTCTGTTAATTCATCTCACAGAGTTACATCTGTATTTCGTGGATCTCTTTGTTAGCCTTATTTCTGTGGAATCTGAGAACAGATATTTCGGATCCCTTTGAAGACTATAGGGCCAAAGGAAAAATCCTCCGATAACAAAGAGAAAGAAGCTTTCTGAGAAACTTCGTTGTGTTCTGTGAAATCATCTCTCAGAGTTACAGCTTTCCCCTCACGGAGCCTTTCGCTAAGACAGTTCTTTTGAAATTGGCAAAGTGATATTTGGAAGCCCATAGAGGGCTATGGTGAAAAAGGAAATATCCTCAGAGGAAATCTGGAAAGAAGCTTTCTGAGAAACTGCTTAGTGTTCTGTTAATTCATCTCACAGTGTTACATCTGTATTTCATGGATCTCTTTGCTAGCCTTATTTCTGTGGAATCTGAGAACAGATATTTCAGATCCCTTTGAAGACTATAGGGCCAAAGGAAATATCCTCCGATAACAAAGAGAAAGAAGCTTTCTCAGAAACTTCGTTGTGTTCTGTGAAATCATCTCACAGAGTTGCAGCTTTCCCCTCAAGAAGGCTTTCGCAAAGACAGTTCATGTGGAATTGGAAAAGTGATATTTGGAAGCCCATAGAGGGCTATGGTGGAAAAGGAAATATCCTCAGATGAAATCAGGAAAGAAGCTTTCTGAGAAACTGCTTAGTGTTCTGTTAATTCATCTCACAGAGTTACATCTGTATTTCGTGGATCTCTTTGCTAGCCTTATTTCTGTGGAATCTGAGAACAGATATTTCGGATCCCTTTGAAGACTATAGGGCCAAAGGAAATATCCTCCGATAACAAAGAGAAAGAAGCTTTCTGAGAAACTTCGTTGTGTTCTGTGAAATCATCTCACAGAGTTACAGCTTTCCCCTCAAGGAGCCTTTTGCTAAGACAGTTTATGTGGAATAGGCAAAGTGATATTTGGAAGCCCATAGAGGTCTATGGTGAAAAAGGAAATATCCTCAGATGAAATCTGGAAAGAAGCTTTCTGAGAAACTGCTTAGCGTTCTGTTAATTCATCTCACAGAGTTACATCTGTATTTCCTGGATCTCTGTGCTAGCCTTATTTCTGTGGAATCTCAGAACAGATATTTCGGATCCCTTTGAAGACTATAGGGCCAAAGGAAATATCCTCCGATAACAAAGAGAAAGAAGCTTTCTGAGAAACTTCTTTGTGTTCTGTGAAATCATCTCACAGAGTTACAGCTTTCCCCTCACGGAGCCTTTCGCTAAGACAGTTCTTTTGAAACTGGCAAAGTGATATTTGGAAGCCCATAGAGGGCTATGGTGAAAAAGGAAATATCCTCAGATGAAATCTGGAAAGAAGCTTTCTGAGAAACTGCTTAGTGTTCTGTTAATTCATCTCACAGAGTTACATCTGTATTTCGTGGATCTCTTTGCTAGCCTTATTTCTGTGGAATCTGAGAACAGATATTTCGGATCCCTATGAAGACTATAGGGCCAAAGGAAGTATCCTGCGATAACAAAGAGAAAGAAGCTTTCTGAAAAACTTCTTTGTGTTTTGTGAAATCATCTCACAGAGTTACAGCTTTCCCCTCAAGAAACCTTTCGCTAAGACAGTTCTTGTGTAATTGGCAAAGTGATATTTGGAAGCCCATAGAGGGCTATGGTGAAAAAGGAAATATCCTCAGATGAAATCTGGAAAGAAGCTTTCTGAGAAACTGCTTAGTGTTCTGTTAATTCATCTCACAGAGTAACATCTGTATTTCGTGGATCTCTTTGCTAGCCTTATTTCTGTGGAATCTGAGAACAGATATTTCGGATCCCTTTGAAGACTATAGGGCCAGAGGAAATATCCTCCGATAACAAAGAGAAAGAAGCTTTCTGAGAAACTTCTTTGTGTTCTGTGAAATCATCTCACAGAGTTGCAGCTTTCCCCTCAAGAATCCTTTCGCTAAGACAGTTCTTGGGGAATTGGCAAAGTGATATTTGGAAGCCCATAGAGGGCTATTGTGAAAAAGGAAATATCCTCAGATGAAATCTGGAAAGAAGCTTTCTGAGAAACTGCTTAGTGTTCTGTTAATTCATCTCACAGAGTTACATCTGTATTTCGTGGATCTCTTTGCTAGCCTTATTTCTGTGGATTTTGAGAACAGATATTTCGGATCCCTATGAAGACTATAGGGCCAAAGGAAATATCCTCCGATAACAAAGAGAAAGAAGCTTTCTGAGAAACTTCTTTGTGTTCTGTGAAATCATCTCACAGAGTTACAGCTTTCCCCTCAAGAAGCCTTTCACTAAGACAGTTATTGTGGAATTGGCAAAGTGATATTAGGAAGCCCATAGAGGGCTATGGTGAAAAAGGAAATATCCTCAAATGAAATCTGGAAAGAAGCTTTCTGAGAAACTGCTTAGTGTTCTGTTAATTCATCTCACAGAGTTACATCTGTATTTCGTCGATCTCTTTGCTAGCCTTATTTCTGTGAAATCTGAGAACAGATATTTCGGATCCCTTTGAAGACTATAGGGCCAAAGGAAATATCCTCCGATAACAAAGAGAAAGAAGCTTTCTGAGAAACTTCTTTGTGTTCTGTGAAATCATCTCACAGAGTTGCAGCTTTCCCCTCAAGAAGCCTTTCGCTAAGACAGTTCTTGTGGAATTGGCAAAGTGATATTTGGAAGCCCATAGAGGGCTATGGTGAAAAAGGAAATATCCTCAAATGAAATCTGGAAAGAAGCTTTCTGAGAAACTGCTTAGTGTTCTGTTAATTCATCTCACAGAGTTACATCTGTATTTCGTGGATCTCTTCGCTAGCCTTATTTCTGTGGAATCTGAGAACAGATATTTCGGATCCCTTTGAAGACTATAGGGCCAAAGGAAATATCCTCCGATAACAAAGAGAAAGAAGCTTTCTGAGAAACTTCGTTGTGTTCTGTTAAATCATCTCTCAGAGTTACAGCTTTCCCCTCACGGAGCCTTTCGCTACGACAGTTCTTGTGGAATTGGCAAAGTGATATTTGGACGCCCATAGAGGGCTATGGTGAAAAAGGTAATATCCTCAGATGAAATCTGGAAAGAAGCTTTCTGAGAAACTGCTTAGTGTTCTGTTAATTCATCTCACACAGTTACATCTGTAATTCGTGGATCTCTTTGCTAGCCTTATTTCTGTGGAATCTGAGAACAGATATTTCGGATCCCTTTGAAGACTATAGGGCCAAAGGAAATATCCTCCGATAACAAAGAGAAAGAAGCTTTCTGAGAAACTTCTTTGTGTTCTGTGAAATCATCTCACAGAGTTACAGCTTTCCCCTCAAGAAGCCTTTCACTAAGACAGTTCTTGTGGAATTGGCAAAGTGATATTTGGAAGCCCATAGAGGGCTATGGTGAAAAAGGAAATATCCTCAAATGAAATCTGGAAAGAAGCTTTCTGAGAAACTGCTTAGTGTTCTGTTAATTCATCTCACAGAGTTACATCTGTATTTCGTGGATCTCTTTGCTAGCCTTATTTCTGTGGGATCTGAGAACAGATATTTCGGATCCCTTTGAAGACTATAGGGCCAAAGGAAATATCCTCCGATAACAAAGAGAAAGAAGCTTTCTGAGAAACTTCGTTGTGTTCTGTGAAATCACATCACAGAGTTACAGCTTTCCACTCACGGATCCTTTCGCTAAGACACTTCTTTTGAAATTGGCAAAGTGATATTTGGAAGCCCATAGAGGGCTAAGGTGAAAAAGGAAATATCCTCAAATGAAATCTGGAATGAAGTTTTCTGAGAAACTGCTTAGTGTTCTGTTAATTCATCTCACCGAGTTATATCTGTATTTCCTGGATCTCTTTGCTAGCCTCATTTCTGTATAATCTGAGAACAGATATTTCGGATCCCTTTGAAGACTATAGGGCCAAAGGAAATATCCTCCGATAACAAAGAGAAAGAAGCTTTCTGAGAAACTTCGTTGTGTTCTGTGAAATCATCTCACAGAGTTACTGCTTCCCCTCACGGAGCCTTTCGCTAAGACAGTTCTTTTGAAATTAGCAAAGTGATATTTGGAAGCCCATAGAGGGCTATGGTGAAAAAGGAAATATCCTCAGATGAAATCTGGAAAGAAGCTTTGTGAGAAACTGCTTAGTGTTCTGTTAATTCATCTCACAGTGTTACATCTGTATTTCATGGATCTCTTTGCTAGCCTTATTTCTGTGGAATCTGAGAACAGATATTTCCGATCCCTTTGAAGACTATAGGGCCAAAGGAAATATCCTCCGATAACAAAGAGAAAGAAGCTTTCTGAGAAACTTCATTGTGTTCTGTGAAATCATCTCACAGAGTTGCAGCTTTCCCCTCAAGAAGCCTTTCGCTAAGTCAGTTCTTGTGGAATTGGCAAAGTGATATTTGGAAGCCCATAGAGGGCTATGGTGAAAAAGGAAATATCCTCAGATGAAATCTGGAAAGAAGCTTTCTGAGAAACTGCTTAGTGTTCTGTTAATTCATCTCACAGAGTTACATCTGTATTTCGTGGATCTCTTTGCTAGCCTTATTTCTGTGGAATCTGTGAACAGATATTTCGGATCCCTTTGAACACTATAGGGCCAAAGGAAATATCCTCCGATAACAAAGAGAAAGAAGCTTTCTGAGAAACTTCTTTGTGTTCTGTGAAATCATCTCACAGAGTTGCAGCTTTCCCCTCAAGAAGCCTTTCGCTAAGACAGTTCTTGTGGAATTGGCAAAGTGATATTTGGAAGCCCATAGAGGGCTATGGTGAAAAAGGAAATATCCTCAGATGAAATCTGGAAAGAAGCTTTCTGAGAAACTGCTTAGTGTTCTGTTAATTCATCTCACAGAGTTACATCTGTATTTCGTGGATCTCTTTGCTAGCCTTATTTCTGTGGAATCTGAGAACAGATATTTCGGATCCCTTTAAAGACTATAGAGCCAAAGGATATATCCTCCGATAACAAAGAGAAAGAAGCTTTCTGAGAAACTTCGTTGTGTTCTGTGAAATCATCTCTCAGAGTTACAGCTTTCCCCTCACGGAGCCTTTCGCTAAGACAGTTCTTTTGAAATTGGCAAAGTGATATTTGTAAGCCCATAGAGGGCTATGGTGAAAAAGGAAATATCCTCAGAGGAAATCTGGAAAGAAGCTTTCTGAGAAACTGCTTAGTGTTCTGTTAATTCATCTCACAGTGTTACATCTGTATTTCATGGATCTCTTTGCTAGCCTTATTTCTGTGGAATCTGAGAACAGATATTTCAGATCCCTTTGAAGACTATAGGGCCAAAGGAAATATCCTCCGATAACAAAGAGAAAGAAGCTTTCTGAGAAACTTCGTTGTGTTCTGTGAAATCATCTCTCAGAGTTACAGCTTTCCCCTCACGGAGCCTTTCGCTAAGACAGTTCTTTTGAAATTGGCAAAGTGATATTTGGAAGCCCATAGAGGGCTATGGTGAAAAAGGAAATATCCTCAGATGAAATCTGGAAAGAAGCTTTCTGAGAAACTGCTTAGTGCTCTGTTAATTCATCTCACAGAGTTACATCTGTATTTCGTGGATCTCTTTGCTAGCCTTATTTCTGTGGTATCTGAGAACAGATATTTCGGATCCCTTTGACGACTATAGGGCCAAAGGAAATATCCTCCGATAACAAAGAGAAAGAAGCTTTCTGAGAAACTTCGTTGTGTTCTGTGAAATCATCTCACAGAGTTGCAGCTTTCCCCTCAAGAATCCTTTCGCTAAGACAGTTCTTGGGGAATTGGCAAAGTGATATTTGGAAGCCCATAGAGGGCTATGGTGAAAAAGGAAATATCCTCAGATGAAATCTGGAAAGAAGCTTTCTGAGAAACTGCTTAGTGTTCTGTTAATTCATCTCACAGAGTTACATCTGTATTTCGTGGATCTCTTTGCTAGCCTTATTTCTGTGGAATCTGAGAACAGATATTTCGGATCCCTTTGAAGACTATAGGGCCAAAGGAAATATCCTCCGATAACAAAGAGAAAGAAGCTTTCTGAGAAACTTCGTTGTGTTCTGTGAAATCATCTCTCAGAGTTACAGCTTTCCCCTCACGGAGCCTTTCGCTAAGACAGTTCTTTTGAAATTGGCAAAGTGATATTTGGAAGCCCATAGAGGGCTATGGTGAAAAAGGAAATATCCTCAGATGAAATCTGGAAAGAAGCTTTCTGAGAAACCGCTTAGTGTTCTGTTAATTCATCTCACAGAGTTACATCTGTATTTCGTGGATCTCTTTGCTAGCCTTATTTCTTTGGAATCTGAGAACAGATATTTCGGATCCCTTTGAAGACTATAGGGCCAAAGGAAATATCCTCCGATAACAAAGAGAAAGAAGCTTTCTGAGAAACTTCGTTGTGTTCTGTGAAATCATCTCACAGAGTTACAGCTTTCCCCTCACGGAGCCTTTCGCTAAGACAGTTCTTTTGAAATTGGCAAAGTAATATTTGGAAGCCCATAGAGGGCTATGGTGAAAAAGGAAATATCCTCAGAGAAAATCTGGAAAGAAGCTTTGTGAGAAACTGCTTAGTGTTCTGTTAATTCATCTCACAGTGTTACATCTGTATTTCATGGATCTCTTTGCTAGCCTTATTTCTGTGGAATCTGAGAACAGATATTTCAGATCCCTTTGAAGACTATAGGGCCAAAGGAAATATCCTCCGATAACAAAGAGAAAGAAGCTTTCTGAGAAACTTCGTTGTGTTCTGTGAAATCATCTCACAGAGTTGCAGCTTTCCCTTCAAGAAGCCTTTCGCTAAGTCAGTTCTTGTGGAATTGGCAAAGTGATATTTGGAAGCCCATAGAGGGCTATGGTGAAAAAGGAAATATCCTCAGATGAAATCTGGAAAGAAGCTTTCTGAGAAACTGCTTAGTGTTCTGTTAATTCATCTCACAGAGTTACATCTGTATTTCGTGGATCTCTTTGCTAGCCTTATTTCTGTGGAATCTGTGAACAGATATTTCGGATCCCTTTGAACACTATAGGGCCAAAGGAAATATCCTCCGATAACAAAGAGAAAGAAGCTTTCTGAGAAACTTCGTGGTGTTCTGTGAAATCATCTCACAGAGTTACAGCTTTCCCCTCAAGGCGCCTTTCACTAAGACAGTTTATGTGGAATTGGCAAAGTGATATTTGGAAGCCCATAGAGGGCTATGGTGAAAAAGGGAATATCCTCAGATGAAATCTGGAAAGAAGCTTTCTGAGAAACTGCTTAGTGTTCTGTTAATTCATCTCACAGAGTTACATCTGTATTTCGTAGATCTCTTTGCTAGCCTTATTTCTGTGGAATGTGAGAACAGATATTTCGGATCCCTTTGAAGACTATAGGGCCAAAGGAAATATCCTCCGATAACAAAGAGAAAGAAGCTTTCTGAGAAACTTCGTTGTGTTCTGTGAAATGATCTCACAGAGTTACAGCTTTCCCCTCACGGAGCCTTTCGCTAAGACAGTTCTTTTGAAATTGGCAAAGTCATATTTGGAAGCCCATAGAGGGCTATGATGAAAAAGGAAATATCCTCAGAGGAAATCTGGAAAGAAGCTTTCTGAGAAACTGCTTAGTGTTCTGTTAATTCATCTCACAGTGTTACATCTGTATTTCATGGATCTCTTTGCTAGCCTTATTTCTGTGGAATCTGAGAACAGATATTTCAGATCCCTTTGAAGACTATGGGGCCAAAGGAAATATCCTCCGATAACAAAGAGAAAGAAGCTTTCTGAGAAACTTCTCTGTGTTCTGTGAAATCACATCACAGAGTTGCAGCTTTCCCCTCAAGAAGCCTTTCTCTAAGACAGTTCTTGTGGAATTGGCAAAGTGATATTTGGAAGCCCATAGAGGGCTATGGTGAAAAAGGAAATACCCTCAGATGAAATCTGGAAAGAAGCTTTCTGGGAAACTGCTTAGTGTTCTGTTAATTCATCTCACAGAGTAACATCTGTATTTCGTGGATCTCTTTGCTAGCCTTATTTCTGTGGAAAATGAGAACAGATATTTCGGATCCCTTTGAAGACTATAGGGCCAAAGGAAATATCCTCCGATAACAAAGAGAAAGAAGCTTTCTGAGAAACTTCTTTGTGTTCTGTGAAATCATCTCACAGAGTTGCAGCTTTCCCCTCAAGAAGCCTTTCGCTAAGACAGTTCTTGTGGAATTGGCAAAGTGATATTTGGAAGCCCATAGAGGGCTGTTTTGAAAAAGGAAATATCCTCAGATGAAATCTGGAAAGAAGCTTTCTGAGAAACTGCTTAGTGTTCTGTTAATTCATCTAACAGAGTTACATCTGTATTTCGTGGATCTCTTTGCTAGCCTTATTTCTGTGGAATCTGAGAACAGATATTTCGGATCCCTTTGAAGACTATAGGGCCAAAGGAAATATCCTCCGATAACAAAGAGAAAGAAGCTTTCTGAGAAACTTCGTTGTGTTCTGTGAAATCATCTCACAGAGTTACAGCTTTCCCCTCACGGAGCCTTTCGCTAAGACAGTTCTTTTGGAATTGGCAAAGTGATATTTGGAAGCCCATAGAGGGCTATGGTGAAAAAGGAAATATCCTCAGATGAAATCTGGAAAGAAGCTTTCTGAGAAACTGCTTAGCGTTCTGTTAATTCATCTCACAGAGTTACATCTGTATTTCGTGGATCTCTTTGCTAGCCTTATTTCTTTGGAATCTGAGAACAGATATTTCGGATCCCTTTGAAGACTATAGGGCCAAAGGAAATATCCTCCGATAACAAAGAGAAAGAAGCTTTCTGAGAAACTTCTTTGTGTTCTGTGAAATCATCTCACAGAGTTACAGCTTTCCCCTCACGGAGCCTTTCGCTAAGACAGTTCTTGTGGAATTGGCAAAGTGATATTTGGACGCCCATAGAGGGCTATGGTGAAAAAGGTAATATCCTCAGATGAAATCTGGAAAGAAGCTTTCTGAGAAACTGCTTAGTGTTCTGTTAATTCATCTCACACAGTTACATCTGTAATTCGTGGATCTCTTTGCTAGCCTTATTTCTGTGGAATCTGAGAACAGATATTTCGGATCCCTTTGAAGACTATAGGGCCAAAGGAAATATCCTCCGATAACAAAGAGAAAGAAGCTTTCTGAGAAACTTCTTTGTGTTCTGTGAAATCATCTCACAGAGTTACAGCTTTCCCCTCAAGAAGCCTTTCACTAAGACAGTTCTTGTGGAATTGGCAAAGTGATATTTGGAAGCCCATAGAGGGCTATGGTGAAAAAGGAAATATCCTCAAATGAAATCTGCAAAGAAGCTTTCTGAGAAACTGGTTAGTGTTCTGTTAATTCATCTCACAGAGTTACATCTGTATTTCGTGGATCTCTTTGCTAGCCTTATTTCTGTGGGATCTGAGAACAGATATTTCGGATCCCTTTGAAGACTATAGGGCCAAAGGAAATATCCTCCGATAACAAAGAGAAAGAAGCTTTCTGAGAAACTTCGTTGTGTTCTGTGAAATCACATCACAGAGTTACAGCTTTCCACTCACGGATCCTTTCGCTAAGACACTTCTTTTGAAATTGGCAAAGTGATATTTGGAAGCCCATAGAGGGCTAAGGTGAAAAAGGAAATATCCTCAAATGAAATCTGGAATGAAGTTTTCTGAGAAACTGCTTAGTGTTCTGTTAATTCATCTCACAGAGTTATATCTGTATTTCCTGGATCTCTTTGCTAGCCTCATTTCTGTATAATCTGAGAACAGATATTTCGGATCCCTTTGAAGACTATAGGGCCAAAGGAAATATCCTCCGATAACAAAGAGAAAGAAGCTTTCTGAGAAACTTCGTTGTGTTCTGTGAAATCGTCTCACAGAGTTACTGCTTCCCCTCACGGAGCCTTTCGCTAAGACAGTTCTTTTGAAATTAGCAAAGTGATATTTGGAAGCCCATAGAGGGCTATGGTGAAAAAGGAAATATCCTCAGATGAAATCTGGAAAGAAGCTTTGTGAGAAACTGCTTAGTGTTCTGTTAATTCATCTCACAGTGTTACATCTGTATTTCATGGATCTCTTTGCTAGCCTTATTTCTGTGGAATCTGAGAACAGATATTTCGGATCCCTTTGAAGACTATAGGGCCAAAGGAAATATCCTCCGATAACAAAGAGAAAGAAGCTTTCTGAGAAACTTCTTTGTGTTCTGTGAAATCATCTCACAGAGTTGCAGCTTTCCCCTCAAGAAGCCTTTCGCTAAGTCAGTTCTTGTGGAATTGGCAAAGTGATATTTGGAAGCCCATAGAGGGCTATGGTGAAAAAGGAAATATCCTCAGATGAAATCTGGAAAGAAGCTTTCTGAGAAACTGCTTAGTGTTCTGTTAATTCATCTCACAGAGTTACATCTGTATTTCGTGGATCTCTTTGCTAGCCTTATTTCTGTGGAATCTGTGAACAGATATTTCGGATCCCTTTGAACACTATAGGGCCAAAGGAAATATCCTCCGATAACAAAGAGAAAGAAGCTTTCTGAGAAACTTCTTTGTGTTCTGTGAAATCATCTCACAGAGTTGCAGCTTTCCCCTCAAGAAGCCTTTCGCTAAGACAGTTCTTGTGGAATTGGAAAAGTGATATTTGGAAGCCCATAGAGGGCTATGGTGAAAAAGGAAATATCCTCAGATGAAATCTGGAAAGAAGCTTTCTGAGAAACTGCTTAGTGTTCTGTTAATTCATCTCACAGAGTTACATCTGTATTTCGTGGATCTCTTTGCTAGCCTTATTTCTGTGGAATCTGAGAACAGATATTTCGGATCCCTTTGAAGACTATAGGGCCAAAGGAAATATCCTCCGATAACAAAGAGAAAGAAGCTTTCTGAGAAACTTCGTTGTGTTCTGTGAAATCATCTCTCAGAGTTACAGCTTTCCCCTCATGGAGCCTTTCGCTAAGACAGTTCTTTTGAAATTGGCAAAGTGATATTTGGAAGCCCATAGAGGGCTATGGTGAAAAAGGAAATATCCTCAGAGGAAATCTGGAAAGAAGCTTTCTGAGAAACTGCTTAGTGTTCTGTTAATTCATCTCACAGTGTTACATCTGTATTTCATGGATCTCTTTGTTAGCCTTATTTCTCTGGAATCTGAGAACAGATATTTCAGATCCCTTTGAAGACTATAGGGCCAAAGGAAATATCCTCCGATAACAAAGAGAAAGAAGCTTTCTGAGAAACTTCATTGTGTTCTGTGAAATCATCTCACAGAGTTGCAGCTTTCCCCTCAAGAAGGCTTTCGCAAAGACAGTTCATGTGGAATTGGAAAAGTGATATTTGGAAGCCCATAGAGGGCTATGGTGGAAAAGGAAATATCCTCAGAGGAAATCAGGAAAGAAGCTTTCTGAGAAACTGCTTAGTGTTCTGTTAATTCATCTCACAGAGTTACATCTGTATTTCGTGGATCTCTTTGCTAGCCTTATTTCTGTGGAATCTGAGAATAGATATTTCGGATCCCTTTGAAGACTATAGGGCCAAAGGAAATATCCTCCGATAACAAAGAGAAAGAAGCTTTCTGAGAATCTTCGTTGTGTTCTGTGAAATCATCTCACAGAGTTACAGCTTTCCCCTCAAGGAGCCTTTTGCTAAGACAGTTTATGTGGAATTGGCAAAGTGATATTTGGAAGCCCATAGAGGGCTATGGTGAAAAAGGAAATATCCTCAGATGAAATCTGGAAAGAAGCTTTCTGAGAAACTGCTTAGCGTTCTGTTAATTCATCTCACAGAGTTACATCTGTATTTCGTGGATCTCTTTGCTAGCCTTATTTCTGTGGAATCTCAGAACAGATATTTCGGATCCCTTTGAAGACTATAGGGCCAAAGGAAATATCCTCCGATAACAAAGAGAAAGAAGCTTTCTGAGAAACTTCTTTGTGTTCTGTGAAATCATCTCACAGAGTTACAGCGTTCCCCTCACGGAGCCTTTCGCTAAGATAGTTCTTTTGAAACTGGCAAAGTGATATTTGGAAGCCCATAGAGGGCTATGGTGAAAAAGGAAATATCCTCAGATGAAATCTGGAAAGAAGCTTTGTGAGAAACTCCTTAGTGTTCTGTTAATTCATCTCACAGAGTTACATCTGTATTTCGTGGATCTCTTTGCTAGCCTTATTTCTGTGGAATCTGAGAACAGATATTTCGGATCCCTATGAAGACTATAGGGCCAAAGGAAGTATCCTGCGATAACAAAGAGAAAGAAGCTTTCTGAAAAACTTCTTTGTGTTTTGTGAAATCATCTCACAGAGTTACAGCTTTCCCCTCAAGAAGCCTTTCGCTAAGACAGTTCTTGTGGAATTGGCAAAGTGATATTTGGAAGCCCATAGAGGGCTATGGTGAAAAAGGAAATATCCTCAAATGAAATCTGGAAAGAAGCTTTCTGAGAAACTGCTTAGTGTTCTGTTAATTCATCTCACAGAGTAACATCTGTATTTCGTGGATCTCTTTGCTAGCCTTATTTCTGTGGAATCTGAGAACAGATATTTCGGATCCCTTTGAAGACTATAGGGCCAGAGGAAATATCCTCCGATAACAAAGAGAAAGAAGCTTTCTGAGAAACTTCTTTGTTTTCTGTGAAATCAACTCACAGAGTTGCAGCTTTCCCCTCAAGAATCCTTTCGCTAAGACAGTTCTTGGGGAATTGGCAAAGTGATATTTGGAAGCCCATAGAGGGCTATGGTGAAAAAGGAAATATCCTCAGATGAAATCTGGAAAGAAGCTTTCTGAGATACTGCTTAGTGTTCTGTTAATTCATCTCACAGAGTTACATCTGTATTTCGTGGATCTCTTTGCTAGCCTTATTTCTGTGGATTCTGAGAACAGATATTTCGGATCCCTATGAAGACTATAGGGCCAAAGGAAATATCCTCCGATAACAAAGAGAAAGAAGCTTTCTAAGAAACTTCTTTGTGTTCTGTGAAATCATCTCACAGAGTTACAGCTTTCCCCTCAAGAAGCCTTTCACTAAGACAGTTATTGTGGAATTGGCAAAGTGATATTAGGAAGCCCATAGAGGGCTATGGTGAAAAAGGAAATATCCTCAAATGAAATCTGGAAAGAAGCTTTCTGAGAAACTGCTTAGTGTTCTGTTAATTCATCTCACAGAGTTACATCTGTATTTCGTCGATCTCTTTGCTAGCCTTATTTCTGTGAAATCTGAGAACAGATATTTCGGATCCCTTTGAAGACTATAGGGCCAAAGGAAATATCCTCCGATAACAAAGAGAAAGAAGCTTTCTGAGAAACTTCTTTGTGTTCTGTGAAATCATCTCACAGAGTTGCAGCTTTCCCCTCAAGAAGCCTTTCGCTAAGACAGTTCTTGTGGAATTGGCAAAGTGATATTTGGAAGCCCATAGAGGGCTATGGTGAAAAAGGAAATATCCTCAAATGAAATCTGGAAAGAAGCTTTCTGAGAAACTGCTTAGTGTTCTGTTAATTCATCTCACAGAGTTACATCTGTATTTCGTGGATCTCTTCGCTAGCCTTATTTCTGTGGAATCTGAGAACAGATATTTCGGATCCCTTTGAAGACTATAGGGCCAAAGGAAATATCCTCCGATAACAAAGAGAAAGAAGCTTTCTGAGAAACTTCGTTGTGTTCTGTTAAATCATCTCTCAGAGTTACAGCTTTCCCCTCACGGAGCCTTTCGCTAAGACAGTTCTTTTGAAATTGGCAAAGTGATATTTGGAAGCCCATAGAGGGCTATGGTGAAAAACGAAATATACTCAGATGAAATCTGGAAAGAAGCTTTCTGAGAAACTGCTTAGTGTTCTGTTAATTCATCTCACAGAGTTACATCTGTATTTCGTGGATCTCTTTGCTAGCCTTATTTCTGTGGTATCTGAGAACAGATATTTCGGATCCCTTTGACGACTATAGGGCCAAAGGAAATATCCTCCGATAACAAAGAGAAAGAAGCTTTCTGAGAAACTTCGTTGTGTTCTGTGAAATCATCTCACAGAGTTACAGCTTTCCCCTCACGGAGCCTTTCGCTAAGACAGTTCTTTTGAAATTGGCAAAGTGATATTTGGAAGCCCATAGAGGGCTACGGTGAAAAAGGAAATATCCTCAGAGGAAATCTGGAAAGCAGCTTTGTGAGAAACTGCTTAGTGTTCTGTTAATTCATCTCACAGTGTTACATCTGTATTTCGTGGATCTCTTTGCTAGCCTTATTTCTGTGGAATCTGAGAACAGATATTTCGGATCCCTTTGAAGACTATAGGGCCAAAGGAAATATCCTCCGATAACAAAGAGAAAGAAGCTTTCTGAGAAACTTCGTTGTGTTCTGTGAAATCATCTCTCAGAGTTACAGCTTTCCCCTCACGGAGCCTTTCGCTAAGACAGTTCTTTTGAAATTGGCAAAGTGATATTTGGAAGCCCATAGAGGGCTATGGTGAAAAAGGAAATATCCTCAGATGAAATCTGGAAAGAAGCTTTCTGAGAAACTGCTTAGTGTTCTGTTAATTCATCTCACAGAGTTACATCTGTATTTCGTGGATCTCTTTGCTAGCCTTATTTCTTTGGAATCTGAGAACAGATATTTCGGATCCCTTTGAAGACTGTAGGGCCAAAGGAAATATCCTCCGATAACAAAGAGAAAGAAGCTTTCTGAGAAACTTCGTTGTGTTCTGTGAAATCATCTCACAGAGTTACAGCTTTCCCCTCACGGAGCCTTTCGGTAAGACAGTTCTTTTGAAATTGGCAAAGTAATATTTGGAAGCCCATAGAGGGCTACGGTGAAAAAGGAAATATCCTCAGAGGAAATCTGGAAAGAAGCTTTGTGAGAAACTGCTTAGTGTTCTGTTAATTCATCTCACAGTGTTACATCTGTATTTCATGGATCTCTTTGCTAGCCTTATTTCTGTGGAATCTGAGAACAGATATTTCAGATCCCTTTGAAGACTATAGGGCCAAAGGAAATATCCTCCGATAACAAAGAGAAAGAAGCTTTCTGAGAAACTTCGTTGTGTTCCGTGAAATCATCTCACAGAGTTGCAGCTTTCCCCTCAAGAAGCCTTTCGCAAAGACAGTTCATGTGGAATTGGAAAAGTGATATTTGGAAGCCCATAGAGGGCTATGGTGGAAAAGGAAATATCCTCAGATGAAATCAGGAAAGAAGCTTTCAGAGAAACTGCTTAGTGTTCTGTTAATTCATCTCACAGAGTTACATCTGTATTTCGTGGATCTCTTTGCTAGCCTTATTTCTGTGGAATCTGAGAACAGATATTTCGGATCCCTATGAAGACTATAGGGCCAAAGGAAATATCCTCCGAAAACAAAGAGAAAGAAGCTTTCTGAGAAACTTCTTTGTGTTCTGTGAAATCATCTCACAGAGTTACAGCTTTCCCCTCAAGAAGCCTTTCGCTAAGACAGTTCTTGTGGAATTGGCAAAGTGATATTTGGAAGCCCATAGAGGGCTATGGTGAAAAAGGAAATATCCTCAAATGAAATCTGGAAAGAAGCTTTCTGAGAAACTGCTTAGTGTTCTGTTAATTCATCTCACAGAGTTACATCTGTATTTCGTGGATCTCTTTGCTAGCCTTATTTCTGTGGAATCTGAGAACAGATATTTCGGATCCCTTTGAAGACTATAGGGAAAAAGGAAATATCCTCCGATAACAAAGAGAAAGAAGCTTTCTGAGAAACTTCTTTGTGTACTGTGAAATCATCTCACAGAGTTACAGCTTTCCCCTCAAGAAGCCTTTCGCTAAGACAGTTCTTGTGGAATTGGCAAAGTGATATTTGGAAGCCCATAGAGGGCTATGGTGAAAAAGGAAATATCCTCAAATGAAATCTGGAAAGAAGCTTTCTGAGAAACTGCTTAGTGTTCTGTTAATTCATCTCACAGAGTTACATCTGTATTTCGTGGATCTCTTTGCTAGCCTTATTTCTGTGGAATCTGAGAACAGATATTTCGGAACCCTTTGAAGACTATAGGGACAAAGGAAATATCCTCCGATAACAAAGAGAAAGAAGCTTTCTGAGAAACTTCGTTGTGTTCTATGAAATCATCTCACAGAGTTACAGCTTTCCCCTCACGGAGCCTTTCGCTAAGACAGTTCTTTTGAAATTGACAAAGTGATATTTGGAAGCCCATAGAGGGCTATGGTGAAAAAGGAAATATCCTCAGATGAAATCTGGAAAGAAGCTTTCTGAGAAACTGCTTAGTGTTCTGTTAATTCATCTCACAGAGTTACATCTGTATTTCGTGGATCTCTTTGCTTGCCTTATTTCTGTGGAATCTGAGAACAGATATTTCGGATCCCTTTGAAGACTATAGGGCCAAAGGAAATATCCTCCGATAACAAAGAGAAAGAAGCTTTCTGAGAAACTTCTTTGTGTTCTGTGAAATCATCTCACAGAGTTACAGCTTTCCGCTCAAGAAGCCTTTCGCTAAGACAGTTCTTGTGGATTTGGCAAAGTGATATTTGGAAGCCCATAGAGGGCTATGGTGAAAAAGGAAATATCCTCAAATGAAATCTGGAAAGAAGCTTTCTGAGAAACTGTTTAGTGTTCTGTTAATTCATCTCACAGAGTTACATCTGTATTTCGTGGATCTCTTTGCTAGCCTTATTTCTGTGGAATCTGAGAACAGATATTTCGGATCCCTTTGAAGACTATAGGGCCAAAGGAAATATCCTCCGATAACAAAGAGAAAGAAGCTTTCTGAGAAACTTCTTTGTGTTTTGTGAAATCATCTCACAGAGTTACAGCTTTCCCCTCAAGAAGCCTTTCGCTAAGACAGTTCTTGTGGAATTGGCAAAGTCATATTTGGAAGCCCATAGAGGGCTATGGTGAAAAAGGAAATATCCTCAAATGAAATCTGGAAAGAAGCTTTCTGAGAAACTGCTTAGTGTTCTGTTAATTCATCTCACAGAGTTACATCTGTATTTCGTGGATCTCTTTGCTGGCCTTATTTCTGTGGAATCTGAGAACAGATATTTCGGATCCCTTTGAAGACTATAGGGCCAAAGGAAATATCCTCCGATAACAAAGAGAAAGAAGCTTTCTGAGAAACTTCCTTGTGTTCTGTGAAATCATCTCACAGAGTTACAGCTTTCCCCTCACGGAGCCTTTCGCTAAGACAGTTCTTGTGGAATTGGCAAAGTGATATTTGGAAGCCCATAGAGGGCTATGGTGAAAAAGGAAATATCCTCAGAGGAAATCTGGAAAGAAGCTTTCTGAGAAACTGCTTAGTGTTCTGTTAATTCATCTCACAGTGTTACATCTGTATTTCATGGATCTCTTTGCTAGCCTTATTTCTGTGGAATCTGAGAACAGATATTTCAGATCCCTTTGAAGACTATAGGGCCAAAGGAAATATCCTCCGATAACAAAGAGAAAGAAGCTTTCTGAGAAACTTCTTTGTGTTCTGTGAAATCATCTCACAGAGATGCAGCTTTCCCCTCAAGAAGCCTTTCTCTAGGATAGTTCTTGTAGAATTGGCAAAGTGATAAATGGAACCCCTTAGAGGGCTATGGTGAAAAAGGAAATATCCTCAGATGAAATCTGGAAAGAAGCTTTCTGAGAAACTGCTTAGTGCTCTGTTAATTCATCTCACAGAGTTACATCTGTATTTCGTGCATCTCTTTGCTAGCCTTATTTCTGTGGAATCTGAGAACAGAAATTTCGGATCCCTTGAAGACTATAGGGCCAAAGGAAATATCCTCCGATAACAAAGAGAAAGAAACTTTCTGAGAAACTTCTTTGTGTTCTGTGAAATCATCTCACAGAGTTACAGCTTTCCCCTCAAGGAGCCTTTCGCTAAGACAGTTTATGTGGAATTGGCAAAGTGATATTTGGAAGCCCATAGAGGGCTATGGTGAAAAAGGAAATATCCTCAGAGAAAATCTGGATAGAAGCTTTCTGAGAAACTGCTTAGCGTTCTGTTAATTCATCTCACAGAGTTACATCTGTATTTCGTGGATCTCTTTGCTAGCCTTATTTCTGTGGAATCTGAGAACAGATATTTCGGATCCCTTTGAAGACTATAGGGCCAAAGGAAATATCCTCCGATAACAAAGAGAAAGAAGCTTTCTGAAAAACTTCTTTGTGTTCTTTGAAATCATCTCACAGAGCTACAGCTTTCCCCTCAAGAAGCCTTTCGCTAAGACAGTTCTTGTGGAATTGGCAAAGTGATATTTGGAAGCCCCTAGAGGGCTATGGTGAAAAAGGAAATATCCTCAGATGAAATCTGGAAAGAAGCTTTCTGAGAAACTGCTTAGTGTTCTGTTAATTCATCTCACAGAGCTACATCTGTGTTTCGTGGATCTCTTTGCTAGCCTTATTTCTGTGGAATCTGAGAACAGATATTTCGGATCCCTTTGAAGACTATAGGGCCAAAGGAAATATCCTCCGATAACAAAGAGAAAGAAGCTTTCTGAAAAACTTCTTTGTGTTCTTTGAAATCATCTCACAGAGTTACAGCTTTCCCCTCACGGAGCCTTTCGCTAAGACAGTTCTTTTGAAACTGGCAAAGTGATATTTGGAAGCCCATAGAGGGCTATGGTGAAAAAGGAAATATCCTCAGATGAAATCTGGAAAGAAGCTTTCTGAGAAACTGCTTAGTGTTCTGTTAATTCATCTCACAGAGTTACATCTGTATTTTGTGGATCGCTTTGCTATCCTTATTTCTGTGGAATCTGAGAACAGATATTTCGGATCCCTATGAAGACTATAGGGCCAAAGGAAGTATCCTGCGATAACAAAGAGAAAGAAGCTTTCTGAGAAACTTCTTTGTGTTTTGTGAAATCATCTCACAGAGTTACAGCTTTCCCCTCAAGAAGCCTTTCGCTAAGACAGTTCTTGTGGTATTGGCAAAGTGATATTTGGAAGCCCATAGAGGGCTATGGTGAAAAAGGAAATATCCTCAGATGAAATCTGGAAAGAAGCTTTCTGAGAAACTGCTTAGTGTTCTGTTAATTCATCTCACAGAGCTACATCTGTATTTCGTGGATCTCTTTGCTAGCCTTATTTCTGTGGAATCTGAGAACAGATATTTCGGATCCCTTTGAAGACTATAGGGCCAAAGGAAATATCCTCCGATAACAAAGAGAAAGAAGCTTTCTGAGAAACTTCTTTGTGTTCTGTGAAATCATCTCTCAGAGTTACAGCTTTCCCCTCACGGAGCCTTTCGCTAAGACAGTTCTTTTGAAATTGGCAAAGTAATATTTTGAAGCCCATAGAGGGCTATGGTGAAAAAGGAAATATCCTCAGATGAAATCTGGAAAGAAGCTTTCTGAGAAACTGCTTAGCGTTCTGTTAATTCATCTCACAGAGTTACATCAGTATTTCGTGGATCTCTTTGCTAGCCTTATTTCTGTGGAATCTGAGAACAGATATTTCGGATCCCTTTGAAGACTATAGGGCCAAAGGAAATATCCTCCGATAACAAAGAGAAAGAAGCTTTCTGAAAAACTTCTTTGTGTTCTTTGAAATCATCTCACAGAGTTACAGCTTTCCCCTCACGGAGCCTTTCGCTAAGACAGTTCTTTTGAAACTGGCAAAGTGATATTTGGAAGCCCATAGAGGGCTATGGTGAAAAAGGAAATATCCTCAGATGAAATCTGGAAAGAAGCTTTCTGAGAAACTGCTTAGTGTTCTGTTAATTCATCTCACAGAGTTACATCTGTATTTCGTGGATCTCTTTGCTAGCCTTATTTCTGTGGAATCTGAGAACAGATATTTCGGATCCCTGTGAAGACTATAGGGCCAAAGGAAGTATCCTGCGATAACAAAGAGAAAGAAGCTTTCTGAGAAACTTCTTTGTGTTTTGTGAAATCATCTCACAGAGTTACAGCTTTCCCCTCAAGAAGCCTTTCGCTAAGACAGTTCTTGTGGAATTGGCAAAGTGATATTTGGAAGCCCATAGAGGGCTATGGTGAAAAAGGAAATATCCTCAGAGGAAATCTGGAAAGAAGCTTTCTGAGAAACTGCTTAGTGTTCTGTTAATTCATCTCACAGTGTTACATCTGTATTTCATGGATCTCTTTGCTAGCCTTATTTCTGTGGAATCTGAGAACAGATATTTCAGATCCCTATGAATACTATAGGGCCAAAGGAAATATCCTCCGATAACAAAGAGAAAGAAGCTTTCTGAGAAACTTCGTTGTGTTCTGTGAAATCATCTCACAGAGTTGCAGCTTTCCCCTCAAGAAGCCTTTCGCAAAGACAGTTAATGTGGAATTGGAAAAGTGATATTTGGAAGCCCATAGAGGTCTATGTTGGAAAAGGAAATATCCTCAGATGAAATCTGGAAAGAAGCTTTCTGAGAAACTGCTTAGTGTTCTGTGAATTCATCTCACAGAGTTACATCTGTATTTCGTGGATCTCTTTGCCAGCCTTATTTCTGTGGAATCTGAGAACAGATATTTCGGATCCCTATGAAGACTATAGGGCCAAAGGAAATATCCTCCGATAACAAAGAGAAAGAAGCTTTCTGAGAAACTTCGTTGTGTTCTGTGAAATCATCTCACAGAGTTACAGCTTTCCCCTCAAGGAGCCTTTCGCTAAGACAGTTTATGTGGAATTGGCAAAGTGATATATGGAAGCCCATAGAGGGCTATGGTGAAAAAGGAAATATCCTCAAATGAAATATGGAAAGAAGCTTTCTGAGAAAGTGGTTAGCGTTCTGTTAATTCATCTCACAGGGTTACATCTGTATTTCGTGGATCTCTTTGCTAGCCTTATTTCTGTGGAATCTGAGAACAGATATTTCGGATCCCTTTGAAGACTATAGGGCCAAAGGAAATATCCTCCGATAACAAAGAGAAAGAAGCTTTCTGAGAAACTTCTTTGTGTTCTGTGAAATCATCTCACAGAGTTACAGCTTTCCCCTCACGGAGCCTTTCGCTAAGACAGTTCTTTTGAACCTGGCAAAGTGATATTTGGAAGCCCATAGAGGGCTATGGTGAAAAAGGAAATATCCTCAGATGAAATCTGGAAAGAAGCTTTCTGAGAAACTGCTTAGTGTTCTGTTAATTCATCTCACAGAGTTACATCTGTATTTCGTGGATCTCTTTGCTAGCCTTATTTCTGTGGAATCTGAGAACAGATATTTCGGATCCCTATGAAGACTATAGGGCCAAAGGAAGTATCCTGCGATAACAAAGAGAAAGAAGCTTTCTGAGAAACTTCTTTGTGTTTTGTGAAATCATCTCACAGAGTTACAGCTTTCCCCTCAAGAAGCCTTTCGCTAAGACAGTTCTTGTGGAATTGGCAAAGTGATATTTGGAAGCCCATAGAGGGCTATGGTGAAAAAGGAAATATCCTCAGATGAAATCTGGAAAGAAGCTTTCTGAGAAACTGCTTAGTGTTCTGTTAATTCATCTCACAGAGCTACATCTGTATTTCGTGGATCTCTTTGCTAGCCTTATTTCTGTGGAATCTGAGAACAGATATTTCGGATCCCTTTGAAGACTATAGGGCGAAAGGAAATATCCTCCGATAACAAAGAGAAAGAAGCTTTCTGAGAAACTTCTTTGTGTTCTGTGAAATCATCTCACAGAGTTGCAGCTTTCCCCTCAAGAAGCCTTTCGCTAAGACAGTTCTTGTGGAATTGGCAAAGTGATATTTGGATGCCCATAGAGGGCTATGGTGAAAAAGGAAATATCCTCAGATGAAATCTGGAAAGAAGCTTTCTGAGAAACTGCTTAGTGTTCTGTTAAATCATGTCATAGAGTTACATCTGTATTTCGTGGATCTCTTTGCTAGCCTTATTTCTGTGGAATCTGAGAACATATATTTCGGATCCCTATGAAGACTATAGGGCCAAAGGAAATATCCTCCGATAACAAAGAGAAAGAAGCTTTCTGAGAAACTTCTTTGTGTTCTGTGAAATCATCTCACAGAGTTACAGCTTTCCCCTCAAGAAGCCTTTCACTAAGACAGTTCTTGTGGAATTGGCAAAGTGATATTTGGAAGCCCATAGAGGGCTATGGTGAAAAAGGAAATATCCTCAAATGAAATCTGGAAAGAAGCTTTCTGAGAAACTGCTTAGTGTTCTGTTAATTCACCTCACAGAGTTACATCTGTATTTCGTGGATCTCTTTGCTAGCCTTATTTCTGTGAAATCTGAGAACAGATATTTCGGATCCCTTTGAAGACTATAGGGCCAAAGGAAATATCCTCCGATAACAAAGAGAAAGAAGCTTTCTGAGAAACTTCTTTGTGTTCTGTGAAATCATCTCACAGAGTTGCAGCTTTCCCCTCAAGAAGCCTTTCGCTAAGACAGTTCTTGTGGAATTGGCAAAGTGATATTTGGAAGCCCATAGAGGGCTATGGTGAAAAAGGAAATATCCTCAAATGAAATCTGGAAAGAAGCTTTCTGAGAAACTGCTTAGTGTTCTGTTAATTCATCTCACAGAGTTACATCTGTATTTCGTGGATCTCTTTGCTAGCCTTATTTCTGTGGAATCTGAGAACAGATATTTCGGATCCCTTTGAAGACTATAGGGCCAAAGGAAATATCCTCCGATAACAAAGAGAAAGAAGCTTTCTGAGAAACTTCGTTGTGTTCTGTGAAATCATCTCACAGAGTTACAGCTTTCCCCTCACGGAGCCTTTCGCTAAGACTGTTCTTTTGAAATTGGCAAAGTGATATTTGGAAGCCCATAGAGGGCTATGGTGAAAAAGGAAATATCCTCAAATGAAATCTGGAAAGAAGCTTTCTGAGAAACTGCTTAGTGTTCTCTTAATTCATCTCACAGAGTTATATCTGTATTTCGTGGATCTCTTTGCTAGCTTTATTTCTGTGGAATCTGAAAACAGATATTTCGGATCCCTTTGAAGACTAGAGGGCCAAAGGAAATATCCTCCGATAACAAAGAGAAAGAAGCTTTCTGAGAAACTTCGTTGTGTTCTGTGAAATCATCTCACAGAGTTACAGCTTTCCCCTCACGGAGCCTTTCGCTAAGACAGTTCTTGTGGAATTGGCAAAGTGATATTTGGAAGCCCATAGAGGGCTATGGTGAAAAAGGAAATATCCTCAGAGGAAATCTGGAAAGAAGCTTTCTGAGAAACTGCTTAGTGTTCTGTTAATTCATCTCACAGTGTTACATCTGTATTTCATGGATCTCTTTGCTAGCCTTATTTCTGTGGAATCTGAGAACAGATATTTCAGACCCCTTGGAGACTAAAGGGCCAAAGGAAATATCCTCCGATAACAAAGAGAAAGAAGCTTTCTTTGAAACTTCTTTGTGTTCTGTGAAATCATCTCACAGAGATGCAGCTTTCCCCTCAAGAAGCCTTTCTCTAGGATAGTTCTTGTGGAATTGGCAAAGTGATATATGGAAGCCCATAGAGGGCTATGGTGAAAAAGGAAATATCCTCAGATGAAATCTGGAAAGAAGCTTTCTGAGAAACTGCTTAGTGTTCTGTTAATTCATCTCACAGAGTTACATCTGTATTTCGTGCATCTCTTTGCTAGCCTTATTTCTGTGGAATCTGAGAACAGATATTTCGGATCCCTTTGAAGACTATAGGGCCAAAGGAAATATCCTCCGATAACAAAGAGAAAGAAGCTTTCTGAGAAACTTCGTTGTGTTCTGTGAAATCATCTCACAGAGTTACAGCTTTCCCCTCAAGGAGCCTTTCGCTAAGACAGTTTATGTGGAATTGGCAAAGTGATATTTGGAAGCCCATAGAGGGCTATGGTGAAAAAGGAAATATCCTCAGATGAAATCAGGAAAGAAGCTTTCTGAGAAACTGCTTAGCGTTCTGTTAATTCATCTCACAGAGTTACATCTGTATTTCGTGGATCTCTTTGCTAGCCTTATTTCTGTGCAATCTGAGAACAGATACTTCGGATCCCTTTGAAGACTATAGGGCCAAAGGAAATATCCTCCGATAACAAAGAGAAGGAAGCTTTCTGAGAAACTTCGTTGTGTTCTGTGAAATCATCTCACAGAGTTGCATCTTTCCCCTCAAGAAGCCTTTCGCTAAGACAGTTCTTGTGGAATTGGCAAAGTGATATTTGGAAGCCCATAGAGGGCTATAGTGAAAAAGGAAATATCCTCAAATGAAATCTGGAAAGAAGCTTTCTGAGAAACTGCTTAGTGTTCTGTTAATTCATCTCACAGAGTTACATCTGTATTTCGTGGATCTCTTTGCTAGCCTTATTTCTGTGGAATCTGAGAACAGATATTTCGGATCCCTTTGAAGACTATAGGGCCAAAGGAAATATCCTCCGATAACAAAGAGAAAGAAGCTTTCTGAGAAACTTCTTTGTGTTCTGTGAAATCATCTCTCAGAGTTACAGCTTTCCCCTCACGGAGCCTTTCGCTAAGAGAGTTCTTTTGAAATTGGCAAAGTGATATTTGGAAGCCCATAGAGGGCTATGGTGAAAAAGGAAATATCCTCAGATGAAATCTGGAAAGAAGCTTTCTGAGAAACTGCTTAGTGTTCTGTTAATTCATCTCACAGAGTTACATCTGTATGTCGTGGATCTCTTTGCTAGCCTTATTTCTGTGGAATCTGAGAACAGATATTTCGGATCCCTTTGAAGACTATAGGGCCAAAGGAAATATCCTCCGATAACAAAGAGAAAGAAGCTTTCTGAGAAACTTCGTTGTGTTCTGTGAAATCATCTCACAGAGTTACAGCTTTCCCCTCACGGAGCCTTTCGCAAAGACAGTTCTTGTGGAATTGGCAAAGTGATATTTCGAAGCCCATAGAGGGCTATGGTGAAAAAGGAAATATCCTCAGAGGAAATCTGGAAAGAAGCTTTCTGAAAAACTGCTTAGTGTTCTGTTAATTCATCTCACAGTGTTACATCTGTATTTCATGGATCTCTTTGCTAGCCTTATTTCTGTGGAATCTGAGAACAGATATTTCAGATCCCTTTGAAGACTATAGGGCCAAAGGAAATATCCTCCGATAACAAAGAGAAAGAAGCTTTCTGAGAAACTTCTTTGTGTTCTGTGAAATCATATCACAGAGATGCAGCTTTCCCCTCAAGAAGCCTTTCTCTAGGATAGTTCTTGTGGAATTGGCAAAGTGATAAATGGAAGCCCATAGAGGGCTATGGTGAAAAAGGAAATATCCTCAGATGAAATCTGGAAAGAAGCTTTCTGAGAAACTGCTTAGTGTTCTGTTAATTCATCTCACAGAGTTAACATCTGTATTTCGTGTATCTCTTTGCTACCCTTATTTCTGTGGAATCTGAGAACAGATATTTCGGATCCCTTTGAAGACTACAGGGCCAAAGGAAATATCCTCCGATAGCAAAGAGAAAGAAGCTTTCTGAGAAACTTCGTTGTGTTCTGTGAAATCATCTCACAGAGTTACAGCTTTCCCCTCAAGGAGCCTTTCGCTAAGACAGTTTATGTGGAATTGGCAAAGTGATATATGGAAGCCCATAGAGGGCAATGGTGAAAAAGGAAATATCCTCAGATGAAATCTGGAAAGAAGCTTTCTGAGAAATTGCTTAGCGTTCTGTTAATTCATCTCACAGGGTTACATCTGTATTTCGTGGATCTCTTTGCTAGCCTTATTTCTGTGGAATCTGAGAACAGATATTTCGGAACCCTATGAAGACTATAGGGCCAAAGGAAATATACTCCGATAACAAAGAGAAAGAAGCTTTCTGAGAAACGTCTTTGTGTTCTGTGAAATCATCTCACAGAGTTACAGCTTTACCCTCAAGAAGCCTTTCACTAAGACAGTTCTTGTGGAATTGGCAAAGTGATATTTGGAAGCCCATAGAGGGCTATGGTGAAAAAGGAAATATCCTCAAATGAAATCTGGAAAGAAGCTTTCTGAGAAACTGCTTAGTGTTCTGTTAATTCATCTCACAGAGTTACATCTGTATTTCGTGGATCTCTTTGCTAGCCTTATTTCTGTAAAATCTGAGAACAGATATTTCGGATCCCTTTGAAGACTATAGGGCCAAAGGAAATATCCTCCGATAACAAAGAGAAAGAAGCTTTCTGAGAAACTTCTTTGTGTTCTGTGAAATCATCTCACAGAGTTGCAGCTTTCTCCTCAAGAAGCCTTTCGCTAAGACAGTTCTTGTGGAATTGGCAAAGTGATATTTGGAAGCCCATAGAGGGCTATGGTGAAAAAGGAAATATCCTCAAATGAAATCTGGAAAGAAGCTTTCTGAGTAACTGCTTAGTGTTCTGTTAATTCATCTCACAGAGTTACATCTCTATTTCGTGGATCTCTTTGCTAGCCTTATTTCTGTGGAATCTGAGAACAGATATTTCGGATCCCTTTGAAGACTATAGGGCCAAAGGAAATATCCTCCGATAACAAAGAGAAAGAAGCTTTCTGAGAAACTTCGTTGTGTTCTGTGAAATCATCTCACAGAGTTACAGCTTTCCCCTCACGGAGCCTTTCGCTAAGACAGTTCTTTTGAAATTGGCAAAGTGATATTTGGAAGCCCATAGAGGGCTATGGTGAAAAAGGAAATATCCTCAAATGAAATCTGGAAAGAAGCTTTCTGAGAAACTGCTTAGTGTTCTCTTAATTCATCTCACAGAGTTATATCTGTATTTCGTGGATCTCTTTGCTAGCTTTATTTCTGTGGAATCTGAGAACAGATATTTCGGATCCCTTTGAAGACTATAGGTCCAAAGGAAATATCCTCCGATAACAAAGAGGAAGAAGCTTTCTGAGAAACTTCGTTGTGTTCTGTGAAATCATCTCACAGAGTTACAGCTTTCCCCTCACGGAGCCTTTCGCTAAGACAGTTCTTGTGGAATTGGCAAAGTGATATTTGGAAGCCCATAGAGGGCTATGGTGAAAAAGGAAATATCCTCAGAGGAAATCTGGAAAGAAGCTTTCTGAGAAACTGCTTAGTGTTCTGTTAATTCATCTCACAGTGTTACATCTGTATTTCATGGATCTCTTTGCTAGCCTTATTTCTGTGGAATCTGAGAACAGATATTTCAGATCCCTTTGAAGACTAAAGGGCCAAAGGAAATATCCTCCGATAACAAAGAGAAAGAAGCTTTCTTTGAAACTTCTTTGTGTTCTGTGAAATCATCTCACAGAGATGCAGCTTTCCCCTCAAGAAGCCTTTCTCTAGGATAGTTCTTGTGGAATTGGCAAAGTGATATATGGAAGCCCATGGAGGGCTATGGTGAAAAAGGAAATATCCTCAGATGAAATCTGGAAAGAAGCTTTCTGAGAAACTGCTTAGTGTTCTGTTAATTCATCTCACAGAGTTACATCTGTATTTCGTGCATCTCTTTCCTAGCCTTATTTCTGTGGAATCTGAGAACAGATATTTCGGATCCCTTTGAACACTATAGGGCCAAAGGAAATATCCTCCGATAACAAAGAGAAAGAAGCTTTCTGAGAAACTTCGTTGTGTTCTGTGAAATCATCTCACAGAGTTACAGCTTTCCCCTCAAGGAGCCTTTCGCTAAGACAGTTTATGTGGAATTGGCAAAGTGATATTTGGAAGCCCATAGAGGGCTATGGTGAAAAAGGAAATATCCTCAGATGAAATCTGGAAAGAAGCTTTCTGAGAAACTGCTTAGCGTTCTGTTAATTCATCTCACAGAGTTACATCTGTATTTCGTGGATCTCTTTGCTAGCCTTATTTCTGTGGAATCTGAGAACAGATATTTCGGATCCCTTTGAAGACTATAGGGCCAAAGGAAATATCCTCCGATAACAAAGAGAAAGAAGCTTTCTGAGAAACTTCTTTGTGTTCTGTGAAATCATCTCACAGAGTTGCAGCTTTCCCCTCAAGAAGCCTTTCGCTAAGACAGTTCTTGTGGAATTGGCAAAGTGATATTTGGAAGCCCATAGAGGGCTATAGTGAAAAAGGAAATATCCACAAATGAAATCTGGAAAGAAGCTTTCTGAGAAACTGCTTAGTGTTCTGTTAATTCATCTCACAGAGTTACATCTGTATTTCGTGGATCTCTTTGCTAGCCTTATTTCTGTGGAATCTGAGAACAGATATTTCGGATCCCTTTGAAGACTATAGGGCCAAAGGAAATATCCTCCGATAACAAAGAGAAAGAAGCTTTCTGAGAAACTTCTTTGTGTTCTGTGAAATCATCTCTCAGAGTTACAGCTTTCCCCTTACGGAGCCTTTCGCTAAGACAGTTCTTTTGAAATTGGCAAAGTGATATTTGGAAGCCCATAGAGGGCTATGGTGAAAAAGGAAATATCCTCAGATGAAATCTGGAAAGAAGCTTTCTGAGAAACTGCTTAGTGTTCTGTTAATTCATCTCACAGAGTTACATCTGTATTTCGTGGATCTCTTTGCTAGCCTTATTTCTGTGGAATCTGAGAACAGATATTTCGGATCCTTTTGAAGACTATAGGGCCAAAGGAAATATCCTCCGATAACAAAGAGAAAGAAGCTTTCTGAGAAACTTCGTTGTGTTCTGTGAAATCATCTCACAGAGTTACAGCTTTCCCCTCACGGAGCCTTTCGCTAAGACAGTTCTTGTGGAATTGGCAAAGTGATATTTCGAAGCCCATAGAGGGCTATGGTGAAAAAGGAAATATCCTCAAATGAAATCTGGAAAGAAGCTTTCTGAGAAACTGCTTAGTGTTCTGTTAATTCATCTCACAGAGTTATATCTGTATTTCGTGGATCTCTTTGCTAGCCTTATTTCTGTGGAATCTGAGAACAGATATTTCGGATCCCTTTGAAGACTATAGGGCCAAAGGAAATATCCTCCGATAACAAAGAGAAAGAAGCTTTCTGAGGAACTTCGTTGTGTTCTGTGAAATTATCTCACAGAGTTACAACTTTCCCCTCACGGAGCCTTTCGCTAAGACATTTCTTGTGGAATTGGCAAAGTGATATTTGGAAGCCCATAGAGGGCTATGGTGAAAAAGGAAATATCCTCAGAGGAAATCTGGAAAGAAGCTTTCTGAGAAACTGCTTAGTGTTCTGTTAATTCATCTCACAGTGTTACATCTGTATTTCATGGATCTCTTTGCTAGCCTTATTTCTGTGGAATCTGAGAACAGATATTTCAGATCCCTTTGAAGACTATAGGGCCAAAGGAAATATCCTCCGATAACAAAGAGAAAGAAGCTTTCTGAGAAACTTCTTTGTGTTCTGTGAAATCATCTCACAGAGATGCAGCTTTCCCCTCAAGAAGCCTTTCTCTAGGATAGTTCATGTGGAATTGGCAAAGTGATAAATGGAAGCCCATAGAGGGCAATGGTGAAAAAGGAAATATCCTCAGATGAAATCTGGAAAGAAGCTTTCGGAGAAACTGCTTAGTGTTCTGTTAATTCATCTCACAGAGTTACATCTGTATTTCGTGGATCTCTTTGCTACCCTTATTTCTGTGGAATCTGAGAACAGATATTTCGGATCCCTTTGAAGACTATAGGGCCAAAGGAAATATCCTCCGATAACAAAGAGAAAGAAGCTTTCTGAGAAACTTCGTTGTGTTCTGTGAAATCATCTCACAGAGTTACAGCTTTCCCCTCAAGGAGCCTTTCGCTAAGACAGTTTATGTGGAATTGGCAAAGTGATATATGGAAGCCCATAGAGGGCTATGGTGAAAAAGGAAATATCCTCAAATGAAATCTGGAAAGAAGCTTTCTGAGAAACTGCTTAGCGTTCTGTTAATTCATCTCACAGGGTTACATCTGTATTTCGTGGATCTCTTTGCTAGCCTTATTTCTGTGGAATCTGAGAACAGATATTTCGGATCCCTTTGAAGACTATAGGGCCAAAGGAAATATCCTCCGATAACAAAGAGAAAGAAGCTTTCTGAGAAACTTCTTTGTGTTCTGTGAAATCATCTCACAGAGTTACAGCTTTCCCCTCACGGAGCCTTTCGCTAAGACAGTTCTTTTGAAACTGGCAAAGTGATATTTGGAAGCCCATAGAGGGATATGGTGAAAAAGGAAATATCCTCAGATGAAATCTGGAAAGAAGCTTTCTGAGAAACTGCTTAGTGTTCTGTTAATTCATCTCACAGAGTTACATCTGTATTTCGTGGATCTCTTTGCTAGCCTTATTTCTTTGGAATCTGAGAACAGATATTTCGGATCCCTATGAAGACTATAGGGCCAAAGGAAGTATCCTGCGATAACAAAGAGAAAGAAGCTTTCTGAGAAACTTCTTTGTGTTTTTTGAAATCATCTCACAGAGTTACAGCTTTCCCCTCAAGAAGCCTTTCGCTAAGACAGTTCTTGTGGAATTGGCAAAGTGATATTTGGAAGCCCATAGAGGGCTATGGTGAAAAAGGAAATATCCTCAAATGAAATCTGGAAAGAAGCTTTCTGAGTAACTGCTTAGTGTTCTGTTAATTCATCTCACAGAGTTACATCTCTATTTCGTGGATCTCTTTGCTAGCCTTATTTCTGTGGAATCTGAGAACAGATATTTCGGATCCCTTTGAAGACTATAGGGCCAAAGGAAATATCCTCCGATAACAAAGAGAAAGAAGCTTTCTGAGAAACTTCGTTGTGTTCTGTGAAATCATCTCACAGAGTTACAGCTTTCCCCTCACGGAGCCTTTCGCTAAGACAGTTCTTTTGAAATTGGCAAAGTGATATTTGGAAGCCCATAGAGGGCTATGGTGAAAAAGGAAATATCCTCAAATGAAATCTGGAAAGAAGCTTTCTGAGAAACTGCTTAGTGTTCTCTTAATTCATCTCACAGAGTTATATCTGTATTTCGTGGATCTCTTTGCTAGCTTTATTTCTGTGGAATCTGAGAACAGATATTTCGGATCCCTTTGAAGACTATAGGTCCAAAGGAAATATCCTCCGATAACAAAGAGGAAGAAGCTTTCTGAGAAACTTCGTTGTGTTCTGTGAAATCATCTCACAGAGTTACAGCTTTCCCCTCACGGAGCCTTTCGCTAAGACAGTTCTTGTGGAATTGGCAAAGTGATATTTGGAAGCCCATAGAGGGCTATGGTGAAAAAGGAAATATCCTCAGAGGAAATCTGGAAAGAAGCTTTCTGAGAAACTGCTTAGTGTTCTGTTAATTCATCTCACAGTGTTACATCTGTATTTCATGGATCTCTTTGCTAGCCTTATTTCTGTGGAATCTGAGAACAGATATTTCAGATCCCTTTGAAGACTAAAGGGCCAAAGGAAATATCCTCCGATAACAAAGAGAAAGAAGCTTTCTTTGAAACTTCTTTGTGTTCTGTGAAATCATCTCACAGAGATGCAGCTTTCCCCTCAAGAAGCCTTTCTCTAGGATAGTTCTTGTGGAATTGGCAAAGTGATATATGGAAGCCCATGGAGGGCTATGGTGAAAAAGGAAATATCCTCAGATGAAATCTGGAAAGAAGCTTTCTGAGAAACTGCTTAGTGTTCTGTTAATTCATCTCACAGAGTTACATCTGTATTTCGTGCATCTCTTTCCTAGCCTTATTTCTGTGGAATCTGAGAACAGATATTTCGGATCCCTTTGAACACTATAGGGCCAAAGGAAATATCCTCCGATAACAAAGAGAAAGAAGCTTTCTGAGAAACTTCGTTGTGTTCTGTGAAATCATCTCACAGAGTTACAGCTTTCCCCTCAAGGAGCCTTTCGCTAAGACAGTTTATGTGGAATTGGCAAAGTGATATTTGGAAGCCCATAGAGGGCTATGGTGAAAAAGGAAATATCCTCAGATGAAATCTGGAAAGAAGCTTTCTGAGAAACTGCTTAGCGTTCTGTTAATTCATCTCACAGAGTTACATCTGTATTTCGTGGATCTCTTTGCTAGCCTTATTTCTGTGGAATCTGAGAACAGATATTTCGGATCCCTTTGAAGACTATAGGGCCAAAGGAAATATCCTCCGATAACAAAGAGAAAGAAGCTTTCTGAGAAACTTCTTTGTGTTCTGTGAAATCATCTCACAGAGTTGCAGCTTTCCCCTCAAGAAGCCTTTCGCTAAGACAGTTCTTGTGGAATTGGCAAAGTGATATTTGGAAGCCCATAGAGGGCTATAGTGAAAAAGGAAATATCCACAAATGAAATCTGGAAAGAAGCTTTCTGAGAAACTGCTTAGTGTTCTGTTAATTCATCTCACAGAGTTACATCTGTATTTCGTGGATCTCTTTGCTAGCCTTATTTCTGTGGAATCTGAGAACAGATATTTCGGATCCCTTTGAAGACTATAGGGCCAAAGGAAATATCCTCCGATAACAAAGAGAAAGAAGCTTTCTGAGAAACTTCTTTGTGTTCTGTGAAATCATCTCTCAGAGTTACAGCTTTCCCCTTACGGAGCCTTTCGCTAAGACAGTTCTTTTGAAATTGGCAAAGTGATATTTGGAAGCCCATAGAGGGCTATGGTGAAAAAGGAAATATCCTCAGATGAAATCTGGAAAGAAGCTTTCTGAGAAACTGCTTAGTGTTCTGTTAATTCATCTCACAGAGTTACATCTGTATTTCGTGGATCTCTTTGCTAGCCTTATTTCTGTGGAATCTGAGAACAGATATTTCGGATCCTTTTGAAGACTATAGGGCCAAAGGAAATATCCTCCGATAACAAAGAGAAAGAAGCTTTCTGAGAAACTTCGTTGTGTTCTGTGAAATCATCTCACAGAGTTACAGCTTTCCCCTCACGGAGCCTTTCGCTAAGACAGTTCTTGTGGAATTGGCAAAGTGATATTTCGAAGCCCATAGAGGGCTATGGTGAAAAAGGAAATATCCTCAAATGAAATCTGGAAAGAAGCTTTCTGAGAAACTGCTTAGTGTTCTGTTAATTCATCTCACAGAGTTATATCTGTATTTCGTGGATCTCTTTGCTAGCCTTATTTCTGTGGAATCTGAGAACAGATATTTCGGATCCCTTTGAAGACTATAGGGCCAAAGGAAATATCCTCCGATAACAAAGAGAAAGAAGCTTTCTGAGGAACTTCGTTGTGTTCTGTGAAATCATCTCACAGAGTTACAACTTTCCCCTCACGGAGCCTTTCGCTAAGACATTTCTTGTGGAATTGGCAAAGTGATATTTGGAAGCCCATAGAGGGCTATGGTGAAAAAGGAAATATCCTCAGAGGAAATCTGGAAAGAAGCTTTCTGAGAAACTGCTTAGTGTTCTGTTAATTCATCTCACAGTGTTACATCTGTATTTCATGGATCTCTTTGCTAGCCTTATTTCTGTGGAATCTGAGAACAGATATTTCAGATCCCTTTGAAGACTATAGGGCCAAAGGAAATATCCTCCGATAACAAAGAGAAAGAAGCTTTCTGAGAAACTTCTTTGTGTTCTGTGAAATCATCTCACAGAGATGCAGCTTTCCCCTCAAGAAGCCTTTCTCTAGGATAGTTCATGTGGAATTGGCAAAGTGATAAATGGAAGCCCATAGAGGGCAATGGTGAAAAAGGAAATATCCTCAGATGAAATCTGGAAAGAAGCTTTCGGAGAAACTGCTTAGTGTTCTGTTAATTCATCTCACAGAGTTACATCTGTATTTCGTGGATCTCTTTGCTACCCTTATTTCTGTGGAATCTGAGAACAGATATTTCGGATCCCTTTGAAGACTATAGGGCCAAAGGAAATATCCTCCGATAACAAAGAGAAAGAAGCTTTCTGAGAAACTTCGTTGTGTTCTGTGAAATCATCTCACAGAGTTACAGCTTTCCCCTCAAGGAGCCTTTCGCTAAGACAGTTTATGTGGAATTGGCAAAGTGATATATGGAAGCCCATAGAGGGCTATGGTGAAAAAGGAAATATCCTCAAATGAAATCTGGAAAGAAGCTTTCTGAGAAACTGCTTAGCGTTCTGTTAATTCATCTCACAGGGTTACATCTGTATTTCGTGGATCTCTTTGCTAGCCTTATTTCTGTGGAATCTGAGAACAGATATTTCGGATCCCTTTGAAGACTATAGGGCCAAAGGAAATATCCTCCGATAACAAAGGGAAAGAAGCTTTCTGAGAAACTTCTTTGTGTTCTGTGAAATCATCTCACAGAGTTACAGCTTTCCCCTCACGGAGCCTTTCGCTAAGACAGTTCTTTTGAAACTGGCAAAGTGATATTTGGAAGCCCATAGAGGGATATGGTGAAAAAGGAAATATCCTCAGATGAAATCTGGAAAGAAGCTTTCTGAGAAACTGCTTAGTGTTCTGTTAATTCATCTCACAGAGTTACATCTGTATTTCGTGGATCTCTTTGCTAGCCTTATTTCTTTGGAATCTGAGAACAGATATTTCGGATCCCTATGAAGACTATAGGGCCAAAGGAAGTATCCTGCGATAACAAAGAGAAAGAAGCTTTCTGAGAAACTTCTTTGTGTTTTTTGAAATCATCTCACAGAGTTACAGCTTTCCCCTCAAGAAGCCTTTCGCTAAGACAGTTCTTGTGGAATTGGCAAAGTGATATTTGGAAGCCCATAGAGGGCTATGGTGAAAAAGGAAATATCCTCAGACGAAATCTGGAAAGAAGCTTTCTGAGAAACTGCTTAGTGTTCTGTTAATTCATCTCACAGAGCTACATCTGTATTTCGTGGATCTCTTTGCTAGCCTTATTTCTGTGGAATCTGAGAACAGATATTTCGGATCCCTTTGAAGACTATAGGGCCAAAGGAAATATCCTCCGATAACAAAGAGAAAGAAGCTTTCTGAGAAACTTCTTTGTGTTCTGTGAAATCATCTCACAGAGTTGCAGCTTTCCCCTCAAGAAGCCTTTCGCTAAGACAGTTCTTGTGGAATTGGCAAAGTGATATTTGGAAGCCCATAGAGGGCAATGGTGAAAAAGGAAATATCCTCAGATGAAATCTGGAAAGAAGCTTTCTGAGAAACTGCTTAGTGTTCTGTTAATTCATGTCATAGAGTTACATCTGTATTTCGTGGATCTCTTTGCTAGCCTTATTTCTGTGGTATCTGAGAACAGATATTTCGGATCCCTATGAAGACTATAGGGCCAAAGGAAATATCCTCCGATAACAAAGAGAAAGAAGCTTTCTGAGAAACTTCTTTGTGTTCTGTGAAATCATCTCACAGAGTTACAGCTTTCCCCTCAAGAAGCCTTTCGCTAAGACAGTTCTTGTGGAATTGGCAAAGTGATATTTGGAAGCCCATAGAGGGCTATGGTGAAAAAGGAAATATCCTCAAATGAAATCTGGAAAGAAGCTTTCTGAGAAACTGCTTAGTGTTCTGTTAATTCATCTCACAGAGTTACATCTGTATTTCGTGGATCTCTTTGCTAGCCTTATTTCTGTGAAATCTGAGAACAGATATTTCGGATCCCTTTGAAGACTATAGGGCCAAAGGAAATATCCTCCGATAACAAAGAGAAAGAAGCTTTCTGAGAAACTTCTTTGTGTTCTGTGAAATCATCTCACAGAGTTGCAGCTTTCCCCTCAAGAAGCCTTTCGCTAAGACAGTTCTTGTGGAATTGGCAAAGTGATATTTGGAAGCCCATAGAGGGCTATGGTGAAAAAGGAAATATCCTCAAATGAAATCTGGAAAGAAGCTTTCTGAGAAACTGCTTAGTGTTCTGTTAATTCATCTCACAGAGTTACATCTGTATTTCGTGGATCTCTTTTCTAGCCTTATTTCTGTGGAATCTGAGAACATATATTTCGGATCCGTTTGAAGACTATAGGGCCAAAGGAAATATCCTCCGATAACAAAGAGAAAGAAGCTTTCTGTGAAACTTCGTTGTGTTCTGTGAAATCATCTCACAGAGTTACAGCTTTCCCCTCAAGGAGCCTTTCTCTAAGACAGTTTATGTGGAATTGGCAAAGTGATATTTGGAAGCCCCTAGAGGGCTATGGTGAAAAAGGAAATATCCTCAGATGAAATCTGGAAAGAAGCTTTCTGAGAAACTGCTTAGCGTTCTGTTAATTCATCTCACAGAGTTACATCTGTATTTCGTGGATCTCTTTGCTAGCCTTATTTCTGTGGTATCTGAGAACAGATATTTCGGATCCCTTTGACGACTATAGGGCCAAAGGAAATATCCTCCGATAACAAAGAGAAAGAAGCTTTCTGAGAAACTTCGTTGTGTTCTGTGAAATCATCTCACAGAGTTACAGCTTTCCCCTCACGGAGCCTTTCGCTAAGACAGTTCTTTTGAAATTGGCAAAGTGATATTTGGAAGCCCATAGAGGGCTACGGTGAAAAAGGAAATATCCTCAGAGGAAATCTGGAAAGCAGCTTTGTGAGAAACTGCTTAGTGTTCTGTTAATTCATCTCACAGTGTTACATCTGTATTTCGTGGATCTCTTTGCTAGCCTTATTTCTGTGGAATCTGAGAACAGATATTTCGGATCCCTTTGAAGACTATAGGGCCAAAGGAAATATCCTCCGATAACAAAGAGAAAGAAGCTTTCTGAGAAACTTCGTTGTGTTCTGTGAAATCATCTCTCAGAGTTACAGCTTTCCCCTCACGGAGCCTTTCGCTAAGACAGTTCTTTTGAAATTGGCAAAGTGATATTTGGAAGCCCATAGAGGGCTATGGTGAAAAAGGAAATATCCTCAGATGAAATCTGGAAAGAAGCTTTCTGAGAAACTGCTTAGTGTTCTGTTAATTCATCTCACAGAGTTACATCTGTATTTCGTGGATCTCTTTGCTAGCCTTATTTCTTTGGAATCTGAGAACAGATATTTCGGATCCCTTTGAAGACTGTAGGGCCAAAGGAAATATCCTCCGATAACAAAGAGAAAGAAGCTTTCTGAGAAACTTCGTTGTGTTCTGTGAAATCATCTCACAGAGTTACAGCTTTCCCCTCACGGAGCCTTTCGGTAAGACAGTTCTTTTGAAATTGGCAAAGTAATATTTGGAAGCCCATAGAGGGCTACGGTGAAAAAGGAAATATCCTCAGAGGAAATCTGGAAAGAAGCTTTGTGAGAAACTGCTTAGTGTTCTGTTAATTCATCTCACAGTGTTACATCTGTATTTCATGGATCTCTTTGCTAGCCTTATTTCTGTGGAATCTGAGAACAGATATTTCAGATCCCTTTGAAGACTATAGGGCCAAAGGAAATATCCTCCGATAACAAAGAGAAAGAAGCTTTCTGAGAAACTTCGTTGTGTTCCGTGAAATCATCTCACAGAGTTGCAGCTTTCCCCTCAAGAAGCCTTTCGCAAAGACAGTTCATGTGGAATTGGAAAAGTGATATTTGGAAGCCCATAGAGGGCTATGGTGGAAAAGGAAATATCCTCAGATGAAATCAGGAAAGAAGCTTTCAGAGAAACTGCTTAGTGTTCTGTTAATTCATCTCACAGAGTTACATCTGTATTTCGTGGATCTCTTTGCTAGCCTTATTTCTGTGGAATCTGAGAACAGATATTTCGGATCCCTATGAAGACTATAGGGCCAAAGGAAATATCCTCCGAAAACAAAGAGAAAGAAGCTTTCTGAGAAACTTCTTTGTGTTCTGTGAAATCATCTCACAGAGTTACAGCTTTCCCCTCAAGAAGCCTTTCGCTAAGACAGTTCTTGTGGAATTGGCAAAGTGATATTTGGAAGCCCATAGAGGGCTATGGTGAAAAAGGAAATATCCTCAAATGAAATCTGGAAAGAAGCTTTCTGAGAAACTGCTTAGTGTTCTGTTAATTCATCTCACAGAGTTACATCTGTATTTCGTGGATCTCTTTGCTAGCCTTATTTCTGTGGAATCTGAGAACAGATATTTCGGATCCCTTTGAAGACTATAGGGAAAAAGGAAATATCCTCCGATAACAAAGAGAAAGAAGCTTTCTGAGAAACTTCTTTGTGTACTGTGAAATCATCTCACAGAGTTACAGCTTTCCCCTCAAGAAGCCTTTCGCTAAGACAGTTCTTGTGGAATTGGCAAAGTGATATTTGGAAGCCCATAGAGGGCTATGGTGAAAAAGGAAATATCCTCAAATGAAATCTGGAAAGAAGCTTTCTGAGAAACTGCTTAGTGTTCTGTTAATTCATCTCACAGAGTTACATCTGTATTTCGTGGATCTCTTTGCTAGCCTTATTTCTGTGGAATCTGAGAACAGATATTTCGGAACCCTTTGAAGACTATAGGGACAAAGGAAATATCCTCCGATAACAAAGAGAAAGAAGCTTTCTGAGAAACTTCGTTGTGTTCTATGAAATCATCTCACAGAGTTACAGCTTTCCCCTCACGGAGCCTTTCGCTAAGACAGTTCTTTTGAAATTGACAAAGTGATATTTGGAAGCCCATAGAGGGCTATGGTGAAAAAGGAAATATCCTCAGATGAAATCTGGAAAGAAGCTTTCTGAGAAACTGCTTAGTGTTCTGTTAATTCATCTCACAGAGTTACATCTGTATTTCGTGGATCTCTTTGCTTGCCTTATTTCTGTGGAATCTGAGAACAGATATTTCGGATCCCTTTGAAGACTATAGGGCCAAAGGAAATATCCTCCGATAACAAAGAGAAAGAAGCTTTCTGAGAAACTTCTTTGTGTTCTGTGAAATCATCTCACAGAGTTACAGCTTTCCGCTCAAGAAGCCTTTCGCTAAGACAGTTCTTGTGGATTTGGCAAAGTGATATTTGGAAGCCCATAGAGGGCTATGGTGAAAAAGGAAATATCCTCAAATGAAATCTGGAAAGAAGCTTTCTGAGAAACTGTTTAGTGTTCTGTTAATTCATCTCACAGAGTTACATCTGTATTTCGTGGATCTCTTTGCTAGCCTTATTTCTGTGGAATCTGAGAACAGATATTTCGGATCCCTTTGAAGACTATAGGGCCAAAGGAAATATCCTCCGATAACAAAGAGAAAGAAGCTTTCTGAGAAACTTCTTTGTGTTTTGTGAAATCATCTCACAGAGTTACAGCTTTCCCCTCAAGAAGCCTTTCGCTAAGACAGTTCTTGTGGAATTGGCAAAGTCATATTTGGAAGCCCATAGAGGGCTATGGTGAAAAAGGAAATATCCTCAAATGAAATCTGGAAAGAAGCTTTCTGAGAAACTGCTTAGTGTTCTGTTAATTCATCTCACAGAGTTACATCTGTATTTCGTGGATCTCTTTGCTGGCCTTATTTCTGTGGAATCTGAGAACAGATATTTCGGATCCCTTTGAAGACTATAGGGCCAAAGGAAATATCCTCCGATAACAAAGAGAAAGAAGCTTTCTGAGAAACTTCCTTGTGTTCTGTGAAATCATCTCACAGAGTTACAGCTTTCCCCTCACGGAGCCTTTCGCTAAGACAGTTCTTGTGGAATTGGCAAAGTGATATTTGGAAGCCCATAGAGGGCTATGGTGAAAAAGGAAATATCCTCAGAGGAAATCTGGAAAGAAGCTTTCTGAGAAACTGCTTAGTGTTCTGTTAATTCATCTCACAGTGTTACATCTGTATTTCATGGATCTCTTTGCTAGCCTTATTTCTGTGGAATCTGAGAACAGATATTTCAGATCCCTTTGAAGACTATAGGGCCAAAGGAAATATCCTCCGATAACAAAGAGAAAGAAGCTTTCTGAGAAACTTCTTTGTGTTCTGTGAAATCATCTCACAGAGATGCAGCTTTCCCCTCAAGAAGCCTTTCTCTAGGATAGTTCTTGTAGAATTGGCAAAGTGATAAATGGAACCCCTTAGAGGGCTATGGTGAAAAAGGAAATATCCTCAGATGAAATCTGGAAAGAAGCTTTCTGAGAAACTGCTTAGTGCTCTGTTAATTCATCTCACAGAGTTACATCTGTATTTCGTGCATCTCTTTGCTAGCCTTATTTCTGTGGAATCTGAGAACAGAAATTTCGGATCCCTTGAAGACTATAGGGCCAAAGGAAATATCCTCCGATAACAAAGAGAAAGAAACTTTCTGAGAAACTTCTTTGTGTTCTGTGAAATCATCTCACAGAGTTACAGCTTTCCCCTCAAGGAGCCTTTCGCTAAGACAGTTTATGTGGAATTGGCAAAGTGATATTTGGAAGCCCATAGAGGGCTATGGTGAAAAAGGAAATATCCTCAGAGAAAATCTGGATAGAAGCTTTCTGAGAAACTGCTTAGCGTTCTGTTAATTCATCTCACAGAGTTACATCTGTATTTCGTGGATCTCTTTGCTAGCCTTATTTCTGTGGAATCTGAGAACAGATATTTCGGATCCCTTTGAAGACTATAGGGCCAAAGGAAATATCCTCCGATAACAAAGAGAAAGAAGCTTTCTGAAAAACTTCTTTGTGTTCTTTGAAATCATCTCACAGAGCTACAGCTTTCCCCTCAAGAAGCCTTTCGCTAAGACAGTTCTTGTGGAATTGGCAAAGTGATATTTGGAAGCCCCTAGAGGGCTATGGTGAAAAAGGAAATATCCTCAGATGAAATCTGGAAAGAAGCTTTCTGAGAAACTGCTTAGTGTTCTGTTAATTCATCTCACAGAGCTACATCTGTGTTTCGTGGATCTCTTTGCTAGCCTTATTTCTGTGGAATCTGAGAACAGATATTTCGGATCCCTTTGAAGACTATAGGGCCAAAGGAAATATCCTCCGATAACAAAGAGAAAGAAGCTTTCTGAAAAACTTCTTTGTGTTCTTTGAAATCATCTCACAGAGTTACAGCTTTCCCCTCACGGAGCCTTTCGCTAAGACAGTTCTTTTGAAACTGGCAAAGTGATATTTGGAAGCCCATAGAGGGCTATGGTGAAAAAGGAAATATCCTCAGATGAAATCTGGAAAGAAGCTTTCTGAGAAACTGCTTAGTGTTCTGTTAATTCATCTCACAGAGTTACATCTGTATTTTGTGGATCGCTTTGCTATCCTTATTTCTGTGGAATCTGAGAACAGATATTTCGGATCCCTATGAAGACTATAGGGCCAAAGGAAGTATCCTGCGATAACAAAGAGAAAGAAGCTTTCTGAGAAACTTCTTTGTGTTTTGTGAAATCATCTCACAGAGTTACAGCTTTCCCCTCAAGAAGCCTTTCGCTAAGACAGTTCTTGTGGTATTGGCAAAGTGATATTTGGAAGCCCATAGAGGGCTATGGTGAAAAAGGAAATATCCTCAGATGAAATCTGGAAAGAAGCTTTCTGAGAAACTGCTTAGTGTTCTGTTAATTCATCTCACAGAGCTACATCTGTATTTCGTGGATCTCTTTGCTAGCCTTATTTCTGTGGAATCTGAGAACAGATATTTCGGATCCCTTTGAAGACTATAGGGCCAAAGGAAATATCCTCCGATAACAAAGAGAAAGAAGCTTTCTGAGAAACTTCTTTGTGTTCTGTGAAATCATCTCTCAGAGTTACAGCTTTCCCCTCACGGAGCCTTTCGCTAAGACAGTTCTTTTGAAATTGGCAAAGTAATATTTTGAAGCCCATAGAGGGCTATGGTGAAAAAGGAAATATCCTCAGATGAAATCTGGAAAGAAGCTTTCTGAGAAACTGCTTAGCGTTCTGTTAATTCATCTCACAGAGTTACATCAGTATTTCGTGGATCTCTTTGCTAGCCTTATTTCTGTGGAATCTGAGAACAGATATTTCGGATCCCTTTGAAGACTATAGGGCCAAAGGAAATATCCTCCGATAACAAAGAGAAAGAAGCTTTCTGAAAAACTTCTTTGTGTTCTTTGAAATCATCTCACAGAGTTACAGCTTTCCCCTCACGGAGCCTTTCGCTAAGACAGTTCTTTTGAAACTGGCAAAGTGATATTTGGAAGCCCATAGAGGGCTATGGTGAAAAAGGAAATATCCTCAGATGAAATCTGGAAAGAAGCTTTCTGAGAAACTGCTTAGTGTTCTGTTAATTCATCTCACAGAGTTACATCTGTATTTCGTGGATCTCTTTGCTAGCCTTATTTCTGTGGAATCTGAGAACAGATATTTCGGATCCCTGTGAAGACTATAGGGCCAAAGGAAGTATCCTGCGATAACAAAGAGAAAGAAGCTTTCTGAGAAACTTCTTTGTGTTTTGTGAAATCATCTCACAGAGTTACAGCTTTCCCCTCAAGAAGCCTTTCGCTAAGACAGTTCTTGTGGAATTGGCAAAGTGATATTTGGAAGCCCATAGAGGGCTATGGTGAAAAAGGAAATATCCTCAGAGGAAATCTGGAAAGAAGCTTTCTGAGAAACTGCTTAGTGTTCTGTTAATTCATCTCACAGTGTTACATCTGTATTTCATGGATCTCTTTGCTAGCCTTATTTCTGTGGAATCTGAGAACAGATATTTCAGATCCCTATGAATACTATAGGGCCAAAGGAAATATCCTCCGATAACAAAGAGAAAGAAGCTTTCTGAGAAACTTCGTTGTGTTCTGTGAAATCATCTCACAGAGTTGCAGCTTTCCCCTCAAGAAGCCTTTCGCAAAGACAGTTAATGTGGAATTGGAAAAGTGATATTTGGAAGCCCATAGAGGTCTATGTTGGAAAAGGAAATATCCTCAGATGAAATCTGGAAAGAAGCTTTCTGAGAAACTGCTTAGTGTTCTGTGAATTCATCTCACAGAGTTACATCTGTATTTCGTGGATCTCTTTGCCAGCCTTATTTCTGTGGAATCTGAGAACAGATATTTCGGATCCCTATGAAGACTATAGGGCCAAAGGAAATATCCTCCGATAACAAAGAGAAAGAAGCTTTCTGAGAAACTTCGTTGTGTTCTGTGAAATCATCTCACAGAGTTACAGCTTTCCCCTCAAGGAGCCTTTCGCTAAGACAGTTTATGTGGAATTGGCAAAGTGATATATGGAAGCCCATAGAGGGCTATGGTGAAAAAGGAAATATCCTCAAATGAAATATGGAAAGAAGCTTTCTGAGAAAGTGGTTAGCGTTCTGTTAATTCATCTCACAGGGTTACATCTGTATTTCGTGGATCTCTTTGCTAGCCTTATTTCTGTGGAATCTGAGAACAGATATTTCGGATCCCTTTGAAGACTATAGGGCCAAAGGAAATATCCTCCGATAACAAAGAGAAAGAAGCTTTCTGAGAAACTTCTTTGTGTTCTGTGAAATCATCTCACAGAGTTACAGCTTTCCCCTCACGGAGCCTTTCGCTAAGACAGTTCTTTTGAACCTGGCAAAGTGATATTTGGAAGCCCATAGAGGGCTATGGTGAAAAAGGAAATATCCTCAGATGAAATCTGGAAAGAAGCTTTCTGAGAAACTGCTTAGTGTTCTGTTAATTCATCTCACAGAGTTACATCTGTATTTCGTGGATCTCTTTGCTAGCCTTATTTCTGTGGAATCTGAGAACAGATATTTCGGATCCCTATGAAGACTATAGGGCCAAAGGAAGTATCCTGCGATAACAAAGAGAAAGAAGCTTTCTGAGAAACTTCTTTGTGTTTTGTGAAATCATCTCACAGAGTTACAGCTTTCCCCTCAAGAAGCCTTTCGCTAAGACAGTTCTTGTGGAATTGGCAAAGTGATATTTGGAAGCCCATAGAGGGCTATGGTGAAAAAGGAAATATCCTCAGATGAAATCTGGAAAGAAGCTTTCTGAGAAACTGCTTAGTGTTCTGTTAATTCATCTCACAGAGCTACATCTGTATTTCGTGGATCTCTTTGCTAGCCTTATTTCTGTGGAATCTGAGAACAGATATTTCGGATCCCTTTGAAGACTATAGGGCGAAAGGAAATATCCTCCGATAACAAAGAGAAAGAAGCTTTCTGAGAAACTTCTTTGTGTTCTGTGAAATCATCTCACAGAGTTGCAGCTTTCCCCTCAAGAAGCCTTTCGCTAAGACAGTTCTTGTGGAATTGGCAAAGTGATATTTGGATGCCCATAGAGGGCTATGGTGAAAAAGGAAATATCCTCAGATGAAATCTGGAAAGAAGCTTTCTGAGAAACTGCTTAGTGTTCTGTTAAATCATGTCATAGAGTTACATCTGTATTTCGTGGATCTCTTTGCTAGCCTTATTTCTGTGGAATCTGAGAACATATATTTCGGATCCCTATGAAGACTATAGGGCCAAAGGAAATATCCTCCGATAACAAAGAGAAAGAAGCTTTCTGAGAAACTTCTTTGTGTTCTGTGAAATCATCTCACAGAGTTACAGCTTTCCCCTCAAGAAGCCTTTCACTAAGACAGTTCTTGTGGAATTGGCAAAGTGATATTTGGAAGCCCATAGAGGGCTATGGTGAAAAAGGAAATATCCTCAAATGAAATCTGGAAAGAAGCTTTCTGAGAAACTGCTTAGTGTTCTGTTAATTCACCTCACAGAGTTACATCTGTATTTCGTGGATCTCTTTGCTAGCCTTATTTCTGTGAAATCTGAGAACAGATATTTCGGATCCCTTTGAAGACTATAGGGCCAAAGGAAATATCCTCCGATAACAAAGAGAAAGAAGCTTTCTGAGAAACTTCTTTGTGTTCTGTGAAATCATCTCACAGAGTTGCAGCTTTCCCCTCAAGAAGCCTTTCGCTAAGACAGTTCTTGTGGAATTGGCAAAGTGATATTTGGAAGCCCATAGAGGGCTATGGTGAAAAAGGAAATATCCTCAAATGAAATCTGGAAAGAAGCTTTCTGAGAAACTGCTTAGTGTTCTGTTAATTCATCTCACAGAGTTACATCTGTATTTCGTGGATCTCTTTGCTAGCCTTATTTCTGTGGAATCTGAGAACAGATATTTCGGATCCCTTTGAAGACTATAGGGCCAAAGGAAATATCCTCCGATAACAAAGAGAAAGAAGCTTTCTGAGAAACTTCGTTGTGTTCTGTGAAATCATCTCACAGAGTTACAGCTTTCCCCTCACGGAGCCTTTCGCTAAGACTGTTCTTTTGAAATTGGCAAAGTGATATTTGGAAGCCCATAGAGGGCTATGGTGAAAAAGGAAATATCCTCAAATGAAATCTGGAAAGAAGCTTTCTGAGAAACTGCTTAGTGTTCTCTTAATTCATCTCACAGAGTTATATCTGTATTTCGTGGATCTCTTTGCTAGCTTTATTTCTGTGGAATCTGAAAACAGATATTTCGGATCCCTTTGAAGACTAGAGGGCCAAAGGAAATATCCTCCGATAACAAAGAGAAAGAAGCTTTCTGAGAAACTTCGTTGTGTTCTGTGAAATCATCTCACAGAGTTACAGCTTTCCCCTCACGGAGCCTTTCGCTAAGACAGTTCTTGTGGAATTGGCAAAGTGATATTTGGAAGCCCATAGAGGGCTATGGTGAAAAAGGAAATATCCTCAGAGGAAATCTGGAAAGAAGCTTTCTGAGAAACTGCTTAGTGTTCTGTTAATTCATCTCACAGTGTTACATCTGTATTTCATGGATCTCTTTGCTAGCCTTATTTCTGTGGAATCTGAGAACAGATATTTCAGACCCCTTGGAGACTAAAGGGCCAAAGGAAATATCCTCCGATAACAAAGAGAAAGAAGCTTTCTTTGAAACTTCTTTGTGTTCTGTGAAATCATCTCACAGAGATGCAGCTTTCCCCTCAAGAAGCCTTTCTCTAGGATAGTTCTTGTGGAATTGGCAAAGTGATATATGGAAGCCCATAGAGGGCTATGGTGAAAAAGGAAATATCCTCAGATGAAATCTGGAAAGAAGCTTTCTGAGAAACTGCTTAGTGTTCTGTTAATTCATCTCACAGAGTTACATCTGTATTTCGTGCATCTCTTTGCTAGCCTTATTTCTGTGGAATCTGAGAACAGATATTTCGGATCCCTTTGAAGACTATAGGGCCAAAGGAAATATCCTCCGATAACAAAGAGAAAGAAGCTTTCTGAGAAACTTCGTTGTGTTCTGTGAAATCATCTCACAGAGTTACAGCTTTCCCCTCAAGGAGCCTTTCGCTAAGACAGTTTATGTGGAATTGGCAAAGTGATATTTGGAAGCCCATAGAGGGCTATGGTGAAAAAGGAAATATCCTCAGATGAAATCAGGAAAGAAGCTTTCTGAGAAACTGCTTAGCGTTCTGTTAATTCATCTCACAGAGTTACATCTGTATTTCGTGGATCTCTTTGCTAGCCTTATTTCTGTGCAATCTGAGAACAGATACTTCGGATCCCTTTGAAGACTATAGGGCCAAAGGAAATATCCTCCGATAACAAAGAGAAGGAAGCTTTCTGAGAAACTTCGTTGTGTTCTGTGAAATCATCTCACAGAGTTGCATCTTTCCCCTCAAGAAGCCTTTCGCTAAGACAGTTCTTGTGGAATTGGCAAAGTGATATTTGGAAGCCCATAGAGGGCTATAGTGAAAAAGGAAATATCCTCAAATGAAATCTGGAAAGAAGCTTTCTGAGAAACTGCTTAGTGTTCTGTTAATTCATCTCACAGAGTTACATCTGTATTTCGTGGATCTCTTTGCTAGCCTTATTTCTGTGGAATCTGAGAACAGATATTTCGGATCCCTTTGAAGACTATAGGGCCAAAGGAAATATCCTCCGATAACAAAGAGAAAGAAGCTTTCTGAGAAACTTCTTTGTGTTCTGTGAAATCATCTCTCAGAGTTACAGCTTTCCCCTCACGGAGCCTTTCGCTAAGAGAGTTCTTTTGAAATTGGCAAAGTGATATTTGGAAGCCCATAGAGGGCTATGGTGAAAAAGGAAATATCCTCAGATGAAATCTGGAAAGAAGCTTTCTGAGAAACTGCTTAGTGTTCTGTTAATTCATCTCACAGAGTTACATCTGTATGTCGTGGATCTCTTTGCTAGCCTTATTTCTGTGGAATCTGAGAACAGATATTTCGGATCCCTTTGAAGACTATAGGGCCAAAGGAAATATCCTCCGATAACAAAGAGAAAGAAGCTTTCTGAGAAACTTCGTTGTGTTCTGTGAAATCATCTCACAGAGTTACAGCTTTCCCCTCACGGAGCCTTTCGCAAAGACAGTTCTTGTGGAATTGGCAAAGTGATATTTCGAAGCCCATAGAGGGCTATGGTGAAAAAGGAAATATCCTCAGAGGAAATCTGGAAAGAAGCTTTCTGAAAAACTGCTTAGTGTTCTGTTAATTCATCTCACAGTGTTACATCTGTATTTCATGGATCTCTTTGCTAGCCTTATTTCTGTGGAATCTGAGAACAGATATTTCAGATCCCTTTGAAGACTATAGGGCCAAAGGAAATATCCTCCGATAACAAAGAGAAAGAAGCTTTCTGAGAAACTTCTTTGTGTTCTGTGAAATCATATCACAGAGATGCAGCTTTCCCCTCAAGAAGCCTTTCTCTAGGATAGTTCTTGTGGAATTGGCAAAGTGATAAATGGAAGCCCATAGAGGGCTATGGTGAAAAAGGAAATATCCTCAGATGAAATCTGGAAAGAAGCTTTCTGAGAAACTGCTTAGTGTTCTGTTAATTCATCTCACAGAGTTAACATCTGTATTTCGTGTATCTCTTTGCTACCCTTATTTCTGTGGAATCTGAGAACAGATATTTCGGATCCCTTTGAAGACTACAGGGCCAAAGGAAATATCCTCCGATAGCAAAGAGAAAGAAGCTTTCTGAGAAACTTCGTTGTGTTCTGTGAAATCATCTCACAGAGTTACAGCTTTCCCCTCAAGGAGCCTTTCGCTAAGACAGTTTATGTGGAATTGGCAAAGTGATATATGGAAGCCCATAGAGGGCAATGGTGAAAAAGGAAATATCCTCAGATGAAATCTGGAAAGAAGCTTTCTGAGAAATTGCTTAGCGTTCTGTTAATTCATCTCACAGGGTTACATCTGTATTTCGTGGATCTCTTTGCTAGCCTTATTTCTGTGGAATCTGAGAACAGATATTTCGGAACCCTATGAAGACTATAGGGCCAAAGGAAATATACTCCGATAACAAAGAGAAAGAAGCTTTCTGAGAAACGTCTTTGTGTTCTGTGAAATCATCTCACAGAGTTACAGCTTTACCCTCAAGAAGCCTTTCACTAAGACAGTTCTTGTGGAATTGGCAAAGTGATATTTGGAAGCCCATAGAGGGCTATGGTGAAAAAGGAAATATCCTCAAATGAAATCTGGAAAGAAGCTTTCTGAGAAACTGCTTAGTGTTCTGTTAATTCATCTCACAGAGTTACATCTGTATTTCGTGGATCTCTTTGCTAGCCTTATTTCTGTAAAATCTGAGAACAGATATTTCGGATCCCTTTGAAGACTATAGGGCCAAAGGAAATATCCTCCGATAACAAAGAGAAAGAAGCTTTCTGAGAAACTTCTTTGTGTTCTGTGAAATCATCTCACAGAGTTGCAGCTTTCTCCTCAAGAAGCCTTTCGCTAAGACAGTTCTTGTGGAATTGGCAAAGTGATATTTGGAAGCCCATAGAGGGCTATGGTGAAAAAGGAAATATCCTCAAATGAAATCTGGAAAGAAGCTTTCTGAGTAACTGCTTAGTGTTCTGTTAATTCATCTCACAGAGTTACATCTCTATTTCGTGGATCTCTTTGCTAGCCTTATTTCTGTGGAAACTGAGAACAGATATTTCGGATCCCTTTGAAGACTATAGGGCCAAAGGAAATATCCTCCGATAACAAAGAGAAAGAAGCTTTCTGAGAAACTTCGTTGTGTTCTGTGAAATCATCTCACAGAGTTACAGCTTTCCCCTCACGGAGCCTTTCGCTAAGACAGTTCTTTTGAAATTGGCAAAGTGATATTTGGAAGCCCATAGAGGGCTATGGTGAAAAAGGAAATATCCTCAAATGAAATCTGGAAAGAAGCTTTCTGAGAAACTGCTTAGTGTTCTCTTAATTCATCTCACAGAGTTATATCTGTATTTCGTGGATCTCTTTGCTAGCTTTATTTCTGTGGAATCTGAGAACAGATATTTCGGATCCCTTTGAAGACTATAGGTCCAAAGGAAATATCCTCCGATAACAAAGAGGAAGAAGCTTTCTGAGAAACTTCGTTGTGTTCTGTGAAATCATCTCACAGAGTTACAGCTTTCCCCTCACGGAGCCTTTCGCTAAGACAGTTCTTGTGGAATTGGCAAAGTGATATTTGGAAGCCCATAGAGGGCTATGGTGAAAAAGGAAATATCCTCAGAGGAAATCTGGAAAGAAGCTTTCTGAGAAACTGCTTAGTGTTCTGTTAATTCATCTCACAGTGTTACATCTGTATTTCATGGATCTCTTTGCTAGCCTTATTTCTGTGGAATCTGAGAACAGATATTTCAGATCCCTTTGAAGACTAAAGGGCCAAAGGAAATATCCTCCGATAACAAAGAGAAAGAAGCTTTCTTTGAAACTTCTTTGTGTTCTGTGAAATCATCTCACAGAGATGCAGCTTTCCCCTCAAGAAGCCTTTCTCTAGGATAGTTCTTGTGGAATTGGCAAAGTGATATATGGAAGCCCATGGAGGGCTATGGTGAAAAAGGAAATATCCTCAGATGAAATCTGGAAAGAAGCTTTCTGAGAAACTGCTTAGTGTTCTGTTAATTCATCTCACAGAGTTACATCTGTATTTCGTGCATCTCTTTCCTAGCCTTATTTCTGTGGAATCTGAGAACAGATATTTCGGATCCCTTTGAACACTATAGGGCCAAAGGAAATATCCTCCGATAACAAAGAGAAAGAAGCTTTCTGAGAAACTTCGTTGTGTTCTGTGAAATCATCTCACAGAGTTACAGCTTTCCCCTCAAGGAGCCTTTCGCTAAGACAGTTTATGTGGAATTGGCAAAGTGATATTTGGAAGCCCATAGAGGGCTATGGTGAAAAAGGAAATATCCTCAGATGAAATCTGGAAAGAAGCTTTCTGAGAAACTGCTTAGCGTTCTGTTAATTCATCTCACAGAGTTACATCTGTATTTCGTGGATCTCTTTGCTAGCCTTATTTCTGTGGAATCTGAGAACAGATATTTCGGATCCCTTTGAAGACTATAGGGCCAAAGGAAATATCCTCCGATAACAAAGAGAAAGAAGCTTTCTGAGAAACTTCTTTGTGTTCTGTGAAATCATCTCACAGAGTTGCAGCTTTCCCCTCAAGAAGCCTTTCGCTAAGACAGTTCTTGTGGAATTGGCAAAGTGATATTTGGAAGCCCATAGAGGGCTATAGTGAAAAAGGAAATATCCACAAATGAAATCTGGAAAGAAGCTTTCTGAGAAACTGCTTAGTGTTCTGTTAATTCATCTCACAGAGTTACATCTGTATTTCGTGGATCTCTTTGCTAGCCTTATTTCTGTGGAATCTGAGAACAGATATTTCGGATCCCTTTGAAGACTATAGGGCCAAAGGAAATATCCTCCGATAACAAAGAGAAAGAAGCTTTCTGAGAAACTTCTTTGTGTTCTGTGAAATCATCTCTCAGAGTTACAGCTTTCCCCTTACGGAGCCTTTCGCTAAGACAGTTCTTTTGAAATTGGCAAAGTGATATTTGGAAGCCCATAGAGGGCTATGGTGAAAAAGGAAATATCCTCAGATGAAATCTGGAAAGAAGCTTTCTGAGAAACTGCTTAGTGTTCTGTTAATTCATCTCACAGAGTTACATCTGTATTTCGTGGATCTCTTTGCTAGCCTTATTTCTGTGGAATCTGAGAACAGATATTTCGGATCCTTTTGAAGACTATAGGGCCAAAGGAAATATCCTCCGATAACAAAGAGAAAGAAGCTTTCTGAGAAACTTCGTTGTGTTCTGTGAAATCATCTCACAGAGTTACAGCTTTCCCCTCACGGAGCCTTTCGCTAAGACAGTTCTTGTGGAATTGGCAAAGTGATATTTCGAAGCCCATAGAGGGCTATGGTGAAAAAGGAAATATCCTCAAATGAAATCTGGAAAGAAGCTTTCTGAGAAACTGCTTAGTGTTCTGTTAATTCATCTCACAGAGTTATATCTGTATTTCGTGGATCTCTTTGCTAGCCTTATTTCTGTGGAATCTGAGAACAGATATTTCGGATCCCTTTGAAGACTATAGGGCCAAAGGAAATATCCTCCGATAACAAAGAGAAAGAAGCTTTCTGAGGAACTTCGTTGTGTTCTGTGAAATCATCTCACAGAGTTACAACTTTCCCCTCACGGAGCCTTTCGCTAAGACATTTCTTGTGGAATTGGCAAAGTGATATTTGGAAGCCCATAGAGGGCTATGGTGAAAAAGGAAATATCCTCAGAGGAAATCTGGAAAGAAGCTTTCTGAGAAACTGCTTAGTGTTCTGTTAATTCATCTCACAGTGTTACATCTGTATTTCATGGATCTCTTTGCTAGCCTTATTTCTGTGGAATCTGAGAACAGATATTTCAGATCCCTTTGAAGACTATAGGGCCAAAGGAAATATCCTCCGATAACAAAGAGAAAGAAGCTTTCTGAGAAACTTCTTTGTGTTCTGTGAAATCATCTCACAGAGATGCAGCTTTCCCCTCAAGAAGCCTTTCTCTAGGATAGTTCATGTGGAATTGGCAAAGTGATAAATGGAAGCCCATAGAGGGCAATGGTGAAAAAGGAAATATCCTCAGATGAAATCTGGAAAGAAGCTTTCGGAGAAACTGCTTAGTGTTCTGTTAATTCATCTCACAGAGTTACATCTGTATTTCGTGGATCTCTTTGCTACCCTTATTTCTGTGGAATCTGAGAACAGATATTTCGGATCCCTTTGAAGACTATAGGGCCAAAGGAAATATCCTCCGATAACAAAGAGAAAGAAGCTTTCTGAGAAACTTCGTTGTGTTCTGTGAAATCATCTCACAGAGTTACAGCTTTCCCCTCAAGGAGCCTTTCGCTAAGACAGTTTATGTGGAATTGGCAAAGTGATATATGGAAGCCCATAGAGGGCTATGGTGAAAAAGGAAATATCCTCAAATGAAATCTGGAAAGAAGCTTTCTGAGAAACTGCTTAGCGTTCTGTTAATTCATCTCACAGGGTTACATCTGTATTTCGTGGATCTCTTTGCTAGCCTTATTTCTGTGGAATCTGAGAACAGATATTTCGGATCCCTTTGAAGACTATAGGGCCAAAGGAAATATCCTCCGATAACAAAGAGAAAGAAGCTTTCTGAGAAACTTCTTTGTGTTCTGTGAAATCATCTCACAGAGTTACAGCTTTCCCCTCACGGAGCCTTTCGCTAAGACAGTTCTTTTGAAACTGGCAAAGTGATATTTGGAAGCCCATAGAGGGATATGGTGAAAAAGGAAATATCCTCAGATGAAATCTGGAAAGAAGCTTTCTGAGAAACTGCTTAGTGTTCTGTTAATTCATCTCACAGAGTTACATCTGTATTTCGTGGATCTCTTTGCTAGCCTTATTTCTTTGGAATCTGAGAACAGATATTTCGGATCCCTATGAAGACTATAGGGCCAAAGGAAGTATCCTGCGATAACAAAGAGAAAGAAGCTTTCTGAGAAACTTCTTTGTGTTTTTTGAAATCATCTCACAGAGTTACAGCTTTCCCCTCAAGAAGCCTTTCGCTAAGACAGTTCTTGTGGAATTGGCAAAGTGATATTTGGAAGCCCATAGAGGGCTATGGTGAAAAAGGAAATATCCTCAAATGAAATCTGGAAAGAAGCTTTCTGAGTAACTGCTTAGTGTTCTGTTAATTCATCTCACAGAGTTACATCTCTATTTCGTGGATCTCTTTGCTAGCCTTATTTCTGTGGAATCTGAGAACAGATATTTCGGATCCCTTTGAAGACTATAGGGCCAAAGGAAATATCCTCCGATAACAAAGAGAAAGAAGCTTTCTGAGAAACTTCGTTGTGTTCTGTGAAATCATCTCACAGAGTTACAGCTTTCCCCTCACGGAGCCTTTCGCTAAGACAGTTCTTTTGAAATTGGCAAAGTGATATTTGGAAGCCCATAGAGGGCTATGGTGAAAAAGGAAATATCCTCAAATGAAATCTGGAAAGAAGCTTTCTGAGAAACTGCTTAGTGTTCTCTTAATTCATCTCACAGAGTTATATCTGTATTTCGTGGATCTCTTTGCTAGCTTTATTTCTGTGGAATCTGAGAACAGATATTTCGGATCCCTTTGAAGACTATAGGTCCAAAGGAAATATCCTCCGATAACAAAGAGGAAGAAGCTTTCTGAGAAACTTCGTTGTGTTCTGTGAAATCATCTCACAGAGTTACAGCTTTCCCCTCACGGAGCCTTTCGCTAAGACAGTTCTTGTGGAATTGGCAAAGTGATATTTGGAAGCCCATAGAGGGCTATGGTGAAAAAGGAAATATCCTCAGAGGAAATCTGGAAAGAAGCTTTCTGAGAAACTGCTTAGTGTTCTGTTAATTCATCTCACAGTGTTACATCTGTATTTCATGGATCTCTTTGCTAGCCTTATTTCTGTGGAATCTGAGAACAGATATTTCAGATCCCTTTGAAGACTAAAGGGCCAAAGGAAATATCCTCCGATAACAAAGAGAAAGAAGCTTTCTTTGAAACTTCTTTGTGTTCTGTGAAATCATCTCACAGAGATGCAGCTTTCCCCTCAAGAAGCCTTTCTCTAGGATAGTTCTTGTGGAATTGGCAAAGTGATATATGGAAGCCCATGGAGGGCTATGGTGAAAAAGGAAATATCCTCAGATGAAATCTGGAAAGAAGCTTTCTGAGAAACTGCTTAGTGTTCTGTTAATTCATCTCACAGAGTTACATCTGTATTTCGTGCATCTCTTTCCTAGCCTTATTTCTGTGGAATCTGAGAACAGATATTTCGGATCCCTTTGAACACTATAGGGCCAAAGGAAATATCCTCCGATAACAAAGAGAAAGAAGCTTTCTGAGAAACTTCGTTGTGTTCTGTGAAATCATCTCACAGAGTTACAGCTTTCCCCTCAAGGAGCCTTTCGCTAAGACAGTTTATGTGGAATTGGCAAAGTGATATTTGGAAGCCCATAGAGGGCTATGGTGAAAAAGGAAATATCCTCAGATGAAATCTGGAAAGAAGCTTTCTGAGAAACTGCTTAGCGTTCTGTTAATTCATCTCACAGAGTTACATCTGTATTTCGTGGATCTCTTTGCTAGCCTTATTTCTGTGGAATCTGAGAACAGATATTTCGGATCCCTTTGAAGACTATAGGGCCAAAGGAAATATCCTCCGATAACAAAGAGAAAGAAGCTTTCTGAGAAACTTCTTTGTGTTCTGTGAAATCATCTCACAGAGTTGCAGCTTTCCCCTCAAGAAGCCTTTCGCTAAGACAGTTCTTGTGGAATTGGCAAAGTGATATTTGGAAGCCCATAGAGGGCTATAGTGAAAAAGGAAATATCCACAAATGAAATCTGGAAAGAAGCTTTCTGAGAAACTGCTTAGTGTTCTGTTAATTCATCTCACAGAGTTACATCTGTATTTCGTGGATCTCTTTGCTAGCCTTATTTCTGTGGAATCTGAGAACAGATATTTCGGATCCCTTTGAAGACTATAGGGCCAAAGGAAATATCCTCCGATAACAAAGAGAAAGAAGCTTTCTGAGAAACTTCTTTGTGTTCTGTGAAATCATCTCTCAGAGTTACAGCTTTCCCCTTACGGAGCCTTTCGCTAAGACAGTTCTTTTGAAATTGGCAAAGTGATATTTGGAAGCCCATAGAGGGCTATGGTGAAAAAGGAAATATCCTCAGATGAAATCTGGAAAGAAGCTTTCTGAGAAACTGCTTAGTGTTCTGTTAATTCATCTCACAGAGTTACATCTGTATTTCGTGGATCTCTTTGCTAGCCTTATTTCTGTGGAATCTGAGAACAGATATTTCGGATCCTTTTGAAGACTATAGGGCCAAAGGAAATATCCTCCGATAACAAAGAGAAAGAAGCTTTCTGAGAAACTTCGTTGTGTTCTGTGAAATCATCTCACAGAGTTACAGCTTTCCCCTCACGGAGCCTTTCGCTAAGACAGTTCTTGTGGAATTGGCAAAGTGATATTTCGAAGCCCATAGAGGGCTATGGTGAAAAAGGAAATATCCTCAAATGAAATCTGGAAAGAAGCTTTCTGAGAAACTGCTTAGTGTTCTGTTAATTCATCTCACAGAGTTATATCTGTATTTCGTGGATCTCTTTGCTAGCCTTATTTCTGTGGAATCTGAGAACAGATATTTCGGATCCCTTTGAAGACTATAGGGCCAAAGGAAATATCCTCCGATAACAAAGAGAAAGAAGCTTTCTGAGGAACTTCGTTGTGTTCTGTGAAATCATCTCACAGAGTTACAACTTTCCCCTCACGGAGCCTTTCGCTAAGACATTTCTTGTGGAATTGGCAAAGTGATATTTGGAAGCCCATAGAGGGCTATGGTGAAAAAGGAAATATCCTCAGAGGAAATCTGGAAAGAAGCTTTCTGAGAAACTGCTTAGTGTTCTGTTAATTCATCTCACAGTGTTACATCTGTATTTCATGGATCTCTTTGCTAGCCTTATTTCTGTGGAATCTGAGAACAGATATTTCAGATCCCTTTGAAGACTATAGGGCCAAAGGAAATATCCTCCGATAACAAAGAGAAAGAAGCTTTCTGAGAAACTTCTTTGTGTTCTGTGAAATCATCTCACAGAGATGCAGCTTTCCCCTCAAGAAGCCTTTCTCTAGGATAGTTCATGTGGAATTGGCAAAGTGATAAATGGAAGCCCATAGAGGGCAATGGTGAAAAAGGAAATATCCTCAGATGAAATCTGGAAAGAAGCTTTCGGAGAAACTGCTTAGTGTTCTGTTAATTCATCTCACAGAGTTACATCTGTATTTCGTGGATCTCTTTGCTACCCTTATTTCTGTGGAATCTGAGAACAGATATTTCGGATCCCTTTGAAGACTATAGGGCCAAAGGAAATATCCTCCGATAACAAAGAGAAAGAAGCTTTCTGAGAAACTTCGTTGTGTTCTGTGAAATCATCTCACAGAGTTACAGCTTTCCCCTCAAGGAGCCTTTCGCTAAGACAGTTTATGTGGAATTGGCAAAGTGATATATGGAAGCCCATAGAGGGCTATGGTGAAAAAGGAAATATCCTCAAATGAAATCTGGAAAGAAGCTTTCTGAGAAACTGCTTAGCGTTCTGTTAATTCATCTCACAGGGTTACATCTGTATTTCGTGGATCTCTTTGCTAGCCTTATTTCTGTGGAATCTGAGAACAGATATTTCGGATCCCTTTGAAGACTATAGGGCCAAAGGAAATATCCTCCGATAACAAAGAGAAAGAAGCTTTCTGAGAAACTTCTTTGTGTTCTGTGAAATCATCTCACAGAGTTACAGCTTTCCCCTCACGGAGCCTTTCGCTAAGACAGTTCTTTTGAAACTGGCAAAGTGATATTTGGAAGCCCATAGAGGGATATGGTGAAAAAGGAAATATCCTCAGATGAAATCTGGAAAGAAGCTTTCTGAGAAACTGCTTAGTGTTCTGTTAATTCATCTCACAGAGTTACATCTGTATTTCGTGGATCTCTTTGCTAGCCTTATTTCTTTGGAATCTGAGAACAGATATTTCGGATCCCTATGAAGACTATAGGGCCAAAGGAAGTATCCTGCGATAACAAAGAGAAAGAAGCTTTCTGAGAAACTTCTTTGTGTTTTTTGAAATCATCTCACAGAGTTACAGCTTTCCCCTCAAGAAGCCTTTCGCTAAGACAGTTCTTGTGGAATTGGCAAAGTGATATTTGGAAGCCCATAGAGGGCTATGGTGAAAAAGGAAATATCCTCAGACGAAATCTGGAAAGAAGCTTTCTGAGAAACTGCTTAGTGTTCTGTTAATTCATCTCACAGAGCTACATCTGTATTTCGTGGATCTCTTTGCTAGCCTTATTTCTGTGGAATCTGAGAACAGATATTTCGGATCCCTTTGAAGACTATAGGGCCAAAGGAAATATCCTCCGATAACAAAGAGAAAGAAGCTTTCTGAGAAACTTCTTTGTGTTCTGTGAAATCATCTCACAGAGTTGCAGCTTTCCCCTCAAGAAGCCTTTCGCTAAGACAGTTCTTGTGGAATTGGCAAAGTGATATTTGGAAGCCCATAGAGGGCAATGGTGAAAAAGGAAATATCCTCAGATGAAATCTGGAAAGAAGCTTTCTGAGAAACTGCTTAGTGTTCTGTTAATTCATGTCATAGAGTTACATCTGTATTTCGTGGATCTCTTTGCTAGCCTTATTTCTGTGGTATCTGAGAACAGATATTTCGGATCCCTATGAAGACTATAGGGCCAAAGGAAATATCCTCCGATAACAAAGAGAAAGAAGCTTTCTGAGAAACTTCTTTGTGTTCTGTGAAATCATCTCACAGAGTTACAGCTTTCCCCTCAAGAAGCCTTTCGCTAAGACAGTTCTTGTGGAATTGGCAAAGTGATATTTGGAAGCCCATAGAGGGCTATGGTGAAAAAGGAAATATCCTCAAATGAAATCTGGAAAGAAGCTTTCTGAGAAACTGCTTAGTGTTCTGTTAATTCATCTCACAGAGTTACATCTGTATTTCGTGGATCTCTTTGCTAGCCTTATTTCTGTGAAATCTGAGAACAGATATTTCGGATCCCTTTGAAGACTATAGGGCCAAAGGAAATATCCTCCGATAACAAAGAGAAAGAAGCTTTCTGAGAAACTTCTTTGTGTTCTGTGAAATCATCTCACAGAGTTGCAGCTTTCCCCTCAAGAAGCCTTTCGCTAAGACAGTTCTTGTGGAATTGGCAAAGTGATATTTGGAAGCCCATAGAGGGCTATGGTGAAAAAGGAAATATCCTCAAATGAAATCTGGAAAGAAGCTTTCTGAGAAACTGCTTAGTGTTCTGTTAATTCATCTCACAGAGTTACATCTGTATTTCGTGGATCTCTTTTCTAGCCTTATTTCTGTGGAATCTGAGAACATATATTTCGGATCCGTTTGAAGACTATAGGGCCAAAGGAAATATCCTCCGATAACAAAGAGAAAGAAGCTTTCTGTGAAACTTCGTTGTGTTCTGTGAAATCATCTCACAGAGTTACAGCTTTCCCCTCAAGGAGCCTTTCTCTAAGACAGTTTATGTGGAATTGGCAAAGTGATATTTGGAAGCCCCTAGAGGGCTATGGTGAAAAAGGAAATATCCTCAGATGAAATCTGGAAAGAAGCTTTCTGAGAAACTGCTTAGCGTTCTGTTAATTCATCTCACAGAGTTACATCTGTATTTCGTGGATCTCTTTGCTAGCCTTATTTCTGTGGAATCTGAGAACAGATATTTCGGATCCCTTTGAAGACTATAGGGCCAAAGGAAATATCCTCCGATAACAAAGAGAAAGAAGCTTTCTGAGAAACTTCTTTGTGTTCTGTGAAATCATCTCACAGAGTTGCAGCTTTCCCCTCAAGAAGCCTTTCGCTAAGACAGTTCTTGTGGAATTGGCAAAGTGATATTTGGAAGCCCATAGAGGGCTATGGTTTAAAAGGAAATATCCTCAAATGAAATCTGGAAAGAAGATTTCTGAGAAACTGCTTAGCTTTCTGTTAATTCATCTCACAGAGTTACATCTGTATTTCGTGGATCTCTTTGCTAGCCTTATTTCTGTGGAATCTCAGAACAGATATTTCGGATCCCTTTGAAGACTATAGGGCCAAAGGAAATATCCTCCGATAACAAAGAGAAAGAATCTTTCTGAGAAACTTCTTTGTGTTCTGTGAAATCATCTCACAGAGTTACAGCTTTCCCCTCACGGAGCCTTTCGCTAAGACAGTTCTTTTGAAACTGGCAAAGTGATATTTGGAAGCCCATAGAGGGCTATGGTGAAAAAGGAAATATCCTCAGATGAAATCTGGAAAGAAGCTTTCTGAGAAACTGCTTAGTGTTCTGTTAATTCATCTCACAGAGTTACATCTGTATTTCGTGGATCTCTTTGCTAGCCTTATTTCTGTGGAATCTGAGAACAGATATTTCGGATCCCTATGAAGACTATAGGGCCAAAGGAAATATCCTGCGATAACAAAGAGAAAGAAGCTTTCTGAGAAACTTCTTTGTGTTTTGTGAAATCATCTCACAGAGTTACAGCTTTCCCCTCAAGAAGCCTTTCGCTAAGACAGTTCTTGTGGAATTGGCAAAGTGATATTTGGAAGCCCATAGAGGGCTATGGTGAAAAAGGAAATATCCTCAGATGAAATCTGGAAAGAAGCTTTCTGAGAAACTGCTTAGTGTTCTGTTAATTCATCTCACAGAGCTACATCTGTATTTCGTGGATCTCTTTGCTAGCCTTATTTCTGTGGAATCTGAGAACAGATATTTCGGATCCCTTTGAAGACTATAGGGCCAAAGGAAATATCCTCGGATAACAAAGAGAAAGAAGCTTTCTGAGAAATTTCTTTGTGTTCTGTGAGATCATCTCACAGAGTTGCAGCTTTCCCCTCAAGAAGCCTTTCGCTAAGACAGTTCTTGTGGAATTGGCAAAGTGATAGTTGGAAGCCCATAGAGGGCTATGGTGAAAAAGGAAATATCCTCAAATGAAATCTGGAAAGAAGCTTTCTGAGAAACTGCTTAGTGTCCTGTTAATTCATCTAACAGAGTTACATCTGTATTTCGTGGAACTCTTTGCTAGCCTTATTTCTGTGAAATCTGAGAACAGATATTTCGGATCCCTTTGAAGACTATAGGGCCAAAGGAAATATCCTCCGATAACAAAGAGAAAGAAGCTTTCTGAGAAACTTCTTTGTGTTCTGTGAAATCATCTCACAGAGTTACACCTTTCCCCTCAAGAAGCCTTTCGCTAAGACAGTTCTTGTGGAATTGGCAAAGTGATATTTGGAAGCCAATAGAGGGCTATGGTGAAAAAGGAAATATCCTCAAATGAAATCTGGAAAGAAGCTTTCTGAGAAACTGCTTAGCGTTCTGTTAATTCATCTCACAGGGTTACATCTGTATTTCGTGGATCTCTTTGCTAGCCTTATTTCTGTGGAATCTGAGAACAGATATTTCGGATCCCTTTGAAGACTATAGGGCCAAAGGAAATATCCTCCGATAACAAAGAGAAAGAAGCTTTCTGAGAAACTTCTTTGTGTTCTGTGAAATCATCTCACAGAGTTACAGCTTTCCCCTCACGGAGCCTTTCGCTAAGACAGTTCTTTTGAAACTGGCAAAGTGATATTTGGAAGCCCATAGAGGGATATGGTGAAAAAGGAAATATCCTCAGATGAAATCTGGAAAGAAGCTTTCTGAGAAACTGCTTAGTGTTCTGTTAATTCATCTCACAGAGTTACATCTGTATTTCGTGGATCTCTTTGCTAGCCTTATTTCTTTGGAATCTGAGAACAGATATTTCGGATCCCTATGAAGACTATAGGGCCAAAGGAAGTATCCTGCGATAACAAAGAGAAAGAAGCTTTCTGAGAAACTTCTTTGTGTTTTTTGAAATCATCTCACAGAGTTACAGCTTTCCCCTCAAGAAGCCTTTCGCTAAGACAGTTCTTGTGGAATTGGCAAAGTGATATTTGGAAGCCCATAGAGGGCTATGGTGAAAAAGGAAATATCCTCAGACGAAATCTGGAAAGAAGCTTTCTGAGAAACTGCTTAGTGTTCTGTTAATTCATCTCACAGAGCTACATCTGTATTTCGTGGATCTCTTTGCTAGCCTTATTTCTGTGGAATCTGAGAACAGATATTTCGGATCCCTTTGAAGACTATAGGGCCAAAGGAAATATCCTCCGATAACAAAGAGAAAGAAGCTTTCTGAGAAACTTCTTTGTGTTCTGTGAAATCATCTCACAGAGTTGCAGCTTTCCCCTCAAGAAGCCTTTCGCTAAGACAGTTCTTGTGGAATTGGCAAAGTGATATTTGGAAGCCCATAGAGGGCAATGGTGAAAAAGGAAATATCCTCAGATGAAATCTGGAAAGAAGCTTTCTGAGAAACTGCTTAGTGTTCTGTTAATTCATGTCATAGAGTTACATCTGTATTTCGTGGATCTCTTTGCTAGCCTTATTTCTGTGGTATCTGAGAACAGATATTTCGGATCCCTATGAAGACTATAGGGCCAAAGGAAATATCCTCCGATAACAAAGAGAAAGAAGCTTTCTGAGAAACTTCTTTGTGTTCTGTGAAATCATCTCACAGAGTTACAGCTTTCCCCTCAAGAAGCCTTTCGCTAAGACAGTTCTTGTGGAATTGGCAAAGTGATATTTGGAAGCCCATAGAGGGCTATGGTGAAAAAGGAAATATCCTCAAATGAAATCTGGAAAGAAGCTTTCTGAGAAACTGCTTAGTGTTCTGTTAATTCATCTCACAGAGTTACATCTGTATTTCGTGGATCTCTTTGCTAGCCTTATTTCTGTGAAATCTGAGAACAGATATTTCGGATCCCTTTGAAGACTATAGGGCCAAAGGAAATATCCTCCGATAACAAAGAGAAAGAAGCTTTCTGAGAAACTTCTTTGTGTTCTGTGAAATCATCTCACAGAGTTGCAGCTTTCCCCTCAAGAAGCCTTTCGCTAAGACAGTTCTTGTGGAATTGGCAAAGTGATATTTGGAAGCCCATAGAGGGCTATGGTGAAAAAGGAAATATCCTCAAATGAAATCTGGAAAGAAGCTTTCTGAGAAACTGCTTAGTGTTCTGTTAATTCATCTCACAGAGTTACATCTGTATTTCGTGGATCTCTTTTCTAGCCTTATTTCTGTGGAATCTGAGAACATATATTTCGGATCCGTTTGAAGACTATAGGGCCAAAGGAAATATCCTCCGATAACAAAGAGAAAGAAGCTTTCTGTGAAACTTCGTTGTGTTCTGTGAAATCATCTCACAGAGTTACAGCTTTCCCCTCAAGGAGCCTTTCTCTAAGACAGTTTATGTGGAATTGGCAAAGTGATATTTGGAAGCCCCTAGAGGGCTATGGTGAAAAAGGAAATATCCTCAGATGAAATCTGGAAAGAAGCTTTCTGAGAAACTGCTTAGCGTTCTGTTAATTCATCTCACAGAGTTACATCTGTATTTCGTGGATCTCTTTGCTAGCCTTATTTCTGTGGAATCTGAGAACAGATATTTCGGATCCCTTTGAAGACTATAGGGCCAAAGGAAATATCCTCCGATAACAAAGAGAAAGAAGCTTTCTGAGAAACTTCTTTGTGTTCTGTGAAATCATCTCACAGAGTTGCAGCTTTCCCCTCAAGAAGCCTTTCGCTAAGACAGTTCTTGTGGAATTGGCAAAGTGATATTTGGAAGCCCATAGAGGGCTATGGTTTAAAAGGAAATATCCTCAAATGAAATCTGGAAAGAAGATTTCTGAGAAACTGCTTAGCTTTCTGTTAATTCATCTCACAGAGTTACATCTGTATTTCGTGGATCTCTTTGCTAGCCTTATTTCTGTGGAATCTCAGAACAGATATTTCGGATCCCTTTGAAGACTATAGGGCCAAAGGAAATATCCTCCGATAACAAAGAGAAAGAATCTTTCTGAGAAACTTCTTTGTGTTCTGTGAAATCATCTCACAGAGTTACAGCTTTCCCCTCACGGAGCCTTTCGCTAAGACAGTTCTTTTGAAACTGGCAAAGTGATATTTGGAAGCCCATAGAGGGCTATGGTGAAAAAGGAAATATCCTCAGATGAAATCTGGAAAGAAGCTTTCTGAGAAACTGCTTAGTGTTCTGTTAATTCATCTCACAGAGTTACATCTGTATTTCGTGGATCTCTTTGCTAGCCTTATTTCTGTGGAATCTGAGAACAGATATTTCGGATCCCTATGAAGACTATAGGGCCAAAGGAAATATCCTGCGATAACAAAGAGAAAGAAGCTTTCTGAGAAACTTCTTTGTGTTTTGTGAAATCATCTCACAGAGTTACAGCTTTCCCCTCAAGAAGCCTTTCGCTAAGACAGTTCTTGTGGAATTGGCAAAGTGATATTTGGAAGCCCATAGAGGGCTATGGTGAAAAAGGAAATATCCTCAGATGAAATCTGGAAAGAAGCTTTCTGAGAAACTGCTTAGTGTTCTGTTAATTCATCTCACAGAGCTACATCTGTATTTCGTGGATCTCTTTGCTAGCCTTATTTCTGTGGAATCTGAGAACAGATATTTCGGATCCCTTTGAAGACTATAGGGCCAAAGGAAATATCCTCGGATAACAAAGAGAAAGAAGCTTTCTGAGAAATTTCTTTGTGTTCTGTGAGATCATCTCACAGAGTTGCAGCTTTCCCCTCAAGAAGCCTTTCGCTAAGACAGTTCTTGTGGAATTGGCAAAGTGATAGTTGGAAGCCCATAGAGGGCTATGGTGAAAAAGGAAATATCCTCAAATGAAATCTGGAAAGAAGCTTTCTGAGAAACTGCTTAGTGTCCTGTTAATTCATCTAACAGAGTTACATCTGTATTTCGTGGAACTCTTTGCTAGCCTTATTTCTGTGAAATCTGAGAACAGATATTTCGGATCCCTTTGAAGACTATAGGGCCAAAGGAAATATCCTCCGATAACAAAGAGAAAGAAGCTTTCTGAGAAACTTCTTTGTGTTCTGTGAAATCATCTCACAGAGTTACACCTTTCCCCTCAAGAAGCCTTTCGCTAAGACAGTTCTTGTGGAATTGGCAAAGTGATATTTGGAAGCCAATAGAGGGCTATGGTGAAAAAGGAAATATCCTCAAATGAAATCTGGAAAGAAGCTTTCTGAGAAACTGCTTAGTGTTCTCTTAATTCATCTCACAGAGATATATCTGTATTTCGTGGATCTCTTTGCTAGCCTTATTTCTGTGGAATCTGAGAACAGATATTTCGGATCCCTTTGAAGACTAAAGGGCCAAAGGAAATAACCTCCGAAAACAAAGAGAAAGAAGCTTTCTGAGAAACTTCGTTGTGTTCTGTGAAATCATCTCACAGAGTTACAGCTTTCCCCTCACGGAGCCTTTCGCTAAGACAGTTCTTGTGGAATTGGCAAAGTGATATTTCGAAGCCCATAGAGGGCTATGGTGAAAAAGGAAATATCCTCAGAGGAAATCTGGAAAGAAGCTTTCTGAGAAACTGCTTAGTGTTCTGTTAATTCATCTCACAGTGTTACATCTGTATTTCATGGATCTCTTTGCTAGCCTTATTTCTGTGGAATCTGAGAATAGATATTTCAGATCCCTTTGAAGACTATAGGGCCAAAGGAAATATCCTCCGATAACAAAGAGAAAGAAGCTTTCTGAGAAACTTCGTTGTGTTCTGTGAAATCATCTCACAGAGTTACAGCTTTCCCCTCAAGGAGCCTTTCGCTAAGACAGTTTATGTGGAATTGGCAAAGTGATATATGGAAGCCCATAGAGGGCTATGGTGAAAAAGGAAATATCCTCAGATGAAATCTGGAAAGAAGCTTTCTGAGAAACTGCTTATCGTTCTGTTAATTCATCTCACAGGGTTACATCTGTATTTCGTGGATCTCTTTGCTAGCGTTATTTCTGTGGAATCTGAGAACAGATATTTCGGATCCCTTTGAAGACTATAGGGCCAAAGGAAATATCCTCCGATAACAAAGAGAAAGAAGCTTTCTGAGAAACTTCGTTGTGTTCTGTGAAATCATCTCACAGAGTTACAGCTTTCCCCTCACGGAGCCTTTCGCTAAGACAGTTCTTTTGAAACTGGCAAAGTGATATTTGGAAGCCCATAGAGGGCTATGGTGAAAAAGGAAATATCCTCAGATGAAATCTGGAAAGAAGCTTTCTGAGAAACTGCTTAGTGTTCTGTTAATTCATCTCACAGAGTTACATCTGTATTTCGTGGATCTCTTTGCTAGCCTTATTTCTGTGGAATCTGAGAACAGATATTTCGGATCCCTATGAAGACTATAGGGCCAAATTAAGTATCCTGCGATAACAAAGAGAAAGAAGCTTTCTGAGAAACTTCTTTGTGTTTTGTGAAATCATCTCACAGAGTTACAGCTTTCCCCTCAAGAAGCCTTTCGGTAAGACAGTTCTTGTGGAATTGGCAAAGTGATATTTGGAAGCCCATAGAGGGCTATGGTGAAAAAGGAAATATCCTCAGATGAAATCTGGAAAGAAGCTTTCTGAGAAACTGCTTAGTGTTCTGTTAATTCATCTCACAGAGCTACATCTGTATTTCGTGGATCTCTTTGCTAGCCTTATTTCTGTGGAATCTGAGAACAGATATTTCGGATCCCTTTGAAGACTATAGGGCCAAAGGAAATATCCTCCGATAACAAAGAGAAAGAAGCTTTCTGAGAAACTTCTTTGTGTTCTGTGAAATCATCTCACAGAGTTGCAGCTTTCCCCTCAAGAAGCCTTTCACTAAGACAGTTCTTGTGGAATTGGCAAAGTGATATTTGGAAGCCCATAGAGGGCTATGGTGAAAAAGGAAATATCCTCAGATGAAATCTGGAAAGAAGCTTTCTGAGAAACTGCTTAGTGTTCTGTTAAATCATGTCATAGAGTTACATCTGTATTTCGTGGATCTCTTTGCTAGCCTTATTTCTGTGGAATCTGAGAACAGATATTTCGGATCCCTATGAAGACTATAGGGCCAAAGGAAATATCCTCCGATAACAAAGAGAAAGAAGCTTTTTGAGAAACTTCTTTGTGTTCTGTGAAATCATCTCACAGAGTTACAGCTTTCCCCTCAAGAAGCCTTTCACTAAGACAGTTCTTGTGGAATTGGCAAAGTGATATTTGGAAGCCCATAGAGGGCTATGGTGAAAAAGGAAATATCCTCAAATGAAATCTGGAAAGAAGCTTTCTGAGAAACTGCTTAGTGTTCTGTTAATTCATCTCACAGAGTTACATCTGTATTTCGTGGATCTCTTTGCTAGCCTTATTTCTGTGAAATCTGAGAACAGATATTTCGGATCCCTTTGAAGACTATAGGGCCAAAGGAAATATCCTCCGATAACAAAGAGAAAGAAGCTTTCTGAGAAACTTCTTTGTGTTCTGTGAAATCATCTCACAGAGTTGCAGCTTTCCCCTCAAGAAGCCTTTCGCTAAGACAGTTCTTTTGAAACTGGCAAAGTGATATTTGGAAGCCCATAGAGGGCTATGGTGAAAAAGGAAATATCCTCAAATGAAATCTGGAAAGAAGCTTTCTGAGAAACTGCTTAGTGTTCTGTTAATTCATCTCACAGAGTTACATCTGTATTTCGTGGATCTCTTTGCTAGCCTTATTTCTGTGGAATCTGAGAACAGATATTTCGGATCCCTATGAAGACTATAGGGCCAAAGGAAATATCCTGCGATAACAAAGAGAAAGAAGCTTTCTGAGAAACTTCTTTGTGTTTTGTGAAATCATCTCACAGAGTTACAGCTTTCCCCTCAAGAAGCCTTTCGCTAAGACAGTTCTTGTGGAATTGGCAAAGTTATATTTGGAAGCCCATAGAGGGCTATGGTGAAAAAGAAAATATCCTCAGATGAAATCTGGAAAGAAGCTTTCTGAGAAACTGCTTAGTGTTCTGTTAATTCATCTCACAGAGCTACATCTGTATTTCGTGGATCTCTTTGCTAGCCTTATTTCTGTGGAATCTGAGAACAGATATTTCGGATCCCTTTGAAGACTATAGGGCCAAAGGAAATATCCTCGGATAACAAAGAGAAAGAAGCTTTCTGAGAAATTTCTTTGTGTTCTGTGAGATCATCTCACAGAGTTGCAGCTTTCCCCTCAAGAAGCCTTTCGCTAAGACAGTTCTTGTGGAATTGGCAAAGTGATAGTTGGAAGCCCATAGAGGGCTATGGTGAAAAAGGAAATATCCTCAAATGAAATCTGGAAAGAAGCTTTCTGAGAAACTGCTTAGTGTTCTGTTAATTCATCTAACAGAGTTACATCTGTATTTCGTGGAACTCTTTGCTAGCCTTATTTCTGTGAAATCTGAGAACAGATATTTCGGATCCCTTTGAAGACTATAGGGCCAAAGGAAATATCCTCCGATAACAAAGAGAAAGAAGCTTTCTGAGAAACTTCTTTGTGTTCTGTGAAATCATCTCACAGAGTTATAGCTTTCCCCTCAAGAAGCCTTTCGCTAAGACAGTTCTTGTGGAATTCGCAAAGTGATATTTGGAAGCCCATAGAGGGCTATGGTGAAAAAGGAAATATCCTCAAATGAAATCTGGAAAGAAGCTTTCTGAGAAACTGTTTAGTGTTCTGTTAATTCATCTCACAGAGTTACATCTGTATTTCTTGGATCTCTTTGCTAGCCTTATTTCTGTGGAATCTGAGAACAGATATTTCGGATCCCTTTGAAGACTATAGGGCCAAAGGAAATATCCTCCGATAACAAAGAGAAAGAAGCTTTCTGAGAAACTTCTTTGTGTTCTGTGAAATCATCTCACAGAGTTACACCTTTCCCCTCAAGAAGCCTTTCGCTAAGACAGTTCTTGTGGAATTGGCAAAGTGATATTTGGAAGCCAATAGAGGGCTATGGTGAAAAAGGAAATATCCTCAAATGAAATCTGGAAAGAAGCTTTCTGAGAAACTGCTTAGTGTTCTCTTAATTCATCTCACAGAGTTATATCTGTATTTCGTGGATCTCTTTGCTAGCCTTATTTCTGTGGAATCTGAGAACAGATATTTCGGATCCCTTTGAAGACTAAAGGGCCAAAGGAAATAACCTCCGAAAACAAAGAGAAAGAAGCTTTCTGAGAAACTTCGTTGTGTTCTGTGAAATCATCTCACAGAGTTACAGCTTTCCCCTCACGGAGCCTTTCGCTAAGACAGTTCTTGTGGAATTGGCAAAGTGATATTTCGAAGCCCATAGAGGGCTATGGTGAAAAAGGAAATATCCTCAGAGGAAATCTGGAAAGAAGCTTTCTGAGAAACTGCTTAGTGTTCTGTTAATTCATCTCACAGTGTTACATCTGTATTTCATGGATCTCTTTGCTAGCCTTATTTCTGTGGAATCTGAGAATAGATATTTCAGATCACTTTGAAGACTATAGGGCCAAAGGAAATATCCTCCGATAACAAAGAGAAAGAAGCTTTCTAGAAACTTCGTTGTGTTCTGTGAAATCATCTCACAGAGTTACAGCTTTCCCCTCAAGGAGCCTTTCGCTAAGACAGTTTATGTGGAATTGGCAAAGTGATATATGGAAGCCCATAGAGGGCTATGGTGAAAAAGGAAATATCCTCAGATGAAATCTGGAAAGAAGGTTTCTGAGAAACTGCTTATCGTTCTGTTAATTCATCTCACAGGGTTACATCTGTATTTCGTGGATCTCTTTGCTAGCGTTATTTCTGTGGAATCTGAGAACAGATATTTCGGATCCCTTTGAAGAATATAGGGCCAAAGGAAATATCCTCCGATAACAAAGAGAAAGAAGCTTTCTGAGAAACTTCGTTGTGTTCTGTGAAATCATCTCACAGAGTTACAGCTTTCCCCTCACGGAGCCTTTCGCTAAGACAGTTCTTTTGAAACTGGCAAAGTGATATTTGGAAGCCCATAGAGGGCTATGGTGAAAAAGGAAATATCCTCAGAGGAAATCTGGAAAGAAGCTTTCTGAGAAACTGCTTAGTGTTCTGTTAATTCATCTCACAGAGTTACATCTGTATTTCGTGGATCTCTTTGCTAGCCTTATTTCTGTGGAATCTGAGAACAGATATTTCGGATCCCTATGAAGACTATAGGGCCAAATTAAGTATCCTGCGATAACAAAGAGAAAGAAGCTTTCTGAGAAACTTCTTTGTGTTTTGTGAAATCATCTCACAGAGTTACAGCTTTCCCCTCAAGAAGCCTTTCGGTAAGACAGTTCTTGTGGAATTGGCAAAGTGATATTTGGAAGCCCATAGAGGGCTATGGTGAAAAAGGAAATATCCTCAGATGAAATCTGGAAAGAAGCTTTCTGAGAAACTGCTTAGTGTTCTGTTAATTCATCTCACAGAGCTACATCTGTATTTCGTGGATCTCTTTGCTAGCCTTATTTCTGTGGAATCTGAGAACAGATATTTCGGATCCCTTTGAAGACTATAGGGCCAAAGGAAATATCCTCCGATAACAAAGAGAAAGAAGCTTTCTGAGAAACTTCTTTGTGTTCTTTGAAATCATCTCACAGAGTTGCAGCTTTCCCCTCAAGAAGCCTTTCGCTAAGACAGTTCTTGTGGAATTGGCAAAGTGATATTTGGAAGCCCATAGAGGGCTATGGTGAAAAAGGAAATATCCTCAGATGAAATCTGGAAAGAAGCTTTCTGAGAAACTGCTTATCGTTCTGTTAATTCATCTCACAGGGTTACATCTGTATTTCGTGGATCTCTTTGCTAGCGTTATTTCTGTGGAATCTGAGAACAGATATTTCGGATCCCTTTGAAGACTATAGGGCCAAAGGAAATATCCTCCGATAACAAAGAGAAAGAAGCTTTCTGAGAAACTTCGTTGTGTTCTGTGAAATCATCTCACAGAGTTACAGCTTTCCCCTCACGGAGCCTTTCGCTAAGACAGTTCTTTTGAAACTGGCAAAGTGATATTTGGAAGCCCATAGAGGGCTATGGTGAAAAAGGAAATATCCTCAGATGAAATCTGGAAAGAAGCTTTCTGAGAAACTGCTTAGTGTTCTGTTAATTCATCTCACAGAGTTACATCTGTATTTCGTGGATCTCTTTGCTAGCCTTATTTCTGTGGAATCTGAGAACAGATATTTCGGATCCCTATGAAGACTATAGGGCCAAATTAAGTATCCTGCGATAACAAAGAGAAAGAAGCTTTCTGAGAAACTTCTTTGTGTTTTGTGAAATCATCTCACAGAGTTACAGCTTTCCCCTCAAGAAGCCTTTCGGTAAGACAGTTCTTGTGGAATTGGCAAAGTGATATTTGGAAGCCCATAGAGGGCTATGGTGAAAAAGGAAATATCCTCAGATGAAATCTGGAAAGAAGCTTTCTGAGAAACTGCTTAGTGTTCTGTTAATTCATCTCACAGAGCTACATCTGTATTTCGTGGATCTCTTTGCTAGCCTTATTTCTGTGGAATCTGAGAACAGATATTTCGGATCCCTTTGAAGACTATAGGGCCAAAGGAAATATCCTCCGATAACAAAGAGAAAGAAGCTTTCTGAGAAACTTCTTTGTGTTCTGTGAAATCATCTCACAGAGTTGCAGCTTTCCCCTCAAGAAGCCTTTCACTAAGACAGTTCTTGTGGAATTGGCAAAGTGATATTTGGAAGCCCATAGAGGGCTATGGTGAAAAAGGAAATATCCTCAGATGAAATCTGGAAAGAAGCTTTCTGAGAAACTGCTTAGTGTTCTGTTAAATCATGTCATAGAGTTACATCTGTATTTCGTGGATCTCTTTGCTAGCCTTATTTCTGTGGAATCTGAGAACAGATATTTCGGATCCCTATGAAGACTATAGGGCCAAAGGAAATATCCTCCGATAACAAAGAGAAAGAAGCTTTTTGAGAAACTTCTTTGTGTTCTGTGAAATCATCTCACAGAGTTACAGCTTTCCCCTCAAGAAGCCTTTCACTAAGACAGTTCTTGTGGAATTGGCAAAGTGATATTTGGAAGCCCATAGAGGGCTATGGTGAAAAAGGAAATATCCTCAAATGAAATCTGGAAAGAAGCTTTCTGAGAAACTGCTTAGTGTTCTGTTAATTCATCTCACAGAGTTACATCTGTATTTCGTGGATCTCTTTGCTAGCCTTATTTCTGTGAAATCTGAGAACAGATATTTCGGATCCCTTTGAAGACTATAGGGCCAAAGGAAATATCCTCCGATAACAAAGAGAAAGAAGCTTTCTGAGAAACTTCTTTGTGTTCTGTGAAATCATCTCACAGAGTTGCAGCTTTCCCCTCAAGAAGCCTTTCGCTAAGACAGTTCTTTTGAAACTGGCAAAGTGATATTTGGAAGCCCATAGAGGGCTATGGTGAAAAAGGAAATATCCTCAAATGAAATCTGGAAAGAAGCTTTCTGAGAAACTGCTTAGTGTTCTGTTAATTCATCTCACAGAGTTACATCTGTATTTCGTGGATCTCTTTGCTAGCCTTATTTCTGTGGAATCTGAGAACAGATATTTCGGATCCCTATGAAGACTATAGGGCCAAAGGAAATATCCTGCGATAACAAAGAGAAAGAAGCTTTCTGAGAAACTTCTTTGTGTTTTGTGAAATCATCTCACAGAGTTACAGCTTTCCCCTCAAGAAGCCTTTCGCTAAGACAGTTCTTGTGGAATTGGCAAAGTTATATTTGGAAGCCCATAGAGGGCTATGGTGAAAAAGAAAATATCCTCAGATGAAATCTGGAAAGAAGCTTTCTGAGAAACTGCTTAGTGTTCTGTTAATTCATCTCACAGAGCTACATCTGTATTTCGTGGATCTCTTTGCTAGCCTTATTTCTGTGGAATCTGAGAACAGATATTTCGGATCCCTTTGAAGACTATAGGGCCAAAGGAAATATCCTCGGATAACAAAGAGAAAGAAGCTTTCTGAGAAATTTCTTTGTGTTCTGTGAGATCATCTCACAGAGTTGCAGCTTTCCCCTCAAGAAGCCTTTCGCTAAGACAGTTCTTGTGGAATTGGCAAAGTGATAGTTGGAAGCCCATAGAGGGCTATGGTGAAAAAGGAAATATCCTCAAATGAAATCTGGAAAGAAGCTTTCTGAGAAACTGCTTAGTGTTCTGTTAATTCATCTAACAGAGTTACATCTGTATTTCGTGGAACTCTTTGCTAGCCTTATTTCTGTGAAATCTGAGAACAGATATTTCGGATCCCTTTGAAGACTATAGGGCCAAAGGAAATATCCTCCGATAACAAAGAGAAAGAAGCTTTCTGAGAAACTTCTTTGTGTTCTGTGAAATCATCTCACAGAGTTATAGCTTTCCCCTCAAGAAGCCTTTCGCTAAGACAGTTCTTGTGGAATTCGCAAAGTGATATTTGGAAGCCCGTAGAGGGCTATGGTGAAAAAGGAAATATCCTCAAATGAAATCTGGAAAGAAGCTTTCTGAGAAACTGTTTAGTGTTCTGTTAATTCATCTCACAGAGTTACATCTGTATTTCTTGGATCTCTTTGCTAGCCTTATTTCTGTGGAATCTGAGAACAGATATTTCGGATCCCTTTGAAGACTATAGGGCCAAAGGAAATATCCTCCGATAACAAAGAGAAAGAAGCTTTCTGAGAAACTTCTTTGTGTTCTGTGAAATCATCTCACAGAGTTACACCTTTCCCCTCAAGAAGCCTTTCGCTAAGACAGTTCTTGTGGAATTGGCAAAGTGATATTTGGAAGCCAATAGAGGGCTATGGTGAAAAAGGAAATATCCTCAAATGAAATCTGGAAAGAAGCTTTCTGAGAAACTGCTTAGTGTTCTCTTAATTCATCTCACAGAGTTATATCTGTATTTCGTGGATCTCTTTGCTAGCCTTATTTCTGTGGAATCTGAGAACAGATATTTCGGATCCCTTTGAAGACTAAAGGGCCAAAGGAAATAACCTCCGAAAACAAAGAGAAAGAAGCTTTCTGAGAAACTTCGTTGTGTTCTGTGAAATCATCTCACAGAGTTACAGCTTTCCCCTCACGGAGCCTTTCGCTAAGACAGTTCTTGTGGAATTGGCAAAGTGATATTTCGAAGCCCATAGAGGGCTATGGTGAAAAAGGAAATATCCTCAGAGGAAATCTGGAAAGAAGCTTTCTGAGAAACTGCTTAGTGTTCTGTTAATTCATCTCACAGTGTTACATCTGTATTTCATGGATCTCTTTGCTAGCCTTATTTCTGTGGAATCTGAGAATAGATATTTCAGATCACTTTGAAGACTATAGGGCCAAAGGAAATATCCTCCGATAACAAAGAGAAAGAAGCTTTCTAGAAACTTCGTTGTGTTCTGTGAAATCATCTCACAGAGTTACAGCTTTCCCCTCAAGGAGCCTTTCGCTAAGACAGTTTATGTGGAATTGGCAAAGTGATATATGGAAGCCCATAGAGGGCTATGGTGAAAAAGGAAATATCCTCAGATGAAATCTGGAAAGAAGGTTTCTGAGAAACTGCTTATCGTTCTGTTAATTCATCTCACAGGGTTACATCTGTATTTCGTGGATCTCTTTGCTAGCGTTATTTCTGTGGAATCTGAGAACAGATATTTCGGATCCCTTTGAAGAATATAGGGCCAAAGGAAATATCCTCCGATAACAAAGAGAAAGAAGCTTTCTGAGAAACTTCGTTGTGTTCTGTGAAATCATCTCACAGAGTTACAGCTTTCCCCTCACGGAGCCTTTCGCTAAGACAGTTCTTTTGAAACTGGCAAAGTGATATTTGGAAGCCCATAGAGGGCTATGGTGAAAAAGGAAATATCCTCAGAGGAAATCTGGAAAGAAGCTTTCTGAGAAACTGCTTAGTGTTCTGTTAATTCATCTCACAGAGTTACATCTGTATTTCGTGGATCTCTTTGCTAGCCTTATTTCTGTGGAATCTGAGAACAGATATTTCGGATCCCTATGAAGACTATAGGGCCAAATTAAGTATCCTGCGATAACAAAGAGAAAGAAGCTTTCTGAGAAACTTCTTTGTGTTTTGTGAAATCATCTCACAGAGTTACAGCTTTCCCCTCAAGAAGCCTTTCGGTAAGACAGTTCTTGTGGAATTGGCAAAGTGATATTTGGAAGCCCATAGAGGGCTATGGTGAAAAAGGAAATATCCTCAGATGAAATCTGGAAAGAAGCTTTCTGAGAAACTGCTTAGTGTTCTGTTAATTCATCTCACAGAGCTACATCTGTATTTCGTGGATCTCTTTGCTAGCCTTATTTCTGTGGAATCTGAGAACAGATATTTCGGATCCCTTTGAAGACTATAGGGCCAAAGGAAATATCCTCCGATAACAAAGAGAAAGAAGCTTTCTGAGAAACTTCTTTGTGTTCTTTGAAATCATCTCACAGAGTTGCAGCTTTCCCCTCAAGAAGCCTTTCGCTAAGACAGTTCTTGTGGAATTGGCAAAGTGATATTTGGAAGCCCATAGAGGGCTATGGTGAAAAAGGAAATATCCTCAGATGAAATCTGGAAAGAAGCTTTCTGAGAAACTGCTTATCGTTCTGTTAATTCATCTCACAGGGTTACATCTGTATTTCGTGGATCTCTTTGCTAGCGTTATTTCTGTGGAATCTGAGAACAGATATTTCGGATCCCTTTGAAGACTATAGGGCCAAAGGAAATATCCTCCGATAACAAAGAGAAAGAAGCTTTCTGAGAAACTTCGTTGTGTTCTGTGAAATCATCTCACAGAGTTACAGCTTTCCCCTCACGGAGCCTTTCGCTAAGACAGTTCTTTTGAAACTGGCAAAGTGATATTTGGAAGCCCATAGAGGGCTATGGTGAAAAAGGAAATATCCTCAGATGAAATCTGGAAAGAAGCTTTCTGAGAAACTGCTTAGTGTTCTGTTAATTCATCTCACAGAGTTACATCTGTATTTCGTGGATCTCTTTGCTAGCCTTATTTCTGTGGAATCTGAGAACAGATATTTCGGATCCCTATGAAGACTATAGGGCCAAATTAAGTATCCTGCGATAACAAAGAGAAAGAAGCTTTCTGAGAAACTTCTTTGTGTTTTGTGAAATCATCTCACAGAGTTACAGCTTTCCCCTCAAGAAGCCTTTCGGTAAGACAGTTCTTGTGGAATTGGCAAAGTGATATTTGGAAGCCCATAGAGGGCTATGGTGAAAAAGGAAATATCCTCAGATGAAATCTGGAAAGAAGCTTTCTGAGAAACTGCTTAGTGTTCTGTTAATTCATCTCACAGAGCTACATCTGTATTTCGTGGATCTCTTTGCTAGCCTTATTTCTGTGGAATCTGAGAACAGATATTTCGGATCCCTTTGAAGACTATAGGGCCAAAGGAAATATCCTCCGATAACAAAGAGAAAGAAGCTTTCTGAGAAACTTCTTTGTGTTCTGTGAAATCATCTCACAGAGTTGCAGCTTTCCCCTCAAGAAGCCTTTCGCTAAGACAGTTCTTGTGGAATTGGCAAAGTGATATTTGGAAGCCCATAGAGGGCTATGGTGAAAAAGGAAATATCCTCAGATGAAATCTGGAAAGAAGCTTTCTGAGAAACTGCTTAGTGTTCTGTTAAATCATGTCATAGGGTTACATCTGTATTTCGTGGATCTCTTTGCTAGCCTTATTTCTGTGGAATCTGAGAACAGATATTTCGGATCCCTTTGAAGACTATAGGGCCAAAGGAAATATCCTCCGATAACAAAGAGAAAGAAGCTTTCTGAGAAACTTCGTTGTGTTCTGTGAAATCATCTCACAGAGTTACAGCTTTCCCCTCACGGAGCCTTTCGCTAAGACAGTTCTTTTGAAATTGGCAAAGTGATATTTGGAAGCCCATAGAGGGCTATGGTGAAAAAGGAAATATCCTCAAATGAAATCTGGAAAGAAGCTTTCTGAGAAACTGCTTAGCGTTCTGTTAATTCATCTCACAGAGTTACATCTGTATTTCGTGGATCTCTTTGCTAGCCTTATTTCTGTGGAATCTGAGAACAGATATTTCGGATTCCTTTGAAGACTATAGGGCCAAAGGAAATATCCTCCGATAACAAAGAGAAAGAAGCTTTCTGAGAAACTTCGTTGTGTTCTGTGAAATCATCTCACAGAGTTACAGCTTTCCCCTCAAGGAGCCTTTCGCTAAGACAGTTTATGTGGAATTGGCAAAGTGATATTTGGAAGCCCCTAGAGGGCTATGGTGAAAAAGGAAATATCCTCAGATGAAATCTGGAAAGAAGCTTTCTGAGAAACTGCTTAGCGTTCTGTTAATTCATCTCACAGAGTTACATCTGTATTTCGTGGATCTCTTTGCTAGCCTTATTTCTGTGGAATCTGAGAACAGATATTTCGGATCCCTTTGAAGACTATAGGGCCAAAGGAAATATCCTCCGATAACAAAGAGAAAGAAGCTTTCTGAGAAACTTCTTTGTGTTCTGTGAAATCATCTCACAGAGTTGCAGCTTTCCCCTCAAGAAGCCTTTCGCTAAGACAGTTCCTGTGGAATTGGCAAAGTGATATTTGGAAGCCCATAGAGGGCTATGGTTTAAAAGGAAATATCCTCAAATGAAATCTGGAAAGAAGCTTTCTGAGAAACTGCTTAGCGTTCTGTTAATTCATCTCACAGAGTTACATCTGTATTTCGTGGATCTCTTTGCTAGCCTTATTTCTGTGGAATCTGAGAACAGATATTTCGGATCCCTTTGAAGACTATAGGGCCAAAGGAAATATCCTCCGATAACAAAGAGAAAGAATCTTTCTGAGAAACTTCTTTGTGTTCTGTGAAATCATCTCACAGAGTTACAGCTTTCCCCTCACGGAGCCTTTCGCTAAGACAGTTCTTTTGAAACTGGAAAAGTGATATTTGGAAGCCCATAGAGGGCTATGGTGAAAAAGGAAATATCCTCAAATGAAATCTGGAAAGAAGCTTTCTGAGAAACTGCTTAGTGTTCTGTTAATTCATCTCACAGAGTTACATCTGTATTTCGTGGATCTCTTTGCTAGCCTTATTTCTGTGGAATCTGAGAACAGATATTTCGGATCCCTATGAAGACTATAGGGCCAAAGGAAATATCCTGCGATAACAAAGAGAAAGAAGCTTTCTGAGAAACTTCTTTGTGTTTTGTGAAATCATCTCACAGAGTTACAGCTTTCCCCTCAAGAAGCCTTTCGCTAAGACAGTTCTTGTGGAATTGGCAAAGTGATATTTGGAAGCCCATAGAGGGCTATGGTGAAAAAGGAAATATCCTCAGATGAAATCTGGAAAGAAGCTTTCTGAGAAACTGCTTAGTGTTCTGTTAATTCATCTCACAGAGTTACAACTGTATTTCGTGGATCTCTTTGCTAGCCTTATTTCTGTGGAATCTGAGAACAGATATTTCGGATCCCTATGAAGACTATAGGGCCAAAGGAAGTATCCTGCGATAACAAAGAGAAAGAAGCTTTCTGAGAAACTTCTTTGTGTTTTGTGAAATCATCTCACAGAGTTACAGCTTTCACCTCAAGAAGCCTTTCGGTAAGACAGTTCTTGTGGAATTGGCAAAGTGATATTTGGAAGCCCATAGAGGGCTATGGTGAAAAAGGAAATATCCTCAGATGAAATCTGGAAAGAAGCTTTCTGAGAAACTGCTTAGTGTTCTGTTAATTCATCTCACAGAGCTACATCTGCATTTCGTGGATCTCTTTGCTAGCCTTATTTCTGTGGAATCTGAGAACAGATATTTCGGATCCCTTTGAAGACTATAGGGCCAAAGGAAATATCCTCCGATAACAAAGAGAAAGAAGCTTTCTGAGAAACTTCTTTGTGTTCTGTGAAATCATCTCACAGAGTTGCAGCTTTCCCCTCAAGAAGCCTTTCGCTAAGACAGTTCTTGTGGAATTGGCAAAGTGATATTTGGAAGCCCATAGAGGGCTATGGTGAAAAAGGAAATATCCTCAGATGAAATCTGGAAAGAAGCTTTCTGAGAAACTGCTTAGTGTTCTGTTAAATCATGTCATAGAGTTACATCTTTATTTCGTGGATCTCTTTGCTAGCCTTATTTCTGTGGAATCTGAGAACAGATATTTCGGATCCCTATGAAGACTATAGGGCCAAAGGAAATATCCTCCGATAACAAAGAGAAAGAAGCTTTCTGAGAAACTTCTTTGTGTTCTGTGAAATCATCTCACAGAGTTACAGCTTTCCCCTCAAGAAGCCTTTCACTAAGACAGTTCTTGTGGAATTGGCAAAGTGATATTTGGAAGCCCATAGAGGGCTATGGTGAAAAAGGAAATATCCTCAAATGAAATCTGGAAAGAAGCTTTCTGAGAAACTGCTTAGTGTTCTGTTAATTCATCTCACAGAGTTACATCTGTATTTCGTGGATCTCTTTGCTAGCCTTATTTCTGTGAAATCTGAGAACAGATATTTCGGATCCCTTTGAAGACTATAGGGTCAAAGGAAATATCCTCCGATAACAAAGAGAAAGAAGCTTTCTGAGAAACTTCTTTGTGTTCTGTGAAATCATCTCACAGAGTTGCAGCTTTCCCCTCAAGAAGCCTTTCGCTAAGACAGTTCTTGTGGAATTGGCAAAGTGATATTTGGAAGCCCATAGAGGGCTACGGTGAAAAAGGAAATATCCTCAAATGAAATCTGGAAAGAAGCTTTCTGAGAAACTGCTTAGTGTTTTGTTAATTCATCTCACAGAGTTACATCTGTATTTCGTGGATCTCTTTGCTAGCCTTATTTCTGTGGAATCTGAGAACAGATATTTCGGATCCCTTTGAAGACTATAGGGCCAAAGGAAATATCCTCCGATAACAAAGAGAAAGAAACTTTCTGAGAAACTTCGTTGTGTTCTGTGAAAACATCTCACAGAGTTACAGCTTTCCCCTCACGGAGCCTTTCGCTAAGACAGTTCTTTTGAAATTGGCAAAGTGATATTTGGAAGCCCATAGAGGGCTATGGTGAAAAAGGAAATATCCTCAAATGAAATATGGAAAGAAGCTTTCTGAGAAACTGCTTAGTGTTCTCTTAATTCATCTCACAGAGTTATATCTGTATTTCGTGGATCTCTTTGCTAGCCTTATTTCTGTGGAATCTGAGAACAGATATTTCGGATCCCTTTGAAGACTATAGGGCCAAAGGAAATATCCTCCGATAAGAAAGAGAAAGAAGCTTTCTGAGAAACTTCGTTGTGTTCTGTGAAATCATCTCACAGAGTTACAGCTTTCCCTTCACGGAGCCTTTCGCTAAGACAGTTCTTGTGGAATTGGCAAAGTGATATTTGGAAGCCCATAGAGGGCTATGGTGAAAAAGGAAATATCCTCAGAGGAAATCTGGAAAGAAGCTTTCTGAGAAACTGCTTAGTGTTCTGTTAATTCATCTCACAGTGTTACATCTGTATTTCATGGATCTCTTTGCTAGCCTTATTTCTGTGGAATCTGAGAACAGATATTTCAGATCCCTTTGAAGACTAAAGGGCCAAAGGAAATATCCTCCGATAACAAAGAGAAAGAAGCTTTCTGAGAAACTTCTTTGTGTTCTGTGAAATCATCTCACAGAGATGCAGCTTTCCCCTCAAGAAGCCTTTCTCTAGGATAGTTCTTGTGGAATTGGCAAAGTGATATATGGAAGCCCATAGAGGGTTATGCTGAAAAAGGAAATATCCTCAGATGAAATCTGGAAAGAAGCTTTCTGAGAAACTGCTTAGTGTTCTGTTAATTCATCTCACAGAGTTACATCTGTATTTCGTGCATCTCTTTGCTAGCCTTATTTCTATGGAATCTGAGAACAGATATTTCGGATCCCTTTGAAGACTATAGGGCCAAAGGAAATATCCTCCGATAACAAAGAGAAAGAAGCTTTCTGAGAAACTTCGTTGTGTTCTGTGAAATCATCTCACAGAGTTACAGCTTTCCCCTCAAGGAGCCTTTCGCTAAGACAGTTTATGTGGAATTGGCAAAGTGATATTTGGAAGCCCATAGAGGGCTATGGTGAAAAAGGAAATATCCTCAAATGAAATCTGGAAAGAAGCTTTCTGAGAAACTGCTTAGTGTTCTGTTAATTCATCTCACAGAGTTACATCTGTATTTCGTGGATCTCTTTGCTAGCCTTATTTCTGTGAAATCTGAGAACAGATATTTCGGATCCCTTTGAAGACTATAGGGCCAAAGGAAATATCCTCCGATAACAAAGAGAAAGAAGCTTTCTGAGAAACTTCTTTGTGTTCTGTGAAATCATCTCACAGAGTTGCAGGTTTCCCCTCAAGAAGCCTTTCGCTAAGACAGTTCTTGTGGAATTGGCAAAGTGATATTTGGAAGCCCATAGAGGGCTATGGTGAAAAAGGAAATATCCTCAAATGAAATCTGGAAAGAAGCTTTCTGAGAAACTGCTTAGTGTTCTGTTAATTCATCTCACAGAGTTACATCTGTATTTCATGGATCTCTTTGCTAGCCTTATTTCTGTGGAATCTGAGAACAGATATTTCGGATCCCTTTGAAGACTATAGGGCCAAAGGAAATATCCTCCGATAACAAAGAGAAAGAAGCTTTCTGAGAAACTTCGTTGTGTTCTGTGAAATCATCTCACAGAGTTGCAGCTTTCCCCTCAAGGAGCCTTTCGCTAAGACAGTTTATGTGGAATTGGCAAAGTGATATTTGGAAGCCCATAGAGGGCTATGGTGAAAAAGGAAATATCCTCAGATGAATTCTGTAAAGAAGCTTTCTGAGAAACTGCTTAGCGTTCTGTTAATTCATCTCACAGAGTTACATCTGTATTTCGTGGATCTCTTTGCTAGCCTTATTTCTGTGGAATCTGAGAACAGATATTTCGGATCCCTTTGAAGACTATAGGGCCAAAGGAAATATCCTCCGATAACAAAGAGAAAGAAGCTTTCTGAGAAACTTCTTTATGTTCTGTGAAATCATCTCACAGAGTTGCAGCTTTCCCCTCAAGAAGCCTTTCGCTAAGACAGTTCTTGTGGAATTGGCAAAGTGATATTTGGAAGCCCGTAGAGGGCTATGGTGAAAAAGGAAATATCCTCAGATGAAATCTGGAAAGAAGCTTTCTGAGAAACTGCTTAGTGTTCTGTTAATTCATCTCACAGAGCTACATCTGTATTTCGTGGATCTCTTTGCTAGCCTTATTTCTGTGGAATCTGAGAACAGATATTTCGGATCCCTTTGAAGACTATAGGGCCAAAGGAAATATCCTCCGATAACAAAGAGAAAGAAGCTTTCTGAGAAACTTCTTTGTGTTCTGTGAAATCATCTCACAGAGTTACAGCTTTCACCTCAAGAAGCCTTTCACTAAGACAGTTCTTGTGGAATTGGCAAAGTGATATTTGGAAGCCCATAGAGGGCTATGGTGAAAAAAGAAATATCCTCAAATGAAATCTGGAAAGAAGCTTTCTGAGAAACTGCTTAGTGTTCTGTTAATTCATCTCACAGAGTTACATCTGTATTTCGTGGATCTCTTTGCTAGCCTTATTTCTGTGAAATCTGAGAACAGATATTTCGGATCCCTTTGAAGACTATAGGGCCAAAGGAAATATCCTCCGATAACAAAGAGAAAGAAGCTTTCTGAGAAACTTCGTTGTGTTCTGTGAAATCATCTCACAGAGTTGCAGCTTTCCCCTCAAGAAGCCTTTCGCTAAGACAGTTCTTGTGGAATTGGCAAAGTGATATTTGGAAGCCCATATAGGGGTATGGTGAAAAAGGAAATATCCTCAAATGAAATCTGGAAAGAAGCTTTCTGAGAAACTGCTTAGTGTTCTGTTAATTCATCTCACAGAGTTACATCTGTATTTCGTGGATCTCTTTGCTAGCCTTATTTCTGTGGAATCTGAGAACAGATATTTCGGATCCCTTTGAAGACTGTAGGGCCAAAGGAAATATCCTCCGATAACAAACAGAAAGCAGCTTTATGAGAAACTTCTTTGTGTTCTGTGAAATCATCTCACAGAGTTACAGCTTTCCCCTCAAGGAGCCTTTCGCTAAGACAGTTTATGTGGAATTGGCAAAGTGATATTTGGAAGCCCATAGAGGGCTATGGTGAAAAAGGAAATATCCTCAGATGAAATCTGGAAAGAAGCTTTCTGAGAAACTGCTTAGCGTTCTGTTAATTCATCTCACAGAGTTACATCTGTATTTCGTGGATCTCTTTGCTAGCCTTATTTCTGTGGAATCTGAATACAGATATTTCGGATCCCTTTGAAGACTATAGGGCCAAAGGAAATATCCTCCGATAACAAAGAGAAAGAAGCTTTCTGAGAAACTTCTTTCTGTTCTGTGAAATCATCTCACAGAGTTGCAGCTTTCCCCTCAAGAAGCCTTTCGCTAAGACAGTTCCTGTGGAATTGGCAAAGTGATATTTGGAAGCCCATAGAGGGCTATGGTTTAAAAGGAAATATCCTCAAATGAAATCTGGAAAGAAGCTTTCTGAGAAACTGCTTAGCGTTCTGTTAATTCATCTCACAGAGTTACATCTGTATTTCGTGGATCTCTTTGCTAGCCTTATTTCTGTGGAATCTGAGAACAGATATTTCGGATCCCTTTGAAGACTATAGGGCCAAAGGAAATATCCTCCGATAACAAAGAGAAAGAATCTTTCTGAGAAACTTCTTTGTGTTCTGTGAAATCATCTCACAGAGTTACAGCTTTCCCCTCACGGAGCCTTTCGCTAAGACAGTTCTTTTGAAACTGGCAAAGTGATATTTGGAAGCCCATAGAGGGCTATGGTGAAAAAGGAAATATCCTCAAATGAAATCTGGAAAGAAGCTTTCTGAGAAACTGCTTAGTGTTCTGTTAATTCATCTCACAGAGTTACATCTGTATTTCGTGGATCTCTTTGCTAGCCTTATTTCTGTGGAATCTGAGAACAGATATTTCGGATCCCTATGAAGACTATAGGGCCAAAGGAAATATCCTGCGATAACAAAGAGAAAGAAGCTTTCTGAGAAACTTCTTTGTGTTTTGTGAAATCATCTCACAGAGTTACAGCTTTCCCCTCAAGAAGCCTTTCGCTAAGACAGTTCTTGTGGAATTGGCAAAGTGATATTTGGAAGCCCATAGAGGGCTATGGTGAAAAAGGAAATATCCTCAGATGAAATCTGGAAAGAAGCTTTCTGAGAAACTGCTTAGTGTTCTGTTAATTCATCTCACAGAGCTACATCTGTATTTCGTGGATCTCTTTGCTAGCCTTATTTCTGTGGAATCTGAGAACAGATATTTCGGATCCCTTTGAAGACTATACGGCCAAAGGAAATATCCTCGGATAACAAAGAGAAAGAAGCTTTCTGAGAAACTTCTTTGTGTTCTGTGAAATCATCACACAGAGTTGCAGCTTTCCCCTCAAGAAGCCTTTCGCTAAGACAGTTCTTGTGGAATTGGCAAAGTGATATTTGGAAGCCCATAGAGGGCTATGGTGAAAAAGGAAATATCCTCAAATGAAATCTGGAAAGAAGCTTTCTGAGAAACTGCTAAGTGTTCTGTTAATTCATCTAACAGAGTTACATCTGTATTTCGTGGATCTCTTTGCTAGCCTTATTTCTGTGAAATCTGAGAACAGATATTTCGGATCCCTTTGAAGACTATAGGGCCAAAGGAAATATCCTCCGATAAAAAAGAGAAAGAAGCTTTCTGAGAAACTTCTTTGTGTTCTGTGAAATCATCTCACAGAGTTGCAGCTTTCCCCTCACGGAGCCTTTCGCTAAGACAGTTCTTGTGGAATTGGCAAAGTGATATTTGGAAGCCCATAGAGGACTATGGTGAAAAAGGAAATATCCTCCGATGAAATCTGGAAAGAAGCTTTCTGAGAAACTGCTTAGTGTTCTGTTAATTCATCTCACAGAGTTACAACTGTATTTCGTGGATCTCTTTGCTAGCCTTATTTCTGTGGAATCTGAGAACAGATATTTCGGATCCCTATGAAGACTATAGGGCCAAAGGAAGTATCCTGCGATAACAAAGAGAAAGAAGCTTTCTGAGAAACTTCTTTGTGTTTTGTGAAATCATCTCACAGAGTTACAGCTTTCCCCTCAAGAAGCCTTTCGGTAAGACAGTTCTTTTGGAATTGGCAAAGTGATATTTGGAAGCCCATAGAGGGCTATGGTGAAAAAGGAAATATCCTCAGATGAAATCTGGAAAGAAGCTTTCTGAGAAACTGCTTAGTGTTCTGTTAATTCATCTCACAGAGCTACATCTGCATTTCGTGGATCTCTTTGCTAGCCTTATTTCTGTGGAATCTGAGAACAGATATTTCGGATCCCTTTGAAGACTATAGGGCCAAAGGAAATATCCTCCGATAACAAAGAGAAAGAAGCTTTCTGAGAAACTTCTTTGTGTTCTGTGAAATCATCTCACAGAGTTGCAGCTTTCCCCTCAAGAAGCCTTTCGCTAAGACAGTTCTTGTGGAATTGGCAAAGTGATATTTGGAAGCCCATAGAGGGCTATGGTGAAAAAGGAAATATCCTCAGATGAAATCTGGAAAGAAGGTTTCTGAGAAACTGCTTAGTGTTCTGTTAAATCATGTCATAGAGTTACATCTTTATTTCGTGGATCTCTTTGCTAGCCTTATTTCTGTGGAATCTGAGAACAGATATTTCGGATCCCTATGAAGACTATAGGGCCAAAGGAAATATCCTCCGATAACAAAGAGAAAGAAGCTTTCTGAGAAACTTCTTTGTGTTCTGTGAAATCATCTCACAGAGTTACAGCTTTCCCCTCAAGAAGCCTTTCACTAAGACAGTTCTTGTGGAATTGGCAAAGTGATATTTGGAAGCCCATAGAGGGCTATGGTGAAAAAGGAAATATCCTCAAATGAAATCTGGAAAGAAGCTTTCTGAGAAACTGCTTAGTGTTCTGTTAATTCATCTCACAGAGTTACATCTGTATTTCGTGGATCTCTTTGCTAGCCTTATTTCTGTGAAATCTGAGAACAGATATTTCGGATCCCTTTGAAGACTATAGGGTCAAAGGAAATATCCTCCGATAACAAAGAGAAAGAAGCTTTCTGAGAAACTTCTTTGTGTTCTGTGAAATCATCTCACAGAGTTGCAGCTTTCCCCTCAAGAAGCCTTTCGCTAAGACAGTTCTTGTGGAATTGGCAAAGTGATATTTGGAAGCCCATAGAGGGCTACGGTGAAAAAGGAAATATCCTCAAATGAAATCTGGAAAGAAGCTTTCTGAGAAACTGCTTAGTGTTTTGTTAATTCATCTCACAGAGTTACATCTGTATTTCGTGGATCTCTTTGCTAGCCTTATTTCTGTGGAATCTGAGAACAGATATTTCGGATCCCTTTGAAGACTATAGGGCCAAAGGAAATATCCTCCGATAACAAAGAGAAAGAAACTTTCTGAGAAACTTCGTTGTGTTCTGTGAAAACATCTCACAGAGTTACAGCTTTCCCCTCACGGAGCCTTTCGCTAAGACAGTTCTTTTGAAATTGGCAAAGTGATATTTGGAAGCCCATAGAGGGCTATGGTGAAAAAGGAAATATCCTCAAATGAAATATGGAAAGAAGCTTTCTGAGAAACTGCTTAGTGTTCTCTTAATTCATCTCACAGAGTTATATCTGTATTTCGTGGATCTCTTTGCTAGCCTTATTTCTGTGGAATCTGAGAACAGATATTTCGGATCCCTTTGAAGACTATAGGGCCAAAGGAAATATCCTCCGATAAGAAAGAGAAAGAAGCTTTCTGAGAAACTTCGTTGTGTTCTGTGAAATCATCTCACAGAGTTACAGCTTTCCCTTCACGGAGCCTTTCGCTAAGACAGTTCTTGTGGAATTGGCAAAGTGATATTTGGAAGCCCATAGAGGGCTATGGTGAAAAAGGAAATATCCTCAGAGGAAATCTGGAAAGAAGCTTTCTGAGAAACTGCTTAGTGTTCTGTTAATTCATCTCACAGTGTTACATCTGTATTTCATGGATCTCTTTGCTAGCCTTATTTCTGTGGAATCTGAGAACAGATATTTCAGATCCCTTTGAAGACTAAAGGGCCAAAGGAAATATCCTCCGATAACAAAGAGAAAGAAGCTTTCTGAGAAACTTCTTTGTGTTCTGTGAAATCATCTCACAGAGATGCAGCTTTCCCCTCAAGAAGCCTTTCTCTAGGATAGTTCTTGTGGAATTGGCAAAGTGATATATGGAAGCCCATAGAGGGTTATGCTGAAAAAGGAAATATCCTCAGATGAAATCTGGAAAGAAGCTTTCTGAGAAACTGCTTAGTGTTCTGTTAATTCATCTCACAGAGTTACATCTGTATTTCGTGCATCTCTTTGCTAGCCTTATTTCTATGGAATCTGAGAACAGATATTTCGGATCCCTTTGAAGACTATAGGGCCAAAGGAAATATCCTCCGATAACAAAGAGAAAGAAGCTTTCTGAGAAACTTCGTTGTGTTCTGTGAAATCATCTCACAGAGTTACAGCTTTCCCCTCAAGGAGCCTTTCGCTAAGACAGTTTATGTGGAATTGGCAAAGTGATATTTGGAAGCCCATAGAGGGCTATGGTGAAAAAGGAAATATCCTCAAATGAAATCTGGAAAGAAGCTTTCTGAGAAACTGCTTAGTGTTCTGTTAATTCATCTCACAGAGTTACATCTGTATTTCGTGGATCTCTTTGCTAGCCTTATTTCTGTGAAATCTGAGAACAGATATTTCGGATCCCTTTGAAGACTATAGGGCCAAAGGAAATATCCTCCGATAACAAAGAGAAAGAAGCTTTCTGAGAAACTTCTTTGTGTTCTGTGAAATCATCTCACAGAGTTGCAGGTTTCCCCTCAAGAAGCCTTTCGCTAAGACAGTTCTTGTGGAATTGGCAAAGTGATATTTGGAAGCCCATAGAGGGCTATGGTGAAAAAGGAAATATCCTCAAATGAAATCTGGAAAGAAGCTTTCTGAGAAACTGCTTAGTGTTCTGTTAATTCATCTCACAGAGTTACATCTGTATTTCATGGATCTCTTTGCTAGCCTTATTTCTGTGGAATCTGAGAACAGATATTTCGGATCCCTTTGAAGACTATAGGGCCAAAGGAAATATCCTCCGATAACAAAGAGAAAGAAGCTTTCTGAGAAACTTCGTTGTGTTCTGTGAAATCATCTCACAGAGTTGCAGCTTTCCCCTCAAGGAGCCTTTCGCTAAGACAGTTTATGTGGAATTGGCAAAGTGATATTTGGAAGCCCATAGAGGGCTATGGTGAAAAAGGAAATATCCTCAGATGAATTCTGTAAAGAAGCTTTCTGAGAAACTGCTTAGCGTTCTGTTAATTCATCTCACAGAGTTACATCTGTATTTCGTGGATCTCTTTGCTAGCCTTATTTCTGTGGAATCTGAGAACAGATATTTCGGATCCCTTTGAAGACTATAGGGCCAAAGGAAATATCCTCCGATAACAAAGAGAAAGAAGCTTTCTGAGAAACTTCTTTATGTTCTGTGAAATCATCTCACAGAGTTGCAGCTTTCCCCTCAAGAAGCCTTTCGCTAAGACAGTTCTTGTGGAATTGGCAAAGTGATATTTGGAAGCCCGTAGAGGGCTATGGTGAAAAAGGAAATATCCTCAGATGAAATCTGGAAAGAAGCTTTCTGAGAAACTGCTTAGTGTTCTGTTAATTCATCTCACAGAGCTACATCTGTATTTCGTGGATCTCTTTGCTAGCCTTATTTCTGTGGAATCTGAGAACAGATATTTCGGATCCCTTTGAAGACTATAGGGCCAAAGGAAATATCCTCCGATAACAAAGAGAAAGAAGCTTTCTGAGAAACTTCTTTGTGTTCTGTGAAATCATCTCACAGAGTTACAGCTTTCACCTCAAGAAGCCTTTCACTAAGACAGTTCTTGTGGAATTGGCAAAGTGATATTTGGAAGCCCATAGAGGGCTATGGTGAAAAAAGAAATATCCTCAAATGAAATCTGGAAAGAAGCTTTCTGAGAAACTGCTTAGTGTTCTGTTAATTCATCTCACAGAGTTACATCTGTATTTCGTGGATCTCTTTGCTAGCCTTATTTCTGTGAAATCTGAGAACAGATATTTCGGATCCCTTTGAAGACTATAGGGCCAAAGGAAATATCCTCCGATAACAAAGAGAAAGAAGCTTTCTGAGAAACTTCGTTGTGTTCTGTGAAATCATCTCACAGAGTTGCAGCTTTCCCCTCAAGAAGCCTTTCGCTAAGACAGTTCTTGTGGAATTGGCAAAGTGATATTTGGAAGCCCATATAGGGGTATGGTGAAAAAGGAAATATCCTCAAATGAAATCTGGAAAGAAGCTTTCTGAGAAACTGCTTAGTGTTCTGTTAATTCATCTCACAGAGTTACATCTGTATTTCGTGGATCTCTTTGCTAGCCTTATTTCTGTGGAATCTGAGAACAGATATTTCGGATCCCTTTGAAGACTGTAGGGCCAAAGGAAATATCCTCCGATAACAAAGAGAAAGCAGCTTTATGAGAAACTTCTTTGTGTTCTGTGAAATCATCTCACAGAGTTACAGCTTTCCCCTCAAGGAGCCTTTCGCTAAGACAGTTTATGTGGAATTGGCAAAGTGATATTTGGAAGCCCATAGAGGGCTATGGTGAAAAAGGAAATATCCTCAGATGAAATCTGGAAAGAAGCTTTCTGAGAAACTGCTTAGCGTTCTGTTAATTCATCTCACAGAGTTACATCTGTATTTCGTGGATCTCTTTGCTAGCCTTATTTCTGTGGAATCTGAATACAGATATTTCGGATCCCTTTGAAGACTATAGGGCCAAAGGAAATATCCTCCGATAACAAAGAGAAAGAAGCTTTCTGAGAAACTTCTTTCTGTTCTGTGAAATCATCTCACAGAGTTACAGCTTTCCCCTCACGGAGCCTTTCGCTAAGACAGTTCTTTTGAAACTGGCAAAGTGATATTTAGAAGCCCATAGAGGGCTATGTTGAAAAAGGAAATATCCTCAGATTAAATCTGGAAAGAAGCTTTCTGAGAAACTGCTTAGTGTTCTGTTAATTCATCTCACAGAGTTACATCTGTATTTCGTGGATCTCTTTGCTAGCCTTATTTCTGTGGAATCTGAGAACAGATATTTCGGATCCCTTTGAAGACTATAGGGCCAAAGGAAATATCCTCCGATAACAAAGAGAAAGAAGCTTTCTGAGAAACTTCTTTGTTTTCTGTGAAATCATCTCACAGAGTTGCAGCTTTCCCCTCAAGAAGCCTTTCGCTAAGACAGTTCTTGTGGAATTGGCAAAGTGATATTTGGAAGCCCATAGAGGGCTATGGTGAAAAAGGAAATATCCTCAAATGAAATCTGGAAAGAAGCTTTCTGAGAAACTGCTTAGTGTTCTGTTAATTCATCTCACAGAGTTACATCTGTATTTCGTGGATCTCTTTGCTAGCCTTATTTCTGTGGAATCTGAGAACAGATATTTCGGATCCCTTTGAAGACTATAGGGCCAAAGGAAATATCCTCCGATAACAAAGAGAAAGAAGCTTTCTGAGAAACTTCGTTGTGTTCTGTGAAATCATCTCACGGAGTTACAGCTTTCCCCTCACGGAGCCTTTCGCTAAGACAGTTCTTTTGAAATTGGCAAAGTGATATTTGGAAGCCCATAGAGGGCTATGGTGAAAAAGGAAATATCCTCAAATGAAATCTGGAAAGAAGCTTTCTGAGAAACTGCTTAGTGTTCTGTTAATTCATCTCACAGAGTTATATCTGTATTTCGTGGATCTCTTTGCTAGCCTTATTTCTGTGGAATCTCAGAACAGATATTTCGGATCCCTTTGAAGACTATAGGGCCAAAGGAAATATCCTCCGATAACAAAGAGAAAGAAGCTTTCTGAGAAACTTCGTTGTGTTCTGTGAAATCATCTCACAGAGTTACAGCTTTCCCCTCACGGAGCCTTTCGATAAGACAGTTCTTGTGGAATTGGCAAAGTGATATTTGGAAGCCCATAGAGGGCTATGGTGAAAAAGGAAATATCCTCAGATGAAATCTGGAAAGAAGCTTTCTGAGAAACTGCTTAGTGTTCTGTTAATTCATCTCACAGAGTTACATCTGTATTTCGTGGATCTCTTTGCTAGCCTTATTTCTGTGGAATCTGAGAACAGATATTTCGGATCCCTATGAAGACTATAGGGCCAAAGGAAATATCCTGCGATAACAAAGAGAAAGAAGCTTTCTGAGAAACTTCTTTGTGTTTTGTGAATCCATCTCACAGAGTTACAGCTTTCCCCTCAAGAAGCCTTTCGCTAAGACAGTTCTTGTGGAATTGGCAAAGTGATATTTGGAAGCCCGTAGAGGGCTATGGTGAAAAAGGAAATATCCTCAGATGAAATCTGGAAAGAAGCTTTCTGAGAAACTGCTTAGTGTTCTGTTAATTCATCTCACAGAGTTACATCTGTATTTCGTGGATCTCTTTGCTAGCCTTATTTCTGTGGAATCTGAGAACAGATATTTCGGATCCCTTTGAAGACTATAGGGCCAAAGGAAATATCCTCCGATAACAAAGAGAAAGAAGCTTTCTGAGAAACTTCTTTGTGTTCTGTGAAATCATCTCACAGAGTTACAGCTTTCACCTCAAGAAGCCTTTCACTAAGACAGTTCTTGTGGAATTGGCAAAGTGATATTTGGAAGCCCATAGAGGGCTATGGTGAAAAAGGAAATATCCTCAAATGAAATCTGGAAAGAAGCTTTCTGAGAAACTGCTTAGTGTTCTGTTAATTCATCTCACAGAGTTATATCTGTATTTCGTGGATCTCTTTGCTAGCCTTATTTCTGTGGAATCTCAGAACAGATATTTCGGATCCCTTTGAAGACTATAGGGCCAAAGGAAATATCCTCCGATAACAAAGAGAAAGAAGCTTTCTGAGAAACTTCGTTGTGTTCTGTGAAATCATCTCACAGAGTTACAGCTTTCCCCTCACGGAGCCTTTCGCTAAGACAGTTCTTTTGAAACTGGCAAAGTGATATTTGGAAGCCCATAGAGGGCTATGGTGAAAAAGGAAATATCCTCAGATGAAATCTGGAAAGAAGCTTTCTGAGAAACTGCTTAGTGTTCTGTTAATTCATCTCACAGAGTTACATCTGTATTTCGTGGATCTCTTTGCTAGCCTTATTTCTGTGGAATCTGAGAACAGATATTTCGGATCCCTTTGAAGACTATAGGGCCAAAGGAAATATCCTCCGATAACAAAGAGAAAGAAGATTTCTGAGAAACTTCGTTGTGTTCTGTGAAATCATCTCACAGAGTTGCAGCTTTCCCCTCAAGAAGCCTTTCGCTAAGACAGTTCTTGTGGAATTGGCAAAGTGATATTTAGAAGCCCATATAGGGCTATGGTGAAAAAGGAAATATCCTCAAATGAAATCTGGAAAGAAGCTTTCTGAGAAACTGCTTAGTGTTCTGTTAATTCATCTCACAGAGTTACATCTGTATTTCGTGGATCTCTTTGCTAGCCTTATTTCTGTGGAATCTGAGAACAGATATTTCGGATCCCTTTGAAGACTGTAGGGCCAAAGGAAATATCCTCCGATAACAAAGAGAAAGCAGCTTTCTGAGAAACTTCTTTGTGTTCTGTGAAATCATATCACAGAGTTACAGCTTTCCCCTCAAGGAGCCTTTCGCTAAGACAGTTTATGTGGAATTGGCAAAGTGATATTTGGAAGCCCATAGAGGGCTATGGTGAAAAAGGAAATATCCTCAGATGAAATCTGGAAAGAAGCTTTCTGAGAAACTGCTTAGCGTTCTGTTAATTCATCTCACAGAGTTACATCTCTATTTCGTGGATCTCTTTGCTAGCCTTATTTCTGTGGAATCTGAGAACAGATATTTCGGATCCTTTTGAAGACTATAGGGCCAAAGGAAATATCCTCCGATAACAAAGAGAAAGAAGCTTTCTGAGAAACTTCTTTGTGTTCTGTGAAATCATCTCACAGAGTTACAGCTTTCCCCTCACGGAGCCTTTCGCTAAGACAGTTCTTTTGAAACTGGCAAAGTGATATTTAGAAGCCCATAGAGGGCTATGTTGAAAAAGGAAATATCCTCAGATTAAATCTGGAAAGAAGCTTTCTGAGAAACTGCTTAGTGTTCTGTTAATTCATCTCACAGAGTTACATCTGTATTTCGTGGATCTCTTTGCTAGCCTTATTTCTGTGGAATCTGAGAACAGATATTTCGGATCCCTTTGAAGACTATAGGGCCAAAGGAAATATCCTCCGATAACAAAGAGAAAGAAGCTTTCTGAGAAACTTCTTTGTTTTCTGTGAAATCATCTCACAGAGTTACAGCTTTCCCCTCACGGAGCCTTTCGCTAAGACAGTTCTTTTGAAACTGGCAAAGTGATATTTGGAAGACCATAGAGGGCTATGGTGAAAAAGGAAATATCCTCAGATGAAATCTGGAAAGAAGCTTTCTGAGAAACTGCTTAGTGTTCTGTTAATTCATCTCACAGAGTTACATCTGTATTTCGTGGATCTCTTTGCTAGCCTTATTTCTGTGGAATCTGAGAACAGATATTTCGGATCGCTATGAAGACTATAGGGCCAAAGGAAATATCCTGCGATAACAAAGAGAAAGAAGCTTTCTGAGAAACTTCTTTGTGTTTTGTGAAATCATCTCACAGAGTTACAGCTTTCCCCTCAAGAAGCCTTTCGCTAAGACAGTTCTTGTGGAATTGGCAAAGTGATATTTGGAAGCCCGTAGAGGGCTATGGTGAAAAAGGAAATATCCTCAGATGAAATCTGGAAAGAAGCTTTCTGAGAAACTGCTTAGTGTTATGTTAATTCATCTCACAGAGCTACATCTGTATTTCGTGGATCTCTTTGCTAGCCTTATTTCTGTGAAATCTGAGAACAGATATTTCGGATCCCTTTGAAGACTATAGGGCCAAAGGAAATATCCTCCGATAACAAAGAGAAAGAAGCTTTCTGAGAAACTTCTTTGTGTTCTGTGAAATCATCTCACAGAGTTGCAGCTTTCCCCTCACGGAGCCTTTCGCTAAGACAGTTCTTGTGGAATTGGCAAAGTGATATTTGGAAGCCCATATAGGGCTATGGTGAAAAAGGAAATATCCTCAAATGAAATCTGGAAAGAAGCTTTCTGAGAAACTGCTTAGTGTTCTGTTAATTCATCTCACAGAGCTACATCTGTATTTCGTGGATCTCTTTGCTAGCCTTATTTCTGTGGAATCTGAGAACAGATATTTCGGATCCCTTTGAAGACTATAGGGCCAAAGGAAATATCCTCCGATAACAAAGAGAAAGAAGCTTTCTGAGAAACTTCGTTGAGTTCTGTGAAATCATCTCACAGAGTTACAGCTTTCCCCTCAAGGAGCCTTTCGCTAAGACAGTTTATGTGGAATTGGCAAAGTGATATTTGGAAGCCCATAGAGGGCTATGGTGAAAAAGGAAATATCCTCAGATGAAATCTGGAAAGAAGCTTTCTGAGAAACTGCTTAGCGTTCTGTTAATTCATCTCACAGAGTTACATCTGTATTTCGTGGATCTCTTTGCTAGCCTTATTTCTGTGAAATCTGAGAACAGATATTTCGGATCCCTTTGAAGACTATAGGGCCAAAGGAAATATCCTCCGATAACAAAGAGAAAGAAGCTTTCTGAGAAACTTCTTTGTGTTTTGTGAAATCATCTCACAGAGTTACAGCTTTCCCCTCAAGAAGCCTTTCGCTAAGACAGTTCTTGTGGAATTGGCAAAGTGATATTTGGAAGCCCATAGAGGGCTATGGTGAAAAAGGAAATATCCTCAGATGAAATCTGGAAAGAAGCTTTCTGAGAAACTGCTTAGTGTTATGTTAATTCATCTCACAGAGCTACATCTGTATTTCGTGGATCTCTTTGCTAGCCTTATTTCTGTGGAATCTGAGAACAGATATTTCGGATCCTTTGAAGACTATAGGGCCAAAGGAAATATCCTCCTATAACAAAGAGAAAGAAGCTTTCTGAGAAACTTCTTTGTGTTCTGTGAAATCATCTCACAGAGTTACAGCTTTCCCCTCAAGAAGCCTTTCACTAAGACAGTTCTTGTGGAATTGGCAAAGTGATATTTGGAAGCCCTTAGAGGGCTATGGTGAAAAAGGAAATATCCTCAAATGAAATCTGGAAAGAAGCTTTCTGAGAAACTGCTTAGTGTTCTGTTAATTCATCTCACAGAGTTACATCTGTATTTCGTGGATCTCTTTGCTAGCCTTATTTCTGTGAAATCTGAGAACAGATATTTCGGATCCCTTTGAAGACTATAGGGCCAAAGGAAATATCCTCCGATAACAAAGAGAAAGAAGCTTTCTGAGAAACTTCTTTGTGTTCTGTGAAATCATCTCACAGAGTTGCAGCTTTCCCCTCACGGAACTTTTCGCTAAGACAGTTCTTGTGGAATTGGCAAAGTGATATTTGGAAGCCCATATAGGGCTATGGTGAAAAAGGAAATATCGTCAAATGAAATCTGGAAAGAAGCTTTCTGAGAAACTGCTTAGTGTTCTGTTAATTCATCTCACAGAGCTACATCTGTATTTCGTGGATCTCTTTGCTAGCCTTATTTCTGTGGAATCTGAGAACAGATATTTCGGATCCCTTTGAAGACTGTAGGGCCAAAGGAAATATCCTCCGATAAGAAAGAGAAAGAAGCTTTCTGAGAAACTTCTTTGTGTTCTGTGAAATCATCTCACAGAGTTACAGCTTTCCCCTCAAGGAGCCTTTCGCTAAGACAGTTTATGTGGAATTGGCAAAGTGATATTTGGAAGCCCATAGAGGGCTATGGTGAAAAAGGAAATATCCTCAGATGAAATCTGGAAAGAAGCTTTCTGAGAAACTGCTTAGCGTTCTGTTAATTCATCTCACAGAGTTACATCTGTATTTCGTGGATCTCTTTGCTAGCCTTATTTCTGTGGAATCTGAGAACAGATATTTCGGATCCCTTTGAAGACTATAGGGCCAAAGGAAATATCCTCCGATAACAAAGAGAAAGAAGCTTTCTGAGAAACTTCTTTGTTTTCTGTGAAATCATCTCACAGAGTTGCAGCTTTCCCCTCAAGTAGCCTTTCGCTAAGACAGTTCTTGTGGAATTGGCAAAGTGATATTTGGAAGCCCATAGAGGGCTATGGTGAAAAAGGAAATATCCTCAGATGAAATCTGGAAAGAAGCTTTCTGAGAAACTGCTAAGTGTTCTGTTAATTCATCTCACAGAGTTACATCTGTATTTCGTGGATCTCTTTGCTCGCCTTATTTCTTGGAATCTGAGTACAGATATTTCGGATCCCTTTGAAGAACATAGGGCCAAAGAAATATCCTCCGATAACAAAGAGAAAGAAGCTTTCTGAGAAACTTCTTTGTGTTTTGTGAAATCATCTCACAGAGTTACAGCTTTCCCCTCAAGAAGCCTTTCGCTAAGACAGTTCTTGTGGAATTGGCAAAGTGATATTTGGAAGCCCGTAGAGGGCTATGGTGAAAAAGGAAATATCCTCAGATGAAATCTGGAAAGAAGCTTTCTGAGAAACTGCTTAGTGTTATGTTAATTCATCTCACAGAGCTACATCTGTATTTCGTGGATCTCTTTGCTAGCCTTATTTCTGTGGAATCTGAGAACAGATATTTCGGATCCCTTTGAAGACTATAGGGCCAAAGGAAATATCCTCCGATAACAAAGAGAAAGAAGCTTTCTGAGAAACTTCTTTGTGTTCTGTGAAATCATCTCACAGAGTTACAGCTTTCCCCTCAAGAAGCCTTTCACTAAGACAGTTCTTGTGGAATTGGCAAAGTGATATTTGGAAGCCCATAGAGGGCTATGGTGAAAAAGGAAATATCCTCAAATGAAATCTGGAAAGAAGCTTTCTGAGAAACTTCTTAGTGTTCTGTTAATTCATCTCACAGAGTTACATCTGTATTTCGTGGATCTCTTTGCTAGCCTTATTTCTGTGAAATCTGAGAACAGATATTTCGGATCCCTTTGAAGACTATAGGGCCAAAGGAAATATCCTCCGATAACAAAGAGAAAGAAGCTTTCTGAGAAACTTCTTTGTGTTCTGTGAAATCATCTCACAGAGTTGCAGCTTTCCCCTCACGGAGCCTTTCGCTAAGACAGTTCTTGTGGAATTGGCAAAGTGATATTTGGAAGCCCATAGAGGGCTATGGTGAAAAAGGAAATATCCTCAGATGAAATCTGGAAAGAAGCTTTCTGAGAAACTGCTTAGTGTTATGTTAATTCATCTCACAGAGCTACATCTGTATTTCGTGGATCTCTTTGCTAGCCTTATTTCTGTGGAATCTGAGAACAGATATTTCGGATCCTTTGAAGACTATAGGGCCAAAGGAAATATCCTCCGATAACAAAGAGAAAGAAGCTTTCTGAGAAACTTCTTTGTGTTCTGTGAAATCATCTCACAGAGTTACAGCTTTCCCCTCAAGAAGCCTTTCACTAAGACAGTTCTTGTGGAATTGGCAAAGTGATATTTGGAAGCCCATAGAGGGCTATGGTGAAAAAGGAAATATCCTCAAATGAAATCTGGAAAGAAGCTTTCTGAGAAACTGCTTAGTGTTCTGTTAATTCATCTCACAGAGTTACATCTGTATTTCGTGGATCTCTTTGCTAGCCTTATTTCTGTGAAATCTGAGAACAGATATTTCGGATCCCTTTGAAGACTATAGGGCCAAAGGAAATATCCTCCGATAACAAAGAGAAAGAAGCTTTCTGAGAAACTTCTTTGTGTTCTGTGAAATCATCTCACAGAGTTGCAGCTTTCCCCTCACGGAGCTTTTCGCTAAGACAGTTCTTGTGGAATTGGCAAAGTGATATTTGGAAGCCCATATAGGGCTATGGTGAAAAAGGAAATATCCTCAAATGAAATCTGGAAAGAAGCTTTCTGAGAAACTGCTTAGTGTTCTGTTAATTCATCTCACAGAGCTACATCTGTATTTCGTGGATCTCTTTGCTAGCCTTATTTCTGTGGAATCTGAGAACAGATATTTCGGATCCCTTTGAAGACTGTAGGGCCAAAGGAAATATCCTCCGATAAGAAAGAGAAAGAAGCTTTCTGAGAAACTTCTTTGTGTTCTGTGAAATCATCTCACAGAGTTGCAGCTTTCCCCTCAAGTAGCCTTTCGCTAAGACAGTTCTTGTGGAATTGGCAAAGTGATATTTGGAAGCCCATAGAGGGCTATGGTGAAAAAGGAAATATCCTCAGATGAAATCTGGAAAGAAGCTTTCTGAGAAACTGCTAAGTGTTCTGTTAATTCATCTCACAGAGTTACATCTGTATTTCGTGTATCTCTTTGCTCGCCTTATTTCTTGGAATCTGAGTACAGATATTTCGGATCCCTTTGAAGAACATAGGGCCAAAGAAATATCCTCCGATAACAAAGAGAAAGAAGCTTTCTGAGAAACTTCTTTGTGTTCTGTGAAATCATCTCACAGAGTTGCAGCTTTGCCCTCAAGGAGCCTTTCGCTAAGACAGTTCTTGTGGAATTGGCAAAGTGATATTTGGAAGCCCATAGAGGGCTATGGTGAAAAAGGAAATATCCTCAGATGAAATCTGGAAAGAAGCTTTCTGAGAAACTGCTTAGTGTTCTGTAAATTCATCTCACAGAGTTACATCTGTATTTCGTGGATCTCTTTGCTAGCCTTATTTCTGTGGAATCTGAGAACAGATATTTCGGATCCCTATGAAGACTATAGGGCCAAAGGAAATATCCTCCGATAACAAAGAGAAAGAAGCTTTCTGAGAAACTTCTTTGTGTTCTGTGAAATCATCTCACAGAGTTACAGCTTTCCCCTGAAGAAGCCTTTCGCTAGACAGTTCTTGTGGAATTGGCAAAGTGATATTTGGAAGCCCATAGAGGTCTATTGTGAAAAAGGAAATATCCTCAGAGGAAATCTGGAAAGAAGCTTTCTGAGAAACTGCTTAGCGTTCTGTTAATTCATCTCACAGAGTTACATCTGTATTTCGTGGATCTCTTTGCTAGCCTTATTTCTGTGGAATCTGGGAACAGATATTTCGGATCCCTTTGAAGACTATAGGGCCAAAGGAAATATCCTCCGATAAAAAAGAGAAAGAAGCTTTCTGAGAAACTTCTTTGTGTTCTGTGAAATCATCTCACAGAGTTACAGCTTTCCCCTCAAGAAGCCTTTCGCTAAGACAGTTCTTTTGAAATTGGCAAAGTGATATTTGGAAGCCCATAGAGGGCTATGGTGAAAAAGGAAATATCCTCAGATGAAATCTGGAAAGAAGCTTTCTGAGAAACTGCTTAGTGTTCTTTTAATTCATCTCACAGTGTTACATCTGTATTTCGTGGATCTCTTTGCTAGCCTTATTTCTGTGGAATCTGAGAACAGATATTTCGGATCCCTTTGAAGACTATAGGGCCAAAGGAAATATCCTCCGATAACAAAGAGAAAGAAGCTTTCTGAGAAACTTCTTTGTGTTCTGTGAAAACATCTCACAGAGTTACAGCTTTCCCCTCAAGAAGCCTTTCGATAAGACAGTTCTTGTGGAATTGGCAAAGTGATATTTGGAAGCCCATAGAGGGCTATGGTGAAAAAGGAAATATCCTCAAATGAAATCTGGAAAGAAGCTTTCTGAGAAACTGCTTAGTGTTCTGTTAATTCATCTCGCAGAGTTACATCTGTATTTCGTGGATCTCTTTGCTAGCCTTATTTCTGTGGAATCTGAGAACAGATATTTCGGATCCCTTTGAAGACTATAGGGCCAAAGGAAATATCCTCCGATAACAAAGAGAAAGAAGCTTTCTGAGAAACTTCGTTGTGTTCTGTGAAATCATCTCACAGAGTTACAGCTTTCCCCTCACGGAGCCTTTCGCTAAGACAGTTCTTTTGAAATTGGCAAAGTGATATTTGGAAGCCCCTAGAGGGCTATGGTGAAAAAGGAAATATCCTCAGATGAAATCTGGAAAGAAGCTTTCTGAGAAACTGCTTAGTGTTCTGTTAATTCATCTCACAGAGTTACATCTGTATTTCGTGGATCTCTTTGCTAGCCTTATTTCTGTGGAATCTCAGAACAGATATTTCGGATCCCTTTGAAGACTATAGGGCAAAAGGAAATATCCTCCGATAACAAAGAGAAAGAAGCTTTTCGTTGTGTTCTGTGAAATCATCTCACAGAGTTACAGCTTTCCCCTCACGGAGCCTTTCGCTAACACAGTTCTTTTGAAATTGGCAAAGTGATATTTGGAAGCCCATAGAGGGCTATTGTGAAAAAGGAAATATCCTCAGATGAAATCTGGAAAGAAGCTTTCTGAGAAACTGCTTAGTGTTCTGTTAATTCATCTCACAGAGTTACATCTGTATTTCGTGGATCTCTTTGCTAGCCTTACTTCTGTGGAATCTGAGAACAGATATTTCGGATCCCTTTGAAGACTATAGGGCCAAAGGAAATATCCTCCGATAACAAAGAGAAAGAAGCTTTCTGAGAAACTTCTTTGTGTTCTGTGAAATCATCTCACAGAGTTACAGCTTTCCCCTCAAGAAGCCTTTCGCTAAGACAGTTCTTGTGGAATTGGCAAAGTGATATTTGGAAGCCCATATAGGGCTATGGTGAAAAAGGAAATATCCTCAAATGAAATCTGGAAAGAAGCTTTCTGAGAAACTGCTTAGTGTTCTGTTAATTCATCTCACAGAGTTACATCTGTATTTCGTGGATCTCTTTGCTAGCCTTATTTCTGTGGAATCTGAGAACAGATATTTCGGATCCCTTTGAAGACTATAGGGCCAAAAGAAATATCCTCCGATAACACAGAGAAAGAAGCTTTCTGAGAAACTTCGTTGTGTTCTGTGAAATCATCTCACAGAGTTACAGCTTTCCCCTCAAGGAGCCTTTCGCTAAGACAGTTTATGTGGAATTGGCAAAGTGATATTTGGAAGCCCATAGAGGGCTATGGTGAAAAAGGAAATATCCTCAGATGAAATCTGGAAAGAAGCTTTCTGAGAAACTGCTTAGCGTTCTGTTAATTCATCTCACAGAGTTACATCTGTATTTCGTGGATCTCTTTGCTAGCCTTATTTCTGTGGAATCTGAGAACAGATATTTCGGATCCCTTTGAAGACTATAGGGCCAAAGGAAATATCCTCCGATAACAAAGAGAAAGAAGCTTTCTGAGAAACTTCTTTGTGTTCTGTGAAATCATCTCACAGAGTTACAGCTTTCCCCTCACGGAGCCTTTCGCTAAGACAGTTCTTTTGAAACTGGCAAAGTGATATTTGGAAGCCCATAGAGGGCTATGGTGAAAAAGGAAATATCCTCAGATGAAATCTGGAAAGAAGCTTTCTGAGAAACTGCTTAGTGTTCTGTTAATTCATCTCACAGAGTTACATCTGTATTTCGTGGATCTCTTTGCTAGCCTTATTTCTGTGGAATCTGAGAACAGATATTTCGGATCCCTTTGAAGACTATAGGGTCAAAGGAAATATCCTCCGATAACAAAGAGAAAGAAGCTTTCTGAGAAACTTCGTTGTGTTCTGTGAAATCATCTCACAGAGTTGCAGCTTTCCCCTCAAGAAGCCTTTCGCTAAGACAGTTCTTGTGGAATTGGCAAAGTGATATTTGGAAGCCATAGAGGGCTATGGTGAAAAAGGAAATATCCTCAAATGAAATCTGGAAAGAAGCTTTCTGAGAAACTGCTTAGTGTTCTGTTAATTCATCTCACAGAGTTACATCTGTATTTCGTGGATCTCTTTGCTAGCCTTATTTCTGTGGAATCTGAGAACAGATATTTCGGATCCCTTTGAAGACTATAGGGCCAAAGGAAATATCCTCCGATAACAAAGAGAAAGAAGCTTTCTGAGAAACTTCTTTGTGTTCTGTGAAATCATCTCACAGAGTTACAGCTTTCCCCTCAAGAAGCCTTTCGCTAAGACAGTTCTTGTGGAATTGGCAAAGTGATATTTGGAAGCCCATAGAGGGCTACGGTGAAAAAGGAAATATCCTCAAATGAAATCTGGAAAGAAGCTTTCTGAAAAACTGCTTAGTGTTCTGTTAATTCACCTCACAGAGTTACATCTGTATTTCGTGGATCTCTTTGCTAGCCTTATTTCTGTATAATCTGAGAACAGATATTTCGGATCCCTTTGAAGACTATAGGGCCAAAGGAAATATCCTCCGATAACAAAGAGGAAGAAGCCTTCTGAGAAACTTCTTTGTGTTCTGTGAAATCATCTCACAGAGTTACACCTTTCCCCTCAAGAAGCCTTTCGCTAAGACAGTTCTTGTGGAATTGGCAAAGTGATATTTGGAAGCCCATAGAGGGCTATGGTGAAAAAGGAAATATCCTCAAATGAAATCTGGAAAGAAGCTTTCTGAGAAACTGCTTAGTGTTCTGTTAATTCATCTCACAGAGTTACATCTGTATTTCGTGGATCTCTTTGCTAGCCTTAATTGTGTGGAATCTGAGAACAGATATTTCGGATCCCTTTGAAGACTATAGGGCCAAAGGAACTATCCTCCGATAACAAAGAGAAAGAAGCTTTCTGAGAAACTTCTTTGTGTTCTGTGAAATCATCTCACAGAGTTAGAGCTTTCCCCTCAAGAAGCCTTTCGCTAAGACAGTTCTTGTGGAATTGGCAAAGTGATATTTGGAAGCCCATAGAGGGCTATGGTGAAAAAGGAAATATCGTCAAATGAAATCTGGAAAGAAGCTTTCTGAGAAACTGCTTAGTGTTCTGTTAATTCATCTCACAGGGTTACATCTGTATTTCGTGGATCTCTTTGCTAGCCTTATTTCTGTGGAATCTGAGAACAGATATTTCGGATCCCTATGAAGACAATGGGGCCAAAGGAAATATCCTCCGATAACAAAGAGAAAGAAGCTTTCTGAGAAACTTCGTTGTGTTCTGTGAAATCATCTCACAGAGTTACAGCTTTCCCCTCACGGAGCCTTTCGCTAAGACAGTTCTTTTGAAATTGGCAAAGAGATATTTGGAAGCCCATAGAGGGCTATGGTGAAAAAGGAAATATCCTCAAATGAAATCTGGAAAGAAGCTTTCTGAGAAACTGCTTAGTGTTCTCTTAATTCATCTCACAGAGTTATATCTGTATTTCGTGGATCTCTTTGCTAGCCTTATTTCTGTGGAATCTGAGAACAGATATTTCGGATCCCTTTGAAGACTATAGGGCCAAAGGAAATATCCTCCGATAACAAAGAGAAAGAAGCTTTCTGAGAAACTTCGTTGTGTTCTGTGAAATCATCTCACAGAGTTACAGCTTTCCCCTCACGGAGCCTTTCGCTAAGACAGTTCTTTTGAAACTGGCAAAGTGATATTTGGAAGCCCATAGAGGGCTATGGTGAAAAAGGAAATATCCTCAGATGAAATCTGGAAAGAAGCTTTCTGAGAAACTGCTTAGTGTTCTGTTAATTCATCTCACAGAGTTACATCTGTATTTCGTGGATCTCTTTGCTAGCCTTATTTCTGTATAATCTGAGAACAGATATTTCGGATCCCTTTGAAGACTATAGGGCCAAAGGAAATATCCTCCGATAACAAAGAGGAAGAAGCCTTCTGAGAAACTTCTTTGTGTTCTGTGAAATCATCTCACAGAGTTACACCTTTCCCCTCAAGAAGCCTTTCGCTAAGACAGTTCTTGTGGAATTGGCAAAGTGATATTTGGAAGCCCATAGAGGGCTATGGTGAAAAAGGAAATATCCTCAAATGAAATCTGGAAAGAAGCTTTCTGAGAAACTGCTTAGTGTTCTGTTAATTCATCTCACAGAGTTACATCTGTATTTCGTGGATCTCTTTGCTAGCCTTAATTGTGTGGAATCTGAGAACAGATATTTCGGATCCCTTTGAAGACTATAGGGCCAAAGGAACTATCCTCCGATAACAAAGAGAAAGAAGCTTTCTGAGAAACTTCTTTGTGTTCTGTGAAATCATCTCACAGAGTTAGAGCTTTCCCCTCAAGAAGCCTTTCGCTAAGACAGTTCTTGTGGAATTGGCAAAGTGATATTTGGAAGCCCATAGAGGGCTATGGTGAAAAAGGAAATATCGTCAAATGAAATCTGGAAAGAAGCTTTCTGAGAAACTGCTTAGTGTTCTGTTAATTCATCTCACAGGGTTACATCTGTATTTCGTGGATCTCTTTGCTAGCCTTATTTCTGTGGAATCTGAGAACAGATATTTCGGATCCCTATGAAGACAATGGGGCCAAAGGAAATATCCTCCGATAACAAAGAGAAAGAAGCTTTCTGAGAAACTTCGTTGTGTTCTGTGAAATCATCTCACAGAGTTACAGCTTTCCCCTCACGGAGCCTTTCGCTAAGACAGTTCTTTTGAAATTGGCAAAGAGATATTTGGAAGCCCATAGAGGGCTATGGTGAAAAAGGAAATATCCTCAAATGAAATCTGGAAAGAAGCTTTCTGAGAAACTGCTTAGTGTTCTCTTAATTCATCTCACAGAGTTATATCTGTATTTCGTGGATCTCTTTGCTAGCCTTATTTCTGTGGAATCTGAGAACAGATATTTCGGATCCCTTTGAAGACTATAGGGCCAAAGGAAATATCCTCCGATAACAAAGAGAAAGAAGCTTTCTGAGAAACTTCGTTGTGTTCTGTGAAATCATCTCACAGAGTTACAGCTTTCCCCTCACGGAGCCTTTCGCTAAGACAGTTCTTTTGAAACTGGCAAAGTGATATTTGGAAGCCCATAGAGGGCTATGGTGAAAAAGGAAATATCCTCAGATGAAATCTGGAAAGAAGCTTTCTGAGAAACTGCTTAGTGTTCTGTTAATTCATCTCACAGAGTTACATCTGTATTTCGTGGATCTCTTTGCTAGCCTTATTTCTGTATAATCTGAGAACAGATATTTCGGATCCCTTTGAAGACTATAGGGCCAAAGGAAATATCCTCCGATAACAAAGAGGAAGAAGCCTTCTGAGAAACTTCTTTGTGTTCTGTGAAATCATCTCACAGAGTTACAGCTTTCCCCTCAAGAAGCCTTTCGCTAAGACAGTTCTTGTGGAATTGGCAAAGTGATATTTGGAAGCCCATAGAGGGCTATGGTGAAAAAGGAAATATCCTCAAATGAAATCTGGAAAGAAGCTTTCTGAGAAACTGCTTAGTGTTCTGTTAATTCATCTCACAGAGTTACATCTGTATTTCGTGGATCTCTTTCCTAGCCTTAATTGTGTGGAATCTGAGAACAGATATTTCGGATCCCTTTGAAGACTATAGGGCCAAAGGAACTATCCTCCGATAACAAAGAGAAAGAAGCTTTCTGAGAAACTTCTTTGTGTTCTGTGAAATCATCTCACAGAGTTAGAGCTTTCCCCTCAAGAAGCCTTTCGCTAAGACAGTTCTTGTGGAATTGGCAAAGTGATATTTGGAAGCCCATAGAGGGCTATGGTGAAAAAGGAAATATCGTCAAATGAAATCTGGAAAGAAGCTTTCTGAGAAACTGCTTAGTGTTCTGTTAATTCATCTCACAGGGTTACATCTGTATTTCGTGGATCTCTTTGCTAGCCTTATTTCTGTGGAATCTGAGAACAGATATTTCGGATCCCTATGAAGACAATGGGGCCAAAGGAAATATCCTCCGATAACAAAGAGAAAGAAGCTTTCTGAGAAACTTCGTTGTGTTCTGTGAAATCATCTCACAGAGTTACAGCTTTCCCCTCACGGAGCCTTTCGCTAAGACAGTTCTTTTGAAATTGGCAAAGAGATATTTGGAAGCCCATAGAGGGCTATGGTGAAAAAGGAAATATCCTCAAATGAAATCTGGAAAGAAGCTTTCTGAGAAACTGCTTAGTGTTCTCTTAATTCATCTCACAGAGTTATATCTGTATTTCGTGGATCTCTTTGCTAGCCTTATTTCTGTGGAATCTGAGAACAGATATTTCGGATCCCTTTGAAGACTATAGGGCCAAAGGAAATATCCTCCGATAACAAAGAGAAAGAAGCTTTCTGAGAAACTTCGTTGTGTTCTGTGAAATCATCTCACAGAGTTACAGCTTTCCCCTCACGGAGCCTTTCGCTTAGACAGTTCTTTTGAAACTGGCAAAGTGATATTTGGAAGCCCATAGAGGGCTACGGTGAAAAAGGAAATATCCTCAGATGAAATCTGGAAAGAAGCTTTCTGAGAAACTGCTTAGTGTTCTGTTAATTCATCTCACAGAGTTACATCTGTATTTCGTGGATCTCTTTGCTAGCCTTATTTCTGTGGAATCTGAGAACAGATATTTCGGATCCCTATGAAGACTATAGGGCCAAAGGAAATATCCTGCGATAACAAAGAGAAAGAAGCTTTCTGAGAAACTTCTTTGTGTTTTGTGAAATCATCTCACAGAGTTACAGCTTTCCCCTCAAGAAGCCTTTCGCTAAGACAGTTCTTGTGGAATTGGCAAAGTGATATTTGGAAGCCCATAGAGGGCTAAGGTGAAAAAGGAAATATCCTCAAATGAAATCTGGAAAGAAGCTTTCCGAGAAACTGCTTAGTGTTCTGTTAATTCATCTCACAGAGTTACATCTGTATTTCGTGGATCTCTTGGCTAGCATTATTTCTGTGGAATCTGAGAACAGATATTTCGGATCCATATGAAGACTATAGGGCCAAAGGAAATATCCTCCGATAACAAAGAGAAAGAAGCTTTCTGAGAAACTTCTTTGTGTTCTGTGAAATCATCTCACAGAGTTACAGCTTTCCCCTCAAGAAGACTTTCGCTAAGACAGTTCTTGTGGAATTGGCAAAGTGATATTTGGAAGCCCATAGAGGGCTATGGTGAAAAAGGAAATATCCTCAAATGAAATCTGGAAAGAAGCTTTCTGAAAAACTGCTTAGTGTTCTGTTAATTCATCTCACAGAGTTACATCTGTATTTCGTGGATCTCTTTGCTAGCCTTATTTCTGTGGAATCTGAGAACAGATATTTCGGATCCCTTTGAAGACTATAGGGCCAAAGGAAATATCCTCCGATAACAAAGAGGAAGAAGCCTTCTGAGAAACTTCTTTGTGTTCTGTGAAATCATCTCACAGAGTTACAGCTTTCCCCTCAAGAAGCCTTTCGCTAAGACAGTTCTTGTGGAATTGGCAAAGTGATATTTGGAAGCCCATAGAGGGCTATGGTGAAAAAGGAAATATCCTCAAATGAAATCTGGAAAGAAGCTTTCTGAGAAACTGCTTAGTGTTCTGTTAATTCATCTCACAGAGTTACATCTGTATTTCGTGGATCTCTTTGCTAGCCTTATTTCTGTGGAATCTGAGAACAGATATTTCGGATCCCTTTGAAGACTATAGGGCCAAAGGAAATATCCTCCGATAACAAAGAGAAAGAAGCTTTCTGAGAAACTTCTTTGTGTTCTGTGAAATCATCTCACAGAGTTACAGCTTTCCCCTCAAGAAGCCTTTCGCTAAGACAGTTCTTGTGGAATTGGCAAAGTGATATTTGGAAGCCCATAGAGGGCTATGGTGAAAAAGGAAATATCGTCAAATGAATCTGGAAAGAAGCTTTCTGAGAAACTGCTTAGTGTTCTGCTAATTCATCTCACAGGGTTACATCTGTATTTCGTGGATCTCTTTGCTAGCCTTATTTCTGTGGAATCTGAGAACAGATATTTCGGATCCCTATGAAGACTATAGGGCCAAAGGAAATATCCTCCGATAACAAAGAGAAAGAAGCTTTCTGAGAAACTTCGTTGTGTTCTGTGAAATCATCTCACAGAGTTACAGCTTTCCCCTCACGGAGCCTTTCGCTAAGACAGTTCATTTGAAATTGGCAAAGTGATATTTGGAAGCCCATAGAGGGCTATGGTGAAAAAGGAAATATCCTCAAATGAAATCTGGAAAGAAGCTTTCTGAGAAACTGCTTAGTGTTCTGTTAATTCATCTCACAGAGTTATATCTGTATTTCGTGGATCTCTTTGCTAGCCTTATTTCTGTGGAATCTGAGAACAGATATTTCGGATCCCTTTGAAGACTATAGGGCCAAAGGAAATATCCTCCGATAACAAAGAGAAAGAAGCTTTCTGAGAAACTTCTTTGTGTTCTGTGAAATCATCTCACAGAGTTACAGCTTTCCGCTCAAGGAGCCTTTCGCTACGACAGTTTATGTGGAATTGGCAAAGTGATATTTGGAAGCCCATAGAGGGCTATGGTGAAAAAGGAAATATCCTCAGATGAAATCTGGAAAGAATCTTTCTGAGAAACTGCTTAGCGTTCTGTTAATTCATCTCACAGAGTTACATCTGTATTTCGTGGATCTCTTTGCTAGCCTTATTTCTGTGGAATCTGAGAACAGATATTCGGATCCCTTTGAAGACTATAGGGCCAAAGGAAATATCCTCCGATAAAAAAGAGAAAGAAGCTTTCTGAGAAACTTCTTTGTGTTCTGTGAAATCATCTCACAGAGTTACAGCTTTTCCCTCACGGAGCCTTTCGCTAAGACAGTTCTTTTGAAACTGGCAAAGTGATATTTGGAAGCCCATAGAGGGCTATGGTGAAAAAGGAAATATCCTCAGATGAAATCTGGAAAGAAGCTTTCTGAGAAACTGCTTAGTGTTCTGTTAATTCATCTCACAGAGTTACATCTGTATTTCGTGGATCTCCTTGCTAGCCTTATTTCTGTGGAATCTGAGAACAGATATTTCGGATCCCTATGAAGACTATAGGGCCAAAGGAAATATCCTGCGATAACAAAGAGAAAGAAGCTTTCTGAGAAACCTCTTTGTGTTTTGTGAAATCATCTCACAGAGTTGCAGCTTTCCCCTCAAGAAGCCTTTCGCTAAGACAGTTCTTGTGGAATTGGCAAAGTGATATTTGGAAGCCCATAGAGGGCTATGGTGAAAAAGGAAATATCCTCAAATGAAATCTGGAAAGAAGCTTTCTGAGAAACTGCTTAGTGTTCTGTTAATTCATCTCACAGAGTTACATCTGTATTTCGTGGATCTCTTGGCTAGCCTTATTTCTGTGGAATCTGAGAACAGATATTTCGGATCCCTTTGAAGACTATAGGGCCAAAGGAAATATCCTCCGATAACAAAGAGAAAGAAGCTTTCTGAGAAACTTCGTTGTGTTTTGTGAAATCATCTCACAGAGTTGCAGCTTTCCCCTCAAGAAGCCTTTCGCTAAGACAGTTCTTGTGGAAATGGCAAAGTGATATTTGGAAGCCCATAGAGGGCTATGTTGAAAAAGGAAATATCCTCAGATGAAATCTGGAAAGAAGCTTTCTGAGAAACTGCTTAGTGTTCTGTTAATTCATCTCACAGAGTTACATCGGTATTTCGTGGATCTCTTTGCTACCCTTATTTCTGTGGAATCTGAGAACAGATATTTCGTATCCCTTTGAAGACTATAGGGCCAAAGGAAATATCCTCCGATAACAAAGAGAAAGAAGCTTTCTGAGAAACTTCGTTGTGTTCTGTGAAATCATCTCACAGAGTTACAGCTTTCCCCTCACGGAGCCTTTCGCTAAGACAGTTCTTTTGAAATTGGCAAAGTGATATTTGGAAGCCCGTAGAGGGCTATGGTGAAAAAGGAAATATCCTCAGATGAAATCTGGAAAGAAGCTTTCTGAGAAACTGCTTAGTGTTCTGTTAATTCATCTCACAGAGTTATATCTGTATTTCGTGGATCTCTTTGCTAGCCTTATTTCTGTGGAATCTCAGAACAGATATTTCGGATCCCTTTGAAGACTATAGGGCCAAAGGAAATATCCTCCGATAACAAAGAGAAAGAAGCTTTCTGAGAAACTTCGTTGTGTTCTGTGAAATCATCTCACAGAGTTACAGATTTCCCCTCACGGAGCCTTTCGATAAGACAGTTCTTGTGGAATTGGCAAAGTGATATTTGGAAGCCCATAGAGGGCTATTGTGAAAAAGGAAATATCCTCAGATGAAATCTGGAAAGAAGCTTTCTGAGAAACTGCTTAGTGTTCTGTTAATTCATCTCACAGAGTTACATCTGTATTTCGTGGATCTCTTTGCTAGCCTTATTTCTGTGGAATCTGAGAACAGATATTTCGGATCCCTTTGAAGACTATAGGGCCAAAGGAAATATCCTCCGATAACAAAGAGGAAGAAGCCTTCTGAGAAACTTCTTTGTGTTCTGTGAAATCATATCACAGAGTTACAGCTTTCCCCTCAAGAAGCCTTTCGCTAAGACAGTTCTTGTGGAATTGGCAAAGTGATATTTGGAAGCCCATAGAGGGCTATGGTGAAAAAGGAAATATCCTCAAATGAAATCTGGAAAGAAGCTTTCTGAGAAACTGCTTAGTGTTCTGTTAATTCATCTCACAGAGTTACATCTGTATTTCGTGGATCTCTTTGCTAGCCTTATTTCTGTGGAATCTGAGAACAGATATTTCGGATCCCTATGAAGACTATAGGGCCAAAGGAAATATCCTGCGATAACAAAGAGAAAGAAGCTTTCTGAGAAACTTCTTTGTGTTTTGTGAAATCATATCACAGAGTTACAGCTTTCCCCTCAAGAAGCCTTTCGCTAAGACAGTTCTTGTGGAATTGGCAAAGTGATATTTGGAAGCCCATAGAGGGCTATGGTGAAAAAGGAAATATCCTCAAATGAAATCTGGAAAGAAGCTTTCTGAGAAACTGCTTAGTGTTCTGTTAATTCATCTCACAGAGTTACATCTGTATTTCGTGGATCTCTTGGCTAGCCTTATTTCTGTGGAATCTGAGAACAGATATTTCGGATCCATATGAAGACTATAGGGCCGAAGGAAATATCCTCCGATAACAAAGAGAAAGAAGCTTTCTGAGAAACTTCTTTGTGTTCTGTGAAATCATCTCACAGAGTTACAGCTTTCCCCTCAAGAAGACTTTCGCTAAGACAGTTCTTGTGGAATTGGCAAAGTGATATTTGGAAGCCCATAGAGGGCTATGGTGAAAAAGGAAATATCCTCAAATGAAATCTGGAAAGAAGCTTTCTGAAAAACTGCTTAGTGTTCTGTTAATTCATCTCACAGAGTTACATCTGTATTTCGTGGATCTCTTTGCTAGCCTTATTTCTGTGGAATCTGAGAACAGATATTTCGGATCCCTTTGAAGACTATAGGGCCAAAGGAAATATCCTCCGATAACAAAGAGGAAGAAGCCTTCTGAGAAACTTCTTTGTGTTCTGTGAAATCATCTCACAGAGTTACAGCTTTCCCCTCAAGAAGCCTTTCGCTAAGACAGTTCTTGTGGAATTGGCAAAGTGATATTTGGAAGCCCATAGAGGGCTATGGTGAAAAAGGAAATATCCTCAAATGAAATCTGGAAAGAAGCTTTCTGAGAAACTGCTTAGTGTTCTGTTAATTCATCTCACAGAGTTACATCTGTATTTCGTGGATCTCTTTGCTAGCCTTATTTCTGTGGAATCTGAGAACAGATATTTCGGATCCCTTTGAAGACTATAGGGCCAAAGGAAATATCCTCCGATAACAAAGAGAAAGAAGCTTTCTGAGAAACTTCTTTGTGTTCTGTGAAATCATCTCACAGAGTTACAGCTTTCCCCTCAAGAAGCCTTTCGCTAAGACAGTTCTTGTGGAATTGGCAAAGTGATATTTGGAAGCCCATAGAGGGCTATGGTGAAAAAGGAAATATCGTCAAATGAATCTGGAAAGAAGCTTTCTGAGAAACTGCTTAGTGTTCTGTTAATTCATCTCACAGGGTTACATCTGTATTTCGTGGATCTCTTTGCTAGCCTTATTTCTGTGGAAACTGAGAACAGATATTTCGGATCCCTATGAAGACTATAGGGCCAAAGGAAATATCCTCCGATAACAAAGAGAAAGAAGCTTTCTGAGAAACTTCGTTGTGTTCTGTGAAATCATCTCACAGAGTTACAGCTTTCCCCTCACGGATCCTTTCGCTAAGACAGTTCTTTTGAAATTGGCAAAGTGATATTTGGAAGCCCATAGAGGGCTATGGTGAAAAAGGAAATATCCTCAAATGAAATCTGGAAAGAAGCTTTCTGAGAAACTGCTTAGTGTTCTGCTAATTCATCTCACTGAGTTATATCAGTATTTCGTGGATCTCTTTGCTAGCCTTATTTCTGTGGAATCTGAGAACAGATATTTCGGATCCCTTTGAAGACTATAGGGCCAAAGGAAATATCCTCCGATAACAAAGAGAAAGAAGCTTTCTGAGAAACTTCTTTGTGTTCTGTGAAATCATCTCACAGAGTTACAGCTTTCCGCTCAAGGAGCCTTTCGCTACGACAGTTTATGTGGAATTGGCAAAGTGATATTTGGAAGCCCATAGAGGGCTATGGTGAAAAAGGAAATATCCTCAGATGAAATCTGGAAAGAAGCTTTCTGAGAAACTGCTTAGCGTTCTGTTAATTCATCTCACAGAGTTACATCTGTATTTCGTGGATCTCTTTGCTAGCCTTATTTCTGTGGAATCTGAGAACAGATATTTCGGATCCCTTTGAAGACTATAGGGCCAAAGGAAATATCCTCCGATAAAAAAGAGAAAGAAGCTTTCTGAGAAACTTCTTTGTGTTCTGTGAAATCATCTCACAGAGTTACAGCTTTCCCCTCAAGAAGCCTTTCGCTAAGACAGTTCTTGTGGAATTGGCAAAGTGATATTTGGAAGCCCATAGAGGGCTATGGTGAAAAAGGAAATATCCTCAAATGAAATCTGGAAAGAAGCTTTCTGAGAAACTGCTTAGTGTTCTGTTAATTCATCTCACAGAGTTACATCTGTATTTCGTGGATCTCTTGGCTAGCCTTATTTCTGTGGAATCTGAGAACAGATATTTCGGATCCCTTTGAAGACTATAGGGCCAAAGGAAATATCCTCCGATAACAAAGAGAAAGAAGCTTTCTGAGAAACTTCGTTGTTTTGTGAAATCATCTCACAGAGTTGCAGCTTTCCACTCAAGAAGCCTTTCGCTAAGACAGTTCTTGTGGAAATGGCAAAGTGATATTTGGAAGCCCATAGAGGGCTATGTTGAAAAAGGAAATATCCTCAGATGAAATCTGGAAAGAAGATTTCTGAGAAACTGCTTAGTGTTCGGTTAATTCATCTCACAGAGTTACATCGGTATTTCGTGGATCTCTTTGCTAGCCTTATTTCTGTGGAATCTGAGAACAGATATTTCGTATCCCTTTGAAGACTATAGGGCCAAAGGAAATATCCTCCGATAACAAAGAGAAAGAAGCTTTCTGAGAAACTTCGTTGTGTTCTGTGAAATCATCTCACAGAGTTACAGCTTTCCCCTCACGGAGCCTTTCGCTAAGACAGTTCTTTTGAAATTGGCAAAGTGATATTTGGAAGCCCGTAGAGGGCTATGGTGAAAAAGGAAATATCCTCAGATGAAATCTGGAAAGAAGCTTTCTGAGAAACTGCTTAGTGTTCTGTTAATTCATCTCACAGAGTTATATCTGTATTTCGTGGATCTCTTTGCTAGCCTTATTTCTGTGGAATCTCAGAACAGATATTTCGGATCCCTTTGAAGACTATAGGGCCAAAGGAAATATCCTCCGATAACAAAGAGAAAGAAGCTTTCTGAGAAACTTCGTTGTGTTCTGTGAAATCATCTCACAGAGTTACGGCTTTCCCCTCACGGAGCCTTTCGCTAAGACAGTTCTTTTGAAATTGGCAAAGTGATATTTGGAAGCCCATAGAGGGCTATTGTGAAAAAGGAAATATCCTCAGATGAAATCTGGAAAGAAGCTTTCTGAGAAACTGCTTAGTGTTCTGTTAATTCATCTCACAGAGTTACATCTGTATTTCGTGGATCTCTTTGCTAGCCTTATTTCTGTGGAATCTGAGAACAGATATTTCGGATCCCTTTGAAGACTATAGGGCCAAAGGAAATATCCTCCGATAACAAAGAGAAAGAAGCTTTCTGAGAAACTTCGTTGTGTTCTGTGAAATCATCTCACAGAGTTACAGCTTTCCCCTCACGGAGCCTTTCGCTAAGACAGTTCTTTTGAAATTGGCAAAGTGATATTTGGAAGCCCATAGACGGCTATGGTGAAAAAGGAAATATCCTCAAATGAAATCTGGAAAGAAGCTTTCTGAGAAACTGCTTAGTGTTCTGTTAATTCACCTCACAGTGTTACATCTGTATTTCATGGATCTCTTTGCTAGACTTATTTCTGTGGAATCTGAGAACAGATATTTCAGATCCCTTTGAAGACTATAGGGCCAAAGGAAATATCCTCCGATAACAAAGAGAAAGAAGCTTTCTGAGAAACTTCTTTGTGTTCTGTGAAATCATCTCACAGAGTTGCAGCTTTCCCCTCAAGAAGACTTTCGCTAAGACAGTTCTTGTGGAATTGGCAAAGTGATATTTGGAAGCCCATATAGGGCTATGGTGAAAAAGGAAATATCCTCAAATGAAATCTGGAAAGAAGCTTTCTGAGAAACTGCTTAGTGTTCTGTTAATTCATCTCACAGAGTTACATCTGTATTTCGTGGATCTCTTTGCTAGCCTTATTTCTGTGGAATCTGAGAACAGATATTTCGGATCCCTTTGAAGACTATAGGGCCAAAGGAAATATCCTCCGATAACAAAGAGAAAGAAGCTTTCTGAGAAACTTCGTTGTGTTCTGTGAAATCATCTCACAGAGTTACAGCTTTCCCCTCAAGGAGCCTTTCGCTAAGACAGTTTATGTGGAATTGGCAAAGTGATATATGGAAGCCCATAGAGGGCTATGGTGAAAAAGGAAATATCCTCAGATGAAATCTGGAAAGAAGCTTTCTGAGAAACTGCTTAGTGTTCTGTTAATTCATCTCACAGAGTTACATCTGTATTTCGTGGATCTCTTTGCTAGCCTTATTTCTGTGGAATCTGAGAACAGATATTTCGGATCCCTTTGAAGACTATAGGGTCAAAGGAAATATCCTCCGATAACAAAGAGAAAGAAGCTTTCTGAGAAACTTCGTTGTGTTCTGTGAAATCATCTCACAGAGTTGCAGCTTTCCCCTCAAGAAGCCTTTCGCTAAGACTGTTCTTGTGGAATTGGCAAAGTGATATTTGGAAGCCATAGAGGGCTATGGTGAAAAAGGAAATATCCTCAAATGAAATCTGGAAAGAAGCTTTCTTGGAAACTGCTTAGTGTTCTGTTAATTCATCTCACAGAGTTACATCTGTATTTCGTGGATCTCTTTGCTAGCCTTATTTCTGTGGAATCTGAGAACAGATATTTCGGATCCCTTTGAAGACTATAGGGCCAAAGGAAATATCCTCCGATAACAAAGAGAAAGAAGCTTTCTGAGAAACTTCTTTGTGTTCTGTGAAATCATCTCACAGAGTTACAGCTTTCCTCTCAAGAAGCCTTTCGCTAAGACAGTTCTTTGGAATTGGCAAAGTGATATTTGGAAGCCCATAGAGGGCTATGGTGAAAAAGGAAATATCCTCAAATGAAATCTGGAAAGAAGCTTTCTGAGAAACTGCTTAGTGTTCTGTTAATTCACCTCACAGAGTTACATCTGTATTTCGTGGATCTCTTTGCTAGCCTTATTTCTGTGGAATCTGAGAACAGATATTTCGGATCCCTTTGAAGACTATAGGGCCAAAGGAAATATCCCCCGATAACAAAGAGGAAGAAGCCTTCTGAGAAACTTCTTTGTGTTCTGTGAAATCATCTCACAGAGTTACAGCTTTCCCCTCAAGAAGCCTTTCGCTAAGACAGTTCTTGTGGAATTGGCAAAGTGATATTTGGAAGCCCATAGAGGGCTATGGTGAAAAAGGAAATATCCTCAAATGAAATCTGGAAAGAAGCTTTCTGAGAAACTGCTTAGTGTTCTGTTAATTCATCTCACAGAGTTACATCTGTATTTCGTGGATCTCTTTGCTAGCCTTAATTCTGTGGAATCTGAGAACAGATATTTCGGATCCCTTTGAAGACTATAGGGCCAAAGGAACTATCCTCCGATAACAAAGAGAAAGAAGCTTTCTGAGAAACTTCTTTGTGTTCTGTGAAATCATCTCACAGAGTTAGAGCTTTCCCCTCAAGAAGCCTTTCGCTAAGACAGTTCTTGTGGAATTGGCAAAGTGATATTTGGAAGCCCATAGAGGGCTATGGTGAAAAAGGAAATATCGTCAAATGAAATCTGGAAAGAAGCTTTCTGAGAAACTGCTTAGTGTTCTGTTAATTCATCTCACAGGGTTACATCTGTATTTCGTGGATCTCTTTGCTAGCCTTATTTCTGTGGAATCTGAGAACAGATATTTCGGATCCCTATGAAGACAATGGGGCCAAAGGAAATATCCTCCGATAACAAAGAGAAAGAAGCTTTCTGAGAAACTTCGTTGTGTTCTGTGAAATCATCTCACAGAGTTACAGCTTTCCCCTCACGGAGCCTTTCGCTAAGACAGTTCTTTTGAAACTGGCAAAGTGATATTTGGAAGCCCATAGAGGGCTATGGTGAAAAAGGAAATATCCTCAGATGAAATCTGGAAAGAAGCTTTCTGAGAAACTGCTTAGTGTTCTGTTAATTCATCTCACAGAGTTACATCTGTATTTCGTGGATCTCTTTGCTAGCCTTATTTCTGTGGAATCTGAGAACAGATATTTCGGATCCCTATGAAGACTATAGGGCCAAAGGAAATATCCTGCGATAACAAAGAGAAAGAAGCTTTCTGAGAAACTTCTTTGTGTTTTGTGAAATCATATCACAGAGTTACAGCTTTCCCCTCAAGAAGCCTTTCGCTAAGACAGTTCTTGTGGAATTGGCAAAGTGATATTTGGAAGCCCATAGAGGGCTATGGTGAAAAAGGAAATATCCTCAAATGAAATCTGGAAAGAAGCTTTCTGAGAAACTGCTTAGTGTTCTGTTAATTCATCTCACAGAGTTACATCTGTACTTCGTGGATCTCTTGGCTAGCCTTATTTCTGTGGAATCTGAGAACAGATATTTCGGATCCATATGAAGACTATAGGGCCAAAGAAAATATCCTCCGATAACAAAGAGAAAGAAGCTTTCTGAGAAACTTCTTTGTGTTCTGTGAAATCATCTCACAGAGTTACAGCTTTCCCCTCAAGAAGACTTTCGCTAAGACAGTTCTTGTGGAATTGGCAAAGTGATATTTGGAAGCCCATAGAGGGCTATGGTGAAAAAGGAAATATCCTCAAATGAAATCTGGAAAGAAGCTTTCTGAAAAACTGCTTAGTGTTCTGTTAATTCATCTCACAGAGTTACATCTGTATTTCGTGGATCTCTTTGCTAGCCTTATTTCTGTGGAATCTGAGAACAGATATTTCGGATCCCTTTGAAGACTATAGGGCCAAAGGAAATATCCTCCGATAACAAAGAGGAAGAAGCCTTCTGAGAAACTTCTTTGTGTTCTGTGAAATCATCTCACAGAGTTACAGCTTTCCCCTCAAGAAGCCTTTCGCTAAGACAGTTCTTGTGGAATTGGCAAAGTGATATTTGGAAGCCCATAGAGGGCTATGGTGAAAAAGGAAATATCGTCAAATGAATCTGGAAAGAAGCTTTCTGAGAAACTGCTTAGTGTTCTGTTAATGCATCTCACAGGGTTACATCTGTATTTCGTGGATCTCTTTGCTAGCCTTATTTCTGTGGAATCTGAGAACAGATATTTCGGATCCCTATGAAGACTATAGGGCCAAAGGAAATATCCTCCGATAACAAAGAGAAAGAAGCTTTCTGAGAAACTTCGTTGTGTTCTGTGAAATCATCTCACAGAGTTACAGCTTTCCCCTCACGGAGCCTTTCGCTAAGACAGTTCTTTTGAAATTGGCAAAGTGATATTTGGAAGCCCGTAGAGGGCTATGGTGAAAAAGGAAATATCCTCAGATGAAATCTGGAAAGAAGCTTTCTGAGAAACTGCTTAGTGTTCTGTTAATTCATCTCACAGAGTTATATCTGTATTTCGTGGATCTCTTTGCTAGCCTTATTTCTGTGGAATCTCAGAACAGATATTTCGGATCCCTTTGAAGACTATAGGGCCAAAGGAAATATCCTCCGATAACAAAGAGAAAGATGCTTTCTGAGAAACTTCGTTGTGTTCTGTGAAATCATCTCACAGAGTTACAGCTTTCCCCTCACGGAGCCTTTCGCTAAGACAGTTATTTTGAATCTGGCAAAGTGATATTTGGAAGCCCATAGAGGGCTATTGTGAAAAAGGAAATATCCTCAGATGAAATCTGGAAAGAAGCTTTCTGAGAAACTGCTTAGTGTTCTGTTAATTCATCTCACAGAGTTACATCTGTATTTCGTGGATCTCTTTGCTAGCCTTATTTCTGTGGAATCTGAGAACAGATATTTCGTTTCCCTTTGAAGACTATAGGGCCAAAGGAAATATCCTCCGATAACAAAGAGGAAGAAGCCTTCTGAGAAACTTCTTTGTGTTCTGTGAAATCATCTCACAGAGTTACAGCTTTCCCCTCAAGAAGCCTTTCGCTAAGACAGTTCTTGTGGAATTGGCAAAGTGATATTTGGAAGCCCATAGAGGGCTATGGTGAAAAAGGAAATATCCTCAAATGAAATCTGTAAAGAAGCTTTCTGAGAAACTGCTTAGTGTTCTGTTAATTCATCTCACAGAGTTACATCTGTATTTCGTGGATCTCTTTGCTAGCCTTATTTCTGTGGAATCTGAGAACAGATATTTCGGATCCCTATGAAGACTATAGGGCCAAAGGAAATATCCTGCGATAACAAAGAGAAAGAAGCTTTCTGAGAAACTTCGTTGTGTTTTGTGAAATCATATCACAGAGTTACAGCTTTCCCCTCAAGAAGCCTTTCGCTAAGACAGTTCTTGTGGAATTGGCAAAGTGATATTTGGAAGCCCATAGAGGGCTATGGTGAAAAAGGAAATATCCTCAAATGAAATCTGGAAAGAAGCTTTCTGAGAAACTGCTTAGTGTTCTGTTAATTCATCTCAGAGTTACATCTGTATTTCGTGGATCTCTTGGCTAGCCTTATTTCTGTGGAATCTGAGAACAGATATTTCGGATCCCTTTGAAGACTATAGGGCCAAAGGAAATATCCTCCGATAATAAAGAGGAAGAAGCCTTCTGAGAAACTTCTTTGTGTTCTGTGAAATCATCTCACAGAGTTACAGCTTTCCCCTCAAGAAGCCTTTCGCTAAGACAGTTCTTGTGGAATTGGCAAAGTGATATTTGGAAGCCCATAGAGGGCTATGGTGAAAAAGGAAATATCCTCAAATGAAATCTGGAAAGAAGCTTTCTGAGAAACTGCTTAGTGTTCTGTTAATTCATCTCACAGAGTTACATCTGTATTTCGTGGATCTCTTTGCTAGCCTTATTTCTGTGGAATCTGAGAACAGATATTTCGGATCCCTTTGAAGACTATAGGGCCAAAGGAAATATCCTCCGATAACAAAGAGAAAGAAGCTTTCTGAGAAACTTCTTTGTGTTCTGTGAAATCATCTCACAGAGTTACAGCTTTCCCCTCAAGAAGCCTTTCGGTAAGACAGTTCTTGTGGAATTGGCAAAGTGATATTTGGAAGCCCATAGAGGGCTATGGTGAAAAAGGAAATATCGTCAAATGAATCTGGAAAGAAGCTTTCTGACAAACTGCTTACTGTTCTGTTAATTCATCTCACAGGGTTACATCTGTATTTCGTGGATCTCTTTGCTAGCCTTATTTCTGTGGAATCTGAGAACAGATATTTCGGATCCCTATGAAGACTATAGGGCCAAAGGAAATATCCTCCGATAACAAAGAGAAAGAAGCTTTCTGAGAAACTTCGTTGTGTTCTGTGAAATCATCTCACAGAGTTACAGCTTTCCCCTCACGGTGCCTTTCGCTAAGACAGTTCATTTGAAATTGGCAAAGTGATATTTGGAAGCCCATAGAGGGCTATGGTGAAAAAGGAAATATCCTCAAATGAAATCTGGAAAGAAGCTTTCTGAGAAACTGCTTAGTGTTCTGTTAATTCATCTCACAGAGTTATATCTGTATTTCGTGGATCTCTTTGCTAGCCTTATTTCTGTGGAATCTGAGAACAGATATTTCGGATCCCTTTGAAGACTATAGGGCCAAAGGAAATATCCTCCGATAACAAAGAGAAAGAAGCTTTCTGAGAAACTTCTTTGTGTTCTGTGAAATCATCTCACAGAGTTACAGCTTTCCGCTCAAGGAGCCTTTCGCTACGACAGTTTATGTGGAATTGGCAAAGTGATATTTGGAAGCCCTTAGAGGGCTATGGTGAAAAAGGAAATATCCTCAGATGAAATCTGGAAAGAATCTTTCTGAGAAACTGCTTAGCGTTCTGTTAATTCATCTCACAGAGTTACATCTGTATTTCGTGGATCTCTTTGCTAGCCTTATTTCTGTGGAATCTGAGAACAGATATTTCGGATCCCTTTGAAGACTATAGGGCCAAAGGAAATATCCTCCGATAACAAAGAGAAAGAAGCTTTCTGAGAAACTTCTTTGTGTTCTGTGAAATCATCTCACAGAGTTACAGCTTTTCCCTCACGGAGCCTTTCGCTAAGACAGTTCTTTTGAAACTGGCAAAGTGATATTTGGAAGCCCATAGAGGGCTATGGTGAAAAAGGAAATATCCTCAGATGAAATCTGGAAGGAAGCTTTCTGAGAAACTGCTTAGTGTTCTGTTAATTCATCTCACAGAGTTACATCTGTATTTCGTGGATCTCCTTGCTAGCCTTATTTCTGTGGAATCTGAGAACAGATATTTCGGATCCCTATGAAGACTATAGGGCCAAAGGAAATATCCTGCGATAACAAAGAGAAAGAAGCTTTCTGAGAAACTTCTTTGTGTTTTGTGAAATCATCTCACAGAGTTACAGCTTTCCCCTCAAGAAGCCTTTCGCTAAGACAGTTCTTGTGGAATTGGCAAAGTGATATTTGGAAGCCCATAGAGGGCTATGGTGAAAAAGGAAATATCCTCAAATGAAATCTGGAAAGAAGCTTTCTGAGAAACTGCTTAGTGTTCTGTTAATTCATCTCACAGAGTTACATCTGTATTTCGTGGATCTCTTGGCTAGCCTTATTTCTGTGGAATCTGAGAACAGATATTTCGGATCCTTTTGAAGACTATAGGGCCAAAGGAAATATCCTCCGATAACAAAGAGAAAGAAGCTTTCTGAGAAACTTCGTTGTGTTTTGTGAAATCATCTCACAGAGTTGCAGCTTTCCCCTCAAGAAGCCTTTCGCTAAGACAGTTCTTGTGGAATTGGCAAAGTGATATTTGGAAGCCCATAGAGGGCTATGGTGAAAAAGGAAATATCGTCAAATGAATCTGGAAAGAAGCTTTCTGAGAAACTGCTTAGTGTTCTGTTAATGCATCTCACAGGGTTACATCTGTATTTCGTGGATCTCTTTGCTAGCCTTATTTCTGTGGAATCTCAGAACAGATATTTCGGATCCCTATGAAGACTATAGGGCCAAAGGAAATATCCTCCGATTACAAAGAGAAAGAAGCTTTCTGAGAAACTTCGTTGTGTTCTGTGAAATCATCTCACAGAGTTACAGCTTTCCCCTCACGGAGCCTTTCGCTAAGACAGTTCTTTTGAAATTGGCAAAGTGATATTTGGAAGCCCGTAGAGGGCTATGGTGAAAAAGGAAATATCCTCAGATGAAATCTGGAAAGAAGCTTTCTGAGAAACTGCTTAGTGTTCTGTTAATTCATCTCACAGAGTTATATCTGTATTTCGTGGATCTCTTTGCTAGCCTTATTTCTGTGGAATCTCAGAACAGATATTTCGGATCCCTTTGAAGACTATAGGGCCAAAGGAAATATCCTCCGATAACAAAGAGAAAGATGCTTTCTGAGAAACTTCGTTGTGTTCTGTGAAATCATCTCACAGAGTTACAGCTTTCCCCTCACGGAGCCTTTCGCTAAGACAGTTATTTTGAATCTGGCAAAGTGATATTTGGAAGCCCATAGAGGGCTATTGTGAAAAAGGAAATATCCTCAGATGAAATCTGGAAAGAAGCTTTCTGAGAAACTGCTTAGTGTTCTGTTAATTCATCTCACAGAGTTACATCTGTATTTCGTGGATCTCTTTGCTAGCCTTATTTCTGTGGAATCTGAGAACAGATATTTCGTTTCCCTTTGAAGACTATAGGGCCAAAGGAAATATCCTCCGATAACAAAGAGGAAGAAGCCTTCTGAGAAACTTCTTTGTGTTCTGTGAAATCATCTCACAGAGTTACAGCTTTCCCCTCAAGAAGCCTTTCGCTAAGACAGTTCTTGTGGAATTGGCAAAGTGATATTTGGAAGCCCATAGAGGGCTATGGTGAAAAAGGAAATATCCTCAAATGAAATCTGTAAAGAAGCTTTCTGAGAAACTGCTTAGTGTTCTGTTAATTCATCTCACAGAGTTACATCTGTATTTCGTGGATCTCTTTGCTAGCCTTATTTCTGTGGAATCTGAGAACAGATATTTCGGATCCCTATGAAGACTATAGGGCCAAAGGAAATATCCTGCGATAACAAAGAGAAAGAAGCTTTCTGAGAAACTTCTTTGTGTTTTGTGAAATCATATCACAGAGTTACAGCTTTCCCCTCAAGAAGCCTTTCGCTAAGACAGTTCTTGTGGAATTGGCAAAGTGATATTTGGAAGCCCATAGAGGGCTATGGTGAAAAAGGAAATATCCTCAAATGAAATCTGGAAAGAAGCTTTCTGAGAAACTGCTTAGTGTTCTGTTAATTCATCTCACAGAGTTACATCTGTATTTCGTGGATCTCTTGGCTAGCCTTATTTCTGTGGAATCTGAGAACAGATATTTCGGATCCCTTTGAAGACTATAGGGCCAAAGGAAATATCCTCCGATAATAAAGAGGAAGAAGCCTTCTGAGAAACTTCTTTGTGTTCTGTGAAATCATCTCACAGAGTTACAGCTTTCCCCTCAAGAAGCCTTTCGCTAAGACAGTTCTTGTGGAATTGGCAAAGTGATATTTGGAAGCCCATAGAGGGCTATGGTGAAAAAGGAAATATCCTCAAATGAAATCTGGAAAGAAGCTTTCTGAGAAACTGCTTAGTGTTCTGTTAATTCATCTCACAGAGTTACATCTGTATTTCGTGGATCTCTTTGCTAGCCTTATTTCTGTGGAATCTGAGAACAGATATTTCGGATCCCTTTGAAGACTATAGGGCCAAAGGAAATATCCTCCGATAACAAAGAGAAAGAAGCTTTCTGAGAAACTTCTTTGTGTTCTGTGAAATCATCTCACAGAGTTACAGCTTTCCCCTCAAGAAGCCTTTCGCTAAGACAGTTCTTGTGGAATTGGCAAAGTGATATTTGGAAGCCCATAGAGGGCTATGGTGAAAAAGGAAATATCGTCAAATGAATCTGGAAAGAAGCTTTCTGACAAACTGCTTACTGTTCTGTTAATTCATCTCACAGGGTTACATCTGTATTTCGTGGATCTCTTTGCTAGCCTTATTTCTGTGGAATCTGAGAACAGATATTTCGGATCCCTATGAAGACTATAGGGCCAAAGGAAATATCCTCCGATAACAAAGAGAAAGAAGCTTTCTGAGAAACTTCGTTGTGTTCTGTGAAATCATCTCACAGAGTTACAGCTTTCCCCTCACGGTGCCTTTCGCTAAGACAGTTCATTTGAAATTGGCAAAGTGATATTTGGAAGCCCATAGAGGGCTATGGTGAAAAAGGAAATATCCTCAAATGAAATCTGGAAAGAAGCTTTCTGAGAAACTGCTTAGTGTTCTGTTAATTCATCTCACAGAGTTATATCTGTATTTCGTGGATCTCTTTGCTAGCCTTATTTCTGTGGAATCTGAGAACAGATATTTCGGATCCCTTTGAAGACTATAGGGCCAAAGGAAATATCCTCCGATAACAAAGAGAAAGAAGCTTTCTGAGAAACTTCTTTGTGTTCTGTGAAATCATCTCACAGAGTTACAGCTTTCCGCTCAAGGAGCCTTTCGCTACGACAGTTTATGTGGAATTGGCAAAGTGATATTTGGAAGCCCTTAGAGGGCTATGGTGAAAAAGGAAATATCCTCAGATGAAATCTGGAAAGAATCTTTCTGAGAAACTGCTTAGCGTTCTGTTAATTCATCTCACAGAGTTACATCTGTATTTCGTGGATCTCTTTGCTAGCCTTATTTCTGTGGAATCTGAGAACAGATATTTCGGATCCCTTTGAAGACTATAGGGCCAAAGGAAATATCCTCCGATAACAAAGAGAAAGAAGCTTTCTGAGAAACTTCTTTGTGTTCTGTGAAATCATCTCACAGAGTTACAGCTTTTCCCTCACGGAGCCTTTCGCTAAGACAGTTCTTTTGAAACTGGCAAAGTGATATTTGGAAGCCCATAGAGGGCTATGGTGAAAAAGGAAATATCCTCAGATGAAATCTGGAAGGAAGCTTTCTGAGAAACTGCTTAGTGTTCTGTTAATTCATCTCACAGAGTTACATCTGTATTTCGTGGATCTCCTTGCTAGCCTTATTTCTGTGGAATCTGAGAACAGATATTTCGGATCCCTATGAAGACTATAGGGCCAAAGGAAATATCCTGCGATAACAAAGAGAAAGAAGCTTTCTGAGAAACTTCTTTGTGTTTTGTGAAATCATCTCACAGAGTTACAGCTTTCCCCTCAAGAAGCCTTTCGCTAAGACAGTTCTTGTGGAATTGGCAAAGTGATATTTGGAAGCCCATAGAGGGCTATGGTGAAAAAGGAAATATCCTCAAATGAAATCTGGAAAGAAGCTTTCTGAGAAACTGCTTAGTGTTCTGTTAATTCATCTCACAGAGTTACATCTGTATTTCGTGGATCTCTTGGCTAGCCTTATTTCTGTGGAATCTGAGAACAGATATTTCGGATCCTTTTGAAGACTATAGGGCCAAAGGAAATATCCTCCGATAACAAAGAGAAAGAAGCTTTCTGAGAAACTTCGTTGTGTTTTGTGAAATCATCTCACAGAGTTGCAGCTTTCCACTCAAGAAGCCTTTCGCTAAGACAGTTCTTGTGGAAATGGCAAAGTGATATTTGGAAGCCCATAGAGGGCTATGTTGAAAAAGGAAATATCCTCAGATGAAATCTGGAAAGAAGCTTTCTGAGAAACTGCTTAGTGTTCTGTTAATTCATCTCACAGAGTTACATCGGTATTTCGTGGATCTCTTTGCTAGCCTTATTTCTGTGGAATCTGAGAACAGATATTTCGTATCCCTTTGAAGACTATAGGGCCAAAGGAAATATCCTCCGATAACAAAGAGAAAGAAGCTTTCTGAGAAACTTCGTTGTGTTCTGTGAAATCATCTCACAGAGTTACAGCTTTCCCCTCACGGAGCCTTTCGCTAAGACAGTTCTTTTGAAATTGGCAAAGTGATATTTGGAAGCCCGTAGAGGGCTATGGTGAAAAAGGAAATATCCTCAGATGAAATCTGGAAAGAAGCTTTCTGAGAAACTGCTTAGTGTTCTGTTAATTCATCTCACAGAGTTATATCTGTATTTCGTGGATCTCTTTGCTAGCCTTATTTCTGTGGAATCTCAGAACAGATATTTCGGATCCCTTTGAAGACTATAGGGCCAAAGGAAATATCCTCCGATAACAAAGAGAAAGAAGCTTTCTGAGAAACTTCGTTGTGTTCTGTGAAATCATCTCACAGAGTTACAGATTTCCCCTCACGGAGCCTTTCGATAAGACAGTTCTTGTGGAATTGGAAAAGTGATATTTGGAAGCCCATAGAGGTCTATTGTGAAAAAGGAAATATCCTCAGATGAAATCTGGAAAGAAGCTTTCTGAGAAACTGCTTAGTGTTCTGTTAATTCATCTCACAGAGTTACATCTGTATTTCGTGGATCTCTTTGCTAGCCTTATTTCTGTGGAATCTGAGAACAGATATTTCGGATCCCTTTGAAGACTATAGGGCCAAAGGAAATATCCTCCGATAACAAAGAGGAAGAAGCCTTCTGATAAACTTCTTTGTGTTCTGTGAAATCATATCACAGAGTTACAGCTTTCCCCTCAAGAAGCCTTTCGCTAAGACAGTTCTTGTGGAATTGGCAAAGTGATATTTGGAAGCCCATAGAGGGCTATGGTGAAAAAGGAAATATCCTCAAATGAAATCTGGAAAGAAGCTTTCTGAGAAACTGCTTAGTGTTCTGTTAATTCATCTCACAGAGTTACATCTGTATTTCGTGGATCTCTTTGCTAGCCTTATTTCTGTGCAATCTGAGAACAGATATTTCGGATCCCTATGAAGACTATAGGGCCAAAGGAAATATCCTGCGATAACAAAGAGAAAGAAGCTTTCTGAGAAACTTCTTTGTGTTTTGTGAAATCATATCACAGAGTTACAGCTTTCCCCTCAAGAAGCCTTTCGCTACGACAGTTCTTGTGGAATTGGCAAAGTGATATTTGGAAGCCCATAGAGGGCTATGGTGAAAAAGGAAATATCCTCAGAGGAAATCTGGAAAGAAGCTTTCTGAGAAACTGCTTAGCGTTCTGTTAATTCATCTCACAGAGTTACATCTGTATTTCGTGGATCTCTTTGCTAGCCTTATTTCTGTGGAATCTGGGAACAGATATTTCGGATCCCTTTGAAGACTATAGGGCCAAAGGAAATATCCTCCGATAAAAAAGAGAAAGAAGCTTTCTGAGAAACTTCTTTGTGTTCTGTGAAATCATCTCACAGAGTTACAGCTTTCCCCTCAAGAAGCCTTTCGCTAAGACAGTTCTTTTGAAACTGGCAAAGTGATATTTGGAAGCCCATAGAGGGCTATGGTGAAAAAGGAAATATCCTCAGATGAAATCTGGAAGGAAGCTTTCTGAGAAACTGCTTAGTGTTCTGTTAATTCATCTCACAGAGTTACATCTGTATTTCGTGGATCTCCTTGCTAGCCTTATTTCTGTGGAATCTGAGAACAGATATTTCGGATCCCTATGAAGACTATAGGGCCAAAGGAAATATCCTGCGATAACAAAGAGAAAGAAGCTTTCTGAGAAACTTCTTTGTGTTTTGTGAAATCATCTCACAGAGTTACAGCTTTCCCCTCAAGAAGCCTTTCGCTAAGACAGTTCTTGTGGAATTGGCAAAGTGATATTTGGAAGCCCATAGAGGGCTATGGTGAAAAAGGAAATATCCTCAAATGAAATCTGGAAAGAAGCTTTCTGAGAAACTGCTTAGTGTTCTGTTAATTCATCTCACAGAGTTACATCTGTATTTCGTGGATCTCTTGGCTAGCCTTATTTCTGTGGAATCTGAGAACAGATATTTCGGATCCTTTTGAAGACTATAGGGCCAAAGGAAATATCCTCCGATAACAAAGAGAAAGAAGCTTTCTGAGAAACTTCGTTGTGTTTTGTGAAATCATCTCACAGAGTTGCAGCTTTCCACTCAAGAAGCCTTTCGCTAAGACAGTTCTTGTGGAAATGGCAAAGTGATATTTGGAAGCCCATAGAGGGCTATGTTGAAAAAGGAAATATCCTCAGATGAAATCTGGAAAGAAGCTTTCTGAGAAACTGCTTAGTGTTCTGTTAATTCATCTCACAGAGTTACATCGGTATTTCGTGGATCTCTTTGCTAGCCTTATTTCTGTGGAATCTGAGAACAGATATTTCGTATCCCTTTGAAGACTATAGGGCCAAAGGAAATATCCTCCGATAACAAAGAGAAAGAAGCTTTCTGAGAAACTTCGTTGTGTTCTGTGAAATCATCTCACAGAGTTACAGCTTTCCCCTCACGGAGCCTTTCGCTAAGACAGTTCTTTTGAAATTGGCAAAGTGATATTTGGAAGCCCGTAGAGGGCTATGGTGAAAAAGGAAATATCCTCAGATGAAATCTGGAAAGAAGCTTTCTGAGAAACTGCTTAGTGTTCTGTTAATTCATCTCACAGAGTTATATCTGTATTTCGTGGATCTCTTTGCTAGCCTTATTTCTGTGGAATCTCAGAACAGATATTTCGGATCCCTTTGAAGACTATAGGGCCAAAGGAAATATCCTCCGATAACAAAGAGAAAGAAGCTTTCTGAGAAACTTCGTTGTGTTCTGTGAAATCATCTCACAGAGTTACAGATTTCCCCTCACGGAGCCTTTCGATAAGACAGTTCTTGTGGAATTGGAAAAGTGATATTTGGAAGCCCATAGAGGTCTATTGTGAAAAAGGAAATATCCTCAGATGAAATCTGGAAAGAAGCTTTCTGAGAAACTGCTTAGTGTTCTGTTAATTCATCTCACAGAGTTACATCTGTATTTCGTGGATCTCTTTGCTAGCCTTATTTCTGTGGAATCTGAGAACAGATATTTCGGATCCCTTTGAAGACTATAGGGCCAAAGGAAATATCCTCCGATAACAAAGAGGAAGAAGCCTTCTGATAAACTTCTTTGTGTTCTGTGAAATCATATCACAGAGTTACAGCTTTCCCCTCAAGAAGCCTTTCGCTAAGACAGTTCTTGTGGAATTGGCAAAGTGATATTTGGAAGCCCATAGAGGGCTATGGTGAAAAAGGAAATATCCTCAAATGAAATCTGGAAAGAAGCTTTCTGAGAAACTGCTTAGTGTTCTGTTAATTCATCTCACAGAGTTACATCTGTATTTCGTGGATCTCTTTGCTAGCCTTATTTCTGTGCAATCTGAGAACAGATATTTCGGATCCCTATGAAGACTATAGGGCCAAAGGAAATATCCTGCGATAACAAAGAGAAAGAAGCTTTCTGAGAAACTTCTTTGTGTTTTGTGAAATCATATCACAGAGTTACAGCTTTCCCCTCAAGAAGCCTTTCGCTAAGACAGTTCTTGTGGAATTGGCAAAGTGATATTTGGAAGCCCATAGAGGGCTATGGTGAAAAAGGAAATATCCTCAGAGGAAATCTGGAAAGAAGCTTTCTGAGAAACTGCTTAGCGTTCTGTTAATTCATCTCACAGAGTTACATCTGTATTTCGTGGATCTCTTTGCTAGCCTTATTTCTGTGGAATCTGGGAACAGATATTTCGGATCCCTTTGAAGACTATAGGGCCAAAGGAAATATCCTCCGATAAAAAAGAGAAAGAAGCTTTCTGAGAAACTTCTTTGTGTTCTGTGAAATCATCTCACAGAGTTACAGCTTTCCCCTCAAGAAGCCTTTCGCTAAGACAGTTCTTTTGAAATTGGCAAAGTGATATTTGGAAGCCCATAGAGGGCTATGGTGAAAAAGGAAATATCCTCAGATGAAATCTGGAAAGAAGCTTTCTGAGAAACTGCTTAGTGTTCTTTTAATTCATCTCACAGTGTTACATCTGTATTTCGTGGATCTCTTTGCTAGCCTTATTTCTGTGGAATCTGAGAACAGATATTTCGGATCCCTTTGAAGACTATAGGGCCAAAGGAAATATCCTCCGATAACAAAGAGAAAGAAGCTTTCTGAGAAACTTCTTTGTGTTCTGTGAAAACATCTCACAGAGTTACAGCTTTCCCCTCAAGAAGCCTTTCGATAAGACAGTTCTTGTGGAATTGGCAAAGTGATATTTGGAAGCCCATAGAGGGCTATGGTGAAAAAGGAAATATCCTCAAATGAAATCTGGAAAGAAGCTTTCTGAGAAACTGCTTAGTGTTCTGTTAATTCATCTCGCAGAGTTACATCTGTATTTCGTGGATCTCTTTGCTAGCCTTATTTCTGTGGAATCTGAGAACAGATATTTCGGATCCCTTTGAAGACTATAGGGCCAAAGGAAATATCCTCCGATAACAAAGAGAAAGAAGCTTTCTGAGAAACTTCGTTGTGTTCTGTGAAATCATCTCACAGAGTTACAGCTTTCCCCTCACGGAGCCTTTCGCTAAGACAGTTCTTTTGAAATTGGCAAAGTGATATTTGGAAGCCCCTAGAGGGCTATGGTGAAAAAGGAAATATCCTCAGATGAAATCTGGAAAGAAGCTTTCTGAGAAACTGCTTAGTGTTCTGTTAATTCATCTCACAGAGTTACATCTGTATTTCGTGGATCTCTTTGCTAGCCTTATTTCTGTGGAATCTCAGAACAGATATTTCGGATCCCTTTGAAGACTATAGGGCAAAAGGAAATATCCTCCGATAACAAAGAGAAAGAAGCTTTTCGTTGTGTTCTGTGAAATCATCTCACAGAGTTACAGCTTTCCCCTCACGGAGCCTTTCGCTAACACAGTTCTTTTGAAATTGGCAAAGTGATATTTGGAAGCCCATAGAGGGCTATTGTGAAAAAGGAAATATCCTCAGATGAAATCTGGAAAGAAGCTTTCTGAGAAACTGCTTAGTGTTCTGTTAATTCATCTCACAGAGTTACATCTGTATTTCGTGGATCTCTTTGCTAGCCTTACTTCTGTGGAATCTGAGAACAGATATTTCGGATCCCTTTGAAGACTATAGGGCCAAAGGAAATATCCTCCGATAACAAAGAGAAAGAAGCTTTCTGAGAAACTTCTTTGTGTTCTGTGAAATCATCTCACAGAGTTGCAGCTTTCCCCTCAAGAAGCCTTTCGCTAAGACAGTTCTTGTGGAATTGGCAAAGTGATATTTGGAAGCCCATATAGGGCTATGGTGAAAAAGGAAATATCCTCAAATGAAATCTGGAAAGAAGCTTTCTGAGAAACTGCTTAGTGTTCTGTTAATTCATCTCACAGAGTTACATCTGTATTTCGTGGATCTCTTTGCTAGCCTTATTTCTGTGGAATCTGAGAACAGATATTTCGGATCCCTTTGAAGACTATAGGGCCAAAAGAAATATCCTCCGATAACACAGAGAAAGAAGCTTTCTGAGAAACTTCGTTGTGTTCTGTGAAATCATCTCACAGAGTTACAGCTTTCCCCTCAAGGAGCCTTTCGCTAAGACAGTTTATGTGGAATTGGCAAAGTGATATTTGGAAGCCCATAGAGGGCTATGGTGAAAAAGGAAATATCCTCAGATGAAATCTGGAAAGAAGCTTTCTGAGAAACTGCTTAGCGTTCTGTTAATTCATCTCACAGAGTTACATCTGTATTTCGTGGATCTCTTTGCTAGCCTTATTTCTGTGGAATCTGAGAACAGATATTTCGGATCCCTTTGAAGACTATAGGGCCAAAGGAAATATCCTCCGATAACAAAGAGAAAGAAGCTTTCTGAGAAACTTCTTTGTGTTCTGTGAAATCATCTCACAGAGTTACAGCTTTCCCCTCACGGAGCCTTTCGCTAAGACAGTTCTTTTGAAACTGGCAAAGTGATATTTGGAAGCCCATAGAGGGCTATGGTGAAAAAGGAAATATCCTCAGATGAAATCTGGAAAGAAGCTTTCTGAGAAACTGCTTAGTGTTCTGTTAATTCATCTCACAGAGTTACATCTGTATTTCGTGGATCTCTTTGCTAGCCTTATTTCTGTGGAATCTGAGAACAGATATTTCGGATCCCTTTGAAGACTATAGGGTCAAAGGAAATATCCTCCGATAACAAAGAGAAAGAAGCTTTCTGAGAAACTTCGTTGTGTTCTGTGAAATCATCTCACAGAGTTGCAGCTTTCCCCTCAAGAAGCCTTTCGCTAAGACAGTTCTTGTGGAATTGGCAAAGTGATATTTGGAAGCCATAGAGGGCTATGGTGAAAAAGGAAATATCCTCAAATGAAATCTGGAAAGAAGCTTTCTGAGAAACTGCTTAGTGTTCTGTTAATTCATCTCACAGAGTTACATCTGTATTTCGTGGATCTCTTTGCTAGCCTTATTTCTGTGGAATCTGAGAACAGATATTTCGGATCCCTTTGAAGACTATAGGGCCAAAGGAAATATCCTCCGATAACAAAGAGAAAGAAGCTTTCTGAGAAACTTCTTTGTGTTCTGTGAAATCATCTCACAGAGTTACAGCTTTCCCCTCAAGAAGCCTTTCGCTAAGACAGTTCTTGTGGAATTGGCAAAGTGATATTTGGAAGCCCATAGAGGGCTACGGTGAAAAAGGAAATATCCTCAAATGAAATCTGGAAAGAAGCTTTCTGAAAAACTGCTTAGTGTTCTGTTAATTCACCTCACAGAGTTACATCTGTATTTCGTGGATCTCTTTGCTAGCCTTATTTCTGTATAATCTGAGAACAGATATTTCGGATCCCTTTGAAGACTATAGGGCCAAAGGAAATATCCTCCGATAACAAAGAGGAAGAAGCCTTCTGAGAAACTTCTTTGTGTTCTGTGAAATCATCTCACAGAGTTACACCTTTCCCCTCAAGAAGCCTTTCGCTAAGACAGTTCTTGTGGAATTGGCAAAGTGATATTTGGAAGCCCATAGAGGGCTATGGTGAAAAAGGAAATATCCTCAAATGAAATCTGGAAAGAAGCTTTCTGAGAAACTGCTTAGTGTTCTGTTAATTCATCTCACAGAGTTACATCTGTATTTCGTGGATCTCTTTGCTAGCCTTAATTGTGTGGAATCTGAGAACAGATATTTCGGATCCCTTTGAAGACTATAGGGCCAAAGGAACTATCCTCCGATAACAAAGAGAAAGAAGCTTTCTGAGAAACTTCTTTGTGTTCTGTGAAATCATCTCACAGAGTTAGAGCTTTCCCCTCAAGAAGCCTTTCGCTAAGACAGTTCTTGTGGAATTGGCAAAGTGATATTTGGAAGCCCATAGAGGGCTATGGTGAAAAAGGAAATATCGTCAAATGAAATCTGGAAAGAAGCTTTCTGAGAAACTGCTTAGTGTTCTGTTAATTCATCTCACAGGGTTACATCTGTATTTCGTGGATCTCTTTGCTAGCCTTATTTCAGTGGAATCTGAGAACAGATATTTCGGATCCCTATGAAGACAATGGGGCCAAAGGAAATATCCTCCGATAACAAAGAGAAAGAAGCTTTCTGAGAAACTTCGTTGTGTTCTGTGAAATCATCTCACAGAGTTACAGCTTTCCCCTCACGGAGCCTTTCGCTAAGACAGTTCTTTTGAAATTGGCAAAGAGATATTTGGAAGCCCATAGAGGGCTATGGTGAAAAAGGAAATATCCTCAAATGAAATCTGGAAAGAAGCTTTCTGAGAAACTGCTTAGTGTTCTCTTAATTCATCTCACAGAGTTATATCTGTATTTCGTGGATCTCTTTGCTAGCCTTATTTCTGTGGAATCTGAGAACAGATATTTCGGATCCCTTTGAAGACTATAGGGCCAAAGGAAATATCCTCCGATAACAAAGAGAAAGAAGCTTTCTGAGAAACTTCGTTGTGTTCTGTGAAATCATCTCACAGAGTTACAGCTTTCCCCTCACGGAGCCTTTCGCTAAGACAGTTCTTTTGAAACTGGCAAAGTGATATTTGGAAGCCCATAGAGGGCTATGGTGAAAAAGGAAATATCCTCAGATGAAATCTGGAAAGAAGCTTTCTGAGAAACTGCTTAGTGTTCTGTTAATTCATCTCACAGAGTTACATCTGTATTTCGTGGATCTCTTTGCTAGCCTTATTTCTGTATAATCTGAGAACAGATATTTCGGATCCCTTTGAAGACTATAGGGCCAAAGGAAATATCCTCCGATAACAAAGAGGAAGAAGCCTTCTGAGAAACTTCTTTGTGTTCTGTGAAATCATCTCACAGAGTTACAGCTTTCCCCTCAAGAAGCCTTTCGCTAAGACAGTTCTTGTGGAATTGGCAAAGTGATATTTGGAAGCCCATAGAGGGCTATGGTGAAAAAGGAAATATCCTCAAATGAAATCTGGAAAGAAGCTTTCTGAGAAACTGCTTAGTGTTCTGTTAATTCATCTCACAGAGTTACATCTGTATTTCGTGGATCTCTTTCCTAGCCTTAATTGTGTGGAATCTGAGAACAGATATTTCGGATCCCTTTGAAGACTATAGGGCCAAAGGAACTATCCTCCGATAACAAAGAGAAAGAAGCTTTCTGAGAAACTTCTTTGTGTTCTGTGAAATCATCTCACAGAGTTAGAGCTTTCCCCTCAAGAAGCCTTTCGCTAAGACAGTTCTTGTGGAATTGGCAAAGTGATATTTGGAAGCCCATAGAGGGCTATGGTGAAAAAGGAAATATCGTCAAATGAAATCTGGAAAGAAGCTTTCTGAGAAACTGCTTAGTGTTCTGTTAATTCATCTCACAGGGTTACATCTGTATTTCGTGGATCTCTTTGCTAGCCTTATTTCTGTGGAATCTGAGAACAGATATTTCGGATCCCTATGAAGACAATGGGGCCAAAGGAAATATCCTCCGATAACAAAGAGAAAGAAGCTTTCTGAGAAACTTCGTTGTGTTCTGTGAAATCATCTCACAGAGTTACAGCTTTCCCCTCACGGAGCCTTTCGCTAAGACAGTTCTTTTGAAATTGGCAAAGAGATATTTGGAAGCCCATAGAGGGCTATGGTGAAAAAGGAAATATCCTCAAATGAAATCTGGAAAGAAGCTTTCTGAGAAACTGCTTAGTGTTCTCTTAATTCATCTCACAGAGTTATATCTGTATTTCGTGGATCTCTTTGCTAGCCTTATTTCTGTGGAATCTGAGAACAGATATTTCGGATCCCTTTGAAGACTATAGGGCCAAAGGAAATATCCTCCGATAACAAAGAGAAAGAAGCTTTCTGAGAAACTTCGTTGTGTTCTGTGAAATCATCTCACAGAGTTACAGCTTTCCCCTCACGGAGCCTTTCGCTAAGACAGTTCTTTTGAAACTGGCAAAGTGATATTTGGAAGCCCATAGAGGGCTACGGTGAAAAAGGAAATATCCTCAGATGAAATCTGGAAAGAAGCTTTCTGAGAAACTGCTTAGTGTTCTGTTAATTCATCTCACAGAGTTACATCTGTATTTCGTGGATCTCTTTGCTAGCCTTATTTCTGTGGAATCTGAGAACAGATATTTCGGATCCCTATGAAGACTATAGGGCCAAAGGAAATATCCTGCGATAACAAAGAGAAAGAAGCTTTCTGAGAAACTTCTTTGTGTTTTGTGAAATCATCTCACAGAGTTACAGCTTTCCCCTCAAGAAGCCTTTCGCTAAGACAGTTCTTGTGGAATTGGCAAAGTGATATTTGGAAGCCCATAGAGGGCTAAGGTGAAAAAGGAAATATCCTCAAATGAAATCTGGAAAGAAGCTTTCTGAGAAACTGCTTAGTGTTCTGTTAATTCATCTCACAGAGTTACATCTGTATTTCGTGGATCTCTTGGCTAGCATTATTTCTGTGGAATCTGAGAACAGATATTTCGGATCCATATGAAGACTATAGGGCCAAAGGAAATATCCTCCGATAACAAAGAGAAAGAAGCTTTCTGAGAAACTTCTTTGTGTTCTGTGAAATCATCTCACAGAGTTACAGCTTTCCCCTCAAGAAGCCTTTCGCTAAGACAGTTCTTGTGGAATTGGCAAAGTGATATTTGGAAGCCCATAGAGGGCTATGGTGAAAAAGGAAATATCCTCAAATGAAATCTGGAAAGAAGCTTTCTGAGAAACTGCTTAGTGTTCTGTTAATTCATCTCACAGAGTTACATCTGTATTTCGTGGATCTCTTTGCTAGCCTTATTTCTGTGGAATCTGAGAACAGATATTTCGGATCCCTTTGAAGACTATAGGGCCAAAGGAAATATCCTCCGATAACAAAGAGAAAGAAGCTTTCTGAGAAACTTCTTTGTGTTCTGTGAAATCATCTCACAGAGTTACAGCTTTCCCCTCAAGAAGCCTTTCGCTAAGACAGTTCTTGTGGAATTGGCAAAGTGATATTTGGAAGCCCATAGAGGGCTATGGTGAAAAAGGAAATATCGTCAAATGAATCTGGAAAGAAGCTTTCTGAGAAACTGCTTAGTGTTCTGCTAATTCATCTCACAGGGTTACATCTGTATTTCGTGGATCTCTTTGCTAGCCTTATTTCTGTGGAATCTGAGAACAGATATTTCGGATCCCTATGAAGACTATAGGGCCAAAGGAAATATCCTCCGATAACAAAGAGAAAGAAGCTTTCTGAGAAACTTCGTTGTGTTCTGTGAAATCATCTCACAGAGTTACAGCTTTCCCCTCACGGAGCCTTTCGCTAAGACAGTTCATTTGAAATTGGCAAAGTGATATTTGGAAGCCCATAGAGGGCTATGGTGAAAAAGGAAATATCCTCAAATGAAATCTGGAAAGAAGCTTTCTGAGAAACTGCTTAGTGTTCTGTTAATTCATCTCACAGAGTTATATCTGTATTTCGTGGATCTCTTTGCTAGCCTTATTTCTGTGGAATCTGAGAACAGATATTTCGGATCCCTTTGAAGACTATAGGGCCAAAGGAAATATCCTCCGATAACAAAGAGAAAGAAGCTTTCTGAGAAACTTCTTTGTGTTCTGTGAAATCATCTCACAGAGTTACAGCTTTCCGCTCAAGGAGCCTTTCGCTACGACAGTTTATGTGGAATTGGCAAAGTGATATTTGGAAGCCCATAGAGGGCTATGGTGAAAAAGGAAATATCCTCAGATGAAATCTGGAAAGAATCTTTCTGAGAAACTGCTTAGCGTTCTGTTAATTCATCTCACAGAGTTACATCTGTATTTCGTGGATCTCTTTGCTAGCCTTATTTCTGTGGAATCTGAGAACAGATATTTCGGATCCCTTTGAAGACTATAGGGCCAAAGGAAATATCCTCCGATAAAAAAGAGAAAGAAGCTTTCTGAGAAACTTCTTTGTGTTCTGTGAAATCATCTCACAGAGTTACAGCTTTTCCCTCACGGAGCCTTTCGCTAAGACAGTTCTTTTGAAACTGGCAAAGTGATATTTGGAAGCCCATAGAGGGCTATGGTGAAAAAGGAAATATCCTCAGATGAAATCTGGAATGAAGCTTTCTGAGAAACTGCTTAGTGTTCTGTTAATTCATCTCACAGAGTTACATCTGTATTTCGTGGATCTCCTTGCTAGCCTTATTTCTGTGGAATCTGAGAACAGATATTTCGGATCCCTATGAAGACTATAGGGCCAAAGGAAATATCCTGCGATAACAAAGAGAAAGAAGATTTCTGAGAAACCTCTTTGTGTTTTGTGAAATCATCTCACAGAGTTACAGCTTTCCCCTCAAGAAGCCTTTCGCTAAGACAGTTCTTGTGGAATTGGCAAAGTGATATTTGGAAGCCCATAGAGGGCTATGGTGAAAAAGGAAATATCCTCAAATGAAATCTGGAAAGAAGCTTTCTGAGAAACTGCTTAGTGTTCTGTTAATTCATCTCACAGAGTTACATCTGTATTTCGTGGATCTCTTGGCTAGCCTTATTTCTGTGGAATCTGAGAACAGATATTTCGGATCCCTTTGAAGACTATAGGGCCAAAGGAAATATCCTCCGATAACAAAGAGAAAGAAGCTTTCTGAGAAACTTCGTTGTGTTTTGTGAAATCATCTCACAGAGTTGCAGCTTTCCCCTCAAGAAGCCTTTCGCTAAGACAGTTCTTGTGGAAATGGCAAAGTGATATTTGGAAGCCCATAGAGGGCTATGTTGAAAAAGGAAATATCCTCAGATGAAATCTGGAAAGAAGCTTTCTGAGAAACTGCTTAGTGTTCTGTTAATTCATCTCACAGAGTTACATCGGTATTTCGTGGATCTCTTTGCTAGCCTTATTTCTGTGGAATCTGAGAACAGATATTTCGTATCCCTTTGAAGACTATAGGGCCAAAGGAAATATCCTCCGATAACAAAGAGAAAGAAGCTTTCTGAGAAACTTCGTTGTGTTCTGTGAAATCATCTCACAGAGTTACAGCTTTCCCCTCACGGAGCCTTTCGCTAAGACAGTTCTTTTGAAATTGGCAAAGTGATATTTGGAAGCCCGTAGAGGGCTATGGTGAAAAAGGAAATATCCTCAGATGAAATCTGGAAAGAAGCTTTCTGAGAAACTGCTTAGTGTTCTGTTAATTCATCTCACAGAGTTATATCTGTATTTCGTGGATCTCTTTGCTAGCCTTATTTCTGTGGAATCTCAGAACAGATATTTCGGATCCCTTTGAAGACTATAGGGCCAAAGGAAATATCCTCCGATAACAAAGAGAAAGAAGCTTTCTGAGAAACTTCGTTGTGTTCTGTGAAATCATCTCACAGAGTTACAGATTTCCCCTCACGGAGCCTTTCGATAAGACAGTTCTTGTGGAATTGGCAAAGTGATATTTGGAAGCCCATAGAGGGCTATTGTGAAAAAGGAAATATCCTCAGATGAAATCTGGAAAGAAGCTTTCTGAGAAACTGCTTAGTGTTCTGTTAATTCATCTCACAGAGTTACATCTGTATTTCGTGGATCTCTTTGCTAGCCTTATTTCTGTGGAATCTGAGAACAGATATTTCGGATCCCTTTGAAGACTATAGGGCCAAAGGAAATATCCTCCGATAACAAAGAGGAAGAAGCCTTCTGAGAAACTTCTTTGTGTTCTGTGAAATCATATCACAGAGTTACAGCTTTCCCCTCAAGAAGCCTTTCGCTAAGACAGTTCTTGTGGAATTGGCAAAGTGATATTTGGAAGCCCATAGAGGGCTATGGTGAAAAAGGAAATATCCTCAAATGAAATCTGGAAAGAAGCTTTCTGAGAAACTGCTTAGTGTTCTGTTAATTCATCTCACAGAGTTACATCTGTATTTCGTGGATCTCTTGGCTAGCCTTATTTCTGTGGAATCTGAGAACAGATATTTCGGATCCATATGAAGACTATAGGGCCGAAGGAAATATCCTCCGATAACAAAGAGAAAGAAGCTTTCTGAGAAACTTCTTTGTGTTCTGTGAAATCATCTCACAGAGTTACAGCTTTCCCCTCAAGAAGACTTTCGCTAAGACAGTTCTTGTGGAATTGGCAAAGTGATATTTGGAAGCCCATAGAGGGCTATGGTGAAAAAGGAAATATCCTCAAATGAAATCTGGAAAGAAGCTTTCTGAAAAACTGCTTAGTGTTCTGTTAATTCATCTCACAGAGTTACATCTGTATTTCGTGGATCTCTTTGCTAGCCTTATTTCTGTGGAATCTGAGAACAGATATTTCGGATCCCTTTGAAGACTATAGGGCCAAAGGAAATATCCTCCGATAACAAAGAGGAAGAAGCCTTCTGAGAAACTTCTTTGTGTTCTGTGAAATCATCTCACAGAGTTACAGCTTTCCCCTCAAGAAGCCTTTCGCTAAGACAGTTCTTGTGGAATTGGCAAAGTGATATTTGGAAGCCCATAGAGGGCTATGGTGAAAAAGGAAATATCCTCAAATGAAATCTGGAAAGAAGCTTTCTGAGAAACTGCTTAGTGTTCTGTTAATTCATCTCACAGAGTTACATCTGTATTTCGTGGATCTCTTTGCTAGCCTTATTTCTGTGGAATCTGAGAACAGATATTTCGGATCCCTTTGAAGACTATAGGGCCAAAGGAAATATCCTCCGATAACAAAGAGAAAGAAGCTTTCTGAGAAACTTCTTTGTGTTCTGTGAAATCATCTCACAGAGTTACAGCTTTCCCCTCAAGAAGCCTTTCGCTAAGACAGTTCTTGTGGAATTGGCAAAGTGATATTTGGAAGCCCATAGAGGGCTATGGTGAAAAAGGAAATATCGTCAAATGAATCTGGAAAGAAGCTTTCTGAGAAACTGCTTAGTGTTCTGTTAATTCATCTCACAGGGTTACATCTGTATTTCGTGGATCTCTTTGCTAGCCTTATTTCTGTGGAAACTGAGAACAGATATTTCGGATCCCTATGAAGACTATAGGGCCAAAGGAAATATCCTCCGATAACAAAGAGAAAGAAGCTTTCTGAGAAACTTCGTTGTGTTCTGTGAAATCATCTCACAGAGTTACAGCTTTCCCCTCACGGATCCTTTCGCTAAGACAGTTCTTTTGAAATTGGCAAAGTGATATTTGGAAGCCCATAGAGGGCTATGGTGAAAAAGGAAATATCCTCAAATGAAATCTGGAAAGAAGCTTTCTGAGAAACTGCTTAGTGTTCTGCTAATTCATCTCACTGAGTTATATCAGTATTTCGTGGATCTCTTTGCTAGCCTTATTTCTGTGGAATCTGAGAACAGATATTTCGGATCCCTTTGAAGACTATAGGGCCAAAGGAAATATCCTCCGATAACAAAGAGAAAGAAGCTTTCTGAGAAACTTCTTTGTGTTCTGTGAAATCATCTCACAGAGTTACAGCTTTCCGCTCAAGGAGCCTTTCGCTACGACAGTTTATGTGGAATTGGCAAAGTGATATTTGGAAGCCCATAGAGGGCTATGGTGAAAAAGGAAATATCCTCAGATGAAATCTGGAAAGAAGCTTTCTGAGAAACTGCTTAGCGTTCTGTTAATTCATCTCACAGAGTTACATCCGTATTTCGTGGATCTCTTTGCTAGCCTTATTTCTGTGGAATCTGAGAACAGATATTTCGGATCCCTTTGAAGACTATAGGGCCAAAGGAAATATCCTCCGATAAAAAAGAGAAAGAAGCTTTCTGAGAAACTTCTTTGTGTTCTGTGAAATCATCTCACAGAGTTACAGCTTTCCCCTCAAGAAGCCTTTCGCTAAGACAGTTCTTGTGGAATTGGCAAAGTGATATTTGGAAGCCCATAGAGGGCTATGGTGAAAAAGGAAATATCCTCAAATGAAATCTGGAAAGAAGCTTTCTGAGAAACTGCTTAGTGTTCTGTTAATTCATCTCACAGAGTTACATCTGTATTTCGTGGATCTCTTGGCTAGCCTTATTTCTGTGGAATCTGAGAACAGATATTTCGGATCCCTTTGAAGACTATAGGGCCAAAGGAAATATCCTCCGATAACAAAGAGAAAGAAGCTTTCTGAGAAACTTCGTTGTGTTTTGTGAAATCATCTCACAGAGTTGCAGCTTTCCACTCAAGAAGCCTTTCGCTAAGACAGTTCTTGTGGAAATGGCAAAGTGATATTTGGAAGCCCATAGAGGGCTATGTTGAAAAAGGAAATATCCTCAGATGAAATCTGGAAAGAAGATTTCTGAGAAACTGCTTAGTGTTCGGTTAATTCATCTCACAGAGTTACATCGGTATTTCGTGGATCTCTTTGCTAGCCTTATTTCTGTGGAATCTGAGAACAGATATTTCGTATCCCTTTGAAGACTATAGGGCCAAAGGAAATATCCTCCGATAACAAAGAGAAAGAAGCTTTCTGAGAAACTTCGTTGTGTTCTGTGAAATCATCTCACAGAGTTACAGCTTTCCCCTCACGGAGCCTTTCGCTAAGACAGTTCTTTTGAAATTGGCAAAGTGATATTTGGAAGCCCGTAGAGGGCTATGGTGAAAAAGGAAATATCCTCAGATGAAATCTGGAAAGAAGCTTTCTGAGAAACTGCTTAGTGTTCTGTTAATTCATCTCACAGAGTTATATCTGTATTTCGTGGATCTCTTTGCTAGCCTTATTTCTGTGGAATCTCAGAACAGATATTTCGGATCCCTTTGAAGACTATAGGGCCAAAGGAAATATCCTCCGATAACAAAGAGAAAGAAGCTTTCTGAGAAACTTCGTTGTGTTCTGTGAAATCATCTCACAGAGTTACGGCTTTCCCCTCACGGAGCCTTTCGCTAAGACAGTTCTTTTGAAATTGGCAAAGTGATATTTGGAAGCCCATAGAGGGCTATTGTGAAAAAGGAAATATCCTCAGATGAAATCTGGAAAGAAGCTTTCTGAGAAACTGCTTAGTGTTCTGTTAATTCATCTCACAGAGTTACATCTGTATTTCGTGGATCTCTTTGCTAGCCTTATTTCTGTGGAATCTGAGAACAGATATTTCGGATCCCTTTGAAGACTATAGGGCCAAAGGAAATATCCTCCGATAACAAAGAGAAAGAAGCTTTCTGAGAAACTTCGTTGTGTTCTGTGAAATCATCTCACAGAGTTACAGCTTTCCCCTCACGGAGCCTTTCGCTAAGACAGTTCTTTTGAAATTGGCAAAGTGATATTTGGAAGCCCATAGACGGCTATGGTGAAAAAGGAAATATCCTCAAATGAAATCTGGAAAGAAGCTTTCTGAGAAACTGCTTAGTGTTCTGTTAATTCACCTCACAGTGTTACATCTGTATTTCATGGATCTCTTTGCTAGACTTATTTCTGTGGAATCTGAGAACAGATATTTCAGATCCCTTTGAAGACTATAGGGCCAAAGGAAATATCCTCCGATAACAAAGAGAAAGAAGCTTTCTGAGAAACTTCTTTGTGTTCTGTGAAATCATCTCACAGAGTTGCAGCTTTCCCCTCAAGAAGACTTTCGCTAAGACAGTTCTTGTGGAATTGGCAAAGTGATATTTGGAAGCCCATATAGGGCTATGGTGAAAAAGGAAATATCCTCAAATGAAATCTGGAAAGAAGCTTTCTGAGAAACTGCTTAGTGTTCTGTTAATTCATCTCACAGAGTTACATCTGTATTTCGTGGATCTCTTGGCTAGCCTTATTTCTGTGGAATCTGAGAACAGATATTTCGGATCCCTTTGAAGACTATAGGGCCAAAGGAAATATCCTCCGATAACAAAGAGAAAGAAGCTTTCTGAGAAACTTCTTTGTGTTCTGTGAAATCATCTCACAGAGTTACAGCTTTCCTCTCAAGAAGCCTTTCGCTAAGACAGTTCTTTGGAATTGGCAAAGTGATATTTGGAAGCCCATAGAGGGCTATGGTGAAAAAGGAAATATCCTCAAATGAAATCTGGAAAGAAGCTTTCTGAGAAACTGCTTAGTGTTCTGTTAATTCACCTCACAGAGTTACATCTGTATTTCGTGGATCTCTTTGCTAGCCTTATTTCTGTGGAATCTGAGAACAGATATTTCGGATCCCTTTGAAGACTATAGGGCCAAAGGAAATATCCCCCGATAACAAAGAGGAAGAAGCCTTCTGAGAAACTTCTTTGTGTTCTGTGAAATCATCTCACAGAGTTACAGCTTTCCCCTCAAGAAGCCTTTCGCTAAGACAGTTCTTGTGGAATTGGCAAAGTGATATTTGGAAGCCCATAGAGGGCTATGGTGAAAAAGGAAATATCCTCAAATGAAATCTGGAAAGAAGCTTTCTGAGAAACTGCTTAGTGTTCTGTTAATTCATCTCACAGAGTTACATCTGTATTTCGTGGATCTCTTTGCTAGCCTTAATTCTGTGGAATCTGAGAACAGATATTTCGGATCCCTTTGAAGACTATAGGGCCAAAGGAACTATCCTCCGATAACAAAGAGAAAGAAGCTTTCTGAGAAACTTCTTTGTGTTCTGTGAAATCATCTCACAGAGTTAGAGCTTTCCCCTCAAGAAGCCTTTCGCTAAGACAGTTCTTGTGGAATTGGCAAAGTGATATTTGGAAGCCCATAGAGGGCTATGGTGAAAAAGGAAATATCGTCAAATGAAATCTGGAAAGAAGCTTTCTGAGAAACTGCTTAGTGTTCTGTTAATTCATCTCACAGAGTTACATCTGTATTTCGTGGATCTCTTTGCTAGCCTTATTTCTGTGGAATCTGAGAACAGATATTTCGGATCCCTATGAAGACAATGGGGCCAAAGGAAATATCCTCCGATAACAAAGAGAAAGAAGCTTTCTGAGAAACTTCGTTGTGTTCTGTGAAATCATCTCACAGAGTTACAGCTTTCCCCTCACGGAGCCTTTCGCTAAGACAGTTCTTTTGAAACTGGCAAAGTGATATTTGGAAGCCCATAGAGGGCTATGGTGAAAAAGGAAATATCCTCAGATGAAATCTGGAAAGAAGCTTTCTGAGAAACTGCTTAGTGTTCTGTTAATTCATCTCACAGAGTTACATCTGTATTTCGTGGATCTCTTTGCTAGCCTTATTTCTGTGGAATCTGAGAACAGATATTTCGGATCCCTATGAAGACTATAGGGCCAAAGGAAATATCCTGCGATAACAAAGAGAAAGAAGCTTTCTGAGAAACTTCTTTGTGTTTTGTGAAATCATATCACAGAGTTACAGCTTTCCCCTCAAGAAGCCTTTCGCTAAGACAGTTCTTGTGGAATTGGCAAAGTGATATTTGGAAGCCCATAGAGGGCTATGGTGAAAAAGGAAATATCCTCAAATGAAATCTGGAAAGAAGCTTTCTGAGAAACTGCTTAGTGTTCTGTTAATTCATCTCACAGAGTTACATCTGTACTTCGTGGATCTCTTGGCTAGCCTTATTTCTGTGGAATCTGAGAACAGATATTTCGGATCCATATGAAGACTATAGGGCCAAAGGAAATATCCTCCGATAACAAAGAGAAAGAAGCTTTCTGAGAAACTTCTTTGTGTTCTGTGAAATCATCTCACAGAGTTACAGCTTTCCCCTCAAGAAGACTTTCGCTAAGACAGTTCTTGTGGAATTGGCAAAGTGATATTTGGAAGCCCATAGAGGGCTATGGTGAAAAAGGAAATATCCTCAAATGAAATCTGGAAAGAAGCTTTCTGAAAAACTGCTTAGTGTTCTGTTAATTCATCTCACAGAGTTACATCTGTATTTCGTGGATCTCTTTGCTAGCCTTATTTCTGTGGAATCTGAGAACAGATATTTCGGATCCCTTTGAAGACTATAGGGCCAAAGGAAATATCCTCCGATAACAAAGAGGAAGAAGCCTTCTGAGAAACTTCTTTGTGTTCTGTGAAATCATCTCACAGAGTTACAGCTTTCCCCTCAAGAAGCCTTTCGCTAAGACAGTTCTTGTGGAATTGGCAAAGTGATATTTGGAAGCCCATAGAGGGCTATGGTGAAAAAGGAAATATCCTCAAATGAAATCTGGAAAGAAGCTTTCTGAGAAACTGCTTAGTGTTCTGTTAATTCATCTCACAGAGTTACATCTGTATTTCGTGGATCTCTTTGCTAGCCTTATTTCTGTGGAATCTGAGAACAGATATTTCGGATCCCTTTGAAGACTATAGGGCCAAAGGAAATATCCTCCGATAACAAAGAGAAAGAAGCTTTCTGAGAAACTTCTTTGTGTTCTGTGAAATCATCTCACAGAGTTACAGCTTTCCCCTCAAGAAGCCTTTCGCTAAGACAGTTCTTGTGGAATTGGCAAAGTGATATTTGGAAGCCCATAGAGGGCTATGGTGAAAAAGGAAATATCGTCAAATGAATCTGGAAAGAAGCTTTCTGAGAAACTGCTTAGTGTTCTGTTAATGCATCTCACAGGGTTACATCTGTATTTCGTGGATCTCTTTGCTAGCCTTATTTCTGTGGAATCTGAGAACAGATATTTCGGATCCCTATGAAGACTATAGGGCCAAAGGAAATATCCTCCGATAACAAAGAGAAAGAAGCTTTCTGAGAAACTTCGTTGTGTTCTGTGAAATCATCTCACAGAGTTACAGCTTTCCCCTCACGGAGCCTTTCGCTAAGACAGTTCTTTTGAAATTGGCAAAGTGATATTTGGAAGCCCGTAGAGGGCTATGGTGAAAAAGGAAATATCCTCAGATGAAATCTGGAAAGAAGCTTTCTGAGAAACTGCTTAGTGTTCTGTTAATTCATCTCACAGAGTTATATCTGTATTTCGTGGATCTCTTTGCTAGCCTTATTTCTGTGGAATCTCAGAACAGATATTTCGGATCCCTTTGAAGACTATAGGGCCAAAGGAAATATCCTCCGATAACAAAGAAAAAGATGCTTTCTGAGAAACTTCGTTGTGTTCTGTGAAATCATCTCACAGAGTTACAGCTTTCCCCTCACGGAGCCTTTCGCTAAGACAGTTATTTTGAATCTGGCAAAGTGATATTTGGAAGCCCATAGAGGGCTATTGTGAAAAAGGAAATATCCTCAGATGAAATCTGGAAAGAAGCTTTCTGAGAAACTGCTTAGTGTTCTGTTAATTCATCTCACAGAGTTACATCTGTATTTCGTGGATCTCTTTGCTAGCCTTATTTCTGTGGAATCTGAGAACAGATATTTCGTTTCCCTTTGAAGACTATAGGGCCAAAGGAAATATCCTCCGATAACAAAGAGGAAGAAGCCTTCTGAGAAACTTCTTTGTGTTCTGTGAAATCATCTCACAGAGTTACAGCTTTCCCCTCAAGAAGCCTTTCGCTAAGACAGTTCTTGTGGAATTGGCAAAGTGATATTTGGAAGCCCATAGAGGGCTATGGTGAAAAAGGAAATATCCTCAAATGAAATCTGTAAAGAAGCTTTCTGAGAAACTGCTTAGTGTTCTGTTAATTCATCTCACAGAGTTACATCTGTATTTCGTGGATCTCTTTGCTAGCCTTATTTCTGTGGAATCTGAGAACAGATATTTCGGATCCCTATGAAGACTATAGGGCCAAAGGAAATATCCTGCGATAACAAAGAGAAAGAAGCTTTCTGAGAAACTTCTTTGTGTTTTGTGAAATCATATCACAGAGTTACAGCTTTCCCCTCAAGAAGCCTTTCGCTAAGACAGTTCTTGTGGAATTGGCAAAGTGATATTTGGAAGCCCATAGAGGGCTATGGTGAAAAAGGAAATATCCTCAAATGAAATCTGGAAAGAAGCTTTCTGAGAAACTGCTTAGTGTTCTGTTAATTCATCTCACAGAGTTACATCTGTATTTCGTGGATCTCTTGGCTAGCCTTATTTCTGTGGAATCTGAGAACAGATATTTCGGATCCCTTTGAAGACTATAGGGCCAAAGGAAATATCCTCCGATAATAAAGAGGAAGAAGCCTTCTGAGAAACTTCTTTGTGTTCTGTGAAATCATCTCACAGAGTTACAGCTTTCCCCTCAAGAAGCCTTTCGCTAAGACAGTTCTTGTGGAATTGGCAAAGTGATATTTGGAAGCCCATAGAGGGCTATGGTGAAAAAGGAAATATCCTCAAATGAAATCTGGAAAGAAGCTTTCTGAGAAACTGCTTAGTGTTCTGTTAATTCATCTCACAGAGTTACATCTGTATTTCGTGGATCTCTTTGCTAGCCTTATTTCTGTGGAATCTGAGAACAGATATTTCGGATCCCTTTGAAGACTATAGGGCCAAAGGAAATATCCTCCGATAACAAAGAGAAAGAAGCTTTCTGAGAAACTTCTTTGTGTTCTGTGAAATCATCTCACAGAGTTACAGCTTTCCCCTCAAGAAGCCTTTCGCTAAGACAGTTCTTGTGGAATTGGCAAAGTGATATTTGGAAGCCCATAGAGGGCTATGGTGAAAAAGGAAATATCGTCAAATGAATCTGGAAAGAAGCTTTCTGACAAACTGCTTACTGTTCTGTTAATTCATCTCACAGGGTTACATCTGTATTTCGTGGATCTCTTTGCTAGCCTTATTTCTGTGGAATCTGAGAACAGATATTTCGGATCCCTATGAAGACTATAGGGCCAAAGGAAATATCCTCCGATAACAAAGAGAAAGAAGCTTTCTGAGAAACTTCGTTGTGTTCTGTGAAATCATCTCACAGAGTTACAGCTTTCCCCTCACGGTGCCTTTCGCTAAGACAGTTCATTTGAAATTGGCAAAGTGATATTTGGAAGCCCATAGAGGGCTATGGTGAAAAAGGAAATATCCTCAAATGAAATCTGGAAAGAAGCTTTCTGAGAAACTGCTTAGTGTTCTGTTAATTCATCTCACAGAGTTATATCTGTATTTCGTGGATCTCTTTGCTAGCCTTATTTCTGTGGAATCTGAGAACAGATATTTCGGATCCCTTTGAAGACTATAGGGCCAAAGGAAATATCCTCCGATAACAAAGAGAAAGAAGCTTTCTGAGAAACTTCTTTGTGTTCTGTGAAATCATCTCACAGAGTTACAGCTTTCCGCTCAAGGAGCCTTTCGCTACGACAGTTTATGTGGAATTGGCAAAGTGATATTTGGAAGCCCTTAGAGGGCTATGGTGAAAAAGGAAATATCCTCAGATGAAATCTGGAAAGAATCTTTCTGAGAAACTGCTTAGCGTTCTGTTAATTCATCTCACAGAGTTACATCTGTATTTCGTGGATCTCTTTGCTAGCCTTATTTCTGTGGAATCTGAGAACAGATATTTCGGATCCCTTTGAAGACTATAGGGCCAAAGGAAATATCCTCCGATAACAAAGAGAAAGAAGCTTTCTGAGAAACTTCTTTGTGTTCTGTGAAATCATCTCACAGAGTTACAGCTTTTCCCTCACGGAGCCTTTCGCTAAGACAGTTCTTTTGAAACTGGCAAAGTGATATTTGGAAGCCCATAGAGGGCTATGGTGAAAAAGGAAATATCCTCAGATGAAATCTGGAAGGAAGCTTTCTGAGAAACTGCTTAGTGTTCTGTTAATTCATCTCACAGAGTTACATCTGTATTTCGTGGATCTCCTTGCTAGCCTTATTTCTGTGGAATCTGAGAACAGATATTTCGGATCCCTATGAAGACTATAGGGCCAAAGGAAATATCCTGCGATAACAAAGAGAAAGAAGCTTTCTGAGAAACTTCTTTGTGTTTTGTGAAATCATCTCACAGAGTTACAGCTTTCCCCTCAAGAAGCCTTTCGCTAAGACAGTTCTTGTGGAATTGGCAAAGTGATATTTGGAAGCCCATAGAGGGCTATGGTGAAAAAGGAAATATCCTCAAATGAAATCTGGAAAGAAGCTTTCTGAGAAACTGCTTAGTGTTCTGTTAATTCATCTCACAGAGTTACATCTGTATTTCGTGGATCTCTTGGCTAGCCTTATTTCTGTGGAATCTGAGAACAGATATTTCGGATCCTTTTGAAGACTATAGGGCCAAAGGAAATATCCTCCGATAACAAAGAGAAAGAAGCTTTCTGAGAAACTTCGTTGTGTTTTGTGAAATCATCTCACAGAGTTGCAGCTTTCCCCTCAAGAAGCCTTTCGCTAAGACAGTTCTTGTGGAATTGGCAAAGTGATATTTGGAAGCCCATAGAGGGCTATGGTGAAAAAGGAAATATCGCCAAATGAATCTGGAAAGAAGCTTTCTGAGAAACTGCTTAGTGTTCTGTTAATGCATCTCACAGGGTTACATCTGTATTTCGTGGATCTCTTTGCTAGCCTTATTTCTGTGGAATCTGAGAACAGATATTTCGGATCCCTATGAAGACTATAGGGCCAAAGGAAATATCCTCCGATTACAAAGAGAAAGAAGCTTTCTGAGAAACTTCGTTGTGTTCTGTGAAATCATCTCACAGAGTTACAGCTTTCCCCTCACGGAGCCTTTCGCTAAGACAGTTCTTTTGAAATTGGCAAAGTGATATTTGGAAGCCCGTAGAGGGCTATGGTGAAAAAGGAAATATCCTCAGATGAAATCTGGAAAGAAGCTTTCTGAGAAACTGCTTAGTGTTCTGTTAATTCATCTCACAGAGTTATATCTGTATTTCGTGGATCTCTTTGCTAGCCTTATTTCTGTGGAATCTCAGAACAGATATTTCGGATCCCTTTGAAGACTATAGGGCCAAAGGAAATATCCTCCGATAACAAAGAGAAAGATGCTTTCTGAGAAACTTCGTTGTGTTCTGTGAAATCATCTCACAGAGTTACAGCTTTCCCCTCACGGAGCCTTTCGCTAAGACAGTTATTTTGAATCTGGCAAAGTGATATTTGGAAGCCCATAGAGGGCTATTGTGAAAAAGGAAATATCCTCAGATGAAATCTGGAAAGAAGCTTTCTGAGAAACTGCTTAGTGTTCTGTTAATTCATCTCACAGAGTTACATCTGTATTTCGTGGATCTCTTTGCTAGCCTTATTTCTGTGGAATCTGAGAACAGATATTTCGTTTCCCTTTGAAGACTATAGGGCCAAAGGAAATATCCTCCGATAACAAAGAGGAAGAAGCCTTCTGAGAAACTTCTTTGTGTTCTGTGAAATCATCTCACAGAGTTACAGCTTTCCCCTCAAGAAGCCTTTCGCTAAGACAGTTCTTGTGGAATTGGCAAAGTGATATTTGGAAGCCCATAGAGGGCTATGGTGAAAAAGGAAATATCCTCAAATGAAATCTGTAAAGAAGCTTTCTGAGAAACTGCTTAGTGTTCTGTTAATTCATCTCACAGAGTTACATCTGTATTTCGTGGATCTCTTTGCTAGCCTTATTTCTGTGGAATCTGAGAACAGATATTTCGGATCCCTATGAAGACTATAGGGCCAAAGGAAATATCCTGCGATAACAAAGAGAAAGAAGCTTTCTGAGAAACTTCTTTGTGTTTTGTGAAATCATATCACAGAGTTACAGCTTTCCCCTCAAGAAGCCTTTCGCTAAGACAGTTCTTGTGGAATTGGCAAAGTGATATTTGGAAGCCCATAGAGGGCTATGGTGAAAAAGGAAATATCCTCAAATGAAATCTGGAAAGAAGCTTTCTGAGAAACTGCTTAGTGTTCTGTTAATTCATCTCACAGAGTTACATCTGTATTTCGTGGATCTCTTGGCTAGCCTTATTTCTGTGGAATCTGAGAACAGATATTTCGGATCCCTTTGAAGACTATAGGGCCAAAGGAAATATCCTCCGATAATAAAGAGGAAGAAGCCTTCTGAGAAACTTCTTTGTGTTCTGTGAAATCATCTCACAGAGTTACAGCTTTCCCCTCAAGAAGCCTTTCGCTAAGACAGTTCTTGTGGAATTGGCAAAGTGATATTTGGAAGCCCATAGAGGGCTATGGTGAAAAAGGAAATATCCTCAAATGAAATCTGGAAAGAAGCTTTCTGAGAAACTGCTTAGTGTTCTGTTAATTCATCTCACAGAGTTACATCTGTATTTCGTGGATCTCTTTGCTAGCCTTATTTCTGTGGAATCTGAGAACAGATATTTCGGATCCCTTTGAAGACTATAGGGCCAAAGGAAATATCCTCCGATAACAAAGAGAAAGAAGCTTTCTGAGAAACTTCTTTGTGTTCTGTGAAATCATCTCACAGAGTTACAGCTTTCCCCTCAAGAAGCCTTTCGCTAAGACAGTTCTTGTGGAATTGGCAAAGTGATATTTGGAAGCCCATAGAGGGCTATGGTGAAAAAGGAAATATCGTCAAATGAATCTGGAAAGAAGCTTTCTGACAAACTGCTTACTGTTCTGTTAATTCATCTCACAGGGTTACATCTGTATTTCGTGGATCTCTTTGCTAGCCTTATTTCTGTGGAATCTGAGAACAGATATTTCGGATCCCTATGAAGACTATAGGGCCAAAGGAAATATCCTCCGATAACAAAGAGAAAGAAGCTTTCTGAGAAACTTCGTTGTGTTCTGTGAAATCATCTCACAGAGTTACAGCTTTCCCCTCACGGTGCCTTTCGCTAAGACAGTTCATTTGAAATTGGCAAAGTGATATTTGGAAGCCCATAGAGGGCTATGGTGAAAAAGGAAATATCCTCAAATGAAATCTGGAAAGAAGCTTTCTGAGAAACTGCTTAGTGTTCTGTTAATTCATCTCACAGAGTTATATCTATATTTCGTGGATCTCTTTGCTAGCCTTATTTCTGTGGAATCTGAGAACAGATATTTCGGATCCCTTTGAAGACTATAGGGCCAAAGGAAATATCCTCCGATAACAAAGAGAAAGAAGCTTTCTGAGAAACTTCTTTGTGTTCTGTGAAATCATCTCACAGAGTTACAGCTTTCCGCTCAAGGAGCCTTTCGCTACGACAGTTTATGTGGAATTGGCAAAGTGATATTTGGAAGCCCTTAGAGGGCTATGGTGAAAAAGGAAATATCCTCAGATGAAATCTGGAAAGAATCTTTCTGAGAAACTGCTTAGCGTTCTGTTAATTCATCTCACAGAGTTACATCTGTATTTCGTGGATCTCTTTGCTAGCCTTATTTCTGTGGAATCTGAGAACAGATATTTCGGATCCCTTTGAAGACTATAGGGCCAAAGGAAATATCCTCCGATAACAAAGAGAAAGAAGCTTTCTGAGAAACTTCTTTGTGTTCTGTGAAATCATCTCACAGAGTTACAGCTTTTCCCTCACGGAGCCTTTCGCTAAGACAGTTCTTTTGAAACTGGCAAAGTGATATTTGGAAGCCCATAGAGGGCTATGGTGAAAAAGGAAATATCCTCAGATGAAATCTGGAAGGAAGCTTTCTGAGAAACTGCTTAGTGTTCTGTTAATTCATCTCACAGAGTTACATCTGTATTTCGTGGATCTCCTTGCTAGCCTTATTTCTGTGGAATCTGAGAACAGATATTTCGGATCCCTATGAAGACTATAGGGCCAAAGGAAATATCCTGCGATAACAAAGAGAAAGAAGCTTTCTGAGAAACTTCTTTGTGTTTTGTGAAATCATCTCACAGAGTTACAGCTTTCCCCTCAAGAAGCCTTTCGCTAAGACAGTTCTTGTGGAATTGGCAAAGTGATATTTGGAAGCCCATAGAGGGCTATGGTGAAAAAGGAAATATCCTCAAATGAAATCTGGAAAGAAGCTTTCTGAGAAACTGCTTAGTGTTCTGTTAATTCATCTCACAGAGTTACATCTGTATTTCGTGGATCTCTTGGCTAGCCTTATTTCTGTGGAATCTGAGAACAGATATTTCGGATCCTTTTGAAGACTATAGGGCCAAAGGAAATATCCTCCGATAACAAAGAGAAAGAAGCTTTCTGAGAAACTTCGTTGTGTTTTGTGAAATCATCTCACAGAGTTGCAGCTTTCCACTCAAGAAGCCTTTCGCTAAGACAGTTCTTGTGGAAATGGCAAAGTGATATTTGGAAGCCCATAGAGGGCTATGTTGAAAAAGGAAATATCCTCAGATGAAATCTGGAAAGAAGCTTTCTGAGAAACTGCTTAGTGTTCTGTTAATTCATCTCACAGAGTTACATCGGTATTTCGTGGATCTCTTTGCTAGCCTTATTTCTGTGGAATCTGAGAACAGATATTTCGTATCCCTTTGAAGACTATAGGGCCAAAGGAAATATCCTCCGATAACAAAGAGAAAGAAGCTTTCTGAGAAACTTCGTTGTGTTCTGTGAAATCATCTCACAGAGTTACAGCTTTCCCCTCACGGAGCCTTTCGCTAAGACAGTTCTTTTGAAATTGGCAAAGTGATATTTGGAAGCCCGTAGAGGGCTATGGTGAAAAAGGAAATATCCTCAGATGAAATCTGGAAAGAAGCTTTCTGAGAAACTGCTTAGTGTTCTGTTATTTCATCTCACAGAGTTATATCTGTATTTCGTGGATCTCTTTGCTAGCCTTATTTCTGTGGAATCTCAGAACAGATATTTCGGATCCCTTTGAAGACTATAGGGCCAAAGGAAATATCCTCCGATAACAAAGAGAAAGAAGCTTTCTGAGAAACTTCGTTGTGTTCTGTGAAATCATCTCACAGAGTTACAGATTTCCCCTCACGGAGCCTTTCGATAAGACAGTTCTTGTGGAATTGGAAAAGTGATATTTGGAAGCCCATAGAGGTCTATTGTGAAAAAGGAAATATCCTCAGATGAAATCTGGAAAGAAGCTTTCTGAGAAACTGCTTAGTGTTCTGTTAATTCATCTCACAGAGTTACATCTGTATTTCGTGGATCTCTTTGCTAGCCTTATTTCTGTGGAATCTGAGAACAGATATTTCGGATCCCTTTGAAGACTATAGGGCCAAAGGAAATATCCTCCGATAACAAAGAGGAAGAAGCCTTCTGAGAAACTTCTTTGTGTTCTGTGAAATCATATCACAGAGTTACAGCTTTCCCCTCAAGAAGCCTTTCGCTAAGACAGTTCTTGTGGAATTGGCAAAGTGATATTTGGAAGCCCATAGAGGGCTATGGTGAAAAAGGAAATATCCTCAAATGAAATCTGGAAAGAAGCTTTCTGAGAAACTGCTTAGTGTTCTGTTAATTCATCTCACAGAGTTACATCTGTATTTCGTGGATCTCTTTGCTAGCCTTATTTCTGTGCAATCTGAGAACAGATATTTCGGATCCCTATGAAGACTATAGGGCCAAAGGAAATATCCTGCGATAACAAAGAGAAAGAAGCTTTCTGAGAAACTTCTTTGTGTTTTGTGAAATCATATCACAGAGTTACAGCTTTCCCCTCAAGAAGCCTTTCGCTAAGACAGTTCTTGTGGAATTGGCAAAGTGATATTTGGAAGCCCATAGAGGGCTATGGTGAAAAAGGAAATATCCTCAAATGAAATCTGGAAAGAAGCTTTCTGAGAAACTGCTTAGTGTTCTGTTAATTCATCTCACAGAGTTACATCTGTATTTCGTGGATCTCTTGGCTAGCCTTATTTCTGTGGAATCTGAGAACAGATATTTCGGATCCATATGAAGACTATAGGGCCGAAGGAAATATCCTCCGATAACAAAGAGAAAGAAGCTTTCTGAGAAACTTCTTTGTGTTCTGTGAAATCATCTCACAGAGTTACAGCTTTCCCCTCAAGAAGACTTTCGCTAAGACAGTTCTTGTGGAATTGGCAAAGTGATATTTGGAAGCCCATAGAGGGCTATGGTGAAAAAGGAAATATCCTCAAATGAAATCTGGAAAGAAGCTTTCTGAAAAACTGCTTAGTGTTCTGTTAATTCATCTCACAGAGTTACATCTGTATTTCGTGGATCTCTTTGCTAGCCTTATTTCTGTGGAATCTGAGAACAGATATTTCGGATCCCTTTGAAGACTATAGGGCCAAAGGAAATATCCTCCGATAACAAAGAGGAAGAAGCCTTCTGAGAAACTTCTTTGTGTTCTGTGAAATCATCTCACAGAGTTACAGCTTTCCCCTCAAGAAGCCTTTCGCTAAGACAGTTCTTGTGGAATTGGCAAAGTGATATTTGGAAGCCCATAGAGGGCTATGGTGAAAAAGGAAATATCCTCAAATGAAATCTGGAAAGAAGCTTTCTGAGAAACTGCTTAGTGTTCTGTTAATTCATCTCACAGAGTTACATCTGTATTTCGTGGATCTCTTTGCTAGCCTTATTTCTGTGGAATCTGAGAACAGATATTTCGGATCCCTTTGAAGACTATAGGGCCAAAGGAAATATCCTCCGATAACAAAGAGAAAGAAGCTTTCTGAGAAACTTCTTTGTGTTCTGTGAAATCATCTCACAGAGTTACAGCTTTCCCCTCAAGAAGCCTTTCGCTAAGACAGTTCTTGTGGAATTGGCAAAGTGATATTTGGAAGCCCATAGAGGGCTATGGTGAAAAAGGAAATATCGTCAAATGAATCTGGAAAGAAGCTTTCTGAGAAACTGCTTAGTGTTCTGTTAATTCATCTCACAGGGTTACATCTGTATTTCGTGGATCTCTTTGCTAGCCTTATTTCTGTGGAAACTGAGAACAGATATTTCGGATCCCTATGAAGACTATAGGGCCAAAGGAAATATCCTCCGATAACAAAGAGAAAGAAGCTTTCTGAGAAACTTCGTTGTGTTCTGTGAAATCATCTCACAGAGTTACAGCTTTCCCCTCACGGATTCTTTCGCTAAGACAGTTCTTTTGAAATTGGCAAAGTGATATTTGGAAGCCCATAGAGGGCTATGGTGAAAAAGGAAATATCCTCAAATGAACTCTGGAAAGAAGCTTTCTGAGAAACTGCTTAGTGTTCTGTTAATTCATCTCACAGAGTTATATCTGTATTTCGTGGATCTCTTTGCTAGCCTTATTTCTGTGGAATCTGAGAACAGATATTTCGGATCCCTTTGAAGACTATAGGGCCAAAGGAAATATCCTCCGATAACAAAGAGAAAGAAGCTTTCTGAGAAACTTCTTTGTGTTCTGTGAAATCATCTCACAGAGTTACAGCTTTCCGCTCAAGGAGCCTTTCGCTACGACAGTTTATGTGGAATTGGCAAAGTGATATTTGGAAGCCCATAGAGGGCTATGGTGAAAAAGGAAATATCCTCAGATGAAATCTGGAAAGAAGCTTTCTGAGAAACTGCTTAGCGTTCTGTTAATTCATCTCACAGAGTTACATCTGTATTTCGTGGATCTCTTTGCTAGCCTTATTTCTGTGGAATCTGAGAACAGATATTTCGGATCCCTTTGAAGACTATAGGGCCAAAGGAAATATCCTCCGATAAAAAAGAGAAGGAAGCTTTCTGAGAAACTTCTTTGTGTTCTGTGAAATCATCTCACAGAGTTACAGCTTTTCCCTCACGGAGCCTTTCGCTAAGACAGTTCTTTTGAAACTGGCAAAGTGATATTTGGAAGCCCATAGAGGGCTATGGTGAAAAAGGAAATATCCTCAGATGAAATCTGGAAAGAAGCTTTCTGAGAAACTGCTTAGTGTTCTGTTAATTCATCTCACAGAGTTACATCTGTATTTCGTGGATCTCCTTGCTAGCCTTATTTCTGTGGAATCTGAGAACAGATATTTCGGATCCCTATGAAGACTATAGGGCCAAAGGAAATATCCTGCGATAACAAAGAGAAAGAAGCTTTCTGAGAAACTTCTTTGTGTTTTGTGAAATCATCTCACAGAGTTACAGCTTTCCCCTCAAGAAGCCTTTCGCTAAGACAGTTCTTGTGGAATTGGCAAAGTGATATTTGGAAGCCCATAGAGGGCTATGGTGAAAAAGGAAATATCCTCAAATGAAATCTGGAAAGAAGCTTTCTGAGAAACTGCTTAGTGTTCTGTTAATTCATCTCACAGAGTTACATCTGTATTTCGTGGATCTCTTGGCTAACCTTATTTCTGTGGAATCTGAGAACAGATATTTCGGATCCCTTTGAAGACTATAGGGCCAAAGGAAATATCCTCCGATAACAAAGAGAAAGAAGCTTTCTGAGAAACTTCGTTGTGTTCTGTGAAATCATCTCACAGAGTTACAGCTTTCCCCTCACGGAGCCTTTCGCTAAGACAGTTCTTTTGAAATTGGCAAAGTGATATTTGGAAGCCCATAGACGGCTATGGTGAAAAAGGAAATATCCTCAAATGAAATCTGGAAAGAAGCTTTCTGAGAAACTGCTTAGTGTTCTGTTAATTCACCTCACAGTGTTACATCTGTATTTCATGGATCTCTTTGCTAGACTTATTTCTGTGGAATCTGAGAACAGATATTTCAGATCCCTTTGAAGACTATAGGGCCAAAGGAAATATCCTCCGATAACAAAGAGAAAGAAGCTTTCTGAGAAACTTCTTTGTGTTCTGTGAAATCATCTCACAGAGTTGCAGCTTTCCCCTCAAGAAGCCTTTCGCTAAGACAGTTCTTGTGGAATTGGCAAAGTGATATTTGGAAGCCCATATAGGGCTATGGTGAAAAAGGAAATATCCTCAAATGAAATCTGGAAAGAAGCTTTCTGAGAAACTTCTTAGTGTTCTGTTAATTCATCTCACAGAGTTACATCTGTATTTCGTGGATCTCTTTGCTAGCCTTATTTCTGTGGAATCTGAGAACAGATATTTCGGATCCCTTTGAAGACTATAGGGCCAAAGGAAATATCCTCCGATAACAAAGAGAAAGAAGCTTTCTGAGAAACTTCGTTGTGTTCTGTGAAATCATCTCACAGAGTTACAGCTTTCCCCTCAAGGAGCCTTTCGCTAAGACAGTTTATGTGGAATTGGCAAAGTGATATTTGGAAGCCCATAGAGGGCTATGGTGAAAAAGGAAATATCTTCAGATGAAATCTGGAAAGAAGCTTTCTGAGAAACTGCTTAGCGTTCTGTTAATTCATCTCACAGAGTTACATCTGTATTTCGTGGATCTCTTTGCTAGCCTTATTTCTGTGGAATCTGAGAACAGATATTTCGGATCCCTTTGAAGACTATAGGGCCAAAGGAAATATCCTCCGATAACAAAGAGAAAGAAGCTTTCTGAGAAACTTCTTTGTGTTCTGTGAAATCATCTCACAGAGTTACAGCTTTCCCCTCACGGAGCCTTTCGCTAAGACAGTTCTTTTGAAACTGGCAAAGTGATATTTGGAAGCCCATAGAGGGCTATGGTGAAAAAGGAAATATCCTCAGATGAAATCTGGAAAGAAGCTTTCTGAGAAACTGCTTAGTGTTCTGTTAATTCATCTCACAGAGTTACATCTGTATTTCGTGGATCTCTTTGCTAGCCTTATTTCTGTGGAATCTGAGAACAGATATTTCGGATCCCTTTGAAGACTATAGGGTCAAAGGAAATATCCTCCGATAACAAAGAGAAAGAAGCTTTCTGAGAAACTTCGTTGTGTTCTGTGAAATCATCTCACAGAGTTGCAGCTTTCCCCTCAAGAAGCCTTTCGCTAAGACTGTTCTTGTGGAATTGGCAAAGTGATATTTGGAAGCCATAGAGGGCTATGGTGAAAAAGGAAATATCCTCAAATGAAATCTGGAAAGAAGCTTTCTGAGAAACTGCTTAGTGTTCTGTTAATTCTTCTCACAGAGTTACATCTGTATTTCGTGGATCTCTTTGCTAGCCTTATTTCTGTGGAATCTGAGAACAGATATTTCGGATCCTTTGAAGACTATAGGGCCAAAGGAAATATCCTCCGATAACAAAGAGAAAGAAGCTTTCTGAGAAACTTCTTTGTGTTCTGTGAAATCATCTCACAGAGTTACAGCTTTCCTCTCAAGAAGCCTTTCGCTAAGACAGTTCTTGTGGAATTGGCAAAGTGATATTTGGAAGCCCATAGAGGGCTATGGTGAAAAAGGAAATATCCTCAAATGAAATCTGGAAAGAAGCTTTCTGAGAAACTGCTTAGTGTTCTGTTAATTCATCTCACAGAGTTACATCTGTACTTCGTGGATCTCTTGGCTAGCCTTATTTCTGTGGAATCTGAGAACAGATATTTCGGATCCATATGAAGACTATAGGGCCAAAGGAAATATCCTCCGATAACAAAGAGAAAGAAGCTTTCTGAGAAACTTCTTTGTGTTCTGTGAGATCATCTCACAGAGTTACAGCTTTCCCCTCAAGAAGACTTTCGCTAAGACAGTTCTTGTGGAATTGGCAAAGTGATATTTGGAAGCCCATAGAGGGCTATGGTGAAAAAGGAAATATCCTCAAATGAAATCTGGAAAGAAGCTTTCTGAAAAACTGCTTAGTGTTCTGTTAATTCATCTCACAGAGTTACATCTGTATTTCGTGGATCTCTTTGCTAGCCTTATTTCTGTGGAATCTGAGAACAGATATTTCGGATCCCTTTGAAGACTATAGGGCCAAAGGAAATATCCTCCGATAACAAAGAGGAAGAAGCCTTCTGAGAAACTTCTTTGTGTTCTGTGAAATCATCTCACAGAGTTACAGCTTTCCCCTCAAGAAGCCTTTCGCTAAGACAGTTCTTGTGGAATTGGCAAAGTGATATTTGGAAGCCCATAGAGGGCTATGGTGAAAAAGGAAATATCCTCAAATGAAATCTGGAAAGAAGCTTTCTGAGAAACTGCTTAGTGTTCTGTTAATTCATCTCACAGAGTTACATCTGTATTTCGTGGATCTCTTTGCTAGCCTTATTTCTGTGGAATCTGAGAACAGATATTTCGGATCCCTTTGAAGACTATAGGGCCAAAGGAAATATCCTCCGATAACAAAGAGAAAGAAGCTTTCTGAGAAACTTCTTTGTGTTCTGTGAAATCATCTCACAGAGTTACAGCTTTCCCCTCAAGAAGCCTTTCGCTAAGACAGTTCTTGTGGAATTGGCAAAGTGATATTTGGAAGCCCATAGAGGGCTATGGTGAAAAAGGAAATATCGTCAAATGAATCTGGAAAGAAGCTTTCTGAGAAACTGCTTAGTGTTCTGTTAATGCATCTCACAGGGTTACATCTGTATTTCGTGGATCTCTTTGCTAGCCTTATTTCTGTGGAATCTGAGAACAGATATTTCGGATCCCTATGAAGACTATAGGGCCAAAGGAAATATCCTCCGATAACAAAGAGAAAGAAGCTTTCTGAGAAACTTCGTTGTGTTCTGTGAAATCATCTCACAGAGTTCCAGCTTTCCCCTCACGGAGCCTTTCGCTAAGACAGTTCTTTTGAAATTGGCAAAGTGATATTTGGAAGCCCGTAGAGGGCTATGGTGAAAAAGGAAATATCCTCAGATGAAATCTGGAAAGAAGCTTTCTGAGAAACTGCTTAGTGTTCTGTTAATTCATCTCACAGAGTTATATCTGTATTTCGTGGATCTCTTTGCTAGCCTTATTTCTGTGGAATCTCAGAACAGATATTTCGGATCCCTTTGAAGACTATAGGGCCAAAGGAAATATCCTCCGATAACAAAGAGAAAGAAGCTTTCTGAGAAACTTCGTTGTGTTCTGTGAAATCATCTCACAGAGTTACAGCTTTCCCCTCACGGAGCCTTTCGCTAAGACAGTTATTTTGAATCTGGCAAAGTGATATTTGGAAGCCCATAGAGGGCTATTGTGAAAAAGGAAATATCCTCAGATGAAATCTGGAAAGAAGCTTTCTGAGAAACTGCTTAGTGTTCTGTTAATTCATCTCACAGAGTTACATCTGTATTTCGTGGATCTCTTTGCTAGCCTTATTTCTGTGGAATCTGAGAACAGATATTTCGGATCCCTTTGAAGACTATAGGGCCAAAGGAAATATCCTCCGATAACAAAGAGGAAGAAGCCTTCTGAGAAACTTCTTTGTGTTCTGTGAAATCATCTCACAGAGTTACAGCTTTCCCCTCAAGAAGCCTTTCGCTAAGACAGTTCTTGTGGAATTGGCTAAGTGATATTTGGAAGCCCATAGAGGGCTATGGTGAAAAAGGAAATATCCTCAAATGAAATCTGTAAAGAAGCTTTCTGAGAAACTGCTTACTGTTCTGTTAATTCATCTCACAGAGTTACATCTGTATTTCGTGGATCTCTTTGCTAGCCTTATTTCTGTGGAATCTGAGAACAGATATTTCGGATCCCTATGAAGACTATAGGGCCAAAGGAATTATCCTGCGATAACAAAGAGAAAGAAGCTTTCTGAGAAACTTCTTTGTGTTTTGTGAAATCATATCACAGAGTTACAGCTTTCCCCTCAAGAAGCCTTTCGCTAAGACAGTTCTTGTGGAATTGGCAAAGTGATATTTGGAAGCCCATAGAGGGCTATGGTGAAAAAGGAAATATCCTCAAATGAAATCTGGAAAGAAGCTTTCTGAGAAACTGCTTAGTGTTCTGTTAATTCATCTCACAGAGTTACATCTGTATTTCGTGGATCTCTTGGCTAGCCTTATTTCTGTGGAATCTGAGAACAGATATTTCGGATCCATATGAAGACTATAGGGCCAAAGGAAATATCCTCCGATAACAAAGAGAAAGAAGCTTTCTGAGAAACTTCTTTGTGTTCTGTGAAATCATCTCACAGAGTTACAGCTTTCCCCTCAAGAAGACTTTCGCTAAGACAGTTCTTGTGGAATTGGCAAAGTGATATTTGGAAGCCCATAGAGGGCTATGGTGAAAAAGGAAATATCCTCAAATGAAATCTGGAAAGAAGCTTTCTGAAAAACTGCTTAGTGTTCAGTTAATTCATCTCACAGAGTTACATCTGTATTTCGTGGATCTCTTTGCTAGCCTTATTTCTGTGGAATCTGAGAACAGATATTTCGGATCCCTTTGAAAACTATAGGGCCAAAGGAAATATCCTCCGATAACAAAGAGGAAGAAGCCTTCTGAGAAACTTCTTTGTGTTCTGTGAAATCATCTCACAGAGTTACAGCTTTCCCCTCAAGAAGCCTTTCGCTAAGACAGTTCTTGTGGAATTGGCAAAGTGATATTTGGAAGCCCATAGAGGGCTATGGTGAAAAAGGAAATATCCTCAAATGAAATCTGGAAAGAAGCTTTCTGAGAAACTGCTTAGTGTTCTGTTAATTCATCTCACAGAGTTACATCTGTATTTCGTGGATCTCTTTGCTAGCCTTATTTCTGTGGAATCTGAGAACAGATATTTCGGATCCCTTTGAAGACTATAGGGCCAAAGGAAATATCCTCCGATAACAAAGAGAAAGAAGCTTTCTGAGAAACTTCTTTGTGTTCTGTGAAATCATCTCACAGAGTTACAGCTTTCCCCTCAAGAAGCCTTTCGCTAAGACAGTTCTTGTGGAATTGGCAAAGTGATATTTGGAAGCCCATAGAGGGCTATGGTGAAAAAGGAAATATCGTCAAATGAATCTGGAAAGAAGCTTTCTGAGAAACTGCTTAGTGTTCTGTTAATTCATCTCACAGGGTTACATCTGTATTTCGTGGATCTCTTTGCTAGCCTTATTTCTGTGGAAACTGAGAACAGATATTTCGGATCCCTATGAAGACTATAGGGCCAAAGGAAATATCCTCCGATAACAAAGAGAAAGAAGCTTTCTGAGAAACTTCGTTGTGTTCTGTGAAATCATCTCACAGAGTTACAGCTTTCCCCTCAAGAAGCCTTTCGCTAAGACAGTTCTTTTGAAATTGGCAAAGTGATATTTGGAAGCCCATAGAGGGCTATGGTGAAAAAGGAAATATCCTCAAATGAAATCTGGAAAGAAGCTTTCTGAGAAACTGCTTAGTGTTCTGTTAATTCATCTCACAGAGTTATATCTGTATTTCGTGGATCTCTTTGCTAGCCTTATTTCTGTGGAATCTGAGAACAGATATTTCGGATCCCTTTGAAGACTATAGGGCCAAAGGAAATATCCTCCGATAACAAAGAGAAAGAAGCTTTCTGAGAAACTTCTTTGTGTTCTGTGAAATCATCTCACAGAGTTACAGCTTTCCGCTCAAGGAGCCTTTCGCTACGACAGTTTATGTGGAATTGGCAAAGTGATATTTGGAAGCCCATAGAGGGCTATGGTGAAAAAGGAAATATCCTCAGATGAAATCTGGAAAGAAGCTTTCTGAGAAACTGCTTAGCGTTCTGTTAATTCATCTCACAGAGTTACATCTGTATTTCGTGGATCTCTTTGCTAGCCTTATTTCTGTGGAATCTGAGAACAGATATTTCGGATCCCTTTGAAGACTATAGGGCCAAAGGAAATATCCTCCGATAACAAAGAGAAAGAAGCTTTCTGAGAAACTTCTTTGTGTTCTGTGAAATCATCTCACAGAGTTACAGCTTTCCCCTCACGGAGCCTTTCGCTAAGACAGTTCTTTTGAAACTGGCAAAGTGATATTTGGAAGCCCATAGAGGGCTATGGTGAAAAAGGAAATATCCTCAGATGAAATCTGGAAAGAAGCTTTCTGAGAAACTGCTTAGTGTTCTGTTAATTCATCTCACAGAGTTATATCTGTATTTCGTGGATCTCCTTGCTAGCCTTATTTCTGTGGAATCTGAGAACAGATATTTCGGATCCCTATGAAGACTATAGGGCCAAAGGAAATATCCTGCGATAACAAAGAGAAAGAAGCTTTCTGAGAAACTTCTTTGTGTTTTGTGAAATCATCTCACAGAGTTACAGCTTTCCCCTCAAGAAGCCTTTCGCTAAGACAGTTCTTGTGGAATTGGCAAAGTGATATTTGGAAGCCCATAGAGGGCTATGGTGAAAAAGGAAATATCCTCAAATGAAATCTGGAAAGAAGCTTTCTGAGAAACTGCTTAGTGTTCTGTTAATTCATCTCACAGAGTTACATCTGTATTTCGTGGATCTCTTGGCTAGCCTTATTTCTGTGGAATCTGAGAACAGATATTTCGGATCCCTTTGAAGACTATAGGGCCAAAGGAAATATCCTCCGATAACAAAGAGAAAGAAGCTTTCTGAGAAACTTCGTTGTGTTTTGTGAAATCATCTCACAGAGTTGCAGCTTTCCACTCAAGAAGCCTTTCGCTAAGACAGTTCTTGTGGAAATGGCAAAGTGATATTTGGAAGCCCATAGAGGGCTATGTTGAAAAAGGAAATATCCTCAGATGAAATCTGGAAAGAAGCTTTCTGAGAAACTGCTTAGTGTTCGGTTAATTCATCTCACAGAGTTACATCGGTATTTCGTGGATCTCTTTGCTAGCCTTATTTCTGTGGAATCTGAGAAGAGATATTTCGTATCCCTTTGAAGACTATAGGGCCAAAGGAAATATCCTCCGATAACAAAGAGAAAGAAGCTTTCTGAGAAACTTCTTTGTGTTCTGTGAAATCATCTCACAGAGTTACAGCTTTCCCCTCAAGAAGCCTTTCGCTAAGACAGTTCTTGTGGAATTGGCAAAGTGATATTTGGAAGCCCATAGAGGGCTATGGTGAAAAAGGAAATATCGTCAAATGAATCTGGAAAGAAGCTTTCTGAGAAACTGCTTAGTGTTCTGTTAATTCATCTCACAGGGTTACATCTGTATTTCGTGGATCTCTTTGCTAGCCTTATTTCTGTGGAAACTGAGAACAGATATTTCGGATCCCTATGAAGACTATAGGGCCAAAGGAAATATCCTCCGATAACAAAGAGAAAGAAGCTTTCTGAGAAACTTCGTTGTGTTCTGTGAAATCATCTCACAGAGTTACAGCTTTCCCCTCAAGAAGCCTTTCGCTAAGACAGTTCTTTTGAAATTGGCAAAGTGATATTTGGAAGCCCATAGAGGGCTATGGTGAAAAAGGAAATATCCTCAAATGAAATCTGGAAAGAAGCTTTCTGAGAAACTGCTTAGTGTTCTGTTAATTCATCTCACAGAGTTATATCTGTATTTCGTGGATCTCTTTGCTAGCCTTATTTCTGTGGAATCTGAGAACAGATATTTCGGATCCCTTTGAAGACTATAGGGCCAAAGGAAATATCCTCCGATAACAAAGAGAAAGAAGCTTTCTGAGAAACTTCTTTGTGTTCTGTGAAATCATCTCACAGAGTTACAGCTTTCCGCTCAAGGAGCCTTTCGCTACGACAGTTTATGTGGAATTGGCAAAGTGATATTTGGAAGCCCATAGAGGGCTATGGTGAAAAAGGAAATATCCTCAGATGAAATCTGGAAAGAAGCTTTCTGAGAAACTGCTTAGCGTTCTGTTAATTCATCTCACAGAGTTACATCTGTATTTCGTGGATCTCTTTGCTAGCCTTATTTCTGTGGAATCTGAGAACAGATATTTCGGATCCCTTTGAAGACTATAGGGCCAAAGGAAATATCCTCCGATAACAAAGAGAAAGAAGCTTTCTGAGAAACTTCTTTGTGTTCTATGAAATCATCTCACAGAGTTACAGCTTTTCCCTCACGGAGCCTTTCGCTAAGACAGTTCTTTTGAAACTGGCAAAGTGATATTTGGAAGCCCATAGAGGGCTATGGTGAAAAAGGAAATATCCTCAGATGAAATCTGGAAAGAAGCTTTCTGAGAAACTGCTTAGTGTTCTGTTAATTCATCTCACAGAGTTATATCTGTATTTCGTGGATCTCCTTGCTAGCCTTATTTCTGTGGAATCTGAGAACAGATATTTCGGATCCCTATGAAGACTATAGGGCCAAAGGAAATATCCTGCGATAACAAAGAGAAAGAAGCTTTCTGAGAAACTTCTTTGTGTTTTGTGAAATCATCTCACAGAGTTACAGCTTTCCCCTCAAGAAGCCTTTCGCTAAGACAGTTCTTGTGGAATTGGCAAAGTGATATTTGGAAGCCCATAGAGGGCTATGGTGAAAAAGGAAATATCCTCAAATGAAATCTGGAAAGAAGCTTTCTGAGAAACTGCTTAGTGTTCTGTTAATTCATCTCACAGAGTTACATCTGTATTTCGTGGATCTCTTGGCTAGCCTTATTTCTGTGGAATCTGAGAACAGATATTTCGGATCCCTTTGAAGACTATAGGGCCAAAGGAAATATCCTCCGATAACAAAGAGAAAGAAGCTTTCTGAGAAACTTCGTTGTGTTTTGTGAAATCATCTCACAGAGTTGCAGCTTTCCACTCAAGAAGCCTTTCGCTAAGACAGTTCTTGTGGAAATGGCAAAGTGATATTTGGAAGCCCATAGAGGGCTATGTTGAAAAAGGAAATATCCTCAGATGAAATCTGGAAAGAAGCTTTCTGAGAAACTGCTTAGTGTTCGGTTAATTCATCTCACAGAGTTACATCGGTATTTCGTGGATCTCTTTGCTAGCCTTATTTCTGTGGAATCTGAGAACAGATATTTCGTATCCCTTTGAAGACTATAGGGCCAAAGGAAATATCCTCCGATAACAAAGAGAAAGAAGCTTTCTGAGAAACTTCGTTGTGTTCTGTGAAATCATCTCACAGAGTTACAGCTTTCCCCTCATGGAGCCTTTCGCTAAGACAGTTCTTTTGAAATTGGCAAAGTGATATTTGGAAGCCCGTAGAGGGCTATGGTGAAAAAGGAAATATCCTCAGATGAAATCTGGAAAGAAGCTTTCTGAGAAACTGCTTAGTGTTCTGTTAATTCATCTCACAGAGTTATATCTGTATTTCGTGGATCTCTTTGCTAGCCTTATTTCTGTGGAATATGAGAACAGATATTTCGGATCCCTTTGAAGACTATAGGGCCAAAGGAAATATCCTCCGATAACAAAGAGAAAGAAGCTTTCTGAGAAACTTCGTTGTGTTCTGTGAAATCATCTCACAGAGTTACAGCTTTCCCCTCACGGAGCCTTTCGCTAAGACAGTTCTTGTGGAATTGGCAAAGTGATATTTGGAAGCCCATAGAGGGCTATGGTGAAAAAGGAAATATCCTCAGATGAAATCTGGAAAGAAGCTTTCTGAGAAACTGCTTAGTGTTCTGTTAATTCATCTCACAGAGTTACATCTGTATTTCGTGGATCTCTTTGCTAGCCTTATTTCTGTGGAATCTGAGAACAGATATTTCGGATCCCTTTGAAGACTATAGGGCCAAAGGAAATATCCTCCGATAACAAAGAGGAAGAAGCCTTCTGAGAAACTTCTTTGTGTTCTGTGAAATCATCTCACAGAGTTACAGCTTTCCCCTCAAGAAGCCTTTCGCTAAGACAGTTCTTGTGGAATTGGCAAAGTGATATTTGGAAGCCCATAGAGGGCTATGGTGAAAAAGGAAATATCCTCAAATGAAATCTGGAAAGAAGCTTTCTGAGAAACTGCTTAGTGTTCTGTTAATTCATCTCACAGAGTTACATCTGTATTTCGTGGATCTCTTTGCTAGCCTTATTTCTGTGGAATCTGAGAACAGATATTTCGGATCCCTTTGAAGACTATAGGGCCAAAGGAAATATCCTCCGATAACAAAGAGAAAGAAGCTTTCTGAGAAACTTCGTTGTGTTCTGTGAAATCATCTCACAGAGTTACAGCTTACCCCTCACGGAGCCTTTCGCTAAGACAGTTCTTTTTAAATTGGCAAAGTGATATTTGGAAGCCCATAGACGGCTATGGTGAAAAAGGAAATATCCTCAAATGAAATCTGGAAAGAAGCTTTCTGAGAAACTGCTTAGTGTTCTGTTAATTCACCTCACAGTGTTACATCTGTATTTCATGGATCTCTTTGCTAGACTTATTTCTGTGGAATCTGAGAACAGATATTTCTGATCCCTTTGAAGACTATAGGGCCAAAGGAAATATCCTCCGATAACAAAGAGAAAGAAGCTTTCTGAGAAACTTCTTTGTGTTCTGTGAAATCATCTCACAGAGCTGCAGCTTTCCCCTCAAGAAGCCTTTCGCTAAGACAGTTCTTGTGGAATTGGCAAAGTGATATATGGAAGCCCATAGAGGGCTATGGTGAAAAAGGAAATATCCTCAAATGAAATCTGGAAAGAAGCTTTCTGAGAAACTGCTTAGTGTTCTGTTAATTCATCTCACAGAGTTACATCTGTATTTCCTGGATCTCTTTGCTAGCCTTATTTCTGTGGAATCTGAGAACAGATATTTCGGATCCCTATGAAGACTATAGGGCCAAAGGAAATATCCTCCGATAACAAAGAGAAAGAAGCTTTCTGAGAAACTTCTTTGTGTTCTGTGAAATCATCTCACAGAGTTACAGCTTTCCCCTCAAGAAGCCTTTCGCTAAGACAGTTCTTGTGGAATTGGCAAAGTGATATTTGGAAGCCCATAGAGGGCTATGGTGAAAAAGGAAATATCCCCAGATGAAATCTGGAAAGAAGCTTTCTGAGAAACTGCTTAGCGTTCTGTTAATTCATCTCACAGAGTTACATCTGTATTTCGTGGATCTCTTTGCTAGCCTTATTTCTGTGGAATCTCAGAAAAGATATTTTGGATCCCTTTGAAGACTATAGGGCCAAAGGAAATATCCTCCGATAACAAAGAGAAAGAAGCTTTCTGAGAAACTTCGTTGTGTTCTGTGAAATCATCTCACAGAGTTACAGCTTTCCCCTCACGGAGCCTTTCGCTAAGACAGCTCTTTTGAATCTGGCAAAGTGATATTTGGAAGCCCATAGAGGGCTATTGTGAAAAAGGAAATATCCTCAGATGAAATCTGGAAAGAAGCTTTCTGAGAAACTGCTTAGTGTTCTGTTAATTCATCTCACAGAGTTACATCTGTATTTCGTGGATCTCTTTGCTAGCCTTATTTCTGTGGAATCTGAGAACAGATATTTCGGATCCCTTTGAAGACTATAGGGCCAAAGGAAATATCCTCCGATAACAAAGAGGAAGAAGCCTTCTGAGAAACTTCTTTGTGTTCTGTGAAATCATCTCACAGAGTTACAGCTTTCCCCTCAAGAAGCCTTTCGCTAAGACAGTTCTTGTGGAATTGGCAAAGTGATATTTGGAAGCCCATAGAGGGCTATGGTGAAAAAGGAAATATCCTCAAATGAAATCTGGAAAGAAGCTTTCTGAGAAACTGCTTAGTGTTCTGTTAATTCATCTCACAGAGTTACATCTGTATTTCGTGGATCTCTTTGCTAGCCTTATTTCTGTGGAATATGAGAACAGATATTTCGGATCCCTATGAAGACTATAGGGCCAAAGGAAATATCCTGCGATAACAAAGAGAAAGAAGCTTTCTGAGAAACTTCTTTGTGTTTTGTGAAATCATATCACAGAGTTACAGCTTTCCCCTCAAGAAGCCTTTCGCTAAGACAGTTCTTGTGGAATTGGCAAAGTGATATTTGGAAGCCCATAGAGGGCTATGGTGAAAAAGGAAATATCCTCAAATGAAATCTGGAAAGAAGCTTTCTGAGAAACTGCTTAGTGTTCTGTTAATTCATCTCACAGAGTTACATCTGTATTTCGTGGATCTCTTGGCTAGCCTTATTTCTGTGGAATCTGAGAACAGATATTTCGGATCCATATGAAGACTATAGGGCCAAAGGAAATATCCTCCGATAACAAAGAGAAAGAAGCTTTCTGAGAAACTTCTTTGTGTTCTGTGAAATCATCTCACAGAGTTGCAGCTTTCCCCTCAAGAAGCCTTTCGCTAAGACAGTTCTTGTGGAATTGGCAAAGTGATATTTGGAAGCCCATAGAGGGCTATGGTGAAAAAGGAAATATCGTCAAATGAATCTGGAAAGAAGCTTTCTGAGAAACTGCTTAGTGTTCTGTTAATTCATCTCACAGGGTTACGTCTGTATTTCGTGGATCTCTTTGCTAGCCTTATTTCTGTGGAAACTGAGAACAGATATTTCGGATCCCTATGAAGACTATAGGACCAAAGGAAATATCCTCCGATAACAAAGAGAAAGAAGCTTTCTGAGAAACTTCGTTGTGTTCTGTGAAATCATCTCACAGAGTTACAGCTTCCCCCTCACGGAGCCTTTCGCTAAGACAGTTCTTTTGAAATTGGCAAAGTGATATTTGGAAGCCCATAGAGGGCTATGGTGAAAAAGGAAATATCCTCAAATGAAATCTGGAAAGAAGCTTTCTGAGAAACTGCTTAGTGTTCTGTTAATTCATCTCACAGAGTTATATCTGTATTTCGTGGATCTCTTTGCTAGCCTTATTTCTGTGGAATCTGAGAACAGATATTTCGGATCCCTTTGAAGACTATAGGGCCAAAGGAAATATCCTCCGATAACAAAGAGAAAGAAGCTTTCTGAGAAACTTCTTTGTGTTCTGTGAAATCATCTCACAGAGTTACAGCTTTCCGCTCAAGGAGCCTTTCGCTACGACAGTTTATGTGGAATTGGCAAAGTGATATTTGGAAGCCCATAGAGGGCTATGGTGAAAAAGGAAATATCCTCAGATGAAATCTGGAAAGAAGCTTTCTGAGAAACTGCTTAGCGTTCTGTTAATTCATCTCACAGAGTTACATCTGTATTTCGTGGATCTCTTTGCTAGCCTTATTTCTGTGGAATCTGAGAACAGATATTTCGGATCCCTTTGAAGACTATAGGGCCAAAGGAAATATCCTCCGATAACAAAGAGAAAGAAGCTTTCTGAGAAACTTCTTTGTGTTCTGTGAAATCATCTCACAGAGTTACAGCTTTTCCCTCACGGAGCCTCTCGCTAAGACAGTTCTTTTGAAACTGGCAAAGTGATATTTGGAAGCCCATAGAGGGCTATGGTGAAAAAGGAAATATCCTCAGATGAAATCTGGAAAGAAGCTTTCTGAGAAACTGCTTAGTGTTCTGTTAATTCATCTCACAGAGTTACATCTGTATTTCGTGGATCTCCTTGCTAGCCTTATTTCTGTGGAATCTGAGAACAGATATTTCGGATCCCTATGAAGACTATAGGGCCAAAGGAAATATCCTGCGATAACAAAGAGAAAGAAGCTTTCTGAGAAACTTCTTTGTGTTTTGTGAAATCATCTCACAGAGTTACAGCTTTCCCCTCAAGAAGCCTTTCGCTAAGACAGTTCTTGTGGAATTGGCAAAGTGATATTTGGAAGCCCATAGAGGGCTGTGGTGAAAAAGGAAATATCCTCAAATGAAATCTGGAAAGAAGCTTTCTGAGAAACTGCTTAGTGTTCTGTTAATTCATCTCACAGAGTTACATCTGTATTTCGTGGATCTCTTGGCTAGCCTTATTTCTGTGGAATCTGAGAACAGATATTTCGGATCCCTTTGAAGACTATAGGGCCAAAGGAAATATCCTCCGATAACAAAGAGAAAGAAGCTTTCTGAGAAACTTCGTTGTGTTTTGTGAAATCATCTCACAGAGTTGCAGCTTTCCACTCAAGAAGCCTTTCGCTAAGACAGTTCTTGTGGAAATGGCAAAGTGATATTTGGAAGCCCATAGAGGGCTATGTTGAAAAAGGAAATAACCTCAGATGAAATCTGGAAAGAAGCTTTCTGAGAAACTGCTTAGTGTTCGGTTAATTCATCTCACAGAGTTACATCGGTATTTCGTGGATCTCTTTGCTAGCCTTATTTCTGTGGAATCTGAGAACAGATATTTCGTATCCCTTTGAAGACTATAGGGCCAAAGGAAATATCCTCCGATAACAAAGAGAAAGAAGCTTTCTGAGAAACTTCGTTGTGTTCTGTGAAATCATCTCACAGAGTTACAGCTTTCCCCTCACGGAGCCTTTCGCTAAGACAGTTCTTTTGAAATTGGCAAAGTGATATTTGGAAGCCCGTAGAGGGCTATGGTGAAAAAGGAAATATCCTCAGATGAAATCTGGAAAGAAGCTTTCTGAGAAACTGCTTAGTGTTCTGTTAATTCATCTCACAGAGTTATATCTGTATTTCGTGGATCTCTTTGCTAGCCTTATTTCTGTGGAATCTGAGAACAGATATTTCGGATCCCTATGAAGACTATAGGGCCAAAGAAAATATCCTCCGATAACAAAGAGAAAGAAGCTTTCTGAGAAACTTCTTTGTGTTCTGTGAAATCATCTCACAGAGTTACAGCTTTCCCCTCAAGAAGCCTTTCGCTAAGACAGTTCTTGTGGAATTGGCAAAGTGATATTTGGAAGCCCATAGAGGGCTATGGTGAAAAAGGAAATATCCCCAGATGAAATCTGGAAAGAAGCTTTCTGAGAAACTGCTTAGCGTTCTGTTAATTCATCTCACAGAGTTACATCTGTATTTCGTGGATCTCTTTGCTAGCCTTATTTCTGTGGAATCTCAGAACAGATATTTTGGATCCCTTTGAAGACTATAGGGCCAAAGGAAATATCCTCCGATAAAAAAGAGAAAGAAGCTTTCTGAGAAACTTCTTTGTGTTCTGTGAAATCATCTCACAGAGTTACAGCTTTCCCCTCACGGAGCCTTTCGCTAAGACAGTTCTTTTGAAATTGGCAAAGTGATATTTGGAAGCCCATAGAGGGCTATGGTGAAAAAGGAAATATCCTCAGATGAAATCTGGAAAGAAGCTTTTGAGAAACTGCTTAGTGTTCTTTTAATTCATCTCACAGTGTTACATCTGTATTTCGTGGATCTCTTTGCTAGCCTTATTTCTGTGGAATCTGAGAACAGATATTTCGGATCCCTTTGAAGACTATAGGGCCAAAGGAAATATCCTCCGATAACAAAGAGAAAGAAGCTTTCTGAGAAACTTCTTTGTGTTCTGTGAAATCGTCTCACAGAGTTGCAGCTTACCCCTCAAGAAGCCTTTCGCTAAGACAGTTCTTCTGGAATTGGCAAAGTGATATTTGGAAGCCCAAAGAGGTCTGTGGTGAAAAAGGAAATATCCTCAGATGAAATCTGGAAAGAAGCTTTCTGAGAAACTGCTTAGTGTTCTGTTAATTCATCTCACAGAGTTACATCTGTATTTCATGGATCTCTTTGCTAGCCTTATTTCTGTGGAACCTGTGAACAGATATTTCAGATCCCTTTGAAGACTATAGGGCCAAAGGCAATATCCTCCGATAACAAAGAGAAAGAAGCTTTCTGAGAAACTTCTTTGTGTTCTGTGAAATCATCTAACAGAGTTGCAGCTTTCCCCTCAAGAAGCCTTTCGCTAAGACAGTTCTTGTGGAATTGGCAAAGTGATATTTGGAAGCCCATAGAGGGCTATGGTGAAAAAGGAAATATCCTCAGATGAAATCTGGAAAGAAGCTTTCTGAGAAACTGCTTAGTGTTCTGTTAATTCATCTCACAGACTTACATCTGTATTTCGTGGATCTCTTTGCTAGCCTTATTTCTTTGGAATCTGAGAACAGATATTTCGGATCCCTTTGAAGACTATAGGGCCAAAGGAAATATCCTCCGATAAGAAAGAGAAAGAAGCTTTCTGAGAAACTTCTTTGTGTTCTGTGAAATCATCTCACAGAGTTACAGCTTTCCCTTCAAGAAGCCTTTCGCTAAGACAGTTCTTGTGGAATTGGCAAAGTGATATTTGGAAGCCCATAGAGGGCTATGGTGAAAAAGGAAATATCCTCAAATGAAATCTGGAAAGAAGCTTTCTGAGAAACTGCTTAGTGTTCTGTTAATTCATCTCACAGAGTTACATCTGTATTTCGTGGATCTCTTTGCTAGCCTTATTTCTGTGGAATCTGAGAACAGATATTTCGGATCCCTTTGAAGACTATAGGGCCAAAGGAAATATCCTCCGATAACAAAGAGAAAGAAGCTTTCTGAGAAACTTCTTTGTGTTCTGTGAAATCATCTCACAGAGTTACAGCTTTCCCCTCAAGAAGCCTTTCGCTAAGACAGTTCTTGTGGAATTGGCAAAGTGATATTTGGAAGCCCATAGAGGGCTATGGTGAAAAAGGAAATATCGTCAAATGAATCTGGAAAGAAGCTTTCTGAGAAACTGCTTAGTGTTCTGTTAATTCATCTCACAGGGTTACATCTATATTTCGTGGATCTCTTTGCTAGCCTTATTTCTGTGGAATCTGAGAACAGATATTTCGGATCCCTATGAAGACTATAGGGCCAAAGGAAATATCCTCCGATAACAAAGAGAAAGAAGCTTTCTGAGAAACTTCGTTGTGTTCTGTGAAATCATCTCACAGAGTTACAGCTTTCCCCTCACGGAGCCTTTCGCTAAGACAGTTCTTTTGAAATTGGCAAAGTGATATTTGGAAGCCCATAGAGGGCTATGGTGAAAAAGGAAATATCCTCAAATGAAATCTGGAAAGAAGCTTTCTGAGAAACTGCTTAGTGTTCTGTTAATTCATCTCACAGAGTTATATCTGTATTTCGTGGATCTCTTTGCTAGCCTTATTTCTGTGGAATCTGAGAACAGATATTTCGGATCCCTTTGAAGACTATAGGGCCAAAGGAAATATCCTCCGATAACAAAGAGAAAGAAGCTTTCTGAGAAACTTCTTTGTGTTCTGTGAAATCATCTCACAGAGTTACAGCTTTCCCCTCAAGAAGCCTTTCGCTAAGACAGTTCTTGTGGAATTGGCAAAGTGATATTTGGAAGCCCATAGAGGGCTATGGTGAAAAAGGAAATATCCTCAGATGAAATCTGGAAAGAAGCTTTCTGAGAAACTGCTTAGTGTTCTGTTAATTCATCTCACAGAGCTACATCTGTATTTCGTGGATCTTTTTGCTAGCCTTATTTCTGTGGAATCTGAGAACAGATATTTCGGATCCCTTTGAAGACTATAGGGCCAAAGGAAATATCCTCGGATAACAAAGAGAAAGAAGCCTTCTGAGAGACTTCTTTGTGTTCTGTGAAATCATCTCACAGAGTTGCAGCTTTCCCGTCAAGAAGCCTTTCGCTAAGACAGTTCTTGTGAAATTGGCAAAGTGATATTTGGAAGCCCATAGAGGGCTATGGTGAAAAAGGAAATATCCTCAAATGAAATCTGGAAAGAAGCTTTCTGAGAAACTGCTTAGTGTTCTGTTAATTCATCTCACAGAGTTACATCTGTATTTCGTGGATCTCTTTGCTAGCCTTATTTCTGTGGAATCTGAGAACAGATATTTCGGATCCCTTTGAAGACTGTAGGGCCAAAGGAAATATCCTCCGATTAGAAAGAGAAAGAAGCTTTCTGAGAAACTTCTTTGTGTTCTGTGAAATCATCTCACAGAGTTGCAGCTTTCTCCTCAAGAAGCCTTTCGCTAAGACAGTTCTTGTGGAATTGGCAAAGTGATATTTGGAAGCCCATAGAGGGCTATGGTGAAAAAGGAAATATCCTCAAATGAAATCTGGAAAGAAGCTTTCTGAGAAACTGCTTAGTCTTCTGTTAATTCATCTCACAGAGTTACATCTGTATTTCGTTGATCTCTTTGCTAGCCTTATTTCTGTGGAATCTGAGAACAGATATTTCGGATCCCTTTGAAGACTATAGGGCCAAAGGAAATATCCTCCGATAACAAAGAGAAAGAAGCTTTCTGAGAAACTTCGTTGTGTTCTGTGAAATCATCTCACAGAGTTACAGCTTTCCCCTCAAGGAGCCTTTCGCTAAGACAGTTTATGTGGAATTGGCAAAGTGATATTTGGAAGCCCATAGAGGGCTATGGTGAAAAAGGAAATATCCTCAGATGAAATCTGGAAAGAAGCTTTCTGAGAAACTGCTTAGCGTTCTGTTAATTCATCTCACAGAGTTACATCTGTATTTCGTGGATCTCTTTGCTAGCCTTATTTCTGTGGAATCTGAGAACAGATATTTCGGATCCCTTTGAAGACTATAGGGCCAAAGGAAATATCATCCGATAACAAAGAGAAAGAAGCTTTCTGAGAAACTTCGTTGTGTTCTGTGAAATCATCTCACAGAGTTACAGCTTTCCCCTCAAGAAGCCTTTCGCTAAGACAGTTCTTTTGAAATTGGCAAAGTGATATTTGGAAGCCCATAGAGGGCTATGGTGAAAAAGGAAATATCCTCAGATGAAATCTGGAAAGAAGCTTTCTGAGTAACTGCTTAGTGTTATGTTAATTCATCTCACAGAATTACATCTGTATTTCGTGGATCTCTTTGCTAGCCTTATTTCTGTGGAATCTGAGAACAGATATTTCGGATCCCTATGAAGACTATAGGGCCAAAGGAAATATCCTCCGATAACAAAGAGAAAAAAGCTTTCTGAGAAACGTCTTTGTGTTCTGTGAAATCATCTCACAGAGTTACAGCTTTCCCCTCAAGAAGACTTTCGCTAAGACAGTTCTTGTGGAATTGGCAAAGTGATATTTGGAAGCCCATAGAGGGCTATGGTGAAAAAGGAAATATCCTCAGATGAAATCTGGAAAGAAGCTTTCTGAGAAACTGCTTAGTGTTCTTTTAATTCATCTCACAGTGTTACATCTGTATTTCGTGGATCTCTTTGCTAGCCTTATTTCTGTGGAATCTGAGAACAGATATTTCGGATCCCTTTGAAGACTATGGGGCCAAAGGAAATATCCTCTGATAACAAAGAGAAAGAAGCTTTCTGAGAAACTTCGTTGTGTTCTGTGAAATCATCTCACAGAGTTTCAGCTTTCCCCTCAAGAAGCCTTTCGCTAAGACAGTTCTTGTGGAATTGGCAAAGTGATATTTGGAAGCCATAGAGGGCTATGGTGAAAAAGGAAATATCCTCAAATGAAATCTGGAAAGAAGCTTTCTGAGAAACTGCTTAGTGTTCTGTTAATTCATCTCACAGAGTTACATCTGTATTTCGTGGATCTCTTTGCTAGCCTTATTTCTGTGGAATCTGAGAACAGATATTTCGGATCCCTTTGAAGACTACAGGGCCAAAGGAAATATCCTCCGATAACAAAGAGAAAGAAGCTTTCTGAGAAACTTCTTTGTGGTCGGTGAAATCATCTCACAGAGTTACAGCTTTCCCCTCAAAAAGCCTTTCGATAAGACAGTTCTTGTGGAATTGGCAAAGTGATATTTGGAAGCCCATAGAGGGCTATGGTGAAAAAGGAAATATCCTCAGATGAAATCTGGAAAGAAGCTTTCTGAGAAACTGCTTAGTGTTCTGTTAATTCATCTCACAGAGTTACATCTGTATTTCGTGGATCTCTTTGCTAGCCTTATTTCTGTGGAATCTGAGAACAGATATTTCGTATCCCTTTGAAGACTATAGGGCCAAAGGAAATATCCTCCGATAACAAAGAGAAAGAAGCTTTCTGAGAAACTTCTTTGTGTTCTGTGAAATCATCTCACAGAGTTACAGCTTTCCCCTCACGGAGCCTTTCGCTAAGACAGTTCTTTTGAAATTGGCAAAGTGATATTTGGAAGCCCGTAGAGGGCTATGGTGAAAAAGGAAATATCCTCAGATGAAATCTGGAAAGAAGCTTTCTGAGAAACTGCTTAGTGTTCTGTTAATTCATCTCACAGAGTTGTATCTGTATTTCGTGGATCTCTTTGCTAGCCTTATTTCTGTGGAATCTCAGAACAGATATTTCGGATCCCTTTGAAGACTATAGGGCCAAAGGAAATATCCTCCGATAACAAAGAGAAAGAAGCTTTCTGAGAAACTTCGTTGTGTTTTGTGAAATCATCTCACAGAGTTACAGCTTTCCCCTCACGGAGCCTTTCGCTAAGACAGTTCTTTTGAAATTGGCAAAGTGATATTTGGAAGCCCATAGAGGGCTATTGTGAAAAAGGAAATATCCTCAGATGAAATCTGGAAAGAAGCTTTCTGAGAAACTGCTTAGTGTTCTGTTAATTCATCTCACAGAGTTACATCTGTATTTCGTGGATCTCTTTGCTAGCCTTATTTCTTTGGAATCTGAGAACAGATATTTCGGATCCATATGAAGACTATAGGGCCAAAGGAAATATCCTCCGATAACAAAGAGAAAGAAGCTTTCTGAGAAACTTCTTTGTGTTCTGTGAAATCATCTCACAGAGTTACAGCTTTCCCCTCAAGAAGACTTTCGCTAAGACAGTTCTTGTGGAATTGGCAAAGTGATATTTGGAAGCCCATAGAGGGCTATGGTGAAAAAGGAAATATCCTCAAATGAAATCTGGAAAGAAGCTTTCTGAAAAACTGCTTAGTGTTCTGTTAATTCATCTCACAGAGTTACATCTGTATTTCGTGGATCTCTTTGCTAGCCTTATTTCTGTGGAATCTGAGAACAGATATTTCGGATCCCTTTGAAGACTATAGGGCCAAAGGAAATATCCTCCGATAACAAAGAGGAAGAAGCCTTCTGAGAAACTTCTTTGTGTTCTGTGAAATCATCTCACAGAGTTACAGCTTTCCCCTCAAGAAGCCTTTCCCTAAGACAGTTCTTGTGGAATTGGCAAAGTGATATTTGGAAGCCCATAGAGGGCTATGGTGAAAAAGGAAATATCCTCAAATGAAATCTGGAAAGAAGCTTTCTGAGAAACTGCTTAGTGTTCTGTTAATTCATCTCACAGAGTTACATCTGTATTTCGTGGATCTCTTTGCTAGCCTTATTTCTGTGGAATCTGAGAACAGATATTTCGGATCCCTTTGAAGACTATAGGGCCAAAGGAAATATCCTCCGATAACAAAGAGAAAGAAGCTTTCTGAGAAACTTCGTTGTGTTCTGTGAAATCATCTCACAGAGTTACAGCTTTCCCCTCACGGTGCCTTTCGCTAAGACAGTTCTTTTGAAATTGGCAAAGTGATATTTGGAAGCCCATAGACGGCTATGGTGAAAAAGGAAATATCCTCAAATGAAATCTGGAGAGAAGCTTTCTGAGAAACTGCTTAGTGTTCTGTTAATTCATCTCACAGTGTTACATCTGTATTTCATGGATCTCTTTGCTAGACTTATTTCTGTGGAATCTGAGAACAGATATTTCAGATCCCTTTGAAGACTATAGGGCCAAAGGAAATTTCCTCCGATAAGAAAGAGAAAGAAGCTTTCTGAGAAACTTCTTTGTGTTCTGTGAAATCATCTCACAGAGCTGCAGCTTTCCCCTCAAGAAGCCTTTCGCTAAGACAGTTCTTGTGGAATTGGCAAAGTGATATATGGAAGCCCATAGAGGGCTATGGTGAAAAAGGAAATATCCTCAAATGAAATCTGGAAAGAAGCTTTCTGAGAAACTGCTTAGTGTTCTGTTAATTCATCTCACAGAGTTACATCTGTATTTCGTGGATCTCTTTGCTAGCCTTATTTCTGTGGAATCTGAGAACAGATATTTCGGATCCCTATGAAGACTATAGGGCCAAAGGAAATATCCTCCGATAACAAAGAGAAAGAAGCTTTCTGAGAAACCTCTTTGTGTTCTGTGAAATCATCTCACAGAGTTACAGCTTTCCCCTCAAGAAGCCTTTCGCTAAGACAGTACTTGTGGAATTGGCAAAGTGATATTTGGAAGCCCATAGAGGGCTATGGTGAAAAAGGAAATATCCTCAGATGAAATCTGGAAAGAAGCTTTCTGAGAAACTGCTTAGCGTTCTGTTAATTCATCTCACAGAGTTACATCTGTATTTCGTGGATCTCTTTGCTAGCCTTATTTCTGTGGAATCTGTGTACAGATATTTCAGATCCCTTTGAAGACTATAGGGCCAAAGGAAATATCCTCCGATAACAAAGAGAAAGAAGCTTTCTGAGAAACTTCTTTGTGTTCTGTGAAATCATCTAACAGAGTTGCAGCTTTCCCCTCAAGAAGCCTTTCGCTAAGACAGCTCTTGTGGAATTGGCAAAGTGATATTTGGAAGCCCATAGAGGGCTATGGTGAAAAAGGAAATATCCTCAGATGAAATCTGGAAAGAAGCTTTCTGAGAAACTGCTTAGTGTTCTGTTAATTCATCTCACAGAGTTACATCTGTATTTCGTGGATCTCTTTGCTAGCCTTATTTCTTTGGAATCTGAGAACAGATATTTCGGATCCCTTTGAAGACTATAGGGCCAAAGGAAATATCCTCCGATAACAAAGAGAAAGAAGCTTTCTGAGAAACTTCTTTGTGTTCTTTGAAATCATCTCACAGAGTTGCAGCTTTCCCCTCAAGAAGCCTTTCGCTAAGACAGTTCTTGTGGAATTGGCAAAGTGATATTTGGAAGCCCATAGAGGGCTATGGTGAAAAAGGAAATATCCTCAGATGAAATCTGGAAAGAAGCTTTCTGAGAAACTGCTTAGTGTTCTGTTAATTCATCTCACAGAGTTACATCTGTATTTCGTGGATCTCTTTGCTAGCCTTATTTCTGTGGAATCTGAGAACAGATATTTCGGATCCCTTTGAAGACTATAGGGCCAAAGGAAATATCCTCCGATAACAAAGAGAAAGAAGCTTTCTGAGAAACTTCTTTGTGTTCTGTGAAATCATCTCACAGAGTTACAGCTTTCCCTTCAAGAAGCCTTTCGCTAAGACAGTTCTTGTGGAATTGGCAAAGTGATATTTGGAAGCCATAGAGGGCTATGGTGAAAAAGGAAATATCCTCAAATGAAATCTGGAAAGAAGCTTTCTGAGAAACTGCTTAGTGTTCTGTTAATACATCTCACAGAGTTACATCTGTATTTCGTGGATCTCTTTGCTAGCCTTATTTCTGTGGAATCTGAGAACAGATATTTCGGATCCCTTGGAAGACTATAGGGCCAAAGGAAATATCCTCCGATAACAAAGAGAAAGAAGCTTTCTGAGAAACTTCTTTGTGTTCTGTGAAATCATCTCACAGAGTTACAGCTTTCCCCTCAAGAAGCCTTTCGCTAAGACAGTTCTTGTGGAATTGGCAAAGTGATATTTGGAAGCCCTTAGAGGGCTATGGTGAAAAAGGAAATATCGTCAAATGAATCTGGAAAGAAGCTTTCTGAGAAACTGCTTAGTGTTCTGTTAATTCATCTCACAGGGTTACATCTGTATTTCGTGGATCTCTTTGCTAGCCTTATTTCTGTGGAATCTGAGAACAGATATTTCGGATCCCTATGAAGACTATAGGGCCAAAGGAAATATCCTCCGATAACAAAGAGAAAGAAGCTTTCTGAGAAACTTCGTTGTGTTCTGTGAAATCATCTCACAGAGTTACAGCTTACCCCTCACGGAGCCTTTCGCTAAGACAGTTCTTTTGAAACTGGCAAAGTGATATTTGGAAGCCCGTAGAGGGCTATGGTGAAAAAGGAAATATCCTCAGATGAAATCTGGAAAGAAGCTTTCTGAGAAACTGCTTAGTGTTCTGTTAATTCATCTCACAGAGTTACATCTGTATTTCGTGGATCTCTTTGCTAGCCTTATTTCTGTGGAATCTGAGAACAGATATTTCGGATCCCTATGAAGACTATAGGGAAAAAGGAAATATCCTGCGATAACAAAGAGAAAGAAGCTTTCTGAGAAACTTCTTTGTGTTTTGTGAAATCATCTCACAGAGTTACAGCTTTCCCCTCAAGAAGCCTTTCGCTAAGACAGTTCTTGTGGAATTGGCAAAGTGATATTTGGAAGCCCATAGAGGGCTATGGTGAAAAAGGAAATATCCTCAAATGAAATCTGGAAAGAATCTTTCTGAGAAACTGCTTAGTGTTCTGTTAATTCATCTCACAGAGTTACATCTGTATTTCGTGGATCTCTTGGCTAGCCTTATTTCTGTGGAATCTGAGAACAGATATTTCGGATCCCTTTGTAGACTATAGGGCCAAAGGAAATATCCTCCGATAACAAAGAGAAAGAAGCTTTCTGAAAAACTTCGTTGTGTTTTGTGAAATCATCTCACAGAGTTGCAGCTTTCCACTCAAGAAGCCTTTCGCTAAGACAGTTCTTGTGGAAATGGCAAAGTGATATTTGGAAGCCCATAGAGGGCTATGTTGAAAAAGGAAATATCCTCAGATGAAATCTGTGAAGAAGCTTTCTGAGAAACTGCTTAGTGTTCTGTTAATTCATCTCACAGAGTTACATCTGTATTTCGTGGATCTCTTTGCTAGCCTTATTTCTGTGGAATCTGAGAACAGATATTTCGGATCCCTATGAAGACTATAGGGCCAAAGGAAATATCCTCCGATAACAAAGATAAAGAAGCTTTCTGAGAAACTTCTTTGTGTTCTGTGAAATCATCTCACAGAGTTACAGCTTTCCCCTCAAGAAGCCTTTCGCTAAGACAGTTCTTGTGGAATTGGCAAAGTGATATTTGGAAGCCCATAGAGGGCTATGGTGAAAAAGGAAATATCCTCAAATAAAATCTGGAAAGAAGCTTTCTGAGAAACTGCTTAGTGTTCTGTTAATTCATCTCACAGAGTTACATCTGTATTTCGTGGATCTCTTTGCTAGCCTTATTTCTGTGGAATCTGAGAACAGATATTTCGGATCCCTTTGAAGACTATAGGGCCAAAGGAAATATCCTCCGATAACAAAGAGAAAGAAGCTTTCTGAGAAACTTCTTTGTGTTCTGTGAAATCATCTCACAGAGTTGCAGCTTTCCCCTCAAGAAACCTTCAGCTAAGACAGTTCTTGTGGAATTGGCAAAGTGATATTTGGAAGACTATAGAGGGCCATGGTGAAAAAGGAAATATCCTCAGATGAAATCTGGAAAGAAGCTTTCTGAGAAACTGCTTAGCGTTCTGTTAATTCATCTCACAGAGTTACATCTGTATTTCGTGGATCTCTTTGCTAGCCTTATTTCTGTGGAATCTGAGAACAGATATTTCGGATCCCTTTGAAGACTATAGGACCAAAGGAAATATCCTCCGATAACAAAGAGAAAGAAGCTTTCAGAGAAACTTCTTTGTGTTCTGTGAAATCATCTCACAGAGTTACAGCTTTCCCCTCACGGAGCCTTTCGCTAAGACAGTTCTTTTGAAACTGGCAAAGTGATATTTGGAAGCCCATAGAGGGCTATGGTGAAAAAGGAAATATCCTCAGATGAAATCTGGAAAGAAGCTTTCTGAGAAACTGCTTAGTGTTCTGTTAATTCATCTCACAGAGTTACATCTGTATTTCGTGGATCTCTTTGCTAGCCTTATTTCTGTGGAATCTGAGAACAGATATTTCGGATCCCTATGAAGCCTATAGGGCCAAAGGAAATATCCTGCGATAACAAAGAGAAAGAAGCTTTCTGAGAAACTTCTTTGTGTTTTGTGAAATCATCTCACAGAGTTACAGCTTTCCCCTCAAGAAGCCTTTCGCTAAGACAGTTCTTGTGGAATTGGCAAAGTGATATTTGGAACCCCTAGAGGGCTATGGTGAAAAAGGAAATATCCTCAGATGAAATCTGGAAAGAAGCTTTCTGAGAAACTGCTTAGTGTTCTGTTAATTCATCTCACAGAGCTACATCTGTATTTCGTGGATCTCTTTGCTAGCCTTATTTCTGTGGAATCTGAGAACAGATATTTCGGATCCCTTTGAAGACTATAGGGCCAAAGGAAATATCCTCCGATAACAAAGAGAAAGAAGCTTTCTGAGAAACTTCTTTGTGTTCTGTGAAATCATCTCACAGAGTTGCAGCTTTCCCCTCAAGAAGCCTTTCGCTAAGACAGTTCTTGTGGAATTGGCAAAGTGATATTTGGAAGCCCATAGAGGGCTATGGTGAAAAAGGAAATATCCTCAGATGAAATCTGGAAAGAAGCTTTCTGAGAAACTGCTTAGTGTTCTGTTAATTCATCTCACAGAGCTACATCTGAATTTCGTGGATCTCTTTGCTAGCCTTATTTCTGTGGAATCTGAGAACAGATATTTCAGATCCCTTTGAAGACTATAGGGCCAAAGGAAATATCCTCCGATAACAAAGAGAAAGAAGCTTTCTGAGAAACTTCGTTGTGTTCTGTGAAATCATCTCACAGAGTTACAGCTTTCCCCTCAAGAAGCCTTTCGCTAAGACAGTTCTTGTGGAATTGGCAAAGTGATATTTGGAAGCCCATAGAGGGCTATGGTGAAAAAGGAAATATCCTCAAATGAAATCTGGAAAGAAGCTTTCTGAGAAACTGCTTAGTCTTCTGTTAATTCATCTCACAGAGTTACATCTGTATTTCGTGGATCTCTTTGCTAGCCTTATTTCTGTGAAATCTGAGAACAGATATTTCGGATCCCTTTGAAGACTATAGGGTCAAAGGAAATATCCTCCGATAACAAAGAGAAAGAAGCTTTCTGAGAAACTTCTTTGTGTTCTGTGAAATCATCTCACAGAGTTGCAGCTTTCCCCTCAAGAAGCCTTTCGCTAAGACAGTTCTTGTGGAATTGGCAAAGTGATATTTGGAAGCCCATATAGGGCTATGGTGAAAAAGGAAATATCCTCAAATGAAATCTGGAAAGAAGCTTTCTGAGAAACTGCTTAGTGTTCTGTTAATTCATCTCACAGAGTTACATCTGTATTTCGTGGATCTCTTTGCTAGCCTTATTTCTGTGGAATCTGAGAACAGATATTTCGGATCCCTTTGAAGACTATAGGGCCAAAGGAAATATCCTCCGATAACAAAGAGAAAGAAGCTTTCTGAGAAACTTCGTTGTGTTCTGTGATATCATCTCACAGAGTTACAGCTTTCCCCTCAAGGAGCCTTTCGCTAAGACAGTTTATGTGGAATTGGCAAAGTGATATTTGGAAGCCCATAGAGGGCTATGGTGAAAAAGGAAATATCCTCAGATGAAATCTGGAAAGAAGCTTTCTGAGAAACTGCTTAGCGTTCTGTTAATTCATCTCACAGAGTTACATCTGTATTTCGTGGATCTCTTTGCTAGCCTTATTTCTGTGGAATCTGAGAACAGATATTTCGGATCCCTTTGAAGACTATGGGGCCAAAGGAAATATCCTCCGATAACAAAGAGAAAGAAGCTTTCTGAGAAAATTCTTTGTGTTCTGTGAAATCATCTCAGAGAGTTGCAGCTTTCCCCTCAAGAAGCCTTTCGCTAAGACAGTTCTTGTGGAATTGGCAAAGTGATATTTGGAAGCCCATAGAGGGCTATGGTGAAAAAGGAAATATCCTCAAATGAAATCTGGAAAGAAGCTTTCTGAGAAACTGCTTAGTGTTCTGTTAATTCATCTCACAGAGTTACATCTGTATTTCGTGGATCTCTTTGCTAGCCTTATTTCTGTGAAATCTGAGAACAGATATTTCGGATCCCTTTGAAGAGTATAGGGCCAAAGGAAATATCCTCCGATAACAAAGAGAAAGAAGCTTTCTGAGAAACTTCTTTGTGTTCTCTGAAATCATCTCACAGAGTTGCACCTTTCCCCTCAAGAAGCCTTTCGCTAAGACAGTTCTTGTGGAATTGGCAAAGTGATATTTGGAAGCCCATAGAGGGCTATGGTGAAAAAGGAAATATCCTCAAATGAAATCTGGAAAGAAGCTTTCTGAGAAACTGCTTAGTGTTCTGTTAATTCATCTCATAGAGTTACATCTGTATTTCGTGGATCTCTTTGCTAGCCTTATTTCTGTGGAATCTGAGAACAGATATTTCGGATCCCTTTGAAGACTATGGGGCCAAAGGAAATATCCTCCGATAACAAAGAGAAAGAAGCTTTCCGAGAAACTTCGTTGTGTTCTGTGAAATCATCTCACAGAGTTACAGCTTTCCCCTCAAGGAGCCTTTCGCTAAGACAGTTTATGTGGAATTGGCAAAGTGATATTTGGAAGCCCATAGACGGCTACGGTGAAAAAGGAAATATCCTCAGATGAAATCTGGAAAGAAGCTTTCTGAGAAACTGCTTAGCGTTCTGTTAATTCATCTCACAGAGTTACATCTGTATTTCGTGGATCTCTTTGCTAGCCTTATTTCTGTGGAATCTGAGAACAGATATTTCGGATCCGTTTGAAGACTATAGGGCCAAAGGAAATATCCTCCGATAACAAAGAGAAAGAAGCTTTCTGAGAAACTTCTTTGTGTTCTGTGAAATCATCTCACAGAGTTACAGCTTTCCCCTCACGGAGACTTTCGCTAAGACAGTTCTTCTGAAACTTGCAAAGTGATATTTGGAAGCCCATAGAGGGCTATGGTGAAAAAGGAAATATCCTCAGATGAAATCTGGAAAGAAGCTTTCTGAGAAACTGCTTAGTGTTCTGTTAATTCATCTCACAGAGTTACATCTGTATTTCGTGGATCTCTTTGCTAGCCTTATTTCTGTGGAATCTGAGAACAGATATTTCGGATCCCTTTGAAGACTATAGGGCCAAAGGAAATATCCTCCGATAACAAAGAGAAAGAAGCTTTCTGAGAAACTTCGTTGTGTTCTGTGAAATCATCTCACAGAGTTACAGCTTTCCCCTCACGGAGCCTTTCGCTAAGACAGTTCTTTTGAAATTGGCATGTGATATTTGGAAGCCCATAGAGGGCTATGTTGAAAAAGGAAATATCCTCAAATGAAATCTGGAAAGAAGCTTTCTGAGAAACTGCTTAGTGTTCTGTTAATTCATCTCACAGTGTTACATCTGTATTTCGTGGATCTCTTTGCTAGCCTTATTTCTGTGGAATCTGAGAACAGATATTTCGGATCCCTTTGAAGACTATAGGGCCAAAGGAAATATCCTCCGATAACAAAGAGAAGGAAGCTTTCTGAGAAACTTCGTTGTGTTCTGTGAAATCATCTCACAGAGTTACAGCTTTCCCCTCACGGAGCCTTTCGCTAAGACAGTTCTTTTGAAATTGGCAAAGTGATATTTGGAAGCCCATAGAGGGCTATGGTGAAAAAGGAAATATCCTCAGAGGAAATCTGGAAAGAAGCTTTGTGAGAAACTGCTTAGTGTTCTGTTAATTCATCTCACAGTGTTACATCTGTATTTCATGGATCTCTTTGCTAGCCTTATTTCTGTGGAATCTGAGAACAGATATTTCAGATCCCTTTGAAGACTATAGGGCCAAAGGAAATATCCTCCGATAACAAAGTGAAAGAAGCTTTCTGAGAAACTTCTTTGTTTTCTGTGAAATCATCTCACAGAGTTGCAGCTTTCCCCTCAAGAAGCCTTTCGCTAAGACAGTTCTTGTGGAATTGGCAAAGTGATATTTGGAAGCCCATAGAGGGCTATTGTGAAAAAGGAATTATCCTCAGATGAAATCTGGAAAGAAGCTTTCTGAGAAACTGCTAAGTGTTCTGTTAATTCATCTCACAGAGTTACATCTGTATTTCGTGGATCTCTTTGCTCGCCTTATTTCTGTGGAATCTGAGTACAGATATTTCGGATCCCTTTGAAGAACATAGGGCCAAAGAAATATCCTCCGATAACAAAGAGAAAGAAACTTTCTGAGAAACTTCTTTGTGTTCTGTGAAATCATCTCACAGAGTTGCAGCTTTGCCCTCAAGGAGCCTTTCGCTAAGACAGTTCTTGTGTAATTGGCAAAGTGATATTTGGAAGCCCATAGAGGGCTATGGTGAAAAAGGAAATATCCTCAGATGAAATCTGGAAAGAAGCTTTCTGAGAAACTGCTTAGTGTTCTGTTAATTCATCTCACAGAGTTACATCTGTATTTCGTGGATCTCTTTGCTAGCCTTATTTCTGTGGAATCTGAGAACAGATATTTCGGATCCCTATGAACACTATAGGGCCAAAGGAAATATCCTCCGATAACAAAGAGAAAGAAGCTTTCTGAGAAACTTCTTTGTGTTCTGTGAAATCATCTCACAGAGTTACAGCTTTCCCCTCAAGAAGCCTTTCGCTAAGACAGTTCTTGTGGAATTGGCAAAGTGATATTTGGAAGCCCATAGAGGGCTATGGTGAAAAAGGAAATATCCTCAGATGAAATCTGGAAAGAAGCTTTCTGAGCAACTGCTTCGCGTTCTGTTAATTCATCTCACAGAGTTACATCTGTATTTCGTGGATCTCTTTGCCAGCCTTATTTCTGTGGAATCTGGGAACAGATATTTCGGATCCCTTTGAAGACTATAGGGCCAAAGGAAATATCCTCCGATAACAAAGAGAAAGAAGCTTTCTGAGAAACTTCTTTGTGTTCTGTGAAATCATCTCACAGAGTTACAGCTTTCCCCTCACGGAGCCTTTCGCTAAGACAGTTCTTTTGAAATTGGCAAAGTGATATTTGGAAGCCCATAGAGGGCTGTGGTGAAAAAGGAAATATCCTCAAATGAAATCTGGAAAGAAGCTTTCTGAGAAACTGCTTAGTGTTCTGTTAATTCATCTCACAGAGTTACATCTGTATTTCGTGGATCTCTTTGCTAGCCTTATTTCTGTGGAATCTGAGAACAGATATTTCGGATCCCTTTGAAGACTATAGGGCCAAAGGAAATAACCTCCGATAACAAAGAGAAAGAAGCTTTCTGAGAAACTTCGTTGTGTTCTGTGAAATCATCTCACAGAGTTACAGCTTTCCCCTCATGGAGCCTTTCGCTAAGACAGTTCTTTTGAAATTGGCAAAGTGATATTTGGAAGCCCATAGAGGGCTATGGTGAAAAAGGAAATATCCTCAGAGGAAATCTGGAAAGAAGCTTTCTGAGAAACTGCTTAGTGTTCTGTTAATTCATCTCACAGAGTTACATCTGTATTTCGTGGATCTCTTTGCTAGCCTTATTTCTGTGGAATCTCAGAACAGATATTTCGGATCCCTTTGAAGACTATAGGGCCAAAGGAAATATCCTCCGATAACAAAGAGAAAGAAGCTTTCTGAGAAACTTCGTTGTGTTCTGTGAAATCATCTCACAGAGTTACAGCTTTCCCCTCACGGAGCCTTTCGCTAAGACAGTTCTTTTGAAATTGGCAAAGTGATATTTGGAAGCCCATAGAGGTTTATGGTGAAAAAGGAAATATCCTCAGATGAAATCTGGAAAGAAGCTTTCTGAGAAACTGCTTAGTGTTCTGTTAATTCATCTCACAGAGTTACATCTGTATTTCGTGGATCTCTTTGCTAGCCTTATTTCTGTGAAATCTGAGAACAGATATTTCGGATCCATATGAAGACTATAGGGCCAAAGGAACTATCCTCCGATAACAAAGAGAAAGAAGCTTTCTGAGAAACTTCTTTGTGTTCTGTGAAATCATCTCACAGAGTTACAGCTTTCCCCTCAAGAAGCCTTTCGCTAAGACAGTTCTTGTGGAATTGGCAAAGTGATATTTGGAAGCCCATAGAGGGCTATGGTGAAAAAGGAAATATCCTCAGATGAAATCTGGAAAGAAGCTTTCTGAGAAACTGCTTAGTGTTCTTTTAATTCATCTCACAGTGTTACATCTGTATTTCGTGGATCTCTTTGCTAGCCTTATTTCTGTGGAATCTGAGAACAGATATTTCGGATCCCTTTGAAGACTATAGGGCCAAAGGAAATATCCTCCGATAACAAAGAGAAAGAAGTTTTCTGAGAAACTTCGTTGTGTTCTGTGAAATCATCTCACAGAGTTGCAGCTTTCCCCTCAAGAAGCCTTTCGCTAAGACAGTTCTTGTGGAATTGGCAAAGTGATATTTGGAAGCCATAGAGGGCTATGGTGAAAAAGGAAATATCCTCAAATGAAATCTGGAAAGAAGCTTTCTGAGAAACTGCTTAGTGTTCTGTTAATTCATCTCACAGAGTTACATCTGTATTTCGTGGATCTCTTTGCTAGCCTTATTTCTGTGGAATCTGAGAACAGATATTTCGGATCCCTTTGAAGACTATAGGGCCAAAGGAAATATCCTCCGATAACAAAGAAAAAGAAGCTTTCTGAGAAACTTCGTTGTGTTCCGTGAAATCATCTCACAGAGTTACAGCTTTCCACTCACGGAGCCTTTCGCTAAGACAGTTCTTTTGAAATTGGCAAAGTGATATTTGGAAGCCCATAGAGGGCTATGGTGAAAAAGGAAATATCCTCAGAGGAAATCTGGAAAGAATCTTTCTGAGAAACTGCTTAGTGTTCTGTTAATTCATCTCACAGTGTTACATCTGTATTTCATGGATCTCTTTGCTAGCCTTATTTCTGTGGAATCTGAGAACAGATATTTCGGATCCCTTTGAAGACTATAGGGCCAAAGGAAATATCCTCCGATAACAAAGAGAAAGAAGCTTTCTGAGAAACTTCTTTGTGTTCTGTGAAATCGTCTCACAGAGTTACAGCTTTCCCCTCAAGAAGCCTTTCGCTAAGACAGTTCTTGTGGAATTGGCAAAGTGATATTTGGAAGCCCATAGAGGGCTATGGTGAAAAAGGAAATATCCTCAAATGAAATCTGGAAAGAAGCTTTCTGAAAAACTGCTTAGTGTTCTGTTAATTCATCTCACAGAGTTACATCTGTATTTCGTGGATCTCTTTGCTAGCCTTATTTCTGTGGAATCTGAGAACATATATTTCGGATCCCTTTGAAGACTATAGGGCCAAAGGAAATATCCTCCGATAACAAAGAGGAAGAAGCCTTCTGAGAAACTTCTTTGTGTTCTGTGAAATCATCTCACAGAGTTACAGCTTTCCCCTCAAGAAGCCTTTCGCTAAGACAGTTCTTGTGGAATTGGCAAAGTGATATTTGGAAGCCCATAGAGGGCTATGGTGAAAAAGGAAATATCCTCAAATGAAATCTGGAAAGAAGCTTTCTGAGAAACTGCTTAGTGTTCTGTTAATTCATCTCACAGAGTTACATCTGTATTTCGTGGATCTCTTTGCTAGCCTTATTTCTGTGGAATCTGAGAACAGATATTTCGGATCCCTTTGAAGACTATAGGGCCAAAGGAAATATCCTCCGATAACAAAGAGAAAGAAGCTTTCTGAGAAACTTCGTTGTGTTCTGTGAAATCATCTCACAGAGTTACAGCTTTCCCCTCACGGAGCCTTTCGCTAAGACAGTTCTTTTGAAATTGGCAAAGTGACATTTGGAAGCCCATAGACGGCTATGGTGAAAAAGGAAATATCCTCAAATGAAATCTGGAAAGAAGGTTTCTGAGAAACTGCTTAGTGTTCTGTTAATTCATCTCACAGAGTTATATCTGTATTTCGTGGATCTCTTTGCTAGCCTTATTTCTGTGGAATCTGAGAACAGATATTTCGGATCCCTTTGAAGACTATACGGCCAAAGGAAATATCCTTCGATAACAAAGAAAAAGAAGCTTTCTGAGAAACTTCGTTGTGTTCTGTGAAATCATCTCACAGAGTTACAGCTTTCCCCTCACGGAGCCTTTCGCCAAGACAGTTCTTTTGAAATTGGCAAAGTGATATTTGGAAGCCCATAGAGGGCTATGGTGAAAAAGGAAATATCCTCAGAGGAAATCTGGAAAGAATCTTTCTGAGAAACTGCTTAGTGTTCTGTTAATTCATCTCACAGTGTTACATCTGTATTTCATGGATCTCTTTGCTAGCCTTATTTCTGTGGAATCTGAGAACAGATATTTCGGATCCCTTTGAAGACTATAGGGCCAAAGGAAATATCCTCCGATAACAAAGAGAAAGAAGCTTTCTGAGAAACTTCTTTGTGTTCTGTGAAATCGTCTCACAGAGTTACAGCTTTCCCCTCAAGAAGCCTTTCGCTAAGACAGTTCTTGTGGAATTGGCAAAGTGATATTTGGAAGCCCATAGAGGGCTATGGTGAAAAAGGAAATATCCTCAGATGAAATCTGGAAAGAAGCTTTTGAGAAACTGCTTAGTGTTCTTTTAATTCATCTCACAGTGTTACATCTGTATTTCGTGGATCTCTTTGCTAGCCTTATTTCTGTGGAATCTGAGAACAGATATTTCGGATCCCTTTGAAGACTATAGGGCCAAAGGAAATATCCTCCGATAACAAAGAGAAAGAAGCTTTCTGAGAAACTTCTTTGTGTTCTGTGAAATCATCTCACAGAGTTGCAGCTTTCCCCTCAAGAAGCCTTTCGCTAAGACAGTTCTTGTGGAATTGGCAAAGTGATATTTGGAAGCCCATAGAGGGCTATGGTGAAAAAGGAAATATCCTCAGATGAAATCTGGAAAGAATCTTTCTGAGAAACTGCTTAGTGTTCTGTTAATTCATCTCACAGAGTTACATCTGTATTTCGTGGATCTCTTTGCTAGCCTTATTTCTGTGGAATCTGAGAACAGATATTTCGGATCCCTTTGAAGACTATAGGGCCAAAGGAAATATCCTCCGATAACAAAGAGAAAGAAGCTTTTTGAGAAACTTCGTTGTGTTCTGTGAAATCATCTCACAGAGTTACAGCTTTCCCCTCACGGAGCCTTTCGCTAAGACAGTTCTTTTGAAATTGGCAAAGTGATATTTGGAAGCCCATAGAGGGCTGTGGTGAAAAAGGAAATATCCTCAGATGAAATCTGGAAAGAAGCTTTCTGAGAAACTGCTTAGTGTTCTGTTAATTCATCTCACAGAGTTACATCTGTATTTCGTGGATCTCTTTGCTAGCCTTATTTCTGTGGAATCTGAGAACAGATATTTCGGATCCCTTTGAAGACTATAGGGCCAAAGGAAATAACCTCCGATAACAAAGAGAAAGAAGCTTTCTGAGAAACTTCGTTGTGTTCTGTGAAATCATCTCACAGAGTTACAGCTTTCCCCTCATGGAGCCTTTCGCTAAGACAATTCTTTTGAAATTGGCAAAGTGATATTTGGAAGCCCATAGAGGGCTATGGTGAAAAAGGAAATATCCTCAGATGAAATCTGGAAAGAAGCTTTCTGAGAAACTGCTTAGTGTTCTGTTAATTCATCTCACAGAGTTACATCTGTATTTCGTGGATCTCTTTGCTAGCCTTATTTCTGTGGAATCTGAGAACAGATATTTCGGATCCCTTTGAAGACTATAGGGCCAAAGGAAATATCCTCCGATAACAAAGAGAAAGAAGCTTTCTGAGAAACTTCGTTGTGTTCTGTGAAATCATCTCACAGAGTTACAGCTTTCCCCTCACGGAGCCTTTCGCTAAGACAGTTCTTTTGAAATTGGCAAAGTGATATTTGGAAGCCCATAGAGGGCTATGGTGAAAAAGGAAATATCCTCAAATGAAATCTGGAAAGAAGCTTTCTGAGAAACTGCTTAGTGTTCTGTTAATTCATCTCACAGAGTTACATCTGTATTTCGTGGATCTCTTTGCTAGCCTTATTTCTGTGGAATCTGAGAACAGATATTTCGGATCCCTTTGAAGACTATAGGGCCAAAGGAAATAACCTCCGATAACAAAGAGAAAGAAGCTTTCTGAGAAACTTCGTTGTGTTCTGTGAAATCATCTCACAGAGTTACAGCTTTCCCCTCATGGAGCCTTTCGCTAAGACAGTTCTTTTGAAATTGGCAAAGTGATATTTGGAAGCCCATAGAGGGCTACGGTGAAAGAAGGAAATATCCTCAGATGAAATCTGGAAAGAAGCTTTCTGAGAAACTGCTTAGTGTTCTGTTAATTCATCTCACAGAGTTACATCTGTATTTCGTGGATCTCTTTGCTAGCCTTATTTCTGTGGAATCTCAGAACAGATATTTCGGATCCCTTTGAAGACTATAGGGCCAAAGGAAATATCCTCCGATAACAAAGAGAAAGAAGCTTTCTGAGAAACTTCGTTGTGTTCTGTGAAATCATCTCACAGAGTTACAGCTTTCCCCTCACGGAGCCTTTCGCTAAGACAGTTCTTTTGAAATTGGCAAAGTGATATTTGGAAGCCCATAGAGGGTTATGGTGAAAAAGGAAATATCCTCAGATGAAATCTGGAAAGAAGCTTTCTGAGAAACTGCTTAGTGTTCTGTTAATTCATCTCACAGAGTTACATCTGTATTTCGTGGATCTCTTTGCTAGCCTTATTTCTGTGGAATCTGAGAACAGATATTTCGGATCCCTTTGAAGACTATAGGGCCAAAGGAAATATCCTCCGATAATAAAGAGAAAGAAGCTTTCTGGGAAACTTCTTTGTGTTCTGTGAAATCATCTCACAGAGTTGCAGCTTTCCCCTCAAGAAGCCTTTCGCTAAGACAGTTCTTGTGGAATTGGCAAAGTGATATTTGGAAGCCCATAGAGGGCTATGGTGAAAAAGGAAATATCCTCAGATGAAATCTGGAAAGAAGCTTTCTGAGAAACTGCTTAGTGTTCTGTTAATTCATCTCACAGAGTTACATCTGTATTTCGTGGATCTCTTTGCTAGCCTTATTTCTGTGGAATCTGAGAACAGATATTTCGGATCCCTTTGAAGACTATAGGGCCAAAGGAAATATCCTCCGATAACAAAGAGAAAGAAGCTTTTTGAGAAACTTCGTTGTGTTCTGTGAAATCATCTCACAGAGTTACAGCTTTCCCCTCACGGAGCCTTTCGCTAAGACAGTTCTTTTGAAATTGGCAAAGTGATATTTGGAAGCCCATAGAGGGCTGTGGTGAAAAAGGAAATATCCTCAGATGAAATCTGGAAAGAAGCTTTCTGAGAAACTGCTTAGTGTTCTGTTAATTCATCTCACAGAGTTACATCTGTATTTCGTGGATCTCTTTGCTAGCCTTATTTCTGTGAAATCTGAGAACAGATATTTCGGATCCATATGAAGACTATAGGGCCAAAGGAAATATCCTCCGATAACAAAGAGAAAGAAGCTTTCTGAGAAACTTCTTTGTGTTCTGTGAAATCATCTCACAGAGTTACAGCTTTCCCCTCAAGAAGCCTTTCGCTAAGACATTTCTTTTGAAATTGGCAAAGTGATATTTGGAAGCCCATAGACGGCTATGGTGAAAAAGGAAATATCCTCAAATGAAATCTGGAAAGAAGCTTTCTGAGAAACTGCTTAGTGTTCTGTTAATTCATCTCACAGAGTTATATCTGTATTTCGTGGATCTCTTTGCTAGCCTTATTTCTGTGGAATCTGAGAACAGATATTTCGGATCCCTTTGAAGACTATAGGGCCAAAGGAAATATCCTCCGATAATAAAGAGAAAGAAGCTTTCTGGGAAACTTCTTTGTGTTCTGTGAAATCATCTCACAGAGTTGCAGCTTTCCCCTCAAGAAGCCTTTCGCTAAGACAGTTCTTGTGGAATTGGCAAAGTGATATTTGGAAGCCCATAGAGGGCTATGGTGAAAAAGGAAATATCCTCAGATGAAATCTGGAAAGAAGCTTTCTGAGAAACTGCTTAGTGTTCTGTTAATTCATCTCACAGAGTTACATCTGTATTTCGTGGATCTCTTTGCTAGCCTTATTTCTGTGGAATCTGAGAACAGATATTTCGGATCCCTTTGAAGACTATAGGGCCAAAGGAAATATCCTCCGATAACAAAGAGAAAGAAGCTTTTTGAGAAACTTCGTTGTGTTCTGTGAAATCATCTCACAGAGTTACAGCTTTCCCCTCACGGAGCCTTTCGCTAAGACAGTTCTTTTGAAATTGGCAAAGTGATATTTGGAAGCCCATAGAGGGCTGTGGTGAAAAAGGAAATATCCTCAGATGAAATCTGGAAAGAAGCTTTCTGAGAAACTGCTTAGTGTTCTGTTAATTCATCTCACAGAGTTACATCTGTATTTCGTGGATCTCTTTGCTAGCCTTATTTCTGTGAAATCTGAGAAGAGATATTTCGGATCCATATGAAGACTATAGGGCCAAAGGAAATATCCTCCGATAACAAAGAGAAAGAAGCTTTCTGAGAAACTTCTTTGTGTTCTGTGAAATCATCTCACAGAGTTACAGCTTTCCCCTCAAGAAGCCTTTCGCTAAGACATTTCTTTTGAAATTGGCAAAGTGATATTTGGAAGCCCATAGACGGCTATGGTGAAAAAGGAAATATCCTCAAATGAAATCTGGAAAGAAGCTTTCTGAGAAACTGCTTAGTGTTCTGTTAATTCATCTCACAGAGTTACATCTGTATTTCGTGGATCTCTTTGCTAGCCTTATTTCTGTGGAATCTGAGAACAGATATTTCGGATCCCTTTGAAGACTATAGGGCCAAAGGAAATAACCTCCGATAACAAAGAGAAAGAAGCTTTCTGAGAAACTTCGTTGTGTTCTGTGAAATCATCTCACAGAGTTACAGCTTTCCCCTCATGGAGCCTTTCGCTAAGACAGTTCTTTTGAAATTGGCAAAGTGATATTTGGAAGCCCATAGAGGGCTACGGTGAAAGAAGGAAATATCCTCAGATGAAATCTGGAAAGAAGCTTTCTGAGAAACTGCTTAGTGTTCTGTTAATTCATCTCACACAGTTACATCTGTATTTCGTGGATCTCTTTGCTAGCCTTATTTCTGTGGAATCTCAGAACAGATATTTCGGATCCCTTTGAAGACTATAGGGCCAAAGGAAATATCCTCCGATAACAAAGAGAAAGAAGCTTTCTGAGAAACTTCGTTGTGTTCTGTGAAATCATCTCACAGAGTTACAGCTTTCCCCTCACGGAGCCTTTCGCTAAGACAGTTCTTTTGAAATTGGCAAAGTGATATTTGGAAGCCCATAGAGGGTTATGGTGAAAAAGGAAATATCCTCAGATGAAATCTGGAAAGAAGCTTTCTGAGAAACTGCTTAGTGTTCTGTTAATTCATCTCACAGAGTTACATCTGTATTTCGTGGATCTCTTTGCTAGCCTTATTTCTGTGGAATCTGAGAACAGATATTTCGGATCCCTTTGAAGACTATAGGGCCAAAGGAAATATCCTCCGATAATAAAGAGAAAGAAGCTTTCTGGGAAACTTCTTTGTGTTCTGTGAAATCATCTCACAGAGTTGCAGCTTTCCCCTCAAGAAGCCTTTCGCTAAGACAGTTCTTGTGGAATTGGCAAAGTGATATTTGGAAGCCCATAGAGGGCTATGGTGAAAAAGGAAATATCCTCAGATGAAATCTGGAAAGAAGCTTTCTGAGAAACTGCTTAGTGTTCTGTTAATTCATCTCACAGAGTTACATCTGTATTTCGTGGATCTCTTTGCTAGCCTTATTTCTGTGGAATCTGAGAACAGATATTTCGGATCCCTTTGAAGACTATAGGGCCAAAGGAAATATCCTCCGATAACAAAGAGAAAGAAGCTTTTTGAGAAACTTCGTTGTGTTCTGTGAAATCATCTCACAGAGTTACAGCTTTCCCCTCACGGAGCCTTTCGCTAAGACAGTTCTTTTGAAATTGGCAAAGTGATATTTGGAAGCCCATAGAGGGCTGTGGTGAAAAAGGAAATATCCTCAGATGAAATCTGGAAAGAAGCTTTCTGAGAAACTGCTTAGTGTTCTGTTAATTCATCTCACAGAGTTACATCTGTATTTCGTGGATCTCTTTGCTAGCCTTATTTCTGTGAAATCTGAGAACAGATATTTCGGATCCATATGAAGACTATAGGGCCAAAGGAAATATCCTCCGATAACAAAGAGAAAGAAGCTTTCTGAGAAACTTCTTTGTGTTCTGTGAAATCATCTCACAGAGTTACAGCTTTCCCCTCAAGAAGCCTTTCGCTAAGACATTTCTTTTGAAATTGGCAAAGTGATATTTGGAAGCCCATAGACGGCTATGGTGAAAAAGGAAATATCCTCAAATGAAATCTGGAAAGAAGCTTTCTGAGAAACTGCTTAGTGTTCTGTTAATTCATCTCACAGAGTTATATCTGTATTTCGTGGATCTCTTTGCTAGCCTTATTTCTGTGGAATCTGAGAACAGATATTTCGGATCCCTTTGAAGACTATAGGGCCAAAGGAAATATCCTCCGATAATAAAGAGAAAGAAGCTTTCTGGGAAACTTCTTTGTGTTCTGTGAAATCATCTCACAGAGTTGCAGCTTTCCCCTCAAGAAGCCTTTCGCTAAGACAGTTCTTGTGGAATTGGCAAAGTGATATTTGGAAGCCCATAGAGGGCTATGGTGAAAAAGGAAATATCCTCAGATGAAATCTGGAAAGAAGCTTTCTGAGAAACTGCTTAGTGTTCTGTTAATTCATCTCACAGAGTTACATCTGTATTTCGTGGATCTCTTTGCTAGCCTTATTTCTGTGGAATCTGAGAACAGATATTTCGGATCCCTTTGAAGACTATAGGGCCAAAGGAAATATCCTCCGATAACAAAGAGAAAGAAGCTTTTTGAGAAACTTCGTTGTGTTCTGTGAAATCATCTCACAGAGTTACAGCTTTCCCCTCACGGAGCCTTTCGCTAAGACAGTTCTTTTGAAATTGGCAAAGTGATATTTGGAAGCCCATAGAGGGCTGTGGTGAAAAAGGAAATATCCTCAGATGAAATCTGGAAAGAAGCTTTCTGAGAAACTGCTTAGTGTTCTGTTAATTCATCTCACAGAGTTACATCTGTATTTCGTGGATCTCTTTGCTAGCCTTATTTCTGTGAAATCTGAGAACAGATATTTCGGATCCATATGAAGACTATAGGGCCAAAGGAAATATCCTCCGATAACAAAGAGAAAGAAGCTTTCTGAGAAACTTCTTTGTGTTCTGTGAAATCATCTCACAGAGTTACAGCTTTCCCCTCAAGAAGCCTTTCGCTAAGACATTTCTTTTGAAATTGGCAAAGTGATATTTGGAAGCCCATAGACGGCTATGGTGAAAAAGGAAATATCCTCAAATGAAATCTGGAAAGAAGCTTTCTGAGAAACTGCTTAGTGTTCTGTTAATTCATCTCACAGAGTTACATCTGTATTTCGTGGATCTCTTTGCTAGCCTTATTTCTGTGGAATCTGAGAACAGATATTTCGGATCCCTTTGAAGACTATAGGGCCAAAGGAAATATCCTCCGATAACAAAGAGAAAGAAGCTTTTTGAGAAACTTCGTTGTGTTCTGTGAAATCATCTCACAGAGTTACAGCTTTCCCCTCACGGAGCCTTTCGCTAAGACAGTTCTTTTGAAATTGGCAAAGTGATATTTGGAAGCCCTTAGAAGGCTATGGTGAAAAAGGAAATATCCTCAGAGTAAATCTGGAAAGAAGCTCTCTGAGAAACTGCTTAGTGTTCTGTTAATTCATTTCACAGTGTTACATCTGTATTTCATGGATCTCTTTGCTAGCCTTATTTCTGTGGAATCTGTGAACAGATATTTCAGATCCCTTTGAAGACTATAGGGCCAAAGGAAATATCCTCCCATAACAAAGAGAAAGAAGCTTTCTGAGAAACTTCTTTGTGTTCTGTGAAATCATCTCACAGAGTTGCAGCTTTCCCCTCAAGAAGCCTTTCGCCAAGACAGTTCTTGTGGAATTGGCAAAGTGATATTTGGAAGCCCATAGAGGGCTATGGTGAAAAAGGAAATATCCTCAGATGAAATCTGGAAAGAAGCTTTCTGAGAAACTGCTTAGTGTTCTGTTAATTCATCTCACAGAGTTACATCTGTATTTCGTGGATCTCTTTGCTAGCCTTATTTCTTTGGAATCTGAGAACAGATATTTCGGATCCCTTTGAAGACTATAGGGCCAAGGGAAATATCCTCCGATAACAAAGAGAAAGAAGCTTTCTGAGAAACTTCTTTGTGTTCTGTGAAATCATCTCACAGAGTTGCAGCTTTCCCCTCAAGAAGCCTTTCGCTAAGACAGTTCTTGTGGAATTGGCAAAGTGATATTTGGAAGCCCTTAGAGGGCTATGGTGAAAAAGGAAATATCCTCAGATGAAATCTGGAAAGAAGCTTTCTGAGAAACTGCTTAGTGTTCTGTTAATTCATCTGACAGAGTTACATCTGTATTTCGCGGATCTCTTTGCTAGCCTTATTTCTGTGGAATCTGAGAACAGATATTTCGGATCCCTTTGAAGACTATAGGGCCAAAGGAAATATCCTCCGATAACAAAGAGAAAGAAGCTTTCTGAGAAACTTCTTTGTGTTCTGTGAAATCATCTCACAGAGTTAGAGCTTTCCCCTCAAGAAGCCTTTCGCTAAGACAGTTCTTGTGGAATTGGCAAAGTGATATTTGGAAGCCCATAGAGGGCTATGGTGAAAAAGGAAATATCCTCAGATGAAACCTGGAAAGAAGCTTTCTGAGAAACTGCTTAGTGTTCTGTTAATTCATCTCACAGAGTTACATCTGTATTTCGTGGATCTCTTTGCTAGCCTTATTTCTGTGGAATCTGAGAACAGATATTTCGGATCCCTTAGAAGACTATAGGGCCAAAGGAAATATCCTCCGATAACAAAGAGAAAGAAGCTTTCTGAGAAACTTCTTTGTGTTCTGTGAAATCATCTCACAGAGTTACAGCTTTCCCCACAAGAAGCCTTTCGATAAGACAGTTCTTGTGGAATTGGCAAAGTGATATTTGGAAGCCCATAGAGGGCTATGGTGAAAAAGGAAATATCCTCAAATGAAATCTGGAAAGAAGCTTTCTGAGAAACTGCTTAGTGTTCTGTTAATTCATCTCACAGAGTTACATCTGTATTTCGTGGATCTCTTTGCTAGCCTTATTTCTGTGGAATCTGAGAACAGATATTTCGGATCCCTTTGAAGACTATAGGGCCAAAGGAAATATCCTCCGATAACAAGGAGAAAGAAGCTTTCTGAGAAACTTCGTTGTGTTCTGTGAAATCATCTCACAGAGTTACAGCTTTCCCCTCACGGAGCCTTTCGCTAAGACAGTTCTTTTGAAATTGGCAAAGTGATATTTGGAAACCCATAGAGGGCTATGGTGAAAAAGGAAATATCCTCAGATGAAATCTGGAAAGAAGCTTTCTGAGAAACTGCTTAGTGTTCTGTTAATTCATCTCACAGAGTTACATCTGTATTTCGTGGATCTCTTTGCTAGCCTTATTTCTGTGGAATGTCAGAACAGATATTTCGGATCCCTTTGAAGACTATAGGGCCAAAGGAAATATCCTCCGATAACAAAGAGAAAGAAGCTTTCTGAGAAACTTCGTTGTGTTCTGTGAAATCATCTCACAGAGTTACAGCTTTCCCCTCACGGAGCCTTTCGCTAAGACAGTTGTTTTGAAATTGGCAAAGTGATATTTGGAAGCCCATAGAGGGCTATGGTGAAAAAGGAAATATCCTCAGATGAAATCTGGAAAGAAGCTTTCTGAGAAACTGCTTAGTGTTCTGTTAATTCATCTCACAGAGTTACATCTGTATTTCGTGGATCTCTTTGCTAGCCTTATTTCTGTGGAATCTGAGAACAGATATTTCGGATCCATATGAAGACTATAGGGCCAAAGGAAATATCCTCCGATAACAAAGAGAAAGAAGCTTTCTGAGAAACTTCTTTGTGTTCTGTGAAATCATCTCACAGAGTTACAGCTTTCCCCTCAAGAAGCCTTTCGCTAAGACAGTTCTTGTGGAATTGGCAAAGTGATATTTGGAAGCCCATAGAGGGCTATGGTGAAAAAGGAAATATCCTCAAATGAAATCTGGAAAGAAGCTTTCTGAGAAACTGCTTAGTGTTCTGTTAATTAATCTCACAGAGTTACATCTGTATTTCGTGGATCTCTTTGCTAGCCTTATTTCTGTGGAATCTGAGAACAGATATTTCGGATCCCTTTGAAGACTATAGGGCCAAAGGAAATATCCTCCGATAACAAAGAGAAAGAAGCTTTCTGAGAAACTTCGTTGTGTTCTGTGAAATCATCTCACAGAGTTACAGCTTTCCCCTCACGGAGCCTTTCGCTAAGACAGTTCTTTTGAAATTGGCAAAGTGATATTTGGAAGCCCATAGAGGGCTATGGTGAAAAAGGAAATATCCTCAGATGAAATCTGGAAAGAAGCTTTCTGAGAAACTGCTTAGTGTTCTGTTAATTCATCTCACAGAGTTACATCTGTATTTCATGGATCTCTTTGCTAGCCTTATTTCTGTGGAATCTGAGAACAGATATTTCGGATCCCTTTGAAGACTATAGGGCCAAAGGAAATATCCTCCGATAACAAAGATAAAGAAGCTTTCTGAGAAACTTCTTTGTGTTCTGTGAAATCATCTCACAGAGTTGCAGCTTTCCCCTCAAGAAGCCTTTCGCTAAGACAGTTCTTGTGGAATTGGCAAAGTGATATTTGGAAGCCCATAGAGGGCTATGGTGAAAAAGGAAATATCCTCAGATGAAATCTGGAAAGAACCTTTCTGAGAAACTGCTTAGTGTTCTGTTAATTCATCTCACAGAGTTACATCTGTATTTCGTGGATCTCTTTGCTAGCCTTATTTCTGTGGAATCTCAGAACAGATATTTCGGATCCCTTTGAAGACTATAGGGCCAAAGGAAATATCCTCCGATAACAAAGAGAAAGAAGCTTTCTGAGAAACTTCTTTGTGTTCTGTGAAATCATCTCACAGAGTTGCAGCTTTCCCCTCAAGAAGCCTTTCGCTAAGACAGTTCTTGTGGAATTGGCAAAGTGATATTTGGAAGCCCATAGAGGGCTATGGTGAAAAAGGAAATATCCTCAAATGAAATCTGGAAAGAACGTTTCTGAGAAACTGCTTAGTGTTCTGTTAATTCATCTCACAGAGTTACATCTGTATTTCGTGGATCTCTTTGCTAGTCTTATTTCTGTGGAATCTCAGAACAGATATTTCGGATCCCGTTGAAGACTATAGGGCCAAAGGAAATATCCTCCGATAACAAAGAGAAAGAAGCTTTCTGAGAAACTTCTTTGTGTTCTGTGAAATCATCTCACAGAGTAACAGCTTTGCCCTCAAGAAGCCTTTCGCTAAGACAGTTCTTGTGGAATTGGCAAAGTGATATTTGGAAGCCCATAGAGGGCTAAGGTGAAAAAGGAAATATCCTCAAATGAAATCTGGAAAGAAGCTTTCTGAGAAACTGCTTAGCGTTCTGTTAATTCATCTCACAGGGTTACATCTGTATTTCGTGGATCTCTTTGCTAGCCTTATTTCTGTGGAATCTGAGAACAGATATTTAGGATCCCTTTGAAGACTATAGGGCCAAAGGAAATATCCTCCGATAACAAAGAGAAAGAAGCTTTCTGAGAGACTTCGTTGTGTTCTGTGAAATCATCTCACAGAGTTACAGCTTTCCCCTCACGGAGCCTTTCGCTAAGACAGTTCTTTTGAAATTGGCAAAGTGATATTTGGAAGCCCATAGAGGGCTATGGTGAAAAAGGAAATATCCTCAGATGAAATCTGGAAAGAAGCTTTCTGAGAAACTGCTTAGTGTTCTGTTAATTCATCTCACAGAGTTACATCTGTATTTCGTGGATCTCTTTGCTAGCCTTATTTCTGTGGAATCTGAGAACAGATATTTCGGATCCCTTTGAAGACTATAGGGCCAAAGGAAATATCCTCTGATAACAAAGAGAAAGAAGCTTTCTGAGAAACTTCGTTGTGTTCTGTGAAATCATCTCACAGAGTTACAGCTTTCCCCTCATGGAGCCTTTCGCTAAGACAGTTCTTTTGAAATTAGCAAAGTGATATTTGGAAGCCCCTAGAGGGCTATAGTGAAAAAGGAATTATCCTCAGAGGAAATCTGGAAAGAAGCTTTCTGAGAAACTGCTTAGTGTTCTGTTAATTCATCTCACAGTGTTACATCTGTACTTCATGGATCTCTTTGCTAGCCTTATTTCTGTGGAATCTGAGAACAGATATTTTAGATCCCTTTGAAGACTATGGGGCCAAAGGAAATATCCTCCGATAACAAAGAGAAAGAAGCTTTCTGAGAAACTTCTTTGTGTTCTGTGAAATCATCTCACAGAGTTGCAGCTTTCCCCTCAAGAAGCCTTTCGCTAAGACAGTTCTTGTGGAATTGGCAAAGTGATATTTGGAAGCCCATAGAGGGCTATGGTGAAAAAGGAAATATCCTCAGATGAAATCTGGAAAGAAGCTTTCTGAGAAACTGCTTAGTGTTCTGTTAATTCATCTCACAGAGTTACGTCTGTATTTCATGGATCTCTTTGCTAGCCTTATTTCTGTGGAATCTGAGAACAGATATTTCGGATCCCTTTGAAGACTATAGGGCCAAAGGAAATATCCTCCGATAACAAAGATAAAGAAGCTTTCTGAGAAACTTCTTTGTGTTCTGTGAAATCATCTCATAGAGTTGCAGCTTTCCCCTCAAGAAGCCTTTCGCTAAGACAGTTCTTGTGGAATTGGCAAAGTGATATTTGGAAGCCCATAGAGGGCTATGGTGAAAAAGGAAATATCCTCAGATGAAATCTGGAAAGAAGCTTTCTGAGAAACTGCTTAGTGTTCTGTTAATTCATCTCACAGAGTTACATCTGTATTTCGTGGATCTCTTTGCTAGCCTTATTTCTGTGGAATCTGAGAACAGATATTTCGGATCCCTATGAAGACTATAGGGCCAAAGGAAATATCCTCCGATAAAAAAGAGAAAGAAGCTTTCTGAGAAACTTCTTAGTGTTCTGTGAAATCATCTCACAGAGTTACAGCTTTCCCCTCAAGAAGCCTTTCGCTAAGACAGTTCTTGTGGAATTGGCAAAGTGATATTTGGAAGCCCCTAGAGGGCTTTGGTGAAAAAGGAAATATCCTCAGATGAAATCTGGAAAGAAGCTTTCTGAGAAACTGCTTAGTGTTCTGTTAATTCATCTCACAGAATTACTTCTGTATTTCGTGGATCTCTTTGCTAGCCTTATTTCTGTGGAATCTCAGAACAGATATTTCGGATCCCTTTGAAGACTATAGGGCCAAAGGAAATATCCTCCGATAAGAAAGGGAAAGAAGCTTTTTGAGAAACTTCGTTGTGTTCTGTGAAATCATCTCACAGAGTTACAGCTTTCCCCTCACGGAGCCTTTCGCTAAGACAGTTCTTTTGAAATTGGCAAAGTGATATTTGGAAGCCCATAGAGGGCTATGGTGAAAAAGGAAATATCGTCAAATCAAATCTTGAAAGAAGCTTTCTGAGAAACTGCTTAGTGTTCTGTTAATTCATCTCACAGGGTTACATCTGTATTTCGTGGATGTCTTTGCTAGCCTTATTTCTGTGGAATCTGAGAACAGATATTTCGGATCCCTTTGAAGACTATAGGGCCAAAGGAAATATCCTCCGATAACAAAGAGAAAGAAGCTTTCTGAGAAACTTCTTTGTGTTCTGTGAAATCATCTCACAGAGTTACAGCTTTCCCCTCAAGAAGCCTTTCGCTAAGACAGTTCTTGTGGAATTGGCAAAGTGATATTTGGAAGCCCATAGAGGGCTATGGTGAAAAAGGAAATATCCTCAAATGAAATCTGGAAGGAAGCTTTCTGAGAAACTGCTTAGTGTTCTGTTAATTCATCTCACAGGGTTACATCTGTATTTCGTGGATCTCTTTGCTAGCCTTATTTCTGTGGAATCTGAGAACAGATATTTCGGATCCCTTTGAAGACTATAGGGCCAAAGGAAATATCCTCCGATAACAAAGAGAAAGAAGCTTTCTGAGAAACTTCGTTGTGTTCTGTGAAATCATCTCACAGAGTTACAGCTTTCCCCTCACGGAGCCTTTCGCTAAGACAGTTCTTTTGAAATTGGCAAAGTGATATTTGGAAGCCCTTAGAGGGCTATGGTGAAAAAGGAAATATCCTCAAATGAAATCTGGAAAGAAGCTTTCTGAGAAACTGCTTAGTGTTCTGTTAATTCATCTCACAGAGTTACATCTGTATTTCGTGGATCTCCTTGCTAGCCTTATTTCTGTGGAATCTGAGAACAGATATTTCGGATCCCTTTGAAGACTATACGGCCAAAGGAAATATCCTCCAATAACAAAGAGAAAGAAGCTTTCTGAGAAACTTCTTTGTGATCTGTGAAATCATCTCACAGAGTTACAGCTTTCCACTCACGGATCCTTTCGCTAAGACAGTTATTTTGAAATTGGCAAAGTGATATTTGGAAGTTCATAGAGGGCTATGGTGAAAAAGGAAATATCCTCAGATGAAATCTGGAAAGAAGCTTTCTGAGAAACTGCTTAGTGTTCTGTTAATTCATCTCACAGTGTTACATCTGTATTTCGTGGATCTCTTTGCTAGCCTTATTTCTGTGGAATCTGAGAACAGATATTTCGGATCCCTTTGAAGACTATAGGGCCAAAGGAAATATCCTCCGATAACAAAGAGAAAGAAGCTTTCTGAGAAACTTCTTTGTGTTCTGTGAAATCATCTCACAGAGTTAGAGCTTTCCCCTCAAAAAGCCTTTCGCTAAGACAGTTGTTGTGGAATTGGCAAAGTGATATTTGGAAGGCCATAGAGGGCTATGGTGAAAAAGGAAATATCGTCAAATGAAATCTGGAAAGAAGCTTTCTGAGAAACTGCTTAGTGTTCTGTTAATTCATCTCACAGGGTTACATCTGTATTTCGTGGATCTCTTTGCTAGCCTTATTTCTGTGGAATCTGAGAACAGATATTTCGGATCCCTTTGAAGACTATAGGGCCAAAGGAAATATCCTCCGATAACAAAGAGAAAGAAGCTTTCTGAGAAACTTCGTTGTGTTCTGTGAAATCATCTCACAGAGTTACAGCTTTCCCCTCACGGAGCCTTTCGCTAAGACAGTTCTTTTGAAATTGGCAAAGTGATATTTGGAAACCCATAGAGGGCTATGGTGAAAAAGGAAATATCCTCAAATGAAATCTGGAAAGAAGCTTTCTGAGAAACTGCTTAGTGTTCTGTTAATTCATCTCACAGAGTTACATCTGTATTTCGTGGATCTCTTTGCTAGCCTTATTTCTGTGGAATCTGAGAACAGATATTTCGGATCCCTTTGAAGACTATAGGGCCAAAGGAAATATCCTCCGATAACAAAGAGAAAGAAGCTTTCTGAGAAACTTCTTTGTGTTCTGTGAAATCATCTCACAGAGTTACAGCTTTCCCCTCAAGAAGCCTTTCGCTAAGACAGTTCTTGTGGAATTGGCAAAGTGATATTTGGAAGCCCATAGAGGGCTATGGTGAAAAAGGAAATATCGTCAAATGAAATCTGGAAAGAAGCTTTCTGAGAAACTGCTTTGTGTTCTGTTAATTCATCTCACAGGGTTACATCTGTATTTCGTGTATCTCTTTGCTAGCCTTATTTCTGTGGAATCTGAGAACAGATATTTCGGATCCCTTTGAAGACTATATAGGGCCAAAGGAAATATCCTCCGATAACAAAGAGAAAGAAGCTTTCTGAGAAACTTCGTTGTGTTCTGTGAAATCATCTCACAGAGTTACAGCTTTCCCCTCAAGAAGCCTTTCGCTAAGACAGTTCTTGTGGAATTGGCAAAGTGATATTTGGAAGCCCCTAGAGGGCTTTGGTGAAAAAGGAAATATCCTCAGATGAAATCTGGAAAGAAGCTTTCAGAGAAACTGCTTAGTGTTCTGTTAATTCGTCTCACAGAATTACTTCTGTATTTCGTGGATCTCTTTGCTAGCCTTATTTCTGTGGAATCTCAGAAGAGATATTTCGGATCCCTTTGAAGACTATAGGGCCAAAGGAAATATCCTCCGATAAGAAAGGGAAAGAAGCTTTTTGAGAAACTTCGTTGTGTTCTGTGAAATCATCTCACAGAGTTACAGCTTTCCCCTCACGGAGCCTTTCGCTAAGACAGTTCTTTGGAAATTGGCAAAGTGATATTTGGAAGCCCATAGAGGGCTATGGTGAAAAAGGAAATATCGTCAAATCAAATCTTGAAAGAAGCTTTCTGAGAAACTGCTTAGTGTTCTGTTAATTCATCTCACAGGGTTACATCTGTATTTCGTGGATCTCTTTGCTAGCCTTATTTCTGTGGAATCTGAGAACAGATATTTCGGATCCCTTTGAAGACTATAGGGCCAAAGGAAATATCCTCCGATAACAAAGAGAAAGAAGCTTTCTGAGAAACTTCGTTGTGTTCTGTGAAATCATCTCACAGAGTTACAGCTTTCCCCTCACGGAGCCTTTCGCTAAGAGAGTTCTTTTGAAATTGGCAAAGTGATATTTGGAAGCCCTTAGAGGGCTATGGTGAAAAAGGAAATATCCTCAAATGAAATCTGGAAAGAAGCTTTCTGAGAAACTGCTTAGTGTTCTGTTAATTCATCTCACAGAGTTACATCTGTATTTCGTGGATCTCCTTGCTAGCCTTATTTCTGTGGAATCTGAGAACAGATATTTCGGATCCCTTTGAAGACTATACGGCCAAAGGAAATATCCTCCAATAACAAAGAGAAAGAAGCTTTCTGAGAAACTTCTTTGTGATCTGTGAAATCATCTCACAGAGTTACAGCTTTCCACTCACGGATCCTTTCGCTAAGACAGTTATTTTGAAATTGGCAAAGTGATATTTGGAAGTTCATAGAGGGCTATGGTGAAAAAGGAAATATCCTCAGATGAAATCTGGAAAGAAGCTTTCTGAGAAACTGCTTAGTGTTCTGTTAATTCATCTCACAGTGTTACATCTGTATTTCGTGGATCTCTTTGCTAGCCTTATTTCTGTGGAATCTGAGAACAGATATTTCGGATCCCTTTGAAGACTATAGGGCCAAAGGAAATATCCTCCGATAACAAAGAGAAAGAAGCTTTCTGAGAAACTTCTTTGTGTTCTGTGAAATCATCTCACAGAGTTAGAGCTTTCCCCTCAAAAAGCCTTTCGCTAAGACAGTTGTTGTGGAATTTGCAAAGTGATATTTGGAAGCCCATAGAGGGCTATGGTGAAAAAGGAAATATCGTCAAATGAAATCTGGAAAGAAGCTTTCTGAGAAACTGCTTAGTGTTCTGTTAATTCATCTCACAGGGATACATCTGTATTTCGTGGATCTCTTTGCTAGCCTTATTTCTGTGGAATCTGAGAACAGATATTTCGGATCCCTTTGAAGACTATAGGGCCAAAGGAAATATCCTCCGATAACAAAGAGAAAGAAGCTTTCTGAGAAACTTCTTTGTGTTCTGTGAAATCATCTCACAGAGTTACAGCTTTCCCCTCACGGAGCCTTTCGCTAAGACAGTTCTTGTGGAATTGGCAAAGTGATATTTGGAAACCCATAGAGGGCTATGGTGAAAAAGGAAATATCGTCAAATGAAATCTGGAAAGAAGCTTTCTGAGAAACTGCTTTGTGTTCTGTTAATTCATCTCACAGGGTTACATCTGTATTTCGTGGATCTCTTTGCTAGCCTTATTTCTGTGGAATCTGAGAACAGATATTTCGGATCCCTTTGAAGACTATATAGGGCCAAAGGAAATATCCTCCGATAACAAAGAGAAAGAAGCTTTCTGAGAAACTTCGTTGTGTTCTGTGAAATCATCTCACAGAGTTACAGCTTTCCCCTCACGGAGCCTTTCGCTAAGACAGTTTTTGAAATTGGCAAAGTGATATTTGGAAGCCCATAGAGGGCTATGGTGAAAAAGGAAATATCCTCAAATGAAATCTGGAAAGAAGCTTTCTGAGAAACTGCTTAGTGTTCTGTTAATTCATCTCACAGAGTTACATCTGTATTTCGTGCATCTCTTTGCTAGCCTTATTTCTGTGGAATCTGAGAACAGATATTACGGATCCCTTTGAAGACTATAGGGCCAAAGGAAATATCCTCCGATAACAAAGAGAAAGAAGCTTTCTGAGAAACTTCTTTGTGTTCTGTGAAATCATCTCACAGAGTTAGAGCTTTCCCCTCAAGAAGCCTTTCGCTAAGACAGTTCTTGTGGAATTGGCAAAGTGATATTTGGAAGCCCATAGAGGGCTATGGTGAGAAAGGAAATATCGTCAAATGAAATCTGGAAAGAAGCTTTCTGAGAAACTGCTTAGTGTTCTGTTAATTCATCTCACAGGGTTACATCTGTATTTCGTGGATCTCTTTGCTAGCCTTATTTCTGTGGAATCTGAGAAGAGATATTTCGGATCCCTTTGAAGACTATAGGGCCAAAGGAAATATCCTCCGATAAGAAAGAGAAAGAAGCTTTCTGAGAAACTTCGTTGTGTTCTGTGAAATCATCTCACAGATTTACAGCTTTCCCGTCACGGAGCCTTTCGCTAAGACAGTTCTTTTGAAATTGGCAAAGTGATATTTGGAAGCCCATAGAGGGCTATGGTGAAAAAGGAAATATCCTCAAATGAAATCTGGAAAGAAGCTTTCTGAGAAACTGCTTAGTGTTCTGTTAATTCATCTCACAGAGTTACATCTGTATTTCGTGGATCTCTTTGCTAGCCTTATTTCTGTGGAATCTGAGAACAGATATTTCGGATCCCTTTGAAGACTATAGGGCCAAAGGAAATATCCTCCGATAACAAAGAGAAAGAAGCTTTCTGAGAAACTTCGTTGTGCTCTGTGAAATCATCTCACAGAGTTACAGCTTTCCCCTCATGGAACCTTTCGCTAAGACAGTTCTTTTGAAATTGGCAAAGTGATATTTGGAAGCCCATAGAGGGCTATGGTGAAAAAGGAAATATCCTCAGAGGAAATCTGGAAAGAAGCTTTGTGAGAAACTGCTTAGTGTTCCGTTAATTCATCTCACAGTGTTACATCTGTATTTCATGCATCTCTTTGCTAGCCTTATTTCTGTGGAATCTGAGAACAGATATTTCAGATCCCTTTGAAGACTATAGGGCCAAAGGAAATATCCTCCGATAACAAAGGGAAAGAAGCTTTCTGAGAAACTTCTTTGTGTTCTGTGAAATCATCTCACAGAGTTGCAGCTTTCCCCTCAAGAAGCCTTTCGCTAAGACAGTTCTTGTGGAATTGGCAAAGTGATATTTGGATGCCCATAGAGGGCTATGGTGAAAAAGGAAATATCCTCAGATGAAATCTGGAAAGAAGCTTTCTGAGAAACCGCTAAGTGTTCTGTTAATTCATCTCACAGAGTTATATCTGTATTTCGTGGATCTCTTTGCTAGCCTTATTTCTGTGGAATCTGAGAACAGATATTTCGGATCCCTTTGAAGACCATAGGGCCAAAGGAAATATCCTCCGATAACAAAGAGAAAGAAGCTTTCTGAGAAACTTCTTTGTGTTCTGTGAAATCATCTCACAGAGTTGCAGCTTTGCCCTCAAGGAGCCTTTCGCTTAGACAGTTCTTGTGGAATTGGCAAAGTGATATTTGGAAGCCCGTAGAGGGCTATGGTGAAAAAGGAAATATCCTCAGATGAAATCTGGAAAGAAGCTTTCTGAGAAACTGCTTAGTGTTCTGTTAATTCATCTCACAGAATTACATCTGTATTTCGTGGATCTCTTTGCTAGCCTTATTTCTGTGGAATCTGAGAATAGATATTTCGGATCCCTTTGAAGACTATAGGGCCAAAGGAAATATCCTCCGATAACAAAGAGAAAGAAGCTTTCTGAGAAACTTCTTTGTGTTCTGTGAAATCATCTCACAGTGTTGCAGCTTTCCCCTCAAGAAGCCTTTCGCTAAGACAGTTCTTGTGGAATTGGCAAAGTGATATTTGGAAGCCCATAGAGGGCTATGGTGAAAAAGGAAATATCCTCAGATGAAATCTGGAAAGAAGCTTTCTGAGAAACTGCTTAGTGTTCTGTTAATTAATCTCACAGAGTTACATCTGTATTTCGTGGATCTCTTTGCTAGCCTTATTTCTGTGGAATCTGAGAACAGATATTTCGGATCCCTTTGAAGACTATAGGGCCAAAGGAAATGTCCTCCGATAACAAAGAGAAAGAAGCTTTCTGAGAAACTTCTTTGTGTTCTGTGAAATCATCTCACAGAGTTAGAGCTTTCCCCTCAAGAAGCCTTTCGCTAAGACAGTTCTTGTGGAATTGGCAAAGTGATATTTGGAAGCCCATAGAGGGCTATGGTGAAAAAGGAAATATCGTCAAATGAAATCTGGAAAGAAGCTCTCTGAGAAACTGCTTAGTGTTCTGTTAATTCATCTCACAGGGTTACATCTGTATTTCGTGGATCTCTTTGCTAGCCTTATTTCTGTGGAATCTGAGAACAGATATTTCGGATCCCTTTGAAGACTATAGGGCCAAAGGAAATATCCTCCGATAACAAAGAGAAAGAAGCTTTCTGAGAAACTTCGTTGTGTTCTGTGAAATCATCTCACAGAGTTACAGCTTTCCCCTCACGGAGCCTTTCGCTAAGACAGTTCTTTTGAAATTGGCAAAGTGATATTTGGAAGCCCATAGAGGGCTATGGTGAAAAAGGAAATATCCTCAAATGAAATCTGGAAAGAAGCTTTCTGAGAAACTGCTTAGTGTTCTGTTAATTCATCTCACAGAGTTACATCTGTATTTCGTGGATCTCTTTGCTAGCCTTATTTCTGTGGAATCTGAGAACAGATATTTCGGATCCCTTTGAAGACTATAGGGCCAAAGGAAATATCCTCCGATAACAAAGAGAAAGAAGCTTTCTGAGAAACTTCGTTGTGTTCTGTGAAATCATCTGACAGAGTTACAGCTTTCCCCTCATGGAGCCTTTCGCTAAGACAGTTCTTTTGAAATTGGCAAAGTGATATTTGGAAGCCCATAGGGGGCTATGGTGAAAAAGGAAATATCCTCAAATGAAATCTGGTAAGAAGCTTTCTGAGAAACTGCTTAGTGTTCTGTTAATTCATCTCACAGAGTTATATCTGTATTTCGTGGATCTCTTTGCTAGCCTTATTTCTGTGGAATATGAGAACAGATATTTCGGATCCCTTTGAAGACTATAGGGCCAAAGGAAATATCCTCCGATAACAGAGAGAAAGAAGCTTTCTGAGAAACTTCGTTGTGCTCTGTGAAATCATCTCACAGAGTTACAGCTTTCCCTCATGGAGCCTTTCGCTAAGACAGTTCTTTTGAAATTGGCAAAGTGATATTAGGAAGCCCATAGAGGGCTATGGTGAAAAAGGAAATATCCTCAGAGGAAATCTGGAAAGAAGCTTTGTGAGAAACTGCTTACTGTTCCGTTAATTCATCTCACAGTGTTACATCTATATTTCATGCATCTCTTTGCTAGCCTTATTTCTGTGGAATCTGAGAACAGATATTTCAGATCCCTTTGAAGACTATAGGGCCAAAGGAAATATCCTCCGATAACAAAGAGAAAGAAGCTTTCTGAGAAACTTCTTTGTGTTCTGTGAAATCATCTCACAGAGTTGCAGCTTTCCCCTCAAGAAGCCTTTCGCTAAGACAGTTCTTGTGGAATTGGCAAAGTGATATTTGGAAGCCCATAGAGGGCTATGGTGAAAAAGGAAATATCCTCAGATGAAATCTGGAAAGAAGCTTTCTGAGAAACTGCTAAGTGTTCTGTTAATTCATCTCACAGAGTTACATCTGTATTTCGTGGATCTCTTTGCTAGCCTTATTTCTGTGGAATCTGAGAACAGATATTTCGGATTCCTTTGAAGACTATAGGGCCAAAGGAAATATCCTCCGATAACAAAGAGAAAGAAGCTTTCTGAGAAACTTCTTTGTGTTCTGTGAAATCATCTCACAGAGTTACAGCTTTCCCCTCAAGAAGCCTTTCGCTAAGACAGTTCTTGTGGAATTGGCAAAGTGATATTTGGAAGCCCATAGAGGGCTATGGTGAATAAGGAAATATCCTCAAATGAAATCTGGAAAGAAGCTTTCTGAGAAACTGCTTAGTTTTCTGTTAATTCATCTCACAGAGTTACATCTGTATTTCGTGGATCTCTTTGCTAGCCTTATTTCTGTGGAATCTGAGAACAGATATTTCGGATCCCTTTGAAGACTATAGGGCCAAAGGAAATATCCTCCGATAACAAAGAGAAAGAAGCTTTCTGAGAAACTTCTTTGTGTTCTGTGAAATCATCTCACAGAGTTACAGCTTTCCCCTCAAGAAGCCTTTCGCTAAGACAGTTCTTGTGGAATTGGCAAAGTGATATTTGGAAGCCCATAGAGGGCTATGGTGAAAAAGGAAATATCCTCAAATGAAATCTGGAAAGAACCTTTCTGAGAACCTGCTTAGTGTTCTGTTAATTCATCTCACAGAGTTTCATCTGTATTTCGTGGATCTCTTTGCTAGCCTTATTTCTGTGGAATCTGAGAACAGATATTTCAGATCCCTTTGAAGACTATAGAGCCAAAGGTAATATCCTCCGATAACAAAGAGAAAGAAGCTTTCTGAGAAACTTCGTTGTGTTCTGTGAAATCATCTGACAGAGTTACAGCTTTCCCCTCATGGAGCCTTTCGCTAAGACAGTTCTTTTGAAATTGGCAAAGTGATATTTGGAAGCCCATAGAGGGCTATGGTTAAAAAGGAAATATCCTCAAATGAAATCTGGAAAGAAGCTTTCTGAGAAACTGCTTAGTGTTCTCTTAATTCATCTCACAGAGTTATATCTGTATTTCGTGGATCTCTTTGCTAGCCTTATTTCTGTGGAATCTGAGAACAGATATTTCGGATCCCTTTGAAGACTATAGGGCCAAAGGAAATATCCTCCGATAACAAAGAGAAAGAAGCTTTCTGAGAAACTTCGTTGTGCTCTGTGAAATCATCTCACAGAGTTACAGCTTTCCCCTCATGGAGCCTTTCGCTAAGACAGTTCTTTTGAAATTGGCAAAGTGATATTTGGAAGCCCATAGAGGGCTATGGTGAAAAAGGAAATATCCTCAGAGGAAATCTGGAAAGAAGCTTTGTGAGAAACTGCTTAGTGTTCCGTTAATTCATCTCACAGTGTTACATCTGTATTTCATGCATCTCTTTGCTAGCCTTATTTCTGTGGAATCTGAGAACAGATATTTCAGATCCCTTTGAAGACTATAGGGCCAAAGGAAATATCCTCCGATAACAAAGAGAAAGAAGCTTTCTGAGAAACTTCTTTGTGTTCTGTGAAATCATCTCACAGAGTTGCAGCTTTGCCCTCAAGGAGCCTTTCGCTAAGACAGTTCTTGTGGAATTGGCAAAGTGATATTTGGAAGCCCATAGAGGGCTATGGTGAAAAAGGAAATATCCTCAAATGAAATCTGGAAAGAAGCTTTCTGAGATACTGCTTAGTGTTCTGTTAATTCATCTCACAGAGTTACATCTGTGTTTCGTGGATCTCTTTGCTAGCCTTATTTCTGTGGAATCTGAGAACAGATATTTCGGATCCCTTTGAAGACTATAGGGCCAAAGGAAATATCCTCCGATAACAAAGAGAAAGAAGCTTTCTGAGAAACTTCGTTGTGTTCTGTGAAATCATCTCTCAGAGTTACAGCTTTCCCCTCACGTAGCCTTTCGCTAAGACAGTTCTTTTGAAATTGGCAAAGTGATATTTGGAAGCCCATAGAGGGCTATGGTGAAAAAGGAAATATCCTCAAATGAAATCTGGAAAGAAGCTTTCTGAGAAACTGCTTAGTGTTCTGTTAATTCATCTCACAGAGTTACATCTGTATTTCGTGGATCTCTTTGCTAGCCTTATTTCTGTGGAATCTGAGAACAGATATTTCGGATCCCTTTGAAGACTATAGGGCCAAAGGAAATATCCTCCGATAACAAAGAGAAAGAAGCTTTCTGAGAAACTTCGTTGTGTTCTGTGAAATCATCTCACAGAGTTACAGCTTTCCCCTCACGGAGCCTTTCGCTAAGACAGTTCTTTTGAAATTGGCAAAGTGATATTTGGAAGCCCATAGAGGGCTATGGTGAAAAAGGAAATATCCTCAGAGGAAATCTGGAAAGAAGCTTTCTGAGAAACTGCTTAGTGTTCTGTTAATTCATCTCACAGTGTTACATCTGTATTTCATGGATCTCTTTGCTAGCCTTATTTTTGTGGAATCTGAGAACAGATATTTCAGATCCCTATGAATACTATAGGGCCAAAGGAAATATCCTCCGATAACAAAGAGAAAGAAGCTTTCTGAGAAACTTCTTTGTGTTTTGTGAAATCATCTCACAGAGTTACAGCTTTCCCCTCAAGAAGCCTTTCGCTAAGACAGTTCTTGTGGAATTGGCAAAGTGATATTTGGAAGCCCATAGAGGGCTATGGTGAAAAAGGAAATATCCTCAGATGAAATCTGGAAAGAAGCTTTCTGAGAAACTGCTTAGTGTTCTGTTAATTCATCTCACAGAGCTACATCTGTATTTCGTGGATCTCTTTGCTAGCCTTATTTCTGTGGAATCTGAGAACAGATATTTCGGATCCCTTTGAAGACTATAGGGCCAAAGGAAATATCCTCCGATAACAAAGAGAAAGAAGCTTTCTGAGAAACTTCTTTGTGTTCTGTGAAATCATCTCACAGAGTTGCAGCTTTCCCTTCAAGAAGCCTTTCGCTAAGACAGTTCTTGTGGAATTGGCAAAGTGATATTTGGAAGCCCATAGAGGGCTATGGTGAAAAAGGAAATATCCTCAGATGAAATCTGGAAAGAAGCTTTCTGAGAAACTGCTTAGTGTTCTGTTAAATCATGTCATAGAGTTACATCTGTATTTCGTGGATCTCTTTGCTAGCCTTATTTCTGTGGAATCTGAGAACAGATATTTCGGATCCCTATGAAGACTATAGGGCCAAAGGAAATATCCTCCGATAACAAAGAGAAAGAAGCTTTCTGAGAAACTTCTTTGTGTTCTGTGAAATCATCTCACAGAGTTACAGCTTTCCCCTCAAGAAGCCTTTCCCTAAGACAGTTCTTGTGGAATTGGCAAAGTGATATTTGGAAGCCCATAGAGGGCTATGGTGAAAAAGGAAATATCCTCAAATGAAATCTGGAAAGAAGCTTTCTGAGAAACTGCTTAGTGTTCTGTTAATTCATTTCACAGAGTTACATCTGTATTTCGTGGATCTCTTTGCTAGCCTTATTTCTGTGAAATCTGAGAACAGATTTCAGATCCCTTTGAAGATATTTATATTTCGGATCCCTTTGAAGACTATAGGGCCAAAGGAAATATCCTCCGATAACAAAGAGAAAGAAGCTTTCTGAGAAACTTCTTTGTGTTCTGTGAAATCATCTCACAGAGTTGCAGCTTTCCCCTCAAGAAGCCTTTCGCTAAGACAGTTCTTGTGGAATTGGCAAAGTGATATTTGGAAGCCCATAGAGGGCTATGGTGAAAAAGGAAATATCCTCAAATGAAATCTGGAAAGAAGCTTTCTGAAAAACTGCTTAGTGTTCTGTTAATTCATCTCACAGAGTTACATCTGTATTTCGTGGATCTCTTTGCTAGCCTTATTTCTGTGGAATCTGAGAACAGATATTTCGGATCCCTTTGAAGACTATAGGGCCAAAGGAAATATCCTCCGATAACAAAGAGAAAGAAGCTTTCTGAGAAACTTCATTGTGTTCTGTGAAATCATCTCACAGAGTTACAGCTTTCCCCTCAAGAAGCCTTTCGCTAAGACAGTTCTTTTGAAATTGGCAAAGTGATATTTGGAAGCCCATAGAGGGCTATGGTGAAAAAGGAAATATCCTCAAATGAAATCTGGAAAGAAGCTTTCTGAGAAACTGCTTAGTGTTCTCTTAATTCATCTCACAGAGTTACATCTGTATTTCGTGGATCTCTTTGCTAGCCTTATTTCTGTGGAATCTGAGAACAGATATTTCGGATCCCTTTGAAGACTATAGGGCCAAAGGAAATATCCTCCGATAACAAAGAGAAAGAAGCTTTCTGAGAAACTTCGTTGTGTTCTGTGAAATCATCTCACAGAGTTACAGCTTTCCCCTCACGGAGCCTTTCTCTAGGATAGTTCTTGTGGAATTGGCAAAGTGATATTTGGAAACCCATAGAGGGCTATGGTGAAAAAGGAAATATCCTCAGAGGAAATCTGGAAAGAAGCTTTCTGAGAAACTGCTTAGTGTTCTGTTAATTCATCTCACAGAGTTACATCTGTATTTCGTGGATCTCTTTGCTAGCCTTATTTCTGTGGAATCTGAGAACAGATATTTCGGATCCCTTTGAAGACTATAGGGCCAAAGGAAATATCCTCCGATAACAAAGAGAAAGAAGCTTTCTGAGAAACTTCGTTGTGTTCTGTGAAATCATCTCACAGAGTTACAGCTTTCCCCTCACGGAGCCTTTCGCTAAGACAGTTCTTTTGAAATTGGCAAAGTGATATTTGGAAGCCCATAGAGGGCTATGGTGAAAAAGGAATTATCCTCAGATGAAATCTGGAAAGAAGCTTTCTGAGAAACTGCTTAGTGTTCTGTTAATTCATCTCACAGAGTTACATCTGTATTTCGTGGATCTCTTTGCTAGCCTTATTTCTGTGGAATCTGAGAACAGATATTTCGGGTCCCTTTGAAGACTATAGGGCCAAAGGAAATATCCTCCGATAACAAAGAGAAAGAAGCTTTCTGAGAAACTTCTTTGTGTTCTGTGAAATCATCTCACAGAGTTGCAGCTTTCCCCTCAAGAAGCCTTTCGCTAAGAGAGTTCTTGTGGAATTGGCAAAGTGATATTTGGAAGCCCATAGAGGGCTATGGTGAAAAAGGAAATATCCTCAAATGAAATCTGGAAAGAAGCTTTCTGAAAAACTGCTTAATGTTCTGTTAATTCACCTCACAGAGTTACATCTGTATTTCGTGGATCTCTTTGCTAGCCTTATTTCTGTGGAATCTGAGAACAGATATTTCGGATCCCTTTGAAGACTATAGGGCCAAAGGAAATATCCTCCGATAACAAAGAGGAAGAAGCCTTCTGAGAAACTTCTTTGTGTTCTGTGAAATCATCTCACAGAGTTACAGCTTTCCCCTCAAGAAGCCTTTCGCTAAGACAGTTCTTGTGGAATTGGCAAAGTGATATTTGGAAGCCCTTAGAGGGCTATGGTGAAAAAGGAAATATCCTCAAATGAAATCTGGAAAGAAGCTTTCTGAGAAACTGCTTAGTGTTCTGTTAATTCATCTCACAGAGTTACATCTGTATTTCGTGGATCTCTTTGCTAGCCTTATTTCTGTGGAATCTGAGAACAGATATTTCGGATCCCTTTGAAGACTATAGGGCCAAAGGAACTATCCTCCGATAACAAAGAGAAAGAAGCTTTCTGAGAAACTTCTTTGTGTTCTGTGAAATCATCTCACAGAGTTAGAGCTTTCCCCTCAAGAAGCCTTTCGCTAAGACAGTTCTTGTGGAATTGGCAAAGTGATATTTGGAAGCCCATAGAGGGCTATGGTGAAAAAGGAAATATCGTCAAATGAAATCTGGAAAGAAGCTTTCTGAGAAACTGCTTAGTGTTCTGTTAATTCATCTCACAGGGTTACATCTGTATTTCGTGGATCTCTTTGCTAGCCTTATTTCTGTGGAATCTGAGAACAGATATTTCGGATCCCTATGAAGACTATGGGGCCAAAGGAAATATCCTCCGATAACAAAGAGAAAGAAGCTTTCTGAGAAACTTCGTTGTCTTCTGTGAAATCATCTCACAGAGTTACAGCTTTCCCCTCACGGAGCCTTTCGCTAAGACAGTTCTTTTGAAATTGGCAAAGAGATATTTGGAAGCCCATAGAAGGCTATGGTGAAAATGGAAATATCCTCAAATGAAATCTGGAAAGAAGCTTTCTGAGAAACTGCTTAGTGTTCTCTTAATTCATCTCACAGAGTTATATCTGTATTTCGTGGATCTCTTTGCTAGCCTTATTTCTGTGGAATCTGAGAACAGATATTTCGGATCCCTTTGAAGACTATAGGGCCAAAGGAAATATCCTCCGATAACAATGAGAAAGAAGCTTTCTGAGAAACTTCGATGTGTTCTGTGAAATCATCTCACAGAGTTACAGCTTTCCCCTCACGGAGCCTTTCGCTAAGACAGTTCTTTTGAAATTGGCAAAGTGATATTTGAAGCCCATAGAGGGCTATGGTAAAAAAGGAAATATCCTCAGAGGAAATCTGGAATGAAGCTTTGTGAGAAACTGCTTAGTGTTCTGTTAATTCATCTCACAGAGTTACATCTGTATTTCGTGGATCTCTTTGCTAGCCTTATTTCTGTGGAATCTGAGAACAGATATTTCGTATCCCTTTGAAGACTATAGGGCCAAAGGAAATATCCTCCGATAACAAAGAGAAAGAAGCTTTCTGAGAAACTTCGTTGTGTTCTGTGAAATCATCTCACAGATTTACAGCTTTCCCCTCACGGAGCCTTTCGCTAAGACAGTTCTTTTGAAATTGGCAAAGTGATATTTGGAAGCCCATAGAGGGCTATGGTGAAAAAGGAAATATCCTCAGATGAAATCTGGAAAGAAGCTTTCTGAGTAACTGCTTAGTGTTCTGTTAATTCATCTCACAGAGTTACATCTGTATTTCGTGGATCTCTTTGCTAGCCTTATTTCTGTGGAATCTGAGAACAGATATTTCGGATCCAAATGAAGACTATAGGGCCAAAGGAAATATCCTCCGATAACAAAGAGAAAGAAGCTTTCTGAGAAACTTCTTTGTGTTCTGTGAAATCATCTCACAGAGTTACAGCTTTCCCCTCAAGAAGCCTTTCGCTAAGACAGTTCTTGTGAAATTGGCAAAGTGATATTTGGAAGCCCATAGAGGGCTAGGGTGAAAAAGGAAATATCCTCAGATGAAATCTGGAAAGAAGCTTTCTGAGAAACTGCTTAGTGTTCTTTTAATTCATCTCACAGTGTTACACCTGTATTTCGTGGATCTCTTTGCTAGCCTTATTTCTGTGGAATCTGAGAACAGATATTTCGGATCCCTTTGAAGACTATAGGGCCAAAGGAAATATCCTCCGATAACAAAGAGAAAGTAGCTTCGGAGAAACTTCGTTGTGTTCTGTGAAATCATCTCACAGAGTTGCAGCTTTCCCCTCAAGAAGCCTTTCGCTAAGACAGTTCTTGTGGAATTGGCAAAGTGATATTTGGAAGCCATAGAGGGCTATGGTGAAAAAGGAAATATCCTCAAATGAAATCTGGAAAGAAGCTTTCTGAGAAACTGCTTAGTGTTCTGTTATTTCATCTCACAGAGTTACATCTGTATTTCGTGGATCTCTTTGCTAGCCTTATTTCTGTGGAATCTGAGAACAGATATTTCGGATCCCTATGAAGACTATAGGGCCAAAGGAAATATCCTCCGATAACAAAGAGAAAGAAGCTTTCTGAGAAACTTCTTTGTGTTCTGTGAAATCATCTCACAGAGTTACAGCTTTCCCCTCAAGAAGCCTTTCGATAAGACAGTTCTTGTGGAATTGGCAAAGTGATATTTGGAAGCCCATAGAGGGCTATGGTGAAAAAGGAAATATCCTCAAATGAAATCTGGAAAGAAGCTCTCTGAGAAACTGCTTAGCGTTCTGTTAATTCATCTCACAGAGTTACATCTGTATTTCGTGGATCTCTTTGCTAGCCTTATTTCTGTGGAATCTGAGAACAGATATTTCGGATCCCTTTGAAGACTATAGGGCCAAAGGAAATATCCTCCGATAACAAAGAGAAAGAAGGTTTCTGAGAAACTTCGTTGTGTTCTGTGAAATCATCTCACAGAGTTGCAGCTTTCCCCTCAAGAAGCCTTTCGCTAAGACAGTTCTTGTGGAATTGGCAAAGTGATATTTGGAAGCCCATAGAGGGCTATGGTGAAAAAGGAAATATCCTCAAATGAAATCTGGAAAGAAGCTTTCTGAAAAACTGCTTAGTGTTCTGTTAATTCATCTCACAGAGTTACATCTGTATTTCGTGGATCTCTTTGCTAGCCTTATTTCTGTGGAATCTGAGAACAGATATTTCGGATCCCTTTGAAGACTATAGGGCCAAAGGAAATATCCTCCGATAACAAAGAGAAAGAAGCTTTCTGAGAAACTTCGTTGTGTTCTGTGAAATCATCTCACAGAGTTACAGCTTTCCCCTCAAGAAGCCTTTCGCTAAGACAGTTCTTTTGAAATTGGCAAAGTGATATTTGGAAGCCCATAGAGGGCTATGGTGAAAAAGGAAATATCCTCAAATGAAATCTGGAAAGAAGCTTTCTGAGAAACTGCTTAGTGTTCTCTTAATTCATCTCACAGAGTTACATCTGTATTTCGTGGATCTCTTTGCTAGCCTTATTTCTGTGGAATCTGAGAACAGATATTTCGGATCCCTTTGAAGACTATAGGGCCAAAGGAAATATCCTCCGATAACAAAGAGAAAGAAGCTTTCTGAGAAACTTCGTTGTGTTCTGTGAAATCATCTCACAGAGTTACAGCTTTCCCCTCACGGAGCCTTTCTCTAGGATACTTCTTGTGGAATTGGCAAAGTGATATTTGGAAGCCCATAGAGGGCTATGGTGAAAAAGGAAATATCCTCAGAGGAAATCTGGAAAGAAGCTTTCTGAGAAACTGCTTAGTGTTCTGTTAATTCATCTCACAGAGTTACATCTGTATTTCGTGGATCTCTTTGCTAGCCTTATTTCTGTGGAATCTGAGAACAGATATTTCGGATCCCTTTGTAGACTATAGGGCCAAAGGAAATATCCTCCGATGACAAAGAGAAAGAAGCTTTCTGAGAAACTTCGTTGTGTTCCGTGAAATCATCTCACAGAGTTACAGCTTTCCCCTCAAGGAGCCTTTCGCTAAGACAGTTTATGTGGAATTGGCAAAGTGATATTTGGAAGCCCATAGAGGGCTATGGTGAAAAAGGAAATATCCTCAGATGAATTCTGGAAAGAAGCTTTCTGAGAAACTGCTTAGCGTTCTGTTAATTCATCTCACAGAGTTACATCTGTATTTCGTGGATCTCCTTGCTAGCCTTATTTCTGTGGAATCTGAGAACAGATATTTCGGATCCCTTTGAAGACTATAGGGCCAAAGGAAATATCCTCCGATAACAAAGAGAAAGAAGCTTTCTGAGAAACTTCGTTGTGTTCTGTGAAATCATCTCACAGAGTTACAGCTTTCCCCTCACGGAGCCTTTCGCTAAGACAGTTCTTTTGAAATTAGCAAAGTGATATTTGGAAGCCCATAGAGGGCTATTGTGAAAAAGGAAATATCCTCAGATGAAATCTGGAAAGAAGCTTTCTGAGAAACTGCTTAGTGTTCTGTTAATTCATCTCACAGAGTTACATCTGTATTTCGTGGATCTCTTTGCTAGCCTTACTTCTGTGGAATCTGAGAACAGATATTTCGGATCCATATGAAGACTATAGGGCCAAAGTAAATATCCTCCGATAACAAAGAGAAAGAAGCTTTCTGAGAAACTTCTTTGTGTTCTTGAAATCATCTCACAGCGTTACAGCTTTCCCCTCAAGAAGCCTTTCGCTAAGACAGTTCTTGTGGAATTGGCAAAGTGATATTTGGAAGCCCATAGAGGGCTATGGTGAAAAAGGAAATATCCTCAGATGAAATCTGGAAAGAAGCTTTCTGAGAAACTGCTTAGTGTTCTTTTAATTCATCTCACAGTGTTACATCTGTATTTCGTGTATCTCATTGCTAGCCTTATTTCTGTTTAATCTGAGAACAGATATTTCGGATCCTTTTGAAGACTATAGGGCCAAAGGAAATATCCTCCGATAACAAAGAGAAAGAAGCTTTCTGAGAAACTTCGTTGTGTTCTGTGAAATCATCTCACAGAGTTGCAGCTTTCCCCTCAAGAAGCCTTTCGCTAAGACAGTTCTTGTGGAATTGGCAAAGTGATATTTGGAAGCCATAGAGGGCTATGGTGAAAAAGGAAATATCCTCAAATGAAATCTGGAAAGAAGCTTTCTGAGAAACTGCTTAGTGTTCTGTTAATTCATCTCACAGAGTTACATCTGTATTTCGTGGATCTCTTTGCTAGCCTTATTTCTGTGAAATCTGAGAAGAGATATTTCGGATCCCTTTGAAGACTATAGGGCCAAAGGAAATATCCTCCGATAACAAAGAGAAAGAAGCTTTCTGAGAAACTTCTTTGTGTTCTGTGAAATCATCTCACAGAGTTGCAGCTTTCCCCTCAAGAAGCCTTTCGCTAAGACAGTTCTTGTGGAATTGGCAAAGTGATATTTGGAAGCCCATATAGGGCTATGGTGAAAACGGAAATATCCTCAAATGAAATCTGGAAAGAAGCTTTCTGAGAAACTGCTTAGTGTTCTGTTAATTCAACTCACAGAGTTACATCTGTATTTCGTGGATCTCTTTGCTAGCGTTATTTCTGTGGAATCTGAGAACAGATATTTCGGATCCCTTTGAAGACTATAGGACCAAAGGAAATATCCTCCGATAACAAAGAGAAAGAAGCTTTCTGAGAAACTTCGTTGTGTTCTGTGAAATCATCTCACAGAGTTACAGCTTTCCCCTCAAGGAGCCTTTCGCTAAGACAGTTTATGTGGAATTGGCAAAGTGATATTTGGAAGCCCATAGAGGGCTATGGTGAAAAAGGAAATATCCTCAGATGAAATCTGGAAAGAAGCTTTCTGAGAAACTGCTTAGCGTTCTGTTAATTCATCTCACAGAGTTACATCTGTATTTCGTGGATCTCTTTGCTAGCCTTATTTCTGTGGAATGAGAACAGATATTTCGGATCCCTTTGAAGACTATAGGGCCAAAGGAAATATCCTCCGAAAACAAAGAGAAAGAAGCTTTCTGAGAAACTTCTTTGTGTTCTGTGAAATCATCTCACAGAGTTGCAGCTTTCCCCTCAAGTAGCCTTTCGCTAAGACAGTTCTTGTGGAATTGGCAAAGTGATATTTGGAAGCCCATAGAGGGCTATGGTGAAAAAGGAAATATCCTCAGATGAAATCTGGAAAGAAGCTTTCTGAGAAACTGCTAAGTGTTCTGTTAATTCATCTCACAGAGATACATCTGTATTTCGTGGATCTCTTTGCTCGCCTTATTTCTGTGGAATCTGAGTACAGATATTTCGGATCCCTTTGAAGAACATAGGGCCAAAGAAATATCCTCCGATAACAAAGAGAAAGAAGCTTTCTGAGAAACTTCTTTGTGTTCTGTGAAATCATCTCACAGAGTTGCATCTTTGCCCTCAAGGAGCCTTTCGCTAAGACAGTTCTTGTGGAATTGGCAAAGTGATATTTGGAAGCCCATATAGGGCTATGGTGAAAAAGGAAATATCCTCAAATGAAATCTGGAAAGAAGCTTTCTGAGAAACTGCTTAGTGTTCTGTTAATTCATCTCACAGAGTTACATCTGTATTTCGTGGATCTCTTTGCTAGCCTTATTTCTGTGGAATCTGAGAACAGATATTTCGGATCCCTATGAAGACTATAGGGCCAAAGGAAATATCCTCCGATAACAAAGAGAAAGAAGCTTTCTGAGAAACTTCTTTGTGTTCTGTGAAATCATCTCACAGAGTTACAGCTTTCCCCTCAAGAAGCCTTTCGCTAAGACAGTTCTTGTGGAATTGGCAAAGTGATATTTGGAAGCCCATAGAGGGCTATGGTGAAAAAGGAAATATCCTCAGATGAAATCTGGAAAGAAGCTTTCTGAAAAACTGCTTAGCGTTCTGTTAATTTATCTCACAGAGTTACATCTGTATTTCGTGGATCTCTTTGCTAGCCTTATTTCTGTGGAATCTGGGAACAGATATTTCGGATCCCATTGAAGACTATAAGGCCAAAGGAAATATCCTCCGATAACAAAGAGAAAGAAGCTTTCTGAGAAACTTCTTTGTGTTCTGTGAAATCATCTCACAGAGTTACAGCTTTCCCCTCACGGAGCCTTTCGCTAAGACAGTTCTTTTGAAATTGGCAAAGTGATATTTGGAAGCCCATAGAGGGCTATGGTGAAAAAGGAAATATCCTCAGATGAAATCTGGAAAGAAGCTTTCTGAGAAACTGCTTAGTGTTCTTTTAATTCATGTCACAGTGTTACATCTGTATTTCGTGGATCTCTTTGCTAGCCTTATTTCTGTGGAATCTGAGAACAGATATTTCGGATCCCTTTGAAGACTATAGGGCCAAAGGAAATATCCTCCGATAACAAAGAGAAAGAAGCTTTCTGAGAAACATCGTTGTGTTCTGTGAAATCATCTCACAGAGTTGCAGCTTTCCCCTCAAGAAGCCTTTCGCTAAGACAGTTCTTGTGGAATTGGCAAAGTGATATTTGGAAGCCATAGAGGGCTATGGTGAAAAAGGAAATATCCTCAAATGAAATCTGGAAAGAAGCTTTCTGAGAAACTGCTTAGTGTTCTGTTAATTCATCTCACAGAGTTACATCTGTATTTCGTGGATCTCTTTGCTAGCCTTATTTCTGTGAAATCTGAGAACAGATATTTCGGATCCCTTTGAAGACTATAGGGCCAAAGGAAATATCCTCCGATAACAAAGAGAAAGAAGCTTTCTGAGAAACTTCGTTGTGTTCTGTGAAATCATCTCACAGAGTTACAGCTTTCCCCTCAAGGAGCCTTTCGCTAAGACAGTTTATGTGGAATTGGCAAAGTGATATTTGGAAGCCCATAGAGGGCTAAGGAGAAAAAGGAAATATCCTCGGATGAAATCTGGAAAGAAGCTTTCTGAGAAACTGCTTAGCGTTCTGTTAATTCATCTCACAGAGTTACATCTGTATTTCGTGGATCTCTTTGCTAGCCTTATTTCTGTGGAATGAGAACAGATATTTCGTATCCCTTTGAAGACTATAGGGCCAAAGGAAATATCCTCCGATAACAAAGAGAAAGAAGCTTTCTGAGAAACTTCTTTGTGTTCTGTGAAATCATCTCACAGAGTTACAGCTTTCCCCTCACGGAGCCTTTCGCTAAGACAGTTCTTTTGAAACTGGCAAAGTGATATTTGGAAGCCCATAGAGGGCTATGGTGAAAAAGGAAATATCCTCAGATGAAATCTGGAAAGAAGCTTTCTGAGAAACTGCTTAGTGTTCCGTTAATTCATCTCACAGAGTTACATCTGTATTTCGTGGATCTCTTTGCTAGCCTTACTTCTGTGGAATCTGACAACAGATATTTCGGATCCATATGAAGACTATAGGGCCAAAGGAAATATCCTCCGATAACAAAGAGAAAGAAGCTTTCTGAGAAACTTCTTTGTGTTCTGTGAAATCATCTCACAGAGTTACAGCTTTCCCCTCAAGAAGCCTTTCGCTAAGACAGTTCTTGTGGAATTGGCAAAGTGATATTTGGAAGCCCATAGAGGGCTATGGTGAAAAAGGAAATATCCTCAGATGAAATCTGGAAAGAAGCTTTCTGAGAAACTGCTTAGTGTTCTTTTAATTCATCTCACAGTGTTACATCTGTATTTCGTGGATCTCTTTGCTAGCCTTATTTCTGTGGAATCTGAGAACAGATATTTCGGATCCCTTTGAAGACTATAGGGCCAAAGGAAATATCCTCCGATAACAAAGAGAAAGAAGCTTTCTGAGAAACTTCGTTGTGTTCTGTGAAATCATCTCACAGAGTTGCAGCTTTCCCCTCAAGAAACCTTTCGCTAAGACAGTTCTTGTGGAATTGGCAAAGTGATATTTGGAAGCCATAGAGGGCTATGGTGAAAAAGGAAATATCCTCAAATGAAATCTGGAAAGAAGCTTTCTGAGAAACTGCTTAGTGTTATGTTAATTCATCTCACAGAGTTACATCTGTATTTCGTGGATCTCTTTGCTAGCCTTATTTCTGTGGAATCTGAGAAGAGATATTTCGGATCCATATGAAGACTATAGGGCCAAAGGAAATATCCTCCGATAACAAAGAGAAAGAAGCTTTCTGAGAAACTTCTTTGTGTTCTGTGAAATCATCTCACAGAGTTACAGCATTCCCCACAGGAAGCCTTTCGATAAGACAGTTCTTGTGGAATTGGCAAAGTGATATTTGGAAGCCCATAGAGGGCTATGGTGAAAAAGGAAATATCCTCAAATGAAATCTGGAAAGAAGCTTTCTGAGAAACTGCTTAGTGTTCTGTTAATTCATCTCACATAGTTACATCTGTATTTCGTGGATCTCTTTGCTAGCCTTATTTCTGTGGAATCTGAGAACAGATATTTCGGATCCCTTTGAAGACTATAGGGCCAAAGGAAATATCCTCCGATAACAAAGAGAAAGAAGCTTTCTGAGAAACTTCGTTGTGTTCTGTGAAATCATCTCACAGAGTTACAGCTTTCCCCTCACGGAGCCTTTCGCTAAGACAGTTCTTTTGAAATTGGCAAAGTGATATTTGGAAGCCCATAGAGGGCTATGGTGAAAAAGGAATTATCCTCAGATGAAATCTGGAAAGAAGCTTTCTGAGAAACTGCTTAGTGTTCTGTTAATTCATCTCACAGAGTTACATCTGTATTTCGTGGATCTCTTTGCTAGCCTTATTTCTGTGGAATCTGAGAACAGATATTTCGGGTCCCTTGGAAGACTATAGGGCCAAAGGAAATATCCTCCGATAACAAAGAGAAAGAAGCTTTCTGAGAAACTTCTTTGTGTTCTGTGAAATCATCTCACAGAGTTACAGCTTTCCCCTCAAGAAGCCTTTCGATAAGACAGTTCTTGTGGAATTGGCAAAGTGATATTTGGAAGCCTTAGAGGGCTATGGTGAAAAAGGAAATATCCTCAAATGACATCTGGAAAGAAGCTTTCTGAGAAACTGCTTAGTGTTCTGTTAATTCATCTCACAGAGTTACATCTGTATTTCGTGGATCTCTTTGCTAGCCTTATTTCTGTGGAATCTGAGAACAGATATTTCGGATCCCTTTGAAGACTATAGGGCCAAAGGAAATATCCTCCGATAACAAAGAGAAAGAAGCTTTCTGAGAAACTTCGTTGTGTTCTGTGAAATCATCTCACAGAGTTACAGCTTTCCCCTCACGGAGCCTTTCGCTAAGACAGTTCTTTTGAAATTGGCAAAGTGATATTTGAAGCCCATAGAGGGCTATGGTAAAAAAGGAAATATCCTCAGAGGAAATCTGGAATGAAGCTTTGTGAGAAACTGCTTAGTGTTCTGTTAATTCATCTCACAGTGTTACATCTGTATTTCATGGATCTCTTTGCTAGCCTTATTTCTGTGGAATCTGAGAACAGATATTTCAGATCCCTTTGAAGACTATAGGGCCAAAGGAAATATCCTCCGATAACAAAGAGAAAGAAGCTTTCTGAGAAACTTCTTTGTGTTCTGTGAAATCATCTCACAGAGGTACAGCTTTCCCCTCACGGAGCCTTTCGCTAAGACAGTTCTTTTGAAACTGGCAAAGTGATATTTGGAAGCCCATAGAGGGCTATGGTGAAAAAGGAAATATCCTCAGATGAAATCTGGAAAGAAGCTTTCTGAGAAACTGCTTAGTGTTCTGTTAATTCATCTCACAGAGTTACATCTGTATTTCGTGGATCTCTTTGCTAGCCTTATTTCTGTGGAATCTGAGAACAGATATTTCGGATCCCTTTGAAGACTATAGGGCCAAAGGAAATATCCTCCGATAACAAAGAGAAAGAAGCTTTCTGAGAAACTTCGTTGTGTTCTGTGAAATCATCTCACAGAGTTACAGCTTTCCCCTCACGGAGCCTTTCGATAAGACAGTTCTTGTGGAATTGGCAAAGTGATATTTGGAAGCCCATAGAGGGCTATGGTGAAAAAGGAAATATCCTCAAATGAAATCTGGAAAGAAGCTTTCTGAGAAACTGCTTAGTGTTCTGTTAATTCATCTCACAGAGTTACATCTGTATTTCGTGGATCTCTTTGCTAGCCTTATTTCTGTGGAATCTGAGAACAGATATTTCGTATCCCTTTGAAGACTATAGGGCCAAAGGAAATATCCTCCGATAACAAAGAGAAAGAAGCTTTCTGAGAAACTTCGTTGTGTTCTGTGAAATCATCTCACAGATTTACAGCTTTCCCCTCACGGAGCCTTTCGCTAAGACAGTTCTTTTGAAATTGGCAAAGTGATATTTGGAAGCCCATAGAGGGCTATGGTGAAAAAGGAAATATCCTCAAATGAAATCTGGAAAGAAGCTTTCTGAGTAACTGCTTAGTGTTCTGTTAATTCATCTCACAGAGTTACATCTGTATTTCGTGGATCTCTTTGCTAGCCTTATTTCTGTGGAATCTGAGAACAGATATTTCGGATCCATATGAAGACTATAGGGCCAAAGGAAATATCCTCCGATAACAAAGAGAAAGAAGCTTTCTGAGAAACTTCTTTGTGTTCTGTGAAATCATCTCACAGAGTTACAGCTTTCCCCTCAAGAAGCCTTTCGCTAAGACAGTTCTTGTGGAATTGGCAAAGTGATATTTGGAAGCCCATAGAGGGCTAGGGTGAAAAAGGAAATATCCTCAGATGAAATCTGGAAAGAAGCTTTCTGAGAAACTGCTTAGTGTTCTTTTAATTCATCTCACAGTGTTACAATTGTATTTCGTGGATCTCTTTGCTAGCCTTATTTCTGTGGAATCTGAGAACAGATATTTCGGATCCCTTTGAAGACTATAGGGCCAAAGGAAATATCCTCCGATAACAAAGAGAAAGTAGCTTCGGAGAAACTTCGTTGTGTTCTGTGAAATCATCTCACAGAGTTGCAGCTTCCCCCTCAAGAAGCCTTTCGCTAAGACAGTTCTTGTGGAATTGGCAAAGTGATATTTGGAAGCCATAGAGGGCTATGGTGAAAAAGGAAATATCCTCAAATGAAATCTGGAAAGAAGCTTTCTGAGAAACTGCTTAGTGTTCTGTTATTTCATCTCACAGAGTTACATCTGTATTTCGTGGATCTCTTTGCTAGCCTTATTTCTGTGGAATCTGAGAACAGATATTTCGGATCCATATGAAGACTATAGGGCCAAAGGAAATATCCTCCGATAACAAAGAGAAAGAAGCTTTCTGAGAAACTTCTTTGTGTTCTGTGAACTCATCTCACAGAGTTACAGCTTTCCCCTCAAGAAGCCTTTCGATAAGACAGTTCTTGTGGAATTGGCAAAGTGATATTTGGAAGCCCATAGAGGGCTATGGTGAAAAAGGAAATATCCTCAAATGAAATCTGGAAAGAAGCTTTCTGAGAAACTGCTTAGCGTTCTGTTAATTCATCTCACAGAGTTACATCTGTATTTCGTGGATCTCTTTGCTAGCCTTATTTCTGTGGAATCTGAGAACAGATATTTCGGATCCCTTTGAAGACTATAGGGCCAAAGGAAATATCCTCCGATAACAAAGAGAAAGAAGCTTTCTGAGAAACTTCGTTGTGTTCTGTGAAATCATCTCACAGAGTTACAGCTTTCCCCTCATGGAGCCTTTCGCTAAGACAGTTCTTTTGAAATTGGAAAAGTGATATTTGGAAGCCCGTAGAGGGCTATGGTGAAAAAGGAAATATCCTCAGATGAAATCTGGAAAGAAGCTTTCTGAGAAACTGCTTAGTGTTCTGTTAATTCATCTCACAGAGTTATATCTGTATTTCGTGGATCTCTTTGCTAGCCTTATTTCTGTGGAATCTGAGAACAGATATTTCGGATCCCTTTGAAGACTCTAGGGCCAAAGGAAATATCCTCCGATAACAAAGAGAAAGAAGCTTTCTGAGAAACTTCGTTGTGTTCTGTGAAATCATCTCACAGAGTTACAGCTTTCCCCTCACGGAGCCTTTCGATAAGACAGTTCTTGTGGAATTGGCAAAGTGATATTTGGAAGCCCATAGAGGGCTATGGTGAAAAAGCAAATATCCTCAAATGAAATCTGGAAAGAAGCTTTCTGAGAAACTGCTTAGTATTCTGTTAATTCATCTCACAGAGTTACATCTGTATTTCGTGGATCTCTTTGCTAGCCTTATTTCTGTGGAATCTGAGAACAGATATTTCGGATCCCTTTGAAGACTATAGGGCCAAAGGAAATATCCTCCGATAACAAAGAGAAAGAAGCTTTCTGAGAAACTTCGTTGTGTTCTGTGAAATCATCTCACAGAGTTACAGCTTTCCCCTCACGGAGCCTTTCGCTAAGACAGTTCTTTTGAAATTGGCAAAGTGATATTTGGAAGCCCATAGAGGGCTATGGTGAAAAAGGAAATATCCTCAAATGAAATCTGGAAAGAAGCTTTCTGAGAAACTGCTTAGTGTTCTTTTAATTCATCTCACAGTGTTACATCTGTATTTCGTGGATCTCTTTGCTAGCCTTATTTCTGTGGAATCTCAGAACAGATATTTCGGATCCCTTTGAAGACTATAGGGCCAAAGGAAATATCCTCCGATAACAAAGAGAAAGAAGCTTTCTGAGAAACTTCGTTGTGTTCTGTGAAATCATCTCACAGAGTTACAGCTTTCCCCTCACGGAGCCTTTCGATAAGACAGTTCTTGTGGAATTGGCAAAGTGATATTTGGAAGCCCATAGAGGGCTATGGTGAAAAAGGAAATATCCTCAAATGAAATCTGGAAAGAAGCTTTCTGAGAAACTGCTTAGTGTTCTGTTAATTCATCTCACAGAGTTACATCTGTATTTCGTGGATCTCTTTGCTAGCCTTATTTCTGTGGAATCTGAGAACAGATATTTCGGATCCCTTTGAAGACTATAGGGCCAAAGGAAATATCCTCCGATAACAAAGAGAAAGAAGCTTTCTGAGAAACTTCGTTGTGTTCTGTGAAATCATCTCACAGATTTACAGCTTTCCCCTCACGGAGCCTTTCGCTAAGACAGTTCTTTTGAAATTGGCAAAGTGATATTTGGAAGCCCATAGAGGGCAATGGTGAAAAAGGAAATATCCTCAGATGAAATCTGGAAAGAAGCTTTCTGAGTAACTGCTTAGTGTTCTGTTAATTCATCTCACAGAGTTACATCTGTATTTCGTGGATCTCTTTGCTAGCCTTATTTCTGTGGAATCTGAGAACAGATATTTCGGATCCCTTTGAAGACTATAGGGCCAAAGGAAATATCCTCCGATAACAAAGAGAAAGTAGCTTCGGAGAAACTTCGTTGTGTTCTGTGAAATCATCTCACAGAGTTGCAGCTTTCCCCTCAAGAAGCCTTTCGCTAAGACAGTTCTTGTGGAATTGGCAAAGTGATATATGGAAGCCATAGAGGGCTATGGTGAAAAAGGAAATATCCTCAAATGAAATCTGGAAAGAAGCTTTCTGAGAAACTGCTTAGTGTTCTGTTAATTCATCTCACAGAGTTACATCTGTATTTCGTGGATCTCTTTGCTAGCCTTATTTCTGTGGAATCTCAGAACAGATATTTCGGATCCATATGAAGACTATAGGGCCAAAGGAAATATCCTCTGATAACAAAGAGAAAGAAGCTTTCTGAGAAACTTCTTTGTGTTCTGTGAAATCATCTCACAGAGTTACAGCTTTCCCCTCACGGAGCCTTTCGCTAAGACAGTTCTTTTGAAATTGGCAAAGTGATATTTGAAGCCCATAGAGGGCTATGGTAAAAAAGGAAATATCCTCAGAGGAAATCTGGAATGAAGCTTTGTGAAACTGCTTAGTGTTCTGTTAATTCATCTCACAGTGTTACATCTGTATTTCATGGATCTCTTTGCTAGCCTTATTTCTGTGGAATCTGAGAACAGATATTTCAGATCCCTTTGAAGACTATAGGGCCAAAGGAAATATCCTCCGATAACAAAGAGAAAGAAGCTTTCTGAGAAACTTCTTTGTGTTCTGTGAAATCATCTCACAGAGTTACAGCTTTCCCCTCACGGAGCCTTTCGCTAAGACAGTTCTTTTGAATCTGGCAAAGTGATATTTGGAAGCCCATAGAGGGCTATGGTGAAAAAGGAAATATCCTCAGATGAAATCTGGAAAGAAGCTTTCTGAGAAACTGCTTAGTGTTCTGTTAATTCATCTCACAGAGTTACATCTGTATTTCGTGGATCTCTTTGCTAGCCTTATTTCTGTGGAATCTCAGAACAGATATTTCGGATCCCTTTGAAGACTATAGGGCCAAAGGAAATATCCTCCGATAACAAAGAGAAAGAAGCTTTCTGAGAAACTTCGTTGTGTTCTGTGAAATCATCTCACAGAGTTACAGATTTCCCCTCACGGAGCCTTTCGATAAGACAGTTCTTGTGGAATTGGCAAAGTGATATTTGGAAGCCCATAGAGGGCTATGGTGAAAAAAGAAATATCCTCAAATGAAATCTGGAAAGAAGCTTTCTGAGAAACTGCTTAGTGTTCTGTTAATTCATCTCACAGAGTTACATCTGTATTTCGTGGATCTCTTTGCTAGCCTTATTTCTGTGGAATCTGAGAACAGATATTTCGGATCCCTTTGAAGACTATAGGGCCAAAGGAAATATCCTCCGATAACAAAGAGAAAGAAGCTTTCGGAGAAACTTCGTTGTGTTCTGTGAAATCATCTCACAGATTTACAGCTTTCCCCTCACGGAGCCTTTCGCTAAGACAGTTCTTTTGAAATTGGCAAAGTGATATTTGGAAGCCCATAGAGGGCTATGGTGAAAAAGGAAATATCCTCAGATGAAATCTGGAAAGAAGCTTTCTGAGTAACTGCTTAGTGTTCTGTTAATTCATCTCACAGAGTTACATCTGTATTTCGTGGATCTCTTTGCTAGCCTTATTTCTGTGGAATCTGAGAACAGATATTTCGGATCCATATGAAGACTATAGGGCCAAAGGAAATATCCTCCGATAACAAAGAGAAAGAAGCTTTCTGAGAAACTTCTTTGTGTTCTGTGAAATCATCTCACAGAGTTACAGCTTTCCCCTCAAGAAGCCTTTCGCTAAGGCAGTTCTTGTGGAATTGGCAAAGTGATATTTGGAAGCCCATAGAGGGCTAGGGTGAAAAAGGAAATATCCTCAGATGAAATCTGGAAAGAAGCTTTCTGAGAAACTGCTTAGTGTTCTTTTAATTCATCTCACAGTGTTACACCTGTATTTCGTGGATCTCTTTGCTAGCCTTATTTCTGTGGAATCTGAGAACAGATATTTCGGATCCCTTTGAAGACTATAGGGCCAAAGGAAATATCCTCCGATAACAAAGAGAAAGTAGCTTCGGAGAAACTTCGTTGTGTTCTGTGAAATCATCTCACAGAGTTACAGCTTTCCCCTCACGGAGCCTTTCGCTAAGACAGTTCTTTTGAAATTGGCAAAGTGATATTTGGAAGCCCGTAGAGGGCTATGGTGAAAAAGGAAATATCCTCAGATGAAATCTGGAAAGAAGCTTTCTGAGAAACTGCTTAGTGTTCTGTTAATTCATCTCACAGAGTTATATCTGTATTTCGTGGATCTCTTTGCTAGCCTTATTTCTGTGGAATCTGAGAACAGATATTTCGGATCCCTTTGAAGACTATAGGGCCAAAGGAAATATCCTCCGATAACAAAGAGAAAGAAGCTTTCTGAGAAACTTCGTTGTGTTCTGTGAAATCATCTCACAGAGTTACAGCTTTCCCCTCACGGAGCCTTTCGATAAGACAGTTCTTGTGGAATTGGCAAAGTGATATTTGGAAGCCCATAGAGGGCTATGGTGAAAAAGGAAATATCCTCAAATGAAATCTGGAAAGAAGCTTTCTGAGAAACTGCTTAGTGTTCTGTTAATTCATCTCACAGAGTTACATCTGTATTTCGTGGATCTCTTTGCTAGCCTTATTTCTGTGGAATCTGAGAACAGATATTTCGGATCCCTTTGAAGACTATAGGGCCAAAGGAAATATCCTCCGATAACAAAGAGAAAGAAGCTTTCTGAGAAACTTCGTTGTGTTCTGTGAAATCATCTCACAGAGTTACAGCTTTCCCCTCACGGAGCCTTTCGCTAAGACAGTTCTTTTGAAATTGGCAAAGTGATATTTGGAAGCCCGTAGAGGGCTATGGTGAAAAAGGAAATATCCTCAGATGAAATCTGGAAAGAAGCTTTCTGAGAAACTGCTTAGTGTTCTGTTAATTCATCTCACAGAGTTATATCTGTATTTCGTGGATCTCCTTGCTAGCCTTATTTCTGTGGAATCTCAGAACAGATATTTCGGATCCCTTTGAAGACTATAGGGCCAAAGGAAATATCCTCCGATAACAAAGAGAAAGAAGCTTTCTGAGAAACTTCGTTGTGTTCTGTGAAATCATCTCACAGAGTTACAGCTTTCCCCTCACGGAGCCTTTCGATAAGACAGTTCTTGTGGAATTGGCAAAGTGATATTTGGAAGCCCATAGAGGGCTATGGTGAAAAAGGAAATATCCTCAAATGAAATCTGGAAAGAAGCTTTCTGAGAAACTGCTTAGTGTTCTGTTAATTCATCTCACAGAGTTACATCTGTATTTCGTGGATCTCTTTGCTAGCCTTATTTCTGTGGAATCTGAGAACAGATATTTCGGATCCCTTTGAAGACTATAGGGCCAAAGGAAATATCCTCCGATAACAAAGAGAAAGAAGCTTTCTGAGAAACTTCGTTGTGTTCTGTGAAATCATCTCACAGAGTTACAGCTTTCCCCTCACGGAGCCTTTCGCTAAGACAGTTCTTTTGAAATTGGCAAAGTGATATTTGGAAGCCCATAGAGGGCTATGGTGAAAAAGGAAATATCCTCAAATGAAATCTGGAAAGAAGCTTTCTGAGAAACTGCTTAGTGTTCTTTTAATTCATCTCACAGTGTTACACCTGTATTTCGTGGATCTCTTTGCTAGCCTTATTTCTGTGGAATCTGAGAACAGATATTTCGGATCCCTTTGAAGACTATAGGGCCAAAGGAAATATCCTCCGATAACAAAGAGAAAGTAGCTTCGGAGAAACTTCGTTGTGTTCTGTGAAATCATCTCACAGAGTTGCAGCTTTCCCCTCAAGAAGCCTTTCGCTAAGACAGTTCTTGTGGAATTGGCAAAGTGATATTTGGAAGCCATAGAGGGCTATGGTGAAAAAGGAAATATCCTCAAATGAAATCTGGAAAGAAGCTTTCTGAGAAACTGCTTAGTGTTCTGTTAATTCATCTCACAGAGTTACATCTGTATTTCGTGGATCTCTTTGCTAGCCTTATTTCTGTGTAATCTGAGAACAGATATTTCGGATCCCTTTGAAGACTATAGGGCCAAAGGAAATATCCTCCGATAACAAAGAGAAAGAAGCTTTCTGAGAAACTTCGTTGTGTTCTGTGAAATCATCTCACAGAGTTACAGCTTTCCCCTCACGGAGCCTTTCGCTAAGACAGTTCTTTTGAAATTGGCAAAGTGATATTTGGAAGCCCATAGAGGGCTATGGTGAAAAAGGAAATATCCTCAAATGAAATCTGGAAAGAAGCTTTCTGAGAAACTGCTTAGTGTTCTTTTAATTCATCTCACAGTGTTACACCTGTATTTCGTGGATCTCTTTGCTAGCCTTATTTCTGTGGAATCTGAGAACAGATATTTCGGATCCCTTTGAAGACTATAGGGCCAAAGGAAATATCCTCCGATAACAAAGAGAAAGTAGCTTCGGAGAAACTTCGTTGTGTTCTGTGAAATCATCTCACAGAGTTGCAGCTTTCCCCTCAAGAAGCCTTTCGCTAAGACAGTTCTTGTGGAATTGGCAAAGTGATATTTGGAAGCCATAGAGGGCTATGGTGAAAAAGGAAATATCCTCAAATGAAATCTGGAAAGAAGCTTTCTGAGAAACTGCTTAGTGTTCTGTTAATTCATCTCACAGAGTTACATCTGTATTTCGTGGATCTCTTTGCTAGCCTTATTTCTGTGGAATCTGAGAACAGATATTTCGGATCCATATGAAGACTATAGGGCCAAAGGAAATATCCTCCGATAACAAAGAGAAAGAAGCTTTCTGAGAAACCTCTTTGTGTTCTGTGAAATCATCTCACAGAGTTACAGCTTTCCCCTCAAGAAGCCTTTCGATAAGACAGTTCTTGTGGAATTGGCAAAGTGATATTTGGAAGCCCATAGAGGGCTATGGTGAAAAAGGAAATATCCTCAAATGAAATCTGGAAAGAAGCTTTCTGAGAAACTGCTTAGTGTTCTGTTAATTCATCTCACAGAGTTACATCTGTATTTCGTGGATCTCTTTGCTAGCCTTATTTCTGTGGAATCTGTGAACAGATATTTCGGATCCCATTGAAGACTATAGGGCCAAAGGAAATATCCTCCGATAACAAAGAGAAAGTAGCTTCGGAGAAACTTCGTTGTGTTCTGTGAAATCATCTCACAGAGTTGCAGCTTTCCCCTCAAGAAGCCTTTCGCTAAGACAGTTCTTGTGGAATTGGCAAAGTGACATTTGGAAGCCATAGAGGGCTATGGTGAAAAAGGAAATATCCTCAAATGAAATCTGGAAAGAAGCTTTCTGAGAAACTGCTTAGTGTTCTGTTAATTCATCTCACAGAGTTACATCTGTATTTCGTGGATCTCTTTGCTAGCCTTATTTCTGTGGAATCTCAGAACAGATATTTCGGATCCATATGAAGACTATAGGGCCAAAGGAAATATCCTCCGATAACAAAGAGAAAGAAGCTTTCTGAGAAACTTCTTTGTGTTCTGTGAAATCATCTCACAGAGTTACAGCTTTCCCCTCACGGAGCCTTTCGCTAAGACAGTTCTTTTGAAATTGGCAAAGTGATATTTGAAGCCCATAGAGGGCTATGGTAAAAAAGGAAATATCCTCAGAGGAAATCTGGAATGAAGCTTTGTGAAACTGCTTAGTGTTCTGTTAATTCATCTCACAGTGTTACATCTGTATTTCATGGATCTCTTTGCTAGCCTTATTTCTGTGGAATCTGAGAACAGATATTTCAGATCCCTTTGAAGACTATAGGGCCAAAGGAAATATCCTCCGATAACAAAGAGAAAGAAGCTTTCTGAGAAACTTCTTTGTGTTCTGTGAAATCATCTCACAGAGTTACAGCTTTCCCCTCACGGAGCCTTTCGCTAAGACAGTTCTTTTGAAACTGGCAAAGTGATATTTGGAAGCCCATAGAGGGCTATGGTGAAAAAGGAAATATCCTCAGATGAAATCTGGAAAGAAGCTTTCTGAGAAACTGCTTAGTGTTCTGTTAATTCATCTCACAGAGTTACATCTGTATTTCGTGGATCTCTTTGCTAGCCTTATTTCTGTGGAATCTGAGAACAGATATTTCGGATCCCTTTGAAGACTATAGGGCCAAAGGAAATATCCTCCGATAACAAAGAGAAAGAAGCTTTCTGAGAAACTTCGTTGTGTTCTGTGAAATCATCTCACAGAGTTACAGATTTCCCCTCACGGAGCCTTTCGATAAGACAGTTCTTGTGGAATTGGCAAAGTGATATTTGGAAGTCCATAGAGGGCTATGGTGAAAAAGGAAATATCCTCAAATGAAATCTGGAAAGAAGCTTTCTGAGAAACTGCTTAGTGTTCTGTTAATTCATCTCACAGAGTTACATCTGTATTTCGTGGATCTCTTTGCTAGCCTTATTTCTGTGGAATCTGAGAACAGATATTTCGGATCCCTTTGAAGACTATAGGGCCAAAGGAAATATCCTCCGATAACAAAGAGAAAGAAGCTTTCTGAGAAACTTCGTTGTGTTCTGTGAAATCATCTCACAGATTTACAGCTTTCCCCTCACGGAGCCTTTCGCTAAGACAGTTCTTTTGAAATTGGCAAAGTGATATTTGGAAGCCCATAGAGGGCAATGGTGAAAAAGGAAATATCCTCAGATGAAATCTGGAAAGAAGCTTTCTGAGTAACTGCTTAGTGTTCTGTTAATTCATCTCACAGAGTTACATCTGTATTTCGTGGATCTCTTTGCTAGCCTTATTTCTGTGGAATCTGAGAACAGATATTTCGGATCCATATGAAGACTATAGGGCCAAAGGAAATATCCTCCGATAACAAAGAGAAAGAAGCTTTCTGAGAAACTTCTTTGTGTTCTGTGAAATCATCTCACAGAGTTACAGCTTTCCCCTCAAGAAGCCTTTCGCTAAGACAGTTCTTGTGGAATTGGCAAAGTGATATTTGGAAGCCCATAGAGGGCTAGGGTGAAAAAGGAAATATCCTCAGATGAAATCTGGAAAGAAGCTTTCTGAGAAACTGCTTAGTGTTCTTTTAATTCATCTCACAGTGTTACCCCTGTATTTCGTGGATCTCTTTGCTAGCCTTATTTCTGTGGAATCTGAGAACAGATATTTCGGATCCCTTTGAAGACTATAGGGCCAAAGGAAATATCCTCCGATAACAAAGAGAAAGTAGCTTCGGAGAAACTTCGTTGTGTTCTGTGAAATCATCTCACAGAGTTGCAGCTTTCCCCTCAAGAAGCCTTTCGCTAAGACAGTTCTTGTGGAATTGGCAAAGTGATATTTGGAAGCCATAGAGGGCTATGGTGAAAAAGGAAATATCCTCAAATGAAATCTGGAAAGAAGCTTTCTGAGAAACTGCTTAGTGTTCTGTTAATTCATCTCACAGAGTTACATCTGTATTTCGTGGATCTCTTTGCTAGCCTTATTTCTGTGGAATCTGAGAACAGATATTTCGGATCCATATGAAGACTACAGGGCCAAAGGAAATATCCTCCGATAACAAAGAGAAAGAAGCTTTCTGAGAAACTTCTTTGTGTTCTGTGAAATCATCTCACAGAGTTACAGCTTTCCCCTCAAGAAGCCTTTGATAAGACAGTTCTTGTGGAATTGGCAAAGTGATATTTGGAAGCCCATAGAGGGCTATGGTGAAAAAGGAAATATCCTCAAATGAAATCTGGAAAGAAGCTTTCTTAGAAACTGCTTAGCGTTCTGTTAATTCATCTCACAGAGTTACATCTGTATTTCGTGGATCTCTTTGCTAGCCTTATTTCTGTGGAATCTGAGAACAGATATTTCGGATCCCTTTGAAGACTATAGGGCCAAAGGAAATATCCTCCGATAACAAAGAGAAAGAAGCTTTCTGAGAAACTTCGTTGTGTTCTGTGAAATCATCTCACAGAGTTACAGCTTTCCCCTCACGGAGCCTTTCGCTAAGACAGTTCTTTTGAAATTGGCAAAGTGATATTTGGAAGCCCGTAGAGGGCTATGGTGAAAAAGGAAATATCCTCAGATGAAATCTGGAAAGAAGCTTTCTGAGAAACTGCTTAGTGTTCTGTTAATTCATCTCACAGAGTTATATCTGTATTTCGTGGATCTCTTTGCTAGCCTTATTTCTGTGGAATCTCAGAACAGATATTTCGGATCCCTTTGAAGACTATAGGGCCAAAGGAAATATCCTCCGATAACAAAGAGAAAGAAGCTTTCTGAGAAACTTCGTTGTGTTCTGTGAAATCATCTCACAGAGTTACAGCTTTCCCCTCACGGAGCCTTTCGATAAGACAGTTCTTGTGGAATTGGCAAAGTGATATTTGGAAGCCCATAGAGGGCTATGGTGAAAAAGGAAATATCCTCAAATGAAATCTGGAAAGAAGCTTTCTGAGAAACTGCTTAGTGTTCTGTTAATTCATCTCACAGAGTTACATCTGTATTTCGTGGATCTCTTTGCTAGCCTTATTTCTGTGGAATCTGAGAACAGATATTTCGGATCCCTTTGAAGACTATAGGGCCAAAGGAAATATCCTCCGATAACAAAGAGAAAGAAGCTTTCTGAGAAACTTCGTTGTGTTCTGTGAAATCATCTCACAGAGTTACAGCTTTCCCCTCACGGAGCCTTTCGCTAAGACAGTTCTTTTGAAATTGGCAAAGTGATATTTGGAAGCCCATAGAGGGCTATGGTGAAAAAGGAAATATCCTCAGATGAAATCTGGAAAGAAGCTTTCTGAGTAACTGCTTAGTGTTCTTTTAATTCATCTCACAGAGTTACATCTGTATTTCGTGGATCTCTTTGCTAGCCTTATTTCTGTGGAATCTGAGAACAGATATTTCGGATCCATATGAAGACTATAGGGCCAAAGGAAATATCCTCCGATAACAAAGAGAAAGAAGCTTTCTGAGAAACTTCTTTGTGTTCTGTGAAATCATCTCACAGAGTTACAGCTTTCCCCTCAAGAAGCCTTTCGCTAAGACAGTTCTTGTGGAATTGGCAAAGTGATATTTGGAAGCCCATAGAGGGCTAGGGTGAAAAAGGAAATATCCTCAGATGAAATCTGGAAAGAAGCTTTCTGAGAAACTGCTTAGTGTTCTTTTAATTCATCTCACAGTGTTACACCTGTATTTCGTGGATCTCTTTGCTAGCCTTATTTCTGTGGAATCTGAGAACAGATATTTCGGATCCCTTTGAAGACTATAGGGCCAAAGGAAATATCCTCCGATAACAAAGAGAAAGTAGCTTCGGAGAAACTTCGTTGTGTTCTGTGAAATCATCTCACAGAGTTGCAGCTTTCCCCTCAAGAAGCCTTTCGCTAAGACAGTTCTTGTGGAATTGGCAAAGTGATATTTGGAAGCCATAGAGGGCTATGGTGAAAAAGGAAATATCCTCAAATGAAATCTGGAAAGAAGCTTTCTGAGAAACTGCTTAGTGTTCTGTTAATTCATCTCACAGAGTTACATCTGTATTTCGTGGATCTCTTTGCTAGCCTTATTTCTGTGGAATCTGAGAACAGATATTTCGGATCCATATGAAGACTATAGGGCCAAAGGAAATATCCTCCGATAACAAAGAGAAAGAAGCTTTCTGAGAAACTTCTTTGTGTTCTGTGAAATCATCTCACAGAGTTACAGCTTTCCCCTCAAGAAGCCTTTCGATAAGACAGTTCTTGTGGAATTGGCAAAGTGATATTTGGAAGCCCATAGAGGGCTATGGTGAAAAAGGAAATATCCTCAAATGAAATCTGGAAAGAAGCTTTCTGAGAAACTCCTTAGTGTTCTGTTAATTCATCTCACAGAGTTACATCTGTATTTCGTGGATCTCTTTGCTAGCCTTATTTCTGTGGAATCTGAGAACAGATATTTCGTATCCCTTTGAAGACTATAGGGCCAAAGGAAATATCCTCCGATAACAAAGAGAAAGAAGCTTTCTGAGAAACTTCGTTGTGTTCTGTGAAATCATCTCACAGAGTTACAGCTTTCCCCTCACGGAGCCTTTCGCTAAGACAGTTCTTTTGAAATTGGCAAAGTGATATTTCGAAGCCCGTAGAGGGCTATGGTGAAAAAGGAAATATCCTCAGATGAAATCTGGAAAGAAACTTTCTGAGAAACTGCTTAGTGTTCTGTAAATTCATCTCACAGAGTTATATCTGTATTTCGTGGATCTCTTTGCTAGCCTTATTTCTGTGGAATCTCAGAACAGATATTTCGGATCCCTTTGAAGACTATAGGGCCAAAGGAAATATCCTCCGATAACAAAGAGAAAGAAGCTTTCTGAGAAACTTCGTTGTGTTCTGTGAAATCATCTCACAGAGTTACAGCTTTCCCCTCACGGAGCCTTTCGCTAAGACAGTTCTTTTGAAATTGGCAAAGTGATATTTGGAAGCCCATAGAGGGCTATTGTGAAAAAGGAAATATCCTCAGATGAAATCTGGAAAGAAGCTTTCTGAGAAACTGCTTAGTGTTCTGTTAATTCATCTCACAGAGTTACATCTGTATTTCGTGGATCTCTTTGCTAGCCTTATTTCTGTGGAATCTGAGAACAGATATTTCGGATCCATATGAAGACTATAGGGCCAAAGGAAATATCCTCCGATAACAAAGATAAAGAAGCTTTCTGAGAAACTTCTTTGTGTTCTGTGAAATCATCTCACAGAGTTACAGCTTTCCCCTTAAGAAGCCTTTCGCTAAGACAGTTCTTGTGGAATTGGCAAAGTGATATTTGGAAGCCCATAGAGGGCTATGGTGAAAAAGGAAATATCCTCAAATGAAATCTGGAAAGAAGCTTTCTGAAAAACTGCTTAGTGTTCTGTTAATTCATCTCGCAGAGTTACATCTGTATTTCGTGGATCTCTTTGCTAGCCTTATTTCTGTGGAATCTGAGAACAGATATTTCGGATCCCTTTGAACACTATAGGGCCAAAGGAAATATCCTCCGATAACAAAGAGGAAGAAGCCTTCTGAGAAACTTCTTTGTGTTCTGTGAAATCATCTCACAGAGTTACAGCTTTCCCCTCAAGAAGCCTTTCGCTAAGACAGTTCTTGTGGAATTGGCAAAGTGATATTTGGAAGCCCATAGACGGCTATGGTGAAAAAGGAAATATCCTCAAATGAAATCTGGAAAGAAGCTTTCTGAGAAACTGCTTAGTGTTCTGTTAATTCACCTCACAGAGTTACATCTGTATTTCGTGGATCTCTTTGCTAGCCTTATTTCTGTGGAATCTGAGAACAGATATTTCAGATCCCTTTGAAGACTATAGGGCCAAAGGAAATATCCTCCGATAACAAAGAGAAAGAAGCTTTCTGAGAAACTTCGTTGTGTTCTGTGAAATCATCTCACAGAGTTACAGCTTTCCCCTCACGGAGCCTTTCGCTAAGACAGTTCTTTTGAAATTGGCAAAGTGATATTTGGAAGCCCATAGAGGGCTATGGTGAAAAAGGAAATATCCTCAGATGAAATCTGGAAAGAAGCTTTCTGAGAAACTGCTTAGCGTTCTGTTAATTCATCTCACAGAGTTACATCTGTATTTCGTGGATCTCTTTGCTAGCCTTATTTCTGTGGAATCTGAGAACAGATATTTCGGATCCCTTTGAAGACTATAGGGCCAAAGGAAATATCCTCCGATAACAAAGAGAAAGAAGCTTTCTGAGAAACTTCGTTGTGTTCTGTGAAATCATCTCACAGAGTTACAGCTCTCCCCTCACGGAGCCTTTCGCTAAGACAGTTCTTTTGAAACTGGCAATGTGATATTTGGAAGCCCATAGAGGGCTATGGTGAAAAAGGAAATATCCTCAGATGAAATCTGGAAAGAAGCTTTCTGAGAAACTGCTTAGTGTTCTGTTAATTCATCTCACAGAGTTACATCTGTATTTCGTGGATCTCTTTGCTAGCCTTATTTCTGTGGAATCTGAGAACAGATATTTCGGATCCCTATGAAGACTATAGGGCCAAAGGAAATATCCTCCGATAACAAAGAGAAAGAAGCTTTCTGAGAAACTTCTTTGTGTTCTGTGAAATCATCTCACAGAGTTACAGCTTTCCCCTCAAGAAGCCTTTCGCTAGGACAGTTCTTGTGGAATTGGCAAAGTGATATTTGGAAGCCCATAGAGGGCTATGGTGAAAAAGGAAATATCCTCAAATAAAATCTGGAAAGAAGCTTTCTGAGAAACTGCTTAGTGTTCTGTTAATTCATCTCACAGAGTTACATCTGTATTTCGTGGATCTCTTTGCTAGCCTTATTTCTGTGGAATCTGAGAACAGATATTTCGGATCCCTTTGAAGACTATAGGGCCAAAGGAAATATCCTCCGATAACAAAGAGAAAGAAGCTTTCTGAGAAACTTATTTGTGTTCTGTGAAATCATCTCACAGAGTTGCAGCTTTCCCCTCAAGAAGCCTTTCGCTAAGACAGTTCTTGTGGAATTGGCAAAGTGATATTTGGAAGCCCATAGAGGGCTATGGTGAAAAAGGAAATATCCTCAGATGAAATCTGGAAAGAAGCTTTCTGAGAAACTGCTTAGTGTTCTGTTAATTCATCTCACAGAGTTACATCTGTATTTCGTGGATCTCTTTGCTAGCCTTATTTCTGTGGAATCTGAGAACAGATATTTCGGATCCCTTTGAAGACTATAGGGCCAAAGGAAATATCCTCCGATAACAAAGAGAAAGATGCTTTCTGAGAAACTTCGTTGTGTTCTGTGAAATGATCTCACAGAGTTACAGCTTTCCCCTCACGGAGCCTTTCGCTAAGACAGTTCTTTTGAAACTGGCAACGTGATATTTGGAAGCCCATAGAGGGCTATGGTGAAAAAGGAAGTATCCTCAGATGAAATCTGGAAAGAAGCTTTCTGAGAAACTGCTTAGTGTTCTGTTAATTCATCTCACAGAGTTACATCTGTATTTCGTGGATCTCTTTGCTAGCCTTATTTCTGTGGAATCTGAGAACAGATATTTCGGATCCCTTTGAAGAGTATAGGGCCAAAGGAAATATCCTCCGATAACAAAGAGAAAGAAGCTTTCTGAGAAACTTCTTTGTTTTCTGTGAAATCATCTCACAGAGTTGCAGCTTTCCCCTCAAGTAGCCTTTCGCTAAGACAGTTCTTGTGGAATTGGCAAAGTGATATTTGGAAGCCCATAGAGGGCTATGGTGAAAAAGGAAATATCCTCAGATGAAATCTGGAAAGAAGCTTTCTGAGAAACTGCTAAGTGTTCTGTTAATTCATCTCACAGAGTTACATCTGTATTTCGTGGATCTCTTTGCTAGCCTTATTTCTGTGGAATCTCAGAACAGATATTTCGGATCCCTTTGAAGACTATAGGGCCAAAGGAAATATCCTCCGATAACAAAGAGAAAGAAGCTTTCTGAGAAACTTCGTTGTGTTCTGTGAAATCATCTCACAGAGTTACAGCTTTCCCCTCACGGAGCCTTTCGCTAAGACAGTTCTTTTTAAACTGGCAATGTGATATTTGGAAGCCCATAGAGGGCTATGGTGAAAAAGGAAATATCCTCAGATGAAATCTGGAAAGAAGCTTTCTGAGAAACTGCTTAGTGTTCTGTTAATTCATCTCACAGAGTTACATCTGTATTTCGTGGATCTCTTTGCTAGCCTTATTTCTGTGGAATCTGAGAACAGATATTTCGGATCCCTATGAAGACTATAGGGCCAAAGGAAATATCCTGCGATAACAAAGAGAAAGAAGCTTTCTGAGAAACTTCTTTGTGTTTTGTGAAATCATCTCACAGAGTTACAGCTTTCCCCTCAAGAAGCCTTTCGCTAAGACAGTTCTTGTGGAATTGGCAAAGTGATATTTGGAAGCCCTTAGAGGGCTATGGTGAAAAAGGAAATATCCTCAAATGAAATCTGGAAAGAAGCTTTCTGAGAAACTGCTTAGTGTTCTGTTAATTCATCTCACAGAGCTACATATGTATTTCGTGGATCTCTTTGCTAGCCTTATTTCTGTGGAATCTGAGAACAGATATTTCGGATCCCTTTGAAGACTATAGGGCCAAAGGAAATATCCTCCGATAACAAAGAGAAAGAAGCTTTCTGAGAAACTTCTTTGTGTTCTGTGAAATCATCTCACAGAGTTGCAGCTTTCCCCTCAAGAAGCCTTTCGCTAAGACAGTTCTTGTGGAATTGGCAAAGTGATATTTGGAAGCCATAGAGGGCTATGGTGAAAAAGGAAATATCCTCAAATGAAATCTGGAAAGAAGCTTTCTGAGAAACTGCTTAGTGTTCTGTTAATTCATCTCACAGAGTTACATCTGTATTTCGTGGATCTCTTTGCTAGCCTTATTTCTGTGGAATCTGAGAACAGATATTTCGGATCCCTTTGAAGACTATAGGGCCAAAGGAAATATCCTCCGATAACAAAGAGAAAGAAGCTTTCTGAGAAACTTCGTTGTGTTCTGTGAAATCATCTCACAGAGTTACAGCTTTCCCCTCACGGAGCCTTTCGCTAAGACAGTTCTTTTGAAACTGGCAAAGTGATATTTGGAAGCCCATAGAGGGCTATGGTGAAAAAGGAAATATCCTCAGATGAAATCTGGAAAGAAGCTTTCTGAGAAACTGCTTAGTGTTCTGTTAATTCATCTCACAGAGTTACATCTGTATTTCGTGGATCTCTTTGCTAGCCTTATTTCTGTGGAATCTGAGAACAGATATTTCGGATCCCTTTGAAGAGTATAGGGCCAAAGGAAATATCCTCCGATAACAAAGAGAAAGAAGCTTTCTGAGAAACTTCTTTGTTTTCTGTGAAATCATCTCACTGATTTGCAGCTTTCCCCTCAAGTAGCCTTTCGCTAAGACAGTTCTTGTGGAATTGGCAAAGTGATATTTGGAAGCCCATAGAGGGCTATTGTGAAAAAGGAAATATCCTCAGATGAAATCTGGAAAGAAGCTTTCTGAGAAACTGCTAAGTTTTCTGTTAATTCATCTCACAGAGTTACATCTGTATTTCGTGGATCTCTTTGCTCGCCTTATTTCTGTGGAATCTGAGTACAGATATTTCGGATCCCTTTGAAGAACATAGGGCCAAAGAAATATCCTCCGATAACAAAGAGAAAGAAGCTTTCTGAGAAACTTCTTTGTGTTCTGTGAAATCATCTCACAGTGTTACAGCTTTCCCCTCAAGAAGCCTTTCGCTAAGACAGTTCTTGTGGAATTGGCAAAGTGATATTTGGAAGCCCATAGAGGGCTATGGTGAAAAAGGAAATATCCTCAGATGAAATCTGGAAAGAAGCTTTCTGAGAAACTGCTTAGCGTTCTGTTAATTCATCTCACAGAGTTACATCTGTATTTCGTGGATCTCTTTGCTAGCCTTATTTCTGTGGAATCTGGGAACAGATATTTCGGATCCCTTGGAAGACTATAGGGCCAAAGGAAATATCCTCCGATAAAAAAGAGAAAGAAGCTTTCTGAGAAACTTCTTTGTGTTCTGTGAAATCATCTCACAGAGTTACAGCTTTCCCCTCACGGAGCCTTTCGCTAAGACAGTTTTTTTGAAATTGGCAAAGTGATATTTGGAAGCCCATAGAGGGCTACGGTGAAAAAGGAAATATCCTCAGATGAAATCTGGAAAGAAGCTTTCTCAGAAACTGCTTAGTGTTCTTTTAATTCATCTCACAGTATTACATCTGTATTTCGTGGATCTCTTTGCTAGCCCTATTTCTGTGGAATCTGAGAACAGATATTTCGGATCCCTTTGAAGACTATAGGGCCGAAGGAAATATCCTCCGATAACAAAGAGAAAGAAGCTTTCTGAGAAACTTCGTTGTGTTCTGTGAAATCATCTCACAGAGTTGCAGCTTTCCCCTCAAGAAGCCTTTCGCTAAGACAGTTCTTGTGGAATTGGCAAAGTGATATTTGGAAGCCATAGAGGGCTATGGTGAAAAAGGAAATATCATCAAATGAAATCTGGAAAGAAGCTTTCTGAGAAACTGCTTAGTGTTCTGTTAATTCATCTCACAGAGTTACATCTGTATTTCGTGGATCTCTTTGCTAGCCTTATTTCTGTGGAATCTGAGAACAGATATTTCGGATCCCTTTGAAGACTGTAGGGCCAAAGGAAATATCCTCCGATAACAAAGAGAAAGAAGCTTTCTGAGAAACTTCGTTGTGTTCTGTGAAATCATCTCACAGAGTTACAGCTTTCTCCTCAAGAAGCCTTACGATAAGACAGTTCTTGTGGAATTGGCAAAGTGATATTTGGAAGCCCATATAGGGCTATGGTGAAAAAGGAAATATCCTCAGATGAAATCTGGAAAGAAGATTTCTGAGAAACTACTTAGTGTTCTGTTAATTCATCTCACAGAGTTACATCTGTATTTCGTGGATCTCTTTGCTAGCCTTATTTCTGTGGAATCTCAGAACAGATATTTCGGATCCCTTTGAAGACTATAGGGCCAAAGGAAATATCCTCCGATAACAAAGAGAAAGAAGCTTTCTGAGAAACTTCGTTGTGTTCTGTGAAATCATCTCACAGAGTTACAGCTTTCCCCTCACGGAGCCTTTCGCTAAGACAGTTCTTTTGAAATTGGCAAAGTGATATTTGGAAGCCCATAGAGGGCTATTGTGAAAAAGGAAATATCCTCAGATGAAATCTGGAAAGAAGCTTTCTGAGAAACTGCTTAGTGTTCTGTTAATTCATCTCACAGAGTTACATCTGTATTTCGTGGATCTCTTTGCTAGCCTTACTTCTGTGGAATCTGACAACAGATATTTCGGATCCATATGAAGACTATAGGGCCAAAGGAAATATCCTCCGATAACAAAGAGAAAGAAGCTTTCTGAGAAACTTCTTTGTGTTCTGTGAAATCATCTCACAGAGTTGCAGCTTTCCCCTCAAGAAGCCTTTCGCTAAGACAGTTCTTGTGGAATTGGCAAAGTGATATTTGGAAGCCCATAGAGGGCTATGGTGAAAAAGGAAATATCCTCAGATGAAATCTGGAAAGAAGCTTTCTGAGAAACTGCTTAGTGTTCTTTTAATTCATCTCACAGTGTTACATCTGTATTTCGTGGATCTCTTTGCTAGCCTTATTTCTGTGGAATCTGAGAACAGATATTTCGGATCCCTTTGAAGACTATAGGGCCAAAGGAAATATCCTCCGATAACAAAGAGAAAGAAGCTTTCTGAGAAACTTCGTTGTGTTCTGTGAAATCATCTCACAGAGTTGCAGCTTTCCCCACAAGAAACCTTTCGCTAAGACAGTTCTTGTGGAATTGGCAAAGTGATATTTCGAAGCCATAGAGGGCTATGGTGAAAAAGGAAATATCCTCAAATGAAATCTGGAAAGAAGCTTTCTGAGAAACTGCTTAGTGTTCTGTTAATTCATCTCACAGAGTTACATCTGTATTTCGTGGATCTCTTTGCTAGCCTTATTTCTGTGGAATCTGAGAACAGATATTTCGGATCCATATGAAGACTATAGGGCCAAAGGAAATATCCTCCGATAACAAAGAGAAAGAAGCTTTCTGAGAAACTTCTTTGTGTTCTGTGAAATCATCTCACAGAGTTACAGCTTTCCCCACAGGAAGCCTTTCGATAAGACAGTTCTTGTGGAATTGGCAAAGTGATATTTGGAAGCCCATAGAGGGCTATGGTGAAAAAGGAAATATCCTCAAATGAAATCTGGAAAGAAGCTTTCTGAGAAACTGCTTAGTGTTATGTTAATTCATCTCACAGAGTTACATCTGTATTTCGTGGATCTCTTTGCTAGCTTTATTTCTGTGGAATCTGAGAACAGATATTTCGGATCCCTTTGAGGACTATAGGGCCAAAGGAAATATCCTCCGATAACAAAGAGAAAGAAGCTTTCTGAGAAACTTCGTTGTGTTCTGTGAAATCATCTCACAGAGTTACAGCTTTCCCCTCACGGAGCCTTTCGCTAAGACAGTTCTTTTGAAATTGGCAAAGTGATATTTGGAAGCCCATAGAGGGCTATGGTGAAAAAGGAAATATCCTCAGATGAAATCTGGAAAGAAGCTTTCTGAGAAACTGCTTAGTGTTCTGTTAATTCATCTCACCGAGTTACATCTGTATTTCGTGGATCTCTTTGCTAGCCTTATTTCTGTGGAATCTGAGAACAGATATTACGTATCCCTTTGAAGACTATAGGGCCAAAGGAAATATCCTCCGATAACAAAGAGAAAGAAGCTTTCTGAGAAACTTCGTTGTGTTCTGTGAAATCATCTCACAGAGTTACAGCTTTCCCCTCACGGAGCCTTTCGCTAAGACAGTTCTTTTGAAATTGGCAAAGTGATATTTGGAAGCCCGTAGAGGGCTATGGTGAAAAAGGAAATATTCTCAGATGAAATCTGGAAAGAAGCTTTCTGAGAAAATGCTTAGTGTTCTGTTAATTCATCTCACAGAGTTATATCAGTATTTCTTGGATCTCTTTGCTAGCCTTATTTCTGTGGAATCTCAGAACAGATATTTCGGATCCCTTTGAAGACTATAGGGCCAAAGGAAATATCCTCCGATAACAAAGAGAAAGAAGCTTTCTGAGAAACTTCGTTGTGTTCTGTGAAATCATCTCACAGAGTTACAGCTGTCCCCTCACGGAGCCTTTCGCTAAGACAGTTCTTTTGAAATTGGCAAAGTGATATTTGGAAGCCCATAGAGGGCTATTGTGAAAAAGGAAATATCCTCAGATGAAATCTGGAAAGAAGCTTTCTGAGAAACTGCTTAGTGTTCTGTTAATTCATCTCACAGAGTTACATCTGTATTTCGTGGATCTCTTTGCTAGCCTTATTTCTGTGGAATCTGAGAACAGATATTTCGGATCCATATGAAGACTATAGGGCCAAAGGAAATATCCTCCGATAACAAAGAGAAAGAAGCTTTCTGAGAAACTTCTTTGTGTTCTGTGAAATCATCTCACAGAGTTACAGCTTTCCCCTCAAGAAGCCTTTCGCTAAGACAGTTCTTGTGGAATTGGCAAAGTGATATTTGGAAGCCATAGAGGGCTATGGTGAAAAAGGAAATATCCTCAAATGAAATCTGGAAAGAAGCTTTCTGAAAAACTGCTTAGTGTTCTGTTAATTCATCTCGCAGAGTTACATCTGTATTTCGTGGATCTCTTTGCTAGCCTTATTTCTGTGGAATTTGAGAACAGATATTTCGGATCCCTTTGAAGACTATTGGGCCAAAGGAAATATCCTCCGATAACAAAGAGGAAGAAGCCTTCTGAGAAACTTCTTTGTGTTCTGTGAAATCATCTCACAGAGTTACAGCTTCCCCTCAAGAAGCCTTTCGCTAAGACAGTTCTTGTGGAATTGGCAAAGTGATATTTGGAAGCCCATAGAGGGCTATGGTGAAAAAGGAAATATCCTCAAATGAAATCTGGAAAGAAGCTTTCTGAGAAACTGCTTAGTGTTCTGTTAATTCATCTCACAGAGTTACATCTGTATTTCGTGGATCTCTTTGCTAGCCTTATTTCTGTGGAATCTGAGAACAGATATTTCGGATCCCTTTGAAGACTATAGGGCCAAAGGAAATATCCTCCGATAACAAAGAGAAAGAAGCTTTCTGAGAAACTTCGTTGTGTTCTGTGAAATCATCTCACAGAGTTACAGCTTTCCCCTCACGGAGCCTTTCGCTAAGACAGTTCTTTTGAAATTGGCAAAGTGATATTTGGAAGCCCATAGAGGGCTATGGTGAAAAAGGAAATATCCTCAGATGAAATCTGGAAAGAAGCTTTCTGAGAAACTGCTTAGCGTTCTGTTAATTCATCTCACAGAGTTACATCTGTATTTCGTGGATCTCTTTGCTAGCCTTATTTCTGTGGAATCTGAGAACAGATATTTCGGATCCCTATGAAGACTATAGGGCCAAAGGAAATATCCTGCGATAACAAAGAGAAAGAAGCTTTCTGAGAAACTTCTTTGTGTTTTGTGAAATCATCTCACAGAGTTACAGCTTTCCCCTCAAGAAGCCTTTCGCTAAGACAGTTCTTGTGGAATTGGCAAAGTGATATTTGGAAGCCCATAGAGGGCTATGGTGAAAAAGGAAATATCCTCAGATGAAATCTGGAAAGAAGCTTTCTGAGAAACTGCTTAGTGTTCTGTTAATTCATCTCACAGAGCTACATCTGTATTTCGTGGATCTCTTTGCTAGCCTTATTTCTGTGGAATCTGAGAACAGATATTTCGGATCCCTTTGAAGACTATAGGGCCAAAGGAAATATCCTCCGATAACAAAGAGAAAGAAGCTTTCTGAGAAACTTCTTTGTGTTCTGTGAAATCATCTCACAGAGTTGCAGCTTTCCCCTCAAGAAGCCTTTCGCTAAGACAGTTCTTGTGGAATTGGCAAAGTGATATTTGGAAGCCATAGAGGGCTATGGTGAAAAAGGAAATATCCTCAAATGAAATCTGGATAGAAGCTTTCTGAGAAACTGCTTAGTGTTCTGTTAATTCATCTGACAGAGTTACATCTGTATTTCGTGGATCTCTTTGCTAGCCTTATTTCTGTCGAATCTGAGAACAGATATTTCGGATCCCTTTGAAGACTATAGGGCCAAAGGAAATATCCTCCGATAACAAAGAGAAAGAAGCTTTCTGAGAAACTTCGTTGTGTTCTGTGAAATCATCTCACAGAGTTACAGCTTGCCCCTCACGGAGCCTTTCGCTAAGACAGTTCTTTTGAAATTGGCAAAGTGATATTTGGAAGCCCATAGAGGGCTATGGTGAAAAAGGAAATATCCTCAGATGAAATCTGGAAAGAAGCTTTCTGAGAAACTGCTTAGTGTTCTGTTAATTCATCTCACAGAGTTACATCTGTATTTCGTGGATCTCTTTGCTAGCCTTATTTCTGTGGAATCTGAGAACAGATATTTCGGATCCATATGAAGACTATAGGGCCAAAGGAAATATCCTCCGATAACAAAGAGAAAGAAGCTTTCTGAGAAACTTCTTTGTGTTCTGTGAAATCATCTCACAGAGTTACAACTTTCCCCTCAAGAAGCCTTTCGCTAAGACAGTTCTTGTGGAATTGGCAAAGTGATATTTGGAATCCCATAGAGGGCTAGGGTGAAAAAGGAAATATCCTCAGATGAAATCTGGAAAGAAGCTTTCTGAGAAACTGCTTAGTGTTCTTTTAATTCATCTCACAGTGTTACATCTATATTTCGTGGATCTCTTTGCTAGCCTTATTTCTGTGGAATCTGAGAACAGATATTTCGGATCCCTTTGAAGACTATAGGGCCAAAGGAAATATCCTCCGATAACAAAGAGAAAGAAGCTTCGGAGAAACTTCGTTGTGTTCTGTGAAATCATCTCACAGAGTTGCAGCTTTCCCCTCAAGAAGCCTTTCGCTAAGACAGTTCTTGTGGAATTGGCAAAGTGATATTTGGAAGCCATAGAGGGCTATGGTGAAAAAGGAAATATCCTCAAATGAAATCTGGAAAGAAGCTTTCTGAGAAACTGCTTAGTGTTCTGTTAATTCATCTCACAGAGTTACATCTGTATTTCGTGGATCTCTTTGCTAGCCTTATTTCTGTGGTATCTGAGAACAGATATTTCGGATCCCTTTGAAGACTATAGGGCCAAAGGAAATATCCTCCGATAACAAAGAGAAAGAAGCTTTCTGAGAAACTTCTTTGTGTTCTGTGAAATCATCTCACAGAGTTACAGCTTTCCCCTCAAGAAGCCTTTCGATAAGACAGTTCTTGTGGAATTGGCAAAGTGATATTTGGAAGCCCATAGAGGGCTATGGTGAAAAAGGAAATATCCTCAAATGAAATCTGGAAAGAAGCTTTCTGAGAAACTGCTTAGTGTTCTGTTAATTCATCTCACAGAGTTACATCTGTATTTCGTGGATCTCTTTGCTAGCCTTATTTCTGTGGAATCTGAGAACAGATATTTCGGATCCCTTTGAAGAATATAGGGCCAAAGGAAATATCCTCCGATAACAAAGAGAAAGAAGCTTTCTGAGAAACTTCGTTGTGTTCTGTGAAATCATCTCACAGAGTTACAGCTTTCCCCTCACGGAGCCTTTCGCTAAGACACTTCTTGTGGAATTGGCAAAGTGATATTTGGAAGCCCATAGAGGGCTATGGTGAAAAAGGAAATATCCTGAGAGGAAATCTGGAAAGAAGCTTTCTGAGAAACTGCTTAGTGTTCTGTTAATTCATCTCACAGAGTTACATCTGTATTTCCTTTATCTCTTTGCTAGCCTTATTTCTGTGGAATCTGAGAACAGATATTTCGGATCCCTTTGAAGACTATAGGGTCAAAGGAAATATACTCCGATAACAAAGAGAAAGAATCTTTCTGAGAAACTTCGTTGTGTTCTGTGAAATCATCTCACAGAGTTACAGCTTTCCCCTCAAGAAGCCTTTCGCTAAGACAGTTCTTGTGGAATTGGCAAAGTGATATTTGGAAGCCCATAGAGGGCTATGGTGAAAGAGGAAATATCCTCAGATGAAATCTGGAAAGAAGCTTTCTGAGAAACTGCTTAGCGTTCTGTTAATTCATCTCACAGAGTTACATCTGTATTTCGTGGATCTCTTTGCTAGCCTTATTTCTGTGGAATCTGAGAACAGATACTTCGGATCCCTTTGAAGACTATATTGCCAAAGGAAATATCCTCCGATAACAAAGAGAAAGAAGCTTTCTGAGAAACTTCGTTGTGTTCTGTGAAATCATCTCACAGAGTTACAGCTTTCCCCTCACGGAGCCTTTCGCTAAGACAGTTCTTTTGAAATTGGCAAAGTGATATTTGGAAGCCCGTAGAGGGCTATGGTGAAAAAGGAAATATCCTCAGATGAAATCTGTAAAGAAGCTTTCTGAGAAACTGCTTAGTGTTCTGTTAATTCATCTCACAGAGTTATATCTGTATTTCGTGGATCTCTTTGCTAGCCTTATTTCTGTGGAATCTCAGAACAGATATTTCGGTTCCCTTTGAAGACTATAGGGCCAAAGGAAATATCCTCCGATAACAAAGAGAAAGAAGCTTTCTGAGAAACTTCGTTGTGTTCTGTGAAATCATCTCACAGAGTTACAGCTTTCCCCTCACGGAGCCTTTCGCTAAGACAGTTCTTTTGAAATTGGCAAAGTGATATTTGGAAGCCCATAGAGGGCTATTGTGAAAAAGGAAATATCCTCAGATGAAATCTGGAAAGAAGCTTTCTGAGAAACTGCTTAGTGTTCTGTTAATTCATCTCACAGAGTTACATCTGTATTTCGTGGATCTCTTTGCTAGCCTTATTTCTGTGGAATCTGAGAACAGATATTTCGGATCCATATGAAGACTATAGGGCCAAAGGAAATATCCTCCGATAACAAAGAGAAAGAAGCTTTCTGAGAAACTTCTTTGTGTTCTGTGAAATCATCTCACAGAGTTACAGCTTTCCCCTCAAGAAGCCTTTCGCTAAGACAGTTCTTGTGGAATTGGCAAAGTGACATTTGGAAGCCCATAGAGGGCTATGGTGAAAAAGGAAATATCCTCAGATGAAATCTGGAAAGAAGCTTTCTGAAAAACTGCTTAGTGTTCTGTTAATTCATCTCGCAGAGTTACATCTGTATTTCGTGGATCTCTTTGCTAGCCTTATTTCTGTGGAATCTGAGAACAGATATTTCGGATCCCTTTGAAGATTATAGGGCCAAAGGAAATATCCTCCGATAACAAAGAGGAAGAAGCCTTCTGAGAAACTTCGTTGTGTTCTGTGAAATCATCTCACAGAGTTACAGCTTTCCCCTCAAGAAGCCTTTCGCTAAGACAGTTCTTGTGGAATTGGCAAAGTGATATTTGGAAGCCCATAGAGGGCTATTTTGAAAAAGGAAATATCCTCAAATGAAATCTGGAAAGAAGCTTTCTGAGAAACTGCTTAGTGTTCTGTTAATTCATCTCACAGAGTTACATCTGTATTTCGTGGATCTCTTTGCTGGCCTTATTTATGTGGAATCTGAGAACAGATATTTCGGATCCCTTTTAAGACTATAGGGCCAAAGGAAATATCCTCCGATAACAAAGAGAAAGAAGCTTTCTGAGAAACTTCGTTGTGTTCTGTGAAATCATCTCACAGAGTTACAGCTTTCCCCTCACGGAGCCTTTCGCTAAGACACTTCTTTTGAAATTGGAAAGTGATATTTGGAAGCCCATAGACGGCTATGGTGAAAAAGGAAATATCCTCACATGAAATCTGGAAAGAAGCTTTCTGAGAAACTGCTTAGTGTTCTGTTAATTCATCTCACAGAGTTATATCTGTATTTCGTCGATCTCTTTGCTAGCCTTATTTCTGTGGAATCTGAGAACAGATATTTCGGATCCCTTTGAAGACTATAGGGCCAAAGGAAATATCCTCCGATAACAAAGAGAAAGAAGCTTTCTGAGAAACTTCGTTGTGTTCTGTGAAATCATCTCACAGAGTTACAGCTTTCCCCTCGCGGAGCCTTTCGCTAAGACAGTTCTTTTGAAATTGGCAAAGTGATTTTTGGAAGCCCATAGAGGGCTATGGTGAAAAAGGAAATATCCTCAGAGGAAATCTGGAAAGAAGCTTTGTGAGAAACTGCTTAGTGTTCTGTTAATTCATCTCACAGTGTTACATCTGTATTTCATGGATCTCTTTGCTAGCCTTATTTCTGTGGAATCTGAGAACAGATATTTCAGATCCCTTTGAAGACTATAGGGCCAAAGGAAATATCCTCCGATAACAAAGAGAAAGAAGCTTTCTGAGAAACTTCTTTGTGATCTGTGAAATCATCTCACAGAGCTGCAGCTTTCCCCTCAAGAAGCCTTTCGCTAAGACAGTTCTTGTGGAATTGGCAAAGTGATATATGGAAGCCCATAGAGGGCTATGGTGAAAAAGGAAATATCCTCAAATGAAATCTGGAAAGAAGCTTTCTGAGAAACTGCTTAGTGTTCCGTTAATTCATCTCACAGAGTTACATCTGTATTTCGTGGATCTCTTTGCTAGCCTTATTTCTGTGGAATCTGAGAACAGATATTTCGGATCCCTATGAAGACTATAGGGCCAAAGGAAATATCCTCCGATAACAAAGAGAAAGAAGCTTTCTGAGAAACTTCTTTGTGTTCTGTGAAATCATCTCACAGAGTTGCAGCTTTCCCCTCAAGAAGCCTTTCGCTAAGACAGTTCTTGTGGAATTGGCAAAGTGATATTTGGAAGCCCAAAGAGGTCTATGGTGAAAAAGGAAATATCCTCAGATGAAATCTGGAAAGAAGCTTTCTGAGAAACTGCTTAGTGTTCTGTTAATTCATCTCACAGAGTTACATCTGTATTTCGTGGATCTCTTTGCTAGCCTTATTTCTGTGGAATCTGAGAACAGATATTTCGGATCCCTTTGAAGACTATAGGGCCAAAGGAAATATCCTCCGATAACAAAGAGAAAGAAGCTTTCTGAGAAACTTCGTTGTGTTCTGTGAAATCATCTCACAGAGTTACAGCTTTCCCCTCACGGAGCCTTTCGCTAAGACAGTTCTTTTGAAATTGGCAAAGTGATATTTGGAAGCCCTTAGACGGCTATGGTGAAAAAGGAAATATCCTCAGAGGAAATCTGGAAAGAAGCTTTCTGAGAAACTGCTTAGTGTTCTGTTAATTCATCTCACAGTGTTACATCTGTATTTCATGGATCTCTTTGCTAGCCTTATTTCTGTGGAATCTGTGAACAGATATTTCGGATCCCTTTGAAGACTATAGGGCCAAAGGAACTATCCTCCGATAACAAAGAGAAAGAAGCTTTCTGAGAAACTTCTTTGTGTTCTGTGAAATCATCTCACAGAGTTGCAGCTTTCCCCTCAAGAAGCCTTTCGCTAAGACAGTTCTTGTGGAATTGGCAAAGTGATATTTGTAAGCCCTTAGAGGGCTATGGTGAAAAAGGAAATATCGTCAAATGAAATCTGGAAAGAAGCTTTCTGAAAAACTGCTTAGTGTTCTGTTAATTCATCTCACAGGGTTACATCTGTATTTCGTGGATCTCTTTGCTAGCCTTCTTTCTGTGGAATCTGAGAACAGATATTTCGCATCCCTATGAAGACTATGGGGCCAAAGGAAATATCCTCCGATAACAAAGAGAAAGAAGCTTTCTGAGAAACTTCGTTGTGTTCTGTGAAATCATCTCACAGAGTTACAGCTTTCCCCTCACGGAGCCTTTCGCTAAGACAGTTCTTTTGAAATTGGCAAAGAGATATTTGGAAGCCCATAGAGGGCTATGGTGAAAAAGGAAATATCCTCAAATGAAATCTGGAAAGAAGCTTTCTGAGAAACTGCTTAGTGTTCTCTTAATTCATCTCACAGAGTTATATCTGTATTTCGTGGATCTCTTTGCTACCCTTATTTCTGTGGAATCTGAGAGCAGATATTTCGGATCCCTTTGAAGACTATAGGGCCAAAGGAAATATCCTCCAATAACAAAGAGAAAGAAGCTTTCTGAGAAACTTCGTTGTGTTCTGTGAAATCATCTCACAGAGTTACAGCTTTCCCCTCACGGAGCCTTTCGCTAAGACAGTTCTTTTGAAATTGGCAAAGTGATATTTGAAGCCCATAGAGGGCTATGGTAAAAAAGGAAATATCCTCAGAGGAAATCTGGAATGAAGCTTTGTGAGAAACTGCTTAGTGTTCTGTTAATTCATCTCACAGTGTTACATCTGTATTTCATGGATCTCTTTGCTAGCCTTATTTCTGTGGAATCTGAAAACAGATATTTCAGATCCCTTTGAAGACTATAGGGCCAAAGGAAATATCCTGCGATAACAAAGAGAAAGAAGCTTTCTGAGAAACTTCTTTGTGTTTTGTGAAATCATCTCACAGAGTTACAGCTTTCCCCTCAAGAAGCCTTTCGCTAAGACACTTCTTGTGGAATTGGCAAAGTGATATTTGGAAGCCCATAGAGGGCTATGGTGAAAAAGGAAATATCCTGAGAGGAAATCTGGAAAGAAGCTTTCTGAGAAACTGCTTAGTGTTCTGTTAATTCATCTCACAGAGTTACATCTGTATTTCCTTTATCTCTTTGCTAGACTTATTTCTGTGGAATCTGAGAACAGATATTTCGGATCCCTTTGAAGACTATAGGGCCAAAGGAAATATCCTCCGATAACAAAGAGAAAGAAGCTTTCTGAGAAACTTCGTTGTGTTCTGTGAAATCATCTCACAGAGTTACAGCTTTCCCCTCACGGAGCCTTTCGCTAAGACACTTCTTTTGAAATTGGAAAGTGATATTTGGAAGCCCATAGACGGCTATGGTGAAAAAGGAAATATCCTCACATGAAATCTGGAAAGAAGCTTTCTGAGAAACTGCTTAGTGTTCTGTTAATTCATCTCACAGAGTTATATCTGTATTTCGTCGATCTCTTTGCTAGCCTTATTTCTGTGGAATCTGAGAACAGATATTTCGGATCCCTTTGAAGACTATAGGGCCAAAGGAAATATCCTCCGATAACAAAGAGAAAGAAGCTTTCTGAGAAACTTCGTTGTGTTCTGTGAAATCATCTCACAGAGTTACAGCTTTCCCCTCGCGGAGCCTTTCGCTAAGACAGTTCTTTTGAAATTGGCAAAGTGATATTTGGAAGCCCATAGAGGGCTATGGTGAAAAAGGAAATATCCTCAGAGGAAATCTGGAAAGAAGCTTTGTGAGAAACTGCTTAGTGTTCTGTTAATTCATCTCACAGTGTTACATCTGTATTTCATGGATCTCTTTGCTAGCCTTATTTCTGTGGAATCTGAGAACAGATATTTCAGATCCCTTTGAAGACTATAGGGCCAAAGGAAATATCCTCCGATAACAAAGAGAAAGAAGCTTTCTGAGAAACTTCTTTGTGATCTGTGAAATCATCTCACAGAGCTGCAGCTTTCCCCTCAAGAAGCCTTTCGCTAAGACAGTTCTTGTGGAATTGGCAAAGTGATATATGGAAGCCCATAGAGGGCTATGGTGAAAAAGGAAATATCCTCAAATGAAATCTGGAAAGAAGCTTTCTGAGAAACTGCTTAGTGTTCCGTTAATTCATCTCACAGAGTTACATCTGTATTTCGTGGATCTCTTTGCTAGCCTTATTTCTGTGGAATCTGAGAACAGATATTTCGGATCCCTATGAAGACTATAGGGCCAAAGGAAATATCCTCCGATAACAAAGAGAAAGAAGCTTTCTGAGAAACTTCTTTGTGTTCTGTGAAATCATCTCACAGAGTTGCAGCTTTCCCCTCAAGAAGCCTTTCGCTAAGACAGTTCTCGTGGAATTGGCAAAGTGATATTTGGAAGCCCAAAGAGGTCTATGGTGAAAAAGGAAATATCCTCAGATGAAATCTGGAAAGAAGCTTTCTGAGAAACTGCTTAGTGTTCTGTTAATTCATCTCACAGAGTTACATCTGTATTTCGTGGATCTCTTTGCTAGCCTTATTTCTGTGGAATCTGAGAACAGATATTTCGGATCCCTTTGAAGACTATAGGGCCAAAGGAAATATCCTCCGATAACAAAAAGAAAGAAGCTTTCTGAGAAACTTCTTTGTGTTCTGTGAAATCATCTCACAGAGTTACAGCTTTCCCCTCAAGGAGCCTTTCGCTAAGACAGTTTATGTGGAATTGGCAAAGTGATATTTGGAAGCCCATAGAGGGCTATGGTGAAAAAGGAAATATCCTCAGATGAAATCTGGAAAGAAGCTTTCTGAGAAACTGCTTAGCGTTCTGTTAATTCATATCACAGAGTTACATCTGTATTTCGTGGATCTCTTTGCTAGCCTTATTTCTGTGGAATCTGAGAACAGATACTTCGGATCCCTTTGAAGACTATAGGGCCAAAGGAAATATCCTCCGATAACAAAGAGAAAGAAGCTTTCTGAGAAACTTCGTTGTGTTCTGTGAAATCATCTCACAGAGTTACAGCTTTCCCCTCACGGAGCCTTTCGCTAAGACAGTTCTTTTGAAACTGGCAAAGTGATATTTGGAAGCCCATAGAGGGCTATGGTGAAAAAGGAAATATCCTCAGATGAAATCTGGAAAGAAGCTTTCTGAGAAACTGCTTAGTGTTCTGTTAATTCATCTCACAGAGTTACATCTGTATTTCGTGGATCTCTTTGCTAGCCTTATTTCTGTGGAATCTGAGAACAGATATTTCGGATCCCTATGAAGACTATAGGGCCAAAGGAAATATCCTGCGATAACAAAGAGAAAGAAGCTTTCTGAGAAACTTCTTTGTGTTTTGTGAAATCATCTCACAGAGTTACAGCTTTCCCCTCAAGAAGCCTTTCGCTAAGACAGTTCTTGTGGAATTGGCAAAGTGATATTTGGAAGCCCATAGAGGGCTATGGTGAAAAAGGAAATATCCTCAGATGAAATCTGGAAAGAAGCTTTCTGAGAAACTGCTTAGTGTCCTGTTAATTCATCTCACAGAGCTACATCTGTATTTCGTGGATCTCTTTGCTAGCCTTATTTCTGTGGAATCTGAGAACAGATATTTCGGATCCCTTTGAAGACTATAGGGCCAAAGGAAATATCCTCCGATAACAAAGAGAAAGAAGCTTTCTGAGAAACTTCGTTGTGTTCTGTGAAATCATCTCACAGAGTTACAGCTTTCCCCACAAGAAGCCTTTCGATAAGACAGTTCTTGTGGAATTGGCAAAGTGATATTTGGAAGCCCATAGAGGGCTATGGTGAAAAAGGAAATATCCTCAAATGAAATCTGGAAAGAAGCTTTCTGAGAAACTGCTTAGTGTTCTGTTAATTCATCTCACAGAGTTACATCTGTATTTCGTGGATCTCTTTGCTAGCCTTATTTCTGTGGAATCTGAGAACAGATATTTCGGATCCCTTTGAAGACTATAGGGCCAAAGGAAATATCCTCCGATAACAAAGAGAAAGAAGCTTTCTGAGAAACTTTGTTGTGTTCTGTGAAATCATCTCACAGAGTTACAGCTTTCCCCTCACGGAGACTTTCGCTAAGACAGTTCTTTTGAAATTGGCAAAGTGATATTTGGAAGCCCATAGAGGGCTATGTTGAAAAAGGAAATATCCTCAGATGAAATCTTGAAAGAAGCTTTCTGAGAAACTGCTTAGTGTTCTGTTAATTCATCTCACAGAGTTACATCTGTATTTCGTGGATCTCTTTGCTAGCCTTATTTCTGTGGAATCTGAGAACAGATATTTCGGATCCATATGAAGTCTATAGGGCCAAAGGAAATATCCTCCGATAACAAAGAGAAAGAAGCTTTCTGAGAAACTTCGTTGTGTTCTGTGAAATCATCTCACAGAGTTACAACTTTCCCCTCACGGAGCCTTTCGCTAAGACAGTTCTTTTGAAATTGGCAAAGTGATATTTGGAAGCCCGTAGAGGGCTATGGTGAAAAAGGAAATATCCTCAGATGAAATCTGGAAAGAAGCTTTCTGAGAAACTGCTTAGTGTTCTGTTAATTCATCTCACAGAGTTATATCTGTATTTCGTGGATCTCTTTGCTAGCCTTATTTCTGTGGAATCTCAGAACAGATATTTCGGATGCCTTTGAAGACTATAGGGCCAAAGGAAATATCCTCCGATAACAAAGAGAAAGAAGCTTTCTGAGAAACTTCGTTGTGTTCTGTGAAATCATCTCACAGAGTTACAGCTTTCCCCTCACGGAGCCTTTCGCGAAGACAGTTCTTTTGAAATTGGCAAAGTGATATTTGGAAGCCCATAGAGGGCTATTGTGAAAAAGGAAATATCCTCAGATGAAATCTGGAAAGAAGCTTTCTGAGAAACTGCTTAGTGTTCTGTTAATTCATCTCACAGAGTTACATCTGTATTTCGTGGATCTCTTTGCTAGCCTTATTTCTGTGGAATCTGAGAAAAGATATTTCGGATCCATATGAAGACTATAGGGCCAAAGGAAATATCCTGCGATAACAAAGAGAAAGAAGCTTTCTGAGAAACTTCTTTGTGTTCTGTGAAATCATCTCACAGAGTTACAGCTTTCCCCTCAAGAAGCCTTTTGCTAAGACTGTTCTTGTGGAATTGGCAAAGTGATATTTGGAAGCCCATAGAGGGCTATGGTGAAAAAGGAAATATCCTCAAATGAAATCTGGAAAGAAGCTTTCTGAAAAACTGCTTAGTGTTCTGTTAATTCATCTCACAGGGTTACATCTGTATTTCGTGGATCTCTTTGCTAGCCTTATTTCTGTGGAATCTGAGAACAGATATTTCGGATCCCTATGAAGACTATAGGGCCAAAGGAAATATCCTCCGATAACAAAGAGAAAGAAGCTTTCTGAGAAACTTCGTTGTGTTCTGTGAAATCATCTCACAGAGTTACAGCTTTCCCCTCACGGAGCCTTTCGCTAAGACAGTTCTCTTGAAATTGGCAAAGTGATATTTGGAAGCCCATAGAGGGCTATGGTGAAAAAGGAAATATCCTCAGAAGAAATCTGGAAAGAAGCTTTCTGAGAAACTGCTTAGTGTTCTGTTAATTCATCTCACAGAGTTATATCTGTATTTCGTGGATCCCTTTGCTAGCCTTATTTCTGTGGAATCTGAGAACAGATATTTCGGATCCCTTTGAAGACTATAGGGCCAAAGGAAATATCCTCCGATAACAAAGAGAAAGAAGCTTTCTGAGAAACGTCGTTGTGTTCTGTGAAATCATCTCACAGAGTTACAGCTTTCCCCTCACGGAGCCTTTCGCTAAGACAGTTCTTTTGAAATTGGCAAAGTGATATTTGAAGCCCATAGAGGGCTATGGTAAAAAAGGAAATATCCTCAGACGAAATCTGGAAAGAAACTTTGTGAGAAACTGCTTAGTGTTCTGTTAATTCATCTCACAGTGTTACATCTGTATTTCATGGATCTCTTTGCTAGCCTTATTTCTGTGGAATCTGAGAACAGATATTTCAGATCCCTTTGAAGACTATAGGGCCAAAGGAAATATCCTCCGATAACAAAGAGAAAGAAGCTTTCTGAGAAACTTCTTTGTGTTCTGTGAAATCATCTCACAGAGTTGCAGCTTTCCCCTCAAGAAGCCTTTCTCTAGGATAGTTCTTGTGGAATTGGCAAAGTGATATTTGGAAGCCCATAGAGGGCTATGGTGAAAAAGGAAATATCCTCAGATGAAATCTGGAAAGAAGCTTTCTGAGAAACTGCTTAGTGTTCTGTTAATTCATCTCACAGAGTTACAACTGTATTTCGTGGATCTCTTAGCTAGCCTTATTTCTGTGGAATCTGAGAACAGATATTTCGGATCCCTTTGAAGACTATAGGGCCAAAGGAAATATCCTCCGATAACAAAGAGAAAGAAGCTTTCTGAGAAACTTCGTTGTGTTCTGTGAAATCATCTCACAGAGTTACAGCTTTCCCCTCAAGGAGCCTTTCGCGAAGACAGTTTATGTGGAATTGGCAAAGTGATATTTGGAAGCCCATAGAGGGCTATGGTGAAAAAGGAAATATCCTCAGAGGAAATCTGGAAATAAGCTTTCTGAGAAACTGCTTAGCGTTCTGTTAATTCATCTCACAGAGTTATATCTGTATTTCGTGGATCTCTTTGCTAGCCTTATTTCTGTGGAATCTGAGAACAGATATTTCGGATCCCTTTGAAGACTATAGGGCCAAAGGAAATATCCTCCGATAACAAAGAGAAAGAAGCTTTCTGAGAAACTTCGTTGTGTTCTGTGAAATCATCTCACAGAGTTACAGCTTTCCCCTCACGGAGCCTTTCGATAAGACAGTTCTTTTGAAATTGGCAAAGTGATATTTGGAAGCCCATAGAGGGCTATGGTGAAAAAGGAAATATCCTCAGATGAAATCTGGAAAGAAGCTTTCTGAGAAACTGCTTAGTGTTCTGTTAATTCATCTCACAGAGTTACATCTGTATTTCGTGGATCTCTTTGCTAGCCTTATTTCTGTGGAATCTGAGAACAGATATTTCGGATCCATATGAAGACTATAGGGCCAAAGGAAATATCCTGCGATAACAAAGAGAAAGAAGCTTTCTGAGAAACTTCTTTGTGTTCTGTGATATCATCTCACAGAGTTACAGCTTTCCCCTCAAGAAGCCTTTTGCTAAGACTGTTCTTGTGGAATTGGCAAAGTGATATTTGGAAGCCCATAGAGGGCTATGGTGAAAAAGGAAATATCCTTAAATGAAATCTGGAAAGAAGCTTTCTGAGAAACTGCTTAGCGTTCTGTTAATTCATCTCACAGAGTTACATCTGTATTTCGTGGATCTCTTTGCTAGCCTTATTTCTGTGGAATCTGAGAACAGATATTTCGGATCCCTTTGAAGACTATAGGGCCAAAGGAAATATCCTCCGATAACAAAGAGAAAGAAGCTTTCTGAGAAACTTCTTTGTGTTCTGTGAAATCATCTCACAGAGTTGCAGCTTTCCCCTCAAGAAGCCTTTCGCTAAGACAGTTCTTGTGGAATTGGCAAAGTGATATTTGGAAGCCCATAGAGGGCTATGGTGAAAAAGGAAATATCCTCAGATGAAATCTGGAAAGAAGCTTTCTGAGAAACTGCTTAGTGTTCTGTTAATTCATCTCACAGGGTTACATCTGTATTTCGTGGATCTCTTTGCTAGCCTTATTTCTGTGGAATCTGAGAACAGATATTTCGGATCCCTATGAAGACTATAGGGCCAAAGGAAATATCCTCCGATAACAAAGAGAAAGAAGCTTTCTGAGAAACTTCGTTGTGTTCTGTGAAATCATCTCACAGAGTTACAGCTTTCCCCTCACGGAGCCTTTCGCTAAGACAGTTCTTTTGAAATTGGCAAAGTGATATTTGGAAGCCCATAGAGGGCTATGGTTAAAAAGGAAATATCCTCAAATGAAATCTGGAAAGAAGCTTTCTGAGAAACTGCTTAGTGTTCTGTTAATTCATCTCACAGAGTTATATCTGTATTTCGTGGATCTCTTTGCTAGCCTTATTTCTGTGGAATCTCAGAACAGATATTTCGGATCCCTTTGAAGACTATAGGGCCAAAGGAAATATCCTCCGATAACAAAGAGAAAGAAGCTTTCTGAGAAACGTCGTTGTGTTCTGTGAAATCATCTCACAGAGTTACAGCTTTCCCCTCACGGAGCCTTTCGCTAAGACAGTTCTTTTGAAATTGGCAAAGTGATATTTGAAGCCCATAGAGGGCTATGGTAAAAAAGGAAATATCCTCAGACGAAATCTGGAAAGAAGCTTTGTGAGAAACTGCTTAGTGTTCTGTTAATTCATCTCACAGTGTTACATCTGTATTTCATGGATCTCTTTGCTAGCCTTATTTCTGTGGAATCTGAGAACAGATATTTCAGATCCCTTTGAAGACTATAGGGCCAAAGGAAATATCCTCCGATAACAAAGAGAAAGAAGCTTTCTGAGAAACTTCGTTGTGTTCTGTGAAATCATCTCACAGAGTTGCAGCTTTCCCCTCAAGAAGCCTTTCTCTAGGATTGTTCTTGTGGAATTGGCAAAGTGATATTTGGAAGCCCATAGAGGGCTATGGTGAAAAAGGAAATATCCTCAGATGAAATCTGGAAAGAAGCTTTCTGAGAAACTGCTTAGTGTTCTGTTTATTCATCTCACAGAGTTACATCTGTATTTCGTGGATCTCTTAGCTAGCCTTATTTCTGTGGAATCTGAGAACAGATATTTCGGATCCCTTTGAAGACTATAGGGCCAAAGGAAATATCCTCCGATAACAAAGAGAAAGAAACTTTCTGAGAAACTTCGTTGTGTTCTGTGAAATCATCTCACAGAGTTACAGCTTTCCCCTCAAGGAGCCTTTCGCTAAGACAGTTTATGTGGAATTGGCAAAGTGATATTTGGAAGCCCATAGAGGGCTATGGTGAAAAAGGAAATATCCTCAGATGAAATCTGGAAAGAAGCTTTCTGAGAAACTGCTTAGTGTTCTGTTAATTCATCTCACAGAGTTACATCTGTATTTCGTGGATCTCTTTGCTAGCCTTATTTCTGTGGAATCTGAGAACAGATATTTCGGATCCCTATGAAGACTATAGGGCCAAAGGAAATATCCTGCGATAACAAAGAGAAAGAAGCTTTCTGAGAAACTTCTTTGTGTTTTGTGAAATCATCTCACAGAGTTACAGCTTTCCCCTCAAGAAGCCTTTCGCTAAGACAGTTCTTGTGGAATTGGCAAAGTGATATTTGGAAGCCCATAGAGGGCTATGGTGAAAAAGGAAATATCCTCAAATGAAATCTGGAAAGAAGCTTTCTGAGAAACTGCTTAGTGTTCTGTTAATTCATCTCACAGAGTTACATCTGTATTTCGTGGATCTCTTGGCTAGCCTTATTTCTGTGGAATCTGAGAACAGATATTTAGGATCCCTTTGAAGACTATAGGGCCAAAGGAAATATCCTCCGATAACAAAGAGAAAGAAGCTTTCTGAGAAACTTCGTTGTGTTCTGTGAAATCATCTCACAGAGTTGCAGCTTTCCACTCAAGAAGCCTTTCGCTAAGACAGTTCTTGTGGAAATGGCAAAGTGATATTTGGAAGCCCATAGAGGGCTATGTTGAAAAAGGAAATATCCTCAGATGAAATCTGGAAAGAAGCTTTCTGAGAAACTGCTTAGTGTTCTGTTAATTCATCTCACAGAGTTACATCTGTATTTCGTGGATCTCTTTGCTAGCCTTATTTCTGTGGAATCTGAGAACAGATATTTCGGATCCCTATGAAGACTATAGGGCCAAAGGAAATATCCTCCGATAACAAAGAGAAAGAAGCTTTCTGAGAAACTTCTTTGTGTTCTGTGAAATCATCTCACAGAGTTACAGCTTTCCCCTCAAGAAGCCTTTCGCTAAGACAGTTCTTGTGGAATTGGCAAAGTGATATTTGGGAGCCCATAGAGGGCTATGGTGAAAAAGGAAATATCCTCAAATAAAATCTGGAAAGAAGCTTTCTGAGAAACTGCTTAGTGTTCTGTTAATTCATCTCACAGAGTTACATCTGTATTTCGTGGATCTCTTTGCTAGCCTTATTTCTGTGGAATCTGAGAACAGATATTTCGGATCCCTTTGAAGACTATAGGGCCAAAGGAAATATCCTCCGATAACAAAGAGAAAGATGATTTCTGAGAAATTTCTTTGTGTTCTGTGAAATCATCTCACAGAGTTGCAGCTTTCCCCTCAAGAAGCCTTTCGCTAAGACAGTTCTTGTGGAATTGGCAAAGTGATATTTGGAAGCCCATAGAGGGCTATGGTGAAAAAGGAAATATCCTCAGATGAAATCTGGAAAGAAGCTTTCTGAGAAACTGCTTAGCGTTCTGTTAATTCATCTCACAGAGTTACATCTGTATTTCGTGGATCTCTTTGCTAGCCTTATTTCTGTGGAATCTGAGAACAGATATTTCGGATCCCTTTGAAGAGTATAGGGCCAAAGTAAATATCCTCCGATAACAAAGAGAAAGAAGCTTTCTGAGAAACTTCTTTGTGTTCTGAGAAATCATCTCACAGAGTTACAGCTTTCCCCTCACGGAGCCTTTCGCTAAGACAGTTCTTTTGAAACTGGCAAAGTGATATTTGGAAGCCCATAGAGGGCTATGGTGAAAAAGGAAATATCCTCAGATGAAATCTGGAAAGAAGCTTTCTGAGAAACTGCTTAGTGTTCTGTTAATTCATCTCACAGAGTTACATCTGTATTTCGTGGATCTCTTTGCTAGCCTTATTTCTGTGGAATCTGAGAACAGATATTTCGGATCCCTATGAAGCCTATAGGGCCAAAGGAAATATGCTGCGATAACAAAGAGAAAGAAGCTTTCTGAGAAACTTCTTTGTGTTTTGTGAAATCATCTCACAGAGTTACAGCTTTCCCCTCAAGAAGCCTTTCGCTAAGAGAGTTCTTGTGGAATTGGCAAAGTGATATTTGGAAGCCCATAGAGGGCTATGGTGAAAAAGGAAATATCCTCAGATGAAATCTGGAAAGAAGCTTTCTGAGAAACTGCTTAGTGTTCTGTTAATTCATCTCACAGAGCTACATCTGTATTTCGTGGATCTCTTTGCTAGCCTTATTTCTGTGGAATCTGAGAACAGATATTTCGGATCCCTTTGAAGACTACAGGGCCAAAGGAAATATCCTCCGATAACAAAGAGAAAGAAGCTTTCTGAGAAACTTCTTTGTGTTCTGTGAAATCATCTCACAGAGTTGCAGCTTTCCCCTCAAGAAGCCTTTCGCTAAGACAGTTCTTGTGGAATTGGCAAAGTGATATTTGGAAGCCCATAGAGGGCTATGGTGAAAAAGGAAATATCCTCAGATGAAATCTGTAAAGAAGCTTTCTGAGAAACTGCTTAACGTTCTGTTAATTCATCTCACAGAGTTACATCTGTATTTCGTGGATCTCTTTGCTAGCCTTATTTCTGTGGAATCTGAGAACAGATATTTCGGATCCCTTTGAAGACTACAGGGCCAAAGGAAATATCCTCCGATAACAAAGAGAAAGAAGCTTTCTGAGAAACTTCTTTGTGTTCTGTGAAATCATCTCACAGAGTTACAGCTTTCCCCTCACGGAGCCTTTCGCTAAGACAGTTCTTTTGAAACTGGCAAAGTGATATTTGGAAGCCCATAGAGGGCTATGGTGAAAATGGAAATATCCTCAGATGAAATCTGGAAAGAAGCTTTGTGAGAAACTGCTTAGTGTTCTGTTAATTCATCTCACAGTGTTACATCTGTATTTCATGGATCTCTTTGCTAGCCTTATTTCTGTGGAATCTGAGAACAGATATTTCAGATCCCTTTGAAGACTATAGGGCCAAAGGAAATATCCTCCGATAACAAAGAGAAAGAAGCTTTCTGAGAAACTTCTTTGTTTTCTGTGAAATCATCTCACAGAGTTGCAGCTTTCCCCTCACGGAGCCTTTTGCTAAGACAGTTCTTTTGAAATTGGCAAAGTGATATTTGGAAGCCCATAGAGGGCTATGGTGAAAAAGGAAATATCCTCAGATGAAATCTGGAAAGAAGCTTTCTGAGAAACTGCTTAGTGTTCTGTTAATTCATCTCACAGAGTTACATCTGTATTTCGTGGATCTCTTTGCTAGCCTTATTTCTGTGGAATCTGAGAACAGATATTTCGGATCCATATGAAGACTATAGGGCCAAAGGAAATATCCTCCGATAACAAAGAGAAAGAAGCTTTCTGAGAAACTTCTTTGTGTTCTGTGAAATCATCTCACAGAGTTACAGCTTTCCCCTCAAGAAGCCTTTCGCTAAGACACTTCTTGTGGAATTGGCAAAGTGATATTTGGAAGCCCATAGAGGGCTATGGTGAAAAAGGAAATATCCTCAGATGAAATCTGGAAAGAAGCTTTTGAGAAACTGCTTAGTGTTCTTTTAATTCATCTCACAGTGTTACATCTGTATTTCGTGGATCTCTTTGCTAGCCTTATTTCTGTGGAATCTGAGAACAGATATTTCGGATCCCTTTGAAGACTATAGGGCCAAAGGAAATATCCTCCGATAACAAAGAGAAAGAAGCTTTCTGAGAAACTTCTTTGTGTTCTGTGAAATCATCTCACAGAGTTGCAGCTTTCCCCTCAAGAGGCCTTTCGCTAAGACAGTTCTTGTGGAATTGGCAAAGTGATATTTGGAAGCCCAAAGAGGGCTATGGTGAAAAAGGAAATATCCTCAGATGAAATCTGGAAAGAAGCTTTCTGAGAAACTGCTTACTGTTCTGTTAATTCATCTCACAGAGTTACATCTGTATTTCGTGGATCTCTTTGCTAGCCTTATTTCTGTGGAATCTGAGAACAGATATTTCGGATCCCTATGAAGACTATAGGGCCAAAGGAAATATCCTGCGATAACAAAGAGAAAGAAGCTTTCTGAGAAACTTCTTTGTGTTTTGTGAAATCATCTCACAGAGTTACAGCTTTCCCCTCAAGTGGCCTTTCACTAAGACAGTTCTTGTGGAATTGGCAAAGTGATATTTGGAAGCCCATAGAGGGCTATGGTGAAAAAGGAAATATCCTCAGAGGAAATCTGGAAAGAAGCTTTGTGAGAAACTGCTTAGTGTTCTGTTAATTCATCTCACAATGTTACATCTGTATTTCATGGATCTCTTTGCTAGCCTTATTTCTGTGGAATCTGAGAACAGATATTTCGGATCCCTTTGAAGACTATAGGGCCAAAGGAAATATCCTCCGATAACAAAGAGAAAGAAGCTTTCTGAGAAACTTCTTTGTGTTCTGTGAAATCATCTCACAGAGTTTCAGCTTTCCCCTCAAGAAGCCTTTCCCTAAGACAGTTCTTGTGGAATTGGCAAAGTGATATATGGAAGCCCATAGAGGGCTATGGTGAAAAAGGAAATATTCTCAAATGAAATCTGGAAAGAAGCTTTCTGAGAAACTGCTTAGTGTTCTGTTAATTCATCTCACAGAGTTACATCTGTATTTCGTTGATCTCTTTGCTAGCCTTATTTCTGTGGAATCTGAGAACAGATATTTCGGATCCCTATGAAGACTATAGGGCCAAAGGAAATATCCTCCGATAACAAAGAGAAAGAAGCTTTCTGAGAAACTTCTTTGTGTTCTGTGAAATCATCTCACAGAGTTACAGCTTTCCCCTCAAGAAGTCTTTCGCTAAGACAGTTCTTGTGGAATTGGCAAAGTGATATTAGGAAGCCCATAGAGGGCTATGGTGAAAAAGGAAATATCCTCAGATGAAATCTGGAAAGAAGCTTTTGAGAAACTGCTTAGTGTTGTTTTAATTCATCTCACCGACTTACATCTGTATTTCGTGGATCTCTTTGCTAGCCTTATTTCTGTGGAATCTGAGAACAGATATTTCGGATCCCTATGAAGACTATAGGGCCAAAGGAAATATCCTGCGATAACAAAGAGAAAGAAGCTTTCTGAGAAACTTCTTTGTGTTTTGTGAAATCATCTCACAGAGTTACAGCTTTCCCCTCACGGAGCCTTTCGCTAAGACAGTTCTTTTGAAACTGGCAAAGTGATATTTGGAAGTCCATAGAGGGCTATGGTGAAAAAGGAAATATCCTCAGATGAAATCTGGAAAGAAGCTTTCTGAGAAACTGCTTAGTGTTCTGTTAATTCATCTCACAGAGTTACATCTGTATTTCGTGGATCTCTTTGCTAGCCTTATTTCTGTGGAATCTGAGAACAGATATTTCGGATCCCTATGAAGCCTATAGGGCCAAAGGAAATATCCTGCGATAACAAAGAGAAAGAAGCTTTCTGAGAAACTTCTTTGTGTTCTGTGAAATCATCTCACAGAGTTACAGCTTTCCCCTCAAGAAGCCTTTCGCTAAGACAGTTCTTGTGGAATTGGCAAAGTGATATTTGGAAGCCCATAGAGGGCTATGGTGAAAAAGGAAATATCCTCAGATGAAATCTGGAAAGAAGCATTCTGAGAAACTGCTTAGTGTTCTGTTAATTCATCTCACAGAGCTACATCTGTATTTCGTGGATCTCTTTGCTAGCCTTATTTCTGTGGAATCTGAGAACAGATATTTCGGATCCCTTTGAAGACTATAGGGCCAAAGTAAATATCCTCGGATAACAAAGAGAAAGAAGCTTTCTGAGAAACTTCTTTGTGTTCTGTGAAATCATCTCACAGAGTTGCAGCTTTCCCCTCAAGAAGCCTTTCGCTAAGACAGTTCTTGTGGAATTGGCAAAGTGATATTTGGAAGGCCATAGAGGGCTATGGTGAAAAAGGAAAAATCCTCAAATGAAATCTGGAAAGAAGCTTTCTGAGAAACTGCTTAGTGTTTTGTTAATTCATCTCACAGAGTTACATCTGTATTTCGTTGATCTCTTTGCTAGCCTTATTTCTGTGGAATCTGAGAACAGATATTTCGGATCCCTTTGAAGACTATAGGGCCAAAGGAAATATCCTCCGATAACAAAGAGAAAGAAGCTTTCTGAGAAACTTCGTTGTGTTCTGTGAAATCATCTCACAGAGTTACAGCTTTCCCCTCAAGGAGCCTTTCGCTAAGACAGTTTATGTGGAATTGGCAAAGTGATATTTGGAAGCCCATAGAGGGCTATGGTGAAAAAGGAAATATCCTCAGATGAAATCTGGAAAGAAGCTTTCTGAGAAACTGCTTAGCGTTCTGTTAATTCATCTCACAGAATTACATCTGTATTTCGTGGATCTCTTTGCTAACCGTATTTCTGTGGAATCTGAGAACAGATATTTCGGATCCCTTTGAAGACTATAGGGCCAAAGGAAATATCCTCCGATAACAAAGAGAAAGAAGCTTTCTGAGAAACTTCGTTGTGTTCTGTGAAATCATCTCAAAGAGTTACAGCTTTCCCCTCACGGAGCCTTTTGCTAAGACAGTTCTTTTGAAATTGGCAAAGTGATATTTGGAAGCCCATAGAGGGCTATGGTGAAAAAGGAAATATCCTCAGATGAAATCTGGAAAGAAGCTTTCTGAGAAACTGCTTAGTGTTCTGTTAATTCATCTCACAGAGTTACATCTGTATTTCGTGGATCTCTTTGCTAGCCTTATTTCTGTGGAATCTGAGAACAGATATTTCGGATCCATATGAAGACTATAGGGCCAAAGGAAATATCCTCCGATAACAAAGAGAAAGAAGCTTTCTGAGAAACTTCTTTGTGTTCTGTGAAATCATCTCACAGAGTTACAGCTTTCCCCTCAAGAAGCCTTTCGCTAAGACACTTCTTGTGGAATTGGCAAAGTGATATTTGGAAGCCCATAGAGGGCTATGGTGAAAAAGGAAATATCCTCAGATGAAATCTGGAAAGAAGCTTTTGAGAAACTGCTTAGTGTTCTTTTAATTCATCTCACAGTGTTACATCTGTATTTCGTGGATCTCTTTGCTAGCCTTATTTCTGTGGAATCTGAGAACAGATATTTCGGATCCCTTTGAAGACTATTGGGCCAAAGGAAATATCCTCCAATAACAAAGAGAAAGAAGCTTTCTGAGAAACTTCTTTGTGTTCTGTGAAATCATCTCACAGAGTTGCAGCTTTCCCCTCAAGAGGCCTTTCGCTAAGACAGTTCTTGTGGAATTGGCAAAGTGCTATTTGGAAGCCCAAAGAGGGCTATGGTGAAAAAGGAAATATCCTCAGATGAAATCTGGAAAGAAGCTTTCTGAGAAACTGCTTAGTGTTCTGTTAATTCATCTCACAGAGTTACATCTGTATTTCGTGGATCTCTTTGCTAGCCTTATTTCTGTGGAATCTGAGAACAGATATTTCGGATCCCTATGAAGACTATAGGGCCAAAGGAAATATCCTGCGATAACAAAGAGAAAGAAGCTTTCTGAGAAACTTCTTTGTGTTTTGTGAAATCATCTCACAGAGTTACAGCTTTCCCCTCAAGAAGCCTTTCACTAAGACAGTTCTTGTGGAACTGGCAAAGTGATATTTGGAAGCCCATAGAGGGCTATGGTGAAAAAGGAAATATCCTCAAATGAAATCTGGAAAGAAGCTTTCTGAGAAAGTGCTTAGTGTTCTGTTAATTCATCTCACAGAGTTACATCTGTATTTCGTGGATCTCTTTGCTAGCCTTATTTCTGTGGAATCTGAGAACAGATATTTCGGATCCCTTTGAAGACTATAGGGCCAAAGGAAATATCCTCCGATAACAAAGAGAAAGAAGCTTTCTGAGAAACTTCGTTGTGTTCTGTGAAATCATCTCACAGAGTTACAGCTTTCCCCTCACGGAGCCTTTCGCTAAGACAGTTCTTTTGAAATTGGCAAAGTGATATTTGGAAGCCCATAGACGGCTATGGTGAAAAAGGAAATATCCTCAAATGAAATCTGGAAAGAAGCTTTCTGAGAAACTGCTTAGTGTTCTGTTAATTCATCTCACAGAGTTATATCTGTATTTCGTGGATCTCTTTGCTAGCCTTATTTCTGTGGAATCTGAGAACAGATATTTCGGATCCCTTTGAAGACTATAGGGCCAAAGGAAATATCCTCCGATAACAAAGAGAAAGAAGCTTTCTGAGAAACTTCGTTGTGTTCTGTGAAATCATCTCACAGAGTTACAGCTTTCCCCTCACGGAGCCTTTCGCTAAGACAGTTCTTTTGAAATTGGCAAAGTGATATTTGGAAGCCCATAGAGGGCTATGGTGAAAAAGGAAATATCCTCAGAGGAAATCTGGAAAGAAGCTTTGTGAGAAACTGCTTAGTGTTCTGTTAATTCATCTCACAATGTTACATCTGAATTTCATGGATCTCTTTGCTAGCCTTATTTCTGTGGAATCTGAGAACAGATATTTCGGATCCCTTTGAAGACTATAGGGCCAAAGGAAATATCCTCCGATAACAAAGAGAAAGAAGCTTTCTGAGAAACTTCTTTGTGTTCTGTGAAATCATCTCACAGAGTTTCAGCTTTCCCCTCAAGAAGCCTTTCCCTAAGACAGTTCTTGTGGAATTGGCAAAGTGATATATGGAAGCCCATAGAGGGCTATGGTGAAAAAGGAAATATCCTCAAATGAAATCTGGAAAGAAGCTTTCTGAGAAACTGCTTAGTGTTCTGTTAATTCATCTCACAGAGTTACATCTGTATTTCGTTGATCTCTTTGCTAGCCTTATTTCTGTGGAATCTGAGAACAGATATTTCGGATCCCTATGAAGACTATAGGGCCAAAGGAAATATCCTCCGATAACAAAGAGAAAGAAGCTTTCTGAGAAACTTCTTTGTGTTCTGTGAAATCATCTCACAGAGTTACAGCTTTCCCCTCAAGAAGCCTTTCGCTAAGACAGTTCTTGTGGAATTGGCAAAGTGATATTTGGAAGCCCAAAGAGGGCTATGGTGAAAAAGGAAATATCCTCAGATGAAATCTGGAAAGAAGCTTTCTGAGAAACTGCTTAGTGTTCTGTTAATTCATCTCACAGAGTTACATCTGTATTTCGTGGATCTCTTTGCTAGCCTTATTTCTGTGGAATCTGAGAACAGATATTTCGGATCCCTATGAAGACTATAGGGCCAAAGGAAATATCCTGCGATAACAAAGAGAAAGAAGCTTTCTGAGAAACTTCTTTGTGTTTTGTGAAATCATCTCACAGAGTTACAGCTTTCCCCTCACGGAGCCTTTCGCTAAGACAGTTCTTTTGAAACTGGCAAAGTGATATTTGGAAGTCCATAGAGGGCTATGGTGAAAAAGGAAATATCCTCAGATGAAATCTGGAAAGAAGCTTTCTGAGAAACTGCTTAGTGTTCTGTTAATTCATCTCACAGAGTTACATCTGTATTTCGTGGATCTCTTTGCTAGCCTTATTTCTGTGGAATCTGAGAACAGATATTTCGGATCCCTATGAAGCCTATAGGGCCAAAGGAAATATCCTGCGATAACAAAGAGAAAGAAGCTTTCTGAGAAACTTCTTTGTGTTCTGTGAAATCATCTCACAGAGTTACAGCTTTCCCCTCAAGAAGCCTTTCGCTAAGACAGTTCTTGTGGAATTGGCAAAGTGATATTTGGAAGCCCATAGAGGGCTATGGTGAAAAAGGAAATATCCTCAGATGAAATCTGGAAAGAAGCATTCTGAGAAACTGCTTAGTGTTCTGTTAATTCATCTCACAGAGCTACATCTGTATTTCGTGGATCTCTTTGCTAGCCTTATTTCTGTGGAATCTGAGAACAGATATTTCGGATCCCTTTGAAGACTATAGGGCCAAAGTAAATATCCTCGGATAACAAAGAGAAAGAAGCTTTCTGAGAAACTTCTTTGTGTTCTGTGAAATCATCTCACAGAGTTGCAGCTTTCCCCTCAAGAAGCCTTTCGCTAAGACAGTTCTTGTGGAATTGGCAAAGTGATATTTGGAAGGCCATAGAGGGCTATGGTGAAAAAGGAAATATCCTCAAATGAAATCTGGAAAGAAGCTTTCTGAGAAACTGCTTAGTGTTCTGTTAATTCATCTCACAGAGTTACATCTGTATTTCGTTGATCTCTTTGCTAGCCTTATTTCTGTGGAATCTGAGAACAGATATTTCGGATCCCTTTGAAGACTATAGGGCCAAAGGAAATATCCTCCGATAACAAAGAGAAAGAAGCTTTCTGAGAAACTTCTTTGTGTTCTGTGAAATCATCTCACAGAGTTACAGCTTTCCCCTCAAGGAGCCTTTCGCTAAGACAGTTTATGTGGAATTGGCAAAGTGATATTTGGAAGCCCATAGAGGGCTATGGTGAAAAAGGAAATATCCTCAGATGAAATCTGGAAAGAAGCTTTCTGAGAAACTGCTTAGCGTTCTGTTAATTCATCTCACAGAGTTACATCTTTATTTCGTGGATCTCTTTGCTAGCCTTATTTCTGTGGAATCTGAGAACAGATATTTCGGATCCCTTTGAAGACTATAGGGCCAAAGGAAATATCCTCCGATAACAAAGAGAAAGAAGCTTTCTGAGAAACTTCTTTGTGTTCTGTGAAATCATCTCACAGAGTTACAGCTTTCCCCTAACGGAGCCTTTCGCTAAGACAGTTCTTTTGAAACTGGCAAAGTGATATTTGGAAGCCCATAGAGGGCTATGGTGAAAAAGGAAATATCCTCAGATGAAATCTGGAAAGAAGCTTTCTGAGAAACTGCTTAGTGTTCTGTTAATTCATCTCACAGAGTTACATCTGTATTTCGTGGATCTCTTTGCTAGCCTTATTTCTGTGGAATCTGAGAACAGATATTTCGGATCCCTATGAAGACTATAGGGCCAAAGGAAATATCCTGCGATAACAAATAGAAAGAAGCTTTCTGAGAAACTTCTTTGTGTTTTGTGAAATCATCTCACAGAGTTACAGCTTTCCCCTCAAGAAGCCTTTCGATAAGACAGTTCTTGTGGAATTGGCAAAGTGATATTTGGAAGCCCGTAGAGGTCTATGGTGAAAAAGGAAATATCCTCAGATGAAATCTGGAAAGAAGCTTTCTGAGAAACTGCTTAGTGTTCTGTTAATTCATCTCACAGAGCTACATCTGTATTTCGTGGATCTCTTTGCTAGCCTTATTTCTGTGGAATCTGAGAACAGATATTTCGGATCCCTTTGAAAACTATAGGGCCAAAGGAAATATCCTCCGATAACAAAGAGAAAGAAGCTTTCTGAGAAACTTCTTTGTGTTCTGTGAAATCATCTCACAGAGTTACAGCTTTCCCCTCAAGAAGCCTTTCACTAAGACAGTTCTTGTGGAATTGGCAAAGTGATATTTGGAAGCCCATAGAGGGCTATGGTGAAAAAGGAAATATCCTCAAATGAAATCTGGAAAGAAGCTTTCTGAGAAACTGCTTAGTGTTCTGTTAATTCATCTCACAGAGTTACATCTGTATTTCGTGGATCTCTTTGCTAGCCTTATTTCTGTGAAATCTGAGAACAGATATTTCGGATCCCTTTGAAGACTATAGGGCCAAAGGAAATATCCTCCGATAACAAAGAGAAAGAAGCTTTCTGAGAAACTTTTTTGTGTTCTGTGAAATCATCTCACAGAGTTGCAGCTTTCCCCTCAAGAAGCCTTTCGCTAAGACAGTTCTTGTGGAATTGGCAAAGTGATATTTGGAAGCCCATATAGGGCTATGGTGAAAAAGGAAATATCCTCAAATGAAATCTGGAAAGAAGCTTTCTGAGAAACTGCTTAGTGTTCTGTTAATTCATCTCACAGAGTTACATCTGTATTTCGTGGATCTCTTTGCTAGCCTTATTTCTGTGGAATCTGAGAACAGATATTTCGGATCCCTTTGAAGACTATAGGGCCAAAGGAAATATCCTCCGATAACAAAGAGAAAGAAGCTTTCTGAGAAACTTCGTTGTGTTCTGTGAAATCATCTCACAGAGTTACAGCTTTCCCCTCAAGGAGCCTTTCGCTAAGACAGTTTATGTGGAATTGGCAAAGTGATATTTGGAAGCCCATAGAGGGCTATGGTGAAAAAGGAAATATCCTCAGATGAAATCTGGAAAGAAGCTTTCTGAGAAACTGCTTAGCCTTCTGTTAATTCATCTCACAGAGTTACATCTGTATTTCGTGGATCTCTTTGCTAGCCTTATTTCTGTGGAATCTGAGAACAGATATTTCGGATCCCTTTGAAGACTATAGGGCCAAAGGAAATATCCTCCGATAAGAAAGAGAAAGAAGCTTTCTGAGAAACTTCGTTGTGTTCTGTGAAATCATCTCACAGAGTTACAGCTTTCCCCTCACGGAGCCTTTCGCTAAGACAGTTCTTTTGAAACTGGCAAAGTGATATTTGGAAGCCCATAGAGGGCTATGGTGAAAAAGGAAATATCCTCAGATGAAATCTGGAAAGAAGCTTTCTGAGAAACTGCTTAGTGTTCTGTTAATTCATCTCACAGAGTTACATCTGTATTTCGTGGATCTCTTTGCTAGCCTTATTTCTGTGGAATCTGAGAACAGATATTTCGGATCCCTATGAAGACTATAGGGCCAAAGGAAATATCCCGTGATAACAAAGAGAAAGAAGCTTTCTGAGAAACTTCTTTGTGTTTTGTGAAATCATCTCACAGAGTTACAGCTTTCCCCTCAAGAAGCCTTTCGCTAAGACAGTTCTTGTGGAATTGGCAAAGTGATATTTGGAAGCCCATAGAGGGCTATGGTGAAAAAGGAAATATCCTCAGATGAAATCTGGAAAGAAGCTTTCTGAGAAACTGCTTAGTGTTCTGTTAATTCATCTCACAGAGCTACATCTGTATTTCGTGGATCTCTTTGCTAGCCTTATTTCTGTGGAATCTGAGAACAGATATTTCGGATCCCTTTGAAGACTATAGGGCCAAAGGAAATATCCTCCGATAAAAAAGAGAAAGAAGCTTTCTGAGAAACTTCTTTGTGTTCTGTGAAATCATCTCACAGAGTTGCAGCTTTCCCCTCAAGAAGCCTTTCGCTAAGACAGTTCTTGTGGAATTGGCAAAGTGATATTTGGAAGCCCATAGAGGGCTATGGTGAAAAAGGAAATATCCTCAGATGAAATCTGGAAAGAAGCTTTCTGAGAAACTGCTTAGCGTTCTGTTAATTCATCTCACAGAGTTACATCTGTATTTCGTGGATCTCTTTGCTAGCCTTATTTCTGTGGAATCTGAGAACAGATATTTCGGATCCCTTTGAAGACTACAGGGCCAAAGGAAATATCCTCCGATAACAAAGAGAAAGAAGCTTTCTGAGAAACTTCTTTGTGTTCTGTGAAATCATCTCACAGAGTTACAGCTTTCCCCTCACGGAGCCTTTCGCTAAGACAGTTCTTTTGAAACTGGCAAAGTGATATTTGGAAGCCCATAGAGGGCTATGGTGAAAAAGGAAATATCCTCAGATGAAATCTGGAAACAAGCTTTGTGAGAAACTGCTTAGTGTTCTGTTAACTCATCTCACAGTGTTACATCTGTATTTCATGGATCTCTTTGCTAGCCTTATGTCTGTGGAATCTGAGAACAGATATTTCAGATCCCTTTGAAGACTAAAGGGCCAAAGGAAATATCCTCCGATAACAAAGAGAAAGAAGCTTTCTGAGAAACTTCTTTGTGTTCTGTGAAATCATCTCACAGAGTTGTAGCTTTCCCCTCAAGAAGCCTTTCGCTAAGACAGTTCTTGTGGAATTGGCAATGTGATATTTGGAAGCCCATAGAGGGCTATGGTGAAAAAGGAAATATCCTCAAATGAAATCTGGAAAGAAGCTTTCTGAGAAACTGCTTAGTGTTCTGTTAATTCATCTCACAGAGTTACATCTGTATTTCGTGGATCTCTTTGCTCGTCTTATTTCTGTGGAATCTGAGTACAGATATTTCGGATCCCTTTGAAGAACATAGGGCCAAAGAAATATCCTCCGATAACAAAGAGAAAGAAGCTTTCTGAGAAACTTCTTTGTGTTCTGTGAAATCATCTCACAGAGTTGCAGCTTTGCCCTCAAGGAGCCTTTCGCTAAGACAGTTCTTGTGGAATTGGCAAAGTGATATTTGGAAGCCCATAGAGGGCTATGGTGAAAAAGGAAATATCCTCAAATGAAATCTGGAAAGAAGCTTTCTGAGAAACTGCTTAGTGTTCTGTTAATTCATCTCACAGAGTTACATCTGTATTTCGTGGATCTCTTTGCTAGCCTTATTTCTGTGGAATCTGAGAACAGATATTTCAGATCCCTTTGAAGACTATAGGGACAAAGGAAACATCCTCCGATAACAAAGAGAAAGAAGCTTTCTGAGAAACTTCGTTGTGTTCTGTGAAATCATCTCACAGAGTTACAGCTTTGCCCTCACGGAGCCTTTCGCTAAGACAGTTCTTTTGAAATTGGCAAAGTGATATTTGGAAGCCCATAGAGGGCTATGGTGAAAAAGGAAATATCCTCAGATGAAATCTGGAAAGAAACTTTCTGAGAAACTGCTTAGTGTTCTGTTAATTCATCTCACAGAGTTACATCTTTATTTCGTGGATCTCTTTGCTAGCCTTATTTCTGTGGAATCTCAGAACAGATATTTCGGATCCCTTTGAAGACTATAGGGCCAAAGGAAATATCCTCCGATAACAAAGAGAAAGAAGCTTTCTGAGAAACTTCGTTGTGTTCTGTGAAATCATCTCAAAGAGTTACAGCTTTCCCCTCACGGAGCCTTTCGCTAAGTCAGTTCTTTTGAAATTGGCAAAGTGATATTTGGAAGCCCATAGAGGGCTATGGTGAAAAAGGAAATATCCTCAGATGATATCTGGAAAGAAGCTTTCTGAGAAACTGCTTAGTGTACTCTTAATTCATCTCACAGAGTTACATCTGTATTTCGTGGATCTCTTTGCTAGCCTTATTTCTGTGGAATCTGAGAACAGATATTTCGGATCCATATGAAGACTATAGGGCCAAAGGAAATATCCTCCGATAACAAAGAGAAAGAAGCTTTCTGAGAAATTTCTTTGTGTTCTCTGAAATCATCTCACAGAGTTACACCTTTCCCCTCAAGAAGCCTTTCGCTAAGACAGTTCTTGTGGAATTGGCAAAGTGATATTTTGAAGCCCATAGAGGGCTATGGTGAAAAAGGAAATATCCTCAAATGAAATCTGGAAAGAAGCTTTCTGAGAAACTGCTTAGTGTTCTGTTAATTCATCTCACAGAGTTACATCTGTATTTCGTGGATCTCTTTGCTAGCCTTATTTCTGTGGAATCTGAGAACAGATATTTCGGATCCCTTTGAAGACTATAGGGCCAAAGGAAATATCCTCCGATAAAAAAGAGAAAGAAGCTTTCTGAGAAACTTCGTTGTGTTCTGTGAAGTCATCTCACAGAGTTACAGCTTTCCCCTCACGGAGCCTTTCGCTAAGACAGTTCTTTTGAAATTGGCAAAGTGATATTTGGAAGCCCATAGACGGCTATGGTGAAAAAGGAAATATCCTCAAATTAAATCTGGAAAGAAGCTTTCTGAGAAACTGCTTAGTGTTCTGTTAATTCATCTCACAGAGTTATATCTGTATTTCGTGGATCTCTTTGCTAGCCTTATTTCTGTGGAATCTGAGAACAGATATTTCGGATCCCTTTGAAGACTATAGGGCCAAAGGAAATATCCTCCGATAACAAAGAGAAAGAAGCTTTCTGAGAAACTTCGTTGTGTTCTGTGAAATCATCTCGCAGAGTTGCAGCTTTCCCCTCACGGAGCCTTTCGCTAAGACAGTTCTTTTGAAATTGGCAAAGTGATATTTGGAAGCCCATAGAGGGCTATGGTGAAAAAGGAAATATCCTCAGAGGAAATCTGGAAAGAGGCTTTGTGAGAAACTGCTTAGTGTTCTGTTAATTCATCTCACAGTGTTACATCTGTATTTCATGGATCTCTTTGCTAGCCTTATTTCTGTGGAATCTGAGAACAGATATTTCAGATCCCTTTGAAGACTATAGGGCCAAAGGAAATATCCTCCGATAACAAAGAGAAAGAAGCTTTCTGAGAAACTTCTTTGTGTTCTGTGAAATCATCCCACAGAGTTTCAGCTTTCCCCTCAAGAAGCCTTTCGCTAAGACAGTTCTTGTGGAATTGGCAAAGTGATATATGGAAGCCCATAGAGGGCTATGGTGAAAAAGGAAATATCCTCAAATGAAATCTGGAAAGAAGCTTTCTGAGAAACTGCTTAGTGTTCTGTTAATTCATCTCACAGAGTTACATCTGTATTTCGTGGATCTCTTTGCTAGCCTTATTTCTGTGGAATCTGAGAACAGATATTTCGGAACCCTATGAAGACTATAGGGCCAAAGGAAATATCCTCCGATAACAAAGAGAAAGAAGCTTTCTGAGAAACTTCTTTGTGTTCTGTGAAATCATCTCACAGAGTTACAGCTTTCCCCTCAAGAAGCCTTTCGCTAAGACAGTTCTTGTGGAATTGGCAAAGTGATATTTAGAAGCCCATAGAGGGCTATGGTGAAAAAGGAAATATCCTCAGATGAAATCTGGAAAGAAGCTTTTGAGAAACTGCTTAGTGTTCTTTTAATTCATCTCACAGTGTTACATCTGTATTTCGTGGTTCTCTTTGCTAGCCTTATTTCTGTGGAATCTGAGAACAGATATTTCGGATCCCTTTGAAGACTATAGGGCCAAAGGAAATATCCTCCGATGACAAAGAGAAAGAAGCTTTCTGAGAAACTTCTTTGTGTTCTGTGAAATCATCTCACAGAGTTGCAGCTTTCCCCTCAAGAGGCCTTTCGCTAAGACAGTTCTTGTGGAATTGGCAAAGTGATATTTGGATGCCCATAGTGGGCTATGGTGAAAAAGGAAATATCCTCAAATGAAATCTGGAAAGAAGCTTTCTGAGAAACTGCTTAGTGTTCTGTTAATTCATCTCACAGAGTTACATCTGTATTTCTTTGATCTCTTTGCTAGCCTTATTTCTGTGGAATCTGAGTACAGATATTTCGGATCCCTTTGAAGACTATAGGGCCAAAGGAAATATCCTCCGATAACAAAGAGAAAGAAGCTTTCTGAGAAACTGCTTAGTGTTCTGTTAATTCATCTCACAGAGTTACATCTGTATTTCGTGGATCTCTTTGCTAGCCTTATTTCTGTGGAATCTGAGAACAGATATTTCGGATCCCTATGAAGACTCTAGGGCCAAAGGAAATATCCTGCGATAACAAATAGAAAGAAGCTTTCTGAGAAACTTCTTTGTGTTTTGTGAAATCATCTCACAGAGTTACAGCTTTCCCCTCAAGAAGCCTTTCGCTAAGACAGTTCTTGTGGAATTGGCAAAGTGATATTTGGAAGCCCGTAGGGCTCTATGGTGAAAAAGGAAATATCCTCAGATGAAATCTGGAAAGAAGCTTTCTGAGAAACTGCTTAGTGTTCTGTTAATTCATCTCACAGAGCTACATCTGTATTTCGTGGATCTCTTTGCTAGCCTTATTTCTGTGGAATCTGAGAACAGATATTTCGGATCCCTTTGAAGACTATAGGGCCAAAGGAAATATCCTCCGATAACAAAGAGAAAGAAGCTTTCTGAGAAACTTCTTTGTGTTCTGTGAAATCATCTCACAGAGTTACAGCTTTCCCCTCAAGAAGCCTTTCACTAAGACAGTTCTTGTGGAATTGGCAAAGTGATATTTGGAAGCCCATAGTGGACTATGGTGAAAAAGGAAATATCCTCAAATGAAATCTGGAAAGAAGCTTTCTGAGAAACTGCTTAGTGTTCTGTTAATTCATCTCACAGAGTTACATCTGTATTTCGTGGATCTCTTTGCTAGCCTTATTTCTGTGAAATCTGAGAACAGATATTTCGGATCCCTTTGAAGACTATAGGGCCAAAGGAAATATCCTCCGATAACAAAGAGAAAGAAGCTTTCTGAGAAACTTCTTTGTGTTCTGTGAAATCATCTCACAGAGTTGCAGCTTTCCACTCAAGAAGCCTTTCGCTAAGACAGTTCTTGTGGAATTGGTAAAGTGATATTTGGAAGCCCATATAGGGCTATGGTGAAAAAGGAAATATCCTCAAATGAAATCTGGAAAGAAGCTTTCTGAGAAACTGCTTAGTGTTCTGTTAATTCATCTCACAGAGTTACATCTGTATTTCGTGGATCTCTTTGTTAGCCTTATTTCTGTGGAATCTGAGAACAGATATTTCGGATCCCTTTGAAGACTATAGGGCCAAAGGAAATATCCTCCGATAACAAAGAGAAAGAAGCTTTCTGAGAAACTTCGTTGTGTTCTGTGAAATCATCTCACAGAGTTACAGCTTTCCCCTCAAGGAGCCTTTCGCTAAGACAGTTTATGTGGAATTGGAAAAGTGATATTTGGAAGCCCATAGAGGGCTATGGTGAAAAAGGAAATATCCTCAGATGAAATCTGCAAAGAAGCTTTCTGAGAAACTGCTTAGCGTTCTGTCAATTCATCTCACAGAGTTACATCTGTATTTCGTGGATCTCTTTGCTAGCCTGATTTCTGTGGAATCTGAGAACAGATATTTCGGATCCCTTTGAAGAATGTAGGGCCAAAGGAAATATCCTCCGATAACAAAGAGAAAGAAGCTTTCTGAGAAACTTCTTTGTGTTCTGTGAAATCGTCTCACAGAGTTACAGCTTTCCCCTCACGGAGCCTTTCGCTAAGACAGTTCTTTTGAAACTGGCAAAGTGATATTTGGAAGCCCATAGAGGGCTATGGTGAAAAAGGAAATATCCTCAGATGAAATCTGGAAAGAAGCTTTCTGAAAAACTGCTTAGTGTTCTGTTAATTCATCTCACAGAGTTACATCTGTATTTCGTGGATCTCTTTGCTAGCCTTATTTCTGTGGAATCTGAGAACAGATATTTCGGATCCCTTTGAAGACTATAGGGCCAAAGGAAATATCCTCCGATAACAAAGAGAAAGAAGCTTTCTGAGAAACTTCTTTGTGTTCTGTGAAATCATCTCACAGAGTTGCAGCTTTCCCCTCAAGAAGCCTTTCGCTAAGACAGTTCTTGTGGAATTGGCAAAGTGATATTTGGAAGCCCATAGAGGGCTATGGTGAAAAAGGAAATATCCTCAAATGAAATCTGGAAAGAAGCTTTCTGAGAAACTGCTTAGTGTTCTGTTAATTCATCTCACAGAGTTACATCTGTATTTCGTGGATCTCTTTGCTAGCCTTATTTCTGTGAAATCTGAGAACAGATATTTCGGATACCTTTGAAGACTATAGGGCCAAAGGAAATATCCTCCGATAACAAAGAGAAAGAAGCTTTCTGAGAAACTTCTTTGTGTTCTGTGAAATCATCTCACAGAGTTTCAGCTTTCCCCTCAAGAAGCCTTTCGCTAAGACAGTTCTTGTGGAATTGGCAAAGTGATATTTGGAAGCCCATAGAGGGCTATGGTGAAAAAGGAAATATCCTCAAATGAAATCTGGAAAGAAGCTTTCTGAGAAACTGCTTAGTGTTCTGTTAATTCATCTCACAGAGTTACATCTGTATTTCGTTGATCTCTTTGCTAGCCTTATTTCTGTGGGATCTGAGTACAGATATTTCGGATCCCTTTGAAGACTATAGGGCCAAAGGAAATATCCTCCGATAACAAAGAGAAAGAATCTTTCTGAGAAACTCCGTTGTGTTCTGTGAAATCATCTCACAGAGTTACAGCTTTCCCCTCACGGAGCCTTTCGCTAAGACAGTTCTTTTGAAACTGGCAAAGTGATATTTGGAAGCCCATAGAGGGCTATGGTGAAAAAGGAAATATCCTCAGATGAAATCTGGAAAGAAGCTTTCTGAGAAACTGCTTAGTGTTCTGTTAATTCATCTCACAGAGTTACATCTGTATTTCGTGGATCTCTTTGCTAGCCTTATTTCTGTGGAATCTGAGAACAGATATTTCGGATCCCTATGAAGACTCTAGGGCCAAAGGAAATATCCTGCGATAACAAATAGAAAGAAGCTTTCTGAGAAACTTCTTTGTGTTTTGTGAAATCATCTCACAGAGTTACAGCTTTCCCCTCAAGAAGCCTTTCGCTAAGACAGTTCTTGTGGAATTGGCAAAGTGATATTTGGAAGCCCGTAGGGGTCTATGGTGAAAAAGGAAATATCCTCAGATGAAATCTGGAAAGAAGCTTTCTGAGAAACTGCTTAGTGTTCTGTTAATTCATCTCACAGAGCTACATCTGTTTTTCGTGGATCTCTTTGCTAGCCTTATTTCTGTGGAATCTGAGAACAGATATTTCGGATCCCTTTGAAGACTATAGGGCCAAAGGAAATATCCTCCGATAACAAAGAGAAAGAAGCTTTCTGAGAAACTTCTTTGTGTTCTGTGAAATCATCTCACAGAGTTACAGCTTTCCCCTCAAGAAGCCTTTCACTAAGACAGTTCTTGTGGAATTGGCAAAGTGATATTTGGAAGCCCATAGTGGGCTATGGTGAAAAAGGAAATATCCTCAAATGAAATCTGGAAAGAAGCTTTCTGAGAAACTGCTTAGTGTTCTGTTAATTCATCTCACAGAGTTACATCTGTATTTCGTGGATCTCTTTGCTAGCCTTATTTCTGTGAAATCTGAGAACAGATATTTCGGATCCCTTTGAAGACTATAGGGCCAAAGGAAATATCCTCCGATAACAAAGAGAAAGAAGCTTTCTGAGAAACTTCTTTGTGTTCTGTGAAATCATCTCACAGAGTTGCAGCTTTCCCCTCAAGAAGCCTTTCGCTAAGACAGTTCTTGTGGAATTGGCAAAGTGATATTTGGAAGCCCATATAGGGCTATGGTGAAAAAGGAAATATCCTCAAATGAAATCTGGAAAGAAGCTTTCTGAGAAACTGCTTGGTGTTCTGTTAATTCATCTCACAGAGTTACATCTGTATTTCGTGGATCTCTTTGTTAGCCTTATTTCTGTGGAATCTGAGAACATATATTTCGGATCCCTTTGAAGACTATAGGGCCAAAGGAAATATCCTCCGATAACAAAGAGAAAGAAGCTTTCTGAGAAACTTCGTTGTGTTCTGTGAAATCATCTCACAGAGTTACAGCTTTCCCCTCAAGGAGCCTTTCGCTAAGACAGTTTATGTGGAATTGGCAAAGTGATATTTGGAAGCCCATAGAGGGCTATGGTGAAAAAGGAAATATCCTCAGATGAAATCTGGAAAGAAGCTTTCTGAGAAACTGCTTAGCGTTCTGTTAATTCATCTCACAGAGTTACATCTGTATTTCGTGGATCTCTTTGCTAGCCTTATTTCTGTGGAATCTGAGAACAGATATTTCGGATCCCTTTGAAGACTATAGGGCCAAAGGAAATATCCTCCGATAAGAAAGAGAAAGAAGCTTTCTGAGAAACTTTCGTTGTGTTCTGTGAAATCATCTCACAGAGTTACAGCTTTCCCCTCACGGAGCCTTTCGCTAAGACAGTTCTTTTGAAACTGGCAAAGTGATATTTGGAAGCCCATAGAGGGCCATGGTGAAAAAGGAAATATCCTCAGATGAAATCTGGAAAGAAGCTTTCTGAGAAACTGCTTAGTGTTCTGTTAATTCATCTCACAGAGTTACATCTGTATTTCGTGGATCTCTTTGCTAGCCTTATTTCTGTGGAATCTGAGAACAGATATTTCGGATCCCTATGAAGACTATAGGGCCAAAGGAAATATCCTGCGATAACAAAGAGAAAGAAGCTTTCTGAGAAACTTCTTTGTGTTTTGTGAAATCATCTCACAGAGTTACAGCTTTCCCCTCAAGAAGCCTTTCGCTAAGACAGTTCTTGTGGAATTGGCAAAGTGATATTTGGAAGCCCGTAGAGGGCTATGGTGAAAAAGGAAATATCCTCAGATGAAATCTGGAAAGAAGCTTTCTGAGAAACTGCTTAGTGTTCTGTTAATTCATCTCACAGAGCTACATCTGTATTTCGTGGATCTCTTTGCTAGCCTTATTTCTGTGGAATCTGAGAACAGATATTTCGGATCCCTTTGAACACTATGGGGCCAAAGGAAATATCCTCCGATAACAAAGAGAAAGAAGCTTTCTGAGAAACTTCTTTGTGTTCTGTGAAATCATCTCACAGAGTTGCAGCTTTCCCCTCAAGAAGCCTTTCGCTAAGACAGTTCTTGTGGAATTGGCAAAGTGATATTTGGAAGCCCATAGAAGGCTATGGTGAAAAAGGAAATATCCTCAAATGAAATCTGGAAAGAAGCTTTCTGAGAAACTGCTTAGTGTCCTGTTAATTCATCTCATAGAGTTACATCTGTATTTCGTGGATCTCTTTGCTAGCCTTATTTCTGTGGAATCTGAGAACAGATATTTCGGATCCCTTTGAAGACTATAGGGCCAAAGGAAATATCCTCCGATAACAAAGAGAAAGAAGCTTTCTGAGAAAGTTCGTTGTGTTCTGTGAAATCATCTCACAGAGTTACAGATTTCCCCTCAAGGAGCCTTTCGCTAAGACAGTTTATGTGGAATTGGCAAAGTGATATTTGGAAGCCCATAGAGGGCTATGGTGAAAAAGGAAATATCCTCAGATGAAATCTGCAAAGAAGCTCTCTGAGAAACTGCTTAGCGTTCTGTTAATTCATCTCACAGAGTTACATCTGTATTTCGTTGATCTCTTTGCTAGCCTTATGTCTGTGGGATCTGAGTACAGATATTTCGGATCCCTTTGAAGACTATAGGGCCAAAGGAAATATCCTCCGATAACAAAGAGAAAGAATCTTTCTGAGAAACTCCGTTGTGTTCTGTGAAATCATCTCACAGAGTTACAGCTTTCCCCTCACGGAGCCTTTCGCTAAGACAGTTCTTTTGAAACTGGCAAAGTGATATTTGGAAGCCCATAGAGGGCTATGGTGAAAACGGAAATATCCTCAGATGAAATCTGGAAAGAAGCTTTCTGAGAAACTGCTTAGTGTTCTGTTAATTCATCTCACAGAGTTACATCTGTATTTCGTGGATCTCTTTTCTAGCCTTATTTCTGTGGAATCTGAGAACAGATATTTCGGATCCCTATGAAGACTCTAGGGCCAAAGGAAATATCCTGCGATAACAAATAGAAAGAAGCTTTCTGAGAAACTTCTTTGTGTTTTGTGAAATCATCTCACAGAGTTACAGCTTTCCCCTCAAGAAGCCTTTCGCTAAGACAGTTCTTGTGGAATTGGCAAAGTGATATTTGGAAGCCCGTAGGGGTCTATGGTGAAAAAGGAAATATCCTCAGATGAAATCTGGAAAGAAGCTTTCTGAGAAACTGCTTAGTGTTCTGTTAATTCATCTCACAGAGCTACATCTGTTTTTCGTGGATCTCTTTGCTAGCCTTATTTCTGTGGAATCTGAGAACAGATATTTCGGATCCCTTTGAAGACTATAGGGCCAAAGGAAATATCCTCCGATAACAAAGAGAAAGAAGCTTTCTGAGAAACTTCTTTGTTTTCTGTGAAATCATCTCACAGAGTTTCAGCTTTCCCCTCAAGAAGCCTTTCACTAAGACAGTTCTTGTGGAATTGGCAAAGTGATATTTGGAAGCCCATAGTGGGCTATGGTGAAAAAGGAAATATCCTCAAATGAAATCTGGAAAGAAGCTTTCTGAGAAACTGCTTAGTGTTCTGTTAATTCATCTCACAGAGTTACATCTGTATTTCGTGGATCTCTTTGCTAGCCTTATTTCTGTGAAATCTGAGAACAGATATTTCGGATCCCTTTGAAGACTATAGGGCCAAAGGAAATATCCTCCGATAACAAAGAGAAAGAAGCTTTCTGAGAAACTTCTTTGTGTTCTGTGAAATCATCTCACAGAGTTGCAGCTTTCCCCTCAAGAAGCCTTTCGCTAAGACAGTTCTTGTGGAATTGGCAAAGTGATATTTGGAAGCCCATATAGGGCTATGGTGAAAAAGGAAATATCCTCAAATGAAATCTGGAAAGAAGCTTTCTGAGAAACTGCTTGGTGTTCTGTTAATTCATCTCACAGAGTTACATCTGTATTTCGTGGATCTCTTTGTTAGCCTTATTTCTGTGGAATCTGAGAACATATATTTCGGATCCCTTTGAAGACTATAGGGCCAAAGGAAATATCCTCCGATAACAAAGAGAAAGAAGCTTTCTGAGAAACTTCGTTGTGTTCTGTGAAATCATCTCACAGAGTTACAGCTTTCCCCTCAAGGAGCCTTTCGCTAAGACAGTTTATGTGGAATTGGCAAAGTGATATTTGGAAGCCCATAGAGGGCTATGGTGAAAAAGGAAATATCCTCAGATGAAATCTGGAAAGAAGCTTTCTGAGAAACTGCTTAGCGTTCTGTTAATTCATCTCACAGAGTTACATCTGTATTTCGTGGATCTCTTTGCTAGCCTTATTTCTGTGGAATCTGAGAACAGATATTTCGGATCCCTATGAAGACTATAGGGCCAAAGGAAATATCCTGCGATAACAAAGAGAAAGAAGCTTTCTGAGAAACTTCTTTGTGTTTTGTGAAATCATCTCACAGAGTTACAGCTTTCCCCTCAAGAAGCCTTTCGCTAAGACAGTTCTTGTGGAATTGGCAAAGTGATATTTGGAAGCCCGTAGAGGGCTATGGTGAAAAAGGAAATATCCTCAGATGAAATCTGGAAAGAAGCTTTCTGAGAAACTGCTTAGTGTTCTGTTAATTCATCTCACAGAGCTACATCTGTATTTCGTGGATCTCTTTGCTAGCCTTATTTCTGTGGAATCTGAGAACAGATATTTCGGATCCCTTTGAAGACTATGGGGCCAAAGGAAATATCCTCCGATAACAAAGAGAAAGAAGCTTTCTGAGAAACTTCTTTGTGTTCTGTGAAATCATCTCACAGAGTTGCAGCTTTCCCCTCAAGAAGCCTTTCGCTAAGACAGTTCTTGTGGAATTGGCAAAGTGATATTTGGAAGCCCATAGAGGGCTATGGTGAAAAAGGAAATATCCTCAAATGAAATCTGGAAAGAAGCTTTCTGAGAAACTGCTTAGTGTTCTCTTAATTCATCTCACAGAGTTACATCTGTATTTCGTGGATCTCTTTGCTAGCCTTATTTCTGTGAAATCTGAGAACAGATATTTCGGATCCCTTTGAAGACTATAGGGCCAAAGGAAATATCCTCCGATAACAAAGAGAAAGAAGCTTTCTGAGAAACTTCTTTGTGTTCTGTGAAATCATCTCACAGAGTTGCAGCTTTCCCCTCAAGAAGCCTTTCGCTAAGACAGTTCTTGTGGAATTGGCAAAGTGATATTTGGAAGCCCATAGAAGGCTATGGTGAAAAAGGAAATATCCTCAAATGAAATCTGGAAAGAAGCTTTCTGAGAAACTGCTTAGTGTCCTGTTAATTCATCTCATAGAGTTACATCTGTATTTCGTGGATCTCTTTGCTAGCCTTATTTCTGTGGAATCTGAGAACAGATATTTCGGATCCCTTTGAAGACTATAGGGCCAAAGGAAATATCCTCCGATAACAAAGAGAAAGAAGCTTTCTGAGAAAGTTCGTTGTGTTCTGTGAAATCATCTCACAGAGTTACAGATTTCCCCTCAAGGAGCCTTTCGCTAAGACAGTTTATGTGGAATTGGCAAAGTGATATTTGGAAGCCCTTAGAGGGCTATGGTGAAAAAGGAAATATCCTCAGATGAAATCTGCAAAGAAGCTCTCTGAGAAACTGCTTAGCGTTCTGTTAATTCATCTCACAGAGTTACATCTGTATTTCGTGGATCTCTTTGCTAGCCTTATTTCTGTGGAATCTGAGAACAGATATTTCGGATCCCTTTGAAGAATATAGGACCAAAGGAAATATCCTCCGATAACAAAGAGAAAGAAGCTTTCTGAGAAACTTCTTTGTGTTCTGTGAAATCGTCTCACAGAGTTACAGCTTTCCCCTCACGGAGCCTTTCGCTAAGACAGTTCTTTTGAAACTGGCAAAGTGATATTTGGAAGCCCATAGAGGGCTATGGTGAAAAAGGAAATATCCTCATATGAAATCTGGAAAGAAGCTTTCTGAGAAACTGCTTAGTGTTCTGTTAATTCATCTCACAGAGTTACATCTGTATTTCGTGGATCTCTTTGCTAGCCTTATTTCTGTGGAATCTGAGAACAGATATTTCGGATCCCTTTGAAGACTATAGGGCCAAAGGAAATATCCTCCGATAACAAAGAGAAAGAAGCTTTCTGAGAAACTTCGTTGTGTTCTGTGAAATCATCTCACAGAGTTACAGCTTTCCCCTCACGGAGCCTTTCGCTAAGACAGTTCTTTTGAAATTGGCAAAGTGATATTTGGAAGCCCATAGAGGGCTATGGTGAAAAAGGAAATATCCTCAGAGGAAATCTGGAAAGAAGCTTTGTGAGAAACTGCTTAGTGTTCTGTTAATTCATCTCACAGTGTTACATCTGTATTTCATGGATCTCTTTGCTAGCCTTATTTCTGTGGAATCTGAGATCAGATATTTCAGATCCCTTTGAAGACTATAGGGCCAAAGGAAATATCCTCCGATAACAAAGAGAAAGAAGCTTTCTGAGAAACTTCTTTGTTTTCTGTGAAGTCATCTCACAGAGTTCCAGCTTTCCCCTCAAGAAGCCTTTCGCTAAGACAGTTCTTGTGGAATTGGCAAAGTGATATTTGGAAGCCCATAGAGGGCTATGGTGAAAAAGGAATTATCCTCAGATGAAATCTGGAAAGAAGCTTTCTGAGAAACTGCTAAGTGTTCTGTTAATTCATCTCACAGAGTTACATCTGTATTTCGTGGATCTCTTTGCTCGCCTTATTTCTGTGGAATCTGAGTACAGATATTTCGGAACCCTTTGAAGAACACAGGGCCAAAGAAATATCCTCCGATAACAAAGAGAAAGAAGCTTTCTGAGAAACTTCTTTGTGTTCTGTGAAATCATCTCACACAGTTACAGCTTTCCCCTCAAGAAGCCTTTCGCTAAGACAGTTCTTGTGGAATTGGCAAAGTGATATTCGGAAGCCCATAGAGGGCTATGGTGAAAAAGGAAATATCCTCAGATGAAATCTGGAAAGAAGCTTTCTGAGAAACTGCTTAGTGTTCTGTTAATTCATCTCACAGAGTTACATCTGTATTTCGTGGATCTCTTTTCTAGCCTTATTTCTGTCGAATCTGGGAACAGATATTTCGGATCCCTTTGAAGACTATAGGGCCAAAGGAAATATCCTGCGATAACAAAGAGAAAGAAGCTTTCTGAGAAACTTCTTTGTGTTCTGTGAAATCATCTCACAGAGTTACAGCTTTCCCCTCACGGAGCCTTTCGCTAAGACAGTTCTTTTGAAATTGGCAAAGTGATATTTGGAAGCCCATAGAGGGCTATGGTGAAAAAGGAAATATCCTCAGATGAAATCGGGAAAGAAGCTTTCAGAGAAACTGCTTAGTGTTCTTTTAATTCATCTCACAGTGTTACATCTGTATTTCGTGGATCTCTTTGCTAGCCTTATTTCTGTGGAATCTGAGAACAGATATTTCGGATCCCTTTGAAGACTATAGGGCCAAAGGAAATATCCTCCGATAACAAAGAGAAAGAAGCTTTCTGAGAAACTTCTTTGTGTTCTGTGAAATCATCTCACAGAGTTACAGCTTTCCCCTCAAGAAGCCTTTCACTAAGACAGTTCTTGTGGAATTGGCAAAGTGATATTTGGAAGCCCATAGTGGGCTATGGTGAAAAAGGAAATATCCTCAAATGAAATCTGGAAAGAAGCTTTCTGAGAAACTGCTTAGTGTTCTGTTAATTCATCTCACAGAGTTACATCTGTATTTCGTGGATCTCTTTGCTAGCCTTATTTCTGTGAAATCTGAGAACAGATATTTCGGATCCCTTTGAAGACTATAGGGCCAAAGGAAATATCCTCCGATAACAAAGAGAAAGAAGCTTTCTGAGAAACTTCTTTGTGTTCTGTGAAATCATCTCACAGAGTTGCAGCTTTCCCCTCAAGAAGCCTTTCGCTAAGACAGTTCTTGTGGAATTGGCAAAGTGATATTTGGAAGCCCATATAGGGCTATGGTGAAAAAGGAAATATCCTCAAATGAAATCTGGAAAGAAGCTTTCTGAGAAACTGCTTGGTGTTCTGTTAATTCATCTCACAGAGTTACATCTGTATTTCGTGGATCTCTTTGTTAGCCTTATTTCTGTGGAATCTGAGAACATATATTTCGGATCCCTTTGGAGACTATAGGGCCAAAGGAAATATCCTCCGATAACAAAGAGAAAGAAGCTTTCTGAGAAACTTCGTTGTGTTCTGTGAAATCATCTCACAGAGTTACAGCTTTCCCCTCAAGGAGCCTTTCGCTAAGACAGTTTATGTGGAATTGGCAAAGTGATATTTGGAAGCCCATAGAGGGCTCTGGTGAAAAAGGAAATATCCTCAGATGAAATCTGGAAAGAAGCTTTCTGAGAAACTGCTTAGCGTTCTGTTAATTCATCTCACAGAGTTACATCTGTATTTCGTGGATCTCTTTGCTAGCCTTATTTCTGTGGAATCTGAGAACAGATATTTCGGATCCCTTTGAAGACTATAGGGCCAAAGGAAATATCCTCCGATAAGAAAGAGAAAGAAGCTTTCTGAGAAACTTTCGTTGTGTTCTGTGAAATCATCTCACAGAGTTACAGCTTTCCCCTCACGGAGCCTTTCGCTAAGACAGTTCTTTTGAAACTGGCAAAGTGATATTTGGAAGCCCATAGAGGGCCATGGTGAAAAAGGAAATATCCTCAGATGAAATCTGGAAAGAAGCTTTCTGAGAAACTGCTTAGTGTTCTGTTAATTCATCTCACAGAGTTACATCTGTATTTCGTGGATCTCTTTGCTAGCCTTATTTCTGTGGAATCTGAGAACAGATATTTCGGATCCCTATGAAGACTATAGGGCCAAAGGAAATATCCTGCGATAACAAAGAGAAAGAAGCTTTCTGAGAAACTTCTTTGTGTTTTGTGAAATCATCTCACAGAGTTACAGCTTTCCCCTCAAGAAGCCTTTCGCTAAGACAGTTCTTGTGGAATTGGCAAAGTGATATTTGGAAGCCCGTAGAGGGCTATGGTGAAAAAGGAAATATCCTCAGATGAAATCTGGAAAGAAGCTTTCTGAGAAACTGCTTAGTGTTCTGTTAATTCATCTCACAGAGCTACATCTGTATTTCGTGGATCTCTTTGCTAGCCTTATTTCTGTGGAATCTGAGAACAGATATTTCGGATCCCTTTGAAGACTATGGGGCCAAAGGAAATATCCTCCGATAACAAAGAGAAAGAAGCTTTCTGAGAAACTTCTTTGTGTTCTGTGAAATCATCTCACAGAGTTGCAGCTTTCCCCTCAAGAAGCCTTTCGCAAAGACAGTTCTTGTGGAATTGGCAAAGTGATATTTGGAAGCCCATAGAGGGCTATGGTGAAAAAGGAAATATCCTCAAATGAAATCTGGAAAGAAGCTTTCTGAGAAACTGCTTAGTGTTCTCTTAATTCATCTCACAGAGTTACATCTATATTTCGTGGATCTCTTTGCTAGCCTTATTTCTGTGAAATCTGAGAACAGATATTTCGGATCCCTTTGAAGACTATAGGGCCAAAGGAAATATCCTCCGATAACAAAGAGAAAGAAGCTTTCTGAGAAACTTCTTTGTGTTCTGTGAAATCATCTCACAGAGTTGCAGCTTTCCCCTCAAGAAGCCTTTCGCTAAGACAGTTCTTGTGGAATTGGCAAAGTGATATTTGGAAGCCCATAGAAGGCTATGGTGAAAAAGGAAATATCCTCAAATGAAATCTGGAAAGAAGCTTTCTGAGAAACTGCTTAGTGTCCTGTTAATTCATCTCATAGAGTTACATCTGTATTTCGTGGATCTCTTTGCTAGCCTTATTTCTGTGGAATCTGAGAACAGATATTTCGGATCCCTTTGAAGACTATAGGGCCAAAGGAAATATCCTCCGATAACAAAGAGAAAGAAGCTTTCTGAGAAAGTTCGTTGTGTTCTGTGAAATCATCTCACAGAGTTACAGATTTCCCCTCAAGGAGCCTTTCGCTAAGACAGTTTATGTGGAATTGGCAAAGTGATATTTGGAAGCCCATAGAGGGCTATGGTGAAAAAGGAAATATCCTCAGATGAAATCTGCAAAGAAGCTCTCTGAGAAACTGCTTAGCGTTCTGTTAATTCATCTCACAGAGTTACATCTGTATTTCGTGGATCTCTTTGCTAGCCTTATTTCTGTGGAATCTGAGAACAGATATTTCGGATCCCTTTGAAGAATATAGGACCAAAGGAAATATCCTCCGATAACAAAGAGAAAGAAGCTTTCTGAGAAACTTCTTTGTGTTCTGTGAAATCGTCTCACAGAGTTACAGCTTTCCCCTCACGGAGCCTTTCGCTAAGACAGTTCTTTTGAAACTGGCAAAGTGATATTTGGAAGCCCATAGAGGGCTATGGTGAAAAAGGAAATATCCTCAGATGAAATCTGGAAAGAAGCTTTCTGAGAAACTGCTTAGTGTTCTGTTAATTCATCTCACAGAGTTACATCTGTATTTCGTGGATCTCTTTGCTAGCCTTATTTCTGTGGAATCTGAGAACAGATATTTCGGATCCCTTTGAAGACTATAGGGCCAAAGGAAATATCCTCCGATAACAAAGAGAAAGAAGCTTTCTGAGAAACTTCGTTGTGTTCTGTGAAATCATCTCACAGAGTTACAGCTTTCCCCTCACGGAGCCTTTCGCTAAGACAGTTCTTTTGAAATTGGCAAAGTGATATTTGGAAGCCCATAGAGGGCTATGGTGAAAAAGGAAATATCCTCAGAGGAAATCTGGAAAGAAGCTTTGTGAGAAACTGCTTAGTGTTCTGTTAATTCATCTCACAGTGTTACATCTGTATTTCATGGATCTCTTTGCTAGCCTTATTTCTGTGGAATCTGAGAACAGATATTTCAGATCCCTTTGAAGACTATAGGGCCAAAGGAAATATCCTCCGATAACAAAGTGAAAGAAGCTTTCTGAGAAACTTCTTTGTTTTCTGTGAAGTCATCTCACAGAGTTCCAGCTTTCCCCTCAAGAAGCCTTTCGCTAAGACAGTTCTTGTGGAATTGGCAAAGTGATATTTGGAAGCGCATAGAGGGCTATGGTGAAAAAGGAATTATCCTCAGATGAAATCTGGAAAGAAGCTTTCTGAGAAACTGCTAAGTGTTCTGTTAATTCATCTCACAGAGTTACATCTGTATTTCGTGGATCTCTTTGCTCGCCTTATTTCTGTGGAATCTGAGTACAGATATTTCGGAACCCTTTGAAGAACATAGGGCCAAAGAAATATCCTCCGATAACAAAGAGAAAGAAGCTTTCTGAGAAACTTCTTTGTGTTCTGTGAAATCATCTCACAGAGTTACAGCTTTCCCCTCAAGAAGCCTTTCGCTAAGACAGTTCTTGTGGAATTGGCAAAGTGATATTCGGAAGCCCATAGAGGGCTATGGTGAAAAAGGAAATATCCTCAGATGAAATCTGGAAAGAAGCTTTCTGAGAAACTGCTTAGTGTTCTGTTAATTCATCTCACAGAGTTACATCTGTATTTCGTGGATCTCTTTGCTAGCCTTATTTCTGTCGAATCTGGGAACAGATATTTCGGATCCCTTTGAAGACTATAGGGCCAAAGGAAATATCCTGCGATAACAAAGAGAAAGAAGCTTTCTGAGAAACTTCTTTGTGTTCTGTGAAATCATCTCACAGAGTTACAGCTTTCCCCTCACGGAGCCTTTCGCTAAGACAGTTCTTTTGAAATTGGCAAAGTGATATTTGGAAGCCCATAGAGGGCTATGGTGAAAAAGGAAATATCCTCAGATGAAATCGGGAAAGAAGCTTTCAGAGAAACTGCTTAGTGTTCTTTTAATTCATCTCACAGTGTTACATCTGTATTTCGTGGATCTCTTTGCTAGCCTTATTTCTGTGGAATCTGAGAACAGATATTTCGGATCCCTTTGAAGACTATAGGGCCAAAGGAGATATCCTCCGATAACAAAGAGAAAGAAGCTTTCTGAGAAACTTCGTTGTGTTCTGTGAAATCATCTCACAGAGTTTCAGCTTTCCCCTCAAGAAGCCTTTCGCTAAGACAGTTCTTGTGGAATTGGCAAAGTGATATTTGGAAGCCGTACAGGGCTATGGTGAAAAAGGAAATATCCTCAAATGAAATCTGGAGAGAAGCTTTCTGAGAAACTGCTTAGTGTTCTGTTAATTCATCTCACAGAGTTACATCTGTATTTCGTGGATCTCTTTGCTAGCCTTATTTCTGTGGAATCTGGGAACAGATATTTCGGATCCCTTTGAAGACTATAGGGCCAAAGGAAATATCCTCCGATAACAAAGAGAAAGAAGCTTTCTGAGAAACTTCGTTGTGTTCTGTGAAATCATCTCACAGAGTTACAGCTTTCCCCTCACGGAGCCTTTCGCTAAGACAGTTCTTTTGAAATTGGCAAAGTGATATTTGGAAGCCCATAGAGGGCTATTGTGAAAATGGAAATATCCTCAGATGAAATCTGGAAAGAAGCTTTCTGAGAAACTGCTTAGTGTTCTGTTAATTCATCTCACAGAGTTACATCTGTATTTCGTGGATCTCTTTGCTAGCCTTATTTCTGTGGAATCTGAGAACAGATATTTCGGATCCATATGAAGACTATAGGGCCAAAGGAAATATCCTCCGATAACAAAGAGAAAGAAGCTTTCTGAGAAACTTCTTTGTGTTCTGTGAAATCATCTCACAGAGTTACAGCTTTCCCCTCAAGAAGCCTTTCGCTAAGACAGTTCTTGTGGAATTGGCAAAGTGATATTTGGAAGCCCATAGAGGGCTATGGTGAAAAAGGAAATATCCTCAGATGAAATCTGGAAAGAAGCTTTCTGAGAAACTGCTTAGTGTTCTGTTAATTCATCTCACAGTGTTACATCTGTATTTCGTGGATCTCTTTTCTAGCCTTATTTCTGTGGAATCTGAGAACAGATATTTCGGATCCCTATGAAGACTATAGGGCCAAAGGAAATATCCTCCGATAACAAAGAGAAAGAAGCTTTCTGAGAAACTTCGTTGTGTTCTGTGAAATCATCTCACAGAGTTGCAGCTTTCCCCTAAAGAAGCCCTTCGCTAAGACAGTTCTTGTGGAATTGGCAAAGTGATATTTGGAAGCCACAGAGGGCTATGGTGAAAAAGGAAATATCCTCAAATGAAATCTGGAAAGAAGCTTTCTGAGAAACTGCTTAGTGTTCTGTTAATTCATCTCACAGAGTTACATCTGTATTTCGTGGATCTCTTTGCTAGCCTTATTTCTGTGGAATCTGAGAACAGATATTTCGGATCCCTTTGAAGACTATAGGGCCAAAGGAAATATCCTCCGATAACAAAGAGAAAGAAGCTTTCTGAGAAACTTCTTTGTGTTCTGTGAAATCATCTCACAGAATTACAGCTTTCCCCACAAGAAGCCTTTCGATAAGACAGTTCTTGTGGAATTGGCAAAGTGATATTTGGAAGCCCTTAGAGGGCTATGGTGAAAAAGGAAATATCCTCAAATGAAATCTGGAAAGAAGCTTTCTGAGAAACTGCTTAGTGTTCTGTTAATTCATCTCACAGAGTTACATCTGTATTTCGTGGATCTCTTTGCTAGCCTTATTTCTGTGGAATCTGAGAACAGATATTTCGGATCCCTTTGAAGACTATAGGGCCAAAGGAAATATCCTCCGATAACAAAGAGAAAGAAGCTTTCTGAGAAACTTCGTTGTATTCTGTGAAATCATCTCACAGAGTTACAGCTTTCCCCTCACGGAGCCTTTCGCTAAGACAGTTCTTTTGAAATTGGCAAAGTGATATTTGGAAGCCCATAGAGGGCTACGGTGAAAAAGGAAATATCCTCAGATGAAATCTGGAAAGAAGCTTTCTGAGAAACTGCTTAGTGTTCTGTTAATTCATCTCACAGAGTTACATCTGTATTTCGTGGATCTCTTTGCTAGCCTTATTTCTGTGGAATCTGAGAACAGATATTTCGGATCCATATGAAGACTATAGGGCCAAAGGAAATATCCTCCGATAACAAAGAGAAAGAAGCTTTCTGAGAAACTTCTTTGTGTTCTGTGAAATCATCTCACAGAGTTGCAGCTTTCCCCTCAAGAAGCCTTTCTCTAGGATAGTTCTTGTGGAATTGGCAAAGTGATATTTGGAAGCCCATAGAGGGCTATGGTGAAAAAGGAAATATCCTCAGATGAAATCTGGAAAGAAGCTTTCTGAGAAACTGCTGAGTGTTCTGTTAATTCATCTCACAGAGTTACATCTGTATTTCGTGGATCTCTTTGCTAGCCTTATTTCTGTGGAATCTGAGAACAGATATTTCGGATCCCTTTGAAGACTATAGGGCCAAAGGAAATATCCTCCGATAACAAAGAGAAAGAAGCTTTCTGAGAAACTTCGTTGTGTTCTGTGAAATCATCTCACAGAGTTACAGCTTTCCCCTCAAGGAGCCTTTCGCTAAGACAGTTTATGTGGAATTGGCAAAGTGATATTCGGAAGCCCATCGTGGGCTATGGTGAAAAAGGAAATATCCTCAGATGAAATCTGGAAAGAAGCTTTCTGAGAAACTGCTTAGCGTTCTGTTAATTCATCTCACAGAGTTACATCTGTATTTCGTGGATCTCTTTGCTAGCCTTATTTCTGTGGAATCTGAGAACAGATATTTCGGATCCCTTTGAAGACTATAGGGCCAAAGGAAATATCCTCCGATAACAAAGAGAAAGAAGCTTTCTGAGAAACTTCTTTGTGTTCTGTGAAATCATCTCACAGAGTTACAGCTTTCCCCTCACGGAGCCTTTCGCTAAGACAGTTCTTTTGAAACTGGGAAAGTGATATTTGGAAGCCCATAGAGGGCTATGGTGAAAAAGGAAATATCCTCAGATGAAATCTGGAAAGAAGCTTTCTGAGAAACTGCTTAGTGTTCTTTTAATTCATCTCACAGTGTTACATCTGTATTTCGTGGATCTCTTTGCTAGCCTTATTTCTGTGGAATCTGAGAACAGATATTTCGGATCCCTTTGAAGACTATAGGGCCTAAGGAAATATCCTCCGATAACAAAGAGAAAGAAGCTTTCTGAGAAACTTCGTTGTGTTCTGTGAAATCATCTCACAGAGTTTCAGCTTTCCCCTCAAGAAGCCTTTCGCTAAGACAGTTCTTGTGGAATTGGCAAAGTGATATTTGGAAGCCGTAGAGGGCTATGGTGAAAAAGGAAATATCCTCAAATGAAATCTGGAGAGATGCTTTCTGAGAAACTGCTTAGTGTTCTGTTAATTCATCTCACAGAGTTACATCTGTATTTCGTGGATCTCTTTGCTAGCCTTATTTCTGTCGAATCTGGGAACAGATATTTCGGATCCCTTTGAAGACTATAGGGCCAAAGGAAATATCCTCCGATAACAAAGAGAAAGAAGCTTTCTGAGAAACTTCTTTGTGTTTTGTGAAATCATCTCACAGAGTTACAGCTTTCCCCTCAAGAAGCCTTTCGCTAAGACAGTTCTTGTGGAATTGGCAAAGTGATATTTGGAAGCCCATAGAGGGCTATGGTGAAAAAGGAAATATCCTCAGATGAAATCTGGAAAGAAGCTTTCTGAGAAACTGCTTAGTGTTCTTTTAATTCATCTCACAGAGTTACATCTGTATTTCGTGGATCTCTTTGCTAGCCTTATTTCTGTGGAATCTGAGAACAGATATTTCGGATCCCTTTGAAGACTATAGGGCCAAAGGAAATATCCTCCGATAACAAAGAGAAAGAAGCTTTCTGAGAAACTTCGTTGTGTTCTGTGAAATCATTACACAGAGTTACAGCGTTCCCCTCACGGCGCCTTTCGCTAAGACAGTTCTTTTGAAATTGCCAAAGTGATATTTGGAAGCCCATAGAGGGCTATGGTGAAAAAGGAAATATCCTCAGAGGAAATCTGGAAAGAAGCTTTCTGAGAGACTGCTTCGTGTTCTGTTAATTCATCTCACAGAGTTATATCTGTATTTCGTGGATCTCTTTGCTAGCCTTATTTCTGTGGGAATCTGAGAACAGATATTTCAGATCCCTTTGAAGACTATAGGGCCAAAGGAAATATCCTCCGATAACAAAGAGAAAGAAGCTTTCTGAGAAACTTCTTTGTGGTCTGTGAAATCATCTCAGAGAGTTACAGCTTTCCCCTCAAGAAGCCTTTCGCTAAGACAGTTCTTGTGGAATTGGCAAAGTGATATTTGGAAGCCCATAGAGGAATATGGTGAAAAAGGAAATATCCTCAGATGAAATCTGGAAAGAAGCTTTCTGAGAAACTGCTTAGCGTTCTGTTAATTCATCTCACAGAGTTACATCTGTATTTCGTGGATCTCTTTGCTAGCCTTATTTCTGTGGAATCTGAGAACAGATATTTCGGATCCCTTTGAAGACTATAGGGCCAAAGGAAATATGCTCCGATAACAAGGAGAAAGAAGCTTTCTGAGAAACTTCTTTGTGTTCTGTGAAATCATCTCACAGAGTTACAGCTTTCCCCTCACGGAGCCTTTCGTTAAGACACTTCTTTTGAAATTGGCAAAGTGATATTTGGAAGCCCATAGAGGGCTATGGTGAAAAAGGAAATATCCTCAGATGAAATCTGGAAAGAAGCTTTCTGAGAAACTGCTTAGTGTTCTGTAATTCATCTCACAGAGTTACATCTGTATTTCGTGGATCTCTTTGCTAGCCTTATTTCTGTGGAATCTGAGAACAGATATTTCGGATCCCTTTGAAGAATATAGGGCCAAAGGAAATATCCTCCGATAACAAAGAGAAAGAAGCTTTCTGAGAAACTTCTTTGTGTTCTGTGAAATCATCTCACAGAGTTGCAGCTTTCCCCTCAAGAAGCCTTTCGCTAAGACAGTTCTTGTGGAATTGGCAAAGTGATATTTGGAAGCCCATAGAGGGCTATGGTGAAAAAGGAAATATCCTCAAATGAAATCTGGAAAGAACCTTTCTGAGAAACTGCTTAGTGTTCTGTTAATTCACCTCACAGAGTTACATCTGTATTTCGTGGATCTCTTGGCTAGCCTTATTTCTGTGGAATCTGAGAACAGATATTTCGGATCCCTTTGAAGACAATAGGGCCAAAGGAAATATCCTCCGATAACAAAGAGAAAGAAGCTTTCTGAGAAACTTCGTTGTGTTCTGTGAAATCATCTCACAGAGTTGCAGCTTTCCCCTCAAGAAGCCTTTCGCTAAGACAGTTCTTGTGGAATTGGCAAAGTGATATTTGGAAGCCCATAGATTGCTATGGTGAAAAAGGAAATATCCTCAAATGAAATCTGGAAAGAACCTTTCTGAGAAACTGCTTAGTGTTCTGTTAATTCATCTCACAGAGTTACATCTGTATTTCGTGGATCTCTTTGCTAGTCTTATTTCTGTGGAATCTGAGAACAGATATTTCGGATCCCTTTGAAGACTATAGGGCCAAAGGAAATATCCTCCGATAACAAAGAGAAAGAAGCTTTCTGAGAAACTTCTTTGTGTTCTGTGAAATCATCTCACAGAGTTTCAGCTTTACCCTCAAGAAGCCTTTCGCTAAGACAGTTCTTGTGGAATTGGCAAGGTGATATTTGGAAGCCCATAGAGGGCTATGGTGAAAAAGGAAATATCCTCAAATGAAATCTGGAAAGAAGCTTTCTGAGAAACTGCTTAGTGTTCTGTTAATTCATCTCACAGGGTTACATCTGTATTTCGTGGATCTCTTTGCTAGCCTTATTTCTGTGGAATCTGAGAACAGATATTTCGGATCCCTTTGAAGACTATAGGGCCAAAGGAAATATCCTCCGATAACAAAGAGAAAGAAGCTTTCTGAGAGACTTCGTTGTGTTCTGTGAAATCATCTCACAGAGTTACAGCTTTCCCGTCACGGAGCCTTTCGCTAAGACAGTTCTTTTGAAATTGGCAAAGTGATATTTGGAAGCCCATAGAGGGCTATGGTGAAAAAGGAAATATCCTCAAATGAAATCTGGAAAGAAGCTTTCTGAGAAACTGCTTAGTGTTCTGTTAATTCATCTCACAGAGTTACATCTGTATTTCATGGACCTCTTTGATAGCCTTATTTCTGTGGAATCTGAGAACAGATATTTCGGATCCCTTTGAAGACTATAGGGCCAAAGGAAATATCCTCCGATAACAAAGAGAAAGAAGCTTTCTGAGAAACTTCTTTGTGTTCTGTGAAATCATCTCACAGAGTTAGAGCTTTCCCCTCAAGAAGCCTTTCGCTAAGACAGTTCTTGTGGAATTGGCAAAGTGATATTTGGAAGCCCATAGAGGGCTATAGTGAAAAAGGAAATATCGTCAAATGAAATCTGGAAAGAAGCTTTCTGAGAAACTGCTTAGTGTTCTGTTAATTCATCTCACAGGGTTACATCTGTATTTCGTGGGTCTCTTTGCTAGCCTTATTTCTGTGGAATCTGAGAACAGATATTTCGGATCCCTTTGAAGACTCTACGGCCAAAGGAAATATCCTCCGATAACAAAGAGAAAGAAGCTTTCTGAGAAACTTCGTTGTGTTCTGTGAAATCATCTCACAGAGTTACAGCTTTCCCCTCACGGAGCCTTTCACTAAGACAGTTCTTTTGAAATTGCCAAAGTGATATTTGGAAGCCCATAGAGGACTATGGTGAAAAAGGAAATATCCTCAAATGAAATCTGGAAAGAAGCTTTCTGAGAAACTGCTTAGTGTTCTGTTAATTCATCTCACAGAGTTACATCTGTATTTCGTGGATCTCTTTGCTAGCCTTATTTCTGTGGAATCTGAGAACAGATATATCGGATCCCTTTGAAGACTATAGGGCCAAAGGAAATATCCTCCGATAACAAAGAGAAAGAAGCTTTCTGAGAAACTTCGTTGTGTTCTGTGAAATCATCTCACAGAATTACAGCTTTCCCCTCACGGAGCCTTTCGCTAAGACAGTTCTTTTGAAATTGGCAAAGTGATATTTGAAGCCCATAGAGGGCTATGGTGAAAAAGGAAATATCCTCAGAGGAAATCTGGAAAGAAGCTTTGTGAGAAACTGCTTAGTGTTCTGTTAATTCATCTCACAGTCTTACATCTGTATTTCATGGATCTCTTTGCTAGCCTTATTTCTGTGGAATCTGAGAACAGATATTTCAGATCCCTTTGAAGACTATAGGGCCAAAGGAAATATCCTCCGATAACAAAGAGAAAGAAGCTTTCTGAGAAACTTCATTGTGTTCTGTGAAATCATCTCACAGAGTTGCAGCTTTCCCCTCAAGAAGCCTTTCGCTAAGACAGTTCTTGTGGAATTGGCAAAGTGATATTTGGAAGCCCATAGAGGGCTATGGTGAAAAAGGAAATATCCTCAGATGAAATCTGGAAAGAAGCTTTCTGAGAAACTGCTTAGTGTTCTGTTAATTCATCTCACAGAGTTACATCTGTATTTCGTGGATCTCTTTGCTAGCCTTATTTCTGTGGAATCTGAGAACAGATATTTCGGATCCCTTTGAAGACTATAGGGCCAAAGGAAATATCCTCCGATAACAAAGAGAAAGAAGCTTTCTGAGAAACTTCGTTGTGTTCTGTGAAATCATCTCACAGAGTTACAGCTTTCCCCTCAAGAAGCCTTTCGCTAAGACAGTTCTTGTGGAATTGGCAAAGTGATATTTGGAAGCCCATATAGGGCTATGGTGAAAAAGGAAATATCCTCAAATGAAATCTGGAAAGAAGCTTTCTGAGAAACTGCTTAGTGTTCTGTTAATTCATCTCACAGAGTTACATCTGTATTTCGTGGATCTCTTTGCTAGCCTTATTTCTGTGGAATCTGAAAACAGATATTTCAGATCCCTTTGAAGACTATAGGGCCAAAGGAAATATCCTCCGATAACAAAGAGAAAGAAGCTTTCTGAGAAACTTCGTTGTGTTCTGTGAAATCATCTCACAGAGTTACAGCTTTCCCCTCACGGAGCCTTTCGCTAAGACAGTTCTTTTGAAATTGGCAAAGTGATATTTGGAAGCCCATAGAGGGCTATTGTGAAAAAGGAAATATCCTCAGATGAAATCTGGAAAGAAGCTTTGTGAGAAACTGCTTAGTGTTCTGTTAATTCATCTCACAGAGTTACATCTGTATTTCGTGGATCTCTTTGCTAGCCTTATTTCTGTGGAATCTGAGAACAGATATTTCGGATCCCTTTGAAGACTATAGGGCCAAAGGAAATATCCTCCGATAACAAAGAGAAAGAAGCTTTTTGAGAAACTTCGTTGTGTTCTGTGAAATCATCTCACAGAGTTGCAGCTTTCCCCTCACGGAGCCTTTCGCTAAGACAGTTCTTGTGGAATTGGCAAAGTGATATTTGGAAGCCCATAGAGGGCTATGGTGAAAAAGGAAATATCCTCAGATGAAATCTGGAAAGAAGCTTTCTGAGAAACTGCTTAGTGTTCTGTTAATTCATCTCACAGAGTTACATCTGTATTTCGTGGATCTCTTTGCTAGCCTTATTTCTGTGGAATCTGAGAACAGATATTTCGGATCCCTTTGAAGACTATAGGGCCAAAGGAAATATCCTCCGATAACAAAGAGAAAGAAGCTTTCTGAGAAACTTCGTTGTGTTCTGTGAAATCATCTCACAGAGTTGCAGCTTTCCCCTCAAGAAGCCTTTCGCTAAGACAGTTCTTGTGGAATTGGCAAAGTGATATTTGGAAGCCCATAGAGGGCTATGGTGAAAAAGGAAATATCCTCAGATGAAATCTGGAAAGAAGCTTTCTGAGAAACTGCTTAGTGTTCTGTTAATTCATCTCACAGAGTTACATCTGTATTTCGTGGATCTCTTTGCTAGCCTTATTTCTGTGGAATCTGAGAACAGATATTTCGGATCCCTTTGAAGACTATAGGGCCAAAGGAAATATCCTCCGATAACAAAGAGAAAGAAGCTTTCTGAGAAACTTCGTTGTGTTCTGTGAAATCATCTCACAGAGTTGCAGCTTTCCCCTCAAGAAGCCTTTCGCTAAGACAGTTCTTGTGGAATTGGCAAAGTGATATTTGGAAGCCCATAGAGGGCTATGGTGAAAAAGGAAATATCCTCAGATGAAATCTGGAAAGAAGCTTTCTGAGAAACTGCTTAGTGTTCTGTTAATTCATCTCACAGAGTTACATCTGTATTTCGTGGATCTCTTTGCTAGCCTTATTTCTGTGGAATCTGAGAACAGATATTTCGGATCCCTATGAAGACTATAGGGCCAAAGGAAATATCCTCCGATAACAAAGAGAAAGAAGCTTTCTGAGAAACTTCTTTGTGCTCTGTGAAATAATCTCACAGAGTTACAGCTTTCCCCTCAAGAAGCCTTTCGCTAAGACAGTTCTTGTGGAATTGGCAAAGTGATATTTGGAAGCCCATAGAGGGCTACGGTGAAAAAGGAAATATCGTCAAATGAAATCTGGAAAGAAGCTTTCTGAGAAACTGCTTAGTGTTCTGTTAATTCATCTCACAGGGTTACATCTGTATTTCGTGGATCTCTTTGCTAGCCTTATTTCTGTGGAATCTGAGAACAGATATTTCGGATCCCTTTGAAGACTATAGGGCCAAAGGAAATATCCTCCGATAACAAAGAGAAAGAAGCTTTCTGAGAAACTTCGTTGTGTTCTGTGAAATCATCTCACAGAGTTACAGCTTTCCCCTCACGGAGCCTTTCGCTAAGACAGTTCTTTTGAAATTGGCAAAGTGATATTTGGAAGCCCATAGAGGACTATGGTGAAAAAGGAAATATCCTCAAATGAAATCTGGAAAGAAGCTTTCTGAGAAACTGCTTAGTGTTCTGTTAATTCATCTCACAGAGTTATATCTGTATTTCGTGGATCTCTTTGCTAGCCTTATTTCTGTGGAATCTGAGAACAGATATTTCGGATCCCTTTGAAGACTATAGGGCCAAAGGAAATATCCTCTGATAACAAAGAGAAAGAAGCTTTCTGTGAAACTTCGTTGTGTTCTGTGAAATCATCTCACAGAATTACAGCTTTCCCCTCACGGAGCCTTTCGCTAAGACAGTTCTTTTGAAATTGGCAAAGTGATATTTGAAGCCCATAGAGGGCTATGGTGAAAAAGGAAATATCCTCAGAGGAAATCTGGAAAGAAGCTTTGTAATAAACTGCTTAGTGTTCTGTTAATTCATCTCACAGTGTTACATCTGTATTTCATGGATCTCTTTGCTAGCCTTATTTCTGTGGAATCTGAGAACAGATATTTCAGATCCCTTTGAAGACTATAGGGCCAAAGGAAATATCCTCCGATAACAAAGAGAAAGAAGCTTTCTGAGAAACTTCTTTGTGTTCTGTGAAATCATCTCACAGAGTTGCAGCTTTCCCCTCAAGAAGCCTTTCTCTAGGATAGTTCTTGTGGAATTGGAAAAGTGATATTTGGAAGCCCATAGAGGGCTATGGTGAAAAGGGAAATATCCTCAGATGAAATCTGGAAAGAAGCTTTCTGAGAAACTGCTTAGTGTTCTGTTAATTCATCTCACAGAGTTACATCTGTATTTCGTGGATCTCTTTGCTAGCCTTATTTCTGTGGAATCTGAGAACAGATATTTCGGATCCCTTTGAAGACTATAGGGCCAAAGGAAATATCCTCCGATAACAAAGAGAAAGAAGCTTTCTGAGAAACTTCGTTGTGTTCTGTGAAATCATCTCACAGAGTTACAGCTTTGCCCTCAAGAAGCCTTTCGCTAAGACAGTTCTTGTGGAATTGGCAAAGTGATATTTGGAAGCCCATATAGGGCTATGGTGAAAAAGGAAATATCCTCAAATGAAATCTGGAAAGAAGCTTTCTGAGAAACTGCTTAGTGTTCTGTTAATTCATCTCACAGAGTTACATCTGTATTTCGTGGATCTCTTTGCTAGCCTTATTTCTGTGGAATCTGAGAACAGATATTTCAGATCCCTTTGAAGACTATAGGGCCAAAGGAAATATCCTCCGATAACAAAGAGAAAGAAGCTTTCTGAGAAACTTCGTTGTGTTCTGTGAAATCATCTCACAGAGTTACAGCTTTCCCCTCACGGAGCCTTTCGCTAAGACAGTTCTTTTGAAATTGGCAAAGTGATATTTGGAAGCCCATAGAGGGCTATGGTGAAAAAGGAAATATCCTCAAATGAAATCTGGAAAGAAGCTTTCTGAGAAACTGCTTAGTGTTCTGTTAATTCATCTCACAGAGTTATATCTGTATTTCGTGGATCTCTTTGCTAGCCTTATTTCTGTGGAATCTGAGAACAGATATTTCGGATCCCTTTGAAGACTATAGGGCCAAAGGAAATATCCTCCGATAACAAAGAGAAAGAAGCTTTCTGAGAAACTTCGTTGTGCTCTGTGAAATCATCTCACAGAGTTACAGCTTTCCCCTCATGGAGCCTTTCGCTAAGATAGTTCTTTTGAAATTGGCAAAGTGATATTTGGAAGCCCTTAGATGGCTATGGTGAAAAAGGAAATATCCTCAGAGGAAATCTGGAAAGAAGCTTTCTGAGAAACTGCTTAGTGTTCTGTTAATTCATCTCACAGTGTTACATCTGTATTTCATGCATCTCTTTGCTAGCCTTATTTCTGTGGAATCTGAGAACAGATATTTCAGATCCCTTTGAAGACTATAGGGCCAAAGGAAATATCCTCCGATAACAAAGAGAAAGAAGCTTTCTGAGAAACTTCTTTGTGTTCTGTGAAATCATCTCACAGAGTTGCAGCTTTACCCTCAAGAAGCCTTTCGCTAAGACAGTTCTTGTGGAATTGGCAAAGTGATATTTGGAAGCCCATAGAGGGCTATGGTGAAAAAGGAAATATCCTCAAATGAAATCTGGAAAGAAGCTTTCTTAGAAACTGCTTAGTGTTCTGTTAATTCATCTCACAGAGTTACATCTGTATTCCGTGGATCTCTTTGCTAGCCTTATTTCTGTGGAATCTGAGAACAGATATTTCGGATCCCTTTGAAGACTATAGGCCAAAGGAAATATCCTCCGATAACAAAGAGAAAGAAGCTTTCTGAGAAACTTCTTTGTGTTCTGTGAAATCATCTTCTAGAGTTAGAGCTTTCCCCTCAAGAAGCCTTTCGCTAAGACAGTTCTTGTGGAATTGGCAAAGTGATATTTGGAAGCCCATAGAGGGCTATTGTGAAAAAGGAAATATCCTCAGATGAAATCTGGAAAGAAGCTTTGTGAGAAACTGCTTAGTGTTCTGTTAATTCATCTCACAGAGTTACATCTGTATTTCGTGGATCTCTTTGCTAGCCTTATTTCTGTGGAATCTGAGAACAGATATTTCGGATCCCTTTGAAGACTATAGGGCCAAAGGAAATATCCTCCGATAACAAAGAGAAAGAAGCTTTTTGAGAAACTTCGTTGTGTTCTGTGAAATCATCTCACAGAGTTGCAGCTTTCCCCTCACGGAGCCTTTCGCTAAGACAGTTCTTGTGGAATTGGCAAAGTGATATTTGGAAGCCCATAGAGGGCTATGGTGAAAAAGGAAATATCCTCAGATGAAATCTGGAAAGAAGCTTTCTGAGAAACTGCTTAGTGTTCTGTTAATTCATCTCACAGAGTTACATCTGTATTTCGTGGATCTCTTTGCTAGCCTTATTTCTGTGGAATCTGAGAACAGATATTTCGGATCCCTTTGAAGACTATAGGGCCAAAGGAAATATCCTCCGATAACAAAGAGAAAGAAGCTTTCTGAGAAACTTCGTTGTGTTCTGTGAAATCATCTCACAGAATTACAGCTTTCCCCTCACGGAGCCTTTCGCTAAGACAGTTCTTTTGAAATTGGCAAAGTGATATTTGAAGCCTATAGAGGGCTATGGTGAAAAAGGAAATATCCTCAGAGGAAATCTGGAAAGAAGCTTTGTGAGAAACTGCTTAGTGTTCTGTTAATTCATCTCACAGTCTTACATCTGTATTTCATGGATCTCTTTGCTAGCCTTATTTCTGTGGAATCTGAGAACAGATATTTCAGATCCCTTTGAAGACTATAGGGCCAAAGGAAATATCCTCCGATAACAAAGAGAAAGAAGCTTTCTGAGAAACTTCATTGTGTTCTGTGAAATCATCTCACAGAGTTGCAGCTTTCCCCTCAAGAAGCCTTTCGCTAAGACAGTTCTTGTGGAATTGGCAAAGTGATATTTGGAAGCCCATAGAGGGCTATGGTGAAAAAGGAAATATCCTCAGATGAAATCTGGAAAGAAGCTTTCTGAGAAACTGCTTAGTGTTCTGTTAATTCATCTCACAGAGTTACATCTGTATTTCGTGGATCTCTTTGCTAGCCTTATTTCTGTGGAATCTGAGAACAGATATTTCGGATCCCTTTGAAGACTATAGGGCCAAAGGAAATATCCTCCGATAACAAAGAGAAAGAAGCTTTCTGAGAAACTTCGTTGTGTTCTGTGAAATCATCTCACAGAGTTACAGCTTTCCCCTCAAGAAGCCTTTCGCTAAGACAGTTCTTGTGGAATTGGCAAAGTGATATTTGGAAGCCCATATAGGGCTATGGTGAAAAAGGAAATATCCTCAAATGAAATCTGGAAAGAAGCTTTCTGAGAAACTGCTTAGTGTTCTGTTAATTCATCTCACAGAGTTACATCTGTATTTCGTGGATCTCTTTGCTAGCCTTATTTCTGTGGAATCTGAAAACAGATATTTCAGATCCCTTTGAAGACTATAGGGCCAAAGGAAATATCCTCCGATAACAAAGAGAAAGAAGCTTTCTGAGAAACTTCGTTGTGTTCTGTGAAATCATCTCACAGAGTTACAGCTTTCCCCTCACGGAGCCTTTCGCTAAGACAGTTCTTTTGAAATTGGCAAAGTGATATTTGGAAGCCCATAGAGGGCTATTGTGAAAAAGGAAATATCCTCAGATGAAATCTGGAAAGAAGCTTTGTGAGAAACTGCTTAGTGTTCTGTTAATTCATCTCACAGAGTTACATCTGTATTTCGTGGATCTCTTTGCTAGCCTTATTTCTGTGGAATCTGAGAACAGATATTTCGGATCCCTTTGAAGACTATAGGGCCAAAGGAAATATCCTCCGATAACAAAGAGAAAGAAGCTTTTTGAGAAACTTCGTTGTGTTCTGTGAAATCATCTCACAGAGTTGCAGCTTTCCCCTCACGGAGCCTTTCGCTAAGACAGTTCTTGTGGAATTGGCAAAGTGATATTTGGAAGCCCATAGAGGGCTATGGTGAAAAAGGAAATATCCTCAGATGAAATCTGGAAAGAAGCTTTCTGAGAAACTGCTTAGTGTTCTGTTAATTCATCTCACAGAGTTACATCTGTATTTCGTGGATCTCTTTGCTAGCCTTATTTCTGTGGAATCTGAGAACAGATATTTCGGATCCCTTTGAAGACTATAGGGCCAAAGGAAATATCCTCCGATAACAAAGAGAAAGAAGCTTTCTGAGAAACTTCGTTGTGTTCTGTGAAATCATCTCACAGAGTTGCAGCTTTCCCCTCAAGAAGCCTTTCGCTAAGACAGTTCTTGTGGAATTGGCAAAGTGATATTTGGAAGCCCATAGAGGGCTATGGTGAAAAAGGAAATATCCTCAGATGAAATCTGGAAAGAAGCTTTCTGAGAAACTGCTTAGTGTTCTGTTAATTCATCTCACAGAGTTACATCTGTATTTCGTGGATCTCTTTGCTAGCCTTATTTCTGTGGAATCTGAGAACAGATATTTCGGATCCCTATGAAGACTATAGGGCCAAAGGAAATATCCTCCGATAACAAAGAGAAAGAAGCTTTCTGAGAAACTTCTTTGTGCTCTGTGAAATAATCTCACAGAGTTACAGCTTTCCCCTCAAGAAGCCTTTCGCTAAGACAGTTCTTGTGGAATTGGCAAAGTGATATTTGGAAGCCCATAGAGGGCTATGGTGAAAAAGGAAATATCCTCAAATGAAATCTGGAAAGAAGCTTTCTGAGAAACTGCTTAGTGTTCTGTTAATTAATCTCACAGAGTTACATCTGTATTTCGTGGATCTCTTTGCTAGCCTTATTTCTGTGGAATCTGAGAACAGATATTTCGGATCCCTTTGAAGACTATAGGGCCAAAGGAAATATCCTCCGATAACAAAGAGAAAGAAGCTTTCTGAGAAACTTCGTTGTGTTCTGTGAAATCATCTCACAGAGTTACAGCTTTCCCCTCACGGAGCCTTTCGCTAAGACAGTTCTTTTGAAATTGGCAAAGTGATATTTGGAAGCCCATAGAGGGCTATGGTGAAAAAGGAAATATCCTCAAATGAAATCTGGAAAGAAGCTTTCTGAGAAACTGCTTAGTGTTCTGTTAATTCATCTCACAGAGTTACATCTGTATTTCATGGATCTCTTTGATAGCCTTATTTCTGTGGAATCTGAGAACAGATATTTCGGATCCCTTTGAAGACTATAGGGCCAAAGGAAATATCCTCCGATAACAAAGAGAAAGAAGCTTTCTGAGAAACTTCTTTGTGTTCTGTGAAATCATCTCACAGAGTTAGAGCTTTCCCCTCAAGAAGCCTTTCGCTAAGACAGTTCTTGTGGAATTGGCAAAGTGATATTTGGAAGCCCATAGAGGGCTACGGTGAAAAAGGAAATATCGTCAAATGAAATCTGGAAAGAAGCTTTCTGAGAAACTGCTTAGTGTTCTGTTAATTCATCTCACAGGGTTACATCTGTATTTCGTGGATCTCTTTGCTAGCCTTATTTCTGTGGAATCTGAGAACAGATATTTCGGATCCCTTTGAAGACTATAGGGCCAAAGGAAATATCCTCCGATAACAAAGAGAAAGAAGCTTTCTGAGAAACTTCGTTGTGTTCTGTGAAATCATCTCACAGAGTTACAGCTTTCCCCTCACGGAGCCTTTCGCTAAGACAGTTCTTTTGAAATTGGCAAAGTGATATTTGGAAGCCCATAGAGGACTATGGTGAAAAAGGAAATATCCTCAAATGAAATCTGGAAAGAAGCTTTCTGAGAAACTGCTTAGTGTTCTGTTAATTCATCTCACAGAGTTATATCTGTATTTCGTGGATCTCTTTGCTAGCCTTATTTCTGTGGAATCTGAGAACAGATATTTCGGATCCCTTTGAAGACTATAGGGCCAAAGGAAATATCCTCTGATAACAAAGAGAAAGAAGCTTTCTGTGAAACTTCGTTGTGTTCTGTGAAATCATCTCACAGAATTACAGCTTTCCCCTCACGGAGCCTTTCGCTAAGACAGTTCTTTTGAAATTGGCAAAGTGATATTTGAAGCCCATAGAGGGCTATGGTGAAAAAGGAAATATCCTCAGAGGAAATCTGGAAAGAAGCTTTGTAATAAACTGCTTAGTGTTCTGTTAATTCATCTCACAGTGTTACATCTGTATTTCATGGATCTCTTTGCTAGCCTTATTTCTGTGGAATCTGAGAACAGATATTTCAGATCCCTTTGAAGACTATAGGGCCAAAGGAAATATCCTCCGATAACAAAGAGAAAGAAGCTTTCTGAGAAACTTCTTTGTGTTCTGTGAAATCATCTCACAGAGTTGCAGCTTTCCCCTCAAGAAGCCTTTCTCTAGGATAGTTCTTGTGGAATTGGCAAAGTGATATTTGGAAGCCCATAGAGGGCTATGGTGAAAAGGGAAATATCCTCAGATGAAATCTGGAAAGAAGCTTTCTGAGAAACTGCTTAGTGTTCTGTTAATTCATCTCACAGAGTTACATCTGTATTTCGTGGATCTCTTTGCTAGCCTTATTTCTGTGGAATCTGAGAACAGATATTTCGGATCCCTTTGAAGACTATAGGGCCAAAGGAAATATCCTCCGATAACAAAGAGAAAGAAGCTTTCTGAGAAACTTCGTTGTGTTCTGTGAAATCATCTCACAGAGTTACAGCTTTGCCCTCAAGAAGCCTTTCGCTAAGACAGTTCTTGTGGAATTGGCAAAGTGATATTTGGAAGCCCATATAGGGCTATGGTGAAAAAGGAAATATCCTCAAATGAAATCTGGAAAGAAGCTTTCTGAGAAACTGCTTAGTGTTCTGTTAATTCATCTCACAGAGTTACATCTGTATTTCGTGGATCTCTTTGCTAGCCTTATTTCTGTGGAATCTGAGAACAGATATTTCAGATCCCTTTGAAGACTATAGGGCCAAAGGAAATATCCTCCGATAACAAAGAGAAAGAAGCTTTCTGAGAAACTTCGTTGTGTTCTGTGAAATCATCTCACAGAGTTACAGCTTTCCCCTCACGGAGCCTTTCGCTAAGACAGTTCTTTTGAAATTGGCAAAGTGATATTTGGAAGCCCATAGAGGGCTATGGTGAAAAAGGAAATATCCTCAAATGAAATCTGGAAAGAAGCTTTCTGAGAAACTGCTTAGTGTTCTGTTAATTCATCTCACAGAGTTATATCTGTATTTCGTGGATCTCTTTGCTAGCCTTATTTCTGTGGAATCTGAGAACAGATATTTCGGATCCCTTTGAAGACTATAGGGCCAAAGGAAATATCCTCCGATAACAAAGAGAAAGAAGCTTTCTGAGAAACTTCGTTGTGCTCTGTGAAATCATCTCACAGAGTTACAGCTTTCCCCTCATGGAGCCTTTCGCTAAGATAGTTCTTTTGAAATTGGCAAAGTGATATTTGGAAGCCCTTAGATGGCTATGGTGAAAAAGGAAATATCCTCAGAGGAAATCTGGAAAGAAGCTTTGTGAGAAACTGCTTAGTGTTCTGTTAATTCATCTCACAGTGTTACATCTGTATTTCATGCATCTCTTTGCTAGCCTTATTTCTGTGGAATCTGAGAACAGATATTTCAGATCCCTTTGAAGACTATAGGGCCAAAGGAAATATCCTCCGATAACAAAGAGAAAGAAGCTTTCTGAGAAACTTCTTTGTGTTCTGTGAAATCATCTCACAGAGTTGCAGCTTTACCCTCAAGAAGCCTTTCGCTAAGACAGTTCTTGTGGAATTGGCAAAGTGATATTTGGAAGCCCATAGAGGGCTATGGTGAAAAAGGAAATATCCTCAAATGAAATCTGGAAAGAAGCTTTCTTAGAAACTGCTTAGTGTTCTGTTAATTCATCTCACAGAGTTACATCTGTATTCCGTGGATCTCTTTGCTAGCCTTATTTCTGTGGAATCTGAGAACAGATATTTCGGATCCCTTTGAAGACTATAGGCCAAAGGAAATATCCTCCGATAACAAAGAGAAAGAAGCTTTCTGAGAAACTTCTTTGTGTTCTGTGAAATCATCTTCTAGAGTTAGAGCTTTCCCCTCAAGAAGCCTTTCGCTAAGACAGTTCTTGTGGAATTGGCAAAGTGATATTTGGAAGCCCATAGAGGGCTATTGTGAAAAAGGAAATATCCTCAGATGAAATCTGGAAAGAAGCTTTGTGAGAAACTGCTTAGTGTTCTGTTAATTCATCTCACAGAGTTACATCTGTATTTCGTGGATCTCTTTGCTAGCCTTATTTCTGTGGAATCTGAGAACAGATATTTCGGATCCCTTTGAAGACTATAGGGCCAAAGGAAATATCCTCCGATAACAAAGAGAAAGAAGCTTTTTGAGAAACTTCGTTGTGTTCTGTGAAATCATCTCACAGAGTTGCAGCTTTCCCCTCACGGAGCCTTTCGCTAAGACAGTTCTTGTGGAATTGGCAAAGTGATATTTGGAAGCCCATAGAGGGCTATGGTGAAAAAGGAAATATCCTCAGATGAAATCTGGAAAGAAGCTTTCTGAGAAACTGCTTAGTGTTCTGTTAATTCATCTCACAGAGTTACATCTGTATTTCGTGGATCTCTTTGCTAGCCTTATTTCTGTGGAATCTGAGAACAGATATTTCGGATCCCTTTGAAGACTATAGGGCCAAAGGAAATATCCTCCGATAACAAAGAGAAAGAAGCTTTCTGAGAAACTTCGTTGTGTTCTGTGAAATCATCTCACAGAGTTGCAGCTTTTCCCTCAAGAAGCCTTTCGCTAAGACAGTTCTTGTGGAATTGGCAAAGTGATATTTGGAAGCCCATAGAGGGCTATGGTGAAAAAGGAAATATCCTCAGATGAAATCTGGAAAGAAGCTTTCTGAGAAACTGCTTAGTGTTCTGTTAATTCATCTCACAGAGTTACATCTGTATTTCGTGGATCTCTTTGCTAGCCTTATTTCTGTGGAATCTGAGAACAGATATTTCGGATCCCTATGAAGACTATAGGGCCAAAGGAAATATCCTCCGATAACAAAGAGAAAGAAGCTTTCTGAGAAACTTCTTTGTGCTCTGTGAAATAATCTCACAGAGTTACAGCTTTCCCCTCAAGAAGCCTTTCGCTAAGACAGTTCTTGTGGAATTGGCAAAGTGATATTTGGAAGCCCATAGAGGGCTATGGTGAAAAAGGAAATATCCTCAAATGAAATCTGGAAAGAAGCTTTCTGAGAAACTGCTTAGTGTTCTGTTAATTAATCTCACAGAGTTACATCTGTATTTCGTGGATCTCTTTGCTAGCCTTATTTCTGTGGAATCTGAGAACAGATATTTCGGATCCCTTTGAAGACTATAGGGCCAAAGGAAATATCCTCCGATAACAAAGAGAAAGAAGCTTTCTGAGAAACTTCGTTGTGTTCTGTGAAATCATCTCACAGAGTTACAGCTTTCCCCTCACGGAGCCTTTCGCTAAGACAGTTCTTTTGAAATTGGCAAAGTGATATTTGGAAGCCCATAGAGGGCTATGGTGAAAAAGGAAATATCCTCAAATGAAATCTGGAAAGAAGCTTTCTGAGAAACTGCTTAGTGTTCTGTTAATTCATCTCACAGAGTTACATCTGTATTTCATGGATCTCTTTGATAGCCTTATTTCTGTGGAATCTGAGAACAGATATTTCGGATCCCTTTGAAGACTATAGGGCCAAAGGAAATATCCTCCGATAACAAAGAGAAAGAAGCTTTCTGAGAAACTTCTTTGTGTTCTGTGAAATCATCTCACAGAGTTAGAGCTTTCCCCTCAAGAAGCCTTTCGCTAAGACAGTTCTTGTGGAATTGGCAAAGTGATATTTGGAAGCCCATAGAGGGCTACGGTGAAAAAGGAAATATCGTCAAATGAAATCTGGAAAGAAGCTTTCTGAGAAACTGCTTAGTGTTCTGTTAATTCATCTCACAGGGTTACATCTGTATTTCGTGGATCTCTTTGCTAGCCTTATTTCTGTGGAATCTGAGAACAGATATTTCGGATCCCTTTGAAGACTATAGGGCCAAAGGAAATATCCTCCGATAACAAAGAGAAAGAAGCTTTCTGAGAAACTTCGTTGTGTTCTGTGAAATCATCTCACAGAGTTACAGCTTTCCCCTCACGGAGCCTTTCGCTAAGACAGTTCTTTTGAAATTGGCAAAGTGATATTTGGAAGCCCATAGAGGACTATGGTGAAAAAGGAAATATCCTCAAATGAAATCTGGAAAGAAGCTTTCTGAGAAACTGCTTAGTGTTCTGTTAATTAATCTCACAGAGTTATATCTGTATTTCGTGGATCTCTTTGCTAGCCTTATTTCTGTGGAATCTGAGAACAGATATTTCGGATCCCTTTGAAGACTATAGGGCCAAAGGAAATATCCTCTGATAACAAAGAGAAAGAAGCTTTCTGTGAAACTTCGTTGTGTTCTGTGAAATCATCTCACAGAATTACAGCTTTCCCCTCACGGAGCCTTTCGCTAAGACAGTTCTTTTGAAATTGGCAAAGTGATATTTGAAGCCCATAGAGGGCTATGGTGAAAAAGGAAATATCCTCAGAGGAAATCTGGAAAGAAGCTTTGTAAGAAACTGCTTAGTGTTCTGTTAATTCATCTCACAGTGTTACATCTGTATTTCATGGATCTCTTTGCTAGCCTTATTTCTGTGGAATCTGAGAACAGATATTTCAGATCCCTTTGAAGACTATAGGGCCAAAGGAAATATCCTCCGATAACAAAGAGAAAGAAGCTTTCTGAGAAACTTCTTTGTGTTCTGTGAAATCATCTCACAGAGTTGCAGCTTTCCCCTCAAGAAGCCTTTCTCTAGGATAGTTCTTGTGGAATTGGCAAAGTGATATTTGGAAGCCCATAGAGGGCTATGGTGAAAAGGGAAATATCCTCAGATGAAATCTGGAAAGAAGCTTTCTGAGAAACTGCTTAGTGTTCTGTTAATTCATCTCACAGAGTTACATCTGTATTTCGTGGATCTCTTTGCTAGCCTTATTTCTGTGGAATCTGAGAACAGATATTTCGGATCCCTTTGAAGACTATAGGGCCAAAGGAAATATCCTCCGATAACAAAGAGAAAGAAGCTTTCTGAGAAACTTCGTTGTGTTCTGTGAAATCATCTCACAGAGTTACAGCTTTCCCCTCACGGAGCCTTTCGCTAAGACAGTTCTTTTGAAATTGGCAAAGTGATATTTGGAAGCCCATAGAGGGCTATGGTGAAAAAGGAAATATCCTCAAATGAAATCTGGAAAGAAGCTTTCTGAGAAACTGCTTAGTGTTCTGTTAATTCATCTCACAGAGTTATATCTGTATTTCGTGGATCTCTTTGCTAGCCTTATTTCTGTGGAATCTGAGAACAGATATTTCGGATCCCTTTGAAGACTATAGGGCCAAAGGAAATATCCTCCGATAACAAAGAGAAAGAAGCTTTCTGAGAAACTTCGTTGTGCTCTGTGAAATCATCTCACAGAGTTACAGCGTTCCCCTCATGGAGCCTTTCGCTAAGATAGTTCTTTTGAAATTGGCAAAGTGATATTTGGAAGCCCTTAGATGGCTATGGTGAAAAAGGAAATATCCTCAGAGGAAATCTGGAAAGAAGCTTTGTGAGAAACTGCTTAGTGTTCTGTTAATTCATCTCACAGTGTTACATCTGTATTTCATGCATCTCTTTGCTAGCCTTATTTCTGTGGAATCTGAGAACAGATATTTCAGATCCCTTTGAAGACTATAGGGCCAAAGGAAATATCCTCCGATAACAAAGAGAAAGAAGCTTTCTGAGAAACTTCTTTGTGTTCTGTGAAATCATCTCACAGAGTTGCAGCTTTACCCTCAAGAAGCCTTTCGCTAAGACAGTTCTTGTGGAATTGGCAAAGTGATATTTGGAAGCCCATAGAAGGCTATGGTGAAAAAGGAAATATCCTCAAATGAAATCTGGAAAGAAGCTTTCTTAGAAACTGCTTAGTGTTCTGTTAATTCATCTCACAGAGTTACATCTGTATTCCGTGGATCTCTTTGCTAGCCTTATTTCTGTGGAATCTGAGAACAGATATTTCGGATCCCTTTGAAGACTATAGGCCAAAGGAAATATCCTCCGATAACAAAGAGAAAGAAGCTTTCTGAGAAACTTCTTTGTGTTCTGTGAAATCATCTTCTAGAGTTAGAGCTTTCCCCTCAAGAAGCCTTTCGCTAAGACAGTTCTTGTGGAATTGGCAAAGTGATATTTGGAAGCCCATAGAGGGCTATGGTGAAAAAGGAAATATCGTCAAATGAAATCTGGAAAGAAGCTTTCTGAGAAACTGCTTAGTGTTCTGTTAATTCATCTCACAGGGTTACATCTGTATTTCGTGGATCTCTTTGCTAGCCTTATTTCTGTGGAATCTGAGAACAGATATTTCGGATCCCTATGAAGACTATAGGGCCAAAGGAAATATCCTCCGATAACAAAGAGAAAGAAGCTTTCTGAGAAACTTCGTTGTGTTCTGTGAAATCATCTCACAGAGTTACAGCTTTCCCCTCACGGAGCCTTTCGCTAAGACAGTTCTTTTGAAATTGGCAAAGTGATATTTGGAAGCCCATATAGGGCTATGGTGAAAAAGGAAATATCCTCAAATGAAATCTGGAAAGAAGCTTTCTGAGAAACTGCTTAGTGTTCTGTTAATTCATCTCACAGAGTTACATCTGTATTTCGTGGATCTCTTTGCTAGCCTTATTTCTGTGGAATCTGAGAACAGATATTTCAGATCCCTTTGAAGACTATAGGGCCAAAGCAAATATCCTCCGATAACAAAGAGAAAGAAGCTTTCTGAGAAACTTCGTTGTGTTCTGTGAAATCATCTCACAGAGCTACAGCTTTCCCCTCAAGAAGCCTTTCGCTAAGACAGTTCTTGTGGAATTGGCAAAGTGATATTTGGAAGCCCATAGAGGGCTATGGTGAAAAAGGAAATATCCTCAGATGAAATCTGGAAAGAAGCTTTCTGAGAAACTGCTTAGTGTTCTGTTAATTCATCTCACAGGGTTACATCTGTATTTCGTGGGTCTCTTTGCTAGCCTTATTTCTGTGGAATCTCAGAACAGATATTTCGGATCCCTTTGAAGACTCTACGGCCAAAGGAAATATCCTCCGATAACAAAGAGAAAGAAGCTTTCTGAGAAACTTCGTTGTGTTCTGTGAAATCATCTCACAGAGTTACAGCTTTCCCCTCACGGAGCCTTTCACTAAGACAGTTCTTTTGAAATTGGCAAAGTGATATTTGGAAGCCCATAGAGGACTATGGTGAAAAAGGAAATATCCTCAAATGAAATCTGGAAAGAAGCTTTCTGAGAAACTGCTTAGTGTTCTGTTAATTCATCTCACAGAGTTATATCTGTATTTCGTGGATCTCTTTGCTAGCCTTATTTCTGTGGAATCTGAGAACAGATATATCGGATCCCTTTGAAGACTATAGGGCCAAAGGAAATATCCTCCGATAACAAAGAGAAAGAAGCTTTCTGAGAAACTTCGTTGTGTTCTGTGAAATCATCTCACGGAATTACAGCTTTCCCCTCACGGAGCCTTTCGCTAAGACAGTTCTTTTGAAATTGGCAAAGTGATATTTGAAGCCCATAGAGGGCTATGGTGAAAAAGGAAATATCCTCAGAGGAAATCTGGAAAGAAGCTTTGTGAGAAACTGCTTAGTGTTCTGTTAATTCATCTCACAGTCTTACATCTGTATTTCATGGATCTCTTTGCTAGCCTTATTTCTGTGGAATCTGAGAACAGATATTTCAGATCCCTTTGAAGACTATAGGGCCAAAGGAAATATCCTCCGATAACAAAGAGAAAGAAGCTTTCTGAGAAACTTCATTGTGTTCTGTGAAATCATCTCACAGAGTTGCAGCTTTCCCCTCAAGAAGCCTTTCGCTAAGACAGTTCTTGTGGAATTGGCAAAGTGATATTTGGAAGCCCATAGAGGGCTATGGTGAAAAAGGAAATATCGTCAAATGAAATCTGGAAAGAAGCTTTCTGAGAAACTGCTTAGTGTTCTGTTAATTCATCTCACAGAGTTACATCTGTATTTCGTGGATCTCTTTGCTAGCCTTATTTCTGTGGAATCTGAGAACAGATATTTCGGATCCCTTTGAAGACTATAGGGCCAAAGGAAATATCCTCCGATAACAAAGAGAAAGAAGCTTTCTGAGAAACTTCGTTGTGCTCTGTGAAATCATCTCACAGAGTTACAGCTTTCCCCTCATGGAGCCTTTCGCTAAGATAGTTCTTTTGAAATTGGCAAAGTGATATTTGGAAGCCCTTAGATGGCTATGGTGAAAAAGGAAATATCCTCAGAGGAAATCTGGAAAGAAGCTTTGTGAGAAACTGCTTAGTGTTCTGTTAATTCATCTCACAGTGTTACATCTGTATTTCATGCATCTCTTTGCTAGCCTTATTTCTGTGGAATCTGAGAACAGATATTTCAGATCCCTTTGAAGACTATAGGGCCAAAGGAAATATCCTCCGATAACAAAGAGAAAGAAGCTTTCTGAGAAACTTCTTTGTGTTCTGTGAAATCATCTCACAGAGTTGCAGCTTTACCCTCAAGAAGCCTTTCGCTAAGACAGTTCTTGTGGAATTGGCAAAGTGATATTTGGAAGCCCATAGAGGGCTATGGTGAAAAAGGAAATATCCTCAAATGAAATCTGGAAAGAAGCTTTCTTAGAAACTGCTTAGTGTTCTGTTAATTCATCTCACAGAGTTACATCTGTATTCCGTGGATCTCTTTGCTAGCCTTATTTCTGTGGAATCTGAGAACAGATATTTCGGATCCCTTTGAAGACTATAGGCCAAAGGAAATATCCTCCGATAACAAAGAGAAAGAAGCTTTCTGAGAAACTTCTTTGTGTTCTGTGAAATCATCTTCTAGAGTTAGAGCTTTTCCCTCAAGAAGCCTTTCGCTAAGACAGTTCTTGTGGAATTGGCAAAGTGATATTTGGAAGCCCATAGAGGGCTATGGTGAAAAAGGAAATATCGTCAAATGAAATCTGGAAAGAAGCTTTCTGAGAAACTGCTTAGTGTTCTGTTAATTCATCTCACAGGGTTACATCTGTATTTCGTGGATCTCTTTGCTAGCCTTATTTCTGTGGAATCTGAGAACAGATATTTCGGATCCCTATGAAGACTATAGGGCCAAAGGAAATATCCTCCGATAACAAAGAGAAAGAAGCTTTCTGAGAAACTTCGTTGTGTTCTGTGAAATCATCTCACAGAGTTACAGCTTTCCCCTCACGGAGCCTTTCGCTAAGACAGTTCTTTTGAAATTGGCAAAGTGATATTTGGAAGCCCATATAGGGCTATGGTGAAAAAGGAAATATCCTCAAATGAAATCTGGAAAGAAGCTTTCTGAGAAACTGCTTAGTGTTCTGTTAATTCATCTCACAGAGTTACATCTGTATTTCGTGGATCTCTTTGCTAGCCTTATTTCTGTGGAATCTGAGAACAGATATTTCAGATGCCTTTGAAGACTATAGGGCCAAAGCAAATATCCTCCGATAACAAAGAGAAAGAAGCTTTCTGAGAAACTTCGTTGTGTTCTGTGAAATCATCTCACAGAGCTACAGCTTTCCCCTCAAGAAGCCTTTCGCTAAGACAGTTCTTGTGGAATTGGCAAAGTGATATTTGGAAGCCCATAGAGGGCTATGGTGAAAAAGGAAATATCCTCAGATGAAATCTGGAAAGAAGCTTTCTGAGAAACTGCTTAGTGTTCTGTTAATTCATCTCACAGGGTTACATCTGTATTTCGTGGGTCTCTTTGCTAGCCTTATTTCTGTGGAATCTCAGAACAGATATTTCGGATCCCTTTGAAGACTCTACGGCCAAAGGAAATATCCTCCGATAACAAAGAGAAAGAAGCTTTCTGAGAAACTTCGTTGTGTTCTGTGAAATCATCTCACAGAGTTACAGCTTTCCCCTCACGGAGCCTTTCACTAAGACAGTTCTTTTGAAATTGGCAAAGTGATATTTGGAAGCCCATAGAGGACTATGGTGAAAAAGGAAATATCCTCAAATGAAATCTGGAAAGAAGCTTTCTGAGAAACTGCTTAGTGTTCTGTTAATTCATCTCACAGAGTTATATCTGTATTTCGTGGATCTCTTTGCTAGCCTTATTTCTGTGGAATCTGAGAACAGATATATCGGATCCCTTTGAAGACTATAGGGCCAAAGGAAATATCCTCCGATAACAAAGAGAAAGAAGCTTTCTGAGAAACTTCGTTGTGTTCTGTGAAATCATCTCACGGAATTACAGCTTTCCCCTCACGGAGCCTTTCGCTAAGACAGTTCTTTTGAAATTGGCAAAGTGATATTTGAAGCCCATAGAGGGCTATGGTGAAAAAGGAAATATCCTCAGAGGAAATCTGGAAAGAAGCTTTGTGAGAAACTGCTTAGTGTTCTGTTAATTCATCTCACAGTCTTACATCTGTATTTCATGGATCTCTTTGCTAGCCTTATTTCTGTGGAATCTGAGAACAGATATTTCAGATCCCTTTGAAGACTATAGGGCCAAAGGAAATATCCTCCGATAACAAAGAGAAAGAAGCTTTCTGAGAAACTTCATTGTGTTCTGTGAAATCATCTCACAGAGTTGCAGCTTTCCCCTCAAGAAGCCTTTCGCTAAGACAGTTCTTGTGGAATTGGCAAAGTGATATTTGGAAGCCCATAGAGGGCTATGGTGAAAAAGGAAATATCGTCAAATGAAATCTGGAAAGAAGCTTTCTGAGAAACTGCTTAGTGTTCTGTTAATTCATCTCACAGAGTTACATCTGTATTTCGTGGATCTCTTTGCTAGCCTTATTTCTGTGGAATCTGAGAACAGATATTTCGGATCCCTTTAAAGACTATAGGGCCAAAGGAAATATCCTCCGATAACAAAGAGAAAGAAGCTTTCTGAGAAACTTCGTTGTGTTCTGTGAAATCATCTCACAGAGTTACAGCTTTCCCCTCAAGAAGCCTTTCGCTAAGACAGTTCTTGTGGAATTGGCAAAGTGATATTTGGAAGCCCATATAGGGCTATGGTGAAAAAGGAAATATCCTCAAATGAAATCTGGAAAGAAGCTTTCTGAGAAACTGCTTAGTGTTCTGTTAATTCATCTCACAGAGTTACATCTGTATTTCGTGGATCTCTTTGCTAGCCTTATTTCTGTGGAATCTGAGAACAGATATTTCAGATCCCTTTGAAGACTATAGGGCCAAAGGAAATATCCTCCGATAACAAAGAGAAAGAAGCTTTCTGAGAAACTTCGTTGTGTTCTGTGAAATCATCTCACAGAGTTACAGCTTTCCCCTCACGGAGCCTTTCGCTAAGACAGTTCTTTTGAAATTGGCAAAGTGATATTTGGAAGCCCATAGAGGGCTATTGTGAAAAAGGAAATATCCTCAGATGAAATCTGGAAAGAAGCTTTGTGAGAAACTGCTTAGTGTTCTGTTAATTCATCTCACAGAGTTACATCTGTATTTCGTGGATCTCTTGGCTAGCCTTATTTCTGTGGAATCTGAGAACAGATATTTCGGATCCCTTTGAAGACTATAGGGCCAAAGGAAATATCCTCCGATAACAAAGAGAAAGAAGCTTTCTGAGAAACTTCGTTGTGTTCTGTGAAATCATCTCACAGAGTTGCAGCTTTCCCCTCAAGAAGCCTTTCGCTAAGACAGTTCTTGTGGAATTGGCAAAGTGATATTTGGAAGCCCATAGAGGGCTATGGTGAAAAAGGAAATATCCTCAGATGAAATCTGGAAAGAAGCTTTCTGAGAAACTGCTTAGTGTTCTGTTAATTCATCTCACAGAGTTACATCTGTATTTCGTGGATCTCTTTGCTAGCCTTATTTCTGTGGAATCTGAGAACAGATATTTCGGATCCCTATGAAGACTATAGGGCCAAAGGAAATATCCTCCGATAACAAAGAGAAAGAAGCTTTCTGAGAAACTTCTTTGTGTTCTGTGAAATCATCTCACAGAGTTACAGCTTTCCCCTCAAGAAGCCTTTCGCTAAGACAGTTCTTGTGGAATTGGCAAAGTGATATTTGGAAGCCCATAGAGGGCTATGGTGAAAAAGGAAATATCCTCAAATGAAATCTGGAAAGAAGCTTTCTGAGAAACTGCTTAGTGTTCTGTTAATTCATCTCACAGAGTTACATCTGTATTTCGTGGATCTCTTTGCTAGCCTTATTACTGTGGAATCTGAAAACAGATATTTCGGATCCCTATGAAGACTATAGGGCCAAAGGAAATATCCTCCGATAACAAAGAGAAAGAAGCTTTCTGAGAAACTTCTTTGTGTTCTGTGAAATCATCTTACAGAGTTACAGCTTTCCCCTCAAGAAGCCTTTCGCTAAGACAGTTCTTGTGGAATTGGCAAAGAGATATTTGGAAGCCCATAGAGGGCTATGGTGAAAAAGGAAATATCCTCAAATGAAATCTGGAAAGAAGCTTTCTGAGAAACTGCTTAGTGTTCTGTTAATTCATCTCACAGAGTTACATGTGTATTTCGTGGATCTCTTTGCTAGCCTTAATTCTGTGGAATCTGCGAACAGATATTTCAGATCCCTTTGAAGACTATAGGGCCAAAGGAAATATCCTCCGATAACAAAGAGAAAGAAGCTTTCTGAGAAACTTCTTTGTGTTCTGTGAAATCATCTCACAGAGTTGCAGCTTTCCCCTCAAGAAGCCTTTCGCTAAGACAGTTCTTGTGGAATTGGCAAAGTGATATTTGGAAGCCCCTAGAGGGCTATGGTGAAAAAGGAAATATCCTCAGATGAAATCTGCAAAGAAGCTTTCTGAGAAACTGCTTAGTGTTCTGTTAATTCATCTCACAGAATTACATCTGTGTTTCGTGGATCTCTTTGCTAGCCTTATTTCTGTGGAATCTGAGAACAGATATTTCGGATCCCTTTGAAGACTATAGGGCCAAAGGAAATATCCTCCGATAACAAAGAGAAAGAAGCTTTTTGAGAAACTTCGTTGTGTTCTGTGAAATCATCTCACAGAGTTACAGCTTTCCACTCACGGAGCCTTTCGCTAAGACAGTTCTTTTGAAATTGGCAAAGTGATGTTTGGAAGCCCTTAGAGGGCTATGGTGAAAAAGGAAATATCCTCAGAGGAAATCTGGAAAGAAGCTTTCTGAGAAACTGCTTAGTGTTCTGTTAATTCATCTCACAGTGTTACATCTGTATTTCATGGATCTCTTTGCTAGCCTTATTTCTGTGGAATCTGTGAACAGATATTTCAGATCTCTTTGAAGACTATAGGGCCAAAGGAAATATCCTCCGATAAGAAAGCGAAAGAAGCTTTCTGAGAAACTTCTTTGTGTTCTGTGAAATCATCTCACAGAGTTGCAGCTTTCCCCTCAAGAAGCCTTTCGCTAAGACAGTTCTTGTGGAATTGGCAAAGTGATATTTGGAAGCCCATAGAGGGCTATGGTGAAAAAGGAAATATCCTCAGATGAAATCTGGAAAGAAGCTTTCTGAGAAACTGCTTAGTGTTCTGTTAATTCATCTCACAGAGTTATATCTGTATTTCGTGGATCTCTTTGCTAGCCTTATTTCTGTGGAATCTGAGAACAGATATTTCGGATCCCTTTGAAGACTATAGGGCCAAAGGTAATATCCTCCGATAACAAAGAGAAAGAAGCTTTCTGAGAAACTTCTTTGTGTTCTGTGAAACCATCTCACAGAGTTGCAGCTTTCCCCTCAAGAAGCCTTTCGCTAAGACAGTTCTTGTGGAATTGGCAAAGTGATATTTGGAAGCCCATAGAGGGCTATGGTGAAAAAGGAAATATCCTCAGATGAAATCTGGAAAGAAGCTTTCTGAGAAACTGCTTAGCGTTCTGTTAATTCATCTCACAGAGTTACATCTGTATTTCCTGGATCTCTTTGCTAGCCTTATTTCTGTGGAATCTGAGAACAGATATTTCGGATCCCTTTGAAGACTATAGGGCCAAAGGAAATATCCTCCGATAACAAAGAGAAACAAGCTTTCTGAGAAACTTCTTTGTGTTCTGTGAAATCATCTCACAGAGTTACAGCTTTCCCCTCAAGAAGCCTTTCGCTAAGACAGTTCTTGTGGAATTGGCAAAGTGATATTTGGAAGCCCATAGAGGGCTATGGTGAAAAAGGAAATATCGTCAAATGAAATCTGGAAAGAAGCTTTCTGAGAAACTGCTTAGTGTTCTGTTAATTCATCTCACAGGGTTACATCTGTATTTCGTGGATCTCTTTGCTAGCCTTATTTCTGTGGAATCTGAGAACAGATATTTCGGATCCCTTTGAAGACTATAGGGCCAAAGGAAATATCCTCCGATAACAAAGAGAAAGAAGCTTTCTGAGAAACTTCTTTGTGTTCTGTGAAATCATCTCACAGAGTTACAGCTTTCCCCTCACGGAGCCTTTCGCTAAGACAGTTCTTTTGAAATTGGCAAAGTGATATTTGGAAGCCCATAGAGGGCTATGGTGAAAAAGGAAATATCCTCAAATGAAATCTAGAAAGAAGCTTTCTGAGAAACTGCTTAGTGTTCTGTTAATTCATCTCACAGAGTTACATCTGTATTTCGTGGATCTCTTTGCTAGCCCTATTTCTGTGGAATCTGAGAACAGATATTTCGGATCCCTTTGAAGACTATAGGGCCAAAGGAAATATCCTCCGATAACAAAGAGAAAGAAGCTTTCTCAGAAACTTCTTTGTGTTCTGTGAAATCATCTCACAGAGTTACAGCTTTCCCCTCAAGAAGCCTTTCGCTAAGACAGTTCTTGTGGAATTGGCAAAGTGATATTTGGAAGCCCCTATAGGGCTATGGTGAAAAAGGAAATATCCTCAGATTAAATCTGGAAAGAAGCTTTCTGAGAAACTGCTTAGTGTTCTGTTAATTCATCTCACAGAGTTACATCTGTATTTCCTGGATCTCTTGGCTAGCCTTATTTCTGTGGAATCTGAGAACAGATATTTCGGATCCCTTTGAAGACTATAGGGCCAAAGGAAATATCCTCCGATAACAAAGAGAAAGAAGCTTTCTGAGAAACTTCGTTGTGTTCTGTGAAATCATCTCACAGAGTTGCAGCTTTCCCCTCAAGAAGCCTTTCGCTAAGACAGTTCTTGTGGAATTGGCAAAGTGATATTTGGAAGCCCATAGAGGGCTATGGTGAAAAAGGAAATATCCTCAGATGAAATCTGGAAAGAAGCTTTCTGAGAAACTGCTTAGTGTTCTGTTAATTCATCTCACAGAGTTACATCTGTATTTCGTGGATCTCTTTGCTAGCCTTATTTCTGTGGAATCTGAGAACAGATATTTCGGATCCCTATGAAGACTATAGGGCCAAAGGAAATATCCTCCGATAACAAAGAGAAAGAAGCTTTCTGAGAAACTTCTTTGTGTTCTGTGAAATCATCTCACAGAGTTACAGCTTTCCCCTCAAGAAGCCTTTCGCTAAGACAGTTCTTGTGGAATTGGCAAAGTGATATTTGGAAGCCCATAGAGGGCTATGGTGAAAAAGGAAATATCCTCAAATGAAATCTGGAAAGAAGCTTTCTGAGAAACTGCTTAGTGTTCTGTTAATTCATCTCACAGAGTTACATCTGTATTTCGTGGATCTCTTTGCTAGCCTTATTACTGTGGAATCTGAAAACAGATATTTCGGATCCCTATGAAGACTATAGGGCCAAAGGAAATATCCTCCGATAACAAAGAGAAAGAAGCTTTCTGAGAAACTTCTTTGTGTTCTGTGAAATCATCTTACAGAGTTACAGCTTTCCCCTCAAGAAGCCTTTCGCTAAGACAGTTCTTGTGGAATTGGCAAAGAGATATTTGGAAGCCCATAGAGGGCTATGGTGAAAAAGGAAATATCCTCAAATGAAATCTGGAAAGAAGCTTTCTGAGAAACTGCTTAGTGTTCTGTTAATTCATCTCACAGAGTTACATGTGTATTTCGTGGATCTCTTTGCTAGCCTTAATTCTGTGGAATCTGCGAACAGATATTTCAGATCCCTATGAAGACTATAGGGCCAAAGGAAATATCCTCCGATAACAAAGAGAAAGAAGCTTTCTGAGAAACTTCTTTGTGTTCTGTGAAATCATCTCACAGAGTTGCAGCTTTCCCCTCAAGAAGCCTTTCGCTAAGACAGTTCTTGTGGAATTGGCAAAGTGATATTTGGAAGCCCCTAGAGGGCTATGGTGAAAAAGGAAATATCCTCAGATGAAATCTGCAAAGAAGCTTTCTGAGAAACTGCTTAGTGTTCTGTTAATTCATCTCACAGAATTACATCTGTGTTTCGTGGATCTCTTTGCTAGCCTTATTTCTCTGGAATCTGAGAACAGATATTTCGGATCCCTTTGAAGACTATAGGGCCAAAGGAAATATCCTCCGATAACAAAGAGAAAGAAGCTTTTTGAGAAACTTCGTTGTGTTCTGTGAAATCATCTCACAGAGTTACAGCTTTCCACTCACGGAGCCTTTCGCTAAGACAGTTCTTTTGAAATTGGCAAAGTGATGTTTGGAAGCCCTTAGAGGGCTATGGTGAAAAAGGAAATATCCTCAGAGGAAATCTGGAAAGAAGCTTTCTGAGAAACTGCTTAGTGTTCTGTTAATTCATCTCACAGTGTTACATCTGTATTTCATGGATCTCTTTGCTAGCCTTATTTCTGTGGAATCTGTGAACTGATATTTCAGATCTCTTTGAAGACTATAGGGCCAAAGGAAATATCCTCCGATAAGAAAGCGAAAGAAGCTTTCTGAGAAACTTCTTTGTGTTCTGTGAAATCATCTCACAGAGTTGCAGCTTTCCCCTCAAGAAGCCTTTCGCTAAGACAGTTCTTGTGGAATTGGCAAAGTGATATTTGGAAGCCCATAGAGGGCTATGGTGAAAAAGGAAATATCCTCAGATGAAATCTGGAAAGAAGCTTTCTGAGAAACTGCTTAGTGTTCTGTTAATTCATCTCACAGAGTTATATCTGTATTTCGTGGATCTCTTTGCTAGCCTTATTTCTGTGGAATCTGAGAACAGATATTTCGGATCCCTTTGAAGACTATAGGGCCAAAGGTAATATCCTCCGATAACAAAGAGAAAGAAGCTTTCTGAGAAACTTCTTTGTGTTCTGTGAAACCATCTCACAGAGTTGCAGCTTTCCCCTCAAGAAGCCTTTCGCTAAGACAGTTCTTGTGGAATTGGCAAAGTGATATTTGGAAGCCCATAGAGGGCTATGGTGAAAAAGGAAATATCCTCAGATGAAATCTGGAAAGAAGCTTTCTGAGAAACTGCTTAGCGTTCTGTTAATTCATCTCACAGAGTTACATCTGTATTTCCTGGATCTCTTTGCTAGCCTTATTTCTGTGGAATCTGAGAACAGATATTTCGGATCCCTTTGAAGACTATAGGGCCAAAGGAAATATCCTCCGATAACAAAGAGAAACAAGCTTTCTGAGAAACTTCTTTGTGTTCTGTGAAATCATCTCACAGAGTTACAGCTTTCCCCTCAAGAAGCCTTTCGCTAAGACAGTTCTTGTGGAATTGGCAAAGTGATATTTGGAAGCCCATAGAGGGCTATGGTGAAAAAGGAAATATCGTCAAATGAAATCTGGAAAGAAGCTTTCTGAGAAACTGCTTAGTGTTCTGTTAATTCATCTCACAGGGTTACATCTGTATTTCGTGGATCTCTTTGCTAGCCTTATTTCTGTGGAATCTGAGAACAGATATTTCGGATCCCTTTGAAGACTATAGGGCCAAAGGAAATATCCTCCGATAACAAAGAGAAAGAAGCTTTCTGAGAAACTTCTTTGTGTTCTGTGAAATCATCTCACAGAGTTACAGCTTTCCCCTCACGGAGCCTTTCGCTAAGACAGTTCTTTTGAAATTGGCAAAGTGATATTTGGAAGCCCATAGAGGGCTATGGTGAAAAAGGAAATATCCTCAAATGAAATCTAGAAAGAAGCTTTCTGAGAAACTGCTTAGTGTTCTGTTAATTCATCTCACAGAGTTAAATCTGTATTTCGTGGATCTCTTTGCTAGCCTTATTTCTGTGGAATCTGAGAACAGATATTTCGGATCCCTTTGAAGACTATAGGGCCAAAGGAAATATCCTCCGATAACAAAGAGAAAGAAGCTTTCTGAGAAACTTCTTTGTGTTCTGTGAAATCATCTCACAGAGTTACAGCTTTCCCCTCAAGAAGCCTTTCGCTAAGACAGTTCTTGTGGAATTGGCAAAGTGATATTTGGAAGCCCCTAGAGGGCTATGGTGAAAAAGGAAATATCCTCAGATTAAATCTGGAAAGAAGCTTTCTGAGAAACTGCTTAGTGTTCTGTTAATTCATCTCACAGAGTTACATCTGTATTTCCTGGATCTCTTGGCTAGCCTTATTTCTGTGGAATCTGAGAACAGATATTTCGGATCCCTTTGAAGACTATAGGGCCAAAGGAAATATCCTCCGATAACAAAGAGAAAGAAGCTTTCTGAGAAACTTCGTTGTGTTCTGTGAAATCATCTCACAGAGTTGCAGCTTTCCCCTCAAGAAGCCTTTCGCTAAGACAGTTCTTGTGGAATTGGCAAAGTGATATTTGGAAGCCCATAGAGGGCTATGGTGAAAAAGGAAATATCCTCAGATGAAATCTGGAAAGAAGCTTTCTGAGAAACTGCTTAGTGTTCTGTTAATTCATCTCACAGAGTTACATCTGTATTTCGTGGATCTCTTTGCTAGCCTTATTTCTGTGGAATCTGAGAACAGATATTTCGGATCCCTATGAAGACTATAGGGCCAAAGGAAATATCCTCCGATAACAAAGAGAAAGAAGCTTTCTGAGAAACTTCTTTGTGCTCTGTGAAATAATCTCACAGAGTTACAGCTTTCCCCTCAAGAAGCCTTTCGCTAAGACAGTTCTTGTGGAATTGGCAAAGTGATATTTGGAAGCCCATAGAGGGCTATGGTGAAAAAGGAAATATCCTCAAATGAAATCTGGAAAGAAGCTTTCTGAGAAACTGCTTAGTGTTCTGTTAATTAATCTCACAGAGTTACATCTGTATTTCGTGGATCTCTTTGCTAGCCTTATTTCTGTGGAATCTGAGAACAGATATTTCGGATCCCTTTGAAGACTATAGGGCCAAAGGAAATATCCTCCGATAACAAAGAGAAAGAAGCTTTCTGAGAAACTTCGTTGTGTTCTGTGAAATCATCTCACAGAGTTACACCTTTCCCCTCACGGAGCCTTTCGCTAAGACAGTTCTTTTGAAATTGGCAAAGTGATATTTGGAAGCCCATAGAGGGCTATGGTGAAAAAGGAAATATCCTCAAATGAAATCTGGAAAGAAGCTTTCTGAGAAACTGCTTAGTGTTCTGTTAATTCATCTCACAGAGTTACATCTGTATTTCATGGATCTCTTTGCTAGCCTTATTTCTGTGGAATCTGAGAACAGATATTTCGGATCCCTTTGAAGACTATAGGGCCAAAGGAAATATCCTCCGATAACAAAGAGAAAGAAGCTTTCTGAGAAACTTCTTTGTGTTCTGTGAAATCATCTCACAGAGTTAGAGCTTTCCCCTCAAGAAGCCTTTCGCTAAGACAGTTCTTGTGGAATTGGCAAAGTGATATTTGGAAGCCCATAGAGGGCTACGGTGAAAAAGGAAATATCGTCAAATGAAATCTGGAAAGAAGCTTTCTGAGAAACTGCTTAGTGTTCTGTTAATTCATCTCACAGGGTTACATCTGTATTTCGTGGATCTCTTTGCTAGCCTTATTTCTGTGGAATCTGAGAACAGATATTTCGGATCCCTTTGAAGACTATAGGGCCAAAGGAAATATCCTCCGATAACAAAGAGAAAGAAGCTTTCTGAGAAACTTCGTTGTGTTCTGTGAAATCATCTCACAGAGTTACAGCTTTCCCCTCACGGAGCCTTTCGCTAAGACAGTTCTTTTGAAATTGGCAAAGTGATATTTGGAAGCCCATAGAGGACTATGGTGAAAAAGGAAATATCCTCAAATGAAATCTGGAAAGAAGCTTTCTGAGAAACTGCTTAGTGTTCTGTTAATTCATCTCACAGAGTTATATCTGTATTTCGTGGATCTCTTTGCTAGCCTTATTTCTGTGGAATCTGAGAACAGATATTTCGGATCCCTTTGAAGACTATAGGGCCAAAGGAAATATCCTCTGATAACAAAGAGAAAGAAGCTTTCTGTGAAACTTCGTTGTGTTCTGTGAAATCATCTCACAGAATTACAGCTTTCCCCTCACGGAGCCTTTCGCTAAGACAGTTCTTTTGAAATTGGCAAAGTGATATTTGAAGCCCATAGAGGGCTATGGTGAAAAAGGAAATATCCTCAGAGGAAATCTGGAAAGAAGCTTTGTAAGAAACTGCTTAGTGTTCTGTTAATTCATCTCACAGTGTTACATCTGTATTTCATGGATCTCTTTGCTAGCCTTATTTCTGTGGAATCTGAGAACAGATATTTCAGATCCCTTTGAAGACTATAGGGCCAAAGGAAATATCCTCCGATAACAAAGAGAAAGAAGCTTTCTGAGAAACTTCTTTGTGTTCTGTGAAATCATCTCACAGAGTTGCAGCTTTCCCCTCAAGAAGCCTTTCTCTAGGATAGTTCTTGTGGAATTGGCAAAGTGATATTTGGAAGCCCATAGAGGGCTATGGTGAAAAGGGAAATATCCTCAGATGAAATCTGGAAAGAAGCTTTCTGAGAAACTGCTTAGTGTTCTGTTAATTCATCTCACAGAGTTACATCTGTATTTCGTGGATCTCTTTGCTAGCCTTATTTCTGTGGAATCTGAGAACAGATATTTCGGATCCCTTTGAAGAATATAGGGCCAAAGGAAATATCCTCCGATAACAAAGAGAAAGAAGCTTTCTGAGAAACTTCGTTGTGTTCTGTGAAATCATCTCACAGAGTTACAGCTTTGCCCTCAAGAAGCCTTTCGCTAAGACAGTTCTTGTGGAATTGGCAAAGTGATATTTGGAAGCCCATATAGGGCTATGGTGAAAAAGGAAATATCCTCAAATGAAATCTGGAAAGAAGCTTTCTGAGAAACTGCTTAGTGTTCTGTTAATTCATCTCACAGAGTTACATCTGTATTTCGTCGATCTCTTTGCTAGCCTTATTTCTGTGGAATCTGAGAACAGATATTTCAGATCCCTTTGAAGACTATAGGGCCAAAGGAAATATCCTCCGATAACAAAGAGAAAGAAGCTTTCTGAGAAACTTCGTTGTGTTCTGTGAAATCATCTCACAGAGTTACAGCTTTCCCCTCACGGAGCCTTTCGCTAAGACAGTTCTTTTGAAATTGGCAAAGTGATATTTGGAAGCCCATAGAGGGCTATGGTGAAAAAGGAAATATCCTCAAATGAAATCTGGAAAGAAGCTTTCTGAGAAACTGCTTAGTGTTCTGTTAATTCATCTCACAGAGTTATATCTGTATTTCGTGGATCTCTTTGCTAGCCTTATTTCTGTGGAATCTGAGAACAGATATTTCGGATCCCTTTGAAGACTATAGGGCCAAAGGAAATATCCTCCGATAACAAAGAGAAAGAAGCTTTCTGAGAAACTTCGTTGTGCGCTGTGAAATCATCTCACAGAGTTACAGCTTTCCCCTCATGGAGCCTTTCGCTAAGATAGTTCTTTTGAAATTGGCAAAGTGATATTTGGAAGCCCTTAGATGGCTATGGTGAAAAAGGAAATATCCTCAGAGGAAATCTGGAAAGAAGCTTTGTGAGAAACTGCTTAGTGTTCTGTTAATTCATCTCACAGTGTTACATCTGTATTTCATGCATCTCTTTGCTAGCCTTATTTCTGTGGAATCTGAGAACAGATATTTCAGATCCCTTTGAAGACTATAGGGCCAAAGGAAATATCCTCCGATAACAAAGAGAAAGAAGCTTTCTGAGAAACTTCTTTGTGTTCTGTGAAATCATCTCACAGAGTTGCAGCTTTACCCTCAAGAAGCCTTTCGCTAAGACAGTTCTTGTGGAATTGGCAAAGTGATATTTGGAAGCCCATAGAGGGCTATGGTGAAAAAGGAAATATCCTCAAATGAGATCTGGAAAGAAGCTTTCTTAGAAACTGCTTAGTGTTCTGTTAATTCATCTCACAGAGTTACATCTGTATTCCGTGGATCTCTTTGCTAGCCTTATTTCTGTGGAATCTGAGAACAGATATTTCGGATCCCTTTGAAGACTATAGGCCAAAGGAAATATCCTCCGATAACAAAGAGAAAGAAGCTTTCTGAGAAACTTCTTTGTGTTCTGTGAAATCATCTTCTAGAGTTAGAGCTTTCCCCTCAAGAAGCCTTTCGCTAAGACAGTTCTTGTGGAATTGGCAAAGTGATATTTGGAAGCCCATAGAGGGCTATGGTGAAAAAGGAAATATCGTCAAATGAAATCTGGAAAGAAGCTTTCTGAGAAACTGCTTAGTGTTCTGTTAATTCATCTCACAGGGTTACATCTGTATTTCGTGGATCTCTTTGCTAGCCTTATTTCTGTGGAATCTGAGAACAGATATTTCGGATCCCTATGAAGACTATAGGGCCAAAGGAAATATCCTCCGATAACAAAGAGAAAGAAGCTTTCTGAGAAACTTCGTTGTGTTCTGTGAAATCATCTCACAGAGTTACAGCTTTCCCCTCACGGAGCCTTTCGCTAAGACAGTTCTTTTGAAATTGGCAAAGTGATATTTGGAAGCCCATATAGGGCTATGGTGAAAAAGGAAATATCCTCAAATGAAATCTGGAAAGAAGCTTTCTGAGAAACTGCTTAGTGTTCTGTTAATTCATCTCACAGAGTTACATCTGTATTTCGTGGATCTCTTTGCTAGCCTTATTTCTGTGGAATCTGAGAACAGATATTTCAGATCCCTTTGAAGACTATAGGGCCAAAGCAAATATCCTCCGATAACAAAGACAAAGAAGCTTTCTGAGAAACTTCGTTGTGTTCTGTGAAATCATCTCACAGAGCTACAGCTTTCCCCTCAAGAAGCCTTTCGCTAAGACAGTTCTTGTGGAATTGGCAAAGTGATATTTGGAAGCCCATAGAGGGCTATGGTGAAAAAGGAAATATCCTCAGATGAAATCTGGAAAGAAGCTTTCTGAGAAACTGCTTAGTGTTCTGTTAATTCATCTCACAGAGTTACATCTGTATTTCGTGGATCTCTTTGCTAGCCTTATTTCTGTGGAATCTGAGAACAGATATTTCGGATCCCTATGAAGACTATAGGGCCAAAGGAAATATCCTCCGATAACAAAGAGAAAGAAGCTTTCTGAGAAACTTCGTTGTGTTCTGTGAAATCATCTCACAGAGTTACATCTTTCCCCTCAAGAAGCCTTTCGCTAAGACAGTTCTTGTGGAATTGGCAAAGTGATATTTGGAAGCCCATAGAGGGCTATGGTGAAAAAGGAAATATCCTCAAATGAAATCTGGAAAGAAGCTTTCTGAGAAACTGCTTAGTGTTCTGTTAATTCATCTCACAGAGTTACATCTGTATTTCGTGGATCTCTTTGCTAGCCTTATGTCTGTGGAATCTGATAACAGATATTTCGGATCCCTTTGAAGACTATAGGGCCAAAGGAAATATCCTCCGATAACAAAGAGAAAGAAGCTTTCTGAGAAACTTCTTTGTGTTCTGTGAAATCATCTCACAGAGTTACAGCTTTCCCCTCAAGAAGCCTTTCGCTAAGACAGTTCTTGTGGAATTGGCAAAGTGATATTTGGAAGCCCATAGAGGGCTATGTTGAAAAAGGAAATATCCTCAAATGAAATCTGGAAAGAAGCTTTCTGAGAAACTGCTTAGTGTTCTGTTAATTCATCTCACAGAGTTACATCTGTATTTCGTGGATCTCTTTGCTAGCCTTATTTCTGTGGAGTCTGAGAACAGATATTTCGGATCCCTTTGAAGACTATAGGGCCAAAGGAAATATCCTCCGATAACAAAGAGAAAGAAGCTTTCTGAGAAACTTCGTTGTGTTCTGTGAAATCATCTCACAGAGTTACAGCTTTCCCCTCACGGAGCCTTTCGCTAAGACAGTTCTTTTGAAATTGGCAAAGTGATATTTGGAAGCCCATAGAGGACTATGGTGAAAAAGGAAATATCCTCAAATGAAATCTGGAAAGAAGCTTTCTGAGAAACTGCTTAGTGTTCTGTTAATTCATCTCACAGAGTTATATCTGTATTTCGTGGATCTCTTTGCTAGCCTTATTTCTGTGGAATCTGAGAACAGATATTTCGGATCCCTTTGAAGACTATAGGGCCAAAGGAAATATCCTCTGATAACAAAGAGAAAGAAGCTTTCTGTGAAACTTCGTTGTGTTCTGTGAAATCATCTCACAGAATTACAGCTTTCCCCTCACGGAGCCTTTCGCTAAGACAGTTCTTTTGAAATTGGCAAAGTGATATTTGAAGCCCATAGAGGGCTATGGTGAAAAAGGAAATATCCTCAGAGGAAATCTGGAAAGAAGCTTTGTAAGAAACTGCTTAGTGTTCTGTTAATTCATCTCACAGTGTTACATCTGTATTTCATGGATCTCTTTGCTAGCCTTATTTCTGTGGAATCTGAGAACAGATATTTCAGATCCCTTTGAAGACTATAGGGCCAAAGGAAATATCCTCCGATAACAAAGAGAAAGAAGCTTTCTGAGAAACTTCTTTGTGTTCTGTGAAATCATCTCACAGAGTTGCAGCTTTCCCCTCAAGAAGCCTTTCTCTAGGATAGTTCTTGTGGAATTGGCAAAGTGATATTTGGAAGCCCATAGAGGGCTATGGTGAAAAGGGAAATATCCTCAGATGAAATCTGGAAAGAAGCTTTCTGAGAAACTGCTTAGTGTTCTGTTAATTCATCTCACAGAGTTACATCTGTATTTCGTGGATCTCTTTGCTAGCCTTATTTCTGTGGAATCTGAGAACAGATATTTCGGATCCCTTTGAAGACTATAGGGCCAAAGGAAATATCCTCCGATAACAAAGAGAAAGAAGCTTTCTGAGAAACTTCGTTGTGTTCTGTGAAATCATCTCACAGAGTTACAGCTTTGCCCTCAAGAAGCCTTTCGCTAAGACAGTTCTTGTGGAATTGGCAAAGTGATATTTGGAAGCCCATATAGGGCTATGGTGAAAAAGGAAATATCCTCAAATGAAATCTGGAAAGAAGCTTTCTGAGAAACTGCTTAGTGTTCTGTTAATTCATCTCACAGAGTTACATCTGTATTTCGTGGATCTCTTTGCTAGCCTTATTTCTGTGGAATCTGAGAACAGATATTTCAGATCCCTTTGAAGACTATAGGGCCAAAGGAAATATCCTCCGATAACAAAGAGAAAGAAGCTTTCTGAGAAACTTCGTTGTGTTCTGTGAAATCATCTCACAGAGTTACAGCTTTCCCCTCACGGAGCCTTTCGCTAAGACAGTTCTTTTGAAATTGGCAAAGTGATATTTGGAAGCCCATAGAGGGCTATGGTGAAAAAGGAAATATCCTCAAATGAAATCTGGAAAGAAGCTTTCTGAGAAACTGCTTAGTGTTCTGTTAATTCATCTCACAGAGTTATATCTGTATTTCGTGGATCTCTTTGCTAGCCTTATTTCTGTGGAATCTGAGAACAGATATTTCGGATCCCTTTGAAGACTATAGGGCCAAAGGAAATATCCTCCGATAACAAAGAGAAAGAAGCTTTCTGAGAAACTTCGTTGTGCTCTGTGAAATCATCTCACAGAGTTACAGCTTTCCCCTCATGGAGCCTTTCGCTAAGATAGTTCTTTTGAAATTGGCAAAGTGATATTTGGAAGCCCTTAGATGGCTATGGTGAAAAAGGAAATATCCTCAGAGGAAATCTGGAAAGAAGCTTTGTGAGAAACTGCTTAGTGTTCTGTTAATTCATCTCACAGTGTTACATCTGTATTTCATGCATCTCTTTGCTAGCCTTATTTCTGTGGAATCTGAGAACAGATATTTCAGATCCCTTTGAAGACTATAGGGCCAAAGGAAATATCCTCCGATAACAAAGAGAAAGAAGCTTTCTGAGAAACTTCTTTGTGTTCTGTGAAATCATCTCACAGAGTTGCAGCTTTACCCTCAAGAAGCCTTTCGCTAAGACAGTTCTTGTGGAATTGGCAAAGTGATATTTGGAAGCCCATAGAGGGCTATGGTGAAAAAGGAAATATCCTCAAATGAGATCTGGAAAGAAGCTTTCTTAGAAACTGCTTAGTGTTCTGTTAATTCATCTCACAGAGTTACATCTGTATTCCGTGGATCTCTTTGCTAGCCTTATTTCTGTGGAATCTGAGAACAGATATTTCGGATCCCTTTGAAGACTATAGGCCAAAGGAAATATCCTCCGATAACAAAGAGAAAGAAGCTTTCTGAGAAACTTCTTTGTGTTCTGTGAAATCATCTTCTAGAGTTAGAGCTTTCCCCTCAAGAAGCCTTTCGCTAAGACAGTTCTTGTGGAATTGGCAAAGTGATATTTGGAAGCCCATAGAGGGCTATGGTGAAAAAGGAAATATCGTCAAATGAAATCTGGAAAGAAGCTTTCTGAGAAACTGCTTAGTGTTCTGTTAATTCATCTCACAGGGTTACATCTGTATTTCGTGGATCTCTTTGCTAGCCTTATTTCTGTGGAATCTGAGAACAGATATTTCGGATCCCTATGAAGACTATAGGGCCAAAGGAAATATCCTCCGATAACAAAGAGAAAGAAGCTTTCTGAGAAACTTCGTTGTGTTCTGTGAAATCATCTCACAGAGTTACAGCTTTCCCCTCACGGAGCCTTTCGCTAAGACAGTTCTTTTGAAATTGGCAAAGTGATATTTGGAAGCCCATATAGGGCTATGGTGAAAAAGGAAATATCCTCAAATGAAATCTGGAAAGAAGCTTTCTGAGAAACTGCTTAGTGTTCTGTTAATTCATCTCACAGAGTTACATCTGTATTTCGTGGATCTCTTTGCTAGCCTTATTTCTGTGGAATCTGAGAACAGATATTTCAGATCCCTTTGAAGACTATAGGGCCAAAGCAAATATCCTCCGATAACAAAGAGAAAGAAGCTTTCTGAGAAACTTCGTTGTGTTCTGTGAAATCATCTCACAGAGCTACAGCTTTCCCCTCAAGAAGCCTTTCGCTAAGACAGTTCTTGTGGAATTGGCAAAGTGATATTTGGAAGCCCATAGAGGGCTATGGTGAAAAAGGAAATATCCTCAGATGAAATCTGGAAAGAAGCTTTCTGAGAAACTGCTTAGTGTTCTGTTAATTCATCTCACAGAGTTACATCTGTATTTCGTGGATCTATTTGCTAGCCTTATTTCTGTGGAATCTGAGAACAGATATTTCGGATCCCTATGAAGACTATAGGGCCAAAGGAAATATCCTCCGATAACAAAGAGAAAGAAGCTTTCTGAGAAACTTCGTTGTGTTCTGTGAAATCATCTCACAGAGTTACATCTTTCCCCTCAAGAAGCCTTTCGCTAAGACAGTTCTTGTGGAATTGGCAAAGTGATATTTGGAAGCCCATAGAGGGCTATGGTGAAAAAGGAAATATCCTCAAATGAAATCTGGAAAGAAGCTTTCTGAGAAACTGCTTAGTGTTCTGTTAATTCATCTCACAGAGTTACATCTGTATTTCGTGGATCTCTTTGCTAGCCTTATGTCTGTGGAATCTGATAACAGATATTTCGGATCCCTTTGAAGACTATAGGGCCAAAGGAAATATCCTCCGATAACAAAGAGAAAGAAGCTTTCTGAGAAACTTCTTTGTGTTCTGTGAAATCATCTCACAGAGTTACAGCTTTCCCCTCAAGAAGCCTTTCGCTAAGACAGTTCTTGTGGAATTGGCAAAGTGATATTTGGAAGCCCATAGAGGGCTATGTTGAAAAAGGAAATATCCTCAAATGAAATCTGGAAAGAAGCTTTCTGAGAAACTGCTTAGTGTTCTGTTAATTCATCTCACAGAGTTACATCTGTATTTCGTGGATCTCTTTGCTAGCCTTATTTCTGTGGAGTCTGAGAACAGATATTTCGGATCCCTTTGAAGACTATAGGGCCAAAGGAAATATCCTCCGATAACAAAGAGAAAGAAGCTTTCTGAGAAACTTCGTTGTGTTCTGTGAAATCATCTCACAGAGTTACAGCTTTCCCCTCACGGAGCCTTTCGCTAAGACAGTTCTTTTGAAATTGGCAAAGTGATATTTGGAAGCCCATAGAGGGCTATGGTGAAAAAGGAAATATCCTAAGATGAAATCTGGAAAGAAGCTTTCTGAGAAACTGCTTAGTGTTCTGTTAATTCATCTCACAGAGTTACATCTGTATTTCGTGGATCTCTTTGCTAGCCTTATTTCTGTGGAATCTGAGAACAGATATTTCGGATCCCTTTGAAGACTATAGGGCCAAAGGAAATATCCTCCGATAACAAAGAGAAAGAAGCTTTCTGAGAAACTTCGTTGTGCTCTGTGAAATCATCTCACAGAGTTACAGCTTTCCCCTCATGGAGCCTTTCGCTAAGACAGTTCTTTTGAAATTGGCAAAGTGATATTTGGAAGCCCATAGAGGGCTACGGTGAAAAAGGAAATATCCTCAGATGAAATCTGGAAAGAAGCTTTCTGAGAAACTGCTTAGTGTTCTGTTAATTCATCTCACAGAGTTACATCTGTATTTCGTGGATCTCTTTGCTAGCCTTGTTTCTGTGGAATCTGAGAACAGATATTTCGGATCCCTTTGAAGACTATAGGGCCAAAGGAAATATCCTCCGATAACAAAGAGAAAGAAGCTTTCTGAGAAACTTCTTTGTGTTCTGTGAAATCATCTCACAGAGTTACAGCCTTCCCCTCAAGAAGCCTTTCGCTAAGACAGTTCTTGTGGAATTGGCAAAGTGATATTTGGAAGCCCATAGAGGGCTATGGTGAAAAAGGAAATATCCTCAAATTAAATCTGGAAAGAAGCTTTCTGAGAAACTGCTTAGTGTTCTGTTAATTCATCTCACAGAGTTATATCTGTATTTCGTGGATCTCTTTGCTAGCCTTATTTCTGTGGAATCTGAGAACAGATATTTCGGATCCCTTTGAAGACTATAGGGCCAAAGGAAATATCCTCCGATAACAAAGAGAAAGAAGCTTTCTGAGAAACTTCGTTGTGCTCTGTGAAATCATCTCACAGAGTTACAGCTTTCCCCTCATGGAGCCTTTCGCTAAGACAGTTCTTTTGAAATTGGCAAAGTGATATTTGGAAGCCCATAGAGGGCTACGGTGAAAAAGGAAATATCCTCAGAGGAAATCTGGAAAGAAGCTTTGTGAGAAACTGCTTAGTGTTCTGTTAATTCATCTCACAGTGTTACATCTGTATTTCATGCATCTCTTTTCTAGCCTTATTTCTGTGGAATCTGAGAACAGATATTTCGGATCCCTATGAAGACTATAGGGCCAAAGGAAATATCCTCCGATAACAAAGAGAAAGAAGCTTTCTGAGAAACTTCTTTGTGTTCTGTGAAATCATCTCACAGAGTTACAGCTTTCCCCTCAAGAAGCCTTTCGCTAAGACAGTTCTTGTGGAATTGGCAAAGTGATATATGGAAGCCCATAGAGGGCTATGGTGAAAAAGGAAATATCCTCAAATGAAATCTGGAAAGAAGCTTTCTGAGAAACTGCTTAGTGTTCTGTTAATTCATCTCACAGAGTTACATCTGTATTTCGTGGATCTCTTTGCTAGCCTTATTTCTGTGGAATCTGAGAACAGATATTTCGGATCCCTTTGAAGACTATAGGGCCAAAGGAAATATCCTCCGATAACAAAGAGAAAGAAGCTTTCTGAGAAACTTCTTTGTGTTCTGTGAAATCATCTCACAGAGTTACAGCTTTCCCCTCAAGAAGCCTTTCGCTAAGACAGTTCTTGTGGAATTGGCAAAGTGATATTTGGAAGCCCATAGAGGGCTATGGTGAAAAAGGAAATATCCTCAAATGAAATCTGGAAAGAAGCTTTCTGAGAAACTGCTTAGTGTTCTGTTAATTCATCTCACAGAGTTACATCTGTATTTCGTGGATCTCTTTGCTAGCCTTATTTCTGTGGAATCTGAGAACAGATATTTCGGATCCCTTTGAAGACTATAGGGCCAAAGGAAATATCCTCCGATAACAAAGAGAAAGAAGCTTTCTGAGAAACTTCGTTGTGTTCTGTGAAATCATCTCACAGAGTTACAGCTTTCCCCTCACGGAGCCTTTCGCTAAGACAGTTCTTTTGAAATTGGCAAAGTGATATTTGGAAGCCCATAGAGGGCTATGGTGAAAAAGGAAATATCCTCAAATGAAATCTGGAAAGAAGCTTTCTGAGAAACTGCTTAGTGTTCTGTTAATTCATCTCACAGAGTTACATCTGTATTTCATGTATCTCTTTGCTATCCTTATTTCTGTGGAATCTGAGAACAGATATTTCGGATCCCTTTGAAGACTATAGGGCCAAAGGAAATATTCTCCGATAACAAAGAGAAAGAAGCTTTCTGAGAAACTTCTTTGTGTTCTGTGAAATCATCTCACAGAGTTGCAGCTTTCCCTTCAAGAAGCCTTTCGCTAAGACAGTTCTTGTGGAATTGGCAAAGTGATATTTGGAAGCCCATAGAGGGCTATGGTGAAAAAGGAAATATCCTCAGATGAAATCTGGAAAAAAGCTTTCTGAGAAACTGCTAAGTGTTCTGTTAATTCATCTCACAGAGTTACATCTGTATTTCGTGGATGTCTTTGCTAGCCTTATTTCTGTGGAATCTGAGAATAGATATTTCGGATCCCTTTGAAGACCATAGGGCCAAAGGAAATATCCTCCGATAACAAAGAGAAAGAAGCTTTCTGAGAAACTTCGTTGTGTTCTGTGAAATCATCTCACAGAGTTACAGCTTTCCCCTCACGGAGCCTTTCGCTAAGACAGTTCTTTTGAAATTGGCAAAGTGATATTTGGAAGCCCATAGAGGGCTATGGTGAAAAAGGAAATATCCTCAAATGAAATCTGGAAAGAAGCTTTCTGAGAAACTGCTTAGTGTTCTGTTAATTCATCTCACAGAGTTATATCTGTATTTCGTGGATCTCTTTGCTAGCCTTATTTCTGTGGAATCTGAGAACAGATATTTCGGATCCCTTTGAAGACTATAGGGCCAAAGGAAATATCCTCCGATAACAAAGAGAAAGAAGCTTTCTGAGAAACTTCGTTGTGCTCTGTGAAATCATCTCACAGAGTTACAGCTTTCCCCTCATGGAGCCTTTCGCTAAGATAGTTCTTTTGAAATTGGCAAAGTGATATTTGGAAGCCCTTAGATGGCTATGGTGAAAAAGGAAATATCCTCAGAGGAAATCTGGAAAGAAGCTTTGTGAGAAACTGCTTAGTGTTCTGTTAATTCATCTCACAGTGTTACATCTGTATTTCATGCATCTCTTTGCTAGCCTTATTTCTGTGGAATCTGAGAACAGATATTTCAGATCCCTTTGAAGACTATAGGGCCAAAGGAAATATCCTCCGATAACAAAGAGAAAGAAGCTTTCTGAGAAACTTCTTTGTGTTCTGTGAAATCATCTCACAGAGTTGCAGCTTTACCCTCAAGAAGCCTTTCGCTAAGACAGTTCTTGTGGAATTGGCAAAGTGATATTTGGAAGCCCATAGAGGGCTATGGTGAAAAAGGAAATATCCTCAAATGAGATCTGGAAAGAAGCTTTCTTAGAAACTGCTTAGTGTTCTGTTAATTCATCTCACAGAGTTACATCTGTATTCCGTGGATCTCTTTGCTAGCCTTATTTCTGTGGAATCTGAGAACAGATATTTCGGATCCCTTTGAAGACTATAGGCCAAAGGAAATATCCTCCGATAACAAAGAGAAAGAAGCTTTCTGAGAAACTTCTTTGTGTTCTGTGAAATCATCTTCTAGAGTTAGAGCTTTCCCCTCAAGAAGCCTTTCGCTAAGACAGTTCTTGTGGAATTGGCAAAGTGATATTTGGAAGCCCATAGAGGGCTATGGTGAAAAAGGAAATATCGTCAAATGAAATCTGGAAAGAAGCTTTCTGAGAAACTGCTTAGTGTTCTGTTAATTCATCTCACAGGGTTACATCTGTATTTCGTGGATCTCTTTGCTAGCCTTATTTCTGTGGAATCTGAGAACAGATATTTCGGATCCCTATGAAGACTATAGGGCCAAAGGAAATATCCTCCGATAACAAAGAGAAAGAAGCTTTCTGAGAAACTTCGTTGTGTTCTGTGAAATCATCTCACAGAGTTACAGCTTTCCCCTCACGGAGCCTTTCGCTAAGACAGTTCTTTTGAAATTGGCAAAGTGATATTTGGAAGCCCATATAGGGCTATGGTGAAAAAGGAAATATCCTCAAATGAAATCTGGAAAGAAGCTTTCTGAGAAACTGCTTAGTGTTCTGTTAATTCATCTCACAGAGTTACATCTGTATTTCGTGGATCTCTTTGCTAGCCTTATTTCTGTGGAATCTGAGAACAGATATTTCAGATCCCTTTGAAGACTATAGGGCCAAAGCAAATATCCTCCGATAACAAAGAGAAAGAAGCTTTCTGAGAAACTTCGTTGTGTTCTGTGAAATCATCTCACAGAGCTACAGCTTTCCCCTCAAGAAGCCTTTCGCTAAGACAGTTCTTGTGGAATTGGCAAAGTGATATTTGGAAGCCCATAGAGGGCTATGGTGAAAAAGGAAATATCCTCAGATGAAATCTGGAAAGAAGCTTTCTGAGAAACTGCTTAGTGTTCTGTTAATTCATCTCACAGAGTTACATCTGTATTTCGTGGATCTCTTTGCTAGCCTTATTTCTGTGGAATCTGAGAACAGATATTTCGGATCCCTATGAAGACTATAGGGCCAAAGGAAATATCCTCCGATAACAAAGAGAAAGAAGCTTTCTGAGAAACTTCGTTGTGTTCTGTGAAATCATCTCACAGAGTTACATCTTTCCCCTCAAGAAGCCTTTCGCTAAGACAGTTCTTGTGGAATTGGCAAAGTGATATTTGGAAGCCCATAGAGGGCTATGGTGAAAAAGGAAATATCCTCAAATGAAATCTGGAAAGAAGCTTTCTGAGAAACTGCTTAGTGTTCTGTTAATTCATCTCACAGAGTTACATCTGTATTTCGTGGATCTCTTTGCTAGCCTTATGTCTGTGGAATCTGATAACAGATATTTCGGATCCCTTTGAAGACTATAGGGCCAAAGGAAATATCCTCCGATAACAAAGAGAAAGAAGCTTTCTGAGAAACTTCTTTGTGTTCTGTGAAATCATCTCACAGAGTTACAGCTTTCCCCTCAAGAAGCCTTTCGCTAAGACAGTTCTTGTGGAATTGGCAAAGTGATATTTGGAAGCCCATAGAGGGCTATGTTGAAAAAGGAAATATCCTCAAATGAAATCTGGAAAGAAGCTTTCTGAGAAACTGCTTAGTGTTCTGTTAATTCATCTCACAGAGTTACATCTGTATTTCGTGGATCTCTTTGCTAGCCTTATTTCTGTGGAGTCTGAGAACAGATATTTCGGATCCCTTTGAAGACTATAGGGCCAAAGGAAATATCCTCCGATAACAAAGAGAAAGAAGCTTTCTGAGAAACTTCGTTGTGTTCTGTGAAATCATCTCACAGAGTTACAGCTTTCCCCTCACGGAGCCTTTCGCTAAGACAGTTCTTTTGAAATTGGCAAAGTGATATTTGGAAGCCCATAGAGGGCTATGGTGAAAAAGGAAATATCCTAAGATGAAATCTGGAAAGAAGCTTTCTGAGAAACTGCTTAGTGTTCTGTTAATTCATCTCACAGAGTTACATCTGTATTTCGTGGATCTCTTTGCTAGCCTTATTTCTGTGGAATCTGAGAACAGATATTTCGGATCCCTTTGAAGACTATAGGGCCAAAGGAAATATCCTCCGATAACAAAGAGAAAGAACCTTTCTGAGAAACTTCTTTGTGTTCTGTGAAATCATCTCACAGAGTTACAGCTTTCCCCTCAAGAAGCCTTTCGCTAAGACAGTTCTTGTGGAATTGGCAAAGTGATATTTGGAAGCCCATAGAGGGCTATGGTGAAAAAGGAAATATCCTCAAATGAAATCTGGAAAGAAGCTTTCTGAGAAACTGCTTAGTGTTCTGTTAATTCATCTCACAGAGTTACATCTGTATTTCGTGGATCTCTTTGCTAGCCTTATTTCTGTGGAATCTGAGAACAGATATTTCGGATCCCTTTGAAGACTATAGGGCCAAAGGAAATATCCTCCGATAACAAAGAGAAAGAAGCTTTCTGAGAAACTTCGTTGTGCTCTGTGAAATCATCTCACAGAGTTACAGCTTTCCCCTCATGGAGCCTTTCGCTAAGACAGTTCTTTTGAAATTGGCAAAGTGATATTTGGAAGCCCATAGAGGGCTACGGTGAAAAAGGAAATATCCTCAGATGAAATCTGGAAAGAAGCTTTCTGAGAAACTGCTTAGTGTTCTGTTAATTCATCTCACAGAGTTACATCTGTATTTCGTGGATCTCTTTGCTAGCCTTGTTTCTGTGGAATCTGAGAACAGATATTTCGGATCCCTTTGAAGACTATAGGGCCAAAGGAAATATCCTCCGATAACAAAGAGAAAGAAGCTTTCTGAGAAACTTCTTTGTGTTCTGTGAAATCATCTCACAGAGTTACAGCCTTCCCCTCAAGAAGCCTTTCGCTAAGACAGTTCTTGTGGAATTGGCAAAGTGATATTTGGAAGCCCATAGAGGGCTATGGTGAAAAAGGAAATATCCTCAAATTAAATCTGGAAAGAAGCTTTCTGAGAAACTGCTTAGTGTTCTGTTAATTCATCTCACAGAGTTATATCTGTATTTCGTGGATCTCTTTGCTAGCCTTATTTCTGTGGAATCTGAGAACAGATATTTCGGATCCCTTTGAAGACTATAGGGCCAAAGGAAATATCCTCCGATAACAAAGAGAAAGAAGCTTTCTGAGAAACTTCGTTGTGCTCTGTGAAATCATCTCACAGAGTTACAGCTTTCCCCTCATGGAGCCTTTCGCTAAGACAGTTCTTTTGAAATTGGCAAAGTGATATTTGGAAGCCCATAGAGGGCTACGGTGAAAAAGGAAATATCCTCAGAGGAAATCTGGAAAGAAGCTTTGTGAGAAACTGCTTAGTGTTCTGTTAATTCATCTCACAGTGTTACATCTGTATTTCATGCATCTCTTTTCTAGCCTTATTTCTGTGGAATCTGAGAACAGATATTTCGGATCCCTATGAAGACTATAGGGCCAAAGGAAATATCCTCCGATAACAAAGAGAAAGAAGCTTTCTGAGAAACTTCTTTGTGTTCTGTGAAATCATCTCACAGAGTTACAGCTTTCCCCTCAAGAAGCCTTTCGCTAAGACAGTTCTTGTGGAATTGGCAAAGTGATATATGGAAGCCCATAGAGGGCTATGGTGAAAAAGGAAATATCCTCAAATGAAATCTGGAAAGAAGCTTTCTGAGAAACTGCTTAGTGTTCTGTTAATTCATCTCACAGAGTTACATCTGTATTTCGTGGATCTCTTTGCTAGCCTTATTTCTGTGGAATCTGAGAACAGATATTTCGGATCCCTTTGAAGACTATAGGGCCAAAGGAAATATCCTCCGATAACAAAGAGAAAGAAGCTTTCTGAGAAACTTCTTTGTGTTCTGTGAAATCATCTCACAGAGTTACAGCTTTCCCCTCAAGAAGCCTTTCGCTAAGACAGTTCTTGTGGAATTGGCAAAGTGATATTTGGAAGCCCATAGAGGGCTATGGTGAAAAAGGAAATATCCTCAAATGAAATCTGGAAAGAAGCTTTCTGAGAAACTGCTTAGTGTTCTGTTAATTCATCTCACAGAGTTACATCTGTATTTCGTGGATCTCTTTGCTAGCCTTATTTCTGTGGAATCTGAGAACAGATATTTCGGATCCCTTTGAAGACTATAGGGCCAAAGGAAATATCCTCCGATAACAAAGAGAAAGAAGCTTTCTGAGAAACTTCGTTGTGTTCTGTGAAATCATCTCACAGAGTTACAGCTTTCCCCTCACGGAGCCTTTCGCTAAGACAGTTCTTTTGAAATTGGCAAAGTGATATTTGGAAGCCCATAGAGGGCTATGGTGAAAAAGGAAATATCCTCAAATGAAATCTGGAAAGAAGCTTTCTGAGAAACTGCTTAGTGTTCTGTTAATTCATCTCACAGAGTTACATCTGTATTTCATGTATCTCTTTGCTATCCTTATTTCTGTGGAATCTGAGAACAGATATTTCGGATCCCTTTGAAGACTATAGGGCCAAAGGAAATATTCTCCGATAACAAAGAGAAAGAAGCTTTCTGAGAAACTTCTTTGTGTTCTGTGAAATCATCTCACAGAGTTGCAGCTTTCCCTTCAAGAAGCCTTTCGCTAAGACAGTTCTTGTGGAATTGGCAAAGTGATATTTGGAAGCCCATAGAGGGCTATGGTGAAAAAGGAAATATCCTCAGATGAAATCTGGAAAAAAGCTTTCTGAGAAACTGCTAAGTGTTCTGTTAATTCATCTCACAGAGTTACATCTGTATTTCGTGGATGTCTTTGCTAGCCTTATTTCTGTGGAATCTGAGAATAGATATTTCGGATCCCTTTGAAGACCATAGGGCCAAAGGAAATATCCTCCGATAACAAAGAGAAAGAAGCTTTCTGAGAAACTTCTTTGTGTTCTGTGAAATCATCTCACAGAGTTGCAGCTTTGCCCTCAAGGAGCCTTTCGCTAAGACAGTTCTTGTGGAATTGGCAAAGTGATATTTGGAAGCCCATAGAGGGCTATGGTGAAAAAGGAAATATCCTCAGATGAAATCTGGAAAGAAGCTTTCTGAGAAACTGCTTAGTGTTCTGTTAATTCATCTCACAGAGTTACATCTGTATTTCGTGGATCTCTTTGCTAGCCTTAATTCTGTGGAATCTGAGAACAGATATTTCGGATCCCTATGAAGACTATAGGGCCAAAGGAAATATCCTCCGATAACAAAGAGAAAGAAGCTTTCTGAGAAACTTCTTTGTGTTCTGTGAAATCATCTCACAGAGTTGCAGCTTTCCCCTCAAGAAGCCTTTCGCTAAGACAGTTCTTGTGGAATTGGCAAAGTGATATTTGGAAACCCCTAGAGGGCTATGGTGAAAAAGGAAATATCCTCAGATGAAATCTGGAAAGAAGCTTTCTGAGAAACTGCTTAGTGTTCTGTTAATTCATCTCACAGAATTACATCTGTATTTCGTGGATCTCTTTGCTAGCCTTATTTCTGTGGAATCTGAGAACAGATATTTCGGATCCCTTTGAAGACTATAGGGCCAAAGGAAATATCCTCCGATAACAAAGAGAAAGAAGCTTTTTGAGAAACTTCGTTGTGTTCTGTGAAATCATCTCACAGAGTTACAGCTTTCCCCTCACGGAGCCTTTCGCTAAGACAGTTCTTTTGAAATTGGCAAAGTGATGTTTGGAAGCCCTTAGAGGGCTATGGTGAAAAAGGAAATATCCTCAGAGGAAATCTGGAAAGAAGCTTTCTGAGAAACTGCTTAGTGTTCTGTTAATTCATCTCACAGTGTTACATCTGTATTTCATGGATCTCTTTGCTAGCCTTATTTCTGTGGAATCTGTGAACAGATATTTCAGATCCCTTTGAAGACTATAGGGCCAAAGGAAATATCCTCCGATAAGAAAGAGAAAGAAGCTTTCTGAGAAACTTCTTTGTGTTCTGTGAAATCATCTCACAGAGTTGCAGCTTTCCCCTCAAGAAGCCTTTCGCTAAGACAGTTCTTGTGGAATTGGCAAAGTGATATTTGGAAGCCCATAGAGGGCTATGGTGAAAAAGGAAATATCCTCAAATGAGATCTGGAAAGAAGCTTTCTTAGAAACTGCTTAGTGTTCTGTTAATTCATCTCACAGAGTTACATCTGTATTCCGTGGATCTCTTTGCTAGCCTTATTTCTGTGGAATCTGAGAACAGATATTTCGGATCCCTTTGAAGACTATAGGCCAAAGGAAATATCCTCCGATAACAAAGAGAAAGAAGCTTTCTGAGAAACTTCTTTGTGTTCTGTGAAATCATCTTCTAGAGTTAGAGCTTTCCCCTCAAGAAGCCTTTCGCTAAGACAGTTCTTGTGGAATTGGCAAAGTGATATTTGGAAGCCCATAGAGGGCTATGGTGAAAAAGGAAATATCGTCAAATGAAATCTGGAAAGAAGCTTTCTGAGAAACTGCTTAGTGTTCTGTTAATTCATCTCACAGGGTTACATCTGTATTTCGTGGATCTCTTTGCTAGCCTTATTTCTGTGGAATCTGAGAACAGATATTTCGGATCCCTATGAAGACTATAGGGCCAAAGGAAATATCCTCCGATAACAAAGAGAAAGAAGCTTTCTGAGAAACTTCGTTGTGTTCTGTGAAATCATCTCACAGAGTTACAGCTTTCCCCTCACGGAGCCTTTCGCTAAGACAGTTCTTTTGAAATTGGCAAAGTGATATTTGGAAGCCCATATAGGGCTATGGTGAAAAAGGAAATATCCTCAAATGAAATCTGGAAAGAAGCTTTCTGAGAAACTGCTTAGTGTTCTGTTAATTCATCTCACAGAGTTACATCTGTATTTCGTGGATCTCTTTGCTAGCCTTATTTCTGTGGAATCTGAGAACAGATATTTCAGATCCCTTTGAAGACTATAGGGCCAAAGCAAATATCCTCCGATAACAAAGAGGAAGAAGCTTTCTGAGAAACTTCGTTGTGTTCTGTGAAATCATCTCACAGAGCTACAGCTTTCCCCTCAAGAAGCCTTTCGCTAAGACAGTTCTTGTGGAATTGGCAAAGTGATATTTGGAAGCCCATAGAGGGCTATGGTGAAAAAGGAAATATCCTCAGATGAAATCTGGAAAGAAGCTTTCTGAGAAACTGCTTAGTGTTCTGTTAATTCATCTCACAGAGTTACATCTGTATTTCGTGGATCTCTTTGCTAGCCTTATTTCTGTGGAATCTGAGAACAGATATTTCGGATCCCTATGAAGACTATAGGGCCAAAGGAAATATCCTCCGATAACAAAGAGAAAGAAGCTTTCTGAGAAACTTCGTTGTGTTCTGTGAAATCATCTCACAGAGTTACATCTTTCCCCTCAAGAAGCCTTTCGCTAAGACAGTTCTTGTGGAATTGGCAAAGTGATATTTGGAAGCCCATAGAGGGCTATGGTGAAAAAGGAAATATCCTCAAATGAAATCTGGAAAGAAGCTTTCTGAGAAACTGCTTAGTGTTCTGTTAATTCATCTCACAGAGTTACATCTGTATTTCGTGGATCTCTTTGCTAGCCTTATGTCTGTGGAATCTGATAACAGATATTTCGGATCCCTTTGAAGACTATAGGGCCAAAGGAAATATCCTCCGATAACAAAGAGAAAGAAGCTTTCTGAGAAACTTCTTTGTGTTCTGTGAAATCATCTCACAGAGTTACAGCTTTCCCCTCAAGAAGCCTTTCGCTAAGACAGTTCTTGTGGAATTGGCAAAGTGATATTTGGAAGCCCATAGAGGGCTATGTTGAAAAAGGAAATATCCTCAAATGAAATCTGGAAAGAAGCTTTCTGAGAAACTGCTTAGTGTTCTGTTAATTCATCTCACAGAGTTACATCTGTATTTCGTGGATCTCTTTGCTAGCCTTATTTCTGTGGAGTCTGAGAACAGATATTTCGGATCCCTTTGAAGACTATAGGGCCAAAGGAAATATCCTCCGATAACAAAGAGAAAGAAGCTTTCTGAGAAACTTCGTTGTGTTCTGTGAAATCATCTCACAGAGTTACAGCTTTCCCCTCACGGAGCCTTTCGCTAAGACAGTTCTTTTGAAATTGGCAAAGTGATATTTGGAAGCCCATAGAGGGCTATGGTGAAAAAGGAAATATCCTAAGATGAAATCTGGAAAGAAGCTTTCTGAGAAACTGCTTAGTGTTCTGTTAATTCATCTCACAGAGTTACATCTGTATTTCGTGGATCTCTTTGCTAGCCTTATTTCTGTGGAATCTGAGAACAGATATTTCGGATCCCTTTGAAGACTATAGGGCCAAAGGAAATATCCTCCGATAACAAAGAGAAAGAACCTTTCTGAGAAACTTCTTTGTGTTCTGTGAAATCATCTCACAGAGTTACAGCTTTCCCCTCAAGAAGCCTTTCGCTAAGACAGTTCTTGTGGAATTGGCAAAGTGATATTTGGAAGCCCATAGAGGGCTATGGTGAAAAAGGAAATATCCTCAAATGAAATCTGGAAAGAAGCTTTCTGAGAAACTGCTTAGTGTTCTGTTAATTCATCTCACAGAGTTACATCTGTATTTCGTGGATCTCTTTGCTAGCCTTATTTCTGTGGAATCTGAGAACAGATATTTCGGATCCCTTTGAAGACTATAGGGCCAAAGGAAATATCCTCCGATAACAAAGAGAAAGAAGCTTTCTGAGAAACTTCGTTGTGCTCTGTGAAATCATCTCACAGAGTTACAGCTTTCCCCTCATGGAGCCTTTCGCTAAGACAGTTCTTTTGAAATTGGCAAAGTGATATTTGGAAGCCCATAGAGGGCTACGGTGAAAAAGGAAATATCCTCAGATGAAATCTGGAAAGAAGCTTTCTGAGAAACTGCTTAGTGTTCTGTTAATTCATCTCACAGAGTTACATCTGTATTTCGTGGATCTCTTTGCTAGCCTTGTTTCTGTGGAATCTGAGAACAGATATTTCGGATCCCTTTGAAGACTATAGGGCCAAAGGAAATATCCTCCGATAACAAAGAGAAAGAAGCTTTCTGAGAAACTTCTTTGTGTTCTGTGAAATCATCTCACAGAGTTACAGCCTTCCCCTCAAGAAGCCTTTCGCTAAGACAGTTCTTGTGGAATTGGCAAAGTGATATTTGGAAGCCCATAGAGGGCTATGGTGAAAAAGGAAATATCCTCAAATTAAATCTGGAAAGAAGCTTTCTGAGAAACTGCTTAGTGTTCTGTTAATTCATCTCACAGAGTTATATCTGTATTTCGTGGATCTCTTTGCTAGCCTTATTTCTGTGGAATCTGAGAACAGATATTTCGGATCCCTTTGAAGACTATAGGGCCAAAGGAAATATCCTCCGATAACAAAGAGAAAGAAGCTTTCTGAGAAACTTCGTTGTGCTCTGTGAAATCATCTCACAGAGTTACAGCTTTCCCCTCATGGAGCCTTTCGCTAAGACAGTTCTTTTGAAATTGGCAAAGTGATATTTGGAAGCCCATAGAGGGCTACGGTGAAAAAGGAAATATCCTCAGAGGAAATCTGGAAAGAAGCTTTGTGAGAAACTGCTTAGTGTTCTGTTAATTCATCTCACAGTGTTACATCTGTATTTCATGCATCTCTTTTCTAGCCTTATTTCTGTGGAATCTGAGAACAGATATTTCGGATCCCTATGAAGACTATAGGGCCAAAGGAAATATCCTCCGATAACAAAGAGAAAGAAGCTTTCTGAGAAACTTCTTTGTGTTCTGTGAAATCATCTCACAGAGTTACAGCTTTCCCCTCAAGAAGCCTTTCGCTAAGACAGTTCTTGTGGAATTGGCAAAGTGATATATGGAAGCCCATAGAGGGCTATGGTGAAAAAGGAAATATCCTCAAATGAAATCTGGAAAGAAGCTTTCTGAGAAACTGCTTAGTGTTCTGTTAATTCATCTCACAGAGTTACATCTGTATTTCGTGGATCTCTTTGCTAGCCTTATTTCTGTGGAATCTGAGAACAGATATTTCGGATCCCTTTGAAGACTATAGGGCCAAAGGAAATATCCTCCGATAACAAAGAGAAAGAAGCTTTCTGAGAAACTTCTTTGTGTTCTGTGAAATCATCTCACAGAGTTACAGCTTTCCCCTCAAGAAGCCTTTCGCTAAGACAGTTCTTGTGGAATTGGCAAAGTGATATTTGGAAGCCCATAGAGGGCTATGGTGAAAAAGGAAATATCCTCAAATGAAATCTGGAAAGAAGCTTTCTGAGAAACTGCTTAGTGTTCTGTTAATTCATCTCACAGAGTTACATCTGTATTTCGTGGATCTCTTTGCTAGCCTTATTTCTGTGGAATCTGAGAACAGATATTTCGGATCCCTTTGAAGACTATAGGGCCAAAGGAAATATCCTCCGATAACAAAGAGAAAGAAGCTTTCTGAGAAACTTCGTTGTGTTCTGTGAAATCATCTCACAGAGTTACAGCTTTCCCCTCAAGGAGCCTTTCGCTAAGACAGTTCTTTTGAAATTGGCAAAGTGATATTTGGAAGCCCATAGAGGGCTATGGTGAAAAAGGAAATATCCTCAAATGAAATCTGGAAAGAAGCTTTCTGAGAAACTGCTTAGTGTTCTGTTAATTCATCTCACAGAGTTACATCTGTATTTCATGTATCTCTTTGCTATCCTTATTTCTGTGGAATCTGAGAACAGATATTTCGGATCCCTTTGAAGACTATAGGGCCAAAGGAAATATTCTCCGATAACAAAGAGAAAGAAGCTTTCTGAGAAACTTCTTTGTGTTCTGTGAAATCATCTCACAGAGTTGCAGCTTTCCCTTCAAGAAGCCTTTCGCTAAGACAGTTCTTGTGGAATTGGCAAAGTGATATTTGGAAGCCCATAGAGGGCTATGGTGAAAAAGGAAATATCCTCAGATGAAATCTGGAAAAAAGCTTTCTGAGAAACTGCTAAGTGTTCTGTTAATTCATCTCACAGAGTTACATCTGTATTTCGTGGATGTCTTTGCTAGCCTTATTTCTGTGGAATCTGAGAATAGATATTTCGGATCCCTTTGAAGACCATAGGGCCAAAGGAAATATCCTCCGATAACAAAGAGAAAGAAGCTTTCTGAGAAACTTCTTTGTGTTCTGTGAAATCATCTCACAGAGTTGCAGCTTTCCCCTCAAGGAGCCTTTCGCTAAGACAGTTCTTGTGGAATTGGCAAAGTGATATTTGGAAGCCCATAGAGGGCTATGGTGAAAAAGGAAATATCCTCAGATGAAATCTGGAAAGAAGCTTTCTGAGAAACTGCTTAGTGTTCTGTTAATTCATCTCACAGAGTTACATCTGTATTTCGTGGATCTCTTTGCTAGCCTTAATTCTGTGGAATCTGAGAACAGATATTTCGGATCCCTATGAAGACTATAGGGCCAAAGGAAATATCCTCCGATAACAAAGAGAAAGAAGCTTTCTGAGAAACTTCTTTGTGTTCTGTGAAATCATCTCACAGAGTTGCAGCTTTCCCCTCAAGAAGCCTTTCGCTAAGACAGTTCTTGTGGAATTGGCAAAGTGATATTTGGAAACCCCTAGAGGGCTATGGTGAAAAAGGAAATATCCTCAGATGAAATCTGGAAAGAAGCTTTCTGAGAAACTGCTTAGTGTTCTGTTAATTCATCTCACAGAATTACATCTGTATTTCGTGGATCTCTTTGCTAGCCTTATTTCTGTGGAATCTGAGAACAGATATTTCGGATCCCTTTGAAGACTATAGGGCCAAAGGAAATATCCTCCGATAACAAAGAGAAAGAAGCTTTTTGAGAAACTTCGTTGTGTTCTGTGAAATCATCTCACAGAGTTACAGCTTTCCCCTCACGGAGCCTTTCGCTAAGACAGTTCTTTTGAAATTGGCAAAGTGATGTTTGGAAGCCCTTAGAGGGCTATGGTGAAAAAGGAAATATCCTCAGAGGAAATCTGGAAAGAAGCTTTCTGAGAAACTGCTTAGTGTTCTGTTAATTCATCTCACAGTGTTACATCTGTATTTCATGGATCTCTTTGCTAGCCTTATTTCTGTGGAATCTGTGAACAGATATTTCAGATCCCTTTGAAGACTATAGGGCCAAAGGAAATATCCTCCGATAAGAAAGAGAAAGAAGCTTTCTGAGAAACTTCTTTGTGTTCTGTGAAATCATCTCACAGAGTTGCAGCTTTCCCCTCAAGAAGCCTTTCACTAAGACAGTTTTTGTGGAATTGGCAAAGTGATATTTGGAAGCCCATAGAGGGCTATGGTGAAAAAGGAAATATCCTCAGATGAAATCTGGAAAGAAGCTTTCTGAGAAACTGCTTAGTGTTCTGTTAATTCATCTCACAGAGTTATATCTGTATTTCGTGGATCTCTTTGCTAGCCTTATTTCTGTGGAATCTGAGAACAGATATTTCGGATCCCTTTGAAGACTATAGGGCCAAAGGAAATATCCTCCGATAACAAAGAGAAAGAACCTTTCTGAGAAACTTCTTTGTGTTCTGTGAAATCATCTCACAGAGTTGCAGCTTTCCCCTCAAGAAACCTTTCGCTAAGACAGTTCTTGTGGAATTGGCAAAGTGATATTTGGAAGCCCATAGAGGGCTATGGTGAAAAAGGAAATATCCTCAAATGAAATCTAGAAAGAAGCTTTCTGAGAAACTGCTTAGTGTTCTGTTAATTCATCTCACGGAGTTACATCTGTATTTCGTGGATCTCTTTGCTAGCCTTATTTCTGTGGAATCTGAGAACAGATATTTCGGATCCCTTTGAAGACTATAGGGCCAAAGGAAATATCCTCCGATAACAAAGAGAAAGAAGCTTTCTGAGAAACTTCGTTGTGTTCTGTGAAATCATCTCACAGAGTTACAGCTTTCCCCTCAAGAAGCCTTTCGCTAAGACAGTTCTTGTGGAATTGGCAAAGTGATATTTGGAAGCCCATAGAGGGCTAAGGTGAAAAAGGAAATATCCTCAGATGAAATCTGGAAAGAAGCTTTCTGAGAAACTGCTTAGTGTTCTGTTAATTCATCTCACAGAGTTACATCTGTATTTCCTGGATCTCTTGGCTAGCCTTATTTCTGTGGAATCTGAGAACAGATATTTCGGATCCCTTTGAAGACTATAGGGCCAAAGGAAATATCCTCCGATAACAAAGAGAAAGAAGCTTTCTGAGAAACTTCGTTGTGTTCTGTGAAATCATCTCACAGAGTTACAACTTTCCCCTCAAGAAGCCTTTCGCTAAGACAGTTCTTGTGGAATTGGCAAAGTGATATTTGGAAGCCCATAGAGGGCTATGGTGAAAAAGGAAATATCCTCAGATGAAATCTGGAAAGAAGCTTTCTGAGAAACTGCTTAGTGTTCTGTTAATTCATCTCACAGAGTTACATCTGTATTTCCTGGATCTCTTGGCTAGCCTTATTTCTGTGGAATCTGAGAACAGATATTTCGGATCCCTTTGAAGACTATAGGGCCAAAGGAAATATCCTCCGATAACAAAGAGAAAGAAGCTTTCTGAGAAACTTCGTTGTGTTCTGTGAAATCATCTCACAGAGTTGCAGCTTTCCCCTCAAGAAGCCTTTCGCTAAGACAGTTCTTGTGGAATTGGCAAAGTGATATTTGGAAGCCCATAGAGGGCTATGGTGAAAAAGGAAATATCCTCAAATGAAATCTGGAAAGAAGCTTTCTGAGAAACTGCTTAGTGTTCTGTTAATTCATCTCACAGAGTTACATCTGTATTTCGTGGATCTCTTTGCTAGCCTTATTTCTGTGGAATCTGAGAACAGATATTTCGGATCCCTTTGACGACTATAGGGCCAAAGGAAATATCCTCCGATAACAAAGAGAAAGAAGCTTTCTGAGAAACTTCTTTGTGTTCTGTGAAATCATCTCACAGAGTTGCAGCTTTGCCCTCAAGAAACCTTTCGCTAAGACAGTTCTTTTGAAATTGGCAAAGTGATATTTGGAAGCCCATAGAGGGCTATGGTGAAAAAGGAAATATCCTCAAATGAAATCTAGAAAGAAGCTTTCTGAGAAACTGCTTAGTGTTCTGTTAATTCATCTCACAGAGTTACATCTGTATTTCGTGGATCTCTTTGCTAGCCTTATTTCTGTGGAATCTGAGAACAGATATTTCGGATCCCTTTGAAGACTATAGGGCCAAAGGAAATATCCTCCGATAACAAAGAGAAAGAAGCTTTCTGAGAAACTTCTTTGTGTTCTGTGAAATCATCTCACAGAGTTACAGCTTTCCCCTCAAGAAGCCTTTCGCTAAGACAGTTCTTGTGGAATTGGCAAAGTGATATTTGGAAGCCCATAGAGGGCTATGGTGAAAAAGGAAATATCCTCAGATGAAATCTGGAAAGAAGCTTTCTGAGAAACTGCTTAGTGTTTTGTTAATTCATCTCACAGAGTTACATCTGTATTTCCTGGATCTCTTTGCTAGCCTTATTTCTGTGGAATCTGAGAACAGATATTTCGGATCCCTTTGAAGACTATAGGGCCAAAGGAAATATCCTCCGATAACAAAGAGAAAGAAGCTTTCTGAGAAACTTCGTTGTGTTCTGTGAAATCATCTCACAGAGTTACAGCTTTCCCCTCAAGAAGCCTTTCGCTAAGACAGTTCTTGTGGAATTCGCAAAGTGATATTTGGAAGCCCATAGAGGGCTATGGTGAAAAAGGAAATATCCTCAGATGAAATCTGGAAAGAAGCTTTCTGAGAAACTGCTTAGTGTTCTGTTAATTCATCTCACAGAGTTACATCTGTATTTCCTGGATCTCTTGGCTAGCCTTATTTCTGTGGAATCTGAGAACAGATATTTCGGATCCCTTTGAAGACTATAGGGCCAAAGGAAATATCCTCCGATAACAAAGAGAAAGAAGCTTTCTGAGAAACTTCGTTGTGTTCTGTGAAATCATCTCACAGAGTTGCAGCTTTCCCCTCAAGAAGCCTTTCGCTAAGACAGTTCTTGTGGAATTGGCAAAGTGATATTTGGAAGCCCATAGAGGGCTATGGTGAAAAAGGAAATATCCTCAAATGAAATCTGGAAAGAAGCTTTCTGAGAAACTGCTTAGTGTTCTGTTAATTCAACTCTCAGAGTTACATCTGTATTTCGTGGATCTCTTTGCTAGCCTTATTTCTGTGGAATCTGAGAACAGATATTTCGGATCCCTTTGAAGACTATAGGGCCAAAGGAAATATCCTCCGATAACAAAGAGAAAGAAGCTTTCTGAGAAACTTCTTTGTGTTCTGTGAAATCATCTCACAGAGTTGCAGCTTTCCCCTCAAGAAACCTTTCGCTAAGACAGTTCTTGTGGAATTGGCAAAGTGATATTTGGAAGCCCATAGAGGGCTATGGTGAAAAAGGAAATATCCTCAGATGAAATCTGGAAAGATGCTTTCTGAGAAACTGCTTAGCGTTCTCTTAATTCATCTCACAGAGTTACAAATGTATTTCGTGGATCTCTTTGCTAGCCTTATTTCTGTGGAATCTGAGAACACATATTTCGGATCCCTTTGAAGACTATAGGGCCAAAGAAAATATCCTCCGATAACAAAGAGAAAGAAGCTTTCTGAGAAACTTCGTTGTGTTCTGTGAAATCATCTCACAGAGTTACAGCTTTCCCCTCAAGAAGCCTTTCGCTAAGACAGTTCTTGTGGAATTGGCAAAGTGATATTTGGAAGCCCATAGAGGGCTATGGTGAAAAAGGAAATATCCTCAGATGAAATCTGGAAAGAAGCTTTCTGAGAAACTGCTTAGTGTTCTGTTAATTCATCTCACAGAGTTACATCTGTATTTCCTGGATCTCTTGGTTAGCCTTATTTCTGTGGAATCTGAGAACAGATATTTCGGATCCCTTTGAAGACTATAGGGCCAAAGGAAATATCCTCCGATAACAAAGAGAAAGAAGCTTTCTGAGAAACTTCGTTGTGTTCTGTGAAATCATCTCACAGAGTTGCAGCTTTCCCCTCAAGAAGCCTTTCGCTAAGACAGTTCTTGTGGAATTGGCAAAGTGATATTTGGAAGCCCATAGAGGGCTATGGAGAAAAAGGAAATATCCTCAAATGAAATCTGGAAAGAAGCTTTCTGAGAAACTGCTTAGTGTTCTGTTAATTCATCTCACAGAGTTACATCTGTATTTCGTGGATCTCTTTGCTAGCCTTATTTCTGTGGAATCTGAGAACAGATATTTCGGATCCCTTTGAAGACTATAGGGCCAAAGGAAATATCCTCCGATAACAAAGAGAAAGAAGCTTTCTGAGAAACTTCTTTGTGTTCTGTGAAATCATTTCACAGAGTTGCAGCTTTCCCCTCAAGAAACCTTTCGCTAAGACAGTTCTTGTGGAATTGGCAAAGTGATATTTGGAAGCCCATAGAGGGCTATGGTGAAAAAGGAAATATCGTCAAATGAAATCTGGAAAGAAGCTTTCTGAGAAACTGCTTAGTGTTCTGTTAATTCATCTCACAGGGTTACATCTGTATTTCGTGGATCTCTTTGCTAGCCTTATTTCTGTGGAATCTGAGAACAGATATTTCGGATCCCTTTGAAGACTATAGGGCCAAAGGAAATATCCTCCGATAACAAAGAGAAAGAAGCTTTCTGAGAAACTTCTTTGTGTTCTGTGAAATCATCTCACAGAGTTACAGCTTTCCCCTCACGGAGCCTTTCGCTAAGACAGTTCTTTTGAAATTGGCAAAGTGATATTTGGAAGCCCATAGAGGGCTATGGTGAAAAAGGAAATATCCTCAAATGAAATCTAGAAAGAAGCTTTCTGAGAAACTGCTTAGTGTTCTGTTAATTCATCTCACAGAGTTACATCTGTATTTCGTGGATCTCTTTGCTAGCCTTATTTCTGTGGAATCTGAGAACAGATATTTCGGATCCCTTTGAAGACTATAGGGCCAAAGGAAATATCCTCCGATAACAAAGAGAAAGAAGCTTTCTGAGAAACTTCTTTGTGTTCTGTGAAATCATCTCACAGAGTTACAGCTTTCCCCTCAAGAAGCCTTTCGCTAAGACAGTTCTTGTGGAATTGGCAAAGTGATATTTGGAAGCCCATAGAGGGCTATGGTGAAAAAGGAAATATCCTCAGATGAAATCTGGAAAGAAGCTTTCTGAGAAACTGCTTAGTGTTCTGTTAATTCATCTCACAGAGTTACATCTGTATTTCCTGGATCTCTTGGCTAGCCTTATTTCTGTGGAATCTGAGAACAGATATTTCGGATCCCTTTGAAGACTATAGGGCCAAAGGAAATATCCTCCGATAACAAAGAGAAAGAAGCTTTCTGAGAAACTTCGTTGTGTTCTGTGAAATCATCTCACAGAGTTACAGCTTTCCCCTCAAGAAGCCTTTCGCTAAGACAGTTCTTGTGGAATTGGCAAAGTGATATTTGGAAGCCCATAGAGGGCTATGGTGAAAAAGGAAATATCCTCAAATGAAATCTGGAAAGAAGCTTTCTGAGAAACTGCTTAGTGTTCTGTTAATTCAACTCACAGAGTTACATCTGTATTTCGTGGATCTCTTTGCTAGCCTTATTTCTGTGGAATCTGAGAACAGATATTTCGGATCCCTTTGAAGACTATAGGGCCAAAGGAAATATCCTCCGATAACAAAGAGAAAGAAGCTTTCTGAGAAACTTCTTTGTGTTCTGTGAAATCATCTCACAGAGTTACAGCTTTCCCCTCACGGAGCCTTTCGCTAAGACAGTTCTTTTGAAATTGGCAAAGTGATATTTGGAAGCCCATAGAGGGCTATGGTGAAAAAGGAAATATCCTCAAATGAAATCTAGAAAGAAGCTTTCTGAGAAACTGCTTAGGGTTCTGTTAATTCATCTCACAGAGTTACATCTGTATTTCGTGGATCTCTTTGCTAGCCTTATTTCTGTGGAATCTGAGAACAGATATTTCGGATCCCTTTGAAGACTATAGGGCCAAAGGAAATATCCTCCGATAACAAAGAGAAAGAAGCTTTCTGAGAAACTTCTTTGTGTTCTGTGAAATCATCTCACAGAGTTACAGCTTTCCCCTCAAGAAGCCTTTCGCTAAGACAGTTCTTGTGGAATTGGCAAAGTGATATTTGGAAGCCCATAGAGGGCTATGGTGAAAAAGGAAATATCCTCAGATGAAATCTGGAAAGAAGCTTTCTGAGAAACTGCTTAGTGTTCTGTTAATTCATCTCACAGAGTTACATCTGTATTTCCTGGATCTCTTGGCTAGCCTTATTTCTGTGGAATCTGAGAACAGATATTTCGGATCCCTTTGAAGACTACAGGGCCAAAGGAAATATCCTCCGATAACAAAGAGAAAGAAGCTTTCTGAGAAACTTCTTTGTGTTCTGTGAAATCATCTCACAGAGTTGCAGCTTTCCCCTCAAGAAGCCTTTCGCTAAGACAGTTCTTGTGGAATTGGCAAAGTGATATTTGGAAGCCCATAGAGGGCTATGGTGAAAAAGGAAATATCCTCAGATGAAATCTGGAAAGAAGCTTTCTGAGAAACTGCTAAGTGTTCTGTTAATTCATCTCACAGAGTTACATCTGTATTTCGTGGATCTCTTTGCTAGCCTTATTTCTGTGGAATCTGAGAACAGATATTTCGGATCCCTTTGAAGACCATAGGGCCAAAGGAAATATCCTCCGATAACAAAGAGAAAGAAGCTTTCTGAGAAACTTCTTTGTGTTCTGTGAAATCATCTCACAGAGTTGCAGCTTTCCCCTCAAGGAGCCTTTCGCTAAGACAGTTCTTGTGGAATTGGCAAAGTGATATTTGGAAGCCCATAGAGGGCTATGGTGAAAAAGGAAATATCCGCAGATGAAATCTGGAAAGAAGCTTTCTGAGAAACTGCTTAGCGTTCTGTTAATTCATCTCACAGAGTTACATCTGTATTTCGTGGATCTCTTTGCTAGCCTTATTTCTGTGGAATCTGAGAACAGATATTTCGGATCCCTTTGAAGACTATAGGGCCAAAGGAAATATCCTCCGATAACAAAGAGAAAGAAGCTTTCTGAGAAACTTCTTTGTGTTCTGTGAAATCATCTCACAGAGTTACAGCTTTCCCCTCACGGAGCCTTTCGCTAAGACAGTTCTTTTGAAATTGGCAAAGTGATATTTGGAAGCCCATAGAGGGCTATGGTGAAAAAGGAAATATCCTCAAATGAAATCTAGAAAGAAGCTTTCTGAGAAACTGCTTAGGGTTCTGTTAATTCATCTCACAGAGTTACATCGGTATTTCGTGGATCTCTTTGCTAGCCTTATTTCTGTGGAATCTGAGAACAGATATTTCGGATCCCTTTGAAGACTATAGGGCCAAAGGAAATATCCTCCGAAAACAAAGAGAAAGAAGCTTTCTGAGAAACTTCTTTGTGTTCTGTGAAATCATCTCACAGAGTTACAGCTTTCCCCTCAAGAAGCCTTTCGCTAAGACAGTTCTTGTGGAATTGGCAAAGTGATATTTGGAAGCCCATAGAGGGCTATGGTGAAAAAGGAAATATCCTCAGATGAAATCTGGAAAGAAGCTTTCTGAGAAACTGCTTAGTGTTCTGTTAATTCATCTCACAGAGTTACATCTGTATTTCCTGGATCTCTTGGCTAGCCTTATTTCTGTGGAATCTGAGAACAGATATTTCGGATCCCTTTGAAGACTACAGGGCCAAAGGAAATATCCTCCGATAACAAAGAGAAAGAAGCTTTCTGAGAAACTTCTTTGTGTTCTGTGAAATCATCTCACAGAGTTGCAGCTTTCCCCTCAAGAAGCCTTTCGCTAAGACAGTTCTTGTGGAATTGGCAAAGTGATATTTGGAAGCCCATAGAGGGCTATGGTGAAAAAGGAAATATCCTCAGATGAAATCTGGAAAGAAGCTTTCTGAGAAACTGCTAAGTGTTCTGTTAATTCATCTCACAGAGTTACATCTGTATTTCGTGGATCTCTTTGCTAGCCTTATTTCTGTGGAATCTGAGAACAGATATTTCGGATCCCTTTGAAGACCATAGGGCCAAAGGAAATATCCTCCGATAACAAAGAGAAAGAAGCTTTCTGAGAAACTTCTTTGTGTTCTGTGAAATCATCTCACAGAGTTGCAGCTTTCCCCTCAAGGAGCCTTTCGCTAAGACAGTTCTTGTGGAATTGGCAAAGTGATATTTGGAAGCCCATAGAGGGCTATGGTGAAAAAGGAAATATCCGCAGATGAAATCTGGAAAGAAGCTTTCTGAGAAACTGCTTAGCGTTCTGTTAATTCATCTCACAGAGTTACATCTGTATTTCGTGGATCTCTTTGCTAGCCTTATTTCTGTGGAATCTCAGAACAGATATTTCGGATCCCTTTGAAGACTATAGGGCCAAAGGAAATATCCTCTGATAACAAAGAGAAAGAAGCTTTGTGAGAAACTTCGTTGTGTTCTGTGAAATCATCTCACAGAGTTACAGCTTTCCCCTCACGGAGCCTTTCGTTAAGACAATTCTTTTGAAATTGGCAAAGTGATATTTGGAAGCCCATAGAGGGCTATGGTGAAAAAGGAAATATCCTCAGAGGAAATCTGGAAAGAAGCTTTCTGAGAAACTGCTTAGTGTTCTGTTAATTCATCTCACAGTGTTACATCTGTATTTCATGCATCTCTTTGCTAGCCTTATTTCTGTGGAATCTGAGAACAGATATTTTAGATCCCTTTGAAGACTATGGGGCCAAAGGAAATATCCTCCGATAACAAAGAGAAAGAAGCTTTCTGAGAAACTTCTTTGTGTTCTGTGAAATCATCTCACAGAGTTGCAGCTTTCCCCTCAAGAAGCCTTTCGCTAAGACAGTTCTTGTGGAATTGGCAAAGTGATATTTGGAAGCCCATAGAGGGCTATGGTGAAAAAGGAAATATCCTCAAATGAAATCTGGAAAGAAGCTTTCTGAGAAACTGCTTAGTGTTCTGTTAATTCATCTCACAGAGTTACATCTGTATTTCGTGGATCTCTTTGCTAGCCTTATTTCTGTGGAATCTGAGAACAGATATTTCGGATCCCTTTGAAGACTATAGGGCCAAAGGAAATATCCTCTGATAACAAAGAGAAAGAAGCTTTCTGAGAAACTTCGTTGTGTTCTGTGAAATCATCTCACAGAGTTACAGCTTTCCCCTCACGGAGCCTTTCGCTTAGACAGTTCTTTTGAAATTGGCAAAGTGATATTTGGAAGCCCATAGAGGGCTATGGTGAAAAAGGAAATATCCTGAGAGGAAATCTGGAAAGAAGCTTTCTGAGAAACTGCTTAGTGTTCTGTTAATTCATCTCACAGTGTTACATCTGTATTTCATGGATCTCTTTGCTAGCCTTATTTCTGTGGAATCTGAGAACAGATATTTTAGATCCCTTTGAAGACTAGGGGCCAGAGGAAATATCCTCCGATAACAAAGAGAAAGAAGCTTTCTGAGAAACTTCTTTGTGTTCTGTGAAATCATCTCACAGAGTTGCAGCTTTCCCCTCAAGAAGCCTTTCGCTAAGACAGTTCTTGTGGAATTGGCAAAGTGATATTTGGAAGCCCATAGAGGGCTATGGTGAAAAAGGAAATATCCTCAGATGAAATCTGGAAAGAAGCTTTCTGAGAAACTGCTTAGTGTTCTGTTAATTCATCTCACAGAGTTACATCTGTATTTCATGGATCTCTTTGCTAGCCTTATTTCTGTGGAATCTGAAACAGATATTTCGGATCCCTTTGAAGACTATAGGGCCAAAGGAAATATCCTCCGATAACAAAGAGAAAGAAGCTTTCTGAGAAACTTCTTTGTGTTCTGTGAAATCATCTCACAGAGTCGCAGCTTTCCCCTCAAGAAGCTTTTCGCTAAGAATGTTCTTGTGGAATTGGCAAAGTGATATTTGGAAGCCCATAGAGGGCTATGGTGAAAAAGGAAATATCCTCAGAGGAAATCTGGAAAGAAGCTTTCTGAGAAACTGCTTAGTGTTCTGTTAATTCATCTCACAGAGTTACATCTGTATTTCGTGGATCTCTTTGCTAGCCTTATTTCTGTGGAATCTGAGAACAGATATTTCTGATCCCTATGAAGACTATAGGGCCAAAGGAAATATCCTCCGATAACACAGAGAAAGAAGCTTTCTGAGAAACTTCTTTGTGTTCTGTGAAATCATCTCACAGAGTTACAGCTTTCCCCTCAAGAAGCCTTTCGCTAAGACAGTTCTTGTGGTATTGGCAAAGTGATATTTGGAAGCCCATGGAGGGCTATGGTGAAAAAGGAAATATCCTCAAATGAAATCTGGAAAGAAGCTTTCTGAGAAACTGCTTAGTGTTCTGTTAATTCATCTCACAGAGTTACATCTGTATTTCGTGGATCTCTTTGCTAGCCTTATTTCTGTGGAATCTGAGAACAGATATTTCGGATCCCTTTGAAGACTATAGGGCCAAAGGAAATATCCTCTGATAACAAAGAGAAAGAAGCTTTCTGAGAAACTTCGTTTTGTTCTGTGAAATCATCTCACAGAGTTACAGCTTTCCCCTCACGGAGCCTTTCGTTAAGACAGTTCTTTTGAAATTGGCAAAGTGATATTTGGAAGCCCATAGAGGGCTATGGTGAAAAAGGAAATATCCTCAGAGGAAATCTGGAAAGAAGCTTTCTGAGAAACTGCTTAGTGTTCTGTTAATTCATCTCACAGTGTTACATCTGTATTTCATGCATCTCTTTGCTAGCCTTATTTCTGTGGAATCTGAGAACAGATATTTTAGATCCCTTTGAAGACTATGGGGCCAAAGGAAATATCCTCCGATAACAAAGAGAAAGAAGCTTTCTGAGAAACTTCTTTGTGTTCTGTGAAATCATCTCACAGAGTTGCAGCTTTCCCCTCAAGAAGCCTTTCGCTAAGACAGTTCTTGTGGAATTGGCAAAGTGATATTTGGAAGCCCATAGAGGGCTATGGTGAAAAAGGAAATATCCTCAGAGGAAATCTGGAAAGAAGCTTTCTGAGAAACTGCTTAGTGTTCTCTTAATTCATCTCACCGAGTTACATCTGTATTTCGTGGATCTCTTTGCTAGCCTTATTTCTGTGGAATCTGAGAACAGATATTTCGGATCCCTTTGAACACTATAGGGCCAAAGGAAATATCCTCCGATAACAAAGAGAAAGAAGCTTTCTGAGAAACTTCTTTGTGTTCTGTGAAAGCATCTCACAGAGTTACAGCTTTCCCCTCAAGAAGCCTTTCGCTAAGACAGTTCTTGTGGAATTGGCAAAGTGATATTTGGAAGCCCATAGAGGGCTATGGTGAAAAAGGAAATATCCTCAAATGAAATCTGGAAAGAAGCTTTCTGAGAAACTGCTTAGTGTTCTGTTAATTCATCTCACAGAGTTACATCTGTATTTCGTGGATCTCTTTGCTAGCCTTATTTCTGTGGAATCTGAGAACAGATATTTCGGATCCCTATGAAGACTATAGGGCCAAAGGAAATATCCTCCGATAACAAAGAGAAAGAAGCTTTCTGAGAAACTTCGTTGTGTTCTGTGAAATCATCTCACAGAGTTACAGCTTTCCCCTCACGGAGCCTTTCGCTAAGACAGTTCTTTTGAAATTGGCAAAGTGATATTTGGAAGCCCATAGAGGGCTATGGTGAAAAAGGAAATATCCTCAGATGAAATCTGGAAAGAAGCTTTCTGAGAAACTGCTAAGTGTTCTGTTAATTCATCTCACAGAGTTACATCTGTATTTCGTGGATCTCTTTGCTAGCCTTATTTCTGTGGAATCTGAGAACAGATATTTCGGATCCCTTTGAAGACCATAGGGCCAAAGGAAATATCCTCCGATAACAAAGAAAAAGAAGCTTTCTGAGAAACTTCTTTGTGTTCTGTGAAATCATCTCACAGAGTTGCAGCTTTGCCCTCAAGGAGTCTTTCGCTAAGACAGTTCTTGTGGAATTGGCAAAGTGATATTTGGAAGCCCATAGAGGGCTATGGTGAAAAAGGAAATATCCTCAGATGAAATCTGGAAAGAAGCTTTCTGAGAAACTGCTTAGTGTTCTGTTAATTCATCTCACAGAGTTACATCTGTATTTCGTTGATCTCTTTTCTAGCCTTAATTCTGTGGAATCTGAGAACAGATATTTCGGATCCCTATGAAGACTATAGGGCCAAAGGAAATATCCTCCGATAACAAAGAGAAAGAAGCTTTCTGAGAGACTTCTTTGTGTTCTGTGAAATCATCTCACAGAGTTACAGCTTTCCCCTCAAGAAGCCTTTCGCTAAGACAGTTCTTGTGGAATTGGCAAAGTGATATTTGGAAGCCCATAGAGGGCTATGGTGAAAAAGGAAATATCCTCAGATGAAATCTGGAAAGAAGCTTTCTGAGAAACTGCTTAGCGTTCTGTTAATTCATCTCACAGAGTTACATCTCTATTTCGTGGATCTCTTTGCTAGCCTTATTTCTGTGGAATCTCAGAACAGATATTTCGGATCCCTTTGAAGACTATAGGGCCAAAGGAAATATCCTCCGGTAACAAAGAGAAAGAAGCTTTCTGAGAAACTTCTTTGTGTTCTGTGAAATCATCTCACAGAGTTACAGCTTTCCCCTCACGGAGCCTTTCGTGAAGACAGTTCTTTTGAAATTGGCAAAGTGATATTTGGAAGCCCATAGACGACTATGGTGAAAAAGGAAATATCCTCAGATGAAATCTGGAAAGAAGCTTTCTGAGAAACTGCTTAGTGTTCTTTTAATTCATCTCACAGTGTTACATCTGTATTTCGTGGATCTCTTTGCTAGCCTTATTTCTGTGGAATCTGAGAACAGATATTTCGGATCTCTTTGAAGACTATAGGGCCAAAGGAAATATCCTCCGATAACAAAGAGAAAGAAGCTTTCTGAGAAACTTTTTTGTGTTCTGTGAAATCATCTCACAGAGTTGCAGCTTTCCACTCAAGAAGCCTTTCGCTAAGACTGTTCTTGTGGAATTGGCAAAGTGATATTTGGAAGCCCCTAGAGGGCTTTGGTGAAAAAGGAAATATCCTCAGATGAAATCTGGAAAGAAGCTTTCGGAGAAACTGCTTAGTGTTCTGTTAATTCATCTCACAGAATTACATCTGTATTTCGTGGATCTCTTTGCTAGCCTTATTTCTGTGGAATCTGAGAACAGATATTTCGGATCCCTTTGAAGACTATAGGGCCAAAGGAAATATCCTCCGATAACAAAGAGAAAGATGCTTTTTGAGACACTTTGTTGTGTTCTGTGAAATCATCTCACAGAGTTACAGCTTTCCCCTCACGGAGCCTTTCGCTAAGACAGTTCTTTTGAAATTGGCAAAGTGATATTTGGAAGCCCTTAGAGGGCTATGGTGAAAAAGGAAATATCCTCAGAGGGAATCTGGAAAGAAGCTTTCTGAGAAACTGCTTAGTGTTCTGTTAATTCTTCTCACAGTGTTACATATGTATTTCATGGATCTCTTGGCTAGCCTTATTTCTGTGGAATCTGTGAACAGATATTTCAGATCCCTTTGAAGACTATAGGGCCAAAGGAAATATCCTCCGATAACAAAGAGAAAGAAGCTTTCTGAGAAACTTCTTTGTGTTCTGTGAAATCATCTCACAGAGTTGCAGCTTTCCCCTCAAGAAGCCTTTCGCTAAGACAGTTCTTGTGGAATTGGCAAAGTGATATTTGGAAGCCCTTAGAGGGCTATGGTGAAAAAGGAAATATCCTCAGATGAAATCTGGAAAGAAGCTTTCTGAGAAACTGCTTAGCGTTCTGTTAATTCATCTCACAGAGTTATATCTGTATTTCGTGGATCTCTTTGCAAGCCTTATTTCTGTGGAATCTGAGAACAGATATTTCGGATCCCTTTGAGGACTATAGGGCCAAAGGAAATATCCTCCGATAACAAAGAGAAAGAAGCTTTCTGAGAAACTTCTTTGTGTACTGTGAAATCATCTCACAGAGTTACAGCTTTCCCCTCAAGGAGCCTTTCGCTAAGACAGTTTATGTGGAATTGGCAAAGTGATATTTGGAAGCCCATAGAGGGCTATGGTGAAAAAGGAAATATCCTCAGGTGAAATCTGGAAAGAAGCTTTCTGAGAAACCGCTTAGCCTTCTCTTAATTCATCTCACAGTGTTACATCTGTATTTCATGGATCTCTTTGCTAGCCTTATTTCTGTGCAATCTGGGAACAGATATTTCGGATCCCTATGAAGACTATAGGGCCAAAGGAAATATCCTCCGATAACAAAGAGAAAGAAGCTTTCTGAGAGACTTCTTTGTGTTCTGTGAAATCATCTCACAGAGTTACAGCTTTCCCCTCAAGAAGCCTTTCGCTAAGACAGTTCTTGTGGAATTGGCAAAGTGATATTTGGAAGCCCATAGAGGGCTATGGTGAAAAAGGAAATATCCTCAGATGAAATCTGGAAAGAAGCTTTCTGAGAAACTGCTTAGCGTTCTGTTAATTCATCTCACAGAGTTACATCTCTATTTCGTGGATCTCTTTGCTAGCCTTATTTCTGTGGAATCTGAGAACAGATATTTCGGATCCCTTTGAAGACTATAGGGCCAAAGGAAATATCCTCCGGTAACAAAGAGAAAGAAGCTTTCTGAGAAACTTCTTTGTGTTCTGTGAAATCATCTCACAGAGTTACAGCTTTCCCCTCACGGAGCCTTTCGTGAAGACAGTTCTTTTGAAATTGGCAAAGTGATATTTGGAAGCCCATAGACGACTATGGTGAAAAAGGAAATATCCTCAGATGAAATCTGGAAAGAAGCTTTCTGAGAAACTGCTTAGTGTTCTTTTAATTCATCTCACAGTGTTACATCTGTATTTCGTGGATCTCTTTGCTAGCCTTATTTCTGTGGAATCTGAGAACAGATATTTCGGATCTCTTTGAAGACTATAGGGCCAAAGGAAATATCCTCCGATAACAAAGAGAAAGAAGCTTTCTGAGAGACTTTTTTGTGTTCTGTGAAATCATCTCACAGAGTTGCAGCTTTCCACTCAAGAAGCCTTTCGCTAAGACTGTTCTTGTGGAATTGGCAAAGTGATATTTGGAAGCCCCTAGAGGGCTTTGGTGAAAAAGGAAATATCCTCAGATGAAATCTGGAAAGAAGCTTTCGGAGAAACTGCTTAGTGTTCTGTTAATTCATCTCACAGAATTACATCTGTATTTCGTGGATCTCTTTGCTAGCCTTATTTCTGTGGAATCTGAGAACAGATATTTCGGATCCCTTTGAAGACTATAGGGCCAAAGGAAATATCCTCCGATAACAAAGAGAAAGATGCTTTTTGAGACACTTTGTTGTGTTCTGTGAAATCATCTCACAGAGTTACAGCTTTCCCCTCACGGAGCCTTTCGCTAAGACAGTTCTTTTGAAATTGGCAAAGTGATATTTGGAAGCCCTTAGAGGGCTATGGTGAAAAAGGAAATATCCTCAGAGGGAATCTGGAAAGAAGCTTTCTGAGAAACTGCTTAGTGTTCTGTTAATTCTTCTCACAGTGTTACATATGTATTTCATGGATCTCTTGGCTAGCCTTATTTCTGTGGAATCTGTGAACAGATATTTCAGATCCCTTTGAAGACTATAGGGCCAAAGGAAATATCCTCCGATAACAAAGAGAAAGAAGCTTTCTGAGAAACTTCTTTGTGTTCTGTGAAATCATCTCACAGAGTTGCAGCTTTCCCCTCAAGAAGCCTTTCGCTAAGACAGTTCTTGTGGAATTGGCAAAGTGATATTTGGAAGCCCTTAGAGGGCTATGGTGAAAAAGGAAATATCCTCAGATGAAATCTGGAAAGAAGCTTTCTGAGAAACTGCTTAGCGTTCTGTTAATTCATCTCACAGAGTTATATCTGTATTTCGTGGATCTCTTTGCAAGCCTTATTTCTGTGGAATCTGAGAACAGATATTTCGGATCCCTTTGAGGACTATAGGGCCAAAGGAAATATCCTCCGATAACAAAGAGAAAGAAGCTTTCTGAGAAACTTCTTTGTGTACTGTGAAATCATCTCACAGAGTTACAGCTTTCCCCTCAAGGAGCCTTTCGCTAAGACAGTTTATGTGGAATTGGCAAAGTGATATTTGGAAGCCCATAGAGGGCTATGGTGAAAAAGGAAATATCCTCAGGTGAAATCTGGAAAGAAGCTTTCTGAGAAACTGCTTAGCCTTCTCTTAATTCATCTCACAGTGTTACATCTGTATTTCATGGATCTCTTTGCTAGCCTTATTTCTGTGGAATCTGGGAACAGATATTTCAGATCCCTTTGAAGACTATAGGGCCAAAGGAAATATCCTCCGATAACAAAGAGAAAGAAGCTTTCTGAGAAACTTCTTTGTGTTCTGTGAAATCATCTCACAGAGTTGCAGCTTTCCCCTCAAGAAGCCTTTCGCTAAGACAGTTCTTGTGGAATTGGCAAAGTGATATTTGGAAGCCCATAGAGGGCTATGGTGAAAAAGGAAATATCCTCAGATGAAATCTGGAAAGAAGCTTTCTGAGAAACTGCTTAGTGTTCTGTTAATTCATCTCACAGAGTTACATCTGTATTTCGTGGATCTCTTTGCTAGCCTTATTTCTGTGGAATCTGAGAACAGATATTTCGGATCCCTTTGAAGACTATAGGGCCAAAGGAAATATCCTCGGATAACAAAGAGAAAGAAGCTTTCTGAGAAACTTCTTTGTGTTCTGTGAAATCATCTCACAGAGTTGCAGCTTTCCCCTCAAGAAGCCTTTCGCTAAGACAGTTCTTGTGGAATTGGCAAAGTGATATTTGGAAGCCCATAGAGGGCTATGGTGAAAAAGGAAATATCCTCAGATGAAATCTGGAAAGAAGCTTTCTGAGAAACTGCTAAGTGTTCTGTTAATTCATCTCACAGAGTTACATCTGTATTTCGTGGATCTCTTTGCTAGCCTTATTTCTGTGGAATCTGAGAACAGATATTTCGGATCCCTTTGAAGACCATAGGGCCAAAGGAAATATCCTCCGATAACAAAGAGAAAGAAGCTTTCTGAGAAACTTCTTTGTGTTCTGTGAAATCATCTCACAGAGTTGCAGCTTTCCCCTCAAGGAGCCTTTCGCTAAGACAGTTCTTGTGGAATTGGCAAAGTGATATTTGGAAGCCCATAGAGGGCTATGGTGAAAAAGGAAATATCCTCAGATGAAATCTGGAAAGAAGCTTTCTGAGAAACTGCTTAGTGTTCTGTTAATTCATCTCACAGAGTTACATCTGTATTTCGTGGATCTCTTTGCTAGCCTTAATTCTGTGGAATCTGAGAACAGATATTTCGGATCCCTTTGAAGACTATAGGGCCAAAGGAAATATCCTCCGATAACAAAGAGAAAGAAGCTTTCTGAGAGACTTCTTTGTGTTCTGTGAAATCATCTCACAGAGTTACAGCTTTCCCGTCAAGAAGCCTTTCGCTAAGACAGTTCTTGTGGAATTGGCAAAGTGATATTTGGAAGCCCATAGAGGGCTATGGTGAAAAAGGAAATATCCGCAGATGAAATCTGGAAAGAAGCTTTCTGAGAAACTGCTTAGCGTTCTGTTAATTCATCTCACAGAGTTACATCTGTATTTCGTGGATCTCTTTGCTAGCCTTATTTCTGTGGAATCTCAGAACAGATATTTCGGATCCCTTTGAAGACTATAGGGCCAAAGGAAATATCCTCTGATAACAAAGAGAAAGAAGCTTTGTGAGAAACTTCGTTGTGTTCTGTGAAATCATCTCACAGAGTTACAGCTTTCCCCTCACGGAGCCTTTCGTTAAGACAGTTCTTTTGAAATTGGCAAAGTGATATTTGGAAGCCCATAGAGGGCTATGGTGAAAAAGGAAATATCCTCAGAGGAAATCTGGAAAGAAGCTTTCTGAGAAACTGCTTAGTGTTCTGTTAATTCATCTCACAGTGTTACATCTGTATTTCATGCATCTCTTTGCTAGCCTTATTTCTGTGGAATCTGAGAACAGATATTTTAGATCCCTTTGAAGACTATGGGGCCAAAGGAAATATCCTCCGATAACAAAGAGAAAGAAGCTTTCTGAGAAACTTTTTTGTGTTCTGTGAAATCATCTCACAGAGTTGCAGCTTTCCCCTCAAGAAGCCTTTCGCTAAGACAGTTCTTGTGGAATTGGCAAAGTGATATTTGGAAGCCCATAGAGGGCTATGGTGAAAAAGGAAATATCCTCAGATGAAATCTGGAAAGAAGCTTTCTGAGAAACTGCTTAGTGTTCTGTTAATTCATCTCACAGAGTTACATCTGTATTTCATGGATCTCTTTGCTAGCCTTATTTCTGTGGAATCTGAGAACAGATATTTCGGATCCCTTTGAAGACTATAGGGCCAAAGGAACTATCCTCCGATAACAAAGAGAAAGAAGCTTTCTGAGAAACTCCGTTGTGTTCTGTGAAATCATCTCACAGAGTTGCAGCTTTCCCCTCAAGAAGCCTTTCGGTAAGACAGTTCTTGTGGAATTGGCAAAGTGATATTTGGAAGCCCATAGAGGGGTATGGTGAAAAAGGAAATATCCTCAGATGAAATCTGGAAAGAAGCTTTCTGAGAAACTGCTTAGTGTTCTGTTAATTCATCTCACAGAGTTACATCTGTATTTCGTGGATCTCTTTGCTAGCCTTATTTCTGTGGAATCTGAGAACAGATATTTCGGATCCCTATGAAGACTATAGGGCCAAAGGAAATATCCTCCGATAACAAAGAGAAAGAAGCTTTCTGAGAAACTTCTTAGTGTTCTGTGAAATCATCTCACAAATTTACAGCTTTCCCCTCAAGAAGCCTTTCGCTAAGACAGTTCTTGTGGAATTGGCAAAGTGATATTTGGAAGCCCATAGAGGGCTATGGTGAAAAAGGAAATATCCTCAAATGAAATCTGGAAAGAATCTTTCTGAGAAACTGCTTAGTGTTCTTTTAATTCATCTCACAGAGTTACATCTGTATTTCGTGGGTCTCTTTGCTAGCCTTATTTCTGTGGAATCTGAGAACAGATATTTCGGATCCCTTTGAAGACTATAGGGCCAAAGGAAATATCCTCCGATAACAAAGAGAAAGAAACTTTCTGAGAAACTTCTTTGTGTTCTGTGAAATCATCTCACAGAGTTGCAGCTTTCCCCTCAAGAAGCCTTTCGCTAAGACAGTTCTTGTGGAATTGGCAAAGTGATATTTGGAAGCCCATAGAGGGCTATGGTGAAAAAGGAAATATCCTCAAATGAAATCTGGAAAGAAGCTTTCTGAGAAACTGCTTAGTGTTCTGTTAATTCATCTCACAGAGTTACATCTGTATTTCGTGGATCTCTTTGCTAGCCTTATTTCTGTGGAATCTGAGAACAGATATTTCGGATCCCTTTGAAGACTATAGGGCCAAAGGAAATATCCTCTGATAACAAAGAGAAAGAAGCTTTCTGAGAAACTTCGTTGTGTTCTGTGAAATCATCTCACAGAGTTACAGCTTTCCCCTCACGGAGCCTTTCGCTAAGACAGTTCTTTTGAAATTGGCAAAGTGATATTTGGAAGCCCATAGAGGGCTATGGTGAAAAAGGAAATATCCTGAGAGGAAATCTGGAAAGAAGCTTTCTGAGAAACTGCTTAGTGTTCTGTTAATTCATCTCACAGTGTTACATCTGTATTTCATGGATCTCTTTGCTAGCCTTATTTCTGTGGAATCTGAGAACAGATATTTTAGATCCCTTTGAAGACTAGGGGCCAGAGGAAATATCCTCCGATAACAAAGAGAAAGAAGCTTTCTGAGAAACTTCTTTGTGTTCTGTGAAATCATCTCACAGAGTTGCAGCTTTCCCCTCAAGAAGCCTTTCGCTAAGACAGTTCTTGTGGAATTGGCAAAGTGATATTTGGAAGCCCATAGAGGGCAATGGTGAAAAAGGAAATATCCTCAGATGAAATCTGGAAAGAAGCTTTCTGAGAAACTGCTTAGTGTTCTGTTAATTCATCTCACAGAGTTACATCTGTATTTCATGGATCTCTTTGCTAGCCTTATTTCTGTGGAATCTGAAACAGATATTTCGGATCCCTTTGAAGACTATAGGGCCAAAGGAAATATCCTCCGATAACAAAGAGAAAGAAGCTTTCTGAGAAACTTCTTTGTGTTCTGTGAAATCATCTCACAGAGTCGCAGCTTTCCCCTCAAGAAGCTTTTCGCTAAGAATGTTCTTGTGGAATTGGCAAAGTGATATTTGGAAGCCCATAGAGGGCTATGGTGAAAAAGGAAATATCCTCAGAGGAAATCTGGAAAGAAGCTTTCTGAGAAACTGCTTAGTGTTCTGTTAATTCATCTCACAGAGTTACATCTGTATTTCGTGGATCTCTTTGCTAGCCTTATTTCTGTGGAATCTGAGAACAGATATTTCTGATCCCTATGAAGACTATAGGGCCAAAGGAAATATCCTCCGATAACAAAGAGAAAGAAGCTTTCTGAGAAACTTCTTTGTGTTCTGTGAAATCATCTCACAGAGTTACAGCTTTCCCCTCAAGAAGCCTTTCGCTAAGACAGTTCTTTTGGAATTGGCAAAGTGATATTTGGAAGCCCATAGAGGGCTATGGTGAAAAAGGAAATATCCTCAAATGAAATCTGGAAAGAAGCTTTCTGAGAAACTGCTTAGTGTTCTGTTAATTCATCTCACAGAGTTACATCTGTATTTCGTGGATCTCTTTGCTAGCCTTATTTCTGTGGAATCTGAGAACAGATATTTCGGATCCCTTTGAAGACTATAGGGCCAAAGGAAATATCCTCTGATAACAAAGAGAAAGAAGCTTTCTGAGAAACTTCGTTTTGTTCTGTGAAATCATCTCACAGAGTTACAGCTTTCCCCTCACGGAGCCTTTCGTTAAGACAGTTCTTTTGAAATTGGCAAAGTGATATTTGGAAGCCCATAGAGGGCTATGGTGAAAAAGGAAATATCCTCAGAGGAAATCTGGAAAGAAGCTTTCTGAGAAACTGCTTAGTGTTCTGTTAATTCATCTCACAGTGTTACATCTGTATTTCATGCATCTCTTTGCTAGCCTTATTTCTGTGGAATCTGAGAACAGATATTTTAGATCCCTTTGGAGACTATGGGGCCAAAGGAAATATCCTCCGATAACAAAGAGAAAGAAGCTTTCTGAGAAACTTCTTTGTGTTCTGTGAAATCATCTCACAGAGTTGCAGGTTTCCCCTCAAGAAGCCTTTCGCTAAGACAGTTCTTGTGGAATTGGCAAAGTGATATTTGGAAGCCCATAGAGGGCTATGGTGAAAAAGGAAATATCCTCAGAGGAAATCTGGAAAGAAGCTTTCTGAGAAACTGCTTAGTGTTCTGTTAATTCATCTCACCGAGTTACATCTGGATTTCGTGGATCTCTTTGCTAGCCTTATTTCTGTGGAATCTGAGAACAGATATTTCGGATCCCTTTGAACACTATAGGGCCAAAGGAAATATCCTCCGATAACAAAGAGAAAGAAGCTTTCTGAGAAACTTCGTTGTGTTCTGTGAAATCATCTCACAGAGTTGCAGCTTTCCCCTCAAGAAGCCTTTCGCTAAGACAGTTCTTGTGGAATTGGCAAAGTGATATTTGGAAGCCCATAGAGGGCTATGGTGAAAAAGGAAATATCCTCAGATGAAATCTGAAAAGAAGCTTTCTGAGAAACTGCTTAGTGTTCTGTTAATTCATCTCACAGAGTTACATCTGTATTTCGTGGATCTCTTTGCTAGCCTTATTTTTGTGGAATCGGAGAACAGATATTTCTGATCCCTATGAAGACTATAGGGCCAAAGGAAATATCCTCCGATAACAAAGAGAAAGAAGCTTTCTGAGAAACTTCTTTGTGTTCTGTGAAATCATCTCACAGAGTTACAGCTTTTCCCTCAAGAAGCCTTTCGCTAAGACAGTTCTTGTGGAATTGGCAAAGTGATATTTGGAAGCCCATAGAGGGCTATGGTGAAAAAGGAAATATCCTCAAATGAAATCTGGAAAGAAGCTTTCTGAGAAACTGCTTAGTGTTCTGTTAATTCATCTCACAGAGTTACATCTGTATTTCGTGGATCTCTTTGCTAGCCTTATTTCTGTGGAATCTCAGAACAGATATTTCGGATCCCTTTGAAGACTATAGGGCCAAAGGAAATATCCTCTGATAACAAAGAGAAAGAAGCTTTCTGAGAAACTTCGTTGTGTTCTGTGAAATCATCTCACAGAGTTACAGCTTTCCCCTCACGGAGCCTTTCGTTAAGACAGTTCTTGTGGAATTGGCAAAGTGATATTTGGAAGCCCATAGAGGGCTATGGTGAAAAAGGAAATATCTCAGATGAAATCTGGAAAGAAGCTTTCTGAGAAACTGCTTAGTGTTCTGTTAATTCATCTCACAGTGTTACATCTCTATTTCATGCATCTCTTTGCTAGCCTTATTTTTGTGGAATCTGAGAACAGATATTTTAGATCCCTTTGAAGACTATGGGGCCAAAGGAAATATCCTCCGATAACAAAGAGAAAGAAGCTTTCTGAGAAACTTCTTTGTGTTCTGTGAAATCATCTCACAGAGTTGCAGCTTTCCCCTCAAGAAGCCTTTCGCTAAGACAGTTCTTGTGGAATTGGCAAAGTGATATTTCGAAGCCCATAGAGGGCTATGGTGAAAAAGGAAATATCCTCAGATGAAATCTGGAAAGAAGCTTTCTGAGAAACTGCTTAGTGTTCTGTTAATTCACCTCACAGAGTTACATCTGTATTTCATGGATCTCTTTGCTAGCCTTATTTCTGTGGAATCTGAGAACAGATATTTCGGATCCCTTTGAAGACTATAGGGCCAAAGGAAATATCCTCCGATAACAAAGAGAAAGAAGCTTTCTGAGAAACTTCTTTGTGTTCTGTGAAATCATCTCACAGAGTTGCAGCTTTCCCCTGAAGAAGCCTTTCGCTAAGACAGTTCTTGTGGAATTGGCAAAGTGATATTTGGAAGCCCATAGAGGGCTATGGTGAAAAAGGAAATATCCTCAAATGAAATCTGGAAAGAAGCTTTCTGAGAAACTGCTTAGTGTTCTGTTAATTCATCTCACAGAGTTACATCTGTATTTCGTGGATCTCTTTGCTAGCCTTATTTCTGTGGAATCTGAGAACAGATATTTCGGATCCCTTTGAAGACTATAGGGCCAAAGGAAATATCCTCTGATAACAAAGAGAAAGAAGCTTTCTGAGAAACTTCGTTGTGTTCTGTGAAATCATCTCACAGAGTTACAGCTTTCCCCTCACGGAGCCTTTCGCTAAGACAGTTCTTTTGAAATTGGCAAAGTGATATATGGAAGCCCATAGAGGGCTATGGTGAAAAGGGAAATATCCTCAGAGGAAATCTGGAAAGAAGCTTTCTGAGAAACTGCTTAGTGTTCTGTTAATTCATCTCACAGTGTTACATCTGTATTTCATGGATCTCTTTGCTAGCCTTATATCTGTGGAATCTGAGAACAGATATTTTAGATCCCTTTGAAGACTATGGGGCCAAAGGAAATATCCTCCGACAACAAAGAGAAAGAAGCTTTCTGAGAAACTTCTTTGTGTTCTGTGAAATCATCTCACAGAGTTGCAGCTTTCCCCTCAAGAAGCCTTTCGCTAAGACAGTTCTTGTGGAATTGGCAAAGTGATATTTGGAAGCCCATAGAGGGCTATGGTGAAAAAGGAAATATCCTCAAATGAAATCTGGAAAGAAGCTTTCTGAGAAACTGCTTAGTGTTCTGTTAATTCATCTCACAGAGTTACATCTGTATTTCGTGGATCTCTTTGCTAGCCTTATTACTGTGGAATCTGAGAACAGATATTTTGGATCCCTTTGAAGACTATAGGGCCAAAGGAAATATCCTCCGATAACAAAGAGAAAGAAGCTTTCTGAGAAACTTCTTTGTGTTCTGTGAAATCATCTCACAGAGTTGCAGCTTTCCCCTCAAGAAGCCTTTCGCTAAGACAGTTCTTGTGGAATTGGCAAAGTGATATTTGGAAGTCCATAGAGGGCTATGGTGAAAAAGGAAATATCCTCAGATGAAATCTGGAAAGAAGCTTTCTGAGAAACTGCTTAGTGTTCTGTTAATTCATCTCACAGAGTTACATCTGTATTTCGTGGATCTCTTTGCTAGCCTTATTTCTGTGGAATCTGACAACAGATATTTCGGATCCCTAAGAAGACTATAGGGCCAAAGGAAATATCCTCCGATAACAAAGAGAAAGAAGCTTTCTGAGAAACTTCTTTGTGTTCTGTGAAATCATCTCACAGAGTTACAGCTTTCCCCTCACGGAGCCTTTCGCTAAGACAGTTCTTGTGGAATTGGCAAAGTGATATTTGGAAGCCCATAGAGGGCTATGGTGAAAAAGGAAATATCCTCAGAGGAAATCTGGAAAGAAGCTTTGTGAGAAACTGCTTAGTGTTCTTTTAATTCATCTCACAGTGTTACATCTGTATTTCGTGGATCTCTTTGCTAGCCTTATTTCTGTGGAATCTGAGAACAGATATTTCGGATCTCTTTGAAGACTATAGGGCCAAAGGAAATATCCTCCGATAACAAAGAGAAAGAAGCTTTCTGAGAAACTTTTTTGTGTTCTGTGAAATCATCTCACAGAGTTGCAGCTTTCCACTCAAGAAGCCTTTCGCTAAGACTGTTCTTGTGGAATTGGCAAAGTGATATTTGGAAGCCCCTAGAGGGCTTTGGTGAAAAAGGAAATATCCTCAGATGAAATCTGAAAAGAAGCTTTCTGAGAAACTGCTTAGTGTTCTGTTAATTCATCTCACAGAATTACATCTGTATTTCGTGGATCTCTTTGCTAGCCTTATTTCTGTGGAATCTGAGAACAGATATTTCGGATCCCTTTGAAGACTATAGGGCCAAAGGAAATATCCTCCGATAACAAAGAGAAAGATGCTTTTTGAGACACTTTGTTGTGTTCTGTGAAATCATCTCACAGAGTTACAGCTTTCCCCTCACGGAGCCTTTCGCTAAGACAGTTCTTTTGAAATTGGCAAAGTGATATTTGGAAGCCCTTAGAGGGCTATGGTGAAAAAGGAAATATCCTCCGAGGTAATCTGGAAAGAAGCTTTCTGAGAAACTGCTTAGTGTTCTGTTAATTCTTCTCACAGTGTTACATATGTATTTCATGGATCACTTGGCTAGCCTTATTTCTGTGGAATCTGTGAACAGATATTTCAGATCCCTTTGAAGACTATAGGGCCAAAGGAAATATCCTCCGATAACAAAGAGAAAGAAGCTTTCTGAGAAACTTCTTTGTGTTCTGTGAAATCATCTCACAGAGTTGCAGCTTTCCCCTCAAGAAGCCTTTCGCTAAGACAGTTCTTGTGGAATTGGCAAAGTGATATTTGGAAGCCCTTAGAGGGCTATGGTGAAAAAGGAAATATCCTCAGATGAAATCTGGAAAGAAGCTTTCTGAGAAACTGCTTAGCGTTCTGTTAATTCATCTCACAGAGTTATATCTGTATTTCGTGGATCTCTTTGCTAGCCTTATTTCTGTGGAATCTGAGAACAGATATTTCGGATCCCTTTGAGGACTATAGGGCCAAAGGAAATATCCTCCGATAACAAAGAGAAAGAAGCTTTCTGAGAAACTTCTTTGTGTACTGTGAAATCATCTCACAGAGTTACAGCTTTCCCCTCAAGGAGCCTTTCGCTAAGACAGTTTATGTGGAATTGGCAGAGTGATATTTGGAAGCCCATAGAGGGCTATGGTGAAAAAGGAAATATCCTCAGGTGAAATCTGGAAAGAAGCTTTCTGAGAAACTGCTTAGCCTTCTCTTAATTCATCTCACAGTGTTACATCTGTATTTCATGGATCTCTTTGCTTGCCTTATTTCTGTGGAATCTGAGAACAGATATTTCAGATCCCTTTGAAGACTATAGGGCCAAAGGAAATATCCTCCGATAACAAAGAGAAAGAAGCTTTCTGAGAAACTTCTTTGTGTTCTGTGAAATCATCTCACAGAGTTGCAGCTTTCCCCTCAAGAAGCCTTTCGCTAAGACAGTTCTTGTGGAATTGGCAAAGTGATATTTGGAAGCCCATAGAGGGCTATGGTGAAAAAGGAAATATCCTCAGATGAAATCTGGAAAGAAGCTTTCTGAGAAACTGCTTAGTGTTCTGTTAATTCATCTCACAGAGTTACATCTGTATTTCGTGGATCTCTTTGCTAGCCTTATTTCTGTGGAATCTGAGAACAGATATTTCGGATCCCTTTGAAGACTATAGGGCCAAAGGAAATATCCTCGGATAACAAAGAGAAAGAAGCTTTCTGAGAAACTTCTTTGTGTTCTGTGAAATCATCTCACAGAGTTGCAGCTTTCCCCTCAAGAAGCCTTTCGCTAAGACAGTTCTTGTGGAATTGGCAAAGTGATATTTGGAAGCCCATAGAGGGCTATGGTGAAAAAGGAAATATCCTCAGATGAAATCTGGAAAGAAGCTTTCTGAGAAACTGCTAAGTGTTCTGTTAATTCATCTCACAGAGTTACATCTGTATTTCGTGGATCTCTTTGCTAGCCTTATTTCTGTGGAATCTGAGAACAGATATTTCGGATCCCTTTGAAGACCATAGGGCCAAAGGAAATATCCTCCGATAACAAAGAGAAAGAAGCTTTCTGAGAAACTTCTTTGTGTTCTGTGAAATCATCTCACAGAGTTGCAGCTTTCCCCTCAAGGAGCCTTTCGCTAAGACAGTTCTTGTGGAATTGGCAAAGTGATATTTGGAAGCCCATAGAGGGCTATGGTGAAAAAGGAAATATCCTCAGATGAAATCTGGAAAGAAGCTTTCTGAGAAACTGCTTAGTGTTCTGTTAATTCATCTCACAGAGTTACATCTGTATTTCGTGGATCTCTTTGCTAGCCTTAATTCTGTGGAATCTGAGAACAGATATTTCGGATCCCTATGAAGACTATAGGGCCAAAGGAAATATCCTCCGATAACAAAGAGAAAGAAGCTTTCTGAGAGACTTCTTTGTGTTCTGTGAAATCATCTCACAGAGTTACAGCTTTCCCCTCAAGAAGCCTTTCGCTAAGACAGTTCTTGTGGAATTGGCAAAGTGATATTTGGAAGCCCATAGAGGGCTATGGTGAAAAAGGAAATATCCGCAGATGAAATCTGGAAAGAAGCTTTCTGAGAAACTGCTTAGCGTTCTGTTAATTCATCTCACAGAGTTACATCTGTATTTCGTGGATCTCTTTGCTAGCCTTATTTCTGTGGAATCTCAGAACAGATATTTCGGATCCCTTTGAAGACTATAGGGCCAAAGGAAATATCCTCTGATAACAAAGAGAAAGAAGCTTTGTGAGAAACTTCGTTGTGTTCTGTGAAATCATCTCACAGAGTTACAGCTTTCCCCTCACGGAGCCTTTCGTTAAGACAGTTCTTTTGAAATTGGCAAAGTGATATTTGGAAGCCCATAGAGGGCTATGGTGAAAAAGGAAATATCCTCAGAGGAAATCTGGAAAGAAGCTTTCTGAGAAACTGCTTAGTGTTCTGTTAATTCATCTCACAGTGTTACATCTGTATTTCATGCATCTCTTTGCTAGCCTTATTTCTGTGGAATCTGAGAACAGATATTTTAGATCCCTTTGAAGACTATGGGGCCAAAGGAAATATCCTCCGATAACAAAGAGAAAGAAGCTTTCTGAGAAACTTCTTTGTGTTCTGTGAAATCATCTCACAGAGTTGCAGCTTTCCCCTCAAGAAGCCTTTCGCTAAGACAGTTCTTGTGGAATTGGCAAAGTGATATTTGGAAGCCCATAGAGGGCTATGGTGAAAAAGGAAATATCCTCAGATGAAATCTGGAAAGAAGCTTTCTGAGAAACTGCTTAGAGTTCTGTTAATTCATCTCACAGAGTTACATCTGTATTTCATGGATCTCTTTGCTAGCCTTATTTCTGTGGAATCTGAGAACAGATATTTCGGATCCCTTTGAAGACTATAGGGCCAAAGGAACTATCCTCCGATAACAAAGAGAAAGAAGCTTTCTGAGAAACTCCGTTGTGTTCTGTGAAATCATCTCACAGAGTTGCAGCTTTCCCCTCAAGAAGCCTTTCGGTAAGACAGTTCTTGTGGAATTGGCAAAGTGATATTTGGAAGCCCATAGAGGGCTATGGTGAAAAAGGAAATATCCTCAGATGAAATCTGGAAAGAAGCTTTCTGAGAAACTGCTTAGTGTTCTGTTAATTCATCTCACAGAGTTACATCTGTATTTCGTGGATCTCTTTGCTAGCCTTATTTCTGTGGAATCTGAGAACAGATATTTCGGATCCCTATGAAGACTATAGGGCCAAAGGAAATATCCTCCGATAACAAAGAGAAAGAAGCTTTCTGAGAAACTTCTTAGTGTTCTGTGAAATCATCTCACAGAGTTACAGCTTTCCCCTCAAGAAGCCTTTCGCTAAGACAGTTCTTGTGGAATTGGCAAAGTGATATTTGGAAGCCCATAGAGGGCTATGGTGAAAAAGGAAATATCCTCAAATGAAATCTGGAAAGAATCTTTCTGAGAAACTGCTTAGTGTTCTTTTAATTCATCTCACAGAGTTACATCTGTATTTCGTGGGTCTCTTTGCTAGCCTTATTTCTGTGGAATCTGAGAACAGATATTTCGGATCCCTTTGAAGACTATAGGGCCAAAGGAAATATCCTCCGATAACAAAGAGAAAGAAGCTTTCTGAGAAACTTCTTTGTGTTCTGTGAAATCATCTCACAGAGTTGCAGCTTTCCCCTCAAGAAGCCTTTCGCTAAGACAGTTCTTGTGGAATTGGCAAAGTGATATTTGGAAGCCCATAGAGGGCTATGGTGAAAAAGGAAATATCCTCAAATGAAATCTGGAAAGAAGCTTTCTGAGAAACTGCTTAGTGTTCTGTTAATTCATCTCACAGAGTTACATCTGTATTTCGTGGATCTTTTTGCTAGCCTTATTTCTGTGGAATCTGAGAACAGATATTTCGGATCCCTTTGAAGACTATAGGGCCAAAGGAAATATCCTCTGATAACAAAGAGAAAGAAGCTTTCTGAGAAACTTCGTTGTGTTCTGTGAAATCATCTCACAGAGTTACAGCTTTCCCCTCACGGAGCCTTTCGCTAAGACAGTTCTTTTGAAATTGGCAAAGTGATATTTGGAAGCCCATAGAGGGCTATGGTGAAAAAGGAAATATCCTGAGAGGAAATCTGGAAAGAAGCTTTCTGAGAAACTGCTTAGTGTTCTGTTAATTCATCTCACAGTGTTACATCTGTATTTCATGGATCTCTTTGCTAGCCTTATTTCTGTGGAATCTGAGAACAGATATTTTAGATCCCTTTGAAGACTAGGGGCCAGATGAAATATCCTCCGATAACAAAGAGAAAGAAGCTTTCTGAGAAACTTCTTTGTGTTCTGTGAAATCATCTCACAGAGTTGCAGCTTTCCCCTCAAGAAGCCTTTCGCTAAGACAGTTCTTGTGGAATTGGCAAAGTGATATTTGGAAGCCCGTAGAGGGCAATGGTGAAAAAGGAAATATCCTCAGATGAAATCTGGAAAGAAGCTTTCTGAGAAACTGCTTAGTGTTCTGTTAATTCATCTCACAGAGTTACATCTGTATTTCATGGATCTCTTTGCTAGCCTTATTTCTGTGGAATCTGAAACAGATATTTCGGATCCCTTTGAAGACTATAGGGCCAAAGGAAATATCCTCCGATAACAAAGAGAAAGAAGCTTTCTGAGAAACTTCTTTGTGTTCTGTGAAATCATCTCACAGAGTCGCAGCTTTCCCCTCAAGAAGCTTTTCGCTAAGAATGTTCTTGTGGAATTGGCAAAGTGATATTTGGAAGCCCATAGAGGGCTATGGTGAAAAAGGAAATATCCTCAGATGAAATCTGGAAAGAAGCTTTCTGAGAAACTGCTTAGTGTTCTGTTAATTCATCTCACAGAGTTACATCTGTATTTCGTGGATCTCTTTGCTAGCCTTATTTCTGTGGAATCTGAGAACAGATATTTCTGATCCCTATGAAGACTATAGGGCCAAAGGAAATATCCTCCGATAACAAAGAGAAAGAAGCTTTCTGAGAAACTTCTTTGTGTTCTGTGAAATCATCTCACAGAGTTACAGCTTTCCCCTCAAGAAGCCTTTCGCTAAGACAGTTCTTGTGGAATTGGCAAAGTGATATTTGGAAGCCCATAGAGGGCTATGGTGAAAAAGGAAATATCCTCAAATGAAATCTGGAAAGAAGCTTTCTGAGAAACTGCTTAGTGTTCTGTTAATTCATCTCACAGAGTTACATCTGTATTTCGTGGATCTCTTTGCTAGCCTTATTTCTGTGGAATCTGAGAACAGATATTTCGGATCCCTTTGAAGACTATAGGGCCAAAGGAAATATCCTCTGATAACAAAGAGAAAGAAGCTTTCTGAGAAACTTCGTTTTGTTCTGTGAAATCATCTCACAGAGTTACAGCTTTCCCCTCACGGAGCCTTTCGTTAAGACAGTTCTTTTGAAATTGGCAAAGTGATATTTGGAAGCCCATAGAGGGCTATGGTGAAAAAGGAAATATCCTCAGAGGAAATCTGGAAAGAAGCTTTCTGAGAAACTGCTTAGTGTTCTGTTAATTCATCTCACAGTGTTACATCTGTATTTCATGCATCTCTTTGCTAGCCTTATTTCTGTGGAATCTGAGAACAGATATTTTAGATCCCTTTGAAGACTATGGGGCCAAAGGAAATATCCTCCGATAACAAAGAGAAAGAAACTTTCTGAGAAACTTCTTTGTGTTCTGTGAAATCATCTCACAGAGTTGCAGCTTTCCCCTCAAGAAGCCTTTCGCTAAGACAGTTCTTCTGGAATTGGCAAAGTGATATTTGGAAGCCCATAGAGGGCTATGGTGAAAAAGGAAATATCCTCAGAGGAAATCTGGAAAGAAGCTTTCTGAGAAACTGCTTAGTGTTCTGTTAATTCATCTCACCGAGTTACATCTGTATTTCGTGGATCTCTTTGCTAGCCTTATTTCTGTGGAATCTGAGAACAGATATTTCGGATCCCTTTGAACACTATAGGGCCAAAGGAAATATCCTCCGATAACAAAGAGAAAGAAGCTTTCTGAGAAACTTCGTTGTGTTCTGTGAAATCATCTCACAGAGTTGCAGCTTTCCCCTCAAGAAGCCTTTCGCTAAGACAGTTCTTGTGGAATTGGCAAAGTGATATTTGGAAGCCCATAGAGGGCTATGGTGAAAAAGGAAATATCCTCAGATGAAATCTGAAAAGAAGCTTTCTGAGAAACTGCTTAGTGTTCTGTTAATTCATCTCACAGAGTTACATCTGTATTTCGTGGATCTCTTTGCTAGCCTTATTTCTGTGGAATCGGAGAACAGATATTTCTGATCCCTTTGAAGACTATAGGGCCAAAGGAAATATCCTCCGATAACAAAGAGAAAGAAGCTTTCTGAGAAACTTCTTTGTGTTCTGTGAAATCATCTCACAGAGTTACAGCTTTTCCCTCAAGAAGCCTTTCGCTAAGACAGTTCTTGTGGAATTGGCAAAGTGATATTTGGAAGCCCATAGAGGGCTATGGTGAAAAAGGAAATATCCTCAAATGAAATCTGGAAAGAAGCTTTCTGAGAACCTGCTTAGTGTTCTGTTAATTCATCTCACAGAGTTACATCTGTATTTCGTGGATCTCTTTGCTAGCCTTATTTCTGTGGAATCTCAGAACAGATATTTCGGATCCCTTTGAAGACTATAGGGCCAAAGGAAATATCCTCTGATAACAAAGAGAAAGAAGCTTTCTGAGAAACTTCGTTGTGTTCTGTGAAATCATCTCACAGAGTTACAGCTTTCCCCTCACGGAGCCTTTCGTTAAGACAGTTCTTGTGGAATTGGCAAAGTGATATTTGGAAGCCCATAGAGGGCTATGGTGAAAAAGGAAATATCCTCAGATGAAATCTGGAAAGAAGCTTTCTGAGAAACTGCTTAGTGTTCTGTTAATTCATCTCACAGTGTTACATCTCTATTTCATGCATCTCTTTGCTAGCCTTATTTTTGTGGAATCTGAGAACAGATATTTTAGATCCCTTTGAAGACTAGGGGCCAAAGGAAATATCCTCCGATAACAAAGAGAAAGAAGCTTTCTGAGAAACTTCTTTGTGTTCTGTGAAATCATCTCACAGAGTTGCAGCTTTCCCCTCAAGAAGCCTTTCGCTAAGACAGTTCTTGTGGAATTGGCAAAGTGATATTTCGAAGCCCATAGAGGGCTATGGTGAAAAAGGAAATATTCTCAGATGAAATCTGGAAAGAAGCTTTCTGAGAAACTGCTTAGTGTTCTGTTAATTCACCTCACAGAGTTACATCTGTATTTCGTGGATCTCTTTGCTAGCCTTATTTCTGTGGAATCTGAGAACAGATATTTCGGATCCCTTTGAAGACTATAGGGCCAAAGGAAATATCCTCCGATAACAAAGAGAAAGAAGCTTTCTGAGAAACTTCTTTGTGTTCTGTGAAATCATCTCACAGAGTTGCAGCTTTCCCCTGAAGAAGCCTTTCGCTAAGACAGTTTTTGTGGAATTGGCAAAGTGATATTTGGAAGCCCATAGAGGGCTATGGTGAAAAAGGAAATATCCTCAGATGAAATCTGGAAAGAAGCTTTCTGAGAAACTGCTTAGTGTTCTGTTAATTCATCTCACAGAGTTACATCTGTATTTCGTGGATCTCTTTGCTAGCCTTATTTCTGTGGAATCTGAGAACAGATATTTCGGATCCCTATGACGACTATAGGGCCAAAGGAAATATCCTCCGATAACAAAGAGAAAGAAGCTTTCTGAGAAACTTCTTAGTGTTCTGTGAAATCATCTCACAAAGTTACAGCTTTCCCCTCAAGAAGCCTTTCGCTAAGACAGTTCTTGTGGAATTGGCAAAGTGATATTTGGAAGCCCATAGAGGGCTATGGTGAAAAAGGAAATATCCTCAAATGAAATCTGGAAAGAATCTTTCTGAGAAACTGCTTAGTGTTCTTTTAATTCATCTCACAGAGTTACATCTGTATTTGGTGGATCTCTTTGCTAGCCTTATTTCTGTGGAATCTGAGAACAGATATTTCGGATCCCTTTGAAGACTATAGGGCCAAAGGAAATATCCTCCGATAACAAAGAGAAAGAAGCTTTCTGAGAAACTTCTTTGTGTTCTGTGAAATCATCTCACAGAGTTGCAGCTTTCCCCTCAAGAAGCCTTTTGCTAAGACAGTTCTTGTGGAATTGGCAAAGTGATATTTGGAAGCCCATAGAGGGCTATGGTGAAAAAGGAAATATCCTCAAATGAAATCTGGAAAGAAGCTTTCTGAGAAACTGCTTAGTGTTCTGTTAATTCATCTCACAGAGTTACATCTGTATTTCGTGGATCTCTTTGCTAGCCTTATTTCTGTGGAATCTGAGAACAGATATTTCGGATCCCTTTGAAGACTATAGGGCCAAAGGAAATATCCTCTGATAACAAAGAGAAAGAAGCTTTCTGAGAAACTTCGTTGTGTTCTGTGAAATCATCTCACAGAGTTACAGCTTTCCCCTCACGGAGCCTTTCGCTAAGACAGTTCTTTTGAAATTGGCAAAGTGATATATGGAAGCCCATAGAGGGCTATGGTGAAAAGGGAAATATCCTCAGAGGAAATCTGGAAAGAAGCTTTCTGAGAAACTGCTTAGTGTTCTGTTAATTCATCTCACAGTGTTACATCTGTATTTCATGGATCTCTTTGCTAGCCTTATATCTGTGGAATCTGAGAACAGATATTTTAGATCCCTTTGAAGACTATGGGGCCAAAGGAAATATCCTCCGATAACAAAGAGAAAGAAGCTTTCTGAGAAACTTCTTTGTGTTCTGTGAAATCATCTCACAGAGTTGCAGCTTTCCCCTCAAGAAGCCTTTCGCTAAGACAGTTCTTGTGGAATTGGCAAAGTGATATTTGGAAGCCCATAGAGGGCTATGGTGAAAAAGGAAATATCCTCAAATGAAATCTGGAAAGAAGCTTTCTGAGAAACTGCTTAGTGTTCTGTTAATTCATCTCACAGAGTTACATCTGTATTTCGTGGATCTCTTTGCTAGCCTTATTACTGTGGAATCTGAGAACAGATATTTTGGATCCCTTTGAAGACTATAGGGCCAAAGGAAATATCCTCCGATAACAAAGAGAAAGAAGCTTTCTGAGAAACTTCTTTGTGTTCTGTGAAATCATCTCACAGAGTTGCAGCTTTCCCCTCAAGAAGCCTTTCGCTAAGACAGTTCTTGTGGAATTGGCAAAGTGATATTTGGAAGTCCATAGAGGGCTATGGTGAAAAAGGAAATATCCTCAGATGAAATCTGCAAAGAAGCTTTCTGAGAAACTGCTTAGTGTTCTGTTAATTCATCTCACAGAGTTACATCTGTATTTCGTGGATCTCTTTGCTAGCCTTATTTCTGTGGAATCTGACAACAGATATTTCGGATACCTATGAAGACTATAGGGCCAAAGGAAATATCCTGCGATAACAAAGAGAAAGAAGCTTTCTGAGAAACTTCTTTGTGTTCTGTGAAATCATCTCACAGAGTTACAGCTTTCCCCTCACGGAGCCTTTCGCTAAGACAGTTCTTGTGGAATTGGCAAAGTGATATTTGGAAGCCCATAGAGGGCTAGGGTGAAAAAGGAAATATCCTGAGAGGAAATCTGGAAAGAAGCTTTCTGATAAACTGCTTAGTGTTCTGTTAATTCATCTCACAGTGTTACATCTGTATTTCATGGATCTCTTTGCTAGCCTTATTTCTGTGGAATCTGAGAACAGATATTTTAGATCCCTTTGAAGACTAGGGGCCAAAGGAAATATCCTCCGATAACAAAGAGAAAGAAGCTTTCTGAGAAACTTCTTTGTGTTCTGTGAAATCATCTCACAGAGTTGCAGCTTTCCCCTCAAGAAGCCTTTCGCTAAGACAGTTCTTGTGGAATTGGCAAAGTGATATTTGGAAGCCCATAGAGGGCTATGGTGAAAAAGGAAATATCCTCAGATGAAATCTGGAAAGAAGCTTTCTGAGAAACTGCTTAGTGTTCTGTTAATTCATCTCACAGAGTTACATCTGTATTTCATGGATCTCTTTGCTAGCCTTATTTCTGTGGAATCTGAAACAGATATTTCGGATCCCTTTGAAGACTATAGGGCCAAAGGAAATATCCTCCGATAACAAAGAGAAAGAAGATTTCTGAGAAACTTCTTTGTGTTCTGTGAAATCATCTCACAGAGTCGCAGCTTTCCCCTCAAGAAGCTTCTCGCTAAGACAGTTCTTGTGGAATTGGCAAAGTGATATTTGGAAGCCCATAGAGGGCTATGGTGAAAAAGGAAATATCCTCAGAGGAAATCTGGAAAGAAGCTTTCTGAGAAACTGCTTAGTGTTCTGTTAATTCATCTCACAGAGTTACATCTGTATTTCGTGGATCTCTTTGCTAGCCTTATTTCTGTGGAATCTGAGAACAGATATTTCGGATCCCTTTGAAGACTATAGGGCCAAAGGAAATATCCTCCGATAACAAAGAGAAAGAAGCTTTCTGAGAAACTTCGTTGTGTTCTGTGAAATCATCTCACAGAGTTGCAGCTTTCCCCTCAAGAAGCCTTTCGCTAAGACAGTTCTTGTGGAATTGGCAAAGTGATATTTGGAAGCCCATAGAGGGCTATGGTGAAAAAGGAAATATCCTCAGATGAAATCTGGAAAGAAGCTTTCTGAGAAACTGCTTAGTGTTCTGTTAATTCATCTCACAGCGTTACATCTGTATTTCGTGGATCTCTTTGCTAGCCTTATTTCTGTGGAATCTGAGAACAGATATTTCTGATCCCTATGAAGACTATAGGGCCAAAGGAAATATCCTCCGATAACAAAGAGAAAGAAGCTTTCTGAGAAACTTCTTTGTGTTCTGTGAAATCATCTCACAGAGTTACAGCTTTCCCCTCAAGAAGCCTTTCGCTAAGACAGTTCTTGTGGAATTGGCAAAGTGATATTTGGAAGCCCATAGAGGGCTATGGTGAAAAAGGAAATATCCTCAAATGAAATCTGGAAAGAAGCTTTCTGAGAAACTGCTTAGTGTTCTGTTAATTCATCTCACAGAGATACATCTGTATTTCGTGGATCTCTTTGCTAGCCTTATTTCTGTGGAATCTGAGAACAGATATTTCGGATCCCTTTGAAGACTATAGGGCCAAAGGAAATATCCTCTGATAACAAAGAGAAAGAAGCTTTCTGAGAAACTTCGTTGTGTTCTGTGAAATCATCTCACAGAGTTTCAGCTTTCCCCTCACGGAGCCTTTCGTTAATACAGTTCTTTTGAAATTGGCAAAGTGATATTTGGAAGCCCATAGAGGGCTATGGTGAAAAAGGAAATATCCTCAGAAGAAATCTGCAAAGAAGCTTTCTGAGAAACTGCTTAGTGTTCTGTTAATTCATCTCACAGTGTTACATCTGTATTTCACGCATCTCTTTGCTAGCCTTATTTCTGTGGAATCTGAGAACAGATATTTTAGATCCCTTTGAAGACTATGGGGCCAAAGGAAATATCCTCCGAAAACAAAGAGAAAGAAGCTTTCTGAGAAACTTCTTTGTGTTCTGTGAAATCATCTCACAGAGTTGCAGCTTTCCCCTCAAGAAGCCTTTCTCTTAGACAGTTCTTGTGGAATTGGCAAAGTGATATTTGGAAGCCCATAGAGGGCTATGGTGAAAAAGGAAATATCCTCAGATGAAATCTGGAAAGAAGCTTTCTGAGAAACTGCTTAGTGTTCTGTTAATTCATCTCACAGAGTTACATCTGTATTTCAAGGATCTCTTTGCTAGCCTTATTTCTGTGGAATCTGAGAACAGATATTTCGGATCCCTTTGAAGACTATAGGGCCAAAGGAAATATCCTCCGATAACAAAGAGAAAGAAGCTTTCTGAGAAACTTTTTTGTGTTCTGTGAAATCATCTCCAGAGTTGCAGCTTTCCCCTCAAGAAGCCTTTCGCTAAGACAGTTCTTGTGGAATTGGCAAAGTGATATTTGGAAGCCCATAGAGGGCTATGGTGAAAAAGGAAATATCCTCAGATGAAATCTGGAAAGAAGCTTTCTGAGAAACTGCTTAGCGTTCTGTTAATTCATCTCACAGATTTACATCTGTATTTCGTGGATCTCTTTGCTAGCCTTATTTCTGTGGAATCTGAGAACAGATATTTCGGATCCCTTTGAAGACTATAGGGCCAAAGGAAATATCCTCCGATAACAAAGAGAAAGAAGCTTTCTGAGAAACTTCTTTGTGTTCTCTGAAATCATCTCACAGAGTTACAGCTTTCCCCTCACGGAGCCTTTCGCTAAGACACTTCTTTTGAAATTGGCAAAGTGATATTTGGAAGCCCATAGAGGGCTATGGTGAAAAAGGAAATATCCTCAGATGAAATCTGGAAAGAATCTTTCTGAGAAATTGCTTAGTGTTCTGTTAATTCATCTCACAGAGTTACATCTGTATTTCGTGAATCTCTTTGCTAGCCTTATTTCTGTGGAATCTGAGAATAGATATTTCGGATCCCTTAGAAGACTATAGGGCCAAAGGAAATATCCTCCGATAACAAAGAGAAAGAAGCTTTCTGAGAAACTTCTTTGTGTTCTGTGAAATCATCTCACAGAGTTGCAGCTTTCCCCTCAAGAAGCCTTTCGCTAAGACAGTTCTTGTGGAATTGGCAAAGTGATATTTGGAAGCCCTTAGAGGGCTATGGTGAAAAAGGAAATATCCTCAGATGAAATCTGGAAAGATGCTTTCTGAGAAACTGCTTAGCGTTCTCTTAATTCATCTCACAGAGTTACATCTGTATTTCGTGGATCTCTTTGCTAGCCTTATTTCTGTGGAATCTCAGAACAGATATTTCGGATCCCTTTGAAGACTATAGGGCCAAAGGAAATATCCTCAGATAACAAAGAGAAAGAAGCTTTCTGAGAAACTTTTTTGTGTTCTGTGAAATCATCTCACAGAGTTGCAGCTTTCCCCTCAAGAAGCCTTTCGCTAAGACAGTTCTTGTGGAATTGGCAAAGTGATATTTGGAAGCCCATAGAGGGCTATGGTGAAAAAGGAAATATCCTCAGATGAAATCTGGAAAGAAGCTTTCTGAGAAGCTGCTTAGTGTTCTGTTAATTCATCTCACAGAGGTACATCTGTATTTCGTGGATCTCTTTGCTAGCCTTATTTCTGTGGAATCTGAGAACAGATATTTCGGATCCCTATGAAGACTATAGGGCCAAAGGAAATATCCTCTGATAACAAAGAGAAAGAAGCTTTCTGAGAAACTTCTTTGTGTTCTGTGAAATCATCTCACAGAGTTACAGCTTTCCCCTCACGGAGCCTTTCGCTAAGACAGTTCTTTTGAAATTGGCAAAGTGATATTTGGAAGCCCATAGAGGGCTATGGTGAAAAAGGAAATATCCTCAAATGAAATCTGGAAAGAAGCTTTCTGAGAAACTGCTTAGCGTTCTGTTAATTCATCTCACAGAGTTACATCTGTATTTCGTGGATCTCTTTGCTAGCCTTATTTCTGTGGAATCTAAGAACAGATATTTCGGATCCCTTTGAAGACTATAGGGCCAAAGCAAATATCCTCCGATAACAAAGAGAAAGAAGCTTTCTGAGAAACTTCTTTGTGTTCTGTGAAATCATCTCACAGAGTTACAGCTTTCCCCTCACGGAGCCTTTCGCTAAGACACTTCTTTTGAAATTGGCAAAGTGATATTTGGAAGCCCATAGAGGGCTACGGTGAAAAAGGAAATATCCTCAGATGAAATCTGGAAAGAATCTTTCTGAGAAATTGCTTAGTGTTCTGTTAATTCATCTCACAGAGTTACATCTGTATTTCGTGGATCTCTTTGCTAGCCTTATTTCTGTGGAATCTGAGAATAGATATTTCGGATCCCTTAGAAGACTATAGGGCCAAAGGAAATATCCTCCGATAACAAAGAGAAAGAAGCTTTCTGAGAAACTTCTTTGTGTTCTGTGAAATCATCTCACAGAGTTGCAGCTTTCCCCTCAAGAAGCCTTTCGCTAAGACAGTTCTTGTGGAATTGGCAAAGTGATATTTGGAAGCCCTTAGAGGGCTATGGTGAAAAAGGAAATATCCTCAGATGAAATCTGGAAAGAAGCTTTCTGAGAAACTGCTTAGCGTTCTGTTAATTCATCTCACAGAGTTACATCTGTATTTCGTGGATCTCTTTGCTAGCCTTATTTCTGTGGAATCTGAGAACAGATATTTCGGATCCCTTTGAAGACTATAGGGCCCAAGGAAATATCCTCCGATAACAAAGAGAAAGAAGCTTTCTGAGAAACTTCTTTGTGTTCTGTGAAATCATCTCACAGAGTTGCAGGTTTCCCCTCAAGAAGCCTTTTGCTAAGACAGTTCTAGTGGAATTGGCAAAGTGATATTTGGAAGCCCATAGAGGGCTATGGTGAAAAAGGAAATATCCTCAGTTGAAATCTGGAAAGAAGCTTTCTGAGAAACTGCTTAGTGTTCTGTTAATTCATCTCACAGAATTACATCTCTATATCGTGGATCTCTTTGCTAGAATTATTTCTGTGGAATCTGAGAACAGATATTTCTGATCCCTATGAAGAATATAGGGCCAAAGGAAATATCCTCCGATAACAAAGAGAAAGAAGCTTTCTGAGAAACTTCTTTGTGTTCTGTGAAATCATCTCACAGAGTTACAGCTTTCCCCTCAAGAAGCCTTTCGCTAAGACAGTTCTTGTGGAATTGGCAAAGTGATATTTGGAAGCCCATAGAGGGCTATGGTGAAAAAGGAAATATCCTCAAATGAAATCTGGAAAGAAGCTTTCTGAGAAACTGCTTAGTGTTCTGTTAATTCATCTCACAGAGTTACATCTGTATTTCGTGAATCTCTTTGCTAGCCTTATTTCTGTGGAATCTGAGAACAGATATTTCGGATCCCTTTGAAGACTATAGGGCCAAAGGAAATATCCTCTGATAACAAAGAGAAAGAAGCTTTCTGAGAAACTTCGTTGTGTTCTGTGAAATCATCTCACAGAGATACAGCTTTCCCCTCACGGAGCCTTTCGCTAAGACAGTTCTTTTGAAATTGGCAAAGTGATATTTGGAAGCCCATAGAGGGCTATGGTGAAAAAGGAAATATCCTCAGAGGAAATCTGGAAAGAAGCTTTCTGAGAAACTGCTTAGTGTTCTGTTAATTCATCTCACAGTGTTACATCTGTATTTCATGGATCTCTTTGCTAGCCTTATTTCTGTGGAATCTGAGAATAGATATTTAAGATCCCTTTGAAGACTATGGGGCCAAAGGAAATATCCTCCAATAACAAAGAGAAAGAAGCTTTCTGAGAAACTTCTTTGTGTTCTGTGAAATCATCTCACAGAGTTGCAGCTTTCCCCTCAAGAAGCCTTTCGCTAAGACAGTTCTTGTGGAATTGGCAAAGTGATATTTGGAAGCCCATAGAGGGCTATGGTGAAAAAGGAAATATCCTCAGATGAAATCTGGAAAGAAGCTTTCTGAGAAACTGCTTAGTGTTCTGTTAATTCATCTCACAGAGTTACATCTGTATTTCGTGGATCTCTTTGCTAGCCTTATTTCTGTGGAATCTGAGAACAGATATTTCGGATCCCTATGAAGACTATAGGGCCAAAGGAAATATCCTCCGATAACAAAGAGTAAGAAGCTTTCTGAGAAACTTCTTTGTGTTCTGTGAAATCATCTCACAGAGTTACAGCTTTCCCCTCAAGAAGCCTTTCGCTAAGACAGTTCTTGTGGAATTGGCAAAGTGATATTTGGAAGCCCATAGAGGGCTATGGTGAAAAAGGAAATATCCTCAGATGAAATCTGGAAAGAAGCTTTCTGAGAAACTGCTTAGTGTTCTGTTAATTCATCTCACAGAGTTACATCTGTATTTCAAGGATCTCTTTGCTAGCCTTATTTCTGTGGAATCTGAGAACAGATATTTCGGATCCCTTTGAAGACTATAGGGCCAAAGGAAATATCCTCCGATAACAAAGAGAAAGAAGCTTTCTGAGAAACTTTTTTGTGTTCTGTGAAATCATCTCCAGAGTTGCAGCTTTCCCCTCAAGAAGCCTTTCGCTAAGACAGTTCTTGTGGAATTGGCAAAGTGATATTTGGAAGCCCATAGAGGGCTATGGTGAAAAAGGAAATATCCTCAGATGAAATCTGGAAAGAAGCTTTCTGAGAAACTGCTTAGCGTTCTGTTAATTCATCTCACAGATTTACATCTGTATTTCGTGGATCTCTTTGCTAGCCTTATTTCTGTGGAATCTGAGAACAGATATTTCGGATCCCTTTGAAGACTATAGGGCCAAAGGAAATATCCTCCGATAACAAAGAGAAAGAAGCTTTCTGAGAAACTTCTTTGTGTTCTCTGAAATCATCTCACAGAGTTACAGCTTTCCCCTCACGGAGCCTTTCGCTAAGACACTTCTTTTGAAATTGGCAAAGTGATATTTGGAAGCCCATAGAGGGCTATGGTGAAAAAGGAAATATCCTCAGATGAAATCTGGAAAGAATCTTTCTGAGAAATTGCTTAGTGTTCTGTTAATTCATCTCACAGAGTTACATCTGTATTTCGTGAATCTCTTTGCTAGCCTTATTTCTGTGGAATCTGAGAATAGATATTTCGGATCCCTTAGAAGACTATAGGGCCAAAGGAAATATCCTCCGATAACAAAGAGAAAGAAGCTTTCTGAGAAACTTCTTTGTGTTCTGTGAAATCATCTCACAGAGTTGCAGCTTTCCCCTCAAGAAGCCTTTCGCTAAGACAGTTCTTGTGGAATTGGCAAAGTGATATTTGGAAGCCCTTAGAGGGCTATGGTGAAAAAGGAAATATCCTCAGATGAAATCTGGAAAGATGCTTTCTGAGAAACTGCTTAGCGTTCTCTTAATTCATCTCACAGAGTTACATCTGTATTTCGTGGATCTCTTTGCTAGCCTTATTTCTGTGGAATCTCAGAACAGATATTTCGGATCCCTTTGAAGACTATAGGGCCAAAGGAAATATCCTCAGATAACAAAGAGAAAGAAGCTTTCTGAGAAACTTTTTTGTGTTCTGTGAAATCATCTCACAGAGTTGCAGCTTTCCCCTCAAGAAGCCTTTCGCTAAGACAGTTCTTGTGGAATTGGCAAAGTGATATTTGGAAGCCCATAGAGGGCTATGGTGAAAAAGGAAATATCCTCAGATGAAATCTGGAAAGAAGCTTTCTGAGAAGCTGCTTAGTGTTCTGTTAATTCATCTCACAGAGGTACATCTGTATTTCGTGGATCTCTTTGCTAGCCTTATTTCTGTGGAATCTGAGAACAGATATTTCGGATCCCTATGAAGACTATAGGGCCAAAGGAAATATCCTCCGATAACAAAGAGAAAGAAGCTTTCTGAGAAACTTCTTAGTGTTCTGTGAAATCATCTCACAAAGTTACAGCTTTCCCCTCAAGAAGCCTTTCGCTAAGACAGTTCTTGTGGAATTGGGAAAGTGATATTTGGAAGCCCATAGAGGGCTATGGTGAAAAAGGAAATATCCTCAAATGAAATCTGGAAAGAATCTTTCTGAGAAACTGCTTAGTGTTCTTTTAATTCATCTCACAGAGTTACATCTGTATTTCGTGGATCTCTTTGCTAGCCTTATTTCTGTGGAATCTGAGAACAGATATTTCGGATCCCTTTGAAGACTATAGGGCCAAAGGAAATATCCTCCGATAACAAAGAGAAAGAAGCTTTCTGAGAAACTTCTTTGTGTTCTGTGAAATCATCTCACAGAGTTGCAGCTTTCCTCTCAAGAAGCCTTTCGCTAAGACAGTTCTTGTGGAATTGGCAAAGTGATATTTGGAAGCCCATAGAGGGCTATGGTGAAAAAGGAAATATCCTCAAATGAAATCTGGAAAGAAGCTTTCTGAGAAACTGCTTAGTGTTCTGTTAATTCATCTCACAGAGTTACATCTGTATTTCGTGTATCTCTTTGCTAGCCTTATTTCTGTGGAATCTGAGAACAGATATTTCGGATCCCTTTGAAGACTATAGGGCCAAAGGAAATATCCTCTGATAACAAAGAGAAAGAAGCTTTCTGAGAAACTTCTTTGTGTTCTGTGAAATCATCTCACAGAGTTACAGCTTTCCCCTCACGGAGCCTTTCGCTAAGACAGTTCTTTTGAAATTGGCAAAGTGATATTTGGAAGCCCATAGAGGGCTATGGTGAAAAAGGAAATATCCTCAAATGAAATCTGGAAAGAAGCTTTCTGAGAAACTGCTTAGCGTTCTGTTAATTCATCTCACAGAGTTACATCTGTATTTCGTGGATCTCTTTGCTAGCCTTATTTCTGTGGAATCTAAGAACAGATATTTCGGATCCCTTTGAAGACTATAGGGCCAAAGCAAATATCCTCCGATAACAAAGAGAAAGAAGCTTTCTGAGAAACTTCTTTGTGTTCTGTGAAATCATCTCACAGAGTTACAGCTTTCCCCTCACGGAGCCTTTCGCTAAGACACTTCTTTTGAAATTGGCAAAGTGATATTTGGAAGCCCATAGAGGGCTACGGTGAAAAAGGAAATATCCTCAGATGAAATCTGGAAAGAATCTTTCTGAGAAATTGCTTAGTGTTCTGTTAATTCATCTCACAGAGTTACATCTGTATTTCGTGGATCTCTTTGCTAGCCTTATTTCTGTGGAATCTGAGAATAGATATTTCGGATCCCTTAGAAGACTATAGGGCCAAAGGAAATATCCTCCGATAACAAAGAGAAAGAAGCTTTCTGAGAAACTTCTTTGTGTTCTGTGAAATCATCTCACAGAGTTGCAGCTTTCCCCTCAAGAAGCCTTTCGCTAAGACAGTTCTTGTGGAATTGGCAAAGTGATATTTGGAAGCCCTTAGAGGGCTATGGTGAAAAAGGAAATATCCTCAGATGAAATCTGGAAAGAAGCTTTCTGAGAAACTGCTTAGCGTTCTGTTAATTCATCTCACAGAGTTACATCTGTATTTCGTGGATCTCTTTGCTAGCCTTATTTCTGTGGAATCTGAGAACAGATATTTCGGATCCCTTTGAAGACTATAGGGCCCAAGGAAATATCCTCCGATAACAAAGAGAAAGAAGCTTTCTGAGAAACTTCTTTGTGTTCTGTGAAATCATCTCACAGAGTTGCAGGTTTCCCCTCAAGAAGCCTTTTGCTAAGACAGTTCTAGTGGAATTGGCAAAGTGATATTTGGAAGCCCATAGAGGGCTATGGTGAAAAAGGAAATATCCTCAGTTGAAATCTGGAAAGAAGCTTTCTGAGAAACTGCTTAGTGTTCTGTTAATTCATCTCACAGAATTACATCTCTATATCGTGGATCTCTTTGCTAGAATTATTTCTGTGGAATCTGAGAACAGATATTTCTGATCCCTATGAAGAATATAGGGCCAAAGGAAATATCCTCCGATAACAAAGAGAAAGAAGCTTTCTGAGAAACTTCTTTGTGTTCTGTGAAATCATCTCACAGAGTTACAGCTTTCCCCTCAAGAAGCCTTTCGCTAAGACAGTTCTTGTGGAATTGGCAAAGTGATATTTGGAAGCCCATAGAGGGCTATGGTGAAAAAGGAAATATCCTCAAATGAAATCTGGAAAGAAGCTTTCTGAGAAACTGCTTAGTGTTCTGTTAATTCATCTCACAGAGTTATATCTGTATTTCGTGAATCTCTTTGCTAGCCTTATTTCTGTGGAATCTGAGAACAGATATTTCGGATCCCTTTGAAGACTATAGGGCCAAAGGAAATATCCTCTGATAACAAAGAGAAAGAAGCTTTCTGAGAAACTTCGTTGTGTTCTGTGAAATCATCTCACAGAGATACAGCTTTCCCCTCACGGAGCCTTTCGCTAAGACAGTTCTTTTGAAATTGGCAAAGTGATATTTGGAAGCCCATAGAGGGCTATGGTGAAAAAGGAAATATCCTCAGAGGAAATCTGGAAAGAAGCTTTCTGAGAAACTGCTTAGTGTTCTGTTAATTCATCTCACAGTGTTACATCTGTATTTCATGGATCTCTTTGCTAGCCTTATTTCTGTGGAATCTGAGAATAGATATTTAAGATCCCTTTGAAGACTATGGGGCCAAAGGAAATATCCTCCAATAACAAAGAGAAAGAAGCTTTCTGAGAAACTTCTTTGTGTTCTGTGAAATCATCTCACAGAGTTGCAGCTTTCCCCTCAAGCAGCCTTTCGCTAAGACAGTTCTTGTGGAATTGGCAAAGTGATATTTGGAAGCCCATAGAGGGCTATGGTGAAAAAGGAAATATCCTCAGATGAAATCTGGAAAGAAGCTTTCTGAGAAACTGCTTAGTGTTCTGTTAATTCATCTCACAGAGTTACATCTGTATTTCGTGGATCTCTTTGCTAGCCTTATTTCTGTGGAATCTGAGAACAGATATTTCGGATCCCTATGAAGACTATAGGGCCAAAGGAAATATCCTCCGATAACAAAGAGTAAGAAGCTTTCTGAGAAACTTCTTTGTGTTCTGTGAAATCATCTCACAGAGTTACAGCTTTCCCCTCAAGAAGCCTTTCGCTAAGACAGTTCTTGTGGAATTGGCAAAGTGATATTTGGAAGCCCATAGAGGGCTATGGTGAAAAAGGAAATATCCTCAAATGAAATCTGGAAAGAAGCTTTCTGAGAAACTGCTTAGTGTTCTGTTAATTCATCTCACAGAGTTACATCTGTATTTCATGGATCTCTTTGCTAGCCTTATTTCTGTGGAATCTGAGAACAGATATTTCAGATCCCTTTGAAGACTATAGGGCCAAAGGAAATATCCTCCGATAACAAAGAGAAAGAAGCTTTCTGAGAAACTTCGTTGTGTTCTGTGAAATCATCTCACAGAGTTACAGCTTTCCCCTCAAGGAGCCTTTCGCTAAGACAGTTTTTGTGGAATTGGCAAAGTGATATTTGGAAGCCCATAGAGGGCTATGGTGAAAAAGGAAATATCCTCAGAGGAAATCTGGAAAGAAGCTTTCTGAGAAACTGCTTAGCGTTCTGTTAATTCATCTCACAGAGTTACATCTGTATTTCGTGGATCTCTTTGCTAGCCTTATTTCTGTGGAATCTGAGAACAGATATTTCGGATCCCTTTGAAGACTATAGGGCCGAAGGAAATATCCTCCGATAACAAAGAGAAAGAAGCTTTCTGAGAAACTTCTTTGTGTTCTGTGAAATCATCTCACAGAGTTACAGCTTTCCCCTCACGGAGCCTTTCTCTAAGACACTTCTTTTGAAATTGGCAAAGTGATATTTGGAAGCCCATAGAGGGCTATGGTGAAAAAGGAAATATCCTCAGATGAAATCTGGAAAGAATCTTTCTGAGAAATTGCTTAGTGTTCTGTTAATTCATCTCACAGAGTTCCATCTGTATTTCGTGGATCTCTTTGCTAGCCTTATTTCTGTGGAATCTGAGAACAGATATTTCGGATCCCTTAGAAGACTATAGGGCCAAAGGAAATATCCTCCGATAACAAAGAGAAAGAAGCTTTCCGAGAAACTTCTTTGTGTTCTGTGAAATCATCTCACAGAGTTGCAGCTTTCCCCTCAAGAAGCCTTTCGCTAAGATAGTTCTTGTGGAATTGGCAAAGTGATATTTGGAAGCCCTTAGAGGGCTATGGTGAAAAAGGAAATATCCTCAGATGAAATCTGGAAAGAAGCTTTCTGAGAAACTGCTTAGCGTTCTGTTAATTCATCTCACAGAGTTCCATCTGTATTTCGTGGATCTCTTTGCTAGCCTTATTTCTGTGGAATCTGAGAACAGATATTTCGGATCCCTTTGAAGACTATAGGGCCAAAGGAAATATCCTCCGATAACAAAGAGAAAGAAGCTTTCTGAGAAACTTCTTTGTGTTCTGTGAAATCATCTCACAGAGTTGCAGCTTTCCCCTCAAGAAGCCTTTCGCTAAGACACTTCTTTTGGAATTGGCAAAGTGATATTTGGAAGTCCATAGAGGGCTATGGTGAAAAAGGAAATATCCTCAGATGAAATCTGGAAAGAAGCTTTCTGAGAAACTGCTTAGCGTTCTGTTAATTCATCTCACAGAGTTACATCTGTATTTCGTGGATCTCTTTGCTAGCCTTATTTCTGTGGAATCTGAGAACAGATATTTCGGATCCCTTTGAAGACTATAGGGCCAAAGGAAATATCCTCCGATAACAAAGAGAAAGAAGCTTTCTGAGAAACTTCTTTGTGTTCTGTGAAATCATCTCACAGAGTTACAGCTTTCCCCTCACGGAGCCTTTCGCTAAGACACTTCTTTTGAAATTGGCAAAGTGATATTTGGAAGCCCATAGAGGGCTATGGTGAAAAAGGAAATATCCTCAGATGAAATCTGGAAAGAATCTTTCTGAGAAATTGCTTAGTGTTCTGTTAATTCATCTCACAGAGTTACATCTGTATTTCGTGGATCTCTTTGCTAGCCTTATTTCTGTGGAATCTGAGAACAGATATTTCGGATCCCTTAGAAGACTATAGGGCCAAAGGAAATATCCTCCGATAACAAAGAGAAAGAAGCTTTCTGAGAAACTTCTTTGTGTTCTGTGAAATCATCTCACAGAGTTGCAGCTTTCCCCTCAAGAAGCCTTTCGCTAAGACAGTTCTTGTGGAATTGGCAAAGTGATATTTGGAAGCCCTTAGAGGGCTATGGTGAAAAAGGAAATATCCTCAGATGAAATCTGGAAAGAAGCTTTCTGAGAAACTGCTTAGCGTTCTGTTAATTCATCTCACAGAGTTCCATCTGTATTTCGTGGATCTCTTTGCTAGCCTTATTTCTGTGGAATCTGAGAACAGATATTTCGGATCCCTTTGAAGACTATAGGGCCAAAGGAAATATCCTCCGATAACAAAGAGAAAGAAGCTTTCTGAGAAACTTCTTTGTGTTCTGTGAAATCATCTCACAGAGTTGCAGCTTTCCCCTCAAGAAGCCTTTCGCTAAGACAGTTCTTGTGGAATTGGCAAAGTGATATTTGGAAGCCCATAGAGGGCTATGGTGTAAAAGGAAATATCCTCAGATGAAATCTGGAAAGAAGCTTTCTGAGAAACTGCTTAGTGTTCTGTTAATTCATCTCACAGAGTTACATCTGTATTTCATGGATCTATTTTCTAGCCTTATTTCTGTGGAATCTGAGAACAGATATTTCGGATCCCTTTGAAGACTATAGGGCCAAAGGAAATATCCTCCGATAACAAAGAGAAAGAAGCTTTCTGAGAAACTTTTTTGTGTTCTGTGTAATCATCTCACAGAGTTGCAGCTTTCCCCTCAAGAAGCCTTTCGCTAAGACAGTTCTTGTGGAATTGGCAAAGTGATATTTGGAAGCCCATAAAGGGCTATGGTGAAAAAGGAAATATCCTCAGATGAAATCTGGAAAGAAGCTTTCTGAGAAACTGCTTAGTGTTCTGTTAATTCATCTCACAGAGTTACATCTGTATTTCGTGGATCTCTTTGCTAGCCTTATTTCTGTGGAATCTGAGAACAGATATTTCGGATCCCTTTGAAGACTATAGGGCCAAAGGAAATATCCTCCGATAACAAAGAGAAAGAAGCTTTCTGAGAAACTTCGTTGTGTTCTGTGAAATCATCTCACAGAGTTACAGCTTTCCACTCACGGAGCCTTTCGCTAAGACAGTTCTTTTGAAATTGGCAAAGTGATATTTGGAAGCCCATAGAGGGCTATGGTGAAAAAGGAAATATCCTCAAATGAAATCTGGAAAGAAGCTTTCTGAGAAACTGCTTAGTGTTCTTTTAATTCATCTCACAGAGTTACATCTGTATTTCGAGAATCTCTTTGCTAGCCTTATTTCTGTGGAATCTGAGAACAGATATTTTGGATCCCTTTGAACACTATAGGGCCAAAGGAAATATCCTCCAATAACAAAGAGAAAGAAGCTTTCTGAGAAACTTCTTTGTGTTATGTGAAATCATCTCACAGAGTTGCAGCTTTCCCCTCAAGAAGCCTTTCGCTAAGACAGTTCTTGTGGAATTGGCAAAGTGATATTTGGAAGCCCATAGAGGGCTATGGTGAAAAAGGAAATATCCTCAGAGGAAATCTGGAAAGAAGCTTTCTGAGAAACTGCTTAGTGTTCTGTTAATTCATCTCACAGAGTTACATCTGTATTTCGTGGATCTCTTTGCTAGCCTTATTTCTGTGGAATCTGAGAACAGATATTTCGGATCCCTATGAAGACTATAGGGCCAAAGGAAATATCCTCCGATAACAAAGAGAAAGAAGCTTTCTGAGAAACTTCTTTGTGTTCTGTGAAATCATCTCACAGAGTTACAGCTTTCCCCTCAAGAAGCCTTTCGCTAAGACAGTTCTTGTGGAATTGGCAAAGTGATATTTGGAAGCCCATAGAGGGCTATGGTGAAAAAGGAAATATCCTCTAATGAAATCTGGAAAGAAGCTTTCTGAGAAACTGATTAGTGTTCTGTTAATTCATCTCACAGAGTTACATCTGTATTTCGTGGATCTCTTTGCTAGCCTTATTTCTGTGGAATCTGAGAACAGATATTTCGGATCCCTTTGAAGACTATAGGGCCAAAGGAAATATCCTCTGATAACAAAGAGAAAGAAGCTTTCTGAGAAACTTCGTTGTGTTCTGTGAAATCATCTCACAGAGTTACAGCTTTCCCCTCACAGAGCCTTTCGCTAAGACAGTTCTTTTGAAATTGGCAAAGTGATATTTGGAAGCCCATAGAGGGCTATGGTGAAAAAGGAAATATCCTGAGAGGAAATCTGGAAAGAAGCTTTTGAGAAACTGCTTAGTGTTCTGTTAATTCATCTCACAGTGTTACATCTGTATTTCATGGATCTCTTTGCTAGCCTTATTTCTGTGGAATCTGAGAATAGACATTTTAGATCCCTTTGAAGACTATGGGGCCAAAGAAATATCCTCCGATAACAAAGAGAAAGAAGCTTTCTGAGAAACTTCTTTGTGTTCTGTGAAATCATCTCACAGAGTTGCAGCTTTCCCCTCAAGAAGCCTTTCGCTAAGACAGTTCTTGTGGAATTGGCAAAGTGATATTTGGAAGCCCATAGAGGGCTATGGTGAAAAAGGAAATATCCTCAGATGAAATCTGGAAAGAAGCTTTCTGAGAAACTGCTTAGTGTTCTGTTAATTCATCTCACAGAGTTACATCTGTGTTTCATGGATCTCTTTGCTAGCCTTATTTCTGTGGAATCTGAGAACAGATATTTCGGATCCCTTTGAAGACTATAGGGCCAAAGGAAATATCCTCCGATATCAAAGAGAAAGAAGCTTTCTGAGAAACTTCTTTGTGTTCTGTGAAATCATCTCACAGAGTTGCAGCTTTCCCCTCAAGAAGCCTTTCGCTAAGACAGTTCTTGTGGAATTGGCAAAGTGATATTTGGAAGCCCATAGAGGGCTATGGTGAAAAAGGAAATATCCTCAGATGAAATCTGGAAAGAAGCTTTCTGAGAAACTGCTTAGTGTTCTGTTAATTCATCTCACAGAGTTACATCTGTATTTCGTGGATCTCTTTGCTGGCTTATTTCTGTGGAATCTGAAACAGATATTTCGGATCCCTTTGAAGACTATAGGGCCAAAGGAAATATCCTCCGATAACAAAGAGAAAGAAGCTTTCTGAGAAACTTCTTTGTGTTCTGTGAAATCATCTCACAGAGTCGCAGCTTTCCCCTCAAGAAGCTTTTCGCTAAGACAGTTCTTGTGGAATTGGCAAAGTGATATTTGGAAGCCCATAGAGGGCTATGGTGAAAAAGGAAATATCCTCAAATGAAATCTGGAAAGAAGCTTTCTGAGAAACTGCTTAGTGTTCTTTTAATTCATCTCACAGAGTTACATCTGTATTTCGTGGATCTCTTTGCTAGCCTTATTTCTGTGGAATCTGAGAACAGATATTTCGGATCCCTTTGAAGACTATAGGGCCAAAGGAAATATCCTCCGATAACAAAGAGAAAGAAGCTTTCTGAGAAACTTCGTTGTGTTCTGGAAATCATCTCACAGAGTTACAGCGTTCCCCTCACGGAGCCTTTCGCTAAGACAGTTCTTTTGAAATTGGCAAAGTGATATTTGGAAGCCCATAGAGGGCTATGGTGAAAAAGGAAATATCCTCAGAGGAAATCTGGAAAGAAGCTTTCTGAGAAACTGCTTAGTGTTCTGTTAATTCATCTCACAGTGTTACATCTGTATTTCATGGATCTCTTTGCTAGCCTTATTTCTGTGGAATCTGTGAACAGATATTTCAGATCCCTTTGAAGACTATAGGGCCAAAGGAAATATCCTCCGATAACAAAGAGAAAGAAGCTTTCTGAGAAACTTCTTTGTGTTCTGTGAAATCATCTCACAGAGTTGCAGCTTTCCCCTCAAGAAGCCTTTCGGTAAGACAGTTCTTGTGGAATTGGCAAAGTGATATTTGGAAGCCCATAGAGGGCTAAGGTGAAAAAGGAAATATCCTCAGATGAAATCTGGAAAGAAGCTTTCTGAGAAACTGATTAGTGTTCTGTTAATTCATCTCACAGAGTTACATCTGTATTTCGTGGATCTCTTTGCTAGCCTTATTTCTGTGGAATCTGAGAACAGATATTTCGGATCCCTTTGAAGACTAAAGGGCCAAAGGAAATATCCTCCGATAACAAAGAGAAAGAAGCTTTCTGAGAAACTTCGTTGTGTTCTGTGAAATCATCTCACAGAGTTACAGCTTTCCCCTCAAGAAGCCTTTCGCTAAGACAGTTTATGTGGAATTGGCAAAGTGATATTTGGAAGCCCATAGAGGGCTATGGTGAAAAAGGAAATATCCTCAGATGAAATCTGGAAAGAAGCTTTCTGAGAAGCTGCTTAGCGTTCTGTTAATTCATCTCACAGAGTTACATCTGTATTTCGTGGATCGCTTTGCTAGCCTTATTTCTGTGGAATCTGAGAACAGATATTTCGGATCCCATTGAAGACTATAGGGCCAAAGGAAATATCCTCCGATAACAAAGAGAAAGAAGCTTTCTGAGAAACTTCTTTGTGTTCTGTGAAATCATCTCACAGAGTTACAGCTTTCCCCTCACGGAGCCTTTCGCTAAGACACTTCTTTTGAAATTGGCAAAGTGATATTTGGAAGCCCATAGAGGGCTATGGTGAAAAAGGAAATATCCTCAGATGAAATCTGGAAAGAAGCTTTCTGAGAAACTGCTTAGTGTTCTGTTAATTCATCTCACAGAGTTACATCTGTATTTCGTGGATCTCTTTGCTAGCCTTATTTCTGTGGAATCTGAGAACAGATATTTCGGATCCCTTTGAAGACTATAGGGCCAAAGGAAATATCCTCCGATAACAAAGAGAAAGAAGCTTTCTGAGAAACTTCTTTGTGTTCTGTGAAATCATCTCACAGAGTTGCAGCATTCCCCTCAAGAAGCCTTTCGCTAAGACAGTTCTTGTGGAATTGGCAAAGTGATATTTGGAAGCCCTTAGAGGGCTATGGTGAAAAAGGATATCCTCAGATGAAATCTGGAAAGAAGCGTTCTGAGAAACTGCTTAGCGTTCTGTTAATTCATCTCACAGAGTTACATCTGTATTTCGTGGATCTCTTTGCTAGCCTTATTTCTGTGGAATCTGAGAACAGATATTTCGGATCCCTTTGAAGACTATAGGGCCAAAGGAAATATCCTCCGATAACAAAGAGAAAGAAGCTTTCTGAGAAACTTCTTTGTGTTCTGTGAAATCATCTCACAGAGTCACAGCTTTTCCCTAACGGAGCCTTTCGCTAAGACACTTCTTTTGAAATTGGCAAAGTGATATTTGGAAGCCCATAGAGGGCTATGATGAAAAAGGAAATATCCTCAGATGAAATCTGGAAAGAAGCTTTCTGAGAAACTGCTTAGTGTTCTGTTAATTAATCTCACAGAGTTACATCTGTATTTCGTGCATCTCTTTGCTAGCCTTATTTCTGTGGAATCTGAGAACAGATATTTCGGATCCCTTTGAAGACTATAGGGCCAAAGGAAATATCCTCCGATAACAAAGAGAAAGAAGCTTTCTGAGAAACTTCTTTGTGTTCTGTGAAATCATCTCACAGAGTTGCAGCTTTCCCCTCAAGAAGCCTTTCGCTAAGACAGTTCTTGTGGAATTGGCAAAGTGATATTTGGAAGCCCATAGAGGGCTATGGTGAAAAAGGAAATATCCTCAGATGAAATCTGGAAAGAAGCTTTCTGAGAAACTGCTTAGTGTTCTGTTAATTCATCTCACAGAGTTACATCTGTATTTCATTGATCTCTTTGCTAGCCTTATTTCTGTGGAATCTGAGAACAGATATTTCGGATCCCTTTGAAGACTATAGGGCCAAAGGAAATATCCTCCGATAACAAAGAGAAAGAAGCTTTCTGAGAAACTTCTTTGTGTTCTGTGAAATCATCTCACAGAGTTGCAGCTTTCCCCTCAAGAAGCCTTTCGCTAAGACAGTTCTTGTGGAATTGGCAAAGTGATATTTGGAAGCCCATAGAGGGCTATGGTGAAAAAGGAAATATCCTCAGATGAAATCTGGAAAGAAGCTTTCTGAGAAACTGCTTAGTGTTCTGTTAATTCATCTCACAGATTTACATCTGTATTTCGTGGATCTCTTTGCTGGCTTATTTCTGTGGAATCTGAAACAGATATTTCGGATCCCTTTGAAGACTATAGGGCCAAAGGAAATATCCTCCGATAACAAAGAGAAAGAAGCTTTCTGAGAAACTTCTTTGTGTTCTGTGAAATCATCTCACAGAGTCGCAGCTTTCCCCTCAAGAAGCTTTTCGCTAAGAATGTTCTTGTGGAATTGGCAAAGTGATATTTGGAAGCCCATAGAGGGCTATGGTGAAAAAGGAAATATCCTCAGATGAAATCTGGAAAGAAGCTTTCTGAGAAACTGCTTAGTGTTCTGTTAATTCATCTCACAGAGTTACATCTGTATTTCGTGGATCTCTTTGCTAGCCTTATTTCTGTGGAATCTGAGAACAGATATTTCGGATCCCTATGAAGACTATAGGGCCAAAGGAAATATCCTCCGATAACAAAGAGAAAGAAGCTTTCTGAGAAACTTCTTAGTGTTCTGTGAAATCATCTCAGAAAGTTACAGCTTTCCCTACAAGAAGCCTTTCGCTAAGACAGTTCTTGTGGAATTGGCAAAGTGATATTTGGAAGCCCATAGAGGGCTATGGTGAAAAAGGAAATATCCTCAAATGAAATCTGGAAAGAAGCTTTCTGAGAAACTGCTTAGTGTTCTTTTAATTCATCTCACAGAGTTACATCTGTATTTCGTGGATCTCTTTGCTAGCCTTATTTCTGTGGAATCTGAGAACAGATATTTCGGATCCCTTTGAAGACTATAGGGCCAAAGGAAATATCCTCCGATAACAAAGAGAAAGAAGCTTTCTGAGAAACTTCGTTGTGTTCTGTGAAATCATCTCACAGAGTTACAGCGTTCCCCTCACGGAGCCTTTCGCTAAGACAGTTCTTTTGAAATTGGCAAAGTGATATTTGGAAGCCCATAGAGGGCTATGGTGAAAAAGGAAATATCCTCAGAGGAAATCTGGAAAGAAGCTTTCTGAGAAACTGCTTAGTGTTCTGTTAATTCATCTCACAGTGTTACATCTGTATTTCATGGATCTCTTTGCTAGCCTTATTTCTGTGGAATCTGTGAACAGATATTTCAGATCCCTTTGAAGACTATAGGGCCAAAGGAAATATCCTCCGATAACAAAGAGAAAGAAGCTTTCTGAGAAACTTCTTTGTGTTCTGTGAAATCATCTCACAGAGTTGCAGCTTTCCCCTCAAGAAGCCTTTCGGTAAGACAGTTCTTGTGGAATTGGCAAAGTGATATTTGGAAGCCCATAGAGGGCTAAGGTGAAAAAGGAAATATCCTCAGATGAAATCTGGAAAGAAGCTTTCTGAGAAACTGCTTAGTGTTCTGTTAATTCATCTCACAGAGTTACATCTGTATTTCGTGGATCTCTTTGCTAGCCTTATTTCTGTGGAATCTGAGAACAGATATTTCGGATCCCTTTGAAGACTAAAGGGCCAAAGGAAATATCCTCCGATAACAAAGAGAAAGAAGCTTTCTGAGAAACTTCGTTGTGTTCTGTGAAATCATCTCACAGAGTTACAGCTTTCCCCTCAAGAAGCCTTTCGCTAAGACAGTTTATGTGGAATTGGCAAAGTGATATTTGGAAGCCCATAGAGGGCTATGGTGAAAAAGGAAATATCCTCAGATGAAATCTGGAAAGAAGCTTTCTGAGAAGCTGCTTAGCGTTCTGTTAATTCATCTCACAGAGTTACATCTGTATTTCGTGGATCGCTTTGCCAGCCTTATTTCTGTGGAATCTGAGAACAGATATTTCGGATCCCATTGAAGACTATAGGGCCAAAGGAAATATCCTCCGATAACAAAGAGAAAGAAGCTTTCTGAGAAACTTCTTTGTGTTCTGTGAAATCATCTCACAGAGTTACAGCTTTCCCCTCACGGAGCCTTTCGCTAAGACACTTCTTTTGAAATTGGCAAAGTGATATTTGGAAGCCCATAGAGGGCTATGGTGAAAAAGGAAATATCCTCAGATGAAATCTGGAAAGAAGCTTTCTGAGAAACTGCTTAGTGTTCTGTTAATTCATCTCACAGAGTTACATCTGTATTTCGTGGATCTCTTTGCTAGCCTTATTTCTGTGGAATCTGAGAACAGATATTTCGGATCCCTTTGAAGACTATAGGGCCAAAGGAAATATCCTCCGATAACAAAGAGAAAGAAGCTTTCTGAGAAACTTCTTTGTGTTCTGTGAAATCATCTCACAGAGTTGCAGCTTTCCCCTCAAGAAGCCTTTCGCTAAGACAGTTCTTGTGGAATTGGCAAAGTGATATTTGGAAGCCCTTAGAGGGCTATGGTGAAAAAGGATATCCTCAGATGAAATCTGGAAAGAAGCGTTCTGAGAAACTGCTTAGCGTTCTGTTAATTCATCTCACAGAGTTACATCTGTATTTCGTGGATCTCTTTGCTAGCCTTATTTCTGTGGAATCTGAGAACAGATATTTCGGATCCCTTTGAAGACTATAGGGCCAAAGGAAATATCCTCCGATAACAAAGAGAAAGAAGCTTTCTGAGAAACTTCTTTGTGTTCTGTGAAATCATCTCACAGAGTCACAGCTTTTCCCTAACGGAGCCTTTCGCTAAGACACTTCTTTTGAAATTGGCAAAGTGATATTTGGAAGCCCATAGAGGGCTATGATGAAAAAGGAAATATCCTCAGATGAAATCTGGAAAGAAGCTTTCTGAGAAACTGCTTAGTGTTCTGTTAATTAATCTCACAGAGTTACATCTGTATTTCGTGCATCTCTTTGCTAGCCTTATTTCTGTGGAATCTGAGAACAGATATTTCGGATCCCTTTGAAGACTATAGGGCCAAAGGAAATATCCTCCGATAACAAAGAGAAAGAAGCTTTCTGAGAAACTTCTTTGTGTTCTGTGAAATCATCTCACAGAGTTGCAGCTTTCCCCTTAAGAAGCCTTTCGCTAAGACAGTTCTTGTGGAATTGGCAAAGTGATATTTGGAAGCCCATAGAGGGCTATGGTGAAAAAGGAAATATCCTCAGATGAAATCTGGAAAGAAGCTTTCTGAGAAACTGCTTAGTGTTCTGTTAATTCATCTCACAGAGTTACATCTGTATTTCATTGATCTCTTTGCTAGCCTTATTTCTGTGGAATCTGAGAACAGATATTTCGGATCCCTTTGAAGACTATAGGGCCAAAGGAAATATCCTCCGATAACAAAGAGAAAGAAGCTTTCTGAGAAACTTCTTTGTGTTCTGTGAAATCATCTCACAGAATTACAGCTTTCCCCTCAAGAAGCCTTTCGCTAAGATAGTTCTTGTGGAATTGGCAAAGTGATATTTGGAAGCCCATAGAGGGCTATGGTGAAAAAGGAAATATCCTCAAATGAAATCTGGAAAGAAGCTTTCTGAGAAACTGCTTAGTGTTCTGTTAATTCATCTCACAGAGTTACATCTGTATTTCGTGGATCTCTTTGCTAGCCTTATTTCTGTGGAATCTGAGAACAGATATTTCGGATCCCTTTGAAGACTATAGGGCCAAAGGAAATATCCTCCGATAACAAAGAGAAAGAAGCTTTCTGAGAAACTTCCTTGTGTTCTGTGAAATCATCTCACAGAGTTACAGCTTTCCCCTCAAGAAGCCTTTCGCTAAGACAGTTCTTGTGGAATTGGCAAAGTGATATTTGGAAGCCCATAGAGGGCTATGGTGAAAAAGGAAATATCCTCAAATGAAATCTGGAAAGAAGCTTTCTGAGAAACTGCTTAGTGTTCTGTTAATTCATCTCACAGAGTTACATCTGTATTTCGTGGATCTCTTTGCTAGCCTTATTTCTGTGGAATCTGAGAACAGATATTTCGGATCCCTTTGAAGACTATAGGGCCAAAGGAAATATCCTCCGATAACAAAGAGAAAGAAGCTTTCTGAGAAACTTCGTTGTGTTCTGTGAAATCATCTCACAGAGTTACAGCTTTCCCCTCACGGAGCCTTTCGCTAAGACAGTTCTTTTGAAATTGGCAAAGTGATATTTGGAAGCCCATAGAGGGCTATGGTGAAAAAGGAAATATCCTCAAATGAAATCTGGAAAGAAGCTTTCTGAGAAACTGCTTAGTGTTCTCTTAATTCATCTCACAGAGTTATATCTGTATTTCGTGGATCTCTTTGCTAGCCTTATTTCTGTGGAATCTGAGAACAGATATTTCGGATCCCTTTGAAGACTATAGGGCCAAAGGAAATATCCTCCGATAACAAAGAGAAAGAAGCTTTCTGAGAAACTTCTTTGTGTTCTGTGAAATCATCTCACAGAGTTGCAGCTTTCCCCTCAAGAAGCCTTTCGCTAAGACAGTTCTTGTGGAATTGGCAAAGTGATATTTGGAAACCCATAGAGGGCTATGGTGAAAAAGGAAATATCCTCAGATGAAATCTGGAAAGAAGCTTTCTGAGAAACTGCTTAGTGTTCTGTTATTCATCTCACAGAGTTACATCTGTATTTCGTGGATCTCTAGGCTAGCCTTATTTCTGTGGAATCTGAGAACAGATATTTCGGATCCCTTTGAAGACTATAGGGCCAAAGGAAATATCCTCCGATAACAAAGAGAATGAAGCTTTCTGAGAAAATTCGTTGTGTTCTGTGAAATCATCTCACAGAGTTGCAGCTTTCCCCTCAAGAAGCCTTTCGCTAAGACAGTTCTTGTGGAATTGGCAAAGTGATATTTGGAAGCCCATAGAGGGCTATGGTGAAAAAGGAAATATCCTCAGATGAAATCTGGAAAGAAGCTTTCTGAGAAACTGCTTAGTGTTCCGTTAATTCATCTCACAGAGTTACATCTGTATTTCGTGGATCTCTTTGCTAGCCTTATTTCTGTGGAATCTGAGAACAGATATTTCGGATCCCTATGAAGACTGTAGGGCCAAAGGAAATATCCTCCGATAACAAAGAGAAAGAAGCTTTCTGAGAAACTTCTTTGTGTTCTGTGAAATCATCTCACAGTGTTAGAGCTTTCCCCTCAAGAAGCCTTTCGCTAAGACAGTTCTTGTGGAATTGGCAAAGTGATATTTGGAAGCCCATAAAGGGCTATGGTGAAAAAGGAAATATCCTCAAATGAAATCTGGAAAGAAGCTTTCTGAGAAACTGCTTAGTGTTCTGTTAATTCATCTCACAGTGTTACATCTGTATTTCGTGGATCTCTTTGCTAGCCTTATTTCTGTGGAATCTGAGAACAGATATTTCGGATCCCTTTGAAGACTATAGGGCCAAAGGAAATATCCTCCGATAACAAAGAGAAAGAAGCTTTCTGAGAAACTTCTTTGTGTTCTGTGAAATCATCTCACAGAGTTACAGCTTTCCCCTCACGGAGCCTTTCGCTAAGACAATTCTTTTGAAATTGGCAAAGTGATATTTGGAAGACCATAGAGGGCTATGGTGAAAAAGGAAATATCCTCAGATGAAATCTGGAAAGAAGCTTTCTGAGAAACTGCTTAGCGTTCTGTTAATTCATCTCACAGAGTTACATCTGTATTTCGTGGATCTCTTTGCTAGCCTTATTTCTGTGGAATCTGAGAACAGATATTTCGGATCCGTTTGAAGACTATAGGGCCAAAGGAAATATCCTCCGATAACAAAGAGAAAGAAGCTTTCTGAGAAACTTCGTTGTGTCTGTGAAATCATCTCACAGAGTTGCAGCTTTCCCCTCACGCAGCCTTTCGCTAAGACAGTTCTTTTGAAATTGGCAAAGTGATATTTGGAAGCCCATAGAGGGCTATTGTGAAAAAGGAAATATCCTCAGATGAAATCTGGAAAGAAGCTTTCTGAGAAACTACTTAGTGTTCTGTTAATTCATCTCACAGAGTTACATCTGTATTTCGTGGATCTCTTTGCTAGCCTTATTTCTGTGGAATCTGAGAACAGATATTTCGGATCCCATTGAAGACTATAGGGCCAAAGGAAATATCCTCCGATAACAAAGAGAAAGAAGCTTTCTGAGAAACTTGTTTGTGTTCTGTGAAATCATCTCACAGAGTTACAGCTTTCCCCTCAAGAAGCCTTTCGCTAAGACAGTTCTTGTGGAATTGGCAAAGTGATATTTGGAAGCCCATAGAGGGCTATGGTGAAAAAGGAAATATCCTCAAATGAAATCTGGAAAGAAGCTTTCTGAGAAACTGCTTAGTGTTCTGTTAATTCATCTCACAGAGTTACATCTGTATTTCGTGGATCTCTTTGCTAGCCTTATTTCTGTGGAATCTGAGAACAGATATTTCGGATCCCTTTGAAGACTATAGGGCGAAAGGAAATATCCTCTGATAACAAAGAGAAAGAAGCTTTCTGAGAAACTTCTTTGTGTTCTGTGAAATCATCTCACAGAGTTACAGCTTTCCCCTCAAGAAGCCTTTCGCTAAGACAGTTCTTGTGGAATTGGCAAAGTGATATTTGGAAGCCCATAGAGGGCTATGGTGAAAAATGAAATATCCTCAAATGAAATCTGGAAAGAAGCTTTCTGAGAAACTGCTTAGTGTTCTGTTAATTCATCTCACAGAGTTACATCTGTATTTCGTGGATCTCTTTGCTAGCCTTATTTCTGTGGAATCTGAGAACAGATATTTCGGATCCCTTTGAAGACTATAGGGCCAAAGGAAATATCCTCCGATAACAAAGAGAAAGAAGCTTTCTGAGAAACTTCGTTGTGTTCTGTGAAATCATCTCACAGAGTTACAGCTTTCCACTCACGGAGCCTTTCGCTAAGACAGTTCTTTTGAAATTGGCAAAGTGATATTTGGAAGCCCATAGAGGGCTATGGTGAAAAAGGAAATATCCTCAAATGAAATCTGGAAAGAAGCTTTCTGAGAAACTGCTTAGTGTTCTTTTAATTCATCTCACAGAGTTACATCTGTATTTCGAGAATCTCTTTGCTAGCCTTATTTCTGTGGAATCTGAGAACAGATATTTTGGATCCCTTTGAACACTATAGGGCCAAAGGAAATATCCTCCAATAACAAAGAGAAAGAAGCTTTCTGAGAAACTTCTTTGTGTTATGTGAAATCATCTCACAGAGTTGCAGCTTTCCCCTCAAGAAGCCTTTCGCTAAGACAGTTCTTGTGGAATTGGCAAAGTGATATTTGGAAGCCCATAGAGGGCTATGGTGAAAAAGGAAATATCCTCAGATGAAATCTGGAAAGAAGCTTTCTGAGAAACTGCTTAGTGTTCTGTTAATTCATCTCACAGAGTTACATCTGTATTTCGTGGATCTCTTTGCTAGCCTTATTTCTGTGGAATCTGAGAACAGATATTTCGGATCCCTATGAAGACTATAGGGCCAAAGGAAATATCCTCCGATAACAAAGAGAAAGAAGCTTTCTGAGAAACTTCTTTGTGTTCTGTGAAATCATCTCACAGAGTTACAGCTTTCCCCTCAAGAAGCCTTTCGCTAAGACAGTTCTTGTGGAATTGGCAAAGTGATATTTGGAAGCCCATAGAGGGCTATGGTGAAAAAGGAAATATCCTCTAATGAAATCTGGAAAGAAGCTTTCTGAGAAACTGATTAGTGTTCTGTTAATTCATCTCACAGAGTTACATCTGTATTTCGTGGATCTCTTTGCTAGCCTTATTTCTGTGGAATCTGAGAACAGATATTTCGGATCCCTTTGAAGACTATAGGGCCAAAGGAAATATCCTCTGATAACAAAGAGAAAGAAGCTTTCTGAGAAACTTCGTTGTGTTCTGTGAAATCATCTCACAGAGTTACAGCTTTCCCCTCACAGAGCCTTTCGCTAAGACAGTTCTTTTGAAATTGGCAAAGTGATATTTGGAAGCCCATAGAGGGCTATGGTGAAAAAGGAAATATCCTGAGAGGAAATCTGGAAAGAAGCTTTTGAGAAACTGCTTAGTGTTCTGTTAATTCATCTCACAGTGTTACATCTGTATTTCATGGATCTCTTTGCTAGCCTTATTTCTGTGGAATCTGAGAATAGATATTTTAGATCCCTTTGAAGACTATGGGGCCAAAGAAATATCCTCCGATAACAAAGAGAAAGAAGCTTTCTGAGAAACTTCTTTGTGTTCTGTGAAATCATCTCACAGAGTTGCAGCTTTCCCCTCAAGAAGCCTTTCGCTAAGACAGTTCTTGTGGAATTGGCAAAGTGATATTTGGAAGCCCATAGAGGGCTATGGTGAAAAAGGAAATATCCTCAGATGAAATCTGGAAAGAAGCTTTCTGAGAAACTGCTTAGTGTTCTGTTAATTCATCTCACAGAGTTACATCTGTGTTTCATGGATCTCTTTGCTAGCCTTATTTCTGTGGAATCTGAGAACAGATATTTCGGATCCCTTTGAAGACTATAGGGCCAAAGGAAATATCCTCCGATATCAAAGAGAAAGAAGCTTTCTGAGAAACTTCTTTGTGTTCTGTGAAATCATCTCACAGAGTTGCAGCTTTCCCCTCAAGAAGCCTTTCGCTAAGACAGTTCTTGTGGAATTGGCAAAGTGATATTTGGAAGCCCATAGAGGGCTATGGTGAAAAAGGAAATATCCTCAGATGAAATCTGGAAAGAAGCTTTCTGAGAAACTGCTTAGTGTTCTGTTAATTCATCTCACAGAGTTACATCTGTATTTCGTGGATCTCTTTGCTGGCTTATTTCTGTGGAATCTGAAACAGATATTTCGGATCCCTTTGAAGACTATAGGGCCAAAGGAAATATCCTCCGATAACAAAGAGAAAGAAGCTTTCTGAGAAACTTCTTTGTGTTCTGTGAAATCATCTCACAGAGTCGCAGCTTTCCCCTCAAGAAGCTTTTCGCTAAGACAGTTCTTGTGGAATTGGCAAAGTGATATTTGGAAGCCCATAGAGGGCTATGGTGAAAAAGGAAATATCCTCAAATGAAATCTGGAAAGAAGCTTTCTGAGAAACTGCTTAGTGTTCTTTTAATTCATCTCACAGAGTTACATCTGTATTTCGTGGATCTCTTTGCTAGCCTTATTTCTGTGGAATCTGAGAACAGATATTTCGGATCCCTTTGAAGACTATAGGGCCAAAGGAAATATCCTCCGATAACAAAGAGAAAGAAGCTTTCTGAGAAACTTCGTTGTGTTCTGTGAAATCATCTCACAGAGTTACAGCGTTCCCCTCACGGAGCCTTTCGCTAAGACAGTTCTTTTGAAATTGGCAAAGTGATATTTGGAAGCCCATAGAGGGCTATGGTGAAAAAGGAAATATCCTCAGAGGAAATCTGGAAAGAAGCTTTCTGAGAAACTGCTTAGTGTTCTGTTAATTCATCTCACAGTGTTACATCTGTATTTCATGGATCTCTTTGCTAGCCTTATTTCTGTGGAATCTGTGAACAGATATTTCAGATCCCTTTGAAGACTATAGGGCCAAAGGAAATATCCTCCGATAACAAAGAGAAAGAAGCTTTCTGAGAAACTTCTTTGTGTTCTGTGAAATCATCTCACAGAGTTGCAGCTTTCCCCTCAAGAAGCCTTTCGGTAAGACAGTTCTTGTGGAATTGGCAAAGTGATATTTGGAAGCCCATAGAGGGCTAAGGTGAAAAAGGAAATATCCTCAGATGAAATCTGGAAAGAAGCTTTCTGAGAAACTGATTAGTGTTCTGTTAATTCATCTCACAGAGTTACATCTGTATTTCGTGGATCTCTTTGCTAGCCTTATTTCTGTGGAATCTGAGAACAGATATTTCGGATCCCTTTGAAGACTAAAGGGCCAAAGGAAATATCCTCCGATAACAAAGAGAAAGAAGCTTTCTGAGAAACTTCGTTGTGTTCTGTGAAATCATCTCACAGAGTTACAGCTTTCCCCTCAAGAAGCCTTTCGCTAAGACAGTTTATGTGGAATTGGCAAAGTGATATTTGGAAGCCCATAGAGGGCTATGGTGAAAAAGGAAATATCCTCAGATGAAATCTGGAAAGAAGCTTTCTGAGAAGCTGCTTAGCGTTCTGTTAATTCATCTCACAGAGTTACATCTGTATTTCGTGGATCGCTTTGCTAGCCTTATTTCTGTGGAATCTGAGAACAGATATTTCGGATCCCATTGAAGACTATAGGGCCAAAGGAAATATCCTCCGATAACAAAGAGAAAGAAGCTTTCTGAGAAACTTCTTTGTGTTCTGTGAAATCATCTCACAGAGTTACAGCTTTCCCCTCACGGAGCCTTTCGCTAAGACACTTCTTTTGAAATTGGCAAAGTGATATTTGGAAGCCCATAGAGGGCTATGGTGAAAAAGGAAATATCCTCAGATGAAATCTGGAAAGAAGCTTTCTGAGAAACTGCTTAGTGTTCTGTTAATTCATCTCACAGAGTTACATCTGTATTTCGTGGATCTCTTTGCTAGCCTTATTTCTGTGGAATCTGAGAACAGATATTTCGGATCCCTTTGAAGACTATAGGGCCAAAGGAAATATCCTCCGATAACAAAGAGAAAGAAGCTTTCTGAGAAACTTCTTTGTGTTCTGTGAAATCATCTCACAGAGTTGCAGCTTTCCCCTCAAGAAGCCTTTCGCTAAGACAGTTCTTGTGGAATTGGCAAAGTGATATTTGGAAGCCCTTAGAGGGCTATGGTGAAAAAGGATATCCTCAGATGAAATCTGGAAAGAAGCGTTCTGAGAAACTGCTTAGCGTTCTGTTAATTCATCTCACAGAGTTACATCTGTATTTCGTGGATCTCTTTGCTAGCCTTATTTCTGTGGAATCTGAGAACAGATATTTCGGATCCCTTTGAAGACTATAGGGCCAAAGGAAATATCCTCCGATAACAAAGAGAAAGAAGCTTTCTGAGAAACTTCTTTGTGTTCTGTGAAATCATCTCACAGAGTCACAGCTTTTCCCTAACGGAGCCTTTCGCTAAGACACTTCTTTTGAAATTGGCAAAGTGATATTTGGAAGCCCATAGAGGGCTATGATGAAAAAGGAAATATCCTCAGATGAAATCTGGAAAGAAGCTTTCTGAGAAACTGCTTAGTGTTCTGTTAATTAATCTCACAGAGTTACATCTGTATTTCGTGCATCTCTTTGCTAGCCTTATTTCTGTGGAATCTGAGAACAGATATTTCGGATCCCTTTGAAGACTATAGGGCCAAAGGAAATATCCTCCGATAACAAAGAGAAAGAAGCTTTCTGAGAAACTTCTTTGTGTTCTGTGAAATCATCTCACAGAGTTGCAGCTTTCCCCTCAAGAAGCCTTTCGCTAAGACAGTTCTTGTGGAATTGGCAAAGTGATATTTGGAAGCCCATAGAGGGCTATGGTGAAAAAGGAAATATCCTCAGATGAAATCTGGAAAGAAGCTTTCTGAGAAACTGCTTAGTGTTCTGTTAATTCATCTCACAGAGTTACATCTGTATTTCATTGATCTCTTTGCTAGCCTTATTTCTGTGGAATCTGAGAACAGATATTTCGGATCCCTTTGAAGACTATAGGGCCAAAGGAAATATCCTCCGATAACAAAGAGAAAGAAGCTTTCTGAGAAACTTCTTTGTGTTCTGTGAAATCATCTCACAGAGTTGCAGCTTTCCCCTCAAGAAGCCTTTCGCTAAGACAGTTCTTGTGGAATTGGCAAAGTGATATTTGGAAGCCCATAGAGGGCTATGGTGAAAAAGGAAATATCCTCAGATGAAATCTGGAAAGAAGCTTTCTGAGAAACTGCTTAGTGTTCTGTTAATTCATCTCACAGATTTACATCTGTATTTCGTGGATCTCTTTGCTGGCTTATTTCTGTGGAATCTGAAACAGATATTTCGGATCCCTTTGAAGACTATAGGGCCAAAGGAAATATCCTCCGATAACAAAGAGAAAGAAGCTTTCTGAGAAACTTCTTTGTGTTCTGTGAAATCATCTCACAGAGTCGCAGCTTTCCCCTCAAGAAGCTTTTCGCTAAGAATGTTCTTGTGGAATTGGCAAAGTGATATTTGGAAGCCCATAGAGGGCTATGGTGAAAAAGGAAATATCCTCAGATGAAATCTGGAAAGAAGCTTTCTGAGAAACTGCTTAGTGTTCTGTTAATTCATCTCACAGAGTTACATCTGTATTTCGTGGATCTCTTTGCTAGCCTTATTTCTGTGGAATCTGAGAACAGATATTTCGGATCCCTATGAAGACTATAGGGCCAAAGGAAATATCCTCCGATAACAAAGAGAAAGAAGCTTTCTGAGAAACTTCTTAGTGTTCTGTGAAATCATCTCAGAAAGTTACAGCTTTCCCTACAAGAAGCCTTTCGCTAAGACAGTTCTTGTGGAATTGGCAAAGTGATATTTGGAAGCCCATAGAGGGCTATGGTGAAAAAGGAAATATCCTCAAATGAAATCTGGAAAGAAGCTTTCTGAGAAACTGCTTAGTGTTCTTTTAATTCATCTCACAGAGTTACATCTGTATTTCGTGGATCTCTTTGCTAGCCTTATTTCTGTGGAATCTGAGAACAGATATTTCGGATCCCTTTGAAGACTATAGGGCCAAAGGAAATATCCTCCGATAACAAAGAGAAAGAAGCTTTCTGAGAAACTTCGTTGTGTTCTGTGAAATCATCTCACAGAGTTACAGCGTTCCCCTCACGGAGCCTTTCGCTAAGACAGTTCTTTTGAAATTGGCAAAGTGATATTTGGAAGCCCATAGAGGGCTATGGTGAAAAAGGAAATATCCTCAGAGGAAATCTGGAAAGAAGCTTTCTGAGAAACTGCTTAGTGTTCTGTTAATTCATCTCACAGTGTTACATCTGTATTTCATGGATCTCTTTGCTAGCCTTATTTCTGTGGAATCTGTGAACAGATATTTCAGATCCCTTTGAAGACTATAGGGCCAAAGGAAATATCCTCCGATAACAAAGAGAAAGAAGCTTTCTGAGAAACTTCTTTGTGTTCTGTGAAATCATCTCACAGAGTTGCAGCTTTCCCCTCAAGAAGCCTTTCGGTAAGACAGTTCTTGTGGAATTGGCAAAGTGATATTTGGAAGCCCATAGAGGGCTAAGGTGAAAAAGGAAATATCCTCAGATGAAATCTGGAAAGAAGCTTTCTGAGAAACTGCTTAGTGTTCTGTTAATTCATCTCACAGAGTTACATCTGTATTTCGTGGATCTCTTTGCTAGCCTTATTTCTGTGGAATCTGAGAACAGATATTTCGGATCCCTTTGAAGACTAAAGGGCCAAAGGAAATATCCTCCGATAACAAAGAGAAAGAAGCTTTCTGAGAAACTTCGTTGTGTTCTGTGAAATCATCTCACAGAGTTACAGCTTTCCCCTCAAGAAGCCTTTCGCTAAGACAGTTTATGTGGAATTGGCAAAGTGATATTTGGAAGCCCATAGAGGGCTATGGTGAAAAAGGAAATATCCTCAGATGAGATCTGGAAAGAAGCTTTCTGAGAAGCTGCTTAGCGTTCTGTTAATTCATCTCACAGAGTTACATCTGTATTTCGTGGATCGCTTTGCTAGCCTTATTTCTGTGGAATCTGAGAACAGATATTTCGGATCCCATTGAAGACTATAGGGCCAAAGGAAATATCCTCCGATAACAAAGAGAAAGAAGCTTTCTGAGAAACTTCTTTGTGTTCTGTGAAATCATCTCACAGAGTTACAGCTTTCCCCTCACGGAGCCTTTCGCTAAGACACTTCTTTTGAAATTGGCAAAGTGATATTTGGAAGCCCATAGAGGGCTATGGTGAAAAAGGAAATATCCTCAGATGAAATCTGGAAAGAAGCTTTCTGAGAAACAGCTTAGTGTTCTGTTAATTCATCTCACAGAGTTACATCTGTATTTCGTGGATCTCTTTGCTAGCCTTATTTCTGTGGAATCTGAGAACAGATATTTCGGATCCCTTTGAAGACTATAGGGCCAAAGGAAATATCCTCCGATAACAAAGAGAAAGAAGCTTTCTGAGAAACTTCTTTGTGTTCTGTGAAATCATCTCACAGAGTTGCAGCTTTCCCCTCAAGAAGCCTTTCGCTAAGACAGTTCTTGTGGAATTGGCAAAGTGATATTTGGAAGCCCTTAGAGGGCTATGGTGAAAAAGGATATCCTCAGATGAAATCTGGAAAGAAGCGTTCTGAGAAACTGCTTAGCGTTCTGTTAATTCATCTCACAGAGTTACATCTGTATTTCGTGGATCTCTTTGCTAGCCTTATTTCTGTGGAATCTGAGAACAGATATTTCGGATCCCTTTGAAGACTATAGGGCCAAAGGAAATATCCTCCGATAACAAAGAGAAAGAAGCTTTCTGAGAAACTTCTTTGTGTTCTGTGAAATCATCTCACAGAGTCACAGCTTTTCCCTAACGGAGCCTTTCGCTAAGACACTTCTTTTGAAATTGGCAAAGTGATATTTGGAAGCCCATAGAGGGCTATGATGAAAAAGGAAATATCCTCAGATGAAATCTGGAAAGAAGCTTTCTGAGAAACTGCTTAGTGTTCTGTTAATTAATCTCACAGAGTTACATCTGTATTTCGTGCATCTCTTTGCTAGCCTTATTACTGTGGAATCTGAGAACAGATATTTCGGATCCCTTTGAAGACTATAGGGCCAAAGGAAATATCCTCCGATAACAAAGAGAAAGAAGCTTTCTGAGAAACTTCTTTGTGTTCTGTGAAATCATCTCACAGAGTTGCAGCTTTCCCCTTAAGAAGCCTTTCGCTAAGACAGTTCTTGTGGAATTGGCAAAATGATATTTGGAAGCCCATAGAGGGCTATGGTGAAAAAGGAAATATCCTCAGATGAAATCTGGAAAGAAGCTTTCTGAGAAACTGCTTAGTGTTCTGTTAATTCATCTCACAGAGTTACATCTGTATTTCATTGATCTCTTTGCTAGCCTTATTTCTGTGGAATCTGAGAACAGATATTTCGGATCCCTTTGAAGACTATAGGGCCAAAGGAAATATCCTCCGATAACAAAGAGAAAGAAGCTTTCTGAGAAACTTCTTTGTGTTCTGTGAAATCATCTCACAGAGTTGCAGCTTTCCCCTCAAGAAGCCTTTCGCTAAGACACTTCTTGTGGAATTGGAAAAGTGATATTTGGAAGCCCATAGAGGGCTATGGTGAAAAAGGAAATATCCTCAGATGAAATCTGGAAAGAAGCTTTCTGAGAAACTGCTTAGTGTTCTGTTAATTCATCTCACAGAGTTACATCTGTATTTCTTGGATCTCTTTGCTAGCCTTATTTCTGTGGAATCTGAGAACAGATATTTCGGATCCCTTTGAAGACTATAGGGCCAAAGGAAATATCCTCCGATAACAAAGAGAAAGAAGCTTTCTGAGAAACTTCTTTGTGTTCTGTGAAATCATCTCACAGAGTCGCAGCTTTCCCCTCAAGAAGCTTTTCGCTAAGAATGTTCTTGTGGAATTGGCAAAGTGATATTTGGAAGCCCATAGAGGACTATGGTGAAAAAGGAAATATCCTCAGATGAAATCTGGAAAGAAGCTTTCTGAGAAACTGCTTAGTGTTCTGTTAATTCATCTCACAGAGTTACATCTGTATTTCGTGGATCTCTTTGCTAGCCTTATTTCTGTGGAATCTGAGAACAGATATTTCGGATCCCTATGAAGACTATAGGGCCAAAGGAAATATCCTCCGATAACAAAGAGAAAGAAGCTTTCTGAGAAACTTCGTTGTGTCTGTGAAATCATCTCACACAGTTACAGCTTTCCCCTCACGCAGCCTTTCGCTAAGACAGTTCTTTTGAAATTGGCAAAGTGATATTTGGAAGCCCATAGAGGGCTATTGTGAAAAAGGAAATATCCTCAGATGAAATCTGGAAAGAAGCTTTCTGAGAAACTGCTTAGTGTTCTGTTAATTCATCTCACAGAGTTACATCTGTATTTCGTGGATCTCTTTGCTAGCCTTATTTCTGTGGAATCTGAGAACAGATATTTCGGATCCCATTGAAGACAATAGGGCCAAAGGAAATATCCTCCGATAACAAAGAGAAAGAAGCTTTCTGAGAAACTTCTTTGTGTTCTGTGAAATCATCTCACAGAATTACAGCTTTCCCCTCAAGAAGCCTTTCGCTAAGATAGTTCTTGTGGAATTGGCAAAGTGATATTTGGAAGCCCATAGAGGGCTATGGTGAAAAAGGAAATATCCTCAAATGAAATCTGGAAAGAAGCTTTCTGAGAAACTGCTTAGTGTTCTGTTAATTCATCTCACAGAGTTACATCTGTATTTCGTGGATCTCTTTGCTAGCCTTATTTCTGTGGAATCTGAGAACAGATATTTCGGATCCCTTTGAAGACTATAGGGCCAAAGGAAATATCCTCCGATAACAAAGAGAAAGAAGCTTTCTGAGAAACTTCCTTGTGTTCTGTGAAATCATCTCACAGAGTTACAGCTTTCCCCTCAAGAAGCCTTTCGCTAAGACAGTTCTTGTGGAATTGGCAAAGTGATATTTGGAAGCCCATAGAGGGCTATGGTGAAAAAGGAAATATCCTCAAATGAAATCTGGAAAGAAGCTTTCTGAGAAACTGCTTAGTGTTCTGTTAATTCATCTCACAGAGTTACATCTGTATTTCGTGGATCTCTTTGCTAGCCTTATTTCTGTGGAATCTGAGAACAGATATTTCGGATCCCTTTGAAGACTATAGGGCCAAAGGAAATATCCTCCGATAACAAAGAGAAAGAAGCTTTCTGAGAAACTTCGTTGTGTTCTGTGAAATCATCTCACAGAGTTACAGCTTTCCCCTCACGGAGCCTTTCGCTAAGACAGTTCTTTTGAAATTGGCAAAGTGATATTTGGAAGCCCATAGAGGGCTATGGTGAAAAAGGAAATATCCTCAAATGAAATCTGGAAAGAAGCTTTCTGAGAAACTGCTTAGTGTTCTCTTAATTCATCTCACAGAGTTATATCTGTATTTCGTGGATCTCTTTGCTAGCCTTATTTCTGTGGAATCTGAGAACAGATATTTCGGATCCCTTTGAAGACTATAGGGCCAAAGGAAATATCCTCCGATAACAAAGAGAAAGAAGCTTTCTGAGAAACTTCTTTGTGTTCTGTGAAATCATCTCACAGAGTTGCAGCTTTCCCCTCAAGAAGCCTTTCGCTAAGACAGTTCTTGTGGAATTGGCAAAGTGATATTTGGAAACCCATAGAGGGCTATGGTGAAAAAGGAAATATCCTCAGATGAAATCTGGAAAGAAGCTTTCTGAGAAACTGCTTAGTGTTCTGTTATTCATCTCACAGAGTTACATCTGTATTTCGTGGATCTCTAGGCTAGCCTTATTTCTGTGGAATCTGAGAACAGATATTTCGGATCCCTTTGAAGACTATAGGGCCAAAGGAAATATCCTCCGATAACAAAGAGAATGAAGCTTTCTGAGAAAATTCGTTGTGTTCTGTGAAATCATCTCACAGAGTTGCAGCTTTCCCCTCAAGAAGCCTTTCGCTAAGACAGTTCTTGTGGAATTGGCAAAGTGATATTTGGAAGCCCATAGAGGGCTATGGTGAAAAAGGAAATATCCTCAGATGAAATCTGGAAAGAAGCTTTCTGAGAAACTGCTTAGTGTTCTGTTAATTCATCTCACAGAGTTACATCTGTATTTCGTGGATCTCTTTGCTAGCCTTATTTCTGTGGAATCTGAGAACAGATATTTCGGATCCCTATGAAGACTGTAGGGCCAAAGGAAATATCCTCCGATAACAAAGAGAAAGAAGCTTTCTGAGAAACTTCTTTGTGTTCTGTGAAATCATCTCACAGTGTTAGAGCTTTCCCCTCAAGAAGCCTTTCGCTAAGACAGTTCTTGTGGAATTGGCAAAGTGATATTTGGAAGCCCATAAAGGGCTATGGTGAAAAAGGAAATATCCTCAAATGAAATCTGGAAAGAAGCTTTCTGAGAAACTGCTTAGTGTTCTGTTAATTCATCTCACAGTGTTACATCTGTATTTCGTGGATCTCTTTGCTAGCCTTATTTCTGTGGAATCTGAGAACAGATATTTCGGATCCCTTTGAAGACTATAGGGCCAAAGGAAATATCCTCCGATAACAAAGAGAAAGAAGCTTTCTGAGAAACTTCTTTGTGTTCTGTGAAATCATCTCACAGAGTTACAGCTTTCCCCTCACGGAGCCTTTCGCTAAGACAATTCTTTTGAAATTGGCAAAGTGATATTTGGAAGACCATAGAGGGCTATGGTGAAAAAGGAAATATCCTCAGATGAAATCTGGAAAGAAGCTTTCTGAGAGACTGCTTAGTGTTCTGTTAATTCATCTCACAGAGTTACATCTGTATTTTGTGGATCTCTTTGCTAGCCTTATTTCTGTGGAATCTGAGAACAGATATTTCGGATCCCTATGAAGACTATAGGGCCAAAGGAAATATCCTCCGATAACAAAGAGAAAGAAGCTTTCTGAGAAACTTCTTTGTGTTCTGTGAAATCATCTCACAGAGTTACAGCTTTCCCCTCAAGAAGCCTTTCGCTAAGACAGTTCTTGTGGAATTGGCAAAGTGATATTTGGAAGCCCATAGAGGGCTATGGTGAAAAAGGAAATATCCTCAAATGAAATCTGGAAAGAAGCTTTCTGAGAAACTGCTTAGTGTTCTGTTAATTCATCTCACAGAGTTACATCTGTATTTCGTGGATCTCTTTGCTAGCCTTATTTCTGTGGAATCTCAGAACAGATATTTCGGATCCCTTTGAAGACTATGGGGACAAAGGAAATATCCTCCGATAACAAAGAGAAAGAAGCTTTCTGAGAAACTTCTTTGTGTTCTGTGAAATCATCTCACAGAGTTACAGCTTTCCCCTCAAGAAGCCTTTCGCTAAGACAGTTCTTGTGGAATTGGCAAAGTGATATTTGGAAGCCCATAGAGGGCTATGGTGAAAAAGGAAATATCCTCAAATGAAATCTGGAAAGAAGCTTTCTGAGAAACTGCTTAGTGTTCTGTTAATTCATCTCACAGAGTTACATCTGTATTTCGTGGATCTCTTTGCTAGGCTTATTTCTGTGGAATCTGAGAACAGATATTTCGGATCCCTTTGAAGACTATAGGGCCAAAGGAAATATCCTCCGATAACAAAGAGAAAGAAGCTTTCTGAGCAACTTCGATGGGCTCTGGGAAATCATCTCACAGAGTTACAGCTTTTCCCTCATGGAGCCTTTCGCTAAGACAGTTCTTTTGAAATTGGCAAAGTGATATTTGGAAGCCCATAGAGGGCTATGGTGAAAAAGGAAATATCCTCAGAGGAAATCTGGAAAGAAGCTTTGTAAGAAACTGCTTAGTGTTCTGTTAATTCATCTCACAGTGTTACATCTGTATTTCATGCATCTCTTTGCTAGCCTTATTTCTGTGGAATCTGAGAACAGATATTTCAGATCCCTTTGAAGACTATAGGGCCAAAGGAAATATCCTCCGATAACAAAGAGAAAGAAGCTTTCTGAGAAACTTCTTTGTGTTCTGTGAAATCATCTCACAGAGTTGCAGCTTTCCCCTCAAGAAGCCTTTCGCTAAGACAGTTCTTGTGGAATTGGCAAAGTGATATTTGGAAGCCCATAGAGGGCTATGGTGAAAAAGGAAATATCCTCAGATGAAATCTGGAAAGAAGCTTTCTGAGAAACTGCTTAGTGTTCTGTTAATTCATCTCACAGAGCTACATCTGTATTTCGTGGATCTCTTTGCTAGCCTTATTTCTGTGGAATCTGAGAACAGATATTTCGGATCCCTTTGAAGACTATAGGGCCAAAGGAAATATCCTCCGATAACAAAGAGAAAGAAGCTTTCTGAGAAACTTCGTTGTGTTCTGTGAAATCATCTCACAGAGTTACAGCTTTCCCCTCAAGGAGCCTTTCGCTAAGACAGTTTATGTGGAATTGGCAAAGTGATATTTGGAAGCCCATAGAGGGCTATGGTGAAAAAGGAAATATCCTCAGATGAAATCTGGAAAGAAGCTTTCTGAGAAACTGCTTAGCGTTCTGTTAATTCATCTCACAGAGTTACATCTGTATTTCGTGGATCTCTTTGCTAGCCTTATTTCTGTGGAATCTGAGAACAGATATTTCGGATCCCTTTGAAGACTATAGGGCCAAAGGAAATATCCTCCGATAACAAAGAGAAAGAAGCTTTCTGAGAAACTTCTTTGTGTTCTGTGAAATCATCTCACAGAGTTACAGCTTTCCCCTCACGGAGCCTTTCGCTAAGACAGTTCTTTTGAAACTGGCAAAGTGATATTTGGAAGCCCATAGAGGGCTATGGTGAAAAAGGAAATATCCTCAGATGAAATCTGGAAAGAAGCTTTCTGAGAAACTGCTTAGTGTTCTGTTAATTCATCTCACAGAGTTACATCTGTATTTCGTGGATCTCTTTGCTAGCCTTATTTCTGTGGAATCTGAGAACAGATATTTCGGATCCCTTTGAAGACTATAGGGCCAAAGGAAATATCCTGCGATAACAAAGAGAAAGAAGCTTTCTGAGAAACTTCTTTGTGTTTTGTGAAATCATCTCACAGAGTTACAGCTTTCCCCTCAAGAAGCCTTTCGCTAAGACAGTTCTTGTGGAATTGGCAAAGTGATATTTGGAAGCCCGTAGAGGTCTATGGTGAAAAAGGAAATATCCTCAGATGAAATCTGGAAAGAAGCTTTCTGAGAAACTGCTTAGTGTTCTGTTAATTCATCTCACAGAGCTACATCTGTATTTCGTGGATCTCTTTGCTAGCCTTATTTCTGTGGAATCTGAGAACAGATATTTCGGATCCCTTTGAAGACTATAGGGAGAAAGGAAATATCCTCCGATAACAAAGAGAAAGAAGCTTTCTGAGAAACTTCTTTGTGTTCTGTGAAATCATCTCACAGAGTTACAGCTTTCCCCTCAAGAAGCCTTTCACTAAGACAGTTCTTGTGGAATTGGCAAAGTGGTATTTGGAAGCCCATAGAGGGCTATGGTGAAAAAGGAAATATCCTCAAATGAAATCTGGAAAGAAACTTTCTGAGAAACTGCTTAGTGTTCTGTTAATTCATCTCACAGAGTTACATCTGTATTTCGTGGATCTCTTTGCTGGCCTTATTTCTGTGAAATCTGAGAACAGATATTTCGGATCCCTTTGAAGACTATAGGGCCAAAGGAAATATCCTCCGATAACAAAGAGAAAGAAGCTTTCTGAGAAACTTCTTTGTGTTCTGTGAAATCATCTCACAGAGTTGCAGCTTTCCCCTCAACAAGCCTTTCGCTAAGACAGTTCTTGTGGAATTGGCAAAGTGATATTTGGAAGCCCATATAGGGCTATGGTGAAAAAGGAAATATCCTCAAATGAAATCTGGAAAGAAGCTTTCTGAGAAACTGCTTAGTGTTCTGTTAATTCATCTCACAGAGTTACATCTGTATTTAGTGGATCTCTTTGCTAGCCTTATTTCTGTGGAATCTGAGAACAGATATTTCGGATCCCTTTGAAGACTATAGGGCCAAAGGAAATATCCTCCGATAACAAAGAGAAAGAAGCTTTCTGAGAAACTTCGTTGTGTTCTGTGAAATCATCTCACAGAGTTACAGCTTTCCCCTCAAGGAGCCTTTCGCTAAGACAGTTTATGTGGAATTGGCAAAGTGATATTTGGAAGCCCATAGAGGGCTATGGTGAAAAAGGAAATATCCTCAGATGAAATCTGGAAAGAAGCTTTCTGAGAAACTGCTTAGCGTTCTGTTAATTCATCTCACGGAGTTACATCTGTATTTCGTGGATCTCTTTGCTAGCCTTATTTCTGTGGAATCTGAGAACAGATATTTCGGATCCCTTTGAAGACTATAGGGCCAAAGGAAATATCCTCCGATAACAAAGAGAAAGAAGCTTTCTGAGAAACTTCGTTGTGTTCTGTGAAATCATCTCACAGAGTTACAGCTTTCCCCTCACGGAGCCTTTCGCTAAGACAGTTCTTTTGAAACTGGCAAAGTGATATTTGGAAGCCCATAGAGGGCTATGGTGAAAAAGGAAATATCCTCAGATGAAATCTGGAAAGAAGCTTTCTGAGAAACTGCTTAGTGTTCTGTTAATTCATCTCACAGAGTTACATCTGTATTTCGTGGATCTCTTTGCTAGCCTTATTTCTGTGGAATCTGAGAACAGATATTTCGGATCCCTATGAAGACTATAGGGCCAAAGGAAATATCCTGCGATAACAAAGAGAAAGAAGCTTTCTGAGAAACTTCTTTGTGTTTTGTGAAATCATCTCACAGAGTTACAGCTTTCCCCTCAAGAACCTTTCGCTAAGACAGTTCTTGTGGAATTGGCAAAGTGATATTTGGAAGCCCATAGAGGGCTATGGTGAAAAAGGAAATATCCTCAGATGAAATCTGGAAAGAAGCTTTCTGAGAAACTGCTTAGTGTTCTGTTAATTCATCTCACAGAGCTACATCTGTATTTCGTGGATCTCTTTGCTAGCCTTATTTCTGTGGAATCTGAGAACAGATATTTCGGATCCCTTTGAAGACTATAGGGCCAAAGGAAATATCCTCCGATAACAAAGACAAAGAAGCTTTCTGAGAAACTTCTTTGTGTTCTGTGAAATCATCTCACAGAGTTGCAGCTTTCCCCTCAAGAAGCCTTTCGCTAAGACAGTTCTTGTGGAATTGGCAAAGTGATATTTGGAAGCCCGTAGAGGTCTATGGTGAAAAAGGAAATATCCTCAGATGAAATCTGGGAAGAAGCTTTCTGAGAAACTGCTTAGTGTTCTGTTAATTCATCTCACAGAGTTACATCTGTATTTCGTGGATCTCTTTGCTAGCCTTATTTCTGTGGAATCTGAGAACAGATATTTCGGATCCCTTTGAAGACTATAGGGCCAAAGGAAATATCCTCCGATAACAAAGAGAAAGAAGCTTTCTGAGAAACTTCGTTGTGTTCTGTGAAATCATCTCACAGAGTTACAGCTTTCCCCTCACTGAGCCTTTCGCTAAGACAGTTCTTTTGAAATTGGCAAAGTGATATTTGGAAGCCCATAGAGGGCTATTGTGAAAAAGGAAATATCCTCAGATGAAATCTGGAAAGAAGCTTTCTGAGAAACTGCTTAGTGTTCTGTTAATTCATCTCACAGAGTTACATCTGTATTTCGTGGATCTCTTTGCTAGCCTTATTTCTGTGGAATCTGAGAACAGATATTTCGGATCCATATGAAGACTATAGGGCCAAAGGAAATATCCTACGATAACAAAGAGAAAGAAGCTTTCTGAGAAACTTCTTTGTGTTCTGTGAAATCATCTCACAGAGTTACAGCTTTCCCCTCAAGAAGCCTTTCACTAAGACAGTTCTTGTGGAATTGGCAAAGTGATATTTGGAAGCCCATAGAGGGCTATGGTGAAAAAGGAAATATCCTCAAATGAAATCTGGAAAGAAGCTTTCTGAGAAACTGCTTAGTGTTCTGTTAATTCATCTCACAGAGTTACATCTGTATTTCTTGGATCTCTTTGCTAGCCTTATTTCTGTGGAATCTGAGAACAGATATTTCGGATCCCTTTGAAGACTATAGGGCCAAAGGAAATATCCTCCGATAACAAAGAGAAAGAAGCTTTCTGAGAAACTTCTTTGTGTTCTGTGAAATCATCTCACAGAGTTACAGCTTTCCCCTCACGGAGCCTTTCGCTAAGACGGTTCTTTTGAAATTGGCAAAGTGATATTTGGAAGCCCATAGACGGCTATGGTGAAAAAGGAAATATCCTCAGATGAAATCTGGAAAGAAGCTTTTGAGAAACTGCTTAGTGTTCTTTTAATTCATCTCACAGTGTTACATCTATATTTCGTGGATCTCTTTGCTAGCCTTATTTCTGTGGAATCTGAGAACTGATATTTCGTATCCCTTTGAAGACTATAGGGCCAAAGGAAATATCCTCCGATAACAAAGAGAAAGAAGCTTTCTGAGAAACTTCTTTGTGTTCTGTGAAATCATCTCACGGAGTTGCAGCTTTCCCCTCAAGAAGCCTTTCGCTAAGACAGTTCTTGTGGAATTGGCAAAGTGATATTTGGAAGCCCATAGAGGGCTATGGTGAAAAAGGAAATATCCTCAGATGAAATCTGGAAAGAAGCTTTCTGAGAAACTGCTTAGTGTTCTGTTAATTCATCTCACAGAGTTACATCTGTATTTCGTGGATCTCTTTGCTAGCCTTATTTCTGTGGAATCTGAGAACAGATATTTCGGATCTCTTTGAAGACTATAGGGCCAAAGAAAATATCCTCCGATAACAAAGAGAAAGAAGCTTTTTGAGAAACTTCGTTGTGTTCTGTGAAATCATCTCACAGAGTTACAGCTTTCCCCTCACGGAGCCTTTCGCTAAGACAGTTCTTTTGAAATTGGCAAAGTGATATTTGGAAGCCCTTAGACGGCTATGGTGAAAAAGGAAATATCCTCAGAGGAAATCTGGAAAGAAGCTTTCTGAGAAACTGCTTAGTGTTCTGTTAATTCATCTCACAGTGTTACATCTGTATTTCATGGATCTCTTTGCTTGCCTTATTTCTGTGGAATCTGTGAACAGATATTTCAGATCCCTTTGAAGACTATAGGGCCAAAGGAAATATCCTCCGATAACAAAGAGAAAGAAACTTTCTGAGAAACTTCTTTGTGTTCTGTGAAATCATCTAACAGAGTTGCAGCTTTCCCCTCAAGAAACCTTTCGCCAAGACAGTTCTTGTGGAATTGGCAACGTGATATTTGGAAGCCCATAGAGGGCTATGGTGAAAAAGGAAATATCCTCAGATGAAATCTGGAAAGAAGCTTTCTGAAAAACTGCTTAGTGTTCTGTTAATTTATCTCACAGAGTTACATCTGTATTTCGTGGATCTCTTTGCTAGCCTTATTTCTTTGGAATCTGAGAACAGATATTTCGGATCCCTTTGAAGACTTTAGGGCCAAAGGAAATATCCTCCGATAACAAAGAGAAAGAAGCTTTCTGAGAAACTTCTTTGTGTTCTGTGAAATCGTCTCACAGAGTTGCAGCTTTCCCCTCAAGAAGCCTTTCGCTAAGACAGTTCTTGTGGAATTGGCAAAGTGATATTTGGAAGCCCATAGAGGGCTATGGTGAAAAAGGAAATATCCTCAGATGAAATCTGGAAAGAAGCTTTCTGAGAAACTGCTTAGTGTTCTGTTAATTCATCTCACAGAGTTACATCTGTATTTCGTGGATCTCTTTGCTAGCCTTATTTCTGTGGAATCTGAGAACAGATATTTCGGATCCCTTTGAAGACTATAGGGCCAAAGGAAATATCCTCCGATAACAAAGAGAAAGTAGCTTTCTGAGAAACTTCTTTGTGTTCTGTGAAATCATCTCACAGAGTTACAGCTTTCCCCTTAAGAAGCCTTTCGCTAAGACAGTTCTTGTGGAATTGGCAAAGTGATATTTGGAAGCCCATAGAGGGCTATGGTGAAAAAGGAAATATCCTCAAATGAAATCTGGAAAGAAGCTTTCTGAGAAACTGCTTAGTGTTCTGTTAATTCATCTCACAGAGTTACATCTGTATTTCGTGGATCTCTTTGCTAGCCTTATTTCTGTGGAATCTGAGAACAGATATTTCTGATCCCTTTGAAGACTAAAGGGCCAAAGGAAATATCCTCCGATAACAGAGAAAGAAGCTTTCTGAGAAACTTCTTTGTGTTCTGTGAAATCATCTCACAGAGTTAGAGCTTTCCCCTCAAGAAGCCTTTCGCTAAGACAGTTCTTGTGGAATTGGCAAAGTGATATTTGGAAGCCCATAGAGGGCTATGGTGAAAAAGGAAATATCGTCAAATGAAATCTGGAAAGAAGCTTTCTGAGAAACTGCTTAGTGTTCTGTTAATTCATCTCACAGGGTTACATCTGTATTTCGTGGATCTCTTTGCTAGCCTTATTTCTGTGGAATCTGAGAACAGATATTTCGGATCCCTTTGAATAGTATAGGGCCAAAGGAAATATCCTCCGATAACAAAGAGAAAGAAGCTTTCTGAGAAACTTCGTTGTGTTCTGTGAAATCATCTCACAGAGTTACAGCTTTCCCCTCAAGAAGCCTTTCTCTAGGATAGTTCTTGTGGAATTGGCAAAGTGATATTTGGAAGCCCATAGAGGGCTATCGTGAAAAAGGAAATATCCTCAGATGAAATCTGGAAAGAAGCTTTCTGAGAAACTGCTTAGTGTTCTGTTAATTCATCTCACAGAGTTGCATCTGTATTTCGTGGATCTCTTTGCTAGCCTTATTTCTGTGGAATCTGAGAACAGATATTTCGGATCCCTTTGTAGACTATAGGGCCAAAGGAAATATCCTCCGATAACAAAGAGAAAGAAGCTTTCTGAGAAACTTCGTTGTGTTCTGTGAAATCATCTCACAGAGTTACAGCTTTCCCCTCATGGAGCCTTTCCCTAAGACAGTTCTTTTGAAATTGGCAAAGTGATATTTGGAAGCCCATAGAGGGCTATGGTGAAAAAGGAAATATCCTCAGATGAAATCTGGAAAGAAGCTTTCTGAGAAACTGCTTAGTGTTCTGTTAATTCATCTCACAGAGATACATCTGTATTTCGTGGATCTCTTTGCTAGCCTTATTTCTGTGGAATCTCAGAACAGATATTTCGGATCCCTTTGAAGACTATAGGGCCAAAGGAAATATCCTCCGATAAAAAAGAGAAAGAAGCTTTCTGAGAAACTTCGTTGTGTTCTGTGAAATCATCTCACAGAGTTACAGCTTTCCCCTCACTGAGCCTTTCGCTAAGACAGTTCTTTTGAAATTGGAAAAGTGATATTTGGAAGCCCATAGAGGGCTATTGTGAAAAAGGAAATATCCTCAGATGAAATCTGGAAAGAAGCTTTCTGAGAAACTGCTTAGTGTTCTGTTAATTCATCTCACAGAGTTACATCTGTATTTCGTGGATCTCTTTGCTAGCCTTATTTCTGTGGAATCTGAGAACAGATATTTCGGATCCATATGAAGACTATAGGGCCAAAGGAAATGTCCTACGATAACAAAGAGAAAGAAGCTTTCTGAGAAACTTCTTTGTGTGCTGTGAAATCATCTCACAGAGTTACAGCTTTCCCCTCAAGAAGCCTTTCGCTAAGACAGTTCTTGTGGAATTGGCAAAGTGATATTTGGAAGCCCATAGAGGGCTATGGTGAAAAAGGAAATATCCTCAAATGAAATCTGGAAAGAAGCTTTCTGAGAAACTGCTTAGTGTTCTGTTAATTCATCTCACAGAGTTACATCTGTATTTCTTGGATCTCTTTGCTAGCCTTATTTCTGTGGAATCTGAGAACAGATATTTCGGATCCCTTTGAAGACTATAGGGCCAAAGGAAATATCCTCCGATAACAAAGAGAAAGAAGCTTTCTGAGAAACTTCGTTGTGTTCTGTGAAATCATCTCACAGAGTTACAGCTTTCCCCTCACGGAGCCTTTCGCTAAGACGGTTCTTTTGAAATTGGCAAAGTGATATTTGGAAGCCCATAGACGGCTATGGTGAAAAAGGAAATATCCTCAAATGAAATCTGGAAAGAAGCTTTCTGAGATACTGCTTAGTGTTCTGTTAATTCATCTCACAGAGTTATATCTGTATTTCGTGGATCTCTTTGCTAGCCTTATTTCTGTGGAATCTGAGAACAGATATTTCGGATCCCTTTGAAGACTATAGGGCCAAAGGAAATATCCTCCGATAACAAAGAGAAAGAAGCTTTCTGAGAAACTTCGTTGTGTTCTGTGAAATCATCTCACAGAGTTACAGCTTTCCCCTCACGGAGCCTTTCGCTAAGACAGTTCTTTTGAAATTGGCAAAGTGATATTTGGAAGCCCATAGAGGGCTATGGTGAAAAAGGAAATATCCTCAGAGGAAATCTGGAAAGAAGCTTTGTGAGAAACTGCTTAGTGTTCTGTTAATTCATCTCACAGTGTTACATCTGTATTTCATGGATCTCTTTGCTAGCCTTATTTCTGTGGAATCTGAGAACAGATATTTCAGATCCCTTTGAAGACTATAGGGCCAAAGGAAATATCCTCCGATAACAAAGAGAAAGAAGCTTTCTGAGAAACTTCTTTGTGTTCTGTGAAATCATCTCACAGAGTTGCAGCTTTCCCCTCAAGAAGCCTTTCGCTAAGACAGTTCTTGTGGAATTGGCAAAGTGATATATGGAAGCCCATAGAGGGCTATGGTGAAAAAGGAAATATCCTCAAATGAAATCTGGAAAGAAGCTTTCTGAGAAACTGCTTAGTGTTCTGTTAATTCATCTCACAGAGTTACATCTGTATTTCGTGGATCTCTTTGCTAGCCTTATTTCTGTGGAATCTGAGAACAGATATTTCGGATCCCTATGAAGACTATAGGGCCAAAGGAAATATCCTCCGATAACAAAGAGAAAGAAGCTTTCTGAGAAACTTCTTTGTGTTCTGTGAAATCATCTCACAGAGTTGCAGCTTTCCCCTCAAGAAGCCTTTCGCTAAGACAGTTCTTGTGGAATTGGCAAAGTGATATTTGGAAGCCCATAGAGGGCTATGGTGAAAAACGAAATATCCTCAGATGAAATCTGGAAAGAAGCTTTCTGAGAAACTGCTTAGCGTTCTGTTAATTCATCTCACAGAGTTACATCTGTATTTCGTGGATCTCTTTGCTAGCCTTATTTCTGTGGAATCTGAGAACAGATATTTCGGATCCCTTTGAAGACTATAGGGCCAAAGGAAATATCCTCTGATAAAAAAGAGAAAGAAGCTTTCTGAGAAACTTCTTTGTGTTCTGTGAAATCATCTCACAGAGTTACAGCTTTCCCCTCACGGAGCCTTTCGCTAAGACAGTTCTTTTGAAATTGGCAAAGTGATATTTGGAAGGCCATAGAGGGCTATGGTGAAAAAGGAAATATCCTCAGATGAAATCTGGAAAGAAGCTTTTGAGAAACTGCTTAGTGTTCTTTTAATTCATCTCACAGTGTTACATCTGTATTTCGTGGATCTCTTTGCTAGCCTTATTTCTGTGGAATCTGAGAACAGATATTTCGGATCCCTTTGAAGACTATAGGGCCAAAGGAAATATCCTCCGATAACAAAGAGAAAGAAGCTTTCTGAGAAACTTCTTTGTGTTCTGTGAAATCATCTCACGGAGTTGCAGCTTTCCCCTCAAGAAGCCTTTCGCTAAGACAGTTCTTGTGGAATTGGCAAAGTGATATTTGGAAGCCCATAGAGGGCTATGGTGAAAAAGGAAATATCCTCAGATGAAATCTGGAAAGAAGCTTTCTGAGAAACTGCTTAGTGTTCTGTTAATTCATCTCACAGAGTTACATCTGTATTTCGTGGATCTCTTTGCTAGCCTTATTTCTGTGGAATCTGAGAACAGATATTTCGGATCCCTTTGAAGACTATAGGGCCAAAGAAAATATCCTCAGATAACAAAGAGAAAGAAGCTTTTTGAGAAACTTCGTTGTGTTCTGTGAAATCATCTCACAGAGTTACAGCTTTCCCCTCACGGAGCCTTTCGCTAAGACAGTTCTTTTGAAATTGGCAAAGTGATATTTGGAAGCCCTTAGACGGCTATGGTGAAAAAGGAAATATCCTCAGATGAAATCTGGAAAGAAGCTTTCTGAGAAACTGCTTAGTGTTCTGTTAATTCATCTCACAGAGTTACATCTGTATTTCGTGGATCTCTTTGCTAGCCTTATTTCTGTGGAATCTCAGAACAGATATTTCGGATCCCTTTGAAGACTATAGGGCCAAAGGAAATATCCTCCGATAACAAAGAGAAAGAAGCTTTCTGAGAAACTTCGTTGTGTTCTGTGAAATCATCTGACAGAGTTACAGCTTTCCCCTCATGGAGCCTTTCGCTAAGACAGTTCTTTTGAAATTGGCAAAGTGATATTTGGAAGCCCATAGAGGGCTATGGTGAAAAAGGAAATATCCTCAAATGAAATCTGGAAAGCTTTCTGAGAAAGTGCTTAGTGTTCTGTTAATTCATCTCACAGAGTTATATCTGTATTTCGTGGATCTCTTTGCTAGCCTTATTTCTGTGGAATCTGAGAACAGATATTTCGGATCCCTTTGAAGACTATAGGGCCAAAGGAAATATCCTCCGATAAAAAAGAGAAAGAAGCTTTCTGAGAAACTTCGTTGTGCTCTGTGAAATCATTTCACAGAGTTACAGCTTTCCCCTCATGGAGCCTTTCGCTAAGACAGTTCTTTTGAAATTGGCAAAGTGATATTTGGAAGCCCATAGAGGGCTATGGTGAAAAAGGAAATATCCTCAGAGGAAATCTGGAAAGAAGCTTTGTGAGAAACTGCTTAGTGTTCCGTTAATTCATCCCACAGTGTTACATCTGTATTTCATGCATCTCTTTGCTAGCCTTATTTCTGTGGAATCTGAGAACAGATATTTCAGATCCCTTTGAAGACTATAGGGCCAAAGGAAATATCCTCCGATAACAAAGAGAAAGAAGCTTTCTGAGAAACTTCTTTGTGTTCTGTGAAATCATCTCACAGAGTTGCAGCTTTCCCCTCAAGAAGCCTTTCGCTAAGACAGTTCTTGTGGAATTGGCAAAGTGATATTTGGAAGTCCATAGAGGGCTATGGTGAAAAAGGAAATATCCTCAGATGAAATCTGGAAAGAAGCTTTCTGAGAATCTGCTAAGTTTTCTGTTAATTCATCTCACAGAGTTACATCTGTATTTCGTGGATCTCTTTGCTAGCCTTATTTCTGTGGAATCTGAGAACAGATATTTCGGATCCCTTTGAAGACCATAGGGTCAAAGGAAATATCCTCCGATAACAAAGAGAAAGAAGCTTTCTGAGAAACTTCTTTGTGTTCTGTGAAATCATCTCACAGAGTTGCAGCTTTGCCCTCAAGGAGCCTTTCGCTAAGACAGTTCTTGTGGAATTGGCAAAGTGATATTTGGAAGCCCATAGAGGGCTATGGTGAAAAAGGAAATATCCTCAAATGAAATCTGGAAAGCTTTCTGAGAAAGTGCTTAGTGTTCTGTTAATTCATCTCACAGAGTTATATCTGTATTTCGTGGATCTCTTTGCTAGCCTTATTTCTGTGGAATCTGAGAACAGATATTTCGGATCCCTTTGAAGACTATAGGGCCAAAGGAAATATCCTCCGATAAAAAAGAGAAAGAAGCTTTCTGAGAAACTTCGTTGTGCTCTGTGAAATCATTTCACAGAGTTACAGCTTTCCCCTCATGGAGCCTTTCGCTAAGACAGTTCTTTTGAAATTGGCAAAGTGATATTTGGAAGCCCATAGAGGGCTATGGTGAAAAAGGAAATATCCTCAGAGGAAATCTGGAAAGAAGCTTTGTGAGAAACTGCTTAGTGTTCCGTTAATTCATCCCACAGTGTTACATCTGTATTTCATGCATCTCTTTGCTAGCCTTATTTCTGTGGAATCTGAGAACAGATATTTCAGATCCCTTTGAAGACTATAGGGCCAAAGGAAATATCCTCCGATAACAAAGAGAAAGAAGCTTTCTGAGAAACTTCTTTGTGTTCTGTGAAATCATCTCACAGAGTTGCAGCTTTCCCCTCAAGAAGCCTTTCGCTAAGACAGTTCTTGTGGAATTGGCAAAGTGATATTTGGAAGTCCATAGAGGGCTATGGTGAAAAAGGAAATATCCTCAGATGAAATCTGGAAAGAAGCTTTCTGAGAATCTGCTAAGTTTTCTGTTAATTCATCTCACAGAGTTACATCTGTATTTCGTGGATCTCTTTGCTAGCCTTATTTCTGTGGAATCTGAGAACAGATATTTCGGATCCCTTTGAAGACCATAGGGCCAAAGGAAATATCCTCCGATAACAAAGAGAAAGAAGCTTTCTGAGAAACTTCTTTGTGTTCTGTGAAATCATCTCACAGAGTTGCAGCTTTGCCCTCAAGGAGCCTTTCGCTAAGACAGTTCTTGTGGAATTGGCAAAGTGATATTTGGAAGCCCATAGAGGGCTATGGTGAAAAAGGAAATATCCTCAGATGAAATCTGGAAAGAAGCTTTCTGAGAAACTGCTTAGTGTTCTGTTAATTCATCTCACAGAGTTACATCTGTATTTCGTGGATCTCTTTGATAGCCTTATTTCTGTGGAATCTGAGAATAGATATTTCGGATCCCTTTGAAGACTATAGGGCCAAAGGAAATATCCTCCGATAACAAAGAGAAAGAAGCTTTTTGAGAAACTTCGTTGTGTTCTGTGAAATCATCTCACAGAGTTAGAGCTTTCCCCTCAAGAAGCCTTTCGCTAAGACAGTTCTTGTGGAATTGGCAAAGTGATATTTGGAAGCCCATAGAGGGCTATGGTGAAAAAGGAAATATCGTCAAATGAAATCTGGAAAGAAGCTTTCTGAGAAACTGCTTAGTGTTCTGTTAATTCATCTCACAGGGTTACATCTGTATTTCGTGGATCTCTTTGCTAGCCTTATTTCTGTGGAATCTGAGAACAGATATTTCGGATCCCTTTGAATAGTATAGGGCCAAAGGAAATATCCTCCGATAACAAAGAGAAAGAAGCTTTCTGAGAAACTTCGTTGTGTTCTGTGAAATCATCTCACAGAGTTACAGCTTTCCCCTCAAGAAGCCTTTCTCTAGGATAGTTCTTGTGGAATTGGCAAAGTGATATTTGGAAGCCCATAGAGGGCTATCGTGAAAAAGGAAATATCCTCAGATGAAATCTGGAAAGAAGCTTTCTGAGAAACTGCTTAGTGTTCTGTTAATTCATCTCACAGAGTTGCATCTGTATTTCGTGGATCTCTTTGCTAGCCTTATTTCTGTGGAATCTGAGAACAGATATTTCGGATCCCTTTGTAGACTATAGGGCCAAAGGAAATATCCTCCGATAACAAAGAGAAAGAAGCTTTCTGAGAAACTTCGTTGTGTTCTGTGAAATCATCTCACAGAGTTACAGCTTTCCCCTCATGGAGCCTTTCCCTAAGACAGTTCTTTTGAAATTGGCAAAGTGATATTTGGAAGCCCATAGAGGGCTATGGTGAAAAAGGAAATATCCTCAGATGAAATCTGGAAAGAAGCTTTCTGAGAAACTGCTTAGTGTTCTGTTAATTCATCTCACAGAGATACATCTGTATTTCGTGGATCTCTTTGCTAGCCTTATTTCTGTGGAATCTCAGAACAGATATTTCGGATCCCTTTGAAGACTATAGGGCCAAAGGAAATATCCTCCGATAAAAAAGAGAAAGAAGCTTTCTGAGAAACTTCGTTGTGTTCTGTGAAATCATCTCACAGAGTTACAGCTTTCCCCTCACTGAGCCTTTCGCTAAGACAGTTCTTTTGAAATTGGAAAAGTGATATTTGGAAGCCCATAGAGGGCTATTGTGAAAAAGGAAATATCCTCAGATGAAATCTGGAAAGAAGCTTTCTGAGAAACTGCTTAGTGTTCTGTTAATTCATCTCACAGAGTTACATCTGTATTTCGTGGATCTCTTTGCTAGCCTTATTTCTGTGGAATCTGAGAACAGATATTTCGGATCCATATGAAGACTATAGGGCCAAAGGAAATGTCCTACGATAACAAAGAGAAAGAAGCTTTCTGAGAAACTTCTTTGTGTGCTGTGAAATCATCTCACAGAGTTACAGCTTTCCCCTCAAGAAGCCTTTCGCTAAGACAGTTCTTGTGGAATTGGCAAAGTGATATTTGGAAGCCCATAGAGGGCTATGGTGAAAAAGGAAATATCCTCAAATGAAATCTGGAAAGAAGCTTTCTGAGAAACTGCTTAGTGTTCTGTTAATTCATCTCACAGAGTTACATCTGTATTTCTTGGATCTCTTTGCTAGCCTTATTTCTGTGGAATCTGAGAACAGATATTTCGGATCCCTTTGAAGACTATAGGGCCAAAGGAAATATCCTCCGATAACAAAGAGAAAGAAGCTTTCTGAGAAACTTCGTTGTGTTCTGTGAAATCATCTCACAGAGTTACAGCTTTCCCCTCACGGAGCCTTTCGCTAAGACGGTTCTTTTGAAATTGGCAAAGTGATATTTGGAAGCCCATAGACGGCTATGGTGAAAAAGGAAATATCCTCAAATGAAATCTGGAAAGAAGCTTTCTGAGATACTGCTTAGTGTTCTGTTAATTCATCTCACAGAGTTATATCTGTATTTCGTGGATCTCTTTGCTAGCCTTATTTCTGTGGAATCTGAGAACAGATATTTCGGATCCCTTTGAAGACTATAGGGCCAAAGGAAATATCCTCCGATAACAAAGAGAAAGAAGCTTTCTGAGAAACTTCGTTGTGTTCTGTGAAATCATCTCACAGAGTTACAGCTTTCCCCTCACGGAGCCTTTCGCTAAGACAGTTCTTTTGAAATTGGCAAAGTGATATTTGGAAGCCCATAGAGGGCTATGGTGAAAAAGGAAATATCCTCAGAGGAAATCTGGAAAGAAGCTTTGTGAGAAACTGCTTAGTGTTCTGTTAATTCATCTCACAGTGTTACATCTGTATTTCATGGATCTCTTTGCTAGCCTTATTTCTGTGGAATCTGAGAACAGATATTTCAGATCCCTTTGAAGACTATAGGGCCAAAGGAAATATCCTCCGATAACAAAGAGAAAGAAGCTTTCTGAGAAACTTCTTTGTGTTCTGTGAAATCATCTCACAGAGTTGCAGCTTTCCCCTCAAGAAGCCTTTCGCTAAGACAGTTCTTGTGGAATTGGCAAAGTGATATATGGAAGCCCATAGAGGGCTATGGTGAAAAAGGAAATATCCTCAAATGAAATCTGGAAAGAAGCTTTCTGAGAAACTGCTTAGTGTTCTGTTAATTCATCTCACAGAGTTACATCTGTATTTCGTGGATCTCTTTGCTAGCCTTATTTCTGTGGAATCTGAGAACAGATATTTCGGATCCCTATGAAGACTATAGGGCCAAAGGAAATATCCTCCGATAACAAAGAGAAAGAAGCTTTCTGAGAAACTTCTTTGTGTTCTGTGAAATCATCTCACAGAGTTGCAGCTTTCCCCTCAAGAAGCCTTTCGCTAAGACAGTTCTTGTGGAATTGGCAAAGTGATATTTGGAAGCCCATAGAGGGCTATGGTGAAAAACGAAATATCCTCAGATGAAATCTGGAAAGAAGCTTTCTGAGAAACTGCTTAGCGTTCTGTTAATTCATCTCACAGAGTTACATCTGTATTTCGTGGATCTCTTTGCTAGCCTTATTTCTGTGGAATCTGAGAACAGATATTTCGGATCCCTTTGAAGACTATAGGGCCAAAGGAAATATCCTCTGATAAAAAAGAGAAAGAAGCTTTCTGAGAAACTTCTTTGTGTTCTGTGAAATCATCTCACAGAGTTACAGCTTTCCCCTCACGGAGCCTTTCGCTAAGACAGTTCTTTTGAAATTGGCAAAGTGATATTTGGAAGGCCATAGAGGGCTATGGTGAAAAAGGAAATATCCTCAGATGAAATCTGGAAAGAAGCTTTTGAGAAACTGCTTAGTGTTCTTTTAATTCATCTCACAGTGTTACATCTGTATTTCGTGGATCTCTTTGCTAGCCTTATTTCTGTGGAATCTGAGAACAGATATTTCGGATCCCTTTGAAGACTATAGGGCCAAAGGAAATATCCTCCGATAACAAAGAGAAAGAAGCTTTCTGAGAAACTTCTTTGTGTTCTGTGAAATCATCTCACGGAGTTGCAGCTTTCCCCTCAAGAAGCCTTTCGCTAAGACAGTTCTTGTGGAATTGGCAAAGTGATATTTGGAAGCCCATAGAGGGCTATGGTGAAAAAGGAAATATCCTCAGATGAAATCTGGAAAGAAGCTTTCTGAGAAACTGCTTAGTGTTCTGTTAATTCATCTCACAGAGTTACATCTGTATTTCGTGGATCTCTTTGCTAGCCTTATTTCTGTGGAATCTGAGAACAGATATTTCGGATCCCTTTGAAGACTATAGGGCCAAAGAAAATATCCTCAGATAACAAAGAGAAAGAAGCTTTTTGAGAAACTTCGTTGTGTTCTGTGAAATCATCTCACAGAGTTACAGCTTTCCCCTCACGGAGCCTTTCGCTAAGACAGTTCTTTTGAAATTGGCAAAGTGATATTTGGAAGCCCTTAGACGGCTATGGTGAAAAAGGAAATATCCTCAGATGAAATCTGGAAAGAAGCTTTCTGAGAAACTGCTTAGTGTTCTGTTAATTCATCTCACAGAGTTACATCTGTATTTCGTGGATCTCTTTGCTAGCCTTATTTCTGTGGAATCTCAGAACAGATATTTCGGATCCCTTTGAAGACTATAGGGCCAAAGGAAATATCCTCCGATAACAAAGAGAAAGAAGCTTTCTGAGAAACTTCGTTGTGTTCTGTGAAATCATCTGACAGAGTTACAGCTTTCCCCTCATGGAGCCTTTCGCTAAGACAGTTCTTTTGAAATTGGCAAAGTGATATTTGGAAGCCCATAGAGGGCTATGGTGAAAAAGGAAATATCCTCAAATGAAATCTGGAAAGCTTTCTGAGAAAGTGCTTAGTGTTCTGTTAATTCATCTCACAGAGTTATATCTGTATTTCGTGGATCTCTTTGCTAGCCTTATTTCTGTGGAATCTGAGAACAGATATTTCGGATCCCTTTGAAGACTATAGGGCCAAAGGAAATATCCTCCGATAAAAAAGAGAAAGAAGCTTTCTGAGAAACTTCGTTGTGCTCTGTGAAATCATTTCACAGAGTTACAGCTTTCCCCTCATGGAGCCTTTCGCTAAGACAGTTCTTTTGAAATTGGCAAAGTGATATTTGGAAGCCCATAGAGGGCTATGGTGAAAAAGGAAATATCCTCAGAGGAAATCTGGAAAGAAGCTTTGTGAGAAACTGCTTAGTGTTCCGTTAATTCATCCCACAGTGTTACATCTGTATTTCATGCATCTCTTTGCTAGCCTTATTTCTGTGGAATCTGAGAACAGATATTTCAGATCCCTTTGAAGACTATAGGGCCAAAGGAAATATCCTCCGATAACAAAGAGAAAGAAGCTTTCTGAGAAACTTCTTTGTGTTCTGTGAAATCATCTCACAGAGTTGCAGCTTTCCCCTCAAGAAGCCTTTCGCTAAGACAGTTCTTGTGGAATTGGCAAAGTGATATTTGGAAGTCCATAGAGGGCTATGGTGAAAAAGGAAATATCCTCAGATGAAATCTGGAAAGAAGCTTTCTGAGAATCTGCTAAGTTTTCTGTTAATTCATCTCACAGAGTTACATCTGTATTTCGTGGATCTCTTTGCTAGCCTTATTTCTGTGGAATCTGAGAACAGATATTTCGGATCCCTTTGAAGACCATAGGGTCAAAGGAAATATCCTCCGATAACAAAGAGAAAGAAGCTTTCTGAGAAACTTCTTTGTGTTCTGTGAAATCATCTCACAGAGTTGCAGCTTTGCCCTCAAGGAGCCTTTCGCTAAGACAGTTCTTGTGGAATTGGCAAAGTGATATTTGGAAGCCCATAGAGGGCTATGGTGAAAAAGGAAATATCCTCAAATGAAATCTGGAAAGCTTTCTGAGAAAGTGCTTAGTGTTCTGTTAATTCATCTCACAGAGTTATATCTGTATTTCGTGGATCTCTTTGCTAGCCTTATTTCTGTGGAATCTGAGAACAGATATTTCGGATCCCTTTGAAGACTATAGGGCCAAAGGAAATATCCTCCGATAAAAAAGAGAAAGAAGCTTTCTGAGAAACTTCGTTGTGCTCTGTGAAATCATTTCACAGAGTTACAGCTTTCCCCTCATGGAGCCTTTCGCTAAGACAGTTCTTTTGAAATTGGCAAAGTGATATTTGGAAGCCCATAGAGGGCTATGGTGAAAAAGGAAATATCCTCAGAGGAAATCTGGAAAGAAGCTTTGTGAGAAACTGCTTAGTGTTCCGTTAATTCATCCCACAGTGTTACATCTGTATTTCATGCATCTCTTTGCTAGCCTTATTTCTGTGGAATCTGAGAACAGATATTTCAGATCCCTTTGAAGACTATAGGGCCAAAGGAAATATCCTCCGATAACAAAGAGAAAGAAGCTTTCTGAGAAACTTCTTTGTGTTCTGTGAAATCATCTCACAGAGTTGCAGCTTTCCCCTCAAGAAGCCTTTCGCTAAGACAGTTCTTGTGGAATTGGCAAAGTGATATTTGGAAGTCCATAGAGGGCTATGGTGAAAAAGGAAATATCCTCAGATGAAATCTGGAAAGAAGCTTTCTGAGAATCTGCTAAGTTTTCTGTTAATTCATCTCACAGAGTTACATCTGTATTTCGTGGATCTCTTTGCTAGCCTTATTTCTGTGGAATCTGAGAACAGATATTTCGGATCCCTTTGAAGACCATAGGGCCAAAGGAAATATCCTCCGATAACAAAGAGAAAGAAGCTTTCTGAGAAACTTCTTTGTGTTCTGTGAAATCATCTCACAGAGTTGCAGCTTTGCCCTCAAGGAGCCTTTCGCTAAGACAGTTCTTGTGGAATTGGCAAAGTGATATTTGGAAGCCCATAGAGGGCTATGGTGAAAAAGGAAATATCCTCAGATGAAATCTGGAAAGAAGCTTTCTGAGAAACTGCTTAGTGTTCTGTTAATTCATCTCACAGAGTTACATCTGTATTTCGTGGATCTCTTTGATAGCCTTATTTCTGTGGAATCTGAGAATAGATATTTCGGATCCCTTTGAAGACTATAGGGCCAAAGGAAATATCCTCCGATAACAAAGAGAAAGAAGCTTTTTGAGAAACTTCGTTGTGTTCTGTGAAATCATCTCACAGAGTTAAAGCTTTCCCCTCACGGAGCCTTTCACTAAGACAGTTCTTTTGAAATTGGCAAAGTGATATTTGGAAGCCCTTAGAGGGCTATGGTGAAAAAGGAAATATCCTCAGAGGAAATCTGGAAAGAAGCTTTCTGAGAAACTGCTTAGTGTTCTGTTAATTCATCTCACAGTGTTACATCTGTATTGCGTGGATCTCTTTGCTAGCCTTATTTCTGTGGAATCTGTGAACAGATATTTCAGATCCCTTTGAAGACTATAGGGCCAAAGGAAATATCCTCCCATAAGAAAGAGAAAGAAGCTTTCTGAGAAACTTCTTTGTGTTCTGTGAAATCATCTCACAGAGTTGCAGCTTTCCCTTCAAGAAGCCTTTCGCTAAGACAGTTCTTGTGGAATTGGCAAAGTGATATTTGGAAGCCCATAGAGGGCTATGGTGAAAAAGGAAATATCCTCAAATGAAATCTGGAAAGAAGCTTTCTGAGAAACTGCTTAGTGTTCTGTTAATTCATCTCACAGAGTTACATCTGTATTTCGTGGATCTCTTTGCTAGCCTTATTTCTTTGGAATCTGAGAACAGATATTTCGGATCCCTTTGAAGACTATAGGGCCAAAGGAAATATCCTCCGATAACAAAGAGAAAGAAGCTTTCTGAGAAACTTCTTTGTGTTCTGTGAAATCATCTCACAGAGTTGCAGCTTTCCCCTCAAGAAGCCTTTCGCTAAGACAGTTCTTGTGGAATTGGCAAAGTGATATTTGGAAGCCCATAGAGGGCTATGGTGAAAAAGGAAATATCCTCAGATGAAATCTGGAAAGAAGCTTTCTGAGAAACTGCTTAGTGTTCTGTTAATTCATCTCACAGAGTTACATCTGTATTTCGTGGATCTCTTTGCTAGCCTTATTTCTGTGGAATCTGAGAACAGATATTTCGGATCCCTTTGAAGACTATAGGGCCAAAGGAAATATCCTCCGATAACAAAGAGAAAGAAGCTTTCTGAGAAACTTCTTTGTGTTCTGTGAAATCATCTCACAGAGTTACAGCTTTCCCCTCAAGAAGCCTTTCGATAAGACAGTTCTTGTGGAATTGGCAAAGTGATATTTGGAAGCCCATAGAGGGCTATGGTGAAAAAGGAAATATCCTCAAATGAAATCTGGAAAGAAGCTTTCTGAGAAACTGCTTAGTGTTCTGTTAATTCATCTCACAGAGTTACATCTGTATTTCGTGGATCTCTTTGCTAGCCTTATTTCTGTGAAATCTGAGAACAGATATTTCGGATCCCTTTGAAGACTATAGGGCCAAAGGAAATATCCTCCGATAACAAAGAGAAAGAAGCTTTCTGAGAAACTTCGTTGTGTTCTGTGAAATCATCTGACAGAGTTACAGCTTTCCCCTCATGGAGCCTTTCGCTAAGACAGTTCTTTTGAAATTGGCAAAGTGATATTTGGAAGCCCATAGAGGGCTAGGGTGAAAAAGGAAATATCCTCAAATGAAATCTGGAAAGAAGCTTTCTGAGAAAGTGCTTAGTGTTCTGTTAATTCATCTCACAGAGTTATATCTGTATTTCGTGGATCTCTTTGCTAGCCTTATTTCTGTGGAATCTGAGAACAGATATTTCGGATCCCTTTGAAGACTATAGGGCCAAAGGAAATATCCTCCGATAACAAAGAGAAAGAAGCTTTCTGAGAAACTTCGTTGTGCTCTGTGAAATCATCTCACAGAGTTACAGCTTTCCCCTCATGGAGCCTTTCGCTAAGACAGTTCTTTTGAAATTGGCAAAGTGATATTTGGAAGCCCATAGAGGGCTATGGTGAAAAAGGAAATATCCTCAGAGGAAATCTGGAAAGAAGCTTTGTGAGAAACTGCTTAGTGTTCCGTTAATTCATCTCACAGTGTTACATCTGTATTTCATGCAGCTCTTTGCTAGCCTTATTTCTGTGGAATCTGAGAACAGATATTTCAGATCCCTTTGAAGACTATAGGGCCAAAGGAAATATCCTCCGATAACAAAGAGAAAGAAGCTTTCTGAGAAACTTCTTTGTGTTCTGTGAAATCATCTCACAGAGTTGCAGCTTTCCCCTCAAGAAGCCTTTCGCTAAGACAGTTCTTGTGGAATTGGCAAAGTGATATTTGGAAGCCCATAGAGGGCTAAGGTGAAAAAGGAAATATCCTCAGATGAAATCTGGAAAGAAGCTTTCTGAGAAACTGCTAAGTGTTCTGTTAATTCATCTCACAGAGTTACATCTGTATTTCGTGGATCTCTTTGCTAGCCTTATTTCTGTGGAATCTGAGAACAGATATTTCGGATCCCTTTGAAGATCATAGGGCCAAAGGAAATATCCTCCGATAACAAAGAGAAAGAAGCTTTCTGAGAAACTTCTTTGTGTTCTGTGAAATCATCTCACAGAGTTGCAGCTTTGCCCTCAAGGAGCCTTTCGCTAAGACCGTTCTTGTGGAATTGGCAAAGTGATATTTGGAAGCCCATAGAGGGCTATGGTGAAAAAGGAAATATCCTCAACTGAAATCTGGAAAGAAGCTTTCTGAGAAACTGCTTAGTGTTCTGTTAATTCATCTCACAGAGTTACATCTGTATTTCGTGGATCTCTTTGCTAGCCTTATTTCTGTGGAATCTGAGAACAGATATTTCGGATCCCTTTGAAGACTATAGGGCCAAAGGAAATATCCTCCGATAACAAAGAGAAAGAAGCTTTCTGAGAAACTTCTTTGTGTTCTGTGAAATCATCTCACAGAGTTACAGCTTTCCCCACAAGAAGCCTTTCGCTAAGACAGTTCTTGTGGAATTGGCAAAGTGATAATTGGAAGCCCATAGAGGGCTATGGTGAAAAAGGAAATATCCTCAAATGAAATCTGGAAAGAAGCTTTCTGAGAAACTGCTTAGTGTTCTGTTAATTCATCTCACAGAGTTACATCTGTATTTCGTGGATCTCTTTGCTAGCCTTATTTCTGTGGAATCTGAGAACAGATATTTCGGATCCCTTTGAAGACTATAGGGCCAAAGGAAATATCCTCCGATAACAAAGAGAAAGAAGCTTTCTGAGAAACTTCGTTGTGTTCTGTGAAATCATCTGACAGAGTTACAGCTTTCCCCTCATGGAGACTTTCGCTAAGACAGTTCTTTTGAAAATGGCAAAGTGATATTTGGAAGCCCATAGAGGGCTATGGTGAAAAAGGAAATATCCTCAAATGAAATCTGGAAAGAAGCTTTCTGAGAAAGTGCTTAGTGTTCTGTTAATTCATCTCACAGAGTTATATCTGTATTTCGTGGATCTCTTTGCTAGCCTTATTTCTGTGGAATCTGAGAACAGATATTTCGGATCCCTTTGAAGACTATAGGGCCAAAGGAAATATCCTCCGATAACAAAGAGAAAGAAGCTTTCTGAGAAACTTCGTTGTGTTCTGTGAAATCATCTCACAGAGTTACAGCTTTCCCCTCACGGAGGCTTTTGTTAAGACAGTTCTTTTGAAATTGGCAAAGTGATATTTGGAAGCCCTTAGAGGGCTATGGTGAAAAAGGAAATATCCTCAGAGGAAATCTGGAAAGAAGCTTTCTGAGAAACTGCTTAGTGTTCTGTTAATTCATCTCACAGTTTTACATCTGTATTTCATGGATCGCTTTGCTAGCCTTATTTCTGTGGAATCTGAGAACAGATATTTCAGATCCCTTTGAAGACTATAGGGCCAAAGGAAATATCCTCCGATAAGAAAGAGAAAGAAGCTTTCTGAGAAACTTCTTTGTGTTCTGTGAAATCATCTCACAGAGTTGCAGCTCTCCCTTCAAGAAGCCTTTCGCTAAGACAGTTCTTGTGGAATTGGCAAAGTGATATTTGGAAGCCCATAGAGGGCTATGGTGAAAAAGGAAATATCCTCAGATGAAATCTGGAAAGAAGCTTTCTGAGAAACTGCTTAGTGTTCTGTTAATTCATCTCACAGAGTTACATCTGTATTTCGTGGATCTCTTTGCTAGCCTTATTTCTTTGGAATCTGAGAACAGATATTTCGGATCCCTTTGAAGACTATAGGGCCAAAGGAAATATCCTCCGATAACAAAGAGAAAGAAGCTTTCTGAGAAACTTCTTTGTGTTCTGTGAAATCATCTCACAGAGTTGCAGCTTTCCCCTCAAGAAGCCTTTCGCTAAGACAGTTCTTGTGGAATTGGCAAAGTGATATTTGGAAGCCCATAGAGGGCTATGGTGAAAAAGGAAATATCCTCAGATGAAATCTGGAAAGAAGCTTTCTGAGAAACTGCTTAGTGTTCTGTTAATTCATCTCACAGAGTTACATCTGTATTTCGTGGATCTCTTTGCTAGCCTTATTTCTGTGGAATCTGAGAACAGATATTTCGGATCCCTTTGAAGACTATAGGGCCAAAGGAAATATCCTCCGATAACAAAGAGAAAGAAGCTTTCTGAGAAACTTCTTTGTGTTCTGTGAAATCATCTCACAGAGTTACAGCTTTCCCCTCAAGAAGCCTTTCGCTAAGACAGTTCTTGTGGAATTGGAAAAGTGATATTTGGAAGCCCATAGAGGGCTATGGTGAAAAAGGAAATATCCTCAAATGAAATCTGGAAAGAAGCTTTCTGAGAAACTGCTTAGTGTTCTGTTAATTCATCTCACAGAGTTACATCTGTATTTCGTGGATCTCTTTGCTAGCCTTATTTCTGTGAAATCTGAGAACAGATATTTCGGATCCCTTTGAAGACTATAGGGCCAAAGGAAATATCCTCCGATAACAAAGAGAAAGAAGCTTTCTGAGAAACTTCGTTGTGTTCTGTGAAATCATCTGACAGAGTTACAGCTTTCCCCTCATGGAGCCTTTCGCTAAGACAGTTCTTTTGAAATTGGCAAAGTGATATTTGGAAGCCCATAGAGGGCTAGGGTGAAAAAGGAAATATCCTCAAATGAAATCTGGAAAGAAGCTTTCTGAGAAAGTGCTTAGTGTTCTGTTAATTCATCTCACAGAGTTATATCTGTATTTCGTGGATCTCTTTGCTAGCCTTATTTCTGTGGAATCTGAGAACAGATATTTCGGATCCCTTTGAAGACTATAGGGCCAAAGGAAATATCCTCCGATAACAAAGAGAAAGAAGCTTTCTGAGAAACTTCGTTGTGCTCTGTGAAATCATCTCACAGAGTTACAGCTTTCCCCTCATGGAGCCTTTCGCTAAGACAGTTCTTTTGAAATTGGCAAAGTGATATTTGGAAGCCCATAGAGGGCTATGGTGAAAAAGGAAATATCCTCAGAGGAAATCTGGAAAGAAGCTTTGTGAGAAACTGCTAAGTGTTCTGTTAATTCATCTCACAGAGTTACATCTGTATTTCGTGGATCTCTTTGCTAGCCTTATTTCTGTGGAATCTGAGAACAGATATTTCGGATCCCTTTGAAGATCATAGGGCCAAAGGAAATATCCTCCGATAACAAAGAGAAAGAAGCTTTCTGAGAAACTTCTTTGTGTTCTGTGAAATCATCTCACAGAGTTGCAGCTTTGCCCTCAAGGAGCCTTTCGCTAAGACCGTTCTTGTGGAATTGGCAAAGTGATATTTGGAAGCCCATAGAGGGCTATGGTGAAAAAGGAAATATCCTCAGATGAAATCTGGAAAGAAGCTTTCTGAGAAACTGCTTAGTGTTCTGTTAATTCATCTCACAGAGTTACATCTGTATTTCGTGGATCTCTTTGCTAGCCTTATTTCTGTGGAATCTGAGAATAGATATTTCGGATCCCTTTGAAGAGTATAGGGCCAAAGGAAATATCCTCCGATAACAAAGAGAAAGAAGCTTTTTGAGAAACTTCGTTGTGTTCTGTGAAATCATCTCACAGAGTTAAAGCTTTCCCCTCACGGAGCCTTTCGCTAAGACAGTTCTTTTGAAATTGGCAAAGTGATATTTGGAAGCCCTTAGAGGGCTATGGTGAAAAAGGAAATATCCTCAGATGAAATCTGGAAAGAAGCTTTCTGAGAAACTGCTAAGTGTTCTGTTAATTCATCTCAAAGAGTTACATCTGTATTTCGTGGATCTCTTTGCTAGCCTTATTTCTGTGGAATCTGAGAACAGATATTTCGGATCCCTTTGAAGACCATAGGGCCAAAGGAAATATCCTCCGATAACAAAGAGAAAGAAGCTTTCTGAGAAACTTCTTTGTGTTCTGTGAAATCATCTCACAGAGTTACAGCTTTCCCCTCAAGAAGCCTTTCGCTAAGACAGTTCTTGTGGAATTGGCAAAGTGATATTTGGAAGCCCATAGAGGGCTATGGTGAAAAAGGAAATATCCTCAAATGAAATCTGGAAAGAAGCTTTCTGAGAAACTGCTTAGTGTTCTGTTAATTCATCTCACAGAGTTACATCTGTATTTCGTGGATCTCTTTGCTAACCTTATTTCTGTGGGATCTGAGAACAGATATTTCGGATCCCTTTGAAGACTATAGGGCCAAAGGAAATATCCTCCGATAACAAAGAGAAAGAAGCTTTCTGAGAAACTTCGTTGTGTTCTGTGAAATCATCTCACAGTGTTACAGCTTTCCCCTCAAGGAGCCTTTCGCTAAGACAGTTCTTGTGGAATTGGCAAAGTGATATTTGGAAGCCCATAGAGGGATATGGTGAAAAAGGAAATATCCTCAGATGAAATCTGGAAAGAAGCTTTCTGAGAAACTGCTTAGCGTTCTGTTAATTCATCTCACAGAGTTACATCTGTATTTCGTGGATCTCTTTGCTAGCCTTATTTCTACGGAATCTGAGAACAGATATTTCGGATCCCTTTGAAGACTATAGGGCCAAAGGAAATATCCTCCGATAACAAAGAGAAAGAAGCTTTCTGAGAAACTTCGTTGTGTTCTGTGAAATCATCTCACAGAGTTACAGCTTTCCCCTCACGGAGCCTTTCGCTAAGACACTTCTTTTGAAAATGGCAAAGTGATATTTGGGAGCCCATAGAGGGCTATGGTGAAAAAGGAAATATCCTCAGATGAAATCTGGAAAGAAGCTTTCTGAGAAATTGCTTAGTGTTCTGTTAATTAATCTCACAGAGTTACATCTGTATTTCGTGGATCTCTTTGCTAGCCTTATTTCTGTGGAATCTGAGAGCAGATATTTCGGATCCCTTTGAAGACTATGGGGCCAAAGGAAATATCCTCCGATAACAAAGAGAAAGAAGCTTTCTGAGAAACTTCTTTGTGTTCTGTGAAATCATCTCACAGAGTTGCAGCTTTCCCCTCAAGAAGCCTTTCGCTAAGACAGTTCTGTGGAATTGGCAAAGTGATATTTGGAAGCCCATAGAGGGCTATGGTGAAAAAGGAAATATCCTCAAATGAAATCTGGAAAGAATCTTTCTGAGAAACTGCTTAGTGTTCTGTTAATTCATCTCACAGAGTTACATCTGTATTTCGTGGATCTCTTTGCTAGCCTTATTTCTGTGGAATCTGAGAACAGATATTTCGGATCCCTTTGAAGACCATAGGGGCAAAGGAAATATCCTCCGATAACAAAGAGAAAGAAGCTTTCTGAGAAACTTCTTTGTGTTCTGTGAAATCATTTCAAAGAGTTGCAGCTTTCCCCTCAAGAAGCCTTTCGCTAAGACAGTTCTTGTGGAATTGGCAAAGTGATATTTGGAAGCCCATACAGGGCTATGGTGAAAAAGGAAATATCCTCAAATGAAATCTGGAAAGAAGCTTTCTGAGAAACTGCTTAGTGTTCTGTTAATTCATCTCACAGAGTTACATCTGTATTTCGTGGATCTCTTTGCTAGCCTTATTTCTGTGGAATCTGAGAACAGATATTTCGGATCCCTTTGAAGACTATAGGGCCAAAGGAAATATCCTCTGATAACAAAGAGAAAGAAGCTTTCTGAGAAACTTCGTTGTGTTCTGTGAAATCATCTCACAGAGTTAGAGCTTTCCCCTCACGGAGCCTTTCGCTAAGACAGTTCTTTTGAAATTAGCAAAGTGATATTTGGAAGCCCATAGAGGGCTATGGTGAAAAAGGAAATATCCTCAGAGGAAATCTGGAAAGAAGCTTTCTGAGAAACTGCTTAGTGTTCTGTTAATTCACCTCACAGTGTTACATCTGTATTTCATGGATCTCTTTGCTAGCCTTATTTCTGTGGAATCTGAGAACAGATATTTCGGATCCCTATGAAGACTATAGGGCCAAAGGAAATATCCTCCGATAACAAAGAGAAAGAAGCTTTCTGAGAAACTTCTTTGTGTTCTGTGAAATCATCTCACAGAGTTACAGCTTTCCCCTCAAGAAGCCTTTCGCTAAGACAGTTCTTGTGGAATTGGCAAAGTGATATTTGGAAGCCCATACAGGGCTATGGTGAAAAAGGAAATATCCTCAAATGAAATCTGGAAAGAAGATTTCTGAGAAACTGCTTAGTGTTCTGTTAATTCATCTCACAGACTTACATCTGTATTTCGTGGATCTCTTTGCTAGCCTTATTTCTGTGGAATCTGAGAACAGATATTTCGGATCCCTTTGAAGACTATAGGGCCAAAGGAAATATCCTCTGATAACAAAGAGAAAGAAGCTTTCTGAGAAACGTCGTTGTGTTCTGTGAAATCATCTCACAGAGTTACAGCTTTTCCCTCAGGGAGCCTTTCGCTAAGACAGTTCTTTTGAAAATGGCAAAGTGATATTTGGAAGCCCATAGAGGGCTATGGTGAAAAAGGAAATATCCTCAAATGAAATCTGGAAAGAAGCTTTCTGAGAAACTGCTTAGTGTTCTGTTAATTCATCTCACAGTGTTACATCTGTATTTCATGGATCTCTTTGCTAGCCTTATTTCTGTGGAATCTGAGAACAGATATTTTAGATCCCTTTGAAGACTATGGGGCCAAAGGAAATATCCTCCGATAACAAAGAGAAACAAGCTTTCTGAGAAACTTCTTTCTGTTCTGTGAAATCATCTCACAGAGTTGCAGCTTTCCCCTCAAGAAGCCTTTCGCTAAGACAGTTCTTGTGGAATTGGCAAAGTGATATTTGGAAGCCCATAGAGGGCTATGGTGAAAAAGGAAATTTCCTCAGATGAAATCTGGAAAGAAGCTTTCTGAGAAACTGCTTAGTGTTCTGTTAATTCATCTCACAGAGTTACATCTGTATTTCGTGGATCTCCTTGCTAGCCTTATTTCTGTGGAATCTGAGAACAGATATTTCGGATCCCTTTGAAGACTATAGGGCCAAAGGAAATATCCTCCGATAACAAAGAGAAAGAAGCTTTCTGAGAAACTTCATTGTGTTCTGTGAAATCATCTCACAGAGTTGCAGCTTTCCTCTCAAGAAGCCTTTCGCTAAGACAGTTCTTGTGGAATTGGCAAAGTGATATTTGGAAGCCCATAGAGGGCTATGGTGAAAAAGGAAATATCCTCAGATGAAATCTGGAAAGAAGCTTTCTGAGAAACTGCTTAGTGTTCTGTTAATTCATCTCACAGAGTTACATCTGTATTTCGTGGATCTCTTTGCTAGCCTTATTTCTGTGGAATCTGAGAACAGATATTTCGGATCCCTATGAAGACTATAGGGCCAAAGGAAATATCCTCCGATAACAAAGAGAAAGAAGCTTTCTGAGAAACTTCTTTGTGTTCTGTGAAATCATCTCACAGAGTTACAGCTTTCCCCTCAAGAAGCCTTTCGCTAAGACAGTTCTTGTGGAATTGGCAAAGTGATATTTGGAAGCCCATACAGGGCTATGGTGAAAAAGGAAATATCCTCAAATGAAATCTGGAAAGAAGCTTTCTGAGAAACTGCTTAGTGTTCTGTTAATTCATCTCACAGAGTTACATCTGTATTTCGTGGATCTCTTTGCTAGCCTTATTTCTGTGGAATCTGAGAACAGATATTTCGGATCCCTTTGAAGACTATAGGGCCAAAGGAAATATCCTCTGATAACAAAGAGAAAGAAGCTTTCTGAGAAACTTCGTTGTGTTCTGTGAAATCATCTCACAGAGTTACAGCTTTCCCCTCACGGAGCCTTTCGCTAAGACAGTTCTTTTGAAATTGGCAAAGTTATATTTGGAAGCCCATAGTGGGCTATGGTGAAAAAGGAAATATCCTGAGAGGAAATCTGGAAAGAAGCTTTCTGAGAAACTGCTTAGTGTTCTGTTAATTCATCTCACAGTGTTACATCTGTATTTCATGGATCTCTTTGCTAGCCTTATTTCTGTGGAATCTGAGAACAGATATTTTAGATCCCTTTAAAGACTATGGGGCCAAAGGAAATATCCTCCGATAACAAAGAGAAAGAAGCTTTCTGAGAAACTTCTTTGTGTTCTGTGAAATCATCTCACAGAGTTACAGCTTTCCCCTCAAGAAGCCTTTCGCTAAGACAGTTCTTGTGGAATTGGAAAAGTGATATTTGGAAGCCCATAGAGGGCTATGGTGAAAAAGGAAATATCCTCAAATGAAATCTGGAAAGAAGCTTTCTGAGAAACTGCTTAGTGTTCTGTTAATTCATCTCACAGAGTTACATCTGTATTTCGTGGATCTCTTTGCTAGCCTTATTTCTGTGAAATCTGAGAACAGATATTTCGGATCCCTTTGAAGACTATAGGGCCAAAGGAAATATCCTCCGATAACAAAGAGAAAGAAGCTTTCTGAGAAACTTCGTTGTGTTCTGTGAAATCATCTGACAGAGTTACAGCTTTCCCCTCATGGAGCCTTTCGCTAAGACAGTTCTTTTGAAATTGGCAAAGTGATATTTGGAAGCCCATAGAGGGCTAGGGTGAAAAAGGAAATATCCTCAAATGAAATCTGGAAAGAAGCTTTCTGAGAAAGTGCTTAGTGTTCTGTTAATTCATCTCACAGAGTTATATCTGTATTTCGTGGATCTCTTTGCTAGCCTTATTTCTGTGGAATCTGAGAACAGATATTTCGGATCCCTTTGAAGACTATAGGGCCAAAGGAAATATCCTCCGATAACAAAGAGAAAGAAGCTTTCTGAGAAACTTCGTTGTGCTCTGTGAAATCATCTCACAGAGTTACAGCTTTCCCCTCATGGAGCCTTTCGCTAAGACAGTTCTTTTGAAATTGGCAAAGTGATATTTGGAAGCCCATAGAGGGCTATGGTGAAAAAGGAAATATCCTCAGAGGAAATCTGGAAAGAAGCTTTGTGAGAAACTGCTAAGTGTTCTGTTAATTCATCTCACAGAGTTACATCTGTATTTCGTGGATCTCTTTGCTAGCCTTATTTCTGTGGAATCTGAGAACAGATATTTCGGATCCCTTTGAAGATCATAGGGCCAAAGGAAATATCCTCCGATAACAAAGAGAAAGAAGCTTTCTGAGAAACTTCTTTGTGTTCTGTGAAATCATCTCACAGAGTTGCAGCTTTGCCCTCAAGGAGCCTTTCGCTAAGACCGTTCTTGTGGAATTGGCAAAGTGATATTTGGAAGCCCATAGAGGGCTATGGTGAAAAAGGAAATATCCTCAGATGAAATCTGGAAAGAAGCTTTCTGAGAAACTGCTTAGTGTTCTGTTAATTCATCTCACAGAGTTACATCTGTATTTCGTGGATCTCTTTGCTAGCCTTATTTCTGTGGAATCTGAGAATAGATATTTCGGATCCCTTTGAAGAGTATAGGGCCAAAGGAAATATCCTCCGATAACAAAGAGAAAGAAGCTTTTTGAGAAACTTCGTTGTGTTCTGTGAAATCATCTCACAGAGTTAAAGCTTTCCCCTCACGGAGCCTTTCGCTAAGACAGTTCTTTTGAAATTGGCAAAGTGATATTTGGAAGCCCTTAGAGGGCTATGGTGAAAAAGGAAATATCCTCAGATGAAATCTGGAAAGAAGCTTTCTGAGAAACTGCTAAGTGTTCTGTTAATTCATCTCAAAGAGTTACATCTGTATTTCGTGGATCTCTTTGCTAGCCTTATTTCTGTGGAATCTGAGAACAGATATTTCGGATCCCTTTGAAGACCATAGGGCCAAAGGAAATATCCTCCGATAACAAAGAGAAAGAAGCTTTCTGAGAAACTTCTTTGTGTTCTGTGAAATCATCTCACAGAGTTACAGCTTTCCCCTCAAGAAGCCTTTCGCTAAGACAGTTCTTGTGGAATTGGCAAAGTGATATTTGGAAGCCCATAGAGGGCTATGGTGAAAAAGGAAATATCCTCAAATGAAATCTGGAAAGAAGCTTTCTGAGAAACTGCTTAGTGTTCTGTTAATTCATCTCACAGAGTTACATCTGTATTTCGTGGATCTCTTTGCTAACCTTATTTCTGTGGGATCTGAGAACAGATATTTCGGATCCCTTTGAAGACTATAGGGCCAAAGGAAATATCCTCCGATAACAAAGAGAAAGAAGCTTTCTGAGAAACTTCGTTGTGTTCTGTGAAATCATCTCACAGTGTTACAGCTTTCCCCTCAAGGAGCCTTTCGCTAAGACAGTTCTTGTGGAATTGGCAAAGTGATATTTGGAAGCCCATAGAGGGATATGGTGAAAAAGGAAATATCCTCAGATGAAATCTGGAAAGAAGCTTTCTGAGAAACTGCTTAGCGTTCTGTTAATTCATCTCACAGAGTTACATCTGTATTTCGTGGATCTCTTTGCTAGCCTTATTTCTACGGAATCTGAGAACAGATATTTCGGATCCCTTTGAAGACTATAGGGCCAAAGGAAATATCCTCCGATAACAAAGAGAAAGAAGCTTTCTGAGAAACTTCGTTGTGTTCTGTGAAATCATCTCACAGAGTTACAGCTTTCCCCTCACGGAGCCTTTCGCTAAGACACTTCTTTTGAAAATGGCAAAGTGATATTTGGGAGCCCATAGAGGGCTATGGTGAAAAAGGAAATATCCTCAGATGAAATCTGGAAAGAAGCTTTCTGAGAAATTGCTTAGTGTTCTGTTAATTAATCTCACAGAGTTACATCTGTATTTCGTGGATCTCTTTGCTAGCCTTATTTCTGTGGAATCTGAGAGCAGATATTTCGGATCCCTTTGAAGACTATGGGGCCAAAGGAAATATCCTCCGATAACAAAGAGAAAGAAGCTTTCTGAGAAACTTCTTTGTGTTCTGTGAAATCATCTCACAGAGTTGCAGCTTTCCCCTCAAGAAGCCTTTCGCTAAGACAGTTCTGTGGAATTGGCAAAGTGATATTTGGAAGCCCATAGAGGGCTATGGTGAAAAAGGAAATATCCTCAAATGAAATCTGGAAAGAATCTTTCTGAGAAACTGCTTAGTGTTCTGTTAATTCATCTCACAGAGTTACATCTGTATTTCGTGGATCTCTTTGCTAGCCTTATTTCTGTGGAATCTGAGAACAGATATTTCGGATCCCTTTGAAGACCATAGGGGCAAAGGAAATATCCTCCGATAACAAAGAGAAAGAAGCTTTCTGAGAAACTTCTTTGTGTTCTGTGAAATCATTTCAAAGAGTTGCAGCTTTCCCCTCAAGAAGCCTTTCGCTAAGACAGTTCTTGTGGAATTGGCAAAGTGATATTTGGAAGCCCATACAGGGCTATGGTGAAAAAGGAAATATCCTCAAATGAAATCTGGAAAGAAGCTTTCTGAGAAACTGCTTAGTGTTCTGTTAATTCATCTCACAGAGTTACATCTGTATTTCGTGGATCTCTTTGCTAGCCTTATTTCTGTGGAATCTGAGAACAGATATTTCGGATCCCTTTGAAGACTATAGGGCCAAAGGAAATATCCTCTGATAACAAAGAGAAAGAAGCTTTCTGAGAAACTTCGTTGTGTTCTGTGAAATCATCTCACAGAGTTAGAGCTTTCCCCTCACGGAGCCTTTCGCTAAGACAGTTCTTTTGAAATTAGCAAAGTGATATTTGGAAGCCCATAGAGGGCTATGGTGAAAAAGGAAATATCCTCAGAGGAAATCTGGAAAGAAGCTTTCTGAGAAACTGCTTAGTGTTCTGTTAATTCACCTCACAGTGTTACATCTGTATTTCATGGATCTCTTTGCTAGCCTTATTTCTGTGGAATCTGAGAACAGATATTTCGGATCCCTATGAAGACTATAGGGCCAAAGGAAATATCCTCCGATAACAAAGAGAAAGAAGCTTTCTGAGAAACTTCTTTGTGTTCTGTGAAATCATCTCACAGAGTTACAGCTTTCCCCTCAAGAAGCCTTTCGCTAAGACAGTTCTTGTGGAATTGGCAAAGTGATATTTGGAAGCCCATACAGGGCTATGGTGAAAAAGGAAATATCCTCAAATGAAATCTGGAAAGAAGATTTCTGAGAAACTGCTTAGTGTTCTGTTAATTCATCTCACAGACTTACATCTGTATTTCGTGGATCTCTTTGCTAGCCTTATTTCTGTGGAATCTGAGAACAGATATTTCGGATCCCTTTGAAGACTATAGGGCCAAAGGAAATATCCTCTGATAACAAAGAGAAAGAAGCTTTCTGAGAAACGTCGTTGTGTTCTGTGAAATCATCTCACAGAGTTACAGCTTTTCCCTCAGGGAGCCTTTCGCTAAGACAGTTCTTTTGAAAATGGCAAAGTGATATTTGGAAGCCCATAGAGGGCTATGGTGAAAAAGGAAATATCCTCAAATGAAATCTGGAAAGAAGCTTTCTGAGAAACTGCTTAGTGTTCTGTTAATTCATCTCACAGTGTTACATCTGTATTTCATGGATCTCTTTGCTAGCCTTATTTCTGTGGAATCTGAGAACAGATATTTTAGATCCCTTTGAAGACTATGGGGCCAAAGGAAATATCCTCCGATAACAAAGAGAAACAAGCTTTCTGAGAAACTTCTTTCTGTTCTGTGAAATCATCTCACAGAGTTGCAGCTTTCCCCTCAAGAAGCCTTTCGCTAAGACAGTTCTTGTGGAATTGGCAAAGTGATATTTGGAAGCCCATAGAGGGCTATGGTGAAAAAGGAAATATCCTCAGATGAAATCTGGAAAGAAGCTTTCTGAGAAACTGCTTAGTGTTCTGTTAATTCATCTCACAGAGTTACATCTGTATTTCGTGGATCTCCTTGCTAGCCTTATTTCTGTGGAATCTGAGAACAGATATTTCGGATCCCTTTGAAGACTATAGGGCCAAAGGAAATATCCTCCGATAACAAAGAGAAAGAAGCTTTCTGAGAAACTTCATTGTGTTCTGTGAAATCATCTCACAGAGTTGCAGCTTTCCTCTCAAGAAGCCTTTCGCTAAGACAGTTCTTGTGGAATTGGCAAAGTGATATTTGGAAGCCCATAGAGGGCTATGGTGAAAAAGGAAATATCCTCAGATGAAATCTGGAAAGAAGCTTTCTGAGAAACTGCTTAGTGTTCTGTTAATTCATCTCACAGAGTTACATCTGTATTTCGTGGATCTCTTTGCTAGCCTTATTTCTGTGGAATCTGAGAACAGATATTTCGGATCCCTATGAAGACTATAGGGCCAAAGGAAATATCCTCCGATAACAAAGAGAAAGAAGCTTTCTGAGAAACTTCTTTGTGTTCTGTGAAATCATCTCACAGAGTTACAGCTTTCCCCTCAAGAAGCCTTTCGCTAAGACAGTTCTTGTGGAATTGGCAAAGTGATATTTGGAAGCCCATACAGGGCTATGGTGAAAAAGGAAATATCCTCAAATGAAATCTGGAAAGAAGCTTTCTGAGAAACTGCTTAGTGTTCTGTTAATTCATCTCACAGAGTTACATCTGTATTTCGTGGATCTCTTTGCTAGCCTTATTTCTGTGGAATCTGAGAACAGATATTTCGGATCCCTTTGAAGACTATAGGGCCAAAGGAAATATCCTCTGATAACAAAGAGAAAGAAGCTTTCTGAGAAACTTCGTTGTGTTCTGTGAAATCATCTCACAGAGTTACAGCTTTCCCCTCACGGAGCCTTTCGCTAAGACAGTTCTTTTGAAATTGGCAAAGTTATATTTGGAAGCCCATAGTGGGCTATGGTGAAAAAGGAAATATCCTGAGAGGAAATCTGGAAAGAAGCTTTCTGAGAAACTGCTTAGTGTTCTGTTAATTCATCTCACAGTGTTACATCTGTATTTCATGGATCTCTTTGCTAGCCTTATTTCTGTGGAATCTGAGAACAGATATTTTAGATCCCTTTAAAGACTATGGGGCCAAAGGAAATATCCTCCGATAACAAAGAGAAAGAAGCTTTCTGAGAAACTTCTTTCTGTTCTGTGAAATCATCTCACAGAGTTGCAGCTTTCCCCTCAAGAAGCCTTTCTCTAAGACAGTTCTTGTGGAATTGGCAAAGTGATATTTGGAAGCCCATAGAGGGCTATGGTGAAAAAGGAAATATCCTCAGATGAAATCTGGAAAGAAGCTTTCTGAGAAACTGCTTGGTGTTCTTTTAATTCATCTCACAGAGTTACATCTGTATTTCGTGGATCTCCTTGCTAGCCTTATTTCTGTGGAATCTGAGAACTGATATTTCGGATCCCTTTGAAGACTATAGGGCCAAAGGAAATATCCTCCGATAACAAAGAGAAAGAAGCTTTCTGAGAAACTTCTTTGTGTTCTGTGAAATCATCTCACAGAGTTGCAGCTTTCCGCTCAAGAAGCCTTTCGCTAAGACACTTCTTGTGGAATTGGCAAAGTGATATTTGGAAGCCCATAGAGGGCTATGGTGAAAAAGGAAATATCCTCAGATGAAATCTGCAAAGAAGCTTTCTGAGAAACTGCTTAGTGTTCTGTTAATTCATCTCACAGAGTTACATCTGTATTTCGTGGATCTCTTTGCTAGACTTATTTCTGTGGAATCTGAAACAGATATTTCGGATCCCTTTGAAGACTATAGGGCCAAAGGAAATATCCTCCGATAACAAAGAGAAAGAAGCTTTCTGAGAAACTTCGTTGTGTTCTGTGAAATCATCTCACAGAGTTACAGCGTTCCCCTCACGGAGCCTTTCGCTAAGACAGTTCTTTTGAAATTGCCAAAGTGATATTTGGAAGCCCATAGAGGGCTATGGTTAAAAACGAAATATCCTCAGAGGAAATCTGGAAAGAAGCTTTCTGAGAAACTACTTAGTGTTCTGTTAATTCATCTCACAGTGTTACATCTGTATTTCATGGATCTCTTTGCTAGCCTTATTTCTGTGGAATCTGAGAACAGATATTTCAGATCCCTTTGAAGACTATAGGGCCAAAGGAAATATCCTCCGATAACAAAGAGAAAGAAGCTTTCTGAGAAACTTCTTTGTGTTCTGTGAAATCATCTCACAGAGTTACAGCTTTCCCCTCAAGAAGCCTTTCGCTAAGACAGTTCTTGTGGAATTGGCAAAGTGATATTTGGAAGCCCATAGAGGGCTTTGGTGAAAAAGGAAATATCCTCAAATGAAATCTGGAAAGAAGCTTTCTGAGAAACTGCTTAGTGTTCTGTTAATTCATCTCACAGAGTTACATCTGTATTTCGTGGATCTCTTTGCTAGCCTTATTTCTGTGGGATCTGAGAACAGATATTTCGGATCCCTTTGAAGACTATAGGGCCAAAGGAAATATCCTCCGATAACAAAGAGAAAGAAGCTTTCTGAGAAACTTCGTTGTGTTCTGTGAAATCATCTCACAGAGTTACAGCTTTCCCCTCAAGAAGCCTTTCGCTAAGACAGTTCTTGTGGAATTGGCAAAGTGATATTTGGAAGCCCATACAGGGCTATGGTGAAAAAGGAAATATCCTCAAATGAAATCTGGAAAGAAGCTTTCTGAGAAACTGCTTAGTGTTCTGTTAATTCATCTCACAGAGTTACATCTGTATTTCGTGGATCTCTTTGCTAGCCTTATTTCTGTGGAATCTGAGAACAGATATTTCGGATCCCTTTGAAGACTATAGGGCCAAAGGAAATATCCTCTGATAACAAAGAGAAAGAAGCTTTCTGAGAAACTTCGTTGTGTTCTGTGAAATCATCTCACAGAGTTACAGCTTTCCCCTCACGGAGCCTTTCGCTAAGACAGTTCTTTTGAAATTGGCAAAGTTATATTTGGAAGCCCATAGTGGGCTATGGTGAAAAAGGAAATATCCTGAGAGGAAATCTGGAAAGAAGCTTTCTGAGAAACTGCTTAGTGTTCTGTTAATTCATCTCACAGTGTTACATCTGTATTTCATGGATCTCTTTGCTAGCCTTATTTCTGTGGAATCTGAGAACAGATATTTTAGATCCCTTTAAAGACTATGGGGCCAAAGGAAATATCCTCCGATAACAAAGAGAAAGAAGCTTTCTGAGAAACTTCTTTCTGTTCTGTGAAATCATCTCACAGAGTTGCAGCTTTCCCCTCAAGAAGCCTTTCTCTAAGACAGTTCTTGTGGAATTGGCAAAGTGATATTTGGAAGCCCATAGAGGGCTATGGTGAAAAAGGAAATATCCTCAGATGAAATCTGGAAAGAAGCTTTCTGAGAAACTGCTTGGTGTTCTTTTAATTCATCTCACAGAGTTACATCTGTATTTCGTGGATCTCCTTGCTAGCCTTATTTCTGTGGAATCTGAGAACTGATATTTCGGATCCCTTTGAAGACTATAGGGCCAAAGGAAATATCCTCCGATAACAAAGAGAAAGAAGCTTTCTGAGAAACTTCTTTGTGTTCTGTGAAATCATCTCACAGAGTTGCAGCTTTCCGCTCAAGAAGCCTTTCGCTAAGACACTTCTTGTGGAATTGGCAAAGTGATATTTGGAAGCCCATAGAGGGCTATGGTGAAAAAGGAAATATCCTCAGATGAAATCTGCAAAGAAGCTTTCTGAGAAACTGCTTAGTGTTCTGTTAATTCATCTCACAGAGTTACATCTGTATTTCGTGGATCTCTTTGCTAGACTTATTTCTGTGGAATCTGAAACAGATATTTCGGATCCCTTTGAAGACTATAGGGCCAAAGGAAATATCCTCCGATAACAAAGAGAAAGAAGCTTTCTGAGAAACTTCGTTGTGTTCTGTGAAATCATCTCACAGAGTTACAGCGTTCCCCTCACGGAGCCTTTCGCTAAGACAGTTCTTTTGAAATTGCCAAAGTGATATTTGGAAGCCCATAGAGGGCTATGGTTAAAAACGAAATATCCTCAGAGGAAATCTGGAAAGAAGCTTTCTGAGAAACTACTTAGTGTTCTGTTAATTCATCTCACAGTGTTACATCTGTATTTCATGGATCTCTTTGCTAGCCTTATTTCTGTGGAATCTGAGAACAGATATTTCAGATCCCTTTGAAGACTATAGGGCCAAAGGAAATATCCTCCGATAACAAAGAGAAAGAAGCTTTCTGAGAAACTTCTTTGTGTTCTGTGAAATCATCTCACAGAGTTACAGCTTTCCCCTCAAGAAGCCTTTCGCTAAGACAGTTCTTGTGGAATTGGCAAAGTGATATTTGGAAGCCCATAGAGGGCTTTGGTGAAAAAGGAAATATCCTCAAATGAAATCTGGAAAGAAGCTTTCTGAGAAACTGCTTAGTGTTCTGTTAATTCATCTCACAGAGTTACATCTGTATTTCGTGGATCTCTTTGCTAGCCTTATTTCTGTGGGATCTGAGAACAGATATTTCGGATCCCTTTGAAGACTATAGGGCCAAAGGAAATATCCTCCGATAACAAAGAGAAAGAAGCTTTCTGAGAAACTTCGTTGTGTTCTGTGAAATCATCTCACAGAGTTACAGCTTTCCCCTCAAGGAGCCTTTCGCTAAGACAGTTCTTGTGGAATTGGCGAAGTGATATTTGGAAGCCCATAGAGGGATATGGTGAAAAAGGAAATATCCTCAGATGAAATCTGGAAGGAAGCTTTCTGAGAAACTGCTTAGCGTTCTGTTAATTCATCTCACAGAGTTACATCTGTATTTCGTGGATCTCTTTGCTAGCCTTATTTCTACGGAATCTGAGAACAGATATTTCGGATCCCTTTGAAGACTATAGGGCCAAAGGAAATATCCTCCGATAACAAAGAGAAAGAAGCTTTCTGAGAAACTTCGTTGTGTTCTGTGAAATCATCTCACAGAGTTACAGCTTTCCCCTCACGGAGCCTTTCGCTAAGACACTTCTTTTGAAAATGGCAAAGTGATATTTGGAAGCCCATAGAGGGCTATGGTGAAAAAGGAAATATCCTCAGATGAAATCTGGAAAGAAGCTTTCTGAGAAACTGCTTAGTGTTCTGTTAATTAATCTCACAGAGTTACATCTGTATTTCGTGGATCTCTTTGCTAGCCTTATTTCTGTGGAATCTGAGAGCAGATATTTCGGATCCCTTTGAAGACTATGGGGCCAAAGGAAATATCCTCTGATAACAAAGAGAAAGAAGCTTTCTGAGAAACTTCTTTGTGTTCTGTGAAATCATCTCACAGAGTTGAAGCTTTCCCCTCAAGAAGCCTTTCGATAAGACAGTTCTTGTGGAATTGGCAAAGTGATATTTGGAAGCCCATAGAGGGCTATGGTGAAAAAGGAAATATCCTCAGATGAAATCTGGAAAGAAGCTTTCTGAGAAACTGCTTAGTGTTCTGTTAATTCATCTCACAGAGTTACATCTGTATTTCGTGGATCTCTTTGCTAGCCTTATTTCTGTGGAATCTGAGAACAGATATTTCGGATCCCTATGAAGACTATAGGGCCAAAGGAAATATCCTCCGATAACAAAGAGAAAGAAGCATTCTGAGAAACTTCTTAGTGTTCTGTGAAATCATCTCACAAAGTTACAGCTTACCCCTCAAGAAGCCTTTCGCTAAGACAGTTCTTGTGGAATTGGCAAAGTGATATTTGGAAGCCCATAGGGGGCTATGGTGAAAAAGGAAATATCCTCAAATGAAATCTGGAAAGAATCTGTCTGAGAAACAGCTTAGTGTTCTGTTAATTCATCTCACAGAGTTACATCTGTATTTCGTGGATCTCTTTGCTAGCCTTATTTCTGTGGAATCTGAGAACAGATATTTCGGATCCCTTTGAAGACTATAGGGCCAAAGGAAATATCCTCCGATAACAAAGAGAAAGAAGCTTTCTGAGAAACTTCTTTGTGTTCTGTGAAATCATTTCAAAGAGTTGCAGCTTTCCCCTCAAGAAGCCTTTCGCTAAGACAGTTCTTGTGGAATTGGCAAAGTGATATTTGGAAGCCCATAGAGGGCTATGGTGAAAAAGGAAATATCCTCAAATGAAATCTGGAAAGAAGCTTTCTGAGAAACTGCTTAGTGTTCTGTTAATTCATCTCACAGAGTTACATCTGTATTTCGTGGATCTCTTCGCTAGCCTTATTTCTGTGGAATCTGAGAACAGATATTTCGGATCCCTTTGAAGACTATAGGGCCAAAGGAAATATCCTCTGATAACATAGAGAAAGAAGCTATCTGAGAAACTTCGTTGTGTTCTGTGAAATCATCTCACAGAGTTACAGCTTTCACCTCACGGAGCCTTTCGCTAAGACAGTTCTTTTGAAATTGGCAAAGTGATATTTGGAAGCCCATAGAGGGCTATGGTGAAAAAGGAAATATCCTCAGAGGAAATCTGGAAGGAAGCTTTCTGAGAAACTGCTTAGTGTTCTGTTAATTCATCTCACAGAGTTACATCTGTATTGCGTGGATTTCTTTGCTAGCCTTATTTCTGTGGAATCTGAGAACAGATATTTCGGATCCCTTTGAAGACTATAGGGCCAAGGGAAATATCCTCTGATAACAAAGAGAAAGAAGCTTTCTGAGAAACTTCGTTGTGTTCTGTGAAATCATCTCACAGAGTTACAGCTTTCCCCTCAGGGAGCCTTTCGCTAAGACAGTTCTTTTGAAATTGGCAAAGTGATATTTGGAAGCCCATAGAGGGCTACGGTGAAAAAGGAAATATCCTGAGAGGAAATCTGGAAAGAAGCTTTCTGAGAAACTGCTTAGTGTTCTGTTAATTCATCTCACAGTGTTACATCTGTATTTCATGGATCTCTTTGCTAGCCTCATTTCTGTGGAATCTGAGAACAGATATTATAGATCCCTTTCAAGACTATGGGGCCAAAGGAAATATCCTCCGATAACAAAGAGAAAGAAGCTTTCTGAGAAACTTCTTTGTGTTCTGTGAAATCATCTCACAGAGTCGCAGCTTTCCCCTCAAGAAGCTTTTCGCTAAGAATGTTCTTGTGGAATTGGCAAAGTGATATTTGGAAGCCCATAGATGGCTATGGTGAAAAAGGAAATATCCTCAGATGAAATCTGGAAAGAAGCTTTCTGAGAAACTGCTTAGTGTTCTGTTAATTCATCTCACAGAGTTACATCTGTATTTCGTGGATCTCTTTGCTAGCCTTATTTCTGTGGAATCTGAGAACAGATATTTCGGATCCCTATGAAGACGATAGGGCCAAAGGAAATATCCTCCGATAACAAAGAGAAAGAAGCTTTCTGAGAAACTTCTTAGTGTTCTGTGAAATCATCTCACAAAGTTATAGCTTTCCCTTCAAGAAGCCTTTCGCTAAGACAGTTCTTGTGGAATTGGCAAAGTGATATTTGGAAGCCCATAGAGGGCTATGGTGAAAAAGGAAATATCCTCAAATGAAACATGGAAAGAAGCTTTCTGAGAAACTGCTTAGTGTTCTGTTAATTCATCTCACAGAGTTACATCTGTATTTCGTGGATCTCTTTGCTAGCCTTATTTCTGTGGAATCTGAGAACAGATATTTCGGATCCCTTTGAAGACTATAGGGCCAAAGGAAATATCCTCCGATAACAAAGAGAAAGAAGCTTTCTGAGAAACTTCGTTGTGTTCTGTGAAATCATCTCACAGAGTTACAGCTTTCCCCTCACGGAGCCTTTCGCTAAGACAGTTCTTTTGAAATTGGCAAAGTAATATTTGGAAGCCCATACAGGGCTATGCTGAAAAAGCAAATATCCTCAGATGAAATCTGGAAAGAAGCTTTCTGAGAAACTGCTTAGTGTTCTGTTAATTCATCTCACAGAGTTACATCTGTATTTCGTGGATCTCTTTGCTAGCCTTATTTCTGTGGAATCTGAGAACAGATATTTCGGATCCCTTTGAAGACTATAGGGCCAAAGGAAGTATCCTCCGATATCAAAGAGAAAGAAGCTTTCTGAGAAACTTCTTTGTGTTCTGTGAAATCATCTCACAGAGTTACAGCTTTCCCCTCAAGAAGCCTTTCGCTAAGACAGTTCTTGTGGAATTGGCAAAGTGATATTTGGAAGCCCATAGAGGGCTATGGTGAAAAAGGAAATATCGTCAAATGAAATCTGGAAAGAAGCTTTCTGAGAAACTGCTTAGTGTTCTGTTAATTCATCTCACAGGGTTACATCTGTATTTCGTGGATCTCTTTGCTAGCCTTATTTCTGTGGAATCTGAGAACAGATATTTCGGATCCCTTTGAAGACTATAGGGCCAAAGGAAATATCCTACGATAACAAAGAGAAAGAAGCTTTCTGAGAAACTTCGTTGTGTTCTGTGAAATCATCTCACAGAGTTACAGCTTTCCCCTCACGGAGCCTTTCGCTAAGACAGTTCTTTTGAAATTGGCAAAGTGATATTTGGAAGCCCATAGAGGGCTATGGTGAAAAAGGAAATATCCTCAAATGAAATCTGGAAAGAAGCTTTCTGAGAAAATGCTTAGTGTTCTGTTAATTCATCTCACAGAGTTACATCTGTATTTCTTGGATCTCTTTGCTAGCCTTATTTCTGTGGAATGTGAGAACAGATATTTCGGATCCCTTTGAAGACTATAGGGCCAAAGGAAATATCCTCCGATAACAAAGAGAAAGAAGCTTTCTGAGAAACTTCGTTGTCCTCTGTGAAATCATCTCACAGAGTTACAGCTTTCCCCTCATGGAGCCTTTCGCTAAGACAGTTCTTTTGAAATTGGGAAAATGATATTTGGAAGCCCATAGAGGGCTATGGTGAAAAAGGAAATATCCTCAGAGGAAATCTGGAAAGAAGCTTTCTGAGAAACTGCTTAGTGTTCTGTTAATTCATCTCACAGAGTTACATCTGTATTTCGTGGATCTCTTTGCTAGCCTTATTTCTGTGGAATCTGAAAACAGATATTTCGGATCCCTTTGAAGACTATAGGGCCAAAGGAAATATCCTCCGATAACAAAGAGAAAGAAGCTTTCTGAGAAACTTCGTTGTGTTCTGTGAAATCATCTCACAGATTTACAGCTTTCCCCTCACGCAGCCTTTCGCAAAGACAGTTCTTTTGAAATTGGCAAAGTGATATTTGGAAGCCCTTAGAGGGATATTGTGAAAAAGGAAATATCCTCAGATGAAATCTGGAAAGAAGCTTTCTGAGAAACTGCTTAGTGTTCTGTTAATTCATCTCACAGAGTTACATCTGTATTTCGTGGATCTCTTTGCTAGCCTTATTTCTGTGGAATCTGAGAACAGATATTTCGGATCCCTTTGAAGATTATAGGGCCAAAGGAAATATCCTCCGATAACAAAGAGAAAGAAGCTTTCTGAGAAACTTCTTTGTGTTCTGTGAAATCATCTCACAGAGTTACAGCTTTCCCCTCAAGAAGCCTTTCACTAAGACAGTTCTTGTGGAATTGGCAAAGTGATATTTGGAAGCCCATAGAGGGCTATGGTGAAAAAGGAAATATCCTCAAATGAAATCTGGAAAGAAGCTTTCTGAGAAACTGCTTAGTGTTCTGTTAATTCATCTCACAGAGTTACATCTGTATTTCGTGGATCTCTTTGCTAGCCTTATTTCTGTGAAATCTGAGAACAGATATTTCGGATCCCTTTGAAGACTATAGGGCCAAAGGAAATATCCTCCGATAACAAAGAGAAAGAAGCTTTCTGAGAAACTTCGTTGTGTTCTGTGAAATCATCTGACAGAGTTACAGCTTTCCCCTCATGGAGCCTTTCGCTAAGACAGTTCTTTTGAAATTGGCAAAGTGATATTTGGAAGCCCATAGAGGGCTAGGGTGAAAAAGGAAATATCCTCAAATGAAATCTGGAAAGAAGCTTTCTGAGAAAGTGCTTAGTGTTCTGTTAATTCATCTCACAGAGTTATATCTGTATTTCGTGGATCTCTTTGCTAGCCTTATTTCTGTGGAATCTGAGAACAGATATTTCGGATCCCTTTGAAGACTATAGGGCCAAAGGAAATATCCTCCGATAACAAAGAGAAAGAAGCTTTCTGAGAAACTTCGTTGTGCTCTGTGAAATCATCTCACAGAGTTACAGCTTTCCCCTCATGGAGCCTTTCGCTAAGACAGTTCTTTTGAAATTGGCAAAGTGATATTTGGAAGCCCATAGAGGGCTATGGTGAAAAAGGAAATATCCTCAGAGGAAATCTGGAAAGAAGCTTTGTGAGAAACTGCTTAGTGTTCCGTTAATTCATCTCACAGTGTTACATCTGTATTTCATGCAGCTCTTTGCTAGCCTTATTTCTGTGGAATCTGAGAACAGATATTTCAGATCCCTTTGAAGACTATAGGGCCAAAGGAAATATCCTCCGATAACAAAGAGAAAGAAGCTTTCTGAGAAACTTCTTTGTGTTCTGTGAAATCATCTCACAGAGTTGCAGCTTTCCCCTCAAGAAGCCTTTCGCTAAGACAGTTCTTGTGGAATTGGCAAAGTGATATTTGGAAGCCCATAGAGGGCTAAGGTGAAAAAGGAAATATCCTCAGATGAAATCTGGAAAGAAGCTTTCTGAGAAACTGCTAAGTGTTCTGTTAATTCATCTCACAGAGTTACATCTGTATTTCGTGGATCTCTTTGCTAGCCTTATTTCTGTGGAATCTGAGAACAGATATTTCGGATCCCTTTGAAGATCATAGGGCCAAAGGAAATATCCTCCGATAACAAAGAGAAAGAAGCTTTCTGAGAAACTTCTTTGTGTTCTGTGAAATCATCTCACAGAGTTGCAGCTTTGCCCTCAAGGAGCCTTTCGCTAAGACCGTTCTTGTGGAATTGTCAAAGTGATATTTGGAAGCCCATAGAGGGCTATGGTGAAAAAGGAAATATCCTCAACTGAAATCTGGAAAGAAGCTTTCTGAGAAACTGCTTAGTGTTCTGTTAATTCATCTCACAGAGTTACATCTGTATTTCGTGGATCTCTTTGCTAGCCTTATTTCTGTGGAATCTGAGAACAGATATTTCGGATCCCTTTGAAGACTATAGGGCCAAAGGAAATATCCTCCGATAACAAAGAGAAAGAAGCTTTCTGAGAAACTTCTTTGTGTTCTGTGAAATCATCTCACAGAGTTACAGCTTTCCCCTCAAGAAGCCTTTCGCTAAGACAGTTCTTGTGGAATTGGCAAAGTGATAATTGGAAGCCCATAGAGGGCTATGGTGAAAAAGGAAATATCCTCAAATGAAATCTGGAAAGAAGCTTTCTGAGAAACTGCTTAGTGTTCTGTTAATTCATCTCACAGAGTTACATCTGTATTTCGTGGATCTCTTTGCTAGCCTTATTTCTGTGGAATCTGAGAACAGATATTTCGGATCCCTTTGAAGACTATAGGGCCAAAGGAAATATCCTCCGATAACAAAGAGAAAGAAGCTTTCTGAGAAACTTCGTTGTGTTCTGTGAAATCATCTGACAGAGTTACAGCTTTCCCCTCATGGAGCCTTTCGCTAAGACAGTTCTTTTGAAAATGGCAAAGTGATATTTGGAAGCCCATAGAGGGCTATGGTGAAAAAGGAAATATCCTCAAATGAAATCTGGAAAGAAGCTTTCTGAGAAAGTGCTTAGTGTTCTGTTAATTCATCTCACAGAGTTATATCTGTATTTCGTGGATCTCTTTGCTAGCCTTATTTCTGTGGAATCTGAGAACAGATATTTCGGATCCCTTTGAAGACTATAGGGCCAAAGGAAATATCCTCCGATAACAAAGAGAAAGAAGCTTTCTGAGAAACTTCGTTGTGTTCTGTGAAATCATCTCACAGAGTTACAGCTTTCCCCTCACGGAGGCTTTTGTTAAGACAGTTCTTTTGAAATTGGCAAAGTGATATTTGGAAGCCCTTAGAGGGCTATGGTGAAAAAGGAAATATCCTCAGAGGAAATCTGGAAAGAAGCTTTCTGAGAAACTGCTTAGTGTTCTGTTAATTCATCTCACAGTTTTACATCTGTATTTCATGGATCGCTTTGCTAGCCTTATTTCTGTGGAATCTGAGAACAGATATTTCAGATCCCTTTGAAGACTATAGGGCCAAAGGAAATATCCTCCGATAAGAAAGAGAAAGAAGCTTTCTGAGAAACTTCTTTGTGTTCTGTGAAATCATCTCACAGAGTTGCAGCTCTCCCTTCAAGAAGCCTTTCGCTAAGACAGTTCTTGTGGAATTGGCAAAGTTATATTTGGAAGCCCATAGAGGGCTATGGTGAAAAAGGAAATATCCTCAGATGAAATCTGGAAAGAAGCTTTCTGAGAAACTGCTTAGTGTTCTGTTAATTCATCTCACAGAGTTACATCTGTATTTCGGGGATCTCTTTGCTAGCCTTATTTCTTTGGAATCTGAGAACAGATATTTCGGATCCCTTTGAAGACTATAGGGCCAAAGGAAATATCCTCCGATAACAAAGAGAAAGAAGCTTTCTGAGAAACTTCTTTGTGTTCTGTGAAATCATCTCACAGAGTTGCAGCTTTCCCCTCAAGAAGCCTTTCGCTAAGACAGTTCTTGTGGAATTGGCAAAGTGATATTTGGAAGCCCATAGAGGGCTATGGTGAAAAAGGAAATATCCTCAGATGAAATCTGGAAAGAAGCTTTCTGAGAAACTGCTTAGTGTTCTGTTAATTCATCTCACAGAGTTACATCTGTATTTCGTGGATCTCTTTGCTAGCCTTATTTCTGTGGAATCTGAGAACAGATATTTCGGATCCCTTTGAAGACTATAGGGCCAAAGGAAATATCCTCCGATAACAAAGAGAAAGAAGCTTTCTGAGAAACTTCTTTGTGTTCTGTGAAATCATCTCACAGAGTTACAGCTTTCCCCTCAAGAAGCCTTTCGCTAAGACAGTTCTTGTGGAATTGGCAAAGTGATATTTGGAAGCCCATAGAGGGCTATGGTGAAAAAGGAAATATCCTCAAATGAAATCTGGAAAGAAGCTTTCTGAGAAACTGCTTAGTGTTCTGTTAATTCATCTCACAGAGTTACATCTGTATTTCGTGGATCTCTTTGCTAGCCTTATTTCTGTGAAATCTGAGAACAGATATTTCGGATCCCTTTGAAGACTATAGGGCCAAAGGAAATATCCTCTGATAACAAAGAGAAAGAAGCTTTCTGAGAAACTTCGCTGTGTTCTGTGAAATCATCTGACAGAGTTACAGCTTTCCCCTCATGGAGCCTTTCGCTAAGACAGTTCTTTTGAAATTGGCAAAGTGATATTTGGAAGCCCATAGAGGGCTAGGGTGAAAAAGGAAATATCCTCAAATGAAATCTGGAAAGAAGCTTTCTGAGAAAGTGCTTAGTGTTCTGTTAATTCATCTCACAGAGTTATATCTGTATTTCGTGGATCTCTTTGCTAGCCTTATTTCTGTGGAATCTGAGAACAGATATTTCGGATCCCTTTGAAGACTATAGGGCCAAAGGAAATATCCTCCGATAACAAAGAGAAAGAAGCTTTCTGAGAAACTTCGTTGTGCTCTGTGAAATCATCTCACAGAGTTACAGCTTTCCCCTCATGGAGCCTTTCGCTAAGACAGTTCTTTTGAAATTGGCAAAGTGATATTTGGAAGCCCATAGAGGGCTATGGTGAAAAAGGAAATATCCTCAGAGGAAATCTGGAAAGAAGCTTTGTGAGAAACTGCTTAGTGTTCCGTTAATTCATCTCACAGTGTTACATCTGTATTTCATGCAGCTCTTTGCTAGCCTTATTTCTGTGGAATCTGAGAACAGATATTTCAGATCCCTTTGAAGACTATAGGGCCAAAGGAAATATCCTCCGATAACAAAGAGAAAGAAGCTTTCTGAGAAACTTCTTTGTGTTCTGTGAAATCATCTCACAGAGTTGCAGCTTTCCCCTCAAGAAGCCTTTCGCTAAGACAGTTCTTGTGGAATTGGCAAAGTGATATTTGGAAGCCCATAGAGGGCTAAGGTGAAAAAGGAAATATCCTCAGATGAAATCTGGAAAGAAGCTTTCTGAGAAACTGCTAAGTGTTCTGTTAATTCATCTCACAGAGTTACATCTGTATTTCGTGGATCTCTTTGCTAGCCTTATTTCTGTGGAATCTGAGAACAGATATTTCGGATCCCTTTGAAGATCATAGGGCCAAAGGAAATATCCTCCGATAACAAAGAGAAAGAAGCTTTCTGAGAAACTTCTTTGTGTTCTGTGAAATCATCTCACAGAGTTGCAGCTTTGCCCTCAAGGAGCCTTTCGCTAAGACCGTTCTTGTGGAATTGGCAAAGTGATATTTGGAAGCCCATAGAGGGCTATGGTGAAAAAGGAAATATCCTCAGATGAAATCTGGAAAGAAGCTTTCTGAGAAACTGCTTAGTGTTCTGTTAATTCATCTCACAGAGTTACATCTGTATTTCGTGGATCTCTTTGCTAGCCTTATTTCTGTGGAATCTGAGAATAGATATTTCGGATCCCTTTGAAGAGTATAGGGCCAAAGGAAATATCCTCCGATAACAAAGAGAAAGAAGCTTTCTGAGAAACTTCTTTGTGTTCTGTGAAATCATCTCACAGAGTTACAGCTTTCCCATCACGGAGCCTTTCGCTAAGACAGTTCTTTTGAAATTGGCAAAGTGATATTTGGAAGCCCATACAGGGCTATGGTGAAAAAGGAAATATCCTCAGATGAAATCTGGAAAGAAGATTTCTGAGAAACTGCTTAGTGTTCTGTTAATTCATCTCACAGACTTACATCTGTATTTCGTGGATCTCTTTGCTAGCCTTATTTCTGTGGAATCTGAGAACAGATATTTCGGATCCCTTTGAAGACTATAGGGCCAAAGGAAATATCCTCTGATAACAAAGAGAAAGAAGCTTTCTGAGAAACGTCGTTGTGTTCTGTGAAATCATCTCACAGAGTTACAGCTTTTCCCTCAGGGAGCCTTTCGCTAAGACAGTTCTTTTGAAAATGGCAAAGTGATATTTGGAAGCCCATAGAGGGCTATGGTGAAAAAGGAAATATCCTCAAATGAAATCTGGAAAGAAGCTTTCTGAGAAACTGCTTAGTGTTCTGTTAATTCATCTCACAGTGTTACATCTGTATTTCATGGATCTCTTTGCTAGCCTTATTTCTGTGGAATCTGAGAACAGATATTTTAGATCCCTTTGAAGACTATGGGGCCAAAGGAAATATCCTCCGATAACAAAGAGAAACAAGCTTTCTGAGAAACTTCTTTCTGTTCTGTGAAATCATCTCACAGAGTTGCAGCTTTCCCCTCAAGAAGCCTTTCGCTAAGACAGTTCTTGTGGAATTGGCAAAGTGATATTTGGAAGCCCATAGAGGGCTATGGTGAAAAAGGAAATATCCTCAGATGAAATCTGGAAAGAAGCTTTCTGAGAAACTGCTTAGTGTTCTGTTAATTCATCTCACAGAGTTACATCTGTATTTCGTGGATCTCCTTGCTAGCCTTATTTCTGTGGAATCTGAGAACAGATATTTCGGATCCCTTTGAAGACTATAGGGCCAAAGGAAATATCCTCCGATAACAAAGAGAAAGAAGCTTTCTGAGAAACTTCATTGTGTTCTGTGAAATCATCTCACAGAGTTGCAGCTTTCCTCTCAAGAAGCCTTTCGCTAAGACAGTTCTTGTGGAATTGGCAAAGTGATATTTGGAAGCCCATAGAGGGCTATGGTGAAAAAGGAAATATCCTCAGATGAAATCTGGAAAGAAGCTTTCTGAGAAACTGCTTAGTGTTCTGTTAATTCATCTCACAGAGTTACATCTGTATTTCGTGGATCTCTTTGCTAGCCTTATTTCTGTGGAATCTGAGAACAGATATTTCGGATCCCTATGAAGACTATAGGGCCAAAGGAAATATCCTCCGATAACAAAGAGAAAGAAGCTTTCTGAGAAACTTCTTTGTGTTCTGTGAAATCATCTCACAGAGTTACAGCTTTCCCCTCAAGAAGCCTTTCGCTAAGACAGTTCTTGTGGAATTGGCAAAGTGATATTTGGAAGCCCATACAGGGCTATGGTGAAAAAGGAAATATCCTCAAATGAAATCTGGAAAGAAGCTTTCTGAGAAACTGCTTAGTGTTCTGTTAATTCATCTCACAGAGTTACATCTGTATTTCGTGGATCTCTTTGCTAGCCTTATTTCTGTGGAATCTGAGAACAGATATTTCGGATCCCTTTGAAGACTATAGGGCCAAAGGAAATATCCTCTGATAACAAAGAGAAAGAAGCTTTCTGAGAAACTTCGTTGTGTTCTGTGAAATCATCTCACAGAGTTACAGCTTTCCCCTCACGGAGCCTTTCGCTAAGACAGTTCTTTTGAAATTGGCAAAGTTATATTTGGAAGCCCATAGTGGGCTATGGTGAAAAAGGAAATATCCTGAGAGGAAATCTGGAAAGAAGCTTTCTGAGAAACTGCTTAGTGTTCTGTTAATTCATCTCACAGTGTTACATCTGTATTTCATGGATCTCTTTGCTAGCCTTATTTCTGTGGAATCTGAGAACAGATATTTTAGATCCCTTTAAAGACTATGGGGCCAAAGGAAATATCCTCCGATAACAAAGAGAAAGAAGCTTTCTGAGAAACTTCTTTCTGTTCTGTGAAATCATCTCACAGAGTTGCAGCTTTCCCCTCAAGAAGCCTTTCTCTAAGACAGTTCTTGTGGAATTGGCAAAGTGATATTTGGAAGCCCATAGAGGGCTATGGTGAAAAAGGAAATATCCTCAGATGAAATCTGGAAAGAAGCTTTCTGAGAAACTGCTTGGTGTTCTTTTAATTCATCTCACAGAGTTACATCTGTATTTCGTGGATCTCCTTGCTAGCCTTATTTCTGTGGAATCTGAGAACTGATATTTCGGATCCCTTTGAAGACTATAGGGCCAAAGGAAATATCCTCCGATAACAAAGAGAAAGAAGCTTTCTGAGAAACTTCTTTGTGTTCTGTGAAATCATCTCACAGAGTTGCAGCTTTCCGCTCAAGAAGCCTTTCGCTAAGACACTTCTTGTGGAATTGGCAAAGTGATATTTGGAAGCCCATAGAGGGCTATGGTGAAAAAGGAAATATCCTCAGATGAAATCTGCAAAGAAGCTTTCTGAGAAACTGCTTAGTGTTCTGTTAATTCATCTCACAGAGTTACATCTGTATTTCGTGGATCTCTTTGCTAGACTTATTTCTGTGGAATCTGAAACAGATATTTCGGATCCCTTTGAAGACTATAGGGCCAAAGGAAATATCCTCCGATAACAAAGAGAAAGAAGCTTTCTGAGAAACTTCGTTGTGTTCTGTGAAATCATCTCACAGAGTTACAGCGTTCCCCTCACGGAGCCTTTCGCTAAGACAGTTCTTTTGAAATTGCCAAAGTGATATTTGGAAGCCCATAGAGGGCTATGGTTAAAAACGAAATATCCTCAGAGGAAATCTGGAAAGAAGCTTTCTGAGAAACTACTTAGTGTTCTGTTAATTCATCTCACAGTGTTACATCTGTATTTCATGGATCTCTTTGCTAGCCTTATTTCTGTGGAATCTGAGAACAGATATTTCAGATCCCTTTGAAGACTATAGGGCCAAAGGAAATATCCTCCGATAACAAAGAGAAAGAAGCTTTCTGAGAAACTTCTTTGTGTTCTGTGAAATCATCTCACAGAGTTACAGCTTTCCCCTCAAGAAGCCTTTCGCTAAGACAGTTCTTGTGGAATTGGCAAAGTGATATTTGGAAGCCCATAGAGGGCTTTGGTGAAAAAGGAAATATCCTCAAATGAAATCTGGAAAGAAGCTTTCTGAGAAACTGCTTAGTGTTCTGTTAATTCATCTCACAGAGTTACATCTGTATTTCGTGGATCTCTTTGCTAGCCTTATTTCTGTGGGATCTGAGAACAGATATTTCGGATCCCTTTGAAGACTATAGGGCCAAAGGAAATATCCTCCGATAACAAAGAGAAAGAAGCTTTCTGAGAAACTTCGTTGTGTTCTGTGAAATCATCTCACAGAGTTACAGCTTTCCCCTCAAGAAGCCTTTCGCTAAGACAGTTCTTGTGGAATTGGCAAAGTGATATTTGGAAGCCCATACAGGGCTATGGTGAAAAAGGAAATATCCTCAAATGAAATCTGGAAAGAAGCTTTCTGAGAAACTGCTTAGTGTTCTGTTAATTCATCTCACAAAGTTACATCTGTATTTCGTGGATCTCTTTGCTAGCCTTATTTCTGTGGAATCTGAGAACAGATATTTCGGATCCCTTTGAAGACTATAGGGCCAAAGGAAATATCCTCTGATAACAAAGAGAAAGAAGCTTTCTGAGAAACTTCGTTGTGTTCTGTGAAATCATCTCACAGAGTTACAGCTTTCCCCTCACGGAGCCTTTCGCTAAGACAGTTCTTTTGAAATTGGCAAAGTTATATTTGGAAGCCCATAGTGGGCTATGGTGAAAAAGGAAATATCCTGAGAGGAAATCTGGAAAGAAGCTTTCTGAGAAACTGCTTAGTGTTCTGTTAATTCATCTCACAGTGTTACATCTGTATTTCATGGATCTCTTTGCTAGCCTTATTTCTGTGGAATCTGAGAACAGATATTTTAGATCCCTTTAAAGACTATGGGGCCAAAGGAAATATCCTCCGATAACAAAGAGAAAGAAGCTTTCTGAGAAACTTCTTTCTGTTCTGTGAAATCATCTCACAGAGTTGCAGCTTTCCCCTCAAGAAGCCTTTCTCTAAGACAGTTCTTGTGGAATTGGCAAAGTGATATTTGGAAGCCCATAGAGGGCTATGGTGAAAAAGGAAATATCCTCAGATGAAATCTGGAAAGAAGCTTTCTGAGAAACTGCTTGGTGTTCTTTTAATTCATCTCACAGAGTTACATCTGTATTTCGTGGATCTCCTTGCTAGCCTTATTTCTGTGGAATCTGAGAACTGATATTTCGGATCCCTTTGAAGACTATAGGGCCAAAGGAAATATCCTCCGATAACAAAGAGAAAGAAGCTTTCTGAGAAACTTCTTTGTGTTCTGTGAAATCATCTCACAGAGTTGCAGCTTTCCGCTCAAGAAGCCTTTCGCTAAGACACTTCTTGTGGAATTGGCAAAGTGATATTTGGAAGCCCATAGAGGGCTATGGTGAAAAAGGAAATATCCTCAGATGAAATCTGCAAAGAAGCTTTCTGAGAAACTGCTTAGTGTTCTGTTAATTCATCTCACAGAGTTACATCTGTATTTCGTGGATCTCTTTGCTAGACTTATTTCTGTGGAATCTGAAACAGATATTTCGGATCCCTTTGAAGACTATAGGGCCAAAGGAAATATCCTCCGATAACAAAGAGAAAGAAGCTTTCTGAGAAACTTCGTTGTGTTCTGTGAAATCATCTCACAGAGTTACAGCGTTCCCCTCACGGAGCCTTTCGCTAAGACAGTTCTTTTGAAATTGCCAAAGTGATATTTGGAAGCCCATAGAGGGCTATGGTTAAAAACGAAATATCCTCAGAGGAAATCTGGAAAGAAGCTTTCTGAGAAACTACTTAGTGTTCTGTTAATTCATCTCACAGTGTTACATCTGTATTTCATGGATCTCTTTGCTAGCCTTATTTCTGTGGAATCTGAGAACAGATATTTCAGATCCCTTTGAAGACTATAGGGCCAAAGGAAATATCCTCCGATAACAAAGATAAAGAAGCTTTCTGAGAAACTTCTTTGTGTTCTGTGAAATCATCTCACAGAGTTACAGCTTTCCCCTCAAGAAGCCTTTCGCTAAGACAGTTCTTGTGGAATTGGCAAAGTGATATTTGGAAGCCCATAGAGGGCTTTGGTGAAAAAGGAAATATCCTCAAATGAAATCTGGAAAGAAGCTTTCTGAGAAACTGCTTAGTGTTCTGTTAATTCATCTCACAGAGTTACATCTGTATTTCGTGGATCTCTTTGCTAGCCTTATTTCTGTGGGATCTGAGAACAGATATTTCGGATCCCTTTGAAGACTATAGGGCCAAAGGAAATATCCTCCGATAACAAAGAGAAAGAAGCTTTCTGAGAAACTTCGTTGTGTTCTGTGAAATCATCTCACAGAGTTACAGCTTTCCCCTCAAGGAGCCTTTCGCTAAGACAGTTCTTGTGGAATTGGCGAAGTGATATTTGGAAGCCCATAGAGGGATATGGTGAAAAAGGAAATATCCTCAGATGAAATCTGGAAGGAAGCTTTCTGAGAAACTGCTTAGCGTTCTGTTAATTCATCTCACAGAGTTACATCTGTATTTCGTGGATCTCTTTGCTAGCCTTATTTCTACGGAATCTGAGAACAGATATTTCGGATCCCTTTGAAGACTATAGGGCCAAAGGAAATATCCTCCGATAACAAAGAGAAAGAAGCTTTCTGAGAAACTTCGTTGTGTTCTGTGAAATCATCTCACAGAGTTACAGCTTTCCCCTCACGGAGCCTTTCGCTAAGACACTTCTTTTGAAAATGGCAAAGTGATATTTGGAAGCCCATAGAGGGCTATGGTGAAAAAGGAAATATCCTCAGATGAAATCTGGAAAGAAGCTTTCTGAGAAACTGCTTAGTGTTCTGTTAATTAATCTCACAGAGTTACATCTGTATTTCGTGGATCTCTTTGCTAGCCTTATTTCTGTGGAATCTGAGAGCAGATATTTCGGATCCCTTTGAAGACTATGGGGCCAAAGGAAATATCCTCTGATAACAAAGAGAAAGAAGCTTTCTGAGAAACTTCTTTGTGTTCTGTGAAATCATCTCACAGAGTTGAAGCTTTCCCCTCAAGAAGCCTTTCGATAAGACAGTTCTTGTGGAATTGGCAAAGTGATATTTGGAAGCCCATAGAGGGCTATGGTGAAAAAGGAAATATCCTCAGATGAAATCTGGAAAGAAGCTTTCTGAGAAACTGCTTAGTGTTCTGTTAATTCATCTCACAGAGTTACATCTGTATTTCGTGGATCTCTTTGCTAGCCTTATTTCTGTGGAATCTGAGAACAGATATTTCGTATCCCTATGAAGACTATAGGGCCAAAGGAAATATCCTCCGATAACAAAGAGAAAGAAGCATTCTGAGAAACTTCTTAGTGTTCTGTGAAATCATCTCACAAAGTTACAGCTTACCCCTCAAGAAGCCTTTCGCTAAGACAGTTCTTGTGGAATTGGCAAAGTGATATTTGGAAGCCCATAGGGGGCTATGGTGAAAAAGGAAATATCCTCAAATGAAATCTGGAAAGAATCTGTCTGAGAAACAGCTTAGTGTTCTGTTAATTCATCTCACAGAGTTACATCTGTATTTCGTGGATCTCTTTGCTAGCCTTATTTCTGTGGAATCTGAGAACAGATATTTCGGATCCCTTTGAAGACTATAGGGCCAAAGGAAATATCCTCCGATAACAAAGAGAAAGAAGCTTTCTGAGAAACTTCTTTGTGTTCTGTGAAATCATTTCAAAGAGTTGCAGCTTTCCCCTCAAGAAGCCTTTCGCTAAGACAGTTCTTGTGGAATTGGCAAAGTGATATTTGGAAGCCCATAGAGGGCTATGGTGAAAAAGGAAATATCCTCAAATGAAATCTGGAAAGAAGCTTTCTGAGAAACTGCTTAGTGTTCTGTTAATTCATCTCACAGAGTTACATCTGTATTTCGTGGATCTCTTCGCTAGCCTTATTTCTGTGGAATCTGAGAACAGATATTTCGGATCCCTTTGAAGACTATAGGGCCAAAGGAAATATCCTCTGATAACATAGAGAAAGAAGCTTTCTGAGAAACTTCGTTGTGTTCTGTGAAATCATCTCACAGAGTTACAGCTTTCACCTCACGGAGCCTTTCGCTAAGACAGTTCTTTTGAAATTGGCAAAGTGATATTTGGAAGCCCATAGAGGGCTATGGTGAAAAAGGAAATATCCTCAGAGGAAATCTGGAAGGAAGCTTTCTGAGAAACTGCTTAGTGTTCTGTTAATTCATCTCACAGAGTTACATCTGTATTGCGTGGATTTCTTTGCTAGCCTTATTTCTGTGGAATCTGAGAACAGATATTTCGGATCCCTTTGAAGACTATAGGGCCAAAGGAAATATCCTCTGATAACAAAGAGAAAGAAGCTTTCTGAGAAACTTCGTTGTGTTCTGTGAAATCATCTCACAGAGTTACAGCTTTCCCCTCAGGGAGCCTTTCGCTAAGACAGTTCTTTTGAAATTGGCAAAGTGATATTTGGAAGCCCATAGAGGGCTACGGTGAAAAAGGAAATATCCTGAGAGGAAATCTGGAAAGAAGCTTTCTGAGAAACTGCTTAGTGTTCTGTTAATTCATCTCACAGTGTTACATCTGTATTTCATGGATCTCTTTGCTAGCCTCATTTCTGTGGAATCTGAGAACAGATATTATAGATCCCTTTCAAGACTATGGGGCCAAAGGAAATATCCTCCGATAACAAAGAGAAAGAAGCTTTCTGAGAAACTTCTTTGTGTTCTGTGAAATCATCTCACAGAGTCGCAGCTTTCCCCTCAAGAAGCTTTTCGCTAAGAATGTTCTTGTGGAATTGGCAAAGTGATATTTGGAAGCCCATAGATGGCTATGGTGAAAAAGGAAATATCCTCAGATGAAATCTGGAAAGAAGCTTTCTGAGAAACTGCTTAGTGTTCTGTTAATTCATCTCACAGAGTTACATCTGTATTTCGTGGATCTCTTTGCTAGCCTTATTTCTGTGGAATCTGAGAACAGATATTTCGGATCCCTATGAAGACGATAGGGCCAAAGGAAATATCCTCCGATAACAAAGAGAAAGAAGCTTTCTGAGAAACTTCTTAGTGTTCTGTGAAATCATCTCACAAAGTTATAGCTTTCCCTTCAAGAAGCCTTTCGCTAAGACAGTTCTTGTGGAATTGGCAAAGTGATATTTGGAAGCCCATAGAGGGCTATGGTGAAAAAGGAAATATCCTCAAATGAAACATGGAAAGAAGCTTTCTGAGAAACTGCTTAGTGTTCTGTTAATTCATCTCACAGAGTTACATCTGTATTTCGTGGATCTCTTTGCTAGCCTTATTTCTGTGGAATCTGAGAACAGATATTTCGGATCCCTTTGAAGACTATAGGGCCAAAGGAAATATCCTCCGATAACAAAGAGAAAGAAGCTTTCTGAGAAACTTCGTTGTGTTCTGTGAAATCATCTCACAGAGTTACAGCTTTCCCCTCACGGAGCCTTTCGCTAAGACAGTTCTTTTGAAATTGGCAAAGTAATATTTGGAAGCCCATACAGGGCTATGCTGAAAAAGGAAATACCCTCAGATGAAATCTGGAAAGAAGCTTTCTGAGAAACTGCTTAGTGTTCTGTTAATTCATCTCACAGAGTTACATCTGTATTTCGTGGATCTCTTTGCTAGCCTTATTTCTGTGGAATCTGAGAACAGATATTTCGGATCCCTTTGAAGACTATAGGGCCAAAGGAAGTATCCTCCGATATCAAAGAGAAAGAAGCTTTCTGAGAAACTTCTTTGTGTTCTGTGAAATCATCTCACAGAGTTACAGCTTTCCCCTCAAGAAGCCTTTCGCTAAGACAGTTCTTGTGGAATTGGCAAAGTGATATTTGGAAGCCCATAGAGGGCTATGGTGAAAAAGGAAATATCGTCAAATGAAATCTGGAAAGAAGCTTTCTGAGAAACTGCTTAGTGTTCTGTTAATTCATCTCACAGGGTTACATCTGTATTTCGTGGATCTCTTTGCTAGCCTTATTTCTGTGGAATCTGAGAACAGATATTTCGGATCCCTTTGAAGACTATAGGGCCAAAGGAAATATCCTACGATAACAAAGAGAAAGAAGCTTTCTGAGAAACTTCGTTGTGTTCTGTGAAATCATCTCACAGAGTTACAGCTTTCCCCTCACGGAGCCTTTCGCTAAGACAGTTCTTTTGAAATTGGCAAAGTGATATTTGGAAGCCCATAGAGGGCTATGGTGAAAAAGGAAATATCCTCAAATGAAATCTGGAAAGAAGCTTTCTGAGAAAATGCTTAGTGTTCTGTTAATTCATCTCACAGAGTTACATCTGTATTTCTTGGATCTCTTTGCTAGCCTTATTTCTGTGGAATGTGAGAACAGATATTTCGGATCCCTTTGAAGACTATAGGGCCAAAGGAAATATCCTCCGATAACAAAGAGAAAGAAGCTTTCTGAGAAACTTCGTTGTCCTCTGTGAAATCATCTCACAGAGTTACAGCTTTCCCCTCATGGAGCCTTTCGCTAAGACAGTTCTTTTGAAATTGGCAAAATGATATTTGGAAGCCCATAGAGGGCTATGGTGAAAAAGGAAATATCCTCAGAGGAAATCTGGAAAGAAGCTTTCTGAGAAACTGCTTAGTGTTCTGTTAATTCATCTCACAGAGTTACATCTGTATTTCGTGGATCTCTTTGCTAGCCTTATTTCTGTGGAATCTGAAAACAGATATTTCGGATCCCTTTGAAGACTATAGGGCCAAAGGAAATATCCTCCGATAACAAAGAGAAAGAAGCTTTCTGAGAAACTTCGTTGTGTTCTGTGAAATCATCTCACAGATTTACAGCTTTCCCCTCACGCAGCCTTTCGCAAAGACAGTTCTTTTGAAATTGGCAAAGTGATATTTGGAAGCCCTTAGAGGGATATTGTGAAAAAGGAAATATCCTCAGATGAAATCTGGAAAGAAGCTTTCTGAGAAACTGCTTAGTGTTCTGTTAATTCATCTCACAGAGTTACATCTGTATTTCGTGGATCTCTTTGCTAGCCTTATTTCTGTGGAATCTGAGAACAGATATTTCGGATCCCTTTGAAGATTATAGGGCCAAAGGAAATATCCTCCGATAACAAAGAGAAAGAAGCTTTCTGAGAAACTTCTTTGTGTTCTGTGAAATCATCTCACAGAGTTACAGCTTTCCCCTCAAGAAGCCTTTCGCTAAGACAGTTCTTGTGGAATTGGCAAAGTGATATTTGGAAGCCCATAGAGGGCTATGGTGAAAAAGGAAATATCCTCAAATGAAATCTGGAAAGAAGCTTTCTGAGAAACTGCTTAGTGTTCTGTTAATTCATCTCACAGAGTTACATCTGTATTTCGTGGATCTCTTTGCTAGCCTTATTTCTGTGAAATCTGAGAACAGATATTTCGGATCCCTTTGAAGACTATAGGGCCAAAGGAAATATCCTCCGATAACAAAGAGAAAGAAGCTTTCTGAGAAACTTCGTTGTGTTCTGTGAAATCATCTGACAGAGTTACAGCTTTCCCCTCATGGAGCCTTTCGCTAAGACAGTTCTTTTGAAATTGGCAAAGTGATATTTGGAAGCCCATAGAGGGCTAGGGTGAAAAAGGAAATATCCTCAAATGAAATCTGGAAAGAAGCTTTCTGAGAAAGTGCTTAGTGTTCTGTTAATTCATCTCACAGAGTTATATCTGTATTTCGTGGATCTCTTTGCTAGCCTTATTTCTGTGGAATCTGAGAACAGATATTTCGGATCCCTTTGAAGACTATAGGGCCAAAGGAAATATCCTCCGATAACAAAGAGAAAGAAGCTTTCTGAGAAACTTCGTTGTGCTCTGTGAAATCATCTCACAGAGTTACAGCTTTCCCCTCATGGAGCCTTTCGCTAAGACAGTTCTTTTGAAATTGGCAAAGTGATATTTGGAAGCCCATAGAGGGCTATGGTGAAAAAGGAAATATCCTCAGAGGAAATCTGGAAAGAAGCTTTGTGAGAAACTGCTTAGTGTTCCGTTAATTCATCTCACAGTGTTACATCTGTATTTCATGCAGCTCTTTGCTAGCCTTATTTCTGTGGAATCTGAGAACAGATATTTCAGATCCCTTTGAAGACTATAGGGCCAAAGGAAATATCCTCCGATAACAAAGAGAAAGAAGCTTTCTGAGAAACTTCTTTGGGTTCTGTGAAATCATCTCACAGAGTTGCAGCTTTCCCCTCAAGAAGCCTTTCGCTAAGACAGTTCTTGTGGAATTGGCAAAGTGATATTTGGAAGCCCATAGAGGGCTAAGGTGAAAAAGGAAATATCCTCAGATGAAATCTGGAAAGAAGCTTTCTGAGAAACTGCTAAGTGTTCTGTTAATTCATCTCACAGAGTTACATCTGTATTTCGTGGATCTCTTTGCTAGCCTTATTTCTGTGGAATCTGAGAACAGATATTTCGGATCCCTTTGAAGATCATAGGGCCAAAGGAAATATCCTCCGATAACAAAGAGAAAGAAGCTTTCTGAGAAACTTCTTTGTGTTCTGTGAAATCATCTCACAGAGTTGCAGCTTTGCCCTCAAGGAGCCTTTCGCTAAGACCGTTCTTGTGGAATTGTCAAAGTGATATTTGGAAGCCCATAGAGGGCTATGGTGAAAAAGGAAATATCCTCAACTGAAATCTGGAAAGAAGCTTTCTGAGAAACTGCTTAGTGTTCTGTTAATTCATCTCACAGAGTTACATCTGTATTTCGTGGATCTCTTTGCTAGCCTTATTTCTGTGGAATCTGAGAACAGATATTTCGGATCCCTTTGAAGACTATAGGGCCAAAGGAAATATCCTCCGATAACAAAGAGAAAGAAGCTTTCTGAGAAACTTCTTTGTGTTCTGTGAAATCATCTCACAGAGTTACAGCTTTCCCCTCAAGAAGCCTTTCGCTAAGACAGTTCTTGTGGAATTGGCAAAGTGATAATTGGAAGCCCATAGAGGGCTATGGTGAAAAAGGAAATATCCTCAAATGAAATCTGGAAAGAAGCTTTCTGAGAAACTGCTTAGTGTTCTGTTAATTCATCTCACAGAGTTACATCTGTATTTCGTGGATCTCTTTGCTAGCCTTATTTCTGTGGAATCTGAGAACAGATATTTCGGATCCCTTTGAAGACTATAGGGCCAAAGGAAATATCCTCCGATAACAAAGAGAAAGAAGCTTTCTGAGAAACTTCGTTGTGTTCTGTGAAATCATCTGACAGAGTTACAGCTTTCCCCTCATGGAGCCTTTCGCTAAGACAGTTCTTTTGAAAATGGCAAAGTGATATTTGGAAGCCCATAGAGGGCTATGGTGAAAAAGGAAATATCCTCAAATGAAATCTGGAAAGAAGCTTTCTGAGAAAGTGCTTAGTGTTCTGTTAATTCATCTCACAGAGTTATATCTGTATTTCGTGGATCTCTTTGCTAGCCTTATTTCTGTGGAATCTGAGAACAGATATTTCGGATCCCTTTGAAGACTATAGGGCCAAAGGAAATATCCTCCGATAACAAAGAGAAAGAAGCTTTCTGAGAAACTTCGTTGTGTTCTGTGAAATCATCTCACAGAGTTACAGCTTTCCCCTCACGGAGGCTTTTGTTAAGACAGTTCTTTTGAAATTGGCAAAGTGATATTTGGAAGCCCTTAGAGGGCTATGGTGAAAAAGGAAATATCCTCAGAGGAAATCTGGAAAGAAGCTTTCTGAGAAACTGCTTAGTGTTCTGTTAATTCATCTCACAGTTTTACATCTGTATTTCATGGATCGCTTTGCTAGCCTTATTTCTGTGGAATCTGAGAACAGATATTTCAGATCCCTTTGAAGACTATAGGGCCAAAGGAAATATCCTCCGATAAGAAAGAGAAAGAAGCTTTCTGAGAAACTTCTTTGTGTTCTGTGAAATCATCTCACAGAGTTGCAGCTCTCCCTTCAAGAAGCCTTTCGCTAAGACAGTTCTTGTGGAATTGGCAAAGTTATATTTGGAAGCCCATAGAGGGCTATGGTGAAAAAGGAAATATCCTCAGATGAAATCTGGAAAGAAGCTTTCTGAGAAACTGCTTAGTGTTCTGTTAATTCATCTCACAGAGTTACATCTGTATTTCGGGGATCTCTTTGCTAGCCTTATTTCTTTGGAATCTGAGAACAGATATTTCGGATCCCTTTGAAGACTATAGGGCCAAAGGAAATATCCTCCGATAACAAAGAGAAAGAAGCTTTCTGAGAAACTTCTTTGTGTTCTGTGAAATCATCTCACAGAGTTGCAGCTTTCCCCTCAAGAAGCCTTTCGCTAAGACAGTTCTTGTGGAATTGGCAAAGTGATATTTGGAAGCCCATAGAGGGCTATGGTGAAAAAGGAAATATCCTCAGATGAAATCTGGAAAGAAGCTTTCTGAGAAACTGCTTAGTGTTCTGTTAATTCATCTCACAGAGTTACATCTGTATTTCGTGTATCTCTTTGCTAGCCTTATTTCTGTGGAATCTGAGAACAGATATATCGGATCCCTTTGAAGACTATAGGGCCAAAGGAAATATCCTCCGATAACAAAGAGAAAGAAGCTTTCTGAGAAACTTCTTTGTGTTCTGTGAAATCATCTCACAGAGTTACAGCTTTCCCCTCAAGAAGCCTTTCGCTAAGACAGTTCTTGTGGAATTGGCAAAGTGATATTTGGAAGCCCATAGAGGGCTATGGTGAAAAAGGAAATATCCTCAAATGAAATCTGGAAAGAAGCTTTCTGAGAAACTGCTTAGTGTTCTGTTAATTCATCTCACAGAGTTACATCTGTATTTCGTGGATCTCTTTGCTAGCCTTATTTCTGTGAAATCTGAGAACAGATATTTCGGATCCCTTTGAAGACTATAGGGCCAAAGGAAATATCCTCTGATAACAAAGAGAAAGAAGCTTTCTGAGAAACTTCGCTGTGTTCTGTGAAATCATCTGACAGAGTTACAGCTTTCCCCTCATGGAGCCTTTCGCTAAGACAGTTCTTTTGAAATTGGCAAAGTGATATTTGGAAGCCCATAGAGGGCTAGGGTGAAAAAGGAAATATCCTCAAATGAAATCTGGAAAGAAGCTTTCTGAGAAAGTGCTTAGTGTTCTGTTAATTCATCTCACAGAGTTATATCTGTATTTCGTGGATCTCTTTGCTAGCCTTATTTCTGTGGAATCTGAGAACAGATATTTCGGATCCCTTTGAAGACTATAGGGCCAAAGGAAATATCCTCCGATAACAAAGAGAAAGAAGCTTTCTGAGAAACTTCGTTGTGCTCTGTGAAATCATCTCACAGAGTTACAGCTTTCCCCTCATGGAGCCTTTCGCTAAGACAGTTCTTTTGAAATTGGCAAAGTGATATTTGGAAGCCCATAGAGGGCTATGGTGAAAAAGGAAATATCCTCAGAGGAAATCTGGAAAGAAGCTTTGTGAGAAACTGCTTAGTGTTCCGTTAATTCATCTCACAGTGTTACATCTGTATTTCATGCAGCTCTTTGCTAGCCTTATTTCTGTGGAATCTGAGAACAGATATTTCAGATCCCTTTGAAGACTATAGGGCCAAAGGAAATATCCTCCGATAACAAAGAGAAAGAAGCTTTCTGAGAAACTTCTTTGTGTTCTGTGAAATCATCTCACAGAGTTGCAGCTTTCCCCTCAAGAAGCCTTTCGCTAAGACAGTTCTTGTGGAATTGGCAAAGTGATATTTGGAAGCCCATAGAGGGCTAAGGTGAAAAAGGAAATATCCTCAGATGAAATCTGGAAAGAAGCTTTCTGAGAAACTGCTAAGTGTTCTGTTAATTCATCTCACAGAGTTACATCTGTATTTCGTGGATCTCTTTGCTAGCCTTATTTCTGTGGAATCTGAGAACAGATATTTCGGATCCCTTTGAAGATCATAGGGCCAAAGGAAATATCCTCCGATAACAAAGAGAAAGAAGCTTTCTGAGAAACTTCTTTGTGTTCTGTGAAATCATCTCACAGAGTTGCAGCTTTGCCCTCAAGGAGCCTTTCGCTAAGACCGTTCTTGTGGAATTGGCAAAGTGATATTTGGAAGCCCATAGAGGGCTATGGTGAAAAAGGAAATATCCTCAGATGAAATCTGGAAAGAAGCTTTCTGAGAAACTGCTTAGTGTTCTGTTAATTCATCTCACAGAGTTACATCTGTATTTCGTGGATCTCTTTGCTAGCCTTATTTCTGTGGAATCTGAGAATAGATATTTCGGATCCCTTTGAAGAGTATAGGGCCAAAGGAAATATCCTCCGATAACAAAGAGAAAGAAGCTTTTTGAGAAACTTCGTTGTGTTCTGTGAAATCATCTCACAGAGTTAAAGCTTTCCCATGACGGAGCCTTTCGCTAAGACAGTTCTTTTGAAATTGGCAAAGTGATATTTGGAAGCCCTTAGAGGGCTATGGTGAAAAAGGAAATATCCTCAGATGAAATCTGGAAAGAAGCTTTCTGAGAAACTGCTAAGTGTTCTGTTAATTCATCTCACAGAGTTACATCTGTATTTCGTGGATCTCTTTGCTAGCCTTATTTCTGTGGAATCTGAGAACAGATATTTCGGATCCCTTTGAAGACCATAGGGCCAAAGGAAATATCCTCCGATAACAAAGAGAAAGAAGCTTTCTGAGAAACTTCTTTGTGTTCTGTGAAATCATCTCACAGAGTTACAGCTTTCCCCTCAAGAAGCCTTTCGCTAAGACAGTTCTTGTGGAATTGGCAAAGTGATATTTGGAAGCCCATAGAGGGCTATGGTGAAAAAGGAAATATCCTCAACTGAAATCTGGAAAGAAGCTTTCTGAGAAACTGCTTAGTGTTCTGTTAATTCATCTCACAGAGTTACATCTGTATTTCGTGGATCTCTTTGCTAGCCTTATTTCTGTGGAATCTGAGAACAGATATTTCGGATCCCTTTGAAGACTATAGGGCCAAAGGAAATATCCTCCGATAACAAAGAGAAAGAAGCTTTCTGAGAAACTTCTTTGTGTTCTGTGAAATCATCTCACAGAGTTACAGCTTTCCCCTCAAGAAGCCTTTCGCTAAGACAGTTCTTGTGGAATTGGCAAAGTGATAATTGGAAGCCCATAGAGGGCTATGGTGAAAAAGGAAATATCCTCAAATGAAATCTGGAAAGAAGCTTTCTGAGAAACTGCTTAGTGTTCTGTTAATTCATCTCACAGAGTTACATCTGTATTTCGTGGATCTCTTTGCTAGCCTTATTTCTGTGGAATCTGAGAACAGATATTTCGGATCCCTTTGAAGACTATAGGGCCAAAGGAAATATCCTCCGATAACAAAGAGAAAGAAGCTTTCTGAGAAACTTCGTTGTGTTCTGTGAAATCATCTGACAGAGTTACAGCTTTCCCCTCATGGAGCCTTTCGCTAAGACAGTTCTTTTGAAAATGGCAAAGTGATATTTGGAAGCCCATAGAGGGCTATGGTGAAAAAGGAAATATCCTCAAATGAAATCTGGAAAGAAGCTTTCTGAGAAAGTGCTTAGTGTTCTGTTAATTCATCTCACAGAGTTATATCTGTATTTCGTGGATCTCTTTGCTAGCCTTATTTCTGTGGAATCTGAGAACAGATATTTCGGATCCCTTTGAAGACTATAGGGCCAAAGGAAATATCCTCCGATAACAAAGAGAAAGAAGCTTTCTGAGAAACTTCGTTGTGTTCTGTGAAATCATCTCACAGAGTTACAGCTTTCCCCTCACGGAGCCTTTCGCTAAGACAGTTCTTTTGAAATTGGCAAAGTGATATTTGGAAGCCCATAGAGGGCTATGGTGAAAAAGGAAATATCCTCAGAGGAAATCTGGAAAGAAGCTTTCTGAGAAACTGCTTAGGGTTCTGTTAATTCATCTCACAGTGTTACATCTGTATTTCATGGATCTCTTTGCTAGCCTTATTTCTGTGGAATCTGTGAACAGATATTTCAGATCCATTTGAAGACTATGGGGCCAAAGGAAATATCCTCCGATAACAAAGAGAAAGAAGCTTTCTGAGAAACTTCTTTCTGTTCTGTGAAATCATCTCACAGAGTTGCAGCTTTCCCCTCAAGAAGCCTTTCGCTAAGACAGTTCTTGTGGAATTGGCAAAGTGATATTTGGAAGCCCATAGAGGGCTATGGTGAAAAAGGAAATATCCTCAGATGAAATCTGGAAAGAAGCTTTCTGAGAAACTGCTTAGTGTTCTGTTAATTCATCTCACAGAGTTACATCTGTATTTCGTGGATCTCTTTGCTAGACTTATTTCTGTGGAATCTGAGAACAGATATTTCGGATCCCTATGAAGACTATAGGGCCAAAGGAAATATCCTCCGATAACAAAGAGAAAGAAGCTTTCTGAGAAACTTCTTTGTGTTCTGTGAAATCATCTCACAGAGTTACAGCTTTCCCCTCAAGAAGCCTTTCGCTAAGACAGTTCTTGTGGAATTGCCAAAGTGATATTTGGAAGCCCATAGAGGGCTATGGTGAAAAAGGAAATATCCTCAAATGAAATCTGGAAAGAAGCTTTCTGAGAAACTGCTTAGTGTTCTGTTAATTCATCTCACAGAGTTACATCTGTATTTCGTGGATCTCTTTGCTAGCCTTATTTCTGTGGAATCTGAGAACAGATATTTCGGATCCCTTTGAAGACTATAGGGCCAAAGGAAATATCCTCCGATAACAAAGAGAAAGAAGCTTTCTGAGAAACTTCTTTGTGTTCTGTGAAATCATCTCACAGAGTTGCAGCTTTCCCCTCAAGAAGCCTTTCGGTAAGACACTTCTTGTGGAATTGGCAAAGTGATATTTGGAAGCCCATAGAGGGCTATGGTGAAAAAGGAAATATCCTCAGATGAAATCTGGAAAGAAGCTTTCCGAGAAACTGCTTAGTGTTCTGTTAATTCATCTCACAGAGTTACATCTGTATTTCGTGGATCTCTTTGCTAGACTTATTTCTGTGGAATCTGAAACAGATATTTCGGATCCCTTTGAAGACTATAGGGCCAAAGGAAATATCCTCCGATAACAAAGAGAAAGAAGCTTTCTGAGAAACTTCTTTGTGTTCTGTGAAATCATCTCACAGAGTCGCAGCTTTCCCCTCAAGACGCTTTTCGCTAAGAATGTTCTTGTGGAATTGGCAAAGTGATATTTGGAGGCCCATAGAGGGCTATGGTGAAAAAGGAAATATCCTCAAATGAAATCTGGAAAGAAGCTTTCTGAGAAACTGCTTAGTGTTCTTTTAATTCATCTCACAGAGTTACATCTGTATTTCGTGGATCTCTTTGCTAGCCTTATTTTTGTGGAATCTGAGAACAGATATTTCGGATCCCTTTGAAGACTATAGGGCCAAAGGAAATATCCTCCGATAACAAAGAGAAAGAAGCTTTCTGAGAAACTTCGTTGTGTTCTGTGAAATCATCTCACAGAGTTACAGCGTTCCCCTCACGGAGCCTTTCGCTAAGACAGTTCTTTTGAAATTGCCAAAGTGATATTTGGAAGCCCATAGAGGGCTATGGTTAAAAACGAAATATCCTCAGAGGAAATCTGGAAAGAAGCTTTCTGAGAAACTGCTTAGTGTTCTGTTAATTCATCTCACAGTGTTACATCTGTATTTCATGGATCTCTTTGCTAGCCTTATTTCTGTGGAATCTGAGAACAGATATTTCAGATCCCTTTGAAGACTATAGAGCCAAAGGAAATATCCTCCGATAACAAAGAGAAAGAAGCTTTCTGAGAAACTTCTTTGTGTTCTGTGAAATCATCTCACAGAGTTACAGCTTTCCCCTCAAGAAGCCTTTCGCTAAGACAGTTCTTGTGGAATTGGCAAAGTGATATTTGGAAGCCCATAGAGGGCTATGGTGAAAAAGGAAATATCCTCAAATGAAATCTGGAAAGAAGCTTTCTGAGAAACTGCTTAGTGTTCTGTTAATTCATCTCACAGAGTTACATCTGTATTTCGTGGATCTCTTTGCTAACCTTATTTCTGTGGGATCTGAGAACAGATATTTCGGATCCCTTTGAAGACTATAGGGCCAAAGGAAATATCCTCCGATAACAAAGAGAAAGAAGCTTTCTGAGAAACTTCTTTGTGTTCTGTGAAATCATCTCACAGAGTTACAGCTTTCCCCTCAAGGAGCCTTTCGCTAAGACAGTTCTTGTGGAATTGGCAAAGTGATATTTGGAAGCCCATAGAGGGATATGGTGAAAAAGGAAATATCCTCAGATGAAATCTGGAAAGAAGCTTTCTGAGAAACTGCTTAGCGTTCTGTTAATTCATCTCACAGAGTTACATCTGTATTTCGTGGATCTCTTTGCTAGCCTTATTTCTACGGAATCTGAGAACAGATATTTCGGATCCCTTTGAAGACTATAGGGCCAAAGGAAATATCCTCCGATAACAAAGAGAAAGAAGCTTTCTGAGAAACTTCGTTGTGTTCTGTGAAATCATCTCACAGAGTTACAGCTTTCCCCTCACGGAGCCTTTCGCTAAGACACTTCTTTTGAAAATGGCAAAGTGATATTTGGGAGCCCATAGAGGGCTATGGTGAAAAAGGAAATATCCTCAGATGAAATCTGGAAGGAAGCTTTCTGAGAAATTGCTTAGTGTTCTGTTAATTAATCTCACAGAGTTACATCTGTATTTCGTGGATCTCTTTGCTAGCCTTATTTCTGTGGAATCTGAGAGCAGATATTTCGGATCCCTTTGAAGACTATGGGGCCAAAGGAAATATCCTCCGATAACAAAGAGAAAGAAGCTTTCTGAGAAACTTCTTTGTGTTCTGTGAAATCATCTCACAGAGTTCCAGCTTTCCCCTCAAGAAGCCTTTCGCTAAGACAGTTCTTGTGGAATTGGCAAAGTGATATTTGGAAGCCCATAGAGGGCTATGGTGAAAAAGGAAATATCCTCAAATGAAATCTGGAAAGAATCTTTCTGAGAAACTGCTTAGTGTTCTGTTAATTCATCTCACAGAGTTACATCTGTATTTCGTGGATCTCTTTGCTAGCCTTATTTCTGTGGAATCTGAGAACAGATATTTCGGATCCCTTTGAAGACCATAGGGGCAAAGGAAATATCCTCCGATAACAAAGAGAAAGAAGCTTTCTGAGAAACTTCTTTGTGTTCTGTGAAATCATTTCAAAGAGTTGCAGCTTTCCCCTCAAGAAGCCTTTCGCTAAGAGAGTTCTTGTGGAATTGGCAAAGTGATATTTGGAAGCCCATAGAGGGCTATGGTGAAAAAGGAAATATCCTCAAATGAAATCTGGAAAGAAGCTTTCTGAGAAACTGCTTAGTGTTCTGTTAATTCATCTCACAGAGTTACATCTGTATTTCGTGGATCTCTTTGCTAGCCTTATTTCTGTGGAATCTGAGAACAGATATTTCGGATCCCTTTGAAGACTATAGGGCCAAAGGAAATATCCTCTGATAACAAAGAGAAAGAAGCTTTCTGAGAAACTTCGTTGTGTTCTGTGAAATCATCTCACAGAGTTACAGCTTTCCCCTCACGGAGCCTTTCGCTAAGACAGTTCTTTTGAAATTAGCAAAGTGATATTTGGAAGCCCATAGAGGGCTATGGTGAAAAAGGAAATATCCTCAGAGGAAATCTGGAAAGAAGCTTTCTGAGAAACTGCTTAGTGTTCTGTTAATTCACCTCACAGTGTTACATCTGTATTTCATGGATCTCTTTGCTAGCCTTATTTCTGTGGAATCTGAGAACAGATATTTCGGATCCCTATGAAGACTATAGGGCCAAAGGAAATATCCTCCGATAACAAAGAGAAAGAAGCTTTCTGAGAAACTTCTTTGTGTTCTGTGAAATCATCTCACAGAGTTACAGCTTTCCCCTCAAGAAGCCTTTCGCTAAGACAGTTCTTGTGGAATTGGCAAAGTGATATTTGGAAGCCCATACAGGGCTATGGTGAAAAAGGAAATATCCTCAAATGAAATCTGGAAAGAAGATTTCTGAGAAACTGCTTAGTGTTCTGTTAATTCATCTCACACACTTACGTCTGTATTTCGTGGATCTCTTTGCTAGCCTTATTTCTGTGGAATCTGAGAACAGATATTTCGGATCCCTTTGAAGACTATAGGGCCAAAGGAAATATCCTCTGATAACAAAGAGAAAGAAGCTTTCTGAGAAACGTCGTTGTGTTCTGTGAAATCATCTCACAGAGTTACAGCTTTTCCCTCAGGGAGCCTTTCGCTAAGACAGTTCTTTTGAAAATGGCAAAGTGATATTTGGAAGCCCATAGAGGGCTATGGTGAAAAAGGAAATATCCTCAAATGAAATCTGGAAAGAAGCTTTCTGAGAAACTGCTTAGTGTTCTGTTAATTCATCTCACAGTGTTACATCTGTATTTCATGGATCTCTTTGCTAGCCTTATTTCTGTGGAATCTGAGAACAGATATTTTAGATCCCTTTGAAGACTATGGGGCCAAAGGAAATATCCTCCGATAACAAAGAGAAACAAGCTTTCTGAGAAACTTCTTTCTGTTCTGTGAAATCATCTCACAGAGTTGCAGCTTTCCCCTCAAGAAGCCTTTCGCTAAGACAGTTCTTGTGGAATTGGCAAAGTGATATTTGGAAGCCCATAGAGGGCTATGGTGAAAAAGGAAATATCCTCAGATGAAATCTGGAAAGAAGCTTTCTGAGAAACTGCTTAGTGTTCTGTTAATTCATCTCACAGAGTTACATCTGTATTTCGTGGATCTCCTTGCTAGCCTTATTTCTGTGGAATCTGAGAACAGATATTTCGGATCCCTTTGAAGACTATAGGGCCAAAGGAAATATCCTCCGATAACAAAGAGAAAGAAGCTTTCTGAGAAACTTCATTGTGTTCTGTGAAATCATCTCACAGAGTTGCAGCTTTCCTCTCAAGAAGCCTTTCGCTAAGACAGTTCTTGTGGAATTGGCAAAGTGATATTTGGAAGCCCATAGAGGGCTATGGTGAAAAAGGAAATATCCTCAGATGAAATCTGGAAAGAAGCTTTCTGAGAAACTGCTTAGTGTTCTGTTAATTCATCTCACAGAGTTACATCTGTATTTCGTGGATCTCTTTGCTAGCCTTATTTCTGTGGAATCTGAGAACAGATATTTCGGATCCCTATGAAGACTATAGGGCCAAAGGAAATATCCTCCGATAACAAAGAGAAAGAAGCTTTCTGAGAAACTTCTTTGTGTTCTGTGAAATCATCTCACAGAGTTACAGCTTTCCCCTCAAGAAGCCTTTCGCTAAGACAGTTCTTGTGGAATTGGCAAAGTGATATTTGGAAGCCCATACAGGGCTATGGTGAAAAAGGAAATATCCTCAAATGAAATCTGGAAAGAAGCTTTCTGAGAAACTGCTTAGTGTTCTGTTAATTCATCTCACAGAGTTACATCTGTATTTCGTGGATCTCTTTGCTAGCCTTATTTCTGTGGAATCTGAGAACAGATATTTCGGATCCCTTTGAAGACTATAGGGCCAAAGGAAATATCCTCTGATAACAAAGAGAAAGAAGCTTTCTGAGAAACTTCGTTGTGTTCTGTGAAATCATCTCACAGAGTTACAGCTTTCCCCTCACGGAGCCTTTCGCTAAGACAGTTCTTTTGAAATTGGCAAAGTGATATTTGGAAGCCCATAGTGGGCTATGGTGAAAAAGGAAATATCCTGAGAGGAAATCTGGAAAGAAGCTTTCTGAGAAACTGCTTAGTGTTCTGTTAATTCATCTCACAGTGTTACATCTGTATTTCATGGATCTCTTTGCTAGCCTTATTTCTGTGGAATCTGAGAACAGATATTTTAGATCCCTTTGAAGACTATGGGGCCAAAGGAAATATCCTCCGATAACAAAGAGAAAGAAGCTTTCTGAGAAACTTCTTTCTGTTCTGTGAAATCATCTCACAGAGTTGCAGCTTTCCCCTCAAGAAGCCTTTCTCTAAGACAGTTCTTGTGGAATTGGCAAAGTGATATTTGGAAGCCCATAGAGGGCTATGGTGAAAAAGGAAATATCCTCAGATGAAATCTGGAAAGAAGCTTTCTGAGAAACTGCTTGGTGTTCTTTTAATTCATCTCACAGAGTTACATCTGTATTTCGTGGATCTCCTTGCTAGCCTTATTTCTGTGGAATCTGAGAACTGATATTTCGGATCCCTTTGAAGACTATAGGGCCAAAGGAAATATCCTCCGATAACAAAGAGAAAGAAGCTTTCTGAGAAACTTCTTTGTGTTCTGTGAAATCATCTCACAGAGTTGCAGCTTTCCGCTCAAGAAGCCTTTCGCTAAGACACTTCTTGTGGAATTGGCAAAGTGATATTTGGAAGCCCATAGAGGGCTATGGTGAAAAAGGAAATATCCTCAGATGAAATCTGCAAAGAAGCTTTCTGAGAAACTGCTTAGTGTTCTGTTAATTCATCTCACAGAGTTACATCTGTATTTCGTGGATCTCTTTGCTAGACTTATTTCTGTGGAATCTGAAACAGATATTTCGGATCCCTTTGAAGACTATAGGGCCAAAGGAAATATCCTCCGATAACAAAGAGAAAGAAGCTTTCTGAGAAACTTCGTTGTGTTCTGTGAAATCATCTCACAGAGTTACAGCGTTCCCCTCACGGAGCCTTTCGCTAAGACAGTTCTTTTGAAATTGCCAAAGTGATATTTGGAAGCCCATAGAGGGCTATGGTTAAAAACGAAATATCCTCAGAGGAAATCTGGAAAGAAGCTTTCTGAGAAACTACTTAGTGTTCTGTTAATTCATCTCACAGTGTTACATCTGTATTTCATGGATCTCTTTGCTAGCCTTATTTCTGTGGAATCTGAGAACAGATATTTCGGATCCCTTTGAAGACTATAGGGCCAAAGGAAATATCCTCCGATAACAAAGAGAAAGAAGCTTTCTGAGAAACTTCGTTGTGATCTGTGAAATCATCTCACAGAGTTACAGCGTTCCCCTCACGGAGCCTTTCGCTAAGACAGTTCTTTTGAAATTGCCAAAGTGATATTTGGAAGCCCATAGAGGGCTATGGTGAAAAACGAAATATCCTCAGATGAAATCTGGAAAGAAGCTTTCTGAGAAACTGTTTAGTGTTCTGTTAATTCATCTCACAGTGTTACATCTGTATTTCATGGATCTCTTTGCTAGCCTTATTTCTGTGGAATCTGAGAACAGATATTTCAGATCCCTTTGAAGACTATAGGGCCAAAGGAAATATCCTCCGATAACAAAGAGAAAGAAGCTTTCTGAGAAACTTCTTTGTGTTCTGTGAAATCATCTCACAGAGTTACAGCTTTCCCCTCAAGAAGCCTTTCGCTAAGACAGTTCTTGTGGAATTGGCAAAGTGATATTTGGAAGCCCATAGAGGGCTATGGTGAAAAAGGAAATATCCTCAAATGAAATCTGGAAAGAAGCTTTCTGAGAAACTGCTTAGTGTTCTGTTAATTCATCTCACAGAGTTACATCTGTATTTCGTGGATCTCTTTGCTAGCCTTATTTCTGTGGGATCTGAGAACAGATATTTCGGATCCCTTTGAAGACTATAGGGCCAAAGGAAATATCCTCCGATAACAAAGAGAAAGAAGCTTTCTGAGAAACTTCGTTGTGTTCTGTGAAATCATCTCACAGAGTTACAGCTTTCCCCTCAAGGAACCTTTCGCTAAGACAGTTCTTGTGGAATTGGCAAAGTGATATTTGGAAGCCCATAGAGGGATATGGTGAAAAAGGAAATATCCTCAGATGAAATCTGGAAAGAAGCTTTCTGAGAAACTGCTTAGCGTTCTGTTAATTCATCTCACAGAGTTACATCTGTATTTCGTGGATTTCTTTGCTAGCCTTATTTCTACGGAATCTGAGAACAGATATTTCGGATCCCTTTGAAGAGTATAGGGCCAAAGGAAATATCCTCCGATAACAAAGAGAAAGAAGCTTTCTGAGAAACTTCGTTGTGTTCTGTGAAATCATCTCACAGAGTTACAGCTTTCCCCTCCCGGAGCCTTTCGCTAAGACACTTCTTTTGAAATTGGCAAAGTGATATTTGGAAGCCCATAGAGGGCTATGGTGAAAAAGGAAATATCCTCAAATGAAATCTGGAAAGAAGCTTTCTGAGAAACTGCTTAGTGTTCTGTTAATTCATCTCACAGAGTTACATCTGTATTTCGTGGATCTCTTTGCTAGCCTTATTTCTGTGGAATCTGAGAACAGATATTTCGGATCCCTTTGAAGACTATAGGGCCAAAGGAAATATCCTCCGATAACAAAGAGAAAGAAGCTTTCTGAGAAACTTCGTTGTGTTCTGTGAAATCATCTCACAGAGTTACAGCTTTCCCCTCACGGAGCCTTTCGCTAAGACACTTCTTTTGAAATTGGCAAAGTGATATTTGGAAGCCCATAGAGGGCTATGGTGAAAAAGGAAATATCCTCAAATGAAATCTGGAAAGAAGCTTTCTGAGAAACTGCTTAGTGTTCTGTTAATTCATCTCACAGAGTTACATCTGTATTTCGTGGATCTCTTTGCTAGACTTATTTCTGTGGAATCTGAGAACAGATATTTCGGATCCCTTTGAAGACTATAGGGCCAAAGGAAATATCCCCCGATAACAAAGAGAAAGAAGCTTTCTGAGAAACTTCGTTGTGTTCTGTGAAATCATCTCACAGAGTTACAGCGTTCCCCTCACGGAGCCTTTCGCTAAGACAGTTCTTTTGAAATTGCCAAAGTGATATTTGGAAGCCCATAGAGGGCTATGGTGAAAAACGAAATATCCTCAGATGAAATCTGGAAAGAAGCTTTCTGAGAAACTGTTTAGTGTTCTGTTAATTCATCTCACAGTGTTACATCTGTATTTCATGGATCTCTTTGCTAGCCTTATTTCTGTGGAATCTGAGAACAGATATTTCAGATCCCTTTGAAGACTATAGGGCCAAAGGAAATATCCTCCGATAACAAAGAGAAAGAAGCTTTCTGAGAAACTTCTTTGTGTTCTGTGAAATCATCTCACAGAGTTACAGCTTTCCCCTCAAGAAGCCTTTCGCTAAGACAGTTCTTGTGGAATTGGCAAAGTGATATTTGGAAGCCCATAGAGGGCTATGGTGAAAAAGGAAATATCCTCAAATGAAATCTGGAAAGAAGCTTTCTGAGAAACTGCTTAGTGTTCTGTTAATTCATCTCACAGAGTTACATCTGTATTTCGTGGATCTCTTTGCTAGCCTTATTTCTGTGGGATCTGAGAACAGATATTTCGGATCCCTTTGAAGACTATAGGGCCAAAGGAAATATCCTCCGATAACAAAGAGAAAGAAGCTTTCTGAGAAACTTCGTTGTGTTCTGTGAAATCATCTCACAGAGTTACAGCTTTCCCCTCAAGGAACCTTTCGCTAAGACAGTTCTTGTGGAATTGGCAAAGTGATATTTGGAAGCCCATAGAGGGATATGGTGAAAAAGGAAATATCCTCAGATGAAATCTGGAAAGAAGCTTTCTGAGAAACTGCTTAGCGTTCTGTTAATTCATCTCACAGAGTTACATCTGTATTTCGTGGATTTCTTTGCTAGCCTTATTTCTACGGAATCTGAGAACAGATATTTCGGATCCCTTTGAAGACTATAGGGCCAAAGGAAATATCCTCCGATAACAAAGAGAAAGAAGCTTTCTGAGAAACTTCGTTGTGTTCTGTGAAATCATCTCACAGAGTTACAGCTTTCCCCTCACGGAGCCTTTCGCTAAGACACTTCTTTTGAAATTGGCAAAGTGATATTTGGAAGCCCATAGAGGGCTATGGTGAAAAAGGAAATATCCTCAGATGAAATCTGGAAAGAAGCTTTCTGAGAAACTGCTTAGTGTTCTGTTAATTAATCTCACAGAGTTACATCTGTATTTCGTGGATCTCTTTGCTAGCCTTATTTCTGTGGAAACTGAGAGCAGATATTTCGGATCCCTTTGAAGACTATGGGGCCAAAGGAAATATCCTCCGATAACAAAGAGAAAGAAGCTTTCTGAGAAACTTCTTTGTGTTCTGTGAAATCATCTCACAGAGTTGCAGCTTTCCCCTCAAGAAGCCTTTCGCTAAGTCAGTTCTTGTGGAATTGGCAAAGTGATATTTGGAAGCCCATAGAGGGCTATGGTGAAAAAGGAAATATCCTCAAATGAAATCTGGAAAGAAGCTTTCTGAGAAACTGCTTAGTGTTCTGTTAATTCATCTCACAGAGTTACATCTGTATTTCGTGGATCTCTTTGCTAGCCTTATTTCTGTGGAATCTGTGAACAGATATTTCGGATCCCTTTGAAGACTATAGGGCCAAAGGAAATATCCTCCGATAACAAAGAGAAAGAAGCTTTCTGAGAAACTTCTTTGTGTTCTGTGAAATCATCTCACAGAGTTGCAGCTTTCCCCTCAAGAAGCCTTTCGCTAAGACAGTTCTTGTGGAATTGGCAAAGTGATATTTGGAAGCCCATAGAGGGCTATGGTGAAAAAGGAAATATCCTCAAATGAAATCTGGAAAGAAGCTTTCTGAGAAACTGCTTAGTGTTCTGTTAATTCATCTCACAGAGTTACATCTGTATTTCGTGGATCTCCTTGCTAGCCTTATTTCTGTGGAATCTGAGAACAGATATTTCGGATCCCTTTGAAGACTATAGGGCCAAAGGAAATATCCTCCGATAACAAAGAGAAAGAAGCTTTCTGAGAAACTTCTTTGTGTTCTGTGAAATCATCTCACAGAGTTGCAGCTTTCCCCTCAAGAAGCCTTTCGCTAAGACACTTCTTGTGGAATTGGCAAAGTGATATTTGGAAGCCCATAGAGGGCTATGGTGAAAAAGGAAATATCCTCAGATGAAATCTGGAAAGAAGCTTTCTGAGAAACTGCTTAGTGTTCTGTTAATTCATCTCACAGAGTTACATCTGTATTTCGTGGATCTCTTTGCTAGACTTATTTCTGTGGAATCTGAAACAGATATTTCGGATCCCTTTGAAGACTATAGGGCCAAAGGAAATATCCTCCGATAACAAAGAGAAAGAAGCTTTCTGTGAAATTTCTTTGTGTTCTGAGAAATCATCTCACAGAGTCGCAGCTTTCCCCTCAAGAAGCTTTTCGCTAAGAATGTTCTTGTGGAATTGGCAAAGTGATATTTGGAAGCCCATAGAGGGCTATGGTGAAAAAGGAAATATCCTCAGATGAAATCTGGAAAGAAGCTTTCTGAGAAACTGCTTAGTGTTCTGTTAATTCATCTCACAGAGTTACATCTGTATTTCGTGGATCTCTTTGCTAGCCTTATTTCTGTGGAATCTGAGAACAGATATTTCGGATCCCTATGAAGACTATAGGGCCAAAGGAAATATCCTCCGATAACAAAGAGAAAGAAGCTTTCTGAGAAACTTCTTAGTGTTCTGTGAAATCATCTCACAAAGTTACAGCTTTCCCTTCAAGAAGCCTTTCGCTAAGACAGTTCTTGTGGAATTGGCAAAGTGATATTTGGAAGCCCATACAGGGCTATGGTGAAAAAGGAAATATCCTCAAATGAAATCTGGAAAGAAGCTTTCTGAGAAACTGCTTAGCGTTCTGTTAATTCATCTCACAGTGTTACATCTGTATTTCATGGATCTCTTTGCTAGCCTTATTTCTGTGGAATCTGAGAACCTATATTTCAGATCCCTTTGAAGACTATAGGGCCAAAGGAAACATCCTCCGATATCAAAGAGAAAGAAGCTTTCTGAGAAACTTCTTTGTGTACTGTGAAATCATCTCACAGAGTTGCAGCTTTCCCCTCAAGAAGCCTTTCGCTAAGACAGTTCTTGTGGAATTGGCAAAGTGATATTTGAAAGCCCATAGAGGGCTATGGTGAAAAAGGAAATATCCTCAGATGAAATCTGGAAAGAAGCTTTCTGAGAAACTGCTTAGTGTTCTGTTAATTGATCTCACAGAGTTACATCTGTATTTCGTGGATCTCTTTGCTAGCCTCATTTCTGTGGAATCTGAGAACAGATATTTCGGATCCCTTTGAAGACTATAGGGCCAAAGGAAATATCCTCCGATAACAAAGAGAAAGAAGCTTTCTGAGAAACTTCGTTGTGTTCTGTGAAATCATCTCACAGAGTTACAGCTTTCCCCTCAAGGAGCCTTTCGCTAAGACAGTTTATGTGGAATTGGCAAAGTGATATTTGGAAGACCTTAGAGGGCTATGGTGAAAAAGGAAATATCCTGAGATGAAATCTGGAAAGAAGCTTTCTGAGAAACTGCTTAGCGTTCTGTTAATTCATCTCACAGAGTTACATCTGTATTTCGTGGATCTCTTTGCTAGCCTTATTTCTGTGGAATCTGAGAACAGATATTTCGGATCCCTATGAAGACTATAGGGCCAAAGGAAATATCCTCCGATAACAAAGAGAAAGAAGCTTTCTGAGAAACTTCTTTGTGTTCTGTGAAATCATCTCACAGAGTTACAGCTTTCCCCTCACGGAGCCTTTCGCTAAGACAGTTCTTTTGAAACTGGCAAATTGATATTTGGAAGCCCATAGAGGGCTATGGTGAAAAAGGAAATATCCTCAGATGAAATCTGCAAAGAAGCTTTCTGAGAAACTGCTTAGTGTTCTGTTAATTCATCTCACAGAGTTACATCTGTATTTCGTGGATCTCTTTGCTAGCTTCATTTCTGTGAAATCTGAGAACAGATATTTCGGATCCCTTTGAAGACTATAGGGCCAAAGGAAATATCCTCCGATAACAAAGAGAAAGAAGCTTTCTGAGAAACTTCGTTGTGTTCTGTGAAATCATCTCACAGAGTTACAGCTTTCCCCTCACGGAGCCTTTCGCTAAGACAGTTCTTTTGAAATTGGCAAAGTGATATTTGGAAGCCCATAGAGGGCTATGGTGAAAAAGGAAATATCCTCAGAGGAAATCTGGAAAGAAGCTTTCTGAGAAACTGCTTAGTGTTCTGTTAATTCATCTCACAGTGTTACATCTGTATTTCATGGATCTCTTTGCTAGGCTTATTTCTGTGGAATCTGAGAACCTATATTTCAGATCCCTTTGAAGACTATAGGGCCAAAGGAAACATCCTCCGATAACAAAGAGAAAGAAGCTTTCTGAGAAACTTCTTTGTGTACTGTGAAATCATCTCACAGAGTTGCAGCTTTCCCCTCAAGAAGCCTTTCGCTAAGACAGTTCTTGTGGAATTGGCAAAGTGATATTTGGAAGCCCATAGAGGGCTATGGTGAAAAAGGAAATATCCTCAGATGAAATCTGGAAAGAAGCTTTCTGAGAAACTGCTTAGTGTTCTGTTAATTCATCTCACAGAGTTACATCTGTATTTCGTGGATCTCTTTGCTAGCCTTATTTCTGTGGAATCTGAGAACAGATATTTCCGATCCCTTTGAAGACTACAGGGCCAAAGGAAATATCCTCCGATAACAAAGAGAAAGAAGCTTTCTGAGAAACTTCTTTGTGTTCTGTGAAATCATCTCACAGAGTTGCAGCTTTCCCCTCAAGAAGCCTTTCGCTAAGACAGTTCTTGTGGAATTGGCAAAGTGATATTTGGAAGCACATAGAGGGCTATGGTGAAAAAGGAAATATCCTCAGATGAAATCTGGAAAGAAGCTTTCTGAGAAACTGCTTAGTGTTCTGTTAATTCATCTCACAGAGTTACATCTCTATTTCGTGGATCTCTTTGCTAGCCTTATTTCTGTGGAATCTGAGAACAGATATTTCGGATCCCTATGAAGACTATAGGGCCAAAGGAAATATCCTCCGATAACAAAGAGAAAGAAGCTTTCTGAGAAACTTCTTTTTGTTCTGTGAAATCATCTCACAGAGTTACAGCTTTCCCCTCAAGAAGCCATTCGCTAAGACAGTTCTTTTGAAATTGGCAAAGTGATATTTGGAAGCCCATAGAGGGCTATGGTGGAAAAGGAAATATCCTCAGATGAAATCTGGAAAGAAGCTTTCTGAGAAACTGCTTAGTGTTCCGTTAATTCATCTCACAGAGTTACATCTGCATTTCGTGGATCTCTTTGCTAGCCTTATTTCTGTGGAATCTGAGAACAGATATTTCGGATCCCTATGAAGACTATAGGGCCAAAGGAAATATCCTCCGATAACAAAGAGAAAGAAGCTTTCTGAGAAACTTCTTTGTGTTCTGTGAAATCATCTCACAGAGTTACAGCTTTCCCCTCAAGGAGCCTTTCGCTAAGACAGTTTATGTGGAATTGGCAAAGTGATATTTGGAAGCCCATAGAGGGCTATGGTGAAAAAGGAAATATCCTCAGATGAAATCTGGAAAGAAGCTTTCTGAGAAACTTCTTAGTGTTCTGTTAATTCATCTCACAGAGTTACATCTGTATTTCGTGGATCTCTTTGCTAGCCTTATTTCTGTGGAATCTGAGAACAGATATTTCGGATCCCTTTGAAGACTATAGGGCCAAAGGAAATATCCTCCGATAACAAAGAGAAAGAAGCTTTCTGAGAAACTTCTTTGTGTTCTGTGAAATCATCTCACAGATTTGCAGCTTTCCCCTCAAGAAGCCTTTCGCTAAGACTGTTCTTGTGGAATTGGCAAAGTGATATTTAGAAGCCCATAGAGGGCTATGGTGAAAAAGGAAATATCCTCAGATGAAATCTGGAAAGAAGCTTTCTGAGAAACTGCTTAGTGTTCTGTTAATTCATCTCACAGAGTTACATCTGTACTTCGTGGATCTCTTTGTTAGCCTTATTTCTGTGGAATCGAGAACAGATATTTCGGATCCCTATGAAGACTATAGGGCCAAAGGAAATATCTTCCGATAACAAAAAGAAAGAAGCTTTCTGAGAAACTTCTTTGTGTTCTGTGAAATCATCTCACAGAGCTACAGCTTTCCCCTCAAGAAGCCTTTCGCTAAGACCTTTCTTGTGGATTTGGCAAAGTGATATTTGGAAGCCCATAGAGGGCTATGGTGAAAAAGGAAATATCCTCAAATGAAATCTGGAAAGAAGCTTTCTGAGAAACTGCTTAGTGTTCGGTTAATTCATCTCACAGAGTTACATCTGTATTTCGTGGATCTCTTTGCTAGCCTTATTTCTGTGGAATCTGAGAACAGATATTTCGGATCCCTTTGAAGACTATAGGGCCAAAGGAATTATCCTCCGATAACAAAGAGAAAGAAGCTTTCTGAGAAACTTCGTTGTGTTCTGTGAAATCATCTCACAGAGTTACAGCTTTCCCCTCACGGAGCCTTTCGCTAAGACAGGTCTTTTGAAATTGGCAAAGTGATATTTGGAAGCCCATAGAGGGCTATGGTGAAAAAGGAAATATCCTCAGAGGAAATCTGGAAAGAAGCTTTCTGAGAAACTGCTTAGTGTTCTGTTAATTCATCTCACAGAGTTACATCTGCATTTCGTGGATCTCTTTGCTAGCCTTATTTCTGTGGAATCTGAGAACAGATATTTCGGATCCCTATGAAGACTATAGGGCCAAAGGAAATATCCTCCGATAACAAAGAGAAAGAAGCTTTCTGAGAAACTTCGTTGTGTTCTGTGAAATCATCTCACAGAGTTACAGCTTTCCCCTCACGGAGCCTTTCGCTAAGACAGTTCTTGTGGAATTGGCAAAGTGATATTTGGAAGCCCATAGAGGGCTATGGTGAAAAAGGAAATATCCTCAAATGAAATCTGTAAAGAACCTCTCTGAGAAACTGCTTAGTGTTCTGTTAATTCATCTCACAGAGTTACATCTGTATTTCACGGATCTCTTTGCTAGCCTTATTTCTGTGGAATCTGAGAACAGATATTTCGGATCCCTTTGAAGACTATGGGGCCAAAGGAAATATCCTCCGATAACAAAGAGAAAGAAGCTTTCTGAGAAACTTCTTTGTGTTCTGTGAAATCATCTCACAGAGTTACAGCTTTCCCCTCAAGAAGCTTTTCGCTAAGACAGTTCTCGTGGAATTGGCAAAGTGATATTTGGAAGCCCATAGAGAGCTATGGTGAAAAAGGAAATATCCTCAAATGAAATCTGGAAAGAAGCTTTCTGAGAAACTGCTTAGTGTTCTGTTAATTCATCTCACAGGGTTACATATGTATTTCATGGATCTCTTTGCTAGCCTTATTTCTGTGGAATCTGAGAACCTATATTTCAGATCCCTTTGAAGACTATAGGTCCAAAGGAAATATCCTCCGATAACAAAGAGAAAGAAGCTTTCTGAGAAACTTCTTTGTGTACTGTGAAATCATCTCACAGAGTTGCAGCTTTCCGCTCAAGAAGCCTTTCGCTAAGACAGTTCTTGTGGAATTGGCAAAGTGATATTTGGAAGCCCATAGAGGGCTATGGTGAAAAAGGAAATATCCTCAGATGAATCTGGAAAGAAGCTTTCTGAGAAACTGCTTAGTGTTCTGTTAATTCATCTCACAGAGTTACAACTGTATTTCGTGGATCTCTTTGCTAGCCTTATTTCTGTGGAATCTGAGAACAGATATTTCGGATCCCTTTGAAGACTATAGGGCCAAAGGAAATATCCTCCGATAACAAAGAGAAAGAAGCTTTCTGAGAAACTTCGTGGTGTTCTGTGAAATCATCTCACAGAGTTACAGCTTTCCCCTCAAGGAGCCTTTCGCTAAGACAGTTTATGTGGAATTGGCAAAGTGATATTTGGAAGACCATAGAGGGCTATGGTGAAAAAGGAAATATCCTCAGATGAAATCTGGAAAGAAGTTTGCTGAGAAACTGCTTAGCGTTCTGTTAATTCATCTCACAGAGTTACATCTGTATTTCGTGGATCTCTTTGCTAGCCTTATTTCTGTGGAATCTGAGAACAGATATTTCGGATCCCTTTTAGACTATAGGGCCAAAGGAAATATCCTCCGATAACAAAGAGAAAGAAGCATTCTGAGAAATTTCGTTGTGTTCTGTGAAATCATCTCACAGAGTTACAGCTTTCCCCTCACGGAGCCTTTCGCTAAGACAGTTCTTTTGAAACTGGCAAATTGATATTTGGAAGCCCATAGAGGGCTATGGTGAAAAAGGAAATATCCTCAGATGAAATCTGGAAAGAAGCTTTCTGAGAAATTGCTTAGTGTTCTGTTAATTCATTTCACAGAGTTACATCTGTATTTCGTGGATCTCTTTGCTAGCCTTATTTCTGTGGAATCTGAGAACAGATATTTCAGATCCCTTTGAAGACTATAGGGCCATAGGAAATATCCTCCGATAACAAAGAGAAAGAAGCTTTCTGAGAAACTTCTTTGTGTTCTGTGAAATCATCTCACAGAGTTACAGCTTTCCCCTCAAGAAGCCTTTCGCTAAGACAGTTCTTGTGGAATTGGCAAAGTGATATTTGGAAGCCCATAGAGGGCTATGGTGAAAAAGGGAATATCCTCAGATGAAATCTGGAAAGAAGCTTTCTGAGAAACTGCTTAGTGTTCTGTTAATTCATCTCACAGAGTTACATCTGTATTTCGTAGATCTCTTTGCTAGCCTTATTTCTGTGGAATGTGAGAACAGATATTTCGGATCCCTTTGAAGACTATAGGGCCAAAGGAAATATCCTCCGATAACAAAGAGAAAGAAGCTTTCTGAGAAACTTCGTTGTGTTCTGTGAAATGATCTCACAGAGTTACAGCTTTCCCCTCACGGAGCCTTTCGCTAAGACAGTTCTTTTGAAATTGGCAAAGTGATATTTGGAAGCCCATAGAGGGCTATGATGAAAAAGGAAATATCCTCAGAGGAAATCTGGAAAGAAGCTTTCTGAGAAACTGCTTAGTGTTCTGTTAATTCATCTCACAGTGTTACATCTGTATTTCATGGATCTCTTTGCTAGCCTTATTTCTGTGGAATCTGAGAACAGATATTTCAGATCCCTTTGAAGACTATAGGGCCAAAGGAAATATCCTCCGATAACAAAGAGAAAGAAGCTTTCTGAGAAACTTCTTTGTGTTCTGTGAAATCACATCACAGAGTTGCAGCTTTCCCCTCAAGAAGCCTTTCTCTAAGACAGTTCTTGTGGAATTGGCAAAGTGATATTTGGAAGCCCATAGAGGGCTGTGGTGAAAAAGGAAATACCCTCAGATGAAATCTGGAAAGAAGCTTTCTGGGAAACTGCTTACTGTTCTGTTAATTCATCTCACAGAGTAACATCTGTATTTCGTGGATCTCTTTGCTAGCCTTATTTCTGTGGAATCTGAGAACAGATATTTTGGATCCCTTTGAAGACTATAGGGCCAAAGGAAATATCCTCCGATAACAAAGAGAAAGAAGCTTTCTGAGAAACTTCTTTGTGTTCTGTGAAATCATCTCACAGAGTTGCAGCTTTCCCCTCAAGAAGCCTTTCGCTAAGACAGTTCTTGTGGAATTGGCAAAGTGATATTTGGAAGCCCATAGAGGGCTGTGGTGAAAAAGAAAATATCCTCAGATGAAATCTGGAAAGAAGCTTTCTGAGAAACTGCTTAGTGTTCTGTTAATTCATCTCACAGAGTTACATCTGTATTTCGTGGATCTCTTTGCTAGCCTTATTTCTTTGGAATCTGAGAACAGATATTTCGGATCCCTTTGAAGACTATAGGGCCAAAGGAAATATCCTCCGATAACCAAGAGAAAGAAGCTTTCTGAGAAACTTCGTTGTGTTCTGTGAAATCATCTCACAGAGTTACAGCTTTCCCCTCACGGAGCCTTTCGCTAAGACAGTTCTTTTGGAATTGGCAAAGTGATATTTGGAAGCCCATAGAGGGCTATGGTGAAAAAGGAAATATCCTCAGATGAAATCTGGAAAGAATCTTTCTGAGAAACTGCTTAGCGTTCTGTTAATTCATCTCACAGAGTTACATCTGTATTTCGTGGATCTCTTTGCTAGCCTTATTTCTGTGGAATCTGAGAACAGATATTTCGGATCCCTTTGAAGACTATAGGGCCAAAGGTAATATCCTCTGATAACAAAGAGAAAGAAGCTTTCTGAGAAACTTCTTTGTGTTCTGTGAAATCATCTCACAGAGTTACAGCTTTCCCCTCACGGAGCCTTTCGCTAAGACAGTTCTTGTGGAATTGGCAAAGTGATATTTGGACGCCCATAGAGGGCTATGGTGAAAAAGGTAATATCCTCAGATGAAATCTGCAAAGAAGCTTTCTGAGAAACTGCTTAGTGTTCTGTTAATTCATCTCACAGAGTTACATCTGTAATTCGTGGATCTCTTTGCTAGCCTTATTTCTGTGGAATCTGAGAACAGATATTTCGGATCCCTTTGAAGACTATAGGGCCAAAGGAAATATCCTCCGATAACAAAGAGAAAGAAGCTTTCTGAGAAACTTCTTTGTGTTCTGTGAAATCATCTCACAGAGTTACAGCTTTCCCCTCAAGAAGCCTTTCGCTAAGACAGTTCTTGTGGAATTGGCAAAGTGATATTTGGAAGCCCATAGAGGGCTATGGTGAAAAAGGAAATATCCTCAAATGAAATCTGGAAAGAAGATTTCTGAGAAACTGCTTAGTGTTCTGTTAATTCATCTCACAGAGTTACATCTGTATTTCGTGGATCTGTTTGCTAGCCTTATTTCTGTGGGATCTGAGAACAGATATTTCGGATCCCATTGAAGACTATAGGGCCAAAGGAAATATCCTCCGATAACAAAGAGAAAGAAGCTTTCTGAGAAACTTCATTGTGTTCTGTGAAATCACATCACAGAGTTACAGCTTTCCACTCACGGATCCTTTCGCTAAGACACTTCTTTTGAAATTGGCAAAGTGATATTTGGAAGCCCATAGAGGGCTATGGTGAAAAAGGAAATATCCTCAAATGAAATCTGGAATGAAGTTTTCTGAGAAACTGCTTAGTGTTCTGTTAATTCATCTCACAGAGTTATATTTTTATTTCGTGGATCTCTTTGCTAGCCTTATTTCTGTATAATCTGAGAACAGATATTTCGGATCCCTTTGAAGACTATGGGGCCAAAGGAAATATCCTCCGATAACAAAGAGAAAGAAGTTTTCTGAGAAACTTCGTTGTGTTGTGTGAAATCATCTCACAGAGTTACTGCTTCCCCTCACGGAGCCTTTCGCTAAGACAGTTCTTTTGAAATTGGCAAAATGATATTTGGAAGCCCATAGAGGGCTATGGTGAAAAAGGAAATATCCTCAGATGAAATCTGGAAAGAAGCTTTGTGAGAAACTGCTTAGTGTTCTGTTAATTCATCTCACAGTGTTACATCTGTATTTCATGGATCTCTTTGCTAGCCTTATTTCTGTGGAATCTGAGAACAGATATTTCCGATCCCTTTGAAGACTATAGGGCCAAAGGAAATATCCTCCGATAACAAAGAGAAAGAAGCTTTCTGAGAAACTTCTTTGTGTTCTGTGAAATCATCTCACAGAGCTACAGCTTTCCCCTCAAGAAGCCTTTCGCTAAGACCTTTCTTGTGGATTTGGCAAAGTGATATTTGGAAGCCCATAGAGGGCTATGGTGAAAAAGGAAATATCCTCAAATGAAATCTGGAAAGAAGCTTTCTGAGAAACTGCTTAGTGTTCGGTTAATTCATCTCACAGAGTTACATCTGTATTTCGTGGATCTCTTTGCTAGCCTTATTTCTGTGGAATCTGAGAACAGATATTTCGGATCCCTTTGAAGACTATAGGGCCAAAGGAATTATCCTCCGATAACAAAGAGAAAGAAGCTTTCTGAGAAACTTCGTTGTGTTCTGTGAAATCATCTCACAGAGTTACAGCTTTCCCCTCACGGAGCCTTTCGCTAAGACAGTTCTTTTGAAATTGGCAAAGTGATATTTGGAAGCCCATAGAGGGCTATGGTGAAAAAGGAAATATCCTCAGAGGAAATCTGGAAAGAAGCTTTCTGAGAAACTGCTTAGTGTTCTGTTAATTCATCTCACAGAGTTACATCTGTATTTCGTGGATCTCTTTGCTAGCCTTATTTCTGTGGAATCTGAGAACAGATATTTCGGATCCCTATGAAGACTATAGGGCCAAAGGAAATATCCTCCGATAACAAAGAGAAAGAAGCTTTCTGAGAAACTTCGTTGTGTTCTGTGAAATCATCTCACAGAGTTACAGCTTTCCCCTCACGGAGCCTTTCGCTAAGACAGTTCTTGTGGAATTGGCAAAGTGATATTTGGAAGCCCATAGAGGGCTATGGTGAAAAAGGAAATATCCTCAAATGAAATCTGTAAAGAACCTCTGTGAGAAACTGCTTAGTGTTCTGTTAATTCATCTCACAGAGTTACATCTGTATTTCACGGATCTCTTTGCTAGCCTTATTTCTGTGGAATCTGAGAACAGATATTTCGGATCCCTTTGAAGACTATGGGGCCAAAGGAAATATCCTCCGATAACAAAGAGAAAGATGCTTTCTGAGAAACTTCTTTGTGTTCTGTGAAATCATCTCACAGAGTTACAGCTTTCCCCTCAAGAAGCTTTTCGCTAAGACAGTTCTTGTGTAATTGGCAAAGTGATATTTGGAAGCCCATAGAGAGCTATGGTGAAAAAGGAAATATCCTCAAATGAAATCTGGAAAGAAGCTTTCTGAGAAACTGCTTAGTGTTCTGTTAATTCATCTCACAGGGTTACATCTGTATTTCATGGATCTCTTTGCTAGCCTTATTTCTGTGGAATCTGAGAACCTATATTTCAGATCCCTTTGAAGACTATAGGTCCAAAGGAAATATCCTCCGATAACAAAGAGAAAGAAGCTTTCTGAGAAACTTCTTTGTGTACTGTGAAATCATCTCACAGAGTTACAGCTTTCCCCTCAAGAAGCCTTTCGCTAAGACAGTTCTTGTGGAATTGGCAAAGTGATATTTGGAAGCCCATAGAGGGCTATGGTGAAAAAGGAAATATCCTCAGATGAATCTGGAAAGAAGCTTTCTGAGAAACTGCTTAGTGTTCTGTTAATTCATCTCACAGAGTTACAACTGTATTTCGTGGATCTCTTTGCTAGCCTTATTTCTGTGGAATCTGAGAACAGATATTTCGGATCCCTTTGAAGACTATAGGGCCAAAGGAAATATCCTCCGATAACAAAGAGAAAGAAGCTTTCTGAGAAACTTCGTGGTGTTCTGTGAAATCATCTCACAGAGTTACAGCTTTCCCCTCAAGGAGCCTTTCGCTAAGACAGTTTATGTGGAATTGGCAAAGTGATATTTGGAAGACCATAGAGGGCTATGGTGAAAAAGGAAATATCCTCAGATGAAATCTGGAAAGAAGTTTGCTGAGAAACTGCTTAGCGTTCTGTTAATTCATCTCACAGAGTTACATCTGTATTTCGTGGATCTCTTTGCTAGCCTTATTTCTGTGGAATCTGAGAACAGATATTTCGGATCCCTTTTAGACTATAGGGCCAAAGGAAATATCCTCCGATAACAAAGAGAAAGAAGCATTCTGAGAAATTTCGTTGTGTTCTGTGAAATCATCTCACAGAGTTACAGCTTTCCCCTCACGGAGCCTTTCGCTAAGACAGTTCTTTTGAAACTGGCAAATTGATATTTGGAAGCCCATAGAGGGCTATGGTGAAAAAGGAAATATCCTCAGATGAAATCTGGAAAGAAGCTTTCTGAGAAATTGCTTAGTGTTCTGTTAATTCATTTCACAGAGTTACATCTGTATTTCGTGGATCTCTTTGCTAGCCTTATTTCTGTGGAATCTGAGAACAGATATTTCAGATCCCTTTGAAGACTATAGGGCCAAAGGAAATATCCTCCGATAACAAAGAGAAAGAAGCTTTCTGAGAAACTTCTTTGTGTTCTGTGAAATCATCTCACAGAGTTACAGCTTTCCCCTCAAGAAGCCTTTCGCTAAGACAGTTCTTGTGGAATTGGCAAAGTGATATTTGGAAGCCCATAGAGGGCTATGGTGAAAAAGGGAATATCCTCAGATGAAATCTGGAAAGAAGCTTTCTGAGAAACTGCTTAGTGTTCTGTTAATTCATCTCACAGAGTTACATCTGTATTTCGTAGATCTCTTTGCTAGCCTTATTTCTGTGGAATGTGAGAACAGATATTTCGGATCCCTTTGAAGACTATAGGGCCAAAGGAAATATCCTCCGATAACAAAGAGAAAGAAGCTTTCTGAGAAACTTCGTTGTGTTCTGTGAAATGATCTCACAGAGTTACAGCTTTCCCCTCACGGAGCCTTTCGCTAAGACAGTTCTTTTGAAATTGGCAAAGTGATATTTGGAAGCCCATAGAGGGCTATGATGAAAAAGGAAATATCCTCAGAGGAAATCTGGAAAGAAGCTTTCTGAGAAACTGCTTAGTGTTCTGTTAATTCATCTCACAGTGTTACATCTGTATTTCATGGATCTCTTTGCTAGCCTTATTTCTGTGGAATCTGAGAACAGATATTTCAGATCCCTTTGAAGACTATAGGGCCAAAGGAAATATCCTCCGATAACAAAGAGAAAGAAGCTTTCTGAGAAACTTCTTTGTGTTCTGTGAAATCACATCACAGAGTTGCAGCTTTCCCCTCAAGAAGCCTTTCTCTAAGACAGTTCTTGTGGAATTGGCAAAGTGATATTTGGAAGCCCATAGAGGGCTGTGGTGAAAAAGGAAATACCCTCAGATAAAATCTGGAAAGAAGCTTTCTGGGAAACTGCTTACTGTTCTGTTAATTCATCTCACAGAGTAACATCTGTATTTCGTGGATCTCTTTGCTAGCCTTATTTCTGTGGAATCTGAGAACAGATATTTTGGATCCCTTTGAAGACTATAGGGCCAAAGGAAATATCCTCCGATAACAAAGAGAAAGAACCTTTCTGAGAAACTTCTTTGTGTTCTGTGAAATCATCTCACAGAGTTGCAGCTTTCCCCTCAAGAAGCCTTTCGCTAAGACAGTTCTTGTGGAATTGGCAAAGTGATATTTGGAAGCCCATAGAGGGCTGTGGTGAAAAAGGGAATATCCTCAGATGAAAACTGGAAAGAAGCTTTCTGAGAAACTGCTTAGTGTTCTGTTAATTCATCTCACAGAGTTACATCTGTATTTCGTGGATCTCTTTGCTAGCCTTATTTCTGTGGAATCTGAGAACAGATATTTTGGATCCCTTTGAAGACTATAGGGCCAAAGGAAATATCCTCCGATAACAAAGAGAAAGAACCTTTCTGAGAAACTTCTTTGTGTTCTGTGAAATCATCTCACAGAGTTGCAGCTTTCCCCTCAAGAAGCCTTTCGCTAAGACAGTTCTTGTGGAATTGGCAAAGTGATATTTGGAAGCCCATAGAGGGCTATGGTGAAAAAGGGAATATCCTCAGATGAAATCTGGAAAGAAGCTTTCTGAGAAACTGCTTAGTGTTCTGTTAATTCATCTCACAGAGTTACATCTGTATTTCGTAGATCTCTTTGCTAGCCTTATTTCTGTGGAATCTGAGAACAGATATTTCGGATCCCTTTGAAGACTATAGGGCCAAAGGAAATATCCTCCGATAACAAAGAGAAAGAAGCTTTCTGAGAAACTTCGTTGTGTTCTGTGAAATGATCTCACAGAGTTACAGCTTTCCCCTCACGGAGCCTTTCGCTAAGACAGTTCTTTTGAAATTGGCAAAGTGATATTTGGAAGCCCATAGAGGGCTATGATGAAAAAGGAAATATCCTCAGAGGAAATCTGGAAAGAAGCTTTCTGAGAAACTGCTTAGTGTTCTGTTAATTCATCTCACAGTGTTACATCTGTATTTCATGGATCTCTTTGCTAGCCTTATTTCTGTGGAATCTGAGAACAGATATTTCAGATCCCTTTGAAGACTATAGGGCCAAAGGAAATATCCTCCGATAACAAAGAGAAAGAAGCTTTCTGAGAAACTTCTTTGTGTTCTGTGAAATCACATCACAGAGTTGCAGCTTTCCCCTCAAGAAGCCTTTCTCTAAGACAGTTCTTGTGGAATTGGCAAAGTGATATTTGGAAGCCCATAGAGGGCTGTGGTGAAAAAGGAAATACCCTCAGATAAAATCTGGAAAGAAGCTTTCTGGGAAACTGCTTACTGTTCTGTTAATTCATCTCACAGAGTAACATCTGTATTTCGTGGATCTCTTTGCTAGCCTTATTTCTGTGGAATCTGAGAACAGATATTTTGGATCCCTTTGAAGACTATAGGGCCAAAGGAAATATCCTCCGATAACAAAGAGAAAGAACCTTTCTGAGAAACTTCTTTGTGTTCTGTGAAATCATCTCACAGAGTTGCAGCTTTCCCCTCAAGAAGCCTTTCGCTAAGACAGTTCTTGTGGAATTGGCAAAGTGATATTTGGAAGCCCATAGAGGGCTGTGGTGAAAAAGAAAATATCCTCAGATGAAATCTGGAAAGAAGCTTTCTGAGAAACTGCTTAGTGTTCTGTTAATTCATCTCACAGAGTTACATCTGTATTTCGTGGATCTCTTTGCTAGCCTTATTTCTGTGGAATCTGAGAACAGATATTTCGGATCCCTTTGAAGACTATAGGGCCAAAGGAAATATCCTCCGATAACCAAGAGAAAGAAGCTTTCTGAGAAACTTCGTTGTGTTCTGTGAAATCATCTCACAGAGTTACAGCTTTCCCCTCACGGAGCCTTTCGCTAAGACAGTTCTTTTGGAATTGGCAAAGTGATATTTGGAAGCCCATAGAGGGCTATGGTGAAAAAGGAAATATCCTCAGATGAAATCTGGAAAGAATCTTTCTGAGAAACTGCTTAGCGTTCTGTTAATTCATCTCACAGAGTTACATCTGTATTTCGTGGATCTCTTTGCTAGCCTTATTTCTGTGGAATCTGAGAACAGATATTTCGGATCCCTTTGAAGACTATAGGGCCAAAGGAAATATCCTCTGATAACAAAGAGAAAGAAGCTTTCTGAGAAACTTCTTTGTGTTCTGTGAAATCATCTCACAGAGTTACAGCTTTCCCCTCACGGAGCCTTTCGCTAAGACAGTTCTTGTGGAATTGGCAAAGTGATATTTGGACGCCCATAGAGGGCTATGGTGAAAAAGGTAATATCCTCAGATGAAATCTGCAAAGAAGCTTTCTGAGAAACTGCTTAGTGTTCTGTTAATTCATCTCACAGAGTTATATCTGTAATTCGTGGATCTCTTTGCTAGCCTTATTTCTGTGGAATCTGAGAACAGATATTTCGGATCCCTTTGAAGACTATAGGGCCAAAGGAAATATCCTCCGATAACAAAGAGAAAGAAGCTTTCTGAGAAACTTCTTTGTGTTCTGTGAAATCATCTCACAGAGTTACAGCTTTCCCCTCAAGAAGCCTTTCGCTAAGACAGTTCTTGTGGAATTGGCAAAGTGATATTTGGAAGCCCATAGAGGGCTATGGTGAAAAAGGAAATATCCTCAAATGAAATCTGGAAAGAAGATTTCTGAGAAACTGCTTAGTGTTCTGTTAATTCATCTCACAGAGTTACATCTGTATTTCGTGGATCTGTTTGCTAGCCTTATTTCTGTGGGATCTGAGAACAGATATTTCGGATCCCATTGAAGACTATAGGGCCAAAGGAAATATCCTCCGATAACAAAGAGAAAGAAGCTTTCTGAGAAACTTCATTGTGTTCTGTGAAATCACATCACAGAGTTACAGCTTTCCACTCACGGATCCTTTCGTTAAGACACTTCTTTTGAAATTGGCAAAGTGATATTTGGAAGCCCATAGAGGGCTAAGGTGAAAAAGGAAATATCCTCAAATGAAATCTGGAATGAAGTTTTCTGAGAAACTGCTTAGTGTTCTGTTAATTCATCTCACAGAGTTATATCTGTATTTCGTGGATCTCTTTGCTAGCCTCATTTCTGTATAATCTGAGAACAGATATTTCGGATCCCTTTGAAGACTATAGGGCCAAAGGAAATATCCTCCGATAACAAAGAGAAAGAAGCTTTCTGAGAAACTTCGTTGTGTTCTGTGAAATCATCTCACAGAGTTACAGCTTTCCCCTCACGGAGCCTTTCGCTAAGACAGTTCTTTTGGAATTGGCAAACTGATATTTGGAAGCCCATAGAGGGCTATGGTGAAAAAGGAAATATCCTCACATGAAATCTGGAAAGAAGCTTTCTGAGAAACTGCTTAGCGTTCTGTTAATTCATCTCACAGAATTACATCTGTATTTCGTGGATCTCTTTGCTAGCCTTATTTCTGTGGAATCTGAGAACAGATATTTCGGATCCCTTTGAAGACTACAGGGCCAAAGGAAATATCCTCCGATAACAAAGAGAAAGAAGCTTTCTGAGAAACTTCTTTGTGTTCTGTGAAATCATCTCACAGAGTTACAGCTTTCCCCTCACGGAGCCTTTCGCTAAGACAGTTCTTGTGGAATTGGCAAAGTGATATTTGGATGCCCATAGAGGGCTATGGTGAAAAAGGTAATATCCTCAGATGAAATCTGGAAAGAAGCTTTCTGAGAAACTGCTTAGTGTTCTGTTAATTCATCTCACACAGTTACATCTGTAATTCGTGGATCTCTTTGCTAGCCTTATTTCTGTGGAATCTGAGAACAGATATTTCGGATCCCTTTGAAGACTATAGGGCCAAAGGAAATATCCTCCGATAACAAAGAGAAAGAAGCTTTCTGAGAAACTTCTTTGTGTTCTGTGAAATCATCTCACAGAGTTACAGCTTTCCCCTCAAGAAGCCTTTCACTAAGACAGTTCTTGTGGAATTGGAAAAGTGATATTTGAAAGCCCATAGAGGGCTATGGTGAAAAAGGAAATATCCTCAAATGAAATCTGGAAAGAAGCTTTCTGAGAAACTGCTTAGTGTTCTGTTAATTCATCTCACAGAGTTACATCTGTATTTCGTGGATCTCTTTGCTAGCCTTATTTCTGTGGGATCTGAGAACAGATATTTCGGATCCCTTTGAAGACTATAGGGCCAAAGGAAATATCCTCCGATAACAAAGAGAAAGAAGCTTTCTGAGAAACTTCGTTGTGTTCTGTGAAATCACATCACAGAGTTACAGCTTTCCACTCACGGATCCTTTCGCTAAGACACTTCTTTTGAAATTGGCAAAGTGATATTTGGAAGCCCATAGAGGGCTAAGGTGAAAAAGGAAATATCCTCAAATGAAATCTGGAATGAAGCTTTCTGAGAAACTGCTTAGTGTTCTGTTAATTCATCTCACAGAGTTATATCTGTATTTCGTGGATCTCTTTGCTAGCCTCATTTCTGTATAATCTGAGAACAGATATTTCGGATCCCTTTGAAGACTATAGGGCCAAAGGAAATATCCTCCGATAACAAAGAGAAAGAAGCTTTCTGAGAAACTTCGTTGTGTTCTGTGAAATGATCTCACAGAGTTACAGCTTTCCCCTCACGGAGCCTTTCGCTAAGACAGTTCTTTTGAAATTGGCAAAGTGATATTTGGAAGCCCATAGAGGGCTATGATGAAAAAGGAAATATCCTCAGAGGAAATCTGGAAAGAAGCTTTCTGAGAAACTGCTTAGTGTTCTGTTAATTCATCTCACAGTGTTACATCTGTATTTCATGGATCTCTTTGCTAGCCTTATTTCTGTGGAATCTGAGAACAGATATTTCAGATCCCTTTGAAGACTATAGGGCCAAAGGAAATATCCTCCGATAACAAAGAGAAAGAAGCTTTCTGAGAAACTTCTTTGTGTTCTGTGAAATCACATCACAGAGTTGCAGCTTTCCCCTCAAGAAGCCTTTCTCTAAGACAGTTCTTGTGGAATTGGCAAAGTGATATTTGGAAGCCCATAGAGGGCTGTGGTGAAAAAGGAAATACCCTCAGATAAAATCTGGAAAGAAGCTTTCTGGGAAACTGCTTACTGTTCTGTTAATTCATCTCACAGAGTAACATCTGTATTTCGTGGATCTCTTTGCTAGCCTTATTTCTGTGGAATCTGAGAACAGATATTTTGGATCCCTTTGAAGACTATAGGGCCAAAGGAAATATCCTCCGATAACAAAGAGAAAGAACCTTTCTGAGAAACTTCTTTGTGTTCTGTGAAATCATCTCACAGAGTTGCAGCTTTCCCCTCAAGAAGCCTTTCGCTAAGACAGTTCTTGTGGAATTGGCAAAGTGATATTTGGAAGCCCATAGAGGGCTGTGGTGAAAAAGGGAATATCCTCAGATGAAAACTGGAAAGAAGCTTTCTGAGAAACTGCTTAGTGTTCTGTTAATTCATCTCACAGAGTTACATCTGTATTTCGTGGATCTCTTTGCTAGCCTTATTTCTGTGGAATCTGAGAACAGATATTTTGGATCCCTTTGAAGACTATAGGGCCAAAGGAAATATCCTCCGATAACAAAGAGAAAGAACCTTTCTGAGAAACTTCTTTGTGTTCTGTGAAATCATCTCACAGAGTTGCAGCTTTCCCCTCAAGAAGCCTTTCGCTAAGACAGTTCTTGTGGAATTGGCAAAGTGATATTTGGAAGCCCATAGAGGGCTATGGTGAAAAAGGGAATATCCTCAGATGAAATCTGGAAAGAAGCTTTCTGAGAAACTGCTTAGTGTTCTGTTAATTCATCTCACAGAGTTACATCTGTATTTCGTAGATCTCTTTGCTAGCCTTATTTCTGTGGAATCTGAGAACAGATATTTCGGATCCCTTTGAAGACTATAGGGCCAAAGGAAATATCCTCCGATAACAAAGAGAAAGAAGCTTTCTGAGAAACTTCGTTGTGTTCTGTGAAATGATCTCACAGAGTTACAGCTTTCCCCTCACGGAGCCTTTCGCTAAGACAGTTCTTTTGAAATTGGCAAAGTGATATTTGGAAGCCCATAGAGGGCTATGATGAAAAAGGAAATATCCTCAGAGGAAATCTGGAAAGAAGCTTTCTGAGAAACTGCTTAGTGTTCTGTTAATTCATCTCACAGTGTTACATCTGTATTTCATGGATCTCTTTGCTAGCCTTATTTCTGTGGAATCTGAGAACAGATATTTCAGATCCCTTTGAAGACTATAGGGCCAAAGGAAATATCCTCCGATAACAAAGAGAAAGAAGCTTTCTGAGAAACTTCTTTGTGTTCTGTGAAATCACATCACAGAGTTGCAGCTTTCCCCTCAAGAAGCCTTTCTCTAAGACAGTTCTTGTGGAATTGGCAAAGTGATATTTGGAAGCCCATAGAGGGCTGTGGTGAAAAAGGAAATACCCTCAGATAAAATCTGGAAAGAAGCTTTCTGGGAAACTGCTTACTGTTCTGTTAATTCATCTCACAGAGTAACATCTGTATTTCGTGGATCTCTTTGCTAGCCTTATTTCTGTGGAATCTGAGAACAGATATTTTGGATCCCTTTGAAGACTATAGGGCCAAAGGAAATATCCTCCGATAACAAAGAGAAAGAACCTTTCTGAGAAACTTCTTTGTGTTCTGTGAAATCATCTCACAGAGTTGCAGCTTTCCCCTCAAGAAGCCTTTCGCTAAGACAGTTCTTGTGGAATTGGCAAAGTGATATTTGGAAGCCCATAGAGGGCTGTGGTGAAAAAGAAAATATCCTCAGATGAAATCTGGAAAGAAGCTTTCTGAGAAACTGCTTAGTGTTCTGTTAATTCATCTCACAGAGTTACATCTGTATTTCGTGGATCTCTTTGCTAGCCTTATTTCTGTGGAATCTGAGAACAGATATTTCGGATCCCTTTGAAGACTATAGGGCCAAAGGAAATATCCTCCGATAACCAAGAGAAAGAAGCTTTCTGAGAAACTTCGTTGTGTTCTGTGAAATCATCTCACAGAGTTACAGCTTTCCCCTCACGGAGCCTTTCGCTAAGACAGTTCTTTTGGAATTGGCAAAGTGATATTTGGAAGCCCATAGAGGGCTATGGTGAAAAAGGAAATATCCTCAGATGAAATCTGGAAAGAATCTTTCTGAGAAACTGCTTAGCGTTCTGTTAATTCATCTCACAGAGTTACATCTGTATTTCGTGGATCTCTTTGCTAGCCTTATTTCTGTGGAATCTGAGAACAGATATTTCGGATCCCTTTGAAGACTATAGGGCCAAAGGAAATATCCTCTGATAACAAAGAGAAAGAAGCTTTCTGAGAAACTTCTTTGTGTTCTGTGAAATCATCTCACAGAGTTACAGCTTTCCCCTCACGGAGCCTTTCGCTAAGACAGTTCTTGTGGAATTGGCAAAGTGATATTTGGACGCCCATAGAGGGCTATGGTGAAAAAGGTAATATCCTCAGATGAAATCTGCAAAGAAGCTTTCTGAGAAACTGCTTAGTGTTCTGTTAATTCATCTCACAGAGTTATATCTGTAATTCGTGGATCTCTTTGCTAGCCTTATTTCTGTGGAATCTGAGAACAGATATTTCGGATCCCTTTGAAGACTATAGGGCCAAAGGAAATATCCTCCGATAACAAAGAGAAAGAAGCTTTCTGAGAAACTTCTTTGTGTTCTGTGAAATCATCTCACAGAGTTACAGCTTTCCCCTCAAGAAGCCTTTCGCTAAGACAGTTCTTGTGGAATTGGCAAAGTGATATTTGGAAGCCCATAGAGGGCTATGGTGAAAAAGGAAATATCCTCAAATGAAATCTGGAAAGAAGATTTCTGAGAAACTGCTTAGTGTTCTGTTAATTCATCTCACAGAGTTACATCTGTATTTCGTGGATCTGTTTGCTAGCCTTATTTCTGTGGGATCTGAGAACAGATATTTCGGATCCCATTGAAGACTATAGGGCCAAAGGAAATATCCTCCGATAACAAAGAGAAAGAAGCTTTCTGAGAAACTTCATTGTGTTCTGTGAAATCACATCACAGAGTTACAGCTTTCCACTCACGGATCCTTTCGTTAAGACACTTCTTTTGAAATTGGCAAAGTGATATTTGGAAGCCCATAGAGGGCTAAGGTGAAAAAGGAAATATCCTCAAATGAAATCTGGAATGAAGTTTTCTGAGAAACTGCTTAGTGTTCTGTTAATTCATCTCACAGAGTTATATCTGTATTTCGTGGATCTCTTTGCTAGCCTCATTTCTGTATAATCTGAGAACAGATATTTCGGATCCCTTTGAAGACTATAGGGCCAAAGGAAATATCCTCCGATAACAAAGAGAAAGAAGCTTTCTGAGAAACTTCGTTGTGTTCTGTGAAATCATCTCACAGAGTTACAGCTTTCCCCTCACGGAGCCTTTCGCTAAGACAGTTCTTTTGGAATTGGCAAACTGATATTTGGAAGCCCATAGAGGGCTATGGTGAAAAAGGAAATATCCTCACATGAAATCTGGAAAGAAGCTTTCTGAGAAACTGCTTAGCGTTCTGTTAATTCATCTCACAGAATTACATCTGTATTTCGTGGATCTCTTTGCTAGCCTTATTTCTGTGGAATCTGAGAACAGATATTTCGGATCCCTTTGAAGACTACAGGGCCAAAGGAAATATCCTCCGATAACAAAGAGAAAGAAGCTTTCTGAGAAACTTCTTTGTGTTCTGTGAAATCATCTCACAGAGTTACAGCTTTCCCCTCACGGAGCCTTTCGCTAAGACAGTTCTTGTGGAATTGGCAAAGTGATATTTGGATGCCCATAGAGGGCTATGGTGAAAAAGGTAATATCCTCAGATGAAATCTGGAAAGAAGCTTTCTGAGAAACTGCTTAGTGTTCTGTTAATTCATCTCACACAGTTACATCTGTAATTCGTGGATCTCTTTGCTAGCCTTATTTCTGTGGAATCTGAGAACAGATATTTCGGATCCCTTTGAAGACTATAGGGCCAAAGGAAATATCCTCCGATAACAAAGAGAAAGAAGCTTTCTGAGAAACTTCTTTGTGTTCTGTGAAATCATCTCACAGAGTTACAGCTTTCCCCTCAAGAAGCCTTTCACTAAGACAGTTCTTGTGGAATTGGAAAAGTGATATTTGAAAGCCCATAGAGGGCTATGGTGAAAAAGGAAATATCCTCAAATGAAATCTGGAAAGAAGCTTTCTGAGAAACTGCTTAGTGTTCTGTTAATTCATCTCACAGAGTTACATCTGTATTTCGTGGATCTCTTTGCTAGCCTTATTTCTGTGGGATCTGAGAACAGATATTTCGGATCCCTTTGAAGACTATAGGGCCAAAGGAAATATCCTCCGATAACAAAGAGAAAGAAGCTTTCTGAGAAACTTCGTTGTGTTCTGTGAAATCACATCACAGAGTTACAGCTTTCCACTCACGGATCCTTTCGCTAAGACACTTCTTTTGAAATTGGCAAAGTGATATTTGGAAGCCCATAGAGGGCTAAGGTGAAAAAGGAAATATCCTCAAATGAAATCTGGAATGAAGCTTTCTGAGAAACTGCTTAGTGTTCTGTTAATTCATCTCACAGAGTTATATCTGTATTTCGTGGATCTCTTTGCTAGCCTCATTTCTGTATAATCTGAGAACAGATATTTCGGATCCCTTTGAAGACTATAGGGCCAAAGGAAATATCCTCCGATAACAAAGAGAAAGAAGCTTTCTGAGAAACTTCGTTGTGTTCTGTGAAATCATCTCACAGAGTTACTGCTTCCCCTCACGGAGCCTTTCGCTAAGACAGTTCTTTTGAAATTGGCAAAGTGATATTTGGAAGCCCATAGAGGGCTATGGTGAAAAAGGAAATATCCTCAGATGAAATCTGGAAAGAAGCTTTGTGAGAAACTGCTTAGTGTTCTGTTAATTCATCTCACAGTGTTACATCTGTATTTCATGGATCTCTTTGCTAGCCTTATTTCTGTGGAATCTGAGAACAGATATTTCCGATCCCTTTGAAGACTATAGGGCCAAAGGAAATATCCTCCGATAACAAAGAGAAAGAAGCTTTCTGAGAAACTTCTTTGTGTTCTGTGAAATCATCTCACAGAGTTGCAGCTTTCCCCTCAAGAAGCCTTTCGCTAAGTCAGTTCTTGTGGAATTGGCAAAGTGATATTTGGAAGCCCATAGAGGGCTATGGTGAAAAAGGAAATATCCTCAGAGGAAATCTGGAAAGAAGCTTTCTGAGAAACTGCTTAGTGTTCTGTTAATTCATCTCACAGTGTTATATCTGTATTTCATGGATCTCTTTGCTAGCCTTATTTCTGTGGAATCTGAGAACAGATATTTCAGATCCCTATGAAGACTAAAGGGCCAAAGGAAATATCCTCCGATAACAAAGAGAAAGAAGCTTTCTGAGAAACTTCGTTGTGTTCTGTGAAATCATCTCACAGAGTTGCAGCTTTCCCCTCAAGAAGCCTTTCGCTAAGACAGTTCTTGTGGAATTGGAAAAGTGATATTTGGAAGCCCATAGAGGGCTATGGTGGAAAAGGAAATATCCTCAGATGAAATCAGGAAAGAAGCTTTCTGAGAAACTGCTTAGTGTTCTGTTAATTCATCTCACAGAGTTACATCTGTATTTCGTGGATCTCTTTGCTAGCCTTATTTCTGTGGAATCTGAGAACAGATATTTCGGATCCCTTTGAAGACTATAGGGCCAAAGGAAATATCCTCCGATAACAAAGAGAAAGAAGCTTTCTGAGAAACTTCGTTGTGTTCTGTGAAATCATCTCACAGAGTTACAGCTTTCCCCTCAAGGAGCCTTTTGCTAAGACAGTTTATGTGGAATTGGCAAAGTGATATTTGGAAGCCCATAGAGGGCTATGGTGAAAAAGGAAATATCCTCAGATGAAATCTGGAAAGAAGCTTTCTGAGAAACTGCTTAGCGTTCTGTTAATTCATCTCACAGAGTTACATCTGTATTTCGTGGATCTCTTTGCTAGCCTTATTTCTGTGGAATCTCAGAACAGATATTTCGGATCCCTTTGAAGACTATAGGGCCAAAGGAAATATCCTCCGATAACAAAGAGAAAGAAGCTTTCTGAGAAACTTCTTTGTGTTCTGTGAAATCATCTCACAGAGTTACAGCTTTCCCCTCACGGAGCCTGTCGCTAAGACAGTTCTTTTGAAACTGGCAAAGTGATATTTGGAAGCCCATAGAGGGCTATGGTGAAAAAGGAAATATCCTCAGATGAAATCTGGAAAGAAGCTTTCTGAGAAACTGCTTAGTGTTCTGTTAATTCATCTCACAGAGTTACATCTGTATTTCGTGGATCTCTTTGCTAGCCTTATTTCTGTGGAATCTGAGAACAGATATTTCGGATCCCTATGAAGACTATAGGGCCAAAGGAAGTATCCTGCGATAACAAAGAGAAAGAAGCTTTCTGAAAAACTTCTTTGTGTTTTGTGAAATCAACTCACAGAGTTACAGCTTTCCCCTCAAGAAGCCTTTCGCTAAGACAGTTCTTGTGGAATTGGCAAAGTGATATTTGGAAGCCCATAGAGGGCTATGGTGAAAAAGGAAATATCCTCAGATGAAATCTGGAAAGAAGCTTTCTGAGAAACTGCTTAGTGTTCTGTTAATTCATCTCACAGAGTTACATCTGTATTTCGTGGATCTCTTTGCTAGCCTTATTTCTGTGGAATCTGAGAACAGATATTTCGGATCCCTTTGAAGACTATAGGGCCAGAGGAAATATCCTCCGATAACAAAGAGAAAGAAGCTTTCTGAGAAACTTCTTTGTGTTCTGTGAAATCATCTCACAGAGTTGCAGCTTTCCCCTCAAGAATCCTTTTGCTAAGACAGTTCTTGGGGAATTGGCAAAGTGATATTTGGAAGCCCATAGAGGGCTATGGTGAAAAAGGAAATATCCTCAGATGAAATCTGGAAAGAAGCTTTCTGAGAAACTGCTTAGTGTTCTGTTAATTCATCTCACAGAGTTACATCTGTATTTCGTGGATCTCTTTGCTAGCCTTATTTCTGTGGATTCTGAGAACAGATATTTCGGATCCCTATGAAGACTATAGGGCCAAAGGAAATATCCTCCGATAACAAAGAGAAAGAAGCTTTCTGAGAAACTTCTTTGTGTTCTGTGAAATCATCTCACAGAGTTACAGCTTTCCCCTCAAGAAGCCTTTCACTAAGACAGTTATTGTGGAATTGGCAAAGTGATATTAGGAAGCCCATAGAGGGCTATGGTGAAAAAGGAAATATCCTCAAATGAAATCTGGAAAGAAGCTTTCTGAGAAACTGCTTAGTGTTCTGTTAATTCATCTCACAGAGTTACATCTGTATTTCGTCGATCCTTTTGCTAGCCTTATTTCTGTGAAATCTGAGAACAGATATTTCGGATCCCTTTGAAGACTATAGGGCCAAAGGAAATATCCTCCGATAACAAAGAGAAAGAAGCTTTCTGAGAAACTTCTTTGTGTTCTGTGAAATCATCTCACAGAGTTGCAGCTTTCCCCTCAAGAAGCCTTTCGCTAAGACAGTTCTTGTGGAATTGGCAAAGTGATATTTGGAAGCCCATAGAGGGCTATGGTGAAAAAGGAAATATCCTCAAATGAAATCTGGAAAGAAGCTTTCTGAGAAACTGCTTAGTGTTCTGTTAATTCATCTCACAGAGTTACATCTGTATTTCGTGGATCTCTTCGCTAGCCTTATTTCTGTGGAATCTGAGAACAGATATTTCGGATCCCTTTGAAGACTATAGGGCCAAAGGAAATATCCTCCGATAACAAAGAGAAAGAAGCTTTCTGAGAAACTTCGTTGTGTTCTGTTAAATCATCTCTCAGAGTTACAGCTTTCCCCTCACGGAGCCTTTCGCTAAGACAGTTCTTTTGAAATTGGCAAAGTGATATTTGGAAGCCCATAGAGGGCTATGGTGAAAAAGGAAATATCCTCAGATGAAATCTGGAAAGAAGCTTTCTGAGAAACTGCTTAGTGTTCTGTTAATTCATCTCACAGAGTTACATCTGTATTTCGTGGATATCTTTGCTAGCCTTATTTCTGTGGTATCTGAGAACAGATATTTCGGATCCCTTTCACGACTATAGGGCCAAAGGAAATATCCTCCGATAACAAAGAGAAAGAAGCTTTCTGAGAAACTTCGTTGTGTTCTGTGAAATCATCTCACAGAGTTACAGCTTTCCCCTCACGGAGCCTTTCGCTAAGACAGTTCTTTTGAAATTGGCAAAGTGATATTTGGAAGCCCATAGAGGGCTACGGTGAAAAAGGAAATATCCTCAGAGGAAATCTGGAAAGAAGCTTTGTGAGAAACTGCTTAGTGTTCTGTTAATTCATCTCACAGTGTTACATCTGTATTTCGTGCATCTCTTTGCTAGCCTTATTTCTGTGGAATCTGAGAACAGATATTTCGGATCCCTTTGAAGACTATAGTGCCAAAGGAAATATCCTCCGATAACAAAGAGAAAGAAGCTTTCTGAGAAACTTCGTTGTGTTCTGTGAAATCATCTCTCAGAGTTACAGCTTTCCCCTCACGGAGCCTTTCGCTAAGACAGTTCTTTTGAAATTGGCAAAGTGATATTTGGAAGCCCATAGAGGGCTATGGTGAAAAAGGAAATATCCTCAGATGAAATCTGGAAAGAAGCTTTCTGAGAAACTGCTTAGTGTTCTGTTAATTCATCTCACAGAGTTACATCTGTATTTCGTGGATCTCTTTGCTAGCCTTATTTCTTTGGAATCTGAGAACAGATATTTCGGATCCCTTTGAAGACTATAGGGCCAAAGGAAATATCCTCCGATAACAAAGAGAAAGAAGCTTTCTGAGAAACTTCTTTGTGTTCTGTGAAATCATCTCACAGAGTTACAGCTTTCCCCTCAAGAAGCCTTTCGCTAAGACAGTTCTTGTGGAATTGGCAAAGTGATATTTGGAAGCCCATAGAGGTCTATGGTGAAAAAGGAAATATCCTCAAATGAAATCTGGAAAGAAGCTTTCTGAGAAACTGCTTAGTGTTCCGTTAATTCATCTCACAGAGTTACATCTGTATTTCGTGGATCTCTTTGCTAGCCTTATTTCTGTGGAATCTGAGAACAGATATTTCGGATCCCTTTGAAGACTATAGGGCCAAAGGAAATATCCTCCGATAACAAAGAGAAAGAAGCTTTCTGAGAAACTTCGTTGTGTTCTATGAAATCATCTCACAGAGTTACAGCTTTCCCCTCACGGAGCCTTTCGCTAAGACAGTTCTTTTGAAATTGACAAAGTGATATTTGGAAGCCCTTAGAGGGCTATGGTGAAAAAGGAAATATCCTCAGATGAAATCTGGAAAGAAGCTTTCTGAGAAACTGCTTAGTGTTCTGTTAATTCATCTCACAGAGTTACATCTGTATTTCGTGGATCTCTTTGCTAGCCTTATTTCTGTGGAATCTGAGAACAGATATTTCGGATCCCTTTGAAGACTATAGGGCCAAAGGAAATATCCTCCGATAACAAAGAGAAAGAAGCTTTCTGTGAAACTTCGTTGTGTTCTATGAAATCATCTCACAGAGTTACAGCTTTCCCCTCACGGAGCCTTTCGCTAAGACAGTTCTTTTGAAATTGACAAAGTGATATTTGGAAGCCCTTAGAGGGCTATGGTGAAAAAGGAAATATCCTCAGATGAAATCTGGAAAGAAGCTTTCTGAGAAACTGCTTAGTGTTCTGTTAATTCATCTCACAGAGTTACATCTGTATTTCGTGGATCTCTTTGCTTGCCTTATTTCTGTGGAATCTGAGAACAGATATTTCGGATCCCTTTGAAGACTATAGGGCCAAAGGAAATATCCTTCGATAACTAAGAGAAAGAAGCTTTCTGAGAAACTTCTTTGTGTTCTGTGAAATCATCTCACAGAGTTACAGCTTTCCCCTCAAGAAGCCTTTCGCTAAGACAGTTCTTGTGGAATTGGCAAAGTGATATTTGGAAGCCCATAGAGGGCTATGGTGAAAAAGGAAATATCCTCAAATGAAATCTGGAAAGAAGCTTTCTGAGAAACTGTTTAGTGTTCTGTTAATTCATCTCACAGAGTTACATCTGTGTTTCGTGGATCTCTTTGCTAGCCTTATTTCTGTGGAATCTGAGAACAGATATTTCGGATCCCTTTGAAGACTATAGGGCCAAAGGAAATATCCTCCGATAACAAAGAGAAAGAAGCTTTCTGAGAAACTTCTTTGTGTTTTGTGAAATCATCTCACTGAGTTACAGCTTTCCAATCACGGAGCCTTTCGCTAAGACAGTTCTTTTGAAATTGGCAAAGTGATATTTGGAAGCCCATAGAGGGCTATGGTGAAAAAGGAAATATCCTCAGAGGAAATCTGGAAAGAAGCTTTCTGAGAAACTGCTTAGTGTTCTGTTAATTCATCTCACAGTGTTACATCTGTATTTCATGGATCTCTTTGCTAGCCTTATTTCTGTGGAATCTGAGAACAGATATTTCAGATCCCTATGAAGACTAAAGGGCCAAAGGAAATATCCTCCGATAACAAAGAGAAAGAAGCTTTCTGAGAAACTTCGTTGTGTTCTGTGAAATCATCTCACAGAGTTGCAGCTTTCCCCTCAAGAAGGCTTTCGCAAAGACAGTTCATGTGGAATTGGAAAAGTGATATTTGGAAGCCCATAGAGGGCTATGGTGGAAAAGGAAATATCCTCAGATGAAATCAGGAAAGAAGCTTTCTGAGAAACTGCTTAGTGTTCTGTTAATTCATCTCACAGAGTTACATCTGTATTTCGTGGATCTCTTTGCTAGCCTTATTTCTGTGGAATCTGAGAACAGATATTTCAGATCCCTTTGAAGACTATAGGGCCAAAGGGAATATCCTCCGATAACAAAGAGAAAGAAGCTTTCTGAGAAACTTCGTTGTGTTCTGTGAAATCATCTCACAGAGTTACAGCTTTCCCCTCAAGGAGCCTTTTGCTAAGACAGTTTATGTGGAATTGGCAAAGTGATATTTGGAAGCCCATAGAGGGCTATGGTGAAAAAGGAAATATCCTCAGATGAAATCTGGAAAGAAGCTTTCTGAAAAACTGCTTAGCGTTCTGTTAATTCATCTCACAGAGTTACATCTGTATTTCGTGGATATCTTTGCTAGCCTTATTTCTGTGGTATCTGAGAACAGATATTTCGGATCCCTTTCACGACTATAGGGCCAAAGGAAATATCCTCCGATAACAAAGAGAAAGAAGCTTTCTGAGAAACTTCGTTGTGTTCTGTGAAATCATCTCACAGAGTTACAGCTTTCCCCTCACGGAGCCTTTCGCTAAGACAGTTCTTTTGAAATTGGCAAAGTGATATTTGGAAGCCCATAGAGGGCTACGGTGAAAAAGGAAATATCCTCAGAGGAAATCTGGAAAGAAGCTTTGTGAGAAACTGCTTAGTGTTCTGTTAATTCATCTCACAGTGTTACATCTGTATTTCGTGCATCTCTTTGCTAGCCTTATTTCTGTGGAATCTGAGAACAGATATTTCGGATCCCTTTGAAGACTATAGTGCCAAAGGAAATATCCTCCGATAACAAAGAGAAAGAAGCTTTCTGAGAAACTTCGTTGTGTTCTGTGAAATCATCTCTCAGAGTTACAGCTTTCCCCTCACGGAGCCTTTCGCTAAGACAGTTCTTTTGAAATTGGCAAAGTGATATTTGGAAGCCCATAGAGGGCTATGGTGAAAAAGGAAATATCCTCAGATGAAATCTGGAAAGAAGCTTTCTGAGAAACTGCTTAGTGTTCTGTTAATTCATCTCACAGAGTTACATCTGTATTTCGTGGATCTCTTTGCTAGCCTTATTTCTTTGGAATCTGAGAACAGATATTTCGGATCCCTTTGAAGACTATAGGGCCAAAGGAAATATCCTCCGATAACAAAGAGAAAGAAGCTTTCTGAGAAACTTCTTTGTGTTCTGTGAAATCATCTCACAGAGTTACAGCTTTCCCCTCAAGAAGCCTTTCGCTAAGACAGTTCTTGTGGAATTGGCAAAGTGATATTTGGAAGCCCATAGAGGTCTATGGTGAAATAGGAAATATCCTCAAATGAAATCTGGAAAGAAGCTTTCTGAGAAACTGCTTAGTGTTCTGTTAATTCATCTCACAGAGTTACATCTGTATTTCGTGGATCTCTTTGCTAGCCTTATTTCTGTGGAATCTGAGAACAGATATTTCGGATCCCTTTGAAGACTATAGGGCCAAAGGAAATATCCTCCGATAACAAAGAGAAAGAAGCTTTCTGAGAAACTTCGTTGTGTTCTATGAAATCATCTCACAGAGTTACAGCTTTCCCCTCACGGAGCCTTTCGCTAAGACAGTTCTTTTGAAATTGACAAAGTGATATTTGGAAGCCCTTAGAGGGCTATGGTGAAAAAGGAAATATCCTCAGATGAAATCTGGAAAGAAGCTTTCTGAGAAACTGCTTAGTGTTCTGTTAATTCATCTCACAGAGTTACATCTGTATTTCGTGGATCTCTTTGCTTGCCTTATTTCTGTGGAATCTGAGAACAGATATTTCGGATCCCTTTGAAGACTATAGGGCCAAAGGAAATATCCTTCGATAACTAAGAGAAAGAAGCTTTCTGAGAAACTTCTTTGTGTTCTGTGAAATCATCTCACAGAGTTACAGCTTTCCCCTCAAGAAGCCTTTCGCTAAGACAGTTCTTGTGGAATTGGCAAAGTGATATTTGGAAGCCCATAGAGGGCTATGGTGAAAAAGGAAATATCCTCAAATGAAATCTGGAAAGAAGCTTTCTGAGAAACTGTTTAGTGTTCTGTTAATTCATCTCACAGAGTTACATCTGTGTTTCGTGGATCTCTTTGCTAGCCTTATTTCTGTGGAATCTGAGAACAGATATTTCGGATCCCTTTGAAGACTATAGGGCCAAAGGAAATATCCTCCGATAACAAAGAGAAAGAAGCTTTCTGAGAAACTTCTTTGTGTTTTGTGAAATCATCTCACTGAGTTACAGCTTTCCAATCACGGAGCCTTTCGCTAAGACAGTTCTTTTGAAATTGGCAAAGTGATATTTGGAAGCCCATAGAGGGCTATGGTGAAAAAGGAAATATCCTCAGAGGAAATCTGGAAAGAAGCTTTCTGAGAAACTGCTTAGTGTTCTGTTAATTCATCTCACAGTGTTACATCTGTATTTCATGGATCTCTTTGCTAGCCTTATTTCTGTGGAATCTGAGAACAGATATTTCAGATCCCTATGAAGACTAAAGGGCCAAAGGAAATATCCTCCGATAACAAAGAGAAAGAAGCTTTCTGAGAAACTTCGTTGTGTTCTGTGAAATCATCTCACAGAGTTGCAGCTTTCCCCTCAAGAAGGCTTTCGCAAAGACAGTTCATGTGGAATTGGAAAAGTGATATTTGGAAGCCCATAGAGGGCTATGGTGGAAAAGGAAATATCCTCAGATGAAATCAGGAAAGAAGCTTTCTGAGAAACTGCTTAGTGTTCTGTTAATTCATCTCACAGAGTTACATCTGTATTTCGTGGATCTCTTTGCTAGCCTTATTTCTGTGGAATCTGAGAACAGATATTTCAGATCCCTTTGAAGACTATAGGGCCAAAGGAAATATCCTCCGATAACAAAGAGAAAGAAGCTTTCTGAGAAACTTCGTTGTGTTCTGTGAAATCATCTCACAGAGTTACAGCTTTCCCCTCAAGGAGCCTTTTGCTAAGACAGTTTATGTGGAATTGGCAAAGTGATATTTGGAAGCCCATAGAGGGCTATGGTGAAAATCGAAATATCCTCAGATGAAATCTGGAAAGAAGCTTTCTGAAAAACTGCTTAGCGTTCTGTTAATTCATCTCACAGAGTTACATCTGTATTTCGTGGATATCTTTGCTAGCCTTATTTCTGTGGAATCTCAGAACAGATATTTCGGATCCCTTTGAAGACTATAGGGCCAAAGGAAATATCCTCCGATAACAAAGAGAAAGAAGCTTTCTGAGAAACTTCTTTGTGTTCTGTGAAATCATCTCAAAGAGTTACAGCTTTCCCCTCACGGAGCCTTTCGCTAAGACAGTTGTTTTGAAACTGGCAAAGTGATATTTGGAAGCCCATAGAGGGCTATGGTGAAAAAGGAAATATCCTCAGATGAAATCTGGAAAGAAGCTTTCTGAGAAACTGCTTAGTGTTCTGTTAATTCATCTCACAGAGTTACATCTGTATTTCGTGGATCTCTTTGCTAGCCTTATTTCTGTGGAATCTGAGAACAGATATTTCGGATCCCTATGAAGACTATAGGGCCAAAGGAAGTATCCTGCGATAACAAAGAGAAAGAAGCTTTCTGAAAAACTTCTTTGTGTTTTGTGAAATCAACTCACAGAGTTACAGCTTTCCCCTCAAGAAGCCTTTCGCTAAGACAGTTCTTGTGGAATTGGCAAAGTGATATTTGGAAGCCCATAGAGGGCTATGGTGAAAAAGGAAATATCCTCAGATGAAATCTGGAAAGAAGCTTTCTGAGAAACTGCTTAGTGTTCTGTTAATTCATCTCACAGAGTAACATCTGTATTTCGTGGATCTCTTTGCTAGCCTTATTTCTGTGGAATCTGAGAACAGATATTTCGGATCCCTTTGAAGACTATAGGGCCAGAGGAAATATCCTCCGATAACAAAGAGAAAGAAGCTTTCTGAGAAACTTCTTTGTGTTCTGTGAAATCATCTCACAGAGTTGCAGCTTTCCCCTCAAGAATCCTTTCGCTAAGACAGTTCTTGGGGAATTGGCAAAGTGATATTTGGAAGCCCATAGAGGGCTATGGTGAAAAAGGAAATATCCTCAGATGAAATCTGGAAAGAAGCTTTCTGAGAAACTGCTTAGTGTTCTGTTAATTCATCTCACAGAGTTACATCTGTATTTCGTGGATCTCTTTGCTAGCCTTATTTCTGTGGATTCTGAGAACAGATATTTCGGATCCCTATGAAGACTATAGGGCCAAAGGAAATATCCTCCGATAACAAAGAGAAAGAAGCTTTCTGAGAAACTTCTTTGTGTTCTGTGAAATCATCTCACAGAGTTACAGCTTTCCCCTCAAGAAGCCTTTCACTAAGACAGTTATTGTGGAATTGGCAAAGTGATATTAGGAAGCCCATAGAGGGCTATGGTGAAAAAGGAAATATCCTCAAATGAAATCTGGAAAGAAGCTTTCTGAGAAACTGCTTAGTGTTCTGTTAATTCATCTCACAGAGTTACATCTGTATTTCGTGGATCTCTTCGCTAGCCTTATTTCAGTGGAATCTGAGAACAGATATTTCGGATCCCTTTGAAGACTATAGGGCCAAAGGAAATATCCTCCGATAACAAAGAGAAAGAAGCTTTCTGAGAAACTTCGTTGTGTTCTGTAAAATCATCTCTCAGAGTTACAGCTTTCCCCTCACGGAGCCTTTTGCTAAGACAGTTCTTTTGAAATTGGCAAAGTGATATTTGGAAGCCCATAGAGGGCTATGGTGAAAAAGGAAATATCCTCAGATGAAATCTGGAAAGAAGCTTTCTGAGAAACTGCTTAGTGTTCTGTTAATTCATCTCACAGAGTTACATCTGTATTTCGTGGATCTCTTTGCTAGCCTTATTTCTGTGGTATCTGAGAACAGATATTTCGGATCCCTTTGACGACTATAGGGCCAAAGGAAATATCCTCCGATAACAAAGAGAAAGAAGCTTTCTGAGAAACTTCGTTGTGTTCTGTGAAATCATCTCACAGAGTTACAGCTTTCCCCTCACGGAGCCTTTCGCTAAGACAGTTCTTTTGAAATTGGCAAAGTGATATTTGGAAGCCCATAGAGGGCTACGGTGAAAAAGGAAATATCCTCAGAGGAAATCTGGAAAGAAGCTTTGTGAGAAACTGCTTAGTGTTCTGTTAATTCATCTCACAGTGTTACATCTGTATTTCGTGGATCTCTTTGCTAGCCTTATTTCTGTGGAATCTGAGAACAGATATTTCGGATCCCTTTGAAGACTATAGTGCCAAAGGAAATATCCTCCGATAACAAAGAGAAAGAAGCTTTCTGAGAAACTTCGTTGTGTTCTGTGAAATCATCTCTCAGAGTTACAGCTTTCCCCTCACGGAGCCTTTCGCTAAGACAGTTCTTTTGAAATTGGCAAAGTGATATTTGGAAGCCCATAGAGGGCTATGGTGAAAAAGGAAATATCCTCAGATGAAATCTGGAAAGAAGCTTTCTGAGAAACTGCTTAGTGTTCTGTTAATTCATCTCACAGAGTTACATCTGTATTTCGTGGATCTCTTTGCTAGCCTTATTTCTTTGGAATCTGAGAACAGATATTTCGGATCCCTTTGAAGACTATAGGGCCAAAGGAAATATCCTCCGATAACAAAGAGAAAGAAGCTTTCTGAGAAACTTCGTTGTGTTCTGTGAAATCATCTCACAGAGTTACAGCTTTCCCCTCACGGAGCCTTTCGCTAAGACAGTTCTTTTGAAATTGGCAAAGTAATATTTGGAAGCCCATAGAGGGCTATGGTGAAAAAGGAAATATCCTCAGAGGAAATCTGGAAAGAAGCTTTGTGAGAAACTGCTTAGTGTTCTGTTAATTCATCTCACAGTGTTACATCTGTATTTCATGGATCTCTTTGCTAGCCTTATTTCTGTGGAATCTGAGAACAGATATTTCAGATCCCTTTGAAGACTATAGGGCCAAAGGAAATATCCTCCGATAACAAAGAGAAAGAAGCTTTCTGAGAAACTTCGTTGTGTTCTGTGAAATCATCTCACAGAGTTGCAGCTTTCCCCTCAAGAAGCCTTTCGCAAAGACAGTTCATGTGGAATTGGAAAAGTGATATTTGGAAGCCCATAGAGGGCTATGGTGGAAAAGGAAATATCCTCAGATGAAATCAGGAAAGAAGCTTTCTGAGAAACTGCTTAGTGTTCTGTTAATTCATCTCACAGAGTTACATCTGTATTTCGTGGATCTCTTTGCTAGCCTTATTTCTGTGGAATCTGAGAACAGATATTTCGGATCCCTATGAAGACTATAGGGCCAAAGGAAATATCCTCCGATAACAAAGAGAAGGAAGCTTTCTGAGAAACTTCTTTGTGTTCTGTGAAATCATCTCACAGAGTTACAGCTTTCCCCTCAAGAAGCCTTTCGCTAAGACAGTTCTTGTGGAATTGGCAAAGTGATATTTGGAAGCCCATAGAGGGCTATGGTGAAAAAGGAAATATCCTCAAATGAAATCTGGAAAGAAGCTTTCTGAGAAACTGCTTAGTGTTCTGTTAATTCATCTCACAGAGTTACATCTGTATTTCGTGGATCTCTTTGCTAGCCTTATTTCTGTGGAATCTGAGAACAGATATTTCGGATCCCTTAGAAGACTATAGGGCCAAAGGAAATATCCTCCGATAACAAAGAGAAAGAAGCTTTCTGAGAAACTTCTTTGTGTTCTGTGAAATCATCTCACAGAGTTACAGCTTTCCCCTCAAGAAGCCTTTCGCTAAGACAGTTCTTGTGGAATTGGCAAAGTGATATTTGGAAGCCCATAGAGGGCTATGGTGAAAAAGGAAATATCCTCAAATGAAATCTGGAAAGAAGCTTTCTGAGAAACTGCTTAGTGTTCTGTTAATTCATCTCACAGAGTTATATCTGTATTTCGTGTATCTCTTTGCTACCCTTATTTCTGTGGAATCTGAGAACAGATATTTCGGATCCCTTTGAAGACTATAGGGCCAAAGGAAATATCCTCCGATAACAAAGAGAAAGAAGCTTTCTGAGAAACTTCGTTGTGTTCTATGAAATCATCTCACAGAGTTACAGCTTTCCCCTCACGGAGCCTTTCGCTAAGACAGTTCTTTTGAAATTGACAAAGTGATATTTGGAAGCCCATAGAGGGCTATGGTGAAAAAGGAAATATCCTCAGATGAAATCTGGAAAGAAGCTTTCTGAGAAACTGCTTAGTGTTCTGTTAATTCATCTCACAGAGTTACATCTGTATTTCGTGGATCTCTTTGCTTGCCTTATTTCTGTGGAATCTGAGAACAGATATTTCGGATCCCTTTGAAGACTATAGGGCCAAAGGAAATATCCTCCGATAACAAAGAGAAAGAAGCTTTGTGAGAAACTTCTTTGTGTTCTGTGAAATCATCTCACAGAGTTACAGCTTTCCCCTCAAGAAGCCTTTCGCTAAGACAGTTCTTGTGGAATTGGCAAAGTGATATTTGGAAGCCCATAGAGTGCTATGGTGAAAAAGGAAATATCCTCAAATGAAATCTGGAAAGAAGCTTTCTCAGAAACTGCTTAGTGTTCTGTTAATTCATCTCACAGAGTTACATCTGTATTTCGTGGATCTCTTTGCTAGCCTTATTTCTGTGGAATCTGAGAACAGATATTTCGGATCCCTTTGAAGACTATAGGGCCAAAGGAAATATCCTCCGATAACAAAGAGAAAGAAGCTTTCTGAGAAACTTCCTTGTGTTCTGTGAAATCATCTCACAGAGTTACAGCTTTCCCCTCACGGAGCCTTTCGCTAAGACAGTTCTTGTGGAATTGGCAAAGTGATATTTGGAAGCCCATAGAGGGCTATGGTGAAAAAGGAAATATCCTCAGAGGAAATCTGGAAAGAAGCTTTCTGAGAAACTGCTTAGTGTTCTGTTAATTCATCTCACAGTGTTACATCTGTATTTCATGGATCTCTTTGCTAGCCTTATTTCTGTGGAATCTGAGAACAGATATTTCAGATCCCTTTGAAGACTATAGGGCCAAAGGAAATATCCTCCGATAACAAAGAGAAAGAAGCTTTCTGAGAAACTTCTTTGTGTTCTGTGAAATCATCTCACAGAGATGCAGCTTTCCCCTCAAGAAGCCTTTCTCTAGGATAGTTCTTGTAGAATTGGCAAAGTGATAAATGGAAGCCCATAGAGGGCTATGGTGAAAAAGGAAATATCCTCAGATGAAATCTGGAAAGAAGCTTTCTGAGAAACTGCTTAGTGTTCTGTTAATTCATCTCACAGAGTTACATCTGTATTTCGTGCATCTCTTTGCTAGCCTTATTTCTGTGGAATCTGAGAACAGATATTTCGGATCCCTTTGAAGACTATAGGGCCAAAGGAAATATCCTCCGATAACAAAGAGAAAGAAGCTTTCTGAGAAACTTCTTTGTGTTCTGTGAAATCATCTCTCAGAGTTACAGCTTTCCCCTCACGGAGCATTTCGCTAAGACAGTTCTTTTGAAATTGGCAAAGTGATATTTGGAAGCCCATAGAGGGCTATGGTGAAAAAGGAAATATCCTCAGATGAAATCTGGAAAGAAGCTTTCTGAGAAACTGCTTAGTGTTCTGTTAATTCATCTCACAGAGTTACATCTGTATTTCGTGGATCTCTTTGCTAGCCTTATTTCTGTGGAATCTGAGAACAGATATTTCGGATCCCTTTGAAGACTATAGGGCCAAAGGAAATATCCTCCGAAAACAAAGAGAAAGAAGCTTTCTGAGAAACTTCGTTGTGTTCTGTGAAATCATCTCACAGAGTTACAGCTTTCCCCTCATGGAGCCTTTCGCTAAGACAGTTCTTGTGGAATTGGCAAAGTGATATTTGGAAGCCCATAGAGGGCTATGGTGAAAAAGGAAATATCCTCAGATGAAATCTGGAAAGAAGCTTTCTGAGAAACTGCTTAGTGTTCTGTTAATTCATCTCACAGAGTTACATCTGTATTTCGTGGATCTCTTTGCTAGCCTTATTTCTGTGGTATCTGAGAACAGATATTTCGGATCCCTTTGACGACTATAGGGCCAAAGGAAATATCCTCCGATAACAAAGAGAAAGAAGCTTTCTGAGAAACTTCGTTGTGTTCTGTGAAATCATCTCACAGAGTTACAGCTTTCCCCTCACGGAGCCTTTCGCTAAGACAGTTCTTTTGAAATTGGCAAAGTGATATTTGGAAGCCCATAGAGGGCTACGGTGAAAAAGGAAATATCCTCAGAGGAAATCTGGAAAGAAGCTTTGTGAGAAACTGCTTAGTGTTCTGTTAATTCATCTCACAGTGTTACATCTGTATTTCGTGGATCTCTTTGCTAGCCTTATTTCTGTGGAATCTGAGAACAGATATTTCGGATCCCTTTGAAGACTATAGTGCCAAAGGAAATATCCTCCGATAACAAAGAGAAAGAAGCTTTCTGAGAAACTTCGTTGTGTTCTGTGAAATCATCTCTCAGAGTTACAGCTTTCCCCTCACGGAGCCTTTCGCTAAGACAGTTCTTTTGAAATTGGCAAAGTGATATTTGGAAGCCCATAGAGGGCTATGGTGAAAAAGGAAATATCCTCAGATGAAATCTGGAAAGAAGCTTTCTGAGAAACTGCTTAGTGTTCTGTTAATTCATCTCACAGAGTTACATCTGTATTTCGTGGATCTCTTTGCTAGCCTTATTTCTTTGGAATCTGAGAACAGATATTTCGGATCCCTTTGAAGACTATAGGGCCAAAGGAAATATCCTCCGATAACAAAGAGAAAGAAGCTTTCTGAGAAACTTCGTTGTGTTCTGTGAAATCATCTCACAGAGTTACAGCTTTCCCCTCACGGAGCCTTTCGCTAAGACAGTTCTTTTGAAATTGGCAAAGTAATATTTGGAAGCCCATAGAGGGCTATGGTGAAAAAGGAAATATCCTCAGAGGAAATCTGGAAAGAAGGTTTGTGAGAAACTGCTTAGTGTTCTGTTAATTCATCTCACAGTGTTACATCTGTATTTCATGGATCTCTTTGCTAGCCTTATTTCTGTGGAATCTGAGAACAGATATTTCAGATCCCTTTGAAGACTATAGGGCCAAAGGAAATATCCTCCGATAACAAAGAGAAAGAAGCTTTCTGAGAAACTTCGTTGTGTTCTGTGAAATCATCTCACAGAGTTGCAGCTTTCCCCTCAAGAAGCCTTTCGCAAAGACAGTTCATGTGGAATTGGAAAAGTGATATTTGGAAGCCCATAGAGGGCTATGGTGGAAAAGGAAATATCCTCAGATGAAATCAGGAAAGAAGCTTTCTGAGAAACTGCTTAGTGTTCTGTTAATTCATCTCACAGAGTTACATCTGTATTTCGTGGATCTCTTTGCTAGCCTTATTTCTGTGGAATCTGAGAACAGATATTTCGGATCCCTATGAAGACTATAGGGCCAAAGGAAATATCCTCCGATAACAAAGAGAAGGAAGCTTTCTGAGAAACTTCTTTGTGTTCTGTGAAATCATCTCACAGAGTTACAGCTTTCCCCTCAAGAAGCCTTTCGCTAAGACAGTTCTTGTGGAATTGGCAAAGTGATATTTGGAAGCCCATAGAGGGCTATGGTGAAAAAGGAAATATCCTCAAATGAAATCTGGAAAGAAGCTTTCTGAGAAACTGCTTAGTGTTCTGTTAATTCATCTCACAGAGTTACATCTGTATTTCGTGGATCTCTTTGCTAGCCTTATTTCTGTGGAATCTGAGAACAGATATTTCGGATCCCTTAGAAGACTATAGGGCCAAAGGAAATATCCTCCGATAACAAAGAGAAAGAAGCTTTCTGAGAAACTTCTTTGTGTTCTGTGAAATCATCTCACAGAGTTACAGCTTTCCCCTCAAGAAGCCTTTCGCTAAGACAGTTCTTGTGGAATTGGCAAAGTGATATTTGGAAGCCCATAGAGGGCTATGGTGAAAAAGGAAATATCCTCAAATGAAATCTGGAAAGAAGCTTTCTGAGAAACTGCTTAGTGTTCTGTTAATTCATCTCACAGAGTTACATCTGTATTTCGTGTATCTCTTTGCTACCCTTATTTCTGTGGAATCTGAGAACAGATATTTCGGATCCCTTTGAAGACTATAGGGCCAAAGGAAATATCCTCCGATAACAAAGAGAAAGAAGCTTTCTGAGAAACTTCGTTGTGTTCTATGAAATCATCTCACAGAGTTACAGCTTTCCCCTCACGGAGCCTTTCGCTAAGACAGTTCTTTTGAAATTGACAAAGTGATATTTGGAAGCCCATAGAGGGCTATGGTGAAAAAGGAAATATCCTCAGATGAAATCTGGAAAGAAGCTTTCTGAGAAACTGCTTAGTGTTCTGTTAATTCATCTCACAGAGTTACATCTGTATTTCGTGGATCTCTTTGCTTGCCTTATTTCTGTGGAATCTGAGAACAGATATTTCGGATCCCTTTGAAGACTATAGGGCCAAAGGAAATATCCTCCGATAACAAAGAGAAAGAAGCTTTGTGAGAAACTTCTTTGTGTTCTGTGAAATCATCTCACAGAGTTACAGCTTTCCCCTCAAGAAGCCTTTCGCTAAGACAGTTCTTGTGGAATTGGCAAAGTGATATTTGGAAGCCCATAGAGGGCTATGGTGAAAAAGGAAATATCCTCAAATGAAATCTGGAAAGAAGCTTTCTCAGAAACTGCTTAGTGTTCTGTTAATTCATCTCACAGAGTTACATCTGTATTTCGTGGATCTCTTTGCTAGCCTTATTTCTGTGGAATCTGAGAACAGATATTTCGGATCCCTTTGAAGACTATAGGGCCAAAGGAAATATCCTCCGATAACAAAGAGAAAGAAGCTTTCTGAGAAACTTCCTTGTGTTCTGTGAAATCATCTCACAGAGTTACAGCTTTCCCCTCACGGAGCCTTTCGCTAAGACAGTTCTTGTGGAATTGGCAAAGTGATATTTGGAAGCCCATAGAGGGCTATGGTGAAAAAGGAAATATCCTCAGAGGAAATCTGGAAAGAAGCTTTCTGAGAAACTGCTTAGTGTTCTGTTAATTCATCTCACAGTGTTACATCTGTATTTCATGGATCTCTTTGCTAGCCTTATTTCTGTGGAATCTGAGAACAGATATTTCAGATCCCTTTGAAGACTATAGGGCCAAAGGAAATATCCTCCGATAACAAAGAGAAAGAAGCTTTCTGAGAAACTTCTTTGTGTTCTGTGAAATCATCTCACAGAGATGCAGCTTTCCCCTCAAGAAGCCTTTCTCTAGGATAGTTCTTGTAGAATTGGCAAAGTGATAAATGGAAGCCCATAGAGGGCTATGGTGAAAAAGGAAATATCCTCAGATGAAATCTGGAAAGAAGCTTTCTGAGAAACTGCTTAGTGTTCTGTTAATTCATCTCACAGAGTTACATCTGTATTTCGTGCATCTCTTTGCTAGCCTTATTTCTGTGGAATCTGAGAACAGATATTTCGGATCCCTTTGAAGACTATAGGGCCAAAGGAAATATCCTCCGATAACAAAGAGAAAGAAGCTTTCTGAGAAACTTCTTTGTGTTCTGTGAAATCATCTCTCAGAGTTACAGCTTTCCCCTCACGGAGACTTTCGCTAAGACAGTTCTTTTGAAATTGGCAAAGTGATGTTTGGAAGCCCATAGAGGGCTATGGTGAAAAAGGAAATATCCTCAGATGAAATCTGGAAAGAAGCTTTCTGAGAAACTGCTTAGTGTTCTGTTAATTCATCTCACAGAGTTACATCTGTATTTCGTGGATCTCTTTGCTAGCCTTATTTCTGTGGAATCTGAGAACAGATATTTCGGATCCCTTTGAAGACTATAGGGCCAAAGGAAATATCCTCCGATAACAAAGAGAAAGAAGCTTTCTGAGAAACTTCGTTGTGTTCTGTGAAATCATCTCACAGAGTTACAGCTTTCCCCTCATGGAGCCTTTCGCTAAGACAGTTCTTGTGGAATTGGCAAAGTGATATTTGGAAGCCCATAGAGGGCTATGGTGAAAAAGGAAATATCCTCAGAGGAAATCTGGAAAGAAGCTTTCTGAGAAACTGCTTAGTGTTCTGTTAATTCATCTCACAGTGTTACATCTGTATTTCATGGATCTCTTTGCTAGCCTTATTTCTGTGGAATCTGAGAACAGATATTTCAGATCCCTATGAATACTATAGGGCCAAAGGAAATATCCTCCGATAACAAAGAGAAAGAAGCTTTCTGAGAAACTTCGTTGTGTTCTGTGAAATCATCTCACAGAGTTGCAGCTTTCCCCTCAAGAAGCCTTTCGCAAAGACAGTTCATGTGGAATTGGAAAAGTGATATTTGGAAGCCCATAGAGGTCTATGGTGGAAAAGGAAATATCCTCAGATGAAATCTGGAAAGAAGCTTTCTGAGAAACTGCTTAGTGTTCTGTTAATTCATCTCACAGAGTTACATCTGTATTTCGTGGATCTCTTTGCCAGCCTTATTTCTGTGGAATCTGAGAACAGATATTTCGGATCCCTATGAAGACTATAGGGCCAAAGGAAATATCCTCCGATAACAAAGAGAAAGAAGCTTTCTGAGAAACTTCTTTGTGTTCTGTGAAATCATCTCACAGAGTTACAGCTTTCCCCTCAAGAAGCCTTTCGCTAAGACAGTTCTTGTGGAATTGGCAAAGTGATATTTGGAAGCCCATAGAGGGCTATGGTGAAAAAGGAAATATCCTCAAATGAAATCTGGAAAGAAGCTTTCTGAGAAACTGCTTAGTGTTCTGTTAATTCATCTCACAGAGTTACATCTGTATTTCGTGGATCTCTTTGCTAGCCTTATTTCTGTGGAATCTGAGAACAGATATTTCGGATCCCTTTGAAGACTATAGGGCCAAAGGAAATATCCTCCGATAACAAAGAGAAAGAAGCTTTCTGAGAAACTTCTTTGTGTTCTGTGAAATCATCTCACAGAGATGCAGCTTTCCCCTCAAGAAGCCTTTCTCTAGGATAGTTCTTGTGGAATTGGCAAAGTGATAAATGGAAGCCCATAGAGTGCTATGGTGAAAAAGGAAATATCCTCAGATGAAATCTGGAAAGAAGCTTTCTGAGAAACTGCTTAGTGTTCTGTTAATTCATCTCACAGAGTTACATCTGTATTTCGTGGATCTCTTTGCTAGCCTTATTTCTGTGGAATCTGAGAACAGATATTTCGGATCCCTTTGAAGACTATAGGGCCAAAGGAAATATCCTCCGATAACAAAGAGAAAGAAGCTTTCTGAGAAACTTCGTTGTGTTCTGTGAAATCATCTCACAGAGTTACAGCTTTCCCCTCAAGGAGCCTTTCGCTAAGACAGTTTATGTGGAATTGGCAAAGTGATATATGGAAGCCCATAGAGGGCTATGGTGAAAAAGGAAATATCCTCAAATGAAATCTGGAAAGAAGCTTTCTGAGAAAGTGCTTAGCGTTCTGTTAATTCATCTCACAGGGTTACATCTGTATTTCGTGGATCTCTTTGCTAGCCTTATTTCTGTGGAATCTGAGAACAGATATTTCGGATCCCTTTGAAGACTATAGGGCCAAAGGAAATATCCTCCGATAACAAAGAGAAAGAAGCTTTCTGAGAAACTTCTTTGTGTTCTGTGAAATCATCTCACAGAGTTACAGCTTTCCCCTCACGGAGCCTTTCGCTAAGACAGTTCTTTTGAAACAGGCAAAGTGATATTTGGAAGCCCATAGAGGGCTATGGTGAAAAAGGAAATATCCTCAGATGAAATCTGGAAAGAAGCTTTCTGAGAAACTGCTTAGTGTTCTGTTAATTCATCTCACAGAGTTACATCTGTATTTCGTGGATCTCTTTGCTAGCCTTATTTCTGTGGAATCTGAGAACAGATATTTCGGATCCCTATGAAGACTATAGGGCCAAAGGAAGTATCCTGCGATAACAAAGAGAAAGAAGCTTTCTGAGAAACTTCTTTGTGTTTTGTGAAATCATCTCACAGAGTTACAGCTTTCCCCTCAAGAAGCCTTTCGCTAAGACAGTTCTTGTGGAATTGGCAAAGTGATATTTGGAAGCCCATAGAGGGCTATGGTGAAAAAGGAAATATCCTCAGATGAAATCTGGAAAGAAGCTTTCTGAGAAACTGCTTAGTGTTCTGTTAATTCATCTCACAGAGCTACATCTGTATTTCGTGGATCTCTTTGCTAGCCTTATTTCTGTGGAATCTGAGAACAGATATTTCGGATCCCTTTGAAGACTATAGGGCGAAAGGAAATATCCTCCGATAACAAAGAGAAAGAAGCTTTCTGAGAAACTTCTTTGTGTTCTGTGAAATCATCTCACAGAGTTGCAGCTTTCCCCTCAAGAAGCCTTTCGCTAAGACAGTTCTTGTGGAATTGGCAAAGTGATATTTGGAAGCCCATAGAGGGCTATGGTGAAAAAGGAAATATCCTCAGATGAAATCTGGAAAGAAGCTTTCTGAGAAACTGCTTAGTGTTCTGTTAAATCATGTCATAGAGTTACATCTGTATTTCGTGGATCTCTTTGCTAGCCTTATTTCTGTGGAATCTGAGAACAGATATTTCGGATCCCTATGAAGACTATAGGGCCAAAGGAAATATCCTCCGATAACAAAGAGAAAGAAGCTTTCTGAGAAACTTCTTTGTGTTCTGTGAAATCATCTCACAGAGTTACAGCTTTCCCCTCAAGAAGCCTTTCGCTAAGACAGTTCTTGTGGAATTGGCAAAGTGATATTTGGAAGCCCATAGAGGGCTATGGTGAAAAAGGAAATATCCTCAAATGAAATCTGGAAAGAAGCTTTCTGAGAAACTCCTTAGTGTTCTGTTAATTCATCTCACAGAGTTACATCTGTATTTCGTGGATCTCTTTGCTAGCCTTATTTCTGTGAAATCTGAGCACAGATATTTCGGATCCCTTTGAAGACTATAGGGCCAAAGGAAATATCCTCCGATAACAAAGAGAAAGAAGCTTTCTGAGAAACTTCTTTGTGTTCTGTGAAATCATCTCACAGAGTTGCAGCTTTCCCCTCAAGAAGCCTTTCGCTAAGACAGTTCTTGTGGAATTGGCAAAGTGATATTTGGAAGCCCATAGAGGGCTATGGTGAAAAAGGAAATATCCTCAAATGAAATCTGGAAAGAAGCTTTCTGAGAAACTGCTTAGTGTTCTGTTAATTCATCTCACAGAGTTACATCTGTATTTCGTGGATCTCTTTGCTAGCCTTATTTCTGTGGAATCTGAGAACAGATATTTCGGATCCCTTTGAAGACTATAGGGCCAAAGGAAATATCCTCCGATAACAAAGAGAAAGAAGCTTTCTGAGAAACTTCGTTGTGTTCTGTGAAATCATCTCACAGAGTTACAGCTTTCCCCTCACGGAGCCTTTCGCTAAGACAGTTCTTTTGAAATTGGCAAAGTGATATTTGGAAGCCCATAGAGGGCTATGGTGAAAAAGGAAATATCCTCAAATGAAATCTGGAAAGAAGCTTTCTGAGAAACTGCTTAGTGTTCTCTTAATTCATCTCACAGAGTTATATCTGTATTTCGTGGATCTCTTTGCTAGCTTTATTTCTGTGGAATCTGAGAACAGATATTTCGGATCCCTTTGAAGACTATAGGTCCAAAGGAAATATCCTCCGATAACAAAGAGAAAGAAGCTTTCTGAGAAACTTCGTTGTGTTCTGTGAAATCATCTCACATAGTTACAGCTTTCCCCTCACGGAGCCTTTCGCTAAGACAGTTCTTGTGGAATTGGCAAAGTGATATTTGGAAGCCCTTAGAGGGCTATGGTGAAAAAGGAAATATCCTCAGAGGAAATCTGGAAAGAAGCTTTCTGAGAAACTGCTTAGTGTTCTGTTAATTCATCTCACAGTGTTACATCTGTATTTCATGGATCTCTTTGCTAGCCTTATTTCTGTGGAATCTGAGAACAGATATTTCAGATCCCTTTGAAGACTAAAGGGCCAAAGGAAATATCCTCCGATAACAAAGAGAAAGAAGCTTTCTTTGAAACTTCTTTGTGTTCTGTGAAATCATCTCACAGAGATGCAGCTTTCCCCTCAAGAAGCCTTTCTCTAGGATAGTTCTTGTGGAATTGGCAAAGTGATATATGGAAGCCCATGGAGGGCTATGGTGAAAAAGGAAATATCCTCAGATGAAATCTGGAAAGAAGCTTTCTGAGAAAGTGCTTAGTGGTCAGTTAATTCATCTCACAGAGTTACATCTGTATTTCGTGCATCTCTTTGCTAGCCTTATTTCTGTGGAATCTGAGAACAGATATTTCGGATCCCTTTGAAGACTATAGGGCCAAAGGAAATATCCTCCGATAACAAAGAGAAAGAAGCTTTCTGAGAAACTTCGTTGTGTTCTGTGAAATCATCTCACAGAGTTACAGCTTTCCCCTCACGGAGCCTTTTGCCAAGACAGTTTATGTGGAATTGGCAAAGTGATATTTGGAAGCCCATAGAGGGCTATGGTGAAAAAGGAAATATCCTCAGATGAAATCTGGAAAGAAGCTTTCTGAGAAACTGCTTAGCGTTCTGTTAATTCATCTCACAGAGTTACATCTGTATTTCGTGGATCTCTTTGCTAGCCTTATTTCTGTGGAATCTGAGAACAGATATTTCGGATCCCTTTGAAGACTATAGGGCCAAAGGAAATATCCTCCGATAACAAAGAGAAAGAAGCTTTCTGAGAAACTTCTTTGTGTTCTGTGAAATCATCTCACAGAGTTACAGCTTTCCCCTCAAGAAGCCTTTCGCTAAGACAGTTCTTGTGGAATTGGCAAAGTGATATTTGGAAGCCCATAGAGGGCTATAGTGAAAAAGGAAATATCCTCAAATGAAATCTGGAAAGAAGCTTTCTGAGAAACTGCTTAGTGTTCTGTTAATTCGTCTCACAGAGTTACATCTGTATTTCGTGGATCTCTTTGCTAGCTTTATTTCTGTGGAATCTGAGAACAGATATTTCGGATCCCTTTGAAGACTATAGGGCCAAAGGAAATATCCTCCGATAACAAAGAGAAAGAAGCTTTCTGAGAAACTTCGTTGTCTTCTGTGAAATCATCTCTCAGAGTTACAGCTTTCCCCTCATGGAGCCTTTCGCTAAGACAGTTCTTTTGAAATTGGCAAAGTGATATTTGGAAGCCCATAGAGGGCTATGGTGAAAAAGTAAATATCCTCAGATGAAATCTGGAAAGAAGCTTTCTGAGAAACTGCTTAGTGTTCTGTTAATTCATGTCATAGAGTTACATCTGTATTTCGTGGATCTCTTTGCTAGCCTTATTTCTGTGGAATCTGAGAACAGATATTTCGGATCCCTTTGAAGACTATAGGGCCAAAGGAAATATCCTCCGATAACAAAGAGAAAGAAGCTTTCTGAGAAACTTCTTTGTGTTCTGTGAAATCATATCACAGAGATGCAGCTTTCCCCTCAAGAAGCCTTTCTCTAGGATAGTTCTTGTGGAATTGGCAAAGTGATAAATGGAAGCCCATAGAGGGCTATGGTGAAAAAGGAAATATCCTCAGATGAAATCTGGAAAGAAGCTTTCTGAGAAACTGCTTAGTGTTCTGTTAATTCATCTCACAGAGTTACATCTGTATTTCGTGTATCTCTTTGCTACCCTTATTTCTGTGGAATCTGAGAACAGATATTTCGGATCCCTTTGAAGACTATAGGGCCAAAGGAAATATCCTCCGATAACAAAGAGAAAGAAGCTTTCTGAGAAACTTCGTTGTGTTCTGTGAAATCATCTCAGAGAGTTACAGCTTTCCCCTCAAGGAGCCTTTCGCTAAGACAGTTTATGTGGAATTGGCAAAGTGATATATGGAAGCCCATAGAGGGCTATGGTGAAAAAGGAAATATCCTCAGATGAAATCTGGAAAGAAGCTTTCTGAGAAATTGCTTAGCGTTCTGTTAATTCATCTCACAGGGTTACATCTGTATTTCGTGGATCTCTTTGCTAGCCTTATTTCTGTGGAATCTGAGAACAGATATTTCGGATCCCTTTGAAGACTATAGGGCCAAAGGAAATATCCTCCGATAACAAAGAGAAAGAAGCTTTCTGAGAAACTTCTTTGTGTTCTGTGAAATCATCTCACAGAGTTGCAGCTTTCCCCTCAAGAAGCCTTTCGCTAAGACAGTTCTTGTGGAATTGGCAAAGTGATATTTGGAAGCCCATAGAGGGCTATGGTGAAAAAGGAAATATCCTCAAATTAAATCTGGAAAGAAGCTTTCTGAGAAACTGCTTAGTGTTCTGTTAATTCATCTCACAGAGTTACATCTGTATTTCGTGGATCTCTTTGCTAGCCTTATTTCTGTGGAATCTGAGAACAGATATTTCGGATCCCTTTGAAGACTGTAGGGCCAAAGGAAATATCCTCCGATAACAAAGAGAAAGAAGCTTTCTGAGAAACTTCGTTGTGTTCTGTGCAATCATCTCACAGAGTTACAGCTTTCCCCTCACGGAGCCTTTCGCTAAGACAGTTCTTTTGAAATTGGCAAAGTGATATTTGGAAGCCCATAGAGGGCTATGGTGAAAAAGGAAATATCCTCAAATGAAATCTGGAAAGAAGCTTTCTGAGAAACTGCTTAGTGTTCTCTTAATTCATCTCACAGAGTTATATCTGTATTTCGTGGATCTCTTTGCTAGCTTTATTTCTGTGGAATCTGAGAACAGATATTTCGGATCCCTTTGAAGACTATAGGTCCAAAGGAAATATCCTCCGATAACAAAGAGAAAGAAGCTTTCTGAGAAACTTCGTTGTGTTCTGTGAAATCATCTCACATAGTTACAGCTTTCCCCTCACGGAGCCTTTCGCTAAGACAGTTCTTGTGGAATTGGCAAAGTGATATTTGGAAGCCCATAGAGGGCTATGGTGAAAAAGGAAATATCCTCAGAGGAAATCTGGAAAGAAGCTTTCTGAGAAACTGCTTAGTGTTCTGTTAATTCATCTCACAGTGTTACATCTGTATTTCATGGATCTCTTTGCTAGCCTTATTTCTGTGGAATCTGAGAACAGATATTTCAGATCCCTTTGAAGACTAAAGGGCCAAAGGAAATATCCTCCGATAACAAAGAGAAAGAAGCTTTCTTTGAAACTTCTTTGTGTTCGGTGAAATCATCTCACAGAGATGCAGCTTTCCCCTCAAGAAGCCTTTCTCTAGGATAGTTCTTGTGGAATTGGCAAAGTGATATATGGAAGCCCATGGAGGGCTATGGTGAAAAAGGAAATATCCTCAGATGAAATCTGGAAAGAAGCTTTCTGAGAAACTGCTTAGCGTTCTGTTAATTCATCTCACAGAGTTACATCTGTATTTCGTGGATCTCTTTGCTAGCCTTATTTCTGTGGAATCTGAGAACAGATATTTCGGATCCCTTTGAAGACTATAGGGCCAAAGGAAATATCCTCCGATAACAAAGAGAAAGAAGCTTTCTGAGAAACTTCTTTGTGTTCTGTGAAATCATCTCACAGAGTTGCAGCTTTCCCCTCAAGAAGCCTTTCGCTAAGAGAGTTCTTGTGGAATTGGCAAAGTGATATTTGGAAGCCCATAGAGGGCTATGGTGAAAAAGGAAATATCCTCAAATGAAATCTGGAAAGAAGCTTTCTGAGAAACTGCTTAGTGTTCTGTTAATTCATCTCACAGAGTTACATCTGTATTTCGTGGATCTCTTTGCTAGCCTTATTTCTGTGGAATCTGAGAACAGATATTTCGGATCCCTTTGAAGACTATAGGGCCAAAGGAAATATCCTCCGATAACAAAGAGAAAGAAGCTTTCTGAGAAACTTCTTTGTGTTCTGTGAAATCATCTCTCAGAGTTACAGCTTTCCCCTCACGGAGCCTTTCGCTAAGACAGTTCTTTTGAAATTGGCAAAGTGATATTTGGAAGCCCATAGAGGGCTATGGTGAAAAAGGAAATATCCTCAGATGAAATCTGGAAAGAAGCTTTCTGAGAAACTGCTTAGTGTTCTGTTAATTCATCTCACAGAGTTACATCTGTATTTCGTGGATATCTTTGCTAGCCTTATTTCTGTGGAATCTGAGAACAGATATTTCGGATCCCTTTGAAGACTATAGGGCCAAAGGAAATATCCTCCGATAACAAAGAGAAAGAAGCTTTCTGAGAAACTTCGTTGTGTTCTGTGAAATCATCTCACAGAGTTACAGCTTTCCCCTCACGGAGCCTTTCGCTAAGACAGTTCTTGTGGAATTGGCAAAGTGATATTTCGAAGCCCATAGAGGGCTATGGTGAAAAAGGAAATATCCTCAGAGGAAATCTGGAAAGAAGCTTTCTGAGAAACTGCTTAGTGTTCTGTCAATTCATCTCACAGTGTTACATCTGTATTTCATGGATCTCTTTGCTAGCCTTATTTCTGTGGAATCTGAGAACAGATATTTCAGATCCCTTTGAAGACTATAGGGCCAAAGGAAATATCCTCCGATAACAAAGAGAAAGAAGCTTTCTGAGAAACTTCTTTGTGTTCTGTGAAATCATCTCACAGAGATGCAGCTTTCCCCTCAAGAAGCCTTTCTCTAGGATAGTTCTTGTGGAATTGGCAAAGTGATAAATGGAAGCCCATAGAGGGCTATGGTGAAAAAGGAAATATCCTCAGATGAAATCTGGAAAGAAGCTTTCTGAGAAACTGCTTAGTGTTCTGTTAATTCATCTCACAGAGTTACATCTGTATTTCGTGTATCTCTTTGCTACCCTTATTTCTGTGGAATCTGAGAACAGATATTTCGGATCCCTTTGAAGACTATAGGGCCAAAGGAAATATCCTCCGATAACAAAGAGAAAGAAGCTTTCTGAGAAACTTCGTTGTGTTCTGCGAAATCATCTCACAGAGTTACAGCTTTCCCCTCAAGGAGCCTTTCGCTAAGACAGTTTATGTGGAATTGGCAAAGTGATATATGGAAGCCCATAGAGGGCTATGGTGAAAAAGGAAATATCCTCAGATGAAATCTGGAAAGAAGCTTTCTGAGAAATTGCTTAGCGTTCTGTTAATTCATCTCACAGGGTTACATCTGTATTTCGTGGATCTCTTTGCTAGCCTTATTTCTGTGGAATCTGAGAACAGATATTTCGGATCCCTTTGAAGACTATAGGGCCAAAGGAAATATCCTCCGATAACAAAGAGAAAGAAGCTTTCTGAGAAACTTCTTTGTGTTCTGTGAAATCATCTCACAGAGTTACAGCTTTCCCCTCACGGAGCCTTTCGCTAAGACAGTTCTTTTGAAACTGGCAAAGTGATATTTGGAAGCCCATAGAGGGCTATGGTGAAAAAGGAAATATCCTCAGATGAAATCTGGAAAGAAGCTTTCTGAGAAACTGCTTAGTGTTCTGTTAATTCATCTCACAGAGTTACATCTGTATTTCGTGGATCTCTTTGCTAGCCTTATTTCTGTGGAATCTGAGAACAGATATTTCGGATCCCTATGAAGACTATAGGGCCAAAGGAAGTATCCTGCGATAACAAAGAGAAAGAAGCTTTCTGAGAAACTTCTTTGTGTTTTGTGAAATCATCTCACAGAGTTACAGCTTTCCACTCAAGAAGCCTTTCGCTAAGACAGTTCTTGTGGAATTGGCAAAGTGATATTTGGAAGCCCATAGAGGGCTATGGTGAAAAAGGAAATATCCTCAGATGAAATCTGGAAAGAAGCTTTCTGAGAAACTGCTTAGTGTTATGTTAATTCATCTCACAGAGCTACATCTGTATTTCGTGGATCTCTTTGCTAGCCTTATTTCTGTGGAATCTGAGAACAGATATTTCGGATCCCTTTGAAGACTATAGGGCCAAAGGAAATATCCTCCGATAACAAAGAGAAAGAAGCTTTCTGAGAAACTTCTTTGTGTTCTGTGAAATCATCTCACAGAGTTGCAGCTTTCCCTTCAAGAAGCCTTTCGCTAAGACAGTTCTTGTGGAATTGGCAAAGTGATATTTGGAAGCCCATAGAGGGCTATGGTGAAAAAGGAAATATCCTCAGATGAAATCTGGAAAGAAGCTTTCTGAGAAACTGCTTAGTGTTCTGTTAATTCATCTCACAGAACTACATCTGTATTTCGTGGATCTCTTTGCTAGCCTTATTTCTGTGGAATCTGAGAACAGATATTTCGGATCCCTATGAAGACTATAGGGCCAAAGGAAATATCCTCCGATAACAAAGAGAAAGAAGCTTTCTGAGAAACTTCTTTGTGTTCTGTGAAATCATCTCACAGAGTTACAGCTTTACCCTCAAGAAGCCTTTCACTAAGACAGTTCTTGTGGAATTGGCAAAGTGATATTTGGAAGCCCATAGAGGGCTATGGTGAAAAAGGAAATATCCTCAGATGAAATCTGGAAAGAAGCTTTCTGAGAAACTGCTTAGTGTTCTGTTAATTCATCTCACAGAGTTACATCTGTATTTCGTGGATCCCTTTGCTAGCCTTATTTCTTTGGAATCTGAGAACAGATATTTCGGATCCGTATGAAGACTATAGGGCCAAAGGAAGTATCCTGCGATAACAAAGAGAAAGAAGCTTTGTGAGAAACTTCTTTGTGTTTTGTGAAATCATCTCACAGAGTTACAGCTTTCCCCTCAAGAAGCCTTTCGCTAAGACAGTTCTTGTGGAATTGGCAAAGTGATATTTGGAAGCCCATAGAGGGCTATGGTGAAAAAGGAAATATCCTCAGATGAAATCTGGAAAGAAGCTTTCTGAGAAACTGCTTAGTGTTCTGTTAATTCATCTCACAGAGCTACATCTGTATTTCGTGGATCTCTTTGCTAGCCTTATTTCTGTGGAATCTGAGAACAGATATTTCGGATCCCTTTGAAGACTATAGGGCCAAAGGAAATATCCTCCGATAACAAAGAGAAAGAAGCTTTCTGAGAAACTTCTTTGTGTTCTGTGAAATCATCTCACAGAGTTGCAGCTTTCCCCTCAAGAAACCTTTCGCTAAGACAGTTCTTGTGGAATTGGCAAAGTGATATTTGGAAGCCCATAGAGGGCTATGGTGAAAAAGGAAATATCCTCAGATGAAATCTGGAAAGAAGCTTTCTGAGAAACTGCTTAGTGTTCTGTTAATTCATGTCATAGAGTTACATCTGTATTTCGTGGATCTCTTTGCTAGCCTTATTTCTGTGGTATCTGAGAACAGATATTTCGGATCCCTATGAAGACTATAGGGCCAAAGGAAATATCCTCCGATAACAAAGAGAAAGAAGCTTTCTGAGAAACTTCTTTGTGTTCTGTGAAATCATCGCACAGAGTTACAGCTTTCCCCTCAAGAAGCCTTTCACTAAGACAGTTCTTGTGGAATTGGCAAAGTGATATTTGGAAGCCCATAGAGGGCTATGGTGAAAAAGGAAATATCCTCAAATGAAATCTGGAAAGAAGCTTTCTGAGAAACTGCTTAGTGTTCTGTTAATTCATCTCACAGAGTTACATCTGTATTTCGTGGATCTCTTTGCTAGCCTTATTTCTGTGAAATCTGAGAACAGATATTTCGGATCCCTTTGAAGACTATAGGGCCAAAGGAAATATCCTCCGATAACAAAGAGAAAGAAGCTTTCTGAGAAACTTCTTTGTGTTCTGTGAAATCATCTCACAGAGTTGCAGCTCTCCCCTCAAGAAGCCTTTCGCTAAGACAGTTCTTGTGGAATTGGAAAAGTGATATTTGGAAGCCCATAGAGGGCTATGGTGAAAAAGGAAATATCCTCAAATGAAATCTGGAAAGAAGCTTTCTGAGAAATTGCTTAGTGTTCTGTTAATTCATCTCACAGAGTTACATCTGTATTTCGTGGATCTCTTTGCTAGCCTTATTTCTGTGGAATCTGAGAACAGATATTTCGGATCCCTTTGAAGACTATAGGGCCAAAGGAAATATCCTCCGATAACAAAGAGAAAGAAGCTTTCTGAGAAACTTCGTTGTGTTCTGTGAAATCATCTCACAGAGTTACAGCTTTCCCCTCAAGGAGCCTTTCGCTAAGACAGTTTATGTGGAATTGGCAAAGTGATATTTGGAAGCCCCTAGAGGGCTATGGTGAAAAAGGAAATATCCTCAGATGAAATCTGGAAAGAAGCTTTCTGAGAAACTGCTTAGCGTTCTGTTAATTCATCTCACAGAGTTACATCTGTATTTCGTGGATCTCTTTGCTAGCCTTATTTCTGTGGAATCTGAGAACAGATATTTCGGATCCCTTTGAAGACTATAGGGCCAAAGGAAATATCCTCCGATAACAAAGAGAAAGAAGCTTTCTGAGAAACTTCTTTGTGTTCTGTGAAATCATCTCACAGAGTTACAGCTTTCCCCTCAAGAAGCCTTTCGCTAAGACAGTTCTTGTGGAATTGGCAAAGTGATATTTGGAAGCCCATAGAGGGCTATGGTTTAAAAGGAAATATCCTCAAATGAAATCTGGAAAGAAGCTTTCTGAGAAACTGCTTAGCGTTCTGTTAATTCATCTCACAGAGTTACATCTGTATTTCGTGGATCTCTTTGCTAGCCTTATTTCTGTGGAATCTGAGAACAGATATTTCGGATCCCTTTGAAGACTATAGGGCCAAAGGAAATATCCTCCGATAACAAAGAGAAAGAATCTTTCTGAGAAACTTCTTTGTGTTCTGTGAAATCATCTCACAGAGTTACAGCTTTCCCCTCACGGAGCCTTTCGCTAAGACAGTTCTTTTGAAACTGGCAAAGTGATATTTGGAAGCCCATAGAGGGCTATGGTGAAAAAGGAAATATCCTCAGATGAAATCTGGAAAGAAGCTTTCTGAGAAACTGCTTAGTGTTCTGTTAATTCATCTCACAGAGTTACATCTGTATTTCGTGGATCTCTTTGCTAGCCTTATTTCTGTGGAATCTGAGAACAGATATTTCGGATCCCTATGAAGACTATAGGGCCAAAGGAAATATCCTGCGATAACAAAGAGAAAGAAGCTTTCTGAGAAACTTCTTTGTGTTTTGTGAAATCATCTCACAGAGTTACAGCTTTCCCCTCAAGAAGCCTTTCGCTAAGACAGTTCTTGTGGAATTGGCAAAGTGATATTTGGAAGCCCATAGAGGGCTATGGTGAAAAAGGAAATATCCTCAGATGAAATCTGGAAAGAAGCTTTCTGAGAAACTGCTTAGTGTTCTGTTAATTCATCTCACAGAGCTACATCTGTATTTCGTGGATCTCTTTCCTAGCCTTATTTCTGTGGAATCTGAGAACAGATATTTCGGATCCCTTTGAAGACTATAGGGCCAAAGGAAATATCCTCCGATAACAAAGAGAAAGAAGCTTTCTGAGAAACTTCTTTGTGTTCTGTGAAATCATCTCACAGAGTTACAGCTTTCCCCTCAAGAAGCCTTTCGCTAAGACAGTTCTTGTGGAATTCGCAAAGTGATATTTGGAAGCCCGTAGAGGGCTATGTTGAAAAAGGAAATATCCTCAAATGAAATCTGGAAAGAAGCTTTCTGAGAAACTGTTTAGTATTCTGTTAATTCATCTCACAGAGTTACATCTGTATTTCTTGGATCTCTTTGCTAGCCTTATTTCTGTGGAATCTGAGAACAGATATTTCGGATCCCTTTGAAGACTATAGGGCCAAAGGAAATATCCTCCGATAACAAAGAGAAAGAAGCTTTCTGAGAAACTTCTTTGTGTTCTGTGAAATCATCTCACAGAGTTACACCTTTCCCCTCAAGAAGCCTTTCGCTAAGACAGTTCTTGTGGAATTGGCAAAGTGATATTTGGAAGCCCATAGAGGGCTATGGTGAAAAAGGAAATATCCTCAAATGAAATCTGGAAAGAAGCTTTCTGAGAAACTGCTTAGTGTTCTGTTAGTTCATCTCACAGAGTTATATCTGTATTTCGTGGATCTCTTTGCTAGCCTTAATTCTGTGGAATCTGAGAACAGATATTTCGGATCCCTTTGAAGACTATAGGGCCAAAGGAAATATCCTCCGATAACAAAGAGAAAGAAGCTTCCTGAGAAACTTCGTTGTGTTCTGTGAAATCATCTCACAGAGTTACAGCTTTCCCCTCACGGAGCCTTTCGCTAAGACATTTCTTGTGGAATTGGCAAAGTGATATTTCGAAGCCCATAGAGGGCTATGGTGAAAAAGGAAATATCCTCAGAGGAAATCTGGAAAGAAGCTTTCTGAGAAACTGCTTAGTGTTCTGTTAATTCATCTCACAGTGTTACATCTGTATTTCATGGATCTCTTTGCTAGCCTTATTTCTGTGGAATCTGAGAACAGATATTTCAGATCCCTTTGAAGACTATAGGGCCAAAGGAAATATCCTCCGATAACAAAGAGAAAGAAGCTTTCTGAGAAACTTCTTTGTGTTCTGTGAAATCATCTCACAGAGATGCAGCTTTCCCCTCAAGAAGCCTTTCTCTAGGATAGTTCTTGTGGAATTGGCAAAGTGATAAATGGAAGCCCATAGAGGGCTATGGTGAAAAAGGAAATATCCTCAGATGAAATCTGGAAAGAAGCTTTCTGAGAAACTGCTTAGTGTTCTGTTAATTCATCTCACAGAGTTACATCTGTATTTCGTGGATCTCTTTGCTACCCTTATTTCTGTGGAATCTGAGAACAGATATTTCGGATCAATTGGAGACTATAGGGCCAAAGGAAATATCCTCCGATAACAAAGAGAAAGAAGCTTTCTGAGAAACTTCGTTGTGTTCTGTGAAATCATCTCACAGAGTTACAGCTTTCCCCTCAAGGAGCCTTTCGCTAAGACAGTTTATGTGGAATTGGCAAAGTGATTTATGGAAGCCCATAGAGGGCTATGGTGAAAAAGGAAATATCCTCAGATGAAATCTGGAAAGAAGCTTTCTGAGAAACTGCTTATCGTTCTGTTAATTCATCTCACAGGGTTACATCTGTATTTCGTGGATCTCTTTGCTAGCGTTATTTCTGTGGAATCTGAGAACAGATATTTCGGATCCCTTTGAAGACTATAGGGCCAAAGGAAATATCCTCCGAAAGCAAAGAGAAAGAAGCTTTCTGAGAAACTTCGTTGTGTTCTGTGAAATCATCTCACAGAGTTACAGCTTTCCCCTCACGGAGCCTTTCGCTAAGACAGTTCTTTTGAAACTGGCAAAGTGATATTTGGAAGCCCATAGAGGGCTATGGTGAAAAAGGAAATATCCTCAGATGAAATCTGGAAAGAAGCTTTCTGAGAAACTGCTTAGTGTTCTGTTAATTCATCTCACAGAGTTACATCTGTATTTCGTGGATCTCTTTGCTAGCCTTATTTCTGTGGAATCTGAGAACAGATATTTCGGATCCCTATGAAGACTATAGGGCCAAAGGAAATATCCTGCGATAACAAAGAGAAAGAAGCTTTCTGAGAAACTTCTTTGTGTTTTGTGAAATCTTCTCACAGAGTTACAGCTTTCCCCTCAAGAAGCCTTTCGCTAAGACAGTTCTTGTGGAATTGGCAAAGTGATATTTGGAAGCCCATAGAGGGCTATGGTGAAAAAGGAAATATCCTCAGATGAAATCTGGAAAGAAGCTTTCTGAGAAACTGCTTAGTGTTCTGTTAATTCATCTCACAGAGCTACATCTGTATTTCGTGGATCTCTTTCCTAGCCTTATTTCTGTGGAATCTGAGAACAGATATTTCGGATCCCTTTGAAGTCTATAGGGCCAAAGGAAATATCCTCCGATAACAAAGAGAAAGAAGCTTTCTGAGAAACTTCTTTGTGTTCTGTGAAATCATCTCACAGAGTTGCAGCTTTCCCCTCAAGAAGCCTTTCGCTAAGACAGTTCTTGTGGAATTGGCAAAGTGATAGTTGGAAGCCCATAGAGGGCTATGGTGAAAAAGGAAATATCCTCAAATGAAATCTGGAAAGAAGCTTTCTGAGAAACTGCTTAGTGTTCTGTTAATTCATCTAACAGAGCTACATCTGTATTTCGTGGATCTCTTTGCTAGCCTTATTTCTGTGAAATCTGAGAACAGATATTTCGGATCCCTTTGAAGACTATAGGGCCAAAGGAAATATCCTCCGATAACAAAGAGAAAGAAGCTTTCTGAGAAACTTCTTTGTGTTCTGTGAAATCATCTCACAGAGTTGCAGCTTTCCCCTCACGGAGCCTTTCGCTAAGACAGTTCTTGTGGAATTGGCAAAGTGATATTTGGAAGCCCATAGAGGGCTATGGTGAAAAAGGAAATATCCTCAGATGAAATCTGGAAAGAAGCTTTCTGAGAAACTGCTTAGTGTTCTGTTAATTCATCTCACAGAGTTACATCTGTATTTCGTGGATCTCTTTGCTAGCCTTATTTCTGTGGAATCTGAGAACAGATATTTCGGATCCCTTTGAAGACTATAGGGCCATAGGAAATATCCTCCGATAACAAAGAGAAAGAAGCTTTCTGAGAAACTTCTTTGTGTTCTGTGAAATCATCTCACAGAGTTACAGCTTTCCCCTCAAGAAGCCTTTCGCTAAGACAGTTCTTGTGGAATTCGCAAAGTGATATTTGGAAGCCCGTAGAGGGCTATGGTGAAAAAGGAAATATCCTCAGATGAAATCGGGAAAGAAGCTTTCTGAGAAACTGTTTAGTATTCTGTTAATTCATCTCACAGAGTTACATCTGTATTTCTTGGATCTCTTTGCTAGCCTTATTTCTGTGGAATCTGAGAACAGATATTTCGGATCCCTTTGAAGACTATAGGGCCAAAGGAAATATCCTCCGATAACAAAGAGAAAGAAGCTTTCTGAGAAACTTCTTTGTGTTCTGTGAAATCATCTCACAGAGTTACACCTTTCCCCTCAAGAAGCCTTTCGCTAAGACAGTTCTTGTGGAATTGGCAAAGTGATATTTGGAAGCCCATAGAGGGCTATGGTGAAAAAGGAAATATCCTCAAATGAAATCTGGAAAGAAGCTTTCTGAGAAACTGCTTAGTGTTCTGTTAATTCATCTCACAGAGTTATATCTGTATTTCGTGGATCTCTTTGCTAGCCTTATTTCTGTGGAATCTGAGAACAGATATTTCGGATCCCTTTGAAGACTATAGGGCCAAAGGAAATATCCTCCGATAACAAAGAGAAAGAAGCTTCCTGAGAAACTTCGTTGTGTTCTGTGAAATCATCTCACAGAGTTACAGCTTTCCCCTCACGGAGCCTTTCGCTAAGACATTTCTTGTGGAATTGGCAAAGTGATATTTCGAAGCCCATAGAGGGCTATGGTGAAAAAGGAAATATCCTCAGAGGAAATCTGGAAAGAAGCTTTCTGAGAAACTGCTTAGTGTTCTGTTAATTCATCTCACAGTGTTACATCTGTATTTCATGGATCTCTTTGCTAGCCTTATTTCTGTGGAATCTGAGAACAGATATTTCAGATCCCTTTGAAGACTATAGGGCCAAAGGAAATATCCTCCGATAACAAAGAGAAAGAAGCTTTCTGAGAAACTTCTTTGTGTTCTGTGAAATCATCTCACAGAGATGCAGCTTTCCCCTCAAGAAGCCTTTCTCTAGGATAGTTCTTGTGGAATTGGCAAAGTGATAAATGGAAGCCCATAGAGGGCTATGGTGAAAAAGGAAATATCCTCAGATGAAATCTGGAAAGAAGCTTTCTGAGAAACTGCTTAGTGTTCTGTTATTTCATCTCACAGAGTTACATCTGTATTTCGTGGATCTCTTTGCTACCCTTATTTCTGTGGAATCTGAGAACAGATATTTCGGATCAATTGGAGACTATAGGGCCAAAGGAAATATCCTCCGATAACAAAGAGAAAGAAGCTTTCTGAGAAACTTCGTTGTGTTCTGTGAAATCATCTCACAGAGTTACAGCTTTCCCCTCAAGGAGCCTTTCGCTAAGACAGTTTATGTGGAATTGGCAAAGTGATTTATGGAAGCCCATAGAGGGCTATGGTGAAAAAGGAAATATCCTCAGATGAAATCTGGAAAGAAGCTTTCTGAGAAACTGCTTATCGTTCTGTTAATTCATCTCACAGGGTTACATCTGTATTTCGTGGATCTCTTTGCTAGCGTTATTTCTGTGGAATCTGAGAACAGATATTTCGGATCCCTTTGAAGACTATAGGGCCAAAGGAAATATCCTCCGAAAACAAAGAGAAAGAAGCTTTCTGAGAAACTTCGTTGTGTTCTGTGAAATCATCTCACAGAGTTACAGCTTTCCCCTCACGGAGCCTTTCGCTAAGACAGTTCTTTTGAAACTGGCAAAGTGATATTTGGAAGCCCATAGAGGGCTATGGTGAAAAAGGAAATATCCTCAGATGAAATCTGGAAAGAAGCTTTCTGAGAAACTGCTTAGTGTTCTGTTAATTCATCTCACAGAGTTACATCTGTATTTCGTGGATCTCTTTGCTAGCCTTATTTCTGTGGAATCTGAGAACAGATATTTCGGATCCCTATGAAGACTATAGGGCCAAAGGAAGTATCCTGCGATAACAAAGAGAAAGAAGCTTTCTGAGAAACTTCTTTGTGTTTTGTGAAATCATCTCACAGAGTTACAGCTTTCTCCTCAAGAAGCCTTTCGGTAAGACAGTTCTTCTGGAATTGGCAAAGTGATATTTGGAAGCCCATAGAGGGCTATGGTGAAAAAGGAAATATCCTCAGATGAAATCTGGAAAGAAGCTTTCTGAGAAACTGCTTAGTGTTCTGTTAATTCATCTCACAGAGCTACATCTGTATTTCGTGGATCTCTTTGCTAGCCTTATTTCTGTGGAATCTGAGAACAGATATTTCGGATCCCTTTGAAGACTATAGGGCCAAAGGAAATATCCTCCGATAACAAAGAGAAAGAAGCTTTCTGAGAAACTTCTTTGTGTTCTGTGAAATCATCTCACAGAGTTGCAGCTTTCCCCTCAAGAAGCCTTTCGCTAAGACAGTTCTTGTGGAATTGGCAAAGTGATATTTGGAAGCCCATAGAGGGCTATGGTGAAAAAGGAAATATCCTCAGATGAAATCTGGAAAGAAGCTTTCTGAGAAACTGCTTAGTGTTCTGTTAAATCATGTCATAGAGTTACATCTGTATTTCGTGGATCTCTTTGCTAGCCTTATTTCTGTGGAATCTGAGAACAGATATTTCGGATCCCTATGAAGACTATAGGGCCAAAGGAAATATCCTCCGATAACAAAGAGAAAGAAGCTTTCTGAGAAACTTCTTTGTGTTCTGTGAAATCATCTCACAGAGTTACAGCTTTCCCCTCAAGAAGCCTTTCACTAAGACAGTTCTTGTGGAATTGGCAAAGTGATATTTGGAAGCCCATAGAGGGCTATGGTGAAAAAGGAAATATCCTCAAATGAAATCTGGAAAGAAGCTTTCTGAGAAACTGCTTAGTGTTCTGTTAATTCATCTCACAGAGTTACATCTGTATTTCGTGGATCTCTTTGCTAGCCTTATTTCTGTGAAATCTGAGAACAGATATTTCGGATCCCTTTGAAGACTATAGGGCCAAAGGAAATATCCTCCGATAACAAAGAGAAAGAAGCTTTCTGAGAAACTTCTTTGTGTTCTGTGAAATCATCTCACAGAGTTGCAGCTTTCCCCTCAAGAAGCCTTTCGCTAAGACTGTTCTTGTGGAATTGGCAAAGTGATATTTGGAAGCCCATAGAGGGCTATGGTGAAAAAGGAAATATCCTCAAATGAAATCTGGAAAGAAGCTTTCTGAGAAACTGCTTAGTGTTCTGTTAATTCATCTCACAGAGTTACATCTGTATTTCGTGGATCTCTTTGCTAGCCTTATTTCTGTGGAATCTCAGAACAGATATTTCGGATCCCTTTGAAGACTATAGGGCCAAAGGAAATATCCTCCGATAACAAAGAGAAAAAAGCTTTCTGAGAAACTTCGTTGTGTTCTGTGAAATCATCTCACAGAGTTACAGCTTTCCCCTCACGGAGCCTTTCGCTAAGACAGTTCTTTTGAAATTGGCAAAGTGATATTTGGAAGCCCATAGAGGGCTATGGTGAAAAAGGAAATATCCTCAGATGAAATATGGAAAGAAGCTTTCTAAGAAACTGCTTAGTGTTCTCTTAATTCATCTCACAGAGTTATATCTGTATTTCGTGGATCTCTTTGCTAGCCTTATTTCTGTGGAATCTGAGAACAGATATTTCGGATCCCTTTGAAGACTATAGGGCCAAAGGAAATATCCTCCGATAACAAAGAGAAAGAAGCTTTCTGAGAAACTTCGTTGTGTTCTGTGAAATCATCTCACAGAGTTACAGCTTTCCCCTCACGGAGCCTTTCGCTAAGACAGTTCTTTTGAAATTGGCAAAGTGATATTTGGAAGCCCATAGAGGGCTATGGTGAAAAAGGAAATATCCTCAAATGAAATCTGGAAAGAAGCTTTCTGAGAAACTGCTTAGCGTTCTGTTAATTCATCTCACAGAGTTACATCTGTATTTCGTGGATCTCTTTGCTAGCCTTATTTCTGTGGAATCTGAGAACAGATATTTCGGATCCCTTTGAAGACTATAGGGCCAAAGGAAATATCCTCCGATAACAAAGAGAAAGAAGCTTTCTGAGAAACTTCTTTGTGTTCTGTGAAATCATCTCACAGAGTTGCAGCTTTCCACTCAAGAAGCCTTTCGCTAAGACAGTTCTTGTGGAATTGGCAAAGTGATATTTGGAAGCCCATAGAGGGCTATGGTGAAAAAGGAAATATCCTCAGATGAAATCTGGAAAGAAGCTTTCTGAGAAACTGCTTAGTGTTCTGTTAATTCATCTCACAGAGCTACATCTGTATTTCGTGGATCTCTTTGCTAGCCTTATTTCTGTGGAATCTGAGAACAGATATTTCGGATCCCTTTGAAGACTATAGGGCCAAAGGAAATATCCTCGGATAACAAAGAGAAAGAAGCTTTCTGAGAAACTTCTTTGTGTTCTGTGAAATCATCTCACAGAGTTGCAGCTTTCCCCTCAAGAAGCCTTTCGCTAAGACAGTTCTTGTGGAAATGGCAAAGTGATAGTTGGAAGCCCATAGAGGGCTATGGTGAAAAAGGAAATATCCTCAAATGAAATCTGGAAAGAAGCTTTCTGAGAAACTGCTTAGTGTTCTGTTAATTCATCTAACAGAGTTACATCTGTATTTCGTGGATCTCTTTGCCAGCCTTATTTCTGTGAAATCTGAGAACAGATATTTCGGATCCCTTTGAAGACTATAGGGCCAAAGGAAATATCATCCGATAACAAAGAGAAAGAAGCTTTCTGAGAAACTTCTTTGTGTTCTGTGAAATCATCTCACAGAGTTGCAGCTTTCCCCTCACGGAGCCTTTCGCTAAGACAGTTCTTGTGGAATTGGCAAAGTGATATTTGGAAGCCCATAGAGGGCTATGGTGAAAAAGGAAATATCCTCAGATGAAATCTGGAAAGAAGCTTTCTGAGAAACTGCTTAGTGTTCTGTTAATTCATCTCACAGAGTTACATCTGTATTTCGTGGATCTCTTTGCTAGCCTTATTTCTGTGGAATCTGAGAACAGATATTTCGGATCCCTATGAAGACTATAGGGCCAAAGGAAGTATCCTGCGATAACAAAGAGAAAGAATCTTTCTGAGAAACTTCTTTGTGTTTTGTGAAATCATCTCACAGAGTTACAGCTTTCCCCTCAAGAAGCCTTTCGGTAAGACAGTTCTTGTGGAATTGGCAAAGTGATATTTGGAAGCCCATAGAGGGCTATGGTGAAAAAGGAAATATCCTCAGATGAAATCTGGAAAGAAGCTTTCTGAGAAACTGCTTAGTGTTCTGTTAGTTCATCTCACAGAACTACATCTGTATTTCGTGGATCTCTTTGCTAGCCTTATTTCTGTGGAATCTGAGAACAGATATTTCGGATCCCTTTGAAGACTATAGGGCCAAAGGAAATATCCTCCGATAACAAAGAGAAAGAAGCTTTCTGAGAAACTTCTTTGTGTTCTGTGAAATCATCTCACAGAGTTGCAGCTTTACCCTCAAGAAGCCTTTCGCTAAGACAGTTCTTGTGGAATTGGCAAAGTGATATTTGGAAGCCCTTAGAGGGCTATGGTGAAAAAGGAAATATCCTCAGATGAAATCTGGAAAGAAGCTTTCTGAGAAACTGCTTAGTGTTCTGTTAAATCATGTCATAGAGTTACATCTGTATTTCGTGGATCTCTTTGCTAGCCTTATTTCTGTGGAATCTGAGAACAGATAATTCGGATCCCTATGAAGACTATAGGGCCAAAGGAAATATCCTCCGATAACAAAGAGAAAGAAGCTTTCTGAGAAACTTCTTTGTGTTCTGTGAAATCATCTCACAGAGTTACAGCTTTCCCCTCAAGAAGCCTTTCACTAAGACAGTTCTTGTGGAATTGGCAAAGTGATATTTGGAAGCCCATAGAGGGCTATGGTGAAAAAGGAAATATCCTCAAATGAAATCTGGAAAGAAGCTTTCTGAGAAACTGCTTAGTGTTCTGTTAATTCATCTCACAGTGTTACATCTGTATTTCGTGGATCTCTTTGCTAGCCTTATTTCTGTGAAATCTGAGAACAGATATTTCGGATCCCTTTGAAGACTATAGGGTCAAAGGAAATATCCTCCGATAACAAAGAGAAAGAAGCTTTCTGAGAAACTTCTTTGTGTTCTGTGAAATCATCTCACAGAGTTGCAGCTTTCCCCTCAAGAAGCCTTTCGCTAAGACAGTTCTTGTGGAATTGGCAAAGTGATATTTGGATGCCCATAGAGGGCTATGGTGAAAAAGGAAATATCCTCAAATGAAATCTGGAAAGAAGCTTTCTGAGAAACTGCTTAGTGTTCTGTTAATTCATCTCACAGAGCTACATCTGTATTTCGTGGATCTCTTTGCTAGCCTTATTTCTGTGGAATCTGAGAACAGATATTTCGGATCCCTTTGAAGACTATAGGGCCAAAGGAAATATCCTCCGATAACAAAGAGAAAGAAGCTTTCTGAGAAACTTCGTTGTGTTCTGTGAAATCATCTCACAGAGTTACAGCTTTCCCCTCACGGAGCCTTTCGCTAAGACAGTTCTTTTGAAATTGGCAAAGTGATATTTGGAAGCCCATAGAGGGCTATGGTGAAAAAGGAAATATCCTCAAATGAAATCTGGAAAGAAGCTTTCTGAGAAACTGCTTAGTGTTCTCTTAATTCATCTCACAGAGTTATATCTGTATTTCGTGGATCTCTTTGCTAGCCTTATTTCTGTGGAATCTGAGAACAGATATTTCGGATCCCTTTGAAGACTATAGGGCCAAAGGAAATATCCTCCGATAACAAAGAGAAAGAAGCTTTCTGAGAAACTTCGTTGTGTTCTGTGAAATCATCTCACAGAGTTACAGCTTTCCCCTCACGGAGCCTTTCGCTAAGACAGTTCTTGTGGAATTGGCAAAGTGATATTTGGAAGCCCATAGAGGGCTATGGTGAAAAAGGAAATATCCTCAGAGGAAATCTGGAAAGAAGCTTTCTGAGAAACTGCTTAGTGTTCTGTTAATTCATCTCACAGTGTTACATCTGTATTTCATGGATCTCTTTGCTAGCCTTATTTCTGTGGAATCTGAGAACAGATATTTCAGATCCCTTTGAAGACTAAAGCGCCAAAGGAAATATCCTCCGATAACAAAGAGAAAGAAGCTTTCTGAGAAACTTCTTTGTGTTCTGTGAAATCATCTCACAGAGTTGCAGCTTTCCCCTCACGGAGCCTTTCGCTAAGACAGTTCTTGTGGAATTGGCAAAGTGATATTTGGAAGCCCATAGAGGGCTATGGTGAAAAAGGAAATATCCTCAGATGAAATCTGGAAAGAAGCTTTCTGAGAAACTGCTTAGTGTTCTGTTAATTCATCTCACAGAGCTACATCTGTATTTCGTGGATCTCTTTCCTAGGCTTATTTCTGTGGAATCTGAGAACAGATATTTCGGATCCCTTTGAAGTCTATAGGGCCAAAGGAAATATCCTCCGATAACAAAGAGAAAGAAGCTTTCTGAGAAACTTCTTTGTGTTCTGTGAAATCATCTCACAGAGTTGCAGCTTTCCCCTCAAGAAGCCTTTCGCTAAGACAGTTCTTGTGGAATTGGCAAAGTGATAGTTGGAAGCCCATAGAGGGCTATGGTGAAAAAGGAAATATCCTCAAATGAAATCTGGAAAGAAGCTTTCTGAGAAACTGCTTAGTGTTCTGTTAATTCATCTAACAGAGTTACATCTGTATTTCGTGGATCTCTTTGCTAGCCTTATTTCTGTGAAATCTGAGAACAGATATTTCGGATCCCTTTGAAGACTATAGGGCCAAAGGAAATATCCTCCGATAACAAAGAGAAAGAAGCTTTCTGAGAAACTTCTTTGTGTTCTGTGAAATCATCTCACAGAGTTGCAGCTTTCCCCTCACGGAGCCTTTCGCTAAGACAGTTCTTGTGGAATTGGCAAAGTGATATTTGGAAGCCCATAGAGGGCTATGGTGAAAAAGGAAATATCCTCAGATGAAATCTGGAAAGAAGCTTTCTGAGAAACTGCTTAGTGTTCTGTTAATTCATCTCACAGAGTTATATCTGTATTTCGTGGATCTCTTTGCTAGCCTTATTTCTGTGGAATCTGAGAACAGATATTTCGGATCCCTTTGAAGACTATAGGGCCATAGGAAATATCCTCCGATAACAAAGAGAAAGAAGCTTTCTGAGAAACTTCTTTGTGTTCTGTGAAATCATCTCACAGAGTTACAGCTTTCCCCTCAAGAAGCCTTTCGCTAAGACAGTTCTTGTGGAATTCGCAAAGTGATATTTGGAAGCCCGTAGAGGGCTATGGTGAAAAAGGAAATATCCTCAAATGAAATCTGGAAAGAAGCTTTCTGAGAAACTGTTTAGTATTCTGTTAATTCATCTCACAGAGTTACATCTGTATTTCTTGGATCTCTTTGCTAGCCTTATTTCTGTGGAATCTGAGAACAGATATTTCGGATCCCTTTGAAGACTATAGGGCCAAAGGAAATATCCTCCGATAACAAAGAGAAAGAAGCTTTCTGAGAAACTTCTTTGTGTTCTGTGAAATCATCTCACAGAGTTACACCTTTCCCCTCAAGAAGCCTTTCGCTAAGACAGTTCTTGTGGAATTGGCAAAGTGATATTTGGAAGCCCATAGAGGGCTATGGTGAAAAAGGAAATATCCTCAAATGAAATCTGGAAAGAAGCTTTCTGAGAAACTGCTTAGTGTTCTGTTAATTCATCTCACAGAGTTATATCTGTATTTCGTGGATCTCTTTGCTAGCCTTATTTCTGTGGAATCTGAGAACAGATATTTCGGATCCCTTTGAAGACTATAGGGCCAAAGGAAATATCCTCCGATAACAAAGAGAAAGAAGCTTCCTGAGAAACTTCGTTGTGTTCTGTGAAATCATCTCACAGAGTTACAGCTTTCCCCTCACGGAGCCTTTCGCTAAGACATTTCTTGTGGAATTGGCAAAGTGATATTTCGAAGCCCATAGAGGGCTATGGTGAAAAAGGAAATATCCTCAGAGGAAATCTGGAAAGAAGCTTTCTGAGAAACTGCTTAGTGTTCTGTTAATTCATCTCACAGTGTTACATCTGTATTTCATGGATCTCTTTGCTAGCCTTATTTCTGTGGAATCTGAGAACAGATATTTCAGATCCCTTTGAAGACTATAGGGCCAAAGGAAATATCCTCCGATAACAAAGAGAAAGAAGCTTTCTGAGAAACTTCTTTGTGTTCTGTGAAATCATCTCACAGAGATGCAGCTTTCCCCTCAAGAAGCCTTTCTCTAGGATAGTTCTTGTGGAATTGGCAAAGTGATAAATGGAAGCCCATAGAGGGCTATGGTGAAAAAGGAAATATCCTCAGATGAAATCTGGAAAGAAGCTTTCTGAGAAACTGCTTAGTGTTCTGTTAATTCATCTCACAGAGTTACATCTGTATTTCGTGGATCTCTTTGCTACCCTTATTTCTGTGGAATCTGAGAACAGATATTTCGGATCAATTGGAGACTATAGGGCCAAAGGAAATATCCTCCGATAACAAAGAGAAAGAAGCTTTCTGAGAAACTTCGTTGTGTTCTGTGAAATCATCTCACAGAGTTACAGCTTTCCCCTCAAGGAGCCTTTCGCTAAGACAGTTTATGTGGAATTGGCAAAGTGATTTATGGAAGCCCATAGAGGGCTATGGTGAAAAAGGAAATATCCTCAGATGAAATCTGGAAAGAAGCTTTCTGAGAAACTGCTTAGTGTTCTGTTAATTCATCTCACAGGGTTACATCTGTATTTCGTGGATCTCTTTGCTAGCGTTATTTCTGTGGAATCTGAGAACAGATATTTCGGATCCCTTTGAAGACTATAGGGCCAAAGGAAATATCCTCCGAAAACAAAGAGAAAGAAGCTTTCTGAGAAACTTCGTTGTGTTCTGTGAAATCATCTCACAGAGTTACAGCTTTCCCCTCACGGAGCCTTTCGCTAAGACAGTTCTTTTGAAACTGGCAAAGTGATATTTGGAAGCCCATAGAGGGCTATGGTGAAAAAGGAAATATCCTCAGATGAAATCTGGAAAGAAGCTTTCTGAGAAACTGCTTAGTGTTCTGTTAATTCATCTCACAGAGTTACATCTGTATTTCGTGGATCTCTTTGCTAGCCTTATTTCTGTGGAATCTGAGAACAGATATTTCGGATCCCTATGAAGACTATAGGGCCAAAGGAAGTATCCTGCGATAACAAAGAGAAAGAAGCTTTCTGAGAAACTTCTTTGTGTTTTGTGAAATCATCTCACAGAGTTACAGCTTTCCCCTCAAGAAGCCTTTCGGTAAGACAGTTCTTGTGGAATTGGCAAAGTGATATTTGGAAGCCCATAGAGGGCTATGGTGAAAAAGGAAATATCCTCAGATGAAATCTGGAAAGAAGCTTTCTGAGAAACTGCTTAGTGTTCTGTTAATTCATCTCACAGAGCTACATCTGTATTTCGTGGATCTCTTTGCTAGCCTTATTTCTGTGGAATCTGAGAACAGATATTTCGGATCCCTTTGAAGACTATAGGGCCAAAGGAAATATCCTCCGATAACAAAGAGAAAGAAGCTTTCTGAGAAACTTCTTTGTGTTCTGTGAAATCATCTCACAGAGTTGCAGCTTTCCCCTCAAGAAGCCTTTCGCTAAGACAGTTCTTGTGGAATTGGCAAAGTGATATTTGGAAGCCCATAGAGGGCTATGGTGAAAAAGGAAATATCCTCAGATGAAATCTGGAAAGAAGCTTTCTGAGAAACTGCTTAGTGTTCTGTTAAATCATGTCATAGAGTTACATCTGTATTTCGTGGATCTCTTTGCTAGCCTTATTTCTGTGGAATCTGAGAACAGATATTTCGGATCCCTATGAAGACTATAGGGCCAAAGGAAATATCCTCCGATAACAAAGAGAAAGAAGCTTTCTGAGAAACTTCTTTGTGTTCTGTGAAATCATCTCACAGAGTTACAGCTTTCCCCTCAAGAAGCCTTTCACTAAGACAGTTCTTGTGGAATTGGCAAAGTGATATTTGGAAGCCCATAGAGGGCTATGGTGAAAAAGGAAATATCCTCAAATGAAATCTGGAAAGAAGCTTTCTGAGAAACTGCTTAGTGTTCTGTTAATTCATCTCACAGAGTTACATCTGTATTTCCTGGATCTCTTTGCTAGCCTTATTTCTGTGAAATCTGAGAACAGATATTTCGGATCCCTTTGAAGACTATAGGGCCAAAGGAAATATCCTCCGATAACAAAGAGAAAGAAGCTTTCTGAGAAACTTCTTTGTGTTCTGTGAAATCATCTCACAGAGTTGCAGCTTTCCCCTCAAGAAGCCTTTCGCTAAGACTGTTCTTGTGGAATTGGCAAAGTGATATTTGGAAGCCCATAGAGGGCTATGGTGAAAAAGGAAATATCCTCAAATGAAATCTGGAAAGAAGCTTTCTGAGAAACTGCTTAGTGTTCCGTTAATTCATCTCACAGAGTTACATCTGTATTTCGTGGATCTCTTTGCTAGCCTTATTTCTGTGGAATCTGAGAACAGATATTTCGGATCCCTTTGAAGACTATAGGGCCAAAGGAAATATCCTCCGATAACAAAGAGAAAGAAGCTTTCTGAGAAACTTCGTTGTGTTCTGTGAAATCATCTCAGAGAGTTACAGCTTTCCCCTCACGGAGCCTTTCGCTAAGACAGTTCTTTTGAAATTGGCAAAGTGATATTTGGAAGCCCATAGAGGGCTATGGTGAAAAAGGAAATATCCTCAGATGAAATCTGGAAAGAAGCTTTCTAAGAAACTGCTTAGTGTTCTCTTAATTCATCTCACAGAGTTATATCTGTATTTCGTGGATCTCTTTGCTAGCCTTATTTCTGTGGAATCTGAGAACAGATATTTCGGATCCCTTTGAAGACTATAGGGCCAAAGGAAATATCCTCCGATAACAAAGAGAAAGAAGCTTTCTGAGAAACTTCGTTGTGTTCTGTGAAATCATCTCACAGAGTTACAGCTTTCCCCTCACGGAGCCTTTCGCTAAGACAGTTCTTTTGAAATTGGCAAAGTGATATTTGGAAGCCCATAGAGGGCTATGGTGAAAAAGGAAATATCCTCAAATGAAATCTGGAAAGAAGCTTTCTGAGAAACTGCTTAGCGTTCTGTTAATTCATCTCACAGAGTTACATCTGTATTTCGTGGATCTCTTTGCTAGCCTTATTTCTGTGGAATCTGAGAACAGATATTTCGGATCCCTTTGAAGACTATAGGGCCAAAGGAAATATCCTCCGATAACAAAGAGAAAGAAGCTTTCTGAGAAACTTCTTTGTGTTCTGTGAAATCATCTCACAGAGTTGCAGCTTTCCACTCAAGAAGCCTTTCGCTAAGACAGTTCTTGTGGAATTGGCAAAGTGATATTTGGAAGCCCATAGAGGGCTATGGTGAAAAAGGAAATATCCTCAGATGAAATCTGGAAAGAAGCTTTCTGAGAAACTGCTTAGTGTTCTGTTAATTCATCTCACAGAGCTACATCTGTATTTCGTGGATCTCTTTGCTAGCCTTATTTCTGTGGAATCTGAGAACAGATATTTCGGATCCCTTTGAAGACTATAGGGCCAAAGGAAATATCCTCGGATAACAAAGAGAAAGAAGCTTTCTGAGAAACTTCTTTGTGTTCTGTGAAATCATCTCACAGAGTTGCAGCTTTCCCCTCAAGAAGCCTTTCGCTAAGACAGTTCTTGTGGAAATGGCAAAGTGATAGTTGGAAGCCCATAGAGGGCTATGGTGAAAAAGGAAATATCCTCAAATGAAATCTGGAAAGAAGCTTTCTGAGAAACTGCTTAGTGTTCTGTTAATTCATCTAACAGAGTTACATCTGTATTTCGTGGATCTCTTTGCCAGCCTTATTTCTGTGAAATCTGAGAACAGATATTTCGGATCCCTTTGAAGACTATAGGGCCAAAGGAAATATCATCCGATAACAAAGAGAAAGAAGCTTTCTGAGAAACTTCTTTGTGTTCTTTGAAATCGTCTCACAGAGTTGCAGCTTTCCCCTCACGGAGCCTTTCGCTAAGACAGTTCTTGTGGAATTGGCAAAGTGATATTTGGAAGCCCATAGAGGGCTATGGTGAAAAAGGAAATATCCTCAGATGAAATCTGGAAAGAAGCTTTCTGAGAAACTGCTTAGTGTTCTGTTAATTCATCTCACAGAGTTACATCTGTATTTCGTGGATCTCTTTGCTAGCCTTATTTCTGTGGAATCTGAGAACAGATATTTCGGATCCCTATGAAGACTATAGGGCCAAAGGAAGTATCCTGCGATAACAAAGAGAAAGAATCTTTCTGAGAAACATCTTTGTGTTTTGTGATATCATCTCACAGAGTTACAGCTTTCCCCTCAAGAAGCCTTTCGGTAAGACAGTTCTTGTGGAATTGGCAAAGTGATATTTGGAAGCCCATAGAGGGCTATGGTGAAAAAGGAAATATCCTCAGATGAAATCTGGAAAGAAGCTTTCTGAGAAACTGCTTAGTGTTCTGTTAATTCATCTCACAGAACTACATCTGTATTTCGTGGATCTCTTTGCTAGCCTTATTTCTGTGGAATCTGAGAACAGATATTTCGGATCCCTTTGAAGACTATAGGGCCAAAGGAAATATCCTCCGATAACAAAGAGAAAGAAGCTTTCTGAGAAACTTCTTTGTGTTCTGTGAAATCATCTCACAGAGTTGCAGCTTTACCCTCAAGAAGCCTTTCGCTAAGACAGTTCTTGTGGAATTGGCAAAGTGATATTTGGAAGCCCATAGAGGGCTATGGTGAAAAAGGAAATATCCTCAGATGAAATCTGGAAAGAAGCTTTCTGAGAAACTGCTTAGTGTTCTGTTAAATCATGTCATAGAGTTACATCTGTATTTCGTGGATCTCTTTGCTAGCCTTATTTCTGTGGAATCTGAGAACAGATAATTCGGATCCCTATGAAGACTATAGGGCCAAAGGAAATATCCTCCGATAACAAAGAGAAAGAAGCTTTCTGAGAAACTTCTTTGTGTTCTGTGAAATCATCTCACAGAGTTACAGCTTTCCCCTCAAGAAGCCTTTCACTAAGACAGTTCTTGTGGAATTGGCAAAGTGATATTTGGAAGCCCATAGAGGGCTATGGTGAAAAAGGAAATATCCTCAAATGAAATCTGGAAAGAAGCTTTCTGAGAAACTGCTTAGTGTTCTGTTAATTCATCTCACAGAGTTACATCTGTATTTCGTGGATCTCTTTGCTAGCCTTATTTCTGTGAAATCTGAGAACAGATATTTCGGATCCCTTTGAAGACTATAGGGTCAAAGGAAATATCCTCCGATAACAAAGAGAAAGAAGCTTTCTGAGAAACTTCTTTGTGTTCTGTGAAATCATCTCACAGAGTTGCAGCTTTCCCCTCAAGAAGCCTTTCGCTAAGACAGTTCTTGTGGAATTGGCAAAGTGATATTTGGAAGCCCATAGAGGGCTATGGTGAAAAAGGAAATATCCTCAAATGAAATCTGGAAAGAAGCTTTCTGAGAAACTGCTTAGTGTTCTCTTAATTCATCTCACAGAGTTATATCTGTATTTCGTGGATCTCTTTGCTAGCCTTATTTCTGTGGAATCTGAGAACTGATATTTCGGATCCCTTTGAAGACTATAGGGCCAAAGGAAATATCCTCCGATAACAAAGAGAAAGAAGCTTTCTGAGAAACTTCGTTGTGTTCTGTGAAATCATCTCACAGAGTTACAGCTTTCCCCTCACGGAGCCTTTCGCTAAGACAGTTCTTGTGGAATTGGCAAAGTGATATTTGGAAGCCCATAGAGGGCTATGGTGAAAAAGGAAATATCCTCAGAGGAAATCTGGAAAGAAGCTTTCTGAGAAACTGCTTAGTGTTCTGTTAATTCATCTCACAGTGTTACATCTGTATTTCATGGATCTCTTTGCTAGCCTTATTTCTGTGGAATCTGAGAACAGATATTTCAGATCCCTTTGAAGACTAAAGCGCCAAAGGAAATATCCTCCGATAACAAAGAGAAAGAAGCTTTCTGAGAAACTTCTTTGTGTTCTGTGAAATCATCTCACAGAGATGCAGCTTTCCCCTCAAGAAGCCTTTCTCTAGGATAGTTCTTGTGGAATTGGCAAAGTGATATATGGAAGCCCATAGAGGGTTATGCTGAAAAAGGAAATATCCTCAGATGAAATCTGGAAAGAAGCTTTCTGAGAAACTGCTTAGTGTTCTGTTAATTCATCTCACAGAGTTACATCTGTATTTCGTGCATCTATTTGCTAGCCTTATTTCTGTGGAATCTGAGAACAGATATTTCGGATCCCTTTGAAGACTATAGGGCCAAAGGAAATATCCTCCGATAACAAAGAGAAAGAAGCTTTCTGAGAAACTTCGTTGTGTTCTGTGAAATCATCTCACAGAGTTACAGCTTTCCCCTCAAGGAGCCTTTCGCTAAGACAGTTTATGTGGAATTGGCAAAGTGATATTTGGAAGCCCATAGAGGGCTATGGTGAAAAAGGAAATATCCTCAGATGAAATCTGGAAAGAAGCTTTCTGAGAAACTGCTTAGCGTTCTGTTAATTCATCTCACAGAGTTACATCTGTATTTCGTGGATCTCTTTGCTAGCCTTATTTCTGTGGAATCTGAGAACAGATATTTCGGATCCCTTTGAAGACTATAGGGCCAAAGGAAATATCCTCCGATAACAAAGAGAAAGAAGCTTTCTGAGAAACTTCTTTGTGGTCTGTGAAATCATCTCACAGAGTTACAGCTTTCCCCTCACGGAGCCTTTCGCTAAGACAGTTCTTTTGAAACTGGCAAAGTGATATTTGGAAGCCCATAGAGGGCTATGGTGAAAAAGGAAATATCCTCAGATGAAATCTGGAAAGAAGCTTTCTGAGAAACTGCTTAGTGTTCTGTTAATTCATCTCACAGAGTTACATCTGTATTTCGTGGATCTCTTTGCTAGCCTTATTTCTGTGGAATCTGAGAACAGATATTTCGGATCCCTATGAAGACTATAGGGCCAAAGGAAGTATCCTGCGATAACAAAGAGAAAGAAGCTTTCTGAGAAACTTCTTTGTGTTTTGTGAAATCATCTCACAGAGTTACAGCTTTCACCTCAAGAAGCCTTTCGCTAAGACAGTTCTTGTGGAATTGGCAAAGTGATATTTGGAAGCCCATAGAGGGCTATGGTTAAAAAGGAAATATCCTCAGATGAAATCTGGAAAGAAGCTTTCTGAGAAACTGCTTAGTGTTCTGTTAATTCATCTCACAGAGCTACATCTGTATTTCGTGGATCTCTTTGCTAGCCTTATTTCTGTGGAATCTGAGAACAGATATTTCGGATCCCTTTGAAGACTATAGGGCCAAAGGAAATATCCTCGGATAACAAAGAGAAAGAAGCTTTCTGAGAAACTTCTTTGTGTTCTGTGAAATCATCTCACAGAGTTGCAGCTTTCCCCTCAAGAAGCCTTTCGCTAAGACAGTTCTTGTGGAAATGGCAAAGTGATAGTTGGAAGCCCATAGAGGGCTATGGTGAAAAAGGAAATATCCTCAAATGAAATCTGGAAAGAAGCTTTCTGAGAAACTGCTTAGTGTTCTGTTAATTCATCTAACAGAGTTACATCTGTATTTCGTGGATCTCTTTGCTAGCCTTATTTCTGTGGAATCTGAGAACTGATATTTCGGATCCCTTTGAAGACTATAGGGCCAAAGGAAATATCCTCCGATAACAAAGAGAAAGAAGCTTTCTGAGAAACTTCTTTGTGTTCTGTGAAATCATCTCACAGAGTTACAGCTTTCCCCTCACGGAGCCTTTCGCTAAGACAGTTCTTTTGAAACTGGCAAAGTGATATTTGGAAGCCCATAGAGGGCTATGGTGAAAAAGGAAATATCCTCAGATGAAATCTGGAAAGAAGCTTTCTGAGAAACTGCTTAGTGTTCTGTTAATTCATCTCACAGAGTTACATCTGTATTTCGTGGATCTCTTTGCTAGCCTTATTTCTGTGGAATCTGAGAACAGATATTTCGGATCCCTATGAAGACTCTAGGGCCAAAGGAAGTATCCTGCGATAACAAAGAGAAAGAAGCTTTCTGAGAAACTTCTTTGTGTTTTGTGAAATCATCTCACAGAGTTACAGCTTTCCCCTCAAGAAGCCTTTCGCTAAGACAGTTCTTGTGGAATTGGCAAAGTGATATTTGGAAGCCCATAGAGGGCTATGGTGAAAAAGGAAATATCCTCAGATGAAATCTGGAAAGAAGCTTTCTGAGAAACTGCTTAGTGTTCTGTTAATTCATCTCACAGAGCTACATCTGTATTTCGTGGATCTCTTTGCTAGCCTTATTTCTGTGGAATCTGAGAACAGATATTTCGGATCCCTTTGAAGACTATAGGGCCAAAGGAAATATCCTCGGATAACAAAGAGAAAGAAGCTTTCTGAGAAACTTCTTTGTGTTCTGTGAAATCATCTCACAGAGTTGCAGCTTTCCCCTCAAGAAGCCTTTCGCTAAGACAGTTCTTGTGGAAATGGCAAAGTGATAGTTGGAAGCCCATAGAGGGCTATGGTGAAAAAGGAAATATCCTCAAATGAAATCTGGAAAGAAGCTTTCTGAGAAACTGCTTAGTGTTCTGTTAATTCATCTAACAGAGTTACATCTGTATTTCGTGGATCTCTTTGCTAGCCTTATTTCTGTGGAATCTGAGAACAGATATTTCGGATCCCTTTGAAGACTATAGGGCCAAAGGAAATATCCTCCGATAACAAAGAGAAAGAAGCTTTCTGAGAAACTTCTTTGTGTTCTGTGAAATCATCTCACAGAGTTACAGCTTTCCCCTCACGGAGCCTTTCGCTAAGACAGTTCTTTTGAAACTGGCAAAGTGATATTTGGAAGCCCATAGAGGGCTATGGTGAAAAAGGAAATATCCTCAGATGAAATCTGGAAAGAAGCTTTCTGAGAAACTGCTTAGTGTTCTGTTAATTCATCTCACAGAGTTACATCTGTATTTCGTGGATCTCTTTGCTAGCCTTATTTCTGTGGAATCTGAGAACAGATATTTCGGATCCCTATGAAGACTATAGGGCCAAAGGAAGTATCCTGCGATAACAAAGAGAAAGAAGCTTTCTGAGAAACTTCTTTGTGTTTTGTGAAATCATCTCACAGAGTTACAGCTTTCCCCTCAAGAAGCCTTTCGCTAAGACAGTTCTTGTGGAATTGGCAAAGTGATATTTGGAAGCCCATAGAGGGCTATGGTGAAAAAGGAAATATCCTCAGATGAAATCTGGAAAGAAGCTTTCTGAGAAACTGCTTAGTGTTCTGTTAATTCATCTCACAGAGCTACATCTGTATTTCGTGGATCTCTTTGCTAGCCTTATTTCTGTGAAATCTGAGAACAGATATTTCGGATCCCTTTGAAGACTATAGGGCCAAAGGAAATATCCTCGGATAACAAAGAGAAAGAAGCTTTCTGAGAAACTTCTTTGTGTTCTGTGAAATCATCTCACAGAGTTGCAGCTTTCCCCTCAAGAAGCCTTTCGCTAAGACAGTTCTTGTGGAAATGGCAAAGTGATAGTTGGAAGCCCATAGAGGGCTATGGTGAAAAAGGAAAAATCCTCAAATGAAATCTGGAAAGAAGCTTTCTGAGAAACTGCTTAGTGTTCTGTTAATTCATCTAACAGAGTTACATCTGTATTTCGTGGATCTCTTTGCTAGCCTTATTTCTGTGAAATCTGAGAACAGATATTTCGGATCCCTTTGAAGACTATAGGGCCAAAGGAAATATCCTCCGATAACAAAGAGAAAGAAGCTTTCTGAGAAACTTCTTTGTGTTCTGTGAAATCATCTCACAGAGTTGCAGCTTTCCCCTCACGGAGCCTTTCGCTAAGACAGTTCTTGTGGAATTGGCAAAGTGATATTTGGAAGCCCATAGAGGGCTATGGTGAAAAAGGAAATATCCTCAGATGAAATCTGGAAAGAAGCTTTCTGAGAAACTGCTTAGTGTTCTGTTAATTCATCTCACAGAGTTACATCTGTATTTCGTGGATCTCTTTGCTAGCCTTATTTCTGTGGAATCTGAGAACAGATATTTCGGATCCCTATGAAGACTATAGGGCCAAAGGAAGTATCCTGCGATAACAAAGAGAAAGAAGCTTTCTGAGAAACTTCTTTGTGTTTTGTGAAATCATCTCATAGAGTTACAGCTTTCCCCTCAAGAAACCTTTCGGTAAGACAGTTCTTGTGGAATTGGCAAAGTGATATTTGGAAGCCCATAGAGGGCTATGGTGAAAAAGGAAATATCCTCAGATGAAATCTGGAAAGAAGCTTTCTGAGAAACTGCTTAGTGTTCTGTTAATTCATCTCACAGAGCTATATCTGTATTTCGTGGATCTCTTTGCTAGCCTTATTTCTGTGGAATCTGAGAACAGATATTTCGGATCCCTTTGAAGACTATAGGGCCAAAGGAAATATCCTCCGATAACAAAGAGAAAGAAGCTTTCTGAGAAACTTCTTTGTGTTCTGTGAAATCATCTCACAGAGTTGCAGCTTTCCCCTCAAGAAGCCTTTCGCTAAGACAGTTCTTGTGGAATTGGCAAAGTGATATTTGGAAGCCCATAGAGGGCTATGGTGAAAAAGGAAATATCCTCAGATGAAATCTGGAAAGAAGCTTTCTGAGAAACTGCTTAGTGTTCTGTTAAATCATGTCATAGAGTTACATGTGTATTTCGTGGATCTCTTTGCTAGCCTTATTTCTGTGGAATCTGAGAACAGATATTTCGGATCCCTATGAAGACTATAGGGCCAAAGGAAATATCCTCCGATAACAAAGAGAAAGAAGCTTTCTGAGAAACTTCTTTGTGTTCTGTGAAATCATCTCACAGAGTTACAGCTTTTCCCTCAAGAAGCCTTTCACTAAGACAGTTCTTGTGGAATTGGCAAAGTGATATTTGGAAGCCCATAGAGGGCTATGGTGAAAAAGGAAATATCCTCAGATGAAATCTGGAAAGAAGCTTTCTGAGAAACTGCTTAGTGTTCTGTTAATTCATCTCACAGAGTTACATCTGTATTTCGTGGATCTCTTTGCTAGCCTTATTTCTGTGGAATCTGAGAACAGATATTTCGGATCCCTATGAAGACTATAGGGCCAAAGGAAGTATCCTGCGATAACAAAGAGAAAGAAGCTTTCTGAGAAACTTCTTTGTGTTTTGTGAAATCATCTCACAGAGTTACAGCTTTCCCCTCAAGAAGCCTTTCGCTAAGACAGTTCTTGTGGAATTGGCAAAGTGATATTTGGAAGCCCATAGAGGGCTATGGTGAAAAAGGAAATATCCTCAGATGAAATCTGGAAAGAAGCTTTCTGAGAAACTGCTTAGTGTTCTGTTAATTCATCTCACAGAGCTACATCTGTATTTCGTGGATCTCTTTGCTAGCCTTATTTCTGTGAAATCTGAGAACAGATATTTCGGATCCCTTTGAAGACTATAGGGCCAAAGGAAATATCCTCGGATAACAAAGAGAAAGAAGCTTTCTGAGAAACTTCTTTGTGTTCTGTGAAATCATCTCACAGAGTTGCAGCTTTCCCCTCAAGAAGCCTTTCGCTAAGACAGTTCTTGTGGAAATGGCAAAGTGATAGTTGGAAGCCCATAGAGGGCTATGGTGAAAAAGGAAAAATCCTCAAATGAAATCTGGAAAGAAGCTTTCTGAGAAACTGCTTAGTGTTCTGTTAATTCATCTAACAGAGTTACATCTGTATTTCGTGGATCTCTTTGCTAGCCTTATTTCTGTGAAATCTGAGAACAGATATTTCGGATCCCTTTGAAGACTATAGGGCCAAAGGAAATATCCTCCGATAACAAAGAGAAAGAAGCTTTCTGAGAAACTTCTTTGTGTTCTGTGAAATCATCTCACAGAGTTGCAGCTTTCCCCTCACGGAGCCTTTCGCTAAGACAGTTCTTGTGGAATTGGCAAAGTGATATTTGGAAGCCCATAGAGGGCTATGGTGAAAAAGGAAATATCCTCAGATGAAATCTGGAAAGAAGCTTTCTGAGAAACTGCTTAGTGTTCTGTTAATTCATCTCACAGAGTTACATCTGTATTTCGTGGATCTCTTTGCTAGCCTTATTTCTGTGGAATCTGAGAACAGATATTTCGGATCCCTATGAAGACTATAGGGCCAAAGGAAGTATCCTGCGATAACAAAGAGAAAGAAGCTTTCTGAGAAACTTCTTTGTGTTTTGTGAAATCATCTCATAGAGTTACAGCTTTCCCCTCAAGAAACCTTTCGGTAAGACAGTTCTTGTGGAATTGGCAAAGTGATATTTGGAAGCCCATAGAGGGCTATGGTGAAAAAGGAAATATCCTCAGATGAAATCTGGAAAGAAGCTTTCTGAGAAACTGCTTAGTGTTCTGTTAATTCATCTCACAGAGCTATATCTGTATTTCGTGGATCTCTTTGCTAGCCTTATTTCTGTGGAATCTGAGAACAGATATTTCGGATCCCTTTGAAGACTATAGGGCCAAAGGAAATATCCTCCGATAACAAAGAGAAAGAAGCTTTCTGAGAAACTTCTTTGTGTTCTGTGAAATCATCTCACAGAGTTGCAGCTTTCCCCTCAAGAAGCCTTTCGCTAAGACAGTTCTTGTGGAATTGGCAAAGTGATATTTGGAAGCCCATAGAGGGCTATGGTGAAAAAGGAAATATCCTCAGATGAAATCTGGAAAGAAGCTTTCTGAGAAACTGCTTAGTGTTCTGTTAAATCATGTCATAGAGTTACATGTGTATTTCGTGGATCTCTTTGCTAGCCTTATTTCTGTGGAATCTGAGAACAGATATTTCGGATCCCTATGAAGACTATAGGGCCAAAGGAAATATCCTCCGATAACAAAGAGAAAGAAGCTTTCTGAGAAACTTCTTTGTGTTCTGTGAAATCATCTCACAGAGTTACAGCTTTTCCCTCAAGAAGCCTTTCACTAAGACAGTTCTTGTGGAATTGGCAAAGTGATATTTGGAAGCCCATAGAGGGCTATGGTGAAAAAGGAAATATCCTCAAATGAAATCTGGAAAGAAGCTTTCTGAGAAACTGCTTAGTGTTCTGTTAATTCATCTCACAGAGTTACATCTGTATTTCGTGGATCTCTTTGCTAGCCTTATTTCTGTGAAATCTGAGAACAGATATTTCGGATCCCTTTGAAGACTATAGGGTCAAAGGAAATATCCTCCGATAACAAAGAGAAAGAAGCTTTCTGAGAAACTTCTTTGTGTTCTGTGAAATCATCTCACAGAGTTGCAGCTTTCCCCTCAGGAAGCCTTTCGCTAAGACAGTTCTTGTGGAATTGGCAAAGTGATATTTGGAAGCCCATAGAGGGCTATGGTGAAAAAGGAAATATCCTCAAATGAAATCTGGAAAGAAGCTTTCTGAGAAACTGCTTAGTGTTCTGTTAATTCATCTCACAGAGTTACATCTGTATTTCGTGGATCTCTTTGCTAGCCTTATTTCTGTGGAATCTGAGAACAGATATTTCGGATCCCTTTGAAGACTATAGGGCCAAAGGAAATATCCTCCGATAACAAAGAGAAAGAAGCTTTCCGAGAAACTTCGTTGTGTTCTGTGAAATCATCTCACAGAGTTACAGCTTACCCCTCACGGAGCCTTTCGCTAAGACAGTTCTTGTGGAATTGGCAAAGTGATATTTGGAAGCCCATAGAGGGCTATGGTGAAAAAGGAAATATCCTCAGAGGAAATCTGGAAAGAAGCTTTCTGAGAAACTGCTTAGTGTTCTGTTAATTCATCTCACAGTGTTACATCTGTATTTCATGGATCTCTTTGCTAGCCTTATTTCTGTGGAATCTGAGAACAGATATTTCAGATCCCTTTGAAGACTAAAGGGCCAAAGGAAATATCCTCCGATAACAAAGAGAAAGAAGCTTTCTGAGAAACTTCTTTGTGTTCTGTGAAATCATCTCACAGAGATGCAGCTTTCCCCTCAAGAAGCCTTTCTCTAGGATAGTTCTTATGGAATTGGCAAAGTGATATATGGAAGCCCATAGAGGGTTATGCTGAAAAAGGAAATATCCTCAGATGAAATCTGGAAAGAAGCTTTCTGAGAAACTGCTTAGTGTTCTGTTAATTCATCTCACAGAGTTATATCTTGTATTTCGTGCATCTCTTTGCTAGCCTTATTTCTGTGGAATCTGAGAACAGATATTTCGGATCCCTTTGAAGACTATAGGGCCAAAGGAAATATCCTCCGATAACAAAGAGAAAGAAGCTTTCTGAGAAACTTCGTTGTGTTCTGTGAAATCATCTCACAGAGTTACAGCTTTCCCCTCAAGGAGCCTTTCGCTAAGACAGTTTATGTGGAATTGGCAAAGTGATATTTGGAAGACCATAGAGGGCTATGGTGAAAAAGGAAATATCCTCAGATGAAATCTGGAAAGAAGCTTTCTGAGAAACTGCTTAGCGTTCTGTTAATTCATCTCACAGAGTTACATCTGTATTTCGTGGATCTCTTTGCTAGCCTTATTTCTGTGGAATCAGAGAACAGATATTTCGGATCCCTTTGAAGACTATAGGGCCAAAGGAAATATCCTCCGATAACAAAGAGAAAGAAGCTTTCTGAGAAACTTCTTTGTGTTCTGTGAAATCATCTCACAGAGTTACAGCTTTCCCCTCACGGAGCCTTTCGCTAAGACAGTTCTTTTGAAACTGGCAAAGTGATATTTGGAAGCCCATAGAGGGCTATGGTGAAAAAGGAAATATCCTCAGATGAAATCTGGAAAGAAGCTTTCTGAGAAACTGCTTAGTGTTCTGTTAATTCATCTCACAGAGTTACATCTGTATTTCGTGGATCTCTTTGCTAGCCTTATTTCTGTGGAATCTGAGAACAGATATTTCGGATCCCTATGAAGACTATAGGGCCAAAGGAAGTATCCTGCGATAACAAAGAGAAAGAAGCTTTCTGAGAAACTTCTTTGTGTTTTGTGAAATCATCTCACAGAGTTACAGCTTTCCCCTCAAGAAGCCTTTCGCTAAGACAGTTCTTGTGGAATTGGCAAAGTGATATTTGGAAGCCCATAGAGGGCTATGGTGAAAAAGGAAATATCCTCAGATGAAATCTGGAAAGAAGCTTACTGAGAAACTGCTTAGTGTTCTGTTAATTCATCTCACAGAGTTACATCTGTATTTCGTGGATCTCTTTGCTAGCCTTATTTCTGTGGAATCTGAGAACAGATATTTCGGATCCCTTTGAAGACTATAGGGCCAAAGGAAATATCCTCCGATAACAAAGAGAAAGAAGCTTTCTGAGAAACTTCTTTGTGTTCTGTGAAATCATCTCACAGAGTTGCAGCTTTCCCCTCAAGAAGCCTTTCGCTAAGACAGTTCTTGTGGAATTGGCAAAGTGATATTTGGAAGCCCATAGAGGGCTATGGTTTAAAAGGAAATATCCTCAGATGAAATCTGGAAAGAAGCTTTCTGAGAAACTGCTTAGCGTTCTGTTAATTCATCTCACAGAGTTACATCTGTATTTCGTGGATCTCTTTGCTGGCCTTATTTCTGTGGAATCTGAGAACAGATATTTCGGATCCCTTTGAAGACTATAGGGCCAAAGGAAATATCCTCCGATAACAAAGAGAAAGAAGCTTTCTGAGAAACTTCTTTGTGTTCTCTGAAATCATCTCACAGAGTTACAGCTTTCCCCTCACGGAGCCTTTCGCTAAGACAGTTCTTTTGAAACTGGCAAAGTGATATTTGGAACCCCTAGAGGGCTATGGTGAAAAAGGAAATATCCTCAGATGAAATCTGGAAAGAAGCTTTCTGAGAAACTGCTTAGTGTTCTGTTAATTCATCTCACAGAGTTACATCTGTATTTCGTGGATCTCTTTGCTAGCCTTATTTCTGTGGAATCTGAGAACAGATATTTCGGATCCCTATGAAGACTATAGGGCCAAAGGAAATATCCTGCGATAACAAAGAGAAAGAAGCTTTCTGAGAAACTTCTTTGTGTTCTGTGAAATCATCTCACAGAGTTACAGCTTTCCCCTCAAGAAGCCTTTCGCTAAGACAGTTCTTGTGGAATTGGCAAAGTGATATTTGGAAGCCCTTAGAGGGCTATGGTGAAAAAGGAAATATCCTCAGATGAAATCTGGAAAGAAGCTTTCTGAGAAACTGCTTAGTGTTCTGTTAATTCGTCTCACAGAGCTACATCTGTATTTCGTGGATCTCTTTGCTAGCCTTATTTTTGTGGAATCTGAGAACAGATATTTCGGATCCCTATGAAGACTATAGGGCCAAAGGAAATATCCTCCGATAACAAAGAGAAAGAAGCTTTCTGAGAAACTTCTTTGTGTTCTGTGAAATCATCTCACAGAGTTACAGCTTTCCCCTCAAGAAGCTTTTCACTAAGACAGTTCTTGTGGAATTGGCAAAGTGATATTTGGAAGCCCATAGAGGGCTATGGTGAAAAAGGAAATATCCTCAAATGAAATCTGGAAAGAAGCTTTCTGAGAAACTGCTTAGTGTTCTGTTAATTCATCTCACAGAGTTACATCTGTATTTCGTGGATCTCTTTGCTAGCCTTATTTCTGTGAAATCTGAGAACAGATATTTCGGATCCCTTTGAAGACTATAGGGTCAAAGGAAATATCCTCCGATAACAAAGAGAAAGAAGCTTTCTGAGAAACTTCTTTGTGTTCTGTGAAATCATCTCACAGAGTTGCAGCTTTCCCCTCAAGAAGCCTTTCGCTAAGACAGTTCTTGTGGAATTGGCAAAGTGATATTTGGAAGCCCATAGAGGGCTATGGTGAAAAAGGAAATATCCTCAAATGAAATCTGGAAAGAAGCTTTCTGAGAAACTGCTTAGTGTTCTGTTAATTCATCTCACAGAGTTACATCTGTATTTCGTGGATCTCTTTGCTAGCCTTATTTCTGTGGAATCTGAGAACAGATATTTCGGATCCCTTTGAAGACTATAGGGCCAAAGGAAATATCCTCCGATAACAAAGAGAAAGAAGCTTTCTGAGAAACTTCGTTGTGTTCTGTGAAATCATCTCACAGAGTTACAGCTTTCCCCTCACGGAGCCTTTCGCTAAGACAGTTCTTTTGAAATTGGCAAAGTGATATTTGGAAGCCCATAGAGGGCTAAGGTGAAAAAGGAAATATCCTCAAATGAAATCTGGAAAGAAGCTTTCTGAGAAACTGCTTAGTGTTCTCTTAATTCATCTCACAGAGTTATATCTGTATTTCGTGGATCTCTTTGCTAGCCTTATTTCTGTGGAATCTGAGAACAGATATTTCGGATCCCTTTGAAGACTATAGGCCAAAGGAAATATCCTCCGATAACAAAGAGAAAGAAGCTTTCCGAGAAACTTCGTTGTGTTCTGTGAAATCATCTCACAGAGTTACAGCTTACCCCTCACGGAGCCTTTCGCTAAGACAGTTCTTGTGGAATTGGCAAAGTGATATTTGGAAGCCCATAGAGGGCTATGGTGAAAAAGGAAATATCCTCAGAGGAAATCTGGAAAGAAGCTTTCTGAGAAACTGCTTAGTGTTCTGTTAATTCATCTCACAGTGTTACATCTGTATTTCATGGATCTCTTTGCTAGCCTTATTTCTGTGGAATCTGAGAACAGATATTTCAGATCCCTTTGAAGACTAAAGGGCCAAAGGAAATATCCTCCGATAACAAAGAGAAAGAAGCTTTCTGAGAAACTTCTTTGTGTTCTGTGAAATCATCTCACAGAGATGCAGCTTTCCCCTCAAGAAGCCTTTCTCTAGGATAGTTCTTGTGGAATTGGCAAAGTGATATATGGAAGCCCATAGAGGGTTATGCTGAAAAAGGAAATATCCTCAGATGAAATCTGGAAAGAAGCTTTCTGAGAAACTGCTTAGCGTTCTGTTAATTCATCTCACAGAGTTACATCTTGTATTTCGTGCATCTCTTTGCTAGCCTTATTTCTGTGGAATCTGAGAACAGATATTTCGGATCCCTTTGAAGACTATAGGGCCAAAGGAAATATCCTCCGATAACAAAGAGAAAGAAGCTTTCTGAGAAACTTCGTTGTGTTCTGTGAAATCATCTCACAGAGTTACAGCTTTCCCCTCAAGGAGCCTTTCGCTAAGACAGTTTATGTGGAATTGGCAAAGTGATATTTGGAAGCCCATAGAGGGCTATGGTGAAAAAGGAAATATCCTCAGATGAAATCTGGAAAGAAGCTTTCTGAGAAACTGCTTAGCGTTCTGTTAATTCATCTCACAGAGTTACATCTGTATTTCGTGGATCTCTTTGCTAGCCTTATTTCTGTGGAATCTGAGAACAGATATTTCGGATCCCTTTGAAGACTATAGGGCCAAAGGAAATATCCTCCGATAACAAAGAGAAAGAAGCTTTCTGAGAAACTTCGTTGTGTTCTGTGAAATCATCTCACAGAGTTACAGCTTTCCCCTCACGGAGCCTTTCGCTAAGACAGTTCTTTTGAAACTGGCAAAGTGATATTTGGAAGCCCATAGAGGGCTATGGTGAAAAAGGAAATATCCTCAGATGAAATCTGGAAAGAAGCTTTCTGAGAAACTGCTTAGTGTTCTGTTAATTCATCTCACAGAGTTACATCTGTATTTCGTGGATCTCTTTGCTAGCCTTATTTCTGTGGAATCTGAGAACAGATATTTCGGATCCCTATGAAGACTATAGAGCCAAAGGAAGTATCCTGCGATAACAAAGAGAAAGAAGCTTTCTGAGAAACTTCTTTGTGTTTTGTGAAACCATCTCACAGAGTTACAGCTTTCCCCTCAAGAAGCCTTTCGCTAAGACAGTTCTTGTGGAATTGGCAAAGTGATATTTGGAAGCCCATAGAGGGCTATGGTGAAAAAGGAAATATCCTCAGATGAAATCTGGAAAGAAGCTTTCTGAGAAACTGCTTAGTGTTCTGTTAATTCATCTCACAGAGTTACATCTGTATTTCGTGGATCTCTTTGCTAGCCTTATTTCTGTGGAATCTGAGAACAGATATTTCGGGTCCCTTTGAAGACTATAGGGCCAAAGGAAATATCCTCTGATAACAAAGAGAAAGAAGCTTTCTGAGAAACTTCTTTGTGTTCTGTGAAATCATCTCACAGAGTTGCAGCTTTCCCCTCAAGAAGCCTTTCGCTAAGACAGTTCTTGTGGAATTGGCAAAGTGATATTTGGAAGCCCATAGAGGGCTATGGTGAAAAAGGAAATATCCTCAGATGAAATCTGGAAAGAAGCTTTCTGAGAAACTGCTTAGTGTTCTGTTAATTCATGTCATAGAGTTACATCTGTATTTCGTGGATCTCTTTGCTAGCCTTATTTCTGTGGTATCTGAGAACAGATATTTCGGATCCCTATGAAGACTATAGGGCCAAAGGAAATATCCTCCGATAACAAAGAGAAAGAAGCTTTCTGAGAAACTTCTTTGTGTTCTGTGAAATCATCTCACAGAGTTACAGCTTTCCCCTCAAGAAGCCGTTCACTAAGACAGTTCTTGTGGAATTGGCAAAGTGATATTTGGAAGCCCATAGAGGGCTATGGTGAAAAAGGAAATATCCTCAAATGAAATCTGGAAAGAAGCTTTCTGAGAAACTGCTTAGTATTCTGTTAATTCATCTCACAGAGTTACATCTGTATTTCGTGGATCTCTTTGCTAGCCTTATTTCTGTGGAATCTGAGAACAGATATTTCGGATCCCTTTGAAGACTATAGGGCCAAAGGAAATATCCTCGGATAACAAAGAGAAAGAAGCTTTCTGAGAAACTTCTTTGTGTTCTGTGAAATCATCTCACAGAGTTGTAGCTTTCCCCTCAAGAAGCCTTTCGCTAAGACAGTTCTTGTGGAATTGGCAAAGTGATAGTTGGAAGCCCATAGAGGGCTATGGTGAAAAAGGAAATATCCTCAAATGAAATCTGGAAAGAAGCTTTCTGAGAAACTGCTTAGTGTTCTGTTAATTCATCTCACAGAGTTACATCTGTATTTCGTGGATCTCTTTGCTAGCCTTATTTCTGTGAAATCTGAGAACAGATATTTCGGATCCCTTTGAAGACTATAGGGCCAAAGGAAATATCCTCCGATAACAAAGAGAAAGAAGCTTTCTGAGAAACTTCTTTGTGTTCTGTGAAATCATCTCACAGAGTTGCAGCTTTCCCCTCAAGAAGCCTTTCGCTAAGACAGTTCTTGTGGAATTGGCAAAGTGATATTTGGAAGCCCATAGAGGGCTATGGTGAAAAAGGAAATATCCTCAAATGAAATCTGGAAAGAAGCTTTCTGAGAAACTGCTTAGTGTTCTGTTAATTCATCTCACAGAGTTACATCTGTATTTCGTTGATCTCTTTGCTAGCCTTATTTCTGTGTAATCTGAGAACAGATATTTCGGATCCCTTTGAAGACTATAGGGCCAAAGGAAATATCCTCCGATAACAAAGAGAAAGAAGCTTTCTGAGAAACTTCTTTGTGTTCTGTGAAATCATCTCACAGAGTTACAGCTTTCCCCTCAAGGAGCCTTTCGCTAAGACAGTTTATGTGGAATTGGCAAAGTGATATTTGGAAGCCCATAGAGGGCTATGGTGAAAAAGGAAATATCCTCAGATGAAATCTGGAAAGAAGCTTTCTGAGAAACTGCTTAGCGTTCTGTTAATTCATCTCACAGAGTTACATCTGTATTTCGTGGATCTCTTTGCTAGCCTTATTTCTGTGAAATCTGAGAACAGATATTTCGGATCCCTTTGAAGACTATAGGGCCAAAGGAAATATCCTCCGATAACAAAGAGAAAGAAGCTTTCTGAGAAACTTCTTTGTGTTCTGTGAAATCATCTCACAGAGTTACAGCTTTCCCCTCACGGAGCCTTTCGCTAAGACAGTTCTTTTGAAACTGGCAAAGTGATATTTGGAAGCCCATAGAGGGCTATGGTGAAAAAGGAAATATCCTCAGATGAAATCTGTAAAGAAGCTTTCTGAGAAACTGCTTAGTGTTCTGTTAATTCATCTCACAGAGTTACATCTGTATTTCGTGGATCTCTTTGCTAGCCTTATTTCTGTGGAATCTGAGAACAGATATTTCGGATCCCTATGAAGACTATAGGGCCAAAGGAAATATCCTGCGATAACAAAGAGAAAGAAGCTTTCTGAGAAACTTCTTTGTGTTTTGTGAATTCATCTCACAGAGTTACAGCTTTCCCCTCAAGAAGCCTTTCGCTAAGACAGTTCTTGTGGAATTGGCAAAGTGATATTTGGAAGCCCGTAGAGGGCTATGGTGAAAAAGGAAATATCCTCAGATGAAATCTGGAAAGAAGCTTTCTGAGAAACTGCTTAGTGTTCTGTTAATTCATCTCACAGAGCTACATCTGTATTTCGTGGATCTCTTTGCTAGCCTTATTTCTGTGGAATCTGAGAACAGATATTTCGGATCCCTTTGAAAACTATAGGGCCAAAGGAAATATCCTCCGATAACAAAGAGAAAGAAGCTTTCTGAGAAACTTCTTTGTGTTCTGTGAAATCATCTCACAGAGTTACAGCTTTCACCTCAAGAAGCCTTTCACTAAGACAGTTCTTGTGTAATTTGCAAAGTGATATTTGGTAGCCCATAGACGGCTACGGTGAAAAAAGAAATATCCTCAAATGAAATCTGGAAAGAAGCTTTCTGAAAAACTGCTTAGTGTTCTGTTAATTCATCTCACAGAGTTACATCTGTATTTCGTGGATCTCTTTGCTAGCCTTATTTCTGTGAAATCTGAGAACAGATATTTCGGATCCCTTTGAAGACTATAGGGCCAAAGGAAATATCCTCCGATAACAAAGAGAAAGAAGCTTTCTGAGAAACTTCGTTGTGTTCTGTGAAATCATCTCACAGAGTTGCAGCTTTCCCCTCAAGAAGCCTTTCGCTAAGACAGTTCTTGTGGAATTGGCAAAGTGATATTTGGAAGCCCATATAGGGCTATGGTGAAAAAGGAAATATCCTCAAATGAAATCTGGAAAGAAGCTTTCTGAGAAAGTGCTTAGTGTTCTGTTAATTCATCTCTCAGAGTTACATCTGTATTTCGTGGATCTCTTTGCTAGCCTTATTTCTGTGGAATCTGAGAACAGATATTTCGGATCCCTTTGAAGACTATAGGGCCAAAGGAAATATCCTCCGATAACAAAGAGAAAGCAGCTTTCTGAGAAACTTCTTTGTGTTCTGTGAAATCATCTCACAGAGTTACAGCTTTCCCCTCAAGGAGCCTTTCGCTAAGACAGTTTATGTGGAATTGGCAAAGTGATATTTGGAAGCCCATAGAGGGCTATGGTGAAAAAGGAAATATCCTCAGATGAAATCTGGAAAGAAGCTTTCTGAGAAACTGCTTAGTGTTCTGTTAATTCATGTCATAGAGTTACATCTGTATTTCGGGGATCTCTTTGCTACCCTTATTTCTGTGGTATCTGAGAACAGATATTTCGGATCCCTACGAAGACTATAGGGCCAAAGGAAATATCCTCCGATAACAAAGAGAAAGAAGCTTTCTGAGAAACTTCTTTGTGTTCTGTGAAATCATCTCACAGAGTTACAGCTTTCCCCTCAAGAAGCCTTTCACTAAGACAGTTCTTGTGGAATTGGCAAAGTGATATTTGGAAGCCCATAGAGTTCTATGGTGAAAAAGGAAATATCCTCAAATGAAATCTGGAAAGAAGCTTTCTGAGAAACTGCTTAGTGTTCTGTTAATTCATCTCACAGAGTTACATCTGTATTTCGTGGATCTCTTTGCTAGCCTTATTTCTGTGGAATCTGAGAACAGATATTTCGGATCCCTTTGAAGACTATAGGGCCAAAGGAAATATCCTCGGATAACAAAGAGAAAGAAGCTTTCTGAGAAACTTCTTTGTGTTCTGTGAAATCATCTCACAGAGTTGTAGCTTTCCCCTCAAGAAGCCTTTCGCTAAGACAGTTCTTGTGGAATTGGCAAAGTGATAGTTAGAAGCCCATAGAGGGCTATGGTGAAAAAGGAAATATCCTCAAATGAAATCTGGAAAGAAGCTTTCTGAGAAACTGCTTAGTGTTCTGTTAATTCATCTCACAGAGTTACATCTGTATTTCGTGGATCTCTTTGCTAGCCTTATTTCTGTGAAATCTGAGAACAGATATTTCGGATCCCTTTGAAGACTATAGGGCCAAAGGAAATATCCTCCGATAACAAAGAGAAAGAAGCTTTCTGAGAAACTTCTTTGTGTTCTGTGAAATCATCTCACAGAGTTGCAGCTTTCCCCTCAAGAAGCCTTTCGCTAAGACAGTTCTTGTGGAATTGGCAAAGTGATATTTGGAAGCCCATAGAGGGCTATGGTGAAAAAGGAAATATCCTCAAATGAAATCTGGAAAGAAGCTTTCTGAGAAACTGCTTAGTGTTCTGTTAATTCATCTCACAGAGTTACATCTGTATTTCGTTGATCTCTTTGCTAGCCTTATTTCTGTGTAATCTGAGAACAGATATTTCGGATCCCTTTGAAGACTATAGGGCCAAAGGAAATATCCTCCGATAACAAAGAGAAAGAAGCTTTCTGAGAAACTTCTTTGTGTTCTGTGAAATCATCTCACAGAGTTACAGCTTTCCCCTCAAGGAGCCTTTCGCTAAGACAGTTTATGTGGAATTGGCAAAGTGATATTTGGAAGCCCATAGAGGGCTATGGTGAAAAAGGAAATATCCTCAGATGAAATCTGGAAAGAAGCTTTCTGAGAAACTGCTTAGCGTTCTGTTAATTCATCTCACAGAGTTACATCTGTATTTCGTGGATCTCTTTGCTAGCCTTATTTCTGTGAAATCTGAGAACAGATATTTCGGATCCCTTTGAAGACTATAGGGCCAAAGGAAATATCCTCCGATAACAAAGAGAAAGAAGCTTTCTGAGAAACTTCTTTGTGTTCTGTGAAATCATCTCACAGAGTTACAGCTTTCCCCTCACGGAGCCTTTCGCTAAGACAGTTCTTTTGAAACTGGCAAAGTGATATTTGGAAGCCCATAGAGGGCTATGGTGAAAAAGGAAATATCCTCAGATGAAATCTGTAAAGAAGCTTTCTGAGAAACTGCTTAGTGTTCTGTTAATTCATCTCACAGAGCTACATCTGTATTTCGTGGATCTCTTTGCTAGCCTTATTTCTGTGGAATCTGAGAACAGATTTTTCGGATCCCTTTGAAAACTATAGGGCCAAAGGAAATATCCTCCGATAACAAAGAGAAAGAAGCTTTCTGAGAAACTTCTTTGTGTTCTGTGAAATCATCTCACAGAGTTACAGCTTTCACCTCAAGAAGCCTTTCACTAAGACAGTTCTTGTGTAATTTGCAAAGTGATATTTGGTAGCCCATAGAGGGCTATGGTGAAAAAAGAAATATCCTCAAATGAAATCTGGAAAGAAGCTTTCTGAAAAACTGCTTAGTGTTCTGTTAATTCATCTCACAGAGTTACATCTGTATTTCGTGGATCTCTTTGCTAGCCTTATTTCTGTGAAATCTGAGAACAGATATTTCGGATCCCTTTGAAGACTATAGGGCCAAAGGAAATATCCTCCGATAACAAAGAGAAAGAAGCTTTCTGAGAAACTTCGTTGTGTTCTGTGAAATCATCTCACAGAGTTGCAGCTTTCCCCTCAAGAAGCCTTTCGCTAAGACAGTTCTTGTGGAATTGGCAAAGTGATATTTGGAAGCCCATATAGGGCTATGGTGAAAAAGGAAATATCCTCAAATGAAATCTGGAAAGAAGCTTTCTGAGAAAGTGCTTAGTGTTCTGTTAATTCATCTCACAGAGTTACATCTGTATTTCGTGGATCTCTTTGCTAGCCTTATTTCTGTGGAATCTGAGAACAGATATTTCGGATCCCTTTGAAGACTGTAGGGCCAAAGGAAATATCCTCCGATAACAAAGAGAAAGCAGCTTTCTGAGAAACTTCTTTGTGTTCTGTGAAATCATCTCACAGAGTTACAGCTTTCCCCTCAAGGAGCCTTTCGCTAAGACAGTTTATGTGGAATTGGCAAAGTGATATTTGGAAGCCCATAGAGGGCTATGGTGAAAAAGGAAATATCCTCAGATGAAATCTGGAAAGAAGCTTTCTGAGAAACTGCTTAGTGTTCTGTTAATTCGTCTCACAGAGCTACATCTGTATTTCGTGGATCTCTTTGCTAGCCTTATTTCTGTGGAATCTGAGAACAGATATTTCGGATCCCTTTGAAGACTATAGGGCCAAAGGAAATATCCTCGGATAACAAAGAGAAAGAAGCTTTCTGAGAAACTTCTTTGTGTTCTGTGAAATCATCTCACAGAGTTGTAGCTTTCCCCTCAAGAAGCCTTTCGCTAAGACAGTTCTTGTGGAATTGGCAAAGTGATAGTTGGAAGCCCATAGAGGGCTATGGTGAAAAAGGAAATATCCTCAAATGAAATCTGGAAAGAAGCTTTCTGAGAAACTGCTTAGTGTTCTGTTAATTCATCTCACAGAGTTACATCTGTATTTCGTGGATCTCTTTGCTAGCCTTATTTCTGTGAAATCTGAGAACAGATATTTCGGATCCCTTTGAAGACTATAGGGCCAAAGGAAATATCCTCCGATAACAAAGAGAAAGAAGCTTTCTGAGAAACTTCTTTGTGTTCTGTGAAATCATCTCACAGAGTTGCAGCTTTCCCCTCAAGAAGCCTTTCGCTAAGACAGTTCTTGTGGAATTGGCAAAGTGATATTTGGAAGCCCATAGAGGGCTATGGTGAAAAAGGAAATATCCTCAAATGAAATCTGGAAAGAAGCTTTCTGAGAAACTGCTTAGTGTTCTGTTAATTCATCTCACAGAGTTACATCTGTATTTCGTTGATCTCTTTGCTAGCCTTATTTCTGTGGAATCTGAGAACAGATATTTCGGATCCCTTTGAAGACTATAGGGCCAAAGGAAATATCCTCCGATAACAAAGAGAAAGATGCTTTCTGAGAAACTTCTTTGTGTTCTGAGAAATCATCTCACAGAGTTACAGCTTTCCCCTCAAGGAGCCTTTCGCTAAGACAGTTTATGTGGAATTGGCAAAGTGATATTTGGAAGCCCCTAGAGGGCTATGGTGAAAAAGGAAATATCCTCAGATGAAATCTGGAAAGAAGCTTTCTGAGAAACTGCTTAGCGTTCTGTTAATTCATCTCACAGAGTTACATCTGTATTTCGTGGATCTCTTTGCTAGCCTTATTTCTGTGAAATCTGAGAACAGATATTTCGGATCCCTTTGAAGACTATAGGGCCAAAGGAAATATCCTCCGATAACAAAGAGAAAGAAGCTTTCTGAGAAACTTCTTTGTGTTCTGTGAAATCATCTCACAGAGTTACAGCTTTCCCCTCACGGAGCCTTTCGCTAAGACAGTTCTTTTGAAACTGGCAAAGTGATATTTGGAAGCCCATAGAGGGCTATGGTGAAAAAGGAAATATCCTCAGATGAAATCTGTAAAGAAGCTTTCTGAGAAACTGCTTAGTGTTCTGTTAATTCATCTCACAGAGTTACATCTGTATTTCGTGGATCTCTTTGCTAGCCTTATTTCTGTGGAATCTGAGAACAGATATTTCGGATCCCTATGAAGACTATAGGGCCAAAGGAAATATCCTGCGATAACAAAGAGAAAGAAGCTTTCTGAGAAACTTCTTTGTGTTTTGTGAATTCATCTCACAGAGTTACAGCTTTCCCCTCAAGAAGCCTTTCGCTAAGACAGTTCTTGTGGAATTGGCAAAGTGATATTTGGAAGCCCGTAGAGGGCTATGGTGAAAAAGGAAATATCCTCAGATGAAATCTGGAAAGAAGCTTTCTGAGAAACTGCTTAGTGTTCTGTTAATTCATCTCACAGAGTTACATCTGTATTTCGTGGATCTCTTTGCTAGCCTTATTTCTGTGAAATCTGAGAACAGATATTTCGGATCCCTTTGAAGACTATAGGGCCAAAGGAAATATCCTCCGATAACAAAGAGAAAGAAGCTTTCTGAGAAACTTCGTTGTGTTCTGTGAAATCATCTCACAGAGTTGCAGCTTTCCCCTCAAGAAGCCTTTCGCTAAGACAGTTCTTGTGGAATTGGCAAAGTGATATTTGGAAGCCCATAGAGGGCTATGGTGAAAAAGGAAATATCCTCAAATGAAATCTGGAAAGAAGCTTTCTGAGAAACTGCTTAGTGTTCTGTTAATTCATCTCACAGAGTTACATCTGTATTTCGTGGATCTCTTTGCTAGCCTTATTTCTGTGGAATCTGAGAACAGATATTTCGGATCCCTTTGAAGACTGTAGGGCCAAAGGAAATATCCTCCGATAACAAAGAGAAAGCAGCTTTCTGAGAAACTTCTTTGTGTTCTGTGAAATCATCTCACAGAGTTACAGCTTTCCCCTCAAGGAGCCTTTCGCTAAGACAGTTTATGTGGAATTGGCAAAGTGATATTTGGAAGCCCATAGAGGGCTATGGTGAAAAAGGAAATATCCTCAGATGAAATCTGGAAAGAAGCTTTCTGAGAAACTGCTTAGCGTTCTGTTAATTCATCTCACAGAGTTACATCTGTATTTCGTGGATCTCTTTGCTAGCCTTATTTCTGTGGAATCTGAGAACAGATATTTCGGATCCCTTTGAAGACTATAGGGCCAAAGGAAATATCCTCCGATAACAAAGAGAAAGAAGCTTTCTGAGAAACTTCGTTGTGTTCTGTGAAATCATCTCACAGAGTTACATCTGTATTTCGTGGATCTCTTTGCTAGCCTTATTTCTGTGGAATCTGAGAACAGATATTTCGGATCCCTTTGAAGACTGTAGGGCCAAAGGAAATATCCTCCGATAACAAAGAGAAAGAAGCTTTCTGAGAAACTTCGTTGTGTTCTGTGAAATCATCTCACAGAGTTACAGCTTTCCCCTCACGGAGCCTTTCGCTAAGACAGTTCTTTTGAAACTGGCAAAGTGATATTTGGAAGCCCATAGAGGGCTATGGTGAAAAAGGAAATATCCTCAGATGAAATCTGGAAAGAAGCTTTCTGAGAAACTGCTTAGTGTTCTGTTAATTCATCTCACAGAGTTACATCTGTATTTCGTGGATCTCTTTGCTAGCCTTATTTCTGTGGAATCTGAGAACAGATATTTCGGATCCCTTTGAAGACTGTAGGGCCAAAGGAAATATCCTCCGATAACAAAGAGAAAGCAGCTTTCTGAGAAACTTCTTTGTGTTCTGTGAAATCATATCACAGAGTTACAGCTTTCCCCTCAAGGAGCCTTTCGCTAAGACAGTTTATGTGGAATTGGCAAAGTGATATTTGGAAGCCCATAGAGGGCTATGGTGAAAAAGGAAATATCCTCAGATGAAATCTGGAAAGAAGCTTTCTGAGAAACTGCTTAGCGTTCTGTTAATTCATCTCACAGAGTTACATCTGTATTTCGTGGATCTCTTTGCTAGCCTTATTTCTGTGGAATCTGAGAACAGATATTTCGGATCCCTTTGAAGACTATAGGGCCAAAGGAAATATCCTCCGATAACAAAGAGAAAGAAGCTTTCTGAGAAACTTCTTTGTGTTCTGTGAAATCATCTCACAGAGTTACAGCTTTCCCCTCACGGAGCCTTTCGCTAAGACAGTTCTTTTGAAACTGGCAAAGTGATATTTAGAAGCCCATAGAGGGCTATGTTGAAAAAGGAAATATCCTCAGATTAAATCTGGAAAGAAGCTTTCTGAGAAACTGCTTAGTGTTCTGTTAATTCATCTCACAGAGTTACATCTGTATTTCGTGGATCTCTTTGCTAGCCTTATTTCTGTGGAATCTGAGAACAGATATTTCGGATCCCTTTGAAGACTATAGGGCCAAAGGAAATATCCTCCGATAACAAAGAGAAAGAAGCTTTCTGAGAAACTTCTTTGTTTTCTGTGAAATCATCTCACAGAGTTGCAGCTTTCCCCTCAAGAAGCCTTTCGCTAAGTCAGTTCTTGTGGAATTGGCAAAGTGATATTTGGAAGCCCATAGAGGGCTATGGTGAAAAAGGAAATATCCTCAAATGAAATCTGGAAAGAAGCTTTCTGAGAAACTGCTTAGTGTTCTGTTAATTCATCTCACAGAGTTACATCTGTATTTCGTGGATCTCTTTGCTAGCCTTATTTCTGTGGAATCTGAGAACAGATATTTCGGATCCCTTTGAAGACTATAGGGCCAAAGGAAATATCCTCGGATAACAAAGAGTAAGAAGCTTTCTGAGAAACTTCTTTGTGTTCTGTGAAATCATCTCACAGAGTTGTAGCTTTCCCCTCAAGAAGCCTTTCGCTAAGACAGTTCTTGTGGAATTGGCAAAGTGATAGTTGGAAGCCCATAGAGGGCTATGGTGAAAAAGGAAATATCCTCAAATGAAATCTGGAAAGAAGCTTTCTGAGAAACTGCTTAGTGTTCTGTTAATTCATCTCACAGAGTTACATCTGTATTTCGTGGATCTCTTTGCTAGCCTTATTTCTGTGAAATCTGAGAACAGATATTTCGGATCCCTTTGAAGACTATAGGGCCAAAGGAAATATCCTCCGATAACAAAGAGAAAGAAGCTTTCTGAGAAACTTCTTTGTGTTCTGTGAAATCATCTCACAGAGTTACAGCTTTCCCCTCACGGAGCCTTTCGCTAAGACAGTTCTTTTGAAACTGGCAAAGTGATATTTGGAAGCCCATAGAGGGCTATGGTGAAAAAGGAAATATCCTCAGATGAAATCTGTAAAGAAGCTTTCTGAGAAACTGCTTAGTGTTCTGTTAATTCATCTCACAGAGTTACATCTGTATTTCGTGGATCTCTTTGCTAGCCTTATTTCTGTGGAATCTGAGAACAGATATTTCGGATCCCTATGAAGACTATAGGGCCAAAGGAAATATCCTGCGATAACAAAGAGAAAGAAGCATTCTGAGAAACTTCTTTGTGTTTTGTGAATTCATCTCACAGAGTTACAGCTTTCCCCTCAAGAAGCCTTTCGCTAAGACAGTTCTTGTGGAATTCGCAAAGTGATATTTGGAAGCCCGTAGAGGGCTATGGTGAAAAAGGAAATATCCTCAGATAAAATCTGGAAAGAAGCTTTCTGAGAAACTGCTTAGTGTTCTGTTAATTCATCTCACAGATCTACATCTGTATTTCGTGGATCTCTTTGCTAGCCTTATTTCTGTGGAATCTGAGAACAGATATTTCGGATCCCTTTGAAAACTATAGGGCCAAAGGAAATATCCTCCGATAACAAAGAGAAAGAAACTTTCTGAGAAACTTCTTTGTGTTCTGTGAAATCATCTCACAGAGTTACAGCTTTCACCTCAAGAAGCCTTTCACTAAGACAGTTCTTGTGTAATTTGCAAAGTGATATTTGGTAGCCCATAGAGGGCTATGGTGAAAAAAGAAATATCCTCAAATGAAATCTGGAAAGAAGCTTTCTGAAAAACTGCTTAGTGTTCTGTTAATTCATCTCACAGAGTTACATCTGTATTTCGTGGATCTCTTTGCTAGCCTTATTTCTGTGAAAACTGAGAACAGATATTTCGGATCCCTTTGAAGACTATGGGGCCAAAGGAAATATCCTCCGATAACAAAGAGAAAGAAGCTTTCTGAGAAACTTCGTTGTGTTCTGTGAAATCATCTCACAGAGTTGCAGCTTTCCCCTCAAGAAGCCTTTCGCTAAGACAGTTCTTGTGGAATTGGCAAAGTGATATTTGGAAGCCCATATAGGGCTATGGTGAAAAAGGAAATATCCTCAAATGAAATCTGGAAAGAAGCTTTCTGAGAAACTGCTTAGTGTTCTGTTAATTCATCTCACAGAGTTACATCTGTATTTCGTGGATCTCTTTGCTAGCCTTATTTCTGTGGAATCTGAGAACAGATATTTCGGATCCCTTTGAAGACTATAGGGCCAAAGGAAATATCCTCCGATAACAAAGAGAAAGCAGCTTTCTGAGAAACTTCTTTGTGTTCTGTGAAATCATCTCACAGAGTTACAGCTTTCCCCTCAAGGAGCCTTTCGCTAAGACAGTTTATGTGGAATTGGCCAAGTGATATTTGGAAGCCCATAGAGGGCTATGGTGAAAAAGGAAATATCCTCAGATGAAATCTGGAAAGAAGCTTTCTGAGAAACTGCTTAGTGTTCTGTTAATTCGTCTCACAGAGCTACATCTGTATTTCGTGGATCTCTTTGCTAGCCTTATTTCTGTGGAATCTGAGAACAGATATTTCGGATCCCTTTGAAGACTATAGGGCCAAAGGAAATATCCTCGGATAACAAAGAGAAAGAAGCTTTCTGAGAAACTTCTTTGTGTTCTGTGAAATCATCTCACAGAGTTGTAGCTTTCCCCTCAAGAAGCCTTTCGCTAAGACAGTTCTTGTGGAATTGGCAAAGTGATAGTTGGAAGCCCATAGAGGGCTATGGTGAAAAAGGAAATATCCTCAAATGAAATCTGGAAAGAAGCTTTCTGAGAAACTGCTTAGTGTTCTGTTAATTCATCTCACAGAGTTACATCTGTATTTCGTGGATCTCTTTGCTAGCCTTATTTCTGTGAAATCTGAGAACAGATATTTCGGATCCCTTTGAAGACTATAGGGCAAAAGGAAATATCCTCCGATAACAAAGAGAAAGAAGCTTTCTGAGAAACTTCTTTGTGTTCTGTGAAATCATCTCACAGAGTTGCAGCTTTCCCCTCAAGAAGCCTTTCGCTAAGACAGTTCTTGTGGAATTGGCAAAGTGATATTTGGAAGCCCATAGAGGGCTATGGTGAAAAAGGAAATATCCTCAAATGAAATCTGGAAAGAAGCTTTCTGAGAAACTGCTTAGTGTTCTGTTAATTCATCTCACAGAGTTACATCTGTATTTCGTTGATCTCTTTGCTAGCCTTATTTCTGTGGAATCTGAGAACAGATATTTCGGATCCCTTTGAAGACTATAGGGCCAAAGGAAATATCCTCCGATAACAAAGAGAAAGAAGCTTTCTGAGAAACTTCTTTGTGTTCTGTGAAATCATCTCACAGAGTTACAGCTTTCCCCTCAAGGAGCCTTTCGCTAAGACAGTTTATGTGGAATTGGCAAAGTGATATTTGGAAGCCCATAGAGGGCTATGGTGAAACAGGAAATATCCTCAGATGAAATCTGGAAAGAAGCTTTCTGAGAAACTGCTTAGCGTTCTGTTAATTCATCTCACAGAGTTACATCTGTATTTCGTGGATCTCTTTGCTACCCTTATTTCTGTGAAATCTGAGAATAGATATTTCGGATCCCTTTGAAGACTATAGGGCCAAAGGAAATATCCTCCGATAACAAAGAGAAAGAAGCTTTCTGAGAAACTTCTTTGTGTTCTGTGAAATCATCTCACAGAGTTACAGCTTTCCCCTCACGGAGCCTTTCGCTAAGACAGTTCTTTTGAAACTGGCAAAGTGATATTTGGAAGCCCATAGAGGGCTATGGTGAAAAAGGAAATATCCTCAGATGAAATCTGTAAAGAAGCTTTCTGAGAAACTGCTTAGTGTTCTGTTAATTCATCTCACAGAGTTACATCTGTATTTCGTGGATCTCTTTGCTAGCCTTATTTCTGTGGAATCTGAGAACAGATATTTCGGATCCCTTTGAAGACTGTAGGGCCAAAGGAAATATCCTCCGATAACAAAGAGAAAGCAGCTTTCTGAGAAACTTCTTTGTGTTCTGTGAAATCATCTCACAGAGTTACAGCTTTCCCCTCAAGGAGCCTTTTGCTAAGACAGTTTATGTGGAATTGGCAAAGTGATATTTGGAAGCTCATAGAGGGCTATGGTGAAAAAGGAAATATCCTCAGATGAAATCTGGAAAGAAGCTTTCTGAGAAACTGCTTAGCGTTCTGTTAATTCATCTCACAGAGTTACATCTGTATTTCGTGGATCTCTTTGCTAGCCTTATTTCTGTGGAATCTGAATACAGATATTTCGGATCCCTTTGAAGACTATAGGGCCAAAGGAAATATCCTCCGATAACAAAGAGAAAGAAGCTTTCTGAGAAACTTCTTTCTGTTCTGTGAAATCATCTCACAGAGTTACAGCTTTCCCCTCACGGAGCCTTTCGCTAAGACAGTTCTTTTGAAACTGGCAAAGTGATATTTAGAAGCCCATAGAGGGCTATGTTGAAAAAGGAAATATCCTCAGATTAAATCTGGAAAGAAGCTTTCTGAGAAACTGCTTAGTGTTCTGTTAATTCATCTCACAGAGTTACATCTGTATTTCGTGGATCTCTTTGCTAGCCTTATTTCTGTGGAATCTGAGAACAGATATTTCGGATCCCTTTGAAGACTATAGGGCCAAAGGAAATATCCTCCGATAACAAAGAGAAAGAAGCTTTCTGAGAAACTTCTTTGTTTTCTGTGAAATCATCTCACAGAGTTGCAGCTTTCCCCTCAAGAAGCCTTTCGCTAAGACAGTTCTTGTGGAATTGGCAAAGTGATATTTGGAAGCCCATAGAGGGCTATGGTGAAAAAGGAAATATCCTCAAATGAAATCTGGAAAGAAGCTTTCTGAGAAACTGCTTAGTGTTCTGTTAATTCATCTCACAGAGTTACATCTGTATTTCGTGGATCTCTTTGCTAGCCTTATTTCTGTGGAATCTGAGAACAGATATTTCGGATCCCTTTGAAGACTATAGGGCCAAAGGAAATATCCTCCGATAACAAAGAGAAAGAAGCTTTCTGAGAAACTTCGTTGTGTTCTGTGAAATCATCTCACAGAGTTACAGCTTTCCCCTCACGGAGCCTTTCGCTAAGACAGTTCTTTTGAAATTGGCAAAGTGATATTTGGAAGCCCATAGAGGGCTATGGTGAAAAAGGAAATATCCTCAAATGAAATCTGGAAAGTAGCTTTCTGAGAAACTGCTTAGTGTTCTCTTAATTCATCTCACAGAGTTATATCTGTATTTCGTGGATCTCTTTGCTAGCCTTATTTCTGTGGAATCTGAGAACAGATATTTCGGATCCCTTTGAAGACTATAGGGCCAAAGGAAATATCCTCCGATAACAAAGAGAAAGAAGCTTTCTGAGAAACTTCGTTGTGTTCTGTGAAATCATCTCACAGAGTTACAGCTTTCCCCTCACGGAGCCTTTCGCTAAGACAGTTCTTTTGAAACTGGCAAAGTGATATTTGGAAGCCCATAGAGGGCTATGGTGAAAAAGGAAATATCCTCAGATGAAATCTGGAAAGAAGCTTTCTGAGAAACTGCTTAGTGTTCTGTTAATTCATCTCACAGAGTTACATCTGTATTTCGTGGATCTCTTTGCTAGCCTTATTTCTGTGGAATCTGAGAACAGATATTTCGGATCCCTATGAAGACTATAGGGCCAAAGGAAATATCCTGCGATAACAAAGAGAAAGAAGCTTTCTGAGAAACTTCTTTGTGTTTTGTGAATTCATCTCACAGAGTTACAGCTTTCCCCTCAAGAAGCCTTTCGCTAAGACAGTTCTTGTGGAATTGGCAAAGTGATATTTGGAAGCCCGTAGAGGGCTATGGTGAAAAAGGAAATATCCTCAGATGAAATCTGGAAAGAAGCTTTCTGAGAAACTGCTTAGTGTTCTGTTATTTCATCTCACAGAGTTACATCTGTATTTCGTGGATCTCTTTGCTAGCCTTATTTCTGTGAAATCTGAGAACAGATATTTCGGATCCCTTTGAAGACTATAGGGCCAAAGGAAATATCCTCCGATAACAAAGAGAAAGAAGCTTTCTGAGAAACTTCGTTGTGTTCTGTGAAATCATCTCACAGAGTTGCAGCTTTCCCCTCAAGAAGCCTTTCGCTAAGACAGTTCTTGTGGAATTGGCAAAGTGATATTTACAAGCCCATATAGGGCTATGGTGAAAAAGGAAATATCCTCAAATGAAATCTGGAAAGAAGCTTTCTGAGAAACTGCTTAGTGTTCTGTTAATTCATCTCACAGAGTTACATCTGTATTTCGTGGATCTCTTTGCTAGCCTTATTTCTGTGGAATCTGAGAACAGATATTTCGGATCCCTTTGAAGACTGTAGGGCCAAAGGAAATATCCTCCGATAACAAAGAGAAAGCAGCTTTCTGAGAAACTTCTTTGTGTTCTGTGAAATCATATCACAGAGTTACAGCTTTCCCCTCAAGGAGCCTTTCGCTAAGACAGTTTATGTGGAATTGGCAAAGTGATATTTGGAAGCCCATAGAGGGCTATGGTGAAAAAGGAAATATCCTCAGATGAAATCTGGAAAGAAGCTTTCTGAGAAACTGCTTAGCGTTCTGTTAATTCATCTCACAGAATTACATCTGTATTTCGTGGATCTCTTTGCTAGCCTTATTTCTGTGGAATCTGAGAACAGATATTTCGGATCCCTTTGAAGACTATAGGGCCAAAGGAAATATCCTCCGATAACAAAGAGAAAGAAGCTTTCTGAGAAACTTCTTTGTGTTCTGTGAAATCATCTCACAGAGTTACAGCTTTCCCCTCACGGAGCCTTTCGCTAAGACAGTTCTTTTGAAACTGGCAAAGTGATATTTAGAAGCCCATAGAGGGCTATGTTGAAAAAGGAAATATCCTCAGATTAAATCTGGAAAGAAGCTTTCTGAGAAACTGCTTAGTGTTCTGTTAATTCATCTCACAGAGTTACATCTGTATTTCGTGGATCTCTTTGCTAGCCTTATTTCTGTGGAATGTGAGAACAGATATTTCGGATCCCTTTGAAGACTATAGGGCCAAAGGAAATATCCTCCGATAACAAAGAGAAAGAAGCTTTCTGAGAAACTTCTTTGTTTTCTGTGAAATCATCTCACAGAGTTGCAGCTTTCCCCTCAAGAAGCCTTTCGCTAAGACAGTTCTTGTGGAATTGGCAAAGTGATATTTGGAAGCCCATAGAGGGCTATGGTGAAAAAGGAAATATCCTCAAATGAAATCTGGAAAGAAGCTTTCTGAGAAACTGCTTAGTGTTCTGTTAATTCATCTCACAGAGTTACATCTGTATTTCGTGGATCTCTTTGCTAGCCTTATTTCTGTGGAATCTGAGAACAGATATTTCGGATCCCTTTGAAGACTATAGGGCCAAAGGAAATATCCTCCGATAACAAAGAGAAAGAAGCTTTCTGAGAAACTTCGTTGTGTTCTGTGAAATCATCTCACAGAGTTACAGCTTTCCCCTCAAGGAGCCTTTCGCTAAGACAGTTTATGTGGAATTGGCAAAGTGATATTTGGAAGCCCATAGAGGGCTATGGTGAAAAAGGAAATATCCTCAGATGAAATCTGGAAAGAAGCTTTCTGAGAAACTGCTTAGCGTTCTGTTAATTCATCTCACAGAGTTACATCTGTATTTCGTGGATCTCTTTGCTAGCCTTATTTCTGTGGAATCTGAGAACAGATATTTCGGATCCCTTTGAAGACTATAGGGCCAAATGAAATATCCTCCGATAACAAAGAGAAAGAAGCTTTCTGAGAAACTTCTTTGTGTTCTGTGAAATCATCTCACAGAGTTACAGCTTTCCCCTCACGGAGCCTTTCGCTAAGACAGTTCTTTTGAAACTGGCAAAGTGATATTTGGAAGCCCATAGAGGGCTATGGTGAAAAAGGAAATATCCTCAGATGAAATCTGGAAAGAAGCTTTCTGAGAAACTGCTTAGTGTTCTGTTAATTCATCTCACAGAGTTACATCTGTATTTCGTGGATCTCTTTGCTAGCCTTATTTCTGTGGAATCTGAGAACAGATATTTCGGATCCCTATGAAGACTATAGGGCCAAAGGAAATATCCTGCGATAACAAAGAGAAAGAAGCTTTCTGAGAAACTTCTTTGTGTTTTGTGAAATCATCTCACAGAGTTACAGCTTTCCCCTCCAGAAGCCTTTCGCTAAGACAGTTCTTGTGGAATTGGCAAAGTGATATTTGGAAGCCCATAGAGGGCTATGGTGAAAAAGGAAATATCCTCAGATGAAATCTGGAAAGAAGCTTTCTGAGAAACTGCTTAGTGTTCTGTTAATTCATCTCACAGAGATACATCTGTATTTCGTGGATCTCTTTGCTAGCCTTATTTCTGTGGAATCTGAGAACAGATATTTCGGATCCCATTGAAGACTATAGGGCCAAAGGAAATATCCTCGGATAACAAAGAGAAAGAAGCTTTCTGAGAAACTTCTTTGTGTTCTGTGAAATCATCTCACAGAGTTGCAGCTTTCCCCTCAAGAAGCCTTTCGCTAAAACAGTTCTTGTGGAATTGGCAAAGTGATATTTGGAAGCCCATAGAGGGCTATGGTGAAAAAGGAAATATCGTCAAATGAAATCTGGAAAGAAGCTTTCTGAGAAACTGCTTAGTGTTCTGTTAATTCATCTCACAGAGTTACATCTGTATTTCGTGGATCTCTTTGCTAGCCTTATTTCTGTGAAATCTGAGAACAGATATTTCGGATCCCTTTGAAGACTATAGGGCCAAAGGAAATATCCTCCGATAACAAAGAGAAAGAAGCTTTCTGAGAAACTTCTTTGTGTTCTGTGAAATCATCTCACAGAGTTGCAGCTTTCCCCTCAAGAAGCCTTTCGCTAAGACAGTTCTTGTGGAATTGGCAAAGTGATATTTGGAAGCCCATAGAGGGCTATGGTGAAAAAGGAAATATCCTCAAATGAAATCTGGAAAGAAGCTTTCTGAGAAACTGCTTAGTGTTCTGTTAATTCATCTCACAGAGTTACATCTGTATTTCGTTGATCTCTTTGCTAGCCTTATTTCTGTGGAATCTGAGAACAGATATTTCGGATCCCTTTGAAGACTATAGGGCCAAAGGAAATATCCTCCGATAACAAAGAGAAAGAAGCTTTCTGAGAAACTTCGTTGTGTTCTGTGAAATCATCTCACAGAGTTACAGCTTTCCCCTCAAGGAGCCTTTCGCTAAGACAGTTTATGTGGAATTGGCAAAGTGATATTTGGAAGCCCATAGAGGGCTATGGTGAAAAAGGAAATATCCTCAGATGAAATCTGGAAAGAAGCTTTCTGAGAAACTGCTTAGCGTTCTGTTAATTCTTCTCACAGAGTTACATCTGTATTTCGTGGATCTCTTTGCTAGCCTTATTTCTGTGAAATCTGAGAACAGATATTTCGGATCCCTTTGAAGACTATAGGGCCAAAGGAAATATCCTCCGATAACAAAGAGAAAGAAGCTTTCTGAGAAACTTCTTTGTGTTCTGTGAAATCATCTCACAGAGTTACAGCTTTCCCCTCACGGAGCCTTTCGCTAAGACAGTTCTTTTGAAACTGGCAAAGTGATATTTGGAAGCCCATAGAGGGCTATGGTGAAAAAGGAAATATCCTCAGATGAAATCTGGAAAGAAGCTTTCTGAGAAACTGCTTAGTGTTCTGTTAATTCATCTCACAGAGTTACATCTGTATTTCGTGGATCTCTTTGCTAGCCTTATTTCTGTGGAATCTGAGAACAGATATTTCGGATCCCTATGAAGACTATAGGGCCAAAGGAAATATCCTGCGATAACAAAGAGAAAGAAGCTTTCTGAGAAACTTCTTTGTGTTTTGTGAAATCATCTCACAGAGTTACAGCTTTCCCCTCAAGAAGCCTTTCGCTAAGACAGTTCTTGTGGAATTGGCAAAGTGATATTTGGAAGCCCATAGAGGGCTATGGTGAAAAAGGAAATATCCTCAGATGAAATCTGGAAAGAAGCTTTCTGAGAAACTGCTTAGTGTTCTGTTAATTCATCTCACAGAGATACATCTGTATTTCGTGGATCTCTTTGCTAGCCTTATTTCTGTGGAATCTGAGAACAGATATTTCGGATCCCTTTGAAGACTATAGGGCCAAAGGAAATATCCTCGGATAACAAAGAGAAAGAAGCTTTCTGAGAAACTTCTTTGTGTTCTGTGAAATCATCTCACAGAGTTGCAGCTTTCCCCTCAAGAAGCCTTTCGCTAAAACAGTTCTTGTGGAATTGGCAAAGTGATATTTGGAAGCCCATAGAGGGCTATGGTGAAAAAGGAAATATCCTCAAATGAAATCTGGAAAGAAGCTTTCTGAGAAACTGCTTAGTGTTCTGTTAATTCATCTCACAGAGTTACATCTGTATTTCGTGGATCTCTTTGCTAGCCTTATTTCTGTGAAATCTGAGAACAGATATTTCGGATCCCTTTGAAGACTATAGGGCCAAAGGAAATATCCTCCGATAACAAAGAGAAAGAAGCTTTCTGAGAAACTTCTTTGTGTTCTGTGAAATCATCTCACAGAGTTGCAGCTTTCCCCTCAAGAAGCCTTTCGCTAAGACAGTTCTTGTGGAATTGGCAAAGTGATATTTGGAAGCCCATAGAGGGCTATGGTGAAAAAGGAAATATCCTCAAATGAAATCTGGAAAGAAGCTTTCTGAGAAACTGCTTAGTGTTCTGTTAATTCATCTCACAGAGTTACATCTGTATTTCGTTGATCTCTTTGCTAGCCTTATTTCTGTGGAATCTGAGAACAGATATTTCGGATCCCTTTGAAGACTATAGGGCCAAAGGAAATATCCTCCGATAACAAAGAGAAAGAAGCTTTCTGAGAAACTTCGTTGTGTTCTGTGAAATCATCTCACAGAGTTACAGCTTTCCCCTCAAGGAGCCTTTCGCTAAGACAGTTTATGTGGAATTGGCAAAGTGATATTTGGAAGCCCATAGAGGGCTATGGTGAAAAAGGAAATATCCTCAGATGAAATCTGGAAAGAAGCTTTCTGAGAAACTGCTTAGCGTTCTGTTAATTCTCCTCACAGAGTTACATCTGTATTTCGTGGATCTCTTTGCTAGCCTTATTTCTGTGAAATCTGAGAACAGATATTTCGGATCCCTTTGAAGACTATAGGGCCAAAGGAAATATCCTCCGATAACAAAGAGAAAGAAGCTTTCTGAGAAACTTCTTTGTGTTCTGTGAAATCATCTCACAGAGTTACAGCTTTCCCCTCACGGAGCCTTTCGCTAAGACAGTTCTTTTGAAACTGGCAAAGTGATATTTGGAAGCCCATAGAGGGCTATGGTGAAAAAGGAAATATCCTCAGATGAAATCTGGAAAGAAGCTTTCTGAGAAACTGCTTAGTGTTCTGTTAATTCATCTCACAGAGTTACATCTGTATTTCGTGGATCTCTTTGCTAGCCTTATTTCTGTGGAATCTGAGAACAGATATTTCGGATCCCTATGAAGACTACAGGGCCAAAGGAAATATCCTGCGATAACAAAGAGAAAGAAGCTTTCTGAGAAACTTCTTTGTGTTTTCTGAAATCATCTCACAGAGTTACAGCTTTCCCCTCAAGAAGCCTTTCGCTAAGACAGTTCTTGTGGAATTGGCAAAGTGATATTTGGAAGCCCGTAGAGGGCTATGGTGAAAAAGGAAATATCCTCAGATGAAATCTGGAAAGAAGCTTTCTGAGAAACTGCTTAGTGTTCTGTTAATTCATCTCACAGAGCTACATCTGTATTTCGTGGATCTCTTTGCTAGCCTTATTTCTGTGGAATCTGAGAACAGATATTTCGGATCCCTTTGAAGACTATAGGGCCAAAGGAAATATCCTCGGATAACAAAGAGAAAGAAGCTTTCTGAGAAACTTCTTTGTGTTCTGTGAAATCATCTCACAGAGTTGCAGCTTTCCCCTCAAGAAGCCTTTCGCTACGACAGTTCTTGTGGAATTGGCAAAGTGATATTTGGAAGCCCATAGAGGGCTATGGTGAAAAAGGAAATATCCTCAAATGAAATCTGGAAAGAAGCTTTCTGAGAAAGTGCTTAGTGTTCTGTTAATTCATCTCCCAGAGTTACATCTGTATTTCGTGGATCTCTTTGCTAGCCTTATTTCTGTGAAATCTGAGAACAGATATTTCGGATCCCTTTTAAGACTATAGGGCCAAAGGAAATATCCTCCGATAACAAAGAGAAAGAAGCTTTCTGAGAAACTTCTTTGTGTTCTGTGAAATCATCTCACAGAGTTGCAGCTTTCCCCTCAAGAAGACTTTCGCTAAGACAGTTTATGTGGAATTGGCAAAGTGATATTTGGAAGCCCATAGAGGGCTATGGTGAAAAAGGAAATATTCTCAAATGAAATCTGTAAAGAAGCTTTCTGAGAAACTGCTTAGTGTTCTGTTAATTCATCTCACAGAGTTACATCTGTATTTCGTTGATCTGTTTGCTAGCCTTATTTCTGTGGAATCTGAGAACAGATATTTCGGATCCCTTTGAAGACTATAGGGCCAAAGGAAATATCCTCCGATAACAAAGAGAAAGAAGCTTTCTGAGAAACTTCTTTGTGTTCTGTGAAATCATCTCACAGAGTTACAGCTTTCCCCTCACGGAGCCTTTCGCTAAGACAGTTCTTTTGAAACTGGCAAAGTGATATTTGGAAGCCCATAGAGGGCTATGGTGAAAAAGGAAATATCCTCAGATGAAATCTGGAAAGAAGCTTTCTGAGAAACTGCTTAGTGTTCTGTTAATTCATCTCACAGAGTTACATCTGTATTTCGTGGATCTCTTTGCTAGCCTTATTTCTGTGGAATCTGAGAACAGATATTTCGGATCCCTATGAAGACTATAGGGCCAAAGGAAATATCCTGCGATAACAAAGAGAAAGAAGCTTTCTGAGAAACTTCTTTGTGTTTTCTGAAATCATCTCACAGATTTACAGCTTTCCCCTCAAGAAGCCTTTCGCTAAGACAGTTCTTGTGGAATTGGCAAAGTGATATTTGGAAGCCCATAGAGGGCTATGGTGAAAAAGGAAATATCCTCAGATGAAATCTGGAAAGAAGCTTTCTGAGAAACTGCTTAGTGTTATGTTAATTCATCTCACAGAGCTACATCTGTATTTCGTGGATCTCTTTGCTAGCCTTATTTCTGTGGAATCTGAGAACAGATATTTCGGATCCTTATGAAGACTATAGGGCCAAAGGAAATATCCTGCGATAACAAAGAGAAAGAAGCTTTCTGAGAAACTTCTTTGTGTTCTGTGAAATCATCTCACAGAGTTGCAGCTTTCCCCTCAAGAAGCCTTTCGCTAAGACAGTTCTTGTGGAATTGGCAAAGTTATATTTGGAAGCCCATAGAGGGCTATGGTGAAAAAGGAAATATCCTCAAATGAAATCTGGAAAGAAGCTTTCTGAGAAACTGCTTAGTGTTCTGTTAATTCATCTCACAGAGTTACATCTGTATTTCGTTGATCTGTTTGCTAGCCTTATTTCTGTGGAATCTGAGAACAGATATTTCGGATCCCTTTGAAGACTATAGGGCCAAAGGAAATATCCTCCGATAACAAAGAGAAAGCAGCTTTCTGAGAAACTTCTTTGTGTTCTGTGAAATCATCTCACAGAGTTACAGCTTTCCCCTCACGGAGCCTTTCGCTAAGACAGTTCTTTTGAAACTGGCAAAGTGATATTTGGAAGCCCATAGAGGGCTATGGTGAAAAAGGAAATATCCTCAGATGAAATCTGGAAAGAAGCTTTCTGAGAAACTGCTTAGTGTTATGTTAATTCATCTCACAGAGCTACATCTGTATTTCGTGGATCTCTTTGCTAGCCTTATTTCTGTGGAATCTGAGAACAGATATTTCGGATCCCTTTGAAGACTATAGGGCCAAAGGAAATATCCTCCGATAACAAAGAGAAAGAAGCTTTCTGAGAAACTTCTTTGTGTTCTGTGAAATCATCTCACAGAGTTACAGCTATCCCCTCAAGAAGCCTTTCACTAAGACATTCTTGTGGAATTGGCAAAGTGATATTTGGAAGCCCATAGAGGGCTATGGTGAAAAAGGAAATATCCTCAAATGAAATCTGGAAAGAAGCTTTCTGAGAAACTGCTTAGTGTTCTGTTAATTCATCTCACAGAGTTACATCTGTATTTCGTGGATCTCTTTGCTAGCCTTATTTCTGTGAAATCTGAGAACAGATATTTCGGATCCCTTTGAAGACTATAGGGCCAAAGGAAATATCCTCCGATAACAAAGAGAAAGAAGCTTTCTGAGAAACTTCTTTGTGTTCTGTGAAATCATCTCACAGAGTTGCAGCTTTCCCCTCACGGAGCCTTTCGCTAAGACAGTTCTTGTGGAATTGGCAAAGTGATATTTGGAAGCCCATATATGGCTATGGTGAAAAAGGAAATATCCTCAAATGAAATCTGGAAAGAAGCTTTCTGAGAAACTGCTTAGTGTTCTGTTAATTCATCTCACAGAGCTACATCTGAATTTCGTGGATCTCTTTGCTAGCCTTATTTCTGTGGAATCTGAGAACAGATATTTCGGATCCCTTTGAAGACTGAAGGGCCAAAGGAAATATCCTCCGATAAGAAAGAGAAAGAAGCTTTCTGAGAAACTTCTTTGTGTTCTGTGAAATCATCTCACAGAGTTACAGCTTTCCCCTCAAGGAGCCTTTCGCTAAGACAGTTTATGTGGAATTGGCAAAGTGATATTTGGAAGCCCATAGAGGGCTATGGTGAAAAAGGAAATATCCTCAGATGAAATCTGGAAAGAAGCTTTCTGAGAAACTGCTTAGCGTTCTGTTAATTCATCTCACAGAGTTACATCTGTATTTCGTGGATCTCTTTGCTAGCCTTATTTCTGTGGAATCTGAGAACAGATATTTCGGATCCCTTTGAAGACTATAGGGCCAAAGGAAATATCCTCCGATAACAAAGAGAAAGAAGCTTTCTGAGAAACTTCTTTGTGTTCTGTGAAATCATCTCACAGAGTTACAGCTTTCCCCTCACGGAGCCTTTCGCTAAGACAGTTCTTTTGAAACTGGCAAAGTGATATTTGGAAGCCCATAGAGGGCTATGGTGAAAAAGGAAATATCCTCAGATGAAATCTGGAAAGAAGCTTTCTGAGAAACTGCTTAGTGTTCTGTTAATTCATCTCACAGAGTTACATCTGTATTTCGTGGATCTCTTTGCTAGCCTTATTTCTGTGGAATCTGAGAACAGATATTTCGGATCCCTATGAAGACTATAGGGCCAAAGGAAATATCCTGCGATAACAAAGAGAAAGAAGCTTTCTGAGAAACTTCTTTGTGTTTTCTGAAATCATCTCACAGAGTTACAGCTTTCCCCTCAAGAAGCCTTTCGCTAAGACACTTCTTGTGGAATTGGCAAAGTGATATTTGGAAGCCCATAGAGGGCTATGGTGAAAAAGGAAATATCCTCAGATGAAATCTGGAAAGAAGCTTTCTGAGAAACTGCTTAGTGTTATGTTAATTCATCTCACAGAGCTACATCTGTATTTCGTGGATCTCTTTGCTAGCCTTATTTCTGTGGAATCTGAGAACAGATATTTCGGATCCTTATGAAGACTATAGGGCCAAAGGAAATATCCTGCGATAACAAAGAGAAAGAAGCTTTCTGAGAAACTTCTTTGTGTTCTGTGAAATCATCTCACAGAGTTGCAGCTTTCCCCTCAAGAAGCCTTTCGCTAAGACAGTTCTTGTGGAATTGGCAAAGTTATATTTGGAAGCCCATAGAGGGCTATGGTGAAAAAGGAAATATCCTCAAATGAAATCTGGAAAGAAGCTTTCTGAGAAACTGCTTAGTGTTCTGTTAATTCATCTCACAGAGTTACATCTGTATTTCGTGGATCTCTTTGCTAGCCTTATTTCTGTGGAATCTGAGAACAGATATTTCGGATCCCTTTTAAGACTATAGGGCCAAAGGAAATATCCTCCGATAACAAAGAGAAAGAAGCTTTCTGAGAAACTTCTTTGTGTTCTGTGAAATCATCTCACAGAGTTGCAGCTTTCCCCTCAAGAAGCCTTTCGCTAAGACAGTTTATGAGGAATTGGCAAAGTGATATGTGGAAGCCCATAGAGGGCTATGGTGAAAAAGGAAATATTCTCAAATGAAATCTGGAAAGAAGCTTTCTGAGAAACTGCTTAGTGTTCTGTTAATTCATCTCAGAGAGTTACATCTGTATTTCGTTGATCTCTTTGCTAGCCTTATTTCTGTGGAATCTGAGAACAGATATTTCGGATCCCTTTGAAGACTATAGGGCCAAAGGAAATATCCTCCGATAACAAATAGAAAGAAGCTTTCTGAGAAACTTCGTTGTGTTCTGTGAAATCACCTCACAGAGTTACAGCTTTCCCCTCAAGGAGCCTTTCGCTAAGACAGTTTATGTGGAATTGGCAAAGTGATATTTGGAAGCCCATAGAGGGCTATGGTGAAAAAGGAAATATCCTCAGATGAAATCTGGAAAGAAGCTTTCTGAGAAACTGCTTAGCGTTCTGTTAATTCAACTCACAGAGTTACATCTGTATTTCGTGGATCTCTTTGCTAGCCTTATTTCTGTGAAATCTGAGAACAGATATTTCGGATCCCTTTGAAGACTATAGGGCCAAAGGAAATATCCTCCGATAACAAAGAGAAAGAAGCTTTCTGAGAAACTTCTTTGTGTTCTGTGAAATTATCTCACAGAGTTACAGCTTTCTCCTCACGGAGCCTTTCGCTAAGACAGTTCTTTTGAAACTGGCAAAGTGATATTTGGAAGCCCATAGAGGGCTATGGTGAAAAAGGAAATATCCTCAGATGAAATCTGGAAAGAAGCTTTCTGAGAAACTGCTTAGTGTTCTGTTAATTCATCTCACAGAGTTACATCTGTATTTCGTGGATCTCTTTGCTAGCCTTATTTCTGTGGAATCTGAGAACAGATATTTCGGATCCCTATGAAGACTATAGGGCCAAAGGAAATATCCTGCGATAACAAAGAGAAAGAAGCTTTCTGAGAAACTTCTTTGTGTTTTGTGAAATCATCTCACAGAGTTACAGCTTTCCCCTCAAGAAGCCTTTCGCTAAGACAGTTCTTGTGGAATTGGCAAAGTGATATTTGGAAGCCCGTAGAGGGCTATGGTGAAAAAGGAAATATCCTCAGATGAAATCTGGAAAGAAGCTTTCTGAGAAACTGCTTAGTGTGATGTTCATTCATCTCACAGAGCTACATCTGTATTTCGTGGATCTCTTTGCTAGCCTTATTTCTGTGGAATCTGAGAACAGATATTTCGGATCCCTTTGAAGACTATAGGGCCAAAGGAAATATCCTCCGATAACAAAGAGAAAGAAGCTTTCTGAGAAACTTCTTTGTGTTCTGTGAAATCGTCTCACAGAGTTACAGCTTTCCCCTCAAGAAGCCTTTCACTAAGACAGTTCTTGTGGAATTAGCAAAGTGATATTTGGAAGCCCATAGAGGGCTATGGTGAAATAGGAAATATCCTCAAATGAAATCTGGAAAGAAGCTTTCTGAGAAACTGCTTAGTGTTCTGTTAATTCATCTCACAGAGTTACATCTGTATTTCGTGGATCTCTTTGCTAGCCTTATTTCTGTGAAATCTGAGAACAGATATTTCGGATCCCTTTGAAGACTATAGGGCCAAAGGAAATATCCTCCGATAACAAAGAGAAAGAAGCTTTCTGAGAAACTTCTTTGTGTTCTGTGAAATCATCTCACAGAGTTGCAGCTTTACCCTCACGGAGCCTTTCGCTAAGACAGTTCTTGTGGAATTGGCAAAGTGATATTTGGAAGCCCATAGAGGGCTATGGTGAAAAAGGAAATATCCTCAAATGAAATCTGGAAAGAAGCTTTCTGAGAAACTGCTTAGTGTTCTGTTAATTCATCTCACAGAGCTACATCTGTATTTCGTGGATCTCTTTGCTAGCCTTATTTCTGTGGAATCTGAGAACAGATATTTCGGATCCCTTTGAAGACTGTAGGGCCAAAGGAAATATCCTCCGATAAGAAAGAGAAAGAAGCTTTCTGAGAAACTTCTTTGTGTTCTGTGAAATCATCTCACAGAGTTACAGCTTTCCCCTCAAGGAGCCTTTCGCTAAGACAGTTTATGTGGAATTGGCAAAGTGATATTTGGAAGCCCATAGAGGGCTATGGTGAAAAAGGAAATATCCTCAGATGAAATCTGGAAAGAAGCTTTCTGAGAAACTGCTTAGCGTTCTGTTAAATCATCTCACAGAGTTACATCTGTATTTCGTGGATCTCTTTGCTAGCCTTATTTCTGTGGAATCTGAGAACAGATATTTCGGATCCCTTTGAAGACTATAGGGCCAAAGGAAATATCCTCCGATAACAAAGAGAAAGAAGCTTTCTGAGAAACTTCTTTGTGTTCTGTGAAATCATCTCACAGAGTTTCAGCTTTCCCCTCACGGAGACTTTCGCTAAGACAGTTCTTTTGAAACTGGCAAAGTGATATTTGGAAGCCCATAGAGGGCTATGGTGAAAAAGGAAATATCCTCAGATGAAATCTGGAAAGAAGCTTTCTGAGAAACTGCTTAGCGTTCTGTTAAATCATCTCACAGAGTTACATCTGTATTTCGTGGATCTCTTTGCTAGCCTTATTTCTGTGGAATCTGAGAACAGATATTTCGGATCCCTTTGAAGACTATAGGGCCAAAGGAAATATCCTCCGATAACAAAGAGAAAGAAGCTTTCTGAGAAACTTCTTTGTGTTCTGTGAAATCATCTCACAGAGTTTCAGCTTTCCCCTCACGGAGACTTTCGCTAAGACAGTTCTTTTGAAACTGGCAAAGTGATATTTGGAAGCCCATAGAGGGCTATGGTGAAAAAGGAAATATCCTCAGATGAAATCTGGAAAGAAGCTTTCTGAGAAACTGCTTAGTGATCTGTTAATTCATCTCACAGAGTTACATCTGTATTTCGTGGATCTCTTTGCTAGCCTTATTTCTGTGGAATCTGAGAACAGATATTTCGGATCCCTTTGAAGACTATAGGGCCAAAGGAAATATCCTCCGATAAGAAAGAGAAAGAAGCTTTCTGAGAAACTTCTTTGTGTTCTGTGAAATCATCTCACAGAGTTACAGCTTTCCCCTCAAGGAGCCTTTCGCTAAGACAGTTTATGTGGAATTGGCAAAGTGATATTTGGAAGCCCATAGAGGGCTATGGTGAAAAAGGAAATATCCTCAGATGAAATCTGGAAAGAAGCTTTCTGAGAAACTGCTTAGCGTTCTGTTAAATCATCTCACAGAGTTACATCTGTATTTCGTGGATCTCTTTGCTAGCCTTATTTCTGTGGAATCTGAGAACAGATATTTCGGATCCCTTTGAAGACTATAGGGCCAAAGGAAATATCCTCCGATAACAAAGAGAAAGAAGCTTTCTGAGAAACTTCTTTGTGTTCTGTGAAATCATCTCACAGAGTTTCAGCTTTCCCCTCACGGAGACTTTCGCTAAGACAGTTCTTTTGAAACTGGCAAAGTGATATTTGGAAGCCCATAGAGGGCTATGGTGAAAAAGGAAATATCCTCAGATGAAATCTGGAAAGAAGCTTTCTGAGAAACTGCTTAGTGATCTGTTAATTCATCTCACAGAGTTACATCTGTATTTCGTGGATCTCTTTGCTAGCCTTATTTCTGTGGAATCTGAGAACAGATATTTCGGATCCCTTTGAAGACTATAGGGCCAAAGGAAATATCCTCCGATAACAAAGAGAAAGAAGCTTTCTGAGAAACTTCTTTGTGTTCTGTGAAAACATCTCACAGAGTTACAGCTTTCCCCTCAAGAAGCCTTTCGATAAGACAGTTCTTGTGGAATTGGCAAAGTGATATTTGGAAGCCCATAGAGGGCTATGGTGAAAAAGGAAATATCCTCAAATGAAATCTGGAAAGAAGCTTTCTGAGAAACTGCTTAGTGTTCTGTTAATTCATCTCGCAGAGTTACATCTGTATTTCGTGGATCTCTTTGCTAGCCTTATTTCTGTGGAATCTGAGAACAGATATTTCGGATCCCTTTGAAGACTATAGAGGCAAAGGAAATATCCTCCGATAACAAAGAGAAAGAAGCTTTCTGAGAAACTTCTTTGTGTTCTGTGAAATCATCTCACAGAGTTACAGCTATCCCCTCAAGAAGCCTTTCACTAAGACATTCTTGTGGAATTGGCAAAGTGATATTTGGAAGCCCATAGAGGGCTATGGTGAAAAAGGAAATATCCTCAAATGAAATCTGGAAAGAAGCTTTCTGAGAAACTGCTTAGTGTTCTGTTAATTCATCTCACAGAGTTACATCTGTATTTCGTGGATCTCTTTGCTAGCCTTATTTCTGTGAAATCTGAGAACAGATATTTCGGATCCCTTTGAAGACTATAGGGCCAAAGGAAATATCCTCCGATAACAAAGAGAAAGAAGCTTTCTGAGAAACTTCTTTGTGTTCTGTGAAATCATCTCACAGAGTTGCAGCTTTCCCCTCACGGAGCCTTTCGCTAAGACAGTTCTTGTGGAATTGGCAAAGTGATATTTGGAAGCCCATATATGGCTATGGTGAAAAAGGAAATATCCTCAAATGAAATCTGGAAAGAAGCTTTCTGAGAAACTGCTTAGTGTTCTGTTAATTCATCTCACAGAGCTACATCTGAATTTCGTGGATCTCTTTGCTAGCCTTATTTCTGTGGAATCTGAGAACAGATATTTCGGATCCCTTTGAAGACTGAAGGGCCAAAGGAAATATCCTCCGATAAGAAAGAGAAAGAAGCTTTCTGAGAAACTTCTTTGTGTTCTGTGAAATCATCTCACAGAGTTACAGCTTTCCCCTCAAGGAGCCTTTCGCTAAGACAGTTTATGTGGAATTGGCAAAGTGATATTTGGAAGCCCATAGAGGGCTATGGTGAAAAAGGAAATATCCTCAGATGAAATCTGGAAAGAAGCTTTCTGAGAAACTGCTTAGCGTTCTGTTAATTCATCTCACAGAGTTACATCTGTATTTCGTGGATCTCTTTGCTAGCCTTATTTCTGTGGAATCTGAGAACAGATATTTCGGATCCCTTTGAAGACTATAGGGCCAAAGGAAATATCCTCCGATAACAAAGAGAAAGAAGCTTTCTGAGAAACTTCTTTGTGTTCTGTGAAATCATCTCACAGAGTTACAGCTTTCCCCTCACGGAGCCTTTCGCTAAGACAGTTCTTTTGAAACTGGCAAAGTGATATTTGGAAGCCCATAGAGGGCTATGGTGAAAAAGGAAATATCCTCAGATGAAATCTGGAAAGAAGCTTTCTGAGAAACTGCTTAGTGTTCTGTTAATTCATCTCACAGAGTTACATCTGTATTTCGTGGATCTCTTTGCTAGCCTTATTTCTGTGGAATCTGAGAACAGATATTTCGGATCCCTATGAAGACTATAGGGCCAAAGGAAATATCCTGCGATAACAAAGAGAAAGAAGCTTTCTGAGAAACTTCTTTGTGTTTTCTGAAATCATCTCACAGAGTTACAGCTTTCCCCTCAAGAAGCCTTTCGCTAAGACACTTCTTGTGGAATTGGCAAAGTGATATTTGGAAGCCCATAGAGGGCTATGGTGAAAAAGGAAATATCCTCAGATGAAATCTGGAAAGAAGCTTTCTGAGAAACTGCTTAGTGTTATGTTAATTCATCTCACAGAGCTACATCTGTATTTCGTGGATCTCTTTGCTAGCCTTATTTCTGTGGAATCTGAGAACAGATATTTCGGATCCTTATGAAGACTATAGGGCCAAAGGAAATATCCTGCGATAACAAAGAGAAAGAAGCTTTCTGAGAAACTTCTTTGTGTTCTGTGAAATCATCTCACAGAGTTGCAGCTTTCCCCTCAAGAAGCCTTTCGCTAAGACAGTTCTTGTGGAATTGGCAAAGTTATATTTGGAAGCCCATAGAGGGCTATGGTGAAAAAGGAAATATCCTCAAATGAAATCTGGAAAGAAGCTTTCTGAGAAACTGCTTAGTGTTCTGTTAATTCATCTCACAGAGTTACATCTGTATTTCGTGGATCTCTTTGCTAGCCTTATTTCTGTGGAATCTGAGAACAGATATTTCGGATCCCTTTTAAGACTATAGGGCCAAAGGAAATATCCTCCGATAACAAAGAGAAAGAAGCTTTCTGAGAAACTTCTTTGTGTTCTGTGAAATCATCTCACAGAGTTGCAGCTTTCCCCTCAAGAAGCCTTTCGCTAAGACAGTTTATGAGGAATTGGCAAAGTGATATGTGGAAGCCCATAGAGGGCTATGGTGAAAAAGGAAATATTCTCAAATGAAATCTGGAAAGAAGCTTTCTGAGAAACTGCTTAGTGTTCTGTTAATTCATCTCAGAGAGTTACATCTGTATTTCGTTGATCTCTTTGCTAGCCTTATTTCTGTGGAATCTGAGAACAGATATTTCGGATCCCTTTGAAGACTATAGGGCCAAAGGAAATATCCTCCGATAACAAATAGAAAGAAGCTTTCTGAGAAACTTCGTTGTGTTCTGTGAAATCACCTCACAGAGTTACAGCTTTCCCCTCAAGGAGCCTTTCGCTAAGACAGTTTATGTGGAATTGGCAAAGTGATATTTGGAAGCCCATAGAGGGCTATGGTGAAAAAGGAAATATCCTCAGATGAAATCTGGAAAGAAGCTTTCTGAGAAACTGCTTAGCGTTCTGTTAATTCAACTCACAGAGTTACATCTGTATTTCGTGGATCTCTTTGCTAGCCTTATTTCTGTGAAATCTGAGAACAGATATTTCGGATCCCTTTGAAGACTATAGGGCCAAAGGAAATATCCTCCGATAACAAAGAGAAAGAAGCTTTCTGAGAAACTTCTTTGTGTTCTGTGAAATTATCTCACAGAGTTACAGCTTTCTCCTCACGGAGCCTTTCGCTAAGACAGTTCTTTTGAAACTGGCAAAGTGATATTTGGAAGCCCATAGAGGGCTATGGTGAAAAAGGAAATATCCTCAGATGAAATCTGGAAAGAAGCTTTCTGAGAAACTGCTTAGTGTTCTGTTAATTCATCTCACAGAGTTACATCTGTATTTCGTGGATCTCTTTGCTAGCCTTATTTCTGTGGAATCTGAGAACAGATATTTCGGATCCCTATGAAGACTATAGGGCCAAAGGAAATATCCTGCGATAACAAAGAGAAAGAAGCTTTCTGAGAAACTTCTTTGTGTTTTGTGAAATCATCTCACAGAGTTACAGCTTTCCCCTCAAGAAGCCTTTCGCTAAGACAGTTCTTGTGGAATTGGCAAAGTGATATTTGGAAGCCCGTAGAGGGCTATGGTGAAAAAGGAAATATCCTCAGATGAAATCTGGAAAGAAGCTTTCTGAGAAACTGCTTAGTGTGATGTTCATTCATCTCACAGAGCTACATCTGTATTTCGTGGATCTCTTTGCTAGCCTTATTTCTGTGGAATCTGAGAACAGATATTTCGGATCCCTTTGAAGACTATAGGGCCAAAGGAAATATCCTCCGATAACAAAGAGAAAGAAGCTTTCTGAGAAACTTCTTTGTGTTCTGTGAAATCGTCTCACAGAGTTACAGCTTTCCCCTCAAGAAGCCTTTCACTAAGACAGTTCTTGTGGAATTAGCAAAGTGATATTTGGAAGCCCATAGAGGGCTATGGTGAAATAGGAAATATCCTCAAATGAAATCTGGAAAGAAGCTTTCTGAGAAACTGCTTAGTGTTCTGTTAATTCATCTCACAGAGTTACATCTGTATTTCGTGGATCTCTTTGCTAGCCTTATTTCTGTGAAATCTGAGAACAGATATTTCGGATCCCTTTGAAGACTATAGGGCCAAAGGAAATATCCTCCGATAACAAAGAGAAAGAAGCTTTCTGAGAAACTTCTTTGTGTTCTGTGAAATCATCTCACAGAGTTGCAGCTTTACCCTCACGGAGCCTTTCGCTAAGACAGTTCTTGTGGAATTGGCAAAGTGATATTTGGAAGCCCATAGAGGGCTATGGTGAAAAAGGAAATATCCTCAAATGAAATCTGGAAAGAAGCTTTCTGAGAAACTGCTTAGTGTTCTGTTAATTCATCTCACAGAGCTACATCTGTATTTCGTGGATCTCTTTGCTAGCCTTATTTCTGTGGAATCTGAGAACAGATATTTCGGATCCCTTTGAAGACTGTAGGGCCAAAGGAAATATCCTCCGATAAGAAAGAGAAAGAAGCTTTCTGAGAAACTTCTTTGTGTTCTGTGAAATCATCTCACAGAGTTACAGCTTTCCCCTCAAGGAGCCTTTCGCTAAGACAGTTTATGTGGAATTGGCAAAGTGATATTTGGAAGCCCATAGAGGGCTATGGTGAAAAAGGAAATATCCTCAGATGAAATCTGGAAAGAAGCTTTCTGAGAAACTGCTTAGCGTTCTGTTAAATCATCTCACAGAGTTACATCTGTATTTCGTGGATCTCTTTGCTAGCCTTATTTCTGTGGAATCTGAGAACAGATATTTCGGATCCCTTTGAAGACTATAGGGCCAAAGGAAATATCCTCCGATAACAAAGAGAAAGAAGCTTTCTGAGAAACTTCTTTGTGTTCTGTGAAATCATCTCACAGAGTTTCAGCTTTCCCCTCACGGAGACTTTCGCTAAGACAGTTCTTTTGAAACTGGCAAAGTGATATTTGGAAGCCCATAGAGGGCTATGGTGAAAAAGGAAATATCCTCAGATGAAATCTGGAAAGAAGCTTTCTGAGAAACTGCTTAGCGTTCTGTTAAATCATCTCACAGAGTTACATCTGTATTTCGTGGATCTCTTTGCTAGCCTTATTTCTGTGGAATCTGAGAACAGATATTTCGGATCCCTTTGAAGACTATAGGGCCAAAGGAAATATCCTCCGATAACAAAGAGAAAGAAGCTTTCTGAGAAACTTCTTTGTGTTCTGTGAAATCATCTCACAGAGTTTCAGCTTTCCCCTCACGGAGACTTTCGCTAAGACAGTTCTTTTGAAACTGGCAAAGTGATATTTGGAAGCCCATAGAGGGCTATGGTGAAAAAGGAAATATCCTCAGATGAAATCTGGAAAGAAGCTTTCTGAGAAACTGCTTAGTGATCTGTTAATTCATCTCACAGAGTTACATCTGTATTTCGTGGATCTCTTTGCTAGCCTTATTTCTGTGGAATCTGAGAACAGATATTTCGGATCCCTTTGAAGACTATAGGGCCAAAGGAAATATCCTCCGATAAGAAAGAGAAAGAAGCTTTCTGAGAAACTTCTTTGTGTTCTGTGAAATCATCTCACAGAGTTACAGCTTTCCCCTCAAGGAGCCTTTCGCTAAGACAGTTTATGTGGAATTGGCAAAGTGATATTTGGAAGCCCATAGAGGGCTATGGTGAAAAAGGAAATATCCTCAGATGAAATCTGGAAAGAAGCTTTCTGAGAAACTGCTTAGCGTTCTGTTAAATCATCTCACAGAGTTACATCTGTATTTCGTGGATCTCTTTGCTAGCCTTATTTCTGTGGAATCTGAGAACAGATATTTCGGATCCCTTTGAAGACTATAGGGCCAAAGGAAATATCCTCCGATAACAAAGAGAAAGAAGCTTTCTGAGAAACTTCTTTGTGTTCTGTGAAATCATCTCACAGAGTTTCAGCTTTCCCCTCACGGAGACTTTCGCTAAGACAGTTCTTTTGAAACTGGCAAAGTGATATTTGGAAGCCCATAGAGGGCTATGGTGAAAAAGGAAATATCCTCAGATGAAATCTGGAAAGAAGCTTTCTGAGAAACTGCTTAGTGATCTGTTAATTCATCTCACAGAGTTACATCTGTATTTCGTGGATCTCTTTGCTAGCCTTATTTCTGTGGAATCTGAGAACAGATATTTCGGATCCCTTTGAAGACTATAGGGCCAAAGGAAATATCCTCCGATAACAAAGAGAAAGAAGCTTTCTGAGAAACTTCTTTGTGTTCTGTGAAAACATCTCACAGAGTTACAGCTTTCCCCTCAAGAAGCCTTTCGATAAGACAGTTCTTGTGGAATTGGCAAAGTGATATTTGGAAGCCCATAGAGGGCTATGGTGAAAAAGGAAATATCCTCAAATGAAATCTGGAAAGAAGCTTTCTGAGAAACTGCTTAGTGTTCTGTTAATTCATCTCGCAGAGTTACATCTGTATTTCGTGGATCTCTTTGCTAGCCTTATTTCTGTGGAATCTGAGAACAGATATTTCGGATCCCTTTGAAGACTATAGAGGCAAAGGAAATATCCTCCGATAACAAAGAGAAAGAAGCTTTCTGAGAAACTTCTTTGTGTTCTGTGAAATCATCTCACAGAGTTACAGCTATCCCCTCAAGAAGCCTTTCACTAAGACATTCTTGTGGAATTGGCAAAGTGATATTTGGAAGCCCATAGAGGGCTATGGTGAAAAAGGAAATATCCTCAAATGAAATCTGGAAAGAAGCTTTCTGAGAAACTGCTTAGTGTTCTGTTAATTCATCTCACAGAGTTACATCTGTATTTCGTGGATCTCTTTGCTAGCCTTATTTCTGTGAAATCTGAGAACAGATATTTCGGATCCCTTTGAAGACTATAGGGCCAAAGGAAATATCCTCCGATAACAAAGAGAAAGAAGCTTTCTGAGAAACTTCTTTGTGTTCTGTGAAATCATCTCACAGAGTTGCAGCTTTCCCCTCACGGAGCCTTTCGCTAAGACAGTTCTTGTGGAATTGGCAAAGTGATATTTGGAAGCCCATATATGGCTATGGTGAAAAAGGAAATATCCTCAAATGAAATCTGGAAAGAAGCTTTCTGAGAAACTGCTTAGTGTTCTGTTAATTCATCTCACAGAGCTACATCTGAATTTCGTGGATCTCTTTGCTAGCCTTATTTCTGTGGAATCTGAGAACAGATATTTCGGATCCCTTTGAAGACTGAAGGGCCAAAGGAAATATCCTCCGATAAGAAAGAGAAAGAAGCTTTCTGAGAAACTTCTTTGTGTTCTGTGAAATCATCTCACAGAGTTACAGCTTTCCCCTCAAGGAGCCTTTCGCTAAGACAGTTTATGTGGAATTGGCAAAGTGATATTTGGAAGCCCATAGAGGGCTATGGTGAAAAAGGAAATATCCTCAGATGAAATCTGGAAAGAAGCTTTCTGAGAAACTGCTTAGCGTTCTGTTAATTCATCTCACAGAGTTACATCTGTATTTCGTGGATCTCTTTGCTAGCCTTATTTCTGTGGAATCTGAGAACAGATATTTCGGATCCCTTTGAAGACTATAGGGCCAAAGGAAATATCCTCCGATAACAAAGAGAAAGAAGCTTTCTGAGAAACTTCTTTGTGTTCTGTGAAATCATCTCACAGAGTTACAGCTTTCCCCTCACGGAGCCTTTCGCTAAGACAGTTCTTTTGAAACTGGCAAAGTGATATTTGGAAGCCCATAGAGGGCTATGGTGAAAAAGGAAATATCCTCAGATGAAATCTGGAAAGAAGCTTTCTGAGAAACTGCTTAGTGTTCTGTTAATTCATCTCACAGAGTTACATCTGTATTTCGTGGATCTCTTTGCTAGCCTTATTTCTGTGGAATCTGAGAACAGATATTTCGGATCCCTATGAAGACTATAGGGCCAAAGGAAATATCCTGCGATAACAAAGAGAAAGAAGCTTTCTGAGAAACTTCTTTGTGTTTTCTGAAATCATCTCACAGAGTTACAGCTTTCCCCTCAAGAAGCCTTTCGCTAAGACACTTCTTGTGGAATTGGCAAAGTGATATTTGGAAGCCCATAGAGGGCTATGGTGAAAAAGGAAATATCCTCAGATGAAATCTGGAAAGAAGCTTTCTGAGAAACTGCTTAGTGTTATGTTAATTCATCTCACAGAGCTACATCTGTATTTCGTGGATCTCTTTGCTAGCCTTATTTCTGTGGAATCTGAGAACAGATATTTCGGATCCTTATGAAGACTATAGGGCCAAAGGAAATATCCTGCGATAACAAAGAGAAAGAAGCTTTCTGAGAAACTTCTTTGTGTTCTGTGAAATCATCTCACAGAGTTGCAGCTTTCCCCTCAAGAAGCCTTTCGCTAAGACAGTTCTTGTGGAATTGGCAAAGTTATATTTGGAAGCCCATAGAGGGCTATGGTGAAAAAGGAAATATCCTCAAATGAAATCTGGAAAGAAGCTTTCTGAGAAACTGCTTAGTGTTCTGTTAATTCATCTCACAGAGTTACATCTGTATTTCGTGGATCTCTTTGCTAGCCTTATTTCTGTGGAATCTGAGAACAGATATTTCGGATCCCTTTTAAGACTATAGGGCCAAAGGAAATATCCTCCGATAACAAAGAGAAAGAAGCTTTCTGAGAAACTTCTTTGTGTTCTGTGAAATCATCTCACAGAGTTGCAGCTTTCCCCTCAAGAAGCCTTTCGCTAAGACAGTTTATGAGGAATTGGCAAAGTGATATGTGGAAGCCCATAGAGGGCTATGGTGAAAAAGGAAATATTCTCAAATGAAATCTGGAAAGAAGCTTTCTGAGAAACTGCTTAGTGTTCTGTTAATTCATCTCAGAGAGTTACATCTGTATTTCGTTGATCTCTTTGCTAGCCTTATTTCTGTGGAATCTGAGAACAGATATTTCGGATCCCTTTGAAGACTATAGGGCCAAAGGAAATATCCTCCGATAACAAATAGAAAGAAGCTTTCTGAGAAACTTCGTTGTGTTCTGTGAAATCACCTCACAGAGTTACAGCTTTCCCCTCAAGGAGCCTTTCGCTAAGACAGTTTATGTGGAATTGGCAAAGTGATATTTGGAAGCCCATAGAGGGCTATGGTGAAAAAGGAAATATCCTCAGATGAAATCTGGAAAGAAGCTTTCTGAGAAACTGCTTAGCGTTCTGTTAATTCAACTCACAGAGTTACATCTGTATTTCGTGGATCTCTTTGCTAGCCTTATTTCTGTGAAATCTGAGAACAGATATTTCGGATCCCTTTGAAGACTATAGGGCCAAAGGAAATATCCTCCGATAACAAAGAGAAAGAAGCTTTCTGAGAAACTTCTTTGTGTTCTGTGAAATTATCTCACAGAGTTACAGCTTTCTCCTCACGGAGCCTTTCGCTAAGACAGTTCTTTTGAAACTGGCAAAGTGATATTTGGAAGCCCATAGAGGGCTATGGTGAAAAAGGAAATATCCTCAGATGAAATCTGGAAAGAAGCTTTCTGAGAAACTGCTTAGTGTTCTGTTAATTCATCTCACAGAGTTACATCTGTATTTCGTGGATCTCTTTGCTAGCCTTATTTCTGTGGAATCTGAGAACAGATATTTCGGATCCCTATGAAGACTATAGGGCCAAAGGAAATATCCTGCGATAACAAAGAGAAAGAAGCTTTCTGAGAAACTTCTTTGTGTTTTGTGAAATCATCTCACAGAGTTACAGCTTTCCCCTCAAGAAGCCTTTCGCTAAGACAGTTCTTGTGGAATTGGCAAAGTGATATTTGGAAGCCCGTAGAGGGCTATGGTGAAAAAGGAAATATCCTCAGATGAAATCTGGAAAGAAGCTTTCTGAGAAACTGCTTAGTGTGATGTTCATTCATCTCACAGAGCTACATCTGTATTTCGTGGATCTCTTTGCTAGCCTTATTTCTGTGGAATCTGAGAACAGATATTTCGGATCCCTTTGAAGACTATAGGGCCAAAGGAAATATCCTCCGATAACAAAGAGAAAGAAGCTTTCTGAGAAACTTCTTTGTGTTCTGTGAAATCGTCTCACAGAGTTACAGCTTTCCCCTCAAGAAGCCTTTCACTAAGACAGTTCTTGTGGAATTAGCAAAGTGATATTTGGAAGCCCATAGAGGGCTATGGTGAAATAGGAAATATCCTCAAATGAAATCTGGAAAGAAGCTTTCTGAGAAACTGCTTAGTGTTCTGTTAATTCATCTCACAGAGTTACATCTGTATTTCGTGGATCTCTTTGCTAGCCTTATTTCTGTGAAATCTGAGAACAGATATTTCGGATCCCTTTGAAGACTATAGGGCCAAAGGAAATATCCTCCGATAACAAAGAGAAAGAAGCTTTCTGAGAAACTTCTTTGTGTTCTGTGAAATCATCTCACAGAGTTGCAGCTTTACCCTCACGGAGCCTTTCGCTAAGACAGTTCTTGTGGAATTGGCAAAGTGATATTTGGAAGCCCATAGAGGGCTATGGTGAAAAAGGAAATATCCTCAAATGAAATCTGGAAAGAAGCTTTCTGAGAAACTGCTTAGTGTTCTGTTAATTCATCTCACAGAGCTACATCTGTATTTCGTGGATCTCTTTGCTAGCCTTATTTCTGTGGAATCTGAGAACAGATATTTCGGATCCCTTTGAAGACTGTAGGGCCAAAGGAAATATCCTCCGATAAGAAAGAGAAAGAAGCTTTCTGAGAAACTTCTTTGTGTTCTGTGAAATCATCTCACAGAGTTACAGCTTTCCCCTCAAGGAGCCTTTCGCTAAGACAGTTTATGTGGAATTGGCAAAGTGATATTTGGAAGCCCATAGAGGGCTATGGTGAAAAAGGAAATATCCTCAGATGAAATCTGGAAAGAAGCTTTCTGAGAAACTGCTTAGCGTTCTGTTAAATCATCTCACAGAGTTACATCTGTATTTCGTGGATCTCTTTGCTAGCCTTATTTCTGTGGAATCTGAGAACAGATATTTCGGATCCCTTTGAAGACTATAGGGCCAAAGGAAATATCCTCCGATAACAAAGAGAAAGAAGCTTTCTGAGAAACTTCTTTGTGTTCTGTGAAATCATCTCACAGAGTTTCAGCTTTCCCCTCACGGAGACTTTCGCTAAGACAGTTCTTTTGAAACTGGCAAAGTGATATTTGGAAGCCCATAGAGGGCTATGGTGAAAAAGGAAATATCCTCAGATGAAATCTGGAAAGAAGCTTTCTGAGAAACTGCTTAGCGTTCTGTTAAATCATCTCACAGAGTTACATCTGTATTTCGTGGATCTCTTTGCTAGCCTTATTTCTGTGGAATCTGAGAACAGATATTTCGGATCCCTTTGAAGACTATAGGGCCAAAGGAAATATCCTCCGATAACAAAGAGAAAGAAGCTTTCTGAGAAACTTCTTTGTGTTCTGTGAAATCATCTCACAGAGTTTCAGCTTTCCCCTCACGGAGACTTTCGCTAAGACAGTTCTTTTGAAACTGGCAAAGTGATATTTGGAAGCCCATAGAGGGCTATGGTGAAAAAGGAAATATCCTCAGATGAAATCTGGAAAGAAGCTTTCTGAGAAACTGCTTAGTGATCTGTTAATTCATCTCACAGAGTTACATCTGTATTTCGTGGATCTCTTTGCTAGCCTTATTTCTGTGGAATCTGAGAACAGATATTTCGGATCCCTTTGAAGACTATAGGGCCAAAGGAAATATCCTCCGATAAGAAAGAGAAAGAAGCTTTCTGAGAAACTTCTTTGTGTTCTGTGAAATCATCTCACAGAGTTACAGCTTTCCCCTCAAGGAGCCTTTCGCTAAGACAGTTTATGTGGAATTGGCAAAGTGATATTTGGAAGCCCATAGAGGGCTATGGTGAAAAAGGAAATATCCTCAGATGAAATCTGGAAAGAAGCTTTCTGAGAAACTGCTTAGCGTTCTGTTAAATCATCTCACAGAGTTACATCTGTATTTCGTGGATCTCTTTGCTAGCCTTATTTCTGTGGAATCTGAGAACAGATATTTCGGATCCCTTTGAAGACTATAGGGCCAAAGGAAATATCCTCCGATAACAAAGAGAAAGAAGCTTTCTGAGAAACTTCTTTGTGTTCTGTGAAATCATCTCACAGAGTTTCAGCTTTCCCCTCACGGAGACTTTCGCTAAGACAGTTCTTTTGAAACTGGCAAAGTGATATTTGGAAGCCCATAGAGGGCTATGGTGAAAAAGGAAATATCCTCAGATGAAATCTGGAAAGAAGCTTTCTGAGAAACTGCTTAGTGATCTGTTAATTCATCTCACAGAGTTACATCTGTATTTCGTGGATCTCTTTGCTAGCCTTATTTCTGTGGAATCTGAGAACAGATATTTCGGATCCCTTTGAAGACTATAGGGCCAAAGGAAATATCCTCCGATAACAAAGAGAAAGAAGCTTTCTGAGAAACTTCTTTGTGTTCTGTGAAAACATCTCACAGAGTTACAGCTTTCCCCTCAAGAAGCCTTTCGATAAGACAGTTCTTGTGGAATTGGCAAAGTGATATTTGGAAGCCCATAGAGGGCTATGGTGAAAAAGGAAATATCCTCAAATGAAATCTGGAAAGAAGCTTTCTGAGAAACTGCTTAGTGTTCTGTTAATTCATCTCGCAGAGTTACATCTGTATTTCGTGGATCTCTTTGCTAGCCTTATTTCTGTGGAATCTGAGAACAGATATTTCGGATCCCTTTGAAGACTATAGAGGCAAAGGAAATATCCTCCGATAACAAAGAGAAAGAAGCTTTCTGAGAAACTTCTTTGTGTTCTGTGAAATCATCTCACAGAGTTACAGCTATCCCCTCAAGAAGCCTTTCACTAAGACATTCTTGTGGAATTGGCAAAGTGATATTTGGAAGCCCATAGAGGGCTATGGTGAAAAAGGAAATATCCTCAAATGAAATCTGGAAAGAAGCTTTCTGAGAAACTGCTTAGTGTTCTGTTAATTCATCTCACAGAGTTACATCTGTATTTCGTGGATCTCTTTGCTAGCCTTATTTCTGTGAAATCTGAGAACAGATATTTCGGATCCCTTTGAAGACTATAGGGCCAAAGGAAATATCCTCCGATAACAAAGAGAAAGAAGCTTTCTGAGAAACTTCTTTGTGTTCTGTGAAATCATCTCACAGAGTTGCAGCTTTCCCCTCACGGAGCCTTTCGCTAAGACAGTTCTTGTGGAATTGGCAAAGTGATATTTGGAAGCCCATATATGGCTATGGTGAAAAAGGAAATATCCTCAAATGAAATCTGGAAAGAAGCTTTCTGAGAAACTGCTTAGTGTTCTGTTAATTCATCTCACAGAGTTACATCTGTATTTCGTGGATCTCTTTGCTAGCCTTATTTCTGTGAAATCTGAGAACAGATATTTCGGATCCCTTTGAAGACTATAGGGCCAAAGGAAATATCCTCCGATAAGAAAGAGAAAGAAGCTTTCTGAGAAACTTCTTTGTGTTCTGTGAAATCATCTCACAGAGTTACAGCTTTCCCCTCAAGGAGCCTTTCGCTAAGACAGTTTATGTGGAATTGGCAAAGTGATATTTGGAAGCCCATAGAGGGCTATGGTGAAAAAGGAAATATCCTCAGATGAAATCTGGAAAGAAGCTTTCTGAGAAACTGCTTAGCGTTCTGTTAAATCATCTCACAGAGTTACATCTGTATTTCGTGGATCTCTTTGCTAGCCTTATTTCTGTGGATTCTGAGAACAGATATTTCGGATCCCTTTGAAGACTATAGGGCCAAAGGAAATATCCTCCGATAACAAAGAGAAAGAAGCTTTCTGAGAAACTTCTTTATGTTCTGTGAAATCATCTCACAGAGTTTCAGCTTTTCCCTCACGGAGACTTTCGCTAAGACAGTTCTTTTGAAACTGGCAAAGTGATATTTGGAAGCCCATAGAGGGCTATGGTGAAAAAGGAAATATCCTCAGATGAAATCTGGAAAGAAGCTTTCTGAGAAACTGCTTAGTGTAGTGTTAATTCATCTCACAGAGTTACATCTGTATTTCGTGGATCTCTTTGCTAGCCTTATTTCTGTGGAATCTGAGAACAGATATTTCGGATCCCTTTGAAGACTATAGGGCCAAAGGAAATATCCTCCGATAACAAAGAGAAAGAAGCTTTCTGAGAAACTTCTTTGTTTTCTGTGAAATCATCTCACAGAGTTGCAGCTTTCCCCTCAAGTAGCCTTTCGCTAAGACAGTTCTTGTGGAATTGGCAAAGTGATATTTGGAAGCCCATAGAGGGCTATGGTGAAAAAGGAAATATCCTCAGATGAAATCTGGAAAGAAGCTTTCTGAGAAACTGCTAAGTGTTCTGTTAATTCATCTCACAGAGTTACATCTGTATTTCGTGGATCTCTTTGCTCGCCTTATTTCTGTGGCATCTGAGTACAGATATTTCGGATCCCTTTGAAGAACATAGGGCCAAAGAAATATCCTCCGATAACAAAGAGAAAGAAGCTTTCTGAGAAACTTCTTTGTGTTCTGTGAAATCATCTCACAGAGTTGCAGCTTTGCCCTCAAGGAGCCTTTCGCTAAGACAGTTCTTGTGGAATTGGCAAAGTGATATTTGGAAGCCCATAGAGGGCTATGGTGAAAAAGGAAATATCCTCAGATGAAATCTGGAAAGAAGCTTTCTGAGAAACTGCTTAGTGTTCTGTAAATTCATCTCACAGAGTTACATCTGTATTTCGTGGATCTCTTTGCTAGCCTTATTTCTGTGGAATCTGAGAACAGATATTTCGGATCCCTATGAAGACTATAGGGCCAAAGGAAATATCCTCCGATAACAAGGAGAAAAAAGCTTTCTGAGAAACTTCTTTGTGTTCTGTGAAATCATCTCACAGAGTTACAGCTTTCCCCTCAAGAAGCCTTTCGCTAAGACAGTTCTTGTGGAATTGGCAAAGTGATATTTGGAAGCCCCTAGAGGTCTATTGTGAAAAAGGAAATATCCTCAGAGGAAATCTGGAAAGAAGCTTTCTGAGAAACTGCTTAGCGTTCTGTTAAATCATCTCACAGAGTTACATCTGTATTTCGTGGATCTCTTTGCTAGCCTTATTTCTGTGGAATCTGGGAACAGATATTTCGGATCCCTTTGAAGACTATAGGGCCAAAGGAAATATCCTCCGATAAAAAAGAGAAAGAAGCTTTCTGAGAAACTTCTTTGTGTTCTGTGAAATCATCTCACAGAGTTACAGTTTCCCCTCAAGAAGCCTTTCGCTAAGACAGTTCTTTTGAAATTGGCAAAGTGATATTTGGAAGCCCATAGAGGGCTATGGTGAAAAAGGAAATATCCTCAGATGAAATCTGGAAAGAAGCTTTCTGAGAAACTGCTTAGTGTTCTTTTAATTCATCTCACAGTGTTACATCTGTATTTCGTGGATCTCTTTGCTAGCCTTATTTCTGTGGAATCTGAGAACAGATATTTCGGATCCCTTTGAAGACTATAGGGCCAAAGGAAATATCCTCCGATAACAAAGAGAAAGAAGCTTTCTGAGAAACTTCTTTGTGTTCTGTGAAAACATCTCACAGAGTTACAGCTTTCCCCTCAAGAAGCCTTTCGATAAGACAGTTCTTGTGGAATTGGCAAAGTGATATTTGGAAGCCCATAGAGGGCTATGGTGAAAAAGGAAATATCCTCAAATGAAATCTGGAAAGAAGCTTTCTGAGAAACTGCTTAGTGTTCTGTTAATTCATCTCGCAGAGTTACATCTGTATTTCGTGGATCTCTTTGCTAGCCTTATTTCTGTGGAATCTGAGAACAGATATTTCGGATCCCTTTGAAGACTATAGGGGCAAAGGAAATATCCTCCGATAACAAAGAGAAAGAAGCTTTCTGAGAAACTTCGTTGTGTTCTGTGAAATCATCTCACAGAGTTACAGCTTTCCCCTCACGGAGCCTTTCGCTAAGACAGTTCTTGTGGAATTGGCAAAGTGATATTTGGAAGCCCATAGAGGGCTATGGTGAAAAAGGAAATATCCTCAGATGAAATCTGGAAAGAAGCTTTCTGAGAAACTGCTTAGTGTTATGTTAATTCATCTCACAGAGCTACATCTGTATTTCGTGGATCTCTTTGCTAGCCTTATTTCTGTGGAATCTGAGAACAGATATTTCGGATCCCTTTGAAGACTATAGGGCCAAAGGAAATATCCTCCGATAACAAAGAGAAAGAAGCTTTCTGAGAAACTTCCTTGTGTTCTGTGAAATCATCTCACAGAGTTACAGCTTTCCCCTCAAAAAGCCTTTCACTAAGACAGTTCTTGTGGAATTGGCAAAGTGATATTTGGAAGCCCATAGAGGGCTATGGTGAAAAAGGAAATATCCTCAAATGAAATCTGGAAAGAAGCTTTCTGAGAAACTGCTTAGTGTTCTGTTAATTCATCTCACAGAGTTACATCTGTATTTCGTGGATCTCTTTGCTAGCCTTATTTCTGTGAAATCTGAGAACAGATATTTCGGATCCCTTTGAAGACTATAGGGCCAAAGGAAATATCCTCCGATAAGAAAGAGAAAGAAGCTTTCTGAGAAACTTCTTTGTGTTCTGTGAAATCATCTCACAGAGTTACAGCTTTCCCCTCAAGGAGCCTTTCGCTAAGACAGTTTATGTGGAATTGGCAAAGTGATATTTGGAAGCCCATAGAGGGCTATGGTGAAAAAGGAAATATCCTCAGATGAAATCTGGAAAGAAGCTTTCTGAGAAACTGCTTAGCGTTCTGTTAAATCATCTCACAGAGTTACATCTGTATTTCGTGGATCTCTTTGCTAGCCTTATTTCTGTGGATTCTGAGAACAGATATTTCGGATCCCTTTGAAGACTATAGGGCCAAAGGAAATATCCTCCGATAACAAAGAGAAAGAAGCTTTCTGAGAAACTTCTTTGTGTTCTGTGAAATCATCTCACAGAGTTTCAGCTTTTCCCTCACGGAGACTTTCGCTAAGACAGTTCTTTTGAAACTGGCAAAGTGATATTTGGAAGCCCATAGAGGGCTATGGTGAAAAAGGAAATATCCTCAGATGAAATCTGGAAAGAAGCTTTCTGAGAAACTGCTTAGTGTAGTGTTAATTCATCTCACAGAGTTACATCTGTATTTCGTGGATCTCTTTGCTAGCCTTATTTCTGTGGAATCTGAGAACAGATATTTCGGATCCCTTTGAAGACTATAGGGCCAAAGGAAATATCCTCCGATAACAAAGAGAAAGAAGCTTTCTGAGAAACTTCTTTGTTTTCTGTGAAATCATCTCACAGAGTTGCAGCTTTCCCCTCAAGTAGCCTTTCGCTAAGACAGTTCTTGTGGAATTGGCAAAGTGATATTTGGAAGCCCATAGAGGGCTATGGTGAAAAAGGAAATATCCTCAGATGAAATCTGGAAACAAGCTTTCTGAGAAACTGCTAAGTGTTCTGTTAATTCATCTCACAGAGTTACATCTGTATTTCGTGGATCTCTTTGCTCGCCTTATTTCTGTGGCATCTGAGTACAGATATTTCGGATCCCTTTGAAGAACATAGGGCCAAAGAAATATCCTCCGATAACAAAGAGAAAGAAGCTTTCTGAGAAACTTCTTTGTGTTCTGTGAAATCATCTCACAGAGTTGCAGCTTTGCCCTCAAGGAGCCTTTCGCTAAGACAGTTCTTGTGGAATTGGCAAAGTGATATTTGGAAGCCCATAGAGGGCTATGGTGAAAAAGGAAATATCCTCAGATGAAATCTGGAAAGAAGCTTTCTGAGAAACTGCTTAGTGTTCTGTAAATTCATCTCACAGAGTTACATCTGTATTTCGTGGATCTCTTTGCTAGCCTTATTTCTGTGGAATCTGAGAACAGATATTTCGGATCCCTATGAAGACTATAGGGCCAAAGGAAATATCCTCCGATAACAAGGAGAAAAAAGCTTTCTGAGAAACTTCTTTGTGTTCTGTGAAATCATCTCACAGAGTTACAGCTTTCCCCTCAAGAAGCCTTTCGCTAAGACAGTTCTTGTGGAATTGGCAAAGTGATATTTGGAAGCCCCTAGAGGTCTATTGTGAAAAAGGAAATATCCTCAGAGGAAATCTGGAAAGAAGCTTTCTGAGAAACTGCTTAGCGTTCTGTTAAATCATCTCACAGAGTTACATCTGTATTTCGTGGATCTCTTTGCTAGCCTTATTTCTGTGGAATCTGGGAACAGATATTTCGGATCCCTTTGAAGACTATAGGGCCAAAGGAAATATCCTCCGATAAAAAAGAGAAAGAAGCTTTCTGAGAAACTTCTTTGTGTTCTCTGAAATCATCTCACAGAGTTACAGTTTCCCCTCAAGAAGCCTTTCGCTAAGACAGTTCTTTTGAAATTGGCAAAGTGATATTTGGAAGCCCATAGAGGGCTATGGTGAAAAAGGAAATATCCTCAGATGAAATCTGGAAAGAAGCTTTCTGAGAAACTGCTTAGTGTTCTTTTAATTCATCTCACAGTGTTACATCTGTATTTCGTGGATCTCTTTGCTAGCCTTATTTCTGTGGAATCTGAGAACAGATATTTCGGATCCCTTTGAAGACTATAGGGCCAAAGGAAATATCCTCCGATAACAAAGAGAAAGAAGCTTTCTGAGAAACTTCTTTGTGTTCTGTGAAAACATCTCACAGAGTTACAGCTTTCCCCTCAAGAAGCCTTTCGATAAGACAGTTCTTGTGGAATTGGCAAAGTGATATTTGGAAGCCCATAGAGGGCTATGGTGAAAAAGGAAATATCCTCAAATGAAATCTGGAAAGAAGCTTTCTGAGAAACTGCTTAGTGTTCTGTTAATTCATCTCGCAGAGTTACATCTGTATTTCGTGGATCTCTTTGCTAGCCTTATTTCTGTGGAATCTGAGAACAGATATTTCGGATCCCTTTGAAGACTATAGGGGCAAAGGAAATATCCTCCGATAACAAAGAGAAAGAAGCTTTCTGAGAAACTTCGTTGTGTTCTGTGAAATCATCTCACAGAGTTACAGCTTTCCCCTCACGGAGCCTTTCGCTAAGACAGTTCTTGTGGAATTGGCAAAGTGATATTTGGAAGCCCATAGAGGGCTATGGTGAAAAAGGAAATATCCTCAGATGAAATCTGGAAAGAAGCTTTCTGAGAAACTGCTTAGTGTTATGTTAATTCATCTCACAGAGCTACATCTGTATTTCGTGGATCTCTTTGCTAGCCTTATTTCTGTGGAATCTGAGAACAGATATTTCGGATCCCTTTGAAGACTATAGGGCCAAAGGAAATATCCTCCGATAACAAAGAGAAAGAAGCTTTCTGAGAAACTTCCTTGTGTTCTGTGAAATCATCTCACAGAGTTACAGCTTTCCCATCAAAAAGCCTTTCACTAAGACAGTTCTTGTGGAATTGGCAAAGTGATATTTGGAAGCCCATAGAGGGCTATGGTGAAAAAGGAAATATCCTCAAATGAAATCTGGAAAGAAGCTTTCTGAGAAACTGCTTAGTGTTCTGTTAATTCATCTCACAGAGCTACATCTGAATTTCGTGGATCTCTTTGCTAGCCTTATTTCTGTGGAATCTGAGAACAGATATTTCGGATCCCTTTGAAGACTATAGGGCCAAAGGAAATATCCTCCGATAACAAAGAGAAAGAAGCTTTCTGAGAAACTTCGTTGTGTTCTGTGAAATCATCTCACAGAGTTACAGCTTTCCCCTCACGGAGCCTTTCGCTAAGACAGTTCTTTTGAAACTGGCAAAGTGATATTTGGAAGCCCATAGAGGGCTATGGTGAAAAAGGAAATATCCTCAGATGAAATCTGGAAAGAAGCTTTCTGAGAAACTGCTTAGTGTTCTGTTAATTCATCTCACAGAGTTACATCTGTATTTCGTGGATCTCTTTGCTAGCCTTATTTCTGTGGAATCTGAGAACAGATATTTCGGATCCCTATGAAGACTATAGGGCCAAAGGAAATATCCTGCGATAACAAAGAGAAAGAAGCTTTCTGAGAAACTTCTTTGTGTTTTGTGAAATCATATCACAGAGTTACAGCTTTCCCCTCAAGAAGCCTTTCGCTAAGACAGTTCTTGTGGAATTGGCAAAGTGATATTTGGAAGCCCATAGAGGGCTATGGTGAAAAAGGAAATATCCTCAAATGAAATCTGGAAAGAAGCTTTCTGAGAAACTGCTTAGTGTTCTGTTAATTCATCTCACAGAGTTACATCTGTATTTCGTGGATCTCTTGGCTAGCCTTATTTCTGTGGAATCTGAGAACAGATATTTCGGATCCATATGAAGACTATAGGGCCAAAGGAAATATCCTCCGATAACAAAGAGAAAGAAGCTTTCTGAGAAACTTCTTTGTGTTCTGTGAAATCATCTCACAGAGTTACAGCTTTCCCCTCCAAGAAGACTTTCGCTAAGACAGTTCTTGTGGAATTGGCAAAGTGATATTTGGAAGCCCATAGAGGGCTATGGTGAAAAAGGAAATATCCTCAAATGAAATCTGGAAAGAAGCTTTCTGAAAAACTGCTTAGTCTTCTGTTAATTCATCTCACAGAGTTACATCTGTATTTCGTGGATCTCTTTGCTAGCCTTATTTCTGTGGAATCTGAGAACAGATATTTCGGATCCCTTTGAAGACTATAGGGCCAAAGGAAATATCCTCCGATAACAAAGAGGAAGAAGCCTTCTGAGAAACTTCTTTGTGTTCTGTGAAATCATCTCACAGAGTTACAGCTTTCCCCTCAAGAAGCCTTTCCCTAAGACAGTTCTTGTGGAATTGGCAAAGTGATATTTGGAAGCCCATAGAGGGCTATGGTGAAAAAGGAAATATCCTCAAATGAAATCTGGAAAGAAGGTTTCTGAGAAACTGCTTAGTGTTCTGTTAATTCATCACACAGAGTTACATCTGTATTTCGTGGATCTCTTTGCTAGCCTTATTTCTGTGGAATCTGAGAACAGATATTTCGGATCCCTTTGAAGACTATAGGGCCAAAGGAAATATCCTCCGATAACAAAGAGAAAGAAGCTTTCTGAGAAACTTCTTTGTGTTCTGTGAAATCATCTCACAGAGTTACAGCTTTCCCCTCAAGAAGCCTTTCGCTAAGACAGTTCTTGTGGAATTGGCAAAGTGATATTTGGAGGCCCATAGAGGGCTATGGTGAAAAAGGAAATATCGTCAAATGAATCTGGAAAGAAGCTTTCTGAGAAACTGCTTAGTGTTCTGTTAATTCATCTCACAGGGTTACATCTGTATTCCGTGGATCTCTTTGCTAGCCTTATTTCTGTGGAATCTGAGAACAGATATTTCGGATCCCTATGAAGACTATAGGGCCAAAGGAAATATCCTCCGATAACAAAGAGAAAGAAGCTTTCTGAGAAACTTCGTTGTGTTCTGTGAAATCATCTCACAGAGTTACAGCTTTCCCCTCACGGAGCCTTTCGCTAAGACAGTTCTTTTGAAATTGGCAAAGTGATATTTGGAAGCCCTTAGAGGGCTATGGTGAAAAAGGAAATATCCTCAAATGAAATCTGGAAAGAAGCTTTCTGAGAAACTGCTTAGTGTTCTGTTAATTCATCTCACAGAGTTATATCTGTATTTCGTGGATCTCTTTGCTAGCCTTATTTCTGTGGAATCTGAGAACAGATATTTCGGATCCCTTTGAAGACTATAGGGCCAAAGGAAATATCCTCCGATAACAAAGAGAAAGAAGCTTTCTGAGAAACTTCGTTGTGTTCTGTGAAATCATCTCACAGAGTTACAGCTTTCCCCTCACGGAGCCTTTCGCTAAGACAGTTCTTTTGAAACTGGCAAAGTGATATTTGGAAGCCCATAGAGGGCTATGGTGAAAAAGGAAATATCCTCAGATGAAATCTGGAAAGAAGCTTTCTGAGAAACTGCTTAGTGTTCTGTTAATTCATCTCACAGAGTTACATCTGTATTTCGTGGATCTCTTTGCTAGCCTTATTTCTGTGGAATCTGAGAACAGATATTTCGGATCCCTATGAAGACTATAGGGCCAAAGGAAATATCCTGCGATAACAAAGAGAAAGAAGCTTTCTGAGAAACTTCTTTGTGTGTTGTGAAATCATATCACAGAGTTACAGCTTTCCCCTCAAGAAGCCTTTCGCTAAGACAGTTCTTGTGGAATTGGCAAAGTGATATTTGGAAGCCCATAGAGGGCTATGGTGAAAAAGGAAATATCCTCAAATGAAATCTGGAAAGAAGCTTTCTGAGAAACTGCTTAGTGTTCTGTTAATTCATCTCACAGAGTTACATCTGTATTTCGTGGATCTCTTGGCTAGCCTTATTTCTGTGGAATCTGAGAACAGATATTTCGGATCCATATGAAGACTATAGGGCCAAAGGAAATATCCTCCGATAACAAAGAGAAAGAAGCTTTCTGAGAAACTTCTTTGTGTTCTGTGAAATCATCTCACAGAGTTACAGCTTTCCCCTCCAAGAAGACTTTCGCTAAGACAGTTCTTGTGGAATTGGCAAAGTGATATTTGGAAGCCCATAGAGGGCTATGGTGAAAAAGGAAATATCCTCAAATGAAATCTGGAAAGAAGCTTTCTGAAAAACTGCTTAGTGTTCTGTTAATTCATCTCACAGAGTTACATCTGTATTTCGTGGATCTCTTTGCTAGCCTTATTTCTGTGGAATCTGAGAACAGATATTTCGGATCCCTTTGAAGACTATAGGGCCAAAGGAAATATCCTCCGATAACAAAGAGGAAGAAGCCTTCTGAGAAACTTCTTTGTGTTCTGTGAAATCATCTCACAGAGTTACAGCTTTCCCCTCAAGAAGCCTTTCGCTAAGACAGTTCTTGTGGAATTGGCAAAGTGATATTTGGAAGCCCATAGAGGGCTATGGTGAAAAAGGAAATATCCTCAAATGAAATCTGGAAAGAAGCTTTCTGAGAAACTGCTTAGTGTTCTGTTAATTCATCTCACAGAGTTACATCTGTATTTCGTGGATCTCTTTGCTAGCCTTATTTCTGTGGAATCTGAGAACAGATATTTCGGATCCCTTTGAAGACTATAGGGCCAAAGGAAATATCCTCCGATAACAAAGAGAAAGAAGCTTTCTGAGAAACTTCTTTGTGTTCTGTGAAATCATCTCACAGAGTTACAGCTTTCCCCTCAAGAAGCCTTTCGCTAAGACAGTTCTTGTGGAATTGGCAAAGTGATATTTGGAAGCCCATAGAGGGCTATGGTGAAAAAGGAAATATCGTCAAATGAATCTGGAAAGAAGCTTTCCTAGAAACTGCTTAGTGTTCTGTTAATTCATCTCACAGGGTTACATCTGTATTTCGTGGATCTCTTTGCTAGCCTTATTTCTGTGGAATCTGAGAACAGATATTTCGGATCCCTATGAAGACTATAGGGCCAAAGGAAATATCCTCCGATAACAAAGAGAAAGAAGCTTTCTGAGAAACTTCGTTGTGTTCTGTGAAATCATCTCACAGAGTTACAGCTTTCCCCTCACGGAGCCTTTCGCTAAGACAGTTCTTTTGAAATTGGCAAAGTGATATTTGGAAGCCCATAGAGGGCTATGGTGAAAAAGGAAATATCCTCAGATGAAATCTGGAAAGAAGCTTTCTGAGAAACTGCTTAGTGTTCTGTTAATTCATCTCACAGAGTTACATCTGTATTTCGTGGATCTCTTTGCTAGCCTTATTTCTGTGGAATCTGAGAACAGATATTTCGGATCCCTATGAAGACTATAGGGCCAAAGGAAATATCCTGCGATAACAAAGAGAAAGAAGCTTTCTGAGAAACTTCTTTGTGTTTTGTGAAATCATATCACAGAGTTACAGCTTTCCCCTCAAGAAGCCTTTCGCTAAGACAGTTCTTGTGGAATTGGCAAAGTGATATTTGGAAGCCCATAGAGGGCTATGGTGAAAAAGGAAATATCCTCAAATGAAATCTGGAAAGAAGCTTTCTGAGAAACTGCTTAGTGTTCTGTTAATTCATCTCACAGAGTTACATCTGTATTTCGTGGATCTCTTGGCTAGCCTTATTTCTGTGGAATCTGAGAACAGATATTTCGGATCCATATGAAGACTATAGGGCCAAAGGAAATATCCTCCGATAACAAAGAGAAAGAAGCTTTCTGAGAAACTTCTTTGTGTTCTGTGAAATCATCTCACAGAGTTACAGCTTTCCCCTCAAGAAGACTTTCGCTAAGACAGTTCTTGTGGAATTGGCAAAGTGATATTTGGAAGCCCATAGAGGGCTATGGTGAAAAAGGAAATATCCTCAAATGAAATCTGGAAAGAAGCTTTCTGAAAAACTGCTTAGTGTTCTGTTAATTCATCTCACAGAGTTACATCTGTATTTCGTGGATCTCTTTGCTAGCCTTATTTCTGTGGAATCTGAGAACAGATATTTCGGATCCCTTTGAAGACTATAGGGCCAAAGGAAATATCCTCCGATAACAAAGAGGAAGAAGCCTTCTGAGAAACTTCTTTGTGTTCTGTGAAATCATCTCACAGAGTTACAGCTTTCCCCTCAAGAAGCCTTTCGCTAAGACAGTTCTTGTGGAATTGGCAAAGTGATATTTGGAAGCCCATAGAGGGCTATGGTGAAAAAGGAAATATCCTCAAATGAAATCTGGAAAGAAGCTTTCTGAGAAACTGCTTAGTGTTCTGTTAATTCATCTCACAGAGTTACATCTGTATTTCGTGGATCTCTTTGCTAGCCTTATTTCTGTGGAATCTGAGAACAGATATTTCGGATCCCTTTGAAGACTATAGGGCCAAAGGAAATATCCTCCGATAACAAAGAGAAAGAAGCTTTCTGAGAAACTTCTTTGTGTTCTGTGAAATCATCTCACAGAGTTACAGCTTTCCCCTCAAGAAGACTTTCGCTAAGACAGTTCTTGTGGAATTGGCAAAGTGATATTTGGAAGCCCATAGAGGGCTATGGTGAAAAAGGAAATATCCTCAAATTAAATCTGGAAAGAAGCTTTCTGAAAAACTGCTTAGTGTTCTGTTAATTCATCTCACAGAGTTACATCTGTATTTCGTGGATCTCTTTGCTAGCCTTATTTCTGTGGAATCTGAGAACAGATATTTCGGATCCCTTTGACGACTATAGGGCCAAGGGAAATATCCTCCGATAACAAAGAGGAAGAAGCCTTCTGAGAAACTTCTTTGTGTTCTGTGAAATCATCTCACAGAGTTACAGCTTTCCCCTCAAGAAGCCTTTCGCTAAGACAGTTCTTGTGGAATTGGCAAAGTGATATTTGGAAGCCCATAGAGGGCTATGGTGAAAAAGGAAATATCCTCAAATGAAATCTGGAAAGAAGCTTTCTGAGAAACTGCTTAGTGTTCTGTTAATTCATCTCACAGAGTTACATCTGTATTTCGTGGATCTCTTTGCTAGCCTTATTTCTGTGGAATCTGAGAACAGATATTTCGGATCCCTTTGAAGACTATAGGGCCAAAGGAAATATCCTCCGATAACAAAGAGAAAGAAGCTTTCTGAGAAACGTCTTTGTGTTCTGTGAAATCATCTCACAGAGTTACAGCTTTCCCCTCAAGAAGCCTTTCGCTAAGACAGTTCTTGTGGAATTGGCAAAGTGATATTTGGAAGCCCATAGAGGGCTATGGTGAAAAAGGAAATATCGTCAAATGAATCTGGAAAGAAGCTTTCTGAGAAACTGCTTAGTGTTCTGTTAATTCATCTCACAGGGTTACATCTGTATTCCGTGGATCTCTTTGGTAGCCTTATTTCTGTGGAATCTGAGAACAGATATTTCGGATCCCTATGAAGACTATAGGGCCAAAGGAAATATCCTCCGATAACAAAGAGAAAGAAGCTTTCTGAGAAACTTCGTTGTGTTCTGTGAAATCATCTCACAGAGTTACAGCTTTCCCCTCACGGAGCCTTTCGCTAAGACAGTTCTTTTGAAATTGGCAAAGTGATATTTGGAAGCCCATAGAGGGCTATGGTGAAAAAGGAAATATCCTCAAATGAAATCTGGAAAGAAGCTTTCTGAGAAACTGCTTAGTGTTCTGTTAATTCATCTCACAGAGTTATATCTGTATTTCGTGGATCTCTTTGCTAGCCTTATTTCTGTGGAATCTGAGAACAGATATTTCGGATCCCTTTGATGACTATAGGGCCAAAGGAAATATCCTCCGATAACAAAGAGAAAGAAGCTTTCTGAGAAACTTCGTTGTGTTCTGTGAAATCATCTCACAGAGTTACAGCTTTCCCCTCACGGAGCCTTTCGCTAAGACAGTTCTTTTGAAACTGGCAAAGTGATATTTGGAAGCCCATAGAGGGCTATGGTGAAAAAGGAAATATTCTCAGATGAAATCTGGAAAGAAGCTTTCTGAGAAACTGCTTAGTGTTCTGTTAATTCATCTCACAGAGTTACATCTGTATTTCGTGGATCTCTTTGCTAGCCTTATTTCTGTGGAATCTGAGAACAGATATTTCGGATCCCTATGAAGACTATAGGGCCAAAGGAAATATCCTGCGATAACAAAGAGAAAGATGCTTTCTGAGAAACTTCTTTGTGTTTTGTGAAATCATATCACAGAGTTACAGCTTTCCCCTCAAGAAGCCTTTCGCTAAGACAGTTCTTGTGGAATTGGCAAAGTGATATTTGGAAGCCCATAGAGGGCTATGGTGAAAAAGGAAATATCCTCAAATGAAATCTGGAAAGAAGCTTTCTGAGAAACTGCTTAGTGTTCTGTTAATTCATCTCACAGAGTTACATCTGTATTTCGTGGATCTCTTGGCTAGCCTTATTTCTGTGGAATCTGAGAACAGATATTTCGGATCCATATGAAGACTATAGGGCCAAAGGAAATATCCTCCGATAACAAAGAGAAAGAAGCTTTCTGAGAAACTTCTTTGTGTTCTGTGAAATCATCTCACAGAGTTACAGCTTTCCCCTCCAAGAAGACTTTCGCTAAGACAGTTCTTGTGGAATTGGCAAAGTGATATTTGGAAGCCCATAGAGGGCTATGGTGAAAAAGGAAATATCCTCAAATGAAATCTGGAAAGAAGCTTTCTGAAAAACTGCTTAGTGTTCTGTTAATTCATCTCACAGAGTTACATCTGTATTTCGTGGATCTCTTTGCTAGCCTTATTTCTGTGGAATCTGAGAACAGATATTTCGGATCCCTTTGAAGACTATAGGGCCAAAGGAAATATCCTCCGATAACAAAGAGGAAGAAGCCTTCTGAGAAACTTCTTTGTGTTTCTGTGAAATCATCTCACAGAGTTACAGCTTTCCCCTCAAGAAGCCTTTCGCTAAGACAGTTCTTGTGGAATTGGCAAAGTGATATTTGGAAGCCCATAGAGGGCTATGGTGAAAAAGGAAATATCCTCAAATGAAATCTGGAAAGAAGCTTTCTGAGAAACTGCTTAGTGTTCTGTTAATTCATCTCACAGAGTTACATCTGTATTTCGTGGATCTCTTTGCTAGCCTTATTTCTGTGGAATCTGAGAACAGATATTTCGGATCCCTATGAAGACTATAGGGCCAAAGGAAATATCCTGCGATAACAAAGAGAAAGAAGCTTTCTGAGAAACTTCTTTGTGTTTTGTGAAATCATATCACAGAGTTACAGCTTTCCCCTCAAGAAGCCTTTCGCTAAGACAGTTCTTGTGGAATTGGAAAAGTGATATTTGGAAGCCCATAGAGGGCTATGGTGAAAAAGGAAATATCCTCAAATGAAATCTGGAAAGAAGCTTTCTGAGAAACTGCTTAGTGTTCTGTTAATTCATCTCACAGAGTTACATCTGTATTTCGTGGATCTCTTGGCTAGCCTTATTTCTGTGGAATCTGAGAACAGATATTTCGGATCCATATGAAGACTATAGGGCAAAAGGAAATATCCTCCGATAACAAAGAGAAAGAAGCTTTCTGAGAAACTTCTTTGTGTTCTGTGAAATCATCTCACAGAGTTACAGCTTTCCCCTCAAGAAGACTTTCGCTAAGACAGTTCTTGTGGAATTGGCAAAGTGATATTTGGAAGCCCATAGAGGGCTATGGTGAAAAAGGAAATATCCTCAAATGAAATCTGGAAAGAAGCTTTCTGAAAAACTGCTTAGTGTTCTGTTAATTCATCTCACAGAGTTACATCTGTATTTCGAGGATCTCTTTGCTAGCCTTATTTCTGTGGAATCTGAGAACAGATATTTCGGATCCCTTTGAAGACTATAGGACCAAAGGAAATATCCTCCGATAACAAAGAGGAAGAAGCCTTCTGAGAAACTTCGTTGTGTTCTGTGAAATCATCTCACAGAGTTACAGCTTTCCCCTCAAGAAGCCTTTCGCTAAGACAGTTCTTGTGGAATTGGCAAAGTGATATTTGGAAGCCCATAGAGGGCTATGGTGAAAAAGGAAATATCCTCAAATGAAATCTGGAAAGAAGCTTTCTGAGAAACTGCTTAGTGTTCTGTTAATTCATCTCACAGAGTTACATCTGTATTTCGTGGATCTCTTTGCTAGCCTTATTTCTGTGGAATCTGAGAACAGATATTTCGGATCCCTTTGAAGACTATAGGGCCAAAGGAAATATCCTCCGATAACAAAGAGAAAGAAGCTTTCTGAGAAACGTCTTTGTGTTCTGTGAAATCATCTCACAGAGTTACAGCTTTCCCCTCAAGAAGCCTTTCGCTAAGACAGTTCTTGTGGAATTGGCAAAGTGATATTTGGAAGCCCATAGAGGGCTATGGTGAAAAAGGAAATATCGTCAAATGAATCTGGAAAGAAGCTTTCTGAGAAACTGCTTAGTGTTCTGTTAATTCATCTCACAGGGTTACATCTGTATTCCGTGGATCTCTTTGCTAGCCTTATTTCTGTGGAATCTGAGAACAGATATTTCGGATCCCTATGAAGACTATAGGGCCAAAGGAAATATCCTCCGATAACAAAGAGAAAGAAGCTTTCTGAGAAACTTCGTTGTGTTCTGTGAAATCATCTCACAGAGTTACAGCTTTCCCCTCACGGAGCCTTTCGCTAAGACAGTTCTTTTGAAATTGGCAAAGTGATATTTGGAAGCCCATAGAGGGCTATGGTGAAAAAGGAAATATCCTCAAATGAAATCTGGAAAGAAGCTTTCTGAGAAACTGCTTAGTGTTCTGTTAATTCATCTCACAGAGTTATATCTGTATTTCGTGGATCTCTTTGCTAGCCTTATTTCTGTGGAATCTGAGAACAGATATTTCGGATCCCTTTGATGACTATAGGGCCAAAGGAAATATCCTCCGATAACAAAGAGAAAGAAGCTTTCTGAGAAACTTCGTTGTGTTCTGTGAAATCATCTCACAGAGTTACAGCTTTCCCCTCACGGAGCCTTTCGCTAAGACAGTTCTTTTGAAACTGGCAAAGTGATATTTGGAAGCCCATAGAGGGCTATGGTGAAAAAGGAAATATCCTCAGATGAAATCTGGAAAGAAGCTTTCTGAGAAACTGCTTAGTGTTCTGTTAATTCATCTCACAGAGTTACATCTGTATTTCGTGGATCTCTTTGCTAGCCTTATTTCTGTGGAATCTGAGAACAGATATTTCGGATCCCTATGAAGACTATAGGGCCAAAGGAAATATCCTGCGATAACAAAGAGAAAGATGCTTTCTGAGAAACTTCTTTGTGTTTTGTGAAATCATATCACAGAGTTACAGCTTTCCCCTCAAGAAGCCTTTCGCTAAGACAGTTCTTGTGGAATTGGCCAAGTGATATTTGGAAGCCCATAGAGGGCTATGGTGAAAAAGGAAATATCCTCAAATGAAATCTGGAAAGAAGCTTTCTGAGAAACTGCTTAGTGTTCTGTTAATTCATCTCACAGAGTTACATCTGTATTTCGTGGATCTCTTGGCTAGCCTTATTTCTGTGGAATCTGAGAACAGATATTTCGGATCCATATGAAGACTATAGGGCAAAAGGAAATATCCTCCGATAACAAAGAGAAAGAAGCTTTCTGAGAAACTTCTTTGTGTTCTGTGAAATCATCTCACAGAGTTACAGCTTTCCCCTCAAGAAGACTTTCGCTAAGACAGTTCTTGTGGAATTGGCAAAGTGATATTTGGAAGCCCATAGAGGGCTATGGTGAAAAAGGAAATATCCTCAAATGAAATCTGGAAAGAAGCTTTCTGAAAAACTGCTTAGTGTTCTGTTAATTCATCTCACAGAGTTACATCTGTATTTCGAGGATCTCTTTGCTAGCCTTATTTCTGTGGAATCTGAGAACAGATATTTCGGATCCCTTTGAAGACTATAGGACCAAAGGAAATATCCTCCGATAACAAAGAGGAAGAAGCCTTCTGAGAAACTTCGTTGTGTTCTGTGAAATCATCTCACAGAGTTACAGCTTTCCCCTCAAGAAGCCTTTCGCTAAGACAGTTCTTGTGGAATTGGCAAAGTGATATTTGGAAGCCCATAGAGGGCTATGGTGAAAAAGGAAATATCCTCAAATGAAATCTGGAAAGAAGCTTTCTGAGAAACTGCTTAGTGTTCTGTTAATTCATCTCACAGAGTTACATCTGTATTTCGTGGATCTCTTTGCTAGCCTTATTTCTGTGGAATCTGAGAACAGATATTTCGGATCCCTTTGAAGACTATAGGGCCAAAGGAAATATCCTCCGATAACAAAGAAAAAGAAGCTTTCTGAGAAACTTCTTTGTGTTCTGTGAAATCATCTCACAGAGTTACAGCTTTCCCCTCAAGAAGCCTTTCGCTAAGACAGTTCTTGTGGAATTGGCAAAGTGATATTTGGAAGCCCATAGAGGGCTATGGTGAAAAAGGAAATATCGTCAAATGAATCTGGAAAGAAGCTTTCTGAGAAACTGCTTAGTGTTCTGTTAATTCAACTCACAGGGTTACATCTGTATTTCGTGGATCTCTTTGCTAGCCTTATTTCTGTGGAATCTGAGAACAGATATTTCGGATCCCAATGAAGACTATAGGGCCAAAGGAAATATCCTCCGATAACAAAGAGAAAGAAGCTTTCTGAGAAACTTCGTTGTGTTCTGTGAAATCATCTCACAGAGTTACAGCTTTCCCCTCACGGAGCCTTTCGCTAAGACAGTTCTTTTGAAATTGGCAAAGTGATATTTGGAAGCCCATAGAGGGCTATGGTGAAAAAGGAAATATCCTCAAATGAAATCTGGAAAGAAGCTTTCTGAGAAACTGCTTAGTGTTCTGTTAATTCATCTCACAGAGTTATATCTGTATTTCGTGGATCTCTTTGCTAGCCTTATTTCTGTGGAATCTGAGAACAGATATTTCGGATCCCTTTGAAGACTATAGGGCCAAAGGAAATATCCTCCGATAACAAAGAGAAAGAAGCTTTCTGAGAAACTTCTTTGTGTTCTGTGAAATCATCTCACAGAGTTACAGCTTTCCGCTCAAGGAGCCTTTCGCTACGACAGTTTATGTGGAATTGGCAAAGTGATATTTGGAAGCCCATAGAGGGCTATGGTGAAAAAGGAAATATCCTCAGATGAAATCTGGAAAGAAGCTTTCTGAGAAACTGCTTAGCGTTCTGTTAATACATCTCACAGAGTTACATCTGTATTTCGTGGATCTCTTTGCTAGCCTTATTTCTGTGGAATCTGAGAACAGATATTTCGGATCCCTTTGAAGACTATAGGGCCAAAGGAAATATCCTCCGATAAAAAAGAGAAAGAAGCTTTCTGAGAAACTTCTTTGTGTTCTGTGAAATCATCTCACAGAGTTACAGCTTTTCCCTCACGGAGCCTTTCGCTAAGACAGTTCTTTTGAAACTGGCAAAGTGATATTTGGAAGCCCATAGAGGGCTATGGTGAAAAAGGAAATATCCTCAGATGAAATCTGGAAAGAAGCTTTCTGAGAAACTGCTTAGTGTTCTGTTAATTCATCTCACAGAGTTACATCTGTATTTCGTGGATCTCTTTGCTACCCTTATTTCTGTGGAATCTGAGAACAGATATATCGTATCCCTTAGAAGACTATAGGGCCAAAGGAAATATCCTCCGATAACAAAGAGAAAGAAGCTTTCTGAGAAACTTCTTTGTGTTCGGTGAAATCATCTCACAGAGTTACCGCTATCCCCTCAAGAAGCCTTTCGATAAGACAGTTCTTGTGGAATTGGCAAAGTGATATTTGGAAGCCCATAGAGGGCTATGGTGAAAAAGGAAATATCCTCAGATGAAATCTGGAAAGAAGCTTTCTGAGAAACTGCTTAGTGTTCTGTTAATTCATCTCACAGAGTTACATCTGTATTTCGTGGATCTCTTTGCTACCCTTATTTCTGTGGAATCTGAGAACAGATATATCGTATCCCTTAGAAGACTATAGGGCCAAAGGAAATATCCTCCGATAACAAAGAGAAAGAAGCTTTCTGAGAAACTTCGTGGTGTTCTGTGAAATCATCTCACAGAGTTACAGCTTTCCCCTCACGGAGCCTTTCGCTAAGACAGTTCTTTTGAAATTGGCAAAGTGATATTTGGAAGCCCGTAGAGGGCTATGGTGAAAAAGGAAATATCCTCAGATGAAATCTGGAAAGAAGCTTTCTGAGAAACTGCTTAGTGTTCTGTTAATTCATCTCACAGAGTTGTATCTGTATTTCGTGGATCTCTTTGCTAGCCTTATTTCTGTGGAATCTCAGAACAGATATTTCGGATCCCTTTGAAGACTATAGGGCCAAAGCAAATATCCTCCGATAACAAAGAGAAAGAAGCTTTCTGAGAAACTTCGTTGTGTTCTGTGAAATCATCTCACAGAGTTACAGCTTTCCCCTCACGGAGCCTTTCGCTAAGACAGTTCTTGTGGAATTGGCAAAGTGATATTTGGAAGCCCATAGAGGGCTATGGTGAAAAAGGAAATATCCTCAGATGAAATCTGGAAAGAAGCTTTCTGAGAAACTGCTTAGTGTTCTTTTAATTCATCTCACAGTGTTACATCTGTATTTCGTGGATCTCTTTGCCAGCCTTATTTCTGTGGAATCTGAGAACAGATATTTCGGATCCCTTTGAAGACTATAGGGCCAAAGGAAATATCCTCCGATAACAAAGAGAAAGAAGCTTTCTGAGAAACTTCGTTGTGTTCTGTGAAATCATCTCACAGAGTTGCAGCTTTCCCCTCAAGAAGCCTTTCGCTAAGACAGTTCTTGTGGAATTGGCAAAGTGATATTTGGAAGCCATAGAGGGCTATGGTGAAAAAGGAAATATCCTCAAATGAAATCTGGAAAGAAGCTTTCTGAGAAACTGCTTAGTGTTCTGTTAATTCATCTCACAGAGTTACATCTGTATTTCGTGGATCTCTTTGCTTGCCTTATTTCTGGGGAATCTGAGAACAGATATTTCGGATCCCTTTGAAGACTACAGGGCCAAAGGAAATATCCTCCGATAACAAAGAGAAAGAAGCTTTCTGAGAAACTTCTTTGTGTTCGGTGAAATCATCTCACAGAGTTACCGCTTTCCCCTCAAGAAGCCTTTCGATAAGACAGTTCTTGTGGAATTGGCAAAGTGATATTTGGAAACCCATAGAGGGCTATGGTGAAAAAGGAAATATCCTCAGATGAAATCTGGAAAGAAGCTTTCTGAGAAACTGCTTAGTGTTCTGTTAATTCATCTCACAGAGTTACATCTGTATTTCGTGGATCTCTTTGCTAGCCTTATTTCTGTGGAATCTGAGAACAGATATTTCGTATCCCTTTGAAGACTATAGGGCCAAAGGAAATATCCTCCGATAACAAAGAGAAAGAAGCTTTCTGAGAAACTTCGTGGTGTTCTGTGAAATCATCTCACAGAGTTACAGCTTTCCCCTCACGGAGCCTTTCGCTAAGACAGTTCTTTTGAAATTGGCAAAGTGATATTTGGAAGCCCGTAGAGGGCTATGGTGAAAAAGGAAATATCCTCAGATGAAATCTGGAAAGAAGCTTTCTGAGAAACTGCTTAGTGTTCTGTTAATTCATCTCACAGAGTTGTATCTGTATTTCGTGGATCTCTTTGCTAGCTTTATTTCTGTGGAATCTCAGAACAGATATTTCGGATCCCTTTGAAGACTATAGGGCCAAAGGAAATATCCTCCGATAACAAAGAGAAAGAAGCTTTCTGAGAAACTTCGTTGTGTTCTGTGAAATCATCTCACAGAGTTACAGCTTTCCCCTCACGGAGCCTTTCGCTAAGACAGTTCTTTTGAAATTGACAAAGTGATATTTGGAAGCCCATAGAGGGCTATTGTGAAAAAGGAAATATCCTCAGATGAAATCTGGAAAGAAGCTTTCTGAGAAACTGCTTAGTGTTCTGTTAATTTATCTCACAGAGTTACATCTGTATTTCGTGGATATCTTTGCTACCCTTATTTCTGTGGAATCTGAGAACAGATATTTCAGATCCCTTTGAAGACTATAGGGCCAAAGGAAATATCCTCCGATAACAAAGAGAAAGAAGCCTTCTGAGAAACTTCTTTGTGTTCTGTGAAATCATCTCACAGAGCAGCAGCTTTCCCCTCAAGAAGCCTTTCGCTAAGACAGTTCTTGTGGAATTGGCAAAGTGATATATGGAAGCCCATAGAGGGCTATGGTGAAAAAGGAAATATCCTCAAATGAAATCTGGAAAGAAGCTTTCTGAGAAACTGCTTAGTGTTCTGTCAATTCATCTCACAGAGTTACATCTGTATTTCGTGGATCTCTTTGCTAGCCTTATTTCTGTGGAATCTGAGAACAGATATTTCGGATCCCTTTGAAGACTTTAGGGCCAAAGGAGATATCCTCCGATAACAAAGAGAAAGAAGCTTTCTGAGAAACTTCTTTGTGTTCTGTGAAATCATCTCACAGAGTTGCAGCTTTCCCCTCAAGAAGCCTTTCGCTAAGACAGTTCTTCTGGAATTGGCAAAGTGATATTTGGAAGCCCAAAGAGGTCTATGGTGAAAAAGGAAATATCCTCAGATGAAATCTGGAAAGAAGCTTTCTGAGAAACTGCTTAGTGTTCTGTTAATTCATCTCACAGAGTTACATCTGTATTTCGTGGATCTCTTTGCTAGCCTTATTTCTGTGGAATCTGAGAACAGATATTTCGGATCCCTTTGAAGACTATAGGGCCAAAGGAAATATCCTCCGATAACAAAGAGAAAGAAGCTTTCTGAGAAACTTCGTTGTGTTCTGTGAAATCATCTCACAGAGTTACAGCTTTCCCCTCACGGAGCCTTTCGCTAAGACAGTTCTTTTGAAATTGGCAAAGTGATATTTGGAAGCCCTTAGACGGCTATGGTGAAAAAGGAAATATCCTCAGAGGAAATCTGGAAAGAAGCTTTCTGAGAAACTGCTTAGTGTTCTGTTAATTCATCTCACAGTGTTACATCTGTATTTCATGGATCTCTTTGCTAGCCTTATTTCTGTGGAGTCTGTGTACAGATATTTCAGATCCCTTTGAAGACTATAGGGCCAAAGGAAATATCCTCCGATAACAAAGAGAAAGAAGCTTTCTGAAAAACTTCTTTGTGTTCTGTGAAATCATCTAACAGAGTTGCAGCTTTCCCCTCAAGAAGCCTTTCGCTAAGACAGTTCTTGTGGAATTGGCAAAGTGATATATGGAAGCCCATAGAGGGCTATGGTGAAAAAGGAAATATCCTCAAATGAAATCTGGAAAGAAGCTTTCTGAGAAACTGCTTAGTGTTCTGTTAATTCATCTCACAGAGTTACATCTGTATTTCGTGGATCTCTTTGCTAGCCTTATTTCTGTGCAATCTGAGAACAGATATTTCGTATCCCTATGAAGACTATAGGGCCAAAGGAAATATCCTCCGATAACAAAGAGAAAGAAGCCTTCTGAGAAACCACTTTGTGTTCTGTGAAATCATCTCACAGAGTTACAGCTTTCCCCTCAAGAAGCCTTTCGCTAAGACAGTTCTTGTGGAATTGGCAAAGTGATATTTGGAAGCCCATAGAGGGCTATGGTGAAAAAGGAAATATCCTCAGATGAAATCTGGAAAGAAGCTTTCTGAGAAACTGCTTAGCGTTCTGTTAAATCATCTCACAGAGTTACATCTGTATTTCGTTGATCTCTTTGCTAGCCTTATTTCTGTGGAATCTCAGAACAGATATTTCGGATCCCTTTGAAGACTATAGGGCCAAAGGAAATATCCTCCGATAAAAAAGAGAAAGAAGCTTTCTGAGAAACTTCTTTGTGTTCTGTGAAATCATCTCACAGAGTTACACCTTTCCCCTCACGGAGCCTTTCGCTAAGACAGTTCTTTTGAAATTGGCAAAGTGATATTTGGAAGCCCATAGAGGGCTATGGTGAAAAAGGAAATATCCTCAGATGAAATCTGGAAAGAAGCTTTTGAGAAACTGCTTAGTGTTCTTTTAATTCATCTCACAGTGTTACATCTGTATTTCGTGGATCTCTTTGCTAGCCTTATTTCTGTGGAATCTGAGAACAGATATTTCGGATCCCTTTGAAGACTTTAGGGCCAAAGGAGATATCCTCCGATAACAAAGAGAAAGAAGCTTTCTGAGAAACTTCTTTGTGTTCTGTGAAATCATCTCACAGAGTTGCAGCTTTCCCCTCAAGAAGCCTTTCGCTAAGACAGTTCTTCTGGAATTGGCAAAGTGATATTTGGAAGCCCAAAGAGGTCTATGGTGAAAAAGGAAATATCCTCAGATGAAATCTGGAAAGAAGCTTTCTGAGAAACTGCTTAGTGTTCTGTTAATTCATCTCACAGAGCTACATCTGTATTTCGTGGATCTCTTTGCTAGCCTTATTTCTGTGGAATCTGAGAACAGATATTTCGGATCCCTTTGAAGACTATAGGGCCAAAGGAAATATCCTCGGATAACAAAGAGAAAGAAGCTTTCTGAGAAACTTCTTTGTGTTCGGTGAAATCATCTCACAGAGTTGCAGCTTTCCCCTCAAGAAGCCTTTCGCTAAGACAGTTCTTGTGGAATTGGCAAAGTGATATTTGTAAGCCCATAGAGGGCTATGGTGAAAAAGGAAATATCCTCAAATGAAATCTGGAAAGAAGCTTTCTGAGAAACTGCTTAGTGTTCTGTTAATTCATCTCACAGAGTTACATCTGTATTTCGTGGATCTCTTTGCTAGCCTTATTTCTGTGGAATCTGAGAACAGATATTTCGGATCCCTTTGAAGACTATAGGGCCAAAGGAAATATCCTCCGATAACAAAGAGAAAGAAGCTTTCTGAGAAACTTCTTTGTGTTCTGTGAAATCATCTCACAGAGTTGCAGCTTTCCCCTCAAGAAGCCTTTCGCTAAGACAGTTCTTGTGGAATTGGCAAAGTGATATTTGGAAGCCCATAGAGGGCTATGGTGAAAAAGGAAATATCCTCAAATGAAATCTGGAAAGAAGCTTTCTGAGAAACTGCTAGTGTTCTGTTAATTCATCTCACAGAGTTACATCTGTATTTCGTTGATCTCTTTGCTAGCCTTATTTCTGTGGAATCTGAGAACAGATATTTCGGATCCCTTTGAAGACTATAGGGCCAAAGGAAATATCCTCCGATAACAAAGAGAAAGAAGCTTTCTGAGAAACTTCGTTGTGTTCTGTGAAATCATCTCACAGAGTTACAGCTTTCCCCTCAAGGAACCTTTCGCTAAGACAGTTTATGTGGAATTGGCAAAGTGATATTTGGAAGCCCATAGAGGGCTATGGTGAAAAAGGAAATATCCTCAGATGAAATCTGGAAAGAAGCTTTCTGAGTAACTGCTTAGCGTTCTGTTAATTCATCTCACAGAGTTACATCTGTATTTCGTGGATCTCTTTGCTAGCCTTATTTCTGTGGAATCTGAGAACAGATATTTCGGATCCCTTTGAAGACTATAGGGCCAAAGGAAATATCCTCCGATAACAAAGAGAAAGAAGCTTTCTGAGAAACTTCTTTGTGTTCTGTGAAATCATCTCACAGAGTTACAGCTTTCCCCTCACGGAGCCTTTCGCTAAGACAGTTCTGTTGAAACTGGCAAAGTGATATTTGGAAGCCCATAGAGGGCTATGGTGAAAAAGGAAATATCCTCAGATGAAATCTGGAAAGAAGCTTTCTGAGAAACTGCTTAGTGTTCTGTTAATTCATCTCACAGAGCTACATCTGAATTTCGTGGATCTCTTTGCTAGCCTTATTTCTGTGGAATCTGAGAACAGATATTTCGGATCCCTTTGAAGACTATAGGGCCAAAGGAAATATCCTCCGATAACAAAGAGAAAGAAGCTTTCTGAGAAACTTCGTTGTGTTCTGTGAAATCATCTCACAGAGTTACAGCTTTCCCCTCACGGAGCCTTTCGCTAAGACAGTTCTTTTGAAATTGGCAAAGTGATATTTGGAAGCCCTTAGACGGCTATGGTGAAAAAGGAAATATCCTCAGAGGAAATCTGGAAAGAAGCTTTCTGAGAAACTGCTTAGTGTTCTGTTAATTCATCTCACAGTGTTACATCTGTATTTCATGGATCTCTTTGCTAGCCTTATTTCTGTGGAGTCTGTGTACAGATATTTCAGATCCCTTTGAAGACTATAGGGCCAAAGGAAATATCCTCCGATAACAAAGAGAAAGAAGCTTTCTGAAAAACTTCTTTGTGTTCTGTGAAATCATCTAACAGAGTTGCAGCTTTCCCCTCAAGAAGCCTTTCGCTAAGACAGCTCTTGTGGAATTGGCAAAGTGATATTTGGAAGCCCATAGAGGGCTATGGTGAAAAAGGAAATATCCTCAGATGAAATCTGGAAAGAAGCTTTCTGAGAAACTGCTTAGTGTTCTGTTAATTCATCTCACAGAGTTACATCTGTATTTCGTGGATCTCTTTGCTAGCCTTATTTCTTTGGAATCTGAGAACAGATATTTCGGATCCCTTTGAAGACTGTAGGGCCAAAGGAAATATCCTCCGATAACAAAGAGAAAGAAGCTTTCTGAGAAACTTCTTTGTGTTCTTTGAAATCATCTCACAGAGTTGCAGCTTTCCCCTCAAGAAGCCTTTCGCTAAGACAGTTCTTGTGGAATTGGCAAAGTGATATTTGGAAGCCCATAGAGGGCTATGGTGAAAAAGGAAATATCCTCAGATGAAATCTGGAAAGAAGCTTTCTGAGAAACTGCTTAGTGTTCTGTTAATTCATCTCACAGAGTTACATCTGTATTTCGTGGATCTCTTTGCTAGCCTTATTTCTGTGGAATCTGAGAACAGATATTTCGGATCCCTTTGAAGACTATAGGGCCAAAGGAAATATCCTCCGATAACAAAGAGAAAGAAGCTTTCTGAGAAACTTCGTTGTGTTCTGTGAAATCATCTCACAGAGTTACAGCTTTCCCCTCACGGAGCCTTTCGCTAAGACAGTTCTTTTGAAATTGGCAAAGTGATATTTGGAAGCCCGTAGAGGGCTATGGTGAAAAAGGAAATATCCTCAGATGAAATCTGGAAAGAAGCTTTCTGAGAAACTGCTTAGTGTTCTGTTAATTCATCTCACAGAGTTGTATCTGTATTTCGTGGATCTCTTTGCTAGCTTTATTTCTGTGGAATCTCAGAACAGATATTTCGGATCCCTTTGAAGACTATAGGGCCAAAGGAAATATCCTCCGATAACAAAGAGAAAGAAGCTTTCTGAGAAACTTCGTTGTGTTCTGTGAAATCATCTCACAGAGTTACAGCTTTCCCCTCACGGAGCCTTTCGCTAAGACAGTTCTTTTGAAATTGACAAAGTGATATTTGGAAGCCCATAGAGGGCTATTGTGAAAAAGGAAATATCCTCAGATGAAATCTGGAAAGAAGCTTCCTGAGAAACTGCTTAGTGTTCTGTTAATTTATCTCACAGAGATACATCTGTATTTCGTGGATATCTTTGCTACCCTTATTTCTGTGGAATCTGAGAACAGATATTTCAGATCCCTTTGAAGACTATAGGGCCAAAGGAAATATCCTCCGATAACAAAGAGAAAGAAGCTTTCTGAGAAACTTCTTTGTGTTCTGTGAAATCATCTCACAGAGCTGCAGCTTTCCCCTCAAGAAGCCTTTCGCTAAGACAGTCCTTGTGGAATTGGCAAAGTGATATATGGAAGCCCATAGAGGGCTATGGTGAAAAAGGAAATATCCTCAAATGAAATCTGGAAAGAAGCTTTCTGAGAAACTGCTTAGTGTTCTGTTAATTCATCTCACAGAGTTACATCTGTATTTCGTGGATCTCTTTGCTAGCCTTATTTCTGTGCAATCTGAGAACAGATATTTCGTATCCCTATGAAGACTATAGGGCCAAAGGAAATATCCTCCGATAACAAAGAGAAAGAAGCCTTCTGAGAAACCACTTTGTGTTCTGTGAAATCATCTCACAGAGTTACAGCTTTCCCCTCAAGAAGCCTTTCGCTAAGACAGTTCTTGTGGAATTGGCAAAGTGATATTTGGAAGCCCATAGAGGGCTATGGTGAAAAAGGAAATATCCTCAGATGAAATCTGGAAAGAAGCTTTCTGAGAAACTGCTTAGCGTTCTGTTAAATCATCTCACAGAGTTACATCTGTATTTCGTGGATCTCTTTGCTAGCCTTATTTCTGTGGAATCTCAGAACAGATATTTCGGATCCCTTTGAAGACTATAGGGCCAAAGGAAATATCCTCCGATAAAAAAGAGAAAGAAGCTTTCTGAGAAACTTCTTTGTGTTCTGTGAAATCATCTCACAGAGTTACACCTTTCCCCTCACGGAGCCTTTCGCTAAGACAGTTCTTTTGAAATTGGCAAAGTGATATTTGGAAGCCCATAGAGGGCTATGGTGAAAAAGGAAATATCCTCAGATGAAATCTGGAAAGAAGCTTTTGAGAAACTGCTTAGTGTTCTTTTAATTCATCTCACAGTGTTACATCTGTATTTCGTGGATCTCTTTGCTAGCCTTATTTCTGTGGAATCTGAGAACAGATATTTCGGATCCCTTTGAAGACTTTAGGGCCAAAGGAGATATCCTCCGATAACAAAGAGAAAGAAGCTTTCTGAGAAACTTCGTTGTGTTCTGTGAAATCATCTCACAGAGTTGCAGCTTTCCCCTCAAGAAGCCTTTCGCTAAGACAGTTCTTCTGGAATTGGCAAAGTGATATTTGGAAGCCCAAAGAGGTCTATGGTGAAAAAGGAAATATCCTCAGATGAAATCTGGAAAGAAGCTTTCTGAGAAACTGCTTAGTGTTCTGTTAATTCATCTCACAGAGCTACATCTGTATTTCGTGGATCTCTTTGCTAGCCTTATTTCTGTGGAATCTGAGAACAGATATTTCGGATCCCTTTGAAGACTATAGGGCCAAAGGAAATATCCTCGGATAACAAAGAGAAAGAAGCTTTCTGAGAAACTTCTTTGTGTTCGGTGAAATCATCTCACAGAGTTGCAGCTTTCCCCTCAAGAAGCCTTTCGCTAAGACAGTTCTTGTGGAATTGGCAAAGTGATATTTGTAAGCCCATAGAGGGCTATGGTGAAAAAGGAAATATCCTCAAATGAAATCTGGAAAGAAGCTTTCTGAGAAACTGCTTAGTGTTCTGTTAATTCATCTCACAGAGTTACATCTGTATTTCGTGGATCTCTTTGCTAGCCTTATTTCTGTGGAATCTGAGAACAGATATTTCGGATCCCTTTGAAGACTATAGGGCCAAAGGAAATATCCTCCGATAACAAAGAGAAAGAAGCTTTCTGAGAAACTTCTTTGTGTTCTGTGAAATCATCTCACAGAGTTGCAGCTTTCCCCTCAAGAAGCCTTTCGCTAAGACAGTTCTTGTGGAATTGGCAAAGTGATATTTGGAAGCCCATAGAGGGCTATGGTGAAAAAGGAAATATCCTCAAATGAAATCTGGAAAGAAGCTTTCTGAGAAACTGCTAGTGTTCTGTTAATTCATCTCACAGAGTTACATCTGTATTTCATTGATCTCTTTGCTAGCCTTATTTCTGTGGAATCTGAGAACAGATATTTCGGATCCCTTTGAAGACTATAGGGCCAAAGGAAATATCCTCCGATAACAAAGAGAAAGAAGCTTTCTGAGAAACTTCGTTGTGTTCTGTGAAATCATCTCACAGAGTTACAGCTTTCCCCTCAAGGAACCTTTCGCTAAGACAGTTTATGTGGAATTGGCAAAGTGATATTTGGAAGCCCATAGAGGGCTATGGTGAAAAAGGAAATATCCTCAGATGAAATCTGGAAAGAAGCTTTCTGAGTAACTGCTTAGCGTTCTGTTAATTCATCTCACAGAGTTACATCTGTATTTCGTGGATCTCTTTGCTAGCCTTATTTCTGTGGAATCTGAGAACAGATATTTCGGATCCCTTTGAAGACTATAGGGCCAAAGGAAATATCCTCCGATAACAAAGAGAAAGAAGCTTTCTGAGAAACTTCTTTGTGTTCTGTGAAATCATCTCACAGAGTTACAGCTTTCCCCTCACGGAGCCTTTCGCTAAGACAGTTCTTTTGAAACTGGCAAAGTGATATTTGGAAGCCCATAGAGGGCTATGGTGAAAAAGGAAATATCCTCAGATGAAATCTGGAAAGAAGCTTTCTGAGAAACTGCTTAGTGTTCTGTTAATTCATCTCACAGAGCTACATCTGAATTTCGTGGATCTCTTTGCTAGCCTTATTTCTGTGGAATCTGAGAACAGATATTTCGGATCCCTTTGAAGACTATAGGGCCAAAGGAAATATCCTCCGATAACAAAGAGAAAGAAGCTTTCTGAGAAACTTCGTTGTGTTCTGTGAAATCATCTCACAGAGTTACAGCTTTCCCCTCAAGAAGCCTTTCGCTAAGACAGTTCTTGTGGAATTGGCAAAGTGATATTTGGAAGCCCATAGAGGGCTATGGTGAAAAAGGAAATATCCTCAAATGAAATCTGGAAAGAAGCTTTCTGAGAAACTGCTTAGTGTTCTGTTAATTCATCTCACAGAGTTACATCTGTATTTCCTGGATCTCTTTGCTAGCCTTATTTCTGTGAAATCTGAGAACAGATATTTCGGATCCCTTTGAAGACTATAGGGCCAAAGGAAATATCCTCCGATAACAAAGAGAAAGAAGCTTTCTGAGAAACTTCTTTGTGTTCTGTGAAATCATCTCACAGAGTTACAGCTTTCCCCTCAAGAAGCCTTTCGCTAAGACAGTTCTTGTGGAATTGGCAAAGTGATATTTGGAAGCCCATAGAGGGCTATGGTGAAAAAGGAAATATCCTCAAATGAAATCTGGAAAGAAGCTTTCTGAGAAACTGCTTAGTGTTCTGTTAATTCATCTCACAGAGTTACATCTGTATTTCGTGGATCTCTTTGCTAGCCTTATTTCTGTGGAATCTGAGAACAGATATTTCGGATCCCTTTGAAGACTATAGGGCCAAAGGAAATATCCTCCGATAACAAAGAGAAAGAAGCTTTCTGAGAAACTTCTTTGTGTTCTGTGAAATCATCTCACAGAGTTACAGCTTTCCCCTCACGGAGCCTTTCGCTAAGACAGTTCTTTTGAAATTGGCAAAGTGATATTTGGAAGCCCATAGACGGCTATGGTGAAAAAGGAAATATCCTCAAATGAAATCTGGAAAGAAGCTTTCTGAGAAACTGCTTAGTATTCTGTTAATTCATCTCACAGAGTTATATCTGTATTTCGTGGATCTCTTTGCTAGCCTTATTTCTGTGGAATCTGAGAACAGATATTTCGGATCCCTTTGAAGACTATAGGGCCAAAGGAAATATCCTCCGATAACAAAGAAAAAGAAGCTTTCTGAGAAACTTCGTTGTGTTCTGTGAAATCATCTCACAGAGTTACAGCTTTCCCCTCACGGAGCCTTTCGCCAAGACAGTTCTTTTGAAATTGGCAAAGTGATATTTGGAAGCCCATAGAGGGCTATGGTGAAAAAGGAAATATCCTCAGAGGAAATCTGGAAAGAATCTTTCTGAGAAACTGCTTAGTGTTCTGTTAATTCATCTCACAGTGTTACATCTGTATTTCATGGATCTCTTTGCTAGCCTTATTTCTGTGGAATCTGAGAACAGATATTTCGGATCCCTTTGAAGACTATAGGGCCAAAGGAAATATCCTCCGATAACAAAGAGAAAGAAGCTTTCTGAGAAACTTCTTTGTGTTCTGTGAAATCGTCTCACAGAGTTACAGCTTTCCCCTCAAGAAGCCTTTCGCTAAGACAGTTCTTGTGGAATTGGCAAAGTGATATTTGGAAGCCCATAGAGGGCTATGGTGAAAAAGGAAATATACTCAGATGAAATCTGGAAAGAAGCTTTTGAGAAACTGCTTAGTGTTCTTTAAATTCATCTCACAGTGTTACATCTGTATTTCGTGGATCTCTTTGCTAGCCTTATTTCTGTGGAATCTGAGAACAGATATTTCGGATCCCTTTGAAGACTATAGGGCCAGAGGAAATATCCTCCGATAACAAAGAGAAAGAAGCTTTCTGAGAAACTTCTTTGTGTTCTGTGAAATCATCTCACAGAGTTGCAGCTTTCCCCTCAAGAAGCCTTTCGCTAAGACAGTTCTTGTGGAATTGGAAAAGTGATATTTGGAAGCCCATAGAGGGCTATGGTGAAAAAGGAAATATCCTCAGATGAAATCTGGAAAGAAGCTTTCTGAGAAACTGCTTAGTGTTCTGTTAATTCATCTCACAGAGTTACATCTGTATTTCGTGGATCTCTTTGCTAGCCTTATTTCTGTGGAATCTGAGAACAGATATTTCGGATCCCTTTGAAGACTATAGGGCCAAAGGAAATATCCTCCGATAACAAAGAGAAAGAAGCTTTCTGAGAAACTTCGTTGTGTTCTGTGAAATCATATCACAGAGTTACAGCTTTCCCCTCACGGAGCCTTTCGCTAAGACAGTTTTTTGAAATTGGCAAAGTGATATTTGGAAGCCCATAGAGGGCTATGGTGAAAAAGGAAATATCCTCAGATGAAATCTGGAAAGAAGCTTTGTGAGAAACTGCTTAGTGTTTTGTTAATTCATCTCACAGAGTTACATCTGTATTTCGTGGATCTCTTTGCTAGCCTTATTTCTGTGGAATCTGAGAACAGATATTTCGGATCCATATGAAGACTATAGGGCCAAAGGAAATATCCTCCGATAACAAAGAGAAAGAAGCTTTCTGAGAAACTTCTTTGTGTTCTGTGAAATCATCTCACAGAGTTACAGCTTTCCCCTCAAGGAGCCTTTCGCTAAGACAGTTTATGTGGAATTGGCAAAGTGATATTTGGAAGCCCATAGACGGCTATGGTGAAAAAGGAAATATCCTCAGATGAAATCTGGAAAGAAGCTTTCTGAGAAACTGCTTAGCGTTCTGTTAATTCATCTCACAGAGTTACATCTGTATTTCGTGGATCTCTTTGCTAGCCTTATTTCTGTGGAGTCTGAGAACAGATATTTCGGATCCCTTTGAAGACTATAGGGCCAAAGGAAATATCCTCCGATAACAAAGAGAAAGAAGCTTTCTGAGAAACTTCTTTGTGTTCTGTGAAATCATCTCACAGAGTTGCAGCTTTCCCCTCAAGAAGCCTTTCGCTAAGACAGTTCTTCTGGAATTGGCAAAGTGATATTTGGAAGCCCAAAGAGGTCTATGGTGAAAAAGGAAATATCCTCAGATGAAATCTGGAAAGAAGCTTTCTGAGAAACTGCTTAGTGTTCTGTTAATTCATCTCACAGAGCTACATCTGTATTTCGTGGATCTCTTTGCTAGCCTTATTTCTGTGGAATCTGAGAACAGATATTTCGTATCCCTATGAAGACTATAGGGCCAAAGGAAATATCCTCCGATAACAAAGAGAAAGAAGCCTTCTGAGAAACCACTTTGTGTTCTGTGAAATCATCTCACAGAGTTACAGCTTTCCCCTCAAGAAGCCTTTCGCTAAGACAGTTCTTGTGGAATTGGCAAAGTGATATTTGGAAGCCCATAGAGGGCTATGGTGAAAAAGGAAATATCCTCAGATGAAATCTGGAAAGAAGCTTTCTGAGAAACTGCTTAGCGTTCTGTTAAATCATCTCACAGAGTTACATCTGTATTTCGTGGATCTCTTTGCTAGCCTTATTTCTGTGGAATCTCAGAACAGATATTTCGGATCCCTTTGAAGACTATAGGGCCAAAGGAAATATCCTCCGATAAAAAAGAGAAAGAAGCTTTCTGAGAAACTTCTTTGTGTTCTGTGAAATCATCTCACAGAGTTACACCTTTCCCCTCACGGAGCCTTTCGCTAAGACAGTTCTTTTGAAATTGGCAAAGTGATATTTGGAAGCCCATAGAGGGCTATGGTGAAAAAGGAAATATCCTCAGATGAAATCTGGAAAGAAGCTTTTGAGAAACTGCTTAGTGTTCTTTTAATTCATCTCACAGTGTTACATCTGTATTTCGTGGATCTCTTTGCTAGCCTTATTTCTGTGGAATCTGAGAACAGATATTTCGGATCCCTTTGAAGACTTTAGGGCCAAAGGAGATATCCTCCGATAACAAAGAGAAAGAAGCTTTCTGAGAAACTTCTTTGTGTTCTGTGAAATCATCTCACAGAGTTGCAGCTTTCCCCTCAAGAAGCCTTTCGCTAAGACAGTTCTTCTGGAATTGGCAAAGTGATATTTGGAAGCCCAAAGAGGTCTATGGTGAAAAAGGAAATATCCTCAGATGAAATCTGGAAAGAAGCTTTCTGAGAAACTGCTTAGTGTTCTGTTAATTCATCTCACAGAGCTACATCTGTATTTCGTGGATCTCTTTGCTAGCCTTATTTCTGTGGAATCTGAGAACAGATATTTCGGATCCCTTTGAAGACTATAGGGCCAAAGGAAATATCCTCGGATAACAAAGAGAAAGAAGCTTTCTGAGAAACTTCTTTGTGTTCGGTGAAATCATCTCACAGAGTTGCAGCTTTCGCCTCAAGAAGCCTTTCGCTAAGACAGTTCTTGTGGAATTGGCAAAGTGATATTTGTAAGCCCATAGAGGGCTATGGTGAAAAAGGAAATATCCTCAAATGAAATCTGGAAAGAAGCTTTCTGAGAAACTGCTTAGTGTTCTGTTAATTCATCTCACAGAGTTACATCTGTATTTCGTGGATCTCTTTGCTAGCCTTATTTCTGTGGAATCTGAGAACAGATATTTCGGATCCCTTTGAAGACTATAGGGCCAAAGGAAATATCCTCCGATAACAAAGAGAAAGAAGCTTTCTGAGAAACTTCTTTGTGTTCTGTGAAATCATCTCACAGAGTTGCAGCTTTCCCCTCAAGAAGCCTTTCGCTAAGACAGTTCTTGTGGAATTGGCAAAGTGATATTTGGAAGCCCATAGAGGGCTAGGGTGAAAAAGGAAATATCCTCAAATGAAATCTGGAAAGAAGCTTTCTGAGAAACTGCTAGTGTTCTGTTAATTCATCTCACAGAGTTACATCTGTATTTCGTTGATCTCTTTGCTAGCCTTATTTCTGTGGAATCTGAGAACAGATATTTCGGATCCCTTTGAAGACTATAGGGCCAAAGGAAATATCCTCCGATAACAAAGAGAAAGAAGCTTTCTGAGAAACTTCGTTGTGTTCTGTGAAATCATCTCACAGAGTTACAGCTTTCCCCTCAAGGAACCTTTCGCTAAGACAGTTTATGTGGAATTGGCAAAGTGATATTTGGAAGCCCATAGAGGGCTATGGTGAAAAAGGAAATATCCTCAGATGAAATCTGGAAAGAAGCTTTCTGAGTAACTGCTTAGCGTTCTGTTAATTCATCTCACAGAGTTACATCTGTATTTCGTGGATCTCTTTGCTAGCCTTATTTCTGTGGAATCTGAGAACAGATATTTCGGATCCCTTTGAAGACTATAGGGCCAAAGGAAATATCCTCCGATAACAAAGAGAAAGAAGCTTTCTGAGAAACTTCTTTGTGTTCTGTGAAATCATCTCACAGAGTTACAGCTTTCCCCTCACGGAGCCTTTCGCTAAGACAGTTCTTTTGAAACTGGCAAAGTGATATTTGGAAGCCCATAGAGGGCTATGGTGAAAAAGGAAATATCCTCAGATGAAATCTGGAAAGAAGCTTTCTGAGAAACTGCTTAGTGTTCTGTTAATTCATCTCACAGAGCTACATCTGAATTTCGTGGATCTCTTTGCTAGCCTTATTTCTGTGGAATCTGAGAACAGATATTTCGGATCCCTTTGAAGACTATAGGGCCAAAGGAAATATCCTCCGATAACAAAGAGAAAGAAGCTTTCTGAGAAACTTCGTTGTGTTCTGTGAAATCATCTCACAGAGTTACAGCTTTCCCCTCAAGAAGCCTTTCGCTAAGACAGTTCTTGTGGAATTGGCAAAGTGATATTTGGAAGCCCATAGAGGGCTATGGTGAAAAAGGAAATATCCTCAAATGAAATCTGGAAAGAAGCTTTCTGAGAAACTGCTTAGTGTTCTGTTAATTCATCTCACAGAGTTACATCTGTATTTCCTGGATCTCTTTGCTAGCCTTATTTCTGTGAAATCTGAGAACAGATATTTCGGATCCCTTTGAAGACTATAGGGCCAAAGGAAATATCCTCCGATAACAAAGAGAAAGAAGCTTTCTGAGAAACTTCTTTGTGTTCTGTGAAATCATCTCACAGAGTTACAGCTTTCCCCTCAAGAAGCCTTTCGCTAAGACAGTTCTTGTGGAATTGGCAAAGTGATATTTGGAAGCCCATAGAGGGCTATGGTGAAAAAGGAAATATCCTCAAATGAAATCTGGAAAGAAGCTTTCTGAGAAACTGCTTAGTGTTCTGTTAATTCATCTCACAGAGTTACATCTGTATTTCGTGGATCTCTTTGCTAGCCTTATTTCTGTGGAATCTGAGAACAGATATTTCGGATCCCTTTGAAGACTATAGGGCCAAAGGAAATATCCTCCGATAACAAAGAGAAAGAAGCTTTCTGAGAAACTTCGTTGTGTTCTGTGAAATCATCTCACAGAGTTACAGCTTTCCCCTCACGGAGCCTTTCGCTAAGACAGTTCTTTTGAAATTGGCAAAGTGATATTTGGAAGCCCATAGACGGCTATGGTGAAAAAGGAAATATCCTCAAATGAAATCTGGAAAGAAGCTTTCTGAGAAACTGCTTAGTGTTCTGTTAATTCATCTCACAGAGTTATATCTGTATTTCGTGGATCTCTTTGCTAGCCTTATTTCTGTGGAATCTGAGAACAGATATTTCGGATCCCTTTGAAGACTATAGGGCCAAAGGAAATATCCTCCGATAACAAAGAAAAAGAAGCTTTCTGAGAAACTTCGTTGTGTTCTGTGAAATCATCTCACAGAGTTACAGCTTTCCCCTCACGGAGCCTTTCGCCAAGACAGTTCTTTTGAAATTGGCAAAGTGATATTTGGAAGCCCATAGAGGGCTATGGTGAAAAAGGAAATATCCTCAGAGGAAATCTGGAAAGAATCTTTCTGAGAAACTGCTTAGTGTTCTGTTAATTCATCTCACAGTGTTACATCTGTATTTCATGGATCTCTTTGCTAGCCTTATTTCTGTGGAATCTGAGAACAGATATTTCGGATCCCTTTGAAGACTATAGGGCCAAAGGAAATATCCTCCGATAACAAAGAGAAAGAAGCTTTCTGAGAAACTTCTTTGTGTTCTGTGAAATCGTCTCACAGAGTTACAGCTTTCCCCTCAAGAAGCCTTTCGCTAAGACAGTTCTTGTGGAATTGGCAAAGTGATATTTGGAAGCCCATAGAGGGCTATGGTGAAAAAGGAAATATACTCAGATGAAATCTGGAAAGAAGCTTTTGAGAAACTGCTTAGTGTTCTTTAAATTCATCTCACAGTGTTACATCTGTATTTCGTGGATCTCTTTGCTAGCCTTATTTCTGTGGAATCTGAGAACAGATATTTCGGATCCCTTTGAAGACTATAGGGCCAAAGGAAATATCCTCCGATAACAAAGAGAAAGAAGCTTTCTGAGAAACTTCTTTGTGTTCTGTGAAATCATCTCACAGAGTTGCAGCTTTCCCCTCAAGAAGCCTTTCGCTAAGACAGTTCTTGTGGAATTGGAAAAGTGATATTTGGAAGCCCATAGAGGGCTATGGTGAAAAAGGAAATATCCTCAGATGAAATCTGGAAAGAAGCTTTCTGAGAAACTGCTTAGTGTTCTGTTAATTCATCTCACAGAGTTACATCTGTATTTCGTGGATCTCTTTGCTAGCCTTATTTCTGTGGAATCTGAGAACAGATATTTCGGATCCCTTTGAAGACTATAGGGCCAAAGGAAATATCCTCCGATAACAAAGAGAAAGAAGCTTTCTGAGAAACTTCGTTGTGTTCTGTGAAATCATCTCACAGAGTTACAGCTTTCCCCTCATGGAGCCTTTCGCTAAGACAGTTCTTTTGAAATTGGCAAAGTGATATTTGGAAGCCCATAGAGGGCTATGGTGAAAAAGGAAATATCCTCAGATGAAATCTGGAAAGAAGCTTTCTGAGAAACTGCTTAGTGTTCTGTTAATTCATCTCACAGAGTTACATCTGTATTTCGTGGATCTCTTTGCTAGCCTTATTTCTGTGGAATCTCAGAACAGATATTTCGGATCCCTTTGAAGACTATAGGGCCAAAGGAAATATCCTCCGATAACAAAGAGAAAGAAGCTTTCTGAGAAACTTCGTTGTGTTCTGTGAAATCATCTCACAGAGTTACAGCTTTCCCCTCACGGAGCCTTTCGCTAAGACAGTTCTTTTGAAATTGGCAAAGTGATATTTGGAAGCCCATAGAGGGTTATGGTGAAAAAGGAAATATCCTCAGATGAAATCTGGAAAGAAGCTTTCTGAGAAACTGCTTAGTGTTCTGTTAATTCATCTCACAGAATTACATCTGTATTTCGTGGATCTCTTTGCTAGCCTTATTTCTGTGGAATCTCAGAACAGATATTTCGGATCCCTTTGAAGACTATAGGGCCAAAGGAAATATCCTCCGATAACAAAGAGAAAGAAGCTTTCTGAGAATCTTCGTTGTATTCTGTGAAATCATCTCACAGAGTTACAGCTTTCCCCTCACGGAGCCTTTCGCTAAGACAGTTCTTTTGAAATTGGCAAAGTGATATTTGGAAGCCCATAGAGGGCTATGGTGAAAAAGGAAATATCCTCAGATGAAATCTGGAAAGAAGCTTTCTCAGAAACTGCTTAGTGTTCTGTTAATTCATCTCACAGAGTTACATCTGTATTTCGTGGATCTCTTTGCTAGCCTTATTTCTGTGGAATCTGAGAACAGATATTTCGAATCCATATGAAGACTATAGGGCCAAAGGAAATATCCTCCGATAACAAAGAGAAAGACGCTTTCTGAGAAACTTCTTTGTGTTCTGTGAAATCATCTCACAGAGTTACAGCTTTCCCCTCAAGAAGCCTTTCGCTAAGACAGTTCTTGTGGAATTGGCAAAGTGATATTTGGAAGCCCATAGAGGGCTATGGTGAAAAAGGAAATATCCTCAAATGAAATCTGGAAAGAAGCTTTCTGAAAAACTGCTTAGTGTTCTGTTAATTCATCTCACAGAGTTACATCTGTATTTCGTGGATCTCTTTGCTAGCCTTATTTCTGTGGAATCTGAGAACAGATATTTCGGATCCCTTTGAAGACTATAGGGCCAAAGGAAATATCCTCCGATAACAAAGAGAAAGAAGCTTTCTGAGAAACTTCGTTGTGTTCTGTGAAATCATCTCACAGAGTTACAGCTTTCCCCTCTCGGAGCCTTTCGCTAAGACAGTTCTTTTGAAATTGGCAAAGTGATATTTGGAAGCCCATAGACGGCTATGGTGAAAAAGGAAATATCCTCAAATGAAATCTGGAAAGAAGCTTTCTGAGAAACTGCTTAGTGTTCTGTTAATTCATCTCACAGAGTTATATCTGTATTTCGTGGATCTCTTTGCTAGCCTTATTTTTGTGGAATCTGAGAACAGATATTTCGGATCCCTTTGAAGACTATAGGGCCAAAGGAAATATCCTCCGATAACAAAGAAAAAGAAGCTTTCTGAGAAACTTCGTTGTGTTCCGTGAAATCATCTCACAGAGTTACAGCTTTCCACTCACGGAGCCTTTCGCTAAGACAGTTCTTTTGAAATTGGCAAAGTGATATTTGGAAGCCCATAGAGGGCTATGGTGAAAAAGGAAATATCCTCAGAGGAAATCTGGAAAGAATCTTTCTGAGAAACTGCTTAGTGTTCTGTTAATTCATCTCACAGTGTTACATCTGTATTTCATGGATCTCTTTGCTAGCCTTATTTCTGTGGAATCTGAGAAGAGATATTTCGGATCCCTTTGAAGACTATAGGGCCAAAGGAAATATCCTCCGATAACAAAGAGAAAGAAGCTTTCTGAGAAACTTCTTTGTGTTCTGTGAAATCGTCTCACAGAGTTACAGCTTTCCCCTCAAGAAGCCTTTCCCTAAGACAGTTCTTGTGGAATTGGCAAAGTGATATTTGGAAGCCCATAGAGGGTTATGGTGAAAAAGGAAATATCCTCAAATGAAATCTGGAAAGAAGCTTTCTGAAAAACTGCTTAGTGTTCTGTTAATTCATCTCACAGAGTTACATCTGTATTTCGTGGATCTCTTTGCTAGCCTTATTTCTGTGGAATCTGAGAACAGATATTTCGGATCCCTTTGAAGACTATAGGGCCAAAGGAAATATCCTCCGATAACAAAGAGGAAGAAGCCTTCTGAGAAACTTCTTTGTGTTCTGTGAAATCATCTCACAGAGTTACAGCTTTCCCCTCAAGAAGCCTTTCGCTAAGACAGTTCTTGTGGAATTGGCAAAGTGATATTTGGAAGCCCATAGAGGGCTATGGTGAAAAAGGAAATATCCTCAAATGAAATCTGGAAAGAAGCTTTCTGAGAAACTGCTTAGTGTTCTGTTAATTCATCTCACAGAGTTACATCTGTATTTCGTGGATCTCTTTGCTAGCCTTATTTCTGTGGAATCTGAGAACAGATATTTCGGATCCCTTTGAAGACTATAGGGCCAAAGGAAATATCCTCCGATAACAAAGAGAAAGAAGCTTTCTGAGAAACTTCGTTGTGTTCTGTGAAATCATCTCACAGAGTTACAGCTTTCCCCTCACGGAGCCTTTCGCTAAGACAGTTCTTTTGAAATTGGCAAAGTGATATTTGGAAGCCCATAGACGGCTATGGTGAAAAAGGAAATATCCTCAAATGAAATCTGGAAAGAAGCTTTCTGAGAAACTGCTTAGTGTTCTGTTAATTCATCTCACAGAGTTATATCTGTATTTCGTGGATCTCTTTGCTAGCCTTATTTCTGTGGAATCTGAGAACAGATATTTCGGATCCCTTTGAAGACTATAGGGCCAAAGGAAATATCCTCCGATAACAAAGAAAAAGAAGCTTTCTGAGAAACTTCGTTGTGTTCTGTGAAATCATCTCACAGAGTTACAGCTTTCCCCTCACGGAGCCTTTCGCCAAGACAGTTCTTTTGAAATTGGCAAAGTGATATTTGGAAGCCCATAGAGGGCTATGGTGAAAAAGGAAATATCCTCAGAGGAAATCTGGAAAGAATCTTTCTGAGAAACTGCTTAGTGTTCTGTTAATTCATCTCACAGTGTTACATCTGTATTTCATGGATCTCTTTGCTAGCCTTATTTCTGTGGAATCTGAGAACAGATATTTCGGATCCCTTTGAAGACTATAGGGCCAAAGGAAATATCCTCCGATAACAAAGAGAAAGAAGCTTTCTGAGAAACTTCTTTGTGTTCTGTGAAATCGTCTCACAGAGTTACAGCTTTCCCCTCAAGAAGCCTTTCGCTAAGACAGTTCTTGTGGAATTGGCAAAGTGATATTTGGAAGCCCATAGAGGGCTATGGTGAAAAAGGAAATATACTCAGATGAAATCTGGAAAGAAGCTTTTGAGAAACTGCTTAGTGTTCTTTAAATTCATCTCACAGTGTTACATCTGTATTTCGTGGATCTCTTTGCTAGCCTTATTTCTGTGGAATCTGAGAACAGATATTTCGGATCCCTTTGAAGACTATAGGGCCAAAGGAAATATCCTCCGATAACAAAGAGAAAGAAGCTTTCTGAGAAACTTCTTTGTGTTCTGTGAAATCATCTCACAGAGTTGCAGCTTTCCCCGCAAGAAGCCTTTCGCTAAGACAGTTCTTGTGGAATTGGAAAAGTGATATTTGGAAGCCCATAGAGGGCTATGGTGAAAAAGGAAATATCCTCAGATGAAATCTGGAAAGAAGCTTTCTGAGAAACTGCTTAGTGTTCTGTTAATTCATCTCACAGAGTTACATCTGTATTTCGTGGATCTCTTTGCTAGCCTTATTTCTGTGGAATCTGAGAACAGATATTTCGGATCCCTTTGAAGACTATAGGGCCAAAGGAAATATCCTCCGATAACAAAGAGAAAGAAGCTTTCTGAGAAACTTCGTTGTGTTCTGTGAAATCATATCACAGAGTTACAGCTTTCCCCTCACGGAGCCTTTCGCTAAGACAGTTCTTTTGAAATTGGCAAAGTGATATTTGGAAGCCCATAGAGGGCTATGGTGAAAAAGGAAATATCCTCAGATGAAATCTGGAAAGAAGCTTTGTGAGAAACTGCTTAGTGTTTTGTTAATTCATCTCACAGAGTTACATCTGTATTTCGTGGATCTCTTTGCTAGCCTTATTTCTGTGGAATCTGAGAACAGATATTTCGGATCCATATGAAGACTATAGGGCCAAAGGAAATATCCTCCGATAACAAAGAGAAAGAAGCTTTCTGAGAAACTTCTTTGTGTTCTGTGAAATCATCTCACAGAGTTACAGCTTTCCCCTCAAGAAGCCTTTCGCTAAGACAGTGCTTGTGGAATTGGCAAAGTGATATTTGGAAGCCCATAGAGGGCTATGGTGAAAAAGGAAATATCCTCAAATGAAATATGGAAAGAAGCTTTCTGAGAAACTGCTTAGTGTTCTGTTAATTCATCTCACAGAGTTACATCTGTATTTCGTGGATCTCTTTGCTAGCCTTATTTCTGTGGAATCTGAGAACAGATATTTCGGATCCCTTTGAAGACTATAGGGCCAAAGGAAATATCCTCCGATAACAAAGAGGAAGAAGCCTTCTGAGAAACTTCTTTGTGTTCTGTGAAATCATCTCACAGAGTTACAGCTGTCCCATCAAGAAGCCTTTCGCTAAGACAGTTCTTGTGGAATTGGCAAAGTGATATTTGGAAGCCCATAGAGGGCTATGGTGAAAAAGGAAATATCCTCAAATGAAATCTGGAAAGAAGCTTTCTGAGAAACTGCTTAGTGTTCGGTTAATTCACCTCACAGAGTTACATCTGTATTTCGTGGATCTCTTTGCTAGCCTTATTTCTGTGGAATCTGAGAACAGATATTTCGGATCCCTTTGAAGTCTATAGGGCCAAAGGAAATATCCTCCGATAACAAAGAGAAAGAAGCTTTCTGAGAAACTTCGTTGTGTTCTGTGAAATCATCTCACAGAGTTACAGCTTTCCCCTCACGGAGCCTTTCGCTAAGACAGTTCTTTTGAAATTGGCAAAGTGATATTTGGAAGCCCATAGAGGGCTATGGTGAAAAAGGAAATATCCTCAGAGGAAATCTGGAAAGAAGCTTTCTGAGAAACTGCTTAGTGTTCTGTTAATTCATCTCACAGTGTTACATCTGTATTTCATGGATCTCTTTGCTAGCCTTATTTCTGTGGAATCTGAGAACAGATATTTCAGATCCCTTTGAAGACTATAGGGCCAAAGGAAATATCCTCCGATAACAACGAGAAAGAAGCTTTCTGAGAAACTTCTTTGTGTTCTGTGAAATCATCTCACAGAGTTTCAGCTTTCCCCTCAAGAAGCCTTTCGCTAAGACAGTTCTTGTGGAATTGGCAAAGTGATATATGGAAGCCCATAGAGGGCTATGGTGAAAAAGGAAATATCCTCAAATGAAATCTGGAAAGAAGCTTTCTGAGAAACTGCATAGTGTTCTGTTAATTCATCTCACAGGGTTACATCTGTATTTCGTGGATCTCTTTGCTAGCCTTATTTCTGTGGAATCTGAGAACAGATATTTCGGATCCCTTTGGAGAGTATAGGGCCAAAGGAAATATCCTCCGATAACAAAGAGAAAGAAGCTTTCTGAGAAACTTCGTTGTGTTCTGTGAAGTCGTCTCACAGAGTTACAGCTTTCCCGTCACGGAGCCTTTCGCTAAGACAGTTCTTTTGAAATTGGCAAAGTGATATTTGGAAGCCCATAGAGGGCTATGGTGAAAAAGGAAATATCCTCAAATGAAATCTGGAAAGAAGCTTTCTGAGAAACTGCTTAGTGTTCTGTTAATTCATCTCACAGAGTTATATCTGTATTTCGTGGATCTCTTTGCTAGCCTTATTTCTGTGGAATCTGAGAACAGATATTTCGGATCCCTTTGAAGACTATAGGGCCAAAGGAAATATCCTCCGATAACAAAGAGAAAGAAGCTTTCTGAGAAACTTCGTTGTGTTCTGTGAAATCATCTCACAGAGTTACAGCTTTCCCCTCACGGAGCCTTTCGCTAAGACAGTTCTTGTGAAATTGGCAAAGTGATATTTGAAGCCCATAGAGGGCTATGGTAAAAAAGGAAATATCCTCAGAGGAAATCTGGAAAGAAGCTTTGTGAGAAACTGCTTAGGGTTCTGTTAATTCATCTCACAGTGTTACATCTGTATTTCATGGATCTCTTTGCTAGCCTTATTTCTGTGGAATCTGAGAACAGATATTTCAGATCCCTTTGAAGACCATAGGGCCAAAGGAAATATCCTCCGATAACAAAGAGAAAGAAGCTTTCTGAGAAACTTCTTTGTGTTCTGTGAAATCATCTCACAGAGTTGCAGCTTTCCCCTCAAGAAGCCTTTCTCTAGGATAGTTCTTGTGGAATTGGCAAAGTGATATTTGGAAGCCCATAGAGGGCTATGGTGAAAAAGGAAATATCCTCAGATGAAATCTGGAAAGAAGCTTTCTGAGAAACTGCTTAGTGTTCTGTTAATTCATCTCACAGAGTTACATCTGTATTTCGTGGATCTCTTTGCTAGCCTTATTTCTGTGGAATCTGAGAACAGATATTTCGGATCCCTTTGAAGACTATAGGGCCAAAGGAAATATCCTCCGATAACAAAGAGAAAGAAGCTTTCTGAGAAACTTCGTTGTGTTCTGTGAAATCATCTCACAGAGTTACGCTTTCCCCTCAAGGAGCCTTTCGCTAAGACAGTTTATGTGGAATTGGCAAAGTGATATTTGGAAGCCCTTATAGGGCTATGTTGAAAAAGGAAATATCCTCAGATGAAATCTGGAAAGAAGCTTTCTGAGAAACTGCTTTGCGTTCTGTTAATTCATCTCACAGAGTTACATCTGTATTTCGTGGATCTCTTTGCTAGCCTTATTTCTGTGGAATCTGAGAACAGATATTTCGGATCCCTTTGAAGACTATAGGGCCAAAGGAAATATCCTCCGATAACAAAGAGAAAGAAGCTTTCTGAGAAACTTCTTTGTGTTCTGTGAAATCATCTCACAGAGTTACAGCTTTCCCCTCACGGAGCCTTTCGCTAAGACAGTTCTTTTGAAACTGGCAAAGTGATATTTGGAAGCCCATAGAGGGCTATGGTGAAAAAGGAAATATCCTCAGATGAAATCTGGAAAGAAGCTTTCTGAGAAACTGCTTAGTGTTCTGTTAATTCATCTCACAGAGTTACATCTGTATTTCGTGGATCTCTTTGCTAGCCTTATTTCTGTGGAATCTGAGAACAGATATTTCGGATCCCTTTGAAGACTATAGGGCCAAAGGAAATATCCTCCGATAACAAAGAGAAAGAAGCTTTCTGAGAAACTTCGTTATGTTCTGTGAAATCATCTCACAGAGTTACAGCTTTCCCCTCAAGGAGCCTTTCGCTAAGACAGTTTATGTGGAATTGGCAAAGTGATATTTGGAAGCCCATAGAGGGCTATGGTGAAAAAGGAAATATCCTCAGATGAAATCTGGAAACAAGCTTTCTGAGAAACTGCTTATCGTTCTGTTAATTCATCTCACAGAGTTACATCTGTATTTCGTGGATCTCTTTGCTAGCCTTATTTCTGTGGAATCTGAGAACAGATATTTCGGATCCCTTTGAAGACTATAGGGCCAAAGGAAATATCCTCCGATAACAAAGAGAAAGAAGCTTTCTGAGAAACTTCTGTGTGTTCTGTGAAATCATCTCACAGAGTTACAGCTTTCCCCTCACGGAGCCTTTCGCTAAGACAGTTCTTTTGAAACTGGCAAAGTGATATTTGGAAGCCCATAGAGGGCTATGGTGAAAAAGGAAATATCCTCAGATGAAATCTGGAAAGAAGCTTTCTGAGAAACTGCTTAGTGTTCTGTTAATTCATCTCACAGAGTTACATCTGTATTTCGTGGATCTCTTTGCTAGCCTTATTTCTGTGGAATCTGAGAACAGATATTTCGGATCCCTATGAAGACTATAGGGCCAAAGGAAATATCCTGCGATAACAAAGAGAAAGAAGCTTTCTGAGAAACTTCTTTGTGTTTTGTGAAATCATCTCACAGAGTTACAGCTTTCCCCTCACGGAGCCTTTCGCTAAGACAGTTCTTGTGGAATTGGCAAAGTGATATTTGGAAGCCCATAGAGGGCTATTGTGAAAAAGGAAATATCCTCAAATAAAATCTGGAAAGAAGCTTTCTGAGAAACTGCTTAGTGTTCTGTTAATTCATCTCACAGAGTTACATCTGTATTTCGTGGATCTCTTTGCTAGCCTTATTTCTGTGGAATCTGAGAACAGATATTTCGGATCCCTTTGAAGACTATAGGGCCAAAGGAAATATCCTCCGATAACAAAGAGAAAGAAGCTTTCTGAGAAACTTCTTTGTGTTCTGTGAAATCATCTCACAGAGTTACAGCTTTCCCCTCAAGAAGCCTTTCGCTAAGACAGTTCTTGTGGAATTGGAAAAGTGATATTTGGAAGCCCATAGAGGGCTATGGTGAAAAAGGAAATATCCTCAAATGAAATCTGGAAAGAAGCTTTCTGAGAAACTGCTTAGTGTTCTGTTAATTCATCTCACAGAGTTACATCTGTATTTCGTGGATCTCTTTGCTAGCCTTATTTCTGTGGTATCTGAGAACAGATATTTCGGATCCCTTTGAATACTATAGGGCCAAAGGAAATATCCTCCGATAACAAGGAGAAAGACGCTTTCTGAGAAACTTCGTTGTGTTCTGTGAAATCATCTCACAGAGTTACAGCTTTCCCCTCACGGAGCCTTTCGCTAACACAGTTCTTTTGAAATTGGCAAAGTGATATTTGGAAGCCCATAGAGGGCTATGGTGAAAAAGGAATTATCCTCAGATGAAATCTGGAAAGAAGCTTTCTGATAAACTGCTTAGTGTTCTGTTAATTCATCTCACAGAGTTACATCTGTATTTCGTGGATCTCTTTGCTAGCCTTATTTCTGTGGAATCTGAGAACAGATATTTCGGATCCCTTTGAAGACTATAGGGCCAAAGGAAATATCCTCCGATAACAAAGAGAAAGAAGCTTTCTGAGAAACTTCTTTGTGTTCTGTGAAATTATCTCACAGAGTTACAGCTTTCCCCTCAAGAAGCCTTTCGCTAAGACAGTTCTTGTGGAATTGGCAAAGTGATATTTGGAAGCCCATAGAGGGCTATGGTGAAAAAGGAAATATCCTCAGATGAAGTCTGGAAAGAATCTTTCTGAGAAACTGCTTAGTGTTCTGTTAATTCATCTCACAGAGTTACATCTGTATTTCGTGGATCTCTTGGCTAGCTTTATTTCTGTGGAATCTGAGAACAGATATTTCGGATCCCTTTGAAGACTATAGGGCCAAAGGAAATATCCTCCGATAACAAAGAGAAAGAAGCTTTCTGAGAAACTTCGTTGTGTTCTGTGAAATCATCTCACAGAGTTGCAGCTTTCCCCTCAAGAAGCCTTTCGCTAAGACAGTTCTTGTGGAATTGGCAAAGTGTTATTTGGAAGCCCATAGAGGGCTATGGTGAAAAAGGAAATATCCTCAGATGAAATCTGGAAAGAAGCTTTCTGAGAAACTGCTTAGTGTTCTGTTAATTCATCTCACAGAGTTACATCTGTATTTCGTGGATCTCTTTGCTAGCCTTATTTCTGAGGAATCTGAGAACAGATATTTCGGATCCCTTTGAAGACTATAGGGCCAAAGGAAATATCCTCCGATAACAAAGAGAAAGAAGCTTTCTGAGAAACTTCTTTGTGTTCTGTGAAATCATCTCACAGAGTTACAGCTTTCCCCTCAAGATGCCTTTCGCTAAGAGAGTTCTTGTGGAATTGGCAAAGTGATATTTGGAAGCCCATAGAGGGCTATGGTGAAAAAGGAAATATCCTCAAATGAAATCTGGAAAGAAGCTTTCTGAGAAACTGCTTAGTGTTCTGTTAATTCATCTCACAGAGTTACATCTGTATTTCGTGGATCTCTTTGCTAGCCTTATTTCTGTGGAATCTGAGAACAGATATTTCGGATCCCTTTGAAGACTATAGGGCCAAAGGAAATATCCTCCGATAACAAAGAGAAAGAAGCTTTCTGAGAAACTTCGTTGTGTTCTGTGAAATCATCTCACAGAGTTACAGCTTTCCCCTCACGGAGCCTTTCGCTAAGACAGTTCTTTTGAAATTGGCAAAGTGATATTTGGAAGCCCATAGAGGGCTATGGTGAAAAAGGAAATATCCTCAGATGAAATCTGGAAAGAAGCTTTCTGAGAAACTGCTTAGTGTTCTGTTAATTCATCTCACAGAGTTACATCTGTATTTCGTGGATCTCTTTGCTTGCCTTATTTCTGTGGAATCTGAGAACAGATATTTCGGATCCCTTTGAAGACTATAGGGCCAAAGGAAATATCCTCCGATAACAAAGAGAAAGAAGCTTTCTGAGAAACTTCTTTGTGATCTGTGAAATCATCTCACAGAGTTGCAGCTTTCCCCTCAAGAAGCCTTTCTCTACGACAGTTCTTGTGGAATTGGCAAAGTGATATTTGGAAGCCCATAGAGGGCTATGGTGAAAAAGGAAATATCCTCAGATGAAATCTGGAAAGAAGCTTTCTGAGAAACTGCTTAGTGTTCTGGTAATTCATCTCACAGAGTTACATCTGTATTTCGTGGATCTCTTTGCTAGCCTTATTTCTGTGGAATCTGAGAACAGATATTTCGGATCCCTTTGAAGACTATAGGGCCAAAGGAAATATCCTCCGATAACAAAGAGAAAGAAGCTTTTTGATAAACTTCGTTGTGTTCTGTGAAATTATCTCACAAAGTTACAGCTTTCCCCTCACGGAGCCTTTCGCTAAGACAGTTCTTTTGAAATTGGCAAAGTGATATTTGGAAGCCCTTAGAGGGCTATGGTGAAAAAGGAAATATCCTCAGAGGAAATCTGGAAAGAAGCTTTCTGAGAAACTGCTTAGTGTTCTGTTAATTCATCTAACAGAGTTACATCTCTATTTCGTGGATCTCTTTGCTAGCCTTATTCCTGTGGAATCTGAGAACAGATATTTCGGATCCCTTTGAAGACTATAGGGCCAAAGGAAATATCCTCCGATAACAAAGAGAAAGAAGCTTTCTGAGAAACTTCTTTGTGGTCTGTGAAATCATCTCACAGAGTTACAGCTTTCCCCTCAAGAAGCCTTTCGCTAAGACAGTTCTTGTGGAATTGGCAAAGTATTATTTGAAAGCCCATAGAGGGCTATGCTGAAAAAGGAAATATCCTCAAATGAAATCTGGAAAGAAGCTTTCTGAGAAACTGCTTAGTGTTCTGTTAATTCATCTCACAGGGATACATCTGTACTTCGTGGATCTCTTCGCTAGCCTTATTTCTGTGGAATCTGAGAACAGATATTTCGGATCCCTTTGAAGACTATAGGGCCAAAGGAAATATCCTCCGATAACAAAGAGAAAGAAGCTTTCTGAGAAACTTCGTTGTGTTCTGTGAAATCATCTCACAGAGTTACAGCTTTCCCCTCACGGAGCCTTTCGCTAAGACAGTTCTTTTGAAATTGGCAAAGTGATATTTGGAAGCCCATTGAGGGCTATGGTGAAAAAGGAAATATCCTCAGATGAAATCTGGAAAGAAGCTTTCTGAGAAACTGCTTAGTGTTCTGTTAATTCATCTCACAGTGTTACATCTGTATTTCATGGATCTCCTTGCTAGCCTTATTTCTGTGGAATCTGAGAACAGATATTTCAGATCCCTTTGAAGACTATAGGGCCAAAGGAAATATCCTCCGATAACAAAGAGAAAGAAGCTTTCTGAGAAACTTCTTTGTGTTCTGTGAAATCATCTCACAGAGTTGCAGCTTTCCCCTCAAGAAGCCTTTCTCTACGACAGTTCTTGTGGAATTGGCAAAGTGATATTTGGAAGCCCATAGAGGGCTATGGTGAAAAAGGAAATATCCTCAGATGAAATCTGGAAAGAAGCTTTCTGAGAAACTGCTTAGTGTTCTGGTAATTCATCTCACAGAGTTACATCTGTATTTCGTGGATCTCTTTGCTAGCCTTATTTCTGTGGAATCTGAGAACAGATATTTCGGATCCCTTTGAAGACTATAGGGCCAAAGGAAATATCCTCCGATAACAAAGAGAAAGAAGCTTTTTGAGAAACTTCGTTGTGTTCTGTGAAATTATCTCACAAAGTTACAGCTTTCCCCTCACGGAGCCTTTCGCTAAGACAGTTCTTTTGAAATTGGCAAAGTGATATTTGGAAGCCCTTAGAGGGCTATGGTGAAAAAGCAAATATCCTCAGAGGAAATCTGGAAAGAAGCTTTCTGAGAAACTGCTTAGTGTTCTGTTAATTCATCTCACAGAGTTACATCTCTATTTCGTGGATCTCTTTGCTAGCCTTATTCCTGTGGAATCTGAGAACAGATATTTCGGATCCCTTTGAAGACTATAGGGCCAAAGGAAATATCCTCCGATAACAAAGAGAAAGAAGCTTTCTGAGAAACTTCTTTGTGGTCTGTGAAATCATCTCACAGAGTTACAGCTTTCCCCTCAAGAAGCCTTTCGCTAAGACAGTTCTTGTGGAATTGGCAAAGTATTATTTGAAAACCCATAGAGGGCTATGCTGAAAAAGGAAATATCCTCAAATGAAATCTGGAAAGAAGCTTTCTGAGAAACTGCTTAGTGTTCTGTTAATTCATCTCACAGGGATACATCTGTACTTCGTGGATCTCTTTGCTAGCCTTATTTCTGTGGAATCTGAGAACAGATATTTCGGATCCCTTTGAAGACTATAGGGCCAAAGGAAATATCCTCCGATAACAAAGAGAAAGAAGCTTTCTGAGAAACTTCGTTGTGTTCTGTGAAATCATCTCACAGAGTTACAGCTTTCCCCTCACGGAGCCTTTCGCTAAGACAGTTCTTTTGAAATTGGCAAAGTGATATTTGGAAGCCCATTGAGGGCTATGGTGAAAAAGGAAATATCCTCAGATGAAATCTGGAAAGAAGCTTTCTGAGAAACTGCTTAGTGTTCTGTTAATTCATCTCACAGTGTTACATCTGTATTTCATGTATCTCCTTGCTAGCCTTATTTCTGTGGAATCTGAGAACAGATATTTCAGATCCCTTTGAAGACTATAGGGCCAAAGGAAATATCCTCCGATAACAAAGAGAAAGAAGCTTTCTGAGAAACTTCTTTGTGTTCTGTGAAATCATCTCACAGAGTTGCAGCTTTCCCCTCAAGAAGCCTTTCGCTAAGACAGTTCTTGTGGAATTGGCAAAGTGATATTTGGAAGCCCATAGAGGGCTATGGTGAAATAGGAAATATCCTCAGATGAAATCTAGAAAGAAGCTTTCTGAGAAACTGCTTAGTGTTCTGTTAATTCATCTCACAGAGTTACATCTGTATTTCGTGGATCTCTTTGCTAGCCTTATTTCTGTGGAATCTCAGAACAGATATTTCGGATCCCTTTGAAGACTATAGGGCCATAGGAAATATCCTCCGATAACAAAGAGAAAGAAGCTTTCTGAGAAACTTCTTTGTGTTCTGTGAAATCATCTCACAGAGTTGCAGCTTTCCCCTCAAGAAGCCTTTCGCTAAGACAGTTCTTGTGTAATTGGCAAAGTGATATTTGGAAGCCCATAGAGGGCTATGGTGAAAAAGGAAATATCCTCAAATGAAATCTGGAAAGAACCTTTCTGAGAAACTGCTTAGTGTTCTGTTAATTCATCTCACAGAGTTACATCTGTATTTCGTGGATCTCTTTGCTAGTCTTATTTCTGTGTAATCTCAGAACAGATATTTCGGATCCCGTTGAAGACTATAGGGCCAAAGGAAATATCCTCCGATAACAAAGAGAAAGAAGCTTTCTGAGAAACTTCTTTGTGTTCTGTGAAATCATCTCACAGAGTTACAGCTTTGCCCTCAAGAAGCCTTTCGCTAAGACAGTTCTTGTGGAATTGGCAAAGTGATATTTGGAAGCCCATAGAGGGCTATGGTGAAAAAGGAAATATCCTCAAATGAAATCTGGAAAGAAGCTTTCTGAGAAACTGCTTAGTGTTCTGTTAATTCATCTCACAGGGTTACATCTGTATTTCGTGGATCTCTTTGCTAGCCTTATTTCTGTGGAATCTGAGAACAGATATTTAGGATCCCTTTGAAGACTATAGGGCCAAAGGAAATATCCTCCGATAACAAAGAGAAAGAAGCTTTCTGAGAGACTTCGTTGTGTTCTGTGAAATCATCTCACAGAGTTACAGCTTTCCCCTCACGGAGCCTTTCGCTAAGACAGTTCTTTTGAAATTGGCAAAGTGATATTTGGAAGCCCATAGAGGGCTATGGTGAAAAAGGAAATATCCTCAGATGAAATCTGGAAAGAAGCTTTCTGAGAAACTGCTTAGTGTTCTGTTAATTCATCTCACAGAGTTACATCTGTATTTCGTGGATCTCTTTGCTAGCCTTATTTCTGTGGAATCTGAGAACAGATATTTCGGATCCCTTTGAAGACTATAGGGCCAAAGGAAATATCCTCTGATAACAAAGAGAAAGAAGCTTTCTGAGAAACTTCGTTGTGTTCTGTGAAATCATCTCACAGAGTTACAGCTTTCCCCTCATGGAGCCTTTCGCTAAGACAGTTCTTTTGAAATTAGCAAAGTGATATTTGTAAGCCCCTAGAGGGCTATAGTGAAAAAGGAATTATCCTCAGAGGAAATCTGGAAAGAAGCTTTCTGAGAAACTGCTTAGTGTTCTGTTAATTCATCTCACAGAGTTACATCTGTATTTCATGGATCTCTTTGATAGCCTTATTTCTGTGGAATCTGAGAACAGATATTTCGGATCCCTTTGAAGACTATAGGGCCAAAGGAAATATCCTCCGATAACAAAGATAAAGAAGCTTTCTGAGAAACTTTTTTGTGTTCTGTGAAATCATCTCATAGAGTTGCAGCTTTCCCCTCAAGAAGCCTTTCGATAAGACAGTTCTTGTGGAATTGGCAAAGTGATATTTGGAAGCCCATAGAGGGCTATGGTGAAAAAGGAAATATCCTCAGATGAAATCTGGAAAGAAGCTTTCTGAGAAACTGCTTAGTGTTCTGTTAATTCATCTCACAGAGTTACATCTGTATTTCGTGGATCTCTTTGCTAGCCTTATTTCTGTGGAATCTGAAACAGATATTTCGGATCCCTTTGAAGACTATAGGGCCAAAGGAAATATCCTCCGATAACAAAGAGAAAGAAGCTTTCTGAGAAACTTCTTTGTGTTCTGTGAAATCATCTCACAGAGTCGCAGCTTTCCCCTCAAGAAGCTTTTCGCTAAGACTGTTCTTGTGGAATTGGAAAAGTGATATTTGGAAGCCCATAGAGGGCTATGGTGAAAAAGGAAATATCCTCAAATGAAATCTGGAAAGAAGCTTTCTGAGAAACTGCTTAGTGTTCTGTTAATTCATCTCACAGAGTTACATCTGTATTTCGTGGATCTCTTTGCTAGCCTTATTTCTGTGGAATCTCAGAACAGATATTTCGGATCCCTATGAAGACTATAGGGCCAAAGGAAATATCCTCCGATAACAAAGAGAAAGAAGCTTTCTGAGAAACTTCTTAGTGTTCTGAGAAATCATCTCACAGAGTTACAGCTTTCCCCTCAAGAAGCCTTTCGCTAAGACAGTTCTTGTGGAATTGGCAAAGTGATATTTGGAAGCCCCAAGAGGGCTTTGGTGAAAAAGGAAATATCCTCAGATGAAATCTGGAAAGAAGCTTTCTGAGAAACTGCTTAGTGTTCTGTTAATTCATCTCACAGAATTACTTCTGTATTTCGTGGATCTCTTTGCTAGCCTTATTTCTGTGGAATCTCAGAACAGATATTTCGGATCCCTTTGAAGACTATAGGGCCAAAGGAAATATCCTCCGATAACAAAGGGAAAGAAGCTTTTTGAGAAACTTCGTTGTGTTCTGTGAAATCATCTCACAGAGTTACAGCTTTCCCCTCACGGAGCCTTTCGCTAAGACAGTTCTTGTGGAATTGGCAAAGTGATATTTGGAAGCCCATAGAGGGCTATGGTGAAAAAGGAAATATCCTCAGATGAAATCTGGAAAGAAGCTTTCTGAGAAACTGCTTAGTGTTCTTTTAATTCATCTCACAGTGTTACATCTGTATTTCGTGGATCTCTTTGCCAGCCTTATTTCTGTGGAATCTGAGAACAGATATTTCGGATCCCTTTGAAGACTATAGGGCCAAAGGAAATATCCTCCGATAACAAAGAGAAAGAAGCTTTCTGAGAAACTTCGTTGTGTTCTGTGAAATCATCTCACAGAGTTGCAGCTTTCCCCTCAAGAATCCTTTCGCTAAGACAGTTCTTGTGGAATTGGCAAAGTGATATTTGGAAGCCATAGAGGGCTATGGTGAAAAAGGAAATATCCTCAAATGAAATCTGGAAAGAAGCTTTCTGAGAAACTGCTTAGTGTTCTGTTAATTCATCTCACAGAGTTACATCTGTATTTCGTGGATCTCTTTGCTTGCCTTATTTCTGGGGAATCTGAGAACAGATATTTCGGATCCCTTTGAAGACTACAGGGCCAAAGGAAATATCCTCCGATAACAAAGAGAAAGAAGCTTTCTGAGAAACTTCTTTGTGTTCGGTGAAATCATCTCACAGAGTTACCGCTTTCCCCTCAAGAAGCCTTTCGATAAGACAGTTCTTGTGGAATTGGCAAAGTGATATTTGGAAACCCATAGAGGGCTATGGTGAAAAAGGAAATATCCTCAGATGAAATCTGGAAAGAAGCTTTCTGAGAAACTGCTTAGTGTTCTGTTAATTCATCTCACAGAGTTACATCTGTATTTCGTGGATCTCTTTGCTAGCCTTATTTCTGTGGAATCTGAGAACAGATATTTCGTATCCCTTTGAAGACTATAGGGCCAAAGGAAATATCCTCCGATAACAAAGAGAAAGAAGCTTTCTGAGAAACTTCGTGGTGTTCTGTGAAATCATCTCACAGAGTTACAGCTTTCCCCTCACGGAGCCTTTCGCTAAGACAGTTCTTTTGAAATTGGCAAAGTGATATTTGGAAGCCCGTAGAGGGCTATGGTGAAAAAGGAAATATCCTCAGATGAAATCTGGAAAGAAGCTTTCTGAGAAACTGCTTAGTGTTCTGTTAATTCATCTCACAGAGTTGTATCTGTATTTCGTGGATCTCTTTGCTAGCTTTATTTCTGTGGAATCTCAGAACAGATATTTCGGATCCCTTTGAAGACTATAGGGCCAAAGGAAATATCCTCCGATAACAAAGAGAAAGAAGCTTTCTGAGAAACTTCGTTGTGTTCTGTGAAATCATCTCACAGAGTTACAGCTTTCCCCTCACGGAGCCTTTCGCTAAGACAGTTCTTTTGAAATTGACAAAGTGATATTTGGAAGCCCATAGAGGGCTATTGTGAAAAAGGAAATATCCTCAGATGAAATCTGGAAAGAAGCTTTCTGAGAAACTGCTTAGTGTTCTGTTAATTTATCTCACAGAGTTACATCTGTATTTCGTGGATATCTTTGCTACCCTTATTTCTGTGGAATCTGAGAACAGATATTTCAGATCCCTTTGAAGACTATAGGGCCAAAGGAAATATCCTCCGATAACAAAGAGAAAGAAGCCTTCTGAGAAACTTCTTTGTGTTCTGTGAAATCATCTCACAGAGCTGCAGCTTTCCCCTCAAGAAGCCTTTCGCTAAGACAGTTCTTGTGGAATTGGCAAAGTGATATATGGAAGCCCATAGAGGGCTATGGTGAAAAAGGAAATATCCTCAAATGAAATCTGGAAAGAAGCTTTCTGAGAAACTGCTTAGTGTTCTGTCAATTCATCTCACAGAGTTACATCTGTATTTCGTGGATCTCTTTGCTAGCCTTATTTCTGTGGAATCTGAGAACAGATATTTCGGATCCCTTTGAAGACTTTAGGGCCAAAGGAGATATCCTCCGATAACAAAGAGAAAGAAGCTTTCTGAGAAACTTCTTTGTGTTCTGTGAAATCATCTCACAGAGTTGCAGCTTTCCCCTCAAGAAGCCTTTCGCTAAGACAGTTCTTCTGGAATTGGCAAAGTGATATTTGGAAGCCCAAAGAGGTCTATGGTGAAAAAGGAAATATCCTCAGATGAAATCTGGAAAGAAGCTTTCTGAGAAACTGCTTAGTGTTCTGTTAATTCATCTCACAGAGTTACATCTGTATTTCGTGGATCTCTTTGCTAGCCTTATTTCTGTGGAATCTGAGAACAGATATTTCGGATCCCTTTGAAGACTATAGGGCCAAAGGAAATATCCTCCGATAACAAAGAGAAAGAAGCTTTCTGAGAAACTTCGTTGTGTTCTGTGAAATCATCTCACAGAGTTACAGCTTTCCCCTCACGGAGCCTTTCGCTAAGACAGTTCTTTTGAAATTGGCAAAGTGATATTTGGAAGCCCTTAGACGGCTATGGTGAAAAAGGAAATATCCTCAGAGGAAATCTGGAAAGAAGCTTTCTGAGAAACTGCTTAGTGTTCTGTTAATTCATCTCACAGTGTTACATCTGTATTTCATGGATCTCTTTGCTAGCCTTATTTCTGTGGAGTCTGTGTACAGATATTTCAGATCCCTTTGAAGACTATAGGGCCAAAGGAAATATCCTCCGATAACAAAGAGAAAGAAGCTTTCTGAAAAACTTCGTTGTGTTCTGTGAAATCATCTAACAGAGTTGCAGCTTTCCCCTCAAGAAGCCTTTCGCTAAGACAGTTCTTGTGGAATTGGCAAAGTGATATATGGAAGCCCATAGAGGGCTATGGTGAAAAAGGAAATATCCTCAAATGAAATCTGGAAAGAAGCTTTCTGAGAAACTGCTTAGTGTTCTGTTAATTCATCTCACAGAGTTACATCTGTATTTCGTGGATCTCTTTGCTAGCCTTATTTCTGTGCAATCTGAGAACAGATATTTCGTATCCCTATGAAGACTATAGGGCCAAAGGAAATATCCTCCGATAACAAAGAGAAAGAAGCCTTCTGAGAAACCACTTTGTGTTCTGTGAAATCATCTCACAGAGTTACAGCTTTCCCCTCAAGAAGCCTTTCGCTAAGACAGTTCTTGTGGAATTGGCAAAGTGATATTTGGAAGCCCATAGAGGGCTATGGTGAAAAAGGAAATATCCTCAGATGAAATCTGGAAAGAAGCTTTCTGAGAAACTGCTTAGCGTTCTGTTAAATCATCTCACAGAGTTACATCTGTATTTCGTTGATCTCTTTGCTAGCCTTATTTCTGTGGAATCTCAGAACAGATATTTCGGATCCCTTTGAAGACTATAGGGCCAAAGGAAATATCCTCCGATAAAAAAGAGAAAGAAGCTTTCTGAGAAACTTCTTTGTGTTCTGTGAAATCATCTCACAGAGTTACACCTTTCCCCTCACGGAGCCTTTCGCTAAGACAGTTCTTTTGAAATTGGCAAAGTGATATTTGGAAGCCCATAGAGGGCTATGGTGAAAAAGGAAATATCCTCAGATGAAATCTGGAAAGAAGCTTTTGAGAAACTGCTTAGTGTTCTTTAATTCATCTCACAGTGTTACATCTGTATTTCGTGGATCTCTTTGCTAGCCTTATTTCTGTGGAATCTGAGAACAGATATTTCGGATCCCTTTGAAGACTTTAGGGCCAAAGGAGATATCCTCCGATAACAAAGAGAAAGAAGCTTTCTGAGAAACTTCTTTGTGTTCTGTGAAATCATCTCACAGAGTTGCAGCTTTCCCCTCAAGAAGCCTTTCGCTAAGACAGTTCTTCTGGAATTGGCAAAGTGATATTTGGAAGCCCAAAGAGGTCTATGGTGAAAAAGGAAATATCCTCAGATGAAATCTGGAAAGAAGCTTTCTGAGAAACTGCTTAGTGTTCTGTTAATTCATCTCACAGAGCTACATCTGTATTTCGTGGATCTCTTTGCTAGCCTTATTTCTGTGGAATCTGAGAACAGATATTTCGGATCCCTTTGAAGACTATAGGGCCAAAGGAAATATCCTCGGATAACAAAGAGAAAGAAGCTTTCTGAGAAACTTCTTTGTGTTCGGTGAAATCATCTCACAGAGTTGCAGCTTTCCCCTCAAGAAGCCTTTCGCTAAGACAGTTCTTGTGGAATTGGCAAAGTGATATTTGTAAGCCCATAGAGGGCTATGGTGAAAAAGGAAATATCCTCAAATGAAATCTGGAAAGAAGCTTTCTGAGAAACTGCTTAGTGTTCTGTTAATTCATCTCACAGAGTTACATCTGTATTTCGTGGATCTCTTTGCTAGCCTTATTTCTGTGGAATCTGAGAACAGATATTTCGGATCCCTTTGAAGACTATAGGGCCAAAGGAAATATCCTCCGATAACAAAGAGAAAGAAGCTTTCTGAGAAACTTCTTTGTGTTCTGTGAAATCATCTCACAGAGTTGCAGCTTTCCCCTCAAGAAGCCTTTCGCTAAGACAGTTCTTGTGGAATTGGCAAAGTGATATTTGGAAGCCCATAGAGGGCTATGGTGAAAAAGGAAATATCCTCAAATGAAATCTGGAAAGAAGCTTTCTGAGAAACTGCTAGTGTTCTGTTAATTCATCTCACAGAGTTACATCTGTATTTCGTTGATCTCTTTGCTAGCCTTATTTCTGTGGAATCTGAGAACAGATATTTCGGATCCCTTTGAAGACTATAGGGCCAAAGGAAATATCCTCCGATAACAAAGAGAAAGAAGCTTTCTGAGAAACTTCGTTGTGTTCTGTGAAATCATCTCACAGAGTTACAGCTTTCCCCTCAAGGAACCTTTCGCTAAGACAGTTTATGTGGAATTGGCAAAGTGATATTTGGAAGCCCATAGAGGGCTATGGTGAAAAAGGAAATATCCTCAGATGAAATCTGGAAAGAAGCTTTCTGAGTAACTGCTTAGCGTTCTGTTAATTCATCTCACAGAGTTACATCTGTATTTCGTGGATCTCTTTGCTAGCCTTATTTCTGTGGAATCTGAGAACAGATATTTCGGATCCCTTTGAAGACTATAGGGCCAAAGGAAATATCCTCCGATAACAAAGAGAAAGAAGCTTTCTGAGAAACTTCTTTGTGTTCTGTGAAATCATCTCACAGAGTTACAGCTTTCCCCTCACGGAGCCTTTCGCTAAGACAGTTCTTTTGAAACTGGCAAAGTGATATTTGGAAGCCCATAGAGGGCTATGGTGAAAAAGGAAATATCCTCAGATGAAATCTGGAAAGAAGCTTTCTGAGAAACTGCTTAGTGTTCTGTTAATTCATCTCACAGAGCTACATCTGAATTTCGTGGATCTCTTTGCTAGCCTTATTTCTGTGGAATCTGAGAACAGATATTTCGGATCCCTTTGAAGACTATAGGGCCAAAGGAAATATCCTCCGATAACAAAGAGAAAGAAGCTTTCTGAGAAACTTCGTTGTGTTCTGTGAAATCATCTCACAGAGTTACAGCTTTCCCCTCACGGAGCCTTTCGCTAAGACAGTTCTTTTGAAATTGGCAAAGTGATATTTGGAAGCCCTTAGACGGCTATGGTGAAAAAGGAAATATCCTCAGAGGAAATCTGGAAAGAAGCTTTCTGAGAAACTGCTTAGTGTTCTGTTAATTCATCTCACAGTGTTACATCTGTATTTCATGGATCTCTTTGCTAGCCTTATTTCTGTGGAGTCTGTGTACAGATATTTCAGATCCCTTTGAAGACTATAGGGCCAAAGGAAATATCCTCCGATAACAAAGAGAAAGAAGCTTTCTGAAAAACTTCTTTGTGTTCTGTGAAATCATCTAACAGAGTTGCAGCTTTCCCCTCAAGAAGCCTTTCGCTAAGACAGCTCTTGTGGAATTGGCAAAGTGATATTTGGAAGCCCATAGAGGGCTATGGTGAAAAAGGAAATATCCTCAGATGAAATCTGGAAAGAAGCTTTCTGAGAAACTGCTTAGTGTTCTGTTAATTCATCTCACAGAGTTACATCTGTATTTCGTGGATCTCTTTGCTAGCCTTATTTCTTTGGAATCTGAGAACAGATATTTCGGATCCCTTTGAAGACTGTAGGGCCAAAGGAAATATCCTCCGATAACAAAGAGAAAGAAGCTTTCTGAGAAACTTCTTTGTGTTCTTTGAAATCATCTCACAGAGTTGCAGCTTTCCCCTCAAGAAGCCTTTCGCTAAGACAGTTCTTGTGGAATTGGCAAAGTGATATTTGGAAGCCCATAGAGGGCTATGGTGAAAAAGGAAATATCCTCAGATGAAATCTGGAAAGAAGCTTTCTGAGAAACTGCTTAGTGTTCTGTTAATTCATCTCACAGAGTTACATCTGTATTTCGTGGATCTCTTTGCTAGCCTTATTTCTGTGGAATCTGAGAACAGATATTTCGGATCCCTTTGAAGACTATAGGGCCAAAGGAAATATCCTCCGATAACAAAGAGAAAGAAGCTTTCTGAGAAACTTCGTTGTGTTCTGTGAAATCATCTCACAGAGTTACAGCTTTCCCCTCACGGAGCCTTTCGCTAAGACAGTTCTTTTGAAATTGGCAAAGTGATATTTGGAAGCCCGTAGAGGGCTATGGTGAAAAAGGAAATATCCTCAGATGAAATCTGGAAAGAAGCTTTCTGAGAAACTGCTTAGTGTTCTGTTAATTCATCTCACAGAGTTGTATCTGTATTTCGTGGATCTCTTTGCTAGCTTTATTTCTGTGGAATCTCAGAACAGATATTTCGGATCCCTTTGAAGACTATAGGGCCAAAGGAAATATCCTCCGATAACAAAGAGAAAGAAGCTTTCTGAGAAACTTCGTTGTGTTCTGTGAAATCATCTCACAGAGTTACAGCTTTCCCCTCACGGAGCCTTTCGCTAAGACAGTTCTTTTGAAATTGACAAAGTGATATTTGGAAGCCCATAGAGGGCTATTGTGAAAAAGGAAATATCCTCAGATGAAATCTGGAAAGAAGCTTCCTGAGAAACTGCTTAGTGTTCTGTTAATTTATCTCACAGAGATACATCTGTATTTCGTGGATATCTTTGCTACCCTTATTTCTGTGGAATCTGAGAACAGATATTTCAGATCCCTTTGAAGACTATAGGGCCAAAGGAAATATCCTCCGATAACAAAGAGAAAGAAGCTTTCTGAGAAACTTCTTTGTGTTCTGTGAAATCATCTCACAGAGCTGCAGCTTTCCCCTCAAGAAGCCTTTCGCTAAGACAGTTCTTGTGGAATTGGCAAAGTGATATATGGAAGCCCATAGAGGGCTATGGTGAAAAAGGAAATATCCTCAAATGAAATCTGGAAAGAAGCTTTCTGAGAAACTGCTTAGTGTTCTGTTAATTCATCTCACAGAGTTACATCTGTATTTCGTGGATCTCTTTGCTAGCCTTATTTCTGTGCAATCTGAGAACAGATATTTCGTATCCCTATGAAGACTATAGGGCCAAAGGAAATATCCTCCGATAACAAAGAGAAAGAAGCCTTCTGAGAAACCACTTTGTGTTCTGTGAAATCATCTCACAGAGTTACAGCTTTCCCCTCAAGAAGCCTTTCGCTAAGACAGTTCTTGTGGAATTGGCAAAGTGATATTTGGAAGCCCATAGAGGGCTATGGTGAAAAAGGAAATATCCTCAGATGAAATCTGGAAAGAAGCTTTCTGAGAAACTGCTTAGCGTTCTGTTAAATCATCTCACAGAGTTACATCTGTATTTCGTGGATCTCTTTGCTAGCCTTATTTCTGTGGAATCTCAGAACAGATATTTCGGATCCCTTTGAAGACTATAGGGCCAAAGGAAATATCCTCCGATAAAAAAGAGAAAGAAGCTTTCTGAGAAACTTCTTTGTGTTCTGTGAAATCATCTCACAGAGTTACACCTTTCCCCTCACGGAGCCTTTCGCTAAGACAGTTCTTTTGAAATTGGCAAAGTGATATTTGGAAGCCCATAGAGGGCTATGGTGAAAAAGGAAATATCCTCAGATGAAATCTGGAAAGAAGCTTTTGAGAAACTGCTTAGTGTTCTTTTAATTCATCTCACAGTGTTACATCTGTATTTCGTGGATCTCTTTGCTAGCCTTATTTCTGTGGAATCTGAGAACAGATATTTCGGATCCCTTTGAAGACTTTAGGGCCAAAGGAGATATCCTCCGATAACAAAGAGAAAGAAGCTTTCTGAGAAACTTCGTTGTGTTCTGTGAAATCATCTCACAGAGTTGCAGCTTTCCCCTCAAGAAGCCTTTCGCTAAGACAGTTCTTCTGGAATTGGCAAAGTGATATTTGGAAGCCCAAAGAGGTCTATGGTGAAAAAGGAAATATCCTCAGATGAAATCTGGAAAGAAGCTTTCTGAGAAACTGCTTAGTGTTCTGTTAATTCATCTCACAGAGCTACATCTGTATTTCGTGGATCTCTTTGCTAGCCTTATTTCTGTGGAATCTGAGAACAGATATTTCGGATCCCTTTGAAGACTATAGGGCCAAAGGAAATATCCTCGGATAACAAAGAGAAAGAAGCTTTCTGAGAAACTTCTTTGTGTTCGGTGAAATCATCTCACAGAGTTGCAGCTTTCCCCTCAAGAAGCCTTTCGCTAAGACAGTTCTTGTGGAATTGGCAAAGTGATATTTGTAAGCCCATAGAGGGCTATGGTGAAAAAGGAAATATCCTCAAATGAAATCTGGAAAGAAGCTTTCTGAGAAACTGCTTAGTGTTCTGTTAATTCATCTCACAGAGTTACATCTGTATTTCGTGGATCTCTTTGCTAGCCTTATTTCTGTGGAATCTGAGAACAGATATTTCGGATCCCTTTGAAGACTATAGGGCCAAAGGAAATATCCTCCGATAACAAAGAGAAAGAAGCTTTCTGAGAAACTTCTTTGTGTTCTGTGAAATCATCTCACAGAGTTGCAGCTTTCCCCTCAAGAAGCCTTTCGCTAAGACAGTTCTTGTGGAATTGGCAAAGTGATATTTGGAAGCCCATAGAGGGCTATGGTGAAAAAGGAAATATCCTCAAATGAAATCTGGAAAGAAGCTTTCTGAGAAACTGCTAGTGTTCTGTTAATTCATCTCACAGAGTTACATCTGTATTTCGTTGATCTCTTTGCTAGCCTTATTTCTGTGGAATCTGAGAACAGATATTTCGGATCCCTTTGAAGACTATAGGGCCAAAGGAAATATCCTCCGATAACAAAGAGAAAGAAGCTTTCTGAGAAACTTCGTTGTGTTCTGTGAAATCATCTCACAGAGTTACAGCTTTCCCCTCAAGGAACCTTTCGCTAAGACAGTTTATGTGGAATTGGCAAAGTGATATTTGGAAGCCCATAGAGGGCTATGGTGAAAAAGGAAATATCCTCAGATGAAATCTGGAAAGAAGCTTTCTGAGTAACTGCTTAGCGTTCTGTTAATTCATCTCACAGAGTTACATCTGTATTTCGTGGATCTCTTTGCTAGCCTTATTTCTGTGGAATCTGAGAACAGATATTTCGGATCCCTTTGAAGACTATAGGGCCAAAGGAAATATCCTCCGATAACAAAGAGAAAGAAGCTTTCTGAGAAACTTCTTTGTGTTCTGTGAAATCATCTCACAGAGTTACAGCTTTCCCCTCACGGAGCCTTTCGCTAAGACAGTTCTTTTGAAACTGGCAAAGTGATATTTGGAAGCCCATAGAGGGCTATGGTGAAAAAGGAAATATCCTCAGATGAAATCTGGAAAGAAGCTTTCTGAGAAACTGCTTAGTGTTCTGTTAATTCATCTCACAGAGCTACATCTGTATTTCGTGGATCTCTTTGCTAGCCTTATTTCTGTGGAATCTGAGAACAGATATTTCGTATCCCTATGAAGACTATAGGGCCAAAGGAAATATCCTCCGATAACAAAGAGAAAGAAGCCTTCTGAGAAACCACTTTGTGTTCTGTGAAATCATCTCACAGAGTTACAGCTTTCCCCTCAAGAAGCCTTTCGCTAAGACAGTTCTTGTGGAATTGGCAAAGTGATATTTGGAAGCCCATAGAGGGCTATGGTGAAAAAGGAAATATCCTCAGATGAAATCTGGAAAGAAGCTTTCTGAGAAACTGCTTAGCGTTCTGTTAAATCATCTCACAGAGTTACATCTGTATTTCGTGGATCTCTTTGCTAGCCTTATTTCTGTGGAATCTCAGAACAGATATTTCGGATCCCTTTGAAGACTATAGGGCCAAAGGAAATATCCTCCGATAAAAAAGAGAAAGAAGCTTTCTGAGAAACTTCGTTGTGTTCTGTGAAATCATCTCACAGAGTTACACCTTTCCCCTCACGGAGCCTTTCGCTAAGACAGTTCTTTTGAAATTGGCAAAGTGATATTTGGAAGCCCATAGAGGGCTATGGTGAAAAAGGAAATATCCTCAGATGAAATCTGGAAAGAAGCTTTTGAGAAACTGCTTAGTGTTCTTTTAATTCATCTCACAGTGTTACATCTGTATTTCGTGGATCTCTTTGCTAGCCTTATTTCTGTGGAATCTGAGAACAGATATTTCGGATCCCTTTGAAGACTTTAGGGCCAAAGGAGATATCCTCCGATAACAAAGAGAAAGAAGCTTTCTGAGAAACTTCTTTGTGTTCTGTGAAATCATCTCACAGAGTTGCAGCTTTCCCCTCAAGAAGCCTTTCGCTAAGACAGTTCTTCTGGAATTGGCAAAGTGATATTTGGAAGCCCAAAGAGGTCTATGGTGAAAAAGGAAATATCCTCAGATGAAATCTGGAAAGAAGCTTTCTGAGAAACTGCTTAGTGTTCTGTTAATTCATCTCACAGAGCTACATCTGTATTTCGTGGATCTCTTTGCTAGCCTTATTTCTGTGGAATCTGAGAACAGATATTTCGGATCCCTTTGAAGACTATAGGGCCAAAGGAAATATCCTCGGATAACAAAGAGAAAGAAGCTTTCTGAGAAACTTCTTTGTGTTCGGTGAAATCATCTCACAGAGTTGCAGCTTTCGCCTCAAGAAGCCTTTCGCTAAGACAGTTCTTGTGGAATTGGCAAAGTGATATTTGTAAGCCCATAGAGGGCTATGGTGAAAAAGGAAATATCCTCAAATGAAATCTGGAAAGAAGCTTTCTGAGAAACTGCTTAGTGTTCTGTTAATTCATCTCACAGAGTTACATCTGTATTTCGTGGATCTCTTTGCTAGCCTTATTTCTGTGGAATCTGAGAACAGATATTTCGGATCCCTTTGAAGACTATAGGGCCAAAGGAAATATCCTCCGATAACAAAGAGAAAGAAGCTTTCTGAGAAACTTCTTTGTGTTCTGTGAAATCATCTCACAGAGTTGCAGCTTTCCCCTCAAGAAGCCTTTCGCTAAGACAGTTCTTGTGGAATTGGCAAAGTGATATTTGGAAGCCCATAGAGGGCTATGGTGAAAAAGGAAATATCCTCAAATGAAATCTGGAAAGAAGCTTTCTGAGAAACTGCTAGTGTTCTGTTAATTCATCTCACAGAGTTACATCTGTATTTCGTTGATCTCTTTGCTAGCCTTATTTCTGTGGAATCTGAGAACAGATATTTCGGATCCCTTTGAAGACTATAGGGCCAAAGGAAATATCCTCCGATAACAAAGAGAAAGAAGCTTTCTGAGAAACTTCGTTGTGTTCTGTGAAATCATCTCACAGAGTTACAGCTTTCCCCTCAAGGAACCTTTCGCTAAGACAGTTTATGTGGAATTGGCAAAGTGATATTTGGAAGCCCATAGAGGGCTATGGTGAAAAAGGAAATATCCTCAGATGAAATCTGGAAAGAAGCTTTCTGAGTAACTGCTTAGCGTTCTGTTAATTCATCTCACAGAGTTACATCTGTATTTCGTGGATCTCTTTGCTAGCCTTATTTCTGTGGAATCTGAGAACAGATATTTCGGATCCCTTTGAAGACTATAGGGCCAAAGGAAATATCCTCCGATAACAAAGAGAAAGAAGCTTTCTGAGAAACTTCTTTGTGTTCTGTGAAATCATCTCACAGAGTTACAGCTTTCCCCTCACGGAGCCTTTCGCTAAGACAGTTCTTTTGAAACTGGCAAAGTGATATTTGGAAGCCCATAGAGGGCTATGGTGAAAAAGGAAATATCCTCAGATGAAATCTGGAAAGAAGCTTTCTGAGAAACTGCTTAGTGTTCTGTTAATTCATCTCACAGAGCTACATCTGAATTTCGTGGATCTCTTTGCTAGCCTTATTTCTGTGGAATCTGAGAACAGATATTTCGGATCCCTTTGAAGACTATAGGGCCAAAGGAAATATCCTCCGATAACAAAGAGAAAGAAGCTTTCTGAGAAACTTCGTTGTGTTCTGTGAAATCATCTCACAGAGTTACAGCTTTCCCCTCAAGAAGCCTTTCGCTAAGACAGTTCTTGTGGAATTGGCAAAGTGATATTTGGAAGCCCATAGAGGGCTATGGTGAAAAAGGAAATATCCTCAAATGAAATCTGGAAAGAAGCTTTCTGAGAAACTGCTTAGTGTTCTGTTAATTCATCTCACAGAGTTACATCTGTATTTCCTGGATCTCTTTGCTAGCCTTATTTCTGTGAAATCTGAGAACAGATATTTCGGATCCCTTTGAAGACTATAGGGCCAAAGGAAATATCCTCCGATAACAAAGAGAAAGAAGCTTTCTGAGAAACTTCTTTGTGTTCTGTGAAATCATCTCACAGAGTTACAGCTTTCCCCTCAAGAAGCCTTTCGCTAAGACAGTTCTTGTGGAATTGGCAAAGTGATATTTGGAAGCCCATAGAGGGCTATGGTGAAAAAGGAAATATCCTCAAATGAAATCTGGAAAGAAGCTTTCTGAGAAACTGCTTAGTGTTCTGTTAATTCATCTCACAGAGTTACATCTGTATTTCGTGGATCTCTTTGCTAGCCTTATTTCTGTGGAATCTGAGAACAGATATTTCGGATCCCTTTGAAGACTATAGGGCCAAAGGAAATATCCTCCGATAACAAAGAGAAAGAAGCTTTCTGAGAAACTTCGTTGTGTTCTGTGAAATCATCTCACAGAGTTACAGCTTTCCCCTCACGGAGCCTTTCGCTAAGACAGTTCTTTTGAAATTGGCAAAGTGATATTTGGAAGCCCATAGACGGCTATGGTGAAAAAGGAAATATCCTCAAATGAAATCTGGAAAGAAGCTTTCTGAGAAACTGCTTAGTGTTCTGTTAATTCATCTCACAGAGTTATATCTGTATTTCGTGGATCTCTTTGCTAGCCTTATTTCTGTGGAATCTGAGAACAGATATTTCGGATCCCTTTGAAGACTATAGGGCCAAAGGAAATATCCTCCGATAACAAAGAAAAAGAAGCTTTCTGAGAAACTTCGTTGTGTTCTGTGAAATCATCTCACAGAATTACAGCTTTCCCCTCACGGAGCCTTTCGCCAAGACAGTTCTTTTGAAATTGGCAAAGTGATATTTGGAAGCCCATAGAGGGCTATGGTGAAAAAGGAAATATCCTCAGAGGAAATCTGGAAAGAATCTTTCTGAGAAACTGCTTAGTGTTCTGTTAATTCATCTCACAGTGTTACATCTGTATTTCATGGATCTCTTTGCTAGCCTTATTTCTGTGGAATCTGAGAACAGATATTTCGGATCCCTTTGAAGACTATAGGGCCAAAGGAAATATCCTCCGATAACAAAGAGAAAGAAGCTTTCTGAGAAACTTCTTTGTGTTCTGTGAAATCGTCTCACAGAGTTACAGCTTTCCCCTCAAGAAGCCTTTCGCTAAGACAGTTCTTGTGGAATTGGCAAAGTGATATTTGGAAGCCCATAGAGGGCTATGGTGAAAAAGGAAATATACTCAGATGAAATCTGGAAAGAAGCTTTTGAGAAACTGCTTAGTGTTCTTTAAATTCATCTCACAGTGTTACATCTGTATTTCGTGGATCTCTTTGCTAGCCTTATTTCTGTGGAATCTGAGAACAGATATTTCGGATCCCTTTGAAGACTATAGGGCCAAAGGAAATATCCTCCGATAACAAAGAGAAAGAAGCTTTCTGAGAAACTTCTTTGTGTTCTGTGAAATCATCTCACAGAGTTGCAGCTTTCCCCTCAAGAAGCCTTTCGCTAAGACAGTTCTTGTGGAATTGGAAAAGTGATATTTGGAAGCCCATAGAGGGCTATGGTGAAAAAGGAAATATCCTCAGATGAAATCTGGAAAGAAGCTTTCTGAGAAACTGCTTAGTGTTCTGTTAATTCATCTCACAGAGTTACATCTGTATTTCGTGGATCTCTTTGCTAGCCTTATTTCTGTGGAATCTGAGAACAGATATTTCGGATCCCTTTGAAGACTATAGGGCCAAAGGAAATATCCTCCGATAACAAAGAGAAAGAAGCTTTCTGAGAAACTTCGTTGTGTTCTGTGAAATCATATCACAGAGTTACAGCTTTCCCCTCACGGAGCCTTTCGCTAAGACAGTTCTTTTGAAATTGGCAAAGTGATATTTGGAAGCCCATAGAGGGCTATGGTGAAAAAGGAAATATCCTCAGATGAAATCTGGAAAGAAGCTTTGTGAGAAACTGCTTAGTGTTTTGTTAATTCATCTCACAGAGTTACATCTGTATTTCGTGGATCTCTTTGCTAGCCTTATTTCTGTGGAATCTGAGAACAGATATTTCGGATCCATATGAAGACTATAGGGCCAAAGGAAATATCCTCCGATAACAAAGAGAAAGAAGCTTTCTGAGAAACTTCTTTGTGTTCTGTGAAATCATCTCACAGAGTTACAGCTTTCCCCTCAAGGAGCCTTTCGCTAAGACAGTTTATGTGGAATTGGCAAAGTGATATTTGGAAGCCCATAGACGGCTATGGTGAAAAAGGAAATATCCTCAGATGAAATCTGGAAAGAAGCTTTCTGAGAAACTGCTTAGCGTTCTGTTAATTCATCTCACAGAGTTACATCTGTATTTCGTGGATCTCTTTGCTAGCCTTATTTCTGTGGAGTCTGAGAACAGATATTTCGGATCCCTTTGAAGACTATAGGGCCAAAGGAAATATCCTCCGATAACAAAGAGAAAGCAGCTTTCTGAGAAACTTCTTTGTGTTCTGTGAAATCATCTCACAGAGTTACAGCTTTCCCCTCACGGAGCCTTTCGCTAAGACAGTTCTTTTGAAACTTGCAAAGTGATATTTGGAAGCCCTTAGAGGGCTATGGTGAAAAAGGAAATATCCTCAGATGAAATCTGGAAAGAAGCTTTCTGAGAAACTGCTTAGTGTTCTGTTAATTCATCTCACAGAGTTACATCTGTATTTCGTGGATCTCTTTGCTAGCCTTATTTCTGTGGAATCTGAGAACAGATATTTCGGATCCCTTTGAAGACTATAGGGCCAAAGGAAATAACCTCCGATAACAAAGAGAAAGAAGCTTTCTGAGAAACTTCGTTGTGTTCTGTGAAATCATCTCACAGAGTTACAGCTTTCCCCTCATGGAGCCTTTCGCTAAGACAGTTCTTTTGAAATTGGCAAAGTGATATTTGGAAGCCCATAGAGGGCTATGGTGAAAAAGGAAATATCCTCAGATGAAATCTGGAAAGAAGCTTTCTGAGAAACTGCTTAGTGTTCTGTTAATTCATCTCACAGAGTTACATCTGTATTTCGTGGATCTCTTTGCTAGCCTTATTTCTGTGGAATCTCAGAACAGATATTTCGGATCCCTTTGAAGACTATAGGGCCAAAGGAAATATCCTCCGATAACAAAGAGAAAGAAGCTTTCTGAGAAACTTCGTTGTGTTCTGTGAAATCATCTCACAGAGTTACAGCTTTCCCCTCACGGAGCCTTTCGCTAAGACAGTTCTTTTGAAATTGGCAAAGTGATATTTGGAAGCCCATAGAGGGTTATGGTGAAAAAGGAAATATCCTCAGATGAAATCTGGAAAGAAGCTTTCTGAGAAACTGCTTAGTGTTCTGTTAATTCATCTCACAGAATTACATCTGTATTTCGTGGATCTCTTTGCTAGCCTTATTTCTGTGGAATCTCAGAACAGATATTTCGGATCCCTTTGAAGACTATAGGGCCAAAGGAAATATCCTCCGATAACAAAGAGAAAGAAGCTTTCTGAGAATCTTCGTTGTATTCTGTGAAATCATCTCACAGAGTTACAGCTTTCCCCTCACGGAGCCTTTCGCTAAGACAGTTCTTTTGAAATTGGCAAAGTGATATTTGGAAGCCCATAGAGGGCTATGGTGAAAAAGGAAATATCCTCAGATGAAATCTGGAAAGAAGCTTTCTCAGAAACTGCTTAGTGTTCTGTTAATTCATCTCACAGAGTTACATCTGTATTTCGTGGATCTCTTTGCTAGCCTTATTTCTGTGGAATCTGAGAACAGATATTTCGAATCCATATGAAGACTATAGGGCCAAAGGAAATATCCTCCGATAACAAAGAGAAAGACGCTTTCTGAGAAACTTCTTTGTGTTCTGTGAAATCATCTCACAGAGTTACAGCTTTCCCCTCAAGAAGCCTTTCGCTAAGACAGTTCTTGTGGAATTGGCAAAGTGATATTTGGAAGCCCATAGAGGGCTATGGTGAAAAAGGAAATATCCTCAAATGAAATCTGGAAAGAAGCTTTCTGAAAAACTGCTTAGTGTTCTGTTAATTCATCTCACAGAGTTACATCTGTATTTCGTGGATCTCTTTGCTAGCCTTATTTCTGTGGAATCTGAGAACAGATATTTCGGATCCCTTTGAAGACTATAGGGCCAAAGGAAATATCCTCCGATAACAAAGAGAAAGAAGCTTTCTGAGAAACTTCGTTGTGTTCTGTGAAATCATCTCACAGAGTTACAGCTTTCCCCTCTCGGAGCCTTTCGCTAAGACAGTTCTTTTGAAATTGGCAAAGTGATATTTGGAAGCCCATAGACGGCTATGGTGAAAAAGGAAATATCCTCAAATGAAATCTGGAAAGAAGCTTTCTGAGAAACTGCTTAGTGTTCTGTTAATTCATCTCACAGAGTTATATCTGTATTTCGTGGATCTCTTTGCTAGCCTTATTTCTGTGGAATCTGAGAACAGATATTTCGGATCCCTTTGAAGACTATAGGGCCAAAGGAAATATCCTCCGATAACAAAGAAAAAGAAGCTTTCTGAGAAACTTCGTTGTGTTCCGTGAAATCATCTCACAGAGTTACAGCTTTCCACTCACGGAGCCTTTCGCTAAGACAGTTCTTTTGAAATTGGCAAAGTGATATTTGGAAGCCCATAGAGGGCTATGGTGAAAAAGGAAATATCCTCAGAGGAAATCTGGAAAGAATCTTTCTGAGAAACTGCTTAGTGTTCTGTTAATTCATCTCACAGTGTTACATCTGTATTTCATGGATCTCTTTGCTAGCCTTATTTCTGTGGAATCTGAGAAGAGATATTTCGGATCCCTTTGAAGACTATAGGGCCAAAGGAAATATCCTCCGATAACAAAGAGAAAGAAGCTTTCTGAGAAACTTCTTTGTGTTCTGTGAAATCGTCTCACAGAGTTACAGCTTTCCCCTCAAGAAGCCTTTCGCTAAGACAGTTCTTGTGGAATTGGCAAAGTGATATTTGGAAGCCCATAGAGGGTTATGGTGAAAAAGGAAATATCCTCAAATGAAATCTGGAAAGAAGCTTTCTGAAAAACTGCTTAGTGTTCTGTTAATTCATCTCACAGAGTTACATCTGTATTTCGTGGATCTCTTTGCTAGCCTTATTTCTGTGGAACCTGAGAACAGATATTTCGGATCCCTTTGAAGACTATAGGGCCAAAGGAAATATCCTCCGATAACAAAGAGGAAGAAGCCTTCTGAGAAACTTCTTTGTGTTCTGTGAAATCATCTCACAGAGTTACAGCTTTCCCCTCAAGAAGCCTTTCGCTAAGACAGTTCTTGTGGAATTGGCAAAGTGATATTTGGAAGCCCATAGAGGGCTATGGTGAAAAAGGAAATATCCTCAAATGAAATCTGGAAAGAAGCTTTCTGAGAAACTGCTTAGTGTTCTGTTAATTCATCTCACAGAGTTACATCTGTATTTCGTGGATCTCTTTGCTAGCCTTATTTCTGTGGAATCTGAGAACAGATATTTCGGATCCCTTTGAAGACTATAGGGCCAAAGGAAATATCCTCCGATAACAAAGAGAAAGAAGCTTTCTGAGAAACTTCGTTGTGTTCTGTGAAATCATCTCACAGAGTTACAGCTTTCCCCTCACGGAGCCTTTCGCTAAGACAGTTCTTTTGAAATTGGCAAAGTGATATTTGGAAGCCCATAGACGGCTATGGTGAAAAAGGAAATATCCTCAAATGAAATCTGGAAAGAAGCTTTCTGAGAAACTGCTTAGTGTTCTGTTAATTCATCTCACAGAGTTATATCTGTATTTCGTGGATCTCTTTGCTAGCCTTATTTCTGTGGAATCTGAGAACAGATATTTCGGATCCCTTTGAAGACTATAGGGCCAAAGGAAATATCCTCCGATAACAAAGAAAAAGAAGCTTTCTGAGAAACTTCGTTGTGTTCTGTGAAATCATCTCACAGAGTTACAGCTTTCCCCTCACGGAGCCTTTCGCCAAGACAGTTCTTTTGAAATTGGCAAAGTGATATTTGGAAGCCCATAGAGGGCTATGGTGAAAAAGGAAATATCCTCAGAGGAAATCTGGAAAGAATCTTTCTGAGAAACTGCTTAGTGTTCTGTTAATTCATCTCACAGTGTTACATCTGTATTTCATGGATCTCTTTGCTAGCCTTATTTCTGTGGAATCTGAGAACAGATATTTCGGATCCCTTTGAAGACTATAGGGCCAAAGGAAATATCCTCCGATAACAAAGAGAAAGAAGCTTTCTGAGAAACTTCTTTGTGTTCTGTGAAATCGTCTCACAGAGTTACAGCTTTCCCCTCAAGAAGCCTTTCGCTAAGACAGTTCTTGTGGAATTGGCAAAGTGATATTTGGAAGCCCATAGATTGCTATGGTGAAAAAGGAAATATACTCAGATGAAATCTGGAAAGAAGCTTTTGAGAAACTGCTTAGTGTTCTTTAAATTCATCTCACAGTGTTACATCTGTATTTCGTGGATCTCTTTGCTAGCCTTATTTCTGTGGAATCTGAGAACAGATATTTCGGATCCCTTTGAAGACTATAGGGCCAAAGGAAATATCCTCCGATAACAAAGAGAAAGAAGCTTTCTGAGAAACTTCTTTGTGTTCTGTGAAATCATCTCACAGAGTTGCAGCTTTCCCCGCAAGAAGCCTTTCGCTAAGACAGTTCTTGTGGAATTGGAAAAGTGATATTTGGAAGCCCATAGAGGGCTATGGTGAAAAAGGAAATATCCTCAGATGAAATCTGGAAAGAAGCTTTCTGAGAAACTGCTTAGTGTTCTGTTAATTCATCTCACAGAGTTACATCTGTATTTCGTGGATCTCTTTGCTAGCCTTATTTCTGTGGAATCTGAGAACAGATATTTCGGATCCCTTTGAAGACTATAGGGCCAAAGGAAATATCCTCCGATAACAAAGAGAAAGAAGCTTTCTGAGAAACTTCGTTGTGTTCTGTGAAATCATATCACAGAGTTACAGCTTTCCCCTCACGGAGCCTTTCGCTAAGACAGTTCTTTTGAAATTGGCAAAGTGATATTTGGAAGCCCATAGAGGGCTATGGTGAAAAAGGAAATATCCTCAGATGAAATCTGGAAAGAAGCTTTGTGAGAAACTGCTTAGTGTTTTGTTAATTCATCTCACAGAGTTACATCTGTATTTCGTGGATCTCTTTGCTAGCCTTATTTCTGTGGAATCTGAGAACAGATATTTCGGATCCATATGAAGACTATAGGGCCAAAGGAAATATCCTCCGATAACAAAGAGAAAGAAGCTTTCTGAGAAACTTCTTTGTGTTCTGTGAAATCATCTCACAGAGTTACAGCTTTCCCCTCAAGAAGCCTTTCGCTAAGACAGTTCTTGTGGAATTGGCAAAGTGATATTTGGAAGCCCATAGAGGGCTATGGTGAAAAAGGAAATATCCTCAAATGAAATCTGGAAAGAAGCTTTCTGAAAAACTGCTTAGTGTTCTGTTAATTCATCTCACAGAGTTACATCTGTATTTCGTGGATCTCTTTGCTAGCCTTATTTCTGTGGAATCTGAGAACAGATATTTCGGATCCCTTTGAAGACTATAGGGCCAAAGGAAATATCCTCCGATAACAAAGAGGAAGAAGCCTTCTGAGAAACTTCTTTGTGTTCTGTGAAATCATCTCACAGAGTTACAGCTGTCCCATCAAGAAGCCTTTCGCTAAGACAGTTCTTGTGGAATTGGCAAAGTGATATTTGGAAGCCCATAGAGGGCTATGGTGAAAAAGGAAATATCCTCAAATGAAATCTGGAAAGAAGCTTTCTGAGAAACTGCTTAGTGTTCGGTTAATTCACCTCACAGAGTTACATCTGTATTTCGTGGATCTCTTTGCTAGCCTTATTTCTGTGGAATCTGAGAACAGATATTTCGGATCCCTTTGAAGTCTATAGGGCCAAAGGAAATATCCTCCGATAACAAAGAGAAAGAAGCTTTCTGAGAAACTTCGTTGTGTTCTGTGAAATCATCTCACAGAGTTACAGCTTTCCCCTCACGGAGCCTTTCGCTAAGACAGTTCTTTTGAAACTGGCAAAGTGATATTTGGAAGCCCATAGAGGGCTATGGTGAAAAAGGAAATATCCTCAGATGAAATCTGGAAAGAAGCTTTCTGAGAAACTGCTTAGTGTTCTGTTAATTCATCTCACAGAGTTACATCTGTATTTCGTGGATCTCTTTGCTAGCCTTATTTCTGTGGAATCTGAGAACAGATATTTCGGATCCCTTTGAAGACTATAGGGCCAAAGGAAATATCCTCCGATAACAAAGAGAAAGAAGCTTTCTGAGAAACTTCGTTGTGTTCTGTGAAATCATCTCACAGAGTTACAGCTTTCCCCTCACGGAGCCTTTCGCTAAGACAGTTCTTTTGAAATTGGCAAAGTGATATTTGGAAGCCCATAGACGGCTATGGTGAAAAAGGAAATATCCTCAAATGAAATCTGGAAAGAAGCTTTCTGAGAAACTGCTTAGTGTTCTGTTAATTCATCTCACAGAGTTATATCTGTATTTCGTGGATCTCTTTGCTAGCCTTATTTCTGTGGAATCTGAGAACAGATATTTCGGATCCCTTTGAAGACTATAGGGCCAAAGGAAATATCCTCCGATAACAAAGAAAAAGAAGCTTTCTGAGAAACTTCGTTGTGTTCTGTGAAATCATCTCACAGAGTTACAGCTTTCCCCTCACGGAGCCTTTCGCCAAGACAGTTCTTTTGAAATTGGCAAAGTGATATTTGGAAGCCCATAGAGGGCTATGGTGAAAAAGGAAATATCCTCAGAGGAAATCTGGAAAGAATCTTTCTGAGAAACTGCTTAGTGTTCTGTTAATTCATCTCACAGTGTTACATCTGTATTTCATGGATCTCTTTGCTAGCCTTATTTCTGTGGAATCTGAGAACAGATATTTCGGATCCCTTTGAAGACTATAGGGCCAAAGGAAATATCCTCCGATAACAAAGAGAAAGAAGCTTTCTGAGAAACTTCTTTGTGTTCTGTGAAATCGTCTCACAGAGTTACAGCTTTCCCCTCAAGAAGCCTTTCGCTAAGACAGTTCTTGTGGAATTGGCAAAGTGATATTTGGAAGCCCATAGAGGGCTATGGTGAAAAAGGAAATATACTCAGATGAAATCTGGAAAGAAGCTTTTGAGAAACTGCTTAGTGTTCTTTAAATTCATCTCACAGTGTTACATCTGTATTTCGTGGATCTCTTTGCTAGCCTTATTTCTGTGGAATCTGAGAACAGATATTTCGGATCCCTTTGAAGACTATAGGGCCAAAGGAAATATCCTCCGATAACAAAGAGAAAGAAGCTTTCTGAGAAACTTCTTTGTGTTCTGTGAAATCATCTCACAGAGTTGCAGCTTTCCCCGCAAGAAGCCTTTCGCTAAGACAGTTCTTGTGGAATTGGAAAAGTGATATTTGGAAGCCCATAGAGGGCTATGGTGAAAAAGGAAATATCCTCAGATGAAATCTGGAAAGAAGCTTTCTGAGAAACTGCTTAGTGTTCTGTTAATTCATCTCACAGAGTTACATCTGTATTTCGTGGATCTCTTTGCTAGCCTTATTTCTGTGGAATCTGAGAACAGATATTTCGGATCCCTTTGAAGACTATAGGGCCAAAGGAAATATCCTCCGATAACAAAGAGAAAGAAGCTTTCTGAGAAACTTCGTTGTGTTCTGTGAAATCATATCACAGAGTTACAGCTTTCCCCTCACGGAGCCTTTCGCTAAGACAGTTCTTTTGAAATTGGCAAAGTGATATTTGGAAGCCCATAGAGGGCTATGGTGAAAAAGGAAATATCCTCAGATGAAATCTGGAAAGAAGCTTTGTGAGAAACTGCTTAGTGTTTTGTTAATTCATCTCACAGAGTTACATCTGTATTTCGTGGATCTCTTTGCTAGCCTTATTTCTGTGGAATCTGAGAACAGATATTTCGGATCCATATGAAGACTATAGGGCCAAAGGAAATATCCTCCGATAACAAAGAGAAAGAAGCTTTCTGAGAAACTTCTTTGTGTTCTGTGAAATCATCTCACAGAGTTACAGCTTTCCCCTCAAGAAGCCTTTCGCTAAGACAGTTCTTGTGGAATTGGCAAAGTGATATTTGGAAGCCCATAGAGGGCTATGGTGAAAAAGGAAATATCCTCAAATGAAATCTGGAAAGAAGCTTTCTGAAAAACTGCTTAGTGTTCTGTTAATTCATCTCACAGAGTTACATCTGTATTTCGTGGATCTCTTTGCTAGCCTTATTTCTGTGGAATCTGAGAACAGATATTTCGGATCCCTTTGAAGACTATAGGGCCAAAGGAAATATCCTCCGATAACAAAGAGGAAGAAGCCTTCTGAGAAACTTCTTTGTGTTCTGTGAAATCATCTCACAGAGTTACAGCTGTCCCATCAAGAAGCCTTTCGCTAAGACAGTTCTTGTGGAATTGGCAAAGTGATATTTGGAAGCCCATAGAGGGCTATGGTGAAAAAGGAAATATCCTCAAATGAAATCTGGAAAGAAGCTTTCTGAGAAACTGCTTAGTGTTCGGTTAATTCACCTCACAGAGTTACATCTGTATTTCGTGGATCTCTTTGCTAGCCTTATTTCTGTGGAATCTGAGAACAGATATTTCGGATCCCTTTGAAGTCTATAGGGCCAAAGGAAATATCCTCCGATAACAAAGAGAAAGAAGCTTTCTGAGAAACTTCGTTGTGTTCTGTGAAATCATCTCACAGAGTTACAGCTTTCCCCTCACGGAGCCTTTCGCTAAGACAGTTCTTTTGAAATTGGCAAAGTGATATTTGGAAGCCCATAGAGGGCTATGGTGAAAAAGGAAATATCCTCAGAGGAAATCTGGAAAGAAGCTTTCTGAGAAACTGCTTAGTGTTCTGTTAATTCATCTCACAGTGTTACATCTGTATTTCATGGATCTCTTTGCTAGCCTTATTTCTGTGGAATCTGAGAACAGATATTTCAGATCCCTTTGAAGACTATAGGGCCAAAGGAAATATCCTCCGATAACAACGAGAAAGAAGCTTTCTGAGAAACTTCTTTGTGTTCTGTGAAATCATCTCACAGAGTTTCAGCTTTCCCCTCAAGAAGCCTTTCGCTAAGACAGTTCTTGTGGAATTGGCAAAGTGATATATGGAAGCCCATAGAGGGCTATGGTGAAAAAGGAAATATCCTCAAATGAAATCTGGAAAGAAGCTTTCTGAGAAACTGCATAGTGTTCTGTTAATTCATCTCACAGGGTTACATCTGTATTTCGTGGATCTCTTTGCTAGCCTTATTTCTGTGGAATCTGAGAACAGATATTTCGGATCCCTTTGGAGAGTATAGGGCCAAAGGAAATATCCTCCGATAACAAAGAGAAAGAAGCTTTCTGAGAAACTTCGTTGTGTTCTGTGAAATCGTCTCACAGAGTTACAGCTTTCCCGTCACGGAGCCTTTCGCTAAGACAGTTCTTTTGAAATTGGCAAAGTGATATTTGGAAGCCCATAGAGGGCTATGGTGAAAAAGGAAATATCCTCAAATGAAATCTGGAAAGAAGCTTTCTGAGAAACTGCTTAGTGTTCTGTTAATTCATCTCACAGAGTTATATCTGTATTTCGTGGATCTCTTTGCTAGCCTTATTTCTGTGGAATCTGAGAACAGATATTTCGGATCCCTTTGAAGACTATAGGGCCAAAGGAAATATCCTCCGATAACAAAGAGAAAGAAGCTTTCTGAGAAACTTCGTTGTGTTCTGTGAAATCATCTCACAGAGTTACAGCTTTCCCCTCACGGAGCCTTTCGCTAAGACAGTTCTTGTGAAATTGGCAAAGTGATATTTGAAGCCCATAGAGGGCTATGGTAAAAAAGGAAATATCCTCAGAGGAAATCTGGAAAGAAGCTTTGTGAGAAACTGCTTAGTGTTCTGTTAATTCATCTCACAGTGTTACATCTGTATTTCATGGATCTCTTTGCTAGCCTTATTTCTGTGGAATCTGAGAACAGATATTTCAGATCCCTTTGAAGACCATAGGGCCAAAGGAAATATCCTCCGATAACAAAGAGAAAGAAGCTTTCTGAGAAACTTCTTTGTGTTCTGTGAAATCATCTCACAGAGTTGCAGCTTTCCCCTCAAGAAGCCTTTCTCTAGGATAGTTCTTGTGGAATTGGCAAAGTGATATTTGGAAGCCCATAGAGGGCTATGGTGAAAAAGGAAATATCCTCAGATGAAATCTGGAAAGAAGCTTTCTGAGAAACTGCTTAGTGTTCTGTTAATTCATCTCACAGAGTTACATCTGTATTTCGTGGATCTCTTTGCTAGCCTTATTTCTGTGGAATCTGAGAACAGATATTTCGGATCCCTTTGAAGACTATAGGGCCAAAGGAAATATCCTCCGATAACAAAGAGAAAGAAGCTTTCTGAGAAACTTCGTTGTGTTCTGTGAAATCATCTCACAGAGTTACGCTTTCCCCTCAAGGAGCCTTTCGCTAAGACAGTTTATGTGGAATTGGCAAAGTGATATTTGGAAGCCCTTATAGGGCTATGTTGAAAAAGGAAATATCCTCAGATGAAATCTGGAAAGAAGCTTTCTGAGAAACTGCTTTGCGTTCTGTTAATTCATCTCACAGAGTTACATCTGTATTTCGTGGATCTCTTTGCTAGCCTTATTTCTGTGGAATCTGAGAACAGATATTTCGGATCCCTTTGAAGACTATAGGGCCAAAGGAAATATCCTCCGATAACAAAGAGAAAGAAGCTTTCTGAGAAACTTCTTTGTGTTCTGTGAAATCATCTCACAGAGTTACAGCTTTCCCCTCACGGAGCCTTTCGCTAAGACAGTTCTTTTGAAACTGGCAAAGTGATATTTGGAAGCCCATAGAGGGCTATGGTGAAAAAGGAAATATCCTCAGATGAAATCTGGAAAGAAGCTTTCTGAGAAACTGCTTAGTGTTCTGTTAATTCATCTCACAGAGTTACATCTGTATTTCGTGGATCTCTTTGCTAGCCTTATTTCTGTGGAATCTGAGAACAGATATTTCGGATCCCTTTGAAGACTATAGGGCCAAAGGAAATATCCTCCGATAACAAAGAGAAAGAAGCTTTCTGAGAAACTTCGTTATGTTCTGTGAAATCATCTCACAGAGTTACAGCTTTCCCCTCAAGGAGCCTTTCGCTAAGACAGTTTATGTGGAATTGGCAAAGTGATATTTGGAAGCCCATAGAGGGCTATGGTGAAAAAGGAAATATCCTCAGATGAAATCTGGAAACAAGCTTTCTGAGAAACTGCTTATCGTTCTGTTAATTCATCTCACAGAGTTACATCTGTATTTCGTGGATCTCTTTGCTAGCCTTATTTCTGTGGAATCTGAGAACAGATATTTCGGATCCCTTTGAAGACTATAGGGCCAAAGGAAATATCCTCCGATAACAAAGAGAAAGAAGCTTTCTGAGAAACTTCTGTGTGTTCTGTGAAATCATCTCACAGAGTTACAGCTTTCCCCTCACGGAGCCTTTCGCTAAGACAGTTCTTTTGAAACTGGCACAGTGATATTTGGAAGCCCATAGAGGGCTATGGTGAAAAAGGAAATATCCTCAGATGAAATCTGGAAAGAAGCTTTCTGAGAAACTGCTTAGTGTTCTGTTAATTCATCTCACAGAGTTACATCTGTATTTCGTGGATCTCTTTGCTAGCCTTATTTCTGTGGAATCTGAGAACAGATATTTCGGATCCCTATGAAGACTATAGGGCCAAAGGAAATATCCTGCGATAACAAAGAGAAAGAAGCTTTCTGAGAAACTTCTTTGTGTTTTGTGAAATCATCTCACAGAGTTACAGCTTTCCCCTCACGGAGCCTTTCGCTAAGACAGTTCTTGTGGAATTGGCAAAGTGATATTTGGAAGCCCATAGAGGGCTATTGTGAAAAAGGAAATATCCTCAAATAAAATCTGGAAAGAAGCTTTCTGAGAAACTGCTTAGTGTTCTGTTAATTCATCTCACAGAGTTACATCTGTATTTCGTGGATCTCTTTGCTAGCCTTATTTCTGTGGAATCTGAGAACAGATATTTCGGATCCCTTTGAAGACTATAGGGCCAAAGGAAATATCCTCCGATAACAAAGAGAAAGAAGCTTTCTGAGAAACTTCTTTGTGTTCTGTGAAATCATCTCACAGAGTTACAGCTTTCCCCTCAAGAAGCCTTTCGCTAAGACAGTTCTTGTGGAATTGGAAAAGTGATATTTGGAAGCCCATAGAGGGCTATGGTGAAAAAGGAAATATCCTCAAATGAAATCTGGAAAGAAGCTTTCTGAGAAACTGCTTAGTGTTCTGTTAATTCATCTCACAGAGTTACATCTGTATTTCGTGGATCTCTTTGCTAGCCTTATTTCTGTGGTATCTGAGAACAGATATTTCGGATCCCTTTGAATACTATAGGGCCAAAGGAAATATCCTCCGATAACAAGGAGAAAGACGCTTTCTGAGAAACTTCGTTGTGTTCTGTGAAATCATCTCACAGAGTTACAGCTTTCCCCTCACGGAGCCTTTCGCTAACACAGTTCTTTTGAAATTGGCAAAGTGATATTTGGAAGCCCATAGAGGGCTATGGTGAAAAAGGAATTATCCTCAGATGAAATCTGGAAAGAAGCTTTCTGATAAACTGCTTAGTGTTCTGTTAATTCATCTCACAGAGTTACATCTGTATTTCGTGGATCTCTTTGCTAGCCTTATTTCTGTGGAATCTGAGAACAGATATTTCGGATCCCTTTGAAGACTATAGGGCCAAAGGAAATATCCTCCGATAACAAAGAGAAAGAAGCTTTCTGAGAAACTTCTTTGTGTTCTGTGAAATTATCTCACAGAGTTACAGCTTTCCCCTCAAGAAGCCTTTCGCTAAGACAGTTCTTGTGGAATTGGCAAAGTGATATTTGGAAGCCCATAGAGGGCTATGGTGAAAAAGGAAATATCCTCAGATGAAGTCTGGAAAGAATCTTTCTGAGAAACTGCTTAGTGTTCTGTTAATTCATCTCACAGAGTTACATCTGTATTTCGTGGATCTCTTGGCTAGCTTTATTTCTGTGGAATCTGAGAACAGATATTTCGGATCCCTTTGAAGACTATAGGGCCAAAGGAAATATCCTCCGATAACAAAGAGAAAGAAGCTTTCTGAGAAACTTCGTTGTGTTCTGTGAAATCATCTCACAGAGTTGCAGCTTTCCCCTCAAGAAGCCTTTCGCTAAGACAGTTCTTGTGGAATTGGCAAAGTGTTATTTGGAAGCCCATAGAGGGCTATGGTGAAAAAGGAAATATCCTCAGATGAAATCTGGAAAGAAGCTTTCTGAGAAACTGCTTAGTGTTCTGTTAATTCATCTCACAGAGTTACATCTGTATTTCGTGGATCTCTTTGCTAGCCTTATTTCTGAGGAATCTGAGAACAGATATTTCGGATCCCTTTGAAGACTATAGGGCCAAAGGAAATATCCTCCGATAACAAAGAGAAAGAAGCTTTCTGAGAAACTTCTTTGTGTTCTGTGAAATCATCTCACAGAGTTACAGCTTTCCCCTCAAGATGCCTTTCGCTAAGAGAGTTCTTGTGGAATTGGCAAAGTGATATTTGGAAGCCCATAGAGGGCTATGGTGAAAAAGGAAATATCCTCAAATGAAATCTGGAAAGAAGCTTTCTGAGAAACTGCTTAGTGTTCTGTTAATTCATCTCACAGAGTTACATCTGTATTTCGTGGATCTCTTTGCTAGCCTTATTTCTGTGGAATCTGAGAACAGATATTTCGGATCCCTTTGAAGACTATAGGGCCAAAGGAAATATCCTCCGATAACAAAGAGAAAGAAGCTTTCTGAGAAACTTCGTTGTGTTCTGTGAAATCATCTCACAGAGTTACAGCTTTCCCCTCACGGAGCCTTTCGCTAAGACAGTTCTTTTGAAATTGGCAAAGTGATATTTGGAAGCCCATAGAGGGCTATGGTGAAAAAGGAAATATCCTCAGATGAAATCTGGAAAGAAGCTTTCTGAGAAACTGCTTAGTGTTCTGTTAATTCATCTCACAGAGTTACATCTGTATTTCGTGGATCTCTTTGCTTGCCTTATTTCTGTGGAATCTGAGAACAGATATTTCGGATCCCTTTGAAGACTATAGGGCCAAAGGAAATATCCTCCGATAACAAAGAGAAAGAAGCTTTCTGAGAAACTTCTTTGTGATCTGTGAAATCATCTCACAGAGTTGCAGCTTTCCCCTCAAGAAGCCTTTCTCTACGACAGTTCTTGTGGAATTGGCAAAGTGATATTTGGAAGCCCATAGAGGGCTATGGTGAAAAAGGAAATATCCTCAGATGAAATCTGGAAAGAAGCTTTCTGAGAAACTGCTTAGTGTTCTGGTAATTCATCTCACAGAGTTACATCTGTATTTCGTGGATCTCTTTGCTAGCCTTATTTCTGTGGAATCTGAGAACAGATATTTCGGATCCCTTTGAAGACTATAGGGCCAAAGGAAATATCCTCCGATAACAAAGAGAAAGAAGCTTTTTGAGAAACTTCGTTGTGTTCTGTGAAATTATCTCACAAAGTTACAGCTTTCCCCTCACGGAGCCTTTCGCTAAGACAGTTCTTTTGAAATTGGCAAAGTGATATTTGGAAGCCCTTAGAGGGCTATGGTGAAAAAGGAAATATCCTCAGAGGAAATCTGGAAAGAAGCTTTCTGAGAAACTGCTTAGTGTTCTGTTAATTCATCTAACAGAGTTACATCTCTATTTCGTGGATCTCTTTGCTAGCCTTATTCCTGTGGAATCTGAGAACAGATATTTCGGATCCCTTTGAAGACTATAGGGCCAAAGGAAATATCCTCCGATAACAAAGAGAAAGAAGCTTTCTGAGAAACTTCTTTGTGGTCTGTGAAATCATCTCACAGAGTTACAGCTTTCCCCTCAAGAAGCCTTTCGCTAAGACAGTTCTTGTGGAATTGGCAAAGTATTATTTGAAAGCCCATAGAGGGCTATGCTGAAAAAGGAAATATCCTCAAATGAAATCTGGAAAGAAGCTTTCTGAGAAACTGCTTAGTGTTCTGTTAATTCATCTCACAGGGATACATCTGTACTTCGTGGATCTCTTCGCTAGCCTTATTTCTGTGGAATCTGAGAACAGATATTTCGGATCCCTTTGAAGACTATAGGGCCAAAGGAAATATCCTCCGATAACAAAGAGAAAGAAGCTTTCTGAGAAACTTCGTTGTGTTCTGTGAAATCATCTCACAGAGTTACAGCTTTCCCCTCACGGAGCCTTTCGCTAAGACAGTTCTTTTGAAATTGGCAAAGTGATATTTGGAAGCCCATTGAGGGCTATGGTGAAAAAGGAAATATCCTCAGATGAAATCTGGAAAGAAGCTTTCTGAGAAACTGCTTAGTGTTCTGTTAATTCATCTCACAGTGTTACATCTGTATTTCATGGATCTCCTTGCTAGCCTTATTTCTGTGGAATCTGAGAACAGATATTTCAGATCCCTTTGAAGACTATAGGGCCAAAGGAAATATCCTCCGATAACAAAGAGAAAGAAGCTTTCTGAGAAACTTCTTTGTGTTCTGTGAAATCATCTCACAGAGTTGCAGCTTTCCCCTCAAGAAGCCTTTCTCTACGACAGTTCTTGTGGAATTGGCAAAGTGATATTTGGAAGCCCATAGAGGGCTATGGTGAAAAAGGAAATATCCTCAGATGAAATCTGGAAAGAAGCTTTCTGAGAAACTGCTTAGTGTTCTGGTAATTCATCTCACAGAGTTACATCTGTATTTCGTGGATCTCTTTGCTAGCCTTATTTCTGTGGAATCTGAGAACAGATATTTCGGATCCCTTTGAAGACTATAGGGCCAAAGGAAATATCCTCCGATAACAAAGAGAAAGAAGCTTTTTGAGAAACTTCGTTGTGTTCTGTGAAATTATCTCACAAAGTTACAGCTTTCCCCTCACGGAGCCTTTCGCTAAGACAGTTCTTTTGAAATTGGCAAAGTGATATTTGGAAGCCCTTAGAGGGCTATGGTGAAAAAGCAAATATCCTCAGAGGAAATCTGGAAAGAAGCTTTCTGAGAAACTGCTTAGTGTTCTGTTAATTCATCTCACAGAGTTACATCTCTATTTCGTGGATCTCTTTGCTAGCCTTATTCCTGTGGAATCTGAGAACAGATATTTCGGATCCCTTTGAAGACTATAGGGCCAAAGGAAATATCCTCCGATAACAAAGAGAAAGAAGCTTTCTGAGAAACTTCTTTGTGGTCTGTGAAATCATCTCACAGAGTTACAGCTTTCCCCTCAAGAAGCCTTTCGCTAAGACAGTTCTTGTGGAATTGGCAAAGTATTATTTGAAAACCCATAGAGGGCTATGCTGAAAAAGGAAATATCCTCAAATGAAATCTGGAAAGAAGCTTTCTGAGAAACTGCTTAGTGTTCTGTTAATTCATCTCACAGGGATACATCTGTACTTCGTGGATCTCTTTGCTAGCCTTATTTCTGTGGAATCTGAGAACAGATATTTCGGATCCCTTTGAAGACTATAGGGCCAAAGGAAATATCCTCCGATAACAAAGAGAAAGAAGCTTTCTGAGAAACTTCGTTGTGTTCTGTGAAATCATCTCACAGAGTTACAGCTTTCCCCTCACGGAGCCTTTCGCTAAGACAGTTCTTTTGAAATTGGCAAAGTGATATTTGGAAGCCCATTGAGGGCTATGGTGAAAAAGGAAATATCCTCAGATGAAATCTGGAAAGAAGCTTTCTGAGAAACTGCTTAGTGTTCTGTTAATTCATCTCACAGTGTTACATCTGTATTTCATGTATCTCCTTGCTAGCCTTATTTCTGTGGAATCTGAGAACAGATATTTCAGATCCCTTTGAAGACTATAGGGCCAAAGGAAATATCCTCCGATAACAAAGAGAAAGAAGCTTTCTGAGAAACTTCTTTGTGTTCTGTGAAATCATCTCACAGAGTTGCAGCTTTCCCCTCAAGAAGCCTTTCGCTAAGACAGTTCTTGTGGAATTGGCAAAGTGATATTTGGAAGCCCATAGAGGGCTATGGTGAAATAGGAAATATCCTCAGATGAAATCTAGAAAGAAGCTTTCTGAGAAACTGCTTAGTGTTCTGTTAATTCATCTCACAGAGTTACATCTGTATTTCGTGGATCTCTTTGCTAGCCTTATTTCTGTGGAATCTCAGAACAGATATTTCGGATCCCTTTGAAGACTATAGGGCCATAGGAAATATCCTCCGATAACAAAGAGAAAGAAGCTTTCTGAGAAACTTCTTTGTGTTCTGTGAAATCATCTCACAGAGTTGCAGCTTTCCCCTCAAGAAGCCTTTCGCTAAGACAGTTCTTGTGTAATTGGCAAAGTGATATTTGGAAGCCCATAGAGGGCTATGGTGAAAAAGGAAATATCCTCAAATGAAATCTGGAAAGAACCTTTCTGAGAAACTGCTTAGTGTTCTGTTAATTCATCTCACAGAGTTACATCTGTATTTCGTGGATCTCTTTGCTAGTCTTATTTCTGTGTAATCTCAGAACAGATATTTCGGATCCCGTTGAAGACTATAGGGCCAAAGGAAATATCCTCCGATAACAAAGAGAAAGAAGCTTTCTGAGAAACTTCTTTGTGTTCTGTGAAATCATCTCACAGAGTTACAGCTTTGCCCTCAAGAAGCCTTTCGCTAAGACAGTTCTTGTGGAATTGGCAAAGTGATATTTGGAAGCCCATAGAGGGCTATGGTGAAAAAGGAAATATCCTCAAATGAAATCTGGAAAGAAGCTTTCTGAGAAACTGCTTAGTGTTCTGTTAATTCATCTCACAGGGTTACATCTGTATTTCGTGGATCTCTTTGCTAGCCTTATTTCTGTGGAATCTGAGAACAGATATTTAGGATCCCTTTGAAGACTATAGGGCCAAAGGAAATATCCTCCGATAACAAAGAGAAAGAAGCTTTCTGAGAGACTTCGTTGTGTTCTGTGAAATCATCTCACAGAGTTACAGCTTTCCCCTCACGGAGCCTTTCGCTAAGACAGTTCTTTTGAAATTGGCAAAGTGATATTTGGAAGCCCATAGAGGGCTATGGTGAAAAAGGAAATATCCTCAGATGAAATCTGGAAAGAAGCTTTCTGAGAAACTGCTTAGTGTTCTGTTAATTCATCTCACAGAGTTACATCTGTATTTCGTGGATCTCTTTGCTAGCCTTATTTCTGTGGAATCTGAGAACAGATATTTCGGATCCCTTTGAAGACTATAGGGCCAAAGGAAATATCCTCTGATAACAAAGAGAAAGAAGCTTTCTGAGAAACTTCGTTGTGTTCTGTGAAATCATCTCACAGAGTTACAGCTTTCCCCTCATGGAGCCTTTCGCTAAGACAGTTCTTTTGAAATTAGCAAAGTGATATTTGTAAGCCCCTAGAGGGCTATAGTGAAAAAGGAATTATCCTCAGAGGAAATCTGGAAAGAAGCTTTCTGAGAAACTGCTTAGTGTTCTGTTAATTCATCTCACAGTGTTACAACTGTACTTCATGGATCTCTTTGCTAGCCTTATTTCTGTGGAATCTGAGAACAGATATTTTAGATCCCTTTGAAGACTATGGGGCCAAAGGAAATATCCTCCGATAACAAAGATAAAGAAGCTTTCTGAGAAACTTTTTTGTGTTCTGTGAAATCATCTCATAGAGTTGCAGCTTTCCCCTCAAGAAGCCTTTCGCTAAGACAGTTCTTGTGGAATTGGCAAAGTGATATTTGGAAGCCCATAGAGGGCTATGGTGAAAAAGGAAATATCCTCAGATGAAATCTGGAAAGAAGCTTTCTGAGAAACTGCTTAGTGTTCTGTTAATTCATCTCACAGAGTTACATCTGTATTTCGTGGATCTCTTTGCTAGCCTTATTTCTGTGGAATCTGAAACAGATATTTCGGATCCCTTTGAAGACTATAGGGCCAAAGGAAATATCCTCCGATAACAAAGAGAAAGAAGCTTTCTGAGAAACTTCTTTGTGTTCTGTGAAATCATCTCACAGAGTCGCAGCTTTCCCCTCAAGAAGCTTTTCGCTAAGACTGTTCTTGTGGAATTGGAAAAGTGATATTTGGAAGCCCATAGAGGGCTATGGTGAAAAAGGAAATATCCTCAAATGAAATCTGGAAAGAAGCTTTCTGAGAAACTGCTTAGTGTTCTGTTAATTCATCTCACAGAGTTACATCTGTATTTCGTGGATCTCTTTGCTAGCCTTATTTCTGTGGAATCTCAGAACAGATATTTCGGATCCCTATGAAGACTATAGGGCCAAAGGAAATATCCTCCGATAACAAAGAGAAAGAAGCTTTCTGAGAAACTTCTTAGTGTTCTGAGAAATCATCTCACAGAGTTACAGCTTTCCCCTCAAGAAGCCTTTCGCTAAGACAGTTCTTGTGGAATTGGCAAAGTGATATTTGGAAGCCCCAAGAGGGCTTTGGTGAAAAAGGAAATATCCTCAGATGAAATCTGGAAAGAAGCTTTCTGAGAAACTGCTTAGTGTTCTGTTAATTCATCTCACAGAATTACTTCTGTATTTCGTGGATCTCTTTGCTAGCCTTATTTCTGTGGAATCTCAGAACAGATATTTCGGATCCCTTTGAAGACTATAGGGCCAAAGGAAATATCCTCCGATAACAAAGGGAAAGAAGCTTTTTGAGAAACTTCGTTGTGTTCTGTGAAATCATCTCACAGAGTTACAGCTTTCCCCTCACGGAGCCTTTCGCTAAGACAGTTCTTTTGAAATTGGCAAAGTGATATTTGGAAGCCCATAGAGGGCTATGGTGAAAAAGGAAATATCGTCACATCAAATCTTGAAAGAAGCTTTCTGAGAAACTGCTTAGTGTTCTGTTAATTCATCTCACAGGGTTACATCTGTATTTCGTGGATCTCTTTGCTAGCCTTATTTCTGTGGAATCTCAGAACAGATATTTCGGATCCCTTTGAAGACTATAGGGCCAAAGGAAATATCCTCCGATAACAAAGAGAAAGAAGCTTTCTGAGAAACTTCGTTGTGTTCTGTGAAATCGTCTCACAGAGTTACAGCTTTCCCCTCACGGAGCCTTTCGCTAAGACAGTTCTTTTGAAATTGGCAAAGTGATATTTGGAAGCCCATAGAGGGCTATGGTGAAAAAGGAAATATCCTCAAATGAAATCTGGAAAGAAGCATTCTGAGAAACTGCTTAGTGTTCTGTTAATTCATCTCACAGTGTTACATCTGTATTTCGTGGATCTCTTTGCTAGCCTTATTTCTGTGGAATCTGAGAACAGATATTTCGGATCCCTTTGAAGACTATAGGGCCAAAGGAAATATCCTCCGATAACAAAGAGAAAGAAGCTTTCTGAGAAACTTCTTTGTGTTCTGTGAAATCATCTCACAGAGTTACAGCTTTCCCCTCAAGAAGCCTTTCGCTAAGACAGTTCTTGTGGAATTGGCAAAGTGATATTTGGAAGCCCATAGAGGGCTATGGTGAAAAAGGAAATATCCTCAAATGAAATCTGGAAGGAAGCTTTCTGAGAAACTGCTTAGTGTTCTGTTAATTCATCTCACAGGGTTACATCTGTATTTCGTGGATCTCTTTGCTAGCCTTATTTCTGAGAATCTGAGAACAGATATTTCGGATCCCTTTGAAGACTATAGGGCCAAAGGAAATATCCTCCGATAACAAAGAGAAAGAAGCTTTCTGAGAAACTTCTTTGTGTTCTGTGAAATCATCTCACAGAGTTAGAGCTTTCCCCTCAAGAAGCCTTTCGCTAAGACAGTTGTTGTGGAATTGGCAAAGTGATATTTGGAAGCCCATAGAGGGCTATGGTGAGAAAGGAAATATCGTCAAATGAAATCATGGAAAGAAGCTTTCTGAGAAACTGCTTAGTGTTCTGTTAATTCATCTCACAGGGTTACATCTGTATTTCGTGGATCTCTTTGCTAGCCTTATTTCTGTGGAATCTGAGAACAGATATTTCGGATCCCTTTGAAGACTATAGGGCCAAAGGAAATATCCTCCGATAACAAAGAGAAAGAAGCTTTCTGAGAAACTTCGTTGTGTTCTGTGAAATCATCTCACAGAGTTACAGCTTTCCCCTCACGGAGCCTTTCGCTAAGACAGTTTTTGAAATTGGCAAAGTGATATTTGGAAGCCCATAGAGGGCTATGGTGAAAAAGGAAATATCCTCAAATGAAATCTGGAAAGAAGCTTTCTGAGAAACTGCTTAGTGTTCTGTTAATTCATCTCACAGAGTTACATCTGTATTTCGTGCATCTCTTTGCTAGCCTTATTTCTGTGGAATCTGAGAACAGATATTTCGGATCCCTTTGAAGACTATAGGGCCAAAGGAAGTATCCTCCGATAACAAAGAGAAAGAAGCTTTCTGAGAAACTTCTTTGTGTTCTGTGAAATCATCTCACAGAGTTAGAGCTTTCCCCTCAAGAAGCCTTTCGCTAAGACAGTTCTTGTGGAATTGGCAAAGTGATATTTGGAAGCCCATAGAGGGCTATGGTGAGAAAGGAAATATCGTCAAATGAAATCTGGAAAGAAGCTTTCTGAGAAACTGCTTAGTGTTCTGTTAATTCATCTCACAGAGTTACATCTGTATTTCGTGGATCTCTTTGCTAGCCTTATTTCTGTGGAATCTGAGAACAGATATTTCGGATCCCTTTGAAGACTATAGGGCCAAAGGAAATATCCTCCGATAACAAAGAGAAAGAAGCTTTCTGAGAAACTTCGTTGTGTTCTGTGAAATCATCTCACAGAGTTACAGCTTTCCCGTCACGGAGCCTTTCGCTAAGACAGTTCTTTTGAAATTGGCAAAGTGATATTTGGAAGCCCATAGAGGGCTATGGTGAAAAAGGAAATATCCTCAAATGAAATCTGGAAAGAAGCTTTCTGAGAAACTGCTTAGTGTTCTGTTAATTCATCTCACAGAGTTACATCTGTATTTCGTGGATCTCTTTGCTAGCCTTATTTCTGTGGAATCTGAGAACAGATATTTCGGATCCCTTTGAAGACTATAGGGCCAAAGGAAATATCCTCCGATAACAAAGAGAAAGAAGCTTTCTGAGAAACTTCGTTGTGCTCTGTGAAATCATCTCACAGAGTTACAGCTTTCCCCTCATGGAGCCTTTCGCTAAGACAGTTCTTTTGAAATTGGCAAAGTGATATTTGGAAGCCCATAGAGGGCTATGGTGAAAAAGGAAATATCCTCAGAGGAAATCGGGAAAGAAGCTTTGTGAGAAACTGCTTAGTGTTCCGTTAATTCATCTCACAGTGTTACATCTGTATTTCATGCATCTCTTTGCTAGCCTTATTTCTGTGGAATCTGAGAACAGATATTTCAGATCCCTTTGAAGACTATAGGGCCAAAGGAAATATCCTCCGATAACAAAGAGAAAGAAGCTTTCTGAGAAACTTCTTTGTGTTCTGTGAAATCATCTCACAGAGTTAGAGCTTTCCCCTCAAGAAGCCTTTCGCTAAGACAGTTCTTGTGGAATTGGCAAAGTGATATTTGGAAGCCCATAGAGGGCTATGGTGAAAAAGGAAATATCCTCAAATGAAATCTGGAAAGAAGCTCTCTGAGAAACTGCTTAGTGTTCTGTTAATTCATCTCACAGGGTTACATCTGTATTTCGTGGATCTCTTTGCTAGCCTTATTTCTGTGGAATCTGAGAACAGATATTTCGGATCCCTTTGAAGACTATAGGGAAAAGGAAATATCCTCCGATAACAAAGAGAAAGAAGCTTTCTGAGAAACTTCGTTGTGTTCTGTGAAATCATCTCACAGAGTTACAGCTTTCCCCTCACGGAGCCTTTCGCTAAGACAGTTCTTTTGAAATTGGCAAAGTGATATTTGGAAGCCCATAGAGGGCTATGGCGAAAAAGGAAATATCCTCAAATGAAATCTGGAAAGAAGCTTTCTGAGAAACTGCTTAGTGTTCTGTTAATTCATCTCACAGAGTTACATCTGTATTTCGTGGATCTCTTTGCTAGCCTTATTTCTGTGGAATCTGAGAACAGATATTTCGGATCCCTTTGAAGACTATAGGGCCAAAGGAAATATCCTCCGATAACAAAGAGAAAGAAGCTTTCTGAGAAACTTCGTTGTGTTCTGTGAAATCATCTGACAGAGTTACAGCTTTCCCCTCATGGAGCCTTTCGCTAAGACAGTTCTTTTGAAATTGGCAAAGTGATATTTGGAAGCCCATAGGGGGCTATTGTGAAAAAGGAAATATCCTCAAATGAAATCTGGAAAGAAGCTTTCTGAGAAACTGCTTAGTGTTCTGTTAATTCATCTCACAGAGTTATATCTGTAGTTCGTGGATCTCTTTGCTAGCCTTATTTCTGTGAAATATGAGAACAGATATTTCGGATCCCTTTGAAGACTATAGGGCCAAAGGAAATATCCTCCGATAACAGAGAGAAAGAAGCTTTCTGAGAAACTTCGTTGTGCTCTGTGAAATCATCTCACAGAGTTACAGCTTTCCCCTCATGGAGCCTTTCGCTAAGACAGTTCTTTTGAAATTGGCAAAGTGATATTTGGAAGCCCATAGAGGGCTATGGTGAAAAAGGAAATATCCTCAGAGGAAATCTGGAAAGAAGCTTTGTGAGAAACTGCTTAGTGTTCCGTTAATTCATCTCACAGTGTTACATCTATATTTCATGCATCTCTTTGCTAGTCTTATTTCTGTGGAATCTGAGAACAGATATTTCAGATCCCTTTGAAGACTATAGGGCCAAAGGAAATATCCTCCGATAACAAAGAGAAAGAAGCTTTCTGAGAAACTTCTTTGTGTTCTGTGAAATCATCTCACAGAGTTGCAGCTTTCCCCTCAAGAAGCCTTTCGCTAAGACAGTTCTTGTGGAATTGGCAAAGTGATATTTGGAAGCCCATAGAGGGCTATGGTGAAAAAGGAAATATCCTCAGATGAAATCTGGAAAGAAGCTTTCTGAGAAACTGCTAAGTGTTCTGTTAATTCATCTCACAGAGTTACATCTGTATTTCGTGGATCTCTTTGCTAGCCTTATTTCTGTGGAATCTGAGAACAGATATTTCGGATCCCTTTGAAGACTATAGGGCCAAAGGAAATATCCTCCGATAACAAAGAGAAAGAAGCTTTCTGAGAAACTTCTTTGTGTTCTGTGAAATCATCTCACAGAGTTACAGCTTTCCCCTCAAGAAGCCTTTCGCTAAGACAGTTCTTGTGGAATTGGCAAAGTGATATTTGGAAGCCCATAGAGGGCTATGGTGAAAAAGGAAATATCCTCAAATGAAATCTGGAAAGAAGCTTTCTGAGAAACTGCTTAGTGTTCTGTTAATTCATCTCACAGAGTTACATCTGTATTTCGTGGATCTCTTTGCTAGCCTTATTTCTGTGGATTCTGAGAACAGATATTTCAGATCCCTTTGAAGACTATAGGGCCAAAGGAAATATCCTCCGATAACAAAGAGAAAGAAGCTTTCTGAGAAACTTCTTTGTGTTCTGTGAAATCATCTCACAGAGTTACAGCTTTCCCCTCAAGAAGCCTTTCGCTAAGACAGTTCTTGTGGAATTGGCAAAGTGATATTTGGAAGCCCATAGAGGGCTATGGTGAAAAAGGAAATATCCTCAAATGAAATCTGGAAAGAAGCTTTCTGAGAAACTGCTTAGTGTTCTGTTAATTCATCTCACAGAGTTTCATCTGTATTTCGTGGATCTCTTTGCTAGCCTTATTTCTGTGGAATCTGAGAACAGATATTTCGGATCCCTTTGAAGACTATAGAGCCAAAGGTAATATCCTCCGATAACAAAGAGAAAGAAGCTTTCTGAGAAACTTCGTTGTGTTCTGTGAAATCACCTGACAGAGTTACAGCTTTCCCCTCATGGAGCCTTTCGCTAAGACAGTTCTTTTGAAATTGGCAAAGTGATATTTGGAAGCCCATAGAGGGCTACGGTTAAAAAGGAAATATCCTCAAATGAAATCTGGAAAGAAGCTTTCTGAGAAACTGCTTAGTGTTCTCTTAATTCATCTCACAGAGTTATATCTGTATTTCGTGGATCTCTTTGCTAGCCTTATTTCTGTGGAATCTGAGAACAGATATTTCGGATCCCTTTGAAGACTATAGGGCCAAAGGAAATATCCTCTGATAACAAAGAGAAAGAAGCTTTCTGAGAAACTTCGTTGTGTTCTGTGAAATCATCTCACAGAGTTACAGCTTTCCCCTCACGGAGCCTTTCGCTAAGAAAGTTCTTTTGAAATTGGCAAAGTGATATTTGGAAGCCCATAGAGGGCTATGGTGAAAAAGGAAATATCCTCAGAGGAAATCTGGAAAGAAGCTTTCTGAGAAACTGCTTAGTGTTCTGTTAATTCATCTCACAGTGTTACATCTGTATTTCATGGATCTCTTTGCTAGCCTTATTTCTGTGGAATCTGAGAACAGATATTTTAGATCCCATTGAAGACTATGGGGCCAAAGGAAATATCCTCCGATAACAAAGAGAAAGAAGCTTTCTGAGAAACTTCTTTGTGTTCTGTGAAATCATCTCACAGAGTTGCAGCTCTCCCCTCAAGAAGCCTTTCGCTAAGACAGTTCTTGTGGAATTGGCAAAGTGATATTTGGAAGCCCATAGAGGGCTATGGTGAAAAAGGAAATATCCTCAAATGAAATCTGGAAAGAAGCTTTCTGAGAAACTGCTTAGTGTTCTTTTAATTCATCTCACAGAGTTACATCTGTATTTCGTGGATCTCTTTGCTAGACTTATTTCTGTGGAATCTGAGAACAGATATTTCGGATCCCTATGAAGACTATAGGGCCAAAGGAAATATCCTCCGATAACAAAGAGAAAGAAGCTTTCTGAGAAACTTCTTTGTGTTCTGTGAAATCATCTCACAGAGTTACAGCTTTCCCCTCAAGAAGCCTTTCGCTAAGACAGTTCTTGTGGAATTGGCAAAGTGATATTTGGAAGCCCATAGAGGGCTATGGTGAAAAAGGAAATATCCTCAAATGAAATCTGGAAAGAAGCTTTCTGAGAAACTGCTTAGTGTTCTGGTAATTCATCTCACAGAGTTACATCTGTATTTCATGGATCTCTTTGCTATCCTTATTTCTGTGGAATCTGAGAACAGATATTTCGGATCCCTTTGAAGACTATAGGGCCAAAGGAAATATCCTCCGATAACAAAGAGAAAGAAGCTTTCTGAGAAACTTCGTTGTGTTCTGTGAAATCATCTCACAGAGTTACAGATTTCCCCTCACCGAGCCTTTCGCTAAGACAGTTCTTTTGAAATTGGCAAAGTGATATTTGGAAGCCCATAGAGGGCTATGGTGAAAAAGGAAATATCCTGAGAGGAAATCTGGAAAGAAGCTTTCTGAGAAACTGCTTAGTGTTCTGTTAATTCATCTCACAGTGTTACATCTGTATTTCATGGATCTTTTTGCTAGCCTTATTTCTGTGGAATCTGAGAACAGATATTTCGGATCCCTTTGAAGACTATAGGGCCAAAGGAAATATCCTCCGATAACAAAGAGAAAGAAGCTTTCTGAGAAACTTCTTTGTGTTCTGTGAAATCATCTCACAGAGTTGCAGCTTTCCCCTCAAGAAGCCTTTCGCTAAGACACCTTTTGTGGAATTGGCAAAGTGATATTTGGAAGCCCATAGAGGTTTATGGTGAAAAAGGAAATATCCTCAGATGAAATCTGGAAAGAAGCTTTCTGAGAAACTGCTTAGTGTTCTGTTAATTCATCTCACAGAGTTACATCTGTATTTCGTGGATCTCTTTGCTAGCCTTATTTCTGTGGAATCTGAGAACAGATATTTCGGATCCCTTTGAAGACTTTAGGGCCAAAGGAAATATCCTCCGATAACAAAGAGAAAGAAGCTTTCTGAGAAACTTCGTTGTGTTCTATGAAATCATCTCACAGAGTTACAGCTTTCCCCTCAAGGAGCCTTTCGCTAAGACAGTTTATATGGAATTGGCAAAGTGATATTTGGAAGCCCATAGAGGGCTATGGTGAAAAAGGAAATATCCTCAGATGAAATCTGGAAAGAAGCTTTCTGAGAAACTGCTTAGCGTTCTGTTAATTCATCTCACAGAGTTACATCTGTATTTCGTGGATCTCTTTGCTAGCCTTATTTCTGTGGAATCTGAGAACAGATATTTCGGATCCCTTTGAAGACTATAGGGCCAAAGGAAATATCCTCCGATAACAAAGAGAAAGAAGCTTTCTGAGAAATTTCTTTGTGTTCTGTGAAATCATCTCACAGAGTTACAGCTTTCCCCTCACGGAGCCTTTCGCTAAGACACTTCTTTTGGAATTGGCAAAGTGATATTTGGAAGCCCATAGAGGGCTATGGTGAAAAAGGAAATATCCTCAGATGAAATCTGGAATGAAGCTTTCTGAGAAACTGCTTAGTGTTCTGTTAATTCATCTCACAGAGTTACATCTGTATTTCGTGGATCTCTTTGCTAGCCTTATTTCTGTGGAATCTGAGAACAGATATTTCGGATCCCTTTGAAGACTATAGGGCCAAAGGAAATATCCTCCGATAACAAAGAGAAAGAAGCTTTCTGAGAAACTTCTTTGTGTTCTGTGAAATCATCTCACAGAGTTGCAGCTTTCCCCTCAAGAAGCCTTTCGCTAAGACAGTTCTTGTGGAATTGGCAAAGTGATATTTGGAAGCCCTAAGAGGGCTATGGTGAAAAAGAAATATCCTCAGATGAAATCTGGAAAGAAGCTTTCTGAGAAACTGCTTAGCGTTCTGTTAATTCATCTCACAGAGTTACATCTGTATTTCGTGGATCTCTTTGCTAGCCTTATTTCTGTGGAATCTGAGAACAGATATTTCGGATCCCTTTGAAGACTATAGGGCCAAAGGAAATATCCTCCGATAACAAAGAGAAAGAAGCTTTCTGAGAAACTTCTTTGTGTTCTCTGAAATCATATCACAGAGTTGCAGCTTTTCCCTCAAGAAGCCTTTCGCTAATACAGTTCATGTGGAATTGGCAAAGTGATATTTGGAAGCCCATAGAGGGCTATGGTGAAAAAGGAAATATCCGCAAATGAAATCTGGAAAGAAGCTTTCTGAGAAACTGCTTAGTGTTCTGTTAATTCATCTCACAGAGTTACATCTGTACTTCGTGGATCTCTTTGCTAGCCTTATTTCTGTGGAATCTGAGAACAGATATTTCGGATCCCTTTGAAGACTATAGGGCCAAAGGAAATATCCTCCGATAACAAAGAGAAAGAAGCTTTCTGAGAATCTTCGTTGTGTCTGTGAAATCATCTCACAGAGTTACAGCTTTCCCCTCACGCAGCCTTTCGCTAAGACAGTTCTTTTGAAATTGGCAAAGTGATATCTGGAAGCCCATAGAGGGCTACTGTGAAAAAGGAAATATCCTCAGATGAAATCTGGAAAGAAGCTTTCTGAGAAACTGCTTAGTGTTCTGTTAATTCATCTCACAGAGTTACATCTGTATTTCGTGGATCTCTTTGCTAGCCTTATTTCTGTGGAATCTAAGAACAGATATTTCGGATCCCTTTGAAGACTATAGGGCCAAAGGAAATATCCTCCGATAACAAAGAGAAAGAAGCTTTCTGAGAAACTTCTTTGTGTTCTGTGAAATCATCTCACAGAGTTACAGCTTTCCCCTCAAGAAGCCTTTCGCTAAGACAGTTCTTGTGGAATTGGCAAAGTGATATTTGGAAGCCCATAGAGGGCTATGGTGAAAAAGGAAATATCCTCAAATGAAATCTGGAAAGAAGCTTTCTGAGAAACTGCTTAATGTTCTGTTAATTCATCTCACAGAGTTACATCTGTATTTCGTGGATCTCTTTGCTAGCCTTATTTCTGTGGAATCTGAGAACAGATATTTCGGATCCCTATGAAGACTATAGGGCCAAAGGAAATATCCTCCGATAACAAAGAGAAAGAAGCTTTCTGAGAAACTTCTTTGTGTTCTGTGAAATCATCTCACAGAGTTACAGCTTTCCCCTCAAGAAGCCTTTCGCTAAGACAGTTCTTGTGGAATTGGCAAAGTGATATTTGGAAGCCCGTAGAGGGCTATGGTGAAAAAGGAAATATCCTCAAATGAAATCTGGAAAGAAGCTTTCTGAGAAACTGCTTAGTGTTCTGTTAATTCATCTCACAGAGTTACATCTGTATTTCGTGGATCTCTTTGCTAGCCTTATTTCTGTGGAATCTGAGAACAGATATTTCGGATCCCTTTGAAGACTATAGGGCCAAAGGAAATATCCTCCGATAACAAAGAGAAAGAAGCTTTCTGAGAAACTTCTTTGTGTTCTGTGAAATCATCTCACAGAGTTGCAGCTTTCCCCTCAAGAAGCCTTTCGCTAAGACAGTTCTTGTGGAATTGGCAAAGTGATATTTGGAAGCCCATAGAGGGCTATGGTGAAAAAGGAAATATCCTCAGATGAAATCTGGAAAGAAGCTTTCTGAGAAACTGCTTAGCGTTCTGTTAATTCATCTCACAGAGTTACATCTGTATTTCGTGGATCTCTTTGCTAGCCTTATTTCTGTGGAATCTGAGAACAGATATTTCGGATCCCTTTGAAGACTATAGGGCCAAAGGAAATATCCTCCGATAACAAAGAGAAAGAAGCTTTCTGAGAAACTTCTTTGTGTTCTGTGAAATCATCTCACAGAGTTACAGCTTTCCCCTAACGGAGCCTTTCGCTAAGACACTTCTTTTGAAATTGGCAAAGTGATATTTGGAAGCCCATAGAGGGCTATGGTGAAAAAGGAAATATCCTCAGATGAAATCTGGAAAGAAGCTTTCTGAGAAACTGCTTAGTGTTCTGTTAATTAATCTCACAGAGTTACATCTGTATTTCGTGGATCTCTTTGCTAGCCTTATTTCTGTGGAATCTGAGAGCAGATATTTCGGATCCCTTTGAAGACTATAGGGCCAAAGGAAATATCCTCCGATAACAAAGAGAAAGAAGCTTTCTGAGAAACTTCTTTGTGTTCTCTGAAATCATATCACAGAGTTGCAGCTTTTCCCTCAAGAAGCCTTTCACTAATACAGTTCATGTGGAATTGGCAAAGTGATATTTGGAAGCCCATAGAGGGCTATGGTGAAAAAGGAAATATCCGCAAATGAAATCTGGAAACAAGCTTTCTGAGAAACTGCTTAGTGTTCTGTTAATTCATCTCACAGAGTTACATCTGTATTTCGTGGATCTCTTTGCTAGCCTTATTTCTGTGGAATCTGAGAACAGATATTTCGGATCCCTTTGAAGACTATAGGGCCAAAGGAAATATCCTCCGATAACAAAGAGAAAGAAGCTTTCTGAGAAACTTCTTTGTGTTCTGTGAAATCATCTCACAGAGTTACAGCTTTCCCCTAACGGAGCCTTTCGCTAAGACACTTCTTTTGAAATTGGCAAAGTGATATTTGGAAGCCCATAGAGGGCTATGGTGAAAAAGGAAATATCCTCAGATGAAATCTGGAAAGAAGCTTTCTGAGAAACTGCTTAGTGTTCTGTTAATTCATCTCACAGAGTTACATCTGTATTTCGTGGATCTCTTTGCTAGCCTCATTTCTGTGGAATCTGAGAGCAGATATTTCGGATCCCTTTGAAGACTATAGGGCCAAAGGAAATATCCTCCGATAACAAAGAGAAAGAAGCTTTCTGAGAAACTTCTTTGTGTTCTCTGAAATCATATCACAGAGTTGCAGCTTTCCCCTCAAGAAGCCTTTCGCTAATACAGTTCATGTGGAATTGGCAAAGTGATATTTGGAAGCCCATAGAGGGCTATGGTGAAAAAGGAAATATCCGCAAATGAAATCTGGAAACAAGCTTTCTGAGAAACTGCTTAGTGTTCTGTTAATTCATCGCACAGAGTTACATCTGTACTTCGTGGATCTCTTTGCTAGCCTTATTTCTGTGGAATCTGAGAACAGATATTTCGGATCCCTTTGAAGACTATAGGGCCAAAGGAAATATCCTCCGATAACAAAGAGAAAGAAGCTTTCTGATAAACTTCGTTGTGTTCTGTGAAATCATCTCACAGAGTTACAGCTTTCCCCTCACGGAGCCTTTCGCTAAGACAGTTCTTTTGAAATTGGCAAAGTGATATTTGGAAGCCCATAGAGGGCTATGGTGAAAAAGGAAATATCCTCAGATGAAATCTGGAAAGAAGCTTTCTGAGAAACTGCTTAGTGTTCTGTTAATTCATCTCACAGAGTTACATCTGTATTTCGTGGATCTCTTTGCTTGCCTTATTTCTGTGGAATCTGAGAACAGATATTTCGGATCCCTTTGAAGACTATAGGGCCAAAGGAAATATCCTCCGATAACAAAGAGAAAGAAGCTTTCTGAGAAACTTCGTTGTGTTCTGTGAAATCATCTCACAAAGTTACAGCTTTCCCCCTCACGCAGCCTTTCGCTAAGACAGTTCTTTTGAAATTGGCAAAGTGATATTTGGAAGCCCATAGAGGGCTATTGTGAAAAAGGAAATATCCTCAGATGAAATCTGGAAAGAAGCTTTCTGAGAAACTGCTTAGTGTTCTGTTAATTCATCTCACAGAGTTACATCTGTATTTCGTGGATCTCTTTGCTAGCCTTATTTCTGTGGAATCTGAGAACAGATATTTCGGATCCCTTTGAAGACTATAGGGCCAAAGGAACTATCCTCCGATAACAAAGAGAAAGAAGCTTTCTGAGAAACTTCGTTGTGTTCTGTGAAATCATCTCACAGAGTTACAGCTTTCCCCTCAAGAAGCCTTTCGCTAAGACAGTTCTTGTGGAATTGGCAAAGTGATATTTGGAAGCCCATAGAGGGCTATGGTGAAAAAGGAAATATCCTCAAATGAAATCTGGAAAGAAGCTTTCTGAGAAACTGCTTAGTGTTCTGTTAATTCATCTCACAGAGTTACATCTGTATTTCGTGGATCTCTTTGCTAGCTTTATTTCTGTGGAATCTGAGAACAGATATTTCGGATCCCTTTGAAGACTATAGGGCCAAAGGAAATATCCTCCGATAAGAAAGAGAAAGAAACTTTCTGAGAAACTTCTTTGTGTTCTGTGAAATCATCTCACAGAGTTACAGCTTTCTCTTCAAGAAGCATTTCGCTAAGACAGTTCTTGTGGAATTGGCAAAGTGATATTTGGAAGCCCATAGAGGGCTATGGTGAAAAAGGAAATATCCTCAAATGAAATCTGGAAAGAAGCTTTCTGAGAAACTGCTTAGTGTTCTGTTAATTCATCTCACAGAGTTACATCTGTATTTCGTGGATCTCTTTGCTAGCCTTATTTCTGTGGAATCTGAGAACAGATATTTCGGATCCCTTTGAAGACTATAGGGCCAAAGGAAATATCCTCCGATAACAAAGAGTAAGAAGCTTTCTGAGAAACTTCGTTGTGTTCTGTGAAATCATCTCACAGAGTTACAGCATTCCCCTCACGGAGCCTTTCGCTAAGACAGTTCTTTTGAAATTGGCAAAGTGATATTTGGAAGCCCATAGAGGGCTATGGTGAAAAAGGAAATATCCTCAAATGAAATCTGGAAACAAGCTTTCTGAGAACCTGCTTACTGTTCTGTTAATTCATCTCACAGAGTTATATCTGTAATTCGTGGATCTCTTTGCTAGCCTTATTTCTGTGGAATCTCAGAACAGATATTTCGGATCCCTTTGAAGACTATAGGGCCAAAGGAAATATCCTCCGATAACAAAGAGAAAGAAGCTTTCTGAGAAACTTCGTTGTGCTCTGTGAAATCATCTCACAGAGTTCCAGCTTTCCCCTCATGGAGCCTTTCGCTAAGACAGTTCTTTTGAAATTGGCAAAGTGATATTTGGAAGCCCATAGAGGGCTATGGTGAAAAAGGAAATATCCTCAGAGGAAATCTGGAAAGAAGCTTTGTGAGAAACTGCTTAGTGTTCTGTTAATTCATCTCACAGTGTTACATCTGTATTTCATGCATCTCTTTGCTAGCCTTATTTCTGTGGAATCTGAGAACAGATATTTCAGATCCCTTTGAAGACTATAGGGCCAAAGGAAATATCCTCCGATAACAAAGAGAAAGAAGCTTTCTGAGAAACTTCTTTGTGTTCTGTGAAATCATCTCACAGAGTTACAGCTTTCCCGTCAAGAAGCCTTTCGCTAAGACAGTTCTTGTGGAATTGGCAAAGTGATATTTGGAAGCCCATAGAGGGCTATGGTGAAAAAGGAATTATCCTCAAATGAAATCTGGAAAGAAGCTTTCTGAGAAACTGCTTAGTGTTCTGTTAATTCATCTCACAGAGTTACATCTGTATTTCGTGGATCTCTTTGCTAGCCTTATTTCTGTGGAATCTGAGAACAGATATTTCGGATCCCTTTGAAGACTATAGGGCCAAAGGAAATATCCTCCGATAACAAAGAGAAAGAAGCTTTCTGAGAAACTTCTTTGTGTTCTGTGAAATCATCTCACAGAGTTAGAGCTTTCCCCTCAAGAAGCCTTTCGCTAAGACAGTTCTTGTGGAATTGGCAAAGTGATATTTGGAAGCCCATAGAGGGTTACGGTGAAAAAGGAAATATACTCAGATGAAATCTGGAAAGAAGCTTTCTGAGAAACTGCTTAGTGTTCTGTTTATTCATCTCACAGGGTTCCATCTGTATTTCGTGGATCTCTTTGCTAGCCTTATTTCTGTGGAATCTGAGAACAGATATTTCGGATCCCTATGAAGACTATAGGGCCAAAGGAAATATCCTCCGATAACAAAGAGAAAGAAGCTTTCTGAGAAACTTCGTTGTGTTCTGTGAAATCGTCTCACAGAGTTGCAGCTTTCCCCTCACGGAGCCTTTCGCTAAGACAGTTCTTTTGAAATTGGCAAAGTGATATTTGGAAGCCCATAGAGGGCTATGGTGAAAAAGGAAATATCCTCAAATGAAATCTGGAAAGAAGCTTTCTGAGAAACTGCTTAGTGTTCTGTTAATTCATCTCACAGAGTTACATCTGTATTTCTTGGATCTCCTTGCTAGCCTTATTTCTGTGCAATCTGAGAAGAGATATTTCGGATCCCTTTGAAGACTATAGGGCCAAAGGAAATATCCTCCGATAACAAAGAGAAAGAAGCTTTCTGAGAAACTTCTTTGTGATCTGTGAAATCATCTCACAGAGTTGCAGCTTTCCCCTCAAGAAGCCTTTCTCTACGACAGTTCTTGTGGAATTGGCAAAGTGATATTTGGAAGCCCATAGAGGGCTATGGTGAAAAAGGAAATATCCTCAGATGAAATCTGGAAAGAAGCTTTCTGAGAAACTGCTTAGTGTTCTGGTAATTCATCTCACAGAGTTACATCTGTATTTCGTGGATCTCTTTGCTAGCCTTATTTCTGTGGAATCTGAGAACAGATATTTCGGATCCCTTTGAAGACTATAGGGCCAAAGGAAATATCCTCCGATAACAAAGAGAAAGAAGCTTTTTGAGAAACTTCGTTGTGTTCTGTGAAATTATCTCACAAAGTTACAGCTTTCCCCTCACGGAGCCTTTCGCTAAGACAGTTCTTTTGAAATTGGCAAAGTGATATTTGGAAGCCCTTAGAGGGCTATGGTGAAAAAGGAAATATCCTCAGAGGAAATCTGGAAAGAAGCTTTCTGAGAAACTGCTTAGTGTTCTGTTAATTCATCTCACAGAGTTACATCTCTATTTCGTGGATCTCTTTGCTAGCCTTATTCCTGTGGAATCTGAGAACAGATATTTCGGATCCCTTTGAAGACTATAGGGCCAAAGGAAATATCCTCCGATAACAAAGAGAAAGAAGCTTTCTGAGAAACTTCTTTGTGGTCTGTGAAATCATCTCACAGAGTTACAGCTTTCCCCTCAAGAAGCCTTTCGCTAAGACAGTTCTTGTGGAATTGGCAAAGTATTATTTGAAAGCCCATAGAGGGCTATGCTGAAAAAGGAAATATCCTCAAATGAAATCTGGAAAGAAGCTTTCTGAGAAACTGCTTAGTGTTCTGTTAATTCATCTCACAGGGATACATCTGTACTTCGTGGATCTCTTCGCTAGCCTTATTTCTGTGGAATCTGAGAACAGATATTTCGGATCCCTTTGAAGACTATAGGGCCAAAGGAAATATCCTCCGATAACAAAGAGAAAGAAGCTTTCTGAGAAACTTCGTTGTGTTCTGTGAAATCATCTCACAGAGTTACAGCTTTCCCCTCACGGAGCCTTTCGCTAAGACAGTTCTTTTGAAATTGGCAAAGTGATATTTGGAAGCCCATTGAGGGCTATGGTGAAAAAGGAAATATCCTCAGATGAAATCTGGAAAGAAGCTTTCTGAGAAACTGCTTAGTGTTCTGTTAATTCATCTCACAGTGTTACATCTGTATTTCATGGATCTCCTTGCTAGCCTTATTTCTGTGGAATCTGAGAACAGATATTTCAGATCCCTTTGAAGACTATAGGGCCAAAGGAAATATCCTCCGATAACAAAGAGAAAGAAGCTTTCTGAGAAACTTCTTTGTGTTCTGTGAAATCATCTCACAGAGTTGCAGCTTTCCCCTCAAGAAGCCTTTCTCTACGACAGTTCTTGTGGAATTGGCAAAGTGATATTTGGAAGCCCATAGAGGGCTATGGTGAAAAAGGAAATATCCTCAGATGAAATCTGGAAAGAAGCTTTCTGAGAAACTGCTTAGTGTTCTGGTAATTCATCTCACAGAGTTACATCTGTATTTCGTGGATCTCTTTGCTAGCCTTATTTCTGTGGAATCTGAGAACAGATATTTCGGATCCCTTTGAAGACTATAGGGCCAAAGGAAATATCCTCCGATAACAAAGAGAAAGAAGCTTTTTGAGAAACTTCGTTGTGTTCTGTGAAATTATCTCACAAAGTTACAGCTTTCCCCTCATGGAGCCTTTCGCTAAGACAGTTCTTTTGAAATTGGCAAAGTGATATTTGGAAGCCCTTAGAGGGCTATGGTGAAAAAGCAAATATCCTCAGAGGAAATCTGGAAAGAAGCTTTCTGAGAAACTGCTTAGTGTTCTGTTAATTCATCTAACAGAGTTACATCTCTATTTCGTGGATCTCTTTGCTAGCCTTATTCCTGTGGAATCTGAGAACAGATATTTCGGATCCCTTTGAAGACTATAGGGCCAAAGGAAATATCCTCCGATAACAAAGAGAAAGAAGCTTTCTGAGAAACTTCTTTGTGGTCTGTGAAATCATCTCACAGAGTTACAGCTTTCCCCTCAAGAAGCCTTTCGCTAAGACAGTTCTTGTGGAATTGGCAAAGTATTATTTGAAAGCCCATAGAGGGCTATGCTGAAAAAGGAAATATCCTCAAATGAAATCTGGAAAGAAGCTTTCTGAGAAAATGCTTAGTGTTCTGTTAATTCATCTCACAGGGATACATCTGTACTTCGTGGATCTCTTTGCTAGCCTTATTTCTGTGGAGTCTGAGAACAGATATTTCGGATCCCTTTGAAGACTATAGGGCCAAAGGAAATATCCTCCGATAACAAAGAGAAAGAAGCTTTCTGAGAAACTTCGTTGTGTTCTGTGAAATCATCTCACAGAGTTACAGCTTTCCCCTCACGGAGCCTTTCGCTAAGACAGTTCTTTTGAAATTGGCAAAGTGATATTTGGAAGCCCATTGAGGGCTATGGTGAAAAAGGAAATATCCTCAGATGAAATCTGGAAAGAAGCTTTCTGAGAAACTGCTTAGTGTTCTGTTAATTCATCTCACAGTGTTACATCTGTATTTCATGGATCTCCTTGCTAGCCTTATTTCTGTGGAATCTGAGAACAGATATTTCAGATCCCTTTGAAGACTATAGGGCCAAAGGAAATATCCTCCGATAACAAAGAGAAAGAAGCTTTCTGAGAAACTTCTTTGTGTTCTGTGAAATCATCTCACAGAGTTGCAGCTTTCCCCTCAAGAAGCCTTTCGCTAAGACAGTTCTTGTGGAATTGGCAAAGTGATATTTGGAAGCCCATAGAGGGCTATGGTGAAATAGGAAATATCCTCAGATGAAATCTAGAAAGAAGCTTTCTGAGAAACTGCTTAGTGTTCTGTTAATTCATCTCACAGAGTTACATCTGTATTTCGTGGATCTCTTTGCTAGCCTTATTTCTGTGGAATCTCAGAACAGATATTTCGGATCCCTTTGAAGACTATAGGGCCATAGGAAATATCCTCCGATAACAAAGAGAAAGAAGCTTTCTGAGAAACTTCTTTGTGTTCTGTGAAATCATCTCACAGAGTTGCAGCTTTCCCTTCAAGAAGCCTTTCGCTAAGACAGTTCTTGTGTAATTGGCAAAGTGATATTTGGAAGCCCATAGAGGGCTATGGTGAAAAAGGAAATATCCTCAAATGAAATCTGGAAAGAACCTTTCTGAGAAACTGCTTAGTGTTCTGTTAATTCATCTCACAGAGTTACATCTGTATTTCGTGGATCTCTTTGCTAGTCTTATTTCTGTGTAATCTCAGAACAGATATTTCGGATCCCGTTGAAGACTATAGGGCCAAAGGAAATATCCTCCGATAACAAAGAGAAAGAAGCTTTCTGAGAAACTTCTTTGTGTTCTGTGAAATCATCTCACAGAGTTACAGCTTTGCCCTGAAGAAGCCTTTCGCTAAGACAGTTCTTGTGGAATTGGCAAAGTGATATTTGGAAGCCCATAGAGGGCTATGGTGAAAAAGGAAATATCCTCAAATGAAATCTGGAAAGAAGCTTTCTGAGAAACTGCTTAGTGTTCTGTTAATTCATCTCACAGGGTTACATCTGTATTTCGTGGATCTCTTTGCTAGCCTTATTTCTGTGGAATCTGAGAACAGATATTTAGGATCCCTTTGAAGACTATAGGGCCAAAGGAAATATCCTCCGATAACAAAGAGAAAGAAGCTTTCTGAGAGACTTCGTTGTGTTCTGTGAAATCATCTCACAGAGTTACAGCTTTCCCCTCACGGAGCCTTTCGCTAAGACAGTTCTTTTGAAATTGGCAAAGTGATATTTGGAAGCCCATAGAGGGCTATGGTGAAAAAGGAAATATCCTCAGATGAAATCTGGAAAGAAGCTTTCTGAGAAACTGCTTAGTGTTCTGTTAATTCATCTCACAGAGTTACATCTGTATTTCGTGGATCTCTTTGCTAGCCTTATTTCTGTGGAATCTGAGAACAGATATTTCGGATCCCTTTGAAGACTATAGGGCCAAAGGAAATATCCTCTGATAACAAAGAGAAAGAAGCTTTCTGAGAAACTTCGTTGTGTTCTGTGAAATCATCTCACAGAGTTACAGCTTTCCCCTCATGGAGACTTTCGCTAAGACAGTTCTTTTGAAATTAGCAAAGTGATATTTGTAAGCCCCTAGAGGGCTATAGTGAAAAAGGAATTATCCTCAGAGGAAATCTGGAAAGAAGCTTTCTGAGAAACTGCTTAGTGTTCTGTTAATTCATCTCACAGTGTTACAACTGTACTTCATGGATCTCTTTGCTAGCCTTATTTCTGTGGAATCTGAGAACAGATATTTTAGATCCCTTTGAAGACTATGGGGCCAAAGGAAATATCCTCCGATAACAAAGAGAAAGAAGCTTTCTGAGAAACTTCTTTGTGTTCTGTGAAATCATCTCACAGAGTTGCAGCTTTCCCCTCAAGAAGCCTTTCGCTAAGACAGTTCTTGTGGAATTGGCAAAGTGATATTTGGAAGCCCATAGAGGGCTATGGTGAAAAAGGAAATATCCTCAGATGAAATCTGGAAAGAAGCTTTCTGAGAAACTGCTTAGTGTTCTGTTAATTCATCTCACAGAGTTACATCTGTATTTCATGGATCTCTTTGATAGCCTTATTTCTGTGGAATCTGAGAACAGATATTTCGGATCCCTTTGAAGACTATAGGGCCAAAGGAAATATCCTCCGATAACAAAGATAAAGAAGCTTTCTGAGAAACTTTTTTGTGTTCTGTGAAATCATCTCATAGAGTTGCAGCTTTCCCCTCAAGAAGCCTTTCGCTAAGACAGTTCTTGTGGAATTGGCAAAGTGATATTTGGAAGCCCATAGAGGGCTATGGTGAAAAAGGAAATATCCTCAGATGAAATCTGGAAAGAAGCTTTCTGAGAAACTGCTTAGTGTTCTGTTAATTCATCTCACAGAGTTACATCTGTATTTCGTGGATCTCTTTGCTAGCCTTATTTCTGTGGAATCTGAAACAGATATTTCAGATCCCTTTGAAGACTATAGGGCCAAAGGAAATATCCTCCGATAACAAAGAGAAAGAAGCTTTCTGAGAAACTTCTTTGTGTTCTGTGAAATCATCTCACAGAGTCGCAGCTTTCCCCTCAAGAAGCTTTTCGCTAAGACTGTTCTTGTGGAATTGGCAAAGTGATATTTGGAAGCCCATAGAGGGCTATGGTGAAAAAGGAAATATCCTCAAATGAAATCTGGAAAGAAGCTTTCTGAGAAACTGCTTAGTGTTCTGTTAATTCATCTCACAGAGTTACATCTGTATTTCGTGGATCTCTTTGCTAGCCTTATTTCTGTGGAATCTGAGAACAGATATTTCGGATCCCTATGAAGACTATAGGGCCAAAGGAAATATCCTCCGATAACAAAGAGAAAGAAGCTTTCTGAGAAACTTCTTAGTGTTCTGAGAAATCATCTCACAGAGTTACAGCTTTCCCCTCAAGAAGCCTTTCGCTAAGACAGTTCTTGTGGAATTGGCAAAGTGATATTTGGAAGCCCCAAGAGGGCTTTGGTGAAAAAGGAAATATCCTCAGATGAAATCTGGAAAGAAGCTTTCTGAGAAACTGCTTAGTGTTCTGTTAATTCATCTCACAGAATTACTTCTGTATTTCGTGGATCTCTTTGCTAGCCTTATTTCTGTGGAATCTCAGAACAGATATTTCGGATCCCTTTGAAGACTATAGGGCCAAAGGAAATATCCTCCGATAACAAAGGGAAAGAAGCTTTTTGAGAAACTTCGTTGTGTTCTGTGAAATCATCTCACAGAGTTACAGCTTTCCCCTCACGGAGCCTTTCGCTAAGACAGTTCTTTTGAAATTGGCAAAGTGATATTTGGAAGCCCATAGAGGGCTATGGTGAAAAAGGAAATATCGTCACATCAAATCTTGAAAGAAGCTTTCTGAGAAACTGCTTAGTGTTCTGTTAATTCATCTCACAGGGTTACATCTGTATTTCGTGGATCTCTTTGCTAGCCTTATTTCTGTGGAATCTCAGAACAGATATTTCGGATCCCTTTGAAGACTATAGGGCCAAAGGAAATATCCTCCGATAACAAAGAGAAAGAAGCTTTCTGAGAAACTTCGTTGTGTTCTGTGAAATCGTCTCACAGAGTTACAGCTTTCCCCTCACGGAGCCTTTCGCTAAGACAGTTCTTTTGAAATTGGCAAAGTGATATTTGGAAGCCCATAGAGGGCTATGGTGAAAAAGGAAATATCCTCAAATGAAATCTGGAAAGAAGCATTCTGAGAAACTGCTTAGTGTTCTGTTAATTCATCTCACAGTGTTACATCTGTATTTCGTGGATCTCTTTGCTAGCCTTATTTCTGTGGAATCTGAGAACAGATATTTCGGATCCCTTTGAAGACTATAGGGCCAAAGGAAATATCCTCCGATAACAAAGAGAAAGAAGCTTTCTGAGAAACTTCTTTGTGTTCTGTGAAATCATCTCACAGAGTTACAGCTTTCCCCTCAAGAAGCCTTTCGCTAAGACAGTTCTTGTGGAATTGGCAAAGTGATATTTGGAAGCCCATAGAGGGCTATGGTGAAAAAGGAAATATCCTCAAATGAAATCTGGAAGGAAGCTTTCTGAGAAACTGCTTAGTGTTCTGTTAATTCATCTCACAGGGTTACATCTGTATTTCGTGGATCTCTTTGCTAGCCTTATTTCTGTGGAATCTGAGAACAGATATTTCGGATCCCTTTGAAGACTATAGGGCCAAAGGAAATATCCTCCGATAACAAAGAGAAAGAAGCTTTCTGAGAAACTTCTTTGTGTTCTGTGAAATCATCTCACAGAGTTAGAGCTTTCCCCTCAAGAAGCCTTTCGCTAAGACAGTTGTTGTGGAATTGGCAAAGTGATATTTGGAAGCCCATAGAGGGCTATGGTGAGAAAGGAAATATCGTCAAATGAAATCATGGAAAGAAGCTTTCTGAGAAACTGCTTAGTGTTCTGTTAATTCATCTCACAGGGTTACATCTGTATTTCGTGGATCTCTTTGCTAGCCTTATTTCTGTGGAATCTGAGAACAGATATTTCGGATCCCTTTGAAGACTATAGGGCCAAAGGAAATATCCTCCGATAACAAAGAGAAAGAAGCTTTCTGAGAAACTTCGTTGTGTTCTGTGAAATCATCTCACAGAGTTACAGCTTTCCCCTCACGGAGCCTTTCGCTAAGACAGTTTTTGAAATTGGCAAAGTGATATTTGGAAGCCCATAGAGGGCTATGGTGAAAAAGGAAATATCCTCAAATGAAATCTGGAAAGAAGCTTTCTGAGAAACTGCTTAGTGTTCTGTTAATTCATCTCACAGAGTTACATCTGTATTTCGTGCATCTCTTTGCTAGCCTTATTTCTGTGGAATCTGAGAACAGATATTTCGGATCCCTTTGAAGACTATAGGGCCAAAGGAAGTATCCTCCGATAACAAAGAGAAAGAAGCTTTCTGAGAAACTTCTTTGTGTTCTGTGAAATCATCTCACAGAGTTAGAGCTTTCCCCTCAAGAAGCCTTTCGCTAAGACAGTTCTTGTGGAATTGGCAAAGTGATATTTGGAAGCCCATAGAGGGCTATGGTGAGAAAGGAAATATCGTCAAATGAAATCTGGAAAGAAGCTTTCTGAGAAACTGCTTAGTGTTCTGTTAATTCATCTCACAGGGTTACATCTGTATTTCGTGGATCTCTTTGCTAGCCTTATTTCTGTGGAATCTGAGAACAGATATTTCGGATCCCTTTGAAGACTATAGGGCCAAAGGAAATATCCTCCGATAACAAAGAGAAAGAAGCTTTCTGAGAAACTTCGTTGTGTTCTGTGAAATCATCTCACAGAGTTACAGCTTTCCCGTCACGGAGCCTTTCGCTAAGACAGTTCTTTTTAAATTGGCAAAGTGATATTTGGAAGCCCATAGAGGGCTATGGTGAAAAAGGAAATATCCTCAAATGAAATCTGGAAAGAAGCTTTCTGAGAAACTGCTTAGTGTTCTGTTAATTCATCTCACAGAGTTACATCTGTATTTCGTGGATCTCTTTGCTAGCCTTATTTCTGTGGAATCTGAGAACAGATATTTCGGATCCCTTTGAAGACTATAGGGCCAAAGGAAATATCCTCCGATAACAAAGAGAAAGAAGCTTTCTGAGAAACTTCGTTGTGCTCTGTGAAATCATCTCACAGAGTTACAGCTTTCCCCTCATGGAGCCTTTCGCTAAGACAGTTCTTTTGAAATTGGCAAAGTGATATTTGGAAGCCCATAGAGGGCTATGGTGAAAAAGGAAATATCCTCAGAGGAAATCGGGAAAGAAGCTTTGTGAGAAACTGCTTAGTGTTCCGTTAATTCATCTCACAGTGTTACATCTGTATTTCATGCATCTCTTTGCTAGCCTTATTTCTGTGGAATCTGAGAACAGATATTTCAGATCCCTTTGAAGACTATAGGGCCAAAGGAAATATCCTCCGATAACAAAGAGAAAGAAGCTTTCTGAGAAACTTCTTTGTGTTCTGTGAAATCATCTCACAGAGTTAGAGCTTTCCCCTCAAGAAGCCTTTCGCTAAGACAGTTCTTGTGGAATTGGCAAAGTGATATTTGGAAGCCCATAGAGGGCTATGGTGAAAAAGGAAATATCCTCAAATGAAATCTGGAAAGAAGCTCTCTGAGAAACTGCTTAGTGTTCTGTTAATTCATCTCACAGGGTTACATCTGTATTTCGTGGATCTCTTTGCTAGCCTTATTTCTGTGGAATCTGAGAACAGATATTTCGGATCCCTTTGAAGACTATAGGGAAAAGGAAATATCCTCCGATAACAAAGAGAAAGAAGCTTTCTGAGAAACTTCGTTGTGTTCTGTGAAATCATCTCACAGAGTTACAGCTTTCCCCTCACGGAGCCTTTCGCTAAGACAGTTCTTTTGAAATTGGCAAAGTGATATTTGGAAGCCCATAGAGGGCTATGGCGAAAAAGGAAATATCCTCAAATGAAATCTGGAAAGAAGCTTTCTGAGAAACTGCTTAGTGTTCTGTTAATTCATCTCACAGAGTTACATCTGTATTTCGTGGATCTCTTTGCTAGCCTTATTTCTGTGGAATCTGAGAACAGATATTTCGGATCCCTTTGAAGACTATAGGGCCAAAGGAAATATCCTCCGATAACAAAGAGAAAGAAGCTTTCTGAGAAACTTCGTTGTGTTCTGTGAAATCATCTGACAGAGTTACAGCTTTCCCCTCATGGAGCCTTTCGCTAAGACAGTTCTTTTGAAATTGGCAAAGTGATATTTGGAAGCCCATAGGGGGCTATTGTGAAAAAGGAAATATCCTTAAATGAAATCTGGAAAGAAGCTTTCTGAGAAACTGCTTAGTGTTCTGTTAATTCATCTCACAGAGTTATATCTGTAGTTCGTGGATCTCTTTGCTAGCCTTATTTCTGTGGAATATGAGAACAGATATTTCGGATCCCTTTGAAGACTATAGGGCCAAAGGAAATATCCTCCGATAACAGAGAGAAAGAAGCTTTCTGAGAAACTTCGTTGTGCTCTGTGAAATCATCTCACAGAGTTACAGCTTTCCCCTCATGGAGACTTTCGCTAAGACAGTTCTTTTGAAATTGGCAAAGTGATATTTGGAAGCCCATAGAGGGCTATGGTGAAAAAGGAAATATCCTCAGAGGAAATCTGGAAAGAAGCTTTGTGAGAAACTGCTTAGTGTTCCGTTAATTCATCTCACAGTGTTACATCTATATTTCATGCATCTCTTTGCTAGTCTTATTTCTGTGGAATCTGAGAACAGATATTTCAGATCCCTTTGAAGACTATAGGGCCAAAGGAAATATCCTCCGATAACAAAGAGAAAGAAGCTTTCTGAGAAACTTCTTTGTGTTCTGTGAAATCATCTCACAGAGTTGCAGCTTTCCCCTCAAGAAGCCTTTCGCTAAGACAGTTCTTGTGGAATTGGCAAAGTGATATTTGGAAGCCCATAGAGGGCTATGGTGAAAAAGGAAATATCCTCAGATGAAATCTGGAAAGAAGCTTTCTGAGAAACTGCTAAGTGTTCTGTTAATTCATCTCACAGAGTTACATCTGTATTTCGTGGATCTCTTTGCTAGCCTTATTTCTGTGGAATCTGAGAACAGATATTTCGGATCCCTTTGAAGACTATAGGGCCAAAGGAAATATCCTCCGATAACAAAGAGAAAGAAGCTTTCTGAGAAACTTCTTTGTGTTCTGTGAAATCATCTCACAGAGTTACAGCTTTCCCCTCAAGAAGCCTTTCGCTAAGACAGTTCTTGTGGAATTGGCAAAGTGATATTTGGAAGCCCATAGAGGGCTATGGTGAAAAAGGAAATATCCTCAAATGAAATCTGGAAAGAAGCTTTCTGAGAAACTGCTTAGTGTTCTGTTAATTCATCTCACAGAGTTACATCTGTATTTCGTGGATCTCTTTGCTAGCCTTATTTCTGTGGATTCTGAGAACAGATATTTCAGATCCCTTTGAAGACTATAGGGCCAAAGGAAATATCCTCCGATAACAAAGAGAAAGAAGCTTTCTGAGAAACTTCTTTGTGTTCTGTGAAATCATCTCACAGAGTTACAGCTTTCCCCTCAAGAAGCCTTTCGCTAAGACAGTTCTTGTGGAATTGGCAAAGTGATATTTGGAAGCCCATAGAGGGCTATGGTGAAAAAGGAAATATCCTCAAATGAAATCTGGAAAGAAGCTTTCTGAGAAACTGCTTAGTGTTCTGTTAATTCATCTCACAGAGTTTCATCTGTATTTCGTGGATCTCTTTGCTAGCCTTATTTCTGTGGAATCTGAGAACAGATATTTCGGATCCCTTTGAAGACTATAGAGCCAAAGGTAATATCCTCCGATAACAAAGAGAAAGAAGCTTTCTGAGAAACTTCGTTGTGTTCTGTGAAATCACCTGACAGAGTTACAGCTTTCCCCTCATGGAGCCTTTCGCTAAGACAGTTCTTTTGAAATTGGCAAAGTGATATTTGGAAGCCCATAGAGGGCTATGGTTAAAAAGGAAATATCCTCAAATGAAATCTGGAAAGAAGCTTTCTGAGAAACTGCTTAGTGTTCTCTTAATTCATCTCACAGAGTTATATCTGTATTTCGTGGATCTCTTTGCTAGCCTTATTTCTGTGGAATCTGAGAACAGATATTTCGGATCCCTTTGAAGACTATAGGGCCAAAGGAAATATCCTCTGATAACAAAGAGAAAGAAGCTTTCTGAGAAACTTCGTTGTGTTCTGTGAAATCATCTCACAGAGTTACAGCTTTCCCCTCACGGAGCCTTTCGCTAAGAAAGTTCTTTTGAAATTGGCAAAGTGATATTTGGAAGCCCTTAGAGGGCTATGGTGAAAAAGGAAATATCCTCAGATGAAATCTGGAAAGAAGCTTTCTGAGAAACTGCTTAGTGTTCTGTTAATTCATCTCACAGTGTTACATCTGTATTTCATGGATCTCTTTGCTAGCCTTATTTCTGTGGAATCTGAGAACAGATATTTTAGATCCCATTGAAGACTATGGGGCCAAAGGAAATATCCTCCGATAACAAAGAGAAAGAAGCTTTCTGAGAAACTTCTTTGTGTTCTGTGAAATCATCTCACAGAGTTGCAGCTCTCCCCTCAAGAAGCCTTTCGCTAAGACAGTTCTTGTGGAATTGGCAAAGTGATATTTGGAAGCCCATAGAGGGCTATGGTGAAAAAGGAAATATCCTCAAATGAAATCTGGAAAGAAGCTTTCTGAGAAACTGCTTAGTGTTCTTTTAATTCATCTCACAGAGTTACATCTGTATTTCGTGGATCTCTTTGCTAGACTTATTTCTGTGGAATCTGAGAACAGATATTTCGGATCCCTATGAAGACTATAGGGCCAAAGGAAATATCCTCCGATAACAAAGAGAAAGAAGCTTTCTGAGAAACTTCTTTGTGTTCTGTGAAATCATCTCACAGAGTTACAGCTTTCCCCTCAAGAAGCCTTTCGCTAAGACAGTTCTTGTGGAATTGGCAAAGTGATATTTGGAAGCCCATAGAGGGCTATGGTGAAAAAGGAAATATCCTCAAATGAAATCTGGAAAGAAGCTTTCTGAGAAACTGCTTAGTGTTCTGGTAATTCATCTCACAGAGTTACATCTGTATTTCATGGATCTCTTTGCTATCCTTATTTCTGTGGAATCTGAGAACAGATATTTCGGATCCCTTTGAAGACTATAGGGCCAAAGGAAATATCCTCCGATAACAAAGAGAAAGAAGCTTTCTGAGAAACTTCGTTGTGTTCTGTGAAATCATCTCACAGAGTTACAGATTTCCCCTCACCGAGCCTTTCGCTAAGACAGTTCTTTTGAAATTGGCAAAGTGATATTTGGAAGCCCATAGAGGGCTATGGTGAAAAAGGAAATATCCTGAGAGGAAATCTGGAAAGAAGCTTTCTGAGAAACTGCTTAGTGTTCTGTTAATTCATCTCACAGTGTTACATCTGTATTTCATGGATCTTTTTGCTAGCCTTATTTCTGTGGAATCTGAGAACAGATATTTCGGATCCCTTTGAAGACTATAGGGCCAAAGGAAATATCCTCCGATAACAAAGAGAAAGAAGCTTTCTGAGAAACTTCTTTGTGTTCTGTGAAATCATCTCACAGAGTTGCAGCTTTCCCCTCAAGAAGCCTTTCGCTAAGACACCTTTTGGGGAATTGGCAAAGTGATATTTGGAAGCCCATAGAGGTTTATGGTGAAAAAGGAAATATCCTCAGATGAAATCTGGAAAGAAGCTTTCTGAGAAACTGCTTAGTGTTCTGTTAATTCATCTCACAGAGTTACATCTGTATTTCGTGGATCTCTTTGCTAGCCTTATTTCTGTGGAATCTGAGAACAGATATTTCGGATCCCTTTGAAGACTATAGGGCCAAAGGAAATATCCTCCGATAACAAAGAGAAAGAAGCTTTCTGAGAAACTTCGTTGTGTTCTATGAAATCATCTCACAGAGTTACAGCTTTCCCCTCAAGGAGCCTTTCGCTAAGACAGTTTATATGGAATTGGCAAAGTGATATTTGGAAGCCCATAGAGGGCTATGGTGAAAAAGGAAATATCCTCAGATGAAATCTGGAAAGAAGCTTTCTGAGAAACTGCTTAGCGTTCTGTTAATTCATCTCACAGAGTTACATCTGTATTTCGTGGATCTCTTTGCTAGCCTTATTTCTGTGGAATCTGAGAACAGATATTTCGGATCCCTTTGAAGACTATAGGGCCAAAGGAAATATCCTCCGATAACAAAGAGAAAGAAGCTTTCTGAGAAATTTCTTTGTGTTCTGTGAAATCATCTCACAGAGTTACAGCTTTCCCCTCACGGAGCCTTTCGCTAAGACACTTCTTTTGGAATTGGCAAAGTGATATTTGGAAGCCCATAGAGGGCTATGGTGAAAAAGGAAATATCCTCAGATGAAATCTGGAATGAAGCTTTCTGAGAAACTGCTTAGTGTTCTGTTAATTCATCTCACAGAGTTACATCTGTATTTCGTGGATCTCTTTGCTAGCCTTATTTCTGTGGAATCTGAGAACAGATATTTCGGATCCCTTTGAAGACTATAGGGCCAAAGGAAATATCCTCCGATAACAAAGAGAAAGAAGCTTTCTGAGAAACTTCCTTGTGTTCTGTGAAATCATCTCACAGAGTTGCAGCTTTCCCCTCAAGAAGCCTTTCGCTAAGACAGTTCTTGTGGAATTGGCAAAGTGATATTTGGAAGCCCTAAGAGGGCTATGGTGAAAAAGAAATATCCTCAGATGAAATCTGGAAAGAAGCTTTCTGAGAAACTGCTTAGCGTTCTGTTAATTCATCTCACAGAGTTACATCTGTATTTCGTGGATCTCTTTGCTAGCCTTATTTCTGTGGAATCTGAGAACAGATATTTCGGATCCCTTTGAAGACTATAGGGCCAAAGGAAATATCCTCCGATAACAAAGAGAAAGAAGCTTTCTGAGAAACTTCTTTGTGTTCTGTGAAATCATCTCACAGAGTTACAGCTTTCCCCTAACGGAGCCTTTCGCTAAGACACTTCTTTTGAAATTGGCAAAGTGATATTTGGAAGCCCATAGAGGGCTATGGTGAAAAAGGAAATATCCTCAGATGAAATCTGGAAAGAAGCTTTCTGAGAAACTGCTTAGTGTTCTGTTAATTAATCTCACAGAGTTACATCTGTATTTCGTGGATCTCTTTGCTAGCCTTATTTCTGTGGAATCTGAGAGCAGATATTTCGGATCCCTTTGAAGACTATAGGGCCAAAGGAAATATCCTCCGATAACAAAGAGAAAGAAGCTTTCTGAGAAACTTCTTTGTGTTCTCTGAAATCATATCACAGAGTTGCAGCTTTTCCCTCAAGAAGCCTTTCGCTAATACAGTTCATGTGGAATTGGCAAAGTGATATTTGGAAGCCCATAGAGGGCTATGGTGAAAAAGGAAATATCCGCAAATGAAATCTGGAAACAAGCTTTCTGAGAAACTGCTTAGTGTTCTGTTAATTCATCTCACAGAGTTACATCTGTACTTCGTGGATCTCTTTGCTAGCCTTATTTCTGTGGAATCTGAGAACAGATATTTCGGATCCCTTTGAAGACTATAGGGCCAAAGGAAATATCCTCCGATAACAAAGAGAAAGAAGTTTTCTGAGAATCTTCGTTGTGTCTGTGAAATCATCTCACAGAGTTACAGCTTTCCCCTCACGCAGCCTTTCGCTAAGACAGTTCTTTTGAAATTGGCAAAGTGATATCTGGAAGCCCATAGAGGGCTACTGTGAAAAAGGAAATATCCTCAGATGAAATCTGGAAAGAAGCTTTCTGAGAAACTGCTTAGTGTTCTGTTAATTCATCTCACAGAGTTACATCTGTATTTCGTGGATCTCTTTGCTAGCCTTATTTCTGTGGAATCTAAGAAGAGATATTTCGGATCCCTTTGAAGACTATAGGGCCAAAGGAAATATCCTCCGGTAACAAAGAGAAAGAAGCTTTCTGAGAAACTTCTTTGTGTTCTGTGAAATCATCTCACAGAGTTACAGCTTTCCCCTCAAGAAGCCTTTCGCTAAGACTGTTCTTGTGGAATTGGCAAAGTGATATTTGGAAGCCCATAGAGGGCTATGGTGAAAAAGGAAATATCCTCAAATGAAATCTGGAAAGAAGCTTTCTGAGAAACTGCTTAGTGTTCTGTTAATTCATCTCACAGAGTTACATCTGTATTTCGTGGATCTCTTTGCTAGCCTTATTTCTGTGGAATCTGAGAACAGATATTTCGGATCCCTATGAAGACTATAGGGCCAAAGGAAATATCCTCCGATAACAAAGAGAAAGAAGCTTTCTGAGAAACTTCTTTGTGTTCTGTGAAATCATCTCACAGAGTTACAGCTTTCCCCTCAAGAAGCCTTTCGCTAAGACAGTTCTTGTGGAATTGGCAAAGTGATATTTGGAAGCCCGTAGAGGGCTATGGTGAAAAAGGAAATATCCTCAAATGAAATCTGGAAAGAAGCTTTCTGAGAAACTGCTTAGTGTTCTGTTAATTCATCTCACAGAGTTACATCTGTATTTCGTGGATCTCTTTGCTAGCCTTATTTCTGTGGAATCTGAGAACAGATATTTCGGATCCCTTTGAAGACTATAGGGCCAAAGGAAATATCCTCCGATAACAAAGAGAAAGAAGCTTTCTGAGAAACTTCTTTGTGTTCTGTGAAATCATCTCACAGAGTTGCAGCTTTCCCCTCAAGAAGCCTTTCGCTAAGACAGTTCTTGTGGAATTGGCAAAGTGATATTTGGAAGCCCTAAGAGGGCTATGGTGAAAAAGGAAATATCCTCAGATGAAATCTGGAAAGAAGCTTTCTGAGAAACTGCTTAGCGTTCTGTTAATTCATCTCACAGAGTTACATCTGTATTTCGTGGATCTCTTTGCTAGCCTTATTTCTGTGGAATCTGAGAACAGATATTTCGGATCCCTTTGAAGACTATAGGGCCAAAGGAAATATCCTCCGATAACAAAGAGAAAGAAGCTTTCTGAGAAACTTCTTTGTGTTCTGTGAAATCATCTCACAGAGTTACAGCTTTCCCCTAACGGAGCCTTTCGCTAAGACACTTCTTTTGAAATTGGCAAAGTGATATTTGGAAGCCCATAGAGGGCTATGGTGAAAAAGGAAATATCCTCAGATGAAATCTGGAAAGAAGCTTTCTGAGAAACTGCTTAGTGTTCTGTTAATTAATCTCACAGAGTTACATCTGTATTTCGTGGATCTCTTTGCTAGCCTTATTTCTGTGGAATCTGAGAGCAGATATTTCGGATCCCTTTGAAGACTATAGGGCCAAAGGAAATATCCTCCGATAACAAAGAGAAAGAAGCTTTCTGAGAAACTTCTTTGTATTCTCTGAAATCATATCACAGAGTTGCAGCTTTTCCCTCAAGAAGCCTTTCACTAATACAGTTCATGTGGAATTGGCAAAGTGATATTTGGAAGCCCATAGAGGGCTATGGTGAAAAAGGAAATATCCGCAAATGAAATCTGGAAACAAGCTTTCTGAGAAACTGCTTAGTGTTCTGTTAATTCATCTCACAGAGTTACATCTGTATTTCGTGGATCTCTTTGCTAGCCTTATTTCTGTGGAATCTGAGAACAGATATTTCGGATCCCTTTGAAGACTATAGGGCCAAAGGAAATATCCTCCGATAACAAAGAGAAAGAAGCTTTCTGAGAAACTTCTTTGTGTTCTGTGAAATCATCTCACAGAGTTACAGCTTTCCCCTAACGGAGCCTTTCGCTAAGACACTTCTTTTGAAATTGGCAAAGTGATATTTGGAAGCCCATAGAGGGCTATGGTGAAAAAGGAAATATCCTCAGATGAAATCTGGAAAGAAGCTTTCTGAGAAACTGCTTAGTGTTCTGTTAATTCATCTCACAGAGTTACATCTGTATTTCGTGGATCTCTTTGCTAGCCTCATTTCTGTGGAATCTGAGAGCAGATATTTCGGATCCCTTTGAAGACTATAGGGCCAAAGGAAATATCCTCCGATAACAAAGAGAAAGAAGCTTTCTGAGAAACTTCTTTGTGTTCTCTGAAATCATATCACAGAGTTGCAGCTTTCCCCTCAAGAAGCCTTTCGCTAATACAGTTCATGTGGAATTGGCAAAGTGATATTTGGAAGCCCATAGAGGGCTATGGTGAAAAAGGAAATATCCGCAAATGAAATCTGGAAACAAGCTTTCTGAGAAACTGCTTAGTGTTCTGTTAATTCATCGCACAGAGTTACATCTGTACTTCGTGGATCTCTTTGCTAGCCTTATTTCTGTGGAATCTGAGAACAGATATTTCGGATCCCTTTGAAGACTATAGGGCCAAAGGAAATATCCTCCGATAACAAAGAGAAAGAAGCTTTCTGAGAATCTTCGTTGTGTCTGTGAAATCATCTCACAGAGTTACAGCTTTCCCCTCACGCAGCCTTTCGCTAAGACAGTTCTTTTGAAATTGGCAAAGTGATATCTGGAAGCCCATAGAGGGCTACTGTGAAAAAGGAAATATCCTCAGATGAAATCTGGAAAGAAGCTTTCTGAGAAACTGCTTAGTGTTCTGTTAATTCATCTCACAGAGTTACATCTGTATTTCGTGGATCTCTTTGCTAGCCTTATTTCTGTGGAATCTAAGAACAGATATTTCGGATCCCTTTGAAGACTATAGGGCCAAAGGAAATATCCTCCGATAACAAAGAGAAAGAAGCTTTCTGAGAAACTTCTTTGTGTTCTGTGAAATCATCTCACAGAGTTACAGCTTTCCCCTCAAGAAGCCTTTCGCTAAGACAGTTCTTGTGGAATTGGCAAAGTGATATTTGGAAGCCCATAGAGGGCTAGGGTGAAAAAGGAAATATCCTCAAATGAAATCTGGAAAGAAGCTTTCTGAGAAACTGCTTAGTGTTCTGTTAATTCATCTCACAGAGTTACATCTGTATTTCGTGGATCTCTTTGCTAGCCTTATTTCTGTGGAATCTGAGAACAGATATTTCGGATCCCTATGAAGACTATAGGGCCAAAGGAAATATCCTCCGATAACAAAGAGAAAGAAGCTTTCTGAGAAACTTCTTTGTGTTCTGTGAAATCATCTCACAGAGTTACAGCTTTCCCCTCCAGAAGCCTTTCGCTAAGACAGTTCTTGTGGAATTGGCAAAGTGATATTTGGAAGCCCGTAGAGGGCTATGGTGAAAAAGGAAATATCCTCAAATGAAATCTGGAAAGAAGCTTTCTGAGAAACTGCTTAGTGTTCTGTTAATTCATCTCACAGAGTTACATCTGTATTTCGTGGATCTCTTTGCTAGCCTTATTTCTGTGGAATCTGAGAACAGATATTTCGGATCCCTTTGAAGACTATAGGGCCAAAGGAAATATCCTCCGATAACAAAGAGAAAGAAGCTTTCTGAGAAACTTCTTTGTGTTCTGTGAAATCATCTCACAGAGTTAGAGCTTTCCCCTCACGGAGCCTTTCGCTAAGACAGTTCTTTTGAAATTGGCAAAGTGATATTTGGAAGCCCATAGAGGGCTATGGTGAAAAAGGAAATATCCTCAAATGAAATCTGGAAAGAAGCTTTCTGAGAAACTGCTTAGTGTTCTGTTAATTCATCACACAGAGTTATATCTGTATTTCGTGGATCTCTTTGCTAGCCTTATTTCTGTGGAATCTGAGAACAGATATTTCGGATCCCTTTGAAGACTATAGGGCCAAAGGAAATATCCTCCGATAACAAAGAGAAAGAAGCTTTCTGAGAAACTTCGTTGTGTTCTGTGAAATCATCTCACAGAGTTACAGCTTTCCCCTCACGGAGCCTTTCGCTAAGACAGTTCTTTTGAAATTGGCAAAGTGATGTTTGGAAGCCCATAGAGGGCTATGGTGAAAAAGGAAATATCCTCAAATGAAATCTGGAAAGAAGCTTTCTGAGAAACTGCTTAGTGTTCTGTTAATTCATCTAACAGAGTTACATCTGTATTTCGTGGATCTCTTTGCTAGCCTTATTTCTGTGGAATCTGAGAACAGATATTTCGGATCCCTTTGAAGACTATAGGGCCAAAGGAAATATCCTCCGATAACAAAGAGAAAGAAGCTTTCTGAGAAACTTCTTTGTGTTCTGTGAAATCATCTCACAGAGTTACAGCTTTCCCCTCAAGAAGCCTTTCGCTAAGACAGTTCTTGTGGAATTGACAAAGTGATATTTGGAAGCCCATAGAGGGCTATGGTGAAAAAGGAAATATCCTCAGATGAAATCTGGAAAGAAGCTTTCTGAGAAACTGCTTAGTGTTCTGTTAATTCATCTCACAGATTTACATCTGTATTTCGTGGATCTCTTGGCTAGCCTTATTTCTGTGGAATCTGAGAACAGATATTTCGGATCCCTTTGAAGACTATAGGGCCAAAGGAAATATCCTCCGATAACAAAGAGAAAGAAGCTTTCTGAGAAACTTCGTTGTGTTCTGTGAAATCATCTCACAGAGTTGCAGCTTTCCCCTCTAGAAGCCTTTCGCTAAGACAGTTCTTGTGGAATTGGCAAAGTGATATTTGGAAGCCCATAGAGGGCTATGGTGAAAAAGGAAATATCCTGAGATGAAATCTGGAAAGAAGCTTTCTGAGAAACTGCTTAGTGTTCTGTTAATTCATCTCACAGAGTTACATCTGTATTTCGTGGATCTCTTTGCTAGCCTTATTTCTGTGGAATCTGAGAACAGATATTTCGGATCCCTATGAAGACTATAGGGCCAAAGGAAATATCCTCCGATAACAAAGAGAAAGAAGCTTTCTGAGAAACTTCTTTGTGTTCTGTGAAATCATCTCACAGAGTTACAGCTTTCCCCTCAAGAAGCCTTTCGCTAAGACAGTTCTTGTGGAATTGGCAAAGTGATATTTGGAAGCCCATAGAGGGCTATGGTGAAAAAGGAAATATCCTAAAATGAAATCTGGAAAGAAGCTTTCTGAGAAACTGCTTAGTGTTCTGTTAATTCATCTCACAGAGTTACATCTGTATTTCGTGGATCTCTTTGCTAGCCTTATTTCTGTGGAATCTGAGAACAGATATTTCGGATCCCTTTGAAGACTATGGGGCCAAAGGAAATATCCTCCGATAACAAAGAGAAAGAAGCTTTCTGAGAAACTTCTTTGTGTTCTGTGAAATCATCTCACAGAGTTACAGCTTTCCCCTCAAGAAGCCTTTCGCTAAGACAGTTCTTGTGGAATTGGCAAAGTGATATTTGGAAGCCCATAGAGGGCTATGGTGAAAAAGGAAATATCCTCAAATGAAATCTGGAAAGAAGCTTTCTGAGAAACTGCTTAGTGTTCTGTTAATTCATCTCACAGAGTTACATCTGTATTTCGTGGATCTCTTTGCTAGCCTTATTTCTGTGGAATCTGAGAACAGATATTTCGGATCCCTTTGAAGACTATAGGGCCAAAGGAAATATCCTCCGATAACAAAGAGAAAGAAGCTTTCTGAGAAACTTCGTTGTGTTCTGTGAAATCATCTCACAGAGTTACAGCTTTCCCCTCACGGAACCTTTCGCTAAGACAGTTCTTTTGAAATTGGCAAAGTGATATTTGGAAGGCCATAGAGGGCTTTGGTGAAAAAGGAAATATCCTCAAATGAAATCTGGAAAGATGCTTTCTGAGAAACTGCTTAGTGTTCTGTTAATTCATCTCACAGAGTTATATCTGTATTTCGTGGATCTCGTTGCTAGCCTTATTTCTGTGGAATCTGAGAACAGATATTTCGGATCCCTTTGAAGACTATAGGGCCAAAGGAAATATCCTCCGATAACAAAGAGAAAGAAGCTTTCTGAGAAACTTCGTTGTGCTCTGTGAAATCATCTCACAGAGTTGCAGCTTTTCCCTCAAGAAGCCTTTCGCTAAGACAGTTCTTGTGGAATTGGCAAAGTGATATTTGGAAGCCCATAGAGGGCTATGGTGAAAAAGGAAATATCCTCAGATGAAATCTGGAAAGAAGCTTTCTGAGAAACTGCTTAGTGTTCTGTTAATTCATCTCACAGAGTTACATCTGTATTTCGTGGATCTCTTTGCTAGCCTTATTTCTGTGGAATCTGAGAACAGATATTTCGGATCCCTATGAAGACTATAGGGCCAAAGGAAATATCCTCCGATAACAAAGAGAAAGAAGCTTTCTGAGAAAGTTCTTTGTGTTCTGTGAAATCATCTCACAGAGTTACAGCTTTCCCCTCAAGAAGCCTTTCGCTAAGACAGTTCTTGTGGAATTGGCAAAGTGATATTTGGAAGCCCATAGAGGGCTATGGTGAAAAAGGAAATATCCTCAGATGAAATCTGGAAAGAAGCTTTCTGAGAAACTGCTTAGTGTTCTGTTAATTCATCTCACCGAGTTACATCTGTATTTCGTGGATCTCTTTGCTAGCCTTATTTCTGTGGAATCTGAGAACAGATATTTCGGATCCCTTTGAAGACTATGGGGCCAAAGGAAATATCCTCCGATAACAAAGAGAAAGAAGCTTTCGGAGAAACTTCTTTGTGTTCTGTGAAATCATCTCACAGAGTTACATCTTTCCCCTTAAGAAGCCTTTCGCTAAGACAGTTCTTGTGGAATTGGCAAAGTGATATTTGGAAGCCCATAGAGGGCTATGGTGAAAAAGGAAATATCCTCAAATGAAATCTGGGAAGAAGCTTTCTGAGAAACTGCTTAGTGTTCTGTTAATTCATCTCACAGAGTTACATCTGTATTTCGTGGATCTCTTTGCTAGCCTTATTTCTGTGGAATCTGAGAACAGATATTTCGGATCCCTTTGAAGACTATAGGGCCAAAGGAAATATCCTCCGATAACAAAGAGAAAGAAGCTTTCTGAGAAACTTCGTTGTGTTCTGTGAAATCATCTCACAGAGTTACAGCTTTCCCCTCACGGAGCCTTTCGCTAAGACAGTTCTTTTGAAATTGGCAAAGTGATATTTGGAAGGCCATAGAGGGCTTTGGTGAAAAAGGAATTATCCTCAAATGAAATCTGGAAAGATGCTTTCTGAGAAACTGCTTAGTGTTCTGTTAATTCATCTCACAGAGTTATATCTGTATTTCGTGGATCTCGTTGCTAGCCTTATTTCTGTGGAATCTGAGAACAGATATTTCGGATCCCTTTGAAGACTATAGGGCCAAAGGAAATATCCTCCGATAACAAAGAGAAAGAAGCTTTCTGAGAAACTTCGTTGTGCTCTGTGAAATCATCTCACAGAGTTGCAGCTTTCCCCTCAAGAAGCCTTTCGCTAAGACAGTTCTTGTGGAATTGGCAAAGTGATATTTGGAAGCCCATAGAGGGCTATGGTGAAAAAGGAAATATCCTCAGATGAAATCTGGAAAGAAGCTTTCTGAGAAACTGCTTAGTGTTCTGTTAATTCATCTCACAGAGTTACATCTGTATTTCGTGGATCTCTTTGCTAGCCTTATTTCTGTGGAATCTGAGAACAGATATTTCGGATCCCTATGAAGACTATAGGGCCAAAGGAAATATCCTCCGATAACAAATAGAAAGAAGCTTTCTGAGAAACTTCTTTGTGTTCTGTGAAATCATCTCACAGAGTTACAGCTTTCCCCTCAAGAAGCCTTTCGCTAAGACAGTTCTTGTGGAATTGGCAAAGTGATATTTGGAAGCCCATAGAGGGCTATGGTGAAAAAGGAAATATCCTCAGATGAAATCTGGAAAGAAGCTTTCTGAGAAATTGCTTAGTGTTCTGTTAATTCATCTCACAGAGTTACATCTGTATTTCGTGGATCTCTTTGCTAGCCTTATTTCTGTGGAATCTGAGAACAGATATTTCGGATCCCTTTGAAGAGTATGGGGCCAAAGGAAATATCCTCCGATAACAAAGAGAAAGAAGCTTTCGGAGAAACTTCTTTGTGTTCTGTGAAATCATCTCACAGAGTTACAGCTTTCCCCTTAAGAAGCCTTTCGCTAAGACAGTTCTTGTGGAATTGGCAAAGTGATATTTGGAAGCCCATAGAGGGCTATGGTGAAAAAGGAAATATCCTCAAATGAAATCTGGGAAGAAGCTTTCTGAGAAACTGCTTAGTGTTCTGTTAATTCATCTCACAGAGTTACATCTGTATTTCGTGGATCTCTTTGCTAGCCTTATTTCTGTGGAATCTGAGAACAGATATTTCGGATCCCTTTGAAGACTATAGGGCCAAAGGAAATATCCTCCGATAACAAAGAGAAAGAAGCTTTCTGAGAAACTTCGTTGTGTTCTGTGAAATCATCTCACAGAGTTACAGCTTTCCCCTCACGGAGCCTTTCGCTAAGACAGTTCTTTTGAAATTGGCAAAGTGATATTTGGAAGGCCATAGAGGGCTATGGTGAAAAAGGAAATATCCTCAGAGGAAATCTGGAAAGAAGCTTTGTGAGAAACTGCTTAGTGTTCTGTTAATTCATCTCACATTGTTACATCTGTATTTCATGCATCTCTTTGCTAGCCTTATTTCTGTGGAATCTGAGAACAGATATTTCGGATCCCTTTGAAGACTATAGGGCCAAAGGAAATATCCTCCGATAACAAAGAGAAAGAATCTTTCTGAGAAACTTCTTTGTGTTCTGTGAAATCATCTCACAGAGTTACAGCTTTCCCCTCAAGAAGCCTTTCGCTAAGACAGTTCTTGTGGAATTGGCAAAGTGATATTAGGAAGCCCATAGAGGGCTATGGTGAAAAAGGAAATATCCTCAGATGAAATCTGGAAAGAAGCTTTCTGAGAAACTGCTTAGCGTTCTGTTAATTCATCTCACAGAGTTACATCTGTATTTCGTGGATCTCTTTGCTAGCCTTATTTCTGTGGAATCTCAGAACAGATATTTCGGATCCCTTTGAAGACTATAGGGCCAAAGGAAATATCCTCCGATAACAAAGAGAAAGAAGCTTTCTGAGAAACTTCTTTGTGTTCTGTGAAATCATCTCAGAGAGTTACAGCTTTCCCCTCATGGAGCCTTTCGCGAAGACAGTTCTTTTGAAATTGGCAAAGTGATATTTGGAAGCCCATAGAGGGCTATGGTGAAAAAGGAAATATCCTCAGATGAAATCTGGAAAGAAGCTTTCTGAGAAACTGCTTAGTGTTCTTTTAATTCATCTCACAGTGTTACATCTGTATTTCGTGGATCTCTTTGCTAGCCTTATTTCTGTGGAATCTGAGAACAGATATTTCGGATCCCTTTGAAGACTATAGGGCCAAAGGAAATATCCTCCGATAACAAAGAGAAAGAAGGTTTCTGAGAAACTTTTTTGCGTTCTGTGAAATCATCTCACAGAGTTACAGCTTTCCCCTCAAGAAGCCTTTCGCTAAGACAGTTCTTGTGGAATTGGCAAAGTGATATTTGGAAGCCCCTAGAGGGCTTTGGTGAAAAAGGAAATATCCTCAGATGAAATCTGGAAAGAAGCTTTCTGAGAAATTGCTTAGTGTTCTGTTAATTCATCTCACAGAATTACATCTGTATTTCGTGGATCTCTTTGATAGCCTTATTTCTGTGGAATCTGAGAACAGATATTTCGGATCCCTTTGAAGACTATAGGGCCAAAGGAAATATCCTCCGATAACAAAGAGAAAGATGCTTTTTGAGAAACTTCGTTGTGTTCTGTGAAATCATCTCACAGAGTTACAGCTTTCCCCTCATGGAGCCTTTCGCTAAGACAGTTCTTTTGAAATTGGCAAAGTGATATTTGGAAGCCCTTAGAGGGCTATGGTGAAAAAGGAAATATCCTCAGATGAAATCTGGAAAGAAGCTTTCTGAGAAACTGCTTAGCGTTCTGTTAATTCATCTCACAGAGTTACATCTGTATTTCGTGGATCTCTTGGCTAGCCTTATTTCTGTGGAATCTGAGAACAGATATTTCGGATCCCTTTGAAGACTATAGGGCCAAAGGAAATATCCTCCGAAAACAAAGAGAAAGAAGCTTTCTGAGAAACTTCTTTGTGTTCTGTGAAATCATCTCACAGAGTTACAGCTTTCCCCTCAAGAAGCCTTTCGCTAAGACAGTTCTTGTGGAATTGGCAAAGTGATATTTGGAAGCCCATAGAGGGCTATGGTGAAAAAGGAAATATCCTCAGATGAAATCTGGAAAGAAGCTTTCTGAGAAACTGCTTAGCGTTCTCTTAATTCCTCTCACAGAGTTACATCTGTATTTCGTGGATCTCTTTGCTAGCCTTATTTCTGTGGAATCTGAGAACAGATATTTCGGATCCCTTTGAAGACTATAGGGCCAAAGGAAATATCCTCCGATAACAAAGAGAAAGAAGCTTTCTGAGAAACTTCGTTGTGCTCTGTGAAATCATCTCACAGAGTTACAGCTTTCCCCTCATGGAGCCTTTCGCTAAGACAGTTCTTTTGAAATTGGCAAAGTGATATTTGGAAGCCCATAGAGGGCTATGGTGAAAAAGGAAATATCCTCAGAGGAAATCTGGAAAGAAGCGCTGTGAGAAACTGCTTAGTGTTCTGTTAATTCATCTCACAGTGTTACATCTGTATTTCATGCATCTCTTTGCTAGCCTTATTTCTGTGGAATCTGAGAACAGATATTTCGGATCCCTTTGAAGACTATAGGGCCAAAGGAAATATCCTCCGATAACAAAGAGAAAGAAGCTTTCTGAGAAACTTCTTAGTGTTCTGTGAAATCATCTCACAGAGTTGCAGCTTTTCCCTCAAGAAGCCTTTCGCTAAGACAGTTCTTGTGGAATTGGCAAAGTGATATTTGGAAGCCCATAGAGGGCTATGGTGAAAAAGGAAATATCCTCAGATGAAATCTGGAAAGAAGCTTTCTGAGAAACTGCTAAGTGTTCTGTTAATTCATCTCACAGAGTTACATCTGTATTTCGTGGATGTCTTTGCTAGCCTTATTTCTGAGGAATCTGAGAACAGATATTTCGGATCCCTTTGAAGACCATAGGGCCAAAGGAAATATCCTCCGATAACAAAGAGAAAGAAGCTTTCTGAGAAACTTCTTTGTGTTCTGTGAAATCATCTCACAGAGTTGCAGCTTTGCCCTCAAGGAGCCTTTCGCTAAGACAGTTCTTGTGGAATTGGCAAAGTGATATTTGGAAGCCCATAGAAGGCTAAGGTGAAAAAGGAAACATCCTCAGATGAAATCTGGAAAGAAGCTTTCTGAGAAACTGCTTAGTGTTCTGTTAATTCATCTCACAGAGTTACATCTGTATTTCGTGGATCTCTTTGCTAGCCTTATTTCTGTGGAATCTCAGAACAGATATTTCGGATCCCTTTGAAGACTATAGGGCCAAAGGAAATATCCTCCGATAACAAAGAGAAAGAAGCTTTCTGAGAAACTTCGTTGTGTTCTATGAAATCATCTCACAGAGTTACAGCTTTCCCCTCAAGGAGCCTTTCGCTAAGACAGTTTATATGGAATTGGCAAAGTGATATTTGGAAGCCCATAGAGGGCTATGGTGAAAAAGGAAATATCCTGAGAGGAAATCTGGAAAGAAGCTTTCTGAGAAACTGCTTAGTGTTCTGTTAATTCATCTCACAGTGTTACATCTGTATTTCATGGATCTTTTTGCTAGCCTTATTTCTGTGGAATCTGAGAACAGATATTTCGGATCCCTTTGAAGACTATAGGGCCAAAGGAAATATCCTCCGATAACAAAGAGAAAGAAGCTTTCTGAGAAACTTCTTTGTGTTCTGTGAAATCATCTCACAGAGTTGCAGCTTTCCCCTCAAGAAGCCTTTCGCTAAGACACCTTTTGTGGAATTGGCAAAGTGATATTTGGAAGCCCATAGAGGTTTATGGTGAAAAAGGAAATATCCTCAGATGAAATCTGGAAAGAAGCTTTCTGAGAAACTGCTTAGTGTTCTGTTAATTCATCTCACAGAGTTACATCTGTATTTCGTGGATCTCTTTGCTAGCCTTATTTCTGTGGAATCTGAGAACAGATATTTCGGATCCCTTTGAAGACTATAGGGCCAAAGGAAATATCCTCCGATAACAAAGAGAAAGAAGCTTTCTGAGAAACTTCGCTGTGTTCTATGAAATCATCTCACAGAGTTACAGCTTTCCCCTCAAGGAGCCTTTCGCTAAGACAGTTTATATGGAATTGGCAAAGTGATATTTGGAAGCCCATAGAGGGCTATGGTGAAAAAGGAAATATCCTCAGATGAAATCTGGAAAGAAGCTTTCTGAGAAACTGCTTAGCGTTCTGTTAATTCATCTCACAGAGTTACATCTGTATTTCGTGGATCTCTTTGCTAGCCTTATTTCTGTGGAATCTGAGAACAGATATTTCGGATCCCTTTGAAGACTATAGGGCCAAAGGAAATATCCTCCGATAACAAAGAGAAAGAAGCTTTCTGAGAAATTTCTTTGTGTTCTGTGAAATCATCTCACAGAGTTACAGCTTTCCCCTCACGGAGCCTTTCGCTAAGACACTTCTTTTGGAATTGGCAAAGTGATATTTGGAAGCCCATAGAGGGCTATGGTGAAAAAGGAAATATCCTCAGATGAAATCTGGAATGAAGCTTTCTGAGAAACTGCTTAGTGTTCTGTTAATTCATCTCACAGAGTTACATCTGTATTTCGTGGATCTCTTTGCTAGCCTTATTTCTGTGGAATCTGAGAACAGATATTTCGGATCCCTTTGAAGACTATAGGGCCAAAGGAAATATCCTCCGATAACAAAGAGAAAGAAGCTTTCTGAGAAACTTCTTTGTGTTCTGTGAAATCATCTCACAGAGTTGCAGCTTTCCCCTCAAGAAGCCTTTCGCTAAGACAGTTCTTGTGGAATTGGCAAAGTGATATTTGGAAGCCCTAAGAGGGCTATGGTGAAAAAGAAATATCCTCAGATGAAATCTGGAAAGAAGCTTTCTGAGAAACTGCTTAGCGTTCTGTTAATTCATCTCACAGAGTTACATCTGTATTTCGTGGATCTCTTTGCTAGCCTTATTTCTGTGGAATCTGAGAACAGATATTTCGGATCCCTTTGAAGACTATAGGGCCAAAGGAAATATCCTCCGATAACAAAGAGAAAGAAGCTTTCTGAGAAACTTCTTTGTGTTCTGTGAAATCATCTCACAGAGTTACAGCTTTCCCCTAACGGAGCCTTTCGCTAAGACACTTCTTTTGAAATTGGCAAAGTGATATTTGGAAGCCCATAGAGGGCTATGGTGAAAAAGGAAATATCCTCAGATGAAATCTGGAAAGAAGCTTTCTGAGAAACTGCTTAGTGTTCTGTTAATTAATCTCACAGAGTTACATCTGTATTTCGTGGATCTCTTTGCTAGCCTTATTTCTGTGGAATCTGAGAGCAGATATTTCGGATCCCTTTGAAGACTATAGGGCCAAAGGAAATATCCTCCGATAACAAAGAGAAAGAAGCTTTCTGAGAAACTTCTTTGTGTTCTCTGAAATCATATCACAGAGTTGCAGCTTTTCCCTCAAGAAGCCTTTCGCTAATACAGTTCATGTGGAATTGGCAAAGTGATATTTGGAAGCCCATAGAGGGCTATGGTGAAAAAGGAAATATCCGCAAATGAAATCTGGAAACAAGCTTTCTGAGAAACTGCTTAGTGTTCTGTTAATTCATCTCACAGAGTTACATCTGTACTTCGTGGATCTCTTTGCTAGCCTTATTTCTGTGGAATCTGAGAACAGATATTTCGGATCCCTTTGAAGACTATAGGGCCAAAGGCAATATCCTCCGATAACAAAGAGAAAGAAGTTTTCTGAGAATCTTCGTTGTGTCTGTGAAATCATCTCACAGAGTTACAGCTTTCCCCTCACGCAGCCTTTCGCTAAGACAGTTCTTTTGAAATTGGCAAAGTGATATCTGGAAGCCCATAGAGGGCTACTGTGAAAAAGGAAATATCCTCAGATGAAATCTGGAAAGAAGCTTTCTGAGAAACTGCTTAGTGTTCTGTTAATTCATCTCACAGAGTTACATCTGTATTTCGTGGATCTCTTTGCTAGCCTTATTTCTGTGGAATCTAAGAAGAGATATTTCGGATCCCTTTGAAGACTATAGGGCCAAAGGAAATATCCTCCGATAACAAAGAGAAAGAAGCTTTCTGAGAAACTTCTTTGTGTTCTGTGAAATCATCTCACAGAGTTACAGCTTTCCCCTCAAGAAGCCTTTCGCTAAGACTGTTCTTGTGGAATTGGCAAAGTGATATTTGGAAGCCCATAGAGGGCTATGGTGAAAAAGGAAATATCCTCAAATGAAATCTGGAAAGAAGCTTTCTGAGAAACTGCTTAGTGTTCTGTTAATTCATCTCACAGAGTTACATCTGTATTTCGTGGATCTCTTTGCTAGCCTTATTTCTGTGGAATCTGAGAACAGATATTTCGGATCCCTATGAAGACTATAGGGCCAAAGGAAATATCCTCCGATAACAAAGAGAAAGAAGCTTTCTGAGAAACTTCTTTGTGTTCTGTGAAATCATCTCACAGAGTTACAGCTTTCCCCTCAAGAAGCCTTTCGCTAAGACAGTTCTTGTGGAATTGGCAAAGTGATATTTGGAAGCCCGTAGAGGGCTATGGTGAAAAAGGAAATATCCTCAAATGAAATCTGGAAAGAAGCTTTCTGAGAAACTGCTTAGTGTTCTGTTAATTCATCTCACAGAGTTACATCTGTATTTCGTGGATCTCTTTGCTAGCCTTATTTCTGTGGAATCTGAGAACAGATATTTCGGATCCCTTTGAAGACTATAGGGCCAAAGGAAATATCCTCCGATAACAAAGAGAAAGAAGCTTTCTGAGAAACTTCTTTGTGTTCTGTGAAATCATCTCACAGAGTTGCAGCTTTCCCCTCAAGAAGCCTTTCGCTAAGACAGTTCTTGTGGAATTGGCAAAGTGATATTTGGAAGCCCTAAGAGGGCTATGGTGAAAAAGGAAATATCCTCAGATGAAATCTGGAAAGAAGCTTTCTGAGAAACTGCTTAGCGTTCTGTTAATTCATCTCACAGAGTTACATCTGTATTTCGTGGATCTCTTTGCTAGCCTTATTTCTGTGGAATCTGAGAACAGATATTTCGGATCCCTTTGAAGACTATAGGGCCAAAGGAAATATCCTCCGATAACAAAGAGAAAGAAGCTTTCTGAGAAACTTCTTTGTGTTCTGTGAAATCATCTCACAGAGTTACAGCTTTCCCCTAACGGAGCCTTTCGCTAAGACACTTCTTTTGAAATTGGCAAAGTGATATTTGGAAGCCCATAGAGGGCTATGGTGAAAAAGGAAATATCCTCAGATGAAATCTGGAAAGAAGCTTTCTGAGAAACTGCTTAGTGTTCTGTTAATTAATCTCACAGAGTTACATCTGTATTTCGTGGATCTCTTTGCTAGCCTTATTTCTGTGGAATCTGAGAGCAGATATTTCGGATCCCTTTGAAGACTATAGGGCCAAAGGAAATATCCTCCGATAACAAAGAGAAAGAAGCTTTCTGAGAAACTTCTTTGTGTTCTCTGAAATCATATCACAGAGTTGCAGCTTTTCCCTCAAGAAGCCTTTCACTAATACAGTTCATGTGGAATTGGCAAAGTGATATTTGGAAGCCCATAGAGGGCTATGGTGAAAAAGGAAATATCCGCAAATGAAATCTGGAAACAAGCTTTCTGAGAAACTGCTTAGTGTTCTGTTAATTCATCTCACAGAGTTACATCTGTATTTCGTGGATCTCTTTGCTAGCCTTATTTCTGTGGAATCTGAGAACAGATATTTCGGATCCCTTTGAAGACTATAGGGCCAAAGGAAATATCCTCCGATAACAAAGAGAAAGAAGCTTTCTGAGAAACTTCTTTGTGTTCTGTGAAATCATCTCACAGAGTTACAGCTTTCCCCTAACGGAGCCTTTCGCTAAGACACTTCTTTTGAAATTGGCAAAGTGATATTTGGAAGCCCATAGAGGGCTATGGTGAAAAAGGAAATATCCTCAGATGAAATCTGGAAAGAAGCTTTCTGAGAAACTGCTTAGTGTTCTGTTAATTCATCTCACAGAGTTACATCTGTATTTCGTGGATCTCTTTGCTAGCCTCATTTCTGTGGAATCTGAGAGCAGATATTTCGGATCCCTTTGAAGACTATAGGGCCAAAGGAAATATCCTCCGATAACAAAGAGAAAGAAGCTTTCTGAGAAACTTCTTTGTGTTCTCTGAAATCATATCACAGAGTTGCAGCTTTCCCCTCAAGAAGCCTTTCGCTAATACAGTTCATGTGGAATTGGCAAAGTGATATTTGGAAGCCCATAGAGGGCTATGGTGAAAAAGGAAATATCCGCAAATGAAATCTGGAAACAAGCTTTCTGAGAAACTGCTTAGTGTTCTGTTAATTCATCGCACAGAGTTACATCTGTACTTCGTGGATCTCTTTGCTAGCCTTATTTCTGTGGAATCTGAGAACAGATATTTCGGATCCCTTTGAAGACTATAGGGCCAAAGGAAATATCCTCCGATAACAAAGAGAAAGAAGCTTTCTGAGAATCTTCGTTGTGTCTGTGAAATCATCTCACAGAGTTACAGCTTTCCCCTCACGCAGCCTTTCGCTAAGACAGTTCTTTTGAAATTGGCAAAGTGATATCTGGAAGCCCATAGAGGGCTACTGTGAAAAAGGAAATATCCTCAGATGAAATCTGGAAAGAAGCTTTCTGAGAAACTGCTTAGTGTTCTGTTAATTCATCTCACAGAGTTACATCTGTATTTCGTGGATCTCTTTGCTAGCCTTATTTCTGTGGAATCTAAGAACAGATATTTCGGATCCCTTTGAAGACTATAGGGCCAAAGGAAATATCCTCCGATAACAAAGAGAAAGAAGCTTTCTGAGAAACTTCTTTGTGTTCTGTGAAATCATCTCACAGAGTTACAGCTTTCCCCTCAAGAAGCCTTTCGCTAAGACAGTTCTTGTGGAATTGGCAAAGTGATATTTGGAAGCCCATAGAGGGCTAGGGTGAAAAAGGAAATATCCTCAAATGAAATCTGGAAAGAAGCTTTCTGAGAAACTGCTTAGTGTTCTGTTAATTCATCTCACAGAGTTACATCTGTATTTCGTGGATCTCTTTGCTAGCCTTATTTCTGTGGAATCTGAGAACAGATATTTCGGATCCCTATGAAGACTATAGGGCCAAAGGAAATATCCTCCGATAACAAAGAGAAAGAAGCTTTCTGAGAAACTTCTTTGTGTTCTGTGAAATCATCTCACAGAGTTACAGCTTTCCCCTCCAGAAGCCTTTCGCTAAGACAGTTCTTGTGGAATTGGCAAAGTGATATTTGGAAGCCCGTAGAGGGCTATGGTGAAAAAGGAAATATCCTCAAATGAAATCTGGAAAGAAGCTTTCTGAGAAACTGCTTAGTGTTCTGTTAATTCATCTCACAGAGTTACATCTGTATTTCGTGGATCTCTTTGCTAGCCTTATTTCTGTGGAATCTGAGAACAGATATTTCGGATCCCTTTGAAGACTATAGGGCCAAAGGAAATATCCTCCGATAACAAAGAGAAAGAAGCTTTCTGAGAAACTTCTTTGTGTTCTGTGAAATCATCTCACAGAGTTAGAGCTTTCCCCTCACGGAGCCTTTCGCTAAGACAGTTCTTTTGAAATTGGCAAAGTGATATTTGGAAGCCCATAGAGGGCTATGGTGAAAAAGGAAATATCCTCAAATGAAATCTGGAAAGAAGCTTTCTGAGAAACTGCTTAGTGTTCTGTTAATTCATCACACAGAGTTATATCTGTATTTCGTGGATCTCTTTGCTAGCCTTATTTCTGTGGAATCTGAGAACAGATATTTCGGATCCCTTTGAAGACTATAGGGCCAAAGGAAATATCCTCCGATAACAAAGAGAAAGAAGCTTTCTGAGAAACTTCGTTGTGTTCTGTGAAATCATCTCACAGAGTTACAGCTTTCCCCTCACGGAGCCTTTCGCTAAGACAGTTCTTTTGAAATTGGCAAAGTGATGTTTGGAAGCCCATAGAGGGCTATGGTGAAAAAGGAAATATCCTCAAATGAAATCTGGAAAGAAGCTTTCTGAGAAACTGCTTAGTGTTCTGTTAATTCATCTAACAGAGTTACATCTGTATTTCGTGGATCTCTTTGCTAGCCTTATTTCTGTGGAATCTGAGAACAGATATTTCGGATCCCTTTGAAGACTATAGGGCCAAAGGAAATATCCTCCGATAACAAAGAGAAAGAAGCTTTCTGAGAAACTTCTTTGTGTTCTGTGAAATCATCTCACAGAGTTACAGCTTTCCCCTCAAGAAGCCTTTCGCTAAGACAGTTCTTGTGGAATTGACAAAGTGATATTTGGAAGCCCATAGAGGGCTATGGTGAAAAAGGAAATATCCTCAGATGAAATCTGGAAAGAAGCTTTCTGAGAAACTGCTTAGTGTTCTGTTAATTCATCTCACAGATTTACATCTGTATTTCGTGGATCTCTTGGCTAGCCTTATTTCTGTGGAATCTGAGAACAGATATTTCGGATCCCTTTGAAGACTATAGGGCCAAAGGAAATATCCTCCGATAACAAAGAGAAAGAAGCTTTCTGAGAAACTTCGTTGTGTTCTGTGAAATCATCTCACAGAGTTGCAGCTTTCCCCTCTAGAAGCCTTTCGCTAAGACAGTTCTTGTGGAATTGGCAAAGTGATATTTGGAAGCCCATAGAGGGCTATGGTGAAAAAGGAAATATCCTGAGATGAAATCTGGAAAGAAGCTTTCTGAGAAACTGCTTAGTGTTCTGTTAATTCATCTCACAGAGTTACATCTGTATTTCGTGGATCTCTTTGCTAGCCTTATTTCTGTGGAATCTGAGAACAGATATTTCGGATCCCTATGAAGACTATAGGGCCAAAGGAAATATCCTCCGATAACAAAGAGAAAGAAGCTTTCTGAGAAACTTCTTTGTGTTCTGTGAAATCATCTCACAGAGTTACAGCTTTCCCCTCAAGAAGCCTTTCGCTAAGACAGTTCTTGTGGAATTGGCAAAGTGATATTTGGAAGCCCATAGAGGGCTATGGTGAAAAAGGAAATATCCTAAAATGAAATCTGGAAAGAAGCTTTCTGAGAAACTGCTTAGTGTTCTGTTAATTCATCTCACAGAGTTACATCTGTATTTCGTGGATCTCTTTGCTAGCCTTATTTCTGTGGAATCTGAGAACAGATATTTCGGATCCCTTTGAAGACTATGGGGCCAAAGGAAATATCCTCCGATAACAAAGAGAAAGAAGCTTTCTGAGAAACTTCTTTGTGTTCTGTGAAATCATCTCACAGAGTTACAGCTTTCCCCTCAAGAAGCCTTTCGCTAAGACAGTTCTTGTGGAATTGGCAAAGTGATATTTGGAAGCCCATAGAGGGCTATGGTGAAAAAGGAAATATCCTCAAATGAAATCTGGAAAGAAGCTTTCTGAGAAACTGCTTAGTGTTCTGTTAATTCATCTCACAGAGTTACATCTGTATTTCGTGGATCTCTTTGCTAGCCTTATTTCTGTGGAATCTGAGAACAGATATTTCGGATCCCTTTGAAGACTATAGGGCCAAAGGAAATATCCTCCGATAACAAAGAGAAAGAAGCTTTCTGAGAAACTTCGTTGTGTTCTGTGAAATCATCTCACAGAGTTACAGCTTTCCCCTCACGGAACCTTTCGCTAAGACAGTTCTTTTGAAATTGGCAAAGTGATATTTGGAAGGCCATAGAGGGCTTTGGTGAAAAAGGAAATATCCTCAAATGAAATCTGGAAAGATGCTTTCTGAGAAACTGCTTAGTGTTCTGTTAATTCATCTCACAGAGTTATATCTGTATTTCGTGGATCTCGTTGCTAGCCTTATTTCTGTGGAATCTGAGAACAGATATTTCGGATCCCTTTGAAGACTATAGGGCCAAAGGAAATATCCTCCGATAACAAAGAGAAAGAAGCTTTCTGAGAAACTTCGTTGTGCTCTGTGAAATCATCTCACAGAGTTGCAGCTTTTCCCTCAAGAAGCCTTTCGCTAAGACAGTTCTTGTGGAATTGGCAAAGTGATATTTGGAAGCCCATAGAGGGCTATGGTGAAAAAGGAAATATCCTCAGATGAAATCTGGAAAGAAGCTTTCTGAGAAACTGCTTAGTGTTCTGTTAATTCATCTCACAGAGTTACATCTGTATTTCGTGGATCTCTTTGCTAGCCTTATTTCTGTGGAATCTGAGAACAGATATTTCGGATCCCTATGAAGACTATAGGGCCAAAGGAAATATCCTCCGATAACAAAGAGAAAGAAGCTTTCTGAGAAAGTTCTTTGTGTTCTGTGAAATCATCTCACAGAGTTACAGCTTTCCCCTCAAGAAGCCTTTCGCTAAGACAGTTCTTGTGGAATTGGCAAAGTGATATTTGGAAGCCCATAGAGGGCTATGGTGAAAAAGGAAATATCCTCAGATGAAATCTGGAAAGAAGCTTTCTGAGAAACTGCTTAGTGTTCTGTTAATTCATCTCACCGAGTTACATCTGTATTTCGTGGATCTCTTTGCTAGCCTTATTTCTGTGGAATCTGAGAACAGATATTTCGGATCCCTTTGAAGACTATGGGGCCAAAGGAAATATCCTCCGATAACAAAGAGAAAGAAGCTTTCGGAGAAACTTCTTTGTGTTCTGTGAAATCATCTCACAGAGTTACATCTTTCCCCTTAAGAAGCCTTTCGCTAAGACAGTTCTTGTGGAATTGGCAAAGTGATATTTGGAAGCCCATAGAGGGCTATGGTGAAAAAGGAAATATCCTCAAATGAAATCTGGGAAGAAGCTTTCTGAGAAACTGCTTAGTGTTCTGTTAATTCATCTCACAGAGTTACATCTGTATTTCGTGGATCTCTTTGCTAGCCTTATTTCTGTGGAATCTGAGAACAGATATTTCGGATCCCTTTGAAGACTATAGGGCCAAAGGAAATATCCTCCGATAACAAAGAGAAAGAAGCTTTCTGAGAAACTTCGTTGTGTTCTGTGAAATCATCTCACAGAGTTACAGCTTTCCCCTCACGGAGCCTTTCGCTAAGACAGTTCTTTTGAAATTGGCAAAGTGATATTTGGAAGGCCATAGAGGGCTTTGGTGAAAAAGGAATTATCCTCAAATGAAATCTGGAAAGATGCTTTCTGAGAAACTGCTTAGTGTTCTGTTAATTCATCTCACAGAGTTATATCTGTATTTCGTGGATCTCGTTGCTAGCCTTATTTCTGTGGAATCTGAGAACAGATATTTCGGATCCCTTTGAAGACTATAGGGCCAAAGGAAATATCCTCCGATAACAAAGAGAAAGAAGCTTTCTGAGAAACTTCGTTGTGCTCTGTGAAATCATCTCACAGAGTTGCAGCTTTCCCCTCAAGAAGCCTTTCGCTAAGACAGTTCTTGTGGAATTGGCAAAGTGATATTTGGAAGCCCATAGAGGGCTATGGTGAAAAAGGAAATATCCTCAGATGAAATCTGGAAAGAAGCTTTCTGAGAAACTGCTTAGTGTTCTGTTAATTCATCTCACAGAGTTACATCTGTATTTCGTGGATCTCTTTGCTAGCCTTATTTCTGTGGAATCTGAGAACAGATATTTCGGATCCCTATGAAGACTATAGGGCCAAAGGAAATATCCTCCGATAACAAATAGAAAGAAGCTTTCTGAGAAACTTCTTTGTGTTCTGTGAAATCATCTCACAGAGTTACAGCTTTCCCCTCAAGAAGCCTTTCGCTAAGACAGTTCTTGTGGAATTGGCAAAGTGATATTTGGAAGCCCATAGAGGGCTATGGTGAAAAAGGAAATATCCTCAGATGAAATCTGGAAAGAAGCTTTCTGAGAAATTGCTTAGTGTTCTGTTAATTCATCTCACAGAGTTACATCTGTATTTCGTGGATCTCTTTGCTAGCCTTATTTCTGTGGAATCTGAGAACAGATATTTCGGATCCCTTTGAAGAGTATGGGGCCAAAGGAAATATCCTCCGATAACAAAGAGAAAGAAGCTTTCGGAGAAACTTCTTTGTGTTCTGTGAAATCATCTCACAGAGTTACAGCTTTCCCCTTAAGAAGCCTTTCGCTAAGACAGTTCTTGTGGAATTGGCAAAGTGATATTTGGAAGCCCATAGAGGGCTATGGTGAAAAAGGAAATATCCTCAAATGAAATCTGGGAAGAAGCTTTCTGAGAAACTGCTTAGTGTTCTGTTAATTCATCTCACAGAGTTACATCTGTATTTCGTGGATCTCTTTGCTAGCCTTATTTCTGTGGAATCTGAGAACAGATATTTCGGATCCCTTTGAAGACTATAGGGCCAAAGGAAATATCCTCCGATAACAAAGAGAAAGAAGCTTTCTGAGAAACTTCGTTGTGTTCTGTGAAATCATCTCACAGAGTTACAGCTTTCCCCTCACGGAGCCTTTCGCTAAGACAGTTCTTTTGAAATTGGCAAAGTGATATTTGGAAGGCCATAGAGGGCTATGGTGAAAAAGGAAATATCCTCAGAGGAAATCTGGAAAGAAGCTTTGTGAGAAACTGCTTAGTGTTCTGTTAATTCATCTCACATTGTTACATCTGTATTTCATGCATCTCTTTGCTAGCCTTATTTCTGTGGAATCTGAGAACAGATATTTCGGATCCCTTTGAAGACTATAGGGCCAAAGGAAATATCCTCCGATAACAAAGAGAAAGAATCTTTCTGAGAAACTTCTTTGTGTTCTGTGAAATCATCTCACAGAGTTACAGCTTTCCCCTCAAGAAGCCTTTCGCTAAGACAGTTCTTGTGGAATTGGCAAAGTGATATTAGGAAGCCCATAGAGGGCTATGGTGAAAAAGGAAATATCCTCAGATGAAATCTGGAAAGAAGCTTTCTGAGAAACTGCTTAGCGTTCTGTTAATTCATCTCACAGAGTTACATCTGTATTTCGTGGATCTCTTTGCTAGCCTTATTTCTGTGGAATCTCAGAACAGATATTTCGGATCCCTTTGAAGACTATAGGGCCAAAGGAAATATCCTCCGATAACAAAGAGAAAGAAGCTTTCTGAGAAACTTCTTTGTGTTCTGTGAAATCATCTCAGAGAGTTACAGCTTTCCCCTCATGGAGCCTTTCGCGAAGACAGTTCTTTTGAAATTGGCAAAGTGATATTTGGAAGCCCATAGAGGGCTATGGTGAAAAAGGAAATATCCTCAGATGAAATCTGGAAAGAAGCTTTCTGAGAAACTGCTTAGTGTTCTTTTAATTCATCTCACAGTGTTACATCTGTATTTCGTGGATCTCTTTGCTAGCCTTATTTCTGTGGAATCTGAGAACAGATATTTCGGATCCCTTTGAAGACTATAGGGCCAAAGGAAATATCCTCCGATAACAAAGAGAAAGAAGGTTTCTGAGAAACTTTTTTGCGTTCTGTGAAATCATCTCACAGAGTTACAGCTTTCCCCTCAAGAAGCCTTTCGCTAAGACAGTTCTTGTGGAATTGGCAAAGTGATATTTGGAAGCCCCTAGAGGGCTTTGGTGAAAAAGGAAATATCCTCAGATGAAATCTGGAAAGAAGCTTTCTGAGAAATTGCTTAGTGTTCTGTTAATTCATCTCACAGAATTACATCTGTATTTCGTGGATCTCTTTGATAGCCTTATTTCTGTGGAATCTGAGAACAGATATTTCGGATCCCTTTGAAGACTATAGGGTCAAAGGAAATATCCTCCGATAACAAAGAGAAAGATGCTTTTTGAGAAACTTCGTTGTGTTCTGTGAAATCATCTCACAGAGTTACAGCTTTCCCCTCATGGAGCCTTTCGCTAAGACAGTTCTTTTGAAATTGGCAAAGTGATATTTGGAAGCCCTTAGAGGGCTATGGTGAAAAAGGAAATATCCTCAGATGAAATCTGGAAAGAAGCTTTCTGAGAAACTGCTTAGCGTTCTGTTAATTCATCTCACAGAGTTACATCTGTATTTCGTGGATCTCTTGGCTAGCCTTATTTCTGTGGAATCTGAGAACAGATATTTCGGATCCCTTTGAAGACTATAGGGCCAAAGGAAATATCCTCCGAAAACAAAGAGAAAGAAGCTTTCTGAGAAACTTCTTTGTGTTCTGTGAAATCATCTCACAGAGTTACAGCTTTCCCCTCAAGAAGCCTTTCGCTAAGACAGTTCTTGTGGAATTGGCAAAGTGATATTTGGAAGCCCATAGAGGGCTATGGTGAAAAAGGAAATATCCTCAGATGAAATCTGGAAAGAAGCTTTCTGAGAAACTGCTTAGCGTTCTCTTAATTCCTCTCACAGAGTTACATCTGTATTTCGTGGATCTCTTTGCTAGCCTTATTTCTGTGGAATCTGAGAACAGATATTTCGGATCCCTTTGAAGACTATAGGGCCAAAGGAAATATCCTCCGATAACAAAGAGAAAGAAGCTTTCTGAGAAACTTCGTTGTGCTCTGTGAAATCATCTCACAGAGTTACAGCTTTCCCCTCATGGAGCCTTTCGCTAAGACAGTTCTTTTGAAATTGGCAAAGTGATATTTGGAAGCCCATAGAGGGCTATGGTGAAAAAGGAAATATCCTCAGAGGAAATCTGGAAAGAAGCGCTGTGAGAAACTGCTTAGTGTTCTGTTAATTCATCTCACAGTGTTACATCTGTATTTCATGCATCTCTTTGCTAGCCTTATTTCTGTGGAATCTGAGAACAGATATTTCGGATCCCTTTGAAGACTATAGGGCCAAAGGAAATATCCTCCGATAACAAAGAGAAAGAAGCTTTCTGAGAAACTTCTTAGTGTTCTGTGAAATCATCTCACAGAGTTGCAGCTTTTCCCTCAAGAAGCCTTTCGCTAAGACAGTTCTTGTGGAATTGGCAAAGTGATATTTGGAAGCCCATAGAGGGCTATGGTGAAAAAGGAAATATCCTCAGATGAAATCTGGAAAGAAGCTTTCTGAGAAACTGCTAAGTGTTCTGTTAATTCATCTCACAGAGTTACATCTGTATTTCGTGGATGTCTTTGCTAGCCTTATTTCTGAGGAATCTGAGAACAGATATTTCGGATCCCTTTGAAGACCATAGGGCCAAAGGAAATATCCTCCGATAACAAAGAGAAAGAAGCTTTCTGAGAAACTTCTTTGTGTTCTGTGAAATCATCTCACAGAGTTGCAGCTTTGCCCTCAAGGAGCCTTTCGCTAAGACAGTTCTTGTGGAATTGGCAAAGTGATATTTGGAAGCCCATAGAAGGCTAAGGTGAAAAAGGAAACATCCTCAGATGAAATCTGGAAAGAAGCTTTCTGAGAAACTGCTTAGTGTTCTGTTAATTCATCTCACAGAGTTACATCTGTATTTCGTGGATCTCTTTGCTAGCCTTATTTCTGTGGAATCTCAGAACAGATATTTCGGATCCCTTTGAAGACTATAGGGCCAAAGGAAATATCCTCCGATAACAAAGAGAAAGAAGCTTTCTGAGAAACTTCGTTGTGTTCTATGAAATCATCTCACAGAGTTACAGCTTTCCCCTCAAGGAGCCTTTCGCTAAGACAGTTTATATGGAATTGGCAAAGTGATATTTGGAAGCCCATAGAGGGCTATGGTGAAAAAGGAAATATCCTGAGAGGAAATCTGGAAAGAAGCTTTCTGAGAAACTGCTTAGTGTTCTGTTAATTCATCTCACAGTGTTACATCTGTATTTCATGGATCTTTTTGCTAGCCTTATTTCTGTGGAATCTGAGAACAGATATTTCGGATCCCTTTGAAGACTATAGGGCCAAAGGAAATATCCTCCGATAACAAAGAGAAAGAAGCTTTCTGAGAAACTTCTTTGTGTTCTGTGAAATCATCTCACAGAGTTGCAGCTTTCCCCTCAAGAAGCCTTTCGCTAAGACACCTTTTGTGGAATTGGCAAAGTGATATTTGGAAGCCCATAGAGGTTTATGGTGAAAAAGGAAATATCCTCAGATGAAATCTGGAAAGAAGCTTTCTGAGAAACTGCTTAGTGTTCTGTTAATTCATCTCACAGAGTTACATCTGTATTTCGTGGATCTCTTTGCTAGCCTTATTTCTGTGGAATCTGAGAACAGATATTTCGGATCCCTTTGAAGACTATAGGGCCAAAGGAAATATCCTCCGATAACAAAGAGAAAGAAGCTTTCTGAGAAACTTCGCTGTGTTCTATGAAATCATCTCACAGAGTTACAGCTTTCCCCTCAAGGAGCCTTTCGCTAAGACAGTTTATATGGAATTGGCAAAGTGATATTTGGAAGCCCATAGAGGGCTATGGTGAAAAAGGAAATATCCTCAGATGAAATCTGGAAAGAAGCTTTCTGAGAAACTGCTTAGCGTTCTGTTAATTCATCTCACAGAGTTACATCTGTATTTCGTGGATCTCTTTGCTAGCCTTATTTCTGTGGAATCTGAGAACAGATATTTCGGATCCCTTTGAAGACTATAGGGCCAAAGGAAATATCCTCCGATAACAAAGAGAAAGAAGCTTTCTGAGAAATTTCTTTGTGTTCTGTGAAATCATCTCACAGAGTTACAGCTTTCCCCTCACGGAGCCTTTCGCTAAGACACTTCTTTTGGAATTGGCAAAGTGATATTTGGAAGCCCATAGAGGGCTATGGTGAAAAAGGAAATATCCTCAGATGAAATCTGGAATGAAGCTTTCTGAGAAACTGCTTAGTGTTCTGTTAATTCATCTCACAGAGTTACATCTGTATTTCGTGGATCTCTTTGCTAGCCTTATTTCTCTGGAATCTGAGAACAGATATTTCGGATCCCTTTGAAGACTATAGGGCCAAAGGAAATATCCTCCGATAACAAAGAGAAAGAAGCTTTCTGAGAAACTTCTTTGTGTTCTGTGAAATCATCTCACAGAGTTGCAGCTTTCCCCTCAAGAAGCCTTTCGCTAAGACAGTTCTTGTGGAATTGGCAAAGTGATATTTGGAAGCCCTAAGAGGGCTATGGTGAAAAAGAAATATCCTCAGATGAAATCTGGAAAGAAGCTTTCTGAGAAACTGCTTAGCGTTCTGTTAATTCATCTCACAGAGTTACATCTGTATTTCGTGGATCTCTTTGCTAGCCTTATTTCTGTGGAATCTGAGAACAGATATTTCGGATCCCTTTGAAGACTATAGGGCCAAAGGAAATATCCTCCGATAACAAAGAGAAAGAAGCTTTCTGAGAAACTTCTTTGTGTTCTGTGAAATCATCTCACAGAGTTACAGCTTTCCCCTAACGGAGCCTTTCGCTAAGACACTTCTTTTGAAATTGGCAAAGTGATATTTGGAAGCCCATAGAGGGCTATGGTGAAAAAGGAAATATCCTCAGATGAAATCTGGAAAGAAGCTTTCTGAGAAACTGCTTAGTGTTCTGTTAATTAATCTCACAGAGTTACATCTGTATTTCGTGGATCTCTTTGCTAGCCTTATTTCTGTGGAATCTGAGAGCAGATATTTCGGATCCCTTTGAAGACTATAGGGCCAAAGGAAATATCCTCCGATAACAAAGAGAAAGAAGCTTTCTGAGAAACTTCTTTGTGTTCTCTGAAATCATATCACAGAGTTGCAGCTTTTCCCTCAAGAAGCCTTTCGCTAATACAGTTCATGTGGAATTGGCAAAGTGATATTTGGAAGCCCATAGAGGGCTATGGTGAAAAAGGAAATATCCGCAAATGAAATCTGGAAACAAGCTTTCTGAGAAACTGCTTAGTGTTCTGTTAATTCATCTCACAGAGTTACATCTGTACTTCGTGGATCTCTTTGCTAGCCTTATTTCTGTGGAATCTGAGAACAGATATTTCGGATCCCTTTGAAGACTATAGGGCCAAAGGCAATATCCTCCGATAACAAAGAGAAAGAAGTTTTCTGAGAATCTTCGTTGTGTCTGTGAAATCATCTCACAGAGTTACAGCTTTCCCCTCACGCAGCCTTTCGCTAAGACAGTTCTTTTGAAATTGGCAAAGTGATATCTGGAAGCCCATAGAGGGCTACTGTGAAAAAGGAAATATCCTCAGATGAAATCTGGAAAGAAGCTTTCTGAGAAACTGCTTAGTGTTCTGTTAATTCATCTCACAGAGTTACATCTGTATTTCGTGGATCTCTTTGCTAGCCTTATTTCTGTGGAATCTAAGAAGAGATATTTCGGATCCCTTTGAAGACTATAGGGCCAAAGGAAATATCCTCCGATAACAAAGAGAAAGAAGCTTTCTGAGAAACTTCTTTGTGTTCTGTGAAATCATCTCACAGAGTTACAGCTTTCCCCTCAAGAAGCCTTTCGCTAAGACTGTTCTTGTGGAATTGGCAAAGTGATATTTGGAAGCCCATAGAGGGCTATGGTGAAAAAGGAAATATCCTCAAATGAAATCTGGAAAGAAGCTTTCTGAGAAACTGCTTAGTGTTCTGTTAATTCATCTCACAGAGTTACATCTGTATTTCGTGGATCTCTTTGCTAGCCTTATTTCTGTGGAATCTGAGAACAGATATTTCGGATCCCTATGAAGACTATAGGGCCAAAGGAAATATCCTCCGATAACAAAGAGAAAGAAGCTTTCTGAGAAACTTCTTTGTGTTCTGTGAAATCATCTCACAGAGTTACAGCTTTCCCCTCAAGAAGCCTTTCGCTAAGACAGTTCTTGTGGAATTGGCAAAGTGATATTTGGAAGCCCGTAGAGGGCTATGGTGAAAAAGGAAATATCCTCAAATGAAATCTGGAAAGAAGCTTTCTGAGAAACTGCTTAGTGTTCTGTTAATTCATCTCACAGAGTTACATCTGTATTTCGTGGATCTCTTTGCTAGCCTTATTTCTGTGGAATCTGAGAACAGATATTTCGGATCCCTTTGAAGACTATAGGGCCAAAGGAAATATCCTCCGATAACAAAGAGAAAGAAGCTTTCTGAGAAACTTCTTTGTGTTCTGTGAAATCATCTCACAGAGTTGCAGCTTTCCCCTCAAGAAGCCTTTCGCTAAGACAGTTCTTGTGGAATTGGCAAAGTGATATTTGGAAGCCCTAAGAGGGCTATGGTGAAAAAGGAAATATCCTCAGATGAAATCTGGAAAGAAGCTTTCTGAGAAACTGCTTAGCGTTCTGTTAATTCATCTCACAGAGTTACATCTGTATTTCGTGGATCTCTTTGCTAGCCTTATTTCTGTGGAATCTGAGAACAGATATTTCGGATCCCTTTGAAGACTATAGGGCCAAAGGAAATATCCTCCGATAACAAAGAGAAAGAAGCTTTCTGAGAAACTTCTTTGTGTTCTGTGAAATCATCTCACAGAGTTACAGCTTTCCCCTAACGGAGCCTTTCGCTAAGACACTTCTTTTGAAATTGGCAAAGTGATATTTGGAAGCCCATAGAGGGCTATGGTGAAAAAGGAAATATCCTCAGATGAAATCTGGAAAGAAGCTTTCTGAGAAACTGCTTAGTGTTCTGTTAATTAATCTCACAGAGTTACATCTGTATTTCGTGGATCTCTTTGCTAGCCTTATTTCTGTGGAATCTGAGAGCAGATATTTCGGATCCCTTTGAAGACTATAGGGCCAAAGGAAATATCCTCCGATAACAAAGAGAAAGAAGCTTTCTGAGAAACTTCTTTGTGTTCTCTGAAATCATATCACAGAGTTGCAGCTTTTCCCTCAAGAAGCCTTTCACTAATACAGTTCATGTGGAATTGGCAAAGTGATATTTGGAAGCCCATAGAGGGCTATGGTGAAAAAGGAAATATCCGCAAATGAAATCTGGAAAAAGCTTTCTGAGAAACTGCTTAGTGTTCTGTTAATTCATCTCACAGAGTTACATCTGTATTTCGTGGATCTCTTTGCTAGCCTTATTTCTGTGGAATCTGAGAACAGATATTTCGGATCCCTTTGAAGACTATAGGGCCAAAGGAAATATCCTCCGATAACAAAGAGAAAGAAGCTTTCTGAGAAACTTCTTTGTGTTCTGTGAAATCATCTCACAGAGTTACAGCTTTCCCCTAACGGAGCCTTTCGCTAAGACACTTCTTTTGAAATTGGCAAAGTGATATTTGGAAGCCCATAGAGGGCTATGGTGAAAAAGGAAATATCCTCAGATGAAATCTGGAAAGAAGCTTTCTGAGAAACTGCTTAGTGTTCTGTTAATTCATCTCACAGAGTTACATCTGTATTTCGTGGATCTCTTTGCTAGCCTCATTTCTGTGGAATCTGAGAGCAGATATTTCGGATCCCTTTGAAGACTATAGGGCCAAAGGAAATATCCTCCGATAACAAAGAGAAAGAAGCTTTCTGAGAAACTTCTTTGTGTTCTCTGAAATCATATCACAGAGTTGCAGCTTTCCCCTCAAGAAGCCTTTCGCTAATACAGTTCATGTGGAATTGGCAAAGTGATATTTGGAAGCCCATAGAGGGCTATGGTGAAAAAGGAAATATCCGCAAATGAAATCTGGAAACAAGCTTTCTGAGAAACTGCTTAGTGTTCTGTTAATTCATCGCACAGAGTTACATCTGTACTTCGTGGATCTCTTTGCTAGCCTTATTTCTGTGGAATCTGAGAACAGATATTTCGGATCCCTTTGAAGACTATAGGGCCAAAGGAAATATCCTCCGATAACAAAGAGAAAGAAGCTTTCTGAGAATCTTCGTTGTGTCTGTGAAATCATCTCACAGAGTTACAGCTTTCCCCTCACGCAGCCTTTCGCTAAGACAGTTCTTTTGAAATTGGCAAAGTGATATCTGGAAGCCCATAGAGGGCTACTGTGAAAAAGGAAATATCCTCAGATGAAATCTGGAAAGAAGCTTTCTGAGAAACTGCTTAGTGTTCTGTTAATTCATCTCACAGAGTTACATCTGTATTTCGTGGATCTCTTTGCTAGCCTTATTTCTGTGGAATCTAAGAACAGATATTTCGGATCCCTTTGAAGACTATAGGGCCAAAGGAAATATCCTCCGATAACAAAGAGAAAGAAGCTTTCTGAGAAACTTCTTTGTGTTCTGTGAAATCATCTCACAGAGTTACAGCTTTCCCCTCAAGAAGCCTTTCGCTAAGACAGTTCTTGTGGAATTGGCAAAGTGATATTTGGAAGCCCATAGAGGGCTAGGGTGAAAAAGGAAATATCCTCAAATGAAATCTGGAAAGAAGCTTTCTGAGAAACTGCTTAGTGTTCTGTTAATTCATCTCACAGAGTTACATCTGTATTTCGTGGATCTCTTTGCTAGCCTTATTTCTGTGGAATCTGAGAACAGATATTTCGGATCCCTATGAAGACTATAGGGCCAAAGGAAATATCCTCCGATAACAAAGAGAAAGAAGCTTTCTGAGAAACTTCTTTGTGTTCTGTGAAATCATCTCACAGAGTTACAGCTTTCCCCTCAAGAAGCCTTTCGCTAAGACAGTTCTTGTGGAATTGGCAAAGTGATATTTGGAAGCCCGTAGAGGGCTATGGTGAAAAAGGAAATATCCTCAAATGAAATCTGGAAAGAAGCTTTCTGAGAAACTGCTTAGTGTTCTGTTAATTCATCTCACAGAGTTACATCTGTATTTCGTGGATCTCTTTGCTAGCCTTATTTCTGTGGAATCTGAGAACAGATATTTCGGATCCCTTTGAAGACTATAGGGCCAAAGGAAATATCCTCCGATAACAAAGAGAAAGAAGCTTTCTGAGAAACTTCTTTGTGTTCTGTGAAATCATCTCACAGAGTTAGAGCTTTCCCCTCACGGAGCCTTTCGCTAAGACAGTTCTTTTGAAATTGGCAAAGTGATATTTGGAAGCCCATAGAGGGCTATGGTGAAAAAGGAAATATCCTCAAATGAAATCTGGAAAGAAGCTTTCTGAGAAACTGCTTAGTGTTCTGTTAATTCATCACACAGAGTTATATCTGTATTTCGTGGATCTCTTTGCTAGCCTTATTTCTGTGGAATCTGAGAACAGATATTTCGGATCCCTTTGAAGACTATAGGGCCAAAGGAAATATCCTCCGATAACAAAGAGAAAGAAGCTTTCTGAGAAACTTCGTTGTGTTCTGTGAAATCATCTCACAGAGTTACAGCTTTCCCCTCACGGAGCCTTTCGCTAAGACAGTTCTTTTGAAATTGGCAAAGTGATGTTTGGAAGCCCATAGAGGGCTATGGTGAAAAAGGAAATATCCTCAAATGAAATCTGGAAAGAAGCTTTCTGAGAAACTGCTTAGTGTTCTGTTAATTCATCTAACAGAGTTACATCTGTATTTCGTGGATCTCTTTGCTAGCCTTATTTCTGTGGAATCTGAGAACAGATATTTCGGATCCCTTTGAAGACTATAGGGCCAAAGGAAATATCCTCCGATAACAAAGAGAAAGAAGCTTTCTGAGAAACTTCTTTGTGTTCTGTGAAATCATCTCACAGAGTTACAGCTTTCCCCTCAAGAAGCCTTTCGCTAAGACAGTTCTTGTGGAATTGACAAAGTGATATTTGGAAGCCCATAGAGGGCTATGGTGAAAAAGGAAATATCCTCAGATGAAATCTGGAAAGAAGCTTTCTGAGAAACTGCTTAGTGTTCTGTTAATTCATCTCACAGATTTACATCTGTATTTCGTGGATCTCTTGGCTAGCCTTATTTCTGTGGAATCTGAGAACAGATATTTCGGATCCCTTTGAAGACTATAGGGCCAAAGGAAATATCCTCCGATAACAAAGAGAAAGAAGCTTTCTGAGAAACTTCGTTGTGTTCTGTGAAATCATCTCACAGAGTTGCAGCTTTCCCCTCTAGAAGCCTTTCGCTAAGACAGTTCTTGTGGAATTGGCAAAGTGATATTTGGAAGCCCATAGAGGGCTATGGTGAAAAAGGAAATATCCTGAGATGAAATCTGGAAAGAAGCTTTCTGAGAAACTGCTTAGTGTTCTGTTAATTCATCTCACAGAGTTACATCTGTATTTCGTGGATCTCTTTGCTAGCCTTATTTCTGTGGAATCTGAGAACAGATATTTCAGATCCCTATGAAGACTATAGGGCCAAAGGAAATATCCTCCGATAACAAAGAGAAAGAAGCTTTCTGAGAAACTTCTTTGTGTTCTGTGAAATCATCTCACAGAGTTACAGCTTTCCCCTCAAGAAGCCTTTCGCTAAGACAGTTCTTGTGGAATTGGCAAAGTGATATTTGGAAGCCCATAGAGGGCTATGGTGAAAAAGGAAATATCCTAAAATGAAATCTGGAAAGAAGCTTTCTGAGAAACTGCTTAGTGTTCTGTTAATTCATCTCACAGAGTTACATCTGTATTTCGTGGATCTCTTTGCTAGCCTTATTTCTGTGGAATCTGAGAACAGATATTTCGGATCCCTTTGAAGACTATGGGGCCAAAGGAAATATCCTCCGATAACAAAGAGAAAGAAGCTTTCGGAGAAACTTCTTTGTGTTCTGTGAAATCATCTCACAGAGTTACAGCTTTCCCCTTAAGAAGCCTTTCGCTAAGACAGTTCTTGTGGAATTGGCAAAGTGATATTTGGAAGCCCATAGAGGGCTATGGTGAAAAAGGAAATATCCTCAAATGAAATCTGGGAAGAAGCTTTCTGAGAAACTGCTTAGTGTTCTGTTAATTCATCTCACAGAGTTACATCTGTATTTCGTGGATCTCTTTGCTAGCCTTATTTCTGTGGAATCTGAGAACAGATATTTCGGATCCCTTTGAAGACTATAGGGCCAAAGGAAATATCCTCCGATAACAAAGAGAAAGAAGCTTTCTGAGAAACTTCGTTGTGTTCTGTGAAATCATCTCACAGAGTTACAGCTTTCCCCTCACGGAGCCTTTCGCTAAGACAGTTCTTTTGAAATTGGCAAAGTGATATTTGGAAGGCCATAGAGGGCTTTGGTGAAAAAGGAATTATCCTCAAATGAAATCTGGAAAGATGCTTTCTGAGAAACTGCTTAGTGTTCTGTTAATTCATCTCACAGAGTTATATCTGTATTTCGTGGATCTCGTTGCTAGCCTTATTTCTGTGGAATCTGAGAACAGATATTTCGGATCCCTTTGAAGACTATAGGGCCAAAGGAAATATCCTCCGATAACAAAGAGAAAGAAGCTTTCTGAGAAACTTCGTTGTGCTCTGTGAAATCATCTCACAGAGTTGCAGCTTTCCCCTCAAGAAGCCTTTCGCTAAGACAGTTCTTGTGGAATTGGCAAAGTGATATTTGGAAGCCCATAGAGGGCTATGGTGAAAAAGGAAATATCCTCAGATGAAATCTGGAAAGAAGCTTTCTGAGAAACTGCTTAGTGTTCTGTTAATTCATCTCACAGAGTTACATCTGTATTTCGTGGATCTCTTTGCTAGCCTTATTTCTGTGGAATCTGAGAACAGATATTTCGGATCCCTATGAAGACTATAGGGCCAAAGGAAATATCCTCCGATAACAAATAGAAAGAAGCTTTCTGAGAAACTTCTTTGTGTTCTGTGAAATCATCTCACAGAGTTACAGCTTTCCCCTCAAGAAGCCTTTCGCTAAGACAGTTCTTGTGGAATTGGCAAAGTGATATTTGGAAGCCCATAGAGGGCTATGGTGAAAAAGGAAATATCCTCAGATGAAATCTGGAAAGAAGCTTTCTGAGAAATTGCTTAGTGTTCTGTTAATTCATCTCACAGAGTTACATCTGTATTTCGTGGATCTCTTTGCTAGCCTTATTTCTGTGGAATCTGAGAACAGATATTTCGGATCCCTTTGAAGAGTATGGGGCCAAAGGAAATATCCTCCGATAACAAAGAGAAAGAAGCTTTCGGAGAAACTTCTTTGTGTTCTGTGAAATCATCTCACAGAGTTACAGCTTTCCCCTTAAGAAGCCTTTCGCTAAGACAGTTCTTGTGGAATTGGCAAAGTGATATTTGGAAGCCCATAGAGGGCTATGGTGAAAAAGGAAATATCCTCAAATGAAATCTGGGAAGAAGCTTTCTGAGAAACTGCTTAGTGTTCTGTTAATTCATCTCACAGAGTTACATCTGTATTTCGTGGATCTCTTTGCTAGCCTTATTTCTGTGGAATCTGAGAACAGATATTTCGGATCCCTTTGAAGACTATAGGGCCAAAGGAAATATCCTCCGATAACAAAGAGAAAGAAGCTTTCTGAGAAACTTCGTTGTGTTCTGTGAAATCATCTCACAGAGTTACAGCTTCCCCCTCACGGAGCCTTTCGCTAAGACAGTTCTTTTGAAATTGGCAAAGTGATATTTGGAAGGCCATAGAGGGCTATGGTGAAAAAGGAAATATCCTCAGAGGAAATCTGGAAAGCAGCTTTGTGAGAAACTGCTTAGTGTTCTGTTAATTCATCTCACATTGTTACATCTGTATTTCATGCATCTCTTTGCTAGCCTTATTTCTGTGGAATCTGAGAACAGATATTTCGGATCCCTTTGAAGACTATAGGGCCAAAGGAAATATCCTCCGATAACAAAGAGAAAGAAGCTTTCTGAGAAACTTCGTTGTGCTCTGTGAAATCATCTCACAGAGTTGCAGCTTTCCCCTCAAGAAGCCTTTCGCTAAGACAGTTCTTGTGGAATTGGCAAAGTGATATTTGGAAGCCCATAGAGGGCTATGGTGAAAAAGGAAATATCCTCAGATGAAATCTGGAAAGAAGCTTTCTGAGAAACTGCTTAGTGTTCTGTTAATTCATCTCACAGAGTTACATCTGTATTTCGTGGATCTCTTTGCTAGCCTTATTTCTGTGGAATCTGAGAACAGATATTTCGGATCCCTATGAAGACTATAGGGCCAAAGGAAATATCCTCCGATAACAAAGAGAAAGAATCTTTCTGAGAAACTTCTTTGTGTTCTGTGAAATCATCTCACAGAGTTACAGCTTTCCCCTCAAGAAGCCTTTCGCTAAGACAGTTCTTGTGGAATTGGCAAAGTGATATTAGGAAGCCCATAGAGGGCTATGGTGAAAAAGGAAATATCCTCAGATGAAATCTGGAAAGAAGCTTTCTGAGAAACTGCTTAGCGTTCTGTTAATTCATCTCACAGAGTTACATCTGTATTTCGTGGATCTCTTTGCTAGCCTTATTTCTGTGGAATCTCAGAACAGATATTTCGGATCCCTTTGAAGACTATAGGGCCAAAGGAAATATCCTCCGATAACAAAGAGAAAGAAGCTTTCTGAGAAACTTCTTTGTGTTCTGTGAAATCATCTCAGAGAGTTACAGCTTTCCCCTCATGGAGCCTTTCGCGAAGACAGTTCTTTTGAAATTGGCAAAGTGATATTTGGAAGCCCATAGAGGGCTATGGTGAAAAAGGAAATATCCTCAGATGAAATCTGGAAAGAAGCTTTCTGAGAAACTGCTTAGTGTTCTTTTAATTCATCTCACAGTGTTACATCTGTATTTCGTGGATCTCTTTGCTAGCCTTATTTCTGTGGAATCTGAGAACAGATATTTCGGATCCCTTTGAAGACTATAGGGCCAAAGGAAATATCCTCCGATAACAAAGAGAAAGAAGGTTTCTGAGAAACTTTTTTGCGTTCTGTGAAATCATCTCACAGAGTTACAGCTTTCCCCTCAAGAAGCCTTTCGCTAAGACAGTTCTTGTGGAATTGGCAAAGTGATATTTGGAAGCCCCTAGAGGGCTTTGGTGAAAAAGGAAATATCCTCAGATGAAATCTGGAAAGAAGCTTTCTGAGAAATTGCTTAGTGTTCTGTTAATTCATCTCACAGAATTACATCTGTATTTCGTGGATCTCTTTGATAGCCTTATTTCTGTGGAATCTGAGAACAGATATTTCGGATCCCTTTGAAGACTATAGGGCCAAAGGAAATATCCTCCGATAACAAAGAGAAAGATGCTTTTTGAGAAACTTCGTTGTGTTCTGTGAAATCATCTCACAGAGTTACAGCTTTCCCCTCATGGAGCCTTTCGCTAAGACAGTTCTTTTGAAATTGGCAAAGTGATATTTGGAAGCCCTTAGAGGGCTATGGTGAAAAAGGAAATATCCTCAGATGAAATCTGGAAAGAAGCTTTCTGAGAAACTGCTTAGCGTTCTGTTAATTCATCTCACAGAGTTACATCTGTATTTCGTGGATCTCTTGGCTAGCCTTATTTCTGTGGAATCTGAGAACAGATATTTCGGATCCCTTTGAAGACTATAGGGCCAAAGGAAATATCCTCCGAAAACAAAGAGAAAGAAGCTTTCTGAGAAACTTCTTTGTGTTCTGTGAAATCATCTCACAGAGTTACAGCTTTCCCCTCAAGAAGCCTTTCGCTAAGACAGTTCTTGTGGAATTGGCAAAGTGATATTTGGAAGCCCATAGAGGGCTATGGTGAAAAAGGAAATATCCTCAGATGAAATCTGGAAAGAAGCTTTCTGAGAAACTGCTTAGCGTTCTCTTAATTCCTCTCACAGAGTTACATCTGTATTTCGTGGATCTCTTTGCTAGCCTTATTTCTGTGGAATCTGAGAACAGATATTTCGGATCCCTTTGAAGACTATAGGGCCAAAGGAAATATCCTCCGATAACAAAGAGAAAGAAGCTTTCTGAGAAACTTCGTTGTGCTCTGTGAAATCATCTCACAGAGTTACAGCTTTCCCCTCATGGAGCCTTTCGCTAAGACAGTTCTTTTGAAATTGGCAAAGTGATATTTGGAAGCCCATAGAGGGCTATGGTGAAAAAGGAAATATCCTCAGAGGAAATCTGGAAAGAAGCGCTGTGAGAAACTGCTTAGTGTTCTGTTAATTCATCTCACAGTGTTACATCTGTATTTCATGCATCTCTTTGCTAGCCTTATTTCTGTGGAATCTGAGAACAGATATTTCGGATCCCTTTGAAGACTATAGGGCCAAAGGAAATATCCTCCGATAACAAAGAGAAAGAAGCTTTCTGAGAAACTTCTTAGTGTTCTGTGAAATCATCTCACAGAGTTGCAGCTTTTCCCTCAAGAAGCCTTTCGCTAAGACAGTTCTTGTGGAATTGGCAAAGTGATATTTGGAAGCCCATAGAGGGCTATGGTGAAAAAGGAAATATCCTCAGATGAAATCTGGAAAGAAGCTTTCTGAGAAACTGCTAAGTGTTCTGTTAATTCATCTCACAGAGTTACATCTGTATTTCGTGGATGTCTTTGCTAGCCTTATTTCTGAGGAATCTGAGAACAGATATTTCGGATCCCTTTGAAGACCATAGGGCCAAAGGAAATATCCTCCGATAACAAAGAGAAAGAAGCTTTCTGAGAAACTTCTTTGTGTTCTGTGAAATCATCTCACAGAGTTGCAGCTTTGCCCTCAAGGAGCCTTTCGCTAAGACAGTTCTTGTGGAATTGGCAAAGTGATATTTGGAAGCCCATAGAAGGCTAAGGTGAAAAAGGAAACATCCTCAGATGAAATCTGGAAAGAAGCTTTCTGAGAAACTGCTTAGTGTTCTGTTAATTCATCTCACAGAGTTACATCTGTATTTCGTGGATCTCTTTGCTAGCCTTATTTCTGTGGAATCTCAGAACAGATATTTCGGATCCCTTTGAAGACTATAGGGCCAAAGGAAATATCCTCCGATAACAAAGAGAAAGAACCTTTCTGAGAAACTTCTTTGTGTTCTGTGAAATCACCTCACAGAGTTACAGCTTTCCCCTCACGGAGCCTTTCGCGAAGACAGTTCTTTTGAAATTGGCAAAGTGATATTTGGAAGCCCATAGAGGGCTATGTTGAAAAAGGAAATATCCTCAGATGAAATCTGGAAAGAAGCTTTCTGAGAAACTGCTTAGTGTTCTTTTAATTCATCTCACAGTGTTACATCTGTATTTCGTGGATCTCTTTGCTAGCCTTATTTCTGTGGAATCTGAGAACAGATATTTCGGATCCCTATGAAGACTATAGGGCCAAAGGAAATATCCTCCGATAACAAAGAGAAAGAAGCTTTCTGAGAAACTTTTTTGTGTTCTGTGAAATCATCTCACAGAGTTGCAGCTTTCCCCTCAAGAAGCCTTTCGCTAAGACAGTTCTTGTGGAATTGACAAAGTGATATTTGGAAGCCCCTAGAGGGCTATGATGAAAAAGGAAATATCCTCAGATGAAATCTGGAAAGAAGCTTTCTGAGAAACTGCTTAGTGTTCTGTTAATTCATTTCACAGAGTTACATCTGTATTTCGTGGATCTCTTTGCTAGCCTTATTTCTGTGGAATCTGAGAACAGATATTTCGGATCCCTTTGAAGACTATAGGGCCAAAGGAAATATCCTCCGATAACAAAGAGAAAGATGCTTTTTGAGAAACTTCGTTGTGTTCTGTGAAATCATCTCACAGAGTTACAGCTTTCCCCTCACGGAGCCTTTCGCTAAGACAGTTCTTTTGAAATTGGCAAAGTGATATTTGGAAGTCCTTAGAGGGCTATGGTGAAAAAGGAAATATCCTCAGAGGGAATCTGGAAAGAAGCTTTCTGAGAAACTGCTTAGTGTTCTGTTAATTCATCTCACACAGTTACATCTGTATTTCCTGGATCTCTTTGCTAGCGTTATTTCTGTGGAATCTGAGAACAGATATTTCATTTCCCTTTGAAGACTATAGGGCCAAAGGAAATATCCTCCGATAACATAGAGAAAGAAGCTTTCTGAGAAACTTCTTTGTGTTCTGTGAAATCATCTCACAGAGTTACAGCTTTCCCCTCAAGAAGCCTTTCGCTAAGACAGTTCTTGTGGAATTGGCAAAGTGATATTTGGAAGCCCTTAGAGGGCTATGGTGAAAAGGAAATATCCTCAAATGAAATCTGGAAAGAAGCTTTCTGAGAAACTGCTTAGTGTTCTGTTAATTCATTTCACAGTGTTACATCTGTATTTCATGGATCTCTTTGCTAGCCTTATTTCTGTGGAATCTGAGAACAGATATTTCAGATCCCTTTGAAGACTATAGGGCCAAAGGAAATATCCTCGAAAACAAAGAGAAAGAAGCTTTCTGAGAAACTTCTTTGTGTTCTGTGAAATCATCTCACAGAGTTGCAGCTTTGCCCTCAAGGAGCCTTTCGCGAAGACAGTTCTTGTGGAATTGGCAAAGTGATATTTGGAAGCCCATAGAGGGCTATGGTGAAAAAGGAAATATCCTCAGATGAAATCTGGAAAGAAGCTTTCTGAGAAACTGCTTAGTGTTCTGTTAATTCATCTCACAGAGTTACATCTGTATTTCGTGGATCTCTTTGCTAGCCTTAATTCTGTGGAATCTGAGAACAGATATTTCGGATCCCTATGAAGACTATAGGGCCAAAGGAAATATCCTCCGATAACAAAGAGAAAGAAGCTTTCTGAGAAACTTCTTTGTGTTCTGTGAAATCATCTCACAGAGTTACAGCTTTACCCTCAAGAAGCCTTTCGCTAAGACAGTTCTTGTGGAATTGGCAAAGTGATATTTGGAAGCCCATAGAGGGCTATGGTGAAAAAGGAAATATCCTCAGATGAAATCTGGAAAGAAGCTTTCTGAGAAACTGCTTAGCGTTCTGTTAATTCATCTCACAGAGTTTCATCTGTATTTCGTGGATCTCTTTGCTAGCCTTATTTCTGTGGAATCTCAGAACAGATATATCGGATCCCTTTGAAGACTATAGGGCCAAAGGAAATATCCTCCGATAACAAAGAGAAAGATGCTTTTTGAGAAACTTCGTTGTGTTCTGTGAAATCATCTCACAGAGTTACAGCTTTCCCCTCACGGAGCCTTTCGCTAAGACAATTCTTTTGAAATTGGCAAAGTGATATTTGGAAGCCCTTAGAGGGCTATGGTGAAAAAGGAAATATCCTCAGAGGGAATCTGGAAATAAGCTTTCTGAGAAACTGCTTAGTGTTCTGTTAATTCATCTCACAGTGTTACATCTGTATTTCATGAATCTCTTTGCTAGCCTTATTTCTGTGGAATCTGTGAACAGATATTTCAGATCCCTTTGAAGACTATAGGGCCAAAGGAAATATCCTCCGATAACAAAGAGAAAGAAGCTTTCTGAGAAACTTCTTTGTGTTCTGTGAAATCATCTCACAGAGTTGCAGCTTTCCCCTCAAGAAGCCTTTCGCTAAGATAGTTCTTGTGGAATTGGCAAAGTGATATTTGGAAGCCCTTAGAGGGCTATGGTGAAAAAGGAAATATCCTCAGATGAAATCTGGAAAGAAGCTTTCTGAGAAACTGCTTAGCGTTCTCTTAATTCATCTCACAGAGTTACATCTGTATTTCGTGGATCTCTTTGCTAGCGTTATTTCTGTGGAATCTGAGAACAGATATTTCGGATCCCTTTGAAGACTATAGGGCCAAAGGAAATATCCTCCGATAACAAAGAGAAAGAAGCTTTCTGAGAAACTTCTTTGTGTTCTGTGAAATCACCTCACAGAGTTACAGCTCTCCCCTCAAGAAGCCTTTCGCTAAGACAGTTCTTGTGGAATTGGCAAAGTGATATTTGGAAGCCCTTAGAGGGCTATGGTGAAAAGGAAATATCCTCAAATGAAATCTGGAAAGAAGCTTTCTGAGAAACTGCTTAGTGTTCTGTTAATTCATCTCACAGAGTTACATCTGTATTTCGTGGATCTCTTTGCTAGCCTTATTTCTGTGGAATCTGAGAACAGATATTTCGGATCCCTTTGAAGACTATAGGGCCAAAGGAAATATCCTCCGATAACAAAGAGAAAGAAGCTTTCTGAGAAACTTCGTTGTGTTCTGTGAAATCATCTCACAGAGTTACAGCTTTCCCCTCACGGAGCCTTTCGCGAAGACAGTTCTTTTGAAATTGGCAAAGTGATATTTGGAAGCCCATAGAGGGCTAGGGTGAAAAAGGAAATATCCTCAGATGAAATCTGGAAAGAAGCTTTGTGAGAAACTGCTTAGTGTTCTGTTAATTCATCTCACAGTGTTTCATCTGTATTTCATGGATCTCTTTGCTAGCCTTATTTCTGTGGAATCTGAGAACAGATATTTCAGATCCCTTTGAAGACTATAGGGCCAAAGGAAATATCCTCCGATAACAAAGAGAAAGAAGCTTTCTGAGAAACTTCTTTGTGTTCTGTGAAATCATCTCACAGAGTTGCAGCTTTGCCCTCAAGGAGCCTTTCGCGAAGACAGTTCTTGTGGAATTGGCAAAGTGATATTTGGAAGCCCATAGAGGGCTATGGTGAAAAAGGAAATATCCTCAGATGAAATCTGGAAAGAAGCTTTCTGAGAAACTGCTTAGTGTTCTGTTAATTCATCTCACAGAGTTACATCTGTATTTCGTGGATCTCTTTGCTAGCCTTAATTCTGTGGAATCTGAGAACAGATATTTCGGATCCCTATGAAGACTATAGGGCCAAAGGAAATATCCTCCGATAACAAAGAGAAAGAAGCTTTCTGAGAAACTTCTTTGTGTTCTGTGAAATCATCTCACAGAGTTACAGCTTTACCCTCAAGAAGCCTTTCGCTAAGACAGTTCTTGTGGAATTGGCAAAGTGATATTTGGAAGCCCATAGAGGGCTATGGTGAAAAAGGAAATATCCTCAGATGAAATCTGGAAAGAAGCTTTCTGAGAAACTGCTTAGCGTTCTGTTAATTCATCTCACAGAGTTACATCTGTATTTCGTGGATCTCTTTGCTAGCCTTATTTCTGTGGAATCTCAGAACAGATATATCGGATCCCTTTGAAGACTATAGGGCCAAAGGAAATATCCTCCGATAACAAAGAGAAAGATGCTTTTTGAGAAACTTCGTTGTGTTCTGTGAAATCACCTCACAGAGTTACAGCTTTCCCCTCACGGAGCCTTTCGCTAAGACAATTCTTTTGAAATTGGCAAAGTGATATTTGGAAGCCCTTAGAGGGCTATGGTGAAAAAGGAAATATCCTCAGAGGGAATCTGGAAAGAAGCTTTCTGAGAAACTGCTTAGTGTTCTGTTAATTCATCTCACAGTGTTACATCTGTATTTCATGAATCTCTTTGCTAGCCTTATTTCTGTGGAATCTGTGAACAGATATTTCAGATCCCTTTGAAGACTATAGGGCCAAAGGAAATATCCTCCGATAACAAAGAGAAAGAAGCTTTCTGAGAAACTTCTTTGTGTTCTGTGAAATCATCTCACAGAGTTGCAGCTTTCCCCTCAAGAAGCCTTTCGCTAAGATAGTTCTTGTGGAATTGGCAAAGTGATATTTGGAAGCCCTTAGAGGGCTATGGTGAAAAAGGAAATATCCTCAGATGAAATCTGGAAAGAAGCTTTCTGAGAAACTGCTTAGCGTTCTCTTAATTCATCTCACAGAGTTACATCTGTATTTCGTGGATCTCTTTGCTAGCGTTATTTCTGTGGAATCTGAGAACAGATATTTCGGATCCCTTTGAAGACTATAGGGCCAAAGGAAATATCCTCCGATAACAAAGAGAAAGAAGCTTTCTGAGAAACTTCGTTGTGTTCTGTGAAATCATCTCACAGAGTTACAGCTTTCCCCTCACGGAGCCTTTCGCGAAGACAGTTCTTTTGAAATTGGCAAAGTGATATTTGGAAGCCCATAGAGGACTAGGGTGAAAAAGGAAATATCCTCAGATGAAATCTGGAAAGAAGCTTTGTGAGAAACTGCTTAGTGTTCTGTTAATTCATCTCACAGTGTTTCATCTGTATTTCATGGATCTCTTTGCTAGCCTTATTTCTGTGGAATCTGAGAACAGATATTTCAGATCCCTTTGAAGACTATAGGGCCAAAGGAAATATCCTCCGATAACAAAGAGAAAGAAGCTTTCTGAGAAACTTCTTTGTGTTCTGTGAAATCATCTCACAGAGTTACAGCTTTCCCCTCAAGAAGCCTTTCGCTAAGACAGTTCTTGTGGAATTGGCAAAGTGATATTTGGAAGCCCATAGAGGGCTATGGTGAAAAAGGAAATATCCTCAGATGAAATCTGGAAAGAAGCTTTCTGAGAAACTGCTTAGCGTTCTGTTAATTCATCTCACAGAGTTACATCTGTATTTCGTGGATCTCTTTGCTAGCCTTATTTCTGTGGAATCTCAGAACAGATATTTCGGATCCCTTTGAAGACTATAGGGCCAAAGGAAATATCCACCGATAACAAAGAGAAAGATGCTTTTTGAGAAACTTCGTTGTGTTCTGTGAAATCATCTCACAGAGTTACAGCTTTCCCCTCACGGAGCCTTTCGCTAAGACAGTTCTTTTGAAATTGGCAAAGTGATATTTGGAAGCCCTTAGAGGGCTATGGTGAAAAAGGAAATATCCTCAGAGGGAATCTGGAAAGAAGCTTTCTGAGAAACTGCTTAGTGTTCTGTTAATTCATCTCACAGTGTTACATCTGTATTTCATGAATCTCTTTGCTAGCCTTATTTCTGTGGAATCTGTGAACAGATATTTCAGATCCCTTTGAAGACTATAGGGCCAAAGGAAATATCCTCCGATAACAAAGAGAAAGAAGCTTTCTGAGAAACTTCTTTGTGTTCTGTGAAATCATCTCACAGAGTTGCAGCTTTCCCCTCAAGAAGCCTTTCGCTAAGATAGTTCTTGTGGAATTGGCAAAGTGATATTTGGAAGCCCTTAGAGGGCTATGGTGAAAAAGGAAATATCCTCAGATGAAATCTGGAAAGAAGCTTTCTGAGAAACTGCTTAGCGTTCTGTTAATTCATCTCACAGAGTTACATCTGTATTTCGTGGATCTCTTTGCTAGCCTTATTTCTGTGGAATCTGAGAACAGATATTTCGGATCCCCTTGAAGACTATAGGGCCAAAGGAAATGTCCTCCGATAACAAAGAGAAAGAAGCTTTCTGAGAAACTTCTTTGTGTACTGTGAAATCATCTCACAGAGTTACAGCTTTCCCCTCAAGGAGCCTTTCGCTAAGACAGTTTATGTGGAATTGACAAAGTGATATTTGGAAGCCCATAGAGGGCTATGGTGAAAAAGGAAATATCCTCAGATGAAATCTGGAAAGAAGCTTTCTGAGAAACTGCTTAGCGTTCTCTTAATTCATCTCACAGAGTTTCATCTGTATTTCGTGGATCTCTTTGCTAGCGTTATTTCTGTGGAATCTGAGAACAGATATTTCGGATCCCTTTGAAGACTATAGGGCCAAAGGAAATATCCTCCGATAACAAAGAGAAAGAAGCTTTCTGAGAAACTTCGTTGTGTTCTGTGAAATCATCTCACAGAGTTACAGCTTTCCCCTCACGGAGCCTTTCGCGAAGACAGTTCTTTTGAAATTGGCAAAGTGATATTTGGAAGCCCATAGAGGGCTAGGGTGAAAAAGGAAATATCCTCAGATGAAATCTGGAAAGAAGCTTTGTGAGAAACTGCTTAGTGTTCTGTTAATTCATCTCACAGTGTTTCATCTGTATTTCATGGATCTCTTTGCTAGCCTTATTTCTGTGGAATCTGAGAACAGATATTTCAGATCCCTTTGAAGACTATAGGGCCAAAGGAAATATCCTCCGATAACAAAGAGAAAGAAGCTTTCTGAGAAACTTCTTTGTGTTCTGTGAAATCATCTCACAGAGTTACAGCTTTCCCCTCAAGAAGCCTTTCGCTAAGACAGTTCTTGTGGAATTGGCAAAGTGATATTTGGAAGCCCATAGAGGGCTATGGTGAAAAAGGAATTATCCTCAAATGAAATCTGGAAAGAAGCTTTCTGAGAAACTGCTTAGCGTTCTGTTAATTCATCTCACAGAGTTACATCTGTATTTCGTGGATCTCTTTGCTAGCCTTATTTCTGTGGAATCTCAGAACAGATATTTCGGATCCCTTTGAAGACTATAGGGCCAAAGGAAATATCCACCGATAACAAAGAGAAAGATGCTTTTTGAGAAACTTCGTTGTGTTCTGTGAAATCATCTCACAGAGTTACAGCTTTCCCCTCACGGAGCCTTTCGCTAAGACAGTTCTTTTGAAATTGGCAAAGTGATATTTGGAAGCCCTTAGAGGGCTATGGTGAAAAAGGAAATATCCTCAGAGGGAATCTGGAAAGAAGCTTTCTGAGAAACTGCTTAGTGTTCTGTTAATTCATCTCACAGTGTTACATCTGTATTTCATGAATCTCTTTGCTAGCCTTATTTCTGTGGAATCTGTGAACAGATATTTCAGATCCCTTTGAAGACTATAGGGCCAAAGGAAATATCCTCCGATAACAAAGAGAAAGAAGCTTTCTGAGAAACTTCTTTGTGTTCTGTGAAATCATCTCACAGAGTTGCAGCTTTCCCCTCAAGAAGCCTTTCGCTAAGATAGTTCTTGTGGAATTGGCAAAGTGATATTTGGAAGCCCTTAGAGGGCTATGGTGAAAAAGGAAATATCCTCAGATGAAATCTGGAAAGAAGCTTTGTGAGAAACTGCTTAGTGTTCTGTTAATTCATCTCACAGTGTTTCATCTGTATTTCATGGATCTCTTTGCTAGCCTTATTTCTGTGGAATCTGAGAACAGATATTTCAGATCCCTTTGAAGACTATAGGGCCAAAGGAAATATCCTCCGATAACAAAGAGAAAGAAGCTTTCTGAGAAACTTCTTTGTGTTCTGTGAAATCATCTCAAAGAGTTACAGCTTTCCCCTCAAGAAGCCTTTCGCTAAGACAGTTCTTGTGGAATTGGCAAAGTGATATTTGGAAGCCCATAGAGGGCTATGGTGAAAAAGGAAATATCCTCAGATGAAATCTGGAAAGAAGCTTTCTGAGAAACTGCTTAGCGTTCTGTTAATTCATCTCACAGAGTTACATCTGTATTTCGTGGATCTCTTTGCTAGCCTTATTTCTGTGGAATCTCAGAACAGATATTTCGGATCCCTTTGAAGACTATAGGGCCAAAGGAAATATCCACCGATAACAAAGAGAAAGATGCTTTTTGAGAAACTTCGTTGTGTTCTGTGAAATCATCTCACAGAGTTACAGCTTTCCCCTCACGGAGCCTTTCGCTAAGACAGTTCTTTTGAAATTGGCAAAGTGATATTTGGAAGCCCTTAGAGGGCTATGGTGAAAAAGGAAATATCCTCAGAGGGAATCTGGAAAGAAGCTTTCTGAGAAACTGCTTAGTGTTCTGTTAATTCATCTCACAGTGTTACATCTGTATTTCATGAATCTCTTTGCTAGCCTTATTTCTGTGGAATCTGTGAACAGATATTTCAGATCCCTTTGAAGACTATAGGGCCAAAGGAAATATCCTCCGATAACAAAGAGAAAGAAGCTTTCTGAGAAACTTCTTTGTGTTCTGTGAAATCATCTCACAGAGTTGCAGCTTTCCCCTCAAGAAGCCTTTCGCTAAGATAGTTCTTGTGGAATTGGCAAAGTGATATTTGGAAGCCCTTAGAGGGCTATGGTGAAAAAGGAAATATCCTCAGATGAAATCTGGAAAGAAGCTTTCTGAGAAACTGCTTAGCGTTCTGTTAATTCATCTCACAGAGTTACATCTGTATTTCGTGGATCTCTTTGCTAGCCTTATTTCTGTGGAATCTGAGAACAGATATTTCGGATCCCCTTGAAGACTATAGGGCCAAAGGAAATGTCCTCCGATAACAAAGAGAAAGAAGCTTTCTGAGAAACTTCTTTGTGTACTGTGAAATCATCTCACAGAGTTACAGCTTTCCCCTCAAGGAGCCTTTCGCTAAGACAGTTTATGTGGAATTGACAAAGTGATATTTGGAAGCCCTTAGAGGGCTATGGTGAAAAAGGAAATATCCTCAGATGAAATCTGGAAAGAAGCTTTCTGAGAAACTGCTTAGCGTTCTCTTAATTCATCTCACAGAGTTTCATCTGTATTTCGTGGATCTCTTTGCTAGCGTTATTTCTCTGGAATCTGAGAACAGATATTTCGGATCCCTTTGAAGACTATAGGGCCAAAGGAAATATCCTCCGATAACAAAGAGAAAGAAGCTTTCTGAGAAACTTCGTTGTGTTCTGTGAAATCATCTCACAGAGTTACAGCTTTCCCCTCACGGAGCCTTTCGCGAAGACAGTTCTTTTGAAATTGGCAAAGTGATATTTGGAAGCCCATAGAGGGCTAGGGTGAAAAAGGAAATATCCTCAGATGAAATCTGGAAAGAAGCTTTGTGAGAAACTGCTTAGTGTTCTGTTAATTCATCTCACAGTGTTTCATCTGTATTTCATGGATCTCTTTGCTAGCCTTATTTCTGTGGAATCTGAGAACAGATATTTCAGATCCCTTTGAAGACTATAGGGCCAAAGGAAATATCCTCCGATAACAAAGAGAAAGAAGCTTTCTGAGAAACTTCTTTGTGTTCTGTGAAATCATCTCACAGAGTTACAGCTTTCCCCTCAAGAAGCCTTTCGCTAAGACAGTTCTTGTGGAATTGGCAAAGTGATATTTGGAAGCCCATAGAGGGCTATGGTGAAAAAGGAAATATCCTCAGATGAAATCTGGAAAGAAGCTTTCTGAGAAACTGCTTAGCGTTCTGTTAATTCATCTCACAGAGTTACATCTGTATTTCGTGGATCTCTTTGCTAGCCTTATTTCTGTGGAATCTCAGAACAGATATTTCGGATCCCTTTGAAGACTATAGGGCCAAAGGAAATATCCACCGATAACAAAGAGAAAGATGCTTTTTGAGAAACTTCGTTGTGTTCTGTGAAATCATCTCACAGAGTTACAGCTTTCCCCTCACGGAGCCTTTCGCTAAGACAGTTCTTTTGAAATTGGCAAAGTGATATTTGGAAGCCCTTAGAGGGCTATGGTGAAAAAGGAAATATCCTCAGAGGGAATCTGGAAAGAAGCTTTCTGAGAAACTGCTTAGTGTTCTGTTAATTCATCTCACAGTGTTACATCTGTATTTCATGAATCTCTTTGCTAGCCTTATTTCTGTGGAATCTGTGAACAGATATTTCAGATCCCTTTGAAGACTATAGGGCCAAAGGAAATATCCTCCGATAACAAAGAGAAAGAAGCTTTCTGAGAAACTTCTTTGTGTTCTGTGAAATCATCTCACAGAGTTGCAGCTTTCCCCTCAAGAAGCCTTTCGCTAAGATAGTTCTTGTGGAATTGGCAAAGTGATATTTGGAAGCCCTTAGAGGGCTATGGTGAAAAAGGAAATATCCTCAGATGAAATCTGGAAAGAAGCTTTCTGAGAAACTGCTTAGCGTTCTGTTAATTCATCTCACAGAGTTACATCTGTATTTCGTGGATCTCTTTGCTAGCCTTATTTCTGTGGAATCTGAGAACAGATATTTCGGATCCCCTTGAAGACTATAGGGCCAAAGGAAATGTCCTCCGATAACAAAGAGAAAGAAGCTTTCTGAGAAACTTCTTTGTGTACTGTGAAATCATCTCACAGAGTTACAGCTTTCCCCTCAAGGAGCCTTTCGCTAAGACAGTTTATGTGGAATTGACAAAGTGATATTTGGAAGCCCATAGAGGGCTATGGTGAAAAAGGAAATATCCTCAGATGAAATCTGGAAAGAAGCTTTCTGAGAAACTGCTTAGCGTTCTCTTAATTCATCTCACAGAGTTACATCTGTATTTCGTGGATCTCTTTGCTAGCGTTATTTCTGTGGAATCTGAGAACAGATATTTCGGATCCCTTTGAAGACTATAGGGCCAAAGGAAATATCCTCCGATAACAAAGAGAAAGAAGCTTTCTGAGAAACTTCTTTGTGTTCTGTGAAATCATCTCACAGAGGTACAGCTTTCCCCTCAAGAAGCCTTTCGCTAAGACAGTTCTTGTGGAATTGGCAAAGTGATATCTGGAAGCCCATAGAGGGCTATGGTGAAAAAGGAAATATCCTCAGATGAAATCTGGAAAGAAGCTTTCTGAGAAACTGCTTAGCGTTCTCTTAATTCATCTCACAGAGTTACATCTGTATTTCGTGGACCTCTTTGCTAGCGTTATTTCTGTGGAATCTGAGAACAGATATTTCGGATCCCTTTGAAGACTATAGGGCCAAAGGAAATATCCTCCGATAACAAAGAGAAAGAAGCTTTCTGAGAAACTTCTTTGTGTTCTGTGAAATCATCTCACAGAGTTACAGCTTTCCCCTCACGGAGCCTTTCGCTAAGACAGTTCTTTTGAAATTGGCAAAGTGGAATTTGGAAGCCCATAGAGGGCTATGGTGAAAAAGGAAATATCCTCAAATGAAATCTGGAAAGAAGCTTTCTGAGAAACTGATTAGTGTTCTGTTAATTCATCTCACAGAGTTATATCTGCATTTCGTGTATCTCTTTGCTAGCCTTATTTCTGTGGAATCTGAGAACAGATATTTCGGATCCCTTTGAAGACTATAGGGCCAAAGGAAATATCCTCCGATAACAAAGAGAAAGAAGCTTTCTGAGAAACTTCTTTGTGTTCTGTGAAATCATCTCACAGAGTTGCAGCTTTCCCCTCAAGAAGCCTTTCGCTAAGACAGTTCTTGTGGAATTGGCAAAGTGATATTTGGAAGCCCATAGAGGGCTATGGTGAAAAAGGAAATATCCTCAGATGAAATCTGGAAAGAAGCTTTCTGAGAAACTGCTAAGTGTTCTGTTAATTCATCTCACAGAGTTACATCTGTATTTCGTGGATCTCTTTGCTAGCCTTATTTCTGTGGAATCTGAGAACAGATATTTCGGATCCCTTTGAAGACCATAGGGCCAAAGGAAATATCCTCCGATAACAAAGAGAAAGAAGCTTTCTGAGAAACTTACTTGTGTTCTGTGAAATCATCTCACAGAGTTGCAGCTTTGCCCTCAAGGAGCCTTTCGCTAAGACAGTTCTTCTGGAATTGGCAAAGTGATATTTGGAAGCCCATAGAAGGCTATGGTGAAAAAGGAAATATCCTCAGATGAAATCTGGAAAGAAGCTTTCTGAGAAACTGCTTAGTGTTCTGTTAATTCATTTCACAGAGTTACATCTGTATTTCGTGGATCTCTTTGCTAGCCTTATTTCTGTGGAATCTGAGAACAGATATTTCGGATCCCTTTGAAGACTATAGGGCCAAAGGAAATATCCTCCGATAACAAAGAGAAAGAAGTTTTTGAGAAACTTCGTTGTGTTCTGTGAAATCATCTCACAGAGTTACAGCTTTCCCCTCACGGAGCCTTTCGCTAAGACAGTTCTTTTGAAATTGGCAAAGTGATATTTGGAAGCCCTTAGAGGGCTATGGTGAAAAAGGAAATATCCTAAGAGGGAATCTGGAAAGAAGCTTTCTGAGAAACTGCTTAGTGTTCTGTTAATTCATCTCACAGTGTTACATCTGTATTTCATGGATCTCTTTGCTAGCCTTATTTCTGTGGAATCTGTGAACAGATATTTCAGATCCCTTTGAAGACTATAGGGCCAAAGGAAATATCCTCCGATAACAAAGAGAAAGAAGCTTTCTGAGAAACTTCTTTGTGTTCTGTGAAATCATCTCACAGAGTTGCAGCTTTCCCCTCAAGAAGCCTTTCGCTAAGACAGTTCTTGTGGAATTGGCAAAGTGATATTTGGAAGCCCTTAGAGGGCTATGGTGAAAAAGGAAATATCCTCAGATGAAATCTGGAAAGAAGCTTTCTGAGAAACTGCTTAGCGTTCTGTTAATTCATCTCACAGAGTTACATCTGTATTTCGTGGATCTCTTTGCTAGCCTTATTTCTGTGGAATCTGAGAACAGATATTTCGGATCCCCTTGAAGACTATAGGGCCAAAGGAAATATCCTCCGATAACAAAGAGAAAGAAGCTTTCTGAGAAACTTCTTTGTGTACTGTGAAATCATCTCACGGAGTTACAGCTTTCCCCTCAAGGAGCCTTTCGCTAAGACAGTTTATGTGGAATTGGCAAAGTGATATTTGGAAGCCCATAGAGGGCTATGGTGAAAAAGGAAATATCCTCAGATGAAATCTGGAAAGAAGCTTTCTGAGAAACTGCTTAGTGTTCTGTTAATTCATCTCACAAAGTTACATCTGTATTTCGTGGATCTCTTTGCTAGCCTTATTTCTGTGGAATGTGAGAACAGATATTTCGGATCCCTTTGAAGACTATAGGGCCAAAGGAAATATCCTCCGATAACAAAGAGAAAGAAGCTTTCTGAGAAACTTCGTTGTGTTCTGTGAAATCATCTCACAGAGTTACAGCTTTCCCTTCACGGAGCCTTTCGCTAAGACACTTCTTGTGGAATTGGCAAAGTGATATTTGGAAGCCCATAGAGGGCTAGGGTGAAAAAGGAAATATCCTCAGATGAAATCTGGAAAGAAGCTTTCTGAGAAACTGCTTAATGTTCTGTTAATTCATCTCACAGTGTTACTTCTGTATTTCATGGATCTCTTTGCTAGCCTTATTTCTGTGGAATCTGAGAACAGATATTTCAGATCCCTTTGAAGACTACAGGGCCAAAGGAAATATCCTCCGATAACAAAGAGAAAGAAGCTTTCTGAGAAACTTCTTTGTGTTCTGTGAAATCATCTCACAGAGTTGCAGCTTTCCCCTCAAGAAGCCTTTCGCTAAGACAGTTCTTGTGGAATTGGCAAAGTGATATTTGGAAGCCCATAGAGGGCTATGGTGAAAAAGGAAATATCCTCAGATGAAATCTGGAAAGAAGCTTTCTGAGAAACTGCTTAGTGTTCTGTTAATTCATCTCACAGAGTTACATCTGTATTTCGTGGATCTCTTTGCTAGCCTTATTTCTGTGGAATCTGAGAACAGATATTTCGGATCCCTTTGAAGACTATAGGGCCAAAGGAAATATCCTCCGATAACAAAGAGAAAGAAGCTTTCTGAGAAACTTCTTTGTGTTCTGTGAAATCATCTCACAGAGTTGCAGCTTTCCCCTCAAGAAGCCTTTCGCTAAGACAGTTCTTGTGGAATTGGCAAAGTGATATTTGGAAGCCCATAGAGGGCTATGGTGAAAAAGGAAATATCCTCAGATGAAATCTGGAAAGAAGCTTTCTGAGAAACTGCTTAGTGTTCTGTTAATTCATCTCACAGAGTTATATCTGTATTTCGTGGATCTCTTTGCTAGCCTTATTTCTGTGGAATCTGAGAACAGATATTTCTGATCCCTTTGAAGACTATAGGGCCAAAGGAAATATCCTCCGATAACAAAGAGAAAGAAGCTTTCTGAGAAACTTCGTTGTGTTCTGTGAAATCATCTCACAGAGTTACAGCTTTCCCCTCACGGAGCCTTTCGCTAAGACAGTTCTTTTGAAATTGGCAAAGTGATATTTGGAAGCCCATAGAGGGCTATGGTGAAAAAGGAAATATCCTCAAATGAAATCTGGAAAGAAGGTTTCTGAGAAACTGCTTAGTGTTCTGTTAATTCATCTCACAGAGTTATATCTGTATTTCGTGGATCTCTTTGCTAGCCTTATTTCTGTGGAATCTGAGAACAGATATTTCGGATCCCTTTGAAGACTATAGGGCCAAAGGAAATATCCTCCGATAACAAAGAGAAAGAAGCTTTCTGAGAAACTTCGTTGTGCTCTGTGAAATCATCTCACAGAGTTACAGGTTTCCCCTCATGGAGCCTTTCGCTAAGACAGTTCTTTTGAAATTGGCAAAGTGATATTTGGAAGCCCATAGAGGGCTATGGTGAAAAAGGAAATATCCTCAGAGGAAATCTGGAAAGAAGCTTTGTGAGAAACTGCTTAGTGTTCTGTTAATTCATCTCACAGTGTTACATCTGTATTTCATGCATCTCTTTGCTAGCCTTATTTCTGTGGAATCTGAGAACAGATATTTCGGATCCCTTTGAAGACTATAGGGCCAAAGGAAATATCCTCCGATAACAAAGAGAAAGAAGCTTTCTGAGAAACTTCTTTGTGTTCTGTGAAATCATCTCACAGAGTTGCAGCTTTCCCCTCAAGAAGCCTTTCGCTAAGACAGTTCTTGTGGAATTGGCAAAGTGATATTTGGAAGCCCATTGAGGGCTATGGTGAAAAAGGAAATATCCTCAGATGAAATCTGGAAAGAAGCTTTTTGAGAAACTGCTAAGTGTTCTGTTAATTCATCTCACAGAGTTACATCTGTATTTCGTGTATCTCTTTGCTAGCCTTATTTCTGTGGAATCTGAGAACAGATATTTCGGATCCCTTTGAAGACCATAGGGCCAAAGGAAATATCCTCCGATAACAAAGAGAAAGAAGCTTTCTGAGAAACTTCTTTGTGTTCTGTGAAATCATCTCACAGAGTTGCAGCTTTGCCCTCAAGGAGCCTTTCGCTAAGACAGTTCTTGTGGAATTGGCAAAGTGATATTTGGAAGCCCATAGAGGGCTATGGTGAAAAAGGAAATATCCTCAGATGAAATCTGGAAAGAAGCTTTCTGAGAAACTGCTTAGTGTTCTGTTAATTCATCTCACAGAGTTACATCTGTATTTCGTGGATCTCTTTGCTAGCCTCAATTCTGTGGAGTCTGAGAACAGATATTTCGGATCCCTATGAAGACTATAGGGCCAAAGGAAATATCCTCCGATAACAAAGAGAAAGAAGCTTTCTGAGAAACTTCTTTGTGTTCTGTGAAATCATCTCACAGAGTTACAGCTTTCCCCTCAAGAAGCCTTTCGCTAAGACAGTTCTTGTGGAATTGGCAAAGTGATATTTGGAAGCCCATAGAGGGCTATGGTGAAAAAGGAAATATCCTCAGATGAAATCTGGAAAGAAGCTTTCTGAGAAACTGCTTAGCGTTCTGTTAATTCATCTCACAGAGTTACATCTGTATTTCGTGGATCTCTTTGCTAGCCTTATTTCTGTGGAATCTCAGAACAGATATTTCGGATCCCTTTGAAGACAATAGGGCCAAAGGAAATATCCTCCGATAACAAAGAGAAAGAAGCTTTCTGAGAAACTTCTTTGTGTTCTGTGAAATCATCTCACAGAGTTACAGCTTTCCCCTCACGGAGCCTTTCGCGAAGACAGTTCTTTTGAAATTGGCAAAGTGATATTTGGAAGCCCATAGAGGGCTATAGTGAAAAAGGAAATATCCTCAGATGAAATCTGGAAAGAAGCTTTCTGAGAAACTGCTTAGTGTTCTTTTAATTCATCTCACAGTGTTACATCTGTATTTCGTGGATCTCTTTGCTAGCCTTATTTCTGTGGAATCTGAGAACAGATATTTCGGATCCCTTTGAAGACTACAGGGCCAAAGGAAATATCCTCCGATAACAAAGAGAAAGAAGCTTTCTGAGAAACTTTTTTGTGTTCTGTGAAATCAACTCACAGAGTAGCAGCTTTCCCCTCAAGAAGCCTTTCGCTTAGACAGTTCTTGTGGAATTGGCAAAGTGATATTTGGAAGCCCTTAGAGGGCTATGGTGAAAAAGGAAATATCCTCAGATGAAATCTGGAAAGAAGCTTTCTGAGAAACTGCTTAGCGTTCTTTTAATTCATCTCACAGAGTTACATCTGTATTTCGTGGATCTCTTTGCTAGCCTTATTTCTGTGGAATCTGAGAACAGATATTTCGGATCCCCTTGAAGACTATAGGGCCAAAGGAAATATCCTCCGATAACAAAGAGAAAGAAGCTTTCTGAGAAACTTCTTTGTGTACTGTGAAATCATCTCACAGAGTTACAGCTTTCCCCTCAAGGAGCCTTTCGCTAAGACAGTTTATGTGGAATTGGCAAAGTGATATATGGAAGCCCATAGAGGGCTATGGTGAAAAAGGAAATATCCTCAGATGAAATCTGGAAAGAAGCTTTCTGAGAAACTGCTTAGCGTTCTCTTAATTCATCTCACAGAGTTACATCTGTATTTCGTGGATCTCTTTGCTAGCGTTATTTCTGTGGAATCTGAGAACAGATATTTCGGATCCCTTTGAAGACTATAGGGCCAAAGGAAATATCCTCCGATAACAAAGAGAAAGAAGCTTTCTGAGAAACTTCTTTGTGTTCTGTGAAATCATCTCACAGAGTTACAGCTTTCCCCTCAAGAAGCCTTTCGCTAAGACAGTTCTTGTGGAATTGGCAAAGTGATATTTGGAAGCCCTTAGAGGGCTATGGTGAAAAGGAAATATCCTCAAATGAAATCTGGAAAGAAGCTTTCTGAGAAACTGCTTAGTGTTCTGTTAATTCATATCACAAAGTTACATCTGTATTTCGTGGATCTCTTTGCTAGCCTTATTTCTGTGGAATCTGAGAACAGATATTTCAGATCCCTTTGAAGACTATACGGCCAAAGGAAATATCCTCCGATAACAAAGAGAAAGAAGCTTTCTGAGAAACTTCTTTGTGTTCTGTGAAATCATCTCACAGAGTTGCAGCTTTCCCCTCAAGAAGCCTTTCGGTAAGACAGTTCTTGTGGAATTGGCAAAGTGATATTTGGAAGCCCATAGAGGGCTATGGTGAAAAAGGAAATATCCTCAGATGAAATCTGGAAAGAAGCTTTCTGAGAAACTGCTTAGTGTTCTGTTAATTCATCTCACAGAGTTACATCTGTATTTCGTGGATCTCTTTGCTAGCCTTATTTCTGTGGAATCTGAGAACAGATATTTCTGATCGCTATGAAGACTATAGGGCCAAAGGAAATATCCTCCGATAACAAAGAGAAAGAAGCTTTCGGAGAAACTTCTTTGTGTTCTGTGAAATCATCTCACAGAGTTACAGCTTTCCCCTCAAGAAGCCTTTCGCTAAGACAGTTCTTGTGGAATTGGCAAAGTGATATTTGGAAGCCCATAGAGGGCTATGGTGAAAAAGGAAATATCCTCAAATGAAATCTGGAAAGAAGCTTTCTGAGAAACTGCTTAGTGTTCTGTTAATTCATCTCACAGAGTTACATCTGTATTTCGTGGATCTCTTTGCTAGCCTTATTTCTGTGGAATCTGAGAACAGATATTTCGGATCCCTTTGAAGACTATAGGGCCAAAGGAAATATCCTCTGATAACAAAGAGAAAGAAGCTTTCTGAGAAACTTCGTTGTGTTCTGTGAAATCATCTCACAGAGTTACAGCTTTCCCCTCACGGAGCCTTTCGCTAAGACAGTTCTTTTGAAATTGGCAAAGTGATATTTGGAAGCCCATAGAGGGCTATGGTGAAAAAGGAAATATCCTCAGAGGAAATCTGGAAAGAAGCTTTCTGAGAAACTGCTTAGTGTTCTGTTAATTCACCTCACAGTGTTACATCTGTATTTCATGGATCTCTTTGCTAGCCTTATTTCTGTGGAATCTGAGAACAGATATTTTAGATCCCTTTGAAGACTATGGGGCCAAAGGAAATATCCTCCGATAACAAAGAGAAAGAAGCTTTCTGAGAAACTTCTTTGTGTTCTGTGAAATCATCTCACAGAGTTGCAGCTTTCCCCACAAGAAGCCTTTCGCTAAGACAGTTCTTGTGGAATTGGCAAAGTGATATTTGGAAGCCCATAGAGGGCTATGGTGAAAAAGGAAATATCCTCAAATGAAATCTGGAAAGAAGCTTTCTGAGAAACTGCTTAATGTTCTTTTAATTCATCTCACAGAGTTACATCTGTATTTCGTGGATCTCTTTGCTAACCTTATTTCTGTGGAATCTGAGAACAGATATTTTGGATCCCTTTGAAGACTATAGGGCCAAAGGAAATATCCTCCGATAACAAAGAGAAAGAAGCTTTCTGAGAAACTTCTTTGTGTTCTGTGAAATCATCTCACAGAGTTGCAGCTTTCCCCTCAAGAAGCCTTTCGCTAAGACAGTTCTTGTGGAATTGGCAAAGTGATATTTGGAAGCCCATAGAGGGCTATGGTGAAAAAGGAAATATCCTCAGATGAAATCTGGAAAGAAGCTTTCTGAGAAACTGCTTAGCGTTCTGTTAATTCATCTCACAGTGTTACATCTGTATTTCGTGGATCTCTTTGCTAGCCTTATTTCTGTGGAATCTGAGAGCAGATATTTCGGATCCCTATGAAGACTATAGGGCCAAAGGAAATATCCTCCGATAACAAAGAGAAAGAAGCTTTCTGAGAAACTTCTTAGTGTTCTGTGAAATCATCTCACAAAGTTACAGCTTTCCCCTCAAGAAGCCTTTCGCTAAGACAGTTCTTTTGAAATTGGCAAAGTGATATTTGGAAGCCCATAGAGGGCTATGGTGAAAAAGGAAATATCCTCAGATGAAATCTGGAAAGAAGCTTTCTGAGAAACTGCTTAGTGTTCTGTTAATTAATCTCACAGAGTTACATCTGTATTTCGTGGATCTCTTTGCTAGCCTTATTTCTGTGGAATCTGAGAGCAGATATTTCGGATCCCTTTGAAGACTATGGGGCCAAAGGAAATATCCGCCGATAACAAAGAGAAAGAAGCTTTCTGAGAAACTTCTTTGTGTTCTGTGAAATCATATCGCAGAGTTGCAGCTTTCCCCTCAAGAAGACTTTCGCTAATACAGTTCATGTGGAATTGGCAAAGTGATATTTGGAAGCCCATAGAGGGCTATGGTGAAAAAGGAAATATCCGCAAATGAAATCTGGAAACAAGCTTTCTGAGAAACTGCTTAGTGTTCTGTTAATTCATCTCACAGAGTTACATCTGTATTTCGTGGATCTCTTTGCTAGCCTTATTTCTGTGGAATCTGAGAACAGATATTTCGGATCCCTTTGAAGACTATAGGGCCAAAGGAAATATCCTCCGATAACAAAGAGAAATAAGCTTTCTGAGAAACTTCTTTGTGTTCTGTGAAATCATCTCACAGAGTTACAGCTTTCCCCTCAAGAAGCCTTTCGCTAAGACAGTTCTTGTGGAATTGGCAAAGTGATATTTGGAAGCCCATAGAGGGCTATGGTGAAAAAGGAAATATCTTCAAATGAAATCTGGAAAGAAGCTTTCTGAGAAACTGCTTAGTGTTCTGTTAATTCATCTCACAGAGTTTCATCTGTATTTCGTGGATCTCTTTGCTAGCCTTATTTCTGTGGAATCTGAGAACAGATATTTCGGATCCCTTTGAAGACTATAGGGCCAAAGGAAATATCCTCCGATAACAAAGAGAAAGAAGCTTTGTGAGAAACTTCGTTGTGTCTGTGAAATCATCTCACAGAGTTACAGCTTTCCCCTCACGGAGCCTTTCGCTAAGACAGTTCTTTTGAAATTGGCAAAGTGATATTTGGAAGCCCATAGAGGGCTATGTTGAAAAAGGGAATATCCTCAGAGGAAATCTGGAAAGAAGCTTTCTGAGAAACTGCTTAGTGTTCTGTTAATTCATCTCACAGAGTTACATCTGTATTTCATGCATCTCTTTGCTAGCCTTATTTCTGTGGAATCTCAGAACAGATATTTCGGATCCCTTTGAAGACTATAGGGCCAAAGGAAATATCCTCCGATAACAAAGAGAAAGAAGCTTTCTGACAAACTTCGTTTTGTTCTGTGAAATCATCTCACAGAGTTACAGCTTTCCCCTCACGGAGCCTTTCGCTAAGACAGTTTATGTGGAATTGGCAAAGTGATATTTGGAAGCCCATAGAGGGCTATGGTGAAAAAGGAAATATCCTCAGATGAAATCTGGAAAGAAGCTTTCTGAGAAACTGCTTAGTGTTCTGTTAATTCATCTCACAGAGTTACACCTGTATTTCATGGATCTCTTTGCTAGCCTTATTTCTGTGGAATCTGAGAACAGATATTTCGGATCCCTTTGAAGACTATAGGGCCAAAGGAAATATCCTCCGATAACAAAGAGAAAGAAGCTTTCTGAGAAACTTCGTTGTGTCTGTGAAATCATCTCACAGAGTTACAGCTTTCCCCTCACGGAGCCTTTCGCTAAGACAGTTCTTTTGAAATTGGCAAAGTGATATTTGGAAGCCCAGAGAGGGCTATGTTGAAAAAGGGAATATCCTCAGAGGAAATCTGGAAAGAAGCTTTCTGAGAAACTGCTTAGTGTTCTGTTAATTCATCTCACAGAGTTACATCTGTATTTCATGCATCTCTTTGCTAGCCTTATTTCTGTGGAATCTCAGAACAGATATTTCGGATCCCTTTGAAGACTATAGGGCCAAAGGAAATATCCTCCGATAACAAAGAGAAAGAAGCTTTCTAACAAACTTCGTTGTGTTCTGTGAAATCATCTCACAGAGTTACAGCATTCCCCTCAAGGAGCCTTTCGCTAAGACAGTTTATGTGGAATTGGCAAAGTGATATTTGGAAGCCCATAGAGGGCTATGGTGAAAAAGGAAATATCCTCAGATGAAATCTGGAAAGAAGCTTTCTGAGAAACTGCTTAGTGTTCTGTTAATTCATCTCACAGAGTTACATCTGTATTTCATGGATCTCTTTGCTAGCCTTATTTCTGTGGAATCTGAGAACAGATATTTCGGATCCCTTTGAAGACTATAGGGCCAAAGGAAATATCCTCCGATAACAAAGAGAAAGAAGCTTTCTGAGAAACTTCTTTGTGTTCTGTGAAATCATCTCACAGAGTTGCAGCTTTCCCCTCAAGAAGCCTTTCGCTAAGACAGTTTATGTGGAATTGGCAAAGTGATATTTGGAAGCCCATAGAGGGCTATGGTGAAAAAGGAAATATCCTCAGATGAAATCTGGAAAGAAGCTTTCTGAGAAACTGCTTAGTGTTCTGTTAATTCATCTCACAGAGTTACATCTGTATTTCGTGGATCTCTTTGCTAGCCTTATTTCTGTGGAATCTGAAACAGATATTTCGGATCCCTTTGAAGACTATAGGGCCAAAGGAAATATCCTCCGATAACAAAGAGAAAGAAGCTTTCTGAGAAACTTCTTTGTGTTCTGTGAAATCATCTCACAGAGTCGTTGCTTTCCCCTCAAGGAGCTTTTCGCTAAGACTGTTCTTGTGGAATTGGCAAAGTGATATTTGGAAGCCCATAGAGGGCTATGGTGAAAAAGGAAATATCCTCAGATGTAATCTGGAAAGAAGCTTTCTGAGAAACTGCTTAGTGTTCTGTTAATTCATCTCACAGAGTTACATCTGTATTTCGTGGATCTCTTTGCTAGCCTTATTTCTGTGGAATCTGAGAACAGATATTTCGGATCCCTATGAAGACTATAGGGCCAAAGGAAATATCCTCCGATAACAAAGAGAAAGAAGCTTTCTGAGAAACTTCTTAGTGTTCTGTGAAATCATCTCACAAAGTTTCAGCTTTCCCCTCAAGAAGCCTTTCGCTAAGGCAGTTCTTGTGGAATTGGCAAAGTGATATTTGGAAGCCCATAGAGGGCTATGGTGAAAAAGGAAATATCCTCAAATGAAATCTGGAAAGAAGCTTTCTGAGAAACTGCTTAGTGTTCTGTTAATTCATCTCACAGAGTTACATCTGTATTTCGTGGATCTCTTTGCTAGCCTTATTTCTGTGGAATCTGAGAACAGATATTTCGGATCCCTTTGAAGACTATAGGGCCAAAGGAAATATCCTCCGATAACAAAGAGAAAGAGGCTTTCTGAGAAACTTCGTTGGGTTCTGTGAAATCATCTCACAGAGTTACAGCGTTCCCCTAACGGAGCCTTTCGCTAAGACAGTTCTTTTGAAATTGGCAAAGTGATATTTGGAAGCCCATAGAGGGCTATGGTGAAAAAGGAAATATCCTCAAAGGAAATCTGGAAAGAAGCTTTCTGAGAAACTGCTTAGTGTTCTGTTAATTCATCTCACAGTGTTACATCTGTATTTCATGGATCTCTTTGCTAGCCTTATTTCTGTGGAGTCTGAGAACAGATATTTCAGATCCCTTTGAAGACTATAGGGCCAAAGGAAATATCCTCCGATAACAAAGAGAAAGAAGCTTTCTGAGAAACTTCTTTGTGTTCTGTGAAATCATCTCACAGAGTTGCAGCTTTCCCCTCAAGAAGCCTTTCGCTAAGACAGTTCTTGTGGAATTGGCAAAGTGATATTTGGAAGCCCATAGAGGGCTATGGTGAAAAAGGAAATATCCTCAGATGAAATCTGGAAAGAAGCTTTCTGAGAAACTGCTTAGTGTTCTGTTAATTCATCTCACAGAGTTACATCTGTATTTCGTGGATCTCTTTGCTAGCCTTATTTCTGTGGAATCTGAGAACAGATATTTCGGATCCCTTTGAAGACTATAGGACCAAAGGAAATATCCTCCGATAACAAAGAGAAAGAAGCTTTCTGAGAAACTTCGTTGTGTTCTGTGAAATCATCTCACAGAGTTACAGCTTTCCCCTCAAGGAGCCTTTCGCTAAGACAGTTTATGTGGAATTGGCAAAGTGATATTTGGAAGCCCATAGAGGGCTATGGTGAAAAAGGAAATATCCTCAGATGAAATCTGGAAAGAAGCTTTCTGAGAAACTGCTTAGCGTTCTGTTAATTCATCTCACAGAGTTACATCTGTATTTCGTGGATCTCTTTGCTAGCCTTATTTCTGTGGAATCTGAGAACAGATATTTCGGATCCCTTTGAAGACTATAGGGCCAAAGGAAATATCCTCCGATAACAAAGAGAAAGAAGCTTTCTGAGAAACTTCTTTGTGTTCTGTGAAATCATCTCACAGAGTTACAGCTTTCCCCTCACGGAGCCTTTCGCTAAGACACTTCTTTTGAAATTGGCAAAGTGATATTTGGAAGCCCATAGAGGGCAATGGTGAAAAAGGAAATATCCTCAGATGAAATCTGGAAAGAAGCTTTCTGAGAAACTGCTTAGTGTTCTCTTAATTCATCTCACAGAGTTACATCTGTATTTCGTGGATCTCTTTGCTAGCCTTATTTCTGTGGAATCTGAGAACAGATATTTCGGATCCCTTAGAAGACTATAGGGCCAAAGGAAATATCCTCCGATAACAAAGAGAAAGAAGCTTTCTGAGAAACTTCTTTGTGTTCTGTGAAATCATCTCACAGAGTTGCAGCTTTCCCCTCAAGAAGCCTTTCGCTAAGACAGTTCTTGTGGAATTTGCAAAGTGATATTTGGAAGCCCATAGAGGGCTATGGTGAAAAAGGAAATATCCTCAGATGAAATCTGGAAAGAAGCTTTCTGAGAAACTGCTTAGTGTTCTGTTAATTCATCTCACAGTGTTACATCTGTATTTCATGCATCTCTTTGCTAGCCTTATTTCTGTGGAATCTCAGAACAGATATTTCAGATCCCTTTGAAGACTATAGGGCCAAAGGAAATATCCTCCGATAACAAAGAGAAAGAAGCTTTCTGAGAAACTTCTTTGTGTTCTGTGAAATCATCTCACAGAGTTGCAGCTTTCCCCTCAAGAAGCCTTTCGCTAAGACAGTTCTTGTGGAATTTGCAAAGTGATATTTGGAAGACCATAGAGGGCTATGGTGAAAAAGGAAATATCCTCAGATGAAATCTGGAAAGAAGCTTTCTGAGAAACTGCTTAGGGTTCTGTTAATTCATCTCACAGAGTTACATCTGTATTTCGTGGATCTCTTTGCTAGCCTTATTTCTGTGGAATCTGAGAACAGATATTTCGGATCCCTTTGAAGACTATAGGGCCAAAGGAAATATCCTCTGATAACAAAGAGAAAGAAGCTTTCTGAGAAACTTCTTTGTGTTCTGTGAAATCATCTCACAGAGTTGCAGCTTTCCCCTCAAGAAGCCTTTCGCTAAGACAGTTCTTGTGGAATTGGCAAAGTGATATTTGGAAGCCCATAGAGGGCTATGGTGAAAAAGGAAATATCCTCAGATGAAATCTGGAAAGAAGCTTTCTGAGAAACTGCTTAGTGTTCTGTTAATTCATCTCACAGAGTTACATCTGTATTTCTTGGATCTCTTTGCTAGCCTTATTTCTGTGGAATCTGAGAACAGATATTTCGGATCCCTATGAAGACTATAGGGCCAAAGGAAATATCCTCCGATAACAAAGAGAAAGAAGCTTTCTGAGAAACTTCTTCATGTTCTGTGAAATCATCTCACAGAGTTACAGCTTTCCCCTCAAGAAGCCTTTCGCTAAGACAGTTCTTGTGGAATTGGAAAAGTGATATTTGGAAGCCCATAGAGGGCTATGGTGAAAAAGGAAATATCCTCAAATGAAATCTGGAAAGAAGCTTTCTGAGAAACTGCTTAGTGTTCTGTTAATTCATCTCACAGAGTTACATCAGTATTTCATGGATCTCTTTGCTAGCCTTATTTCTGTGGAATCTGAGAACAGATATTTCGGATCCCTTTGAAGACTATAGGGCCAAAGGAAATATCCTCCGATAACAAAGAGAAAGAAGCTTTCTGAGAAACTTCTTTGTGTTCTGTGAAATCATCTCACAGAGTTGCAGCTTTCCCCTCAAGAAGCCTTTCGCTAAGACAGTTCTTGTGGATTGGCAAAGTGATATTTGGAAGCCCATAGAGGGCTATGGTGAAAAAGGAAATATCCTCAGATGAAATCTGGAAAGAAGCTTTCTGAGAAACTGCTTAGTGTTCTGTTAATTCATCTCACAGAGTTACATCTGTATTTCATGGATCTCTTTGCTAGCCTTATTTCTGTGGAATCTGAGAACAGATATTTCGGATCCCTTTGAAGACTATAGGGCCAAAGGAAATATCCTCCGATAACAAAGAGAAAGAAGCTTTCTGAGAAACTTCTTTGTGTTCTGTGAAATCATCTCACAGAGTTGCAGCTTTCCCCTCAAGAAGCCTTTCGGTAAGACAGTTCTTGTGGAATTGGCAAAGTGATATTTGGAAGCCCATAGAGGGCTATGGTGAAAAAGGAAATATCCTCAGATGAAATCTGGAAAGAAGCTTTCTGAGAAACTGCTTAGTGTTCTGTTAATTCATCTCACAGAGTTACATCTGTATTTCGTGGATCTCTTTGCTAGCCTTATTTCTGTAGAATCTGAGAACAGATATTTCTGATCGCTATGAAGACTATAGGGCCAAAGGAAATATCCTCCGATAACAAAGAGAAAGAAGCTTTCTGAGAAACTTCTTTGTGTTCTGTGAAATCATCTCACAGAGTTACAGCTTTCCCCTCAAGAAGCCTTTCGCTAAGACAGTTCTTGTGGAATTGGCAAAGTGATATTTGGAAGCCCATAGAGGGCTATGGTGAAAAAGGAAATATCCTCAAATGAAATCTGGAAAGAAGCTTTCTGAGAAACTGCTTAGTGTTCTGTTAATTCATCTCACAGAGTTACATCTGTATTTCGTGGATCTCTTTGCTAGCCTTATTTCTGTGGAATCTGAGAACAGATATTTCGGATCCCTTTGAAGACTATAGGGCCAAAGTAAATATCCTCCGATAACAAAGAGAAAGAAGCTTTGTGAGAAACTTCGTTGTGTCTTTGAAATCATCTCACAGAGTTACAGCTTTCCCCTCACGGAGCCTTTCGCTAAGACAGTTCTTTTGAAATTGGCAAAGTGATATTTGGAAGCCCATAGAGGGCTATGTTGAAAAAGGGAATATCCTCAGACGAAATCTGGAAAGAAGCTTTCTGAGAAACTGCTTAGTGTTCTGTTAATTCATCTCACAGAGTTACATCTGTATTTCATGCATCTCTTTGCTAGCCTTATTTCTGTGGAATCTCAGAACAGATATTTCGGATCCCTTTGAAGACTATAGGGCCAAAGGAAATATCCTCCGATAACAAAGAGAAAGAAGCTTTCTGACAAACTTCGTTGTGTTCTGTGAAATCATCTCACAGAGTTACAGCTTTCCCCTCAAGGAGCCTTTCGCTAAGACAGTTTATGTGGAATAGGCAAAGTGATATTTGGAAGCCCATAGAGGGCTATGGTGAAAAAGGAAATATCCTCAGATGAAATCTGGAAAGAAGCTTTCTGAGAAACTGCTTAGTGTTCTGTTAATTCATCTCACAGAGTTACATCTGTATTTCGTGGATCTCTTTGCTAGCCTTATTTCTGTGGAATCTGAGAACAGATATTTCGGATCCCTTTGAAGACTATAGGACCAAAGGAAATATCCTCCGATAACAAAGAGAAAGAAGCTTTCTGAGAAACTTCGTTGTGTTCTGTGAAATCATCTCACAGAGTTACAGCTTTTCCCTCAAGGAGCCTTTCGCTAAGACAGTTTATGTGGAATTGGCAAAGTGATATTTGGAAGCCCATAGAGGGCTATGGTGAAAAAGGAAATATCCTCAGATGAAATCTGGAAAGAAGCTTTCTGAGAAACTGCTTAGCGTTCTGTTAATTCATCTCACAGAGTTACATCTGTATTTCGTGGATCTCTTTGCTAGCCTTATTTCTGTGGAATCTGAGAACAGATATTTCGGATCCCTTTGAAGACTATAGGGCCAAAGGAAATATCCTCCGATAACAAAGAGAAAAAAGCTTTCTGAGAAACTTCTTTGTGTTCTGTGAAATCATCTCACAGAGTTACAGCTTTCCCCTCACGGAGCCTTTCGCTAAGACACTTCTTTTGAAATTGGCAAAGTGATATTTGGAAGCCCCTAGAGGGCTATGGTGAAAAAGGAAATATCCTCAGATGAAATCTGGAAAGAAGCTTTCTGAGAAACTGCTTAGTGTTCTCTTAATTCATCTCACAGAGTTACATCTGTATTTCGTGGATCTCTTTGCTAGCCTTATTTCTGTGGAATCTGAGAACAGATATTTCGGATCCCTTAGAAGACTATAGGGCCAAAGGAAATATCCTCCGATAACAAAGAGAAAGAAGCTTTCTGAGAAACTTCTTTGTGTTCTGTGAAATCATCTCACAGAGTTGCAGCTTTCCCCTCAAGAAGCCTTTCGCTAAGACAGTTCTTGTGGAATTGGCAAAGTGATATTTGGAAGCCCTTAGAGGGCTATGTTGAAAAAGGAAATATCCTCAGATGAAATCTGGAAAGAAGCTTTCTGAGAAACTGCTTAGCGTTCTGTTAATTCATCTCACAGAGTTATATCTGTATTTCGTGGATCTCTTTGCTAGCCTTATTTCTGTGGAATCTGAGAACAGATATTTCGGATCCCTTTGAAGACTATAGGGCCAAAGGACATATCCTCCGATAACAAAGAGAAAGAAGCTTTCTGAGAAACTTCGTTGTGTTCTGTGAAATCATCTCACAGAGTTACAGCTTTCCCCTCAAGGAGCCTTTCGCTGAGACAGTTTATGTGGAATTGGCAAAGTGATATTTGGAAGCCCCTAGAGGGCTATGGTGAAAAAGGAAATATCCTCAGATGAAATCTGGAAAGAAGCTTTCTGAGAAACTGCTTAGTGTTCTGTTAATTCATCTCACAGTGTTACATCTGTATTTCATGCATCTCTTTGCTAGCCTTATTTCTGTGGAATCTCAGAACAGATATTTCAGATCCCTTTGAAGACTATAGGGCCAAAGGAAATATCCTCCGATAACAAAGAGAAAGAAGCTTTCTGAGAAACTTCTTTGTGTTCTGTGAAATCATCTCACAGAGTTGCAGCTTTCCCCTCAAGAAGCCTTTCGCTAAGACAGTTCTTGTGGAATTTGCAAAGTGATATTTGGAAGCCCTTAGAGGGCTATGGTGAAAAAGGAAATATCCTCAGATGAAATCTGGAAAGAAGCTTTCTGAGAAACTGCTTAGTGTTCTGTTAATTCATCTCACAGAGTTACATCTGTATTTCTTGGATCTCTTTGCTAGCCTTATTTCTGTGGAATCTGAGAACAGATATTTCGGATCCCTATGAAGACTAAAGGGCCAAAGGAAATATCCTCCGATAACAAAGAGAAAGAAGCTTTCTGAGAAACTTCTTCATGTTCTGTGAAATCATCTCACAGAGTTACAGCTTTCCCCTCAAGAAGCCTTTCGCTAAGACAGTTCTTGTGGAATTGGAAAAGTGATATTTGGAAGCCCATAGAGGGCTATGGTGAAAAAGGAAATATTCTCAAATGAAATCTGGAAAGAAGCTTTCTGAGAAACTGCTTAGTGTTCTGTTAATTCATCTCACAGAGTTACATCTGTATTTCATGGATCTCATTGCTAGCCTTATTTCTGTGGAATCTGAGAACAGATATTTCGGATCCCTTTGAAGACTATAGGGCCAAAGGAAATATCCTCCGATAACAAAGAGAAAGAAGCTTTCTGAGAAACTTCTTTGTGTTCTGTGAAATCATCTCACAGAGTTGCAGCTTTCCCCTCAAGAAGCCTTTCGCTAAGACAGTTCTTGTGGAATTGGCAAAGTGATATTTGGAAGCCCATAGAGGGCTATGGTGAAAAAGGAAATATCCTCAGATGAAATCTGGAAAGAAGCTTTCTGAGAAACTGCTTAGTGTTCTGTTAATTCATCTCACAGAGTTACATCTGTATTTCATGGATCTCTTTGCTAGCCTTATTTCTGTGGAATCTGAGAACAGATATTTCGGATCCCTTTGAAGACTATAGGGCCAAAGGAAATATCCTCCGATAACAAAGAGAAAGAAGCTTTCTGAGAAACTTCCTTGTGTTCTGTGAAATCATCTCACAGAGTTGCAGCTTTCCCCTCAAGAAGCCTTTCGCTAAGACAGTTCTTGTGGAATTGGCAAAGTGATATTTGGAAGCCCATAGAGGGCTATGGTGAAAAAGGAAATATCCTCAGATGAAATCTGGAAAGAAGCTTTCTGAGAAACTGCTTAGTGTTCTGTTAATTCATCTCACAGAGTTACATCTGTATTTCGTGGATCTCTTTGCTAGCCTTATTTCTGTGGAATCTGAGAACAGATATTTCAGATCCCTTAGAAGACTATAGGGCCAAAGGAAATATCCTCCGATAACAAAGAGAAAGAAGCTCTCTGAGAAACTTCTTTGTGTTCTGTGAAATCATCTCACAGAGTTGCAGCTTTACCCTCAACAAGCCTTTCGCTAAGACAGTTCTTGTGGAATTGGCAAAGTGATATTTGGAAGCCCTTAGAGGGCTATGGTGAAAAAGGAAATATCCTCAGATGAAATCTGGAAAGAAGCTTTCTGAGAAACTGCTTAGCGTTCTGTTAATTCATCTCACAGAGTTATATCTGTATTTCGTGGATCTCTCTGCTAGCCTTATTTCTGTGGAATCTGAGAACAGATATTTCGGATCCCTTTGAAGACTATAGGGCCAAAGGACATATCCTCCGATAAAAAAGAGAAAGAAGCTTTCTGAGAAACTTCGTTGTGTTCTGTGAAATCATCTCACAGAGTTACAGCTTTCCCCTCAAGGAGCCTTTCGCTGAGAGAGTTTATGTGGAATTGGCAAAGTGATATTTGGAAGCCCCTAGAGGGCTATGGTGAAAAAGGAAATATCCTCAGATGAAATCTGGAAAGAAGCTTTCTGAGAAACTGCTTAGTGTTCTGTTAATTCATCTCACAGTGTTACATCTGTATTTCATGGATCTCTTTGCTAGCCTTATTTCTGTGGAATCTCAGAACAGATATTTCAGATCCCTTTGAAGACTATAGGGCCAAAGGAAATATCCTCCGATAACAAAGAGAAAGAAGCTTTCTGAGAAACTTCTTTGTGTTCTGTGAAATCATCTCACAGAGTTGCAGCTTTCCCCTCAAGAAGCCTTTCATTAGACAGTTCTTGTGGAATTTGCAAAGTGATATTTGGAAGCCCATAGAGGGCTATGGTGAAAAAGGAAATATCCTCAGATGAAATCTGGAAAGAAGCTTTCTGAGAAACTGCTTAGTGTTCTGTTAATTCATCTCACAGAGTTACATCTGTATTTCGTGGATCTCTTTGCTAGCCTTATTTCTGTGGAATCTGAGAACAGATATTTCGGATCCCTTTGAAGACTATAGGGCCAAAGTAAATATCCTCCGATAACAAAGAGAAAGAAGCTTTCTGAGAAACTTCTTTGTGTTCTGTGAAATCATCTCACAGAGTTGCAGCTTTCCCCTCAAGAAGCCTTTCGCTAAGACAGTTCTTGTGGAATTGGCAAAGTGATATTTGGAAGCCCATAGAGGGCTATGGTGAAAAAGGAAATATCCTCAGATGAAATCTGGAAAGAAGCTTTCTGAGAAACTGCTTAGTGTTCTGGTAATTCATCTCACAGAGTTACATCTGTATTTCGTGGATCTCTTTGCTAGCCTTATTTCTGTGGAATCTGACAACAGATATTTCGGATCCCTTTTAAGACTATAGGGCCAAAGGAAATATCCTCCGATAACAAAGAGAAAGAAGCTTTCTGAGAAACTTCTTCATGTTCTGTGAAATCATCTCACAGAGTTACAGCTTTCCCCTCAAGAAGCCTTTCGCTAAGACAGTTCTTGTGGAATTGGCAAAGTGATATTTGGAAGCCCATAGAGGGCTATGGTGAAAAAGGAAATATCCTCAAATGAAATCTGGGAAAAAGCTTTCTGAGAAACTGCTTAGTGTTCTGTTAATTCATCTCACAGAGTTACATCTGTATTTCATGGATCTCTTTGCCAGCCTTATTTCTGTGGAATCTGAAACAGATATTTCGGATCCCTTTGAAGACTACGGGGCCAAAGGAAATATCCTCTGATAACAAAGAGAAAGAAGCTTTCTGAGAAACTTCTTTGTGTTCTGTGAAATCATATCACAGAGTTGCAGCTTTCCCCTCAAGAAGCCTTTCGCTAATACAGTTCATGTGGAATTGGCAAAGTGATATTTGGAAGCCGATAGAGGGCTATGGTGAAAAAGGAAATATCCGCAAATGAAATCTGGAAAGAAGCTTTCTGAGAAACTGCTTAGTGTTCTGTTAATTCATCTCACAGAGTTACATCTGTATTTCGTGGATCTCTTTGCTAGCCTTATTTCTGTGGAATCTGAGAACAGATATTTCGGATCCCTTTGAAGACTATAGGGCCAAAGGAAATATCCTCCGATAACAAAGAGAAAGAAGCTTTCTGAGAAACTTCGTTGTGTTCTGTGAAATCATCTCACAGAGTTACAGCTTTCCCCTCAAGGAGCCTTTCGCTAAGACAGTTTATGTGGAATTGGCAAAGTTTTTTTTGGAAGCCCATAGAGGGCTATGGTGAAAAAGGAAATATCCTCAGATGAAATCTGGAAAGAAGCTTTCTGAGAAACTGCTTAGTGTTCTGTTAATTCATCTCACAGAGTTACATCTGTATTTTTGGATCTCTTTGCTAGCCTTATTTCTGTGGAATCTGAGAAGAGATATTTCGGATCCCTATGAAGACTATAGGGCCAAAGGAAATATCCTCCGATAACAAAGAGAAAGAAGCTTTCTGAGAAACTTCTTCATGTTCTGTGAAATCATCTCACAGAGTTACAGCTTTCCCCTCAAGAAGCCTTTCGCTAAGACAGTTCTTGTGGAATTGGCAAAGTGATATTTGGAAGCCCATAGAGGGCTATGGTGAAAAAGGAAATATCCTCAGATGAAATCTGGAAAGAAGTTTTCTGAGAAATGCTTAGTGTTCTGTTAATTCATCTCACAGAGTTACATCTGTATTTCGTGGATCTCTTTGCTAGCCTTATTTCTGTGGAATCTGAAACAGATATTTCGGATCCCTTTGAAGACTATAGGGCCAAAGGAAATATCCTCCGATAACAAAGAGAAAGAAGCTTTCTGAGAAACTTCTTTGTGTTCTGTGAAATCATCTCACAGAGTCGTTGCTTTCCCCTCAAGGAGCTTTTCGCTAAGACTGTTCTTGTGGAATTGGCAAAGTGATATTTGGAAGCCCATAGAGGGCTATGGTGAAAAAGGAAATATCCTCAGATGAAATCTGGAAAGAAGCTTTCTGAGAAACTGCTTAATGTTCTGTTAATTCATCTCACAGAGTTACATCTGTATTTCGTGGATCTCTTCGCTAGCCTTATTTCTGTGGAATCTGAGAACAGATATTTCGGATCCCTATGAAGACTATAGGGCCAAAGGAAATATCCTCCGATAACAAAGAGAAAGAAGCTTTCTGAGAAACTTCTCAGTGTTCTGTGAAATCATCTCACAAAGTTACAGCTTTCCCCTCAAGAATCCTTTCGCTAAGGCAGTTCTTGTCGAATTGGCAAAGTGATATTTGGAAGCCCATAGAGGGCTATGGTGAAAAAGGAAATATCCTCAAATGAAATCTGGAAAGAAGCTTTCTGAGAAACTGCTTAGTGTTCTGTTAATTCATCTCACAGAGTTACATCTGTATTTCGTGGATCTCTTTGCTAGCCTTCTTTCTGTGGAATCTGAGAACAGATATTTCGGATCCCTTTGAAGACTATAGGGCCAAAGGAAATATCCTCCGATAACAAAGAGAAAGAAGCTTTCTGAGAAACTTCTTTGTTTTCTGTGAAATCATCTCACAGAGTCGCAGCTTTCCCCTCAAGAAGCTTTTCGCTAAGAATGTTCTTGTGGAATTGGCAAAGTGATATTTGGAAGCCCATAGAGGGCTATGGTGAAAAAGGAAATATCCTCAGATGAAATCTGGAAAGAAGCCTTCTGAGAAACTGCTTAGTGTTCTGTTAATTCATCTCACAGAGTTACATCTGCATTTCGTGGATCTCTTTGCTAGCCTTATTTCTGTGGAATCTGAGAACAGATATTTCGGATCCCTATGAAGACAATAGGGCCAAAGGAAATATCCTCCGATAACAAAGAGAAAGAAGCTTTCTGAGAAACTTCTTAGTGTTCTGTGAAATCATCTCAGAAAGTTACAGCTTTCCCCTCAAGAAGCCTTTCGCTAAGACACTTCTTTTGAAATTGGCAAAGTGATATTTGGAAGCCCATAGAGGGCTGGGTGAAAAAGGAAATATCCTCATATGAAATCTGGAAAGAAGCTTTCTGAGAAACTGCTTAGTGTTCTGTTAATTAATCTCACAGAGTTACATCTGTATTTCGTGGATCCCTTTGCTAGCCTTATTTCTGTGGAATCTGAGAGCAGATATTTCGGATCCCTTTGAAGACTATGGGGCCAAAGGAAATATCCTCCGATAACAAAGAGAAAGAAGCTTTCTGAGAAACTTCTTTGTGTTCTGTGAAATCATATCACAGAGTTGCAGCTTTCCCCTCAAGAAGCCTTTCGCTAATACAGTTCATGTGGAATTGGCAAAGTGATATTTGGAAGCCCATAGAGGGCTATGGTGAAAAAGGAAATATCCCCAAATGAAATCTGGAAAGAAGCTTTCTGAGAAACTGCTTAGTGTTCTGTTAATTCATCTCACAGAGTTACATCTGTATTTCGTGGATCTCTTTGCTAGCCTTTTTTCTGTGGAATCTGAGAACAGATATTTCGGATCCCTTTGAAGTCTATAGGGCCAAAGGAAATATCCTCCGATAACAAAGAGAAAGAAGCTTTCTGAGAAACTTCTTTGGTTCTGTGAAATCATCTCACAGAGTTACAGCTTTCCCCTCAAGGAGCCTTTCGCTAAGACAGTTTATGTGGAATTGGCAAAGTGATATTTGGAAGCCCATAGAGGGCTATGGTGAAAAAGGAAATATCCTCAGATGAAATCTGGAAAGAAGCTTTCTGAGAAACTGCTTAGCGTTCTGTTAATTCATCTCACAGAGTTACATCTGTATTTCGTGGATCTCTTTGCTAGCCTTATTTCTGTGGAATCTGAGAACAGATATTTCGGATCCCTTTGAATTCTATTGGGCCAAAGGAAATATCCTCCGATAACAAAGAGAAAGAAGCTTTCTGAGAAACTTCTTTGTGTTCTGTGAAATCATCTCACAGAGTTACAGCTTTCCCCTCACGGAGCCTTTCGCTAAGACACTTCTTTTGAAATTGGGAAAGTGATATTTGGAAGCCCATAGAGGGCTATGGTGAAAAAGGAAATATCCTCAGATGAAATCTGGAAAGAAGCTTTCTGAGAAACTGCTTAGTGTTCTGTTAATTCATCTCACAGAGTTACATCTGTATTTCGTGGATCTCTTTGCTAGCCTTATTTCTGTGGAATCTGAGAACAGATATTTCGGATCCCTTAGAAGACTATAGGGCCAAAGGAAATATCCTCCGATAACAAAGAGAAAGAAGCTTTCTGAGAAACTTCTTTGTGTTCTGTGAAATCATCTCACAGAGTTGCAGCTTTCCCCTCAAGAAGCCTTTCGCTAAGACAGTTCTTGGGGAATTGGCAAAGTGATATTTGGAAGCCCTTAGAGGGCTATGGTGAAAAAGGAAATATCCTCAGATGAAATCTGGAAAGAAGCTTTCTGAGAAACTGCTTAGCGTTCTCTTAATTCATCTCACAGAGTTATATCTGTATTTCGTGGATCTCTTGGCTAGCTTTATTTCTGTGGAATCTGAGAACAGATATTTCGGATCCCTTTGAAGACTATAGGGCCAAAGGAAATATCCTCCGATAACAAAGAGAAAGAAGCTTTCTGAGAAACTTCGTTGTGTTCTGTGAAATCATCTCACAGAGTTACAGCTTTCCCCCACGGACCCTTTCGCTAAGACAGTTCTTTTGAAATTGGCAAAGTGATATTTGGAAGCCCATAGAGGGCTATGGTGAAAAAGGAAATATCCTCAGAGGAAATCTGGAAAGAAGCTTTCTGAGAAACTGCTTAGGGTTCTGTTAATTCATCTCACAGTGTTACATCTGAATTTCGTGGATCTCTTTGCTAGCCTTATTTCTGTGGAATCTGAGAACAGATATTTCGGATCCCTTTGAAGACTATAGGGCCAAAGGAAATATCCTCCGATAACAAAGAGAAAGAAGGTTTCTGAGAAACTTCGTTGTGTTTTGTGAAATCATCTCACAGTGTTGCAGCTTTCCCCTCAAGAAGCCTTTCGCTAAGACAGTTCTTGTGGAATTGGCAAAGTGATATTTGGAAGCCCATAGAGGGCTATGGTGAAAAAGGAAATATCCTCAGATGAAATCTGGAAAGAAGCTTTCTGAGAAACTGCTTAGTGTTCTGTTAATTCATCTCACAGAGTTACATCTGTATTTCGTGGATCTCTTTGCTAGCCTTATTTCTGTGGAGTCTGAGAACAGATATTTCGGATCCCTTTGAAGACTCTAGCGCCAAAGGAAATATCCTCCGATAACAAAGAGAAAGAAGCTTTCTGAGAAACTTCTTTGTGTTCTGTGAAATCATCTCACAGAGTTACAGCTTTCCCCTCACGGAGCCTTTCGCTAAGACAGTTCTTTTGAAATTGGCAAAGTGATATTTGGAAGCCCATAGAGGGCTATGGTGTAAAAGGAAATATCCTCCGAGGAAATCTGGAAAGAAGGTTTCTGAGAAACTGCTTAGTGTTCTGTTAATTCATCTCACAGTGTTACATCTGTATTTCATGGATCTCTTTGCTAGCCTTATTTCTGTGGAATCTGAGAACAGATATTTCAGATCCCTTTGAAGACTATAGGGCCAAAGGAAATATCCTCCGATAACGAAGAGAAAGAAGCTTTCTGAGAAACTTCTTTGTGTTCTGTGAAATCATCACACAGAGTTGCAGCTTTCCCCTCAAGAAGCCTTTCGCTAAGACAGTTCTTGTGGAATTGGCAAAGTGATATTTGGAAGCCCATAGAGGGCTATGGTGAAAAAGGAAATATCCTCAGATGAAATGTGGAAAGAAGCTTTCTGAGAAACTGCTTAGTGTTCTATTAATTCATCTCACAGTGTTACATCTGTATTTCGTGGATCTCTTTGCGAGCCTTATTTCTGTGGAATCTGAGAACAGATATTTCGGATCCCTTTGAAGACTATAAGGCCAAAGGAAATATCCTCCGATAACAAAGAGAAAGAAGCTTTCTGAGAAACTTCGTTGTGTTCTGTGAAATCATCTCACAGAGTTACAGCTTTCCCCCACGGAGCCTTTCGCTTAGACAGTTCTTTTGAAATTGGCAAAGTGATATTTGGAAGCCCATAGAGGGCTATGGTGAAAAAGGAAATATCCTCAGATGAAATCTGGAAAGAAGCTTTCTGAGAAACTGCTTAGTGTTCTGTTAATTCATCTCACAGAGTTACATCTGTATTTCGTGGATCTCTTTGCTAGCTTTATTTCTGTGGAATCTGAGAAGAGATATTTCGGATCCCTTTGAACACTATAGGGCCAAAGGAAATATCCTCCGATAACAAAGACAAAGAAGCTTTCTGAGAAACTTCGTTGTGTTCTGTGAAATAATCTCACAGAGTTACAGCTTTCCCCTCAAGGAGCCTTTCGCTAAGACAGTTTATGTGGAATTGGCAAAGTGATATATAGAACCCCTAGAGGGCTATGGTGAAAAAGGAAATATCCTCAGATGAAATCTGGAAAGAAGCTTTCTGAGAAACTGCGTAGCGTTCTGTTAATTCATCTCACAGAGTTACATCTGTATTTCGTGGATCTCTTTGCTAGCCTTATTTCTGTGGAATCTGAGAGCAGATATTTCGGATCCCTTTGAAGACTATAGACCAAAGGAAATATCCTCCGATAACAAAGAGAAAGAAGCTTTCTGAGAAACTTCTTTGTGTTCTGTGAAATCATCTCACAGAGTTACAGCTTTCCCCTCACGGAGCCTTTCGCTTAGACAGTTCTTTTGAAATTGGCAAAGTGATATTTGGAAGCCCCTAGAGGGCTATGGTGAAAAAGGAAATATCCTCAGATGAAATCTGGAAAGAAGCTTTCTGAGAAAATGCTTACTGTTCTGTTAATTCATCTCACAGAGTTACATCTGTATTTCGTGGATCTCTTTCCTAGCCTTATTTCTGTGGAATCTGAGAACAGATATTTCGGATCCCTTTGAAGACTCTATGGCCAAAGGAAATATCCTCCGATAACAAAGAGAAAGAAGCTTTCTGAGAAACTTCTTTGTGTTCTGTGAAATCATCTCACAGAGTTACAGCTTTCCCCTCACGGAGCCTTTCGCTAAGACAGTTCTTTTGGAATTGGCAAAGTGATATTTGGAACCCATAGAGGGCTATGGTGAAAAAGGAAATATCCTCAGATGAAATCTGGAAAGAAGCTTTCTGAGAAACTGCTTAGTGTTCTGTTAATTCATCTCACAGAGTTACATCTGTATTGCGTGGATCTCTTTGCTAGCTTTATTTCTGTTGAATCTGAGAACAGATATTTCGGATCCTTTTGAAGACTATAGGGCCAAAGGAAATATCCTCTGAAAACAAAGAGAAAGAAGCTTTCTGAGAAACTTCTTTGTGTTCTGTGAAATCATCTCACAGAGTCACAGCTTTCCCCTCAAGGAGTCTTTCGCTAAGACAGTTCTTGTGGAATTGGCAAAGTGATATCTGGAAGCCCATAGAGGGCTATGGTGAAAAAGGAAATATCCTCAGATGAAATCTGGAAAGAAGCTTTCTGAGAAACTGCTTAGTGTTCTGTTAATTCATCTCACAGAGTTACATCTGTATTTCGTGGATCTCTTTGCTAGCCTTATTTCTGTTGAATTTGAGAACAGATATTTCGGATCCTTTAGAAGACTATAGGGCCAAAGGAAATATCCTCTGAAAACAAAGAGAAAGAAGCTTTCTGAGAAACTTCTTTGTGTTCTGTGAAATCATCTCACAGAGTTGCAGCTTTCCCCTCAAGGAGTCTTTCGCTAAGACAGTTCTTGTGGAATTGGCAAAGTGATATCTGGAAGCCCATAGAGGGCTATGGTGAAAAAGGAAATATCCTCAGATGAAATCTGGAAAGAAGCTTTCTGAGAAACTGCTTAGTGTTCTGTTAATTCATCTCACAGAGTTACATCTGTATTTCGTGGATCTCTTTGCTAGCCTTATTTCTGTGGAATCTGAGAACAGATATTTCGGATCCCTTTGAAGACTATAGGGCCAAAGGAAATATCCTCCGATAACAAATAGAAAGAAGCTTTCTGAGAAACTTCTTTGTGTTCTGTGAAATCATCTCACAGAGTTGCAGCTTTCCCCTCAAGAAGCCTTTCGCTAAGACTGTTCTTGTGGAATTGGCAAAGTGATATTTGGAAGCCCATAGAGGGCTATGGTGAAACAGGAAATATCCTCAGATGAAATCTGGAAAGAAGCTTTCTGAGAAACTGCTTAGTGTTCTGTTAATTCATCTCACAGAGTTACATCTGTATTTCGTGGATCTCTTTCCTAGCCTTTTTTCTGTGGAATCTGAGAACAGATATTTCGGATCCCTATGAAGACTATAGGGCCAAAGGAAATATCCTCCGATAACAAAGAGAAAGAAGCTTTCTGAGAAACTTCGTTGTGTTCTGTGAAATCATCTCACAGAGTTACAGCTTTCCCCTCAAGAAGCCTTTCGCTAAGACACTTCTTGTTTAATTGGCAAAGTGATATTTGGAAGCCCATAGAGGTCTATGGTGAAAAAGGAAATATCCTCAAATGAAATCTGGAAAGAAGCTTTCTGAGAAACTGCTTAGTGTTCTGTTAATTCATCTCACAGAGTTACATCTGTATTTCGTGGATCTCTTTGCTAGCCTTATTTCTGTGGAATCTGAGAACAGATATTTCGGATCCCTTTGAAGACTATAGGGCCAAAGGAAATATCCTCCGATAACAAAGAGAAAGAAGCTTTCTGAGAAACTTCGTTGTGTTCTGTGAAATCATCTCACAGAGTTACAGCTTTCCCCTCACGGAGCCTTTCGCTAAGACAGTTCTTTTGAAATTGGCAAAGTGATATTTGGAAGCCCATAGAGGGCTATGGTGAAAAAGGAAATATCCTCCGAGGAAATCTGGAAAGAAGGTTCCTGAGAAACTCCTTAGTGTTCTGTTAATTCATCTCACAGTTTTACATCTGTATTTCATGGATCTCTTTGCTAGCCTTATTTCTGTGGAATCTGAGAACAGATATTTCAGATCCCTTTGAAGAATATAGGGCCAAAGGAAATATCCTCCGATAACAAAGAGAAAGAAGCTTTCTGAGAAACTTCTTTGTGTTCTGTGAAATCATCTCACAGAGTTGCAGCTTTCCCCTCAAGAAGCCTTTCGCTAAGACAGTTCTTGTGGAATTGGCAAAGTGATATTTGGAAGCCCATAGAGGGCTATGGTGAAAAAGGAAATATCCTCAGATGAAATCTGGAAAGAAGCTTTCTGAGAAACTGCTTAGTGTTCTGTTAATTCATCTCACAGAGTTACATCTGTATTTCGTGGATCTCTTTCCTAGCCTTATTTCTGTGGAATCTGAGAACAGGTATTTCGGATCCCTTTGAAGACTATAAGGCCAAAGGAAATATCCTCCGATAACAAAGAGAAAGAAGTTTTCTGAGAAACTTCGTTGTGTTCTGTGAAATCATCTCACAGAGTTACAGCTTTCCCCCACGGAGACTTTCGCTAAGACAGTTCTTTTGAAATTGGCAAAGTGATATTTGGAAGCCCATAGAGGGCTATGGTGAAAAAGGAAATATCCTCAGATGAAATCTGGAAAGAAGCTTTCTGAGAAACTGCTTAGTGTTCTGTTAATTCATCTCACAGAGTTACATCTGTATTTCGTGGATCTCTTTGCTAGCCTTATTTCTGTGGAATCTGAGAACAGATATTTCGGATCCCTTTGAAGACTATAGGGCCAAAGGAAATATCCTCCGATAACAAAGAGAAAGAAGCTTTCTGAGAAACTTCGTTGTGTTCTGTGAAATAATCTCACAGAGTTACAGCTTTCCCCTCAAGGAGCCTTTCGCTAAGACAGTTTATGTGGAATTGGCAAAGTGATATATGGAACCACTAGAGGGCTATGGTGAAAAAGGAAATATCCTCAGATGAAATCTGGAAAGAAGCTTTCTGAGAAACTGCGTAGCGTTCTGTTAATTCATCTCACAGAGTTACATCTGTATTTCGTGGATCTCTTTGCTAGCCTTATTTCTGTGGAATCTGTGAACAGATATTTCGGATCCCTTTGAAGACTATAGACCAAAGGAAATATCCTCCGATAACAAAGAGAAAGAAGCTTTCTGAGAAACTTCTTTGTGTTCTGTGAAATCATCTCACAGAGTTACAGCTTTCCCCTCACGGAGCCTTTCGTTAAGACAGTTCTTTTGAAATTGGCAAAGTGATATTTGGAAGCCCATAGAGGGCTATGGTGAAAAAGGAAATATCCTCAGATGAAATCTGGAAAGAAGCTTTCTGAGAAAATGCTTACTGTTCTGTTAATTCATCTCACAGAGTTACATCTGTATTTCGTGGATCTCTTTCCTAGCCTTATTTCTGTGGAATCTGAGAACAGATATTTCGGATCCCTTTGAAGACTCTATGGCCAAAGGAAATATCCTCCGATAACAAAGAGAAAGAAGCTTTCTGAGAAACTTCTTTGTGTTCTGTGAAATCATCTCACAGAGTTACAGCTTTCCCCTCACGGAGCCTTTCGCTAAGACAGTTCTTTTGGAATTGGCAAAGTGATATTTGGAACCCATACAGGGCTATGGTGAAAAAGGAAATATCCTCAGATGAAATCTGGAAAGAAGCTTTCTGAGAAACTGCTTAGTGTTCTGTTAATTCATGTCACAGAGTTACATCTGTATTGCGTGGATCTCTTTGCTAGCCTTATTTCTGTTGAATCTGAGAACAGATATTTCGGATCCTTTTGAAGACTATAGGGCCAAAGGAAATATCCTCTGAAAACAAAGAGAAAGAAGCTTTCTGAGAAACTTCTTTGTGTTCTGTGAAATCGCCTCACAGAGTTACAGCTTTCCCCTCAAGGAGTCTTTCGCTAAGACAGTTCTTGTGGAATTGGCAAAGTGATATCTGGAAGCCCATAGAGGGCTATGGTGAAAAAGGAAATATCCTCAGATGAAATCTGGAAAAAAGCTTTCTGAGAAACTGCTTAGTGTTCTGTTAATTCATCTCACAGAGTTACATCTGTATTTCGTGGATCTCTTTGCTAGCCCTATTTCTGTTGAATCTGAGAACAGATATTTCGGATCCTTTAGAAGACTATAGGGCCAAAGGAAATATCCTCTGAAAACAAAGAGAAAGAAGCTTTCTGAGAAACTTCTTTGTGTTCTGTGAAATCATCTCACAGAGTTACAGCTTTCCCCTCAAGGAGTCTTTCGCTAAGACAGTTCTTGTGGAATTGGCAAAGTGATATCTGGAAGCCCATAGAGAGTTATGGTGAAAAAGGAAATATCCTCAGATGAAATCTGGAAAGAAGCTTTCTGAGAAACTGCTTAGTGTTCTGTTAATTCATCTCACAGAGTTACATCTGTATTTCGTGGATCTCTTTGCTAGCCTTATTTCTGTGGAATCTGAGGACAGATATTTCGGATCCCTTTGAAGACTATAGGGCCAAAGGAAATATCCTCCGATAACAAAGAGAAAGAAGCTTTCTGAGAAACTTCTTTGTGTTCTGTGAAATCATCTCACAGAGTTGCAGCTTTCCCCTCAAGAAGCCTTTCGCTAAGACTGTTCTTGTGGAATTGGCAAAGTGATATTTGGAAGCCCATAGAGGGCTATGGTGAAAAAGGAAATATCCTCAGATGAAATCTGGAAAGAAGCTTTCTGAGAAACTGCTAAGTGTTCTGTTAATTCATCTCACAGAGTTACATCTGTATTTCGTGGATCTCTTTGCTAGCCTTATTTCTGTGGAATCTGAGAACAGATATTTCGGATCCCTATGAAGACTATAGGGCCGAAGGAAATATCCTCCGATAACAAAGAGAAAGAAGCTTTCTGAGAAACTTCTTTGTGTTCTGTGAAATCATCTCACAGAGTTACAGCTTTCCCCTCAAGAAGCCTTTCGCTAAGACAGTTCTTGTGGAATTGGCAAAGTGATATTTGGAAGCCCATAGGGGTCTATGGTGAAAAAGGAAATATCCTCAAATGAAATCTGGAAAGAAGCTTTCTGAGAAACTGCTTAGTGTTCTGTTAATTCATCTCACAGAGTTACATCTGTATTTCGTGGATCTCTTTGCTAGCCTTATTTCTGTGGAATCTGAGAACAGATATTTCGGATCCCTTTGAAGACTATAGGGCCAAAGGAAATATCCTCCGATAACAAAGAGAAAGAAGCTTTCTGAGAAACTTCGTTGTGTTCTGTGAAATCATCTCACAGAGTTACAGCTTTCCCCTCACGGAGCCTTTCGCTAAGACAGTTCTTTTGAAATTGGCAAAGTGATATTTGGAAGCCCATTGAGGGCTATGGTGAAAAAGGAAATATCCTCCGAGGAAATCTGGAAAGAGGGTTCCTGTGAAACTGCTTAGTGTTCTGTTAATTCATCTCACAGTTTTACATCTGTATTTCATGGATCTCTTTGCTAGCCTTATTTCTGTGGAATCTGAGAACAGATATTTCAGATCCCTTTGAAGACTATAGGGCCAAAGGAAATATCCTCCGATAACAAAGAGAAAGAAGCTTTCTGAGAAACTTCTTTGTGTTCTGTGAAATCATCACACAGAGTTGCAGCTTTCCCCTCACGGAGCCTTTCGCTAAGACAGTTCTTGTGGAATTGGCAAAGTGATATTTGGAAGCCCATAGAGGGCTATGGTGAAAAAGGAAATATCCTCATAGGAAATCTGGAAAGAAGCTTTCTGAGAAACTGCTTAGTGTTCTGTGAATTCATCTCACAGAGTAACATCTGTATTTCGTGGATCTCTTTGCTAGCCTTATTTCTGTGGAATCTGAGAACAGATATTTCGGATCCCTTTGAAGACTATAGGGCCAAAGGAAATATCCTCCGATAACAAAGAGAAAGAAGCTTTCTGAGAAACTTCGTTGTGTTCTGTGAAATCATCTCACAGAGTTACAGCTTTCCCCTTACGGAGCCTTTCGCTAAGACAGTTCTTTTGAAATTGGCAAAGTGATATTTGGAAGCCCATAGAGGGCTATGGTGAAAAAGGAAATATCCTGAGAGGAAATCTGGAAAGAAGCTTTCTGAGAAACTGCTTAGTGTTCTGTTAATTCATCTCACAGTGTTACATCTGTATTTCATGGATCTCTTTGCTAGCCTTATTTCTGTGGAATCTGAGAACAGATAATTCGGATCCCTTTGAAGACTATAGGGCCAAAGGAAATATCCTCGATAACAAAGAGAAAGAAGCTTTCTGAGAAACTTCTTTGTGTTCTGTGAAATCATCTCACAGAGTTGCAGCTTTCCCCTCAAGAAGCCTTTCGCTAAGACAGTTCTTGTGGAATTGGCAAAGTGATATTTGGAAGCCCATAGAGGGCTATGGTGAAAAAGGAAATATCCTCAAATGAAATCTGGAAAGAAGCTTTCTGAGAAACTGCTTAGTGTTCTGTTAATTCATCTCACAGAGTTACATCTGTATTTCGTGGATCTCTTTGCTAGCCTTATTTCTGTGGAATCTGAGAACAGATGTTTCGGATCCCTTTGAAGACTATAGGGCCAAAGGAAATATCCTCCGATAACAAAGAGGAAGAAGCTTTCTGAGAAACTTCTTTGTGTTCTGTGAAATCATCTCACAGAGTTGCAGCTTTCCCCTCAAGAAGCCTTTCGCTAAGACAGTTCTTGTGGAATTGGCAAATTGATATTTGGAAGCCCATAGAGGGCTACGGTGAAAAAGGAAATATCCTCAGATGAAATCTGGAAAGAAGCTTTCTGAGAAACTCCTTAGTGTTCTGTTAATTCATCTCACAGAGTTACATCTGTATTTCGTGGATCTCTTTGCTAGCCTTATTTCTGTGGAATCTGAGAACAGATATTTCGGATCACTTTGAAGACTATAGGGCCAAAGGAAATATCCTGCGATAACAAAGAGAAAGAAGCTTTCTGAGAAACTTCTTTGTGTTCTGTGAAATCATCTCACAGAGTTACAGCTTTCCCCTCAAGAAGCCTTTCGCTAAGACAGTTCTTGTGGAATTGGCAAAGTGATACTTGAAGCCCATAGAGGGCTATGGTGAAAAAGGAAATCTCCTCAAATGAAATCTGGAAAGAAACTTTCTGAGAAACTGCTTAGTGTTCTGTTAATTCATCTCACAGAGTTACATCTGTATTTCGTGGATCTCTTTGCTAGCCTTATTTCTGTGGAATCTGAGAACAGATATTTCGGATCCCTTTGAAGACTATATGGCCAAAGGAAATATCCTCCGATAACAAAGAGAAAAAAGCTTTCTGAGAAACTTCTTTGTGTTCTGTGAAATAATCTCACAGAGTTGCAGCTTTACCCTCAAGAAGCCTTTCGCTAAGACAGTTCTTGTGGAATTGGAAAAGTGATATTTGGAAGCCCATAGAGGGCTATGGTGAAAAAGGAAATATCCTCAGATGAAATCTGGAAAGAAGCTTTCTGAGAAACTGCTTAGTGTTCTGTTAATTCATCTCACAGAGTTACATCTGTATTTCGTGGATCTCTTTGCTAGCCTTATTTCTGTGGAATCTGAGAACAGATATTTCGAATCCCTTTGAAGACTATAGGGCCAAAGGAAATATCCTCCGATAACAAAGAGAAAGAAGCTTTCTGAGAAACTTCGTTGTGTTCTGTGAAATCATCTCACAGAGTTACAGCTTTCCCCTCACAGAGCCTTTCGCTAAGATAGTTCTTTTGAAATTGGCAAAGTGATATTTGGAAGCCCATAGAGGGCTATGGTGAAAAAGGAAATATCCTCAGAGGAAATCTGGAAAGAAGCTTTCTGAGAAACTGCTTAGTGTTCTGTTAATTCATCTCACAGTGTTACATCTGTATTTCATGGATCTCTTTGCTAGCCTTATTTCTGTGGAATCTGAGAACAGATATTTCAGATCCCTTTGAAGACTATAGGGCCAAAGAAATATCCTCCGATAACAAAGAGAAAGAAGCTTTCTGAGAAACTTCGTTGTGTTCTGTGAAATCATCTCACAGAGTTGCAGCTTTCCCCTCAAGAAGCCTTTCGCTAAGACAGTTCTTGTGGAATTGGCAAAGTGATATTTGGAAGCCCATAGAGGGCTATGGTGAAAAAGGAAATATCCTCAGATGAAATCTGGAAAGAAGCTTTCTGAGAAATTGCTTAGTGTTCTGTTAATTCATCTCAAAGAGTTACATCTGTATTTCGTGGATCTCTTTGCTAGCCTTATTTCTGTGGAATCTGAGAACAGATATTTCGGATCCCTTTGAAGACTATAGGGCCAAAGGAAATATCCTCCGATAACAAAGAGAAAGAATTTTTCTGAGAAACTTCGTTGTGTTCTGTGAAATCATCTCACAGAGTTGCAGCTTTCCCCTCAAGAAGCCTTTCGCTAAGACAGTTCTTGTGGAATTGGCAAAGTGATATTTGGAAGCCCTTAGAGGGCTATGGTGAAAAAGGAAATATCCTCAGAAGAAATCTGGAAAGAAGCTTTCTGAGAAACTGCTTAGTGTTCTGTTAATTCATCTCACAGAGTTACATCTGTATTTCGTGGATCTCTTTGCTAGCCTTATTTCTGTGGAATCTGAGAACAGATATTTCGGATCCCTTTGAAGACTATAGGGCCAAAGGAAATATCCTCGATAACAAAGAGAAAGAAGCTTTCTGAGAAACTTCTTTGTGTTCTGTGAAATCATCTCACAGAGTTGCAGCTTTCCCCTCAAGAAGCCTTTCGCTAAGACAGTTCTTGTGGAATTGGCAAAGTGATATTTGGAAGCCCATAGAGGGCTATGGTGAAAAAGGAAATATCCTCAGATGAAATCTGGAAAGAAGCTTTCTGAGGAACTGCTTAGTGTTCTGTTAATTCATCTCACAGAGTTACATCTGTATTTCGTGGATCTCTTTGCTAGCCTTATTTCTGTGGAATCTGAGAACAGATGTTTCGGATCCCTTTGAAGACTATAGGGCCAAAGGAAATATCCTCCGATAACAAAGAGAAAGAAGCTTTCTGAGAAACTTCTTTGTGGTCTGTGAAATCATCTCACAGAGTTGCAGCTTTCCCCTCAAGAAGCCTTTCGCTAAGACAGTTCTTGTGGAATTGGCAAAGTGATATTTGGAAGCCCATAGAGGGCTATGTTGAAAAAGGAAATATCCTCAGATGAAATCTGGAAAGAAGCTTTCTGAGAAACTGCTTAGTGTTCTGTTAATTCATCTCACAGAGTTACATCTGTATTTCGTGGATCTCTTTGCTAGCCTTATTTCTGTGGAATCTGAGAACAGATATTTCGGATCCCTTTGAAGACTATAGGGCCAAAGGAAATATCCTCCGATAACAAAGAGAAAGAAGCTTTCTGAGAAACTTCGTTGTGTTCTGTGAAATCATCTCACAGAGTTACAGCTTTCCCCTCACGGAGACTTTCGCTAAGACAGTTCTTTTGGAATTGGCAAAGTGATATTTGGAACCCATAGAGGGCTATGGTGAAAAAGGAAATATCCTCAGATGAAATCTGGAAAGAAGCTTTCTGAGAAACTGCTTAGTGTTCTGTTAATTCATCTCACAGAGTTACATCTGTATTGCGTGGATCTCTTTGCTAGCCTTATTTCTGTTGAATCTGAGAACAGATATTTCGGATCCTTTTGAAGACTATAGGGCCAAAGGAAATATCCTCTGAAAACAAAGAGAAAGAAGCTTTCTGAGAAACTTCTTTGTGTTCTGTGAAATCATCTCACAGAGTTACAGCTTTCCCCTCAAGGAGTCTTTCGCTAAGACAGTTCTTGTGGAATTGGCAAAGTGATATCTGGAAGCCCATAGAGGGCTATGGTGAAAAAGGAAATATCCTCAGATGAAATCTGGAAAAAAGCTTTCTGAGAAACTGCTTAGTGTTCTGTTAATTCATCTCACAGAGTTACATCTGTATTTCGTGGATCTCTTTGCTAGCCTTATTTCTGTTGAATCTGAGAACAGATATTTCGGATCCTTTAGAAGACTATAGGGCCAAAGGAAATATCCTCTGAAAACAAAGAGAAAGAAGCTTTCTGAGAAACTTCTTTGTGTTCTGTGAAATCATCTCACAGAGTTACAGCTTTCCCCTCAAGGAGTCTTTCGCTAAGACAGTTCTTGTGGAATTGGCAAAGTGATATCTGGAAGCCCATAGAGGGCTATGGTGAAAAAGGAAATATCCTCAGATGAAATCTGGAAAGAAGCTTTCTGAGAAACTGCTTAGTGTTCTGTTAATTCATCTCACAGAGTTACATCTGTATTTCGTGGATCTCTTTGCTAGCCTTATTTCTGTGGAATCTGAGAACAGATATTTCGGATCCCTTTGAAGACTATAGGGCCAAAGGAAATATCCTCCGATAACAAAGAGAAAGAAGCTTTCTGAGAAACTTCTTTTTGTTCTGTGAAATCATCTCACAGAGTTGCAGCTTTCCCCTCAAGAAGCCTTTCGCTAAGACTGTTCTTGTGGAATTGGCAAAGTGATATTTGGAAGCCCATAGAGGGCTATGGTGAAAAAGGAAATATCCTCAGATGAAATCTGGAAAGAAGCTTTCTGAGAAACTGCTTAGTGTTCTGTTAATTCATCTCACAGAGTTACATCTGTATTTCGTGGATCTCTTTGCTAGCCTTATTTCTGTGGAATCTGAGAACAGATATTTCGGATCCCTATGAAGACTATAGGGCCGAAGGAAATATCCTCCGATAACAAAGAGAAAGAAGCTTTCTGAGAAACTTCGTTGTGTTCTGTGAAATCATCTCACAGAGTTACAGCTTTCCCCTCAAGAAGCCTTTCGCTAAGACAGTTCTTGTGGAATTGGCAAAGTGATATTTGGAAGCCCATAGAGATCTATGGTGAAAAAGGAAATATCCTCAAATGAAATCTGGAAAGAAGCTTTCTGAGAAACTGCTTAGTGTTCTGTTAATTCATCTCACAGAGTTACATCTGTATTTCGTGGATCTCTTTGCTAGCCTTATTTCTGTGGAATCTGAGAACAGATATTGCGGATCCCTTTGAAGACTATAGGGCCAAAGGAAATATTCTCCGATAACAAAGAGAAAGAAGCTTTCTGAGAAACTTCGTTGTGTTCTGTGAAATCATCTCACAGAGATACAGCTTTCCCCTCACGGAGCCTTTCGCTAAGACAGTTCTTTAGAAATTGGCAAAGTGATATTTGGAAGCCCATAGAGGGCTATGGTGAAAAAGGAAATATCCTGAGAGGAAATCTGGAAAGAAGCTTTCTGAGAAACTGCTTAGTGTTCTGTTAATTCATCTCACAGAGTTACATCTGTATTTCGTGGATCTCTTTGCTAGCCTTATTTCTGTGGAATCTGAGAACAGATGTTTCGGATCCCTTTGAAGACTATAGGGCCAAAGGAAATATCCTCTGATAACAAAGAGAAAGAAGCTTTCTGAGAAACTTCTTTGTGTTCTGTGAAATCATCTCACAGAGTTGCAGCTTTCCCCTCAAGAAGCCTTTCGCTAAGACAGTTCTTGTGGAATTGGCAAATTGATATTTGGAAGCCCATAGAGGGCTACGGTGAAAAAGGAAATATCCTCAGATGAAATCTGGAAAGAAGCTTTCTGAGAAACTCCTTAGTGTTCTGTTAATTCATCTCACAGAGTTACATCTGTATTTCGTGGATCTCTTTGCTAGCCTTATTTCTGTGGAATCTGAGAACAGATATTTCGGATCCCTTTGAAGACTATAGGGCCAAAGGAAATATCCTCCGATAACAAAGAGAAAGAAGCTTTCTGCGAAACTTCTTTGTGTTCTGTGAAATCATCTCACTGAGGTACAGCTTTCCCCTCAAGAAGCCTTTCGCTAAGACAGTTCTTGTGGAATTGGCAAAGTGATACTTGGAAGCCCATAGAGGGCTATTGTGAAAAAGGAAATCTCCTCAAATGAAATCTGGAAAGAAGCTTTCTGAGAAACTGCTTAGTGTTCTGTTAATTCATCTCACAGAGTTACATCTGTATTTCATGGATCTCTTTGCTAGCCTTATTTCTGTGGAATCTGAGAACAGATATTTCAGATCCCTTTGAAGACTATAGGGCCAAAGGAAATATCCTCCGATAACAAAGAGAAAGAAGCTTTCTGAGAAACTTCTTTGTGTTCTGTGAAATCATCTCACAGAGTTGCAGCTTTCCCCTCAAGAAGCCTTTCGCTAAGACAGTTCTTGTGGAATTGGCAAAGTGATATTTGGAAGCCCATAGAGGGCTATGGTGAAAAAGGAAATATCCTCAGATGAAATCTGGAAAGAAGCTTTCTGAGAAATTGCTTAGTGTTCTGTTAATTCATCTCAAAGAGTTACATCTGTATTTCGTGGATCTCTTTGCTAGCCTTATTTCTGTGGAATCTGAGAACAGATATTTCGGATCCCTTTGAAGACTATAGGGCCAAAGGAAATATCCTCCGATAACAAAGAGAAAGAATTTTTCTGAGAAACTTCGTTGTGTTCTGTGAAATCATCTCACAGAGTTGCAGCTTTCCCCTCAAGAACCCTTTCGCTAAGACAGTTCTTGTGGAATTGGCAAAGTGATATTTGGAAGCCCTTAGAGGGCTATGGTGAAAAAGGAAATATCCTCAGAAGAAATCTGGAAAGAAGCTTTCTGAGAAACTGCTTAGTGTTCTGTTAATTCATCTCACAGAGTTACATCTGTATTTCGTGGATCTCTTTGCTAGCCTTATTTCTGTGGAATCTGAGAACAGATATTTCGGATCCCTTTGAAGACTATAGGTCCAAAGGAAATATCCTCGATAACAAAGAGAAAGAAGCTTTCTGAGAAACTTCTTTGCGTTCTGTGAAATCATCTCACAGAGTTGCAGCTTTCCCCTCAAGAAGCCTTTCGCTAAGACACTTCTTGTGGAATTGGCAAAGTGATATTTGGAAGGCCATAGAGGGCTATGGTGAAAAAGGAAATATCCTCAGATGAAATCTGGAAAGAAGCTTTCTGAGAAACTGCTTAGTGTTCTGTTAATTCATCTCACAGAGTTACATCTGTATTTCGTGGATCTCTTTGCTAGCCTTATTTCTGTGGAATCTGAGAACAGATATTTCGGATCCCTTTGAAGACTATAGGGCCAAAGGAAATATCCTCCGATAACAAAGAGAAAGAAGCTTTCTGAGAAACTTCGTTGTGTTCTGTGAAATCATCTCACAGAGTTACAGCTTTCCCCTCACGGAGACTTTCGCTAAGACAGTTCTTTTGGAATTGGCAAAGTGATATTTGGAACCCATAGAGGGCTATGGTGAAAAAGGAAATATCCTCAGATGAAATCTGGAAAGAAGCTTTCTGAGAAACTGCTTAGTGTTCTGTTAATTCATCTCACAGAGTTACATCTGTATTGCGTGGATCTCTTTGCTAGCCTTATTTCTGTTGAATCTGAGAACAGATATTTCGGATCCTTTTGAAGACTATAGGGCCAAAGGAAATATCCTCTGAAAACAAAGAGAAAGAAGCTTTCTGAGAAACTTCTTTGTGTTCTGTGAAATCATCTCACAGAGTTACAGCTTTCCCCTCAAGGAGTCTTTCGCTAAGACAGTTCTTGTGGAATTGGCAAAGTGATATCTGGAAGCCCATAGAGGGCTATGGTGAAAAAGGAAATATCCTCAGATGAAATCTGGAAAAAAGCTTTCTGAGAAACTGCTTAGTGTTCTGTTAATTCATCTCACAGAGTTACATCTGTATTTCGTGGATCTCTTTGCTAGCCTTATTTCTGTTGAATCTGAGAACAGATATTTCGGATCCTTTAGAAGACTATAGGGCCAAAGGAAATATCCTCTGAAAACAAAGAGAAAGAAGCTTTCTGAGAAACTTCTTTGTGTTCTGTGAAATCATCTCACAGAGTTACAGCTTTCCCCTCAAGGAGTCTTTCGCTAAGACAGTTCTTGTGGAATTGGCAAAGTGATATCTGGAAGCCCATAGAGGGCTATGGTGAAAAAGGAAATATCCTCAGATGAAATCTGGAAAGAAGCTTTCTGAGAAACTGCTTAGTGTTCTGTTAATTCATCTCACAGAGTTACATCTGTATTTCGTGGATCTCTTTGCTAGCCTTATTTCTGTGGAATCTGAGAACAGATATTTCGGATCCCTTTGAAGACTATAGGGCCAAAGGAAATATCCTCCGATAACAAAGAGAAAGAAGCTTTCTGAGAAACTTCTTTTTGTTCTGTGAAATCATCTCACAGAGTTGCAGCTTTCCCCTCAAGAAGCCTTTCGCTAAGACTGTTCTTGTGGAATTGGCAAAGTGATATTTGGAAGCCCATAGAGGGCTATGGTGAAAAAGGAAATATCCTCAGATGAAATCTGGAAAGAAGCTTTCTGAGAAACTGCTTAGTGTTCTGTTAATTCATCTCACAGAGTTACATCTGTATTTCGTGGATCTCTTTGCTAGCCTTATTTCTGTGGAATCTGAGAACAGATATTTCGGATCCCTATGAAGACTATAGGGCCGAAGGAAATATCCTCCGATAACAAAGAGAAAGAAGCTTTCTGAGAAACTTCGTTGTGTTCTGTGAAATCATCTCACAGAGTTACAGCTTTCCCCTCAAGAAGCCTTTCGCTAAGACAGTTCTTGTGGAATTGGCAAAGTGATATTTGGAAGCCCATAGAGATCTATGGTGAAAAAGGAAATATCCTCAAATGAAATCTGGAAAGAAGCTTTCTGAGAAACTGCTTAGTGTTCTGTTAATTCATCTCACAGAGTTACATCTGTATTTCGTGGATCTCTTTGCTAGCCTTATTTCTGTGGAATCTGAGAACAGATATTGCGGATCCCTTTGAAGACTATAGGGCCAAAGGAAATATTCTCCGATAACAAAGAGAAAGAAGCTTTCTGAGAAACTTCGTTGTGTTCTGTGAAATCATCTCACAGAGATACAGCTTTCCCCTCACGGAGCCTTTCGCTAAGACAGTTCTTTAGAAATTGGCAAAGTGATATTTGGAAGCCCATAGAGGGCTATGGTGAAAAAGGAAATATCCTGAGAGGAAATCTGGAAAGAAGCTTTCTGAGAAACTGCTTAGTGTTCTGTTAATTCATCTCACAGAGTTACATCTGTATTTCGTGGATCTCTTTGCTAGCCTTATTTCTGTGGAATCTGAGAACAGATGTTTCGGATCCCTTTGAAGACTATAGGGCCAAAGGAAATATCCTCTGATAACAAAGAGAAAGAAGCTTTCTGAGAAACTTCTTTGTGTTCTGTGAAATCATCTCACAGAGTTGCAGCTTTCCCCTCAAGAAGCCTTTCGCTAAGACAGTTCTTGTGGAATTGGCAAATTGATATTTGGAAGCCCATAGAGGGCTACGGTGAAAAAGGAAATATCCTCAGATGAAATCTGGAAAGAAGCTTTCTGAGAAACTCCTTAGTGTTCTGTTAATTCATCTCACAGAGTTACATCTGTATTTCGTGGATCTCTTTGCTAGCCTTATTTCTGTGGAATCTGAGAACAGATATTTCGGATCCCTTTGAAGACTATAGTGCCAAAGGAAATATCCTCCGATAACAAAGAGAAAGAAGCTTTCTGAGAAACTTCTTTGTGTTCTGTGAAATCATCTCACTGAGGTACAGCTTTCCCCTCAAGAAGCCTTTCGCTAAGACAGTTCTTGTGGAATTGGCAAAGTGATACTTGGAAGCCCATAGAGGGCTATGGTGAAAAAGGAAATCTCCTCAAATGAAATCTGGAAAGAAGCTTTCTGAGAAACTGCTTAGTGTTCTGTTAATTCATCTCACAGAGTTACATCTGTATTTCATGGATCTCTTTGCTAGCCTTATTTCTGTGGAATCTGAGAACAGATATTTCAGATCCCTTTGAAGACTATAGGGCCAAAGGAAATATCCTCCGATAACAAAGAGAAAGAAGCTTTCTGAGAAACTTCTTTGTGTTCTGTGAAATCATCTCACAGAGTTGCAGCTTTCCCCTCAAGAAGCCTTTCGCTAAGACAGTTCTTGTGGAATTGGCAAAGTGATATTTGGAAGCCCATAGAGGGCTATGGTGAAAAAGGAAATATCCTCAGATGAAATCTGGAAAGAAGCTTTCTGAGAAATTGCTTAGTGTTCTGTTAATTCATCTCAAAGAGTTACATCTGTATTTCGTGGATCTCTTTGCTAGCCTTATTTCTGTGGAATCTGAGAACAGATATTTCGGATCCCTTTGAAGACTATAGGGCCAAAGGAAATATCCTCCGATAACAAAGAGAAAGAATTTTTCTGAGAAACTTCGTTGTGTTCTGTGAAATCATCTCACAGAGTTGCAGCTTTCCCCTCAAGAACCCTTTCGCTAAGACAGTTCTTGTGGAATTGGCAAAGTGATATTTGGAAGCCCTTAGAGGGCTATGGTGAAAAAGGAAATATCCTCAGAAGAAATCTGGAAAGAAGCTTTCTGAGAAACTGCTTAGTGTTCTGTTAATTCATCTCACAGAGTTACATCTGTATTTCGTGGATCTCTTTGCTAGCCTTATTTCTGTGGAATCTGAGAACAGATATTTCGGATCCCTTTGAAGACTATAGGTCCAAAGGAAATATCCTCGATAACAAAGAGAAAGAAGCTTTCTGAGAAACTTCTTTGCGTTCTGTGAAATCATCTCACAGAGTTGCAGCTTTCCCCTCAAGAAGCCTTTCGCTAAGACAGTTCTTGTGGAATTGGCAAAGTGATATTTGGAAGGCCATAGAGGGCTATGGTGAAAAAGGAAATATCCTCAGATGAAATCTGGAAAGAAGCTTTCTGAGAAACTGCTTAGTGTTCTGTTAATTCATCTCACAGAGTTACATCTGTATTTCGTGGATCTCTTTGCTAGCCTTATTTCTGTGGAATCTGAGAACAGATGTTTCGGATCCCTTTGAAGACTATAGGGCCAAAGGAAATATCCTCCGATAACAAAGAGAAAGAAGCTTTCTGAGAAACTTCTTTGTGTTCTGTGAAATCATCTCACAGAGTTGCAGCTTTCCCCTCAAGAAGCCTTTCGCTAAGACAGTTCTTGTGGAATTGGCAAATTGATATTTGGAAGCCCATAGAGGGCTACGGTGAAAAAGGAAATATCCTCAGATGAAATCTGGAAAGAAGCTTTCTGAGAAACTCCTTAGTGTTCTGTTAATTCATCTCACAGAGTTACATCTGTATTTCGTGGATCTCTTTGCTAGCCTTATTTCTGTGGAATCTGAGAACAGATATTTCGGATCCCTTTGAAGACTATAGGGCCAAAGGAAATATCCTCCGATAACAAAGAGAAAGAAGCTTTCTGAGAAACTTCTTTGTGTTCTGTGAAATCATCTCACTGAGTTACAGCTTTCCCCTCAAGAAGCCTTTCGCTAAGACAGTTCTTGTGGAATTGGCAAAGTGATACTTGGAAGCCCATAGAGGGCTATGGTGAAAAAGGAAATCTCCTCAAATGAAATCTGGAAAGAAGCTTTCTGAGAAACTGCTTAGTGTTCTGTTAATTCATCTCACAGAGTTACATCTGTATTTCATGGATCTCTTTGCTAGCCTTATTTCTGTGGAATCTGAGAACAGATATTTCAGATCCCTTTGAAGACTATAGGGCCAAAGGAAATATCCTCCGATAACAAAGAGAAAGAAGCTTTCTGAGAAACTTCTTTGTGTTCTGTGAAATCATCTCACAGAGTTGCAGCTTTCCCCTCAAGAAGCCTTTCGCTAAGACAGTTCTTGTGGAATTGGCAAAGTGATATTTGGAAGCCCATAGAGGGCTATGGTGAAAAAGGAAATATCCTCAGATGAAATCTGGAAAGAAGCTTTCTGAGAAATTGCTTAGTGTTCTGTTAATTCATCTCAAAGAGTTACATCTGTATTTCGTGGATCTCTTTGCTAGCCTTATTTCTGTGGAATCTGAGAACAGATATTTCGGATCCCTTTGAAGACTATAGGGCCAAAGGAAATATCCTCCGATAACAAAGAGAAAGAATTTTTCTGAGAAACTTCGTTGTGTTCTGTGAAATCATCTCACAGAGTTGCAGCTTTCCCCTCAAGAACCCTTTCGCTAAGACAGTTCTTGTGGAATTGGCAAAGTGATATTTGGAAGCCCTTAGAGGGCTATGGTGAAAAAGGAAATATCCTCAGAAGAAATCTGGAAAGAAGCTTTCTGAGAAACTGCTTAGTGTTCTGTTAATTCATCTCACAGAGTTACATCTGTATTTCGTGGATCTCTTTGCTAGCCTTATTTCTCTGGAATCTGAGAACAGATATTTCGGATCCCTTTGAAGACTATAGGTCCAAAGGAAATATCCTCGATAACAAAGAGAAAGAAGCTTTCTGAGAAACTTCTTTGTGTTCTGTGAAATCATCTCACAGAGTTGCAGCTTTCCCCTCAAGAAGCCTTTCGCTAAGACAGTTCTTGTGGAATTGGCAAAGTGATATTTGGAAGCCCATAGAGGGCTATGGTGAAAAAGGAAATATCCTCAGATGAAATCTGGAAAGAAGCTTTCTGAGAAACTGCTTAGTGTTCTGTTAATTCATCTCACAGAGTTACATCTGTATTTCGTGGATCTCTTTGCTAGCCTTATTTCTGTGGAATCTGAGAACAGATGTTTCGGATCCCTTTGAAGACTATAGGGCCAAAGGAAATATCCTCCGATAACAAAGAGAAAGAAGCTTTCTGAGAAACTTCTTTGTGTTCTGTGAAATCATCTCACAGAGTTGCAGCTTTCCCCTCAAGAAGCCTTTCGCTAAGACAGTTCTTGTGGAATTGGCAAATTGATATTTGGAAGCCCATAGAGGGCTACGGTGAAAAAGGAAATATCCTCAGATGAAATCTGGAAAGAAGCTTTCTGAGAAACTCCTTAGTGTTCTGTTAATTCATCTCACAGAGTTACATCTGTATTTCGTGGATCTCTTTGCTAGCCTTATTTCTGTGGAATCTGAGAACAGATATTTCGGATCCCTTTGAAGACTATAGGGCCAAAGGAAATATCCTCCGATAACAAAGAGAAAGAAGCTTTCTGAGAAACTTCTTTGTGTTCTGTGAAATCATCTCACAGAGTTACAGCTTTCCACTCAAGAAGCCTTTCGCTAAGACAGTTCTTGTGGAATTGGCAAAGTGATACTTGGAAGCCCATAGAGGGCTATGGTGAAAAAGGAAATCTCCTCAAATGAAATCTGGAAAGAAGCTTTCTGAGAAACTGCTTAGTGTTCTGTTAATTCATCTCACAGAGTTACATCTGTATTTCATGGATCTCTTTGCTAGCCTTATTTCTGTGGAATCTGAGAACAGATATTTCAGATCCCTTTGAAGACTATAGGGCCAAAGGAAATATCCTCCGATAACAAAGAGAAAGAAGCTTTCTGAGAAACTTCTTTGTGTTCTGTGAAATCATCTCACAGAGTTGCAGCTTTCCCCTCAAGAAGCCTTTCGCTAAGACAGTTCTTGTGGAATTGGCAAAGTGATATTTGGAAGCCCATAGAGGGCTATGGTGAAAAAGGAAATATCCTCAGATGAAATCTGGAAAGAAGCTTTCTGAGAAATTGCTTAGTGTTCTGTTAATTCATCTCAAAGAGTTACATCTGTATTTCGTGGATCTCTTTGCTAGCCTTATTTCTGTGGAATCTGAGAACAGATATTTCGGATCCCTTTGAAGACTATAGGGCCAAAGGAAATATCCTCCGATAACAAAGAGAAAGAATTTTTCTGAGAAACTTCGTTGTGTTCTGTGAAATCATCTCACAGAGTTGCAGCTTTCCCCTCAAGAACCCTTTCGCTAAGACAGTTCTTGTGGAATTGGCAAAGTGATATTTGGAAGCCCTTAGAGGGCTATGGTGAAAAAGGAAATATCCTCAGAAGAAATCTGGAAAGAAGCTTTCTGAGAAACTGCTTAGTGTTCTGTTAATTCATCTCACAGAGTTACATCTGTATTTCGTGGATCTCTTTGCTAGCCTTATTTCTGTGGAATCTGAGAACAGATATTTCGGATCCCTTTGAAGACTATAGGTCCAAAGGAAATATCCTCGAAAACAAAGAGAAAGAAGCTTTCTGAGAAACTTCTTTGTGTTCTGTGAAATCATCTCACAGAGTTGCAGCTTTCCCCTCAAGAAGCCTTTCGCTAAGACAGTTCTTGTGGAATTGGCAAAGTGATATTTGGAAGCCCATAGAGGGCTATGGTGAAAAAGGAAATATCCTCAGATGAAATCTGGAAAGAAGCTTTCTGAGAAACTGCTTAGTGTTCTGTTAATTCATCTCACAGAGTTACATCTGTATTTCGTGGATCTCTTTGCTAGCCTTATTTCTGTGGAATCTGAGAACAGATGTTTCGGATCCCTTTGAAGACTATAGGGCCAAAGGAAATATCCTCCGATAACAAAGAGAAAGAAGCTTTCTGAGAAACTTCTTTGTGTTCTGTGAAATCACCTCACAGAGTTGCAGCTTTCCCCTCAAGAAGCCTTTCGCTAAGACAGTTCTTGTGGAATTGGCAAAGTGATATTTGGAAGCCCATAGAGGGCTATGGTGAAAAAGGAAATATCCTCAGATGAAATCTGGAAAGAAGCTTTCTGAGAAACTGCTTAGTGTTCTGTTAATTCATCTCACAGAGTTACATCTGTATTTCGTGGATCTCTTTGCTAGCCTTATTTCTGTGGAATCTGAGAACAGATATTTCGGATCCCTTTGAAGACTATAGGGCCAAAGGAAATATCCTCCGATAACAAAGAGAAAGAAGCTTTCTGAGAAACTTCGTTGTGTTCTGTGAAATCATCTCACAGAGTTACACCTTTCCCCTCAAGAAGCCTTTCGCTAAGACAGTTCTTGTGGAATTGGCAAAGTGATACTTGGAAGCCCATAGAGGGCTATGGTGAAAAAGGAAATCTCCTCAAATGAAATCTGGAAAGAAGCTTTCTGAGAAACTGCTTAGTGTTCTGTTAATTCATCTCACAGAGTTACATCAGTATTTCGTGGATCTCTTTGCTAGCCTTATCTCTGTGGAATCTGAGAACAGATATTTCGGATCCCTTTGAAGACTATAGGGCCAAAGGAAATATCCTCCGATAACAAAGAGAAAAAAGCTTTCTCAGAAACTTCTTTGTGTTCTGTGAAATCATCTCACAGAGTTACAGCTTTCCCCTCAAGAAGCCTTTCGCTAAGACAGTTCTTGTGGAATTGGCAAAGTGATATTTGGAAGCCCATAGAGGGCTATGGTGAAAAAGGAAATATCCTCAGATGAAATCTGGAAAGAAGCTTTCTGAGAAACTGCTTAGTGTTCTGTGAATTCATCTCACGGAGTTACATCTGTATTTCTTGGATCTCTTTGCTAGCCTTATTTCTGTGGAATCTGAGAACAGATATTTCGAATCCCTTTGAAGACTATAGGGCCAAAGGAAATATCCTCCGATAACAAAGAGAAAGAAGCTTTCTGAGAAACTTCTTTGTGTTCTGTGAAATCATCTCACAGAGTTACAGCTTTCCCCTCACAGAGCCTTTCGCTAAGATAGTTCTTTTGAAATTGGCAAAGTGATATTTGGAAGCCAATAGAGGGCTATGGTGAAAAAGGAAATATCCTCAGATGAAATCTGGAAAGAAGCTTTCTGAGAAACTGCTTAGTGTTCTGTTAATTCATCTCACAGAGTTACATCTGTATTTCGTGGATCTCTTTCCTAGCCTTATTTCTGTGGAATCTGAGAACAGATATTTCGGATCCCTTTGAAGACTATAGGGCAAAAGGAAATATCCTCCGATAACAAAGAGAAAGAAGCTTTCTGAGAAACTTCGTTGTGTTCTGTGAAATCATCTCACAGAGTTACAGCTTTCCCCCACGGAACCTTTCGCTAAGACAGTTCTTTTGAAATTGGCAAAGTGATATTTGGAAGCCCATAGAGGGCTATGGTGAAAAAGGAAATATCCTCAGAGGAAATCTGGAAAGAAGCTTTCTGAGAAACTGCTTAGGGTTCTGTTAATTCATCTCACAGTGTTACATCTGTATTTCGTGGATCTCTTTGCTAGCCTTATTTCTGTGGAATCTGAGAACAGATATTTCAGATCCCTTTGAAGACTATAGGGAAAAAGGAAATATCCTCCGATAACAAAGAGAAAGAAGCTTTCTGAGAAACTTCTTTGTGTTCTGTGAAATCATCTCACAGTGTTGCAGCTTTCCCCTCAAGAAGCCTTTCGCTAAGACAGTTCTTGTGGAATTGGCAAAGTGATATTTGGAAGCCCATAGAGGGCTATGGTGAAAAAGGAAATATCCTCAGATGAAATCTGGAAAGAAGCTTTCTGAGAAACTGCTTAGTGTTCTGTTAATTCATCTCACAGAGTTACATCTGTATTTCGTGGATCTCTTTGCTAGCCTTATTTCTGTGGAATCTGAGAACAGATATTTCAGATCCCTTTGAAGACTATAGGGCCAAAGGAAATATCCTCCCATAACAAAGAGAAAGAAGCTTTCTGAGAAACTTCTTTGTGTTCTGTGAAATCATCTCACAGAGTTGCAGCTTTCCCCTCAAGAAGCCTTTCGCTAAGACAGTTCTTGTGGAATTGGCAAAGTGATATTTGGAAGCCCATAGAGGGCTGTGGTGAAAAAGGAAATATCCTCAGATGAAATCTGGAAAGAAGCTTTCTGAGAAACTGCGTAGCGTTCTGTTAATTCATCTCACAGAGTTACATCTGTATTTCGTGGATCTCTTTGCTAGCCTTATTTCTGTGGAATCTGAGAACAGATATTTCGGATCCCTTTGAAGACTATAGGACCAAAGGAAATATCCTCCGATAACAAAGAGAAAGAAGCTTTCTGAGAAACTTCTTTGTGTTCTGTGAAATCATCTCACAGAGTTGCAGCTTTCCCCTCAAGAAGCCTTTCGCTAAGACAGTTCTTGTGGAATTGGCAAAGTGATATTTGGAAGCCCATAGAGGGCTATGGTGAAAAAGGAAATATCCTCAGATGAAATCTGGAAAGAAGCTTTCTGAGAAACTGCTTAGTGTTCTGTTAATTCATCTCACAGAGTTACATCTGTATTTTGTGGATCTCTTTGCTAGCCTTATTTCTGTGGAATATGAGAAGAGATATTTCGGATCCCTTTGAAGACTATAGGGCCAAAGGAAATATCCTCCGATAACAAAGAGAAAGAAGCTTTCTGACAAACTTCGTTGTGTTCTGTGAAATCATCTCACAGAGTTACAGCTTTCCCCTCAAGGAGCCTTTCGCTAAGACAGTTTATGTGGAATTGGCAAAGTGATATATGGAAGCCCATAGAGGGCTATGGTGAAAAAGGAAATATCCTCAGATGAAATCTGGAAAGAAGCTTTCTGAGAAACTGCGTAGCGTTCTGTTAATTCATCTCACAGAGTTACATCGGTATTTCGTGGATCTCTTTGCTAGCCTTATTTCTGTGGAATCTGAGAACAGATATTTCGGATCCCTTTGAAGACTATAGGGCCAAAGGAAATATCCTCCGATAACAAAGAGAAAGAAGCTTTCTGAGAAACTTCTTTGTGTTCTGTGAAATCATCTCACAGAGTTGCAGCTTTCCCCTCAAGAAGCCTTTCGCTAAGACAGTTCTTGTGGAATTGGCAAAGTGATATTTGGAAGCCCATAGAGGGCTATGGTGAAAAAGGAAATATCCTCAGATGAAATCTGGAAAGAAGCTTTCTGAGAAACTGCTTAGTGTTCTGTTAATTCATCTCACAGAGTTACATCTGTATTTCGTGGATCTCTTTGCTAGCCTTATTTCTGTGGAATCTGAGAACAGATATTTCGGATCCCTTTGAAGACTATAGGGCCAAAGGAAATATCCTCCGATAACAAAGAGAAAGAAGCTTTCTGAGAATCTTCGTTGTGTTCTGTGAAATCATCTCACAGAGTTACAGCTTTCCCCTCAAGAAGCCTTTCGCTAAGACAGTTCTTGTGGAATTGGCAAAGTGATATTTGGAAGCCCATAGAGGGCTATGGTGAAAAAGGAAATATCCTCAAATGAAACCTGGAAAGAAGCTTTCTGAGAAACTGCTTAGTGTTCTGTTAATTCATCTCACAGAGTTACATCTGTATTTCGTGGATCTCTTTGCTAGCCTTATTTCTGTGGAATCTGAGAACAGATATTTCGGATCCCTTTGAAGACTATAGGGCCAAAGGAAATATCCTCCGATAACAAAGAGAAAGACGCTTTCTGAGAAACTTCGTTGTGTCTGTGAAATCATCTCACAGAGTTACAGCTTTCCCCTCACGGAGCCTTTCGCTAAGACAGTTCTTTTGAAATTGGCAAAGTGATATTTGGAAGCCCATAGAGGGCTATGGTGAAAAAGGAAATATCCTCAGAGGAAATCTGGAAAGAAGCTTTCTGAGAAACTGCTTAGTGTTCTGTTAATTCATCTCACAGAGTTACATCTGTATTTCGTGGATCTCTTTGCTAGCCTTATTTCTGTGGAATCTGAGAACAGATATTTCAGATCCCTTTGAAGACTATAGGGCCAAAGGAAATATCCTCCCATAACAAAGAGAAAGAAGCTTTCTGAGAAACTTCTTTGTGTTCTGTGAAATCATCTCACAGAGTTGCAGCTTTCCCCTCAAGAAGCCTTTCGCTAAGACAGTTCTTGTGGAATTGGCAAAGTGATATTTGGAAGCCCATAGAGGGCTGTGGTGAAAAAGGAAATATCCTCAGATGAAATCTGGAAAGAAGCTTTCTGAGAAACTGCGTAGCGTTCTGTTAATTCATCTCACAGAGTTACATCTGTATTTCGTGGATCTCTTTGCTAGCCTTATTTCTGTGGAATCTGAGAACAGATATTTCGGATCCCTTTGAAGACTATAGGACCAAAGGAAATATCCTCCGATAACAAAGAGAAAGAAGCTTTCTGAGAAACTTCTTTGTGTTCTGTGAAATCATCTCACAGAGTTGCAGCTTTCCCCTCAAGAAGCCTTTCGCTAAGACAGTTCTTGTGGAATTGGCAAAGTGATATTTGGAAGCCCATAGAGGGCTATGGTGAAAAAGGAAATATCCTCAGATGAAATCTGGAAAGAAGCTTTCTGAGAAACTGCTTAGAGTTCTGTTAATTCATCTCACAGAGTTACATCTGTATTTTGTGGATCTCTTTGCTAGCCTTATTTCTGTGGAATATGAGAAGAGATATTTCGGATCCCTTTGAAGACTATAGGGCCAAAGGAAATATCCTCCGATAACAAAGAGAAAGAAGCTTTCTGACAAACTTCGTTGTGTTCTGTGAAATCATCTCACAGAGTTACAGCTTTCCCCTCAAGGAGCCTTTCGCTAAGACAGTTTATGTGGAATTGGCAAAGTGATATATGGAAGCCCATAGAGGGCTATGGTGAAAAAGGAAATATCCTCAGATGAAATCTGGAAAGAAGCTTTCTGAGAAACTGCGTAGCGTTCTGTTAATTCATCTCACAGAGTTACATCGGTATTTCGTGGATCTCTTTGCTAGCCTTATTTCTGTGGAATCTGAGAACAGATATTTCGGATCCCTTTGAAGACTATAGGGCCAAAGGAAATATCCTCCGATAACAAAGAGAAAGAAGCTTTCTGAGAAACTTCTTTGTGTTCTGTGAAATCATCTCACAGAGTTGCAGCTTTCCCCTCAAGAAGCCTTTCGCTAAGACAGTTCTTGTGGAATTGGCAAAGTGATATTTGGAAGCCCATAGAGGGCTATGGTGAAAAAGGAAATATCCTCAGATGAAATCTGGAAAGAAGCTTTCTGAGAAACTGCTTAGTGTTCTGTTAATTCATCTCACAGAGTTACATCTGTATTTCGTGGATCTCTTTGCTAGCCTTATTTCTGTGGAATCTGAGAACAGATATTTCGGATCCCTTTGAAGACTATAGGGCCAAAGGAAATATCCTCCGATAACAAAGAGAAAGAAGCTTTCTGAGAATCTTCGTTGTGTTCTGTGAAATCATCTCACAGAGTTACAGCTTTCCCCTCAAGAAGCCTTTCGCTAAGACAGTTCTTGTGGAATTGGCAAAGTGATATTTGGAAGCCCATAGAGGGCTATGGTGAAAAAGGAAATATCCTCAAATGAAACCTGGAAAGAAGCTTTCTGAGAAACTGCTTAGTGTTCTGTTAATTCATCTCACAGAGTTACATCTGTATTTCGTGGATCTCTTTGCTAGCCTTATTTCTGTGGAATCTGAGAACAGATATTTCGGATCCCTTTGAAGACTATAGGGCCAAAGGAAATATCCTCCGATAACAAAGAGAAAGACGCTTTCTGAGAAACTTCGTTGTGTCTGTGAAATCATCTCACAGAGTTACAGCTTTCCCCTCACGGAGCCTTTCGCTAAGACAGTTCTTTTGAAATTGGCAAAGTGATATTTGGAAGCCCATAGAGGGCTATGGTGAAAAAGGAAATATCCTCAGAGGAAATCTGGAAAGAAGCTTTCTGAGAAACTGCTTAGTGTTCTGTTAATTCATCTCACAGAGTTACATCTGTATTTCGTGGATCTCTTTGCTAGCCTTATTTCTGTGCAATCTGAGAACAGATATTTCGGATCCCTTTGAAGACTATAGGGCCAAAGGAAATATCCTCCGATAACAAAGAGAAAGACGCTTTCTGAGAAACTTCGTTGTGTCTGTGAAATCATCTCACAGAGTTAAAGCTTTCCCCTCACGGAGCCTTTCGCTAAGACAGTTCTTTTGAAATTGGCAAAGTGATATTTGGAAGCCCATAGAGGGCTATGGTGAAAAAGGAAATATCCTCAGAGAAAATCTGGAAAGAAGCTTTCTGAGAAACTGCTTAGTGTTCTGTTAATTCATCTCACAGAGTTACATCTGTATTTCGTGGATCTCTTTATTAGCCTTATTTCTGTGGAATCTGAGAACAGATATTTCGGATCCCTTTGAAGACTATAGGGCCAAAGGAAATATCCTCCGATAACAAAGAGAAAGAAGCTTTCTGAGAAACTTCTTTGTGTTCTGTGAAATCATCTCACAGAGTTGCAGCTTTCCACTCAAGGAGCCTTTCGCTAAGACAGTTCTTGTGGAATTGGCAAAGTGATATTTGGAAGCCCATAGAGGGCTATGGTGAAAAAGGAAATATCCTCAACTGAAATCTGGAAAGAAGCTTTCTGAGAAACTGCTTTGTGTTCTGTTAATTCATCTCACAGAGTTACATCTGTATTTCGTGGATCTCTTTGCTAGCCTTATCTCTGTGGAATCTGAGAACAGATATTTCGGATCCCTTTGAAGACTATAGGGCCAAAGGAAATATCCTCCGATAACAAAGAGAAAGAAGCTTTCTGAGAAACTTCGTTGTGTCTGTGAAATCATCTCACAGAGTTACAGCTTTTCCCTCACGGAGCCTTTCGCTAAGACAGTTCTTTTGAAATTGGCAAAGTGATATTTGGAAGCCCATAGAGGGCTATGGTGAAAAAGGAAATATCCTCAGAGGAAATCTGGAAAGAAGCTTTCTGAGAAACTGCTTAGTGTTCTGTTAATTCATCTCACAGAGTTACATCTGTATTTCGTGGATCTCTTTGCTAGCCTTATTTCTGTGCAATCTGAGAACAGATATTTCGGATCCCTTTGAAGACTATAGGGCCAAAGGAAATATCCTCCGATAACAAAGAGAAAGAAGCTTTCTGAGAAACTTCTTTGTGTTCTGTGAAATCATCTCACAGAGTTGCAGCTTTCCCCTCAAGAAGCCTTTCGCTAAGACAGTTCTTGTGGAATTGGCAAAGTGATATTTGGAAGCCCATAGAGGGCTGTGGTGAAAAAGGAAATATCCTCAGATGAAATCTGGAAAGAAGCTTTCTGAGAAACTGCTTAGTGTTCTGTTAATTCATCTCACAGAGTTACATCTGTATTTTGTGGATCTCTTTGCTAGCCTTATTTCTGTGGAATCTGAGAAGAGATATTTCGGATCCCTTTGAAGACTATAGGGCCAAAGGAAATATCCTCCGATAACAAAGAGAAAGAAGCTTTCTGAGAAACTTCGTTGTGTTCTGTGAAATCATCTCACAGAGTTACAGCTTTCCCCTCAAGGAGCCTTTCGCTAAGACAGTTTATGTGGAATTGGCAAAGTGATATATGGAAGCCCATAGAGGGCTATGGTGAAAAAGGAAATATCCTCAGATGAAATCTGGAAAGAAGCTTTCTGAGAAACTGCGTAGCGTTCTGTTAATTCATCTCACAGAGTTACATCTGTATTTCGTGGATCTCTTTGCTAGCCTTATTTCTGTGGAATCTGAGAACAGATATTTCGGATCCCTTTGAAGACTATAGGGCCAAAGGAAATATCCTCCGATAACAAAGAGAAAGAAGCTTTCTGAGAAACTTCTTTGTGTTCTGTGAAATCATCTCACAGAGTTGCAGCTTTCCCCTCAAGAAGCCTTTCGCTAAGACAGTTCTTGTGGAATTGGCAAAGTGATATTTGGAAGCCCATAGAGGGCTATGGTGAAAAAGGAAATATCCTCAGATGAAATCTGGAAAGAAGCTTTCTGAGAAACTGCTTAGTGTTCTGTTAATTCATCTCACAGAGTTACATCTGTATTTCGTGGATCTCTTTGCTAGCCTTATTTCTGTGGAATCTGAGAACAGATATTTCGGATCCCTTTGAAGACTATAGGGCCAAAGGAAATATCCTCCGATAACAAAGAGAAAGAAGCTTTCTGAGAATCTTCGTTGTGTTCTGTGAAATCATCTCACAGAGTTACAGCTTTCCCCTCAAGAAGCCTTTCGCTAAGACAGTTCTTGTGGAATTGGCAAAGTGATATTTGGAAGCCCATAGAGGGCTATGGTGAAAAAGGAAATATCCTCAAATGAAACCTGGAAAGAAGCTTTCTGAGAAACTGCTTAGTGTTCTGTTAATTCATCTCACAGAGTTACATCTGTATTTCGTGGATCTCTTTGCTAGCCTTATTTCTGTGGAATCTGAGAACAGATATTTCGGATCCCTTTGAAGACTATAGGGCCAAAGGAAATATCCTCCGATAACAAAGAGAAAGACGCTTTCTGAGAAACTTCGTTGTGTCTGTGAAATCATCTCACAGAGTTACAGCTTTCCCCTCACGGAGCCTTTCGCTAAGACAGTTCTTTTGAAAGTGGCAAAGTGATATTTGGAAGCCCATAGAGGGCTATGGTGAAAAAGGAAATATCCTCAGAGGAAATCTGGAAAGAAGCTTTCTGAGAAACTGCTTAGTGTTCTGTTAATTCATCTCACAGAGTTACATCTGTATTTCGTGGATCTCTTTATTAGCCTTATTTCTGTGGAATCTGAGAACAGATATTTCGGATCCCTTTGAAGACTATAGGGCCAAAGGAAATATCCTCCGATAACAAAGAGAAAGAAGCTTTCTGAGAAACTTCTTTGTGTTCTGTGAAATCATCTCACAGAGTTGCAGCTTTCCACTCAAGGAGCCTTTCGCTAAGACAGTTCTTGTGGAATTGGCAAAGTGATATTTGGAAGCCCATAGAGGGCTATGGTGAAAAAGGAAATATCCTCATATGAAATCTGGAAAGAAGCTTTCTGAGAAACTGCTTAGTGTTCTGTTAATTCATCTCACAGAGTTACATCTGTATTTCGTGGATCTCTTTGCTAGCCTTATTTCTGTGGAATCTGAGAATAGATATTTCGGATCCCTTGGAAGACTATGGGGCCAAAGGAAATATCCTCCGATAACAAAGAGAAAGAAGCTTTCTGAGAAACTTCATTGTGTTCTGTGAAATCATCTCACAGAGTTACAGCTTTCCCCTCACGGAGCCTTTCGCTAAGACAGTTCTTGTGGAATTGGAAAAGTGATATTTGGAAGCCCATAGAGGGCTATGGTGAAAAAGGAAATATCCTCAACTGAAATCTGGAAAGAAGCTTTCTGAGAAACTGCTTAGTGTTCTGTTAATTCATCTCACAGAGTTACATCTGTATTTCGTGGATCTCTTTGCTAGCCTTATCTCTGTGGAATCTGAGAACAGATATTTCAGATCCCTTTGAAGACTATAGGGCCAAAGGAATTATCCTCCGATAACAAAGAGAAAGAAGCTTTCTGAGAAACTTCGTTGTGTCTGTGAAATCATCTCACAGAGTTACAGCTTTTCCCTCACGGAGCCTTTCGCTAAGACAGTTCTTTTGAAATTGGCAAAGTGATATTTGGAAGCCCATAGAGGGCTATGGTGAAAAAGGAAATATCCTCAGAGGAAATCTGGAAAGAAGCTTTCTGAGAAACTGCTTAGTGTTCTGTTAATTCATCTCACAGAGTTACATCTGTATTTCGTGGATCTCTTTGCTAGCCTTATTTCTGTGCAATCTGAGAACAGATATTTCGGATCCCTTTGAAGACTATAGGGCCAAAGGAAATATCCTCCGATAACAAAGAGAAAGACGCTTTCTGAGAAACTTCGTTGTGTCTGTGAAATCATCTCACAGAGTTACAGCTTTCCCCTCACGGAGCCTTTCGCTAAGACAGTTCTTTTGAAATTGGCAAAGTGATATTTGGAAGCCCATAGAGGGCTATGGTGAAAAAGGAAATATCCTCAGAGAAAATCTGGAAAGAAGCTTTCTGAGAAACTGCTTAGTGTTCTGTTAATTCATCTCACAGAGTTACATCTGTATTTCGTGGATCTCTTTATTAGCCTTATTTCTGTGGAATCTGAGAACAGATATTTCGGATCCCTTTGAAGACTATAGGGCCAAAGGAAATATCCTCCGATAACAAAGAGAAAGAAGCTTTCTGAGAAACTTCTTTGTGTTCTGTGAAATCATCTCACAGAGTTGCAGCATTCCATTCAAGGAGCCTTTCGCTAAGACAGTTCTTGTGGAATTGGCAAAGTGATATTTGGAAGCCCATAGAGGGCTATGGTGAAAAAGGAAATATCCTCAAATGAAATCTGGAAAGAAGCTTTCTGAGAAACTGCTTAGTGTTCTGTTAATTCATCTCACAGAGTTACATCTGTATTTCGTGGATCTCTTTGCTAGCCTTATTTCTGTGGAATCTGAGAACAGATATTTCGGATCCCTTTGAAGACTATAGGGCCAAAGGAAATATCCTCCGATAACAAAGAGAAAGAAGCTTTCTGAGAAACTTCGTTGTGTCTGTGAAATCATCTCACAGAGTTACAGCTTTTCCCTCACGGAGCCTTTCGCTAAGACAGTTCTTTTGAAATTGGCAAAGTGATATTTGGAAGCCCATAGAGGGCTATGTTGAAAAAGGAAATATCCTCAGAGGAAATCTGGAAAGAAGCTTTCTGAGAAACTGCTTAGTGTTCTGTTAATTCATCTCACAGAGTTACATCTGTATTTCGTGGATCTCTTTGCTAGCCTTATTTCTGTGGAATCTGAGAACAGATATTTCGGATCCCTTTGAAGACTATAGGGCCAAAGGAAATATCCTCCGATAACAAAGAGAAAGAAGCTTTCTGAGAAACTTCGTTGTGTCTGTGAAATCATCTCACAGAGTTACAGCTTTTCCCTCACGGAGCCTTTCGCTAAGACAGTTCTTTTGAAATTGGCAAAGTGATATTTGGAAGCCCATAGAGGGCTATGGTGAAAAAGGAAATATCCTCAGAGGAAATCTGGAAAGAAGCTTTCTGAGAAACTGCTTAGTGTTCTGTTAATTCATCTCACAGAGTTACATCTGTATTTCGTGGATCTCTTTGCTAGCCTTATTTCTGTGGAATCTGAGAACAGATATTTCGGATCCCTTTGAAGACTATAGGGCCAAAGGAAATATCCTCCGATAACAAAGAGAAAGACGCTTTCTGAGAAACTTCGTTGTGTCTGTGAAATCATCTCACAGAGTTACAGCTTTCCCCTCACGGAGCCTTTCGCTAAGACAGTTCTTTTGAAAGTGGCAAAGTGATATTTGGAAGCCCATAGAGGGCTATGGTGAAAAAGGAAATATCCTCAGAGGAAATCTGGAAAGAAGCTTTCTGAGAAACTGCTTAGTGTTCTGTTAATTCATCTCACAGAGTTACATCTGTATTTCGTGGATCTCTTTATTAGCCTTATTTCTGTGGAATCTGAGAACAGATATTTCGGATCCCTTTGAAGACTATAGGGCCAAAGGAAATATCCTCCGATAACAAAGAGAAAGAAGCTTTCTGAGAAACTTCTTTGTGTTCTGTGAAATCATCTCACAGAGTTGCAGCTTTCCACTCAAGGAGCCTTTCGCTAAGACAGTTCTTGTGGAATTGGCAAAGTGATATTTGGAAGCCCATAGAGGGCTATGTTGAAAAAGTAAATATCCTCAAATGAAATCTGGAAAGAAGCTTTCTGAGAAACTGCTTAGTGTTCTGTTAATTCATCTCACAGAGTTACATCTGTATTTCGTGGATCTCTTTGCTAGCCTTATTTCTGTGGAATCTGAGAATAGATATTTCGGATCCCTTGGAAGACTATGGGGCCAAAGGAAATATCCTCCGATAACAAAGAGAAAGAAGCTTTCTGAGAAACTTCATTGTGTTCTGTGAAATCATCTCACAGAGTTACAGCTTTCCCCTCACGGAGCCTTTCGCTAAGACAGTTCTTGTGGAATTGGAAAAGTGATATTTGGAAGCCCATAGAGGGCTATGGTGAAAAAGGAAATATCCTCAACTGAAATCTGGAAAGAAGCTTTCTGAGAAACTGCTTAGTGTTCTGTTAATTCATCTCACAGAGTTACATCTGTATTTCGTGGATCTCTTTGCTAGCCTTATCTCTGTGGAATCTGAGAACAGATATTTCGGATCCCTTTGAAGACTATAGGGCCAAAGGAATTATCCTCCGATAACAAAGAGAAAGAAGCTTTCTGAGAAACTTCGTTGTGTCTGTGAAATCATCTCACAGAGTTACAGCTTTTCCCTCACGGAGCCTTTCGCTAAGACAGTTCTTTTGAAATTGGCAAAGTGATATTTGGAAGCCCATAGAGGGCTATGGTGAAAAAGGAAATATCCTCAGAGGAAATCTGGAAAGAAGCTTTCTGAGAAACTGCTTAGTGTTCTGTTAATTCATCTCACAGAGTTACATCTGTATTTCGTGGATCTCTTTGCTAGCCTTATTTCTGTGCAATCTGAGAACAGATATTTCGGATCCCTTTGAGGACTATAGGGCCAAAGGAAATATCCTCCGATAACAAAGAGAAAGACGCTTTCTGAGAAACTTCGTTGTGTCTGTGAAATCATCTCACAGAGTTACAGCTTTCCCCTCACGGAGCCTTTCGCTAAGACAGTTCTTTTGAAATTGGCAAAGTGATATTTGGAAGCCCATAGAGGGCTATGGTGAAAAAGGAAATATCCTCAGAGAAAATCTGGAAAGAAGCTTTCTGAGAAACTGCTTAGTGTTCTGTTAATTCATCTCACAGAGTTACATCTGTATTTCGTGGATCTCTTTATTAGCCTTATTTCTGTGGAATCTGAGAACAGATATTTCGGATCCCTTTGAAGACTATAGGGCCAAAGGAAATATCCTCCGATAACAAAGAGAAAGAAGCTTTCTGAGAAACTTCTTTGTGTTCTGTGAAATCATCTCACAGAGTTGCAGCTTTCCACTCAAGGAGCCTTTAGCTAAGACAGTTCTTGTGGAATTGGCAAAGTGATATTTGGAAGCCCATAGAGGGCTATGGTGAAAAAGGAAATATCCTCAAATGAAATCTGGAAAGAAGCTTTCTGAGAAACTGCTTAGTGTTCTGTTAATTCATCTCACAGAGTTACATCTGTATTTCGTGGATCTCTTTGCTAGCCTTATTTCTGTGGAATCTGAGAACAGATATTTCGGATCCCTTTGAAGACTATAGGGCCAAAGGAAATATCCTCCGATAACAAAGAGAAAGAAGCTTTCTGAGAAACTTCGTTGTGTCTGTGAAATCATCTCACAGAGTTACAGCTTTTCCCTCACGGAGCCTTTCGCTAAGACAGTTCTTTTGAAATTGGCAAAGTGATATTTGGAAGCCCATAGAGGGCTATGTTGAAAAAGGAAATATCCTCAGAGGAAATCTGGAAAGAAGCTTTCTGAGAAACTGCTTAGTGTTCTGTTAATTCATCTCACAGAGTTACATCTGTATTTCGTGGATCTCTTTGCTAGCCTTATTTCTGTGGAATCTGAGAACAGATATTTCGGATCCCTTTGAAGACTATAGGGCCAAAGGAAATATCCTCCGATAACAAAGAGAAAGAAGCTTTCTGAGAAACTTCGTTGTGTCTGTGAAATCATCTCACAGAGTTACAGCTTTTCCCTCACGGAGCCTTTCGCTAAGACAGTTCTTTTGAAATTGGCAAAGTGATATTTGGAAGCCCATAGAGGGCTATGGTGAAAAAGGAAATATCCTCAGAGGAAATCTGGAAAGAAGCTTTCTGAGAAACTGCTTAGTGTTCTGTTAATTCATCTCACAGAGTTACATCTGTATTTCGTGGATCTCTTTGCTAGCCTTATTTCTGTGCAATCTGAGAACAGATATTTCGGATCCCTTTGAAGACTATAGGGCCAAAGGAAATATCCTCCGATAACAAAGAGAAAGAAGCTTTCTGAGAAACTTCTTTGTGTTCTGTGAAATCATCTCACAGAGTTGCAGCTTTCCCCTCAAGAAGCCTTTCGCTAAGACAGTTCTTGTGGAATTGGCAAAGTGATATTTGGAAGCCCATAGAGGGCTGTGGTGAAAAAGGAAATATCCTCAGATGAAATCTGGAAAGAAGCTTTCTGAGAAACTGCTTAGTGTTCTGTTAATTCATCTCACAGAGTTACATCTGTATTTTGTGGATCTCTTTGCTAGCCTTATTTCTGTGGAATCTGAGAAGAGATATTTCGGATCCCTTTGAAGACTATAGGGCCAAAGGAAATATCCTCCGATAACAAAGAGAAAGAAGCTTTCTGAGAAACTTCGTTGTGTTCTGTGAAATCATCTCACAGAGTTACAGCTTTCCCCTCAAGGAGCCTTTCGCTAAGACAGTTTATGTGGAATTGGCAAAGTGATATATGGAAGCCCATAGAGGGCTATGGTGAAAAAGGAAATATCCTCAGATGAAATCTGGAAAGAAGCTTTCTGAGAAACTGCGTAGCGTTCTGTTAATTCATCTCACAGAGTTACATCTGTATTTCGTGGATCTCTTTGCTAGCCTTATTTCTGTGGAATCTGAGAACAGATATTTCGGATCCCTTTGAAGACTATAGGGCCAAAGGAAATATCCTCCGATAACAAAGAGAAAGAAGCTTTCTGAGAAACTTCTTTGTGTTCTGTGAAATCATCTCACAGAGTTGCAGCTTTCCCCTCAAGAAGCCTTTCGCTAAGACAGTTCTTGTGGAATTGGCAAAGTGATATTTGGAAGCCCATAGAGGGCTATGGTGAAAAAGGAAATATCCTCAGATGAAATCTGGAAAGAAGCTTTCTGAGAAACTGCTTAGTGTTCTGTTAATTCATCTCACAGAGTTACATCTGTATTTCGTGGATCTCTTTGCTAGCCTTATTTCTGTGGAATCTGAGAACAGATATTTCGGATCCCTTTGAAGACTATAGGGCCAAAGGAAATATCCTCCGATAACAAAGAGAAAGAAGCTTTCTGAGAATCTTCGTTGTGTTCTGTGAAATCATCTCACAGAGTTACAGCTTTCCCCTCAAGAAGCCTTTCGCTAAGACAGTTCTTGTGGAATTGGCAAAGTGATATTTGGAAGCCCATAGAGGGCTATGGTGAAAAAGGAAATATCCTCAAATGAAACCTGGAAAGAAGCTTTCTGAGAAACTGCTTAGTGTTCTGTTAATTCATCTCACAGAGTTACATCTGTATTTCGTGGATCTCTTTGCTAGCCTTATTTCTGTGGAATCTGAGAACAGATATTTCGGATCCCTTTGAAGACTATAGGGCCAAAGGAAATATCCTCCGATAACAAAGAGAAAGACGCTTTCTGAGAAACTTCGTTGTGTCTGTGAAATCATCTCACAGAGTTACAGCTTTCCCCTCACGGAGCCTTTCGCTAAGCCAGTTCTTTTGAAATTGGCAAAGTGATATTTGGAAGCCCATAGAGGGCTATGGTGAAAAAGGAAATATCCTCAGAGGAAATCTGGAAAGAAGCTTTCTGAGAAACTGCTTAGTGTTCTGTTAATTCATCTCACAGAGTTACATCTGTATTTCGTGGATCTCTTTATTAGCCTTATTTCTGTGGAATCTGAGAACAGATATTTCGGATCCCTTTGAAGACTATAGGGCCAAAGGAAATATCCTCCGATAACAAAGAGAAAGAAGCTTTCTGAGAAACTTCTTTGTGTTCTGTGAAATCATCTCACAGAGTTGCAGCTTTCCACTCAAGGAGCCTTTCGCTAAGACAGTTCTTGTGGAATTGGCAAAGTGATATTTGGAAGCCCATAGAGGGCTATGGTGAAAAAGGAAATATCCTCAAATGAAATCTGGAAAGAAGCTTTCTGAGAAACTGCTTAGTGTTCTGTTAATTCATCTCACAGAGTTACATCTGTATTTCGTGGATCTCTTTGCTAGCCTTATTTCTGTGGAATCTGAGAATAGATATTTCGGATCCCTTGGAAGACTATGGGGCCAAAGGAAATATCCTCCGATAACAAAGAGAAAGAAGCTTTCTGAGAAACTTCATTGTGTTCTGTGAAATCATCTCACAGAGTTACAGCTTTCCCCTCACGGAGCCTTTCGCTAAGACAGTTCTTGTGGAATTGGAAAAGTGATATTTGGAAGCCCATAGAGGGCTATGGTGAAAAAGGAAATATCCTCAACTGAAATCTGGAAAGAAGCTTTCTGAGAAACTGCTTAGTGTTCTGTTAATTCATCTCACAGAGTTACATCTGTATTTCGTGGATCTCTTTGCTAGCCTTATCTCTGTGGAATCTGAGAACAGATATTTCGGATCCCTTTGAAGACTATAGGGCCAAAGGAATTATCCTCCGATAACAAAGAGAAAGAAGCTTTCTGAGAAACTTCGTTGTGTCTGTGAAATCATCTCACAGAGTTACAGCTTTTCCCTCACGGAGCCTTTCGCTAAGACAGTTCTTTTGAAATTGGCAAAGTGATATTTGGAAGCCCATAGAGGGCTATGGTGAAAAAGGAAATATCCTCAGAGGAAATCTGGAAAGAAGCTTTCTGAGAAACTGCTTAGTGTTCTGTTAATTCATCTCACAGAGTTACATCTGTATTTCGTGGATCTCTTTGCTAGCCTTATTTCTGTGCAATCTGAGAACAGATATTTCGGATCCCTTTGAAGACTATAGGGCCAAAGGAAATATCCTCCGATAACAAAGAGAAAGACGCTTTCTGAGAAACTTCGTTGTGTCTGTGAAATCATCTCACAGAGTTACAGCTTTCCCCTCACGGAGCCTTTCGCTAAGACAGTTCTTTTGAAATTGGCAAAGTGATATTTGGAAGCCCATAGAGGGCTATGGTGAAAAAGGAAATATCCTCAGAGAAAATCTGGAAAGAAGCTTTCTGAGAAACTGCTTAGTGTTCTGTTAATTCATCTCACAGAGTTACATCTGTATTTCGTGGATCTCTTTGCTAGCCTTATTTCTGTGCAATCTGAGAACAGATATTTCGGATCCCTTTGAAGACTATAGGGCCAAAGGAAATATCCTCCGATAACAAAGAGAAAGACGCTTTCTGAGAAACTTCGTTGTGTCTGTGAAATCATCTCACAGAGTTACAGCTTTCCCCTCACGGAGCCTTTCGCTAAGACAGTTCTTTTGAAATTGGCAAAGTGATATTTGGAAGCCCATAGAGGGCTATGGTGAAAAAGGAAATATCCTCAGAGAAAATCTGGAAAGAAGCTTTCTGAGAAACTGCTTAGTGTTCTGTTAATTCATCTCACAGAGTTACATCTGTATTTCGTGGATCTCTTTATTAGCCTTATTTCTGTGGAATCTGAGAACAGATATTTCGGATCCCTTTGAAGACTATAGGGCCAAAGGAAATATCCTCCGATAACAAAGAGAAAGAAGCTTTCTGAGAAACTTCTTTGTGTTCTGTGAAATCATCTCACAGAGTTGCAGCTTTCCACTCAAGGAGCCTTTCGCTAAGACAGTTCTTGTGGAATTGGCAAAGTGATATTTGGAAGCCCATAGAGGGCTATGGTGAAAAAGGAAATATCCTCAAATGAAATCTGGAAAGAAGCTTTCTGAGAAACTGCTTAGTGTTCTGTTAATTCATCTCACAGAGTTACATCTGTATTTCGTGGATCTCTTTGCTAGCCTTATTTCTGTGGAATCTGAGAACAGATATTTCGGATCCCTTGGAAGACTACGGGGCCAAAGGAAATATCCTCCGATAACAAAGAGAAAGAAGCTTTCTGAGAAACTTCATTGTGTTCTGTGAAATCATCTCACAGAGTTACAGCTTTCCCCTCACGGAGCCTTTCGCTAAGACAGTTCTTGTGGAATTGGAAAAGTGATATTTGGAAGCCCATAGAGGGCTATGGTGAAAAAGGAAATATCCTCAACTGAAATCTGGAAAGAAGCTTTCTGAGAAACTGCTTTGTGTTCTGTTAATTCATCTCACAGAGTTACATCTGTATTTCGTGGATCTCTTTGCTAGCCTTATCTCTGTGGAATCTGAGAACAGATATTTCGGATCCCTTTGAAGACTATAGGGCCAAAGGAAATATCCTCCGATAACAAAGAGAAAGAAGCTTTCTGAGAAACTTCGTTGTGTCTGTGAAATCATCTCACAGAGTTACAGCTTTTCCCTCACGGAGCCTTTCGCTAAGACAGTTCTTTTGAAATTGGCAAAGTGATATTTGGAAGCCCATGGAGGGCTATGGTGAAAAAGGAAATATCCTCAGAGGAAATCTGGAAAGAAGCTTTCTGAGAAACTGCTTAGTGTTCTGTTAATTCATCTCACAGAGTTACATCTGTATTTCGTGGATCTCTTTGCTAGCCTTATTTCTGTGCAATCTGAGAACAGATATTTCGGATCCCTTTGAAGACTATAGGGCCAAAGGAAATATCCTCCGATAACAAAGAGAAAGAAGCTTTCTGAGAAACTTCTTTGTGTTCTCTGAAATCATCTCACAGAGTTGCAGCTTTCCCCTCAAGAAGCCTTTCGCTAAGACAGTTCTTGTGGAATTGGCAAAGTGATATTTGGAAGCCCATAGAGGGCTATGGTGAAAAAGGAAATATCCTCAGATGAAATCTGGAAAGAAGCTTTCTGAGAAACTGCTTAGTGTTCTGTTAATTCATCTCACAGAGTTACATCTGTATTTCGTGGATCTCTTTCCTAGCCTTATTTCTGTGGAATCTGAGAACAGATATTTCGGATCCCTTTGAAGACTATAGGGCCAAAGGAAATATCCTCCGATAACAAAGAGAAAGAAGCTTTCTGAGAAACTTCGTTGTGTTCTGTGAAATCATCTCACAGAGTTACAGCTTTCCCCCACGGAGCCTTTCGCTAAGACAGTTCTTTTGAAATTGGCAAAGTGATATTTGGAAGCCCATAGAGGGCTACGGTGAAAAAGGAAATATCCTCAGAGGAAATCTGGAAAGAAGCTTTCTGAGAAACTGCTTAGGGTTCTGTTAATTCATCTCACAGTGTTACATCTGTATTTCGTGGATCTCTTTGCTAGCCTTATTTCTGTGGAATCTGAGAACAGATATTTCAGATCCCTTTGAAGACTATAGGGCCAAAGGAAATATCCTCCGATAACAAAGAGAAAGAAGCTTTCTGAGAAACTTCTTTGTGTACTATGAAATCATCTCACAGTGTTGCAGCTTTCCCCTCAAGAAGCCTTTCGCTAAGACAGTTCTTGTGGAATTGGCAAAGTGATATTTGGAAGCCCATAGAGGGCTATGGTGAAAAAGGAAATATCCTCAGATGAAATCTGGAAAGAAGCTTTCTGAGAAACTGCTTAGTGTTCTGTTAATTCATCTCACAGAGTTACATCTGTATTTCGTGGATCTCTTTACTAGCCTTATTTCTGTGGAATCTGAGAACAGATATTTCGGATCCCTTTGAAGACTGTAGGGCCAAAGGAAATATCCTCCGATAACAAAGAGAAAGAAGCTTTCTGAGAAACTTCGTTGTGTTCTGTGAAATCATCTCACAGAGTTACAGCTTTCCCCTCAAGGAGCCTTTCGCTAAGACAGTTTATGTGGAATTGGCAAAGTGATATATGGAAGCCCATAGAGGGCTATGGTGAAAAAGGAAATATCCTCAGATGAAATCTGGAAAGAAGCTTTCTGAGAAACTGCGTAGCGTTCTGTTAATTCATCTCACAGAGTTACATCTGTATTTCGTGGATCTCTTTGCTAGCCTTATTTCTGTGGAATCTGAGAACAGATATTTCGGATCCCTTTGAAGACTATAGGGCCAAAGGAAATATCCTCCGATAACAAAGAGAAAGAAGCTTTCTGAGAAACTTCTTTGTGTTCTGTGAAATCATCTCACAGAATTGCAGCTTTCCCCTCAAGAAGCCTTTCGCTAAGACAGTTCTTGTGGAATTGGCAAAGTGATATTTGGAAGCCCATAGAGGGCTATGGTGAAAAAGGAAATATCCTCAGATGAAATCTGGAAAGAAGCTTTCTGAGAAACTGCTTAGTGTTCTGTTAATTCATCTCACAGAGTTACATCTGTATTTCGTGGATCTCTTTGCTAGCCTTATTTCTGTGGAATCTGAGAACAGATATTTCGGATCCTTTTGAAGACTATAGGGCCAAAGGAAATATCCTCTGAAAACAAAGAGAAAGAAGCTTTCTGAGAAACTTCTTTGTGTTCTGTGAAATCATCTCACAGAGTTACAGCTTTCCCCTCAAGGAGTCTTTCGCTAAGACAGTTCTTGTGGAATTGGCAAATTGATATCTGGAAGCCCATAGAGGGCTATGGTGAAAAAGGAAATATCCTCAGATGAAATCTGGAAAGAAGCTTTCTGAGAAACTGCTTAGTGTTCTGTTAATTCATCTCACAGAGTTACATCTGTATTTCGTGGATCTCTTTGCTAGCCTTATTTCTGTTGAATCTGAGAACAGATATTTCGGATCCTTTTGAAGACTATAGGGCCAAAGGAAATATCCTCTGAAAACAAAGAGAAAGAAGCTTTCTGAGAAACTTCTTTGTGTTCTATGAAATCATCTCACAGAGTTACAGCGTTCCCCTCAAGGAGTCTTTCGCTAAGACAGTTCTTGTGGAATTGGCAAATGATATCTGGAAGCCCATAGAGGGCTATGGTGAAAAAGGAAATATCCTCAGATGAAATCTGGAAAGAAGCTTTCTGAGAAACTGCTTAGTGTTCTGTTAATTCATCTCACAGAGTTACATCTGTATTTCGTGGATCTCTTTGCTAGCCTTATTTCTGTGGAATCTGAGAACAGATATTTCGGATCCCTTTGAAGACTATAGGGCCAAAGGAAATATCCTCCGATAACAAAGAGAAAGAAGCTTTCTGAGAAACTTCTTTGTGTTCTGTGAAATCATCTCACAGAGTTGCAGCTTTCCCCTCAAGAAGCCTTTCGCTAAGACTGTTCTTGTGGAATTGGCAAAGTGATATTTGGAAGCCCATAGAGGGCTATGGTGAAAAAGGAAATATCCTCAGATGAAATCTGGAAAGAAGCTTTCTGAGAAACTGCTTAGTGTTCTGTTAATTCATCTCAAAGAGTTACATCTGTATTTCGTGGATCTCTTTGCTAGCCTTATTTCTGTGGAATCTGAGAACAGATATTTCGGATCCCTATGAAGACTATAGGGCCAAAGGAAATATCCTCCGATAACAAAGAGAAAGAAGCTTTCTGAGAACTTCGTTGTGTTCTGTGAAATCATCTCACAGAGTTACAGCTTTCCCCTCAAGAAGCCTTTCGCTAAGACAGTTCTTGTGGAATTGGCTAAGTGATATTTGGAAGCCCATAGAGGTCTATGGTGAAAAAAGGAAATATCCTCCAATGAAATCTGGAAAGAAGCTTTCTGAGAAACTGCTTAGTGTTCTGTTAATTCATCTCACAGAGTTACATCTGTATTTCGTGGATCTCTTTGCTAGCCTTATTTCTGTGGAATCTGAGAACAGATATTTCGGATACCTTTGAAGACTATAGGGCCGAAGGAAATATCCTCCGATAACAAAGAGAAAGAAGCTTTCTGAGAAACTTCTTTGTGTTCTGTGAAATCATCTCACAGAGTTACAGCTTTCCCCTCACGGAGCCTTTCGCTAAGACAGTTCTTTTGAAATTGGCAAAGTGATATTTGGAAGCCCATAGAGGGCTATGGTGAAAAAGGAAATATCCTCCGAGGAAATCTGGAAAGAAGGTTTCTGAGAAACTGCTTAGTGTTCTGTTAATTCATCTCACAGTGTTACATCTGTATTTCATGGATCTCTTTGCTAGCCTTATTTCTGTGGAATCTGAGAACAGATATTTCAGATCCCTTTGAAGACTATAGGGCCAAAGGAAATATCCTCCGATAACAAAGAGAAAGAAGCTTTCTGAGAAACTTCTTTGTGTTCTGTGAAATCATCTCACAGAATTGCAGCTTTCCCTCACGGAGCCTTTCGCTAAGACAGATCTTTTGAAATTGGCAAAGTGATATTTGGAAGCCCATAGAGGGCTATGGTGAAAAAGGAAATATCCTCAGAGGAAATCTGGAAAGAAGCTTTCTGAGAAACTGCTTAGTGTTCTGTTAATTCATCTCACAGTGCTACATCTGTATTTCATGAATCTCTTTGCTAGCCTTATTTCTGTGGAATCTGAGAACAGATATTTCAGATCCCTTTGAAGACTATAGGGCCAAAGGAAATATCCTCCAATAACAAAGAGAAAGAAGCTTTCTGAGAAACATCTTTGTGTTCTGTGAAATCATCTCACAGAGTTGCAGCTTTCCCCTCAAGAAGCCTTTCGCTAAGACAGTTCTTGTGGAATTGGCAAAGTGATATTTGGAAGCCCATAGAGGGCTATGGTGAAAAAGGAAATATCCTCAGATGAAATCTGGAAAGAAGCTTTCTGAGAAACTGCTTAGTGTTCTGTTAATTCATCTCACAGAGTTACATCTGTATTTCGTGGATCTCTTTGCTAGCCGTATTTCTGTGGAATCTGAGAACAGATATTTCGGATCCCTATGAAGACTATAGGGCCAAAGGAAATATCCTCCGATAACAAAGAGAAAGAAGCTTTCTGAGAAACTTCGTTCTGTTCTGTGAAATCATCTCACAGAGTTACAGCTTTCCCCTCAAGAAGCCTTTCGCTAAGACAGTTCTTGTGGAATTGGCAAAGTGATATTTGGAAGCCCATAGAGGGCTATGGTGAAAAAGGAAATATCCTCAAATGAAATCTGGAAAGAAGCTTTCTGAGAAACTGCTTAGTGTTCTGTTAATTCATCTCACAGAGTTACATCTGTATTTCGTGGATCTCTTTGCTAGCCTTATTTCTGTGGAATCTGAGAACAGATATTTCGGATCCCTTTGAAGACTATAGGGCCAAAGGAAATATCCTCTGATAACAAAGAGAAAGAAGCTTTCTGAGAAACTTCGTTGTGTTCTGTGAAATCATCTCACAGAGTTACAGCTTTCCCCTCACGGAGCCTTTCGATAAGACAGTTCTTTTGAAATTGGCAAAGTGATATTTGGAAGCCCATAGAGGGCTATGGTGAAAAAGGAAATATCCTGAGAGGAAATCTGGAAAGAAGCTTTCTGAGAAACTGCTTAGTGTTCTGTTAATTCATCTCACAGTGTTACATCTGTATTTCATGGATCTCTTTGCTAGCCTTATTTCTGTGGAATCTGAGAATAGATATTTTAGATCCCTTTGAAGACTATGGGGCCAAAGGAAATATCCTCCGATAACAAAGAGAAAGAAGCTTTCTGAGAAACTTCTTTGTGTTCTGTGAAATCATCTCACAGAGTTGCAGCTTTCCCCTCAAGAAGCCTTTCGCTAAGACAGTTCTTGTGGAATTGGCAAAGTGATATTTGGAAGCCCATAGAGGGCTATGGTGAAAAAGGAAATATCCTCAGATGAAATCTGGAAAGAAGCTTTCTGAGAAACTGCTTAGTGTTCTGTTAATTCATCTCACAGAGTTACATCTGTATTTCATGGATCTCTTTGCTAGCCTTATTTCTGTGGAATCTGAGAACAGATATTTCGGATCCCTTTGAAGACTATAGGGCCAAAGGAAATATCCTCCGATAACAAAGAGAAAGAAGCTTTCTGAGAAACTTCTTTGTGTTCTGTGAAATCATCTCACAGAGTTGCAGCTTTCCCCTCAAGAAGCCTTTCGCTAAGACACTTCTTGTGGAATTGGCAAAGTGATATTTGGAAGCCCATAGAGGGCTATGGTGAAAAAGGAAATATCCTCAGATGAAATCTGGAAAGAAGCTTTCTGAGAAACTGCTTAGTGTTCTGTTTATTCATCTCACAGAGTTACATCTGTATTTCGTGGATCTCTTTGCTAGCCTTATTTCTGTGGAATCTGAAACAGATATTTCGGATCCCTTTGAAGACTATAGGGCCAAAGGAAATATCCTCCGATAACAAAGAGAAAGAAGCTTTCTGAGAAACTTCTTTGTGTTCTGTGAAATCATCTCACAGAGTCGCAGCTTTCCCCTCAAGAAGCTTTTCGCTAAGAATGTTCTTGTGGAATTGGCAAAGTGATATTTGGAAGCCCATAGAGGGCTATGGTGAAAAAGGAAATATCCTCAGATGAAATCTGGAAATAAGCTTTCTGAGAAACTGCTTAGTGTTCTGTTAATTCATCTCACAGAGTTACATCTGTATTTCGTGGATCTCTTTGCTAGCCTTATTTCTGTGGAATCTGAGAACAGATATTTCGGATCCCTATGAAGACTATAGGGCCAAAGGAAATATCCTCCGATAACAAAGAGAAAGAAGCTTTCTGAGAAACTTCTTAGTGTTCTGCGAAATCATCTCACAAAGTTACAGCTTTCCCTACAAGAAGCCTTTCGCTAAGACAGTTCTTGTGGAATTGGCAAAGTGATATTTGGAAGCCCATAGAGGGCTATGGTGAAAAAGGAAATATCCTCAGATGAAATCTGGAAAGAAGCTTTCTGAGAAACTGCTTAGCGTTCTGTTAATTCATCTCACAGAGTTACATCTGTATTTCGTGGATCTCTTTGCTAGCTTTATTTCTGTAGAATCTCAGAACAGATATTTCGGATCCCTTTGAAGACTATAGGGCCAAAGGAAATATCCTCCGATAACAAAGAGAAAGAAGCTTTCTGAGAAACTTCTTTGTGTTCTGTGAAATCATCTCACAGAGTTACAGCTTTCCCCTCACGGAGCCTTTCGCGAAGACAGTTCTTTTGAAATTGGCAAAGTGATATTTGGAAGCCCATAGACGGCTATGGTGAAAAAGGAAATATCCTCAGATGAAATCTGGAAAGAAGCTTTCTGAGAAACTGCTTAGTGTTCTTTTAATTCATCTCACACTGTTACATCTGTATTTCGTGGATCTCTTTGCTAGCCTTATTTCTGTGGAATCTGAGAACAGATATTTCGGATCCCTTTGAAGACTAATGGGCCAAAGGAAATATCCTCCGATAACAAAGAGAAAGAAGCTTTCTGAGAAACTTTTTTGTGTTCTGTGAAATCATCTCACAGAGTTGCAGCTTTCCACTCAAGAAGCCTTTCGCTAAGACAGTTCTTGTGGAATTGGCAAAGTGATATTTGGAAGCCCCTAGAGGGCTTTGGTGAAAAAGGAAATATGCTCAGATGAAATCTGGAAAGAAGCTTTCTGAGAAACTGCTTAGTGTTCTGTTAATTCATCTCACAGAATTACATCTGTATTTCGTGGATCTCTTTGCTAGCCTTATTTCTGTGGAATCTCAGAACAGATATTTCGGATCCCTTTGAAGACTATGGGGCCAAAGGAAATATCCTCCGATAACAAAGAGAAAGAAGCTTTCTGAGAAACTTCTTTGTGTTCTGTGAAATCATCTCACAGAGTTGCAGCTTTCCCCTCAAGAAGCCTTTCACTAAGACAGTTCTTGTGGAATTGGCAAAGTGATATTTGGAAGCCCATAGAGGGCTATGTTGAAAAAGGAAATATCCTCAGATGAAATCTGGAAAGAAGCTTTCTGAGAAACTGCTTAGTGTTCTGTTAATTCATCTCACAGAGTTACATCTGTATTTCATGGATCTCTTTGCTAGCCTTATTTCTGTGGAATTAGAGAACAGATATTTCGGATCCCTTTGAAGACTATAGGGCCAAAGGAAATATCCTCCGATAACAAAGAGAAAGAAGCTTTCTGAAAAACTTCTTTGTGTTCTGTGAAATCATCTCACAGAGTTGCAGCTTTCCCCTCAAGAAGCCTTTCGCTAAGACACTTCTTGTGGAATTGGCAAAGTGATATTTGGAAGCCCATAGAGGGCTATGGTGAAAAAGGAAATATCCTCAGATGAAATCTGGAAAGAAGCTTTCTGAGAAACTGCTTAGTGTTCTGTTAATTCATCTCACAGAGTTACATCTGTATTTCGTGGATCTCTTTGCTAGCCTTATTTCTGTGGAATCTGAGAACAGATATTTCGGATCCCTTTGAAGACTATAGGGCCAAAGGAAATATCCTCTGATAACAAAGAGAAAGAAGCTTTCTGAGAAACTTCGTTGTGTTCTGTGAAATCATCTATCAGAGTTACAGCTTTCCCCTCACGGAGCCTTTCGCTAAGACAGTTCTTTTGAAATTGGCAAAGTGATATTTGGAAGCCCATAGAGGGCTATGGTGAAAAAGGAAATATCCTGAGAGGAAATCTGGAAAGAAGCTTTCTGAGAAACTGCTTAGTGTTCTGTTAATTCATCTCACAGTGTTACATCTGTATTTCATGGATCTCTTTGCTAGCCTTATTTCTGTGGAATCTGAGCATAGATATTTTAGATCCCTTTGAAGACTATGGGGCCAAAGGAAATATCCTCCGATAACAAAGAGAAAGAAGCTTTCTGAGAAACTTCTTTGTGTTCTGTGAAATCATCTCACAGAGTTGCAGCTTTCCCCTCAAGAAGCCTTTCGCTAAGTCAGTTCTTGTGGAATTGGCAAAGTGATATTTGGAAGCCCATAGAGGGCTATGGTGAAAAAGGAAATATCCTCAGATGAAATCTGGAAAGAAGCTTTCTGAGAAACTGCTTAGTGTTCTGTTAATTCATCTCACAGAGTTACATCTGTATTTCATGGATCTCTTTGCTAGCCTTATTTCTGTGGAATCTGAGAACAGATATTTCGGATCCCTTTGAAGACTATAGGGCCAAAGGAAATATCCTCCGATAACAAAGAGAAAGAAGCTTTCTGAGAAACTTCTTTGTGTTCTGTGAAATCATCTCACAGAGTTGCAGCTTTCCCCTCGAGAAGCCTTTCGCTAAGACACTTCTTGTGGAATTGGCAAAGTGATATTTGGAAGCCCATAGAGGGCTATGGTGAAAAAGGAAATATCCTCAGATGAAATCTGGAAAGAAGCTTTCTGAGAAACTGCTTAGTGTTCTGTTAATTCATCTCACAGAGTTACATCTGTATTTCGTGGATCTCTTTGCTAGCCTTATTTCTGTGGAATCTGAAACAGATATTTCGGATCCCTTTGAAGACAATAGGGCCAAAGGAAATATCCTCCGATAACAAAGAGAAAGAAGCTTTCTGAGAAACTTCTTTGTGTTCTGTGAAATCATCTCACAGAGTCGCAGCTTTCCCCTCAAGAAGCCTTTCGCTAAGACACTTCTTGTGGAATTGGCAAAGTGATATTTGGAAGCCCATAGAGGGCTATGGTGAAAAAGGAAATATCCTCAGATGAAATCTGGAAAGAAGCTTTCTGAGAAACTGCTTAGTGTTCTGTTAATTCATCTCACAGAGTTACATCTGTATTTCGTGGATCTCTTTGCTAGCCTTATTTCTGTGGAATCTGAGAACAGATATTTCGGATCCCTTTGAAGACTATAGGGCCAAAGGAAATATCCTCTGATAACAAAGAGAAAGAAGCTTTCTGAGAAACTTCGTTGTGTTCTGTGAAATCATCTAACAGAGTTACAGCTTTCCCCTCACGGAGCCTTTCGCTAAGACAGTTCTTTTGAAATTGGCAAAGTGATATTTGGAAGCCCATAGAGGGCTATGGTGAAAAAGGAAATATCCTGAGAGGAAATCTGGAAAGAAGCTTTCTGAGAAACTGCTTAGTGTTCTGTTAATTCATCTCACAGTGTTACATCTGTATTTCATGGATCTCTTTGCTAGCCTTATTTCTGTGGAATCTGAGAATAGATATTTTAGATCCCTTTGAAGACTATGGGGCCAAAGGAAATATCCTCCGATAACAAAGAGAAAGAAGCTTTCTGAGAAACTTCTTTGTGTTCTGTGAAATCATCTCACAGAGTTGCAGCTTTCCCCTCAAGAAGCCTTTCGCTAAGTCAGTTCTTGTGGAATTGGCAAAGTGATATTTGGAAGCCCATAGAGGGCTATGGTGAAAAAGGAAATATCCTCAGATGAAATCTGGAAAGAAGCTTTCTGAGAAACTACTTAGTGTTCTGTTAATTCATCTCACAGAGTTACATCTGTATTTCATGGATCTCTTTGCTAGCCTTATTTCTGTGGAATCTGAGAACAGATATTTCGGATCCCTTTGAAGACTATAGGGCCAAAGGAAATATCCTCCGATAACAAAGAGAAAGAAGCTTTCTGAGAAACTTCTTTGTGTTCTGTGAAATCATCTCACAGAGTTGCAGCTTTCCCCTCGAGAAGCCTTTCGCTAAGACACTTCTTGTGGAATTGGCAAAGTGATATTTGGAAGCCCATAGAGGGCTATGGTGAAAAAGGAAATATCCTCTGAGGAAATCTGGAAAGAAGCTTTCTGAGAAACTGCTTAGTGTTCTGTTAATTCATCTCTCAGAGTTACATCTGTATTTCGTGGATCTCTTTGCTAGCCTTATTTCTGTGGAATCTGAAACAGATATTTCGGATCCCTTTGAAGACAATAGGGCCAAAGGAAATATCCTCCGATAACAAAGAGAAAGAAGCTTTCTGAGAAACTTCTTTGTGTTCTGTGAAATCATCTCACAGAGTCGCAGCTTTCCCCTCAAGAAGCTTTTCGCTAAGAATGTTCTTGTGGAATTGGCAAAGTGATATTTGGAAGCCCATAGAGGGCTATGGTGAAAAAGGAAATATCCTCAGATGAAATCTGGAAAGAAGCTTTCTGAGAAACTGCTTAGTGTTCTGTTAATTCATCTCACAGAGTTACATCTGTATTTCGTGGATCTCTTTGCTAGCCTTATTTCTGTGGAATCTGAGAACAGATATTTCGGATCCCTTTGAAGACTATAGGGCCAAAGGAAATATCCTCTGATAACAAAGAGAAAGAAGCTTTCTGAGAAACTTCGTTGTGTTCTGTGAAATCATCTCACAGAGTTACAGCTTTCCCCTCACGGAGCCTTTCGCTAAGACAGTTCTTTTGAAATTGGCAAAGTGATATTTGGAAGCCCTTAGAGGGCTATGGTGAAAAAGGAAATATCCTCAAATGAAATCTGGAAAGAAGCTTTCTGAGAAACTGCTTAGTGTTCTTTTAATTCATCTCACAGAGTTACATCTGTATTTCGTGGATCTCTTTGCTAGCCTTATTTCTGTGGAATCTGAGAACAGATATTTTGGATCCCTTTGAAGACTATAGGGCCAAAGGAAATATCCTCCAATAACAAAGAGAAAGAAGCTTTCTGAGAAACTTCTTTGTGTTATGTGAAATCATCTCACAGAGTTGCAGCTTTCCCCTCAAGAAGCCTTTCGCTAAGACAGTTCTTGTGGAATTGGCAAAGTGATATTTGGAAGCCCATAGAGGGCTATGGTGAAAAAGGAAATATCCTCAGATGAAATCTGGAAAGAAGCTTTCTGAGAAACTGCTTAGTGTTCTGTTAATTCATCTCACAGAGTTACATCTGTATTTCGTGTATCTCTTTGCTAGCCTTATTACTGTGGAATCTGAGAACAGATATTTCGGATCCCTTAGAAGACTATAGGGCCAAAGGAAATATCCTCCGATAACAAAGAGAAAGAAGCTTTCTGAGAAACTTCTTTGTGTTCTGTGAAATCATCTCACAGAGTTGCAGCTTTCCCCTCAAGAAGCCTTTCGCTAAGACAGTTCTTGTGGAATTGGGAAAGTGATATTTGGAAGCCCATAGAGGGCTATGGTGAAAAAGGAAATATCCTCAGATGAAATCTGGAAAGAAGCTTTCTGAGAAACTGCTTAGCGTTCTGTTAATTCATCTCACAGAGTTACATCTGTATTTCGTGGATCTCTTTGCTAGCCTTATTTCTGTGGAATCTGAGAACAGATATTTCGGATCCCTTTGAAGACTGTAGGGCCAAAGGAAATATCCTCCGATAACAAAGAGAAAGAAGCTTTCTGAGAAACTTCTTTGTGTTCTGTGAAATCATCTCACAGAGTTACAGCTTTCCCCTCATGGAGCCTTTCGCTAAGACACTTCTTTTGAAATTGGCAAAGTGATATTTGGAAGCCCATAGAGGGCTATGGTGAAAAAGGAAATATCCTCAGATGAAATCTGGAAAGAAGCTTTCTGAGAAACTGCTTAGTGTTCTGTTAATTCATCTCACAGAGTTACATCTGTATTTCGTGGATCTCTTTGCTAGCCTTATTTCTGTGGAATCTGAGAACAGATATTTCGGATCCCTATGAAGACTATAGGGCCAAAGGAAATATCCTCCGCTAACAAAGAGAAAGAAGCTTTCTGAGAAACTTCTTAGTGTTCTGTGAAATCATCTCACAAAGTTACAGCTTTCCCCTCAAGAAGCCTTTCGCTAAGACAGTTCTTGTGGAATTGGCAAAGTGATATTTGGAAGCCCATAGAGGGCTATGGTGAAAAAGGAAATATCCTCAAATGAAATCTGGAAAGAATCTTTCTGAGAAACTGCTTAGTGTTCTTTTAATTCATCTCACAGAGTTACATCTGTATTTCGTGGATCTCTTTGCTATCCTTATTTCTGTGGAATCTGAGAACAGATATTTCGGATCCCTTTGAAGACTATAGGGCCAAAGGAAATATCCTCCGATAACAAAGAGAAAGAAGCTTTCTGAGAAACTTCTTTGTGTTCTGTGAAATTATCTCACAGAGTTGCAGCTTTCCCCTCAAGAAGCCTTTCGCTAAGACAGTTCTTGTGGAATTGGCAAAGTGATATTTGGAAGCCCATAGAGGGCTATGGTGAAAAAGGAAATATCCTCAAATGAAATCTGGAAAGAAGCTTTCTGAGAAACTGCTTAGTGTTCTGTTAATTCATCTCACAGAGTTACATCTGTATTTCGTGGATCTCTTTGCTAGCCTTATTTCTGTGGAATCTGAGAACAGATATTTCGGATCCCTTTGAAGACTATAGGGCCAAAGGAAATATCCTCTGATAACAAAGAGAAAGAAGCTTTCTGAGAAACTTCGTTGTGTTCTGTGAAATCATCTCACAGAGTTACAGCTTTCCCCTCACGGAGCCTTTCGCTAAGACAGTTCTTTTGAAATTGGCAAAGTGATATTTGGAAGCTCATAGAGGGCTATGGTGAAAAAGGAAATATCCTCAGAGGAAATCTGGAAAGAAGCTTTCTGAGAAACTGCTTAGTGTTCTGTTAATTCATCTCACAGTGTTACATCTGTATTTCATGGATCTCTTTGCTAGCCTTATTTCTGTGGAATCTGAGAACAGATATTTTAGATCCCTTTGAAGACTATGGGGCCAAAGGAAATATCCTCCGATAACAATGAGAAAGAAGCTTTCTGAGAAACTTCTTTGTGTTCTGTGAAATCATCTCACAGAGTTGCAGCTTTCCCCTCAAGAAGCCTTTCACTAAGACAGTTCTTGTGGAATTGGCAAAGTGATATTTGGAAGCCCATAGAGGGCTATGGTGAAAAAGGAAATATCCTCAGATGAAATCTGGAAAGAAGCTTTCTGAGAAACTGCTTAGTGTTCTGTTAATTCATCTCACAGAGTTACATCTGTATTTCGTGGATCTCTTTGCTAGCCTTATTTCTGTGGAATCTGAGAACAGATATTTCGGATCCCTATGAAGACTATAGGGCCAAAGGAAATATCCTCCGATAACAAAGAGAAAGAAGCTTTCTGAGAAACTTCTTTGTGTTCTGTGAAATCATCTCACAGAGTTAGAGCTTTCCCCTCAAGAAGCCTTTCGCTAAGACAGTTCTTGTGGAATTGGCAAAGTGATATTTGGAAGCCCATAGAGGGCTATGGTGAAAAAGGAAATATCCTCAAATGAAATCTGGAAAGAAGCTTTCTGAGAAACTGCTTAGTGTTCTGTTAATTCATCTCACAGAGTTACATCTGTATTTCGTGGATCTCTTTGCTAGCCTTATTTCTGTGGAATCTGAGAACAGATATTTCGGATCCCTTTGAAGACTATAGGGCCAAAGGAAATATCCTCCGATAACAAAGAGAAAGAAGCTTTCTGAGAAACTTCGTTGTGTTCTGTGAAATCATCTCACAGAGTTACAGCTTTCCCCTCAAGAAGCCTTTCGCTAAGACAGTTCTTGTGGAATTGGCAAAGTGATATTTGGAAGCCCATAGAGGGCTATGTTGAAAAAGGAAATATCCTCAAATGAAATCTGGAAAGAAGCTTTCTGAGAAACTGCTTAGTGTTCTGTTAATTCATCTCACAGAGTTACATCTGTATTTCGTGGATCTCTTTGCTAGCCTTATTTCTGTGGAATCTGAGAACAGATATTTCGGATCCCTTTGAAGACTATAGGGCCAGAGGAAATATCCTCCGATAACAAAGAGAAAGAAGCTTTCTGAGAAACTTCTTTGTGTTCTGTGAAATCATCTCACAGAGTTACAGCTTTCCCCTCAAGCAGCCTTTCGCTAAGACAGTTCTTTTGAAATTGGCAAAGTGATATTTGGAAGCCCATAGAGGGCTATGGTGAAAAAGGAAATATCCTCAGATGAAATCTGGAAAGAAGCTTTCTGAGAAACTGCTTAGTGTTCTGTTAATTCATCTCACAGAGTTACATCTGTATTTCGTGGATCTCTTTGCTAGCCTTATTTCTGTGGAATCTGAGAACAGATATTTCGGATCCCTTTGAAGACTATAGGGCCAAAGGAAATATCCTCCGATAACAAAGAGAAAGAAGCTTTCTGAGAAACTTCTTTGTGTTCTGTGAAATCATCTCACAGAGTTACAGCTTTCCCCTCATGGAGCCTTTCGCTAAGACAGTTCTTTTGAAATTGGCAAAGTGATATTTGGAAGCCCATAGAGGGCTATGGTGAAAAAGGAAATATCCTCAGAGGAAATCTGGAAAGAAGCTTTGTAAGAAACTGCTTAGTGTTCTGTTAATTCATCTCACAGTGTTACATCTGTATTTCATGCATCTCTTTGCTAGCCTTATTTCTGTGGAATCTGAGAACAGATATTTCGGATCCCTTTGAAGACTATAGGGCCAAAGGAAATATCCTCTGATAACAAAGAGAAAGAAGCTTTCTGAGAAACTTCTTTGTGTTCTGTGAAATCATCTCACAGAGTTACAGCTTTCCCCTCACGGAGCCTTTCGCTAAGACACTTCTTTTGAAATTGGCAAAGTGATATTTGGAAGCCCATAGAGGGCTATGGTGAAAAAGGAAATATCCTCAGATGAAATCTGGAAACAGTCTTTCTGAGAAATTGCTTAGTGTTCTGTTAATTCATCTCACAGAGTTACATCTGTATTTCGTGGATCTCTTTGCTAGCCTTATTTCTGTGGAATCTGAGAACAGATATTTCGGATCCCTTAGAAGACTATAGGGCCAAAGGAAATATCCTCCGATAACAAAGAGAAAGAAGCTTTCTGAGAAACTTCTTTGTGTTCTCTGAAATCATCTCACAGAGTTGCAGCTTTCCCCTCAAGAAGCCTTTCGCTAAGACAGTTCTTGTGGAATTGGCAAAGTGATATTTGGAAGCCCTTAGAGGGCTATGGTGAAAAAGGAAATATCCTCAGATGAAATCTGGAAAGAAGCTTTCTGAGAAACTGCTTAGCGTTCTGTTAATTCATCTCACAGAGTTCCATCTGTATTTCGTGGATCTCTTTGCTAGCCTTATTTCTGTGGAATCTGAGAACAGATATTTCGGATCCCTTTGAAGACTATAGGGCCAAAGGAAATATCCTCCGATAACAAAGAGAAAGAAGCTTTCTGAGAAACTTCTTTGTGTTCTGTGAAATCATCTCACAGAGTTGCAGCTTTCCCCTCAAGAAGCCTTTCGCTAAGACAGTTCTTGTGGAATTGGCAAAGTGATATTTGGAAGTCCATAGAGGGCTATGGTGAAAAAGGAAATATCCTCAGATGAAATCTGGAAAGAAGCTTTCTGAGAAACTGCTTAGTGTTCTGTTAATTCATCTCACAGAGTTACATCTGTATTTCATGGATCTCTTTGCTAGCCTTATTTCTGTGGAATCTGAGAACAGATATTTCGGATCCCTTTGAAGACTATAGGGCCAAAGAAAATATCCTCCGATAACAAAGAGAAAGAAGCTTTCTGAGAAACTTCTTTGTGTTCTGTGAAATCATCTCACAGAGTTGCAGCTTTCCCCTCAAGAAGCCTTTCGCTAAGACAGTTCTTGTGGAATTGGCAAAGTGATATTTGGAAGCCCATAGAGGGCTATGGTGAAAAAGGAAATATCCTCAGATGAAATCTGGAAAGAAGCTTTCTGAGAAACTGCTTAGTGTTCTGTTAATTCATCTCACAGAGTTACATCTGTATTTCGTGGATCTCTTTGCTAGCCTTATTTCTGTGGAATCTGAGAACAGATATTTCGGATCCCTATGAAGACTATAGGGCCAAAGGAAATATCCTCCGATAACAAAGAGAAAGAAGCTTTCTGAGAAACTTCTTAGTGTTCTGTGAAATCATCTCACAAAGTTACAGCTTTCCCCTCAAGAAGCCTTTCGCTAAGACAGTTCTTGTGGAATTGGCAAAGTGATATTTGGAAGCCCATAGAGGGCTATGGTGAAAAAGGAAATATCCTCAAATGAAATCTGGAAAGAATCTTTCTGAGAAAGTGCTTAGTGTTCTTTTAATTCATCTCACAGAGTTACATCTGTATTTCGTGGATCTCTTTGCTAGCCTTATTTCTGTGGAATCTGAGAACAGATATTTCGGATCCCTTTGAAGACTATAGGGCCAAAGGAAATATCCTCCGATAACAAAGAGAAAGAAGCTTTCTGAGAAACTTCTTTGTGTTCTGTGAAATTATCTCACAGAGTTGCAGCTTTCCCCTCAAGAAGCCTTTCGCTAAGACAGTTCTTGTGGAATTGGCAAAGTGATATTTGGAAGCCCATAGAGGGCTATGGTGAAAAAGGAAATATCCTCAAATGAAATCTGGAAAGAAGCTTTCTGAGAAACTGCTTAGTGTTCTGTTAATTCATCTCACAGAGTTACATCTGTATTTCGTGGATCTCTTTGCTAGCCTTATTTCTGTGGAATCTGAGAACAGATATTTCGGATCCCTTTGAAGACTATAGGGCCAAAGGAAATATCCTCTGATAACAAAGAGAAAGAAGCTTTCTGAGAAACTTCGTTGTGTTCTGTGAAATCATCTCACAGAGTTACAGCTTTCCCCTCACGGAGCCTTTCGCTAAGACAGTTCTTTTGAAATTGGCAAAGTGATATTTGGAAGCTCATAGAGGGCTATGGTGAAAAAGGAAATATCCTCAGAGGAAATCTGGAAAGAAGCTTTCTGAGAAACTGCTTAGTGTTCTGTTAATTCATCTCACAGTGTTACATCTGTATTTCATGGATCTCTTTGCTAGCCTTATTTCTGTGGAATCTGAGAACAGATATTTTAGATCCCTTTGAAGACTATGGGGCCAAAGGAAATATCCTCCGATAACAAAGAGAAAGAAGCTTTCTGAGAAACTTCGTTGTGTTCTGTGAAATCATCTCACAGAGTTGCAGCTTTCCCCTCAAGAAGCCTTTCGCTAAGACAGTTCTTGTGGAATTGGCAAAGTGATATTTGGAAGCCCATAGAGGGCTATGGTGAAAAAGGAAATATCCTCAGATGAAATCTGGAAAGAAGCTTTCTGAGAAACTGCTTAGTGTTCTGTTAATTCATCTCACAGAGTTACATCTGTATTTCGTGGATCTCTTTGCTAGCCTTATTTCTGTGGAATCTGAGAACAGATATTTCGGATCCCTATGAAGACTATAGGGCCAAAGGAAATATCCTCCGATAACAAAGAGAAAGAAGATTTCTGAGAAACTTCTTTGTGTTCTGTGAAATCATCTCACAGAGTTAGAGCTTTCCCCTCAAGAAGCCTTTCGCTAAGACAGTTCTTGTGGAATTGGCAAAGTGATATTTGGAAGCCCATAGAGGGCTATGGTGAAAAAGGAAATATCCTCAAATGAAATCTGGAAAGAAGCTTTCTGAGAAACTGCTTAGTGTTCTGTTAATTCATCTCACAGAGTTACATCTGTATTTCGTGGATCTCTTTGCTAGCCTTATTTCTGTGGAATCTGAGAACAGATATTTCGGATCCCTTTGAAGACTATAGGGCCAAAGGAAATATCCTCCGATAACAAAGAGAAAGAAGCTTTCTGAGAAACTTCGTTGTGTTCTGTGAAATTATCTCACAGAGTTACAGCTTTCCCCTCAAGAAGCCTTTCGCTAAGACAGTTCTTGTGGAATTGGCAAAGTGATATTTGGAAGCCCATAGAGGGCTATGTTGAAAAAGGAAATATCCTCAAATGAAATCTGGAAAGAAGCTTTCTGAGAAACTGCTTAGTGTTCTGTTAATTCCTCTCACAGAGTTACATCTGTATTTCGTGGATCTCTTTGCTAGCCTTATTTCTGTGGAATCTGAGAACAGATATTTCGGATCCCTTTGAAGACTATAGGGCCAGAGGAAATATCCTCCGATAACAAAGAGAAAGAAGCTTTCTGAGAAACTTCTTTGTGTTCTGTGAAATCATCTCACAGAGTTACAGCTTTCCCCTCACGGAGCCTTTCGCTAAGACAGTTCTTTTGAAATTGGCAAAGTGATATTTGGAAGCCCATAGAGGGCTATGGTGAAAAAGGAAATATCCTCAGATGAAATCTGGAAAGAAGCTTTCTGAGAAACTGCTTAGTGTTCTGTTAATTCATCTCACAGAGTTACATCTGTATTTCGTGGATCTCTTTGCTAGCCTTATTTCTGTGGAATCTGAGAACAGATATTTCGGATCCCTTTGAAGACTATAGGGCCAAAGGAAATATCCTCCGATAACAAAGAGAAAGAAGCTTTCTGAGAAACTTCTTTGTGTTCTGTGAAATCATCTCACAGAGTTGCAGCTTTCCCCTCAAGAAGCCTTTCGCTAAGACAGTTCTTGTGGAATTGGCAAAGCGATATTTGGAAGCCCGTAGAGGGCTATGGTGAAAAAGGAAATATCCTCAGATGAAATCTGGAAAGAAGCTTTCTGAGAAACTGCTTAGTGTTCTGTTAATTCATCTCACAGAGTTACATCTGTATTTCGTGGATCTCTTTGCTAGCCTTATTTCTGTGGAATCTGAGAACAGATATTTCGGATCCCTTTGAAGACTATAGGGCCAGAGGAAATATCCTCCGATAACAAAGAGAAAGAAGCTTTCTGAGAAACTTCTTTGTGTTCTGTGAAATCATCTCACAGAGTTACAGCTTTCCCCTCACGGAGCCTTTCGCTAAGACAGTTCTTTTGAAATTGGCAAAGTGATATTTGGAAGCCCATAGAGGGCTATGGTGAAAAAGGAAATATCCTCAGATGAAATCTGGAAAGAAGCTTTCTGAGAAACTGCTTAGTGTTCTGTTAATTCATCTCACAGAGTTACATCTGTATTTCGTGGATCTCTTTGCTAGCCTTATTTCTGTGGAATCTGAGAACAGATATTTCGGATCCCTTTGAAGACTATAGGGCCAAAGGAAATATCCTCCGATAACAAAGAGAAAGAAGCTTTCTGAGAAACTTCTTTGTGTTCTGTGAAATCATCTCACAGAGTTACAGCTTTCCCCTCATGGAGCCTTTCGCTAAGACAGTTCTTTTGAAATTGGCAAAGTGATATTTGGAAGCCCATAGAGGGCTATGGTGAAAAAGGAAATATCCTCAGAGGAAATCTGGAAAGAAGCTTTGTAAGAAACTGCTTAGTGTTCTGTTAATTCATCTCACAGTGTTACATCTGTATTTCATGCATCTCTTTGCTAGCCTTATTTCTGTGGAATCTGAGAACAGATATTTCAGATCCCTTTGAAGACTATAGGGCCAAAGGAAATATCCTCCGATAACAAAGAGAAAGAAGCTTTCTGAGAAACTTCTTTGTGTTCTGTGAAATCATCTCACAGAGTTGCAGCTTTCCCCTCAAGAAGCCTTTCGCTAAGACAGTTCTTTTGAAATTGGCAAAGTGATATTTGGAAGCCCATAGAGGGCTATGGTGAAAAAGGAAATATCCTCAGATGAAATCTGGAAAGAAGCTTTCTGAGAAACTGCTTAGTGTTCTGTTAATTCATCTCACAGAGCTACATCTGTATTTCGTGGATCTCTTTGCTAGCCTTATTTCTGTGGAATCTGAGAACAGATATTTCGGATCCCTTTGAAGACTATAGGGCCAAAGGAAATATCCTCCGATAACAAAGAGAAAGAAGCTTTCTGAGAAACTTCGTTGTGTTCTGTGAAATCATCTCACAGAGTTACAGCTTTCCCCTCAAGGAGCCTTTCGCTAAGACAGTTTATGTGGAATTGGCAAAGTGATATTTGGAAGCCCATAGAGGGCTATGGTGAAAAAGGAAATATCCTCAGATGAAATCTGGAAAGAAGCTTTCTGAGAAACTGCTTAGCGTTCTGTTAATTCATCTCACAGAGTTACATCTGTATTTCGTGGATCTCTTTGCTAGGCTTATTTCTGTGGAATCTGAGAACAGATATTTCGGATCCCTTTGAAGACTATAGGGCCAAAGGAAATATCCTCCGATAACAAAGAGAAAGAAGCTTTCTGAGAAACTTCTTTGTGTTCTGTGAAATCATCTCACAGAGTTGCAGCTTTCCCCTCACGGAGCCTTTCGCTAAGACAGTTCTTTTGAAACTGGCAAAGTGATATTTGGAAGCCCTTAGAGGGCTATGGTGAAAAAGGAAATATCCTCAGATGAAATCTGGAAAGAAGCTTTCTGAGAAACTGCTTAGTGTTCTGTTAATTCATCTCACAGAGGTACATCTGTATTTCGTGGATCTCTTTGCTAGCCTTATTTCTGTGGAATCTGAGAACAGATATTTCGGATCCCTATGAAGACTATAGGGCCAAAGGAAATATCCTGCGATAACAAAGAGAAAGAAGCTTTCTGAGAAACTTCTTTGTGTTTTGTGAAATCATCTCACAGAGTTACAGCTTTCACCTCAAGAAGCCTTTCGCTAAGACAGTTCTTGTGGAATTGGCAAAGTGATATTTGGAAGCCCGTAGAGGTCTATGGTGAAAAAGGAAATATCCACAGATGAAATCTGGAAAGAAGCTTTCTGAGAAACTGCTTAGTGTTCTGTTAATTCATCTCACAGAGCTACATCTGTATTTCGTGGATCTCTTTGCTAGCCTTATTTCTGTGGAATCTGAGAACAGATATTTCGGATCCCTTTGAAGACTATAGGGCCAAAGGAAATATCCTCCGATAACAAAGAGAAAGAAGCTTTCTGAGAAACTTCTTTGTGTTCTGTGAAATCATCTCACAGAGTTACAGCTTTCCCCTCATGGAGCCTTTCGCTAAGACAGTTCTTTTGAAATTGGCAAAGTGATATTTGGAAGCCCATAGAGGGCTATGGTGAAAAAGGAAATATCCTCAGAGGAAATCTGGAAAGAAGCTTTGTAAGAAACTGCTTAGTGTTCTGTTAATTCATCTCACAGTGTTACATCTGTATTTCATGCATCTCTTTGCTAGCCTTATTTCTGTGGAATCTGAGAACAGATATTTCAGATCCCTTTGAAGACTATAGGGCCAAAGGAAATATCCTCCGATAACAAAGAGAAAGAAGCTTTCTGAGAAACTTCTTTGTGTTCTGTGAAATCATCTCACAGAGTTGCAGCTTTCCCCTCAAGAAGCCTTTCGCTAAGACAGTTCTTTTGAAATTGGCAAAGTGATATTTGGAAGCCCATAGAGGGCTATGGTGAAAAAGGAAATATCCTCAGATGAAATCTGGAAAGAAGCTTTCTGAGAAACTGCTTAGTGTTCTGTTAATTCATCTCACAGAGCTACATCTGTATTTCGTGGATCTCTTTGCTAGCCTTATTTCTGTGGAATCTGAGAACAGATATTTCGGATCCCTTTGAAGACTATAGGGCCAAAGGAAATATCCTCCGATAACAAAGAGAAAGAAGCTTTCTGAGAAACTTCGTTGTGTTCTGTGAAATCATCTCACAGAGTTACAGCTTTCCCCTCAAGGAGCCTTTCGCTAAGACAGTTTATGTGGAATTGGCAAAGTGATATTTGGAAGCCCATAGAGGGCTATGGTGAAAAAGGAAATATCCTCAGATGAAATCTGGAAAGAAGCTTTCTGAGAAACTGCTTAGCGTTCTGTTAATTCATCTCACAGAGTTACATCTGTATTTCGTGGATCTCTTTGCTAGGCTTATTTCTGTGGAATCTGAGAACAGATATTTCGGATCCCTTTGAAGACTATAGGGCCAAAGGAAATATCCTCCGATAACAAAGAGAAAGAAGCTTTCTGAGAAACTTCTTTGTGTTCTGTGAAATCATCTCACAGAGTTGCAGCTTTCCCCTCACGGAGCCTTTCGCTAAGACAGTTCTTTTGAAACTGGCAAAGTGATATTTGGAAGCCCTTAGAGGGCTATGGTGAAAAAGGAAATATCCTCAGATGAAATCTGGAAAGAAGCTTTCTGAGAAACTGCTTAGTGTTCTGTTAATTCATCTCACAGAGGTACATCTGTATTTCGTGGATCTCTTTGCTAGCCTTATTTCTGTGGAATCTGAGAACAGATATTTCGGATCCCTATGAAGACTATAGGGCCAAAGGAAATATCCTGCGATAACAAAGAGAAAGAAGCTTTCTGAGAAACTTCTTTGTGTTTTGTGAAATCATCTCACAGAGTTACAGCTTTCCCCTCAAGAAGCCTTTCGCTAAGACAGTTCTTGTGGAATTGGCAAAGTGATATTTGGAAGCCCGTAGAGGTCTATGGTGAAAAAGGAAATATCCACAGATGAAATCTGGAAAGAAGCTTTCTGAGAAACTGCTTAGTGTTCTGTTAATTCATCTCACAGAGCTACATCTGTATTTCGTGGATCTCTTTGCTAGCCTTATTTCTGTGGAATCTGAGAACAGATATTTCGGATCACTTTGAAGACTATAGGGCCAAAGGAAATATCCTCCGATAACAAAGAGAAAGAGCTTTCTGAGAAACTTCTTTGTGTTCTGTGAAATCATCTCACAGAGTTACAGCTTTCCCCTCAAGAAGCCTTTCACTAAGACAGTTCTTTTGGAATTGGCAAAGTGGTATTTGGAAGCCCATAGAGGGCTATGGTGAAAAAGGAAATATCCACAAATGAAATCTGGAAAGAAGCTTTCTGAGAAACTGCTTAGTGTTCTGTTAATTCATCTCACAGAGTTACATCTGTATTTGTGGATCTCTTTGCTAGCCTTATTTCTGTGAAATCTGAGAACAGATATTTCGGATCCCTTTGAAGACTATAGGGCCAAAGGAAATATCCTCCGATAACAAAGAGAAAGAAGCTTTCTGAGAAACTTCTTTGTGTTCTGTGAAATCATCTCACAGAGTTGCAGCTTTCCCCTCAAGGAGCCTTTCGCTAAGACAGTTTATGTGGAATTGGCAAAGTGATATTTGGAAGCCCATAGAGGGCTATGGTGAAAAAGGAAATATCCTCAGATGAAATCTGGAAAGAAACTTTCTGAGAAACTGCTTAGTGTTCTGTTAATTCATCTCACAGAGCTACATCTGTATTTCGTGGATCTCTTTGCTAGCCTTATTTCTGTGGAATCTGAGAACAGATATTTCGGATCCCTTTGAAGACTATAGGGCCAAAGGAAATATCCTCCGATAACAAAGAGAAAGAAGCTTTCTGAGAAACTTCTTTGTGTTCTGTGAAATCATCTCACAGAGTTGCAGCTTTCCCCTCAAGAAGCCTTTCGCTAAGACAGTTCTTGTGGAATTGGCAAAGTGATATTTGGAAGCCCATAGAGGGCTATGGTGAAAAAGGAAATATCCTCAGATGAAATCTGGAAAGAAGCTTTCTGAGAAACTGCTTAGCGTTCTGTTAATTCATCTCACAGAGTTACATCTGTATTTCGTGGATCTCTTTGCTAGCCTTATTTCTGTGGAATCTGAGAACAGATATTTCGGATCCCTTTGAAGACTATAGGGCCAAAGGAAATATCCTCCGATAAAAAAGAGAAAGAAGCTTTCTGAGAAACTTCTTTGTGTTCTGTGAAATCATCTCACAGAGTTACAGCTTTCCTCTCACGGAGCCTTTCGCTAAGACAGTTCTTTTGAAATTGGCAAAGTGATATTTGGAAGCCCATAGAGGGCTATGGTGAAAAAGGAAATATCCTCAGATGAAATCTGGAAAGAAGCTTTTGAGAAACTGCTTAGTGTTCTTTTAATTCATCTCACAGTGTTACATCTGTATTTCGTGGATCTCTTTGCTAGCCTTATTTCTGTGGAATCTGAGAACAGATATTTCGGATCCCTTTGAGGACTATAGGGCCAAAGGAAATATCCACCGATAACAAAGAGAAAGAAGCTTTCTGAGAAACTTCTTTGTGTTCTGTGAAATCATCTCACAGAGTTGCAGCTTTCCCCTTAAGAAGCCTTTCGCTAAGACAGTTCTTGTGGAATTGGCAAAGTGATATTTGGAAGCCCAAAGAGGGCTATGGTGAAAAAGGAAATGTCCTCAGATGAAATCTGGAAAGAAGCTTTCTGAGAAACTGCTTAGTTTTCTGTTAATTCATCTCACAGAGTTACATCTGTATTTCGTGGATCTCTTTGCTAGCCTTATTTCTGTGGAATCTGAGAACAGATATTTCGGATCCCTTTGAAGACTATAGGGCCAAAGGAAATATCCTCCGATAACAAAGAGAAAGAAGCTTTCTGAGAAACTTCTTTGTGTTCTGTGAAATCGTCTCACAGAGTTGCAGCTTTCCCCTCAAGAAGCCTTTCGCTAAGACAGTTCTTGTGGAATTGGCAAAGTGATATTTGGAAGCCCATAGATGGCTTTGGTGAAAAAGGAAATATCCTCAGATGAAATCTGGAAAGAAGCTTTCTGAGAAACTGCTTAGTGTTCTGTTAATTCATCGCACAGAGTTACATCTGTATTTCGTGGATCTCCTTGCTAGCCTTATTTCTGTGGAATCTGAGAACAGATATTTCTGATCCCTTTGAAGACTATAGGGCCAAAGGAAATATCCTCCGATAACAAAGAGAAAGAAGCTTTCTGAGAAACTTCTTTGTGTTCTGTGAAATCATCTCACAGAGTTACAGCTTTCCCCTTAAGAAGCCTTTCGCTAAGACAGTTCTTGTGGAATTGGCAAAGTGATATTTGGAAGCCCATAGAGGGCTATGGTGAAAAAGGAAATATCCTCAAATGAAATCTGGAAAGAAGCTTTCTGAGAAACTGCTTAGTGTTCTGTTAATTCATCTCACAGAGTTATATCTGTATTTCATGGATCTCTTTGCTAGCCTTATTTCTGTGGAATCTGAGAACAGATATTTCAGATCCCTTTGAAGACTATAGGGCCAAAGGAAATATCTTCCGATAACAAAGAGAAAGAAGCTTTCTGAGAAACTTCTTTGTGTTCTGTGAAATCATCTCACAGAGTTGCATCTTTCCCCTCAAGAAGCCTTTCTCTAGGATAGTTCTTGTGGAATTGGCAAAGTGATATTTGGAAGCCCATAGAGGGCTATGGTGAAAAAGGAAATATCCTCAAATGAAATCTGTAAAGAAGCTTTCTGAGAAACTGCTTAGTGTTCTGTTAATTCATCTCACAGAGTTACATCTGTATTTCGTGGATCTCTTTGCTAGCCTTATTTCTGTGGAATCTGAGAACAGATATTTCGGATCCCTATGAAGACTATAGGGCCAAAGGAAATATCCTGCGATAACAAAGAGAAAGAAGCTTTCTGAGAAACTTCTTTGTGTTTTGTGAAATCATCTCACAGAGTTACAGCTTTCCCCTCAAGAAGCATTTCGCTAAGACAGTTCTTGTGGAATTGGCAAAGTGATATTTGGAAGCCCATAGAGGGCTATGGTGAAAAAGGAAATATCCTCAGAGGAAATCTGGAAAGAAGCTTTCTGAGAAACTGCTTAGTGTTCTGTTAATTCATCTCACAGAGTTACATCTGTATTTCGTGGATCTCTTGGCTAGCCTTATTTCTGTGGAATCTGAGAACAGATATTTCGGATCCCTTTGAAGACTATAGGGCCAAAGGAAATATCCTCCGATAACAAAGAGAAAGAAGCTTTCTGAGAAACTTCTTTGTGTTCTGTGAAATCATCTCACAGAGTTGCAGCTTTCCACTCAAGAAGCCTTTCGCTAAGACAGTTCTTGTGGAAATGGCAAAGTGATATTTGGAAGCCCATAGAGGGCTATGTTGAAAAAGGAAATATCCTCAGATGAAATCTGGAAAGAAGCTTTCTGAGAAAATGCTTAGTGTTCTGTTAATTCATCTCACAGAGTTACATCTGTATTTCGTGGATCTCTTTGCCAGCCTTATTTCTGTGGAATCTGAGAACAGATATTTCGGATCCCTTTGAAGACTATAGGGCCAAAGGAAATATCCTCCGATAACAAAGAGAAAGAAGCTTTCTGAGAAACTTCGTTGTGTTCTGTGAAATCATCTCACAGAGTTACAGCTTTCCCCTCAAGGAGCCTTTCGCTAAGACAGTTTATGTGGAATTGGCAAAGTGATATTTGGAAGCCCTTATAGGGCTATGTTGAAAAAGGAAATATCCTCAGATGAAATCTGGAAAGAAGCTTTCTGAGAAACTGCTTAGCGTTCTGTTAATTCATCTCACAGAGTTACATCTGTATTTCGTGGATCTCTTTGCTAGCCTTATTTCTGTGGAATCTGAGAACAGATATTTCGGATCCCTTTGAAGACTATAGGGCCAAAGGAAATATCCTCCGATAACAAAGAGAAAGAAGCTTTCTGAGAAACTTCTTTGTGTTCTGTGAAATCATCTCACAGAGTTACAGCTTTCCCCTCACGGAGCCTTTCGCTAAGACAGTTCTTTTGAAATTGGCAAAGTAATATTTGGAAGCTCATAGAGGGCTATGGTGAAAAAGGAAATATCCTCAGAGGAAATCTGGAAAGAAGCTTTCTGAGAAACTGCTTAGTGTTCTGTTAATTCATCTCACAGTGTTACATCTGTATTTCATGGATCTCTTTGCTAGCCTTATTTCTGTGGAATCTGAGAACAGATATTTTAGATCCCTTTGAAGACTATGGGGCCAAAGGAAATATCCTCCGATAACAAAGAGAAAGAAGCTTTCTGAGAAACTTCGTTGTGTTCTGTGAAATCATCTCACAGAGTTGCAGCTTTCCCCTCAAGAAGCCTTTCGCTAAGACAGTTCTTGTGGAATTGGCAAAGTGATATTTGGAAGCCCATAGAGGGCTATGGTGAAAAAGGAAATATCCTCAGATGAAATCTGGAAAGAAGCTTTCTGAGAAACTGCTTAGTGTTCTGTTAATTCATCTCACAGAGTTACATCTGTATTTCGTGGATCTCTTTGCTAGCCTTATTTCTGTGGAATCTGAGAACAGATATTTCGGATCCCTATGAAGACTATAGGGCCAAAGGAAATATCCTCCGATAACAAAGAGAAAGAAGATTTCTGAGAAACTTCTTTGTGTTCTGTGAAATCATCTCACAGAGTTAGAGCTTTCCCCTCAAGAAGCCTTTCGCTAAGACAGTTCTTGTGGAATTGGCAAAGTGATATTTGGAAGCCCATAGAGGGCTATGGTGAAAAAGGAAATATCCTCAAATGAAATCTGGAAAGAAGCTTTCTGAGAAACTGCTTAGTGTTCTGTTAATTCATCTCACAGAGTTACATCTGTATTTCGTGGATCTCTTTGCTACCCTTATTTCTGTGGAATCTGAGAACAGATATTTCGGATCCCTTTGAAGACTATAGGGCCAAAGGAAATATCCTCCGATAACAAAGAGAAAGAAGCTTTCTGAGAAACTTCGTTGTGTTCTGTGAAATTATCTCACAGAGTTACAGCTTTCCCCTCAAGAAGCCTTTCGCTAAGACAGTTCTTGTGGAATTGGCAAAGTGATATTTGGAAGCCCATAGAGGGCTATGTTGAAAAAGGAAATATCCTCAAATGAAATCTGGAAAGAAGCTTTCTGAGAAACTGCTTAGTGTTCTGTTAATTCCTCTCACAGAGTTACATCTGTATTTCGTGGATCTCTTTGCTAGCCTTATTTCTGTGGAATCTGAGAACAGATATTTCGGATCCCTTTGAAGACTATAGGGCCAGAGGAAATATCCTCCGATAACAAAGAGAAAGAAGCTTTCCGAGAAACTTCTTTGTGTTCTGTGAAATCATCTCACAGAGTTACAGCTTTCCCCTCACGGAGCCTTTCGCTAAGACAGTTCTTTTGAAATTGGCAAAGTGATATTTGGAAGCCTATAGAGGGCTATGGTGAAAAAGGAAATATCCTCAGATGAAATCTGGAAAGAAGCTTTCTGAGAAACTGCTTAGTGTTCTGTTAATTCATCTCACAGAGTTACATCTGTATTTCGTGGATCTCTTTGCTAGCCTTATTTCTGTGGAATCTGAGAACAGATATTTCGGATCCCTTTGAAGACTATAGGGCCAAAGGAAATATCCTCCGATAACAAAGAGAAAGAAGCTTTCTGAGAAACTTCTTTGTGTTCTCTGAAATCATCTCACAGAGTTGCAGCTTTCCCCTCAAGAAGCCTTTCGCTAAGACAGTTCTTGTGGAATTGGCAAAGTGATATTTGGAAGCCCGTAGAGGGCTATGGTGAAAAAGGAAATATCCTCAGATGAAATCTGGAAAGAAGCTTTCTGAGAAACTGCTTAGTGTTCTGTTAATTCATCTCACAGAGTTACATCTGTATTTCGTGGATCTCTTGGCTAGCCTTATTTCTGTGGAATCTGAGAACAGATATTTCGGATCCCTTTGAAGACTATAGGGCCAAAGGAAATATCCTCCGATAACAAAGAGAAAGAAGCTTTCTGAGAAACTTCGTTGTGTTCTGTGAAATCATCTCACAGAGTTGCAGCTTTCCCCTCAAGAAGCCTTTCGCTAAGACAGTTCTTGTGGAATTGGCAAAGTGATATTTGGAAGCCCATAGAGGGCTATGGTGAAAAAGGAAATATCCTCAGATGAAATCTGGAAAGAAGCTTTCTGAGAAACTGCTTAGTGTTCTGTTAATTCATCTCACAGAGTTACATCTGTATTTCGTGGATCTCTTTGCTAGCCTTATTTCTGTGGAAACTGAGAACAGATATTTCGGATCCCTTTGAAGACTATAGGGCCAAAGGAAATATCCTCGGATAACAAAGAGAAAGAAGCTTTCTGAGAAACTTCTTTGTGTTCTGTGAAATCATCTCACAGAGTTACAGCTTTCCCCTCAAGAAGCCTTTCGCTAAGACAGTTCTTGTGGAATTGGCAAAGTGATATTTGGAAGCCCATAGAGGGCTATGGTGAAAAAGGAAATATCCTCCAATGAAATCTGGAAAGAAGCTTTCTGAGAAACTTATTAGTGTTCTGTTAATTCATCTCACAGAGTTACATCTGTATGTCGTGGATCTCTTTGCTAGCCTTATTTCTGTGGAATCTGAGAACAGATATTTCGGATCCCGTTGAAGACTATAGGGCCAAAGGAAATATCCTCCGATAACAAAGAGAGAGAAGCTTTCTGAGAAACTTCGTTGTGTTCTGTGAAATCATCTCACAGAGTTACAGCTTTCCCCTCAAGAAGCCTTTGGCTAAGACAGTTCTTGTGGAATTGGCAAAGTGATATTTGGAAGCCCATAGTGGGCTATGTTGAAAAAGGAAATAACCTCAAATGAAATCTGGAAAGAAGCTTTCTGAGAAACTGCTTAGTGTTCTGTTAATTCATCTCACAGAGTTACATCTGTATTTCGTGGATCTCTTTGCTAGCCTTATTTCTGTGGAATCTGAGAACAGATATTTCGGATCCCTTTGAAGACTATAGGGCCAGAGGAAATATCCTCCGATAACAAAGAGAAAGAAGCTTTCTGAGAAACTTCTTTGTGTTCTGTGAAATCATCTCACAGAGTTACAGCTTTCCCCTCACGGAGCCTTTCGCTAAGACAGTTCTTTTGAAATTGGCAAAGTGATATTTGGAAGCCCATAGAGGGCTATGGTGAAAAAGGAAATATCCTCAGATGAAATCTGGAAAGAAGCTTTCTGAGAAACTGCTTAGTGTTCTGTTAATTCATCTCACAGAGTTACATCTGTATTTCGTGGATCTCTTTGCTAGCCTTATTTCTGTGGAATCTGAGAACAGATATTTCGGATCCCTTTGAAGACTATAGGGCCAAAGGAAATATCCTCCGATAACAAAGAGAAAGAAGCTTTCTGAGAAACTTCTTTGTGTTCTGTGAAATCATCTCACAGAGTTACAGCTTTCCCCTCATGGAGCCTTTCGCTAAGACAGTTCTTTTGAAATTGGCAAAGTGATATTTGGAAGCCCATAGAGGGCTATGGTGAAAAAGGAAATATCCTCAGAGGAAATCTGGAAAGAAGCTTTGTAAGAAACTGCTTAGTGTTCTGTTAATTCATCTCACAGTGTTACATCTGTATTTCATGCATCTCTTTGCTAGCCTTATTTCTGTGGAATCTGAGAACAGATATTTCAGATCCCTTTGAAGACTATAGGGCCAAAGGAAATATCCTCCGATAACAAAGAGAAAGAAGCTTTCTGAGAAACTTCTTTGTGTTCTGTGAAATCATCTCACAGAGTTGCAGCTTTCCCCTCAAGAAGCCTTTCGCTAAGACAGTTCTTTTGAAATTGGCAAAGTGATATTTGGAAGCCCATAGAGGGCTATGGTGAAAAAGGAAATATCCTCAGATGAAATCTGGAAAGAAGCTTTCTGAGAAACTGCTTAGTGTTCTGTTAATTCATCTCACAGAGCTACATCTATATTTCGTGGATCTCTTTGCTAGCCTTATTTCTGTGGAATCTGAGAACAGATATTTCGGATCCCTTTGAAGACTATAGGGCCAAAGGAAATATCCTCCGATAACAAAGAGAAAGAAGCTTTCTGAGAAACTTCGTTGTGTTCTGTGAAATCATCTCACAGAGTTACAGCTTTCCCCTCAAGGAGCCTTTCGCTAAGACAGTTTATGTGGAATTGGCAAAGTGATATTTGGAAGCCCATAGAGGGCTATGGTGAAAAAGGAAATATCCTCAGATGAAATCTGGAAAGAAGCTTTCTGAGAAACTGCTTAGCGTTCTGTTAATTCATCTCACAGAGTTACATCTGTATTTCGTGGATCTCTTTGCTAGGCTTATTTCTGTGGAATCTGAGAACAGATATTTCGGATCCCTTTGAAGACTATAGGGCCAAAGGAAATATCCTCCGATAACAAAGAGAAAGAAGCTTTCTGAGAAACTTCTTTGTGTTCTGTGAAATCATCTCACAGAGTTGCAGCTTTCCCCTCACGGAGCCTTTCGCTAAGACAGTTCTTTTGAAACTGGCAAAGTGATATTTGGAAGCCCTTAGAGGGCTATGGTGAAAAAGGAAATATCCTCAGATGAAATCTGGAAAGAAGCTTTCTGAGAAACTGCTTAGTGTTCTGTTAATTCATCTCACAGAGGTACATCTGTATTTCGTGGATCTCTTTGCTAGCCTTATTTCTGTGGAATCTGAGAACAGATATTTCGGATCCCTATGAAGACTATAGGGCCAAAGGAAATATCCTGCGATAACAAAGAGAAAGAAGCTTTCTGAGAAACTTCTTTGTGTTTTGTGAAATCATCTCACAGAGTTACAGCTTTCCCCTCAAGAAGCTTTTCGCTAAGACAGTTCTTGTGGAATTGGCAAAGTGATATTTGGAAGCCCGTAGAGGTCTATGGTGAAAAAGGAAATATCCACAGATGAAATCTGGAAAGAAGCTTTCTGAGAAACTGCTTAGTGTTCTGTTAATTCATCTCACAGAGCTACATCTGTATTTCGTGGATCTCTTTGCTAGCCTTATTTCTGTGGAATCTGAGAACAGATATTTCGGATCACTTTGAAGACTATAGGGCCAAAGGAAATATCCTCCGATAACAAAGAGAAAGAGCTTTCTGAGAAACTTCTTTGTGTACTGTGAAATCATCTCACAGAGTTACAGCTTTCCCCTCAAGAAGCCTTTCACTAAGACAGTTCTTGTGGAATTGGCAAAGTGGTATTTGGAAGCCCATAGAGGGCTATGGTGAAAAAGGAAATATCCTCAAATGAAATCTGGAAAGAAGCTTTCTGAGAAACTGCTTAGTGTTCTGTTAATTCATCTCACAGAGTTACATCTGTATTTCGTGGATCTCTTTGCTAGCCTTATTTCTGTGAAATCTGAGAACAGATATTTCGGATCCCTTTGAAGACTATAGGGCCAAAGGAAATATCCTCCGATAACAAAGAGAAAGAAGCTTTCTGAGAAACTTCTTTGTGTTCTGTGAAATCATCTCACAGAGTTGCAGCTTTCCCCTCAAGGAGCCTTTCGCTAAGACAGTTTATGTGGAATTGGCAAAGTGATATTTGGAAGCCCATAGAGGGCTATGGTGAAAAAGGAAATATCCTCAGATGAAATCTGGAAAGAAACTTTCTGAGAAACTGCTTAGTGTTCTGTTAATTCATCTCACAGAGCTACATCTGTATTTCGTGGATCTCTTTGCTAGCCTTATTTCTGTGGAATCTGAGAACAGATATTTCGGATCCCTTTGAAGACTATAGGGCCAAAGGAAATATCCTCCGATAACAAAGAGAAAGAAGCTTTCTGAGAAACTTCTTTGTGTTCTGTGAAATCATCTCACAGAGTTGCAGCTTTCCCCTCAAGAAGCCTTTCGATAAGACAGTTCTTGTGGAATTGGCAAAGTGATATTTGGAAGCCCATAGAGGGCTATGGTGAAAAAGGAAATATCCTCAGATGAAATCTGGAAAGAAGCTTTCTGAGAAACTGCTTAGCGTTCTGTTAATTCATCTCACAGAGTTACATCTGTATTTCGTGGATCTCTTTGCTAGCCTTATTTCTGTGGAATCTGAGAACAGATATTTCGGATCCCTTTGAAGACTATAGGGCCAAAGGAAATATCCTCCGATAAAAAAGAGAAAGAAGCTTTCTGAGAAACTTCTTTGTGTTCTGTGAAATCATCTCACAGAGTTACAGCTTTCCTCTCACGGAGCCTTTCGCTAAGACAGTTCTTTTGAAATTGGCAAAGTGATATTTGGAAGCCCATAGAGGGCTATGGTGAAAAAGGAAATATCCTCAGATGAAATCTGGAAAGAAGCTTTTGAGAAACTGCTTAGTGTTCTGTTAATTCATCTCACAGAGTTATATCTGTATTTCATGGATCTCTTTGCTAGCCTTATTTCTGTGGAATCTGAGAACAGATATTTCAGATCCCTTTGAAGACTATAGGGCCAAAGGAAATATCTTCCGATAACAAAGAGAAAGAAGCTTTCTGAGAAACTTCTTTGTGTTCTGTGAAATCATCTCACAGAGTTGCATCTTTCCCCTCAAGAAGCCTTTCTCTAGGATAGTTCTTGTGGAATTGGCAAAGTGATATTTGGAAGCCCTTAGAGGGCTATGGTGAAAAAGGAAATATCCTCAAATGAAATCTGGAAAGAAGCTTTCTGAGAAACTGCTTAGTGTTCTGTTAATTCATCTCACAGAGTTACATCTGTATTTCGTGGATCTCTTTGCTAGCCTTATTTCTGTGGAATCTGAGAACAGATATTTCGGATCCCTATGAAGACTATAGGGCCAAAGGAAATATCCTGCGATAACAAAGAGAAAGAAGCTTTCTGAGAAACTTCTTTGTGTTTTGTGAAATCATCTCACAGAGTTACAGCTTTCCCCTCAAGAAGCCTTTCGCTAAGACAGTTCTTGTGGAATTGGCAAAGTGATATTTGGAAGCCCATAGAGGGCTATGGTGAAAAAGGAAATATCCTCAAATGAAATCTGGAAAGAAGCTTTCTGAGAAACTGCTTAGTGTTCTGTTAATTCATCTCACAGAGTTACATCTGTATTTCGTGGATCTCTTTGCTAGCCTTATTTCTGTGGAATCTGAGAACAGATATTTCGGATCCCTTTGAAGACTATAGGGCCAAAGGAAATATCCTCCGATAACAAAGAGAAAGAAGCTTTCTGAGAAACTTCTTTGTGTTCTGTGAAATCATCTCACAGAGTTGCAGCTTTCCACTCAAGAAGCCTTTCGCTAAGACAGTTCTTGTGGAAATGGCAAAGTGATATTTGGAAGCCCATAAAGGGCTATGTTGAAAAAGGAAATATCCTCAGATGAAATCTGGAAAGAAGCTTTCTGAGAAACTGCTTAGTGTTCTGTTAATTCATCTCACAGAGTTACATCTGTATTTCGTGGATCTCTTTGCCAGCCTTATTTCTGTGGAATCTGAGAACAGATATTTCGTATCCCTATGAAGACTATAGGGCCAAAGGAAATATCCTCCGATAACAAAGAGAAAGAAGCTTTCTGAGAAACTTCTTTGTGTTCTTTGAAGTCATCTCACAGAGTTACAGCTTTCCCCTCAAGAAGCCTTTCGCTAAGACAGTTCTTGTGGAATTGGCAAAGTGATATTTGGAAGCCCATAGAGGGCTATTGTGAAAAAGGAAATATCCTCAAATAAAATCTGGAAAGAAGCTTTCTGAGAAACTGCTTAGTGTTCTGTTAATTCATCTCACAGAGTTACATCTGTATTTCGTGGATCTCTTTGCTAGCCTTATTTCTGTGAAATCTGAGAACAGATATTTCGGATCCCTTTGAAGACTATAGGGCCAAAGGAAATATCCTCCGATAACAAAGAGAAAGAAGCTTTCTGAGAAACTTCTTTGTGTTCTGTGAAATCATCTCACAGAGTTGCAGCTTTCCCCTCAAGGAGCCTTTCGCTAAGACAGTTTATGTGGAATTGGCAAAGTGATATTTGGAAGCCCATAGAGGGCTATGGTGAAAAAGGAAATATCCTCAGATGAAATCTGGAAAGAAACTTTCTGAGAAACTGCTTAGTGTTCTGTTAATTCATCTCACAGAGCTACATCTGTATTTCGTGGATCTCTTTGCTAGCCTTATTTCTGTGGAATCTGAGAACAGATATTTCGGATCCCTTTGAAGACTATAGGGCCAAAGGAAATATCCTCCGATAACAAAGAGAAAGAAGCTTTCTGAGAAACTTCTTTGTGTTCTGTGAAATCATCTCACAGAGTTGCAGCTTTCCCCTCAAGAAGCCTTTCGATAAGACAGTTCTTGTGGAATTGGCAAAGTGATATTTGGAAGCCCATAGAGGGCTATGGTGAAAAAGGAAATATCCTCAGATGAAATCTGGAAAGAAGCTTTCTGAGAAACTGCTTAGCGTTCTGTTAATTCATCTCACAGAGTTACATCTGTATTTCGTGGATCTCTTTGCTAGCCTTATTTCTGTGGAATCTGAGAACAGATATTTCGGATCCCTTTGAAGACTATAGGGCCAAAGGAAATATCCTCCGATAAAAAAGAGAAAGAAGCTTTCTGAGAAACTTCTTTGTGTTCTGTGAAATCATCTCACAGAGTTACAGCTTTCCTCTCACGGAGCCTTTCGCTAAGACAGTTCTTTTGAAATTGGCAAAGTGATATTTGGAAGCCCATAGAGGGCTATGGTGAAAAAGGAAATATCCTCAGATGAAATCTGGAAAGAAGCTTTTGAGAAACTGCTTAGTGTTCTGTTAATTCATCTCACAGAGTTATATCTGTATTTCATGGATCTCTTTGCTAGCCTTATTTCTGTGGAATCTGAGAACAGATATTTCAGATCCCTTTGAAGACTATAGGGCCAAAGGAAATATCTTCCGATAACAAAGAGAAAGAAGCTTTCTGAGAAACTTCTTTGTGTTCTGTGAAATCATCTCACAGAGTTGCATCTTTCCCCTCAAGAAGCCTTTCTCTAGGATAGTTCTTGTGGAATTGGCAAAGTGATATTTGGAAGCCCTTAGAGGGCTATGGTGAAAAAGGAAATATCCTCAAATGAAATCTGGAAAGAAGCTTTCTGAGAAACTGCTTAGTGTTCTGTTAATTCATCTCACAGAGTTACATCTGTATTTCGTGGATCTCTTTGCTAGCCTTATTTCTGTGGAATCTGAGAACAGATATTTCGGATCCCTATGAAGACTATAGGGCCAAAGGAAATATCCTGCGATAACAAAGAGAAAGAAGCTTTCTGAGAAACTTCTTTGTGTTTTGTGAAATCATCTCACAGAGTTACAGCTTTCCCCTCAAGAAGCCTTTCGCTAAGACAGTTCTTGTGGAATTGGCAAAGTGATATTTGGAAGCCCATAGAGGGCTATGGTGAAAAAGGAAATATCCTCAAATGAAATCTGGAAAGAAGCTTTCTGAGAAACTGCTTAGTGTTCTGTTAATTCATCTCACAGAGTTACATCTGTATTTCGTGGATCTCTTTGCTAGCCTTATTTCTGTGGAATCTGAGAACAGATATTTCGGATCCCTTTGAAGACTATAGGGCCAAAGGAAATATCCTCCGATAACAAAGAGAAAGAAGCTTTCTGAGAAACTTCTTTGTGTTCTGTGAAATCATCTCACAGAGTTGCAGCTTTCCACTCAAGAAGCCTTTCGCTAAGACAGTTCTTGTGGAAATGGCAAAGTGATATTTGGAGGCCCATAAAGGGCTATGTTGAAAAAGGAAATATCCTCAGATGAAATCTGGAAAGAAGCTTTCTGAGAAACTGCTTAGTGTTCTGTTAATTCATCTCACAGAGTTACATCTGTATTTCGTGGATCTCTTTGCCAGCCTTATTTCTGTGGAATCTGAGAACAGATATTTCGTATCCCTATGAAGACTATAGGGCCAAAGGAAATATCCTCCGATAACAAAGAGAAAGAAGCTTTCTGAGAAACTTCTTTGTGTTCTTTGAAGTCATCTCACAGAGTTACAGCTTTCCCCTCAAGAAGCCTTTCGCTAAGACAGTTCTTGTGGAATTGGCAAAGTGATATTTGGAAGCCCATAGAGGGCTATTGTGAAAAAGGAAATATCCTCAAATAAAATCTGGAAAGAAGCTTTCTGAGAAACTGCTTAGTGTTCTGTTAATTCATCTCACAGAGTTACATCTGTATTTCGTGGATCTCTTTGCTAGCCTTATTTCTGTGGAATCTGAGAACAGATATTTCGGATCCCTTTGAAGACTATAGGGCCAAAGGAAATATCCTCCGATAACAAAGAGAAAGAAGCTTTCTGAGAAACTTCTTTGTGTTCTGTGAAATCATCTCACAGAGTTACAGCTTTCCCCTCAAGAAGCCTTTGGCTAAGACAGTTCTTGTGGAATTGGCAAAGTGATATTTGGAAGCCCATAGAGGGCTATGGTGAAAAAGGAAATATCCTCAAATGAAATCTGGAAAGAAGCTTTCTGCGAAACTGCTTAGTGTTCTGTTAATTCATCTCACAGAGTTACATCTGTATTTCGTGGATCTCTTTGCTAGCCTTATTTCTGTGGAATCTGAGAACAGATATTTCGGATCCCTTTGAAGACTATAGGGCCAAAGGAAATATCCTCCGATAACAAAGAGAAAGAAGCTTTCTGAGAAACTTCGTTGTGTTCTGTGAAATCATCTCACAGAGTTACAGCTTTCCCCTCACGGAGCCTTTCGCTAAGACAGTTCTTTTGAAATTGGCAAAGTGATATTTGGAAGCCCATAGAGGGCTATGGTGAAAAAGGAAATATCCTCAGATGAAATCTGGAAAGAAGCTTTCTGAGAAACTGCTTAGTGTTCTGTTAATTCATCTCACAGAGTTACATCTGTATTTCGTGGATCTCTTTGCTAGCCTTATTTCTGTGGAATCTGAGAACAGATATTTCGGATCCCTTTGAAGACTATAGGGCCAAAGGAAATATCCTCCGATAACAAAGAGAAAGAAGCTTTCTGAGAAACTTCTTTGTGTTCTGTGAAATCATCTCACAGAGTTGCAGCTTTCCCCTCAAGGAGCCTTTCGCTAAGACAGTTTATGTGGAATTGGCAAAGTGATATTTGGAAGCCCATAGAGGGCTATGGTGAAAAAGGAAATATCCTCAGATGAAATCTGGAAAGAAACTTTCTGAGAAACTGCTTAGTGTTCTGTTAATTCATCTCACAGAGCTACATCTGTATTTCGTGGATCTCTTTGCTAGCCTTATTTCTGTGGAATCTGAGAACAGATATTTCGGATCCCTTTGAAGACTATAGGGCCAAAGGAAATATCCTCCGATAACAAAGAGAAAGAAGCTTTCTGAGAAACTTCTTTGTGTTCTGTGAAATCATCTCACAGAGTTGCAGCTTTCCCCTCAAGAAGCCTTTCGATAAGACAGTTCTTGTGGAATTGGCAAAGTGATATTTGGAAGCCCATAGAGGGCTATGGTGAAAAAGGAAATATCCTCAGATGAAATCTGGAAAGAAGCTTTCTGAGAAACTGCTTAGCGTTCTGTTAATTCATCTCACAGAGTTACATCTGTATTTCGTGGATCTCTTTGCTAGCCTTATTTCTGTGGAATCTGAGAACAGATATTTCGGATCCCTTTGAAGACTATAGGGCCAAAGGAAATATCCTCCGATAAAAAAGAGAAAGAAGCTTTCTGAGAAACTTCTTTGTGTTCTGTGAAATCATCTCACAGAGTTACAGCTTTCCTCTCACGGAGCCTTTCGCTAAGACAGTTCTTTTGAAATTGGCAAAGTGATATTTGGAAGCCCATAGAGGGCTATGGTGAAAAAGGAAATATCCTCAGATGAAATCTGGAAAGAAGCTTTTGAGAAACTGCTTAGTGTTCTGTTAATTCATCTCACAGAGTTATATCTGTATTTCATGGATCTCTTTGCTAGCCTTATTTCTGTGGAATCTGAGAACAGATATTTCAGATCCCTTTGAAGACTATAGGGCCAAAGGAAATATCTTCCGATAACAAAGAGAAAGAAGCTTTCTGAGAAACTTCTTTGTGTTCTGTGAAATCATCTCACAGAGTTGCATCTTTCCCCTCAAGAAGCCTTTCTCTAGGATAGTTCTTGTGGAATTGGCAAAGTGATATTTGGAAGCCCTTAGAGGGCTATGGTGAAAAAGGAAATATCCTCAAATGAAATCTGGAAAGAAGCTTTCTGAGAAACTGCTTAGTGTTCTGTTAATTCATCTCACAGAGTTACATCTGTATTTCGTGGATCTCTTTGCTAGCCTTATTTCTGTGGAATCTGAGAACAGATATTTCGGATCCCTATGAAGACTATAGGGCCAAAGGAAATATCCTGCGATAACAAAGAGAAAGAAGCTTTCTGAGAAACTTCTTTGTGTTTTGTGAAATCATCTCACAGAGTTACAGCTTTCCCCTCAAGAAGCCTTTCGCTAAGACAGTTCTTGTGGAATTGGCAAAGTGATATTTGGAAGCCCATAGAGGGCTATGGTGAAAAAGGAAATATCCTCAAATGAAATCTGGAAAGAAGCTTTCTGAGAAACTGCTTAGTGTTCTGTTAATTCATCTCACAGAGTTACATCTGTATTTCGTGGATCTCTTTGCTAGCCTTATTTCTGTGGAATCTGAGAACAGATATTTCGGATCCCTTTGAAGACTATAGGGCCAAAGGAAATATCCTCCGATAACAAAGAGAAAGAAGCTTTCTGAGAAACTTCTTTGTGTTCTGTGAAATCATCTCACAGAGTTGCAGCTTTCCACTCAAGAAGCCTTTCGCTAAGACAGTTCTTGTGGAAATGGCAAAGTGATATTTGGAGGCCCATAAAGGGCTATGTTGAAAAAGGAAATATCCTCAGATGAAATCTGGAAAGAAGCTTTCTGAGAAACTGCTTAGTGTTCTGTTAATTCATCTCACAGAGTTACATCTGTATTTCGTGGATCTCTTTGCCAGCCTTATTTCTGTGGAATCTGAGAACAGATATTTCGTATCCCTATGAAGACTATAGGGCCAAAGGAAATATCCTCCGATAACAAAGAGAAAGAAGCTTTCTGAGAAACTTCTTTGTGTTCTTTGAAGTCATCTCACAGAGTTACAGCTTTCCCCTCAAGAAGCCTTTCGCTAAGACAGTTCTTGTGGAATTGGCAAAGTGATATTTGGAAGCCCATAGAGGGCTATTGTGAAAAAGGAAATATCCTCAAATAAAATCTGGAAAGAAGCTTTCTGAGAAACTGCTTAGTGTTCTGTTAATTCATCTCACAGAGTTACATCTGTATTTCGTGGATCTCTTTGCTAGCCTTATTTCTGTGGAATCTGAGAACAGATATTTCGGATCCCTTTGAAGACTATAGGGCCAAAGGAAATATCCTCCGATAACAAAGAGAAAGAAGCTTTCTGAGAAACTTCTTTGTGTTCTGTGAAATCATCTCACAGAGTTACAGCTTTCCCCTCAAGAAGCCTTTGGCTAAGACAGTTCTTGTGGAATTGGCAAAGTGATATTTGGAAGCCCATAGAGGGCTATGGTGAAAAAGGAAATATCCTCAAATGAAATCTGGAAAGAAGCTTTCTGCGAAACTGCTTAGTGTTCTGTTAATTCATCTCACAGAGTTACATCTGTATTTCGTGGATCTCTTTGCTAGCCTTATTTCTGTGGAATCTGAGAACAGATATTTCGGATCCCTTTGAAGACTATAGGGCCAAAGGAAATATCCTCCGATAACAAAGAGAAAGAAGCTTTCTGAGAAACTTCGTTGTGTTCTGTGAAATCATCTCACAGAGTTACAGCTTTCCCCTCACGGAGCCTTTCGCTAAGACAGTTCTTTTGAAATTGGCAAAGTGATATTTGGAAGCCCATAGAGGGCTATGGTGAAAAAGGAAATATCCTCAGATGAAATCTGGAAAGAAGCTTTCTGAGAAACTGCTTAGTGTTCTGTTAATTCATCTCACAGAGTTACATCTGTATTTCGTGGATCTCTTTGCTAGCCTTATTTCTGTGGAATCTGAGAACAGATATTTCGGATCCCTTTGAAGACTATAGGGCCAAAGGAAATATCCTCCGATAACAAAGAGAACGAAGCTTTCTGAGAAACTTCGTTGTGTTCTGTGAAATCATCTCACAGAGTTACAGCTTTCCCCTCACGGAGCCTTTCGCTAAGACAGTTCTTTTGAAATTGGCAAAGTGATATTTGGAAGCCCATAGAGGGCTTTGTGAAAAAGGAAATATCCTCAGATGAAATCTGGAAAGAAGCTTTCTGAGAAACTGCTTAGTGTTCTGTTAATTCATCTCACAGAGTTACATCTGTATTTCGTGGATCTCTTTGCTAGCCTTATTTCTGTGGAATCTGAGAACAGATATTTCGGATCCCTTTGAAGACTATAGGGCCAAAGGAAGTATCCTCCGAAAACAAAGAGAAAGAAGCTTTCTGAAAAACTTCTTTGTGTTCTGTGAAATTATCTCACAGAGTTACAGCTTTCCCCTCAAGAAGCCTTTCGCTAAGACAGTTCTTGTGTAATTGGCAAAGTGATATTTGGAAGCCCATAGAGGGCTATGGTGAAAAAGGAAATATCCTCAGATGAAGTCTGGAAAGAAGCTTTCTGAGAAACTGCTTAGTGTTCTGTTAATTCATCTCACAGAGTTACATCTGTTTTTCGTGGATCTCTTGGCTAGCCTTATTTCTGTGGAATCTGAGAACAGATATTTCGGATCCCTTTGAAGACTATAGGGCCAAAGGAAATATCCTCCGATAAAAAAGAGAAAGAAGCTTTCTGAGAAACTTCGTTGTGTTCTGTGAAATCATCTCACAGAGTTGCAGCTTTCCCCTCAAGAAGCCTTTCGCTAAGACAGTTCTTGTGGAATTGGCAAAGTGATATTTGGAAGCCCATAGAGGGCTATGGTGAAAAAGGAAATATCCTCAGATGAAATCTGGAAAGAAGCTTTCTGAGAAACTGCTTAGTGTTCTGTTATTTCATCTCACAGAGTTACATCTGTATTTCGTGGATCTCTTTGCTAGCCTTATTTCTGTGGAATCTGAGAACAGATATTTCGGATCCCTTTGAAGACTATAGGGCCAAAGGAAATATCCTCCGATAACAAAGAGAAAGAAGCTTTCTGAGAAACTTCGTTGTGTTCTGTGAAGTCATCTCACAGAGTTACAGCTTTCCCCTCACGCAGCCTTTCGCAAAGACAGTTCTTTTGAAATTGGCAAAGTGATATTTGGAAGCCCTTAGAGGGCTATTGTGAAAAAGGAAATATCCTCAGATGAAATCTGGAAAGAAGCTTTCTGAGAAACTGCTTAGTGTTCTGTTAATTCATCTCACAGAGTTACATCTGTATTTCGTGCATCTCTTTGCTAGCCTTATTTCTGTGGAATCTGAGAACAGATATTTCGGATCCCTTTGAAGACTATAGGGCCAAAGGAAATATCCTCCGATAACAAAGAGAAAGAAGCTTTCTGAGAAACTTCATTGTGTTCTGTGAAATCATCTCACAGACTTACAGCTTTCCCCTCAAGAAGCCTTTCGCTAAGACAGTTCTTGTGGAATTGGCAAAGTGATATTTGGAAGCCCATAGAGGGCTATGGTGAAAAAGGAAATATCCTCAAATGAAATCTGGAAAGAAGCTTTCTGAGAAACTGCTTAGTGTTCTGTTAATTCATCTCACAGAGTTACATCTGTATTTCGTGGATCTCTTTGCTAGCCTTATTTCTGTAGAATCTGAGAACAGATATTTCGGATCCCTTTGAAGACTATAGGGCCAAAGGAAATATCCTCCGATAACAAAGAGAAAGAAGCTTTCTGAGAAACTTCGTTGTGTTCTGTGAAATCATCTCACAGAGTTGCAGCTTTCCCCTCAAGAAGCCTTTCGCTAAGACAGTTCTTGTGGAATTGGCAAAGTGATATTTGGAAGCCCATAGAGGGCTATGGTGAAAAAGGAAATATCCTCAGATGAAATCTGGAAAGAAGCTTTCTGAGAAACTGCTTAGTGTTCTGTTAATTCATCTCACAGAGTTACATCTGTATTTCGTGGATCTCTTTGCTAGCCTTATTTCTGTGGAATCTGAGAACAGATATTTCGGATCCCTTTGAAGACTATAGGGCCAAAGGAAATATCCTCCGATAACAAAGAGAAAGAAGCTTTCTGAGAAACTTCGTTGTGTTCTGTGAAGTCATCTCACAGAGTTACAGCTTTCCCCTCACGCAGCCTTTCGCAAAGACAGTTCTTTTGAAATTGGCAAAGTGATATTTGGAAGCCCTTAGAGGGCTATTGTGAAAAAGGAAATATCCTCAGATGAAATCTGGAAAGAAGCTTTCTGAGAAACTGCTTAGTGTTCTGTTAATTCATCTCACAGAGTTACATCTGTATTTCGTGCATCTCTTTGCTAGCCTTATTTCTGTTGGATCTGAGAACAGATATTTCGGATCCCTTTGAAGACTATAGGGCCAAAGGAAATATCCTCCGATAACAAAGAGAAAGAAGCTTTCTGAGAAACTTCATTGTGTTCTGTGAAATCATCTCACAGACTTACAGCTTTCCCCTCAAGAAGCCTTTCGCTAAGACAGTTCTTGTGGAATTGGCAAAGTGATATTTGGAAGCCCATAGAGGGCTATGGTGAAAAAGGAAATATCCTCAAATGAAATCTGGAAAGAAGCTTTCTGAAAAACTGCTTAGTGTTCTGTTAATTCATCTCACAGAGTTACATCTGTATTTCGTGGATCTCTTTGCTAGCCTTATTTCTGTAGAATCTGAGAACAGATATTTCGGATCCCTTTGAAGACTATAGGGCCAAAGGAAATATCCTCCGATAACAAAGAGAAAGAAGCTTTCTGAGAAACTTCGTTGTGTTCTGTGAAATCATCTGACAGAGTTACAGCTTTCCCCTCATGGAGCATATCGCTAAGACAGTTCTTTTGAAATTGGCAAAGTGATATTTGGAAGCCCATAGAGGGCTATGGTGAAAAAGGAAATATCCTCAAATGAAATCTGGAAAGAAGCTTTCTGAGAAAGTGCTTAGTGTTCTGTTAATTCATCTCACAGAGTTATATCTGTATTTCGTGGATCTCTTTGCTAGCCTTATTTCTGTGGAATCTGAGAACAGATATTTCGGATCCCTTTGAAGACTATAGGGCCAAAGGAAATATCCTCCGATAACAATGAGAAAGAAGCTTTCTGAAAAACTTCGTTGTGCTCTGTGAAATCATCTCACAGAGTTACAGCTTTCCCCTCATGGAGCCTTTCGCTAAGACAGTTCTTATGAAATTGGCAAAGTGATATTTGGAAGCCCATAGAGGGCTATGGTGAAAAAGGAAATATCCTCAGAGGAAATCTGGAAAGAAGCTTTGTGAGAAACTGCTTAGTGTTCCGTTAATTCATCTCACAGTGTTACATCTGTATTTCATGCATCTCTTTGCTAGCCTTATTTCTGTGGAATCTGAGAACAGATATTTCGGATCCCTTTGAAGACTATAGGGCCAAAGGAAATATCCTCCGATAACAAAGAGAAAGAAGCTTTCTGAGAAACTTCGTTGTGTTCTGTGAAATCATCTCACAGAGTTGCAGCTTTCCCCTCAAGAAGCCTTTCGCTAAGACAGTTCTTGTGGAATTGGCAAAGTGATATTTGGAAGCCCATAGAGGGCTATGGTGAAAAAGGAAATATCCTCAGATGAAATCTGGAAAGAAGCTTTCTGAGAAACTGCTAAGTGTTCTATTAATTCATCTCACAGAGTTACATCTGTATTTCGTGGATCTCTTTGCTAGCCTTATTTCTGTGGAATCTGAGAACAGATATTTCGGATCCCTTTGAAGACTATAGGGCCAAAGGAAATATCCTCCGATAACAAAGAGAACGAAGCTTTCTGAGAAACTTCGTTGTGTTCTGTGAAATCATCTCACAGAGTTACAGCTTTCCCCTCACGGAGCCTTTCGCTAAGACAGTTCTTTTGAAATTGGCAAAGTGATATTTGGAAGCCCGTAGAGGGCTATGGTGAAAAAGGAAATATCCTCAGATGAAATCTGGAAAGAAGCTTTCTGAGAAACTGCTTAGTGTTCTGTTAATTCATCTCACAGAGTTACATCTGTATTTCGTGGATCTCTTTGCTACCCTTAATTCTGTGGAATCTGAGAACAGATATTTCGGATCCCTTTGAAGACTATAGGGCCAAAGGAAATATCCTCCGATAACAAAGAGAAAGAAGCTTTCTGAGAAACTTCGTTGTGTTCTGTGAAATCATCTCACAAAGTTACAGCTTTCCCCTCACGGAGCCTTTCGCTAAGACAGTTCTTTTGAAATTGGCAAAGTGATATTTGGAAGCCCCTAGAGGGCTATTGTGAAAAAGGAAATATCCTCAGATGAAATCTGGAAAGAAGCTTTCTGAGAAACTGCTTAGTGTTCTGTTAATTCATCTCACAGAGTTACATCTGTATTTCGTGGATCTCTTTGCTAGCCTTATTTCTGTGGAATCTGAGAACAGATATTTCGGATCCCTTTGAAGACTATAGGGCCAAAGGAAATATCCTCCGATAACAAAGAGAAAGAAGCTTTCTGAGAAACTTCGTTGTGTTCTGTGAAATCATCTCACAGAGTTACAGCTTTCCCCTCACGGAGCCTTTCGCTAAGACAGTTCTTTTGAAATTGGCAAAGTGATATTTGGAAGCCCATAGAGGGCTATGGTGAAAAAGGAAATATCCTCAGATGAAATCTGGAAAGAAGCTTTCTGAGAAACTGCTTAGTGTTCTGTTAATTCATCTCACAGAGTTACATCTGTATTTCGTGGATCTCTTTGCTACCCTTATTTCTGTGGAATCTGAGAACAGATATTTCGGATCCCTTTGAAGACTATAGGGCCAAAGGAAATATCCTCCGATAACAAAGAGAAAGAAGCTTTCTGAGAAACTTCGTTGTGTTCTGTGAAATCATCTCACAGAGTTACAGCTTTCCCCTCAAGGAGCCTTTCGCTAAGACAGTTTATGTGGAATTGGCAAAGTGATATTTGGAAGCCCATAGAGGGCTATGGTGAAAAAGGAAATATCCTCAGATGAAATCTGGAAAGAAGCTTTCTGAGAAACTGCTTAGCGTTCTGTTAATTCATCTCACAGAGTTACATCTGTATTTCGTGGATCTCTTTGCTAGGCTTATTTCTGTGGAATCTGAGAACAGATATTTCGGATCCCTTTGAAGACTATAGGGCCAAAGGAAATATCCTCCGATAACAAAGAGAAAGAAGCTTTCTGAGAAACTTCTTTGTGTTCTGTGAAATCATCTCACAGAGTTGCAGCTTTCCCCTCACGGAGCCTTTCGCTAAGACAGTTCTTTTGAAACTGGCAAAGTGATATTTGGAAGCCCTTAGAGGGCTATGGTGAAAAAGGAAATATCCTCAGATGAAATCTGGAAAGAAGCTTTCTGAGAAACTGCTTAGTGTTCTGTTAATTCATCTCACAGAGGTACATCTGTATTTCGTGGATCTCTTTGCTAGCCTTATTTCTGTGGAATCTGAGAACAGATATTTCGGATCCCTATGAAGACTATAGGGCCAAAGGAAATATCCTGCGATAAGAAAGAGAAAGAAGCTTTCTGAGAAACTTCTTTGTGTTTTGTGAAATCATCTCACAGAGTTACAGCTTTCCCCTCAAGAAGCCTTTCGCTAAGACAGTTCTTGTGGAATTGGCAAAGTGATATTTGGAAGCCCGTAGAGGTCTATGGTGAAAAAGGAAATATCCACAGATGAAATCTGGAAAGAAGCTTTCTGAGAAACTGCTTAGTGTTCTGTTAATTCATCTCACAGAGCTACATCTGTATTTCGTGGATCTCTTTGCTAGCCTTATTTCTGTGGAATCTGAGAACAGATATTTCGGATCACTTTGAAGACTATAGGGCCAAAGGAAATATCCTCCGATAACAAAGAGAGAGAGCTTTCTGAGAAACTTCTTTGTGTTCTGTGAAATCATCTCACAGAGTTACAGCTTTCCCCTCAAGAAGCCTTTCACTAAGACAGTTCTTGGGGAATTGGCAAAGTGGTATTTGGAAGCCCATAGAGGGCTATGGTGAAAAAGGAAATATCCTCAAATGAAATCTGGAAAGAAGCTTTCTGAGAAACTGCTTAGTGTTCTGTTAATTCATCTCACAGAGTTACATCTGTATTTCGTGGATCTCTTTGCTAGCCTTATTTCTGTGAAATCTGAGAACAGATATTTCGGATCCCTTTGAAGACTATAGGGCCAAAGGAAATATCCTCCGATAACAAAGAGAAAGAAGCTTTCTGAGAAACTTCTTTGTGTTCTGTGAAATCATCTCACAGAGTTGCAGCTTTCCCCTCAAGAAGCCTTTCGCTAAGACAGTTTATGTGGAATTGGCAAAGTGATATTTGGAAGCCCATAGAGGGCTATGGTGAAAAAGGAAATATCCTCAGATGAAATCTGGAAAGAAGCTTTCTGAGAAACTGCTTAGTGTTCTGTTAATTCATCTCACAGAGCTACATCTGTATTTCGTGGATCTCTTTGCTAGCCTTATTTCTGTGGAATCTGAGAACAGATATTTCGGATCCCTTTGAAGACTATAGGGCCAAAGGAAATATCCTCCGATAACAAAGAGAAAGAAGCTTTCTGAGAAACTTCTTTGTGTTCTGTGAAATCATCTCACAGAGTTGCAGCTTTCCCCTCAAGAAGCCTTTCGATAAGACAGTTCTTGTGGAATTGGCAAAGTGATATTTGGAAGCCCATAGAGGGCTATGGTGAAAAAGGAAATATCCTCAGATGAAATCTGGAAAGAAGCTTTCTGAGAAACTGCTTAGCGTTCTGTTAATTCATCTCACAGAGTTACATCTGTATTTCGTGGATCTCTTTGCTAGCCTTATTTCTGTGGAATCTGAGAACAGATATTTCGGATCCCTTTGAAGACTATAGGGCCAAAGGAAATATCCTCCGATAAAAAAGAGAAAGAAGCTTTCTGAGAAACTTCGTTGTGTTCTGTGAAATCATCTCACAGAGTTACAGCTTTCCCCTCACGGAGCCTTTCGCTAAGACAGTTCTTTTGAAATTGGCAAAGTAATATTTGGAAGCCCATAGAGGGTTATGGTGAAAAAGGAAATATCCTTAGAGGAAATCTGGAAAGAAGCTTTGTGAGAAACTGCTTAGTGTTCCGTTAATTCATCTCACAGTGTTACATCTGTATTTCATGCATCTCTTTGCTAGCCTTATTTCTGTGGAATCTGAGAACAGATATTTCGGATCCCTTTGAAGACTATAGGGCCAAAGGAAATATCCTCCGATAACAAAGAGAAAGAAGCTTTCTGAGAAACTTCGTTGTGTTCTGTGAAATCATCTCACAGAGTTGCAGCTTTCCCCTCAAGAAGCCTTTCGCTAAGACAGTTCTTGTGGAATTGGCAAAGTGATATTTGGAAGCCCATAGAGGGCTATGGTGAAAAAGGAAATATCCTCAGATGAAATCTGGAAAGAAGCTTTCTGAGAAACTGCTAAGTGTTCTGTTAATTCATCTCACAGAGTTACATCTGTATTTCGTGGATCTCTTTGCTAGCCTTATTTCTGTGGAATCTGAGAACAGATATTTCGGATCCCTTTGAAGACTATAGGGCCAAAGGAAATATCCTCCGATAACAAAGAGAACGAAGCTTTCTGAGAAACTTCGTTGTGTTCTGTGAAATCATCTCACAGAGTTACAGCTTTCCCCTCACGGAGCCTTTCGCTAAGACAGTTCTTTTGAAATTGGCAAAGTGATATTTGGAAGCCCGTAGAGGGCTATGGTGAAAAAGGAAATATCCTCAGATGAAATCTGGAAAGAAGCTTTCTGAGAAACTGCTTAGTGTTCTGTTAATTCATCTCACAGAGTTACATCTGTATTTCGTGGATCTCTTTGCTACCCTTATTTCTGTGGAATCTGAGAACAGATATTTCGGATCCCTTTGAAGACTATAGGGCCAAAGGAAATATCCTCCGATAACAAAGAGAAAGAAGCTTTCTGAGAAACTTCGTTGTGTTCTGTGAAATCATCTCACAAAGTTACAGCTTTCCCCTCACGGAGCCTTTCGCTAAGACAGTTCTTTTGAAATTGGCAAAGTGATATTTGGAAGCCCCTAGAGGGCTATTGTGAAAAAGGAAATATCCTCAGATGAAATCTGGAAAGAAGCTTTCTGAGAAACTGCTTAGTGTTCTGTTAATTCATCTCACAGAGTTACATCTGTATTTCGTGGATCTCTTTGCTAGCCTTATTTCTGTGGAATCTGAGAACAGATATTTCGGATCCCTTTGAAGACTATAGGGCCAAAGGAAATATCCTCCGATAACAAAGAGAAAGAAGCTTTCTGAGAAACTTCGTTGTGTTCTGTGAAATCATCTCACAGAGTTACAGCTTTCCCCTCACGGAGCCTTTCGCTAAGACAGTTCTTTTGAAATTGGCAAAGTGATATTTGGAAGCCCATAGAGGGCTATGGTGAAAAAGGAAATATCCTCAGATGAAATCTGGAAAGAAGCTTTCTGAGAAACTGCTTAGTGTTCTGTTAATTCATCTCACAGAGTTACATCTGTATTTCGTGGATCTCTTTGCTACCCTTATTTCTGTGGAATCTGAGAACAGATATTTCGGATCCCTTTGAAGACTATAGGGCCAAAGGAAATATCCTCCGATAACAAAGAGAAAGAAGCTTTCTGAGAAACTTCGTTGTGTTCTGTGAAATCATCTCACAGAGTTACAGCTTTCCCCTCAAGGAGCCTTTCGCTAAGACAGTTTATGTGGAATTGGCAAAGTGATATTTGGAAGCCCATAGAGGGCTATGGTGAAAAAGGAAATATCCTCAGATGAAATCTGGAAAGAAGCTTTCTGAGAAACTGCTTAGCGTTCTGTTAATTCATCTCACAGAGTTACATCTGTATTTCGTGGATCTCTTTGCTAGGCTTATTTCTGTGGAATCTGAGAACAGATATTTCGGATCCCTTTGAAGACTATAGGGCCAAAGGAAATATCCTCCGATAACAAAGAGAAAGAAGCTTTCTGAGAAACTTCTTTGTGTTCTGTGAAATCATCTCACAGAGTTGCAGCTTTCCCCTCACGGAGCCTTTCGCTAAGACAGTTCTTTTGAAACTGGCGAAGTGATATTTGGAAGCCTTTAGAGGGCTATGGTGAAAAAGGAAATATCCTCAGATGAAATCTGGAAAGAAGCTTTCTGAGAAACTGCTTAGTGTTCTGTTAATTCATCTCACAGAGGTACATCTGTATTTCGTGGATCTCTTTGCTAGCCTTATTTCTGTGGAATCTGAGAACAGATATTTCGGATCCCTATGAAGACTATAGGGCCAAAGGAAATATCCTGCGATAACAAAGAGAAAGAAGCTTTCTGAGAAACTTCTTTGTGTTTTGTGAAATCATCTCACAGAGTTACAGCTTTCCCCTCAAGAAGCCTTTCGCTAAGACAGTTCTTGTGGAATTGGCAAAGTGATATTTGGAAGCCCGTAGAGGTCTATGGTGAAAAAGGAAATATCCACAGATGAAATCTGGAAAGAAGCTTTCTGAGAAACTGCTTAGTGTTCTGTTAATTCATCTCACAGAGCTACATCTGTATTTCGTGGATCTCTTTGCTAGCCTTATTTCTGTGGAATCTGAGAACAGATATTTCGGATCACTTTGAAGACTATAGGGCCAAAGGAAATATCCTCCGATAACAAAGAGAAAGAGCTTTCTGAGAAACTTCTTTGTGTTCTGTGAAATCATCTCACAGAGTTACAGCTTTCCCCTCAAGAAGCCTTTCACTAAGACAGTTCTTGGGGAATTGGCAAAGTGGTATTTGGAAGCCCATAGAGGGCTATGGTGAAAAAGGAAATATCCTCAAATGAAATCTGGAAAGAAGCTTTCTGAGAAACTGCTTAGTGTTCTGTTAATTCATCTCACAGAGTTACATCTGTATTTCGTGGATCTCTTTGCTAGCCTTATTTCTGTGAAATCTGAGAACAGATATTTCGGATCCCTTTGAAGACTATAGGGCCAAAGGAAATATCCTCCGATAACAAAGAGAAAGAAGCTTTCTGAGAAACTTCTTTGTGTTCTGTGAAATCATCTCACAGAGTTGCAGCTTTCCCCTCAAGAAGCCTTTCGCTAAGACAGTTTATGTGGAATTGGCAAAGTGATATTTGGAAGCCCATAGAGGGCTATGGTGAAAAAGGAAATATCCTCAGATGAAATCTGGAAAGAAGCTTTCTGAGAAACTGCTTAGTGTTCTGTTAATTCATCTCACAGAGCTACATCTGTATTTCGTGGATCTCTTTGCTAGCCTTATTTCTGTGGAATCTGAGAACAGATATTTCGGATCCCTTTGAAGACTATAGGGCCAAAGGAAATATCCTCCGATAACAAAGAGAAAGAAGCTTTCTGAGAAACTTCTTTGTGTTCTGTGAAATCATCTCACAGAGTTGCAGCTTTCCCCTCAAGAAGCCTTTCGCTAAGACAGTTCTTGTGGAATTGGCAAAGTGATATTTGGAAGCCCATAGAGGGCTATGGTGAAAAAGGAAATATCCTCAGATGAAATCTGGAAAGAAGCTTTCTGAGAAACTGCTTAGCGTTCTGTTAATTCATCTCACAGAGTTACATCTGTATTTCGTGGATCTCTTTGCTAGCCTTATTTCTGTGGAATCTGAGAACAGATATTTCGGATCCCTTTGAAGACTATAGGGCCAAAGGAAATATCCTCCGATAAAAAAGAGAAAGAAGCTTTCTGAGAAACTTCTTTGTGTTCTGTGAAATCATCTCACAGAGTTACAGCTTTCCTCTCACGGAGCCTTTCGCTAAGACAGTTCTTTTGAAATTGGCAAAGTGATATTTGGAAGCCCATAGAGGGCTATGGTGAAAAAGGAAATATCCTCAGATGAAATCTGGAAAGAAGCTTTTGAGAAACTGCTTAGCGTTCTTTTAATTCATCTCACAGTGTTACATCTGTATTTCGTGGATCTCTTTGCTGGCCTTATTTCTGTGGAATCTGAGAACAGATATTTCGGATCCCTTTGAGGACTATAGGGCCAAAGGAAATATCCTCCGATAACAAAGAGAAAGAAGCTTTCTGAGAAACTTCTTTGTGTTCTGTGAAATCATCTCACAGAGTTGCAGCTTTCCCCTTAAGAAGCCTTTTGCTAAGACAGTTCTTGTGGAATTGGCAAAGTGATATTTGGAAGCCCAAAGAGGGCTATGGTGAAAAAGGAAATGTCCTCAGATGAAATCTGGAAAGAAGCTTTCTGAGAAACTGCTTAGTTTTCTGTTAATTCATCTCACAGAGTTACATCTGTATTTCGTGGATCTCTTTGCTAGCCTTATTTCTGTGGAATCTGAGAACAGATATTTCGGATCCCTTTGAAGACTATAGGGCCAAAGGAAATATCCTCCGATAACAAAGAGAAAGAAGCTTTCTGAGAAACTTCTTTGTGTTCTGTGAAATCGTCTCACAGAGTTGCAGCTTTCCCCTCAAGAAGCCTTTCGCTAAGACAGTTCTTGTGGAATTGGCAAAGTGATATTTGGAAGCCCATAGATGGCTTTGGTGAAAAAGGAAATATCCTCAGATGAAATCTGGAAAGAAGCTTTCTGAGAAACTGCTTAGTGTTCTGTTAATTCATCGCACAGAGTTACATCTGTATTTCGTGGATCTCCTTGCTAGCCTTATTTCTGTGGAATCTGAGAACAGATATTTCTGATCCCTTTGAAGACTATAGGGCCAAAGGAAATATCCTCCGATAACAAAGAGAAAGAAGCTTTCTGAGAAACTTCTTTGTGTTCTGTGAAATCATCTCACAGAGTTACAGCTTTCCCCTTAAGAAGCCTTTCGCTAAGACAGTTCTTGTGGAATTGGCAAAGTGATATTTGGAAGCCCATAGAGGGCTATGGTGAAAAAGGAAATATCCTCAGAGGAAATCTGGAAAGAAGCTTTCTGAGAAACTGCTTAGTGTTCTGTTAATTCATCTCACAGAGTTACATCTGTATTTCGTGGATCTCTTTGCTAGCCTTATTTCTTTGGAATCTGAGAACAGATATTTCGGATCCCTTTGAAGACTATAGGGCCAAAGGAAATATCCTCCGATAACAAAGAGAAAGAAGCTTTCTGAGAAACTTCTTTGTGTTCTGTGAAATCATCTCACAGAGTTGCAGCTTTCCACTCAAGAAGCCTTTCGCTAAGACAGTTCTTGTGGAATTGGCAAAGTGATATTTGGAAGCCCATAGAGGGCTATGGTGAAAAAGGAAATATCCTCAGATGAAATCTGGAAAGAAGCTTTCTGAGAAACTGCTTAGTGTTCTGTTAATTCATCTCACAGAGTTACATCTGTATTTCGTGGATCTCTTTGCTAGCCTTATTTCTGTGGAATCTGAGAACAGATATTTCGGATCCCTTTGAAGACTATAGGGCCAAAGGAAATATCCTCCGATAACAAAGAGAAAGAAGCTTTCTGAGAAACTTCTTTGTGTTCTGTGAAATCATCTCACAGAGTTAGAGCTTTCCCTTCAAGAAGCCTTTCGCTAAGACAGTTCTTGTGGAATTGGCAAAGTGATATTTGGAAGCCCATAGAGGGCTATGGTGAAAAAGGAAATATCGTCAAATGAAATCTGGAAAGAAGCTTTCTGAGAAACTGCTAAGTGTTCTGTTATTTCATCTCACAGGGTTACATCTGTATTTCGTAGATCTCTTTGCTAGCCTTATTTCTGTGGAATCTGAGAACAGATATTTCGGATCCCTTTGAAGACTATAGGGCCAAAGGAAATATCCTCCGATAACAAAGAGTAAGAAGCTTTCTGAGAAACTTCGTTGTGTTCTGTGAAATCATCTCACAGAGTTACAGCTTTCCCCTCACGGAGCCTTTCGCTAAGACAGTTCTTTTGAAATTGGCAAAGTGATATTTGGAAGCCCATAGAGGGCTATGGTGAAAAAGGAAATATCCTCAAATGAAATCTGGAAAGAAGCTTTCTGAGAAACTGCTTAGTGTTCTGTTAATTCATCTCACAGAGTTACATCTGTATTTCGTGGATCTCTTTGCTAGCCTTATTTCTGTGGAATCTGAGAACAGATATTTCGGATCCCTTTGAAGACTACAGGGCCAAAGGAAATATCCTCCGATAACAAAGAGAAAGAAGCTTTCTGAAAAACTTCGTTGTGCTCTGTGAAATCATCTCACAGAGTTACAGCTTTCCCCTCATGGAGCCTTTCGCTAAGACAGTTCTTTTGAAATTGGCAAAGTAATATTTGGAAGCCCATAGAGGGCTATGGTGAAAAAGGAAATATCCTCAGAGGAAATCTGGAAAGAAGCTTTGTGAGAAACTGCTTAGTGTTCCGTTAATTCATCTCACAGTGTTACATCTGTATTTCATGCATCTCTTTGCTAGCCTTATTTCTGTGGAATCTGAGAACAGATATTTCGGATCCCTTTGAAGACTATAGGGCCAAAGGAAATATCCTCCGATAACAAAGAGAAAGAAGCTTTCTGAGAAACTTCGTTGTGTTCTGTGAAATCATCTCACAGAGTTGCAGCTTTCCCCTCAAGAAGCCTTTCGCTAAGACAGTTCTTGTGGAATTGGCAAAGTGATATTTGGAAGCCCATAGAGGGCTATGGTGAAAAAGGAAATATCCTCAGATGAAATCTGGAAAGAAGCTTTCTGAGAAACTGCTTAGTGTTCTGTGAAATCATCTCACAGAGTTACAGCTTTCCCCTCAAGAAGCCTTTCACTAAGACAGTTCTTGGGGAATTGGCAAAGTGGTATTTGGAAGCCCATAGAGGGCTATGGTGAAAAAGGAAATATCCTCAAATGAAATCTGGAAAGAAGCTTTCTGAGAAACTGCTTAGTGTTCTGTTAATTCATCTCACAGAGTTACATCTGTATTTCGTGGATCTCTTTGCTAGCCTTATTTCTGTGAAATCTGAGAACAGATATTTCGGATCCCTTTGAAGACTATAGGGCCAAAGGAAATATCCTCCGATAACAAAGAGAAAGAAGCTTTCTGAGAAACTTCTTTGTGTTCTGTGAAATCATCTCACAGAGTTGCAGCTTTCCCCTCAAGAAGCCTTTCGCTAAGACAGTTTATGTGGAATTGGCAAAGTGATATTTGGAAGCCCATAGAGGGCTATGGTGAAAAAGGAAATATCCTCAGATGAAATCTGGAAAGAAGCTTTCTGAGAAACTGCTTAGTGTTCTGTTAATTCATCTCACAGAGCTACATCTGTATTTCGTGGATCTCTTTGCTAGCCTTATTTCTGTGGAATCTGAGAACAGATATTTCGGATCCCTTTGAAGACTATAGGGCCAAAGGAAATATCCTCCGATAACAAAGAGAAAGAAGCTTTCTGAGAAACTTCTTTGTGTTCTGTGAAATCATCTCACAGAGTTGCAGCTTTCCCCTCAAGAAGCCTTTCGCTAAGACAGTTCTTGTGGAATTGGCAAAGTGATATTTGGAAGCCCATAGAGGGCTATGGTGAAAAAGGAAATATCCTCAGATGAAATCTGGAAAGAAGCTTTCTGAGAAACTGCTTAGCGTTCTGTTAATTCATCTCACAGAGTTACATCTGTATTTCGTGGATCTCTTTGCTAGCCTTATTTCTGTGGAATCTGAGAACAGATATTTCGGATCCCTTTGAAGACTATAGGGCCAAAGGAAATATCCTCCGATAAAAAAGAGAAAGAAGCTTTCTGAGAAACTTCTTTGTGTTCTGTGAAATCATCTCACAGAGTTACAGCTTTCCTCTCACGGAGCCTTTCGCTAAGACAGTTCTTTTGAAATTGGCAAAGTGATATTTGGAAGCCCATAGAGGGCTATGGTGAAAAAGGAAATATCCTCAGATGAAATCTGGAAAGAAGCTTTTGAGAAACTGCTTAGTGTTCTTTTAATTCATCTCACAGTGTTACATCTGTATTTCGTGGATCTCTTTGCTGGCCTTATTTCTGTGGAATCTGAGAACAGATATTTCGGATCCCTTTGAGGACTATAGGGCCAAAGGAAATATCCTCCGATAACAAAGAGAAAGAAGCTTTCTGAGAAACTTCTTTGTGTTCTGTGAAATCATCTCACAGAGTTGCAGCTTTCCCCTTAAGAAGCCTTTTGCTAAGACAGTTCTTGTGGAATTGGCAAAGTGATATTTGGAAGCCCAAAGAGGGCTATGGTGAAAAAGGAAATGTCCTCAGATGAAATCTGGAAAGAAGCTTTCTGAGAAACTGCTTAGTTTTCTGTTAATTCATCTCACAGAGTTACATCTGTATTTCGTGGATCTCTTTGCTAGCCTTATTTCTGTGGAATCTGAGAACAGATATTTCGGATCCCTTTGAAGACTATAGGGCCAAAGGAAATATCCTCCGATAACAAAGAGAAAGAAGCTTTCTGAGAAACTTCTTTGTGTTCTGTGAAATCGTCTCACAGAGTTGCAGCTTTCCCCTCAAGAAGCCTTTCGCTAAGACAGTTCTTGTGGAATTGGCAAAGTGATATTTGGAAGCCCATAGATGGCTTTGGTGAAAAAGGAAATATCCTCAGATGAAATCTGGAAAGAAGCTTTCTGAGAAACTGCTTAGTGTTCTGTTAATTCATCGCACAGAGTTACATCTGTATTTCGTGGATCTCCTTGCTAGCCTTATTTCTGTGGAATCTGAGAACAGATATTTCTGATCCCTTTGAAGACTATAGGGCCAAAGGAAATATCCTCCGATAACAAAGAGAAAGAAGCTTTCTGAGAAACTTCTTTGTGTTCTGTGAAATCATCTCACAGAGTTACAGCTTTCCCCTTAAGAAGCCTTTCGCTAAGACAGTTCTTGTGGAATTGGCAAAGTGATATTTGGAAGCCCATAGAGGGCTATGGTGAAAAAGGAAATATCCTCAGAGGAAATCTGGAAAGAAGCTTTCTGAGAAACTGCTTAGTGTTCTGTTAATTCATCTCACAGAGTTACATCTGTATTTCGTGGATCTCTTTGCTAGCCTTATTTCTTTGGAATCTGAGAACAGATATTTCGGATCCCTTTGAAGACTATAGGGCCAAAGGAAATATCCTCCGATAACAAAGAGAAAGAAGCTTTCTGAGAAACTTCTTTGTGTTCTGTGAAATCATCTCACAGAGTTGCAGCTTTCCACTCAAGAAGCCTTTCGCTAAGACAGTTCTTGTGGAATTGGCAAAGTGATATTTGGAAGCCCATAGAGGGCTATGGTGAAAAAGGAAATATCCTCAGATGAAATCTGGAAAGAAGCTTTCTGAGAAACTGCTTAGTGTTCTGTTAATTCATCTCACAGAGTTACATCTGTATTTCGTGGATCTCTTTGCTAGCCTTATTTCTGTGGAATCTGAGAACAGATATTTCGGATCCCTTTGAAGACTATAGGGCCAAAGGAAATATCCTCCGATAACAAAGAGAAAGAAGCTTTCTGAGAAACTTCTTTGTGTTCTGTGAAATCATCTCACAGAGTTAGAGCTTTCCCCTCAAGAAGCCTTTCGCTAAGACAGTTCTTGTGGAATTGGCAAAGTGATATTTGGAAGCCCATAGAGGGCTATGGTGAAAAAGGAAATATCGTCAAATGAAATCTGGAAAGAAGCTTTCTGAGAAACTGCTAAGTGTTCTGTTATTTCATCTCACAGGGTTACATCTGTATTTCGTAGATCTCTTTGCTAGCCTTATTTCTGTGGAATCTGAGAACAGATATTTCGGATCCCTTTGAAGACTATAGGGCCAAAGGAAATATCCTCCGATAACAAAGAGTAAGAAGCTTTCTGAGAAACTTCGTTGTGTTCTGTGAAATCATCTCACAGAGTTACAGCTTTCCCCTCACGGAGCCTTTCGCTAAGACAGTTCTTTTGAAATTGGCAAAGTGATATTTGGAAGCCCATAGAGGGCTATGGTGAAAAAGGAAATATCCTCAAATGAAATCTGGAAAGAAGCTTTCTGAGAAACTGCTTAGTGTTCTGTTAATTCATCTCACAGAGTTACATCTGTATTTCGTGGATCTCTTTGCTAGCCTTATTTCTGTGGAATCTGAGAACAGATATTTCGGATCCCTTTGAAGACTACAGGGCCAAAGGAAATATCCTCCGATAACAAAGAGAAAGAAGCTTTCTGAAAAACTTCGTTGTGCTCTGTGAAATCATCTCACAGAGTTACAGCTTTCCCCTCATGGAGCCTTTCGCTAAGACAGTTCTTTTGAAATTGGCAAAGTAATATTTGGAAGCCCATAGAGGGCTATGGTGAAAAAGGAAATATCCTCAGAGGAAATCTGGAAAGAAGCTTTGTGAGAAACTGCTTAGTGTTCCGTTAATTCATCTCACAGTGTTACATCTGTATTTCATGCATCTCTTTGCTAGCCTTATTTCTGTGGAATCTGAGAACAGATATTTCGGATCCCTTTGAAGACTATAGGGCCAAAGGAAATATCCTCCGATAACAAAGAGAAAGAAGCTTTCTGAGAAACTTCGTTGTGTTCTGTGAAATCATCTCACAGAGTTGCAGCTTTCCCCTCAAGAAGCCTTTCGCTAAGACAGTTCTTGTGGAATTGGCAAAGTGATATTTGGAAGCCCATAGAGGGCTATGGTGAAAAAGGAAATATCCTCAGATGAAATCTGGAAAGAAGCTTTCTGAGAAACTGCTAAGTGTTCTGTTAATTCATCTCACAGAGTTACATCTGTATTTCGTGGATCTCTTTGCTAGCCTTATTTCTGTGGAATCTGAGAACAGATATTTCGGATCCCTTTGAAGACTATAGGGCCAAAGGAAATATCCTCCGATAACAAAGAGAACGAAGCTTTCTGAGAAACTTCGTTGTGTTCTGTGAAATCATCTCACAGAGTTACAGCTTTCCCCTCACGGAGCCCTTCGCTAAGACAGTTCTTTTGAAATTGGCAAAGTGATATTTGGAAGCCCATAGAGGGCTATGGTGAAAAAGGAAATATCCTCAGATGAAATCTGGAAAGAAGCTTTCTGAGAAACTGCTTAGTGTTCTGTTAATTCATCTCACAGAGTTACATCTGTATTTCGTGGATCTCTTTGCTACCCTTATTTCTGTGGAATCTGAGAACAGATATTTCGGATCCCTTTGAAGACTATAGGGCCAATGGAAATATCCTCCGATAACAAAGAGAAAGAAGCTTTCTGAGAAACTTCGTTGTGTTCTGTGAAATCATCTCACAGAGTTACAGCTTTCCCCTCACGGAGCCTTTCGCTAAGACAGTTCTTTTGAAATTGGCAAAGTGATATTTGGAAGCCCCTAGAGGGCTATTGTGAAAAAGGAAATATCCTCAGATGAAATCTGGAAAGAAGCTTTCTGAGAAACTGCTTAGTGTTCTGTTAATTCATCTCACAGTGTTACATCTGTATTTCGTGGATCTCTTTGCTAGCCTTATTTCTGTGGAATCTGAGAACAGATATTTCGGATCCCTTTGAAGACTATAGGGCCAAAGGAAATATCCTCCGATAACAAAGAGAAAGAAGCTTTCTGAGAAACTTCGTTGTGTTCTGTGAAATCATCTCACAGAGTTACAGCTTTCCCCTCACGGAGCCTTTCGCTAAGACAGTTCTTTTGAAATTGGCAAAGTGATATTTGGAAGCCCATAGAGGGCTATGGTGAAAAAGGAAATATCCTCAGATGAAATCTGGAAAGAAGCTTTCTGAGAAACTGCTTAGTGTTCTGTTAATTCATCTCACAGAGTTACATCTGTATTTCGTGGATCTCTTTGCTACCCTTATTTCTGTGGAATCTGAGAACAGATATTTCGGATCCCTTTGAAGACTATAGGGCCAAAGGAAATATCCTCCGATAACAAAGAGAAAGAAGCTTTCGGAGAAACTTCGTTGTGTTCTGTGAAATCATCTCACAGAGTTACAGCTTTCCCCTCAAGGAGCCTTTCGCTAAGACAGTTTATGTGGAATTGGCAAAGTGATATTTGGAAGCCCATAGAGGGCTATGGTGAAAAAGGAAATATCCTCAGATGAAATCTGGAAAGAAGCTTTCTGAGAAACTGCTTAGCGTTCTGTTAATTCATCTCACAGAGTTACATCTGTATTTCGTGGATCTCTTTGCTAGGCTTATTTCTGTGGAATCTGAGAACAGATATTTCGGATCCCTTTGAAGACTATAGGGCCAAAGGAAATATCCTCCGATAACAAAGAGAAAGAAGCTTTCTGAGAAACTTCTTTGTGTTCTGTGAAATCATCTCACAGAGTTGTAGCTTTCCCCTCACGGAGCCTTTCGCTAAGACAGTTCTTTTGAAACTGGCAAAGTGATATTTGGAAGCCCTTAGAGGGCTATGGTGAAAAAGGAAATATCCTCAGATGAAATCTGGAAAGAAGCTTTCTGAGAAACTGCTTAGTGTTCTGCTAATTCATCTCACAGAGGTACATCTGTATTTCGTGGATCTCTTTGCTAGCCTTATTTCTGTGGAATCTGAGAACAGATATTTCGGATCCCTATGAAGACTATAGGGCCAAAGGAAATATCCTGCGATAACAAAGAGAAAGAAGCTTTCTGAGAAACTTCTTTGTGTTTTGTGAAATCATCTCACAGAGTTACAGCTTTCCCCTCAAGAAGCCTTTCGCTAAGACAGTTCTTGTGGAATTGGCAAAGTGATATTTGGAAGCCCGTAGAGGTCTATGGTGAAAAAGGAAATATCCACAGATGAAATCTGGAAAGAAGCTTTCTGAGAAACTGCTTAGTGTTCTGTTAATTCATCTCACAGAGCTACATCTGTATTTCGTGGATCTCTTTGCTAGCCTTATTTCTGTGGAATCTGAGAACAGATATTTCGGATCACTTTGAAGACTATAGGGCCAAAGGAAATATCCTCCGATAACAAAGAGAAAGAGCTTTCTGAGAAACTTCTTTGTGTTCTGTGAAATCATCTCACAGAGTTACAGCTTTCCCCTCAAGAAGCCTTTCACTAAGACAGTTCTTGTGGAATTGGCAAAGTGGTATTTGGAAGCCCATAGAGGGCTATGGTGAAAAAGGAAATATCCTCAAATGAAATCTGGAAAGAAGCTTTCTGAGAAACTGCTTAGTGTTCTGTTAATTCATCTCACAGAGTTACATCTGTATTTCGTGGATCTCTTTGCTAGCCTTATTTCTGTGAAATCTGAGAACAGATATTTCGGATCCCTTTGAAGACTATAGGGCCAAAGGAAATATCCTCCGATAACAAAGAGAAAGAAGCTTTCTGAGAAACTTCTTTGTGTTCTGTGAAATCATCTCACAGAGTTGCAGCTTTCCCCTCAAGAAGCCTTTCGCTAAGACAGTTTATGTGGAATTGGCAAAGTGATATTTGGAAGCCCATAGAGGGCTATGGTGAAAAAGGAAATATCCTCAGATGAAATCTGGAAAGAAGCTTTCTGAGAAACTGCTTAGTGTTCCGTTAATTCATCTCACAGAGCTACATCTGTATTTCGTGGATCTCTTTGCTAGCCTTATTTCTGTGGAATCTGAGAACAGATATTTCGGATCCCTTTGAAGACTATAGGGCCAAAGGAAATATCCTCCGATAACAAAGAGAAAGAAGCTTTCTGAGAAACTTCTTTGTGTTCTGTGAAATCATCTCACAGAGTTGCAGCTTTCCCCTCAAGAAGCCTTTCGCTAAGACAGTTCTTGTGGAATTGGCAAAGTGATATTTGGAAGCCCATAGAGGGCTATGGTGAAAAAGGAAATATCCTCAGATGAAATCTGGAAAGAAGCTTTCTGAGAAACTGCTTAGCGTTCTGTTAATTCATCTCACAGAGTTACATCTGTATTTCGTGGATCTCTTTGCTAGCCTTATTTCTGTGGAATCTGAGAACAGATATTTCGGATCCCTTTGAAGACTATAGGGCCAAAGGAAATATCCTCCGATAAAAAAGAGAAAGAAGCTTTCTGAGAAACTTCTTTGTGTTCTGTGAAATCATCTCACAGAGTTACAGCTTTCCTCTCACGGAGCCTTTCGCTAAGACAGTTCTTTTGAAATTGGCAAAGTGATATTTGGAAGCCCATAGAGGGCTATGGTGAAAAAGGAAATATCCTCAGATGAAATCTGGAAAGAAGCTTTTGAGAAACTGCTTAGTGTTCTTTTAATTCATCTCACAGTGTTACATCTGTATTTCGTGGATCTCTTTGCTAGCCTTATTTCTGTGGAATCTGAGAACAGATATTTCGGATCCCTTTGAGGACTATAGGGCCAAAGGAAATATCCTCCGATAACAAAGAGAAAGAAGCTTTCTGAGAAACTTCTTTGTGTTCTGTGAAATCATCTCACAGAGTTGCAGCTTTCCCCTTAAGAAGCCTTTCGCTAAGACAGTTCTTGTGGAATTGGCAAAGTGATATTTGGAAGCCCAAAGAGGGCTATGGTGAAAAAGGAAATGTCCTCAGATGAAATCTGGAAAGAAGCTTTCTGAGAAACTGCTTAGTTTTCTGTTAATTCATCTCACAGAGTTACATCTGTATTTCGTGGATCTCTTTGCTAGCCTTATTTCTGTGGAATCTGAGAAGAGATATTTCGGATCCCTTTGAAGACTATAGGGCCAAAGGAAATATCCTCCGATAACAAAGAGAAAGAAGCTTTCTGAGAAACTTCTTTGTGTTCTGTGAAATCGTCTCACAGAGTTGCAGCTTTCCCCTCAAGAAGCCTTTCGCTAAGACAGTTGTTGTGAAATTGGCAAAGTGATATTTGGAAGCCCATAGATGGCTTTGGTGAAAAAGGAAATATCCTCAGATGAAATCTGGAAAGAAGCTTTCTGAGAAACTGCTTAGTGTTCTGTTAATTCATCGCACAGAGTTACATCTGTATTTCGTGGATCTCCTTGCTAGCCTTATTTCTGTGGAATCTGAGAACAGATATTTCGGATCCCTTTGAAGACTATAGGGCCAAAGGAAATATCCTCCGATAACAAAGAGAAAGAAGCTTTCTGAGAAACTTCTTTGTGTTCTGTGAAATCATCTCACAGAGTTACAGCTTTCCCCTTAAGAAGCCTTTCGCTAAGACAGTTCTTGTGGAATTGGCAAAGTGATATTTGGAAGCCCATAGAGGGCTATGGTGAAAAAGGAAATATCCTCAAATGAAATCTGGAAAGAAGCTTTCTGAGAAACTGCTTAGTGTTCTGTTAATTCATCTCACAGAGTTACATCTGTATTTCGTGGATCTCTTTGCTAGCCTTATTTCTGTGGAATCTGAGAACAGATATTTCGGAACCCTTTGAAGACTAAAGGGCCAAAGGAAATATCCTCCGATAACAGAGAAAGAAGCTTTCTTAGAAACTTCTTTGTGTTCTGTGAAATCATCTCACAGAGTTAGAGCTTTCCCCTCAAGAAGCCTTTCGCTAAGACAGTTCTTGTGGAATTGGCAAAGTGATATTTGGAAGCCCATAGAGGGCTATGGTGAAAAAGGGAATATCGTCAAATGAAATCTGGAAAGAAGCTTTCTGAGAAACTGCTTAGTGTTCTGTTAATTCATCTCACAGGGTTACATCTGTATTTCGTGGATCTCTTTGCTAGCCTTATTTCTGTGGAATCTGAGAACAGATATTTCGGATCCCTTTGAAGAGTATAGGGCCAAAGGAAATATCCTCCGATAACAAAGAGAAAGAAGCTTTCTGAGAGACTTCGTTGTGTTCTGTGAAATCATCTCACAGAGTTACAGCTTTCCCCTCACGGAGCCTTTCGCTAAGACAGTTCTTTTGAAATTGGCAAAGTGATATTTGGAAGCCCATAGAGGGCTACGGTGAAAAAGGAAATATCCTCAAATGAAATCTGGAAAGAAGCTTTCTGAGAAACTGCTTAGTGTTCTGTTAATTCATCTCACAGAGTTATATCTGTATTTCATGGATCTCTTTGCTAGCCTTATTTCTGTGGAATCTGAGAACAGATATTTCAGATCCCTTTGAAGACTATAGGGCCAAAGGAAATATCTTCCGATAACAAAGAGAAAGAAGCTTTCTGAGAAACTTCTTTGTGTTCTGTGAAATCATCTCACAGAGTTGCAGCTTTCCCCTCAAGAAGCCTTTCTCTAGGATAGTTCTTGTGGAATTGGCAAAGTGATATTTGGAAGCCCATAGAGGGCTATGGTGAAAAAGGAAATATCCTCAAATGAAATCTGGAAAGAAGCTTTCTTAGAAACTGCTTAGTGTTCTGTTAATTCATCTCACAGAGTTACATCTGTATTTCGTGGATCTCTTTGCTAGCCTTATTTCTGTGGAATCTGAGAACAGATATTTCGGATCCCTATGAAGACTATAGGGCCAAAGGAAATATCCTGCGATAACAAAGAGAAAGAAGCTTTCTGAGAAACTTCTTTGTGTTTTGTGAAATCATCTCACAGAGTTACAGCTTTCCCCTCAAGAAGCCTTTCGCTAAGACAGTTCTTGTGGAATTGGCAAAGTGATATTTGGAAGCCCATAGAGGGCTATGGTGAAAAAGGAAATATCCTCAAATGAAATCTGGAAAGAAGCTTTCTGAGAAACTGCTTAGTGTTCTGTTAATTCATCTCACAGAGTTACATCTGTATTTCGTGGATCTCTTGGCTAGCCTTATTTCTGTGGAATCTGAGAACAGATATTTCGGATCCCTTTGAAGACTATAGGGCCAAAGGAAATATCCTCCGATAACAAAGAGAAAGAAGCTTTCTGAGAAACTTCTTTGTGTTCTGTGAAATCATCTCACAGAGTTGCAGCTTTCCACTCAAGAAGCCTTTCGCTAAGACAGTTCTTGTGGAAATGGCAAAGTGATATTTGGAAGCCCATAGAGGGCTATGTTGAAAAAGGAAATATCCTCAGATGAAATCTGGAAAGAAGCTTTCTGAGAAACTGCTTAGTGTTCTGTTAATTCATCTCACAGAGTTACATCTGTATTTCGTGGATCTCTTTGCCAGCCTTATTTCTGTGGAATCTGAGAACAGATATTTCGTATCCCTATGAAGACTATAGGGCCAAAGGAAATATCCTCCGATAACAAAGAGAAAGAAGCTTTCTGAGAAACTTCTTTGTGTTCTTTGAAGTCATCTCACAGAGTTACAGCTTTCCCCTCAAGAAGCCTTTCGCTAAGACAGTTCTTGTGGAATTGGCAAAGTGATATTTGGAAGCCCATAGAGGGCTATTGTGAAAAAGGAAATATCCTCAAATAAAATCTGGAAAGAAGCTTTCTGAGAAACTGCTTAGTGTTCTGTTAATTCATCTCACAGAGTTACATCTGTATTTCGTGGATCTCTTTGCTAGCCTTATTTCTGTGGAATCTGAGAACAGATATTTCGGATCCCTTTGAAGACTATAGGGCCAAAGGAAATATCCTCCGATAACAAAGAGAAAGAAGCTTTCTGAGAAACTTCTTTGTGTTCTGTGAAATCATCTCACAGAGTTACAGCTTTCCCCTCAAGAAGCCTTTGGCTAAGACAGTTCTTGTGGAATTGGCAAAGTGATATTTGGAAGCCCATAGAGGGCTATGGTGAAAAAGGAAATATCCTCAAATGAAATCTGGAAAGAAGCTTTCTGCGAAACTGCTTAGTGTTCTGTTAATTCATCTCACAGAGTTACATCTGTATTTCGTGGATCTCTTTGCTAGCCTTATTTCTGTGGAATCTGAGAACAGATATTTCGGATCCCTTTGAAGACTATAGGGCCAAAGGAAATATCCTCCGATAACAAAGAGAAAGAAGCTTTCTGAGAAACTTCGTTGTGTTCTGTGAAATCATCTCACAGAGTTACAGCTTTCCCCTCACGGAGCCTTTCGCTAAGACAGTTCTTTTGAAATTGGCAAAGTGATATTTGGAAGCCCATAGAGGGCTATGGTGAAAAAGGAAATATCCTCAGATGAAATCTGGAAAGAAGCTTTCTGAGAAACTGCTTAGTGTTCTGTTAATTCATCTCACAGAGTTACATCTGTATTTCGTGGATCTCTTTGCTAGCCTTATTTCTGTGGAATCTGAGAACAGATATTTCGGATCCCTTTGAAGACTATAGGGCCAAAGGAAATATCCTCCGATAACAAAGAGAACGAAGCTTTCTGAGAAACTTCGTTGTGTTCTGTGAAATCATCTCACAGAGTTACAGCTTTCCCCTCACGGAGCCTTTCGCTAAGACAGTTCTTTTGAAATTGGCAAAGTGATATTTGGAAGCCCATAGAGGGCTTTGTGAAAAAGGAAATATCCTCAGATGAAATCTGGAAAGAAGCTTTCTGAGAAACTGCTTAGTGTTCTGTTAATTCATCTCACAGAGTTACATCTGTATTTCGTGGATCTCTTTGCTAGCCTTATTTCTGTGGAATCTGAGAACAGATATTTCGGATCCCTTTGAAGACTATAGGGCCAAAGGAAGTATCCTCCGAAAACAAAGAGAAAGAAGCTTTCTGAGAAACTTCTTTGTGTTCTGTGAAATTATCTCACAGAGTTACAGCTTTCCCCTCAAGAAGCCTTTCGCTAAGACAGTTCTTGTGTAATTGGCAAAGTGATATTTGGAAGCCCATAGAGGGCTATGGTGAAAAAGGAAATATCCTCAGATGAAGTCTGGAAAGAAGCTTTCTGAGAAACTGCTTAGTGTTCTGTTAATTCATCTCACAGAGTTACATCTGTTTTTCGTGGATCTCTTGGCTAGCCTTATTTCTGTGGAATCTGAGAACAGATATTTCGGATCCCTTTGAAGACTATAGGGCCAAAGGAAATATCCTCCGATAACAAAGAGAAAGAAGCTTTCTGAGAAACTTCGTTGTGTTCTGTGAAATCATCTCACAGAGTTGCAGCTTTCCCCTCAAGAAGCCTTTCGCTAAGACAGTTCTTGTGGAATTGGTAAAGTGATATTTGGAAGCCCATAGAGGGCTATGGTGAAAAAGGAAATATCCTCAGATGAAATCTGGAAAGAAGCTTTCTGAGAAACTGCTTAGTGTTCTGTTAATTCATCTCACAGAGTTACATCTGTATTTCGTGGATCTCTTTGCTAGCCTTATTTCTGTGGAATCTGAGAACAGATATTTCGGATCCCTTTGAAGACTATAGGGCCAAAGGAAATATCCTCCGATAACAAAGAGAAAGAAGCTTTCTGAGAAACTTCGTTGTGTTCTGTGAAGTCATCTCACAGAGTTACAGCTTTCCCCTCACGCAGCCTTTCGCAAAGACAGTTCTTTTGAAATTGGCAAAGTGATATTTGGAAGCCCTTAGAGGGCTATTGTGAAAAAGGAAATATCCTCAGATGAAATCTGGAAAGAAGCTTTCTGAGAAACTGCTTAGTGTTCTGTTAATTCATCTCACAGAGTTACATCTGTATTTCGTGCATCTCTTTGCTAGCCTTATTTCTGTGGAATCTGAGAACAGATATTTCGGATCCCTTTGAAGACTATAGGGCCAAAGGAAATATCCTCCGATAACAAAGAGAAAGAAGCTTTCTGAGAAACTTCATTGTGTTCTGTGAAATCATCTCACAGACTTACAGCTTTCCCCTCAAGAAGCCTTTCGCTAAGACAGTTCTTGTGGAATTGGCAAAGTGATATTTGGAAGCCCATAGAGGGCTATGGTGAAAAAGGAAATATCCTCAAATGAAATCTGGAAAGAAGCTTTCTGAGAAAGTGCTTAGTGTTCTGTCAATTCATCTCACAGAGTTATATCTGTATTTCGTGGATCTCTTTGCTAGCCTTATTTCTGTGGAATCTGAGAACAGATATTTCGGATCCCTTTGAAGACTATAGGGCCAAAGGAAATATCCTCCGATAACAATGAGAAAGAAGCTTTCTGAAAAACTTCGTTGTGCTCTGTGAAATCATCTCACAGAGTTACAGCTTTCCCCTCATGGAGCCTTTCGCTAAGACAGTTCTTATGAAATTGGCAAAGTGATATTTGGAAGCCCATAGAGGGCTATGGTGAAAAAGGAAATATCCTCAGAGGAAATCTGGAAAGAAGCTTTGTGAGAAACTGCTTAGTGTTCCGTTAATTTATCTCACAGTGTTACATCTGTATTTCATGCATCTCTTTGCTAGCCTTATTTCTGTGGAATCTGAGAACAGATATTTCAGATCCCTTTGAAGACTATAGGGCCAAAGGAAATATCCTCCGATAACAAAGAGAAAGAAGCTTTCTGAGAAACTTCTTTGTGTTCTGTGAAATCATCTCACAGAGTTGCAGCTTTCCCCTCAAGAAGCCTTTCGCTAAGACAGTTCTTGTGGAATTGGCAAAGTGATATTTGGAAGCCCATAGAGGGCTATGGTGAAAAAGGAAATATCCTCAAATGAAATCTGGAAAGAAGCTTTCTGAGAAACTGCTAAGTGTTTTGTTAATTCATCTCACAGAGTTACATCTGTATTTCGTGGATCTCTTTGCTAGCCTTATTTCTGTGGAATCTGAGAACAGATATTTCGGATCCCTTTGAAGACCATAGGGCCAAAGGAAATATCCTCCGATAAGAAAGAGAAAGAAGCTTTCTGAGAAACTTCTTTGTGTTCTGTGAAATCATCTCACAGAGTTGCAGCTTTGCCCTCAAGGAGCCTTTCGCTAAGACAGTTCTTGTGGAATTGGCAAAGTGATATTTGGAAGCCCATAGAGGGCTATGGTGAAAAAGGAAATATCCTCAGATGAAATCTGGAAAGAAGCTTTCTGAGAAACTGCTTAGTGTTCTGTTAATTCATCTCACAGAGTTACATCTGTATTTCGTGGATCTCTTTGCTAGCCTTATTTCTGTGGAATCTGAGAATAGATATTTCGGATCCCTTTGAAGAGTATAGGGCCAAAGGAAATATCCTCCGATAACAAAGAGAAAGAAGCTTTTTGAGAAACTTCGTTGTGTTCTGTGAAATCATCTCACAGAGTTAAAGCTTTCCCCTCACGGAGCCTTTCGCTAAGACAGTTCTTTTGAAATTGGCAAAGTGATATTTGGAAGCCCTTAGAGGGCTATGGTGAAAAAGGAAATATCCTCAGAGGAAATCTGGAAAGAAGCTTTCTGAGAAACTGCTTAGTGTTCTGTTAATTCATCTCACAGTGTTACATCTGTATTTCATGGATCTCTTTGCTAGCCTTATTTCTGTGGAATCTGTGAACAGATATTTCAGATCCCTTTGAAGACTATAGGGCCAAAGGAAATATCCTCCGATAAGAAAGAGAAAGAAGCTTTCTGAGAAACTTCTTTGTGTTCTGTGAAATCATCTCACAGAGTTGCAGCTTTCCCTTCAAGAAGCCTTTCGCTAAGACAGTTCTTGTGGAATTGGCAAAGTGATATTTGGAAGCCCATAGAGGGCTATGGTGAAAAAGGAAATATCCTCAGAGGAAATCTGGAAAGAAGCTTTCTGAGAAACTGCTTAGTGTTCTGTTAATTCATCTCACAGAGTTACATCTGTATTTCGTGGATCTCTTTGCTAGCCTTATTTCTTTGGAATCTGAGAACAGATATTTCGGATCCCTTTGAAGACTATAGGGCCAAAGGAAATATCCTCCGATAACAAAGAGAAAGAAGCTTTCTGAGAAACTTCTTTGTGTTCTGTGAAATCATCTCACAGAGTTGCAGCTTTCCACTCAAGAAGCCTTTCGCTAAGACAGTTCTTGTGGAATTGGCAAAGTGATATTTGGAAGCCCATAGAGGGCTATGGTGAAAAAGGAAATATCCTCAGATGAAATCTGGAAAGAAGCTTTCTGAGAAACTGCTTAGTGTTCTGTTAATTCATCTCACAGAGTTACATCTGTATTTCGTGGATCTCTTTGCTAGCCTTATTTCTGTGGAATCTGAGAACAGATATTTCGGATCCCTTTGAAGACTATAGGGCCAAAGGAAATATCCTCCGATAACAAAGAGAAAGAAGCTTTCTGAGAAACTTCTTTGTGTTCTGTGAAATCATCTCACAGAGTTAGAGCTTTCCCCTCAAGAAGCCTTTCGCTAAGACAGTTCTTGTGGAATTGGCAAAGTGATATTTGGAAGCCCATAGAGGGCTATGGTGAAAAAGGAAATATCGTCAAATGAAATCTGGAAAGAAGCTTTCTGAGAAACTGCTAAGTGTTCTGTTATTTCATCTCACAGGGTTACATCTGTATTTCGTAGATCTCTTTGCTAGCCTTATTTCTGTGGAATCTGAGAACAGATATTTCGGATCCCTTTGAAGACTATAGGGCCAAAGGAAATATCCTCCGATAACAAAGAGTAAGAAGCTTTCTGAGAAACTTCGTTGTGTTCTGTGAAATCATCTCACAGAGTTACAGCTTTCCCCTCACGGAGCCTTTCGCTAAGACAGTTCTTTTGAAATTGGCAAAGTGATATTTGGAAGCCCATAGAGGGCTATGGTGAAAAAGGAAATATCCTCAAATGAAATCTGGAAAGAAGCTTTCTGAGAAACTGCTTAGTGTTCTGTTAATTCATCTCACAGAGTTACATCTGTATTTCGTGGATCTCTTTGCTAGCCTTATTTCTGTGGAATCTGAGAACAGATATTTCGGATCCCTTTGAAGACTATAGGGCCAAAGGAAATATCCTCCGATAACAAAGAGAAAGAAGCTTTCTGAGAAACTTCGTTGTGCTCTGTGAAATCATCTCACAGAGTTACAGCTTTCCCCTCATGGAGCCTTTCGCTAAGACAGTTCTTTTGAAATTGGCAAAGTAATATTTCGAAGCCCATAGAGGGCTATGGTGAAAAAGGAAATATCCTCAGAGGAAATCTGGAAAGAAGCTTTGTGAGAAACTGCTTAGTGTTCCGTTAATTCATCTCACAGTGTTACATCTGTATTTCATGCATCTCTTTGCTAGCCTTATTTCTGTGGAATCTGAGCACAGATATTTCAGATCCCTTTGTAGACTATAGGGCCAAAGGAAATATCCTCCGATAACAAAAAGAAAGAAGCTTTCTGAGAAACTTCTTTGTGTTCTGTGAAATCATCTCACAGAGTTGCAGCTTTCCCCTCAAGAAGCCTCTCGCTAAGACAGTTCTTGTGGAATTGGCAAAGTGATATTTGGAAGCCCATAGAGGGCTATGGTGAAAAAGGAAATATCCTCAGATGAAATCTGGAAAGAAGCTTTCTGAGAAACTGCTTAGTGTTCTGTTAATTCATCTCACAGAGTTACATCTGTATTTCGTGGATCTCTTGGCTAGCCTTATTTCTGTGGAATCTGAGAACAGATATTTCGGATCCCTTTGAAGACTATAGGGCCAAAGGAAATATCCTCCGATAACAAAGAGAAAGAAGCTTTCTGAGAAACTTCGTTGTGTTCTGTGAAATCATCTCACAGAGTTGCAGCTTTCCCCTCAAGAAGCCTTTCGCTAAGACAGTTCTTGTGGAATTGGCAAAGTGATATTTGGAAGCCCATAGAGGGCTATGGTGAAAAAGGAAATATCCTCAGATGAAATCTGGAAAGAAGCTTTCTGAGAAACTGCTAAGTGTTCTGTTAATTCATCTCACAGAGTTACATCTGTATTTCGTGGATCTCTTTGCTAGCCTTATTTCTGTGGAATCTGAGAACAGATATTTCGGATCCCTTTGAAGACTATAGGGCCAAAGGAAATATCCTCCGATAACAAAGAGAACGAAGCTTTCTGAGAAACTTCGTTGTGTTCTGTGAAATCATCTCACAGAGTTACAGCTTTCCCCTCACGGAGCCTTTCGCTAAGACAGTTCTTTTGAAATTGGCAAAGTGATATTTGGAAGCCCATAGAGGGCTATGGTGAAAAAGGAAATATCCTCAGATGAAATCTGGAAAGAAGCTTTCTGAGAAACTGCTTAGTGTTCTGTTAATTCATCTCACAGAGTTACATCTGTATTTCGTGGATCTCTTTGCTACCCTTATTTCTGTGGAATCTGAGAACAGATATTTCGGATCCCTTTGAAGACTATAGGGCCAAAGGAAATATCCTCCGATAACAAAGAGAAAGAAGCTTTCTGAGAAACTTCGTTGTGTTCTGTGAAATCATCTCACAGAGTTACAGCTTTCCCCTCACGGAGCCTTTCGCTAAAACAGTTCTTTTGAAATTGGCAAAGTGATATTTGGAAGCCTCTAGAGGGCTATTGTGAAAAAGGAAATATCCTCAGATGAAATCTGGAAAGAAGCTTTCTGAGAAACTGCTTAGTGTTCTGTTAATTCATCTCACAGAGTTACATCTGTATTTCGTGGATCTCTTTGCTAGCCTTATTTCTGTGGAATCTGAGAACAGATATTTCGGATCCCTTTGAAGACTATAGGGCCAAAGGAAATATCCTCCGATAACAAAGAGAAAGAAGCTTTCTGAGAAACTTCGTTGTGTTCTGTGAAATCATCTCACAGAGTTACAGCTTTCCCCTCACGGAGCCTTTCGCTAAGACAGTTCTTTTGAAATTGGCAAAGTGATATTTGGAAGCCCATAGAGGGCTATGGTGAAAAAGGAAATATCCTCAGATGAAATCTGGAAAGAAGCTTTCTGAGAAACTGCTTAGTGTTCTGTTAATTCATCTCACAGAGTTACATCTGTATTTCGTGGATCTCTTTGCTACCCTTATTTCTGTGGAATCTGAGAACAGATATTTCGGATCCCTTTGAAGACTATAGGGCCAAAGGAAATATCCTCCGATAACAAAGAGAAAGAAGCTTTCTGAGAAACTTCGTTGTGTTCTGTGAAATCATCTCACAGAGTTACAGCTTTCCCCTCACGGAGCCTTTCGCTAAGACAGTTCTTTTGAAATTGGCAAAGTGATATTTGGAAGCCCCTAGAGGGCTATTGTGAAAAAGGAAATATCCTCAGATGAAATCTGGAAAGAAGCTTTCTGAGAAACTGCTTAGTGTTCTGTTAATTCATCTCACAGAGTTACATCTGTATTTCGTGGATCTCTTTGCTAGCCTTATTTCTGTGGAATCTGAGAACAGATATTTCGGATCCCTTTGAAGACTATAGGGCCAAAGGAAGTATCCTCCGATAACAAAGAGAAAGAAGCTTTCTGAGAAACTTCTTTGTGTTCTGTAAAATTATCTCACAGAGTTACAGCTTTCCCCTCAAGAAGCCTTTCGCTAAGACAGTTCTTGTGTAATTGGCAAAGTGATATTTGGAAGCCCATAGAGGGCTATGGTGAAAAAGGAAATATCCTCAGATGAAGTCTGGAAAGAAGCTTTCTGAGAAACTGCTTAGTGTTCTGTTAATTCATCTCACAGAGTTACATCTGTATTTCGTGGATCTCTTTGCTAGCCTTATTTCTGTGGAATCTGAGAACAGATATTTCGGATCCCTTTGAAGACTATAGGGCCAAAGGAAATATCCTCCGATAACAAAGAGAAAGAAGCTTTCTGAGAAACTTCTTTGTGTTCTGTGAAATCATCTCACAGAGTTACAGCTTTCCCCTCAAGAAGCCTTTCGCTAAGACAGTTCTTTTGGAATTGGCAAAGTGATATTTGGAAGCCCGTAGAGGGCTATGGTGAAAAAGGAAATATCCTCAAATGAAATCTGGAAAGAAGCTTTCTGAGAAACTGCTTAGTGTTCTGTTAATTCATCTCACAGAGTTACATCTGTATTTCGTGGATCTCTTTGCTAGCCTTATTTCTGTGGAATCTGAGAACAGATATTTCGGATCCCTTTGAAGACTATAGGGCCAAAGGAAATATCCTCCGATAACAAAGAGAAAGAAGCTTTCTGAGAAACTTCGTTGTGTTCTGTGAAATCATCTGACAGAGTTACAGCTTTCCCCTCATGGAGCCTTTCGCTAAGACAGTTCTTTTGAAATTGGCAAAGTGATATTTGGAAGCCCATAGAGGGCTATGGTGAAAAAGGAAATATCCTCAAATGAAATCTGGAAAGAAGCTTTCTGAGAAAGTGCTTAGTGTTCTGTTAATTCATCTCACAGAGTTATATCTGTATTTCGTGGATCTCTTTGCTAGCCTTATTTCTGTGGAATCTGAGAACAGATATTTCGGATCCCTTTGAAGACTATAGGGCCAAAGGAAATATCCTCCGATAACAAAGAGAAAGAAGCTTTCTGAGAAACTTCGTTGTGCTCTGTGAAATCATCTCACAGAGTTACAGCTTTCCCCTCAAGGAGCCTTTCGCTAAGACAGTTCTTTTGAAATTGGCAAAGTGATATTTGGAAGCCCATAGAGGGCTATGGTGAAAAAGGAAATATCCTCAGAGGAAATCTGGAAAGAAGCTTTGTGAGAAACTGCTTAGTGTTCCGTTAATTCATCTCACAGTGTTACATCTGTATTTCATGCATCTCTTTGCTAACCTTATTTCTGTGGAATCTGAGAACAGATATTTCAGATCCCTTTGAAGACTATAGGGCCAAAGGAAATATCCTCCGATAACAAAGAGAAAGAAGTTTTCTGAGTAACTTCTTTGTGTTCTGTGAAATCATCTCACAGAGTTGCAGCTTTCCCCTCAAGAAGCCTTTCGCTATGACAGTTCTTGTGGAATTGGCAAAGTGATATTTGGAAGCCCATAGAGGGCTATGGTGAAAAAGGAAATATCCTCAGATGAAATCTGGAAAGAAGCTTTCTGAGAAACTGCTAAGTGTTCTGTTAATTCATCTCACAGAGTTACATCTGTATTTCGTGGATCTCTTTGCTAGCCTTATTTCTGTGGAATCTGAGAACAGATATTTCGGATCCCTTTGAAGACCATAGGGCCAAAGGAAATATCCTCCGATAACAAAGAGAAAGAAGCTTTCTGAGAAACATCTTTGTGTTCTGTGAAATCATCTCACAGAGTTGCAGCTTTGCCCTCAAGGAGCCTTTCGCTAAGACAGTTCTTGTGGAATTGGCAAAGTGATATTTGGAAGCCCATAGAGAGCTATGGTGAAAAAGGAAATATCCTCAGATGAAATCTGGAAAGAAGCTTTCTGAGAAACTGCTTAGTGTTCTGTTAATTCATCTCACAGAGTTACATCTGTATTTCGTGGATCTCTTTGCTAGCCTTATTTCTGTGGAATCTGAGAATAGATATTTCGGAGCCCTTTGAAGAGTATAGGGCCAAAGGAAATATCCTCCGATAACAAAGAGAAAGAAGTTTTTGAGAAACTTCGTTGTGTTCTGTGAAATCATCTCACAGAGTTAAAGCTTTCCCCTCACGGAGCCTTTCGCTAAGACAGTTCTTTTGAAATTAGCAAAGTGATATTTGGAAGCCCTTAGAGGGCTATGGTGAAAAAGGAAATATCCTCAGAGGAAATCTGGAAAGAAGCTTTCTGAGAAACTGCTTAGTGTTCTGTTAATTCATCTCACAGTGTTACATCTGTATTTCATGGATCTCTTTGCTAGCCTTATTTCTGTGGAATCTGTGAACAGATATTTCAGATCCCTTTGAAGACTATAGGGCCAAAGGAAATATCCTCCGATAAGAAAGAGAAAGAAGCTTGCTGAGAAACTTCTTTGTGTTCTGTGAAATCATCTCACAGAGTTGCAGCTTTCCCCTCAAGAAGCCTTTCGCTAAGACAGTTCTTGTGGAATTGGCAAAGTGATATTTGGAAGCCCATAGAGGGCTATGGTGAAAAAGAAATATCCTCAGATGAAATCTGGAAAGAAGCTTTCTGAGAAACTGCTTAGTGTTCTGTTAATTCATCTCACAGAGTTACATCTGTATTTCGTGGATCTCTTTGCTAGCCTTATTTCTTTGGAATCTGAGAACAGATATTTCGGATCCCTTTGAAGACTATAGGGCCAAAGGAAATATCCTCCGATAACAAAGAGAAAGAAGCTTTCTGAGAAACTTCTTTGTGTTCTGTGAAATCATCACACAGAGTTGCAGCTTTCCCCTCAAGAAGCCTTTCGCTAAGACAGTTCTTGTGGAATTGGCAATGTGATATTTGGAAGCCCATAGAGGGCTATGGTGAAAAAGGAAATATCCTCAGATGAAATCTGGAAAGAAGCTTTCTGAGAAACTGCTTAGTGTTCTGTTAATTCATCTCACAGAGTTACATCTGTATTTCGTGGATCTCTTTGCTAGCCTTATTTCTGTGGAATCTGAGAACAGATATTTCGGATCCCTTTGAAGACTATAGGGCCAAAGGAAATATCCTCCGATAACAAAGAGAAAGAAGCTTTCTGAGAAACTTCTTTGTGTTCTGTGAAATCATCTCACAGAGTTAGAGCTTTCCCCTCAAGAAGCCTTTCGCTAAGACAGTTCTTGTGGAATTGGCAAAGTGATATTTGGAAGCCCATAGAGGGCTACGGTGAAAAAGGAAATATCGTCAAATGAAATCTGGAAAGAAGCTTTCTGAGAAACTGCTTAGTGTTCTGTTAATTCATCTCACAGGGTTACATCTGTATTTCGTGGTTCTCTCTGCTAGCCTTATTTCTGTGGAATCTGAGAACAGATATTTCGGATCCCTTTGAAGACTATAGGGCCAAAGGAAATATCCTCCGATAACAAAGAGAAAGAAGCTTTCTGAGAAACTTCGTTGTGTTCTGTGAAATCATCTCACAGAGTTACAACTTTCCCCTCACGGAGCCTTTCGCTAAGACAGTTCTTTTGAAATTGGCAAAGTGATATTTGGAAGCCCATAGAGGGCTATGGTGAAAAAGGAAATATCCTCAAATGAAATCTGGAAAGAAGCTTTCTGAGAAACTCCTTAGTGTTCTGTTAATTCATCTCACAGAGTTACATCTGTATTTCGTGGTTCTCTTTGCTAGCCTTATTTCTGTGGAATCTGAGAACAGATATTTCGGATCCCTTTGAAGACTATAGGGCCAAAGGAAATATCCTCCGATAACAAAGAGAAAGAAGCTTTCTGAGAAACTTCTTTGTGTACTGTGAAATCATCTCACAGAGTTACAGCTTTCCCCTCAAGGAGCCTTTCGCTAAGACAGTTCTTGTGGAATTGGCAAAGTGATATTTGGAAGCCCATAGAGGGCTATGGTGAAAAAGGAAATATCCTCAGATGAAATCTGGAAAGAAGCTTTCTGAGAAACTGCTAAGTGTTCTGTTAATTCATCTCACAGAGTTACATCTGTATTTCGTCGATCTCTTGGCTAGCCTTATTTCTGTGGAATCTGAGAACAGATATTTCGGATCCCTTTGAAGACCATAGGGCCAAAGGAAATATCCTCCGATAACAAAGAGAAAGAAGCTTTCTGAGAAACTTCTTTGTGTTCTGTGAAATCATCTCACAGAGTTGCAGCTTTGCCCTCAAGGAGCCTTTCGCTAAGACAGTTCTTGTGGAATTGGCAAAGTGATATTTGGAAGCCCATAGAGGGCTATGGTGAAAAAGGAAATATCCTCAGATGAAATCTGGAAAGAAGCTTTCTGAGAAACTGCTTAGTGTTCTGTTAATTCATCTCACAGAGTTACATCTGTATTTCGTGGATCTCTTTGCTAGCCTTATTTCTGTGGAATCTGAGAATAGATATTTCGGATCCCTTTGAAGACTATAGGGCCAAAGGAAATATCCTCCGATAAGAAAGAGAAAGAAGCTTTTTGAGAAACTTCGTTGTGTTCTGTGAAATCATCTCACAGAGTTAAAGCTTTCCCCTCACGGAGCCTTTCGCTAAGACAGTTCTTTTGAAATTGGCAAAGTGATATTTGGAAGCCCTTAGAGGGCTATGGTGAAAAAGGAAATATCCTCAGAGGAAATCTGGAAAGAAGCTTTCTGAGAAACTGCTTAGTGTTCTGTTAATTCATCTCACAGTGTTACATCTGTATTTCATGGATCTCTTTGCTAGCCTTATTTCTGTGGAATCTGTGAAGAGATATTTCAGATCCCTTTGAAGACTATACGGCCAAAGGAAATATCCTCCGATAAGAAAGAGAAAGAAGCTTTCTGAGAAACTTCTTTGTGTTCTGTGAAATCATCTCACAGAGTTGCAGCTTTCCCCTCAAGAAGCCTTTCGCTAAGACAGTTCTTGTGGAATTGGCAAAGTGATATTTGGAAGCCCATAGAGGGCTATGGTGAAAAAGAAATATCCTCAGATGAAATCTGGAAAGAAGCTTTCTGAGAAACTGCTTAGTGTTCTGTTAATTCATCTCACAGAGTTACATCTGTATTTCGTGGATCTCTTTGCTAGCCTTATATCTTTGGAATCTGAGAACAGATATTTCGGATCCCTTTGAAGACTATAGGGCCAAAGGAAATATCCTCCGAAAACAAAGAGAAAGAAGCTTTCTGAGAAACTTCTTTGTGTTCTGTGAAATCATCTCACAGAGTTGCAGCTTTCCCCTCAAGAAGCCTTTCGCTAAGACAGTTCTTGTGGAATTGGCAATGTGATATTTGGAAGCCCATAGAGGGCTATGGTGAAAAAGGAAATATCCTCAGATGAAATCTGGAAAGAAGCTTTCTGAGAAACTGCTTAGTGTTCTGTTAATTCATCTCACAGAGTTACATCTGTATTTCGTGGATCTCTTTGCTAGCCTTATTTCTGTGGAATCTGAGAACAGATATTTCTGATCCCGTTGAAGACTATAGGGCCAAAGGAAATATCCTACGATAACAAAGAGAAAGAAGCTTTCTGAGAAACTTCTTTGTGTTCTGTGAAATCATCTCACAGAGTTAGAGCTTTCCCCTCAAGAAGCATTTCGCTAAGACAGTTCTTGTGGAATTGGCAAAGTGATATTTGGAAGCCCATAGAGGGCTACGGTGAAAAAGGAAATATCGTCAAATGAAATCTGGAAAGAAGCTTTCTGAGAAACTGCTTAGTGTTCTGTTAATTCATCTCACAGGGTTACATCTGTATTTCGTGGATCTCTTTGCTAGCCTTATTTCTGTGGAATCTGAGAACAGATATCTCGGATCCCTTTGAAGACTATAGGGCCAAAGGAAATATCCTCCGATAACAAAGAGAAAGAAGCTTTCTGAGAAACTTCGTTGTGTTCTGTGAAATCATCTCACAGAGTTACAGCTTTCCCCTCACGGAGCCTTTCGCTAAGACAGTTCTTTTGAAATTGGCAAAGTGATATTTGGAAGCCCATACAGGGCTATGGTGAAAAAGGAAATATCCTCAAATGAAATCTGGAAAGAAGCTTTCTGAGAAACTGCTTAGTGTTCTGTTAATTCATCTCACAGAGTTACATCTGTATTTCGTGGATCTCTTTGCTAGCCTTATTTCTGTGGGATCTGAGAACAGATATTTCGGATCCCTTTGAAGACTATAGGGCCAAAGGAAATATCCTCCGATAACAAAGAGAAAGAAGCTTTCTGAGAAACTTCTTTGTGTACTGTGAAATCATCTCACAGAGTTACAGCTTTCCCCTCAAGGAGCCTTTCGCTAAGACAGTTCTTGTGGAATTGGCAAAGTGATATTTGGAAGCCCATAGAGGGCTATGGTGAAAAAGGAAATATCCTCAGATGAAATCTGGAAAGAAGCTTTCTGAGAAACTGCTAAGTGTTCTGTTAATTCATCTCACAGAGTTACATCTGTATTTCGTGGATCTCTTGGCTAGCCTTATTTCTGTGGAATCTGAGAACAGATATTTCGGATCCCTTTGAAGACCATAGGGCCAAAGGAAATATCCTCCGATAACAAAGAGAAAGAAGCTTTCTGAGAAACTTCTTTGTGTTCTGTGAAATCATCTCACAGAGTTGCAGCTTTGCCCTCAAGGAGCCTTTCGCTAAGACAGTTCTTGTGGAATTGGCAATGTGATATTTGGAAGCCCATAGAGGGCTATGGTGAAAAAGGAAATATCCTCAGATGAAATCTGGAAAGAAGCTTTCTGAGAAACTGCTTAGTGTTCTGTTAATTCATCTCACAGAGTTACATCTGTATTTCGTGGATCTCTTTGCTAGCCTTATTTCTGTGGAATCTGAGAACAGATATTTCGGATCCCTTTGAAGACTATAGGGTCAAAGGAAATATCCTCCGATAACAAAGAGAAAGAAGCTTTCTGAGAAACTTCTTTGTGTTCTGTGAAATCATCTCACAGAGTTAGAGCTTTCCCTCAAGAAGCCTTTCGCTAAGACAGTTCTTGTGGAATTGGCAAAGTGATATTTGGAAGCCCATAGAGGGCTGCGGTGAAAAAGGAAATATCGTCAAATGAAATCTGGAAAGAAGCTTTCTGAGAAACTGCTTAGTGTTCTGTTAATTCATCTCACAGGGTTACATCTGTATTTCGTGGATCTCTTTGCTAGCCTTATTTCTGTGGAATCTGAGAACAGATATTTCGGATCCCTTTGAAGACTATAGGGCCAAAGGAAATATCCTCCGATAACAAAGAGAAAGAAGCTTTCTGAGAAACTTTTTTGTGTTCTGTGAAATCATCTCACAGAGTTGCAGCTTTCCCCTCGAGAAGCCTTTCGCTAAGACAGTTCTTGTGGAATTGGCAAAGTGATATTTGGAAGCCCATAGAGGGCTATGGTGAAAAAGGAAATATCGTCAAATGAAATCTGGAAAGAAGCTTTCTGATAAACTGCTTAGTGTTCTGTTAATTCATCTCACAGAGTTACATCTGTATTTCGTGGATCTCTTTGCTAGCCTTATTTCTGTGGAATCTGAGAACAGATATTTCGGATCCCTTTGAAGACTATAGGGCCAAAGGAAATATCCTCCGATAACAAAGAGAAAGAAGCTTTCTGAGAAACTTCTTTGTGTACTGTGAAATCATCTCACAGAGTTGCAGCTTTCCCCTCAAGGAGCCTTTCGCTAAGACAGTTCTTGTGGAATTGGCAAAGTGATATTTGGAAGCCCATAGAGGGCTATGGTGAAAAAGGAAATATCGTCAAATGAAATCTGGAAAGAAGCTTTCTGAGAAACTGCTTAGTGTTCTGTTAATTCATCTCACAGGGTTACATCTGTATTTCGTGGATCTCTTTGCTAGCCTTATTTCTGTGGAATCTGAGAACAGATATTTCGGATCCCTTTGAAGACAATAGGGCCAAAGGAAATATCCTCCGATAACAAAGAGAAAGAAGCTTTCTGAGAAACTTCGTTGTGTTCTGTGAAATCATCTCACAGAGTTACAGCTTTCCCCTCACGGAGCCTTTCGCTAAGACAGTTCTTTTGAAATTGGCAAAGTGATATTTGGAAGCCCATAGAGGGCTATGGTGAAAAAGGAAATATCCTCAAATGAAATCTGGAAAGAAGCTTTCTGAGAAACTGCTTAGTGTTCTGTTAATTCATCTCACAGAGTTACATCTGTATTTCGTGGATCTCTTTGCTAGCCTTATTTCTGTGGAATCTGAGAACAGATATTTCGGATCCCTTTGAAGACTATAGGGCCAAAGGAAATATCCTCCGATAACAAAGAGAAAGAAGCTTTCTGAGAAACTTCTTTGTGTACTGTGAAATCATCTCACAGAGTTACAGCTTTCCCCTCAAGGAGCCTTTCGCTAAGACAGTTCTTGTGGAATTGGCAAAGTGATATTTGGAAGCCCATAGAGGGCTATGGTGAAAAAGGAAATATCCTCAGATGAAATCTGGAAAGAAGCTTTCTGAGAAACTGCTAAGTGTTCTGTTAATTCTTCTCACAGAGTTACATCTGTATTTCGTGGATTTCTTGGCTAGCCTTATTTCTTTGGAATCTGAGAACAGATATTTCGGATCCCTTTGAAGACCATAGGGCCAAAGGAAATATCCTCCGATAACAAAGAGAAAGAAGCTTTCTGAGAAACTTCTTTGTGTTCTGTGAAATCATCTCACAGAGTTGCAGCTTTGCCCTCAAGGAGCCTTTCGCTAAGACAGTTCTTGTGGAATTGGCAAAGTGATATTTGGAAGCCCATAGAGGGCTATGGTGAAAAAGGAAATATCCTCAGATGAAATCTGGAAAGAAGCTTTCTGAGAAACTGCTTAGTGTTCTGTTAATTCATCTCACAGAGTTACATCTGTATTTCGTGGATCTCTTTGCTAGCCTTAATTCTGTGGAATCTGAGAACAGATATTTCGGATCCCTTTGAAGACTATAGGGCCAAAGGAAATATCCTCCGATAACAAAGAGAAAGAAGCTTTCTGAGAAACTTCTTTGTGTTCTGTGAAATCATCTCACAGAGTTACAGCTTTCCCCTCAAGAAGCCTTTCGCTAAGACAGTTCTTGTGGAATTGGCAAAGTGATATTTGGAAGCCCATAGAGGGCTATGGTGAAAAAGGAAATATCCTCAGATGAAATCTGGAAAGAAGCTTTCTGAGAAACTGCTAAGCGTTCTGTTAATTCATCTCACAGAGTTACATCTGTATTTCGTGGATCTCTTTGCTAGCCTTATTTCTGTGGAATCTCAGAACAGATTTTTCGGATCCCTTTGAAGACTATAGGGCCAAAGGAAATATCCTCTGATAACAAAGAGAAAGAAGCTTTCTGAGAAACTTCTTTGTGTTCTGTGAAATCATCTCACAGAGTTACAGCTTTCCCCTCACGGAGCCTTTCGCGAAGACAGTTCTTTTGAAATTGGCAAAGTGATATTTGGAAGCCCATAGAGGGCTATGGTGAAAAAGGAAATATCCTCTGATGAAATCTGGAAAGAAGCTTTCTGAGAAACTGCTTAGTGTTCTTTTAATTCATCTCACAGTGTTACATCTGTATTTCGTGGATCTCTTTGCTAGCCTTATTTCTGTGGAATCTGAGAACAGATATTTCGGATCCCTTTGAAGACTATAGGGCCAAAGGAAATATCCTCCGATAACAAAGAGAAAGAAGCTTTCTGAGAAACTTTTTTGTGTTCTGTGAAATCATCTCACAGAGTTGCAGCTTTCGCCTCGAGAAGCCTTTCGCTAAGACAGTTCTTGTGGAATTGGCAAAGTGATATTTGGAAGCCCCTAGAGGGTTTTGGTGAAAAAGGAAATATCCTCAGATGAAATCTGGAAAGAAGATTTCTGAGAAACTGCTTAGTGTTCTGTTAATTCATCTAACAGAGTTACATCTGTATTTCGTGGATCTCTTTGCTAGCCTTATTTCTGTGGAATCTGAGAACAGATATTTGGGATCCCTTTGAAGACTATAGGGCCAAAGGAAATATCCTCCGATAACAAAGAGAAAGATGCTTTTTGAGAAACTTCGTTGTGTTCGGTGAAATCATCTCACAGAGTTACAGCTTTCCCCTCACGGAGCCTTTCGCTAAGACAGTTCTTTTGAAATTGGCAAAGTGATATTTGGAAGCCCTTAGAGGGCTATGGTGAAAAAGGAAATATCCTCAGAGGGAATCTGGAAAGAAGCTTTCTGAGAAACTGCTTAGTGTTCTGTTAATTCATCTCACAGAGTTACATCTGTGTTTCATGGATCTCTTTGCTAGCCTTTTTTCTGTGGAATCTGTGAACAGATATTTCAGATCCCTTTGAAGACTATAGGGCCAAAGGAAATATCCTCCGATAACAAAGAGAAAGAAGCTTTCTGAGAAACTTCTTTGTGTTCTGTGAAATCATCTCACAGAGTTGCAGCTTTCCCCTCAAGAAGCCTTTCGCTAAGACAGTTCTTGTGGAATTGGCAAAGTGATATTTGGAAGCCCATAGAGGGCTATGGTGAAAAAGGAAATATCCTCAGATGAAATCTGGAAAGAAGCTTTCTGAGAAACTGCTTAGCGTTCTCTTAATTCATCTCACAGAGTTACATCTGTATTTCGTGGATCTCTTTGCTAGCGTTATTTCTGTGGAATCTGAGAACAGATATATCGCATCCCTTTGAAGACTATAGGGCCAAAGGAAATATCCTCCGATAACAAAGAGAAAGAAGCTTTCTGAGAAACTTCTTTGTGTTCTGTGAAATCATCTCACAGAGTTACAGCTTTCCCCTCACGGAGCCTTTCGCTAAGACAGTTCTTGTGGAATTGGCAAAGTGATATTTGGAAGCCCTTAGAGGGCTATGGTGAAAAAGGAAATATCCTCAAATGAAATCTGGAAAGAAGCTTTCTGAGAAACTGCTTAGTGTTCTGTTAATTCATCTCACAAAGTTACATCTGTATTTCGTGGATCACTTTGCTAGCCTTATTTCTGTGGAATCTGAGAACAGCTATTTCGGATCCCTTTGAAGACTATAGGGCCAAAGGAAATGTCCTCCGATAACAAAGAGAGAGAAGCTTTCTGAGAAACTTCGTTGTGTTCTGTGAAATCATCTCACAGAGTTACAGCTTTCCCCTCACGGAGCCTTTCGCTAAGACAGTTCTTGTGGAATTGGCAAAGTGATATTTGGAAGCCCATAGAGGGCTATGGTGAAAAAGGAAATATCCTCAGATGAAATCTGGAAAGAAGCTTTCTGAGAAACTGCTTAGTGTTCTGTTAATTCATCTCACAGTGTTACATCTGTATTTCCTGTATCTCTTTGCTAGACTTATTTCTGTGGAATCTGAGAACAGATATTTCAGATCCCTTTGAAGACTATAGGGACAAAGGAAATATCCTCCGATAACAAAGAGAAAGAAGCTTTCTGAGAAACTTTTTGTGTTCTGTGAAATCATCTCACAGAGTTGCAGCTTTCCCCTCAAGAAGCCTTTCGCTAAGACAGTTCTTGTGGAATTGGCAAAGTGATATTTGGAAGCCCATAGAGGGCTATGGTGAAAAAGGAAATATCCTCAGATTAAATCTGGAAAGAAGCTTTCTGAGAAACTGCTTAGTGTTCTGTTAATTCATCTCACAGAGTTACATCTGTATTTCGTGGATCTCTTTGCTAGCCTTATTTCTTTGGAATCTGAGAACAGATATTTCGGATCCCTTTGAAGACTATAGGGCCAAAGGAAATATCCTCCGATAACAAAGAGAAAGAAGCTTTCTGAGAAACTTATTTGTGTTCTGTGAAATCATCTCACAGAGTTGCAGCTTTCCCCTCAAGAAGCCTTTCGCTAAGACAGTTCTTGTGGAATTGGCAAAGTGATATTGGAAGCCCATAGAGGGCTATGGTGAAAAAGGAAATATCCTCAGATGAAATCTGGAAAGAAGCTTTCTGAGAAACTGCTTAGTGTTCTGTTAATTCATCTCACAGAGTTACATCTGTATTTCGTGGATCTCTTTGCTAGCCTTATTTCTGTGGAATCTGAGAACAGATATTTCGGATCCCTTTGAAGACTATAGGGCCAAAGGAAATATCCTCCGATAACAAAGAGAAAGAAGCTTTCTGAGAAACTTCGTTGTGTTCTTTGAAATCATCTCACAGAGTTACAGCTTTCCCCTCACGGAGCCTTTCGCTAAGACAGTTCTTGTGGAATTGGCAAAGTGATATTTGGAAGCCCATAGAGGGCTATGGTGAAAAAGGAAATATCCTCAGATGAAATCTGGAAAGAAGCTTTCTGAGAAACTGCTTAGTGTTCTGTTAATTCATCTCACAGAGTTACATCTGTATTTCGTGGATCTCTTTGCTTGCCTTATTTCTGTGGAATCTGAGAACAGATATTTCGGATCCCTTTGAAGACTGTAGGGCCAAAGGAAATATCCTCCGAAAACAAAGAGAAAGAAGCTTTCTGAGAAACTTCGTTGTGTTCTGTGAAATCATCTCAAAAAGTTACAGCTTTCCCCCTCACGCAGCCTTTCGCTAAGACAGTTCTTTTGAAATTGGCAAAGTGATATTTTGAAGCCCATAGAGGGCTATTGTGAAAATGGAAATATCCTCAGAGGAAATCTGGAAAGAAGCTTTCTGAGAAACTGCTTAGTGTTCTGTTAATTCATCTCACAGAGTTACATCTGTATTTCGTGGATCTCTTTGCTAGCCTTATTTCTGTGGAATCTGAGAACAGATATTTCAGATCCCTTTGAAGACTATAGGGCCAAAGGAAATATCCTCCGATAACAAAGAGAAAGAAGCTTTCTGAGAAACTTCTTTGTGTTCTGTGAAATCATCTCACAGAGTTACAGCTTTCCCCTCACGGAGCCTTTCGCTAAGACCCTTCTTTTGAAAATGGCAAAGTGATATTTGGAAGCCCATAGAGGGCTATGGTGAAAAAGGAAATATCCTCAGATGAAATCTGGAAAGAAGCTTTCTGAGAAACTGCTTAGTGTTCTGTTAATTAATCTCACAGAGTTACATCTGTATTTCGTGGATCTCTTTGCTAGCCTTATTTCTGTGGAATCTGAGAGCAGATATTTCGGATCCCTTTGAAGACTATGGGGCCAAAGGAAATATCCTCCGATAACAAAGAGAAAGAAGCTTTCTGAGAAACTTCTTTGTGTTCTGTGAAATCATCTCACAGAGTTGCAGCTTTCCCCTGAAGAAGCCTTTCGCTAAGTCAGTTCTTGTGGAATTGGCAAAGTGATATTTGGAAGCCCATAGAGGGCTATGGTGAAAAAGGAAATATCCTCAGATGAAATCTGGAAAGAAGCTTTCTGAGAAACTGCTTAGTGTTCTGTTAATTCATCTCACAGAGTTACATCTGTATTTCGTGGATCTCTTTGCTAGCCTTATTTCAGTGGAATCTGTGAACAGATATTTCGGATCCCTTTGAACACTATAGGGCCAAAGGAAATATCCTCCGATAACAAAGAGAAAGAAGCTTTCTGAGAAACTTCTTTGTGTTCTGTGAAATCATCTCACAGAGTTGCAGCTTTCCCCTCAAGAAGCCTTTCGCTAAGACAGTTCTTGTGGAATTGGCAAAGTGATATTTGGAAGCCCATAGAGGGCTATGGTGAAAAAGGAAATATCCTCAGATGAAATCTGGAAAGAAGCTTTCTGAGAAACTGCTTAGTGTTCTGTTAATTCATCTCACAGAGTTACATCTGTATTTCGTGGATCTCTTTGCTAGCCTTATTTCTGTGGAATCTGAGAACAGATATTTCGGATCCGTATGAAGACTATAGGGCCAAAGGAAATATCCTCCGATAACAAAGAGAAAGAAGCATTCTGAGAAACTTCTTAGTGTTCTGTGAAATCATCTCACAAAGTTACAGCTATCCCCTCAAGAAGCCTTTCGCTAAGACAGTTCTTGTGGAATTGGCAAAGTGATATTTGGAAGCCCTTAGAGGGCAATGGTGAAAAAGGAAATATCCTCAAATGAAATCTGGAAAGAAGCTTTCTGAGAAACTGCTTAGTGTTCTGTTAATTCATCTCACAGAGTAACATCTGTATTTCGTGGATCTCTTTGCTAGCCTTATATCTGTGGAATCTGAGAACAGATATTTCGGATCCCTTTGAAGACTATAGGGCCAAAGGAAATATCCTCTGATAACAAAGAGAAAGAAGCTTTCTGAGAAACTTCTTTGTGTTCTGTGAAATCATCTCACAGAGTTACAGCTTTCCCCTCACGGAGCCTTTCGCTAAGACAGTTCTTTTGAAATTGGCAAAGTGATATTTGGAAGCCCATAGAGGGCTATGGTGAAAAAGGAAATATCCTGAGAGGAAATCTGGAAAGAAGCTTTCTGAGAAACTGCTTAGTGTTCTGTTAATTTATCTCACAGTGTTACATCTGTATTTCATGGATCTCTTTGCTAGCCTTATTTCTGTGGAATCTGAGAACAGATATTTTAGATCCCTTTGAAGACTATGGGGCCAAAGGAAATATCCTCCGATAACAAAGAGAAAGAAGCTTTCTGAGAAACTTCTTTCTGTTCTGCGAAATCATCTCACAGAGTTTCAGCTTTCCCCTCAAGAAGCCTTTCGCTAAGACAGTTCTTGTGGAATTGGCAAAGTGATATTTGGAAGCCCATAGAGGGCTATGGTGAAAAAGGAAATATCCTCACATGAAATCTGGAAAGAAGCTTTCTGAGAAACTGCTTAGTGTTCTGTTAATTCATCTCACAGAGTTACATCTGTATTTCGTGGATCTCCTTGCTAGCCTTATTTCTGTGGAATCTGAGAACAGATATTTCGGATCCCTTTGAAGACTATAGGGCCAAAGGAAATATCCTCCGATAACAAAGAGAAAGAAGCTTTCTGAGAAACTTTGTTGTGTTCTGTGAAATCATCTCACAGAGTTACAGCTTTCCCCTCAAGGAGCCTTTCGCTAAGACAGTTCTTGTGGAATTGGCAAAGTGATATTTGGAAGCCCATAGAGGGATATGGTGAAAAAGGAAATATCCTCAGATGAAATCTGGAAAGCAGCTTTCTGAGAAACTGCTTAGCGTTCTGTTAATTCATCTCACAGAGTTACATCTGTATTTCGTGGATCTCTTTGCTAGCCTTATTTCTACGGAATCTGAGAACAGATATTTCGGATCCCTTTGAAGACTATAGGGCCAAAGGAAATATCCTCCGATAACAAAGAGAAAGAAGCTTTCTGAGAAACTTCGTTGTGTTCTGTGAAATCATCTCACAGAGTTACAGCTTTCCCCTCACGGAGCCTTTCGCTAAGACCCTTCTTTTGAAAATGGCAAAGTGATATTTGGAAGCCCATAGAGGGCTATGGTGAAAAAGGAAATATCCTCAGATGAAATCTGGAAAGAAGCTTTCTGAGAAACTGCTTAGTGTTCTGTTAATTAATCTCACAGAGTTACATCTGTATTTCGTGGATCTCTTTGCTAGCCTTATTTCTGTGGAATCTGAGAACAGATATTTCGGATCCCTTTGAAGACTATGGGGCCAAAGGAAATATCCTCCGATAACAAAGAGAAAGAAGCTTTCTGAGAAACTTCTTTGTGTTCTGTGAAATCATCTCACAGAGTTGCAGCTTTCCCCTCAAGAAGCCTTTCGCTAAGTCAGTTCTTGTGGAATTGGCAAAGTGATATTTGGAAGCCCATAGAGGGCTATGTTGAAAAAGGAAATATCCTCAGATGAAATCTGGAAAGAAGCTTTCTGAGAAACTGCTTAGTGTTCTGTTAATTCATCTCACAGAGTTACATCTGTATTTCGTGGATCTCTTTGCTAGCCTTATTTCTGTGGAATCTGAGAACAGATATTTCAGATCCCTTTGAAGACTGTGGGGCCAAAGGAAATATCCTCCGATAACAAAGAGAAAGAAGCTTTCTGAGAAACTTCTTTGTGTTCTGTGAAATCATCTCACAGAGTTGCAGCTTTCCCCTCAAGAAGCCTTTCGCTAAGACACTTCTTGTGGAATTGGCAAAGTGATATTTGGAAGCCCATAGAGGGCTATGGTGAAAAAGGAAATATCCTCAGATGAAATCTGGAAAGAAGATTTCTGAGAAACTGCTTAGTGTTCTGTTAATTCATCTCACAGAGTTACATCTGTATTTCGTGGATCTCTTTGCTAGACTTATTTCTGTGGAATCTGAAACAGATATTTCGGATCCCTTTAAAGACTATAGGGCCAAAGGAAATATCCTCCGATAACAAAGAGAAAGAAGCTTTCTGAGAAACTTCTTTGTGTTCTGTGAAATCATCTCACAGAGTCGCAGCTTTCCCCTCAAGAAGCTTTTCGCTAAGAATGTTCTTGTGGAATTGGCAAAGTGATATTTGGAAGCCCATAGAGGGCTATGGTGAAAAAGGAAATATCCTCAGATGAAATCTGGAAAGAAGCTTTCTGAGAAACTGCTTAGTGTTCTGTTAATTCATCTCACAGAGTTACATCTGTATTTCGTGGATCTCTTTGCTAGCCTTATTTCTGTGGAATCTGAGAACAGATATTTCGGATCCCTATGAAGACTATAGGGCCAAAGGAAATATCCTCCGATAACAAAGAGAAAGAAGCTTTCTGAGAAACTTCTTAGTGTTCTGTGAAATCATCTCACAAAGTTACAGCTTTCCCTTCAAGAAGCCTTTCGCTAAGACAGTTCTTGTGGAATTGGCAAAGTGATATTTGGAAGCCCATAGAGGGCTATGGTGAAAAAGGAAATATCCTCAAATGAAATCTGGAAAGAAGCTTTCTGAGAAACTGCTTAGTGTTCTTTTAATTCATCTCACAGAGTTACATCTGTATTTCGTGGATCTCTTTGCTAGCCTTATTTCTGTGGAATCTGAGAACAGATATTTCCGATCCCTTTGAAGACTATAGGGCCAAAGGAAATATCCTCCGATAACAAAGAGAAAGAAGCTTTCTGAGAAACTTCGTTGTGTTCTGTGAAATCATCTCACAGAGTTACAGCGTTCCCCTCACGGAGCCTTTCGCTAAGACAGTTCTTTTGAAATTGCCAAAGTGATATTTGGAAGCCCATAGAGGGATATGGTGAAAAACGAAATATCCTCAGAGGAAATCTGGAAAGAAGCTTTCTGAGAAACTGCTTAGTGTTCTGTTAATTCATCTCACAGTGTTACATCTGTATTTCATGGATCTCTTTGCTAGCCTTATTTCTGTGGAATCTGAGAACAGATATTTCAGATCCCTTTGAAGACTATAGGGCCAAAGGAAATATCCTCCGATAACAAAGAGAAAGAAGCTTTCTGAGAAACTTCTTTGTGTTCTGTGAAATCATCTCACAGAGTTACAGATTTCCCCTCAAGAAGCCTTTCGCTAAGACAGTTCTTGTGGAATTGGCAAAGTGATATTTGGAAGCCCATAGAGGGCTATGGTGAAAAAGGAAATATCCTCAAATGAAATCTGGAAAGAAGCTTTCTGAGAAACTGCTTAGTGTTCTGTTAATTAATCTCACAGAGTTACATCTGTATTTCGTGGATCTCTTTGCTAGCCTTATTTCTGTGGAATCTGAGAGCAGATATTTCGGATCCCTTTGAAGAATATGGGGCCAAAGGAAATATCCTCCGATAACAAAGAGAAAGAAGCTTTCTGAGAAACTTCTTTGTGTTCTGTGAAATCATCTCACAGAGTTGCAGCTTTCCCCTCAAGAAGCCTTTCACTAAGACAGTTCTTGTGGAATTGGCAAAGTGATATTTGGAAGCCCATAGAGGGCTATGGTGAAAAAGGAAATATCCTCAAATGAAATCTGGAAAGAAGCTTTCTGAGAAACTGCTTAGTGTTCTGTTAATTCATCTCACAGAGTTACATCTGTATTTCGTGGATCTCTTTGCTAGCCTTATTTCTGTGGAATCTGAGAACAGATATTTCGGATCCCTTTGAAGACTATAGGGCCAAAGGAAATATCCTCCGATAACAAAGACAAAGAAGTTTTCTGAGAAACTTCGTTGTGTTCTGTGAAATCATCTCACAGAGTTACAGCTTTCCCCTCACGGAGCCTTTGGCTAAGACAGTTCTTTTGAAATTGGCAAAGTGATATTTGGAAGCCCTTAGAGGGCTATGGTGAAAAAGGAAATATCCTCAGAGGAAATCTGGAAAGAAGCTTTCTGAGAAACTGCTTAGTGTTCTGTTAATTCATCTCACAGTGTTACATCTGTATTTCATGGATCTCTTTGCTAGCCTTATTTCTGTGGAATCTGAGAACCTATATTTCAGATCGCTTTGAAGACTATAGGGCCAAAGGAAACATCCTCCGATAACAAAGAGAAAGAAGCTTTCTGAGAAACTTCTTTGTGTACTGTGAAATCATCTCACAGAGTTGCAGCTTTCCCCTCAAGAAGCCTTTCGCTAAGACAGTTCTTGTGGAATTGGCAAAGTGATATTTGGAAGCCCATAGAGGGCTATGGTGAAAAAGGAAATATCCTCAGATGAAATGTGGAAAGAAGCTTTCTGAGAAACTGCTTAGTGTTCTGTTAATTCATCTCACAGAGTTACATCTGTATTTCGTGGATCTCTTTGCTAGCCTTATTTCTGTGGAATCTGAGAACAGATATTTCGGATCCCTTTGACGACTATAGGGCCAAAGGAAATATCCTCCGATAACAAAGAGAAAGAAGCTTTCTGAGAAACTTCGTTGTGTTCTGTGAAATCATCTCACAGAGTTACACCTTTCCCCTCAAGGAGCCTTTCGCTAAGACAGTTTATGTGGAATTGGCAAAGTGATATTTGGAAGACCTTAGAGGGCTATGGTGAAAAAGGAAATATCCTCAGATGAAATCTCGAAAGAAGCTTTCTGAGAAACTGCTTAGCGTTCTGTTAATTCAACTCACAGAGTTACATCTGTATTTCGTGGATCTCTTTGCTAGCCTTATTTCTGTGGAATCTGAGAACAGATATTTCGGATCCCTATGAAGACTATAGGGCCAAAGGAAATATCCTCCGATAACAAAGAGAAAGAAGCTTTCTGAGAAACTTCTTTGTGTTCTGTGAAATCATCTCACAGAGTTACAGCTTTCCCCTCACGGAGCCTTTCGCTAAGACAGTTCTTTTGAAACTGGCAAATTGATATTTGGAAGCCCATAGAGGGCTATGGTGAAAAAGGAAATATCCTCAGATGAAATCTGGAAAGAAGCTTTCTGAGAAACTGCTTAGTGTTCTGTTAATTCATCTCACAGAGTTTCATCTGTATTTCGTGGATCTCTTTGCTAGCCTTATTTCTGTGAAATCTGAGAACAGATATTTCAGATCCCTTTGAAGACTCTAGGGCCAAAGGAAATATCCTCCGATAACAAAGAGAAAGAAGCTTTCTGAGAAACTTCTTTGTGTTCTGTGAAATCATCTCACAGAGTTGCAGCTTTCCCCTCAAGAAACCTTTCGCTAAGACAGTTCTTGTGGAATTGGCAAAGTGATATTTGGAAGCACATAGAGGGCTATGGTGAAAAAGGAAATATCCTCAGATGAAATCTGGAAAGAAGCTTTCTGAGAAACTGCTTAGTGTTCTGTTAATTCATCTCACAGAGTTACATCTGTATTTCCTGGATCTCTTTGCTAGCCTTATTTCTGTGGAATCTGAGAACAGATATTTCGGATCCCTATGAAGACTATAGGGCCTAGGAAATATCCTCCGATAACAAAGAGAAAGAAGCTTTCTGAGAAACTTCTTTGTGTTCTGTGAAATCATCTCACAGAGTTACAGCTTTCCCCTCAAGAAGCCTTTCGCTAAGACAGTTCTTTTGAAATTGGCAAAGTGATATTTGGAAGCCCATAGAGGGCTATGGTGAAAAAGGAAATATCCTCAGATGAAATCTGGAAAGAAGCTTTCTGAGAAATTGCTTAGTGTTCTGTTAATTCATCTCACAGAGTTACATCTGTATTTCGTGGATCTCTTTGCTAGCCTTATTTCTGTGAAATCTGAGAACAGATATTTCGGATCCCTTTGAAGACTATAGGGCCAAAGGAAATATCCTCCGATAACAAAGAGAAAGAAGCTTTCTGAGAAACTTCTTTGTGTTCTGTGAAATCATCTCACAGAGTTACAGCTTTCCCCTCAAGGAGCCTTTCGCTAAGACAGTTCTTTTGAAATTGGCAAAGTGATATTTGGAAGCCCATAGAGGGCTATGGTGAAAAAGGAAATATCCTCAGAGGAAATCTGGAAAGAAGCTGTGTGAGAAACTGCTTAGTGTTCTGTTAATTCATCTCACAGAGTTACATCTGTATTTCATGGATCTCTTTGCTAGCCTTATTTCTGTGGAATCTGAGAACAGATATTTCAGATCCCTTTGAAGACTATAGGGCCAAAGGAAATATCCTCCGATAACAAAGAGAAAGAAGCTTTCTGAGAAACTTCGTTGTGTTCTGTGAAATCATCTCACAGAGTTACAGCTTTCCCCTCAAGGAGCCTTTCGCTAAGACAGTTCTTGTGGAATTGGCAAAGTGATATTTGGAAGCCCATAGAGGGCTATGGTGAAAAAGGAAATATCCTCAGATGAAATCTGGAAAGAAGCTTTCTGAGAAACTGCTTAGCGTTCTGTTAATTCATCTCACAGAGTTACATCTGTATTTCGTGGTTCTCTTTGCTAGCCTTATTTCTACGGAATCTGAGAACAGATATTTCGGATCCCTTTGAAGACTATAGGGCCAAAGGAAATATCCTCCGATAACAAAGAGAAAGAAGCTTTCTGAGTAACTTCGTTGTGTTCTGTGAAATCATCTCACAGAGTTACAGCTTTCCCCTCACGGAGCCTTTCGCTAAGACACTTCTTTTGAAATTGGCAAAGTGATATTTGGAAGCCCATAGAGGGCTATGGTGAAAAAGGAAATATCCTCAGATGAAATCTGGAAAGAAGCTTTCTGAGAAACTGCTTAGTGTTCTGTTAATTAATCTCACAGAGTTACATCTGTATTTCGTGGATCTCTTTGCTAGCCTTATTTCTGTGGAATCTGAGAGCAGATATTTCGGATCCCTTTGAAGACTGTGGGGCCAAAGGAAATATCCTCCGATAACAAAGAGAAAGAAGCTTTCTGAGAAATTTCTTTGTGTTCTGTGAAATCATCTCACAGAGTTACAGCTTTCCCCTCAAGAAGCCTTTCGCTAAGACAGTTCTTGTGGAATTGGCAAAGTGATATTTGGAAGCCCATAGAGGGCTATGGTGAAAAAGGAAATATCCTCAAATGAAATCTGGAAAGAAGCTTTCTGAGAAACTGCTTAGTGTTCTGTTAATTCATCTCACAGAGTTACATCTGTATTTCGTGGATCTCTTTGTTAGCCTTATTTCTGTGGGATCTGAGAACAGATATTTCGGATCCCTTTGAAGACTATAGGGCCAAAGGAAATATCCTCCGATAACAAAGAGAAAGAAGCTTTCTGAGAAACTTCGTTGTGTTCTGTGAAATCATCTCACAGAGTTACAGCTTTCCCCTCAAGGAGCCTTTCGCTAAGACAGTTCTTGTGGAATTGGCAAAGTGATATTTGGAAGCCCATAGAGGGATATGGTGAAAAAGGAAATATCCTCAGATGAAATCTGGAAAGAAGCTTTCTGAGAAACTGCTTAGTGTTCTGTTAATTCATCTCACAGAGTTACATCTGTATTTCGTTGATCTCTTTGCTAGCCTTATTTCTGTGGAATCTGAGAACAGATATTTCAGATCCCTTTGAAGACTGTGGGGCCAAAGGAAATATCCTCCGATAACAAAGAGAAAGAAGCTTTCTGAGAAACTTCTTTGTGTTCTGTGAAATCATCTCACAGAGTTGCAGCTTTCCCCTCAAGAAGCCTTTCGCTAAGACACTTCTTGTGGAATTGGCAAAGTGATATTTGGAAGCCCATAGAGGGCTATGGTGAAAAAGGAAATATCCTCAGATGAAATCTGGAAAGAAGCTTTCTGAGAAACTGATTAGTGTTCTGTTAATTCATCTCACAGAGTTACATCTGTATTTCGTGGATCTCTTTGCTAGACTTATTTCTGTGGAATCTGAAACAGATATTTCGGATCCCTATGAAGACTATAGGGCCAAAGGAAATATCCTCCGATAACAAAGAGAAAGAAGCTTTCTGAGAAACTTCTTTGTGTTCTGTGAAATCATCTCACAGAGTCGCAGCTTTCCCCTCAAGAAGCTTTTCGCTAAGAATGTTCTTGTGGAATTGGCAAAGTGATATTTGGAAGCCCATAGAGGGCTATGGTGAAAAAGGAAATATACTCAGATGAAATCTGGAAAGAAGCTTTCTGAGAAACTGCTTAGTGTTCTGTTAATTCATCTCACAGAGTTACATCTGTATTTCGTGGATCTCTTTGCTAGCCTTATTTCTGTGGAATCTGAGAACAGATATTTCGGATCCCTATGAAGACTATAGGGCCAAAGGAAATATCCTCCGATAACAAAGAGAAAGAAGCTTTCTGAGAAACTTCTTAGTTTTCTGTGAAATCATCTCACAAAGTTACAGCTTTCCCTTCAAGAAGCCTTTCGCTAAGACAGTTCTTGTGGAATTGGCAAAGTGATATTTGGAAGCCCATAGAGGGCTATGGTGAAAAAGGAAATATCCTCAAATGAAATCTGGAAAGAAGCTTTCTGAGAAACTGCTTAGTGTTCTTTTAATTCATCTCACAGAGTTACATCTGTATTTCGTGGATCTCTTTGCTAGCCTTATTTCTGTGGAATCTGAGAACAGATATTTCCGATCCCTTTGAAGTCTATAGGGCCAAATAAATATCCTCCGATAACAAAGAGAAAGAAGCTTTCTGAGAAACTTCGTTGTGTTCTGTGAAATCATCTCACAGAGTTACAGCGTTCCCCTCACGGAGCCTTTCGCTAAGACAGTTCTTTTGAAATTGCCAAAGTGATATTTGGAAGCCCATAGAGGGATATGGTGAAAAACGAAATATCCTCAGAGGAAATCTGGAAAGAAGCTTTCTGAGAAACTGCTTAGTGTTCTGTTAATTCATCTCACAGTGTTACATCTGTATTTCATGGATCTCTTTGCTAGCCTTATTTCTGTGGAATCTGAGAACAGATATTTCAGATCCCTTTGAAGACTATAGGGCCAAAGGAAATATCCTCCGATAACAAAGAGAAAGAAGCTTTCTGAGAAACTTTGTTGTGTTCTGTGAAATCATCTCACAGAGTTACAGCTTTCCCCTCAAGGAGCCTTTCGCTAAGACAGTTCTTGTGGAATTGGCAAAGTGATATTTGGAAGCCCATAGAGGGATATGGTGAAAAAGGAAATATCCTCAGATGAAATCTGGAAAGCAGCTTTCTGAGAAACTGCTTAGCGTTCTGTTAATTCATCTCACAGAGTTACATCTGTATTTCGTGGATCTCTTTGCTAGCCTTATTTCTACGGAATCTGAGAACAGATATTTCGGATCCCTTTGAAGACTATAGGGCCAAAGGAAATATCCTCCGATAACAAAGAGAAAGAAGCTTTCTGAGAAACTTCGTTGTGTTCTGTGAAATCATCTCACAGAGTTACAGCTTTCCCCTCACGGAGCCTTTCGCTAAGACCCTTCTTTTGAAAATGGCAAAGTGATATTTGGAAGCCCATAGAGGGCTATGGTGAAAAAGGAAATATCCTCAGATGAAATCTGGAAAGAAGCTTTCTGAGAAACTGCTTAGTGTTCTGTTAATTAATCTCACAGAGTTACATCTGTATTTCGTGGATCTCTTTGCTAGCCTTATTTCTGTGGAATCTGAGAACAGATATTTCGGATCCCTTTGAAGACTATGGGGCCAAAGGAAATATCCTCCGATAACAAAGAGAAAGAAGCTTTCTGAGAAACTTCTTTGTGTTCTGTGAAATCATCTCACAGAGTTGCAGCTTTCCCCTCAAGAAGCCTTTCGCTAAGTCAGTTCTTGTGGAATTGGCAAAGTGATATTTGGAAGCCCATAGAGGGCTATGTTGAAAAAGGAAATATCCTCAGATGAAATCTGGAAAGAAGCTTTCTGAGAAACTGCTTAGTGTTCTGTTAATTCATCTCACAGAGTTACATCTGTATTTCGTGGATCTCTTTGCTAGCCTTATTTCTGTGGAATCTGAGAACAGATATTTCAGATCCCTTTGAAGACTGTGGGGCCAAAGGAAATATCCTCCGATAACAAAGAGAAAGAAGCTTTCTGAGAAACTTCTTTGTGTTCTGTGAAATCATCTCACAGAGTTGCAGCTTTCCCCTCAAGAAGCCTTTCGCTAAGACACTTCTTGTGGAATTGGCAAAGTGATATTTGGAAGCCCATAGAGGGCTATGGTGAAAAAGGAAATATCCTCAGATGAAATCTGGAAAGAAGATTTCTGAGAAACTGCTTAGTGTTCTGTTAATTCATCTCACAGAGTTACATCTGTATTTCGTGGATCTCTTTGCTAGACTTATTTCTGTGGAATCTGAAACAGATATTTCGGATCCCTTTAAAGACTATAGGGCCAAAGGAAATATCCTCCGATAACAAAGAGAAAGAAGCTTTCTGAGAAACTTCTTTGTGTTCTGTGAAATCATCTCACAGAGTCGCAGCTTTCCCCTCAAGAAGCTTTTCGCTAAGAATGTTCTTGTGGAATTGGCAAAGTGATATTTGGAAGCCCATAGAGGGCTATGGTGAAAAAGGAAATATCCTCAGATGAAATCTGGAAAGAAGCTTTCTGAGAAACTGCTTAGTGTTCTGTTAATTCATCTCACAGAGTTACATCTGTATTTCGTGGATCTCTTTGCTAGCCTTATTTCTGTGGAATCTGAGAACAGATATTTCGGATCCCTATGAAGACTATAGGGCCAAAGGAAATATCCTCCGATAACAAAGAGAAAGAAGCTTTCTGAGAAACTTCTTAGTGTTCTGTGAAATCATCTCACAAAGTTACAGCTTTCCCTTCAAGAAGCCTTTCGCTAAGACAGTTCTTGTGGAATTGGCAAAGTGATATTTGGAAGCCCATAGAGGGCTATGGTGAAAAAGGAAATATCCTCAAATGAAATCTGGAAAGAAGCTTTCTGAGAAACTGCTTAGTGTTCTTTTAATTCATCTCACAGAGTTACATCTGTATTTCGTGGATCTCTTTGCTAGCCTTATTTCTGTGGAATCTGAGAACAGATATTTCCGATCCCTTTGAAGACTATAGGGCCAAAGGAAATATCCTCCGATAACAAAGAGAAAGAAGCTTTCTGAGAAACTTCGTTGTGTTCTGTGAAATCATCTCACAGAGTTACAGCGTTCCCCTCACGGAGCCTTTCGCTAAGACAGTTCTTTTGAAATTGCCAAAGTGATATTTGGAAGCCCATAGAGGGATATGGTGAAAAACGAAATATCCTCAGAGGAAATCTGGAAAGAAGCTTTCTGAGAAACTGCTTAGTGTTCTGTTAATTCATCTCACAGTGTTACATCTGTATTTCATGGATCTCTTTGCTAGCCTTATTTCTGTGGAATCTGAGAACAGATATTTCAGATCCCTTTGAAGACTATAGGGCCAAAGGAAATATCCTCCGATAACAAAGAGAAAGAAGCTTTCTGAGAAACTTCTTTGTGTTCTGTGAAATCATCTCACAGAGTTACAGATTTCCCCTCAAGAAGCCTTTCGCTAAGACAGTTCTTGTGGAATTGGCAAAGTGATATTTGGAAGCCCATAGAGGGCTATGGTGAAAAAGGAAATATCCTCAAATGAAATCTGGAAAGAAGCTTTCTGAGAAACTGCTTAGTGTTCTGTTAATTAATCTCACAGAGTTACATCTGTATTTCGTGGATCTCTTTGCTAGCCTTATTTCTGTGGAATCTGAGAGCAGATATTTCGGATCCCTTTGAAGAATATGGGGCCAAAGGAAATATCCTCCGATAACAAAGAGAAAGAAGCTTTCTGAGAAACTTCTTTGTGTTCTGTGAAATCATCTCACAGAGTTGCAGCTTTCCCCTCAAGAAGCCTTTCACTAAGACAGTTCTTGTGGAATTGGCAAAGTGATATTTGGAAGCCCATAGAGGGCTATGGTGAAAAAGGAAATATCCTCAAATGAAATCTGGAAAGAAGCTTTCTGAGAAACTGCTTAGTGTTCTGTTAATTCATCTCACAGAGTTACATCTGTATTTCGTGGATCTCTTTGCTAGCCTTATTTCTGTGGAATCTGAGAACAGATATTTCGGATCCCTTTGAAGACTATAGGGCCAAAGGAAATATCCTCCGATAACAAAGACAAAGAAGTTTTCTGAGAAACTTCGTTGTGTTCTGTGAAATCATCTCACAGAGTTACAGCTTTCCCCTCACGGAGCCTTTGGCTAAGACAGTTCTTTTGAAATTGGCAAAGTGATATTTGGAAGCCCTTAGAGGGCTATGGTGAAAAAGGAAATATCCTCAGAGGAAATCTGGAAAGAAGCTTTCTGAGAAACTGCTTAGTGTTCTGTTAATTCATCTCACAGTGTTACATCTGTATTTCATGGATCTCTTTGCTAGCCTTATTTCTGTGGAATCTGAGAACCTATATTTCAGATCGCTTTGAAGACTATAGGGCCAAAGGAAACATCCTCCGATAACAAAGAGAAAGAAGCTTTCTGAGAAACTTCTTTGTGTACTGTGAAATCATCTCACAGAGTTGCAGCTTTCCCCTCAAGAAGCCTTTCGCTAAGACAGTTCTTGTGGAATTGGCAAAGTGATATTTGGAAGCCCATAGAGGGCTATGGTGAAAAAGGAAATATCCTCAGATGAAATGTGGAAAGAAGCTTTCTGAGAAACTGCTTAGTGTTCTGTTAATTCATCTCACAGAGTTACATCTGTATTTCGTGGATCTCTTTGCTAGCCTTATTTCTGTGGAATCTGAGAACAGATATTTCGGATCCCTTTGACGACTATAGGGCCAAAGGAAATATCCTCCGATAACAAAGAGAAAGAAGCTTTCTGAGAAACTTCGTTGTGTTCTGTGAAATCATCTCACAGAGTTACACCTTTCCCCTCAAGGAGCCTTTCGCTAAGACAGTTTATGTGGAATTGGCAAAGTGATATTTGGAAGACCTTAGAGGGCTATGGTGAAAAAGGAAATATCCTCAGATGAAATCTCGAAAGAAGCTTTCTGAGAAACTGCTTAGCGTTCTGTTAATTCAACTCACAGAGTTACATCTGTATTTCGTGGATCTCTTTGCTAGCCTTATTTCTGTGGAATCTGAGAACAGATATTTCGGATCCCTATGAAGACTATAGGGCCAAAGGAAATATCCTCCGATAACAAAGAGAAAGAAGCTTTCTGAGAAACTTCTTTGTGTTCTGTGAAATCATCTCACAGAGTTACAGCTTTCCCCTCACGGAGCCTTTCGCTAAGACAGTTCTTTTGAAACTGGCAAATTGATATTTGGAAGCCCATAGAGGGCTATGGTGAAAAAGGAAATATCCTCAGATGAAATCTGGAAAGAAGCTTTCTGAGAAACTGCTTAGTGTTCTGTTAATTCATCTCACAGAGTTTCATCTGTATTTCGTGGATCTCTTTGCTAGCCTTATTTCTGTGAAATCTGAGAACAGATATTTCAGATCCCTTTGAAGACTCTAGGGCCAAAGGAAATATCCTCCGATAACAAAGAGAAAGAAGCTTTCTGAGAAACTTCTTTGTGTTCTGTGAAATCATCTCACAGAGTTGCAGCTTTCCCCTCAAGAAACCTTTCGCTAAGACAGTTCTTGTGGAATTGGCAAAGTGATATTTGGAAGCACATAGAGGGCTATGGTGAAAAAGGAAATATCCTCAGATGAAATCTGGAAAGAAGCTTTCTGAGAAACTGCTTAGTGTTCTGTTAATTCATCTCACAGAGTTACATCTGTATTTCCTGGATCTCTTTGCTAGCCTTATTTCTGTGGAATCTGAGAACAGATATTTCGGATCCCTATGAAGACTATAGGGCCTAGGAAATATCCTCCGATAACAAAGAGAAAGAAGCTTTCTGAGAAACTTCTTTGTGTTCTGTGAAATCATCTCACAGAGTTACAGCTTTCCCCTCAAGAAGCCTTTCGCTAAGACAGTTCTTTTGAAATTGGCAAAGTGATATTTGGAAGCCCATAGAGGGCTATGGTGAAAAAGGAAATATCCTCAGATGAAATCTGGAAAGAAGCTTTCTGAGAAATTGCTTAGTGTTCTGTTAATTCATCTCACAGAGTTACATCTGTATTTCGTGGATCTCTTTGCTAGCCTTATTTCTGTGAAATCTGAGAACAGATATTTCGGATCCCTTTGAAGACTATAGGGCCAAAGGAAATATCCTCCGATAACAAAGAGAAAGAAGCTTTCTGAGAAACTTCTTTGTGTTCTGTGAAATCATCTCACAGAGTTACAGCTTTCCCCTCAAGGAGCCTTTCGCTAAGACAGTTCTTTTGAAATTGGCAAAGTGATATTTGGAAGCCCATAGAGGGCTATGGTGAAAAAGGAAATATCCTCAGAGGAAATCTGGAAAGAAGCTGTGTGAGAAACTGCTTAGTGTTCTGTTAATTCATCTCACAGAGTTACATCTGTATTTCATGGATCTCTTTGCTAGCCTTATTTCTGTGGAATCTGAGAACAGATATTTCAGATCCCTTTGAAGACTATAGGGCCAAAGGAAATATCCTCCGATAACAAAGAGAAAGAAGCTTTCTGAGAAACTTCGTTGTGTTCTGTGAAATCATCTCACAGAGTTACAGCTTTCCCCTCAAGGAGCCTTTCGCTAAGACAGTTCTTGTGGAATTGGCAAAGTGATATTTGGAAGCCCATAGAGGGCTATGGTGAAAAAGGAAATATCCTCAGATGAAATCTGGAAAGAAGCTTTCTGAGAAACTGCTTAGCGTTCTGTTAATTCATCTCACAGAGTTACATCTGTATTTCGTGGTTCTCTTTGCTAGCCTTATTTCTACGGAATCTGAGAACAGATATTTCGGATCCCTTTGAAGACTATAGGGCCAAAGGAAATATCCTCCGATAACAAAGAGAAAGAAGCTTTCTGAGTAACTTCGTTGTGTTCTGTGAAATCATCTCACAGAGTTACAGCTTTCCCCTCACGGAGCCTTTCGCTAAGACACTTCTTTTGAAATTGGCAAAGTGATATTTGGAAGCCCATAGAGGGCTATGGTGAAAAAGGAAATATCCTCAGATGAAATCTGGAAAGAAGCTTTCTGAGAAACTGCTTAGTGTTCTGTTAATTAATCTCACAGAGTTACATCTGTATTTCGTGGATCTCTTTGCTAGCCTTATTTCTGTGGAATCTGAGAGCAGATATTTCGGATCCCTTTGAAGACTGTGGGGCCAAAGGAAATATCCTCCGATAACAAAGAGAAAGAAGCTTTCTGAGAAATTTCTTTGTGTTCTGTGAAATCATCTCACAGAGTTACAGCTTTCCCCTCAAGAAGCCTTTCGCTAAGACAGTTCTTGTGGAATTGGCAAAGTGATATTTGGAAGCCCATAGAGGGCTATGGTGAAAAAGGAAATATCCTCAAATGAAATCTGGAAAGAAGCTTTCTGAGAAACTGCTTAGTGTTCTGTTAATTCATCTCACAGAGTTACATCTGTATTTCGTGGATCTCTTTGTTAGCCTTATTTCTGTGGGATCTGAGAACAGATATTTCGGATCCCTTTGAAGACTATAGGGCCAAAGGAAATATCCTCCGATAACAAAGAGAAAGAAGCTTTCTGAGAAACTTCGTTGTGTTCTGTGAAATCATCTCACAGAGTTACAGCTTTCCCCTCAAGGAGCCTTTCGCTAAGACAGTTCTTGTGGAATTGGCAAAGTGATATTTGGAAGCCCATAGAGGGATATGGTGAAAAAGGAAATATCCTCAGATGAAATCTGGAAAGAAGCTTTCTGAGAAACTGCTTAGTGTTCTGTTAATTCATCTCACAGAGTTACATCTGTATTTCGTTGATCTCTTTGCTAGCCTTATTTCTGTGGAATCTGAGAACAGATATTTCAGATCCCTTTGAAGACTGTGGGGCCAAAGGAAATATCCTCCGATAACAAAGAGAAAGAAGCTTTCTGAGAAACTTCTTTGTGTTCTGTGAAATCATCTCACAGAGTTGCAGCTTTCCCCTCAAGAAGCCTTTCGCTAAGACACTTCTTGTGGAATTGGCAAAGTGATATTTGGAAGCCCATAGAGGGCTATGGTGAAAAAGGAAATATCCTCAGATGAAATCTGGAAAGAAGCTTTCTGAGAAACTGATTAGTGTTCTGTTAATTCATCTCACAGAGTTACATCTGTATTTCGTGGATCTCTTTGCTAGACTTATTTCTGTGGAATCTGAAACAGATATTTCGGATCCCTATGAAGACTATAGGGCCAAAGGAAATATCCTCCGATAACAAAGAGAAAGAAGCTTTCTGAGAAACTTCTTTGTGTTCTGTGAAATCATCTCACAGAGTCGCAGCTTTCCCCTCAAGAAGCTTTTCGCTAAGAATGTTCTTGTGGAATTGGCAAAGTGATATTTGGAAGCCCATAGAGGGCTATGGTGAAAAAGGAAATATACTCAGATGAAATCTGGAAAGAAGCTTTCTGAGAAACTGCTTAGTGTTCTGTTAATTCATCTCACAGAGTTACATCTGTATTTCGTGGATCTCTTTGCTAGCCTTATTTCTGTGGAATCTGAGAACAGATATTTCGGATCCCTATGAAGACTATAGGGCCAAAGGAAATATCCTCCGATAACAAAGAGAAAGAAGCTTTCTGAGAAACTTCTTAGTTTTCTGTGAAATCATCTCACAAAGTTACAGCTTTCCCTTCAAGAAGCCTTTCGCTAAGACAGTTCTTGTGGAATTGGCAAAGTGATATTTGGAAGCCCATAGAGGGCTATGGTGAAAAAGGAAATATCCTCAAATGAAATCTGGAAAGAAGCTTTCTGAGAAACTGCTTAGTGTTCTTTTAATTCATCTCACAGAGTTACATCTGTATTTCGTGGATCTCTTTGCTAGCCTTATTTCTGTGGAATCTGAGAACAGATATTTCCGATCCCTTTGAAGTCTATAGGGCCAAATAAATATCCTCCGATAACAAAGAGAAAGAAGCTTTCTGAGAAACTTCGTTGTGTTCTGTGAAATCATCTCACAGAGTTACAGCGTTCCCCTCACGGAGCCTTTCGCTAAGACAGTTCTTTTGAAATTGCCAAAGTGATATTTGGAAGCCCATAGAGGGATATGGTGAAAAACGAAATATCCTCAGAGGAAATCTGGAAAGAAGCTTTCTGAGAAACTGCTTAGTGTTCTGTTAATTCATCTCACAGTGTTACATCTGTATTTCATGGATCTCTTTGCTAGCCTTATTTCTGTGGAATCTGAGAACAGATATTTCAGATCCCTTTGAAGACTATAGGGCCAAAGGAAATATCCTCCGATAACAAAGAGAAAGAAGCTTTCTGAGAAACTTCTTTGTGTTCTGTGAAATCATCTCACAGAGTTACAGATTTCCCCTCAAGAAGCCTTTCGCTAAGACAGTTCTTGTGGAATTGGCAAAGTGATATTTGGAAGCCCATAGAGGGCTATGGTGAAAAAGGAAATATCCTCAAATGAAATCTGGAAAGAAGCTTTCTGAGAAACTGCTTAGTGTTCTGTTAATTAATCTCACAGAGTTACATCTGTATTTCGTGGATCTCTTTGCTAGCCTTATTTCTGTGGAATCTGAGAGCAGATATTTCGGATCCCTTTGAAGACTATGGGGCCAAAGGAAATATCCTCCGATAACAAAGAGAAAGAAGCTTTCTGAGAAACTTCTTTGTGTTCTGTGAAATCATCTCACAGAGTTGCAGCTTTCCCCTCAAGAAGCCTTTCACTAAGACAGTTCTTGTGGAATTGGCAAAGTGATATTTGGAAGCCCATAGAGGGCTATGGTGAAAAAGGAAATATCCTCAAATGAAATCTGGAAAGAAGCTTTCTGAGAAACTGCTTAGTGTTCTGTTAATTCATCTCACAGAGTTACATCTGTATTTCGTGGATCTCTTTGCTAGCCTTATTTCTGTGGATCTGAGAACAGATATTTCGGATCCCTTTGAAGACTATAGGGCCAAAGGAAATATCCTCCGATAACAAAGACAAAGAAGCTTTCTGAGAAACTTCGTTGTGTTCTGTGAAATCATCTCACAGACTTACAGCTTTCCCCTCAAGGAGCCTTTCGCTAAGACAGTTCTTTTGAAATTGGCAAAGTGATATTTGGAAGCCCATAGAGGGCTATGGTGAAAAAGGAAATATCCTCAGAGGAAATCTGGAAAGAAGCTTTCTGAGAAACTGCTTAGTGTTCTGTTAATTCATCTCACAGTGTTACCTCTGTATTTCATGGATCTCTTTGCTAGCCTTATTTCTGTGGAATCTGAGAACCTATATTTCAGATCGCTTTGAAGACTATAGGGCCAAAGGAAACATCCTCCGATAACAAAGAGAAAGAAGCTTTCTGAGAAACTTCTTTGTGTACTGTGAAATCATCTCACAGAGTTGCAGCTTTCCCCTCAAGAAGCCTTTCACTAAGACAGTTCTTGTGGAATTGGCAAAGTGATATTTGGAAGCCCATAGAGGGCTATGGTGAAAAAGGAAATATCCTCAGATGAAATGTGGAAAGAAGCTTTCTGAGAAACTGCTTAGTGTTCTGTTAATTCATCTCACAGAGTTACATCTGTATTTCGTGGATCTCTTTGCTAGCCTTATTTCTGTGGAATCTGAGAACAGATATTTCGGATCCCTTTGAAGACTATAGGGCCAAAGGAAATATCCTCCGATAACAAAGACAAAGAAGCTTTCTGAGAAACTTCGTTGTGTTCTGTGAAATCATCTCACAGAGTTACAGCTTTCCCCTCAAGGAGCCTTTAGCTAAGACAGTTTATGTGGAATTGGCAAAGTGATATTTGGAAGACCATAGAGGGCTATGGTGAAAAAGGAAATATCCTCAGATGAAATCTCGAAAGAAGATTTCTGAGAAACTGCTTAGCGTTCTGTTAATTCATCTCACAGAGTTACATCTGTATTTCGTGGATCTCTTTGCTAGCCTTATTTCTGTGGAATCTGAGAACAGATATTTCGGATCCCTATGAAGACTATAGGGCCAAAGGAAATATCCTCCGATAACAAAGAGAAAGAAGCTTTCTGAGAAACTTCTTTGTGTTCTGTGAAATCATCTCACAGAGTTACAGCTTTCCCCTCACGGAGCCTTTCGCTAAGACAGTTCATTTGAAACTGGCAAATTGATATTTGGAAGCCCATAGAGGGCTATGGTGAAAAAGGAAATATCCTCAGATGAAATCTGGAAAGAAGCTTTCTGAGAAACTGCTTAGTGTTCTGTTAATTCATCTCACAGAGTTACATCTGTATTTCGTGGATCTCTTTGCTAGCCTTATTTCTGTGAAATCTGAGAACAGATATTTCAGATCCCTTTGAAGACTATAGGGCCAAAGGAAATATCCTCCGATAACAAAGAGAAAGAAGCTTTCTGAGAAACTTCTTTGTGTTCTGTGAAATCATCTCACAGAGTTGCAGCTTTCCCCTCAAGAAACCTTTCGCTAAGACAGTTCTTGTGGAATTGGCAAAGTGATATTTGGAAGCACATAGAGGGCTATGGTGAAAAAGGAAATATCCTCAGATGAAATCTGGAAAGAAGCTTTCTGAGAAACTGCTTAGTGTTCTGTTAATTCATCTCACAGAGTTACATCTGTATTTCGTGGATCTCTTTGCTAGCCTTATTTCTGTGGAATCTGAGAACAGATATTTCGGATCCCTATGAAGACTATAGGGCCAAAGGAAATATCCTCCGATAACAAAGAGAAAGAAGCTTTCTGAGAAACTTCTTTGTGTTCTGTGAAATCATCTCACAGAGTTACAGCTTTCCCCTCAAGAAGCCTTTCGCTAAGACAGTTCTTTTGAAATTGGCAAAGTGATATTTGGAAGCCCATAGAGGGCTATGCTGAAAAAGGAAATATCCTCAGATGAAATCTGGAAAGAAGCTTTCTGAGAAACTGCTTAGTGTTCTGTTAATTCATCTCACAGAGTTACATCTGTATTTCGTGGATCTCTTTGCTAGCCTTATTTCTGTGAAATTTGAGAACAGATATTTCGGATCCCTTTGAAGACTATAGGGCCAAAGGAAATATCCTCCGATAACAAAGAGAAAGAAGCTTTCTGAGAAACTTCGTTGTGTTCTGTGAAATCATCTCACAGAGTTACAGCTTTCCCCTCAAGGAGCCTTTCGCTAAGACAGTTCTTTTGAAATTGGCAAAGTGATATTTGGGGCCCATAGAGGGCTATGGTGAAAAAGGAAATATCCTCAGAGGAAATCTGGAAAGAAGCTGTGTGAGAAACTGCTTAGTGTTCTGTTAATTCATCTCACAGTGTTACATCTGTATTTCATGGATCTCTTTGCTAGCCTTATTTCTGTGGAATCTGAGAGCAGATATTTCGGATCCCTTTGAAGACTGTGGGGCCAAAGGAAATATCCTCCGATAACAAAGAGAAAGAAGCTTTCTGAGAAATTTCTTTGTGTTCTGTGAAATCATCTCACAGAGTTACAGCTTTCCCCTCAAGAAGCCTTTCGCTAAGACAGTTCTTGTGGAATTGGCAAAGTGATATTTGGAAGCCCATAGAGGGCTATGGTGAAAAAGGAAATATCCTCAAATGAAATCTGAAAAGAAGCTTTCTGAGAAACTGCTTAGTGTTCTGTTAATTCATCTCACAGAGTTACGTCTGTATGTCGTGGATCTCTTTGCTAGCCTTATTTCTGTGGAATCTGTGAACAGATATTTCGGATCCCTTTGAACACTATAGGGCCAAAGGAAATATCCTCCGATAACAAAGAGAAAGAAGCTTTCTGAGAAACTTCTTTGTGTTCTGTGAAATCATCTCACAGAGTTACAGCTTTCCCCTCAAGAAGCCTTTCGCTAAGACAGTTCTTTTGAAATTGGCAAAGTGATATTTGGAAGCCCATAGAGGGCTATGGTGAAAAAGGAAATATCCTCAAATGAAATCTGAAAAGAAGCTTTCTGAGAAACTGCTTAGTGTTCTGTTAATTCATCTCACAGAGCTACATCTGTATTTCGTGGATCTCTTTGCTAGCCTTATTTCTGTGGAATCTGAGAACAGATATTTCGCATCCCTTTGAAGACTATAGGGCCAAAGGAAATATCCTCCGATAACAAAGAGAAAGAAGCTTTCTGAGAAACTTCGTTGTATTCTGTGAAATCATCTCACAGAGTTACAGCGTTCCCCTCACGGAGCCTTTCGCTAAGACAGTTCTTTTGAAATTGCCAAAGTGATATTTGGAAGCCCATAGAGGGCTATGGTGAAAAACGAAATATCCTCAGAGGAAATCTGGAAAGAAGCTTTCTTTGAAACTGCTTAGTGTTCTGTTAATTCATCTCACAGTGTTACATCTGTATTTCATGGATCTCTTTGCTAGCCTTATTTCTGTGGAATCTGAGAACAGATATTTCAGATCCCTTTGAAGACTATAGGGCCAAAGGAAATATCCTCCGATAACAAAGAGAAAGAAGCTTTCTGAGAAACTTCTTTGTGTTGTGTGAAATCATCTCACAGAGTTACAGCTTTCCCCTCAAGAACCCTTTCGCTAAGACAGTTCTTGTGGAATTGGCAAAGTGATATTTGGATGCCCATAGAGGGCTATGGTGAAAAAGGAAATATCCTCAAATGAAATCTGGAAAGAAGCATTCTGAGAAACTGCTTAGTGTTCTGTTAATTCATCTCACAGAGTTACATCTGTATTTCGTGGATCTCTTTGTTAGCCTTATTTCTGTGGGATCTGAGAACAGATATTTCGGATCCCTTTGAAGACTATAGGGCCAAAGGAAATATCCTCCGATAACAAAGAGAAAGAAGCTTTCTGAGAAACTTCGTTGTGTTCTGTGAAATCATCTCACAGAGTTACAGCTTTCCCCTCAAGGAGCCTTTCGCTAAGACAGTTCTTGTGGAATTGGCAAAGTGATATTTGGAAGCCCATCGAGGGATATGGTGAAAAAGGAAATATCCTCAGATGAAATCTGGAAAGAAGCTTTCTGAGAAACTGCTTAGTGTTCTGTTAATTCATCTCACAGAGCTACATCTGTATTTCGTGGATCTCTTTGCTAGCCTTATTTCTACGGAATCTGAGAACAGATATTTCGGATCCCTTTGAAGACTATAGGGCCAAAGGAAATATCCTCCGATAACAAAGAGAAAGAAGCTTTCTGAGAAACTTCGTTGTGTTCTGTGAAATCATCTCACAGAGTTACAGCTTTCCCCTCACGGAGCCTTTCGCTAAGACACTTCTTTTGAAATTGGCAAAGTGATATTTGGAAGCCCATAGAGGGCTATGGTGAAAAAGGAAATATCCTCAGATGAAATCTGGAAAGAAGCTTTCTGAGAAACTGCTTAGTGTTCTGTTAATTAATCTCAAAGAGTTACATCTGTATTTCGTGGATCTCTTTGCTAGCCTTATTTCTGTGGAATCTGAGAGCAGATATTTCGGATCCCCTTGAAGACTATAGGGCCAAAGGAAATATCCTCCGATAAGAAAGAGAAAGAAGCTTTCTGAGAAACTTCTTTGTGTTCTGTGAAATCATCTCACAGAGTTGCAGCTTTCCCCTCAAGAAGCCTTTCGCTAAGTCAGTTCTTGTGGAATTGGCAAAGTGATATTTGGAAGCCCATAGAGGGCTATGGTGAAAAAGGAAGTATCCTCAGATGAAATCTGGAAAGAAGCTTTCTGAGAAATTGCTTAGTGTTCTGTTAATTCATCTCACAGAGTTACATCTGTATTTCGTGGATCTCTTTGGTAGCCTTATTTCTGTGGAATCTGTGAACAGATATTTCGGATCCCTTTGAACACTATAGGGCCAAAGGAAATATCCTCCGATAACAAAGAGAAAGAAGCTTTCTGAGAAACTTCTTTGTGTTCTGTGAAATCATCTCACAGAGTTGCAGCTTTCCCCTCAAGAAGCCTTTCGCTAAGACAGTTCTTGTGGAATTGGCAAAGTGATATTTGGAAGCCCATAGAGGGCTATGGTGAAAAAGGAAATATCCTCAAACGAAATCTGGATAGAAGCTTTCTGAGAAACTGCTTAGTGTTCTGTTAATTCATCTCACAGAGTTACATCTGTATTTCGTGGATCTCTTTGCTAGCCTTATTTCTGTGGAATCTGAGAACAGATATTTCGGATCCCTTTGAAGACTATAGGGCCAAAGGAAATATCCTCCGATAACAAAGAGAAAGAAGCTTTCTGAGAAACTTCGTTGTGTTCTGTGAAATCATCTCACAGAGTTACAGCTTTCCCCTCACGGAGCCTTTCGCTAAGACAGTTCTTTTGAAATTGGCAAAGTGATATTTGGAAGCCCATAGAGGGCTATGGTGAAAAAGGAAATATCCTCAGAGGAAATCTGGAAAGAAGCTTTCTGAGAAACTGCTTAGTGTTCTGTTAATTCATCTCACAGTGTTACATCTGTATTTCATGGATCTCTTTGCTAGCCTTATTTCTGTGGAATCTGAGAACCTATATTTCAGATCCCTTTGAAGACTATAGGGCCAAAGGAAACATCCTCCGATAACAAAGAGAAAGAAGCTTTCTGAGAAACTTCTTTGTGTACTGTGAAATCATCTCACAGAGTTGCAGCTTTCCCCTCAAGAAGCCTTTCGCTAAGACAGTTCTTGTGGAATTGGCAAAGTGATATTTGGAAGCCCATAGAGGGCTATGGTGAAAAAGGAAGTATCCTCAGATGAAATCTGGAAAGAAGCTTTCTGAGAAATTGCTTAGTGTTCTGTTAATTCATCTCACAGAGTTACATCTGTATTTCGTGGATCTCTTTGGTAGCCTTATTTCTGTGGAATCTGTGAACAGATATTTCGGATCCCTTTGAACACTATAGGGCCAAAGGAAATATCCTCCGATAACAAAGAGAAAGAAGCTTTCTGAGAAACTTCTTTGTGTTCTGTGAAATCATCTCACAGAGTTGCAGCTTTCCCCTCAAGAAGCCTTTCGCTAAGACAGTTCTTGTGGAATTGGCAAAGTGATATTTGGAAGCCCATAGAGGGCTATGGTGAAAAAGGAAATATCCTCAAACGAAATCTGGAAAGAAGCTTTCTGAGAAACTGCTTAGTGTTCTGTTAATTCATCTCACAGAGTTACATCTGTATTTCGTGGATCTCTTTGCTAGCCTTATTTCTGTGGAATCTGAGAACAGATATTTCGGATCCCTTTGAAGACTATAGGGCCAAAGGAAATATCCTCCGATAACAAAGAGAAAGAAGCTTTCTGAGAAACTTCGTTGTGTTCTGTGAAATCATCTCACAGAGTTACAGCTTTCCCCTCACGGAGCCTTTCGCTAAGACAGTTCTTTTGAAATTGGCAAAGTGATATTTGGAAGCCCATAGAGGGCTATGGTGAAAAAGGAAATATCCTCAGAGGAAATCTGGAAAGAAGCTTTCTGAGAAACTGCTTAGTGTTCTGTTAATTCATCTCACAGTGTTACATCTGTATTTCATGGATCTCTTTGCTAGCCTTATTTCTGTGGAATCTGAGAACCTATATTTCAGATCCCTTTGAAGACTATAGGGCCAAAGGAAACATCCTCCGATAACAAAGAGAAAGAAGCTTTCTGAGAAACTTCTTTGTGTACTGTGAAATCATCTCACAGAGTTGCAGCTTTCCCCTCAAGAAGCCTTTCGCTAAGACAGTTCTTGTGGAATTGGCAAAGTGATATTTGGAAGCCCATAGAGGGCTATGGTGAAAAAGGAAATATCCTCAGATGAAATCTGGAAAGAAGCTTTCTGAGAAACTGCTTAGTGTTCTGTTAATTCATCTCACAGAGTTACATCTGTATTTCGTGGATCTCTTTGCTAGCCTTATTTCTGTGGAATCTGAGAACAGATATTTCGGATCCCTTTGAAGACTATAGGGCCAAAGGAAATATCCTCCGATAACAAAGAGAAAGAAGCTTTCTGAGAAACTTCTTTGTGTTCTGTGAAATCATCTCACAGAGTTGCATCTTTCCCCTCAAGAAGCCTTTCGCTAAGACAGTTCTTGTGGAATTGGCAAAGTGATATTTGGAAGCACATAGAGGGATATGGTGAAAAAGGAAATATCCTCAGATGAAATCTGGAAAGAAGCTTTCTTTGAAACTGCTTAGTGTTCTGTTAATTCATCTCACAGAGTTACATCTGTATTTCGTGGATCTCTTTGCTAGCCTTATTTCTGTGGAATCTGAGAACAGATATTTCGGATCCCTATGAAGACTATAGGGCCAAAGGAAATATCCTCCGATAACAAAGAGAAAGAAGCTTTCTGAGAAACTTCTTTGTGTTCTGTGAAATCATCTCACAGAGTTACAGCTTTCCCCTCAAGAAAACTTTCGCTAAGACAGTTCTTTTGAAATTGGCAAAGTGATATTTGGAAGCCCATAGAGGGCTATGGTGAAAAAGGAAATATCCTCAGATGAAATCTGGAAAGAAGCTTTCTGAGAAACTGCTTAGTGTTCTGTTAATTCATCTCACAGAGTTACATCTGTATTTCGTGGATCTCTTTGCTAGCCTTATTTCTGTGAAATCTGAGAACAGATATTTCGGATCCCTTTGAAGACTATAGGGCCAAAGGAAATATCCTCCGATAACAAAGAGAAAGAAGCTTTCTGAGAAACTTCGTTGTGTTCTGTGAAATCATCTCACAGAGTTACAGCTTTCCCCTCAAGGAGCCTTTCGCTAAGACAGTTCTTTTGAAATTGCCAAAGTGATATTTGAAAGCCCATAGAGGGCTATGGTGAAAAAGGAAATATCCTCAGAGGAAATCTGGAAAGAAGCTTTGTGAGAAACTGCTTAGTGTTCTGTTAATTCATCTCACAGAATTACATCTGTATTTCGTGGATCTCTTTGCTAGCCTATTTCTGTATAATCTGAGAACAGATATTTCGGATCCCTTTGAAGACTATAGGGCCAAAGGAAATATCCTCCGATAACAAAGAGAAAGAAGCTTTCTGAGAAATTTCGTTGTGTTCTGTGAAATCATCTCACAGAGTTACAGCTTTCCCCTCACGGAGCCTTTCGCTAAGACAGTTCTTTTGAAATTGGCAAAGTGATATTTGGAAGCCCATAGAGGGCTATGGTGAAAAAGGAAATATCCTCAGATGAAATCTGGAAAGAAGCTTTCTGAGAAACTGCTTAGTGTTCTGTTAATTCATCTCGCAGTGTTACCTCTGTATTTCATGGATCTCTTTGCTAGCCTTATTTCTGTGGAATCTGAGAACAGATATTTCAGATCCCTTTGAAGACTATAGGGCCAAAGGAAATATCCTCCGATAACAAAGAGAAAGAAGCTTTCTGAGAAACTTCTTTGTGTTCTGTGAAATCATCTCACAGAGTTACAGCTTTCCCCTCAAGAAGCCTTTCGCTAAGACAGTTCTTGTGGAATTGGCAAAGTGATATTTGGAAGCCCATAGAGGGCTATGGTGAAAAAGGAAATATCCTCAAATGAAATCTGGAAAGAAGCTTTCTGAGAAACTGCTTAGTGTTCTGTTAATTCATCTCACAGAGTTACATCTGTATTTCGTGGATCTCTTTGCTAGCCTTATTTCTGTGGGATCTGAGAACAAATATTTCGGATCCCTTTGAAGACTATAGGGCCAAAGGAAATATCCTCCGATAACAAAGAGAAAGAAGCTTTCTGAGAAACTTCGTTGTGTTCTGTGAAATCATCTCGCAGAGTTACAGCTTTCCCCTCAAGGAGCCTTTCGCTAAGACAGTTCTTGTGGAATTGGCAAAGTGATATTTGGAAGACCATAGAGGGCTATGGTGAAAAAGGAAATATCCTCAAATGAAATCTGGAAAGAAGCTTTCTGAGAAACTACTTAGTGTTCTGTTAATTCATCTCACAGAGTTACATCTGTATTTCGTGGATCTCTTTGCTAGCCTTATTTCTGTGAAATCTGAGAACAGATATTCGGATCCCTTTGAAGACTATAGGGCCAAAGGAAATATCCACCGATAACAAAGAGAAAGAAGCTTTCTGAGAAACTTCTTTGTGTACTGTGAAATCATCTCACAGAGTTGCAGCTTTCCCCTCAAGAAGCCTTTCGCTAAGACAGTTCTTGTGGAATTGGCAAAGTGATATTTGGAAGCCCATAGAGGGCTATGGTGAAAAAGGAAATATCCTCAGATGAAATCTGGAAAGAAGCTTTGTGAGAAACTGCTTAGTGTTCTGTTAATTCATCTCACACAGATACATCTGTATTTCGTGGATCTCTTTGCTAGCCTTATTTCTGTGGAATCTGAGAACAGATATTTCGGATCCCTTTGAAGACTATAGGGCCAAAGGAAATATCCTCCGATAACAAAGAGAAAGAAGCTTTCTGAGAAACTTCGTTGTGTTCTGTGAAATCATCACACAGAGTTACAGCTTTCCCCTCACGGAGCCTTTCGCTAAGACAGTTTATGTGGAATTGGCAAAGTGATATTTGGAAGCCCACAGAGGGCTATGGTGAAAAAGGAAATATCCTCAAATGAAATCTGGAAAGAAGTTTTCTGAGAAACTGCTTAGTGTTCTGTTAATTCATCTCACAGAGTTACATCTGTATTTCGTGGATCTCTTTGCTAGCCTTATTTCTGTGAAATCTGAGAACAGATATTTCGGATCCCTTTGAAGACTATAGGGCCAAAGGAAATATCCTCCGATAACAAAGAGAAAGAAGCTTTCTGAGTAACTTCGTTGTGTTCTGTGAAATCATCTCACAGAGTTGCAGCTTTCCCCTCAAGAAGCCTTTCGCTAAGACAGTTCTTGTGGAATTGGCAAAGTGATATTTGGAAGCACATAGAGGGCTATGGTGAAAAAGGAAATATCCTCAAATGAAATCTGGAAAGAAGCTTTCTGAGAAACTGCTTAGTGTTCTGTTAATTCATCTCACAGAGTTACATCTGTATTTCGTGGATCTCTTTGCTAGCCTTATTTCTGTGGAATCTGAGAACAGATATTTCGGATCCCTTTGAAGACTATAGGGCCAAAGGAAATATCCTCCGATAACAAAGAGAAAGAAGCTTTCTGAGAAACTTCGTTGTGTTCTGTGAAATCATCTCTCAGAGTTACAGCTTTCCCCTCACGGAGCCTTTCGCTAAGACAGTTCTTTTGAAATTGGCAAAGTGATATTTGGAAGCCCATAGAGGGCTATGGTGAAAAAGGAAATATCCTCAGATGAAATCTGGAAAGAAGCTTTCTGAGAAACTGCTTAGTGTTCTGTTAATTCATCTCACAGAGTTACATCTGTATTTCGTGGATCTCTTTGCTAGCCTTATTTCTGTGAAATCTGAGAACAGATATTTCGGATCCCTTTGAAGACTATAGGGCCAAAGGAAATATCCTCCGATAACAAAGAGAAAGAAGCTTTCTGAGAAACTTCGTTGTGTTCTGTGAAATCATCTCACAGAGTTACAGCTTTCCCCACAAGGAGCCTTTCGCTAAGACAGTTCTTTTGAAATTGCCAAAGTGATATTTGAAAGCCCATAGAGGGCTATGGTGAAAAAGGAAATATCCTCAGAGGAAATCTGGAAAGAAGCTTTGTGAGAAACTGCTTAGTGTTCTGTTAATTCATCTCACAGAGTTACATCTGTATTTCGTGGATCTCTTTGCTAGCCTATTTCTGTATAATCTGAGAACAGATATTTCGGATCCCTTTGAAGACTATAGGGCCAAAGGAAATATCCTCCGATAACAAAGAGAAAGAAGCTTTCTGAGAAATTGCGTTGTGTTCTGTGAAATCATCTCACAGAGTTACAGCTTTCCCCTCACGGAGCCTTTCGCTAAGACAGTTCTTTTGAAATTGGCAAAGTGATATTTGGAAGCCCATAGAGGGCTATGGTGAAAAAGGAAATATCCTCAGATGAAATCTGGAAAGAAGCTTTCTGAGAAACTGCTTAGTGTTCTGTTAATTCATCTCGCAGTGTTACCTCTGTATTTCATGGATCTCTTTGCTAGCCTTATTTCTGTGGAATCTGAGAACAGATATTTCAGATCCCTTTGAAGACTATAGGGCCAAAGGAAATATCCTCCGATAACAAAGAGAAAGAAGCTTTCTGAGAAACTTCTTTGTGTTCTGTGAAATCATCTCACAGAGTTACAGCTTTCCCCTCAAGAAGCCTTTCGCTAAGACAGTTCTTGTGGAATTGGCAAAGTGATATTTGGAAGCCCATAGAGGGCTATGGTGAAAAAGGAAATATCCTCAAATGAAATCTGGAAAGAAGCTTTCTGAGAAACTGCTTAGTGTTCTGTTAATTCATCTCACAGAGTTACATCTGTATTTCGTGGATCTCTTTGCTAGCCTTATTTCTGTGGGATCTGAGAACAGATATTTCGGATCCCTTTGAAGACTATAGGGCCAAAGGAAATATCCTCCGATAACAAGGAGAAAGAAGCTTTCTGAGAAACTTCGTTGTGTTCTGTGAAATCACATCACAGAGTTACAGCTTTCCACTCACGGATCCTTTCGCTAAGACTCTTCTTTTGAAATTGGCAAAGTGATATTTGGAAGCCCATAGAAGGCTATGGTGAAAAAGGAAATATCCTCAAATGAAATCTGGAATGAAGTTTTCTGAGAAACTGCTTAGTATTCTGTTAATTCATCTCACAGAGTTATATCTGTATTTCGTGGATCCCTTTGCTAGCGTTATTTCTGTATAATCTGAGAACAGATATTTCGGATCCCTTTGAAGACTATAGGGCCAAAGGAAATATCCTCCGATAACAAAGAGAAAGAAGCTTTCTGAGAAACTTCGTTGTGTTCTGTGAAATCATCTCACAGAGTTACAGCTTCCCCTCACGGAGCCTTTCGCTAAGACAGTTCTTTTGAAATTGGCAAAGTGATATTTGGAAGCCCATAGAGGGCTACGGTGAAAAAGGAAATATCCTCAGATGAAATCTGGAAAGAAGCTTTGTGAGAAACTGCTTAGTGTGCTGTTAATTCATCTCACAGTGTTACATCTGTATTTCATGGATCTCTTTGCTAGCCTTATTTCTGTGGAATCTGAGAACAGATATTTCCGATCCCTTTGAAGACTATAGGGCCAAAGGAAATATCCTCCGATAACAAAGAGAAAGAAGCTTTCTGAGAAACTTCTTTGTGTTCTGTGAAATCATCTCACAGAGTTGCAGCTTTTCCCTCAAGAAGCCTTTCGCTAAGTCAGTTCTTGTGGAATTGGCAAAGTGATATTTGGAAGCCCATAGAGGGCTATGGTGAAAAAGGAAATACCCTCAGATGAAATCTGGAAAGAAGCTTTCTGAGAAACTGCTTAGTGTTCTGTTAATTCATCTCACAGAGTTACATCTGTATTTCGTGGATCTCTTTGCTAGCCTTATTTCTGTGGAATCTGTGAACAGATATTTCGGATCCCTTTGAACACTATAGGGCCAAAGGAAATATCCTCCGATAACAAAGAGAAAGAAGCTTTCTGAGAAACTTCTTTGTGTTCTGTGAAATCATCTCACAGAGTTGCAGCTTTCCCCTCAAGAAGCCTTTCGCTAAGACAGTTCTTGTGGAATTGGCAAAGTGATATTTGGAAGCCCATAGAGGGCTATGGTGAAAAAGGAAATATCCTCAGATGAAATCTGGAAAGAAGCTTTCTGAGAAACTGCTTAGTGTTCTGTTAATTCATCTCACAGAGTTACATCTGTATTTCGTGGATCTCTTTGCTAGCCTTATTTCTGTGGAATCTGAGAACAGATATTTCGGATCCCTTTGAAGACTATAGGGCCAAAGGAAATATCCTCCGATAACAAAGAGAAAGAAGCTTTCTGAGAAACTTCGTTGTGTTCTGTGAAATCATCTCACAGAGTTACAGCTTTCCCCTCACGGAGCCTTTCGCTAAGACAGTTCTTTTGAAATTGGCAAAGTGATATTTGGAAGCCCGTAGAGGGCTATGGTGAAAAAGGAAATATCCTCAGAGGAAATCTGGAAAGAAGCTTTCTGAGAAACTGCTTAGTGTTCTGTTAATTCATCTCACTGTGTTACATCTGTATTTCATGGATCTCTTTGCTAGCCTTATTTCTGTGGAATCTGAGAACCTATATTTCAGATCCCTTTGAAGACTATAGGGCCAAAGGAAACATCCTCCGATAACAAAGAGAAAGAAGCTTTCTGAGAAACTTCTTTGTGTAGTGTGAAATCATCTCAAAGAGTTGCAGCTTTCCCCTCAAGAAGCCTTTCGCTAAGACAGTTCCTGTGGAATTGGCAAAGTGATATTTGGAAGCCCCTAGAGGGCTATGGTGAAAAAGGAAATATCCTCAGATGAAATCTGGAAAGAAGCTTTCTGAGAAACTGCTTAGTGTTCTGTTAATTCATCTCACAGAGTTACATCTGTATTTCGTGGATCTCTTTGCTAGCCTTATTTCTGTGGAATCTGAGAACAGATATTTCGGATCCCTTTGAAGACTATAGGGCCAAAGGAAATATCCTCCGATAACAAAGAGAAAGAAGCTTTCTGAGAAACTTCGTTGTGTTCTGTGAAATCATCTCACAGAGTTACAGCTTTACCCTCAAGGAGCCTTTCGCTAAGACAGTTCTTGTGGAATTGGCAAAGTGATATTTGGAAGACCATAGAGGGCTATGGTGAAAAAGGAAATATCCTCAAATGAAATCTGGAAAGAAGCTTTCTGAGAAACTGCTTAGTGTTCTGTTAATTCATCTCACAGAGTTACATCTGTATTTCGTGGATCTCTTTGCTAGCCTTATTTCTGTGAAATCTGAGAACAGATATTCGGATCCCTTTGAAGACTATAGGGCCAAAGGAAATATCCACCGATAACAAAGAGAAAGAAGCTTTCTGAGAAACTTCTTTGTGTACTGTGAAATCATCTCACAGAGTTGCAGCTTTCCCCTCAAGAAGCCTTTCGCTAAGACAGTTCTTGTGGAATTGGCAAAGTGATATTTGGAAGCCCATAGAGGGCTATAGTGAAAAAGGAAATATCCTCAGATGAAATCTGGAAAGAAGCTTTCTGAGAAACTGCTTAGTGTTCTGTTAATTCATCTCACAGAGTTACATCTGTATTTCGTGGATCTCTTTGCTAGCCTTATTTCTGTGGAATCTGAGAACAGATATTTCGGATCCCTTTGAAGACTATAGGGCCAAAGGAAATATCCTCCGATAACAAAGAGAAAGAAGCTTTCTGAGAAACTTCGTTGTGTTCTGTGAAATCATCACACAGAGTTACAGCTTTCCCCTCACGGAGCCTTTCGCTAAGACAGTTTATGTGGAATTGGCAAAGTGATATTTGGAAGCCCATAGAGGGCTATGGTGAAAAAGGAAATATCCTCAAATGAAATCTGGAAAGAAGCTTTCTGAGAAACTGCTTAGTGTTCTGTTAATTCATCTCACAGAGTTTCATCTGTATTTCGTGGATCTCTTTGCTAGCCTTATTTCTGTGAAATCTGAGAACAGATATTTCGGATCCCTTTGAAGACTATAGGGCCAAAGGAAATATCCTCCGATAACAAAGAGAAAGAAGCTTTCTGAGAAACTTCGTTGTGTTCTGTGAAATCATCTCACAGAGTTGCAGCTTTCCCCTCAAGAAGCCTTTCGCTAAGACAGTTCTTGTGGAATTGGCAAAGTGATATTTGGAAGCACATAGAGGGCTATGGTGAAAAAGGAAATATCCTCAAATGAAATCTGGAATGAAGTTTTCTGAGAAACTGCTTAGTATTCTGTTAATTCATCTCACAGAGTTATATCTGTATTTCGTGGATCCCTTTGCTAGCCTTATTTCTGTATAATCTGAGAACAGATATTTCGGATCCCTTTGAAGACTATAGGGCCAAAGGAAATATCCTCCGATAACAAAGAGAAAGAAGCTTTCTGAGAAACTTCGTTGTGTTCTGTGAAATCATCTCACAGAGTTACAGCTTCCCCTCATGGAGCCTTTCGCTAAGACAGTTCTTTTGAAATTGGCAAAGTGATATTTGGAAGCTCATAGAGGGCTATGGTGAAAAAGGAAATATCCTCAGATGAAATCTGGAAAGAAGCTTTGTGAGAAACTGCTTAGTGTTCTGTTAATTCTTCTCACAGTGTTACATCTGTATTTCATGGATCTCTTTGCTAGCCTTATTTCTGTGGAATCTGAGAACAGATATTTCCGATCCCTTTGAAGACTATAGGGCCAAAGGAAATATCCTCCGATAACAAAGAGAAAGAAGCTTTCTGAGAAACTTCTTTGTGTTCTGTGAAATCATCTCACAGAGTTGCAGCTTACCCCTCAAGAACCCTTTCGCTAAGTCAGTTCTTGTGGAATTGGCAAAGTGATATTTGGAAGCCCATAGAGGGCTATGGTGAAAAAGGAAATACCCTCAGATGAAATCTGGAAAGAAGCTTTCTGAGAAACTGCTTAGTTTTCTGTTAATTCATCTCACAGAGTTACGTCTGTATTTCGTGGATCTCTTTGCTAGCCTTATTTTTGTGGAATCTGTGAACAGATATTTCGGATCCCTTTGAACTCTATAGGGCCAAAGGAAATATCCTCCGATAACAAAGAGAAAGAAGCTTTCTGAGAAACTTCTTTGTGTTCTGTGAAATCATCTCACAGAGTTGCAGCTTTCCCCTCAAGAAGCCTTTCGCTAAGACAGTTCTTGTGGAATTGGCAAAGTGATATTTGGAAGCCCATAGAGGGCTATGGTGAAAAAGGAAATATCCTCAGATGAAATCTGGAAAGAAGCTTTCTGAGAAGCTGCTTAGTGTTCTGTTAATTCATCTCACAGAGTTACATCTGTATTTCGTGGATCTCTTTGCTAGCCTTATTTCTGTGGAATCTGAGAACAGATATTTCGGATCCCTTTGAAGACTATAGGGCCAAAGGAAATATCCTCCGATAACAAAGAGAAAGAAGCTTTCTGAGAAACTTCGTTGTGTTCTGTGAAATCATCTCACAGAGTTGCAGCTTTCCCCTCAAGAAGCCTTTCGCTAAGACAGTTCTTGTGGAATTGGCAAAGTGATATTTGGAAGCACATAGAGGGCTATGGTGAAAAAGGAAATATCCTCAAATGAAATCTGGAAAGAAGCTTTCTGAGAAACTGCTTAGTGTTCTGTTAATTCATCTCACAGAGTTACATCTGTATTTCGTGGATCTCTTTGCTAGCCTTATTTCTGTGGAATCTGAGAACAGATAATTCGGATCCCTTTGAAGACTATAGGGCCAAAGGGAATATCCTCCGATAACAAAGAGAAAGAAGCTTTCTGAGAAACTTGTTTGTGTTCTGTGAAATCATCTCTCAGAGTTACAGCTTTCCCCTCACGGAGCCTTTCGCTAAGACAGTTCTTTTGAAATTGGCAAAGTGATATTTGGAAGCCCATAGAGGGCTATGGTGAAAAAGGAAATATCCTCAGATGAAATCTGGAAAGAAGCTTTCTGAGAAACTGCTTAGTGTTCTGTTAATTCATCTCACAGTGTTACATCTGTATTTCATGGATCTCTTTGCTAGCCTTATTTCTGTGGAATCTGAGAACAGATATTTCAGATCCCTTTGAAGACTATAGGGCCAAAGGAAATATCCTCCGATAACAAAGAGAAAGAAGCTTTCTGAGAAACTTCGTTGTGTTCTGTGAAATCATCTCACAGAGTTGCAGCTTTCCCCTCAAGAAGCCTTTCGCAAAGACAGTTCATGTGGAATTGTAAAAGTGATATTTGGAAGCCCATAGAGGGCTATGGTGGAAAAGGAAATATCCTCAGATGAAATCTGGAAAGAAGCTTTCTGAGAAACTGCTTAGTGTTCTGTTAATTCATCTCACAGAGTTACATCTGCATTTCGTGGATCTCTTTGCTTGCCTTATTTCTGTGGAATCTGAGAACAGATATTTCGGATCCCTATGAAGACTATAGGGCCAAAGGAAATATCCTCCGATAACAAAGAGAAAGAAGCTTTCTGAGAAACTTCGTTGTGTTCTGTGAAATCATCTCACAGAGTTACAGCTTTCCCCTCAAGGAGCCTTTCGCTAAGACAGTTTATGTGGAATTGGCAAAGTGATATTTGGAAGACCATAGAGGGCTATGGTGAAAAAGGAAATATCCTCAAATGAAATCTGGAAAGAAGCTTTCTGAGAAACTGCTTAGTGTTCTGTTAATTCATCTCACAGAGTTACATCTGTATTTCGTGGATCTCTTTGCTAGCCTTATTTCTGTGAAATCTGAGAACAGATATTTCGGATCCCTTTGAAGACTATAGGGCCAAAGGAAATATCCTCCGATAACAAAGAGAAAGAAGCTTTCTGAGAAACTTCTTTGTGTACTGTGAAATCATCTCACAGAGTTGCAGCTTTCCCCTCAAGAAGCCTTTCCCTAAGACAGTTCTTGTGGAATTGGCAAAGTGATATTTGGACGCACATAGAGGGCTATGGTGAAAAAGGAAATATCCTCAGATGAAATCTGGAAAGAAGCTTTCTGAGAAACTGCTTAGTGTTCTGTTAATTCATCTCACAGAGTTACATCTGTATTTCGTGGATCTCTTTGCTAGCCTTATTTCTGTGGAATCTGAGAACAGATATTTCAGATCCCTTTGAAGACTATAGGGCCAAAGGAAATATCCTCCGATAACAAAGAGAAAGAAGCTTTCTGAGAAATTTCGTTGTGTTCTGTGAAATCATCTCACAGAGTTACAGCTTTCCCCTCACGGAGCCTTTCGATAAGACAGTTCTTTTGAAATTGGCAAAGTGATATTTGGAAGCCCATAGAGGGCTATGGTGAAAAAGGAAATATCCTCAGATGAAATCTGGAAAGAAGCTTTCTGAGAAACTGCTTAGTGTTCTGTTAATTCATCTCGCAGTGTTACCTCTGTATTTCATGGATCTCTTTGCTAGCCTTATTTCTGTGGAATCTGAGAACAGATATTTCAGATCCCATTGAAGACTATAGGGCCAAAGGAAATATCCTCCGATAACAAAGAGAAAGAAGCTTTCTGAGAAACTTCTTTGTGTTCTGTGAAGTCATCTCACAGAGTTACAGCTTTCCCCTCAAGAAGCCTTTCGCTAAGACAGTTCTTGTGGAATTGGCAAAGTGATATTTGGAAGCCCATAGAGGGCTATGGTGAAAAAGGAAATATCCTCAAATGAAATCTGGAAAGAAGCTTTCTGAGAAACTGCTTAGTGTTCTGTTAATTCATCTCACAGAGTTACATCTGTATTTCGTGGATCACTTTGCTAGCCTTATTTCTGTGGGATCTGAGAACAGATATTTCGGATCCCTTTGAAGACTATAGGGCCAAAGGAAATATCCTCCGATAACAAAGAGAAAGAAGCTTTCTGAGAAACTTCGTTTTGTTCTGTGAAATCACATCACAGAGTTACAGCTTTCCACTCACGGATCCTTTCGCTAAGACTCTTCTTTTGAAATTGGCAAAGTGATATTTGGAAGCCCATAGAAGGCTATGGTGAAAAAGGAAATATCCTCAAATGAAATCTGGAATGAAGTTTTCTGAGAAACTGCTTAGTATTCTGTTAATTCATCTCACAGAGTTATATCTGTATTTCGTGGATCCCTTTGCTAGCCTTATTTCTGTATAATCTGAGAACAGATATTTCGGATCCCTTTGAAGACTATAGGGCCAAAGGAAATATCCTCCGATAACAAAGAGAAAGAAGCTTTCTGAGAAACTTCTTTGTGTTCTGTGAAATCATCTCACAGAGTTACAGCTTCCCCTCACGGAGCCTTTCGCTAAGACAGTTCTTTTGAAATTGGCAAAGTGATATTTGGACGCTCATAGAGGGCTATGGTGAAAAAGGAAATATCCTCAGATGAAATCTGGAAAGAAGCTTTGTGAGAAACTGCTTAGTGTTCTGTTAATTCATCTCACAGTGTTACATCTGTATTTCATGGATCTCTTTGCTAGCCTTATTTCTGTGGAATCTGAGAACAGATATTTCCGATCCCTTTGAAGACTATAGGGCCAAAGGAAATATCCTCCGATAACAAAGAGAAAGAAGCTTTCTGAGAAACTTCTTTGTGTTCTGTGAAATCATCTCACAGAGTTGCAGCTTTCCCCTCAAGAAGCCTTTCGCTAAGTCAGTTCTTGTGGAATTGGCAAAGTGATATTTGGAAGCCCATAGAGGGCTATGGTGAAAAAGGAAATACCCTCAGATGAAATCTGGAAAGAAGCTTTCTGAGAAACTGCTTAGTTTTCTGTTAATTCATCTCACAGAGTTACGTCTGTATTTCGTGGATCTCTTTGCTAGCCTTATTTTTGTGGAATCTGTGAACAGATATTTCGGATCCCTTTGAACTCTATAGGGCCAAAGGAAATATCCTCCGATAACAAAGAGAAGGAAGCTTTCTGAGAAACTTCTTTGTGTTCTGTGAAATCATCTCACAGAGTTGCAGCTTTCCCCTCAAGAAGCCTTTCGCTAAGACAGTTCTTGTGGAATTGGCAAAGTGATATTTGGAAGCCCATAGAGGGCTATGGTGAAAAAGGAAATATCCTCAAATGAAATCTGGAAAGAAGCTTTCTGAGAAACTGCTTAGTGTTCTGTTAATTCATCTCACAGAGTTACATCTGTATTTCGTGGATCTCTTTGCTAGCCTTATTTCTGTGGAATCTGAGAACAGATATTTCGGATCCCTTTGAAGACTATAGGGCCAAAGGAAATATCCTCCGATAACAAAGAGAAAGAAGCTTTCTGAGAAACTTCGTTGTGTTCTGTGAAACCATCTCACAGAGTTACAGCTTTCCCCTCACGGAGCCTTTCGCTAAGACTTTTCTTTTGAAATTGGCAAAGTGATATTTGGAAGCCCATAGAGGGCTATGGTGAAAAAGGAAATATCCTCAGAGGAAATCTGGAAAGAAGCTTTCTGAGAAACTGCTTAGTGTTCTGTTAATTCATCTCACAGAGTTACATCTGTATTTCGTGGATCTCTTTGCTAGCCTATTTCTGTATAATCTGAGAACAGATATTTCGGATCCCTTTGAAGACTATAGGGCCAAAGGAAATATCCTCCGATAACAAAGAGAAAGAAGCTTTCTGAGAAATTTCGTTGTGTTCTGTGAAATCATCTCACAGAGTTACAGCTTTCCCCTCACGGAGCCTTTCGCTAAGACAGTTCTTTTGAAATTGGCAAAGTGATATTTGGAAGCCCAAAGAGGGCTATGGTGAAAAAGGAAATATCCTCAGATGAAATCTGGAAAGAAGCTTTCTGAGAAACTGCTTAGTGTTCTGTTAATTCATCTCACAGAGTTACATCTGTATTTCGTGGATCTCTTTGCTAGCCTTATTTCTGTGGAATCTGAGAACAGATATTTCGGATCCCTTTGAAGACTATAGGGCCAAAGGAAATATCCTCCGATAACAAAGAGAGAGAAGCTTTCTGAGAAACTTCGTTGTGTTCTGTGAAATCATCTCACAGAGTTACAGCTTTCCCCTCAAGGAGCCTTTCGTTAAGACAGTTTATGTGGAATTGGCAAAGTGATATTTGGAAGACCATAGAGGGCTATGGTGAAAAAGGAAATATCCTCAAATGAAATCTGGAAAGAAGCTTTCTGAGAAACTGCTTAGTGTTCTGTTAATTCATCTCACAGAGTTACATCTGTATTTCGTGGATCTCTTTGCTAGCCTTATTTCTGTGAAATCTGAGAACAGATATTTCGGATCCCTTTGAAGACTATAGGGCCAAAGGAAATATCCTCCGATAACAAAGAGAAAGAAGCTTTCTGAGAAACTTCTTTGTGTACTGTGAAATCATCTCACAGAGTTGCAGCTTTCCCCTCAAGAAGCCTTTCGCTAAGACAGTTCTTGTGGAATTGGCAAAGTGATATTTGGAAGCCCATAGAGGGCTATGGTTAAAAAGGAAATATCCTCAGATGAAATCTGGAAAGAAGCTTTCTGAGAAACTGCTTAGTGTTCTGTTAATTCATCTCACAGAGTTTCATCTGTATTTCGTGGATCTCTTTGCTAGCCTTATTTCTGTGGAATCTGAGAACAGATATTTCGGATCCCTTTGAAGACTATAGGGCCAAAGGAAATATCCTCCGATAACAAAGAGAAAGAAGCTTTCTGAGAAACTTCGTTGTGTTCTGTGAAATCATCTCACAGAGTTACAGCTTTCCCCTCAAGGAGCCTTTCGCTAAGACAGTTTATGTGGAATTGGCAAAGTGATATTTGGAAGCCCATAGAGGGCTTTGGTGAAAAAGGAAATATCCTCAAATGAAATCTGGAAAGAAGCTTTCTGAGAAACTGCTTAGTGTTCTGTTAATTCATCTCACAGAGTTACATCTGTATTTCGTGGTTCTCTTTGCTAGCCTTATTTCTGTGAAATCTGAGAACAGATATTTCGGATCCCTTTGAAGACTATAGGGCCAAAGGAAATATCCTCCGATAACAAAGAGAAAGAAGCTTTCTGAGAAACTTCGTTGTGTTCTGTGAAATCATCTCACAGAGTTGCAGCTTTCCCCTCAAGAAGCCTTTCGCTAAGACAGTTCTTGTGGAATTGGCAAAGTGATATTTGGAAGCACATAGAGGGCTATGGTGAAAAAGGAAATATCCTCAAATGAAATCTGGAAAGAAGCTTTCTGAGAAACTGCTTAGTGTTCTGTTAATTCATCTCACAGAGTTACATCTGTATTTCGTGGATCTCTTTGCTAGCCTTATTTCTGTGGAATCTGAGAACAGATAATTCGGATCCCTTTGAAGACTATAGGGCCAAAGGAAATATCCTCCGATAACAAAGAGAAAGAAGCTTTCTGAGAAACTTCGTTGTGTTCTGTGAAATCATCTCTCAGAGTTACAGCTTTCCCCTCACGGAGCCTTTCGCTAAGACAGTTCTTTTGAAATTGGCAAAGTGATATTTGGAAGCCCATAGAGGGCTATGGTGAAAAAGGAAATATCCTCAAATGAAATCTGGAAAGAAGCTTTCTGAGAAACTGCTTAGTGTTCTGTTACTTCATCTCACGGAGTTACATCTGTATTTCGTGGATCTCTTTGCTAGCCTTATTTCTGTGGAATCTGAGAACAGATATTTCGGATCCCTTTGAAGACTATAGGGCGAAAGGAAATATCCTCCGATAACAAAGACAAAGAAGCTTTCTGAGAAACTTCGTTGTGTTCTGTGAAATCATCTCACAGAGTTACAGCTTTCCCCTCACGGAGCCTTTCGCTAAGACAGTTCTTTTGAAATTGGCAAAGTGATATTTGGAAGCCCATAGAGGGCTATGGTGAAAAAGGAAATATCCTCAGAGGAAATCTGGAAAGAAGCTTTCTGAGAAACTGCTTAGTGTTCTGTTAATTCATCTCACAGTGTTACATCTGTATTTCATGGATCTCTTTGCTAGCCTTATTTCTGTGGAATCTGAGAACCTATATTTCAGATCGCTTTGAAGACTATAGGGCCAAAGGAAACATCCTCCGATAACAAAGAGAAAGAAGCTTTCTGAGAAACTTCTTTGTGTACTGTGAAATCATCTCACAGAGTTGCAGCTTTCCCCTCAAGAAGCCTTTCGCTAAGACAGTTCTTGTGGAATTGGCAAAGTGATATTTGGAAGCCCATAGAGGGCTATGGTGAAAAAGGAAATATCCTCAGATGAAATGTGGAAAGAAGCTTTCTGAGAAACTGCTTAGTGTTCTGTTAATTCATCTCACAGAGTTACATCTGTATTTCGTGGATCTCTTTGCTAGCCTTATTTCTGTGGAATCTGAGAACAGATATTTCGGATCCCTTTGAAGACTATAGGGCCAAAGGAAATATCCTCCGATAACAAAGAGAAAGAAGCTTTCTGAGAAACTTCGTTGTGTTCTGTGAAATCATCTCACAGAGTTACAGCTTTCCCCTCAAGGAGCCTTTAGCTAAGACAGTTTATGTGGAATTGGCAAAGTGATATTTGGAAGACCATAGAGGGCTATGGTGAAAAAGGAAATATCCTCAGATGAAATCTCGAAAGAAGCTTTCTGAGAAACTGCTTAGCGTTCTGTTAATTCATCTCACAGAGTTACATCTGTATTTCGTGGATCTCTTTGCTAGCCTTATTTCTGTGGAATCTGAGAACAGATATTTCGGATCCCTATGAAGACTATAGGGCCAAAGGAAATCTCCTCTGATAACAAAGAGAAAGAAGCTTTCTGAGAAACTTCTTTGTGTTCTGTGAAATCATCTCACAGAGTTACAGCTTTCCCCTCACGGAGCCTTTCGCTAAGACAGTTCTTTTGAAACTGGCAAATTGAGATTTGGAAGCCCATAGAGGGCTATGGTGAAAAAGGAAATATCCTCAGATGAAATCTGGAAAGAAGCTTTCTGAGAAACTGCTTAGTGTTCTGTTAATTCATCTCACAGAGTTACATCTGTATTTCGTGGATCTCTTTGCTAGCCTTATTTCTGTGAAATCTGAGAACAGATATTTCAGATCCCTTTGAAGACTATAGGGCCAAAGGAAATATCCTCCATTAACAAAGAGAAAGAAGCTTTCTGAGAAACTTCTTTGTGTTCTGTGAAATCACCTCACAGAGTTGCAGCTTTCCCCTCAAGAAACCTTTCGCTAAGACAGTTCTTGTGGAATTGGCAAAGTGATATTTGGAAGCACATAGAGGGCTATGGTGAAAAAGGAAATATCCTCAGATGAAATCTGGAAAGAAGCTTTCTGAGAAACTGCTTAGTGTTCTGTTAATTCATCTCACAGAGTTACATCTGTATTTCGTGGATCTCTTTGCTAGCCTTATTTCTGTGGAATCTGAGAACAGATATTTCGGATCCCTATGAATACTATAGGGCCAAAGGAAATATCCTCCGATAACAAAGAGAAAGAAGCTTTCTGAGAAACTTCTTTGTGTTCTGTGAAATCATCTCACAGAGTTACAGCTTTCCCCTCAAGAAGCCTTTCGCTAAGACAGTTCTTTTGAAATTGGCAAAGTGATATTTGGAAGCCCATAGAGGGCTATGGTGAAAAAGGAAATATCCTCAGATGAAATCTGGAAAGAAGCTTTCTGAGAAACTGCTTAGTGTTCTGTTAATTCATCTCACAGAGTTACATCTGTATTTCGTGGATCTCTTTGCTAGCCTTATTTCTGTGAAATCTGAGAACAGATATTTCGGATCCCTTTGAAGACTATAGGGCCAAAGGAAATATCCTCCGATAACAAAGAGAAAGAAGCTTTCTGAGAAACTTCTTTGTGTTCTGTGAAATCATCTCACAGAGTTACAGCTTTCCCCTCAAGGAGCCTTTCGCTAAGACAGTTCTTTTGAAATTGGCAAAGTGATATTTGGGGCCCATAGAGGGCTATGGTGAAAAAGGAAATATCCTCAGAGGAAATCTGGAAAGAAGCTGTGTGAGAAACTGCTTAGTGTTCTGTTAATTCATCTCACAGTGTTACATCTGTATTTCATGGATCTCTTTGCTAGCCTTATTTGTGTGGAATCTGAGAACAGATATTTCAGATCCCTTTGAAGACTATAGGGCCAAAGGAAATATCCTCCGATAACAAAGAGAAAGAAGCTTTCTGAGAAACTTCGTTGTGTTCTGTGAAATCATCTCACAGAGTTACAGCTTTCCCCTCAAGAAGCCTTTCGCTAAGACAGTTCTTGTGGAATTGGCAAAGTGATATTTGGAAGCCCATAGAGGGCTATGGTGAAAAAGGAAATATCCTCAAATGAAATCTGGAAAGAAGCTTTCTGAGAAACTGCTTAGTGTTCTGTTAATTCATCTCACAGAGTTACATCTGTATTTCGTGGATCTCTTTGCTAGCCTTATTTCTGTGGGATCTGAGAACAGATATTTCGGATCCCTTTGAAGACTATAGGGCCAAAGGAAATATCCTCCGATAACAAAGAGAAAGAAGCTTTCTGAGAAACGTCGTTGTGGTCTGTGAAATCATCTCACAGAGTTACAGCTTTCCCCTCAAGGAGCCTTTCGCTAAGACAGTTCTTGTGGAATTGGCAAAGTGATATTTGGAAGCCCATAGAGGGCTATGGTGAAAAAGGAAATATCCTCAGATGAAATCTGGAAAGAAGCTTTCTGAGAAACTGCTTAGTGTTCTGTTAATTCATCTCACAGAGTTACATCTGTATTTCGTGGTTCTCTTTGCTAGCCTTATTTCTACGGAATCTGAGAACAGATATTTCGGATCCCTTTGAAGACTATAGGGCCAAAGGAAATATCCTCCGATAACAAAGAGAAAGAAGCTTTCTGAGTAACTTCGTTGTGTTCTGTGAAATCATCTCACAGAGTTACAGCTTTCCCCTCACGGAGCCTTTCGCTAAGACACTTCTTTTGAAATTGGCAAAGTGATATTTGGAAGCCCATAGAGGGCTATGGTGAAAAAGGAAATATCCTCAGATGAAATCTGGAAAGAAGCTTTCTGAGAAACTGCTTAGTGTTCTGTTAATTAATCTCACAGAGTTACATCTGTATTTCGTGGATCTCTTTGCTAGCCTTATTTCTGTGGAATCTGAGAGCAGATATTTCGGATCCCTTTGAAGACTGTGGGGCCAAAGGAAATATCCTCGGATAAGAAAGAGAAAGAAGCTTTCTGAGAAACTTCTTTGTGTTCTGTGAAATCATCTCACAGAGTTGCAGCTTTCCCCTCAAGAAGCCTTTCGCTAAGTCAGTTCTTGTGGAATTGGCAAAGTGATATTTGGAAGCCCATAGAGGGCTATGGTGAAAAAGGAAATATCCTCAGATGAAATCTGGAAAGAAGCTTTCTGAGAAACTGCTTAGTGTTCTGTTAATTCATCTCACAGAGTTACATCTGTATTTCGTGGATCTCTTTGCTAGCCTTATTTCTGTGGAATCTGAGAACAGATATTTCGGATCCCTTTGAAGACTATAGGGCCAAAGGAAATATCCTCCGATAACAAAGAGAAAGAAGCTTTCTGAGAAACTTCGTTGTGTTCTGTGAAATCATCTCACAGAGTTACAGCTTTCCCCTCAAGGAGCCTTTAGCTAAGACAGTTTATGTGGAATTGGCAAAGTGATATTTGGAAGACCATAGAGGGCTATGGTGAAAAAGGAAATATCCTCAGATGAAATCTCGAAAGAAGCTTTCTGAGAAACTGCTTAGCGTTCTGTTAATTCATCTCACAGAGTTACATCTGTATTTCGTGGATCTCTTTGCTAGCCTTATTTCTGTGGAATCTGAGAACAGATATTTCGGATCCCTATGAAGACTATAGGGCCAAAGGAAATATCCTCCGATAACAAAGAGAAAGAAGCTTTCTGAGAAACTTCTTTGTGTTCTGTGAAATCATCTCACAGAGTTACAGCTTTCCCCTCACGGAGCCTTTCGCTAAGACAGTTCTTTTGAAACTGGCAAATTGATATTTGGAAGCCCATAGAGGGCTATGGTGAAAAAGGAAATATCCTCAGATGAAATCTGGAAAGAAGCTTTCTGAGAAACTGCTTAGTGTTCTGTTAATTCATCTCACAGAGTTACATCTGTATTTCGTGGATCTCTTTGCTAGCCTTATTTCTGTGAAATCTGAGAACAGATATTTCAGATCCCTTTGAAGACTATAGGGCCAAAGGAAATATCCTCCGATAACAAAGAGAAAGAAGCTTTCTGAGAAACTTCTTTGTGTTCTGTGAAATCATCTCACAGAGTTGCAGCTTTCCCCTCAAGAAACCTTTCGCTAAGACAGTTCTTGTGGAATTGGCAAAGTGATATTTGGAAGCACATAGAGGGCTATGGTGAAAAAGGAAATATCCTCAGATGAAATCTGGAAAGAAGCTTTCTGAGAAACTGCTTAGTGTTCTGTTAATTCATCTCACAGAGTTACATCTGTATTTCGTGGATCTCTTTGCTAGCCTTATTTCTGTGGAATCTGAGAACAGATATTTCGGATCCCTATGAAGACTATAGGGCCAAAGGAAATATCCTCCGATAACAAAGAGAAAGAAGCTTTCTGAGAAACTTCTTTGTGTTCTGTGAAATCATCTCACAGAGTTACAGCTTTCCCCTCAAGAAGCCTTTCGCTAAGACAGTTCTTTTGAAATTGGCAAACTGATATTTGGAAGCCCATAGAGGGCTATGGTGAAAAAGGAAATATCCTCAGATGAAATCTGGAAAGAAGCTTTCTGAGAAACTGCTTAGTGTTCTGTTAATTCATCTCACAGAGTTACATCTGTATTTCGTGGATCTCTTTGCTAGCCTTATTTCTGTGAAATCTGAGAACAGATATTTCGGATCCCTTTGAAGACTATAGGGCCAAAGGAAATATCCTCCGATAACAAAGAGAAAGAAGCTTTCTGAGAAACTTCGTTGTGTTCTGTGAAATCATCTCACAGAGTTACAGCTTTCCCCTCAAGGAGCCTTTCGCTAAGACAGTTCTTTTGAAATTGGCAAAGTGATATTTGGGGCCCATAGAGGGCTATGGTGAAAAAGGAAATATCCTCAGAGGAAATCTGGAAAGAAGCTGTGTGAGAAACTGCTTAGTGTTCTGTTAATTCATCTCACAGTGTTACATCTGTATTTCATGGATCTCTTTGCTAGCCTTATTTCTGTGGAATCTGAGAACAGATATTTCAGATCCCTTTGAAGACTATAGGGCCAAAGGAAATATCCTCCGATAACAAAGAGAAAGAAGCTTTCTGAGAAACTTCGTTGTGTTCTGTGAAATCATCTCACAGAGTTACAGCTTTCCCCTCAAGAAGCCTTTCGCTAAGACAGTTCTTGTGGAATTGGCAAAGTGATATTTGGAAGCCCATAGAGGGCTATGGTGAAAAAGGAAATATCCTCAGATGAAATCTGGAAAGAAGCTTTCTGAGAAACTGCTTAGTGTTCTGTTAATTCATCTCACAGAGTTACATCTGTATTTCGTGGATCTCTTTGCTAGCCTTATTTCTGTGGGATCTGAGAACAGATATTTCGGATCCCTTTGAAGACTATAGGGCCAAAGGAAATATCCTCCGATAACAAAGAGAAAGAAGCTTTCTGAGAAACTTCGTTGTGTTCTGTGAAATCATCTCACAGAGTTACAGCTTTCCCCTCAAGGAGCCTTTCGCTAAGACAGTTCTTGTGGAATTGGCAAAGTGATATTTGGAAGCCCATAGAGGGCTATGGTGAAAAAGGAAATATCCTCAGATGAAATCTGGAAAGAAGCTTTCTGAGAAACTGCTTAGTGTTCTGTTAATTCATCTCACAGAGTTACATCTGTATTTCATGGTTCTCTTTCCTAGCCTTATTTCTACGGAATCTGAGAACAGATATTTCGGATCCCTTTGAAGACTATAGGGCCAAAGGAAATATCCTCCGATAACAAAGAGAAAGAAGCTTTCTGAGTAACTTCGTTGTGTTCTGTGAAATCATCTCACAGAGTTACAGCTTTCCCCTCACGGAGCCTTTCGCTAAGACACTTCTTTTGAAATTGGCAAAGTGATATTTGGAAGCCCATAGAGGGCTATGGTGAAAAAGGAAATATCCTCAGATGAAATCTGGAAAGAAGCTTTCTGAGAAACTGCTTAGTGTTCTGTTAATTAATCTCACAGAGTTACATCTGTATTTCGTGGATCTCTTTGCTAGCCTTATTTCTGTGGAATCTGAGAGCAGATATTTCGGATCCCTTTGAAGACTGTGGGGCCAAAGGAAATATCCTCCGATAACAAAGAGAAAGAAGCTTTCTGAGAAATTTCTTTGTGTTCTGTGAAATCATCTCACAGAGTTACAGCTTTCCCCTCAAGAAGCCTTTCGCTAAGACAGTTCTTGTGGAATTGGCAAAGTGATATTTGGAAGCCCATAGAGGGCTATGGTGAAAAAGGAAATATCCTCAAATGAAATCTGGAAAGAAGCTTTCTGAGAAACTGCTTAGTGTTCTGTTAATTCATCTCACAGAGTTACATCTGTATTTCGTGGATCTCTTTGTTAGCCTTATTTCTGTGGGATCTGAGAACAGATATTTCGGATCCCTTTGAAGACTATAGGGCCAAAGGAAATATCCTCCGATAACAAAGAGAAAGAAGCTTTCTGAGAAACTTCGTTGTGTCCTGTGAAATCATCTCACAGAGTTACAGCTTTCCCCTCAAGGAGCCTTTCGCTAAGACAGTTCTTGTGGAATTGGCAAAGTGATATTTGGAAGCCCATAGAGGGCTATGGTGAAAAAGGAAATATCCTCAGAGGAAATCTGGAAAGAAGCTTTCTGAGAAACTGCTTAGTGTTCTGTTAATTCATCTAACAGAGTTACATCTCTATTTCGTGGATCTCTTTGCTAGCCTTATTTCTGTGGAATCTGAGAACCGATATTTCGGATCCCTATGAAGACTATAGGGCCAAAGGAAATATCCTGCGATAACAAAGAGAAAGAAGCTTTCTGAGAAACTCCTTTGTGTTTTGTGAAATCATCTCACAGAGTTACAGCTTTCCCCTCCAGAAGCCTTTCGCTAAGACAGTTCTTGTGGAATTGGCAAAGTGATATTTGGAAGCCCATAGAAGGCTATGGTGAAAAAGGAAATATCCTCAGATGAAATCTGGAAAGAAGCTTTCTGAGAAACTGCTTAGTGTTCTTTTAATTCATCTCACAGAGTTACATCTGTATTTCGTGGATCTCTTTGCTAGCCTTATTTCTGTGGAATCTGAGAACAGATATTTCGGATCCCTTTGAAGACTATAGGGCCAAAGGAAATATCCTCCGATAACAAAGAGAAAGAAGCTTTCTGAGAAACTTCGTTGTGTTCTGAGAAATCATCTCACAGAGTAACAGCTTTCCCCTCACGGAGCCTTTCGCTAAGACAGTTCTTGTGAAATTGGCAAAGTGATATTTGGAAGCCCAGAGAGGGCTATGGTGAAAAAGGAAATATCCTCAGATGAAATCTGGAAAGAAGCTTTCTGAGAAACTGCTTAGCGTTCTGTTAATTCATCTCACAGAGTTACATCTGTATTTCATGGATCTCTTTGCTAGTCTTATTTCTGTGGAATCTGAGAACAGATATTTCGGATCCCTTTGAAGACTATAGGGCCAAAGGAAATATCCTCCGATAACAAAGAGAAAGAAGCTTTCTGAGAAACTTCTTTGTGTTCTGTGAAATCATCTCACAGAGTTACAGCTTTCCCCTCACGGAGCCTTTCGCTAAGACAGTTCTTTTGAAATTGGCAAAGTGATATTTGGAAGCCCATAGAGGGCTATGGTGAAAAAGGAAATATCCTCAGATGAAATCTGGAAAGAAGCTTTTGAGAAACTGCTTAGTGTTCTGTTAATTCATCTCACAGTGTTACATCTGTATTTCGTGGATCTCTTTGCTAGCCTTATTTCTGTGGAATCTGAGAACAGATATTTCGGATCCCTTTGAAGACTATAGGGCCAAAGGAAATATCCTCCGATAACAAAGAGAAAGAAGCTTTCTGAGAAACTTCTTTGTGTTCTGTGAAATCATCTCACAGAGTTGCAGCTTTCCCCTCAAGAAGCCTTTCGCTAAGACAGTTCTTGTGGAATTGGCAAAGTGATATTTGGAAGCCCAAAGAGGTCTATGGTGAAAAAGGAAATATCCTCAGATGAAATCTGGAAAGAAGCTTTCTGAGAAACTGCTTAGCGTTCTGTTAATTCATCTCACAGAGTTACATCTGTATTTCGTGGATCTCTTTGCTAGCCTTATTTCTGTGGAATCTCAGAACAGATATTTCGGATCCCTTTGAAGACTATAGGGCCAAAGGAAATATCCTCCGATAACAAAGAGAAAGAAGCTTTCTGAGAAACTTCTTTGTGTTCTTTGAAATCATCTCACGGAGTTACAGCTTTCCCCTCAAGGAGCCTTTCGCTAAGACAGTTTATGTGGAATTGGCAAAGTGATATTTGGAAGCCCATAGAGGGCTATGGTGAAAAAGGAAATATCCTCAGATGAAATCTGGAAAGAAGCTTTCTGAGAAACTGCTTAGCGTTCTGTTAATTCATCTCACAGAGTTACATCTGTATTTCGTGGATCTCTTTGCTAGCCTTATTTCTGTGGAATCTGAGAACAGATATTTCGGATCCCTTTGAAGACTATAGGGCCAAAGGAAATATCCTCCGATAACAAAGAGAAAGAAGCTTTCTGAGAAACTTCGTTGTGTTCTGTGAAATCATCTCACAGAGTTACAGCTTTCCCCTCACGGAGCCTTTCGCTAAGACAGTTCTTTTGAAACTGGCAAAGTGATATTTGGAAGCCCATAGAGGGCTATGGTGAAAAAGGAAATATCCTCAGATGAAATCTGGAAAGAAGCTTTCTGAGAAACTGCTTAGCATTCTGTTAATTCATCTCACAGAGTTACATCTGTATTTCGTGGATCTCTTTGCTAGCCTTATTTCTGTGGAATCTGAGAACAGATATTTCGATCCTTATGAAGACTATAGGGCCAAAGGAAATATCCTGCGATAACAAAGAGAAAGAAGCTTTCTGAGAAACTTCTTTGTGTTTTGTGAAATCATCTCACTGAGTTACAGCTTTCCCCTCAAGAAGCCTTTCGCTAAGACAGTTCTTGTGGAATTGGCAAAGTGATATTTGGAAGCCCATAGAGGGCTATGGTGAAAAAGGAAATATCCTCAGATGAAATCTGGAAAGAAGATTTCTGAGAAACTGCTTAGTGTTCTGTTAATTCATCTCACAGAGCTACATTTGTATTTCGTGGATCTCTTTGCTAGCCTTATTTCTGTGGAATCTGAGAACAGATAATTCGGATCCCTTTGAAGACTATAGGGCCAAAGGAAATATCCTCCGATAACAAAGAGAAAGAAGCTTTCTGAGAAACTTCTTTGTGTTCTTTGAAATCATCTCACGGAGTTACAGCTTTCCCCTCAAGGAGCCTTTCGCTAAGACAGTTTATGTGGAATTGGCAAAGTGATATTTGGAAGCCCATAGAGGGCTATGGTGAAAAAGGAAATATCCTCAGATGAAATCTGGAAAGAAGCTTTCTGAGAAACTGCTTAGCGTTCTGTTAATTCATCTCACAGAGTTACATCTGTATTTCGTGGATCTCTTTGCCAGCCTTATTTCTGTGGAATCTGAGAACAGATATTTCGGATCCCTTTGAAGACTATAGGGCCAAAGGAAATATCCTCCGATAACAAAGAGAAAGAAGCTTTCTGAGAAACTTCGTTGTGTTCTGTGAAATCATCTCACAGAGTTACAGCTTTCCCCTCACGGAGCCTTTCGCTAAGACAGTTCTTTTGAAACTGGCAAAGTGATATTTGGAAGCCCATAGAGGGCTATGGTGAAAAAGGAAATATCCTCAGATGAAATCTGGAAAGAAGCTTTCTGAGAAACTGCTTAGCATTCTGTTAATTCATCTCACAGAGTTACATCTGTATTTCGTGGATCTCTTTGCTAGCCTTATTTCTGTGGAATCTGAGAACAGATATTTCGGATCCTTATTGAGACTATAGGGCCAAAGGAAATATCCTGCGATAACAAAGAGAAAGAAGCTTTCTGAGAAACTTCTTTGTGTTTTGTGAAATCATCTCACTGAGTTACAGCTTTCCCCTCAAGAAGCCTTTCGCTAAGACAGTTCTTGTGGAATTGGCAAAGTGATATTTGGAAGCCCATAGAGGGCTATGGTGAAAAAGGAAATATCCTCAGATGAAATCTGGAAAGAAGATTTCTGAGAAACTGCTTAGTGTTCTGTTAATTCATCTCACAGAGCTACATTTGTATTTCGTGGATCTCTTTGCTAGCCTTATTTCTGTGGAATCTGAGAACAGATAATTCGGATCCCTTTGAAGACTATAGGGCCAAAGGAAATATCCTCCGATAACAAAGAGAAAGAAGCTTTCTGAGAAACTTCTTTGTGTTCTTTGAAATCATCTCACGGAGTTACAGCTTTCCCCTCAAGGAGCCTTTCGTTAAGACAGTTTATGTGGAATTGGCAAAGTGATATTTGGAAGCCCATAGAGGGCTATGGTGAAAAAGGAAATATCCTCAGATGAAATCTGGAAAGAAGCTTTCTGAGAAACTGCTTAGCGTTCTGTTAATTCATCTCACAGAGTTACATCTGTATTTCGTGGATCTCTTTGCTAGCCTTATTTCTGTGGAATCTGAGAACAGATATTTCGGATCCCTTTGAAGACTATAGGGCCAAAGGAAATATCCTCCGATAACAAAGAGAAAGAAGCTTTCTGAGAAACTTCGTTGTGTTCTGTGAAATCATCTCACAGAGTTACAGCTTTCCCCTCACGGAGCCTTTCGCTAAGACAGTTCTTTTGAAACTGGCAAAGTGATATTTGGAAGCCCATAGAGGGCTATGGTGAAAAAGGAAATATCCTCAGATGAAATCTGGAAAGAAGCTTTCTGAGAAACTGCTTAGTGTTCTGTTAATTCATCTCACAGAGTTATATCTGTATTTCGTGGATCTCTTTGCTAGCCTTATTTCTGTGGAATCTCAGAACAGATATTTCGGATCCCTTTGAAGACTATAGGGCCAAAGGAAATATCCTCCGATAACAAAGAGAAAGAAGCTTTCTCTGAAACTTCGTTGTGTTCTGTGAAATCATCTCACAGAGTTACAGCTTTCCCCTCAAGGAGCGTTTCGCTAAGACAGTTTATGTGGAATTGGCAAAGTGATATTTGGAAGCCCATAGAGGGCTATGGTGAAAAAGGAAATATCCTCAGATGAAATCTGGAAAGAAGCTTTCTGAGAAACTGCTTAGCGTTCTGTTAATTCATCTCACAGAGTTACATCTGTATTTCGTGGATCTCTTTGCTAGCCTTATTTCTGTGGAATCTGAGAACAGATATTTCGGATCCCTTTGAAGACTATAGGGCCAAAGGAAATATCCTCCGATAACAAATAGAAAGAAGCTTTCTGAGAAACTTCTTTGTGTTCTGTGAAATCATCTCACAGAGTTACAGCTTTCCCCTCAAGAAGCCTTTCACTAAGACAGTTCTTGTGGAATTGGCAAAGTGATATTTGGAAGCCCATAGAGGGCTATGGTGAAAAAGGAAATATCCTCAAATGAAACCTGGAAAGAAGCTTTCTGAAAAACTGCTTAGTGTTCTGTTAATTCATCTCACAGAGTTACATCTGTATTTCGTGGATCTCTTTGCTAGCCTTATTTCTGTGGAATCTGAGAACAGATATTTCGGATCCCTTTGAAGACTATAGGGCCAAAGGAAATATCCTCCGATAACAAAGAGGAAGAAGCCTTCTGAGAATCTTCTTTGTGTTCTGTGAAATCATCTCACAGAGTTACAGCTTTCCCCTCAAGAAGCCTTTCGCTAAGACAGTTCTTGTGGAATTGGCAAAGTGATATTTGGAAGCCCATAGAGGGCTATGGTGAAAAAGGAAATATCCTCAAATGAAATCTGGAAAGAAGCTTTCTGAGAAACTGCTTAGTGTTCTGTTAATTCATCTCACAGAGTTACATCTGTATTTCGTGGATCTCTTTGCTAGCCTTATTTCTGTGGAATCTGAGAACAGATATTTCGGATCCCTTTGAAGACTATAGGGCCAAAGGAAATATCCTCTGATAACAAAGAGAAAGAAGCTTTCTGAGAAACTTCGTTGTGTTCTGTGAAATCATCTCACAGAGTTACAGCTTTCCCCTCACGGAGCCTTTCGCTAAGACAGTTCTTATGGAATTGGCAAAGTGATATTTGGAAGCCCATAGAGGGCTATGGTGAAAAAGGAAATATCCTCAAATGAAATCTGGAAAGAAGCTTTCTGAGAAACTGCTTAGTGTTCTGTTAATTCATCTCACAGAGTTACATCTGTATTTCCTTTATCTCTTTGCTAGCCTTATTTCTGTGGAATCTGAGAACAGATATTTCGGATCCCTTTGAAGACTATAGGGTCAAAGGAAATATCCTCCGATAACAAAGAGAAAGAAGCTTTCTGAGAAACTTCGTTGTGTTCTGTGAAATCATCTCACAGAGTTACAGCTTTCTCCTCAAGAAGCCTTTCGCTAAGACAGTTCTTGTGGAATTGTCAAAGTGATATTTGGAAGCCCATAGAGGGCTATGGTGAAAAAGGAAATATCCTCAGATGAAATCTGGAAAGAAGCTTTCTGAGAAACTGCTTAGCGTTCTGTTAATTCATCTCACAGAGTTACATCTGTATTTCGTGGATCTCTTTGCTAGCCTTATTTCTGTGGAATCTGAGAACAGATATTTCGGATCCCTTTGAAGACTATAGGGCCAAAGGAAGTATCCTCCGATAACAAAGAGAAAGAAGCTTTCTGAGAAACTTCGTTGTGTTCTGTGAAATCATCTCACAGAGTTACAGCTTTCCCCTCACGGAGCCTTTCGCTAAGACAGTTCTTTTGAAACTCGCAATGTGATATTTGGAAGCCCATAGAGGGCTATGGTGAAAAAGGAAATATCCTCAGATGAAATCTGGAAAGAAGCTTTCTGAGAAACTGCTTAGCGTTCTGTTAATTCATCTCACAGAGTTACATCTGTATTTCGTGGATCTCTTTGCTAGCCTTATTTCTGTGGAATCTGAGAACAGATATTTCGGATCCTTATGAAGACTATAGGGCCAAAGGAAATATCCTGCGATAACAAAGAGAAAGAAGCTTTCTGAGAAACTTCTTTGTGTTTTTTGAAATCATCTCACTGAGTTACAGCTTTCCCCTCAAGAAGCCTTTCGCTAAGACAGTTCTTGTGGAATTGGCAAAGTGATATTTGGAAGCCCATAGAGGGCTATGGTGAAAAAGGAAATATCCTCAGATGAAATCTGGAAAGAAGCTTTCTGAGAAACTGCTTAGTGTTCTGTTAATTCATCTCACAGAGCTACATTTGTATTTCGTGGATCTCTTTGCTAGCCTTATTTCTGTGGAATCTGAGAACAGATATTTCGGATCCCTTTGAAGACTATAGGGCCAAAGGAAATATCCTCCGATAACAAAGAGAAAGAAGCTTTCTGAGAAACTTCTTTGTGTTCTGTGAAATCATCTCACAGAGTTGCAGCTTTCCCCTCAAGAAGCCTTTCGCTAAGACAGTTCTTGTGGAATTGGCAAAGTGATATTTGGAAGCCCTAGAGGGCTATGGTGAAAAAGGAAATATCCTCAAATGAAATCTGGAAAGAAGCTTTCTGAGAAACTGCTTAGTGTTCTGTTAATTCATCTCACAGAGTTACATCTGTATTTCGTGGATCTCTTTGCTAGCCTTATTTCTGTGGAATCTGAGAACAGATATTTCGGATCCCTTTGAAGACTATAGGGCCAAATGAAATATCCTCCGATAACAAAGAGAAAGAAGCTTTCTGAGAAACTTCTTTGTGTTCTGTGAAATCATCTCACAGAGTTACAGCTTTCCCCTCAAGCAGCCTTTCGATAAGACAGTTCTTGTGGAATTGGCAAAGTGATATTTGGAAGCCCTTAGAGGGCTATGGTGAAAAAGGAAATATCCTCAAATGAAATCTGGAAAGAAGCTTTCTGAGAAACTGCTTAGTGTTCTGTTAATTCATCTCACAGAGTTACATCTGTATTTCGTGGATCTCTTTGCTAGCCTTATTTCTGTGGAATCTGAGAACAGATATTTAGTATCCCTTTGAAGACTATAGGGCCAAAGGAAATATCCTCCGATAACAAAGAGAAAGAAGCTTTCTGAGAAACTTCGTTGTGTTCTGTGAAATCATGTCACAGAGTTACAGCTTTCCCCTCACGGAGCCTTTCGCTAAGACAGTTCTTTTGAAATTGGCAAAGTGATATTTGGAAGCCCGTAGAGGGCTATGGTGAAAAAGGAAATATCCTCAGATGAAATCTGGAAAGAAGCTTTCTGAGAAACTGCTTAGTGTTCTGTTAATTCATCTCACAGAGTTATATCTGTATTTCGTGGATCTCTTTGCTAGCCTTATTTCTGTGGAATCTCAGAACAGATATTTCGGATCCCTTTGAAGACTATAGGGCCAAAGGAAATATCCTCCGATAACAAAGAGAAAGAAGCTTTCTCTGAAACTTCGTTGTGTTCTGTGAAATCATCTCACAGAGTTACAGCTTTCCCCTCAAGGAGCGTTTCGCTAAGACAGTTTATGTGGAATTGGCAAAGTGATATTTGGAAGCCCATAGAGGGCTATGGTGAAAAAGGAAATATCCTCAGATGAAATCTGGAAAGAAGCTTTCTGAGAAACTGCTTAGCGTTCTGTTAATTCATCTCACAGAGTTACATCTGTATTTCGTGGATCTCTTTGCTAGCCTTATTTCTGTGGAATCTGAGAACAGATATTTCGGATCCCTTTGAAGACTATAGGGCCAAAGGAAATATCCTCCGATAACAAAGAGAAAGAAGCTTTCTGAGAAACTTCTTTGTGTTCTGTGAAATCATCTCACAGAGTTACAGCTTTCCCCTCAAGAAGCCTTTCACTAAGACAGTTCTTGTGGAACTGGCAAAGTGATATTTGGAAGCCCATAGAGGGCTATGGTGAAAAAGGAAATATCCTCAAATGAAACCTGGAAAGAAGCTTTCTGAAAAACTGCTTAGTGTTCTGTTAATTCATCTCACAGAGTTACATCTGTATTTCGTGGATCTCTTTGCTAGCCTTATTTCTGTGGAATCTGAGAACAGATATTTCGGATCCCTTTGAAGACTATAGGGCCAAAGGAAATATCCTCCGATAACAAAGAGGAAGAAGCCTTCTGAGAATCTTCTTTGTGTTCTGTGAAATCATCTCACAGAGTTACAGCTTTCCCCTCAAGAAGCCTTTCGCTAAGACAGTTCTTGTGGAATTGGCAAAGTGATATTTGGAAGCCCATAGAGGGCTATGGTGAAAAAGGAAATATCCTCAAATGAAATCTGGAAAGAAGCTTTCTGAGAAACTGCTTAGTGTTCTGTTAATTCATCTCACAGAGTTACATCTATATTTCGTGGATCTCTTTGCTAGCCTTATTTCTGTGGAATCTGAGAACAGATATTTCGGATCCCTTTGAAGACTATAGGGCCAAAGGAAATATCCTCTGATAACAAAGAGAAAGAAGCTTTCTGAGAAACTTCGTTGTGTTCTGTGAAATCATCTCACAGAGTTACAGCTTTCCCCTCACGGAGCCTTTCGCTAAGACAGTTCTTATGGAATTGGCAAAGTGATATTTGGAAGCCCATAGAGGGCTATGGTGAAAAAGGAAATATCCTCAAATGAAATCTGGAAAGAAGCTTTCTGAGAAACTGCTTAGTGTTCTGTTAATTCATCTCACAGAGTTACATCTGTATTTCCTTTATCTCTTTGCTAGCCTTATTTCTGTGGAATCTGAGAACAGATATTTCGGATCCCTTTGAAGACTATAGGGTCAAAGGAAATATCCTCCGATAACAAAGAGAAAGAAGCTTTCTGAGAAACTTCGTTGTGTTCTGTGAAATCATCTCACAGAGTTACAGCTTTCTCCTCAAGAAGCCTTTCGCTAAGACAGTTCTTGTGGAATTGTCAAAGTGATATTTGGAAGCCCATAGAGGGCTATGGTGAAAAAGGAAATATCCTCAGATGAAATCTGGAAAGAAGCTTTCTGAGAAACTGCTTAGCGTTCTGTTAATTCATCTCACAGAGTTACATCTGTATTTCGTGGATCTCTTTGCTAGCCTTATTTCTGTGGAATCTGAGAACAGATATTTCGGATCCCTTTGAAGACTATAGGGCCAAAGGAAATATCCTCCTATAACAAAGAGAAAGAAGCTTTCTGAGAAACTTCTTTGTGTTCTGTGAAATCATCTCACTGAGTTACAGCTTTCCCCTCAAGGAGCCTTTCGGCAAGACAGTTTATGTGGAATTGGCAATGTGATATTTGGAAGCCCTTAGAGGGCTATGGTGAAAAAGGAAATATCCTCAGATGAAATCTGGAAAGAAGCTTTCTGAGAAACTGCTTAGCGTTCTGTTAATTCATCTCACAGAGTTACATCTGTATTTCGTGGATCTCTTGGCTAGCCTTATTTCTGTGGAATCTGAGAACAGATATTTCGGATCCCTTTGAAGACTATAGGGCCAAAGGAAATATCCTCCGATAAGAAAGAGAAAGAAGCTTTCTGAGAAACTTCGTTGTGTTCTGTGAAATCATCTCACAGAGTTACAGCTTTCCCCTCACGGAGCCTTTCGCTAAGACAGTTCTTTTGAAACTGGCAAAGTGATATTTGGAAGCCCATAGAGGGCTATGGTGAAAAAGGAAATATCCTCAGATGAAATCTGGAAAGAAGCTTTCTGAGAAACTGCTTAGTGTTCTGTTAATTCATCTCACAGAGTTACATCTGTATTTCGTGGATCTCTTTGCTAGCCTTATTTCTGTGGAATCTGAGAACCGATATTTCGGATCCCTATGAAGACTATAGGGCCAAAGGAAATATCCTGCGATAACAAAGAGAAAGAAGCTTTCTGAGAAACTTCTTTGTGTTTTGTGAAATCATCTCACAAAGTTACAGCTTTCCCCTCAAGAAGCCTTTCGCTAAGACAGTTCTTGTGGAATTGGCAAAGTGATATTTGGAAGCCCATAGAGGGCTATGGTGAAAAAGGAAATATCCTCAGATGAAATCTGGAAAGAAGCTTTCTGAGAAACTGCTTAGTGTTCTGTTAATTCATCTCACAGAGCTACATCTGTATTTCGTGGATCTCTTTGCTAGCCTTATTTCTGTGGAATCTGAGAACAGATAATTGGGAACCCTTTGGAGACTATAGGGCCAAAGGAAATATCCTCAGATAACAAAGAGAAAGAAGCTTTCTGAGAAACTTCTTTGTGTTCTGTGAAATCATCTCACAGAGGTGCAGCTTTCCCCTCAAGAAGCCTTTCGCTAAGACAGTTCTTGTGGAATTGGCAAAGTGATATTTGGAAGCCCATATAGGGCTATGGTGAAAAAGGAAATATCCTCCAATGAAATCTGGAAAGAAGCTTTCTGAGAAACTGCTTAGTGTTCTGTTAATTCATCTCACAAAGTTACATCTGTATTTCGTGGATCTCTTTGCTAGCCTTATTTCTGGGAAATCTGAGAACAGATATTTCGGATCCCTTTGAAGACTATAGGGCCAAAGGAAATATCCTCCGATAACAAAGAGAAAGAAGCTTTCTGAGAAACTTCTTTGTGTTCTGTGAAATCATCTCACAGAGTTGCAGCTTTCCCCTCAAGAAGCCTTTCTCTAAGACAGTTCTTGTGGAATTGGCAAAGTGATATTTCGAAGCCCATAGAGGGCTATGGTGAAAAAGGAAATATCCTCAAATGAAATCTGGAAAGAAGCTTTCGGAGAAACTGCTTAGTGTTCTGTTAATTCATCTCACAGAGTTACATCTGTATTTCCTTTATCTCTTCGCTAGCCTTATTTCTGTGGAATCTGAGAACAGATATTTCGGATCCCTTTGAAGACTATAGGGTCAAAGGAAATATCCTCCGATAACAAAGAGAAAGAAGCTTTCTGAGAAACTTCGTTGTGTTCTGTGAAATCATCTCTCAGAGTTACAGCTTTCCCCTCAAGAAGCCTTTCGCTAAGACAGTTCTTGTGGAATTGGCAAAGTGATATTTGGAAGCCCATAGAGGGCTATGGTGAAAAAGGAAATATCCTCAGATGAAATCTGGAAAGAAGCTTTCTGAGAAACTGCTTAGCGTTCTGTTAATTCATCTCACAGAGTTACATCTGTATTTCGTGGATCTCTTTGCTAGCCTTATTTCTGTGGAATCTGAGAACAGATATTTCGGATCCCTTTGAAGACTATAGGGCCAAAGGAAATATCCTCCGATAACAAAGAGAAAGAAGCTTTCTGAGAAACTTCTTTGTGTTCTGTGAAATCTTCTCACGGAGTTACAGCTTTCCCCTCAAGGAGCCTTTCGCTAAGACAGTTTATGTGGAATTGGCAAAGTGATATTTGGAAGCCCATAGAGGGCTATGGTGAAAAAGGAAATATCCTCAGATGAAATCTGGAAAGAAGCTTTCTGAGAAACTGCTTAGCGTTCTGTTAATTCATCTCACAGAGTTACATCTGTATTTCGTGGATCTCTTTGCTAGCCTTATTTCTGTGGAATCTGAGAACAGATATTTCGGATCCCTTTGAAGACTATAGGGCCAAAGGAAGTATCCTCCGATAACAAAGAGAAAGAAGCTTTCTGAGAAACTTCGTTGTGTTCTGTGAAATCATCTCACAGAGTTACAGCTTTCCCCTCACGGAGCCTTTCGCTAAGACAGTTCTTTTGAAACTCGCAATGTGATATTTGGAAGCCCATAGAGGGCTATGGTGAAAAAGGAAATATCCTCAGATGAAATCTGGAAAGAAGCTTTCTGAGAAACTGCTTAGCGTTCTGTTAATTCATCTCACAGAGTTACATCTGTATTTCTTGGATCTCTTTGCTAGCCTTATTTCTGTGGAATCTGAGAACAGATATTTCGGATCCTTATGAAGACTATAGGGCCAAAGGAAATATCCTGCGATAACAAAGAGAAAGAAGCTTTCTGAGAAACTTCTTTGTGTTTTTTGAAATCATCTCACTGAGTTACAGCTTTCCCCTCAAGAAGCCTTTCGCTAAGACAGTTCTTGTGGAATTGGCAAAGTGATATTTGGAAGCCCATAGAGGGCTATGGTGAAAAAGGAAATATCCTCAGATGAAATCTGGAAAGAAGCTTTCTGAGAAACTGCTTAGTGTTCTGTTAATTCATCTCACAGAGCTACATTTGTATTTCGTGGATCTCTTTGCTAGCCTTATTTCTGTGGAATCTGAGAACAGATATTTCGGATCCCTTTGAAGACTATAGGGCCAAAGGAAATATCCTCCGATAACAAAGAGAAAGAAGCTTTCTGAGAAACTTCTTTGTGTTCTGTGAAATCATCTCACAGAGTTGCAGCTTTCCCCTCAAGAAGCCTTTCGCTAAGACAGTTCTTGTGGAATTGGCAAAGTGATATTTGGAAGCCATAGAGGGCTATGGTGAAAAAGGAAATATCCTCAAATGAAATCTGGAAAGAAGCTTTCTGAGAAACTGATTAGTGTTCTGTTAATTCATCTCACAGAGTTACATCTGTATTTCGTGGATCTCTTTGCTAGCCTTATTTCTGTGGAATCTGAGAACAGATATTTAGTATCCCTTTGAAGACTATAGGGCCAAAGAAAATATCCTCCGATAACAAAGAGAAAGAAGCTTTCTGAGAAACTTCGTTGTGTTCTGTGAAATCATCTCACAGAGTTACAGCTTTCCCCTCAAGGAGCGTTTCGCTAAGACAGTTTATGTGGAATTGGCAAAGTGATATTTGGAAGCCCATAGAGGGCTATGGTGAAAAAGGAAATATCCTCAGATGAAATCTGGAAAGAAGCTTTCTGAGAAACTGCTTAGCGTTCTGTTAATTCATCTCACAGAGTTACATCTGTATTTCGTGGATCTCTTTGCTAGCCTTATTTCTTTGGAATCTGAGAACAGATATTTCGGATCCCTTTGAAGACTATAGGGCCAAAGGAAATATCCTCCGATAACAAAGAGAAAGAAGCTTTCTGAGAAACTTCTTTGTGTTCTGTGAAATCATCTCACAGAGTTACAGCTTTTCCCTCACGGAGCCTTTCGTTAAGACAGTTCTTTTGAAACTGGCAAAGTGATATTTGGAAGCCCATAGAGGGCTATGGTGAAAAAGGAAATATCCTCAGATGAAATCTGGAAAGAAGCTTTCTGAGAAACTGCTTAGTGTTCTGTTAATTCATCTCACAGAGTTACATCTGTATTTCGTGGATCTCTTTGCTAGCCTTATTTCTGTGGAATCTGAGAACAGATATTTCGGATCCCTATGAAGACTATAGGGCCAAAGGAAATATCCTGCGATAACAAAGAGAAAGAAGCTTTCTGAGAAACTTCTTTGTGTTTTGTGAAATCATCTCACAGAGTTACAGCTTTCCCCTCAAGAAGCCTTTCGCTAAGACAGTTCTTGTGGAATTGGCAAAGTGATATTTGGAAGCCCATAGAGGGCTATGGTGAAAAAGGAAATATCCTCAGATGAAATCTGGAAAGAAGCTTTCTGAGAAACTGCTTAGTGTTCTGTTAATTCATCTCACAGAGCTACATCTGTATTTCGTGGATCTCTTTGCTAGCCTTATTTCTGTGGAAACTGAGAACAGATAATTCGGAACACTTTGAAGACTATAGGGCCAAAGGAAATATCCTCAGATAACAAAGAGAAAGAAGCTTTCTGAGAAACTTCTTTGTGTTCTGTGAAATCATCTCACAGAGTTGCAGCTTTCCCCTCAAGAAGCCTTTCGCTAAGACAGTTCTTGTGGAATTGGCAAAGTGATATTTGGAAGCCCATATAGGGCTATGGTGAAAAAGGAAATATCCTCAAATGAAATCTGGAAAGAAGCTTTCTGAAGAACTGCTTAGTGTTCTGTTAATTCATCTCACAGAGTTACATCTGTATTTCGTGGATCTCTTTGCTAGCCTTATTTCTGGGAAATCTGAGAACAGATATTTCGGATCCCTTTGAAGACTATAGGGCCAAAGGAAATATCCTCCGATAACAAAGAGAAAGAAGCTTTCTGAGAAACTTCTTTGTGTTCTGTGAAATCATCTCACAGAGTTGCAGCTTTCCCCTCAAGAAGCCTTTCGCTAAGACAGTTCTTGTGGAATTGGCAAAGTGATATTTGGAAGCCCATAGAGGGCTATGGTGAAAAAGGAAATATCCTCAAATGAAATCTGGAAAGAAGCTTTCGGAGAAACTGCTTAGTGTTCTGTTAATTCATCTCACAGAGTTACATCTGTATTTCCTTTATCTCTTCGCTAGCCTTATTTCTGTGGAATCTGAGAACAGATATTTCGGATCCCTTTGAAGACTATAGGGTCAAAGGAAATATCCTCCGATAACAAAGAGAAAGAAGCTTTCTGAGAAACTTCGTTGTGTTCTGTGAAATCATCTCTCAGAGTTACAGCTTTCCCCTCAAGAAGCCTTTCGCTAAGACAGTTCTTGTGGAATTGGCAAAGTGATATTTGGAAGCCCATAGAGGGCTATGGTGAAAAAGGAAATATCCTCAGATGAAATCTGGAAAGAAGCTTTCTGAGAAACTGCTTAGCGTTCTGTTAATTCATCTCACAGAGTTACATCTGTATTTCGTGGATCTCTTTGCTAGCCTTATTTCTGTGGAATCTGAGAACAGATATTTCGGATCCCTTTGAAGACTATAGGGCCAAAGGAAATATCCTCCGATAACAAAGAGAAAGAAGCTTTCTGAGAAACTTCTTTGTGTTCTGTGAAATCATCTCACGGAGTTACAGCTTTCCCCTCAAGGAGCCTTTCGGTAAGACAGTTTATGTGGAATTGGCAAAGTGATATTTGGAAGCCCATAGAGGGCTATGGTGAAAAAGGAAATATCCTCAGATGAAATCTGGAAAGAAGCTTTCTGAGAAACTGCTTAGCGTTCTGTTAATTCATCTCACAGAGTTACATCTGTATTTCGTGGATCTCTTTGCTAGCCTTATTTCTGTGGAATCTGAGAACAGATATTTCGGATCCCTTTGAAGACTATAGGGCCAAAGGAAGTATCCTCCGATAACAAAGAGAAAGAAGCTTTCTGAGAAACTTCGTTGTGTTCTGTGAAATCATCTCACAGAGTTACAGCTTTCCCCTCACGGAGCCTTTCGCTAAGACAGTTCTTTTGAAACTGGCAATGTGATATTTGGAAGCCCATAGAGGGCTATGGTGAAAAAGGAAATATCCTCAGATGAAATCTGGAAAGAAGCTTTCTGAGAAACTGCTTAGCGTTCTGTTAATTCATCTCACAGAGTTACATCTGTATTTCGTGGATCTCTTTGCTAGCCTTATTTCTGTGGAATCTGAGAACAGATATTTCGGATCCTTATGAAGACTATAGGGCCAAAGGAAATATCCTGCGATAACAAAGAGAAAGAAGCTTTCTGAGAAACTTCTTTGTGTTTTGTGAAATCATCTCACTGAGTTACAGCTTTCCCCTCAAGAAGCCTTTCGCTAAGACAGTTCTTGTGGAATTGGCAAAGTGATATTTGGAAGCCCATAGAGGGCTATGGTGAAAAAGGAAATATCCTCAGATGAAATCTGGAAAGAAGCTTTCTGAGAAACTGCTTAGTGTTCTGTTAATTCATCTCACAGAGCTACATTTGTATTTCGTGGATCTCTTTGCTAGCCTTATTTCTGTGGAATCTGAGAACAGATATTTCGGATCCCTTTGAAGACTATAGGGCCAAAGGAAATATCCTCCGATAACAAAGAGAAAGAAGCTTTCTGAGAAACTTCTTTGTGTTCTGTGAAATCATCTCACAGAGTTGCAGCTTTTCCCTCAAGAAGCCTTTCGCTAAGACAGTTCTTGTGGAATTGGCAAAGTGATATTTGGAAGCCATAGAGGGCTATGGTGAAAAAGGAAATATCCTCAAATGAAATCTGGAAAGAAGCTTTCTGAGAAACTGATTAGTGTTGTGTTAATTCATCTCACAGAGTTACATCTGTATTTCGTGGATCTCTTTGCTAGCCTTATTTCTGTGGAATCTGAGAACAGATATTTCGGATCCCTTTGAAGACTATAGGGCCAAAGGAAATATCCTCCGATAACAAAGAGAAAGAAGCTTTCTGAGAAACTTCGTTGTGTTCTGTGAAATCATCTCACAGAGTTACAGCTTTCCCCTCACGGAGCCTTTCGCTAAGACAGTTCTTTTGAAATTGGCAAAGTGATATTTGGAAGCCCGTAGAGGGCTATGGTGAAAAAGGAAATATCCTCAGAGGAAATCTGGAAAGAAGCTTTCTGAGAAACTGCTTAGTGTTCTGTTAATTCATCTCACTGTGTTACATCTGTATTTCATGGATCTCTTTGCTAGCCTTATTTCTGTGGAATCTGAGAACCTATATTTCAGATCCCTTTGAAGACTATAGGGCCAAAGGAAACATCCTCCGATAACAAAGAGAAAGAAGCTTTCTGAGAAACTTCTTTGTGTAGTGTGAAATCATCTCAAAGAGTTGCAGCTTTCCCCTCAAGAAGCCTTTCGCTAAGACAGTTCCTGTGGAATTGGCAAAGTGATATTTGGAAGCCCCTAGAGGGCTATGGTGAAAAAGGAAATATCCTCAGATGAAATCTGGAAAGAAGCTTTCTGAGAAACTGCTTAGTGTTCTGTTAATTCATCTCACAGAGTTACATCTGTATTTCGTGGATCTCTTTGCTAGCCTTATTTCTGTGGAATCTGAGAACAGATATTTCGGATCCCTTTGAAGACTATAGGGCCAAAGGAAATATCCTCCGATAACAAAGAGAAAGAAGCTTTCTGAGAAACTTCGTTGTGTTCTGTGAAATCATCTCACAGAGATACAGCTTTCCCCTCAAGGAGCCTTTCGCTAAGACAGTTCTTGTGGAATTGGCAAAGTGATATTTGGAAGACCATAGAGGGCTATGGTGAAAAAGGAAATATCCTCAAATGAAATCTGGAAAGAAGCTTTCTGAGAAACTGCTTAGTGTTCTGTTAATTCATCTCACAGAGTTACATCTGTATTTCGTGGATCTCTTTGCTAGCCTTATTTCTGTGAAATCTGAGAACAGATATTCGGATCCCTTTGAAGACTATAGGGCCAAAGGAAATATCCACCGATAACAAAGAGAAAGAAGCTTTCTGAGAAACTTCTTTGTGTACTGTGAAATCATCTCACAGAGTTGCAGCTTTCCCCTCAAGAAGCCTTTCGCTAAGACAGTTCTTGTGGAATTGGCAAAGTGATATTTGGAAGCCCATAGAGGGCTATAGTGAAAAAGGAAATATCCTCAGATGAAATCTGGAAAGAAGCTTTCTGAGAAACTGCTTAGTGTTCTGTTAATTCATCTCACAGAGTTACATCTGTATTTCGTGGATCTCTTTGCTAGCCTTATTTCTGTGGAATCTGAGAACAGATATTTCGGATCCCTTTGAAGACTATAGGGCCAAAGGAAATATCCTCCGATAACAAAGAGAAAGAAGCTTTCTGAGAAACTTCGTTGTGTTCTGTGAAATCATCACACAGAGTTACAGCTTTCCCCTCACGGAGCCTTTCGCTAAGACAGTTTATGTGGAATTGGCAAAGTGATATTTGGAAGCCCATAGAGGGCTATGGTGAAAAAGGAAATATCCTCAAATGAAATCTGGAAAGAAGCTTTCTGAGAAACTGCTTAGTGTTCTGTTAATTCATCTCACAGAGTTTCATCTGTATTTCGTGGATCTCTTTGCTAGCCTTATTTCTGTGAAATCTGAGAACAGATATTTCGGATCCCTTTGAAGACTATAGGGCCAAAGGAAATATCCTCCGATAACAAAGAGAAAGAAGCTTTCTGAGAAACTTCGTTGTGTTCTGTGAAATCATCTCACAGAGTTGCAGCTTTCCCCTCAAGAAGCCTTTCGCTAAGACAGTTCTTGTGGAATTGGCAAAGTGATATTTGGAAGCACATAGAGGGCTATGGTGAAAAAGGAAATATCCTCAAATGAAATCTGGAATGAAGTTTTCTGAGAAACTGCTTAGTATTCTGTTAATTCATCTCACAGAGTTACATCTGTATTTCGTGGATCCCTTTGCTAGCCTTATTTCTGTATAATCTGAGAACAGATATTTCGGATCCCTTTGAAGACTATAGGGCCAAAGGAAATATCCTCCGATAACAAAGAGAAAGAAGCTTTCTGAGAAACTTCGTTGTGTTCTGTGAAATCATCTCACAGAGTTACAGCTTCCCCTCACGGAGCCTTTCGCTAAGACAGTTCTTTTGAAATTGGCAAAGTGATATTTGGAAGCTCATAGAGGGCTATGGTGAAAAAGGAAATATCCTCAGATGAAATCTGGAAAGAAGCTTTGTGAGAAACTGCTTAGTGTTCTGTTAATTCTTCTCACAGTGTTACATCTGTATTTCATGGATCTCTTTGCTAGCCTTATTTCTGTGGAATCTGAGAACAGATATTTCCGATCCCTTTGAAGACTATAGGGCCAAAGGAAATATCCTCCGATAACAAAGAGAAAGAAGCTTTCTGAGAAACTTCTTTGTGTTCTGTGAAATCATCTCACAGAGTTGCAGCTTACCCCTCAAGAACCCTTTCGCTAAGTCAGTTCTTGTGGAATTGGCAAAGTGATATTTGGAAGCCCATAGAGGGCTATGGTGAAAAAGGAAATACCCTCAGATGAAATCTGGAAAGAAGCTTTCTGAGAAACTGCTTAGTTTTCTGTTAATTCATCTCACAGAGTTACGTCTGTATTTCGTGGATCTCTTTGCTAGCCTTATTTTTGTGGAATCTGTGAACAGATATTTCGGATCCCTTTGAACTCTATAGGGCCAAAGGAAATATCCTCCGATAACAAAGAGAAAGAAGCTTTCTGAGAAACTTCTTTGTGTTCTGTGAAATCATCTCACAGAGTTGCAGCTTTCCCCTCAAGAAGCCTTTCGCTAAGACAGTTCTTGTGGAATTGGCAAAGTGATATTTGGAAGCCCATAGAGGGCTATGGTGAAAAAGGAAATATCCTCAGATGAAATCTGGAAAGAAGCTTTCTGAGAAGCTGCTTAGTGTTCTGTTAATTCATCTCACAGAGTTACATCTGTATTTCGTGGATCTCTTTGCTAGCCTTATTTCTGTGGAATCTGAGAACAGATATTTCGGATCCCTTTGAAGACTATAGGGCCAAAGGAAATATCCTCCGATAACAAAGAGAAAGAAGCTTTCTGAGAAACTTCGTTGTGTTCTGTGAAATCATCTCACAGAGTTGCAGCTTTCCCCTCAAGAAGCCTTTCGCTAAGACAGTTCTTGTGGAATTGGCAAAGTGATATTTGGAAGCACATAGAGGGCTATGGTGAAAAAGGAAATATCCTCAAATGAAATCTGGAAAGAAGCTTTCTGAGAAACTGCTTAGTGTTCTGTTAATTCATCTCACAGAGTTACATCTGTATTTCGTGGATCTCTTTGCTAGCCTTATTTCTGTGGAATCTGAGAACAGATAATTCGGATCCCTTTGAAGACTATAGGGCCAAAGGAAATATCCTCCGATAACAAAGAGAAAGAAGCTTTCTGAGAAACTTCGTTGTGTTCTGTGAAATCATCTCTCAGAGTTACAGCTTTCCCCTCACGGAGCCTTTCGCTAAGACAGTTCTTTTGAAATTGGCAAAGTGATATTTGGAAGCCCATAGAGGGCTATGGTGAAAAAGGAAATATCCTCAGATGAAATCTGGAAAGAAGCTTTCTGAGAAACTGCTTAGTGTTCTGTTAATTCATCTCACAGTGTTACATCTGTATTTCATGGATCTCTTTGCTAGACTTATTTCTGTGGAATCTGAGAACAGATATTTCAGATCCCTTTGAAGACTATAGGGCTAAAGGAAATATCCTCCGATAACAAAGAGAAAGAAGCTTTCTGAGAAACTTCGTTGTGTTCTGTGAAATCATCTCACAGAGTTGCAGCTTTCCCCTCAAGAAGCCTTTCGCAAAGACAGTTCATGTGGAATTGTAAAAGTGATATTTGGAAGCCCATAGAGGGCTATGGTGGAAAAGGAAATATCCTCAGATGAAATCTGGAAAGAAGCTTTCTGAGAAACTGCTTAGTGTTCTGTTAATTCATCTCACAGAGTTACATCTGCATTTCGTGGATCTCTTTGCTTGCCTTATTTCTGTGGAATCTGAGAACAGATATTTCGGATCCCTATGAAGACTATAGGGCCAAAGGAAATATCCTCCGATAACAAAGAGAAAGAAGCTTTCTGAGAAACTTCGTTGTGTTCTTTGAAATCATCTCACAGAGTTACAGCTTTCCCCTCAAGGAGCCTTTCGCTAAGACAGTTTATGTGGAATTGGCAAAGTGATATTTGGAAGACCATAGAGGGCTATGGTGAAAAAGGAAATATCCTCAAATGAAATCTGGAAAGAAGCTTTCTGAGAAACTGCTTAGTGTTCTGTTAATTCATCTCACAGAGTTACATCTGTATTTCGTGGATCTCTTTGCTAGCCTTATTTCTGTGAAATCTGAGAACAGATATTTCGGATCCCTTTGAAGACTATAGGGCCAAAGGAAATATCCTCCGATAACAAAGAGAAAGAAGCTTTCTGAGAAACTTCTTTGTGTACTGTGAAATCATCTCACAGAGTTGCAGCTTTCCCCTCAAGAAGCCTTTCCCTAAGACAGTTCTTGTGGAATTGGCAAAGTGATATTTGGACGCACATAGAGGGCTATGGTGAAAAAGGAAATATCCTCAGATGAAATCTGGAAAGAAGCTTTCTGAGAAACTGCTTAGTGTTCTGTTAATTCATCTCACAGAGTTACATCTGTATTTCGTGGATCTCTTTGCTAGCCTTATTTCTGTGGAATCTGAGAACAGATATTTCAGATCCCTTTGAAGACTATAGGGCCAAAGGAAATATCCTCCGATAACAAAGAGAAAGAAGCTTTCTGAGAAATTTCGTTGTGTTCTGTGAAATCATCTCACAGAGTTACAGCTTTCCCCTCACGGAGCCTTTCGATAAGACAGTTCTTTTGAAATTGGCAAAGTGATATTTGGAAGCCCATAGAGGGCTATGGTGAAAAAGGAAATATCCTCAGATGAAATCTGGAAAGAAGCTTTCTGAGAAACTGCTTAGTGTTCTGTTAATTCATCTCGCAGTGTTACCTCTGTATTTCATGGATCTCTTTGCTAGCCTTATTTCTGTGGAATCTGAGAACAGATATTTCAGATCCCTTTGAAGACTATAGGGCCAAAGGAAATATCCTCCGATAACAAAGAGAAAGAAGCTTTCTGAGAAACTTCTTTGTGTTCTGTGAAGTCATCTCACAGAGTTACAGCTTTCCCCTCAAGAAGCCTTTCGCTAAGACAGTTCTTGTGGAATTGGCAAAGTGATATTTGGAAGCCCATAGAGGGCTATGGTGAAAAAGGAAATATCCTCAAATGAAATCTGGAAAGAAGCTTTCTGAGAAACTGCTTAGTGTTCTGTTAATTCATCTCACAGAGTTACATCTGTATTTCGTGGATCACTTTGCTAGCCTTATTTCTGTGGGATCTGAGAACAGATATTTCGGATCCCTTTGAAGACTATAGGGCCAAAGGAAATATCCTCCGATAACAAAGAGAAAGAAGCTTTCTGAGAAACTTCGTTTTGTTCTGTGAAATCACATCACAGAGTTACAGCTTTCCACTCAGGGATCCTTTCGCTAAGACTCTTCTTTTGAAATTGGCAAAGTGATATTTGGAAGCCCATAGAAGGCTATGGTGAAAAAGGAAATATCCTCAAATGAAATCTGGAATGAAGTTTTCTGAGAAACTGCTTAGTATTCTGTTAATTCATCTCACAGAGTTATATCTGTATTTCGTGGATCCCTTTGCTAGCCTTATTTCTGTATAATCTGAGAACAGATATTTCGGATCCCTTTGAAGACTATAGGGCCAAAGGAAATATCCTCCGATAACAAAGAGAAAGAAGCTTTCTGAGAAACTTCTTTGTGTTCTGTGAAATCATCTCACAGAGTTACAGCTTCCCCTCACGGAGCCTTTCGCTAAGACAGTTCTTTTGAAATTGGCAAAGTGATATTTGGACGCTCATAGAGGGCTATGGTGAAAAAGGAAATATCCTCAGATGAAATCTGGAAAGAAGCTTTGTGAGAAACTGCTTAGTGTTCTGTTAATTCATCTCACAGTGTTACATCTGTATTTCATGGATCTCTTTGCTAGCCTTATTTCTGTGGAATCTGAGAACAGATATTTCCGATCCCTTTGAAGACTATAGGGCCAAAGGAAATATCCTCCGATAACAAAGAGAAAGAAGCTTTCTGAGAAACTTCTTTGTGTTCTGTGAAATCATCTCACAGAGTTGCAGCTTTCCCCTCAAGAAGCCTTTCGCTAAGTCAGTTCTTGTGGAATTGGCAAAGTGATATTTGGAAGCCCATAGAGGGCTATGGTGAAAAAGGAAATACCCTCAGATGAAATCTGGAAAGAAGCTTTCTGAGAAACTGCTTAGTTTTCTGTTAATTCATCTCACAGAGTTACGTCTGTATTTCGTGGATCTCTTTGCTAGCCTTATTTTTGTGGAATCTGTGAACAGATATTTCGGATCCCTTTGAACTCTATAGGGCCAAAGGAAATATCCTCCGATAACAAAGAGAAGGAAGCTTTCTGAGAAACTTCTTTGTGTTCTGTGAAATCATCTCACAGAGTTGCAGCTTTCCCCTCAAGAAGCCTTTCGCTAAGACAGTTCTTGTGGAATTGGCAAAGTGATATTTGGAAGCCCATAGAGGGCTATGGTGAAAAAGGAAATATCCTCAAATGAAATCTGGAAAGAAGCTTTCTGAGAAACTGCTTAGTGTTCTGTTAATTCATCTCACAGAGTTACATCTGTATTTCGTGGATCTCTTTGCTAGCCTTATTTCTGTGGAATCTGAGAACAGATATTTCGGATCCCTTTGAAGACTATAGGGCCAAAGGAAATATCCTCCGATAACAAAGAGAAAGAAGCTTTCTGAGAAACTTCGTTGTGTTCTGTGAAACCATCTCACAGAGTTACAGCTTTCCCCTCACGGAGCCTTTCGCTAAGACTTTTCTTTTGAAATTGGCAAAGTGATATTTGGAAGCCCATAGAGGGCTATGGTGAAAAAGGAAATATCCTCAGAGGAAATCTGGAAAGAAGCTTTCTGAGAAACTGCTTAGTGTTCTGTTAATTCATCTCACAGAGTTACATCTGTATTTCGTGGATCTCTTTGCTAGCCTATTTCTGTATAATCTGAGAACAGATATTTCGGATCCCTTTGAAGACTATAGGGCCAAAGGAAATATCCTCCGATAACAAAGAGAAAGAAGCTTTCTGAGAAATTTCGTTGTGTTCTGTGAAATCATCTCACAGAGTTACAGCTTTCCCCTCACGGAGCCTTTCGCTAAGACAGTTCTTTTGAAATTGGCAAAGTGATATTTGGAAGCCCAAAGAGGGCTATGGTGAAAAAGGAAATATCCTCAGATGAAATCTGGAAAGAAGCTTTCTGAGAAACTGCTTAGTGTTCTGTTAATTCATCTCACAGAGTTACATCTGTATTTCGTGGATCTCTTTGCTAGCCTTATTTCTGTGGAATCTGAGAACAGATATTTCGGATCCCTTTGAAGACTATAGGGCCAAAGGAAATATCCTCCGATAACAAAGAGAGAGAAGCTTTCTGAGAAACTTCGTTGTGTTCTGTGAAATCATCTCACAGAGTTACAGCTTTCCCCTCAAGGAGCCTTTCGTTAAGACAGTTTATGTGGAATTGGCAAAGTGATATTTGGAAGACCATAGAGGGCTATGGTGAAAAAGGAAATATCCTCAAATGAAATCTGGAAAGAAGCTTTCTGAGAAACTGCTTAGTGTTCTGTTAATTCATCTCACAGAGTTACATCTGTATTTCGTGGATCTCTTTGCTAGCCTTATTTCTGTGAAATCTGAGAACAGATATTTCGGATCCCTTTGAAGACTATAGGGCCAAAGGAAATATCCTCCGATAACAAAGAGAAAGAAGCTTTCTGAGAAACTTCTTTGTGTACTGTGAAATCATCTCACAGAGTTGCAGCTTTCCCCTCAAGAAGCCTTTCGCTAAGACAGTTCTTGTGGAATTGGCAAAGTGATATTTGGAAGCCCATAGAGGGCTATGGTTAAAAAGGAAATATCCTCAGATGAAATCTGGAAAGAAGCTTTCTGAGAAACTGCTTAGTGTTCTGTTAATTCATCTCACAGAGTTTCATCTGTATTTCGTGGATCTCTTTGCTAGCCTTATTTCTGTGGAATCTGAGAACAGATATTTCGGATCCCTTTGAAGACTATAGGGCCAAAGGAAATATCCTCCGATAACAAAGAGAAAGAAGCTTTCTGAGAAACTTCGTTGTGTTCTGTGAAATCATCTCACAGAGTTACAGCTTTCCCCTCAAGGAGCCTTTCGCTAAGACAGTTTATGTGGAATTGGCAAAGTGATATTTGGAAGCCCATAGAGGGCTTTGGTGAAAAAGGAAATATCCTCAAATGAAATTTGGAAAGAAGCTTTCTGAGAAACTGCTTAGTGTTCTGTTAATTCATCTCACAGAGTTACATCTGTATTTCGTGGTTCTCTTTGCTAGCCTTATTTCTGTGAAATCTGAGAACAGATATTTCGGATCCCTTTGAAGACTATAGGGCCAAAGGAAATATCCTCCGATAACAAAGAGAAAGAAGCTTTCTGAGAAACTTCGTTGTGTTCTGTGAAATCATCTCACAGAGTTGCAGCTTTCCCCTCAAGAAGCCTTTCGCTAAGACAGTTCTTGTGGAATTGGCAAAGTGATATTTGGAAGCACATAGAGGGCTATGGTGAAAAAGGAAATATCCTCAAATGAAATCTGGAAAGAAGCTTTCTGAGAAACTGCTTAGTGTTCTGTTAATTCATCTCACAGAGTTACATCTGTATTTCGTGGATCTCTTTGCTAGCCTTATTTCTGTGGAATCTGAGAACAGATAATTCGGATCCCTTTGAAGACTATAGGGCCAAAGGAAATATCCTCCGATAACAAAGAGAAAGAAGCTTTCTGAGAAACTTCGTTGTGTTCTGTGAAATCATCTCTCAGAGTTACAGCTTTCCCCTCACGGAGCCTTTCGCTAAGACAGTTCTTTTGAAATTGGCAAAGTGATATTTGGAAGCCCATAGAGGGCTATGGTGAAAAAGGAAATATCCTCAAATGAAATCTGGAAAGAAGCTTTCTGAGAAACTGCTTAGTGTTCTGTTACTTCATCTCACGGAGTTACATCTGTATTTCGTGGATCTCTTTGCTAGCCTTATTTCTGTGGAATCTGAGAACAGATATTTCGGATCCCTTTGAAGACTATAGGGCGAAAGGAAATATCCTCCGATAACAAAGACAAAGAAGCTTTCTGAGAAACTTCGTTGTGTTCTGTGAAATCATCTCACAGAGTTACAGCTTTCCCCTCACGGAGCCTTTCGCTAAGACAGTTCTTTTGAAATTGGCAAAGTGATATTTGGAAGCCCATAGAGGGCTATGGTGAAAAAGGAAATATCCTCAGAGGAAATCTGGAAAGAAGCTTTCTGAGAAACTGCTTAGTGTTCTGTTAATTCATCTCACAGTGTTACATCTGTATTTCATGGATCTCTTTGCTAGCCTTATTTCTGTGGAATCTGAGAACCTATATTTCAGATCGCTTTGAAGACTATAGGGCCAAAGGAAACATCCTCCGATAACAAAGAGAAAGAAGCTTTCTGAGAAACTTCTTTGTGTACTGTGAAATCATCTCACAGAGTTGCAGCTTTCCCCTCAAGAAGCCTTTCGCTAAGACAGTTCTTGTGGAATTGGCAAAGTGATATTTGGAAGCCCATAGAGGGCTATGGTGAAAAAGGAAATATCCTCAGATGAAATGTGGAAAGAAGCTTTCTGAGAAACTGCTTAGTGTTCTGTTAATTCATCTCACAGAGTTACATCTGTATTTCGTGGATCTCTTTGCTAGCCTTATTTCTGTGGAATCTGAGAACAGATATTTCGGATCCCTTTGAAGACTATAGGGCCAAAGGAAATATCCTCCGATAACAAAGAGAAAGAAGCTTTCTGAGAAACTTCGTTGTGTTCTGTGAAATCATCTCACAGAGTTACAGCTTTCCCCTCAAGGAGCCTTTAGCTAAGACAGTTTATGTGGAATTGGCAAAGTGATATTTGGAAGACCATAGAGGGCTATGGTGAAAAAGGAAATATCCTCAGATGAAATCTCGAAAGAAGCTTTCTGAGAAACTGCTTAGCGTTCTGTTAATTCATCTCACAGAGTTACATCTGTATTTCGTGGATCTCTTTGCTAGCCTTATTTCTGTGGAATCTGAGAACAGATATTTCGGATCCCTATGAAGACTATAGGGCCAAAGGAAATCTCCTCTGATAACAAAGAGAAAGAAGCTTTCTGAGAAACTTCTTTGTGTTCTGTGAAATCATCTCACAGAGTTACAGCTTTCCCCTCACGGAGCCTTTCGCTAAGACAGTTCTTTTGAAACTGGCAAATTGAGATTTGGAAGCCCATAGAGGGCTATGGTGAAAAAGGAAATATCCTCAGATGAAATCTGGAAAGAAGCTTTCTGAGAAACTGCTTAGTGTTCTGTTAATTCATCTCACAGAGTTACATCTGTATTTCGTGGATCTCTTTGCTAGCCTTATTTCTGTGAAATCTGAGAACAGATATTTCAGATCCCTTTGAAGACTATAGGGCCAAAGGAAATATCCTCCATTAACAAAGAGAAAGAAGCTTTCTGAGAAACTTCTTTGTGTTCTGTGAAATCACCTCACAGAGTTGCAGCTTTCCCCTCAAGAAACCTTTCGCTAAGACAGTTCTTGTGGAATTGGCAAAGTGATATTTGGAAGCACATAGAGGGCTATGGTGAAAAAGGAAATATCCTCAGATGAAATCTGGAAAGAAGCTTTCTGAGAAACTGCTTAGTGTTCTGTTAATTCATCTCACAGAGTTACATCTGTATTTCGTGGATCTCTTTGCTAGCCTTATTTCTGTGGAATCTGAGAACAGATATTTCGGATCCCTATGAATACTATAGGGCCAAAGGAAATATCCTCCGATAACAAAGAGAAAGAAGCTTTCTGAGAAACTTCTTTGTGTTCTGTGAAATCATCTCACAGAGTTACAGCTTTCCCCTCAAGAAGCCTTTCGCTAAGACAGTTCTTTTGAAATTGGCAAAGTGATATTTGGAAGCCCATAGAGGGCTATGGTGAAAAAGGAAATATCCTCAGATGAAATCTGGAAAGAAGCTTTCTGAGAAACTGCTTAGTGTTCTGTTAATTCATCTCACAGAGTTACATCTGTATTTCGTGGATCTCTTTGCTAGCCTTATTTCTGTGAAATCTGAGAACAGATATTTCGGATCCCTTTGAAGACTATAGGGCCAAAGGAAATATCCTCCGATAACAAAGAGAAAGAAGCTTTCTGAGAAACTTCTTTGTGTTCTGTGAAATCATCTCACAGAGTTACAGCTTTCCCCTCAAGGAGCCTTTCGCTAAGACAGTTCTTTTGAAATTGGCAAAGTGATATTTGGGGCCCATAGAGGGCTATGGTGAAAAAGGAAATATCCTCAGAGGAAATCTGGAAAGAAGCTGTGTGAGAAACTGCTTAGTGTTCTGTTAATTCATCTCACAGTGTTACATCTGTATTTCATGGATCTCTTTGCTAGCCTTATTTGTGTGGAATCTGAGAACAGATATTTCAGATCCCTTTGAAGACTATAGGGCCAAAGGAAATATCCTCCGATAACAAAGAGAAAGAAGCTTTCTGAGAAACTTCGTTGTGTTCTGTGAAATCATCTCACAGAGTTACAGCTTTCCCCTCAAGAAGCCTTTCGCTAAGACAGTTCTTGTGGAATTGGCAAAGTGATATTTGGAAGCCCATAGAGGGCTATGGTGAAAAAGGAAATATCCTCAAATGAAATCTGGAAAGAAGCTTTCTGAGAAACTGCTTAGTGTTCTGTTAATTCATCTCACAGAGTTACATCTGTATTTCGTGGATCTCTTTGCTAGCCTTATTTCTGTGGGATCTGAGAACAGATATTTCGGATCCCTTTGAAGACTATAGGGCCAAAGGAAATATCCTCCGATAACAAAGAGAAAGAAGCTTTCTGAGAAACGTCGTTGTGGTCTGTGAAATCATCTCACAGAGTTACAGCTTTCCCCTCAAGGAGCCTTTCGCTAAGACAGTTCTTGTGGAATTGGCAAAGTGATATTTGGAAGCCCATAGAGGGCTATGGTGAAAAAGGAAATATCCTCAGATGAAATCTGGAAAGAAGCTTTCTGAGAAACTGCTTAGTGTTCTGTTAATTCATCTCACAGAGTTACATCTGTATTTCGTGGTTCTCTTTGCTAGCCTTATTTCTACGGAATCTGAGAACAGATATTTCGGATCCCTTTGAAGACTATAGGGCCAAAGGAAATATCCTCCGATAACAAAGAGAAAGAAGCTTTCTGAGTAACTTCGTTGTGTTCTGTGAAATCATCTCACAGAGTTACAGCTTTCCCCTCACGGAGCCTTTCGCTAAGACACTTCTTTTGAAATTGGCAAAGTGATATTTGGAAGCCCATAGAGGGCTATGGTGAAAAAGGAAATATCCTCAGATGAAATCTGGAAAGAAGCTTTCTGAGAAACTGCTTAGTGTTCTGTTAATTAATCTCACAGAGTTACATCTGTATTTCGTGGATCTCTTTGCTAGCCTTATTTCTGTGGAATCTGAGAGCAGATATTTCGGATCCCTTTGAAGACTGTGGGGCCAAAGGAAATATCCTCCGATAACAAAGAGAAAGAAGCTTTCTGAGAAATTTCTTTGTGTTCTGTGAAATCATCTCACAGAGTTACAGCTTTCCCCTCAAGAAGCCTTTCGCTAAGACAGTTCTTGTGGAATTGGCAAAGTGATATTTGGAAGCCCATAGAGGGCTATGGTGAAAAAGGAAATATCCTCAAATGAAATCTGGAAAGAAGCTTTCTGAGAAACTGCTTAGTGTTCTGTTAATTCATCTCACAGAGTTACATCTGTATTTCGTGGATCTCTTTGTTAGCCTTATTTCTGTGGGATCTGAGAACAGATATTTCGGATCCCTTTGAAGACTATAGGGCCAAAGGAAATATCCTCCGATAACAAAGAGAAAGAAGCTTTCTGAGAAACTTCGTTGTGTCCTGTGAAATCATCTCACAGAGTTACAGCTTTCCCCTCAAGGAGCCTTTCGCTAAAACAGTTCTTGTGGAATTGGCAAAGTGATATTTGGAAGCCCATAGAGGGATATGGTGAAAAAGGAAATATCCTCAGATGAAATCTGGAAAGAAGCTTTCTGAGAAACTGCTTAGTGTTCTGTTAATTCATCTCACAGAGTTACATCTGTATTTCGTGGATCTCTTTGCTAGCCTTATTTCTGTGGAATCTGAGAGCAGATATTTCGGATCCCTTTGAAGACTGTGGGGCCAAAGGAAATATCCTCCGATAACAAAGAGAAAGAAGCTTTCTGAGAAACTTCTTTGTGTTCTGTGAAATCATCTCACAGAGTTGCAGCTTTCCCCTCAAGAAGCCTTTCGCTAAGTCAGTTCTTGTGGAATTGGCAAAGTGATATTTGGAAGCCCATAGAGGGCTATGGTGAAAAAGGAAATATCCTCAGATGAAACCTGGAAAGAAGCTTTCTGAGAAACTGCTTAGCGTTCTGTTAATTCATCTCACAGAGTTACATCTGTATTTCGTGGATCTCTTTGCTAGCCTTATTTCTGTGGGATCTGAGAACAGATATTTCGGATCCCTTTGAAGACTATAGGGCCAAAGGAAATATCCTCCGATAACAAAGAGAAAGAAGCTTTCTGAGAAACTTCGTTGTGTTCTGTGAAATCATCTCACAGAGTTACAGCGTTCCCCTCACGGAGCCTTTCGCTAAGACAGTTCTTTTGAAATTGCCAAAGTGATATTTGGAAGCCCATAGAGGGCTATGGTGAAAAACGAAATATCCTCAGAGGAAATCTGGAAAGAAGCTTTCTGAGAAACTGCTTAGTGTTCTGTTAATTCATCTCACAGTGTTACATTTGTATTTCATGGATCTCTTTGCTAGCCTTATTTCTGTGGAATCTGAGAACAGATATTTCGGATCCCTTTGAAGACTATAGGGCCAAAGGAAATATCCTCCGATAACAAAGAGAAAGAAGCTTTCTGAGAAACTTCTTTGTGTTCTGTGAAATCATCTCACAGAGTTACAGCTTTCCCCTCAAGAAGCCTTTCGCTAAGACAGTTCTTGTGGAATTGGCAAGGTGATATTTGGATGCCCATAGAGGGCTATGGTGAAAAAGGAAATATCCTCAAATGAAATCTGGAAAGAAGCTTTCTGAGAAACTGCTTAGTGTTCTGTTAATTCATCTCACAGAGTTACATCTGTATTTCGTGGATCTCTTTGTTAGCCTTATTTCTGTGGGATCTGAGAACAGATATTTCGGATCCCTTTGAAGACTATAGGGCCAAAGGAAATATCCTCCGATAACAAAGAGAAAGAAGCTTTCTGAGAAACTTCGTTGTGTTCTGTGAAATCATCTCACAGAGTTACAGCTTTCCCCTCAAGGAGCCTTTCGCTAAGACAGTTCTTGTGGAATTGGCAAAGTGATATTTGGAAGCCCATCGAGGGATATGGTGAAAAAGTAAATATCCTCAGATGAAATCTGGAAAGAAGCTTTCTGAGAAACTGCTTAGTTTTCTGTTAATTCATCTCACAGAGCTACATCTGTATTTCATGGATCTCTTTGCTAGCCTTATTTCTACGGAATCTGAGAACAGATATTTCGGATCCCTTTGAAGACTATAGGGCCAAAGGAAATATCCTCCGATAACAAAGAGAAAGAAGCTTTCTGAGAAACTTCGTTGTGTTCTGTGAAATCATCTCACAGAGTTACAGCTTTCCCCTCACGGAGCCTTTCGCTAAGACACTTCTTTTGAAATTGGCAAAGTGATATTTGGAAGCCCATAGAGGGCTATGGTGAAAAAGGAAATATCCTCAGATGAAATCTGGAAAGAAGCTTTCTGAGAAACTGCTTAGTGTTCTGTTAATTAATCTCAAAGAGTTACATCTGTATTTCGTGGATCTCTTTGCTAGCCTTATTTCTGTGGAATCTGAGAGCAGATATTTCGGATCCCTTTGAAGACTATAGGGCCAAAGGAAATATCCTCGGATAAGAAAGAGAAAGAAGCTTTCTGAGAAACTTCTTTGTGTTCTGTGAAATCATCTCACAGAGTTGCAGCTTTCCCCTCAAGAAGCCTTTCGCTAAGTCAGTTCTTGTGGAATTGGCAAAGTGATATTTGGAAGCCCATAGAGGGCTATGGTGAAAAAGGAAATATCCTCAGATGAAATCTGGAAAGAAGCTTTCTGAGAAATTGCTTAGTGTTCTGTTAATTCATCTCACAGAGTTACATCTGTATGTCGTGGATCTCTTTGCTAGCCTTATTTCTGTGGAATCTGTGAACAGATATTTCGGATCCCTTTGAACACTATAGGGCCAAAGGAAATATCCTCCGATAACAAAGAGAAAGAAGCTTTCTGAGAAACTTCTTTGTGTTCTGTGAAATCATCTCACAGAGTTACAGCTTTCCCCTCAAGAAGCCTTTCGCTAAGACAGTTCTTGTGGAATTGGCAAAGTGATATTTGGAAGCCCGTAGAGGGCTATGGTGAAAAAGGAAATATCCTCAAACGAAATCTGGAAAGAAGCTTTCTGAGAAACTGCTTAGTGTTCTGTTAATTCATCTCACAGAGTTACATCTGTATTTCGTGGATCTCTTTGCTAGCCTTATTTCTGTGGAATCTGAGAACAGATATTTCGGATCCCTTTGAAGACTATAGGGCCAAAGGAAATATCCTCCGATAACAAAGAGAAAGAAGCTTTCTGAGAAACTTCGTTGTGTTCTGTGAAATCATCTCACAGAGTTACAGCTTTCCCCTCACGGAGCCTTTCGCTAAGACAGTTCTTTTGAAATTGGCAAAGTGATATTTGGAAGCCCATAGAGGGCTATGGTGAAAAAGGAAATATCCTCAGAGGAAATCTGGAAAGAAGCTTTCTGAGAAACTGCTTAGTGTTCTGTTAATTCATCTCACAGTGTTACATCTGTATTTCATGGATCTCTTTGCTAGCCTTATTTCTGTGGAATCTGAGAACCTATATTTCAGATCCCTTTGAAGACTATAGGGCCAAAGGAAACATCCTCCGATAACAAAGAGAAAGAAGCTTTCTGAGAAACTTCTTTGTGTACTGTGAAATCATCTCACAGAGTTGCAGCTTTCCCCTCAAGAAGCCTTTCGCTAAGACAGTTCTTGTGGAATTGGCAAAGTGATATTTGGAAGCCCATAGAGGGCTATGGTGAAAAAGGAAATATCCTCAGATGAAATCTGGAAAGAAGCTTTCTGAGAAACTGCTTAGTGTTCTGTTAATTCATCTCACAGAGTTACATCTGTATTTCGTGGATCTCTTTGCTAGCCTTATTTCTGTGGAATCTGAGAACAGATATTTCGGATCCCTTTGAAGACTATAGGGCCAAAGGAAATATCCTCCGATAACAAAGAGAAAGAAGCTTTCTGAGAAACTTCGTTGTGTTCTGTGAAATCATCTCACAGAGTTACAGCTTTCCCCTCAAGGAGCCTTTAGCTAAGACAGTTTATGTGGAATTGGCAAAGTGATATTTGGAAGACCATAGAGGGCTATGGTGAAAAAGGAAATATCCTCAGATGAAATCTCGAAAGAAGCTTTCTGAGAAACTGCTTAGCGTTCTGTTAATTCATCTCACAGAGTTACATCTGTATTTCGTGGATCTCTTTGCTAGCCTTATTTCTGTGGAATCTGAGAACAGATATTTCGGATCCCTATGAAGACTATAGGGCCAAAGGAAATATCCTCCGATAACAAAGAGAAAGAAGCTTTCTGAGAAACTTCTTTGTGTTCTGTGAAATCATCTCACAGAGTTACAGCTTTCCCCTCACGGAGCCTTTCGCTAAGACAGTTCTTTTGAAACTGGCAAATTGATATTTGGAAGCCCATAGAGGGCTATGGTGAAAAAGGAAATATCCTCAGATGAAATCTGGAAAGAAGCTTTCTGAGAAACTGCTTAGTGTTCTGTTAATTCATCTCACAGAGTTACATCTGTATTTCGTGGATCTCTTTGCTAGCCTTATTTCTGTGAAATCTGAGAACAGATATTTCAGATCCCTTTGAAGACTATAGGGCCAAAGGAAATATCCTCCGATAACAAAGAGAAAGAAGCTTTCTGAGAAACTTCTTTGTGTTCTGTGAAATCATCTCACAGAGTTGCAGCTTTCCCCTCAAGAAACCTTTCGCTAAGACAGTTCTTGTGGAATTGGCAAAGTGATATTTGGAAGCACATAGAGGGCTATGGTGAAAAAGGAAATATCCTCAGATGAAATCTGGAAAGAAGCTTTCTGAGAAACTGCTTAGTGTTCTGTTAATTCATCTCACAGAGTTACATCTGTATTTCGTGGATCTCTTTGCTAGCCTTATTTCTGTGGAATCTGAGAACAGATATTTCGGATCCCTATGAAGACTATAGGGCCAAAGGAAATATCCTCCGATAACAAAGAGAAAGAAGCTTTCTGAGAAACTTCTTTGTGTTCTGTGAAATCATCTCACAGAGTTACAGCTTTCCCCTCAAGAAGCCTTTCGCTAAGACAGTTCTTTTGAAATTGGCAAACTGATATTTGGAAGCCCATAGAGGGCTATGGTGAAAAAGGAAATATCCTCAGATGAAATCTGGAAAGAAGCTTTCTGAGAAACTGCTTAGTGTTCTGTTAATTCATCTCACAGAGTTACATCTGTATTTCGTGGATCTCTTTGCTAGCCTTATTTCTGTGAAATCTGAGAACAGATATTTCGGATCCCTTTGAAGACTATAGGGCCAAAGGAAATATCCTCCGATAACAAAGAGAAAGAAGCTTTCTGAGAAACTTCGTTGTGTTCTGTGAAATCATCTCACAGAGTTACAGCTTTCCCCTCAAGGAGCCTTTCGCTAAGACAGTTCTTTTGAAATTGGCAAAGTGATATTTGGGGCCCATAGAGGGCTATGGTGAAAAAGGAAATATCCTCAGAGGAAATCTGGAAAGAAGCTGTGTGAGAAACTGCTTAGTGTTCTGTTAATTCATCTCACAGTGTTACATCTGTATTTCATGGATCTCTTTGCTAGCCTTATTTCTGTGGAATCTGAGAACAGATATTTCAGATCCCTTTGAAGACTATAGGGCCAAAGGAAATATCCTCCGATAACAAAGAGAAAGAAGCTTTCTGAGAAACTTCGTTGTGTTCTGTGAAATCATCTCACAGAGTTACAGCTTTCCCCTCAAGAAGCCTTTCGCTAAGACAGTTCTTGTGGAATTGGCAAAGTGATATTTGGAAGCCCATAGAGGGCTATGGTGAAAAAGGAAATATCCTCAGATGAAATCTGGAAAGAAGCTTTCTGAGAAACTGCTTAGTGTTCTGTTAATTCATCTCACAGAGTTACATCTGTATTTCGTGGATCTCTTTGCTAGCCTTATTTCTGTGGGATCTGAGAACAGATATTTCGGATCCCTTTGAAGACTATAGGGCCAAAGGAAATATCCTCCGATAACAAAGAGAAGGAAGCTTTCTGAGAAACTTCGTTGTGTTCTGTGAAATCATCTCACAGAGTTACAGCTTTCCCCTCAAGGAGCCTTTCGCTAAGACAGTTCTTGTGGAATTGGCAAAGTGATATTTGGAAGCCCATAGAGGGCTATGGTGAAAAAGGAAATATCCTCAGATGAAATCTGGAAAGAAGCTTTCTGAGAAACTGCTTAGTGTTCTGTTAATTCATCTCACAGAGTTACATCTGTATTTCATGGTTCTCTTTCCTAGCCTTATTTCTACGGAATCTGAGAACAGATATTTCGGATCCCTTTGAAGACTATAGGGCCAAAGGAAATATCCTCCGATAACAAAGAGAAAGAAGCTTTCTGAGTAACTTCGATGTGTTCTGTGAAATCATCTCACAGAGTTACAGCTTTCCCCTCACGGAGCCTTTCGCTAAGACACTTCTTTTGAAATTGGCAAAGTGATATTTGGAAGCCCATAGAGGGCTATGGTGAAAAAGGAAATATCCTCAGATGAAATCTGGAAAGAAGCTTTCTGAGAAACTGCTTAGTGTTCTGTTAATTAATCTCACAGAGTTACATCTGTATTTCGTGGATCTCTTTGCTAGCCTTATTTCTGTGGAATCTGAGAGCAGATATTTCGGATCCCTTTGAAGACTGTGGGGCCAAAGGAAATATCCTCCGATAACAAAGAGAAAGAAGCTTTCTGAGAAATTTCTTTGTGTTCTGTGAAATCATCTCACAGAGTTACAGCTTTCCCCTCAAGAAGCCTTTCGCTAAGACAGTTCTTGTGGAATTGGCAAAGTGATATTTGGAAGCCCATAGAGGGCTATGGTGAAAAAGGAAATATCCTCAAATGAAATCTGGAAAGAAGCTTTCTGAGAAACTGCTTAGTGTTCTGTTAATTCATCTCACAGAGTTACATCTGTATTTCGTGGATCTCTTTGTTAGCCTTATTTCTGTGGGATCTGAGAACAGATATTTCGGATCCCTTTGAAGACTATAGGGCCAAAGGAAATATCCTCCGATAACAAAGAGAAAGAAGCTTTCTGAGAAACTTCGTTGTGTCCTGTGAAATCATCTCACAGAGTTACAGCTTTCCCCTCAAGGAGCCTTTCGCTAAGACAGTTCTTGTGGAATTGGCAAAGTGATATTTGGAAGCCCATAGAGGGCTATGGTGAAAAAGGAAATATCCTCAGAGGAAATCTGGAAAGAAGCTTTCTGAGAAACTGCTTAGTGTTCTGTTAATTCATCTAACAGAGTTACATCTCTATTTCGTGGATCTCTTTGCTAGCCTTATTTCTGTGGAATCTGAGAACCGATATTTCGGATCCCTATGAAGACTATAGGGCCAAAGGAAATATCCTGCGATAACAAAGAGAAAGAAGCTTTCTGAGAAACTCCTTTGTGTTTTGTGAAATCATCTCACAGAGTTACAGCTTTCCCCTCCAGAAGCCTTTCGCTAAGACAGTTCTTGTGGAATTGGCAAAGTGATATTTGGAAGCCCATAGAAGGCTATGGTGAAAAAGGAAATATCCTCAGATGAAATCTGGAAAGAAGCTTTCTGAGAAACTGCTTAGTGTTCTTTTAATTCATCTCACAGAGTTACATCTGTATTTCGTGGATCTCTTTGCTAGCCTTATTTCTGTGGAATCTGAGAACAGATATTTCGGATCCCTTTGAAGACTATAGGGCCAAAGGAAATATCCTCCGATAACAAAGAGAAAGAAGCTTTCTGAGAAACTTCGTTGTGTTCTGAGAAATCATCTCACAGAGTAACAGCTTTCCCCTCACGGAGCCTTTCGCTAAGACAGTTCTTGTGAAATTGGCAAAGTGATATTTGGAAGCCCAGAGAGGGCTATGGTGAAAAAGGAAATATCCTCAGATGAAATCTGGAAAGAAGCTTTCTGAGAAACTGCTTAGCGTTCTGTTAATTCATCTCACAGAGTTACATCTGTATTTCATGGATCTCTTTGCTAGTCTTATTTCTGTGGAATCTGAGAACAGATATTTCGGATCCCTTTGAAGACTATAGGGCCAAAGGAAATATCCTCCGATAACAAAGAGAAAGAAGCTTTCTGAGAAACTTCTTTGTGTTCTGTGAAATCATCTCACAGAGTTACAGCTTTCCCCTCACGGAGCCTTTCGCTAAGACAGTTCTTTTGAAATTGGCAAAGTGATATTTGGAAGCCCATAGAGGGCTATGGTGAAAAAGGAAATATCCTCAGATGAAATCTGGAAAGAAGCTTTTGAGAAACTGCTTAGTGTTCTGTTAATTCATCTCACAGTGTTACATCTGTATTTCGTGGATCTCTTTGCTAGCCTTATTTCTGTGGAATCTGAGAACAGATATTTCGGATCCCTTTGAAGACTATAGGGCCAAAGGAAATATCCTCCGATAACAAAGAGAAAGAAGCTTTCTGAGAAACTTCTTTGTGTTCTGTGAAATCATCTCACAGAGTTGCAGCTTTCCCCTCAAGAAGCCTTTCGCTAAGACAGTTCTTGTGGAATTGGCAAAGTGATATTTGGAAGCCCAAAGAGGTCTATGGTGAAAAAGGAAATATCCTCAGATGAAATCTGGAAAGAAGCTTTCTGAGAAACTGCTTAGCGTTCTGTTAATTCATCTCACAGAGTTACATCTGTATTTCGTGGATCTCTTTGCTAGCCTTATTTCTGTGGAATCTCAGAACAGATATTTCGGATCCCTTTGAAGACTATAGGGCCAAAGGAAATATCCTCCGATAACAAAGAGAAAGAAGCTTTCTGAGAAACTTCTTTGTGTTCTTTGAAATCATCTCACGGAGTTACAGCTTTCCCCTCAAGGAGCCTTTCGCTAAGACAGTTCTTGTGGAATTGGCAAAGTGATATTTGGAAGCCCATAGAGGGCTATGGTGAAAAAGGAAATATCCTCAGATGAAATCTGGAAAGAAGATTTCTGAGAAACTGCTTAGTGTTCTGTTAATTCATCTCACAGAGCTACATTTGTATTTCGTGGATCTCTTTGCTAGCCTTATTTCTGTGGAATCTGAGAACAGATAATTCGGATCCCTTTGAAGACTATAGGGCCAAAGGAAATATCCTCCGATAACAAAGAGAAAGAAGCTTTCTGAGAAACTTCTTTGTGTTCTTTGAAATCATCTCACGGAGTTACAGCTTTCCCCTCAAGGAGCCTTTCGCTAAGACAGTTTATGTGGAATTGGCAAAGTGATATTTGGAAGCCCATAGAGGGCTATGGTGAAAAAGGAAATATCCTCAGATGAAATCTGGAAAGAAGCTTTCTGAGAAACTGCTTAGCGTTCTGTTAATTCATCTCACAGAGTTACATCTGTATTTCGTGGATCTCTTTGCCAGCCTTATTTCTGTGGAATCTGAGAACAGATATTTCGGATCCCTTTGAAGACTATAGGGCCAAAGGAAATATCCTCCGATAACAAAGAGAAAGAAGCTTTCTGAGAAACTTCGTTGTGTTCTGTGAAATCATCTCACAGAGTTACAGCTTTCCCCTCACGGAGCCTTTCGCTAAGACAGTTCTTTTGAAACTGGCAAAGTGATATTTGGAAGCCCATAGAGGGCTATGGTGAAAAAGGAAATATCCTCAGATGAAATCTGGAAAGAAGCTTTCTGAGAAACTGCTTAGCATTCTGTTAATTCATCTCACAGAGTTACATCTGTATTTCGTGGATCTCTTTGCTAGCCTTATTTCTGTGGAATCTGAGAACAGATATTTCGGATCCTTATTGAGACTATAGGGCCAAAGGAAATATCCTGCGATAACAAAGAGAAAGAAGCTTTCTGAGAAACTTCTTTGTGTTTTGTGAAATCATCTCACTGAGTTACAGCTTTCCCCTCAAGAAGCCTTTCGCTAAGACAGTTCTTGTGGAATTGGCAAAGTGATATTTGGAAGCCCATAGAGGGCTATGGTGAAAAAGGAAATATCCTCAGATGAAATCTGGAAAGAAGATTTCTGAGAAACTGCTTAGTGTTCTGTTAATTCATCTCACAGAGCTACATTTGTATTTCGTGGATCTCTTTGCTAGCCTTATTTCTGTGGAATCTGAGAACAGATAATTCGGATCCCTTTGAAGACTATAGGGCCAAAGGAAATATCCTCCGATAACAAAGAGAAAGAAGCTTTCTGAGAAACTTCTTTGTGTTCTTTGAAATCATCTCACGGAGTTACAGCTTTCCCCTCAAGGAGCCTTTCGTTAAGACAGTTTATGTGGAATTGGCAAAGTGATATTTGGAAGCCCATAGAGGGCTATGGTGAAAAAGGAAATATCCTCAGATGAAATCTGGAAAGAAGCTTTCTGAGAAACTGCTTAGCGTTCTGTTAATTCATCTCACAGAGTTACATCTGTATTTCGTGGATCTCTTTGCTAGCCTTATTTCTGTGGAATCTGAGAACAGATATTTCGGATCCCTTTGAAGACTATAGGGCCAAAGGAAATATCCTCCGATAACAAAGAGAAAGAAGCTTTCTGAGAAACTTCGTTGTGTTCTGTGAAATCATCTCACAGAGTTACAGCTTTCCCCTCACGGAGCCTTTCGCTAAGACAGTTCTTTTGAAACTGGCAAAGTGATATTTGGAAGCCCATAGAGGGCTATGGTGAAAAAGGAAATATCCTCAGATGAAATCTGGAAAGAAGCTTTCTGAGAAACTGCTTAGTGTTCTGTTAATTCATCTCACAGAGTTATATCTGTATTTCGTGGATCTCTTTGCTAGCCTTATTTCTGTGGAATCTCAGAACAGATATTTCGGATCCCTTTGAAGACTATAGGGCCAAAGGAAATATCCTCCGATAACAAAGAGAAAGAAGCTTTCTCTGAAACTTCGTTGTGTTCTGTGAAATCATCTCACAGAGTTACAGCTTTCCCCTCAAGGAGCGTTTCGCTAAGACAGTTTATGTGGAATTGGCAAAGTGATATTTGGAAGCCCATAGAGGGCTATGGTGAAAAAGGAAATATCCTCAGATGAAATCTGGAAAGAAGCTTTCTGAGAAACTGCTTAGCGTTCTGTTAATTCATCTCACAGAGTTACATCTGTATTTCGTGGATCTCTTTGCTAGCCTTATTTCTGTGGAATCTGAGAACAGATATTTCGGATCCCTTTGAAGACTATAGGGCCAAAGGAAATATCCTCCGATAACAAATAGAAAGAAGCTTTCTGAGAAACTTCTTTGTGTTCTGTGAAATCATCTCACAGAGTTACAGCTTTCCCCTCAAGAAGCCTTTCACTAAGACAGTTCTTGTGGAATTGGCAAAGTGATATTTGGAAGCCCATAGAGGGCTATGGTGAAAAAGGAAATATCCTCAAATGAAACCTGGAAAGAAGCTTTCTGAAAAACTGCTTAGTGTTCTGTTAATTCATCTCACAGAGTTACATCTGTATTTCGTGGATCTCTTTGCTAGCCTTATTTCTGTGGAATCTGAGAACAGATATTTCGGATCCCTTTGAAGACTATAGGGCCAAAGGAAATATCCTCCGATAACAAAGAGGAAGAAGCCTTCTGAGAATCTTCTTTGTGTTCTGTGAAATCATCTCACAGAGTTACAGCTTTCCCCTCAAGAAGCCTTTCGCTAAGACAGTTCTTGTGGAATTGGCAAAGTGATATTTGGAAGCCCATAGAGGGCTATGGTGAAAAAGGAAATATCCTCAAATGAAATCTGGAAAGAAGCTTTCTGAGAAACTGCTTAGTGTTCTGTTAATTCATCTCACAGAGTTACATCTGTATTTCGTGGATCTCTTTGCTAGCCTTATTTCTGTGGAATCTGAGAACAGATATTTCGGATCCCTTTGAAGACTATAGGGCCAAAGGAAATATCCTCTGATAACAAAGAGAAAGAAGCTTTCTGAGAAACTTCGTTGTGTTCTGTGAAATCATCTCACAGAGTTACAGCTTTCCCCTCACGGAGCCTTTCGCTAAGACAGTTCTTATGGAATTGGCAAAGTGATATTTGGAAGCCCATAGAGGGCTATGGTGAAAAAGGAAATATCCTCAAATGAAATCTGGAAAGAAGCTTTCTGAGAAACTGCTTAGTGTTCTGTTAATTCATCTCACAGAGTTACATCTGTATTTCCTTTATCTCTTTGCTAGCCTTATTTCTGTGGAATCTGAGAACAGATATTTCGGATCCCTTTGAAGACTATAGGGTCAAAGGAAATATCCTCCGATAACAAAGAGAAAGAAGCTTTCTGAGAAACTTCGTTGTGTTCTGTGAAATCATCTCACAGAGTTACAGCTTTCTCCTCAAGAAGCCTTTCGCTAAGACAGTTCTTGTGGAATTGTCAAAGTGATATTTGGAAGCCCATAGAGGGCTATGGTGAAAAAGGAAATATCCTCAGATGAAATCTGGAAAGAAGCTTTCTGAGAAACTGCTTAGCGTTCTGTTAATTCATCTCACAGAGTTACATCTGTATTTCGTGGATCTCTTTGCTAGCCTTATTTCTGTGGAATCTGAGAACAGATATTTCGGATCCCTTTGAAGACTATAGGGCCAAAGGAAGTATCCTCCGATAACAAAGAGAAAGAAGCTTTCTGAGAAACTTCGTTGTGTTCTGTGAAATCATCTCACAGAGTTACAGCTTTCCCCTCACGGAGCCTTTCGCTAAGACAGTTCTTTTGAAACTCGCAATGTGATATTTGGAAGCCCATAGAGGGCTATGGTGAAAAAGGAAATATCCTCAGATGAAATCTGGAAAGAAGCTTTCTGAGAAACTGCTTAGCGTTCTGTTAATTCATCTCACAGAGTTACATCTGTATTTCGTGGATCTCTTTGCTAGCCTTATTTCTGTGGAATCTGAGAACAGATATTTCGGATCCTTATGAAGACTATAGGGCCAAAGGAAATATCCTGCGATAACAAAGAGAAAGAAGCTTTCTGAGAAACTTCTTTGTGTTTTGTGAAATCATCTCACTGAGTTACAGCTTTCCCCTCAAGAAGCCTTTCGCTAAGACAGTTCTTGTGGAATTGGCAAAGTGATATTTGGAAGCCCATAGAGGGCTATGGTGAAAAAGGAAATATCCTCAGATGAAATCTGGAAAGAAGCTTTCTGAGAAACTGCTTAGTGTTCTGTTAATTCATCTCACAGAGCTACATTTGTATTTCGTGGATCTCTTTGCTAGCCTTATTTCTGTGGAATCTGAGAACAGATATTTCGGATCCCTTTGAAGACTATAGGGCCAAAGGAAATATCCTCCGATAACAAAGAGAAAGAAGCTTTCTGAGAAACTTCTTTGTGTTCTGTGAAATCATCTCACAGAGTTGCAGCTTTCCCCTCAAGAAGCCTTTCGCTAAGACAGTTCTTGTGGAATTGGCAAAGTGATATTTGGAAGCCCTAGAGGGCTATGGTGAAAAAGGAAATATCCTCAAATGAAATCTGGAAAGAAGCTTTCTGAGAAACTGCTTAGTGTTCTGTTAATTCATCTCACAGAGTTACATCTGTATTTCGTGGATCTCTTTGCTAGCCTTATTTCTGTGGAATCTGAGAACAGATATTTCGGATCCCTTTGAAGACTATAGGGCCAAATGAAATATCCTCCGATAACAAAGAGAAAGAAGCTTTCTGAGAAACTTCTTTGTGTTCTGTGAAATCATCTCACAGAGTTACAGCTTTCCCCTCAAGCAGCCTTTCGATAAGACAGTTCTTGTGGAATTGGCAAAGTGATATTTGGAAGCCCTTAGAGGGCTATGGTGAAAAAGGAAATATCCTCAAATGAAATCTGGAAAGAAGCTTTCTGAGAAACTGCTTAGTGTTCTGTTAATTCATCTCACAGAGTTACATCTGTATTTCGTGGATCTCTTTGCTAGCCTTATTTCTGTGGAATCTGAGAACAGATATTTAGTATCCCTTTGAAGACTATAGGGCCAAAGGAAATATCCTCCGATAACAAAGAGAAAGAAGCTTTCTGAGAAACTTCGTTGTGTTCTGTGAAATCATGTCACAGAGTTACAGCTTTCCCCTCACGGAGCCTTTCGCTAAGACAGTTCTTTTGAAATTGGCAAAGTGATATTTGGAAGCCCGTAGAGGGCTATGGTGAAAAAGGAAATATCCTCAGATGAAATCTGGAAAGAAGCTTTCTGAGAAACTGCTTAGTGTTCTGTTAATTCATCTCACAGAGTTATATCTGTATTTCGTGGATCTCTTTGCTAGCCTTATTTCTGTGGAATCTCAGAACAGATATTTCGGATCCCTTTGAAGACTATAGGGCCAAAGGAAATATCCTCCGATAACAAAGAGAAAGAAGCTTTCTCTGAAACTTCGTTGTGTTCTGTGAAATCATCTCACAGAGTTACAGCTTTCCCCTCAAGGAGCGTTTCGCTAAGACAGTTTATGTGGAATTGGCAAAGTGATATTTGGAAGCCCATAGAGGGCTATGGTGAAAAAGGAAATATCCTCAGATGAAATCTGGAAAGAAGCTTTCTGAGAAACTGCTTAGCGTTCTGTTAATTCATCTCACAGAGTTACATCTGTATTTCGTGGATCTCTTTGCTAGCCTTATTTCTGTGGAATCTGAGAACAGATATTTCGGATCCCTTTGAAGACTATAGGGCCAAAGGAAATATCCTCCGATAACAAAGAGAAAGAAGCTTTCTGAGAAACTTCTTTGTGTTCTGTGAAATCATCTCACAGAGTTACAGCTTTCCCCTCAAGAAGCCTTTCACTAAGACAGTTCTTGTGGAACTGGCAAAGTGATATTTGGAAGCCCATAGAGGGCTATGGTGAAAAAGGAAATATCCTCAAATGAAACCTGGAAAGAAGCTTTCTGAAAAACTGCTTAGTGTTCTGTTAATTCATCTCACAGAGTTACATCTGTATTTCGTGGATCTCTTTGCTAGCCTTATTTCTGTGGAATCTGAGAACAGATATTTCGGATCCCTTTGAAGACTATAGGGCCAAAGGAAATATCCTCCGATAACAAAGAGGAAGAAGCCTTCTGAGAATCTTCTTTGTGTTCTGTGAAATCATCTCACAGAGTTACAGCTTTCCCCTCAAGAAGCCTTTCGCTAAGACAGTTCTTGTGGAATTGGCAAAGTGATATTTGGAAGCCCATAGAGGGCTATGGTGAAAAAGGAAATATCCTCAAATGAAATCTGGAAAGAAGCTTTCTGAGAAACTGCTTAGTGTTCTGTTAATTCATCTCACAGAGTTACATCTATATTTCGTGGATCTCTTTGCTAGCCTTATTTCTGTGGAATCTGAGAACAGATATTTCGGATCCCTTTGAAGACTATAGGGCCAAAGGAAATATCCTCTGATAACAAAGAGAAAGAAGCTTTCTGAGAAACTTCGTTGTGTTCTGTGAAATCATCTCACAGAGTTACAGCTTTCCCCTCACGGAGCCTTTCGCTAAGACAGTTCTTATGGAATTGGCAAAGTGATATTTGGAAGCCCATAGAGGGCTATGGTGAAAAAGGAAATATCCTCAAATGAAATCTGGAAAGAAGCTTTCTGAGAAACTGCTTAGTGTTCTGTTAATTCATCTCACAGAGTTACATCTGTATTTCCTTTATCTCTTTGCTAGCCTTATTTCTGTGGAATCTGAGAACAGATATTTCGGATCCCTTTGAAGACTATAGGGTCAAAGGAAATATCCTCCGATAACAAAGAGAAAGAAGCTTTCTGAGAAACTTCGTTGTGTTCTGTGAAATCATCTCACAGAGTTACAGCTTTCTCCTCAAGAAGCCTTTCGCTAAGACAGTTCTTGTGGAATTGTCAAAGTGATATTTGGAAGCCCATAGAGGGCTATGGTGAAAAAGGAAATATCCTCAGATGAAATCTGGAAAGAAGCTTTCTGAGAAACTGCTTAGCGTTCTGTTAATTCATCTCACAGAGTTACATCTGTATTTCGTGGATCTCTTTGCTAGCCTTATTTCTGTGGAATCTGAGAACAGATATTTCGGATCCCTTTGAAGACTATAGGGCCAAAGGAAATATCCTCCTATAACAAAGAGAAAGAAGCTTTCTGAGAAACTTCTTTGTGTTCTGTGAAATCATCTCACTGAGTTACAGCTTTCCCCTCAAGGAGCCTTTCGGCAAGACAGTTTATGTGGAATTGGCAATGTGATATTTGGAAGCCCTTAGAGGGCTATGGTGAAAAAGGAAATATCCTCAGATGAAATCTGGAAAGAAGCTTTCTGAGAAACTGCTTAGCGTTCTGTTAATTCATCTCACAGAGTTACATCTGTATTTCGTGGATCTCTTGGCTAGCCTTATTTCTGTGGAATCTGAGAACAGATATTTCGGATCCCTTTGAAGACTATAGGGCCAAAGGAAATATCCTCCGATAAGAAAGAGAAAGAAGCTTTCTGAGAAACTTCGTTGTGTTCTGTGAAATCATCTCACAGAGTTACAGCTTTCCCCTCACGGAGCCTTTCGCTAAGACAGTTCTTTTGAAACTGGCAAAGTGATATTTGGAAGCCCATAGAGGGCTATGGTGAAAAAGGAAATATCCTCAGATGAAATCTGGAAAGAAGCTTTCTGAGAAACTGCTTAGTGTTCTGTTAATTCATCTCACAGAGTTACATCTGTATTTCGTGGATCTCTTTGCTAGCCTTATTTCTGTGGAATCTGAGAACCGATATTTCGGATCCCTATGAAGACTATAGGGCCAAAGGAAATATCCTGCGATAACAAAGAGAAAGAAGCTTTCTGAGAAACTTCTTTGTGTTTTGTGAAATCATCTCACAAAGTTACAGCTTTCCCCTCAAGAAGCCTTTCGCTAAGACAGTTCTTGTGGAATTGGCAAAGTGATATTTGGAAGCCCATAGAGGGCTATGGTGAAAAAGGAAATATCCTCAGATGAAATCTGGAAAGAAGCTTTCTGAGAAACTGCTTAGTGTTCTGTTAATTCATCTCACAGAGCTACATCTGTATTTCGTGGATCTCTTTGCTAGCCTTATTTCTGTGGAATCTGAGAACAGATAATTGGGAACCCTTTGGAGACTATAGGGCCAAAGGAAATATCCTCAGATAACAAAGAGAAAGAAGCTTTCTGAGAAACTTCTTTGTGTTCTGTGAAATCATCTCACAGAGGTGCAGCTTTCCCCTCAAGAAGCCTTTCGCTAAGACAGTTCTTGTGGAATTGGCAAAGTGATATTTGGAAGCCCATATAGGGCTATGGTGAAAAAGGAAATATCCTCAAATGAAATCTGGAAAGAAGCTTTCTGAGAAACTGCTTAGTGTTCTGTTAATTCATCTCACAAAGTTACATCTGTATTTCGTGGATCTCTTTGCTAGCCTTATTTCTGGGAAATCTGAGAACAGATATTTCGGATCCCTTTGAAGACTATAGGGCCAAAGGAAATATCCTCCGATAACAAAGAGAAAGAAGCTTTCTGAGAAACTTCTTTGTGTTCTGTGAAATCATCTCACAGAGTTGCAGCTTTCCCCTCAAGAAGCCTTTCTCTAAGACAGTTCTTGTGGAATTGGCAAAGTGATATTTCGAAGCCCATAGAGGGCTATGGTGAAAAAGGAAATATCCTCAAATGAAATCTGGAAAGAAGCTTTCGGAGAAACTGCTTAGTGTTCTGTTAATTCATCTCACAGAGTTACATCTGTATTTCCTTTATCTCTTCGCTAGCCTTATTTCTGTGGAATCTGAGAACAGATATTTCGGATCCCTTTGAAGACTATAGGGTCAAAGGAAATATCCTCCGATAACAAAGAGAAAGAAGCTTTCTGAGAAACTTCGTTGTGTTCTGTGAAATCATCTCTCAGAGTTACAGCTTTCCCCTCAAGAAGCCTTTCGCTAAGACAGTTCTTGTGGAATTGGCAAAGTGATATTTGGAAGCCCATAGAGGGCTATGGTGAAAAAGGAAATATCCTCAGATGAAATCTGGAAAGAAGCTTTCTGAGAAACTGCTTAGCGTTCTGTTAATTCATCTCACAGAGTTACATCTGTATTTCGTGGATCTCTTTGCTAGCCTTATTTCTGTGGAATCTGAGAACAGATATTTCGGATCCCTTTGAAGACTATAGGGCCAAAGGAAATATCCTCCGATAACAAAGAGAAAGAAGCTTTCTGAGAAACTTCTTTGTGTTCTGTGAAATCTTCTCACGGAGTTACAGCTTTCCCCTCAAGGAGCCTTTCGCTAAGACAGTTTATGTGGAATTGGCAAAGTGATATTTGGAAGCCCATAGAGGGCTATGGTGAAAAAGGAAATATCCTCAGATGAAATCTGGAAAGAAGCTTTCTGAGAAACTGCTTAGCGTTCTGTTAATTCATCTCACAGAGTTACATCTGTATTTCGTGGATCTCTTTGCTAGCCTTATTTCTGTGGAATCTGAGAACAGATATTTCGGATCCCTTTGAAGACTATAGGGCCAAAGGAAGTATCCTCCGATAACAAAGAGAAAGAAGCTTTCTGAGAAACTTCGTTGTGTTCTGTGAAATCATCTCACAGAGTTACAGCTTTCCCCTCACGGAGCCTTTCGCTAAGACAGTTCTTTTGAAACTCGCAATGTGATATTTGGAAGCCCATAGAGGGCTATGGTGAAAAAGGAAATATCCTCAGATGAAATCTGGAAAGAAGCTTTCTGAGAAACTGCTTAGCGTTCTGTTAATTCATCTCACAGAGTTACATCTGTATTTCTTGGATCTCTTTGCTAGCCTTATTTCTGTGGAATCTGAGAACAGATATTTCGGATCCTTATGAAGACTATAGGGCCAAAGGAAATATCCTGCGATAACAAAGAGAAAGAAGCTTTCTGAGAAACTTCTTTGTGTTTTTTGAAATCATCTCACTGAGTTACAGCTTTCCCCTCAAGAAGCCTTTCGCTAAGACAGTTCTTGTGGAATAGGCAAAGTGATATTTGGAAGCCCATAGAGGGCTATGGTGAAAAAGGAAATATCCTCAGATGAAATCTGGAAAGAAGCTTTCTGAGAAACTGCTTAGTGTTCTGTTAATTCATCTCACAGAGCTACATTTGTATTTCGTGGATCTCTTTGCTAGCCTTATTTCTGTGGAATCTGAGAACAGATATTTCGGATCCCTTTGAAGACTATAGGGCCAAAGGAAATATCCTCCGATAACAAAGAGAAAGAAGCTTTCTGAGAAACTTCTTTGTGTTCTGTGAAATCATCTCACAGAGTTGCAGCTTTCCCCTCAAGAAGCCTTTCGCTAAGACAGTTCTTGTGGAATTGGCAAAGTGATATTTGGAAGCCATAGAGGGCTATGGTGAAAAAGGAAATATCCTCAAATGAAATCTGGAAAGAAGCTTTCTGAGAAACTGATTAGTGTTCTGTTAATTCATCTCACAGAGTTACATCTGTATTTCGTGGATCTCTTTGCTAGCCTTATTTCTGTGGAATCTGAGAACAGATATTTAGTATCCCTTTGAAGACTATAGGGCCAAAGAAAATATCCTCCGATAACAAAGAGAAAGAAGCTTTCTGAGAAACTTCGTTGTGTTCTGTGAAATCATCTCACAGAGTTACAGCTTTCCCCTCAAGGAGCGTTTCGCTAAGACAGTTTATGTGGAATTGGCAAAGTGATATTTGGAAGCCCATAGAGGGCTATGGTGAAAAAGGAAATATCCTCAGATGAAATCTGGAAAGAAGCTTTCTGAGAAACTGCTTAGCGTTCTGTTAATTCATCTCACAGAGTTACATCTGTATTTCGTGGATCTCTTTGCTAGCCTTATTTCTTTGGAATCTGAGAACAGATATTTCGGATCCCTTTGAAGACTATAGGGCCAAAGGAAATATCCTCCGATAACAAAGAGAAAGAAGCTTTCTGAGAAACTTCTTTGTGTTCTGTGAAATCATCTCACAGAGTTACAGCTTTTCCCTCACGGAGCCTTTCGTTAAGACAGTTCTTTTGAAACTGGCAAAGTGATATTTGGAAGCCCATAGAGGGCTATGGTGAAAAAGGAAATATCCTCAGATGAAATCTGGAAAGAAGCTTTCTGAGAAACTGCTTAGTGTTCTGTTAATTCATCTCACAGAGTTACATCTGTATTTCGTGGATCTCTTTGCTAGCCTTATTTCTGTGGAATCTGAGAACAGATATTTCGGATCCCTATGAAGACTATAGGGCCAAAGGAAATATCCTGCGATAACAAAGAGAAAGAAGCTTTCTGAGAAACTTCTTTGTGTTTTGTGAAATCATCTCACAGAGTTACAGCTTTCCCCTCAAGAAGCCTTTCGCTAAGACAGTTCTTGTGGAATTGGCAAAGTGATATTTGGAAGCCCATAGAGGGCTATGGTGAAAAAGGAAATATCCTCAGATGAAATCTGGAAAGAAGCTTTCTGAGAAACTGCTTAGTGTTCTGTTAATTCATCTCACAGAGCTACATCTGTATTTCGTGGATCTCTTTGCTAGCCTTATTTCTGTGGAAACTGAGAACAGATAATTCGGAACCCTTTGAAGACTATAGGGCCAAAGGAAATATCCTCAGATAACAAAGAGAAAGAAGCTTTCTGAGAAACTTCTTTGTGTTCTGTGAAATCATCTCACAGAGTTGCAGCTTTCCCCTCAAGAAGCCTTTCGCTAAGACAGTTCTTGTGGAATTGGCAAAGTGATATTTGGAAGCCCATATAGGGCTATGGTGAAAAAGGAAATATCCTCAAATGAAATCTGGAAAGAAGCTTTCTGAAGAACTGCTTAGTGTTCTGTTAATTCATCTCACAGAGTTACATCTGTATTTCGTGGATCTCTTTGCTAGCCTTATTTCTGGGAAATCTGAGAACAGATATTTCGGATCCCTTTGAAGACTATAGGGCCAAAGGAAATATCCTCCGATAACAAAGAGAAAGAAGCTTTCTGAGAAACTTCTTTGTGTTCTGTGAAATCATCTCACAGAGTTGCAGCTTTCCCCTCAAGAAGCCTTTCGCTAAGACAGTTCTTGTGGAATTGGCAAAGTGATATTTGGAAGCCCATAGAGGGCTATGGTGAAAAAGGAAATATCCTCAAATGAAATCTGGAAAGAAGCTTTCGGAGAAACTGCTTAGTGTTCTGTTAATTCATCTCACAGAGTTACATCTGTATTTCCTTTATCTCTTCGCTAGCCTTATTTCTGTGGAATCTGAGAACAGATATTTCGGATCCCTTTGAAGACTATAGGGTCAAAGGAAATATCCTCCGATAACAAAGAGAAAGAAGCTTTCTGAGAAACTTCGTTGTGTTCTGTGAAATCATCTCTCAGAGTTACAGCTTTCCCCTCAAGAAGCCTTTCGCTAAGACAGTTCTTGTGGAATTGGCAAAGTGATATTTGGAAGCCCATAGAGGGCTATGGTGAAAAAGGAAATATCCTCAGATGAAATCTGGAAAGAAGCTTTCTGAGAAACTGCTTAGCGTTCTGTTAATTCATCTCACAGAGTTACATCTGTATTTCGTGGATCTCTTTGCTAGCCTTATTTCTGTGGAATCTGAGAACAGATATTTCGGATCCCTTTGAAGACTATAGGGCCAAAGGAAATATCCTCCGATAACAAAGAGAAAGAAGCTTTCTGAGAAACTTCTTTGTGTTCTGTGAAATCATCTCACGGAGTTACAGCTTTCCCCTCAAGGAGCCTTTCGCTAAGACAGTTTATGTGGAATTGGCAAAGTGATATTTGGAAGCCCATAGAGGGCTATGGTGAAAAAGGAAATATCCTCAGATGAAATCTGGAAAGAAGCTTTCTGAGAAACTGCTTAGCGTTCTGTTAATTCATCTCACAGAGTTACATCTGTATTTCGTGGATCTCCTTGCTAGCCTTATTTCTGTGGAATCTGAGAACAGATATTTCGGATCCCTTTGAAGACTATAGGGCCAAAGGAAGTATCCTCCGATAACAAAGAGAAAGAAGCTTTCTGAGAAACTTCGTTGTGTTCTGTGAAATCATCTCACAGAGTTACAGCTTTCCCCTCACGGAGCCTTTCGCTAAGACAGTTCTTTTGAAACTGGCAATGTGATATTTGGAAGCCCATAGAGGGCTATGGTGAAAAAGGAAATATCCTCAGATGAAATCTGGAAAGAAGCTTTCTGAGAAACTGCTTAGCGTTCTGTTAATTCATCTCACAGAGTTACATCTGTATTTCGTGGATCTCTTTGCTAGCCTTATTTCTGTGGAATCTGAGAACAGATATTTCGGATCCTTATGAAGACTATAGGGCCAAAGGAAATATCCTGCGATAACAAAGAGAAAGAAGCTTTCTGAGAAACTTCTTTGTGTTTTGTGAAATCATCTCACTGAGTTACAGCTTTCCCCTCAAGAAGCCTTTCGCTAAGACAGTTCTTGTGGAATTGGCAAAGTGATATTTGGAAGCCCATAGAGGGCTATGGTGAAAAAGGAAATATCCTCAGATGAAATCTGGAAAGAAGCTTTCTGAGAAACTGCTTAGTGTTCTGTTAATTCATCTCACAGAGCTACATTTGTATTTCGTGGATCTCTTTGCTAGCCTTATTTCTGTGGAATCTGAGAACAGATATTTCGGATCCCTTTGAAGACTATAGGGCCAAAGGAAATATCCTCCGATAACAAAGAGAAAGAAGCTTTCTGAGAAACTTCTTTGTGTTCTGTGAAATCATCTCACAGAGTTGCAGCTTTTCCCTCAAGAAGCCTTTCGCTAAGACAGTTCTTGTGGAATTGGCAAAGTGATATTTGGAAGCCATAGAGGGCTATGGTGAAAAAGGAAATATCCTCAAATGAAATCTGGAAAGAAGCTTTCTGAGAAACTGATTAGTGTTGTGTTAATTCATCTCACAGAGTTACATCTGTATTTCGTGGATCTCTTTGCTAGCCTTATTTCTGTGGAATCTGAGAACAGATATTTCGGATCCCTTTGAAGACTATAGGGCCAAAGGAAATATCCTCCGATAACAAAGAGAAAGAAGCTTTCTGAGAAACTTCGTTGTGTTCTGTGAAATCATCTCACAGAGTTACAGCTTTCCCCTCACGGAGCCTTTCGCTAAGACAGTTCTTTTGAAATTGGCAAAGTGATATTTGGAAGCCCATAGAGGGCTATGGTGAAAAAGGAAATTTCCTCAGATGAAATCTGGAAAGAAGCTTTCTGAGTAACTGCTTAGTGTTCTGTTAATTCATCTCACAGAGTTACATCTGTATTTCGTGGATCTCTTTGCTAGCCTTATTTCTGTGGAATCTGAGAACAGATATTTCGGATCCATATGAAGACTATAGGGCCAAAGGAAATATCCTCCGATAACAAAGAGAAAGAAGCTTTCTGAGAAACTTCTTTGTGTTCTGTGAAATCATCTCACATAGTTACAGCTTTCCCCTCAAGAAGCCTTTCGCTAAGACAGTTCTTGTGGAATTGGCAAAGTGATATTTGGAAGCCCATAGAGGGCTATGGTGAAAAAGGAAATATCCTCAGATGAAATCTGGAAAGAAGCTTTCTGAGAAACTGCTTAGTGTTCTTTTAATTCATCTCACAGTGTTACATCTGTATTTCGTGGATCTCTTTGCTAGCCTTATTTCTGTGGAATCTGAGAACAGATATTTCGGATCCCTTTGAAGACTATAGGGCCAAAGGAAATATCCTCCGATAACAAAGAGAAAGAAGCTTCTGAGAAACTTCGTTGTGTTCTGTGAAATCATCTCACAGAGTTGCAGCTTTCCCCTCAAGAAGCCTTTCGCTAAGACAGTTCTTGTGGAATTGGGAAAGTGATATTTGGAAGCCATAGAGGGCTATGGTGAAAAAGGAAATATCCACAAATGAAATCTGGAAAGAAGCTTTCTGAGAAACTGCTTAGTGTTCTGTTAATTCATCTCACAGAGTTACATCTGTATTTCGTGGATCTCTTTGCTAGCCTCATTTCTGTGGAATCTGAGAACAGATATTTCAGATCCCTTTGAAGACTATAGGGCCAAAGGAAATATCCTCCGATAACAAAGAGAAAGAAGCTTTCTGAGAAACTTCTTTGTGTTCTGTGAAATCATCTCACAGAGTTACAGCTTTCCCCTCAAGAAGCCTTTCGATAAGACAGTTCTTGTGGAATTGGCAAAGTGATATTTGGAAGCCCATAGAGGGCTATGGTGAAAAAGGAAATATCCTCAGATGAAATCTGGAAAGAAGCTTTCTGAGAAACTGCTTAGTGTTCTGTTAATTCATCTCACAGAGTTATATCTGTATTTCGTGGATCTCTTTGCTAGCCTTATTTCTGTGGAATCTCAGAACAGATATTTCGGATCCCTTTGAAGACTATAGGGCCAAAGGAAATATCCTCCGATAACAAAGAGAAAGAAGCTTTCTGAGAAACTTCTTTGTGTTTTGTGAAATCATCTCACTGAGTTACAGCTTTCCCCTCAAGAAGCCTTTCGCTAAGACAGTTCTTGTGGAATTGGCAAAGTGATATTTGGAAGCCCATAGAGGGCTATGGTGAAAAAGGAAATTTCCTCAGATGAAATCTGGAAAGAAGCTTTCTGAGAAACTGCTTAGTGTTCTGTTAATTCATCTCACAGAGCTACATTTGTATTTCGTGGATCTCTTTGCTAGCCTTATTTCTGTGGAATCTGAGAACAGATATTTCGGATCCCTTTGAAGACTATAGGGCCAAAGGAAATATCCTCCGATAACAAAGAGAAAGAAGCTTTCTGAGAAACTTCTTTGTGTTCTGTGAAATCATCTCACAGAGTTGCACCTTTCCCCTCAAGAAGCCTTTCGCTAAGACAGTTCTTGTGGAATTGGCAAAGTGATATTTGGAAGCCATAGAGGGCTATGGTGAAAAAGGAAATATCCTCAAATGAAATCTGGAAAGAAGCTTTCTGAGAAACTGATTAGTGTTCTGTTAATTCATCTCACAGAGTTACATCTGTATTTCGTGGATCTCTTTGCTAGCCTTATTTCTGTGGAATCTGAGAACAGATATTTCGGATCCCTTTGAAGACTATAGGGCCAAAGGAAATATCCTCCGATAACAAAGAGAAAGAAGCTTTCTGAGAAACTTCGTTGTGTTCTGTGAAATCATCTCACAGAGTTACAGCTTTCCCCTCACGGAGCCTTTCGCTAAGACAGTTCTTTTGAAATTGGCAAAGTGATATTTGGAAGCCCATAGAGGGCTATGGTGAAAAAGGAAATTTCCTCAGATGAAATCTGGAAAGAAGCTTTCTGAGTAACTGCTTAGTGTTCTGTTAATTCATCTCACAGAGTTACATCTGTATTTCGTGGATCTCTTTGCTAGCCTTATTTCTGTGGAATCTGAGAACAGATATTTCGGATCCATATGAAGACTATAGGGCCAAAGGAAATATCCTCCGATAACAAAGAGAAAGAAGCTTTCTGAGAAACTTCTTTGTGTTCTGTGAAATCATCTCACATACTTACAGCTTTCCCCTCAAGAAGCCTTTCGCTAAGACAGTTCTTGTGGAATTGGCAAAGTGATATTTGGAAGCCCATAGAGGGCTATGGTGAAAAAGGAAATATCCTCAGATGAAATCTGGAAAGAAGCTTTCTGAGAAACTGCTTAGTGTTCTTTTAATTCATCTCACAGTGTTACATCTGTATTTCGTGGATCTCTTTGCTAGCCTTATTTCTGTGGAATCTGAGAACAGATATTTCGGATCCCTTTGAAGACTATAGGGCCAAAGGAAATATCCTCCGATAACAAAGAGAAAGAAGCTTCTGAGAAACTTCGTTGTGTTCTGTGAAATCATCTCACAGAGTTGCAGCTTTCCCCTCAAGAAGCCTTTCGCTAAGACAGTTCTTGTGGAATTGGGAAAGTGATATTTGGAAGCCATAGAGGGCTATGGTGAAAAAGGAAATATCCACAAATGAAATCTGGAAAGAAGCTTTCTGAGAAACTGCTTAGTGTTCTGTTAATTCATCTCACAGAGTTACATCTGTATTTCGTGGATCTCTTTGCTAGCCTTATTTCTGTGGAATCTGAGAACAGATATTTCAGATCCCTTTGAAGACTATAGGGCCAAAGGAAATATCCTCCGATAACAAAGAGAAAGAAGCTTTCTGAGAAACTTCTTTGTGTTCTGTGAAATCATCTCACAGAGTTACAGCTTTCCCCTCAAGAAGCCTTTCGATAAGACAGTTCTTGTGGAATTGGCAAAGTGATATTTGGAAGCCCATAGAGGGCTATGGTGAAAAAGGAAATATCCTCAGATGAAATCTGGAAAGAAGCTTTCTGAGAAACTGCTTAGTGTTCTGTTAATTCATCTCACAGAGTTATATCTGTATTTCGTGGATCTCTTTGCTAGCCTTATTTCTGTGGAATCTCAGAACAGATATTTCGGATCCCTTTGAAGACTATAGGGCCAAAGGAAATATCCTCCGATAACAAAGAGAAAGAAGCTTTCTGAGAAACTTCGTTGTGTTCTGTGAAATCATCTCACAGAGTTACAGCTTTCCCCTCACGGAGCCTTTCGCTAAGACAGTTCTTTTGAAATTGGCAAAGTGATATTTGGAAGCCCATAGAGGGCTATTGTGAAAAAGGAAATATCCTCAGATGAAATCTGGAAAGAAGCTTTCTGAGAAACTGCTTAGTGTTCTGTTAATTCATCTCACAGAGTTACATCTGTATTTCGTGGATCTCTTTGCTAGCCTTATTTCTGTGGAATCTGAGAACAGATATTTCGGATCCATATGAAGACTATAGGGCCAAAGGAAATATCCTCCGATAACAAAGAGAAAGAAGCTTTCTGAGAAACTTCTTTGTGTTCTGTGAAATCATCTCACAGAGTTACAGCTTTCCCCTCAAGAAGCCTTTCGCTAAGACAGTTCTTGTGGAATTGGCAAAGTGATATTTGGAAGCCCATAGAGGGCTATGGTGAAAAAGGAAATATCCTCAAATGAAACCTGGAAAGAAGCTTTCTGAAAAACTGCTTAGAGTTCTGTTAATTCATCTCACAGAGTTACATCTGTATTTCGTGGATCTCTTTGCTAGCCTTATTTCTGTGGAATCTGAGAACAGATATTTCGGATCCCTTTGAAGACTATAGGGCCAAAGGAAATATCCTCTGATAACAAAGAGGAAGAAGCCTTCTGAGAAACTTCTTTGTGTTCTGAGAAATCATCTCACAGAGTTACAGCTTTCCCCTCACGGAGCCTTTCGCTAAGACAGTTCTTTTGAAATTGGCAAAGTGATATTTGGAAGCCCATAGAGGGCTATTGTGAAAAAGGAAATATCCTCAGATGAAATCTGGAAAGAAGCTTTCTGAGAAACTGCTTAGTGTTCTGTTAATTCATCTCACAGAGTTACATCTGTATTTCGTGGATCTCTTTGCTAGCCTTATTTCTGTGGAATCTGAGAACAGATATTTCGGATCCCTTTGAAGACTATAGGGACAAAGGAAATATCCTCCGATAACAAAGAGAAAGAAGCTTTCTGAGAAACTTCGTTGTGTTCTGTGAAATCATCTCACAGATTTACAGCTTTCCCCTCACGGAGCCTTTCGCTAAGACAGTTCTTTTGAAATTGGCAAAGTGATATTTGGAAGCCCATAGACGGCTATGGTGAAAAAGGAAATATCCTCAAATGAAATCTGGAAAGAAGCTTTCTGAGAAACTGCTTAGTGTTCTGTTAATTCATCTCACAGAGTTATATCTGTATTTCGTGGATCTCCTTGCTAGCCTTATTTCTGTGGAATCTGAGAACAGATATTTCGGATCCCTTTGAAGACTATAGGGCCAAAGGAAATATCCTCCGATAACAAAGAGAAAGAAGCTTTCTGAGAAACTTCGTTGTGTTCTGTGAAATCATCTCACAGAGTTACAGCTTTCCCCTCACGGAGTCTTTCGCTAAGACAGTTATTTTGAAATTGGCAAAGTGATATTTGGAAGCCCTTAGAGGGCTATGGTGAAAAAGGAAAAATCCTCAGAGGAAATCTGGAAAGAAGCTTTGTGAGAAACTGCTTAGTGTTCTGTTAATTCATCTCACAGTTTTACATCTGTATTTCATGGATCTCTTTGCTAGCCTTATTTCTGTGGAATCTGAGAACAGATATTTCGGATCCCTTTGAAGACTATAGGGCCAAAGGAAATATCCTCCGATAACAAAGAGAAAGAAGCTTTCTGAGATACTTCTTTGTGTTCTGTGAAATCATCTCACAGAGCTGCAGCTTTCCCCTCAAGAAGCCTTTCGCTAAGACAGTTCTTGTGGAATTGGCAAAGTGATATATGGAAGCCCATAGAGGGCTATGGTGAAAAAGGAAATATCCTCAAATGAAATCTGGAAAGAAGCTTTCTGAGAAACTGCTTAGTGTTCTGTTAATTCATCTCACAGAGCTACATCTGTATTTCGTGGATCTCTTTGCTAGCCTTATTTCTGTGGAATCTGAGAACAGATATTTCGGATCCATATGAAGACTATAGGGCCAAAGGAAATATCCTCCGATAACAAAGAGAAAGAAGCTTTCTGAGAAACTTCTTTGTGTTCTGTGAAATCATCTCACAGAGTTACAGCTTTCCCCTCAAGAAGCCTTTCGCTAAGACAGTTCTTGTGGAATTGGCAAAGTGATATTTGGAAGCCCATAGAGGGCTATGGTGAAAAAGGAAATATCCTCAAATGAAATCTGGAAAGAAGCTTTCTGAGAAACTGCTTAGTGTTCTGTTAATTCATCTCACAGAGTTACATCTGTATTTCGTGGATCTCTTTGCTAGCCTTATTTCTGTGGAATCTGAGAACAGATATTTCGGATCCCTTTGAAGACTATAGGGCCAAAGGAAATATCCTCCGATAACAAAGAGAAAGAAGCTTTCTGAGAAACTTCGTTGTGTTCTATGAAATCATCTCACAGAGTTACAGCTTTCCCCTCACGGAGCCTTTCGCTAAGACAGTTCTTTTGAAATTGACAAAGTGATATTTGAAAGCCCATAGAGGGCTATGGTGAAAAAGGAAATATCCTCAGATGAAATCTGGAAAGAAGCTTTCTGAGAAACTGCTTAGTGTTCTGTTAATTCATCTCACAGAGTTACATCTGTATTTCGTGGATCTCTTTGCTAGCCTTATTTCTGTGGAATCTGAGAACAGATATTTCGGATCCCTTTGAAGACTATAGGGCCAAAGGAAATATCCTCCGATAACAAAGAGAAAGAAGCTTTCTGAGAAACTTCTTTGTGTTCTGTGAAATCATCTCACAGAGTTACAGCTTTCCCCTCAAGAAGCCTTTCGCTAAGACAGTTCTTGTGGAATTGGCAAAGTGATATTTGGAAGCCCGTAGAGGGCTATGGTGAAAAAGGAAATATCCTCAAATGAAATCTGGAAAGAAGTTTTCTGAGAAACTGTTTAGTGTTCTGTTAATTCATCTCACAGAGTTACATCTGTATTTCGTGGATCTCTTTGCTAGCCTTATTTCTGTGGAATCTGAGAACAGATATTTCGGATCCCTTTGAAGACTATAGGGCCAAAGGAAATATCCTCCGATAACAAAGAGAAAGAAGCTTTCTGAGAAACTTCTTTGTGTTCTGTGAAATCATCTCACAGAGTTGCAGCTTTCCCCTCAAGAAGCCTTTCGCTAAGACAGTTCTTGTGGAATTGGCAAAGTGATATTTGGAAGCCCATAGAGGGCTACGGTGAAAAAGGAAATATCCTCAAATGAAATCTGGAAAGAAGCTTTCTGAGAAACTGCTTAGTGTTCTCTTAATTCATCTCACAGAGTTATATCTGTATTTCGTGGATCTCTTTGCTAGCCTTATTTCTGTGGAATCTGAGAACAGATATTTCGGATCCCTTTAAAGACTATAGGGCCAAAAGAAATATCCTCCGATAACAAAGAGAAAGAAGCTTTCTGAGAAACTTCGTTGTGTTCTGTGAAATCATCTCACAGAGTTACAGCTTTCCCCTCACGGAGCCTTTCGCTAAGACAGTTTTTGTGGAATTGGCAAAGTGATATTTCGAAGCCCATAGAGGACTATGGTGAAAAAGGAAATATCCTCAGAGGAAATCTGGAAAGAAGCTTTCTGAGAAACTGCTTAGTGTTCTGTTAATTCATCTCACAGTGTTACATCTGTATTTCATGGATCTCTTTGCTAGCCTTATTTCTGTGGAATCTGAGAACAGATATTTCAGATCCCTTTGAAGACTATAGGGCCAAAGGAAATATCCTCCGATAACAAAGAGAAAGAAGCTTTCTGAGAAACTTCTTTGTGTTCTGTGAAATCATCTCACAGAGATGCAGCTTTCCCCTCAAGAAGCCTTTCTCTAGGATAGTTCTTGTGGAATTGGCAAAGTGATAAATGGAAGCCCATAGAGGGCTATGGTGAAAAAGGAAATATCCTCAGATGAAATCTGGAAAGAAGCTTTCTGAGAAACTGCTTAGTGTTCTGTTAATTCATCTCACAGAGTTATATCTGTATTTCGTGGATCTCTTTGCTAGCCTTATTTCTGTGGAATCTCAGAACAGATATTTCGGATCCCTTTGAAGACTATAGGGCCAAAGGAAATATCCTCCGATAACAAAGAGAAAGAAGCTTTCTGAGAAACTTCTTTGTGTTTTGTGAAATCATCTCACTGAGTTACAGCTTTCCCCTCAAGAAGCCTTTCGCTAAGACAGTTCTTGTGGAATTGGCAAAGTGATATTTGGAAGCCCATAGAGGGCTATGGTGAAAAAGGAAATATCCTCAGATGAAATCTGGAAAGAAGCTTTCTGAGAAACTGCTTAGTGTTCTGTTAATTCATCTCACAGAGCTACATTTGTATTTCGTGGATCTCTTTGCTAGCCTTATTTCTGTGGAATCTGAGAACAGATATTTCGGATCCCTTTGAAGACTATAGGGCCAAAGGAAATATCCTCCGATAACAAAGAGAAAGAAGCTTTCTGAGAAACTTCTTTGTGTTCTGTGAAATCATCTCACAGAGTTGCACCTTTCCCCTCAAGAAGCCTTTCGCTAAGACAGTTCTTGTGGAATTGGCAAAGTGATATTTGGAAGCCATAGAGGGCTATGGTGAAAAAGGAAATATCCTCAAATGAAATCTGGAAAGAAGCTTTCTGAGAAACTGATTAGTGTTCTGTTAATTCATCTCACAGAGTTACATCTGTATTTCGTGGATCTCTTTGCTAGCCTTATTTCTGTGGAATCTGAGAACAGATATTTCGGATCCCTTTGAAGACTATAGGGCCAAAGGAAATATCCTCCGATAACAAAGAGAAAGAAGCTTTCTGAGAAACTTCGTTGTGTTCTGTGAAATCATCTCACAGAGTTACAGCTTTCCCCTCACGGAGCCTTTCGCTAAGACAGTTCTTTTGAAATTGGCAAAGTGATATTTGGAAGCCCATAGAGGGCTATGGTGAAAAAGGAAATTTCCTCAGATGAAATCTGGAAAGAAGCTTTCTGAGTAACTGCTTAGTGTTCTGTTAATTCATCTCACAGAGTTACATCTGTATTTCGTGGATCTCTTTGCTAGCCTTATTTCTGTGGAATCTGAGAACAGATATTTCGGATCCATATGAAGACTATAGGGCCAAAGGAAATATCCTCCGATAACAAAGAGAAAGAAGCTTTCTGAGAAACTTCTTTGTGTTCTGTGAAATCATCTCACATAGTTACAGCTTTCCCCTCAAGAAGCCTTTCGCTAAGACAGTTCTTGTGGAATTGGCAAAGTGATATTTGGAAGCCCATAGAGGGCTATGGTGAAAAAGGAAATATCCTCAGATGAAATCTGGAAAGAAGCTTTCTGAGAAACTGCTTAGTGTTCTTTTAATTCATCTCACAGAGTTACATCTGTATTTCGTGGATCTCTTTGCTAGCCTTATTTCTGTGGAATCTGAGAACAGATATTTCAGATCCCTTTGAAGACTATAGGGCCAAAGGAAATATCCTCCGATAACAAAGAGAAAGAAGCTTTCTGAGAAACTTCTTTGTGTTCTGTGAAATCATCTCACAGAGTTACAGCTTTCCCCTCAAGAAGCCTTTCGATAAGACAGTTCTTGTGGAATTGGCAAAGTGATATTTGGAAGCCCATAGAGGGCTATGGTGAAAAAGGAAATATCCTCAGATGAAATCTGGAAAGAAGCTTTCTGAGAAACTGCTTAGTGTTCTGTTAATTCATCTCACAGAGTTATATCTGTATTTCGTGGATCTCTTTGCTAGCCTTATTTCTGTGGAATCTCAGAACAGATATTTCGGATCCCTTTGAAGACTATAGGGCCAAAGGAAATATCCTCCGATAACAAAGAGAAAGAAGCTTTCTGAGAAACTTCGTTGTGTTCTGTGAAATCATCTCACAGAGTTACAGCTTTCCCCTCACGGAGCCTTTCGCTAAGACAGTTCTTTTGAAATTGGCAAAGTGATATTTGGAAGCCCATAGAGGGCTATTGTGAAAAAGGAAATATCCTCAGATGAAATCTGGAAAGAAGCTTTCTGAGAAACTGCTTAGTGTTCTGTTAATTCATCTCACAGAGTTACATCTGTATTTCGTGGATCTCTTTGCTAGCCTTATTTCTGTGGAATCTGAGAACAGATATTTCGGATCCATATGAAGACTATAGGGCCAAAGGAAATATCCTCCGATAACAAAGAGAAAGAAGCTTTCTGAGAAACTTCTTTGTGTTCTGTGAAATCATCTCACAGAGTTACAGCTTTCCCCTCAAGAAGCCTTTCGCTAAGACAGTTCTTGTGGAATTGGCAAAGTGATATTTGGAAGCCCATAGAGGGCTATGGTGAAAAAGGAAATATCCTCAAATGAAACCTGGAAAGAAGCTTTCTGAAAAACTGCTTAGAGTTCTGTTAATTCATCTCACAGAGTTACATCTGTATTTCGTGGATCTCTTTGCTAGCCTTATTTCTGTGGAATCTGAGAACAGATATTTCGGATCCCTTTGAAGACTATAGGGCCAAAGGAAATATCCTCTGATAACAAAGAGGAAGAAGCCTTCTGAGAAACTTCTTTGTGTTCTGAGAAATCATCTCACAGAGTTACAGCTTTCCCCTCACGGAGCCTTTCGCTAAGACAGTTCTTTTGAAATTGGCAAAGTGATATTTGGAAGCCCATAGAGGGCTATTGTGAAAAAGGAAATATCCTCAGATGAAATCTGGAAAGAAGCTTTCTGAGAAACTGCTTAGTGTTCTGTTAATTCATCTCACAGAGTTACATCTGTATTTCGTGGATCTCTTTGCTAGCCTTATTTCTGTGGAATCTGAGAACAGATATTTCGGATCCCTTTGAAGACTATAGGGACAAAGGAAATATCCTCCGATAACAAAGAGAAAGAAGCTTTCTGAGAAACTTCGTTGTGTTCTGTGAAATCATCTCACAGAGTTACAGCTTTCCCCTCACGGAGCCTTTCGCTAAGACAGTTCTTTTGAAATTGGCAAAGTGATATTTGGAAGCCCATAGACGGCTATGGTGAAAAAGGAAATATCCTCAAATGAAATCTGGAAAGAAGCTTTCTGAGAAACTGCTTAGTGTTCTGTTAATTCATCTCACAGAGTTATATCTGTATTTCGTGGATCTCCTTGCTAGCCTTATTTCTGTGGAATCTGAGAACAGATATTTCGGATCCCTTTGAAGACTATAGGGCCAAAGGAAATATCCTCCGATAACAAAGAGAAAGAAGCTTTCTGAGAAACTTCGTTGTGTTCTGTGAAATCATCTCACAGAGTTACAGCTTTCCCCTCACGGAGTCTTTCGCTAAGACAGTTATTTTGAAATTGGCAAAGTGATATTTGGAAGCCCTTAGAGGGCTATGGTGAAAAAGGAAAAATCCTCAGAGGAAATCTGGAAAGAAGCTTTGTGAGAAACTGCTTAGTGTTCTGTTAATTCATCTCACAGTTTTACATCTGTATTTCATGGATCTCTTTGCTAGCCTTATTTCTGTGGAATCTGAGAACAGATATTTCGGATCCCTTTGAAGACTATAGGGCCAAAGGAAATATCCTCCGATAACAAAGAGAAAGAAGCTTTCTGAGATACTTCTTTGTGTTCTGTGAAATCATCTCACAGAGCTGCAGCTTTCCCCTCAAGAAGCCTTTCGCTAAGACAGTTCTTGTGGAATTGGCAAAGTGATATATGGAAGCCCATAGAGGGCTATGGTGAAAAAGGAAATATCCTCAAATGAAATCTGGAAAGAAGCTTTCTGAGAAACTGCTTAGTGTTCTGTTAATTCATCTCACAGAGCTACATCTGTATTTCGTGGATCTCTTTGCTAGCCTTATTTCTGTGGAATCTGAGAACAGATATTTCGGATCCATATGAAGACTATAGGGCCAAAGGAAATATCCTCCGATAACAAAGAGAAAGAAGCTTTCTGAGAAACTTCTTTGTGTTCTGTGAAATCATCTCACAGAGTTACAGCTTTCCCCTCAAGAAGCCTTTCGCTAAGACAGTTCTTGTGGAATTGGCAAAGTGATATTTGGAAGCCCATAGAGGGCTATGGTGAAAAAGGAAATATCCTCAAATGAAATCTGGAAAGAAGCTTTCTGAGAAACTGCTTAGTGTTCTGTTAATTCATCTCACAGAGTTACATCTGTATTTCGTGGATCTCTTTGCTAGCCTTATTTCTGTGGAATCTGAGAACAGATATTTCGGATCCCTTTGAAGACTATAGGGCCAAAGGAAATATCCTCCGATAACAAAGAGAAAGAAGCTTTCTGAGAAACTTCGTTGTGTTCTATGAAATCATCTCACAGAGTTACAGCTTTCCCCTCACGGAGCCTTTCGCTAAGACAGTTCTTTTGAAATTGACAAAGTGATATTTGAAAGCCCATAGAGGGCTATGGTGAAAAAGGAAATATCCTCAGATGAAATCTGGAAAGAAGCTTTCTGAGAAACTGCTTAGTGTTCTGTTAATTCATCTCACAGAGTTACATCTGTATTTCGTGGATCTCTTTGCTAGCCTTATTTCTGTGGAATCTGAGAACAGATATTTCGGATCCCTTTGAAGACTATAGGGCCAAAGGAAATATCCTCCGATAACAAAGAGAAAGAAGCTTTCTGAGAAACTTCTTTGTGTTCTGTGAAATCATCTCACAGAGTTACAGCTTTCCCCTCAAGAAGCCTTTCGCTAAGACAGTTCTTGTGGAATTGGCAAAGTGATATTTGGAAGCCCGTAGAGGGCTATGGTGAAAAAGGAAATATCCTCAAATGAAATCTGGAAAGAAGTTTTCTGAGAAACTGTTTAGTGTTCTGTTAATTCATCTCACAGAGTTACATCTGTATTTCGTGGATCTCTTTGCTAGCCTTATTTCTGTGGAATCTGAGAACAGATATTTCGGATCCCTTTGAAGACTATAGGGCCAAAGGAAATATCCTCCGATAACAAAGAGAAAGAAGCTTTCTGAGAAACTTCTTTGTGTTCTGTGAAATCATCTCACAGAGTTGCAGCTTTCCCCTCAAGAAGCCTTTCGCTAAGACAGTTCTTGTGGAATTGGCAAAGTGATATTTGGAAGCCCATAGAGGGCTACGGTGAAAAAGGAAATATCCTCAAATGAAATCTGGAAAGAAGCTTTCTGAGAAACTGCTTAGTGTTCTCTTAATTCATCTCACAGAGTTATATCTGTATTTCGTGGATCTCTTTGCTAGCCTTATTTCTGTGGAATCTGAGAACAGATATTTCGGATCCCTTTAAAGACTATAGGGCCAAAAGAAATATCCTCCGATAACAAAGAGAAAGAAGCTTTCTGAGAAACTTCGTTGTGTTCTGTGAAATCATCTCACAGAGTTACAGCTTTCCCCTCACGGAGCCTTTCGCTAAGACAGTTTTTGTGGAATTGGCAAAGTGATATTTCGAAGCCCATAGAGGACTATGGTGAAAAAGGAAATATCCTCAGAGGAAATCTGGAAAGAAGCTTTCTGAGAAACTGCTTAGTGTTCTGTTAATTCATCTCACAGTGTTACATCTGTATTTCATGGATCTCTTTGCTAGCCTTATTTCTGTGGAATCTGAGAACAGATATTTCAGATCCCTTTGAAGACTATAGGGCCAAAGGAAATATCCTCCGATAACAAAGAGAAAGAAGCTTTCTGAGAAACTTCTTTGTGTTCTGTGAAATCATCTCACAGAGATGCAGCTTTCCCCTCAAGAAGCCTTTCTCTAGGATAGTTCTTGTGGAATTGGCAAAGTGATAAATGGAAGCCCATAGAGGGCTATGGTGAAAAAGGAAATATCCTCAGATGAAATCTGGAAAGAAGCTTTCTGAGAAACTGCTTAGTGTTCTGTTAATTCATCTCACAGAGTTACATCTGTATTTCGTGGATCTCTTGGCTAGCCTTATTTCTGTGGAATCTGAGAACAGATATTTCGGATCCCTTTGAAGACTATAGGGCCAAAGGAAATATCCTCCGATAACAAAGAGAAAGAAGCTTTCTGAGAAACTTCTTTGTGTTCTGTGAAATCATCTCACAGAGTTACAGCTTTCCCCTCAAGAAGCCTTTCGCTAAGACAGTTCTTGTGGAATTGGCAAAGTGATATTTGGAAGCCCATAGAGGGCTATGGTGAAAAAGGAAATATCCTCAGATGAAATCTGGAAAGAAGCTTTCTGAGAAACTGTTTAGCGTTCTGTTAATTCATCTCACAGGGTTACATCTGTAATTCGTGGATCTCTTTGCTAGCCTTATTTCTGTGGAATCTGAGAACAGATATTTCGGATCCCTTTGAAGACTATAGGGCCAAAGGAAATATCCTCCGATAACAAAGAGAAAGAAGCTTTCTGAGAAACTTCTTTGTGTTCTGTGAAATCATCTCACAGAGTTACAGCTTTCCCCTCACGGAGCCTTTCGCTAAGACAGTTCTTTTGAAACTGGCAAAGTGATATTTGGGAGCCCATAGAGGGCTATGGTGAAAAAGGAAATATCCTCAAATGAAATCTGGAAAGAAGCTTTCTGAGAAACTGCTTAGTGTTCTGTTAATTCATCTCACAGAGTTACATCTGTATTTCGTGGATCTCTTTGCTAGCCTTATTTCTGTGGAATCTGAGAACAGATATTTCGGATCCCTATGAAGACTATAGGGCCAAAGGAAGTATCCAGCGATAACAAAGAGAAAGAAGCTTTCTGAGAAACTTCTTTGTGTTTTGTGAAATCATCTCACAGAGTTACAGCTTTCCCCTCAAGAAGCCTTTCGCTAAGACAGTTCTTGTGGAATTGGCAAAGTGATATTTGGAAGCCCATAGAGGGCTATTGTGAAAAAGGAAATATCCTCAGATGAAATCTGGAAAGAAGCTTTCTGAGAAACTGCTTAGTGTTCTGTTAATTCATCTCACAGAGCTACATCTGTATTTCGTGGATCTCTTTGCTAGCCTTATTTCTCTGGAATCTGAGAACAGATATTTCGGATCCCTTTGAAGACTATAAGGCCAAAGGAAATATCCTCCGATAACAAAGAGAAAGAAGCTTTCTGAGAAACTTCTTTGTGTTCTGTGAAATCATCTCACAGAGTTGCAGCTTTCCCCTCAAGAAGCCTTTCGCTAAGACAGTTCTTGTGGAATTGGCAAAGTGATATTTGGAAGCCCATAGAGGGCTATGGTGAAAAAGGAAATATCCTCAGATGAAATCTGGAAAGAAGCTTTCTAAGAAACTGCTTAGTGTTCTGTTAAATCATGTCATAGAGTTACATCTGTATTTCGTGGATCTCTTTGCTAGCCTTATTTCTGTGGAATCTGAGAACAGATATTTCGGATCCCTATGAAGACTATAGGGCCAAAGGAAATATCCTCCGATAACAAAGAGAAAGAAGCTTTCTGAGAAACTTCTTTGTGTTCTGTGAAATCATCTCACAGAGTTACAGCTTTCCCCTCAAGAAGCCTTTCCCTAAGACAGTACTTGTGGAATTGGCAAAGTGATATTTGGAAGCCCATAGAGGGCTATGGTGAAAAAGGAAATATCCTCAAATGAAATCTGGAAAGAAGCTTTCTGAGAAACTGCTTAGTGTTCTGTTAATTCATCTCACAGAGTTACATCTGTATTTCGTGGATCTCTTTGCTAGCCTTATTTCTGTGAAATCTGAGAACAGATATTTCGGATCCCTTTGAAGACTATAGGGCCAAAGGAAATATCCTCCGATAACAAAGAGAAAGAAGGTTTCTGAGAAACTTCTTTGTGTTCTGTGAAATCATCTCACAGAGTTGCAGCTTTCCCCTCAAGAAGCCTTTCGCTAAGACAGTTCTTGTGGAATTGGCAAAGTGATATTTGGAAGCCCATAGAGGGCTATGGTGAAAAAGGAAATATCCTCAAATGAAATCTGGAAAGAAGCTTTCTGAGAAACTGCTTAGTGTTCTGTTAATTCATCTCACAGAGTTACATCTGTATTTCGTGGATCTCTTTGCTAGCCTTATTCCTGTGGAATCTGAGAACAGATATTTCGGATCCCTTTGAAGACTATAGGGCCAAAGGAAATATCCTCCGATAACAAAGAGAAAGAAGCTTTCTGAGAAACTTCGTTGTGTTCTGTGAAATCATCTCACAGAGTTACAGCTTTCCCCTCACGGAGCCTTTCGCTAAGACAGTTCTTTTGAAATTGGCAAAGTGATATTTGGAAGCCCATAGAGGGCTGTGGTGAAAAAGGAAATATCCTCAAATGAAATCTGGAAAGAAGCTTTCTGAGAAACTGCTTAGTGTTCTCTTAATTCATCTCACAGAGTTATATCTGTATTTCGTGGATCTCTTTGCTAGCCTTATTTCTGTGGAATCTGAGAACAGATATTTCGGATCCCTTTGAAGACTATAGGGCCAAAGGAAATATCCTCCGATAACAAAGAGAAAGAAGCTTTCTGAGAAACTTCGTTGTGTTCTGTGAAATCATCTCACAGAGTTACAGCTTTCCCCTCACGGAGCCTTTCGCTAAGACAGTTCTTGTGGAAATGGCAAAGTGATATTTGGAAGTCCATAGAGGGCTATGGTGAAAAAGGAAATATCCTCAGAGGAAATCTGGAAAGAAGCTTTCTGAGAAACTGCTTAGTGTTCTGTTAATTCATCTCACAGTGTTACATCTGTATTTCATGGATCTCTTTGCTAGCCTTATTTCTGTGGAATCTGAGAACAGATATTTCAGATCCCTTTGAAGACTAAAGGGCCAAAGGAAATATCCTCCGATAACAAAGAGAAAGAAGCTTTCTGAGAACCTTTTTGTGTTCTGTGAAATCATCTCACAGAGATGCAGCTTTCCCCTCAAGAAGCCTTTCTCTAGGATAGTTCTTGTGGAATTGGCAAAGTGATATATGGAAGCCCATAGAGGGCTATGGTGAAAAAGTAAATATCCTCAGATGAAATCTGGAAAGAAGCTTTCTGAGAAACTGCTTAGTGTTCTGTTAATTCATCTCACAGAGTTACATCTGTATTTCGTGGATCTCTTTGCTAGCCTTATTTCTGTGGAATCTGAGAACAGATATTTCGGATCCCTTTGAAGACTATAGGGCCAAAGGAAATATCCTCCGATAACAAAGAGAAAGAAGCTTTCTGAGAAACTTCTTTGTGTTCTGTGAAATCATCTCACAGAGTTACAGCTTTCCCCTCACGGAGCCTTTCGCTAAGACAGTTCTTTTGAAACTGGCAAAGTGATATTTGGAAGCCCATAGAGGGCTATGGTGAAAAAGGAAATATCCTCAGATGAAATCTGGAAAGAAGCTTTCTGAGAAACTGCTTAGTGTTCTGTTAATTCATCTCACAGAGTTACATCTGTATTTCGTGGATCTCTTTGCTAGCCTTATTTCTGTGGAATCTGAGAACAGATATTTCGGATCCCTATGAAGACTATAGGGCCAAAGGAAGTATCCTGCGATAACAAAGAGAAAGAAGCTTTCTGAGAAACTTCTTTGTGTTTTGTGAAATCATCTCACAGAGTTACAGCTTTCCCCTCAAGAAGCCTTTCGCTAAGACAGCTCTTGTGGAATTGGCAAAGTGATATTTGGAAGCCCATAGAGGGCTATGGTGAAAAAGGAAATATCCTCAGATGAAATCTGGAAAGAAGCTTTCTGAGAAACTGCTTAGTGTTCTGTTAATTCGTCTCACAGAGCTACATCTGTATTTCGTGGATCTCTTTGCTAGCCTTATTTCTGTGGAATCTGAGAACAGATATTTCGGGTCCCTTTGAAGACTATAGGGCCAAAGGAAATATCCTCCGATAACAAAGAGAAAGAAGCTTTCTGAGAAACTTCTTTGTGTTCTGTGAAATCATCTCACAGAGTTGCAGCTTTCCCCTCAAGAAGCCTTTCGCTAAGACAGTTCTTGTGGAATTGGCAAAGTGATATTTGGAAGGCCCATAGAGGGCTACGGTGAAAAAGGAAATATCCTCAAATGAAATCTGGAAAGAAGCTTTCTGAGAAACTGCTTAGTGTTCTCTTAATTCATCTCACAGAGTTATATCTGTATTTCGTGGATCTCTTTGCTAGCCTTATTTCTGTGGAATCTGAGAACAGATATTTCGGATCCCTTTAAAGACTATAGGGCCAAAAGAAATATCCTCCGATAACAAAGAGAAAGAAGCTTTCTGAGAAACTTCGTTGTGTTCTGTGAAATCATCTCACAGAGTTACAGCTTTCCCCTCACGGAGCCTTTCGCTAAGACAGTTTTTGTGGAATTGGCAAAGTGATATTTCGAAGCCCATAGAGGACTATGGTGAAAAAGGAAATATCCTCAGAGGAAATCTGGAAAGAAGCTTTCTGAGAAACTGCTTAGTGTTCTGTTAATTCATCTCACAGTGTTACATCTGTATTTCATGGATCTCTTTGCTAGCCTTATTTCTGTGGAATCTGAGAACAGATATTTCAGATCCCTTTGAAGACTATAGGGCCAAAGGAAATATCCTCCGATAACAAAGAGAAAGAAGCTTTCTGAGAAACTTCTTTGTGTTCTGTGAAATCATCTCACAGAGATGCAGCTTTCCCCTCAAGAAGCCTTTCTCTAGGATAGTTCTTGTGGAATTGGCAAAGTGATAAATGGAAGCCCATAGAGGGCTATGGTGAAAAAGGAAATATCCTCAGATGAAATCTGGAAAGAAGCTTTCTGAGAAACTGCTTAGTGTTCTGTTAATTCATCTCACAGAGTTACATCTGTATTTCGTGGATCTCTTGGCTAGCCTTATTTCTGTGGAATCTGAGAACAGATATTTCGGATCCCTTTGAAGACTATAGGGCCAAAGGAAATATCCTCCGATAACAAAGAGAAAGAAGCTTTCTGAGAAACTTCTTTGTGTTCTGTGAAATCATCTCACAGAGTTACAGCTTTCCCCTCAAGAAGCCTTTCGCTAAGACAGTTCTTGTGGAATTGGCAAAGTGATATTTGGAAGCCCATAGAGGGCTATGGTGAAAAAGGAAATATCCTCAGATGAAATCTGGAAAGAAGCTTTCTGAGAAACTGTTTAGCGTTCTGTTAATTCATCTCACAGGGTTACATCTGTAATTCGTGGATCTCTTTGCTAGCCTTATTTCTGTGGAATCTGAGAACAGATATTTCGGATCCCTTTGAAGACTATAGGGCCAAAGGAAATATCCTCCGATAACAAAGAGAAAGAAGCTTTCTGAGAAACTTCTTTGTGTTCTGTGAAATCATCTCACAGAGTTACAGCTTTCCCCTCACGGAGCCTTTCGCTAAGACAGTTCTTTTGAAACTGGCAAAGTGATATTTGGGAGCCCATAGAGGGCTATGGTGAAAAAGGAAATATCCTCAGATGAAATCTGGAAAGAAGCTTTCTGAGAAACTGCTTAGTGTTCTGTTAATTCATCTCACAGAGTTACATCTGTATTTCGTGGATCTCTTTGCTAGCCTTATTTCTGTGGAATCTGAGAACAGATATTTCGGATCCCTATGAAGACTATAGGGCCAAAGGAAGTATCCAGCGATAACAAAGAGAAAGAAGCTTTCTGAGAAACTTCTTTGTGTTTTGTGAAATCATCTCACAGAGTTACAGCTTTCCCCTCAAGAAGCCTTTCGCTAAGACAGTTCTTGTGGAATTGGCAAAGTGATATTTGGAAGCCCATAGAGGGCTATTGTGAAAAAGGAAATATCCTCAGATGAAATCTGGAAAGAAGCTTTCTGAGAAACTGCTTAGTGTTCTGTTAATTCATCTCACAGAGCTACATCTGTATTTCGTGGATCTCTTTGCTAGCCTTATTTCTCTGGAATCTGAGAACAGATATTTCGGATCCCTTTGAAGACTATAAGGCCAAAGGAAATATCCTCCGATAACAAAGAGAAAGAAGCTTTCTGAGAAACTTCTTTGTGTTCTGTGAAATCATCTCACAGAGTTGCAGCTTTCCCCTCAAGAAGCCTTTCGCTAAGACAGTTCTTGTGGAATTGGCAAAGTGATATTTGGAAGCCCATAGAGGGCTATGGTGAAAAAGGAAATATCCTCAGATGAAATCTGGAAAGAAGCTTTCTAAGAAACTGCTTAGTGTTCTGTTAAATCATGTCATAGAGTTACATCTGTATTTCGTGGATCTCTTTGCTAGCCTTATTTCTGTGGAATCTGAGAACAGATATTTCGGATCCCTATGAAGACTATAGGGCCAAAGGAAATATCCTCCGATAACAAAGAGAAAGAAGCTTTCTGAGAAACTTCGTTGTGTTCTGTGAAATCATCTCACAGAGTTACAGCTTTCCCCTCACGGAGCCTTTCGCTAAGACAGTTCTTGTGGAAATGGCAAAGTGATATTTGGAAGTCCATAGAGGGCTATGGTGAAAAAGGAAATATCCTCAGAGGAAATCTGGAAAGAAGCTTTCTGAGAAACTGCTTAGTGTTCTGTTAATTCATCTCACAGTGTTACATCTGTATTTCATGGATCTCTTTGCTAGCCTTATTTCTGTGGAATCTGAGAACAGATATTTCAGATCCCTTTGAAGACTAAAGGGCCAAAGGAAATATCCTCCGATAACAAAGAGAAAGAAGCTTTCTGAGAAACTTCTTTGTGTTCTGTGAAATCATCTCACAGAGATGCAGCTTTCCCCTCAAGAAGCCTTTCTCTAGGATAGTTCTTGTGGAATTGGCAAAGTGATATATGGAAGCCCATAGAGGGCTATGGTGAAAAAGGAAATATCCTCAGATGAAATCTGGAAAGAAGCTTTCTGAGAAACTGCTTAGTGTTCTGTTAATTCATCTCACAGAGTTACATCTGTATTTCGTGGATCTCTTTGCTAGCCTTATTTCTGTGGAATCTGAGAACAGATATTTCGGATCCCTTTGAAGACTATAGGGCCAAAGGAAATATCCTATGATAACAAAGAGAAAGAAGCTTTCTGAGAAACTTCTTTGTGTTCTGTGAAATCATCTCACAGAGTTACAGCTTTCCCCTCACGGAGCCTTTCGCTAAGACAGTTCTTTTGAAACTGGCAAAGTGATATTTGGAAGCCCATAGAGGGCTAGGTTGAAAAAGGAAATATCCTCAGATGAAATCTGGAAAGAAGCTTTCTGAGAAACTGCTTAGTGTTCTGTTAATTCATCTCACAGAGTTACATCTGTATTTCGTGGATCTCTTTGCTAGCCTTATTTCTGTGGAATCTGAGAACAGATATTTCGGATCCCTTTGAAGACTATAGGGCCAAAGGAAATATCCTCCGATAACAAAGAGAAAGAAGCTTTCTGAGAAACTTCGTTGTGTTCTGTGAAATCATCTCACAGAGTTGCAGCTTTTCCCTCAAGAAGCCTTTCGCTAAGACAGTTCTTGTGGAATTGGCAAAGTGATATTTGGAAGCCATAGAGGGCTATGGTGAAAAAGGAAATATCCTCAAATGAAATCTGGAAAGAAGCTTTCTGAGAAACTGCTTAGTGTTCTGTTAATTCATCTCACAGAGTTACATCTGTATTTCGTGGATGTCTTTGCTAGCCTTATTTCTGTGGAATCTGAGAACAGATATTTCGGATCCCTTTGAAAACTATAGGGCCAAAGGAAATATCCTCCGATAACAAAGAGAAAGAAGCTTTCTGAGAAACTTCTTTGTGTTCTGTGAAATCATCTCACAGAGTTACAGCTTTCTCCTCAAGAAGCCTTTCGCTAAGACAGTTCTTGTGGAATTGGCAAAGTGATATTTGGAAGCCATAGAGGGCTATGGTGAAAAAGGAAATATCCTCAAATGAAATCTGGAAAGAAGCTTTCTGAGAAACTGCTTAGTGTTCTGTTAATTCATCTCACAGAGTTACATCTGTATTTCGTGGATCTCTTTGCTAGCCTTATTTCTGTGGAATCTGAGAACAGATATTTCGGATCCCTTTGAAGACTATAGGGCCAAAGGAAATATCCTCCGATAACAAAGAGAAAGAAGCTTTCTGAGAAACTTCTTTGTGTTCTGTGAAATCATCTCACAGAGTTTCAGCTTTCCCCTCAAGAAGCCTTTCGATAAGACAGATCTTGTGGAATTGGCAAAGTGATATTTGGAAGCCCATAGACGGCTATGGTGAAAAAGGAAATATCCTCAAATGAAATCTGGAAAGAAGCTTTCTGAGAAACTGCTTAGTGATCTGTTAATTCATCTCACAGAGTTACATATGTATTTCGTGGATCTCTTTGCTAGCCTTATTTCTGTGGAATCTGAGAACAGATATTTCGGATCCCTTTGAAGACTATAGGGCCAAGGGAAATATCCTCCGATAACAAAGAGAAAGAAGCTTTCTGAGAAACTTCGTTGTGTTCTGTGAAATCATCTCACAGAGTTACAGCTTTCCCCTCACGGAGCCTTTCGCTAAGACAGTTCTTTTGAAATTGGCAAAGTGATATTTGGAAGCCCATAGAGGGCTATGGTGAAAAAGGAAATATCCTCAGATGAAATCTGGAAAGAAGCTTTCTGAGAAACTGCTTAGTGTTCTGTTAATTCATCTCACAGAGTTACATCTGTATTTCGTGGATCTCTTTGCTAGCCTTATTTCTGTGGAATCTGAGAACAGATATTTCGGATCCCTTTGAAGACTATAGGGCCAAAGGAAATATCCTCCGATAACAAAGAGAAAGAAGCTTTCTGAGAAACTTCGTTGTGTTCTGTGAAATCATCTCACAGAGTTACAGCTTTCCCCTCACGGAGCCTTTCGCTAAGACAGTTCTTTTGAAATTAGCAAAGTGATATTTGGAAGCCCATAGAGGGCTATTGTGAAAAAGGAAATATCCTCAGATGAAATCTGGAAAGAAGCTTTCTGAGAAACTGCTTAGTGTTCTGTTAATTCATCTCACAGAGTTACATCTGTATTTCGTGGATCTCTTTGCTAGCCTTATTTCTGTGGAATCTGAGAACAGATATTTCGGATCCCTATGAAGACTATAGGGCCAAAGGAATTATCCTACGATAACAAAGAGAAAGAAGTTTTCTGAGAAACTTCTTTGTGTTTTGTGAAATCATCTCACAGAGTTACAGCTTTCCCCTCAAGAAGCCTTTCGCTAAGACAGTTCTTGTGGAATTGGCAAAGTGATATTTGGAAGCCCAGAGAGGGCTATGGTGAAAAAGGAAATATCCTCAGATGAAATCTGGAAAGAAGCTTTCTGAGAAACTGCTTAGTGTTCTGTTAATTCCTCTCACAGAGCTACATCTGTATTTCGTGGATCTCTTTGCTAGCCTTATTTCTGTGGAATCTGAGAACAGATATTTCGGATCCCTTTGAAGACTATAGGGCCAAAGGAAATATCCTCAGATAACAAAGAGAAAGAAGCTTTCTGAGAAACTTCTTTGTGTTCTGTGAAATCATCTCACAGAGTTGCAGCTTTCCCCTCAAGAAGCCTTTCGCTAAGACAGTTCTTGTGGAATTGGCAAAGTGATATTTGGAAGCCCATATAGGGCTATGGTGAAAAAGGAAATATCCTCAAATGAAATCTGGAAAGAAGCTTTCTGAGAAACTGCTTAGTGTTCTGTTAATTCATCTCACAGATTTACATCTGTATTTCGTGGATCTCTTTGCTAGCCTTATTTCTGTGAAATCTGAGAACAGATATTTCGGATCCCTTTGAAGACTATAGGGCCAAAGGAAATATCCTCCGATAACAAAGAGAAAGAAGCTTTCTGAGAAACTTCGTTGTGTTCTGTGAAATCATCTCACAGAGTTGCAGCTTTCCCCTCAAGAAGCCTTTCGCTAAGACAGTTCTTGTGGAATTGGCAAAGTGATATTTGGAAGCCCATATAGGGCTATGGTGAAAAAGGAAATATCCTCAAATGAAATCTGGAAAGAAGCTTTCTGAGAAACTGCTTAGTGTTCTGTTAATTCATCTCACAGAGTTACATCTGTATTTCCTTTATCTCTTTGCTAGAATTATTTCTGTGGAATCTGAGAACAGATATTTCGGATCCCTTTGAAGACTATAGGGTCAAAGGAAATATCCTCCGATAACAAAGAGAAAGAAGCTTTCTGAGAAACTTCGTTGTGTTCTGTGAAATCATCTCACAGAGTTACAGCTTTCCCCTCAAGAAGCCTTTCGCTAAGACAGTTCTTGTGGAATTGGCAAAGTGATATTTGGAAGCCCATAGAGGGCTATGGTGAAAAAGGAAATATCCTCTGATGAAATCTGGAAAGAAGCTTTCTGAGAAACTGCTTAGCGTTCTGTTAATTCATCTCACAGAATTACATCTGTATTTCGTGGATATCTTTGCTAGCCTTATTTCTGTGGAATCTGAGAACAGATATTTCGGATCCCTTTGAAGACTATAGGGCCAAAGGAAATATCCTCCTATAACAAAGAGAAAGAAGCTTTCTGAGAAACTTCTTTGTGTTCTGTGAAATCATCTCACAGAGTTGCAGCTTTCCCCTCAAGAAGCCTTTCGCTAAGACAGTTCTTGTGGAATTGGCAAAGTGATATTTGGAAGCCCAAAGAGGTCTATGGTGAAAAAGGAAATATCCTCAGATGAAATCTGGAAAGAAGCTTTCTGAGAAACTGCTTAGTGTTCTGTTAATTCATCTCACAGAGTTACATCTGTATTTCGTGGATCTCTTTGCTAGCCTTATTTCTGTGGAATCTGAGAACAGATATTTCGGATCCCTTTGAAGACTATAGGGCCAAAGGAAATATCCTCCGATAACAAAGAGAAAGAAGCTTTCTGAGAAACTTCCTTGTGTTCTGTGAAATCATCTCACAGAGTTACAGCTTTCCCCTCACGGAGCCTTTCGCTAAGACAGTTCTTTTGAAATTGGCAAAGTGATATTTGAAGCCCATAGAGGGCTATGGTAAAAAAGGAAATATCCTCAGAGGAAATCTGGAATGAAGCTTTGTTAGAAATTGCTTAGTGTTCTGTTAATTCTTCTCACAGTGTTACATCTGTATTTCATGGATCTCTTTGCTAGCCTTATTTCTGTGGAATCTGAGAAAAGATATTTCAGATCCCTTTGAAGACTATAGGGCCAAAGGAAATATCCTCCGATAACAAAGAGAAAGAAGCTTTCTGAGAAACTTCTTTGTGTTCTGTGAAATCATCTCACAGAGTTGCAGCTTTCCCCTCAAGAAGCCTTTCTCTAGGATAGTTCTTGTGGAATTGGCAAAGTGATATTTGGAAGCCCATAGAGGGCTATGGTGAAAAAGGAAATATCCTCAGATGAAATCTGGAAAGAAGCTTTCTGAGAAACTGCTTAGTGTTCTGTTAATTCATCTCACAGAGCTACATCTGTATTTCGTAGATCTCTTTGCTAGCCTTATTTCTGTGGAATCTGAGAACAGATAATTCGGAACCCTTTGAAGACTATAGGGCCAAAGGAAATATCCTCAGATAACAAAGAGAAAGAAGCTTTCTGAGAAACTTCTTTGTGTTCTGTGAAATCATCTCACAGAGTTGCAGCTTTCCCCTCAAGAAGCCTTTCGCTAAGACAGTTCTTGTGGAATAGGCAAAGTGATATTTGGAAGCCCATATAGGGCTATGGTGAAAAAGGGAATATCCTCAAATGAAATCTGGAAAGAAGCTTTCTGAGAAACTGCTTAGTGTTCTGTTAATTCATCTCACAGAGTTACATCTGTATTTCGTGGATCTCTTTGCTAGCCTTATTTCTGGGTAATCTGAGAACAGATATTTCGGATCCCTTTGAAGACTATAGGGCCAAAGGAAATATCCTCCGATAACAAAGAGAAAGAAGCTTTCTGAGAAACTTCTTTGTGTTCTGTGAAATCATCTCACAGAGTTGCAGCTTTCCCCTCAAGAAGCCTTTCGCTAAGACAGTTCTTGTGGAATTGGCAAAGTGATATTTGGAAGCCCATAGAGGGCTATGGTGAAAAAGGAAATATCCTCAGATGAAATCTGGAAAGAAGCTTTCTGAGAAACTGCTTATTGTTCTGTTAATTCATCTCACAGAGTTACATCTGTATTTCCTTTATCTCTTCGCTAGCCTTATTTCTGTGGAATCTGAGAACAGATATTTCGGATCCCTTTGAAGACTATAGGGTCAAAGGAAATATCCTCCGATAACAAAGAGAAAGAAGCTTTCTGAGAAACTTCGTTGTGTTCTGTGAAATCATCTCTCAGAGTTACAGCTTTCCCCTCAAGAAGCCTTTCGCTAAGACAGTTCTTGTGGAATTAGCAAAGTGATATTTGGAACCCCTAGAGGGCTATGGTGAAAAAGGAAATATCCTCAGATGAAATCTGGAAAGAAGCTTTCTGAGAAACTGCTTAGCGTTCTGTTAATTCATCTCACAGAGTTACATCTGTATTTCGTGGATCTCTTTGCTAGCCTTATTTCTGTGGAATCTGAGAACAGATATTTCGGATCCCTTTGAAGACTATAGGGCCAAAGGAAATATCCTCCGATAAGAAAGAGAAAGAAGCTTTCTGAGAAACTTCTTTGTGTTCTTTGAAATCATCTCACGGAGTTACAGCTTTCCCCTCAAGGAGCCTTTCGCTAAGACAGTTCTTGTGGAATTGGCAAAGTGATATTTGGAAGCCCATAGAGGGCTATGGTGAAAAAGGAAATATCCTCAGATGAAATCTGGAAAGAAGCTTTCTGAGAAACTGCTTAGCGTTCTGTTAATTCATCTCACAGAGTTACATCTGTATTTCGTGGATCTCTTTGCTAGCCTTATTTCTGTGGAATCTGAGAACAGATATTTCGGATCCCTTTGAAGACTATAGGGCCAAAGGAAATATCCTCCGATAACAAAGAGAAAGAAGCTTTCTGAGAAACTTCGTTGTGTTCTGTGAAATCATCTCACAGAGTTACAGCTTTCCCCTCACGGAGCCTTTCGCTAAGACAGTTCTTTTGAAACTGGCAAAGTGATATTTGGAAGCCCATAGAGGGCTATGGTGAAAAAGGAAATATCCTCAGATGAAATCTGGAAAGAAGCTTTCTGAGAAACTGCTTAGCATTCTGTTAATTCATCTCACAGAGTTACATCTGTATTTCGTGGATCTCTTTGCTAGCCTTATTTCTGTGGAATCTGAGAACAGATATTTCGGATCCTTATGAAGACTATAGGGCCAAAGGAAATATCCTGCGATAACAAAGAGAAAGAAGCTTTCTGAGAAACTTCTTTGTGTTTTGTGAAATCATCTCACTGAGTTACAGCTTTCCCCTCAAGAAGCCTTTCGCTAAGACAATTCTTGTGGAATTGGCAAAGTGATATTTGGAAGCCCATAGAGGGCTATGGTGAAAAAGGAAATATCCTCAGATGAAATCTGGAAAGAAGATTTCTGAGAAACTGCTTAGTGTTCTGTTAATTCATCTCACAGAGCTACATTTGTATTTCGTGGATCTCTTTGCTAGCCTTATTTCTGTGGAATCTGAGAACAGATATTTCGGATCCCTTTGAAGACTATAGGGCCAAAGGAAATATCCTCCGATAACAAAGAGAAAGAAGCTTTCTGAGAAACTTCTTTGTGTTCTGTGAAATCATCTCACAGAGTTGCAGCTTTCCTCTCAAGAAGCCTTTCGCTAAGACAGTTCTTGTGGAATTGGCAAAGTGATATTTGGAAGCCATAGAGGGCTATGGTGAAAAAGGAAATATCCTCAAATGAAATCTGGAAAGAAGCTTTCTGAGAAACTGATTAGTGTTCTGTTAATTCATCTCACAGAGTTACATCTGTATTTCGTGGATCTCTTTGCTAGCCTTATTTCTGTGGAATCTGAGAACAGATATTTCGGATCCCTTTGAAGACTATAGGGCCAAAGGAAATATCCTCCGATAACAAAGAGAAAGAAGCTTTCTGAGAAACTTCGTTGTGTACTGTGAAATCATCTCACAGAGTTACAGCTTTCCCCTCACGGAGCCTTTCGCTAAGACAGTTCTTTTGAAATTGGCAAAGTGATATTTGGAAGCCCATAGAGGGCTATGGTGAAAAAGGAAATTTCCTCAGATGAAATCTGGAAAGAAGCTTTCTGAGTAACTGCTTAGTGTTCTGTTAATTCATCTCACAGAGTTACATCTGTATTTCGTGGATCTCTTTGCTAGCCTTATTTCTGTGGAATCTGAGAACAGATATTTCGGATCCATATGAAGACTATAGGGCCAAAGGAAATATCCTCCGATAACAAAGAGAAAGAAGCTTTCTGAGAAACTTCTTTGTGTTCTGTGAAATCATCTCACAGAGTTACAGCTTTCCCCTCAAGAAGCCTTTCGCTAAGACACTTCTTGTGGAATTGGCAAAGTGATATTTGGAAGCCCATAGAGGGCTAGGGTGAAAAAGGAAATATCCTCAGAGGAAATCTGGAAAGAAGCTTTCTGAGAAACTGCTTAGTGTTCTTTTAATTCATCTCACAGTGTTACATCTGTATTTCGTGGATCTCTTTGCTAGCCTTATTTCTGTGGAATCTGAGAACAGATATTTCGGATCCCTTTGAAGACTATAGGGCCAAAGGAAATATCCTCCGATAACAAAGAGAAAGAAGCTTCTGAGAAACTTCGTTGTGTTCTGTGAAATCATCTCACAGAGTTGCAGCTTTCCCCTCAAGAAGCCTTTCGCTAAGACAGTTCTTGTGGAATTGGCAAAGTGATATTTGGAAGCCATAGAGGGCTATGGTGAAAAAGGAAATATCCTCAGATGAAATCTGGAAAGAAGATTTCTGAGAAACTGCTTAGTGTTCTGTTAATTCATCTCACAGAGTTACATCTGTATTTCGTGGATCTCTTTGCTAGCCTTATTTCTGTGGAATCTGAGAACAGATATTTCGGATCCCTTTGAAGACTATAGGGCCAAATGAAATATCCTCCGATAACAAAGAGAAAGAAGCTTTCTGAGAAACTTCTTTGTGTTCTGTGAAATCATCTCACAGAGTTACAGCTTTCCCCTCAAGCAGCCTTTCGATAAGACAGTTCTTGTGGAATTGGCAAAGTGATATTTGGAAGCCCATAGAGTGCTATGGTGAAAAAGGAAATATCCTCAAATGAAATCTGGAAAGAAGCTTTCTGAGAAACTGCTTAGTGTTCTGTTAATTCATCTCACAGAGTTACATCTGTATTTCGTGGATCTCTTTGCTAGCCTTATTTCTGTGGAATCTGAGAACAGATATTTAGTATCCCTTTGAAGACTATAGGGCCAAAGGAAATATCCTCCGATAACAAAGAGAAAGAAGCTTTCTGAGAAACTTCGTTGTGTTCTGTGAAATCATGTCACAGAGTTACAGCTTTCCCCTCACGGAGCCTTTTGCTAAGACAGTTCTTTTGAAATTGGCAAAGTGATATTTGGAAGCCCGTAGAGGGCTATGTTGAAAAAGGAAATATCCTCAGATGAAATCTGGAAAGAAGCTTTCTGAGAAACTGCTTAGTGTTCTGTTAATTCATCTCACAGAGTTATATCTGTATTTCGTGGATCTCTTTGCTAGCCTTATTTCTGTGGAATCTCAGAACAGATATTTCGGATCCCTTTGAAGACTATAGGGCCAAAGGAAATATCCTCCGATAACAAAGAGAAAGAAGCTTTCTCTGAAACTTCGTTGTGTTCTGTGAAATCATCTCACAGAGTTGCAGCTTTCCCCTCAAGAAGCCTTTCGCTAAGACAGTTCTTGTGGAATTGGCAAAGTGATATTTGGAAGCCCATATAGGGCTATGGTGAAAAAGGAAATATCCTCAAATGAAATCTGGAAAGAAGCTTTCTGAGAAACTGCTTAGTGTTCTGTTAATTCATCTCACAGAGTTACATCTGTATTTCCTTTATCTCTTTGCTAGAATTATTTCTGTGGAATCTGAGAACAGATATTTCGGATCCCTTTGAAGACTATAGGGTCAAAGGAAATATCCTCCGATAACAAAGAGAAAGAAGCTTTCTGAGAAACTTCGTTGTGTTCTGTGAAATCATCTCACAGAGTTACAGCTTTCCCCTCAAGAAGCCTTTCGCTAAGACAGTTCTTGTGGAATTGGCAAAGTGATATTTGGAAGCCCATAGAGGGCTATGGTGAAAAAGGAAATATCCTCAGATGAAATCTAAAAAGAAGCTTTCTGAGAAACTGCTTAGCGTTCTGTTAATTCATCTCACAGAGTTACATCTGTATTTCGTGGATCTCTTTGCTAGCCTTATTTCTGTGGAATCTGAGAACAGATATTTCGGATCCCTTTGAAGACTATAGGGCCAAAGGAAATATCCTCCTATAACAAAGAGAAAGAAGCTTTCTGAGAAACTTCTTTGTGTTCTGTGAAATCATCTCACTGAGTTACAGCTTTCCCCTCAAGGAGCCTTTCGCTAAGACAGTTTATGTGGAATTGGCAAAGTGATATTTGGAAGCCCATAGAGGGCTATGGTGAAAAAGGAAATATCCACAGATGAAATCTGGAAAGAAGCTTTCTGAGAAACTGCTTAGCGTTCTGTTAATTCATCTCACAGAGTTACATCTGTATTTCGTGGATCTCTTTGCTAGCCTTATTTCTGTGGAATCTGAGAACAGATATTTCGGATCCCTTTGAAGACTATAGGGCCAAAGGAAATATCCTCCGATAACAAAGAGAAAGAAGCTCTCTGAGAAACTTCGTTGTGTTCTGTGAAATCATCTCACAGAGTTACAGCTTTCCCCTCACGGAGCCTTTCGCTAAGACAGTTCTTTTGAAACTGGCAAAGTGATATTTGGAAGACCATAGAGGGCTATGGTGAAAAAGGAAATATCCTCAGAGGAAATCTGGAAAGAAGCTTTCTGAGAAACTGCTTAGTGTTCTGTTAATTCATCTAACAGAGTTACATCTGTATTTCGTGGATCTCTTTGCTAGCCTTATTTCTGTGGAATCTGAGAACCGATATTTCGGATCCCTATGAAGACTATAGGGCCAAAGGAAATATCCTGCGATAACAAAGAGAAAGAAGCTTTCTGAGAAACTCCTTTGTGTTTTGTGAAATCATCTCACAGAGTTACAGCTTTCCCCTCCGAAAGCCTTTCGCTAAGACAGTTCTTGTGGAATTGGCAAAGTGATATTTGGAAGCCCATAGAGGGCTATGGTGAAAAAGGAAATATCCTCAGATGAAATCTGGAAAGAAGCTTTCTGAGAAACTGCTTAGTGTTCTGTTAATTCATCTCACAGAGCTACATCTGTATTTCGTGGATCTCTTTGCTAGCCTTATTTCTGTGGAATCTGAGAACAGATATTTCGGATCCCTTTGAAGACTATTGGGCCAAAGGAAATATCCTCCGATAACAAAGAGAAAGAAGCTTTCTGAGAAACTTCTTTGTGTTCTGTGAAATCATCTCACAGAGTTGCAGCTTTCCCCTCAAGAAGCCTTTCGCTAAGACAGTTCTTGTGGAATTGGCAAAGTGATATTTGGAAGCCATAGAGGGCTATGGTGAAAAAGGAAATATCCTCAAATGAAATCTGGAAAGAAGCTTTCTGAGAAACTGCTTAGTGTTCTTTTAATTCATCTCACAGAGTTACATCTGTATTTCGTGGATCTCTTTGCTAGTCTTATTTCTGTGGAATCTGAGAACAGATATTTCGGATCCCTTTGAAGACTACAGGGCCAAAGGAAATATCCTCCGATAACAAAGAGAAAGAAGCTTTCTGAGAAACTTCGTTGTGTTCTGAGAAATCATCTCACAGAGTTACAGCTTTCCCCTCACGGAGCCTTTCGCTAAGACAGTTCTTTTGAAATTGGCAAAGTGATATTTGGAAGCCCAGAGAGGGCTATGGTGAAAAAGGAAATATCCTCAGATGAAATCTGGAAAGAAGCTTTCTGAGAAACTGCTTAGCGTTCTGTTAATTCATCTCACAGAGTTACATCTGTATTTCATGGATCTCTTTGCTAGTCTTATTTCTGTGGAATCTGAGAACAGATATTTCGGATCCCTTCGAAGACTATAGGGCCAAAGGAAATATCCTCCGATAACAAAGAGAAAGAAGCTTTCTGAGAAACTTCTTTGTGTTCTGTGAAATCATCTCACAGAGTTACAGCTTTCCCCTCACGGAGCCTTTCGCTAAGACAGTTCTTTTGAAATTGGCAAAGTGATATTTGGAAGCCCTTAGAGGGCTATGGTGAAAAAGGAAATATCCTCAGATGAAATCTGGAAAGAAGCTTTTGAGAAACTGCTTAGTGTTCTTTTAATTCATCTCACAGTGTTACATCTGTATTTCGTGGATCTCTTTGCTAGCCTTATTTCTGTGGAATCTGAGAACAGATATTTCGGATCCCTTTGAAGACTATAGGGCCAAAGGAAATATCCTCCGATAACAAAGAGAAAGAAGCTTTCTGAGAAACTTCTTTGTGTTCTGTGAAATCATCTCACAGAGTTGCAGCTTTCCCCTCAAGAAGCCTTTCGCTAAGACAGTTCTTGTGGAATTGGCAAAGTGATATTTGGAAGCCCAAAGAGGTCTATGGTGAAAGAGGAAATATCCTCAGATGAAATCTGGAAAGAAGCTTTCTGAGAAACTGCTTAGTGTTCTGTTAATTCATCTCACAGAGTTACATCTGTATTTCGTGGATCTCTTTGCTAGCCTTATTTCTGTGGAATCTGAGAACAGATATTTAGTATCCCTTTGAAGACTATAGGGCCAAAGGAAATATTCTCCGATAACAAAGAGAAAGAAGCTTTCTGAGAAACTTCGTTGTGTTCTGTGAAATCATGTCACAGAGTTACAGCTTTCCCCTCACGGAGCCCTTTGCTAAGACAGTTCTTTTGAAATTGGCAAAGTGATATTTGGAAGCCCGTAGAAGGCTATGTTGAAAAAGGAAATATCCTCAGATGAAATCTGGAAAGAAGCTTTCTGAGAAACTGCTTAGTGTTCTGTTAATTCATCTCACAGAGTTATATCTGTATTTCGTGGATCTCTTTGCTAGCCTTATTTCTGTGGAATCTCAGAACAGATATTTCGGATCCCTTTGAAGACTATAGGGCCAAAGGAAATATCCTCCGATAACAAAGAGAAAGAAGCTTTCTCTGAAACTTCGTTGTGTTCTGTGAAATCATCTCACAGAGTTACAGCTTTCCCCTCACGGAGCCTTTCGCTAAGACAGTTCTTTTGAAATTGGCAAAGTGATATTTGGAAGCCCATAGAGGGCTATTGTGAAAAAGGAAATATCCTCAGATGAAATCTGGAAAGAAGCTTTCTGAGAAACTGCTTAGTGTTCTGTTAATTCAACTCACAGAGTTACATCTGTATTTCGTGGATCTCTTTGCTAGCCTTATTTCTGTGGAATCTGAGAACAGATATTTCGGATCCCTTTGAAGACTATAGGGCCAAAGGTAATATCCTCAGATAACAAAGAGAAAGAAGCTTTCTGAGAAACTTCTTTGTGTTCTGTGAAATCATCTCACAGAGTTGCAGCTTTCCCCTCAAGAAGCCTTTCGCTAAGACAGTTCTTGTGGAATTGGCAAAGTGATATTTGGAAGCCCATATAGGGCTATGGTGAAAAAGGAAATATCCTCAAATGAAATCTGGAAAGAAGCTTTCTGAGAAACTGCTTAGTGTTCTGTTAATTCATCTCACAGATTTACATCTGTATTTCGTGGATCTCTTTGCTAGCCTTATTTCTGTGAAATCTGAGAACAGATATTTCGGATCCCTTTGAAGACTATAGGGCCAAAGGAAATATCCTCCGATAACAAAGAGAAAGAAGCTTTCTGAGAAACTTCTTTGTGTTCTGTGAAATCATCTCACAGAGTTGCAGCTTTCCCCTCAAGAAGCCTTTCGCTAAGACAGTTCTTGTGGAATTGGCAAAGTGATATTTGGAAGCCCATATAGGGCTATGGTGAAAAAGGAAATATCCTCAAATGAAATCTGGAAAGAAGCTTTCTGAGAAACTGCTTAGTGTTCTGTTAATTCATCTCACAGAGTTACATCTGTATTTCCTTTATCTCTTTGCTAGAATTATTTCTGTGGAATCTGAGAACAGATATTTCGGATCCCTTTGAAGACTATAGGGTCAAAGGAAATATCCTCCGATAACAAAGAGAAAGAAGCTTTCTGAGAAACTTCGTTGTGTTCTGTGAAATCATCTCACAGAGTTACAGCTTTCCCCTCAAGAAGCCTTTCGCTAAGACAGTTCTTGTGGAATTGGCAAAGTGATATTTGGAAGCCCATAGAGGGCTATGGTGAAAAAGGAAATATCCTCAGATGAAATCTGGAAAGAAGCTTTCTGAGAAACTGCTTAGCGTTCTGTTAATTCATCTCACAGAGTTACATCTGTATTTCGTGGATCTCTTTGCTAGCCTTATTTCTGTGGAATCTGAGAACAGATATTTCGGATCCCTTTGAAGACTATAGGGCCAAAGGAAATATCCTCCTATAACAAAGAGAAAGAAGCTTTCTGAGAAACTTCTTTGTGTTCTGTGAAATCATCTCACTGAGTTACAGCTTTCCTTTCAAGGAGCCTTTCGCTAAGACAGTTTATGTGGAATTGGCAAAGTGATATTTGGAAGCCCATAGAGGGCTATGGTGAAAAAGGAAATATCCACAGATGAAATCTGGAAAGAAGCTTTCTGAGAAACTGCTTAGCGTTCTGTTAATTCATCTCACAGAGTTACATCTGTATTTCGTGGATCTCTTTGCTAGCCTTATTTCTGTGGAATCTGAGAACAGATATTTCGGATCCCTTTGAAGACTATAGGGCCAAAGGAAATATCCTCCGATAACAAAGAGAAAGAAGCTTTCTGAGAAACTTCGTTGTGTTCTGTGAAATCATCTCACAGAGTTACAGCTTTCCCCTCACGGAGCCTTTCGCTAAGACAGTTCTTTTGAAACTGGCAAAGTGATATTTGGAAGACCATAGAGGGCTATGGTGAAAAAGGAAATATCCTCAGAGGAAATCTGGAAAGAAGCTTTCTGAGAAACTGCTTAGTGTTCTGTTAATTCATCTAACAGAGTTACATCTGTATTTCGTGGATCTCTTTGCTAGCCTTATTTCTGTGGAATCTGAGAACCGATATTTCGGATCCCTATGAAGACTATAGGGCCAAAGGAAATATCCTGCGATAACAAAGAGAAAGAAGCTTTCTGAGAAACTCCTTTGTGTTTTGTGAAATCATCTCACAGAGTTACAGCTTTCCCCTCCGAAAGCCTTTCGCTAAGACAGTTCTTGTGGAATTGGCAAAGTGATATTTGGAAGCCCATAGAGGGCTATGGTGAAAAAGGAAATATCCTCAGATGAAATCTGGAAAGAAGCTTTCTGAGAAACTGCTTAGTGTTCTGTTAATTCATCTCACAGAGCTACATCTGTATTTCGTGGATCTCTTTGCTAGCCTTATTTCTGTGGAATCTGAGAACAGATATTTCGGATCCCTTTGAAGACTATTGGGCCAAAGGAAATATCCTCCGATAACAAAGAGAAAGAAGCTTTCTGAGAAACTTCTTTGTGTTCTGTGAAATCATCTCACAGAGTTGCAGCTTTCCCCTCAAGAAGCCTTTCGCTAAGACAGTTCTTGTGGAATTGGCAAAGTGATATTTGGAAGCCATAGAGGGCTATGGTGAAAAAGGAAATATCCTCAAATGAAATCTGGAAAGAAGCTTTCTGAGAAACTGCTTAGTGTTCTTTTAATTCATCTCACAGAGTTACATCTGTATTTCGTGGATCTCTTTGCTAGTCTTATTTCTGTGGAATCTGAGAACAGATATTTCGGATCCCTTTGAAGACTACAGGGCCAAAGGAAATATCCTCCGATAACAAAGAGAAAGAAGCTTTCTGAGAAACTTCGTTGTGTTCTGAGAAATCATCTCACAGAGTTACAGCTTTCCCCTCACGGAGCCTTTCGCTAAGACAGTTCTTTTGAAATTGGCAAAGTGATATTTGGAAGCCCAGAGAGGGCTATGGTGAAAAAGGAAATATCCTCAGATGAAATCTGGAAAGAAGCTTTCTGAGAAACTGCTTAGCGTTCTGTTAATTCATCTCACAGAGTTACATCTGTATTTCATGGATCTCTTTGCTAGTCTTATTTCTGTGGAATCTGAGAACAGATATTTCGGATCCCTTCGAAGACTATAGGGCCAAAGGAAATATCCTCCGATAACAAAGAGAAAGAAGCTTTCTGAGAAACTTCTTTGTGTTCTGTGAAATCATCTCACAGAGTTACAGCTTTCCCCTCACGGAGCCTTTCGCTAAGACAGTTCTTTTGAAATTGGCAAAGTGATATTTGGAAGCCCTTAGAGGGCTATGGTGAAAAAGGAAATATCCTCAGATGAAATCTGGAAAGAAGCTTTTGAGAAACTGCTTAGTGTTCTTTTAATTCATCTCACAGTGTTACATCTGTATTTCGTGGATCTCTTTGCTAGCCTTATTTCTGTGGAATCTGAGAACAGATATTTCGGATCCCTTTGAAGACTATAGGGCCAAAGGAAATATCCTCCGATAACAAAGAGAAAGAAGCTTTCTGAGAAACTTCTTTGTGTTCTGTGAAATCATCTCACAGAGTTGCAGCTTTCCCCTCAAGAAGCCTTTCGCTAAGACAGTTCTTGTGGAATTGGCAAAGTGATATTTGGAAGCCCAAAGAGGTCTATGGTGAAAAAGGAAATATCCTCAGATGAAATCTGGAAAGAAGCTTTCTGAGAAACTGCTTAGTGTTCTGTTAATTCATCTCACAGAGTTACATCTGTATTTCGTGGATCTCTTTGCTAGCCTTATTTCTGTGGAATCTGAGAACAGATATTTCGGATCCCTTTGAAGACTATAGGGCCAAAGGAAATATCCTCCGATAACAAAGAGAAAGAAGCTTTCTGAGAAACTTCGTTGTGTTCTGTGAAATCATCTCACAGAGTTACAGCTTTCCCCTCACGGAGCCTTTCGCTAAGACAGTTCTTTTGAAATTGGCAAAGTGATATTTGAAGCCCATAGAGGGCTATGGTAAAAAAGGAAATATCCTCAGAGGAAATCTGGAATGAAGCTTTGTGAGAAATTGCTTAGTGTTCTGTTAATTCTTCTCACAGTGTTACATCTGTATTTCATGGATCTCTTTGCTAGCCTTATTTCTGTGGAATCTGAGAAAAGATATTTCAGATCCCTTTGAAGACTATAGGGCCAAAGGAAATATCCTCCGATAACAAAGAGAAAGAAGCTTTCTGAGAAACTTCTTTGTGTTCTGTGAAATCATCTCACAGAGTTGCAGCTTTCCCCTCAAGAAGCCTTTCTCTAGGATAGTTCTTGTGGAATTGGCAAAGTGATATTTGGAAGCCCATAGAGGGCTATGGTGAAAAAGGAAATATCCTCAGATGAAATCTGGAAAGAAGCTTTCTGAGAAACTGCTTAGTGTTCTGTTAATTCATCTCACAGAGCTACATCTGTATTTCGTAGATCTCTTTGCTAGCCTTATTTCTGTGGAATCTGAGAACAGATAATTCGGAACCCTTTGAAGACTATAGGGCCAAAGGAAATATCCTCAGATAACAAAGAGAAAGAAGCTTTCTGAGAAACTTCTTTGTGTTCTGTGAAATCATCTCACAGAGTTGCAGCTTTCCCCTCAAGAAGCCTTTCGCTAAGACAGTTCTTGTGGAATAGGCAAAGTGATATTTGGAAGCCCATATAGGGCTATGGTGAAAAAGGAAATATCCTCAAATGAAATCTGGAAAGAAGCTTTCTGAGAAACTGCTTAGTGTTCTGTTAATTCATCTCACAGAGTTACATCTGTATTTCGTGGATCTCTTTGCTAGCCTTATTTCTGGGTAATCTGAGAACAGATATTTCGGATCCCTTTGAAGACTATAGGGCCAAAGGAAATATCCTCCGATAACAAAGAGAAAGAAGCTTTCTGAGAAACTTCTTTGTGTTCTGTGAAATCATCTCACAGAGTTGCAGCTTTCCCCTCAAGAAGCCTTTCGCTAAGACAGTTCTTGTGGAATTGGCAAAGTGATATTTGGAAGCCCATAGAGGGCTATGGTGAAAAAGGAAATATCCTCAGATGAAATCTGGAAAGAAGCTTTCTGAGAAACTGCTTATTGTTCTGTTAATTCATCTCACAGAGTTACATCTGTATTTCCTTTATCTCTTCGCTAGCCTTATTTCTGTGGAATCTGAGAACAGATATTTCGGATCCCTTTGAAGACTATAGGGTCAAAGGAAATATCCTCCGATAACAAAGAGAAAGAAGCTTTCTGAGAAACTTCGTTGTGTTCTGTGAAATCATCTCTCAGAGTTACAGCTTTCCCCTCAAGAAGCCTTTCGCTAAGACAGTTCTTGTGGAATTAGCAAAGTGATATTTGGAACCCCTAGAGGGCTATGGTGAAAAAGGAAATATCCTCAGATGAAATCTGGAAAGAAGCTTTCTGAGAAACTGCTTAGCGTTCTGTTAATTCATCTCACAGAGTTACATCTGTATTTCGTGGATCTCTTTGCTAGCCTTATTTCTGTGGAATCTGAGAACAGATATTTCGGATCCCTTTGAAGACTATAGGGCCAAAGGAAATATCCTCCGATAAGAAAGAGAAAGAAGCTTTCTGAGAAACTTCTTTGTGTTCTTTGAAATCATCTCACGGAGTTACAGCTTTCCCCTCAAGGAGCCTTTCGCTAAGACAGTTCTTGTGGAATTGGCAAAGTGATATTTGGAAGCCCATAGAGGGCTATGGTGAAAAAGGAAATATCCTCAGATGAAATCTGGAAAGAAGCTTTCTGAGAAACTGCTTAGCGTTCTGTTAATTCATCTCACAGAGTTACATCTGTATTTCGTGGATCTCTTTGCTAGCCTTATTTCTGTGGAATCTGAGAACAGATATTTCGGATCCCTTTGAAGACTATAGGGCCAAAGGAAATATCCTCCCATAACAAAGAGAAAGAAGCTTTCTGAGAAACTTCGTTGTGTTCTGTGAAATCATCTCACAGAGTTACAGCTTTCCCCTCACGGAGCCTTTCGCTAAGACAGTTCTTTTGAAACTGGCAAAGTGATATTTGGAAGCCCATAGAGGGCTATGGTGAAAAAGGAAATATCCTCAGATGAAATCTGGAAAGAAGCTTTCTGAGAAACTGCTTAGCATTCTGTTAATTCATCTCACAGAGTTACATCTGTATTTCGTGGATCTCTTTGCTAGCCTTATTTCTGTGGAATCTGAGAACAGATATTTCGGATCCTTATGAAGACTATAGGGCCAAAGGAAATATCCTGCGATAACAAAGAGAAAGAAGCTTTCTGAGAAACTTCTTTGTGTTTTGTGAAATCATCTCACTGAGTTACAGCTTTCCCCTCAAGAAGCCTTTCGCTAAGACAATTCTTGTGGAATTGGCAAAGTGATATTTGGAAGCCCATAGAGGGCTATGGTGAAAAAGGAAATATCCTCAGATGAAATCTGGAAAGAAGATTTCTGAGAAACTGCTTAGTGTTCTGTTAATTCATCTCACAGAGCTACATTTGTATTTCGTGGATCTCTTTGCTAGCCTTATTTCTGTGGAATCTGAGAACAGATATTTCGGATCCCTTTGAAGACTATAGGGCCAAAGGAAATATCCTCCGATAACAAAGAGAAAGAAGCTTTCTGAGAAACTTCTTTGTGTTCTGTGAAATCATCTCACAGAGTTGCAGCTTTCCTCTCAAGAAGCCTTTCGCTAAGACAGTTCTTGTGGAATTGGCAAAGTGATATTTGGAAGCCATAGAGGGCTATGGTGAAAAAGGAAATATCCTCAAATGAAATCTGGAAAGAAGCTTTCTGAGAAACTGATTAGTGTTCTGTTAATTCATCTCACAGAGTTACATCTGTATTTCGTGGATCTCTTTGCTAGCCTTATTTCTGTGGAATCTGAGAACAGATATTTCGGATCCCTTTGAAGACTATAGGGCCAAAGGAAATATCCTCCGATAACAAAGAGAAAGAAGCTTTCTGAGAAACTTCGTTGTGTACTGTGAAATCATCTCACAGAGTTACAGCTTTCCCCTCACGGAGCCTTTCGCTAAGACAGTTCTTTTGAAATTGGCAAAGTGATATTTGGAAGCCCATAGAGGGCTATGGTGAAAAAGGAAATTTCCTCAGATGAAATCTGGAAAGAAGCTTTCTGAGTAACTGCTTAGTGTTCTGTTAATTCATCTCACAGAGTTACATCTGTATTTCGTGGATCTCTTTGCTAGCCTTATTTCTGTGGAATCTGAGAACAGATATTTCAGATCCATATGAAGACTATAGGGCCAAAGGAAATATCCTCCGATAACAAAGAGAAAGAAGCTTTCTGAGAAACTTCTTTGTGTTCTGTGAAATCATCTCACAGAGTTACAGCTTTCCCCTCAAGAAGCCTTTCGCTAAGACAGTTCTTGTGGAATTGGCAAAGTGATATTTGGAAGCCCATAGAGGGCTAGGGTGAAAAAGGAAATATCCTCAGAGGAAATCTGGAAAGAAGCTTTCTGAGAAACTGCTTAGTGTTCTTTTAATTCATCTCACAGTGTTACATCTGTATTTCGTGGATCTCTTTGCTAGCCTTATTTCTGTGGAATCTGAGAACAGATATTTCGGATCCCTTTGAAGACTATAGGGCCAAAGGAAATATCCTCCGATAACAAAGAGAAAGAAGCTTCTGAGAAACTTCGTTGTGTTCTGTGAAATCATCTCACAGAGTTGCAGCTTTCCCCTCAAGAAGCCTTTCGCTAAGACAGTTCTTGTGGAATTGGCAAAGTGATATTTGGAAGCCATAGAGGGCTATGGTGAAAAAGGAAATATCCTCAGATGAAATCTGGAAAGAAGATTTCTGAGAAACTGCTTAGTGTTCTGTTAATTCATCTCACAGAGTTACATCTGTATTTCGTGGATCTCTTTGCTAGCCTTATTTCTGTGGAATCTGAGAACAGATATTTCGGATCCCTTTGAAGACTATAGGGCCAAATGAAATATCCTCCGATAACAAAGAGAAAGAAGCTTTCTGAGAAACTTCTTTGTGTTCTGTGAAATCATCTCACAGAGTTACAGCTTTCCCCTCAAGCAGCCTTTCGATAAGACAGTTCTTGTGGAATTGGCAAAGTGATATTTGGAAGCCCATAGAGTGCTATGGTGAAAAAGGAAATATCCTCAAATGAAATCTGGAAAGAAGCTTTCTGAGAAACTGCTTAGTGTTCTGTTAATTCATCTCACAGAGTTACATCTGTATTTCGTGGATCTCTTTGCTAGCCTTATTTCTGTGGAATCTGAGAACAGATATTTAGCATCCCTTTGAAGACTATAGGGCCAAAGGAAATATCCTCCGATAACAAAGAGAAAGAAGCTTTCTGAGAAACTTCGTTGTGTTCTGTGAAATCATGTCACAGAGTTACAGCTTTCCCCTCACGGAGCCTTTTGCTAAGACAGTTCTTTTGAAATTGGCAAAGTGATATTTGGAAGCCCGTAGAGGGCTATGTTGAAAAAGGAAATATCCTCAGATGAAATCTGGAAAGAAGCTTTCTGAGAAACTGCTTAGTGTTCTGTTAATTCATCTCACAGAGTTATATCTGTATTTCGTGGATCTCTTTGCTAGCCTTATTTCTGTGGAATCTCAGAACAGATATTTCGGATCCCTTTGAAGACTATAGGGCCAAAGGAAATATCCTCCGATAACAAAGAGAAAGAAGCTTTCTCTGAAACTTCGTTGTGTTCTGTGAAATCATCTCACAGAGTTGCAGCTTTCCCCTCAAGAAGCCTTTCGCTAAGACAGTTCTTGTGGAATTGGCAAAGTGATATTTGGAAGCCCATATAGGGCTATGGTGAAAAAGGAAATATCCTCAAATGAAATCTGGAAAGAAGCTTTCTGAGAAACTGCTTAGTGTTCTGTTAATTCATCTCACAGAGTTACATCTGTATTTCCTTTATCTCTTTGCTAGAATTATTTCTGTGGAATCTGAGAACAGATATTTCGGATCCCTTTGAAGACTATAGGGTCAAAGGAAATATCCTCCGATAACAAAGAGAAAGAAGCTTTCTGAGAAACTTCGTTGTGTTCTGTGAAATCATCTCACAGAGTTACAGCTTTCCCCTCAAGAAGCCTTTCGCTAAGACAGTTCTTGTGGAATTGGCAAAGTGATATTTGGAAGCCCATAGAGGGCTATGGTGAAAAAGGAAATATCCTCAGATGAAATCTAAAAAGAAGCTTTCTGAGAAACTGCTTAGCGTTCTGTTAATTCATCTCACAGAGTTACATCTGTATTTCGTGGATCTCTTTGCTAGCCTTATTTCTGTGGAATCTGAGAACAGATATTTCGGATCCCTTTGAAGACTATAGGGCCAAAGGAAATATCCTCCTATAACAAAGAGAAAGAAGCTTTCTGAGAAACTTCTTTGTGTTCTGTGAAATCATCTCACTGAGTTACAGCTTTCCCCTCAAGGAGCCTTTCGCTAAGACAGTTTATGTGGAATTGGCAAAGTGATATTTGGAAGCCCATAGAGGGCTATGGTGAAAAAGGAAATATCCACAGATGAAATCTGGAAAGAAGCTTTCTGAGAAACTGCTTAGCGTTCTGTTAATTCATCTCACAGAGTTACATCTGTATTTCGTGGATCTCTTTGCTAGCCTTATTTCTGTGGAATCTGAGAACAGATATTTCGGATCCCTTTGAAGACTATAGGGCCAAAGGAAATATCCTCCGATAACAAAGAGAAAGAAGCTCTCTGAGAAACTTCGTTGTGTTCTGTGAAATCATCTCACAGAGTTACAGCTTTCCCCTCACGGAGCCTTTCGCTAAGACAGTTCTTTTGAAACTGGCAAAGTGATATTTGGAAGACCATAGAGGGCTATGGTGAAAAAGGAAATATCCTCAGAGGAAATCTGGAAAGAAGCTTTCTGAGAAACTGCTTAGTGTTCTGTTAATTCATCTAACAGAGTTACATCTGTATTTCGTGGATCTCTTTGCTAGCCTTATTTCTGTGGAATCTGAGAACCGATATTTCGGATCCCTATGAAGACTATAGGGCCAAAGGAAATATCCTGCGATAACAAAGAGAAAGAAGCTTTCTGAGAAACTCCTTTGTGTTTTGTGAAATCATCTCACAGAGTTACAGCTTTCCCCTCCGAAAGCCTTTCGCTAAGACAGTTCTTGTGGAATTGGCAAAGTGATATTTGGAAGCCCATAGAGGGCTATGGTGAAAAAGGAAATATCCTCAGATGAAATCTGGAAAGAAGCTTTCTGAGAAACTGCTTAGTGTTCTGTTAATTCATCTCACAGAGCTACATCTGTATTTCGTGGATCTCTTTGCTAGCCTTATTTCTGTGGAATCTGAGAACAGATATTTCGGATCCCTTTGAAGACTATTGGGCCAAAGGAAATATCCTCCGATAACAAAGAGAAAGAAGCTTTCTGAGAAACTTCTTTGTGTTCTGTGAAATCATCTCACAGAGTTGCAGCTTTCCCCTCAAGAAGCCTTTCGCTAAGACAGTTCTTGTGGAATTGGCAAAGTGATATTTGGAAGCCATAGAGGGCTATGGTGAAAAAGGAAATATCCTCAAATGAAATCTGGAAAGAAGCTTTCTGAGAAACTGCTTAGTGTTCTTTTAATTCATCTCACAGAGTTACATCTGTATTTCGTGGATCTCTTTGCTAGTCTTATTTCTGTGGAATCTGAGAACAGATATTTCGGATCCCTTTGAAGACTACAGGGCCAAAGGAAATATCCTCCGATAACAAAGAGAAAGAAGCTTTCTGAGAAACTTCGTTGTGTTCTGAGAAATCATCTCACAGAGTTACAGCTTTCCCCTCACGGAGCCTTTCGCTAAGACAGTTCTTTTGAAATTGGCAAAGTGATATTTGGAAGCCCAGAGAGGGCTATGGTGAAAAAGGAAATATCCTCAGATGAAATCTGGAAAGAAGCTTTCTGAGAAACTGCTTAGCGTTCTGTTAATTCATCTCACAGAGTTACATCTGTATTTCATGGATCTCTTTGCTAGTCTTATTTCTGTGGAATCTGAGAACAGATATTTCGGATCCCTTCGAAGACTATAGGGCCAAAGGAAATATCCTCCGATAACAAAGAGAAAGAAGCTTTCTGAGAAACTTCTTTGTGTTCTGTGAAATCATCTCACAGAGTTACAGCTTTCCCCTCACGGAGCCTTTCGCTAAGACAGTTCTTTTGAAATTGGCAAAGTGATATTTGGAAGCCCTTAGAGGGCTATGGTGAAAAAGGAAATATCCTCAGATGAAATCTGGAAAGAAGCTTTTGAGAAACTGCTTAGTGTTCTTTTAATTCATCTCACAGTGTTACATCTGTATTTCGTGGATCTCTTTGCTAGCCTTATTTCTGTGGAATCTGAGAACAGATATTTCGGATCCCTTTGAAGACTATAGGGCCAAAGGAAATATCCTCCGATAACAAAGAGAAAGAAGCTTTCTGAGAAACTTCTTTGTGTTCTGTGAAATCATCTCACAGAGTTGCAGCTTTCCCCTCAAGAAGCCTTTCGCTAAGACAGTTCTTGTGGAATTGGCAAAGTGATATTTGGAAGCCCAAAGAGGTCTATGGTGAAAAAGGAAATATCCTCAGATGAAATCTGGAAAGAAGCTTTCTGAGAAACTGCTTAGTGTTCTGTTAATTCATCTCACAGAGTTACATCTGTATTTCGTGGATCTCTTTGCTAGCCTTATTTCTGTGGAATCTGAGAACAGATATTTAGTATCCCTTTGAAGACTATAGGGCCAAAGGAAATATCCTCCGATAACAAAGAGAAAGAAGCTTTCTGAGAAACTTCGTTGTGTTCTGTGAAATCATGTCACAGAGTTACAGCTTTCCCCTCACGGAGCCTTTTGCTAAGACAGTTCTTTTGAAATTGGCAAAGTGATATTTGGAAGCCCGTAGAGGGCTATGTTGAAAAAGGAAATATCCTCAGATGAAATCTGGAAAGAAGCTTTCTGAGAAACTGCTTAGTGTTCTGTTAATTCATCTCACAGAGTTATATCTGTATTTCGTGGATCTCTTTGCTAGCCTTATTTCTGTGGAATCTCAGAACAGATATTTCGGATCCCTTTGAAGACTATAGGGCCAAAGGAAATATCCTCCGATAACAAAGAGAAAGAAGCTTTCTCTGAAACTTCGTTGTGTTCTGTGAAATCATCTCACAGAGTTACAGCTTTCCCCTCACGGAGCCTTTCGCTAAGACAGTTCTTTTGAAATTGGCAAAGTGATATTTGGAAGCCCATAGAGGGCTATTGTGAAAAAGGAAATATCCTCAGATGAAATCTGGAAAGAAGCTTTCTGAGAAACTGCTTAGTGTTCTGTTAATTCAACTCACAGAGTTACATCTGTATTTCGTGGATCTCTTTGCTAGCCTTATTTCTGTGGAATCTGAGAACAGATATTTCGGATCCCTTTGAAGACTATAGGGCCAAAGGAAATATCCTCAGATAACAAAGAGAAAGAAGCTTTCTGAGAAACTTCTTTGTGTTCTGTGAAATCATCTCACAGAGTTGCAGCTTTCCCCTCAAGAAGCCTTTCGCTAAGACAGTTCTTGTGGAATTGGCAAAGTGATATTTGGAAGCCCATATAGGGCTATGGTGAAAAAGGAAATATCCTCAAATGAAATCTGGAAAGAAGCTTTCTGAGAAACTGCTTAGTGTTCTGTTAATTCATCTCACAGATTTACATCTGTATTTCGTGGATCTCTTTGCTAGCCTTATTTCTGTGAAATCTGAGAACAGATATTTCGGATCCCTTTGAAGACTATAGGGCCAAAGGAAATATCCTCCGATAACAAAGAGAAAGAAGCTTTCTGAGAAACTTCTTTGTGTTCTGTGAAATCATCTCACAGAGTTGCAGCTTTCCCCTCAAGAAGCCTTTCGCTAAGACAGTTCTTGTGGAATTGGCAAAGTGATATTTGGAAGCCCATATAGGGCTATGGTGATAAAGGAAATATCCTCAAATGAAATCTGGAAAGAAGCTTTCTGAGAAACTGCTTAGTGTTCTGTTAATTCATCTCACAGAGTTACATCTGTATTTCCTTTATCTCTTTGCTAGAATTATTTCTGTGGAATCTGAGAACAGATATTTCGGATCCCTTTGAAGACTATAGGGTCAAAGGAAATATCCTCCGATAACAAAGAGAAAGAAGCTTTCTGAGAAACTTCGTTGTGTTCTGTGAAATCATCTCACAGAGTTACAGCTTTCCCCTCAAGAAGCCTTTCGCTAAGACAGTTCTTGTGGAATTGGCAAAGTGATATTTGGAAGCCCATAGAGGGCTATGGTGAAAAAGGAAATATCCTCAGATGAAATCTGGAAAGAAGCTTTCTGAGAAACTGCTTAGTGTTCTGTTAATTCATCTCACAGAGTTACATCTGTATTTCGTGGATCTCTTTGCTAGCCTTATTTCTGGGAAATCTGAGAACAGATATTTCGGATCCCTTTGAAGACTATAGGGCCAAAGGAAATATCCTCCGATAACAAAGAGAAAGAAGCTTTCTGAGAAACTTCTTTGTGTTCTGTGAAATCATCTCACAGAGTTGCAGCTTTCCCCTCAAGAAGCCTTTCGCTAAGACAGTTCTTGTGGAATTGGCAAAGTGATATTTGGAAGCCCATAGAGGGCTATGGTGAAAAAGGAAATATCCTCAGATGAAATCTGGAAAGAAGCTTTCTGAGAAACTGCTTATTGTTCTGTTAATTCATCTCACAGAGTTACATCTGTATTTCCTTTATCTCTTCGCTAGCCTTATTTCTGTGGAATCTGAGAACAGATATTTCGGATCCCTTTGAAGACTATAGGGTCAAAGGAAATATCCTCCGATAACAAAGAGAAAGAAGCTTTCTGAGAAACTTCGTTGTGTTCTGTGAAATCATCTCTCAGAGTTACAGCTTTCCCCTCAAGAAGCCTTTCGCTAAGACAGTTCTTGTGGAATTAGCAAAGTGATATTTGGAAGCCCATAGAGGGCTATGGTGAAAAAGGAAATATCCTCAGATGAAATCTGGAAAGAAGCTTTCTGAGAAACTGCTTAGCGTTCTGTTAATTCATCTCACAGAGTTACATCTGTATTTCGTGGATCTCTTTGCTAGCCTTATTTCTGTGGAATCTGAGAACAGATATTTCGGATCCCTTTGAAGACTATAGGGCCAAAGGAAATATCCTCCGATAACAAAGAGAAAGAAGCTTTCTGAGAAACTTCTTTGTGTTCTTTGAAATCATCTCACGGAGTTACAGCTTTCCCCTCAAGGAGCCTTTCGCTAAGACAGTTCTTGTGGAATTGGCAAAGTGATATTTGGAAGCCCATAGAGGGCTATGGTGAAAAAGGAAATATCCTCAGATGAAATCTGGAAAGAAGCTTTCTGAGAAACTGCTTAGCGTTCTGTTAATTCATCTCACAGAGTTACATCTGTATTTCGTGGATCTCTTTGCTAGCCTTATTTCTGTGGAATCTGAGAACAGATATTTCGGAAACCTTTGAAGACTATAGGGCCAAAGGAAATATCCTCCGATAACAAAGAGAAAGAAGCTTTCTGAGAAACTTCGTTGTGTTCTGTGAAATCATCTCACAGAGTTACAGCTTTCCCCTCACGGAGCCTTTCGCTAAGACAGTTCTTTTGAAACTGGCAAAGTGATATTTGGAAGCCCATAGAGGGCTATGGTGAAAAAGGAAATATCCTCAGATGAAATCTGGAAAGAAGCTTTCTGAGAAACTGCTTAGCATTCTGTTAATTCATCTCACAGAGTTACATCTGTATTTCGTGGATCTCTTTGCTAGCCTTATTTCTGTGGAATCTGAGAACAGATATTTCGGATCCTTATGAAGACTATAGGGCCAAAGGAAATATCCTGCGATAACAAAGAGAAAGAAGCTTTCTGAGAAACTTCTTTGTGTTTTGTGAAATCATCTCACTGAGTTACAGCTTTCCCCTCAAGAAGCCTTTCGCTAAGACAATTCTTGTGGAATTGGCAAAGTGATATTTGGAAGCCCATAGAGGGCTATGGTGAAAAAGGAAATATCCTCAGATGAAATCTGGAAAGAAGATTTCTGAGAAACTGCTTAGTGTTCTGTTAATTCATCTCACAGAGCTACATTTGTATTTCGTGGATCTCTTTGCTAGCCTTATTTCTGTGGAATCTGAGAACAGATATTTCGGATCCCTTTGAAGACTATAGGGCCAAAGGAAATATCCTCCGATAACAAAGAGAAAGAAGCTTTCTGAGAAACTTCTTTGTGTTCTGTGAAATCATCTCACAGAGTTGCAGCTTTCCTCTCAAGAAGCCTTTCGCTAAGACAGTTCTTGTGGAATTGGCAAAGTGATATTTGGAAGCCATAGAGGGCTATGGTGAAAAAGGAAGTATCCTCAAATGAAATCTGGAAAGAAGCTTTCTGAGAAACTGATTAGTGTTCTGTTAATTCATCTCACAGAGTTACATCTGTATTTCGTGGATCTCTTTGCTAGCCTTATTTCTGTGGAATCTGAGAACAGATATTTCGGATCCCTTTGAAGACTATAGGGCCAAAGGAAATATCCTCCGATAACAAAGAGAAAGAAGCTTTCTGAGAAACTTCGTTGTGTACTGTGAAATCATCTCACAGAGTTACAGCTTTCCCCTCACGGAGCCTTTCGCTAAGACAGTTCTTTTGAAATTGGCAAAGTGATATTTGGAAGCCCATAGAGGGCTATGGTGAAAAAGGAAATTTCCTCATATGAAATCTGGAAAGAAGCTTTCTGAGTAACTGCTTAGTGTTCTGTTAATTCATCTCACAGAGTTACATCTGTATTTCGTGGATCTCTTTGCTAGCCTTATTTCTGTGGAATCTGAGAACAGATATTTCGGATCCATATGAAGACTATAGGGCCAAAGGAAATATCCTCCGATAACAAAGAGAAAGAAGCTTTCTGAGAAACTTCTTTGTGTTCTGTGAAATCATCTCACAGAGTTACAGCTTTCCCCTCAAGAAGCCTTTCGCTAAGACAGTTCTTGTGGAATTGGCAAAGTGATATTTGGAAGCCCATAGAGGGCTAGGGTGAAAAAGGAAATATCCTCAGAGGAAATCTGGAAAGAAGCTTTCTGAGAAACTGCTTAGTGTTCTTTTAATTCATCTCACAGAGTTACATCTGTATTTCGTGGATCTCTTTGCTAGCCTTATTTCTGTGGAATCTGAGAACAGATATTTCGGATCCCTTTGAAGACTATAGGGCCAAAGGAAATATCCTCCGATAACAAAGAGAAAGAAGCTTCTGAGAAACTTCGTTGTGTTCTGTGAAATCATCTCACAGAGTTGCAGCTTTCCCCTCAAGAAGCCTTTCGCTAAGACAGTTCTTGTGGAATTGGCAAAGTGATATTTGGAAGCCATAGAGGGCTATGGTGAAAAAGGAAATATCCTCAGATGAAATCTGGAAAGAAGATTTCTGAGAAACTGCTTAGTGTTCTGTTAATTCATCTCACAGAGTTACATCTGTATTTCGTGGATCTCTTTGCTAGCCTTATTTCTGTGGAATCTGAGAACAGATATTTCGGATCCCTTTGAAGACTATAGGGCCAAATGAAATATCCTCCGATAACAAAGAGAAAGAAGCTTTCTGAGAAACTTCTTTGTGTTCTGTGAAATCATCTCACAGAGTTACAGCTTTCCCCTCAAGCAGCCTTTCGATAAGACAGTTCTTGTGGAATTGGCAAAGTGATATTTGGAAGCCCATAGAGTGCTATGGTGAAAAAGGAAATATCCTCAAATGAAATCTGGAAAGAAGCTTTCTGAGAAACTGCTTAGTGTTCTGTTAATTCATCTCACAGAGTTACATCTGTATTTCGTGGATCTCTTTGCTAGCCTTATTTCTGTGGAATCTGAGAACAGATATTTAGTATCCCTTTGAAGACTATAGGGCCAAAGGAAATATCCTCCGATAACAAAGAGAAAGAAGCTTTCTGAGAAACTTCGTTGTGTTCTGTGAAATCATGTCACAGAGTTACAGCTTTCCCCTCACGGAGCCTTTTGCTAAGACAGTTCTTTTGAAATTGGCAAAGTGATATTTGGAAGCCCGTAGAGGGCTATGTTGAAAAAGGAAATATCCTCAGATGAAATCTGGAAAGAAGCTTTCTGAGAAACTGCTTAGTGTTCTGTTAATTCATCTCACAGAGTTATATCTGTATTTCGTGGATCTCTTTGCTAGCCTTATTTCTGTGGAATCTCAGAACAGATATTTCGGATCCCTTTGAAGACTATAGGGCCAAAGGAAATATCCTCCGATAACAAAGAGAAAGAAGCTTTCTCTGAAACTTCGTTGTGTTCTGTGAAATCATCTCACAGAGTTACAGCTTTCCCCTCACGGAGCCTTTCGCTAAGACAGTTCTTTTGAAATTGGCAAAGTGATATTTGGAAGCCCATAGAGGGCTATTGTGAAAAAGGAAATATCCTCAGATGAAATCTGGAAAGAAGCTTTCTGAGAAACTGCTTAGTGTTCTGTTAATTCAACTCACAGAGTTACATCTGTATTTCGTGGATCTCTTTGCTAGCCTTATTTCTGTGGAATCTGAGAACAGATATTTCGGATCCCTTTGAAGACTATAGGGCCAAAGGAAATATCCTCCGATAACAAAGAGGAAGAAGCCTTCTGAGAATCTTCTTTGTGTTCTGTGAAATCATCTCACAGAGTTACAGCTTTCCCCTCAAGAAGCCTTTCGCTAAGACAGTTCTTGTGGAATTGGCAAAGTGATATTTGGAAGCCCATAGAGGGCTATGGTGAAAAAGGAAATATCCTCAAATGAAATCTGGAAAGAAGCTTTCTGAGAAACTGCTTAGTGTTCTGTTAATTCATCTCACAGAGTTACATCTGTATTTCGTGGATCTCTTTGCTAGCCTTATTTCTGTGGAATCCTAGAACAGATATTTCGGATCCCTTTGAAGACTATAGGGCCAAAGGAAATATCCTCTGATAACAAAGAGAAAGAAGCTTTCTGAGAAACTTCGTTGTGTTCTGTGAAATCATCTCACAGAGTTACAGCTTTCCCCTCACGGAGCCTTTCGCTAAGACAGTTCTTATGGAATTGGCAAAGTGATATTTGGAAGCCCATAGAGGGCTATGGTGAAAAAGGAAATATCCTCAAATGAAATCTGGAAAGAAGCTTTCTGAGAAACTGCTTAGTGTTCTGTTAATTCATCTCACAGAGTTACATCTGTATTTCCTTTATCTCTTTGCTAGCCTTATTTCTGTGGAATCTGAGAACAGATATTTCGGATCCCTTTGAAGACTATAGGGTCAAAGGAAATATCCTCCGATAACAAAGAGAAAGAAGCTTTCTGAGAAACTTCGTTGTGTTCTGTGAAATCATCTCACAGAGTTACAGCTTTCACCTCAAGAAGCCTTTCGCTAAGACAGTTCTTGTGGAATTGGCAAAGTGATATTTGGAAGCCCATAGGGGGCTATGGTGAAAAAGGAAATATCCTCAGATGAAATCTGGAAAGAAGCTTTCTGAGAAACTGCTTAGCGTTCTGTTAATTCATCTCACAGAGTTACATCTGTATTTCGTGGATCTCTTTGCTAGCCTTATTTCTGTGGAATCTGAGAACAGATATTTCGGATCCCTTTGAAGACTATAGGGCCAAAGGAAATATCCTCCTATAACAAAGAGAAAGAAGCTTTCTGAGAAACTTCTTTGTGTTCTGTGAAATCATCTCACTGAGTTACAGCTTTCCCCTCAAGGAGCCTTTCGCTAAGACAGTTTATGTGGAATTGGCAATGTGATATTTGGAAGCCCATAGAGGGCTATGGTGAAAAAGGAAATATCCTCAGAGGAAATCTGGAAAGAAGCTTTCTGAGAAACTGCTTAGTGTTCTGTTAATTCATCTCACAGAGTTACATCTGTATTTCGTGGATCTCTTTGCTAGCCTTATTTCTGTGGAATCTGAGAACCGATATTTCGGATCCCTATGAAGACTATAGGGCCAAAGGAAATATCCTGCGATAACAAAGAGAAAGAAGCTTTCTGAGAAACTTCTTTGTGTTTTGTGAAATCATCTCACAGAGTTACAGCTTTCCCCTTAAGAAGCCTTTCGCTAAGACAGTTCTTGTGGAATTGGCAAAGTGATATTTGGAAGCCCATAGAGGGCTATGGTGAAAAAGGAAATATCCTCAGATGAAATCTGGAAAGAAGCTTTCTGAGAAACTACTTAGCGTTCTGTTAATTCATCTCACAGAGTTACATCTGTATTTCATGGATCTCTTTGCTAGTCTTATTTCTGTGGAATCTGAGAACAGATATTTCGGATCCCTTTGAAGACTATAGGGCCAAAGGAAATATCCTCCGATAACAAAGAGAAAGAAGCTTTCTGAGAAACTTCTTTGTGTTCTGTGAAATCATCTCACAGAGTTGCAGCTTTCCCCTCAAGAAGCCTTTGGCTAAGACAGTTCTTGTGGAATTGACAAAGTGATATTTGGAAGCCATAGAGGGCTATGGTGAAAAAGGAAATATCCTCAAATGAAATCTGGAAAGAAGCTTTCTGAGAAACTGCTTAGTGTTCTGTTAATTCATCTCACAGAGTTACATCTGTATTTCGTGGATCTCTTTGCTAGCCTTATTTCTGGGAAATCTGAGAACAGATATTTCGGATCCCTTTGAAGACTATAGGGCCAAAGGAAATATCCTCCGATAACAAAGAGAAAGAAGCTTTCTGAGAAACTTCTTTGTGTTCTGTGAAATCATCTCACAGAGTTGCAGCTTTCCCCTCAAGAAGCCTTTCGCTAAGACAGTTCTTGTGGAATTGGGAAAGTGATATTTGGAAGCCCATAGAGGGCTATGGTGAAAAAGGAAATATCCTCAAATGAAATCTGGAAAGAAGCTTTCTGAGAAACTGCTTAGTGTTCTGTTAATTCATCTCACAGAGTTACATCTGTATTTCCTTTATCTCTTCGCTAGCCTTATTTCTGTGGAATCTGAGAACAGATATTTCGGATCCCTTTGAAGACTATAGGGTCAAAGGAAATATCCTCCGATAACAAAGAGAAAGAAGCTTTCTGAGAAACTTCGTTGTGTTTTGTGAAATCATCTCTCAGAGTTACAGCTTTCCCCTCAAGAAGCCTTTCGCTAAGACAGTTCTTGTGGAATTGGCAAAGTGATATTTGGAAGCCCATAGAGGGCTATGGTGAAAAAGGAAATATCCTCAGATGAAATCTGGAAAGAAGCTTTCTGAGAAACTGCTTAGCGTTCTGTTAATTCATCTCACAGAGTTACATCTGTATTTCGTGGATCTCTTTGCTAGCCTTATTTCTGTGGAATCTGAGAACAGATATTTCGGATCCCTTTGAAGACTATAGGGCCAAAGGAAATATCCTCCGATAACAAAGAGAAAGAAGCTTTCTGAGAAACTTCTTTGTGTTCTGTGAAATCATCTCACGGAGTTACAGCTTTCCCCTCAAGGAGCCTTTCGCTAAGACAGTTTATGTGGAATTGGCAAAGTGATATTTGGAAGCCCATAGAGGGCTATGGTGAAAAAGGAAATATCCTCAGATGAAATCTGGAAAGAAGCTTTCTGAGAAACTGCTTAGCGTTCTGTTAATTCATCTCACAGAGTTACATCTGTATTTCGTGGATCTCTTTGCTAGCCTTATTTCTGTGGAATCTGAGAACAGATATTTCGGATCCCTTTGAAGACTATAGGGCCAAAGGAAGTATCCTCCGATAACAAAGAGAAAGAAGCTTTCTGAGAAACTTCGTTGTGTTCTGTAAAATCATCTCACAGAGTTACAGCTTTCCCCTCACGGAGCCTTTCGCTAAGACAGTTCTTTTGAAACTGGCAATGTGATATTCGGAAGCCCATAGAGGGCTATGGTGAAAAAGGAAATATCCTCAGATGAAATCTGGAAAGAAGCTTTCTGAGAAACTGCTTAGCGTTCTGTTAATTCATCTCACAGAGTTACATCTGTATTTCGTGGATCTCTTTGCTAGCCTTATTTCTGTGGAATCTGAGAACAGATATTTCGGATCCTTATGAAGACTATAGGGCCAAAGGAAATATCCTGCGATAACAAAGAGAAAGAAGCTTTCTGAGAAACTTCTTTGTGTTTTGTGAAATCATCTCACTGAGTTACAGCTTTCCCCTCAAGAAGCCTTTCGCTAAGACAGTTCTTGTGGAATTGGCAAAGTGATATTTGGAAGCCCATAGAGGGCTATGGTGAAAAAGGAAATATCCTCAGATGAAATCTGGAAAGAAGCTTTCTGAGAAACTGCTTAGTGTTCTGTTAATTCATCTCACAGAGCTACATTTGTATTTCGTGGATCTCTTTGCTAGCCTTATTTCTGTGGAATCTGAGAACAGATATTTCGGATCCCTTTGAAGACTATAGGGCCAAAGGAAATATCCTCCGATAACAAAGAGAAAGAAGCTTTCTGAGAAACTTCTTTGTGTTCTGTGAAATCATCTCACAGAGTTGCAGCTTTCCCCTCAAGAAGCCTTTCGCTAAGACAGTTCTTGTGGAATTGGCAAAGTGATATATGGAAGCCATAGAGGGCTATGGTGAAAAAGGAAATATCCTCAAATGAAATCTGGAAAGAAGCTTTCTGAGAAACTGATTAGTGTTCTGTTAATTCATCTCACAGAGTTACATCTGTATTTCGTGGATCTCTTTGCTAGCCTTATTTCTGTGGAATCTGAGAACAGATATTTCGGATCCCTTTGAAGACTATAGGGCCAAAGGAAATATCCTCCGATAACAAAGAGAAAGAAGCTTTCTGAGAAACTTCGTTGTGTTCTGTGAAATCATCTCACAGAGTAACAGCTTTCCCCTCACGGAGCCTTTCGCTAAGACAGTTCTTTTGAAATTGGCAAAGTGATATTTGGAAGCCCATAGAGGGCTATGGTGAAAAAGGAAATTTCCTCAGATGAAATCTGGAAAGAAGCTTTCTGAGTAACTGCTTAGTGTTCTGTTAATTCATCTCACAGAGTTACATCTGTATTTTGTGGATCTCTTTGCTAGCCTTATTTCTGTGGAATCTGAGAACAGATATTTCGGATCCATATGAAGACTATAGGGCCAAAGGAAATATCCTCCGATAACAAAGAGAAAGAAGCTTTCTGAGAAACTTCTTTGTGTTCTGTGAAATCATCTCACAGAGTTACAGCTTTCCCCTCAAGAAGCCTTTCGCTAAGACAGTTCTTGTGGAATTGGCAAAGTGATATTTGGAAGCCCATAGAGGGCTATGGTGAAAAAGGAAATATCCTCAGATGAAATCTGGAAAGAAGCTTTCTGAGAAACTGCTTAGTGTACTTTTAATTCATCTCACAGTGTTACATCTGTATTTCGTGGATCTCTTTGCTAGCCTTATTTCTGTGGAATCTGAGAGCAGATATTTCGGATCCCTTTGAAGACTATAGGGCCAAAGGAAATATCCTCCGATAACAAAGAGAAAGAAGCTTCTGAGAAACTTCGTTGTGTTCTGTGAAATCATCTCACAGAGTTGCAGCTTTCCCCTCAAGAAGCCTTTCGCTAAGACAGTTCTTGTGGAATTGGCAAAGTGATATTTGGAAGCCATAGAGGGCTATGGTGAAAAAGGAAATATCCACAAATGAAATCTGGAAAGAAGCTTTCTGAGAAACTGCTTAGTGTTCTGTTAATTCATCTCACAGAGTTACATCTGTATTTCGTGGATCTCTTTGCTAGCCTTATTTCTGTGGAATCTGAGAACAGATATTTCAGATCCCTTTGAAGACTATAGGGCCAAATGAAATATCCTCCGATAACAAAGAGAAAGAAGCTTTCTGAGAAACTTCTTTGTGTTCTGTGAAATCAACTCACAGAGTTACAGCTTTCCCCTCAAGAAGCCTTTCGATAAGACAGTTCTTGTGGAATTGGCAAAGTGATATTTGGAAGCCCATAGAGGGCTATGGTGAAAAAGGAAACATCCTCAGATGAAATCTGGAAAGAAGCTTTCTGAGAAACTGCTTAGTGTTCTGTTAATTCATCTCACAGAGTTATATCTGTATTTCGTGGATCTCTTTGCTAGCCTTATTTCTGTGGAATCTCAGAACAGATATTTCGGATCCCTTTGAAGACTATAGGGCCAAAGGAAATATCCTCCGATAACAAAGAGAAAGAAGCTTTCTGAGAAACTTCGTTGTGTTCTGTGAAATCATCTCACAGAGTTACAGCTTTCCCCTCACGGAGCCTTTCGCTAAGACAGTTCTTGTGGAATTGGCAAAGTGATATTTGGAAGCCCATAGAGGGCTATGGTGAAAAAGGAAATATCCTCAGATGAAATCTGGAAAGAAGCTTTCTGAGAAACTGCTTAGTGTTCTGTTAATTCATCTCACAGAGCTACATTTGTATTTCGTGGATCTCTTTGCTAGCCTTATTTCTGTGGAATCTGAGAACAGATATTTCGGATCCCTTTGAAGACTATAGGGCCAAAGGAAATATCCTCCGATAACAAAGAGAAAGAAGCTTTCTGAGAAACTTCTTTGTGTTCTGTGAAATCATCTCACAGAGTTGCAGCTTTCCCCTCAAGAAGCCTTTCGCTAAGACAGTTCTTGTGGAATTGGCAAAGTGATATATGGAAGCCATAGAGGGCTATGGTGAAAAAGGAAATATCCTCAAATGAAATCTGGAAAGAAGCTTTCTGAGAAACTGATTAGTGTTCTGTTAATTCATCTCACAGAGTTACATCTGTATTTCGTGGATCTCTTTGCTAGCCTTATTTCTGTGGAATCTGAGAACAGATATTTCGGATCCCTTTGAAGACTATAGGGCCAAAGGAAATATCCTCCGATAACAAAGAGAAAGAAGCTTTCTGAGAAACTTCGTTGTGTTCTGTGAAATCATCTCACAGAGTAACAGCTTTCCCCTCACGGAGCCTTTCGCTAAGACAGTTCTTTTGAAATTGGCAAAGTGATATTTGGAAGCCCATAGAGGGCTATGGTGAAAAAGGAAATTTCCTCAGATGAAATCTGGAAAGAAGCTTTCTGAGTAACTGCTTAGTGTTCTGTTAATTCATCTCACAGAGTTACATCTGTATTTTGTGGATCTCTTTGCTAGCCTTATTTCTGTGGAATCTGAGAACAGATATTTCGGATCCATATGAAGACTATAGGGCCAAAGGAAATATCCTCCGATAACAAAGAGAAAGAAGCTTTCTGAGAAACTTCTTTGTGTTCTGTGAAATCATCTCACAGAGTTACAGCTTTCCCCTCAAGAAGCCTTTCGCTAAGACAGTTCTTGTGGAATTGGCAAAGTGATATTTGGAAGCCCATAGAGGGCTATGGTGAAAAAGGAAATATCCTCAGATGAAATCTGGAAAGAAGCTTTCTGAGAAACTGCTTAGTGTACTTTTAATTCATCTCACAGTGTTACATCTGTATTTCGTGGATCTCTTTGCTAGCCTTATTTCTGTGGAATCTGAGAGCAGATATTTCGGATCCCTTTGAAGACTATAGGGCCAAAGGAAATATCCTCCGATAACAAAGAGAAAGAAGCTTCTGAGAAACTTCGTTGTGTTCTGTGAAATCATCTCACAGAGTTGCAGCTTTCCCCTCAAGAAGCCTTTCGCTAAGACAGTTCTTGTGGAATTGGCAAAGTGATATTTGGAAGCCATAGAGGGCTATGGTGAAAAAGGAAATATCCACAAATGAAATCTGGAAAGAAGCTTTCTGAGAAACTGCTTAGTGTTCTGTTAATTCATCTCACAGAGTTACATCTGTATTTCGTGGATCTCTTTGCTAGCCTTATTTCTGTGGAATCTGAGAACAGATATTTCAGATCCCTTTGAAGACTATAGGGCCAAATGAAATATCCTCCGATAACAAAGAGAAAGAAGCTTTCTGAGAAACTTCTTTGTGTTCTGTGAAATCAACTCACAGAGTTACAGCTTTCCCCTCAAGAAGCCTTTCGATAAGACAGTTCTTGTGGAATTGGCAAAGTGATATTTGGAAGCCCATAGAGGGCTATGGTGAAAAAGGAAACATCCTCAGATGAAATCTGGAAAGAAGCTTTCTGAGAAACTGCTTAGTGTTCTGTTAATTCATCTCACAGAGTTATATCTGTATTTCGTGGATCTCTTTGCTAGCCTTATTTCTGTGGAATCTCAGAACAGATATTTCGGATCCCTTTGAAGACTATAGGGCCAAAGGAAATATCCTCCGATAACAAAGAGAAAGAAGCTTTCTGAGAAACTTCGTTGTGTTCTGTGAAATCATCTCACAGAGTTACAGCTTTCCCCTCACGGAGCCTTTCGCTAAGACAGTTCTTTTGAAATTGGCAAAGTGATATTTGGAAGCCCATAGAGGGCTATTGTGAAAAAGGAAATATCCTCAGATGAAATCTGGAAAGAAGCTTTCTGAGAAACTGCTTAGTGTTCTGTTAATTCATCTCACAGAGTTACATCTGTATTTCGTGGATCTCTTTGCTAGCCTTATTTCTGTGGAATCTGAGAACAGATATTTCGGATCCATATGAAGACTATAGGGCCAAAGGAAATATCCTCCGATAACAAAGAGAAAGAAGCTTTCTGAGAAACTTCTTTGTGTTCTGTGAAATCATCTCACAGAGTTACAGCTTTCCCCTCAAGAAGCCTTTCGCTAAGACAGTTCTTGTGGAATTGGCAAAGTGATATTTGGAAGCCCATAGAGGGCTATGGTGAAAAAGGAAATATCCTCAAATGAAACCTGGAAAGAAGCTTTCTGAAAAACTGCTTAGTGTTCTGTTAATTCATCTCACAGAGTTACATCTGTATTTCGTGGATCTCTTTGCTAGCCTTATTTCTGTGGAATCTGAGAACAGATATTTCGGATCCCTTTGAAGACTATAGGGCCAAAGGAAATATCCTCCGATAACAAAGAGGAAGAAGCATTCTGAGAAACTTCTTTGTGTTCTGTGAAATCATCTCACAGAGTTACAGCTTTCCCCTCAAGAAGCCTTTCGCTAAGACAGTTCTTGTGGAATTGGCAAAGTGATATTTGGAAGCCCATAGAGGGCTATGGTGAAAAAGGAAATATCCTCAAATGAAATCTGGAAAGAAGCTTTCTGAGAAACTGCTTAGTGTTCTGTTAATTCATCTCACAGAGTTACATCTGTATTTCGTGGTTCTCTTTGCTAGCCTTATTTCTGTGGAATCTGAGAACAGATATTTCGGATCCCTTTGGAGACTATAGAGCCAAAGGAAATATCCTCCGATAACAAAGAGAAAGAAGCTTTCTGAGAAACTTCGTTGTGTTCTGTGAAATCATCTCACAGAGTTACAGCTTTCCCCTCACGGAGCCTTTCGCTAAGACAGTTCTTTTGAAATTGGCAAAGTGATATTTGGAAGCCCATAGACGGCTATGGTGAAAAAGGAAATATCCTCAAATGAAATCTGGAAAGAAGCTTTCTGAGAAACTGCTTAGTGTTCTGTTAATTCATCTCACAGAGTTATATCTGTATTTCGTGGATCTCCTTGCTAGCCTTATTTCTGTGGAATCTGAGAACAGATATTTCGGATCCCTTTGAAGACTATAGGGCCAAAGGAAATATCCTCCGATAACAAAGAGAAAGAAGCTTTCTGAGAAACTTCGTTGTGTTCTGTGAAATCATCTCACACAGTTACAGCTTTCCCCTCACGGAGTCTTTCGCTAAGACAGTTCTTTTGAAATTGGCAAAGTGATATTTGGAAGCCCATAGAGGGCTATGGTGAAAAAGGAAAAATCCTCAGAGGAAATCTGGAAAGAAGCTTTGTGAGAAACTGCTTAGTGTTCTGTTAATTCATCTCACAGTGTTACATCTGTATTTCATGGATCTCTTTGCTAGCCTTATTTCTGTGGAATCTGAGAACAGATATTTCGGATCCCTATGAAGACTATAGGTCCAAAGGAAATATCCTCCGATAACAAAGAGAAAGAAGCTTTCTGAGATACTTCGTTGTGTTCTGTGAAATCATCTCACAGAGCTGCAGGTTTCCCCTCAAGAAGCCTTTCGCTAAGACAGTTCTTGTGGAATTGGCAAAGTGATATATGGAAGCCCATAGAGGGCTATGGTGAAAAAGGAAATATCCTCAAATGAAATCTGGAAAGAAGCTTTCTGAGAAACTGCTTAGTGTTCTGTTAATTCATCTCACAGAGTTACATCTGTATTTCGTGGATCTCTTTGCTAGCCTTATTTCTGTGGAATCTGAGAACAGATATTTCGGATCCCTATGAAGACTATAGGGCCAAAGGAAATATCCTCCGATAACAAAGAGAAAGAAGCTTTCTGAGAAACTTCTTTGTGTTCTGTGAAATCATCTCACAGAGTTACAGCTTTCCCCTCAAGAAGCCTTTCGCTAAGACAGTTCTTGTGGAATTGGCAAAGTGATATTTGGAAGCCCATAGAGGGCTATGGTGAAAAAGGAAATATCCTCAGATGAAATCTGGAAAGAAGCTTTCTGAGAAACTGCTTAGCGTTCTGTTAATTCATCTCACAGAGTTACATCTGTATTTCGTGGATCTCTTTGCTAGCCTTATTTCTGTGGAATCTGAGAACAGATATTTCGGATCCCTTTGAAGACTATAGGGCCAAAGGAAATATCCTCCGATAAAAAAGAGAAAGAAGCTTTCTGAGAAATTTCTTTGTGTTCTGTGAAATCATCTCACAGAGTTGCAGCTTTCCCCTCAAGAAGCCTTTCGCTAAGACAGTTCTTGTGGAATTGGCAAAGTGATATTTGGAAGCCATAGAGGGCTATGGTGAAAAAGGAAATATCCTCAAATGAAATCTGGAAAGAAGCTTTCTGAGAAACTGCTTAGTGTTCTTTTAATTCATCTCACAGAGTTACATCTGTATTTCGTGGATCTCTTTGCTAGTCTTATTTCTGTGGAATCTGAGAACAGATATTTCGGATCCCTTTGAAGACTACAGGGCCAAAGGAAATATCCTCCGATAACAAAGAGAAAGAAGCTTTCTGAGAAACTTCGTTGTGTTCTGAGAAATCATCTCACAGAGTTACAGCTTTCCCCTCACGGAGCCTTTCGCTAAGACAGTTCTTTTGAAATTGGCAAAGTGATATTTGGAAGCCCAGAGAGGGCTATGGTGAAAAAGGAAATATCCTCAGATGAAATCTGGAAAGAAGCTTTCTGAGAAACTGCTTAGCGTTCTGTTAATTCATCTCACAGAGTTACATCTGTATTTCATGGATCTCTTTGCTAGTCTTATTTCTGTGGAATCTGAGAACAGATATTTCGGATCCCTTCGAAGACTATAGGGCCAAAGGAAATATCCTCCGATAACAAAGAGAAAGAAGCTTTCTGAGAAACTTCTTTGTGTTCTGTGAAATCATCTCACAGAGTTACAGCTTTCCCCTCACGGAGCCTTTCGCTAAGACAGTTCTTTTGAAATTGGCAAAGTGATATTTGGAAGCCCTTAGAGGGCTATGGTGAAAAAGGAAATATCCTCAGATGAAATCTGGAAAGAAGCTTTTGAGAAACTGCTTAGTGTTCTTTTAATTCATCTCACAGTGTTACATCTGTATTTCGTGGATCTCTTTGCTAGCCTTATTTCTGTGGAATCTGAGAACAGATATTTCGGATCCCTTTGAAGACTATAGGGCCAAAGGAAATATCCTCCGATAACAAAGAGAAAGAAGCTTTCTGAGAAACTTCTTTGTGTTCTGTGAAATCATCTCACAGAGTTGCAGCTTTCCCCTCAAGAAGCCTTTCGCTAAGACAGTTCTTGTGGAATTGGCAAAGTGATATTTGGAAGCCCAAAGAGGTCTATGGTGAAAAAGGAAATATCCTCAGATGAAATCTGGAAAGAAGCTTTCTGAGAAACTGCTTAGTGTTCTGTTAATTCATCTCACAGAGTTACATCTGTATTTCGTGGATCTCTTTGCTAGCCTTATTTCTGTGGAATCTGAGAACAGATATTTAGTATCCCTTTGAAGACTATAGGGCCAAAGGAAATATCCTCCGATAACAAAGAGAAAGAAGCTTTCTGAGAAACTTCGTTGTGTTCTGTGAAATCATGTCACAGAGTTACAGCTTTCCCCTCACGGAGCCTTTTGCTAAGACAGTTCTTTTGAAATTGGCAAAGTGATATTTGGAAGCCCGTAGAGGGCTATGTTGAAAAAGGAAATATCCTCAGATGAAATCTGGAAAGAAGCTTTCTGAGAAACTGCTTAGTGTTCTGTTAATTCATCTCACAGAGTTACATCTGTATTTCGTGGATCTCTTTGTTAGCCTTATTTCTGTGGGATCTGAGAACAGATATTTCGGATCCCTTTGAAGACTATAGGGCCAAAGGAAATATCCTCCGATAACAAAGAGAAAGAAGCTTTCTGAGAAACTTCGTTGTGTTCTGTGAAATCATCTCACAGAGTTACAGCTTTCCCCTCAAGGAGCCTTTCGCTAAGACAGTTCTTGTGGAATTGGCAAAGTGATATTTGGAAGCCCATCGAGGGATATGGTGAAAAAGTAAATATCCTCAGATGAAATCTGGAAAGAAGCTTTCTGAGAAACTGCTTAGTTTTCTGTTAATTCATCTCACAGAGCTACATCTGTATTTCATGGATCTCTTTGCTAGCCTTATTTCTACGGAATCTGAGAACAGATATTTCGGATCCCTTTGAAGACTATAGGGCCAAAGGAAATATCCTCCGATAACAAAGAGAAAGAAGCTTTCTGAGAAACTTCGTTGTGTTCTGTGAAATCATCTCACAGAGTTACAGCTTTCCCCTCACGGAGCCTTTCGCTAAGACACTTCTTTTGAAATTGGCAAAGTGATATTTGGAAGCCCATAGAGGGCTATGGTGAAAAAGGAAATATCCTCAGATGAAATCTGGAAAGAAGCTTTCTGAGAAACTGCTTAGTGTTCTGTTAATTAATCTCAAAGAGTTACATCTGTATTTCGTGGATCTCTTTGCTAGCCTTATTTCTGTGGAATCTGAGAGCAGATATTTCGGATCCCTTTGAAGACTATAGGGCCAAAGGAAATATCCTCGGATAAGAAAGAGAAAGAAGCTTTCTGAGAAACTTCTTTGTGTTCTGTGAAATCATCTCACAGAGTTGCAGCTTTCCCCTCAAGAAGCCTTTCGCTAAGTCAGTTCTTGTGGAATTGGCAAAGTGATATTTGGAAGCCCATAGAGGGCTATGGTGAAAAAGGAAATATCCTCAGATGAAATCTGGAAAGAAGCTTTCTGAGAAACTGCTTAGTGTTCTGTTAATTCATCTCACAGAGTTACATCTGTATTTCGTGGATCTCTTTGCTAGCCTTATTTCTGTGGAATCTGAGAACAGATATTTCGGATCCCTTTGAAGACTATAGGGCCAAAGGAAATATCCTCCGATAACAAAGAGAAAGAAGCTTTCTGAGAAACTTCGTTGTGTTCTGTGAAATCATCTCACAGAGTTACAGCTTTCCCCTCAAGGAGCCTTTAGCTAAGACAGTTTATGTGGAATTGGCAAAGTGATATTTGGAAGACCATAGAGGGCTATGGTGAAAAAGGAAATATCCTCAGATGAAATCTCGAAAGAAGCTTTCTGAGAAACTGCTTAGCGTTCTGTTAATTCATCTCACAGAGTTACATCTGTATTTCGTGGATCTCTTTGCTAGCCTTATTTCTGTGGAATCTGAGAACAGATATTTCGGATCCCTATGAAGACTATAGGGCCAAAGGAAATATCCTCCGATAACAAAGAGAAAGAAGCTTTCTGAGAAACTTCTTTGTGTTCTGTGAAATCATCTCACAGAGTTACAGCTTTCCCCTCACGGAGCCTTTCGCTAAGACAGTTCTTTTGAAACTGGCAAATTGATATTTGGAAGCCCATAGAGGGCTATGGTGAAAAAGGAAATATCCTCAGATGAAATCTGGAAAGAAGCTTTCTGAGAAACTGCTTAGTGTTCTGTTAATTCATCTCACAGAGTTACATCTGTATTTCGTGGATCTCTTTGCTAGCCTTATTTCTGTGAAATCTGAGAACAGATATTTCAGATCCCTTTGAAGACTATAGGGCCAAAGGAAATATCCTCCGATAACAAAGAGAAAGAAGCTTTCTGAGAAACTTCTTTGTGTTCTGTGAAATCATCTCACAGAGTTGCAGCTTTCCCCTCAAGAAACCTTTCGCTAAGACAGTTCTTGTGGAATTGGCAAAGTGATATTTGGAAGCACATAGAGGGCTATGGTGAAAAAGAAAATATCCTCAGATGAAATCTGGAAAGAAGCTTTCTGAGAAACTGCTTAGTGTTCTGTTAATTCATCTCACAGAGTTACATCTGTATTTCGTGGATCTCTTTGCTAGCCTTATTTCTGTGGAATCTGAGAACAGATATTTCGGATCCCTATGAAGACTATAGGGCCAAAGGAAATATCCTCCGATAACAAAGAGAAAGAAGCTTTCTGAGAAACTTCTTTGTGTTCTGTGAAATCATCTCACAGAGTTACAGCTTTCCCCTCAAGAAGCCTTTCGCTAAGACAGTTCTTTTGAAATTGGCAAACTGATATTTGGAAGCCCATAGAGGGCTATGGTGAAAAAGGAAATATCCTCAGATGAAATCTGGAAAGAAGCTTTCTGAGAAACTGCTTAGTGTTCTGTTAATTCATCTCACAGAGTTACATCTGTATTTCGTGGATCTCTTTGCTAGCCTTATTTCTGTGAAATCTGAGAACAGATATTTCGGATCCCTTTGAAGACTATAGGGCCAAAGGAAATATCCTCCGATAACAAAGAGAAAGAAGCTTTCTGAGAAACTTCGTTGTGTTCTGTGAAATCATCTCACAGAGTTACAGCTTTCCCCTCAAGGAGCCTTTCGCTAAGACAGTTCTTTTGAAATTGGCAAAGTGATATTTGGGGCCCATAGAGGGCTATGGTGAAAAAGGAAATATCCTCAGAGGAAATCTGGAAAGAAGCTGTGTGAGAAACTGCTTAGTGTTCTGTTAATTCATCTCACAGTGTTACATCTGTATTTCATGGATCTCTTTGCTAGCCTTATTTCTGTGGAATCTGAGAACAGATATTTCAGATCCCTTTGAAGACTATAGGGCCAAAGGAAATATCCTCCGATAACAAAGAGAAAGAAGCTTTCTGAGAAACTTCGTTGTGTTCTGTGAAATCATCTCACAGAGTTACAGCTTTCCCCTCAAGAAGCCTTTCGCTAAGACAGTTCTTGTGGAATTGGCAAAGTGATATTTGGAAGCCCATAGAGGGCTATGGTGAAAAAGGAAATATCCTCAGATGAAATCTGGAAAGAAGCTTTCTGAGAAACTGCTTAGTGTTCTGTTAATTCATCTCACAGAGTTACATCTGTATTTCGTGGATCTCTTTGCTAGCCTTATTTCTGTGGGATCTGAGAACAGATATTTCGGATCCCTTTGAAGACTATAGGGCCAAAGGAAATATCCTCCGATAACAAAGAGAAAGAAGCTTTCTGAGAAACTTCGTTGTGTTCTGTGAAATCATCTCACAGAGTTACAGCTTTCCCCTCAAGGAGCCTTTCGCTAAGACAGTTCTTGTGGAATTGGCAAAGTGATATTTGGAAGCCCATAGAGGGCTATGGTGAAAAAGGAAATATCCTCAGATGAAATCTGGAAAGAAGCTTTCTGAGAAACTGCTTAGTGTTCTGTTAATTCATCTCACAGAGTTACATCTGTATTTCATGGTTCTCTTTCCTAGCCTTATTTCTACGGAATCTGAGAACAGATATTTCGGATCCCTTTGAAGACTATAGGGCCAAAGGAAATATCCTCCGATAACAAAGAGAAAGAAGCTTTCTGAGTAACTTCGTTGTGTTCTGTGAAATCATCTCACAGAGTTACAGCTTTCCCCTCACGGAGCCTTTCGCTAAGACACTTCTTTTGAAATTGGCAAAGTGATATTTGGAAGCCCATAGAGGGCTATGGTGAAAAAGGAAATATCCTCAGATGAAATCTGGAAAGAAGCTTTCTGAGAAACTGCTTAGTGTTCTGTTAATTAATCTCACAGAGTTACATCTGTATTTCGTGGATCTCTTTGCTAGCCTTATTTCTGTGGAATCTGAGAGCAGATATTTCGGATCCCTTTGAAGACTGTGGGGCCAAAGGAAATATCCTCCGATAACAAAGAGAAAGAAGCTTTCTGAGAAATTTCTTTGTGTTCTGTGAAATCATCTCACAGAGTTACAGCTTTCCCCTCAAGAAGCCTTTCGCTAAGACAGTTCTTGTGGAATTGGCAAAGTGATATTTGGAAGCCCATAGAGGGCTATGGTGAAAAAGGAAATATCCTCAAATGAAATCTGGAAAGAAGCTTTCTGAGAAACTGCTTAGTGTTCTGTTAATTCATCTCACAGAGTTACATCTGTATTTCGTGGATCTCTTTGTTAGCCTTATTTCTGTGGGATCTGAGAACAGATATTTCGGATCCCTTTGAAGACTATAGGGCCAAAGGAAATATCCTCCGATAACAAAGAGAAAGAAGCTTTCTGAGAAACTTCGTTGTGTCCTGTGAAATCATCTCACAGAGTTACAGCTTTCCCCTCAAGGAGCCTTTCGCTAAGACAGTTCTTGTGGAATTGGCAAAGTGATATTTGGAAGCCCATAGAGGGCTATGGTGAAAAAGGAAATATCCTCAGAGGAAATCTGGAAAGAAGCTTTCTGAGAAACTGCTTAGTGTTCTGTTAATTCATCTAACAGAGTTACATCTCTATTTCGTGGATCTCTTTGCTAGCCTTATTTCTGTGGAATCTGAGAACCGATATTTCGGATCCCTATGAAGACTATAGGGCCAAAGGAAATATCCTGCGATAACAAAGAGAAAGAAGCTTTCTGAGAAACTCCTTTGTGTTTTGTGAAATCATCTCACAGAGTTACAGCTTTCCCCTCCAGAAGCCTTTCGCTAAGACAGTTCTTGTGGAATTGGCAAAGTGATATTTGGAAGCCCATAGAAGGCTATGGTGAAAAAGGAAATATCCTCAGATGAAATCTGGAAAGAAGCTTTCTGAGAAACTGCTTAGTGTTCTTTTAATTCATCTCACAGAGTTACATCTGTATTTCGTGGATCTCTTTGCTAGCCTTATTTCTGTGGAATCTGAGAACAGATATTTCGGATCCCTTTGAAGACTATAGGGCCAAAGGAAATATCCTCCGATAACAAAGAGAAAGAAGCTTTCTGAGAAACTTCGTTGTGTTCTGAGAAATCATCTCACAGAGTAACAGCTTTCCCCTCACGGAGCCTTTCGCTAAGACAGTTCTTGTGAAATTGGCAAAGTGATATTTGGAAGCCCAGAGAGGGCTATGGTGAAAAAGGAAATATCCTCAGATGAAATCTGGAAAGAAGCTTTCTGAGAAACTGCTTAGCGTTCTGTTAATTCATCTCACAGAGTTACATCTGTATTTCATGGATCTCTTTGCTAGTCTTATTTCTGTGGAATCTGAGAACAGATATTTCGGATCCCTTTGAAGACTATAGGGCCAAAGGAAATATCCTCCGATAACAAAGAGAAAGAAGCTTTCTGAGAAACTTCTTTGTGTTCTGTGAAATCATCTCACAGAGTTACAGCTTTCCCCTCACGGAGCCTTTCGCTAAGACAGTTCTTTTGAAATTGGCAAAGTGATATTTGGAAGCCCATAGAGGGCTATGGTGAAAAAGGAAATATCCTCAGATGAAATCTGGAAAGAAGCTTTTGAGAAACTGCTTAGTGTTCTGTTAATTCATCTCACAGTGTTACATCTGTATTTCGTGGATCTCTTTGCTAGCCTTATTTCTGTGGAATCTGAGAACAGATATTTCGGATCCCTTTGAAGACTATAGGGCCAAAGGAAATATCCTCCGATAACAAAGAGAAAGAAGCTTTCTGAGAAACTTCTTTGTGTTCTGTGAAATCATCTCACAGAGTTGCAGCTTTCCCCTCAAGAAGCCTTTCGCTAAGACAGTTCTTGTGGAATTGGCAAAGTGATATTTGGAAGCCCAAAGAGGTCTATGGTGAAAAAGGAAATATCCTCAGATGAAATCTGGAAAGAAGCTTTCTGAGAAACTGCTTAGCGTTCTGTTAATTCATCTCACAGAGTTACATCTGTATTTCGTGGATCTCTTTGCTAGCCTTATTTCTGTGGAATCTCAGAACAGATATTTCGGATCCCTTTGAAGACTATAGGGCCAAAGGAAATATCCTCCGATAACAAAGAGAAAGAAGCTTTCTGAGAAACTTCTTTGTGTTCTTTGAAATCATCTCACGGAGTTACAGCTTTCCCCTCAAGGAGCCTTTCGCTAAGACAGTTTATGTGGAATTGGCAAAGTGATATTTGGAAGCCCATAGAGGGCTATGGTGAAAAAGGAAATATCCTCAGATGAAATCTGGAAAGAAGCTTTCTGAGAAACTGCTTAGCGTTCTGTTAATTCATCTCACAGAGTTACATCTGTATTTCGTGGATCTCTTTGCTAGCCTTATTTCTGTGGAATCTGAGAACAGATATTTCGGATCCCTTTGAAGACTATAGGGCCAAAGGAAATATCCTCCGATAACAAAGAGAAAGAAGCTTTCTGAGAAACTTCGTTGTGTTCTGTGAAATCATCTCACAGAGTTACAGCTTTCCCCTCACGGAGCCTTTCGCTAAGACAGTTCTTTTGAAACTGGCAAAGTGATATTTGGAAGCCCATAGAGGGCTATGGTGAAAAAGGAAATATCCTCAGATGAAATCTGGAAAGAAGCTTTCTGAGAAACTGCTTAGCATTCTGTTAATTCATCTCACAGAGTTACATCTGTATTTCGTGGATCTCTTTGCTAGCCTTATTTCTGTGGAATCTGAGAACAGATATTTCGGATCCTTATGAAGACTATAGGGCCAAAGGAAATATCCTGCGATAACAAAGAGAAAGAAGCTTTCTGAGAAACTTCTTTGTGTTTTGTGAAATCATCTCACTGAGTTACAGCTTTCCCCTCAAGAAGCCTTTCGCTAAGACAGTTCTTGTGGAATTGGCAAAGTGATATTTGGAAGCCCATAGAGGGCTATGGTGAAAAAGGAAATATCCTCAGATGAAATCTGGAAAGAAGATTTCTGAGAAACTGCTTAGTGTTCTGTTAATTCATCTCACAGAGCTACATTTGTATTTCGTGGATCTCTTTGCTAGCCTTATTTCTGTGGAATCTGAGAACAGATAATTCGGATCCCTTTGAAGACTATAGGGCCAAAGGAAATATCCTCCGATAACAAAGAGAAAGAAGCTTTCTGAGAAACTTCTTTGTGTTCTTTGAAATCATCTCACGGAGTTACAGCTTTCCCCTCAAGGAGCCTTTCGCTAAGACAGTTTATGTGGAATTGGCAAAGTGATATTTGGAAGCCCATAGAGGGCTATGGTGAAAAAGGAAATATCCTCAGATGAAATCTGGAAAGAAGCTTTCTGAGAAACTGCTTAGCGTTCTGTTAATTCATCTCACAGAGTTACATCTGTATTTCGTGGATCTCTTTGCCAGCCTTATTTCTGTGGAATCTGAGAACAGATATTTCGGATCCCTTTGAAGACTATAGGGCCAAAGGAAATATCCTCCGATAACAAAGAGAAAGAAGCTTTCTGAGAAACTTCGTTGTGTTCTGTGAAATCATCTCACAGAGTTACAGCTTTCCCCTCACGGAGCCTTTCGCTAAGACAGTTCTTTTGAAACTGGCAAAGTGATATTTGGAAGCCCATAGAGGGCTATGGTGAAAAAGGAAATATCCTCAGATGAAATCTGGAAAGAAGCTTTCTGAGAAACTGCTTAGCATTCTGTTAATTCATCTCACAGAGTTACATCTGTATTTCGTGGATCTCTTTGCTAGCCTTATTTCTGTGGAATCTGAGAACAGATATTTCGGATCCTTATTGAGACTATAGGGCCAAAGGAAATATCCTGCGATAACAAAGAGAAAGAAGCTTTCTGAGAAACTTCTTTGTGTTTTGTGAAATCATCTCACTGAGTTACAGCTTTCCCCTCAAGAAGCCTTTCGCTAAGACAGTTCTTGTGGAATTGGCAAAGTGATATTTGGAAGCCCATAGAGGGCTATGGTGAAAAAGGAAATATCCTCAGATGAAATCTGGAAAGAAGATTTCTGAGAAACTGCTTAGTGTTCTGTTAGTTCATCTCACAGAGCTACATTTGTATTTCGTGGATCTCTTTGCTAGCCTTATTTCTGTGGAATCTGAGAACAGATAATTCGGATCCCTTTGAAGACTATAGGGCCAAAGGAAATATCCTCCGATAACAAAGAGAAAGAAGCTTTCTGAGAAACTTCTTTGTGTTCTTTGAAATCATCTCACGGAGTTACAGCTTTCCCCTCAAGGAGCCTTTCGTTAAGACAGTTTATGTGGAATTGGCAAAGTGATATTTGGAAGCCCATAGAGGGCTATGGTGAAAAAGGAAATATCCTCAGATGAAATCTGGAAAGAAGCTTTCTGAGAAACTGCTTAGCGTTCTGTTAATTCATCTCACAGAGTTACATCTGTATTTCGTGGATCTCTTTGCTAGCCTTATTTCTGTGGAATCTGAGAACAGATATTTCGGATCCCTTTGAAGACTATAGGGCCAAAGGAAATATCCTCCGATAACAAAGAGAAAGAAGCTTTCTGAGAAACTTCGTTGTGTTCTGTGAAATCATCTCACAGAGTTACAGCTTTCCCCTGACGGAGCCTTTCGCTAAGACAGTTCTTTTGAAACTGGCAAAGTGATATTTGGAAGCCCATAGAGGGCTATGGTGAAAAAGGAAATATCCTCAGATGAAATCTGGAAAGAAGCTTTCTGAGAAACTGCTTAGTGTTCTGTTAATTCATCTCACAGAGTTATATCTGTATTTCGTGGATCTCTTTGCTAGCCTTATTTCTGTGGAATCTCAGAACAGATATTTCGGATCCCTTTGAAGACTATAGGGCCAAAGGAAATATCCTCCGATAACAAAGAGAAAGAAGCTTTCTCTGAAACTTCGTTGTGTTCTGTGAAATCATCTCACAGAGTTACAGCTTTCCCCTCAAGGAGCGTTTCGCTAAGACAGTTTATGTGGAATTGGCAAAGTGATATTTGGAAGCCCATAGAGGGCTATGGTGAAAAAGGAAATATCCTCAGATGAAATCTGGAAAGAAGCTTTCTGAGAAACTGCTTAGCGTTCTGTTAATTCATCTCACAGAGTTACATCTGTATTTCGTGGATCTCTTTGCTAGCCTTATTTCTGTGGAATCTGAGAACAGATATTTCGGATCCCTTTGAAGACTATAGGGCCAAAGGAAATATCCTCCGATAACAAATAGAAAGAAGCTTTCTGAGAAACTTCTTTGTGTTCTGTGAAATCATCTCACAGAGTTACAGCTTTCCCCTCAAGAAGCCTTTCACTAAGACAGTTCTTGTGGAATTGGCAAAGTGATATTTGGAAGCCCATAGAGGGCTATGGTGAAAAAGGAAATATCCTCAAATGAAACCTGGAAAGAAGCTTTCTGAAAAACTGCTTAGTGTTCTGTTAATTCATCTCACAGAGTTACATCTGTATTTCGTGGATCTCTTTGCTAGCCTTATTTCTGTGGAATCTGAGAACAGATATTTCGGATCCCTTTGAAGACTATAGGGCCAAAGGAAATATCCTCCGATAACAAAGAGGAAGAAGCCTTCTGAGAATCTTCTTTGTGTTCTGTGAAATCATCTCACAGAGTTACAGCTTTCCCCTCAAGAAGCCTTTCGCTAAGACAGTTCTTGTGGAATTGGCAAAGTGATATTTGGAAGCCCATAGAGGGCTACGGTGAAAAAGGAAATATCCTCAAATGAAATCTGGAAAGAAGCTTTCTGAGAAACTGCTTAGTGTTCTGTTAATTCATCTCACAGAGTTACATCTGTATTTCGTGGATCTCTTTGCTAGCCTTATTTCTGTGGAATCTGAGAACAGATATTTCGGATCCCTTTGAAGACTATAGGGCCAAAGGAAATATCCTCTGATAACAAAGAGAAAGAAGCTTTCTGAGAAACTTCGTTGTGTTCTGTGAAATCATCTCACAGAGTTACAGCTTTCCCCTCACGGAGCCTTTCGCTAAGACAGTTCTTATGGAATTGGCAAAGTGATATTTGGAAGCCCATAGAGGGCTATGGTGAAAAAGGAAATATCCTCAAATGAAATCTGGAAAGAAGCTTTCTGAGAAACTGCTTAGTGTTCTGTTAATTCATCTCACAGAGTTACATCTGTATTTCCTTTATCTCTTTGCTAGCCTTATTTCTGTGGAATCTGAGAACAGATATTTCGGATCCCTTTGAAGACTATAGGGTCAAAGGAAATATCCTCCGATAACAAAGAGAAAGAAGCTTTCTGAGAAACTTCGTTGTGTTCTGTGAAATCATCTCACAGAGTTACAGCTTTCTCCTCAAGAAGCCTTTCGCTAAGACAGTTCTTGTGGAATTGTCAAAGTGATATTTGGAAGCCCATAGAGGGCTATGGTGAAAAAGGAAATATCCTCAGATGAAATCTGGAAAGAAGCTTTCTGAGAAACTGCTTAGCGTTCTGTTAATTCATCTCACAGAGTTACATCTGTATTTCGTGGATCTCTTTGCTAGCCTTATTTCTGTGGAATCTGAGAACAGATATTTCGGATCCCTTTGAAGACTATAGGGCCAAAGGAAGTATCCTCCGATAACAAAGAGAAAGAAGCTTTCTGAGAAACTTCGTTGTGTTCTGTGAAATCATCTCACAGAGTTACAGCTTTCCCCTCACGGAGCCTTTCGCTAAGACAGTTCTTTTGAAACTCGCAATGTGATATTTGGAAGCCCATAGAGGGCTATGGTGAAAAAGGAAATATCCTCAGATGAAATCTGGAAAGAAGCTTTCTGAGAAACTGCTTAGCGTTCTGTTAATTCATCTCACAGAGTTACATCTGTATTTCGTGGATCTCTTTGCTAGCCTTATTTCTGTGGAATCTGAGAACAGATATTTCGGATCCTTATGAAGACTATAGGGCCAAAGGAAATATCCTGCGATAACAAAGAGAAAGAAGCTTTCTGAGAAACTTCTTTGTGTTTTTTGAAATCATCTCACTGAGTTACAGCTTTCCCCTCAAGAAGCCTTTCGCTAAGACAGTTCTTGTGGAATTGGCAAAGTGATATTTGGAAGCCCATAGAGGGCTATGGTGAAAAAGGAAATATCCTCAGATGAAATCTGGAAAGAAGCTTTCTGAGAAACTGCTTAGTGTTCTGTTAATTCATCTCACAGAGCTACATTTGTATTTCGTGGATCTCTTTGCTAGCCTTATTTCTGTGGAATCTGAGAACAGATATTTCGGATCCCTTTGAAGACTATAGGGCCAAAGGAAATATCCTCCGATAACAAAGAGAAAGAAGCTTTCTGAGAAACTTCTTTGTGTTCTGTGAAATCATCTCACAGAGTTGCAGCTTTCCCCTCAAGAAGCCTTTCGCTAAGACAGTTCTTGTGGAATTGGCAAAGTGATATTTGGAAGCCCTAGAGGGCTATGGTGAAAAAGGAAATATCCTCAAATGAAATCTGGAAAGAAGCTTTCTGAGAAACTGCTTAGTGTTCTGTTAATTCATCTCACAGAGTTACATCTGTATTTCGTGGATCTCTTTGCTAGCCTTATTTCTGTGGAATCTGAGAACAGATATTTCGGATCCCTTTGAAGACTATAGGGCCAAATGAAATATCCTCCGATAACAAAGAGAAAGAAGCTTTCTGAGAAACTTCTTTGTGTTCTGTGAAATCATCTCACAGAGTTACAGCTTTCCCCTCAAGCAGCCTTTCGATAAGACAGTTCTTGTGGAATTGGCAAAGTGATATTTGGAAGCCCTTAGAGGGCTATGGTGAAAAAGGAAATATCCTCAAATGAAATCTGGAAAGAAGCTTTCTGAGAAACTGCTTAGTGTTCTGTTAATTCATCTCACAGAGTTACATCTGTATTTCGTGGATCTCTTTGCTAGCCTTATTTCTGTGGAATCTGAGAACAGATATTTAGTATCCCTTTGAAGACTATAGGGCCAAAGGAAATATCCTCCGATAACAAAGAGAAAGAAGCTTTCTGAGAAACTTCGTTGTGTTCTGTGAAATCATGTCACAGAGTTACAGCTTTCCCCTCACGGAGCCTTTCGCTAAGACAGTTCTTTTGAAATTGGCAAAGTGATATTTGGAAGCCCGTAGAGGGCTATGGTGAAAAAGGAAATATCCTCAGATGAAATCTGGAAAGAAGCTTTCTGAGAAACTGCTTAGTGTTCTGTTAATTCATCTCACAGAGTTATATCTGTATTTCGTGGATCTCTTTGCTAGCCTTATTTCTGTGGAATCTCAGAACAGATATTTCGGATCCCTTTGAAGACTATAGGGCCAAAGGAAATATCCTCCGATAACAAAGAGAAAGAAGCTTTCTCTGAAACTTCGTTGTGTTCTGTGAAATCATCTCACAGAGTTACAGCTTTCCCCTCAAGGAGCGTTTCGCTAAGACAGTTTATGTGGAATTGGCAAAGTGATATTTGGAAGCCCATAGAGGGCTATGGTGAAAAAGGAAATATCCTCAGATGAAATCTGGAAAGAAGCTTTCTGAGAAACTGCTTAGCGTTCTGTTAATTCATCTCACAGAGTTACATCTGTATTTCGTGGATCTCTTTGCTAGCCTTATTTCTGTGGAATCTGAGAACAGATATTTCGGATCCCTTTGAAGACTATAGGGCCAAAGGAAATATCCTCCGATAACAAAGAGAAAGAAGCTTTCTGAGAAACTTCTTTGTGTTCTGTGAAATCATCTCACAGAGTTACAGCTTTCCCCTCAAGAAGCCTTTCACTAAGACAGTTCTTGTGGAACTGGCAAAGTGATATTTGGAAGCCCATAGAGGGCTATGGTGAAAAAGGAAATATCCTCAAATGAAACCTGGAAAGAAGCTTTCTGAAAAACTGCTTAGTGTTCTGTTAATTCATCTCACAGAGTTACATCTGTATTTCGTGGATCTCTTTGCTAGCCTTATTTCTGTGGAATCTGAGAACAGATATTTCGGATCCCTTTGAAGACTATAGGGCCAAAGGAAATATCCTCCGATAACAAAGAGGAAGAAGCCTTCTGAGAATCTTCTTTGTGTTCTGTGAAATCATCTCACAGAGTTACAGCTTTCCCCTCAAGAAGCCTTTCGCTAAGACAGTTCTTGTGGAATTGGCAAAGTGATATTTGGAAGCCCATAGAGGGCTATGGTGAAAAAGGAAATATCCTCAAATGAAATCTGGAAAGAAGCTTTCTGAGAAACTGCTTAGTGTTCTGTTAATTCATCTCACAGAGTTACATCTGTATTTCGTGGATCTCTTTGCTAGCCTTATTTCTGTGGAATCTGAGAACAGATATTTCGGATCCCTTTGAAGACTATAGGGCCAAAGGAAATATCCTCTGATAACAAAGAGAAAGAAGCTTTCTGAGAAACTTCGTTGTGTTCTGTGAAATCATCTCACAGAGTTACAGCTTTCCCCTCACGGAGCCTTTCGCTAAGACAGTTCTTATGGAATTGGCAAAGTGATATTTGGAAGCCCATAGAGGGCTATGGTGAAAAAGGAAATATCCTCAAATGAAATCTGGAAAGAAGCTTTCTGAGAAACTGCTTAGTGTTCTGTTAATTCATCTCACAGAGTTACATCTGTATTTCCTTTATCTCTTTGCTAGCCTTATTTCTGTGGAATCTGAGAACAGATATTTCGGATCCCTTTGAAGACTATAGGGTCAAAGGAAATATCCTCCGATAACAAAGAGAAAGAAGCTTTCTGAGAAACTTCGTTGTGTTCTGTGAAATCATCTCACAGAGTTACAGCTTTCTCCTCAAGAAGCCTTTCGCTAAGACAGTTCTTGTGGAATTGTCAAAGTGATATTTGGAAGCCCATAGAGGGCTATGGTGAAAAAGGAAATATCCTCAGATGAAATCTGGAAAGAAGCTTTCTGAGAAACTGCTTAGCGTTCTGTTAATTCATCTCACAGAGTTACATCTGTATTTCGTGGATCTCTTTGCTAGCCTTATTTCTGTGGAATCTGAGAACAGATATTTCGGATCCCTTTGAAGACTATAGGGCCAAAGGAAATATCCTCCTATAACAAAGAGAAAGAAGCTTTCTGAGAAACTTCTTTGTGTTCTGTGAAATCATCTCACTGAGTTACAGCTTTCCCCTCAAGGAGCCTTTCGGCAAGACAGTTTATGTGGAATTGGCAATGTGATATTTGGAAGCCCTTAGAGGGCTATGGTGAAAAAGGAAATATCCTCAGATGAAATCTGGAAAGAAGCTTTCTGAGAAACTGCTTAGCGTTCTGTTAATTCATCTCACAGAGTTACATCTGTATTTCGTGGATCTCTTGGCTAGCCTTATTTCTGTGGAATCTGAGAACAGATATTTCGGATCCCTTTGAAGACTATAGGGCCAAAGGAAATATCCTCCGATAAGAAAGAGAAAGAAGCTTTCTGAGAAACTTCGTTGTGTTCTGTGAAATCATCTCACAGAGTTACAGCTTTCCCCTCACGGAGCCTTTCGCTAAGACAGTTCTTTTGAAACTGGCAAAGTGATATTTGGAAGCCCATAGAGGGCTATGGTGAAAAAGGAAATATCCTCAGATGAAATCTGGAAAGAAGCTTTCTGAGAAACTGCTTAGTGTTCTGTTAATTCATCTCACAGAGTTACATCTGTATTTCGTGGATCTCTTTGCTAGCCTTATTTCTGTGGAATCTGAGAACCGATATTTCGGATCCCTATGAAGACTATAGGGCCAAAGGAAATATCCTGCGATAACAAAGAGAAAGAAGCTTTCTGAGAAACTTCTTTGTGTTTTGTGAAATCATCTCACAAAGTTACAGCTTTCCCCTCAAGAAGCCTTTCGCTAAGACAGTTCTTGTGGAATTGGCAAAGTGATATTTGGAAGCCCATAGAGGGCTATGGTGAAAAAGGAAATATCCTCAGATGAAATCTGGAAAGAAGCTTTCTGAGAAACTGCTTAGTGTTCTGTTAATTCATCTCACAGAGCTACATCTGTATTTCGTGGATCTCTTTGCTAGCCTTATTTCTGTGGAATCTGAGAACAGATAATTGGGAACCCTTTGGAGACTATAGGGCCAAAGGAAATATCCTCAGATAACAAAGAGAAAGAAGCTTTCTGAGAAACTTCTTTGTGTTCTGTGAAATCATCTCACAGAGGTGCAGCTTTCCCCTCAAGAAGCCTTTCGCTAAGACAGTTCTTGTGGAATTGGCAAAGTGATATTTGGAAGCCCATATAGGGCTATGGTGAAAAAGGAAATATCCTCAAATGAAATCTGGAAAGAAGCTTTCTGAGAAACTGCTTAGTGTTCTGTTAATTCATCTCACAAAGTTACATCTGTATTTCGTGGATCTCTTTGCTAGCCTTATTTCTGGGAAATCTGAGAACAGATATTTCGGATCCCTTTGAAGACTATAGGGCCAAAGGAAATATCCTCCGATAACAAAGAGAAAGAAGCTTTCTGAGAAACTTCTTTGTGTTCTGTGAAATCATCTCACAGAGTTGCAGCTTTCCCCTCAAGAAGCCTTTCTCTAAGACAGTTCTTGTGGAATTGGCAAAGTGATATTTCGAAGCCCATAGAGGGCTATGGTGAAAAAGGAAATATCCTCAAATGAAATCTGGAAAGAAGCTTTCTGAGAAACTGCTTAGTGTTCTGTTAATTCATCTCACAGAGTTACATCTGTATTTCCTTTATCTCTTCGCTAGCCTTATTTCTGTGGAATCTGAGAACAGATATTTCGGATCCCTTTGAAGACTATAGGGTCAAAGGAAATATCCTCCGATAACAAAGAGAAAGAAGCTTTCTGAGAAACTTCGTTGTGTTCTGTGAAATCATCTCTCAGAGTTACAGCTTTCCCCTCAAGAAGCCTTTCGCTAAGACAGTTCTTGTGGAATTGGCAAAGTGATATTTGGAAGCCCATAGAGGGCTATGGTGAAAAAGGAAATATCCTCAGATGAAATCTGGAAAGAAGCTTTCTGAGAAACTGCTTAGCGTTCTGTTAATTCATCTCACAGAGTTACATCTGTATTTCGTGGATCTCTTTGCTAGCCTTATTTCTGTGGAATCTAAGAACAGATATTTCGGATCCCTTTGAAGACTATAGGGCCAAAGGAAATATCCTCCGATAACAAAGAGAAAGAAGCTTTCTGAGAAACTTCTTTGTGTTCTGTGAAATCTTCTCACGGAGTTACAGCTTTCCCCTCAAGGAGCCTTTCGCTAAGACAGTTTATGTGGAATTGGCAAAGTGATATTTGGAAGCCCATAGAGGGCTATGGTGAAAAAGGAAATATCCTCAGATGAAATCTGGAAAGAAGCTTTCTGAGAAACTGCTTAGCGTTCTGTTAATTCATCTCACAGAGTTACATCTGTATTTCGTGGATCTCTTTGCTAGCCTTATTTCTGTGGAATCTGAGAACAGATATTTCGGATCCCTTTGAAGACTATAGGGCCAAAGGAAGTATCCTCCGATAACAAAGAGAAAGAAGCTTTCTGAGAAACTTCGTTGTGTTCTGTGAAATCATCTCACAGAGTTACAGCTTTCCCCTCACGGAGCCTTTCGCTAAGACAGTTCTTTTGAAACTCGCAATGTGATATTTGGAAGCCCATAGAGGGCTATGGTGAAAAAGGAAATATCCTCAGATGAAATCTGGAAAGAAGCTTTCTGAGAAACTGCTTAGCGTTCTGTTAATTCATCTCACAGAGTTACATCTGTATTTCTTGGATCTCTTTGCTAGCCTTATTTCTGTGGAATCTGAGAACAGATATTTCGGATCCTTATGAAGACTATAGGGCCAAAGGAAATATCCTGCGATAACAAAGAGAAAGAAGCTTTCTGAGAAACTTCTTTGTGTTTTTTGAAATCATCTCACTGAGTTACAGCTTTCCCCTCAAGAAGCCTTTCGCTAAGACAGTTCTTGTGGAATTGGCAAAGTGATATTTGGAAGCCCATAGAGGGCTATGGTGAAAAAGGAAATATCCTCAGATGAAATCTGGAAAGAAGCTTTCTGAGAAACTGCTTAGTGTTCTGTTAATTCATCTCACAGAGCTACATTTGTATTTCGTGGATCTCTTTGCTAGCCTTATTTCTGTGGAATCTGAGAACAGATATTTCGGATCCCTTTGAAGACTATAGGGCCAAAGGAAATATCCTCCGATAACAAAGAGAAAGAAGCTTTCTGAGAAACTTCTTTGTGTTCTGTGAAATCATCTCACAGAGTTGCAGCTTTCCCCTCAAGAAGCCTTTCGCTAAGACAGTTCTTGTGGAATTGGCAAAGTGATATTTGGAAGCCATAGAGGGCTATGGTGAAAAAGGAAATATCCTCAAATGAAATCTGGAAAGAAGCTTTCTGAGAAACTGATTAGTGTTCTGTTAATTCATCTCACAGAGTTACATCTGTATTTCGTGGATCTCTTTGCTAGCCTTATTTCTGTGGAATCTGAGAACAGATATTTAGTATCCCTTTGAAGACTATAGGGCCAAAGAAAATATCCTCCGATAACAAAGAGAAAGAAGCTTTCTGAGAAACTTCGTTGTGTTCTGTGAAATCATCTCACAGAGTTACAGCTTTCCCCTCAAGGAGCGTTTCGCTAAGACAGTTTATGTGGAATTGGCAAAGTGATATTTGGAAGCCCATAGAGGGCTATGGTGAAAAAGGAAATATCCTCAGATGAAATCTGGAAAGAAGCTTTCTGAGAAACTGCTTAGCGTTCTGTTAATTCATCTCACAGAGTTACATCTGTATTTCGTGGATCTCTTTGCTAGCCTTATTTCTTTGGAATCTGAGAACAGATATTTCGGATCCCTTTGAAGACTATAGGGCCAAAGGAAATATCCTCCGATAACAAAGAGAAAGAAGCTTTCTGAGAAACTTCTTTGTGTTCTGTGAAATCATCTCACAGAGTTACAGCTTTTCCCTCACGGAGCCTTTCGTTAAGACAGTTCTTTTGAAACTGGCAAAGTGATATTTGGAAGCCCATAGAGGGCTATGGTGAAAAAGGAAATATCCTCAGATGAAATCTGGAAAGAAGCTTTCTGAGAAACTGCTTAGTGTTCTGTTAATTCATCTCACAGAGTTACATCTGTATTTCGTGGATCTCTTTGCTAGCCTTATTTCTGTGGAATCTGAGAACAGATATTTCGGATCCCTATGAAGACTATAGGGCCAAAGGAAATATCCTGCGATAACAAAGAGAAAGAAGCTTTCTGAGAAACTTCTTTGTGTTTTGTGAAATCATCTCACAGAGTTACAGCTTTCCCCTCAAGAAGCCTTTCGCTAAGACAGTTCTTGTGGAATTGGCAAAGTGATATTTGGAAGCCCATAGAGGGCTATGGTGAAAAAGGAAATATCCTCAGATGAAATCTGGAAAGAAGCTTTCTGAGAAACTGCTTAGTGTTCTGTTAATTCATCTCACAGAGCTACATCTGTATTTCGTGGATCTCTTTGCTAGCCTTATTTCTGTGGAAACTGAGAACAGATAATTCGGAACCCTTTGAAGACTATAGGGCCAAAGGAAATATCCTCAGATAACAAAGAGAAAGAAGCTTTCTGAGAAACTTCTTTGTGTTCTGTGAAATCATCTCACAGAGTTGCAGCTTTCCCCTCAAGAAGCCTTTCGCTAAGACAGTTCTTGTGGAATTGGCAAAGTGATATTTGGAAGCCCATATAGGGCTATGGTGAAAAAGGAAATATCCTCAAATGAAATCTGGAAAGAAGCTTTCTGAAGAACTGCTTAGTGTTCTGTTAATTCATCTCACAGAGTTACATCTGTATTTCGTGGATCTCTTTGCTAGCCTTATTTCTGGGAAATCTGAGAACAGATATTTCGGATCCCTTTGAAGACTATAGGGCCAAAGGAAATATCCTCCGATAACAAAGAGAAAGAAGCTTTCTGAGAAACTTCTTTGTGTTCTGTGAAATCATCTCACAGAGTTGCAGCTTTCCCCTCAAGAAGCCTTTCGCTAAGACAGTTCTTGTGGAATTGGCAAAGTGATATTTGGAAGCCCATAGAGGGCTATGGTGAAAAAGGAAATATCCTCAAATGAAATCTGGAAAGAAGCTTTCGGAGAAACTGCTTAGTGTTCTGTTAATTCATCTCACAGAGTTACATCTGTATTTCCTTTATCTCTTCGCTAGCCTTATTTCTGTGGAATCTGAGAACAGATATTTCGGATCCCTTTGAAGACTATAGGGTCAAAGGAAATATCCTCCGATAACAAAGAGAAAGAAGCTTTCTGAGAAACTTCGTTGTGTTCTGTGAAATCATCTCTCAGAGTTACAGCTTTCCCCTCAAGAAGCCTTTCGCTAAGACAGTTCTTGTGGAATTGGCAAAGTGATATTTGGAAGCCCATAGAGGGCTATGGTGAAAAAGGAAATATCCTCAGATGAAATCTGGAAAGAAGCTTTCTGAGAAACTGCTTAGCGTTCTGTTAATTCATCTCACAGAGTTACATCTGTATTTCGTGGATCTCTTTGCTAGCCTTATTTCTGTGGAATCTGAGAACAGATATTTCGGATCCCTTTGAAGACTATAGGGCCAAAGGAAATATCCTCCGATAACAAAGAGAAAGAAGCTTTCTGAGAAACTTCTTTGTGTTCTGTGAAATCATCTCACGGAGTTACAGCTTTCCCCTCAAGGAGCCTTTCGCTAAGACAGTTTATGTGGAATTGGCAAAGTGATATTTGGAAGCCCATAGAGGGCTATGGTGAAAAAGGAAATATCCTCAGATGAAATCTGGAAAGAAGCTTTCTGAGAAACTGCTTAGCGTTCTGTTAATTCATCTCACAGAGTTACATCTGTATTTCGTGGATCTCTTTGCTAGCCTTATTTCTGTGGAATCTGAGAACAGATATTTCGGATCCCTTTGAAGACTATAGGGCCAAAGGAAGTATCCTCCGATAACAAAGAGAAAGAAGCTTTCTGAGAAACTTCGTTGTGTTCTGTGAAATCATCTCACAGAGTTACAGCTTTCCCCTCACGGAGCCTTTCGCTAAGACAGTTCTTTTGAAACTGGCAATGTGATATTTGGAAGCCCATAGAGGGCTATGGTGAAAAAGGAAATATCCTCAGATGAAATCTGGAAAGAAGCTTTCTGAGAAACTGCTTAGCGTTCTGTTAATTCATCTCACAGAGTTACATCTGTATTTCGTGGATCTCTTTGCTAGCCTTATTTCTGTGGAATCTGAGAACAGATATTTCGGATCCTTATGAAGACTATAGGGCCAAAGGAAATATCCTGCGATAACAAAGAGAAAGAAGCTTTCTGAGAAACTTCTTTGTGTTTTGTGAAATCATCTCACTGAGTTACAGCTTTCCCCTCAAGAAGCCTTTCGCTAAGACAGTTCTTGTGGAATTGGCAAAGTGATATTTGGAAGCCCATAGAGGGCTATGGTGAAAAAGGAAATATCCTCAGATGAAATCTGGAAAGAAGCTTTCTGAGAAACTGCTTAGTGTTCTGTTAATTCATCTCACAGAGCTACATTTGTATTTCGTGGATCTCTTTGCTAGCCTTATTTCTGTGGAATCTGAGAACAGATATTTCGGATCCCTTTGAAGACTATAGGGCCAAAGGAAATATCCTCCGATAACAAAGAGAAAGAAGCTTTCTGAGAAACTTCTTTGTGTTCTGTGAAATCATCTCACAGAGTTGCAGCTTTTCCCTCAAGAAGCCTTTCGCTAAGACAGTTCTTGTGGAATTGGCAAAGTGATATTTGGAAGCCATAGAGGGCTATGGTGAAAAAGGAAATATCCTCAAATGAAATCTGGAAAGAAGCTTTCTGAGAAACTGATTAGTGTTGTGTTAATTCATCTCACAGAGTTACATCTGTATTTCGTGGATCTCTTTGCTAGCCTTATTTCTGTGGAATCTGAGAACAGATATTTCGGATCCCTTTGAAGACTATAGGGCCAAAGGAAATATCCTCCGATAACAAAGAGAAAGAAGCTTTCTGAGAAACTTCGTTGTGTTCTGTGAAATCATCTCACAGAGTTACAGCTTTCCCCTCACGGAGCCTTTCGCTAAGACAGTTCTTTTGAAATTGGCAAAGTGATATTTGGAAGCCCATAGAGGGCTATGGTGAAAAAGGAAATTTCCTCAGATGAAATCTGGAAAGAAGCTTTCTGAGTAACTGCTTAGTGTTCTGTTAATTCATCTCACAGAGTTACATCTGTATTTCGTGGATCTCTTTGCTAGCCTTATTTCTGTGGAATCTGAGAACAGATATTTCGGATCCATATGAAGACTATAGGGCCAAAGGAAATATCCTCCGATAACAAAGAGAAAGAAGCTTTCTGAGAAACTTCTTTGTGTTCTGTGAAATCATCTCACATAGTTACAGCTTTCCCCTCAAGAAGCCTTTCGCTAAGACAGTTCTTGTGGAATTGGCAAAGTGATATTTGGAAGCCCATAGAGGGCTATGGTGAAAAAGGAAATATCCTCAGATGAAATCTGGAAAGAAGCTTTCTGAGAAACTGCTTAGTGTTCTTTTAATTCATCTCACAGTGTTACATCTGTATTTCGTGGATCTCTTTGCTAGCCTTATTTCTGTGGAATCTGAGAACAGATATTTCGGATCCCTTTGAAGACTATAGGGCCAAAGGAAATATCCTCCGATAACAAAGAGAAAGAAGCTTCTGAGAAACTTCGTTGTGTTCTGTGAAATCATCTCACAGAGTTGCAGCTTTCCCCTCAAGAAGCCTTTCGCTAAGACAGTTCTTGTGGAATTGGGAAAGTGATATTTGGAAGCCATAGAGGGCTATGGTGAAAAAGGAAATATCCACAAATGAAATCTGGAAAGAAGCTTTCTGAGAAACTGCTTAGTGTTCTGTTAATTCATCTCACAGAGTTACATCTGTATTTCGTGGATCTCTTTGCTAGCCTCATTTCTGTGGAATCTGAGAACAGATATTTCAGATCCCTTTGAAGACTATAGGGCCAAAGGAAATATCCTCCGATAACAAAGAGAAAGAAGCTTTCTGAGAAACTTCTTTGTGTTCTGTGAAATCATCTCACAGAGTTACAGCTTTCCCCTCAAGAAGCCTTTCGATAAGACAGTTCTTGTGGAATTGGCAAAGTGATATTTGGAAGCCCATAGAGGGCTATGGTGAAAAAGGAAATATCCTCAGATGAAATCTGGAAAGAAGCTTTCTGAGAAACTGCTTAGTGTTCTGTTAATTCATCTCACAGAGTTATATCTGTATTTCGTGGATCTCTTTGCTAGCCTTATTTCTGTGGAATCTCAGAACAGATATTTCGGATCCCTTTGAAGACTATAGGGCCAAAGGAAATATCCTCCGATAACAAAGAGAAAGAAGCTTTCTGAGAAACTTCTTTGTGTTTTGTGAAATCATCTCACTGAGTTACAGCTTTCCCCTCAAGAAGCCTTTCGCTAAGACAGTTCTTGTGGAATTGGCAAAGTGATATTTGGAAGCCCATAGAGGGCTATGGTGAAAAAGGAAATTTCCTCAGATGAAATCTGGAAAGAAGCTTTCTGAGAAACTGCTTAGTGTTCTGTTAATTCATCTCACAGAGCTACATTTGTATTTCGTGGATCTCTTTGCTAGCCTTATTTCTGTGGAATCTGAGAACAGATATTTCGGATCCCTTTGAAGACTATAGGGCCAAAGGAAATATCCTCCGATAACAAAGAGAAAGAAGCTTTCTGAGAAACTTCTTTGTGTTCTGTGAAATCATCTCACAGAGTTGCACCTTTCCCCTCAAGAAGCCTTTCGCTAAGACAGTTCTTGTGGAATTGGCAAAGTGATATTTGGAAGCCATAGAGGGCTATGGTGAAAAAGGAAATATCCTCAAATGAAATCTGGAAAGAAGCTTTCTGAGAAACTGATTAGTGTTCTGTTAATTCATCTCACAGAGTTACATCTGTATTTCGTGGATCTCTTTGCTAGCCTTATTTCTGTGGAATCTGAGAACAGATATTTCGGATCCCTTTGAAGACTATAGGGCCAAAGGAAATATCCTCCGATAACAAAGAGAAAGAAGCTTTCTGAGAAACTTCGTTGTGTTCTGTGAAATCATCTCACAGAGTTACAGCTTTCCCCTCACGGAGCCTTTCGCTAAGACAGTTCTTTTGAAATTGGCAAAGTGATATTTGGAAGCCCATAGAGGGCTATGGTGAAAAAGGAAATTTCCTCAGATGAAATCTGGAAAGAAGCTTTCTGAGTAACTGCTTAGTGTTCTGTTAATTCATCTCACAGAGTTACATCTGTATTTCGTGGATCTCTTTGCTAGCCTTATTTCTGTGGAATCTGAGAACAGATATTTCGGATCCATATGAAGACTATAGGGCCAAAGGAAATATCCTCCGATAACAAAGAGAAAGAAGCTTTCTGAGAAACTTCTTTGTGTTCTGTGAAATCATCTCACATACTTACAGCTTTCCCCTCAAGAAGCCTTTCGCTAAGACAGTTCTTGTGGAATTGGCAAAGTGATATTTGGAAGCCCATAGAGGGCTATGGTGAAAAAGGAAATATCCTCAGATGAAATCTGGAAAGAAGCTTTCTGAGAAACTGCTTAGTGTTCTTTTAATTCATCTCACAGTGTTACATCTGTATTTCGTGGATCTCTTTGCTAGCCTTATTTCTGTGGAATCTGAGAACAGATATTTCGGATCCCTTTGAAGACTATAGGGCCAAAGGAAATATCCTCCGATAACAAAGAGAAAGAAGCTTCTGAGAAACTTCGTTGTGTTCTGTGAAATCATCTCACAGAGTTGCAGCTTTCCCCTCAAGAAGCCTTTCGCTAAGACAGTTCTTGTGGAATTGGGAAAGTGATATTTGGAAGCCATAGAGGGCTATGGTGAAAAAGGAAATATCCACAAATGAAATCTGGAAAGAAGCTTTCTGAGAAACTGCTTAGTGTTCTGTTAATTCATCTCACAGAGTTACATCTGTATTTCGTGGATCTCTTTGCTAGCCTTATTTCTGTGGAATCTGAGAACAGATATTTCAGATCCCTTTGAAGACTATAGGGCCAAAGGAAATATCCTCCGATAACAAAGAGAAAGAAGCTTTCTGAGAAACTTCTTTGTGTTCTGTGAAATCATCTCACAGAGTTACAGCTTTCCCCTCAAGAAGCCTTTCGATAAGACAGTTCTTGTGGAATTGGCAAAGTGATATTTGGAAGCCCATAGAGGGCTATGGTGAAAAAGGAAATATCCTCAGATGAAATCTGGAAAGAAGCTTTCTGAGAAACTGCTTAGTGTTCTGTTAATTCATCTCACAGAGTTATATCTGTATTTCGTGGATCTCTTTGCTAGCCTTATTTCTGTGGAATCTCAGAACAGATATTTCGGATCCCTTTGAAGACTATAGGGCCAAAGGAAATATCCTCCGATAACAAAGAGAAAGAAGCTTTCTGAGAAACTTCGTTGTGTTCTGTGAAATCATCTCACAGAGTTACAGCTTTCCCCTCACGGAGCCTTTCGCTAAGACAGTTCTTTTGAAATTGGCAAAGTGATATTTGGAAGCCCATAGAGGGCTATTGTGAAAAAGGAAATATCCTCAGATGAAATCTGGAAAGAAGCTTTCTGAGAAACTGCTTAGTGTTCTGTTAATTCATCTCACAGAGTTACATCTGTATTTCGTGGATCTCTTTGCTAGCCTTATTTCTGTGGAATCTGAGAACAGATATTTCGGATCCATATGAAGACTATAGGGCCAAAGGAAATATCCTCCGATAACAAAGAGAAAGAAGCTTTCTGAGAAACTTCTTTGTGTTCTGTGAAATCATCTCACAGAGTTACAGCTTTCCCCTCAAGAAGCCTTTCGCTAAGACAGTTCTTGTGGAATTGGCAAAGTGATATTTGGAAGCCCATAGAGGGCTATGGTGAAAAAGGAAATATCCTCAAATGAAACCTGGAAAGAAGCTTTCTGAAAAACTGCTTAGAGTTCTGTTAATTCATCTCACAGAGTTACATCTGTATTTCGTGGATCTCTTTGCTAGCCTTATTTCTGTGGAATCTGAGAACAGATATTTCGGATCCCTTTGAAGACTATAGGGCCAAAGGAAATATCCTCTGATAACAAAGAGGAAGAAGCCTTCTGAGAAACTTCTTTGTGTTCTGAGAAATCATCTCACAGAGTTACAGCTTTCCCCTCACGGAGCCTTTCGCTAAGACAGTTCTTTTGAAATTGGCAAAGTGATATTTGGAAGCCCATAGAGGGCTATTGTGAAAAAGGAAATATCCTCAGATGAAATCTGGAAAGAAGCTTTCTGAGAAACTGCTTAGTGTTCTGTTAATTCATCTCACAGAGTTACATCTGTATTTCGTGGATCTCTTTGCTAGCCTTATTTCTGTGGAATCTGAGAACAGATATTTCGGATCCCTTTGAAGACTATAGGGACAAAGGAAATATCCTCCGATAACAAAGAGAAAGAAGCTTTCTGAGAAACTTCGTTGTGTTCTGTGAAATCATCTCACAGAGTTACAGCTTTCCCCTCACGGAGCCTTTCGCTAAGACAGTTCTTTTGAAATTGGCAAAGTGATATTTGGAAGCCCATAGACGGCTATGGTGAAAAAGGAAATATCCTCAAATGAAATCTGGAAAGAAGCTTTCTGAGAAACTGCTTAGTGTTCTGTTAATTCATCTCACAGAGTTATATCTGTATTTCGTGGATCTCCTTGCTAGCCTTATTTCTGTGGAATCTGAGAACAGATATTTCGGATCCCTTTGAAGACTATAGGGCCAAAGGAAATATCCTCCGATAACAAAGAGAAAGAAGCTTTCTGAGAAACTTCGTTGTGTTCTGTGAAATCATCTCACAGAGTTACAGCTTTCCCCTCACGGAGTCTTTCGCTAAGACAGTTATTTTGAAATTGGCAAAGTGATATTTGGAAGCCCTTAGAGGGCTATGGTGAAAAAGGAAAAATCCTCAGAGGAAATCTGGAAAGAAGCTTTGTGAGAAACTGCTTAGTGTTCTGTTAATTCATCTCACAGTTTTACATCTGTATTTCATGGATCTCTTTGCTAGCCTTATTTCTGTGGAATCTGAGAACAGATATTTCGGATCCCTTTGAAGACTATAGGGCCAAAGGAAATATCCTCCGATAACAAAGAGAAAGAAGCTTTCTGAGATACTTCTTTGTGTTCTGTGAAATCATCTCACAGAGCTGCAGCTTTCCCCTCAAGAAGCCTTTCGCTAAGACAGTTCTTGTGGAATTGGCAAAGTGATATATGGAAGCCCATAGAGGGCTATGGTGAAAAAGGAAATATCCTCAAATGAAATCTGGAAAGAAGCTTTCTGAGAAACTGCTTAGTGTTCTGTTAATTCATCTCACAGAGCTACATCTGTATTTCGTGGATCTCTTTGCTAGCCTTATTTCTGTGGAATCTGAGAACAGATATTTCGGATCCATATGAAGACTATAGGGCCAAAGGAAATATCCTCCGATAACAAAGAGAAAGAAGCTTTCTGAGAAACTTCTTTGTGTTCTGTGAAATCATCTCACAGAGTTACAGCTTTCCCCTCAAGAAGCCTTTCTCTAGGATAGTTCTTGTGGAATTGGCAAAGTGATAAATGGAAGCCCATAGAGGGCTATGGTGAAAAAGGAAATATCCTCAGATGAAATCTGGAAAGAAGCTTTCTGAGAAACTGCTTAGTGTTCTGTTAATTCATCTCACAGAGTTACATCTGTATTTCGTGGATCTCTTGGCTAGCCTTATTTCTGTGGAATCTGAGAACAGATATTTCGGATCCCTTTGAAGACTATAGGGCCAAAGGAAATATCCTCCGATAACAAAGAGAAAGAAGCTTTCTGAGAAACTTCTTTGTGTTCTGTGAAATCATCTCACAGAGTTACAGCTTTCCCCTCAAGAAGCCTTTCGCTAAGACAGTTCTTGTGGAATTGGCAAAGTGATATTTGGAAGCCCATAGAGGGCTATGGTGAAAAAGGAAATATCCTCAGATGAAATCTGGAAAGAAGCTTTCTGAGAAACTGTTTAGCGTTCTGTTAATTCATCTCACAGGGTTACATCTGTAATTCGTGGATCTCTTTGCTAGCCTTATTTCTGTGGAATCTGAGAACAGATATTTCGGATCCCTTTGAAGACTATAGGGCCAAAGGAAATATCCTCCGATAACAAAGAGAAAGAAGCTTTCTGAGAAACTTCTTTGTGTTCTGTGAAATCATCTCACAGAGTTACAGCTTTCCCCTCACGGAGCCTTTCGCTAAGACAGTTCTTTTGAAACTGGCAAAGTGATATTTGGGAGCCCATAGAGGGCTATGGTGAAAAAGGAAATATCCTCAAATGAAATCTGGAAAGAAGCTTTCTGAGAAACTGCTTAGTGTTCTGTTAATTCATCTCACAGAGTTACATCTGTATTTCGTGGATCTCTTTGCTAGCCTTATTTCTGTGGAATCTGAGAACAGATATTTCGGATCCCTATGAAGACTATAGGGCCAAAGGAAGTATCCAGCGATAACAAAGAGAAAGAAGCTTTCTGAGAAACTTCTTTGTGTTTTGTGAAATCATCTCACAGAGTTACAGCTTTCCCCTCAAGAAGCCTTTCGCTAAGACAGTTCTTGTGGAATTGGCAAAGTGATATTTGGAAGCCCATAGAGGGCTATTGTGAAAAAGGAAATATCCTCAGATGAAATCTGGAAAGAAGCTTTCTGAGAAACTGCTTAGTGTTCTGTTAATTCATCTCACAGAGCTACATCTGTATTTCGTGGATCTCTTTGCTAGCCTTATTTCTCTGGAATCTGAGAACAGATATTTCGGATCCCTTTGAAGACTATAAGGCCAAAGGAAATATCCTCCGATAACAAAGAGAAAGAAGCTTTCTGAGAAACTTCTTTGTGTTCTGTGAAATCATCTCACAGAGTTGCAGCTTTCCCCTCAAGAAGCCTTTCGCTAAGACAGTTCTTGTGGAATTGGCAAAGTGATATTTGGAAGCCCATAGAGGGCTATGGTGAAAAAGGAAATATCCTCAGATGAAATCTGGAAAGAAGCTTTCTAAGAAACTGCTTAGTGTTCTGTTAAATCATGTCATAGAGTTACATCTGTATTTCGTGGATCTCTTTGCTAGCCTTATTTCTGTGGAATCTGAGAACAGATATTTCGGATCCCTATGAAGACTATAGGGCCAAAGGAAATATCCTCCGATAACAAAGAGAAAGAAGCTTTCTGAGAAACTTCTTTGTGTTCTGTGAAATCATCTCACAGAGTTACAGCTTTCCCCTCAAGAAGCCTTTCCCTAAGACAGTACTTGTGGAATTGGCAAAGTGATATTTGGAAGCCCATAGAGGGCTATGGTGAAAAAGGAAATATCCTCAAATGAAATCTGGAAAGAAGCTTTCTGAGAAACTGCTTAGTGTTCTTTTAATTCATCTCACAGAGTTACATCTGTATTTCGTGGATCTCTTTGCTAGCCTTATTTCTGTGGAATCTGAGAACAGATATTTCAGATCCCTTTGAAGACTATAGGGCCAAAGGAAATATCCTCCGATAACAAAGAGAAAGAAGCTTTCTGAGAAACTTCTTTGTGTTCTGTGAAATCATCTCACAGAGTTACAGCTTTCCCCTCAAGAAGCCTTTCGCTAAGACAGTTCTTGTGGAATTGGCAAAGTGATATTTGGAAGCCCATAGAGGGCTATGGTGAAAAAGGAAATATCCTCAGATGAAATCTGGAAAGAAGCTTTCTGAGAAACTGTTTAGCGTTCTGTTAATTCATCTCACAGGGTTACATCTGTAATTCGTGGATCTCTTTGCTAGCCTTATTTCTGTGGAATCTGAGAACAGATATTTCGGATCCCTTTGAAGACTATAGGGCCAAAGGAAATATCCTCCGATAACAAAGAGAAAGAAGCTTTCTGAGAAACTTCTTTGTGTTCTGTGAAATCATCTCACAGAGTTACAGCTTTCCCCTCACGGAGCCTTTCGCTAAGACAGTTCTTTTGAAACTGGCAAAGTGATATTTGGGAGCCCATAGAGGGCTATGGTGAAAAAGGAAATATCCTCAGATGAAATCTGGAAAGAAGCTTTCTGAGAAACTGCTTAGTGTTCTGTTAATTCATCTCACAGAGTTACATCTGTATTTCGTGGATCTCTTTGCTAGCCTTATTTCTGTGGAATCTGAGAACAGATATTTCGGATCCCTATGAAGACTATAGGGCCAAAGGAAGTATCCAGCGATAACAAAGAGAAAGAAGCTTTCTGAGAAACTTCTTTGTGTTTTGTGAAATCATCTCACAGAGTTACAGCTTTCCCCTCAAGAAGCCTTTCGCTAAGACAGTTCTTGTGGAATTGGCAAAGTGATATTTGGAAGCCCATAGAGGGCTATTGTGAAAAAGGAAATATCCTCAGATGAAATCTGGAAAGAAGCTTTCTGAGAAACTGCTTAGTGTTCTGTTAATTCATCTCACAGAGCTACATCTGTATTTCGTGGATCTCTTTGCTAGCCTTATTTCTCTGGAATCTGAGAACAGATATTTCGGATCCCTTTGAAGACTATAAGGCCAAAGGAAATATCCTCCGATAACAAAGAGAAAGAAGCTTTCTGAGAAACTTCTTTGTGTTCTGTGAAATCATCTCACAGAGTTGCAGCTTTCCCCTCAAGAAGCCTTTCGCTAAGACAGTTCTTGTGGAATTGGCAAAGTGATATTTGGAAGCCCATAGAGGGCTATGGTGAAAAAGGAAATATCCTCAGATGAAATCTGGAAAGAAGCTTTCTAAGAAACTGCTTAGTGTTCTGTTAAATCATGTCATAGAGTTACATCTGTATTTCGTGGATCTCTTTGCTAGCCTTATTTCTGTGGAATCTGAGAACAGATATTTCGGATCCCTATGAAGACTATAGGGCCAAAGGAAATATCCTCCGATAACAAAGAGAAAGAAGCTTTCTGAGAAACTTCTTTGTGTTCTGTGAAATCATCTCACAGAGTTACAGCTTTCCCCTCAAGAAGCCTTTCCCTAAGACAGTACTTGTGGAATTGGCAAAGTGATATTTGGAAGCCCATAGAGGGCTATGGTGAAAAAGGAAATATCCTCAAATGAAATCTGGAAAGAAGCTTTCTGAGAAACTGCTTAGTGTTCTGTTAATTCATCTCACAGAGTTACATCTGTATTTCGTGGATCTCTTTGCTAGCCTTATTTCTGTGAAATCTGAGAACAGATATTTCGGATCCCTTTGAAGACTATAGGGCCAAAGGAAATATCCTCCGATAACAAAGAGAAAGAAGGTTTCTGAGAAACTTCTTTGTGTTCTGTGAAATCATCTCACAGAGTTGCAGCTTTCCCCTCAAGAAGCCTTTCGCTAAGACAGTTCTTGTGGAATTGGCAAAGTGATATTTGGAAGCCCATAGAGGGCTATGGTGAAAAAGGAAATATCCTCAAATGAAATCTGGAAAGAAGCTTTCTGAGAAACTGCTTAGTGTTCTCTTAATTCATCTCACAGAGTTATATCTGTATTTCGTGGATCTCTTTGCTAGCCTTATTTCTGTGGAATCTGAGAACAGATATTTCGGATCCCTTTGAAGACTATAGGGCCAAAGGAAATATCCTCCGATAACAAAGAGAAAGAAGCTTTCTGAGAAACTTCGTTGTGTTCTGTGAAATCATCTCACAGAGTTACAGCTTTCCCCTCACGGAGCCTTTCGCTAAGACAGTTCTTGTGGAAATGGCAAAGTGATATTTGGAAGTCCATAGAGGGCTATGGTGAAAAAGGAAATATCCTCAGAGGAAATCTGGAAAGAAGCTTTCTGAGAAACTGCTTAGTGTTCTGTTAATTCATCTCACAGTGTTACATCTGTATTTCATGGATCTCTTTGCTAGCCTTATTTCTGTGGAATCTGAGAACAGATATTTCAGATCCCTTTGAAGACTAAAGGGCCAAAGGAAATATCCTCCGATAACAAAGAGAAAGAAGCTTTCTGAGAACCTTTTTGTGTTCTGTGAAATCATCTCACAGAGATGCAGCTTTCCCCTCAAGAAGCCTTTCTCTAGGATAGTTCTTGTGGAATTGGCAAAGTGATATATGGAAGCCCATAGAGGGCTATGGTGAAAAAGGAAATATCCTCAGATGAAATCTGGAAAGAAGCTTTCTGAGAAACTGCTTAGTGTTCTGTTAATTCATCTCACAGAGTTACATCTGTATTTCGTGGATCTCTTTGCTAGCCTTATTTCTGTGGAATCTGAGAACAGATATTTCGGATCCCTTTGAAGACTATAGGGCCAAAGGAAATATCCTCCGATAACAAAGAGAAAGAAGCTTTCTGAGAAACTTCTTTGTGTTCTGTGAAATCATCTCACAGAGTTACAGCTTTCCCCTCACGGAGCCTTTCGCTAAGACAGTTCTTTTGAAACTGGCAAAGTGATATTTGGAAGCCCATAGAGGGCTATGGTGAAAAAGGAAATATCCTCAGATGAAATCTGGAAAGAAGCTTTCTGAGAAACTGCTTAGTGTTCTGTTAATTCATCTCACAGAGTTACATCTGTATTTCGTGGATCTCTTTGCTAGCCTTATTTCTGTGGAATCTGAGAACAGATATTTCGGATCCCTATGAAGACTATAGGGCCAAAGGAAGTATCCTGCGATAACAAAGAGAAAGAAGCTTTCTGAGAAACTTCTTTGTGTTTTGTGAAATCATCTCACAGAGTTACAGCTTTCCCCTCAAGAAGCCTTTCGCTAAGACAGCTCTTGTGGAATTGGCAAAGTGATATTTGGAAGCCCATAGAGGGCTATGGTGAAAAAGGAAATATCCTCAGATGAAATCTGGAAAGAAGCTTTCTGAGAAACTGCTTAGTGTTCTGTTAATTCGTCTCACAGAGCTACATCTGTATTTCGTGGATCTCTTTGCTAGCCTTATTTCTGTGGAATCTGAGAACAGATATTTCGGGTCCCTTTGAAGACTATAGGGCCAAAGGAAATATCCTCCGATAACAAAGAGAAAGAAGCTTTCTGAGAAACTTCTTTGTGTTCTGTGAAATCATCTCACAGAGTTGCAGCTTTCCCCTCAAGAAGCCTTTCGCTAAGACAGTTCTTGTGGAATTGGCAAAGTGATATTTGGAAGCCCATAGAGGGCTACGGTGAAAAAGGAAATATCCTCAAATGAAATCTGGAAAGAAGCTTTCTGAGAAACTGCTTAGTGTTCTCTTAATTCATCTCACAGAGTTATATCTGTATTTCGTGGATCTCTTTGCTAGCCTTATTTCTGTGGAATCTGAGAACAGATATTTCGGATCGCTTTAAAGACTATAGGGCCAAAAGAAATATCCTCCGATAACAAAGAGAAAGAAGCTTTCTGAGAAACTTCGTTGTGTTCTGTGAAATCATCTCACAGAGTTACAGCTTTCCCCTCACGGAGCCTTTCGCTAAGACAGTTTTTGTGGAATTGGCAAAGTGATATTTCGAAGCCCATAGAGGACTATGGTGAAAAAGGAAATATCCTCAGAGGAAATCTGGAAAGAAGCTTTCTGAGAAACTGCTTAGTGTTTTGTTAATTCATCTCACAGTGTTACATCTGTATTTCATGGATCTCTTTGCTAGCCTTATTTCTGTGGAATCTGAGAACAGATATTTCAGATCCCTTTGAAGACTATAGGGCCAAAGGAAATATCCTCCGATAACAAAGAGAAAGAAGCTTTCTGAGAAACTTCTTTGTGTTCTGTGAAATCATCTCACAGAGATGCAGCTTTCCCCTCAAGAAGCCTTTCTCTAGGATAGTTCTTGTGGAATTGGCAAAGTGATAAATGGAAGCCCATAGAGGGCTATGGTGAAAAAGGAAATATCCTCAGATGAAATCTGGAAAGAAGCTTTCTGAGAAACTGCTTAGTGTTCTGTTAATTCATCTCACAGAGTTACATCTGTATTTCGTGGATCTCTTGGCTAGCCTTATTTCTGTGGAATCTGAGAACAGATATTTCGGATCCCTTTGAAGACTATAGGGCCAAAGGAAATATCCTCCGATAACAAAGAGAAAGAAGCTTTCTGAGAAACTTCTTTGTGTTCTGTGAAATCATCTCACAGAGTTACAGCTTTCCCCTCAAGAAGCCTTTCGCTAAGACAGTTCTTGTGGAATTGGCAAAGTGATATTTGGAAGCCCATAGAGGGCTATGGTGAAAAAGGAAATATCCTCAGATGAAATCTGGAAAGAAGCTTTCTGAGAAACTGTTTAGCGTTCTGTTAATTCATCTCACAGGGTTACATCTGTAATTCGTGGATCTCTTTGCTAGCCTTATTTCTGTGGAATCTGAGAACAGATATTTCGGATCCCTTTGAAGACTATAGGGCCAAAGGAAATATCCTCCGATAACAAAGAGAAAGAAGCTTTCTGAGAAACTTCTTTGTGTTCTGTGAAATCATCTCACAGAGTTACAGCTTTCCCCTCACGGAGCCTTTCGCTAAGACAGTTCTTTTGAAACTGGCAAAGTGATATTTGGGAGCCCATAGAGGGCTATGGTGAAAAAGGAAATATCCTCAGATGAAATCTGGAAAGAAGCTTTCTGAGAAACTGCTTAGTGTTCTGTTAATTCATCTCACAGAGTTACATCTGTATTTCGTGGATCTCTTTGCTAGCCTTATTTCTGTGGAATCTGAGAACAGATATTTCGGATCCCTATGAAGACTATAGGGCCAAAGGAAGTATCCAGCGATAACAAAGAGAAAGAAGCTTTCTGAGAAACTTCTTTGTGTTTTGTGAAATCATCTCACAGAGTTACAGCTTTCCCCTCAAGAAGCCTTTCGCTAAGACAGTTCTTGTGGAATTGGCAAAGTGATATTTGGAAGCCCATAGAGGGCTATTGTGAAAAAGGAAATATCCTCAGATGAAATCTGGAAAGAAGCTTTCTGAGAAACTGCTTAGTGTTCTGTTAATTCATCTCACAGAGCTACATCTGTATTTCGTGGATCTCTTTGCTAGCCTTATTTCTCTGGAATCTGAGAACAGATATTTCGGATCCCTTTGAAGACTATAAGGCCAAAGGAAATATCCTCCGATAACAAAGAGAAAGAAGCTTTCTGAGAAACTTCTTTGTGTTCTGTGAAATCATCTCACAGAGTTGCAGCTTTCCCCTCAAGAAGCCTTTCGCTAAGACAGTTCTTGTGGAATTGGCAAAGTGATATTTGGAAGCCCATAGAGGGCTATGGTGAAAAAGGAAATATCCTCAGATGAAATCTGGAAAGAAGCTTTCTAAGAAACTGCTTAGTGTTCTGTTAAATCATGTCATAGAGTTACATCTGTATTTCGTGGATCTCTTTGCTAGCCTTATTTCTGTGGAATCTGAGAACAGATATTTCGGATCCCTATGAAGACTATAGGGCCAAAGGAAATATCCTCCGATAACAAAGAGAAAGAAGCTTTCTGAGAAACTTCTTTGTGTTCTGTGAAATCATCTCACAGAGTTACAGCTTTCCCCTCAAGAAGCCTTTCCCTAAGACAGTACTTGTGGAATTGGCAAAGTGATATTTGGAAGCCCATAGAGGGCTATGGTGAAAAAGGAAATATCCTCAAATGAAATCTGGAAAGAAGCTTTCTGAGAAACTGCTTAGTGTTCTGTTAATTCATCTCACAGAGTTACATCTGTATTTCGTGGATCTCTTTGCTAGCCTTATTTCTGTGAAATCTGAGAACAGATATTTCGGATCCCTTTGAAGACTATAGGGCCAAAGGAAATATCCTCCGATAACAAAGAGAAAGAAGGTTTCTGAGAAACTTCTTTGTGTTCTGTGAAATCATCTCACAGAGTTGCAGCTTTCCCCTCAAGAAGCCTTTCGCTAAGACAGTTCTTGTGGAATTGGCAAAGTGATATTTGGAAGCCCATAGAGGGCTATGGTGAAAAAGGAAATATCCTCAAATGAAATCTGGAAAGAAGCTTTCTGAGAAACTGCTTAGTGTTCTGTTAATTCATCTCACAGAGTTACATCTGTATTTCGTGGATCTCTTTGCTAGCCTTATTCCTGTGGAATCTGAGAACAGATATTTCGGATCCCTTTGAAGACTATAGGGCCAAAGGAAATATCCTCCGATAACAAAGAGAAAGAAGCTTTCTGAGAAACTTCGTTGTGTTCTGTGAAATCATCTCACAGAGTTACAGCTTTCCCCTCACGGAGCCTTTCGCTAAGACAGTTCTTTTGAAATTGGCAAAGTGATATTTGGAAGCCCATAGAGGGCTGTGGTGAAAAAGGAAATATCCTCAAATGAAATCTGGAAAGAAGCTTTCTGAGAAACTGCTTAGTGTTCTCTTAATTCATCTCACAGAGTTATATCTGTATTTCGTGGATCTCTTTGCTAGCCTTATTTCTGTGGAATCTGAGAACAGATATTTCGGATCCCTTTGAAGACTATAGGGCCAAAGGAAATATCCTCCGATAACAAAGAGAAAGAAGCTTTCTGAGAAACTTCGTTGTGTTCTGTGAAATCATCTCACAGAGTTACAGCTTTCCCCTCACGGAGCCTTTCGCTAAGACAGTTCTTGTGGAAATGGCAAAGTGATATTTGGAAGTCCATAGAGGGCTATGGTGAAAAAGGAAATATCCTCAGAGGAAATCTGGAAAGAAGCTTTCTGAGAAACTGCTTAGTGTTCTGTTAATTCATCTCACAGTGTTACATCTGTATTTCATGGATCTCTTTGCTAGCCTTATTTCTGTGGAATCTGAGAACAGATATTTCAGATCCCTTTGAAGACTAAAGGGCCAAAGGAAATATCCTCCGATAACAAAGAGAAAGAAGCTTTCTGAGAACCTTTTTGTGTTCTGTGAAATCATCTCACAGAGATGCAGCTTTCCCCTCAAGAAGCCTTTCTCTAGGATAGTTCTTGTGGAATTGGCAAAGTGATATATGGAAGCCCATAGAGGGCTATGGTGAAAAAGGAAATATCCTCAGATGAAATCTGGAAAGAAGCTTTCTGAGAAACTGCTTAGTGTTCTGTTAATTCATCTCACAGAGTTACATCTGTATTTCGTGGATCTCTTTGCTAGCCTTATTTCTGTGGAATCTGAGAACAGATATTTCGGATCCCTTTGAAGACTATAGGGCCAAAGGAAATATCCTCCGATAACAAAGAGAAAGAAGCTTTCTGAGAAACTTCTTTGTGTTCTGTGAAATCATCTCACAGAGTTACAGCTTTCCCCTCACGGAGCCTTTCGCTAAGACAGTTCTTTTGAAACTGGCAAAGTGATATTTGGAAGCCCATAGAGGGCTATGGTGAAAAAGGAAATATCCTCAGATGAAATCTGGAAAGAAGCTTTCTGAGAAACTGCTTAGTGTTCTGTTAATTCATCTCACAGAGTTACATCTGTATTTCGTGGATCTCTTTGCTAGCCTTATTTCTGTGGAATCTGAGAACAGATATTTCGGATCCCTATGAAGACTATAGGGCCAAAGGAAGTATCCTGCGATAACAAAGAGAAAGAAGCTTTCTGAGAAACTTCTTTGTGTTTTGTGAAATCATCTCACAGAGTTACAGCTTTCCCCTCAAGAAGCCTTTCGCTAAGACAGCTCTTGTGGAATTGGCAAAGTGATATTTGGAAGCCCATAGAGGGCTATGGTGAAAAAGGAAATATCCTCAGATGAAATCTGGAAAGAAGCTTTCTGAGAAACTGCTTAGTGTTCTGTTAATTCGTCTCACAGAGCTACATCTGTATTTCGTGGATCTCTTTGCTAGCCTTATTTCTGTGGAATCTGAGAACAGATATTTCGGGTCCCTTTGAAGACTATAGGGCCAAAGGAAATATCCTCCGATAACAAAGAGAAAGAAGCTTTCTGAGAAACTTCTTTGTGTTCTGTGAAATCATCTCACAGAGTTGCAGCTTTCCCCTCAAGAAGCCTTTCGCTAAGACAGTTCTTGTGGAATTGGCAAAGTGATATTTGGAAGCCCATAGAGGGCTATGGTGAAAAAGGAAATATCCTCAGATGAAATCTGGAAAGAAGCTTTCTGAGAAACTGCTTAGTGTTCTTTTAATTCATGTCATAGAGTTACATCTGTATTTCGTGGATCTCTTTGATAGCCTTATTTCTGTGGTATCTGAGAACAGATATTTCGGATCCCTATGAAGACTATAGGGCCAAAGGAAATATCCTCCGATAACAAAGAGAAAGAAGCTTTCTGAGAAACTTCTTTGTGTTCTGTGAAATCATCTCACAGAGTTACAGCTTTCCCCTCAAGAAGCCTTTCACTAAGACAGTTCTTGTGGAATTGGCAAAGTGATATTTGGAAGCCCATAGAGGGCTATGGTGAAAAAGGAAATATCCTCAAATGAAATCTGGAAAGAAGCTTTCAGAGAAACTGCTTAGCGTTCTGTTAATTCATCTCACAGTGTTACATCTGTATTTCATGGATCTCTTTGCTAGCCTTATTTCTGTGGAATCTGAGAACAGATATTTCAGATCCCTTTGAAGACTAAAGGGCCAAAGGAAATATCCTCCGATAACAAAGAGAAAGAAGCTTTCTGAGAAACTTCTTTGTGTTCTGTGAAATCATCTCACAGAGATGCAGCTTTCCCCTCAAGAAGCCTTTCTCTAGGATAGTTCTTGTGGAATTGGCAAAGTGATATATGGAAGCCCATAGAGGGCTATGGTGAAAAAGGAAATATCCTCAGATGAAATCTGGAAAGAAGCTTTCTGAGAAACTGCTTAGTGTTCTGTTAATTCATCTCACAGAGTTACATCTGTATTTCGTGGATCTCTTTGCTAGCCTTATTTCTGTGGAATCTGAGAACAGATATTTCGGATCCCTTTGAAGACTATAGGGCCAAAGGAAATATCCTATGATAACAAAGAGAAAGAAGCTTTCTGAGAAACTTCTTTGTGTTCTGTGAAATCATCTCACAGAGTTACAGCTTTCCCCTCACGGAGCCTTTCGCTAAGACAGTTCTTTTGAAACTGGCAAAGTGATATTTGGAAGCCCATAGAGGGCTAGGTTGAAAAAGGAAATATCCTCAGATGAAATCTGGAAAGAAGCTTTCTGAGAAACTGCTTAGTGTTCTGTTAATTCATCTCACAGAGTTACATCTGTATTTCGTGGATCTCTTTGCTAGCCTTATTTCTGTGGAATCTGAGAACAGATATTTCGGATCCCTTTGAAGACTATAGGGCCAAAGGAAATATCCTCCGATAACAAAGAGAAAGAAGCTTTCTGAGAAACTTCGTTGTGTTCTGTGAAATCATCTCACAGAGTTGCAGCTTTTCCCTCAAGAAGCCTTTCGCTAAGACAGTTCTTGTGGAATTGGCAAAGTGATATTTGGAAGCCATAGAGGGCTATGGTGAAAAAGGAAATATCCTCAAATGAAATCTGGAAAGAAGCTTTCTGAGAAACTGCTTAGTGTTCTGTTAATTCATCTCACAGAGTTACATCTGTATTTCGTGGATGTCTTTGCTAGCCTTATTTCTGTGGAATCTGAGAACAGATATTTCGGATCCCTTTGAAAACTATAGGGCCAAAGGAAATATCCTCCGATAACAAAGAGAAAGAAGCTTTCTGAGAAACTTCTTTGTGTTCTGTGAAATCATCTCACAGAGTTACAGCTTTCTCCTCAAGAAGCCTTTCGCTAAGACAGTTCTTGTGGAATTGGCAAAGTGATATTTGGAAGCCATAGAGGGCTATGGTGAAAAAGGAAATATCCTCAAATGAAATCTGGAAAGAAGCTTTCTGAGAAACTGCTTAGTGTTCTGTTAATTCATCTCACAGAGTTACATCTGTATTTCGTGGATCTCTTTGCTAGCCTTATTTCTGTGGAATCTGAGAACAGATATTTCGGATCCCTTTGAAGACTATAGGGCCAAAGGAAATATCCTCCGATAACAAAGAGAAAGAAGCTTTCTGAGAAACTTCTTTGTGTTCTGTGAAATCATCTCACAGAGTTTCAGCTTTCCCCTCAAGAAGCCTTTCGATAAGACAGATCTTGTGGAATTGGCAAAGTGATATTTGGAAGCCCATAGACGGCTATGGTGAAAAAGGAAATATCCTCAAATGAAATCTGGAAAGAAGCTTTCTGAGAAACTGCTTAGTGATCTGTTAATTCATCTCACAGAGTTACATATGTATTTCGTGGATCTCTTTGCTAGCCTTATTTCTGTGGAATCTGAGAACAGATATTTCGGATCCCTTTGAAGACTATAGGGCCAAGGGAAATATCCTCCGATAACAAAGAGAAAGAAGCTTTCTGAGAAACTTCGTTGTGTTCTGTGAAATCATCTCACAGAGTTACAGCTTTCCCCTCACGGAGCCTTTCGCTAAGACAGTTCTTTTGAAATTGGCAAAGTGATATTTGGAAGCCCATAGAGGGCTATGGTGAAAAAGGAAATATCCTCAGATGAAATCTGGAAAGAAGCTTTCTGAGAAACTGCTTAGTGTTCTGTTAATTCATCTCACAGAGTTACATCTGTATTTCGTGGATCTCTTTGCTAGCCTTATTTCTGTGGAATCTGAGAACAGATATTTCGGATCCCTTTGAAGACTATAGGGCCAAAGGAAATATCCTCCGATAACAAAGAGAAAGAAGCTTTCTGAGAAACTTCGTTGTGTTCTGTGAAATCATCTCACAGAGTTACAGCTTTCCCCTCACGGAGCCTTTCGCTAAGACAGTTCTTTTGAAATTAGCAAAGTGATATTTGGAAGCCCATAGAGGGCTATTGTGAAAAAGGAAATATCCTCAGATGAAATCTGGAAAGAAGCTTTCTGAGAAACTGCTTAGTGTTCTGTTAATTCATCTCACAGAGTTACATCTGTATTTCGTGGATCTCTTTGCTAGCCTTATTTCTGTGGAATCTGAGAACAGATATTTCGGATCCCTATGAAGACTATAGGGCCAAAGGAATTATCCTACGATAACAAAGAGAAAGAAGTTTTCTGAGAAACTTCTTTGTGTTTTGTGAAATCATCTCACAGAGTTACAGCTTTCCCCTCAAGAAGCCTTTCGCTAAGACAGTTCTTGTGGAATTGGCAAAGTGATATTTGGAAGCCCAGAGAGGGCTATGGTGAAAAAGGAAATATCCTCAGATGAAATCTGGAAAGAAGCTTTCTGAGAAACTGCTTAGTGTTCTGTTAATTCCTCTCACAGAGCTACATCTGTATTTCGTGGATCTCTTTGCTAGCCTTATTTCTGTGGAATCTGAGAACAGATATTTCGGATCCCTTTGAAGACTATAGGGCCAAAGGAAATATCCTCAGATAACAAAGAGAAAGAAGCTTTCTGAGAAACTTCTTTGTGTTCTGTGAAATCATCTCACAGAGTTGCAGCTTTCCCCTCAAGAAGCCTTTCGCTAAGACAGTTCTTGTGGAATTGGCAAAGTGATATTTGGAAGCCCATATAGGGCTATGGTGAAAAAGGAAATATCCTCAAATGAAATCTGGAAAGAAGCTTTCTGAGAAACTGCTTAGTGTTCTGTTAATTCATCTCACAGATTTACATCTGTATTTCGTGGATCTCTTTGCTAGCCTTATTTCTGTGAAATCTGAGAACAGATATTTCGGATCCCTTTGAAGACTATAGGGCCAAAGGAAATATCCTCCGATAACAAAGAGAAAGAAGCTTTCTGAGAAACTTCGTTGTGTTCTGTGAAATCATCTCACAGAGTTGCAGCTTTCCCCTCAAGAAGCCTTTCGCTAAGACAGTTCTTGTGGAATTGGCAAAGTGATATTTGGAAGCCCATATAGGGCTATGGTGAAAAAGGAAATATCCTCAAATGAAATCTGGAAAGAAGCTTTCTGAGAAACTGCTTAGTGTTCTGTTAATTCATCTCACAGAGTTACATCTGTATTTCCTTTATCTCTTTGCTAGAATTATTTCTGTGGAATCTGAGAACAGATATTTCGGATCCCTTTGAAGACTATAGGGTCAAAGGAAATATCCTCCGATAACAAAGAGAAAGAAGCTTTCTGAGAAACTTCGTTGTGTTCTGTGAAATCATCTCACAGAGTTACAGCTTTCCCCTCAAGAAGCCTTTCGCTAAGACAGTTCTTGTGGAATTGGCAAAGTGATATTTGGAAGCCCATAGAGGGCTATGGTGAAAAAGGAAATATCCTCAGATGAAATCTGGAAAGAAGCTTTCTGAGAAACTGCTTAGCGTTCTGTTAATTCATCTCACAGAATTACATCTGTATTTCGTGGATATCTTTGCTAGCCTTATTTCTGTGGAATCTGAGAACAGATATTTCGGATCCCTTTGAAGACTATAGGGCCAAAGGAAATATCCTCCTATAACAAAGAGAAAGAAGCTTTCTGAGAAACTTCTTTGTGTTCTGTGAAATCATCTCACAGAGTTGCAGCTTTCCCCTCAAGAAGCCTTTCGCTAAGACAGTTCTTGTGGAATTGGCAAAGTGATATTTGGAAGCCCAAAGAGGTCTATGGTGAAAAAGGAAATATCCTCAGATGAAATCTGGAAAGAAGCTTTCTGAGAAACTGCTTAGTGTTCTGTTAATTCATCTCACAGAGTTACATCTGTATTTCGTGGATCTCTTTGCTAGCCTTATTTCTGTGGAATCTGAGAACAGATATTTCGGATCCCTTTGAAGACTATAGGGCCAAAGGAAATATCCTCCGATAACAAAGAGAAAGAAGCTTTCTGAGAAACTTCCTTGTGTTCTGTGAAATCATCTCACAGAGTTACAGCTTTCCCCTCACGGAGCCTTTCGCTAAGACAGTTCTTTTGAAATTGGCAAAGTGATATTTGAAGCCCATAGAGGGCTATGGTAAAAAAGGAAATATCCTCAGAGGAAATCTGGAATGAAGCTTTGTTAGAAATTGCTTAGTGTTCTGTTAATTCTTCTCACAGTGTTACATCTGTATTTCATGGATCTCTTTGCTAGCCTTATTTCTGTGGAATCTGAGAAAAGATATTTCAGATCCCTTTGAAGACTATAGGGCCAAAGGAAATATCCTCCGATAACAAAGAGAAAGAAGCTTTCTGAGAAACTTCTTTGTGTTCTGTGAAATCATCTCACAGAGTTGCAGCTTTCCCCTCAAGAAGCCTTTCTCTAGGATAGTTCTTGTGGAATTGGCAAAGTGATATTTGGAAGCCCATAGAGGGCTATGGTGAAAAAGGAAATATCCTCAGATGAAATCTGGAAAGAAGCTTTCTGAGAAACTGCTTAGTGTTCTGTTAATTCATCTCACAGAGCTACATCTGTATTTCGTAGATCTCTTTGCTAGCCTTATTTCTGTGGAATCTGAGAACAGATAATTCGGAACCCTTTGAAGACTATAGGGCCAAAGGAAATATCCTCAGATAACAAAGAGAAAGAAGCTTTCTGAGAAACTTCTTTGTGTTCTGTGAAATCATCTCACAGAGTTGCAGCTTTCCCCTCAAGAAGCCTTTCGCTAAGACAGTTCTTGTGGAATAGGCAAAGTGATATTTGGAAGCCCATATAGGGCTATGGTGAAAAAGGGAATATCCTCAAATGAAATCTGGAAAGAAGCTTTCTGAGAAACTGCTTAGTGTTCTGTTAATTCATCTCACAGAGTTACATCTGTATTTCGTGGATCTCTTTGCTAGCCTTATTTCTGGGTAATCTGAGAACAGATATTTCGGATCCCTTTGAAGACTATAGGGCCAAAGGAAATATCCTCCGATAACAAAGAGAAAGAAGCTTTCTGAGAAACTTCTTTGTGTTCTGTGAAATCATCTCACAGAGTTGCAGCTTTCCCCTCAAGAAGCCTTTCGCTAAGACAGTTCTTGTGGAATTGGCAAAGTGATATTTGGAAGCCCATAGAGGGCTATGGTGAAAAAGGAAATATCCTCAGATGAAATCTGGAAAGAAGCTTTCTGAGAAACTGCTTATTGTTCTGTTAATTCATCTCACAGAGTTACATCTGTATTTCCTTTATCTCTTCGCTAGCCTTATTTCTGTGGAATCTGAGAACAGATATTTCGGATCCCTTTGAAGACTATAGGGTCAAAGGAAATATCCTCCGATAACAAAGAGAAAGAAGCTTTCTGAGAAACTTCGTTGTGTTCTGTGAAATCATCTCTCAGAGTTACAGCTTTCCCCTCAAGAAGCCTTTCGCTAAGACAGTTCTTGTGGAATTAGCAAAGTGATATTTGGAACCCCTAGAGGGCTATGGTGAAAAAGGAAATATCCTCAGATGAAATCTGGAAAGAAGCTTTCTGAGAAACTGCTTAGCGTTCTGTTAATTCATCTCACAGAGTTACATCTGTATTTCGTGGATCTCTTTGCTAGCCTTATTTCTGTGGAATCTGAGAACAGATATTTCGGATCCCTTTGAAGACTATAGGGCCAAAGGAAATATCCTCCGATAAGAAAGAGAAAGAAGCTTTCTGAGAAACTTCTTTGTGTTCTTTGAAATCATCTCACGGAGTTACAGCTTTCCCCTCAAGGAGCCTTTCGCTAAGACAGTTCTTGTGGAATTGGCAAAGTGATATTTGGAAGCCCATAGAGGGCTATGGTGAAAAAGGAAATATCCTCAGATGAAATCTGGAAAGAAGCTTTCTGAGAAACTGCTTAGCGTTCTGTTAATTCATCTCACAGAGTTACATCTGTATTTCGTGGATCTCTTTGCTAGCCTTATTTCTGTGGAATCTGAGAACAGATATTTCGGATCCCTTTGAAGACTATAGGGCCAAAGGAAATATCCTCCGATAACAAAGAGAAAGAAGCTTTCTGAGAAACTTCGTTGTGTTCTGTGAAATCATCTCACAGAGTTACAGCTTTCCCCTCACGGAGCCTTTCGCTAAGACAGTTCTTTTGAAACTGGCAAAGTGATATTTGGAAGCCCATAGAGGGCTATGGTGAAAAAGGAAATATCCTCAGATGAAATCTGGAAAGAAGCTTTCTGAGAAACTGCTTAGCATTCTGTTAATTCATCTCACAGAGTTACATCTGTATTTCGTGGATCTCTTTGCTAGCCTTATTTCTGTGGAATCTGAGAACAGATATTTCGGATCCTTATGAAGACTATAGGGCCAAAGGAAATATCCTGCGATAACAAAGAGAAAGAAGCTTTTTGAGAAACTTCTTTGTGTTTTGTGAAATCATCTCACTGAGTTACAGCTTTCCCCTCAAGAAGCCTTTCGCTAAGACAATTCTTGTGGAATTGGCAAAGTGATATTTGGAAGCCCATAGAGGGCTATGGTGAAAAAGGAAATATCCTCAGATGAAATCTGGAAAGAAGATTTCTGAGAAACTGCTTAGTGTTCTGTTAATTCATCTCACAGAGCTACATTTGTATTTCGTGGATCTCTTTGCTAGCCTTATTTCTGTGGAATCTGAGAACAGATATTTCCGATCCCTTTGAAGACTATAGGGCCAAAGGAAATATCCTCCGATAACAAAGAGAAAGAAGCTTTCTGAGAAACTTCTTTGTGTTCTGTGAAATCATCTCACAGAGTTGCAGCTTTCCTCTCAAGAAGCCTTTCGCTAAGACAGTTCTTGTGGAATTGGCAAAGTGATATTTGGAAGCCATAGAGGGCTATGGTGAAAAAGGAAATATCCTCAAATGAAATCTGGAAAGAAGCTTTCTGAGAAACTGATTAGTGTTCTGTTAATTCATCTCACAGAGTTACATCTGTATTTCGTGGATCTCTTTGCTAGCCTTATTTCTGTGGAATCTGAGAACAGATATTTCGGATCCCTTTGAAGACTATAGGGCCAAAGGAAATATCCTCCGATAACAAAGAGAAAGAAGCTTTCTGAGAAACTTCGTTGTGTACTGTGAAATCATCTCACAGAGTTACAGCTTTCCCCTCACGGAGCCTTTCGCTAAGACAGTTCTTTTGAAATTGGCAAAGTGATATTTGGAAGCCCATAGAGGGCTATGGTGAAAAAGGAAATTTCCTCAGATGAAATCTGGAAAGAAGCTTTCTGAGTAACTGCTTAGTGTTCTGTTAATTCATCTCACAGAGTTACATCTGTATTTCGTGGATCTCTTTGCTAGCCTTATTTCTGTGGAATCTGAGAAGAGATATTTCGGATCCATATGAAGACTATAGGGCCAAAGGAAATATCCTCCGATAACAAAGAGAAAGAAGCTTTCTGAGAAACTTCTTTGTGTTCTGTGAAATCATCTCACAGAGTTACAGCTTTCCCCTCAAGAAGCCTTTCGCTAAGACAGTTCTTGTGGAATTGGCAAAGTGATATTTGGAAGCCCATAGAGGGCTAGGGTGAAAAAGGAAATATCCTCAGAGGAAATCTGGAAAGAAGCTTTCTGAGAAACTGCTTAGTGTTCTTTTAATTCATCTCACAGTGTTACATCTGTATTTCGTGGATCTCTTTGCTAGCCTTATTTCTGTGGAATCTGAGAACAGATATTTCGGATCCCTTTGAAGACTATAGGGCCAAAGGAAATATCCTCCGATAACAAAGAGAAAGAAGCTTCTGAGAAACTTCGTTGTGTTCTGTGAAATCATCTCACAGAGTTGCAGCTTTCCCCTCAAGAAGCCTTTCGCTAAGACAGTTCTTGTGGAATTGGCAAAGTGATATTTGGAAGCCATAGAGGGCTATGGTGAAAAAGGAAATATCCTCAGATGAAATCTGGAAAGAAGATTTCTGAGAAACTGCTTAGTGTTCTGTTAATTCATCTCACAGAGTTACATCTGTATTTCGTGGATCTCTTTGCTAGCCTTATTTCTGTGGAATCTGAGAACAGATATTTCGGATCCCTTTGAAGACTATAGGGCCAAATGAAATATCCTCCGATAACAAAGAGAAAGAAGCTTTCTGAGAAACTTCTTTGTGTTCTGTGAAATCATCTCACAGAGTTACAGCTTTCCCCTCAAGCAGCCTTTCGATAAGACAGTTCTTGTGGAATTGGCAAAGTGATATTTGGAAGCCCATAGAGTGCTATGGTGAAAAAGGAAATATCCTCAAATGAAATCTGGAAAGAAGCTTTCTGAGAAACTGCTTAGTGTTCTGTTAATTCATCTCACAGAGTTACATCTGTATTTCGTGGATCTCTTTGCTAGCCTTATTTCTGTGGAATCTGAGAACAGATATTTAGTATCCCTTTGAAGACTATAGGGCCAAAGGAAATATCCTCCGATAACAAAGAGAAAGAAGCTTTCTGAGAAACTTCGTTGTGTTCTGTGAAATCATGTCACAGAGTTACAGCTTTCCCCTCACGGAGCCTTTTGCTAAGACAGTTCTTTTGAAATTGGCAAAGTGATATTTGGAAGCCCGTAGAGGGCTATGTTGAAAAAGGAAATATCCTCAGATGAAATCTGGAAAGAAGCTTTCTGAGAAACTGCTTAGTGTTCTGTTAATTCATCTCACAGAGTTATATCTGTATTTCGTGGATCTCTTTGCTAGCCTTATTTCTGTGGAATCTCAGAACAGATATTTCGGATCCCTTTGAAGACTATAGGGCCAAAGGAAATATCCTCCGATAACAAAGAGAAAGAAGCTTTCTCTGAAACTTCGTTGTGTTCTGTGAAATCATCTCACAGAGTTGCAGCTTTCCCCTCAAGAAGCCTTTCGCTAAGACAGTTCTTGTGGAATTGGCAAAGTGATATTTGGAAGCCCATATAGGGCTATGGTGAAAAAGGAAATATCCTCAAATGAAATCTGGAAAGAAGCTTTCTGAGAAACTGCTTAGTGTTCTGTTAATTCATCTCACAGAGTTACATCTGTATTTCCTTTATCTCTTTGCTAGAATTATTTCTGTGGAATCTGAGAACAGATATTTCGGATCCCTTTGAAGACTATAGGGTCAAAGGAAATATCCTCCGATAACAAAGAGAAAGAAGCTTTCTGAGAAACTTCGTTGTGTTCTGTGAAATCATCTCACAGAGTTACAGCTTTCCCCTCAAGAAGCCTTTCGCTAAGACAGTTCTTGTGGAATTGGCAAAGTGATATTTGGAAGCCCATAGAGGGCTATGGTGAAAAAGGAAATATCCTCAGATGAAATCTAAAAAGAAGCTTTCTGAGAAACTGCTTAGCGTTCTGTTAATTCATCTCACAGAGTTACATCTGTATTTCGTGGATCTCTTTGCTAGCCTTATTTCTGTGGAATCTGAGAACAGATATTTCGGATCCCTTTGAAGACTATAGGGCCAAAGGAAATATCCTCCTATAACAAAGAGAAAGAAGCTTTCTGAGAAACTTCTTTGTGTTCTGTGAAATCATCTCACTGAGTTACAGCTTTCCCCTCAAGGAGCCTTTCGCTAAGACAGTTTATGTGGAATTGGCAAAGTGATATTTGGAAGCCCATAGAGGGCTATGGTGAAAAAGGAAATATCCACAGATGAAATCTGGAAAGAAGCTTTCTGAGAAACTGCTTAGCGTTCTGTTAATTCATCTCACAGAGTTACATCTGTATTTCGTGGATCTCTTTGCTAGCCTTATTTCTGTGGAATCTGAGAACAGATATTTCGGATCCCTTTGAAGACTATAGGGCCAAAGGAAATATCCTCCGATAACAAAGAGAAAGAAGCTCTCTGAGAAACTTCGTTGTGTTCTGTGAAATCATCTCACAGAGTTACAGCTTTCCCCTCACGGAGCCTTTCGCTAAGACAGTTCTTTTGAAACTGGCAAAGTGATATTTGGAAGACCATAGAGGGCTATGGTGAAAAAGGAAATATCCTCAGAGGAAATCTGGAAAGAAGCTTTCTGAGAAACTGCTTAGTGTTCTGTTAATTCATCTAACAGAGTTACATCTGTATTTCGTGGATCTCTTTGCTAGCCTTATTTCTGTGGAATCTGAGAACCGATATTTCGGATCCCTATGAAGACTATAGGGCCAAAGGAAATATCCTGCGATAACAAAGAGAAAGAAGCTTTCTGAGAAACTCCTTTGTGTTTTGTGAAATCATCTCACAGAGTTACAGCTTTCCCCTCCGAAAGCCTTTCGCTAAGACAGTTCTTGTGGAATTGGCAAAGTGATATTTGGAAGCCCATAGAGGGCTATGGTGAAAAAGGAAATATCCTCAGATGAAATCTGGAAAGAAGCTTTCTGAGAAACTGCTTAGTGTTCTGTTAATTCATCTCACAGAGCTACATCTGTATTTCGTGGATCTCTTTGCTAGCCTTATTTCTGTGGAATCTGAGAACAGATATTTCGGATCCCTTTGAAGACTATTGGGCCAAAGGAAATATCCTCCGATAACAAAGAGAAAGAAGCTTTCTGAGAAACTTCTTTGTGTTCTGTGAAATCATCTCACAGAGTTGCAGCTTTCCCCTCAAGAAGCCTTTCGCTAAGACAGTTCTTGTGGAATTGGCAAAGTGATATTTGGAAGCCATAGAGGGCTATGGTGAAAAAGGAAATATCCTCAAATGAAATCTGGAAAGAAGCTTTCTGAGAAACTGCTTAGTGTTCTTTTAATTCATCTCACAGAGTTACATCTGTATTTCGTGGATCTCTTTGCTAGTCTTATTTCTGTGGAATCTGAGAACAGATATTTCGGATCCCTTTGAAGACTACAGGGCCAAAGGAAATATCCTCCGATAACAAAGAGAAAGAAGCTTTCTGAGAAACTTCGTTGTGTTCTGAGAAATCATCTCACAGAGTTACAGCTTTCCCCTCACGGAGCCTTTCGCTAAGACAGTTCTTTTGAAATTGGCAAAGTGATATTTGGAAGCCCAGAGAGGGCTATGGTGAAAAAGGAAATATCCTCAGATGAAATCTGGAAAGAAGCTTTCTGAGAAACTGCTTAGCGTTCTGTTAATTCATCTCACAGAGTTACATCTGTATTTCATGGATCTCTTTGCTAGTCTTATTTCTGTGGAATCTGAGAACAGATATTTCGGATCCCTTCGAAGACTATAGGGCCAAAGGAAATATCCTCCGATAACAAAGAGAAAGAAGCTTTCTGAGAAACTTCTTTGTGTTCTGTGAAATCATCTCACAGAGTTACAGCTTTCCCCTCACGGAGCCTTTCGCTAAGACAGTTCTTTTGAAATTGGCAAAGTGATATTTGGAAGCCCTTAGAGGGCTATGGTGAAAAAGGAAATATCCTCAGATGAAATCTGGAAAGAAGCTTTTGAGAAACTGCTTAGTGTTCTTTTAATTCATCTCACAGTGTTACATCTGTATTTCGTGGATCTCTTTGCTAGCCTTATTTCTGTGGAATCTGAGAACAGATATTTCGGATCCCTTTGAAGACTATAGGGCCAAAGGAAATATCCTCCGATAACAAAGAGAAAGAAGCTTTCTGAGAAACTTCTTTGTGTTCTGTGAAATCATCTCACAGAGTTGCAGCTTTCCCCTCAAGAAGCCTTTCGCTAAGACAGTTCTTGTGGAATTGGCAAAGTGATATTTGGAAGCCCAAAGAGGTCTATGGTGAAAGAGGAAATATCCTCAGATGAAATCTGGAAAGAAGCTTTCTGAGAAACTGCTTAGTGTTCTGTTAATTCATCTCACAGAGTTACATCTGTATTTCGTGGATCTCTTTGCTAGCCTTATTTCTGTGGAATCTGAGAACAGATATTTAGTATCCCTTTGAAGACTATAGGGCCAAAGGAAATATTCTCCGATAACAAAGAGAAAGAAGCTTTCTGAGAAACTTCGTTGTGTTCTGTGAAATCATGTCACAGAGTTACAGCTTTCCCCTCACGGAGCCTTTTGCTAAGACAGTTCTTTTGAAATTGGCAAAGTGATATTTGGAAGCCCGTAGAGGGCTATGTTGAAAAAGGAAATATCCTGAGATGAAATCTGGAAAGAAGCTTTCTGAGAAACTGCTTAGTGTTCTGTTAATTCATCTCACAGAGTTATATCTGTATTTCGTGGATCTCTTTGCTAGCCTTATTTCTGTGGAATCTCAGAACAGATATTTCGGATCCCTTTGAAGACTATAGGGCCAAAGGAAATATCCTCCGATAACAAAGAGAAAGAAGCTTTCTCTGAAACTTCGTTGTGTTCTGTGAAATCATCTCACAGAGTTACAGCTTTCCCCTCACGGAGCCTTTCGCTAAGACAGTTCTTTTGAAATTGGCAAAGTGATATTTGGAAGCCCATAGAGGGCTATTGTGAAAAAGGAAATATCCTCAGATGAAATCTGGAAAGAAGCTTTCTGAGAAACTGCTTAGTGTTCTGTTAATTCAACTCACAGAGTTACATCTGTATTTCGTGGATCTCTTTGCTAGCCTTATTTCTGTGGAATCTGAGAACAGATATTTCGGATCCCTTTGAAGACTATAGGGCCAAAGGAAATATCCTCAGATAACAAAGAGAAAGAAGCTTTCTGAGAAACTTCTTTGTGTTCTGTGAAATCATCTCACAGAGTTGCAGCTTTCCCCTCAAGAAGCCTTTCGCTAAGACAGTTCTTGTGGAATTGGCAAAGTGATATTTGGAAGCCCATATAGGGCTATGGTGAAAAAGGAAATATCCTCAAATGAAATCTGGAAAGAAGCTTTCTGAGAAACTGCTTAGTGTTCTGTTAATTCATCTCACAGAGTTACATCTGTATTTCCTTTATCTCTTTGCTAGAATTATTTCTGTGGAATCTGAGAACAGATATTTCGGATCCCTTTGAAGACTATAGGGTCAAAGGAAATATCCTCCGATAACAAAGAGAAAGAAGCTTTCTGAGAAACTTCGTTGTGTTCTGTGAAATCATCTCACAGAGTTACAGCTTTCCCCTCAAGAAGCCTTTCGCTAAGACAGTTCTTGTGGAATTGGCAAAGTGATATTTGGAAGCCCATAGAGGGCTATGGTGAAAAAGGAAATATCCTCAGATGAAATCTGGAAAGAAGCTTTCTGAGAAACTGCTTAGCGTTCTGTTAATTCATCTCACAGAGTTACATCTGTATTTCGTGGATCTCTTTGCTAGCCTTATTTCTGTGGAATCTGAGAACAGATATTTCGGATCCCTTTGAAGACTATAGGGCCAAAGGAAATATCCTCCTATAACAAAGAGAAAGAAGCTTTCTGAGAAACTTCTTTGTGTTCTGTGAAATCATCTCACTGAGTTACAGCTTTCCTTTCAAGGAGCCTTTCGCTAAGACAGTTTATGTGGAATTGGCAAAGTGATATTTGGAAGCCCATAGAGGGCTATGGTGAAAAAGGAAATATCCACAGATGAAATCTGGAAAGAAGCTTTCTGAGAAACTGCTTAGCGTTCTGTTAATTCATCTCACAGAGTTACATCTGTATTTCGTGGATCTCTTTGCTAGCCTTATTTCTGTGGAATCTGAGAACAGATATTTCGGATCCCTTTGAAGACTATAGGGCCAAAGGAAATATCCTCCGATAACAAAGAGAAAGAAGCTTTCTGAGAAACTTCGTTGTGTTCTGTGAAATCATCTCACAGAGTTACAGCTTTCCCCTCACGGAGCCTTTCGCTAAGACAGTTCTTTTGAAACTGGCAAAGTGATATTTGGAAGACCATAGAGGGCTATGGTGAAAAAGGAAATATCCTCAGAGGAAATCTGGAAAGAAGCTTTCTGAGAAACTGCTTAGTGTTCTGTTAATTCATCTAACAGAGTTACATCTGTATTTCGTGGATCTCTTTGCTAGCCTTATTTCTGTGGAATCTGAGAACCGATATTTCGGATCCCTATGAAGACTATAGGGCCAAAGGAAATATCCTGCGATAACAAAGAGAAAGAAGCTTTCTGAGAAACTCCTTTGTGTTTTGTGAAATCATCTCACAGAGTTACAGCTTTCCCCTCCGAAAGCCTTTCGCTAAGACAGTTCTTGTGGAATTGGCAAAGTGATATTTGGAAGCCCATAGAGGGCTATGGTGAAAAAGGAAATATCCTCAGATGAAATCTGGAAAGAAGCTTTCTGAGAAACTGCTTAGTGTTCTGTTAATTCATCTCACAGAGCTACATCTGTATTTCGTGGATCTCTTTGCTAGCCTTATTTCTGTGGAATCTGAGAACAGATATTTCGGATCCCTTTGAAGACTATTGGGCCAAAGGAAATATCCTCCGATAACAAAGAGAAAGAAGCTTTCTGAGAAACTTCTTTGTGTTCTGTGAAATCATCTCACAGAGTTGCAGCTTTCCCCTCAAGAAGCCTTTCGCTAAGACAGTTCTTGTGGAATTGGCAAAGTGATATTTGGAAGCCATAGAGGGCTATGGTGAAAAAGGAAATATCCTCAGATGAAATCTGGAAAGAAGCTTTCTGAGAAACTGCTTAGCGTTCTGTTAATTCATCTCACAGAGTTACATCTGTATTTCATGGATCTCTTTGCTAGTCTTATTTCTGTGGAATCTGAGAACAGATATTTCGGATCCCTTCGAAGACTATAGGGCCAAAGGAAATATCCTCCGATAACAAAGAGAAAGAAGCTTTCTGAGAAACTTCTTTGTGTTCTGTGAAATCATCTCACAGAGTTACAGCTTTCCCCTCACGGAGCCTTTCGCTAAGACAGTTCTTTTGAAATTGGCAAAGTGATATTTGGAAGCCCTTAGAGGGCTATGGTGAAAAAGGAAATATCCTCAGATGAAATCTGGAAAGAAGCTTTTGAGAAACTGCTTAGTGTTCTTTTAATTCATCTCACAGTGTTACATCTGTATTTCGTGGATCTCTTTGCTAGCCTTATTTCTGTGGAATCTGAGAACAGATATTTCGGATCCCTTTGAAGACTATAGGGCCAAAGGAAATATCCTCCGATAACAAAGAGAAAGAAGCTTTCTGAGAAACTTCTTTGTGTTCTGTGAAATCATCTCACAGAGTTGCAGCTTTCCCCTCAAGAAGCCTTTCGCTAAGACAGTTCTTGTGGAATTGGCAAAGTGATATTTGGAAGCCCAAAGAGGTCTATGGTGAAAAAGGAAATATCCTCAGATGAAATCTGGAAAGAAGCTTTCTGAGAAACTGCTTAGTGTTCTGTTAATTCATCTCACAGAGTTACATCTGTATTTCGTGGATCTCTTTGCTAGCCTTATTTCTGTGGAATCTGAGAACAGATATTTCGGATCCCTTTGAAGACTATAGGGCCAAAGGAAATATCCTCCGATAACAAAGAGAAAGAAGCTTTCTGAGAAACTTCGTTGTGTTCTGTGAAATCATCTCACAGAGTTACAGCTTTCCCCTCACGGAGCCTTTCGCTAAGACAGTTCTTTTGAAATTGGCAAAGTGATATTTGAAGCCCATAGAGGGCTATGGTAAAAAAGGAAATATCCTCAGAGGAAATCTGGAATGAAGCTTTGTGAGAAATTGCTTAGTGTTCTGTTAATTCTTCTCACAGTGTTACATCTGTATTTCATGGATCTCTTTGCTAGCCTTATTTCTGTGGAATCTGAGAAAAGATATTTCAGATCCCTTTGAAGACTATAGGGCCAAAGGAAATATCCTCCGATAACAAAGAGAAAGAAGCTTTCTGAGAAACTTCTTTGTGTTCTGTGAAATCATCTCACAGAGTTGCAGCTTTCCCCTCAAGAAGCCTTTCTCTAGGATAGTTCTTGTGGAATTGGCAAAGTGATATTTGGAAGCCCATAGAGGGCTATGGTGAAAAAGGAAATATCCTCAGATGAAATCTGGAAAGAAGCTTTCTGAGAAACTGCTTAGTGTTCTGTTAATTCATCTCACAGAGCTACATCTGTATTTCGTAGATCTCTTTGCTAGCCTTATTTCTGTGGAATCTGAGAACAGATAATTCGGAACCCTTTGAAGACTATAGGGCCAAAGGAAATATCCTCAGATAACAAAGAGAAAGAAGCTTTCTGAGAAACTTCTTTGTGTTCTGTGAAATCATCTCACAGAGTTGCAGCTTTCCCCTCAAGAAGCCTTTCGCTAAGACAGTTCTTGTGGAATAGGCAAAGTGATATTTGGAAGCCCATATAGGGCTATGGTGAAAAAGGAAATATCCTCAAATGAAATCTGGAAAGAAGCTTTCTGAGAAACTGCTTAGTGTTCTGTTAATTCATCTCACAGAGTTACATCTGTATTTCGTGGATCTCTTTGCTAGCCTTATTTCTGGGTAATCTGAGAACAGATATTTCGGATCCCTTTGAAGACTATAGGGCCAAAGGAAATATCCTCCGATAACAAAGAGAAAGAAGCTTTCTGAGAAACTTCTTTGTGTTCTGTGAAATCATCTCACAGAGTTGCAGCTTTCCCCTCAAGAAGCCTTTCGCTAAGACAGTTCTTGTGGAATTGGGAAAGTGATATTTGGAAGCCCATAGAGGGCTATGGTGAAAAAGGAAATATCCTCAGATGAAATCTGGAAAGAAGCTTTCTGAGAAACTGCTTATTGTTCTGTTAATTCATCTCACAGAGTTACATCTGTATTTCCTTTATCTCTTCGCTAGCCTTATTTCTGTGGAATCTGAGAACAGATATTTCGGATCCCTTTGAAGACTATAGGGTCAAAGGAAATATCCTCCGATAACAAAGAGAAAGAAGCTTTCTGAGAAACTTCGTTGTGTTCTGTGAAATCATCTCTCAGAGTTACAGCTTTCCCCTCAAGAAGCCTTTCGCTAAGACAGTTCTTGTGGAATTAGCAAAGTGATATTTGGAACCCCTAGAGGGCTATGGTGAAAAAGGAAATATCCTCAGATGAAATCTGGAAAGAAGCTTTCTGAGAAACTGCTTAGCGTTCTGTTAATTCATCTCACAGAGTTACATCTGTATTTCGTGGATCTCTTTGCTAGCCTTATTTCTGTGGAATCTGAGAACAGATATTTCGGATCCCTTTGAAGACTATAGGGCCAAAGGAAATATCCTCCGATAAGAAAGAGAAAGAAGCTTTCTGAGAAACTTCTTTGTGTTCTTTGAAATCATCTCACGGAGTTACAGCTTTCCCCTCAAGGAGCCTTTCGCTAAGACAGTTCTTGTGGAATTGGCAAAGTGATATTTGGAAGCCCATAGAGGGCTATGGTGAAAAAGGAAATATCCTCAGATGAAATCTGGAAAGAAGCTTTCTGAGAAACTGCTTAGCGTTCTGTTAATTCATCTCACAGAGTTACATCTGTATTTCGTGGATCTCTTTGCTAGCCTTATTTCTGTGGAATCTGAGAACAGATATTTCGGATCCCTTTGAAGACTATAGGGCCAAAGGAAATATCCTCCCATAACAAAGAGAAAGAAGCTTTCTGAGAAACTTCGTTGTGTTCTGTGAAATCATCTCACAGAGTTACAGCTTTCCCCTCACGGAGCCTTTCGCTAAGACAGTTCTTTTGAAACTGGCAAAGTGATATTTGGAAGCCCATAGAGGGCTATGGTGAAAAAGGAAATATCCTCAGATGAAATCTGGAAAGAAGCTTTCTGAGAAACTGCTTAGCATTCTGTTAATTCATCTCACAGAGTTACATCTGTATTTCGTGGATCTCTTTGCTAGCCTTATTTCTGTGGAATCTGAGAACAGATATTTCGGATCCTTATGAAGACTATAGGGCCAAAGGAAATATCCTGCGATAACAAAGAGAAAGAAGCTTTCTGAGAAACTTCTTTGTGTTTTGTGAAATCATCTCACTGAGTTACAGCTTTCCCCTCAAGAAGCCTTTCGCTAAGACAATTCTTGTGGAATTGGCAAAGTGATATTTGGAAGCCCATAGAGGGCTATGGTGAAAAAGGAAATATCCTCAGATGAAATCTGGAAAGAAGATTTCTGAGAAACTGCTTAGTGTTCTGTTAATTCATCTCACAGAGCTACATTTGTATTTCGTGGATCTCTTTGCTAGCCTTATTTCTGTGGAATCTGAGAACAGATATTTCGGATCCCTTTGAAGACTATAGGGCCAAAGGAAATATCCTCCGATAACAAAGAGAAAGAAGCTTTCTGAGAAACTTCTTTGTGTTCTGTGAAATCATCTCACAGAGTTGCAGCTTTCCTCTCAAGAAGCCTTTCGCTAAGACAGTTCTTGTGGAATTGGCAAAGTGATATTTGGAAGCCATAGAGGGCTATGGTGAAAAAGGAAGTATCCTCAAATGAAATCTGGAAAGAAGCTTTCTGAGAAACTGATTAGTGTTCTGTTAATTCATCTCACAGAGTTACATCTGTATTTCGTGGATCTCTTTGCTAGCCTTATTTCTGTGGAATCTGAGAACAGATATTTCGGATCCCTTTGAAGACTATAGGGCCAAAGGAAATATCCTCCGATAACAAAGAGAAAGAAGCTTTCTGAGAAACTTCGTTGTGTACTGTGAAATCATCTCACAGAGTTACAGCTTTCCCCTCACGGAGCCTTTCGCTAAGACAGTTCTTTTGAAATTGGCAAAGTGATATTTGGAAGCCCATAGAGGGCTATGGTGAAAAAGGAAATTTCCTCAGATGAAATCTGGAAAGAAGCTTTCTGAGTAACTGCTTAGTGTTCTGTTAATTCATCTCACAGAGTTACATCTGTATTTCGTGGATCTCTTTGCTAGCCTTATTTCTGTGGAATCTGAGAACAGATATTTCGGATCCATATGAAGACTATAGGGCCAAAGGAAATATCCTCCGATAACAAGAGAAAGAAGCTTTCTGAGAAACTTCTTTGTGTTCTGTGAAATCATCTCACAGAGTTACAGCTTTCCCCTCAAGAAGCCTTTCGCTAAGACAGTTCTTGTGGAATTGGCAAAGTGATATTTGGAAGCCCATAGAGGGCTAGGGTGAAAAAGGAAATATCCTCAGAGGAAATCTGGAAAGAAGCTTTCTGAGAAACTGCTTAGTGTTCTTTTAATTCATCTCACAGAGTTACATCTGTATTTCGTGGATCTCTTTGCTAGCCTTATTTCTGTGGAATCTGAGAACAGATATTTCGGATCCCTTTGAAGACTATAGGGCCAAAGGAAATATCCTCCGATAACAAAGAGAAAGAAGCTTCTGAGAAACTTCGTTGTGTTCTGTGAAATCATCTCACAGAGTTGCAGCTTTCCCCTCAAGAAGCCTTTCGCTAAGACAGTTCTTGTGGAATTGGCAAAGTGATATTTGGAAGCCATAGAGGGCTATGGTGAAAAAGGAAATATCCTCAGATGAAATCTGGAAAGAAGATTTCTGAGAAACTGCTTAGTGTTCTGTTAATTCATCTCACAGAGTTACATCTGTATTTCGTGGATCTCTTTGCTAGCCTTATTTCTGTGGAATCTGAGAACAGATATTTCGGATCCCTTTGAAGACTATAGGGCCAAATGAAATATCCTCCGATAACAAAGAGAAAGAAGCTTTCTGAGAAACTTCTTTGTGTTCTGTGAAATCATCTCACAGAGTTACAGCTTTCCCCTCAAGCAGCCTTTCGATAAGACAGTTCTTGTGGAATTGGCAAAGTGATATTTGGAAGCCCATAGAGTGCTATGGTGAAAAAGGAAATATCCTCAAATGAAATCTGGAAAGAAGCTTTCTGAGAAACTGCTTAGTGTTCTGTTAATTCATCTCACAGAGTTACATCTGTATTTCGTGGATCTCTTTGCTAGCCTTATTTCTGTGGAATCTGAGAACAGATATTTAGTATCCCTTTGAAGACTATAGGGCCAAAGGAAATATCCTCCGATAACAAAGAGAAAGAAGCTTTCTGAGAAACTTCGTTGTGTTCTGTGAAATCATGTCACAGAGTTACAGCTTTCCCCTCACGGAGCCTTTTGCTAAGACAGTTCTTTTGAAATTGGCAAAGTGATATTTGGAAGCCCGTAGAGGGCTATGTTGAAAAAGGAAATATCCTCAGATGAAATCTGGAAAGAAGCTTTCTGAGAAACTGCTTAGTGTTCTGTTAATTCATCTCACAGAGTTATATCTGTATTTCGTGGATCTCTTTGCTAGCCTTATTTCTGTGGAATCTCAGAACAGATATTTCGGATCCCTTTGAAGACTATAGGGCCAAAGGAAATATCCTCCGATAACAAAGAGAAAGAAGCTTTCTCTGAAACTTCGTTGTGTTCTGTGAAATCATCTCACAGAGTTACAGCTTTCCCCTCACGGAGCCTTTCGCTAAGACAGTTCTTTTGAAATTGGCAAAGTGATATTTGGAAGCCCATAGAGGGCTATTGTGAAAAAGGAAATATCCTCAGATGAAATCTGGAAAGAAGCTTTCTGAGAAACTGCTTAGTGTTCTGTTAATTCAACTCACAGAGTTACATCTGTATTTCGTGGATCTCTTTGCTAGCCTTATTTCTGTGGAATCTGAGAACAGATATTTCGGATCCCTTTGAAGACTATAGGGCCAAAGGAAATATCCTCCGATAACAAAGAGGAAGAAGCCTTCTGAGAATCTTCTTTGTGTTCTGTGAAATCATCTCACAGAGTTACAGCTTTCCCCTCAAGAAGCCTTTCGCTAAGACAGTTCTTGTGGAATTGGCAAAGTGATATTTGGAAGCCCATAGAGGGCTATGGTGAAAAAGGAAATATCCTCAAATGAAATCTGGAAAGAAGCTTTCTGAGAAACTGCTTAGTGTTCTGTTAATTCATCTCACAGAGTTACATCTGTATTTCGTGGATCTCTTTGCTAGCCTTATTTCTGTGGAATCCTAGAACAGATATTTCGGATCCCTTTGAAGACTATAGGGCCAAAGGAAATATCCTCTGATAACAAAGAGAAAGAAGCTTTCTGAGAAACTTCGTTGTGTTCTGTGAAATCATCTCACAGAGTTACAGCTTTCCCCTCACGGAGCCTTTCGCTAAGACAGTTCTTATGGAATTGGCAAAGTGATATTTGGAAGCCCATAGAGGGCTATGGTGAAAAAGGAAATATCCTCAAATGAAATCTGGAAAGAAGCTTTCTGAGAAACTGCTTAGTGTTCTGTTAATTCATCTCACAGAGTTACATCTGTATTTCCTTTATCTCTTTGCTAGCCTTATTTCTGTGGAATCTGAGAACAGATATTTCGGATCCCTTTGAAGACTATAGGGTCAAAGGAAATATCCTCCGATAACAAAGAGAAAGAAGCTTTCTGAGAAACTTCGTTGTGTTCTGTGAAATCATCTCACAGAGTTACAGCTTTCACCTCAAGAAGCCTTTCGCTAAGACAGTTCTTGTGGAATTGGCAAAGTGATATTTGGAAGCCCATAGGGGGCTATGGTGAAAAAGGAAATATCCTCAGATGAAATCTGGAAAGAAGCTTTCTGAGAAACTGCTTAGCGTTCTGTTAATTCATCTCACAGAGTTACATCTGTATTTCGTGGATCTCTTTGCTAGCCTTATTTCTGTGGAATCTGAGAACAGATATTTCGGATCCCTTTGAAGACTATAGGGCCAAAGGAAATATCCTCCTATAACAAAGAGAAAGAAGCTTTCTGAGAAACTTCTTTGTGTTCTGTGAAATCATCTCACTGAGTTACAGCTTTCCCCTCAAGGAGCCTTTCGCTAAGACAGTTTATGTGGAATTGGCAATGTGATATTTGGAAGCCCATAGAGGGCTATGGTGAAAAAGGAAATATCCTCAGAGGAAATCTGGAAAGAAGCTTTCTGAGAAACTGCTTAGTGTTCTGTTAATTCATCTCACAGAGTTACATCTGTATTTCGTGGATCTCTTTGCTAGCCTTATTTCTGTGGAATCTGAGAACCGATATTTCGGATCCCTATGAAGACTATAGGGCCAAAGGAAATATCCTGCGATAACAAAGAGAAAGAAGCTTTCTGAGAAACTTCTTTGTGTTTTGTGAAATCATCTCACAGAGTTACAGCTTTCCCCTTAAGAAGCCTTTCGCTAAGACAGTTCTTGTGGAATTGGCAAAGTGATATTTGGAAGCCCATAGAGGGCTATGGTGAAAAAGGAAATATCCTCAGATGAAATCTGGAAAGAAGCTTTCTGAGAAACTACTTAGCGTTCTGTTAATTCATCTCACAGAGTTACATCTGTATTTCATGGATCTCTTTGCTAGTCTTATTTCTGTGGAATCTGAGAACAGATATTTCGGATCCCTTTGAAGACTATAGGGCCAAAGGAAATATCCTCCGATAACAAAGAGAAAGAAGCTTTCTGAGAAACTTCTTTGTGTTCTGTGAAATCATCTCACAGAGTTGCAGCTTTCCCCTCAAGAAGCCTTTGGCTAAGACAGTTCTTGTGGAATTGACAAAGTGATATTTGGAAGCCATAGAGGGCTATGGTGAAAAAGGAAATATCCTCAAATGAAATCTGGAAAGAAGCTTTCTGAGAAACTGCTTAGTGTTCTGTTAATTCATCTCACAGAGTTACATCTGTATTTCGTGGATCTCTTTGCTAGCCTTATTTCTGGGAAATCTGAGAACAGATATTTCGGATCCCTTTGAAGACTATAGGGCCAAAGGAAATATCCTCCGATAACAAAGAGAAAGAAGCTTTCTGAGAAACTTCTTTGTGTTCTGTGAAATCATCTCACAGAGTTGCAGCTTTCCCCTCAAGAAGCCTTTCGCTAAGACAGTTCTTGTGGAATTGGGAAAGTGATATTTGGAAGCCCATAGAGGGCTATGGTGAAAAAGGAAATATCCTCAAATGAAATCTGGAAAGAAGCTTTCTGAGAAACTGCTTAGTGTTCTGTTAATTCATCTCACAGAGTTACATCTGTATTTCCTTTATCTCTTCGCTAGCCTTATTTCTGTGGAATCTGAGAACAGATATTTCGGATCCCTTTGAAGACTATAGGGTCAAAGGAAATATCCTCCGATAACAAAGAGAAAGAAGCTTTCTGAGAAACTTCGTTGTGTTTTGTGAAATCATCTCTCAGAGTTACAGCTTTCCCCTCAAGAAGCCTTTCGCTAAGACAGTTCTTGTGGAATTGGCAAAGTGATATTTGGAAGCCCATAGAGGGCTATGGTGAAAAAGGAAATATCCTCAGATGAAATCTGGAAAGAAGCTTTCTGAGAAACTGCTTAGCGTTCTGTTAATTCATCTCACAGAGTTACATCTGTATTTCGTGGATCTCTTTGCTAGCCTTATTTCTGTGGAATCTGAGAACAGATATTTCGGATCCCTTTGAAGACTATAGGGCCAAAGGAAATATCCTCCGATAACAAAGAGAAAGAAGCTTTCTGAGAAACTTCTTTGTGTTCTGTGAAATCATCTCACGGAGTTACAGCTTTCCCCTCAAGGAGCCTTTCGCTAAGACAGTTTATGTGGAATTGGCAAAGTGATATTTGGAAGCCCATAGAGGGCTATGGTGAAAAAGGAAATATCCTCAGATGAAATCTGGAAAGAAGCTTTCTGAGAAACTGCTTAGCGTTCTGTTAATTCATCTCACAGAGTTACATCTGTATTTCGTGGATCTCTTTGCTAGCCTTATTTCTGTGGAATCTGAGAACAGATATTTCGGAAACCTTTGAAGACTATAGGGCCAAAGGAAATATCCTCCGATAACAAAGAGAAAGAAGCTTTCTGAGAAACTTCGTTGTGTTCTGTGAAATCATCTCACAGAGTTACAGCTTTCCCCTCACGGAGCCTTTCGCTAAGACAGTTCTTTTGAAACTGGCAAAGTGATATTCGGAAGCCCATAGAGGGCTATGGTGAAAAAGGAAATATCCTCAGATGAAATCTGGAAAGAAGCTTTCTGAGAAACTGCTTAGCATTCTGTTAATTCATCTCACAGAGTTACATCTGTATTTCGTGGATCTCTTTGCTAGCCTTATTTCTGTGGAATCTGAGAACAGATATTTCGGATCCTTATGAAGACTATAGGGCCAAAGGAAATATCCTGCGATAACAAAGAGAAAGAAGCTTTCTGAGAAACTTCTTTGTGTTTTGTGAAATCATCTCACTGAGTTACAGCTTTCCCCTCAAGAAGCCTTTCGCTAAGACAATTCTTGTGGAATTGGCAAAGTGATATTTGGAAGCCCATAGAGGGCTATGGTGAAAAAGGAAATATCCTCAGATGAAATCTGGAAAGAAGATTTCTGAGAAACTGCTTAGTGTTCTGTTAATTCATCTCACAGAGCTACATTTGTATTTCGTGGATCTCTTTGCTAGCCTTATTTCTGTGGAATCTGAGAACAGATATTTCGGATCCCTTTGAAGACTATAGGGCCAAAGGAAATATCCTCCGATAACAAAGAGAAAGAAGCTTTCTGAGAAACTTCTTTGTGTTCTGTGAAATCATCTCACAGAGTTGCAGCTTTCCCCTCAAGAAGCCTTTCGCTAAGACAGTTCTTGTGGAATTGGCAAAGTGATATTTGGAAGCCATAGAGGGCTATGGTGAAAAAGGAAGTATCCTCAAATGAAATCTGGAAAGAAGCTTTCTGAGAAACTGATTAGTGTTCTGTTAATTCATCTCACAGAGTTACATCTGTATTTCGTGGATCTCTTTGCTAGCCTTATTTCTGTGGAATCTGAGAACAGATATTTCGGATCCCTTTGAAGACTATAGGGCCAAAGGAAATATCCTCCGATAACAAAGAGAAAGAAGCTTTCTGAGAAACTTCGTTGTGTACTGTGAAATCATCTCACAGAGTTACAGCTTTCCCCTCACGGAGCCTTTCGCTAAGACAGTTCTTTTGAAATTGGCAAAGTGATATTTGGAAGCCCATAGAGGGCTATGGTGAAAAAGGAAATTTCCTCATATGAAATCTGGAAAGAAGCTTTCTGAGTAACTGCTTAGTGTTCTGTTAATTCATCTCACAGAGTTACATCTGTATTTCGTGGATCTCTTTGCTAGCCTTATTTCTGTGGAATCTGAGAACAGATATTTCGGATCCATATGAAGACTATAGGGCCAAAGGAAATATCCTCCGATAACAAAGAGAAAGAAGCTTTCTGAGAAACTTCTTTGTGTTCTGTGAAATCATCTCACAGAGTTACAGCTTTCCCCTCAAGAAGCCTTTCGCTAAGACAGTTTATGTGGAATTGGCAAAGTGATATTTGGAAGCCCATAGAGGGCTATGGTGAAAAAGGAAATATCCTCAGATGAAATCTGGAAAGAAGCTTTCTGAGAAACTGCTTAGTGTACTTTTAATTCATCTCACAGTGTTACATCTGTATTTCGTGGATCTCTTTGCTAGCCTTATTTCTGTGGAATCTGAGAGCAGATATTTCGGATCCCTTTGAAGACTATAGGGCCAAAGGAAATATCCTCCGATAACAAAGAGAAAGAAGCTTCTGAGAAACTTCGTTGTGTTCTGTGAAATCATCTCACAGAGTTGCAGCTTTCCCCTCAAGAAGCCTTTCGCTAAGACAGTTCTTGTGGAATTGGCAAAGTGATATTTGGAAGCCATAGAGGGCTATGGTGAAAAAGGAAATATCCACAAATGAAATCTGGAAAGAAGCTTTCTGAGAAACTGCTTAGTGTTCTGTTAATTCATCTCACAGAGTTACATCTGTATTTCGTGGATCTCTTTGCTAGCCTTATTTCTGTGGAATCTGAGAACAGATATTTCAGATCCCTTTGAAGACTATAGGGCCAAATGAAATATCCTCCGATAACAAAGAGAAAGAAGCTTTCTGAGAAACTTCTTTGTGTTCTGTGAAATCAACTCACAGAGTTACAGCTTTCCCCTCAAGAAGCCTTTCGATAAGACAGTTCTTGTGGAATTGGCAAAGTGATATTTGGAAGCCCATAGAGGGCTATGGTGAAAAAGGAAACATCCTCAGATGAAATCTGGAAAGAAGCTTTCTGAGAAACTGCTTAGTGTTCTGTTAATTCATCTCACAGAGTTATATCTGTATTTCGTGGATCTCTTTGCTAGCCTTATTTCTGTGGAATCTCAGAACAGATATTTCGGATCCCTTTGAAGACTATAGGGCCAAAGGAAATATCCTCCGATAACAAAGAGAAAGAAGCTTTCTGAGAAACTTCGTTGTGTTCTGTGAAATCATCTCACAGAGTTACAGCTTTCCCCTCACGGAGCCTTTCGCTAAGACAGTTCTTGTGGAATTGGCAAAGTGATATTTGGAAGCCCATAGAGGGCTATGGTGAAAAAGGAAATATCCTCAGATGAAATCTGGAAAGAAGCTTTCTGAGAAACTGCTTAGTGTTCTGTTAATTCATCTCACAGAGCTACATTTGTATTTCGTGGATCTCTTTGCTAGCCTTATTTCTGTGGAATCTGAGAACAGATATTTCGGATCCCTTTGAAGACTATAGGGCCAAAGGAAATATCCTCCGATAACAAAGAGAAAGAAGCTTTCTGAGAAACTTCTTTGTGTTCTGTGAAATCATCTCACAGAGTTGCAGCTTTCCCCTCAAGAAGCCTTTCGCTAAGACAGTTCTTGTGGAATTGGCAAAGTGATATATGGAAGCCATAGAGGGCTATGGTGAAAAAGGAAATATCCTCAAATGAAATCTGGAAAGAAGCTTTCTGAGAAACTGATTAGTGTTCTGTTAATTCATCTCACAGAGTTACATCTGTATTTCGTGGATCTCTTTGCTAGCCTTATTTCTGTGGAATCTGAGAACAGATATTTCGGATCCCTTTGAAGACTATAGGGCCAAAGGAAATATCCTCCGATAACAAAGAGAAAGAAGCTTTCTGAGAAACTTCGTTGTGTTCTGTGAAATCATCTCACAGAGTAACAGCTTTCCCCTCACGGAGCCTTTCGCTAAGACAGTTCTTTTGAAATTGGCAAAGTGATATTTGGAAGCCCATAGAGGGCTATGGTGAAAAAGGAAATTTCCTCAGATGAAATCTGGAAAGAAGCTTTCTGAGTAACTGCTTAGTGTTCTGTTAATTCATCTCACAGAGTTACATCTGTATTTTGTGGATCTCTTTGCTAGCCTTATTTCTGTGGAATCTGAGAACAGATATTTCGGATCCATATGAAGACTATAGGGCCAAAGGAAATATCCTCCGATAACAAAGAGAAAGAAGCTTTCTGAGAAACTTCTTTGTGTTCTGTGAAATCATCTCACAGAGTTACAGCTTTCCCCTCAAGAAGCCTTTCGCTAAGACAGTTCTTGTGGAATTGGCAAAGTGATATTTGGAAGCCCATAGAGGGCTATGGTGAAAAAGGAAATATCCTCAGATGAAATCTGGAAAGAAGCTTTCTGAGAAACTGCTTAGTGTACTTTTAATTCATCTCACAGTGTTACATCTGTATTTCGTGGATCTCTTTGCTAGCCTTATTTCTGTGGAATCTGAGAGCAGATATTTCGGATCCCTTTGAAGACTATAGGGCCAAAGGAAATATCCTCCGATAACAAAGAGAAAGAAGCTTCTGAGAAACTTCGTTGTGTTCTGTGAAATCATCTCACAGAGTTGCAGCTTTCCCCTCAAGAAGCCTTTCGCTAAGACAGTTCTTGTGGAATTGGCAAAGTGATATTTGGAAGCCATAGAGGGCTATGGTGAAAAAGGAAATATCCACAAATGAAATCTGGAAAGAAGCTTTCTGAGAAACTGCTTAGTGTTCTGTTAATTCATCTCACAGAGTTACATCTGTATTTCGTGGATCTCTTTGCTAGCCTTATTTCTGTGGAATCTGAGAACAGATATTTCAGATCCCTTTGAAGACTATAGGGCCAAATGAAATATCCTCCGATAACAAAGAGAAAGAAGCTTTCTGAGAAACTTCTTTGTGTTCTGTGAAATCAACTCACAGAGTTACAGCTTTCCCCTCAAGAAGCCTTTCGATAAGACAGTTCTTGTGGAATTGGCAAAGTGATATTTGGAAGCCCATAGAGGGCTATGGTGAAAAAGGAAACATCCTCAGATGAAATCTGGAAAGAAGCTTTCTGAGAAACTGCTTAGTGTTCTGTTAATTCATCTCACAGAGTTATATCTGTATTTCGTGGATCTCTTTGCTAGCCTTATTTCTGTGGAATCTCAGAACAGATATTTCGGATCCCTTTGAAGACTATAGGGCCAAAGGAAATATCCTCCGATAACAAAGAGAAAGAAGCTTTCTGAGAAACTTCGTTGTGTTCTGTGAAATCATCTCACAGAGTTACAGCTTTCCCCTCACGGAGCCTTTCGCTAAGACAGTTCTTTTGAAATTGGCAAAGTGATATTTGGAAGCCCATAGAGGGCTATTGTGAAAAAGGAAATATCCTCAGATGAAATCTGGAAAGAAGCTTTCTGAGAAACTGCTTAGTGTTCTGTTAATTCATCTCACAGAGTTACATCTGTATTTCGTGGATCTCTTTGCTAGCCTTATTTCTGTGGAATCTGAGAACAGATATTTCGGATCCATATGAAGACTATAGGGCCAAAGGAAATATCCTCCGATAACAAAGAGAAAGAAGCTTTCTGAGAAACTTCTTTGTGTTCTGTGAAATCATCTCACAGAGTTACAGCTTTCCCCTCAAGAAGCCTTTCGCTAAGACAGTTCTTGTGGAATTGGCAAAGTGATATTTGGAAGCCCATAGAGGGCTATGGTGAAAAAGGAAATATCCTCAAATGAAACCTGGAAAGAAGCTTTCTGAAAAACTGCTTAGTGTTCTGTTAATTCATCTCACAGAGTTACATCTGTATTTCGTGGATCTCTTTGCTAGCCTTATTTCTGTGGAATCTGAGAACAGATATTTCGGATCCCTTTGAAGACTATAGGGCCAAAGGAAATATCCTCCGATAACAAAGAGGAAGAAGCATTCTGAGAAACTTCTTTGTGTTCTGTGAAATCATCTCACAGAGTTACAGCTTTCCCCTCAAGAAGCCTTTCGCTAAGACAGTTCTTGTGGAATTGGCAAAGTGATATTTGGAAGCCCATAGAGGGCTATGGTGAAAAAGGAAATATCCTCAAATGAAATCTGGAAAGAAGCTTTCTGAGAAACTGCTTAGTGTTCTGTTAATTCATCTCACAGAGTTACATCTGTATTTCGTGGTTCTCTTTGCTAGCCTTATTTCTGTGGAATCTGAGAACAGATATTTCGGATCCCTTTGGAGACTATAGAGCCAAAGGAAATATCCTCCGATAACAAAGAGAAAGAAGCTTTCTGAGAAACTTCGTTGTGTTCTGTGAAATCATCTCACAGAGTTACAGCTTTCCCCTCACGGAGCCTTTCGCTAAGACAGTTCTTTTGAAATTGGCAAAGTGATATTTGGAAGCCCATAGACGGCTATGGTGAAAAAGGAAATATCCTCAAATGAAATCTGGAAAGAAGCTTTCTGAGAAACTGCTTAGTGTTCTGTTAATTCATCTCACAGAGTTATATCTGTATTTCGTGGATCTCCTTGCTAGCCTTATTTCTGTGGAATCTGAGAACAGATATTTCGGATCCCTTTGAAGACTATAGGGCCAAAGGAAATATCCTCCGATAACAAAGAGAAAGAAGCTTTCTGAGAAACTTCGTTGTGTTCTGTGAAATCATCTCACACAGTTACAGCTTTCCCCTCACGGAGTCTTTCGCTAAGACAGTTCTTTTGAAATTGGCAAAGTGATATTTGGAAGCCCATAGAGGGCTATGGTGAAAAAGGAAAAATCCTCAGAGGAAATCTGGAAAGAAGCTTTGTGAGAAACTGCTTAGTGTTCTGTTAATTCATCTCACAGTGTTACATCTGTATTTCATGGATCTCTTTGCTAGCCTTATTTCTGTGGAATCTGAGAACAGATATTTCGGATCCCTATGAAGACTATAGGTCCAAAGGAAATATCCTCCGATAACAAAGAGAAAGAAGCTTTCTGAGATACTTCGTTGTGTTCTGTGAAATCATCTCACAGAGCTGCAGGTTTCCCCTCAAGAAGCCTTTCGCTAAGACAGTTCTTGTGGAATTGGCAAAGTGATATATGGAAGCCCATAGAGGGCTATGGTGAAAAAGGAAATATCCTCAAATGAAATCTGGAAAGAAGCTTTCTGAGAAACTGCTTAGTGTTCTGTTAATTCATCTCACAGAGTTACATCTGTATTTCGTGGATCTCTTTGCTAGCCTTATTTCTGTGGAATCTGAGAACAGATATTTCGGATCCCTATGAAGACTATAGGGCCAAAGGAAATATCCTCCGATAACAAAGAGAAAGAAGCTTTCTGAGAAACTTCTTTGTGTTCTGTGAAATCATCTCACAGAGTTACAGCTTTCCCCTCAAGAAGCCTTTCGCTAAGACAGTTCTTGTGGAATTGGCAAAGTGATATTTGGAAGCCCATAGAGGGCTATGGTGAAAAAGGAAATATCCTCAGATGAAATCTGGAAAGAAGCTTTCTGAGAAACTGCTTAGCGTTCTGTTAATTCATCTCACAGAGTTACATCTGTATTTCGTGGATCTCTTTGCTAGCCTTATTTCTGTGGAATCTGAGAACAGATATTTCGGATCCCTTTGAAGACTATAGGGCCAAAGGAAATATCCTCCGATAAAAAAGAGAAAGAAGCTTTCTGAGAAATTTCTTTGTGTTCTGTGAAATCATCTCACAGAGTTGCAGCTTTCCCCTCAAGAAGCCTTTCGCTAAGACAGTTCTTGTGGAATTGGCAAAGTGATATTTGGAAGCCATAGAGGGCTATGGTGAAAAAGGAAATATCCTCAAATGAAATCTGGAAAGAAGCTTTCTGAGAAACTGCTTAGTGTTCTTTTAATTCATCTCACAGAGTTACATCTGTATTTCGTGGATCTCTTTGCTAGTCTTATTTCTGTGGAATCTGAGAACAGATATTTCGGATCCCTTTGAAGACTACAGGGCCAAAGGAAATATCCTCCGATAACAAAGAGAAAGAAGCTTTCTGAGAAACTTCGTTGTGTTCTGAGAAATCATCTCACAGAGTTACAGCTTTCCCCTCACGGAGCCTTTCGCTAAGACAGTTCTTTTGAAATTGGCAAAGTGATATTTGGAAGCCCAGAGAGGGCTATGGTGAAAAAGGAAATATCCTCAGATGAAATCTGGAAAGAAGCTTTCTGAGAAACTGCTTAGCGTTCTGTTAATTCATCTCACAGAGTTACATCTGTATTTCATGGATCTCTTTGCTAGTCTTATTTCTGTGGAATCTGAGAACAGATATTTCGGATCCCTTCGAAGACTATAGGGCCAAAGGAAATATCCTCCGATAACAAAGAGAAAGAAGCTTTCTGAGAAACTTCTTTGTGTTCTGTGAAATCATCTCACAGAGTTACAGCTTTCCCCTCACGGAGCCTTTCGCTAAGACAGTTCTTTTGAAATTGGCAAAGTGATATTTGGAAGCCCTTAGAGGGCTATGGTGAAAAAGGAAATATCCTCAGATGAAATCTGGAAAGAAGCTTTTGAGAAACTGCTTAGTGTTCTTTTAATTCATCTCACAGTGTTACATCTGTATTTCGTGGATCTCTTTGCTAGCCTTATTTCTGTGGAATCTGAGAACAGATATTTCGGATCCCTTTGAAGACTATAGGGCCAAAGGAAATATCCTCCGATAACAAAGAGAAAGAAGCTTTCTGAGAAACTTCTTTGTGTTCTGTGAAATCATCTCACAGAGTTGCAGCTTTCCCCTCAAGAAGCCTTTCGCTAAGACAGTTCTTGTGGAATTGGCAAAGTGATATTTGGAAGCCCAAAGAGGTCTATGGTGAAAAAGGAAATATCCTCAGATGAAATCTGGAAAGAAGCTTTCTGAGAAACTGCTTAGTGTTCTGTTAATTCATCTCACAGAGTTACATCTGTATTTCGTGGATCTCTTTGCTAGCCTTATTTCTGTGGAATCTGAGAACAGATATTTAGTATCCCTTTGAAGACTATAGGGCCAAAGGAAATATCCTCCGATAACAAAGAGAAAGAAGCTTTCTGAGAAACTTCGTTGTGTTCTGTGAAATCATGTCACAGAGTTACAGCTTTCCCCTCACGGAGCCTTTTGCTAAGACAGTTCTTTTGAAATTGGCAAAGTGATATTTGGAAGCCCGTAGAGGGCTATGTTGAAAAAGGAAATATCCTCAGATGAAATCTGGAAAGAAGCTTTCTGAGAAACTGCTTAGTGTTCTGTTAATTCATCTCACAGAGTTACATCTGTATTTCGTGGATCTCTTTGTTAGCCTTATTTCTGTGGGATCTGAGAACAGATATTTCGGATCCCTTTGAAGACTATAGGGCCAAAGGAAATATCCTCCGATAACAAAGAGAAAGAAGCTTTCTGAGAAACTTCGTTGTGTTCTGTGAAATCATCTCACAGAGTTACAGCTTTCCCCTCAAGGAGCCTTTCGCTAAGACAGTTCTTGTGGAATTGGCAAAGTGATATTTGGAAGCCCATCGAGGGATATGGTGAAAAAGTAAATATCCTCAGATGAAATCTGGAAAGAAGCTTTCTGAGAAACTGCTTAGTTTTCTGTTAATTCATCTCACAGAGCTACATCTGTATTTCATGGATCTCTTTGCTAGCCTTATTTCTACGGAATCTGAGAACAGATATTTCGGATCCCTTTGAAGACTATAGGGCCAAAGGAAATATCCTCCGATAACAAAGAGAAAGAAGCTTTCTGAGAAACTTCGTTGTGTTCTGTGAAATCATCTCACAGAGTTACAGCTTTCCCCTCACGGAGCCTTTCGCTAAGACACTTCTTTTGAAATTGGCAAAGTGATATTTGGAAGCCCATAGAGGGCTATGGTGAAAAAGGAAATATCCTCAGATGAAATCTGGAAAGAAGCTTTCTGAGAAACTGCTTAGTGTTCTGTTAATTAATCTCAAAGAGTTACATCTGTATTTCGTGGATCTCTTTGCTAGCCTTATTTCTGTGGAATCTGAGAGCAGATATTTCGGATCCCTTTGAAGACTATAGGGCCAAAGGAAATATCCTCGGATAAGAAAGAGAAAGAAGCTTTCTGAGAAACTTCTTTGTGTTCTGTGAAATCATCTCACAGAGTTGCAGCTTTCCCCTCAAGAAGCCTTTCGCTAAGTCAGTTCTTGTGGAATTGGCAAAGTGATATTTGGAAGCCCATAGAGGGCTATGGTGAAAAAGGAAATATCCTCAGATGAAATCTGGAAAGAAGCTTTCTGAGAAACTGCTTAGTGTTCTGTTAATTCATCTCACAGAGTTACATCTGTATTTCGTGGATCTCTTTGCTAGCCTTATTTCTGTGGAATCTGAGAACAGATATTTCGGATCCCTTTGAAGACTATAGGGCCAAAGGAAATATCCTCCGATAACAAAGAGAAAGAAGCTTTCTGAGAAACTTCGTTGTGTTCTGTGAAATCATCTCACAGAGTTACAGCTTTCCCCTCAAGGAGCCTTTAGCTAAGACAGTTTATGTGGAATTGGCAAAGTGATATTTGGAAGACCATAGAGGGCTATGGTGAAAAAGGAAATATCCTCAGATGAAATCTCGAAAGAAGCTTTCTGAGAAACTGCTTAGCGTTCTGTTAATTCATCTCACAGAGTTACATCTGTATTTCGTGGATCTCTTTGCTAGCCTTATTTCTGTGGAATCTGAGAACAGATATTTCGGATCCCTATGAAGACTATAGGGCCAAAGGAAATATCCTCCGATAACAAAGAGAAAGAAGCTTTCTGAGAAACTTCTTTGTGTTCTGTGAAATCATCTCACAGAGTTACAGCTTTCCCCTCACGGAGCCTTTCGCTAAGACAGTTCTTTTGAAACTGGCAAATTGATATTTGGAAGCCCATAGAGGGCTATGGTGAAAAAGGAAATATCCTCAGATGAAATCTGGAAAGAAGCTTTCTGAGAAACTGCTTAGTGTTCTGTTAATTCATCTCACAGAGTTACATCTGTATTTCGTGGATCTCTTTGCTAGCCTTATTTCTGTGAAATCTGAGAACAGATATTTCAGATCCCTTTGAAGACTATAGGGCCAAAGGAAATATCCTCCGATAACAAAGAGAAAGAAGCTTTCTGAGAAACTTCTTTGTGTTCTGTGAAATCATCTCACAGAGTTGCAGCTTTCCCCTCAAGAAACCTTTCGCTAAGACAGTTCTTGTGGAATTGGCAAAGTGATATTTGGAAGCACATAGAGGGCTATGGTGAAAAAGAAAATATCCTCAGATGAAATCTGGAAAGAAGCTTTCTGAGAAACTGCTTAGTGTTCTGTTAATTCATCTCACAGAGTTACATCTGTATTTCGTGGATCTCTTTGCTAGCCTTATTTCTGTGGAATCTGAGAACAGATATTTCGGATCCCTATGAAGACTATAGGGCCAAAGGAAATATCCTCCGATAACAAAGAGAAAGAAGCTTTCTGAGAAACTTCTTTGTGTTCTGTGAAATCATCTCACAGAGTTACAGCTTTCCCCTCAAGAAGCCTTTCGCTAAGACAGTTCTTTTGAAATTGGCAAACTGATATTTGGAAGCCCATAGAGGGCTATGGTGAAAAAGGAAATATCCTCAGATGAAATCTGGAAAGAAGCTTTCTGAGAAACTGCTTAGTGTTCTGTTAATTCATCTCACAGAGTTACATCTGTATTTCGTGGATCTCTTTGCTAGCCTTATTTCTGTGAAATCTGAGAACAGATATTTCGGATCCCTTTGAAGACTATAGGGCCAAAGGAAATATCCTCCGATAACAAAGAGAAAGAAGCTTTCTGAGAAACTTCGTTGTGTTCTGTGAAATCATCTCACAGAGTTACAGCTTTCCCCTCAAGGAGCCTTTCGCTAAGACAGTTCTTTTGAAATTGGCAAAGTGATATTTGGGGCCCATAGAGGGCTATGGTGAAAAAGGAAATATCCTCAGAGGAAATCTGGAAAGAAGCTGTGTGAGAAACTGCTTAGTGTTCTGTTAATTCATCTCACAGTGTTACATCTGTATTTCATGGATCTCTTTGCTAGCCTTATTTCTGTGGAATCTGAGAACAGATATTTCAGATCCCTTTGAAGACTATAGGGCCAAAGGAAATATCCTCCGATAACAAAGAGAAAGAAGCTTTCTGAGAAACTTCGTTGTGTTCTGTGAAATCATCTCACAGAGTTACAGCTTTCCCCTCAAGAAGCCTTTCGCTAAGACAGTTCTTGTGGAATTGGCAAAGTGATATTTGGAAGCCCATAGAGGGCTATGGTGAAAAAGGAAATATCCTCAGATGAAATCTGGAAAGAAGCTTTCTGAGAAACTGCTTAGTGTTCTGTTAATTCATCTCACAGAGTTACATCTGTATTTCGTGGATCTCTTTGCTAGCCTTATTTCTGTGGGATCTGAGAACAGATATTTCGGATCCCTTTGAAGACTATAGGGCCAAAGGAAATATCCTCCGATAACAAAGAGAAAGAAGCTTTCTGAGAAACTTCGTTGTGTTCTGTGAAATCATCTCACAGAGTTACAGCTTTCCCCTCAAGGAGCCTTTCGCTAAGACAGTTCTTGTGGAATTGGCAAAGTGATATTTGGAAGCCCATAGAGGGCTATGGTGAAAAAGGAAATATCCTCAGATGAAATCTGGAAAGAAGCTTTCTGAGAAACTGCTTAGTGTTCTGTTAATTCATCTCACAGAGTTACATCTGTATTTCATGGTTCTCTTTCCTAGCCTTATTTCTACGGAATCTGAGAACAGATATTTCGGATCCCTTTGAAGACTATAGGGCCAAAGGAAATATCCTCCGATAACAAAGAGAAAGAAGCTTTCTGAGTAACTTCGTTGTGTTCTGTGAAATCATCTCACAGAGTTACAGCTTTCCCCTCACGGAGCCTTTCGCTAAGACACTTCTTTTGAAATTGGCAAAGTGATATTTGGAAGCCCATAGAGGGCTATGGTGAAAAAGGAAATATCCTCAGATGAAATCTGGAAAGAAGCTTTCTGAGAAACTGCTTAGTGTTCTGTTAATTAATCTCACAGAGTTACATCTGTATTTCGTGGATCTCTTTGCTAGCCTTATTTCTGTGGAATCTGAGAGCAGATATTTCGGATCCCTTTGAAGACTGTGGGGCCAAAGGAAATATCCTCCGATAACAAAGAGAAAGAAGCTTTCTGAGAAATTTCTTTGTGTTCTGTGAAATCATCTCACAGAGTTACAGCTTTCCCCTCAAGAAGCCTTTCGCTAAGACAGTTCTTGTGGAATTGGCAAAGTGATATTTGGAAGCCCATAGAGGGCTATGGTGAAAAAGGAAATATCCTCAAATGAAATCTGGAAAGAAGCTTTCTGAGAAACTGCTTAGTGTTCTGTTAATTCATCTCACAGAGTTACATCTGTATTTCGTGGATCTCTTTGTTAGCCTTATTTCTGTGGGATCTGAGAACAGATATTTCGGATCCCTTTGAAGACTATAGGGCCAAAGGAAATATCCTCCGATAACAAAGAGAAAGAAGCTTTCTGAGAAACTTCGTTGTGTCCTGTGAAATCATCTCACAGAGTTACAGCTTTCCCCTCAAGGAGCCTTTCGCTAAGACAGTTCTTGTGGAATTGGCAAAGTGATATTTGGAAGCCCATAGAGGGCTATGGTGAAAAAGGAAATATCCTCAGAGGAAATCTGGAAAGAAGCTTTCTGAGAAACTGCTTAGTGTTCTGTTAATTCATCTAACAGAGTTACATCTCTATTTCGTGGATCTCTTTGCTAGCCTTATTTCTGTGGAATCTGAGAACCGATATTTCGGATCCCTATGAAGACTATAGGGCCAAAGGAAATATCCTGCGATAACAAAGAGAAAGAAGCTTTCTGAGAAACTCCTTTGTGTTTTGTGAAATCATCTCACAGAGTTACAGCTTTCCCCTCCAGAAGCCTTTCGCTAAGACAGTTCTTGTGGAATTGGCAAAGTGATATTTGGAAGCCCATAGAAGGCTATGGTGAAAAAGGAAATATCCTCAGATGAAATCTGGAAAGAAGCTTTCTGAGAAACTGCTTAGTGTTCTTTTAATTCATCTCACAGAGTTACATCTGTATTTCGTGGATCTCTTTGCTAGCCTTATTTCTGTGGAATCTGAGAACAGATATTTCGGATCCCTTTGAAGACTATAGGGCCAAAGGAAATATCCTCCGATAACAAAGAGAAAGAAGCTTTCTGAGAAACTTCGTTGTGTTCTGAGAAATCATCTCACAGAGTAACAGCTTTCCCCTCACGGAGCCTTTCGCTAAGACAGTTCTTGTGAAATTGGCAAAGTGATATTTGGAAGCCCAGAGAGGGCTATGGTGAAAAAGGAAATATCCTCAGATGAAATCTGGAAAGAAGCTTTCTGAGAAACTGCTTAGCGTTCTGTTAATTCATCTCACAGAGTTACATCTGTATTTCATGGATCTCTTTGCTAGTCTTATTTCTGTGGAATCTGAGAACAGATATTTCGGATCCCTTTGAAGACTATAGGGCCAAAGGAAATATCCTCCGATAACAAAGAGAAAGAAGCTTTCTGAGAAACTTCTTTGTGTTCTGTGAAATCATCTCACAGAGTTACAGCTTTCCCCTCACGGAGCCTTTCGCTAAGACAGTTCTTTTGAAATTGGCAAAGTGATATTTGGAAGCCCATAGAGGGCTATGGTGAAAAAGGAAATATCCTCAGATGAAATCTGGAAAGAAGCTTTTGAGAAACTGCTTAGTGTTCTGTTAATTCATCTCACAGTGTTACATCTGTATTTCGTGGATCTCTTTGCTAGCCTTATTTCTGTGGAATCTGAGAACAGATATTTCGGATCCCTTTGAAGACTATAGGGCCAAAGGAAATATCCTCCGATAACAAAGAGAAAGAAGCTTTCTGAGAAACTTCTTTGTGTTCTGTGAAATCATCTCACAGAGTTGCAGCTTTCCCCTCAAGAAGCCTTTCGCTAAGACAGTTCTTGTGGAATTGGCAAAGTGATATTTGGAAGCCCAAAGAGGTCTATGGTGAAAAAGGAAATATCCTCAGATGAAATCTGGAAAGAAGCTTTCTGAGAAACTGCTTAGCGTTCTGTTAATTCATCTCACAGAGTTACATCTGTATTTCGTGGATCTCTTTGCTAGCCTTATTTCTGTGGAATCTCAGAACAGATATTTCGGATCCCTTTGAAGACTATAGGGCCAAAGGAAATATCCTCCGATAACAAAGAGAAAGAAGCTTTCTGAGAAACTTCTTTGTGTTCTTTGAAATCATCTCACGGAGTTACAGCTTTCCCCTCAAGGAGCCTTTCGCTAAGACAGTTTATGTGGAATTGGCAAAGTGATATTTGGAAGCCCATAGAGGGCTATGGTGAAAAAGGAAATATCCTCAGATGAAATCTGGAAAGAAGCTTTCTGAGAAACTGCTTAGCGTTCTGTTAATTCATCTCACAGAGTTACATCTGTATTTCGTGGATCTCTTTGCTAGCCTTATTTCTGTGGAATCTGAGAACAGATATTTCGGATCCCTTTGAAGACTATAGGGCCAAAGGAAATATCCTCCGATAACAAAGAGAAAGAAGCTTTCTGAGAAACTTCGTTGTGTTCTGTGAAATCATCTCACAGAGTTACAGCTTTCCCCTCACGGAGCCTTTCGCTAAGACAGTTCTTTTGAAACTGGCAAAGTGATATTTGGAAGCCCATAGAGGGCTATGGTGAAAAAGGAAATATCCTCAGATGAAATCTGGAAAGAAGCTTTCTGAGAAACTGCTTAGCATTCTGTTAATTCATCTCACAGAGTTACATCTGTATTTCGTGGATCTCTTTGCTAGCCTTATTTCTGTGGAATCTGAGAACAGATATTTCGGATCCTTATGAAGACTATAGGGCCAAAGGAAATATCCTGCGATAACAAAGAGAAAGAAGCTTTCTGAGAAACTTCTTTGTGTTTTGTGAAATCATCTCACTGAGTTACAGCTTTCCCCTCAAGAAGCCTTTCGCTAAGACAGTTCTTGTGGAATTGGCAAAGTGATATTTGGAAGCCCATAGAGGGCTATGGTGAAAAAGGAAATATCCTCAGATGAAATCTGGAAAGAAGATTTCTGAGAAACTGCTTAGTGTTCTGTTAATTCATCTCACAGAGCTACATTTGTATTTCGTGGATCTCTTTGCTAGCCTTATTTCTGTGGAATCTGAGAACAGATAATTCGGATCCCTTTGAAGACTATAGGGCCAAAGGAAATATCCTCCGATAACAAAGAGAAAGAAGCTTTCTGAGAAACTTCTTTGTGTTCTTTGAAATCATCTCACGGAGTTACAGCTTTCCCCTCAAGGAGCCTTTCGCTAAGACAGTTTATGTGGAATTGGCAAAGTGATATTTGGAAGCCCATAGAGGGCTATGGTGAAAAAGGAAATATCCTCAGATGAAATCTGGAAAGAAGCTTTCTGAGAAACTGCTTAGCGTTCTGTTAATTCATCTCACAGAGTTACATCTGTATTTCGTGGATCTCTTTGCCAGCCTTATTTCTGTGGAATCTGAGAACAGATATTTCGGATCCCTTTGAAGACTATAGGGCCAAAGGAAATATCCTCCGATAACAAAGAGAAAGAAGCTTTCTGAGAAACTTCGTTGTGTTCTGTGAAATCATCTCACAGAGTTACAGCTTTCCCCTCACGGAGCCTTTCGCTAAGACAGTTCTTTTGAAACTGGCAAAGTGATATTTGGAAGCCCATAGAGGGCTATGGTGAAAAAGGAAATATCCTCAGATGAAATCTGGAAAGAAGCTTTCTGAGAAACTGCTTAGCATTCTGTTAATTCATCTCACAGAGTTACATCTGTATTTCGTGGATCTCTTTGCTAGCCTTATTTCTGTGGAATCTGAGAACAGATATTTCGGATCCTTATTGAGACTATAGGGCCAAAGGAAATATCCTGCGATAACAAAGAGAAAGAAGCTTTCTGAGAAACTTCTTTGTGTTTTGTGAAATCATCTCACTGAGTTACAGCTTTCCCCTCAAGAAGCCTTTCGCTAAGACAGTTCTTGTGGAATTGGCAAAGTGATATTTGGAAGCCCATAGAGGGCTATGGTGAAAAAGGAAATATCCTCAGATGAAATCTGGAAAGAAGATTTCTGAGAAACTGCTTAGTGTTCTGTTAGTTCATCTCACAGAGCTACATTTGTATTTCGTGGATCTCTTTGCTAGCCTTATTTCTGTGGAATCTGAGAACAGATAATTCGGATCCCTTTGAAGACTATAGGGCCAAAGGAAATATCCTCCGATAACAAAGAGAAAGAAGCTTTCTGAGAAACTTCTTTGTGTTCTTTGAAATCATCTCACGGAGTTACAGCTTTCCCCTCAAGGAGCCTTTCGTTAAGACAGTTTATGTGGAATTGGCAAAGTGATATTTGGAAGCCCATAGAGGGCTATGGTGAAAAAGGAAATATCCTCAGATGAAATCTGGAAAGAAGCTTTCTGAGAAACTGCTTAGCGTTCTGTTAATTCATCTCACAGAGTTACATCTGTATTTCGTGGATCTCTTTGCTAGCCTTATTTCTGTGGAATCTGAGAACAGATATTTCGGATCCCTTTGAAGACTATAGGGCCAAAGGAAATATCCTCCGATAACAAAGAGAAAGAAGCTTTCTGAGAAACTTCGTTGTGTTCTGTGAAATCATCTCACAGAGTTACAGCTTTCCCCTGACGGAGCCTTTCGCTAAGACAGTTCTTTTGAAACTGGCAAAGTGATATTTGGAAGCCCATAGAGGGCTATGGTGAAAAAGGAAATATCCTCAGATGAAATCTGGAAAGAAGCTTTCTGAGAAACTGCTTAGTGTTCTGTTAATTCATCTCACAGAGTTATATCTGTATTTCGTGGATCTCTTTGCTAGCCTTATTTCTGTGGAATCTCAGAACAGATATTTCGGATCCCTTTGAAGACTATAGGGCCAAAGGAAATATCCTCCGATAACAAAGAGAAAGAAGCTTTCTCTGAAACTTCGTTGTGTTCTGTGAAATCATCTCACAGAGTTACAGCTTTCCCCTCAAGGAGCGTTTCGCTAAGACAGTTTATGTGGAATTGGCAAAGTGATATTTGGAAGCCCATAGAGGGCTATGGTGAAAAAGGAAATATCCTCAGATGAAATCTGGAAAGAAGCTTTCTGAGAAACTGCTTAGCGTTCTGTTAATTCATCTCACAGAGTTACATCTGTATTTCGTGGATCTCTTTGCTAGCCTTATTTCTGTGGAATCTGAGAACAGATATTTCGGATCCCTTTGAAGACTATAGGGCCAAAGGAAATATCCTCCGATAACAAATAGAAAGAAGCTTTCTGAGAAACTTCTTTGTGTTCTGTGAAATCATCTCACAGAGTTACAGCTTTCCCCTCAAGAAGCCTTTCACTAAGACAGTTCTTGTGGAATTGGCAAAGTGATATTTGGAAGCCCATAGAGGGCTATGGTGAAAAAGGAAATATCCTCAAATGAAACCTGGAAAGAAGCTTTCTGAAAAACTGCTTAGTGTTCTGTTAATTCATCTCACAGAGTTACATCTGTATTTCGTGGATCTCTTTGCTAGCCTTATTTCTGTGGAATCTGAGAACAGATATTTCGGATCCCTTTGAAGACTATAGGGCCAAAGGAAATATCCTCCGATAACAAAGAGGAAGAAGCCTTCTGAGAATCTTCTTTGTGTTCTGTGAAATCATCTCACAGAGTTACAGCTTTCCCCTCAAGAAGCCTTTCGCTAAGACAGTTCTTGTGGAATTGGCAAAGTGATATTTGGAAGCCCATAGAGGGCTATGGTGAAAAAGGAAATATCCTCAAATGAAATCTGGAAAGAAGCTTTCTGAGAAACTGCTTAGTGTTCTGTTAATTCATCTCACAGAGTTACATCTGTATTTCGTGGATCTCTTTGCTAGCCTTATTTCTGTGGAATCTGAGAACAGATATTTCGGATCCCTTTGAAGACTATAGGGCCAAAGGAAATATCCTCTGATAACAAAGAGAAAGAAGCTTTCTGAGAAACTTCGTTGTGTTCTGTGAAATCATCTCACAGAGTTACAGCTTTCCCCTCACGGAGCCTTTCGCTAAGACAGTTCTTATGGAATTGGCAAAGTGATATTTGGAAGCCCATAGAGGGCTATGGTGAAAAAGGAAATATCCTCAAATGAAATCTGGAAAGAAGCTTTCTGAGAAACTGCTTAGTGTTCTGTTAATTCATCTCACAGAGTTACATCTGTATTTCCTTTATCTCTTTGCTAGCCTTATTTCTGTGGAATCTGAGAACAGATATTTCGGATCCCTTTGAAGACTATAGGGTCAAAGGAAATATCCTCCGATAACAAAGAGAAAGAAGCTTTCTGAGAAACTTCGTTGTGTTCTGTGAAATCATCTCACAGAGTTACAGCTTTCTCCTCAAGAAGCCTTTCGCTAAGACAGTTCTTGTGGAATTGTCAAAGTGATATTTGGAAGCCCATAGAGGGCTATGGTGAAAAAGGAAATATCCTCAGATGAAATCTGGAAAGAAGCTTTCTGAGAAACTGCTTAGCGTTCTGTTAATTCATCTCACAGAGTTACATCTGTATTTCGTGGATCTCTTTGCTAGCCTTATTTCTGTGGAATCTGAGAACAGATATTTCGGATCCCTTTGAAGACTATAGGGCCAAAGGAAGTATCCTCCGATAACAAAGAGAAAGAAGCTTTCTGAGAAACTTCGTTGTGTTCTGTGAAATCATCTCACAGAGTTACAGCTTTCCCCTCACGGAGCCTTTCGCTAAGACAGTTCTTTTGAAACTCGCAATGTGATATTTGGAAGCCCATAGAGGGCTATGGTGAAAAAGGAAATATCCTCAGATGAAATCTGGAAAGAAGCTTTCTGAGAAACTGCTTAGCGTTCTGTTAATTCATCTCACAGAGTTACATCTGTATTTCGTGGATCTCTTTGCTAGCCTTATTTCTGTGGAATCTGAGAACAGATATTTCGGATCCTTATGAAGACTATAGGGCCAAAGGAAATATCCTGCGATAACAAAGAGAAAGAAGCTTTCTGAGAAACTTCTTTGTGTTTTTTGAAATCATCTCACTGAGTTACAGCTTTCCCCTCAAGAAGCCTTTCGCTAAGACAGTTCTTGTGGAATTGGCAAAGTGATATTTGGAAGCCCATAGAGGGCTATGGTGAAAAAGGAAATATCCTCAGATGAAATCTGGAAAGAAGCTTTCTGAGAAACTGCTTAGTGTTCTGTTAATTCATCTCACAGAGCTACATTTGTATTTCGTGGATCTCTTTGCTAGCCTTATTTCTGTGGAATCTGAGAACAGATATTTCGGATCCCTTTGAAGACTATAGGGCCAAAGGAAATATCCTCCGATAACAAAGAGAAAGAAGCTTTCTGAGAAACTTCTTTGTGTTCTGTGAAATCATCTCACAGAGTTGCAGCTTTCCCCTCAAGAAGCCTTTCGCTAAGACAGTTCTTGTGGAATTGGCAAAGTGATATTTGGAAGCCCTAGAGGGCTATGGTGAAAAAGGAAATATCCTCAAATGAAATCTGGAAAGAAGCTTTCTGAGAAACTGCTTAGTGTTCTGTTAATTCATCTCACAGAGTTACATCTGTATTTCGTGGATCTCTTTGCTAGCCTTATTTCTGTGGAATCTGAGAACAGATATTTCGGATCCCTTTGAAGACTATAGGGCCAAATGAAATATCCTCCGATAACAAAGAGAAAGAAGCTTTCTGAGAAACTTCTTTGTGTTCTGTGAAATCATCTCACAGAGTTACAGCTTTCCCCTCAAGCAGCCTTTCGATAAGACAGTTCTTGTGGAATTGGCAAAGTGATATTTGGAAGCCCTTAGAGGGCTATGGTGAAAAAGGAAATATCCTCAAATGAAATCTGGAAAGAAGCTTTCTGAGAAACTGCTTAGTGTTCTGTTAATTCATCTCACAGAGTTACATCTGTATTTCGTGGATCTCTTTGCTAGCCTTATTTCTGTGGAATCTGAGAACAGATATTTAGTATCCCTTTGAAGACTATAGGGCCAAAGGAAATATCCTCCGATAACAAAGAGAAAGAAGCTTTCTGAGAAACTTCGTTGTGTTCTGTGAAATCATGTCACAGAGTTACAGCTTTCCCCTCACGGAGCCTTTCGCTAAGACAGTTCTTTTGAAATTGGCAAAGTGATATTTGGAAGCCCGTAGAGGGCTATGGTGAAAAAGGAAATATCCTCAGATGAAATCTGGAAAGAAGCTTTCTGAGAAACTGCTTAGTGTTCTGTTAATTCATCTCACAGAGTTATATCTGTATTTCGTGGATCTCTTTGCTAGCCTTATTTCTGTGGAATCTCAGAACAGATATTTCGGATCCCTTTGAAGACTATAGGGCCAAAGGAAATATCCTCCGATAACAAAGAGAAAGAAGCTTTCTCTGAAACTTCGTTGTGTTCTGTGAAATCATCTCACAGAGTTACAGCTTTCCCCTCAAGGAGCGTTTCGCTAAGACAGTTTATGTGGAATTGGCAAAGTGATATTTGGAAGCCCATAGAGGGCTATGGTGAAAAAGGAAATATCCTCAGATGAAATCTGGAAAGAAGCTTTCTGAGAAACTGCTTAGCGTTCTGTTAATTCATCTCACAGAGTTACATCTGTATTTCGTGGATCTCTTTGCTAGCCTTATTTCTGTGGAATCTGAGAACAGATATTTCGGATCCCTTTGAAGACTATAGGGCCAAAGGAAATATCCTCCGATAACAAAGAGAAAGAAGCTTTCTGAGAAACTTCTTTGTGTTCTGTGAAATCATCTCACAGAGTTACAGCTTTCCCCTCAAGAAGCCTTTCACTAAGACAGTTCTTGTGGAACTGGCAAAGTGATATTTGGAAGCCCATAGAGGGCTATGGTGAAAAAGGAAATATCCTCAAATGAAACCTGGAAAGAAGCTTTCTGAAAAACTGCTTAGTGTTCTGTTAATTCATCTCACAGAGTTACATCTGTATTTCGTGGATCTCTTTGCTAGCCTTATTTCTGTGGAATCTGAGAACAGATATTTCGGATCCCTTTGAAGACTATAGGGCCAAAGGAAATATCCTCCGATAACAAAGAGGAAGAAGCCTTCTGAGAATCTTCTTTGTGTTCTGTGAAATCATCTCACAGAGTTACAGCTTTCCCCTCAAGAAGCCTTTCGCTAAGACAGTTCTTGTGGAATTGGCAAAGTGATATTTGGAAGCCCATAGAGGGCTATGGTGAAAAAGGAAATATCCTCAAATGAAATCTGGAAAGAAGCTTTCTGAGAAACTGCTTAGTGTTCTGTTAATTCATCTCACAGAGTTACATCTGTATTTCGTGGATCTCTTTGCTAGCCTTATTTCTGTGGAATCTGAGAACAGATATTTCGGATCCCTTTGAAGACTATAGGGCCAAAGGAAATATCCTCTGATAACAAAGAGAAAGAAGCTTTCTGAGAAACTTCGTTGTGTTCTGTGAAATCATCTCACAGAGTTACAGCTTTCCCCTCACGGAGCCTTTCGCTAAGACAGTTCTTATGGAATTGGCAAAGTGATATTTGGAAGCCCATAGAGGGCTATGGTGAAAAAGGAAATATCCTCAAATGAAATCTGGAAAGAAGCTTTCTGAGAAACTGCTTAGTGTTCTGTTAATTCATCTCACAGAGTTACATCTGTATTTCCTTTATCTCTTTGCTAGCCTTATTTCTGTGGAATCTGAGAACAGATATTTCGGATCCCTTTGAAGACTATAGGGTCAAAGGAAATATCCTCCGATAACAAAGAGAAAGAAGCTTTCTGAGAAACTTCGTTGTGTTCTGTGAAATCATCTCACAGAGTTACAGCTTTCTCCTCAAGAAGCCTTTCGCTAAGACAGTTCTTGTGGAATTGTCAAAGTGATATTTGGAAGCCCATAGAGGGCTATGGTGAAAAAGGAAATATCCTCAGATGAAATCTGGAAAGAAGCTTTCTGAGAAACTGCTTAGCGTTCTGTTAATTCATCTCACAGAGTTACATCTGTATTTCGTGGATCTCTTTGCTAGCCTTATTTCTGTGGAATCTGAGAACAGATATTTCGGATCCCTTTGAAGACTATAGGGCCAAAGGAAATATCCTCCTATAACAAAGAGAAAGAAGCTTTCTGAGAAACTTCTTTGTGTTCTGTGAAATCATCTCACTGAGTTACAGCTTTCCCCTCAAGGAGCCTTTCGGCAAGACAGTTTATGTGGAATTGGCAATGTGATATTTGGAAGCCCTTAGAGGGCTATGGTGAAAAAGGAAATATCCTCAGATGAAATCTGGAAAGAAGCTTTCTGAGAAACTGCTTAGCGTTCTGTTAATTCATCTCACAGAGTTACATCTGTATTTCGTGGATCTCTTGGCTAGCCTTATTTCTGTGGAATCTGAGAACAGATATTTCGGATCCCTTTGAAGACTATAGGGCCAAAGGAAATATCCTCCGATAAGAAAGAGAAAGAAGCTTTCTGAGAAACTTCGTTGTGTTCTGTGAAATCATCTCACAGAGTTACAGCTTTCCCCTCACGGAGCCTTTCGCTAAGACAGTTCTTTTGAAACTGGCAAAGTGATATTTGGAAGCCCATAGAGGGCTATGGTGAAAAAGGAAATATCCTCAGATGAAATCTGGAAAGAAGCTTTCTGAGAAACTGCTTAGTGTTCTGTTAATTCATCTCACAGAGTTACATCTGTATTTCGTGGATCTCTTTGCTAGCCTTATTTCTGTGGAATCTGAGAACCGATATTTCGGATCCCTATGAAGACTATAGGGCCAAAGGAAATATCCTGCGATAACAAAGAGAAAGAAGCTTTCTGAGAAACTTCTTTGTGTTTTGTGAAATCATCTCACAAAGTTACAGCTTTCCCCTCAAGAAGCCTTTCGCTAAGACAGTTCTTGTGGAATTGGCAAAGTGATATTTGGAAGCCCATAGAGGGCTATGGTGAAAAAGGAAATATCCTCAGATGAAATCTGGAAAGAAGCTTTCTGAGAAACTGCTTAGTGTTCTGTTAATTCATCTCACAGAGCTACATCTGTATTTCGTGGATCTCTTTGCTAGCCTTATTTCTGTGGAATCTGAGAACAGATAATTGGGAACCCTTTGGAGACTATAGGGCCAAAGGAAATATCCTCAGATAACAAAGAGAAAGAAGCTTTCTGAGAAACTTCTTTGTGTTCTGTGAAATCATCTCACAGAGGTGCAGCTTTCCCCTCAAGAAGCCTTTCGCTAAGACAGTTCTTGTGGAATTGGCAAAGTGATATTTGGAAGCCCATATAGGGCTATGGTGAAAAAGGAAATATCCTCAAATGAAATCTGGAAAGAAGCTTTCTGAGAAACTGCTTAGTGTTCTGTTAATTCATCTCACAAAGTTACATCTGTATTTCGTGGATCTCTTTGCTAGCCTTATTTCTGGGAAATCTGAGAACAGATATTTCGGATCCCTTTGAAGACTATAGGGCCAAAGGAAATATCCTCCGATAACAAAGAGAAAGAAGCTTTCTGAGAAACTTCTTTGTGTTCTGTGAAATCATCTCACAGAGTTGCAGCTTTCCCCTCAAGAAGCCTTTCTCTAAGACAGTTCTTGTGGAATTGGCAAAGTGATATTTCGAAGCCCATAGAGGGCTATGGTGAAAAAGGAAATATCCTCAAATGAAATCTGGAAAGAAGCTTTCTGAGAAACTGCTTAGTGTTCTGTTAATTCATCTCACAGAGTTACATCTGTATTTCCTTTATCTCTTCGCTAGCCTTATTTCTGTGGAATCTGAGAACAGATATTTCGGATCCCTTTGAAGACTATAGGGTCAAAGGAAATATCCTCCGATAACAAAGAGAAAGAAGCTTTCTGAGAAACTTCGTTGTGTTCTGTGAAATCATCTCTCAGAGTTACAGCTTTCCCCTCAAGAAGCCTTTCGCTAAGACAGTTCTTGTGGAATTGGCAAAGTGATATTTGGAAGCCCATAGAGGGCTATGGTGAAAAAGGAAATATCCTCAGATGAAATCTGGAAAGAAGCTTTCTGAGAAACTGCTTAGCGTTCTGTTAATTCATCTCACAGAGTTACATCTGTATTTCGTGGATCTCTTTGCTAGCCTTATTTCTGTGGAATCTGAGAACAGATATTTCGGATCCCTTTGAAGACTATAGGGCCAAAGGAAATATCCTCCGATAACAAAGAGAAAGAAGCTTTCTGAGAAACTTCTTTGTGTTCTGTGAAATCTTCTCACGGAGTTACAGCTTTCCCCTCAAGGAGCCTTTCGCTAAGACAGTTTATGTGGAATTGGCAAAGTGATATTTGGAAGCCCATAGAGGGCTATGGTGAAAAAGGAAATATCCTCAGATGAAATCTGGAAAGAAGCTTTCTGAGAAACTGCTTAGCGTTCTGTTAATTCATCTCACAGAGTTACATCTGTATTTCGTGGATCTCTTTGCTAGCCTTATTTCTGTGGAATCTGAGAACAGATATTTCGGATCCCTTTGAAGACTATAGGGCCAAAGGAAGTATCCTCCGATAACAAAGAGAAAGAAGCTTTCTGAGAAACTTCGTTGTGTTCTGTGAAATCATCTCACAGAGTTACAGCTTTCCCCTCACGGAGCCTTTCGCTAAGACAGTTCTTTTGAAACTCGCAATGTGATATTTGGAAGCCCATAGAGGGCTATGGTGAAAAAGGAAATATCCTCAGATGAAATCTGGAAAGAAGCTTTCTGAGAAACTGCTTAGCGTTCTGTTAATTCATCTCACAGAGTTACATCTGTATTTCTTGGATCTCTTTGCTAGCCTTATTTCTGTGGAATCTGAGAACAGATATTTCGGATCCTTATGAAGACTATAGGGCCAAAGGAAATATCCTGCGATAACAAAGAGAAAGAAGCTTTCTGAGAAACTTCTTTGTGTTTTTTGAAATCATCTCACTGAGTTACAGCTTTCCCCTCAAGAAGCCTTTCGCTAAGACAGTTCTTGTGGAATTGGCAAAGTGATATTTGGAAGCCCATAGAGGGCTATGGTGAAAAAGGAAATATCCTCAGATGAAATCTGGAAAGAAGCTTTCTGAGAAACTGCTTAGTGTTCTGTTAATTCATCTCACAGAGCTACATTTGTATTTCGTGGATCTCTTTGCTAGCCTTATTTCTGTGGAATCTGAGAACAGATATTTCGGATCCCTTTGAAGACTATAGGGCCAAAGGAAATATCCTCCGATAACAAAGAGAAAGAAGCTTTCTGAGAAACTTCTTTGTGTTCTGTGAAATCATCTCACAGAGTTGCAGCTTTCCCCTCAAGAAGCCTTTCGCTAAGACAGTTCTTGTGGAATTGGCAAAGTGATATTTGGAAGCCATAGAGGGCTATGGTGAAAAAGGAAATATCCTCAAATGAAATCTGGAAAGAAGCTTTCTGAGAAACTGATTAGTGTTCTGTTAATTCATCTCACAGAGTTACATCTGTATTTCGTGGATCTCTTTGCTAGCCTTATTTCTGTGGAATCTGAGAACAGATATTTAGTATCCCTTTGAAGACTATAGGGCCAAAGAAAATATCCTCCGATAACAAAGAGAAAGAAGCTTTCTGAGAAACTTCGTTGTGTTCTGTGAAATCATCTCACAGAGTTACAGCTTTCCCCTCAAGGAGCGTTTCGCTAAGACAGTTTATGTGGAATTGGCAAAGTGATATTTGGAAGCCCATAGAGGGCTATGGTGAAAAAGGAAATATCCTCAGATGAAATCTGGAAAGAAGCTTTCTGAGAAACTGCTTAGCGTTCTGTTAATTCATCTCACAGAGTTACATCTGTATTTCGTGGATCTCTTTGCTAGCCTTATTTCTTTGGAATCTGAGAACAGATATTTCGGATCCCTTTGAAGACTATAGGGCCAAAGGAAATATCCTCCGATAACAAAGAGAAAGAAGCTTTCTGAGAAACTTCTTTGTGTTCTGTGAAATCATCTCACAGAGTTACAGCTTTTCCCTCACGGAGCCTTTCGTTAAGACAGTTCTTTTGAAACTGGCAAAGTGATATTTGGAAGCCCATAGAGGGCTATGGTGAAAAAGGAAATATCCTCAGATGAAATCTGGAAAGAAGCTTTCTGAGAAACTGCTTAGTGTTCTGTTAATTCATCTCACAGAGTTACATCTGTATTTCGTGGATCTCTTTGCTAGCCTTATTTCTGTGGAATCTGAGAACAGATATTTCGGATCCCTATGAAGACTATAGGGCCAAAGGAAATATCCTGCGATAACAAAGAGAAAGAAGCTTTCTGAGAAACTTCTTTGTGTTTTGTGAAATCATCTCACAGAGTTACAGCTTTCCCCTCAAGAAGCCTTTCGCTAAGACAGTTCTTGTGGAATTGGCAAAGTGATATTTGGAAGCCCATAGAGGGCTATGGTGAAAAAGGAAATATCCTCAGATGAAATCTGGAAAGAAGCTTTCTGAGAAACTGCTTAGTGTTCTGTTAATTCATCTCACAGAGCTACATCTGTATTTCGTGGATCTCTTTGCTAGCCTTATTTCTGTGGAAACTGAGAACAGATAATTCGGAACCCTTTGAAGACTATAGGGCCAAAGGAAATATCCTCAGATAACAAAGAGAAAGAAGCTTTCTGAGAAACTTCTTTGTGTTCTGTGAAATCATCTCACAGAGTTGCAGCTTTCCCCTCAAGAAGCCTTTCGCTAAGACAGTTCTTGTGGAATTGGCAAAGTGATATTTGGAAGCCCATATAGGGCTATGGTGAAAAAGGAAATATCCTCAAATGAAATCTGGAAAGAAGCTTTCTGAAGAACTGCTTAGTGTTCTGTTAATTCATCTCACAGAGTTACATCTGTATTTCGTGGATCTCTTTGCTAGCCTTATTTCTGGGAAATCTGAGAACAGATATTTCGGATCCCTTTGAAGACTATAGGGCCAAAGGAAATATCCTCCGATAACAAAGAGAAAGAAGCTTTCTGAGAAACTTCTTTGTGTTCTGTGAAATCATCTCACAGAGTTGCAGCTTTCCCCTCAAGAAGCCTTTCGCTAAGACAGTTCTTGTGGAATTGGCAAAGTGATATTTGGAAGCCCATAGAGGGCTATGGTGAAAAAGGAAATATCCTCAAATGAAATCTGGAAAGAAGCTTTCGGAGAAACTGCTTAGTGTTCTGTTAATTCATCTCACAGAGTTACATCTGTATTTCCTTTATCTCTTCGCTAGCCTTATTTCTGTGGAATCTGAGAACAGATATTTCGGATCCCTTTGAAGACTATAGGGTCAAAGGAAATATCCTCCGATAACAAAGAGAAAGAAGCTTTCTGAGAAACTTCGTTGTGTTCTGTGAAATCATCTCTCAGAGTTACAGCTTTCCCCTCAAGAAGCCTTTCGCTAAGACAGTTCTTGTGGAATTGGCAAAGTGATATTTGGAAGCCCATAGAGGGCTATGGTGAAAAAGGAAATATCCTCAGATGAAATCTGGAAAGAAGCTTTCTGAGAAACTGCTTAGCGTTCTGTTAATTCATCTCACAGAGTTACATCTGTATTTCGTGGATCTCTTTGCTAGCCTTATTTCTGTGGAATCTGAGAACAGATATTTCGGATCCCTTTGAAGACTATAGGGCCAAAGGAAATATCCTCCGATAACAAAGAGAAAGAAGCTTTCTGAGAAACTTCTTTGTGTTCTGTGAAATCATCTCACGGAGTTACAGCTTTCCCCTCAAGGAGCCTTTCGCTAAGACAGTTTATGTGGAATTGGCAAAGTGATATTTGGAAGCCCATAGAGGGCTATGGTGAAAAAGGAAATATCCTCAGATGAAATCTGGAAAGAAGCTTTCTGAGAAACTGCTTAGCGTTCTGTTAATTCATCTCACAGAGTTACATCTGTATTTCGTGGATCTCTTTGCTAGCCTTATTTCTGTGGAATCTGAGAACAGATATTTCGGATCCCTTTGAAGACTATAGGGCCAAAGGAAGTATCCTCCGATAACAAAGAGAAAGAAGCTTTCTGAGAAACTTCGTTGTGTTCTGTGAAATCATCTCACAGAGTTACAGCTTTCCCCTCACGGAGCCTTTCGCTAAGACAGTTCTTTTGAAACTGGCAATGTGATATTTGGAAGCCCATAGAGGGCTATGGTGAAAAAGGAAATATCCTCAGATGAAATCTGGAAAGAAGCTTTCTGAGAAACTGCTTAGCGTTCTGTTAATTCATCTCACAGAGTTACATCTGTATTTCGTGGATCTCTTTGCTAGCCTTATTTCTGTGGAATCTGAGAACAGATATTTCGGATCCTTATGAAGACTATAGGGCCAAAGGAAATATCCTGCGATAACAAAGAGAAAGAAGCTTTCTGAGAAACTTCTTTGTGTTTTGTGAAATCATCTCACTGAGTTACAGCTTTCCCCTCAAGAAGCCTTTCGCTAAGACAGTTCTTGTGGAATTGGCAAAGTGATATTTGGAAGCCCATAGAGGGCTATGGTGAAAAAGGAAATATCCTCAGATGAAATCTGGAAAGAAGCTTTCTGAGAAACTGCTTAGTGTTCTGTTAATTCATCTCACAGAGCTACATTTGTATTTCGTGGATCTCTTTGCTAGCCTTATTTCTGTGGAATCTGAGAACAGATATTTCGGATCCCTTTGAAGACTATAGGGCCAAAGGAAATATCCTCCGATAACAAAGAGAAAGAAGCTTTCTGAGAAACTTCTTTGTGTTCTGTGAAATCATCTCACAGAGTTGCAGCTTTTCCCTCAAGAAGCCTTTCGCTAAGACAGTTCTTGTGGAATTGGCAAAGTGATATTTGGAAGCCATAGAGGGCTATGGTGAAAAAGGAAATATCCTCAAATGAAATCTGGAAAGAAGCTTTCTGAGAAACTGATTAGTGTTGTGTTAATTCATCTCACAGAGTTACATCTGTATTTCGTGGATCTCTTTGCTAGCCTTATTTCTGTGGAATCTGAGAACAGATATTTCGGATCCCTTTGAAGACTATAGGGCCAAAGGAAATATCCTCCGATAACAAAGAGAAAGAAGCTTTCTGAGAAACTTCGTTGTGTTCTGTGAAATCATCTCACAGAGTTACAGCTTTCCCCTCACGGAGCCTTTCGCTAAGACAGTTCTTTTGAAATTGGCAAAGTGATATTTGGAAGCCCATAGAGGGCTATGGTGAAAAAGGAAATTTCCTCAGATGAAATCTGGAAAGAAGCTTTCTGAGTAACTGCTTAGTGTTCTGTTAATTCATCTCACAGAGTTACATCTGTATTTCGTGGATCTCTTTGCTAGCCTTATTTCTGTGGAATCTGAGAACAGATATTTCGGATCCATATGAAGACTATAGGGCCAAAGGAAATATCCTCCGATAACAAAGAGAAAGAAGCTTTCTGAGAAACTTCTTTGTGTTCTGTGAAATCATCTCACATAGTTACAGCTTTCCCCTCAAGAAGCCTTTCGCTAAGACAGTTCTTGTGGAATTGGCAAAGTGATATTTGGAAGCCCATAGAGGGCTATGGTGAAAAAGGAAATATCCTCAGATGAAATCTGGAAAGAAGCTTTCTGAGAAACTGCTTAGTGTTCTTTTAATTCATCTCACAGTGTTACATCTGTATTTCGTGGATCTCTTTGCTAGCCTTATTTCTGTGGAATCTGAGAACAGATATTTCGGATCCCTTTGAAGACTATAGGGCCAAAGGAAATATCCTCCGATAACAAAGAGAAAGAAGCTTCTGAGAAACTTCGTTGTGTTCTGTGAAATCATCTCACAGAGTTGCAGCTTTCCCCTCAAGAAGCCTTTCGCTAAGACAGTTCTTGTGGAATTGGGAAAGTGATATTTGGAAGCCATAGAGGGCTATGGTGAAAAAGGAAATATCCACAAATGAAATCTGGAAAGAAGCTTTCTGAGAAACTGCTTAGTGTTCTGTTAATTCATCTCACAGAGTTACATCTGTATTTCGTGGATCTCTTTGCTAGCCTCATTTCTGTGGAATCTGAGAACAGATATTTCAGATCCCTTTGAAGACTATAGGGCCAAAGGAAATATCCTCCGATAACAAAGAGAAAGAAGCTTTCTGAGAAACTTCTTTGTGTTCTGTGAAATCATCTCACAGAGTTACAGCTTTCCCCTCAAGAAGCCTTTCGATAAGACAGTTCTTGTGGAATTGGCAAAGTGATATTTGGAAGCCCATAGAGGGCTATGGTGAAAAAGGAAATATCCTCAGATGAAATCTGGAAAGAAGCTTTCTGAGAAACTGCTTAGTGTTCTGTTAATTCATCTCACAGAGTTATATCTGTATTTCGTGGATCTCTTTGCTAGCCTTATTTCTGTGGAATCTCAGAACAGATATTTCGGATCCCTTTGAAGACTATAGGGCCAAAGGAAATATCCTCCGATAACAAAGAGAAAGAAGCTTTCTGAGAAACTTCTTTGTGTTTTGTGAAATCATCTCACTGAGTTACAGCTTTCCCCTCAAGAAGCCTTTCGCTAAGACAGTTCTTGTGGAATTGGCAAAGTGATATTTGGAAGCCCATAGAGGGCTATGGTGAAAAAGGAAATTTCCTCAGATGAAATCTGGAAAGAAGCTTTCTGAGAAACTGCTTAGTGTTCTGTTAATTCATCTCACAGAGCTACATTTGTATTTCGTGGATCTCTTTGCTAGCCTTATTTCTGTGGAATCTGAGAACAGATATTTCGGATCCCTTTGAAGACTATAGGGCCAAAGGAAATATCCTCCGATAACAAAGAGAAAGAAGCTTTCTGAGAAACTTCTTTGTGTTCTGTGAAATCATCTCACAGAGTTGCACCTTTCCCCTCAAGAAGCCTTTCGCTAAGACAGTTCTTGTGGAATTGGCAAAGTGATATTTGGAAGCCATAGAGGGCTATGGTGAAAAAGGAAATATCCTCAAATGAAATCTGGAAAGAAGCTTTCTGAGAAACTGATTAGTGTTCTGTTAATTCATCTCACAGAGTTACATCTGTATTTCGTGGATCTCTTTGCTAGCCTTATTTCTGTGGAATCTGAGAACAGATATTTCGGATCCCTTTGAAGACTATAGGGCCAAAGGAAATATCCTCCGATAACAAAGAGAAAGAAGCTTTCTGAGAAACTTCGTTGTGTTCTGTGAAATCATCTCACAGAGTTACAGCTTTCCCCTCACGGAGCCTTTCGCTAAGACAGTTCTTTTGAAATTGGCAAAGTGATATTTGGAAGCCCATAGAGGGCTATGGTGAAAAAGGAAATTTCCTCAGATGAAATCTGGAAAGAAGCTTTCTGAGTAACTGCTTAGTGTTCTGTTAATTCATCTCACAGAGTTACATCTGTATTTCGTGGATCTCTTTGCTAGCCTTATTTCTGTGGAATCTGAGAACAGATATTTCGGATCCATATGAAGACTATAGGGCCAAAGGAAATATCCTCCGATAACAAAGAGAAAGAAGCTTTCTGAGAAACTTCTTTGTGTTCTGTGAAATCATCTCACATACTTACAGCTTTCCCCTCAAGAAGCCTTTCGCTAAGACAGTTCTTGTGGAATTGGCAAAGTGATATTTGGAAGCCCATAGAGGGCTATGGTGAAAAAGGAAATATCCTCAGATGAAATCTGGAAAGAAGCTTTCTGAGAAACTGCTTAGTGTTCTTTTAATTCATCTCACAGTGTTACATCTGTATTTCGTGGATCTCTTTGCTAGCCTTATTTCTGTGGAATCTGAGAACAGATATTTCGGATCCCTTTGAAGACTATAGGGCCAAAGGAAATATCCTCCGATAACAAAGAGAAAGAAGCTTCTGAGAAACTTCGTTGTGTTCTGTGAAATCATCTCACAGAGTTGCAGCTTTCCCCTCAAGAAGCCTTTCGCTAAGACAGTTCTTGTGGAATTGGGAAAGTGATATTTGGAAGCCATAGAGGGCTATGGTGAAAAAGGAAATATCCACAAATGAAATCTGGAAAGAAGCTTTCTGAGAAACTGCTTAGTGTTCTGTTAATTCATCTCACAGAGTTACATCTGTATTTCGTGGATCTCTTTGCTAGCCTTATTTCTGTGGAATCTGAGAACAGATATTTCAGATCCCTTTGAAGACTATAGGGCCAAAGGAAATATCCTCCGATAACAAAGAGAAAGAAGCTTTCTGAGAAACTTCTTTGTGTTCTGTGAAATCATCTCACAGAGTTACAGCTTTCCCCTCAAGAAGCCTTTCGATAAGACAGTTCTTGTGGAATTGGCAAAGTGATATTTGGAAGCCCATAGAGGGCTATGGTGAAAAAGGAAATATCCTCAGATGAAATCTGGAAAGAAGCTTTCTGAGAAACTGCTTAGTGTTCTGTTAATTCATCTCACAGAGTTATATCTGTATTTCGTGGATCTCTTTGCTAGCCTTATTTCTGTGGAATCTCAGAACAGATATTTCGGATCCCTTTGAAGACTATAGGGCCAAAGGAAATATCCTCCGATAACAAAGAGAAAGAAGCTTTCTGAGAAACTTCGTTGTGTTCTGTGAAATCATCTCACAGAGTTACAGCTTTCCCCTCACGGAGCCTTTCGCTAAGACAGTTCTTTTGAAATTGGCAAAGTGATATTTGGAAGCCCATAGAGGGCTATTGTGAAAAAGGAAATATCCTCAGATGAAATCTGGAAAGAAGCTTTCTGAGAAACTGCTTAGTGTTCTGTTAATTCATCTCACAGAGTTACATCTGTATTTCGTGGATCTCTTTGCTAGCCTTATTTCTGTGGAATCTGAGAACAGATATTTCGGATCCATATGAAGACTATAGGGCCAAAGGAAATATCCTCCGATAACAAAGAGAAAGAAGCTTTCTGAGAAACTTCTTTGTGTTCTGTGAAATCATCTCACAGAGTTACAGCTTTCCCCTCAAGAAGCCTTTCGCTAAGACAGTTCTTGTGGAATTGGCAAAGTGATATTTGGAAGCCCATAGAGGGCTATGGTGAAAAAGGAAATATCCTCAAATGAAACCTGGAAAGAAGCTTTCTGAAAAACTGCTTAGAGTTCTGTTAATTCATCTCACAGAGTTACATCTGTATTTCGTGGATCTCTTTGCTAGCCTTATTTCTGTGGAATCTGAGAACAGATATTTCGGATCCCTTTGAAGACTATAGGGCCAAAGGAAATATCCTCTGATAACAAAGAGGAAGAAGCCTTCTGAGAAACTTCTTTGTGTTCTGAGAAATCATCTCACAGAGTTACAGCTTTCCCCTCACGGAGCCTTTCGCTAAGACAGTTCTTTTGAAATTGGCAAAGTGATATTTGGAAGCCCATAGAGGGCTATTGTGAAAAAGGAAATATCCTCAGATGAAATCTGGAAAGAAGCTTTCTGAGAAACTGCTTAGTGTTCTGTTAATTCATCTCACAGAGTTACATCTGTATTTCGTGGATCTCTTTGCTAGCCTTATTTCTGTGGAATCTGAGAACAGATATTTCGGATCCCTTTGAAGACTATAGGGACAAAGGAAATATCCTCCGATAACAAAGAGAAAGAAGCTTTCTGAGAAACTTCGTTGTGTTCTGTGAAATCATCTCACAGAGTTACAGCTTTCCCCTCACGGAGCCTTTCGCTAAGACAGTTCTTTTGAAATTGGCAAAGTGATATTTGGAAGCCCATAGACGGCTATGGTGAAAAAGGAAATATCCTCAAATGAAATCTGGAAAGAAGCTTTCTGAGAAACTGCTTAGTGTTCTGTTAATTCATCTCACAGAGTTATATCTGTATTTCGTGGATCTCCTTGCTAGCCTTATTTCTGTGGAATCTGAGAACAGATATTTCGGATCCCTTTGAAGACTATAGGGCCAAAGGAAATATCCTCCGATAACAAAGAGAAAGAAGCTTTCTGAGAAACTTCGTTGTGTTCTGTGAAATCATCTCACAGAGTTACAGCTTTCCCCTCACGGAGTCTTTCGCTAAGACAGTTATTTTGAAATTGGCAAAGTGATATTTGGAAGCCCTTAGAGGGCTATGGTGAAAAAGGAAAAATCCTCAGAGGAAATCTGGAAAGAAGCTTTGTGAGAAACTGCTTAGTGTTCTGTTAATTCATCTCACAGTTTTACATCTGTATTTCATGGATCTCTTTGCTAGCCTTATTTCTGTGGAATCTGAGAACAGATATTTCGGATCCCTTTGAAGACTATAGGGCCAAAGGAAATATCCTCCGATAACAAAGAGAAAGAAGCTTTCTGAGATACTTCTTTGTGTTCTGTGAAATCATCTCACAGAGCTGCAGCTTTCCCCTCAAGAAGCCTTTCGCTAAGACAGTTCTTGTGGAATTGGCAAAGTGATATATGGAAGCCCATAGAGGGCTATGGTGAAAAAGGAAATATCCTCAAATGAAATCTGGAAAGAAGCTTTCTGAGAAACTGCTTAGTGTTCTGTTAATTCATCTCACAGAGCTACATCTGTATTTCGTGGATCTCTTTGCTAGCCTTATTTCTGTGGAATCTGAGAACAGATATTTCGGATCCATATGAAGACTATAGGGCCAAAGGAAATATCCTCCGATAACAAAGAGAAAGAAGCTTTCTGAGAAACTTCTTTGTGTTCTGTGAAATCATCTCACAGAGTTACAGCTTTCCCCTCAAGAAGCCTTTCTCTAGGATAGTTCTTGTGGAATTGGCAAAGTGATAAATGGAAGCCCATAGAGGGCTATGGTGAAAAAGGAAATATCCTCAGATGAAATCTGGAAAGAAGCTTTCTGAGAAACTGCTTAGTGTTCTGTTAATTCATCTCACAGAGTTACATCTGTATTTCGTGGATCTCTTGGCTAGCCTTATTTCTGTGGAATCTGAGAACAGATATTTCGGATCCCTTTGAAGACTATAGGGCCAAAGGAAATATCCTCCGATAACAAAGAGAAAGAAGCTTTCTGAGAAACTTCTTTGTGTTCTGTGAAATCATCTCACAGAGTTACAGCTTTCCCCTCAAGAAGCCTTTCGCTAAGACAGTTCTTGTGGAATTGGCAAAGTGATATTTGGAAGCCCATAGAGGGCTATGGTGAAAAAGGAAATATCCTCAGATGAAATCTGGAAAGAAGCTTTCTGAGAAACTGTTTAGCGTTCTGTTAATTCATCTCACAGGGTTACATCTGTAATTCGTGGATCTCTTTGCTAGCCTTATTTCTGTGGAATCTGAGAACAGATATTTCGGATCCCTTTGAAGACTATAGGGCCAAAGGAAATATCCTCCGATAACAAAGAGAAAGAAGCTTTCTGAGAAACTTCTTTGTGTTCTGTGAAATCATCTCACAGAGTTACAGCTTTCCCCTCACGGAGCCTTTCGCTAAGACAGTTCTTTTGAAACTGGCAAAGTGATATTTGGGAGCCCATAGAGGGCTATGGTGAAAAAGGAAATATCCTCAAATGAAATCTGGAAAGAAGCTTTCTGAGAAACTGCTTAGTGTTCTGTTAATTCATCTCACAGAGTTACATCTGTATTTCGTGGATCTCTTTGCTAGCCTTATTTCTGTGGAATCTGAGAACAGATATTTCGGATCCCTATGAAGACTATAGGGCCAAAGGAAGTATCCAGCGATAACAAAGAGAAAGAAGCTTTCTGAGAAACTTCTTTGTGTTTTGTGAAATCATCTCACAGAGTTACAGCTTTCCCCTCAAGAAGCCTTTCGCTAAGACAGTTCTTGTGGAATTGGCAAAGTGATATTTGGAAGCCCATAGAGGGCTATTGTGAAAAAGGAAATATCCTCAGATGAAATCTGGAAAGAAGCTTTCTGAGAAACTGCTTAGTGTTCTGTTAATTCATCTCACAGAGCTACATCTGTATTTCGTGGATCTCTTTGCTAGCCTTATTTCTCTGGAATCTGAGAACAGATATTTCGGATCCCTTTGAAGACTATAAGGCCAAAGGAAATATCCTCCGATAACAAAGAGAAAGAAGCTTTCTGAGAAACTTCTTTGTGTTCTGTGAAATCATCTCACAGAGTTGCAGCTTTCCCCTCAAGAAGCCTTTCGCTAAGACAGTTCTTGTGGAATTGGCAAAGTGATATTTGGAAGCCCATAGAGGGCTATGGTGAAAAAGGAAATATCCTCAGATGAAATCTGGAAAGAAGCTTTCTAAGAAACTGCTTAGTGTTCTGTTAAATCATGTCATAGAGTTACATCTGTATTTCGTGGATCTCTTTGCTAGCCTTATTTCTGTGGAATCTGAGAACAGATATTTCGGATCCCTATGAAGACTATAGGGCCAAAGGAAATATCCTCCGATAACAAAGAGAAAGAAGCTTTCTGAGAAACTTCTTTGTGTTCTGTGAAATCATCTCACAGAGTTACAGCTTTCCCCTCAAGAAGCCTTTCCCTAAGACAGTACTTGTGGAATTGGCAAAGTGATATTTGGAAGCCCATAGAGGGCTATGGTGAAAAAGGAAATATCCTCAAATGAAATCTGGAAAGAAGCTTTCTGAGAAACTGCTTAGTGTTCTTTTAATTCATCTCACAGAGTTACATCTGTATTTCGTGGATCTCTTTGCTAGCCTTATTTCTGTGGAATCTGAGAACAGATATTTCAGATCCCTTTGAAGACTATAGGGCCAAAGGAAATATCCTCCGATAACAAAGAGAAAGAAGCTTTCTGAGAAACTTCTTTGTGTTCTGTGAAATCATCTCACAGAGTTACAGCTTTCCCCTCAAGAAGCCTTTCGCTAAGACAGTTCTTGTGGAATTGGCAAAGTGATATTTGGAAGCCCATAGAGGGCTATGGTGAAAAAGGAAATATCCTCAGATGAAATCTGGAAAGAAGCTTTCTGAGAAACTGTTTAGCGTTCTGTTAATTCATCTCACAGGGTTACATCTGTAATTCGTGGATCTCTTTGCTAGCCTTATTTCTGTGGAATCTGAGAACAGATATTTCGGATCCCTTTGAAGACTATAGGGCCAAAGGAAATATCCTCCGATAACAAAGAGAAAGAAGCTTTCTGAGAAACTTCTTTGTGTTCTGTGAAATCATCTCACAGAGTTACAGCTTTCCCCTCACGGAGCCTTTCGCTAAGACAGTTCTTTTGAAACTGGCAAAGTGATATTTGGGAGCCCATAGAGGGCTATGGTGAAAAAGGAAATATCCTCAGATGAAATCTGGAAAGAAGCTTTCTGAGAAACTGCTTAGTGTTCTGTTAATTCATCTCACAGAGTTACATCTGTATTTCGTGGATCTCTTTGCTAGCCTTATTTCTGTGGAATCTGAGAACAGATATTTCGGATCCCTATGAAGACTATAGGGCCAAAGGAAGTATCCAGCGATAACAAAGAGAAAGAAGCTTTCTGAGAAACTTCTTTGTGTTTTGTGAAATCATCTCACAGAGTTACAGCTTTCCCCTCAAGAAGCCTTTCGCTAAGACAGTTCTTGTGGAATTGGCAAAGTGATATTTGGAAGCCCATAGAGGGCTATTGTGAAAAAGGAAATATCCTCAGATGAAATCTGGAAAGAAGCTTTCTGAGAAACTGCTTAGTGTTCTGTTAATTCATCTCACAGAGCTACATCTGTATTTCGTGGATCTCTTTGCTAGCCTTATTTCTCTGGAATCTGAGAACAGATATTTCGGATCCCTTTGAAGACTATAAGGCCAAAGGAAATATCCTCCGATAACAAAGAGAAAGAAGCTTTCTGAGAAACTTCTTTGTGTTCTGTGAAATCATCTCACAGAGTTGCAGCTTTCCCCTCAAGAAGCCTTTCGCTAAGACAGTTCTTGTGGAATTGGCAAAGTGATATTTGGAAGCCCATAGAGGGCTATGGTGAAAAAGGAAATATCCTCAGATGAAATCTGGAAAGAAGCTTTCTAAGAAACTGCTTAGTGTTCTGTTAAATCATGTCATAGAGTTACATCTGTATTTCGTGGATCTCTTTGCTAGCCTTATTTCTGTGGAATCTGAGAACAGATATTTCGGATCCCTATGAAGACTATAGGGCCAAAGGAAATATCCTCCGATAACAAAGAGAAAGAAGCTTTCTGAGAAACTTCTTTGTGTTCTGTGAAATCATCTCACAGAGTTACAGCTTTCCCCTCAAGAAGCCTTTCCCTAAGACAGTACTTGTGGAATTGGCAAAGTGATATTTGGAAGCCCATAGAGGGCTATGGTGAAAAAGGAAATATCCTCAAATGAAATCTGGAAAGAAGCTTTCTGAGAAACTGCTTAGTGTTCTGTTAATTCATCTCACAGAGTTACATCTGTATTTCGTGGATCTCTTTGCTAGCCTTATTTCTGTGAAATCTGAGAACAGATATTTCGGATCCCTTTGAAGACTATAGGGCCAAAGGAAATATCCTCCGATAACAAAGAGAAAGAAGGTTTCTGAGAAACTTCTTTGTGTTCTGTGAAATCATCTCACAGAGTTGCAGCTTTCCCCTCAAGAAGCCTTTCGCTAAGACAGTTCTTGTGGAATTGGCAAAGTGATATTTGGAAGCCCATAGAGGGCTATGGTGAAAAAGGAAATATCCTCAAATGAAATCTGGAAAGAAGCTTTCTGAGAAACTGCTTAGTGTTCTCTTAATTCATCTCACAGAGTTATATCTGTATTTCGTGGATCTCTTTGCTAGCCTTATTTCTGTGGAATCTGAGAACAGATATTTCGGATCCCTTTGAAGACTATAGGGCCAAAGGAAATATCCTCCGATAACAAAGAGAAAGAAGCTTTCTGAGAAACTTCGTTGTGTTCTGTGAAATCATCTCACAGAGTTACAGCTTTCCCCTCACGGAGCCTTTCGCTAAGACAGTTCTTGTGGAAATGGCAAAGTGATATTTGGAAGTCCATAGAGGGCTATGGTGAAAAAGGAAATATCCTCAGAGGAAATCTGGAAAGAAGCTTTCTGAGAAACTGCTTAGTGTTCTGTTAATTCATCTCACAGTGTTACATCTGTATTTCATGGATCTCTTTGCTAGCCTTATTTCTGTGGAATCTGAGAACAGATATTTCAGATCCCTTTGAAGACTAAAGGGCCAAAGGAAATATCCTCCGATAACAAAGAGAAAGAAGCTTTCTGAGAACCTTTTTGTGTTCTGTGAAATCATCTCACAGAGATGCAGCTTTCCCCTCAAGAAGCCTTTCTCTAGGATAGTTCTTGTGGAATTGGCAAAGTGATATATGGAAGCCCATAGAGGGCTATGGTGAAAAAGGAAATATCCTCAGATGAAATCTGGAAAGAAGCTTTCTGAGAAACTGCTTAGTGTTCTGTTAATTCATCTCACAGAGTTACATCTGTATTTCGTGGATCTCTTTGCTAGCCTTATTTCTGTGGAATCTGAGAACAGATATTTCGGATCCCTTTGAAGACTATAGGGCCAAAGGAAATATCCTCCGATAACAAAGAGAAAGAAGCTTTCTGAGAAACTTCTTTGTGTTCTGTGAAATCATCTCACAGAGTTACAGCTTTCCCCTCACGGAGCCTTTCGCTAAGACAGTTCTTTTGAAACTGGCAAAGTGATATTTGGAAGCCCATAGAGGGCTATGGTGAAAAAGGAAATATCCTCAGATGAAATCTGGAAAGAAGCTTTCTGAGAAACTGCTTAGTGTTCTGTTAATTCATCTCACAGAGTTACATCTGTATTTCGTGGATCTCTTTGCTAGCCTTATTTCTGTGGAATCTGAGAACAGATATTTCGGATCCCTATGAAGACTATAGGGCCAAAGGAAGTATCCTGCGATAACAAAGAGAAAGAAGCTTTCTGAGAAACTTCTTTGTGTTTTGTGAAATCATCTCACAGAGTTACAGCTTTCCCCTCAAGAAGCCTTTCGCTAAGACAGCTCTTGTGGAATTGGCAAAGTGATATTTGGAAGCCCATAGAGGGCTATGGTGAAAAAGGAAATATCCTCAGATGAAATCTGGAAAGAAGCTTTCTGAGAAACTGCTTAGTGTTCTGTTAATTCGTCTCACAGAGCTACATCTGTATTTCGTGGATCTCTTTGCTAGCCTTATTTCTGTGGAATCTGAGAACAGATATTTCGGGTCCCTTTGAAGACTATAGGGCCAAAGGAAATATCCTCCGATAACAAAGAGAAAGAAGCTTTCTGAGAAACTTCTTTGTGTTCTGTGAAATCATCTCACAGAGTTGCAGCTTTCCCCTCAAGAAGCCTTTCGCTAAGACAGTTCTTGTGGAATTGGCAAAGTGATATTTGGAAGCCCATAGAGGGCTACGGTGAAAAAGGAAATATCCTCAAATGAAATCTGGAAAGAAGCTTTCTGAGAAACTGCTTAGTGTTCTCTTAATTCATCTCACAGAGTTATATCTGTATTTCGTGGATCTCTTTGCTAGCCTTATTTCTGTGGAATCTGAGAACAGATATTTCGGATCGCTTTAAAGACTATAGGGCCAAAAGAAATATCCTCCGATAACAAAGAGAAAGAAGCTTTCTGAGAAACTTCGTTGTGTTCTGTGAAATCATCTCACAGAGTTACAGCTTTCCCCTCACGGAGCCTTTCGCTAAGACAGTTTTTGTGGAATTGGCAAAGTGATATTTCGAAGCCCATAGAGGACTATGGTGAAAAAGGAAATATCCTCAGAGGAAATCTGGAAAGAAGCTTTCTGAGAAACTGCTTAGTGTTTTGTTAATTCATCTCACAGTGTTACATCTGTATTTCATGGATCTCTTTGCTAGCCTTATTTCTGTGGAATCTGAGAACAGATATTTCAGATCCCTTTGAAGACTATAGGGCCAAAGGAAATATCCTCCGATAACAAAGAGAAAGAAGCTTTCTGAGAAACTTCTTTGTGTTCTGTGAAATCATCTCACAGAGATGCAGCTTTCCCCTCAAGAAGCCTTTCTCTAGGATAGTTCTTGTGGAATTGGCAAAGTGATAAATGGAAGCCCATAGAGGGCTATGGTGAAAAAGGAAATATCCTCAGATGAAATCTGGAAAGAAGCTTTCTGAGAAACTGCTTAGTGTTCTGTTAATTCATCTCACAGAGTTACATCTGTATTTCGTGGATCTCTTGGCTAGCCTTATTTCTGTGGAATCTGAGAACAGATATTTCGGATCCCTTTGAAGACTATAGGGCCAAAGGAAATATCCTCCGATAACAAAGAGAAAGAAGCTTTCTGAGAAACTTCTTTGTGTTCTGTGAAATCATCTCACAGAGTTACAGCTTTCCCCTCAAGAAGCCTTTCGCTAAGACAGTTCTTGTGGAATTGGCAAAGTGATATTTGGAAGCCCATAGAGGGCTATGGTGAAAAAGGAAATATCCTCAGATGAAATCTGGAAAGAAGCTTTCTGAGAAACTGTTTAGCGTTCTGTTAATTCATCTCACAGGGTTACATCTGTAATTCGTGGATCTCTTTGCTAGCCTTATTTCTGTGGAATCTGAGAACAGATATTTCGGATCCCTTTGAAGACTATAGGGCCAAAGGAAATATCCTCCGATAACAAAGAGAAAGAAGCTTTCTGAGAAACTTCTTTGTGTTCTGTGAAATCATCTCACAGAGTTACAGCTTTCCCCTCACGGAGCCTTTCGCTAAGACAGTTCTTTTGAAACTGGCAAAGTGATATTTGGGAGCCCATAGAGGGCTATGGTGAAAAAGGAAATATCCTCAGATGAAATCTGGAAAGAAGCTTTCTGAGAAACTGCTTAGTGTTCTGTTAATTCATCTCACAGAGTTACATCTGTATTTCGTGGATCTCTTTGCTAGCCTTATTTCTGTGGAATCTGAGAACAGATATTTCGGATCCCTATGAAGACTATAGGGCCAAAGGAAGTATCCAGCGATAACAAAGAGAAAGAAGCTTTCTGAGAAACTTCTTTGTGTTTTGTGAAATCATCTCACAGAGTTACAGCTTTCCCCTCAAGAAGCCTTTCGCTAAGACAGTTCTTGTGGAATTGGCAAAGTGATATTTGGAAGCCCATAGAGGGCTATTGTGAAAAAGGAAATATCCTCAGATGAAATCTGGAAAGAAGCTTTCTGAGAAACTGCTTAGTGTTCTGTTAATTCATCTCACAGAGCTACATCTGTATTTCGTGGATCTCTTTGCTAGCCTTATTTCTCTGGAATCTGAGAACAGATATTTCGGATCCCTTTGAAGACTATAAGGCCAAAGGAAATATCCTCCGATAACAAAGAGAAAGAAGCTTTCTGAGAAACTTCTTTGTGTTCTGTGAAATCATCTCACAGAGTTGCAGCTTTCCCCTCAAGAAGCCTTTCGCTAAGACAGTTCTTGTGGAATTGGCAAAGTGATATTTGGAAGCCCATAGAGGGCTATGGTGAAAAAGGAAATATCCTCAGATGAAATCTGGAAAGAAGCTTTCTAAGAAACTGCTTAGTGTTCTGTTAAATCATGTCATAGAGTTACATCTGTATTTCGTGGATCTCTTTGCTAGCCTTATTTCTGTGGAATCTGAGAACAGATATTTCGGATCCCTATGAAGACTATAGGGCCAAAGGAAATATCCTCCGATAACAAAGAGAAAGAAGCTTTCTGAGAAACTTCTTTGTGTTCTGTGAAATCATCTCACAGAGTTACAGCTTTCCCCTCAAGAAGCCTTTCCCTAAGACAGTACTTGTGGAATTGGCAAAGTGATATTTGGAAGCCCATAGAGGGCTATGGTGAAAAAGGAAATATCCTCAAATGAAATCTGGAAAGAAGCTTTCTGAGAAACTGCTTAGTGTTCTGTTAATTCATCTCACAGAGTTACATCTGTATTTCGTGGATCTCTTTGCTAGCCTTATTTCTGTGAAATCTGAGAACAGATATTTCGGATCCCTTTGAAGACTATAGGGCCAAAGGAAATATCCTCCGATAACAAAGAGAAAGAAGGTTTCTGAGAAACTTCTTTGTGTTCTGTGAAATCATCTCACAGAGTTGCAGCTTTCCCCTCAAGAAGCCTTTCGCTAAGACAGTTCTTGTGGAATTGGCAAAGTGATATTTGGAAGCCCATAGAGGGCTATGGTGAAAAAGGAAATATCCTCAAATGAAATCTGGAAAGAAGCTTTCTGAGAAACTGCTTAGTGTTCTGTTAATTCATCTCACAGAGTTACATCTGTATTTCGTGGATCTCTTTGCTAGCCTTATTCCTGTGGAATCTGAGAACAGATATTTCGGATCCCTTTGAAGACTATAGGGCCAAAGGAAATATCCTCCGATAACAAAGAGAAAGAAGCTTTCTGAGAAACTTCGTTGTGTTCTGTGAAATCATCTCACAGAGTTACAGCTTTCCCCTCACGGAGCCTTTCGCTAAGACAGTTCTTTTGAAATTGGCAAAGTGATATTTGGAAGCCCATAGAGGGCTGTGGTGAAAAAGGAAATATCCTCAAATGAAATCTGGAAAGAAGCTTTCTGAGAAACTGCTTAGTGTTCTCTTAATTCATCTCACAGAGTTATATCTGTATTTCGTGGATCTCTTTGCTAGCCTTATTTCTGTGGAATCTGAGAACAGATATTTCGGATCCCTTTGAAGACTATAGGGCCAAAGGAAATATCCTCCGATAACAAAGAGAAAGAAGCTTTCTGAGAAACTTCGTTGTGTTCTGTGAAATCATCTCACAGAGTTACAGCTTTCCCCTCACGGAGCCTTTCGCTAAGACAGTTCTTGTGGAAATGGCAAAGTGATATTTGGAAGTCCATAGAGGGCTATGGTGAAAAAGGAAATATCCTCAGAGGAAATCTGGAAAGAAGCTTTCTGAGAAACTGCTTAGTGTTCTGTTAATTCATCTCACAGTGTTACATCTGTATTTCATGGATCTCTTTGCTAGCCTTATTTCTGTGGAATCTGAGAACAGATATTTCAGATCCCTTTGAAGACTAAAGGGCCAAAGGAAATATCCTCCGATAACAAAGAGAAAGAAGCTTTCTGAGAACCTTTTTGTGTTCTGTGAAATCATCTCACAGAGATGCAGCTTTCCCCTCAAGAAGCCTTTCTCTAGGATAGTTCTTGTGGAATTGGCAAAGTGATATATGGAAGCCCATAGAGGGCTATGGTGAAAAAGGAAATATCCTCAGATGAAATCTGGAAAGAAGCTTTCTGAGAAACTGCTTAGTGTTCTGTTAATTCATCTCACAGAGTTACATCTGTATTTCGTGGATCTCTTTGCTAGCCTTATTTCTGTGGAATCTGAGAACAGATATTTCGGATCCCTTTGAAGACTATAGGGCCAAAGGAAATATCCTCCGATAACAAAGAGAAAGAAGCTTTCTGAGAAACTTCTTTGTGTTCTGTGAAATCATCTCACAGAGTTACAGCTTTCCCCTCACGGAGCCTTTCGCTAAGACAGTTCTTTTGAAACTGGCAAAGTGATATTTGGAAGCCCATAGAGGGCTATGGTGAAAAAGGAAATATCCTCAGATGAAATCTGGAAAGAAGCTTTCTGAGAAACTGCTTAGTGTTCTGTTAATTCATCTCACAGAGTTACATCTGTATTTCGTGGATCTCTTTGCTAGCCTTATTTCTGTGGAATCTGAGAACAGATATTTCGGATCCCTATGAAGACTATAGGGCCAAAGGAAGTATCCTGCGATAACAAAGAGAAAGAAGCTTTCTGAGAAACTTCTTTGTGTTTTGTGAAATCATCTCACAGAGTTACAGCTTTCCCCTCAAGAAGCCTTTCGCTAAGACAGCTCTTGTGGAATTGGCAAAGTGATATTTGGAAGCCCATAGAGGGCTATGGTGAAAAAGGAAATATCCTCAGATGAAATCTGGAAAGAAGCTTTCTGAGAAACTGCTTAGTGTTCTGTTAATTCGTCTCACAGAGCTACATCTGTATTTCGTGGATCTCTTTGCTAGCCTTATTTCTGTGGAATCTGAGAACAGATATTTCGGGTCCCTTTGAAGACTATAGGGCCAAAGGAAATATCCTCCGATAACAAAGAGAAAGAAGCTTTCTGAGAAACTTCTTTGTGTTCTGTGAAATCATCTCACAGAGTTGCAGCTTTCCCCTCAAGAAGCCTTTCGCTAAGACAGTTCTTGTGGAATTGGCAAAGTGATATTTGGAAGCCCATAGAGGGCTATGGTGAAAAAGGAAATATCCTCAGATGAAATCTGGAAAGAAGCTTTCTGAGAAACTGCTTAGTGTTCTTTTAATTCATGTCATAGAGTTACATCTGTATTTCGTGGATCTCTTTGATAGCCTTATTTCTGTGGTATCTGAGAACAGATATTTCGGATCCCTATGAAGACTATAGGGCCAAAGGAAATATCCTCCGATAACAAAGAGAAAGAAGCTTTCTGAGAAACTTCTTTGTGTTCTGTGAAATCATCTCACAGAGTTACAGCTTTCCCCTCAAGAAGCCTTTCACTAAGACAGTTCTTGTGGAATTGGCAAAGTGATATTTGGAAGCCCATAGAGGGCTATGGTGAAAAAGGAAATATCCTCAAATGAAATCTGGAAAGAAGCTTTCAGAGAAACTGCTTAGCGTTCTGTTAATTCATCTCACAGTGTTACATCTGTATTTCATGGATCTCTTTGCTAGCCTTATTTCTGTGGAATCTGAGAACAGATATTTCAGATCCCTTTGAAGACTAAAGGGCCAAAGGAAATATCCTCCGATAACAAAGAGAAAGAAGCTTTCTGAGAAACTTCTTTGTGTTCTGTGAAATCATCTCACAGAGATGCAGCTTTCCCCTCAAGAAGCCTTTCTCTAGGATAGTTCTTGTGGAATTGGCAAAGTGATATATGGAAGCCCATAGAGGGCTATGGTGAAAAAGGAAATATCCTCAGATGAAATCTGGAAAGAAGCTTTCTGAGAAACTGCTTAGTGTTCTGTTAATTCATCTCACAGAGTTACATCTGTATTTCGTGGATCTCTTTGCTAGCCTTATTTCTGTGGAATCTGAGAACAGATATTTCGGATCCCTTTGAAGACTATAGGGCCAAAGGAAATATCCTATGATAACAAAGAGAAAGAAGCTTTCTGAGAAACTTCTTTGTGTTCTGTGAAATCATCTCACAGAGTTACAGCTTTCCCCTCACGGAGCCTTTCGCTAAGACAGTTCTTTTGAAACTGGCAAAGTGATATTTGGAAGCCCATAGAGGGCTAGGTTGAAAAAGGAAATATCCTCAGATGAAATCTGGAAAGAAGCTTTCTGAGAAACTGCTTAGTGTTCTGTTAATTCATCTCACAGAGTTACATCTGTATTTCGTGGATCTCTTTGCTAGCCTTATTTCTGTGGAATCTGAGAACAGATATTTCGGATCCCTTTGAAGACTATAGGGCCAAAGGAAATATCCTCCGATAACAAAGAGAAAGAAGCTTTCTGAGAAACTTCGTTGTGTTCTGTGAAATCATCTCACAGAGTTGCAGCTTTTCCCTCAAGAAGCCTTTCGCTAAGACAGTTCTTGTGGAATTGGCAAAGTGATATTTGGAAGCCATAGAGGGCTATGGTGAAAAAGGAAATATCCTCAAATGAAATCTGGAAAGAAGCTTTCTGAGAAACTGCTTAGTGTTCTGTTAATTCATCTCACAGAGTTACATCTGTATTTCGTGGATGTCTTTGCTAGCCTTATTTCTGTGGAATCTGAGAACAGATATTTCGGATCCCTTTGAAAACTATAGGGCCAAAGGAAATATCCTCCGATAACAAAGAGAAAGAAGCTTTCTGAGAAACTTCTTTGTGTTCTGTGAAATCATCTCACAGAGTTACAGCTTTCTCCTCAAGAAGCCTTTCGCTAAGACAGTTCTTGTGGAATTGGCAAAGTGATATTTGGAAGCCATAGAGGGCTATGGTGAAAAAGGAAATATCCTCAAATGAAATCTGGAAAGAAGCTTTCTGAGAAACTGCTTAGTGTTCTGTTAATTCATCTCACAGAGTTACATCTGTATTTCGTGGATCTCTTTGCTAGCCTTATTTCTGTGGAATCTGAGAACAGATATTTCGGATCCCTTTGAAGACTATAGGGCCAAAGGAAATATCCTCCGATAACAAAGAGAAAGAAGCTTTCTGAGAAACTTCTTTGTGTTCTGTGAAATCATCTCACAGAGTTTCAGCTTTCCCCTCAAGAAGCCTTTCGATAAGACAGATCTTGTGGAATTGGCAAAGTGATATTTGGAAGCCCATAGACGGCTATGGTGAAAAAGGAAATATCCTCAAATGAAATCTGGAAAGAAGCTTTCTGAGAAACTGCTTAGTGATCTGTTAATTCATCTCACAGAGTTACATATGTATTTCGTGGATCTCTTTGCTAGCCTTATTTCTGTGGAATCTGAGAACAGATATTTCGGATCCCTTTGAAGACTATAGGGCCAAGGGAAATATCCTCCGATAACAAAGAGAAAGAAGCTTTCTGAGAAACTTCGTTGTGTTCTGTGAAATCATCTCACAGAGTTACAGCTTTCCCCTCACGGAGCCTTTCGCTAAGACAGTTCTTTTGAAATTGGCAAAGTGATATTTGGAAGCCCATAGAGGGCTATGGTGAAAAAGGAAATATCCTCAGATGAAATCTGGAAAGAAGCTTTCTGAGAAACTGCTTAGTGTTCTGTTAATTCATCTCACAGAGTTACATCTGTATTTCGTGGATCTCTTTGCTAGCCTTATTTCTGTGGAATCTGAGAACAGATATTTCGGATCCCTTTGAAGACTATAGGGCCAAAGGAAATATCCTCCGATAACAAAGAGAAAGAAGCTTTCTGAGAAACTTCGTTGTGTTCTGTGAAATCATCTCACAGAGTTACAGCTTTCCCCTCACGGAGCCTTTCGCTAAGACAGTTCTTTTGAAATTAGCAAAGTGATATTTGGAAGCCCATAGAGGGCTATTGTGAAAAAGGAAATATCCTCAGATGAAATCTGGAAAGAAGCTTTCTGAGAAACTGCTTAGTGTTCTGTTAATTCATCTCACAGAGTTACATCTGTATTTCGTGGATCTCTTTGCTAGCCTTATTTCTGTGGAATCTGAGAACAGATATTTCGGATCCCTATGAAGACTATAGGGCCAAAGGAATTATCCTACGATAACAAAGAGAAAGAAGTTTTCTGAGAAACTTCTTTGTGTTTTGTGAAATCATCTCACAGAGTTACAGCTTTCCCCTCAAGAAGCCTTTCGCTAAGACAGTTCTTGTGGAATTGGCAAAGTGATATTTGGAAGCCCAGAGAGGGCTATGGTGAAAAAGGAAATATCCTCAGATGAAATCTGGAAAGAAGCTTTCTGAGAAACTGCTTAGTGTTCTGTTAATTCCTCTCACAGAGCTACATCTGTATTTCGTGGATCTCTTTGCTAGCCTTATTTCTGTGGAATCTGAGAACAGATATTTCGGATCCCTTTGAAGACTATAGGGCCAAAGGAAATATCCTCAGATAACAAAGAGAAAGAAGCTTTCTGAGAAACTTCTTTGTGTTCTGTGAAATCATCTCACAGAGTTGCAGCTTTCCCCTCAAGAAGCCTTTCGCTAAGACAGTTCTTGTGGAATTGGCAAAGTGATATTTGGAAGCCCATATAGGGCTATGGTGAAAAAGGAAATATCCTCAAATGAAATCTGGAAAGAAGCTTTCTGAGAAACTGCTTAGTGTTCTGTTAATTCATCTCACAGATTTACATCTGTATTTCGTGGATCTCTTTGCTAGCCTTATTTCTGTGAAATCTGAGAACAGATATTTCGGATCCCTTTGAAGACTATAGGGCCAAAGGAAATATCCTCCGATAACAAAGAGAAAGAAGCTTTCTGAGAAACTTCGTTGTGTTCTGTGAAATCATCTCACAGAGTTGCAGCTTTCCCCTCAAGAAGCCTTTCGCTAAGACAGTTCTTGTGGAATTGGCAAAGTGATATTTGGAAGCCCATATAGGGCTATGGTGAAAAAGGAAATATCCTCAAATGAAATCTGGAAAGAAGCTTTCTGAGAAACTGCTTAGTGTTCTGTTAATTCATCTCACAGAGTTACATCTGTATTTCCTTTATCTCTTTGCTAGAATTATTTCTGTGGAATCTGAGAACAGATATTTCGGATCCCTTTGAAGACTATAGGGTCAAAGGAAATATCCTCCGATAACAAAGAGAAAGAAGCTTTCTGAGAAACTTCGTTGTGTTCTGTGAAATCATCTCACAGAGTTACAGCTTTCCCCTCAAGAAGCCTTTCGCTAAGACAGTTCTTGTGGAATTGGCAAAGTGATATTTGGAAGCCCATAGAGGGCTATGGTGAAAAAGGAAATATCCTCAGATGAAATCTGGAAAGAAGCTTTCTGAGAAACTGCTTAGCGTTCTGTTAATTCATCTCACAGAATTACATCTGTATTTCGTGGATATCTTTGCTAGCCTTATTTCTGTGGAATCTGAGAACAGATATTTCGGATCCCTTTGAAGACTATAGGGCCAAAGGAAATATCCTCCTATAACAAAGAGAAAGAAGCTTTCTGAGAAACTTCTTTGTGTTCTGTGAAATCATCTCACAGAGTTGCAGCTTTCCCCTCAAGAAGCCTTTCGCTAAGACAGTTCTTGTGGAATTGGCAAAGTGATATTTGGAAGCCCAAAGAGGTCTATGGTGAAAAAGGAAATATCCTCAGATGAAATCTGGAAAGAAGCTTTCTGAGAAACTGCTTAGTGTTCTGTTAATTCATCTCACAGAGTTACATCTGTATTTCGTGGATCTCTTTGCTAGCCTTATTTCTGTGGAATCTGAGAACAGATATTTCGGATCCCTTTGAAGACTATAGGGCCAAAGGAAATATCCTCCGATAACAAAGAGAAAGAAGCTTTCTGAGAAACTTCCTTGTGTTCTGTGAAATCATCTCACAGAGTTACAGCTTTCCCCTCACGGAGCCTTTCGCTAAGACAGTTCTTTTGAAATTGGCAAAGTGATATTTGAAGCCCATAGAGGGCTATGGTAAAAAAGGAAATATCCTCAGAGGAAATCTGGAATGAAGCTTTGTTAGAAATTGCTTAGTGTTCTGTTAATTCTTCTCACAGTGTTACATCTGTATTTCATGGATCTCTTTGCTAGCCTTATTTCTGTGGAATCTGAGAAAAGATATTTCAGATCCCTTTGAAGACTATAGGGCCAAAGGAAATATCCTCCGATAACAAAGAGAAAGAAGCTTTCTGAGAAACTTCTTTGTGTTCTGTGAAATCATCTCACAGAGTTGCAGCTTTCCCCTCAAGAAGCCTTTCTCTAGGATAGTTCTTGTGGAATTGGCAAAGTGATATTTGGAAGCCCATAGAGGGCTATGGTGAAAAAGGAAATATCCTCAGATGAAATCTGGAAAGAAGCTTTCTGAGAAACTGCTTAGTGTTCTGTTAATTCATCTCACAGAGCTACATCTGTATTTCGTAGATCTCTTTGCTAGCCTTATTTCTGTGGAATCTGAGAACAGATAATTCGGAACCCTTTGAAGACTATAGGGCCAAAGGAAATATCCTCAGATAACAAAGAGAAAGAAGCTTTCTGAGAAACTTCTTTGTGTTCTGTGAAATCATCTCACAGAGTTGCAGCTTTCCCCTCAAGAAGCCTTTCGCTAAGACAGTTCTTGTGGAATAGGCAAAGTGATATTTGGAAGCCCATATAGGGCTATGGTGAAAAAGGGAATATCCTCAAATGAAATCTGGAAAGAAGCTTTCTGAGAAACTGCTTAGTGTTCTGTTAATTCATCTCACAGAGTTACATCTGTATTTCGTGGATCTCTTTGCTAGCCTTATTTCTGGGTAATCTGAGAACAGATATTTCGGATCCCTTTGAAGACTATAGGGCCAAAGGAAATATCCTCCGATAACAAAGAGAAAGAAGCTTTCTGAGAAACTTCTTTGTGTTCTGTGAAATCATCTCACAGAGTTGCAGCTTTCCCCTCAAGAAGCCTTTCGCTAAGACAGTTCTTGTGGAATTGGCAAAGTGATATTTGGAAGCCCATAGAGGGCTATGGTGAAAAAGGAAATATCCTCAGATGAAATCTGGAAAGAAGCTTTCTGAGAAACTGCTTATTGTTCTGTTAATTCATCTCACAGAGTTACATCTGTATTTCCTTTATCTCTTCGCTAGCCTTATTTCTGTGGAATCTGAGAACAGATATTTCGGATCCCTTTGAAGACTATAGGGTCAAAGGAAATATCCTCCGATAACAAAGAGAAAGAAGCTTTCTGAGAAACTTCGTTGTGTTCTGTGAAATCATCTCTCAGAGTTACAGCTTTCCCCTCAAGAAGCCTTTCGCTAAGACAGTTCTTGTGGAATTAGCAAAGTGATATTTGGAACCCCTAGAGGGCTATGGTGAAAAAGGAAATATCCTCAGATGAAATCTGGAAAGAAGCTTTCTGAGAAACTGCTTAGCGTTCTGTTAATTCATCTCACAGAGTTACATCTGTATTTCGTGGATCTCTTTGCTAGCCTTATTTCTGTGGAATCTGAGAACAGATATTTCGGATCCCTTTGAAGACTATAGGGCCAAAGGAAATATCCTCCGATAAGAAAGAGAAAGAAGCTTTCTGAGAAACTTCTTTGTGTTCTTTGAAATCATCTCACGGAGTTACAGCTTTCCCCTCAAGGAGCCTTTCGCTAAGACAGTTCTTGTGGAATTGGCAAAGTGATATTTGGAAGCCCATAGAGGGCTATGGTGAAAAAGGAAATATCCTCAGATGAAATCTGGAAAGAAGCTTTCTGAGAAACTGCTTAGCGTTCTGTTAATTCATCTCACAGAGTTACATCTGTATTTCGTGGATCTCTTTGCTAGCCTTATTTCTGTGGAATCTGAGAACAGATATTTCGGATCCCTTTGAAGACTATAGGGCCAAAGGAAATATCCTCCGATAACAAAGAGAAAGAAGCTTTCTGAGAAACTTCGTTGTGTTCTGTGAAATCATCTCACAGAGTTACAGCTTTCCCCTCACGGAGCCTTTCGCTAAGACAGTTCTTTTGAAACTGGCAAAGTGATATTTGGAAGCCCATAGAGGGCTATGGTGAAAAAGGAAATATCCTCAGATGAAATCTGGAAAGAAGCTTTCTGAGAAACTGCTTAGCATTCTGTTAATTCATCTCACAGAGTTACATCTGTATTTCGTGGATCTCTTTGCTAGCCTTATTTCTGTGGAATCTGAGAACAGATATTTCGGATCCTTATGAAGACTATAGGGCCAAAGGAAATATCCTGCGATAACAAAGAGAAAGAAGCTTTTTGAGAAACTTCTTTGTGTTTTGTGAAATCATCTCACTGAGTTACAGCTTTCCCCTCAAGAAGCCTTTCGCTAAGACAATTCTTGTGGAATTGGCAAAGTGATATTTGGAAGCCCATAGAGGGCTATGGTGAAAAAGGAAATATCCTCAGATGAAATCTGGAAAGAAGATTTCTGAGAAACTGCTTAGTGTTCTGTTAATTCATCTCACAGAGCTACATTTGTATTTCGTGGATCTCTTTGCTAGCCTTATTTCTGTGGAATCTGAGAACAGATATTTCCGATCCCTTTGAAGACTATAGGGCCAAAGGAAATATCCTCCGATAACAAAGAGAAAGAAGCTTTCTGAGAAACTTCTTTGTGTTCTGTGAAATCATCTCACAGAGTTGCAGCTTTCCTCTCAAGAAGCCTTTCGCTAAGACAGTTCTTGTGGAATTGGCAAAGTGATATTTGGAAGCCATAGAGGGCTATGGTGAAAAAGGAAATATCCTCAAATGAAATCTGGAAAGAAGCTTTCTGAGAAACTGATTAGTGTTCTGTTAATTCATCTCACAGAGTTACATCTGTATTTCGTGGATCTCTTTGCTAGCCTTATTTCTGTGGAATCTGAGAACAGATATTTCGGATCCCTTTGAAGACTATAGGGCCAAAGGAAATATCCTCCGATAACAAAGAGAAAGAAGCTTTCTGAGAAACTTCGTTGTGTACTGTGAAATCATCTCACAGAGTTACAGCTTTCCCCTCACGGAGCCTTTCGCTAAGACAGTTCTTTTGAAATTGGCAAAGTGATATTTGGAAGCCCATAGAGGGCTATGGTGAAAAAGGAAATTTCCTCAGATGAAATCTGGAAAGAAGCTTTCTGAGTAACTGCTTAGTGTTCTGTTAATTCATCTCACAGAGTTACATCTGTATTTCGTGGATCTCTTTGCTAGCCTTATTTCTGTGGAATCTGAGAAGAGATATTTCGGATCCATATGAAGACTATAGGGCCAAAGGAAATATCCTCCGATAACAAAGAGAAAGAAGCTTTCTGAGAAACTTCTTTGTGTTCTGTGAAATCATCTCACAGAGTTACAGCTTTCCCCTCAAGAAGCCTTTCGCTAAGACAGTTCTTGTGGAATTGGCAAAGTGATATTTGGAAGCCCATAGAGGGCTAGGGTGAAAAAGGAAATATCCTCAGAGGAAATCTGGAAAGAAGCTTTCTGAGAAACTGCTTAGTGTTCTTTTAATTCATCTCACAGTGTTACATCTGTATTTCGTGGATCTCTTTGCTAGCCTTATTTCTGTGGAATCTGAGAACAGATATTTCGGATCCCTTTGAAGACTATAGGGCCAAAGGAAATATCCTCCGATAACAAAGAGAAAGAAGCTTCTGAGAAACTTCGTTGTGTTCTGTGAAATCATCTCACAGAGTTGCAGCTTTCCCCTCAAGAAGCCTTTCGCTAAGACAGTTCTTGTGGAATTGGCAAAGTGATATTTGGAAGCCATAGAGGGCTATGGTGAAAAAGGAAATATCCTCAGATGAAATCTGGAAAGAAGATTTCTGAGAAACTGCTTAGTGTTCTGTTAATTCATCTCACAGAGTTACATCTGTATTTCGTGGATCTCTTTGCTAGCCTTATTTCTGTGGAATCTGAGAACAGATATTTCGGATCCCTTTGAAGACTATAGGGCCAAATGAAATATCCTCCGATAACAAAGAGAAAGAAGCTTTCTGAGAAACTTCTTTGTGTTCTGTGAAATCATCTCACAGAGTTACAGCTTTCCCCTCAAGCAGCCTTTCGATAAGACAGTTCTTGTGGAATTGGCAAAGTGATATTTGGAAGCCCATAGAGTGCTATGGTGAAAAAGGAAATATCCTCAAATGAAATCTGGAAAGAAGCTTTCTGAGAAACTGCTTAGTGTTCTGTTAATTCATCTCACAGAGTTACATCTGTATTTCGTGGATCTCTTTGCTAGCCTTATTTCTGTGGAATCTGAGAACAGATATTTAGTATCCCTTTGAAGACTATAGGGCCAAAGGAAATATCCTCCGATAACAAAGAGAAAGAAGCTTTCTGAGAAACTTCGTTGTGTTCTGTGAAATCATGTCACAGAGTTACAGCTTTCCCCTCACGGAGCCTTTTGCTAAGACAGTTCTTTTGAAATTGGCAAAGTGATATTTGGAAGCCCGTAGAGGGCTATGTTGAAAAAGGAAATATCCTCAGATGAAATCTGGAAAGAAGCTTTCTGAGAAACTGCTTAGTGTTCTGTTAATTCATCTCACAGAGTTATATCTGTATTTCGTGGATCTCTTTGCTAGCCTTATTTCTGTGGAATCTCAGAACAGATATTTCGGATCCCTTTGAAGACTATAGGGCCAAAGGAAATATCCTCCGATAACAAAGAGAAAGAAGCTTTCTCTGAAACTTCGTTGTGTTCTGTGAAATCATCTCACAGAGTTGCAGCTTTCCCCTCAAGAAGCCTTTCGCTAAGACAGTTCTTGTGGAATTGGCAAAGTGATATTTGGAAGCCCATATAGGGCTATGGTGAAAAAGGAAATATCCTCAAATGAAATCTGGAAAGAAGCTTTCTGAGAAACTGCTTAGTGTTCTGTTAATTCATCTCACAGAGTTACATCTGTATTTCCTTTATCTCTTTGCTAGAATTATTTCTGTGGAATCTGAGAACAGATATTTCGGATCCCTTTGAAGACTATAGGGTCAAAGGAAATATCCTCCGATAACAAAGAGAAAGAAGCTTTCTGAGAAACTTCGTTGTGTTCTGTGAAATCATCTCACAGAGTTACAGCTTTCCCCTCAAGAAGCCTTTCGCTAAGACAGTTCTTGTGGAATTGGCAAAGTGATATTTGGAAGCCCATAGAGGGCTATGGTGAAAAAGGAAATATCCTCAGATGAAATCTAAAAAGAAGCTTTCTGAGAAACTGCTTAGCGTTCTGTTAATTCATCTCACAGAGTTACATCTGTATTTCGTGGATCTCTTTGCTAGCCTTATTTCTGTGGAATCTGAGAACAGATATTTCGGATCCCTTTGAAGACTATAGGGCCAAAGGAAATATCCTCCTATAACAAAGAGAAAGAAGCTTTCTGAGAAACTTCTTTGTGTTCTGTGAAATCATCTCACTGAGTTACAGCTTTCCCCTCAAGGAGCCTTTCGCTAAGACAGTTTATGTGGAATTGGCAAAGTGATATTTGGAAGCCCATAGAGGGCTATGGTGAAAAAGGAAATATCCACAGATGAAATCTGGAAAGAAGCTTTCTGAGAAACTGCTTAGCGTTCTGTTAATTCATCTCACAGAGTTACATCTGTATTTCGTGGATCTCTTTGCTAGCCTTATTTCTGTGGAATCTGAGAACAGATATTTCGGATCCCTTTGAAGACTATAGGGCCAAAGGAAATATCCTCCGATAACAAAGAGAAAGAAGCTCTCTGAGAAACTTCGTTGTGTTCTGTGAAATCATCTCACAGAGTTACAGCTTTCCCCTCACGGAGCCTTTCGCTAAGACAGTTCTTTTGAAACTGGCAAAGTGATATTTGGAAGACCATAGAGGGCTATGGTGAAAAAGGAAATATCCTCAGAGGAAATCTGGAAAGAAGCTTTCTGAGAAACTGCTTAGTGTTCTGTTAATTCATCTAACAGAGTTACATCTGTATTTCGTGGATCTCTTTGCTAGCCTTATTTCTGTGGAATCTGAGAACCGATATTTCGGATCCCTATGAAGACTATAGGGCCAAAGGAAATATCCTGCGATAACAAAGAGAAAGAAGCTTTCTGAGAAACTCCTTTGTGTTTTGTGAAATCATCTCACAGAGTTACAGCTTTCCCCTCCGAAAGCCTTTCGCTAAGACAGTTCTTGTGGAATTGGCAAAGTGATATTTGGAAGCCCATAGAGGGCTATGGTGAAAAAGGAAATATCCTCAGATGAAATCTGGAAAGAAGCTTTCTGAGAAACTGCTTAGTGTTCTGTTAATTCATCTCACAGAGCTACATCTGTATTTCGTGGATCTCTTTGCTAGCCTTATTTCTGTGGAATCTGAGAACAGATATTTCGGATCCCTTTGAAGACTATTGGGCCAAAGGAAATATCCTCCGATAACAAAGAGAAAGAAGCTTTCTGAGAAACTTCTTTGTGTTCTGTGAAATCATCTCACAGAGTTGCAGCTTTCCCCTCAAGAAGCCTTTCGCTAAGACAGTTCTTGTGGAATTGGCAAAGTGATATTTGGAAGCCATAGAGGGCTATGGTGAAAAAGGAAATATCCTCAAATGAAATCTGGAAAGAAGCTTTCTGAGAAACTGCTTAGTGTTCTTTTAATTCATCTCACAGAGTTACATCTGTATTTCGTGGATCTCTTTGCTAGTCTTATTTCTGTGGAATCTGAGAACAGATATTTCGGATCCCTTTGAAGACTACAGGGCCAAAGGAAATATCCTCCGATAACAAAGAGAAAGAAGCTTTCTGAGAAACTTCGTTGTGTTCTGAGAAATCATCTCACAGAGTTACAGCTTTCCCCTCACGGAGCCTTTCGCTAAGACAGTTCTTTTGAAATTGGCAAAGTGATATTTGGAAGCCCAGAGAGGGCTATGGTGAAAAAGGAAATATCCTCAGATGAAATCTGGAAAGAAGCTTTCTGAGAAACTGCTTAGCGTTCTGTTAATTCATCTCACAGAGTTACATCTGTATTTCATGGATCTCTTTGCTAGTCTTATTTCTGTGGAATCTGAGAACAGATATTTCGGATCCCTTCGAAGACTATAGGGCCAAAGGAAATATCCTCCGATAACAAAGAGAAAGAAGCTTTCTGAGAAACTTCTTTGTGTTCTGTGAAATCATCTCACAGAGTTACAGCTTTCCCCTCACGGAGCCTTTCGCTAAGACAGTTCTTTTGAAATTGGCAAAGTGATATTTGGAAGCCCTTAGAGGGCTATGGTGAAAAAGGAAATATCCTCAGATGAAATCTGGAAAGAAGCTTTTGAGAAACTGCTTAGTGTTCTTTTAATTCATCTCACAGTGTTACATCTGTATTTCGTGGATCTCTTTGCTAGCCTTATTTCTGTGGAATCTGAGAACAGATATTTCGGATCCCTTTGAAGACTATAGGGCCAAAGGAAATATCCTCCGATAACAAAGAGAAAGAAGCTTTCTGAGAAACTTCTTTGTGTTCTGTGAAATCATCTCACAGAGTTGCAGCTTTCCCCTCAAGAAGCCTTTCGCTAAGACAGTTCTTGTGGAATTGGCAAAGTGATATTTGGAAGCCCAAAGAGGTCTATGGTGAAAGAGGAAATATCCTCAGATGAAATCTGGAAAGAAGCTTTCTGAGAAACTGCTTAGTGTTCTGTTAATTCATCTCACAGAGTTACATCTGTATTTCGTGGATCTCTTTGCTAGCCTTATTTCTGTGGAATCTGAGAACAGATATTTAGTATCCCTTTGAAGACTATAGGGCCAAAGGAAATATTCTCCGATAACAAAGAGAAAGAAGCTTTCTGAGAAACTTCGTTGTGTTCTGTGAAATCATGTCACAGAGTTACAGCTTTCCCCTCACGGAGCCTTTTGCTAAGACAGTTCTTTTGAAATTGGCAAAGTGATATTTGGAAGCCCGTAGAGGGCTATGTTGAAAAAGGAAATATCCTGAGATGAAATCTGGAAAGAAGCTTTCTGAGAAACTGCTTAGTGTTCTGTTAATTCATCTCACAGAGTTATATCTGTATTTCGTGGATCTCTTTGCTAGCCTTATTTCTGTGGAATCTCAGAACAGATATTTCGGATCCCTTTGAAGACTATAGGGCCAAAGGAAATATCCTCCGATAACAAAGAGAAAGAAGCTTTCTCTGAAACTTCGTTGTGTTCTGTGAAATCATCTCACAGAGTTACAGCTTTCCCCTCACGGAGCCTTTCGCTAAGACAGTTCTTTTGAAATTGGCAAAGTGATATTTGGAAGCCCATAGAGGGCTATTGTGAAAAAGGAAATATCCTCAGATGAAATCTGGAAAGAAGCTTTCTGAGAAACTGCTTAGTGTTCTGTTAATTCAACTCACAGAGTTACATCTGTATTTCGTGGATCTCTTTGCTAGCCTTATTTCTGTGGAATCTGAGAACAGATATTTCGGATCCCTTTGAAGACTATAGGGCCAAAGGAAATATCCTCAGATAACAAAGAGAAAGAAGCTTTCTGAGAAACTTCTTTGTGTTCTGTGAAATCATCTCACAGAGTTGCAGCTTTCCCCTCAAGAAGCCTTTCGCTAAGACAGTTCTTGTGGAATTGGCAAAGTGATATTTGGAAGCCCATATAGGGCTATGGTGAAAAAGGAAATATCCTCAAATGAAATCTGGAAAGAAGCTTTCTGAGAAACTGCTTAGTGTTCTGTTAATTCATCTCACAGAGTTACATCTGTATTTCCTTTATCTCTTTGCTAGAATTATTTCTGTGGAATCTGAGAACAGATATTTCGGATCCCTTTGAAGACTATAGGGTCAAAGGAAATATCCTCCGATAACAAAGAGAAAGAAGCTTTCTGAGAAACTTCGTTGTGTTCTGTGAAATCATCTCACAGAGTTACAGCTTTCCCCTCAAGAAGCCTTTCGCTAAGACAGTTCTTGTGGAATTGGCAAAGTGATATTTGGAAGCCCATAGAGGGCTATGGTGAAAAAGGAAATATCCTCAGATGAAATCTGGAAAGAAGCTTTCTGAGAAACTGCTTAGCGTTCTGTTAATTCATCTCACAGAGTTACATCTGTATTTCGTGGATCTCTTTGCTAGCCTTATTTCTGTGGAATCTGAGAACAGATATTTCGGATCCCTTTGAAGACTATAGGGCCAAAGGAAATATCCTCCTATAACAAAGAGAAAGAAGCTTTCTGAGAAACTTCTTTGTGTTCTGTGAAATCATCTCACTGAGTTACAGCTTTCCTTTCAAGGAGCCTTTCGCTAAGACAGTTTATGTGGAATTGGCAAAGTGATATTTGGAAGCCCATAGAGGGCTATGGTGAAAAAGGAAATATCCACAGATGAAATCTGGAAAGAAGCTTTCTGAGAAACTGCTTAGCGTTCTGTTAATTCATCTCACAGAGTTACATCTGTATTTCGTGGATCTCTTTGCTAGCCTTATTTCTGTGGAATCTGAGAACAGATATTTCGGATCCCTTTGAAGACTATAGGGCCAAAGGAAATATCCTCCGATAACAAAGAGAAAGAAGCTTTCTGAGAAACTTCGTTGTGTTCTGTGAAATCATCTCACAGAGTTACAGCTTTCCCCTCACGGAGCCTTTCGCTAAGACAGTTCTTTTGAAACTGGCAAAGTGATATTTGGAAGACCATAGAGGGCTATGGTGAAAAAGGAAATATCCTCAGAGGAAATCTGGAAAGAAGCTTTCTGAGAAACTGCTTAGTGTTCTGTTAATTCATCTAACAGAGTTACATCTGTATTTCGTGGATCTCTTTGCTAGCCTTATTTCTGTGGAATCTGAGAACCGATATTTCGGATCCCTATGAAGACTATAGGGCCAAAGGAAATATCCTGCGATAACAAAGAGAAAGAAGCTTTCTGAGAAACTCCTTTGTGTTTTGTGAAATCATCTCACAGAGTTACAGCTTTCCCCTCCGAAAGCCTTTCGCTAAGACAGTTCTTGTGGAATTGGCAAAGTGATATTTGGAAGCCCATAGAGGGCTATGGTGAAAAAGGAAATATCCTCAGATGAAATCTGGAAAGAAGCTTTCTGAGAAACTGCTTAGTGTTCTGTTAATTCATCTCACAGAGCTACATCTGTATTTCGTGGATCTCTTTGCTAGCCTTATTTCTGTGGAATCTGAGAACAGATATTTCGGATCCCTTTGAAGACTATTGGGCCAAAGGAAATATCCTCCGATAACAAAGAGAAAGAAGCTTTCTGAGAAACTTCTTTGTGTTCTGTGAAATCATCTCACAGAGTTGCAGCTTTCCCCTCAAGAAGCCTTTCGCTAAGACAGTTCTTGTGGAATTGGCAAAGTGATATTTGGAAGCCATAGAGGGCTATGGTGAAAAAGGAAATATCCTCAAATGAAATCTGGAAAGAAGCTTTCTGAGAAACTGCTTAGTGTTCTTTTAATTCATCTCACAGAGTTACATCTGTATTTCGTGGATCTCTTTGCTAGTCTTATTTCTGTGGAATCTGAGAACAGATATTTCGGATCCCTTTGAAGACAACAGGGCCAAAGGAAATATCCTCCGATAACAAAGAGAAAGAAGCTTTCTGAGAAACTTCGTTGTGTTCTGAGAAATCATCTCACAGAGTTACAGCTTTCCCCTCACGGAGCCTTTCGCTAAGACAGTTCTTTTGAAATTGGCAAAGTGATATTTGGAAGCCCAGAGAGGGCTATGGTGAAAAAGGAAATATCCTCAGATGAAATCTGGAAAGAAGCTTTCTGAGAAACTGCTTAGCGTTCTGTTAATTCATCTCACAGAGTTACATCTGTATTTCATGGATCTCTTTGCTAGTCTTATTTCTGTGGAATCTGAGAACAGATATTTCGGATCCCTTCGAAGACTATAGGGCCAAAGGAAATATCCTCCGATAACAAAGAGAAAGAAGCTTTCTGAGAAACTTCTTTGTGTTCTGTGAAATCATCTCACAGAGTTACAGCTTTCCCCTCACGGAGCCTTTCGCTAAGACAGTTCTTTTGAAATTGGCAAAGTGATATTTGGAAGCCCTTAGAGGGCTATGGTGAAAAAGGAAATATCCTCAGATGAAATCTGGAAAGAAGCTTTTGAGAAACTGCTTAGTGTTCTTTTAATTCATCTCACAGTGTTACATCTGTATTTCGTGGATCTCTTTGCTAGCCTTATTTCTGTGGAATCTGAGAACAGATATTTCGGATCCCTTTGAAGACTATAGGGCCAAAGGAAATATCCTCCGATAACAAAGAGAAAGAAGCTTTCTGAGAAACTTCTTTGTGTTCTGTGAAATCATCTCACAGAGTTGCAGCTTTCCCCTCAAGAAGCCTTTCGCTAAGACAGTTCTTGTGGAATTGGCAAAGTGATATTTGGAAGCCCAAAGAGGTCTATGGTGAAAAAGGAAATATCCTCAGATGAAATCTGGAAAGAAGCTTTCTGAGAAACTGCTTAGTGTTCTGTTAATTCATCTCACAGAGTTACATCTGTATTTCGTGGATCTCTTTGCTAGCCTTATTTCTGTGGAATCTGAGAACAGATATTTCGGATCCCTTTGAAGACTATAGGGCCAAAGGAAATATCCTCCGATAACAAAGAGAAAGAAGCTTTCTGAGAAACTTCGTTGTGTTCTGTGAAATCATCTCACAGAGTTACAGCTTTCCCCTCACGGAGCCTTTCGCTAAGACAGTTCTTTTGAAATTGGCAAAGTGATATTTGAAGCCCATAGAGGGCTATGGTAAAAAAGGAAATATCCTCAGAGGAAATCTGGAATGAAGCTTTGTGAGAAATTGCTTAGTGTTCTGTTAATTCTTCTCACAGTGTTACATCTGTATTTCATGGATCTCTTTGCTAGCCTTATTTCTGTGGAATCTGAGAAAAGATATTTCAGATCCCTTTGAAGACTATAGGGCCAAAGGAAATATCCTCCGATAACAAAGAGAAAGAAGCTTTCTGAGAAACTTCTTTGTGTTCTGTGAAATCATCTCACAGAGTTGCAGCTTTCCCCTCAAGAAGCCTTTCTCTAGGATAGTTCTTGTGGAATTGGCAAAGTGATATTTGGAAGCCCATAGAGGGCTATGGTGAAAAAGGAAATATCCTCAGATGAAATCTGGAAAGAAGCTTTCTGAGAAACTGCTTAGTGTTCTGTTAATTCATCTCACAGAGCTACATCTGTATTTCGTAGATCTCTTTGCTAGCCTTATTTCTGTGGAATCTGAGAACAGATAATTCGGAACCCTTTGAAGACTATAGGGCCAAAGGAAATATCCTCAGATAACAAAGAGAAAGAAGCTTTCTGAGAAACTTCTTTGTGTTCTGTGAAATCATCTCACAGAGTTGCAGCTTTCCCCTCAAGAAGCCTTTCGCTAAGACAGTTCTTGTGGAATAGGCAAAGTGATATTTGGAAGCCCATATAGGGCTATGGTGAAAAAGGAAATATCCTCAAATGAAATCTGGAAAGAAGCTTTCTGAGAAACTGCTTAGTGTTCTGTTAATTCATCTCACAGAGTTACATCTGTATTTCGTGGATCTCTTTGCTAGCCTTATTTCTGGGTAATCTGAGAACAGATATTTCGGATCCCTTTGAAGACTATAGGGCCAAAGGAAATATCCTCCGATAACAAAGAGAAAGAAGCTTTCTGAGAAACTTCTTTGTGTTCTGTGAAATCATCTCACAGAGTTGCAGCTTTCCCCTCAAGAAGCCTTTCGCTAAGACAGTTCTTGTGGAATTGGCAAAGTGATATTTGGAAGCCCATAGAGGGCTATGGTGAAAAAGGAAATATCCTCAGATGAAATCTGGAAAGAAGCTTTCTGAGAAACTGCTTATTGTTCTGTTAATTCATCTCACAGAGTTACATCTGTATTTCCTTTATCTCTTCGCTAGCCTTATTTCTGTGGAATCTGAGAACAGATATTTCGGATCCCTTTGAAGACTATAGGGTCAAAGGAAATATCCTCCGATAACAAAGAGAAAGAAGCTTTCTGAGAAACTTCGTTGTGTTCTGTGAAATCATCTCTCAGAGTTACAGCTTTCCCCTCAAGAAGCCTTTCGCTAAGACAGTTCTTGTGGAATTAGCAAAGTGATATTTGGAACCCCTAGAGGGCTATGGTGAAAAAGGAAATATCCTCAGATGAAATCTGGAAAGAAGCTTTCTGAGAAACTGCTTAGCGTTCTGTTAATTCATCTCACAGAGTTACATCTGTATTTCGTGGATCTCTTTGCTAGCCTTATTTCTGTGGAATCTGAGAACAGATATTTCGGATCCCTTTGAAGACTATAGGGCCAAAGGAAATATCCTCCGATAAGAAAGAGAAAGAAGCTTTCTGAGAAACTTCTTTGTGTTCTTTGAAATCATCTCACGGAGTTACAGCTTTCCCCTCAAGGAGCCTTTCGCTAAGACAGTTCTTGTGGAATTGGCAAAGTGATATTTGGAAGCCCATAGAGGGCTATGGTGAAAAAGGAAATATCCTCAGATGAAATCTGGAAAGAAGCTTTCTGAGAAACTGCTTAGCGTTCTGTTAATTCATCTCACAGAGTTACATCTGTATTTCGTGGATCTCTTTGCTAGCCTTATTTCTGTGGAATCTGAGAACAGATATTTCGGATCCCTTTGAAGACTATAGGGCCAAAGGAAATATCCTCCCATAACAAAGAGAAAGAAGCTTTCTGAGAAACTTCGTTGTGTTCTGTGAAATCATCTCACAGAGTTACAGCTTTCCCCTCACGGAGCCTTTCGCTAAGACAGTTCTTTTGAAACTGGCAAAGTGATATTTGGAAGCCCATAGAGGGCTATGGTGAAAAAGGAAATATCCTCAGATGAAATCTGGAAAGAAGCTTTCTGAGAAACTGCTTAGCATTCTGTTAATTCATCTCACAGAGTTACATCTGTATTTCGTGGATCTCTTTGCTAGCCTTATTTCTGTGGAATCTGAGAACAGATATTTCGGATCCTTATGAAGACTATAGGGCCAAAGGAAATATCCTGCGATAACAAAGAGAAAGAAGCTTTCTGAGAAACTTCTTTGTGTTTTGTGAAATCATCTCACTGAGTTACAGCTTTCCCCTCAAGAAGCCTTTCGCTAAGACAATTCTTGTGGAATTGGCAAAGTGATATTTGGAAGCCCATAGAGGGCTATGGTGAAAAAGGAAATATCCTCAGATGAAATCTGGAAAGAAGATTTCTGAGAAACTGCTTAGTGTTCTGTTAATTCATCTCACAGAGCTACATTTGTATTTCGTGGATCTCTTTGCTAGCCTTATTTCTGTGGAATCTGAGAACAGATATTTCGGATCCCTTTGAAGACTATAGGGCCAAAGGAAATATCCTCCGATAACAAAGAGAAAGAAGCTTTCTGAGAAACTTCTTTGTGTTCTGTGAAATCATCTCACAGAGTTGCAGCTTTCCTCTCAAGAAGCCTTTCGCTAAGACAGTTCTTGTGGAATTGGCAAAGTGATATTTGGAAGCCATAGAGGGCTATGGTGAAAAAGGAAGTATCCTCAAATGAAATCTGGAAAGAAGCTTTCTGAGAAACTGATTAGTGTTCTGTTAATTCATCTCACAGAGTTACATCTGTATTTCGTGGATCTCTTTGCTAGCCTTATTTCTGTGGAATCTGAGAACAGATATTTCGGATCCCTTTGAAGACTATAGGGCCAAAGGAAATATCCTCCGATAACAAAGAGAAAGAAGCTTTCTGAGAAACTTCGTTGTGTACTGTGAAATCATCTCACAGAGTTACAGCTTTCCCCTCACGGAGCCTTTCGCTAAGACAGTTCTTTTGAAATTGGCAAAGTGATATTTGGAAGCCCATAGAGGGCTATGGTGAAAAAGGAAATTTCCTCAGATGAAATCTGGAAAGAAGCTTTCTGAGTAACTGCTTAGTGTTCTGTTAATTCATCTCACAGAGTTACATCTGTATTTCGTGGATCTCTTTGCTAGCCTTATTTCTGTGGAATCTGAGAACAGATATTTCGGATCCATATGAAGACTATAGGGCCAAAGGAAATATCCTCCGATAACAAGAGAAAGAAGCTTTCTGAGAAACTTCTTTGTGTTCTGTGAAATCATCTCACAGAGTTACAGCTTTCCCCTCAAGAAGCCTTTCGCTAAGACAGTTCTTGTGGAATTGGCAAAGTGATATTTGGAAGCCCATAGAGGGCTAGGGTGAAAAAGGAAATATCCTCAGAGGAAATCTGGAAAGAAGCTTTCTGAGAAACTGCTTAGTGTTCTTTTAATTCATCTCACAGAGTTACATCTGTATTTCGTGGATCTCTTTGCTAGCCTTATTTCTGTGGAATCTGAGAACAGATATTTCGGATCCCTTTGAAGACTATAGGGCCAAAGGAAATATCCTCCGATAACAAAGAGAAAGAAGCTTCTGAGAAACTTCGTTGTGTTCTGTGAAATCATCTCACAGAGTTGCAGCTTTCCCCTCAAGAAGCCTTTCGCTAAGACAGTTCTTGTGGAATTGGCAAAGTGATATTTGGAAGCCATAGAGGGCTATGGTGAAAAAGGAAATATCCTCAGATGAAATCTGGAAAGAAGATTTCTGAGAAACTGCTTAGTGTTCTGTTAATTCATCTCACAGAGTTACATCTGTATTTCGTGGATCTCTTTGCTAGCCTTATTTCTGTGGAATCTGAGAACAGATATTTCGGATCCCTTTGAAGACTATAGGGCCAAATGAAATATCCTCCGATAACAAAGAGAAAGAAGCTTTCTGAGAAACTTCTTTGTGTTCTGTGAAATCATCTCACAGAGTTACAGCTTTCCCCTCAAGCAGCCTTTCGATAAGACAGTTCTTGTGGAATTGGCAAAGTGATATTTGGAAGCCCATAGAGTGCTATGGTGAAAAAGGAAATATCCTCAAATGAAATCTGGAAAGAAGCTTTCTGAGAAACTGCTTAGTGTTCTGTTAATTCATCTCACAGAGTTACATCTGTATTTCGTGGATCTCTTTGCTAGCCTTATTTCTGTGGAATCTGAGAACAGATATTTAGTATCCCTTTGAAGACTATAGGGCCAAAGGAAATATCCTCCGATAACAAAGAGAAAGAAGCTTTCTGAGAAACTTCGTTGTGTTCTGTGAAATCATGTCACAGAGTTACAGCTTTCCCCTCACGGAGCCTTTTGCTAAGACAGTTCTTTTGAAATTGGCAAAGTGATATTTGGAAGCCCGTAGAGGGCTATGTTGAAAAAGGAAATATCCTCAGATGAAATCTGGAAAGAAGCTTTCTGAGAAACTGCTTAGTGTTCTGTTAATTCATCTCACAGAGTTATATCTGTATTTCGTGGATCTCTTTGCTAGCCTTATTTCTGTGGAATCTCAGAACAGATATTTCGGATCCCTTTGAAGACTATAGGGCCAAAGGAAATATCCTCCGATAACAAAGAGAAAGAAGCTTTCTCTGAAACTTCGTTGTGTTCTGTGAAATCATCTCACAGAGTTACAGCTTTCCCCTCACGGAGCCTTTCGCTAAGACAGTTCTTTTGAAATTGGCAAAGTGATATTTGGAAGCCCATAGAGGGCTATTGTGAAAAAGGAAATATCCTCAGATGAAATCTGGAAAGAAGCTTTCTGAGAAACTGCTTAGTGTTCTGTTAATTCAACTCACAGAGTTACATCTGTATTTCGTGGATCTCTTTGCTAGCCTTATTTCTGTGGAATCTGAGAACAGATATTTCGGATCCCTTTGAAGACTATAGGGCCAAAGGAAATATCCTCCGATAACAAAGAGGAAGAAGCCTTCTGAGAATCTTCTTTGTGTTCTGTGAAATCATCTCACAGAGTTACAGCTTTCCCCTCAAGAAGCCTTTCGCTAAGACAGTTCTTGTGGAATTGGCAAAGTGATATTTGGAAGCCCATAGAGGGCTATGGTGAAAAAGGAAATATCCTCAAATGAAATCTGGAAAGAAGCTTTCTGAGAAACTGCTTAGTGTTCTGTTAATTCATCTCACAGAGTTACATCTGTATTTCGTGGATCTCTTTGCTAGCCTTATTTCTGTGGAATCCTAGAACAGATATTTCGGATCCCTTTGAAGACTATAGGGCCAAAGGAAATATCCTCTGATAACAAAGAGAAAGAAGCTTTCTGAGAAACTTCGTTGTGTTCTGTGAAATCATCTCACAGAGTTACAGCTTTCCCCTCACGGAGCCTTTCGCTAAGACAGTTCTTATGGAATTGGCAAAGTGATATTTGGAAGCCCATAGAGGGCTATGGTGAAAAAGGAAATATCCTCAAATGAAATCTGGAAAGAAGCTTTCTGAGAAACTGCTTAGTGTTCTGTTAATTCATCTCACAGAGTTACATCTGTATTTCCTTTATCTCTTTGCTAGCCTTATTTCTGTGGAATCTGAGAACAGATATTTCGGATCCCTTTGAAGACTATAGGGTCAAAGGAAATATCCTCCGATAACAAAGAGAAAGAAGCTTTCTGAGAAACTTCGTTGTGTTCTGTGAAATCATCTCACAGAGTTACAGCTTTCACCTCAAGAAGCCTTTCGCTAAGACAGTTCTTGTGGAATTGGCAAAGTGATATTTGGAAGCCCATAGGGGGCTATGGTGAAAAAGGAAATATCCTCAGATGAAATCTGGAAAGAAGCTTTCTGAGAAACTGCTTAGCGTTCTGTTAATTCATCTCACAGAGTTACATCTGTATTTCGTGGATCTCTTTGCTAGCCTTATTTCTGTGGAATCTGAGAACAGATATTTCGGATCCCTTTGAAGACTATAGGGCCAAAGGAAATATCCTCCTATAACAAAGAGAAAGAAGCTTTCTGAGAAACTTCTTTGTGTTCTGTGAAATCATCTCACTGAGTTACAGCTTTCCCCTCAAGGAGCCTTTCGCTAAGACAGTTTATGTGGAATTGGCAATGTGATATTTGGAAGCCCATAGAGGGCTATGGTGAAAAAGGAAATATCCTCAGAGGAAATCTGGAAAGAAGCTTTCTGAGAAACTGCTTAGTGTTCTGTTAATTCATCTCACAGAGTTACATCTGTATTTCGTGGATCTCTTTGCTAGCCTTATTTCTGTGGAATCTGAGAACCGATATTTCGGATCCCTATGAAGACTATAGGGCCAAAGGAAATATCCTGCGATAACAAAGAGAAAGAAGCTTTCTGAGAAACTTCTTTGTGTTTTGTGAAATCATCTCACAGAGTTACAGCTTTCCCCTTAAGAAGCCTTTCGCTAAGACAGTTCTTGTGGAATTGGCAAAGTGATATTTGGAAGCCCATAGAGGGCTATGGTGAAAAAGGAAATATCCTCAGATGAAATCTGGAAAGAAGCTTTCTGAGAAACTACTTAGCGTTCTGTTAATTCATCTCACAGAGTTACATCTGTATTTCATGGATCTCTTTGCTAGTCTTATTTCTGTGGAATCTGAGAACAGATATTTCGGATCCCTTTGAAGACTATAGGGCCAAAGGAAATATCCTCCGATAACAAAGAGAAAGAAGCTTTCTGAGAAACTTCTTTGTGTTCTGTGAAATCATCTCACAGAGTTGCAGCTTTCCCCTCAAGAAGCCTTTGGCTAAGACAGTTCTTGTGGAATTGACAAAGTGATATTTGGAAGCCATAGAGGGCTATGGTGAAAAAGGAAATATCCTCAAATGAAATCTGGAAAGAAGCTTTCTGAGAAACTGCTTAGTGTTCTGTTAATTCATCTCACAGAGTTACATCTGTATTTCGTGGATCTCTTTGCTAGCCTTATTTCTGGGAAATCTGAGAACAGATATTTCGGATCCCTTTGAAGACTATAGGGCCAAAGGAAATATCCTCCGATAACAAAGAGAAAGAAGCTTTCTGAGAAACTTCTTTGTGTTCTGTGAAATCATCTCACAGAGTTGCAGCTTTCCCCTCAAGAAGCCTTTCGCTAAGACAGTTCTTGTGGAATTGGGAAAGTGATATTTGGAAGCCCATAGAGGGCTATGGTGAAAAAGGAAATATCCTCAAATGAAATCTGGAAAGAAGCTTTCTGAGAAACTGCTTAGTGTTCTGTTAATTCATCTCACAGAGTTACATCTGTATTTCCTTTATCTCTTCGCTAGCCTTATTTCTGTGGAATCTGAGAACAGATATTTCGGATCCCTTTGAAGACTATAGGGTCAAAGGAAATATCCTCCGATAACAAAGAGAAAGAAGCTTTCTGAGAAACTTCGTTGTGTTTTATGAAATCATCTCTCAGAGTTACAGCTTTCCCCTCAAGAAGCCTTTCGCTAAGACAGTTCTTGTGGAATTGGCAAAGTGATATTTGGAAGCCCATAGAGGGCTATGGTGAAAAAGGAAATATCCTCAGATGAAATCTGGAAAGAAGCTTTCTGAGAAACTGCTTAGCGTTCTGTTAATTCATCTCACAGAGTTACATCTGTATTTCGTGGATCTCTTTGCTAGCCTTATTTCTGTGGAATCTGAGAACAGATATTTCGGATCCCTTTGAAGACTATAGGGCCAAAGGAAATATCCTCCGATAACAAAGAGAAAGAAGCTTTCTGAGAAACTTCTTTGTGTTCTGTGAAATCATCTCACGGAGTTACAGCTTTCCCCTCAAGGAGCCTTTCGCTAAGACAGTTTATGTGGAATTGGCAAAGTGATATTTGGAAGCCCATAGAGGGCTATGGTGAAAAAGGAAATATCCTCAGATGAAATCTGGAAAGAAGCTTTCTGAGAAACTGCTTAGCGTTCTGTTAATTCATCTCACAGAGTTACATCTGTATTTCGTGGATCTCTTTGCTAGCCTTATTTCTGTGGAATCTGAGAACAGATATTTCGGATCCCTTTGAAGACTATAGGGCCAAAGGAAGTATCCTCCGATAACAAAGAGAAAGAAGCTTTCTGAGAAACTTCGTTGTGTTCTGTAAAATCATCTCACAGAGTTACAGCTTTCCCCTCACGGAGCCTTTCGCTAAGACAGTTCTTTTGAAACTGGCAATGTGATATTCGGAAGCCCATAGAGGGCTATGGTGAAAAAGGAAATATCCTCAGATGAAATCTGGAAAGAAGCTTTCTGAGAAACTGCTTAGCGTTCTGTTAATTCATCTCACAGAGTTACATCTGTATTTCGTGGATCTCTTTGCTAGCCTTATTTCTGTGGAATCTGAGAACAGATATTTCGGATCCTTATGAAGACTATAGGGCCAAAGGAAATATCCTGCGATAACAAAGAGAAAGAAGCTTTCTGAGAAACTTCTTTGTGTTTTGTGAAATCATCTCACTGAGTTACAGCTTTCCCCTCAAGAAGCCTTTCGCTAAGACAGTTCTTGTGGAATTGGCAAAGTGATATTTGGAAGCCCATAGAGGGCTATGGTGAAAAAGGAAATATCCTCAGATGAAATCTGGAAAGAAGCTTTCTGAGAAACTGCTTAGTGTTCTGTTAATTCATCTCACAGAGCTACATTTGTATTTCGTGGATCTCTTTGCTAGCCTTATTTCTGTGGAATCTGAGAACAGATATTTCGGATCCCTTTGAAGACTATAGGGCCAAAGGAAATATCCTCCGATAACAAAGAGAAAGAAGCTTTCTGAGAAACTTCTTTGTGTTCTGTGAAATCATCTCACAGAGTTGCAGCTTTCCCCTCAAGAAGCCTTTCGCTAAGACAGTTCTTGTGGAATTGGCAAAGTGATATATGGAAGCCATAGAGGGCTATGGTGAAAAAGGAAATATCCTCAAATGAAATCTGGAAAGAAGCTTTCTGAGAAACTGATTAGTGTTCTGTTAATTCATCTCACAGAGTTACATCTGTATTTCGTGGATCTCTTTGCTAGCCTTATTTCTGTGGAATCTGAGAACAGATATTTCGGATCCCTTTGAAGACTATAGGGCCAAAGGAAATATCCTCCGATAACAAAGAGAAAGAAGCTTTCTGAGAAACTTCGTTGTGTTCTGTGAAATCATCTCACAGAGTTACAGCTTTCCCCTCACGGAGCCTTTCGCTAAGACAGTTCTTTTGAAATTGGCAAAGTGATATTTGGAAGCCCATAGAGGGCTATGGTGAAAAAGGAAATTTCCTCAGATGAAATCTGGAAAGAAGCTTTCTGAGTAACTGCTTAGTGTTCTGTTAATTCATCTCACAGAGTTACATCTGTATTTCGTGGATCTCTTTGCTAGCCTTATTTCTGTGGAATCTGAGAACAGATATTTCGGATCCATATGAAGACTATAGGGCCAAAGGAAATATCCTCCGATAACAAAGAGAAAGAAGCTTTCTGAGAAACTTCTTTGTGTTCTGTGAAATCATCTCACAGAGTTACAGCTTTCCCCTCAAGAAGCCTTTCGCTAAGACAGTTCTTGTGGAATTGGCAAAGTGATATTTGGAAGCCCATAGAGGGCTATGGTGAAAAAGGAAATATCCTCAGATGAAATCTGGAAAGAAGCTTTCTGAGAAACTGCTTAGTGTACTTTTAATTCATCTCACAGTGTTACATCTGTATTTCGTGGATCTCTTTGCTAGCCTTATTTCTGTGGAATCTGAGAGCAGATATTTCGGATCCCTTTGAAGACTATAGGGCCAAAGGAAATATCCTCCGATAACAAAGAGAAAGAAGCTTCTGAGAAACTTCGTTGTGTTCTGTGAAATCATCTCACAGAGTTGCAGCTTTCCCCTCAAGAAGCCTTTCGCTAAGACAGTTCTTGTGGAATTGGCAAAGTGATATTTGGAAGCCATAGAGGGCTATGGTGAAAAAGGAAATATCCACAAATGAAATCTGGAAAGAAGCTTTCTGAGAAACTGCTTAGTGTTCTGTTAATTCATCTCACAGAGTTACAACTGTATTTCGTGGATCTCTTTGCTAGCCTTATTTCTGTGGAATCTGAGAACAGATATTTCAGATCCCTTTGAAGACTATAGGGCCAAATGAAATATCCTCCGATAACAAAGAGAAAGAAGCTTTCTGAGAAACTTCTTTGTGTTCTGTGAAATCAACTCACAGAGTTACAGCTTTCCCCTCAAGAAGCCTTTCGATAAGACAGTTCTTGTGGAATTGGCAAAGTGATATTTGGAAGCCCATAGAGGGCTATGGTGAAAAAGGAAACATCCTCAGATGAAATCTGGAAAGAAGCTTTCTGAGAAACTGCTTAGTGTTCTGTTAATTCATCTCACAGAGTTATATCTGTATTTCGTGGATCTCTTTGCTAGCCTTATTTCTGTGGAATCTCAGAACAGATATTTCGGATCCCTTTGAAGACTATAGGGCCAAAGGAAATATCCTCCGATAACAAAGAGAAAGAAGCTTTCTGAGAAACTTCGTTGTGTTCTGTGAAATCATCTCACAGAGTTACAGCTTTCCCCTCACGGAGCCTTTCGCTAAGACAGTTCTTTTGAAATTGGCAAAGTGATATTTGGAAGCCCATAGAGGGCTATTGTGAAAAAGGAAATATCCTCAGATGAAATCTGGAAAGAAGCTTTCTGAGAAACTGCTTAGTGTTCTGTTAATTCATCTCACAGAGTTACATCTGTATTTCGTGGATCTCTTTGCTAGCCTTATTTCTGTGGAATCTGAGAACAGATATTTCGGATCCATATGAAGACTATAGGGCCAAAGGAAATATCCTCCGATAACAAAGAGAAAGAAGCTTTCTGAGAAACTTCTTTGTGTTCTGTGAAATCATCTCACAGAGTTACAGCTTTCCCCTCAAGAAGCCTTTCGCTAAGACAGTTCTTGTGGAATTGGCAAAGTGATATTTGGAAGCCCATAGAGGGCTATGGTGAAAAAGGAAATATCCTCAAATGAAACCTGGAAAGAAGCTTTCTGAAAAACTGCTTAGTGTTCTGTTAATTCATCTCACAGAGTTACATCTGTATTTCGTGGATCTCTTTGCTAGCCTTATTTCTGTGGAATCTGAGAACAGATATTTCGGATCCCTTTGAAGACTATAGGGCCAAAGGAAATATCCTCCGATAACAAAGAGGAAGAAGCATTCTGAGAAACTTCTTTGTGTTCTGTGAAATCATCTCACAGAGTTACAGCTTTCCCCTCAAGAAGCCTTTCGCTAAGACAGTTCTTGTGGAATTGGCAAAGTGATATTTGGAAGCCCATAGAGGGCTATGGTGAAAAAGGAAATATCCTCAAATGAAATCTGGAAAGAAGCTTTCTGAGAAACTGCTTAGTGTTCTGTTAATTCATCTCACAGAGTTACATCTGTATTTCGTGGTTCTCTTTGCTAGCCTTATTTCTGTGGAATCTGAGAACAGATATTTCGGATCCCTTTGGAGACTATAGAGCCAAAGGAAATATCCTCCGATAACAAAGAGAAAGAAGCTTTCTGAGAAACTTCGTTGTGTTCTGTGAAATCATCTCACAGAGTTACAGCTTTCCCCTCACGGAGCCTTTCGCTAAGACAGTTCTTTTGAAATTGGCAAAGTGATATTTGGAAGCCCATAGACGGCTATGGTGAAAAAGGAAATATCCTCAAATGAAATCTGGAAAGAAGCTTTCTGAGAAACTGCTTAGTGTTCTGTTAATTCATCTCACAGAGTTATATCTGTATTTCGTGGATCTCCTTGCTAGCCTTATTTCTGTGGAATCTGAGAACAGATATTTCGGATCCCTTTGAAGACTATAGGGCCAAAGGAAATATCCTCCGATAACAAAGAGAAAGAAGCTTTCTGAGAAACTTCGTTGTGTTCTGTGAAATCATCTCACAGAGTTACAGCTTTCCCCTCACGGAGTCTTTCGCTAAGACAGTTCTTTTGAAATTGGCAAAGTGATATTTGGAAGCCCATAGAGGGCTATGGTGAAAAAGGAAAAATCCTCAGAGGAAATCTGGAAAGAAGCTTTGTGAGAAACTGCTTAGTGTTCTGTTAATTCATCTCACAGTGTTACATCTGTATTTCATGGATCTCTTTGCTAGCCTTATTTCTGTGGAATCTGAGAACAGATATTTCGGATCCCTATGAAGACTATAGGTCCAAAGGAAATATCCTCCGATAACAAAGAGAAAGAAGCTTTCTGAGATACTTCGTTGTGTTCTGTGAAATCATCTCACAGAGCTGCAGGTTTCCCCTCAAGAAGCCTTTCGCTAAGACAGTTCTTGTGGAATTGGCAAAGTGATATATGGAAGCCCATAGAGGGCTATGGTGAAAAAGGAAATATCCTCAAATGAAATCTGGAAAGAAGCTTTCTGAGAAACTGCTTAGTGTTCTGTTAATTCATCTCACAGAGTTACATCTGTATTTCGTGGATCTCTTTGCTAGCCTTATTTCTGTGGAATCTGAGAACAGATATTTCGGATCCCTATGAAGACTATAGGGCCAAAGGAAATATCCTCCGATAACAAAGAGAAAGAAGCTTTCTGAGAAACTTCTTTGTGTTCTGTGAAATCATCTCACAGAGTTACAGCTTTCCCCTCAAGAAGCCTTTCGCTAAGACAGTTCTTGTGGAATTGGCAAAGTGATATTTGGAAGCCCATAGAGGGCTATGGTGAAAAAGGAAATATCCTCAGATGAAATCTGGAAAGAAGCTTTCTGAGAAACTGCTTAGCGTTCTGTTAATTCATCTCACAGAGTTACATCTGTATTTCGTGGATCTCTTTGCTAGCCTTATTTCTGTGGAATCTGAGAACAGATATTTCGGATCCCTTTGAAGACTATAGGGCCAAAGGAAATATCCTCCGATAAAAAAGAGAAAGAAGCTTTCTGAGAAATTTCTTTGTGTTCTGTGAAATCATCTCACAGAGTTGCAGCTTTCCCCTCAAGAAGCCTTTCGCTAAGACAGTTCTTGTGGAATTGGCAAAGTGATATTTGGAAGCCATAGAGGGCTATGGTGAAAAAGGAAATATCCTCAAATGAAATCTGGAAAGAAGCTTTTGAGAAACTGCTTAGTGTTCTTTTAATTCATCTCACAGAGTTACATCTGTATTTCGTGGATCTCTTTGCTAGTCTTATTTCTGTGGAATCTGAGAACAGATATTTCGGATCCCTTTGAAGACTACAGGGCCAAAGGAAATATCCTCCGATAACAAAGAGAAAGAAGCTTTCTGAGAAACTTCGTTGTGTTCTGAGAAATCATCTCACAGAGTTACAGCTTTCCCCTCACGGAGCCTTTCGCTAAGACAGTTCTTTTGAAATTGGCAAAGTGATATTTGGAAGCCCAGAGAGGGCTATGGTGAAAAAGGAAATATCCTCAGATGAAATCTGGAAAGAAGCTTTCTGAGAAACTGCTTAGCGTTCTGTTAATTCATCTCACAGAGTTACATCTGTATTTCATGGATCTCTTTGCTAGCCTTATTTCTGTGGAATCTGAGAACAGATATTTCGGATCCCTATGAAGACTATAGGTCCAAAGGAAATATCCTCCGATAACAAAGAGAAAGAAGCTTTCTGAGATACTTCGTTGTGTTCTGTGAAATCATCTCACAGAGCTGCAGGTTTCCCCTCAAGAAGCCTTTCGCTAAGACAGTTCTTGTGGAATTGGCAAAGTGATATATGGAAGCCCATAGAGGGCTATGGTGAAAAAGGAAATATCCTCAAATGAAATCTGGAAAGAAGCTTTCTGAGAAACTGCTTAGTGTTCTGTTAATTCATCTCACAGAGTTACATCTGTATTTCGTGGATCTCTTTGCTAGCCTTATTTCTGTGGAATCTGAGAACAGATATTTCGGATCCCTATGAAGACTATAGGGCCAAAGGAAATATCCTCCGATAACAAAGAGAAAGAAGCTTTCTGAGAAACTTCTTTGTGTTCTGTGAAATCATCTCACAGAGTTACAGCTTTCCCCTCAAGAAGCCTTTCGCTAAGACAGTTCTTGTGGAATTGGCAAAGTGATATTTGGAAGCCCATAGAGGGCTATGGTGAAAAAGGAAATATCCTCAGATGAAATCTGGAAAGAAGCTTTCTGAGAAACTGCTTAGCGTTCTGTTAATTCATCTCACAGAGTTACATCTGTATTTCGTGGATCTCTTTGCTAGCCTTATTTCTGTGGAATCTGAGAACAGATATTTCGGATCCCTTTGAAGACTATAGGGCCAAAGGAAATATCCTCCGATAAAAAAGAGAAAGAAGCTTTCTGAGAAATTTCTTTGTGTTCTGTGAAATCATCTCACAGAGTTGCAGCTTTCCCCTCAAGAAGCCTTTCGCTAAGACAGTTCTTGTGGAATTGGCAAAGTGATATTTGGAAGCCATAGAGGGCTATGGTGAAAAAGGAAATATCCTCAAATGAAATCTGGAAAGAAGCTTTCTGAGAAACTGCTTAGTGTTCTTTTAATTCATCTCACAGAGTTACATCTGTATTTCGTGGATCTCTTTGCTAGTCTTATTTCTGTGGAATCTGAGAACAGATATTTCGGATCCCTTTGAAGACTACAGGGCCAAAGGAAATATCCTCCGATAACAAAGAGAAAGAAGCTTTCTGAGAAACTTCGTTGTGTTCTGAGAAATCATCTCACAGAGTTACAGCTTTCCCCTCACGGAGCCTTTCGCTAAGACAGTTCTTTTGAAATTGGCAAAGTGATATTTGGAAGCCCAGAGAGGGCTATGGTGAAAAAGGAAATATCCTCAGATGAAATCTGGAAAGAAGCTTTCTGAGAAACTGCTTAGCGTTCTGTTAATTCATCTCACAGAGTTACATCTGTATTTCATGGATCTCTTTGCTAGTCTTATTTCTGTGGAATCTGAGAACAGATATTTCGGATCCCTTCGAAGACTATAGGGCCAAAGGAAATATCCTCCGATAACAAAGAGAAAGAAGCTTTCTGAGAAACTTCTTTGTGTTCTGTGAAATCATCTCACAGAGTTACAGCTTTCCCCTCACGGAGCCTTTCGCTAAGACAGTTCTTTTGAAATTGGCAAAGTGATATTTGGAAGCCCTTAGAGGGCTATGGTGAAAAAGGAAATATCCTCAGATGAAATCTGGAAAGAAGCTTTTGAGAAACTGCTTAGTGTTCTTTTAATTCATCTCACAGTGTTACATCTGTATTTCGTGGATCTCTTTGCTAGCCTTATTTCTGTGGAATCTGAGAACAGATATTTCGGATCCCTTTGAAGACTATAGGGCCAAAGGAAATATCCTCCGATAACAAAGAGAAAGAAGCTTTCTGAGAAACTTCTTTGTGTTCTGTGAAATCATCTCACAGAGTTGCAGCTTTCCCCTCAAGAAGCCTTTCGCTAAGACAGTTCTTGTGGAATTGGCAAAGTGATATTTGGAAGCCCAAAGAGGTCTATGGTGAAAAAGGAAATATCCTCAGATGAAACCTGGAAAGAAGCTTTCTGAGAAACTGCTTAGTGTTCTGTTAATTCATCTCACAGAGTTACATCTGTATTTCGTGGATCTCTTTGCTAGCCTTATTTCTGTGGAATCTGAGAACAGATATTTAGTATCCCTTTGAAGACTATAGGGCCAAAGGAAATATCCTCCGATAACAAAGAGAAAGAAGCTTTCTGAGAAACTTCGTTGTGTTCTGTGAAATCATGTCACAGAGTTACAGCTTTCCCCTCACGGAGCCTTTTGCTAAGACAGTTCTTTTGAAATTGGCAAAGTGATATTTGGAAGCCCGTAGAGGGCTATGTTGAAAAAGGAAATATCCTCAGATGAAATCTGGAAAGAAGCTTTCTGAGAAACTGCTTAGTGTTCTGTTAATTCATCTCACAGAGTTATATCTGTATTTCGTGGATCTCTTTGCTAGCCTTATTTCTGTGGAATCTCAGAACAGATATTTCGGATCCCTTTGAAGACTATAGGGCCAAAGGAAATATCCTCCGATAACAAAGAGAAAGAAGCTTTCTCTGAAACTTCGTTGTGTTCTGTGAAATCATCTCACAGAGTTACAGCTTTCCCCTCACGGAGCCTTTCGCTAAGACAGTTCTTTTGAAATTGGCAAAGTGATATTTGGAAGCCCATAGAGGGCTATTGTGAAAAAGGAAATATCCTCAGATGAAATCTGGAAAGAAGCTTTCTGAGAAACTGCTTAGTGTTCTGTTAATTCAACTCACAGAGTTACATCTGTATTTCGTGGATCTCTTTGCTAGCCTTATTTCTGTGGAATCTGAGAACAGATATTTCGGATCCCTTTGAAGACTATAGGGCCAAAGGAAATATCCTCAGATAACAAAGAGAAAGAAGCTTTCTGAGAAACTTCTTTGTGTTCTGTGAAATCATCTCACAGAGTTGCAGCTTTCCCCTCAAGAAGCCTTTCGCTAAGACAGTTCTTGTGGAATTGGCAAAGTGATATTTGGAAGCCCATATAGGGCTATGGTGAAAAAGGAAATATCCTCAAATGAAATCTGGAAAGAAGCTTTCTGAGAAACTGCTTAGTGTTCTGTTAATTCATCTCACAGATTTACATCTGTATTTCGTGGATCTCTTTGCTAGCCTTATTTCTGTGAAATCTGAGAACAGATATTTCGGATCCCTTTGAAGACTATAGGGCCAAAGGAAATATCCTCCGATAACAAAGAGAAAGAAGCTTTCTGAGAAACTTCTTTGTGTTCTGTGAAATCATCTCACAGAGTTGCAGCTTTCCCCTCAAGAAGCCTTTCGCTAAGACAGTTCTTGTGGAATTGGCAAAGTGATATTTGGAAGCCCATATAGGGCTATGGTGAAAAAGGAAATATCCTCAAATGAAATCTGGAAAGAAGCTTTCTGAGAAACTGCTTAGTGTTCTGTTAATTCATCTCACAGAGTTACATCTGTATTTCCTTTATCTCTTTGCTAGAATTATTTCTGTGGAATCTGAGAACAGATATTTCGGATCCCTTTGAAGACTATAGGGTCAAAGGAAATATCCTCCGATAACAAAGAGAAAGAAGCTTTCTGAGAAACTTCGTTGTGTTCTGTGAAATCATCTCACAGAGTTACAGCTTTCCCCTCAAGAAGCCTTTCGCTAAGACAGTTCTTGTGGAATTGGCAAAGTGATATTTGGAAGCCCATAGAGGGCTATGGTGAAAAAGGAAATATCCTCAGATGAAATCTGGAAAGAAGCTTTCTGAGAAACTGCTTAGTGTTCTGTTAATTCATCTCACAGAGTTACATCTGTATTTCGTGGATCTCTTTGCTAGCCTTATTTCTGGGAAATCTGAGAACAGATATTTCGGATCCCTTTGAAGACTATAGGGCCAAAGGAAATATCCTCCGATAACAAAGAGAAAGAAGCTTTCTGAGAAACTTCTTTGTGTTCTGTGAAATCATCTCACAGAGTTGCAGCTTTCCCCTCAAGAAGCCTTTCGCTAAGACAGTTCTTGTGGAATTGGCAAAGTGATATTTGGAAGCCCATAGAGGGCTATGGTGAAAAAGGAAATATCCTCAGATGAAATCTGGAAAGAAGCTTTCTGAGAAACTGCTTATTGTTCTGTTAATTCATCTCACAGAGTTACATCTGTATTTCCTTTATCTCTTCGCTAGCCTTATTTCTGTGGAATCTGAGAACAGATATTTCGGATCCCTTTGAAGACTATAGGGTCAAAGGAAATATCCTCCGATAACAAAGAGAAAGAAGCTTTCTGAGAAACTTCGTTGTGTTCTGTGAAATCATCTCTCAGAGTTACAGCTTTCCCCTCAAGAAGCCTTTCGCTAAGACAGTTCTTGTGGAATTAGCAAAGTGATATTTGGAAGCCCATAGAGGGCTATGGTGAAAAAGGAAATATCCTCAGATGAAATCTGGAAAGAAGCTTTCTGAGAAACTGCTTAGCGTTCTGTTAATTCATCTCACAGAGTTACATCTGTATTTCGTGGATCTCTTTGCTAGCCTTATTTCTGTGGAATCTGAGAACAGATATTTCGGATCCCTTTGAAGACTATAGGGCCAAAGGAAATATCCTCCGATAACAAAGAGAAAGAAGCTTTCTGAGAAACTTCTTTGTGTTCTTTGAAATCATCTCACGGAGTTACAGCTTTCCCCTCAAGGAGCCTTTCGCTAAGACAGTTCTTGTGGAATTGGCAAAGTGATATTTGGAAGCCCATAGAGGGCTATGGTGAAAAAGGAAATATCCTCAGATGAAATCTGGAAAGAAGCTTTCTGAGAAACTGCTTAGCGTTCTGTTAATTCATCTCACAGAGTTACATCTGTATTTCGTGGATCTCTTTGCTAGCCTTATTTCTGTGGAATCTGAGAACAGATATTTCGGAAACCTTTGAAGACTATAGGGCCAAAGGAAATATCCTCCGATAACAAAGAGAAAGAAGCTTTCTGAGAAACTTCGTTGTGTTCTGTGAAATCATCTCACAGAGTTACAGCTTTCCCCTCACGGAGCCTTTCGCTAAGACAGTTCTTTTGAAACTGGCAAAGTGATATTTGGAAGCCCATAGAGGGCTATGGTGAAAAAGGAAATATCCTCAGATGAAATCTGGAAAGAAGCTTTCTGAGAAACTGCTTAGCATTCTGTTAATTCATCTCACAGAGTTACATCTGTATTTCGTGGATCTCTTTGCTAGCCTTATTTCTGTGGAATCTGAGAACAGATATTTCGGATCCTTATGAAGACTATAGGGCCAAAGGAAATATCCTGCGATAACAAAGAGAAAGAAGCTTTCTGAGAAACTTCTTTGTGTTTTGTGAAATCATCTCACTGAGTTACAGCTTTCCCCTCAAGAAGCCTTTCGCTAAGACAATTCTTGTGGAATTGGCAAAGTGATATTTGGAAGCCCATAGAGGGCTATGGTGAAAAAGGAAATATCCTCAGATGAAATCTGGAAAGAAGATTTCTGAGAAACTGCTTAGTGTTCTGTTAATTCATCTCACAGAGCTACATTTGTATTTCGTGGATCTCTTTGCTAGCCTTATTTCTGTGGAATCTGAGAACAGATATTTCGGATCCCTTTGAAGACTATAGGGCCAAAGGAAATATCCTCCGATAACAAAGAGAAAGAAGCTTTCTGAGAAACTTCTTTGTGTTCTGTGAAATCATCTCACAGAGTTGCAGCTTTCCTCTCAAGAAGCCTTTCGCTAAGACAGTTCTTGTGGAATTGGCAAAGTGATATTTGGAAGCCATAGAGGGCTATGGTGAAAAAGGAAATATCCTCAAATGAAATCTGGAAAGAAGCTTTCTGAGAAACTGATTAGTGTTCTGTTAATTCATCTCACAGAGTTACATCTGTATTTCGTGGATCTCTTTGCTAGCCTTATTTCTGTGGAATCTGAGAACAGATATTTCGGATCCCTTTGAAGACTATAGGGCCAAAGGAAATATCCTCCGATAACAAAGAGAAAGAAGCTTTCTGAGAAACTTCGTTGTGTACTGTGAAATCATCTCACAGAGTTACAGCTTTCCCCTCACGGAGCCTTTCGCTAAGACAGTTCTTTTGAAATTGGCAAAGTGATATTTGGAAGCCCATAGAGGGCTATGGTGAAAAAGGAAATTTCCTCAGATGAAATCTGGAAAGAAGCTTTCTGAGTAACTGCTTAGTGTTCTGTTAATTCATCTCACAGAGTTACATCTGTATTTCGTGGATCTCTTTGCTAGCCTTATTTCTGTGGAATCTGAGAACAGATATTTCGGATCCATATGAAGACTATAGGGCCAAAGGAAATATCCTCCGATAACAAAGAGAAAGAAGCTTTCTGAGAAACTTCTTTGTGTTCTGTGAAATCATCTCACAGAGTTACAGCTTTCCCCTCAAGAAGCCTTTCGCTAAGACAGTTCTTGTGGAATTGGCAAAGTGATATTTGGAAGCCCATAGAGGGCTAGGGTGAAAAAGGAAATATCCTCAGAGGAAATCTGGAAAGAAGCTTTCTGAGAAACTGCTTAGTGTTCTTTTAATTCATCTCACAGAGTTACATCTGTATTTCGTGGATCTCTTTGCTAGCCTTATTTCTGTGGAATCTGAGAACAGATATTTCGGATCCCTTTGAAGACTATAGGGCCAAAGGAAATATCCTCCGATAACAAAGAGAAAGAAGCTTCTGAGAAACTTCGTTGTGTTCTGTGAAATCATCTCACAGAGTTGCAGCTTTCCCCTCAAGAAGCCTTTCGCTAAGACAGTTCTTGTGGAATTGGCAAAGTGATATTTGGAAGCCATAGAGGGCTATGGTGAAAAAGGAAATATCCTCAGATGAAATCTGGAAAGAAGATTTCTGAGAAACTGCTTAGTGTTCTGTTAATTCATCTCACAGAGTTACATCTGTATTTCGTGGATCTCTTTGCTAGCCTTATTTCTGTGGAATCTGAGAACAGATATTTCGGATCCCTTTGAAGACTATAGGGCCAAATGAAATATCCTCCGATAACAAAGAGAAAGAAGCTTTCTGAGAAACTTCTTTGTGTTCTGTGAAATCATCTCACAGAGTTACAGCTTTCCCCTCAAGCAGCCTTTCGATAAGACAGTTCTTGTGGAATTGGCAAAGTGATATTTGGAAGCCCATAGAGTGCTATGGTGAAAAAGGAAATATCCTCAAATGAAATCTGGAAAGAAGCTTTCTGAGAAACTGCTTAGTGTTCTGTTAATTCATCTCACAGAGTTACATCTGTATTTCGTGGATCTCTTTGCTAGCCTTATTTCTGTGGAATCTGAGAACAGATATTTAGTATCCCTTTGAAGACTATAGGGCCAAAGGAAATATCCTCCGATAACAAAGAGAAAGAAGCTTTCTGAGAAACTTCGTTGTGTTCTGTGAAATCATGTCACAGAGTTACAGCTTTCCCCTCACGGAGCCTTTTGCTAAGACAGTTCTTTTGAAATTGGCAAAGTGATATTTGGAAGCCCGTAGAGGGCTATGTTGAAAAAGGAAATATCCTCAGATGAAATCTGGAAAGAAGCTTTCTGAGAAACTGCTTAGTGTTCTGTTAATTCATCTCACAGAGTTATATCTGTATTTCGTGGATCTCTTTGCTAGCCTTATTTCTGTGGAATCTCAGAACAGATATTTCGGATCCCTTTGAAGACTATAGGGCCAAAGGAAATATCCTCCGATAACAAAGAGAAAGAAGCTTTCTCTGAAACTTCGTTGTGTTCTGTGAAATCATCTCACAGAGTTACAGCTTTCCCCTCACGGAGCCTTTCGCTAAGACAGTTCTTTTGAAATTGGCAAAGTGATATTTGGAAGCCCATAGAGGGCTATTGTGTAAAAGGAAATATCCTCAGATGAAATCTGGAAAGAAGCTTTCTGAGAAACTGCTTAGTGTTCTGTTAATTCAACTCACAGAGTTACATCTGTATTTCGTGGATCTCTTTGCTAGCCTTATTTCTGTGGAATCTGAGAACAGATATTTCGGATCCCTTTGAAGACTATAGGGCCAAAGGAAATATCCTCCGATAACAAAGAGGAAGAAGCCTTCTGAGAATCTTCTTTGTGTTCTGTGAAATCATCTCACAGAGTTACAGCTTTCCCCTCAAGAAGCCTTTCGCTAAGACAGTTCTTGTGGAATTGGCAAAGTGATATTTGGAAGCCCATAGAGGGCTATGGTGAAAAAGGAAATATCCTCAAATGAAATCTGGAAAGAAGCTTTCTGAGAAACTGCTTAGTGTTCTGTTAATTCATCTCACAGAGTTACATCTGTATTTCGTGGATCTCTTTGCTAGCCTTATTTCTGTGGAATCCTAGAACAGATATTTCGGATCCCTTTGAAGACTATAGGGCCAAAGGAAATATCCTCTGATAACAAAGAGAAAGAAGCTTTCTGAGAAACTTCGTTGTGTTCTGTGAAATCATCTCACAGAGTTACAGCTTTCCCCTCACGGAGCCTTTCGCTAAGACAGTTCTTATGGAATTGGCAAAGTGATATTTGGAAGCCCATAGAGGGCTATGGTGAAAAAGGAAATATCCTCAAATGAAATCTGGAAAGAAGCTTTCTGAGAAACTGCTTAGTGTTCTGTTAATTCATCTCACAGAGTTACATCTGTATTTCCTTTATCTCTTTGCTAGCCTTATTTCTGTGGAATCTGAGAACAGATATTTCGGATCCCTTTGAAGACTATAGGGTCAAAGGAAATATCCTCCGATAACAAAGAGAAAGAAGCTTTCTGAGAAACTTCGTTGTGTTCTGTGAAATCATCTCACAGAGTTACAGCTTTCACCTCAAGAAGCCTTTCGCTAAGACAGTTCTTGTGGAATTGGCAAAGTGATATTTGGAAGCCCATAGGGGGCTATGGTGAAAAAGGAAATATCCTCAGATGAAATCTGGAAAGAAGCTTTCTGAGAAACTGCTTAGCGTTCTGTTAATTCATCTCACAGAGTTACATCTGTATTTCGTGGATCTCTTTGCTAGCCTTATTTCTGTGGAATCTGAGAACAGATATTTCGGATCCCTTTGAAGACTATAGGGCCAAAGGAAATATCCTCCTATAACAAAGAGAAAGAAGCTTTCTGAGAAACTTCTTTGTGTTCTGTGAAATCATCTCACTGAGTTACAGCTTTCCCCTCAAGGAGCCTTTCGCTAAGACAGTTTATGTGGAATTGGCAATGTGATATTTGGAAGCCCATAGAGGGCTATGGTGAAAAAGGAAATATCCTCAGAGGAAATCTGGAAAGAAGCTTTCTGAGAAACTGCTTAGTGTTCTGTTAATTCATCTCACAGAGTTACATCTGTATTTCGTGGATCTCATTGCTAGCCTTATTTCTGTGGAATCTGAGAACCGATATTTCGGATCCCTATGAAGACTATAGGGCCAAAGGAAATATCCTGCGATAACAAAGAGAAAGAAGCTTTCTGAGAAACTTCTTTGTGTTTTGTGAAATCATCTCACAGAGTTACAGCTTTCCCCTTAAGAAGCCTTTCGCTAAGACAGTTCTTGTGGAATTGGCAAAGTGATATTTGGAAGCCCATAGAGGGCTATGGTGAAAAAGGAAATATCCTCAGATGAAATCTGGAAAGAAGCTTTCTGAGAAACTACTTAGCGTTCTGTTAATTCATCTCACAGAGTTACATCTGTATTTCATGGATCTCTTTGCTAGTCTTATTTCTGTGGAATCTGAGAACAGATATTTCGGATCCCTTTGAAGACTATAGGGCCAAAGGAAATATCCTCCGATAACAAAGAGAAAGAAGCTTTCTGAGAAACTTCTTTGTGTTCTGTGAAATCATCTCACAGAGTTGCAGCTTTCCCCTCAAGAAGCCTTTGGCTAAGACAGTTCTTGTGGAATTGACAAAGTGATATTTGGAAGCCATAGAGGGTATGGTGAAAAAGGAAATATCCTCAAATGAAATCTGGAAAGAAGCTTTCTGAGAAACTGCTTAGTGTTCTGTTAATTCATCTCACAGAGTTACATCTGTATTTCGTGGATCTCTTTGCTAGCCTTATTTCTGGGAAATCTGAGAACAGATATTTCGGATCCCTTTGAAGACTATAGGGCCAAAGGAAATATCCTCCGATAACAAAGAGAAAGAAGCTTTCTGAGAAACTTCTTTGTGTTCTGTGAAATCATCTCACAGAGTTGCAGCTTTCCCCTCAAGAAGCCTTTCGCTAAGACAGTTCTTGTGGAATTGGGAAAGTGATATTTGGAAGCCCATAGAGGGCTATGGTGAAAAAGGAAATATCCTCAGATGAAATCTGGAAAGAAGCTTTCTGAGAAACTGCTTAGTGTTCTGTTAATTCATCTCACAGAGCTACATTTGTATTTCGTGGATCTCTTTGCTAGCCTTATTTCTGTGGAATCTGAGAACAGATATTTCGGATCCCTTTGAAGACTATAGGGCCAAAGGAAATATCCTCCGATAACAAAGAGAAAGAAGCTTTCTGAGAAACTTCTTTGTGTTCTGTGAAATCATCTCACAGAGTTGCAGCTTTCCCCTCAAGAAGCCTTTCGCTAAGACAGTTCTTGTGGAATTGGCAAAGTGATATATGGAAGCCATAGAGGGCTATGGTGAAAAAGGAAATATCCTCAAATGAAATCTGGAAAGAAGCTTTCTGAGAAACTGATTAGTGTTCTGTTAATTCATCTCACAGAGTTACATCTGTATTTCGTGGATCTCTTTGCTAGCCTTATTTCTGTGGAATCTGAGAACAGATATTTCGGATCCCTTTGAAGACTATAGGGCCAAAGGAAATATCCTCCGATAACAAAGAGAAAGAAGCTTTCTGAGAAACTTCGTTGTGTTCTGTGAAATCATCTCACAGAGTTACAGCTTTCCCCTCACGGAGCCTTTCGCTAAGACAGTTCTTTTGAAATTGGCAAAGTGATATTTGGAAGCCCATAGAGGGCTATGGTGAAAAAGGAAATTTCCTCAGATGAAATCTGGAAAGAAGCTTTCTGAGTAACTGCTTAGTGTTCTGTTAATTCATCTCACAGAGTTACATCTGTATTTCGTGGATCTCTTTGCTAGCCTTATTTCTGTGGAATCTGAGAACAGATATTTCGGATCCATATGAAGACTATAGGGCCAAAGGAAATATCCTCCGATAACAAAGAGAAAGAAGCTTTCTGAGAAACTTCTTTGTGTTCTGTGAAATCATCTCACAGAGTTACAGCTTTCCCCTCAAGAAGCCTTTCGCTAAGACAGTTCTTGTGGAATTGGCAAAGTGATATTTGGAAGCCCATAGAGGGCTATGGTGAAAAAGGAAATATCCTCAGATGAAATCTGGAAAGAAGCTTTCTGAGAAACTGCTTAGTGTACTTTTAATTCATCTCACAGTGTTACATCTGTATTTCGTGGATCTCTTTGCTAGCCTTATTTCTGTGGAATCTGAGAGCAGATATTTCGGATCCCTTTGAAGACTATAGGGCCAAAGGAAATATCCTCCGATAACAAAGAGAAAGAAGCTTCTGAGAAACTTCGTTGTGTTCTGTGAAATCATCTCACAGAGTTGCAGCTTTCCCCTCAAGAAGCCTTTCGCTAAGACAGTTCTTGTGGAATTGGCAAAGTGATATTTGGAAGCCATAGAGGGCTATGGTGAAAAAGGAAATATCCACAAATGAAATCTGGAAAGAAGCTTTCTGAGAAACTGCTTAGTGTTCTGTTAATTCATCTCACAGAGTTACATCTGTATTTCGTGGATCTCTTTGCTAGCCTTATTTCTGTGGAATCTGAGAACAGATATTTCAGATCCCTTTGAAGACTATAGGGCCAAATGAAATATCCTCCGATAACAAAGAGAAAGAAGCTTTCTGAGAAACTTCTTTGTGTTCTGTGAAATCAACTCACAGAGTTACAGCTTTCCCCTCAAGAAGCCTTTCGATAAGACAGTTCTTGTGGAATTGGCAAAGTGATATTTGGAAGCCCATAGAGGGCTATGGTGAAAAAGGAAATATCCTCAGATGAAATCTGGAAAGAAGCTTTCTGAGAAACTGCTTAGTGTTCTGTTAATTCATCTCACAGAGTTATATCTGTATTTCGTGGATCTCTTTGCTAGCCTTATTTCTGTGGAATCTCAGAACAGATATTTCGGATCCCTTTGAAGACTATAGGGCCAAAGGAAATATCCTCCGATAACAAAGAGAAAGAAGCTTTCTGAGAAACTTCGTTGTGTTCTGTGAAATCATCTCACAGAGTTACAGCTTTCCCCTCACGGAGCCTTTCGCTAAGACAGTTCTTTTGAAATTGGCAAAGTGATATTTGGAAGCCCATAGAGGGCTATGGTGAAAAAGGAAATATCCTCAGATGAAATCTGGAAAGAAGCTTTCTGAGAAACTGCTTAGTGTTCTGTTAATTCATCTGACAGAGTTACATCTGTATTTCGTGGATCTCTTTGCTAGCCTTATTTCTGTGGAATCTGAGAACAGATATTTCGGATCCATATGAAGACTATAGGGCCAAAGGAAATATCCTCCGATAACAAAGAGAAAGAAGCTTTCTGAGAAACTTCTTTGTGTTCTGTGAAATCATCTCACAGAGTTACAGCTTTCCCCTCAAGAAGCCTTTCGCTAAGACAGTTCTTGTGGAATTGGCAAAGTGATATTTGGAAGCCCATAGAGGGCTATGGTGAAAAAGGAAATATCCTCAAATGAAACCTGGAAAGAAGCTTTCTGAAAAACTGCTTAGTGTTCTGTTAATTCATCTCACAGAGTTACATCTGTATTTCGTGGATCTCTTTGCTAGCCTTATTTCTGTGGAATCTGAGAACAGATATTTCGGATCCTTATGAAGACTATAGGGCCAAAGGAAATATCCTGCGATAACAAAGAGAAAGAAGCTTTCTGAGAAACTTCTTTGTGTTTTGTGAAATCATCTCACTGAGTTACAGCTTTCCCCTCAAGAAGCCTTTCGCTAAGACAGTTCTTGTGGAATTGGCAAAGTGATATTTGGAAGCCCATAGAGGGCTATGGTGAAAAAGGAAATATCCTCAGATGAAATCTGGAAAGAAGCTTTCTGAGAAACTGCTTAGTGTTCTGTTAATTCATCTCACAGAGCTACATTTTTATTTCGTGGATCTCTTTGCTAGCCTTATTTCTGTGGAATCTGAGAACAGATATTTCGGATCCCTTTGAAGACTATAGGGCCAAAGGAAATATCCTCCGATAACAAAGAGAAAGAAGCTTTCTGAGAAACTTCTTTGTGTTCTGTGAAATCATCTCACAGAGTTGCAGCTTTCCCCTCAAGAAGCCTTTCGCTAAGACAGTTCTTGTGGAATTGGCAAAGTGATATATGGAAGCCATAGAGGGCTATGGTGAAAAAGGAAATATCCTCAAATGAAATCTGGAAAGAAGCTTTCTGAGAAACTGATTAGTGTTCTGTTAATTCATCTCACAGAGTTACATCTGTATTTCGTGGATCTCTTTGCTAGCCTTATTTCTGTGGAATCTGAGAACAGATATTTCGGATCCCTTTGAAGACTATAGGGCCAAAGGAAATATCCTCCGATAACAAAGAGAAAGAAGCTTTCTGAGAAACTTCGTTGTGTTCTGTGAAATCATCTCACAGAGTTACAGCTTTCCCCTCACGGAGCCTTTCGCTAAGACAGTTCTTTTGAAATTGGCAAAGTGATATTTGGAAGCCCATAGAGGGCTATGGTGAAAAAGGAAATTTCCTCAGATGAAATCTGGAAAGAAGCTTTCTGAGTAACTGCTTAGTGTTCTGTTAATTCATCTCACAGAGTTACATCTGTATTTCGTGGATCTCTTTGCTAGCCTTATTTCTGTGGAATCTGAGAACAGATATTTCGGATCCATATGAAGACTATAGGGCCAAAGGAAATATCCTCCGATAACAAAGAGAAAGAAGCTTTCTGAGAAACTTCTTTGTGTTCTGTGAAATCATCTCACAGAGTTACAGCTTTCCCCTCAAGAAGCCTTTCGCTAAGACAGTTCTTGTGGAATTGGCAAAGTGATATTTGGAAGCCCATAGAGGGCTATGGTGAAAAAGGAAATATCCTCAGATGAAATCTGGAAAGAAGCTTTCTGAGAAACTGCTTAGTGTACTTTTAATTCATCTCACAGTGTTACATCTGTATTTCGTGGATCTCTTTGCTAGCCTTATTTCTGTGGAATCTGAGAGCAGATATTTCGGATCCCTTTGAAGACTATAGGGCCAAAGGAAATATCCTCCGATAACAAAGAGAAAGAAGCTTCTGAGAAACTTCGTTGTGTTCTGTGAAATCATCTCACAGAGTTGCAGCTTTCCCCTCAAGAAGCCTTTCGCTAAGACAGTTCTTGTGGAATTGGCAAAGTGATATTTGGAAGCCATAGAGGGCTATGGTGAAAAAGGAAATATCCACAAATGAAATCTGGAAAGAAGCTTTCTGAGAAACTGCTTAGTGTTCTGTTAATTCATCTCACAGAGTTACATCTGTATTTCGTGGATCTCTTTGCTAGCCTTATTTCTGTGGAATCTGAGAACAGATATTTCAGATCCCTTTGAAGACTATAGGGCCAAATGAAATATCCTCCGATAACAAAGAGAAAGAAGCTTTCTGAGAAACTTCTTTGTGTTCTGTGAAATCAACTCACAGAGTTACAGCTTTCCCCTCAAGAAGCCTTTCGATAAGACAGTTCTTGTGGAATTGGCAAAGTGATATTTGGAAGCCCATAGAGGGCTATGGTGAAAAAGGAAATATCCTCAGATGAAATCTGGAAAGAAGCTTTCTGAGAAACTGCTTAGTGTTCTGTTAATTCATCTCACAGAGTTATATCTGTATTTCGTGGATCTCTTTGCTAGCCTTATTTCTGTGGAATCTGAGAACAGATATTTCGGATCCCTTTGAAGACTATAGGGCCAAAGGAAATATCCTCCGATAACAAAGAGAAAGAAGCTTTCTGAGAAACTTCGTTGTGTTCTGTGAAATCATCTCACAGAGTTACAGCTTTCCCCTCACGGAGCCTTTCGCTAAGACAGTTCTTTTGAAATTGGCAAAGTGATATTTGGAAGCCCATAGAGGGCTATTGTGAAAAAGGAAATATCCTCAGATGAAATCTGGAAAGAAGCTTTCTGAGAAACTGCTTAGTGTTCTGTTAATTCATCTCACAGAGTTACATCTGTATTTCGTGGATCTCTTTGCTAGCCTTATTTCTGTGGAATCTGAGAACAGATATTTCGGATCCATATGAAGACTATAGGGCCAAAGGAAATATCCTCCGATAACAAAGAGAAAGAAGCTTTCTGAGAAACTTCTTTGTGTTCTGTGAAATCATCTCACAGAGTTACAGCTTTCCCCTCAAGAAGCCTTTCGCTAAGACAGTTCTTGTGGAATTGGCAAAGTGATATTTGGAAGCCCATAGAGGGCTATGGTGAAAAAGGAAATATCCTCAAATGAAACCTGGAAAGAAGCTTTCTGAAAAACTGCTTAGTGTTCTGTTAATTCATCTCACAGAGTTACATCTGTATTTCGTGGATCTCTTTGCTAGCCTTATTTCTGTGGAATCTGAGAACAGATATTTCGGATCCCTTTGAAGACTATAGGGCCAAAGGAAATATCCTCCGATAACAAAGAGGAAGAAGCATTCTGAGAAACTTCTTTGTGTTCTGTGAAATCATCTCACAGAGTTACAGCTTTCCCCTCAAGAAGCCTTTCGCTAAGACAGTTCTTGTGGAATTGGCAAAGTGATATTTGGAAGCCCATAGAGGGCTATGGTGAAAAAGGAAATATCCTCAAATGAAATCTGGAAAGAAGCTTTCTGAGAAACTGCTTAGTGTTCTGTTAATTCATCTCACAGAGTTACATCTGTATTTCGTGGTTCTCTTTGCTAGCCTTATTTCTGTGGAATCTGAGAACAGATATTTCGGATCCCTTTGGAGACTATAGAGCCAAAGGAAATATCCTCCGATAACAAAGAGAAAGAAGCTTTCTGAGAAACTTCGTTGTGTTCTGTGAAATCATCTCACAGAGTTACAGCTTTCCCCTCACGGAGCCTTTCGCTAAGACAGTTCTTTTGAAATTGGCAAAGTGATATTTGGAAGCCCATAGACGGCTATGGTGAAAAAGGAAATATCCTCAAATGAAATCTGGAAAGAAGCTTTCTGAGAAACTGCTTAGTGTTCTGTTAATTCATCTCACAGAGTTATATCTGTATTTCGTGGATCTCCTTGCTAGCCTTATTTCTGTGGAATCTGAGAACAGATATTTCGGATCCCTTTGAAGACTATAGGGCCAAAGGAAATATCCTCCGATAACAAAGAGAAAGAAGCTTTCTGAGAAACTTCGTTGTGTTCTGTGAAATCATCTCACAGAGTTACAGCTTTCCCCTCACGGAGTCTTTCGCTAAGACAGTTCTTTTGAAATTGGCAAAGTGATATTTGGAAGCCCATAGAGGGCTATGGTGAAAAAGGAAAAATCCTCAGAGGAAATCTGGAAAGAAGCTTTGTGAGAAACTGCTTAGTGTTCTGTTAATTCATCTCACAGTGTTACATCTGTATTTCATGGATCTCTTTGCTAGCCTTATTTCTGTGGAATCTGAGAACAGATATTTCGGATCCCTATGAAGACTATAGGTCCAAAGGAAATATCCTCCGATAACAAAGAGAAAGAAGCTTTCTGAGATACTTCGTTGTGTTCTGTGAAATCATCTCACAGAGCTGCAGGTTTCCCCTCAAGAAGCCTTTCGCTAAGACAGTTCTTGTGGAATTGGCAAAGTGATATATGGAAGCCCATAGAGGGCTATGGTGAAAAAGGAAATATCCTCAAATGAAATCTGGAAAGAAGCTTTCTGAGAAACTGCTTAGTGTTCTGTTAATTCATCTCACAGAGTTACATCTGTATTTCGTGGATCTCTTTGCTAGCCTTATTTCTGTGGAATCTGAGAACAGATATTTCGGATCCCTATGAAGACTATAGGGCCAAAGGAAATATCCTCCGATAACAAAGAGAAAGAAGCTTTCTGAGAAACTTCTTTGTGTTCTGTGAAATCATCTCACAGAGTTACAGCTTTCCCCTCAAGAAGCCTTTCGCTAAGACAGTTCTTGTGGAATTGGCAAAGTGATATTTGGAAGCCCATAGAGGGCTGTGGTGAAAAAGGAAATATCCTCAGATGAAATCTGGAAAGAAGCTTTCTGAGAAACTGCTTAGCGTTCTGTTAATTCATCTCACAGAGTTACATCTGTATTTCGTGGATCTCTTTGCTAGCCTTATTTCTGTGGAATCTGAGAACAGATATTTCGGATCCCTTTGAAGACTATAGGGCCAAAGGAAATATCCTCCGATAAAAAAGAGAAAGAAGCTTTCTGAGAAATTTCTTTGTGTTCTGTGAAATCATCTCACAGAGTTACAGCTTTCCCCTCACGGAGCCTTTCGCTAAGACAGTTCTTTTGAAATTGGCAAAGTGATATTTGGAAGCCCATAGAGGGCTATGGTGAAAAAGGAAATATCCTCAGATGAAATCTGGAAAGAAGCTTTTGAGAAACTGCTTAGTGTTCTTTTAATTCATCTCACAGTGTTACATCTGTATTTCGCGGATCTCTTTGCTAGCCTTATTTCTGTGGAATCTGAGAACAGATATTTCGAATCCCTTTGAAGACTATAGGGCCAAAGGAAATATCCTCCGATAACAAAGAGAAAGAAGCTTCTGAGAAACTTCGTTGTGTTCTGTGAAATCATCTCACAGAGTTGCAGCTTTCCCCTCAAAAAGCCTTTCGCTAAGACAGTTCTTGTGGAATTGGCAAAGTGATATTTGGAAGCCATAGAGGGCTATGGTGAAAAAGGAAATATCCTCAAATGAAATCTGGAAAGAAGCTTTCTGAGAAACTGCTTAGTGTTCTGTTAATTCATCTCACAGAATTACATCTGTATTTCGTGGATCTCTTTGCTAGCCTTATTTCTGTGGAATCTGAGAACAGATATTTCGGATCCCTTTGAAGACTAGAGGGCCAAATGAAATATCCTCCGATAACAAAGAGAAAGAAGCTTTCTGAGAAACTTCTTTGTGTTCTGTGAAATCATCTCACAGAGTTACAGCTTTCCCCTCAAGAAGCCTTTCGATAAGACAGTTCTTGTGGAATTGGCAAAGTGATATTTGGAAGCCCATAGAGGGCTATGGTGAAAAAGGAAATATCCTCAAATGAAATCTGGAAAGAAGCTTTCTGAGAAACTGCTTAGTGTTCTCTTAATTCATCTCACAGAGTTACATCTGTATTTCGTGGATCTCTTTGCTAGCCTTATTTCTGTGGAATCTGAGAACAGATATTTCGGATCCCTATGAAGACTATAGGGCCAAAGGAAATATCCTCCGATAACAAAGAGAAAGAACCTTTCTGAGAAACTTCTTTGTGTTCTGTGAAATCATCTCACAGAGTTACAGCTTTCCCCTCAAGAAGCCTTTCGCTAAGACAGTTCTTGTGGAATTGGCAAAGTGATATTTGGAAGCCCATAGAGGGCTATGGTGAAAAAGGAAATATCCTCAGATGAAATCTGGAAAGAAGCTTTCTGAGAAACTGCTTAGCGTTCTGTTAATTCATCTCACAGAGTTACATCTGTATTTCGTGGATCTCTTTGCTAGCCTTATTTCTGTGGCATCTGAGAACAGATATTTCGGATCCCTTTGAAGACTATAGGGCCAAAGGAAATATCCTCTGATAAAAAAGAGAAAGAAGCTTTCTGAGAAACTTCTTTGTGTTCTGTGAAATCATCTCAAAGAGTTACAGCTTTCCCCTCACGGAGCCTTTCGCTAAGACAGTTCTTTTGAAATCGGCAAAGTGATATTTGGAAGCCCATAGAGGGCTATGGTGAAAAAGGAAATATCCTCAAATGAAATCTGGAAAGAAGCTTTTGAGAAACTGCTTAGTGTTCTTTTAATTCATCTCACAGTGTTACATCTGTATTTCGTGGATCTCTTTGCTAGCCTTATTTCTGTGGAATCTGAGAACAGATATTTCGGATCCCTTTGAAGACTATAGGGCCAAAGGAAATATCCTCCGATAACAAAGAGAAAGAAGCTTTCTGAGAAACTTTTTTGTTTTCTGTGAAATCATCTCACAGAGTTACAGCTTTCCCCTCAAGAAGCCTTTCGATAAGACAGTTCTTGTGGAATTGGCAAAGTGATATTTGGAAGCCCATAGAGGGCTATGGTGAAAAAGGAAATATCCTCAAATGAAATCTGGAAAGAAGCTTTCTGAGAAACTGCTTAGTGTTCTGTTAATTCATCTCACAGAGTTACATCTGTATTTCGTGGATCTCTTTGCTAGCCTTATTTCTGTGGAATCTGAGAACAGATATTTAGTATCCCTTTGAAGACTATAGGGCCAAAGGAAATATCCTCCGATAACAAAGAGAAAGAAGCTTTCTGAGAAACTTCGTTGTGTTCTGTGAAATCATCTCACAGAGTTACAGCTTTCCCCTCACGGAGCCTTTCGCTAAGACAGTTCTTTTGAAATTGGCAAAGTGATATTTGGAAGCCCGTAGAGGGCTACGGTGAAAAAGGAAATATCCTCAGATGAAATCTGGAAAGAAGCTTTCTGAGAAACTGCTTAGTGTTCTGTTAATTCATCTCACAGAGTTATATCTGTATTTCGTGGATCTCTTTGCTAGCCTTATTTCTGTGGAATCTGAGAACAGATATTTCGGATCCCTTTGAAGACTCTAGGGCCAAAGGAAATATCCTCCGATAACAAAGAGAAAGAAGCTTTCTGAGAAACTTCGTTGTGTTCTGTGAAATCATCTCACAGAGTTACAGCTTTCCCCTCACGGAGCCTTTCGCTAAGACAGTTCTTTTGAAATTGGCAAAGTGATATTTGGAAGCCCATAGACGGCTATGGTGAAAAAGGAAATATCCTCAAATGAAATCTGGAAAGAAGCTTTCTGAGAAACTGCTTAGTGTTCTGTTAATTCATCTCACAGAGTTATATCTGTATTTCGTGGATCTCCTTGCTAGCCTTATTTCTGTGGAATCTGAGAACAGATATTTCGGATCCCTTTGAAGACTATAGGGCCAAAGGAAATATCCTCCGATAACAAAGAGAAAGAAGCTTTCTGAGAAACTTCGTTGTGTTCTGTGAAATCATCTCACAGAGTTACAGCTTTCCCCTCACGGAGCCTTTCGCTAAGACAGTTCTTTTGAAATTGGCAAAGTGATATTTGGAAGCCCATAGAGGGCTATGGTGAAAAAGGAAATATCCTCAGAGGAAATCTGGAAAGAAGCTTTGTGAGAAACTGCTTAGTGTTCTGTTAATTCATCTCAGAGAGTTACATCTGTATTTCGTGGATCTCTTTGCTAGCCTTATTTCTGTGGAATCTGAGAACAGATATTTCGGATCCCTTTGAACACTATAGGGCCAAAGGAAATATCCTCCGATAAAAAAGAGAAAGAAGCTTTCTGAGAAACTTCTTTGTGTTCTGTGAAATCATCTCACAGAGTTACAGCTTTCCCCTCACGGAGCCTTTCGCTAAGACAGTTCTTTTGAAATTGGCAAAGTGATATTTGGAAGCCCCTAGAGGGCTATGGTGAAAAAGGAAATATCCTCAGTTGAAATCTGGAAAGAAGCTTTTGAGAAACTGCTTAGTGTTCTTTTAATTCATCTCACAGTGTTACATCTGTATTTCGTGGATCTCTTTGCTAGCCTTATTTTTGTGGAATCTGAGAACAGATATTTCGGATCCCTTTGAAGACTATAGGGCCAAAGGAAATATCCTCCGATAACAAAGAGAAAGAAGCTTTCTGAGAAACTTTTTTGTGTTCTGTGAAATCATCTCACAGAGTTACAGCTTTCACCTCAAGAAGCCTTTCGATAAGACAGTTCTTGTGGAATTGGCAAAGTGATATTTGGAAGCCCATAGAGGGCTATGGTGAAAAAGGAAATATCCTCAAATGAAATCTGGAAAGAAGCTTTCTGAGAAACTGCTTAGTGTTCTGTTAATTCATCTCACAGAGTTACATCTGTATTTCGTGGATCTCTTTGCTAGCCTTATTTCTGTGGAATCTGAGAACAGATATTTAGTATCCCTTTGAAGACTATAGGGTCAAAGGAAATATCCTCCGATAACAAAGAGAAAGAAGCTTTCTGAGAAACTTCGTTGTGTTCTGTGAAATCATCTCACAGAGTTACAGCTTTCCCCTCACGGAGCCTTTCGCTAAGACAGTTCTTTTGAAATTGGCAAAGTGATATTTGGAAGCCCGTAGAGGGCTACGGTGAAAAAGGAAATATCCTCAGATGAAATCTGGAAAGAAGCTTTCTGAGAAACTGCTTAGTGTTCTGTTAATTCATCTCACAGAGTTATATCTGTATTTCGTGGATCTCTTTGCTAGCCTTATTTCTGTGGAATCTGAGAACAGATATTTCGGATCCCTTTGAAGACTCTAGGGCCAAAGGAAATATCCTCCGATAACAAAGAGAAAGAAGCTTTCTGAGAAACTTCGTTGTGTTCTGTGAAATCATCTCACAGAGTTACAGCTTTCCCCTCACGGAGCCTTTCGCTAAGACAGTTCTTTTGAAATTGGCAAAGAGATATTTGGAAGCCCATAGACGGCTATGGTGAAAAAGGAAATATCCTCAAATGAAATCTGGAAAGAAGCTTTCTGAGAAACTGCTTAGTGTTCTGTTAATTCATCTCACAGAGTTATATCTGTATTTCGTGGATCTCCTTGCTAGCCTTATTTCTGTGGAATCTGAGAACAGATATTTCGGATCCCTTTGAAGACTATAGGGTCAAAGGAAATATCCTCCGATAACAAAGAGAAAGAAGCTTTCTGAGAAACTTCGTTGTGTTCTGTGAAATCATCTCACAGAGTTACAGCTTTCCCCTCACGGAGCCTTTCGCTAAGACAGTTCTTTTGAAATTGGCAAAGTGATATTTGGAAGCCCATAGAGGGCTATGGTGAAAAAGGAAATATCCTCAGAGGAAATCTGGAAAGAAGCTTTGTGAGAAACTGCTTAGTGTTCTGTTAATTCATCTCACAGAGTTACATCTGTATTTCGTGGATCTCTTTGCTAGCCTTATTTCTGTGGAATCTGAGAACAGATATTTCGGATCCCTTTGAAGACTATAGGGCCAAAGGAAATATCCTCCGATAAAAAAGAGAAAGAAGCTTTCTGAGAAACTTCTTTGTGTTCTGTGAAATCATCTCACAGAGTTACAGCTTTCCCCTCACGGAGCCTTTCGCTAAGACAGTTCTTTTGAAATTGGCAAAGTGATATTTGGAAGCCCCTAGAGGGCTATGGTGAAAAAGGAAATATCCTCAGTTGAAATCTGGAAAGAAGCTTTTGAGAAACTGCTTAGTGTTCTTTTAATTCATCTCACAGTGTTACATCTGTATTTCGTGGATCTCTTTGCTAGCCTTATTTCTGTGGAATCTGAGAACAGATATTTCGGATCCCTTTGAAGACTATAGGGCCAAAGGAAATATCCTGCGATAACAAAGAGAAAGAAGCTTTCTGAGAAACTTCGTTGTGTTCTGTGAAATCATCTCACAGAGTTACAGCTTTCCCCTCAAGGAGCCTTTCGCTAAGACAGTTTATGTGGAATTGGCAAAGTGATATTTGGAAGCCCATTGAGGGCTATGGTGAAAAAGGAAATATCCTCAGATGAAATCTGGAAAGAAGCTTTCTGAGAAACTGCTTAGCGTTCTGTTAATTCATCTCACAGAGTTACATCTGTATTTCGTGGATCTCTTTGCTAGCCTTATTTCTGTGGAATCTGAGAACAGATATTTCGGATCCCTTTGAAGACTATAGAGCCAAAGGAAATATCCTCCGATAACAAAGAGAAAGAAGCTTTCTGAGAAACTTCTTTGTGTTCTGTGAAATCATCTCACAGAGTTACAGCTTTCCCTTCACGGAGCCTTTCGCTAAGACAGTTCTTTTGAAACTGGCAAAGTGATATTTGGAAGCCCATAGAGGGCTATGGTGAAAAAGGAAATATCCTCAGATGAAATCTGGAAAGAAGCTTTCTGAGAAACTGCTTAGTGTTCTGTTAATTCATCTCACAGAGTTACATCTGTATTTCGTGGATCTCTTTGCTAGCCTTATTTCTGTGGAATCTGAGAACAGATATTTCGGATCCCTTTGAAGACTATAGGGCCAAAGGAAATATCCTCCGATAACAAAGAGAAAGAAGCTTTCTGAGAAACTTCGTTGTGTTCTGTGAAATCATCTCACAGAGTTACAGCTTTCCCCTCACGGAGCCTTTCGCTAAGACAGTTCTTTTGAAATTGGCAAAGTGATATTTGGAAGCCCATAGAGGGCTATGGTGAAAAAGGAAATATCCTCAAATGAAATCTGGAAAGAAGCTTTCTGAGAAACTGCTTAGTGTTCTGTTAATTCATCTCACAGAGTTATATCTGTATTTCGTGGATCTCTTTGCTAGCCTTATTTCTGTGGAATCTGAGAACAGATATTTCGGATCCCTTTGAAGACTATAGGGCCAAAGGAAATATCCTCCGATAACAAAGAGGAAGAAGCTTTCTGAGAAACTTCGTTGTGTTCTGTGAAGTCATCTCAGAGAGTTACAGCTTTCCCCTCACGGAGCCTTTCGCTAAGACAGTTCTTTTGAAATTGGCAAAGTGATATTTGGAAGCCCATAGAGGGCTATGGTGAAAAAGGAAATATCCTCAGAGGAAATGTGGAAAGAAGCTTTGTGAGAAACTGCTTAGTGTTCTGTTAATTCATCTCACAGTGTTATATCTGTATTTCATGGATCTCTTTGCTAGCCTTATTTCTGTGGAATCTGAGAACAGATATTTCAGATCACTTTGAAGACTATAGGTCCAAAGGAAATATCCTCCGATAACAAAGAGAAAGAAGCTTTCTGAGAAACTTCTTTGTTTTCTGTGAAATCATCTCACAGAGTTGCAGCTTTCCCCTCAAGAAGCCTTTCGCTAAGACAGTTCTTGTGGAATTGGCAAAGTGATATTTGGAAGCCCATAAAGGGCTATGGTGAAAAAGGAATTATCCTCAGATGAAATCTGGAAAGAAGCTTTCTGAGAAACTGCTAAGTGTTCTGTTAATTCATCTCACAGAGTTACATCTGTATTTCGTGGATCTCTTTGCTCGCCTTATTTCTGTTGAATCTGAGAACAGATATTTCGGATCCCTTTGAAGACTATAGGGCCAAAGGAAATATCCTCCGATAACAAAGAGAAAGAAGCTTTCTGAGAAACTTCTTTGTGTTCTGTGAAATCATCTCACAGAGTTGCAGCTTTCCCCTCAAGAAGCCTTTCGCTAAGACAGTTCTTGTGGAATTGGCAAAGTGATATTTGGAAGCCCATAGAGGGCTATGGTGAAAAAGGAAATATCCTCAAATGAAATCTGGAAAGAAGCTTTCTGAGAAACTGCTTAGTGTTCTGTTAATTCATCTCACAGAGTTACATCTGTATTTCGTGGATCTCTTTGCTAGCCTTATTTCTGTGAAATCTGAGAACAGATATTTCGGATCCCTTTGAAGACTATAGGGCCAAAGGAAATATCCTCCGATAACAAAGAGAAAGAAGCTTTCTGAGAAACTTCTTTGTGTTCTGTGAAATCATCTCACAGAGTTACAGCTTTCCCCTCACGGAGCCTTTCGCTAAGACAGTTCTTTTGAAATTGGCAAAGTGATATTTGGAAGCCCATAGAGGGCTATGGTGAAAAAGGAAATATCCTCAGATGAAATCTGGAAAGAAGCTTTCTGAGAAACTGCTTAGTGTTCTTTTAATTCATCTCACAGAGTTACATCTGTATTTCGTGGATCTCTTTGCTAGCCTTATTTCTGTGGAATCTGAGAACAGATATTTCGGATCCCTTTGAAGACTATAGGGCCAAAGGAAATATCCTCCGATAACAAAGAGAAAGAAGCTTTCTGAGAAACTTCGTTGTGTTCTGTGAAATCATCTCACAGAGTTGCAGCTTTCCCCTCAAGAAGCCTTTCGCTAAGACAGTTCTTGTGGAATTGGCAAAGTGATATTTGGAAGCCGTAGAGGGCTATGGTGAAAAAGGAAATATCCTCAAATGAAATCTGGAAAGAAGCTTTCTGAGAAACTGCTTAGTGTTCTGTTAATTCATCTCACAGAGTTACATCTGTATTTCGTGGATCTCTTTGCTAGCCTTATTTCTGTGGAATCTGAGAACAGATATTTAGTATCCCTTTGAAGACTATAGGGCCAAAGGAAATATCCTCCGAAAACAAAGAGAAAGAAGCTTTCTGAGAAACTTCGATGTGTTCTGTGAAATCATCTCACAGAGTTACAGCTTTCCCCTCACGGAGCCTTTCGCTAAGACAGTTCTTTTGAATTGGCAAAGTGATATTTGGAAGCCCATAGAGGGCTATGGTGAAAGAGGAAATATCCTCAGATGAAATCTGGAAAGAAGCTTTCTGAGAAACTGCTTAGTGTTCTGTTAATTCATCTCACAGAGTTACATCTGTATTTCGTGGATCTCTTTGCTAGCCTTATTTCTGTGGAATCTCAGAACAGATATTTCGGATCCCTTTGAAGACTATAGGGCCAAAGGAAATATCCTCCGATAACAAAGAGAAAGAAGCTTTCTGAGAAACTTCGTTGTGTTCTGTGAAATCATCTCACAGAGTTACAGCTTTCCCCTCACGGAGCCTTTCGCTAAGACTGTTCTTTTGAAATTGGCAAAGTGATATTTGGAAGCCCATTGAGGGCTATGGTGAAAAAGCAAATATCCTCAGATGAAATCTGGAAAGAAGCTTTCTGAGAAACTACTTAGTGTTCTGTTAATTCATCTCACAGAGTTACATCTGTATTTCGTGGATCTCTTTGCTAGCCTTATTTCTGTGGAATCTGAGAACAGATATTTCGGATCCATAGGAAGACTATAGGGCCAAAGGAAATATCCTCCGATACCAAAGAGAAAGAAGCTTTCTGAGAAACTTCTTTGTGTTCTGTGAAATCATCTCACAGAGTTACAGCTTTCCCCTCAAGAAGCCTTTCGCTAAGACAGTTCTAGTGGAATTGGCAAAGTGATATTTGGAAGCCCATAGAGGGCTATGGTGAAAAAGGAAATATCCTCAAATGAAATCTGGAAAGAAGCTTTCTGAGAAACTGCTTAGTGTTCTGTTAATTCATCTCACAGAGTTACATCTGTATTTCGTGGATCTCTTTGCTAGCCTTATTTCTGTGGAATCTGAGAACAGATATTTCGGATCCCTTTGAAGAGTATAGGGCCAAAGGAAATATCCTCCGATAACAAAGAGAAAGAAGCTTTCTGAGAAACTTCGTTGTGTTCTGTGAAATCATCTCACAGAGTTACAGCTTTCCCCTCACGGAGCCTTTCGCTAAGACAGTTCTTTTGAAATTGGCAAAGTGATATTTGGAAGCCCATAGACGGCTATGGTGAAAAAGGAAATATCCTCAAATGAAATCTGGAAAGAAGCTTTCTGAGAAACTGCTTAGTGTTCTGTTAATTCATCTCACAGAGTTATATCTGTATTTCGTGAATCTCTTTGCTAGCCTTATTTCTGTGGAATCTGAGAACAGATATTTCGGATCCCTTTGAAGACTATAGGGCCAGAGGAAATATCCTCTGATAACAAAGAGAAAGAAGCTTTCTGAGAAACTTCGTTGTGTTCTGTGAAATCATCTCACAGAGTTACAGCTTTCCCCTCACGGAGCCTTTTGCTAAGACAGTTCTTTTGAAATTGGCAAAGTGATATTTGGAAGCCCATAGAGGGCTATGGTGAAAAAGGAAATATCCTCAGAGGAAATCTGGAAAGAAGCTTTGTGAGAAACTGCTTACTGTTCTGTTAATTCATCTCACAGAGTTACATCTGTATTTCATGGATCTCTTTGCTAGCCTTATTTCTGTGGAATCTGAGAACAGATATTTCAGATCCCTTTGAAGACTATAGGGCCAAAGGAAATATCCTCCGATAACAAAGAGAAAGAAGCTTTCTGAGAAACTTCTTTGTGTTCTGTGAAATCATCTCACAGAGTTTCAGCTTTCCCCTCAAGAAGCCTTTCGCTAAGACAGTTCTGTGGAATTGGCAAAGTGATATATGGAAGCCCATAGAGGGCTATGGTGAATGAGGAAATATCCTCAAATGAAATCTGGAAAGAAGCTTTCTGAGAAACTGCTTAGTGTTCTGTTAATTCATCTCACAGAGTTACATCTGTATTTCGTGGATCTCTTGGCTAGCCTTATTTCTGTGGAATCTGAGAACAGATATTTCGGATCCCTTTGAAGACTATGGGGCCAAAGGAAATATCCTCCGATAACAAAGAGAAAGAAGCTTTCTGAGAAACTTCTTTGTGTTCTGTGAAATCATCTCACAGAGTTACAGCTTTCCCCTCAAGAAGCCTTTCGCTAAGACAGTTCTTGTGGAATTGGCAAAGGGATATTTGGAAGCCCATATAGGGCTATGGTGAAAAAGGAAATATCCTCAAATGAAATCTGGAAAGAAGCTTTCTGAGAAACTGCTTAGTGTTCTGTTAATTCATCTCACAGAGTTACATCTGTATTTCGTGGATCTCTTTGCTAGCCTTATTTCTGTGGAATCTGAGAACAGATATTTCGGATCCCTTTGAAGACTATAGGGCCAAAGGAAATATCCTCCGATAACAAAGAGAAAGAAGCTTTCTGAGAAACTTCCTTGTGTTCTGTGAAATCATCTCACAGAGTTGCAGCTTTCCCCTCAAGAAGCCTTTCGCTAAGACAGTTCTTGTGGAATTGGCAAAGTGATATTTGGAAGCCCATAGAGGGCTATGGTGAAAAAGGAAATATCCTCAGATGAAATCTGGAAAGAAGCTTTCTGAGAAACTGCTTAGCGTTCTGTTAATTCATCTCACAGAGTTACATCTGTATTTCGTGGATCTCTTTGCTAGCCTTATTTCTGTGGAATCTGAGAACAGATATTTCGGATCCCTTTGAAGACTATAGGGCCAAAGGAAATATCCTCCGATAACAAAGAGAAAGAAGCTTTCTGAGAAACTTCTTTGTGTTCTGTGAAATCATCTCACAGAGTTACAGCTTTCCCCTCACGGAGCCTTTCGCTAAGACAGTTCTTGTGGAATTGGCAAAGTGATATTTGGAAGCCCATAGAGGGCTATGGTGAAAAAGGAAATATCCTCAGATGAAATCTGGAAAGAAGCTTTCTGAGAAACTGCTTAGTGTTCTGTTAATTCATCTCACAGAGTTACATCTGTATTTCGTGGATCTCTTTGCTAGCCTTATTTCTGTGGAATCTGAGAACAGATATTTCGGATCCCTATGAAGCCTATAGGGCCAAAGGAAATATCCTGCGATAACAAAGAGAAAGAAGCTTTCTGAGAAACTTCTTTGTGTTTTGTGAAATCATCTCACAGAGTTACAGCTTTCCCCTCAAGAAGCCTTTCGCTAAGACAGTTCTTGTGGAATTGGCAAAGTGATATTTGGAAGCCCATAGAGGGCTATGGTGAAAAAGGAAATATCCTCAGATGAAATCTGGAAAGAAGCTTTCTGAGAAACTGCTTAGTGTTCTGTTAATTCATCTCACAGAGCTACATCTGTATTTCGTGGATCTCTTTGCTAGCCTTATTTCTGTGGAATCTGAGAACAGATATTTCGGATCCCTTTGAAGACTATAGGGCCAAAGGAAATATCCTCCGATAACAAAGAGAAAGAAGCTTTCTGAGAAACTTCTTTGTGTTCTGTGAAATCATCTCACAGAGTTACAGCTTTCCCCTCAAGAAGTCTTTCGATAAGACAGTTCTTGTGGAATTGGCAAAGTGATATTTGGAAGCCCATAGAGGGCTATGGTGAAAAACGAAATATCCTCAAATGAAATCTGGAAAGAAGCTTTCTGAGAAACTGCTTAGTGTTCTGTTAATTCATCTCACAGAGTTACATCTGTATTTCGTGGATCTCCTTGCTAGCCTTATTTCTGTGGAATCTGAAACAGATATTTCGGATCCCTTTGAAGACTATAGGGCCAAAGGAAATATCCTCCGATAACAAAGAGAAAGAAGCTTTCTGAGAAACTTCGTTGTGTTCTGTGAAATCATCTCACAGAGTTACAGCTTTCCCCTCACGGAGCCTTTCGCTAAGACAGTTCTTTTGAAATTGGCAAAGTGATATTTGGAAGCCCATAGAGGGCTATGGTGAAAGAGGAAATATCCTCAGATGAAATCTGGAAAGAAGCTTTCTGAGAAACTGCTTAGTGTTCTGTTAATTCATCTCACAGAGTTACATCTGTATTTCGTGGATCTCTTTGCTAGCCTTATTTCTGTGGAATCTCAGAAAAGATATTTCGGATCCCTTTGAAGACTATAGGGCCAAAGGAAATATCCTCCGATAACAAAGAGAAAGAAGCTTTCTGAGAAACTTCGTTGTGTTCTGTGAAATCATCTCACAGAGTTACAGCTTTCCCCTCACGGAGCCTTTCGCTAAGACTGTTCTTTTGAAATTGGCAAAGTGATATTTGGAAGCCCATTGAGGGCTATGGTGAAAAAGGAAATATCCTCAGATGAAATCTGGAAAGAAGCTTTCTGAGAAACTGCTTAGTGTTCTGTTAATTCATCTCACAGAGTTACATCTGTATTTCGTGGATCTCTTTGCTAGCCTTATTTCTGTGGAATCTGAGAACAGATATTTCGGATCCATAGGAAGACTATAGGGCCAAAGGAAATATCCTCCGATACCAAAGAGAAAGAAGCTTTCTGAGAAACTTCTTTGTGTTCTGTGAAATCATCTCACAGAGTTACAGCTTTCCCCTCAAGAAGCCTTTCGCTAAGACAGTTCTTGTGGAATTGGCAAAGTGATATTTGGAAGCCCATAGAGGGCTATGGTGAAAAAGGAAATATCCTCAAATGAAATCTGGAAAGAAGCTTTCTGAGAAACTGCTTAGTGTTCTGTTAATTCATCTCACAGAGTTACATCTGTATTTCGTGGATCTCTTTGCTAGCCTTATTTCTGTGGAATCTGAGAACAGATATTTCGGATCCCTTTGAAGACTATAGGGCCAAAGGAAATATCCTCCGATAACAAAGAGAAAGAAGCTTTCTGAGAAACTTCGTTGTGTTCTGTGAAATCATCTCACAGAGTTACAGCTTTCCCCTCACGGAGCCTTTCGCTAAGACAGTTCTTTTGAAATTGGCAAAGTGATATTTGGAAGCCCATAGACGGCTATGGTGAAAAAGGAAATATCCTCAAATGAAATCTGGAAAGAAGCTTTCTGAGAAACTGCTTAGTGTTCTGTTAATTCATCTCACAGAGTTATATCTGTATTTCGTGGATCTCTTTGCTAGCCTTATTTCTGTGGAATCTGAGAACAGATATTTCGGATCCCTTTGAAGACTATAGGGCCAAAGGAAATATCCTCCGATAACAAAGAGAAAGAAGCTTTCTGAGAAACTTCGTTGTGTTCTGTGAAATCATCTCACAGAGTTACAGCTTTCCCCTCACGGAGCCTTTTGCTAAGACAGTTCTTTTGAAATTGGCAAAGTGATATTTGGAAGCCCATAGAGGGCTATGGTGAAAAAGGAAATATCCTCAGAGGAAATCTGGAAAGAAGCTTTGTGAGAAACTGCTTAGTGTTCTGTTAATTCATCTCACAGATATACATCTGTATTTCGTGGATCTCTTTGCTAGCCTTATTTCTGTGGAATCTGAGAACAGATATTTCGGATCCCTATGAAGACTATAGGGCCAAAGGAAATATCCTGCGATAACAAATAGAAAGAAGCTTTCTGAGAAACTTCTTTGTGTTTTGTGAAATCATCTCACAGAGTTACAGCTTTCCCCTCAAGAAGCCTTTCGCTAAGACAGTTCTTGTGGAATTGGCAAAGTGATATTTGGAAGCCCGTAGAGGTCTATGGTGAAAAAGGAAATATCCTCAGATGAAATCTGAAAAGAAGCTTTCTGAGAAACTGCTTAGTGTTCTGTTAATTCATCTCACAGAGCTACATCTGTATTTCGTGGATCTCTTTGCTAGCCTTATTTCTGTGGAATCTGAGAACAGATATTTCGGATCCCTTTGAAGACTATAGGGCCAAAGGAAATATCCTCCGATAACAAAGAGAAAGAAGCTTTCTGAGAAACTTCTTTGTGTTCTGTGAAATCATGTCACAGAGTTACAGCTTTCCCCTCAAGAAGCCTTTCACTAAGACAGTTCTTGTGGAATTGGCAAAGTGATATTTGGAAGCCCATAGAGGGCTATGGTGAAAAAGGAAATATCCTCAGATGAAATCTGGAAAGAAGCTTTCTGAGAAACTGCTTAGTGTTCTGTTAATTCATCTCACAGAGTTACATCTGTATTTCGTGGATCTCTTTGCTAGCCTTATTTCTGTGAAATCTGAGAACAGATATTTCGGATCCCTTTGAAGACTATAGGGCCAAAGGAAATATCCTCCGATAACAAAGAGAAAGAAGCTTTCTGAGAAACTTCTTTGTGTTCTGTGAAATCATCTCACAGAGTTACAGCTTTCCCCTCAAGAAGCCTTTCGCTAAGACAGTTCTTGTGGAATTGGCAAAGTGATATTTGGAAGCCCATAGAGGGCTATGGTGAAAAAGGAAATATCCTCAGATGAAATCTGGAAAGAAGCTTTCTGAGAAACTGCTTAGTGTTCTGTTAATTCATCTCACAGAGCTACATCTGTATTTCGTGGATCTCTTTGCTAGCCTTATTTCTGTTGAATCTGAGAACAGATATTTCGGATCCCTTTGAAGACTATAGGGCCAAAGGAAATATCCTCCGATAACAAAGAGAAAGAAGCTTTCTGAGAAACTTCTTTGTGTTCTGTGAAATCATCTCACAGAGTTGCAGCTTTCCCCTCAAGAAGCCTTTCGCTAAGACAGTTCTTGTGGAATTGGCAAAGTGATATTTGGAAGCCCATAGAGGGCTATGGTGAAAAAGGAAATATCCTCAAATGAAATCTGGAAAGAAGCTTTCTGAGAAACTGCTTAGTGTTCTGTTAATTCATCTCACAGAGTTACATCTGTATTTCGTGGATCTCTTTGCTAGCCTTATTTCTGTGAAATCTGAGAACAGATATTTCGGATCCCTTTGAAGACTATAGGGCCAAAGGAAATATCCTCCGATAACAAAGAGAAAGAAGCTTTCTGAGAAACTTCTTTGTGTTCTGTGAAATCATCTCACAGAGTTACAGCTTTCCCCTCACGGAGCCTTTCGCTAAGACAGTTCTTTTGAAATTGGCAAAGTGATATTTGGAAGCCCATAGAGGGCTATGGTGAAAAAGGAAATATCCTCAGATGAAATCTGGAAAGAAGCTTTCTGAGAAACTGCTTAGTGTTCTTTTAATTCATCTCACAGAGTTACATCTGTATTTCGTGGATCTCTTTGCTAGCCTTATTTCTGTGGAATCTGAGAACAGATATTTCGGATCCCTTTGAAGACTATAGGGCCAAAGGAAATATCCTCCGATAACAAAGAGAAAGAAGCTTTCTGAGAAACTTCGTTGTGTTCTGTGAAATCATCTCACAGAGTTGCAGCTTTCCCCTCACGGAGCCTTTCGCTAAGACAGTTCTTTTGAATTGGCAAAGTGATATTTGGAAGCCCATAGAGGGCTATGGTGAAAGAGGAAATATCCTCAGATGAAATCTGGAAAGAAGCTTTCTGAGAAACTGCTTAGTGTTCTGTTAATTCATCTCACAGAGTTACATCTGTATTTCGTGGATCTCTTTGCTAGCCTTATTTCTGTGGAATCTCAGAACAGATATTTCGGATCCCTTTGAAGACTATAGGGCCAAAGGAAATATCCTCCGATAACAAAGAGAAAGAAGCTTTCTGAGAAACTTCGTTGTGTTCTGTGAAATCATCTCACAGAGTTACAGCTTTCCCCTCACGGAGCCTTTCGCTAAGACTGTTCTTTTGAAATTGGCAAAGTGATATTTGGAAGCCCATAGAGGGCTATGGTGAAAAAGGAAATATCCTCAGAGGAAATCTGGAAAGAAGCTTTGTGAGAAACTGCTTACTGTTCTGTTAATTCATCTCACAGAGTTACATCTGTATTTCATGGATCTCTTTGCTAGCCTTATTTCTGTGGAATCTGAGAACAGATATTTCAGATCCCTTTGAAGACTATAGGGCCAAAGGAAATATCCTCCGATAACAAAGAGAAAGAAGCTTTCTGAGAAACTTCTTTGTGTTCTGTGAAATCATCTCACAGAGTTTCAGCTTTCCCCTCAAGAAGCCTTTCGCTAAGACAGTTCTGTGGAATTGGCAAAGTGATATATGGAAGCCCATAGAGGGCTATGGTGAATGAGGAAATATCCTCAAATGAAATCTGGAAAGAAGCTTTCTGAGAAACTGCTTAGTGTTCTGTTAATTCATCTCACAGAGTTACATCTGTATTTCGTGGATCTCTTGGCTAGCCTTATTTCTGTGGAATCTGAGAACAGATATTTCGGATCCCTTTGAAGACTATGGGGCCAAAGGAAATATCCTCCGATAACAAAGAGAAAGAAGCTTTCTGAGAAACTTCGTTGTGTTCTGTGAAATCATCTCACAGAGTTGCAGCTTTCCACTCAAGAAGCCTTTCGCTAAGACAGTTCTTGTGGAAATGGCAAAGTGATATTTGGAAGCCCATAGAGGGCTATGTTGAAAAAGGAAATATCCTCAGATGAAATCTGGAAAGAAGCTTTCTGAGAAACTGCTTAGTGTTCTGTTAATTCATCTCACAGAGTTACATCTGTATTTCGTGGATCTCTTTGCTAGCCTTATTTCTGTGGAATCTGAGAACAGATATTTTAGATCCCTATGAAGACTATAGGGCCAAAGGAAATATCCTCCGATAACAAAGAGAAAAAAGCTTTCTGAGAAACTTCTTTGTGTTCTGTGAAATCATCTCACAGAGTTGCAGCTTTCCCCTCAAGAAGCCTTTCGCTAAGACAGTTCTTGTGGAATTGGCAAAGTGATATTTGGAAGCCCATAGAGGGCTATGGTGAAAAAGGAAATATCCTCAGATGAAATCTGGAAAGAAGCTTTCTGAGAAACTGCTTAGTGTTCTGTTAATTCATCTCACAGAGTTACATCTGTATTTCATGGATCTCTTTGCTAGCCTTATTTCTGTGGAATCTGAGAACAGATATTTCGGATCCTTTTGAAGACTATAGGGCCAAAGGAAATATCCTCCGATAACAAAGAGAAAGAAGCTTTCTGAGAAACTTCTTTGTGTTCTGTGAAATCATCTCACAGAGTTGCAGCTTTCCCCTCATGGAGCCTTTCGCTAAGACAGTGCTTGTGGAATTGGCAAAGTGATATTTGGAAGCCCATAGAGGGCTATGGTGAAAAAGGAAATATCCTGAGAGGAAATCTGGAAAGAAGCTTTCTGAGAAACTGCTTAGTGTTCTGTTAATTCATCTCACAGAGTTACATCTGTATTTCGTGGATCTCTTTGCTACCCTTATTTCTGTGGAATCTGAGAACAGATATTTCGGATCCCTATGAAGACTATTGGGCCAAAGGAAATATCCTCCGATAACAAAGAGAAAGAAGCTTTCTGAGAAACTTCTTAGTGTTCTGTGAAATCATCTCACAAAGTTACAGCTTTCCCCTCAAGAAGCCTTTCGCTAAGACAGTTCTTGTGGAATTGGCAAAGTGATATTTGGAAGCCCATAGAGGGCTATGGTGAAAAAGGAAATATCCTCAAATGAAATCTGGAAAGAATCTTTTGAGAAACTGCTTAGTGTTCTGCTAATTCATCTCACAGATATACATCTGTATTTCGTGGATCTCTTTGCTAGCCTTATTTCTGTGGAATCTGGGAACAGATATTTCGGATCCCTTTGAAGACTATAGGGCCAAAGGAAATATCCTCCGATAACAAAGAGAAAGAAGCTTTCTGAGAAACTTCTTTGTGTTCTGTGAAATCATCTCACTGAGTTGCAGCTTTCCCCTCAAGAAGCCTTTCGCTAAGACACTTCTTGTGGAATTGGCAAAGTGATATTTGGAAGCCCATAGAGGGCTATGGTGAAAAAGGAAATATCCTCAGATGAAATCTGGAAAGAAGCTTTCTGAGAAACTGCTTAGTGTTCTGTTAATTCATCTCACAGAGTTACATCTGTATTTCGTGGATCTCTTTGCTAGCCTTATTTCTGTGGAATCTGAGAACAGATATTTCGGATCCCTATGAAGACTATAGGGCCAAAGGAAATATCCTCCGATAACAAAGAGAAAGAAGCTTTCTGAGAAACTTCTTAGTGTTCTGTGAAATCATCTCAGAAAGTTACAGCTTTCCCTACAAGAAGCCTTTCGCTAAGACAGTTCTTCTGGAATTGGCAAAGTGATATTTGGAAGCCCATAGAGGGCTATGGTGAAAAAGGAAATATCCTCAGATGAAATCTGGAAAGAAGCTTTCTGAGAAACTGCTTAGCGTTCTGTTAATTCATCTCACAGAGTTACATCTGTATTTCGTGGATCTCTTTGCTAGCCTTATTTCTGTAGAATCCCAGAACAGATATTTCGGATCCCTTTGAAGACTATAGGGCCAAAGGAAATATTCTCCGATAAAAAAGTGAAAGAAGCTTTCTGAGAAACTTCGTTGTGTTCTGTGAAATCATCGCACAGAGTTACAGCTTTCCCCTCACGGAGCCTTTCGCTAAGACAGTTCTTTTGAAATTGGCAAAGTGATATTTGGAAGCCCATAGAGGGCTATGGTGAAAAAGGAAATATCCTCAAATGAAATCTGGAAAGAAGCTTTCTGAGAAACTGCTTAGTGTTCTGTTAATTCATCTCACAGAGTTATATCTGTATTTCGTGGATCTCTTTGCTAGCCTTATTTCTGTGGAATCTGAGAACAGATATTTCGGATCCCTTTGAAGACTATAGGGCCAAAGGAAATATCCTCCGATAACAAAGAGAAAGAAGCTTTCTGACAAACTTCGTTGTGCTCTGTGAAATCATCTCACAGAGTTACAGCTTTCCCCTCATGGAGCCTTTCGCTAAGATAGTTCTTTTGAAATTGGCAAAGTGATATTTGGAAGCCCTTAGAGGGCTATGGTGAAAAAGGAAATATCCTCAGAGGAAATCTGGAAAGAAGCTTTGTGAGAAACTGCTTAGTGTTCTGTTAATTCATCTCACAGTGTTACATCTGTATTTCATGCATCTCTTTGCTAGCCTTATTTCTGTGGAATCTGAGAACAGATATTTCAGATCCCTTTGAAGACTATAGGGCCAAAGGAAATATCCTCCGATAACAAAGAGAAAGAAGCTTTCTGAGAAACTTCTTTGTGTTCTGTGAAATCATCTCACAGAGTTGCAGCTTTCCACTCAAGAAGCCTTTCGCTAAGACAGTTCTTGTGGAATTGGCAAAGTGATATTTGGAAGCCCATAGAGGGCTATGGTGAAAAAGGAAATATCCTCAAATGAAATCTGGAAAGAAGCTTTCTGAGAAACTGCTTAGTGTTCTGTTAATTCATCTCACAGAGTTACATCTGTATTTCGTGGATCTCTTTGCTAGCCTTATTTCTGTGGAATCTGAGAACAGATATTTCGGATCCCTTTGAAGACTATAGGGCCAAAGGAAATATCCTCCGATAACAAAGAGAAAGAAGCTTTCTGAGAAACGTCTTTGTGTTCTGTGAAATCATCTCACAGAGTTAGAGCTTTAACCTCAAGAAGCCTTTCGCCAAGACAGTTCTTGTGGAATTGGCAAAGTGATATTTGGAAGCCCATAGAGGGCTATGGTGAAAAAGGAAATATCGTCAAATGAAATCTGGAAAGAAGCTTTCTGAGAAACTGCTTAGTGTTCTGTTAATTCATCTCACAGGGTTACATCTGTATTTCGTGGATCTCTTTGCTAGCCTTATTTCTGTGGAATCTGAGAACAGATATTTCGGATCCCTTTGAAGACTACAGGGCCAAAGGAAATATCCTCCGATAACAAAGAGAAAGAAGCTTTCTGAGAAATTTCGTTGTGTTCTGTGAAATCATCTCACAGAGTCGCAGCTTTCCCCTCAAGAAGCTTTTCGCTAAGAATGTTCTTGTGGAATTGGCAAAGTGATATTTGGAAGCCCTTAGAGGGCTATGGTGAAAAAGGAAATATCCTCAGAGGGAATCTGGAAAGAAGCTTTCTGAGAAACTGCTTAGTGTTCTGTTAATTCATCTCACAGTGTTACATATGTATTTCATGGATCTCTTTGCTAGCCTTATTTCTGTGGAATCTGTGAACAGATATTTCAGATCCCTTTGAAGACTATAGGGCCAAAGGAAATATCCTCCGATAACAAAGAGAAAGAAGCTTTCTGAGAAACTTCTTTGTGTTCTGTGAAATCATCTCACAGAGTTGCAGCTTTCCCCTCAAGAAGCCTTTCGCTAAGACAGTTCTTGTGGAATTGGCAAAGTGATATTTGGAAGCCCTTATAGGGCTATGGTGAAAAAGGAAATATCCTCAGATGAAATCTGGAAAGAAGCTTTCTGAGTAACTGCTTAGCGTTGCGTTAATTCATCTCACAGAGTTACATCTGTATTTCGTGGATCTCTTTGCTAGCCTTATTTCTGTGGAATCTGAGAACAGATATTTCTGATCCCTATGAAGACTATAGGGCCAAAGGAAATATCCTCCGATAACAAAGAGAAAGAAGCTTTCTGAGAAACTTCTTTGTGTTCTGTGAAATCATCTCACAGAGTTACAGCTTTCCCCTCAAGAAGCCTTTCGCTAAGACAGTTCTTGTGGAATTGGCAAAGTGATATTTGGAAGCCCATAGAGGGCTATGGTGAAAAAGGAAATATCCTCAAATGAAATCTGGAAAGAAGCTTTCTGAGAAACTGCTTAGTGTTCTGTTAATTCATCTCACAGAGTTACATCTGTATTTCGTGGATCTCTTTGCTAGCCTTATTTCTGTGGAATCTGAGAACAGATATTTCGGATCCCTTTGAAGACTATAGGGCCAAAGGAAATATCCTCTGATAACAAAGAGAAAGAAGCTTTCTGAGAAACTTCGTTGTGTTCTGTGAAATCATCTCACAGAGTTACAGCTTTCCCCTCACGGAGCCTTTCGTTAAGACAGTTCTTTTGAAATTGGCAAAGTGATATTTGGAAGTCCATAGAGGGCTATGGTGAAAAAGGAAATATCCTCAGATGAAATCTGGAAAGAAGCTTTCTGAGAAACTGCTTAGTGTTCTGTTAATTCATCTCACAGAGTTACATCTGTATTTCCTGGATCTTGGCTAGCCTTATTTCTGTGGAATCTGAGAACAGATATTTCGGATCCCTTTGAAGACTATAGGGCCAAAGGAAATATCCTCCGATAACAAAGAGAAAGAAGCTTTCTGAGAAACTTCGTTGTGTTCTGTGAAATCATCTCACAGAGTTGCAGCTTTCCCCTCAAGAAGCCTTTCGCTAAGACAGTTCTTGTGGAATTGGCAAAGTGATATTTGGTAGCCCATAGAGGGCTATGGTGAAAAAGGAAATATCCTCAGATGAAATCTGGAAAGAAGCTTTCTGAGAAACTGCTTAGTGTTCTGTTAATTCATCTCACAGAGTTACATCTGTATTTCGTGGATATCTTTGCTAGCCTTATTTCTGTGGAATCTGAGAACAGATATTTCGGATCCCTATGAAGACTATAGGGCCAAAGGAAATATCCTCCGATAACAAAGAGAAAGAAGCTCTCTGAGAAACTTCTTTGTGCTCTGTGAAATCATCTCACAGAGTTACAGCTTTCCCCTCAAGAAGCCTTTAGCTAAGACAGTTCTTGTGGAATTGGCAAAGTGATATTTGGAAGCCCATAGAGGGCTATGGTGAAAAAGGAAATATCCTCAAATGAAATCTGGAAAGAAGTTTTCTGAGAAACTGCTTAGTGTTCTGTTAATTCATCTCACAGAGTTATATCTGTATTTCGTGGATCTCTTTGCTAGGCTTATTTCTGTGGAATCTGAGAACAGATATTTCGGATCCCTTTGAAGACTATAGGGCCAAAGGAAATATCCTCCGATAAAAAAGTGAAAGAAGCTTTCTGAGAAACTTCGTTGTGTTCTGTGAAATCATCTCACAGAGTTACAGCTTTCCCCTCACGGAGCCTTTCGCTAAGACAGTTCTTTTGAAATTGGCAAAGTGATATTTGGAAGCCCATAGAGGGCTATGGTGAAAAAGGAAATATCCTCAAATGAAATCTGGAAAGAAGCTTTCTGAGAAACTGCTTAGTGTTCTGTTAATTCATCTCACAGAGTTATATCTGTATTTCGTGGATCTCTTTGCTAGCCTTATTTCTGTGGAATCTGAGAACAGATATTTCGGATCCCTTTGAAGACTATAGGGCCAAAGGAAATATCCTCCGATAACAAAGAGAAAGAAGCTTTCTGAGAAACTTCGTTGTGCTCTGTGAAATCATCTCACAGAGTTACAGCTTTCCCCTCATGGAGCCTTTCGCTAAGATAGTTCTTTTGAAATTGGCAAAGTGATATTTGGAAGCCCTTAGAGGGCTATGGTGAAAAGGAAATATCCTCAGAGGAAATCTGGAAAGAAGCTTTGTGAGAAACTGCTTAGTGTTCTGTTAATTCATCTCACAGTGTTACATCTGTATTTCATGCATCTCTTTGCTAGCCTTATTTCTGTGGAATCTGAGAACAGATATTTCAGATCCCTTTGAAGACTATAGGGCCAAAGGAAATATCCTCCGATAACAAAGAGAAAGAAGCTTTCTGAGAAACTTCTTTGTGTTCTGTGAAATCATCTCACAGAGTTGCAGCTTTCCACTCAAGAAGCCTTTCGCTAAGACAGTTCTTGTGGAATTGGCAAAGTGATATTTGGAAGCCCATAGAGGGCTACGGTGAAAAAGGAAATATCCTCAAATGAAATCTGGAAAGAAGCTTTCTGAGAAACTGCTTAGTGTTCTGTTAATTCATCTCACAGAGTTACATCTGTATTTCGTGGATCTCTTTGCTAGCCTTATTTCTGTGGAATCTGAGAACAGATATTTCGGATCCCTTTGAAGACTATAGGGCCAAAGGAAATATCCTCCGATAACAAAGAGAAAGAAGCTTTCTGAGAAACGTCTTTGTGTTCTGTGAAATCATCTCACAGAGTTAGAGCTTTCCCCTCAAGAAGCCTTTCGCCAAGACAGTTCTTGTGGAATTGGCAAAGTGATATTTGGAAGCCCATAGAGGGCTATGGTGAAAAAGGAAATATCGTCAAATGAAATCTGGAAAGAAGCTTTCTGAGAAACTGCTTAGTGTTCTGTTAATTCATCTCACAGGGTTACATCTGTCTTTCGTGGATCTCTTTGCTAGCCTTATTTCTGTGGAATCTGAGAACAGATATTTCGGATCCCTATGAAGACTATAGTTCCAAAGGAAATATCCTACGATAACAAAGAGAAAGAAGCTTTCTGAGAAATTTCGTTGTGTTCTGTGAAATCATCTCACAGAGTCGCAGCTTTCCCCTCAAGAAGCTTTTCGCTAAGAATGTTCTTGTGGAATTGGCAAAGTGATATTTGGAAGCCCATAGAGGGCTATGGTGAAAAAGGAAATATCCTCAGATGAAATCTGGAAAGAAGCTTTCTGAGAAACTGCTTAGTGTTCTGTTAATTCATCTCACAGAGTTACATCTGTATTTCGTGGATCTCTTTGCTAGCCTTATTTCTGTGGAATCTGAGAACAGATATTTCGGATCCCTTTGAACACTATAGGGCCAAAGGAAATATCCTCCGATAACAAAGAGAAAGAAGCTTTCTGAGAAACTCCTTGTGTTCTGTGAAATCATCTCACAGAGTTGCAGCTTTCCCCTCAAGAAGCCTTTCGCTAAGACAGTTCTTGTGGAATTGGCAAAGTGATATTTGGAAGCCCATAGTGGGCTATGGTGAAAAAGGAAATATCCTCAGATGAAATCTGGAAAGAAGCTTTCTGAGAAACTGCTTAGTGTTCTGTTAATTCATCTCACAGAGTTACATCTGTATTTCGTGGATCTCTTTGCTAGCCTTATTTCTGTGGAATCTGAGAACAGATATTTCGGATCCCTTTGAAGACTATAGGGCCAAAGGAAATATCCTCTGATAACAAAGAGAAAGAAGCTTTCTGAGAAACTTCGTTGTGTTCTGTGAAATCATCTCACAGAGTTACAGCTTTCCCCTCACGGAGCCTTTCGTTAAGACAGTTCTTGTGGAATTGGCAAAGTGATATTTGGAAGCCCATAGAGGGCTATGGTGAAAAAGGAAATATCCTCAAATGAAATCTGGAAAGAATCTTTTGAGAAACTGCTTAGTGTTCTTTTAATTCATCTCACAGAGTTACATCTGTATTTCGTGGATCTCTTTGCTAGCCTTATTTCTGTGGAATCTGAGAACAGATATTTCGGATCCCTTTGAAGACTATAGGGCCAAAGGAAATATCCTCCGATAACAAAGAGAAAGAAGCTTTCTGAGAAACTTCTTTGTGTTCTGTGAAATCATCTCACAGAGTTGCAGCTTTCCTCTCAAGAAGCCTTTCGCTAAGACAGTTCTTGTGGAATTGGCAAAGAGATATTTGGAAGCCCATAGAGGGCTATGGTGAAAAAGGAAATATCCTCAAATGAAATCTGGAAAGAAGCTTTCTGAGAAACTGCTTAGTGTTCTGTTAATTCATCTCACAGAGTTACATCTGTATTTCGTGGATCTCTTTGCTAGCCTTATTTCTGTGGAATCTGAGAACAGATATTTCGGATCCCTTTGAAGACTATAGGGCCAAAGGAAATATCCTCTGATAACAAAGAGAAAGAAGCTTTCTGAGAAACTTCTTTGTGTTCTGTGAAATCATCTCACAGAGTTACAGCTTTCCCCTCACGGAGCCTTTCGCGAAGACAGTTCTTTTGAAATTGGCAAAGTGATATTTGGAAGCCCATAGACGGCTATGGTGAAAAAGGAAATATCCTCAGATGAAATCTGGAAAGAAGCTTTCTGAGAAACTGCTTAGTGTTCTTTTAATTCATCTCACACTGTTACATCTGTATTTCGTGGATCTCTTTGCTAGCCTTATTTCTGTGGAATCTGAGAACAGATATTTCGGATCCCTTTGAAGACTATAGGGCCAAAGGAAATATCCTCCGATAACAAAGAGAAAGAAGGTTTCTGAGAAACTTTTTTGTGTTCTGTGAAATCATCTCACAGAGTTGCAGCTTTCCCCTCACGGAGCCTTTCGCTAAGACAGTTCTTGTGGAATTGGCAAAGTGATATTTGGAAGCCCATAGAGGGCTATGGTGAAAAAGGAAATATCCTCAGATGAAATCTGGAAAGAAGCTTTCTGAGAAACTGCTTAGCGTTCTCTTAATTCATCTCACAGAGTTACATCTGTATTTCGTGGATCTCTTTGCTAGCGTTATTTCTGTGGAATCTGAGAACAGATATTTCGGATCCCTTTGAAGACTATAGGGCCAAAGGAAATATCCTCCGATAACAAAGAGAAAGAAGCTTTCTGAGAAACTTCTTTGTGTTCTGTGAAATCATCTCACAGAGTTACAGCTTTCCCCTCAAGAAGCCTTTCGCTAAGACAGTTCTTGTGGAATTGGCAAAGTGATATTTGGAAGCCCATAGAGGGCTATGGTGAAAAAGGAAATATCCTCAAATGAAATCTGGAAGGAAGCTTTCTGAGAAACTGCTTAGTGTTCTGTTAATTCATCTCACAGAGTTACATCTGTATTTCGTGGATCTCTTTGCTAGCCTTATTTCTGTGGAATCTGAGAACAGATATTTCGGACCCCTTTGAAGACTATAGGGCCAAAGGAAATATCCTCCGATAACAAAGAGAAAGAAGCTTTCTGAGAAACTTCGTTGTGTTCTGTGAAATCATCTCACAGAGTTACAGCTTTCCCCTCACGGAGCCTTTCATTAAGACAGTTCTTTTGAAATTGGCAAAGTGATATTTGGAAGCCCATAGAGGGCTATGGTGAAAAAGGAAATATCCTCAGAGGAAATCTGGAAAGAAGCTTTCTGAGAAACTGCTTAGTGTTCTGTTAATTCATCTCACAGTGTTACATCTGTATTTCATGCATCTCTTTGCTAGCCTTATTTCTGTGGAATCTGAGAACAGATATTTTAGATCCCTTTGAAGACTATGGGGCCAAAGGAAATATCCTCCGATAACAAAGAGAAAGAAGCTTTCTGAGAAACTTCTTTGTGTTCTGTGAAATTATCTCACAGAGTTACAGCTTTCCCCTCAAGAAGCCTTTCGCTAAGACAGTTCTTGTGGAATTGGCAAAGTGATATTTGGAAGCCCATAGAGGGCTATGGTGAAAAAGGAAATATCCTCAGATGAAATCTGGAAAGAAGCTTTCTGAGAAACTGCTTAGTGTTCTGTTAATTCATCTCACAGAGTTACATCTGTATTTCATGGGTCTCTTTGCAAGCCTTATTTCTGTGGAATCTGAGAAGAGATATTTCGGATCCCTTTGAAGACTATAGGGCCAAAGGAAATATCCTCCGATAACAAAGAGAAAGAAGCTTTCTGAGAAACTTCTTTGTGTTCTGTGAAATCATCTCACAGAGTTGCAGCTTTCCCCTCAAGAAGCCTTTCGCTAAGACAGTTCTAGTGGAATTGGCAAAGTGATATTTGGAAGCCCATAGAGGGCTACGGTGAAAAAGGAAATATCCTCAGATGAAATCTGGAAAGAAGCTTTCTGAGAAGCTGCTTAGTGTTCTGTTAATTCATCTCACAGAGTTACATCTGTATTTCGTGGATCTCTTTGCTAGCCTTATTTCTGTGGAATCTGAGAACAGATATTTCGGATCCCTATGAAGACTATAGGGCCAAAGGAAATATCCTCCGATAACAAAGAGAAAGAAGCTTTCTGAGAAACTTCTTAGTGTTCTGTGAAATCATCTCACAAAGTTACAGCTTTCCCCTCAAGAAGCCTTTCGCTAAGACAGTTCTTGTGGAATTGGCAAAGTGATATTTGGAAGCCCATAGAGGGCTATGGTGAAAAAGGAAATATCCTCAAATGAAATCTGGAAAGAATCTTTCTGAGAAACTGCTTAGTGTTCTTTTAATTCATCTCACAGAGTTACATCTGTATTTCGTGGATCTCTTTGCTAGCCTTATTTCTGTGGAATCTGAGAACAGATATTTCGGATCCCTTTGAACACTATAGGGCCAAAGGAAATATCCTCCGATAACAAAGAGAAAGAAGCTTTCTGAGAAACTTCTTTGTGTTCTGTGAAATCATCTCACAGAGTTGCAGCTTTCCCCTCAAGAAGCCTTTCGCTAAGACAGTTCTTGTGGAATTGGCAAAGTGATATTTGGAAGCCCATAGAGGGCTATGGTGAAAAAGGAAATATCCTCAAATGAAATCTGGAAAGAAGCTTTCTGAGAAACTGCTTAGTGTTCTGTTAATTCATCTCACAGAGTTACATCTGTATTTCGTGGATCTCTTTGCTACCCTTATTTCTGTGGAATCTGAGAACAGATATTTCGGATCCCTTTGAAGACTATAGGGCCAAAGGAAATATCCTCTGATAACAAAGAGAAAGAAGCTTTCTGAGAAACTTCGTTGTGTTCTGTGAAATCATCTCACAGAGTTACAGCTTTCCCCTCACGGAGCCTTTCGCTAAGACAGTTCTTTTGAAATTGGCAAAGTGATATTTGGAAGCCCATAGAGGGCTATGGTGAAAAAGGAAATATCCTCAGAGGAAATCTGGAAAGAAGCTTTCTGAGAACCTGCTTAGTGTTCTGTTAATTCATCTCACAGTGTTACATCTGTATTTCATGGATCTCTTTGCTTGCCTTATTTCTGTGGAATCTGAGAACAGATATTTCAGATCCCTTTGAAGACTATAGGGCCATAGGAAATATCCTCCGATAACAAAGAGAAAGAAGCTTTCTGAGAAACTTCCTTGTGTTCTGTGAAATCGTCTCACAGAGTTGCAGCTTTCCCCTGAAGAAGCCTTTCGCTAAGACAGTTCTTGTGGAATTGGCAAAGTGATATTTGGAAGCCCATAGAGGGCTATGGTGAAAAAGGAAATATCCTCAGATGAAATCTGGAAAGAAGCTTTCTGAGAAACTGCTTAGTGTTCTGTTAATTCATCTCACCGAGTTGCATCTGTATTTCGTGGATCTCTTTGCTAGCCTTATTTCTGTGGAATCTGAGAATGATATTTCGGATCCCTTTGAAGACTATAGGGCCAAAGGAAATATCCTCCGATAACAAAGAAAAAGAATCTTTCTGAGAAACTTCTTTGTGTTCTGTGAAATCATCTCACAGAGTTACAGCTTTCCCCTCAAGGAGCCTTTCGCTAAGACAGTTTATGTGGAATTGGCAAAGAGATATTTGGGAGCCCATAGAGGGCTATGGTGAAAAAGGAAATATCCTCAGAGGAAATCTGGAAAGAAGCTTTCTGAGAAACTGCTTAGCGTTCTGTTAATTCATCTCACAGAGTTACATCTGTATTTCGTGGATCTCTTTGCTAGCCTTATTTCTGTGGAATCTGAGAACAGATATTTCGGATCCCTTTGAAGACTATAGGGCCAAAGGAAATATCCTCCGATAACAAAGAAAAAGAAGCTTTCTGAGAAACTTCTTTGTGTTCTGTGAAATCATCTCACAGAGTTACAGCTTTCCCCTCACGGAGCCTTTCGCTAAGACACTTCTTTTGAAATTGGCAAAGTGATATTTGGAAGCCCCTAGAGGGCTATGGTGAAAAAGGAAATATCCTCAGATGAAATCTGGAAAGAATCTTTCTGAGAAATTGCTTAGTGTTCTGTTAATTCATCTCACAGAGTTACATCTGTATTTCGTGGATCTCTTTGCTAGCCTTATTTCTGTGGAATCTGAGAACAGATATTTCGTATCCCTTAGAAGACTATAGGGCCAAAGGAAATATCCTCCGATAACAAAGAGAAAGAAGCTTTCTGAGAAACTTCTTTGTGTTCTGTGAAATCATCTCACAGAATTGCAGCTTTCCCCTCAAGAAGCCTTTCGCTAAGACAGTTCTTGTGGAATTGGCAAAGTGATATTTGGAAGCCCTTAGAGGGCTATGGTGAAAAAGGAAATATCCTCAGATGAAATCTGGAAAGCAGCTTTCTGAGAAACTGCTTAGCGTTCTGTTAATTCATCTCACAGAGTTCCATCTGTATTTCGTGGATCTCTTTGCTAGCCTTATTTCTGTGGAATCTGAGAACAGATTTTTCGGATCCCTTTGAAGACTATAAGGCCAAAGGAAATATCCTCCGATAACAAAGAGAAAGAAGCTTTCTGAGAAACTTCTTTGTGTTCTGTGAAATCATCTCACAGAGTTGCAGATTTCCCCTCAAGAAGCCTTTCGCTAAGACAGTTCTTGTGGAATTGGCAAAGTGATATTTGGAAGGCCATAGAGGGCTATGGTGAAAAAGGAAATATCCTCAGATGAAATCTGGAAAGAAGCTTTCTGAGAAACTGCTTAGTGTTCTGTTAATTCATCTCACAGAGTTACATCTGTATTTCGTAGATCTCTTTGCTAGCCTTATTTCTGTGGAATCTGAGAACAGATATTTTGGATCCCTTTGAAGACTATAGGGCCAAAGGATATATCTTCCGATAACAAAGAGAAAGAAGCTTTCTGAGAAACTTCTTTGTGTTCTGTGAAATCATCTCACAGAGTTGCAGCTTTCCCCTCAAGAAGCCTTTCGCTAAGACAGTTCTTTTGGAATTGGCAAAGTGATATTTGGAAGCCCATAGAGGGCTATGGTGAAAAAGGAAATATCCTCAGATGAAATCTGGAAAGAAGCTTTCTGAGAAACTGCTTAGTGTTCTGTTAATTCATCTCACAGAGTTACATCTGTATTTCGTGGATCTCTTTGCTAGCCTTATTTCTGTGGAATCTGAGAACAGATATTTCGGATCCCTATGAAGACTATAGGGCCAAAGGAAATATCCTCCGATAACAAAGAGAAAGAAGCTTTCTGAGAAACTTCTTTGTGTTCTGTGAAATCATCTCACAGAGTTACAGCTTTCCCCTCAAGAAGCCTTTCGCTAAGACAGTTCTTGTGGAATTGGCAAAGTGATATTTGGAAGCCCATAGAGGGCTATGGTGAAAAAGGAAATATCCTCAAATGAAATCTGGAAAGAAGCTTTCTGAGAAACTGCTTAGTGTTCTGTTAATTCATCTCACAGAGTTACATCTGTATTTCGTGGATCTCTTTGCTAGCCTTATTTCTGTGGAATCTGAGAACAGATATTTCGGATCCCTTTGAAGACTATAGGGCCAAAGGAAATATCCTCTGATAACAAAGAGAAAGAAGCTTTCTGAGAAACTTCGTTGTGTTCTGTGAAATCATCTCACAGAGTTACAGCTTTCCCCTCACGGAGCCGTTCGCTAAGACAGTTCTTTTGAAATTGGCAAAGTGATATTTGGAATCCCATAGAGGGCTATGGTGAAAAAGGAAATATCCTGAGAGGAAATCTGGAAAGAAGCTTTCTGAGAAACTGCTTAGTGTTCTGTTAATTCATCTCACAGTGTTACATCTGTATTTCATGGATCTCTTTTCTAGCCTTATTTCTGTGGAATCTGACAATAGATATTTTAGATCCCTTTGAAGACTATGGGGCCAAAGGAAATATCCTCCGATAACAAAGAGAAAGAAGCTTTCTGAGAAACTTCTTTGTGTTCTGTGAAATCATCTCACAGAGTTGCAGCTTTCCCCTCAAGAAGACTTTCGCTAAGACAGTTCTTGTGGAATTGGCAAAGTGATATTTGGAAGCCCATAGAGGGCTATGGTGAAAAAGGAAATATCCTCAGATGAAATCTGGAAAGAAGCTTTCTGAGAAACTGCTTAGTGTTCTGTTAATTCATCTCACAGTGTTACATCTGTATTTCATGGATCTCTTTGCTAGCCTTATTTCTGTGGAATCTGAGAACAGATATTTCGGATCCCTTTGAAGACTATAGGGCCAAAGGAAATATCCTCCGATAACAAAGAGAAAGAAGCTTTCTGAGAAACTTCGTTGTGTTCTGTGAAATCATCTCACAGAGTTACAGCTTTCCCCTCAAGGAGCCTTTCGCTAAGACAGTTTATGTGGAATTGGCAAAGAGATATTTGGAAGCCCATAGAGGGCTATGGTGAAAAAGGTAATATCCTCAGATGAAATCTGGAAAGAAGCTTTCTGAGAAACTGCTTAGCGTTCTGTTAATTCATCTCACAGAGTTACATCTATATTTCGTGGATCTCTTTGCTAGCCTTATTTCTGTGGAATCTGAGAACAGATATTTCGGATCCCTTTGAAGACTATAGGGCCAAAGGAAATATCCTCCGATAACAAAGAGAAAGAAGCTTTCTGAGAAACTTCTTTGTGTTCTGTGAAATCATCTCACAGAGTTACAGCTTTCCCCTCACGGAGCCTTTCGCTAAGACACTTCTTTTGAAATTGGCAAAGTGATATTTGGAAGCCCCTAGAGGGCTATGGTGAAAATGGAAATATCCTCAGATGAAATCTGGAAAGAATCTTTCTGAGAAATTCCTTAGTGTTCTGTTAATTCATCTCACAGAGTTACATCTGTATTTCGTGGATCTCTTTGCTAGCCTTATTTCTGTGGAATCTGAGAACAGATATTTCGGATCCCTTAGAAGACTATAGGGCCAAAGGAAATATCCTCCGATAACAAAGAGAAAGAAGCTTTCTGAGAAACTTCTTTGTGTTCTGTGAAATCATCTCACAGAGTTGCAGCTTTCCCCTCAAGAAGCCTTTCGCTAAGACAGTTCTTGTGGAATTGGCAAAGTGATATTTGGAAGCCCATAGAGGGCTATGGTGAAAAAGGAAATATCCTAAGATGAAATCTGGAAAGAAGCTTTCTGAGAAACTGCTTAGTGTTCTGTTAATTCATCTCACAGAATTACATCTGTATTTCGTGGATCTCTTTGCTAGCCTTATTTCTGTGGAATCTGAGAACAGATATTTCGGATCCCTTTGAAGACTGTAGGGCCAAAGGAAATATCCTCCGATAACAAAGAGAAAGAAGCTTTCTGAGAAACTTCTTTGTGTTCTGTGAAATCATCTCACAGAGTTGCAGCTTTCCCCTCAAGAAGCCTTTCGCTAAGACAGTTCTTGTGGAATTGGCAAAGTGATATTTGGAAGCCCATAGAGGGCTATGGTGAAAAAGGAAATATCCTCAAATGAAATCTGGAAAGAAGCTTTCTGAGAAACTGCTTAGTGTTCTTTTAATTCATCTCACAGAGTTACATCTGTATTTCGTGGATCTCTTTGCTAGCCTTATTTCTGTGGAATCTGAGAACAGATATTTTGGATCCCTTTGAAGACTATAGGGCCAAAGGAAATATCCTCCGATAACAAAGAGAAAGAAGCTTTCTGAGAAACTTCTTTGTGTTCTGTGAAATCATCTCACAGAGTTGCAGCTTTCCCCTCAAGAAGCCTTTCGCTAAGACAGTTCTTGTGGAATTGGCAAAGTGATATTTGGAAGCCCATAGAGGGCTATGGTGAAAAAGGAAATATCCTCAAATGAAATCTGGAAAGAAGCTTTCTGAGAAACTGCTTAGTGTTCTGTTAATTCATCTCACAGAGTTACATCTGTATTTCGTGGATCTCTTTGCTAGCCTTATTTCTGTGGAATCTGAGAACAGATATTTCGGATCCCTTTGAAGACTATAGGGCCAAAGGAAATATCCTCTGATAACAAAGAGAAAGAAGCTTTCTGAGAAACTTCGTTGTGTTCTGTGAAATCATCTCACAGAGTTACAGCTTTCCCCTCACGGAGCCTTTCGCTAACACAGTTCTTTTGAAATTGGCAAAGTGATATTTGGAAGCCCATAGAGGGCTATGGTGAAAAAGGAAATATCCTGAAAGGAAATCTGGAAAGAAGCTTTCTGAGAAACTGCTTAGTGTTCTGTTAATTCATCTCACAGTGTTACATCTGTATTTCATGGATCTCTTTGCTAGCCTTATTTCTGTGGAATCTGAGAATTGATATTTTAGATCCCTTTGAAGACTATGGGGCCAAAGGAAATATCCTCCGATAACAAAGAGAAAGAAGCTTTCTGAGAAACTTCTTTGTGTTCTGTGAAATCATCTCACAGAGTTGCAGCTTTCCCCTCAAGAAGCCTTTCGCTAAGACAGTTCTTGTGGAATTGGCAAAGTGATATTTGGAAGCCCATAGAGGGCTATGGTGAAAAAGGAAATATCCTCAGATGAAATCTGGAAAGAAGCTTTCTGAGAAACTGCTTAGTGTTCTGTTAATTCATCTCACAGAGTTACATCTGTATTTCGTGGATCTCTTTGCTAGCCTTATTTCTGTGGAATCTGAGAACAGATATTTCGGATCCCTTTGAAGACCATAGGGCCAAAGGAAATATCCTCCGATAACAAAGAGAAAGAAGCTTTCTGAGAAACTTCTTTGTGTTCTGTGAAATCATCTCACAGAGTTGCAGCTTTCCCCTCAAGAAGCCTTTCGCTAAGACAGTTCTTGTGGAATTGGCAAAGTGATATTTGGAAGCCCATAGAGGGCTATGGTGAAAAAGGAAATATCCTCAAATGAAATCTGGAAAGAAGCTTTCTGAGAAACTGCTTAGTGTTCTTTTAATTCATCTCACAGAGTTACATCTGTATTTCGTGGATCTCTTTGCTAGCCTTATTTCTGTGGAATCTGAGAACAGATATTTTGGATCCCTTTGAAGACTATAGGGCCAAAGGAAATATCCTCCGATAACAAAGAGAAAGAAGCTTTCTGAGAAACTTCTTTGTGTTCTGTGAAATCATCTCCCAGATTCGCAGCTTTCCCCTCAAGAAGCTTTTCCCTAAGAATGTTCTTGTGGAATTGGCAAAGTGATATTTGGAAGCCCATAGAGGGCTAAGGTGAAAAAGGAAATATCCTCAGATGAAATCTGGAAAGAAGCTTTCTGAGAAACTGCTTAGTGTTCTGTTAATTCATCTCACAGAGTTACATCTGTATTTCGTGGATCTCTTTGCTAGCCTTATTTCTGTGGAATCTGAGAACAGATATTTCGGATCCCTTTGAAGACTATAGGGCCAAAGGAAATATCCTCCGATAACAAAGAGAAAGAAGCTTTCTGAGAAACTTCTTTGTTTTCTGTGAAATCATCTCACAGAGTTGCAGCTTTCCCCTCAAGTAGCCTTTCGCTAAGACAGTTCTTGTGGAATTGGCAAAGTGATATTTGGAAGCCCATAGAGGGCTATGGTGAAAAAGGAAATATCCTCAGATGAAATCTGGAAAGAAGCTTTCTGAGAAACTGCTAAGTGTTCTGTTAATTCATCTCACAGAGATACATCTGTATTTCGTGGATCTCTTTGCTCGCCTTATTTCTGTGGAATCTGAGTACAGATATTTCGGATCCCTTTGAAGAACATAGGGCCAAAGAAATATCCTCCGATAACAAAGAGAAAGAAGCTTTCTGAGAAACTTCGTTGTGTTCTGTGAAATCATCTCACAGAGTTACAGCGTTCCCCTCACGGAGCCTTTCGCTAAGACAGTTCTTTTGAAATTGGCAAAGTGATATTTGGAAGCCCATATAGGGCTATGGTGAAAAAGGAAATATCCTCAGATGAAATCTGGAAAGAAGCTTTCTGAGAAACTGCTTAGTGTTCTGTTAATTCATCTCACAGAGTTACATCTGTATTTCATGGATCTCTTTGCTAGCCTTATTTCTGTGGAATCTGAGAACAGATATTTCGGATCCCTTTGAAGACTACAGGGCCAAAGGAAATATCCTCCGATAACAAAGAGAAAGAAGCTTTCTGACAAACATCGTTGTGTTCTGTGAAATTATCTCACAGAGTTACAGCTTTCCCCTCACGGAGCCTTTCGCTAAGACAGTTCTTTTGAAATTGGCAAAGTGATATTTGGAAGCCCATAGAGGGCTATGGTGAAAAAGGAAATATCCTCAGAGGAAATCTGGAAAGAAGCTTTCTGAGAAACTGCTTAGTGTTCTGTTAATTCATCTCACAGTGTTACATCTGTATTTCATGGATCTCTTTGCTAGCCTTATTTCTGTGGAATCTGAGAACAGATATTTCAGATCCCTATGAATATTATAGGGCCAAAGGAAATATCCTCCGATAACAAAGAGAAAGAAGCTTTCTGAGAAACTTCGTTGTGTTCTGTGAAATCATCTCACAGAGTTACAGCTTTCCCCTCAAGAAGCCTTTCGCTAAGACAGTTCTTGTGGAATTGGCAAAGTGATATTTGGAAGCCCATAGAGGGCTATGGTGAAAAAGGAAATATCCTCAGATGAAATCTGGAAAGAAGCTTTCTGAGAAACTGCTTAGTGTTCTGTTAATTCATCTCACAGAGCTACATCTGTATTTCGTGGATCTCTTTGCTAGCCTTATTTCTGTGGAATCTGAGAACAGATATTTCGGATCCCTTTGAAGACTATAGGGCCAAAGGAAATATCCTCCGATAACAAAGAGAAAGAAGCTTTCTGAGAAACTTCGTTGTGTTCTGTGAAATCATCTCACAGAGTTACAGCTTTCCCCTCAAGAAGCCTTTCGCTAAGACAGTTCTTTTGAAATTGGCAAAGTGATATTTGGAAGCCCATAGAGGGCTATGGTGAAAAAGGAAATATCCTCAAATGAAATCTGGAAAGAAGCTTTCTGAGAAACTGCTTAGTGTTCTGTTAATTCATCTCACAGAGTTACATCTGTATTTCGTGGATCTCTTTGCTAGCCTTATTTCTGTGGAATCTGAGAACAGATATTTCGGATCCCTTTGAAGACTATAGGGCCAAAGGAAATATCCTCCGATAACAAAGAGAAAGAAGCTTTCTGAGAAACTTCGTTGTGTTCTGTGAAATCATCTCACAGAGTTACAGCTTTCCCCTCACGGAGCCTTTCTCTAGGATAGTTCTTGTGGAATTGGCAAAGTGATATTTGGAAGCCCATAGAGGGCTATGGTGAAAAAGGAAATATCCTCAGAGGAAATCTGGAAAGAAGCTTTCTGAGAAACTGCTTAGTGTTCTGTTAATTCATCTCACAGAGTTACATCTGTATTTCGTGGATCTCTTTGCTAGCCTTATTTCTGTGGAATCTGAGAACAGATATTTCGGATCCCTTTGTAGACTATAGGGCCAAAGGAAATATCCTCCGATAACAAAGAGAAAGAAGTTTTCTGAGAAACTTCGTTGTGTTCCGTGAAATCATCTCACAGAGTTACAGCTTTCCCCTCAAGGAGCCTTTCGCTAAGACAGTTTATGTGGAATTGGCAAAGTGATATTTGGAAGCCCATAAAGGGCTATGGTGAAAAAGGAAATATTCTCAGATGAAATCTGGAAAGAAGCTTTCTGAGAAACTGCTTAGCGTTCTGTTAATTCATCTCACAGAGTTACATCTGTATTTCGTGGATCTCTTTGCTAGCCTTATTTCTGTGGAATCTGAGAACAGATATTTCGGATCCCTTTGAAGACTATAGGGCCAAAGGAAATATCCTCCGATAACAAAGAGAAAGAAGCTTTCTGAGAAACTTCGTTGTGTTCTGTGAAATCATCTCACAGAGTTACAGCTTTCCCCTCACGGAGCCTTTCGCTAAGACAGTTCTTTTGAAATTAGCAAAGTGATATTTGGAAGCCCATAGAGGGCTATTGTGAAAAAGGAAATATCCTCAGATGAAATCTGGAAAGAAGCTTTCTGAGAAACTGCTTAGTGTTCTGTTAATTCATCTCACAGAGTTACATCTGTATTTCGTGGATCTCTTTGCTAGCTTTACTTCTGTGGAATCTGAGAACAGATATTTCGAATCCTTATGAAGACTATAGGGCCAAAGGAAATATCCTCCGATAACAAAGAGAAAGAAGCTTTCTGAGAAACTTCTTTGTGTTCTTGAAATCATCTCACAGCGTTACAGCTTTCCCCTCAAGAAGCCTTTCGCTAAGACAGTTCTTGTGGAATTGGCAAAGTGATATTTGGAAGCCCATAGAGGGCTATGGTGAAAAAGGAAATATCCTCAGATGAAATCTGGAAAGAAGCTTTCTGAGAAACTGCTTAGTGTTCTTTTAATTCATCCCACAGTGTTACATCTGTATTTCGTGTATCTCTTTGCTAGCCTTATTTCTGTTTAATCTGAGAACAGATATTTCGGATCCCTTTGAAGACTATAGGGCCAAAGGAAATATCCTCCGATAACAAAGAGAAAGAAGCTTTCTGAGAAACTTCGTTGTGTTCTGTGAAATCATCTCACAGAGTTGCAGCTTTCCCCTCAAGAAGCCTTTCGCTAAGACAGTTCTTGTGGAATTGGCAAAGTGATATTTGGAAGCCATAGATGGCTATGGTGAAAAAGGAAATATCCTCAAATGAAATCTGGAAAGAAGCTTTCTGAGAAACTGCTTAGTGTTCTGTTAATTCATCTCACAGAGTTACATCTGTATTTCGTGGATCTCTTTGCTAGCCTTATTTCTGTGAAATCTGAGAACAGATATTTCGGATCCCTTTGAAGACTATAGGGCCAAAGGAAATATCCTCCGATAACAAAGAGAAAGAAGCTTTCTGAGAAACTTCTTTGTGTTCTGTGAAATCATCTCACAGAGTTGCAGCTTTCCCCTCAAGAAGCCTTTCGCTAAGACAGTTCTTGTGGAATTGGCAAAGTGATATTTGGAAGCCCATATAGGGCTATGGTGAAAAAGGAAATATCCTCAAATGAAATCTGGAAAGAAGCTTTCTGAGAAACTGCTTAGTTGTCTGTTAATTCAACTCACAGAGTTACATCTGTATTTCGTGGATCTCTTTGCTAGCCTTATTTCTGTGGAATCTGAGAACAGATATTTCGGATCCCTTTGAAGACTATAGGGCCAAAGGAAATATCCTCCGATAACAAAGAGAAAGAAGCTTTCTGAGAAACTTCGTTGTGTTCTGTGAAATCATCTCACAGAGTTACAGCTTTCCCCTCAAGGAGCCTTTCGCTAAGACAGTTTATGTGGAATTGGCAAAGTGATATTTGGAAGCCCATAAAGGGCTATGGTGAAAAAGGAAATATCCTCAGATGAAATCTGGAAAGAAGCTTTCTGAGAAACTGCTTAGCGTTCTGTTAATTCATCTCACAGAGTTACATCTGTATTTCGTGGATCTCTTTGCTAGCCTTATTTCTGTGGAATCTGAGAACAGATATTTCGGATCCCTTTGAAGACTATAGGGCCAAAGGAAATATCCTCCGATAACAAAGAGAAAGAAGCTTTCTGAGAAACTTCGTTGTGTTCTGTGAAATCATCTCACAGAGTTACAGCTTTCCCCTCAAGGAGCCTTTCGCTAAGACAGTTTATGTGGAATTGGCAAAGTGATATTTGGAAGCCCATAGAGGGCTATGGTGAAAAAGGAAATATCCTCAGATGAAATCTGGAAAGAAGCTTTCTGAGAAACTGCTTAGCGTTCTGTTAATTCATCTCACAGAGTTACATCTGTATTTCGTGGATCTCTTTGCTAGCCTTATTTCTGTGGAATCTGAGAACAGATATTTCGGATCCCTTTGAAGACTATAGGGCCAAAGGAAATATCCTCCGATAACAAAGAGAAAGAAGCTTTCTGAGAAACTTCTTTGTGTTCTGTGAAATCATCTCACAGAGTTACAGCTTTCCCCTCACGGAGCCTTTCGCTAAGACAGTTCTTTTGAAACTGGCGAAGTGATATTTGGAAGCCCATAGAGGGCTATGGTGAAAAAGGAAATATCCTCAGATGAAATCTGGAAAGAAGCTTTCTGAGAAACTGCTTAGTGTTCTGTTAATTCATCTCACAGAGTTACATCTGTATTTCGTGGATCTCTTTGCTAGCCTTATTTCTGTGGAATCTGAGAACAGATATTTCGGATCCCTTTGAAGAGTATAGGGCCAAAGGAAATATCCTCCGATAACAAAGAGAAAGAAGCTTTCTGAGAAACTTCTTTGTGTTCTGTGAAATCATCTCACAGAGTTGCAGCTTTCCCCTCAAGTAGCCTTTCGCTAAGACAGTTCTTGTGGAATTGGCAAAGTGATATTTGGAAGCCCATAGAGGGCTATGGTGATAAAGGAAATATCCTCAGATGAAATCTGGAAAGAAGCTTTCTGAGAAACTGCTAAGTGTTCTGTTAATTCATCTCACAGAGTTACATCTGTATTTCGTGGATCTCATTGCTCGCCTTATTTCTGTGGAATCTGAGTACAGATATTTCGGATCCCTTTGAAGAACATAGGGCCAAAGAAATATCCTCCGATAACAAAGAGAAAGAAGCTTTCTGAGAAACTTCTTTGTGTTCTGTGAAATCATCTCACAGAGTTGCAGCTTTGCCCTCAAGGAGCCTTTCGCTAAGACAGTTCTTGTGGAATTGGCAAAGTGATATTTGGAAGCCCATAGAGGGCTATGGTGAAAAAGGAAATATCCTCAGATGAAATCTGGAAAGAAGCTTTCTGAGAAACTGCTTACTGTTCTGTTAATTCATCTCACAGAGTTACATCTGTATTTCGTGGATCTCTTTGCTAGCCTTATTTCTGTGGAATCTGAGAACAGATATTTCGGATCCCTTTGAAGAGTATAGGGCCAAAGGAAATATCCTCCGATAACAAAGAGAAAGAAGCTTTCTGAGAAACTTCTTTGTGTTCTGTGAAATCATCTCACAGAGTTGCAGCTTTCCCCTCCAGTAGCCTTTCGCTAAGACAGTTCTTGTGGAATTGGCAAAGTGATATTTGGAAGCCCATAGAGGGCTATGGTGATAAAGGAAATATCCTCAGATGAAATCTGGAAAGAAGCTTTCTGAGAAACTGCTAAGTGTTCTGTTAATTCATCTCACAGAGTTACATCTGTATTTCGTGGATCTCTTTGCTCGCCTTATTTCTGTGGAATCTGAGTACAGATATTTCGGATCCCTTTGAAGAACATAGGGCCAAAGAAATATCCTCCGATAACAAAGAGAAAGAAGCTTTCTGAGAAACTTCTTTGTGTTCTGTGAAATCATCTCACAGAGTTGCAGCTTTGCCCTCAAGGAGCCTTTCGCTAAGACAGTTCTTGTGGAATTGGCAAAGTGATATTTGGAAGCCCATAGAGGGCTATGGTGAAAAAGGAAATATCCTCAGATGAAATCTGGAAAGAAGCTTTCTGAGAAACTGCTTAGTGTTCTGTTAATTCATCTCACAGAGTTACATCTGTATTTCGTGGATCTCTTTGCTAGCCTTATTTCTGTGGAATCTGAGAACAGATATTTCGGATCCCTATGAAGACTATAGGGCCAAAGGAAATATCCTCCGATAACAAAGAGAAAGAAGCTTTCTGAGAAACTTCTTTGTGTTCTGTGAAATCATCTCACAGAGTTACAGCTTTCCCCTCAAGAAGACTTTCGCTAAGACAGTTCTTGTGGAATTGGCAAAGTGATATTTGGAAGCCCATAGAGGGCTATGGTGAAAAAGGAAATATCCTCAGATGAAATCTGGAAAGAAGCTTTCTGAGAAACTGCTTAGCGTTCTGTTAATTCATCTCACAGAGTTACATCTGTATTTCGTGGATCTCTTTGCTAGCCTTATTTCTGTGGAATCTGGGAACAGATATTTCGGATCCCTTTGAAGACTATAGGGCCAAAGGAAATATCCTCCTATAACAAAGAGAAAGAAGCTTTCTGAGAAACTTCTTTGTGTTCTGTGAAATCATCTCACAGAGTTACAGCTTTCCCCTCACGGAGCCTTTCGCTAAGACAGTTCTTTTGAAATTGGCAAAGTGATATTTGGAAGCCCATAGAGGGCTATGGTGAAAAAGGAAATATCCTCAGATGAAATCTGGAAAGAAGCTTTCTGAGAAACTGCTTAGTGTTCTTTTAATTCATCTCACAGTGTTACATCTGTATTTCGTGGATCTCTTTGCTAGCCTTATTTCTGTGGAATCTGAGAACAGATATTTCGGATCCCTTTGAAGACTATAGGGCCAAAGGAAATATCCTCCGATAACAAAGAGAAAGAAGCTTTCTGAGAAACTTCTTTGTGTTCTGTAAAATCATCTCACAGAGTTGCAGCTTTCCCCTCAAGAAGACTTTCGCTACGACAGTTCTTGTGGAATTGGCAAAGTGATATTTGGAAGCCCATAGAGGGCTATGGTGATAAAGGAAATATCCTCAGATGAAATCTGGAAAGAAGCTTTCTGAGAAACTGCTAAGTGTTCTGTTAATTCATCTCACAGAGTTACATCTGTATTTCGTGGATCTCATTGCTCGCCTTATTTCTGTGGAATCTGAGTACAGATATTTCGGATCCCTTTGAAGAACATAGGGCCAAAGAAATATCCTCCGATAACAAAGAGAAAGAAGCTTTCTGAGAAACTTCTTTGTGTTCTGTGAAATCATCTCACAGAGTTGCAGCTTTGCCCTCAAGGAGCCTTTCGCTAAGACAGTTCTTGTGGAATTGGCAAAGTGATATTTGGAAGCCCATAGAGGGCTATGGTGAAAAAGGAAATATCCTCAGATGAAATCTGGAAAGAAGCTTTCTGAGAAACTGCTTACTGTTCTGTTAATTCATCTCACAGAGTTACATCTGTATTTCGTGGTTCTCTTTGCTAGCCTTATTTCTGTGGAATCTGAGAACAGATATTTCGGATCCCTTTGAAGAGTATAGGGCCAAAGGAAATATCCTCCGATAACAAAGAGAAAGAAGCTTTCTGAGAAACTTCTTTGTGTTCTGTGAAATCATCTCACAGAGTTGCAGCTTTCCCCTCAAGTAGCCTTTCGCTAAGACAGTTCTTGTGGAATTGGCAAAGTGATATTTGGAAGCCCATAGAGGGCTATGGTGATAAAGGAAATATCCTCAGATGAAATCTGGAAAGAAGCTTTCTGAGAAACTGCTAAGTGTTCTGTTAATTCATCTCACAGAGTTACATCTGTATTTCGTGGATCTCTTTGCTCGCCTTATTTCTGTGGAATCTGAGTACAGATATTTCGGATCCCTTTGAAGAACATAGGGCCAAAGAAATATCCTCCGATAACAAAGAGAAAGAAGCTTTCTGAGAAACTTCTTTGTGTTCTGTGAAATCATCTCACAGAGTTGCAGCTTTGCCCTCAAGGAGCCTTTCGCTAAGACAGTTCTTGTGGAATTGGCAAAGTGATATTTGGAAGCCCATAGAGGGCTATGGTGAAAAAGGAAATATCCTCAGATGAAATCTGGAAAGAAGCTTTCTGAGAAACTGCTTAGTGTTCTGTTAATTCATCTCACAGAGTTACATCTGTATTTCGTGGATCTCTTTGCTAGCCTTATTTCTGTGGAATCTGAGAACAGATATTTCGGATCCCTATGAAGACTATAGGGCCAAAGGAAATATCCTCCGATAACAAAGAGAAAGAAGCTTTCTGAGAAACTTCTTTGTGTTCTGTGAAATCATCTCACAGAGTTACAGCTTTCCCCTCAAGAAGACTTTCGCTAAGACAGTTCTTGTGGAATTGGCAAAGTGATATTTGGAAGCCCATAGAGGGCTATGGTGAAAAAGGAAATATCCTCAGATGAAATCTGGAAAGAAGCTTTCTGAGAAACTGCTTAGCGTTCTGTTAATTCATCTCACAGAGTTACATCTGTATTTCGTGGATCTCTTTGCTAGCCTTATTTCTGTGGAATCTGGGAACAGATATTTCGGATCCCTTTGAAGACTATAGGGCCAAAGGAAATATCCTCCTATAACAAAGAGAAAGAAGCTTTCTGAGAAACTTCTTTGTGTTCTGTGAAATCATCTCACAGAGTTACAGCTTTCCCCTCACGGAGCCTTTCGCTAAGACAGTTCTTTTGAAATTGGCAAAGTGATATTTGGAAGCCCATAGAGGGCTATGGTGAAAAAGGAAATATCCTCAGATGAAATCTGGAAAGAAGCTTTCTGAGAAACTGCTTAGTGTTCTTTTAATTCATCTCACAGTGTTACATCTGTATTTCGTGGATCTCTTTGCTAGCCTTATTTCTGTGGAATCTGAGAACAGATATTTCGGATCCCTTTGAAGACTATAGGGCCAAAGGAAATATCCTCCGATAACAAAGAGAAAGAAGCTTTCTGAGAAACTTCTTTGTGTTCTGTAAAATCATCTCACAGAGTTGCAGCTTTCCCCTCAAGAAGACTTTCGCTAAGACAGTTCTTGTGGAATTGGCAAAGGGATATTTGGAAGCCATAGAGGGCTATGGTGAAAAAGGAAATATCCTCAAATGAAATCTGGAAAGAAGCTTTCTGAGAAACTGCTTAGTGTTCTGTTAATTCATCTCACAGAGTTACATCTGTATTTCGTGGATCTCTTTGCTAGCCTTATTTCTGTGAAATCTGAGAACAGATATTTCGGATCCCTTTGAAGAGTATAGGGCCAAAGGAAATATCCTCCGATAACAAAGAGAAAGAAGCTTTCTGAGAAACTTCTTTGTGTTCTGTGAAATCATCTCACAGAGTTGCAGCTTTCCCCTCAAGAAGCCTTTCGCTAAGACAGTTCTTGTGGAATTGGCAAAGTGATATTTGGAAGCCCTTATAGGGCTATGGTGAAAAAGGAAATATCCTCAAATGAAATCTGGAAAGAAGCTTTCTGAGAAACTGCTTAGTGTTCTGTTAATTCATCTCACAGAGTTACATCTGTATTTCGTGGATCTCTTTGCTAGCCTTATTTCTGTGGAATCTGAGAACAGATATTTCGGATCCCTTTGAAGACTATAGGGCCAAAGGAAATATCCTCCGATAACAAAGAGAAAGAAGCTTTCTGAGAAACTTCAATGTGTTCTGTGAAATCATCTCACAGAGTTACAGCTTTCCCCTCAAGGAGCCTTTCGCTAAGACAGTTTATGTGGAATTGGCAAAGTGATATTTGGAAGCCCATAAAGGGCTATGGTGAAAAAGGAAATATCCTCAGATGAAATCTGGAAAGAAGCTTTCTGAGAAACTGCTTAGCGTTCTGTTAATTCATCTCACAGAGTTACATCTGTATTTCGTGGATCTCTTTGCTAGCCTTATTTCTGTGGAATCTGAGAACAGATATTTCGGATCCCTTTGAAGACTATAGGGCCAAAGGAAATATCCTCCGATAACAAAGAGAAAGAAGCTTTCTGAGAAACTTCGTTGTGTTCTGTGAAATCATCTCACAGAGTTACAGCTTTCCCCTCAAGGAGCCTTTCGCTAAGACAGTTTATGTGGAATTGGCAAAGTGATATTTGGAAGCCCATAGAGGGCTATGGTGAAAAAGGAAATATCCTCAGATGAAATCTGGAAAGAAGCTTTCTGAGAAACTGCTTAGCGTTCTGTTAATTCATCTCACAGAGTTACATCTGTATTTCGTGGATCTCTTTGCTAGCCTTATTTCTGTGGAATCTGAGAACAGATATTTCGGATCCCTTTGAAGACTATAGGGCCAAAGGAAATATCCTCCGATAACAAAGAGAAAGAAGCTTTCTGAGAAACTTCTTTGTGTTCTGTGAAATCATCTCACAGAGTTACAGCTTTCCCCTCACGGAGCCTTTCGCTAAGACAGTTCTTTTGAAACTGGCGAAGTGATATTTGGAAGCCCATAGAGGGCTATGGTGAAAAAGGAAATATCCTCAGATGAAATCTGGAAAGAAGCTTTCTGAGAAACTGCTTAGTGTTCTGTTAATTCATCTCACAGAGTTACATCTGTATTTCGTGGATCTCTTTGCTAGCCTTATTTCTGTGGAATCTGAGAACAGATATTTCGGATCCCTTTGAAGAGTATAGGGCCAAAGGAAATATCCTCCGATAACAAAGAGAAAGAAGCTTTCTGAGAAACTTCTTTGTGTTCTGTGAAATCATCTCACAGAGTTGCAGCTTTCCCCTCAAGTAGCCTTTCGCTAAGACAGTTCTTGTGGAATTGGCAAAGTGATATTTGGAAGCCCATAGAGGGCTATGGTGATAAAGGAAATATCCTCAGATGAAATCTGGAAAGAAGCTTTCTGAGAAACTGCTAAGTGTTCTGTTAATTCATCTCACAGAGTTACATCTGTATTTCGTGGATCTCATTGCTCGCCTTATTTCTGTGGAATCTGAGTACAGATATTTCGGATCCCTTTGAAGAACATAGGGCCAAAGAAATATCCTCCGATAACAAAGAGAAAGAAGCTTTCTGAGAAACTTCTTTGTGTTCTGTGAAATCATCTCACAGAGTTGCAGCTTTGCCCTCAAGGAGCCTTTCGCTAAGACAGTTCTTGTGGAATTGGCAAAGTGATATTTGGAAGCCCATAGAGGGCTATGGTGAAAAAGGAAATATCCTCAGATGAAATCTGGAAAGAAGCTTTCTGAGAAACTGCTTACTGTTCTGTTAATTCATCTCACAGAGTTACATCTGTATTTCGTGGATCTCTTTGCTAGCCTTATTTCTGTGGAATCTGAGAACAGATATTTCGGATCCCTTTGAAGAGTATAGGGCCAAAGGAAATATCCTCCGATAACAAAGAGAAAGAAGCTTTCTGAGAAACTTCTTTGTGTTCTGTGAAATCATCTCACAGAGTTGCAGCTTTCCCCTCCAGTAGCCTTTCGCTAAGACAGTTCTTGTGGAATTGGCAAAGTGATATTTGGAAGCCCATAGAGGGCTATGGTGATAAAGGAAATATCCTCAGATGAAATCTGGAAAGAAGCTTTCTGAGAAACTGCTAAGTGTTCTGTTAATTCATCTCACAGAGTTACATCTGTATTTCGTGGATCTCTTTGCTCGCCTTATTTCTGTGGAATCTGAGTACAGATATTTCGGATCCCTTTGAAGAACATAGGGCCAAAGAAATATCCTCCGATAACAAAGAGAAAGAAGCTTTCTGAGAAACTTCTTTGTGTTCTGTGAAATCATCTCACAGAGTTGCAGCTTTGCCCTCAAGGAGCCTTTCGCTAAGACAGTTCTTGTGGAATTGGCAAAGTGATATTTGGAAGCCCATAGAGGGCTATGGTGAAAAAGGAAATATCCTCAGATGAAATCTGGAAAGAAGCTTTCTGAGAAACTGCTTAGTGTTCTGTTAATTCATCTCACAGAGTTACATCTGTATTTCGTGGATCTCTTTGCTAGCCTTATTTCTGTGGAATCTGAGAACAGATATTTCGGATCCCTATGAAGACTATAGGGCCAAAGGAAATATCCTCCGATAACAAAGAGAAAGAAGCTTTCTGAGAAACTTCTTTGTGTTCTGTGAAATCATCTCACAGAGTTACAGCTTTCCCCTCAAGAAGACTTTCGCTAAGACAGTTCTTGTGGAATTGGCAAAGTGATATTTGGAAGCCCATAGAGGGCTATGGTGAAAAAGGAAATATCCTCAGATGAAATCTGGAAAGAAGCTTTCTGAGAAACTGCTTAGCGTTCTGTTAATTCATCTCACAGAGTTACATCTGTATTTCGTGGATCTCTTTGCTAGCCTTATTTCTGTGGAATCTGGGAACAGATATTTCGGATCCCTTTGAAGACTATAGGGCCAAAGGAAATATCCTCCTATAACAAAGAGAAAGAAGCTTTCTGAGAAACTTCTTTGTGTTCTGTGAAATCATCTCACAGAGTTACAGCTTTCCCCTCACGGAGCCTTTCGCTAAGACAGTTCTTTTGAAATTGGCAAAGTGATATTTGGAAGCCCATAGAGGGCTATGGTGAAAAAGGAAATATCCTCAGATGAAATCTGGAAAGAAGCTTTCTGAGAAACTGCTTAGTGTTCTTTTAATTCATCTCACAGTGTTACATCTGTATTTCGTGGATCTCTTTGCTAGCCTTATTTCTGTGGAATCTGAGAACAGATATTTCGGATCCCTTTGAAGACTATAGGGCCAAAGGAAATATCCTCCGATAACAAAGAGAAAGAAGCTTTCTGAGAAACTTCTTTGTGTTCTGTAAAATCATCTCACAGAGTTGCAGCTTTCCCCTCAAGAAGACTTTCGCTACGACAGTTCTTGTGGAATTGGCAAAGTGATATTTGGAAGCCCATAGAGGGCTATGGTGATAAAGGAAATATCCTCAGATGAAATCTGGAAAGAAGCTTTCTGAGAAACTGCTAAGTGTTCTGTTAATTCATCTCACAGAGTTACATCTGTATTTCGTGGATCTCATTGCTCGCCTTATTTCTGTGGAATCTGAGTACAGATATTTCGGATCCCTTTGAAGAACATAGGGCCAAAGAAATATCCTCCGATAACAAAGAGAAAGAAGCTTTCTGAGAAACTTCTTTGTGTTCTGTGAAATCATCTCACAGAGTTGCAGCTTTGCCCTCAAGGAGCCTTTCGCTAAGACAGTTCTTGTGGAATTGGCAAAGTGATATTTGGAAGCCCATAGAGGGCTATGGTGAAAAAGGAAATATCCTCAGATGAAATCTGGAAAGAAGCTTTCTGAGAAACTGCTTACTGTTCTGTTAATTCATCTCACAGAGTTACATCTGTATTTCGTGGTTCTCTTTGCTAGCCTTATTTCTGTGGAATCTGAGAACAGATATTTCGGATCCCTTTGAAGAGTATAGGGCCAAAGGAAATATCCTCCGATAACAAAGAGAAAGAAGCTTTCTGAGAAACTTCTTTGTGTTCTGTGAAATCATCTCACAGAGTTGCAGCTTTCCCCTCAAGTAGCCTTTCGCTAAGACAGTTCTTGTGGAATTGGCAAAGTGATATTTGGAAGCCCATAGAGGGCTATGGTGATAAAGGAAATATCCTCAGATGAAATCTGGAAAGAAGCTTTCTGAGAAACTGCTAAGTGTTCTGTTAATTCATCTCACAGAGTTACATCTGTATTTCGTGGATCTCTTTGCTCGCCTTATTTCTGTGGAATCTGAGTACAGATATTTCGGATCCCTTTGAAGAACATAGGGCCAAAGAAATATCCTCCGATAACAAAGAGAAAGAAGCTTTCTGAGAAACTTCTTTGTGTTCTGTGAAATCATCTCACAGAGTTGCAGCTTTGCCCTCAAGGAGCCTTTCGCTAAGACAGTTCTTGTGGAATTGGCAAAGTGATATTTGGAAGCCCATAGAGGGCTATGGTGAAAAAGGAAATATCCTCAGATGAAATCTGGAAAGAAGCTTTCTGAGAAACTGCTTAGTGTTCTGTTAATTCATCTCACAGAGTTACATCTGTATTTCGTGGATCTCTTTGCTAGCCTTATTTCTGTGGAATCTGAGAACAGATATTTCGGATCCCTATGAAGACTATAGGGCCAAAGGAAATATCCTCCGATAACAAAGAGAAAGAAGCTTTCTGAGAAACTTCTTTGTGTTCTGTGAAATCATCTCACAGAGTTACAGCTTTCCCCTCAAGAAGACTTTCGCTAAGACAGTTCTTGTGGAATTGGCAAAGTGATATTTGGAAGCCCATAGAGGGCTATGGTGAAAAAGGAAATATCCTCAGATGAAATCTGGAAAGAAGCTTTCTGAGAAACTGCTTAGCGTTCTGTTAATTCATCTCACAGAGTTACATCTGTATTTCGTGGATCTCTTTGCTAGCCTTATTTCTGTGGAATCTGGGAACAGATATTTCGGATCCCTTTGAAGACTATAGGGCCAAAGGAAATATCCTCCTATAACAAAGAGAAAGAAGCTTTCTGAGAAACTTCTTTGTGTTCTGTGAAATCATCTCACAGAGTTACAGCTTTCCCCTCACGGAGCCTTTCGCTAAGACAGTTCTTTTGAAATTGGCAAAGTGATATTTGGAAGCCCATAGAGGGCTATGGTGAAAAAGGAAATATCCTCAGATGAAATCTGGAAAGAAGCTTTCTGAGAAACTGCTTAGTGTTCTTTTAATTCATCTCACAGTGTTACATCTGTATTTCGTGGATCTCTTTGCTAGCCTTATTTCTGTGGAATCTGAGAACAGATATTTCGGATCCCTTTGAAGACTATAGGGCCAAAGGAAATATCCTCCGATAACAAAGAGAAAGAAGCTTTCTGAGAAACTTCTTTGTGTTCTGTAAAATCATCTCACAGAGTTGCAGCTTTCCCCTCAAGAAGACTTTCGCTAAGACAGTTCTTGTGGAATTGGCAAAGGGATATTTGGAAGCCATAGAGGGCTATGGTGAAAAAGGAAATATCCTCAAATGAAATCTGGAAAGAAGCTTTCTGAGAAACTGCTTAGTGTTCTGTTAATTCATCTCACAGAGTTACATCTGTATTTCGTGGATCTCTTTGCTAGCCTTATTTCTGTGAAATCTGAGAACAGATATTTCGGATCCCTTTGAAGAGTATAGGGCCAAAGGAAATATCCTCCGATAACAAAGAGAAAGAAGCTTTCTGAGAAACTTCTTTGTGTTCTGTGAAATCATCTCACAGAGTTGCAGCTTTCCCCTCAAGAAGCCTTTCGCTAAGACAGTTCTTGTGGAATTGGCAAAGTGATATTTGGAAGCCCTTATAGGGCTATGGTGAAAAAGGAAATATCCTCAAATGAAATCTGGAAAGAAGCTTTCTGAGAAACTGCTTAGTGTTCTGTTAATTCATCTCACAGAGTTACATCTGTATTTCGTGGATCTCTTTGCTAGCCTTATTTCTGTGGAATCTGAGAACAGATATTTCGGATCCCTTTGAAGACTATAGGGCCAAAGGAAATATCCTCCGATAACAAAGAGAAAGAAGCTTTCTGAGAAACTTCAATGTGTTCTGTGAAATCATCTCACAGAGTTACAGCTTTCCCCTCAAGGAGCCTTTCGCTAAGACAGTTTATGTGGAATTGGCAAAGTGATATTTGGAAGCCCATAGAGGGCTATGGTGAAAAAGGAAATATAATCAGATGAAATCTGGAAAGAAGCTTTCTGAAAAACTGCTTAGCGTTCTGTTAATTCATCTCACAGAGTTACATCTGTATTTCGTGGATCTCTTTGCTAGCCTTATTTCTGTGGAATCTGAGAACAGATATTTCGGATCCCTTTGAAGACTATAGGGCCAAAGGAAATATCCTCCGATAACAAAGAGAAAGAAGCTTTCTGAGAAACTTCTTTGTGTTCTGTGAAATCATCTCACAGAGTTACAGCTTTCCCCTCACGGAGCCTTTCGCTAAGACAGTTCTTTTGAAACTGGCAAAGTGATATTTGGAAGCCCATAGAGGGCTATGGTGAAAAAGGAAATATCCTCAGATGAAATCTGGAAAGAAGCTTTCTGAGAAACTGCTAAGTGTTCTGTTAATTCATCTCACAGAGTTACATCTGTATTTCGTGGATCTCTTTGCTCGCCTTATTTCTGTGGAATCTGAGTACAGATATTTCGGATCCCTTTGAAGAACATAGGGCCAAAGAAATATCCTCCGATAACAAAGAGAAAGAAGCTTTCTGAGAAACTTCTTTGTGTTCTGTGAACTCATCTCACAGAGTTGCAGCTTTGCCCTCAAGGAGCCTTTCGCTAAGACAGTTCTTGTGGAATTGGCAAAGTGATATTTGGAAGCCCATATAGGGCTATGGTGAAAAAGGAAATATCCTCAGATGAAATCTGGAAAGAAGCTTTCTGAGAAACTGCTTAGTGTTCTGTTAATTCATCTCACAGAGTTACATCTGTATTTCGTGGATCTCTTTGCTAGCCTTATTTCTGTGGAATCTGAGAACAGATATTTCGGATCCCTATGAAGCCTATAGGGCCAAAGGAAATATCCTCCGATAACAAAGAGAAAGAAGCTTTCTGAGAAACTTCTTTGTGTTCTGTGAAATCATCTCAGAGAGTTACAGCTTTCCCCTCAAGAAGCCTTTCGCTAAGACAGTTCTTGTGGAATTGGCACAGTGATATTTGGAAGCCCATAGAGGGCTATGGTGAAAAAGGAAATATCCTCAGATGAAATCTGGAAAGAAGCTTTCTGAGAAACTGCTTAGCGTTCTGTTAATTCATCTCACAGAGTTACATCTGTATTTCGTGGATCTCTTTGCTAGCCTTATTTCTGTGGAATCTGGGAACAGATATTTCGGATCCCTTTGAAGACTATAGGGCCAAAGGAAATATCCTCCGATAACAAAGAGAAAGAAGCTTTCTGAGAAACTTCTTTGTGTTCTGTGAAATCATCTCACAGAGTTACAGCTTTCCCCTCACGGAGCCTTTCGCTAAGACAGTTCTTTTGAAATTGGCAAAGTGATATTTGGAAGCCCATAGAGGGCTATGGTGAAAAAGGAAATATCCTCAGATGAAATCTGGAAAGAAGCTTTCTGAGAAACTGCTTAGTGTTCTTTTAATTCATGTCACAGTGTTACATCTGTATTTCGTGGATCTCTTTGCTAGCCTTATTTCTGTGGAATCTGAGAACAGATATTTCGGATCCCTTTGAAGACTATAGGGCCAAAGGAAATATCCTCCGATAACAAAGAGAAAGAAGCTTTCTGAGAAACTTCGTTGTGTTCTGTGAAATCATCTCACAGAGTTGCAGCTTTCCCCTCAAGAAGCCTTTCGCTAAGACAGTTCTTGTGGAATTGGCAAAGTGATATTTGGAAGCCATAGAGGGCTATGGTGAAAAAGGAAATATCCTCAAATGAAATCTGGAAAGAAGCTTTCTGAGAAACTGCTTAGTGTTCTGTTAATTCATCTCACAGAGTTACATCTGTATTTCGTGGATCTCTTTGCTAGCCTTATTTCTGTGAAATCTGAGAACAGATATTTCGGATCCCTTTGAAGACTATAGGGCCAAAGGAAATATCCTCCGATAAGAAAGAGAAAGAAGCTTTCTGAGAAACTTCTTTGTGTTCTGTGAAATCATCTCACAGAGTTGCAGCTTTCCCCTCAAGAAGCCTTTCGCTAAGACAGTTCTTGTGGAATTGGCAAAGTGATATTTGGAAGCCCATATTGGGCTATGGTGAAAAAGGAAATATCCTCAAATGAAATCTGGAAAGAAGCTTTCTGAGAAACTGCTTAGTGTTCTGTTAATTCATCTCACAGAGTTACATCTGTATTTCGTGGATCTCTTTGCTAGCCTTATTTCTGTGGAATCTGAGAACAGATATTTCGGATCCCTTTGAAGACTATAGGGCCAAAGGAAATATCCTCCGATAACAAAGAGAAAGAAGCTTTCTGAGAAACTTCGTTGTGTTCTGTGAAATCATCTCACAGAGTTACAGCTTTCCCCTCAAGGAGCCTTTCGCTAAGACAGTTTATGTGGAATTGGCAAAGTGATATTTGGAAGCCCATAGAGGGCTAAGGAGAAAAAGGAAATATACTCAGATGAAATCTGGAAAGAAGCTTTCTGAGAAACTGCTTAGCGTTCTTTTAATTCATCTCACAGAGTTACATCTGTATTTCGTGGATCTCTTTGCTAGCCTTATTTCTGTGGAATGAGAACAGATATTTCGTATCCCTTTGAATACTATAGGGCCAAAGGAAATATCCTCCGATAACAAAGAGAAAGAAGCTTTCTGAGAAACTTCTTTGTGTTCTGTGAAATCATCTCACAGAGTTACAGCTTTCCCCTCATGGAGCCTTTCGCTAAGACAGTTCTTTTGAAACTGGCAAAGTGATATTTGGAAGCCCATAGAGGGCTATGGTGAAAAAGGAAATATCCTCAGATGAAATCTGGAAAGAAGCTTTCTGAGAAACTGCTTAGTGTTCTGTTAATTCATCTCACAGAGTTACATCTGTATTTCGTGGATCTCTTTGCTAGCCTTACTTCTGTGGAATCTGACAACAGATATTTCGGATCCATATGAAGACTATAGGGCCAAAGGAAATATCCTCCGATAACAAAGAGAAGGAAGCTTTCTGAGAAACTTCTTTGTGTTCTCTGAAATCATCTCACAGAGTTACAGCTTTCCCCTCAAGAAGCCTTTCGCTAAGACAGTTCTTGTGGAATTGGCAAAGTGATATTTGGAAGCCCATAGAGGGCTATGGTGAAAAAGGAAATATCCTCAGATGAAATCTGGAAAGAAGCTTTCTGAGAAACTGCTTAGTGTTCTTTTAATTCATCTCACAGTGTTACACCTGTATTTCGTGGATCTCTTTGCTAGCCTTATTTCTGTGGAATCTGAGAACAGATATTTCGGATCCCTTTGAAGACTATAGGGCCAAAGGAAATATCCTCCGATAACAAAGAGAAAGAAGCTTTCTGAGAAACTTCTTTGTGTTCTGTGAAATCATCTCACAGAGTTGCAGCTTTCCCCTCAAGTAGCCTTTCGCTAAGACAGTTATTGTGGAATTGGCAAAGTGATATTAGGAAGCCCATAGAGGGCTATGGTGATAAAGGAAATATCCTCAGATGAAATCTGGAAAGAAGCTTTCTGAGAAACTGGTAAGTGTTCTGTTAATTCATCTCACAGAGTTACATCTGTATTTCGTGGATCTCTTTGCTCGCCTTATTTCTGTGGAATCTGAGTACAGATATTTCGGATCCCTTTGAAGAACATAGGGCCAAAGAAATATCCTCCGATAACAAAGAGAAAGAAGCTTTCTGACAAACTTCTTTGTGTTCTGTGAAATCATCTCACAGAGTTGCAGCTTTGCCCTCAAGGAGCCTTTCGCTAAGACAGTTCTTGTGGAATTGGCAAAGTGATATTTGGAAGCCCATAGAGGGCTATGGTGAAAAAGGAAATATCCTCAGATGAAATCTGGAAAGAAGCTTTCTGAGAAACTGCTTACTGTTCTGTTAATTCATCTCACAGAGTTACATCTGTATTTCGTGGATCTCTTTGCTAGCCTTATTTCTGTGGAATCTGAGAACAGATATTTCGGATCCCTTTGAAGAGTATAGGGCCAAAGGAAATATCCTCCGATAACAAAGAGAAAGAAGCTTTCTGAGAAACTTCTTTGTGTTCTGTGAAATCATCTCACAGAGTTGCAGCTTTCCCCTCAAGTAGCCTTTCGCTAAGACAGTTCTTGTGGAATTGGCAAAGTGATATTTGGAAGCCCATAGAGGGCTATGGTGATAAAGGAAATATCCTCAGATGAAATCTGGAAAGAAGCTTTCTGAGAAACTGCTAAGTGTTCTGTTAATTCATCTCACAGAGTTACATCTGTATTTCGTGGATCTCTTTGCTCGCCTTATTTCTGTGGAATCTGAGTACAGATATTTCGGATCCCTTTGAAGAACATAGGGCCAAAGAAATATCCTCCGATAACAAAGAGAAAGAAGCTTTCTGAGAAACTTCTTTGTGTTCTGTGAAATCATCTCACAGAGTTGCAGCTTTGCCCTCAAGGAGCCTTTCGCTAAGACAGTTCTTGTGGAATTGGCAAAGTGATATTTGGAAGCCCATAGAGGGCTATGGTGAAAAAGGAAATATCCTCAGATGAAATCTGGAAAGAAGCTTTCTGAGAAACTGCTTAGTGTTCTGTTAATTCATCTCACAGAGTTACATCTGTATTTCGTGGATCTCTTTGCTAGCCTTATTTCTGTGGAATCTGAGAACAGATATTTCGGATCCCTATGAAGACTATAGGGCCAAAGGAAATATCCTCCGATAACAAAGAGAAAGAAGCTTTCTGAGAAACTTCTTTGTGTTCTGTGAAATCATCTCACAGAGTTACAGCTTTCCCCTCAAGAAGACTTTCGCTAAGACAGTTCTTGTGGAATTGGCAAAGTGATATTTGGAAGCCCATAGAGGGCTATGGTGAAAAAGGAAATATCCTCAGATGAAATCTGGAAAGAAGCTTTCTGAGAAACTGCTTAGCGTTCTGTTAATTCATCTCACAGAGTTACATCTGTATTTCGTGGATCTCTTTGCTAGCCTTATTTCTGTGGAATCTGGGAACAGATATTTCGGATCCCTTTGAAGACTATAGGGCCAAAGGAAATATCCTCCTATAACAAAGAGAAAGAAGCTTTCTGAGAAACTTCTTTGTGTTCTGTGAAATCATCTCACAGAGTTACAGCTTTCCCCTCACGGAGCCTTTCGCTAAGACAGTTCTTTTGAAATTGGCAAAGTGATATTTGGAAGCCCATAGAGGGCTATGGTGAAAAAGGAAATATCCTCAGATGAAATCTGGAAAGAAGCTTTCTGAGAAACTGCTTAGTGTTCTTTTAATTCATCTCACAGTGTTACATCTGTATTTCGTGGATCTCTTTGCTAGCCTTATTTCTGTGGAATCTGAGAACAGATATTTCGGATCCCTTTGAAGACTATAGGGCCAAAGGAAATATCCTCCGATAACAAAGAGAAAGAAGCTTTCTGAGAAACTTCTTTGTGTTCTGTAAAATCATCTCACAGAGTTGCAGCTTTCCCCTCAAGAAGACTTTCGCTAAGACAGTTCTTGTGGAATTGGCAAAGTGATATTTGGAAGCCCATAGAGGGCTATGGTGATAAAGGAAATATCCTCAGATGAAATCTGGAAAGAAGCTTTCTGAGAAACTGCTAAGTGTTCTGTTAATTCATCTCACAGAGTTACATCTGTATTTCGTGGATCTCATTGCTCGCCTTATTTCTGTGGAATCTGAGTACAGATATTTCGGATCCCTTTGAAGAACATAGGGCCAAAGAAATATCCTCCGATAACAAAGAGAAAGAAGCTTTCTGAGAAACTTCTTTGTGTTCTGTGAAATCATCTCACAGAGTTGCAGCTTTGCCCTCAAGGAGCCTTTCGCTAAGACAGTTCTTGTGGAATTGGCAAAGTGATATTTGGAAGCCCATAGAGGGCTATGGTGAAAAAGGAAATATCCTCAGATGAAATCTGGAAAGAAGCTTTCTGAGAAACTGCTTACTGTTCTGTTAATTCATCTCACAGAGTTACATCTGTATTTCGTGGTTCTCTTTGCTAGCCTTATTTCTGTGGAATCTGAGAACAGATATTTCGGATCCCTTTGAAGAGTATAGGGCCAAAGGAAATATCCTCCGATAACAAAGAGAAAGAAGCTTTCTGAGAAACTTCTTTGTGTTCTGTGAAATCATCTCACAGAGTTGCAGCTTTCCCCTCAAGTAGCCTTTCGCTAAGACAGTTCTTGTGGAATTGGCAAAGTGATATTTGGAAGCCCATAGAGGGCTATGGTGATAAAGGAAATATCCTCAGATGAAATCTGGAAAGAAGCTTTCTGAGAAACTGCTAAGTGTTCTGTTAATTCATCTCACAGAGTTACATCTGTATTTCGTGGATCTCTTTGCTCGCCTTATTTCTGTGGAATCTGAGTACAGATATTTCGGATCCCTTTGAAGAACATAGGGAAAAAGAAATATCCTCCGATAACAAAGAGAAAGAAGCTTTCTGAGAAACTTCTTTGTGTTCTGTGAAATCATCTCACAGAGTTGCAGCTTTGCCCTCAAGGAGCCTTTCGCTAAGACAGTTCTTGTGGAATTGGCAAAGTGATATTTGGAAGCCCATAGAGGGCTATGGTGAAAAAGGAAATATCCTCAGATGAAATCTGGAAAGAAGCTTTCTGAGAAACTGCTTAGTGTTCTGTTAATTCATCTCACAGAGTTACATCTGTATTTCGTGGATCTCTTTGCTAGCCTTATTTCTGTGGAATCTGAGAACAGATATTTCGGATCCCTATGAAGACTATAGGGCCAAAGGAAATATCCTCCGATAACAAAGAGAAAGAAGCTTTCTGAGAAACTTCTTTGTGTTCTGTGAAATCATCTCACAGAGTTACAGCTTTCCCCTCAAGAAGACTTTCGCTAAGACAGTTCTTGTGGAATTGGCAAAGTGATATTTGGAAGCCCATAGAGGGCTATGGTGAAAAAGGAAATATCCTCAGATGAAATCTGGAAAGAAGCTTTCTGAGAAACTGCTTAGCGTTCTGTTAATTCATCTCACAGAGTTACATCTGTATTTCGTGGATCTCTTTGCTAGCCTTATTTCTGTGGAATCTGGGAACAGATATTTCGGATCCCTTTGAAGACTATAGGGCCAAAGGAAATATCCTCCTATAACAAAGAGAAAGAAGCTTTCTGAGAAACTTCTTTGTGTTCTGTGAAATCATCTCACAGAGTTACAGCTTTCCCCTCACGGAGCCTTTCGCTAAGACAGTTCTTTTGAAATTGGCAAAGTGATATTTGGAAGCCCATAGAGGGCTATGGTGAAAAAGGAAATATCCTCAGATGAAATCTGGAAAGAAGCTTTCTGAGAAACTGCTTAGTGTTCTTTTAATTCATCTCACAGTGTTACATCTGTATTTCGTGGATCTCTTTGCTAGCCTTATTTCTGTGGAATCTGAGAACAGATATTTCGGATCCCTTTGAAGACTATAGGGCCAAAGGAAATATCCTCCGATAACAAAGAGAAAGAAGCTTTCTGAGAAACTTCTTTGTGTTCTGTAAAATCATCTCACAGAGTTGCAGCTTTCCCCTCAAGAAGACTTTCGCTAAGACAGTTCTTGTGGAATTGGCAAAGGGATATTTGGAAGCCATAGAGGGCTATGGTGAAAAAGGAAATATCCTCAAATGAAATCTGGAAAGAAGCTTTCTGAGAAACTGCTTAGTGTTCTGTTAATTCATCTCACAGAGTTACATCTGTATTTCGTGGATCTCTTTGCTAGCCTTATTTCTGTGAAATCTGAGAACAGATATTTCGGATCCCTTTGAAGAGTATAGGGCCAAAGAAAATATCCTCCGATAACAAAGAGAAAGAAGCTTTCTGAGAAACTTCTTTGTGTTCTGTGAAATCATCTCACAGAGTTGCAGCTTTCCCCTCAAGAAGCCTTTCGCTAAGACAGTTCTTGTGGAATTGGCAAAGTGATATTTGGAAGCCCTTATAGGGCTATGGTGAAAAAGGAAATATCCTCAAATGAAATCTGGAAAGAAGCTTTCTGAGAAACTGCTTAGTGTTCTGTTAATTCATCTCACAGAGTTACATCTGTATTTCGTGGATCTCTTTGCTAGCCTTATTTCTGTGGAATCTGAGAACAGATATTTCGGATCCCTTTGAAGACTATAGGGCCAAAGGAAATATCCTCCGATAACAAAGAGAAAGAAGCTTTCTGAGAAACTTCAATGTGTTCTGTGAAATCATCTCACAGAGTTACAGCTTTCCCCTCAAGGAGCCTTTCGCTAAGACAGTTTATGTGGAATTGGCAAAGTGATATTTGGAAGCCCATAGAGGGCTATGGTGAAAAAGGAAATATAATCAGATGAAATCTGGAAAGAAGCTTTCTGAGAAACTGCTTAGCGTTCTGTTAATTCATCTCACAGAGTTACATCTGTATTTCGTGGATCTCTTTGCTAGCCTTATTTCTGTGGAATGAGAACAGATATTTCGGATCCCTTTGAAGACTATAGGGCCAAAGGAAATATCCTCCGATAACAAAGAGAAAGAAGCTTTCTGAGAAACTTCTTTGTGTTCTGTGAAATCATCTCACAGAGTTACAGCTTTCCCCTCACGGAGCCTTTCGCTAAGACAGTTCTTTTGAAACTGGCAAAGTGATATTTGGAAGCCCATAGAGGGCTAAGGTGAAAAAGGAAATATCCTCAGATGAAATCTGGAAAGAAGCTTTCTGAGAAACTGCTTAGTGTTCTGTTAATTCATCTCACAGAGTTACATCTGTATTTCGTGGATCTCTTTGCTAGCCTTATTTCTGTGGAATCTGAGAACAGATATTTCGGATCCCTTTGAAGACTATAGGGCCAAAGGAAATATCCTCCGATAACAAAGAGAAAGAAGCTTTCTGAGAAACTTCTTTGTTTTCTGTGAAATCATCTCACAGAGTTGCAGCTTTCCCCTCAAGTAGCCTTTCGCTAAGACAGTTCTTGTGGAATTGGCAAAGTGATATTTGGAAGCCCATAGAGGGCTATGGTGAAAAAGGAAATATCCTCAGATGAAATCTGGAAAGAAGCTTTCTGAGAAACTGCTAAGTGTTCTGTTAATTCATCTCACAGAGTTACATCTGTATTTCGTGGATCTCTTTGCTCGCCTTATTTCTGTGGAATCTGAGTACAGATATTTCGGATCCCTTTGAAGAACATAGGGCCAAAGAAATATCCTCCGATAACAAAGAGAAAGAAGCTTTCTGAGAAACTTCTTTGTGTTCTGTGAAATCATCTCACAGAGTTGCAGCTTTGCCCTCAAGGAGCCTTTCGCTAAGACAGTTCTTGTGGAATTGGCAAAGTGATATTTGGAAGCCCATATAGGGCTATGGTGAAAAAGGAAATATCCTCAGATGAAATCTGGAAAGAAGCTTTCTGAGAAACTGCTTAGTGTTCTGTTAATTCATCTCACAGAGTTACATCTGTATTTCGTGGATCTCTTTGCTAGCCTTATTTCTGTGGAATCTGAGAACAGATATTTCGGATCCCTATGAAGCCTATAGGGCCAAAGGAAATATCCTCCGATAACAAAGAGAAAGAAGCTTTCTGAGAAACTTCTTTGTGTTCTGTGAAATCATCTCACAGAGTTACAGCTTTCCCCTCAAGAAGCCTTTCGCTAAGACAGTTCTTGTGGAATTGGCACAGTGATATTTGGAAGCCCATAGAGGGCTATGGTGAAAAAGGAGATATCCTCAGATGAAATCTGGAAAGAAGCTTTCTGAGAAACTGCTTAGCGTTCTGTTAATTCATCTCAAAGAGTTACATCTGTATTTCGTGGATCTCTTTGCTAGCCTTATTTCTGTGGAATCTGGGAACAGATATTTCGGATCCCTTTGAAGACTATAGGGCCAAAGGAAATATCCTCCGATAACAAAGAGAAAGAAGCTTTCTGAGAAACTTCTTTGTGTTCTGTGAAATCATCTCACAGAGTTACAGCTTTCCCCTCACGGAGCCTTTCGCTAAGACAGTTCTTTTGAAATTGGCAAAGTGATATTTGGAAGCCCATAGAGGGCTATGGTGAAAAAGGAAATATCCTCAGATGAAATCTGGAAAGAAGCTTTCTGAGAAACTGCTTAGTGTTCTTTTAATTCATCTCACAGTGTTACATCTGTATTTCGTGGATCTCTTTGCTAGCCTTATTTCTGTGGAATCTGAGAACAGATATTTCGGATCCCTTTGAAGACTATAGGGCCAAAGGAAATATCCTCCGATAACAAAGAGAAAGAAGCTTTCTGAGAAACTTCGTTGTGTTCTGTGAAATCATCTCACAGAGTTGCAGCTTTCCCCTCAAGAAGCCTTTCGCTAAGACAGTTCTTGTGGAATTGGCAAAGTGATATTTGGAAGCCATAGAGGGCTATGGTGAAAAAGGAAATATCCTCAAATGAAATCTGGAAAGAAGCTTTCTGAGAAACTGCTTAGTGTTCTGTTAATTCATCTCACAGAGTTACATCTGTATTTCGTGGATCTCTTTGCTAGCCTTATTTCTGTGAAATCTGAGAACAGATATTTCGGATCCCTTTGAAGACTATAGGGCCAAAGGAAATATCCTCCGATAAGAAAGAGAAAGAAGCTTTCTGAGAAACTTCTTTGTGTTCTGTGAAATCATCTCACAGAGTTGCAGCTTTCCCCTCAAGAAGCCTTTCGCTAAGACAGTTCTTGTGGAATTGGCAAAGTGATATTTGGAAGCACATATTGGGCTATGGTGAAAAAGGAAATATCCTCAAATGAAATCTGGAAAGAAGCTTTCTGAGAAACTGCTTAGTGTTCTGTTAATTCATCTCACAGAGTTACATCTGTATTTCGTGGATCTCTTTGCTAGCCTTATTTCTGTGGAATCTGAGAACAGATATTTCGGATCCCTTTGAAGACTATAGGGCCAAAGGAAATATCCTCCGATAACAAAGAGAAAGAAGCTTTCTGAGAAACTTCGTTGTGTTCTGTGAAATCATTTCACAGAGTTACAGCTTTCCCCTCAAGGAGCCTTTCGCTAAGACAGTTTATGTGGAATTGGCAAAGTGATATTTGGAAGCCCATAGAGGGCTAAGGAGAAAAAGGAAATATACTCAGATGAAATCTGGAAAGAAGCTTTCTGAGAAACTGCTTAGCGTTCTGTTAATTCATCTCACAGAGTTACATCTGTATTTCGTGGATCTCTTTGCTAGCCTTATTTCTGTGGAATGAGAACAGATATTTCGTATCCCTTTGAATACTATAGGGCCAAAGGAAATATCCTCCGATAACAAAGAGAAAGAAGCTTTCTGAGAAACTTCTTTGTGTTCTGTGAAATCATCTCACAGAGTTACAGCTTTCCCCTCATGGAGCCTTTCGCTAAGACAGTTCTTTTGAAACTGGCAAAGTGATATTTGGAAGCCCATAGAGGGCTATGGTGAAAAAGGAAATATCCTCAGATGAAATCTGGAAAGAAGCTTTCTGAGAAACTGCTTAGTGTTCTGTTAATTCATCTCACAGAGTTACATCTGTATTTCGTGGATCTCTTTGCTAGCCTTACTTCTGTGGAATCTGACAACAGATATTTCGGATCCATATGAAGACTATAGGGCCAAAGGAAATATCCTCCGATAACAAAGAGAAGGAAGCTTTCTGAGAAACTTCTTTGTGTTCTCTGAAATCATCTCACAGAGTTACAGCTTTCCCCTCAAGAAGCCTTTCGCTAAGACAGTTCTTGTGGAATTGGCAAAGTGATATTTGGAAGCCCATAGAGGGCTATGGTGAAAAAGGAAATATCCTCAGATGAAATCTGGAAAGAAGCTTTCTGAGAAACTGCTTAGTGTTCTTTTAATTCATCTCACAGTGTTACACCTGTATTTCGTGGATCTCTTTGCTAGCCTTATTTCTGTGGAATCTGAGAACAGATATTTCGGATCCCTTTGAAGACTATAGGGCCAAAGGAAATATCCTCCGATAACAAAGAGAAAGAAGCTTTCTGAGAAACTTCTTTGTGTTCTGTGAAATCATCTCACAGAGTTGCAGCTTTCCCCTCAAGTAGCCTTTCGCTAAGACAGTTATTGTGGAATTGGCAAAGTGATATTAGGAAGCCCATAGAGGGCTATGGTGATAAAGGAAATATCCTCAGATGAAATCTGGAAAGAAGCTTTCTGAGAAACTGGTAAGTGTTCTGTTAATTCATCTCACAGAGTTACATCTGTATTTCGTGGATCTCTTTGCTCGCCTTATTTCTGTGGAATCTGAGTACAGATATTTCGGATCCCTTTGAAGAACATAGGGCCAAAGAAATATCCTCCGATAACAAAGAGAAAGAAGCTTTCTGAGAAACTTCTTTGTGTTCTGTGAAATCATCTCACAGAGTTGCAGCTTTGCCCTCAAGGAGCCTTTCGCTAAGACAGTTCTTGTGGAATTGGCAAAGTGATATTTGGAAGCCCATAGAGGGCTATGGTGAAAAAGGAAATATCCTCAGATGAAATCTGGAAAGAAGCTTTCTGAGAAACTGCTTAGTGTTCTGTTAATTCATCTCACAGAGTTACATCTGTATTTCGTGGATCTCTTTGCTAGCCTTATTTCTGTGGAATCTGGGAACAGATATTTCGGATCCCTTAGAAGACTATTTGGCCAAAGGAAATATCCTCCGATAACAAAGAGAAAGAAGCTTTCTGAGAAACTTCTTTGTGTTCTGTGAAATCATCTCACAGAGTTGCAGCTTTCCCCTCAAGAAGCCTTTCGCTAAGACAGTTCTTGTGGAATTGGGAAAGTGATATTTGGAAGCCCTTAGAGGGCTATGGTGAAAAAGGAAATATCCTCAGATGAAATCTGGAAAGAAGCTTTCTGAGAAACTGCTTAGCGTTCTGTTAATTCATCTCACAGAGTTACATCTGTATTTCGTGGATCTCTTTGCTAGCCTTATTTCTGTGGAATCTGAGAACAGATATTTCGGATCCCTTTGAAGACTATAGGGCCAAAGGAAATATCCTCCGATAACAAAGAGAAAGAAGCTTTCTGAGAAACTTCTTTGTGTTCTGTGAAATCATCTCACAGAGTCGCAGCTTTCCCCTCAAGAAGCTTTTCGCTAAGAATGTTCTTGTGGAATTGGCAAAGTGATATTTGGAAGCCCATAGAGGGCTATGGTGAAAAAGGAAATATCCTCAGAGGAAATCTGGAAAGAAGTTTTCTGAGAAACTGCTTAGTGTTCTGTTAATTCATCTCACAGTGTTACATCTGTATTTCATGGATCTCTTTGCTAGCCTTATTTCTGTGGAATCTGAGAACAGATATTTTAGATCCCTTTGAAGACTATGGGGCCAAAGGAAATATCCTCCGATAACAAAGAGAAAGAAGCTTTCTGAGAAACTTCTTTGTGTTCTGTGAAATCATCTCACAGAGTTGCAGCTTTCCCCTCAAGAAGCCTTTCGCTAAGACAGTTCTTGTGGAATTGGCAAAGTGATATTTGGAAGCCCATAGAGGGCTATGGTGAAAAAGGAAATATCCTCAAATGAAATCTGGAAAGAAGATTTCTCAGAAACTGCTGAGTGTTCTTTTAATTCATCTCACAGAGTTACATCTGTATTTCGTGGATCTCTTTGCTAGCCTTATTTCTGTGGAATCTGAGAACAGATATTTTGGATCCCTTTGAAGACTATAGGGACAAAGGAAATATCCTCCAATAACAAAGAGAAAGAAGCTTTCTGAGAAACTTCTTTGTGTTATGTGAAATCATATCACAGAGTTGCAGCTTTCCACTCAAGAAGCCTTTCGCTAAGACAGTTCTTGTGGAATTGGCAAAGTGATATTTGGAAGCCCATAGAGGGCTATGGTGAAAAAGGAAATATCCTCAGATGAAATCTGGAAAGAAGCTTTCTGAGAAACTGCTTAGTGTTCTGTTAATTCATCTCACAGAGTTACATCTGTATTTCGTGGATCTCTTTGCTAGCCTTATTTCTGTGGAATCTGAGAACAGATATTTCGGATCCCTATGAAGACTATAGGGCCAAAGGAAATATCCTCCGATAACAAAGAGAAAGAAGCTTTCTGAGAAACTTCTTTGTGTTCTGTGAAATCATTTCACAGAGTTACAGCTTTCCCCTCAAGAAGCCTTTCGCTAAGACAGTTCTTGTGGAATTGGCAAAGTGATATTTGGAAGCCCATAGAGGGCTATGGTGAAAAAGGAAATATCCTCAAATGAAATCTGGAAAGAAGCTTTCTGAGAAACTGCTTAGTGTTCTGTTAATTCATCTCACAGAGTTACATCTGTATTTCATGGATCTCTTTGCTAGCCTTATTTCTGTGGAATCTGAGAACAGATATTTCAGATCCCTTTGAAGACTATAGGGCCAAAGGAAATATCCTCTGATAACAAAGAGAAAGAAGCTTTCTGAGAAACTTCCTTGTGTTCTGTGAAATCATCTCACAGAGTTGCAGCTTTCCCCTCAAGAAGGCTTTCGCTAAGACAGTTCTTGTGGAATTGGCAAAGTGATATTTGGAAGCCCATAGAGGGCTATGGTGAAAAAGGAAATATCCTCAGATGAAATCTGGAAAGAAGCTTTCTGAGAAACTGCTTAGTGTTCTGTTCATTCATCTCACAGAGTTACATCTGTATTTCGTGGATCTCTTTGCTAGCCTTATTTCTGTGGAATCTGAGAACAGATATTTCGGATCCCTTTGAAGACTATAGGGCCAAAGGAAATATCCTCCGATAACAAAGAGAAAGAAGCTTTCTGAGAAACTTCGTTGTGTTCTGTGAAATCATCTCACAGAGTTACAGCTTTCCCCTCATGGAGCCTTTCGCTAAGACTGTTCTTTTGAAATTGGCAAAGTGATATTTGGAAGCCCATAGAGGGCTATGGTGAAAAAGGAAATATCCTCAAATGAAATCTGGAAAGAATCTTTCTGAGAAATTGCTTAGTGTTCTGTTAATTCATCTCACAGAGTTACATCTGTATTTCGTGGATCCCTTTGCTAGCCTTATTTCTGTGGAATCTGAGAACAGATATTTCGGATCCCTTAGAAGACTATAGGGCCAAAGGAAATATCCTCCGATAACAAAGAGAAAGAAGCTTTCTGAGAAACTTCTTTGTGTTCTGTGAAATCATCTCACAGAGTTGCAGCTTTCCCCTCAAGAAGCCTTTCGCTAAGACAGTTCTTGTGGAATTGGCAAAGTGATATTTGGAAGTCCATAGAGGGCTATGGTGAAAAAGGAAATATCCTCAGATGAAATCTGGAAAGAAGCTTTCTGAGAAACTGCTTAGTGTTCTGTTAATTCATCTCACAGAGTTACATCTGTATTTCATGGATCTCTTTGCTAGCCTTATTTCTGTGGAATCTGAGAACAGATATTTCGGATCCCTTTGAAGACTATAGGGCCAAAGGAAATATCCTCCGATAACAAAGAGAAAGAAGCTTTCTGAGAAACTTCTTTGTGTTCTGTGAAATCATCTCACAGAGTTACAGCTTTCCCCTCAAGAAGCCTTCGCTAAGACAGTTCTTGTGGAATTGGCAAAGTGATATTTGGAAGCCCATAGAGGGCTATGGTGAAAAAGGAAATATCCTCAGATGAAATCTGGAAAGAAGCTTTCTGAGAAACTGCTTAGTGTTCTGTTAATTCATCTCACAGAGTTACATCTGTATTTCGTGGATCTCTTTGCTAGCCTTATTTCTGTGGAATCTGAGAACAGATATTTCGGATCCCTTTGAAGACTATAGGGCCAAAGGAAATATCCTCCGATAACAAAGAGAAAGAAGCTTTCTGAGAAACTTCGTTGTGTTCTGTGAAATCATCTCTCAGAGTTACAGCTTTCCCCTCACGGAGCCTTTCGCTAAGACAGTTCTTTTGAAATTGGCAAAGTGATATTTGGAAGCCCATAGAGGGCTATGGTGAAAAAGGAAATATCCTCAGATGAAATCTGGAAAGAAGTTTTCTGAGAAACTGCTTAGTGTTCTGTTAATTCATCTCACAGAGTTACATCTGTATTTCGTGGATCTCTTTGCTAGCCTTATTTCTGTGGAATCTGAGAACAGATATTTCGGATCCCTTTGAAGACTATAGGGCCAAAGGAAATATCCTCCGATAACAAAGAGAAAGAAGCTTTCTGAGAAACTTCGTTGTGTTCTGTGAAATCATCTCACAGAGTTACAGCTTTCCCCTCAAGGAGCCTTTCGCTAAGACAGTTTATGTGGAATTGGCAAAGTGATATTTGGAAGCCCATAGAGGGCTATGGTGAAAAAGGAAATATCCTCAGATGAAATCTGGAAAGAAGCTTTCTGAGAAACTGCTTAGCGTTCTGTTAATTCATCTCACAGAGTTACATCTGTATTTCGTGGATCTCTTTGCTAGCCTTATTTCTGTGGAATCTGAGAACAGATATTTCGGATCCCTTTGAAGACTATAGGGCCAAAGGAAATATCCTCCGATAACAAAGAGAAAGAAGCTTTCTGAGAAACTTCTTTGTGTTCTGTGAAATCATGGCACAGAGTTACAGCTTTCCCCTCACGGAGCCTTTCGCTAAGACACTTCTTTTGAAATTGGCAAAGTGATATTTGGAAGCCCATAGAGGGCTATGGTGAAAAAGGAAATATCCTCAGATGAAATCTGGAAAGAAGCTTTCTGAGAAACTGCTTAGTGTTCTGTTAATTCATCTCACAGAGTTACATCTGTATTTCGTGGATCTCTTTGCTAGCCTTATTTCTGTGGAATCTGAGAACAGATATTTCGGATCCCTTAGAAGACTATAGGGCCAAAGGAAATATCCTCCGATAACAAAGAGAAAGAAGCTTTCTGAGAAACTTCTTTGTGTTCTGTGAAATCATCTCACAGAGTTGCAGCTTTCCCCTCAAGAAGCCTTTCGCTAAGACAGTTCTTGTGGAATTGGCAAAGTGATATTTGGAAGCCCTTAGAGGGCTATGGTGAAAAAGGAAATATCCTTAGATGAAATCTGGAAAGAAGCTTTCTGAGAAACTGCTTAGTGTTCTGTTAATTCATCTCACAGAGTTACATCTGTATTTCGTGGATCTCTTTGCTAGCCTTATTTCTGTGAAATCTGAGAACAGATATTTCGGATCCCTTTGAAGACTATAGGGCCAAAGGAAATGTCCTCCGATAACAAAGAGAAAGAAGCTTTCTGAGAAACTTCTTTGTGTTCTGTGAAATCATCTCACAGAGTTGCAGCTTTCCCCTCAAGAAACCTTTCGCTAAGACAGTTCTTGTGGAATTGGCAAAGTGATATTTGGAAGCCCATAGAGGGATATGGTGAAAAAGGAAATATCCTCAAATGAAATCTGGAAAGAAGCTTTCTGAGATACTGCTTAGTGTTCTGTTAATTCATCTCACAGAGTTACATCTGTATTTCGTGGATCTCTTTGCTAGCCTTATTTCTGTGGAATCTGAGAACAGATATTTCGGATCCCTTTGAAGACTATAGGGCCAAAGGAAATATCCTCCGATAACAAAGAGAAAGAAGCTTTCTGAGAAACTTCGTTGTGTTCTGTGAAATCATCTCTCAGAGTTACAGCTTTCCCCTCACGGAGCCTTTCGCTAAGACAGTTCTTTTGAAATTGGCAAATTGATATTTGGAAGCCCATAGAGGGCTATGGTGAAAAAGGAAATATCCTCAGATGAAATCTGGAAAGAAGCTTTCTGAGAAACTGCTTAGTGTTCTGTTAATTCATCTCACAGAGTTACATCTGTATTTCGTGGATCTCTTTGCTAGCCTTATTTCTGTGGAATCTGAGAACAGATATTTCGGATCCCTTAGAAGACTATTTGGCCAAAGGAAATATCCTCCGATAACAAAGAGAAAGAAGCTTTCTGAGAAACTTCTTTGTGTTCTGTGAAATCATCTCACAGAGTCGCAGCTTTCCCCTCAAGAAGCTTTTCGCTAAGAATGTTCTTGTGGAATTGGCAAAGTGATATTTGGAAGCCCATAGAGGGCTATGGTGAAAAAGGAAATATCCTCAGATGAAATCTGGAAAGAAGCTTTCTGAGAAACTGCTTAGTGTTCTGTTAATTCATCTCACAGAGTTACATCTGTATTTCGTGGATCTCTTTGCTAGCCTTATTTCTGTGGAATCTGAGAACAGATATTTCGGATCCGTGTGAAGACTATAGGGCCAAAGGAAATATCCTCCGATAACAAAGAGAAAGAAGCTTTCTGAGAAACTTCTTAGTGTTCTGTGAAATCATCTCACAAAGTTACAGCTTTCCCCTCAAGAAGCCTTTCGCTAAGACAGTTCTTGTGGAATTGGCAAAGTGATATTTGGAAGCCCATAGAGGGCTATGGTGAAAAAGGAAATATCCTCAAATGAAATCTGGAAAGAATCTTTTGAGAAACTGCTTAGTGTTCTTTTAATTCATCTCACAGGGTTACATCTGTATTTCGTGGATCTCTTTGCTAGCCTTATTTCTGTGGAATCTGAGAACAGATATTTCGGATCCCTTTGAAGACTATAGGGCCAAGGGAAATATCCTCCGATAACAAAGAGAAAGAAGCTTTCTGAGAAACTTCTTTGTGTTCTGTGAAATCATCTCACAGAGTTGCAGCTTTCCCCTCAAGAAGCCTTTCGCTAAGACAGTTCTTGTGGAATTGGCAAAGTGATATTTGGAAGCCCATAGAGGGCTGTGGTGAAAAAGGAAATATCCTCAGATGAAATCTGGAAAGAAGCTTTCTGAGAAACTGCTTAGTGTTCTGTTAATTCATCTCACAGAGTTACATCTGTATTTCGTGGATCTCTTTGCTAGCCTTATTTCTGTGGAATCTGAGAACAGATATTTCGGATCCCTTTGAAGACTATAGGGCCAAAGGAAATATCCTCTGATAACAAAGAGAAAGAAGCTTTCTGAGAAACTTCGTTGTGTTCCGTGAAATCATCTCACAGAGTTACAGCTTTCCCCTCACGGAGCCTTTCGCTAAGACAGTTCTTTTGAAATTGGCAAAGTGATATTTGGAAGCCCATAGTGGGCTATGGTGAAAAAGGAAATATCCTCAGAGGAAATCTGGAAAGAAGTTTTCTGAGAAACTGCTTAGTGTTCTGTTAATTCATCTCACAGTGTTACATCTGTATTTCATGGATCTCTTTGCTAGCCTTATTTCTGTGGAATCTGAGAACAGATATTTTAGATCCCTTTGAAGACTATGGGGCCAAAGGAAATATCCTCCGATAACAAAGAGAAAGAAGCTTTCTGAGAAACTTCTTTGTGTTCTGTGAAATCATCTCACAGAGTTGCAGCTTTCCCCTCAAGAAGCCTTTCGCTAAGACAGTTCTTGTGGAATTGGCAAAGTGATATTTGGAAACCCATAGAGGGCTATGGTGAAAAAGGAAATATCCTCAAATGAAATCTGGAAAGAAGATTTCTCAGAAACTGCTGAGTGTTCTTTTAATTCATCTCACAGAGTTACATCTGTATTTCGTGGATCTCTTTGCTAGCCTTATTTCTGTGGAATCTGAGAACAGATATTTTGGATCCCTTTGAAGACTATAGGGCCAAAGGAAATATCCTCCAATAACAAAGAGAAAGAAGCTTTCTGAGAAACTTCTTTGTGTTATGTGAAATCATATCACAGAGTTGCAGCTTTCCACTCAAGAAGCCTTTCGCTAAGACAGTTCTTGTGGAATTGGCAAAGTGATATTTGGAAGCCCATAGAGGGCTATGGTGAAAAAGGAAATATCCTCAGATGAAATCTGGAAAGAAGCTTTCTGAGAAACTGCTTAGCGTTCTGTTAATTCATCTCACAGAGTTACATCTGTATTTCGTGGATCTCTTTGCTAGCCTTATTTCTGTGGAATCTGAGAACAGATATTTCGGATCCCTATGAAGACTATAGGGCCAAAGGAAATATCCTCCGATAACAAAGAGAAAGAAGCTTTCTGAGAAACTTCTTTGTGTTCTGTGAAATCATCTCACAGAGTTACAGCTTTCCCCTCAAGAAGCCTTTCGCTAAGACAGTTCTTGTGGAATTGGCAAAGTGATATTTGGAAGCCCATAGAGGGCTATGGTGAAAAAGGAAATATCCTCAAATGAAATCTGGAAAGAAGCTTTCTGAGAAACTGCTTAGTGTTCTGTTAATTCATCTCACAGAGTTACATCTGTATTTCATGGATCTCTTTGCTAGCCTTATTTCTGTGGAATCTGAGAACAGATATTTCAGATCCCTTTGAAGACTATAGGGCCAAAGGAAATATCCTCTGATAACAAAGAGAAAGAAGCTTTCTGAGAAACTTCCTTGTGTTCTGTGAAATCATCTCACAGAGTTGCAGCTTTCCCCTCAAGAAGGCTTTCGCTAAGACAGTTCTTGTGGAATTGGCAAAGTGATATTTGGAAGCCCATAGAGGGCTATGGTGAAAAAGGAAATATCCTCAGATGAAATCTGGAAAGAAGCTTTCTGAGAAACTGCTTAGTGTTCTGTTCATTCATCTCACAGAGTTACATCTGTATTTCGTGGATCTCTTTGCTAGCCTTATTTCTGTGGAATCTGAGAACAGATATTTCGGATCCCTTTGAAGACTATAGGGCCAAAGGAAATATCCTCCGATAACAAAGAGAAAGAAGCTTTCTGAGAAACTTCGTTGTGTTCTGTGAAATCATCTCACAGAGTTACAGCTTTCCCCTCATGGAGCCTTTCGCTAAGACTGTTCTTTTGAAATTGGCAAAGTGATATTTGGAAGCCCACAGAGGGCTATGGTGAAAAAGGAAATATCCTCAAATGAAATCTGGAAAGAATCTTTCTGAGAAATTGCTTAGTGTTCTGTTAATTCATCTCACAGAGTTACATCTGTATTTCGTGGATCCCTTTGCTAGCCTTATTTCTGTGGAATCTGAGAACAGATATTTCGGATCCCTTAGAAGACTATAGGGCCAAAGGAAATATCCTCCGATAACAAAGAGAAAGAAGCTTTCTGAGAAACTTCTTTGTGTTCTGTGAAATCATCTCACAGAGTTGCAGCTTTCCCCTCAAGAAGCCTTTCGCTAAGACAGTTCTTGTGGAATTGGCAAAGTGATATTTGGAAGTCCATAGAGGGCTATGGTGAAAAAGGAAATATCCTCAGATGAAATCTGGAAAGAAGCTTTCTGAGAAACTGCTTAGTGTTCTGTTAATTCATCTCACAGAGTTACATCTGTATTTCATGGATCTCTTTGCTAGCCTTATTTCTGTGGAATCTGAGAACAGATATTTCGGATCCCTTTGAAGACTATAGGGCCAAAGGAAATATCCTCCGATAACAAAGAGAAAGAAGCTTTCTGAGAAACTTCTTTGTGTTCTGTGAAATCATCTCACAGAGTTACAGCTTTCCCCTCAAGAAGCCTTTCGCTAAGACAGTTCTTGTGGAATTGGCAAAGTGATATTTGGAAGCCCATAGAGGGCTATGGTGAAAAAGGAAATATCCTCAGATGAAATCTGGAAAGAAGCTTTCTGAGAAACTGCTTAGTGTTCTGTTAATTCATCTCACAGAGTTACATCTGTATTTCGTGGATCTCTTTGCTAGCCTTATTTCTGTGGAATCTGAGAACAGATATTTCGGATCCCTATGAAGACTATAGGGCCAAAGGAAATATCCTCCGATAACAAAGAGAAAGAAGCTTTCTGAGAAAATTCTTAGTGTTCTGTGAAATCATCTCACAAAGTTACAGCTTTCCCCTCAAGTAGCCTTTCGCTAAGACAGTTCTTGTGGAATTGGCAAAGTGATATTTGGAAGCCCATAGAGGGCTACGGTGAAAAAGGAAATATCCTCAAATGAAATCTGGAAAGAATCTTTCTCAGAAACTGCTTAGTGTACTTTTAATTCATCTCACAGAGTTACATCTGTATTTCGTGGATCTCTTTGCTAGCCTTATTTCTGTGGAATCTGAGAAAAGATATTTCGGATCCCTTTGAAGACTATAGGGCCAAAGGAAATATCCTCCGATAACAAAGAGAAAGAAGCTTTCTGAGAAACTTCTTTGTGTTCTGTGAAATCATCTCACAGAGTTGCAGCTTTCCCCTCAAGAAGCCTTTCGCTAAGACAGTTCTTGTGGAATTGGCAAAGTGATATTTGGAAGCCCATAGAGGGCTATCGTGAAAAAGGAAATATCCTCAAATGAAATCTGGAAAGAAGCTTTCTGAGAAACTGCTTAGTGTTCTGTTAATTCATCTCACAGAGTTACATCTGTATTTCGTGGATCTCTTTGCTAGCCTTATTTCTGTGGAATCTGAGAACAGATATTTCGGATCCCTTTGAAGACTATAGGGCCAAAGGAAATATCCTCTGATAACAAAGAGAAAGAAGCTTTCTGAGAAACTTCGTTGTGTTCTGTGAAATCATCTCACAGAGTTACAGCTTTCCCCTCACGGAGCCTTTCGCTAAGACAGTTCTTTTGAAATTGGCAAAGTGATATTTGGAAGCCCATAGAGGGCTAAGGTGAAAAAGGAAATATCCTCAGAGGAAATCTGGAAAGAAGCTTTCTGAGAAACTGCTTAGTGTTCTGTTAATTCATCTCACAGTGTTACATCTGTATTTCATGGATCTCTTTGCTAGCCTTATTTCTGTGGAATCTGAGAACAGATATTTTAGATCCCTTTGAAGACTATGGGGCCAAAGGAAATATCCTCCGATAACAAAGAGAAAGAAGCTTTCTGAGAAACTTCTTTGTGTTCTGTGAAATCATCTCACAGAGTTACAGCTTTCCCCTCAAGAAGCCTTTCGCTAAGACAGTTCTTGTGGAATTGGCAAAGTGATATTTGGAAGCCCATAGAGGGCTATGGTGAAAAAGGAAATATCCTCAGATGAAATCTGGAAAGAAGCTTTCTGAGAAACTGCTTAGTGTTCTGTTAATTCATCTCACAGAGTTACATCTGTATTTCGTGGATCTCTTTGCTAGCCTTATTTCTGTGGAATCTGAGAACAGATATTTCGGATCCCGTAGAAGACTATTTGGCCAAAGGAAATATCCTCCGATAACAAAGAGAAAGAAGCTTTCTGAGAAACTTCTTTGTGTTCTGTGAAATCATCTCACAGAGTTGCAGCTTTCCCCTCAAGAAGCCTTTCGCTAAGACAGTTCTTGTGGAATTGGGAAAGTGATATTTGGAAGCCCTTAGAGGGCTATGGTGAAAAAGGAAATATCCTCAGATGAAATCTGGAAAGAAGCTTTCTGAGAAACTGCTTAGCGTTCTGTTAATTCATCTCACAGAGTTACATCTGTATTTCGTGGATCTCTTTGCTAGCCTTATTTCTGTGGAATCTGAGAACAGATATTTCGGAACCCTTTGAAGACTATAGGGCCAAAGGAAATATCCTCCGATAACAAAGAGAAAGAAGCTTTCTGAGAAACTTCGTTGTGTTCTGTGAAATCATCTAACAGAGTTACAGCTTTCCCCTCAAGGAGCCTTTCGCTAAGACAGTTTATGTGGAATTGGCAAAGTGATATTTGGAAGCCCATAGAGGGATATGGTGAAAAAGGAAATATCCTCAGATGAAATCTGGAAAGAAGCTTTCTGAGAAACTGCTTAGCGTTCTGTTAATTCATCTCACAGAGTTACATCTGTATTTCGTGGATCTCTTTGCTAGCCTTATTTCTGTGGAATCTGAGAACAGATATTTCGGATCCCTTTGAAGAGTATAGGGCCAAAGGAAATATCCTCCGATAACAAAGAGAAAGAAGCTTTCTGAGAAACTTCGTTGTGTCTGTGAAATCATCTCACAGAGTTACAGCTTTCCCCTCACGCAGCCTTTCGCTAAGACAGTTCTTTTGAAATTGGCAAAGTGATATTTGGAAGCCCATTGAGGGCTATTGTGAAAAAGGAAATATCCTCAGGTGAAATCTGGAAAGAAGCTTTCTGAGAAACTGCTTAGTGTTCTGTTAATTCATCTCACAGAGTTACATCTGTATTTCGTGGATCTCTTTGCTAGCCTTATTTCTGTGGAATCTGAGAACAGATATTTCGGATCCCTTTGAAGACTATAGGGCCAAAGGAAATATCCTCCGATAACAAAGAGAAAGAAGCTTTCTGAGAAACTTCTTTGTGTTCTTTGAAATCATCTCACAGAGTTACAGCTTTCCCCTCAAGAAGCCTTTCGCTAAGACAGTTCTTGTGGAATTGGCAAAGTGATATTTGGAAGCCCATAGAGGGATATGGTGAAAAAGGAAATATCCTCACAGGAAATCTGGAAAGAAGCTTTCTGAGAAACTGCTTAGTGTTCTGTTAATTCATCTCACAGAGTTACATGTGTATTTCGTGGATCTCTTTGCTAGCCTTATTTCTGTGGAATCTGAGAACAGATATTTCGGATCCCTTTGAAGACTATAGGGCCAAAGGAAATATCCTCTGATAACAAAGAGAAAGAAGCTTTCTGAGAAACTTCGTTGTGTTCTGTGAAATCATCTCACAGAGTTACAGCTTTCCCCTCACGGAGCCTTTCGCTAAGACAGTTTTTTGAAATTGGCAAAGTGATATTTGGAAGCCCATAGAGGGCTATGGTGAAAAAGGAAATATCCTCAAATGAAATCTGGAAAGAAGCTTTCTGAGAAACTGCTTAGTGTTCTGTTAATTCATCTCACAGAGTTACATCTGTATTTCGTGGATCTCTTTGCTAGCCTTATTTCTGTGGAATCTGAGAATAGATAGATCCCTTTGAAGACTATGGGGCCAAAGGAAATATCCTCCGATAACAAAGAGAAAGAAGCTTTCTGAGAAACTTCGTTGTGTTCTGTGAAATCATCTCACAGAGTTGCAGCTTTCCCCTCAAGAAGCCTTTCGCTAAGACAGTTCTTGTGGAATTGGCAAAGTGATATTTGGAAGCCCATAGAGGGCTATGGTGAAAAAGGAAATATCCTGAGAGGAAATCTGGAAAGAAGCTTTCTGAGAAACTGCTTAGTGTTCTGTTAATTCATCTCACAGAGTTACATCTGTATTTCATGGATCTCTTTGCTAGCCTTATTTCTGTGGAATCTGAGAACAGATATTTCGGATCCCTTTGAAGACTATAGGGCCAAAGGAAATATCCTCCGATAACAAAGAGAAAGAAGCTTTCTGAGAAACTTCGTTGTGTTCTGTGAAATCATCTCACAGAGTTGCAGCTTTCCCCTCAAGAAGCCTTTCGCTAAGACAGTTCTTGTGGAATTGGCAAAGTGATATTTGGAAGCCCATAGAGGGCTATGGTGAAAAAGGAAATATCCTCAGATGAAATCTGGAAAGAAGCTTTCTGAGAAACTGCTTAGTGTTCTGTTAATTCATCTCACAGAGTTACATCTGTATTTCGTGGATCTCTTTGATAGCCTTATTTCTGTGGAATCTGAAACAGATATTTCGGATCCCTTTGAAGACCATAGGGCCAAAGGAAATATCCTCCGATAACAAAGAGAAAGAAGCTTTCTGAGAAACTTCTTTGTGTTCTGTGAAATCATCTCCCAGAGTCGCAGCTTTCCCCTCAAGAAGCTTTTCGCTAAGACAGTTCTTGTGGAATTGGCAAAGTGATATTTGGAAGCCCATAGAGGGCTATGGTGAAAAAGGAAATATCCTCAGATGAAATCTGGAAAGAAGCTTTCTGAGAAACTGCTTAGTGTTCTGATAATTCATCTCACAGAGTTACATCTGTATTTCGTGGATCTCTTTGCTAGCCTTATTTCTGTGGAATCTGAGAACAGATATTTCGGATCCCTATGAAGACTATAGGGCCAAAGGAAATATCCTCCGATAACAAAGAGAAAGAAGCTTTCTGAGAAACTTCTTTGTGTTCTGTGAAATCATCTCACAAAGTTACAGCTTTCCCTACAAGAAGCCTTTCGCTAAGACAGTTCTTGTGGAATTGGCAAAGTGATATTTGGAAGCCCATAGAGGGCTATGGTGAAAAAGGAAATATCCTCAAATGAAATCTGGAAAGAAGGTTTCTGAGAAACTGCTTAGTGTTCTTTTAATTCATCTCACAGAGTTACATCTGTATTTCGTGGATCTCTTTGCTAGCCTTATTTCTGTGGAATCTGAGAACAGATATTTCGGATCCCTTTGAAGACTATAGGGCCAAAGGAAATATCCTCCGATAACAAAGAGAAAGAAGCTTTCTGAGAAACTTCGTTGTGTTCTGTGAAATCATCTCACAGAGTTACAGCGTTCCCTTCACGGAGCCTTTCGCTAAGACAGTTCTTTTGAAATTGGCAAAGTGATATTTGGAAGCCCATAGAGGGGTATGGTGAAAAAGGAAATATCCTCAGAGGAAATCTGGAAAGAAGCTTTCTGAGAAACTGCTTAGCGTTCTGTTAATTCATCTCACAGTGTTACATCTGCATTTCATGGATCTCTTTGCTAGCCTTATTTCTGTGGAATCTGTGAACAGATATTTCAGATCCCTTTGAAGACTATAGGGCCAAAGGAAATATCCTCCGATAACAAAGAGAAAGAAGCTTTCTGAGAAACTTCTTTGTGTTCTGTGAAATAATCTCACAGAGTTGCAGCTTTCCCCTCAAGAAGCCTTTCGCTAAGACAGTTCTTGTGGAATTGGCAAAGTGATATTTGGAAGCCCATAGAGGGCTATGGTGAAAAAGGAAATATCCTCAGATGAAATCTGGAAAGAAGTTTTCTGAGAAACTGCTTAGTGTTCTGTTAATTCATCTCACAGAGTTACATCTGTATTCCGTGGATCTCTTTGCTAGCCTTATTTCTATGGAATCTGAGAACAGATATTTCGGATCCCTTTGAAGACTATAGGGCCAAAGGAAATATCCTCCGATAACAAAGAGAAAGAAGCTTTCTGAGAAACTTCGTTGTGTTCTGTGAAATCATCTCACAGAGTTACAGCTTTCCCCTCAAGGAGCCTTTCGCTAAGACAGTTTATGTGGAATTGGCAAAGTGATATTTGGAAGCCCATAGAGGGCTATGGTGAAAAAGGAAATATCCTCAGATGAAATCTGGAAAGAAGCTTTCTGAGAAACTGCTTAGCGTTCTGTTAATTCATCTCACAGAGTTACATCTGTATTTCGTGGATCTCTTTGCTAGCCTTATTTCTGTGGAATCTGAGAACAGATATTTCGGATCCCTTTGAAGACTATAGGGCCAAAGGAAATATCCTCCGATAACAAAGAGAAAGAAGCTTTCTGAGAAACTTCTTTGTGTTCTGTGAAATCATGTCACAGAGTTACAGCTTTCCCCTCACGGAGCCTTTCGCTAAGACACTTCTTTTGAAATTGGCAAAGTGATATTTGGAAGCCCATAGAGGGCTATGGTGAAAAAGGAAATATCCTCAGATGAAATCTGGAAAGAAGCTTTCTGAGAAACTGCTTAGCGTTCTGTTAATTCATCTCACAGAGTTACATCTGTATTTCGTGGATCTCTTTGCTAGCCTTATTTCTGTGGAATCTGAGAACAGATATTTCGGATCCCTTAGAAGACTATAGGGCCAAAGGAAATATCCTCCGATAACAAAGAGAAAGAAGCTTTCTGAGAAACTTCTTTGTGTTCTGTGAAATCATCTCACAGAGTTGCAGCTTTCCCCTCAAGAAGCCTTTCGCTAAGACAGTTCTTGTGGAATTGGCAAAGTGATATTTGGAAGCCCTTAGAGGGCTATGGTGAAAAAGGAAATATCCTCAGATGAAATCTGGAAAGAAGCTTTCTGAGAAACTGCTTAGTGTTCTGTTAATTCATCTCACAGAGTTACATCTGTATTTCGTGGATCTCTTTGGTAGCCTTATTTCTGTGAAATCTGAGAACAGATATTTCGGATCCCTTAGAAGACTATAGGGCCAAAGGAAATGTCCTCCGATAACAAAGAGAAAGAAGCTTTCTGAGAAACTTCTTTGTGTTCTGTGAAATCATCTCACAGAGTTGCAGCTTTCCCCTCAAGAAACCTTTCGCTAAGACAGTTCTTGTGGAATTGGCAAAGTGATATTTGGAAGCCCATAGAGGGCTATGGTGAAAAAGGAAATATCCTCAAATGAAATCTGGAAAGAAGCTTTCTGAGATACTGCTTAGTGTTCTGTTAATTCATCTCACAGAGTTACATCTGTATTTCGTGGATCTCTTTGCTAGCCTTATTTCTGTGGAATCTGAGAACAGATATTTCGGATCCCTTTGAAGACTATAGGGCCAAAGGAAATATCCTCCGATAACAAAGAGAAAGAAGCTTTCTGAGAAACTTCGTTGTGTTCTGTGAAATCATCTCTCAGAGTTACAGCTTTCCCCTCACGGAGCCTTTCGCTAAGACAGTTCTTTTGAAATTGGCAAAGTGATATTTGGAAGCCCATAGAGGGCTATGGTGAAAAAGGAAATATCCTCAGATGAAATCTGGAAAGAAGTTTTCTGAGAAACTGCTTAGTGTTCTGTTAATTCATCTCACAGAGTTACATCTGTATTTCGTGGATCTCTTTGCTAGCCTTATTTCTGTGGAATCTGAGAACAGATATTTCGGATCCCTTTGAAGACTATAGGGCCAAAGGAAATATCCTCCGATAACAAAGAGAAAGAAGCTTTCTGAGAAACTTCGTTGTGTTCTGTGAAATCATCTCACAGAGTTACAGCTTTCCCCTCAAGGAGCCTTTCGCTAAGACAGTTTATGTGGAATTGGCAAAGTGATATTTGGAAGCCCATAGAGGGCTATGGTGAAAAAGGAAATATCCTCAGATGAAATCTGGAAAGAAGCTTTCTGAGAAACTGCTTAGCGTTCTGTTAATTCATCTCACAGAGTTACATCTGTATTTCGTGGATCTCTTTGCTAGCCTTATTTCTGTGGAATCTGAGAACAGATATTTCGGATCCCTTTGAAGACTATAGGGCCAAAGGAAATATCCTCCGATAACAAAGAGAAAGAAGCTTTCTGAGAAACTTCTTTGTGTTCTGTGAAATCATGGCACAGAGTTACAGCTTTCCCCTCACGGAGCCTTTCGCTAAGACACTTCTTTTGAAATTGGCAAAGTGATATTTGGAAGCCCATAGAGGGCTATGGTGAAAAAGGAAATATCCTCAGATGAAATCTGGAAAGAAGCTTTCTGAGAAACTGCTTAGCGTTCTGTTAATTCATCTCACAGAGTTACATCTGTATTTCGTGGATCTCTTTGCTAGCCTTATTTCTGTGGAATCTGAGAACAGATATTTCGGATCCCTTAGAAGACTATAGGGCCAAAGGAAATATCCTCCGATAACAAAGAGAAAGAAGCTTTCTGAGAAACTTCTTTGTGTTCTGTGAAATCATCTCACAGAGTTGCAGCTTTCCCCTCAAGAAGCCTTTCGCTAAGACAGTTCTTGTGGAATTGGCAAAGTGATATTTGGAAGCCCTTAGAGGGCTATGGTGAAAAAGGAAATATCCTCAGATGAAATCTGGAAAGAAGCTTTCTGAGAAACTGCTTAGTGTTCTGTTAATTCATCTCACAGAGTTACATCTGTATTTCGTGGATCTCTTTGCTAGCCTTATTTCTGTGAAATCTGAGAACAGATATTTCGGATCCCTTTGAAGACTATAGGGCCAAAGGAAATGTCCTCCGATAACAAAGAGAAAGAAGCTTTCTGAGAAACTTCTTTGTGTTCTGTGAAATCATCTCACAGAGTTGCAGCTTTCCCCTCAAGAAACCTTTCGCTAAGACAGTTCTTGTGGAATTGGCAAAGTGATATTTGGAAGCCCATAGAGGGATATGGTGAAAAAGGAAATATCCTCAAATGAAATCTGGAAAGAAGCTTTCTGAGATACTGCTTAGTGTTCTGTTAATTCATCTCACAGAGTTACATCTGTATTTCGTGGATCTCTTTGCTAGCCTTATTTCTGTGGAATCTGAGAACAGATATTTCGGATCCCTTTGAAGACTATAGGGCCAAAGGAAATATCCTCCGATAACAAAGAGAAAGAAGCTTTCTGAGAAACTTCGTTGTGTTCTGTGAAATCATCTCTCAGAGTTACAGCTTTCCCCTCACGGAGCCTTTCGCTAAGACAGTTCTTTTGAAATTGGCAAAGTGATATTTGGAAGCCCATAGAGGGCTATGGTGAAAAAGGAAATATCCTCAGATGAAATCTGGAAAGAAGCTTTCTGAGAAACTGCTTAGTGTTCTGTTAATTCATCTCACAGAGTTACATCTGTATTTCGTGGATCTCTTTGCTAGCCTTATTTCTGTGGAATCTCAGAACAGATATTTCGGATCCCTTTGAAGACTATAGGGCCAAAGGAAATATCCTCCGATAACAAAGAGAAAGAAGCTTTCTGAGAAACTTCGTTGTGTTCTGTGAAATCATCTCACAGAATTACAGCTTTCCCCTCACGGAGCCTTTCGCTAAGACAGTTCCTTTGAAATTGGCAAAGTGATATTTGGAAGCCCATAGAGGGCTGAGGTGAAAAAAGAAATATCCTCAGAGGAAATCTGGAAGGAAGCTTTCTGAGAAACTGCTTAGTGTTCTGTTAATTCATCTCACAGTGTTACATCTGTATTTCATGGATCTCTTTGCTAGCCTTATTTTTGTGGAATCTGAGAACAGATATTTCAGATCCCTATGAATACTATAGGGCCAAAGGAAATATCCTCCGATAACAAAGAGAAAGAAGCTTTCTGAGAAACTTCGTTGTGTTCTGTGAAATCATCTCACAGAGTTGCAGCTTTCCCCTCAAGAAGCCTTTCGCAAAGACAGTTCATGTGGAATTGGAAAAGTGATATTTGGAAGCCCATAGAGGGCTATGGTGGAAAAGGAAATATCCTCAGATGAAATCTGGAAAGAAGCTTTCTGAGAAACTGCTTAGTGTTCTGTTAATTCATCTCACAGAGTTACATCTGTATTTCGTGGATCTCTTTGCCAGCCTTATTTCTGTGGAATCTGAAAACAGATATTTCGGATACCTATGAAGACTATAGGGCCAAAGGAAATATCCTCCGATAACAAAGAGAAAGAAGCTTTCTGAGAAACTTCTTTGTGTTCTGTAAAATCATCTCACAGAGTTACAGCTTTCCCCTCAAGAAGCCTTTCGCTAAGACAGTTCTTGTGGAATTGGCAAAGTGATATTTGGAAGCCCATAGAGGGCTATGGTGAAAAAGGAAATATCCTCAAATGAAATCTGGAAAGAAGCTTTCTGAGAAACTGCTTAGTGTTCTGTTAATTCATCTCACAGAGTTACATCTGTATTTCGTGGATCTCTTTGCTAGCCTTATTTCTGTGGAATCTGAGAACAGATATTTCGGATCCCTTTGAAGACTATAGGGCCAAAGGAAATATCCTCCGATCACAAAGAGAAAGAAGCTTTCTGAGAAACTTCGTTGTGTTCTATGAAATCATCTCACAGAGTTACAGCTTTCCCCTCACGGAGCCTTTCGCTAAGACAGTTCTTTTGAAATTGACAAAGTGATATTTGAAAGCCCATAGAGGGCTATGGTGAAAAAGGAAATATCCTCAGAGGAAATTTGGAAAGAAGCTTTCTGAGAAACTGCTTAGTGTTCTGTTAATTCATCTCACAGAGTTACATCTGTATTTCGTGGATCTCTTTGCTAGCCTTATTTCTGTGGATTCTGAGAACAGATATTTCGGATCCCTATGAAGACTATAGGGCCAAAGGAAATATCCTCCGATAACAAAGAGAAAGAAGCTTTCTGAGAAACTTCTTTGTGTTCTGTGAAATCATCTCACAGAGTTACAGCTTTCCCCACAAAAAGCCTTTCACTAAGACAGTTATTGTGGAATTGGCAAAGTGATATTAGGAAGCCCATAGAGGGCTATGGTGAAAAAGGAAATATCCTCAAATGAAATCTGGAAAGAAGCTTTCTGAGAAACTGCTTAGTGTTCTGTTAATTCATCTCACAGAGTTACATCTGTATTTCTTGGATCTCTTTGCTAGCCTTATTTCTGTGAAATCTGAGAACAGATATTTCGGATCCCTTTGAAGACTATAGGGCCAAAGGAAATATCCTCCGATAACAAAGAGAAAGAAGCTTTCTGAGAAACTTCTTTGTGTTCTGTGAAATCATCTCACAGAGTTGCAGCTTTCCCCTCAAGAAACCTTTCGCTAAGACAGTTCTCGTGGAATTGGCAAAGTGATATTTGGAAGCCCATAGAGGGCTATGGTGAAAAAGGAAATATCCTCAAATGAAATCTGGAAAGAAGCTTTCTGAGATACTGCTTAGTGTTCTGTTAATTCATCTCACAGAGTTACATCTGTATTTCGTGGATCTCTTTGCCAGCCTTATTTCTGTGGAATCTGAGAACAGATATTTCGGATCCCTTTGAAGACTATAGGGCCAAAGGAAATATCCTTCGATAACAAAGAGAAAGAAGCTTTCTGAGAAACTTCGTTGTGTTCTGTGAAATCATCTCTCAGAGTTACAGCTTTCCCCTCACGTAGCCTTTCGCTAAGACAGTTCTTTTGAAATTGGCAAAGTGATATTTGGAAGCCCATAGAGGGCTATGGTGAAAAAGGAAATATCCTCAAATGAAATCTGGAAAGAAGCTTTCTGAGAAACTGCTTAGTGTTCTGTTAATTCATTTCACAGAGTTACATCTGTATTTCGTGGATCTCTTTGCTAGCCTTATTTCTGTGAAATCTGAGAACAGATATTTCGGATCCCTTTGAAGACTATAGGGCCAAAGGAAATATCCTCCGATAACAAAGAGAAAGAAGGTTTCTGAGAAACTTCTTTGTGTTCTGTGAAATCATCTCACAGAGTTGCAGCTTTCCCCTCAAGAAGCCTTTCGCTAAGACAGTTCTTGTGGAATTGGCAAAGTGATATTTGGAAGCCATAGAGGGCTATGGTGAAAAAGGAAATATCCTCAAATGAAATCTGGAAAGAAGCTTTCTGAGAAACTGCTTAGTGTTCTGTTAATTCATCTCACAGAGTTACATCTGTATTTCGTGCATCTCTTTGCTAGCCTTATTTCTGTGAAATCTGAGAACAGATATTTCGGATCCCTCTGAAGACTATAGGGCCAAAGGAAATATCCTCCGATAACAAAGAGAAAGAAGCTTTCTGAGAAACTTCTTTGTGTTCTGTGAAATCATCTCACAGAGTTGCAGCTTTCCCCTCAAGAAGCCTTTCGCTAAGACAGTTCTTGTGGAATTGGCAAAGTGATATTTGGAAGCCCATATAGGGCTATGGTGAAAAAGGAAATATCCTCACATGAAATCTGGAAAGAAGCTTTCTGAGAAACTGCTTAGTGTTCTGTTAATTCAACTCACAGAGTTACATCTGTATTTCGTGGATCTCTTTGCTAGCCTTATTTCTGTGGAATCTGAGAACAGATATTTCGGATCCCTTTGAAGACTATAGGGCCAAAGGAAATATCCTCCGATAACAAAGAGAAAGAAGCTTTCTGAGAAACTTCGTTGTGTTCTGTGAAATCATCTCACAGAGTTACAGCTTTCCCCTCAAGGAGCCTTTCGCTAAGACAGTTTATGTGGAATTGGCAAAGTGATATTTGGAAGCCCATAGAGGGCTATGGTGAAAAAGGAAATATCCTCAGATGAAATCTGGAAAGAAGCTTTCTGAGAAACTGCTTAGCGTTCTGTTAATTCATCTCACAGAGTTACATCTGTATTTCGTAGATCTCTTTGCTAGCCTTATTTCGGTGGAATCTGAGAACAGATATTTCGGATCCCTTTGAAGACTATAGGGCCAAAGGAAATATCCTCCGATAACAAGGGAAAGAAGCTTTCTGAGAAACTTCTTTGTGTTCTGTGAAATCATCTCACAGAGTTACAGCTTTCCCCTCACGGAGCCTTTCGCTAAGACAGTTCTTTTGAAACTGGCAAAGTGATATTTGGAAGCCCTTAGAGGGCTATGGTGAAAAAGGAAATATCCTCAGATGAAATCTGGAAAGAAGCTTTCTGAGAAACTGCTTAGTGTTCTGTTAATTCATCTCACAGAGTTACATCTGTATTTCGTGGATCTCTTTGCTAGCCTTATTTCTGTGGAATCTGAGAACAGATATTTCGGATCCCTTTGAAGACTATAGGGCCAAAGGAAATATCCTCCGATAACAAAGAGAAGAAGCTTTCTGAGAAACTTCTTTGTTTTCTGTGAAATCATCTCACAGAGTTGCAGCTTTCCCCTCAAGTAGCCTTTCGCTAAGACAGTTCTTGTGGAATTGGCAAAGTGATATTTGGAAGCCCATAGAGGGCTATGGTGAAAAAGGAAATATGCTCAGATGAAATCTGGAAAGAAGCTTTCTGAGAAACTGCTTAGTGTTCTGTTAATTCATCTCACAGAGTTACATCTGTATTTCGTGGATCTCTTTGCTCGCCTTATTTCTGTGGAATCTGAGTACAGATATTTCGGATCACTTTGAAGAACATAGGGCCAAAGAAATATCCTCCGATAACAAAGAGAAAGAAGCTTTCTGAGAAACTTCTTTGTGTTCTGTGAAATCATCTCACAGAGTTGCAGCTTTGCCCTCAAGGAGCCTTTCGCTAAGACAGTTCTTGTGGAATTGGCAAAGTGATATTTGGAAGCCCATAGAGGGCGATGGTGAAAAAGGAAATATCCTCAGATGAAATCTGGAAAGAAGCTTTCTGAGAAACTGCTTAGTGTTCTGTTAATTCATCTCACAGAGTTACAACTGTATTTCGTGGATCCCTTTGCTAGCCTTATTTCTGTGGAATCTGAGAACAGATATTTCGGATCCCTATGAAGACTATAGGGCCAAAGGAAATATCCTCCGATAACAAAGAGAAAGAAGCTTTCTGAGAAACTTCGTTGTGTTCTGTGAAATCATCTCACAGAGTTACAGCTTTCCCCTCACGGAGCCTTTCGCTAAGACAGTTCTTTTGAAATTAGCAAAGTGATATTTGGAAGCCCATAGAGGGCTATTGTGAAAAAGGAAATATCCTCAGATGAAATCTGGAAAGAAGCTTTCTGAGAAACTGCTTAGTGTTCTGTTAATTCATCTCACAGAGTTACATCTGTATTTCGTGGATCTCTTTGCTAGCCTTACTTCTGTGGAATCTGAGAACAGATATTTCGGATCCATATGAAGACTATAGGGTCAAAGGAAATATCCTCCGATAACAAAGAGAAAGAAGCTTTCTGAGAAACTTCTTTGTGTTCTGTGAAATCATCTCACAGAGTTACAGCTTTCCCCTCAAGAAGCCTTTCGCTAAGACAGTTCTTGTGGAATTGGCAAAGTGATATTTGGAAGCCCATAGAGGGCTATGGTGAAAAAGGAAATATCCTCAGATGAAATCTGGAAAGAAGCTTTCTGCGAAACTGCTTAGTGTTCTTTTAATTCATCTCACAGTGTTACATCTGTATTTCGTGTATCTCTTTGCTAGCCTTATTTCTGTGGAATCTGAGAACAGATATTTCGGATCCCTTTGAAGACTATAGGGCCAAAGGAAATATCCTCCGATAACAAAGAGAAAGAAGCTTTCTGAGAAACTTCGTTGTGTTCTTTGAAATCATCTCACAGAGTTGCAGCTTTCCCCTCAAGAAGCCTTTCGCTAAGACAGTTGTTGTGGAAATGGCAAAGTGATATTTGGAAGCCATAGAGGGCTATGGTGAAAAAGGAAATATCCTCAAATGAAATCTGGAAAGAAGCTTTCTGAGAAACTGCTTAGTGTTCTGTTAATTCATCTCACAGAGTTACATCTGTATTTCGTGGATCTCTTTGCTAGCCTTATTTCTGTGAAATCTGAGAACAGATATTTCGGATCCCTTTGAAGACTATAGGGCCAAAGGAAATATCCTCCGATAACAAAGAGAAAGAAGCTTTCTGAGAAACTTCTTTGTGTTCTGTGAAATCATCTCACAGAGTTGCAGCTTTCCCCTCAAGAAGCCTTTCGCTAAGACAGTTCTTGTGGAATTGGCAAAGTGATATTTGGAAGCCCATATAGGGCTATGATGAAAAAGGAAATATCCTCAGATGAAATCTGGAAAGAAGCTGTCTGAGAAACTGCTTAGCGTTCTGTTAATTCATCTCACAGAGTTACATCTGTATTTCGTGGATCTTTTTGCTAGCCTTATTTCTGTGGAATCTGAGAACAGATATTTCGGATCCCTTTGAAGACTATAGGGCCAAAGGAAATATCCTCCGATAACAAAGAGAAAGAAGCTTTCTGAGAAACTTCGTTGTGTTCTGTGAAATCATCTCACAGAGTTACAGCTTTCCCCTCAAGGAGCCTTTCGCTAAGACAGTTTATGTGGAGTTGGCAAAGTGATATTTGGAAGCCCATAGAGGGCTATGGTGAAAAAGGAAATATCCTCAGATGAAATCTGGAAAGAAGCTTTCTGAGAAACTGCTTAGCGCTCTGTTAATTCATCTCACAGAGTTACATCTGTATTTCGTGGATCTCTTTGCTAGCCTTATTTCTGTGGAATCTGAGAACAGATATTTCGGATCCCTTTGAAGACTATAGGGCCAAAGGAAATATCCTCCGATAACAAAGAGAAAGAAGCTTTCTGAGAAACTTCTTTGTGTTCTGTGAAATCATCTCACAGAGTTACAGCTTTCCCCTCACGGAGCCTTTCGCTAAGACAGTTCTTTTGAAACTGGCAAAGTGATATTTGGAAGCCCATAGAGGGCTATGGTGAAAAAGGAAATATCCTCAGATGAAATCTGGAAAGAAGCTTTCTGAGAAACTGCTTAGTGTTCTGTTAATTCATCTCACAGAGTTACATCTGTATTTCGTGGATCTCTCTGCTAGCCTTATTTCTGTGGAATGAGAACAGATATTTCGGATCCCTTTGAAGACTATAGGGCCAAAGGAAATATCCTCTGATAACAAAGAGAAAGAAGCTCTCTGAGAAACTTCTTTGTGTTCTGTGAAATCATCTCACAGAGTTACAGCTTTCCCCTCACGGAGCCTTTCGCTAAGACAGTTCTTTTGAAACTGGCAAAGTGATATTTGGAAGCCCATAGAGGGCTATGGTGAAAAAGGAAATATCCTCAGATGAAATCTGGAAAGAAGCTTTCTGAGAAACTGCTTAGTGTTCTGTTAATTCATCTCACAGAGTTACATCTGTATTTCGTGGATCTCTTTGCTAGACTTATTTCTGTGGAATCTGAGAACAGATATTTCGGATCCCTTTGAAGAGTATAGGGCCAAAGGAAATATCCTCCGATAACAAAGAGAAAGAAGCTTTCTGAGAAACTTCTTTGTGTTCTGTGAAATCATCTCACAGAGTTGCAGCTTTCCCCTCAAGTAGCCTTTCGCTAAGACAGTTCTTGTGGAATTGGCAAAGTGATATTTGGAAGCCCATTGAGGGCTATGGTGAAAAAGGAAATATCCTCAGATGAAATCTGGAAAGAAGCTTTCTGAGAAACTGCTAAGTGTTCTGTTAATTCATCTCACAGAGTTACATCTGTATTTCGTGGATCTCTTTGCTAGCCTTATTTCTGTGGAATCTGAGAACAGATATTTCGGAACCCTTTGAAGACTATAGGGCCAAAGGAAATATCCTCCGATAACAAAGAGAAAGAAGCTTTCTGAGAAACTTCGTTGTGTTCTGTGAAATCATCTCACAGAGTTACAGCTTTCCCCTCAAGGAGCCTTTCGCTAAGACAGTTTATGTGGAATTGGCAAAGTGATATTTGGAAGCCCATAGAGGGATATGGTGAAAAAGGAAATATCCTCAGATGAAATCTGGAAAGAAGCTTTCTGAGAAACTGCTTAGCGTTCTGTTAATTCATCTCACAGAGTTACATCTGTATTTCGTGGATCTCTTTGCTAGCCTTATTTCTGTGGAATCTGAGAACAGATATTTCGGATTCCTTTGAAGAGTATAGGGCCAAAGGAAATATCCTCCGATAACAAAGAGAAAGAAGCTTTCTGAGAAACTTCGTTGTGTTCTGTGAAATCATCTCACAGAGTTACAGCTTTCCCCTCACGCAGCCTTTCGCTAAGACAGTTCTTTTGAAATTGGCAAAGTGATATTTGGAAGCCCATTGAGGGCTATTGTGAAAAAGGAAATATCCTCAGGTGAAATCTGGAAAGAAGCTTTCTGAGAAACTGCTTAGTGTTCTGTTAATTCATCTCACAGAGTTACATCTGTATTTCGTGGATCTCTTTGCTAGCCTTATTTCTGTGGAATCTGAGAACAGATATTTCGGATCCCTTTGAAGACTATAGGGCCAAAGGAAATATCCTCCGATAACAAAGAGAAAGAAGCTTTCTGAGAAACTTCTTTGTGTTCTTTGAAATCATCTCACAGAGTTACAGCTTTCCCCTCAAGAAGCCTTTCGCTAAGACAGTTCTTGTGGAATTGGCAAAGTGATATTTGGAAGCCCATAGAGGGCTATGGTGAAAAAGGATATATCCTCAAATGAAATCTGGAAAGAAGCTTTCTGAGAAACTGCTTAGTGTTCTGTTAATTCATCTCACAGAGTTACATCTGTATTTCGTGGATCTCTTTGCTAGCCTTATTTCTGTGGAATCTGAGAAAAGATATTTCGGATCCCTTTGAAGACTATAGGGCCAAAGGAAATATCCTCCGATAACAAAGAGAAAGAAGCTTTCTGAGAAACTTCTTTGTGTTCTGTGAAATCATCTCACAGAGTTACAGCTTTCCCCTCAAGAAGCCTTTCGCTAAGACAGTTCTTGTGGAATTGGCAAAGTGATATTTGGAAGCCCATAGAGGGATATGGTGAAAAAGGAAATATCCTCACAGGAAATCTGGAAAGAAGCTTTCTGAGAAACTGCTTAGCGCTCTGTTAATTCATCTCACAGAGTTACATGTGTATTTCGTGGATCTCTTTGCTAGCCTTATTTCTGTGGAATCTGAGAACAGATATTTCGGATCCCTTTGAAGACTATAGGGCCAAAGGAAATATCCTCTGATAACAAAGAGAAAGAAGCTTTCCGAGAAACTTCGTTGTGTTCTGTGAAATCATCTCACAGAGTTACAGCTTTCCCCTCACGGAGCCTTTCGCTAAGACAGTTCTTTTGAAATTGGCAAAGTGATATTTGGAAGCCCATAGAGGGCTATGGTGAAAAAGGAAATATCCTGAGAGGAAATCTGGAAAGAAGCTTTCTGAGAAACTGCTTAGTGTTCTGTTAATTCATCTCACAGAGTTACATCTGTATTTCATGGATCTCTTTGCTAGCCTTATTTCTGTGGAATCTGAGAATAGATAGATCCCTTTGAAGACTATGGGGCCAAAGGAAATATCCTCCGATAACAAAGAGAAAGAAGCTTTCTGAGAAACTTCGTTGTGTTCTGTGAAATCATCTCACAGAGTTGCAGCTTTCCCCTCAAGAAGCCTTTCGCTAAGACAGTTCTTGTGGAATTGGCAAAGTGATATTTGGAAGCCCATAGAGGGCTATGGTGAAAAAGGAAATATCCTCAGATGAAATCTGGAAAGAAGCTTTCTGAGAAACTGCTTAGTGTTCTGTTAATTCATCTCACAGAGTTACATCTGTATTTCATGGATCTCTTTGCTAGCCTTATTTCTGTGGAATCTGAGAACAGATATTTCGGATCCCTTTGAAGACTATAGGGCCAAAGGAAATATCCTCCGATAACAAAGAGAAAGAAGCTTTCTGAGAAACTTCTTTGTGTTCTGTGAAATCATCTCACAGAGTTGCAGCTTTCCCCTCAAGAAGCCTTTCGCTAAGACAGTTCTTGTGGAATTGGCAAAGTGATATTTGGAAGCCCATAGAGGGCTATGGTGAAAAAGGAAATATCCTCAGATGAAATCTGGAAAGAAGCTTTCTGAGAAACTGCTTAGTGTTCTGTTAATTCATCTCACAGAGTTACATCTGTATTTCGTGGATCTCTTTGCTAGCCTTATTTCTGTGGAATCTGAAACAGATATTTCGGATCCCTTTGAAGACCATAGGGCCAAAGGAAATATCCTCCGATAACAAAGAGAAAGAAGCTTTCTGAGAAACTTCTTTGTGTTCTGTGAAATCATCTCCCAGAGTCGCAGCTTTCCCCTCAAGAAGCTTTTCGCTAAGAATGTTCTTGTGGAATTGGCAAAGTGATATTTGGAAGCCCATAGAGGGCTATGGTGAAAAAGGAAATATCCTCAGATGAAATCTGGAAAGAAGCTTTCTGAGAAACTGCTTAGTGTTCTGATAATTCATCTCACAGAGTTACATCTGTATTTCGTGGATCTCTTTGCTAGCCTTATTTCTGTGGAATCTGAGAACAGATATTTCGGATCCCTATGAAGACTATAGGGCCAAAGGAAATATCCTCCGATAACAAAGAGAAAGAAGCTTTCTGAGAAACTTCTTTGTGTTCTGTGAAATCATCTCACAAAGTTACAGCTTTCCCTACAAGAAGCCTTTCGCTAAGACAGTTCTTGTGGAATTGGCAAAGTGATATTTGGAAGCCCATAGAGGGCTATGGTGAAAAAGGAAATATCCTCAAATGAAATCTGGAAAGAAGGTTTCTGAGAAACTGCTTAGTGTTCTTTTAATTCATCTCACAGAGTTACATCTGTATTTCGTGGATCTCTTTGCTAGCCTTATTTCTGTGGAATCTGAGAACAGATATTTCGGATCCCTTTGAAGACTATAGGGCCAAAGGAAATATCCTCCGATAACAAAGAGAAAGAAGCTTTCTGAGAAACTTCGTTGTGTTCTGTGAAATCATCTCACAGAGTTACAGCGTTCCCTTCACGGAGCCTTTCGCTAAGACAGTTCTTTTGAAATTGGCAAAGTGATATTTGGAAGCCCATAGAGGGGTATGGTGAAAAAGGAAATATCCTCAGAGGAAATCTGGAAGAAGCTTTCAGAGAAACTGCTTAGCGTTCTGTTAATTCATCTCACAGTGTTACATCTGTATTTCATGGATCTCTTTGCTAGCCTTATTTCTGTGGAATCTGTGAACAGATATTTCAGATCCCTTTGAAGACTATAGGGCCAAAGGAAATATCCTCCGATAACAAAGAGAAAGAAGCTTTCTGAGAAACTTCTTTGTGTTCTGTGAAATCATCTCACAGAGTTGCAGCTTTCCCCTCAAGAAGCCTTTCGCTAAGACAGTTCTTGTGGAATTGGCAAAGTGATATTTGGAAGCCCATAGAGGGCTATGGTGAAAAAGGAAATATCCTCAGATGAAATCTGGAAAGAAGTTTTCTGAGAAACTGCTTAGTGTTCTGTTAATTCATCTCACAGAGTTACATCTGTATTCCGTGGATCTCTTTGCTAGCCTTATTTCTATGGAATCTGAGAACAGATATTTCGGATCCCTTTGAAGACTATAGGGCCAAAGGAAATATCCTCCGATAACAAAGAGAAAGAAGCTTTCTGAGAAACTTCGTTGTGTTCTGTGAAATCATCTCACAGAGTTACAGCTTTGCCCTCAAGGAGCCTTTCGCTAAGACCGTTCTTGTGGAATTGGCAAAGTGATATTTGGAAGCCCATAGAGGGCTATGGTGAAAAAGGAAATATCCTCAGATGAAATCTGGAAAGAAGCTTTCTGAGAAACTGCTTAGCGTTCTGTTAATTCATCTCACAGAGTTACATCTGTATTTCGTGGATCTCTTTGCTAGCCTTATTTCTGTGGAATCTGAGAACAGATATTTCGGATCCCTTTGAAGACTATAGGGCCAAAGGAAATATCCTCCGATAACAAAGAGAAAGAAGCTTTCTGAGAAACTTCTTTGTGTTCTGTGAAATCATGTCACAGAGTTACAGCTTTCCCCTCACGGAGCCTTTCGCTAAGACACTTCTTTTGAAATTGGCAAAGTGATATTTGGAAGCCCATAGAGGGCTATGGTGAAAAAGGAAATATCCTCAGATGAAATCTGGAAAGAAGCTTTCTGAGAAACTGCTTAGTGTTCTGTTAATTCATCTCACAGAGTTACATCTGTATTTCGTGGATCTCTTTGCTAGCCTTATTTCTGTGGAATCTGAGAACAGATATTTCGGATCCCTTAGAAGACTATAGGGCCAAAGGAAATATCCTCCGATAACAAAGAGAAAGAAGCTTTCTGAGAAACTTCTTTGTGTTCTGTGAAATCATCTCACAGAGTTGCAGCTTTCCCCTCAAGAAGCCTTTCGCTAAGACAGTTCTTGTGGAATTGGCAAAGTGATATTTGGAAGCCCTTAGAGGGCTATGGTGAAAAAGGAAATATCCTCAGATGAAATCTGGAAAGAAGCTTTCTGAGAAACTGCTTAGTGTTCTGTTAATTCATCTCACAGAGTTACATCTGTATTTCGTGGATCTCTTTGCTAGCCTTATTTCTGTGAAATCTGAGAACAGATATTTCGGATCCCTTTGAAGACTATAGGGCCAAAGGAAATGTCCTCCGATAACAAAGAGAAAGAAGCTTTCTGAGAAACTTCTTTGTGTTCTGTGAAATCATCTCACAGAGTTGCAGCTTTCCCCTCAAGAAACCTTTCGCTAAGACAGTTCTTGTGGAATTGGCAAAGTGATATTTGGAAGCCCATAGAGGGATATGGTGAAAAAGGAAATATCCTCAAATGAAATCTGGAAAGAAGCTTTCTGAGATACTGCTTAGTGTTCTGTTAATTCATCTCACAGAGTTACATCTGTATTTCGTGGATCTCTTTGCTAGCCTTATTTCTGTGGAATATGAGAACAGATATTTCGGATCCCTTTGAAGACTATAGGGCCAAAGGAAATATCCTCCGATAACAAAGAGAAAGAAGCTTTCTGAGAAACTTCGTTGTGTTCTGTGAAATCATCTCTCAGAGTTACAGCTTTCCCCTCAAGGAGCCTTTCGCTAAGACGGTTCTTTTGAAATTGGCAAAGTGATATTTGGAAGCCCATAGAGGGCTATGGTGAAAAAGGAAATATCCTCAGATGAAATCTGGAAAGAAGTTTTCTGAGAAACTGCTTAGTGTTCTGTTAATTCATCTCACAGAGTTACATCTGTATTTCGTGGATCTCTTTGCTAGCCTTATTTCTGTGGAATCTGAGAACAGATATTTCGGATCCCTTTGAAGACTATAGGGCCAAAGGAAATATCCTCCGATAACAAAGAGAAAGAAGCTTTCTGAGAAACTTCTTTGTGTTCTGTGAAATCATCTCACAAAGTTACAGCTTTCCCTACAAGAAGCCTTTCGCTAAGACAGTTCTTGTGGAATTGGCAAAGTGATATTTGGAAGCCCATAGAGGGCTATGGTGAAAAAGGAAATATCCTCAAATGAAATCTGGAAAGAAGGTTTCTGAGAAACTGCTTAGTGTTCTTTTAATTCATCTCACAGAGTTACATCTGTATTTCGTGGATCTCTTTGCTAGCCTTATTTCTGTGGAATCTGAGAACAGATATTTCGGATCCCTTTGAAGACTATAGGGCCAAAGGAAATATCCTCCGATAACAAAGAGAAAGAAGCTTTCTGAGAAACTTCGTTGTGTTCTGTGAAATCATCTCACAGAGTTACAGCGTTCCCTTCACGGAGCCTTTCGCTAAGACAGTTCTTTTGAAATTGGCAAAGTGATATTTGGAAGCCCATAGAGGGGTATGGTGAAAAAGGAAATATCCTCAGAGGAAATCTGGAAAGAAGCTTTCTGAGAAACTGCTTAGCGTTCTGTTAATTCATCTCACAGTGTTACATCTGTATTTCATGGATCTCTTTGCTAGCCTTATTTCTGTGGAATCTGTGAACAGATATTTCAGATCCCTTTGAAGACTATAGGGCCAAAGGAAATATCCTCCGATAACAAAGAGAAAGAAGCTTTCTGAGAAACTTCTTTGTGTTCTGTGAAATCATCTCACAGAGTTGCAGCTTTCCCCTCAAGAAGCCTTTCGCTAAGACAGTTCTTGTGGAATTGGCAAAGTGATATTTGGAAGCCCATAGAGGGCTATGGTGAAAAAGGAAATATCCTCAGATGAAATCTGGAAAGAAGTTTTCTGAGAAACTGCTTAGTGTTCTGTTAATTCATCTCACAGAGTTACATCTGTATTCCGTGGATCTCTTTGCTAGCCTTATTTCTATGGAATCTGAGAACAGATATTTCGGATCCCTTTGAAGACTATAGGGCCAAAGGAAATATCCTCCGATAACAAAGAGAAAGAAGCTTTCTGAGAAACTTCGTTGTGTTCTGTGAAATCATCTCACAGAGTTACAGCTTTCCCCTCAAGGAGCCTTTCGCTAAGACAGTTTATGTGGAATTGGCAAAGTGATATTTGGAAGCCCATAGAGGGCTATGGTGAAAAAGGAAATATCCTCAGATGAAATCTGGAAAGAAGCTTTCTGAGAAACTGCTTAGCGTTCTGTTAATTCATCTCACAGAGTTACATCTGTATTTCGTGGATCTCTTTGCTAGCCTTATTTCTGTGGAATCTGAGAACAGATATTTCGGATCCCTTTGAAGACTATAGGGCCAAAGGAAATATCCTCCGATAACAAAGAGAAAGAAGCTTTCTGAGAAACTTCTTTGTGTTCTGTGAAATCATGTCACAGAGTTACAGCTTTCCCCTCACGGAGCCTTTCGCTAAGACACTTCTTTTGAAATTGGCAAAGTGATATTTGGAAGCCCATAGAGGGCTATGGTGAAAAAGGAAATATCCTCAGATGAAATCTGGAAAGAAGCTTTCTGAGAAACTGCTTAGTGTTCTGTTAATTCATCTCACAGAGTTACATCTGTATTTCGTGGATCTCTTTGCTAGCCTTATTTCTGTGGAATCTGAGAACAGATATTTCGGATCCCTTAGAAGACTATAGGGCCAAAGGAAATATCCTCCGATAACAAAGAGAAAGAAGCTTTCTGAGAAACTTCTTTGTGTTCTGTGAAATCATCTCACAGAGTTGCAGCTTTCCCCTCAAGAAGCCTTTCGCTAAGACAGTTCTTGTGGAATTGGCAAAGTGATATTTGGAAGCCCTTAGAGGGCTATGGTGAAAAAGGAAATATCCTCAGATGAAATCTGGAAAGAAGCTTTCTGAGAAACTGCTTAGTGTTCTGTTAATTCATCTCACAGAGTTACATCTGTATTTCGTGGATCTCTTTGCTAGCCTTATTTCTGTGAAATCTGAGAACAGATATTTCGGATCCCTTTGAAGACTATAGGGCCAAAGGAAATGTCCTCCGATAACAAAGAGAAAGAAGCTTTCTGAGAAACTTCTTTGTGTTCTGTGAAATCATCTCACAGAGTTGCAGCTTTCCCCTCAAGAAACCTTTCGCTAAGACAGTTCTTGTGGAATTGGCAAAGTGATATTTGGAAGCCCATAGAGGGATATGGTGAAAAAGGAAATATCCTCAAATGAAATCTGGAAAGAAGCTTTCTGAGATACTGCTTAGTGTTCTGTTAATTCATCTCACAGAGTTACATCTGTATTTCGTGGATCTCTTTGCTAGCCTTATTTCTGTGGAATCTGAGAACAGATATTTCGGATCCCTTTGAAGACTATAGGGCCAAAGGAAATATCCTCCGATAACAAAGAGAAAGAAGCTTTCTGAGAAACTTCGTTGTGTTCTGTGAAATCATCTCTCAGAGTTACAGCTTTCCCCTCACGGAGCCTTTCGCTAAGACAGTTCTTTTGAAATTGGCAAAGTGATATTTGGAAGCCCATAGAGGGCTATGGTGAAAAAGGAAATATCCTCAGATGAAATCTGGAAAGAAGTTTTCTGAGAAACTGCTTAGTGTTCTGTTAATTCATCTCACAGAGTTACATCTGTATTTCGTGGATCTCTTTGCTAGCCTTATTTCTGTGGAATCTGAGAACAGATATTTCGGATCCCTTTGAAGACTATAGGGCCAAAGGAAATATCCTCCGATAACAAAGAGAAAGAAGCTTTCTGAGAAACTTCTTTGTGTTCTGTGAAATCATCTCACAAAGTTACAGCTTTCCCTACAAGAAGCCTTTCGCTAAGACAGTTCTTGTGGAATTGGCAAAGTGATATTTGGAAGCCCATAGAGGGCTATGGTGAAAAAGGAAATATCCTCAAATGAAATCTGGAAAGAAGGTTTCTGAGAAACTGCTTAGTGTTCTTTTAATTCATCTCACAGAGTTACATCTGTATTTCGTGGATCTCTTTGCTAGCCTTATTTCTGTGGAATCTGAGAACAGATATTTCGGATCCCTTTGAAGACTATAGGGCCAAAGGAAATATCCTCCGATAACAAAGAGAAAGAAGCTTTCTGAGAAACTTCGTTGTGTTCTGTGAAATCATCTCACAGAGTTACAGCGTTCCCTTCACGGAGCCTTTCGCTAAGACAGTTCTTTTGAAATTGGCAAAGTGATATTTGGAAGCCCATAGAGGGGTATGGTGAAAAAGGAAATATCCTCAGAGGAAATCTGGAAAGAAGCTTTCTGAGAAACTGCTTAGCGTTCTGTTAATTCATCTCACAGTGTTACATCTGTATTTCATGGATCTCTTTGCTAGCCTTATTTCTGTGGAATCTGTGAACAGATATTTCAGATCCCTTTGAAGACTATAGGGCCAAAGGAAATATCCTCCGATAACAAAGAGAAAGAAGCTTTCTGAGAAACTTCTTTGTGTTCTGTGAAATCATCTCACAGAGTTGCAGCTTTCCCCTCAAGAAGCCTTTCGCTAAGACAGTTCTTGTGGAATTGGCAAAGTGATATTTGGAAGCCCATAGAGGGCTATGGTGAAAAAGGAAATATCCTCAGATGAAATCTGGAAAGAAGTTTTCTGAGAAACTGCTTAGTGTTCTGTTAATTCATCTCACAGAGTTACATCTGTATTCCGTGGATCTCTTTGCTAGCCTTATTTCTATGGAATCTGAGAACAGATATTTCGGATCCCTTTGAAGACTATAGGGCCAAAGGAAATATCCTCCGATAACAAAGAGAAAGAAGCTTTCTGAGAAACTTCGTTGTGTTCTGTGAAATCATCTCACAGAGTTACAGCTTTCCCCTCAAGGAGCCTTTCGCTAAGACAGTTTATGTGGAATTGGCAAAGTGATATTTGGAAGCCCATAGAGGGCTATGGTGAAAAAGGAAATATCCTCAGATGAAATCTGAAAAGAAGCTTTCTGAGAAACTGCTTAGCGTTCTGTTAATTCATCTCACAGAGTTACATCTGTATTTCGTGGATCTCTTTGCTAGCCTTATTTCTGTGGAATCTGAGAACAGATATTTCGGATCCCTTTGAAGACTATAGGGCCAAAGGAAATATCCTCCGATAACAAAGAGAAAGAAGCTTTCTGAGAAACTTCTTTGTGTTCTGTGAAATCATGTCACAGAGTTACAGCTTTCCCCTCACGGAGCCTTTCGCTAAGACACTTCTTTTGAAATTGGCAAAGTGATATTTGGAAGCCCATAGAGGGCTATGGTGAAAAAGGAAATATCCTCAGATGAAATCTGGAAAGAAGCTTTCTGAGAAACTGCTTAGTGTTCTGTTAATTCATCTCACAGAGTTACATCTGTATTTCGTGGATCTCTTTGCTAGCCTTATTTCTGTGGAATCTGAGAACAGATATTTCGGATCCCTTAGAAGACTATAGGGCCAAAGGAAATATCCTCCGATAACAAAGAGAAAGAAGCTTTCTGAGAAACTTCTTTGTGTTCTGTGAAATCATCTCACAGAGTTGCAGCTTTCCCCTCAAGAAGCCTTTCGCTAAGACAGTTCTTGTGGAATTGGCAAAGTGATATTTGGAAGCCCTTAGAGGGCTATGGTGAAAAAGGAAATATCCTCAGATGAAATCTGGAAAGAAGCTTTCTGAGAAACTGCTTAGTGTTCTGTTAATTCATCTCACAGAGTTACATCTGTATTTCGTGGATCTCTTTGCTAGCCTTATTTCTGTGAAATCTGAGAACAGATATTTCGGATCCCTTTGAAGACTATAGGGCCAAAGGAAATGTCCTCCGATAACAAAGAGAAAGAAGCTTTCTGAGAAACTTCTTTGTGTTCTGTGAAATCATCTCACAGAGTTGCAGCTTTCCCCTCAAGAAACCTTTCGCTAAGACAGTTCTTGTGGAATTGGCAAAGTGATATTTGGAAGCCCATAGAGGGATATGGTGAAAAAGGAAATATCCTCAAATGAAATCTGGAAAGAAGCTTTCTGAGATACTGCTTAGTGTTCTGTTAATTCATCTCACAGAGTTACATCTGTATTTCGTGGATCTCTTTGCTAGCCTTATTTCTGTGGAATCTCAGAACAGATATTTCGGATCCCTTTGAAGACTATAGGGCCAAAGGAAATATCCTCCGATAACAAAGAGAAAGAAGCTTTCTGAGAAACTTCGTTGTGTTCTGTGAAATCATCTCACAGAATTACAGCTTTCCCCTCACGGAGCCTTTCGCTAAGACAGTTCCTTTGAAATTGGCAAAGTGATATTTGGAAGCCCATAGAGGGCTGAGGTGAAAAAGGAAATATCCTCAGAGGAAATCTGGAAGGAAGCTTTCTGAGAAACTACTTAGTGTTCTGTTAATTCATCTCACAGTGTTACATCTGTATTTCATGGATCTCTTTGCTAGCCTTATTTTTGTGGAATCTGAGAACAGATATTTCAGATCCCTATGAATACTATAGGGCCAAAGGAAATATCCTCCGATAACAAAGAGAAAGAAGCTTTCTGAGAAACTTCGTTGTGTTCTGTGAAATCATCTCACAGAGTTGCAGCTTTCCCCTCAAGAAGCCTTTCGCAAAGACAGTTCATGTGGAATTGGAAAAGTGATATTTGGAAGCCCATAGAGGGCTATGGTGGAAAAGGAAATATCCTCAGATGAAATCTGGAAAGAAGCTTTCTGAGAAACTGCTTAGTGTTCTGTTAATTCATCTCACAGAGTTACATCTGTATTTCGTGGATCTCTTTGCCAGCCTTATTTCTGTGGAATCTGAAAACAGATATTTCGGATACCTATGAAGACTATAGGGCCAAAGGAAATATCCTCCGATAACAAAGAGAAAGAAGCTTTCTGAGAAACTTCTTTGTGTTCTGTAAAATCATCTCACAGAGTTACAGCTTTCCCCTCAAGAAGCCTTTCGCTAAGACAGTTCTTGTGGAATTGGCAAAGTGATATTTGGAAGCCCATAGAGGGCTATGGTGAAAAAGGAAATATCCTCAAATGAAATCTGGAAAGAAGCTTTCTGAGAAACTGCTTAGTGTTCTGTTAATTCATCTCACAGAGTTACATCTGTATTTCGTGGATCTCTTTGCTAGCCTTATTTCTGTGGAATCTGAGAACAGATATTTCGGATCCCTTTGAAGACTATAGGGCCAAAGGAAATATCCTCCGATCACAAAGAGAAAGAAGCTTTCTGAGAAACTTCGTTGTGTTCTATGAAATCATCTCACAGAGTTACAGCTTTCCCCTCACGGAGCCTTTCGCTAAGACAGTTCTTTTGAAATTGACAAAGTGATATTTGAAAGCCCATAGAGGGCTATGGTGAAAAAGGAAATATCCTCAGAGGAAATTTGGAAAGAAGCTTTCTGAGAAACTGCTTAGTGTTCTGTTAATTCATCTCACAGAGTTACATCTGTATTTCGTGGATCTCTTTGCTAGCCTTATTTCTGTGGATTCTGAGAACAGATATTTCGGATCCCTATGAAGACTATAGGGCCAAAGGAAATATCCTCCGATAACAAAGAGAAAGAAGCTTTCTGAGAAACTTCTTTGTGTTCTGTGAAATCATCTCACAGAGTTACAGCTTTCCCCACAAAAAGCCTTTCACTAAGACAGTTATTGTGGAATTGGCAAAGTGATATTAGGAAGCCCATAGAGGGCTATGGTGAAAAAGGAAATATCCTCAGATGAAATCTGGAAAGAAGCTTTCTGAGAAACTGCTTAGTGTTCTGTTAATTCATCTCACAGAGTTACATCTGTATTTCGTGGATCTCTTTGCTAGCCTTATTTCTGTGAAATCTGAGAACAGATATTTCGGATCCCTTTGAAGACTATAGGGCCAAAGGAAATATCCTCCGATAACAAAGAGAAAGAAGCTTTCTGAGAAACTTCTTTGTGTTCTGTGAAATCATCTCACAGAGTTGCAGCTTTCCCCTCAAGAAACCTTTCGCTAAGACAGTTCTTGTGGAATTGGCAAAGTGATATTTGGAAGCCCATAGAGGGCTATGGTGAAAAAGGAAATATCCTCAAATGAAATCTGGAAAGAAGCTTTCTGAGATACTGCTTAGTGTTCTGTTAATTCATCTCACAGAGTTACATCTGTATTTCGTGGATCTCTTTGCCAGCCTTATTTCTGTGGAATCTGAGAACAGATATTTCGGATCCCTTTGAAGACTATAGGGCCAAAGGAAATATCCTTCGATAACAAAGAGAAAGAAGCTTTCTGAGAAACTTCGTTGTGTTCTGTGAAATCATCTCTCAGAGTTACAGCTTTCCCCTCACGTAGCCTTTCGCTAAGACAGTTCTTTTGAAATTGGCAAAGTGATATTTGGAAGCCCATAGAGGGCTATGGTGAAAAAGGAAATATCCTCAAATGAAATCTGGAAAGAAGCTTTCTGAGAAACTGCTTAGTGTTCTGTTAATTCATTTCACAGAGTTACATCTGTATTTCGTGGATCTCTTTGCTAGCCTTATTTCTGTGAAATCTGAGAACAGATATTTCGGATCCCTTTGAAGACTATAGGGCCAAAGGAAATATCCTCCGATAACAAAGAGAAAGAAGGTTTCTGAGAAACTTCTTTGTGTTCTGTGAAATCATCTCACAGAGTTGCAGCTTTCCCCTCAAGAAGCCTTTCGCTAAGACAGTTCTTGTGGAATTGGCAAAGTGATATTTGGAAGCCATAGAGGGCTATGGTGAAAAAGGAAATATCCTCAAATGAAATCTGGAAAGAAGCTTTCTGAGAAACTGCTTAGTGTTCTGTTAATTCATCTCACAGAGTTACATCTGTATTTCGTGCATCTCTTTGCTAGCCTTATTTCTGTGAAATCTGAGAACAGATATTTCGGATCCCTTTGAAGACTATAGGGCCAAAGGAAATATCCTCCGATAACAAAGAGAAAGAAGCTTTCTGAGAAACTTCTTTGTGTTCTGTGAAATCATCTCACAGAGTTGCAGCTTTCCCCTCAAGAAGCCTTTCGCTAAGACAGTTCTTGTGGAATTGGCAAAGTGATATTTGGAAGCCCATATAGGGCTATGGTGAAAAAGGAAATATCCTCAAATGAAATCTGGAAAGAAGCTTTCTGAGAAACTGCTTAGTGTTCTGTTAATTCAACTCACAGAGTTACATCTGTATTTCGTGGATCTCTTTGCTAGCCTTATTTCTGTGGAATCTGAGAACAGATATTTCGGATCCCTTTGAAGACTATAGGGCCAAATGAAATATCCTCCGATAACAAAGAGAAAGAAGCTTTCTGAGAAACTTCGTTGTGTTCTGTGAAATCATCTCACAGAGTTACAGCTTTCCCCTCAAGGAGCCTTTCGCTAAGACAGTTTATGTGGAATTGGCAAAGTGATATTTGGAAGCCCATAGAGGGCTATGGTGAAAAAGGAAATATCCTCAGATGAAATCTGGAAAGAAGCTTTCTGAGAAACTGCTTAGCGTTCTGTTAATTCATCTCACAGAGTTACATCTGTATTTCGTAGATCTCTTTGCTAGCCTTATTTCGGTGGAATCTGAGAACAGATATTTCGGATCCCTTTGAAGACTATAGGGCCAAAGGAAATATCCTCCGATAACAAGGGAAAGAAGCTTTCTGAGAAACTTCTTTGTGTTCTGTGAAATCATCTCACAGAGTTACAGCTTTCCCCTCACGGAGTATTTCGCTAAGACAGTTTTTTTGAAACTGGCAAAGTGATATTTGGAAGCCCATAGAGGGCTATGGTGAAAAAGGAAATATCCTCAGATGAAATCTGGAAAGAAGCTTTCTGAGAAACTGCTTAGTGTTCTGTTAATTCATCTCACAGAGTTACATCTGTATTTCGTGGATCTCTTTGCTAGCCTTATTTCTGTGGAATCTGAGAACAGATATTTCGGATCCCTTTGAAGACTATAGGGCCAAAGGAAATATCCTCCGATAACAAAGAGAAAGAAGCTTTCTGAGAAACTTCTTTGTTTTCTGTGAAATCATCTCACAGAGTTGCAGCTTTCCCCTCAAGTAGCCTTTCGCTAAGACAGTTCTTGTGGAATTGGCAAAGTGATATTTGGAAGCCCATAGAGGGCTATGGTGAAAAAGGAAATATGCTCAGATGAAATCTGGAAAGAAGCTTTCTGAGAAACTGCTTAGTGTTCTGTTAATTCATCTCACAGAGTTACATCTGTATTTCGTGGATCTCTTTGCTCGCCTTATTTCTGTGGAATCTGAGTACAGATATTTCGGATCACTTTGAAGAACATAGGGCCAAAGAAATATCCTCCGATAACAAAGAGAAAGAAGCTTTCTGAGAAACTTCTTTGTGTTCTGTGAAATCATCTCACAGAGTTGCAGCTTTGCCCTCAAGGAGCCTTTCGCTAAGACAGTTCTTGTGGAATTGGCAAAGTGATATTTGGAAGCCCATAGAGGGCGATGGTGAAAAAGGAAATATCCTCAGATGAAATCTGGAAAGAAGCTTTCTGAGAAACTGCTTAGTGTTCTGTCAATTCATCTCACAGAGTTACATCTGTATTTCGTGGATCCCTTTGCTAGCCTTATTTCTGTGGAATCTGAGAACAGATATTTCGGATCCCTATGAAGACTATAGGGCCAAAGGAAATATCCTCCGATAACAAAGAGAAAGAAGCTTTCTGAGAAACTTCGTTGTGTTCTGTGAAATCATCTCACAGAGTTACAGCTTTCCCCTCACGGAGCCTTTCGCTAAGACAGTTCTTTTGAAATTAGCAAAGTGATATTTGGAAGCCCATAGAGGGCTATTGTGAAAAAGGAAATATCCTCAGATGAAATCTGGAAAGAAGCTTTCTGAGAAACTGCTTAGTGTTCTGTTAATTCATCTCACAGAGTTACATCTGTATTTCGTGGATCTCTTTGCTAGCCTTACTTCTGTGGAATCTGAGAACAGATATTTCGGATCCATATGAAGACTATAGGGTCAAAGGAAATATCCTCCGATAACAAAGAGAAAGAAGCTTTCTGAGAAACTTCTTTGTGTTCTGTGAAATCATCTCACAGAGTTACAGCTTTCCCCTCAAGAAGCCTTTCGCTAAGACAGTTCTTGTGGAATTGGCAAAGTGATATTTGGAAGCCCATAGAGGGCTATGGTGAAAAAGGAAATATCCTCAGATGAAATCTGGAAAGAAGCTTTCTGCGAAACTGCTTAGTGTTCTTTTAATTCATCTCACAGTGTTACATCTGTATTTCGTGTATCTCTTTGCTAGCCTTATTTCTGTGGAATCTGAGAACAGATATTTCGGATCCCTTTGAAGACTATAGGGCCAAAGGAAATATCCTCCGATAACAAAGAGAAAGAAGCTTTCTGAGAAACTTCGTTGTGTTCTTTGAAATCATCTCACAGAGTTGCAGCTTTCCCCTCAAGAAGCCTTTCGCTAAGACAGTTGTTGTGGAAATGGCAAAGTGATATTTGGAAGCCATAGAGGGCTATGGTGAAAAAGGAAATATCCTCAAATGAAATCTGGAAAGAAGCTTTCTGAGAAACTGCTTAGTGTTCTGTTAATTCATCTCACAGAGTTACATCTGTATTTCGTGGATCTCTTTGCTAGCCTTATTTCTGTGAAATCTGAGAACAGATATTTCGGATCCCTTTGAAGACTATAGGGCCAAAGGAAATATCCTCCGATAACAAAGAGAAAGAAGCTTTCTGAGAAACTTCTTTGTGTTCTGTGAAATCATCTCACAGAGTTGCAGCTTTCCCCTCAAGAAGCCTTTCGCTAAGACAGTTCTTGTGGAAATGGCAAAGTGATATTTGGAAGCCCATATAGGGCTATGGTGAAAAAGGAAATATCCTCAGATGAAATCTGGAAAGAAGCTTTCTGAGAAACTGCTTAGCGTTCTGTTAATTCATCTCACAGAGTTACATCTGTATTTCGTGGATCTCTTTGCTAGCCTTATTTCTGTGGAATCTGAGAACAGATATTTCGGATCCCTTTGAAGACTATAGGGCCAAAGGAAATATCCTCCGATAACAAAGAGAAAGAAGCTTTCTGAGAAACTTCGTTGTGTTCTGTGAAATCATCTCACAGAGTTACAGCTTTCCCCTCAAGGAGCCTTTCGCTAAGACAGTTTATGTGGAGTTGGCAAAGTGATATTTGGAAGCCCATAGAGGGCTATGGTGAAAAAGGAAATATCCTCAGATGAAATCTGGAAAGAAGCTTTCTGAGAAACTGCTTAGCGCTCTGTTAATTCATCTCACAGAGTTACATCTGTATTTCGTGGATCTCTTTGCTAGCCTTATTTCTGTGGAATCTGAGAACAGATATTTCGGATCCCTTTGAAGAGTATAGGGCCAAAGGAAATATCCTCCGATAACAAAGAGAAAGAAGCTTTCTGAGAAACTTCTTTGTGTTCTGTGAAATCATCTCACAGAGTTACAGCTTTCCCCTCACGGAGCCTTTCGCTAAGACAGTTCTTTTGAAACTGGCAAAGTGATATTTGGAAGCCCATAGAGGGCTATGGTGAAAAAGGAAATATTCTCAGATGAAATCTGGAAAGAAGCTTTCTGAGAAACTGCTTAGTGTTCTGTTAATTCATCTCACAGAGTTATATCTGTATTTCGTGGATCTCTTTGCTAGCCTTATTTCTGTGGAATCTGAGAACAGATATTTCGGATCCCTTTGAAGACTATAGGGCCAAAGGAAATATCCTCCGATAACAAAGAGAAAGAAGCTTTCTGAGAAACTCCTTTGTGTTCTGTGAAATCATCTCACAGAGTTGCATCTTTGCCCTCAAGGAGCCTTTCGCTAAGACAGTTCTTGTGGAATTGGCAAAGTGATATTTGGAAGCCCATAGAGGGCTATGGTGAAAAAGGAAATATCCTCAGATGAAATCTGGAAAGAAGCTTTCTGAGAAACTGCTTAGTGTTCTGTTAATTCATCTCACAGAGTTACATCTGTATTTCGTGGATCTCTTTGCTAGCCTTATTTCTGTGGAATCTGAGAACAGATATTTCGGATCCCTATGAACACTATAGGGCCAAAGGAAATATCCTCCGATAACAAAGAGAAAGAAGCTCTCTGAGAAACTTCTTTGTGTTCTGTGAAATCATCTCACAGAGTTACAGCTTTCCCCTCACGGAGCCTTTCGCTAAGACAGTTCTTTTGAAACTGGCAAAGTGATATTTGGAAGCCCATAGAGGGCTATGGTGAAAAAGGAAATATCCTCAGATGAAATCTGGAAAGAAGCTTTCTGAGAAACTGCTTAGTGTTCTGTTAATTCATCTCACAGAGTTACATCTGTATTTCGTGGATCTCTTTGCTAGACTTATTTCTGTGGAATCTGAGAACAGATATTTCGGATCCCTTTGAAGAGTATAGGGCCAAAGGAAATATCCTCCGATAACAAAGAGAAAGAAGCTTTCTGAGAAACTTCTTTGTGTTCTGTGAAATCATCTCACAGAGTTGCAGCTTTCCCCTCAAGTAGCCTTTCGCTAAGACAGTTCTTGTGGAATTGGCAAAGTGATATTTGGAAGCCCATAGAGGGCTATGGTGAAAAAGGAAATATCCTCAGATGAAATCTGGAAAGAAGCTTTCTGAGAAACTGCTAAGTGTTCTGTTAATTCATCTCACAGAGTTACATCTGTATTTCGTGGATCTCTTTGCTCGCCTTATTTCTGTGGAATCTGAGTACAGATATTTCGGATCCCTTTGAAGAACATAGGGCCAAAGAAATATCCTCCGATAACAAAGAGAAAGAAGCTTTCTGAGAAACTTCTTTGTGTTCTGTGAAATCATCTCACAGAGTTGCAGCTTTGCCCTCAAGGAGCCTTTCGCTAAGACAGTTCTTGTGGAATTGGCAAAGTGATATTTGGAAGCCCATAGAGGGCTATGGTGAAAAAGGAAATATCCTCAGATGAAATCTGGAAAGAAGCTTTCTGAGAAACTGCTTAGCGTTCTGTTAATTCATCTCACAGAGTTACATCTGTATTTCGTGGATCTCTTTGCTAGCCGTATTTCTGTGGAATCTGGGAACAGATATTTCGGATCACTTTGAAGAACATAGGGCCAAAGAAATATCCTCCGATAACAAAGAGAAAGAAGCTTTCTGAGAAACTTCTTTGTGTTCTGTGAAATCATCTCACAGAGTTACAGCTTTCCCCTCAAGAAGCCTTTCGCTAAGACAGTTCCTGTGGAATTGGCAAAGTGATATTTGGAAGCCCATAGAGGGCTATGGTGAAAAAGGAAATATCCTCAGATGAAATCTGGAAAGAAGCTTTCTGAGAAACTGCTTAGCGTTCTGTTAATTCATCTCACAGAGTTACATCTGTATTTCGTCGATCTCTTTGCTAGCCTTATTTCTGTGGAATCTGGGAACAGATATTTCGGATCCCTTTGAAGACTATAGGGCCAAAGGAAATATCCTCCGATAACAAAGAGAAAGAAGCTTTCTGAGAAACTTCTTTGTGTTCTGTGAAATCATCTCACAGAGTTACAGCTTTCCCCTCACGGAGCCTTTCGCTAAGACAGTTCTTTTGAAACTGGCAAAGTAATATTTGGAAGCCCATGGAGGGCTAAGGTGAAAAAGGAAATATCCTCAGATGAAATCTGGAAAGAAGCTTTCTGAGAAACTGCTTAGTGTTCTGTTAATTCATCTCACAGAGTTACATCTGTATTTCGTGGATCTCTTTGCTAGCCTTATTTCTGTGGAATCTGAGAACAGATATTTCGGATCCCTTTGAAGAGTATAGGGCCAAAGGAAATATCCTCCGATAACAAAGAGAAAGAAGCTTTCTGAGAAACTTCTTTGTTTTCTGTGAAATCATCTCACAGAGTTGCAGCTTTCCCCTCAAGTAGCCTTTCGCTAAGACAGTTCTTGTGGAATTGGCAAAGTGATATTTGGAAGCCCATAGAGGGCTATGGTGAAAAAGGAAATATCCTCAGATGAAATCTGGAAAGAAGCTTTCTGAGAAACTGCTAAGTGTTCTGTTAATTCATCTCACAGAGATACATCTGTATTTCGTGGATCTCTTTGCTCGCCTTATTTCTGTGGAATCTGAGTACAGATATTTCGGATCCCTTTGAAGAACATAGGGCCAAAGAAATATCCTCCGATAACAAAGAGAAAGAAGCTTTCTGAGAAACTTCTTTGTGTTCTGTGAAATCATCTCACAGAGTTGCAGCTTTGCCCTCAAGGAGCCTTTCGCTAAGACAGTTCTTGTGGAATTGGCAAAGTGATATTTGGAAGCCCATATAGGGCTATGGTGAAAAAGGAAATATCCTCAGATGAAATCTGGAAAGAAGCTTTCTGAGAAACTGCTTAGTGTTCTGTTAATTCATCTCACAGAGTTACATCTGTATTTCGTGGATCTCTTTGCTAGCCTTATTTCTGTGGAATCTGAGAACAGATATTTCGGATCCCTATGAAGACTATAGGGCCAAAGGAAATATTCTCCGATAACAAAGAGAAAGAAGCTTTCTGAGAAACTTCTTTGTGTTCTGTGAAATCATCTCACAGAGTTACAGCTTTCCCCTCAAGAAGCCTTTCGCTAAGACAGTTCTTGTGGAATTGGCAAAGTGATATTTGGAAGCCCATAGAGGGCTATGGTGAAAAAGGAAATATCCTCAGATGAAATCTGGAAAGAAGCTTTCTGAGAAATTGCTTAGCGTTCTGTTAATTCATCTCACAGAGTTACATCTGTATTTCGTGGATCTCTTTGCTAGCCTTATTTCTGTGGAATCTGGGAACAGATATTTCGGATCCCTTTGAAGACTATAGGGCCAAAGGAAATATCCTCCGATAACAAAGAGAAAGAAGCTTTCTGAGAAACTTCTTTGTGTTCTGTGAAATCATCTCACAGAGTTACAGCTTTCCCCTCACGGAGCCTTTCGCTAAGACAGTTCTTTTGAAATTGGCAAAGTGATATTTGGAAGCCCATAGAGGGCTATGGTGAAAAAGGAAATATCCTCAGATGAAATCTGGAAAGAAGCTTTCTGAGAAACTGCTTAGTGTTCTTTTAATTCATGTCACAGTGTTACATCTGTATTTCGTGGATCTCTTTGCTAGCCTTATTTCTGTGGAATCTGAGAACAGATATTTCGGATCCCTTTGAAGACTATAGGGCCAAAGGAAATATCCTCCGATAACAAAGAGAAAGAAGCTTTCTGAGAAACTTCGTTGTGTTCTGTGAAATCATCTCAAAGAGTTGCAGCTTTCCCCTCAAGAAGCCTTTCGCTAAGACAGTTCTTGTGGAATTGGCAAAGTGATATTTGGAAGCCATAGAGGACTATGGTGAAAAAGGAAATATCCTCAAATGAAATCTGGAAAGAAGCTTTCTGAGAAACTGCTTAGTGTTCTGTTAATTCATCTCACAGAGTTACATCTGTATTTCGTGGATCTCTTTGCTAGCCTTATTTCTGTGAAATCTGAGAACAGATATTTCGGATCCCTTTGAAGACTATAGGGCCAAAGGAAATATCCTCCGATAACAAAGAGAAAGAAGCTTTCTGAGAAACTTCTTTGTGTTCTGTGAAATCATCTCACAGAGTTGCAGCTTTCCCCTCAAGAAGCCTTTCGCTAAGACAGTTCTTGTGGAATTTCAAAGTGATATTTGGAAGCCCATATAGGGCTATGGTGAAAAAGGAAATATCCTCAAATGAAATCTGGAAAGAAGCTTTCTGAGAAACTGCTTAGTGTTCTGTTAATTCATCTCACAGAGTTACATCTGTATTTCGTGGATCTCTTTGCTAGCCTTATTTCTGTGGAATCTGAGAACAGATATTTCGGATCCCTTTGAAGACTATAGGGCCAAAGGAAATATCCTCCGATAACAAAGAGAAAGAAGCTTTCTGAGAAACTTCGTTGTGTTCTGTGAAATCATCTCACAGAGTTACAGCTTTCCCCTCAAGGAGCCTTTCGCTAAGACAGTTTATGTGGAATTGGCAAAGTGATATTTGGAAGCCCATAGAGGGCTAAGGAGAAAAAGGAAATATCCTCAGATGAAATCTGGAAAGAAGCTTTCTGAGAAACTGCTTAGCGTTCTGTTAATTCATCTCACAGAGTTACATCTGTATTTCGTGGATCTCTTTGCTAGCCTTATTTCTGTGGAATGAGAACAGATATTTCGTATCCCTTTGAAGACTATAGGGCCAAAGGAAATATCCTCCGATAACAAAGAGAAAGAAGCTTTCTGAGAAACTTCTTTGTGTTCTCTGAAATCATCTCACAGAGTTACAGCTTTCCCCTCACGGAGCCTTTGGCTAAGACAGTTCTTTTGAAACTGGCAAAGTGATATTTGGAAGCCCATAGAGGGCTATGGTGAAAAAGGAAATATCCTCAGATGAAATCTGGAAAGAAGCTTTCTGAGAAACTGCTTAGTGTTCTGTTAATTCATCTCACAGAGTTACATCTGTATTTCGTGGATCTCTTTGCTAGCCTTACTTCTGTGGAATCTGACAACAGATATTTCGGATCCATATGAAGACTATAGGGCCAAAGGAAATATCCTCCGATAACAAAGAGAAAGAAGCTTTCTGAGAAACTTCTTTGTGTTCTGTGAAATCATCTCACAGAGTTACAGCTTTCCCCTCAAGAAGCCTTTCGCTAAGACAGTTCTTGTGGAATTGGCAAAGTGATATTTGGAAGCCCATAGAGGGCTATGGTGAAAAAGGAAATATCCTCAGATGAAATCTGGAAAGAAGCTTTCTGAGAAACTGCTTAGTGTTCTTTTAATTCATCTCACAGTGTTACTCCTGTATTTCGTGGATCTCTTTGCTAGCCTTATTTCTGTGGAATCTGAGAACAGATATTTCGGATCCCTTTGAAGACTATAGGGCCAAAGGAAATATCCTCCGATAACAAAGAGAAAGAAGCTTTCTGAGAAACCTCGTTGTGTTCTGTGAAATCATCTCACTGAGTTGCAGCTTTCCCCTCAAGAAACCTTTCGCTAAGACAGTTCTTGTGGAATTGGCAAAGTGATATTTGGAAGCCATAGAGGGCTATGGTGAAAAAGGAAATATCCTCAAATGAAATCTGGAAAGAAGCTTTCTGAGAAACTGCTTAGTGTTCTGTTAATTCATCTCACAGAGTTACATCTGTATTTCGTGGATCTCTATGCTAGTCTTATTTCTGTGGAATCTGAGAACAGATATTTCGGATCCATATGAAGACTATAGGGCCAAAGGAAATATCCTCCGATAACAAAGAGAAAGAAGCTTTCTGAGAAACTTCTTTGTGTTCTGTGAAATCATCTCACAGAGTTACAGCTTTCCCCACAGGAAGCCTTTCGATAAGACAGTTCTTGTGGAATTGTCAAAGTGATATTTGGAAGCCCATAGAGGGCTATGGTGAAAAAGGAAATATCCTCAAATGAAATCTGGAAAGAAGATTTCTCAGAAACTGCTGAGTGTTCTTTTAATTCATCTCACAGAGTTACATCTGTATTTCGTGGATCTCTTTGCTAGCCTTATTTCTGTGGAATCTGAGAACAGATATTTTGGATCCCTTTGAAGACTATAGGGCCAAAGGAAATATCCTCCAATAACAAAGAGAAAGAAGCTTTCTGAGAAACTTCTTTGTGTTATGTGAAATCATATCACAGAGTTGCAGCTTTCCACTCAAGAAGCCTTTCGCTAAGACAGTTCTTGTGGAATTGGCAAAGTGATATTTGGAAGCCCATAGAGGGCTATGGTGAAAAAGGAAATATCCTCAGATGAAATCTGGAAAGAAGCTTTCTGAGAAACTGCTTAGTGTTCTGTTAATTCATCTCACAGAGTTACATCTGTATTTCGTGGATCTCTTTGCTAGCCTTATTTCTGTGGAATCTGAGAACAGATATTTCGGATCCCTATGAAGACTATAGGGCCAAAGGAAATATCCTCCGATAACAAAGAGAAAGAAGCTTTCTGAGAAACTTCTTTGTGTTCTGTGAAATCATCTCACAGAGTTACAGCTTTCCCCTCAAGAAGCCTTTCGCTAAGACAGTTCTTGTGGAATTGGCAAAGTGATATTTGGAAGCCCATAGAGGGCTATGGTGAAAAAGGAAATATCCTCAAATGAAATCTGGAAAGAAGCTTTCTGAGAAACTGCTTAGTGTTCTGTTAATTCATCTCACAGAGTTACATCTGTATTTCATGGATCTCTTTGCTAGCCTTATTTCTGTGGAATCTGAGAACAGATATTTCAGATCCCTTTGAAGACTATAGGGCCAAAGGAAATATCCTCTGATAACAAAGAGAAAGAAGCTTTCTGAGAAACTTCCTTGTGTTCTGTGAAATCATCTCACAGAGTTGCAGCTTTCCCCTCAAGAAGGCTTTCGCTAAGACAGTTCTTGTGGAATTGGCAAAGTGATATTTGGAAGCCCATAGAGGGCTATGGTGAAAAAGGAAATATCCTCAGATGAAATCTGGAAAGAAGCTTTCTGAGAAACTGCTTAGTGTTCTGTTCATTCATCTCACAGAGTTACATCTGTATTTCGTGGATCTCTTTGCTAGCCTTATTTCTGTGTAATCTGAGAACAGATATTTCGGATCCCTTTGAAGACTATAGGGCCAAAGGAAATATCCTCCGATAACAAAGAGAAAGAAGCTTTCTGAGAAACTTCGTTGTGTTCTGTGAAATCATCTCACAGAGTTACAGCTTTCCCCTCATGGAGCCTTTCGCTAAGACTGTTCTTTTGAAATTGGCAAAGTGATATTTGGAAGCCCATAGAGGGCTATGGAGAAAAAGGACATATCCTCAAATGAAATCTGGAAAGAATCTTTCTGAGAAATTGCTTAGTGTTCTGTTAATTCATCTCACAGAGTTACATCTGTATTTCGTGGATCCCTTTGCTAGCCTTATTTCTGTGGAATCTGAGAACAGATATTTCGGATCCCTTAGAAGACTATAGGGCCAAAGGAAATATCCTCCGATAACAAAGAGAAAGAAGCTTTCTGAGAAACTTCTTTGTGTTCTGTGAAATCATCTCACAGAGTTGCAGCTTTCCCCTCACGGAGCCTTTCGCTAAGACAGTTCTTGTGGAATTGGCAAAGTGATATTTGGAAGTCCATAGAGGGCTATGGTGAAAAAGGAAATATCCTCAGATGAAATCTGGAAAGAAGCTTTCTGAGAAACTGCTTAGTGTTCTGTTAATTCATCTCACAGAGTTACATCTGTATTTCATGGATCTCTTTGCTAGCCTTATTTCTGTGGAATCTGAGAACAGATATTTCGGATCCCTTTGAAGACTATAGGGCCAAAGGAAATATCCTCCGATAACAAAGAGAAAGAAGCTTTCTGAGAAACTTCTTTGTGTTCTGTGAAATCATCTCACAGAGTTGCAGCTTTCCCCTCAAGAAGCCTTTCGCTAAGACAGTTCTTGTGGAATTGGCAAAGTGATATTTGGAAGCCCATAGAGGGCTATGGTGAAAAAGGAAATATCCTCAGATGAAATCTGGAAAGAAGCTTTCTGAGAAACTGCTTAGTGTTCTGTTAATTCATCTCACAGAGTTACATCTGTATTTCGTGGATCTCTTTGCTAGCCTTATTTCTGTGGAATCTGAGAACAGATATTTCGGATCCCTATGAAGACTATAGGGCCAAAGGAAATATCCTCCGATAACAAAGAGAAAGAAGCTTTCTGAGAAAATTCTTTGTGTTCTGTGAAATCATCTCACAAAGTTACAGCTTTCCCCTCAAGTAGCCTTTCGCTAAGACAGTTCTTGTGGAATTGGCAAAGTGATATTTGGAAGCCCATAGAGGGCTATGGTGAAAAAGGAAATATCCTCAAATGAAATCTGGAAAGAATCTTTCTCAGAAACTGCTTAGTGTACTTTTAATTCATCTCACAGAGTTACATCTGTATTTCGTGGATCTCTTTGCTAGCCTTATTTCTGTGGAATCTGAGAAAAGATATTTCGGATCCCTTTGAAGACTATAGGGCCAAAGGAAATATCCTCCGATAACAAAGAGAAAGAAGCTTTCTGAGAAACTTCTTTGTGTTCTGTGAAATCATCTCACAGAGTTGCAGCTTTCCCCTCAAGAAGCCTTTCGCTAAGACAGTTCTTGTGGAATTGGCAAAGTGATATTTGGAAGCCCATAGAGGGCTATCGTGAAAAAGGAAATATCCTCAAATGAAATCTGGAAAGAAGCTTTCTGAGAAACTGCTTAGTGTTCTGTTAATTCATCTCACAGAGTTACATCTGTATTTCGTGGATCTCTTTGCTAGCCTTATTTCTGTGGAATCTGAGAACAGATATTTCGGATCCCTTTGAAGACTATAGGGCCAAAGGAAATATCCTCTGATAACAAAGAGAAAGAAGCTTTCTGAGAAACTTCGTTGTGTTCTGTGAAATCATCTCACAGAGTTACAGCTTTCCCCTCACGGAGCCTTTCGCTAAGACAGTTCTTTTGAAATTGGCAAAGTGATATTTAGAAGCCCATAGAGGGCTAAGGTGAAAAAGGAAATATCCTCAGAGGAAATCTGGAAAGAAGCTTTCTGAGAAACTGCTAAGTGTTCTGTTAATTCATCTCACAGTGTTACATCTGTATTTCATGGATCTCTTTGCTAGCCTTATTTCTGTGGAATCTGAGAACAGATATTTTAGATCCCTTTGAAGACTATGGGGCCAAAGGAAATATCCTCCGATAACAAAGAGAAAGAAGCTTTCTGAGAAACTTCTTTGTGTTCTGTGAAATCATCTCACAGAGTTGCAGCTTTCCCCTCAAGAAGCCTTTCGCTAAGACAGTTCTTGTGGAATTGGCAAAGTGATATTTGGAAGCCCATAGAGGGCTATGGTGAAAAAGGAAATATCCTCAGATGAAATCTGGAAAGAAGCTTTCTGAGAAACTGCTTAGTGTTCTGTTAATTCATCTCACAGAGTTACATCTGTATTTCGTGGATCTCTTTGCTAGCCTTATTTCTGTGGAATCTGAGAACAGATATTTCGGATCCCTTAGAAGACTATTTGGCCAAAGGAAATATCCTCCGATAACAAAGAGAAAGAAGCTTTCTGAGAAACTTCTTTGTGTTCTGTGAAATCATCTCACAGAGTTGCAGCTTTCCCCTCAAGAAGCCTTTCGCTAAGACAGTTCTTGTGGAATTGGGAAAGTGATATTTGGAAGCCCTTAGAGGGCTATGGTGAAAAAGGAAATATCCTCAGATGAAATCTGGAAAGAAGCTTTCTGAGAAACTGCTTAGCGTTCTGTTAATTCATCTCACAGAGTTACATCTGTATTTCGTGGATCTCTTTGCTAGCCTTATTTCTGTGGAATCTGAGAACAGATATTTCGGAACCCTTTGAAGACTATAGGGCCAAAGGAAATATCCTCCGATAACAAAGAGAAAGAAGCTTTCTGAGAAACTTCGTTGTGTTCTGTGAAATCATCTCACAGAGTTACAGCTTTCCCCTCAAGGAGCCTTTCGCTAAGACAGTTTATGTGGAATTGGCAAAGTGATATTTGGAAGCCCATAGAGGGATATGGTGAAAAAGGAAATATCCTCAGATGAAATCTGGAAAGAAGCTTTCTGAGAAACTGCTTAGCGTTCTGTTAATTCATCTCACAGAGTTACATCTGTATTTCGTGGATCTCTTTGCTAGCCTTATTTCTGTGGAATCTGAGAACAGATATTTCGGATCCCTTTGAAGAGTATAGGGCCAAAGGAAATATCCTCCGATAACAAAGAGAAAGAAGCTTTCTGAGAAACTTCGTTGTGTCTGTGAAATCATCTCACAGAGTTACAGCTTTCCCCTCACGCAGCCTTTCGCTAAGACAGTTCTTTTGAAATTGGCAAAGTGATATTTGGAAGCCCATTGAGGGCTATTGTGAAAAAGGAAATATCCTCAGGTGAAATCTGGAAAGAAGCTTTCTGAGAAACTGCTTAGTGTTCTGTTAATTCATCTCACAGAGTTACATCTGTATTTCGTGGATCTCTTTGCTAGCCTTATTTCTGTGGAATCTGAGAACAGATATTTCGGATCCCTTTGAAGACTATAGGGCCAAAGGAAATATCCTCCGATAACAAAGAGAAAGAAGCTTTCTGAGAAACTTCTTTGTGTTCTTTGAAATCATCTCACAGAGTTACAGCTTTCCCCTCAGGAAGCCTTTCGCTAAGACAGTTCTTGTGGAATTGGCAAAGTGATATTTGGAAGCCCATAGAGGGCTATGGTGAAAAAGGATATATCCTCAAATGAAATCTGGAAAGAAGCTTTCTGAGAAACTGCTTAGTGTTCTGTTAATTCATCTCACAGAGTTACATCTGTATTTCGTGGATCTCTTTGCTAGCCTTATTTCTGTGGAATCTGAGAAAACATATTTCGGATCCCTTTGAAGACTATAGGGCCAAAGGAAATATCCTCCGATAACAAAGAGAAAGAAGCTTTCTGAGAAACTTCTTTGTGTTCTGTGAAATCATCTCACAGAGTTACAGCTTTCCCCTCAAGAAGCCTTTCGCTAAGACAGTTCTTGTGGAATTGGCAAAGTGATATTTGGAAGCCCATAGAGGGATATGGTGAAAAAGGAAATATCCTCACAGGAAATCTGGAAAGAAGCTTTCTGAGAAACTGCTTAGTGTTCTGTTAATTCATCTCACAGAGTTACATGTGTATTTCGTGGATCTCTTTGCTAGCCTTATTTCTGTGGAATCTGAGAACAGATATTTCGGATCCCTTTGAAGACTATAGGGCCAAAGGAAATATCCTCTGATAACAAAGAGAAAGAAGCTTTCTGAGAAACTTCGTTGTGTTCTGTGAAATCATCTCACAGAGTTACAGCTTTCCCCTCACGGAGCCTTTCGCTAAGACAGTTCTTTTGAAATTGGCAAAGTGATATTTGGAAGCCCATAGAGGGCTATGGTGAAAAAGGAAATATCCTGAGAGGAAATCTGGAAAGAAGCTTTCTGAGAAACTGCTTAGTGTTCTGTTAATTCATCTCACAGAGTTACATCTGTATTTCATGGATCTCTTTGCTAGCCTTATTTCTGTGGAATCTGAGAATAGATAGATCCCTTTGAAGACTATGGGGCCAAAGGAAATATCCTCCGATAACAAAGAGAAAGAAGCTTTCTGAGAAACTTCGTTGTGTTCTGTGAAATCATCTCACAGAGTTGCAGCTTTCCCCTCAAGAAGCCTTTCGCTAAGACAGTTCTTGTGGAATTGGCAAAGTGATATTTGGAAGCCCATAGAGGGCTATGGTGAAAAAGGAAATATCCTCAGATGAAATCTGGAAAGAAGCTTTCTGAGAAACTGCTTAGTGTTCTGTTAATTCATCTCACAGAGTTACATCTGTATTTCATGGATCTCTTTGCTAGCCTTATTTCTGTGGAATCTGAGAACAGATATTTCGGTTCCCTTTGAAGACTATAGGGCCAAAGGAAATATCCTCCGATAACAAAGAGAAAGAAGCTTTCTGAGAAACTTCTTTGTGTTCTGTGAAATCATCTCACAGAGTTGCAGCTTTCCCCTCAAGAAGCCTTTCGCTAAGACAGTTCTTGTGGAATTGGCAAAGTGATATTTGGAAGCCCATAGAGGGCTATGGTGAAAAAGGAAATATCCTCAGATGAAATCTGGAAAGAAGCTTTCTGAGAAACTGCTTAGTGTTCTGTTAATTCATCTCACAGAGTTACATCTGTATTTCGTGGATCTCTTTGCTAGCCTTATTTCTGTGGAATCTGAAACAGATATTTCGGATCCCTTTGAAGACCATAGGGCCAAAGGAAATATCCTCCGATAACAAAGAGAAAGAAGCTTTCTGAGAAACTTCTTTGTGTTCTGTGAAATCATCTCCCAGAGTCGCAGCTTTCCCCTCAAGAAGCTTTTCGCTAAGAATGTTCTTGTGGAATTGGCAAAGTGATATTTGGAAGCCCATAGAGGGCTATGGTGAAAAAGGAAATATCCTCAGATGAAATCTGGAAAGAAGCTTTCTGAGAAACTGCTTAGTGTTCTGATAATTCATCTCACAGAGTTACATCTGTATTTCGTGGATCTCTTTGCTAGCCTTATTTCTGTGGAATCTGAGAACAGATATTTCGGATCCCTATGAAGACTATAGGGCCAAAGGAAATATCCTCCGATAACAAAGAGAAAGAAGCTTTCTGAGAAACTTCTTTGTGTTCTGTGAAATCATCTCACAAAGTTACAGCTTTCCCTACAAGAAGCCTTTCGCTAAGACAGTTCTTGTGGAATTGGCAAAGTGATATTTGGAAGCCCATAGAGGGCTATGGTGAAAAAGGAAATATCCTCAAATGAAATCTGGAAAGAAGGTTTCTGAGAAACTGCTTAGTGTTCTTTTAATTCATCTCACAGAGTTACATCTGTATTTCGTGGATCTCTTTGCTAGCCTTATTTCTGTGGAATCTGAGAACAGATATTTCGGATCCCTTTGAAGACTATAGGGCCAAAGGAAATATCCTCCGATAACAAAGAGAAAGAAGCTTTCTGAGAAACTTCGTTGTGTTCTGTGAAATCATCTCACAGAGTTACAGCGTTCCCTTCACGGAGCCTTTCGCTAAGACAGTTCTTTTGAAATTGGCAAAGTGATATTTGGAAGCCCATAGAGGGGTATGGTGAAAAAGGAAATATCCTCAGAGGAAATCTGGAAAGAAGCTTTCTGAGAAACTGCTTAGCGTTCTGTTAATTCATCTCACAGTGTTACATCTGTATTTCATGGATCTCTTTGCTAGCCTTATTTCTGTGGAATCTGTGAACAGATATTTCAGATCCCTTTGAAGACTATAGGGCCAAAGGAAATATCCTCCGATAACAAAGAGAAAGAAGCTTTCTGAGAAACTTCTTTGTGTTCTGTGAAATCATCTCACAGAGTTGCAGCTTTCCCCTCAAGAAGCCTTTCGCTAAGACAGTTCTTGTGGAATTGGCAAAGTGATATTTGGAAGCCCATAGAGGGCTATGGTCAAAAAGGAAATATCCTCAGATGAAATCTGGAAAGAAGTTTTCTGAGAAACTGCTTAGTGTTCTGTTAATTCATCTCACAGAGTTACATCTGTATTCCGTGGATCTCTTTGCTAGCCTTATTTCTATGGAATCTGAGAACAGATATTTCGGATCCCTTTGAAGACTATAGGGCCAAAGGAAATATCCTCCGATAACAAAGAGAAAGAAGCTTTCTGAGAAACTTCGTTGTGTTCTGTGAAATCATCTCACAAAGTTACAGCTTTCCCCTCAAGGAGCCTTTCGCTAAGACAGTTTATGTGGAATTGGCAAAGTGATATTTGGAAGCCCATAGAGGGCTATGGTGAAAAAGGAAATATCCTCAGATGAAATCTGGAAAGAAGCTTTCTGAGAAACTGCTTAGTGTTCTGTTAATTCATCTCACAGAGTTACATCTGTATTTCGTGGATCTCTTTGCTAGCCTTATTTCTGTGGAATCTGAGAACAGATATTTCGGATCCCTTAGAAGACTATAGGGCCAAAGGAAATATCCTCCGATAACAAAGAGAAAGAAGCTTTCTGAGAAACTTCTTTGTGTTCTGTGAAATCATCTCACAGAGTTGCAGCTTTCCCCTCAAGAAGCCTTTCGCTAAGACAGTTCTTGTGGAATTGGCAAAGTGATATTTGGAAGCCCTTAGAGGGCTATGGTGAAAAAGGAAATATCCTCAGATGAAATCTGGAAAGAAGCTTTCTGAGAAACTGCTTAGTGTTCTGTTAATTCATCTCACAGAGTTACATCTGTATTTCGTGGATCTCTTTGCTAGCCTTATTTCTGTGAAATCTGAGAACAGATATTTCAGATCCCTTTGAAGACTATAGGGCCAAAGGAAATGTCCTCCGATAACAAAGAGAAAGAAGCTTTCTGAGAAACTTCTTTGTGTTCTGTGAAATCATCTCACAGAGTTGCAGCTTTCCCCTCAAGAAACCTTTCGCTAAGACAGTTCTTGTGGAATTGGCAAAGTGATATTTGGAAGCCCATAGAGGGATATGGTGAAAAAGGAAATATCCTCAAATGAAATCTGGAAAGAAGCTTTCTGAGATACTGCTTAGTGTTCTGTTAATTCATCTCACAGAGTTACATCTGTATTTCGTGGATCTCTTTGCTAGCCTTATTTCTGTGGAATCTGAGAACAGATATTTCGGATCCCTTTGAAGACTATAGCGCCAAAGGAAATATCCTCCGATAACAAAGAGAAAGAAGCTTTCTGAGAAACTTCGTTGTGTTCTGTGAAATCATCTCTCAGAGTTACAGCTTTCCCCTCACGGAGCCTTTCGCTAAGACAGTTCTTTTGAAATTGGCAAAGTGATATTTGGAAGCCCATAGAGGGCTATGGTGAAAAAGGAAATATCCTCAGATGAAATCTGGAAAGAAGTTTTCTGAGAAACTGCTTAGTGTTCTGTTAATTCATCTCACAGAGTTACATCTGTATTTCGTTGATCTCTTTGCTAGCCTTATTTCTGTGGAATCTGAGAACAGATATTTCGGATCCCTTTGAAGACTATAGGGCCAAAGGAAATATCCTCCGATAACAAAGAGAAAGAAGCTTTCTGAGAAACTTCGTTGTGTTCTGTGAAATCATCTCACAGAGTTACAGCTTTCCCCTCAAGGAGCCTTTCGCTAAGACAGTTTATGTGGAATTGGCAAAGTGATATTTGGAAGCCCATAGAGGGCTATGGTGAAAAAGGAAATATCCTCAGATGAAATCTGGAAAGAAGCTTTCTGAGAAACTGCTTAGCGTTCTGTTAATTCATCTCACAGAGTTACATCTGTATTTCGTGGATCTCTTTGCTAGCCTTATTTCTGTGGAATCTGAGAACAGATATTTCGGATCCCTTTGAAGACTATAGGGCCAAAGGAAATATCCTCCGATAACAAAGAGAAAGAAGCTTTCTGAGAAACTTCTTTGTGTTCTGTGAAATCATGTCACAGAGTTACAGCTTTCCCCTCACGGAGCCTTTCGCTAAGACACTTCTTTTGAAATTGGCAAAGTGATATTTGGAAGCCCATAGAGGGCTATGGTGAAAAAGGAAATATCCTCAGATGAAATCTGGAAAGAAGCTTTCTGAGAAACTGCTTAGTGTTCTGTTAATTCATCTCACAGAGTTACATCTGTATTTCGTGGATCTCTTTGCTAGCCTTATTTCTGTGGAATCTGAGAACAGATATTTCGGATCCCTTTGAAGACTATAGGGCCAAAGGAAATGTCCTCCGATAACAAAGAGAAAGAAGCTTTCTGAGAAACTTCTTTGTGTTCTGTGAAATCATCTCACAGAGTTGCAGCTTTCCCCTCAAGAAACCTTTCGCTAAGACAGTTCTTGTGGAATTGGCAAAGTGATATTTGGAAGCCCATAGAGGGATATGGTGAAAAAGGAAATATCCTCAAATGAAATCTGGAAAGAAGCTTTCTGAGATACTGCTTAGTGTTCTGTTAATTCATCTCACAGAGTTACATCTGTATTTCGTGGATCTCTTTGCTAGCCTTATTTCTGTGGAATCTGAGAACAGATATTTCGGATCCCTTTGAAGACTATAGGGCCAAAGGAAATATCCTCCGATAACAAAGAGAAAGAAGCTTTCTGAGAAACTTCGTTGTGTTCTGTGAAATCATCTCTCAGAGTTACAGCTTTCCCCTCACGGAGCCTTTCGCTAAGACAGTTCTTTTGAAATTGGCAAAGTGATATTTGGAAGCCCATAGAGGGCTATGGTGAAAAAGGAAATATCCTCAGATGAAATCTGGAAAGAAGCTTTCTGAGAAACTGCTTAGTGTTCTGTTAATTCATCTCACAGAGTTACATCTGTATTTCGTGGATCTCTTTGCTAGCCTTATTTCTGTGGAATCTCAGAACAGATATTTCGGATCCCTTTGAAGACTATAGGGCCAAAGGAAATATCCTCCGATAACAAAGAGAAAGAAGCTTTCTGAGAAACTTCGTTGTGTTCTGTGAAATCATCTCACAGAATTACAGCTTTCCCCTCACGGAGCCTTTCGCTAAGACAGTTCCTTTGAAATTGGCAAAGTGATATTTGGAAGCCCATAGAGGGCTGAGGTGAAAAAGGAAATATCCTCAGAGGAAATCTGGAAGGAAGCTTTCTGAGAAACTGCTTAGTGTTCTGTTAATTCATCTCACAGTGTTACATCTGTATTTCATGGATCTCTTTGCTAGCCTTATTTTTGTGGAATCTGAGAACAGATATTTCAGATCCCTATGAATACTATAGGGCCAAAGGAAATATCCTCCGATAACAAAGAGAAAGAAGCTTTCTGAGAAACTTCGTTGTGTTCTGTGAAATCATCTCACAGAGTTGCAGCTTTCCCCTCAAGAAGCCTTTCGCAAAGACAGTTCATGTGGAATTGGAAAAGTGATATTTGGAAGCCCATAGAGGGCTATGGTGGAAAAGGAAATATCCTCAGATGAAATCTGGAAAGAAGCTTTCTGAGAAACTGCTTAGTGTTCTGTTAATTCATCTCACAGAGTTACATCTGTATTTCGTGGATCTCTTTGCCAGCCTTATTTCTGTGGAATCTGAAAACAGATATTTCGGATACCTATGAAGACTATAGGGCCAAAGGAAATATCCTCCGATAACAAAGAGAAAGAAGCTTTCTGAGAAACTTCTTTGTGTTCTGTAAAATCATCTCACAGAGTTACAGCTTTCCCCTAAAGAAGCCTTTCGCTAAGACAGTTCTTGTGGAATTGGGAAAGTGATATTTGGAAGCCCATAGAGGGCTATGGTGAAAAAGGAAATATCCTCAAATGAAATCTAGAAAGAAGCTTTCTGAGAAACTGCTTAGTGTTCTGTTAATTCATCTCACAGAGTTACATCTGTATTTCGTGGATCTCTTTGCTAGCCTTATTTCTGTGGAATCTGAGAACAGATATTTCGGATCCCTTTGAAGACTATAGGGCCAAAGGAAATATCCTCCGATCACAAAGAGAAAGAAGCTTTCTGAGAAACTTCGTTGTGTTCTATGAAATCATCTCACAGAGTTACAGCTTTCCCCTCACGGAGCCTTTCGCTAAGACAGTTCTTTTGAAATTGACAAAGTGATATTTGAAAGCCCTTAGAGGGCTATGGTGAAAAAGGAAATATCCTCAGAGGAAATTTGGAAAGAAGCTTTCTGAGAAACTGCTTAGTGTTCTGTTAATTCATCTCACAGAGTTACATCTGTATTTCGTGGATCTCTTTGCTAGCCTTATTTCTGTGGATTCTGAGAACAGATATTTCGGATCCCTATGAAGACTATAGGGCCAAAGGAAATATCCTCCGATAACAAAGAGAAAGAAGCTTTCTGAGAAACTTCTTTGTGTTCTGTGAAATCATCTCACAGAGTTACAGCTTTCCCCACAAAAAGCCTTTCACTAAGACAGTTATTGTGGAATTGGCAAAGTGATATTAGGAAGCCCATAGAGGGCTATGGTGAAAAAGGAAATATCCTCAAATGAAATCTGGAAAGAAGCTTTCTGAGAAACTGCTTAGTGTTCTGTTAATTCATCTCACAGAGTTACATCTGTATTTCGTGGATCTCTTTGCTAGCCTTATTTCTGTGAAATCTGAGAACAGATATTTCGGATCCCTTTGAAGACTATAGGGCCAAAGGAAATATCCTCCGATAACAAAGAGAAAGAAGCTTTCTGAGAAACTTCTTTGTGTTCTGTGAAATCATCTCACAGAGTTGCAGCTTTCCCCTCAAGAAACCTTTCGCTAAGACAGTTCTTGTGGAATTGGCAAAGTGATATTTGGAAGCCCATAGAGGGCTATGGTGAAAAAGGAAATATCCTCAAATGAAATCTGGAAAGAAGCTTTCTGAGATACTGCTTAGTGTTCTGTTAATTCATCTCACAGAGTTACATCTGTATTTCGTGGATCTCTTTGCCAGCCTTTTTTCTGTGGAATCTGAGAACAGATATTTCGGATCCCTTTGAAGACTATAGGGCCAAAGGAAATATCCTTCGATAACAAAGAGAAAGAAGCTTTCTGAGAAACTTCGTTGTGTTCTGTGAAATCATCTCTCAGAGTTACAGCTTTCCCCTCACGTAGCCTTTCGCTAAGACAGTTCTTTTGAAATTGGCAAAGTGATATTTGGAAGCCCATAGAGGGCTATGGTGAAAAAGGAAATATCCTCAAATGAAATCTGGAAAGAAGCTTTCTGAGAAACTGCTTAGTGTTCTGTTAATTCATCTCACAGAGTTACATCTGTATTTCGTGGATCTCTTTGCTAGCCTTACTTCTGTGGAATCTGAGAACAGATATTTCGGATCCATATGAAGACTATAGGGTCAAAGGAAATACCCTCCGATAACAAAGAGAAAGAAGCTTTCTGAGAAACTTCTTTGTGTTCTGTGAAATCATCTCACAGAGTTACAGCTTTCCCCTCAAGAAGCCTTTCGCTAAGACAGTTCTTGTGGAATTGGCAAAGTGATATTTGGAAGCCCATAGAGGGCTATGGTGAAAAAGGAAATATCCTCAGATGAAATCTGGAAAGAAGCTTTCTGCGAAACTGCTTAGTGTTCTTTTAATTCATCTCACAGTGTTACATCTGTATTTCGTGTATCTCTTTGCTAGCCTTATTTCTGTGGAATCTGAGAACAGATATTTCGGATCCCTTTGAAGACTATAGGGCCAAAGGAAATATCCTCCGATAACAAAGAGAAAGAAGCTTTCTGAGAAACTTCGTTGTGTTCTTTGAAATCATCTCACAGAGTTGCAGCTTTCCCCTCAAGAAGCCTTTCGCTAAGACAGTTGTTGTGGACATGGCAAAGTGATATTTGGAAGCCATAGAGGGCTATGGTGAAAAAGGAAATATCCTCAAATGAAATCTGGAAAGAAGCTTTCTGAGAAACTGCTTAGTGTTCTGTTAATTCATCTCACAGAGTTACATCTGTATTTCGTGTATCTCTTTGCTAGCCTTATTTCTGTGAAATCTGAGAACAGATATTTCGGATCCCTTTGAAGACTATAGGGCCAAAGGAAATATCCTCCGATAACAAAGAGAAAGAAGCTTTCTGAGAAACTTCTTTGTGTTCTGTGAAATCATCTCACAGAGTTGCAGCTTTCCCCTCAAGAAGCCTTTCGCTAAGACAGTTCTTGTGGAATTGGCAAAGTGATATTTGGAAGCCCATATAGGGCTATGGTGAAAAAGGAAATATCCTCAGATGAAATCTGGAAAGAAGCTTTCTGAGAAACTGCTTAGCGTTCTGTTAATTCATCTCACAGAGTTACATCTGTATTTCGTGGATCTCTTTGCTAGCCTTATTTCTGTGGAATCTGAGAACAGATATTTCGGATCCCTTTGAAGACTATAGGGCCAAAGGAAATATCCTCCGATAACAAAGAGAAAGAAGCTTTCTGAGAAACTTCGTTGTGTTCTGTGAAATCATCTCACAGAGTTACAGCTTTCCCCTCAAGGAGCCTTTCGCTAAGACAGTTTATGTGGAGTTGGCAAAGTGATATTTGGAAGCCCATAGAGGGCTATGGTGAAAAAGGAAATATCCTCAGATGAAATCTGGAAAGAAGCTTTCTGAGAAACTGCTTAGCGCTCTGTTAATTCATCTCACAGAGTTACATCTGTATTTCGTGGATCTCTTTGCTAGCCTTATTTCTGTGGAATCTGAGAACAGATATTTCGGATCCCTTTGAAGACTATAGGGCCAAAGGAAATATCCTCCGATAACAAAGAGAAAGAAGCTTTCTGAGAAACTTCTTTTTGTTCTGTGAAATCATCTCACAGAGTTACAGCTTTCCCCTCACGGAGCCTTTCGCTAAGACAGTTCTTTTGAAACTGGCAAAGTGATATTTGGAAGCCCATAGAGGGCTATGGTGAAAAAGGAAATATTCTCAGATGAAATCTGGAAAGAAGCTTTCTGAGAAACTGCTTAGTGTTCTGTTAATTCATCTCACAGAGTTATATCTGTATTTCGTGGATCTCTTTGCTAGCCTTATTTCTGTGGAATCTGAGAACAGATATTTCGGATCCCTTTGAAGACTATAGGGCCAAAGGAAATATCCTCCGATAACAAAGAGAAAGAAGCTTTCTGAGAAACTCCTTTGTGTTCTGTGAAATCATCTCACAGAGTTGCATCTTTGCCCTCAAGGAGCCTTTCGCTAAGACAGTTCTTGTGGAATTGGCAAAGTGATATTTGGAAGCCCATAGAGGGCTATGGTGAAAAAGGAAATATCCTCAGATGAAATCTCGAAAGAAGCTTTCTGAGAAACTGCTTAGTGTTCTGTTAATTCATCTCACAGAGTTACATCTGTATTTCGTGGATCTCTTTGCTAGCCTTATTTCTGTGGAATGAGAACAGATATTTCGGATCCCTTTGAAGACTATAGGGCCAAAGGAAATATCCTCTGATAACAAAGAGAAAGAAGCTCTCTGAGAAACTTCTTTGTGTTCTGTGAAATCATCTCACAGAGTTACAGCTTTCCCCTCACGGAGCCTTTCGCTAAGACAGTTCTTTTGAAACTGGCAAAGTGATATTTGGAAGCCCATAGAGGGCTATGGTGAAAAAGGAAATATCCTCAGATGAAATCTGGAAAGAAGCTTTCTGAGAAACTGCTTAGTGTTCTGTTAATTCATCTCACAGAGTTACATCTGTATTTCGTGGATCTCTTTGCTAGACTTATTTCTGTGGAATCTGAGAACAGATATTTCGGATCCCTTTGAAGAGTATAGGGCCAAAGGAAATATCCTCCGATAACAAAGAGAAAGAAGCTTTCTGAGAAACTTCTTTGTGTTCTGTGAAATCATCTCACAGAGTTGCAGCTTTCCCCTCAAGTAGCCTTTCGCTAAGACAGTTCTTGTGGAATTGGCAAAGTGATATTTGGAAGCCCATAGAGGGCTATGGTGAAAAAGGAAATATCCTCAGATGAAATCTGGAAAGAAGCTTTCTGAGAAACTGCTAAGTGTTCTGTTAATTCATCTCACAGAGTTACATCTGTATTTCGTGGATCTCTTTGCTCGCCTTATTTCTGTGGAATCTGAGTACAGATATTTCGGATCCCTTTGAAGAACATAGGGCCAAAGAAATATCCTCCGATAACAAAGAGAAAGAAGCTTTCTGAGAAACTTCTTTGTGTTCTGTGAAATCATCTCACAGAGTTGCAGCTTTGCCCTCAAGGAGCCTTTCGCTAAGACAGTTCTTGTGGAATTGGCAAAGTGATATTTGGAAGCCCATAGAGGGCTATGGTGAAAAAGGAAATATCCTCAGATGAAATCTGGAAAGAAGCTTTCTGAGAAACTGCTTAGTGTTCTGTTAATTCATCTCACAGAGTTACATCTGTATTTCTTGTATCTCTTTGCTAGCCTTATTTCTGTGGAATCTGAGAACAGATATTTCGCATCCCTATGAAGACTATAGGGCCAAAGGAAATATCCTCCGATAACAAAGAGAAAGAAGCTTTCTGAGAAACTTCTTTGTGTTCTGTGAAATCATCTCACAGAGTTACAGCTTTCCCCTCAAGAAGCCTTTCGCTAAGACAGTTCTTGTGGAATTGGCAAAGTGATATTTGGAAGCCGTAGAGGGCTATGGTGAAAAAGGAAATATCCTCAAATGAAATCTGTAAAGAAGCTTTCTGAGAAACTGCTTTGTGTTCTGTTAATTCATCTCACAGAGTTACATCTGTATTTCGTGGATCTCTTTGCTAGCCTTATTTCTGTGAAATCTGAGAACAGATATTTCGGATCCCTTTGAAGAGTATAGGGCCAAAGGAAATATCCTCCGATAACAAAGAGAAAGAAGCTTTCTGAGAAACTTCTTTGTGTTCTGTGAAATCATCTCACAGAGTTGCAGCTTTCCCCTCAAGAAGCCTTTCGCTAAGACAGTTCTTGTGGAATTGGCAAAGTGATATTTGGAAGCCCATATAGGGCTATGGTGAAAAAGGAAATATCCTCAAATGAAATCTGGAAGGAAGCTTTCTGAGAAACTGCTTAGTGTTCTGTTAATTCATCTCACAGTGTTACATCTGTATTTCGTGGATCTCTTTGCTAGCCTTATTTCTGTGGAATCTGAGAACAGATATTTCGGATCCCTTTGAAGACTATAGGGCCAAAGGAAATATCCTCCGATAACAAAGAGAAAGAAGCTTTCTGAGAAACTTCGTTGTGTTCTGTGAAATCATCTCACAGAGTTACAGCTTTCCCCTCACGGAGCCTTTCGCTAAGACAGTTTATGTGGAATTGGCAAAGTGATATTTGGAAGCCCATAGAGGGCTATGGTGAAAAAGGAAATATCCTCAGATGAAATCTGGAAAGAAGCTTTCTGAGAAACTGCTTAGCGTTCTGTTAATTCATCTCACAGAGTTACATCTGTATTTCGTGGATCTCTTTGCTAGCCTTATTTCTGTGGAATGAGAACAGATATTTCGGATCCCTTTGAAGACTATAGGGCCAAAGGAAATATCCTCCGATAACAAAGAGAAAGAAGCTTTCTGAGAAACTTCGTTGTGTTCTGTGAAATCATCTCACAGAGTTACAGCTTTCCCCTCAAGGAGCCTTTCGCTAAGACAGTTCTTTTGAAACTGGCAAAGTGATATTTGGAAGCCCATGGAGGGCTAAGGTGAAAAAGGAAATATCCTCAGATGAAATCTGGAAAGAAGCTTTCTGAGAAACTGCTTAGTGTTCTGTTAATTCATCTCACAGAGTTACATCTGTATTTCGTGGATCTCTTTGCTAGCCTTATTTCTGTGGAATCTGAGAACAGATATTTCGGATCCCTTTGAAGAGTATAGGGCCAAAGGAAATATCCTCCGATAACAAAGAGAAAAAAGCTTTCTGAGAAACTTCTTTGTTTTCTGTGAAATCATCTCACAGAGTTGCAGCTTTCCCCTCAAGTAGCCTTTCGCTAAGACAGTTCTTGTGGAATTGGCAAAGTGATATTTGGAAGCCCATAGAGGGCTATGGTGAAAAAGGAAATATCCTCAGATGAAATCTGGAAAGAAGCTTTCTGAGAAACTGCTAAGTGTTCTGTTAATTCATCTCACAGAGATACATCTGTATTTCGTGGATCTCTTTGCTCGCCTTATTTCTGTGGAATCTGAGTACAGATATTTCGGATCCCTTTGAAGAACATAGGGCCAAAGAAATATCCTCCGATAACAAAGAGAAAGAAGCTTTCTGAGAAACTTCTTTGTGTTCTGTGAAATCATCTCACAGAGTTGCAGCTTTGCCCTCAAGGAGCCTTTCGCTAAGACAGTTCTTGTGGAATGGGCAAAGTGATATTTGGAAGCCCATATAGGGCTATGGTGAAAAAGGAAATATCCTCAGATGAAATCTGGAAAGAATCTTTCTGAGAAACTGCTTAGTGTTCTGTTAATTCATCTCACAGAGTTACATCTGTATTTCGTGGATATCTTTGCTAGCCTTATTTCTGTGGAATCTGAGAACAGATATTTCGGATCCCTATGAAGACTATAGGGCCAAAGGAAATATCCTCCGATAACAAAGAGAAAGAAGCTTTCTGAGAAACTTCTTTGTGTTCTGTGAAATCATCTCACAGAGTTACAGCTTTCCCCTCAAGAAGCCTTTCGCTAAGACAGTTCCTGTGGAATTGGCAAAGTGATATTTGGAAGCCCATAGAGGGCTATGGTGAAAAAGGAAATATCCTCAGATGAAATCTGGAAAGAAGCTTTCTGAGAAACTGCTTAGCGTTCTGTTAATTCATCTCACAGAGTTACATCTGTATTTCGTGGATCTCTTTGCTAGCCTTATTTCTGTGGAATCTGGGAACAGATATTTCGGATCCCTTTGAAGACTATAGGGCCAAAGGAAATATCCTCCGATAACAAAGAGAAAGAAGCTTTCTGAGAAACTTCTTTGTGTTCTGTGAAATCATCTCACAGAGTTACAGCTTTCCCCTCACGGAGCCTTTCGCTAAGACAGTTCTTTTGAAATTGGCAAAGTGATATTTGGAAGCCCATAGAGGGCTATGGTGAAAAAGGAAATATCCTCAGATGAAATCTGGAAAGAAGCTTTCTGAGAAACTGCTTAGTGTTCTTTTAATTCATGTCACAGTGTTACATCTGTATTTCGTGGATCTCTTTGCTAGCCTTATTTCTGTGGAATCTGAGAACAGATATTTCGGATCCCTTTGAAGACTATAGGGCCAAAGGAAATATCCTCCGATAACAAAGAGAAAGAAGCTTTCTGAGAAACTTCGTTGTGTTCTGTGAAATCATCTCACAGAGTTGCAGCTTTCCCCTCAAGAAGCCTTTCGCTAAGACAGTTCTTGTGGAATTGGCAAAGTGATATTTGGAAGCCATAGAGGACTATGGTGAAAAAGGAAATATCCTCAAATGAAATCTGGAAAGAAGCTTTCTGAGAAACTGCTTAGTGTTCTGTTAATTCATCTCACAGAGTTACATCTGTATTTCGTGGATCTCTTTGTTAGCCTTATTTCTGTGAAATCTGAGAACAGATATTTCGGATCCCTTTGAAGACTATAGGGCCAAAGGAAATATCCTCCGATAACAAAGAGAAAGAAGCTTTCTGAGAAACTTCTTTGTGTTCTGTGAAATCATCTCACAGAGTTGCAGCTTTCCCCTCAAGAAGCCTTTCGCTAAGACAGTTCTTGTGGAATTGGCAAAGTGATATTTGGAAGCCCATAGAGGGCTATGGTGAAAAAGGAAATATCCTCAGATGAAATCTGGAAAGAAGCTTTCTGAGAAACTGCTTAGTGTTCTTTTAATTCATCTCACAGTGTTACACCTGTATTTCGTGGATCTCTTTGCTAGCCTTATTTCTGTGGAATCTGAGAACAGATATTTCGTATCCCTTTGAAGACTATAGGGCCAAAGGAAATATCCTCCGATAACAAAGAGAAAGAAGCTTTCTGAGAAACTTCTTTGTGTTCTGTGAAATCATCTCACAGAGTTACAGCTTTCCCCTCACGGAGCCTTTGGCTAAGACAGTTCTTTTGAAATTGGCAAAGTGATATTTGGAAGCCCTTAGAGGGCTATGGTGAAAAAGGAAATATCCTCAGATGAAATCTGGAAAGAAGCTTTCTGAGAAACTGCTTAGTGTTCTGTTAATTCATCTCACAGAGTTACATCTGTATTTCGTGGATCTCTTTGCTAGCCTTATTTCTGTGGAATCTGTGAACAGATATTTCGGATCCATATGAAGACTATAGGGCCAAAGGAAATATCCTCCGATAACAAAGCGAAAGAAGCTTTCTGAGAAACTTCTTTGTGTTCTGTGAAATCATCTCACAGAGTTACAGCTTTCCCCTCAAGAAGCCTTTCGCTAAGACAGTTCTTGTGGAATTGGCAAAGTGATATTTGGAAGCCCATAGAGGGCTATGGTGAAAAAGGAAATATCCTCAGATGAAATCTGGAAAGAAGCTTTCTGAGAAACTGCTTAGCGTTCTCTTAATTCATCTCACAGTGTTACACCTGTATTTCGTGGATCTCTTTGCTAGCCTTATTTCTGTGGAATCTGAGAACAGATATTTCGGATCCCTTTGAAGACTATAGGGCCAAAGGAAATATCCTCCGATAACAAAGAGAAAGAAGCTTTCTGAGAAACCTCGTTGTGTTCTGTGAAATCATCTCACTGAGTTGCAGCTTTCCCCTCAAGAAACCTTTCGCTAAGACAGTTCTTGTGGAATTGGCAAAGTGATATTTGGAAGCCATAGAGGGCTATGGTGAAAAAGGAAATATCCTCAAATGAAATCTGGAAAGAAGCTTTCTGAGAAACTGCTTAGTGTTCTGTTAATTCATCTCACAGAGTTACATCTGTATTTCGTGGATCTCTATGCTAGCCTTAATTCTGTGGAATCTGAGAACAGATATTTCGGATCCATATGAAGACTATAGGGCCAAAGGAAATATCCTCCGATAACAAAGAGAAACAAGCTTTCTGAGAAACTTCGTTGTGTTCTGTGAAATCGTCTCACAGAGTTACAGCTTTCCCCTCACGGAGCCTTTCGATAAGACAGTTCTTGTGGAATTGGCAAAGTGATATTTGGAAGCCCATAGAGGGCTATGGTGAAAAAGGAAATATCCTCAGATGAAATCTGGAAAGAAGCTTTCTGAGAAACTGCTTAGTGTTCTGTTAATTCATCTCACAAAGTTACATCTGTATTTCGTGGATCTCTTTGCTAGCCTTATTTCTGTGGAATCTGAGAACAGATATTTCGGATCCCTATGAAGACTATAGGGCCAAAGGAAATATCCTCCGATAACAAAGAGAAAGAAGCTTTCTGAGAAACTTCTTTGTGTTCTGTGAAATCATCTCACAGAGTTAGAGCTTTCCCCTCAAGAAGCCTTTCGCTAAGACAGTTCTTGTGGAATTGGCAAAGTGATATTTGGAAGCCCATAGAGGGCTATGGTGAAAAAGGAAATATCGTCAAATGAAATCTGGAAAGAAGGTTTCTGAGAAACTGCTTAGTGTTCTGTTAATACATCTCATAGGGTTACATCTGTATTTCGTGGATCTCTTTGCTAGCCTTATTTCTGTGGAATCTGAGAACAGATATTTCGGATCCCTTTGAAGACTCTAGGGCCAAAGGAAATATCCTCCGATAACAAAGAGAAAGAAGCTTTCTGAGAAACTTCTTTGTGTTCTGTGAAATCATCTCACAGAGTTACAGCTTTCCCCTCACGGAGCCTTTCGCTAAGACAGTTCTTTTGAAACTGGCAATGTGATATTTGGAAGCCCATAGAGGGCTATGGTGAAAAAGGAAATATCCTCAGATGAAATCTGGAAAGAAGCTTTCTGAGAAACTGCTTAGTGTTCTGTTAATTCATCTCACAGAGTTATATCTGTATTTCGTGGATCTCTTTGCTAGCCTTATTTCTGTGGAATCTGAGAACAGATATTTCGGATCCCTATGAGGACTATAGGGCCAAAGGAAATATCCTGCGATAACAAAGAGAAAGAAGCTTTCTGAGAAAGTTCTTTGTGTTTTGTGAAATCATCTCACAGAGTTACAGCTTTCCCCTCAAGAAGCCTTTCGCTAAGACAGTTCTTTTGAAATTGGCAAAGTGATATTTGGAAGCCCATAGAGGACTATTGTGAAAAAGGAAATATCCTCAAATGAAATCTGGAAAGAAGCTTTCTGAGAAACTGCTTAGTGTTCTGTTAATTCATCTCACAGAGCTACATCTGTATTTCGTGGATCTCTTTGCTAGCCTTATTTCTGTGGAATCTGAGAACAGATATTTCGGATCCCTTTGAAGACTATAGGGCCAAAGGAAATATCCTCCGATAACAAAGAGAAAGAAGCTTTCTGAGAAACTTCTTTGTGTTCTGTGAAATCATCTCACAGAGTTGCAGCTTTCCCCTCTAGAAGCCTTTCGCTAAGACAGTTCTTGTGGAATTGGCAAAGTGATATTTGGAAGCCATAGAGGGCTATGGTGAAAAAGGAAATATCCTCAAATGAAATCTGGAAAGAAGCTTTCTGAGAAACTGCTTAGTGTTCTGTTAATTCATCTCACAGAGTTACATCTGTATTTCGTGGATCTCTTTGCTAGCCGTATTTCTGTGGAATCTGAGAACAGATATTTCGGATCCCTTTGAAGACTATAGGGCCAAAGGAAATATCCTCCGATAACAAAGAGAAAGAAGCTTTCTGAGAAACTTCGTTGTGTTCTGTGAAATCATCTCACAGAGTTACAGCTTTCCCCTCACGGAGCCTTTCGCTAAGACAGTTCTTTTGAAACTGGCAGAGTGATATTTGGAAGCCCATAGAGGGCTATGGTGAAAAAGGAAATATCCTCAGATGAAATCTGGAAAGAAGCTTTCTGAGAAACTGCTTAGTGTTCTGTTAATTCATCTCACAGAGTTACATCTGTATTTCGTGGATCTCTTTGCTAGCCTTATTTCTGTGGAATCTGAGAACAGATATTTCGGATCCCTTTGAAGAGTATAGGGCCAAAGGATATATCCTCCGATAACAAAGAGAAAGAAGCTTTCTGAGAAACTTCTTTGTTTTCTGTGAAATCATCTCACAGAGTTGCAGCTTTCCCCTCAAGTAGCCTTTCGCTAAGACAGTTCTTGTGGAATTGGCAAAGTGATATTTGGAAGCCCATAGAGGGCTATGGTGAAAAAGGAAATATCCTCAGATGAAATCTGGAAAGAAGCTTTCTGAGAAACTGCTAAGTGTTCTGTTAATTCATCTCACAGAGTTACATCTGTATTTCGTGGATCTCTTTGCTCGCCTTATTTCTGTGGAATCTGAGTACAGATATTTCGGATCCCTTTGAAGAACATAGGGCCAAAGAAATATCCTCCGATAACAAAGAGAAAGAAGCTTTCTGAGAAACTTCTTTGTGTTCTGTGAAATCATCTCACAGTGTTACAGCTTTCCCCTCAAGAAGCCTTTCGCTAAGACAGTTCTTGTGGAATTGGCAAAGTGATATTTGGAAGCCCATAGAGGGCTATGGTGAAAAAGGAAATATCCTCAAATGAAATCTGGAAAGAAGCTTTCTGAGAAACTGCTTAGTGTTCTGTTAATTCATCTCACAGAGTTACATCTGTATTTCGTGGATCTCTTTGCTAGCCTTATTTCTGTGGAATCTGAGAACAGATATTTCGGATCCCTTTGAAGACCATAGGGCCAAAGGAAATATCCTCCGATAACAAAGAGAAAGAAGCTTTCTGAGAAACTTCTTTGTGTTCTGTGAAATCATCTCACAGAGTTGCAGCTTTCCCCTCAAGAAGCCTTTCGCTAAGACAGTTCTTGTGGAATTGGCAAAGTGATATTTGGAAGCCCATAGAGGGCTATGGTGAAAAAGGAAATATCCTCAGATGAAATCTGGAAAGAAGCTTTCTGAGAAACTGCTTAGTGTTCTGTTAATTCATCTCACAGAGTTACATGTGTATTTCGTGGATCTCTTTGCTAGCCTTAATTCTGTGGAATCTGCGAACAGATATTTCGGATCCCTATGAAGACTATAGGGCCAAAGGAAATATCCTCCGATAACAAAGAGAAAGAAGCTTTCTGAGAAACTTCGTTGTGTTCTGTGAAATCATCTCACAGAGTTACATCTGTATTTCGTGGATCTCTTTGCTAGCCTTATTTCTGTGGAATCTGAGAACAGATATTTCGGATCGCTTTGAAGAATATAGGGCCAAAGGAAATATCCTCCGATAACAAAGAGAAAGAAGCTTTCTGAGAAACTTCTTTGTGTTCTGTGAAATCATCTCACAGAGTTGCAGCTTTCCCCTCAAGAAGCCTTTCGCTAAGACAGTTCTTTTGAAATTGGCAAAGTGATATTTGGAAGCCCATAGAGGGCTATGGTGAAAAAGGTAATATCCGCAAATGAAATCTGGAAACAAGCTTTCTGAGAAACTGCTTAGTGTTCTTTAGTTCATCTCACAGAGTTACATCTGTATTTCGTGGATCTCTTTGCTAGCCTTATTTCTGTGGAATCTGAGAACAGATATTTCGGATCCATATGAAGACTATAGGGCCAAAGGAAATATCCTCCGATAACAAAGAGAAAGAAGCTTTCTGAGAAACTTCTTTGTGTTCTTTGAAATCATCTCACAGAGTTACAGCTTTCCCCTCAAGAAGCCTTTCGCTAAGACAGTTCTTGTGGAATTGGCAAAGTGATATTTGGAAGCCCATAGAGGGCTATGGTGAAAAAGGAAATATCCTCAAATGAAATCTGGAAAGAAGCTTTCGGAAAAACTGCTTAGTGTTCTGTTAATTCATCTCGCAGAGTTACATCTGTATTTCGTGGATCTCTTTGCTAGCCTTATTTCTGTGGAATCTGAGAACAGATATTTCGGATACCTTTGAAGACTATAGGGCCAAAGGAAATATCCTCCGATAACAAAGAGGAAGAAGCCTTCTGAGAAACTTCTTTGTGTTCTGTGAAATCATCTCACAGAGTTACAGCTTTCCCCTCAAGAAGCCTTTCGATAAGACAGTTCTTGTGGAATTGGCAAAGTGATATTTGGAAGCCCATAGAGGGCTATGGTGAAAAAGGAAATATCCTCAAATGAAATCTGGAAAGAAGCTTTCTGAGAAACTGCTTAGTGTTCTGTTAATTCATCTCACAGAGTTACATCTGTATTTCGTGGATCTCTTTGCTAGCCTTATTTCTGTGGAATCTGAGAACAGATATTTCGGATCCCTTTGAAGACTATAGGGCCAAAGGAAATATCCTCCGATAACAAAGAGAAAGAAGCTTTCTGAGAAACTTCGTTGTGTTCTGTGAAATCATCTCACAGAGTTACAGCTTTCCCCTCACGGAGCCTTTCGCTAAGACAGTTCTTTTGAAATTGGCAAAGTGATATTTGGAAGCCCATAGAGGGCTATTGTGAAAAAGGAAATATCCTCAGATGAAATCTGGAAAGAAGCTTTCTGAGAAACTGCTTAGTGTTCTGTTAATTCATCTCACAGAGTTACATCTGTATTTCGTGGATCTCTTTGCTAGCCTTATTTCTGTGGAATCTGAGAACAGATATTTCGGATCCCTTTGAAGACTATAGGGCCAAAGGAAATATCCTCCGATAACAAAGAGAAAGAAGCTTTCTGAGAAACGTCGTTGTGTTCTGTGAAATCATCTCACAGAGTTACAGCTTTCCCCTCACGGAGCCTTTCGCTAAGACAGTTCTTTTGAAATTGGCAAAGTGATATTTGGAAGCCCCTAGAGGGCTATGGTGAAAAAGGAAATATCCTCAGATGAAATCTGGAAAGAAGCTTTCTGAGAAACTGCTTAGTGTTCTGTTAATTCATCTCACAGAGTTACATCTGTATTTCGTGGATCTCTTTGCTAGCCTTATTTCTGTGGAATCTGAGAACAGATATTTCGGGTCCCTTTGAAGACTATAGGGCCAAAGGAAATATCCTCCGATAACAAAGAGAAAGAAGCTTTCTGAGAAACTTCTTTGTGTTCTGTGAAATCATCTCACAGAGTTACAGCTTTCCCCTCAAGAAGCCTTTCGCTAAGAGAGTTCTTGTGGAATTGGCAAAGTGATATTTGGAAGCCCATAGAGGGCTATGGTGAAAAAGGAAATATCCTCAAATGAAATCTGGAAAGAAGCTTTCTGAAAAACTGCTTAATGTTCTGTTAATTCACCTCACAGAGTTACATCTGTATTTCGTGGATCTCTTTGCTAGCCTTATTTCTGTGGAATCTGAGAACAGATACTTCGGATCCCTTTGAAGACTATAGGGCCAAAGGAAATATCCTCCGATAACAAAGAGGAAGAAGCCTTCTGAGAAACTTCTTTGTGTTCTGTGAAATCATCTCACAGAGTTGCAGCTTTCCCCTCAAGAAGCCTTTCGCTAAGACAGTTCTTTTGAAACTGGCAAAGTGATATTTGGAAGCCCATAGAGGGCTATGGTGAAAAAGGAAATATCCTCAGATGAAATCTGGAAAGAAGCTTTCTGAGAAACTGCTTAGTGTTCTGTTAATTCATCTCACAGAGTTACATCTGTATTTCGTGGATCTCTTTGCTAGCCTTATTTCTGTGGAATCTGAGAACAGATATTTCGGATCCCTATGAAGACTATAGGGCCAAAGGAAATATCCTGCGATAACAAAGAGAAAGAAGCTTTCTGAGAAACTTCTTTGTGTTTTGTGAAATCATCTCACAGAGTTACAGCTTTCCCCTCAAGAAGCCTTTCGCTAAGACAGTTCTTGTGGAATTGGCAAAGTGATACTTGGAAGCCCATAGAGGGCTATGGTGAAAAAGGAAATATCCTCAGATGAAATCTGGAAAGAAGCTTTCTGAGAAACTGCTTAGTGTTCTGTTAATTCATCTCACAGAGCTACATCTGTATTTCGTGGATCTCTTTGCTAGCCTTATTTCTGTGGAATCTGAGAACAGATATTTCGGATCCCTTTGAAGACTATAGGGCCAAAGGAAATATCCTCCGATAACAAAGAGAAAGAAGCTTTCTGAGAAACTTCTTTGTGTTCTGTGAAATCATCTCACAGAGTTGCAGCTTTCCCCTCAAGAAGCCTTTCGCTAAGACAGTTCTTGTGGAATTGGCAAAGTGATATTTGGAAGCCATAGAGGGCTATGGTGAAAAAGGAAATATCCTCAAATGAAATCTGGAAAGAAGCTTTCTGAGAAACTGCTTAGTGTTCTGTTAATTCATCTCACAGAGTTACATCTGTATTTCGTGGATCTCTTTGCTAGCCTTATTTCTGTGGAATCTGAGAACAGATATTTCGGATCCCTTTGAAGACTATAGGGCCAAAGGAAATATACTCCGATAACAAAGAGAAAGAAGCTTTCTGAGAAACTTCGTTGTGTTCTGTGAAATCATCTCACAGAGTTACAGCTTTCCGCTCACGGAGCCTTTCGCTAAGACAGTTCTTTTGAAATTGGCAAAGTGATATTTGGAAGCCCATAGAGGGCTATGGTGAAAAAGGAAATATCCTCAGATGAAATCTGGAAAGAAGCTTTCTGAGAAACTGCTTAGTGTTCTGTTAATTCATCTCACAGAGTTACATCTGTATTTCGTGGATCTCTTTGCTAGCCTTACTTCTGTGGAATCTGACAACAGATATTTCGGATCCATATGAAGACTATAGGGCCAAAGGAAATATCCTCCGATAACAAAGAGAAAGAAGCTTTCTGAGAAACTTCTTTGTGTTCTGTGAAATCATCTCACAGAGTTACAGCTTTCCCCACAGGAAGCCTTTCGATAAGACAGTTCTTGTGGAATTGGCAAAGTGATATTTGGAAGCCCATAGAGGGCTATGGTGAAAAAGGAAATATCCTCAGATGAAATCTGGAAAGAAGCTTTCTGAGAAACTGCTTAGTGTTCTTTTAATTCATCTCACAGTGTTACATCTGTATTTCGTGGATCTCTTTGCTAGCCTTATTTCTGTGGAATCTGAGAACAGATATTTCGGATCCCTTTGAAGACTATAGGGCCAAAGGAAATATCCTCCGATAACAAAGAGAAAGAAGCTTTCTGAGAAACTTCGTTGTGTTCTGTGAAATCATCTCACAGAGTTGCAGCTTTCCCCTCAAGAAACCTTTCGCTAAGACAGTTCTTGTGGAATTGGCAAAGTGATATTTGGAAGCCATAGAGGGCTATGGTGAAAAAGGAAATATCCTCAAATGAAATCTGGAAAGAAGCTTTCTGAGAAACTGCTTAGTGTTCTGTTAATTCATCTCACAGAGTTACATCTGTATTTCGTGGATCTCTTTGCTAGCCTTATTTCTGTGGAATCTGAGAACAGATATTTCGGATCCATATGAAGACTATAGGGCCAAAGGAAATATCCTCCGATAACAAAGAGAAAGAAGCTTTCTGAGAAACTTCTTTGTGTTCTGTGAAATCATCTCACAGAGTTACAGCTTTCCCCACAGGAAGCCTTTCGATAAGACAGTTCTTGTGGAATTGGCAAAGTGATATTTGGAAGCCCATAGAGGGCTATGGTGAAAAAGGAAATATCCTCAAATGAAATCTGGAAAGAAGCTTTCTGAGAAACTGCTTAGTGTTCTGTTAATTCATCTCACAGAGTTACATCTGTATTTCGTGGATCTCTTTGCTAGCCTTATTTCTGTGGAATCTGAGAACAGATATTTCGGATCCCTTTGAGGACTATAGGGCCAAAGGAAATATCCTCCGATAACAAAGAGAAAGAAGCTTTCTGAGAAACTTCGTTGTGTTCTGTGAAATCATCTCACAGAGTTACAGCTTTCCCCTCACGGAGCCTTTCGCTAAGACAGTTCTTTTGAAATTGGCAAAGTGATATTTGGAAGCCCATAGAGGGCTATGGTGAAAAAGGAAATATCCTCAGATGAAATCTGGAAAGAAGCTTTCTGAGAAACTGCTTAGTGTTCTGTTAATTCATCTCACAGAGTTACATCTGTATTTCGTGGATCTCTTTGCTAGCCTTATTTCTGTGGAATCTGAGAACAGATATTTCGGGTCCCTTTGAAGACTATAGGGCCAAAGGAAATATCCTCCGATAACAAAGAGAAAGAAGCTTTCTGAGAAACTTCATTGTGTTCTGTGAAATCATCTCACAGAGTTACAGCTTTCCCCTCAAGAAGCCTTTCGCTAAGACAGTTCTTGTGGAATTGGCAAAGTGATATTTGGAAGCCCATAGAGGGCTATGGTGAAAAAGGAAATATCCTCAAATGAAATCTGGAAAGAAGCTTTCTGAGAAACTGCTTAGTGTTCTGTTAATTCATCTCACAGAGTTACATCTGTATTTCGTGGATCTCTTTGCTAGCCTTATTTCTGTGGAATCTGAGAACAGATATTTCGTATCCCTTTGAAGACTATAGGGCCAAAGGAAATATCCTCCGATAACAAAGAGAAAGAAGCTTTCTGAGAAACTTCGTTGTGTTCTGTGAAATCATCTCACAGAGTTACAGCTTTCCCCTCACGGAGCCTTTCGCTAAGACAGTTCTTTTGAAATTGGCAAAGTGATATTTGGAAGCCCGTAGAGGGCTATGGTGAAAAAGGAAATATCCTCAGAGGTAATCTGGAAAGAAGCTTTGTGAGAAACTGCTTAGTGTTCTGTTAATTCATCTCACAGAGTTATATCTGTATTTCGTGGATCTCTTTGCTAGCCTTATTTCTGTGGAATCTCAGAACAGATATTTCGGATCCCTTTGAAGACTATAGGGCCAAAGGAAATATCCTCCGATAACAAAGAGAAAGAAGCTTTCTGAGAAACTTCGTTGTGTTCTGTGAAATCATCTCACAGAGTTACAGCTTTCCCCTCACGGAGCCTTTCGCTAAGACAGTTCTTGTGGAATTGGCAAAGTGATATTTGGAAGCCCATAGAGGGCTATGGTGAAAAAGGAAATATCCTCAGATGAAATCTGGAAAGAAGCTTTCTGAGAAACTGCTTAGTGTTCTGTTAATTCATCTCACAGAGTTACATCTGTATTTCGTGGATCTCTTTGCTAGCCTTATTTCTGTTTAATCTGAGAACAGATATTTCGGATCCATATGAAGACTATAGGGCCAAAGGAAATATCCTCCGATAACAAAGAGAAAGAAGCTTTCTGAGAAACTTCTTTGTGTTCTGTGAAATCATCTTACAGAGTTACAGCTTTCCCCTCAAGAAGCCTTTCGCTAAGACAGTTCTTGTGGAATTGGCAAAGTGATATTTGGAAGCCCATAGAGGGCTATGGTGAAAAAGGAAATATCGTCAAATGAAATCTGGAAAGAAGCTTTCTGAGAAACTTCTTAGTGTTCTGTTAATTCATCTCACAGGGTTACATCTGTATTTCGTGGATCTCTTTGCTAGCCTTATTTCTGTGGAATCTGAGAACAGATATTTCGGATCCCTTTGAAGACTATAGGGCCAAAGGAAATATCCTCCGATAACAAAGAGAAAGAAGCTTTCTGAGAAACTTTGTTGTGTTCTGTGAAATCATCTCACAGAGTTACAGCTTTCCCCTCAAGAAGCCTTTCGCTAAGACAGTTCTTGTGGAATTGGCAAAGTGATATTTGGAAGCCCTTAGAGGGCTATGGTGAAAAAGGAAATATCCTCAAATGAAATCTGGAAAGAAGCTTTCTGAGAAACTGCTTAGTGTTCTGTTAATTCACCTCACAGAGTTACATCTGTATTTCGTGGATCTCTTTGCTAGCCTTATTTCTGTGGAATCTGAGAACAGATATTTCGGATCCCTTTGAAGACTATAGGGCCAAAGGAAATATCCTCCGATAACAAAGAGAAAGAAGCTTTCTGAGAAACTTCTTTGTGTTCTGTGAAATCATCTCACAGAGTTACAGCTTTCCCCTCAAGGAGCCTTTCGCTAAGACAGTTTATGTGGAATTGGCAAAGTGATATTTGGAAGCCCATAGAGGGCTATGGTGAAAAAGGAAATATCCTCAGATGAAATCTGGAAAGAAGCTTTCTGAGAAACTACTTAGCGTTCTGTTAATTCATCTCACAGAGTTACATCTGTATTTCGTGGATCTCTTTGCTAGCCTTATTTCTGTGGAATCTGAGAACAGATATTTCGGATCCCTTTGAAGACTATAGGGCCAAAGGAAATATCCTCCGATAACAAAGAGAAAGAAGCTTTCTGAGAAACGTCGTTGTGTTCTGTGAAATCATCTCACAGAGTTACAGCTTTCCCCTCACGGAGTCTTTCGCTAAGACAGTTCTTTTGAAATTGGCAAAGTGATATTTGGAAGCCCCTAGAGGGCTATGGTGAAAAAGGAAATATCCTCAGATGAAATCTGGAAAGAAGCTTTCTGAGAAACTGCTTAGTGTTCTGTTAATTCATCTCACAGAGTTACATCTGTATTTCGTGGATCTCTTTGCTAGCCTTATTTCTGTGGAATCTGAGAACAGATATTTCGGGTCCCTTTGAAGACTATAGGGCCAAAGGAAATATCCTCCGATAACAAAGAGAAAGAAGCTTTCTGAGAAACTTCTTTGTGTTCTGTGAAATCATCTCACAGAGTTACAGCTTTCCCCTCAAGAAGCCTTTCGCTAAGAGAGTTCTTGTGGAATTGTCAAAGTGATATTTGGAAGCGCATAGAGGGCTATGGTGAAAAAGGAAATATCCTCAAATGAAATCTGGAAAGAAGCTTTCTGAAAAACTGCTTAGTGTTCTGTTAATTCATCTCGCAGAGTTACATCTGTATTTCGTGGATCTCTTTGCTAGCCTTATTTCTGTGGAATCTGAGAACAGATATTTCGGATCCCTTTGAAGACTATAGGGCCAAAGGAAATATCCTCCGATAACAAAGAGGAAGAAGCCTTCTGAGAAACTTCTTTGTGTTCTGTGAAATCATCTCACAGAGTTACAGCTTTCCCCTCAAGAAGCCTTTCGCTAAGACAGTTCTTGTGGAATTGGCAAAGTGATATTTGGAAGCCCATAGACGGCTATGGTGAAAAAGGAAATATCCTCAAATGAAATCTGGAAAGAAGCTTTCTGAGAAACTGCTTAGTGTTCTGTTAATTCACCTCACAGAGTTACATCTGTATTTCGTGGATCTCTTTGCTAGCCTTATTTCTGTGGAATCTGAGAACAGATATTTCGGATCCCTTTGAAGACTATAGGGCCAAAGGAAATATCCTCCGATAACAAAGAGAAAGAAGCTTTCTGAGAAACTTCGTTGTGTTCTGTGAAATCATCTCACAGAGTTACAGCTTTCCCCTCACGGAGCCTTTCGCTAAGACAGTTCTTTTGAAATTGGCAAAGTGATATTTGGAAGCCCATAGAGGGCTATGGTGAAAAAGGAAATATCCACAGATGAAATCTGGAAAGAAGCTTTCTGAGAAACTGCTTAGCGTTCTGTTAATTCATCTCACAGAGTTACATCTGTATTTCGTGGATCTCTTTGCTAGCCTTATTTCTGTGGAATCTGAGAACAGATATTTCGGATCCCTTTGAAGACTATAGGGCCAAAGGAAATATCCTCCGATAACAAAGAGAAAGAAGCTTTCTGAGAAACTTCTTTGTGTTCTGTGAAATCATCTCACAGAGTTACAGCTTTCCCCTCAAGGAGCCTTTCGCTAAGACAGTTTATGTGGAATTGGCAAAGTGATATTTGGAAGCCCATAGAGGGCTATGGTGAAAAAGGAAATATCCTCAGATGAAATCTGGAAAGAAGCTTTCTGAGAAACTGCTTAGCGTTCTGTTAATTCATCTCACAGAGTTACATCTGTATTTCGTGGATCTCTTTGCTAGCCTTATTTCTGTGGAATCTGAGAACAGATATTTCGGATCCCTTTGAAGACTATAGGGCCAAAGGAAATATCCTCCGATAACAAAGAGAAAGAAGCTTTCTGAGAAACTTCGTTGTGTTCTGTGAAATCATCTCACAGAGTTACAGCTTTCCCCTCACGGAGCCTTTCGCTAAGACAGTTCTTTTGAAACTGGCAATGTGATATTTGGAAGCCCATAGAGGGCTATGGTGAAAAAGGAAATATCCTCAGATGAAATCTGGAAAGAAGCTTTCTGAGAAACTGCTTAGTGTTCTGTTAATTCATCTCACAGAGTTACATCTGTATTTCGTGGATCTCTTTGCTAGCCTTATTTCTGTGGAATCTGAGAACAGATATTTCGGATCCCTATGAAGACTATAGGGCCAAAGGAAATATCCTCCGATAACAAAGAGAAAGAAGCTTTCTGAGAAACTTCTTTGTGTTTTGTGAAATCATCTCACAGAGTTACAGCTTTCCCCTCAAGAAGCCTTTCGCTAAGACAGTTCTTGTGGAATTGGCAAAGTGATATTTGGAAGCCCATAGAGGGCTATGGTGAAAAAGGAAATATCCTCAAATGAAATCTGGAAAGAAGCTTTCTGAGAAACTGCTTAGTGTTCTGTTAATTCATCTCACAGAGCTACATCTGTATTTCGTGGATCTCTTTGCTAGCCTTATTTCTGTGGAATCTGAGAAGAGATATTTCGGATCCCTTTGAAGACTATAGGGCCAAAGGAAATATCCTCCGATAACAAAGAGAAAGAAGCTTTCTGAGAAACTTCTTTGTGTTCTGTGAAATCATCTCACAGAGTTACAGCTTTCCCCTCAAGGAGCCTTTCGCTAAGACAGTTTATGTGGAATGGGCAAAGTGATATTTGGAAGCCCATAGAGGGCTATGGTGAAAAAGGAAATATCCTCAGATGAAATCTGGAAAGAAGCTTTCTGAGAAACTGCTTAGCGTTCTGTTAATTCATCTCACAGAGTTACATCTGTATTTCGTGGATCTCTTTGCTAGCCTTATTTCTGTGGAATCTGAGAACAGATATTTCGGATCCCTTTGAAGACTATAGGGCCAAAGAAAATATCCTCCGATAACAAAGAGAAAGAAGCTTTCTGAGAAACTTCGTTGTGTTCTGTGAAATCATCTCACAGAGTTACAGCTTTCCCCTCACGGAGCCTTTCGCTAAGACAGTTCTTTTGAAACTGGCAATGTGATATTTGGAAGCCCTTAGAGGGCTATGGTTAAAAAGGAAATATCCTCAGATGAAATCTGGAAAGAAGCTTTCTGAGAAACTGCTTAGTGTTCTGTTAATTCATCTCACAGAGTTACATCTGTATTTCGTGGATCTCTTTGCTAGCCTTATTTCTGTGGAATCTGAGAACAGATATTTCGGATCCCTATGAAGACTATAGGGCCAAAGGAAATATCCTCCGATAACAAAGAGAAAGAAGCTTTCTGAGAAACTTCTTTGTGTTTTGTGAAATCATCTCACAGAGTTACAGCTTTCCCCTCAAGAAGCCTTTCGCTAAGACAGTTCTTGTGGAATTGGCAAAGTGATATTTGGAAGCCCATAGAGGGCTATGGTGAAAAAGGAAATATCCTCAGATGAAATCTGGAAAGAAGCTTTCTGAGAAACTGCTTAGTGTTCTTTTAATTCATCTCACAGAGCTACATCTGTATTTCGTGGATCTCTTTGCTAGCCTTATTTCTGTGGAATCTGAGAACAGATATTTCGGATCCCTTTGAAGACTATAGGGCCAAAGGAAATATCCTCCGATAACAAAGAGGAAGAAGCCTTCTGAGAACCTTCTTTGTGTTCTGTTAAATCATCTCACAGAGTTGCAGCTTTCCCCTCAAGAAGCCTTTCGCTAAGACAGTTCTTTTGAAACTGGCAAAGTGATATTTGGAAGCCCATAGAGGGCTATGGTGAAAAAGGAAATATCCTCAGATGAAATCTGGAAAGAAGCTTTCTGAGAAACTGCTTAGTGTTCTGTTAATTCATCTCACAGAGTTACATCTGTATTTCGTGGATCTCTTTGCTAGCCTTATTTCTGTGGAATCTGAGAACAGATATTTCGGATCCGTATGAAGACTATAGGGCCAAAGGAAATATCCTGCGATAACAAAGAGAAAGAAGCTTTCTGAGAAACTTCTTTGTGTTTTGTGAAATCATCTCACAGAGTTGCAGCTTTCCCCTCAAGAAGCCTTTCGGTAAGACAGTTCTTGTGGAATTGGCAAAGTGATATTTGGAAGCCCATAGAGGGCTATGGTGAAAAAGGAAATATCCTCAGATGAAATCTGGAAAGAAGCTTTCTGAGAAACTGCTTAGTGTTCTGTTAATTCATCTCACAGAGTTACATCTGTATTTCGTGGATCTCTTTGCTAGCCTTATTTCTGTGGAATCTGAGAACAGATATTTCGGATCCCTTTGAAGACTATAGGGCCAAAGGAAATATCCTCCGATAACAAAGAGAAAGAAGCTTTCTGAGAAACTTCTTTGTGTTCTGTGAAATCATCTCACAGAGTTGCAGCTTTCCCCTCAAGAAGCCTTTCGCTAAGACAGTTCTTGTGGAATTGGCAAAGTGATATTTGGAAGCCCATAGAGGGCTATGGTGAAAAAGGAAATATCGTCAAATGAAATCTGGAAAGAAGCTTTCTGAGAAACTGCTTAGTGTTCTGTTAATTCATCTCACAGAGTTACATCTGTATTTCGTGGATCTCTTTGCTAGCCTTATTTCTGTGGAATCTGAGAACAGATATTTCGGATCCCTTTGAAGACTATAGGGCCAAAGGAAATATCCTCCGATAACAAAGAGAAAGAAGCTTTCTGAGAAACTTCGTTGTGTTCTGTGAAATCATCTCACAGAATTACAGCTTTCCCCTCACGGAGCCTTTCGCTAAGACAGTTCTTTTGAAATTGGCAAAGTGATATTTGGAAGCCCATAGACGGCTATGGTGAAAAAGGAAATATCCTCAAATGAAATCTGGAAAGAAGCTTTCTGAGAAACTGCTTAGTGTTCTGTTAATTCATCTCACAGAATTATATCTGTATTTCGTGGATATCTTTGCTAGCCTTATTTCTGTGGAATCTGAGAACAGATATTTCGGATCCCTTTGAAGACTATAGGGCCAAAGGAAATATCCTCCGATAACAAAGAGACAGAAGCTTTCTGAGAAACTTCGTTGTGTTCTGTGAAATCATCTCACAGAGTTACAGCTTTCCCCTCGCGGAGCCTTTCGCTAAGACAGTTCTTTTGAAATTGGCAAAGTGATATTTGGAAGCCCATAGAGAGTTATGGTGAAAAAGGAAATATCCTCAGAGGAAATCTGGAAAGAAGCTTTGTGAGAAACTGCTTAGTGTTCTGTTAATTCATCTCACAGAGTTACATCTGTATTTCGTGGATCTCTTTGCTCGCCTTATTTCTGTGGAATCTGAGTACAGATATTTCGGATCCCTTTGAAGAACATAGGGCCAAAGAAATATCCTCCGATAACAAAGAGAAAGAAGCTTTCTGAGAAACTTCTTTGTGTTCTGTGAAATCATCTCACAGAGTTGCAGCTTTCCCCTCAAGTAGCCTTTCGCTAAGACAGTTCTTGTGGAATTGGCAAAGTGATATTTGGAAGCCCATAGAGGGCTATGGTGAAAAAGGAAATATCCTCAGATGAAATCTGGAAAGAAGCTTTCTGAGAAACTGCTAAGTGTTCTGTTAATTCATCTCACAGAGTTACATCTGTATTTCGTGGATCTCTTTGCTCGCCTTATTTCTGTGGAATCTGAGTACAGATATTTCGGATCCCTTTGAAGAACATAGGGCCAAAGAAATATCCTCCGATAACAAAGAGAAAGAAGCTTTCTGAGAAACTTCTTTGTGTTCTGTGAAATCATCTCACAGTGTTACAGCTTTCCCCTCAAGAAGCCTTTCGCTAAGACAGTTCTTGTGGAATTGGCAAAGTGATATTTGGAAGCCCATAGAGGGCTATGGTGAAAAAGGAAATATCCTCAAATGAAATCTGGAAAGAAGCTTTCTGAGAAACTGCTTAGTGTTCTGTTAATTCATCTCACAGAGTTACATCTGTATTTCGTGGATCTCTTTGCTAGCCTTACTTCTGTGGAATCTGACAACAGATATTTCGGATCCATATGAAGACTATAGGGCCAAAGGAAATATCCTCCGATAACAAAGAGAAAGAAGCTTTCTGAGAAACTTCTTTGTGTTCTGTGAAATCATCTCACAGAGTTACAGCTTTCCCCTCAAGAAGCCTTTCGCTAAGACAGTTCTTGTGGAATTGGCAAAGTGATATTTGGAAGCCCATAGAGGGCTATGGTGAAAAAGGAAATATCCTCAGATGAAATCTGGAAAGAAGCTTTCTGAGAAACTGCTTAGTGTTCTTTTAATTCATCTCACAGTGTTACACCTGTATTTCGTGGATCTCTTTGCTAGCCTTATTTCTGTGGAAACTGAGAACAGATATTTCGGATCCCTTTGAAGACTATAGGGCCAAAGGAAATATCCTCCGATAACAAAGAGAAAGAAGCTTTCTGAGAAACCTCGTTGTGTTCTGTGAAATCATCTCACTGAGTTGCAGGTTTCCCCTCAAGAAACCTTTCGCTAAGACAGTTCTTTTGAAATTGGCAAAGTGATATTTGGAAGCCCATAGAGGGCTATTGTGAAAAAGGAAATATCCTCAGATGAAATCTGGAAAGAAGCTTTCTGAGAAACTGCTTAGTGTTCTGTTAATTCATCTCACAGAGTTACATCTGTATTTCGTGGATCTCCTTGCTAGCCTTATTTCTGTGGAATCTGAGAACAGATATTTCGGATCCATATGAAGACTATAGGGCCAAAGGAAATATCCTCCGATAACAAAGAGAAAGAAGCTTTCTGAGAAACTTCTTTGTGTTCTGTGAAATCATCTCACAGAGTTACAGCTTTCCCCTCAAGAAGCCTTTCGCTAAGACAGTTCTTGTGGAATTGTCAAAGTGATATTTGGAAGCGCATAGAGGGCTATGGTGAAAAAGGAAATATCCTCAAATGAAATCTGGAAAGAAGCTTTCTGAAAAACTGCTTAGTGTTCTGTTAATTCATCTCGCAGAGTTACATCTGTATTTCGTGGATCTCTTTGCTAGCCTTATTTCTGTGGAATCTGAGAACAGATATTTCGGATCCCTTTGAAGACTATAGGGCCAAAGGAAATATCCTCCGATAACAAAGAGGAAGAAGCCTTCTGAGAAACTTCTTTGTGTTCTGTGAAATCATCTCACAGAGTTACAGCTTTCCCCTCAAGAAGCCTTTCGCTAAGACAGTTCTTGTGGAATTGGCAAAGTGATATTTGGAAGCCCATAGACGGCTATGGTGAAAAAGGAAATATCCTCAAATGAAATCTGGAAAGAAGCTTTCTGAAAAACTGCTTAGTGTTCTGTTAATTCATCTCACAGAGTTACATCTGTATTTCGTGGATCTCTTTGCTAGCCTTATTTCTGTGGAATCTGAGAACAGATATTTCGGATCCCTATGAAGACTATAGGGCCAAAGGAAATATCCTCCGATAACAAAGAGAAAGAAGCTTTCTGAGAAACTTCGTTGTGTTCTGTGAAATCATCTCACAGAATTACAGCTTTCCCCTCAAGAAGCCTTTCGCTAAGACAGTTCTTGTGGAATTGGCAAAGTGATATTTGGAAGCCCATAGACGGCTATGGTGAAAAAGGAAATATCCACAGATGAAATCTGGAAAGAAGCTTTCTGAGAAACTGCTTAGTGTTCTGTTAATTCATCTCACAGAGTTACATCTGTATTTCGTGGATCTCTTTGCTAGCCTTATTACTGTGGAATCTGAGAACAGATATTTCGGATCCCTTTGAAGACTATAGGGCCAAAGGAAATATCCTCCGATAACAAAGAGAAAGAAGCTTTCTGAGAAACTTCTTTGTGTTCTGTGAAATCATCTCACAGAGTTACAGCTTTCCCCTCAAGAAGCCTTTCGCTAAGACTGTTCTTGTGGAATTGGCAAAGTGATATTTGGAAGCCCTTAGAGGGCTATGGTGAAAAAGGAAATATCCTCAGATGAAATCTGGAAAGAAGCTTTCTGAGAAACTGCTTAGCGTTCTGTTAATTCATCTCACAGAGTTACATCTGTATTTCGTGGATCTCTTTGCTAGCCTTATTTCTGTGGAATCTGAGAACAGATATTTCGGATCCCTTTGAAGACTATAGGGCCAAAGGAAATATCCTCCGATAACAAAGAGAAAGAAGCTTTCTGAGAAACTTCTTTGTGTTCTGTGAAATCATCTCACAGAGTTGCAGCTTTGCCCTCAAGGAGCCTTTCGCTAAGACAGTTCTTGTGGAATTGGCAAAGTGATATTTGGAAGCCCATAGAGGGCTATGGTGAAAAAGGAAATATGCTCAGATGAAATCTGGAAAGAAGCTTTCTGAGAAACTGCTTAGTGTTCTGTTAATTCATCTCACAGAGTTACATCTGTATTTCGTGGATCTCCTTGCTAGCCTTATTTCTGTGGAATCTGAGAACAGATATTTCGGATCCCTTTGAAGACTATAGGGCCAAAGGAAATATCCTCCGATAACAAAGAGAAATAAGCTTTCTGAGAAACTTCGTTGTGTTCTGTGAAATCATCTCACAGAGTTACAGCTTTCCCCTCAAGAAGCCTTTCGCTAAGACAGTTCTTGTGGAATTGGCAAAGTGATATTTGGAAGCCCATAGAGGGCTATGGTGAAAAAGGAAATATCCTCAGATGAAATCTGGAAAGAAGCTTTCTGAGAAACTGCTTAGCGTTCTGTTAATTCATCTCACAGAGTTACATCTGTATTTCGTGGATCTCTTTGCTAGCCTTATTTCTGTGGAATCTGAGAACAGATATTTCGGATCCCTTTGAAGACTATAGGGCCAAAGGAAATATCCTCCGATAACAAAGAGAAAGAAGCTTTCTGAGAAACTTCGTTGTGTTCTGTGAAATCATCTCACAGAGTTACAGCTTTCCCCTCACGGAGCCTTTCGCTAAGACAGTTCTTTTGAAACTGGCAATGTGATATTTGGAAGCCCATAGAGGGCTATGGTGAAAAAGGAAATATCCTCAGATGAAATCTGGAAAGAAGCTTTCTGAGAAACTGCTTAGTGTTCTGTTAATTCATCTCACAGAGTTACATCTGTATTTCGTGGATCTCTTTGCTAGCCTTATTTCTGTGGAATCTGAGAACAGATATTTCGTATCCCTTTGAAGACTATAGGGCCAAAGGAAATATCCTCCGATAACAAAGAGAAAGAAGCTTTCTGAGAAACTTCGTTGTGTTCTGTGAAATCATCTCACAGAGTTACAGCTTTCCCCTCACGGAGCCTTTCGCTAAGACAGTTCTTTTGAAATTGGCAAAGTGATATTTGGAAGCCCGTAGAGGGCTATGGTGAAAAAGGAAATATCCTCAGATGAAATCTGGAAAGAAGCTTTCTGAGAAACTGCTTAGTGTTCTGTTAATTCATCTCACAGAGTTATATCTGTAGTTTGTGGATCTCTTTGCTAGCCTTATTTCTGTGGAATCTCAGAACAGATATTTCGGATCCCTTTGAAGACTATAGGGCCAAAGGAAATATCCTCCGATAACAAAGAGAAAGAAGCTTTCTGAGAAACTTCGTTGTGTTCTGTGAAATCATCTCACAGAGTTACAGCTTTCCCCTCACGGAGCCTTTCGCTAAGACAGTTCTTTTGAAATTGGCAAAGTGATATTTGGAAGCCCATAGAGGGCTATTGTGAAAAAGGAAATATCCTCAGATGAAATCTGGAAAGAAGCTTTCTGAGAAACTTCTTTGTGTTCTGTGAAATCATCTCACAGAGTTACAGCTTTCCCCTCAAGAAGCCTTTCGCTAAGACAGTTCTTGTGGAATTGTCAAAGTGATATTTGGAAGCGCATAGAGGGCTATGGTGAAAAAGGAAATATCCTCAAATGAAATCTGGAAAGAAGCTTTCTGAAAAACTGCTTAGTGTTCTGTTAATTCATCTCGCAGAGTTACATCTGTATTTCGTGGATCTCTTTGCTAGCCTTATTTCTGTGGAATCTGAGAACAGATATTTCGGATCCCTTTGAAGACTATAGGGCCAAAGGAAATATCCTCCGATAACAAAGAGGAAGAAGCCTTCTGAGAAACTTCTTTGTGTTCTGTGAAATCATCTCACAGAGTTACAGCTTTCCCCTCAAGAAGCCTTTCGCTAAGACAGTTCTTGTGGAATTGGCAAAGTGATATTTGGAAGCCCATAGACGGCTATGGTGAAAAAGGAAATATCCTCAAATGAAATCTGGAAAGAAGCTTTCTGAAAAACTGCTTAGTGTTCTGTTAATTCACCTCACAGAGTTACATCTGTATTTCGTGGATCTCTTTGCTAGCCTTATTTCTGTGGAATCTGAGAACAGATATTTCGGATCCCTTTGAAGACTATAGGGCCAAAGGAAATATCCTCCGATAACAAAGAGAAAGAAGCTTTCTGAGAAACTTCGTTGTGTTCTGTGAAATCATCTCACAGAGTTACAGCTTTCCCCTCACGGAGCCTTTCGCTAAGACAGTTCTTTTGAAATTGGCAAAGTGATATTTGGAAGCCCATAGAGGGCTATGGTGAAAAAGGAAATATCCACAGATGAAATCTGGAAAGAAGCTTTCTGAGAAACTGCTTAGCGTTCTGTTAATTCATCTCACAGAGTTACATCTGTATTTCGTGGATCTCTTTGCTAGCCTTATTTCTGTGGAATCTGAGAACAGATATTTCGGATCCCTTTGAAGACTATAGGGCCAAAGGAAATATCCTCCGATAACAAAGAGAAAGAAGCTTTCTGAGAAACTTCTTTGTGTTCTGTGAAATCATCTCACAGAGTTACAGCTTTCCCCTCAAGGAGCCTTTCGCTAAGACAGTTTATGTGGAATTGGCAAAGTGATATTTGGAAGCCCATAGAGGGCTATGGTGAAAAAGGAAATATCCTCAGATGAAATCTGGAAAGAAGCTTTCTGAGAAACTGCTTAGCGTTCTGTTAATTCATCTCACAGAGTTACATCTGTATTTCGTGGATCTCTTTGCTAGCCTTATTTCTGTGGAATCTGAGAACAGATATTTCGGATCCCTTTGAAGACTATAGGGCCAAAGGAAATATCCTCCGATAACAAAGAGAAAGAAGCTTTCTGAGAAACTTCGTTGTGTTCTGTGAAATCATCTCACAGAGTTACAGCTTTCCCCTCACGGAGCCTTTCGCTAAGACAGTTCTTTTGAAACTGGCAATGTGATATTTGGAAGCCCATAGAGGGCTATGGTGAAAAAGGAAATATCCTCAGATGAAATCTGGAAAGAAGCTTTCTGAGAAACTGCTTAGTGTTCTGTTAATTCATCTCACAGAGTTACATCTGTATTTCGTGGATCTCTTTGCTAGCCTTATTTCTGTGGAATCTGAGAACAGATATTTCGGATCCCTATGAAGACTATAGGGCCAAAGGAAATATCCTCCGATAACAAAGAGAAAGAAGCTTTCTGAGAAACTTCTTTGTGTTTTGTGAAATCATCTCACAGAGTTACAGCTTTCCCCTCAAGAAGCCTTTCGCTAAGACAGTTCTTGTGGAATTGGCAAAGTGATATTTGGAAGCCCATAGAGGGCTATGGTGAAAAAGGAAATATCCTCAAATGAAATCTGGAAAGAAGCTTTCTGAGAAACTGCTTAGTGTTCTGTTAATTCATCTCACAGAGCTACATCTGTATTTCGTGGATCTCTTTGCTAGCCTTATTTCTGTGGAATCTGAGAAGAGATATTTCGGATCCCTTTGAAGACTATAGGGCCAAAGGAAATATCCTCCGATAACAAAGAGAAAGAAGCTTTCTGAGAAACTTCTTTGTGTTCTGTGAAATCATCTCACAGAGTTACAGCTTTCCCCTCAAGGAGCCTTTCGCTAAGACAGTTTATGTGGAATGGGCAAAGTGATATTTGGAAGCCCATAGAGGGCTATGGTGAAAAAGGAAATATCCTCAGATGAAATCTGGAAAGAAGCTTTCTGAGAAACTGCTTAGCGTTCTGTTAATTCATCTCACAGAGTTACATCTGTATTTCGTGGATCTCTTTGCTAGCCTTATTTCTGTGGAATCTGAGAACAGATATTTCGGATCCCTTTGAAGACTATAGGGCCAAAGAAAATATCCTCCGATAACAAAGAGAAAGAAGCTTTCTGAGAAACTTCGTTGTGTTCTGTGAAATCATCTCACAGAGTTACAGCTTTCCCCTCACGGAGCCTTTCGCTAAGACAGTTCTTTTGAAACTGGCAATGTGATATTTGGAAGCCCTTAGAGGGCTATGGTTAAAAAGGAAATATCCTCAGATGAAATCTGGAAAGAAGCTTTCTGAGAAACTGCTTAGTGTTCTGTTAATTCATCTCACAGAGTTACATCTGTATTTCGTGGATCTCTTTGCTAGCCTTATTTCTGTGGAATCAGAGAACAGATATTTCGGATCCCTATGAAGACTATAGGGCCAAAGGAAATATCCTCCGATAACAAAGAGAAAGAAGCTTTCTGAGAAACTTCTTTGTGTTTTGTGAAATCATCTCACAGAGTTACAGCTTTCCCCTCAAGAAGCCTTTCGCTAAGACAGTTCTTGTGGAATTGGCAAAGTGATATTTGGAAGCCCATAGAGGGCTATGGTGAAAAAGGAAATATCCTCAAATGAAATCTGGAAAGAAGCTTTCTGAGAAACTGCTTAGTGTTCTGTTAATTCATCTCACAGAGCTACATCTGTATTTCGTGGATCTCTTTGCTAGCCTTATTTCTGTGGAATCTGAGAAGAGATATTTCGGATCCCTTTGAAGACTATAGGGCCAAAGGAAATATCCTCCGATAACAAAGAGAAAGAAGCTTTCTGAGAAACTTCTTTGTGTTCTGTGAAATCATCTCACAGAGTTACAGCTTTCCCCTCAAGGAGCCTTTCGCTAAGACAGTTTATGTGGAATTGGCAAAGTGATATTTGGAAGGCCATAGAGGGCTATGGTGAAAAAGGAAATATCCTCAGATGAAATCTGGAAAGAAGCTTTCTGAGAAACTGCTTAGCGTTATGTTAATTCATCTCACAGAGTTACATCTGTATTTCGTGGATCTCTTTGCTAGCCTTATTTCTGTGGAATCTGAGAACAGATATTTCGGATCCCTTTGAAGACTATAGGGCCAAAGAAAATATCCTCCGATAACAAAGAGAAAGAAGCTTTCTGAGAAACTTCGTTGTGTTCTGTGAAATCATCTCACAGAGTTACAGCTTTCCCCTCACGGAGCCTTTCGCTAAGACAGTTCTTTTGAAACTGGCAATGTGATATTTGGAAGCCCTTAGAGGGCTATGGTTAAAAAGGAAATATCCTCAGATGAAATCTGGAAAGAAGCTTTCTGAGAAACTGCTTAGTGTTCTGTTAATTCATCTCACAGAGTTACATCTGTATTTCGTGGATCTCTTTGCTAGCCTTATTTCTGTGGAATCTGAGAACAGATATTTCGGATCCCTATGAAGACTATAGGGCCAAAGGAAATATCCTCCGATAACAAAGAGAAAGAAGCTTTCTGAGAAACTTCTTTGTGTTTTGTGAAATCATCTCACAGAGTTACAGCTTTCCCCTCAAGAAGCCTTTCGCTAAGACAGTTCTTGTGGAATTGGCAAAGTGATATTTGGAAGCCCATAGAGGGCTATGGTGAAAAAGGAAATATCCTCAAATGAAATCTGGAAAGAAGCTTTCTGAGAAACTGCTTAGTGTTCTGTTAATTCATCTCACAGAGCTACATCTGTATTTCGTGGATCTCTTTGCTAGCCTTATTTCTGTGGAATCTGAGAACAGATATTTCGTATCCCTTTGAAGACTATAGGGCCAAAGGAAATATCCTCCGATAACAAAGAGAAAGAAGCTTTCTGAGAAACTTCTTTGTGTTCTGTGAAATCATCTCACAGAGTTGCAGCTTTCCCCTCAAGAAGCCTTTCGCTAAGACAGTTCTTGTGGAATTGGCAAAGTGATATTTGGAAGCCATAGAGGGCTATGGTGAAAAAGGAAATATCCTCAAATGAAATCTAGAAAGAAGCTTTCTGAGAAACTGCTTAGTGTTCTGTTAATTCATCTCACAGAGTTACATCTGTATTTCGTGGATCTCTTTGCTAGCCTTATTTCTGTGGAATCTGAGAACAGATATTTCGGATCCCTTTGAAGACTATAGGGCCAAAGGAAATATCCTCCGATAACAAAGAGAAAGAAGCTTTCTGAGAAACTTCTTTGTGTTCTGTGAAATCATCTCACAGAGTTGCAGCTTTCCCTTCAAGAAGCCTTTCGCTAAGACAGTTCTTGTGGAATTGGCAAAGTGATATTTGGAAGCCCATAGAGGGCTATGGTGAAAAAGGAAATATCCTCAGATGAAATCTGGAAAAAGCTTTCTGAGAAACTGCTAAGTGTTCTGTTAATTCATCTCACAGAGTTACATCTGTATTTCGTGGATCTCTTTGCTAGCCTTATTTCTGTGGAATCTGAGAACAGATATTTCGGATCCCTTTGAAGACCATAGGGCCAAAGGAAATATCCTCCGATAACAAAGAGAAAGAAGCTTTCTGAGAAACTTCTTTGTGTTCTGTGAAATCATCTCACAGAGTTGCAGCTTTGCCCTCAAGGAGCCTTTCGCTAAGACAGTTCTTGTGGAATTGGCAAAGTGATATTTGGAAGCCCGTAGAGGGCTATGGTGAAAAAGGAAATATCCTCAGATGAAATCTGGAAAGAAGCTTTCTGAGAAACTGCTTAGTGTTCTGTTAATTCATCTCACAGAGTTACATCTGTATTTCGTGGATCTCTTTGCTAGCCCTAATTCTGTGGAATCTGAGAACAGATATTTCGGATCCCTATGAAGACTATAGGGCCAAAGGAAATATCCTCCGATAACAAAGAGAAAGAAGCTTTTTGAGAAACTTCTTTGTGTTCTGTGAAATCATCTCACAGTCTCGCAGCTTTCCCCTCAAGAAGCCTTTCGCTAAGACAGTTCTTGTGGAATTGGCAAAGTGATATTTGGAAACCCCTAGAGGGCTATGGTGAAAAAGGAAATATCCTCAGATGAAATCTGGAAAGAAGCTTTCTGAGAAACTGCTTAGTGTTCTGTTAATTCATCTCACAGAATTACATCTGTATTTCGTGGATCTCTTTGCTAGCCTTATTTCTGTGGAATCTGAGAACAGATATTTCGGATCCCTTTGAAGACTATAGGGCCAAAGGAAATATCCTCCGATAACAAAGAGAAAGAAGCTTTCTGAGAAACTTCGTTGTGTTCTGTGAAATCATCTCACAGAGTTACAGCTTTCCCCTCAAGAAGCCTTTCGCTAAGACAGTTCTTGTGGAATTGGCAAAGTGATATTTGGAGGCCCATAGAGGGCTATGGTGAAAAAGGAAATATCCTCAGAGGAAATCTGGAAAGAAGCTTTCTGAGAAACTGCTTAGTGTTCTGTTAATTCATCTCACAGAGTTACATCTGTATTTCCTGGATCTCTTGGCTAGCCTTATTTCTGTGGAATCTGAGAACAGATATTTCGGATCCCTTTGAAGACTATAGGGCCAAAGGAAATATCCTCCGATAACAAAGAGAAAGAAGCTTTCTGAGAAACTTAGTTGTGTTCTGTGAAATCATCTCACAGAGTTGCAGCTTTCCCCTCAAGAAGCCTGTCGCTAAGACAGTTCTTGTGGAATTGGCAAAGTGATATTTGGAAGCCCATAGAGGGCTATGGTGAAAAAGGAAATATCCTCAAATGAAATCTGGAAAGAAGCTTTCTGAGAAACTGCTTAGTGTTCTGTTAATTCATCTCACAGAGTTACATCTGTATTTCGTGGATCTCTTTGCTAGCCTTATTTCTGTGGAATCTGAGAACAGATATTTCGGATCCCTTTGAAGACTATAGGGCCAAAGGAAATATCCTCCGATAACAAAGAGAAAGAAGCTTTCTGAGAAACTTCGTTGTGTTCTGTGAAATCATCTCACAGAGTTACAGCTTTGCCCTCAAGGAGCCTTTCGCTAAGACAGTTCTTGTGGAATTGGCAAAGTGATATTTGGAAGCCCATAGAGGGCTATGGTGAAAAAGGAAATATCCTCAGATGAAATCTGGAAAGAAGCTTTCTGAGAAACTGCTTAGTGTTCTGTTAATTCATCTCACAGAGTTACATCTGTATTTCCTGGATCTCTTGGCTAGCCTTATTTCTGTGGAATCTGAGAACAGATATTTCGGATCCCTTTGAAGACTATAGGGCCAAAGGAAATATCCTCCGATAACAAAGAGAAAGAAGCTTTCTGAGAAACTTCGTTGTGTTCTGTGAAATCATCTCACAGAGTTGCAGCTTTCCCCTCAAGAAGCCTTTCGCTAAGACAGTTCTTGTGGAATTGGCAAAGTGATATTTGGAAGCCCATAGAGGGCTATGGTGAAAAAGGAAATATCCTCAAATGAAATCTGGAAAGAAGCTTTCTGAGAAACTGCTTAGTGTTCTGTTAATTCATCTCACAGAGTTACATCTGTATTTCGTGGATCTCTTTGCTAGTCTTATTTCTGTGGAATCTGAGAACAGATATTTCGGATAACTTGGAAGACTATAGGGCCAAAGGAAATATCCTCCGATAACAAAGACAAAGAAGCTTTCTGAGAAACTTCTTTGTGTTCTGTGAAATCATCTCACAGAGTTGCAGCTTTCCCCTCAAGAAACCTTTCGCTAAGACAGTTCTTGTGGAATTGGCAAAGTGATATTTGGAAGCCCATAGAGGGCTATGGTGAAAAAGGAAATATCCTCAGATGAAATCTGGAAAGATGCTTTCTGAGAAACTGCTTAGCGTTCTCTTAATTCATCTCACAGAGTTACATCTGTATTTCGTGGATCTCTTTGCTAGCCTTATTTCTGTGGGATCTGAGAACAGATATTTCAGATCCCTTTGAAGACTATAGGGCCAAAGGAAATATCCTCCGATAACAAAGAGAAAGAAGCTTTCTGAGAAACTTCGTTGTGTTCTGTGAAATCATCTCACAGAGTTACAGCTTTCCCCTCAAGAAGCCTTTCGCTAAGACAGTTCTTGTGGAATTGTCAAAGTGATATTTGGAAGCCCATAGAGGGCTATGGTGAAAAAGGAAATATCCTCAGATGAAATCTGGAAAGAAGCTTTCTGAGAAACTGCTTAGTGTTCTGTTAATTCATCTCACAGAGTTACATCTGTATTTCCTGGATCTCTTGGCTAGCCTTATTTCTGTGGAATCTGAGAACAGATATTTCGGATCCCTTTGAAGACTATAGGGCCAAAGGAAATATCCTCCGATAACAAAGAGAAAGAAGCTTTCTGAGAAACTTCGTTGTGTTCTGTGAAATCATCTCACAGAGTTGCAGCTTTCCCCTCAAGAAGCCTTTCGCTAAGACAGTTCTTGTGGAATTGGCAAAGTGATATTTGGAAGCCCATAGAGGGCTATGGTGAAAAAGGAAATATCCTCAAATGAAATCTGGAAAGAAGCTTTCTGAGAAACTGCTTAGTGTTCTGTTAATTCATCTCACAGAGTTACATCTGTATTTCGTGGATCTCTTTGCTAGCCTTATTTCTGTGGAATCTGAGAACAGATATTTCGGATCCCTTTGAAGACTATAGGGCCAAAGGAAATATCCTCCGATAACAAAGAGAAAGAAGCTTTCTGAGAAACTTCTTTGTGTTCTGTGAAATCATCTCACAGAGTTGCAGCTTTCCCCTCAAGAAACCTTTCGCTAAGACAGTTCTTGTGGAATTGGCAAAGTGATATTTGGAAGCCCATAGAGGGCTATGGTGAAAAAGGAAATATCCTCAGATGAAATCTGGAAAGAAGCTTTCTGAGAAACTGCTTAGCGTTCTCTTAATTCATCTCACAGAGTTACATCTGTATTTCGTGGATCTCTTTGCTAGCCTTATTTCTGTGGAATCTGAGAACAGATATTTCGGATCCCTTTGAAGACTATAGGGCCAAAGGAAATATCCTCCGATAACAAAGAGAAAGAAGCTTTCTGAGAAACTTCTTTGTGTTCTGTGAAATCATCTCACAGAGTTACAGCTTTCCCCTCACGGAACCTTTCGCTAAGACAGTTCTTTTGAAATTGGCAAAGTGATATTTGGAAGCCCATAGAGGGCTATGGTGAAAAAGGAAATATCCTCAAATGAAATCTAGAAAGAAGCTTTCTGAGAAACTGCTTAGTGTTCTGTTAATTCATCTCACAGAGTTACATCTGTATTTCGTGGATCTCTTTGCTAGCCTTATTTCTATGGAATCTGAGAACAGATATTTCGGATCCCTTTGAAGACTATAGGGCCAAAGGAAATATCCTCCGATAACAAAGAGAAAGAAGCTTTCTGAGAAACTTCGTTGTGTTCTGTGAAATCATCTCACAGAGTTACAGCTTTCCCCTCAAGAAGCCTTTCGCTAAGACAGTTCTTGTGGAATTGGCAAAGTGATATTTGGAAGCCCATAGAGGGCTATGGTGAAAAAGGAAATATCCTCAGATGAAATCTGGAAAGAAGCTTTCTGAGAAACTGCTTAGTGTTCTGTTAATTCATCTCACAGAGTTACATCTGTATTTCCTGGATCTCTTGGCTAGCCTTATTTCTGTGGAATCTGAGAACAGATATTTCGGATCCCTTTGAAGACTATAGGGCCAAAGGAAATATCCTCCGATAACAAAGAGAAAGAAGCTTTCTGAGAAACTTCGTTGTGTTCTGTGAAATCATCTCACAGAGTTGCCGCTTTCCCCTCAAGAAGCCTTTCGCTAAGACAGTTCTTGTGGAATTGGCAAAGTGATATTTGGAAGCCCATAGAGGGCTATGGTGAAAAAGGAAATATCCTCAAATGAAATCTGGAAAGAAGCTTTCTGAGAAACTGCTTAGTGTTCTGTTTATTCATCTCACAGAGTTACATCTGTATTTCGTGGATCTCTTTGCTAGCCTTATTTCTGTGGAATCTGAGAACAGATATTTCGGATCCCTTTGAAGACTATAGGGCCAAAGGAAATATCCTCCGATAACAAAGAGAAAGAAGCTTTCTGAGAAACTTCGTTGTGTTCTGTGAAATCATCTCACCGAGTTACAGCTTTCCCCTCAAGAAGCCTTTCGCTAAGACAGTTCTTGTGGAATTGGCAAAGTGATATTTGGAAGCCCATAGAGGGCTATGGTGAAAAAGGAAATATCCTCAGATGAAATCTGGAAAGAAGCTTTCTGAGAAACTGCTGAGTGTTCTGTTAATTCATCTCACAGAGTTACATCTGTATTTCCTGGATCTCTTGGCTAGCCTTATTTCTGTGGAATCTGAGAACAGATATTTCGGATCCCTTTGAAGACTATAGGGCCAAAGGAAATATCCTCCGATAACAAAGAGAAAGAAGCTTTCTGAGAAACTTCGTTGTGTTCTGTGAAATCATCTCACAGAGTTGCAGCTTTCCCCTCAAGAAGCCTTTCGCTAAGACAGTTCTTGTGGAATTGGCAAAGTGATATTTGGAAGCCCATAGAGGGCTATGGTGAAAAAGGAAATATCCTCAAATGAAATCTGGAAAGAAGCTTTCTGAGAAACTGCTTAGTGTTCTGTTAATTCATCTCACAGAGTTACATCTGTATTTCGTGGATCTCTTTGCTAGCCTTATTTCTGTGGAATCTGAGAACAGATATTTCGGATCCCTTTGAAGACTATAGGGCCAAAGGAAATATCCTCCGATAACAAAGAGAAAGAAGCTTTCTGAGAAACTTCTTTGTGTTCTGTGAAATCATCTCACAGAGTTAGAGCTTTCCACTCAAGAAGCCTTTCGCTAAGACAGTTCTTGTGGAATTGGCAAAGTGATATTTGGAAGCCCATAGAGGGCTATGGTGAAAAAGGAAATATCCTCAGATGAAATCTGGAAAGAAGCTTTCTGAGAAACTGCTTAGTGTTCTGTTAATTCATCTCACAGGGTTACATCTGTATTTCGTGGATCTCTTTGCTAGCCTTATTTCTGTGGAATCTGAGAACAGATATTTCGGATCCCTATGAAGACTATAGGGCCAAAGGAAATATCCTCCGATAACAAAGAGAAAGAAGCTTTCTGAGAAACTTCGTTGTGTTCTGTGAAATCATCTCACAGAGTTACAGCTTTCCCCTCACGGAGCCTTTCGCTAAGACAGTTCTTTTGAAATTGGCAAAGTGATATTTGGAAGCCCATAGAGGGCTATGGTGAAAAAGGAAATATTCTCAAATGAAATCTGGAAAGAAGCTTTCTGAGAAACTGCTTAGTGTTCTGTTAATTCATCTCACAGAGTTACATCTGTATTTCGTGGATCTCTTTGCTAGCCTTATTTCTGTGGAATCTGAGAACAGATATTTCGGATCCCTTTGAAGACTATAGGGCCAAAGGAAATATCCTCCGATAACAAAGAGAAAGAAGCTTTCTGAGAAACTTCGTTGTGTCCTGTGAAATCATCTCACAGAGCTGCAGCTTTCCCCTCAAGAAGCCTTTCGCTAAGACAGTTCTTGTGGAATTGGCAAAGTGATATTTGGAAGCCCATAGAGGGCTATGGTGAAAAAGGAAATATCCTCAGATGAAATCTGGAAAGAAGCTTTCTGAGAAACTGCTTAGTGTTCTGTTAATTCATCTCACAGAGTTACATCTGCATTTCGTGGATCTCTTTGCTAGCCTTATTTCTGTGGAATCTGAGAACAGATATTTCGGATCCCTATGAAGACTGTAGGGCCAAAGGAAATATCCTCCGATAACAAAGAGAAAGAAGCTTTCTGAGAAACTTCGTTGTGTTCTGTGAAATCATCTCACAGAGTTACAGCTTTCCCCTCAAGAAGCCTTTCGCTAAGACAGTTCTTGTGGAATTGGCAAAGTGATATTTGGAAGCCCATAGAGGGCTATGGTGAAAAAGGAAATATCGTCAAATGAAATCTGGAAAGAAGCTTTCTGAGAAACTGCTTAGTGTTCTGTTAATTCATCTCACAGAGTTACATCTGTATTTCGTGGATCTCTTTGCTAGCCTTATTTCTGTGGAATCTGAGAACAGATATTTCGGATCCCTTTGAAGACTATAAGGCCAAAGGAAATATCCTCCGATAACAAAGAGAAAGAAGCTTTCTGAGAAACTTCTTTGTGTTCTGTGAAATCATCTCACAGAGTTACAGCTTTCCCTTCAAGAAGCCTTTCGCTAAGACAGTTCTTGTGGAATTGGCAAAGTGATATTTGGAAGCCCATAGAGGGCTATGTTGAAAAAGGAAATATCCTCAAATGAAATCTGGAAAGAAGGTTTCAGAGAAACTGCTTAGTGTTCTGTTAATTCATCTCACAGAGTTACATCTGTATTTCGTGGATCTCTTTGCTAGCCTTATTTCTGTGGAATCTGAGAACAGATATTTCGGATCCCTTTGAAGACTATAGGGCCAAAGGAAATATCCTCCGATAACAAATAGAAAGAAGCTTTCTGCGAAACTTCGTTGTGTTCTGTGAAATCATCTCACAGAGTTACAGCTTTCCCCTCACGGAGCCTTTCGCTAAGACAGTTCTTTTGAAATTGGCAAAGTGATATTTGGAAGCCCATAGAGGGCTATGGTGAAAAAGGAAATATCCTCAGATGAAATCTGGAAAGAAGCTTTCTGAGAAACTGCTTAGTGTTCTGTTAATTCATCTCACAGAGTTACATCTGTATTTCGTGGATCTCTTTGCTAGCCTTATTTCTGTGGAATCTGAGAACAGATATTTCGGATCCCTTTGAAGACTATAGGGCCAAAGGAAATATCCTCCGATAACAAAGAGAAAGAACCTTTCTGAGAAACTTCTTTGTGTTCTGTGAAATCATCTCACAGAGTTGCAGCTTTCCCCTCAAGAAACCTTTCGCTAAGACAGTTCTTGTGGAATTGGCAAAGTGATATTTGGAAGCCCATAGAGGGCTATGGTGAAAAAGGAAATATCCTCAGATGAAATCTGGAAAGATGCTTTCTGAGAAACTGCTTAGCGTTCTCTTAATTCATCTCACAGAGTTACATCTGTATTTCGTGGATCTCTTTGCTAGCCTTATTTCTGTGGAATCTGAGAACAGATATTTCGGATCCCTTTGAAGACTATAGGGCCAAAGGAAATATCCTCCGATAACAAAGAGAAAGAAGCTTTCTGAGAAACTTCGTTGTGTTCTGTGAAATCATCTCACAGAGTTACAGCTTTCCCCTCACGGAGCCTTTCGCTAAGACAGTTCTTGTGGAATTGGCAAAGTGATATTTGGAAGCCCATAGAGGGCTATGGTGAAAAAGGAAATATCCTCAGATGAAATCTGGAAAGAAGCTTTCTGAGAAACTGCTTAGTGTTCTGTTAATTCATCTCACAGAGTTACATCTGTATTTCCTGGATCTCTTGGCTAGCCTTATTTCTGTGGAATCTGAGAACAGATATTTCGGATCCCTTTGAAGACTATAGGGCCAAAGGAAATATCCTCCGATAACAAAGAGAAAGAAGCTTTCTGAGAAACTTCGTTGTGTTCTGTGAAATCATCTCACAGAGTTGCAGCTTTCCCCTCAAGAAGCCTTTCGCTAAGACAGTTCTTGTGGAATTGGCAAAGTGATATTTGGAAGCCCATAGAGGGCTATGGTGAAAAAGGAAATATCCTCAAATGAAATCTGGAAAGAAGCTTTCTGAGAAACTGCTTAGTGTTCTGTTAATTCATCTCACAGAGTTACATCTGTATTTCGTGGATCTCTTTGCTAGCCTTATTTCTGTGGAATCTGAGAACAGATATTTCGGATCCCTTTGAAGACTATAGGGCCAAAGGAAATATCCTCCGATAACAAAGAGAAAGAAGCTTTCTGAGAAACTTCTTTGTGTTCTGTGAAATCATCTCACAGAGTTGCAGCTTTCCCCTCAAGAAACCTTTCGCTAAGACAGTTCTTGTGGAATTGGCAAAGTGATATTTGGAAGCCCATAGAGGGCTATGGTGAAAAACGAAATATCGTCAAATGAAATCTGGAAAGAAGCTTTCTGAGAAACTGCTTAGTGTTCTGTTAATTCATCTCACAGGGTTACATCTGTATTTCGTGGATCTCTTTGCTAGCCTTATTTCTGTGGAATCTGAGAACAGATATTTCGGATCCCTTTGAAGACTATAGGGCCAAAGGAAATATCCTCCGATAACAAAGAGAGAGAAGCTTTCTGAGAAACTTCTTTGTGTTCTGTGAAATCATCTCACAGAGTTACAGCTTTCCCCTCACGGAGCCTTTCGCTAAGACAGTTCTTTTGAAATTGGCAAAGTGATATTTGGAAGCCCATAGAGGGCTATGGTGAAAAAGGAAATATCCTCAAATGAAATCTAGAAAGAAGCTTTCTGAGAAACTGCTTAGTGTTCTGTTAATTCATCTCACAGAGTTACATCTGTATTTCGTGGATCTCTTTGCTAGCCTTATTTCTGTGGAATCTGAGAACAGATATTTCGGATCCCTTTGAAGACTATAGGGCCAAAGGAAATATCCTCCGATAACAAAGAGAAAGAAGCTTTCTGAGAAACTTCGTTGTGTTCTGTGAAATCATCTCACAGAGTTGCAGCTTTCCCCTCAAGAAGCCTTTCGCTAAGACAGTTCTTGTGGAATTGGCAAAGTGATATTTGGAAGCCCATAGAGGGCTATGGTGAAAAAGGAAATATCCTCAAATGAAATCTGGAAAGAAGCTTTCTGAGAAACTGCTTAGTGTTCTGTTAATTCATCTCACAGAGTTACATCTGTATTTCGTGGATCTCTTTGCTAGCCTTATTTCTGTGGAATCTGAGAACAGATATTTCGGATCCCTTTGAAGACTATAGGGCCAAAGGAAATATCCTCCGATAACAAAGAGAAAGAAGCTTTCTGAGAAACTTCTTTGTTTTCTGTGAAATCATCTCACAGAGTTACAGCTTTCCCCTCAAGAAGCCTTTCGCTAAGACAGTTCTTGTGGAATTGGCAAAGTGATATTTGGAAGCCCATAGAGGGCTATGGTGAAAAAGGAAATATCCTCAGATGAAATCTCGAAAGAAGCTTTCTGAGAAACTGCTTAGTGTTCTGTTAATTCATCTCACAGAGTTACATCTGTATTTCGTGGATCTCTTTGCTAGCCTTATTTCTGTGGAATCTGAGAACAGATATTTCGGATCCCTTTGAAGACTATAGGGCCAAAGGAAATATCCTCCGATAACAAAGAGAAAGAAGCTTTCTGAGAAACTTCGTTGTGTTCTGTGAAATCATCTCACAGAGTTACAGCTTTCCCCTCAAGAAGCCTTTCTCTAAGACAGTTCTTGTGGAATTGGCAAAGTGATATTTGGAAGCCCATAGAGGGCTATGGTGAAAAAGGAAATATCCTCAGATGAAATCTGGAAAGAAGCTTTCTGAGAAACTGCTGAGTGTTCTGTTAATTCATCTCACAGAGTTACATCTGTATTTCCTGGATCTCTTGGCTAGCCTTATTTCTGTGGAATCTGAGAACAGATATTTCGGATCCCTTTGAAGACTATAGGGCCAAAGGAAATATCCTCCGATAACAAAGAGAAAGAAGCTTTCTGAGAAACTTCGTTGTGTTCTGTGAAATCATCTCACAGAGTTGCAGCTTTCCCCTCAAGAAGCCTTTCGCTAAGACAGTTCTTGTGGAATTGGCAAAGTGATATTTGGAAGCCCATAGAGGGCTATGGTGAAAAAGGAAATATCCTCAAATGAAATCTGGAAAGAAGCTTTCTGAGAAACTGCTTAGTGTTCTGTTAATTCATCTCACAGAGTTACATCTGTATTTCGTGGATCTCTTTGCTAGCCTTATTTCTGTGGAATCTGAGAACAGATATTTCGGATCCCTTTGAAGACTATAGGGCCAAAGGAAATATCCTCCGATAACAAAGAGAAAGAAGCTTTCTGAGAAACTTCTTTGTGTTCTGTGAAATCATCTCACAGAGTTAGAGCTTTCCACTCAAGAAGGCTTTCGCTAAGACAGTTCTTGTGGAATTGGCAAAGTGATATTTGGAAGCCCATAGAGGGCTATGGTGAAAAAGGAAATATCGTCAAATGAAATCTGGAAAGAAGCTTTCTGAGAAACTGCTTAGTGTTCTGTTAATTCATCTCACAGGGTTACATCTGTATTTCGTGGATCTCTTTGCTAGCCTTATTTCTGTGGAATCTGAGAACAGATATTTCGAATCCCTATGAAGACTATAGGGCCAAAGGAAATATCCTCCGATAACAAAGAGAAAGAAGCTTTCTGAGAAACTTCGTTGTGTTCTGTGAAATCATCTCACAGAGTTACAGCTTTCCCCTCACGGAGCCTTTCGCTAAGACAGTTCTTTTGAAATTGGCAAAGTGATATTTGGAAGCCCATAGAGGGCTATGGTGAAAAAGGAAATATTCTCAAATGAAATCTGGAAAGAAGCTTTCTGAGAAACTGCTTAGTGTTCTGTTAATTCATCTCACAGAGTTACATCTGTATTTCGTGGATCTCTTTGCTAGCCTTATTTCTGTGGAATCTGAGAACAGATATTTCGGATCCCTTTGAAGACTATAGGGCCAAAGGAAATATCCTCCGATAACAAAGAGAAAGAAGCTTTCTGAGAAACTTCGTTGTGTTCTGTGAAATCATCTCATAGAGCTGCAGCTTTCCCCTCAAGAAGCCTTTCGCTAAGACAGTTCTTGTGGAATTGGCAAAGTGATATTTGGAAGCCCATAGAGGGCTATGGTGAAAAAGGAAATATCCTCAGATGAAATCTGGAAAGAAGCTTTCTGAGAAACTGCTTAGTGTTCTGTTAATTCATCTCACAGAGTTACATCTGTATTTCGTGGATCTCTTTGCTAGCCTTATTTCTGTGGAATCTGAGAACAGATATTTCGGATCCCTATGAAGACTATAGGGCCAAAGGAAATATCCTCCGATAACAAAGAGAAAGAAGCTTTCTGAGAAACTTCGTTGTGTTCTGTGAAATCATCTCACAGAGTTACAGCTTTCCCCTCACGGAGCCTTTCGCTAAGACAGTTCTTTTGAAATTGGCAAAGTGATATTTGGAAGCCCATAGAGGGCTATGGTGAAAAAGGAAATATTCTCAAATGAAATCTGGAAAGAAGCTTTCTGAGAAACTGCTTAGTGTTCTGTTAATTCATCTCACAGAGTTACATCTGTATTTCGTGGATCTCTTTGCTAGCCTTATTTCTGTGGAATCTGAGAACAGATATTTCGGATCCCTTTGAAGACTATAGGGCCAAAGGAAATATCCTCCGATAACAAAGAGAAAGAAGCTTTCTGAGAAACTTCGTTGTGTTCTGTGAAATCATCTCACAGAGCTGCAGCTTTCCCCTCAAGAAGCCTTTCGCTAAGACAGTTCTTGTGGAATTGGCAAAGTGATATTTGGAAGCCCGTAGAGGGCTATGGTGAAAAAGGAAATATCCTCAGATGAAATCTGGAAAGAAGCTTTCTGAGAAACTGCTTAGTGTTCTGTTAATTCATCTCACAGAGTTACATCTGTATTTCGTGGATGTCTTTGCTAGCCTTATTTCTGTGGAATCTGAGAACAGATATTTCGGATCCCTATGAAGACTATAGGGCCAAAGGAAATATCCTCCGATAACAAAGAGAAAGAAGCTTTCTGAGAAACTTCGTTGTGTTCTGTGAAATCATCTCACAGAGTTACAGCTTTCCCCTCAAGAAGCCTTTCGCTAAGACAGTTCTTGTGGAATTGGCAAAGTGATATTTGGAAGCCCATAGAGGGCTATGGTGAAAAAGGAAATATCGTCAAATGAAATCTGGAAAGAAGCTTTCTGAGAAACTGCTTAGTGTTCTGTTAATTCATCTCACAGAGTTACATCTGTATTTCGTGGATCTCTTTGCTAGCCTTATTTCTGTGGAATCTGAGAACAGATATTTCGGATCCCTTTGAAGACTATAAGGCCAAAGGAAATATCCTCCGATAACAAAGAGAAAGAAGCTTTCTGAGAAACTTCTTTGTGTTCTGTGAAATCATCTCACACAGTTACAGCTTTCCCCTCAAGAAGCCTTTCGCTAAGACAGTTCTTGTGGAATTGGCAAAGTGATATTTGGAAGCCCATAGAGGGCTATGTTGAAAAAGGAAATATCCTCAAATGAAATCTGGAAAGAAGCTTTCAGAGAAACTGCTTAGTGTTCTGTTAATTCATCTCACAGAGTTACATCTGTATTTCGTGGATCTCTTTGCTAGCCTTATTTCTGTGGAATCTGAGAACAGATATTTCGGATCCCTTTGAAGACTATAGGGCCAAAGGAAATATCCTCCGATAACAAATAGAAAGAAGCTTTCTGAGAAACTTCGTTGTGTTCTGTGAAATCATCTCACAGAGTTACAGCTTTCCCCTCACGGAGCCTTTCGCCAAGACAGTTCTTTTGAAATTGGCAAAGTGATATTTGGAAGCCCATAGAGGGCTATGGTGAAAAAGGAAATATCCTCAGATGAAATCTGGAAAGAAGCTTTCTGAGAAACTGCTTAGTGTTCTGTTAATTCATCTCACAGGGTTACATCTGTATTTCGTGGATCTCTTTGCTAGCCTTATTTCTGTGGAATCTGAGAACAGATATTTCGGATCCCTTTGAAGACTATAGGGCCAAAGGAAATATCCTCAGATAACAAAGAGAGAGAAGCTTTCTGAGAAACTTCTTTGTGTTCTGTGAAATCATCTCACAGAGTTACAGCTTTCCCCTCACGGAGCCTTTCGCTAAGACAGTTCTTTTGAAATTGGCAAAGTGATATTTGGAAGCCCATAGAGGGCTATGGTGAAAAAGGAAATATCCTCAAATGAAATCTAGAAAGAAGCTTTCTGAGAAACTGCTTAGTGTTCTGTTAATTCATCTCACAGAGTTACATCTGTATTTCGTGGATCTCTTTGCTAGCCTTATTTCTGTGGAATCTGAGAACAGATATTTCGGATCCCTTTGAAGACTATAGGGCCAAAGGAAATATCCTCCGATAACAAAGAGAAAGAAGCTTTCTGAGAAACTTCTTTGTGTTCTGTGAAATCATCTCACAGAGTTACAGCTTTCCCCTCAAGAAGCCTTTCGCTAAGACAGTTCTTGTGGAATTGGCAAAGTGATATTTGGAAGCCCATAGAGGGCTATGGTGAAAAAGGAAATATCCTCAGATGAAATCTCGAAAGAAGCTTTCTGAGAAACTGCTTAGTGTTCTGTTAATTCATCTCACAGAGTTACATCTGTATTTCCTGGATCTCTTGGCTAGCCTTATTTCTGTGGAATCTGAGAACAGATATTTCGGATCCCTTTGAAGACTATAGGGCCAAAGGAAATATCCTCCGATAACAAAGAGAAAGAAGCTTTCTGAGAAACTTCGTTGTGTTCTGTGAAATCATCTCACAGAGTTACAGCTTTCCCCTCAAGAAGCCTTTCGCTAAGACAGTTCTTGTGGAATTGGCAAAGTGATATTTGGAAGCCCATAGAGGGCTATGGTGAAAAAGGAAATATCGTCAAATGAAATCTGGAAAGAAGCTTTCTGAGAAACTGCTTAGTGTTCTGTTAATTCATCTCACAGGGTTACATCTGTATTTCGTGGATCTCTTTGCTAGCCTTATTTCTGTGGAATCTGAGAACAGATATTTCGGATCCCTATGAAGACTATAGGGCCAAAGGAAATATCCTCCGATAACAAAGAGAAAGAAGCTTTCTGAGAAACTTCGTTGTGTTCTGTGAAATCATCTCACAGAGTTACAGCTTTCCCCTCACGGAGCCTTTCGCTAAGACAGTTCTTTTGAAATTGGCAAAGTGATATTTGGAAGCCCATAGAGTTCTATGGTGAAAAAGGAAATATTCTCAAATGAAATCTGGAAAGAAGCTTTCTGAGAAACTGCTTAGTGTTCTGTTAATTCATCTCACAGAGTTACATCTGTATTTCGTGGATCTCTTTGCTAGCCTTATTTCTGTGGAATCTGAGAACAGATATTTCGGATCCCTTTGAAGACTATAGGGCCAAAGGAAATATCCTCCGATAACAAAGAGAGAGAAGCTTTCTGAGAAACTTCGTTGTGTTCTGTGAAATCATCTCACAGAGCTGCAGCTTTCCCCTCAAGAAGCCTTTCGCTAAGACAGTTCTTGTGGAATTGGCAAAGTGATATTTGGAAGCCCATAGAGGGCTATGGTGAAAAAGGAAATATCCTCAGATGAAATCTGGAAAGAAGCTTTCTGAGAAACTGCTTAGTGTTCTGTTAATTCATCTCACAGAGTTACATCTGTATTTCGTGGATCGCTTTGCTAGCCTTATTTCTGTGGAATCTGAGAACAGATATTTCGGATCCCTATGAAGACTATAGGGCCAAAGGAAATATCCTCCGATAACAAAGAGAAAGAAGCTTTCTGAGAAACTTCGTTGTGTTCTGTGAAATCATCTCACAGAGTTACAGCTTTCCCCTCAAGAAGCCTTTCGCTAAGACAGTTCTTGTGGAATTGGCAAAGTGATATTTGGAAGCCCATAGACGGCTATGGTGAAAAAGGAAATATCGTCAAATGAAATCTGGAAAGAAGCTTTCTGAGAAACTGCTTAGTGTTCTGTTAATTCATCTCACAGAGTTACATCTGTATTTCGTGGATCTCTTTGCTAGCCTTATTTCTGTGGAATCTGAGAACAGATATTTCGGATCCCTTTGAAGACTATAAGGCCAAAGGAAATATCCTCCGATAACAAAGAGAAAGAAGCTTTCTGAGAAACTTCTTTGTGTTCTGTGAAATCATCTCACAGAGTTACAGCTTTCCCCTCAAGAAGCCTTTCGCTAAGACAGTTCTTGTGGAATTGGCAAAGTGATATTTGGAAGCCCATAGAGGGCTATGTTGAAAAAGGAAATATCCTCAAATGAAATCTGGAAAGAAGCTTTCAGAGAAACTGCTTAGTGTTCTGTTAATTCATCTCACAGAGTTACATCTGTATTTCGTGGATCTCTTTGCTAGCCTTATTTCTGTGGAATCTGAGAACAGATATTTCGGATCCCTTTGAAGACTATAGGGCCAAAGGAAATATCCTCCGATAACAAATAGAAAGAAGCTTTCTGAGAAACTTCGTTGTGTTCTGTGAAATCATCTCACAGAGTTACAGCTTTCCCCTCACGGAGACTTTCGCTAAGACAGTTCTTTTGAAATTGGCAAAGTGATATTTGGAAGCCCATAGAGGGCTATGGTGAAAAAGGAAATATCCTCAGATGAAATCTGGAAAGAAGCTTTCTGAGAAACTGCTTAGTGTTCTGTTAATTCATCTCACAGAGTTACATCTGTATTTCGTGGATCTCTTTGCTAGCCTTATTTCTGTGGAATCTGAGAACAGATATTTCCGATCCCTTTGAAGACTATAGGGCCAAAGGAAATATCCTCCGATAACAAAGAGAAAGAACCTTTCTGAGAAACTTCTTTGTGTTCTGTGAAATCATCTCACAGAGTTACAGCTTTCCCCTCAAGAAGCCTTTCGCTAAGACAGTTCTTGTGGAATTGGCAAAGTGATATTTGGAAGCCCATAGAGGGCTATGGTGAAAAAGGAAATATCCTCAAATGAAATCTGGAAAGAAGCTTTCTGAGAAACTGCTTAGTGTTCTGTTAATTCATCTCACAGAGTTATATCTGTATTTCGTGGATCTCTTTGCTAGCCTTATTTCTGTGGAATCTGAGAACAGATATTTCGGATCCCTTTGAAGACTATAGGGCCAAAGGAAATATCCTCCGATAACAAAGAGAAAGAAGCTTTCTGAGAAACTTCGTTGTGCTCTGTGAAATCATCTCACAGAGTTACAGCTTTCCCCTCATGGAGCCTTTCGCTAAGACAGTTCTTTTGAAATTGGCAAAGTGATATTTGGAAGCCCATAGAGGGCTACGGTGAAAAAGGAAATATCCTCAGAGGAAATCTGGAAAGAAGCTTTGTGAGAAACTGCTTAGTGTTCTGTTAATTCATCTCACAGTGTTACATCTGTATTTCATGCATCTCTTTGCTAGCCTTATTTCTGTGGAATCTGAGAACAGATATTTCAGATCCCTTTGAAGACTATAGGGCCAAAGGAAATATCCTCCGATAACAAAGAGAAAGAAGCTTTCTGAGAAACTTCTTTGTGTTCTGTGAAATCATCTCACAGAGTTGCAGCTTTCCCCTCAAGAAGCCTTTCGCTAAGACAGTTCTAGTGGAATTGGCAAAGTGATATTTGGAAGCCCATAGAGGGCTATGGTGAAAAAGGAAATATCCTCAGATGAAATCTGGAAAGAAGCTTTCTGAGAAACTGCTTAGTGTTCTGTTAATTCATCTCACAGAGTTACATCTGCATTTCGTGGATCTCTTTGCTAGCCTTATTTCTGTGGAATCTGAGAACACATATTTCGGATCCCTATGAAGACTGTAGGGCCAAAGGAAATATCCTCCGATAACAAAGAGAAAGAAGCTTTCTGAGAAACTTCGTTGTGTTCTGTGAAATCATCTCACAGAGTTACAGTTTCCCCTCAAGAAGCCTTTCGCTAAGACAGTTCTTGTGGAATTGGCAAAGCGATATTTGGAAGCCCATAGAGGGCTATGGTGAAAAAGGAAATATCGTCAAATGAAATCTGGAAAGAAGCTTTCTGAGAAACTGCTTAGTGTTCTGTTAATTCATCTCACAGAGTTACATCTGTATTTCGTGGATCTCTTTGCTAGCCTTATTTCTGTGGAATCTGAGAACAGATATTTCGGATCCCTTTGAAGACTATAGGGCCAAAGGAAATATCCTCTGATAACAAAGAGAAAGAAGCTTTGTGAGAAACTTCGTTGTGTTCTATGAAATCATCTCACAGAGTTACAGCTTTCCCCTCACGGAGCCTTTCGTTAAGACAGTTCTTTTGAAATTGGCAAAGTGATATTTGGAAGCCCATAGAGGGCTATGGTGAAAAAGGAAATATCCTCAGAGGAAATCTGGAAAGAAGCTTTCTGAGAAACTGCTTAGTGTTCTGTTAATTCATCTCACAGTGTTACATCTGTATTTCATGCATCTCTTTGCTAGCCTTATTTCTGTGGAATCTGAGAACAGATATTTTAGATCCCTTTGAAGACTATGGGGCCAAAGGAAATATCCTCCGATAACAAAGAGAAAGAAGCTTTCTGAGAAACTTCTTTGTGTTCTGTGAAATCATCTCACAGAGTTGCAGCTTTCCCCTCAAGAAGCCTTTCGCTAAGACAGTTCTTGTGGAATTGGCAAAGTGATATTTGGAAGCCCATAGAGGGCTATGGTGAAAAAGGAAATATCCTCAGATGAAATCTGGAAAGAAGCTTTCTGAGAAACTGCTTAGTGTTCTGTTAATTCATCTCACAGAGTTACATCTGTATTTCATGGATCTCTTTGCTAGCCTTATTTCTGTGGAATCTGAGAACAGATATTTCGGATCCCTTTGAAGAATATAGGGCCAAAGGAACTATCCTCCGATAACAAAGAGAAAGAAGCTTTCTGAGAAACTCCGTTGTGTTCTGTGAAATCATCTCACAGAGTTGCAGCTTTCCCCTCAAGAAGCCTTTCGGTAAGACAGTTCTTGTGGAATTGGCAAAGTGATATTTGGAAGCCCATAGAGGGCTATGGTGAAAAAGGAAATATCCTCAGATGAAATCTGGAAAGAAGCTTTCTGAGAAACTGCTTAGTGTTCTGTTAATTCATCTCACAGAGTTACATCTGTATTTCGTGGATCTCTTTGCTAGCCTTATTTCTGTGGAATCTGAGAACAGATATTTCGGATCCCTATGAAGACTATAGGGCCAAAGGAAATATCCTCCGATAACAAAGAGAAAGAAGCTTTCTGAGAAACTTCGTTGTGTTCTGTGAAATCATCTCACAGAGTTACAGCTTTCCCCTCACGGAGCCTTTCGCTAAGACAGTTCTTTTGAAATTGGCAAAGTGATATTTGGAAGCCCATAGAGGGCTATGGTGAAAAAGGAAATATCCTGAGAGGAAATCTGGAAAGAAGCTTTCTGAGAAACTGCTTAGTGTTCTGTTAATTCATCTCACAGTGTTACATCTGTATTTCGTGGATCTCTTTGCTAGCCTTATTTCTGTGGAATCTGAGAACAGATATTTTAGATCCCTTTGAAGACTAGGGGCCAAAGGAAATATCCTCGGATAACAAAGAGAAAGAAGCTTTCTGAGAAACTTCTTTGTGTTCTGTGAAATCATCTCACAGAGTTGCAGCTTTCCCCTCAAGAAGCCTTTCGCTAAGACAGTTCTTGTGGAATTGGCAAAGTGATATTTGGAAGCCCATAGACGGCAATGGTGAAAAAGGAAATATCCTCAGATGAAATCTGGAAAGAAGCTTTCTGAGAAACTGCTTAGTGTTCTCTTAATTCATCTCACAGAGTTACATCTGTATTTCGTGGATCTCTTTGCTAGCCTTATTTCTGTGGAATCTGAAACAGATATTTCGGATCCCTTTGAAGACTATAGGGCCAAAGGAAATATCCTCCGATAACAAAGAGAAAGAAGCTTTCTGAGAAACTTCTTTGTGTTCTGTGAAATCATCTCACAGAGTCGCAGCTTTCCCCTCAAGAAGCTTTTCGCTAAGAATGTTCTTGTGGAATTGGCAAAGTGATATTTGGAAGCCCATAGAGGGCTATGGTGAAAAAGGAAATATCCTCAGAGGAAATCTGGAAAGAAGCTTTCTGAGAAACTGCTTAGTGTTCTGTTAATTCATCTCACAGAGTTACATCTGTATTTCGTGGATCTCTTTGCTAGCCTTATTTCTGTGGAATCTGAGAACAGATATTTCGGATCCCTTTGAACACTATAGGGCCAAAGGAAATATCCTCCGATAACAAAGAGAAAGAAGCTTTCTGAGAAACTTCGTTGTGTTCTGTGAAATCATCTCACAGAGTTGCAGCTTTCCCCTCAAGAAGGCTTTCGCTAAGACAGTTCTTGTGGAATTGGCAAAGTGATATTTGGAAGCCCATAGAGGGCTATGGTGAAAAAGGAAATATCCTCAGATGAAATCTGGAAAGAAGCTTTCTGAGAAACTGCTTAGTGTTCTCTTAATTCATCTCACAGAGTTACATCTGTATTTCGTGGATCTCTTTGCTAGCCTTATTTCTGTGGAATCTGAGAACAGATATTTCTGATCCCTATGAAGACTATAGGGCCAAAGGAAATATCCTCCGATAACAAAGAGAAAGAAGCTTTCTGAGAAACTTCTTTGTGTTCTGTGAAATCATCTCACAGAGTTACAGCTTTCCCCTCAAGAAGCCTTTCGCTAAGACAGTTCTTGTGGAATTGGCAAGGTGATATTTGGAAGCCCATAGAGGGCTATGGTGAAAAAGGAAATATCCTCAAATGAAATCTGGAAAGAAGCTTTCTGAGAAACTGCTTAGTGTTCTGTTAATTCATCTCACAGAGTTACATCTGTATTTCGTGGATCTCTTTGCTAGCCTTATTTCTGTGGAATCTGAGAACAGATATTTCGGATCCCTTTGAAGACTATAGGGCCAAAGGAAATATCCTCTGATAACAAAGAGAAAGAAGCTTTCTGAGAAACTTCGTTGTGTTCTGTGAAATCATCTCACAGAGTTACAGCTTTCCCCTCACGGAGCCTTTCGTTAAGACAGTTCTTTTGAAATTGGCAAAGTGATATTTGGAAGCCCATAGAGGGCTATGGTGAAAAAGGAAATATCCTCAGAGGAAATCTGGAAAGAAGCTTTCTGAGAAACTGCTTAGTGTTCTGTTAATTCATCTCACAGTGTTACATCTGTATTTCATGCATCTCTTTGCTAGCTTTATTTCTGTGGAATCTGAGAACAGATATTTTAGATCCCTTTGAAGACTATGGGGCCAAAGGAAATATCCTCCGATAACAAAGAGAAAGAAGCTCTCTGAGAAACTTCTTTGTGTTCTGTGAAATCATCTCACAGAGTTGCAGCTTTCCCCTCAAGAAGCCTTTCGCTAAGACAGTTCTTGTGGAATTGGCAAAGTGATATTTGGAAGCCCATAGAGGGCTATGGTGAAAAAGGAAATATCCTCAGATGAAATCTGGAAAGAAGCTTTCTGAGAAACTGCTTAGTGTTCTCTTAATTCATCTCACAGAGTTACATCTGTATTTCGTGGATCTCTTTGCTAGCCTTATTTCTGTGGAATCTGAGAACAGATATTTCTGATCCCTATGAAGACTATAGGGCCAAAGGAAATATCCTCCGATAACAAAGAGAAAGAAGCTTTCTGAGAAACTTCTTTGTGTTCTGTGAAATCATCTCACAGAGTTACAGCTTTCCCCTCACGGAGCCTTTCGCTAAGACAGTTCTTTTGAAATGGGCAAAGTGATATTTGGAAGCCCATAGAGGGCTATGGTGAAAAAGGAAATATCCTCAGATGAAATCTGGAAAGAAGCTTTCTGAGAAACTGCTTAGTGTTCTGTTAATTCATCTCACAGTGTTACATCTGTATTTCATGGATCTCTTTGCTAGCCTTATTTCTGTGGAATCTGAGAACAGATATTTTAGATCCCTTTGAAGACTATGGGGCCAAAGGAAATATCCTCCGATAACAAAGAGAAAGAAGCTTTCTGAGAAACTTCGTTGTGTTCTGTGAAATCATCTCACAGAGTTACAGCTTTCCCCTCACGGAGGCTTTTGTTAAGACAGTTCTTTTGAAATTGGCAAAGTGATATTTGGAAGCCCATATAGGGCTATGGTGAAAAAGGAAATATCCTCAGAGGAAATCTGGAAAGAAGCTTTCTGAGAAACTGCTTAGTGTTCTGTTAATTCATCTCACAGTGTTACATCTGTATTTCATGCATCTCTTTGCTAGCCTTATTTCTGTGGAATCTGAGAACAGATATTTTAGATCCCTTTGAAGACTATGGGGCCAAAGGAAATATCCTCCGATAACAAAGAGAAAGAAGCTTTCTGAGAAACTTCTTTGTGTTCTGTGAAATCATCTCACAGAGTTGCAGCTTTCCCCTCAAGAAGCCTTTCGCTAAGACAGTTCTTGTGGAATTGGCAAAGTGATATTTGGAAGCCCATAGAGGGCTATGGTGAAAAAGGAAATATCCTCAGAGGAAATCTGGAAAGAAGCTTTCTGAGAAACTGCTTAGTGTTCTGTTAATTCATCTCACCGAGTTACATCTGTATTTCGTGGATCTCTTTGCTAGCCTTATTTCTGTGGAATCTGAGAACAGATATTTCGGATCCCTTTGAACACTATAGGGCCAAAGGAAATATCCTCCGATAACAAAGAGAAAGAAGCTTTCTGAGAAACTTCGTTGTGTTCTGTGAAATCATCTAGCAGAGTTGCAGCTTTCCCCTCAAGAAGCCTTTCGCTAAGACAGTTCTTGTGGAATTGGCAAAGTGATATTTGGAAGCCCATAGAGGGCTATGGTGAAAAAGGAAATATCCTCAGATGAAATCTGAAAAGAAGCTTTCTGAGAAACTGCTTAGTGTTCTGTTAATTCATCTCACAGAGTTACATCTGTATTTCGTGGATCTCTTTGCTAGCCTTATTTCTGTGGAATCTGAGAACAGATATTTCTGATCCCTATGAAGACTATAGGGCCAAAGGAAATATCCTCCGATAACAAAGAGAAAGAAGCTTTCTGAGAAACTTCTTTGTGTTCTGTGAAATCATCTCACAGAGTTACAGCTTTCCCCTCAAGAAGCCTTTCGCTAAGACAGTTCTTGTGGAATTGGCAAAGTGATATTTGGAAGCCCATAGAGGGCTATGGTGAAAAAGGAAATATCCTCAAATGAAATCTGGAAAGAAGCTTTCTGAGAAACTGCTTAGTGTTCTGTTAATTCATCTCACAGAGTTACATCTGTATTTCGTGGATCTCTTTGCTAGCCTTATTTCTGTGGAATCTGAGAACAGATATTTCGGATCCCTTTGAAGACTATAGGGCCAAAGGAAATATCCTCTGATAACAAAGAGAAAGAAGCTTTCTGAGAAACTTCGTTGTGTTCTGTGAAATCATCTCACAGAGTTACAGCTTTCCCCTCACGGAGCCTTTCGTTAAGACAGTTCTTTTGAAATTGGCAAAGTGATATTTGGAAGCCCATAGAGGGCTATGGTGAAAAAGGAAATAACCTCAGAGGAAATCTGGAAAGAAGCTTTCTGAGAAACTGCTTAGTGTTCTGTTAATTCATCTCACAGTGTTACATCTGTATTTCATGCATCTCTTTGCTAGCCTTATTTCTGTGGAATCTGAGAACAGATATTTTAGATCCCTTTGAAGACTATGGGGCCAAAGGAAATATCCTCCGATAACAAAGAGAAAGAAGCTTTCTGAGAAACTTCTTTGTGTTCTGTGAAATCATCTCACAGAGTTGCAGCTTTCCCCTCAAGAAGCCTTTCGCTAAGACAGTTCTTGTGGAATTGGGAAAGTGGTATTTGGAAGCCATAGAGGGCTATGGTGAAAAAGGAAATATCCTCAGATGAAATCTGGAAAGAAGCTTTCTGAGAAACTGCTTAGTGTTCTGTTAATTCATCTCACAGAGTTACATCTGTATTTCATGGATCTCTTTGCTAGCCTTATTTCTGTGGAATCTGAGAACAGATATTTTAGATCCCTTTGAAGACTATGGGGCCAAAGGAAATATCCTCCGATAACAAAGAGAAAGAAGCTTTCTGAGAAACTTCTTTGTGTTCTGTGAAATCATCTCACAGAGTTGCAGCTTTCCCCTCAAGAAGGCTTTCGCTAAGACAGTTCTTGTGGAATTGGCAAAGTGATATTTGGAAGCCCATAGAGGGCTATGGTGAAAAAGGAAATATCCTCAAATGAAATCTGGAAAGAAGCTTTCTGAGAAACTGCTTAGTGTTCTTTTAATTCATCTCACAGAGTTACATCTGTATTTCGTGGATCTCTTTGCTAGCCTTATTACTGTGGAATCTGAGAACAGATATTTTGGATCCCTTTGAAGACTATAGGGCCAAAGGAACTATCCTCCGATAACAAAGAGAAAGAAGCTTTCTGAGAAACTTCTTTGTGTTCTGTGAAATCATCTCACAGAGTTGCAGCTTTCCCCTCAAGAAGCCTTTCGCTAAGACAGTTCTTGTGGAATTGGCAAAGTGATATTTGGAAGTCCTTAGAGGGCTATGGTGAAAAAGGAAATATCCTCAGATGAAATCTGGAAAGAAGCTTTCTGAGAAACTGCTTAGTGTTCTCTTAATTCATCTCACAGAGTTACATCTGTATTTCGTGGATCTCTTTGCTAGCCTTATTTCTGTGGAATCTGAGAACAGATATTTCGGATCCCTATGAAGACTATAGGGCCAAAGGAAATATCCTCCGATAACAAAGAGAAAGAAGCTTTCTGAGAAACTTCTTTGTGTTCTGTGAAATCATCTCACAGAGTTACAGCTTTCCCCTCACGGAGCCTTTCGCTAAGACAGTTCTTGTGGAATTGGCAAAGTGATATTTGGAAGCCCATAGAGGGCTATGGTGAAAAGGAAATATCCTGAGAGGAAATCTGGAAAGAAGCTTTCTGAGAAACTGCTTAGTGTTCTGTTAATTCATCTCACAGTGTTACATCTGTATTTCATGGATCTCTTTGCTAGCCTTATTTCTGTGGAATCTGAGAACAGATATTTTAGATCCCTTTGAAGACTAGGGGCCAAAGGAAATATCCTCCGATAACAAAGAGAAAGAAGCTTTCTGAGAAACTTCTTTGTGTTCTGTGAAATCATCTCACAGAGTTGCAGCTTTCCCCTCAAGAAGCCTTTCGCTAAGACAGTTCTTGTGGAATTGGCAAAGTGATATTTGGAAGCCCATAGAGGGCTATGGTGAAAAAGGAAATATCCTCAGATGAAATCTGGAAAGAAGCTTTCTGAGAAACTGCTTAGTGTTCTGTTAATTCATCTCACAGAGTTACATCTGTATTTCATGGATCTCTTTGCTAGCCTTATTTCTGTGGAATCTGAAACAGATATTTCGGATCCCTTTGAAGACTATAGGGCCAAAGGAAATATCCTCCGATAACAAAGAGAAAGAAGCTTTCTGAGAAACTTCTTTGTGTTCTGTGAAATCATCTCACAGAGTCGCAGCTTTCCCCTCAAGAAGCTTTTCGCTAAGAATGTTCTTGTGGAATTGGCAAAGTGATATTTGGAAGCCCATAGAGGGCTATGGTGAAAAAGGAAATATCCTCAGAGGAAATCTGGAAAGAAGCTTTCTGAGAAACTGCTTAGTGTTCTGTTAATTCATCTCACAGAGTTACATCTGTATTTCGTGGATCTCTTTGCTAGCCTTATTTCTGTGGAATCTGAGAACAGATATTTCGGATCCCTTTGAACACTATAGGGCCAAAGGAAATATCCTCCGATAACAAAGAGAAAGAAGCTTTCTGAGAAACTTCGTTGTGTTCTGTGAAATCATCTCACAGAGTTGCAGCTTTCCCCTCAAGAAGGCTTTCGCTAAGACAGTTCTTGTGGAATTGGCAAAGTGATATTTGGAAGCCCATAGAGGGCTATGGTGAAAAAGGAAATATCCTCAGATGAAATCTGGAAAGAAGCTTTCTGAGAAACTGCTTAGTGTTCTCTTAATTCATCTCACAGAGTTACATCTGTATTTCGTGGATCTCTTTGCTAGCCTTATTTCTGTGGAATCTGAGAACAGATATTTCTGATCCCTATGAAGACTATAGGGCCAAAGGAAATATCCTCCGATAACAAAGAGAAAGAAGCTTTCTGAGAAACTTCTTTGTGTTCTGTGAAATCATCTCACAGAGTTACAGCTTTCCCCTCAAGAAGCCTTTCGCTAAGACAGTTCTTGTGGAATTGGCAAGGTGATATTTGGAAGCCCATAGAGGGCTATGGTGAAAAAGGAAATATCCTAAAATGAAATCTGGAAAGAAGCTTTCTGAGAAACTGCTTAGTGTTCTGTTAATTCATCTCACAGAGTTACATCTGTATTTCGTGGATCTCTTTGCTAGCCTTATTTCTGTGGAATCTGAGAACAGATATTTCGGATCCCTTTGAAGACTATAGGGCCAAAGCAAATATCCTCTGATAACAAAGAGAAAGAAGCTTTCTGAGAAACTTCGTTGTGTTCTGTGAAATCATCTCACAGAGTTACAGCTTTCCCCTCTCGGAGCCTTTCGTTAAGACAGTTCTTTTGAAATTGGCAAAGTGATATTTGGAAGCCCATAGAGGGCTATGGTGAAAAAGGAAATATCCTCAGAGGAAATCTGGAAAGAAGCTTTCTGAGAAACTGCTTAGTGTTCTGTTAATTCATCTCACAGTGTTACATCTGTATTTCATGCATCTCTTTGCTAGCTTTATTTCTGTGGAATCTGAGAACAGATATTTTAGATCCCTTTGAAGACTATGGGGCCAAAGGAAATATCCTCCGATAACAAAGAGAAAGAAGCTCTCTGAGAAACTTCTTTGTGTTCTGTGAAATCATCTCACAGAGTTGCAGCTTTCCCCTCAAGAAGCCTTTCGCTAAGATAGTTCTTGTGGAATTGGCAAAGTGATATTTGGAAGCCCATAGAGGGCTATGGTGAAAAAGGAAATATCCTCAGATGAAATCTGGAAAGAAGCTTTCTGAGAAACTGCTTAGTGTTCTCTTAATTCATCTCACAGAGTTACATCTGTATTTCGTGGATCTCTTTGCTAGCCTTATTTCTGTGGAATCTGAGAACAGATATTTCTGATCCCTATGAAGACTATAGGGCCAAAGGAAATATCCTCCGATAACAAAGAGAAAGAAGCTTTCTGAGAAACTTCTTTGTGTTCTGTGAAATCATCTCACAGAGTTACAGCTTTCCCCTCACGGAGCCTTTCGCTAAGACAGTTCTTTTGAAATGGGCAAAGTGATATTTGGAAGCCCATAGAGGGCTATGGTGAAAAAGGAAATATCCTCAGATGAAATCTGGAAAGAAGCTTTCTGAGAAACTGCTTAGTGTTCTGTTAATTCATCTCACAGTGTTACATCTGTATTTCATGGATCTCTTTGCTAGCCTTATTTCTGTGGAATCTGAGAACAGATATTTTAGATCCCTTTGAAGACTATGGGGCCAAAGGAAATATCCTCCGATAACAAAGAGAAAGAAGCTTTCTGAGAAACTTCGTTGTGTTCTGTGAAATCATCTCACAGAGTTACAGCTTTCCCCTCACGGAGGCTTTTGTTAAGACAGTTCTTTTGAAATTGGCAAAGTGATATTTGGAAGCCCATATAGGGCTATGGTGAAAAAGGAAATATCCTCAGAGGAAATCTGGAAAGAAGCTTTCTGAGAAACTGCTTAGTGTTCTGTTAATTCATCTCACAGTGTTACATCTGTATTTCATGCATCTCTTTGCTAGCCTTATTTCTGTGGAATCTGAGAACAGATATTTTAGATCCCTTTGAAGACTATGGGGCCAAAGGAAATATCCTCCGATAACAAAGAGAAAGAAGCTTTCTGAGAAACTTCTTTGTGTTCTGTGAAATCATCTCACAGAGTTGCAGCTTTCCCCTCAAGAAGCCTTTCGCTTAGACAGTTCTTGTGGAATTGGCAAAGTGATATTTGGAAGCCCATAGAGAGCTATGGTGAAAAAGGAAATATCCTCAGATGAAATCTGGAAAGAAGCTTTCTGAGAAACTGCTTAGTGTTCTGTTAATTCATCTCACAGAGTTACATCTGTATTTCATGGATCTCTTTGCTAGCCTTATTTCTGTGGAATCTGAGAACAGATATTTCGGATCCCTTTGAAGACTATAGGGCCAAAGGAAATATCCTCCGATAACAAAGAGAAAGAAGCTTTCTGAGAAACTTTTTTGTGTTCTGTGAAATCATCTCACAGAGTTGCAGCTTTCCCCTCACGGAGCCTTTCGCTAAGACAGTTCTTTTGGAATTGGCAAAGTGATATTTGGAAGCCCATAGAGGGCTATGGTGAAAAAGGAAATATCCTCAGATGAAATCTGGAAAGAAGCTTTCTGAGAAACTGCTTAGTGTTCTGTTAATTCATCTCACAGAGTTACATCTGTATTTCGTGGATCTCTTTGCTAGCCTTATTTCTGTGGAATCTGAGAACAGATATTTCGGATCCCTATGAAGACTATAGGGCCAAAGTAAATATCCTCCGATAACAAAGAGAAAGAAGCTTTCTGAGAAACTTCTTAGTGTTCTGTGAAATCATCTCACAAAGTTACAGCTTTCCCCTCAAGAAGCCTTTCGCTAAGACAGTTCTTGTGGAATTGGGAAAGTGATATTTGGAAGCCCATAGAGGGCTATGGTGAAAAAGGAAATATCCTCAGATGAAATCTGGAAAGAAGCTTTCTGAGAAATTGCTTAGTGTTCTGTTAATTCATCTCACAGAGTTACATCTGTATTTCGTGGATCTCTTTGCTAGCCTTATTTCTGTGGAATCTGAGAATAGATATTTCGGATCCCTTTGAAGACTATAGGGCCAAAGGAAATATCCTCCGATTACAAAGAGAAAGAAGCTTTCTGAGAAACTTCTTTGTGTTCTGTGAAATCATCTCACAGAGTTGCAGCTTTCCCCTCAAGAAGCCTTTCGCTAAGACAGTTCTTGTGGAATTGGCAAAGTGATATTTGGAAGCCCTTAGAGGGCTATGGTGAAAAAGGAAATATCCTCAGATGAAATCTGGAAAGAAGCTTTCTGAGAAACTGCTTAGCGTTCTGTTAATTCATCTCACAGAGTTCCATCTGTATTTCGTGGATCTCTTTGCTAGCCTTATTTCTGTGGAATCTGAGAACAGATATTTCGGATCCCTTTGAAGACTATAGGGCCAAAGGAAATATCCTCCGATAACAAAGAGAAAGAAGCTTTCTGAGAAACATTTTTGTGTTCTGTGAAATCATCTCACAGAGTTGCAGCTTTCCCCTCAAGAAGCCTTTCGCTAAGACAGTTCTTGTGGAATTGGCAAAGTGATATTTGGAAGCCCATAGAGGGCTATGGTGAAAAAGGAAATATCCTCAGAGGAAATCTGGAAAGAAGCTTTCTGAGAAACTGCTTAGCGTTCTGTTAATTCATCTCACAGAGTTACATCTGTATTTCGTGGATCTCTTTGCTAGCCTTATTTCTGTGGAATCTGAGAACAGATATTTCGGATCCCTTTGAAGACTATAGGGCCAAAGGAAATATCCTTCGATAACAAAGAGAAAGAAGCTTTCTGAGAAACTTCTTTGTGTTCTGTGAAATCATCTCACAGAGTTACAGCTTTCCCCTCACGGAGCCTTTCGCTAAGACACTTCTTTTGAAATTGGCAAAGTGATATTTGGAAGCCCATAGAGGGCTATGGTGAAAAAGGAAATATCCTCAGATGAAATCTGGAAAGAAGCTTTCTGAGAAATTGCTTAGTGTTCTGTTAATTCATCTCACAGAGTTACATCTGTATTTCGTGGATCTCTTTGCTAGCCTTATTTCTGTGAAATCTGAGAATAGATATTTCGGATCCCTTAGAAGACTAGAGGGCCAAAGGAAATATCCTCCGATAACAAAGAGAAAGAAGCTTTCTGAGAAACTTCTTTGTGTTCTGTGAAATCATCTCACAGAGTTGCAGCTTTCCCCTCAAGAAGCCTTTCGCTAAGACAGTTCTTGTGGAATTGGCAAAGTGATATTTGGAAGCCCTTAGAGGGCTATGGTGAAAAAGGAAATATCCTCAGATGAAATCTGGAAAGAAGCTTTCTGAGAAACTGCTTAGTGTTCTGTTAATTCATCTCACAGAGTTACATCTGTATTTCATGGATCTCTTTGCTAGCCTTATTTCTGTGGAATCTGAAACAGATATTTCGGATCCCTTTGAAGACTATAGGGCCAAAGGAAATATCCTCCGATAACAAAGAGAAAGAAGCTTTCTGAGAAACTTCTTTGTGTTCTGTGAAATCATCTCACAGAGTCGCAGCTTTCCCCTCAAGAAGCTTTTCGCTAAGAATGTTCTTGTGGAATAGGCAAAGTGATATTTGGAAGCCCATAGAGGGCTATGGTGAAAAAGGAAATATCCTCAGAGGAAATCTGGAAAGAAGCTTTCTGAGAAACTGCTTAGTGTTCTGTTAATTCATCTCACAGAGTTACATCTGTATTTCGTGGATCTCTTTGCTAGCCTTATTTCTGTGGAATCTGAGAACAGATATTTCTGATCCCTATGAAGACTATAGGGCCAAAGGAAATATCCTCCGATAACAAAGAGAAAGAAGCTTTCTGAGAAACTTCTTTGTGTTCTGTGAAATCATCTCACAGAGTTACAGCTTTCCCCTCAAGAAGCCTTTCGCTAAGACAGTTCTTGTGGAATTGGCAAGGTGATATTTGGAAGCCCATAGAGGGCTATTGTGAAAAAGGAAATATCCTCAAATGAAATCTGGAAAGAAGCTTTCTGAGAAACTGCTTAGTGTTCTGTTAATTCATCTCACAGAGTTACATCTGTATTTCGTGGATCTCTTTGCTAGCCTTATTTCTGTGGAATCTGAGAACAGATATTTCGGATCCCTTTGAAGACTATAGGGCCAAAGCAAATATCCTCTGATAACAAAGAGAAAGAAGCTTTCTGAGAAACTTCGTTGTGTTCTGTGAAATCATCTCACAGAGTTACAGCTTTCCCCTCACGGAGCCTTTCGTTAAGACAGTTCTTTTGAAATTGGCAAAGTGATATTTGGAAGCCCGTAGAGGGCTATGGTGAAAAAGGAAATATCCTCAGAGGAAATCTGGAAAGAAGCTTTCTGAGAAACTGCTTAGTGTTCTGTTAATTCATCTCACAGTGTTACATCTGTATTTCATGCATCTCTTTGCTAGCTTTATTTCTGTGGAATCTGAGAACAGATATTTTAGATCCCTTTGAAGACTATGGGGCCAAAGGAAATATCCTCCGATAACAAAGAGAAAGAAGCTCTCTGAGAAACTTCTTTGTGTTCTGTGAAATCATCTCACAGAGTTGCAGCTTTCCCCTCAAGAAGCCTTTCGCTAAGACAGTTCTTGTGGAATTGGCAAAGTGATATTTGGAAGCCCATAGAGGGCTATGGTGAAAAAGGAAATATCCTCAGATGAAATCTGGAAAGAAGCTTTCTGAGAAACTGCTTAGTGTTCTCTTAATTCATCTCACAGAGTTACATCTGTATTTCGTGGATCTCTTTGCTAGCCTTATTTCTGTGGAATCTGAGAACAGATATTTCTGATCCCTATGAAGACTATAGGGCCAAAGGAAATATCCTCCGATAACAAAGAGAAAGAAGCTTTCTGAGAAACTTCTTTGTGTTCTGTGAAATCATCTCACAGAGTTACAGCTTTCCCCTCACGGAGCCTTTCGCTAAGACAGTTCTTTTGAAATGGGCAAAGTGATATTTGGAAGCCCATAGAGGGCTATGGTGAAAAAGGAAATATCCTCAGATGAAATCTGGAAAGAAGCTTTCTGAGAAACTGCTTAGTGTTCTGTTAATTCATCTCACAGTGTTACATCTGTATTTCATGGATCTCTTTGCTAGCCTTATTTCTGTGGAATCTGAGAACAGATATTTTAGATCCCTTTGAAGACTATGGGGCCAAAGGAAATATCCTCCGATAACAAAGAGAAAGAAGCTTTCTGAGAAACTTCGTTGTGTTCTGTGAAATCATCTCACAGAGTTACAGCTTTCCCCTCACGGAGGCTTTTGTTAAGACAGTTCTTTTGAAATTGGCAAAGTGATATTTGGAAGCCCATATAGGGCTATGGTGAAAAAGGAAATATCCTCAGAGGAAATCTGGAAAGAAGCTTTCTGAGAAACTGCTTAGTGTTCTGTTAATTCATCTCACACTGTTACATCTGTATTTCATGCATCTCTTTGCTAGCCTTATTTCTGTGGAATCTGAGAACAGATATTTTAGATCCCTTTGAAGACTATGGGGCCAAAGGAAATATCCTCCGATAACAAAGAGAAAGAAGCTTTCTGAGAAACTTCTTTGTGTTCTGTGAAATCATCTCACAGAGTTGCAGCTTTCCCCTCAAGAAGCCTTTCGCTTAGACAGTTCTTGTGGAATTGGCAAAGTGATATTTGGAAGCCCATAGAGAGCTATGGTGAAAAAGGAAATATCCTCAGATGAAATCTGGAAAGAAGCTTTCTGAGAAACTGCTTAGTGTTCTGTTAATTCATCTCACAGAGTTACATCTGTATTTCATGGATCTCTTTGCTAGCCTTATTTCTGTGGAATCTGAGAACAGATATTTCGGATCCCTTTGAAGACTATAGGGCCAAAGGAAATATCCTCCGATAACAAAGAGAAAGTAGCTTTCTGAGAAACTTTTTTGTGTTCTGTGAAATCATCTCACAGAGTTGCAGCTTTCCCCTCACGGAGCCTTTCGCTAAGACAGTTCTTGTGGAATTGGCAAAGTGATATTTGGAAGCCCATAGAGGGCTATGGTGAAAAAGGAAATATCCTCAGATGAAATCTGGAAAGAAGCTTTCTGAGAAGCTGCTTAGTGTTCTGTTAATTCATCTCACAGAGTTACATCTGTATTTCGTGGATCTCTTTGCTAGCCTTATTTCTGTGGAATCTGAGAACAGATATTTCGGATCCCTATGAAGACTATAGGGCCAAAGTAAATATCCTCCGATAACAAAGAGAAAGAAGCTTTCTGAGAAACTTCTTAGTGTTCTGTGAAATCATCTCACAAAGTTACAGCTTTCCCCTCAAGAAGCCTTTCGCTAAGACAGTTCTTGTGGAATTGGGAAAGTGATATTTGGAAGCCCATAGAGGGCTATGGTGAAAAAGGAAATATCCTCAAATGAAATCTGGAAAGAATCTTTCTGAGAAACTGCTTAGTGTTCTTTTAATTCATCTCACAGAGTTACATCTGTATTTCGTGGATATCTTTGCTAGCCTTATTTCTGTGGAATCTGAGAACAGATATTTCGGATCCCTTTGAAGACTATAGGGCCAAAGGAAATATCCTCCGAAAACAAAGAGAAAGAAGCTTTCTGAGAAACTTCTTTGTGTTCTGTGAAATCATCTCACAGAGTTGCAGCTTTCCCCTCAAGAAGCCTTTCGCTAAGACAGTTCTTGTGGAATTGGCAAAGTGATATTTGGAAGCCCATAGAGGGCTATGGTGAAAAAGGAAATATCCTCAGATGAAATCTGGAAAGAAGCTTTCTGAGAAACTGCTTAGCGTTCTGTTAATTCATCTCACAGATTTACATCTGTATTTCGTGGATCTCTTTGCTAGCCTTATTTCTGTGGAATCTGAGAACAGATATTTCGGATCCCTTTGAAGACTATAGGGCCAAAGGAAATATCCTCCGATAACAAAGAGAAAGAAGCTTTCTGAGAAACTTCTTTGTGTTCTGTGAAATCATCTCACAGAGTTACAGCTTTACCCTCACGGAGCCTTTCGCTAAGACACTTCTTTTGAAATTGGCAAAGTGATATTTGGAAGCCCATAGAGGGCTATGGTGAAAAAGGAAATATCCTCAGATGAAATCTGGAAAGAAGCTTTCTGAGAAATTGCTTAGTGTTCTGTTAATTCATCTCACAGAGTTACATCTGTATTTCGTGGATCTCTTTGCTAGCCTTATTTCTGTGGAATCTGAGAATAGATATTTCGGATCCCTTTGAAGACTATAGGGCCAAAGGAAATATCCTCCGATTACAAAGAGAAAGAAGCTTTCTGAGAAACTTCTTTGTGTTCTGTGAAATCATCTCACAGAGTTGCAGCTTTCCCCTCAAGAAGCCTTTCGCTAAGACAGTTCTTGTGGAATTGGCAAAGTGATATTTGGAAGCCCTTAGAGGGCTATGGTGAAAAAGGAAATATCCTCAGATGAAATCTGGAAAGAAGCTTTCTGAGAAACTGCTTAGCGTTCTGTTAATTCATCTCACAGAGTTCCATCTGTATTTCGTGGATCTCTTTGCTAGCCTTATTTCTGTGGAATCTGAGAACAGATATTTCGGATCCCTTTGAAGACTATAGGGCCAAAGGAAATATCCTCCGATAACAAAGAGAAAGAAGCTTTCTGAGAAACATTTTTGTGTTCTGTGAAATCATCTCACAGAGTTGCAGCTTTCCCCTCAAGAAGCCTTTCGCTAAGACAGTTCTTGTGGAATTGGCAAAGTGATATTTGGAAGCCCATAGAGGGCTATGGTGAAAGAGGAAATATCCTCAGAGGAAATCTGGAAAGAAGCTTTCTGAGAAACTGCTTAGCGTTCTGTTAATTCATCTCACAGAGTTACATCTGTATTTCGTGGATCTCTTTGCTAGCCTTATTTCTGTGGAATCTGAGAACAGATATTTCGGATCCCTTTGAAGACTATAGGGCCAAAGGAAATATCCTTCGATAACAAAGAGAAAGAAGCTTTCTGAGAAACTTCTTTGTGTTCTGTGAAATCATCTCACAGAGTTACAGCTTTCCCCTCACGGAGCCTTTCGCTAAGACACTTCTTTTGAAATTGGCAAAGTGATATTTGGAAGCCCATAGAGGGCTATGGTGAAAAAGGAAATATCCTCAGATGAAATCTGGAAAGAAGCTTTCTGAGAAATTGCTTAGTGTTCTGTTAATTCATCTCACAGAGTTACATCTGTATTTCGTGGATCTCTTTGCTAGCCTTATTTCTGTGAAATCTGAGAATAGATATTTCGGATCCCTTAGAAGACTAGAGGGCCAAAGGAAATATCCTCCGATAACAAAGAGAAAGAAGCTTTCTGAGAAACTTCGTTGTGTTCTGTGAAATCATCTCACAGAGTTGCAGCTTTCCCCTCAAGAAGGCTTTCGCTAAGACAGTTCTTGTGGAATTGGCAAAGTGATATTTGGAAGCCCATAGAGGGCTATGGTGAAAAAGGAAATATCCTCAGATGAAATCTGGAAAGAAGCTTTCTGAGAAACTGCTTAGTGTTCTCTTAATTCATCTCACAGAGTTACATCTGTATTTCGTGGATCTCTTTGCTAGCCTTATTTCTGTGGAATCTGAGAACAGATATTTCTGATCCCTATGAAGACTATAGGGCCAAAGGAAATATCCTCCGATAACAAAGAGAAAGAAGCTTTCTGAGAAACTTCTTTGTGTTCTGTGAAATCATCTCACAGAGTTACAGCTTTCCCCTCAAGAAGCCTTTCGCTAAGACAGTTCTTGTGGAATTGGCAAGGTGATATTTGGAAGCCCATAGAGGGCTATGGTGAAAAAGGAAATATCCTCAAATGAAATCTGGAAAGAAGCTTTCTGAGAAACTGCTTAGTGTTCTGTTAATTCATCTCACAGAGTTACATCTGTATTTCGTGGATCTCTTTGCTAGCCTTATTTCTGTGGAATCTGAGAACAGATATTTCGGATCCCTTTGAAGACTATAGGGCCAAAGGAAATATCCTCTGATAACAAAGAGAAAGAAGCTTTCTGAGAAACTTCGTTGTGTTCTGTGTAATCATCTCACAGAGTTACAGCTTTCCCCTCACGGAGCCTTTCGTTAAGACAGTTCTTTTGAAATTGGCAAAGTGATATTTGGAAGCCCATAGAGGGCTATGGTGAAAAAGGAAATATCCTCAGAGGAAATCTGGAAAGAAGCTTTCTGAGAAACTGCTTAGTGTTCTGTTAATTCATCTCACAGTGTTACATCTGTATTTCATGCATCTCTTTGCTAGCTTTATTTCTGTGGAATCTGAGAACAGATATTTTAGATCCCTTTGAAGACTATGGGGCCAAAGGAAATATCCTCCGATAACAAAGAGAAAGAAGCTCTCTGAGAAACTTCTTTGTGTTCTGTGAAATCATCTCACAGAGTTGCAGCTTTCCCCTCAAGAAGCCTTTCGCTAAGACAGTTCTTGTGGAATTGGCAAAGTGATATTTGGAAGCCCATAGAGGGCTATGGTGAAAAAGGAAATATCCTCAGATGAAATCTGGAAAGAAGATTTCTGAGAAACTGCTTAGTGTTCTCTTAATTCATCTCACAGAGTTACATCTGTATTTCGTGGATCTCTTTGCTAGCCTTATTTCTGTGGAATCTGAGAACAGATATTTCTGATCCCTATGAAGACTATAGGGCCAAAGGAAATATCCTCCGATAACAAAGAGAAAGAAGCTTTCTGAGAAACTTCTTTGTGTTCTGTGAAATCATCTCACAGAGTTACAGCTTTCCCCTCACGGAGCCTTTCGCTAAGACAGTTCCTTTGAAATGGGCAAAGTGATATTTGGAAGCCCATAGAGGGCTATGGTGAAAAAGGAAATATCCTCAGATGAAATCTGGAAAGAAGCTTTCTGAGAAACTGCTTAGTGTTCTGTTAATTCATCTCACAGTGTTACATCTGTATTTCATGGATCTCTTTGCTAGCCTTATTTCTGTGGAATCTGAGAACAGATATTTTAGATCCCTTTGAAGACTATGGGGCCAAAGGAAATATCCTCCGATAACAAAGAGAAAGAAGCTTTCTGAGAAACTTCGTTGTGTTCTGTGAAATCATCTCACAGAGTTACAGCTTTCCCCTCACGGAGGCTTTTGTTAAGACAGTTCTTTTGAAATTGGCAAAGTGATATTTGGAAGCCCATATAGGGCTATGGTGAAAAAGGAAATATCCTCAGAGGAAATCTGGAAAGAAGCTTTCTGAGAAACTGCTTAGTGTTCTGTTAATTCATCTCACAGTGTTACATCTGTATTTCATGCATCTCTTTGCTAGCCTTATTTCTGTGGAATCTGAGAACAGATATTTTAGATCCCTTTGAAGACTATGGGGCCAAAGGAAATATCCTCCGATAACAAAGAGAAAGAAGCTTTCTGAGAAACTTCTTTGTGTTCTGTGAAATCATCTCACAGAGTTGCAGCTTTCCCCTCAAGAAGCCTTTCGCTTAGACAGTTCATGTGGAATTGGCAAAGTGATATTTGGAAGCCCATAGAGAGCTATGGTGAAAAAGGAAATATCCTCAGATGAAATCTGGAAAGAAGCTTTCTGAGAAACTGCTTAGTGTTCTGTTAATTCATCTCACAGAGTTACATCTGTATTTCATGGATCTCTTTGCTAGCCTTATTTCTGTGGAATCTGAGAACAGATATTTCGGATCCCTTTGAAGACTATAGGGCCAAAGGAAATATCCTCCGATAACAAAGAGAAAGAAGCTTTCTGAGAAACTTTTTTGTGTTCTGTGAAATCATCTCACAGAGTTGCAGCTTTCCCCTCACGGAGCCTTTCGCTAAGACAGTTCTTGTGGAATTGGCAAAGTGATATTTGGAAGCCCATAGAGGGCTATGGTGAAAAAGGAAATATCCTCAGATGAAATCTGGAAAGAAGCTTTCTGAGAAGCTGCTTAGTGTTCTGTTAATTCATCTCACAGAGTTACATCTGTATTTCGTGGATCTCTTTGCTAGCCTTATTTCTGTGGAATCTGAGAACAGATATTTCGGATCCCTATGAAGACTATAGGGCCAAAGTAAATATCCTCCGATAACAAAGAGAAAGAAGCTTTCTGAGAAACTTCTTAGTGTTCTGTGAAATCATCTCACAAAGTTACAGCTTTCCCCTCAAGAAGGCTTTCGCTAAGACAGTTCTTGTGGAATTGGGAAAGTGATATTTAGAAGCCCATAGAGGGCTATGGTGAAAAAGGAAATATCCTCAAATGAAATCTGGAAAGAATCTTTCTGAGAAACTGCTTAGTGTTCTTTTAATTCATCTCACAGAGTTACATCTGTATTTCGTGGATATCTTTGCTAGCCTTATTTCTGTGGAATCTGAGAACAGATATTTCGGATCCCTTTGAAGACTATTGGGCCAAAGGAAATATCCTCCGAAAACCAAGAGAAAGAAACTTTCTGAGAAACTTCTTTGTGTTCTGTGAAATCATCTCACAGAGTTGCAGCTTTCCCCTCAAGAAGCCTTTCGCTAAGACAGTTCTTGTGGAATTGGCAAAGTGATATTTGGAAGCCCATAGAGGGCTATGGTGAAAAAGGAAATATCCTCAGAGGAAATCTGGAAAGAAGCTTTCTGAGAAACTGCTTAGCGTTCTGTTAATTCATCTCACAGATTTACATCTGTATTTCGTGGATCTCTTTGCTAGCCTTATTTCTGTGGAATCTGAGAACAGATATTTCGGATCCCTTTGAAGACTATAGGGCCAAAGGAAATATCCTCCGATAACAAAGAGAAAGAAGCTTTCTGAGAAACTTCTTTGTGTTCTGTGAAATCATCTCACAGAGTTGCAGCTTTCCCCTCAAGAAGGCTTTCGCTAAGACAGTTCTTGTGGAATTGGCAAAGTGATATTTGGAAGCCCATAGAGGGCTATGGTGAAAAAGGAAATATCCTCAGATGAAATCTGGAAAGAAGCTTTCTGAGAAACTGCTTAGTGTTCTCTTAATTCATCTCACAGAGTTACATCTGTATTTCGTGGATCTCTTTGCTAGCCTTATTTCTGTGGAATCTGAGAACAGATATTTCTGATCCCTATGAAGACTATAGGGCCAAAGGAAATATCCTCCGATAACAAAGAGAAAGAAGCTTTCTGAGAAACTTCTTTGTGTTCTGTGAAATCATCTCACAGAGTTACAGCTTTCCCCTCAAGAAGCCTTTCGCTAAGACAGTTCTTGTGGAATTGGCAAGGTGATATTTGGAAGCCCATAGAGGGCTATGGTGAAAAAGGAAATATCCTCAAATGAAATCTGGAAAGAAGCTTTCTGAGAAACTGCTTAGTGTTCTGTTAATTCATCTCACAGAGTTACATCTGTATTTCGTGGATCTCTTTGCTAGCCTTATTTCTGTGGAATCTGAGAACAGATATTTCGGATCCCTTTGAAGACTATAGGGCCAAAGGAAATATCCTCTGATAACAAAGAGAAAGAAGCTTTCTGAGAAACTTCGTTGTGTTCTGTGAAATCATCTCACAGAGTTACAGCTTTCCCCTCACGGAGCCTTTCGTTAAGACAGTTCTTTTGAAATTGGCAAAGTGATATTTGGAAGCCCATAGAGGGCTATGGTGAAAAAGGAAATATCCTCAGAGGAAATCTGGAAAGAAGCTTTCTGAGAAACTGCTTAGTGTTCTGTTAATTCATCTCACAGTGTTACATCTGTATTTCATGCATCTCTTTGCAAGCTTTATTTCTGTGGAATCTGAGAACAGATATTTTAGATCCCTTTGAAGACTATGGGGCCAAAGGAAATATCCTCCGATAACAAAGAGAAAGAAGCTCTCTGAGAAACTTCTTTGTGTTCTGTGAAATCATCTCACAGAGTTGCAGCTTTCCCCTCAAGAAGCCTTTCGCTAAGACAGTTCTTGTGGAATTGGCAAAGTGATATTTGGAAGCCCATAGAGGGCTATGGTGAAAAAGGAAATATCCTCAGATGAAATCTGGAAAGAAGCTTTCTGAGAAACTGCTTAGTGTTCTCTTAATTCATCTCACAGAGTTACATCTGTATTTCGTGGATCTCTTTGCTAGCCTTATTTCTGTGGAATCTGAGAACAGATATTTCTGATCCCTATGAAGACTATAGGGCCAAAGGAAATATCCTCCGATAACAAAGAGAAAGAAGCTTTCTGAGAAACTTCTTTGTGTTCTGTGAAATCATCTCACAGAGTTACAGCTTTCCCCTCACGGAGCCTTTCGCTAAGACAGTTCTTTTGAAATGGGCAAAGTGATATTTGGAAGCCCATAGAGGGCTATGGTGAAAAAGGAAATATCCTCAGATGAAATCTGGAAAGAAGCTTTCTGAGAAACTGCTTAGTGTTCTGTTAATTCATCTCACAGTGTTACATCTGTATTTCATGGATCTCTTTGCTAGCCTTATTTCTGTGGAATCTGAGAACAGATATTTTAGATCCCTTTGAAGACTATGGGGCCAAAGGAAATGTCCTCCGATAACAAAGAGAAAGAAGCTTTCTGAGAAACTTCGTTGTGTTCTGTGAAATCATCTCACAGAGTTACAGCTTTCCCCTCACGGAGGCTTTTGTTAAGACAGTTCTTTTGAAATTGGCAAAGTGATATTTGGAAGCCCATATAGGGCTATGGTGAAAAAGGAAATATCCTCAGAGGAAATCTGGAAAGAAGCTTTCTGAGAAACTGCTTAGTGTTCTGTTAATTCATCTCACAGTGTTACATCTGTATTTCATGCATCTCTTTGCTAGCCTTATTTCTGTGGAATCTGAGAACAGATATTTTAGATCCCTTTGAAGACTATGGGGCCAAAGGAAATATCCTCCGATAACAAAGAGAAAGAAGCTTTCTGAGAAACTTCTTTGTGTTCTGTGAAATCATCTCACAGAGTTGCAGCTTTCCCCTCAAGAAGCCTTTCGCTTAGACAGTTCTTGTGGAATTGGCAAAGTGATATTTGGAAGCCCATAGAGAGCTATGGTGAAAAAGGAAATATCCTCAGATGAAATCTGGAAAGAAGCTTTCTGAGAAACTGCTTAGTGTTCTGTTAATTCATCTCACAGAGTTACATCTGTATTTCATGGATCTCTTTGCTAGCCTTATTTCTGTGGAATCTGAGAACAGATATTTCGGATCCCTTTGAAGACTATAGGGCCAAAGGAAATATCCTCCGATAACAAAGAGAAAGAAGCTTTCTGAGAAACTTTTTTGTGTTCTGTGAAATCATCTCACAGAGTTGCAGCTTTCCCCTCACGGAGCCTTTCGCTAAGACAGTTCTTGTGGAATTGGCAAAGTGATATTTGGAAGCCCATAGAGGGCTATGGTGAAAAAGGAAATATCCTCAGATGAAATCTGGAAAGAAGCTTTCTGAGAAGCTGCTTAGTGTTCTGTTAATTCATCTCACAGAGTTACATCTGTATTTCGTGGATCTCTTTGCTAGCCTTATTTCTGTGGAATCTGAGAACAGATATTTCGGATCCCTATGAAGACTATAGGGCCAAAGTAAATATCCTCCGATAACAAAGAGAAAGAAGCTTTCTGAGAAACTTCTTAGTGTTCTGTGAAATCATCTCACAAAGTTACAGCTTTCCCCTCAAGAAGCCTTTCGCTAAGACAGTTCTTGTGGAATTGGGAAAGTGATATTTGGAAGCCCATAGAGGGCTATGGTGAAAAAGGAAATATCCTCAAATGAAATCTGGAAAGAATCTTTCTGAGAAACTGCTTAGTGTTCTTTTAATTCATCTCACAGAGTTACATCTGTATTTCGTGGATATCTTTTCTAGCCTTATTTCTGTGGAATCTGAGAACAGATATTTCGGATCCCTTAGAAGACTATAGGGCCAAAGGAAATATCCTCCGAAAACAAAGAGAAAGAAGCTTTCTGAGAAACTTCTTTGTGTTCTGTGAAATCATCTCACAGAGTTGCAGCTTTCCCCTCAAGAAGCCTTTCGCTAAGACAGTTCTTGTGGAATTGGCAAAGTGATATTTGGAAGCCCATAGAGGGCTATGGTGAAAAAGGAAATATCCTCAGATGAAATCTGGAAAGAAGCTTTCTGAGAAACTGCTTAGCGTTCTGTTAATTCATCTCACAGATTTACATCTGTATTTCGTGGATCTCTTTGCTAGCCTTATTTCTGTGGAATCTGAGAACAGATATTTCGGATCCCTTTGAAGACTATAGGGCCAAAGGAAATATCCTCCGATAACAAAGAGAAAGAAGCTTTCTGAGAAACTTCTTTGTGTTCTGTGAAATCATCTCACAGAGTTACAGCTTTCCCCTCACGGAGCCTTTCGCTAAGACACTTCTTTTGAAATTGGCAAAGTGATATTTGGAAGCCCATAGAGGGCTATGGTGAAAAAGGAAATATCCTCAGATGAAATCTGGAAAGAAGCTTTCTGAGAAATTGCTTAGTGTTCTGTTAATTCATCTCACAGAGTTACATCTGTATTTCGTGGATCTCTTTGCTAGCCTTATTTCTGTGGAATCTGAGAATAGATATTTCGGATCCCTTTGAAGACTATAGGGCCAAAGGAAATATCCTCCGATAACAAAGAGAAAGAAGCTTTCTGAGAAACTTCTTTGTGTTCTGTGAAATCATCTCACAGAGTTGCAGCTTTCCCCTCAAGAAGCCTTTCGCTAAGACAGTTCTTGTGGAATTGGCAAAGTGATATTTGGAAGCCCTTAGAGGGCTATGGTGAAAAAGGAAATATCCTCAGATGAAATCTGGAAAGAAGCTTTCTGAGAAACTGCTTAGCGTTCTGTTAATTCATCTCACAGAGTTCCATCTGTATTTCGTGGATCTCTTTGCTAGCCTTATTTCTGTGGAATCTGAGAACAGATATTTCGGATCCCTTTGAAGACTATAGGGCCAAAGGAAATATCCTCCGATAACAAAGAGAAAGAAGCTTTCTGAGAAACATTTTTGTGTTCTGTGAAATCATCTCACAGAGTTGCAGCTTTCCCCTCAAGAAGCCTTTCGCTAAGACAGTTCTTGTGGAATTGGCAAAGTGATATTTGGAAGCCCATAGAGGGCTATGGTGAAAAAGGAAATATCCTCAGAGGAAATCTGGAAAGAAGCTTTCTGAGAAACTGCTTAGCGTTCTGTTAATTCATCTCACAGAGTTACATCTGTATTTCGTGGATCTCTTTGCTAGCCTTATTTCTGTGGAATCTGAGAACAGATATTTCGGATCCCTTTGAAGACTATAGGGCCAAAGGAAATATCCTTCGATAACAAAGAGAAAGAAGCTTTCTGAGAAACTTCTTTGTGTTCTGTGAAATCATCTCACAGAGTTACAGCTTTCCCCTCACGGAGCCTTTCGCTAAGACACTTCTTTTGAAATTGGCAAAGTGATATTTGGAAGCCCATAGAGGGCTATGGTGAAAAAGGAAATATCCTCAGATGAAATCTGGAAAGAAGCTTTCTGAGAAATTGCTTAGTGTTCTGTTAATTCATCTCACAGAGTTACATCTGTATTTCGTGGATCTCTTTGCTAGCCTTATTTCTGTGAAATCTGAGAATAGATATTTCGGATCCCTTAGAAGACTAGAGGGCCAAAGGAAATATCCTCCGATAACAAAGAGAAAGAAGCTTTCTGAGAAACTTCTTTGTGTTCTGTGAAATCATCTCACAGAGTTGCAGCTTTCCCCTCAAGAAGCCTTTCGCTAAGACAGTTCTTGTGGAATTGGCAAAGTGATATTTGGAAGCCCTTAGAGGGCTATGGTGAAAAAGGAAATATCCTCAGATGAAATCTGGAAAGAAGCTTTCTGAGAAACTGCTTAGCGTTCTGTTAATTCATCTCACAGAGTTCCATCTGTATTTCGTGGATCTCTTTGCTAGCCTTATTTCTGTGGAATCTGAGAACAGATATTTCGGATCCCTTTGAAGACTATAGGGCCCAAGGAAATATCCTCCGATAACAAAGAGAAAGAAGCTTTCTGAGAAACTTCTTTGTGTTCTGTGAAATCATCTCACAGAGTTGCAGCTTTCCCCTCAAGAAGCCTTTTGCTAAGACAGTTCTTGTGGAATTGGCAAAGTGATATTTGGAAGCCCATAGAGGGCTATGGTGAAAAAGGAAATATCCTCAGTTTAAATCTGGAAAGAAGCTTTCTGAGAAACTGCTTAGTGTTCTGTTAATTCATCTCACAGAGTTACATCTCTATTTCGTGGATCTCTTTGCTAGAATTATTTCTGTGGAATCTGAGAACAGATATTTCGGATCCCTATGAAGAATATAGGGCCAAAGGAAATATCCTCCGATAACAAAGAGAAAGAAGCTTTCTGAGAAACTTCTTTGTGTTCTGTGAAATCATCTCACAGAGTTACAGATTTCCCCTCAAGAAGCCTTTCGCTAAGACAGTTCTTGTGGAATTGGCAAAGTGATATTTGGAAGCCCTTAGAGGGCTATGGTGAAAAAGGAAATATCCTCAAATGAAATCTGGAAAGAAGCTTTCTGAGAAACTGCTTAGTGTTCTGTTAATTCATCTCACAGAGTTACATCTGTATTTCGTGGATCTCTTTGCTAGCCTTATTTCTGTGGAATCTGAGAACAGATATTTCGGATCCCTTTGAAGACTATAGGGCCAAAGGAAATATCCTCTGATAACAAAGAGAAAGAAGCTTTCTGAGAAACTTCGTTGTGTTCTGTGAAATCATCTCACAGAGTTACAGCTTTCCCCTCACGGAGCCTTTCGCTAAGACAGTTCTTTTGAAATTGGCAAAGTGATATTTGGAAGCCCATAGAGGGCTATGGTGAAAATGGAAATATCCTCAGAGGAAATCTGGAAAGAAGCTTTCTGAGAAACTGCTTAGTGTTCTGTTAATTCATCTCACAGTGTTACATCTGTATTTCATGGATCTCTTTGCTAGCCTTATTTCTGTGGAATCTGAGAATAGATATTTTAGATCCCTTGAAGACTATGGGGCCAAAGGAAATATCCTCCAATAACAAAGAGAAAGAAGCTTTCTGAGAAAGTTCTTTGTGTTCTGTGAAATCATCTCACAGAGTTGCAGCTTTCCCCTCAAGAAGCCTTTCGCTAAGACAGTTCTTGTGGAATTGGCAAAGTGATATTTGGAAGCCCTTAGAGGGCTATGGTGAAAAAGGAAATATCCTCAGATGAAATCTGGAAAGAAGCTTTCTGAGAAACTGCTTAGTGTTCTGTTAATTCATCTCACAGAGTTACATCTGTATTTCGTGGATCTCTTTGCTAGCCTTATTTCTGTGGAATCTGAGAACAGATATTTCGGATCCCTATGAAGACTATAGGGCCAAAGGAAATATCCTCCGATAACAAAGAGTAAGAAGCTATCTGAGAAACTTCTTTGTGTTCTGTGAAATCATCTCACAGAGTTACAGCTTTCCCCTCAAGAAGCCTTTCGCTAAGACAGTTCTTGTGGAATTGGCAAAGTGATATTTGGAAGCCCATAGAGGGCTATGGTGAAAAAGGAAATATCCTCAAATGAAATCTGGAAAGAAGCTTTCTGAGAAACTGCTTAGTGTTCTGTTAATTCATCTCACAGAGTTACATCTGTATTTCATGGATCTCTTTGCTAGCCTTATTTCTGTGGAATCTGAGAACAGATATTTCAGATCCCTTTGAAGACTATAGGGCCAAAGGAAATATCCTCCGATAACAAAGAGAAAGAAGCTTTCTGAGAAACTTCCTCGTGTTCTGTGAAATCATCTCTCAGAGTTGCAGCTTTCTCCTCAAGAAGCCTTTCGCTAAGACAGTTCTTGTGGAATTGGCAAAGTGATATTTGGAAGCCCATAGAGGGCTATGGTGAAAAAGGAAATATCCTCAGATGAAATCTGGAAAGAAGCTTTCTGAGAAACTGCTTAGTGTTCTGTTAATTCATCTCACAGAGTTACATCTGTATTTCGTGGATCTCTTTGCTAGCCTTATTTCTGTGGAATCTGAGAACAGATATTTCGGATCCCTTTGAAGACTATAGGGCCAAAGGAAATATCCTCCGATAACAAAGAGAAAGAAGCTTTCTGAGAAACTTCGTTGTGTTCTGTGAAATTATCTCACAGAGTTACAGCTTTCCCCTCAAGGAGCCTTTCGCTAAGACAGTTTTTGTGGAATTGGCAAAGAGATATTTGGAAGCCCATAGAGGGCTATGGTGAAAAAGGAAATATCCTCAGATGAAATCTGGAAAGAAGCTTTCTGAGAAACTGCTTAGCGTTCTGTTAATTCATCTCACAGAGTTACATCTGTATTTCGTGGATCTCTTTGCTAGCCTTATTTCTGTGGAATCTGAGAACAGATATTTCGGATCCCTTTGAAGACTATAGGGCCAAAGGAAATATCCTCCGATAACAAAGAGAAAGAAGCTTTCTGAGAAACTTCTTTGTGTTCTGTGAAATCATCTCACAGAGTTACAGCTTTCCCCTCACGGAGCCTTTCTCTAAGACACTTCTTTTGAAATTGGCAAAGTGATATTTGGAAGCCCATAGAGGGCTATGGTGAAAAAGGAAATATCCTCAGATGAAATCTGGAAAGAATCTTTCTGAGAAATTGCTTAGTGTTCTGTTAATTCATCTCACAGAGTTCCATCTGTATTTCGTGGATCTCTTTTCTAGCCTTATTTCTGTGGAATCTGAGAACAGATATTTCGGATCCCTTAGAAGACTATAGGGCCAAAGGAAATATCCTCCGATAACAAAGAGAAAGAAGCTTTCTGAGAAACTTCTTTGTGTTCTGTGAAATCATCTCACAGAGTTGCAGCTTTCCCCTCAAGAAGCCTTTCGCTAAGATAGTTCTTGTGGAATTGGCAAAGTGATATTTGGAAGCCCTTAGAGGGCTATGGTGAAAAAGGAAATATCCTCAGATGAAATCTGGAAAGAAGCTTTCTGAGAAACTGCTTAGCGTTCTGTTAATTCACCTCACAGAGTTCCATCTGTATTTCGTGGATCTCTTTGCTAGCCTTATTTCTGTGGAATCTGAGAACAGATATTTCGGATCCCTTTGAAGACTATATGGCCAAAGGAAATATCCTCCGATAACAAAGAGAAACAAGCTTTCTGAGAAACTTCTTTGTGTTCTGTGAAATCATCTCACAGAGTTGCAGCTTTCCCCTCAAGAAGCCTTTCGCTAAGACAGTTCTTGTGGAATTGGCAAAGTGATATTTGGAAGCCCATAGAGGGCTATGGTGAAAAAGGAAATATCCTCAGATGAAATCTGGAAAGAAGCTTTCTGAGAAACTGCTTAGTGTTCTGTTAATTCATCTCACAGAGTTACATCTGTATTTCGTGGATCTCTTTGCTAGCCTTATTTCTGTGGAATCTGAGAACAGATATTTCGGATCCCTATGAAGACTATGGGGCCAAAGGAAATATCCTCCGATAACAAAGAGAAAGAAGCTTTCTGAGAAACTTCTTTGTGTTCTGTGAAATCATCTCACAGAGTTACAGCTTTCCCCTCAAGAAGCCTTTCGCTAAGACAGTTCTTGTGGAATTGGCAAAGTGATATTTGGAAGCCCGTAGAGGGCTATGGTGAAAAAGGAAATATCCTCTAATGAAATCTGGAAAGAAGCTTTCTGAGAAACTGCTTAGTGTTCTGTTAATTCATCTCACAGAGTTACATCTGTATTTCGTGGATCTCTTTGCTAGCCTTATTTCTGTGGAATCTGAGAACAGATATTTCTGATCCCTATGAAGACTATAGGGCCAAAGGAAATATCCTCCGATAACAAAGAGAAAGAAGCTTTCTGAGAAACTTCCTTGTGTTCTGTGAAATCATCTCTCAGAGTTGCAGCTTTCCCCTCAAGAAGCCTTTCGCTAAGACAGTTCTTGTGGAATTGGCAAAGTGATATTTGGAAGCCCATAGAGGGCTATGGTGAAAAAGGAAATATCCTCAGATGAAATCTGGAAAGAAGCTTTCTGAGAAACTGCTTAGTGTTCTGTTAATTCATCTCACAGAGCTACATCTGTATTTCGTGGATCTCTTTGCTAGCCTTATTTCTGTGGAATCTGAGAACAGATATTTCGGATCCCTTTGAAGACTATAGGGCCAAAGGAAATATCCTCGGATAACAAAGAGAAAGAAGCTTTCTGAGAAACTTCTTTGTGTTCTGTGAAATCATCTCACAGAGTTGCAGCTTTCCCCTCAAGAAGCCTTTCGCTAAGACAGTTCTTGTGGAATTGGCAAAGTGATAGTTGGAAGCCCATAGAGGGCTATGGTGAAAAAGGAAATATCCTCAAATGAAATCTGGAAAGAAGCTTTCTGAGAAACTGCTTAGTGTTCTGTTAATTCATCTAACAGAGTTACATCTGTATTTCGTGGATCTCTTTGCTAGCCTTATTTCTGTGAAATCTGAGAACAGATATTTCGGATCCCTTTGAAGACTATAGGGCCAAAGGAAATATCCTCCGATAACAAAGAGAAAGAAGCTTTCTGAGAAACTTCTTTGTGTTCTGTGAAATCATCTCACAGAGTTGCAGCTTTCCCCTCACGGAGCCTTTCGCTAAGACAGTTCTTGTGGAATTGGCAAAGTGATATTTGGAAGCCCATAGAGGGCTATGGTGAAAAAGGAAATATCCTCAGATGAAATCTGGAAAGAAGCTTTCTGAGAAACTGCTTAGTGTTCTGCTAATTCATCTCACAGAGTTACATCTGTATTTCGTGGATCTCTTTGCTAGCCTTATTTCTGTGGAATCTGAGAACAGATATTTCGGATCCCTTTGAAGACTATAGGGCCAAAGGAAATATCCTCCGATAACAAAGAGAAAGAAGCTTTCTGAGAAACTTCTTTGTGTTCTGTGAAATCATCTCACAGAGTTACAGCTTTCCCCTCAAGAAGCCTTTCGCTAAGACAGTTCTTGTGGAATTCGCAAAGTGATATTTGGAAGCCCGTAGAGGGCTATGGTGAAAAAGGAAATATCCTCAAATGAAATCTGGAAAGAAGCTTTCTGAGAAACTGTTTAGTGTTCTGTTAATTCATCTCACAGAGTTACATCTGTATTTCTTGGATCTCTTTGCTAGCCTTATTTCTGTGGAATCTGAGAACAGATATTTCGGATCCCTTTGAAGACTATAGGGCCAAAGGAAATATCCTCCGATAACAAAGAGAAAGAAGCTTTCTGAGAAACTTCTTTGTGTTCTGTGAAATCATCTCACAGAGTTACACCTTTCCCCTCAAGAAGCCTTTCGCTAAGACAGTTCTTGTGGAATTGGCAAAGTGATATTTGGAAGCCCATAGAGGGCTATGGTGAAAAAGGAAATATCCTCAAATGAAATCTGGAAAGAAGCTTTCTGAGAAACTGCTTAGTGTTCTCTTAATTCATCTCACAGAGTTATATCTGTATTTCGTGGATCTCTTTGCTAGCCTTATTTCTGTGGAATCTGAGAACTGATATTTCGGATCCCTTTGAAGACTATAGGGCCAAAGGAAATATCCTCCGATAACAAAGAGAAAGAAGCTTTCTGAGAAACTTCGTTGTGTTCTGTGAAATCATCTCACAGAGTTAGAGCTTTCCCCTCACGGAGCCTTTCGCTAAGACTGTTCTTGTGGAATTGGCAAAGTGATATTTCGAAGCCCATAGAGGGCTATGGTGAAAAAGGAAATATCCTCAGAGGAAATCTGGAAAGAAGCTTTCTGAGACACTGCTTAGTGTTCTGTTAATTCATCTCACAGTGTTACATCTGTATTTCATGGATCTCTTTGCTAGCCTTATTTCTGTGGAATCTGAGAACAGATATTTCAGATCCCTTTGAAGACTATAGGGCCAAAGGAAATATCCTCCGATAACAAAGAGAAAGAAGCTTTCTGAGAAACTTCTTTGTGTTCTGTGAAATCATCTCACAGAGATGCAGCTTTCCCCTCAAGAAGCCTTTCTCTAGTATAGTTCTTGTGGAATTGGCAAAGTGATAAATGGAAGCCCATAGAGGGCTATGGTGAAAAAGGAAATATCCTCAGATGAAATCTGGAAAGAAGCTTTCTGAGAAACTGCTTAGTGTTCTGTTAATTCATCTCACAGAGTTACATCTGTATTTCGTGGATCTCTTTGCTACCCTTATTTCTGTGGAATCTGAGAACAGATATTTCGGATCCCTTTGAAGACTATAGGGCCAAAGGAAATATCCTCCGATAACAAAGAGAAAGAAGCTTTCTGAGAAACTTCGTTGTGTTCTGTGAAATCATCTCACAGAGTTACAGCTTTCCCCTCAAGGAGCCTTTCGCTAAGACAGTTTATGTGGAATTGGCAAAGTGATATATGGAAGCCCATAGAGGCCTATGGTGAAAAAGGAAATATCCTCAGATGAAATCTGGAAAGAAGCTTTCTGAGAAACTGCTTATCGTTCTGTTAATTCATCTCACAGGGTTACATCTGTATTTCGTGGATCTCTTTGCTAGCGTTATTTCTGTGGAATCTGAGAACAGATATTTCGGATCCCTTTGAAGACTATAGGGCCAAAGGAAATATCCTCCGATAACAAAGAGAAAGAAGCTTTCTGAGAAACTTCGTTGTGTTCTGTGAAATCATCTCACAGAGTTACAGCTTTCCCCTCAAGAAGCCTTTCGGTAAGACAGTTCTTGTGGAATTGGCAAAGTGATATTTGGAAGCCCATAGAGGGCTATGGTGAAAAAGGAAATATCCTCAGATGAAATCTGGAAAGAAGCTTTCTGAGAAACTGCTTAGTGTTCTGTTAATTCATCTCACAGAGTTACATCTGTATTTCGTGGATCTCTTTGCTAGCCTTATTTCTGTGGAATCTGAGAACAGATATTTCGGATCCCTTTGAAGACTATAGGGCCAAAGGAAATATCCTCCGATAACAAAGAGAAAGAAGCTTTCTGAGAAACTTCTTTGTGTTCTGTGAAATCATCTCACAGAGTTGCAGCTTTCCCCTCACGGAGCCTTTCGCTAAGACAGTTCTTTTGAAACTGGCAAAGTGATATTTGGAAGCCCATAGAGGGCTATGGTGAAAAAGGAAATATCCTCAGATGAAATCTGGAAAGAAGCTTTCTGAGAAACTGCTTAGTGTTCTGTTAATTCATCTCACAGAGTTACATCTGTATTTCGTGGATCTCTTTGCAAGCCTTATTTCTGTGGAATCTGAGAACAGATATTTCGGATCCCTATGAAGACTATAGGGCCAAAGGAAATATCCTGCGATAACAAAGAGAAAGAAGCTTTCTGAGAAACTTCTTTGTGTTCTGTGAAATCATCTCACAGAGTTACAGCTTTCCCCTCAAGAAGACTTTCGCTAAGACAGTTCTTGTGGAATTGGCAAAGTGATATTTGGAAGCCCATAGAGGGCTATGGTGAAAAAGGAAATATCCTCAAATGAAATCTGGAAAGAAGCTTTCTGAAAAACTGCTTAGTGTTCTGTTAATTCATCTCACAGAGTTACATCTGTATTTCGTGGATCTCTTTGCTAGCCTTATTTCTGTGGAATCTGAGAACAGATATTTCGGATCAATTTGAAGACTATAGGGCCAAAGGAAATATCCTCCGATAACAAAGAGGAAGAAGCCTTCTGAGAAACTTCTTTGTGTTCTGTGAAATCATTTCACAGAGTTACAGCTTTCCCCTCAAGAAGCCATTCGCTAAGACAGTTCTTGTGGAATTGGCAAAGTGATATTTGGAAGCCCATAGAGGGCTATGGTGAAAAAGGAAATATCCTCAAATGAAATCTGGAAAGAAGCTTTCTGAGAAACTGCTTAGTGTTCTGTTAATTCATCTCACAGAGTTACATCTGTATTTCGTGGATCTCTTTGCTAGCCTTATTTCTGTGGAATCTGAGAACAGATATTTCGGATCCCTTTGAAGACTATAGGGCCAAAGGAAATATCCTCCGATAACAAAGAGAAAGAAGCTTTCTGAGAAACTTCTTTGTGTTCTGTGAAATCATCTCACAGAGTTACAGCTTTCCACTCAAGAAGCCTTTCGCTAAGACAGTTCTTGTGGAATTGGCAAAGTGATATTTGGAAGCCCATAGAGGGCTATGGTGAAAAAGGAAATATCGTCAAATGAATCTGGAAAGAAGCTTTCTGAGAAACTGCTAAGTGTTCTGTTATTTCATCTCACAGAGTTACATCTGTATTTCGTGGATCTCTTTGCTCGCCTTATTTCTGTGGAATCTGAGTACAGATATTTCGGATCCCTTTGAAGAACATAGGGCCAAAGAAATATCCTCCGACAACAAAGAGAAAGAAGCTTTCTGAGAAACTTCTTTGTGTTCTGTGAAATCATCTCACAGAGTTGCAGCTTTGCCCTCAAGGAGCCTTTCGCTAAGACAGTTCTTGTGGAATTGGCAAAGTGATATTTGGAAGCCCATAGAGGGCTATGGTGAAAAAGGAAATATCCTCAGATGAAATGTGGAAAGAAGCTTTCTGAGAAACTGCTTAGTGTTCTGTAAATTCATCTCACAGAGTTACATCTGTATTTCGTGGATCTCTTTGCTAGCCTTATTTCTGTGGAATCTGAGAACAGATATTTCGGATCCCTATGAAGACTCTAGGGCCAAAGGAAATATCCTCCGATAACAAAGAGAAAGAAGCTTTCTGAGAAACTTCTTTGTGTTCTGTGAAATCATCTCACAGAGTTGCAGCTTTCCCCTCAAGAAGCCTTTCTCTAGGATAGTTCTTGTGGAATTGGCAAAGTGATATTTGGAAGCCCATAGAGGGCTATGGTGAAAAAGGAAATATCCTCAGATGAAATCTGGAAAGAAGCTTTCTGAGAAACTGCTTAGTGTTCTGTTAATTCATCTCACAGAGTTACATCTGTATTTCGTGGATCTCTTTGCTAGCCTTATTTCTGTGGAATCTGAGAACAGATATTTCGGATCCCTTTGAAGACTATAGGGCCAAAGGAAATATCCTCCGATAACAAAGAGAAAGAAGCTTTCTGAGAAACTTCTTTGTGTTCTGTGAACTCATCTCACAGAGTTACAGCTTTCCCCTCACGGAGCCTTTCGCTAAGACAGTTCTTTTGAAACTGGCAAAGTGATATTTGGAAGCCCATAGAGGGCTATGGTGAAAAAGGAAATATCCTCAGATGAAATCTGGAAAGAAGCTTTCTGAGAAACTGCTTAGTGTTCTGTTAATTCATCTCACAGAGTTACATCTGTATTTCGTGGATCTCTTTGCAAGCCTTATTTCTGTGGAATCTGAGAACAGATATTTCGGATCCCTATGAAGACTATAGGGCCAAAGGAAATATCCTGCGATAACAAAGAGAAAGAAGCTTTCTGAGAAACTTCTTTGTGTTCTGTGAAATCATCTCACAGAGTTACAGCTTTCCCCTCAAGAAGACTTTCGCTAAGACAGTTGTTGTGGAATTGGCAAAGTGATATTTGGAAGCCCATAGAGGGCTATGGTGAAAAAGGAAATATCCTCAAATGAAATCTGGAAAGAAGCTTTCTGAAAAACTGCTTAGTGTTCTGTTAATTCATCTCACAGAGTTACATCTGTATTTCGTGGATCTCTTTGCTAGCCTTATTTCTGTGGAATCTGAGAACAGATATTTCGGATCCCTTTGAAGACTATAGGGCCAAAGGAAATATCCTCCGATAACAGAGAAAGAAGCTTTCTGAGAAACTTCTTTGTGTTCTGTGAAATCATCTCACAGAGTTACAGCTTTCCACTCAAGAAGCCTTTCGCTAAGACAGTTCTTGTGGAATTGGTAAAGTGATATTTGGAAGCCCATAGAGGGCTATGGTGAAAAAGGAAATATCGTCAAATGAATCTGGAAAGAAGCTTTCTGAGAAACTGCTAAGTGTTCTGTTAATTCATCTCACAGAGTTACATCTGTATTTCGTGGATCTCTTTGCTCGCCTTATTTCTGTGGAATCTGAGTACAGATATTTCGGATCCCTTTGAAGAACATAGGGCCAAAGAAATATCCTCCGACAACAAAGAGAAAGAAGCTTTCTGAGAAACTTCTTTGTGTTCTGTGAAATCATCTCACAGAGTTGCAGCTTTGCCCTCAAGGAGCCTTTCGCTAAGACAGTTCTTGTGGAATTGGCAAAGTGATATTTGGAAGCCCATAGAGGGCTATGGTGAAAAAGGAAATATCCTCAGATGAAATGTGGAAAGAAGCTTTCTGAGAAACTGCTTAGTGTTCTGTAAATTCATCTCACAGAGTTACATCTGTATTTCGTGGATCTCTTTGCTAGCCTTATTTCTGTGGAATCTGAGAACAGATATTTCGGATCCCTATGAAGACTCTAGGGCCAAAGGAAATATCCTCCGATAACAAAGAGAAAGAAGCTTTCTGAGAAACTTCTTTGTGTTCTGTGAAATCATCTCACAGAGTTACAGCTTTCCCCTCAAGAAGCCTTTCGCTAAGACAGTTCTTTTGGAATTGGCAAAGTGATATTTGGAAGCCCATAGAGGGCTATTGTGAAAAAGGAAATATCCTCAGAGGAAATCTGGAAAGAAGCTTTCTGAGAAACTGCTTAGCGTTCTGTTAATTCATCTCACAGGGTTACATCTGTATTTCGTGGATCTCTTTGCTAGCCTTATTTCTGTGGAATCTGGGAACAGATATTTCGGATCCCTTTGAAGACTATAGGGCCAAAGGAAATATCCTCCGATAAAAAAGAGAAAGAAGCTTTCTGAGAAACTTCTTTGTGTTCTGTGAAATCATCTCACAGAATTACAGCTTTCCCCTCAAGAAGCCTTTCGCTAAGACAGTTCTTTTGAAATTGGCAAAGTGATATTTGGAAGCCCATAGAGGGCTATGGTGAAAAAGGAAATATCGTCAAATGAAATCTGGAAAGAAGCTTTCTGAGAAACTGCTCAGTGTTCTGTTAATTCATCTCACAGGGTTACATCTGTATTTCGTGGATCTCTTTGCTAGCCTTATTTCTGTGGAATCTGAGAACAGATATTTCGGATCCCTTTGAAGAGTATAGGGCCAAAGGAAATATCCTCCGATAACAAAGAGAAAGAAGCTTTCTGAGAAACTTCGTTGTGTTCTGTGAAATCATCTCACAGAGTTACAGCTTTCCCCTCACGGAGCCTTTCGCTAAGACAGTTCTTTTGAAATTGGCAAAGTGATATTTGGAAGCCCATAGAGGGCTATGGTGAAAAAGGAAATATCCTCAAATGAAATCTGGAAAGAAGCTTTCTGAGAAACTGCTTAGTGTTCTGTTAATTCATCTCACAGAGTTATATCTGTATTTCATGGATCTCTTTGCTAGCCTTATTTCTGTGGAATCTGAGAACAGATATTTCAGATCCCTTTGAAGACTATAGGGCCAAAGGAAATATCCTCCGATAACAAAGAGAAAGAAGCTTTCTGAGAAACTTCTTTGTGTTCTGTGAAATCATCTCACAGAGTTGCAGCTTTCCCCTCAAGAAGCCTTTCTCTAGGATAGTTCTTGTGGAATTGGCAAAGTGATATTTGGAAGCCCATAGAGGGCTATGGTGAAAAAGGAAATATCCTCAGATGAAATCTGGAAAGAAGCTTTCTGAGAAACTGCTTAGTGTTCTGTTAATTCATCTCACAGAGTTACATCTGTATTTCGTGGATCTCTTTGCTAGCCTTATTTCTGTGGAATCTGAGAACAGATATTTCGGATCCCTTTGAAGACTATAGGGCCAAAGGAAATATCCTCCGATAACAAAGAGAAAGAAGCTTTCTGAGAAACTTCTTTGTGTTCTGTGAAATCATCTCACAGAGTTACAGCTTTCCCCTCACGGAGCCTTTCGCTAAGACAGTTCTTTTGAAACTGGCAAAGTGATATTTGGAAGCCCATAGAGGGCTATGGTGAAAAAGGAAATATCCTCAGATGAAATCTGGAAAGAAGCTTTCTGAGAAACTGCTTAGTGTTCTGTTAATTCATCTCACAGAGTTACATCTGTATTTCGTAGATCTCTTTGCAAGCCTTATTTCTGTGGAATCTGAGAACAGATATTTCGGATCCCTATGAAGACTATAGGGCCAAAGGAAATATCCTGCGATAACAAAGAGAAAGAAGCTTTCTGAGAAACTTCTTTGTGTTCTGTGAAATCATCTCACAGAGTTACAGCTTTCCCCTCAAGAAGACTTTCGCTAAGACAGTTCTTGTGGAATTGGCAAAGTGATATTTGGAAGCCCATAGAGGGCTATGGTGAAAAAGGAAATATCCTCAAATGAAATCTGGAAAGAAGCTTTCTGAAAAACTGCTTAGTGTTCTGTTAATTCATCTCACAGAGTTACATCTGTATTTCGTGGATCTCTTTGCTAGCCTTATTTCTGTGGAATCTGAGAACAGATATTTCGGATCCCTTTGAAGACTATAGGGCCAAAGGAAATATCCTCCGATAACAAAGAGGAAGAAGCCTTCTGAGAAACTTCTTTGTGTTCTGTGAAATCATCTCACAGAGTTACAGCTTTCCCCTCAAGAAGCCTTTCGCTAAGACAGTTCTTGTGGAATTGGCAAAGTGATATTTGGAAGCCCATAGAGGGCTATGGTGAAAAAGGAAATATCCTCAGAGGAAATCTGGAAAGAAGCTTTCTGAGAAACTGCTTAGTGTTCTGTTAATTCATCTCACAGAGTTACATCTGTATTTCGTGGATCTCTTTGCTAGCCTTATTTCTGTGGAATCTGAGAACAGATATTTCGGATCCCTTTGAAGACTATAGGGCCAAAGGAAATATCCTCCGATAACAAAGAGAAAGAAGCTTTCTGAGAAACTTCTTTGTGTTCTGTGAAATCATCTCACAGAGTTACAGCTTTCCACTCAAGAAGCCTTTCGCTAAGACAGTTCTTGTGGAATTGGCAAAGTGATATTTGGAAGCCCATAGAGGGCTATGGTGAAAAAGGAAATATCGTCAAATGAATCTGGAAAGAAGCTTTCTGAGAAACTGCTTAGTGTTCTGTTAATTCATCTCAAAGGGTTACATCTGTATTTCGTGGATCTCTTTGCTAGCCTTATTTCTGTGGAATCTGAGAACAGATATTTCGGATCCCTATGAAGACTATAGGGCCAAAGGAAATATCCTCCGATAACAAAGAGAAAGAAGCTTTCTGAGAAACTTCGTTGTGTTCTGTGAAATCATCTCACAGAGTTACAGCTTTCCCCTCACGGAGCCTTTCGCTAAGACAATTCTTTTGAAATTGGCAAAGTGATATTTGGAAGCCCATAGAGGGCTATGGTGAAAAAGGAAATATCCTCAAATGAAATCTGGAAAGAAGCTTTCTGAGAAACTGCTTAGTGTTCTGTTAATTCATCTCACAGAGTTATATCTGTATTTCGTGGATCTCTTTGCTAGCCTTATTTCTGTGGAATCTGAGAACAGATATTTCGGATCCCTATGAAGAGTATAGGGCCAAAGGAAATATCCTCCGATAACAAAGAGAAAGAAGCTTTCTGAGAAACTTCTTTGTGTTCTGTGAAATCATCTCACAGAGTTACAGCTTTCCCCTCAAGGAGCCTTTCGCTACGACAGTTTATGTGGAATTGGCAAAGTGATATTTGGAAGCCCATAGAGGGCTATGGTGAAAAAGGAAATATCCTCAGATGAAATCTGGAAAGAAGCTTTCTGAGAAACTGCTTAGCGTTCTGTTAATTCATCTCACAGAGTTACATCTGTATTTCGTGGATCTCTTTGCTAGCCTTATTTCTGTGGAATCTGAGAACAGATATTTCGGATCCCTTTGAAGACTATAGGGCCAAAGGAAATATCCTCCGATAAAAAAGAGAAAGAAGCTTTCTGAGAAACTTCTTTGTGTTCTGTGAAATCATCTCACAGAATTACAGCTTTCCCCTCAAGAAGCCTTTCGCTAAGACAGTTCTTTTGAAATTGGCAAAGTGATATTTGGAAGCCCATAGAGGGCTATGGTGAAAAAGGAAATATCCTCAGAGGAAATCTGGAAAGAAGCTTTCTGAGAAACTGCTTAGTGTTCTGTTAATTCATCTCACAGAGTTACATCTGTATTTCGTGGATCTCTTTGCTAGCCTTATTTCTGTGGAATCTGAGAACAGATATTTCGGATCCCTTTGAAGACTATAGGGCCAAAGGAAATATCCTCCGATAACAAAGAGAAAGAAGCTTTCTGAGAAACTTCTTTGTGTTCTGTGAAATCATCTCACAGAGTTACAGCTTTCCACTCAAGAAGCCTTTCGCTAAGACAGTTCTTGTGGAATTGGCAAAGTGATATTTGGAAGCCCATAGAGGGCTATGGTGAAAAAGGAAATATCGTCAAATGAATCTGGAAAGAAGCTTTCTGAGAAACTGCTTAGTGTTCTGTTAATTCATCTCACAGGGTTACATCTGTATTTCGTGGATCTCTTTGCTAGCCTTATTTCTGTGGAATCTGAGAACAGATATTTCGGATCCCTATGAAGACTATAGGGCCAAAGGAAATATCCTCCGATAACAAAGAGAAAGAAGCTTTCTGAGAAACTTCGTTGTGTTCTGTGAAATCATCTCACAGAGTTACAGCTTTCCCCTCACGGAGCCTTTCGCTAAGACAGTTCTTTTGAAATTGGCAAAGTGATATTTGGAAGCTCATAGAGGGCTATGGTGAAAAAGGAAATATCCTCAAATGAAATCTGGAAAGAAGCTTTCTGAGAAACTGCTTAGTGTTCTGTTAATTCATCTCACAGAGTTATATCTGTATTTCGTGGATCTCTTTGCTAGCCTTATTTCTGTGGAATCTGAGAACAGATATTTCGGATCCCTATGAAGACTATAGGGCCAAAGGAAATATCCTCCGATAACAAAGAGAAAGAAGCTTTCTGAGAAACTTCTTTGTGTTCCGTGAAATCATCTCACAGAGTTACAGCTTTCCCCTCAAGGAGCCTTTCGCTACGACAGTTTATGTGGAATTGGCAAAGTGATATTTGGAAGCCCATAGAGGGCTATGGTGAAAAAGGAAATATCCTCAGATGAAATCTGGAAAGAAGCTTTCTGAGAAACTGCTTAGCGTTCTGTTAATTCATCTCACAGAGTTACATCTGTATTTCGTGGATCTCTTTGCTAGCCTTATTTCTGTGGAATCTCAGAACAGATATTTCGGATCCCTTTGAAGACTATAGGGCCAAAGGAAATATCCTCCGATAAAAAAGAGAAAGAAGCTTTCTGAGAAACTTCTTTGTGTTCTGTGAAATCATCTCACAGAGTTACAGCTTTTCCCTCACGGAGCCTTTCGCTAAGACAGTTCTTTTGAAACTGGCAAAGTGATATTTGGAAGCCCATAGAGGGCTATGGTGAAAAAGGAAATATCCTCAGATGAAATCTGGAAAGAAGCTTTCTGAGAAACTGCTTAGTGTTCTGTTAATTCATCTCACAGAGTTACATCTGTATTTCGTGGATCTCCTTGCTAGCCTTATTTCTGTGGAATCTGAGAACAGATATTTCGGATCCCTATGAAGACTATAGGGCCAAAGGAAATATCCTGCGATAACAAAGAGAAAGAAGCTTTCTGAGAAACTTCTTTGTGTTTTGTGAAATCATCTCACAGAGTTACAGCTTTCCACTCAAGAAGCCTTTCGCTAAGACAGTTCTTGTGGAATTGGCAAAGTGATATTTGGAAGCCCATAGAGGGCTATGGTGAAAAAGGAAATATCCTCAAATGAAATCTGGAAAGAAGCTTTCTGAAAAACTGCTTAGTGTTCTGTTAATTCACCTCACAGAGTTACATCTGTATTTCGTGGATCTCTTTGCTAGCCTTATTTCTGTGGAATCTGAGAACAGATATTTCGGATCCCTTTGAAGACTATAGGGCCAAAGGAAATATCCTCTGATAACAAAGAGGAAGAAGCCTTCTGAGAAACTTCTTTGTGTTCTGTGAAATCATCTCACAGAGTTACAGCTTTCCCCTCAAGAAGCCTTTCGCTAAGACAGTTCTTGTGGAATTGGCAAAGTGATATTTGGAAGCCCATAGAGGGCTATGGTGAAAAAGGAAATATCCTCAAATGAAATCTGGAAAGAAGCTTTCTGAGAAACTGCTTAGTGTTCTGTTAATTCATCTCACAGAGTTACATCTGTATTTCGTGTATCTCTTTGCTAGCCTTAATTCTGTGGAATCTGAGAACAGATATTTCGGATCCCTTTGAAGACTATAGGGCCAAAGGAACTATCCTCCGATAGCAAAGAGAAAGAAGCTTTCTGAGAAACTTCTTTGTGTTCTGTGAAATCATCTCACAGAGTTAGAGCTTTCCCCTCAAGAAGCCTTTCGCTAAGACAGTTCTTGTGGAATTGGCAAAGTGATATTTGGAAGCCCATAGAGGGCTATGGTGAAAAAGGAAATATCGTCAAATGAAATCTGGAAAGAAGCTTTCTGAGAAACTGCTTAGTGTTCTGTTAATTCATCTCACAGGGTTACATCTGTATTTCGTGGATCTCTTTGCTAGCCTTATTTCTGTGGAATCTGAGAACAGATATTTCGGATCCCTATGAAGACAATTGGGCCAAAGGAAATATCCTCCGATAACAAAGAGAAAGAAGCTTTCTGAGAAACTTCGTTGTGTTCTGTGAAATCATCTCACAGAGTTACAGCTTTCCCCTCACGGAGCCTTTCGCTAAGACAGTTCTTTTGAAATTGGCAAAGAGATATTTGGAAGCCCATAGAGGGCTATGGTGAAAAAGGAAATATCCTCAGATGAAATCTGGAAAGAAGCTTTCTGAGAAACTGCTTAGTGTTCTCTTAATTCATCTCACAGAGTTATATCTGTATTTCGTGGATCTCTTTGCTAGCCTTATTTCTGTGGAATCTGAGAACAGATATTTCGGATCCCTTTGAAGACTATAGGGCCAAAGGAAATATCCTCCGATAACAAAGAGAAAGAAGCTTTCTGAGAAACTTCGTTGTGTTCTGTGAAATCATCTCACAGAGTTACAGCTTTCCCCTCACGGAGCCTTTCGCTAAGACAGTTCTTTTGAAACTGGCAAAGTGATATTTGGAAGCCCGTAGAGGGCTATGGTGAAAAAGGAAATATCCTCAGATGAAATCTGGAAAGAAGCTTTCTGAGAAACTGCTTAGTGTTCTGTTAATTCATCTCACAGTGTTACATCTGTATTTCGTGGATCTCTTTGCTAGCCTTATTTCTGTGGAATCTGAGAGCAGATATTTCGGATCCCTATGAAGACTATAGGGCCAAAGGAAATATCCTGCGATAACAAAGAGAGAGAAGCTTTCTGAGGAACTTCTTTGTGTTTTGTGAAATCATATCACAGAGTTACAGCTTTCCCCTCAAGAAGCCTTTCGCTAAGACAGTTCTTGTGGAATTGGCAAAGTGATATTTGGAAGCCCATAGAGGGCTATGGTGAAAAAGGAAATATCCTCAAATGAAATCTGGAAAGAAGCTTTCTGAGAAACTGCTTAGTGTTCTGTTAATTCATCTCACAGAGTTACATCTGTATTTCGTGGATCTCTTGGCTAGCCTTATTTCTGTGGAATCTGAGAACAGATATTTCGGATCCATATGAAGACTATAGGGCCAAAGGAAATATCCTCCGATAACAAAGAGAAAGAAGCTTTCTGAGAAACTTCTTTGTGTTCTGTGAAATCATCTCACAGAGTTACAGCTTTCCCCTCAAGAAGACTTTCGCTAAGACAGTTCTTGTGGAATTGGCAAAGTGATATTTGGAAGCCCATAGAGGGCTATGGTGAAAAAGGAAATATCCTCAAATGAAATCTGGAAAGAAGCTTTCTGAAAAACTGCTTAGTGTTCTGTTAATTCATCTCACAGAGTTACATCTGTATTTCGTGGATCTCTTTGCTAGCCTTATTTCTGTGGAATCTGAGAACAGATATTTCGGATCCCTTTGAAGACTATAGGGCCAAAGGAAATATCCTCCGATAACAAAGAGGAAGAAGCCTTCTGAGAAACTTCTTTGTGTTCTGTGAAATCATCTCACAGAGTTACAGCTTTCCCCTCAAGAAGCCTTTCGCTAAGACAGTTCTTGTGGAATTGGCAAAGTGATATTTGGAAGCCCATAGAGGGCTATGGTGAAAAAGGAAATATCCTCAAATGAAATCTGGAAAGAAGCTTTCTGAGAAACTGCTTAGTGTTCTGTTAATTCATCTCACAGAGTTACATCTGTATTTCGTGGATCTCTTTGCTAGCCTTATTTCTGTGGAATCTGAGAACAGATATTTCGGATCCCTTTGAAGACTATAGGGCCAAAGGAAATATCCTCCGATAACAAAGAGAAAGAAGCTTTCTGAGAAACTTCTTTGTGTTCTGTGAAATCATCTCACAGAGTTACAGCTTTCCCCTCAAGAAGCCTTTCGCTAAGACAGTTCTTGTGGAATTGGCAAAGTGATATTTGGAAGCCCATAGAGGGCTATGGTGAAAAAGGAAATATCGTCAAATGAATCTGGAAAGAAGCTTTCTGAGAAACTGCTTAGTGTTCTGTTAATTCATCTCACAGGGTTACATCTGTATTTCGTGGATCTCTTTGCTAGCCTTATTTCTGTGGAATCTGAGAACAGATATTTCGGATCCCTATGAAGACTATAGGGCCAAAGGAAATATCCTCCGATAACAAAGAGAAAGAAGCTTTCTGAGAAACTTCGTTGTGTTCTGTGAAATCATCTCACAGAGTTACAGCTTTCCCCTCACGGAGCCTTTCGCTAAGACAGTTCTTTTGAAATTGGCAAAGTGATATTTGGAAGCCCATAGAGGGCTATGGTGAAAAAGGAAATATCCTCAAATGAAATCTGGAAAGAAGCTTTCTGAGAAACTGCTTAGTGTTCTGTTAATTCATCTCACAGAGTTATATCTGTATTTCGTGGATCTCTTTGCTAGCCTTATTTCTGTGGAATCTGAGAACAGATATTTCGGATCCCTTTGAAGACTATAGGGCCAAAGGAAATATCCTCCGATAACAAAGAGAAAGAAGCTTTCTGAGAAACTTCTTTGTGTTCTGTGAAATCATCTCACAGAGTTGCAGCTTTCCCCTCAAGGATCCTTTCGCTACGACAGTTTATGTGGAATTGGCAAAGTGATATTTGGAAGCCCATAGAGGGCTATGGTGAAAAAGGAAATATCCTCAGATGAAATCTGGAAAGAAGCTTTCTGAGAAACTGCTTAGCGTTCTGTTAATTCATCTCACAGAGTTACATCTGTATTTCGTGGATCTCTTTGCTAGCCTTATTTCTGTGGAATCTGAGAACAGATATTTCGGATCCCTTTGAAGACTATAGGGCCAAAGGAAATATCCTCCGATAAAAAAGAGAAAGAAGCTTTCTGAGAAACTTCTTTGTGTTCTGTGAAATCATCTCACAGAGTTACAGCTTTTCCCTCACGGAGCCTTTCGCTAAGACAGTTCTTTTGAAACTGGCAAAGTGATATTTGGAAGCCCATAGAGGGCTATGGTGAAAAAGGAAATATCCTCAGATGAAATCTGGAAAGAAGCTTTCTGAGAAACTGCTTAGTGTTAAGTTAATTCATCTCACAGAGTTACATCTGTATTTCGTGGATCTCCTTGCTAGCCTTATTTCTGTGGAATCTGAGAACAGATATTTCGGATCCCTATGAAGACTATAGGGCCAAAGGAAATATCCTGCGATAACAAAGAGAAAGAAGCTTTCTGAGAAACTTCTTTGTGTTTTGTGAAATCATCTCACAGAGTTACAGCTTTCCCCTCAAGAAGCCTTTCGCTAAGACAGTTCTTGTGGAATTGGCAAAGTGATATTTGGAAGCCCATAGAGGGCTATGGTGAAAAAGGAAATATCCTCAAATGAAATCTGGAAAGAAGCTTTCTGAGAAACTGCTTAGTGTTCTGTTAATTCATCTCACAGAGTTACATCTGTATTTCGTGGATCTCTTGGCTAGCCTTATTTCTGTGGAATCTGAGAACAGATATTTCCGATCCCTTTGAAGACTATAGGGCCAAAGGAAATATCCTCCGATAACAAAGAGAAAGAAGCTTTCTGAGAAACTTCGTTGTGTTTTGTGAAATCATCTCACAGAGTTGCAGCTTTCCACTCAAGAAGCCTTTCGCTAAGACAGTTCTTGTGGAAATGGCAAAGTGATATTTGGAAGCCCATAGAGGGCTATGTTGAAAAAGGAAATATCCTCAGATGAAATCTGGAAAGAAGCTTTCTGAGAAACTGCTTAGTGTTCTGTTAATTCATCTCACAGAGTTACATCGGTATTTCGTGGATCTCTTTGCTAGCCTTATTTCAGTGGAATCTGAGAACAGATATTTCGTATCCCTTTGAAGACTATAGGGCCAAAGGAAATATCCTCCGATAACAAAGAGGAAGAAGCCTTCTGAGAAACTTCGTTGTGTTCTGTGAAATCATCTCACAGAGTTACAGCTTTCCCCTCAAGAAGCCTTTCGCTAAGACAGTTCTTGTGGAATTGGCAAAGTGATATTTGGAAGCCCATAGAGGGCTATGGTGAAAAAGGAAATATCCTCAAATGAAATCTGGAAAGAAGCTTTCTGAGAAACTGCTTAGTGTTCTGTTAATTCATCTCACAGAGTTACATCTGTATTTCGTGGATCTCTTTGCTAGCCTTATTTCTGTGGAATCTGAGAACAGATATTTCGGATCCCTTTGAAGACTATAGGGCCAAAGGAAATATCCTCCGATAACAAAGAGAAAGAAGCTTTCTGAGAAACTTCGTTGTGTTCTGTGAAATCATCTCACAGAGTTACAGCTTTCCCCTCACGGAGCCTTTCGCTAAGACAGTTCTTTTGAAATTGGCAAAGTGACATTTGGAAGCCCATAGACGGCTATGGTGAAAAAGGAAATATCCTCAAATGAAATCTGGAAAGAAGCTTTCTGAGAAACTGCTTAGGGTTCTGTTAATTCATCTCACAGTGTTACATCTGTATTTCATGGATCTCTTTGCTAGACTTATTTCTGTGGAATCTGAGAACAGATATTTCAGATCCCTTTGAAGACTATAGGGCCAAAGGAAATATCCTCCGATAACAAAGAGAAAGAAGCTTTCTGAGAAACTTCTTTGTGTTCTGTGAAATCATCTCACAGAGTTGCAGCTTTCCCCTCAAGAAGCCTTTCGCTAAGACAGTTCTTGTGGAATTGGCAAAGTGATATTTGGAAGCCCATAGAGGGCTATGGTGAAAAAGGAAATATCCTCAGATGAAATCTGGAAAGAAGCTTTTGAGAAACTGCTTAGTGTTCTTTTAATTCATCTCACAGTGTTACATCTGTATTTCGTGGATCTCTTTGCTAGCCTTATTTCTGTGGAATCTGAGAACAGATATTTCGGATCCCTTTGAAGACTATAGGGCCAAAGGAAATATCCTCCGATAACAAAGAGAAAGAAGCTTTCTGAGAAACTTCTTTGCGTTCTGTGAAATCGTCTCACAGAGTGGCAGCTTTCCCCTCAAGAAGCCTTTCGCTAAGACAGTTCTTCTGGAATTGGCAAAGTGATATTTGGAAGCCCAAAGAGGTCTATGGTGAAAAAGGAAATATCCTCAGATGAAATCTGGAAAGAAGCTTTCTGAGAAACTGCTTAGTGTTCTGTTAATTCATCTCACAGAGTTACATCTGTATTTCGTGGATCTCTTTGCTAGCCTTATTTCTGTGGAATCTGAGAACAGATATTTCGGATCCCTTTGAAGACTATAGGGCCAAAGGAAATATCCTCCGATAACAAAGAGAAAGAAGCTTTCTGAGAAACTTCGTTGTGTTCTGTGAAATCATCTCACAGAGTTACAGCTTTCCCCTCACGGAGCCTTTCGCTAAGACAGTTCTTGTGGAATTGGCAAAGTGATATTTGGAAGCCCATAGAGGGCTATGGTGAAAAAGGAAATATCGTCAAATGAAATCTGGAAAGAAGCTTTCTGAGAAACTGCTTAGTGTTCTGTTAATTCATCTCACAGGGTTACATCTGTATTTCGTGGATCTCTTTGCTAGCCTTATTTCTGTGGAATCTGAGAACAGATATTTCGGATCCCTATGAAGACAATTGGGCCAAAGGAAATATCCTCCGATAACAAAGAGAAAGAAGCTTTCTGAGAAACTTCGTTGTGTTCTGTGAAATCATCTCACAGAGTTACAGCTTTCCCCTCACGGAGCCTTTCGCTAAGACAGTTCTTTTGAAATTGGCAAAGAGATATTTGGAAGCCCATAGAGGGCTATGGTGAAAAAGGAAATATCCTCAGATGAAATCAGGAAAGAAGCTTTCTGAGAAACTGCTTAGTGTTCTCTTAATTCATCTCACAGAGTTATATCTGTATTTCGTGGATCTCTTTGCTAGCCTTATTTCTGTGGAATCTGAGAACAGATATTTCGGATCCCTTTGAAGACTATAGGGCCAAAGGAAATATCCTCCGATAACAAAGAGAAAGAAGCTTTCTGAGAAACTTCGTTGTGTTCTGTGAAATCATCTCACAGAGTTACAGCTTTCCCCTCACGGAGCCTTTCGCTAAGACAGTTCTTTTGAAACTGGCAAAGTGATATTTGGAAGCCCGTAGAGGGCTATGGTGAAAAAGGAAATATCCTCAGATGAAATGTGGAAAGAAGCTTTCTGAGAAACTGCTTAGTGTTCTGTTAATTCATCTCACAGTGTTACATCTGTATTTCGTGGATCTCTTTGCTAGCCTTATTTCTGTGGAATCTGAGAGCAGATATTTCGGATCCCTATGAAGACTATAGGGCCAAAGGAAATATCCTGCGATAACAAAGAGAGAGAAGCTTTCTGAGGAACTTCTTTGTGTTTTGTGAAATCATATCACAGAGTTACAGCTTTCCCCTCAAGAAGCCTTTCGCTAAGACAGTTCTTGTGGAATTGGCAAAGTGATATTTGGAAGCCCATAGAGGGCTATGGTGAAAAAGGAAATATCCTCAAATGAAATCTGGAAAGAAGCTTTCTGAGAAACTGCTTAGTGTTCTGTTAATTCATCTCACAGAGTTACATCTGTATTTCGTGGATCTCTTGGCTAGCCTTATTTCTGTGGAATCTGAGAACAGATATTTCGGATCCATATGAAGACTATAGGGCCAAAGGAAATATCCTCCGATAACAAAGAGAAAGAAGCTTTCTGAGAAACTTCTTTGTGTTCTGTGAAATCATCTCACAGAGTTACAGCTTTCCCCTCAAGAAGACTTTCGCTAAGACAGTTCTTGTGGAATTGGCAAAGTGATATTTGGAAGCCCATAGAGGGCTATGGTGAAAAAGGAAATATCCTCAAATGAAATCTGGAAAGAAGCTTTCTGAAAAAGTGCTTAGTGTTCTGTTAATTCATCTCACAGAGTTACATCTGTATTTCGTGGATCTCTTTGCTAGCCTTATTTCTGTGGAATCTGAGAACAGATATTTCGGATCCCTTTGAAGACTATAGGGCCAAAGGAAATATCCTCCGATAACAAAGAGGAAGAAGCCTTCTGAGAAACTTCTTTGTGTTCTGTGAAATCATCTCACAGAGTTACAGCTTTCCTCTCAAGAAGCCTTTCGCTAAGACAGTTCTTGTGGAATTGGCAAAGTGATATTTGGAAGCCCATAGAGGGCTATGGTGAAAAAGGAAATATCCTCAAATGAAATCTGGAAAGAAGCTTTCTGAGAAACTGCTTAGTGTTCTGTTAATTCATCTCACAGAGTTACATCTGTATTTCGTGGATCTCTTTGCTAGCCTTATTTCTGTGGAATCTGAGAACAGATATTTCGGATCCCTTTGAAGACTATAGGGCCAAAGGAAATATCCTCCGATAACAAAGAGAAAGAAGCTTTCTGAGAAACTTCTTTGTGTTCTGTGAAATCATCTCACAGAGTTACAGCTTTCCCCTCAAGAAGCCTTTCGCTAAGACAGTTCTTGTGGAATTGGCAAAGTGATATTTGGAAGCCCATAGAGGGCTATGGTGAAAAAGGAAATATCGTCAAATGAATCTGGAAAGAAGCTTTCTGAGAAACTGCTTAGTGTTCTGTTAATTCATCTCACAGGGTTACATCTGTATTTCGTGGATCTCTTTGCTAGCCTTATTTCTGTGGAATCTGAGAACAGATATTTCGGATCCCTATGAAGACTATAGGGCCAAAGGAAATATCCTCCGATAACAAAGAGAAAGAAGCTTTCTGAGAAACTTCGTTGTGTTCTGTGAAATCATCTCACAGAGTTACAGCTTTCCCCTCACGGAGCCTTTCGCTAAGACAGTTCTTTTGAAATTGGCAAAGTGATATTTGGAAGCCCATAGTGGGCTATGGTGAAAAAGGAAATATCCTCAAATGAAATCTGGAAAGAAGCTTTCTGAGAAACTGCTTAGTGTTCTGTTAATTCATCTCACAGAGTTATATCTGTATTTCGTGGATCTCTTTGCTAGCCTTATTTCTGTGGAATCTGAGAACAGATATTTCGGATCCCTTTGAAGACTATAGGGCCAAAGGAAATATCCTCCGATAACAAAGAGAAAGAAGCTTTCTGAGAAACTTCTTTGTGTTCTGTGAAATCATCTCACAGAGTTGCAGCTTTCCCCTCAAGGAGCCTTTCGCTACGACAGTTTATGTGGAATTGGCAAAGTGATATTTGGAAGCCCATAGAGGGCTATGGTGAAAAAGGAAATATCCTCAGATGAAATCTGGAAAGAAGCTTTCTGAGAAACTGCTTAGCGTTCTGTTAATTCATCTCACAGAGTTACATCTGTATTTCGTGGATCTCTTTGCTAGCCTTATTTCTGTGGAATCTGAGAACAGATATTTGGGATCCCTTTGAAGACTATAGGGCCAAAGGAAATATCCTCCGATAAAAAAGAGAAAGAAGCTTTCTGAGAAACTTCTTTGTGTTCTGTGAAATCATCTCACAGAGTTACAGCTTTTCCCTCACGGAGCCTTTCGCTAAGACAGTTCTTTTGAAACTGGCAAAGTGATATTTGGAAGCCCATAGAGGGCTATGGTGAAAAAGGAAATATCCTCAGATGAAATCTGGAAAGAAGCTTTCTGAGAAACTGCTTAGTGTTCTGTTAATTCATCTCAGAGAGTTACATCTGTGTTTCGTGGATCTCCTTGCTAGCCTTATTTCTGTGGAATCTGAGAACAGATATTTCGGATCCCTATGAAGACTATAGGGCCAAAGGAAATATCCTGCGATAACAAAGAGAAAGAAGCTTTCTGAGAAACTTCTTTGTGTTTTGTGAAATCATCTCACAGAGTTACAGCTTTCCCCTCAAGAAGCCTTTCGCTAAGACAGTTCTTGTGGAATTGGCAAAGTGATATTTGGAAGCCCATAGAGGGCTATGGTGAAAATGGAAATATCCTCAAATGAAATCTGGAAAGAAGCTTTCTGAGAAACTGCTTAGTGTTCTGTTAATTCATCTCACAGAGTTACATCTGTATTTCGTGGATCTCTTGGCTAGCCTTATTTCTGTGGAATCTGAGAACAGATATTTCGGATCCCTTTGAAGACTATAGGGCCAAAGGAAATATCCTCCGATAACAAAGAGAAAGAAGCTTTCTGAGAAACTTCGTTGTGTTTTGTGAAATCATCTCACAGAGTTGCAGCTTTCCACTCAAGAAGCCTTTCGCTAAGACAGTTCTTGTGGAAATGGCAAAGTGATATTTGGAAGCCCATAGAGGGCTATGTTGAAAAAGGAAATATCCTCAGATGAAATCTGGAAAGAAGCTTTCTGAGAAACTGCTTAGTGTTCTGTTAATTCATCTCACAGAGTTACATCGGTATTTCGTGGATCTCTTTGCTAGCCTTATTTCAGTGGAATCTGAGAACAGATATTTCGTATCCCTTTGAAGACTATAGGGCCAAAGGAAATATCCTCCGATAACAAAGAGGAAGAAGCCTTCTGAGAAACTTCGTTGTGTTCTGTGAAATCATCTCACAGAGTTACAGCTTTCCCCTCAAGAAGCCTTTCGCTAAGACAGTTCTTGTGGAATTGGCAAAGTGATATTTGGAAGCCCATAGAGGGCTATGGTGAAAAAGGAAATATCCTCAAATGAAATCTGGAAAGAAGCTTTCTGAGAAACTGCTTAGTGTTCTGTTAATTCATCTCACAGAGTTACATCTGTATTTCGTGGATCTCTTTGCTAGCCTTATTTCTGTGGAATCTGAGAACAGATATTTCGGATCCCTTTGAAGACTATAGGGCCAAAGGAAATATCCTCCGATAACAAAGAGAAAGAAGCTTTCTGAGAAACTTCGTTGTGTTCTGTGAAATCATCTCACAGAGTTACAGCTTTCCCCTCACGGAGCCTTTCGCTAAGACAGTTCTTTTGAAATTGGCAAAGTGACATTTGGAAGCCCATAGACGGCTATGGTGAAAAAGGAAATATCCTCAAATGAAATCTGGAAAGGAGCTTTCTGAGAAACTGCTTAGGGTTCTGTTAATTCATCTCACAGTGTTACATCTGTATTTCATGGATCTCTTTGCTAGACTTATTTCTGTGGAATCTGAGAACAGATATTTCAGATCCCTTTGAAGACTATAGGGCCAAAGGAAATATCCTCCGATAACAAAGAGAAAGAAGCTTTCTGAGAAACTTCTTTGTGTTCTGTGAAATCATCTCACAGAGTTGCAGCTTTCCCCTCAAGAAGCCTTTCGCTAAGACAGTTCTTGTGGAATTGGCAAAGTGATATTTGGAAGCCCATAGAGGGCTATGGTGAAAAAGGAAATATCCTCAGATGAAATCTGGAAAGAAGCTTTTGAGAAACTGCTTAGTGTTCTTTTAATTCATCTCACAGTGTTACATCTGTATTTCGTGGATCTCTTTGCTAGCCTTATTTCTGTGGAATCTGAGAACAGATATTTCGGATCCCTTTGAAGACTATAGGGCCAAAGGAAATATCCTCCGATAACAAAGAGAAAGAAGCTTTCTGAGAAACTTCTTTGTGTTCTGTGAAATCGTCTCACAGAGTGGCAGCTTTCCCCTCAAGAAGCCTTTCGCTAAGACAGTTCTTCTGGAATTGGCAAAGTGATATTTGGAAGCCCAAAGAGGTCTATGGTGAAAAAGGAAATATCCTCAGATGAAATCTGGAAAGAAGCTTTCTGAGAAACTGCTTAGTGTTCTGTTAATTCATCTCACAGAGTTACATCTGTATTTCGTGGATCTCTTTGCTAGCCTTATTTCTGTGGAATCTGAGAACAGATATTTCGGATCCCTTTGAAGACTATAGGGCCAAAGGAAATATCCTCCGATAACAAAGAGAAAGAAGCTTTCTGAGAAACTTCGTTGTGTTCTGTGAAATCATCTCACAGAGTTACAGCTTTCCCTTCACGGAGCCTTTCGCTAAGACAGTTCTTTTGAAATTGGCAAAGTGATATTTGGAAGCCCTTAGACGGCTATGGTGAAAAAGGAAATATCCTCAGAGGAAATCTGGAAAGAAGCTTTCTGAGAAACTGCTTAGTGTTCTGTTAATTCATCTCACAGTGTTACATCTGTATTTCATGGATCTCTTTGCTAGCCTTATTTCTGTGGAATCTGTGAACAGATATTTCAGATCCCTTTGAAGACTATAGGGCCAAAGGAAATATCCTCCGATAACAAAGAGAAAGAAGCTTTCTGAGAAACTTCTTTGTGTTCTGTGAAATCATCTCACAGAGTTGCAGCTTTCCCCTCAAGAAGCCTTTCGCTAAGACAGTTCTTGTGGAATTGGCAAAGTGATATTTGGAAGCCCATAGAGGGCTATGGTGAAAAAGGAAATATCCTCAGATGAAATCTGGAAAGAAGCTTTCTGAGAAACTGCTTAGTGTTCTGTTAATTCATCTCACAGAGTTACATCTGTATTTCGTGGATCTCTTTGCTAGCCTTATTTCTTTGGAATCTGAGAACAGATATTTCGGATCCCTTTGAAGACTATAGGGCCAAAGGAAATATCCTCCGATAAAAAGAGAAAGAAGCTTTCTGAGAAACTTCTTTGTGTTCTGTGAAATCATCTCACAGAGTTGCAGCTTTCCCCTCAAGAGCCGTTCGCTAAGACAGTTCTTGTGGAATTGGCAAAGTGATATTTGGAAGCCCATAGAGGGCTATGGTGAAAAAGGAAATATCCTCAGATGAAATCTGGAAAGAAGCTTTCTGAGAAACTGCTTAGTGTTCTGTTAAAGACTCTAGGGCCAAAGGAAATATCCTCCGATAACAAAGAGAAAGAAGCTTTCTGAGAAACTTCTTTGTGTTCTGTGAAATCATCTCACAGAGTTACAGCTTTCCCTTCAAGAAGCCTTTCGCTAAGACATTTCTTGTGGAATTGGCAAAGTGATATTTGGAAGCCCTTAGAGGACTATGGTGAAAAAGGAAATATCCTCAAATGAAATCTGGAAAGAAGCTTTCTGAGAAACTGCTTAGTGTTCTGTTAATTCATCTCACAGAGTTATATTTGTATTTCGTGGATCTCTTTGCTAGCCTTATTTCTGTGGAATCTGAGAACAGATATTTCGGATCCCTTTGAAGACTATAGGGCCAAAGGAAATATCCTCCGATAACAAAGAGAAAGAAGCTTTCTGAGAAACTTCTTTGTGTTCTGTGAAATCATCTCACAGAGTTACAGCTTTCCCCTCAAGAAGCCTTTCGCTAAGACAGTTCTTGTGGAATTGGCAAAGTGATATTTGGAAGCCCATAGAGGGCTATGGTGAAAAAGGAAATATCCTCAGATGAAATCTGGAAAGAAGCTTTCTGAGAAACTGCTTAGTGTTCTGTTAATTCATCTCACAGAGCTACATCTGTATTTCGTGGATCTTTTTGCTAGCCTTATTTCTGTGGAATCTGAGAACAGATATTTCGGATCCCTTTGAAGACTATAGGGCCAAAGGAAATATCCTCGGATAACAAAGAGAAAGAAGCTTTCTGAGAAACTTCTTTGTGTTCTGTGAAATCATCTCACAGAGTTGCAGCTTTCCCGTCAAGAAGCCTTTCGCTAAGACAGTTCTTGTGAAATTGGCAAAGTGATATTTGGAAGCCCATAGAGGGCTATGGTGAAAAAGGAAATATCCTCAAATGAAATCTGGAAAGAAGCTTTCTGAGAAACTGCTTAGTGTTCTGTTAATTCATCTCACAGAGTTACATCTGTATTTCGTGGATCTCTTTGCTAGCCTTATTTCTGTGGAATCTGAGAACAGATATTTCGGATCCCTTTGAAGACTATAGGGCCAAAGGAAATATCCTCCGATAACAAAGAGAAAGAAGCTTTCTGAGAAACTTCGTTGTGTTCTGTGAAATCATCTCACAGAGTTACAGCTTTCCCCTCACGGAGCCTTTCGCTAAGACAGTTCTTTTGAAATTGACAAAGTGATATTTGGAAGCCCCTAGAGGGCTATTGTGAAAAAGGAAATATCCTCAGATGAAATCTGGAAAGAAGCTTTCTGAGAAACTGCTTAGTGTTCTGTTAATTCATCTCACAGAGTTACATCTGTATTTCGTGGATCTCTTTGCTAGCCTTATTTCTGTGGAATCTCAGAACAGATATTTTCGATCCCTTTGAAGACTATAGGGCCAAAGGAAATATCCTCCGATAAAAAAGAGAAAGAAGCTTTCTGAGAAACTTCTTTGTGTTCTGTGAAATCATCTCCCAGAGTTACAGCTTTCCCCTCAAGAAGACTTTCGCTAAGACAGTTCTTGTGGAATTGGCAAAGTGATATTTGGAAGCCCATAGAGGGCTATGGTGAAAAAGGAAATATCCTCAAATGAAATCTGGAAAGAAGCTTTCTGAAAAACTGCTTAGTGTTCTGTTAATTCATCTCACAGAGTTACATCTGTATTTCGTGGATCTCTTTGCTAGCCTTATTTCTGTGGAATCTGAGAACAGATATTTCGGATCCCTTTGAAGACTATAGGGCCAAAGGAAATATCCTCCGATAACAAAGAGGAAGAAGCCTTCTGAGAAACTTCTTTGTGTTCTGTGAAATCATCTCACAGAGTTACAGCTTTCCCCTCAAGAAGCCTTTCGCTAAGACAGTTCTTGTGGAATTGGCAAAGTGATATTTGGAAGCCCATAGAGGGCTATGGTAAAAAAGGAAATATCCTCAAATGAAATCTGGAAAGAAGCTTTCTGAGAAACTGCTTAGTGTTCTGTTAATTCATCTCACAGAGTTACATCTGTATTTCGTGGATCTCTTTGCTAGCCTTATTTCTGTGGAATCTGAGAACAGATATTTCGGATCCCTTTGAAGACTATAGGGCCAAAGGAAATATCCTCCGATAACAAAGAGAAAGAAGCTTTCTGAGAAACTTCGTTGTGTTCTGTGAAATCATCTCACAGAGTTACAGCTTTCCCCTCACGGAGCCTTTCGCTAAGACAGTTCTTTTGAAATTGACAAAGTGATATTTGGAAGCCCCTAGAGGGCTATTGTGAAAAAGGAAATATCCTCAGATGAAATCTGGAAAGAAGCTTTCTGAGAAACTGCTTAGTGTTCTGTTAATTCATCTCACAGAGTTACATCTGTATTTCGTGGATCTCTTTGCTAGCCTTATTTCTGTGGAATCTCAGAACAGATATTTTCGATCCCTTTGAAGACTATAGGGCCAAAGGAAATATCCTCCGATAAAAAAGAGAAAGAAGCTTTCTGAGAAACTTCTTTGTGTTCTGTGAAATCATCTCCCAGAGTTACAGCTTTCCCCTCAAGAAGACTTTCGCTAAGACAGTTCTTGTGGAATTGGCAAAGTGATATTTGGAAGCCCATAGAGGGCTATGGTGAAAAAGGAAATATCCTCAAATGAAATCTGGAAAGAAGCTTTCTGAAAAACTGCTTAGTGTTCTGTTAATTCATCTCACAGAGTTACATCTGTATTTCGTGGATCTCTTTGCTAGCCTTATTTCTGTGGAATCTGAGAACAGATATTTCGGATCCCTTTGAAGACTATAGGGCCAAAGGAAATATCCTCCGATAACAAAGAGGAAGAAGCCTTCTGAGAAACTTCTTTGTGTTCTGTGAAATCATCTCACAGAGTTACAGCTTTCCCCTCAAGAAGCCTTTCGCTAAGACAGTTCTTGTGGAATTGGCAAAGTGATATTTGGAAGCCCATAGAGGGCTATGGTAAAAAAGGAAATATCCTCAAATGAAATCTGGAAAGAAGCTTTCTGAGAAACTGCTTAGTGTTCTGTTAATTCATCTCACAGAGTTACATCTGTATTTCGTGGATCTCTTTGCTAGCCTTATTTCTGTGGAATCTGAGAACAGATATTTCGGATCCCTTTGAAGACTATAGGGCCAAAGGAAATATCCTCCGATAACAAAGAGAAAGAAGCTTTCTGAGAAACTTCGTTGTGTTCTGTGAAATCATCTCACAGAGTTACAGCTTTCCCCTCACGGAGCCTTTCGCTAAGACAGTTCTTTTGAAATTGGCAAAGTGATATTTGGAAGCCCATAGACGGCTATGGTGAAAAAGGAAATATCCTCAAATGAAATCTGGAAAGAAGCTTTCTGAGAAACTGCTTAGTGTTCTGTTAATTCATCTCACAGTGTTACATCTGTATTTCATGGATCTCTTTGCTAGACTTATTTCTGTGGAATCTGAGAACAGATATTTCAGATCCCTTTGAAGGCTATAGGACCAAAGGAAACATCCTCCGATAACAAAGAGAAAGAAGCTTTCTGAGAAACTTCTTTGTGTTCTGTGAAATCATCTCACAGAGCTGCAGCTTTCCCCTCAAGAAGCCTTTCGCTAAGACAGTTCTTGTGGAATTGGCAAAGTGATATATGGAAGCCCATAGAGGGCTATGGTGAAAAAGGAAATATCCTCAAATGAAATCTGGAAAGAAGCTTTCTGAGAAATTGCTTAGTGTTCTGTTAATTCATCTCACAGAGTTACATCTGTATTTCGTGGATCTCTTTGCTAGCCTTATTTCTGTGGAATCTGAGAACAGATATTTCGGATCCCTATGAAGACTATAGGGCCAAAGGAAATATCCTCCGATAACAAAGAGAAAGAAGCTTTCTGAGAAACCTCTTTGTGTTCTGTGAAATCATCTCACAGAGTTACAGCTTTCCACTCAAGAAGCCTTTCGCTAAGACAGTTCTTGTGGAATTGGCAAAGTGATATTTGGAAGCCAATAGAGGGCTATGGTGAAAAAGGAAATATCCTCAGATGAAATCTGGAAAGAAGCTTTCTGAGAAACTGCTTAGCGTTCTGTTAATTCATCTCACAGAGTTACATCTGTATTTCGTGGATCTCTTTGCTAGCCTTATTTCTGTGGAATCTCAGAACAGATATTTCGGATCCCTTTGAAGACTATAGGGCCAAAGGAAATATCCTCCGATAAAAAAGAGAAAGAAGCTTTCTGAGAAACTTCTTTGTGTTCTGTGAAATCATCTCACAGAGTTACACCTTTCCCCTCACGGAGCCTTTCGCTAAGACAGTTCTTTTGAAATTGGCAAAGTGATATTTGGAAGCCCATAGAGGGCTATGGTGAAAAAGGAAATATCCTCAGATGAAATCTGGAAAGAAGCTTTTGAGAAACTGCTTAGTGTTCTTTTAATTCATCTCACAGTGTTACATCTGTATTTCGTGGATCTCTTTGCTACCCTTATTTCTGTGGAATCTGAGAACAGATATTTCGGATCCCTTTGAAGACTTTAGGGCCAAAGGAGATATCCTCCGATAACAAAGAGAAAGAAGCTTTCTGAGAAACTTCTTTGTGTTCTGTGAAATCATCTCACAGAGTTGCAGCTTTCCCCTCAAGAAGCCTTTCGCTAAGACAGTTCTTCTGGAATTGGCAAAGTGATATTTGGAAGCCCAAAGAGGTCTATGGTGAAAAAGGAAATATCCTCAGATGAAATCTGGAAAGAAGCTTTCTGAGAAACTGCTTAGTGTTCTGTTAATTCATCTCACAGAGTTACATCTGTATTTCGTGGATCTCTTTGCTAGCCTTATTTCTGTGGAATCTGAGAACAGATATTTCGGATCCCTTTGAAGACTATAGGGCCAAAGGAAATATCCTCCGATAACAAAGAGAAAGAAGCTTTCTGAGAAACTTCGTTGTGTTCTGTGAAATCATCTCACAGAGTTACAGCTTTCCCCTCACGGAGCCTTTCGCTAAGACAGTTCTTTTGAAATTGGCAAAGTGATATTTGGAAGCCCTTAGACGGCTATGGTGAAAAAGGAAATATCCTCAGAGGAAATCTGGAAAGAAGCTTTCTGAGAAACTGCTTAGTGTTCTGTTAATTCATCTCACAGTGTTACATCTGTATTTCATGGATCTCTTTGCTAGCCTTATTTCTGTGGAGTCTGTGTACAGATATTTCAGATCCCTTTGAAGACTATAAGGCCAAAGGAAATATCCTCCGATAACAAAGAGAAAGAAGCTTTCTGAGAAACTTCTTTGTGTTCTGTGAAATCATCTAACAGAGTTGCAGCTTTCCCCTAAGAAGCCTTTCGCTAAGACAGCTCTTGTGGAATTGGCAAAGTGATATTTGGAAGCCCATAGAGGGCTATGGTGAAAAAGGAAATATCCTCAGATGAAATCTGGAAAGAAGCTTTCTGAGAAACTGCTTAGTGTTCTGTTAATTCATCTCACAGAGTTACATCTGTATTTCGTGGATCTCTTTGCTAGCCTTATTTCTGTGGAATCTGAGAACAGATATTTCGGATCCCTTTGAAGACTCTAGGGCCAAAGGAAATATCCTCCGATAACAAAGAGAAAGAAGCTTTCTGAGAAACTTCTTTGTGTTCTGTGAAATCATCTCACAGAGTTACAGCTTTCCCTTCAAGAAGCCTTTCGCTAAGACAGTTCTTGTGGAATTGGCAAAGTGATATTTGGAAGCCCATAGAGGGCTATGGTGAAAAAGGAAATATCCTCAAATGAAATCTGGAAAGAAGCTTTCTGAGAAACTGCTTAGTGTTCTGTTAATACATCTCACAGAGTTACATCTGTATTTCGTGGATCTCTTTGCTAGCCTTATTTCTGTGGAATCTGAGAACAGATATTTCGGATCCCTTGGAAGACTATAGGGCCAAAGGAAATATCCTCCGATAACAAAGAGAAAGAAGCTTTCTGAGAAACTTCTTTGTGTTCTGTGAAATCATCTCACAGAGTTACAGCTTTCCCCTCAAGAAGCCTTTCGCTAAGACAGTTCTTGTGGAATTGGCAAAGTGATATTTGGAAGCCCATAGAGGGCTATGGTGAAAAAGGAAATATCGACAAATGAATCTGGAAAGAAGCTTTCTGAGAAACTGCTTAGTGTTCTGTTAATTCATCTCACAGGGTTACATCTGTATTTCGTGGATCTCTTTGCTAGCCTTATTTCTGTGGAATCTGAGAACAGATATTTCGGATCCCTATGAAGACTATAGGGCCAAAGGAAATATCCTCCGATAACAAAGAGAAAGAAGCTTTCTGAGAAACTTCGTTGTGTTCTGTGAAATCATCTCACAGAGTTACAGCATTCCCCTCACGGAGCCTTTCGCTAAGACAGTTCTTTTGAAATTGGCAAAGTGATATTTGGAAGCCCATAGAGGGCTATGGTGAAAGAAGGAAATATCCTCAAATGAAATCTGGAAAGAAGCTTTCTGAGAAACTGCTTAGTGTTCTGTTAATTCATCTCACAGAGTTATATCTGTATTTCGTGGATCTCTTTGCTAGCCTTATTTCTGTGGAATCTGAGAACAGATATTTCGGATCCCTTTGAAGACTATAGGGCCAAAGGAAATATCCTCCGATAACAAAGAGAAAGAAGCTTTCTGAGAAACTTCTTTGTGTTCTGTGAAATCATCTCACAGAGTTACAGCTTTTCCCTCAAGGAGCCTTTCGCTACGACAGTTTTTGTGGAATTGGCAAAGTGATATTTGGAAGCCCATACAGGGCTATGGTGAAAAAGGAAATATCCTCAGATGAAATCTGGAAAGAAGCTTTCTGAGAAACTGCTTAGCGTTCTGTTAATTCATCTCACAGAGTTACATCTGTATTTCGTGGATCTCTTTGCTAGCCTTATTTCTGTGGAATCTGAGAACAGATATTTCGGATCCCTTTGAAGACAATAGGGCCAAAGGAAATATCCTCCGATAACAAAGAGAAAGAAGCTTTCTGAGAAACTTCTTTGTGTTCTGTGAAATCATCTCACAGAGTTACAGCTTTTCCCTCACGGAGCCTTTCGCTAAGACAGTTCTTTTGAAACTGGCAAAGTGATATTTGGAAGCCCATAGAGGGCTATGGTGAAAAAGGAAATATCCTCAGATGAAATCTGGAAAGAAGCTTTCTGAGAAACTGCTTAGTGTTCTGTTAATTCATCTCACAGGGTTACATCTGTATTTCGTGGATCTCTTTGCCAGCCTTATTTCTGTGGAATCTGAGAACAGATATTTCGGATCCCTATGAAGACTATAGGGCCAAAGGAAATATCCTCCGATAACAAAGAGAAAGAAGCTTTCTGAGAAACTTCTTTGTGTTCTGTGAAATCATCTCACAGAGTTACAGCTTTCCCCTCAAGAAGCCTTTCGCTAAGACAGTTCTTGTGGAATTGGCAAAGTGATATTTGGAAGCCCATAGAGGGCTATGGTGAAAAAGGAAATATCCTCACATGAAATCTGGAAAGAAGCTTTCTGAGAAACTGCTTAGTGTTCTGTTAATTCATCTCACAGAGTTACATCTGTATTTCGTGGATCTCTTTGCTAGCCTTATTTCTGTGGAATCTGAGAACAGATATTTCGGATCCCTTTGAAGACTATAGGGCCAAAGGAAATATCCTCCGATAACAATGAGAAAGAAGTTTTCTGAGAAACTTCTTTGTGTTCTGTGAAATCATCTCACAGAGATGCAGCTTTCCCCTCAAGAAGCCTTTCTCTAGGATAGTTCTTGTGGAATTGGCAAAGTGATAAATGGAAGCCCATAGAGGGCTATGGTGAAAAAGGAAATATCCTCAGATGAAATCTGGAAAGAAGCTTTCTGAGAAACTGCTTAGTGTTCTGTTAATTCATCTCACAGAGTTTCATCTGTATTTCGTGGATCTCTTTGCTACCCTTATTTCTGTGGAATCTGAGAACAGATATTTCGGATCCCTGTGAAGACTATAGGGCCAAACGAAGTATCCTCCGATAACAAAGAGAAAGAAGCTTTCTGAGAAACTTCGTTGTGTTCTGTGAAATCATCTCACAGAGTTACAGCTTTCCCCTCAAGAAGCCGTTCGCTAAGACAGTTCTTGTGGAATTGGCAAAGTGATATTTGGAAGCCCATAGAGGGCTATGGTGAAAAAGGAAATATCCTCAGATGAAATCTGGAAAGAAGCTTTCTGAGAAACTGCTTAGTGTTCTGTTAATTCATCTCACAGAGTTATATCTGTATTTCGTGGATCTCTTTGCTAGCCTTATTTCTGTGGAATCTGAGAACAGATATTTCGGATCCCTTTGAAGACTCTAGGGCCAAAGGAAATATCCTCCGATAACAAAGAGAAAGAAGCTTTCTGAGAAACTTCTTTGTGTTCTGTGAAATCATCTCACAGAGTTACAGCTTTCCCTTCAAGAAGCCTTTCGCTAAGACATTTCTTGTGGAATTGGCAAAGTGATATTTGGAAGCCCTTAGAGGACTATGGTGAAAAAGGAAATATCCTCAAATGAAATCTGGAAAGAAGCTTTCTGAGAAACTGCTTAGTGTTCTGTTAATTCATCTCACAGAGTTATATTTGTATTTCGTGGATCTCTTTGCTAGCCTTATTTCTGTGGAATCTGAGAACAGATATTTCGGATCCCTTTGAAGACTATAGGGCCAAAGGAAATATCCTCCGATAACAAAGAGAAAGAAGCTTTCTGAGAAACTTCTTTGTGTTCTGTGAAATCATCTCACAGAGTTACAGCTTTCCCCTCAAGAAGCCTTTCGCTAAGACAGTTCTTGTGGAATTGGCAAAGTGATATTTGGAAGCCCATAGAGGGCTATGGTGAAAAAGGAAATATCCTCAGAGGAAATCTGGAAAGAAGCTTTCTGAGAAACTGCTTAGTGTTCTGTTAATTCATCTCACAGAGCTACATCTGTATTTCGTGGATCTTTTTGCTAGCCTTATTTCTGTGGAATCTGAGAACAGATATTTCGGATCCCTTTGAAGACTATAGGGCCAAAGGAAATATCCTCGGATAACAAAGAGAAAGAAGCTTTCTGAGAAACTTCTTTGTGTTCTGTGAAATCATCTCACAGAGTTGCAGCTTTCCCGTCAAGAAGCCTTTCGCTAAGACAGTTCTTGTGAAATTGGCAAAGTGATATTTGGAAGCCCATAGAGGGCTATGGTGAAAAAGGAAATATCCTCAAATGAAATCTGGAAAGAAGCTTTCTGAGAAACTGCTTAGTGTTCTGTTAATTCATCTCACAGAGTTACATCTGTATTTCGTGGATCTCTTTGCTAGCCTTATTTCTGTGGAATCTGAGAACAGATATTTCGGATCCCTTTGAAGACTATAGGGCCAAAGGAAATATCCTCCGATAACAAAGAGAAAGAAGCTTTCTGAGAAACTTCGTTGTGTTCTGTGAAATCATCTCACAGAGTTACAGCTTTCCCCTCACGGAGCCTTTCGCTAAGACAGTTCTTTTGAAATTGACAAAGTGATATTTGGAAGCCCCTAGAGGGCTATTGTGAAAAAGGAAATATCCTCAGATGAAATCTGGAAAGAAGCTTTCTGAGAAACTGCTTAGTGTTCTGTTAATTCATCTCACAGAGTTACATCTGTATTTCGTGGATCTCTTTGCTAGCCTTATTTCTGTGGAATCTCAGAACAGATATTTTCGATCCCTTTGAAGACTATAGGGCCAAAGGAAATATCCTCCGATAAAAAAGAGAAAGAAGCTTTCTGAGAAACTTCTTTGTGTTCTGTGAAATCATCTCACAGAGTTACAGCTTTCCCCTCAAGAAGACTTTCGCTAAGACAGTTCTTGTGGAATTGGCAAAGTGATATTTGGAAGCCCATAGAGGGCTATGGTGAAAAAGGAAATATCCTCAAATGAAATCTGGAAAGAAGCTTTCTGAAAAACTGCTTAGTGTTCTGTTAATTCATCTCACAGAGTTACATCTGTATTTCGTGGATCTCTTTGCTAGCCTTATTTCTGTGGAATCTGAGAACAGATATTTCGGATCCCTTTGAAGACTATAGGGCCAAAGGAAATATCCTCCGATAACAAAGAGGAAGAAGCCTTCTGAGAAACTTCTTTGTGTTCTGTGAAATCATCTCACAGAGTTACAGCTTTCCCCTCAAGAAGCCTTTCGCTAAGACAGTTCTTGTGGAATTGGCAAAGTGATATTTGGAAGCCCATAGAGGGCTATGGTAAAAAAGGAAATATCCTCAAATGAAATCTGGAAAGAAGCTTTCTGAGAAACTGCTTAGTGTTCTGTTAATTCATCTCACAGAGTTACATCTGTATTTCGTGGATCTCTTTGCTAGCCTTATTTCTGTGGAATCTGAGAACAGATATTTCGGATCCCTTTGAAGACTATAGGGCCAAAGGAAATATCCTCCGATAACAAAGAGAAAGAAGCTTTCTGAGAAACTTCGTTGTGTTCTGTGAAATCATCTCACAGAGTTACAGCTTTCCCCTCACGGAGCCTTTCGCTAAGACAGTTCTTTTGAAATTGGCAAAGTGATATTTGGAAGCCCATAGACGGCTATGGTGAAAAAGGAAATATCCTCAAATGAAATCTGGAAAGAAGCTTTCTGAGAAACTGCTTAGTGTTCTGTTAATTCATCTCACAGTGTTACATCTGTATTTCATGGATCTCTTTGCTGGACTTATTTCTGTGGAATCTGAGAACAGATATTTCAGATCCCTTTGAAGGCTATAGGACCAAAGGAAATATCCTCCGATAACAAAGAGAAAGAAGCTTTCTGAGAAACTTCTTTGTGTTCTGTGAAATCATCTCACAGAGCTGCAGCTTTCCCCTCAAGAAGCCTTTCGCTAAGACAGTTCTTGTGGAATTGGCAAAGTGATATATGGAAGCCCATAGAGGGCTATGGTGAAAAAGGAAATATCCTCAAATGAAATCTGGAAAGAAGCTTTCTGAGAAATTGCTTAGTGTTCTGTTAATTCATCTCACAGAGTTACATCTGTATTTCGTGGATCTCTTTGCTAGCCTTATTTCTGTGGAATCTGAGAACAGATATTTCGGATCCCTATGAAGACTATAGGGCCAAAGGAAATATCCTCCGATAACAAAGAGAAAGAAGCTTTCTGAGAAACCTCTTTGTGTTCTGTGAAATCATCTCACAGAGTTACAGCTTTCCACTCAAGAAGCCTTTCGCTAAGACAGTTCTTGTGGAATTGGCAAAGTGATATTTGGAAGCCAATAGAGGGCTATGGTGAAAAAGGAAATATCCTCAGATGAAATCTGGAAAGAAGCTTTCTGAGAAACTGCTTAGCGTTCTGTTAATTCATCTCACAGAGTTACATCTGTATTTCGTGGATCTCTTTGCTAGCCTTATTTCTGTGGAATCTCAGAACAGATATTTCGGATCCCTTTGAAGACTATAGGGCCAAAGGAAATATCCTCCGATAAAAAAGAGAAAGAAGCTTTCTGAGAAACTTCTTTGTGTTCTGTGAAATCATCTCACAGAGTTACACCTTTCCCCTCACGGAGCCTTTCGCTAAGACAGTTCTTTTGAAATTGGCAAAGTGATATTTGGAAGCCCATAGAGGGCTATGGTGAAAAAGGAAATATCCTCAGATGAAATCTGGAAAGAAGCTTTTGAGAAACTGCTTAGTGTTCTTTTAATTCATCTCACAGTGTTACATCTGTATTTCGTGGATCTCTTTGCTACCCTTATTTCTGTGGAATCTGAGAACAGATATTTCGGATCCCTTTGAAGACTTTAGGGCCAAAGGAGATATCCTCCGATAACAAAGAGAAAGAAGCTTTCTGAGAAACTTCTTTGTGTTCTGTGAAATCATCTCACAGAGTTGCAGCTTTCCCCTCAAGAAGCCTTTCGCTAAGACAGTTCTTCTGGAATTGGCAAAGTGATATTTGGAAGCCCAAAGAGGTCTATGGTGAAAAAGGAAATATCCTCAGATGAAATCTGGAAAGAAGCTTTCTGAGAAACTGCTTAGTGTTCTGTTAATTCATCTCACAGAGTTACATCTGTATTTCGTGGATCTCTTTGCTAGCCTTATTTCTGTGGAATCTGAGAACAGATATTTCGGATCCCTTTGAAGACTATAGGGCCAAAGGAAATATCCTCCGATAACAAAGAGAAAGAAGCTTTCTGAGAAACTTCGTTGTGTTCTGTGAAATCATCTCACAGAGTTACAGCTTTCCCCTCACGGAGCCTTTCGCTAAGACAGTTCTTTTGAAATTGGCAAAGTGATATTTGGAAGCCCTTAGACGGCTATGGTGAAAAAGGAAATATCCTCAGAGGAAACCTGGAAAGAAGCTTTCTGAGAAACTGCTTAGTGTTCTGTTAATTCATCTCACAGTGTTACATCTGTATTTCATGGATCTCTTTGCTAGCCTTATTTCTGTGGAGTCTGTGTACAGATATTTCAGATCCCTTTGAAGCCTATAGGGCCAAAGGAAATATCCTCCGATAACAAAGAGAAAGAAGCTTTCTGAGAAACTTCTTTGTGTTCTGTGAAATCATCTAACAGAGTTGCAGCTTTCCCCTAAGAAGCCTTTCGCTAAGACAGCTCTTGTGGAATTGGCAAAGTGATATTTGGAAGCCCATAGAGGGCTATGGTGAAAAAGGAAATATCCTCAGATGAAATCTGGAAAGAAGCTTTCTGAGAAACTGCTTAGTGTTCTGTTAATTCATCTCACAGAGTTACATCTGTATTTCGTGGATCTCTTTGCTAGCCTTATTTCTTTGGAATCTGAGAACAGATATTTCGGATCCCTTTGAAGACTATAGGGCCAAAGGAAATATCCTCCGATAACAAAGAGAAAGAAGCTTTCTGAGAAACTTCTTTGTGTTCTGTGAAATCATCTCACAGAGTTGCAGCTTTCCCCTCAAGAAGCCTTTCGCTAAGACAGTTCTTGTGGAATTGGCAAAGTGATATTTGGAAGCCCATAGAGGGCTATGGTGAAAAAGGAAATATCCTCAGATGAAATCTGGAAAGAAGCTTTCTGAGAAACTGCTTAGTGTTCTGTTAATTCATCTCACAGAGTTACATCTGTATTTCGTGGATCTCTTTGCTAGCCTTATTTCTGTGGAATCTGAGAACAGATATTTCGGATCCCTTTGAAGACTCTAGGGCCAAAGGAAATATCCTCCGATAACAAAGAGAAAGAAGCTTTCTGAGAAACTTCTTTGTGTTCTGTGAAATCATCTCACAGAGTTACAGCTTTCCCTTCAAGAAGCCTTTCGCTAAGACAGTTCTTGTGGAATTGGCAAAGTGATATTTGGAAGCCCATAGAGGGCTATGGTGAAAAAGGAAATATCCTCAAATGAAATCTGGAAAGAAGCTTTCTGAGAAACTGCTTAGTGTTCTGTTAATACATCTCACAGAGTTACATCTGTATTTCGTGGATCTCTTTGCTAGCCTTATTTCTGTGGAATCTGAGAACAGATATTTCGGATCCCTTGGAAGACTATAGGGCCAAAGGAAATATCCTCCGATAACAAAGAGAAAGAAGCTTTCTGAGAAACTTCTTTGTGTTCTGTGAAATCATCTCACAGAGTTACAGCTTTCCCCTCAAGAAGCCTTTCGCTAAGACAGTTCTTGTGGAATTGGCAAAGTGATATTTGGAAGCCCATAGAGGGCTATGGTGAAAAAGGAAATATCGTCAAATGAATCTGGAAAGAAGCTTTCTGAGAAAATTCTTAGTGTTCTGTTAATTCATCTCACAGGGTTACATCTGTATTTCGTGGATCTCTTTGCTAGCCTTATTTCTGTGGAATCTGAGAACAGATATTTCGGATCCCTATGAAGACTATAGGGCCAAAGGAAATATCCTCCGATAACAAAGAGAAAGAAGCTTTCTGAGAAACTTCGTTGTGTTCTGTGAAATCATCTCACAGAGTTACAGCATTCCCCTCACGGAGCCTTTCGCTAAGACAGTTCTTTTGAAATTGGCAAAGTGATATTTGGAAGCCCATAGAGGGCTATGGTGAAAGAAGGAAATATCCTCAAATGAAATCTGGAAAGAAGCTTTCTGAGAAACTGCTTAGTGTTCTGTTAATTCATCTCACAGAGTTATATCTGTATTTCGTGGATCTCTTTGCTAGCCTTATTTCTGTGGAATCTGAGAACAGATATTTCGGATCCCTTTGAAGACTATAGGGCCAAAGGAAATATCCTCCGATAACAAAGAGAAAGAAGCTTTCTGAGAAACTTCTTTGTGTTCTGTGAAATCATCTCACAGAGTTACAGCTTTTCCCTCAAGGAGCCTTTCGCTACGACAGTTTATGTGGAATTGGCAAAGTGATATTTGGAAGCCCATACAGGGCTATGGTGAAAAAGGAAATATCCTCAGATGAAATCTGGAAAGAAGCTTTCTGAGAAACTGCTTAGCGTTCTGTTAATTCATCTCACAGAGTTACATCTGTATTTCGTGGATCTCTTTGCTAGCCTTATTTCTGTGGAATCTGAGAACAGATATTTCGGATCCCTTTGAAGACTATAGGGCCAAAGGAAATATCCTCCGATAACAAAGAGAAAGAAGCTTTCTGAGAAACTTCTTTGTGTTCTGTGAAATCATCTCACAGAGTTACAGCTTTCCCTTCAAGAAGCCTTTCGCTAAGACAGTTCTTGTGGAATTGGCAAAGTGATATTTGGAAGCCCATAGAGGGCTATGGTGAAAAAGGAAATATCCTCAAATGAAATCTGGAAAGAAGCTTTCTGAGAAACTGCTTAGTGTTCTGTTAATACATCTCACAGAGTTACATCTGTATTTCGTGGATCTCTTTGCTAGCCTTATTTCTGTGGAATCTGAGAACAGATATTTCGGATCCCTTGGAAGACTATAGGGCCAAAGGAAATATCCTCCGATAACAAAGAGAAAGAAGCTTTCTGAGAAACTTCTTTGTGTTCTGTGAAATCATCTCACAGAGTTACAGCTTTCCCCTCAAGAAGCCTTTCGCTAAGACAGTTCTTGTGGAATTGGCAAAGTGATATTTGGAAGCCCATAGAGGGCTATGGTGAAAAAGGAAATATCGTCAAATGAATCTGGAAAGAAGCTTTCTGAGAAACTGCTTAGTGTTCTGTTAATTCATCTCACAGGGTTACATCTGTATTTCGTGGATCTCTTTGCTAGCCTTATTTCTGTGGAATCTGAGAACAGATATTTCGGATCCCTATGAAGACTATAGGGCCAAAGGAAATATCCTCCGATAACAAAGAGAAAGAAGCTTTCTGAGAAACTTCGTTGTGTTCTGTGAAATCATCTCACAGAGTTACAGCATTCCCCTCACGGAGCCTTTCGCTAAGACAGTTCTTGTGGAATTGGCAAAGTGATATTTGGAAGCCCATAGAGGGCTATGGTGAAAAAGGAAATATCCTCAAATGAAATCTGGAAAGAAGCTTTCTGAGAAACTGCTTAGTGTTCTGTTAATTCATCTCACAGAGTTACATCTGTATTTCGTGGATCTCTTTGCTAGCCTTATTTCTGTGGAATCTGAGAACAGATATTTCGGATCCCTTTGAAGACTATAGGGCCAAAGGAAATATCCTCCGATAACAAAGAGAAAGAAGCTTTCTGAGAAACTTCTTTGTGTTCTGTGAAATCATCTCACAGAGTTACAGCTTTCCCCTCACGGAGCCTTTCGCTAAGACAGTTCTTTTGAAACTGGCAAAGTGATATTTGGAAGCCCATAGAGGGCTATGGTGAAAAAGGAAATATCCTCAGATGAAATCTGGAAAGAAGCTTTCTGAGAAACTGCTTAGTGTTCTGTTAATTCATCTCACAGAGTTACATCTGTATTTCGTGGATCTCTTTGCTAGCCTTATTTCTGTGGAATCTGAGAACAGACATTTCGGATCCCTTTGAAGACTATAGGGTCAAAGGAAATATCCTCCGATAACAAAGAGAAAGAAGCTTTCTGAGAAACTTCGTTGTGTTCTGTGAAATCATCTCACAGAGTTGCAGCTTTCCCCTCAAGAAGCCTTTCGCTAAGACAGTTCTTGTGGAATTGGCAAAGTGATATTTGGAAGCCATAGAGGGCTATGGTGAAAAAGGAAATATCCTCAAATGAAATCTGGAAAGAAGCTTTCTGAGAAACTGCTTAGTGTTCTGTTAATTCATCTCACAGAGTTACATCTGTATTTCGTGGATCTCTTTGCTAGCCTTATTTCTGTGAAATCTGAGAACAGATATTTCGGATCCCTTTGAAGACTATAGGGCCAAAGGAAATATCCTCCGATAACAAAGAGAAAGAAGCTTTCTGAGAAACTTCTTTGTGTTCTGTGAAATCATCTCACAGAGTTGCAGCTTTCCCCTCACGGAGCCTTTCGCTAAGACAGTTCTTGTGGAATTGGCAAAGTGATATTTGGAAGCCCATATAGGGCTATGGTGAAAAAGGAAATATCCTCAAATGAAATCTGGAAAGAAGCTTTCTGAGAAACTGCTTAGTGTTCTGTTAATTCATCTCACAGAGCTACATCTGTATTTCGTGGATCTCTTTGCTAGCCTTATTTCTGTGGAATCTGAGAACAGATATTTCGGATCCCTTTGAAGACTGTAGGGCCAAAGGAAATATCCTCCGATAAGAAAGAGAAAGAAGCTTTCTGAGAAACTTCTTTGTGTTCTGTGAAATCATCTCACAGAGTTACAGCTTTCCCCTCAAGGAGCCTTTCGCTAAGACAGTTTATGTGGAATTGGCAAAGTGATATTTGGAAGCCCATAGAGGGCTATGGTGAAAAAGGAAATATCCTCAGATGAAATCTGGAAAGAAGCTTTCTGAGAAACTGCTTAGCGTTCTGTTAATTCATCTCACAGAGTTACATCTGTATTTCGTGGATCTCTTTGCTAGCCTTATTTCTGTGGAATCTGAGAACAGATATTTCGGATCCCTTTGAAGACTATAGGGCCAAAGGAAATATCCTCCGATAACAAAGAGAAAGAAGCTTTCTGAGAAACTTCTTTGTTTTCTGTGAAATCATCTCATAGAGTTGCAGCTTTCCCCTCAAGTAGCCTTTCGCTAAGACAGTTCTTGTGGAATTGGCAAAGTGATATTTGGAAGCCCATAGAGGGCTATGGTGAAAAAGGAAATATCCTCAGATGAAATCTGGAAAGAAGCTTTCTGAGAAACTGCTAAGTGTTCTGTTAATTCATCTCACAGAGTTACATCTGTATTTCGTGGATCTCTTTGCTCGCCTTATTTCTGTGGAATCTGAGAACAGATATTTCGGATCCCTTTGAAGACTATAGGGCCAAAGGAAATATCCTCCGATAACAAAGAGAAAGAAGCTTTCTGAGAAACTTCGTTGTGTTCTGTGAAATCATCTCACAGAGTTACAGCTTTCCCCTCAAGGAGCCTTTCGCTAAGACAGTTTATGTGGAATTGGCAAAGTGATATTTGGAAGCCCATAGAGGGCTATGGTGAAAAAGGAAATATCCTCAGATGAAATCTGGAAAGAAGCTTTCTGAGAAACTGCTTAGCGTTCTGTTAATTCATCTCACAGAGTTACATCTGTATTTCGTGGATCTCTTTGCTAGCCTTATTTCTGTGAAATCTGAGAACAGATATTTCGGATCCCTTTGAAGACTATAGGGCCAAAGGAAATATCCTCCGATAACAAAGAGAAAGAAGCTTTCAGAGAAACTTCTTTGTGTTCTGTGAAATCATCTCACAGAGTTACAGCTTTCCCCTCACGGAGCCTTTCGCTAAGACAGTTCCTTTGAAACTGGCAAAGTGATATTTGGAAGCCCATAGAGGGCTATGGTGAAAAAGGAAATATCCTCAGATGAAATCTGGAAAGAAGCTTTCTGAGAAACTGCTTAGCGTTCTGTTAATTCATCTCACAGAGTTACATCTGTATTTCGTGGATCTCTTTGCTAGCCTTATTTCTGTGGAATCTGGGAACAGATATTTCGGATCCCTTTGAAGACTATAGGGCCAAAGGAAATATCCTCCGATAAAAAAGAGAAACAAGCTTTCTGAGAAACTTCTTTGTGTTCTGTGAAATCATCTCACAGAGTTACAGCTTTCCCCTCAAGAAGCCTTTCGCTAAGACAGTTCTTTTGAAATTGGCAAAGTGATATTTGGAAGCCCATAGAGGGCTATGGTGAAAAAGGAAATATCCTCAGATGAAATCTGGAAAGAAGCTTTCTGAGAAACTGCTTAGTGTTCTTTTAATTCATCTCACAGTGTTACATCTGTATTTCGTGGATCTCTTTGCTAGCCTTATTTCTGTGGAATCTGAGAACAGATATTTCGGATCCCTTTGAAGACTATAGGGCCAAAGGAAATATCCTCCGATAACAAAGAGAAAGAAGCTTTCTGAGAAACTTCTTTGTGTTCTGTGAAAACATCTCACAGAGTTACAGCTTTCCCCTCAAGAAGCCTTTCGCTAAGACAGTTCTTGTGGAATTGGCAAAGTGATATTTGGAAGCCCATAGAGGGCTATGGTGAAAAAGGAAATATCCTCAAATGAAATCTGGAAAGAAGCTTTCTGAGAAACTGCTTAGTGTTCTGTTAATTCATCTCGCAGAGTTACATCTGTATTTCGTGGATCTCTTTGCTAGCCTTATTTCTGTGGAATCTGAGAACAGATATTTTGGATCCCTTTGAAGACTATAGGGCCAAAGGAAATATCCTCCGATAACAAAGAGAAAGAAGCTTTCTGAGAACCTTCGTTGTGTTCTGTGAAATCATCTCACAGAGTTACAGCTTTCCCCTCACGGAGCCTTTCGCTAAGACAGTTCTTTTGAAATTGGCAAAGTGATATTTGGAAGCCCATAGAGGGCTATGGTGAAAAAGGAAATATCCTCAGATGAAATCTGGAAAGAAGCTTTCTGAGAAACTGCTTAGTGTTCTGTTAATTCATCTCACAGAGTTACATCTGTATTTCGTGGATCTCTTTGCTAGCCTTATTTCTGTGGAATCTCAGAACAGATATTTCGGATCCCTTTGAAGACTATAGTGCCAAAGGAAATATCCTCCGATAACAAAGAGAAAGAAGCTTTCTGAGAAACTTCGTTGTGTTCTGTGAAATCATCTCACAGAGTTACAGCTTTCCCCTCACGGAGCCTTTCGCTAAGACAGTTCTTTTGAAATTGGCAAAGTGATATTTGGAAGCCCATAGAGGGCTATTGTGAAAAAGGAAATATCCTCAGATGAAATGTGGAAAGAAGCTTTCTGAGAAACTGCTTAGTGTTCTGTTAATTCATCTCACAGAGTTACATCTGTATTTCGTGGATCTCTTTGCTAGCCTTACTTCTGTGGAATCTGAGAACAGATATTTCGGATCCCTTTGAAGACTATAGGGCCAAAGGAAATATCCTCCGATAACAAAGAGAAAGAAGCTTTCTGAGAAACTTCGTTGTGTTCTGTGAAATCATCTCACAGAGTTGCAGCTTTCCCCTCAAGAAGCCTTTCGCTAAGACAGTTCTTGTGGAATTGGCAAAGTGATATTTGGAAGCCATAGAGGGCTATGGTGAAAAAGGAAATATCCTCAAATGAAATCTGGAAAGAAGCTTTCTGAGAAACTGCTTAGTGTTCTGTTAATTCATCTCACAGAGTTACATCTGTATTTCGTGGATCTCTTTGCTAGCCTTATTTCTGTGAAATCTGAGAACAGATATTTCGGATCCCTTTGAAGACTATAGGGCCAAAGGAAATATCCTCCGATAACAAAGAGAAAGAAGCTTTCTGAGAAACTTCTTTGTGTTCTGTGAAATCATCTCACAGAGTTGCAGCTTTCCCCTCACGGAGCCTTTCGCTAAGACAGTTCTTGTGGAATTGGCAAAGTGATATTTGGAAGCCCATATAGGGCTATGGTGAAAAAGGAAATATCCTCAAATGAAATCTGGAAAGAAGCTTTCTGAGAAACTGCTTAGTGTTCTGTTAATTCATCTCACAGAGCTACATCTGTATTTCGTGGATCTCTTTGCTAGCCTTATTTCTGTGGAATCTGAGAACAGATATTTCGGATCCCTTTGAAGACTGTAGGGCCAAAGGAAATATCCTCCGATAAGAAAGAGAAAGAAGCTTTCTGAGAAACTTCTTTGTGTTCTGTGAAATCATCTCACAGAGTTACAGCTTTCCCCTCAAGGAGCCTTTCGCTAAGACAGTTTATGTGGATTTGGCAAAGTGATATTTGGAAGCCCATAGAGGGCTATGGTGAAAAAGGAAATATCCTCAGATGAAATCTGGAAAGAAGCTTTCTGAGAAACTGCTTAGCGTTCTGTTAATTCATCTCACAGAGTTACATCTGTATTTCGTGGATCTCTTTGCTAGCCTTATTTCTGTGGAATCTGAGAACAGATATTTCGGATCCCTTTGAAGACTATAGGGCCAAAGGAAATATCCTCCGATAACAAAGAGAAAGAAGCTTTCTGAGAAACTTCTTTGTTTTCTGTGAAATCATCTCATAGAGTTGCAGCTTTCCCCTCAAGTAGCCTTTCGCTAAGACAGTTCTTGTGGAATTGGCAAAGTGATATTTGGAAGCCCATAGAGGGCTATGGTGAAAAAGGAAATATCCTCAGATGAAATCTGGAAAGAAGCTTTCTGAGAAACTGCTAAGTGTTCTGTTAATTCATCTCACAGAGTTACATCTGTATTTCGTGGATCTCTTTGCTCGCCTTATTTCTGTGGAATCTGAGAACAGATATTTCGGATCCCTTTGAAGACTATAGGGCCAAAGGAAATATCCTCCGATAACAAAGAGAAAGAAGCTTTCTGAGAAACTTCGTTGTGTTCTGTGAAATCATCTCACAGAGTTACAGCTTTCCCCTCAAGGAGCCTTTCGCTAAGACAGTTTATGTGGAATTGGCAAAGTGATATTTGGAAGCCCATAGAGGGCTATGGTGAAAAAGGAAATATCCTCAGATGAAATCTGGAAAGAAGCTTTCTGAGAAACTGCTTAGCGTTCTGTTAATTCATCTCACAGAGTTACATCTGTATTTCGTGGATCTCTTTGCTAGCCTTATTTCTGTGAAATCTGAGAACAGATATTTCGGATCCCTTTGAAGACTATAGGGCCAAAGGAAATATCCTCCGATAACAAAGAGAAAGAAGCTTTCAGAGAAACTTCTTTGTGTTCTGTGAAATCATCTCACAGAGTTACAGCTTTCCCCTCACGGAGCCTTTCGCTAAGACAGTTCCTTTGAAACTGGCAAAGTGATATTTGGAAGCCCATAGAGGGCTATGGTGAAAAAGGAAATATCCTCAGATGAAATCTGGAAAGAAGCTTTCTGAGAAACTGCTTAGTGTTCCTTTAATTCATCTCACAGAGTTACATCTGTATTTCGTGGATCTCTTTGCTAGCCTTATTTCTGTGGAATCTGAGAACAGATATTTCGGATCCCTATGAAGACTATAGGGCCAAAGGAAATATCCTGCGATAACAAAGAGAAAGAAGCTTTCTGAGAAACTTCTTTGTGTTTTGTGAAATCATCTCACAGAGTTACAGCTTTCCCCTCAAGAAGCCTTTCGCTAAGACAGTTCTTGTGGAATTGGCAAAGTGATATTTGGAAGCCCATAGAGGGCTATGGTGAAAAAGGAAATATCCTCAGATGAAATCTGGAAAGAAGCTTTCTGAGAAACTGCTTAGTGTTATGTTAATTCATCTCACAGAGCTACATCTGTATTTCGTGGATCTCTTTGCTAGCCTTATTTCTGTGGAATCTGAGAACAGATATTTCGGATCCCTTTGAAGACTATAGGGCCAAAGGAAATATCCTCCGATAACAAAGAGAAAGAAGCTTTCTGAGAAACTTCTTTGTGTTCTGTGAAATCATCTCACAGAGTTACAGCTTTCCCCTCAAGAAGCCTTTCACTAAGACAGTTCTTGTGGAATTGGCAAAGTGATATTTGGAAGCCCATAGAGGGCTATGGTGAAAAAGGAAATGTCCTCAAATGAAATCTGGAAAGAAGCTTTCTGAGAAACTGCTTAGTGTTCTGTTAATTCATCTCACAGAGTTACATCTGTATTTCGTGGATCTCTTTGCTAGCCTTATTTCTGTGAAATCTGAGAACAGATATTTCGGATCCCTTTGAAGACTACAGGGCCAAAGGAAATATCCTCCGATAACAAAGAGAAAGAAGCTTTCTGAGAAACTTCTTTGTGTTCTGTGAAATCATCTCACAGAGTTGCAGCTTTCCCCTCACGGAGCCTTTCGCTAAGACAGTTCTTGTGGAATTGGCAAAGTGATATTTGGAAGCCCATATAGGGCTATGGTGAAAAAGGAAATATCCTCAAATGAAATCTGGAAAGAAGCTTTCTGAGAAACTGCTTAGTGTTCTGTTAATTCATCTCACAGAGCTACATCTGTATTTCGTGGATCTCTTTGCTAGCCTTATTTCTGTGGAATCTGAGAACAGATATTTCGGATCCCTTTGAAGACTGTAGGGCCAAAGGAAATATCCTCCGATAAGAAAGAGAAAGAAGCTTTCTGAGAAACTTCTTTGTGTTCTGTGAAATCATCTCACAGAGTTACAGCTTTCCCCTCAAGGAGCCTTTCGCTAAGACAGTTTATGTGGAATTGGCAAAGTGATATTTGGAAGCCCATAGAGGGCTATGGTGAAAAAGGAAATATCCTCAGATGAAATCTGGAAAGAAGCTTTCTGAGAAACTGCTTAGCGTTCTGTTAATTCATCTCACAGAGTTACATCTGTATTTCGTGGATCTCTTTGCTAGCCTTATTTCTGTGGAATCTGAGAACAGATATTTCGGATCCCTTTGAAGACTATAGGGCCAAAGGAAATATCCTCCGATAACAAAGAGAAAGAAGCTTTCTGAGAAACTTCTTTGTGTTCTGTGAAATCATCTCACAGAGTTTCAGCTTTCCCCTCACGGAGACTTTCGCTAAGACAGTTCTTTTGAAATTGGCAAAGTGATATTTGGAAGCCCATAGAGGGCTATGGTGAAAAAGGAAATATCGTCAAATGAAATCTGGAAAGAAGCTTTCTGAGAAACTGCTTAGTGTTCTGTTAATTCATCTCACAGGGTTACATCTGTATTTCGTGGATCTCTTTGCTAGCCTTATTTCTGTGGAATCTGAGAACAGATATTTCGATCCCTTTGAAGAGTATAGGGCCAAAGGAAATATCCTCCGATAACAAAGAGAAAGAAGCTTTCTGAGAAACTTCGTTGTGTTCTGTGAAATCATCTCACAGAGTTACAGCTTTCCCCTCACGGAGCCTTTCGCTAAGACAGTTCTTTTGAAATTGGCAAAGTGATATTTGGAAGCCCATAGAGGGCTATGGTGAAAAAGGAAATATCCTCAAATGAAATCTGGAAAGAAGCTTTCTGAGAAACTGCTTAGTGTTCTGTTAATTCATCTCACAGAGTTATATCTGTATTTCATGGATCTCTTTGCTAGCCTTATTTCTGTGGAATCTGAGAACAGATATTTCAGATCCCTTTGAAGACTATAGGGCCAAAGGAAATATCCTCCGATAACAAAGAGAAAGAAGCTTTCTGAGAAACTTCTTTGTGTTCTGTGAAATCATCTCACAGAGTTGCAGCTTTCCCCTCAAGAAGCCTTTCTCTAGGATAGTTCTTGTGGAATTGGCAAAGTGATATTTGGAAGCCCATAGAGGGCTATGGTGAAAAAGGAAATATCCTCAGATGAAATCTGGAAAGAAGCTTTCTGAGAAACTGCTTAGTGTTCTGTTAATTCATCTCACAGAGTTACATCTGTATTTCGTGGATCTCTTTGCTAGCCTTATTTCTGTGGAATCTGAGAACAGATATTTCGGATCCCTTTGAAGACTATAGGGCCAAAGGAAATATCCTCCGATAACAAAGAGAAAGAAGCTTTCTGAGAAACTTCTTTGTGTTCTGTGAAATCATCTCACAGAGTTACAGCTTTCCCCTCACGGAGCCTTTCGCTAAGACAGTTCTTTTGAAACTGGCAAAGTGATATTTGGAAGCCCATAGAGGGCTATGGTGAAAAAGGAAATATCCTCAGATGAAATCTGGAAAGAAGCTTTCTGAGAAACTGCTTAGTGTTCTGTTAATTCATCTCACAGAGTTACATCTGTATTTCGTGGATCTCTTTGCAAGCCTTATTTCTGTGGAATCTGAGAACAGATATTTCGGATCCCTATGAAGACTATAGGGCCAAAGGAAATATCCTGCGATAACAAAGAGAAAGAAGCTTTCTGAGAAACTTCTTTGTGTTCTGTGAAATCATCTCACAGAGTTACAGCTTTCCCCTCAAGAAGACTTTCGCTAAGACAGTTCTTGTGGAATTGGCAAAGTGATATTTGGAAGCCCATAGAGGGCTATGGTGAAAAAGGAAATATCCGCAAATGAAATCTGGAAAGAAGCTTTCTGAAAAACTGCTTAGTGTTCTGTTAATTCATCTCACAGAGTTACATCTGTATTTCGTGGATCTCTTTGCTAGCCTTATTTCTGTGGAATCTGAGAACAGATATTTCGGATCCCTTTGAAGACTATAGGGCCAAAGGAAATATCCTCCGATAACAAAGAGGAAGAAGCCTTCTGAGAAACTTCTTTGTGTTCTGTGAAATCATCTCACAGAGTTACAGCTTTCCCCTCAAGAAGCCTTTCGCTAAGACAGTTCTTGTGGAATTGGCAAAGTGATATTTGGAAGCCCATAGAGGGCTATGGTGAAAAAGGAAATATCCTCAGAGGAAATCTGGAACGAAGCTTTCTGAGAAACTGCTTAGTGTTCTGTTAATTCATCTCACAGAGTTACATCTGTATTTCGTGGATCTCTTTGCTAGCCTTATTTCTGTGGAATCTGAGAACAGATATTTCGGATCCCTTTGAAGACTATAGGGCCAAAGGAAATATCCTCCGATAACAAAGAGAAAGAAGCTTTCTGAGAAACTTCTTTGTGTTCTGTGAAATCATCTCACAGAGTTACAGCTTTCCACTCAAGAAGCCTTTCGCTAAGACAGTTCTTGTGGAATTGGCAAAGTGATATTTGGAAGCCCATAGAGGGCTATGGTGAAAAAGGAAATATCGTCAAATGAATCTGGAAAGAAGCTTTCTGAGAAACTGCTTAGTGTTCTGTTAATTCATCTCACAGGGTTACATCTGTATTTCGTGGATCTCTTTGCTAGCCTTATTTCTGTGGAATCTGAGAACAGATATTTCGGATCCCTATGAAGACTATAGGGCCAAAGGAAATATCCTCCGATAACAAAGAGAAAGAAGCTTTCTGAGAAACTTCGTTGTGTTCTGTGAAATCATCTCACAGAGTTACAGCTTTCCCCTCACGGAGCCTTTCGCTAAGACAGTTCTTTTGAAATTGGCAAAGTGATATTTGGAAGCCCATAGAGGGCTATGGTGAAAAAGGAAATATCCTCAAATGAAATCTGGAAAGAAGCTTTCTGAGAAACTGCTTAGTGTTCTGTTAATTCATCTCACAGAGTTATATCTGTATTTCGTGGATCTCTTTGCTAGCCTTATTTCTGTGGAATCTGAGAACAGATATTTCGGATCCCTATGAAGACTATAGGGCCAAAGGAAATATCCTCCGATAACAAAGAGAAAGAAGCTTTCTGAGAAACTTCTTTGTGTTCTGTGAAATCATCTCACAGAGTTACAGCTTTCCCCTCAAGGAGTCTTTCGCTACGACAGTTTATGTGGAATTGGCAAAGTGATATTTGGAAGCCCATAGAGGGCTATGGTGAAAAAGGAAATATCCTCAGATGAAATCTGGAAAGAAGCTTTCTGAGAAACTGCTTAGCGTTCTGTTAATTCATCTCACAGAGTTACATCTGTATTTCGTGGATCTCTTTGCTAGCCTTATTTCTGTGGAATCTGAGAACAGATATTTCGGATCCCTTTGAAGACTATAGGGCCAAAGGAAATATCCTCCGATAAAAAAGAGAAAGAAGCTTTCTGAGAAACTTCTTTGTGTTCTGTGAAATCATCTCACAGAGTTACAGCTTTTCCCTCACGGAGCCTTTCGCTAAGACAGTTCTTTTGAAACTGGCAAAGTGATATTTGGAAGCCCATAGAGGGCTATGGTGAAAAAGGAAATATCCTCAGATGAAATCTGGAAAGAAGCTTTCTGAGAAACTGCTTAGTGTTCTGTTAATTCATCTCACAGAGTTACATCTGTATTTCGTGGATCTCCTTGCTAGCCTTATTTCTGTGGAATCTGAGAACAGATATTTCGGATCCCTATGAAGACTATAGGGCCAAAGGAAATATCCTGCGATAACAAAGAGAAAGAAGCTTTCTGAGAAACTTCTTTGTGTTTTGTGAAATCATCTCACAGAGTTACAGCTTTCCCCTCAAGAAGCCTTTCGCTAAGACAGTTCTTGTGGAATTGGCAAAGTGATATTTGGAAGCCCATAGAGGGCTATGGTGAAAAAGGAAATATCCTCAAATGAAATCTGGAAAGAAGCTTTCTGAGAAACTGCTTAGTGTTCTGTTAATTCATCTCACAGAGTTACATCTGTATTTCGTGGATCTCTTGGCTAGCCTTATTTCTGTGGAATCTGAGAACAGATATTTCGGATCCCTTTGAAGACTATAGGGCCAAAGGAAATATCCTCCGATAACAAAGAGAAAGAAGCTTTCTGAGAAACTTCGTTGTGTTTTGTGAAATCATCTCACAGAGTTACAGCTTTCCCCTCAAGAAGCCTTTCGCTAAGACAGTTCTTGTGGAATTGGCAAAGTGATATTTGGAAGCCCATAGAGGGCTATGGTGAAAAAGGAAATATCGTCAAATGAATCTGGAAAGAAGCTTTCTGAGAAACTGCTTAGTGTTCTGTTAATTCATCTCACAGGGTTACATCTGTATTTCGTGGATCTCTTTGCTAGCCTTATTTCTGTGGAATCTGAGAACAGATATTTCGGATCCCTATGAAGACTATAGGGCCAAAGGAAATATCCTCCGATAACAAAGAGAAAGAAGCTTTCTGAGAAACTTCGTTGTGTTCTGTGAAATCATCTCACAGAGTTACAGCTTTCCCCTCACGGAGCCTTTCGCTAAGACAGTTCTTTTGAAATTGGCAAAGTGATATTTGGAAGCCCATAGAGGGCTATGGTGAAAAAGGAAATATCCTCAAATGAAATCTGGAAAGAAGCTTTCTGAGAAACTGCTTAGTGTTCTGTTAATTCATCTCACAGAGTTACATCTGTATTTCGTGGATCTCTTTGCTAGCCTTATTTCTGTGGAATCTGAGAACAGATATTTCGGATCCCTATGAAGAGTATAGGGCCAAAGGAAATATCCTCCGATAACAAAGAGAAAGAAGCTTTCTGAGAAACTTCTTTGTGTTCTGTGAAATCATCTCACAGAGTTACAGCTTTCCCCTCAAGGAGCCTTTCGCTACGACAGTTTATGTGGAATTGGCAAAGTGATATTTGGAAGCCCATAGAGGGCTATGGTGAAAAAGGAAATATCCTCAGATGAAATCTGGAAAGAAGCTTTCTGAGAAACTGCTTAGCGTTCTGTTAATTCATCTCACAGAGTTACATCTGTATTTCGTGGATCTCTTTGCTAGCCTTATTTCTGTGGAATCTGAGAACAGATATTTCGGATCCCTTTGAAGACTATAGGGCCAAAGGAAATATCCTCCGATAAAAAAGAGAAAGAAGCTTTCTGAGAAACTTCTTTGTGTTCTGTGAAATCATCTCTCAGAGTTACAGCTTTTCCCTCACGGAGCCTTTCGCTAAGACAGTTCTTTTGAAACTGGCAAAGTGATATTTGGAAGCCCATAGAGGGCTATGGTGAAAAAGGAAATATCCTCAGATGAAATCTGGAAAGAAGCTTTCTGAGAAACTGCTTAGTGTTCTGTTAATTCATCTCACAGAGTTACATCTGTATTTCGTGGATCTCCTTGCTAGCCTTATTTCTGTGGAATCTGAGAACAGATATTTCGGATCCCTATGAAGACTATAGGGACAAAGGAAATATCCTGCGATAACAAAGAGAAAGAAGCTTTGTGAGAAACTTCTTTGTGTTTTGTGAAATCATCTCACAGAGTTACAGCTTTCCCCTCAAGAAGCCTTTCGCTAAGACAGTTCTTGTGGAATTGGCAAAGTGATATTTGGAAGCCCATAGAGGGCTATGGTGAAAAAGGAAATATCCTCAAATGAAATCTGGAAAGAAGCTTTCTGAGAAACTGCTTAGTGTTCTGTTAATTCATCTCACAGAGTTACATCTGTATTTCGTGGATCTCTTGGCTAGCCTTATTTCTGTGGAATCTGAGAACAGATATTTCGGATCCCTTTGAAGACTATAGGGCCAAAGGAAATATCCTCCGATAACAAAGAGAAAGAAGCTTTTTGAGAAACTTCGTTGTGTTTTGTGAAATCATCTCACAGAGTTGCAGCTTTCCACTCAAGAAGCCTTTTGGTAAGACAGTTCTTGTGGAAATGGCAAAGTGATATTTGGAAGCCCATAGAGGGCTATGTTGAAAAAGGAAATATCCTCAGATGAAATCTGGAAAGAAGCTTTCTGAGAAACTGCTTAGTGTTCTGTTAATTCATCTCACAGAGTTGCATCGGTATTTCGTGGATCTCTTTGCTAGCCTTATTTCTGTGGAATCTGAGAACAGATATTTCGTATCCCTTTGAAGACTATAGGGCCAAAGGAAATATCCTCCGATAACAAAGAGAAAGAAGCTTTCTGAGAAACTTCGTTGTGTTCTGTGAAATCATCTCACAGAGTTACAGCTTTCCCCTCACGGAGCCTTTCGCTAAGACAGTTCTTTTGAAATTAGCAAAGTGATATTTGGAAGCCCGTAGAGGGCTATGGTGAAAAAGGAAATATCCTCAGATGAAATCTGGAAAGAAGCTTTCTGAGAAACTGCTTAGTGTTCTGTTAATTCATCTCACAGAGTTATATCTGTATTTCGTGGATCTCTTTGCTAGCCTTATTTCTGTGGAATCTCAGAACAGATATTTCGGATCCCTTTGAAGACTATAGGGCCAAAGGAAATAACCTCCGATAACAAAGAGAAAGAAGCTTTCTGAGAAACTTCGTTGTGTTCTGTGAAATCATCTCACAGAGTTACAGCTTTCCCCTCATGGAGCCTTTCGCTAAGACAGTTCTTTTGAAATTGGCTAAGTGATATTTGGAAGCCCATAGAGGGCTATGGTGAAAAAGGAAATATCCTCAAATGAAATCTGGAAAGAAGCTTTCTGAGAAACTGCTTAGTGTTCTGTTAATTCATCTCACAGAGTTACATCTGTATTTCGTGGATCTCTTTGCTAGCCTTATTTCTGTGGAATCTGAGAACAGATATTTCGGATCCCTTTGAAGACTATAGGGCCAAAGGAAATATCCTCCGATAACAAAGAGAAAGAAGCTTTCTGAGAAACTTCGTTGTGTTCTGTGAAATCATCTCACAGAGTTACAGCTTTCCCCTCACGGAGCCTTTCGCTAAGACAGTTCTTTTGAAATTGGCAAAGTGATATTTGGAAGCCCATAGACGGCTATGGTGAAAAAGGAAATATCCTCCAATGAAATCTGGAAAGAAGCTTTCTGAGAAACTGCTTAGTGTTCTGTTAATTCATCTCACAGTGTTACATCTGTATTTCATGGATCTCTTTGCTAGACTTATTTCTGTGGAATCTGAGAACAGATATTTCAGATCCCTTTGAAGACTATAGGGCCAAAGGAAATATCCTCCGATAACAAAGAGAAAGAAGCTTTCTGAGAAACTTCTTTGTGTTCTGTGAAATCATCTCACAGAGCTGCAGCTTTCCCCTCAAGAAGCCTTTCGCTAAGACAGTTCTTGTGGAATTGGCAAAGTGATATATGGAAGCCCATAGAGGGCTACGGTGATAAAGGAAATATCCTCAAATGAAATCTGGAAAGAAGCTTTCTGAGAAACTGCTTAGTGTTCTGTTAATTCATCTCACAGAGTTACATCTGTATTTCGTGGATCTCTTTGCTAGCCTTATTTCTGTGGAATCTGAGAACAGATATTTCGGATCCCTATGAAGACTATAGGGCCAAAGGAAATATCCTCCGATAACAAAGAGAAAGAAGCTTTCTGAGAAACTTCTTTGTGTTCTGTGAAATCATCTCACAGAGTTACAGCTTTCCCCTCACGGAGCCTTTCGCTAAGACAGTTCTTTTGAAATTGGCAAAGTGATATTTGGAAGCCCATAGAGGGCTATGGTGAAAAAGGAAATATCCTCAGATGAAATCTGGAAAGAAGCTTTTGAGAAACTGCTTAGTGTTCTTTTAATTCATCTCACAGTGTTACATCTGTATTTCGTGGATCTCTTTGCTAGCCTTATTTCTGTGGAATCTGAGAACAGATATTTCGGATCCCTTTTAAGACTATAGGGCCAAAGGAAATATCCTCCGATAACAAAGAGAAAGAAGCTTTCTGAGAAACTTCTTTGTGTTCTGTGAAATCGTCTCACAGAGTTGCAGCTTTCCCCTCAAGAAGCCTTTCGCTAAGACAGTTAATCTGGAATTGGCAAAGTGATATTTGGAAGCCCAAAGAGGTCTATGGTGAAAAAGGAAATATCCTCAGATGAAATCTGGAAAGAAGCTTTCTGAGAAACTGCTTAGTGTTCTGTTAATTCATCTCACAGAGTTACATCTGTATTTCGTGGATCTCTTTGCTAGCCTTATTTCTGTGGAATCTGAGAACAGATATTTTGGATCCCTTTGAAGACTATAGGGCCAAAGGAAATATCCTCCGATAACAAAGAGAAAGAAGCTTTCTGAGAAACTTCGTTGTGTTCTGTGAAATCATCTCACAGAGTTACAGCTTTCCCCTCACGGAGCCTTTCGCTAAGACAGTTCTTTTGAAATTGGCAAAGTGATATTTGGAAGCCCTTAGACGGCTATGGTGAAAAAGGAAATATCCTCAGAGGAAATCTGGAAAGAAGCTTTCTGAGAAACTGCTTAGTGTTCTGTTAATTCATGTCACAGTGTTACATCTGTATTTCGTGGATCTCTTTGCTAGCCTTATTTCTGTGGAATCTGAGAACAGATATTTCGGATCCCTTTGAAGACTATAGGGCCAAAGGAAATATCCTCCGATAACAAAGAGAAAGAAGCTTTCTGAGAAACTTCTTTGTGTTCTGTGAAATCATCTCACAGAGTTACAGCTTTCCCCTCACGGAGCCTTTCGCTAAGACAGTTCTTTTGAAACTGGCAAAGTGATATTTGGAAGCCCATAGAGGGCTATGGTGAAAAAGGAAATATCCTCAGATGAAATCTGGAAAGAAGCTTTCTGAGAAACTGCTTAGTGTTCTGTTAATTCATCTCACAGAGTTACATCTGTATTTCGTGGATCTCTTTGCTAGCCTTATTTCTGTGGAATCTGAGAACAGATATTTCGGATCCCTTTGAAGACTATAGGGTCAAAGGAAATATCCTCCGATAACAAAGAGAAAGAAGCTTTCTGAGAAACTTCGTTGTGTTCTGTGAAATCATCACACAGAGTTACAGCTTTCCCCTCAAGAAGCCTTTCGCTAAGACAGTTCTTGTGGAATTGGCAAAGTGATATTTGGAAGCCCTTAGAGGGCTATGGTGAAAAAGGAAATATCCTCAAATGAAATCTGGAAAGAAGCTTTCTGAAAAACTGCTTAGTGTTCTGTTAATTCACCTCACAGAGTTACATCTGTATTTCGTGGATCTCTTTGCTAGCCTTATTTCTGTGGAATCTGAGAACAGATATTTCGGATCCCTTTGAAGACTATAGGGCCAAAGGAAATATCCTCTGATAACAAAGAGGAAGAAGCCTTCTGAGAAACTTCTTTGTGTTCTGTGAAATCATCTCACAGAGTTACAGCTTTCCCCTCAAGAAGCCTTTCGCTAAGACAGTTCTTGTGGAATTGGCAAAGTGATATTTGGAAGCCCATAGAGGGCTATGGTGAAAAAGGAAATATCCTCAAATGAAATCTGGAAAGAAGCTTTCTGAGAAACTGCTTAGTGTTCTGTTAATTCATCTCACAGAGTTACATCTGTATTTCGTGGATCTCTTTGCTAGCCTTAATTCTGTGGAATCTGAGAACAGATATTTCGGATCCCTTTGAAGACTATAGGGCCAAAGGAACTATCCTCCGATAACAAAGAGAAAGAAGCTTTCTGAGAAACTTCTTTGTGTTCTGTGAAATCATCTCACAGAGTTAGAGCTTTCCCCTCAAGAAGCCTTTCGCTAAGACAGTTCTTGTGGAATAGGCAAAGTGATATTTGGAAGCCCATAGAGGGCTATGGTGAAAAAGGAAATATCGTCAAATGAAATCTGGAAAGAAGCTTTCTGAGAAACTGCTTAGTGTTCTGTTAATACATCTCACAGGGTTACATCTGTATTTCGTGGATCTCTTTGCTAGCCTTATTTCTGTGGAATCTGAGAACAGATATTTCGGATCCCTATGAAGACAATTGGGCCAAAGGAAATATCCTCCGATAACAAAGAGAAAGAAGCTTTCTGAGAAACTTCGTTGTGTTCTGTGAAATCATCTCACAGAGTTACAGCTTTCCCCTCACGGAGCCTTTCGCTAAGACAGTTCTTTTGAAATTGGCAAAGAGATATTTGGAAGCCCATAGAGGGCTATGGTGAAAAAGGAAATATCCTCAAATGAAATCTGGAAAGAAGCTTTCTGAGAAACTGCTTAGTGTTCTCTTAATTCATCTCACAGAGTTATATCTGTATTTCGTGGATCTCTTTGCTAGCCTTATTTCTGTGGAATCTGAGAACAGATATTTCGGATCCCTTTGAAGACTATAGGGCCAAAGGAAATATCCTCCGATAACAAAGAGAAAGAAGCTTTCTGAGAAACTTCGTTGTGTTCTGTGAAATCATCTCACAGAGTTACAGCTTTCCCCTCACGGAGCCTTTCGCTAAGACAGTTCTTTTGAAACTGGCAAAGTGATATTTGGAAGCCCGTAGAGGGCTATGGTGAAAAAGGAAATATCCTCAGATGAAATCTGGAAAGAAGCTTTCTGAGAAACTGCTTAGTGTTCTGTTAATTCATCTCACAGTGTTACATCTGTATTTCGTGGATCTCTTTGCTAGCCTTATTTCTGTGGAATCTGAGAGCAGATATTTCGGATCCCTATGAAGACTATAGGGCCAAAGGAAATATCCTGCGATAACAAAGAGAAAGAAGCTTTCTGAGGAACTTCTTTGTGTTTTGTGAAATCATATCACAGAGTTACAGCTTTCCTCTCAAGAAGCCTTTCGCTAAGACAGTTCTTGTGGAATTGGCAAAGTGATATTTGGAAGCCCATAGAGGGCTATGGTGAAAAAGGAAATATCCTCAAATGAAATCTGGAAAGAAGCTTTCTGAGAAACTGCTTAGTGTTCTGTTAATTCATCTCACAGAGTTACATCTGTATTTCGTGGATCTCTTGGCTAGCCTTATTTCTGTGGAATCTGAGAACAGATATTTCGGATCCATATGAAGACTATAGGGCCAAAGGAAATATCCTCCGATAACAAAGAGAAAGAAGCTTTCTGAGAAACTTCTTTGTGTTCTGTGAAATCATCTCACAGAGTTACAGCTTTCCCCTCAAGAAGACTTTCGCTAAGACAGTTCTTGTGGAATTGGCAAAGTGATATTTGGAAGCCCATAGAGGGCTATGGTGAAAAAGGAAATATCCTCAAATGAAATCTGGAAAGAAGCTTTCTGAAAAACTGCTTAGTGTTCTGTTAATTCATCTCACAGAGTTACATCTGTATTTCGTGGATGTCTTTGCTAGCCTTATTTCTGTGGAATCTGAGAACAGATATTTCGGATCCCTTTGAAGACTATAGGGCCAAAGGAAATATCCTCCGATAACAAAGAGGAAGAAGCCTTCTGAGAAACTTCTTTGTGTTCTGTGAAATCATCTCACAGAGTTACAGCTTTCCCCTCAAGAAGCCTTTCGCTAAGACAGTTCTTGTGGAATTGGCAAAGTGATATTTGGAAGCCCATAGAGGGCTATGGTGAAAAAGGAAATATCCTCAAATGAAATCTGGAAAGAAGCTTTCGGAGAAACTGCTTAGTGTTCTGTTAATTCATCTCACAGAGTTACATCTGTATTTCGTGGATCTCTTTGCTAGCCTTATTTCTGTGGAATCTGAGAACAGATATTTCGGATCCCTTTGAAGACTATAGGGCCAAAGGAAATATCCTCCGATAACAAAGAGAAAGAAGCTTTCTGAGAAACTTCTTTGTGTTCTGTGAAATCATCTCACAGAGTTACAGCTTTCCCCTCAAGAAGCCTTTCGCTAAGACAGTTCTTGTGGAATTGGCAAAGTGATATTTGGAAGCCCATAGAGGGCTATGGTGAAAAAGGAAATATCGTCAAATGAATCTGGAAAGAAGCTTTCTGAGAAACTGCTTAGTGTTCTGTTAATTCATCTCACAGGGTTACATCTGTATTTCGTGGATCTCTTTGCTAGCCTTATTTCTGTGGAATCTGAGAACAGATAGTTCGGATCCCTATGAAGACTATAGGGCCAAAGGAAATATCCTCCGATAACAAAGAGAAAGAAGCTTTCTGAGAAACTTCGTTGTGTTCTGTGAAATCATCTCACAGAGTTACAGCTTTCCCCTCACGGAGCCTTTCGCTAAGACAGTTCTTTTGAAATTGGCAAAGTGATATTTGGAAGCCCATAGAGGGCTATGGTGAAAAAGGAAATATCCTCAAATGAAATCTGGAAAGAAGCTTTCTGAGAAACTGCTTAGTGTTCTGTTAATTCATCTCACAGAGTTATATCTGTATTTCGTGGATCTCTTTGCTAGCCTTATTTCTGTGGAATCTGAGAACAGATATTTCGGATCCCTTTGAAGACTATAGGGCCAAAGGAAATATCCTCCGATAACAAAGAGAAAGAAGCTTTCTGAGAAACTTCTTTGTGTTCTGTGAAATCATCTCACAGAGTTACAGCTTTCCCCTCAAGGAGCCTTTCGCTACGACAGTTTATGTGGAATTGGCAAAGTGATATTTGGAAGCCCATAGAGGGCTATGGTGAAAAAGGAAATATCCTCAGATGAAATCTGGAAAGAAGCTTTCTGAGAAACTGCTTAGCGTTCTGTTAATTCATCTCACAGAGTTACATCTGTATTTCGTGGATCTCTTTGCTAGCCTTATTTCTGTGGAATCTGAGAACAGATATTTGGGATCCCTTTGAAGACTATAGGGCCAAAGGAAATATCCTCCGATAAAAAAGAGAAAGAAGCTTTCTGAGAAACTTCTTTGTGTTCTGTGAAATCATCTCACAGAGTTACAGCTTTTCCCTCACGGAGCCTTTCGCTAAGACAGTTCTTTTGAAACTGGCAAAGTGATATTTGGAAGCCCATAGAGGGCTATGGTGAAAAAGGAAATATCCTCAGATGAAATCTGGAAAGAAGCTTTCTGAGAAACTGCTTAGTGTTCTGTTAATTCATCTCACAGAGTTACATCTGTATTTCGTGGATCTCCTTGCTAGCCTTATTTCTGTGGAATCTGAGAACAGATATTTCGGATCCCTATGAAGACTATAGGGCCAAAGGAAATATCCTGCGATAACAAAGAGAAAGAAGCTTTCTGAGAAACTTCTTTGTGTTCTGTGAAATCATCTCACAGAGTTACAGCTTTCCCCTCAAGAAGCCTTTCGCTAAGACAGTTCTTGTGGAATTGGCAAAGTGATATTTGGAAGCCCATAGAGGGCTATGGTGAAAAAGGAAATATCCTCAAATGAAATCTGGAAAGAAGCTTTCTGAGAAACTGCTTAGTGTTCTGTTAATTCATCTCACAGAGTTACATCTGTATTTCGTGGATATCTTGGCTAGCCTTATTTCTGTGGAATCTGAGAACAGATATTTCGGATCCCTTTGAAGACTATAGGGCCAAAGGAAATATCCTCCGATAACAAAGAGAAAGAAGCTTTCTGAAAAACTTCGTTGTGTTTTGTGAAATCATCTCACAGAGTTGCAGCTTTCCACTCAAGAAGCCTTTCCCTAAGACAGTTCTTGTGGAAATGGCAAAGTGATATTTGGAAGCCCATAGAGGGCTATGTTGAAAAAGGAAATATCCTCAGATGAAATCTGGAAAGAAGCTTTCTGAGAAACTGCTTAGTGTTCTGTTAATTCATCTCACAGAGTTACATCGGTATTTCGTGGATCTCTTTGCTAGCCTTATTTCTGTGGAATCTGAGAACAGATATTTCGTATCCCTTTGAAGACTATTGGGCCAAAGGAAATATCCTCCGATAACAAAGAGAAAGAAGCTTTCTGAGAAACTTCGTTGTGTTCTGTGAAATCATCTCACAGAGTTACAGCTTTCCCCTCACGGAGTCTTTCGCTAAGACAGTTCTTTTGAAATTGGCAAAGTGATATTTGGAAGCCCGTAGAGGGCTATGGTGAAAAAGGAAATATCCTCAGATGAAATCTGGAAAGAAGCTTTCTGAGAAACTGCTTAGTGTTCTGTTAATTCATCTCACAGAGTTATATCTGTATTTCGTGGATCTCTTTGCTAGCCTTATTTCTGTGGAATCTCAGAACAGATATTTCGGATCCCTTTGAAGACTATAGGGCCAAAGGAAATATCCTCCGATAACAAAGAGAAAGAAGCTTTCTGAGAAACTTCGTTGTGTTCTGTGAAATCATCTCACAGAGTTACAGCTTTCCCCTCACGGAGCCTTTCGCTAAGACAGTTCTTTTGAAATTGGCAAAGTGATATTTGGAAGCCCATAGAGGGCTATTGTGAAAAAGGAAATATCCTCAGATGAAATCTGGAAAGAAGCTTTCTGAGAAACTGCTTAGTGTTCTGTTAATTCATCTCACAGAGTTACATCTGTATTTCGTGGATCTCTTTGCTAGCCTTATTTCTTTGGAATCTGAGAACAGATATTTCGGATCCCTATGAAGACTATAGGGCCAAAGGAAATATCCTCCGATAACAAAGAGAAAGAAGCTTTCTGAGAAACTTCTTTGTGTTCTGTGAAATCATCTCACAGAGTTACAGCTTTCCCCTCAAGAAGACTTTCGCTAAGACAGTTCTTGTGGAATTGGCAAAGTGATATTTGGAAGCCCATAGAGGGCTATGGTGAAAAAGGAAATATCCTCAAATGAAATCTGGAAAGAAGCTTTCTGAAAAACTGCTTAGTGTTCTGTTAATTCATCTCACAGAGTTACATCTGTATTTCGTGGATCTCTTGGCTAGCCTTATTTCTGTGGAATCTGAGAACAGATATTTCGGATCCCTTTGAAGACTATAGGGCCAAAGGAAATATCCTCCGATAACAAAGAGGAAGAAGCCTTCTGAGAAACTTCTTTGTGTTCTGTGAAATCATCTCACAGAGTTACAGCTTTCCCCTCAAGAGGCCTTTCGCTAAGACAGTTCTTGTGGAATTGGCAAAGTGATATTTGGAAGCCCATAGAGGGCTATGGTGAAAAAGGAAATATCGTCAAATGAAATCTGGAAAGAAGCTTTCTGAGAAACTGCTTAGTGTTCTGTTAATTCATCTCACAGGGTTACATCTGTATTTCGTGGATCTCTTTGCTAGCCTTATTTCTGTGGAATCTGAGAACAGATATTTCGGATCCCTATGAAGACAATTGGGCCAAAGGAAATATCCTCCGATAACAAAGAGAAAGAAGCTTTCTGAGAAACTTCGTTGTGTTCTGTGAAATCATCTCACAGAGTTACAGCTTTCCCCTCACGGAGCCTTTCGCTAAGACAGTTCTTTTGAAATTGGCAAAGAGATATTTGGAAGCCCATAGAGGGCTATGGTGAAAAAGGAAATATCCTCAAATGAAATCTGGAAAGAAGCTTTCTGAGAAACTGCTTAGTGTTCTCTTAATTCATCTCACAGAGTTATATCTGTATTTCGTGGATCTCTTTGCTAGCCTTATTTCTGTGGAATCTGAGAACAGATATTTCGGATCCCTTTGAAGACTATAGGGCCAAAGGAAATATCCTCCGATAACAAAGAGAAAGAAGCTTTCTGAGAAACTTCGTTGTGTTCTGTGAAATCATCTCACAGAGTTACAGTTTTCCCCTCACGGAGCCTTTCGCTAAGACAGTTCTTTTGAAACTGGCAAAGTGATATTTGGAAGCCCGTAGAGGGCTATGGTGAAAAAGGAAATATCCTCAGATGAAATCTGGAAAGAAGCTTTCTGAGAAACTGCTTAGTGTTCTGTTAATTCATCTCACAGTGTTACATCTGTATTTCGTGGATCTCTTTGCTAGCCTTATTTCTGTGGAATCTGAGAGCAGATATTTCGGATCCCTATGAAGACTATAGGGCCAAAGGAAATATCCTGCGATAACAAAGAGAAAGAAGCTTTCTGAGGAACTTCTTTGTGTTTTGTGAAATCATATCACAGAGTTACAGCTTTCCCCTCAAGAAGCCTTTCGCTAAGACAGTTCTTGTGGAATTGGCAAAGTGATATTTGGAAGCCCATAGAGGGCTATGGTGAAAAAGGAAATATCCTCAAATGAAATCTGGAAAGAAGCTTTCTGAGAAACTGCTTAGTGTTCTGTTAATTCATCTCACAGAGTTACATCTGTATTTCGTGGATCTCTTGGCTAGCCTTATTTCTGTGGAATCTGAGAACAGATATTTCGGATCCATATGAAGACTATAGGGCCAAAGGAAATATCCTCCGATAACAAAGAGAAAGAAGCTTTCTGAGAAACTTCTTTGTGTTCTGTGAAATCATCTCACAGAGTTACAGCTTTCCCCTCAAGAAGACTTTCGCTAAGACAGTTCTTGTGGAATTGGCAAAGTGATATTTGGAAGCCCATAGAGGGCTATGGTGAAAAAGGAAATATCCTCAAATGAAATCTGGAAAGAAGCTTTCTGAAAAACTGCTTAGTGTTCTGTTAATTCATCTCACAGAGTTACATCTGTATTTCGTGGATCTCTTTGCTAGCCTTGTTTCTGTGGAATCTGAGAACAGATATTTCGGATCCCTTTGAAGACTATAGGGCCAAAGGAAATATCCTCCGATAACAAAGAGGAAGAAGCCTTCTGAGAAACTTCTTTGTGTTCTGTGAAATCATCTCACAGAGTTACAGCTTTCCCCTCAAGAAGCCTTTCGCTAAGACAGTTCTTGTGGAATTGGCAAAGTGATATTTGGAAGCCCATAGAGGGCTATGGTGAAAAAGGAAATATCCTCAAATGAAATCTGGAAAGAAGCTTTCTGAGAAACTGCTTAGTGTTCTGTTAATTCATCTCACAGAGTTACATCTGTATTTCGTGGATCTCTTTGCTAGCCTTATTTCTGTGGAATCTGAGAACAGATATTTCGGATCCCTTTGAAGACTATAGGGCCAAAGGAAATATCCTCCGATAACAAAGAGAAAGAAGCTTTCTGAGAAACTTCTTTGTGTTCTGTGAAATCATCTCACAGAGTTACAGCTTTCCCCTCAAGAAGCCTTTCGCTAAGACAGTTCTTGTGGAATTGGCAAAGTGATATTTGGAAGCCCATAGAGGGCTATGGTGAAAAAGGAAATATCGTCAAATGAATCTGGAAAGAAGCTTTCTGAGAAACTGCTTAGTGTTCTGTTAATTCATCTCACAGGGTTACATCTGTATTTCGTGGATCTCTTTGCTAGCCTTATTTCTGTGGAATCTGTGAACAGATATTTCGGATCCCTATGAAGACTATAGGGCCAAACGAAATATCCTCTGATAACAAAGAGAAAGAAGCTTTCTGAGAAACTTCGTTGTGTTCTGTGAAATCATCTCACAGAGTTACAGCTTTCCCCTCACGGAGCCTTTCGCTAAGACAGTTGTTTTGAAATTGGCAAAGTGATATTTGGAAGCCCATAGAGGGCTATGGTGAAAAAGGAAATATCCTCAAATGAAATCTGGAAAGAAGCTTTCTGAGAAACTGCTTAGTGTTCTGTTAATTCATCTCACAGAGTTATATCTGTATTTCGTGGATCTCTTTGCTAGCCTTATTTCTGTGGAATCTGAGAACAGATATTTCGGATCCCTTTGAAGACTATAGGGCCAAAGGAAATATCCTCCGATAACAAAGAGAAAGAAGCTTTCTGAGAAACTTCTTTGTGTTCTGTGAAATCATCTCACAGAGTTACAGCTTTCCCCTCAAGGAGCCTTTCGCTACGACAGTTTATGTGGAATTGGCAAAGTGATATTTGGAAGCCCATAGAGGGCTATGGTGAAAAAGGAAATATCCTCAGATGAAATCTGGAAAGAAGCTTTCTGAGAAACTGCTTAGCGTTCTGTTAATTCATCTCACATAGTTACATCTGTATTTCGTGGATCTCTTTGCTAGCCTTATTTCTGTGGAATCTGAGAACAGATATTTCGGATCCCTTTGAAGACTCTAGGGCCAAAGGAAATATCCTCCGATAACAAAGAGGAAGAAGCCTTCTGAGAAACTTCTTTGTGTTCTGTGAAATCATCTCACAGAGTTACAGCTTTCCCCTCAAGAAGCCTTTCGCTAAGACAGTTCTTGTGGAATTGGCAAAGTGATATTTGGAAGCCCATAGAGGGCTATGGTGAAAAAGGAAATATCCTCAGATGAAATCTGGAAAGAAGCTTTCTGAGAAACTGCTTAGCGTTCTGTTAATTCATCTCACAGAGTTACATCTGTATTTCGTGGATCTCTTTGCTAGCCTTATTTCTGTGGAATCTGAGAACAGATATTTCGGATCCCTATGAAGACAATGGGGCCAAAGGAAATATCCTCCGATAACAAAGAGAAAGAAGCTTTCTGAGAAACTTCGTTGTGTTCTGTGAAATCATCTCACAGAGTTACAGCTTTCCCCTCAAGAAGCCTTTCGCTAAGACAGTTCTTGTGGAATTGGCAAAGTGATATTTGGAAGCCCATAGAGGGCTATGGTGAAAAAGGAAATATCCTCAGATGAAATCTGGAAAGAAGCTTTCTGAGAAACTGCTTAGTGTTCTTTTAATTCATCTCACAGAGCTACATCTGTATTTCGTGGATCTCTTTGCTAGCCTTATTTCTGTGGAATCTGAGAACAGATATTTCGGATCCCTTTGAAGACTGTAGGGCCAAAGGAAATATCCTCCGATAAGAAAGAGAAAGAAGCTTTCTGAGAAACTTCTTTGTGTTCTGTGAAATCATCTCACAGAGTTACAGCTTTCCCCTCAAGGAGCCTTTCGCTAAGACAGTTCTTGTGGAATTGGCAAAGTGATATTTGGAAGCCATAGAGGGCTATGGTGAAAAAGGAAATATCCTCAAATGAAATCTGGAAAGAAGCTTTCTGAGAAACTGCTTAGCGTTCTGTTAATTCATCTCACAGAGTTACATCTGTATTTCGTGGATCTCTTTGCTAGCCTTATTTCTGTGGAATCTGAGAACAGATATTTCGGATCCCTTGGAAGACTATAGGGCCAAAGGAAATATCCTCCGATAACAAAGAGAAAGAAGCTTTCTGAGAAACTTCTTTGTGTTCTGTGCAATCATCTCCCAGAGTTACAGCTTTCCCTTCAAGAAGCCTTTCGCTAAGACAGTTCTTGTGGAATTGGCAAAGTGATATTTGGAAGCCCATAGAGGGCTATGGTGAAAAAGGAAATATCGTCAAATGAATCTGGAAAGAAGCTTTCTGAGAAACTGCTTAGTGTTCTGTTAATTCATCTCACAGGGTTACATCTGTATTTCGTGGATCTCTTTGCTAGCCTTATTTCTGTGGAATCTGAGAACAGATATTTCGGATCCCTATGAAGAGTATAGGGCCAAAGGAAATATCCTCCGATAACAAAGAGAAAGAAGCTTTCTGAGAAACTTCGTTGTGTTCTGTGAAATCATCTCACAGAGTTACAGCTTTCCCCTCACGGAGCCTTTCGCTAAGACAGTTCTTTTGAAATTGGCAAAGTGATATTTGGAAGCCCATAGAGGGCTATGGTGAAAGAAGGAAATATCCTCAAATGAAATCTGGAAAGAAGCTTTCTGAGAAACTGCTTAGTGTTCTGTTAATTCATCTCACAGAGTTATATCTGTATTTCGTGGATCTCTTTGCTAGCCTTATTTCTGTGGAATCTGAGAACAGATATTTCGGATCCCTTAGAAGACTATAGGGCCAAAGGAAATATCCTCCGATAACAAAGAGAAAGAAGCTTTCTGAGAAACTTCTTTGTGTTCTGTGAAATCATCTCACAGAGTTACAGCTTTTCCCTCAAGGAGCCTTTCGCTACGACAGTTTATGTGGAATTGGCAAAGTGATATTTGGAAGCCCATAGAGGGCTATGGTGAAAAAGGAAATATCCTCAGATGAAATCTGGAAAGAAGCTTTCTGAGAAACTGCTTAGCGTTCTGTTAATTCATCTCACAGAGTTACATCTGTATTTCGTGGATCTCTTTACTAGCCTTATTTCTGTGGAATCTGAGAACAGATATTTCGGATCCCTTTGAAGACTATAGGGCCAAAGGAAATATCCTCCGATAACAAAGAGAAAGAAGCTTTCTGAGAAACTTCTTTGTGTTCTGTGAAATCATCTCACAGAGTTACAGCTTTTCCCTCACGGAGCCTTTCGCTAAGACAGTTCTTTTGAAACTGGCAAAGTGATATTTGGAAGCCCATAGAGGGCTATGGTGAAAAAGGAAATATCCTCAGATGAAATCTGGAAAGAAGCTTTCTGAGAAACTGCTTAGTGTTCTGTTAATTCATCTCACAGGGTTACATCTGTATTTCGTGGATCTCTTTGCCAGCCTTATTTCTGTGGAATCTGAGAACAGATATTTCGGATCCCTATGAAGACTATAGGGCCAAAGGAAATATCCTCCGATAACAAAGAGAAAGAAGCTTTCTGAGAAACTTCTTTGTGTTCTGTGAAATCATCTCACAGAGTTACAGCTTTCCCCTCAAGAAGCCATTCGCTAAGACAGTTCTTGTGGAATTGGCAAAGTGATATTTGGAAGCCCATAGAGGGCTATGGTGGAAAAGGAAATATCCTCAAATGAAATCTGGAAAGAAGCTTTCTGAGAAACTGCTTAGTGTTCTGTTAATTCATCTCACAGAGTTACATCTGTATTTCGTGGATCTCTTTGCTAGCCTTATTTCTGTGGAATCTGAGAACAGATATTTCGGATCCCTTTGAAGACTATAGGGCCAAAGGAAATATCCTCCGATAACAAAGAGAAAGAAGCTTTCTGAGAAACTTCTTTGTGTTCTGTGAAATCATCTCACAGAGATGCAGCTTTCCCCTCAAGAAGCCTTTCTCTAGGATAGTTCTTGTGGAATTGGCAAAGTGATAAATGGAAGCCCATAGAGGGCTATGGTGAAAAAGGAAATATCCTCAGATGAAATCTGGAAAGAAGCTTTCTGAGAAACTGCTTAGTGTTCTGTTAATTCATCTCCCAGAGTTACATCTGTATTTCGTGGATCTCTTTGCTAGCCTTATTTCTGTGGAATCTGAGAACAGATATTTCGGATCCCTTTGAAGACTATAGGGCCAAAGGAAATATCCTCCGATAACAAAGAGAAAGAAGCTTTCTGAGAAACTTCGTTGTGTTCTGTGAAATCATCTCACAGAGTTACAGCTTTCCCCTCAAGGAGCCTTTCGCTAAGACAGTTTATGTGGAATTGGCAAAGTGATATTTGGAAGCCCATAGAGGGCTATGGTGAAAAAGGAAATATCCTCAGATGAAATCTGGAAAGAAGCTTTCTGAGAAACTGCTTAGTGTTCTGTTAATTCATCTCACAGTGTTACATCTGTATTTCATGGATCTCTTTGCTAGCCTTATTTCTGTGGAATCTCAGAACAGATATTTCAGATCCCTTTGAAGACTATAGGGCCAAAGGAAATATCCTCCGATAACAAAGAGAAAGAAGCTTTCTGAGAAACTTCTTTGTGTTCTGTGAAATCATCTCACAGAGTTGCAGCTTTCCCCTCAAGAAGCCTTTCGCTAAGACAGTTCTTTTGGAATTTGCAAAGTGATATTTGGAAGCCCATAGAGGGCTATGGTGAAAAAGGAAATATCCTCAGATGAAATCTGGAAAGAAGCTTTCTGAGAAACTGCTTAGCGTTCTGTTAATTCATCTCACAGAGTTACATCTGTATTTCGTGGATCTCTTTGCTAGCCTTATTTCTGTGGAATCTGAGAACAGATATTTCGGATCCCTTTGAAGACTATAGGGCCAAAGGAAATATCCTCCGATAACAAAGAGAAAGAAGCTTTCTGAGAAACTTCGTTGTGTTCTGTGAAATCATCTCACAGAGTTGCAGCTTTCCCCTCAAGAAGCCTTTCGCTAAGACAGTTCTTGTGGAATTGGCAAAGTGATATTTGGAAGCCCATAGAGGGCTATGGTGAAAAAGGAAATATCCTCATATGAAATCTGGAAAGAAGCTTTCTGAGAAACTGCTTAGTGTTCTGTTAATTAATCTCACAGAGTTACATCTGTATTTCGTGGATCTCTTTGCTAGCCTTATTTCTGTGGAATCTGAGAGCAGATATTTCGGATCCCTTTGAAGACTATGGGGCCAAAGGAAATATCCTCCGATAACAAAGAGAAAGAAGCTTTCTGAGAAACTTCTTTGTGTTCTGTGAAATCATATCACAGAGTTGCAGCTTTCCCCTCAAGAAGCCTTTCGCTAATACAGTTCATGTGGAATTGGCAAAGTGATATTTGGAAGCCCGTAGAGGGCTATGGTGAAAAAGGAAATATCCCCAAATGAAATCTGGAAACAAGCTTTCTGAGAAACTGCTTAGTGTTCTGTTAATTCATCTCACAGAGTTACATCTGTATTTCGTGGATCTCTTTGCTAGCCTTTTTTCTGTGGAATCTGAGAACAGATATTTCGGATCCCTTTGAAGACTATAGGGCCAAAGGAAATATCCTCCGATAACAAAGAGAAAGAAGCTTTCTGAGAAACTTCGTTGTGTTCTGTGAAATCATCTCACAGAGTTACAGCTTTCCCCTCACGGAGCCTTTCGCTAAGACAGTTTATGTGGAATTGGCAAAGTGATATTTGGAAGCCCATAGAGGGCTATGGTGAAAAAGGAAATATCCTCAGATGAAATCTGGAAAGAAGCTTTCTGAGAAACTGCTTAGCGTTCTGTTAATTCATCTCACAGAGTTACATCTGTATTTCGTGGATCTCTTTGCTAGCCTTATTTCTGTGGAATCTGAGAACAGATATTTCGGATCCCTTTGAAGACTATAGGGCCAAAGGAAATATCCTCCGATAACAAAGAGAAAGAAGCTTTCTGAGAAACTTCTTTGTGTTCTGTGAAATCATCTCACAGAGTTACAGCTTTCCCCTCACGGAGCCTTTCGCTAAGACACTTCTTTTGAAATTGGCAAAGTGATATTTGGAAGCCCATAGAGGGCTATGTTGAAAAAGGAAATATCCTCAGATGAAATCTGGAAAGAAGCTTTCTGAGAAACTGCTTAGTGTTCTGTTAATTCATCTCACAGAGTTACATCTGTATTTCGTGGATCTCTTTGCTAGCCTTATTTCTGTGGAATCTGAGAACAGATATTTCGGATCCCTTAGAAGACTATAGGGCCAAAGGAAATATCCTCCGATAACAAAGAGAAAGAAGCTTTCTGAGAAACTTCTTTGTGTTCTGTGAAATCATCTCACAGAGTTGCAGCTTTCCCCTCAAGAAGCCTTTCGATAAGACAGTTCTTGTGGAATTGGCAAAGTGATATTTGGAAGCCCTTAGAGGGCTATGGTGAAAAAGGAAATATCCTCAGATGAAATCTGGAAAGAAGCTTTCTGAGAAACTGCTTAGCGTTCTGTTAATTCATCTCACAGAGTTATATCTGTATTTCGTGGATCTCTTTGCTAGCCTTATTTCTGTGGAATCTGAGAACAGATATTTCGGATCCCTTTGAAGACTATAGGGCCAAAGGACATATCCTCCGATAACAAAGAGAAAGAAGCTTTCTGAGAAACTTGGTTGTGTTCTGTGAAATCATCTCACAGAGTTACAGCTTTCCCCTCAAGGAGCCTTTCGCTGAGACAGTTTATGTGGAATTGGCAAAGTGATATTTGGAAGCCCCTAGAGGGCTATGGTGAAAAAGGAAATATTCTCAGATGAAATCTGGAAAGAAGCTTTCTAGGAAACTGCTTTGTGTTCTGTTAATTCATCTCACAGTGTTACATCTGTATTTCATGGATCTCTTTGCTAGCCTTATTTCTGTGGAATCTCAGAACAGATATTTCAGATCGCTTTGAAGACTATAGGGCCAAAGGAAATATCCTCCGATAACAAAGAGAAAGAAGCTTTCTGAGAAACTTCTTTGTGTTCTGTGAAATCATCTCACAGAGTTGCAACTTTCCCCTCAAGAAGCCTTTCGCTAAGACAGTTCTTGTGGAATTGGCAAAGTGATATTTGGAAACCCATAGAGAGCTATGGTGAAAAAGGAAATATCCTCAGATGAAATCTGGAAAGAAGCTTTCTGAGAAACTGCTTAGTGTTCTGTTAATTCATCTCACAGAGTTACATCTGTATTTCGTGGATCTCTTTGCTAGCCTTATTTCTGTGGAATCTGAGAACAGATATTTCGGATCCCTTTGAAGACTATAGGGCCAAAGGAAATATCCTCCGATAACAAAGAGAAAGAAGCTTTCTGAGAAACTTCTTTGTGTTCTGTGAAATCATCTCACAGAGTTGCAGCTTTCCCCTCAAGAAGCCTTTCGCTAAGACAGTTCTTGTGGAATAGGCAAAGTGATATTTGGAAGCCCATAGAGGGCTATGGTGAAAAAGGAAATATCCTCAGATGAAATCTGGAAAGAAGCTTTCTGAGAAACTGCTTAGTGTTCTGTTAATTCATCTCACAGAGTTACATCTGTATTTCGTGGATCTCTTTGCTAGCCTTATTTCTGTGGAATCTGAGAACAGATATTTCGGATCCCTTGGAAGACTATAGGGCCAAAGGAAATATCCTCCGATAACAAAGAGAAAGAAGCTTTCTGAGAAACTTCGTTGTGTTCTGTGAAATCATCTCACAGACTTACAGCTTTCCCCTCACGGAGCCTTTTGGTAAGACAGTTCTTGTGGAATTGCCAAAGTGATATTTGGAAGCCCATAGAGGGCTACGGTGAAAAAGGAAATATCCTCAACTGAAATTTGGAAAGAAGCTTTCTGAGAAACTGCTTAGTGTTCTGTTAATTCATCTCACAGAGTTACATCTGTATTTCGTGGATCTCTTTGCTAGCCTTATCTCTGTGGAATCTGAGAACAGATATTTCGGATCCCTTTGAAGACTACAGGGCCAAAGGAAATATCCTCCGATAACAAAGAGAAAGAAGCTTTCTGAGAAACTTCGTTGTGTCTGTGAAATCATCTCACAGAGTTACAGCTTTTCCCTCATGGAGCCTTTCGCTAAGACAGTTCTTTTGAAATTGGCAAAGTGATATTTGGAAGCCCATAGAGGGCTATGGTGAAAAAGGAAATATCCTCAGAGGAAATCTGGAAAGAAGCTTTCTGAGAAACTGCTTAGTGTTCTGTTAATTCATCTCACAGAGTTACATCTGTATTTCGTGGATCTCTTTGCTAGCCTTATTTCTGTGGAATCTGAGAACAGATATTTCGGATCCCTTTGAAGACTATAGGGCCAAAGGAAATATCCTCCGATAACAAAGAGAAAGAAGCTTTCTGAGAAACTTCGTTGTGTTCTGTGAAATCATCTCACAGAGTTACAGCTTTCCCCCACGGACCCTTTCGCTAAGACAGTTCTTGTGAAATTGGCAAAGTGATATTTGGAAGCCCATAGAGGGCTATGGTGAAAAAGGAAATATCCTCAGAGGAAATCTGGAAAGAAGCTTTCTGAGAAACTGCTCAGGGTTCTGTTAATTCATCTCACAGTGTTACATCTGAATTTCGTGGATCTCTTTGCTAGCCTTATTTCTGTGGAATCTGAGAACAGATATTTCAGATCCCTTTGAAGACTATAGGGCCAAAGGAAATATCCTCCGATAACAAAGAGAAAGAAGGTTTCTGAGAAACTTCGTTGTGTTTTGTGATATCATCTCACAGTGTTGCAGCTTTCCCCTCAAGAAGGCTTTCGCTAAGACAGTTCTTGTGGAATTGGCAAAGTGATATTTGGAAGCCCATAGAGGGCTATGGTGAAAAAGGAAATATCCTCAGATGAAATCTGGAAAGAAGCTTTCTGAGAAACTGCTTAGTGTTCTGTTAATTCATCTCACAGAGTTACATCTGTATTTCGTGGATCTCTTTGCTAGCCTTATTTCTGTGGAGTCTGAGAACAGATATTTCGGATCCCTTTGAAGACTCTAGGGCCAAAGGAAATATCCTCCGATAACAAAGAGAAAGAAGCTTTCTGAGAAACTTCTTTGTGTTCTGTGAAATCATCTCACAGAGTTGCAGCTTTCCCCTCAAGAAGCCTTTCGCTAAGACAGTTCTTGTGGAATTGGCAAAGTGATATTTGGAAGCCCATAGAGGGCTATGGTGAAAAAGGAAATATCCTCAGATGAAATCTGGAAAGAAGCTTTCTGAGAAACTGCTTAGTGTTCTGTTAATTCATCTCACAGAGTTACATCTGTATTTCGTGGATCTCTTTGCTAGCCTTATTTCTGTGGAATCTGAGAACAGATATTTCGGATCCCTTTGAAGACTATAGGGCCAAAGGAAATATCCTCCGATAACAAAGAGAAAGAAGCTTTCTGAGAAACTTCGTTGTGTTCTGTGAAATCATCTCACAGAGTTACAGCTTTCCCCTCAAGGAGCCTTTCGCTAAGACAGCTTATGTGGAATTGGCAAAGTGATATATGGAAGCCCATAGAGGGCTATGGTGAAAAAGGAAATATCCTCAGATGAAATCTGGAAAGAAGCTTTCTGAGAAACTGCGTAGCGTTCTGTTAATTCATCTCACAGAGTTACATCTGTATTTCGTGGATCTCTTTGCTAGCCTTATTTCTGTGGAATCTGAGAACAGATATTTCGGATCCCTTTGAAGACTATAGGGCCAAAGGAAATATCCTCCGATAACAAAGAGAAAGAAGCTTTCTGAGAAACTTCTTTGTGTTCTGTGAAATCATCTCACAGAGTTACAGCTTTCCCCTCAAGAAGCCTTTCGCTAAGACAGTTCTTGTGGAATTGGCAAAGTGATATTTGGAAGCCCATAGAGGGCTATGGTGAAAAAGGAAATATCCTCAAATGAAATCTGGAAAGAAGCTTTCTGAGAAACTGCTTAGTGTTCTGTTAATTCATCTCACAGAGTTACATCTGTATTTCGTGGATCTCTTTGCTAGCCTTATTTCTGTGGAATCTGAGAACAGATATTTCGGATCCCTTGGAAGACTATAGGGCCAAAGGAAATATCCTCCGATAACAAAGAGAAAGAAGCTTTCTGAGAAACTTCGTTGTGTTCTGTGAAATCATCTCACAGACTTACAGCTTTCCCCTCACGGAGCCTTTTGGTAAGACAGTTCTTGTGGAATTGCCAAAGTGATATTTGGAAGCCCATAGAGGGCTACGGTGAAAAAGGAAATATCCTCAACTGAAATTTGGAAAGAAGCTTTCTGAGAAACTGCTTAGTGTTCTGTTAATTCATCTCACAGAGTTACATCTGTATTTCGTGGATCTCTTTGCTAGTCTTATCTCTGTGGAATCTGAGAACAGATATTTCGGATCCCTTTGAAGACTACAGGGCCAAAGGAAATATCCTCCGATAACAAAGAGAAAGAAGCTTTCTGAGAAACTTCGTTGTGTCTGTGAAATCATCTCACAGAGTTACAGCTTTTCCCTCATGGAGCCTTTCGCTAAGACAGTTCTTTTGAAATTGGCAAAGTGATATTTGGAAGCCCATAGAGGGCTATGGTGAAAAAGGAAATATCCTCAGAGGAAATCTGGAAAGAAGCTTTCTGAGAAACTGCTTAGGGTTCTGTTAATTCATCTCACAGTGTTACATCTGAATTTCGTGGATCTCTTTGCTAGCCTTATTTCTGTGGAATCTGAGAACAGATATTTCAGATCCCTTTGAAGACTATAGGGCCAAAGGAAATATCCTCCGATAACAAAGAGAAAGAAGGTTTCTGAGAAACTTCGTTGTGTTTTGTGAAATCATCTCACAGTGTTGCAGCTTTCCCCTCAAGAAGCCTTTCGCTAAGACAGTTCTTGTGGAATTGGCAAAGTGATATTTGGAAGCCCATAGAGGGCTATGGTGAAAAAGGAAATATCCTCAGATGAAATCTGGAAAGAAGCTTTCTGAGAAACTGCTTAGTGTTCTGTTAATTCATCTCACAGAGTTACATCTGTATTTCGTGGATCTCTTTGCTAGCCTTATTTCTGTGGAGTCTGAGAACAGATATTTCGGATCCCTTTGAAGACTCTAGGGCCAAAGGATATATCCTCCGATAACAAAGAGAAAGAAGCTTTCTGAGAAACTTCTTTGTGTTCTGTGAAATCATCTCACAGAGTTACAGCTTTCCCCTCAAGAAGCCTTTCGCTAAGACAGTTCTTGTGGAATTGGCAAAGTGATATTTGGAAGCCCATAGAGGGCTATGGTGAAAAAGGAAATATCCTCAAATGAAATCTGGAAAGAAGTTTCTGAGAAACTGCTTAGTGTTCTGTTAATTCATCTCACAGAGTTACATCTGTATTTCGTGGATCTCTTTGCTAGCCTTATTTCTGTGGAATCTGAGAACAGATATTTCGGATCCCTTTGAAGACTACAGGGCCAAAGGAAATATCCTCCGATAACAAAGAGAAAGAAGCTTTCTGAGAAACTTCGTTGTGTCTGTGAAATCATCTCACAGAGTTACAGCTTTTCCCTCATGGAGCCTTTCGCTAAGACAGTTCTTTTGAAATTGGCAAAGTGATATTTGGAAGCCCATAGAGGGCTATGGTGAAAAAGGAAATATCCTCAGAGGAAATCTGGAAAGAAGCTTTCTGAGAAACTGCTTAGGGTTCTGTTAATTCATCTCACAGTGTTACATCTGAATTTCGTGGATCTCTTTGCTAGCCTTATTTCTGTGGAATCTGAGAACAGATATTTCAGATCCCTTTGAAGACTATAGGGCCAAAGGAAATATCCTCCGATAACAAAGAGAAAGAAGGTTTCTGAGAAACTTCGTTGTGTTTTGTGAAATCATCTCACAGTGTTGCAGCTTTCACCTCAAGAAGCCTTTCGCTAAGACAGTTCTTGTGGAATTGGCAAAGTGATATTTGGAAGCCCATAGAGGGCTATGGTGAAAAAGGAAATATCCTCAGATGAAATCTGGAAAGAAGCTTTCTGAGAAACTGCTTAGTGTTCTGTTAATTCATCTCACAGAGTTACATCTGTATTTCGTGGATCTCTTTGCTAGCCTTATTTCTGTGGAGTCTGAGAACAGATATTTCGGATCCCTTTGAAGACTCTAGGGCCAAAGGAAATATCCTCCGATAACAAAGAGAAAGAAGCTTTCTGAGAAACTTCTTTGTGTTCTGTGAAATCATCTCACAGAGTTACAGCTTTCCCCTCAAGAAGCCTTTCGCTAAGACAGTTCTTGTGGAATTGGCATAGTGATATTTGGAAGCCCATAGAGGGCTATGGTGAAAAAGGAAATATCCTCAAATGAAATCTGGAAAGAAGCTTTCTGAGAAACTGCTTAGTGTTCTGTTAATTCATCTCACAGAGTTACATCTGTATTTCGTGGATCTCTTTGCTAGCCTTATTTCTGTGGAATCTGAGAACAGATATTTCGGATCCCTTTGAAGACTATAGGGCCAAAGGAAATATCCTCCGATAACAAAGAGAAAGAAGGTTTCTGAGAAACTTCGTTGTGTTCTGTGAAATCATCTCACAGAGTTACAGCTTTCCCCTCACGGAGCCTTTCGCTAAGACAGTTCTTTTGAAATTGGCAAAGTGATATTTGGAAGCCCATAGAGGGCTATGGTGAAAAAGGAAATATCCTCCGAGGAAATCTGGAAAGAAGGTTTCTGAGAAACTGCTTAGTGTTCTGTTAATTCATCTCACAGTGTTACATCTGTATTTCATGGATCTCTTTGCTAGCCTTATTTCTGTGGAATCTGAGAACAGATATTTCAGATCCCTTTGAAGACTATAGGGCCAAAGGAAATATCCTCCGATAACAAAGTGAAAGAAGCTTTCTGAGAAACTTCTTTGTGTTCTGTGAAATCATCACACAGAGTTGCAGCTTTCCCCTCAAGAAGCCTTTCGCTAAGACAGTTCTTGTGGAATTGGCAAAGTGATATTTGGAAGCCCATAGAGGGCTATGGTAAAAAAGGAAATATCCTCAGATGAAATCTGGAAAGAAGCTTTCTGAGAAACTGCTTAGTATTCTGTTAATTCATCTCACAGAGTTACATCTGTATTTCGTGGATCTCTTTGCTAGCCTTATTTCTGTGGAATCTGAGAACAGATACTTCGGATCCCTTTGAAGACTATAGGGCCAAAGGAAATATCCTCCGATAACAAAGAGAAAGAAGCTTTCTGAGAAACTTCTTTGTGTTCTGTGAAATCATCTCACAGAGTTGCAGCTTTCCCCTCAAGAAGCCTTTCGCTAAGACAGTTCTTGTGGAATTGGCAAATTGATATTTGGAAGCCCATAGAGGGCTACGGTGAAAAAGGAAATATCCTCAGATGAAATCTGGCAAGAAGCTTTCTGAGGAACTGCTTAGTGTTCTGTTAATTCATCTCACAGAGTTACATCTGTATTTCGTGGATCTCTTTGCTAGCCTTATTTCTGTGGAATCTGAGAACAGATGTTTCGGATCCCTTTGAAGACAATAGGGCCAAAGGAAATATCCTCCGATAACAAAGAGAAAGAAGCTTTCTGAGAAACTTCTTTGTGGTCTGTGAAATCATCTCACAGAGTTGCAGCTTTCCCCTCAAGAAGCCTTTCGCTAAGACAGTTCTTGTGGAATTGGCAAAGTGATATTTGGAAGCCCATAGAGGGCTATGTTGAAAAAGGAAATATCCTCAGATGAAATCTGGAAAGAAGCTTTCTGAGAAACTGCTTAGTGTTCTGTTAATTCATCTCACAGAGTTACATCTGTATTTCGTTGATCTCTTGCTAGCCTTATTTCTGTGGAATCTGAGAACAGATATTTCGGATCCCTTTGAAGACTATAGGGCCAAAGGAAATATCCTCCGATAACAAAGAGAAAGAAGCTTTCTGAGAAACTTCGTTGTGTTCTGTGAAATCATCTCACAGAGTTGCAGCTTTCCCCTCAAGAAGCCTTTCGCTAAGACAGTTCTTGTGGAATTGGCAAAGTGATATTTGGAAGCCCTTAGAGGGCTATGGTGAAAAAGGAAATATCCTCAGATGAAATCTGGCAAGAAGCTTTCTGAGGAACTGCTTAGTGTTCTGTTAATTCATCTCACAGAGTTACATCTGTATTTCGTGGATCTCTTTGCTAGCCTTATTTCTGTGGAATCTGAGAACAGATGTTTCGGATCCCTTTGAAGACTATAGGGCCAAAGGAAATATCCTCCGATAAAAAAGAGAAAGAAGCTTTCTGAGAAACTTCTTTGTGTTCTGTGAAATCATCTCACAGAGTTGCAGCTTTCCCCTCAAGAAGCCTTTCGCTAAGACAGTTCTTGTGGAATTGGCAAAGTGATATTTGGAAGCCCATAGAGGGCTATGTTGAAAAAGGAAATATCCTCAGATGAAATCTGGAAAGAAGCTTTCTGAGAAACTGCTTAGTGTTCTGTTAATTCATCTCACAGAGTTACATCTGTATTTCGTGGATCTCTTTGCTAGCCTTATTTCTGTGGAATCTGAGAACAGATATTTCGGATCCCTTTGAAGACTATAGGGCCAAAGGAAATATCCTCCGATAACAAAGAGAAAGAAGCTTTCTGAGAAACTTCGTTGTGTTCTGTGAAATCATCTCACAGAGTTACAGCTTTCCCCTCACGGAGAATTTCGCTATGACAGTTCTTTTGGAATTGGCAAAGTGATATTTGGAACCCATAGAGGGCTATGGTGAAAAAGGAAATATCCTCAGATGAAATCTGGAAAAAAGCTTTCTGAGAAACTGCTTAGTGTTCTTTTAATTCATCTCACAGAGTTACATCTGTATTTCGTGGATCTCTTTGCTAGCCTTATTTCTGTTGAATCTGAGAACAGATATTTCGGATCCTTTTGAAGACTATAGGGCCAAAGGAAATATCCTCTGAAAACAAAGAGAAAGAAGCTTTCTGAGAAACTTCTTTGTGTTCTGTGAAATCATCTCACAGAGTTACAGCTTTCCCCTCAAGGAGTCTTTCGCTAAGACATTTCTTGTGGAATTCGCAAAGTGATATCTGGAAGCCCATAGAGGGCTATGGTGAAAAAGGAAATATCCTCAGATGAAATCTGGAAAGAAGCTTTCTGAGAAACTGCTTAGTGTTCTGTTAATTCATCTCACAGAGTTACATCTGTATTTCGTGGATCTCTTTGCTAGCCTTATTTCTGTGGAATCTGAGAACAGATATTTCGGATCCCTTTGAAGACTATAGGGCCAAAGGAAATATCCTCCGATAACAAAGAGAAAGAAGCTTTCTGAGAAACTTCTTTGTGTTCTGTGAAATCATCTCACAGAGTTGCAGCTTTCCCCTCAAGAAGCCTTTCGCTAAGACTGTTCTTGTGGAATTGGCAAAGTGATATTTGGAAGCCCATAGAGGGCTATGGTGAAAAAGGAAATATCCTCAGATGAAATCTGGAAAGAAGCTTTCTGAGAAACTGCTTAGTGTTCTGTTAATTCATCTCACAGAGTTACATCTGTATTTCGTGGATCTCTTTGCTAGCCTTATTTCTGTGGAATCTGAGAACAGATATTTCGGATCCCTATGAAGACTATTGGGCCGAAGGAAATATCCTCCGATAACAAAGAGAAAGAAGCTTTCTGAGAAACTTCGTTGTGTTCTGTGAAATCATCTCACAGAGTTACAGCTTTCCCCTCAAGAAGCCTTTCGCTAAGACAGTTCTTGTGGAATTGGCAAAGTGATATTTGGAAGCCCATAGAGGTCTATGGTGAAAAAGGAAATATCCTCAAATGAAATCTGCAAAGAAGCTTTCTGAGAAACTGCTTAGTGTTCTGTTAATTCATCTCACAGAGTTACATCTGTATTTCGTGGATCTCTTTGCTAGCCTTATTTCTGTGGAATCTGAGAACAGATATTTCGGATCCCTTTGAAGACTATAGGGCCAAAGGAAGTATCCTCCGATAACAAAGAGAAAGAAACTTTCTGAGAAACTTCGTTGTGTTCTGTGAAATCATCTCACAGAGTTACAGCTTTCCCCTCACGGAGCCTTTCGCTAAGACAGTTCTTTTGAAATTGGCAAAGTGATATTTGGAAGCCCATAGAGGGCTATGGTGAAAAAGGAAATATCCTGAGAGGAAATCTGGAAAGAAGCTTTCTGAGAAACTGCTTAGTGTTCTGTTAATTCATCTCACAGAGTTACATCTGTATTTCGTGGATCTCTTTGCTAGCCTTATTTCTGTGGAACCTGAGAACAGATGTTTCGGATCCCTTTGAAGACTATAGGGCCAAAGGAAATATCCTCTGATAACAAAGGGAAAGAAGCTTTCTGAGAAACTTCTTTGTGTTCTGTGAAATCATCTCACAGAGTTGCAGCTTTCCCCTCAAGAAGCCTTTCGCTAAGACAGTTCTTGTGGAATTGGCAAAGTGATATTTGGAAGCCCATAGAGGGCTACGGTGAAAAAGGAAATATCCTCAGATTAAATCTGGAAAGAAGCTTTCTGAGAAACTCCTTAGTGTTCTGTTAATTCATCTCACAGAGTTACATCTGTATTTCGTGGATCTCTTTGCTAGCCTTATTTCTGTGGAATCTGAGAACAGATATTTCGGATCCCTTTGAAGACTATAGGGCCAAAGGAAATATCCTCCGATAACAAAGAGAAAGAAGCTTTCTGAGAAACTTCTTTCTGTTCTGTGAAATCATCTCACTGAGTTACAGCTTTCCCCTCAAGAAGCCTTTCGCTAAGACAGTTCTTGTGTAATTGGCAAAGTGATACTTGGAAGCCCATAGAGGGCTATGGTGAAAAAGGAAATCTCCTCAAATGAAATCTGGAAAGAAGCTTTCTGAGAAACTGCTTAGTGTTCTGTTAATTCATCTCACAGAGTTACATCTGTATTTCATGGATCTCTTTGCTAGCCTTATTTCTGTGGAATCTGAGAACAGATATTTCAGATCCCTTTGAAGACTATAGGGCCAAAGGAAATATCCTCCGATAACAAAGAGAAAGAAGCTTTCTGAGAAACTTCTTTGTGTTCTGTGAAATCATCTCACAGAGTTGCAGCTTTCCCCTCAAGAAGCCTTTCGCTAAGACAGTTCTTGTGGAATTGGCAAAGTGATATTTGGAAGCCCATAGAGGGCTATGGTGAAAAAGGAAATATCCTCAGATGAAATCTGGAAAGAAGCTTTCTGAGAAATTGCTTAGTGTTCTGTTAATTCATCTCACAGAGTTACATCTGTATTTCGTGGATCTCTTTGCTAGCCTTATTTCTGTGGAATCTGAGAACAGATATTTCGGATCCCTTTGAAGACTATAGGGCCAAAGTTAATATCCTCCGATAACAAAGAGAAAGAAGCTTTCTGAGAAACTTCGTTGTGTTCTGTGAAATCATCTCACAGAGTTACAGCTTTCCCCTCACAGAGACTTTCGCTAAGACAGTTCTTTTGGAATTGGCAAAGTGATATTTGGAACCCATAGAGGGCTATGGTGAAAAAGGAAATATCCTCAGATGAAATCTGGAAAGAAGCTTTCTGAGAAACTGCTTAGTGTTCTTTTAATTCATCTCACAGAGTTACATCTGTATTTCGTGGATCTCTTTGCTAGCCTTATTTCTGTTGAATCTGAGAACAGATATTTCGGATCCTTTTGAAGACTATAGGGCCAAAGGAAATATCCTCTGAAAACAAAGAGAAAGAAGCTTTCTGAGAAACTTCTTTGTGTTCTGTGAAATCATCTCACAGAGTTACAGCTTTCCCCTCAAGGAGTCTTTCGCTAAGACAGTTCTTGTGGAATTGGCAAAGTGATATCTGGAAGCCCATAGAGGGCTATGGTGAAAAAGGAAATATCCTCAGATGAAATCTGGAAAAAAGCTTTCTGAGAAACTGCTTAGTGTTCTGTTAATTCATCTCACAGAGTTACATCTGTATTTCGTGGATCTCTTTGCTAGCCTTATTTCTGTTGAATCTGAGAACAGATATTTCGGATCCTTTTGAAGACTATAGGGCCAAAGGAAATATCCTCTGAAAACAAAGAGAAAGAAGCTTTCTGAGAAACTTCTTTGTGTTCTGTGAAATCATCTCACAGAGTTACAGCTTTCCCCTCAAGGAGTCTTTCGCTAAGACAGTTCTTGTGGAATTGGCAAAGTGATATCTGGAAGCCCATAGAGGGCTATGGTGAAAAAGGAAATATCCTCAGATGAAATCTGGAAAGAAGCTTTCTGAGAAACTGCTTAGTGTTCTGTTAATTCATCTCACAGAGTTACATCTGTATTTCGTGGATCTCTTTGCTAGCCTTATTTCTGTGGAATCTGAGAACAGATATTTCGGATCCCTTTGAAGACTATAGGGCCAAAGGAAATATCCTCCGATAACAAAGAGAAAGAAGCTTTCTGAGAAACTTCTTTGTGTTCTGTGAAATCATCTCACAGAGTTGCAGCTTTCCCCTCAAGAAGCCTTTCGCTAAGACTGTTCTTGTGGAATTGGCAAAGTGATATTTGGAAGCCCATAGAGGGCTATGGTGAAAAAGGAAATATCCTCAGATGAAATCTGGAAAGAAGCTTTCTGAGAAACTGCTTAGTGTTCTGTTAATTCATCTCACAGAGTTACATCTGTATTTCGTGGATCTCTTTGCTAGCCTTATTTCTGTGGAATCTGAGAACAGATATTTCGGATCCCTATGAAGACTATAGGGCCGAAGGAAATATCCTCCGATAACAAAGAGAAAGAAGCTTTCTGAGAAACTTCGTTGTGTTCTGTGAAATCATCTCACAGAGTTACAGCTTTCCCCTCAAGAAGCCTTTCGCTAAGACAGTTCTTGTGGAATTGGCAAAGTGATATTTGGAAGCCCTTAGAGGTCTATGGTGAAAAAGGAAATATCCTCAAATGAAATCTGGAAAGAAGCTTTCTGAGAAACTGCTTAGTGTTCTGTTAATTCATCTCACTGAGTTACATCTGTATTTCGTGGATCTCTTTGCTAGCCTTATTTCTGTGGAATCTGAGAACAGATATTGCGGATCCCTTTGAAGACTATAGGGCCAAAGGAAATATCCTCCGATAACAAAGAGAAAGAAGCTTTCTGAGAAACTTCGTTGTGTTCTGTGAAATCATCTCACAGAGTTACAGCTTTCCCCTCACGGAGCTTTTCGCTAAGACAGTTCTTTTGAAATTGGCAAAGTGATATTTGGAAGCCCATAGAGGGCTAGGGTGAAAAAGGAAATATCCTGAGAGGAAATCTGGAAAGAAGCTTTCTGAGAAACTGCTTAGTGTTCTGTTAATTCATCTCACAGAGTTACATCTGTATTTCGTGGATCTCTTTGCTAGCCTTATTTCTGTGGAATCTGAGAACAGATGTTTCGGATCCCTTTGAAGACTATAGGGCCAAAGGAAATATCCTCTGATAACAAAGAGAAAGAAGCTTTCTGAGAAACTTCTTTGTGTTCTGTGAAATCATCTCACAGAGTTGCAGCTTTCCCCTCAAGAAGCCTTTCGATAAGACAGTTCTTGTGGAATTGGCAAATTGATATTTGGAAGCCCATAGAGGGCTATGGTGAAAAAGGAAATATCCTGAGAGGAAATCTGGAAAGAAGCTTTCTGAGAAAGTGCTTAGTGTTCTGTTAATTCATCTCACAGAGTTACATCTGTATTTCGTGGATCTCTTTGCTAGCCTTATTTCTGTGGAATCTGAGAACAGATGTTTCGGATCCCTTTGAAGACTATAGAGCCAAAGGAAATATCCTCTGATAACAAAGAGAAAGAAGCTTTCTGAGAAACTTCTTTGTGTTCTGTGAAATCATCTCACAGAGTTGCAGCTTTCCCCTCAAGAAGCCTTTCGCTAAGACAGTTCTTGTGGAATTGGCAAATTGATATTTGGAAGCCCATAGAGGGCTACGGTGAAAAAGGAAATATCCTCAGATGAAATCTGGAAAGAAGCTTTCTGAGAAACTCCTTAGTGTTCTGTTAATTCATCTCACAGAGTTACATCTGTATTTCGTGGATCTCTTTGCTAGCCTTATTTCTGTGGAATCTGAGAACAGATATTTCGGATCCCTTTGAAGACTATAGGGCCAAAGGAAATATCCTCCGATAACAAAGAGAAAGAAGCTTTCTGAGAAACTTCTTTGTGTTCTGTGAAATCATCTCACTGAGATACAGCTTTCCCCTCAAGAAGCCTTTCGCTAAGACAGTTTTTGTGGAATTGGCAAAGTGATACTTGGAAGCCCATAGAGGGCTATGGTGAAAAAGGAAATCTCCTCAAATGAAATCTGGAAAGAATCTTTCTGAGAAACTCCTTAGTGTTCTGTTAATTCATCTCACAGAGTTACATCTGTATTTCATGGATCTCTTTGCTAGCCTTATTTCTGTGGAATCTGAGAACAGATATTTCAGATCCCTTTGAAGACTATAGGGCCAAAGGAAATATCCTCCGATAACAAAGAGAAAGAAGCTTTCTGAGAAACTTCTTTGTGTTCTGTGAAATCATCTCACAGAGTTGCAGCTTTCCCCTCAAGAAGCCTTTCGCTAAGACAGTTCTTGTGGAATTGGCAAAGTGATATTTGGAAGCCCATAGAGGGCTATGGTGAAAAAGGAAATATCCTCAGATGAAATCTGGAAAGAAGCTTTCTGAGAAATTGCTTAGTGTTCTGTTAATTCATCTCAAAGAGTTACATCTGTATTTCGTGGATCTCTTTGCTAGCCTTATTTCTGTGGAATCTGAGAACAGATATTTCGGATCCCTTTGAAGACTATAGGGCCAAAGGAAATATCCTCCGATAACAAAGAGAAAGAATTTTTCTGAGAAACTTCGTTGTGTTCTGTGAAATCATCTCACAGAGTTGCAGCTTTCCCCTCAAGAAGCCTTTCGCTAAGACAGTTCTTGTGGAATTGGCAAAGTGATATTTGGAAGCCCTTAGAGGGCTATGGTGAAAAAGGAAATATCCTCAGAAGAAATCTGGAAAGAAGCTTTCTGAGAAACTGCTTAGTGTTCTGTTAATTCATCTCACAGAGTTACATCTGTATTTCGTGGATCTCTTTGCTAGCCTTATTTCTGTGGAATCTGAGAACAGATATTTCGGATCCCTTTGAAGACTATAGGGCCAAAGGAAATATCCTCGATAACAAAGAGAAAGAAGCTTTCTGAGAAACTTCTTTGTGTTCTGTGAAATCATCTCACAGAGTTGCAGCTTTCCCCTCAAGAAGCCTTTCGCTAAGACAGTTCTTGTGGAATTGGCAAAGTGATATTTGGAAGCCCATAGAGGGCTATGGTGAAAAAGGAAATATCCTCAGATGAAATCTGGAAAGAAGCTTTCTGAGAAACTGCTTAGTGTTCTGTTAATTCATCTCACAGAGTTACATCTGTATTTCGTGGATCTCTTTGCTAGCCTTATTTCTGTGGAATCTGAGAACAGATGTTTCGGATCCCTTTGAAGACTATAGGGCCAAAGGAAATATCCTCCGATAACAAAGAGAAAGAAGCTTTCTGAGAAACTTCTTTGTGTTCTGTGAAATCATCTCACAGAGTTGCAGCTTTCCCCTCAAGAAGCCTTTCGCTAAGACAGTTCTTGTGGAATTGGCAAAGTGATATTTGGAAGCCCATAGAGGGCTATGGTGAAAAAGGAAATATCCTCAGATGAAATCTGGAAAGAAGCTTTCTGAGAAACTGCTTAGTGTTCTGTTAATTCATCTCACAGAGTTACATCTGTATTTCGTGGATCTCTTTGCTAGCCTTATTTCTGTGGAATCTGAGAACAGATATTTCGGATCCCTTTGAAGACTATAGGGCCAAAGGAAATATCCTCCGATAACAAAGAGAAAGAAGCTTTCTGAGAAACTTCGTTGTGTTCTGTGAAATCATCTCACAGAGTTACAGCTTTCCCCTCAAGAAGCCTTTCGCTAAGACAGTTCTTGTGGAATTGGCAAAGTGATACTTGGAAGCCCATAGAGGGCTATGGTGAAAAAGGAAATCTCCTCAAATGAAATCTGGAAAGAAGCTTTCTGAGAAACTGCTTAGTGTTCTGTTAATTCATCTCACAGAGTTACATCTGTATTTCGTGTATCTCTTTGCTAGCCTTATCTCTGTGGAATCTGAGAACAGATATTTCGGATCCCTTTGAAGACTATAGGGCCAAAGGAAATATCCTCCGATAACAAAGAGAAAGAAGCTTTCTGAGAAACTTCGTTGTGTTCTGTGAAATCATCTCACAGAGTTACAGCTTTCCCCTCAAGAAGCCTTTCGCTAAGACAGTTCTTGTGGAATTGGCAAAGTGATACTTGGAAGCCCATAGAGGGCTATGGTGAAAAAGGAAATCTCCTCAAATGAAATCTGGAAAGAAGCTTTCTGAGAAACTGCTTAGTGTTCTGTTAATTCATCTCACAGAGTTACATCTGTATTTCGTGGATCTCTTTGCTAGCCTTATCTCTGTGGAATCTGAGAACAGATATTTCGGATCCCTTTGAAGACTATAGGGCCAAAGGAAATATCCTCCGATAACAAAGAGAAAAAAGCTTTCTGAGAAACTTCTTTGTGTTCTGTGAAATCATCTCACAGAGTTACATCTTTCCCCTCAAGAAGCCTTTCGCTAAGACAGTTCTTGTGGAATTGGCAAAGTGATATTTGGAAGCCCATAGAGGGCTATGGTGAAAAAGGAAATATCCTCAGATGAAATCTGGAAAGAAGCTTTCTGAGAAACTGCTTAGTGTTCTGTGAATTCATCTCACGGAGTTACATCTGTATTTCGTGGATCTCTTTGCTAGCCTTATTTCTGTGGAATCTGAGAACAGATATTTCGAATCCCTTTGAAGACTATAGGGCCAAAGGAAATATCCTCCGATAACAAAGAGAAAGAAGCTTTCTGAGAAACTTCGTTGTGTTCTGTGAAATCATCTCTCAGAGTTACAGCTTTCCCCTCACAGAGCCTTTCGCTAAGATAGTTCTTTTGAAATTGGCAAAGTGATATTTGGAAGCCCTTAGAGGGCTATGGTGAAAAAGGAAATATCCTCAGATGAAATCTGGAAAGAAGCTTTCTGAGAAACTGCTTAGTGTTCTGTTAATTCATCTCACAGAGTTACATCTGTATTTCGTGGATCTCTTTCCTAGCCTTATTTCTGTGGAATCTGAGAACAGATATTTCGGATCCCTTTGAAGACTATAGGGCCAAAGGAAATATCCTCCGATAACAAAGAGAAAGAAGCTTTCTGAGAAACTTCGTTGTGTTCTGTGAAATCATCTCACAGAGTTACAGCTTTCCCCTCACGGAGCCTTTCGCTAAGACAGTTCTTGTGGAATTGGCAAAGTGATATTTGGAAGCCCATAGAGGGCTATGGTGAAAAAGGAAATATCCTCAACTGAAATCTGGAAAGAAGCTTTCTGAGAAACTGCTTAGTGTTCTGTTAATTCATCTCACAGAGTTACATCTGTATTTCGTGGATCTCTTTGCTAGCCTTATCTCTGTGGAATCTGAGAACAGATATTTCGGATCCCTTTGAAGACTATAGGGCCAAAGGAAATATCCTCCGATAACAAAGAGAAAGAAGCTTTCTGAGAAACTTCGTTGTGTCTGTGAAATCATCTCACAGAGTTACAGCTTTTCCCTCACGGAGCCTTTCGCTAAGACAGTTCTTTTGAAATTGGCAAAGTGATATTTGGAAGCCCATAGAGGGCTATGGTGAAAAAGGAAATATCCGCAGAGGAAATCTGGAAAGAAGCTTTCTGAGAAACTGCTTAGTGTTCTGTTAATTCATCTCACAGAGTTACATCTGTATTTCGTGGATCTCTTTGCTAGCCTTATTTCTGTGCAATCTGAGAACAGATATTTCGGATCCCTTTGAAGACTATAGGGCCAAAGGAAATATCCTCCGATAACAAAGAGAAAGAAGCTTTCTGAGAAACTTCTTTGTGTTCTGTGAAATCATCTCACAGAGTTGCAGCTTTCCCCTCAAGAAGCCTTTCGCTAAGACAGTTCTTGTGGAATTGGCAAAGTGATATTTGGAAGCCCATAGAGGGCTATGGTGAAAAAGGAAATATCCTCAGATGAAATCTGGAAAGAAGCTTTCTGAGAAACTTCTTAGTGTTCTGTTAATTCATCTCACAGAGTTACATCTGTATTTCGTGGATCTCTTTCCTAGCCTTATTTCTGTGGAATCTGAGAACAGATATTTCGGATCCCTTTGAAGACTATAGGGCCAAAGGAAATATCCTCCGATAACAAAGAGAAAGAAGCTTTCTGAGAAACTTCGTTGTGTTCTGTGAAATCATCTCACAGAGTTACAGCTTTCCCCCACGGAGCCTTTCGCTAAGACAGTTCTTTTGAAATTGGCAAAGTGATATTTGGAAGCCCATAGAGGGCTATGGTGAAAAAGGAAATATCCTCAGAGGAAATCTGGAAAGAAGCTTTCTGAGAAACTGCTTAGGGTTCTGTTAATTCATCTCACAGTGTTACATCTGTATTTCGTGGATCTCTTTGCTAGCCTTATTTCTGTGGAATCTGAGAACAGATATTTCAGATCCCTTTGAAGACTATAGGGCCAAAGGAAATATCCTCCGATAACAAAGAGAAAGAAGCTTTCTGAGAAACTTCTTTGTGTTCTGTGAAATCATCTCACAGTGTTGCAGCTTTCCCCTCAAGAAGCCTTTCGCTAAGACAGTTCTTGTGGAATTGGCAAAGTGATATTTGGAAGCCCATAGAGGGCTATGGTGAAAAAGGAAATATCCTCAGATGAAATCTGGAAAGAAGCTTTCTGAGAAACTGCTTAGTGTTCTGTTAATTCATCTCACAGAGTTACATCTGTATTTCGTGGATCTCTTTACTAGCCTTATTTCTGTGGAATCTGAGAACAGATATTTCGGATCCCTTTGAAGACTGTAGGGCCAAAGGAAATATCCTCCGATAACAAAGAGAAAGAAGCTTTCTGAGAAACTTCGTTGTGTTCTGTGAAATCATCTCACAGAGTTACAGCTTTCCCCTCAAGGAGCCTTTCGCTAAGACAGTTTATGTGGAATTGGCAAAGTAATATATGGAAGCCCATAGAGGGCTATGGTGAAAAAGGAAATATCCTCAGATGAAATCTGGAAAGAAGCTTTCTGAGAAACTGCGTAGCGTTCTGTTAATTCATCTCACAGAGTTACATCTGTATTTCGTGGATCTCTTTGCTAGCCTTATTTCTGTGGAATCTGAGAACAGATATTTCGGATCCCTTTGAAGACTATAGGGCCAAAGGAAATATCCTCCGATAACAAAGAGAAAGAAGCTTTCTGAGAAACTTCTTTGTGTTCTGTGAAATCATCTCACAGAGTTGCAGCTTTCCCCTCAAGAAGCCTTTCGCTAAGACAGTTCTTGTGGAATTGGCAAAGTGATATTTGGAAGCCCATAGAGGGCTATGGTGAAAAAGGAAATATCCTCAGATGAAATCTGGAAAGAAGCTTTCTGAGAAACTGCTTAGTGTTCTGTTAATTCATCTCACCGAGTTACATCTGTATTTCGTGGATCTCTTTGCTAGCCTTATTTCTGTGGAATCTGAGAACAGATATTTCGGATCCTTTTGAAGACTATAGGGCCAAAGGAAATATCCTCTGAAAACAAAGAGAAAGAAGCTTTCTGAGAAACTTCTTTGTGTTCTGTGAAATCATCTCACAGAGTTACAGCTTTCCCCTCAAGGAGTCTTTCGCTAAGACAGTTCTTGTGGAATTGGCAAAGTGATATCTGGAAGCCCATAGAGGGCTATGGTGAAAAAGGAAATATCCTCAGATGAAATCTGGAAAGAAGCTTTCTGAGAAACTGCTTAGTGTTCTGTTAATTCATCTCACAGAGTTACATCTGTATTTCGTGGATCTCTTTGCTAGCCTTATTTCTGTGGAATCTGAGAACAGATATTTCGGATCCTTTTGAAGACTATAGGGCCAAAGGAAATATCCTCTGAAAAAAAGAGAAAGAAGCTTTCTGAGAAACTTCTTTGTGTTCTATGAAATCATCTCACAGAGTTACAGCGTTCCCCTCAAGGAGTCTTTCGCTAACACAGTTCTTGTGGAATTGGCAAATGATATCTGGAAGCCCTTAGAGGGCTATGGTGAAAAAGGAAATATCCTCAGATGAAATCTGGAAAGAAGCTTTCTGAGAAACTGCTTAGTATTCTGTTAATTCATCTCACAGAGTTACATCTGTATTTCGTGGATCTCTTTGCTAGCCTTATTTCTGTGGAATCTGAGAACAGATATTTCGGATCCCTTTGAAGACTATAGGGCCAAAGGAAATATCCTCCGATAACAAAGAGAAAGAAGCTTTCTGAGAAACTTCTTTGTGTTCTGTGAAATCATCTCACAGAGTTGCAGCTTTCCCCTCAAGAAGCCTTTCGCTAAGACTGTTCTTGTGGAATTGGCAAAGTGATATTTGGAAGCCCATAGAGGGCTATGGTGAAAAAGGAAATATCCTCAGATGAAATCTGGAAAGAAACTTTCTGAGAAATTGCTTAGTGTTCTGGTAATTCATCTCACAGAGTTACATCTGTATTTCGTGGATCTCTTTGCTAGCCTTATTTCTGTGGAATCTGAGAACAGATATTTCGGATCCCTTTGAAGACTATAGGGCCAAAGGAAATATCCTCCGATAACAAAGAGAAAGAAGCTTTCTGAGAAACTTCTTTGTGTTCTGTGAAATCATCTCACAGAGTTACAGCTTTCCCCTCAAGAAGCCTTTCGCTAAGACAGTTCTTGTGGAATTTGCAAAGTGATATTTGGAAGCCCATAGAGGGCTATTGTGAAAAAGGAAATATCCTCAGAGGAAATCTGGAAAGAAGCTTTCTGAGAAACTGCTTAGTGTTCTGTTAATTCATCTCACAGAGTTACATCTGTATTTCGTGGATCTCTTTGCTAGCCTTATTTCTGTGGAATCTGAGAACAGATATTGCGGATCCCTTTGAAGACTATAGGGCCAAAGGAAATATCCTCCGATAACAAAGAGAAAGAAGCTTTCTGAGAAACTTCGTTGTGTTCTGTGAAATCATCTCACAGAGTTACAGCTTTCCCCTTACGGAGCCTTTCCCTAAGACAGTTCTTTTGAAATTGACAAAGTGATATTTGGAAGCCCATAGAGGGCTATGGTGAAAAAGGAAATATCCTGAGAGGAAATCTGGAAAGAAGCTTTCTGAGAAACTGCTTAGTGTTCTGTTAATTCATCTCACAGTGTTACATCTGTATTTCATGGATCTCTTTGCTAGCCTTATTTCTGTGGAATCTGAGAACAGATATTTCCGATCCCTTTGAAGACTATAGGGCCAAAGGAAATATCCTCCGATAACAAAGAGAAAGAAGCTTTCTGAGAAACTTCTTTGTGTTCTGTGAAATCATCTCACAGAGTTGCAGCTTTCCCCTCAAGAAGCCTTTCGCTAAGTCAGTTCTTGTGGAATTGGCAAAGTGATATTTGGAAGCCCATAGAGGGCTATGGTGAAAAAGGAAATATCCTCAGATGAAATCTGGAAAGAAGCTTTCTGAGAAACTGCTTAGTGTTCTGTTAATTCATCTCACAGAGTTACATCTGTATTTCGTGGATCTCTTTGCTAGCCTTATTTCTGTGGAATCTGTGAACAGATATTTCGGATCCCTTTGAAGACTATAGGGCCAAAGGAAATATCCTCCGATAACAAAGAGAAAGAAGCTTTCTGAGAAACTTCTTTGTGTTCTGTGAAATCATCTCACAGAGTTGCAGCTTTCCCCTCAAGAAGCCTTTCGCTAAGACAGTTCTTGTGGAATTGGCAAAGTGATATGTGGAAGCCCATAGAGGGCTATGGTGAAAAAGGAAATATCCTCAGATGAAATCTGGAAAGAAGCTTTCTGAGAAACTACTTAGTGTTCTGTTAATTCATCTCACAGAGTTACATCTGTATTTCGTGGATCTCTTTGCTAGCCTTATTTCTGTGGAATCTGAGAACAGATATTTCGGATCCCTTTGAAGACTATAGGGCCAAAGGAAATATCCTCCGATAACAAAGAGAAAGAAGCTTTCTGAGAAACTTCGTTGTGTTCTGTGAAATCATCTCACAGAGTTACAGCTTTCCCCTCACGGAGCCTTTCGCTAAGACAGTTCTTTTGAAATTGGCAAAGTGATATTTGGAAGCCCATAGAGGGCTATGGTGAAAAAGGAAATATCCTCAGAGGAAATCTGGAAAGAAGCTTTCTGAGAAACAGCTTAGTGTTCTGTTAATTCATCTCACAGTGTTACATCTGTATTTCATGGATCTCTTTGTTAGCCTTATTTCTGTGGAATCTGAGAACCTATATTTCAGATCCCTTTGAAGACTATAGGGCCAAAGGAAATATCCTCCGATAACAAAGAGAAAGAAGCTTTCTGAGAAACTTCTTTGTGTACTGTGAAATCATCTCACAGAGTTGCAGCTTTCCCCTCAAGAAGCCTTTCGCTAAGACAGTTCTTGTGGAATTGGCAAAGTGATATTTGGAAGCCCATAGAAGGCTGTGGTGAAAAAGGAAATATCCTCAGATGAATCTGGAAAGAAGCTTTCTGAGAAACTGCTTAGTGTTCTGTTAATTCATCTCACAGAGTTACATCTGTATTTCGTGGATCTCTTTGCTAGCCTTATTTCTGTGGAATCTGAGAACAGATATTTCGGATCCCTTTGAAGACTATAGGGCCAAAGGAAATATCCTCCGATAACAAAGAGAAAGAAGCTTTCTGAGAAACTTCGTTGTGTTCTGTGAAATCATCTCACAGAGTTACAGCTTTCCCCTCAAGGAGCCTTTCGCTAAGACAGTTTATGTGGAATAGGCAAAGTGATATTTGGAAGACCGTAGAGGGCTATGGTGAAAAAGGAAATATCCTCAGATGAAATCTGGAAAGAAGTTTGCTGAGAAACTGCTTAGTGTTCTGTTAATTCATCTCACAAGGTTACATCTGTATTTCGTGGATCTCTTTGCTAGCCTTATTTCTGTGGGATCTGAGAACAGATATTTCGGATCCCTTTGAAGACTATAGGGCCAAAGGAAATATCCTCCGATAACAAAGAGAAAGAAGCTTTCTGAGAAACTTCGTTGTGTTCTGTGAAATCACATCACAGAGTAACAGCTTTCCACTCACGGATCCTTTCGCTAAGACACTTCTTTTGAAATTGGCAAAGTGATATTTGGAAGCCCATAGAGGGCTATGGTGAAAAAGGAAATATCCTCAAATGAAATCTGGAATGAAGTTTTCTGAGAAACTGCTTAGTGTTCTGTTAATTCATCTCACAGAGTTATATCTGTATTTCGTGGATCTCTTTGCTAGCCTTATTTCTGTATAATCTGAGAACAGATATATCGGATCCCTTTGAAGACTATAGGGCCAAAGGAAATATCCTCCGATAACAAAGAGAAAGAAGCTTTCTGAGAAACTTCGTTGTGTTCTGTGAAATCATCTCACAGAGTTACTGCTTCCCCTCACGGAGCCTTTCGCTAAGACAGGTCTTTTGAAATTGGCAAAGTGATATTTGGAAGCCCATAGAGGGCTATGGTGAAAAAGGAAATATCCTCAGATGAAATCTGGAAAGAAGCTTTCTGAGAAACTGCTTAGTGTTCTGTTAATTCATCTCACAGTGTTACATCTGTATTTCATGGATCTCTTTGCTAGCCTTATTTCTGTGGAATCTGAGAACAGATATTTCCGATCCCTTTGAAGACTATAGGGCCAAAGGAAATATCCTCCGATAACAAAGAGAAAGAAGCTTTCTGAGAAACTTCTTTGTGTTCTGTGAAATCATCTCACAGAGTTGCAGCTTTCCCCTCAAGAAGCCTTTCGCTAAGTCAGTTCTTGTGGAATTGGCAAAGTGATATTTGGAAGCCCATAGAGGGCTATGGTGAAAAAGGAAATATGCTCAGATGAAATCTGGAAAGAAGCTTTCTGAGAAACTGCTTAGTGTTCTGTTAATTCATCTCACAGAGTTACATCTGTATTTCGTGGATCTCTTTGCTAGCCTTATTTCTGTGGAATCTGTGAACAGATATTTCGGATCCCTTTGAACACTATAGGGCCAAAGGAAATATCCTCCGATAACAAAGAGAAAAAGCTTTCTGAGAAACTTCTTTGTGTTCTGTGAAATCATCTCACAGAGTTGCAGCTTTCCCCTCAAGAAGCCTTTCGCTAAGACAGTTCTTGTGGAATTGGCAAAGTGATATGTGGAAACCCATAGACGGCTATGGTGAAAAAGGAAATATCCTCAGATGAAATCTGGAAAGAAGCTTTCTGAGAAACTACTTAGTGTTCTGTTAATTCATCTCACAGAGTTACATCTGTATTTCGTGGATCTCTTTGCTAGCCTTATTTCTGTGGAATCTGAGAACAGATATTTCGGATCCCTTTGAAGACTATAGGGCCAAAGGAAATATCCTCCGATAACAAAGAGAAAGAAGCTTTCTGAGAAACTTCGTTGTGTTCTGTGAAATCATCTCACAGAGTTACACCTTTCCCCTCACGGAGCCTTTCGCTAAGACAGTTCTTTTGAAATTGGCAAAGTGATATTTGGAAGCCCATAGAGGGCTATGGTGAAAAAGGAAATATCCTCAGAGGAAATCTGGAAAGAAGCTTTCTGAGAAACAGCTTAGTGTTCTGTTAATTCATCTCACAGTGTTACATCTGTATTTCATGGATCTCTTTGTTAGCCTTATTTCTGTGGAATCTGAGAACCTATATTTCAGATCCCTTTGAAGACTATAGGGCCAAAGGAAATATCCTCCGATAACAAAGAGAAAGAAGCTTTCTGAGAAACTTCTTTGTGTACTGTGAAATCATCTCACAGAGTTGCAGCTTTCCCCTCAAGAAGCCTTTCGCTAAGACAGTTCTTGTGGAATTGGCAAAGTGATATTTGGAAGCCCATAGAGGGCTATGGTGAAAAAGGAAATATCCTCAGATGAATCTGGAAAGAAGCTTTCTGAGAAACTGCTTAGTGTTCTGTTAATTCATCTCACAGAGTTACATCTGTATTTCGTGGATCTCTTTGCTAGCCTTATTTCTGTGGAATCTGAGAACAGATATTTCGGATCCCTTTGAAGACTATAGGGCCAAAGGAAATATCCTCCGATAACAAAGAGAAAGAAGCTTTCTGAGAAACTTCGTTGTGTTCTGTGAAATCATCTCACAGAGTTACAGCTTTCCCCTCAAGGAGCCTTTCGCTAAGACAGTTTATGTGGAATTGGCAAAGTGATATTTGGAAGACCGTAGAGGGCTATGGTGAAAAAGGAAATATCCTCAGATGAAATCTGGAAAGAAGTTTGCTGAGAAACTGCTTAGTGTTCTGTTAATTCATCTCACAAGGTTACATCTGTATTTCGTGGATCTCTTTGCTAGCCTTATTTCTGTGGGATCTGAGAACAGATATTTCGGATCCCTTTGAAGACTATAGGGCCAAAGGAAATATCCTCCGATAACAAAGAGAAAGAAGCTTTCTGAGAAACTTCGTTGTGTTCTGTGAAATCATCTCACAGAGTTACTGCTTCCCCTCACGGAGCCTTTCGCTAAGACAGGTCTTTTGAAATTGGCAAAGTGATATTTGGAAGCCCATAGAGGGCTATGGTGAAAAAGGAAATATCCTCAGATGAAATCTGGAAAGAAGCTTTCTGAGAAACTGCTTAGTGTTCTGTTAATTCATCTCACAGTGTTACATCTGTATTTCATGGATCTCTTTGCTAGCCTTATTTCTGTGGAATCTGAGAACAGATATTTCCGATCCCTTTGAAGACTATAGGGCCAAAGGAAATATCCTCCGATAACAAAGAGAAAGAAGCTTTCTGAGAAACTTCTTTGTGTTCTGTGAAATCATCTCACAGAGTTGCAGCTTTCCCCTCAAGAAGCCTTTCGCTAAGTCAGTTCTTGTGGAATTGGCAAAGTGATATTTGGAAGCCCATAGAGGGCTATGGTGAAAAAGGAAATATGCTCAGATGAAATCTGGAAAGAAGCTTTCTGAGAAACTGCTTAGTGTTCTGTTAATTCATCTCACAGAGTTACATCTGTATTTCGTGGATCTCTTTGCTAGCCTTATTTCTGTGGAATCTGTGAACAGATATTTCGGATCCCTTTGAACACTATAGGGCCAAAGGAAATATCCTCCGATAACAAAGAGAAAGAAGCTTTCTGAGAAACTTCTTTGTGTTCTGTGAAATCATCTCACAGAGTTGCAGCTTTCCCCTCAAGAAGCCTTTCGCTAAGACAGTTCTTGTGGAATTGGCAAAGTGATATGTGGAAACCCATAGACGGCTATGGTGAAAAAGGAAATATCCTCAGATGAAATCTGGAAAGAAGCTTTCTGAGAAACTACTTAGTGTTCTGTTAATTCATCTCACAGAGTTACATCTGTATTTCGTGGATCTCTTTGCTAGCCTTATTTCTGTGGAATCTGAGAACAGATATTTCGGATCCCTTTGAAGACTATAGGGCCAAAGGAAATATCCTCCGATAACAAAGAGAAAGAAGCTTTCTGAGAAACTTCGTTGTGTTCTGTGAAATCATCTCACAGAGTTACACCTTTCCCCTCACGGAGCCTTTCGCTAAGACAGTTCTTTTGAAATTGGCAAAGTGATATTTGGAAGCCCATAGAGGGCTATGGTGAAAAAGGAAATATCCTCAGAGGAAATCTGGAAAGAAGCTTTCTGAGAAACAGCTTAGTGTTCTGTTAATTCATCTCACAGTGTTACATCTGTATTTCATGGATCTCTTTGCTAGCCTTATTTCTGTGGAATCTGAGAACCTATATTTCAGATCCCTTTGAAGACTATAGGGCCAAAGGAAATATCCTCCGATAACAAAGGGAAAGAAGCTTTCTGAGAAACTTCTTTGTGTACTGTGAAATCATCTCACAGAGTTGCAGCTTTCCCCTCAAGAAGCCTTTCGCTAAGACAGTTCTTGTGGAATTGGCAAAGTGATATTTGGAAGCCCATAGAGAGCTATGGCGAAAAAGGAAATATCCTCAGATGAATCTGGAAAGAAGCTTTCTGAGAAACTGCTTAGTGTTCTGTTAATTCATCTCACAGAGTTACATCTGTATTTCGTGGATCTCTTTGCTAGCCTTATTTCTGTGGAATCTGAGAACAGATATTTCGGATCCCTTTGAAGACTTTAGGGCCAAAGGAAATATCCTCCGATAACAAAGAGAAAGAAGCTTTCTGAGAAACTTCGTTGTGTTCTGTGAAATCATCTCACAGAGTTACAGCTTTCCCCTCAAGGAGCCTTTCGCTAAGACAGTTTATGTGGAATTGGCAAAGTGATATTTGGAAGACCGTAGAGGGCTATGGTGAAAAAGGAAATATCCTCAGATGAAATCTGGAAAGAAGTTTGCTGAGAAACTGCTTAGCGTTCTGTTAATTCATCTCACAGAGTTACATCTGTATTACGTGGATGTCTTTGCTAGCCTTATTTCTGTGGAATCTGAGAACAGATATTTCGGATCCCTTTGAAGACTATAGGGCCAAAGGAAATATCCTCCGATAACAAAGAGAAAGAAGCATTCTGAGAAACTTCGTTGTGTTCTGTGAAATCATCTCACAGTTTACAGCTTTCCCCTCACGGAGCCTTTCGCTAAGACAGTTCTTTTGAAACTGGCAAATTGATATTTGGAAGCCCATAGAGGGCTATGGTGAAAAAGGAAATATCCTCAGATGAAATCTGGAAAGAAGCTTTCTGAGAAACTGCTTAGTGTTCTGTTAATTCATTTCACAGAGTTACATCTGTATTTCGTGGATCTCTTTGCTAGCCTTATTTCTGTGGAATCTGAGAACAGATATTTCAGATCCGTTTGAAGACTATAGGGCCAAAGGAAATATCCTCCGATAACAAAGAGAAAGAAGCTTTCTGAGAAACTTCTTTGTGTTCTGTGAAATCATCTCACAGAGTTGCAGCTTTCCCCTCAAGAAGCCTTTCGCTAAGACAGTTCTTGTGGAATTGGCAAAGTGATATTTGGAAGCACATAGAGGGCTATGGTGAAAAAGGAAATATCCTCAGATGAAATCTGGAAAGAAGCTTTCTGAGAAACTGCTTAGTGTTCTGTTAATTCATCTCACAGAGTTACATCTGTATTTCGTGGATCTCTTTGCTAGCCTTATTTCTGTGGAATCTGAGAACAGAAATTTCGGATCCCTATGAAGACTACAGGGCCAAAGGAAATATCCTCCGATAACAAAGAGAAAGAAGCTTTCTGAGAAACTTCTTTGTGTTCTGTGAAATCATCTCACAGAGTTACAGCATTCCCCTCAAGAAGCCTTTCACTAAGACAGTTCTTGTGGAATTGGCAAAGTGATATTTGGAAGCCCATAGAGGGCTATGGTGAATAAGGAAATATCCTCAAATGAAATCTGGAAAGAAGCTTTCTGAGAAACTGCTTAGTGTTCTGTTAATTCATCTCACAGAGTTACATCTGTATTTCGTGGATCTCTTTGCTAGCCTTATTTCTGTGAAATCTGAGAACAGATATTTCGGATCCCTTTGAAGACTATAGGGCCAAAGGAAATATCCTCCGATAACAAAGAGAAAGAAGCTTTCTGAGAAACTTCTTTGTGTTCTGTGAAATCATCTCACAGAGTTGCAGCTTTCCCCTCAAGAAGCCTTTCGCTAAGACAGTTCTTGTGGAATTGGCAAAGTGATATTTGGAAGTCTATAGAGGGCTATGGTGAAAAAGGAAATATCCTCAAATGAAATCTGGAAAGAAGCTTTCGGAGAAACTGCTTAGTGTTCTGTTAATTCATCTCACAGAGTTACATCTGTATTTCGTGGATCTCTTTGCTAGCCTTATTTCTGTGGAATCTGAGAACAGATATTTCGGATCCCTTTGAAGACTATAGGGCCAAAGGAAATATCCTCCGATAACAAAGAGAAAGAAGCTTTCTGAGAAACTTCGTTGTGTTCTGTGAAATCATCTCTCAGAGTTACAGCTTTCCCCTCACGGAGCCTTTCGCTAAGACAGTTCTTTTGAAATTGGCAAAGTGATATTTGGAAGCCCATAGAGGGCTATGGTGAAAAAGGAAATATCCTCAGAGGAAATCTGGAAAGAAGCTTTCTAAGAAACTGCTTAGTGTTCTGTTAATTCATCTCACAGTGTTACATCTGTATTTCATGGATCTCTTTGCTAGCCTTATTTCTGTGGAATCTGAGAACAGATATTTCAGATCCCTTTGAAGACTATAGGGCCAAAGGAAATATCCTCCGATAACAAAGAGAAAGAAGCTTTCTGAGAAACTTCGTTGTGTTCTGTGAAATCATCTCACAGAGTTGCAGCTTTCCCCTCAAGAAGCCTTTCGCAAAGACAGTTCATGTGGAATTGGAAAAGTGATATTTGGAAGCCCATAGAGGGCTATGGTGGAAAAGGAAATATCCTCAGATGAAATCAGGAAAGAAGCTTTCTGAGAAACTGCTTAGTGTTCTGTTAATTCATCTCACACAGTAACATCTGTATTTCGTGGATCTCTTTGCTAGCCTTATTTCTGTGGAATCTGAGAACAGATATTTCGGATCCCTTTGAAGACTACAGGGCCAGAGGAAATATCCTCCGATAACAAAGAGAAAGAAGCTTTCTGAGAAACTTCTTTGTGTTCTGTGAAATCATCTCACAGAGTTGCAGCTTTCCCCTCAAGAAGCCTTTCGCTAAGACAGTTCTTGGGGAATTGGCAAAGTGATATTTGGAAGCCCATAGAGGGCTATGGTGAAAAAGGAAATATCCTCAGATGAAATCTGGAAAGAAGCTTTCTGAGAAACTGCTTAGTGTTCTGTTAATTCATCTCACAGAGTTACATCTGTATTTCGTGGATCTCTTTGCTAGCCTTATTTCTGTGGATTCTGAGAACAGATATTTCGGATCCCTATGAAGACTATAGGGCCAAAGGAAATATCCTCCGATAACAAAGAGAAAGAAGCTTTCTGAGAAACTTCTTTGTGTTCTGTGAAATCATCTCACAGAGTTACAGCTTTCCCCTCAAGAAGCCTTTCGCTAAGACAGTTCTTGTGGAATTGGCAAAGTGATATTAGGAAGCCCATAGAGGGCTATGGTGAAAAAGGAAATATCCTCAAATGAAATCTGGAAAGAAGCTTTCTGAGAAACTGCTTAGTGTTCTGTTAATTCATCTCACAGAGTTACATCTGTATTTCGTGGATCTCTTTGCTAGCCTTATTTCTGTGGAATCTGAGAACAGATATTTCGGATCCCTTTGAAGACTATAGGGCCAAAGGAAATATCCTCCGATAACAAAGAGAAAGAAGCTTTCTGAGAAACTTCGTTGTGTACTGTGAAATCATCTCACAGAGTTACAGCTTTCCCCTCAAGGAGCCTTTCGCTAAGACAGTTTATGTGGAATTGGCAAAGTGATATTTGGAAGACCGTAGAGGGCTATGGTGAAAAAGGAAATATCCTCAGATGAAATCTGGAAAGAAGTTTGCTGAGAAACTGCTTAGTGTTCTGTTAATTCATCTCACAGAGTTACATCTGTATTTCGTGGATCTCTTTGCTAGCCTTATTTCTGTGGGATCTGAGAACAGATATTTCGGATCCCTTTGAAGACTATAGGGCCAAAGGAAATATCCTCCGATAACAAAGAGAAAGAAGCTTTCTGAGAAACTTCGTTGTGTTCTGTGAAATCACATCACAGAGTTACAGCTTTCCACTCACGGATCCTTTCGCTAAGACACTTCTTTTGAAATTGGCAAAGTGATATTTGGAAGCCCATAGAGGGCTATGGTGAAAAAGGAAATATCCTCAAATGAAATCTGGAATGAAGTTTTCTGAGAAACTGCTTAGTGTTCTGTTAATTCATCTCACAGAGTTATATCTGTATTTCGTGGATCTCTTTGCTAGCCTTATTTCTGTATAATCTGAGAACAGATATTTCGGTTCCCTTTGAAGACTATAGGGCCAAAGGAAATATCCTCCAATAACAAAGAGAAAGAAGCTTTCTGAGAAACTTCGTTGTGTTCTGTGAAATCATCTCACAGAGTTACTGCTTCCCCTCACGGAGCCTTTCGCTAAGACAGGTCTTTTGAAATTGGCAAAGTGATATTTGGAAGCCCATAGAGGGCTATGGTGAAAAAGGAAATATCCTCAGATGAAATCTGGAAAGAAGCTTTCTGAGAAACTGCTTAGTGTTCTGTTAATTCATCTCACAGTGTTACATCTGTATTTCGTGGATCTCTTTGCTAGCCTTATTTCTGTGGAATCTGAGAACAGATATTTCCGATCCATTTGAAGACTATAGGGCCAAAGGAAATATCCTCCGATAACAAAGAGAAAGAAGCTTTCTGAGAAACTTCTTTGTGTTCTGTGAAATCATCTCACAGAGTTGCAGCTTTCCCCTCAAGAAGCCTTTCGCTAAGTCAGATCTTGTGGAATTGGCAAAGTGATATTTGGAAGCCCATAGAGGGCTATGGTGAAAAAGGAAATATCCTCAGATGAAATCTGGAAAGAAGCTTTCTGAGAAACTGCTTAGTGTTCTGTTAATTCATCTCACAGAGTTACATCTGTATTTCGTGGATCTCTTTGCTAGCCTTATTTCTGTGGAATCTGTGAACAGATATTTCGGATCCCTTTGAACACTATAGGGCCAAAGGAAATATCCTCCGATAACAAAGAGAAAGAAGCTTTCTGAGAAACTTCGTTGTGTTCTGTGAAATCATCTCACAGAGTTGCAGCTTTCCCCTCACGGAGCCTTTCGCTAAGACAGTTCTTGTGGAATTGGCAAAGTGATGTTTGGAAGCCCATAGAGGGCTATGGTGAAAAAGGAAATATCCTCAAATGAAATCTGGAAAGAAGCTTTCTGAGAAACTGCTTAGTGTTCTGTTAATTCATCTCACAGAGTTACATCTGTATTTCGTGGATCTCTTAGCTAGCCTTATTTCTGTGGAATCTGAGAACAGATATTTCGGATCCCTTTGAAGACTATAGGGCCAAAGGAAATATAATCCGATAACAAAGAGAAAGAAGCTTTCTGAGAAACTTCGTTGTGTTCTGTGAAATCATCTCACAGAGTTACAGCTTTCCCCTCAAGGAGCCTTTCGCTAAGACAGTTTATGTGGAATTCGCAAAGTGATATTTGGAAGCCCATAGAGGGCTATGGTGAAAAAGGAAATATCCTCAGATGAAATCTGGAAAGAAGCTTTCTGAGAAAATGCTTAGCGTTCTGTTAATTCATCTCACAGAGTTACATCTGTATTTCGTGGATCTCTTTGCTAGCCTTATTTCTGTGGAATCTGAGAACAGATATTTCGGATCCCTTTGAAGACTAAGGGCCAAAGGAAATATCCTCCGATAACAAAGAGAAAGAAGCTTTCTGAGAAACTTCTTTGTGTTCTGTGAAATCATCTCACAGAGTTGCAGCTTTCCCCTCAAGAAGCCTTTCGCTAAGACAGTTCTTGTGGAATTGGCAAAGTGATATTTGGAAGCCCATAGAGGGCTATGGTGAAAAAGGAAATATCCTCAAATGAAATCTGGAAAGAAGCTTTCTGAGAAACTGCTTAGTGTTCTGTTAATTCATCTCACAGAGTTACATCTGTATTTCGTGGATCTCTTTGCTAGCCTTATTTCTGTGGAATCTGAGAACAGATATTTCGGATCCCTTTGAAGACTATAGGGCCAAAGGAAATATCCTCCGATAACAAAGAGAAAGAAGCTTTCTGAGAAACTTCGTTGTGTTCTGTGAAATCATCTCACAGAGTTACAGCTTTCCCCTCAAGGAGCCTTTCGCTAAGACAGTTTATGTGGAATTCGCAAAGTGATATTTGGAAGCCCATAGAGGGCTATGGTGAAAAAGGAAATATCCTCAGATGAAATCTGGAAAGAAGCTTTCTGAGAAACTGCTTAGCGTTCTGTTAATTCATCTCACAGAGTTACATCTGTATTTCGTGGATCTCTTTGCTAGCCTTATTTCTGTGGAATCTGAGAACAGATATTTCGGATCCCTTTGAAGACTATAGGGCCAAAGGAAATATCCTCCGATAACAAAGAGAAAGAAGCTTTCTGAGAAACTTTTTTGTGTTCTGTGAAATCATCTCACAGAGTTGCAGCTTTCCCCTCAAGAAGCCTTTCGCTAAGACAGTTCTTGTGGAATTGGCAAAGTGATATTTGGAAGCCCATAGAGGGCTATGGTTTAAAAGGAAATATCCTCAGATGAAATCTGGAAAGAAGCTTTCTGAGAAACTGCTTAGCGTTCTGTTAATTCATCTCACAGAGTTACATCTGTATTTCGTGGATCTCTTTGCTAGCCTTATTTCTGTGGAATCTGAGAACAGATATTTCGGATCCCTTTGAAGACTATAGGGCCAAAGGAAATATCCTCCGATAACAAAGAGAAAGAAGCTTTCTGAGAAACTTCTTTGTGTTCTGTGAAATCATCTCACAGAGTTACAGCTTTCCCCTCACGGAGCCTTTCGCTAAGACAGTTCTTTTGAAACTGGCAAAGTGATATTTGGAAGCCCATAGAGGGCTATGGTGAAAAAGGAAATATCCTCAGATGAAATCTGGAAAGAAGCTTTCTGAGAAACTGCTTAGTGTTCTGTTAATTCATCTCACAGAGTTACATCTGTATTTCGTGGATCTCTTTGCTAGCCTTATTTCTGTGGAATCTGAGAACAGATATTTCGGATCCCTATGAAGACTATAGGGCCAAAGGAAATATCCTGCGATAACAAAGAGAAAGAAGCTTTCTGAGAAACTGCTTTGTGTTTTGTGAAATCATCTCACAGAGTTACAGCTTTCCCCTCAAGAAGCCTTTCGCTAAGACAGTTCTTGTGGAATTGGCAAAGTGATATTTGGAACCCCTAGAGGGCTATGGTGAAAAAGGAAATATCCTCAGATGAAATCTGGAAAGAAGCTTTCTGAGAAACTGCTTAGTGTTCTGTTAATTCATCTCACAGAGTTACATCTGTATTTCGTGGATCTCTTTGCTAGCCTTATTTCTGTGGAATCTGAGAACAGATATTTCGGATCCCTATGAAGACTATAGGGCCAAAGGAAATATCCTCCGATAACAAAGAGAAAGAAGCTTTCTGAGAAACTTCGTTGTGTTCTGTGAAATCATCTCACAGAGTTACAGCTTTCCCCTCACGGAGCCTTTCGCTAAGACAGTACTTGTGGAATTGGCAAAGTGATATTTGGAAGCCCTTAGAGGGCTGTGGTGAAAAAGGAAATATCCTCAAATGAAATCTGTAAAGAACCTTTCTGAGAAACTGCTTAGTGTTCTGTTAATTCATCTCACAGAGTTACATCTGTATTTCACAGATCTCTTTGCTAGCCTTATTTCTGTGGAATCTGAGAACAGATATTTCGGATCCCTTTGAAGACTATGGGGCCAAAGGAAATATCCTCCGATAACAAAGAGAAAGAAGCTTTCTGAGAAACTTCTTTGTGTTCTGTGAAATCATCTCACAGAGTTACAGCTTTCCCGTCAAGAAGCTTTTCGCTAAGACAGTTCTTGTGGAATTGGCAAAGTGATATTTGGAAGCCCATAGAGAGCTATGCTGAAAAAGGAAATATCCTCAAATGAAATCTGGAAAGAAGCTTTCTGAGAAACTGCTTAGTGTTCTGTTAATTCATCTCACAGAGTTACATCTGTAATTCGTGGATCTCTTTGCTAGCCTTATTTCTGTGGAATCTGAGAACAGATATTTCGGATCCCTTTGAAGACTATAGGGCCAAAGGAAATATCCTCCGATAACAAAGAGAAAGAAGCTTTCTGAGAAACTTCTTTGTGTTCTGTGAAATCACCTCACAGAGTTACAGCTTTCCCCTCAAGAAGCCTTTCGCTAAGACAGTTCTTGTGGAATTGGCAAAGTGATATTTGGAAGCCCATAGAGGGCTATGGTGAAAAAGGAAATATCCTCAAATGAAATCTGGAAAGAAGCTTTCTGAGAAACTGATTAGTGTTCTGTTAATTCATCTCACAGAGTTACATCTGTATTTCGTGGATCTCTTTGCTAGTCTTATTTCTGTGGAATCTGAGAACAGATATTTCGGATCCCTTTGAAGACTACAGGGCCAAAGGAAATATCCTCCGATAACAAAGAGAAAGAAGCTTTCTGAGAAACTTCGTTGTGTTCTGTGAAATCACATCACAGAGTTACAGCTTTCCACTCACGGATCCTTTCCCTAAGACACTTGTTTTGAAATTGGCAAAGTGATATTTGGAAGCCCATAGAGGGCTACGGTGAAAAAGGAAATATCCTCAGATGAAATCTGGAAAGAAGCTTTCTGAGAAACTGCTTAGTGTTCTGTTAATTCATCTCACAGAGTTACATCTGTATTTCGTGGATCTCTTTGCTAGCCTTATTTCTGTGGAATCTGTGAACAGATATTTCGGATCCCTTTGAACACTATAGGGCCAAAGGAAATATCCTCCGATAACAAAGAGAAAGAAGCTTTCTGAGAAACTTCTCTGTGTTCTGTGAAATCATCTCACAGAGTTGCAGCTTTCCCCTCAAGAAGCCTTTCGCTAAGACAGTTCTTGTGGAATTGGCAAAGTGATATTTGGAAGCCCATAGAGGGCTATGGTGAAAAAGGAAATATCCTCAGATGAAATCTGGAAAGAAGCTTTCTGAGAAACTGCTTAGTGTTCTGGTAATTCATCTCACAGAGTTACATCTGTATTTCGTGGATCTCTTTGCTAGCCTTATTTCTGTGGAATCTGAGAACAGATATTTCGGATCCCTTTGAAGACTATAGGGCCAAAGGAAATATCCTCCGATAACAAAGAGAAAGAAGCTTTCTGAGAAACTTCGTTGTGTTCTGTGAAATCATCTCACAGAGTTACAGCTTTCCCCTCACGGAGCCTTTCGCTAAGACAGTTCTTTTGAAATTGGCAAAGTGATATTTGGAAGCCCATAGAGGGCTATGGTGAAAAAGGAAATGTCCTCAGAGGAAATCTGGAAAGAAGCTTTCTGAGAAACAGCTTAGTGTTCTGTTAATTCATCTCACAGTGTTACATCTTTATTTCATGGATCTCTTTGCTAGCCTTATTTCTGTGGAATCTGAGAACCTATATTTCAGATCCCTTTGAAGACTATAGGGCCAAAGGAAATATCCTCCGATAACAAAGAGAAAGAAGCTTTCTGAGAAACTTCTTTGTGTACTGTGAAATCATCTCACAGAGTTGCAGCTTTCCCCTCAAGAAGCCTTTCGCTAAGACAGTTCTTGTGGAATTGGCAAAGTGATATTTGGAAGCCCATAGAGGGCTATGGTGAAAAAGGAAATATCCTCAGATGAATCTGGAAAGAAGCTTTCTGAGAAACTGCTTAGTGTTCTGTTAATTCATCTCACAGAGTTACATCTGTATTTCGTGGATCTCTTTGCTAGCCTTATTTCTGTGGAATCTGAGAACAGATATTTCGGATCCCTTTGAAGACTATAGGGCCAAAGGAAATATCCTCCGATAACAAAGAGAAAGAAGCTTTCTGAGAAACTTCGTTGTGTTCTGTGAAATGATCTCACAGAGTTACAGCTTTCCCCTCACGGAGCCTTTCGCTAAGACAGTTCTTTTGAAATTGGCAAAGTGATATTTGGAAGCCCATAGAGGGCTATGATGAAAAAGGAAATATCCTCAGAGGAAATCTGGAAAGAAGCTTTCTGAGAAACTGCTTAGTGTTCTGTTAATTCATCTCACAGTGTTACATCTGTATTTCATGGATCTCTTTGCTAGCCTTATTTCTGTGGAATCTGAGAACAGATATTTCAGATCCCTTTGAAGACTATAGGGCCAAAGGAAATATCCTCCGATAACAAAGAGAAAGAAGCTTTCTGAGAAACTTCTTTGTGTTCTGTGAAATCACATCACAGAGTTGCAGCTTTCCCCTCAAGAAGCCTTTCTCTAAGACAGTTCTTGTGGAATTGGCAAAGTGATATTTGGAAGCCCATAGAGGGCTATGGTGAAAAAGGAAATACCCTCAGATGAAATCTGGAAAGAAGCTTTCTGGGAAACTGCTTAGTGTTCTGTTAATTCATCTCACAGAGTAACATCTGTATTTCGTGGATCTCTTTGCTAGCCTTATTTCTGTGGAATCTGAGAACAGATATTTCGGATCCCTTTGAAGACTATAGGGCCAAAGGAAATATCCTCCGATAACAAAGAGAAAGAAGCTTTCTGAGAAACTTCTTTGTGTTCTGTGAAATCATCTCACAGAGTTGCAGCTTTCCCCTCAAGAAGCCTTTCGCTAAGACAGTTCTTGTGGAATTGGCAAAGTGATATTTGGAAGCCCATAGAGGGCTGAGGTGTAAAAGGAAATATCCTCAGATGAAATCTGGAAAGAAGCTTTCTGAGAAACTGCTTAGTGTTCTGTTAATTCATCTCACAGAGTTACATCTGTATTTCGTGGATCTCTTTGCTAGCCTTATTTCTGTGGAATCTGAGAACAGATATTTCGGATCCCTTTAAGACTATAGGGCCAAAGGAAATATCCTCCGATAACAAAGAGAAAGAAGCTTTCTGGGAAACTTCGTTGTGTTCTGTGAAATCATCTCACAGAGTTACAGCTTTCCCCTCACGGAGCCTTTCGCTAAGACAGTTCTTTTGGAATTGGCAAAGTGATATTTGGAAGCCCATAGAGGGCTATGGTGAAAAAGGAAATATCCTCAGATGAAATCTGGAAAGAAGCTTTCTGAGAAACTGCTTAGCGTTCTGTTAATTGATCTCACAGAGTTACATCTGTATTTCGTGGATCTCTTTGCTAGCCTTATTTCTGTGGAATCTGAGAACAGATATTTCGGATCCCTTTGAAGACTATAGGGCCAAAGGAAATATCCTCCGATAACAAAGAGAAAGAAGCTTTCTGAGAAACTTCTTTGTGTTCTGTGAAATCATCTCACAGAGTTACAGCTTTCCCCTCACGGAGCCTTTCGCTAAGACAGTTCTTGTGGAATTGGCAAAGTGATATTAGGAAGCCCATAGAGGGCTATGGTGAAAACGGTAATATCCTCAGATGAAATCTGGAAAGAAGCTTTCTGAGAAACTGCTTAGTGTTCTGTTAATTCATCTCACAGAGTTACATCTGTAATTCGTGGATCTCTTTGCTAGCCTTATTTCTGTGGAATCTGAGAACAGATATTTCGGATCCCTTTGAAGACTATAGGGCCAAAGGAAATATCCTCCGATAACAAAGAGAAAGAAGCTTTCTGAGAAACTTCTTTGTGTTCTGTGAAATCATCTCACAGAGTTACAGCTTTCCCCTCAAGAAGCCTTTCGCTAAGACAGTTCCTGTGGAATTGGCAAAGTGATATTTGGAAGCCCATAGAGGGCTATGGTGAAAAAGGAAATATCCTCAAATGAAATCTGGAAAGAAGCTTTCTGAGAAACTGCTTATTGTTCTGTTAATTCATCTCACAGAGTGACATCTGTATTTCGTGGATCTCTTTGCTAGCCTTATTTCTGTGGGATCTGAGAACAGATATTTCGGATCCCTTTGAAGACTATAGGGCCAAAGGAAATATCCTCCGATAACAAAGAGAAAGAAGCTTTCTGAGAAACTTCGTTGTGTTCTGTGAAATCATCTCACAGAGTTACTGCTTCCCCTCACGGAGCCTTTCGCTAAGACAGGTCTTTTGAAATTGGCAAAGTGATATTTGGAAGCCCATAGAGGGCTATGGTGAAAAAGGAAATATCCTCAGATGAAATCTGGAAAGAAGCTTTCTGAGAAACTGCTTAGTGTTCTGTTAATTCATCTCACAGAGTTACATCTGTATTTCGTGGATCTCTTTGCTAGCCTTATTTCTGTGGAATCTGAGAACAGATATTTCGGATCCCTTTGAAGACTATAGGGCCAAAGGAAATATCCTCCGATAACAAAGAGAAAGAAGCTTTCTGAGAAACTTCGTTGTGTTCTGTGAAATCATCTCACAGAGTTACAGCTTTCCCCTCAAGGAGCCTTTCGCTAAGACAGTTTATGTGGAATTGGCAAAGTGATATTTGGAAGCCCATAGAGGGCTATGGTGAAAAAGGAAATATCCTCAGATGAAATCTGGAAAGAAGCTTTCTGAGAAACTGCTTAGCGTTCTGTTAATTCATCTCACAGAGTTACATCTGTATTTCGTGGATCTCTTTGCTAGCGTTATTTCTGTGGAATCTGAGAACAGATATTTCGGATCCCTTTGAAGACTATAGGGCCAAAGGAAATATCCTCCGATAACAAAGAGAAAGAAGCTTTCTGAGAAACTTCTTTGTGTTCTGTGAAATCATCTCACAGAGTTACAGCTTTCCCCTCAAGAAGCCTTTCGCTAAGACAGTTCTTGTGGAATTGGCAAAGTGATATTTGGAAGCCCATAGAGGGCTATGGTGAAAAAGGAAATATCCTCAAATGAAATCTGGAAAGAAGCTTTCTGAGAAACTGCTTAGTGTTCTGTTAATTCATCTCACAAAGTTACATCTGTATTTCGTGGATCTCTTTGCTAGCCTTATTTCTGTGGAATCTGAGAACAGATATTTCGGATCCCTTTGAAGACTATAGGGCCAAAGGAAATATCCTCCGATAACAAAGAGAAAGAAGCTTTCTGAGAAACTTCGTTGTGTTCTGTGAAATCATCTCACAGAGTTACAGCTTTCCCCTCACGGAGCCTTTCGCTAAGACAGTTCTTTTGAAATTGGCAAAGTGATATTTGGAAGCCCATAGAGGGCTATGGTGAAAAAGGAAATATCCTCAGATGAAATCTGGAAAGAAGCTTTCTGAGAAACTGCTTAGTGTTCTGTTAATTCATCTCACAGTGTTACATCTGTATTTCCTGGATTTCTTTGCTAGCCTTATTTCTGTGGAATCTGAGAACAGATATTTCAGATCCCTTTGAAGACTATAGGGCCAAAGGAAATATCCTCCGATAACAAAGAGAAAGAAGCTTTCTGAGAAACTTCGTTGTGTTCTGTGAAATCATCTCACAGAGTTACAGCTTTCCCCTCAAGAAGCCTTTCGCTAAGACAGTTCTTGTGGAATTGGCAAAGTGATATTTGGAAGCCCATAGAGGGCTATGGTGAAAAAGGAAATATCCTCAAATGAAATCTGGAAAGAAGCTTTCTGAGAAACTGCTTAGTGTTCTGTTAATTCATCTCACAGAGTTACATCTGTATTTCGTGGATCTCTTTGCTAGCCTTATTTCTGTGGAATCTGAGAACAGATATTTCGGATCCCTTTGAAGACTATAGGGCCAAAGGAAATATCCTCTGATAACAAAGAGAAAGAAGCTTTCTGAGAAACTTCGTTGTGTTCTGTGAAATCATCTCACAGAGTTACAGCTTTCCCCTCACGGAGCCTTTCGCTAAGACAGTTCTTTTGAAATTGGCAAAGTGATATTTGGAAGCCCATAGAGGGCTATGGTGAAAAAGGAAATATCCTGAGAGGAAATCTGGAAAGAAGCTTTCTGAGAAACTGCTTAGTTTTCTGTTAATTCATCTCACAGTGTTACATCTGTATTTCATGGATCTCTTTGCTAGCCTTATTTCTGTGGAATCTGAGAATAGATATTTTAGATCCCTTTGAAGACTATGGGGCCAAAGGAAATATCCTCCGATAACAAAGAGAAAGAAGCTTTCTGAGAAACTTCTTTGTGTTCTGTGAAATCATCTCACAGAGTTGCAGCTTTCCCCTCAAGAAGCCTTTCGCTAAGACAGTTCTTGTGGAATTGGAAAAGTGATATTTGGAAGCCCATAGAGGGCTATGGTGAAAAAGGAAATATCCTCAGATGAAATCTGGAAAGAAACTTTCTGAGAAACTGCTTAGTGTTCTGTTAATTCATCTCACAGAGTTACATCTGTATTTCATGGATCTCTTTGCTAGCCTTATTTCTGTGGAATCTGAGAACAGATATTTCGGATCCCTTTGAAGACTATAGGGCCAAAGGAAATATCCTCCGATAACAAAGAGAAAGAAGCTTTCTGAGAAACTTCTTTGTGTTCTGTGAAATCATCTCACAGAGTTGCAGCTTTCCCCTCAAGAAGCCTTTCGCTAAGACACTTCTTGTGGAATTGGCAAAGTGATATTTGGAAGCCCATAGAGGGCTATGGTGAAAAAGGAAATATCCTCAGATGAAATCTGGAAAGAAGCTTTCTGAGAAACTGCTTAGTGTTCTGTTAATTCATCTCACAGAGTTACATCTGTATTTCGTGGATCTCTTTGCTAGCCTTATTTCTGTGGAATCTGAGAACAGATATTTCGGATCCCTTTGAAGACTATAGGGCCAAAGGAAATATCCTCCGATAACAAAGAGAAAGAAGCTTTCTGAGAAACTTCTTTGTGTTCTGTGAAATCATCTCACAGAGTTGCAGCTTTCCCCTCAAGAAGCCTTTCGCTAAGACACTTCTTGTGGAATTGGCAAAGTGATATTTGGAAGCCCATAGAGGGCTATGGTGAAAAAGGAAATATCCTCAGATGAAATCTGGAAAGAAGCTTTCTGAGAAACTGCTTAGTGTTCTGTTAATTCATCTCACAGAGTTACAGCTTTCCCCTCAAGAAGCCTTTCGCTAAGACAGTTCTTGTGGAATTGGCAAAGTGATATTTGGAAGCCCATAGAGGGCTATGGTGAAAAAGGAAATATCCTCAGATGAAATCTGGAAAGAAGCTTTCTGAGAAACTGCTTAGTGTTCTGTTAATTCATCTCACAGTGTTACATCTGTATTTCCTGGATTTCTTTGCTAGCCTTATTTCTGTGGAATCTGAGAACAGATATTTCAGATCCCTTTGAAGACTATAGGGCCAAAGGAAATATCCTCCGATAACAAAGAGAAAGAAGCTTTCTGAGTAACTTCGTTGTGTTCTGTGAAATCATCTCACAGAGTTACAGCTTTCCCCTCAAGAAGCCTTTCGCTAAGACAGTTCTTGTGGAATTGGCAAAGTGATATTTGGAAGCCCATAGAGGGCTATGGTGAAAAAGGAAATATCCTCAAATGAAATCTGGAAAGAAGCTTTCTGAGAAACTGCTTAGTGTTCTGTTAATTCATCTCACAGAGTTACATCTGTATTTCGTGGATCTCTTTGCTAGCCTTATTTCTGTGGAATCTGAGAACAGATATTTCGGATCCCTTTGAAGACTATAGGGCCAAAGGAAATATCCTCTGATAACAAAGAGAAAGAAGCTTTCTGAGAAACTTCGTTGTGTTCTGTGAAATCATCTCACAGAGTTACAGCTTTCCCCTCACGGAGCCTTTCGCTAAGACAGTTCTTTTGAAATTGGCAAAGTGATATTTGGAAGCCCATAGAGGGCTATGGTGAAAAAGGAAATATCCTGAGAGGAAATCTGGAAAGAAGCTTTCTGAGAAACTGCTTAGTGTTCTGTTAATTCATCTCACAGTGTTACATCTGTATTTCATGGATCTCTTTGCTAGCCTTATTTCTGTGGAATCTGAGAATAGATATTTTAGATCCCTTTGAAGACTATGGGGCCAAAGGAAATATCCTCCGATAACAAAGAGAAAGAAGCTTTCTGAGAAACTTCTTTGTGTTCTGTGAAATCATCTCACAGAGTTGCAGCTTTCCCCTCAAGAAGCCTTTCGCTAAGACAGTTCTTGTGGAATTGGAAAAGTGATATTTGGAAGCCCATAGAGGGCTATGGTGAAAAAGGAAATATCCTCAGATGAAATCTGGAAAGAAGCTTTCTGAGAAACTGCTTAGTGTTCTGTTAATTCATCTCACAGAGTTACATCTGTATTTCATGGATCTCTTTGCTAGCCTTATTTCTGTGGAATCTGAGAACAGATATTTCGGATCCCTTTGAAGACTATAGGGCCAATGGAAATATCCTCCGATAACAAAGAGAAAGAAGCTTTCTGAGAAACTTCTTTGTGTTCTGTGAAATCATCTCACAGAGTTGCAGCTTTCCCCTCAAGAAGCCTTTCGCTAAGACACTTCTTGTGGAATTGGCAAAGTGATATTTGGAAGCCCATAGAGGGCTATGGTGAAAAAGGAAATATCCTCAGATGAAATCTGGAAAGAAGCTTTCTGAGAAACTGCTTAGTGTTCTGTTAATTCATCTCACAGAGTTACATCTGTATTTCGTGGATCTCTTTGCTAGCCTTATTTCTGTGGAATCTGAGAACAGATATTTCGGATCCCTTTGAAGACTATAGGGCCAAAGGAAATATCCTCCGATAACAAAGAGAAAGAAGCTTTCTGAGAAACTTCTTTGTGTTCTGTGAAATCATCTCACAGAGTTGCAGCTTTCCCCTCAAGAAGCCTTTCGCTAAGACACTTCTTGTGGAATTGGCAAAGTGATATTTGGAAGCCCATAGAGGGCTATGGTGAAAAAGGAAATATCCTCAGATGAAATCTGGAAAGAAGCTTTCTGAGAAACTGCTTAGTGTTCTGTTAATTCATCTCACAGAGTTACAGCTTTCCCCTTAAGAAGCCTTTCGCTAAGACAGTTCTTGTGGAATTGGCAAAGTGATATTTGGAAGCCCATAGAGGGCTATGGTGAAAAAGGAAATATCCTCAGATGAAATCTGGAAAGAAGCTTTCTGAGAAACTGCTTAGTGTTCTGTTAATTCATCTCACAGTGTTACATCTGTATTTCATGGATCTCTTTGCTAGCCTTATTTCTGTGGAATCTGAGAACAGATATTTCAGATCCCTTTGAAGACTATGGGGCCAAAGGAAATATCCTCCGATAACAAAGAGAAAGAAGCTTTCTGAGAAACTTCTTTGTGTTCTGTGAAATCATCTCACAGAGTTGCAGCTTTGCCCTCAAGGAACCTTTCGCGAAGACAGTTCTTGTGGAATTGGCAAAGTGATATTTGGAAGCCCATAGAGGGCTATGGTGAAAAAGGAAATATCCTCAGATGAAATCTGGAAAGAAGCTTTCTGAGAAACTGCTTAGTGTTCTGTTAATTCATCTCACAGAGTTACATCTGTATTTCGTGGATCTCTTTGCTAGCCTTAATTCTGTGGAATCTGAGAACAGATATTTCGGATCCCTATGAAGACTATAGGGCCAAAGGAAATATCCTCCGATAACAAAGAGAAAGAAGCTTTCTGAGAAACTTCTTTGTGTTCTGTGAAATCATCTCACAGAGTTACAGCTTTCCCCTCAAGAAGCCTTTCGCTAAGACAGTTCTTGTGGAATTGGAAAAGTGATATTTGGAAGCCCATAGAGGGCTATGGTGAAAAAGGAAATATCCTCAGATGAAATCTGGAAAGAAGCTTTCTGAGAAACTGCTTAGTGTTCTGTTAATTCATCTCACAGAGTTACATCTGTATTTCATGGATCTCTTTGCTAGCCTTATTTCTGTGGAATCTGAGAACAGATATTTCGGATCCCTTTGAAGACTATAGGGCCAAAGGAAATATCCTCCGATAACAAAGAGAAAGAAGCTTTCTGAGAAACTTCTTTGTGTTCTGTGAAATCATCTCACAGAGTTGCAGCTTTCCCCTCAAGAAGCCTTTCGCTAAGACACTTCTTGTGGAATTGGCAAAGTGATATTTGGAAGCCCATAGAGGGCTATGGTGAAAAAGGAAAAATCCTCAGATGAAATCTGGAAAGAAGCTTTCTGAGAAACTGCTTAGTGTTCTGTTAATTCATCTCACAGAGTTACATCTGTATTTCGTGGATCTCTTTGCTAGCCTTATTTCTGTGGAATCTGAGAACAGATATTTCGGATCCCTTTGAAGACTATAGGGCCAAAGGAAATATCCTCCGATAACAAAGAGAAAGAAGCTTTCTGAGAAACTTCTTTGTGTTCTGTGAAATCATCTCACAGAGTTGCAGCTTTCCCCTCAAGAAGCCTTTCGCTAAGACACTTCTTGTGGAATTGGCAAAGTGATATTTGGAAGCCCATAGAGGGCTATGGTGAAAAAGGAAATATCCTCAGATGAAATCTGGAGAGAAGCTTTCTGAGAAACTGCTTAGTGTTCTGTTAATTCATCTCACAGAGTTACAGCTTTCCCCTTAAGAAGCCTTTCGCTAAGACAGTTCTTGTGGAATTGGCAAAGTGATATTTGGAAGCCCATAGAGGGCTATGGTGAAAAAGGAAATATCCTCAGATGAAATCTGGAAAGAAGCTTTCTGAGAAACTGCTTAGTGTTCTGTTAATTCATCTCACAGTGTTACATCTGTATTTCATGGATCTCTTTGCTAGCCTTCTTTCTGTGGAATCTGAGAACAGATATTTCAGATCCCTTAGAAGACTATGGGGCCAAAGGAAATATCCTCCGATAACAAAGAGAAAGAAGCTTTCTGAGAAACTTCTTTGTGTTCTGTGAAATCATCTCACAGAGTTGCAGCTTTGCCCTCAAGGAGCCTTTCGCGAAGACAGTTCTTGTGGAATTGGCAAAGTGATATTTGGAAGCCCATAGAGGGCTATGGTGAAAAAGGAAATATCCTCAGATGAAATCTGGAAAGAAGCTTTCTGAGAAACTGCTTAGTGTTCTGTTAATTCATCTCACAGAGTTACATCTGTATTTCGTGGATCTCTTTGTTAGCCTTAATTCTGTGGAATCTGAGAACAGATATTTCGGATCCCTATGAAGACTATAGGGCCAAAGGAAATATCCTCCGATAACAAAGAGAAAGAAGCTTTCTGAGAAACTTCTTTGTGTTCTGTGAAATCATCTCACAGAGTTACAGCTTTCCCCTCAAGAAGCCTTTCGCTAAGACAGTTCTTGTGGAATTGGCAAAGTGATATTTGGAAGCCCATAGAGGGCTATGGTGAAAAAGGAAATATCCTCAGATGAAATCTGGAAAGAAGCTTTCTGAGAAACTGCTTAGCGTTCTGTTAATTAATCTCATAGAGTTACATCTGTATTTCGTGGATCTCTTTGCTAGCCTTATTTCTGTGGAATCTCAGAACAGATATTTCGGATCCCTTTGAAGACTATAGGGCCAAAGGAAATATCCTCCGATAACAAAGAGAAATAAGCTTTCTGAGAAACTTCTTTGTGTTCTGTGAAATCATCTCACAGAGTTACAGCTTTCCCCTCACGGAGCCTTTCGCGAAGACAGTTCTTTTGAAATTGGCAAAGTGATATTTGGAAGCCCATAGAGGGCTATGGTGAAAAAGCAAATATCCTCAGATGAAATCTGGAAAGAAGCTTTCTGAGAAACTGCTTAGTGTTATTTTAATTCATCTCACAGTGTTACATCTGTATTTCGTGGATCTCTTTGCTAGCCTTATTTCTGTGGAATCTGAGAACAGATATTTCGGATCCCTTTGAAGACTATAGGGCCAAAGGAAATATCCTCCGATAACAAAGAGAAAGAAGCTTTCTGAGAAACTTTTTTGTGTTCTGTGAAATCATCTCACAGAGTTACAGCTTTCCCCTCAAGAAGCCTTTCGCTAAGACAGTTCTTGTGGAATTGGCAAAGTGATATTTGGAAGCCCCTAGAGGGCTTTGGTGAAAAAGGAAATATCCTCAGATGAAATCTGGAAAGAAGCTTTCTGAGAAACTGCTTAGTGTTCTGTTAATTCATCTCACAGAATTACATCTGTATTTCGTGGATCTCTTTGCTAGCCTTATTTCTGTGGAATCTGAGAAAAGATATTTCGGATCCCTTTGAAGACTATAGGGCCAAAGGAAATATCCTCCGATAACAAAGAGAAAGATGCTTTTTGAGAAACTTCGTTGTGTTCTGTGAAATCATCTCACAGAGTTACAGCTTTCCCCTCATGGAGCCTTTCGCTAAGACAGTTCTTTTGAAATTGGCAAAGTGATATTTGGAAGCCCTTAGAGGGCTATGGTGAAAAAGGAAATATCCTCAGAGGGAATCTGGAAAGAAGCTTTCTGAGAAACTGCTTAGTGTTCTGTTAATTCATCTCACAGTGTTACATCTGTATTTCGTGGATCTCTTTGCTAGCCTTATTTCTGTGGAATCTGAGAACAGATATTTCGGATCCCTTTGAAGACTATAGGGCCAAAGGAAATATCCTCTGATAACAAAGAGAAAGAAGCTTTCTGAGAAACTTCGTTGTGTTCTGTGAAATCATCTCACAGAGTTACAGCTTTCCCCTCACGGAGCCTTTCGCTAAGACAGTTCTTTTGAAATTGGCAAAGTGATATTTGGAAGCCCATAGAGGGCTATGGTGAAAAAGGAAATATCCTGAGAGGAAATCTGGAAAGAAGCTTTCTGAGAAACTGCTTAGTGTTCTGTTAATTCATCTCACAGTGTTACATCTGTATTTCATGGATCTCTTTGCTAGCCTTATTTCTGTGGAATCTGAGAATAGATATTTTAGATCCCTTTGAAGACTATGGGGCCAAAGGAAATATCCTCCGATAACAAAGAGAAAGAAGCTTTCTGAGAAACTTCTTTGTGTTCTGTGAAATCATCTCACAGAGTTGCAGCTTTCCCCTCAAGAAGCCTTTTCTAAGACAGTTCTTGTGGAATTGGAAAAGTGATATTTGGAAGCCCATAGAGGGCTATGGTGAAAAAGGAAATATCCTCAGATGAAATCTGGAAAGAAGCTTTCTGAGAAACTGCTTAGTGTTCTGTTAATTCATCTCACAGAGTTACATCTGTATTTCATGGATCTCTTTGCTAGCCTTATTTCTGTGGAATCTGAGAACAGATATTTCGGATCCCTTTGAAGACTATAGGGCCAAAGGAAATATCCTCCGATAACAAAGAGAAAGAAGCTTTCTGAGAAACTTCTTTGTGTTCTGTGAAATCATCTCACAGAGTTACAGCTTTCCTCTCAAGAAGCCTTTCGCTAAGACACTTCTTGTGGAATTGGCAAAGTGATATTTGGAAGCCCATAGAGGGCTATGGTGAAAAAGGAAATATCCTCAGATGAAATCTGGAAAGAAGCTTTCTGAAAAACTGCTTAGTGTTCTGTTAATTCATCTCCCAGAGTTACATCTGTATTTCGTGGATCTCTTTGCTAGCCTTATTTCTGTGGAATCTGAGAACAGATATTTCGGATCCCTTTGAAGACTATAGGGCCAAAGGAAAAATCCTCCGATAACAAAGAGAAAGAAGCTTTCTGAGAAACTTCGTTGTGTTCTGTGAAATCATCTCACAGAGTTACAGCTTTCCCCTCAAGGAGCCTTTCGCTAAGACAGTTTATGTGGAATTGGCAAAGTGATATTTGGAAGCCCATAGAGGGCTATGGTGAAAAAGGAAATATCCTCAGATGAAATCTGGAAAGAAGCTTTCTGAGAAACTGCTTAGTGTTCTCTTAATTCATCTCACAGAGTTACATCTGTATTTCGTGGATCTCTTTGCTAGCCTTATTACTGTGGAATCTGAGAACAGATATTTCGGATCCCTATGAAGACTATAGGGCCAAAGGAAATATCCTCCGATAACAAAGAGAAAGAAGCTTTCTGAGAAACTTCTTAGTGTTCTGTGAAATCATCTCACAAAGTTACAGCTTTCCCCTCAAGAAGCCTTTCGCTCAGGCAGTTCTTGTCGAATTGGCAAAGTGATATTTGGAAGCCCATAGAGGGCTATGGTGAAAAAGGAAATATCCTCAAATGAATTCTGGAAAGAAGCTTTCTGAGAAACTGCTTAGTGTTCTGTTAATTCATCTCACAGAGTTACATCTGTATTTCGTGGATCTCTTTGCTAGCCTTATTTCTGTGGAATCTGAGAACAGATATTTCGGATCCCTTTGAAGACTATAGGGCCAAAGGAAATATCCTCCGATAACAAAGAGAAAGAAGCTTTCTGAGAAACTTCTTTGTGTTCTTTGAAATCATCTCACAGAGTCGCAGCTTTCCCCTCAAGAAGCTTTTCGCTAAGACAGTTTATGTGGAATTGGAAAAGTGATATTTGGAAGCCCATAGAGGGCTATGGTGAAAAAGGAAATATCCTCAGATGAAATCTGGAAAGAAGACTTCTGAGAAACTGCTTAGTGTTCTGTTAATTCATCTCACAGAGTTACATCTGTATTTCGTGGATCTCTTTGCTAGCCTTATTTCTGTGGAATCTGAGAACAGATATTTCGGATCCCTATGAAGACTATAGGGCCAAAGGAAATATCCTCCGATAACAAAGAGAAAGAAGCTTTCTGAGAAACTTCTTAGTGTTCTGTGAAATCATCTCAGAAAGTTACAGCTTTCCCCTCAAGAAGCCTTTCGCTAAGACACTTCTTTTGAAATTGGCAAAGTGATATTTGGAAGCCCATAGAGGGCTATGGTGAAAAAGGAAATATCCTCATATGAAATCTGGAAAGAAGCTTTCTGAGAAACTGCTTAGTGTTCTGTTAATTAATCTCACAGAGTTACATCTGTATTTCGTGGATCTCTTTGCTAGCCTTATTTCTGTGGAATCTGAGAGCAGATATTTCGGATCCCTTTGAAGACTATGGGGCCATAGGAAATATCCTCCGATAACAAAGAGAAAGAAGGTTTCTGAGAAACTTCTTTGTGTTCTGTGAAATCATATCACAGAGTTGCAGCTTTCCCCTCAAGAAGCCTTTCGCTAATACAGTTCATGTGGAATTGGCAAAGTGATATTTGGAAGCCCATAGAGGGCTATGGTGAAAAAGGAAATATCCCCAAATGAAATCTGGAAACAAGCTTTCTGAGAAACTGCTTAGTGTTCTGTTAATTCATCTCACAGAGTTACATCTGTATTTCGTGGATCTCTTTGCTAGCCTTTTTTCTGTGGAATCTGAGAACAGATATTTCGGATCCCTTTGAAGACTATAGGGCCAAAGGAAATATCCTCCGATAACAAAGAGAAAGAAGCTTTCTGAGAAACTTCGTTGTGTTCTGTGAAATCATCTCACAGAGTTACAGCTTTCCCCTCACGGAGCCTTTCGCTAAGACAGTTTATGTGGAATTGGCAAAGTGATATTTGGAAGCCCATAGAGGGCTATGGTGAAAAAGGAAATATCCTCAGATGAAATCTGGAAAGAAGCTTTCTGAGAAACTGCTTAGCGTTCTGTTAATTCATCTCACAGAGTTACATCTGTATTTCGTGGATCTCTTTGCTAGCCTTATTTCTGTGGAATCTGAGAACAGATATTTCGGATCCCTTTGAAGACTATAGGGCCAAAGGAAATATCCTCCGATAACAAAGAGAAAGAAGCTTTCTGAGAAACTTCTTTGTGTTCTGTGAAATCATCTCACAGAGTTACAGCTTTCCCCTCACGGAGCCTTTCGCTAAGACAGTTCTTTTGAAACTGGCAAATTGATATTTGGAAGCCCATAGAGGGCTATGGTGAAAAAGGAAATATCCTCAGATGAAATCTGGAAAGAAGCTTTCTGAGAAACTGCTTAGTGTTCTGTTAATTCATTTCACAGAGTTACATCTGTATTTCGTGGATCTCTTTGCTAGCCTTATTTCTGTGGAATCTGAGAAGAGATATTTCAGATCCGTTTGAAGACTATAGGGCCAAAGGAAATATCCTCCGATAACAAAGAGAAAGAAGCTTTCTGAGAAACTTCTTTGTGTTCTGTGAAATCATCTCACAGAATTGCAGCTTTCCCCTCAAGAAGCCTTTCGCTAAGACAGTTCTTGTGGAATTGGAAAAGTGATATTTGGAAGCACATAGAGGGCTATGGTGAAAAAGGAAATATCCTCAGATGAAATCTGGAAAGAAGCTTTCTGAGAAACTGCTTAGTGTTCTGTTAATTCATCTCACAGAGTTACATCTGTATTTCGTGGATCTCTTTGCTAGCCTTATTTCTGTGGAATCTGAGAACAGAAATTTCGGATCCCTATGAAGACTACAGGGCCAAAGGAAATATCCTCCGATAACAAAGAGAAAGAAGCTTTCTGAGAAACTTCTTTGTGTTCTGTGAAATCATCTCACAGAGTTACAGCATTCCCCTCAAGAAGCCTTTCACTAAGACAGTTCTTGTGGAATTGGCAAAGTGATATTTGGAAGCCCATAGAGGGCTATGGTGAAAAAGGAAATATCCTCAAATGAAATCTGGAAAGAAGCTTTCTGAGAAACTGCTTAGTGTTCTGTTAATTCATCTCACAGAGTTACATCTGTATTTCGTGGATCTCTTTGCTAGCCTTATTTCTGTGAAATCTGAGAACAGATATTTCGGATCCCTTTGAAGACTATAGGGCCAAAGGAAATATCCTCCGATAACAAAGAGAAAGAAGCTTTCTGAGAAACTTCTTTGTGTTCTGTGAAATCATCTCACAGAGTTGCAGCTTTCCCCTCAAGAAGCCTTTCGCTAAGACAGTTCTTGTGGAATTGGCAAAGTGATATTTGGAAGTCTATAGAGGGCTATGGTGAAAAAGGAAATATCCTCAAATGAAATCTGGAAAGAAGCTTTCGGAGAAACCGCTTAGTGTTCTGTTAATTCATCTCACAGAGTTACATCTGTATTTCGTGGATCTCTTTGCTAGCCTTATTTCTGTGGAATCTGAGAACAGATATTTCGGATCCCTTTGAAGACTATAGGGCCAAAGGAAATATCCTCCGATAACAAAGAGAAAGAAGCTTTCTGAGAAACTTCGTTGTGTTCTGTGAAATCATCTCTCAGAGTTACAGCTTTCCCCTCACGGAGCCTTTCGCTAAGACAGTTCTTTTGAAATTGGCAAAGTGATATTTGGAAGCCCATAGAGGGCTATGGTGAAAAAGGAAATATCCTCAGAGGAAATCTGGAAAGAAGCTTTCTAAGAAACTGCTTAGTGTTCTGTTAATTCATCTCACAGTGTTACATCTGTATTTCATGGATCTCTTTGCTAGCCTTATTTCTGTGGAATCTGAGAACAGATATTTCAGATCCCTTTGAAGACTATAGGGCCAAAGGAAATATCCTCCGATAACAAAGAGAAAGAAGCTTTCTGAGAAACTTCGTTGTGTTCTGTGAAATCATCTCACAGAGTTGCAGCTTTCCCCTCAAGAAGCCTTTCGCAAAGACAGTTCATGTGGAATTGGAAAAGTGATATTTGGAAGCCCATAGAGGGCTATGGTGGAAAAGGAAATATCCTCAGATGAAATCAGGAAAGAAGCTTTCTGAGAAACTGCTTAGTGTTCTGTTAATTCATCTCACACAGTAACATCTGTATTTCGTGGATCTCTTTGCTAGCCTTATTTCTGTGGAATCTGAGAACAGATATTTCGGATCCCTTTGAAGACTACAGGGCCAGAGGAAATATCCTCCGATAACAAAGAGAAAGAAGCTTTCTGAGAAACTTCTTTGTGTTCTGTGAAATCATCTCACAGAGTTGCAGCTTTCCCCTCAAGAAGCCTTTCACTAAGACAGTTCTTGGGGAATTGGCAAAGTGATATTTGGAAGCCCATAGAGGGCTATGGTGAAAAAGGAAATATCCTCAGATGAAATCTGGAAAGAAGCTTTCTGAGAAACTGCTTAGTGTTCTGTTAATTCATCTCACAGAGTTACATCTGTATTTCGTGGATCTCTTTGCTAGCCTTATTTCTGTGGATTCTGAGAACAGATATTTCGGATCCCTATGAAGACTATAGGGCCACAGGAAATATCCTCCGATAACAAAGAGAAAGAAGCTTTCTGAGAAACTTCTTTGTGTTCTGTGAAATCATCTCACAGAGTTACAGCTTTCCCCTCAAGAAGCCTTTCACTAAGACAGTTATTGTGGAATTGGCAAAGTGATATTAGGAAGCCCATAGAGGGCTATGGTGAAAAAGGAAATATCCTCAAATGAAATCTGGAAAGAAGCTTTCTGAGAAACTGCTTAGTGTTCTGTTAATTCATCTCACAGAGTTACATCTGTATTTCCTGGATCTCTTTGCTAGCCTTATTTCTGTGGAATCTGAGAACAGATATTTCGGATCCCTTTGAAGACTATAGGGCCAAAGGAAATATCCTCCGATAACAAAGAGAAAGAAGCTTTCTGAGAAACTTCGTTGTGTACTGTGAAATCATCTCACAGAGTTACAGCTTTCCCCTCAAGGAGCCTTTCGCTAAGACAGTTTATGTGGAATTGGCAAAGTGATATTTGGAAGACCGTAGAGGGCTATGGTGAAAAAGGAAATATCCTCAGATGAAATCTGGAAAGAAGTTTGCTGAGAAACTGCTTAGTGTTCTGTTAATTCATCTCACAGAGTTACATCTGTATTTCGTGGATCTCTTTGCTAGCCTTATTTCTGTGGGATCTGAGAACAGATATTTCGGATCCCTTTGAAGACTATAGGGCCAAAGGAAATATCCTCCGATAACAAAGAGAAAGAAGCTTTCTGAGAAACTTCGTTGTGTTCTGTGAAATCACATCACAGAGTTACAGCTTTCCACTCACGGATCCTTTCGCTAAGACACTTCTTTTGAAATTGGCAAAGTGATATTTGGAAGCCCATAGAGGGCTATGGTGAAAAAGGAAATATCCTCAAATGAAATCTGGAATGAAGTTTTCTGAGAAACTGCTTAGTGTTCTGTTAATTCATCTCACAGAGTTACATCTGTATTTCGTGGATCTCTTTGCTAGCCTTATTTCTGTGAAATCTGAGAACAGATATTTCGGATCCCTTTGAAGACTATAGGGCCAAAGGAAATATCCTCCGATAACAAAGAGAAAGAAGCTTTCTGAGAAACTTCTTTGTGTTCTGTGAAATCATCTCACAGAGTTGCAGCTTTCCCCTCAAGAAGCCTTTCGCTAAGACAGTTCTTGTGGAATTGGCAAAGTGATATTTGGAAGTCTATAGAGGGCTATGGTGAAAAAGGAAATATCCTCAAATGAAATCTGGAAAGAAGCTTTCGGAGAAACCGCTTAGTGTTCTGTTAATTCATCTCACAGAGTTACATCTGTATTTCGTGGATCTCTTTGCTAGCCTTATTTCTGTGGAATCTGAGAACAGATATTTCGGATCCCTTTGAAGACTATAGGGCCAAAGGAAATATCCTCCCATAACAAAGAGAAAGAAGCTTTCTGAGAAACTTCGTTGTGTTCTGTGAAATCATCTCTCAGAGTTACAGCTTTCCCCTCACGGAGCCTTTCGCTAAGACAGTTCTTTTGAAATTGGCAAAGTGATATTTGGAAGCCCATAGAGGGCTATGGTGAAAAAGGAAATATCCTCAGAGGAAATCTGGAAAGAAGCTTTCTAAGAAACTGCTTAGTGTTCTGTTAATTCATCTCACAGTGTTACATCTGTATTTCATGGATCTCTTTGCTAGCCTTATTTCTGTGGAATCTGAGAACAGATATTTCAGATCCCTTTGAAGACTATAGGGCCAAAGGAAATATCCTCCGATAACAAAGAGAAAGAAGCTTTCTGAGAAACTTCGTTGTGTTCTGTGAAATCATCTCACAGAGTTGCAGCTTTCCCCTCAAGAAGCCTTTCGCAAAGACAGTTCATGTGGAATTGGAAAAGTGATATTTGGAAGCCCATAGAGGGCTATGGTGGAAAAGGAAATATCCTCAGATGAAATCAGGAAAGAAGCTTTCTGAGAAACTGCTTAGTGTTCTGTTAATTCATCTCACACAGTAACATCTGTATTTCGTGGATCTCTTTGCTAGCCTTATTTCTGTGGAATCTGAGAACAGATATTTCGGATCCCTTTGAAGACTACAGGGCCAGAGGAAATATCCTCCGATAACAAAGAGAAAGAAGCTTTCTGAGAAACTTCTTTGTGTTCTGTGAAATCATCTCACAGAGTTGCAGCTTTCCCCTCAAGAAGCCTTTCACTAAGACAGTTCTTGGGGAATTGGCAAAGTGATATTTGGAAGCCCATAGAGGGCTATGGTGAAAAAGGAAATATCCTCAGATGAAATCTGGAAAGAAGCTTTCTGAGAAACTGCTTAGTGTTCTGTTAATTCATCTCACAGAGTTACATCTGTATTTCGTGGATCTCTTTGCTAGCCTTATTTCTGTGGATTCTGAGAACAGATATTTCGGATCCCTATGAAGACTATAGGGCCACAGGAAATATCCTCCGATAACAAAGAGAAAGAAGCTTTCTGAGAAACTTCTTTGTGTTCTGTGAAATCATCTCACAGAGTTACAGCTTTCCCCTCAAGAAGCCTTTCACTAAGACAGTTATTGTGGAATTGGCAAAGTGATATTAGGAAGCCCATAGAGGGCTATGGTGAAAAAGGAAATATCCTCAAATGAAATCTGGAAAGAAGCTTTCTGAGAAACTGCTTAGTGTTCTGTTAATTCATCTCACAGAGTTACATCTGTATTTCCTGGATCTCTTTGCTAGCCTTATTTCTGTGGAATCTGAGAACAGATATTTCGGATCCCTTTGAAGACTATAGGGCCAAAGGAAATATCCTCCGATAACAAAGAGAAAGAAGCTTTCTGAGAAACTTCGTTGTGTACTGTGAAATCATCTCACAGAGTTACAGCTTTCCCCTCAAGGAGCCTTTCGCTAAGACAGTTTATGTGGAATTGGCAAAGTGATATTTGGAAGACCGTAGAGGGCTATGGTGAAAAAGGAAATATCCTCAGATGAAATCTGGAAAGAAGTTTGCTGAGAAACTGCTTAGTGTTCTGTTAATTCATCTCACAGAGTTACATCTGTATTTCGTGGATCTCTTTGCTAGCCTTATTTCTGTGGGATCTGAGAACAGATATTTCGGATCCCTTTGAAGACTATAGGGCCAAAGGAAATATCCTCCGATAACAAAGAGAAAGAAGCTTTCTGAGAAACTTCGTTGTGTTCTGTGAAATCACATCACAGAGTTACAGCTTTCCACTCACGGATCCTTTCGCTAAGACACTTCTTTTGAAATTGGCAAAGTGATATTTGGAAGCCCATAGAGGGCTATGGTGAAAAAGGAAATATCCTCAAATGAAATCTGGAATGAAGTTTTCTGAGAAACTGCTTAGTGTTCTGTTAATTCATCTCACAGAGTTATATCTGTATTTCGTGGACCTCTTTGCTAGCCTTATTTCTGTATAATCTGAGAACAGATATTTCGGATCCCTTTGAAGACTATAGGGCCAAAGGAAATATCCTCCAATAACAAAGAGAAAGAAGCTTTCTGAGAAACTTCGTTGTGTTCTATGAAATCATCTCACAGAGTTACTGCTTCCCCTCACGGAGCCTTTCGCTAAGACAGGTCTTTTGAAATTGGCAAAGTGATATTTGGAAGCCCATAGAGGGCTATGGTGAAAAAGGAAATATCCTCAGATGAAATCTGGAAAGAAGCTTTCTGAGAAACTGCTTAGTGTTCTGTTAATTCATCTCACAGTGTTACATCTGTATTTCGTGGATCTCTTTGCTAGCCTTATTTCTGTGGAATCTGAGAACAGATATTTCCGATCCCTTTGAAGACTCTAGGGCCAAAGGAAATATCCTCCGATAACAAAGAGAAAGAAGCTTTCTGAGAAACTTCGTTGTGTTCTGTGAAATCATCTCACAGAGTTACAGCTTTCCCCTCACGCATCCTTTCGCTAAGACAGTTCTTTTGAAATTGGCAAAGTGATATTTGGAAGCCCATAGAGGGCTATGGTGAAAAAGGAAATATCCTCAGATGAAATCTGGAAAGAAGCTTTCTGAGAAACTGCTTAGTGTTCTGTTAATTCATCTCACAGAGTTACATCTGTATTTCATGGATCTCTTTGCTAGCCTTATTTCTGTGGAATCTGAGAACAGATATTTCGGATCCCTTTGAAGACTATAGGGCCAAAGGAAATATCCTCCGATAACAAAGAGAAAGAAGCTTTCTGAGAAACTTCTTTGTGTTCTGTGAAATCATCTCACAGAGTTGCAGCTTTCCCCTCAAGAAGCCTTTCGCTAAGACACTTCTTGTGGAATTGGCAAAGTGATATTTGGAAGCCCATAGAGGGCTATGGTGAAAAAGGAAATATCCTCAGATGAAATCTGGAAAGAAGCTTTCTGAGAAACTGCTTAGTGTTCTGTTAATTCATCTCACAGAGTTACATCTGTATTTCGTGGATCTCTTTGCTAGCCTTATTTCTGTGGAATCTGAGAACAGATATTTCGGATCCCTTTGAAGACTATAGGGCCAAAGGAAATATCCTCCGATAAGAAAGAGAAAGAAGCTTTCTGAGAAACTTCTTTGTGTTCTGTGAAATCATCTCACAGAGTTGCAGCTTTCCCCTCAAGAAGCCTTTCGCTAAGACACTTCTTGTGGAATTGGCAAAGTGATATTTGGAAGCCCATAGAGGGCTATGGTGAAAAAGGAAATATCCTCAGATGAAATCTGGAGAGAAGCTTTCTGAGAAACTGCTTAGTGTTCTGTTAATTCATCTCACAGAGTTACAGCTTTCCCCTTAAGAAGCCTTTCGCTAAGACAGTTCTTGTGGAATTGGCAAAGTGATATTTGGAAGCCCATAGAGGGCTATGGTGAAAAAGGAAATATCCTCAGATGAAATCTGGAAAGAAGCTTTCTGAGAAACTGCTTAGTGTTCTGTTAATTCATCTCACAGTGTTACATCTGTATTTCATGGATCTCTTTGCTAGCCTTCTTTCTGTGGAATCTGAGAACAGATATTTCAGATCCCTTAGAAGACTATGGGGCCAAAGGAAATATCCTCCGATAACAAAGAGAAAGAAGCTTTCTGAGAAACTTCTTTGTGTTCTGTGAAATCATCTCACAGAGTTGCAGCTTTGCCCTCAAGGAGCCTTTCGCGAAGACAGTTCTTGTGGAATTGGCAAAGTGATATTTGGAAGCCCATAGAGGGCTATGGTGAAAAAGGAAATATCCTCAGATGAAATCTGGAAAGAAGCTTTCTGAGAAACTGCTTAGTGTTCTGTTAATTCATCTCACAGAGTTACATCTGTATTTCGTGGATCTCTTTGTTAGCCTTAATTCTGTGGAATCTGAGAACAGATATTTCGGATCCCTATGAAGACTACAGGGCCAAAGGAAATATCCTCCGATAACAAAGAGAAAGAAGCTTTCTGAGAAACTTCTTTGTGTTCTGTGAAATCATCTCACAGAGTTACAGCTTTCCCCTCAAGAAGCCTTTCGCTAAGACAGTTCTTGTGGAATTGGCAAAGTGATATTTGGAAGCCCATAGAGGGCTATGGTGAAAAAGGAAATATCCTCAGATGAAATCTGGAAAGAAGCTTTCTGAGAAACTGCTTAGCGTTCTGTTAATTAATCTCACAGAGTTACATCTGTATTTCGTGGATCTCTTTGCTAGCCTTATTTCTGTGGAATCTCAGAACAGATATTTCGGATCCCTTTGAAGACTATAGGGCCAAAGGAAATATCCTCCGATAACAAAGAGAAATAAGCTTTCTGAGAAACTTCTTTGTGTTCTGTGAAATCATCTCACAGAGTTACAGCTTTCCCCTCACGGAGCCTTTCGCGAAGACAGTTCTTTTGAAATTGGCAAAGTGATATTTGGAAGCCCATAGAGGGCTATGGTGAAAAAGCAAATATCCTCAGATGAAATCTGGAAAGAAGCTTTCTGAGAAACTGCTTAGTGTTATTTTAATTCATCTCACAGTGTTACATCTGTATTTCGTGGATCTCTTTGCTAGCCTTATTTCTGTGGAATCTGAGAACAGATATTTCGGATCCCTTTGAAGACTATAGGGCCAAAGGAAATATCCTCCGATAACAAAGAGAAAGAAGCTTTCTGAGAAACTTTTTTGTGTTCTGTGAAATCATCTCACAGAGTTACAGCTTTTCCCTCAAGAAGCCTTTCGCTAAGACAGTTCTTGTGGAATTGGCAAAGTGATATTTGGAAGCCCCTAGAGGGCTTTGGTGAAAAAGGAAATATCCTCAGATGAAATCTGGAAAGAAGCTTTCTGAGAAACTGCTTAGTGTTCTGTTAATTCATCTCACAGAATTACATCTGTATTTCGTGGATCTCTTTGCTAGCCTTATTTCTGTGGAATCTGAGAAAAGATATTTCGGATCCCTTTGAAGACTATAGGGCCAAAGGAAATATCCTCCGATAACAAAGAGAAAGATGCTTTTTGAGAAACTTCGTTGTGTTCTGTGAAATCATCTCACAGAGTTACAGCTTTCCCCTCATGGAGCCTTTCGCGAAGACAGTTCTTTTGAAATTGGCAAAGTGATATTTGGAAGCCCTTAGAGGGCTATGGTGAAAAAGGAAATATCCTCAGAGGGAATCTGGAAAGAAGCTTTCTGAGAAACTGCTTAGTGTTCTGTTAATTCATCTCACAGTGTTACATCTGTATTTCATGGATCTCTTTGCTAGCCTTATTTCTGTGGAATCTGTGAACAGATATTTCGGATCCCTTTGAAGACTATAGGGCCAAAGGAAATATCCTCCGATAACAAAGAGAAAGAAGCTTTCTGAGAAACTTCTTTGTGTTCTGTGAAATCATCTCACAGAGTTGCAGCTTTCCCCTCAAGAAGCCTTTCGCTAAGACAGTTCTTGTGGAATTGGCAAAGTGATATTTGGAAGCCCATAGAGGGCTATGGTGAAAAAGGAAATATCCTCAGATGAAATCTGGAAAGAAGCTTTCTGAGAAACTGCTAAGTGTTCTGTTAATTCATCTCACAGAGTTACATCTGTATTTCGTGGATCTCTTTGCTAGCCTTATTTCTGTGGAATCTGAGAACAGATATTTCGGATCCCTTTGAAGACCATAGGGCCAAAGGAAATATCCTCCGATAACAAAGAGAAAGAAGCTTTCTGAGAAACTTATTTGTGTTCTGTGAAATCATCTCACAGAGTTGCAGCTTTGCCCTCAAGGAGCCTTTCGCTAAGACAGTTCTTCTGGAATTGGCAAAGTGATATTTGGAAGCCCATAGAAGGCTATGGTGAAAAAGGAAATATCCTCAGATGAAATCTGGAAAGAAGCTTTCTGAGAAACTGCTTAGCGTTCTGTTAATTCATCTCACAGAGTTACATCTGTATTTCGTGGATCTCTTTGCTAGCCTTATTTCTGTGGAATCTCAGAACAGGTATTTCGGATCCCTTTGAAGACTATAGGGCCAAAGGAAATATGCTCCGATAACAAAGAGAAATAAGCTTTCTGAGAAACTTCTTTGTGTTCTGTGAAATCATCTCACAGAGTTACAGCTTTCCCCTCACGGAGCCTTTCGCGAAGACAGTTCTTTTGAAATTGGCAAAGTGATATTTGGAAGCCCGTAGAGGGCTATGGTGAAAAAGGAAATATCCTCAGATCAAATCTGGAAAGAAGCTTTCTGAGAAACTGCTTAGTGTTCTTTTAATTCATCTCACAGTGTTACATCTGTATTTCGTGGATCTCTTTGCTAGCCTTATTTCTGTGGAATCTGAGAACAGATATTTCGGATCCCTTTGAAGACTATAGGGCCAAAGGAAATATCCTCCGATAACAAAGAGAAAGAAGCTTTCTGAGAAACTTTTTTGTGTTCTGTGAAATCATCTCACAGAGTTGCAGCTTTCCCCTCAAGAAGCCTTTCGCTAAGACAGTTCTTGTGGAGTTGGCAAAGTGATATTTGGAAGCCCCTAGAGGGCTTTGGTCAAAAAGGAAATATCCTCAGATGAAATCTGGAAAGAAGCTTTCTGAGAAACTGCTTAGCGTTCTGTTAATTCATTTCACAGAGTTACATCTCTATTTCGTGGATCTCTTTGCTAGCCTTATTTCTGTGGAATCTGAGAACAGATATTTCGGATCCCTTTGAAGACTATAGGGCCAAAGGAAATATCCTCCGATAACAAAGAGAAAGAAGCTTTTTGAGAAACTTCTTTGTGTTCTGTGAAATCATCTCACAGAGTTACAGCTTTCCCCTCACGGAGCCTTTCGCGAAGACAGTTCTTTTGAAATTGGCAAAGTGATATTTGGAAGCCCATAGAGGGCTATGGTGAAAAAGCAAATATCCTCAGATGAAATCTGGAAAGAAGCTTTCTGAGAAACTGCTTAGTGTTATTTTAATTCATCTCACAGTGTTACATCTGTATTTCGTGGATCTCTTTGCTAGCCTTATTTCTGTGGAATCTGAGAACAGATATTTCGGATCCCTTTGAAGACTATAGGGCCAAAGGAAATATCCTCCGATAACAAAGAGAAAGAAGCTTTCTGAGAAACTTTTTTGTGTTCTGTGAAATCATCTCACAGAGTTACAGCTTTCCCCTCAAGAAGCCTTTCGCTAAGACAGTTCTTGTGGAATTGGCAAAGTGATATTTGGAAGCCCCTAGAGGGCTTTGGTGAAAAAGGAAATATCCTCAGATGAAATCTGGAAAGAAGCTTTCTGAGAAACTGCTTAGTGTTCTGTTAATTCATCTCACAGAATTACATCTGTATTTCGTGGATCTCTTTGCTAGCCTTATTTCTGTGGAATCTGAGAAAAGATATTTCGGATCCCTTTGAAGACTATAGGGCCAAAGGAAATATCCTCCGATAACAAAGAGAAAGATGCTTTTTGAGAAACTTCGTTGTGTTCTGTGAAATCATCTCACAGAGTTACAGCTTTCCCCTCAAGGAGCCTTTCGCTAAGACAGTTTATGTGGAATTGGCAAAGTGATATTTGGAAGCCCCTAGAGGGCTATGGTGAAAAAGGAAATATCCTCAGATGAAATCTGGAAAGAAGCTTTCTGAGAAACTGCTTAGTGTTCTGTTAATTCATCTCACAGTGTTACATCTGTATTTCATGGATCTCTTTGCTAGCCTTATTTCTGTGGAATCTGAGAACAGATATTTCAGATCCGTTTGAAGACTATAGGGCCAAAGGAAATATCCTCCGATAACAAAGAGAAAGAAGCTTTCTGAGAAACTTCTTTGTGTTCTGTGAAATCATCTCACAGAGTTGCAGCTTTCCCCTCAAGAAGCCTTTCGCTAAGACAGTTCTTATGGAATTTGCAAAGTGATATTTGGAAGCCCATAGAGGGCTATGGTGAAAAAGGAAATATCCTCAGATGAAATCTGGAAAGAAGCTTTCTGAGAAACTGCTTAGTGTTCTGTTAATTAATCTCACAGAGTTACATCTGTATTTCGTGGATCTCTTTGCTAGCCTTATTTCTGTGGAATCTGAGAACAGATATTTCGGATCCCTTTGAAGACTATAGGGCCAAAGTAAATATCCTCCGATAACAAAGAGAAAGAAGCTTTCTGAGAAACTTCTTTGTGTTCTGTGAAATCATCTCACAGAGTTGCAGCTTTCCTCTCAAGAAGCCTTTCGCTAAGACAGTTCTTGTGGAATTGGCAAAGTGATATTTGGAAGCCCATAGAGGGCTATGGTGAAAAAGGAAATATCCTCAGATGAAATCTGGAAAGAAGCTTTCTGAGAAACTGCTTAGTGTTCTGTTAATTCATCTCACAGAGTTACATCTGTATTTCTTGGATCTCTTTGCTAGCCTTATTTCTGTGGAATCTGAGAACAGATATTTCGGATCCCTTTGAAGACTATAGGGCCAAAGGAAATATCCTCCGATAACAAAGAGAAAGAAGCTTTGTGAGAAACTTCGTTGTGTCTGTGAAATCATCTCACAGAGTTACAGCTTTCCCATCACGGAGCCTTTCGCTAAGACAGTTCTTTTGAAATTGGCAAAGTGATATTTGGAAGCCCATAGAGGGCTATGTTGAAAAAGGAAATATCCTCAGAGGAAATCTGGAAAGAAGCTTTCTGAGAAACTGCTTAGTGTTCTGTTAATTCATCTCACAGTGTTACATCTGTATTTCATGGATCTCTTTGCTAGCCTTATTTCTGTAGAATCTGGGAACAGATATTTCAGATCCCTTTGAAGACTATAGGGCCAAAGGAAATATCCTCCGATAACAAAGAGAAAGAAGCTTTCTGAGAAACTTCTTTGTGTTCTGTGAAATCATCTCACAGAGTTACAGCTTTCCTCTCAAGAAGCCTTTCGCTAAGACAGTTCTTGTGGAATTGGCAAAGTGATATTTGGAAGCCCATAGAGGGCTATGGTGAAAAAGGAAATATCCTCAGATGAAATCTGGAAAGAAGCTATCTGAGAAACTGCTTAGTGTTCTGTTAATTCATCTCCCAGAGTTACATCTGTATTTCGTGGATCTCTTTGCTAGCCTTATTTCTGTGGAATGTGAGAACAGATATTTCGGATCCCTTTGAAGACTATAGGGCCAAAGGAAATATCCTCCGATAACAAAGAGAAAGAAGCTTTCTGAGAAACTTCGTTGTGTTCTGTGAAATCATCTCACAGAGTTACAGCTTTCCCCTCAAGGAGCCTTTCGCTAAGACAGTTTATGTGGAATTGGCAAAGTGATATTTGGAAGCCCATAGAGGGCTATGGTGAAAAAGGAAATATCCTCAGATGAAATCTGGAAAGAAGCTTTCTGAGAAACTGCTTAGTGTTCTCTTAATTCATCTCACAGAGTTACATCTGTATTTCATGGATCTCTTTGCTAGCCTTATTTCTGTGGAATCTGAGAACAGATATTTCGGATCCCTATGAAGACTATAGGGCCAAAGGAAATATCCTCCGATAACAAAGAGAAAGAAGCTTTCTGAGAAACTTCTTTGTGTTCTGTGAAATCATCTCACAGAGTTGCAGCTTTCCCCTCAAGAAGCCTTTCGCTAAGACAGTTTATATGGAATTGGCAAAGTGATATTTGGAAGGCCATAGAGGGCTATGGTGAAAAAGGAAATATCCTCAGATGAAATCTGGAAAGAAGCTTTCTGAGAAACTGCTTAGTGTTCTGTTAATTCATCTCACAGAGTTACATCTGTATTTCGTGGATCTCTTTGCTAGCCTTATTTCTGTGGAATCTGAAACAGATATTTCGGATCCCTTTGAAGACTATAGGGCCAAAGGAAATATCCTCCGATAACAAAGAGAAAGAAGCTTTCTGAGAAACTTCTTTGTGTTCTGTGAAATCATCTCACAGAGTCGTTGCTTTCCCCTCAAGGAGCTTTTCGCTAAGACTGTTCTTGTGGAATTGGCAAAGTGATATTTGGAAGCCCATAGAGGGCTATGGTGAAAAAGGAAATATCCTCAGATGAAATCTGGAAAGAAGCTTTCTGAGAAACTGCTTAGTGTTCTGTTAATTCATCTCACAGAGTTACATCTGTATTTCGTGGATCTCTTTGCTAGCCTTATTTCTGTGGAATCTGAGAACAGATATTTCGGATCCCTATGAAGACTATAGGGCCAAAGGAAATATCCTCCGATAACAAAGAGAAAGAAGCTTTCTGAGAAACTTCTTAGTGTTCTGTGAAATCATCTCACAAAGTTACAGCTTTCCCCTCAAGAAGCCTTTCGCTCAGGCAGTTCTTGTCGAATTGGCAAAGTGATATTTGGAAGCCCATAGAGGGCTATGGTGAAAAAGGAAATATCCTCAAATGAAATCTGGAAAGAAGCTTTCTGAGAAACTGCTTAGTGTTCTGTTAATTCATCTCACAGAGTTACATCTGTATTTCGTGGATCTCTTTGCTAGCCTTATTTCTGTGGAATCTGAGAACAGATATTTCGGATCCCTTTGAAGACTATAGGGCCAAAGGAAATATCCTCCGATAACAAAGAGAAAGAAGCTTTCTGAGAAACTTCTTTGTGTTCTGTGAAATCATCTCACAGAGTCGCAGCTTTCCCCTCAAGAAGCTTTTCGCTAAGACAGTTTATGTGGAATTGGCAAAGTGATATTTGGAAGCCCATAGAGGGCTATGGTGAAAAAGGAAATATCCTCAGATGAAATCTGGAAAGAAGACTTCTGAGAAACTGCTTAGTGTTCTGTTAATTCATCTCACAGAGTTACATCTGTATTTCGTGGATCTCTTTGCTAGCCTTATTTCTGTGGAATCTGAGAACAGATATTTCGGATCCCTATGAAGACTATAGGGCCAAAGGAAATATCCTCCGATAAGAAAGAGAAAGAAGCTTTCTGAGAAACTTCTTAGTGTTCTGTGAAATCATCTCAGAAAGTTACAGCTTTCCCCTCAAGAAGCCTTTCGCTAAGACACTTCTTTTGAAATTGGCAAGGTGATATTTGGAAGCCCATAGAGGGCTATGGTGAAAAAGGAAATATCCTCATATGAAATCTGGAAAGAAGCTTTCTGAGAAACTGCTTAGTGTTCTGTTAATTAATCTCACAGAGTTACATCTGTATTTCGTGGATCTCTTTGCTAGCCTTATTTCTGTGGAATCTGAGAGCAGATATTTCGGATCCCTTTGAAGACTATGGGGCCATAGGAAATATCCTCCGATAACAAAGAGAAAGAAGGTTTCTGAGAAACTTCTTTGTGTTCTGTGAAATCATATCACAGAGTTGCAGCTTTCCCCTCAAGAAGCCTTTCGCTAATACAGTTCATGTGGAATTGGCAAAGTGATATTTGGAAGCCCATAGAGGGCTATGGTGAAAAAGGAAATATCCCCAAATGAAATCTGGAAACAAGCTTTCTGAGAAACTGCTTAGTGTTCTGTTAATTCATCTCACAGAGTTACATCTGTATTTCGTGGATCTCTTTGCTAGCCTTTTTTCTGTGGAATCTGAGAACAGATATTTCGGATCCCTTTGAAGACTATAGGGCCAAAGGAAATATCCTCCGATAACAAAGAGAAAGAAGCTTTCTGAGAAACTTCGTTGTGTTCTGTGAAATCATCTCACAGAGTTACAGCTTTCCCCTCACGGAGCCTTTCGCTAAGACAGTTTATGTGGAATTGGCAAAGTGATATTTGGAAGCCCATAGAGGGCTATGGTGAAAAAGGAAATATCCTCAGATGAAATCTGGAAAGAAGCTTTCTGAGAAACTGCTTAGTGTTCTCTTAATTCATCTCACAGAGTTACATCTTTATTTCATGGATCTCTTTGCTAGCCTTATTTCTGTGGAATCTGAGAACAGATATTTCGGATCCCTATGAAGACTATAGGGCCAAAGGAAATATCCTCCGATAACAAAGAGAAAGAAGCTTTCTGAGAAACTTCTTTGTGTTCTGTGAAATCATCTCACAGAGTTGCAGCTTTCCCCTCAAGAAGCCTTTCGCTAAGACAGTTTATATGGAATTGGCAAAGTGATATTTGGAAGGCCATAGAGGGCTATGGTGAAAAAGGAAATATCCTCAGATGAAATCTGGAAAGAAGCTTTCTGAGAAACTGCTTAGTGTTCTGTTAATTCATCTCACAGAGTTACATCTGTATTTCGTGGATCTCTTTGCTAGCCTTATTTCTGTGGAATCTGAAACAGATATTTCGGATCCCTTTGAAGACTATAGGGCCAAAGGAAATATCCTCCGATAACAAAGAGAAAGAAGCTTTCTGAGAAACTTCTTTGTGTTCTGTGAAATCATCTCACAGAGTCGTTGCTTTCCCCTCAAGGAGCTTTTCGCTAAGACTGTTCTTGTGGAATTGGCAAAGTGATATTTGGAAGCCCATAGAGGGCTATGGTGAAAAAGGAAATATCCTCAGATGAAATCTGGAAAGAAGCTTTCTGAGAAACTGCTTAGTGTTCTGTTAATTCATCTCACAGAGTTACATCTGTATTTCGTGGATCTCTTTGCTAGCCTTATTTCTGTGGAATCTGAGAACAGATATTTCGGATCCCTATGAAGACTATAGGGCCAAAGGAAATATCCTCCGATAACAAAGAGAAAGAAGCTTTCTGAGAAACTTCTTAGTGTTCTGTGAAATCATCTCACAAAGTTACAGCTTTCCCCTCAAGAAGCCTTTCGCTCAGGCAGTTCTTGTCGAATTGGCAAAGTGATATTTGGAAGCCCATAGAGGGCTATGGTGAAAAAGGAAATATCCTCAAATGAAATCTGGAAAGAAGCTTTCTGAGAAACTGCTTAGTGTTCTGTTAATTCATCTCACAGAGTTACATCTGTATTTCGTGGATCTCTTTGCTAGCCTTATTTCTGTGGAATCTGAGAACAGATATTTCGGATCCCTTTGAAGACTATAGGGCCAAAGGAAATATCCTCCGATAACAAAGAGAAAGAAGCTTTCTGAGAAACTTCTTTGTGTTCTGTGAAATCATCTCACAGAGTCGCAGCTTTCCCCTCAAGAAGCTTTTCGCTAAGACAGTTTATGTGGAATTGGCAAAGTGATATTTGGAAGCCCATAGAGGGCTATGGTGAAAAAGGAAATATCCTCAGATGAAATCTGGAAAGAAGACTTCTGAGAAACTGCTTAGTGTTCTGTTAATTCATCTCACAGAGTTACATCTGTATTTCGTGGATCTCTTTGCTAGCCTTATTTCTGTGGAATCTGAGAACAGATATTTCGGATCCCTATGAAGACTATAGGGCCAAAGGAAATATCCTCCGATAAGAAAGAGAAAGAAGCTTTCTGAGAAACTTCTTAGTGTTCTGTGAAATCATCTCAGAAAGTTACAGCTTTCCCCTCAAGAAGCCTTTCGCTAAGACACTTCTTTTGAAATTGGCAAGGTGATATTTGGAAGCCCATAGAGGGCTATGGTGAAAAAGGAAATATCCTCATATGAAATCTGGAAAGAAGCTTTCTGAGAAACTGCTTAGTGTTCTGTTAATTAATCTCACAGAGTTACATCTGTATTTCGTGGATCTCTTTGCTAGCCTTATTTCTGTGGAATCTGAGAGCAGATATTTCGGATCCCTTTGAAGACTATGGGGCCATAGGAAATATCCTCCGATAACAAAGAGAAAGAAGGTTTCTGAGAAACTTCTTTGTGTTCTGTGAAATCATATCACAGAGTTGCAGCTTTCCCCTCAAGAAGCCTTTCGCTAATACAGTTCATGTGGAATTGGCAAAGTGATATTTGGAAGCCCATAGAGGGCTATGGTGAAAAAGGAAATATCCCCAAATGAAATCTGGAAACAAGCTTTCTGAGAAACTGCTTAGTGTTCTGTTAATTCATCTCACAGAGTTACATCTGTATTTCGTGGATCTCTTTGCTAGCCTTTTTTCTGTGGAATCTGAGAACAGATATTTCGGATCCCTTTGAAGACTATAGGGCCAAAGGAAATATCCTCCGATAACAAAGAGAAAGAAGCTTTCTGAGAAACTTCGTTGTGTTCTGTGAAATCATCTCACAGAGTTACAGCTTTCCCCTCACGGAGCCTTTCGCTAAGACAGTTTATGTGGAATTGGCAAAGTGATATTTGGAAGCCCATAGAGGGCTATGGTGAAAAAGGAAATATCCTCAGATGAAATCTGGAAAGAAGCTTTCTGAGAAACTGCTTAGCGTTCTGTAAATTCATCTCACAGAGTTACATCTGTATTTCGTGGATCTCTTTGCTAGCCTTATTTCTGTGGAATCTGAGAACAGATATTTCGGATCCCTTTGAAGACTATAGGGCCAAAGGAAATATCCTCCGATAACAAAGAGAAAGAAGCTTTCTGAGAAACTTCTTTGTGTTCTGTGAAATCATCTCACAGAGTTACAGCTTTCCCCTCACGGAGCCTTTCGCTAAGACAGTTCTTTTGAAACTGGCAAATTGATATTTGGAAGCCCATAGAGGGCTATGGTGAAAAAGGAAATATCCTCAGATGAAATCTGGAAAGAAGCTTTCTGAGAAACTGCTTAGTGTTCTGTTAATTCATTTCACAGAGTTACATCTGTATTTCGTGGATCTCTTTGCTAGCCTTATTTCTGTGGAATCTGAGAACAGATATTTCAGATCCGTTTGAAGACTATAGGGCCAAAGGAAATATCCTCCGATAACAAAGAGAAAGAAGCTTTCTGAGAAACTTCTTTGTGTTCTGTGAAATCATCTCACAGAGTTGCAGCTTTCCCCTCAAGAAGCCTTTCGCTAAGACAGTTCTTGTGGAATTGGCAAAGTGATATTTGGAAGCACATAGAGGGCTATGGTGAAAAAGGAAATATCCTCAGATGAAATCTGGAAAGAAGCTTTCTGAGAAACTGCTTAGTGTTCTGTTAATTCATCTCACAGAGTTACATCTGTATTTCGTGGATCTCTTTGCTAGCCTTATTTCTGTGGAATCTGAGAACAGAAATTTCGGATCCCTATGAAGACTACAGGGCCAAAGGAAATATCCTCCGATAACAAAGAGAAAGAAGCTTTCTGAGAAACTTCTTTGTGTTCTGTGAAATCATCTCACAGAGTTACAGCATTCCCCTCAAGAAGCCTTTCACTAAGACAGTTCTTGTGGAATTGGCAAAGTGATATTTTTAAGCCCATAGAGGGCTATGGTGAAAAAGGAAATATCCTCAAATGAAATCTGGAAAGAAGCTTTCTGAGAAACTGCTTAGTGTTCTGTTAATTCATCTCACAGAGTTACATCTGTATTTCGTGGATCTCTTTGCTAGCCTTATTTCTGTGAAATCTGAGAACAGATATTTCGGATCCCTTTGAAGACTATAGGGCCAAAGGAAATATCCTCCGATAACAAAGAGAAAGAAGCTTTCTGAGAAACTTCTTTGTGTTCTGTGAAATCATCTCACAGAGTTGCAGCTTTCCCCTCAAGAAGCCTTTCGCTAAGACAGTTCTTGTGGAATTGGCAAAGTGATATTTGGAAGTCTATAGAGGGCTATGGTGAAAAAGGAAATATCCTCAAATGAAATCTGGAAAGAAGCTTTCGGAGAAACCGCTTAGTGTTCTGTTAATTCATCTCACAGAGTTACATCTGTATTTCGTGGATCTCTTTGCTAGCCTTATTTCTGTGGCATCTGAGAACAGATATTTCGGATCCCTTTGAAGACTATAGGGCCAAAGGAAATATCCTCCGATAACAAAGAGAAAGAAGCTTTCTGAGAAACTTCGTTGTGTTCTGTGAAATCATCTCTCAGAGTTACAGCTTTCCCCTCACGGAGCCTTTCGCTAAGACAGTTCTTTTGAAATTGGCAAAGTGATATTTGGAAGCCCATAGAGGGCTATGGTGAAAAAGGAAATATCCTCAGAGGAAATCTGGAAAGAAGCTTTCTAAGAAACTGCTTAGTGTTCTGTTAATTCATCTCACAGTGTTACATCTGTATTTCATGGATCTCTTTGCTAGCCTTATTTCTGTGGAATCTGAGAACAGATATTTCAGATCCCTTTGAAGACTATAGGGCCAAAGGAAATATCCTCCGATAACAAAGAGAAAGAAGCTTTCTGAGAAACTTCGTTGTGTTCTGTGAAATCATCTCACAGAGTTGTAGCTTTCCCCTCAAGAAGCCTTTCGCAAAGACAGTTCATGTGGAATTGGAAAAGTGATATTTGGAAGCCCATAGAGGGCTATGGTGGAAAAGGAAATATCCTCAGATGAAATCAGGAAAGAAGCTTTCTGAGAAACTGCTTAGTGTTCTGTTAATTCATCTCACACAGTAACATCTGTATTTCGTGGATCTCTTTGCTAGCCTTATTTCTGTGGAATCTGAGAACAGATATTTCGGATCCCTTTGAAGACTACAGGGCCAGAGGAAATATCCTCCGATAACAAAGAGAAAGAAGCTTTCTGAGAAACTTCTTTGTGTTCTGTGAAATCATCTCACAGAGTTGCAGCTTTCCCCTCAAGAAGCCTTTCACTAAGACAGTTCTTGGGGAATTGGCAAAGTGATATTTGGAAGCCCATAGAGGGCTATGGTGAAAAAGGAAATATCCTCAGATGAAATCTGGAAAGAAGCTTTCTGAGAAACTGCTTAGTGTTCTGTTAATTCATCTCACAGAGTTACATCTGTATTTCGTGGATCTCTTTGCTAGCCTTATTTCTGTGGATTCTGAGAACAGATATTTCGGATCCCTATGAAGACTATAGGGCCAAAGGAAATATCCTCCGATAACAAAGAGAAAGAAGCTTTCTGAGAAACTTCTTTGTGTTCTGTGAAATCATCTCACAGAGTTACAGCTTTCCCCTCAAGAAGCCTTTCACTAAGACAGTTATTGTGGAATTGGCAAAGTGATATTAGGAAGCCCATAGAGGGCTGTGGTGAAAAAGGAAATATCCTCAAATGAAATCTGGAAAGAAGCTTTCTGAGAAACTGCTTAGTGTTCTGTTAATTCATCTCACAGAGTTACATCTGTATTTCCTGGATCTCTTTGCTAGCCTTATTTCTGTGGAATCTGAGAACAGGTATTTCGGATCCCTTTGAAGACTATAGGGCCAAAGGAAATATCCTCCGATAACAAAGAGAAAGAAGCTTTCTGAGAAACTTCGTTGTGTACTGTGAAATCATCTCACAGAGTTACAGCTTTCCCCTCAAGGAGCCTTTCGCTAAGACAGTTTATGTGGAATTGGCAAAGTGATATTTGGAAGACCGTAGAGGGCTATGGTGAAAAAGGAAATATCCTCAGATGAAATCTGGAAAGAAGTTTGCTGAGAAACTGCTTAGTGTTCTGTTAATTCATCTCACAGAGTTACATCTGTATTTCGTGGATCTCTTTGCTAGCCTTATTTCTGTGGGATCTGAGAACAGATATTTCGGATCCCTTTGAAGACTATAGGGCCAAAGGAAATATCCTCCGATAACAAAGAGAAAGAAGCTTTCTGAGAAACTTCGTTGTGTTCTGTGAAATCACATCACAGAGTTACTGCTTTCCACTCACGGATCCTTTCGCTAAGACACTTCTTTTGAAATTGGCAAAGTGATATTTGGAAGCCCATAGAGGGCTATGGTGAAAAAGGAAATATCCTCAAATGAAATCTGGAATGAAGTTTTCTGAGAAACTGCTTAGTGTTCTGTTAATTCATCTCACAGAGTTATATCTGTATTTCGTGGATCTCTTTGCTAGCCTTATTTCTGTGGAATCTGAGAACAGATATTTCCGATCCCTTTGAAGACTCTAGGGCCAAAGGAAATATCCTCCGATAACAAAGAGAAAGAAGCTTTCTGAGAAACTTCGTTGTGTTCTGTGAAATCATCTCACAGAGTTACAGCTTTCCCCTCACGCATCCTTTCGCTAAGACAGTTCTTTTGAAATTGGCAAAGTGATATTTGGAAGCCCATAGAGGACTATGGTGAAAAAGGAAATATCCTCAAATGAAATCTGGAAAGAAGCTTTCTGAGAAACTGCTTAGTGTTCTGTTAATTCATCTCACAGAGTTATATCTGTATTTCGTGGATCTCTTTGCTAGCCTTATTTCTGTGGAATCTGAGAACAGATATTTCGGATCCCTTTGAAGACTATAGGGCCAAAGGAAATATCCTCCGATAACAAAGAGAAAGAAGCTTTCTGAGAAACTTCGTTGTGTTCTGTGAAATCATCTCACAGAATTACAGCTTTCCCCTCACGGAGCCTTTCGCTAAGACAGTTCTTTTGAAATTGGCAAAGTGATATTTGAAGCCCATAGAGGGCTATGGTGAAAAAGGAAATATCCTCAGAGGAAATCTGGAAAGAAGTTTGTGAGAAACTGCTTAATGTTCTGTTAATTCATCTCACAGTGTTACATCTGTATTTCATGCATCTCTTTGCTAGCCTTATTTCTGTGAAATCTGAGAACAGATATTTCGGATCCCTTTGAAGACCATAGGGCCAAAGGAAATATCCTCCGATAACAAAGAGAAAGAAGCTTTCTGAGAAACTTCTTTGTGTTCTGTGAAATCATCTCACAGAGTTGCAGCTTTGCCCTCAAGGAGCCTTTCGCTAAGACAGTTCTTGTGGAATTGGCAAAGTGATATTTGGAAGCCCATAGAGGGCTATGGTGAAAAAGGAAATATCCTCAAATGAAATCTGGAAAGAAGCTTTCTGAGAAACTGCTTAGTGTTCTGTTAATTCATCTCACAGAGTTACATCTGTATTTCGTGGATCTCTTTGCTAGCCTTAATTCTGTGGAATCTGAGAACAGATATTTCGGATCCCTATGAAGACTATAGGGCCAAAGGAAATATCCTCCGATAACAAAGAGAAAGAAGCTTTCTGAGAAACTTCGTTGTGTTCTGTGAAATCATCTCACAAAGTTACAGCTTTCCCCTCAAGAAGCCTTTCGCTAAGGCAGTTCTTGTGGAATTGGCAACGTGATATTTGGAAGCCCATAGAGGGCTATGGTGAAAAAGGAAATATCCTCAAATGAAATCTGGAAAGAAGCTTTCTGAGAAACTGCTTAGTGTTCTGTTAATTCATCTCACAGAGTTACATCTGTATTTCGTGGATCTCTTTGCTAGCCTTATTTCTGTGGAATCTGAGAACAGATATTTCGGATCCCTTTGAAAACTATAGGGCCAAAGGAAATATCCTCCGATAACAAAGAGAAAGAAGCTTTCTGAGAAACTTCGTTGTGTTCTGTGAAATCATCTCACAGAGTTACAGGGTTCCACTAACGGAGCCTTTCGCTAAGACAGTTCTTTTGAAATTGGCAAAGTGATATTTGGAAGCCCATAGTGGGCTATGGTGAAAAAGGAAATATCCTCAAATGAAATCTGGAAAGAAGCTTTCTGAGAAACTGCTTAGTGTTCTGTTAATTCATCTCACAGAGTTACATCTGTATTTCGTGGATCTCTTTGCTAGCCTTATTTCTGTGGAATCTGAGAACAGATATTTCGGATCCCTTTGAAGACTATAGGGCCAAAGAAAATATCCTCCGATAACAAAGAGAAAGAAGCTTTCTGAGAAACTTCTTTGTGTTCTGTGAAATCATCTCACAGAGTTGCAGCTTTCCCCTCAAGAAGCCTTTCGCTAAGACAGTTCTTGTGGAATTGGCAAAGTGATATTTGGAAGCCCATAGAGGGCTATGGTGAAAAAGGAAATATCCTCAGATGAAATCTGGAAAGAAGCTTTCTGAGAAACTGCTTAGTGTTCTGTTAATTCATCTCACAGAGTTACATCTGTATTTCTTGGATCTCTTTGCTAGCCTTATTTCTGTGGAATCTGAGAACAGATATTTCGGATCCCTATGAAGACTATAGGGCCAAAGGAAATATCCTCCGATAACAAAGAGAAAGAAGCTCTCTGAGAAACTTCTTCATGTTCTGTGAAATCATCTCACAGAGTTACAGCTTTCCCCTCAAGAAGCCTTTCGCTAAGACAGTTCTTGTGGAATTGGCAAAGTGATATTTGGAAGCCCTTAGAGGGCTATGGTGAAAAAGGAAATATCCTCAGATGAAATCTGGAAAGAAGCTTTCTGAGAAACTGCTTAGTGTTCTGTTAATTCATCTCACAGAGTTACATCTGTATTTCGTGGATCTCTTTGCTAGCCTTATTTCTGTGGAATCTGAGAACAGATATTTCGAATCCCTTTGAAGACTATAGGGCCAAAGGAAATATCCTCCGATAACAAAGAGAAAGAAGCTTTCTGGGAAACTTCTTTGTGTTCTGTGAAATCATCTCACAGAGTTACAGCTTTCCCCTCAAGAAGCCTTTCGCTAAGACAGTTCTTGTGGAATTGGCAAAGTGATATTTGGAAGCCCAAAGAGGGCTATGGTGAAAAAGGAAATATCCTCAAATGAAATCTGGAAAGAAGCTTTCTGAGAAACTGCTTAGTGTTCTGTTAATTCATCTCACAGAGTTACATCTGTATTTCGTGGATCTCTTTGCTAGTCTTATTTCTGTGGAATCTGAGAACAGATATTTCGGATCCCGTTGAAGACTATAGGGTCAAAGGAAATATCCTCCGATAACAAAGAGAAAGAAGCTTTCTGAGAAACTTCTTTGTGTTCTGTGAAATCATCTCACAGAGTTACAGCTTTGCCCTCAAGAAGCCTTTCGCTAAGACAGTTCTTGTGGAATTGGCAAAGTGATATTTGGAAGCCCATAGAGGGCTATGGAGAAAAAGGAAATATCCTCAAATGAAATCTGGAAAGAAGCTTTCTGAGAAACTGCTTAGTGTTGTGTTAATTCATCTCACAGGGTTACATCTGTATTTCGTGGATCTCTTTGCTAGCCTTATTTCTGTGGAATCTGAGAACAGATATTTCGGATCCCTTTGAAGACTATAGGGCCAAAGGAAATATCCTCCGATAACAAAGAGAAAGAAGCTTTCTGAGAGACTTCGTTGTGTTCTGTGAAATCATCTCACAGAGTTACAGCTTTCCCGTCACGGAGCCTTTCGCTAAGACAGTTCTTTTGAAATTGGCAAAGTGATATTTGGAAGCCCATAGAGGGCTATGGTGAAAAAGGAAATATCCTCAGATGAAATCTGGAAAGAAGCTTTCTGAGAAACTGCTTAGTGTTCTGTTAATTCATCTCACAGTGTTACATCTGTATTTCATGGATCTCTTTGCTAGCCTTATTTCTGTGGAATCTGAAACAGATATTTCAGATCCCTTTGAAGACTATAGGGCCAAAGGAAATATCCTCCGATAACAAAGAGAAAGAAGCTTTCTGAGAAACTTCTTTGTGTTCTGTGAAATCATCTCACAGAGTCGCAGCTTTCCCCTCAAGAAGCTTTTCGCTAAGACTGTTCTTGTGGAATTGGCAAAGTGATATTTGGAAGCCCATAGAGGGCTATGGTGAAAAAGGAAATATCCTCAGATGAAATCTGGAAAGAAGCTTTCTGAGAAACTGCTTAGTGTTCTGTTAATTCATCTCACAGAGTTACATCTGTATTTCGTGGATCTCTTTGCTAGCCTTATTTCTGTGGAATCTGAGAACAGATATTTCGGATCCCTATGAAGACTATAGGGCCAAAGGAAATATCCTCCGATAACAAAGAGAAAGAAGCTTTCTGAGAAACTTCTTAGTGTTCTGTGAAATCATCTCACAAAGTTACAGCTTTTCCCTCAAGAAGCCTTTCGCTAAGACAGTTCTTGTGGAATTGGCAAAGTGATATTTGGAAGCCCATAGAGGGCTATGGTGAAAAAGGAAATATCCTCAAATGAAATCTGGAAAGAAGCTTTCTGAGAAACTGCTTAGTGTTCTGTTAATTCATCTCACAGAGTTACATCTGTATTTCGTGGATCTCTTTCCTAGCCTTATTTCTGTGGAATCTGAGAACAGATATTTCAGATCCCTTTGAAGACTATAGGGCCAAAGGAAATATCCTCCGATAACAAAGAGAAAGAAGCTTTCTGAGAAACTTCGTTGTGCTCTGTGAAATCATCTCACAGAGTTACAGCTTTCCCCTCATGGAGCCTTTCGCTAAGACAGTTCTTTTGAAATTGGCAAAGTGATATTTGGAAGCCCATAGAGGGCTATGGTGAAAAAGGGAATATCCTCAGAGGAAATCTGGAAAGAAGCTTTGTGAGAAACTGCTTAGTGTTCTGTTAATTCATCTCACAGTGTTACATCTGTATTTCATGCATCTCTTTGCTAGCCTTATTTCTGAGGAATCTGAGAACAGATATTTCAGATCCCTTTGAAGACTATACGGCAAAGGAAATATCCTCCGATAACAAAGAGAAAGAAGCTTTCTGAGAAACTTCTTTGTGTTCTGTGAAATCATCTCACAGAGTTTCAGCTTTCCCCTCAAGAAGCCTTTCGCTAAGACAGTTTTTGTGGAATTGGCAAAGTGATATTTGGAAGCCCATAGAGGGCTATGGTGAAAAAGGAAATATCCTCAGATGAAATCTGGAAAGAAGCTTTCTGAGAAACTGCTAAGTGTTCTGTTAATTCATCTCACAGAGTTACATCTGTATTTCGTGGATCTCTTTGCTAGCCTTATTTCTGTGGAATCTGAGAACAGATATTTCGGATCCCTGTGAAGACCATAGGGCCAAAGGAAATATCCTCCGATAACAAAGAGAAAGAAGCTTTCTGAGAAACTTCTTTGTGTTATGTGAAATCATCTCACAGAGTTGCAGCTTTGCCCTCAAGGAGCCTTTCGCTAAGACAGTTCTTGTGGAATTGGCAAAGTGATATTTGGAAGCCCATAGAGGGCTATGGTGAAAAAGGAAATATCCTCAGATGAAATCTGGAAAGAAGCTTTCTGAGAAACTGCTTAGTGTTCTGTTAATTCATCTCACAGAGTTACATCTGTATTTCGTGGATCTCTTTGCTAGCCTTAATTCTGTGGAATCTGAGAACAGATATTTCGGATCCCTATGAAGACTATAGGGCCAAAGGAAATATCCTCCGATAACAAAGAGAAAGAAGCTTTCTGAGAAACTTCTTTGTGTTCTGTGAAATCATCTCACAGAGTTACAGCTTTCCCCTTACGGAGCCTTTCGCGAAGACAGCTCTTTTGAAATTGGCAAAGTGATATTTGCAAGCCCATAGAGGGCTATGGTGAAAAAGGAAATATCCTCAGATGAAATCTGGAAAGAAGCTTTCTGAGAAACTGCTTAGTGTTCTTTTAATTCATCTCACAGTGTTACATCTGTATTTTGTGGATCTCTTTGCTAGCCTTATTTCTGTGGAATCTGAGAACAGATATTTCGGATCCCTTTGAAGACTATAGGGCCAAAGGAAATATCCTCCGATAACAAAGAGAAAGAAGCTTTCTGAGAAACTTCTTTGTGTTCTGTGAAATCATCTCACAGAGTTGCAGCTTTCCCCTCAAGAAGCCTTTCGCTAAGACAGTTCTTGTGGAATTGGCAAAGTGATATTTGGAAGCCCCTAGAGGGCTTTGGTGAAAAAGGAAATATCCTCAGATGAAATCTGGAAAGAAGCTTTCTGAGAAACTGCTTAGTGTTCTGTTAATTCATCTCACAGAATTACTTCTGTATTTCGTGGATCTCTTTGCTAGCCTTATTTCTGTGGAATCTGAGAACAGATATTTCGGATCCCTTTGAAGACTATAGGGCCAAAGGAAATATCCTCCGATAACAAAGGGAAAGAAGCTTTTTGAGAAACTTCGTTGTGTTCTGTGAAATCATCTCACAGAGTTACAGCTTTCCCCTCACGGAGCCTTTCGCTAAGACAGTTCTTTTGAAATTGGCAAAGTGATATTTGGAAGCCCATAGAGGGCTATGTTGAAAAAGGAAATATCGTCAAATCAAATCTTGAAAGAAGCTTTCTGAGAAACTGCTTAGTGTTCTGTTAATTCATCTCACAGGGTTACATCTGTATTTCGTGGATCTCTTTGCTAGCCTTATTTCTGTGGAATCTCAGAACAGATATTTCGGATCCCTTTGAAGACTATAGGGCCAAAGGAAATATCCTCCGATAACAAAGAGAAAGAAGCTTTCTGAGAAACTTCGTTGTGTTCTGTGAAATCGTCTCACTGAGTTACAGCTTTCCCCTCACGGAGCCTTTCGCTAAGACAGTTCTTTTGAAATTGGCAAAGTGATATTTGGAAGCCCATAGAGGGCTATGGTGAAAAAGGAAATATCCTCAAATGAAATCTGGAAAGAAGCATTCTGAGAAACTGCTTAGCGTTCTGTTAATTCATCTCACAGTGTTACATCTGTATTTCGTGGATCTCTTTGCTAGCCTTATTTCTGTGGAATCTGAGAACAGATATTTCGGATCCCTTTGAAGACTATAGGGCCAAAGGAAATATCCTCCGAAAACAAAGAGAAAGAAGCTTTCTGAGAAACTTCTTTGTGTTCTGTGAAATCATCTCACAGAGTTACAGCTTTCCCCTCAAGAAGCCTTTCGCTAAGACAGTTCTGGTGGAATTGGCAAAGTGATATTTGGAAGCCCATAGAGGGCTATGGTGAAAAAGGAAATATCCTCAAATGCAATCTGGAAAGAAGCTTTCTGAGAAACTGCTTAGTGTTCTGTTAATTCATCTCACAGGGTTACATCTGTATTTCGTGGATCTCTTTGCTAGCCTTATTTCTGTGGAATCTGAGAACAGATATTTCGGATCCATTTGAAGACTATAGGGCCAAAGGAAATATCCTCCGATAACAAAGAGAAAGAAGCTTTCTGAGAAACTTCGTTGTGTTCTGTGAAATCATCTCACAGAGTTACAGCTTTCCCCTCACGGAGCCTTTCGCTAAGACAGTTCTTTTGAAATTGGCAAAGTGATATTTGGAAGCCCATAGAGGGCTATGGTGAAAAAGGAAATATCCTCAAATGAAATCTGGAAAGAAGCTTTCTGAGAAACTGCTTAGTGTTCTGTTAATTCATCTCACAGAGTTACATCTGTATTTCGTGGATCTCTTTGCTAGCCTTATTTCTGTGGAATCTGAGAACAGATATTTCGGATCCCTTTGAAGACTATAGGGCCAAAGGAAATATCCTCCGATAACAAAGAGAAAGAAGCTTTCTGAGAAACTTCGTTGTGCTCTGTGAAATCATCTCACAGAGTTACAGCTTTCCCCTCATGGAGCCTTTCGCTAAGACAGTTCTTTTGAAATTGGCAAAGTGATATTTGGAAGCCCATAGAGGGCTATGGTGAAAAAGGGAATATCCTCAGAGGAAATCTGGAAAGAAGCTTTGTGAGAAACTGCTTAGTGTTCTGTTAATTCATCTCACAGTGTTACATCTGTATTTCATGCATCTCTTTGCTAGCCTTATTTCTGAGGAATCTGAGAACAGATATTTCAGATCCCTTTGAAGACTATACGGCCAAAGGAAATATCCTCCGATAACAAAGAGAAAGAAGCTTTCTGAGAAACTTCTTTGTGTTCTGTGAAATCATCTCACAGAGTTACAGCTTTCCCCTCACGGAGCCTTTCGCGAAGACAGCTCTTTTGAAATTGGTAAAGTGATATTTGCAAGCCCATAGAGGGCTATGGTGAAAAAGGAAATATCCTCAGATGAAATCTGGAAAGAAGCTTTCTGAGAAACTGCTTAGTGTTCTTTTAATTCATCTCACAGTGTTACATCTGTATTTTGTGGATCTCTTTGCTAGCCTTATTTCTGTGGAATCTGAGAACAGATATTTCGGATCCCTTTGAAGACTATAGGGCCAAAGGAAATATCCTCCGATAACAAAGAGAAAGAAGCTTTCTGAGAAACTTCTTTGTGTTCTGTGAAATCATCTCACAGAGTTGCAGCTTTCCCCTCAAGAAGCCTTTCGCTAAGACAGTTCTTGTGGAATTGGCAAAGTGATATTTGGAAGCCCCTAGAGGGCTTTGGTGAAAAAGGAAATATCCTCAGATGAAATCTGGAAAGAAGCTTTCTGAGAAACTGCTTAGTGTTCTGTTAATTCATCTCACAGAATTACTTCTGTATTTCGTGGATCTCTTTGCTAGCCTTATTTCTGTGGAATCTCAGAACAGATATTTCGGATCCCTTTGAAGACTATAGGGCCAAAGGAAATATCCTCCGATAACAAAGAGAAAGAAGCTTTCTGAGAAACTTCGTTGTGTTCTGTGAAATCGTCTCACAGAGTTACAGCTTTCCCCTCACGGAGCCTTTCGCTAAGACAGTTCTTTTGAAATTGGCAAAGTGATATTTGGAAGCCCATAGAGGGCTATGGTGAAAAAGGAAATATCCTCAAATGAAATCTGGAAAGAAGCATTCTGAGAAACTGCTTAGTGTTCTGTTAATTCATCTCACAGTGTTACATCTGTATTTCGTGGATCTCTTTGCTAGCCTTATTTCTGTGGAATCTGAGAACAGATATTTCGGATCCCTTTGAAGACTATAGGGCCAAAGGAAATATCCTCCGAAAACAAAGAGAAAGAAGCTTTCTGAGAAACTTCTTTGTGTTCTGTGAAATCATCTCACAGAGTTACAGCTTTACCCTCAAGAAGCCTTTCGCTAAGACAGTTCTGGTGGAATTGGCAAAGTGATATTTGGAAGCCCATAGAGGGCTATGGTGAAAAAGGAAATATCCTCAAATGCAATCTGGAAAGAAGCTTTCTGAGAAACTGCTTAGTGTTCTGTTAATTCATCTCACAGGGTTACATCTGTATTTCGTGGATCTCTTTGCTAGCCTTATTTCTGTGGAATCTGAGAACAGATATTTCGGATCCATTTGAAGACTATAGGGCCAAAGGAAATATCCTCCGATAACAAAGAGAAAGAAGCTTTCTGAGAAACTTCGTTGTGTTCTGTGAAATCATCTCACAGAGTTACAGCTTTCCCCTCACGGAGCCTTTCGCTAAGACAGTTCTTTTGAAATTGGCAAAGTGATATTTGGAAGCCCATAGAGGGCTATGGTGAAAAAGGAAATATCCTCAAATGAAATCTGGAAAGAAGCTTTCTGAGAAACTGCTTAGTGTTCTGTTAATTCATCTCACAGAGTTACATCTGTATTTCGTGGATCTCCTTGCTAGCCTTATTTCTGTGGAATCTGAGAACAGATATTTCGGATCCCTTTGAAGACTATACGGCAAAAGGAAATATCCTCCGATAACAAAGAGAAAGAAGCTTTCTGAGAAACTTCTTTGTGATCTGTGAAATCATCTCACAGAGTTACAGCTTTCCCCTCACGGAGCCTTTCGCTAAGACAGTTCTTTTGAAATTGGCAAAGTGATATTTGGAAGCCCATAGAGGGCTATGGTGAAAAAGGAAATATCCTCAAATGAAATCTGGAAAGAATCTTTCTGAGAAACTGCTTAGTGTTCTGTTAATTCATCTCACAGAGTTACATCTGTATTTCGTGGATCTCTTTGCTAGCCTTATTTCTGTGGAATCTGAGAACAGATATTTCGGATCCCTTTGAAGACTATAGGGCCAAAGGAAATATCCTCCGATAACAAAGAGAAAGAAGCTTTCTGAGAAACTTCGTTGTGTTCTGTGAAATCATCTCACAGAGTTGCAGCTTTCCCCTCAAGAAGCCTTTCGCTAAGACAGTTCTTGTGGAATTGGCAAAGTGATATTTGGAAGCCCATAGAGGGCTATGGTGAAAAAGGAAATATCCTCAGATGAAATCTAGAAAGAAGCTTTCTGAGAAACTGCTTAGTGTTCTTTTAATTCATCTCACAGAGTTACATCTGTATTTCGTGGATCTCTTTGCTAGCCTTATTTCTGTGGAATCTCAGAACAGATATTTCGGATCCCTTTGAAGACTATAGGGCCAAAGGAAATATCCTCCGATAACAAAGAGAAAGAAGCTTTCTGGGAAACTTCTTTGTGTTCTGTGAAATCATCTCACAGAGTTACAGCATTCCCCTCAAGAAGCCTTTCGCTAAGACAGTTCTTGTGGAATTGGCAAAGTGATATTTGGAAGCCCATAGAGGGCTATGGTGAAAAAGGAAATATCCTCAAATGAAATCTGGAAAGAAGCTTTCTGAGAAACTGCTTCGTGTTCTGTTAATTCATCTCACAGAGTTACATCTGTATTTCGTGGATCTCTTTCCTAGCCTTATTTCTGTGGAATCTGAGAACAGATATTTCAGATCCCTTTGAAGACTATAGGGCCAAAGGAAATATCCTCCGATAACAAAGAGAAAGAAGCTTTCTGAGAAACTTCGTTGTGTTCTGTGAAATCATCTCACAGAGTTACAGCTTTCCCCTCACGGAGCCTTTCGCTAAGACAGTTCTTTTGAAATTGGCAAAGTGATATTTGGAAGCCCATAGAGGGCTATGGTGAAAAAGGAAATATCCTCAAATGAAATCTGGAAAGAATCTTTCTGAGAAACTGCTTAGTGTTCTGTTAATTCATCTCACAGAGTTACATCTGTATTTCGTGGATCTCTTTGCTAGCCTTATTTCTGTGGAATCTGAGAACAGATATTTCGGATCCCTTTGAAGACTATAGGGCCAAAGGAAATATCCTCCGATAACAAAGAGAAAGAAGCTTTCTGAGAAACTTCGTTGTGTTCTGTGAAATCATCTCACAGAGTTGCAGCTTTCCCCTCAAGAAGCCTTTCGCTAAGACAGTTCTTGTGGAATTGGCAAAGTGATATTTGGAAGCCCATAGAGGGCTATGGTGAAAAAGGAAATATCCTCAGATGAAATCTAGAAAGAAGCTTTCTGAGAAACTGCTTAGTGTTCTTTTAATTCATCTCACAGAGTTACATCTGTATTTCGTGGATCTCTTTGCTAGCCTTATTTCTGTGGAATCTCAGAACAGATATTTCGGATCCCTTTGAAGACTATAGGGCCAAAGGAAATATCCTCCGATAACAAAGAGAAAGAAGCTTTCTGGGAAACTTCTTTGTGTTCTGTGAAATCATCTCACAGAGTTGCAGCTTTCCCCTCAAGAAACCTTTCGCTAAGACAGTTCTTGTGGAATTGGCAAAGTGATATTTGGAAGCCCATAGAGGGCTATGGTGAAAAAGGAAATATCCTCAAATGAAATCTGGAAAGAAGCTTTCTGAGAAACTGCTTCGTGTTCTGTTAATTCATCTCACAGAGTTACATCTGTATTTCGTGGATCTCTTTCCTAGCCTTATTTCTGTGGAATCTGAGAACAGATATTTCAGATCCCTTTGAAGACTATAGGGCCAAAGGAAATATCCTCCGATAACAAAGAGAAAGAAGCTTTCTGAGAAACTTCGTTGTGCTCTGTGAAATCATCTCACAGAGTTACAGCTTTCCCCTCATGGAGTCTTTCGCTAAGACAGTTCTTTTGAAATTGGCAAAGTGATATTTGGAAGCCCATAGAGGGCTATGGTGAAAAAGGGAATATCCTCAGAGGAAATCTGGAAAGAAGCTTTGTGAGAAACTGCTTAGTGTTCTGTTAATTCATCTCACAGTGTTACATCTGTATTTCATGCATCTCTTTGCTAGCCTTATTTCTGAGGAATCTGAGAACAGATATTTCAGATCCCTTTGAAGACTATAGGGCCAAAGGAAATATCCTCCGATAACAAAGAGAAAGAAGCTTTCTGAGAAACTTCTTTGTGTTCTGTGAAATCATCTCACAGAGTTTCAGCTTTCCCCTCAAGAAGCCTTTCGCTAAGACAGTTTTTGTGGAATTGGCAAAGTGATATTTGGAAGCCCATAGAGGGCTATGGTGAAAAAGGAAATATCCTCAGATGAAATCTGGAAAGAAGCTTTCTGAGAAACTGCTAAGTGTTCTGTTAATTCATCTCACAGAGTTACATCTGTATTTCGTGGATCTCTTTGCTAGCCTTATTTCTGTGGAATCTGAGAACAGATATTTCGGATCCCTGTGAAGACCATAGGGCCAAAGGAAATATCCTCCAATAACAAAGAGAAAGAAGCTTTCTGAGAAACTTCTTTGTGTTATGTGAAATCATCTCACAGAGTTGCAGCTTTCCCCTCAAGGAGCCTTTCGCTAAGACAGTTCTTGTGGAATTGGCAAAGTGATATTTGGAAGCCCATAGAGGGCTATGGTGAAAAAGGAAATATCCTCAGATGAAATCTGGAAAGAAGCTTTCTGAGAAACTGCTTAGTGTTCTGTTAATTCATCTCACAGAGTTACATCTGTATTTCGTGGATCTCTTTGCTAGCCTTAATTCAGTGGAATCTGAGAACAGATATTTCGGATCCCTATGAAGACTATAGGGCCAAAGGAAATATCCTCCGATAACAAAGAGAAAGAAGGTTTCTGAGAAACTTCTTTGTGTTCTGTGAAATCATCTCACAGAGTTACAGCTTTCCCCTCACGAAGCCTTTCGCGAAGACAGCTCTTTTGAAATTGGCAAAGTGATATTTGCGAGCCCATAGAGGGCTATGGTGAAAAAGGAAATATCCTCAGATGAAATCTGGAAAGAAGCTTTCTGAGAAACTGCTTAGTGTTCTTTTAATTCATCTCACAGTGTTACATCTGTATTTTGTGGATCTCTTTGCTAGCCTTATTTCTGTGGAATCTGAGAACAGATATTTCGGATCCCTTTGAAGACTATAGGGCCAAAGGAAATATCCTCCGATAACAAAGAGAAAGAAGCTTTCTGAGAAACTTCTTTGTGTTCTGTGAAATCATCTCACAGAGTTGCAGCTTTCCCCTCAAGAAGCCTTTCGCTAAGACAGTTCTTGTGGAATTGGCAAAGTGATATTTGGAAGCCCATAGAGGGCTTTGGTGAAAAAGGAAATATCCTCAGATGAAATCTGGAAAGAAGCTTTCTGAGAAACTGCTTAGTGTTCTGTTAATTCATCTCACAGAATTACTTCTGTATTTCGTGGATCTCTTTGCTAGCCTTATTTCTGTGGAATCTCAGAACAGATATTTCGGATCCCTTTGAAGACTATAGGGCCAAAGGAAATATCCTCCGATAACAAAGGGAAAGAAGCTTTTTGAGAAACTTCGTTGTGTTCTCTGAAATCATCTCACAGAGTTACAGCTTTCCCCTCACGGAGCCTTTCGCTAAGACAGTTCTTTTGAAATTGGCAAAGTGATATTTGGAAGCCCATAGAGGGCTATGTTGAAAAAGGAAATATCGTCAAATCAAATCTTGAAAGAAGCTTTCTGAGAAACTGCTTAGTGTTCTGTTAATTCATCTCACAGGGTTACATCTGTATTTCGTGGATCTCTTTGCTAGCCTTATTTCTGTGGAATCTCAGAACAGATATTTCGGATCCCTTTGAAGACTATAGGGCCAAAGGAAATATCCTCCGATAACAAAGAGAAAGAAGCTTTCTGAGAAACTTCGTTGTGTTCTGTGAAATCGTCTCACAGAGTTACAGCTTTCCGCTCACGGAGCCTTTCGCTAAGACAGTTCTTTTGAAATTGGCAAAGTGATATTTGGAAGCCCATAGAGGGCTATGGTGAAAAAGGAAATATCCTCAAATGAAATCTGGAAAGAAGCATTCTGAGAAACTGCTTAGTGTTCTGTTAATTCATCTCACAGTGTTACATCTGTATTTCGTGGATCTCTTTGCTAGCCTTATTTCTGTGGAATCTGAGAACAGATATTTCGGATCCCTTTGAAGACTATAGGGCCAAAGGAAATATCCTCCGAAAACAAAGAGAAAGAAGCTTTCTGAGAAACTTCTTTGTGTTCTGTGAAATCATCTCACAGAGTTACAGCTTTCCCCTCAAGAAGCCTTTCGCTAAGACAGTTCTGGTGGAATTGGCAAAGTGATATTTGGAAGCCCATAGAGGGCTATGGTGAAAAAGGAAATATCCTCAAATGCAATCTGGAAAGAAGCTTTCTGAGAAACTGCTTAGTGTTCTGTTAATTCATCTCACAGGGTTACATCTGTATTTCGTGGATCTCTTTGCTAGCCTTATTTCTGTGGAATCTGAGAACAGATATTTCGGATCCATTTGAAGACTATAGGGCCAAAGGAAATATCCTCCGATAACAAAGAGAAAGAAGATTTCTGAGAAACTTCGTTGTGTTCTGTGAAATCATCTTACAGAGTTACAGCTTTCCCCTCACAGAGCCTTTCGCTAAGACAGTTCTTTTGAAATTGGCAAAGTGATATTTGGAAGCCCATAGAGGGCTATGGTGAAAAAGGAAATATCCTCAAATGAAATCTGGAAAGAAGCTTTCTGAGAAACTGCTTAGTGTTCTGTTAATTCATCTCACAGAGTTACATCTGTATTTCGTGGATCTCCTTGCTAGCCTTATTTCTGTGGAATCTGAGAACAGATATTTCGGATCCCTTTGAAGACTATACGGCAAAAGGAAATATCCTCCGATAACAAAGAGAAAGAAGCTTTCTGAGAAACTTCTTTGTGATCTGTGAAATCATCTCACAGAGTTACAGCTTTCCACTCACGGAGCCTTTCGCTAAGACAGTTATTTTGAAATTGGCAAAGTGATATTTGGAAGTTCATAGAGGGCTATGGTGAAAAAGGAAATATCCTCAGATGAAATCTGGAAAGAAGCTTTCTGAGAAACTGCTTAGTGTTCTGTTAATTCATCTCACAGTGTTACATCTGTATTTCGTGGATCTCTTTGCTAGCCTTATTTCTGTGGAATCTGAGAACAGATATTTCGGATCCCTTTGAAGACTCTAGGGCCAAAGGAAATATCCTCCGATAACAAAGAGAAAGAAGCGTAATGAGAAACTTCTTTGTGTTCTGTGAAATCATCTCACAGAGTTAGAGCTTTCCCCTCAAGAAGCCTTTCGCTAAGACAGTTGTTGTGGAATTGGCAAAGTGATATTTGGAAGCCCATAGAGGGCTATGGTGAAAAAGGAAATATCGTCAAATGAAATCTTGAAAGAAGCTTTCTGAGAAACTGCTTAGTGTTCTGTTAATTCATCTCACAGGGTTACATCTGTATTTCGTGGATCTCTTTGCTAGCCTTATTTCTGTGGAATCTGAGAACAGATATTTCGGATCCCTTTGAAGACTATAGGGCCAAAGGAAATATCTTCCGATAACAAAGAGAAAGAAGCTTTCTGAGAAACTTCGTTGTGTTCTGTGAAATCATCTCACAGAGTTACAGCTTTCCCCTCACGGAGCCTTTCGCTAAGACAGTTCTTTTGAAATTGGCAAAGTGATATTTGGAAGCCCATAGAGGGCTATGGTGAAAAAGGAAATATCCTCAAATGAAATCTGGAAAGAATCTTTCTGAGAAACTGCTTAGTGTTCTGTTAATTCATCTCACAGAGTTACATCTGTATTTCGTGGATCTCTTTGCTAGCCTTATTTCTGTGGAATCTGAGAACAGATATTTCGGATCCCTTTGAAGACTATAGGGCCAAAGGAAATATCCTCCGATAACAAAGAGAAAGAAGCTTTCTGAGAAACTTCGTTGTGTTCTGTGAAATCATCTCACAGAGTTGCAGCTTTCCCCTCAAGAAGCCTTTCGCTAAGACAGTTCTTGTGGAATTGGCAAAGTGATATTTGGAAGCCCATAGAGGGCTATGGTGAAAAAGGAAATATCCTCAGATGAAATCTAGAAAGAAGCTTTCTGAGAAACTGCTTAGTGTTCTGTTAATTCATCTCACAGAGTTACATCTGTATTTCGTGGATCTCTTTGCTAGCCTTATTTCTGTGGAATCTCAGAACAGATATTTCGGATCCCTTTGAAGACTATAGGGCCAAAGGAAATATCCTCCGATAACAAAGAGAAAGAAGCTTTCTGAGAAACTTCTTTGTGTTCTGTGTAATCATCTCACAGAGTTGCAGCTTTCCCCTCAAGAAGCCTTTCGCTAAGACAGTACTTGTGGAATTGGCAGAGTGATATTTGGAAGCCCATAGAGGGCTATGGTGAAAAAGGAAATATCCTCAAATGAAATCTGGAAAGAACCTTTCTGAAAAACTGCTTAGTGTTCTGTTAATTCATCTCACAGAGTTACATCTGTATTTCGTGGATCTCTTTGCTAGTCTTATTTCTGTGGAATCTGAGAACAGATATTTTGGATCCCGTTGAAGACTATAGGGCCAAAGGAAATATCCTCCGATAACAAAGAGAAAGAAGCTTTCTGAGAAACTTCTTTGTGTTCTGTGAAATCATCTCACAGAGTTACAGCTTTGCCCTCAAGAAGCCTTTCGCTAAGACAGTTCTTGTGGAATTGGCAAAGTGATATTTGGAAGCCCATAGAGGGCTATGGTGAAAAAGGAAATATCCTCAAATGAAATCTGGAAAGAAGCTTTCTGAGAAACTGCTTAGTGTTCTGTTAATTCACCTCACAGGGTTACATCTGTATTTCGTGGATCTCTTTGCTAGCCTTATTTCTGTGGAATCTGAGAACAGTTATTTCGGATCCCTTTGAAGACTATAGGGCCAAAGGAAATATCCTCCGATAACAAAGAGAAAGAAGCTTTCTGAGAGACTTCGTTGTGTTCTGTGAAATCATCTCACAGAGTTACAGCTTTCCCCTCACGGAGCCTTTCGCTAAGACAGTTCTTTTGAAATTGGCAAAGTGATATTTGGAAGACCATAGAGGGCTATGGTGAAAAAGGAAATATCCTCAGATGAAATCTGGAAAGAAGCTTTCTGAGAAACTGCTTAGTGTTCTGTTAATTCATCTCACAGTGTTACATCTGTATTTCATGGATCTCCTTGCTAGCCTTATTTCTGTGGAATCTCAGAACAGATATTTCAGATCCCTTTGAAGACTATAGGGCCAAAGGAAATATCCTCCGATAACAAAGAGAAAGAAGCTTCCTGAGAAACTTCTTTGTGTTCTGTGAAATCATCTCACAGAGTTGCAGCTTTCCCCTCAAGAAGCCTTTCGCTAAGACAGTTCTTGTGGAATTGGCAAAGTGATATTTGGAAGCCCATAGAGGGCTATGGTGAAAAAGGAAATATCCTCAGATGAAATCTGGAAAGAAGCTTTCTGAGAAACTGCTTAGTGTTCTGTTAATTCATCTCACAGAGTTACATCTGTATTTCGTGGATCTCTTTGCTAGCCTTATTTCTGTGGAATCTGAGAACAGATATTTCGGATCCCTATGAAGACTATAGGGCCAAAGGAAATATCCTCCGATAACAAAGAGAAAGAAGCTTTCTGGGAAACTTCTTTGTGTTCTGTGAAATCATCTCACAGAGTTACAGCTTTCCCCTCAAGAAGCCTTTCGCTAAGACAGTTCTTGTGGAATTGGCAAAGTGATATTTGGAAGCCCATAGAGGGCTATGGTGAAAAAGGAAATATCCTCAAATGAAATCTGGAAAGAAGCTTTCTGAGAAACTGCTTCGTGTTCTGTTAATTCATCTCACAGAGTTACATCTGTATTTCGTGGATCTCTTTCCTAGCCTTATTTCTGTGGAATCTGAGAACAGATATTTCAGATCCCTTTGAAGACTATAGGGCCAAAGGAAATATCCTCCGATAACAAAGAGAAAGAAGCTTTCTGAGAAACTTCGTTGTGTTCTGTGAAATCATCTCACAGAGTTACAGCTTTCCCCTCACGGAGCCTTTCGCTAAGACAGTTCTTTTGAAATTGGCAAAGTGATATTTGGAAGCCCATAGAGGGCTATGGTGAAAAAGGAAATATCCTCAAATGAAATCTGGAAAGAATCTTTCTGAGAAACTGCTTAGTGTTCTGTTAATTCATCTCACAGAGTTACATCTGTATTTCGTGGATCTCTTTGCTAGCCTTATTTCTGTGGAATCTGAGAACAGATATTTCGGATCCCTTTGAAGACTATAGGGCCAAAGGAAATATCCTCCGATAACAAAGAGAAAGAAGCTTTCTGAGAAACTTCGTTGTGTTCTGTGAAATCATCTCACAGAGTTGCAGCTTTCCCCTCAAGAAGCCTTTCGCTAAGACAGTTCTTGTGGAATTGGCAAAGTGATATTTGGAAGCCCATAGAGGGCTATGGTGAAAAAGGAAATATCCTCAGATGAAATCTAGAAAGAAGCTTTCTGAGAAACTGCTTAGTGTTCTGTTAATTCATCTCACAGAGTTACATCTGTATTTCGTGGATCTCTTTGCTAGCCTTATTTCTGTGGAATCTCAGAACAGATATTTCGGATCCCTTTGAAGACTATAGGGCCAAAGGAAATATCCTCCGATAACAAAGAGAAAGAAGCTTTCTGAGAAACTTCTTTGTGTTCTGTGTAATCATCTCACAGAGTTGCAGCTTTCCCCTCAAGAAGCCTTTCGCTAAGACAGTACTTGTGGAATTGGCAGAGTGATATTTGGAAGCCCATAGAGGGCTATGGTGAAAAAGGAAATATCCTCAAATGAAATCTGGAAAGAACCTTTCTGAAAAACTGCTTAGTGTTCTGTTAATTCATCTCACAGAGTTACATCTGTATTTCGTGGATCTCTTTGCTAGTCTTATTTCTGTGGAATCTGAGAACAGATATTTTGGATCCCGTTGAAGACTATAGGGCCAAAGGAAATATCCTCCGATAACAAAGAGAAAGAAGCTTTCTGAGAAACTTCTTTGTGTTCTGTGAAATCATCTCACAGAGTTACAGCTTTGCCCTCAAGAAGCCTTTCGCTAAGACAGTTCTTGTGGAATTGGCAAAGTGATATTTGGAAGCCCATAGAGGGCTATGGTGAAAAAGGAAATATCCTCAAATGAAATCTGGAAAGAAGCTTTCTGAGAAACTGCTTAGTGTTCTGTTAATTCACCTCACAGGGTTACATCTGTATTTCGTGGATCTCTTTGCTAGCCTTATTTCTGTGGAATCTGAGAACAGTTATTTCGGATCCCTTTGAAGACTATAGGGCCAAAGGAAATATCCTCCGATAACAAAGAGAAAGAAGCTTTCTGAGAGACTTCGTTGTGTTCTGTGAAATCATCTCACAGAGTTACAGCTTTCCCCTCACGGAGCCTTTCGCTAAGACAGTTCTTTTGAAATTGGCAAAGTGATATTTGGAAGACCATAGAGGGCTATGGTGAAAAAGGAAATATCCTCAGATGAAATCTGGAAAGAAGCTTTCTGAGAAACTGCTTAGTGTTCTGTTAATTCATCTCACAGTGTTACATCTGTATTTCATGGATCTCCTTGCTAGCCTTATTTCTGTGGAATCTCAGAACAGATATTTCAGATCCCTTTGAAGACTATAGGGCCAAAGGAAATATCCTCCGATAACAAAGAGAAAGAAGCTTCCTGAGAAACTTCTTTGTGTTCTGTGAAATCATCTCACAGAGTTGCAGCTTTCCCCTCAAGAAGCCTTTCGCTAAGACAGTTCTTGTGGAATTGGCAAAGTGATATTTGGAAGCCCATAGAGGGCTATGGTGAAAAAGGAAATATCCTCAGATGAAATCTGGAAAGAAGCTTTCTGAGAAACTGCTTAGTGTTCTGTTAATTCATCTCACAGAGTTACATCTGTATTTCGTGGATCTCTTTGCTAGCCTTATTTCTGTGGAATCTGAGAACAGATATTTCGGATCCCTATGAAGACTATAGGGCCAAAGGAAATATCCTCCGATAACAAAGAGAAAGAAGCTTTCTGGGAAACTTCTTTGTGTTCTGTGAAATCATCTCACAGAGTTACAGCTTTCCCCTCAAGAAGCCTTTCGCTAAGACAGTTCTTGTGGAATTGGCAAAGTGATATTTGGAAGCCCATAGAGGGCTATGGTGAAAAAGGAAATATCCTCAAATGAAATCTGGAAAGAAGCTTTCTGAGAAACTGCTTCGTGTTCTGTTAATTCATCTCACAGAGTTACATCTGTATTTCGTGGATCTCTTTCCTAGCCTTATTTCTGTGGAATCTGAGAACAGATATTTCAGATCCCTTTGAAGACTATAGGGCCAAAGGAAATATCCTCCGATAACAAAGAGAAAGAAGCTTTCTGAGAAACTTCGTTGTGTTCTGTGAAATCATCTCACAGAGTTACAGCTTTCCCCTCACGGAGCCTTTCGCTAAGACAGTTCTTTTGAAATTGGCAAAGTGATATTTGGAAGCCCATAGAGGGCTATGGTGAAAAAGGAAATATCCTCAAATGAAATCTGGAAAGAATCTTTCTGAGAAACTGCTTAGTGTTCTGTTAATTCATCTCACAGAGTTACATCTGTATTTCGTGGATCTCTTTGCTAGCCTTATTTCTGTGGAATCTGAGAACAGATATTTCGGATCCCTTTGAAGACTATAGGGCCAAAGGAAATATCCTCCGATAACAAAGAGAAAGAAGCTTTCTGAGAAACTTCGTTGTGTTCTGTGAAATCATCTCACAGAGTTGCAGCTTTCCCCTCAAGAAGCCTTTCGCTAAGACAGTTCTTGTGGAATTGGCAAAGTGATATTTGGAAGCCCATAGAGGGCTATGGTGAAAAAGGAAATATCCTCAGATGAAATCTAGAAAGAAGCTTTCTGAGAAACTGCTTAGTGTTCTTTTAATTCATCTCACAGAGTTACATCTGTATTTCGTGGATCTCTTTGCTAGCCTTATTTCTGTGGAATCTCAGAACAGATATTTCGGATCCCTTTGAAGACTATAGGGCCAAAGGAAATATCCTCCGATAACAAAGAGAAAGAAGCTTTCTGGGAAACTTCTTTGTGTTCTGTGAAATCATCTCACAGAGTTGCAGCTTTCCCCTCAAGAAACCTTTCGCTAAGACAGTTCTTGTGGAATTGGCAAAGTGATATTTGGAAGCCCATAGAGGGCTATGGTGAAAAAGGAAATATCCTCAAATGAAATCTGGAAAGAAGCTTTCTGAGAAACTGCTTCGTGTTCTGTTAATTCATCTCACAGAGTTACATCTGTATTTCGTGGATCTCTTTCCTAGCCTTATTTCTGTGGAATCTGAGAACAGATATTTCAGATCCCTTTGAAGACTATAGGGCCAAAGGAAATATCCTCCGATAACAAAGAGAAAGAAGCTTTCTGAGAAACTTCGTTGTGCTCTGTGAAATCATCTCACAGAGTTACAGCTTTCCCCTCATGGAGTCTTTCGCTAAGACAGTTCTTTTGAAATTGGCAAAGTGATATTTGGAAGCCCATAGAGGGCTATGGTGAAAAAGGGAATATCCTCAGAGGAAATCTGGAAAGAAGCTTTGTGAGAAACTGCTTAGTGTTCTGTTAATTCATCTCACAGTGTTACATCTGTATTTCATGCATCTCTTTGCTAGCCTTATTTCTGAGGAATCTGAGAACAGATATTTCAGATCCCTTTGAAGACTATAGGGCCAAAGGAAATATCCTCCGATAACAAAGAGAAAGAAGCTTTCTGAGAAACTTCTTTGTGTTCTGTGAAATCATCTCACAGAGTTTCAGCTTTCCCCTCAAGAAGCCTTTCGCTAAGACAGTTTTTGTGGAATTGGCAAAGTGATATTTGGAAGCCCATAGAGGGCTATGGTGAAAAAGGAAATATCCTCAGATGAAATCTGGAAAGAAGCTTTCTGAGAAACTGCTAAGTGTTCTGTTAATTCATCTCACAGAGTTACATCTGTATTTCGTGGATCTCTTTGCTAGCCTTATTTCTGTGGAATCTGAGAACAGATATTTCGGATCCCTGTGAAGACCATAGGGCCAAAGGAAATATCCTCCAATAACAAAGAGAAAGAAGCTTTCTGAGAAACTTCTTTGTGTTATGTGAAATCATCTCACAGAGTTGCAGCTTTGCCCTCAAGGAGCCTTTCGCTAAGATAGTTCTTGTGGAATTGGCAAAGTGATATTTGGAAGCCCATAGAGGGCTATGGTGAAAAAGGAAATATCCTCAGATGAAATCTGGAAAGAAGCTTTCTGAGAAACTGCTTAGTGTTCTGTTAATTCATCTCACAGAGTTACATCTGTATTTCGTGGATCTCTTTGCTAGCCTTAATTCAGTGGAATCTGAGAACAGATATTTCGGATCCCTATGAAGACTATAGGGCCAAAGGAAATATCCTCCGATAACAAAGAGAAAGAAGGTTTCTGAGAAACTTCTTTGTGTTCTGTGAAATCATCTCACAGAGTTACAGCTTTCCCCTAACGAAGCCTTTCGCGAAGACAGCTCTTTTGAAATTGGCAAAGTGATATTTGCGAGCCCATAGAGGGCTATGGTGAAAAAGGAAATATCCTCAGATGAAATCTGGAAAGAAGCTTTCTGAGAAACTGCTTAGTGTTCTTTTAATTCATCTCACAGTGTTACATCTGTATTTTGTGGATCTCTTTGCTAGCCTTATTTCTGTGGAATCTGAGAACAGATATTTCGGATCCCTTTGAAGACTATAGGGCCAAAGGAAATATCCTCCGATAACAAAGAGAAAGAAGCTTTCTGAGAAACTTCTTTGTGTTCTGTGAAATCATCTCACAGAGTTGCAGCTTTCCCCTCAAGAAGCCTTTCGCTAAGACAGTTCTTGTGGAATTGGCAAAGTGATATTTGGAAGCCCCTAGAGGGCTTTGGTGAAAAAGGAAATATCCTCAGATGAAATCTGGAAAGAAGCTTTCTGAGAAACTGCTTAGTGTTCTGTTAATTCATCTCACAGAATTACTTCTGTATTTCGTGGATCTCTTTGCTAGCCTTATTTCTGTGGAATCTCAGAACAGATATTTCGGATCCCTTTGAAGACTATAGGGCCAAAGGAAATATCCTCCGATAACAAAGGGAAAGAAGCTTTTTGAGAAACTTCGTTGTGTTCTCTGAAATCATCTCACAGAGTTACAGCTTTCCCCTCACGGAGCCTTTCGCTAAGACAGTTCTTTTGAAATTGGCAAAGTGATATTTGGAAGCCCATAGAGGGCTATGTTGAAAAAGGAAATATCGTCAAATCAAATCTTGAAAGAAGCTTTCTGAGAAACTGCTTAGTGTTCTGTTAATTCATCTCACAGGGTTACATCTGTATTTCGTGGATCTCTTTGCTAGCCTTATTTCTGTGGAATCTCAGAACAGATATTTCGGATCCCTTTGAAGACTATAGGGCCAAAGGAAATATCCTCCGATAACAAAGAGAAAGAAGCTTTCTGAGAAACTTCGTTGTGTTCTGTGAAATCGTCTCACAGAGTTACAGCTTTCCGCTCACGGAGCCTTTCGCTAAGACAGTTCTTTTGAAATTGGCAAAGTGATATTTGGAAGCCCATAGAGGGCTATGGTGAAAAAGGAAATATCCTCAAATGAAATCTGGAAAGAAGCATTCTGAGAAACTGCTTAGTGTTCTGTTAATTCATCTCACAGTGTTACATCTGTATTTCGTGGATCTCTTTGCTAGCCTTATTTCTGTGGAATCTGAGAACAGATATTTCGGATCCCTTTGAAGACTATAGGGCCAAAGGAAATATCCTCCGAAAACAAAGAGAAAGAAGCTTTCTGAGAAACTTCTTTGTGTTCTGTGAAATCATCTCACAGAGTTACAGCTTTCCCCTCAAGAAGCCTTTCGCTAAGACAGTTCTGGTGGAATTGGCAAAGTGATATTTGGAAGCCCATAGAGGGCTATGGTGAAAAAGGAAATATCCTCAAATGCAATCTGGAAAGAAGCTTTCTGAGAAACTGCTTAGTGTTCTGTTAATTCATCTCACAGGGTTACATCTGTATTTCGTGGATCTCTTTGCTAGCCTTATTTCTGTGGAATCTGAGAACAGATATTTCGGATCCATTTGAAGACTATAGGGCCAAAGGAAATATCCTCCGATAACAAAGAGAAAGAAGATTTCTGAGAAACTTCGTTGTGTTCTGTGAAATCATCTTACAGAGTTACAGCTTTCCCCTCACAGAGCCTTTCGCTAAGACAGTTCTTTTGAAATTGGCAAAGTGATATTTGGAAGCCCATAGAGGGCTATGGTGAAAAAGGAAATATCCTCAAATGAAATCTGGAAAGAAGCTTTCTGAGAAACTGCTTAGTGTTCTGTTAATTCATCTCACAGAGTTACATCTGTATTTCGTGGATCTCCTTGCTAGCCTTATTTCTGTGGAATCTGAGAACAGATATTTCAGATCCCTTTGAAGACTATACGGCAAAAGGAAATATCCTCCGATAACAAAGAGAAAGAAGCTTTCTGAGAAACTTCTTTGTGATCTGTGAAATCATCTCACAGAGTTACAGCTTTCCACTCACGGAGCCTTTCGCTAAGACAGTTATTTTGAAATTGGCAAAGTGATATTTGGAAGTTCATAGAGGGCTATGGTGAAAAAGGAAATATCCTCAGATGAAATCTGGAAAGAAGCTTTCTGAGAAACTGCTTAGTGTTCTGTTAATTCATCTCACAGTGTTACATCTGTATTTCGTGGATCTCTTTGCTAGCCTTATTTCTGTGGAATCTGAGAACAGATATTTCGGATCCCTTTGAAGACTCTAGGGCCAAAGGAAATATCCTCCGATAACAAAGAGAAAGAAGCGTAATGAGAAACTTCTTTGTGTTCTGTGAAATCATCTCACAGAGTTAGAGCTTTCCCCTCAAGAAGCCTTTCGCTAAGACAGTTGTTGTGGAATTGGCAAAGTGATATTTGGAAGCCCATAGAGGGCTATGGTGAAAAAGGAAATATCGTCAAATGAAATCTTGAAAGAAGCTTTCTGAGAAACTGCTTAGTGTTCTGTTAATTCATCTCACAGGGTTACATCTGTATTTCGTGGATCTCTTTGCTAGCCTTATTTCTGTGGAATCTGAGAACAGATATTTCGGATCCCTTTGAAGACTATAGGGCCAAAGGAAATATCTTCGGATAACAAAGAGAAAGAAGCTTTCTGAGAAACTTCGTTGTGTTCTGTGAAATCATCTCACAGAGTTACAGCTTTCCCCTCACGGAGCCTTTCGCTAAGACAGTTCTTTTGAAATTGGCAAAGTGATATTTGGAAGCCCATAGAGGGCTATGGTGAAAAAGGAAATATCCTCAAATGAAATCTGGAAAGAATCTTTCTGAGAAACTGCTTAGTGTTCTGTTAATTCATCTCACAGAGTTACATCTGTATTTCGTGGATCTCTTTGCTAGCCTTATTTCTGTGGAATCTGAGAACAGATATTTCGGATCCCTTTGAAGACTATAGGGCCAAAGGAAATATCCTCCGATAACAAAGAGAAAGAAGCTTTCTGAGAAACTTCGTTGTGTTCTGTGAAATCATCTCACAGAGTTGCAGCTTTCCCCTCAAGAAGCCTTTCGCTAAGACAGTTCTTGTGGAATTGGCAAAGTGATATTTGGAAGCCCATAGAGGGCTATGGTGAAAAAGGAAATATCCTCAGATGAAATCTAGAAAGAAGCTTTCTGAGAAACTGCTTAGTGTTCTGTTAATTCATCTCACAGAGTTACATCTGTATTTCGTGGATCTCTTTGCTAGCCTTATTTCTGTGGAATCTCAGAACAGATATTTCGGATCCCTTTGAAGACTATAGGGCCAAAGGAAATATCCTCCGATAACAAAGAGAAAGAAGCTTTCTGAGAAACTTCTTTGTGTTCTGTGTAATCATCTCACAGAGTTGCAGCTTTCCCCTCAAGAAGCCTTTCGCTAAGACAGTACTTGTGGAATTGGCAGAGTGATATTTGGAAGCCCATAGAGGGCTATGGTGAAAAAGGAAATATCCTCAAATGAAATCTGGAAAGAACCTTTCTGAAAAACTGCTTAGTGTTCTGTTAATTCATCTCACAGAGTTACATCTGTATTTCGTGGATCTCTTTGCTAGTCTTATTTCTGTGGAATCTGAGAACAGATATTTTGGATCCCGTTGAAGACTATAGGGCCAAAGGAAATATCCTCCGATAACAAAGAGAAAGAAGCTTTCTGAGAAACTTCTTTGTGTTCTGTGAAATCATCTCACAGAGTTACAGCTTTGCCCTCAAGAAGCCTTTCGCTAAGACAGTTCTTGTGGAATTGGCAAAGTGATATTTGGAAGCCCATAGAGGGCTATGGTGAAAAAGGAAATATCCTCAAATGAAATCTGGAAAGAAGCTTTCTGAGAAACTGCTTAGTGTTCTGTTAATTCACCTCACAGGGTTACATCTGTATTTCGTGGATCTCTTTGCTAGCCTTATTTCTGTGGAATCTGAGAACAGTTATTTCGGATCCCTTTGAAGACTATAGGGCCAAAGGAAATATCCTCCGATAACAAAGAGAAAGAAGCTTTCTGAGAGACTTCGTTGTGTTCTGTGAAATCATCTCACAGAGTTACAGCTTTCCCCTCACGGAGCCTTTCGCTAAGACAGTTCTTTTGAAATTGGCAAAGTGATATTTGGAAGACCATAGAGGGCTATGGTGAAAAAGGAAATATCCTCAGATGAAATCTGGAAAGAAGCTTTCTGAGAAACTGCTTAGTGTTCTGTTAATTCATCTCACAGTGTTACATCTGTATTTCATGGATCTGCTTGCTAGCCTTATTTCTGTGGAATCTCAGAACAGATATTTCAGATCCCTTTGAAGACTATAGGGCCAAAGGAAATATCCTCCGATAACAAAGAGAAAGAAGCTTCCTGAGAAACTTCTTTGTGTTCTGTGAAATCATCTCACAGAGTTGCAGCTTTCCCCTCAAGAAGCCTTTCGCTAAGACAGTTCTTGTGGAATTGGCAAAGTGATATTTGGAAGCCCATAGAGGGCTATGGTGAAAAAGGAAATATCCTCAGATGAAATCTGGAAAGAAGCTTTCTGAGAAACTGCTTAGTGTTCTGTTAATTCATCTCACAGAGTTACATCTGTATTTCGTGGATCTCTTTGCTAGCCTTATTTCTGTGGAATCTGAGAACAGATATTTCGGATCCCTATGAAGACTATAGGGCCAAAGGAAATATCCTCCGATAACAAAGAGAAAGAAGCTTTCTGAGAAACTTCTTAGTGTTCTGTGCAATCATCTCACAAAGTTACAGCTTTTCCCTCAAGAAGCCTTTCGCTAAGACAGTTCTTGTGGAATTGGCAAAGTGATATTTGGAAGCCCATAGAGGGCTATGGTGAAAAAGGAAATATCCTCAAATGAAATCTGGAAAGAAGCTTTCTGAGAAACTGCTTAGTGTTCTGTTAATTCATCTCACAGAGTTACATCTGTATTTCGTGGATCTCTTTGCTAGCCTTATTTCTGTGGAATCTGAGAAAAGATATTTCGGATCCCTTTGAAGACTATAGGGCCAAAGGAAATATCCTCCGATAACAAAGAGAAAGAAGCTTTCTGAGAAACTTCGTTGTGTTCTGTGAAATCATCTCACAGAGTTACAGCTTTCCCCTCACGGAGCCTTTCGCTAAGACAGTTCTTTTGAAATTGGCAAAGTGATATTTGGAAGCCCATAGAGGGCTATGGTGAAAAAGGAAATATCCTCAGATGAAAAATGGAAAGAAGCTTTCTGAGAAACTGCTTAGTGTTCTGTTAATTCATCTCACAGTGTTACATCTGTATTTCATGGATCTCTTTGCTAGCCTTATTTCGGTGGAATCTCAGAACAGATATTTCAGATCCCTTTGAAGACTATAGGGCCAAAGGAAATATCCTCCGATAACAAGGAGAAAGAAGCTTTCTGAGAAACTCCTTTGGGTTCTGTGAAATCATCTCAAAGAGTTGCAGCTTTCCCCTCATGAAGCCTTTCGCTAAGACAGTTCTTGTGGAATTGGCAAAGTGATATTTGGAAGCCCATAGAGGGCTATGGTGAAAAAGGAAATATCCTCAAATGAAATCTGGAAAGAACCTTTCTGAGAAACTGCTTAGTGTTCTGTTAATTCATCTCACAGAGTTACATCTGTATTTCGTGGATCTCTTTGCTAGTCTTATTTCTGTGGAATCTGAGAACAGATATTTCGGATCCCTTTGAAGACTATAGGGCCAAAGGAAATATCCTCCGATAACAAGAGAAAGAAGCTTTCTGAGAAACTTCTTTGTGTTCTGTGAAATCATCTCACAGAGTTACAGCTTTGCCCTCAAGAAGCCTTTCGCTAAGACAGTTCTTGTGGAATTGGCAAAGTGATATTTGGAAGCCCATAGAGGGCTATGGTGAAAAAGGAAATATCCTCAAATGAAATCTGGGAAGAAGCTTTCTGAGAAACTGCTTAGTGTTCTGTTAATTCATCTCACAGGGTTACATCTGTATTTCGTGGATCTCTTTGCTAGCCTTATTTCTGTGGAATCTGAGAACAGATATTTCGGATCCCTTTGAAGACTATAGGGCCAAAGGAAATATCCTCCGATAACAAAGAGAAAGAAGCTTTCTGAGAGACTTCGTTGTGTTCTGTGAAATCATCTCACAGAGTTACAGCTTTCCCGTCACGGAGCCTTTCGCTAAGACAGTTCTTTTGAAATTGGCAAAGTGATATTTGGAAGCCCTTAGAGGGCTATGGTGAAAAAGGAAATATCCTCAGATGAAATCTGGAAAGAAGCTTTCTGAGAAACTGCTTAGTGTTCTGTTAATTCATCTCACAGTGTTACATCTGTATTTAATGGATCTCTTTGCTAGCCTTATTTCTGTGGAATCTCAGAACAGATATTTCAGATCCCTTTGAAGACTATAGGGCCAAAGGAAATATCCCCCGATAACAAAGAGAAAGAAGCTTTCTGAGAAACTTCTTTGTGTTCTGTGAAATCATCTCACAGAGTTGCAGCTTTCCCCTCAAGAAGCCTTTCGCTAAGACAGTTCTTGTGGAATTGGCAAAGTGATATTTGGAAGCCCATAGAGGGCTATGGTGAAAAAGGAAATATCCTCTGATGAAATCTGGAAAGAAGCTTTCTGAGAAACTGCTTAGTGTTCTGTTAATTCATCTCACAGAGTTACATCTGTATTTCGTGGATCTCTTTGCTAGCCTTATTTCTGTGGAATCTGAGAACAGATATTTCGGATCCCTATGAAGACTATAGGGCCAAAGGAAATATCCTCCGATAACAAAGAGAAAGAAGCTTTCTGAGAAACTTCTTTGTGTTCTGTGAAATCATCTCATAGAGTTACAGCTTTCCCCTCAAGAAGCCTTTCGCTAAGACAGTTCTTGTGGAATTGGCAAAGTGATATTTGGAAGCCCATAGAGGGCTATGGTGAAAAAGGAAATATCCTCAGATGAAATCTGGAAAGAAGCTTTCTGAGAAACTGCTTAGTGTTCTGTTAATTCATCTCACAGAGTTACATCTGTATTTCATGGATCTCTTTGCTAGCCTTATTTCTGTGGAATCTGAAACAGATATTTCAGATCCCTTTGAAGACTATAGGGCCAAAGGAAATATCCTCCGATAACAAAGAGAAAGAAGCTTTCTGAGAAACTTCTTTGTGTTCTGTGAAATCATCTCACAGACTCGCAGCTTTCCCCTCAAGAAGCTTTTCGCTAAGACTGTTCTTGTGGAATTGGCAAAGTGATATTTGAAAGCCCATAGAGGGCTATGGTGAAAAAGGAAATATCCTCAGATGAAATCTGGAAAGAAGCTTTCTGAGAAACTGCTTAGTGTTCTGTTAATTCATCTCACAGAGTTACATCTGTATTTCGTGGTACTCTTTGCTAGCCTTATTTCTGTGGAGTCTGAGAACAGATATTTCGGATCCCTATGAAGACTATAGGGCCAAAGGAAATATCCTCCGATAACAAAGAGAAAGAAGCTTTCTGAGAAACTTCGTTGTGTTCTGTGAAATCATCTCACAGAGTTGCAGCTTTCCCCTCAAGAAGCCTTTCGCTAAGACAGTTCTTGTGGAATTGGCAAAGTGATATTTGGAAGCCCATAGAGGGCTATGGTGAAAAAGGAAATATACTCAAATGAAATCTGGAAAGAAGCTTTCTGAGAAACTGCTTAGTGTTCTGTTAATTCATCTCACAGAGTTACATCTGTATTTCGTGGATCTCTTTGCTAGTCTTATTTCTGTGGAATCTGAGAACAGATATTTCGGATCCCTTGAAGACTATAGGGCCAAAGGAAATATCCTCCGATAACAAAGAGAAAGAAGCTTTCTGAGAAACCTCTTTGTGTTCTGTGAAGTCATCTCACAGAGTTACAGCTTTCCCCTCAAGAAGCCTTTCGCTAAGACAGTTCTTGTGGAATTGGCAAAGTGATATTTGGAAGCCCATAGAGGGCTATGGTGAAAAAGGAAATATCCTCAAATGAAATCTGGAAAGAAGCTTTCTGAGAAACTGCTTAGTGTTCTGTTAATTCATCTCACAGAGTTACATCTGTATTTCGTGGATCTCTTTGATAGCCTTATTTCTGTGGAATCTGAGAACAGATATTTCGGATCCCTTTGAAGACTATAGGGCCAAAGGAAATATCCTCCGATAACAAAGAGAAAGAAGCTTTCTGAGAAACTTCTTTGTGTTCTGTGAAATCATCTCACAGAGTTAGAGCTTTCCCCTCAAGAAGCCTTTCGCTAAGACAGTTCTTGTGGAATTGGCAAAGTGATATTTGGAAGCCCATAGAGGGCTATGGTGAAAAAGGAAATATAGTCAAATGAAATCTGGGAAGAAGCTTTCTGAGAAACTGCTTAGTGTTCTGTTAATTCATCTCACAGGGTTACATCTGTATTTCGTGGATCTCTTTGCTAGCCTTATTTCTGTGGAATCTGAGATCAGATATTTCGGATCCCTTTGAAGACTCTAGGGCCAAAGGAAATATCCTCCGATAACAAAGAGAAAGAAGCTTTCTGAGAAACTTCGTTGTGTTCTGTGAAATCATCTCACAGAGTTACAGCTTTCCCCTCACGCAGCCTTTCGCTAAGACAGTTCTTTTGAAATTGGCAAAGTGATATTTGGAAGCCCATAGAGGACTATGGTGAAAAAGGAAATATCCTCAAATGAAATCTGGAAAGAAGTTTCTGAGAAACTGCTTAGTGTTCTGTTAATTCATCTCACAGAGTTATATCTGTATTTCGTGGATCTCTTTGCTAGCCTTATTTCTGTGGAATCTGAGAACAGATATTTCGGATCCCTTTGAAGACTATAGGGCCAAAGGAAATATCCTCCGATAACAAAGAGAAAGAAGCTTTCTGAGAAACTTCGTTGTGTTCTGTGAAATCATCTCACAGAATTACAGCTTTCCCCTCACGGAGCCTTTCGCTAAGACAGTTCTTTTGAAATTGGCAAAGTGATATTTGAAGCCCATAGAGGGCTATGGTGAAAAAGGAAATATCCTCAGAGGAAATCTGGAAAGAAGCTTTGTGAGAAACTGCTTAATGTTCTGTTAATTCATCTCACAGTGTTACATCTGTATTTCATGCATCTCTTTGCTAGCCTTATTTCTGTGGAATCTGAGAACAGATATTTCGGATCCCTTTGAAGACCATAGGGCCAAAGGAAATATCCTCCGATAACAAAGAGAAAGAAGCTTTCTGAGAAACTTCTTTGTGTTCTGTGAAATCATCTCACAGAGTTGCAGCTTTCCCCTCAAGAAGCCTTTCGCTAAGACAGTTCTTGTGGAATTGGCAAAGTGATATTTGGAAGCCCCTAGAGGGCTATGGTGAAAAAGGAAATATCCTCAAATGAAATCTGGAAAGAAGCTTTCTGAGAAACTGCTTAGTGTTCTGTTAATTCATCTCACAGAATTACATCTGTATTTCGTGGATCTCTTTGCTAGCCTTATTTCTGTGGAATCTGAGAACAGATATTTCGGATCCCTTTGAAGACTATAGGGCCAAAGGAAATATCCTCCGATAACAAAGAGAAAGAAGCTTTTTGAGAAACTTCGTTGTGTTCTGTGAAATCATCTCACAGAGTTACAGCTTTCCCCTCACGGAGCCTTTCGCTAAGACAGTTCTTTTGAAATTGGCAAAGTGATATTTGGAAGCCCTTAGAGGGCTATGGTGAAAAAGGAAATATCCTCTGAGGAAATCTGGAAAGAAGCTTTCTGAGAAACTGCTTGGTGTTCTGTTAATTCATCTCACAGTGTTACATCTGTATTTCATGGATCTCTTTGCTAGCCTTATTTCTGTGGAATCTGTGAACAGATATTTCAGATCCCTTTGAAGACTATAGGGCCAAAGGAAATATCCTCCGATAAGAAAGAGAAAGAAGCTTTCTGAGAAACTTCGTTGAGTTCTGTGAAATCATCTCACAGAGTTACAGGGTTCCCCTAACGGAGCCTTTCGCTAAGACAGTTCTTTTGAAATTGGCAAAGTGATATTTGGAAGCCCATAGAGGGCTATGGTGAAAAAGGAAATATCCTCAAATGAAATCCGGAAAGAAGCTTTCTGAGAAACTGCTTAGTGTTCTGTTAATTCATCTCACAGAGTTACATCTGTATTTCGTGGATCTCTTTGCTAGCCTTATTTCTGTGGAATCTGAGAACAGATATTTCGGATCCCTTTGAAGACTATAGGGCCAAAGGAAATATCCTCCGATAACAAAGAGAAAGAAGCTTTCTGAGAAACTTCTTTGTTTTCTGTGAAATCATCTCACAGAGTTGCAGCTTTCCCCTCAAGAAGCCTTTCGCTAAGACAGTTCTTGTGGAATTGGCAAAGTGATATTTGGAAGCCCATAGAGGGCTATGGTGAAAAAGGAAATATCCTCAGATGAAATCTGGAAAGAAGCTTTCTGAGAAACTGCTTAGTGTTCTGTTAATTCATCTCACAGAGTTACATCTGTATTTCTTGGATCTCTTTGCTAGCCTTATTTCTGTGGAATCTGAGAACAGATATTTCGGATCCCTATGAAGACTATAGGGCCAAAGGAAATATCCTCCGATAACAAAGAGAAAGAAGCTTTCTGAGAAACTTCTTCATGTTCTGTGAAATCATCTCACAGAGTTACAGCTTTCCCCTCAAGAAGCCTTTCGCTAAGACAGTTCTTGTGGAATTGGCAAAGTGATATTTGGAAGCCCATAGAGGGCTATGGTGAAAAAGGAAATATCCTCAGATGAAATCTGGAAAGAAGCTTTCTGAGAAACTGCTTAGTGTTCTGTTAATTCATCTCACAGAGTTACATCTGTATTTCATGGATCTCTTTGCTAGCCTTATTTCTGTGGAATCTGAGAACAGATATTTCGAATCCCTTTGAAGACTATAGGGCCAAAGGAAATATCCTCCGATAACAAAGAGAAAGAAGCTTTCTGAGAAACTTCTTTGTGTTCTGTGAAATCATCTCACAGAGTTGCAGCTTTCCCCTCAAGAAGCCTTTCGCTAAGACAGTTCTTGTGGAATTGGCAAAGTGATATTTGGAAGCCCATAGAGGGCTATGGTGAAAAAGGAAATATCCTCAGATGAAATCTGGAAAGAAGCTTTCTGAGAAAATTCTTAGTGTTCTGTTAATTCATCTCACAGAGTTACATCTGTATTTCGTGGATCTCTTTGCTAGCCTTATTTCTGTTGAATCTGAAACAGATATTTCGGATCCCTTTGAAGACTATAGGGCCAAAGGAAATATCCTCCGATAACAAAGAGAAAGAAGCTTTCTGAGAAACTTCTTTGTGTTCTGTGAAATCATCTCACAGAGTCGCAGCTTTCCCCTCAAGGAGCTTTTCGCTAAGAATGTTCTTGTGGAATTGGCAAAGTGATATTTGGAAGCCCATAGAGGGCTATGGTGAAAAAGGAAATATCCTCAGATGAAATCTGGAAAGAAGCTTTCTGAGAAACTGCTTAGTGTTCTGTTAATTCATCTCACAGAGTTACATCTGTATTTCGTGGATCTCTTTGCTAGCCTTATTTCTGTGGAATCTGAGAACAGATATTTCGGATCCCTATGAAGACTATAGGGCCAAAGGAAATATCCTCCGATAACAAAGAGAAAGAAGCTTTCTGAGAAACTTCTTAGTGTTCTGTGAAATCATCTCACAAAGTTACAGCTTTCCCCTCAAGAAGCCTTTCGCTAAGACACTTCTTTTGAAATTGGCAAAGTGATATTTGGAAGCCCATAGAGGGCTATGGTGAAAAAGGAAATATCCTCAGATGAAATCTGGAAAGAAGTTTTCTGAGAAACTGCTTAGTGTTCTGTTAATTAATCTCACAGAGTTACATCTGTATTTCGTGGATCTCTTTGCTAGCCTTATTTCTGTGGAATCTGAGAGCAGATATTTCGGATCCCTTTGAAGACTATGGGGCCAAAGGAAATATCCTCCGATAACAAAGAGAAAGAAGCTTTCTGGGAAACTTCTTTGTGTTCTGTGAAATCATATCACAGAGTTGCAGCTTTCCCCTCAAGAAGCCTTTCGCTAATACAGTTCATGTGGAATTGGCAAAGTGATATTTGGAAGCCCATAGAGGGCTATGGTGAAAAAGGAAATATCCTCAGATGAAATCTGGAAAGAAGCTTTCTGAGAAACTGCTTAGTGTTCTGTTAATTCATATCACAGAGTTACATCTGTATTTCATGGATCTCTTTGCTAGCCTTATTTCTGTGGAATCTGAGAACAGATATTTCGGATCCCTTTGAAGACTATAGGGCCAAAGGAAATATCCTCCGATAACAAAGAGAAAGAAGCTTTCTGAGAAACTTCTTTGTGTTCGGTGAAATCATCTCACAGAGTTGCAGCTTTCCCCTCAAGAAGCCTTTCACTAAGACAGTTTATGTGGAATTGGCAAAGTGATATTTGGAAGCCCATAGAGGGCTATGGTGAAAAAGGAAATAGCCTCAGATGAAATCTGGAAAGAAGCTTTCTGAGAAACTGCTTAGTGTTCTGTTAATTCATCTCACAGAGTTACATCTGTATTTCGTGGATCTCTTTGCTAGCCTTATTTCTGTGGAATCTGAAACAGATATTTCGGATCCCTTTGAAGACTATAGGGCCAAAGGAAATATCCTCCGATAACAAAGAGAAAGAAGCTTTCTGAGAAACTTCTTTGTGTTCTGTGAAATCATCTCACAGAGTCGTTGCTTTCCCCTCAAGGAGCTTTTCGCTAAGACTGTTCTTGTGGAATTGGCAAAGTGATATTTGGAAGCCCATAGAGGGCTATGGTGAAAAAGGAAATATCCTCAGATGAAATCTGGAAAGAAGCTTTCTGAGAAACTGCTTAGCGTTCAGTTAATTCATCTCACAGAGTTACATCTGTATTTCGTGGATCTCTTTGCTAGCCTTATTTCTGTGGAATCTGAGAACAGATATTTCGGATCCCTTTGAAGACTATAGGGCCAAAGGAAATATCCTCCGATAACAAAGAGAAAGAAGCTTTCTGAGAAACTTCGTTGTGTTCTGTGAAATCATCTCACAGAGTTACAGCGTTCCCCTCACGGAGCCTTTCGCTAAGACAGTTCTTTTGAAATTGGCAAAGTGATATTTGGAAGCCCATAGAGGGCTATGGTGAAAAACGAAATATCCTCAGAGGAAATCTGGAAAGAAGCTTTCTGAGAAACTGCTTAGTGTTCTGTTAATTCATCTCACAGTGTTACATCTGTATTTCATGGATCTCTTTGCTAGCCTTATTTCTGTGGAATCTGAGAACAGATATTTCAGATCCCTTTGAAGTCTATAGGGCCAAAGGAAATATCCTCCGATAACAAAGAGTAAGAAGCTTTCTGAGAAACTTCTTTGTGTTCTGTGAAATCATCTCACAGAGTTGCAGCTTTCCCCTCAAGAAGCCTTTCGCTAAGACAGTTCTTGTGGAATTGGCAAAGTGATATTTGGAAGCCCATAGAGGGCTATGGTGAAAAAGGATATATCCTCAGATGAAATCTGGAAAGAAGCTTTCTGAGAAACTGCTTAGGGTTCTGTTAATTCATGTCACAGAGTTACATCTGTATTTCATGGATCTCTTTGCTAGCCTTATTTCTGTGGAATCTGAGAACAGATATTTCGGATCCCTTTGAAGACTATAGGGCCAAAGGAAATATCCTCCGATAACAAAGAGAAAGAAGCTTTCTGAGAAACTTCTTTGTGTTCTGTGAAATCATCTCACAGAGTTGCAGCTTTCCCCTCAAGAAGCCTTTCGCTGAGACAGTTCTTGTGGAATTGGCAAAGTGATATTTGGAAGCCCATAGAGGGCTATGGTGAAAAAGGAAATATCCTCAGATGAAATCTGGAAAGAAGCTTTCTGAGAAACTGCTTAGTGTTCTGTTAATTCATCTCACAGAGTTACATCTGTATTTCGTGGATCTCTTTGCTAGCCTTATTTCTGTGGAATCTGAGAACAGATATTTCGGATCCCTTTGAAGACTATAGGGCCAAAGGAAATATCCTCCGATAACAAAGAGAAAGAAGCTTTCTGAGAAACTTCTTTGTGTTCTGTGAAATCATCTCACAAAGTTACAGCTTTCCCCTCAAGAAGCCTTTCGCTAAGACAGTTCTTGTGGAATTGGCAAAGTGATATTTGGAAGCCCATAGAGGGCTATGGTGAAAAAGGAAATATCCTCAAATGAAATCTGGAAAGAAGCTTTCTGAGAAACTGCTTAGTGTTCTTTTAATTCATCTCACAGAGTTACATCTGTATTTCGTGGATCTCTTTGCTAGCCTTATTTCTGTGGAATCTGAGAACAGATATTTCGGATCCCTTTGAAGACTATAGGGCCAAAGGAAATATCCTCCGATAACAAAGAGAAAGAAGCTTTCTGAGAAACTTCTTTGTGTTCTGTGAAATCATCTCACAGAGTTGCAGCTTTCCCCTCAAGAAGCCTTTCGCTAAGACAGTTCTTGTGGAATTGGCAAAGTGATATTTGGAAGCCCATAGAGGGCTATGGTGAAAATGGAAATATCCTCAGATGAAATCTGGAAAGAAGCTTTCTGAGAAACTGCTTAGTGTTCTGTTAATTCATCTCACAGAGTTACATCTGTATTTCGTGGATCTCTTTGCTAGCCTTATTTCTGTGGAATCTGAGAACAGATATTTCGGATCCCTTTGAAGACTATAGGGCCAAGGGAAATATCCTCCGATAACAAAGAGAAAGAAGCTTTCAGAGAAACTTCTTTGTGTTCTGTGAAATCATCTCACAGAGTTGCAGCTTTCCCCTCAAGAAGCCTTTCGCTAAGACAGTTCTTTTGAAATTGGCAAAGTGATATTTGGAAGCCCATAGAGGGCTAAGGTGAAAAAGGAAATATCCTCAGAAGAAATCTGGAAAGAAGCTTTCTGAGAAACTGCTTAGTGTTCTGTTAATTCATCTCACAGTGTTACATCTGTATTTCATGGATCTCTTTGCTAGCCTTATTTCTGTGGAATCTGAGAACAGATGTTTCAGATCCCTTTGAAGACTATAGGGCCAAAGGAAATATCCTCCGATAACAAAGAGAAAGAAGCTTTCTGAGAAACTTCGTTGTGTTCTGTGAAATCATCTCACAGAGTTACAGCTTTCCACTCAACGAGCCTTTCGCTAAGACAGTTTATGTGGAATTGGCAAAGTGATATTTGGAAGCCCATGGAGGGCTATGGTGAAAAAGGAAATATCCTCATATGAAATCTGGAAAGAAGCTTTCTGAGAAACTGCTTAGTGTTCTGTTAATTCATCTCACAGAGTTACATCTATATTTCGTGGATCTCTTTGCTAGCTTTATTTCTGTTGAATCTGAGAACAGATATTTCGGACACTTTGAAGACTATAGGGCCAAGGAAATATCCTCTGAAAAAAAAGCGAAAGAAGCTTTCTGAGGAACTTCTTTGTGTTCTGTGAAATCATCTCACAGAGATGCAGCTTTCCCCTCAAGAAGCCTTTCGCTAAGACAGTTCTTGTGGAATTGGCAAAGTGATATTTGGAAGCCCATAGAGGGCTATGGTGAAAAAGGAAATATCCTCAGATGAAATCTGGAACGAAGCTTTCTGAGAAACTGCTTAGTGTTCTGTTAATTCATCTCACAGAGTTACATCTGTATTTCGTGGATCTCTTTGCTAGCCTTATTTCTGTGGAATCTGAGAACAGATATTTCGGATCCCTTTGAAGACTATAGGGCCAAAGGAAATATCCTCCGATAACAAAGAGAAAGAAGGTTTCTGAGAAACTTCGTTGTGTTCTGTGAAATCATCTCACAGAGTTACAGCTTTCCCCTCACGGAGCCTTTCGCTAAGACAGTTCTTTTGAAATTGGCAAAGTGATATTTGGAAGCCCATAGAGGGCTATGGTGAAAAAGGAAATATCCTCAGAGGAAATCTGGAAAGAAGCTTTCTGAGAAACTGCTTAGTGTTCTGTTAATTCATCTCACAGTGTTACATCTGTATTTCATGGATCTCTTCGCTAGCCTTATTTCTGTGGAATCTGAGAACAGATATTTCAGATCCCTTTGAAGACTATAGGGCCAAAGGAAATATCCTCCGATAACAAAGAGAAAGAAGCTTTCTGAGAAACTTCTTTGTGTTCTGTGAAATCATCTCACAGAGTTGCAACTTTCCCCTCAAGAAGCCTTTCGCTAAGACAGTTCTTGTGGAATTGGCAAAGTGATATTTGGAAGCCCACAGAGGGCTATGGTGAAAAAGGAAATATCCTCAGATGAAATCTGGAAAGAAGCTTTCTGAGAAACTGCTTAGTGTTCTGTTAATTCATCTCACAGAGATAAATCTGTATTTCGTGGATCTCTTTGCTAGGCTTATTTCTGTGGAATCTGAGAACAGATATTTCGGATCCCTTTGAAGACTATAGGGCCAAAGGAAATATCCTCCGATAACAAAGAGAAAGAAGCTTTCTGAGAAACTTCGTTGTGTTCTGTGAAATCATCTCACAGAGTTGCAGCTTTCCCCTCAAGAAGCCTTTCGCTAAGACAGTTCTTGTGGAATAGGCAAAGTGATATTTGGAAGCCCATAGAGGGCTATGGTGAAAAAGGAAATCTCCTCAAATGAAATCTGGAAAGAAGCTTTCTGAGAAACTGCTTAGTGTTCTGTTAATTCATCTCACAGAGTTACATCTGTATTTCGTGGATCTCTTTGCTAGCCTTATTTCTTTGGAATCTGAGAACAGATATTTCGGATCCCTTTGAAGACTATAGGGCCAAAGGAAATATCCTCCGATAACAAAGAGAAAAAAGCTTTCTGAGAAACTTCTTTGTGTTCTGGGAAATCATCTCACAGAGTTGCAGCTTTCCCCTCAAGAAGCCTTTCGCTAAGACAGTTCTTGTGGAATTGGCAAAGTGATATTTGGAAGCCCATAGAGGGCTATGGTGAAAAAGGAAATATCCTCAGATGAAATCTGGAAAGAAGCTTTCTGGGAAACTGCTTAGTGTTCTGTTAATTCATCTAACAGTGTTACATCTGTATTTCGTGGATCTCTTTGCTAGCCTTATTTCTGTGGAATCTGAGAACAGATATTTCAGATCCCTTTGAAGACTACAGGGCCAAAGGAAATATCCTCCGATAACAAAGAGAAAGAAGCTTTCTGAGAAACTTCTTTGTGTTCTGTGAAATCATCTCACAGAGTTGCAGCTTTCCCCTCAAGAAGCCTTTCGCTAATACAGTTCTTGTGGAATTGGCAAAGTGATATTTGGAAGCCCATAGAGGGCTATGGTGAAAAAGGAAATATCCTCAGAGGAAATCTGGAAAGAAGCTTTCTGAGAAACTGCTTAGTGTTCTGTTAATTCATCTCACAGAGTTACATCTGTATTTCGAGGATCTCTTTGCTAGCCTATTTCTGTGGAATCTGAGAACAGATATTTCGGATCCCTTTGAAGACTATAGGGCCAAAGGAAATATCCTCCGATAACAAAGAGAAAGAAGCTTTCTGAGAAACTTCTTTGTGTTCTGTGAAATTATCTCACAGAGTTGCAGCTTTCCACTCAAGGAGCCTTTCGCTAAGACAGTTCTTGTGGAATTGGCAAAGTGATATTTGGAAGCCCATAGAGGGCTATGGTGAAAAAGGAAATATCCTCAAATGAAATCTGGAAAGAAGCTTTCTGAGAAACTGCTTAGTGTTCTGTTAATTCATCTCACAGAGTTACATCTGTATTTCGTGGATCTCTTTGCTAGCCTTATTTCTGTGGAATGTGAGAACAGATATTTCGGATCCCTTGGAAGACTATAGGGCCAAAGGAAATATCCTCCGATAACAAAGAGAAAGAAGCTTTCTGAGAAACTTCGTTGTGTTCTGTGAAATCTTCTCACAGAGTTACAGCTTTCCCCTCAAGGAGCCTTCGCTAAGACAGTTTATGTGGAATTGGCAAAGTGATATATGGAAGTCCATAGAGGGATATGGTGAAAAAGGAAATATCCTCAGATGAAATCTGGAAAGAAGCTTTCTGAGAAACTGCGTAGCGTTCTGTTATTTCATCTCACAGAGTTACATCTGTATTTCGTGGATCTCTTTGCTAGCCTTATTTCTGTGGAATCTGAGAACAGATATTTCGGATCCCTTTGAAGACTATACGGCCAAAGGAAATATCCTCCGATAACAAAGAGAAAGAAGCTTTCTGAGAAACTTCTTTGTGTTCTGTGAAATCATCTCACAGAGTTGCAGCTTTCCCCTCAAGAAGCCTTTCGCTAAGACAGTTCTTGTGGAATTGGCAAAGTGATATTTGGAAGCCCATAGAGGGCTATGGTGAAAAAGGAAATATCCTCAGATGAAATCTGGAAAGAAGCTTTCTGAGAAACTGCTTAGTGTTCTGTTAATTCTTCTCACAGAGTTACATCTGTATTTCGTGGATCTCTTTGCTAGCCTTATTTCTGTGGAATCTGAGAACAGATATTTCGGATCCCTTTGAAGACTATAGGGCCAAAGGAAATATCCTCCGATAACAAAGAGAAAGACGCTTTCTGAGAAACTTCGTTGTGTCTGTGAAATCATCTCACAGAGTTACAACTTTCCCCTCACGGAGCCTTTCGCTAAGACAGTTCTTTTGAAATTGGCAAAGTGATATTTGGAAGCCCATAGAGGGCTATGGTGAAAAAGGAAATATCCTCAGAGGAAATCTGGAAAGAAGCTTTCTGAGAAACTGCTTAGGGTTCTGTTAATTCATCTCACAGTGTTACATCTGTATTTCGTGGATCTCTTTGCTAGCCTTATTCTGTGGAATCTGAGAACAGATATTTCGGATCCCTTTGAAGACTATAGGGCCAAAGGAAATATCCTCCGATAACAAAGAGAAAGAAGCTTTCTGAGAAACTTCTTTGTGTTCTGTGAAATCATCTCACAGAGTTACAGCTTTCCCCTCAAGAAGCCTTTCGCTAAGACAGTTCTTGTGGAATTGGCAAAGTGATATTTGGAAGCCCATAGAGGTCTATGGTGAAAAAGGAAATATCCTCAAATGAAATCTGGAAAGAAGCTTTCTGAGAAACTGCTTAGTGTTCTGTTAATTCATCTCACAGAGTTACATCTGTATTTCGTGGATCTCTTTGCTAGCCTTATTTCTGTGGAATCTGAGAACAGATATTTCGGATCCCTTTGAAGACTATAGGGCCAAAGGAAATATCCTCCGATAACAAAGAGAAAGAAGCTTTCTGAGAAACTTCTTTGTGTTCTGTGAAATCATCTCACAGAGTTACAGCTTTCCCCTCACGGAGCCTTTCGCTAAGACAGTTCTTTTGAAATTGGCAAAGTGATATTTGGAAGCCCATAGAGGGCTATTTTGAAAAAGGAAATATCCTCCGAGGAAATCTGGAAAGAAGGTTTCTGAGAAACTGCTTAGTGTTCTGTTAATTCATCTCACAGTGTTACATCTGTATTTCATGGATCTCTTTGCTAGCCTTATTTCTGTGGAATCTGAGAACAGATATTTCAGATCCCTGTGAAGACTATAGGGCCAAAGGAAATATCCTCCGATAACAAAGAGAAAGAAGCTTTCTGAGAAACTTCTTTGTGTTCTGTGAAATCATCACACAGAGTTGCAGCTTTCCCCTCAAGAAGCCTTTCGCTAAGACAGTTCTTGTGGAATTGGCAAAGTGATATTTGGAAGCCCATAGAGGGCTATGGTGAAAAAGGAAATATCCTCAGATGAAATTTGGAAAGAAGCTTTATGAGAAACTGCTTAGTATTCTGTTAATTCATCTCACAGAGTTACATCTGAATTTCGTGGATCTCTTTGCTAGCCTTATTTCTGTGGAATCTGAGAACAGATATTTCAGATCCCTTTGAAGACTATAGGGCCAAAGGATATATCCTCCGATAACAAAGAGAAAGAATTTTTCTGAGAAACTTCGTTGTGTTCTGTGAAATCATCTCACAGAGTTGCAGCTTTCCCCTCAAGAAACCTTTCGCTAAGACAGTTCTGGTGGAATTGGCAAAGTGATATTTTGAAGCCCTTAGAGGGCTATGGTGAAAAAGGAAATATCCTCAGAAGAAATCTGGAAAGAAGCTTTCTGAGAAACTGCTTAGTGTTCTGTTAATTCATCTCACAGAGTTACATCTGTATTTCGTGGATCTCTTTGCTAGCCTTATTTCTGTGGAATCTGAGAACAGATATTTCGGATCCCTTTGAAGACTATAGGGCCAAAGGAAATATCCTCCGATAACAAAGAGAAAGAAGCTTTCTGAGAAACTTCTTTGTGTTCTGTGAAATCATCTCACAGAGTTACAGCTTTCCCCTCAAGAAGCCTTTCGCTAAGACAGTTCTTGTGGAATTGGCAAAGTGATATTTGGAAGCCCATAGAGGGCTATGGTGAAAAAGGAAATATCCTCAGAGGAAATCTGGAAAGAAGCTTTCTGAGAAACTGCTTAGTGTTCTGTTAATTCATCTCACAGAGTTACATCTGTATTTCGTGTATCTCTTTGCTAGCCTTATTTCTGTGGAATCTGAGAACAGATATTTCGGATCCCTTTGAAGACTATAGGGCCAAAGGAAATATCCTCCGATAACAAAGAGAAAGAAGCTTTCTGAGAAACTTCGTTGTGTTCTGTGAAATCATCTCACAGAGTTACAGCTTTCCCCTCAAGGAGCCTTTCGCTAAGACAGTTCTTTTGAAATTGGCAAAGTGATATTTGGAAGCCCATAGAGGGCTATGGTGAAAAAGGAAATATCCTGAGAGGAAATCTGAAAAGAAGCTTTCTGAGAAACTGCTTAGTGTTCTGTTAATTCATCTCACAGAGTTACATCTGTATTTCGTGGATCTCTTTGCTAGCCTTATTTCTGTGGAATCTGAGAACAGATATTTCCGATCCCTTTGAACACTATAGTGCCAAAGGAAATATCCTCTGATAACAAAGAGAAAGAAGCTTTCTGAGAAACTTCGTTGTGCTCTGTGAAATCATCTCACAGAGTTGCAGCTTTCCCCTCAAGAAGCCTTTCGCTAAGACAGTTCTTGTGGAATTGGCAAAGTGATATTTGGAAGCCCATAGAGGGCTATGGTGAAAAAGGAAATATCCTCAGATGAAATCTGGAAAGAAGCTTTCTGAGAAACTGCTTAGTGTTCTGTTAATTCATCTCACAGAGTTACATCTGTATTTCGTGGATCTCTTTGCTAGCCTTATTTCTGTGGAATCTGAGAACAGATATTTCGGATCCCTTTGAACACTATAGTGCCAAAGGAAATATCCTCTGATAACAAAGAGAAATAAGCTTTCTGAGAAACTTCGTTGTGCTCTGTGAAATCATCTCACAGAGTTGCAGCTTTCCCCTCAAGAAGCCTTTCGCTAAGACAGTTCTTGTGGAATTGGCAAAGTGATATTTGGAAGCCCATAGAGGGCTATGGTGAAAAAGGAAATATCCTCAGATGAAATCTGGAAAGAAGCTTTCTGAGAAACTGCTTAGTGTTCTGTTAATTCATCTCACAGAGTTACATCTGTATTTCGTGGATCTCTTTGCTAGCCTTATTTCTGTGGAATCTGAGAACAGATATTTCGGATCCCTATGAAGACTATAGGGCCAAAGGAAATATCCTCCGATAACAAAGAGAAAGAAGCTTTCTGAGAAACTTCTTTGTGTTCTGTGAAATCATCTCACAGAGTTACAGCTTTCCCCTCACGGAGCCTTTCGCTAAGACAGATCTTTTGAAATTGGCAAAGTGATATTTGGAAGCCCATAGAGGGCTATGGTGAAAAAGGAAATATCCTCAGAGGAAATCTGGAAAGAAGCTTTCTGAGAAACTGCTTAGTGTTCTGTTAATTCATCTCACAGTGTTACATCTGTATTTCATGAATCTCTTTGCTAGCCTTATTTCTGTGGAATCTGAGAACAGATATTTCAGATCCCTTTGAAGACTATAGGGCCAAAGGAAATATCCTCCGATAACAAAGAGAAAGAAGCTTTCTGAGAAACTTCTTTGTGTTCTGTGAAATCATCTCACAGAGTTGCAGCTTTCCCCTCAAGAAGCCTTTCGCTAAGACACTTCTTGTGGAATTGGCAAAGTGATATTTGGAAGCCCATAGAGGGCTATGGTGAAAAAGGAAATATCCTCAGATGAAATCTGGAAAGAAGCTTTCTGAGAAACTGCTTAGTGTTCTGTTAATTCATCTCACAGAGTTACATCTGTATTTCGTGGATCTCTTTGCTAGCCTTATTTCTTTGGAATCTGAGAACAGATATTTCGAATCCCTTTGAAGACTATAGGGCCAAAAGAAATATCCTCCGATAACAAAGAGAAAGAAGCTTTCTGAGAAACTTCGTTGTGTTCTGTGAAATCATCTCACAGAGTTACAGCTTTCCCCTCACGGAGCCTTTCGCTAAGACAGTTCTTTTGAAACTGGCAAAGTGATATTTGGAAGCCCTTAGAGGGCTATGGTGAAAAAGGAAATATCCTCAGAGGAAATCTGGAAAGAAGCTTTCTGAGAAACTGCTTAGTGTTCTGTTAATTCATCTCACAGTGTTACATCTGTATTTCATGGATCTCTTTGCTAGCCTTATTTCTGTGGAATCTGAGAACAGATATTTCAGATCCCTTTGAAGACTATAGGGCCAAAGGAAATATCCTCCGATAACAAAGAGAAAGAAGCTTTCTGAGAAACTTCTTTGTGTTCTGTGAAATCATCTCACAGAGTTGCAGCTTTCCCCTCAAGAAGCCTTTCGCTAAGACAGTTCTTGTGGAATTGGCAAAGTGATATTTGGAAGCCCATAGAGGGCTATGGTGAAAAAGGAAATATCCTCAGATGAAATCTGCAAAGAAGCTTTCTGAGAAACTGCTTAGCGTTCTGTTAATTCATTTCACAGTGTTACATCTGTATTTCATGGATCTCTTTGCTAGCCTTATTTCTGTTGAATCTGAGAACAGATATTTCGGATCCCTTAGAAGACTATAGGGCCAAAGGAAATATCCTCTGATAACAAAGAGAAAGAAGCTTTCTGAGAAACTTCTTTGTGTTCTGTGAAATCATCTCACAGAGTTGCAGCTTTCCCCTCAAGGAGCCTTTCGCTAAGAGAGTTCTTGTGGAATTGGCAAAGTGATATTTGGAAGCCCTTAGAGGGCTATGGTGAAAAAGGAAATTTCCTCAGATGAAATCTGGAAAGAAGCTTTGTGAGAAACTGATTAGTGTTCTGTTAATTCATCTCACAGAGTTACATCTGTATTTCGTGGATCTCTTTGCTAGCCTTATTTCTGTGGAATCTAAGAACAGATATTTCGGATCCCTATGAAGACTCTAGGGCCAAAGGAAATATCCTCCGATAACAAAGAGAAAGAAGCTTTCTGAGAAACTTCTTTGTGTTCTGTGAAATCATCTCACAGAGTTGCAGCTTTCCCCTCAAGAAGCCTTTCGCTAAGACAGTTCTTGTGGAATTGGCAAAGTGATATTTGGAAGCCCATAGAGGGCTATGGTGAAAAAGGAAATATCCTCAGATGAAATCTGGAAAGAAGCTTTCTGAGAAACTGCTTAGTGTTCTGTTAATTCATCTCACAGAGTTACATCTGTATTTCGTTGATCTCTTTGCTAGCCTTATTTCTGTGGAATCTGAGAACAGATATTTCGTATCCCTTTGAAGACTATAGGGCCAAAGGAAATATCCTCCGATAACAAAGAGAAAGAAGCTTTCTGAGAAACTTCTTTGTGTTCTGTGAAATCATCTCCCAGAGTTGCAGCTTTCCCCTCAAGAAGCCTTTCGCTAAGACAGTTCTTGTGGAATTGGCAAAGCGATATTTGGAAGCCCATAGAGGGCTATGGTGAAAAAGGAAATATCCTCAGATGAAATCTGGAAAGAAGCTTTCTGAGAAACTGCTTAGTGTTCTGTGAATTCATCTCACAGAGTTACATCTGTATTTCGTGGATCTCTTTGCTAGCCTTATTTCTGTGGAATCTGAGAACAGATATTTCGGATCCCTTTGAAGACTATAGGGCCAAAGGAAATATCCTCCGATAACAAAGAGAAAGAAGCTTTCTGAGAAACTTCGTTGTGTTCTGTGAAATCATCTCACAGAGTTACAGCTTTCCCCTCAAGGAGCCTCTCGCTAAGACAGTTTATGTGGAATTGGCAAAGTGATATGTGGAAGCCCACAGAGGGCTATGGTGAAAAAGGAAATATCCTCAGATGAAATCTGGAAAGAAGCTTTCTGAGAAACTGCGTAGCGTTCTGTTAATTCATCTCACAGAGTTACATCTGCATTTCGTGGATCTCTTTCCTAGCCTTATTTCTGTGGAATCTGAGAACAGATATTTCGGATCCCTTTGAAGACTATAAAGCCAAAGGAAATATCCTCCGATAACAAAGAGAAAGAAGCTTTCTGAGAAACTTCTTTGTGTTCTGTGAAATCATCTCACAGAGTTACAGCTTTCCCCTCAAGGAGTCTTTCGCTAAGACAGTTCTTGTGGAATTGGCAAAGTGATATCTGGAAGCCCATAGAGGGCTATGGTGAAAAAGGAAATATCCTCAAATGAAATCTGGAAAGAAGCTTTCTGAGAAACTGCTTAGTGTTCTGTTAATTCATCTCACAGAGTTACATCTGTATTTCGTGGATCTCTTTGCTAGCCTTATTTCTGTTGAATCTGAGAACAGATATTTCGGATCCTTTTGAAGACTATAGGGCCAAAGGAAATATCCTCTGAAAACAAAGAGAAAGAAGCTTTCTGAGAAACTTCTTTGTGTTCTGTGAAATCATCTCACAGAGTTACAGCTTTCCCCTCAAGGAGTCTTTCGCTAAGACAATTCTTGTGGAATTGGCAAAGTGATATCTGGAAGCCCATAGAGGGCTATGGTGAAAAAGGAAATATCCTCAGATGAAACCTGGAAAGAAGCTTTCTGAGAAACTGCTTAGTGTTCTGTTAATTCATCTCACAGATTTACATCTGTATTTCGTGGATCTCTTTGCTAGCCTTATTTCTGTGGAATCTGAGAACAGATATTTCGGATCCCTATGAAGACTATAGGGCCAAAGGAAATATCCTCCGATAACAAAGAGAAAGAAGCTTTCTGAGAAACTTCGTTGTGTTCTGTGAAATCATCTCACAGAGTTACAGCTTTCCCGTCACGGAACCTTTCGCTAAGACAGTTCTTTTGAAGTTGGCAAAGTGATATTTGGAAGCCCATAGAGGGCTATGGTGAAAAAGGAAATATCCTCCGAGGAAATCTGGAAAGAAGGTTCCTGAGAAACTGCTTAGTGTTCTGTTAATTCATCTCACAGAGTTACATCTGTATTTCGTGGATCTCTTTGCTAGCCTTATTTCTGTGGAATCTGAGAACAGATATTTCAGATCCCTTTGAAGACTATAGGGCCAAAGGAAATATCCTCCGATAACAAAGAGAAAGAAGCTTTCTGAGAAACTTCTTTGTGTTCTGTGAAATCATCTCACAGAGTTGCAGCTTTACCCTCAAGAAGCCTTTCGCTAAGACAGTTCTTGTGGAATTGGCCAAGTGATATTTGGAAGCCCATAGAGGGCTATGGTGATAAAGGAAATATCCTCAGATGAAATCTGGAAAGAAGCTTTCTGAGAAACTGCTTAGTGTTCTGTTAATTCATCTCACAGAGTTACATCTGTATTTCGTGGATGTCTTTGCTAGCCTTATTTCTGTGGAATCTGAGAACAGATATTTCGAATCCCTTTGAAGACTATAGGGCCAAAAGAAATATCCTCCGATAAAAAAGAGAAAGAAGCTTTCTGAGAAACTTCGTTGTGTTCTGTGAAATCATCTCACAGAGTTACAGCTTTCCCCTCATGGAGCCTTTCGCTAAGACAGTTCTTTTGAAATTGGCAAAGTGATATTTGGAAGCCCATAGAGGGCTATGGTGAAAAAGGAAATATCCTCAGATGAAATCTGGAAAGAAGCTTTCTGAGAAACGGCTTACTGTTCTGTTAATTCATCTCACAGAGTTACATCTGTATTTCGTGGATCTCTTTCCTAGCCTTATTTCTGTGGAATCTGAGAACAGATATTTCGGATCCCTTTGAAGACTATAGGGCCAAAGGAAATATCCTCCGATAACAAAGAGAAAGAAGCTTTCTGAGAAACTTCTTTGTGTTCTGTGAAATCATCTCACAGAGTTACAGCTTTCCCCTCACGGAGCCTTTCGCTAAGACAGTTCTTTTGGAATTGGCAAAGTGATATTTGGAACCCATAGAGGGCTATGGTGAAAAAGGAAATATCCTCAGATGAAATCTGGAAAGAAGCTTTCTGAGAAACTGCTTAGTGTTCTGTTAATTCATCTCACAGAGTTACATCTGTATTGCGTGGATCTCTTTGCTAGCCTTATTTCTGTTGAATCTGAGAACAGATATTTCGGATCCTTTTGAAGACTATAGGGCCAAAGGAAATATCCTCTGAAAACAAAGAGAAAGAAGCTTTCTGAGGAACTTCTTTGTGTTCTGTGAAATCATCTCACAGAGTTACAGCTTTCACCTCAAGGAGTCTTTCGCTAAGACAGTTCTTGTGGAATTGGCAAAGTGATATTTGGAAGCCCATACAGGGCTATGGTGAAAAAGGAAATATCATCAGATGAAATCTGGAAAGAAGCTTTCTGAGAAACTGCTTAGTGTTCTGTTAATTCATCTCACAGAGTTACATCTGTATTTCGTGGATCTCTTTGCTAGCCTTATTTCTGTTGAATCTGAGAACAGATATTTCGGATCCTTTAGAAGACTATAGGGCCAAAGGAAATATCCTCTGAAAACAAAGAGAAAGAAGCTTTCTGAGAAACTTCTTTGTGTTCTGTGAAATCATCTCACAGAGTTACAGCTTTCCCCTCAAGGAGTCTTTCGCTAAGACAGTTCTTGTGGAATTGGCAAAGTGATATCTGGAACCCCTAGAGGGCCATGGTGAAAAAGGAAATATCCTCAGATGAAATCTGGAAAGAAGCTTTCTGAGAAACTGCTTAGTGTTCTGTTAATTCATCTCACAGAGTTACATCTGTATTTCGTGGATCTCTTTGCTAGCCTTATTTCTGTGGAATCTGAGAAGAGATATTTCGGATCCCTTTGAAGACTATAGGGCCAAAGGAAATATCCTCCGATAACAAAGAGAAAGAAGCTTTCTGAGAAACTTCGTTTTGTTCTGTGAAATCATCTCACAGAGTTACAGCTTTCCCCTCAAGGAGCCTTTCGCTAGGACAGTTTATGTGGAATTGGCAAAGTGATATATGGAAGCCCATAGAGGGCTATGGTGAAAAAGGAAATATCCTCAGATGAAATCTGGAAAGAAGCTTTCTGAGAAACTGCTTAGTGTTCTGTTAATTCATCTCACAGAGTTACATCTGTATTTCGTGGATCTCTTTGCTAGCCTTATTTCTGTGGAATCTGAGAACAGATATTTCGGATCCCTTTGAAGACTATAGGGCCAAAGGAAATATCCTCCGATAACAAAGAGAAAGAAGCTTTCTGAGAAACTTCTTTGTGTTCCGTGAAATCATCTCACAGAGTTACAGCTTTCCCCTCACGGAGCCTTTCGCTAAGACAGTTCTTTTGAAATTGGCAAAGTGATATTTGGAAGCCCATAGAGGGCTATGGTGAAAAAGGAAATATCCTCAGATGAAATCTGGAAAGAAGCTTTCTGAGAAGCTGCTTAGTGTTCTGTTAATTCATCTCACAGAGTTACATCTGTATTTCGTGGATCTCTTTGCTAGCGTTATTTCTGTTGAATCTGAGAACAGATATTTCGGATCCTTTAGAAGACTATAGGGCCAAAGGAAATATCCTCTGAAAACAAAGAGAAAGAAGCTTTCTGAGAAACTTCTTTGTGTTCTGTGAAATCATCTCACAGAGTTACAGCTTTCCCCTCAAGGAGTCTTTCGCTAAGACAGTTCTTGTGGAATTGGCGAAGTGATATCTGGAAGCCCATAGAGGGCTATGGTGAAAAAGGAAATATCCTCAGATGAAATCTGGAAAGAAGCTTTCTGAGAATCTGCTTAGTGTTCTGTTAATTCATCTCACAGAGTTACATCTGTATTTCGTGGATCTCTTTGCTAGCCTTATTTCTGTGGAATCTGAGAACAGATATTTCGGATCCCTATGAAGACTATAGGGCCAAAGGAAATATCCTCCGATAACAAAGAGAAAGAAGCTTTCTGAGAAACTTCGTTGTGTTCTGTGAAATCATCTCACAGAGTTACAGCTTTCCCCTCAAGAGGCCTTTCGCTAAGACAGTTCTTGTGGAATTGGCAAAGTGATATTTGGAAGCCCATAGAGGGCTATGGTGAAAAAGGAAATATCCTCAGATGAAATCTGGAAAGAAGCTTTCTGAAAAACTGCTTAGTATTCTGTTAATTCATCTCACAGAGTTACATCTGTATTTCGTGGATCTCTTTGCTAGCCTTATTTCGGTGGAATCTGAGAACAGATATTTCAGATCCCTTTGAAGACTATAGGGCCAAAGGAAATATCCTCCGATAACAAAGAGAAAGAAGCTTTCTGAGAAACTTCTTTGTGTTCTGTGAAATCATCTCACAGAGTTGCAGCTTTCCCCTCAAGAAGCCTTTCGCTGAGACAGTTCTTGTGGAATTGGCAAAGTGATATTTGGAAGCCCATAGAGGGCTATGGTGAAAAAGGAAATATCCTCAGATGAAATCTGGAAAGAAGCTTTCTGAGAAACTGCTTAGTGTTCTGTTAATTCATCTCACAGAGTTACATCTGTATTTCGTGGATCTCTTTGCTAGCCTTATTTCTGTGGAATCTGAGAACAGATATTTCGGATCCCTTTGAAGACTATAGGGCCAAAGGAAATATCCTCCGATAACAAAGAGAAAGAAGCTTTCTGAGAAACTTCTTTGTGTTCTGTGAAATCATCTCACAAAGTTACAGCTTTCCCCTCAAGAAGCCTTTCGCTAAGACAGTTCTTGTGGAATTGGCAAAGTGATATTTGGAAGCCCATAGAGGGCTATGGTGAAAAAGGAAATATCCTCAAATGAAATCTGGAAAGAAGCTTTCTGAGAAACTGCTTAGTGTTCTTTTAATTCATCTCACAGAGTTACATCTGTATTTCGTGGATCTCTTTGCTAGCCTTATTTCTGTGGAATCTGAGAACAGATATTTCGGATCCCTTTGAAGACTATAGGGCCAAAGGAAATATCCTCCGATAACAAAGAGAAAGAAGCTTTCTGAGAAACTTCTTTGTGTTCTGTGAAATCATCTCACAGAGTTGCAGCTTTCCCCTCAAGAAGCCTTTCGCTAAGACAGTTCTTGTGGAATTGGCAAAGTGATATTTGGAAGCCCATAGAGGGCTATGGTGAAAATGGAAATATCCTCAGATGAAATCTGGAAAGAAGCTTTCTGAGAAACTGCTTAGTGTTCTGTTAATTCATCTCACAGAGTTACATCTGTATTTCGTGGATCTCTTTGCTAGCCTTATTTCTGTGGAATCTGAGAACAGATATTTCGGATCCCTTTGAAGACTATAGGGCCAAGGGAAATATCCTCCGATAACAAAGAGAAAGAAGCTTTCAGAGAAACTTCTTTGTGTTCTGTGAAATCATCTCACAGAGTTGCAGCTTTCCCCTCAAGAAGCCTTTCGCTAAGACAGTTCTTTTGAAATTGGCAAAGTGATATTTGGAAGCCCATAGAGGGCTAAGGTGAAAAAGGAAATATCCTCAGAAGAAATCTGGAAAGAAGCTTTCTGAGAAACTGCTTAGTGTTCTGTTAATTCATCTCACAGTGTTACATCTGTATTTCATGGATCTCTTTGCTAGCCTTATTTCTGTGGAATCTGAGAACAGATGTTTCAGATCCCTTTGAAGACTACAGGGCCAAAGGAAATATCCTCCGATAACAAAGAGAAAGAAGCTTTCTGAGAAACTTCGTTGTGTTCTGTGAAATCATCTCACAGAGTTACAGCTTTCCACTCAACGAGCCTTTCGCTAAGACAGTTTATGTGGAATTGGCAAAGTGATATTTGGAAGCCCATGGAGGGCTATGGTGAAAAAGGAAATATCCTCATATGAAATCTGGAAAGAAGCTTTCTGAGAAACTGCTTAGTGTTCTGTTAATTCATCTCACAGAGTTACATCTATATTTCGTGGATCTCTTTGCTAGCTTTATTTCTGTTGAATCTGAGAACAGATATTTCGGACACTTTGAAGACTATAGGGCCAAGGAAATATCCTCTGAAAAAAAAGCGAAAGAAGCTTTCTGAGGAACTTCTTTGTGTTCTGTGAAATCATCTCACAGAGATGCAGCTTTCCCCTCAAGAAGCCTTTCGCTAAGACAGTTCTTGTGGAATTGGCAAAGTGATATTTGGAAGCCCTTAGAGGGCTATGGTGAAAAAGGAAATATCCTCAGATGAAATCTGGAACGAAGCTTTCTGAGAAACTGCTTAGTGTTCTGTTAATTCATCTCACAGAGTTACATCTGTATTTCGTGGATCTCTTTGCTAGCCTTATTTCTGTGGAATCTGAGAACAGATATTTCGGATCCCTTTGAAGACTATAGGGCCAAAGGAAATATCCTCCGATAACAAAGAGAAAGAAGGTTTCTGAGAAACTTCGTTGTGTTCTGTGAAATCATCTCACAGAGTTACAGCTTTCCCCTCACGGAGCCTTTCGCTAAGACAGTTCTTTTGAAATTGGCAAAGTGATATTTGGAAGCCCATAGAGGGCTATGGTGAAAAAGGAAATATCCTCAGAGGAAATCTGGAAAGAAGCTTTCTGAGAAACTGCTTAGTGTTCTGTTAATTCATCTCACAGTGTTACATCTGTATTTCATGGATCTCTTCGCTAGCCTTATTTCTGTGGAATCTGAGAACAGATATTTCAGATCCCTTTGAAGACTATAGGGCCAAAGGAAATATCCTCCGATAACAAAGAGAAAGAAGCTTTCTGAGAAACTTCTTTGTGTTCTGTGAAATCATCTCACAGAGTTGCAACTTTCCCCTCAAGAAGCCTTTCGCTAAGACAGTTCTTGTGGAATTGGCAAAGTGATATTTGGAAGCCCACAGAGGGCTATGGTGAAAAAGGAAATATCCTCAGATGAAATCTGGAAAGAAGCTTTCTGAGAAACTGCTTAGTGTTCTGTTAATTCATCTCACAGAGATAAATCTGTATTTCGTGGATCTCTTTGCTAGGCTTATTTCTGTGGAATCTGAGAACAGATATTTCGGATCCCTTTGAAGACTATAGGGCCAAAGGAAATATCCTCCGATAACAAAGAGAAAGAAGCTTTCTGAGAAACTTCGTTGTGTTCTGTGAAATCATCTCACAGAGTTGCAGCTTTCCCCTCAAGAAGCCTTTCGCTAAGACAGTTCTTGTGGAATAGGCAAAGTGATATTTGGAAGCCCATAGAGGGCTATGGTGAAAAAGGAAATCTCCTCAAATGAAATCTGGAAAGAAGCTTTCTGAGAAACTGCTTAGTGTTCTGTTAATTCATCTCACAGAGTTACATCTGTATTTCGTGGATCTCTTTGCTAGCCTTATTTCTTTGGAATCTGAGAACAGATATTTCGGATCCCTTTGAAGACTATAGGGCCAAAGGAAATATCCTCCGATAACAAAGAGAAAAAAGCTTTCTGAGAAACTTCTTTGTGTTCTGGGAAATCATCTCACAGAGTTGCAGCTTTCCCCTCAAGAAGCCTTTCGCTAAGACAGTTCTTGTGGAATTGGCAAAGTGATATTTGGAAGCCCATAGAGGGCTATGGTGAAAAAGGAAATATCCTCAGATGAAATCTGGAAAGAAGCTTTCTGGGAAACTGCTTAGTGTTCTGTTAATTCATCTAACAGTGTTACATCTGTATTTCGTGGATCTCTTTGCTAGCCTTATTTCTGTGGAATCTGAGAACAGATATTTCAGATCCCTTTGAAGACTACAGGGCCAAAGGAAATATCCTCCGATAACAAAGAGAAAGAAGCTTTCTGAGAAACTTCTTTGTGTTCTGTGAAATCATCTCACAGAGTTGCAGCTTTCCCCTCAAGAAGCCTTTCGCTAATACAGTTCTTGTGGAATTGGCAAAGTGATATTTGGAAGCCCATAGAGGGCTATGGTGAAAAAGGAAATATCCTCAGAGGAAATCTGGAAAGAAGCTTTCTGAGAAACTGCTTAGTGTTCTGTTAATTCATCTCACAGAGTTACATCTGTATTTCGAGGATCTCTTTGCTAGCCTATTTCTGTGGAATCTGAGAACAGATATTTCGGATCCCTTTGAAGACTATAGGGCCAAAGGAAATATCCTCCGATAACAAAGAGAAAGAAGCTTTCTGAGAAACTTCTTTGTGTTCTGTGAAATTATCTCACAGAGTTGCAGCTTTCCACTCAAGGAGCCTTTCGCTAAGACAGTTCTTGTGGAATTGGCAAAGTGATATTTGGAAGCCCATAGAGGGCTATGGTGAAAAAGGAAATATCCTCAAATGAAATCTGGAAAGAAGCTTTCTGAGAAACTGCTTAGTGTTCTGTTAATTCATCTCACAGAGTTACATCTGTATTTCGTGGATCTCTTTGCTAGCCTTATTTCTGTGGAATGTGAGAACAGATATTTCGGATCCCTTGGAAGACTATAGGGCCAAAGGAAATATCCTCCGATAACAAAGAGAAAGAAGCTTTCTGAGAAACTTCGTTGTGTTCTGTGAAATCTTCTCACAGAGTTACAGCTTTCCCCTCAAGGAGCCTTCGCTAAGACAGTTTATGTGGAATTGGCAAAGTGATATATGGAAGTCCATAGAGGGCTATGGTGAAAAAGGAAATATCCTCAGATGAAATCTGGAAAGAAGCTTTCTGAGAAACTGCTTAGTGTTCTGTTAATTCATCTCACAGAGTTACATCTGTATTTCGTGGATCTCTTTGCTAGCCTTATTTCTGTGGAATCTGAGAACAGATATTTCGGATCCCTTTGAAGACTATAGGGCCAAAGGAAATATCCTCCGATAACAAAGAGAAAGAAGCTTTCTGAGAAACTTCTTTGTGTTCTGTGAAATCATCTCACAGAGTTACAGCTTTCCCCTCACGGAGCCTTTCGCTAAGACAGTTCTTTTGAAATTGGCAAAGTGATATTTGGAAGCCCATAGAGGGCTATGGTGAAAAAGGAAATATCCTCAGATGAAATCTGGAAAGAAGCTTTCTGAGAAGCTGCTTAGTGTTCTGTTAATTCATCTCACAGAGTTACATCTGTATTTCGTGGATCTCTTTGCTAGCGTTATTTCTGTTGAATCTGAGAACAGATATTTCGGATCCTTTAGAAGACTATAGGGCCAAAGGAAATATCCTCTGAAAACAAAGAGAAAGAAGCTTTCTGAGAAACTTCTTTGTGTTCTGTGAAATCATCTCACAGAGTTACAGCTTTCCCCTCAAGGAGTCTTTCGCTAAGACAGTTCTTGTGGAATTGGCGAAGTGATATCTGGAAGCCCATAGAGGGCTATGGTGAAAAAGGAAATATCCTCAGATGAAATCTGGAAAGAAGCTTTCTGAGAATCTGCTTAGTGTTCTGTTAATTCATCTCACAGAGTTACATCTGTATTTCGTGGATCTCTTTGCTAGCCTTATTTCTGTGGAATCTGAGAACAGATATTTCGGATCCCTATGAAGACTATAGGGCCAAAGGAAATATCCTCCGATAACAAAGAGAAAGAAGCTTTCTGAGAAACTTCGTTGTGTTCTGTGAAATCATCTCACAGAGTTACAGCTTTCCCCTCAAAGGCCTTTCGCTAAGACAGTTCTTGTGGAATTGGCAAAGTGATATTTGGAAGCCCATAGAGGGCTATGGTGAAAAAGGAAATATCCTCAGATGAAATCTGGAAAGAAGCTTTCTGAAAAACTGCTTAGTATTCTGTTAATTCATCTCACAGAGTTACATCTGTATTTCGTGGATCTCTTTGCTAGCCTTATTTCGGTGGAATCTGAGAACAGATATTTCAGATCCCTTTGAAGACTATAGGGCCAAAGGAAATATCCTCCGATAACAAAGAGAAAGAAGCTTTCTGAGAAACTTCTTTGTGTTCTGTGAAATCATCTCACAGAGTTGCAGCTTTCCCCTCAAGAAGCCTTTCGCTGAGACAGTTCTTGTGGAATTGGCAAAGTGATATTTGGAAGCCCATAGAGGGCTATGGTGAAAAAGGAAATATCCTCAGATGAAATCTGGAAAGAAGCTTTCTGAGAAACTGCTTAGTGTTCTGTTAATTCATCTCACAGAGTTACATCTGTATTTCGTGGATCTCTTTGCTAGCCTTATTTCTGTGGAATCTGAGAACAGATATTTCGGATCCCTTTGAAGACTATAGGGCCAAAGGAAATATCCTCCGATAACAAAGAGAAAGAAGCTTTCTGAGAAACTTCTTTGTGTTCTGTGAAATCATCTCACAAAGTTACAGCTTTCCCCTCAAGAAGCCTTTCGCTAAGACAGTTCTTGTGGAATTGGCAAAGTGATATTTGGAAGCCCATAGAGGGCTATGGTGAAAAAGGAAATATCCTCAAATGAAATCTGGAAAGAAGCTTTCTGAGAAACTGCTTAGTGTTCTTTTAATTCATCTCACAGAGTTACATCTGTATTTCGTGGATCTCTTTGCTAGCCTTATTTCTGTGGAATCTGAGAACAGATATTTCGGATCCCTTTGAAGACTATAGGGCCAAAGGAAATATCCTCCGATAACAAAGAGAAAGAAGCTTTCTGAGAAACTTCTTTGTGTTCTGTGAAATCATCTCACAGAGTTGCAGCTTTCCCCTCAAGAAGCCTTTCGCTAAGACAGTTCTTGTGGAATTGGCAAAGTGATATTTGGAAGCCCATAGAGGGCTATGGTGAAAATGGAAATATCCTCAGATGAAATCTGGAAAGAAGCTTTCTGAGAAACTGCTTAGTGTTCTGTTAATTCATCTCACAGAGTTACATCTGTATTTCGTGGATCTCTTTGCTAGCCTTATTTCTGTGGAATCTGAGAACAGATATTTCGGATCCCTTTGAAGACTATAGGGCCAAGGGAAATATCCTCCGATAACAAAGAGAAAGAAGCTTTCAGAGAAACTTCTTTGTGTTCTGTGAAATCATCTCACAGAGTTGCAGCTTTCCCCTCAAGAAGCCTTTCGCTAAGACAGTTCTTTTGAAATTGGCAAAGTGATATTTGGAAGCCCATAGAGGGCTAAGGTGAAAAAGGAAATATCCTCAGAAGAAATCTGGAAAGAAGCTTTCTGAGAAACTGCTTAGTGTTCTGTTAATTCATCTCACAGTGTTACATCTGTATTTCATGGATCTCTTTGCTAGCCTTATTTCTGTGGAATCTGAGAACAGATGTTTCAGATCCCTTTGAAGACTATAGGGCCAAAGGAAATATCCTCCGATAACAAAGAGAAAGAAGCTTTCTGAGAAACTTCGTTGTGTTCTGTGAAATCATCTCACAGAGTTACAGCTTTCCACTCAACGAGCCTTTCGCTAAGACAGTTTATGTGGAATTGGCAAAGTGATATTTGGAAGCCCATGGAGGGCTATGGTGAAAAAGGAAATATCCTCATATGAAATCTGGAAAGAAGCTTTCTGAGAAACTGCTTAGTGTTCTGTTAATTCATCTCACAGAGTTACATCTATATTTCGTGGATCTCTTTGCTAGCTTTATTTCTGTTGAATCTGAGAACAGATATTTCGGACACTTTGAAGACTATAGGGACAAGGAAATATCCTCTGAAAAAAAAGCGAAAGAAGCTTTCTGAGGAACTTCTTTGTGTTCTGTGAAATCATCTCACAGAGATGCAGCTTTCCCCTCAAGAAGCCTTTCGCTAAGACAGTTCTTGTGGAATTGGCAAAGTGATATTTGGAAGCCCATAGAGGGCTATGGTGAAAAAGGAAATATCCTCAGATGAAATCTGGAAAGAAGCTTTCTGAGAAACTGCTTAGTGTTCTGTTAATTCATCTCACAGAGTTACATCTGTATTTCGTGGATCTCTTTGCTAGCCTTATTTCTGTGGAATCTGAGAACAGATATTTCGGATCCCTTTGAAGACTATAGGGCCAAAGGAAATATCCTCCGATAACAAAGAGAAAGAAGCTTTCTGAGAAACTTCTTTGTGTTCTGTGAAATCATCTCACAAAGTTACAGCTTTCCCCTCAAGAAGCCTTTCGCTAAGACAGTTCTTGTGGAATTGGCAAAGTGATATTTGGAAGCCCATAGAGGGCTATGGTGAAAAAGGAAATATCCTCAAATGAAATCTGGAAAGAAGCTTTCTGAGAAACTGCTTAGTGTTCTTTTAATTCATCTCACAGAGTTACATCTGTATTTCGTGGATCTCTTTGCTAGCCTTATTTCTGTGGAATCTGAGAACAGATATTTCGGATCCCTTTGAAGACTATAGGGCCAAAGGAAATATCCTCCGATAACAAAGAGAAAGAAGCTTTCTGAGAAACTTCTTTGTGTTCTGTGAAATCATCTCACAGAGTTGCAGCTTTCCCCTCAAGAAGCCTTTCGCTAAGACAGTTCTTGTGGAATTGGCAAAGTGATATTTGGAAGCCCATAGAGGGCTATGGTGAAAATGGAAATATCCTCAGATGAAATCTGGAAAGAAGCTTTCTGAGAAACTGCTTAGTGTTCTGTTAATTCATCTCACAGAGTTACATCTGTATTTCGTGGATCTCTTTGCTAGCCTTATTTCTGTGGAATCTGAGAACAGATATTTCGGATCCCTTTGAAGACTATAGGGCCAAGGGAAATATCCTCCGATAACAAAGAGAAAGAAGCTTTCAGAGAAACTTCTTTGTGTTCTGTGAAATCATCTCACAGAGTTGCAGCTTTCCCCTCAAGAAGCCTTTCGCTAAGACAGTTCTTTTGAAATTGGCAAAGTGATATTTGGAAGCCCATAGAGGGCTAAGGTGAAAAAGGAAATATCCTCAGAAGAAATCTGGAAAGAAGCTTTCTGAGAAACTGCTTAGTGTTCTGTTAATTCATCTCACAGTGTTACATCTGTATTTCATGGATCTCTTTGCTAGCCTTATTTCTGTGGAATCTGAGAACAGATGTTTCAGATCCCTTTGAAGACTATAGGGCCAAAGGAAATATCCTCCGATAACAAAGAGAAAGAAGCTTTCTGAGAAACTTCGTTGTGTTCTGTGAAATCATCTCACAGAGTTACAGCTTTCCACTCAACGAGCCTTTCGCTAAGACAGTTTATGTGGAATTGGCAAAGTGATATTTGGAAGCCCATGGAGGGCTATGGTGAAAAAGGAAATATCCTCATATGAAATCTGGAAAGAAGCTTTCTGAGAAACTGCTTAGTGTTCTGTTAATTCATCTCACAGAGTTACATCTAAATTTCGTGGATCTCTTTGCTAGCTTTATTTCTGTTGAATCTGAGAACAGATATTTCGGACACTTTGAAGACTATAGGGACAAGGAAATATCCTCTGAAAAAAAAGCGAAAGAAGCTTTCTGAGGAACTTCTTTGTGTTCTGTGAAATCATCTCACAGAGATGCAGCTTTCCCCTCAAGAAGCCTTTCGCTAAGACAGTTCTTGTGGAATTGGCAAAGTGATATTTGGAAGCCCATAGAGGGCTATGGTGAAAAAGGAAATATCCTCAGATGAAATCTGGAACGAAGCTTTCTGAGAAACTGCTTAGTGTTCTGTTAATTCATCTCACAGAGTTACATCTGTATTTCGTGGATCTCTTTGCTAGCCTTATTTCTGTGGAATCTGAGAACAGATATTTCGGATCCCTTTGAAGACTATAGGGCCAAAGGAAATATCCTCCGATAACAAAGAGAAAGAAGGTTTCTGAGAAACTTCGTTGTGTTCTGTGAAATCATCTCACAGAGTTACAGCTTTCCCCTCACGGAGCCTTTCGCTAAGACAGTTCTTTTGAAATTGGCAAAGTGATATTTGGAAGCCCATAGAGGGCTATGGTGAAAAAGGAAATATCCTCAGAGGAAATCTGGAAAGAAGCTTTCTGAGAAACTGCTTAGTGTTCTGTTAATTCATCTCACAGTGTTACATCTGTATTTCATGGATCTCTTCGCTAGCCTTATTTCTGTGGAATCTGAGAACAGATATTTCAGATCCCTTTGAAGACTATAGGGCCAAAGGAAATATCCTCCGATAACAAAGAGAAAGAAGCTTTCTGAGAAACTTCTTTGTGTTCTGTGAAATCATCTCACAGAGTTGCAACTTTCCCCTCAAGAAGCCTTTCGCTAAGACAGTTCTTGTGGAATTGGCAAAGTGATATTTGGAAGCCCACAGAGGGCTATGGTGAAAAAGGAAATATCCTCAGATGAAATCTGGAAAGAAGCTTTCTGAGAAACTGCTTAGTGTTCTGTTAATTCATCTCACAGAGATAAATCTGTATTTCGTGGATCTCTTTGCTAGGCTTATTTCTGTGGAATCTGAGAACAGATATTTCGGATCCCTTTGAAGACTATAGGGCCAAAGGAAATATCCTCCGATAACAAAGAGAAAGAAGCTTTCTGAGAAACTTCGTTGTGTTCTGTGAAATCATCTCACAGAGTTGCAGCTTTCCCCTCAAGAAGCCTTTCGCTAAGACAGTTCTTGTGGAATAGGCAAAGTGATATTTGGAAGCCCATAGAGGGCTATGGTGAAAAAGGAAATCTCCTCAAATGAAATCTGGAAAGAAGCTTTCTGAGAAACTGCTTAGTGTTCTGTTAATTCATCTCACAGAGTTACATCTGTATTTCGTGGATCTCTTTGCTAGCCTTATTTCTTTGGAATCTGAGAACAGATATTTCGGATCCCTTTGAAGACTATAGGGCCAAAGGAAATATCCTCCGATAACAAAGAGAAAAAAGCTTTCTGAGAAACTTCTTTGTGTTCTGGGAAATCATCTCACAGAGTTGCAGCTTTCCCCTCAAGAAGCCTTTCGCTAAGACAGTTCTTGTGGAATTGGCAAAGTGATATTTGGAAGCCCATAGAGGGCTATGGTGAAAAAGGAAATATCCTCAGATGAAATCTGGAAAGAAGCTTTCTGGGAAACTGCTTAGTGTTCTGTTAATTCATCTAACAGTGTTACATCTGTATTTCGTGGATCTCTTTGCTAGCCTTATTTCTGTGGAATCTGAGAACAGATATTTCAGATCCCTTTGAAGACTACAGGGCCAAAGGAAATATCCTCCGATAACAAAGAGAAAGAAGCTTTCTGAGAAACTTCTTTGTGTTCTGTGAAATCATCTCACAGAGTTGCAGCTTTCCCCTCAAGAAGCCTTTCGCTAATACAGTTCTTGTGGAATTGGCAAAGTGATATTTGGAAGCCCATAGAGGGCTATGGTGAAAAAGGAAATATCCTCAGAGGAAATCTGGAAAGAAGCTTTCTGAGAAACTGCTTAGTGTTCTGTTAATTCATCTCACAGAGTTACATCTGTATTTCGAGGATCTCTTTGCTAGCCTATTTCTGTGGAATCTGAGAACAGATATTTCGGATCCCTTTGAAGACTATAGGGCCAAAGGAAATATCCTCCGATAACAAAGAGAAAGAAGCTTTCTGAGAAACTTCTTTGTGTTCTGTGAAATTATCTCACAGAGTTGCAGCTTTCCACTCAAGGAGCCTTTCGCTAAGACAGTTCTTGTGGAATTGGCAAAGTGATATTTGGAAGCCCATAGAGGGCTATGGTGAAAAAGGAAATATCCTCAAATGAAATCTGGAAAGAAGCTTTCTGAGAAACTGCTTAGTGTTCTGTTAATTCATCTCACAGAGTTACATCTGTATTTCGTGGATCTCTTTGCTAGCCTTATTTCTGTGGAATGTGAGAACAGATATTTCGGATCCCTTGGAAGACTATAGGGCCAAAGGAAATATCCTCCGATAACAAAGAGAAAGAAGCTTTCTGAGAAACTTCGTTGTGTTCTGTGAAATCTTCTCACAGAGTTACAGCTTTCCCCTCAAGGAGCCTTCGCTAAGACAGTTTATGTGGAATTGGCAAAGTGATATATGGAAGTCCATAGAGGGATATGGTGAAAAAGGAAATATCCTCAGATGAAATCTGGAAAGAAGCTTTCTGAGAAACTGCGTAGCGTTCTGTTATTTCATCTCACAGAGTTACATCTGTATTTCGTGGATCTCTTTGCTAGCCTTATTTCTGTGGAATCTGAGAACAGATATTTCGGATCCCTTTGAAGACTATACGGCCAAAGGAAATATCCTCCGATAACAAAGAGAAAGAAGCTTTCTGAGAAACTTCTTTGTGTTCTGTGAAATCATCTCACAGAGTTGCAGCTTTCCCCTCAAGAAGCCTTTCGCTAAGACAGTTCTTGTGGAATTGGCAAAGTGATATTTGGAAGCCCATAGAGGGCTATGGTGAAAAAGGAAATATCCTCAGATGAAATCTGGAAAGAAGCTTTCTGAGAAACTGCTTAGTGTTCTGTTAATTCTTCTCACAGAGTTACATCTGTATTTCGTGGATCTCTTTGCTAGCCTTATTTCTGTGGAATCTGAGAACAGATATTTCGGATCCCTTTGAAGACTATAGGGCCAAAGGAAATATCCTCCGATAACAAAGAGAAAGACGCTTTCTGAGAAACTTCGTTGTGTCTGTGAAATCATCTCACAGAGTTACAACTTTCCCCTCACGGAGCCTTTCGCTAAGACAGTTCTTTTGAAATTGGCAAAGTGATATTTGGAAGCCCATAGAGGGCTATGGTGAAAAAGGAAATATCCTCAGAGGAAATCTGGAAAGAAGCTTTCTGAGAAACTGCTTAGGGTTCTGTTAATTCATCTCACAGTGTTACATCTGTATTTCGTGGATCTCTTTGCTAGCCTTATTCTGTGGAATCTGAGAACAGATATTTCGGATCCCTTTGAAGACTATAGGGCCAAAGGAAATATCCTCCGATAACAAAGAGAAAGAAGCTTTCTGAGAAACTTCTTTGTGTTCTGTGAAATCATCTCACAGAGTTACAGCTTTCCCCTCAAGAAGCCTTTCGCTAAGACAGTTCTTGTGGAATTGGCAAAGTGATATTTGGAAGCCCATAGAGGTCTATGGTGAAAAAGGAAATATCCTCAAATGAAATCTGGAAAGAAGCTTTCTGAGAAACTGCTTAGTGTTCTGTTAATTCATCTCACAGAGTTACATCTGTATTTCGTGGATCTCTTTGCTAGCCTTATTTCTGTGGAATCTGAGAACAGATATTTCGGATCCCTTTGAAGACTATAGGGCCAAAGGAAATATCCTCCGATAACAAAGAGAAAGAAGCTTTCTGAGAAACGTCGTTGTTTTCTCTGAAATCATCTCACGGAGTTACAGCTTTCCCCTCACGGAGCCTTTCGCTAAGACAGTTCTTTTGAAATTGGCAAAGTGATATTTGGAAGCCCAAAGAGGGCTATTTTGAAAAAGGAAATATCCTCCGAGGAAATCTGGAAAGAAGGTTTCTGAGAAACTGCTTAGTGTTCTGTTAATTCATCTCACAGTGTTACATCTGTATTTCATGGATCTCTTTGCTAGCCTTATTTCTGTGTAATCTGAGAACAGATATTTCAGATCCCTGTGAAGACTATAGGGCCAAAGGAAATATCCTCCGATAACAAAGAGAAAGAAGCTTTCTGAGAAACTTCTTTGTGTTCTGTGAAATCATCACACAGAGTTGCAGCTTTCCCCTCAAGAAGCCTTTCGCTAAGACAGTTCTTGTGGAATTGGCAAAGTGATATTTGGAAGCCCATAGAGGGCTATGGTGAAAAAGGAAATATCCTCAGATGAAATTTGGAAAGAAGCTTTATGAGAAACTGCTTAGTATTCTGTTAATTCATCTCACAGAGTTACATCTGAATTTCGTGGATCTCTTTGCTAGCCTTACTTCTGTGGAATCTGAGAACAGATATTTCAGATCCCTTTGAAGACTATAGGGCCAAAGGATATATCCTCCGATAACAAAGAGAAAGAATTTTTCTGAGAAACTTCGTTGTGTTCTGTGAAATCATCTCACAGAGTTGCAGCTTTCCCCTCAAGAAACCTTTCGCTAAGACAGTTCTTGTGGAATTGGCAAAGTGATATTTTGAAGCCCTTAGAGGGCTATGGTGAAAAAGGAAATATCCTCAGAAGAAATCTGGAAAGAAGCTTTCTGAGAAACTGCTTAGTGTTCTGTTAATTCATCTCACAGAGTTACATCTGTATTTCGTGGATCTCTTTGCTAGCCTTATTTCTGTGGAATCTGAGAACAGATATTTCGGATCCCTTTGAAGACTATAGGGCCAAAGGAAATATCCTCCGATAACAAAGAGAAAGAAGCTTTCTGAGAAACTTCTTTGTGTTCTGTGAAATCATCTCACAGAGTTACAGCTTTCCCCTCAAGAAGCCTTTCGCTAAGACAGTTCTTGTGGAATTGGCAAAGTGATATTTGGAAGCCCATAGAGGGCTATGGTGAAAAAGGAAATATCCTCAGAGGAAATCTGGAAAGAAGCTTTCTGAGAAACTGCTTAGTGTTCTGTTAATTCATCTCACAGAGTTACATCTGTATTTCGTGTATCTCTTTGCTAGCCTTATTTCTGTGGAATCTGAGAACAGATATTTCGGATCCCTTTGAAGACTATAGGGCCAAAGGAAATATCCTCCGATAACAAAGAGAAAGAAGCTTTCTGAGAAACTTCGTTGTGTTCTGTGAAATCATCTCACAGAGTTACAGCTTTCCCCTCAAGGAGCCTTTCGCTAAGACAGTTCTTTTGAAATTGGCAAAGTGATATTTGGAAGCCCATAGAGGGCTATGGTGAAAAAGGAAATATCCTGAGAGGAAATCTGAAAAGAAGCTTTCTGAGAAACTGCTTAGTGTTCTGTTAATTCATCTCACAGAGTTACATCTGTATTTCGTGGATCTCTTTGCTAGCCTTATTTCTGTGGAATCTGAGAACAGATATTTCCGATCCCTTTGAACACTATAGTGCCAAAGGAAATATCCTCTGATAACAAAGAGAAATAAGCTTTCTGAGAAACTTCGTTGTGCTCTGTGAAATCATCTCACAGAGTTGCAGCTTTCCCCTCAAGAAGCCTTTCGCTAAGACAGTTCTTGTGGAATTGGCAAAGTGATATTTGGAAGCCCATAGAGGGCTATGGTGAAAAAGGAAATATCCTCAGATGAAATCTGGAAAGAAGCTTTCTGAGAAACTGCTTAGTGTTCTGTTAATTCATCTCACAGAGTTACATCTGTATTTCGTGGATCTCTTTGCTAGCCTTATTTCTGTGGAATCTGAGAACAGATATTTCGGATCCCTTTGAACACTATAGTGCCAAAGGAAATATCCTCTGATAACAAAGAGAAATAAGCTTTCTGAGAAACTTCGTTGTGCTCTGTGAAATCATCTCACAGAGTTGCAGCTTTCCCCTCAAGAAGCCTTTCGCTAAGACAGTTCTTGTGGAATTGGCAAAGTGATATTTGGAAGCCCATAGAGGGCTATGGTGAAAAAGGAAATATCCTCAGATGAAATCTGGAAAGAAGCTTTCTGAGAAACTGCTTAGTGTTCTGTTAATTCATCTCACAGAGTTACATCTGTATTTCGTGGATCTCTTTGCTAGCCTTATTTCTGTGGAATCTGAGAACAGATATTTCGGATCCCTATGAAGACTATAGGGCCAAAGGAAATATCCTCCGATAACAAAGAGAAAGAAGCTTTCTGAGAAACTTCTTTGTGTTCTGTGAAATCATCTCACAGAGTTACAGCTTTCCCCTCACGGAGCCTTTCGCTAAGACAGATCTTTTGAAATTGGCAAAGTGATATTTGGAAGCCCATAGAGGGCTATGGTGAAAAAGGAAATATCCTCAGAGGAAATCTGGAAAGAAGCTTTCTGAGAAACTGCTTAGTGTTCTGTTAATTCATCTCACAGTGTTACATCTGTATTTCATGAATCTCTTTGCTAGCCTTATTTCTGTGGAATCTGAGAACAGATATTTCAGATCCCTTTGAAGACTATAGGGCCAAAGGAAATATCCTCCGATAACAAAGAGAAAGAAGCTTTCTGAGAAACTTCTTTGTGTTCTGTGAAATCATCTCACAGAGTTGCAGCTTTCCCCTCAAGAAGCCTTTCGCTAAGACAGTTCTTGTGGAATTGGCAAAGTGATATTTGGAAGCCCATAGAGGGCTATGGTGAAAAAGGAAATATCCTCAGATGAAATCTGTAAAGAAGCTTTCTGAGAAACTGCTTAGTGTTCTGTTAATTCATCTCACAGAGTTACATCTGTATTTCGTGGATCTCTTTGCTAGCCTTATTTCTTTGGAATCTGAGAACAGATATTTCGAATCCCTTTGAAGACTATAGGGCCAAAAGAAATATCCTCCGATAACAAAGAGAAAGAAGCTTTCTGAGAAACTTCGTTGTGTTCTGTGAAATCATCTCACAGAGTTACAGCTTTCCCCTCACGGAGCCTTTCGCTAAGACAGTTCTTTTGAAACTGGCAAAGTGATATTTGGAAGCCCTTAGAGGGCTATGGTGAAAAAGGAAATATCCTCAGAGGAAATCTGGAAAGAAGCTTTCTGAGAAACTGCTTAGTGTTCTGTTAATTCATCTCACAGTGTTACATCTGTATTTCATGGATCTCTTTGCTAGCCTTATTTCTGTGGAATCTGAGAACAGATATTTCAGATCCCTTTGAAGACTATAGGGCCAAAGGAAATATCCTCCGATAACAAAGAGAAAGAAGCTTTCTGAGAAACTGCTTTGTGTTCTGTGAAATCATCTCACAGAGTTGCAGCTTTCCCCTCAAGAAGCCTTTCGCTAAGACAGTTCTTGTGGAATTGGCAAAGTGATATTTGGAAGCCCATAGAGGGCTATGGTGAAAAAGGAAATATCCTCAGATGAAATCTGCAAAGAAGCTTTCTGAGAAACTGCTTAGCGTTCTGTTAATTCATTTCACAGTGTTACATCTGTATTTCATGGATCTCTTTGCTAGCCTTATTTCTGTTGAATCTGAGAACAGATATTTCGGATCCCTTAGAAGACTATAGGGCCAAAGGAAATATCCTCTGATAACAAAGAGAAAGAAGCTTTCTGAGAAACTTCTTTGTGTTCTGTGAAATCATCTCACAGAGTTGCAGCTTTCCCCTCAAGGAGCCTTTCGCTAAGAGAGTTCTTGTGGAATTGGCAAAGTGATATTTGGAAGCCCTTAGAGGGCTATGGTGAAAAAGGAAATTTCCTCAGATGAAATCTGGAAAGAAGCTTTCTGAGAAACTGCTTAGTGTTCTGTTAATTCATCTCACAGAGTTACATCTGTATTTCGTGGATCTCTTTGCTAGCCTTATTTCTGTGGAATCTAAGAACAGATATTTCGGATCCCTATGAAGACTCTAGGGCCAAAGGAAATATCCTCCGATAACAAAGAGAAAGAAGCTTTCTGAGAAACTTCTTTGTGTTCTGTGAAATCATCTCACAGAGTTGCAGCTTTCCCCTCAAGAAGCCTTTCGCTAAGACAGTTCTTGTGGAATTGGCAAAGTGATATTTGGAAGCCCATAGAGGGCTATGGTGAAAAAGGAAATATCCTCAGATGAAATCTGGAAAGAAGCTTTCTGAGAAACTGCTTAGTGTTCTGTTAATTCATCTCACAGAGTTACATCTGTATTTCGTTGATCTCTTTGCTAGCCTTATTTCTGTGGAATCTGAGAACAGATATTTCGTATCCCTTTGAAGACTATAGGGCCAAAGGAAATATCCTCCGATAACAAAGAGAAAGAAGCTTTCTGAGAAACTTCTTTGTGTTCTGTGAAATCATCTCCCAGAGTTGCAGCTTTCCCCTCAAGAAGCCTTTCGCTAAGACAGTTCTTGTGGAATTGGCAAAGCGATATTTGGAAGCCCATAGAGGGCTATGGTGAAAAAGGAAATATCCTCAGATGAAATCTGGAAAGAAGCTTTCTGAGAAACTGCTTAGTGTTCTGTGAATTCATCTCACAGAGTTACATCTGTATTTCGTGGATCTCTTTGCTAGCCTTATTTCTGTGGAATCTGAGAACAGATATTTCGGATCCCTTTGAAGACTATAGGGCCAAAGGAAATATCCTCCGATAACAAAGAGAAAGAAGCTTTCTGAGAAACTTCGTTGTGTTCTGTGAAATCATCTCACAGAGTTACAGCTTTCCCCTCAAGGAGCCTCTCGCTAAGACAGTTTATGTGGAATTGGCATAGTGATATGTGGAAGCCCACAGAGGGCTATGGTGAAAAAGGAAATATCCTCAGATGAAATCTGGAAAGAAGCTTTCTGAGAAACTGCGTAGCGTTCTGTTAATTCATCTCACAGAGTTACATCTGTATTTCGTGGATCTCTTTCCTAGCCTTATTTCTGTGGAATCTGAGAACAGATATTTCGGATCCCTTTGAAGACTATAAAGCCAAAGGAAATATCCTCCGATAACAAAGAGAAAGAAGCTTTCTGAGAAACTTCTTTGTGTTCTGTGAAATCATCTCACAGAGTTACAGCTTTCCCCTCAAGGAGTCTTTCGCTAAGACAGTTCTTGTGGAATTGGCAAAGTGATATCTGGAAGCCCATAGAGGGCTATGGTGAAAAAGGAAATATCCTCAAATGAAATCTGGAAAGAAGCTTTCTGAGAAACTGCTTAGTGTTCTGTTAATTCATCTCACAGAGTTACATCTGTATTTCGTGGATCTCTTTGCTAGCCTTATTTCTGTTGAATCTGAGAACAGATATTTCGGATCCTTTTGAAGACTATAGGGCCAAAGGAAATATCCTCTGAAAACAAAGAGAAAGAAGCTTTCTGAGAAACTTCTTTGTGTTCTGTGAAATCATCTCACAGAGTTACAGCTTTCCCCTCAAGGAGTCTTTCGCTAAGACAATTCTTGTGGAATTGGCAAAGTGATATCTGGAAGCCCATAGAGGGCTATGGTGAAAAAGGAAATATCCTCAGATGAAACCTGGAAAGAAGCTTTCTGAGAAACTGCTTAGTGTTCTGTTAATTCATCTCACAGATTTACATCTGTATTTCGTGGATCTCTTTGCTAGCCTTATTTCTGTGGAATCTGAGAACAGATATTTCGGATCCCTATGAAGACTATAGGGCCAAAGGAAATATCCTCCGATAACAAAGAGAAAGAAGCTTTCTGAGAAACTTCGTTGTGTTCTGTGAAATCATCTCACAGAGTTACAGCTTTCCCGTCACGGAACCTTTCGCTAAGACAGTTCTTTTGAAGTTGGCAAAGTGATATTTGGAAGCCCAGAGAGGGCTATGGTGAAAAAGGAAATATCCTCCGAGGAAATCTGGAAAGAAGGTTCCTGAGAAACTGCTTAGTGTTCTGTTAATTCATCTCACAGAGTTACATCTGTATTTCGTGGATCTCTTTGCTAGCCTTATTTCTGTGGAATCTGAGAACAGATATTTCAGATCCCTTTGAAGACTATAGGGCCAAAGGAAATATCCTCCGATAACAAAGAGAAAGAAGCTTTCTGAGAAACTTCTTTGTGTTCTGTGAAATCATCTCACAGAGTTGCAGCTTTACCCTCAAGAAGCCTTTCGCTAAGACAGTTCTTGTGGAATTGGCCAAGTGATATTTGGAAGCCCATAGAGGGCTATGGTGATAAAGGAAATATCCTCAGATGAAATCTGGAAAGAAGCTTTCTGAGAAACTGCTTAGTGTTCTGTTAATTCATCTCACAGAGTTACATCTGTATTTCGTGGATGTCTTTGCTAGCCTTATTTCTGTGGAATCTGAGAACAGATATTTCGAATCCCTTTGAAGACTATAGGGCCAAAAGAAATATCCTCCGATAAAAAAGAGAAAGAAGCTTTCTGAGAAACTTCGTTGTGTTCTGTGAAATCATCTCACAGAGTTACAGCTTTCCCCTCATGGAGCCTTTCGCTAAGACAGTTCTTTTGAAATTGGCAAAGTGATATTTGGAAGCCCATAGAGGGCTATGGTGAAAAAGGAAATATCCTCAGATGAAATCTGGAAAGAAGCTTTCTGAGAAACGGCTTACTGTTCTGTTAATTCATCTCACAGAGTTACATCTGTATTTCGTGGATCTCTTTCCTAGCCTTATTTCTGTGGAATCTGAGAACAGATATTTCGGATCCCTTTGAAGACTATAGGGCCAAAGGAAATATCCTCCGATAACAAAGAGAAAGAAGCTTTCTGAGAAACTTCTTTGTGTTCTGTGAAATCATCTCACAGAGTTACAGCTTTCCCCTCACGGAGCCTTTCGCTAAGACAGTTCTTTTGGAATTGGCAAAGTGATATTTGGAACCCATAGAGGGCTATGGTGAAAAAGGAAATATCCTCAGATGAAATCTGGAAAGAAGCTTTCTGAGAAACTGCTTAGTGTTCTGTTAATTCATCTCACAGAGTTACATCTGTATTGCGTGGATCTCTTTGCTAGCCTTATTTCTGTTGAATCTGAGAACAGATATTTCGGATCCTTTTGAAGACTATAGGGCCAAAGGAAATATCCTCTGAAAACAAAGAGAAAGAAGCTTTCTGAGGAACTTCTTTGTGTTCTGTGAAATCATCTCACAGAGTTACAGCTTTCACCTCAAGGAGTCTTTCGCTAAGACAGTTCTTGTGGAATTGGCAAAGTGATATTTGGAAGCCCATACAGGGCTATGGTGAAAAAGGAAATATCATCAGATGAAATCTGGAAAGAAGCTTTCTGAGAAACTGCTTAGTGTTCTGTTAATTCATCTCACAGAGTTACATCTGTATTTCGTGGATCTCTTTGCTAGCCTTATTTCTGTTGAATCTGAGAACAGATATTTCGGATCCTTTAGAAGACTATAGGGCCAAAGGAAATATCCTCTGAAAACAAAGAGAAAGAAGCTTTCTGAGAAACTTCTTTGTGTTCTGTGAAATCATCTCACAGAGTTACAGCTTTCCCCTCAAGGAGTCTTTCGCTAAGACAGTTCTTGTGGAATTGGCAAAGTGATATCTGGAACCCCTAGAGGGCCATGGTGAAAAAGGAAATATCCTCAGATGAAATCTGGAAAGAAGCTTTCTGAGAAACTGCTTAGTGTTCTGTTAATTCATCTCACAGAGTTACATCTGTATTTCGTGGATCTCTTTGCTAGCCTTATTTCTGTGGAATCTGAGAAGAGATATTTCGGATCCCTTTGAAGACTATAGGGCCAAAGGAAATATCCTCCGATAACAAAGAGAAAGAAGCTTTCTGAGAAACTTCGTTTTGTTCTGTGAAATCATCTCACAGAGTTACAGCTTTCCCCTCAAGGAGCCTTTCGCTAGGACAGTTTATGTGGAATTGGCAAAGTGATATATGGAAGCCCATAGAGGGCTATGGTGAAAAAGGAAATATCCTCAGATGAAATCTGGAAAGAAGCTTTCTGAGAAACTGCTTAGTGTTCTGTTAATTCATCTCACAGAGTTACATCTGTATTTCGTGGATCTCTTTGCTAGCCTTATTTCTGTGGAATCTGAGAACAGATATTTCGGATCCCTTTGAAGACTATAGGGCCAAAGGAAATATCCTCCGATAACAAAGAGAAAGAAGCTTTCTGAGAAACTTCTTTGTGTTCTGTGAAATCATCTCACAGAGTTACAGCTTTCCCCTCACGGAGCCTTTCGCTAAGACAGTTCTTTTGAAATTGGCAAAGTGATATTTGGAAGCCCATAGAGGGCTATGGTGAAAAAGGAAATATTCTCAGATGAAATCTGGAAAGAAGCTTTCTGAGAAGCTGCTTAGTGTTCTGTTAATTCATCTCACAGAGTTACATCTGTATTTCGTGGATCTCTTTGCTAGCGTTATTTCTGTTGAATCTGAGAACAGATATTTCGGATCCTTTAGAAGACTATAGGGCCAAAGGAAATATCCTCTGAAAACAAAGAGAAAGAAGCTTTCTGAGAAACTTCTTTGTGTTCTGTGAAATCATCTCACAGAGTTACAGCTTTCCCCTCAAGGAGTCTTTCGCTAAGACAGTTCTTGTGGAATTGGCGAAGTGATATCTGGAAGCCCATAGAGGGCTATGGTGAAAAAGGAAATATCCTCAGATGAAATCTGGAAAGAAGCTTTCTGAGAATCTGCTTAGTGTTCTGTTAATTCATCTCACAGAGTTACATCTGTATTTCGTGGATCTCTTTGCTAGCCTTATTTCTGTGGAATCTGAGAACAGATATTTCGGATCCCTATGAAGACTATAGGGCCAAAGGAAATATCCTCCGATAACAAAGAGAAAGAAGCTTTCTGAGAAACTTCGTTGTGTTCTGTGAAATCATCTCACAGAGTTACAGCTTTCCCCTCAAGAGGCCTTTCGCTAAGACAGTTCTTGTGGAATTGGCAAAGTGATATTTGGAAGCCCATAGAGGGCTATGGTGAAAAAGGAAATATCCTCAGATGAAATCTGGAAAGAAGCTTTCTGAAAAACTGCTTAGTATTCTGTTAATTCATCTCACAGAGTTACATCTGTATTTCGTGGATCTCTTTGCTAGCCTTATTTCGGTGGAATCTGAGAACAGATATTTCAGATCCCTTTGAAGACTATAGGGCCAAAGGAAATATCCTCCGATAACAAAGAGAAAGAAGCTTTCTGAGAAACTTCTTTGTGTTCTGTGAAATCATCTCACAGAGTTGCAGCTTTCCCCTCAAGAAGCCTTTCGCTAAGACAGTTCTTGTGGAATTGGCAAAGTGATATTTGGAAGCCCATAGAGGGCTATGGTGAAAAAGGAAATATCCTCAGATGAAATCTGGAAAGAAGCTTTCTGAGAAACTGCTTAGTGTTCTGTTAATTCATCTCACAGAGTTACATCTGTATTTCGTGGATCTCTTTGCTAGCCTTATTTCTGTGGAATCTGAGAACAGATGTTTCGGATCCCTTTGAAGACTACAGGGCCAAAGGAAATATCCTCCGATAACAAAGAGAAAGAAGCTTTCTGAGAAACTTCTTTGTGTTCTGTGAAATCATCTCACAGAGTTGCAGCTTTCCCCTCAAGAAGCCTTTCGCTAAGACAGTTCTTGTGGAATTGGCAAAGTGATATTTGGAAGCCCATAGAGGGCTATGGTGAAAAAGGAAATATCCTCAGAGGAAATCTGGAAAGAAGCTTTCTGAGAAACTGCTTAGTGTTCTGTTAATTCATCTCACAGTGTTACATCTGTATTTCATGGATATCTTTGCTAGCCTTATACCTGTGGAATCTGAGAACAGATATTTCAGATCCCTTTGAAGACTATAGGGCCAAAGGAAATATCCTCCGATAACAAAGAGAAAGAAGCTTTCTGAGAAACTTCTTTGTGTTCTGTGAAATCATCTCACAGAGTTGCAGCTTTCCCCTCAAGAAGCCTTTCGCTAAGACAGTTCTTGTGGAATTGGCAAAGTGATATTTGGAAGCCCCTAGAGGGCTATGGTGAAAAAGGAAATATCCTCAGATGAAATCTGGAAAGAAGCTTTCTGAGAAATTGCTTAGTGTTCTGTTAATTCATCTCAAAGAGTTACATCTGTATTTCGTGGATCTCTTTGCTAGCCTTATTTCTGTGGAATCTGAGAACAGATATTTCGGATCCCTTTGAAGACTATAGGGCCAAAGGAAATATCCTCCGATAACAAAGAGAAAGAATTTTTCTGAGAAACTTCGTTGTGTTCTGTGAAATCATCTCACAGAGTTGCAGCTTTCCCCTCAAGAAGCCTTTCGCTAAGACAGTTCTTGTGGAATTGGCAAAGTGATATTTGGAAGCCCTTAGAGGGCTATGGTAAAAAAGGAAATATCCTCAGAAGAAATCTGGAAAGAAGCTTTCTGAGAAACTGCTTAGTGTTCTGTTAATTCATCTCACAGAGTTACATCTGTATTTCGTGGATCTCTTTGCTAGCCTTATTTCTGTGGAATCTGAGAACAGATATTTCGGATCCCTTTGAAGACTATAGGGCCAAAGGAAATATCCTCCGATAACAAAGAGAAAGAAGCTTTCTGAGAAACTTCGTTGTGTTCTGTGAAATCATCTCACAGAGTTACAGCTTTCCCCTCACGGAGCCTTTCGCTAAGACAGTTCTTTTGAAATTGGCAAAGTGTTATTTGGAAGAACATAGAGTGCTATGGTGAAAAAGGAAATATCCTCAGAGGAAATCTGGAAAGAAGCTTTCTGAGAAACTGCTTAGTTTTCTGTTAATTCATCTCACAGTGTTACATCTGTATTTCATGGATCTCTTTGCTAGCCTTATTTCTGTGGAATCTGAGAACAGATATTTCAGATCCCTTTGAAGACTATAGGGCCAAAGGAAATATCCTCCGATAACAAAGAGAAAGAAGCTTTCTGAGAAACTTCTTTGTGTTCTGTGAAATCATCTCACAGAGTTGCAGCTTTCCCCTCAAGAAGCCTTTCGCTAAGACAGTTCTTGTGGTATTGGCAAAGTGATATTTGGAAGCCCTTAGAAGGCTATGGTGAAAAAGGAAATATCCTCAGATGAAATCTGGAAAGAAGCTTTCTGAGAAACTGCTTAGCGTTCTGTGAATTCATCTCACAGAGTTACATCTGTATTTCGTGGATCTCTTTGCTAGCCTTATTTCTGTGGAATCTGAGAACAGATATTTCAGATCCCTTTGAAGACTATAGGGCCAAAGGAAATATCCTCCGATAACAAAGAGAAAGAAGCTTTCTGAGAAACTTCTTTGTGTTCTGTGAAATCATCTCACAGAGTTACAGCTTTCCCCTCACGGAGCCTTTCGCTAAGACAGCTCTTTTGAAATTGGCAAAGTGATATTTGGAAGCCCATAGAGGGCTATGGTGAAAAAGGAAATATCCTCAGAGGAAATCTGGAAAGAAGCTTTCTGAGAAACTCCTTAGTGTTCTGTTAATTCATCTCACAGTGTTACATCAGTATTTCATGGATCTCTTTGCTAGCCTTATTTCTGTGGAATCTGAGAACAGATATTTCAGATCCCTTTGAAGACTATAGGGCCAAAGGAAATATCCTCCGATAACAAAGGGAAAGAAGCTTTCTGAGAAACTTCTTTGTGTTCTGTGAAATCATCTCACAGAGTTGCAGCTTTCCCATCAAGAAGCCTTTCGCTAAGACAGTTCTTGTGGAATTGGCAAAGTGATATTTGGAAGCCCATAGAGGGCTATGGTGAAAAAGGAAATATCCTCAGATGAAATCTGGAAAGAGGCTTTCTGAGAAACTGCTTAGTGTTCTGTTAATTCATCTCACAGAGTTACATCTGTATTTCGTGGATCTCTTTGCTAGCCTTATTTCTGTGGAATCTGAGAACAGATATTTCGGATCCCAATGAAGACTATAGGGCCAAAGGAAATATCCTCCGATAACAAAGAGAAAGAAGCTTTGTGAGAAACTTCTTTGTGTTCTGTGAAATCATCTCACAGAGTTACAGCTTTCCCCTCAAGAAGCCTTTCGCTAAGACAGTTCTTGTGGAATTGGCAAAGTGATACTTGGAAGCCCATAGAGGGCTATGGTGAAAAAGGAAATATCCTCAAATGAAATCTGGAAAGAAGCTTTCTGAGAAACTGCTTAGTGTTCTGTTAATTCATCTCACAGAGTTACATCTGTATTTCGTGGATCTCTTTGCTAGCCTTATTTCTGTGGAATTTGAGAACAGATATTTCGGATCCCTTTGAAGACCATAGGGCCAAAGGAAATATCCTCCGATAACAAAGAGAAAGAAGCTTTCTGAGAAACTTCGTTGTGTTCTGTGAAATCATCTCACAGAGTTACAGCTTTCCCCTCAAGGAGCCTTTCGCTAAGACAGTTCTTGTGGAATTGGCAAAGTGATATTTGGAAGCCCATAGAGGGCTATGGTGAAAAAGGAAATATCCTCAGATAAAATCTGGAAAGAAGCTTTCTGAGAAACTGCTTAGTGTTCTGTTAATTCATCTCACAGAGTTACATCTGTATTTCGTGGATCTCCTTGCTAGCCTTATTTCTGTGGAATCTGAGAACAGATATTTCGGATCCCTTTGAAGACTATAGGGCCAAAGGAAATATCCTCCGATAACAAAGAGAAAGAAGCTTTCTGAGAAACTTCGTTGTTTTCTGTGAAATCATCTCACAGAGTTACAGCTTTCCCCTCACGGAGCCTTTCGCTAAGACAGTTCTTTTGGAATTGTCAAAGTGATATTTGGAAGCCCATAGAGGGCTATGGTGAAAAAGGAAATATCCTCAGATGAAATCTGGAAAGAAGCTTTCTGAGAAACTGCTTAGTGTTCTGTTAATTCATCTCTCAGAGTTACATCTGTATTTCGTGGATCTCTTTGCTAGCCTTACTTCTGTTGAATCTGAGAACAGATATTTCGGATCCCTTTGAAGACTATAGGGCCAAAGGAAAAATCCTCTGAAAACAAAGAGAAAGAAGCTTTCTGAGAAACTTCTTTGTGTTCTGTGAAATCATCTCACAGAGTTACCACTTTCACCTCAAGGTGTCTTTCGCTAAGACAGTTCTTGTGGAATTGGCAAAGTGATATCTGGAAGCCCTTAGAGGGCTATGGTGAAAAAGGAAATATCCTCAGATGAAATCTGGAAAGAAGCTTTCTGAGAAACTGCTTAGTGTTCTGTTAATTCATCTCACAGAGTTACATCTGTATTTCGTGGATCTCTTTGCTAGCCTTATTTCTGTGGAATCTGAGAACAGATATTTCGGATCCCTATGAAGACTATACGGCCATAGGAAATATCCTCCGATAACAAAGAGAAAGAAGCTTTCTGAGAAACTTCTTTGTGTTCTGTGAAATCATCTCACAGAGTTACAGCTTTCCCCTCAAGAAGCCTTTCACTAAGACAGTTCTTGTGGAATTGGCAAAGTGATATTTGGAAGCCCATAGAGGGCTGTGGTGAAAAAGGAAATATCCTCAAATGAGATTTGGAAAAAAGCTTTCTGAGAAACTGCTTAGTGTTCTGTTAATTCATCTCACAGATTTACATCTGTATTTCGTGGATCTCTTTGCTAGCCTTATTTCTGTGGAGTCTGAAAACAGATATTTCGGATCCCTTTGAAGACTCTAGGGCCAAAGGAAATATCCTCCGATAACAAAGAGAAAGAAGCTTTCTGAGAAACTTCGTTGTGTTCTGTGAAATCATCTCACAGAGTTACAGCTTTCCCCTCACGGAGCCTTTCGCTAAGACAGTTCTTTTGAAATTGGCAAAGTGATATTTGGAAGCCCATAGAGGGCTATGGTGAAAAAGGAAATATCCTCAGAGGAAATCTGGAAAGAAGCTTTCTGAGAAACTGCTTAGTGTTCTGTTAATTCATCTCACAGTGTTACATGTGTATTTCATGGATCTCTTTGCTAGCCTTATTTCTGTGGAATCTGAGAACAGATATTTCAGATCCCTTTGAAGACTATAGGGCCAAAGGAAATATCCTCCGATAACAAAGAGAAAGAAGCTTTCTGAGAAACTTCGTTGTGTTCTGTGAAATCATCTCACAGAGTTGCAGCTTTCCCCGCAAGAAGCCTTTCGCTAAGACAGTTCTTGTGGAATTGGCAAAGTGATATTTGGAAGCCCATAGAGGGCTATGGAGAAAAAGGAAATATCCTCAAATGAAATCTGGAAAGAAGCTTTCTGAGAAACTGCTTAGTGTTCTGTTAATTCATCTCACAGAGTTACATCTGTATTTCGTGGATCTCTTTGCTAGCCTTATTTCTGTGAAATCTGAGAACAGATATTTCGGATCCCTTTGAAGACGATAGGGCCAAAGGAAATATCCTCCGATAACAAAGAGAAAGAAGCTTTCTGAGAAACTTCTTTGTGTTCTGTGAAATCATCTCACAGAGTTGCAGCTTTCCCCTCAAGAAGCCTTTCGCTAAGACAGTTCTTGTGGAATTGGCAAAGTGATATTTGGAACCCCTAGAGGGCTATGGTGAAAAAGGAAATATCCTCAGATGAAATCTGGAAAGAAGCTTTCTGAGAAACTGCTTAGTGTTCTGTTAATTCATCTCACAGAGTTACATCTGTATTTCGTGGATCTCTTTGCTAGCCTTATTTCTGTGGAATCTGAGAACAGATATTTCGGATCCCTTTGAAGACTATAGGGCCAAAGGAAATATCCTCCGATAACAAAGAGAAAGAAGCTTTCTGAGAAACTTCTTTGAGTTCTGTGAAATCATCTCACAGAGTTGCAGCTTTCCCCTCAAGAAGCCTTTCGCTAAGACAGTTCTTGTGGAAATGGCAAAGTGATATTTGGAAGCCCATAGAGGGCTATGGTGAAAAAGGAAATATCCTCAGATGAAATCTGAAAGAAGCTTTCTGAGAAACTGCTTAGTGTTCTGTTAATTCATCTCACAGAGTTACATCTGTATTTCGTGGATCTCTTTGCTAGCCTTATTTCTGTGGAATCTGAGAACAGATATTTCGGATCCCTTTGAAGACTATAGGGCCAAAGGAAATATCCTCCGATAACAAAGAGAAAGAAGCTTTCTGAGAAACTTCGTTGTGTTCTGTGAAATCATCTCACAGAGTTACAGCTTTCTCCGCAAGGAGCCTTTCGCTGAGACAGTTTATGTGGAATTGGCAAAGTGATATTTGGAAGCCCATAGAGGGCTATGGTGAAAAAGGAAATATCCTCAGATGAAATCAGGAAAGAAGCTTTCTGAGAAACTGCTTAGCGTTCTGTTAATTCATCTCACAGAGTTACATCTGTATTTCGTGGATCTCTTTGCTAGCCTTATTTCTGTGGAATCTGAGAACAGATATCTCGGATCCCTTTGAAGACTATAGGGCCAAAGGAAATATCCTCCGATAACAAAGAGAAAGAAGCTTTCTGAGAAACTACTTTGTGTTCTGTGAAATTATCTCACAGAGTTGCAGCTTTCCCCTCAAGAAGCCTTTCGCTAAGACAGTTCTTGTGGAATTGGCAAAGTGATATTTGGAAGCCCATAGAGGGCTATGGTGAAAAAGGCAATATCCTCAGATGAAATCTGGAAAGAAGCTTTCTGAGAAACTGCTTAGTGTTCTGTTAATTCATCTCACAGAGTTACATCTGTATTTCATGGATCTCTTTGCTAGCCTTATTTCTGTGGAATCTGAGAACAGATATTTCGAATCCCTTTGAAGACTATAGGGCCAAAGGAAATATCCTCCGATAACAAAGAGAAAGAAGCTTTCTGAGAAACTTCTTTGTGTTCTGTGAAATCATCTCACAGAGTTGCAGCTTTCCCCTCAAGAAGCCTTTCGCTAAGACAGTTCTTGTGGAATTGGCAAAGTGATATTTGGAAGCCCATAGAGGGCTATGGTGAAAAAGGAAATATCCTCAGATGAAATCTGGAAAGAAGCTTTCTGAGAAAATTCTTAGTGTTCTGTTAATTCATCTCACAGAGTTACATCTGTATTTCGTGGATCTCTTTGCTAGCCTTATTTCTGTTGAATCTGAAACAGATATTTCGGATCCCTTTGAAGACTATAGGGCCAAAGGAAATATCCTCCGATAACAAAGAGAAAGAAGCTTTCTGAGAAACTTCTTTGTGTTCTGTGAAATCATCTCACAGAGTCGCAGCTTTCCCCTCAAGGAGCTTTTCGCTAAGAATGTTCTTGTGGAATTGGCAAAGTGATATTTGGAAGCCCATAGAGGGCTATGGTGAAAAAGGAAATATCCTCAGATGAAATCTGGAAAGAAGCTTTCTGAGAAACTGCTTAGTGTTCTGTTAATTCATCTCACAGAGTTACATCTGTATTTCGTGGATCTCTTTGCTAGCCTTATTTCTGTGGAATCTGAGAACAGATATTTCGGATCCCTATGAAGACTATAGGGCCAAAGGAAATATCCTCCGATAACAAAGAGAAAGAAGCTTTCTGAGAAACTTCTTAGTGTTCTGTGAAATCATCTCACAAAGTTACAGCTTTCCCCTCAAGAAGCCTTTCGCTAAGACACTTCTTTTGAAATTGGCAAAGTGATATTTGGAAGCCCATAGAGGGCTATGGTGAAAAAGGAAATATCCTCAGATGAAATCTGGAAAGAAGCTTTCTGAGAAACTGCTTAGTGTTCTGTTAATTAATCTCACAGAGTTACATCTGTATTTCGTGGATCTCTTTGCTAGCCTTATTTCTGTGGAATCTGAGAGCAGATATTTCGGATCCCTTTGAAGACTATGGGGCCAAAGGAAATATCCTCCGATAACAAAGAGAAAGAAGCTTTCTGGGAAACTTCTTTGTGTTCTGTGAAATCATATCACAGAGTTGCAGCTTTCCCCTCAAGAAGCCTTTCGCTAATACAGTTCATGTGGAATTGGCAAAGTGATATTTGGAAGCCCATAGAGGGCTATGGTGAAAAAGGAAATATCCTCAGATGAAATCTGGAAAGAAGCTTTCTGAGAAACTGCTTAGTGTTCTGTTAATTCATATCACAGAGTTACATCTGTATTTCATGGATCTCTTTGCTAGCCTTATTTCTGTGGAATCTGAGAACAGATATTTCGGATCCCTTTGAAGACTATAGGGCCAAAGGAAATATCCTCCGATAACAAAGAGAAAGAAGCTTTCTGAGAAACTTCTTTGTGTTCTGTGAAATCATATCACAGAGTTGCAGCTTTCCCCTCAAGAAGCCTTTCACTAAGACAGTTTATGTGGAATTGGCAAAGTGATATTTGGAAGCCCATAGAGGGCTATGGTGAAAAAGGAAATAGCCTCAGATGAAATCTGGAAAGAAGCTTTCTGAGAAACTGCTTAGTGTTCTGTTAATTCATCTCACAGAGTTACATCTGTATTTCGTGGATCTCTTTGCTAGCCTTATTTCTGTGGAATCTGAAACAGATATTTCGGATCCCTTTGAAGACTATAGGGCCAAAGGAAATATCCTCCGATAACAAAGAGAAAGAAGCTTTCTGAGAAACTTCTTTGTGTTCTGTGAAATCATCTCACAGAGTCGTTGCTTTCCCCTCAAGGAGCTTTTCGCTAAGACTGTTCTTGTGGAATTGGCAAAGTGATATTTGGAAGCCCATAGAGGGCTATGGTGAAAAAGGAAATATCCTCAGATGAAATCTGGAAAGAAGCTTTCTGAGAAACTGCTTAGCGTTCAGTTAATTCATCTCACAGAGTTACATCTGTATTTCGTGGATCTCTTTGCTAGCCTTATTTCTGTGGAATCTGAGAACAGATATTTCAGATCCCTTTGAAGACTATAGGGCCAAAGGAAATATCCTCGAATAACAAAGAGAAAGAAGCTTTCTGAGAAACTTCGTTGTGTTCTGTGAAATCATCTCACAGAGTTACAGCGTTCCCCTAACGGAGCCTTTCGCTAAGACAGTTCTTTTGAAATTGGCAAAGTGATATTTGGAAGCCCATAGAGGGCTATGGTGAAAAAGGAAATATCCTCAGAGGCAATCTGGAAAGAAGCTTTCTGAGAAACTGCTTAGTGTTCTGTTAATTCATCTCACAGTGTTATATCTGTATTTCATGGATCTCTTTGCTAGCCTTATTTCTGTGGAATCTGAGAACAGATATTTCAGATCCCTTTGAAGACTATAGGGCCAAAGGAAATATCCTCCGATAACAAAGAGAAAGAAGCTTTCTGAGAAACTTCTTTGTGTTCTGTGAAATCATCTCACAGAGTTGCAGCTTTCCCCTCAAGAAGCCTTTCGCTAAGACAGTTCTTGTGGAATTGGCAAAGTGATATTTGGAAGCCCATAGAGGGCTATGGTGAAAAAGGAAATATCCTCAGATGAAATCTGGAAAGAAGCTTTCTGAGAAACTGCTTAGTGTTCTGTAAATTCATCTCACAGAGTTACATCTGTATTTCGTGGATCTCTTTGCTAGCCTTATTTCTGTGGAATCTGAGAATAGATATTTCGGATCCCTTTGAAGACTATAGGGCCAAAGGAAATATCCTCCGATAACAAAGAGAAAGAAGCTTTCTGAGAAACTTCTTTGTGTTCTGTGAAATCATCTCACAGAGTTGCAGCTTTCCCCTCCAGAAGCCTTTCGCTAAGACAGTTCTTGTGGAATTGGCAAAGTGATATTTGGAAGCCCTTAGAGGGCTATGGTGAAAAAGGAAATATCCTCAGATGAAATCTGGAAAGAAGCTTTCTGAGAAACTGCTTAGCGTTCTGTTAATTCATCTCACAGAGTTACATCTGTATTTCGTGGATCTCTTTGCTAGCCTTATTTCTGTGGAATCTGAGAACAGATATTTCGGATCCCTTTGAAGACTATAGGGCCAAAGGAAATATCCTCCGATAACAAAGAGAAAGAAGCTTTCTGAGAAACTTCGTTGTGTTCTGTGAAATCATCTCACAGAGTTACAGCGTTCCCCTCACGGAGCCTTTCGCTAAGACAGTTCTTTTGAAATTGGCAAAGTGATATTTGGAAGCCCATAGAGGGCTATGGTGAAAAACGAAATATCCTCAGAGGAAATCTGGAAAGAAGCTTTCTGAGAAACTGCTTAGTGTTCTGTTAATTCATCTCACAGTGTTACATCTGTATTTCATGGATCTCTTTGCTAGCCTTATTTCTGTGGAATCTGAGAACAGATATTTCAGATCCCTTTGAAGACTATAGGGCCAAAGGAAATATCCTCCGATAACAAAGAGTAAGAAGCTTTCTGAGAAACTTCTTTGTGTTCTGTGAAATCATCTCACAGAGTTGCAGCTTTCCCCTCAAGAAGCCTTTCGCTAAGACAGTTCTTGTGGAATTGGCAAAGTGATATTTGGAAGCCCATAGAGGGCTATGGTGAAAAAGGATATATCCTCAGATGAAATCTGGAAAGAAGCTTTCTGAGAAACTGCTTAGGGTTCTGTTAATTCATGTCACAGAGTTACATCTGTATTTCATGGATCTCTTTGCTAGCCTTATTTCTGTGGAATCTGAGAACAGATATTTCGGATCCCTTTGAAGACTATAGGGCCAAAGGAAATATCCTCCGATAACAAAGAGAAAGAAGCTTTCTGAGAAACTTCTTTGTGTTCTGTGAAATCATCTCACAGAGTTGCAGCTTTCCCCTCAAGAAGCCTTTCGCTGAGACAGTTCTTGTGGAATTGGCAAAGTGATATTTGGAAGCCCATAGAGGGCTATGGTGAAAAAGGAAATATCCTCAGATGAAATCTGGAAAGAAGCTTTCTGAGAAACTGCTTAGTGTTCTGTTAATTCATCTCACAGAGTTACATCTGTATTTCGTGGATCTCTTTGCTAGCCTTATTTCTGTGGAATCTGAGAACAGATATTTCGGATCCCTTTGAAGACTATAGGGCCAAAGGAAATATCCTCCGATAACAAAGAGAAAGAAGCTTTCTGAGAAACTTCTTTGTGTTCTGTGAAATCATCTCACAAAGTTACAGCTTTCCCCTCAAGAAGCCTTTCGCTAAGACAGTTCTTGTGGAATTGGCAAAGTGATATTTGGAAGCCCATAGAGGGCTATGGTGAAAAAGGAAATATCCTCAAATGAAATCTGGAAAGAAGCTTTCTGAGAAACTGCTTAGTGTTCTTTTAATTCATCTCACAGAGTTACATCTGTATTTCGTGGATCTCTTTGCTAGCCTTATTTCTGTGGAATCTGAGAACAGATATTTCGGATCCCTTTGAAGACTATAGGGCCAAAGGAAATATCCTCCGATAACAAAGAGAAAGAAGCTTTCTGAGAAACTTCTTTGTGTTCTGTGAAATCATCTCACAGAGTTGCAGCTTTCCCCTCAAGAAGCCTTTCGCTAAGACAGTTCTTGTGGAATTGGCAAAGTGATATTTGGAAGCCCATAGAGGGCTATGGTGAAAATGGAAATATCCTCAGATGAAATCTGGAAAGAAGCTTTCTGAGAAACTGCTTAGTGTTCTGTTAATTCATCTCACAGAGTTACATCTGTATTTCGTGGATCTCTTTGCTAGCCTTATTTCTGTGGAATCTGAGAACAGATATTTCGGATCCCTTTGAAGACTATAGGGCCAAGGGAAATATCCTCCGATAACAAAGAGAAAGAAGCTTTCAGAGAAACTTCTTTGTGTTCTGTGAAATCATCTCACAGAGTTGCAGCTTTCCCCTCAAGAAGCCTTTCGCTAAGACAGTTCTTTTGAAATTGGCAAAGTGATATTTGGAAGCCCATAGAGGGCTAAGGTGAAAAAGGAAATATCCTCAGATGAAATCTGGAAAGAAGCTTTCTGAGAAACTGCTTAGTGTTCTGTTAATTCATCTCACAGTGTTACATCTGTATTTCATGGATCTCTTTGCTAGCCTTATTTCTGTGGAATCTGAGAACAGATGTTTCAGATCCCTTTGAAGACTATAGGGCCAAAGGAAATATCCTCCGATAACAAAGAGAAAGAAGCTTTCTGAGAAACTTCGTTGTGTTCTGTGAAATCATCTCACAGAGTTACAGCTTTCCACTCAACGAGCCTTTCGCTAAGACAGTTTATGTGGAATTGGCAAAGTGATATTTGGAAGCCCATGGAGGGCTATGGTGAAAAAGGAAATATCCTCATATGAAATCTGGAAAGAAGCTTTCTGAGAAACTGCTTAGTGTTCTGTTAATTCATCTCACAGAGTTACATCTATATTTCGTGGATCTCTTTGCTAGCTTTATTTCTGTTGAATCTGAGAACAGATATTTCGGACACTTTGAAGACTATAGGGCCAAGGAAATATCCTCTGAAAAAAAAGAGAAAGAAGCTTTCTGAGAAACTTCTTTGTGTTCTGTGAAATCATCTCACAGAGTTACAGCTTTCCCCTCAAGGAGTCTTTCGCTAAGACAGTTCTTGTGGAATTGGCAAAGTGATATCTGGAAGCCCATAGAGGGCTATGGTGAAAAAGGAAATATCCTCAGATGAAATCTGGAAAGAAGCTTTCTGAGAAACTGCTTAGTGTTCTGTTAATTCATCTCACAGAGTTACATCTGTATTTCGTGGATGTCTTTGCTAGCCTTATTTCTGCGGAATCTGAGAACAGATATTTCGGATCCCTATGAAGACTATAGGGCCAAAGGAAATATCCTCCGATAACAAAGAGAAAGAAGCTTTCTGAGAAACTTCTTTGTGTTGTGTGAAATCATCTCACAGAGTTACAGCTTTCACCTCAAGAAACGTTTCGCTAAGACAGTTCTTGTGGAATTGGCAAAGTGATATTTGGAAGCCCATAGAGGGCTATGGTGAAAAAGGAAATATCCTCAGATGAAATCTGGAACGAAGCTTTCTGAGAAACTGCTTAGTGTTCTGTTAATTCATCTCACAGAGTTACATCTGTATTTCGTGGATCTCTTTGCTAGCCTTATTTCTGTGGAATCTGAGAACAGATATTTCGGATCCCTTTGAAGACTATAGGGCCAAAGGAAATATCCTCCGATAACAAAGAGAAAGAAGGTTTCTGAGAAACTTCGTTGTGTTCTGTGAAATCATCTCACAGAGTTACAGCTTTCCCCTCACGGAGCCTTTCGCTAAGACAGTTCTTTTGAAATTGGCAAAGTGATATTTGGAAGCCCATAGAGGGCTATGGTGAAAAAGGAAATATCCTCAGAGGAAATCTGGAAAGAAGCTTTCTGAGAAACTGCTTAGTGTTCTGTTAATTCATCTCACAGTGTTACATCTGTATTTCATGGATCTCTTTGCTAGCCTTATTTCTGTGGAATCTGAGAACAGATATTTCAGATCCCTTTGAAGACTATAGGGCCAAAGGAAATATCCTCCGATAACAAAGAGAAAGAAGCTTTCTGAGAAACTTCTTTGTGTTCTGTGAAATCATCTCACAGAGTTGCAGCTTTCCCCTCAAGAAGCCTTTCGCTAAGACAGTTCTTGTGGAATTGGCAAAGTGATATTTGGAAGCCCATAGAGGGCTATGGTGAAAAAGGAAATATCCTCAGATGAAATCTGGAAAGAAGCTTTCTGAGAAACTGCTTAGTGTTCTGTATATTCATCTCACAGAGTTACATCTGTATTTCGTGGATCTCTTTGCTAGCCTTATTTCTGTGGAATCTGAGAATAGATATTTCGGATCCCTTTGAAGACTATAGGGCCAAAGGAAATATCCTCCGATAACAAAGAGAAAGAAGCTTTCTGAGAAACTTCTTTGTGTTCTGTGAAATCATCTCACAGAGTTGCAGCTTTCCCCTCAAGAAGCCTTTCGCTAAGACAGTTCTTGTGGAATTGGCAAAGTGATATTTGGAAGCCCTTAGAGGGCTATGGTGAAAAAGGAAATATCCTCAGATGAAATCTGGAAAGAAGCTTTCTGAGAAACTGCTTAGCGTTCTGTTAATTCATCTCACAGAGTTACATCTGTATTTCGTGGATCTCTTTGCTAGCCTTATTTCTGTGGAATCTGAGAACAGATATTTCGGATCCCTTTGAAGACTATAGGGCCAAAGGAAATATCCTCCGATAACAAAGAGAAAGAAGCTTTCTGAGAAACTTCGTTGTGTTCTGTGAAATCATCTCACAGAGTTACAGCGTTCCCCTCACGGAGCCTTTCGCTAAGACAGTTCTTTTGAAATTGGCAAAGTGATATTTGGAAGCCCATAGAGGGCTATGGTGAAAAACGAAATATCCTCAGAGGAAATCTGGAAAGAAGCTTTCTGAGAAACTGCTTAGTGTTCTGTTAATTCATCTCACAGTGTTACATCTGTATTTCATGGATCTCTTTGCTAGCCTTATTTCTGTGGAATCTGAGAACAGATATTTCAGATCCCTTTGAAGACTATAGGGCCAAAGGAAATATCCTCCGATAACAAAGAGTAAGAAGCTTTCTGAGAAACTTCTTTGTGTTCTGTGAAATCATCTCACAGAGTTGCAGCTTTCCCCTCAAGAAGCCTTTCGCTAAGACAGTTCTTGTGGAATTGGCAAAGTGATATTTGGAAGCCCATAGAGGGCTATGGTGAAAAAGGATATATCCTCAGATGAAATCTGGAAAGAAGCTTTCTGAGAAACTGCTTAGGGTTCTGTTAATTCATGTCACAGAGTTACATCTGTATTTCATGGATCTCTTTGCTAGCCTTATTTCTGTGGAATCTGAGAACAGATATTTCGGATCCCTTTGAAGACTATAGGGCCAAAGGAAATATCCTCCGATAACAAAGAGAAAGAAGCTTTCTGAGAAACTTCTTTGTGTTCTGTGAAATCATCTCACAGAGTTGCAGCTTTCCCCTCAAGAAGCCTTTCGCTGAGACAGTTCTTGTGGAATTGGCAAAGTGATATTTGGAAGCCCATAGAGGGCTATGGTGAAAAAGGAAATATCCTCAGATGAAATCTGGAAAGAAGCTTTCTGAGAAACTGCTTAGTGTTCTGTTAATTCATCTCACAGAGTTACATCTGTATTTCGTGGATCTCTTTGCTAGCCTTATTTCTGTGGAATCTGAGAACAGATATTTCGGATCCCTTTGAAGACTATAGGGCCAAAGGAAATATCCTCCGATAACAAAGAGAAAGAAGCTTTCTGAGAAACTTCTTTGTGTTCTGTGAAATCATCTCACAAAGTTACAGCTTTCCCCTCAAGAAGCCTTTCGCTAAGACAGTTCTTGTGGAATTGGCAAAGTGATATTTGGAAGCCCATAGAGGGCTATGGTGAAAAAGGAAATATCCTCAAATGAAATCTGGAAAGAAGCTTTCTGAGAAACTGCTTAGTGTTCTTTTAATTCATCTCACAGAGTTACATCTGTATTTCGTGGATCTCTTTGCTAGCCTTATTTCTGTGGAATCTGAGAACAGATATTTCGGATCCCTTTGAAGACTATAGGGCCAAAGGAAATATCCTCCGATAACAAAGAGAAAGAAGCTTTCTGAGAAACTTCTTTGTGTTCTGTGAAATCATCTCACAGAGTTGCAGCTTTCCCCTCAAGAAGCCTTTCGCTAAGACAGTTCTTGTGGAATTGGCAAAGTGATATTTGGAAGCCCATAGAGGGCTATGGTGAAAATGGAAATATCCTCAGATGAAATCTGGAAAGAAGCTTTCTGAGAAACTGCTTAGTGTTCTGTTAATTCATCTCACAGAGTTACATCTGTATTTCGTGGATCTCTTTGCTAGCCTTATTTCTGTGGAATCTGAGAACAGATATTTCGGATCCCTTTGAAGACTATAGGGCCAAGGGAAATATCCTCCGATAACAAAGAGAAAGAAGCTTTCAGAGAAACTTCTTTGTGTTCTGTGAAATCATCTCACAGAGTTGCAGCTTTCCCCTCAAGAAGCCTTTCGCTAAGACAGTTCTTTTGAAATTGGCAAAGTGATATTTGGAAGCCCATAGAGGGCTAAGGTGAAAAAGGAAATATCCTCAGAAGAAATCTGGAAAGAAGCTTTCTGAGAAACTGCTTAGTGTTCTGTTAATTCATCTCACAGTGTTACATCTGTATTTCATGGATCTCTTTGCTAGCCTTATTTCTGTGGAATCTGAGAACAGATGTTTCAGATCCCTTTGAAGACTATAGGGCCAAAGGAAATATCCTCCGATAACAAAGAGAAAGAAGCTTTCTGAGAAACTTCGTTGTGTTCTGTGAAATCATCTCACAGAGTTACAGCTTTCCACTCAACGAGCCTTTCGCTAAGACAGTTTATGTGGAATTGGCAAAGTGATATTTGGAAGCCCATGGAGGGCTATGGTGAAAAAGGAAATATCCTCATATGAAATCTGGAAAGAAGCTTTCTGAGAAACTGCTTAGTGTTCTGTTAATTCATCTCACAGAGTTACATCTATATTTCGTGGATCTCTTTGCTAGCTTTATTTCTGTTGAATCTGAGAACAGATATTTCGGACACTTTGAAGACTATAGGGCCAAGGAAATATCCTCTGAAAAAAAAGAGAAAGAAGCTTTCTGAGAAACTTCTTTGTGTTCTGTGAAATCATCTCACAGAGTTACAGCTTTCCCCTCAAGGAGTCTTTCGCTAAGACAGTTCTTGTGGAATTGGCAAAGTGATATCTGGAAGCCCATAGAGGGCTATGGTGAAAAAGGAAATATCCTCAGATGAAATCTGGAAAGAAGCTTTCTGAGAAACTGCTTAGTGTTCTGTTAATTCATCTCACAGAGTTACATCTGTATTTCGTGGATGTCTTTGCTAGCCTTATTTCTGCGGAATCTGAGAACAGATATTTCGGATCCCTATGAAGACTATAGGGCCAAAGGAAATATCCTCCGATAACAAAGAGAAAGAAGCTTTCTGAGAAACTTCTTTGTGTTGTGTGAAATCATCTCACAGAGTTACAGCTTTCACCTCAAGAAACGTTTCGCTAAGACAGTTCTTGTGGAATTGGCAAAGTGATATTTGGAAGCCCATAGAGGGCTATGGTGAAAAAGGAAATATCCTCAGATGAAATCTGGAACGAAGCTTTCTGAGAAACTGCTTAGTGTTCTGTTAATTCATCTCACAGAGTTACATCTGTATTTCGTGGATCTCTTTGCTAGCCTTATTTCTGTGGAATCTGAGAACAGATATTTCGGATCCCTTTGAAGACTATAGGGCCAAAGGAAATATCCTCCGATAACAAAGAGAAAGAAGGTTTCTGAGAAACTTCGTTGTGTTCTGTGAAATCATCTCACAGAGTTACAGCTTTCCCCTCACGGAGCCTTTCGCTAAGACAGTTCTTTTGAAATTGGCAAAGTGATATTTGGAAGCCCATAGAGGGCTATGGTGAAAAAGGAAATATCCTCAGAGGAAATCTGGAAAGAAGCTTTCTGAGAAACTGCTTAGTGTTCTGTTAATTCATCTCACAGTGTTACATCTGTATTTCATGGATCTCTTCGCTAGCCTTATTTCTGTGGAATCTGAGAACAGATATTTCAGATCCCTTTGAAGACTATAGGGCCAAAGGAAATATCCTCCGATAACAAAGAGAAAGAAGCTTTCTGAGAAACTTCTTTGTGTTCTGTGAAATCATCTCACAGAGTTGCAACTTTCCCCTCAAGAAGCCTTTCGCTAAGACAGTTCTTGTGGAATTGGCAAAGTGATATTTGGAAGCCCACAGAGGGCTATGGTGAAAAAGGAAATATCCTCAGATGAAATCTGGAAAGAAGCTTTCTGAGAAACTGCTTAGTGTTCTGTTAATTCATCTCACAGAGATAAATCTGTATTTCGTGGATCTCTTTGCTAGGCTTATTTCTGTGGAATCTGAGAACAGATATTTCGGATCCCTTTGAAGACTATAGGGCCAAAGGAAATATCCTCCGATAACAAAGAGAAAGAAGCTTTCTGAGAAACTTCGTTGTGTTCTGTGAAATCATCTCACAGAGTTGCAGCTTTCCCCTCAAGAAGCCTTTCGCTAAGACAGTTCTTGTGGAATAGGCAAAGTGATATTTGGAAGCCCATAGAGGGCTATGGTGAAAAAGGAAATCTCCTCAAATGAAATCTGGAAAGAAGCTTTCTGAGAAACTGCTTAGTGTTCTGTTAATTCATCTCACAGAGTTACATCTGTATTTCGTGGATCTCTTTGCTAGCCTTATTTCTTTGGAATCTGAGAACAGATATTTCGGATCCCTTTGAAGACTATAGGGCCAAAGGAAATATCCTCCGATAACAAAGAGAAAAAAGCTTTCTGAGAAACTTCTTTGTGTTCTGGGAAATCATCTCACAGAGTTGCAGCTTTCCCCTCAAGAAGCCTTTCGCTAAGACAGTTCTTGTGGAATTGGCAAAGTGATATTTGGAAGCCCATAGAGGGCTATGGTGAAAAAGGAAATATCCTCAGATGAAATCTGGAAAGAAGCTTTCTGGGAAACTGCTTAGGGTTCTGTTAATTCATCTAACAGTGTTACATCTGTATTTCGTGGATCTCTTTGCTAGCCTTATTTCTGTGGAATCTGAGAACAGATATTTCAGATCCCTTTGAAGACTACAGGGCCAAAGGAAATATCCTCCGATAACAAAGAGAAAGAAGCTTTCTGAGAAACTTCTTTGTGTTCTGTGAAATCATCTCACAGAGTTGCAGCTTTCCCCTCAAGAAGCCTTTCGCTAATACAGTTCTTGTGGAATTGGCAAAGTGATATTTGGAAGCCCATAGAGGGCTATGGTGAAAAAGGAAATATCCTCAGAAGAAATCTGGAAAGAAGCTTTCTGAGAAACTGCTTAGTGTTCTGTTAATTCATCTCACAGAGTTACATCTGTATTTCGTGGATCTCTTTGCTAGCCTTATTTCTGTGGAATCTGAGAACAGATATTTCAGATCCCTTTGAAGACTATAGGGCCAAAGGAAATATCCTCGATAACAAAGAGAAAGAAGCTTTCTGAGAAACTTCTTTGTGTTCTGTGAAATCATCTCACAGAGTTGCAGCTTTCCCCTCAAGAAGCCTTTCGCTAAGACAGTTCTTGTGGAATTGGCAAAGTGATATTTGGAAGCCCATGGAGGGCTATGGTGAAAAAGGAAATATCCTCAGATGAAATCTGGAAAGAAGATTTCTGAGAAACTGCTTAGTGTTCTGTTAATTCATCTCACAGAGTTACATCTGTATTTCGTGGATCTCTTTGCTAGCCTTATTTCTGTGGAATCTGAGAACAGATATTTCGGATCCCTTTGAAGACTATAGGGCCAAAGGAAATATCCTCCGATAACAAAGAGAAAGAAGCTTTCTGAGAAACTTCGTTGTGTTCTGTGAAATCATCTCACTGAGTTACAGCTTTCCCCTCACGGAGCCTTTCGCTAAGACAGTTCTTTTGAAATTGGCAAAGTGTTATTTGGAAGCCCATAGAGGGCTAAGGTGAAAAAGGAAATATCCTCAGAGGAAATCTGGAAAGAAGCTTTCTGAGAAACTGCTTAGTGTTCTGTTAATTCTTCTCACAGAGGTACATCTGTAGTTCGTGGATCTCTTTGCTAGCCTTATTTCTGTGGAATCTGAGAACAGATATTTCGGATCCCTATGAAGACTATAGGGCCAAAGGAAATATCCTCCGATAACAAAGAGAAAGAAGCTTTCAGAGAAACTTCTTTGTGTTCTGTGAAATCATCTCACAGAGTTACAGCTTTCCCCTCAAGAAGCCTTTCGCTAAGGCAGTTCTTGTGGAATTGGCAAAGTGATATTTGGAAGCCCATAGAGGGCTATGGTGAAAAAGGAAATATCCTCAAATGAAATCTGGAAAGAAGCTTTCTGAGAAACTGCTTAGTGTTCTGTTAATTCATCTCACAGAGTTACATCTGTATTTCGTGGATCTCTTTGCTAGCCTTATTTCTGTGGAATCTGAGAACAGATATTTCGGATCCCTTTGAAGACTATACGGCCAAAGGAAATATCCTCCGATAACAAAGAGAAAGACGCTTTCTGAGAAACTTCGTTGTGTCTGTGAAATCATCTCACAGAGTTACAGCTTTCCCCTCACGGAGCCTTTCGCTAAGACAGTTCTTTTGAAATTGGCAAAGTGATATTTGGAAGCCCATAGAGGGCTATGGTGAAAAAGGAAATATCCTCAGAGGAAATCTGGAAAGAAGCTTTCTGAGAAACTGCTTAGTGTTCTGTTAATTCATCTCACAGAGTTACATCTGTATTTCGAGGATCTCTTTGCTAGCCTATTTCTGTGGAATCTGAGAACAGATATTTCGGATCCCTTTGAAGACTATAGGGCCAAAGGAAATATCCTCCGATAACAAAGAGAAAGAAGCTTTCTGAGAAACTTCTTTGTGTTCTGTGAAATTATCTCACAGAGTTGCAGCTTTCCACTCAAGGAGCCTTTCGCTAAGACAGTTCTTGTGGAATTGGCAAAGTGATATTTGGAAGCCCATAGAGGGCTATGGTGAAAAAGGAAATATCCTCAAATGAAATCTGGAAAGAAGCTTTCTGAGAAACTGCTTAGTGTTCTGTTAATTCATCTCACAGAGTTACATCTGTATTTCGTGGATCTCTTTGCTAGCCTTATTTCTGTGGAATGTGAGAACAGATATTTCGGATCCCTTGGAAGACTATAGGGCCAAAGGAAATATCCTCCGATAACAAAGAGAAAGAAGCTTTCTGAGAAACTTCGTTGTGTTCTGTGAAATCTTCTCACAGAGTTACAGCTTTCCCCTCAAGGAGCCTTTCGCTAAGACAGTTTATGTGGAATTGGCAAAGTGATATATGGAAGCCCATAGAGGGATATGGTGAAAAAGGAAATATCCTCAGATGAAATCTGGAAAGAAGCTTTCTGAGAAACTGCGTAGCGTTCTGTTATTTCATCTCACAGAGTTACATCTGTATTTCGTGGATCTCTTTGCTAGCCTTATTTCTGTGGAATCTGAGAACAGATATTTCGGATCCCTTTGAAGACTATACGGCCAAAGGAAATATCCTCCGATAACAAAGAGAAAGAAGCTTTCTGAGAAACTTCTTTGTGTTCTGTGAAATCATCTCACAGAGTTGCAGCTTTCCCCTCAAGAAGCCTTTCGCTAAGACAGTTCTTGTGGAATTGGCAAAGTGATATTTGGAAGCCCATAGAGGGCTATGGTGAAAAAGGAAATATCCTCAGATGAAATCTGGAAAGAAGCTTTCTGAGAAACTGCTTAGTGTTCTGTTAATTCTTCTCACAGAGTTACATCTGTATTTCGTGGATCTCTTTGCTAGCCTTATTTCTGTGGAATCTGAGAACAGATATTTCGGATCCCTTTGAAGACTATAGGGCCAAAGGAAATATCCTCCGATAACAAAGAGAAAGACGCTTTCTGAGAAACTTCGTTGTGTCTGTGAAATCATCTCACAGAGTTACAACTTTCCCCTCACGGAGCCTTTCGCTAAGACAGTTCTTTTGAAATTGGCAAAGTGATATTTGGAAGCCCATAGAGGGCTATGGTGAAAAAGGAAATATCCTCAGAGGAAATCTGGAAAGAAGCTTTCTGAGAAACTGCTTAGGGTTCTGTTAATTCATCTCACAGTGTTACATCTGTATTTCGTGGATCTCTTTGCTAGCCTTATTTCTGTGGAATCTGAGAACAGATATTTCGGATCCCTTTGAAGACTATAGGGCCAAAGGAAATATCCTCCGATAACAAAGAGAAAGAAGCTTTCTGAGAAACTTCTTTGTGTTCTGTGAAATCATCTCACAGAGTTACAGCTTTCCCCTCAAGAAGCCTTTCGCTAAGACAGTTCTTGTGGAATTGGCAAAGTGATATTTGGAAGCCCATAGAGGTCTATGGTGAAAAAGGAAATATCCTCAGATGAAATTTGGAAAGAAGCTTTATGAGAAACTGCTTAGTATTCTGTTAATTCATCTCACAGAGTTACATCTGAATTTCGTGGATCTCTTTGCTAGCCTTATTTCTGTGGAATCTGAGAACAGATATTTCAGATCCCTTTGAAGACTATAGGGCCAAAGGATATATCCTCCGATAACAAAGAGAAAGAATTTTTCTGAGAAACTTCGTTGTGTTCTGTGAAATCATCTCACAGAGTTGCAGCTTTCCCCTCAAGAAGCCTTTCGCTAAGACAGTTCTTGTGGAATTGGCAAAGTGATATTTTGAAGCCCTTAGAGGGCTATGGTGAAAAAGGAAATATCCTCAGAAGAAATCTGGAAAGAAGCTTTCTGAGAAACTGCTTAGTGTTCTGTTAATTCATCTCACAGAGTTACATCTGTATTTCGTGGATCTCTTTGCTAGCCTTATTTCTGTGGAATCTGAGAACAGATATTTCGGATCCCTTTGAAGACTATAGGGCCAAAGGAAATATCCTCCGATAACAAAGAGAAAGAAGCTTTCTGAGAAACTTCTTTGTGTTCTGTGAAATCATCTCACAGAGTTACAGCTTTCCCCTCAAGAAGCCTTTCGCTAAGACAGTTCTTGTGGAATTGGCAAAGTGATATTTGGAAGCCCATAGAGGGCTATGGTGAAAAAGGAAATATCCTCAGAGGAAATCTGGAAAGAAGCTTTCTGAGAAACTGCTTAGTGTTCTGTTAATTCATCTCACAGAGTTACATCTGTATTTCGTGTATCTCTTTGCTAGCCTTATTTCTGTGGAATCTGAGAACAGATATTTCGGATCCCTTTGAAGACTATAGGGCCAAAGGAAATATCCTCCGATAACAAAGAGAAAGAAGCTTTCTGAGAAACTTCGTTGTGTTCTGTGAAATCATCTCACAGAGTTACAGCTTTCCCCTCAAGGAGCCTTTCGCTAAGACAGTTCTTTTGAAATTGGCAAAGTGATATTTGGAAGCCCATAGAGGGCTATGGTGAAAAAGGAAATATCCTGAGAGGAAATCTGAAAAGAAGCTTTCTGAGAAACTGCTTAGTGTTCTGTTAATTCATCTCACAGAGTTACATCTGTATTTCGTGGATCTCTTTGCTAGCCTTATTTCTGTGGAATCTGAGAACAGATATTTCCGATCCCTTTGAACACTATAGTGCCAAAGGAAATATCCTCTGATAACAAAGAGAAATAAGCTTTCTGAGAAACTTCGTTGTGCTCTGTGAAATCATCTCACAGAGTTGCAGCTTTCCCCTCAAGAAGCCTTTCGCTAAGACAGTTCTTGTGGAATTGGCAAAGTGATATTTGGAAGCCCATAGAGGGCTATGGTGAAAAAGGAAATATCCTCAGATGAAATCTGGAAAGAAGCTTTCTGAGAAACTGCTTAGTGTTCTGTTAATTCATCTCACAGAGTTACATCTGTATTTCGTGGATCTCTTTGCTAGCCTTATTTCTGTGGAATCTGAGAACAGATATTTCGGATCCCTTTGAACACTATAGTGCCAAAGGAAATATCCTCTGATAACAAAGAGAAATAAGCTTTCTGAGAAACTTCGTTGTGCTCTGTGAAATCATCTCACAGAGTTGCAGCTTTCCCCTCAAGAAGCCTTTCGCTAAGACAGTTCTTGTGGAATTGGCAAAGTGATATTTGGAAGCCCATAGAGGGCTATGGTGAAAAAGGAAATATCCTCAGATGAAATCTGGAAAGAAGCTTTCTGAGAAACTGCTTAGTGTTCTGTTAATTCATCTCACAGAGTTACATCTGTATTTCGTGGATCTCTTTGCTAGCCTTATTTCTGTGGAATCTGAGAACAGATATTTCGGATCCCTATGAAGACTATAGGGCCAAAGGAAATATCCTCCGATAACAAAGAGAAAGAAGCTTTCTGAGAAACTTCTTTGTGTTCTGTGAAATCATCTCACAGAGTTACAGCTTTCCCCTCACGGAGCCTTTCGCTAAGACAGATCTTTTGAAATTGGCAAAGTGATATTTGGAAGCCCATAGAGGGCTATGGTGAAAAAGGAAATATCCTCAGAGGAAATCTGGAAAGAAGCTTTCTGAGAAACTGCTTAGTGTTCTGTTAATTCATCTCACAGTGTTACATCTGTATTTCATGAATCTCTTTGCTAGCCTTATTTCTGTGGAATCTGAGAACAGATATTTCAGATCCCTTTGAAGACTATAGGGCCAAAGGAAATATCCTCCGATAACAAAGAGAAAGAAGCTTTCTGAGAAACTTCTTTGTGTTCTGTGAAATCATCTCACAGAGTTGCAGCTTTCCCCTCAAGAAGCCTTTCGCTAAGACAGTTCTTGTGGAATTGGCAAAGTGATATTTGGAAGCCCATAGAGGGCTATGGTGAAAAAGGAAATATCCTCAGATGAAATCTGGAAAGAAGCTTTCTGAGAAACTGCTTAGTGTTCTGTTAATTCATCTCACAGAGTTACATCTGTATTTCGTGGATCTCTTTGCTAGCCTTATTTCTTTGGAATCTGAGAACAGATATTTCGAATCCCTTTGAAGACTATAGGGCCAAAAGAAATATCCTCCGATAACAAAGAGAAAGAAGCTTTCTGAGAAACTTCGTTGTGTTCTGTGAAATCATCTCACAGAGTTACAGCTTTCCCCTCACGGAGCCTTTCGCTAAGACAGTTCTTTTGAAACTGGCAAAGTGATATTTGGAAGCCCTTAGAGGGCTATGGTGAAAAAGGAAATATCCTCAGAGGAAATCTGGAAAGAAGCTTTCTGAGAAACTGCTTAGTGTTCTGTTAATTCATCTCACAGTGTTACATCTGTATTTCATGGATCTCTTTGCTAGCCTTATTTCTGTGGAATCTGAGAACAGATATTTCAGATCCCTTTGAAGACTATAGGGCCAAAGGAAATATCCTCCGATAACAAAGAGAAAGAAGCTTTCTGAGAAACTTCTTTGTGTTCTGTGAAATCATCTCACAGAGTTGCAGCTTTCCCCTCAAGAAGCCTTTCGCTAAGACAGTTCTTGTGGAATTGGCAAAGTGATATTTGGAAGCCCATAGAGGGCTATGGTGAAAAAGGAAATATCCTCAGATGAAATCTGCAAAGAAGCTTTCTGAGAAACTGCTTAGCGTTCTGTTAATTCATCTCACAGTGTTACATCTGTATTTCATGGATCTCTTTGCTAGCCTTATTTCTGTGGAATCTGAGAACAGATATTTCGGATCCCTTAGAAGACTATAGGGCCAAAGGAAATATCCTCTGATAACAAAGAGAAAGAAGCTTTCTGAGAAACTTCTTTGTGTTCTGTGAAATCATCTCACAGAGTTGCAGCTTTCCCCTCAAGGAGCCTTTCGCTAAGAGAGTTCTTGTGGAATTGGCAAAGTGATATTTGGAAGCCCTTAGAGGGCTATGGTGAAAAAGGAAATTTCCTCAGATGAAATCTGGAAAGAAGCTTTCTGAGAAACTGCTTAGTGTTCTGTTAATTCATCTCACAGAGTTACATCTGTATTTCGTGGATCTCTTTGCTAGCCTTATTTCTGTGGAATCTAAGAACAGATATTTCGGATCCCTATGAAGACTCTAGGGCCAAAGGAAATATCCTCCGATAACAAAGAGAAAGAAGCTTTCTGAGAAACTTCTTTGTGTTCTGTGAAATCATCTCACAGAGTTGCAGCTTTCCCCTCAAGAAGCCTTTCGCTAAGACAGTTCTTGTGGAATTGGCAAAGTGATATTTGGAAGCCCATAGAGGGCTATGGTGAAAAAGGAAATATCCTCAGATGAAATCTGGAAAGAAGCTCCCTGAGAAGCTGCTTAGTGTTCTGTTAATTCATCTCACAGAGTTACATCTGTATTTCGTGGATCTCTTTGCTAGCCTTATTTCTGTGGAATCTGAGAACAGATATTTCTGATCCCTTTGAAGACTATAGGGCCAAAGGAAATATCCTCTGATTACAAAGAGAAAGAAGCTTTCTGAGAAACTTCGTTTTGTTCTGTGAAATCATCTCACAGAGTTACAGCTTTCCCATCAAGGAGCCTTTCGCTAAGACAGTTTATGTGGAATTGGCAAAGTGATATTTGGAAGCCCATAGAGGGCTATGGTGAAAAAGGAAATATCCTCAGATGAAATCTGAAAGAAGCTTTCTGAGAAACTGCTTAGTGTTCTGTTAATTCATCTCACAGAGTTACATCTGTATTTCGTGGATCTCTTTGCTAGCCTTATTTCTGTGGAATCTGAGAACAGATATTTCGGATCCCTTTGAAGACTATAGGGCCAAAGGAAATATCCTCCGATAACAAAGAGAAAGACGCTTTCTGAGAAACTTCGTTGTGTTCTGTGAAATCATCTCACAGAGTTACAGCTTTCCCCTCACGGAGCCTTTCGCTAAGACAGTTCTTTTGAAATTGGCAAAGTGATATTTGGAAGCCCATAGAGGGCTATGGTGAAAAAGGAAATATCCTCAGAAGAAATCTGGAAAGAAGCTTTCTGAGACACTGCTTAGTGTTCTGTTAATTCATCTCACAGTGTTATATCTGTATTTCATGGATCTCTTTGCTAGCCTTATTTCTGTGGAATCTGAGAACAGATATTTCAGATCCCTTTGAAGACTATAGGGCCAAAGGAAATATCCTCCGATAACAAAGAGAAAGAAGCTTTCTGAGAAACTTCGTTGTGTTCTGTGAAATCATCTCACAGAGTTACAGCTTCCCACTCAAGGAGCCTTTCGCTAAGACAGTTTATGTGGAATTGGCAAAGTGATATTTGGAAGCCCATAGAGGGCTATGGTGAAAAAGGAAATATCCTCAAATGAAATCTGGAAAGAAGCTTTCTGAGAAACTGCTTAGTGTTCTGTTAATTCATCTCACAGAGTTACATCTGTATTTCGTGGATCTCTTTACTAGCCTTATTTCTGTGGAATCTGAGAACAGATATTTCGGATCCCTTTGAAGACTATAGGGCCAAAGGAAATATCCTCCGATAACAAAGAGAAAGAAGCTTTCTGAGAAACTTCGTTGTGTTCTGTGAAATCATCTCACAGAGTTACAGCTTTCCCCTCACGGAGCCTTTCGCAAAAACAGTTCTTTTTGAATTAACAAAGTTATATTTGGAAGCCCATGGAGGGCTATGATGAAAAAGGAAATATCCTCATATGAAATCTGGAAAGAAGCTTTCTGAGAAACTGCTCAGTGTTCTGTTAATTCATCTCACAGAGTTACGTCTATATTTCGTGGATCTCTTTGCTAGCCTTATTTCTGTTGAATCTGAGAACAGATATTTCGGACACTTTGAAGACTATAGGGCCAAGGAAATATCCTCTGAAAAAAAAGAGAAAGAAGCTCTCTGAGAAACTTCTTTGTGTTCTGTGAAATCATCTCACAGAGTTACAGCTTTCCCCTCAAGGAGTCTTTCGCTAAGACAGTTCTTGTGGAATTGGCAAAGTGATATCTGGAAGCCCATAGAGGGCTATGGTGAAAAAGGAAATATCCTCAGATGAAATCTGGAAAGAAGCTTTCTGAGAAACTGCTTAGTGTTCTGTTAATTCATCTCACAGAGTTACATCTGTATTTCGTGGATCTCTTTGCTAGCCTTATTTCTGTGGAATCTGAGAACAGATATTTCGGATCCCTATGAAGACTATAGGGTCAAAGGAAATATCCTCCGATAACAAAGAGAAAGAAGCTTTCTGAGAAACTTCTTTGTGTTCTGTGAAATCATCTCACAGAGTTACATCTTTCCCCTCAAGAAACGTTTCGCTAAGACAGTTCTTGTGGAATTGGCAAAGTGATATTTGGAAGCCCATAGAGGGCTATGGTGAAAAAGGAAATATCCTCAGATGAAATCTGGAACGAAGCTTTCTGAGAAACTGCTTAGTGTTCTGTTAATTCATCTCACAGAGTTACATCTGTATTTCGTGGATCTCTTTGCTAGCCTTATTTCTGTGGAATCTGAGAACAGATATTTGGGATCCCTTTGAAGACTATAGGGCCAAAGGAAATATCCTCCGATAACAATGAGAAAGAAGCTTTCTGAGAAACTTCGTTGTGTTCTGTGAAATCATCTCACAGAGTTACAGCTTTCCCCTCACGGAGCCTTTCGCTAAGACAGTTCTTGTGGAATTGGCAAAGTGATATTTGGAAGCCCATAGAGGGCTATGGTGAAAAAGAAATATCCTCAACTGAAATCTGGAAAGAAGCTTTCTGAGAAACTGCTTAGTGTTCTGTTAATTCATCTCACAGAGTTACATCTGTATTTCGTGGATCTCTTTGCTAGCCTTATTTCTGTGTTATCTGAGAACAGATATTTCGGATCCCTTTGAAGACTATAGGGCCAAAGGAAATATCCTCCGATAACAAAGAGAAAGAAGCTTTCTGAGAAACTTCGTTGTGTGTGAAATCATCTCACAGAGTTACAGCTTTTCCCTCACGGAGCCTTTCGCTAAGACAGTTCTTTTGAAATTGGCAAAGTGATATTTGGAAGCCCATAGAGGGCTATGGTGAAAAAGGAAATATCCTCAGAGGTAATCTGGAAAGAAGCTTTCTGAGAAACTGCTTAGTGTTCTGTTAATTCATCTCACAGTGTTACATCTGTATTTCGTGGATCTCTTTGCTAGCCTTATTTCTGTGGAATCTGAGAACAGATATTTCAGATCCCTTTGAAGACTATAGGGCCAAAGGAAATATCCTCCGATAACAAAGAGAAAGAAGCTTTCTGAGAAACTTCTTTGTGTTCTGTGAAATCATCTCACAGAGTTGCAGCTTTCCCCTCAAGAAGCCTTTCGCTAAGACAGTTCTTGTGGAATTGGCAAAGTGATATTTGGAAGCCCATAGAGGGCTATGGTGAAAAAGGAAATATCCTCAGATGAAATCTGGAAAGAAGCTTTCTGAGAAACTCCTTAGTGTTCTGTGAATTCATCTCACAGAGTTACATCTGTATTTCGTGGATCTCTTTGCTAGCCTTATTTCTGTGGGATCTGAGAACAGATATTTCGGATCCCTTTGAAGACTATAGGGCCAAAGGAAATATCCTCCGATAACAAAGAGAAAGAAGCTTTCTGAGAAACTTCGTTGTGTTCTGTGAAATCATCTCACAGAGTTACAGCTTTCCCCTCAAGGAGCCTCTCGCTAAGACAGTTTATGTGGAATTGGCAAAGTGATATATGGAAGCCCATAGAGGGCTATGGTGAAAAAGGAAATATCCTCAGATGAAATCTGGAAAGAAGCTTTCTGAGAAACTGCGTAGCGTTCTGTTAATTCATCTCACAGAGTTACATCTGTATTTCGTGGATCTCTTTCCTAGCCTTATTTCTGTGGAATCTGAGAACAGATATTTCGGATCCCTTTGAAGACTATAGAGCCAAAGGAAATATCCTCCGATAACAAAGAGAAAGAAGCTTTCTGAGAAACTTCTTTGTGTTCTGTGAAATCATCTCACAGAGTTACAGCTTTCCCCTCAAGGAGTCTTTCGCTAAGACAGTTCTTGTGGAATTGGCAAAGTGATATCTGGAAGCCCATAGAGGGCTATGGTGAAAAAGGAAATATCCTCAAATGAAATCTGGAAAGAAGCTTTCTGAGAAACTGCTTAGTGTTCTGTTAATTCATCTCACAGAGTTACATCTGTATTTCGTGGATCTCTTTGCTAGCCTTATTTCTGTTGAATCTGAGAACAGATATTTCGGATCCTTTAGAAGACTATAGGGCCAAAGGAAATATCCTCTGAAAACAAAGAGAAAGAAGCTTTCTGAGAAACTTCTTTGTGTTCTGTGAAATCATCTCACAGAGTTACAGCTTTCCCCTCAAGGAGTCTTTCGCTAAGACAGTTCTTGTGGAATTGGCAAAGTGATATCTGGAAGCCCATAGAGGGCTATGGTGAAAAAGGAAATATCCTCAGATGAAACCTGGAAAGAAGCTTTCTGAGAAACTGCTTAGTGTTCTGTTAATTCATCTCACAGATTTACATCTGTATTTCGTGGATCTCTTTGCTAGCCTTATTTCTGTGGAATCTGAGAACAGATATTTCGATCCCATTGAAGACTATAGGGCCAAAGGAAATATCCTCCGATAACAAAGAGAAAGAAGCTTTCTGAGAAACTTCTTTGTGTTCTGTGAAATCATCTCACAGAGTTGCAGCTTTCCCCTCAAGAAGCCTTTCGCTAAGACTGTTCTTGTGGAATTGGCAAAGTGATATTTGGAAGCCCATAGCGGGCTATGGTGAAAAAGGAAATATCCTCAGATGAAATCTGGAAAGAAGCTTTCTGAGAAACTGCTTAGTGTTCTGTTAATTCATCGCACAGAGTTACATCTGTATTTCGTGGATCTCTTTGCTAGCCTTATTTCTGTGGAATCTGAGAACAGATATTTCGGATCCCTATGAAGACTATAGGGCCAAAGGAAATATCCTCCGATAACAAAGAGAAAGAAGCTTTCTGAGAAACTTCGTTGTGTTCTGTGAAATCATCTCACAGAGTTACAGCTTTCCCCTCACGGAGCCTTTCGCTAAGACAGTTCTTTTGAAGTTGGCAAAGTGATATTTGGAAGCCCATAGAGGGCTATGGTGAAAAAGGAAATATCCTCCGAGGAAATCTGGAAAGAAGGTTCCTGAGAAACTGCTTAGTGTTCTGTTAATTCATCTCACAGAGTTACATCTGTATTTCGTGGATCTCTTTGCTAGCCTTATTTCTGCGGAATCTGAGAACAGATATTTCAGATCCCTTTGAAGACTATAGGGCCAAAGGAAATATCCTCCGATAACAAAGAGAAAGAAGCTTTCTGAGAAACTTCTTTGTGTTCTGTGAAATCATCTCACAGAGTTACAGCTTTCACCTCAAGGAGTCTTTCGCTAAGACAGTTCTTCTGGAATTGGCAAAGTGATATTTGGAAGCCCATAGAGGGCTATGGTGAAAAAGGAAATATCCTCAGATGAAATCTGGAAAGAAGCTTTCTGAGAAACTGCTTAGTGTTCTGTTAATTCATCTCACAGAGTTACATCTGTATTTCGTGGATCTCTTTGCTAGCCTTATTTCTGTTGAATCTGAGAACAGATATTTCGGATCCTTTAGAAGACTATAGGGCCAAAGGAAATATCCTCTGAAAACAAAGAGAAAGAAGCTTTCTGAGAAACTTCTTTGTGTTCTGTGAAATCATCTCACAGAGTTACATCTTTCCCCTCAAGAAACGTTTCGCTAAGACAGTTCTTGTGGAATTGGCAAAGTGATATTTGGAAGCCCATAGAGGGCTATGGTGAAAAAGGAAATATCCTAAAATGAAATCTGGAAAGAAGCTTTCTGAGAAACTGCTTAGTGTTCTGTTAATTCATCTCACAGAGTTACATCTGTATTTCGTGGATCTCTTTGCTAGCCTTATTTCTGTGGAATCTGAGAACAGATATTTGGGATCGCTTTGAAGACTATAGGGCCAAAGGAAATATCCTCCGATAACAATGAGAAAGAAGCTTTCTGAGAAACTTCGTTGTGTTCTGTGAAATCATCTCACAGAGTTACAGCTTTCCCCTCACGGAGCCTTTCGCTAAGACAGTTCTTGTGGAATTGGCAAAGTGATATTTGGAAGCCCATAGAGGGCTATGGTGAAAAAGGAAATATCCTCAACTGAAATCTGGAAAGAAGCTTTCTGAGAAACTGCTTAGTGTTCTGTTAATTCATCTCACAGAGTTACATCTGTATTTCGTGGATCTCTTTGCTAGCCTTATTTCTGTGTTATCTGAGAACAGATATTTCGGATCCCTTTGAAGACTATAGGGCCAAAGGAAATATCCTCCGATAACAAAGAGAAAGAAGCTTTCTGAGAAACTTCGTTGTGTCTGTGAAATCATCTCACAGAGTTACAGCTTTTCCCTCACGGAGCCTTTCGCTAAGACAGTTCTTTTGAAATTGGCAAAGTGATATTTGGAAGCCCATAGAGGGCTATTTTGAAAAAGGAAATATCCTCAGAGGAAATCTGGAAAGAAGCTTTCTGAGAAACTGCTTAGTGTTCTGTTAATTCATCTCACAGAGTTACATCTGTATTTCGTGGATCTCTTTGCTAGCCTAATTTCTGTGGAATCTGAGAACAGATATTTCAGATCCCTTTGAAGACTATAGGGCCAAAGGAAATATCCTCCGATAACAAAGAGAAAGAAGCTTTCTGAGAAACTTCTTTGTGTTCTGTGAAATCATCTCACAGAGTTGCAGCTTTCCCCTCAAGAAGCCTTTCGCTAAGACAGTTCTTGTGGAATTGGCAAAGTGATATTTGGAAGCCCATAGAGGGCTATGGTGAAAAAGGAAATATCCTCAGATGAAATCTGGAAAGAAGCTTTCTGAGAAACTGCTTAGTGTTCTGTTAATTCATCTCACAGAGTTACATCTGTATTTCGTGGATCTCTTTGCTAGCCTTATTTCTGTGGAATCTGAGAACAGATATTTCGGATCCCTTTGAAGACTATAGGGCCAAAGGAAATATCCTCCAATAACAAAGAGAAAGAAGCTTTCTGAGAAACTTCGTTGTTTTCTGTGAAATCATCTCACAGAGTTACAGCTTTCCCCCACGGAGTCTTTCGCTAAGACAGTTCTTTTGAAATTGGCAAAGTGATATTTGGAAGCCCATAGAGGGCTATGGTGAAAAAGGAAATATCCTCAGAGGTAATCTGGAAAGAAGCTTTCTGAGAAACTGCTTAGTGTTCTGTTAATTCATCTCACAGTGTTACATCTGTATTTCGTGGATCTCTTTGCTAGCCTTATTTCTGTGGAATCTGAGAACAGATATTTCAGATCCCTTTGAAGACTATAGGGCCAAAGGAAATATCCTCCGATAACAAAGAGAAAGAAGCTTTCTGAGAAACTTCTTTGTGTTCTGTGAAATCATCTCACAGAGTTGCAGCTTTCCCCTCAAGAAGCCTTTCGCTAAGACAGTTCTTGTGGAATTGGCAAAGTGATATTTGGAAGCCCATAGAGGGCTATGGTGAAAAAGGAAATATCCTCAGATGAAATCTGGAAAGAAGCTTTCTGAGAAACTGCTTAGTGTTCTGTTAATTCATCTCACAGAGTTACATCTGTATTTCGTTGATCTCTTTGCTAGCCTTATTTCTGTGGAATCTGAGAACAGATATTTCGTATCCCTTTGAAGACTATAGGGCCAAAGGAAATATCCTCCGATAACAAAGAGAAAGAAGCTTTCTGAGAAACTTCTTTGTGTTCTGTGAAATCATCTCCCAGAGTTGCAGCTTTCCCCTCAAGAAGCCTTTCGCTAAGACAGTTCTTGTGGAATTGGCAAAGCGATATTTGGAAGCCCATAGAGGGCTATGGTGAAAAAGGAAATATCCTCAGATGAAATCTGGAAAGAAGCTTTCTGAGAAACTGCTTAGTGTTCTGTGAATTCATCTCACAGAGTTACATCTGTATTTCGTGGATCTCTTTGCTAGCCTTATTTCTGTGGAATCTGAGAACAGATATTTCGGATCCCTTTGAAGACTATAGGGCCAAAGGAAATATCCTCCGATAACAAAGAGAAAGAAGCTTTCTGAGAAACTTCGTTGTGTTCTGTGAAATCATCTCACAGAGTTACAGCTTTCCCCTCAAGGAGCCTCTCGCTAAGACAGTTTATGTGGAATTGGCAAAGTGATATGTGGAAGCACACAGAGGGCTATGGTGAAAAAGGAAATATCCTCAGATGAAATCTGGAAAGAAGCTTTCTGAGAAACTGCGTAGCGTTCTGTTAATTCATCTCACAGAGTTACATCTGTATTTCGTGGATCTCTTTCCTAGCCTTATTTCTGTGGAATCTGAGAACAGATATTTCGGATCCCTTTGAAGACTATAAAGCCAAAGGAAATATCCTCCGATAACAAAGAGAAAGAAGCTTTCTGAGAAACTTCTTTGTGTTCTGTGAAATCATCTCACAGAGTTACAGCTTTCCCCTCAAGGAGTCTTTCGCTAAGACAGTTCTTGTGGAATTGGCAAAGTGATATCTGGAAGCCCATAGAGGGCTATGGTGAAAAAGGAAATATCCTCAAATGAAATCTGGAAAGAAGCTTTCTGAGAAACTGCTTAGTGTTCTGTTAATTCATCTCACAGAGTTACATCTGTATTTCGTGGATCTCTTTGCTAGCCTTATTTATGTTGAATCTGAGAACAGATATTTCGGATCCTTTTGAAGACTATAGGGCCAAAGGAAATATCCTCTGAAAACAAAGAGAAAGAAGCTTTCTGAGAAACTTCTTTGTGTTCTGTGAAATCATCTCACAGAGTTACAGCTTTCCCCTCAAGAGGTCTTTCGCTAAGACAGTTCTTGTGGAATTGGCAAAGTGATATCTGGAAGCCCATAGAGGGCTATGGTGAAAAAGGAAATATCCTCAGATGAAACCTGGAAAGAAGCTTTCTGAGAAACTGCTTAGTGTTCTGTTAATTCATCTCACAGATTTACATCTGTATTTCGTGGATCTCTTTGCTAGCCTTATTTCTGTGGAATCTGAGAACAGATATTTCGGATCCCTATGAAGACTATAGGGCCAAAGGAAATATCCTCCGATAACAAAGAGAAAGAAGCTTTCTGAGAAACTTCGTTGTGTTCTGTGAAATCATCTCACAGAGTTACAGCTTTCCCGTCACGGAACCTTTCGCTAAGACAGTTCTTTTGAAGTTGGCAAAGTGATATTTGGAAGCCCATAGAGGGCTATGGTGAAAAAGGAAATATCCTCAGAGGTAATCTGGAAAGAAGGTTCCTGAGAAACTGCTTAGTGTTCTGTTAATTCATCTCACAGAGTTACATCTGTATGTCGTGGATCTCTTTGCTAGCCTTATTTCTGTGGAATCTGAGAACAGATATTTCAGATCCCTTTGAAGACTATAGGGCCAAAGGAAATATCCTCCGATAACAAAGAGAAGAAGCTTTCTGAGAAACTTCTTTGTGTTCTGTGAAATCATCTCACAGAGTTGCAGCTTTACCCTCAAGAAGCCTTTCGCTAAGACAGTTCTTGTGGAATTGGCCAAGTGATATTTGGAAGCCCATAGAGGGCTATGGTGAAAAAGGAAATATCCTCAGATGAAATCTGGAAAGAAGCTTTCTGAGAAACTGCTTAGTGTTCTGTTAATTCATCTCACAGAGTTACATCTGTATTTCGTGGATGTCTTTGCTAGCCTTATTTCTGTGGAATCTGAGAACAGATATTTCGAATCCCTTTGAAGTCTATAGGGCCAAAAGAAATATCCTCCGATAAAAAAGAGAAAGAAGCTTTCTGAGAAACTTCGTTGTGTTCTGTGAAATCATCTCACAGAGTTACAGCTTTCCCCTCATGGAGCCTTTCGCTAAGACAGTTCTTTTGAAATTGGCAAAGTGATATTTGGAAGCCCATAGAGGGCTATGGTGAAAAAGGAAATATCCTCAGATGAAATCTGGAAAGAAGCTTTCTGAGAAACGGCTTACTGTTCTGTTAATTCATCTCACAGAGTTACATCTGTATTTCGTGGATCTCTTTCCTAGCCTTATTTCTGTGGAATCTGAGAACAGATATTTCGGATCCCTTTGAAGACTATAGGGCCAAAGGAAATATCCTCCGATAACAAAGAGAAAGAAGCTTTCTGAGAAACTTCTTTGTGTTCTGTGAAATCATCTCACAGAGTTACAGCTTTCCCCTCACGGAGCCTTTCGCTAAGACAGTTCTTTTGGAATTGGCAAAGTGATATTTGGAACCCATAGAGGGCTATGGTGAAAAAGGAAATATCCTCAGATGAAATCTGGAAAGAAGCTTTCTGAGAAACTGCTTAGTGTTCTGTTAATTCATCTCACAGAGTTACATCTGTATTGCGTGGATCTCTTTGCTAGCCTTATTTCTGTTGAATCTGAGAACAGATATTTCGGATCCTTTTGAAGACTATAGGGCCAAAGGAAATATCCTCTGAAAACAAAGAGAAAGAAGCTTTCTGAGGAACTTCTTTGTGTTCTGTGAAATCATCTCACAGAGTTACAGCTTTCACCTCAAGGAGTCTTTCGCTAAGACAGTTCTTGTGGAATTGGCAAAGTGATATTTGGAAGCCCATACAGGGCTATGGTGAAAAAGGAAATATCCTCAGATGAAATCTGGAAAGAAGCTTTCTGAGAAACTGCTTAGTGTTCTGTTAATTCATCTCTCAGAGTTACATCTGTATTTCGTGGATCTGTTTGCTAGCCTTATTTCTGTTGAATCTGAGAACAGATATTTCGGATCCTTTAGAAGACTATAGGGCCAAAGGAAATATCCTCTGAAAACAAAGAGAAAGAAGCTTTCTGAGAAACTTCTTTGTGTTCTGTGAAATCATCTCACAGAGTTACAGCTTTCCCCTCAAGGAGTCTTTCGCTAAGACAGTTCTTGTGGAATTGGCAAAGTGATATCTGGAACCCCTAGAGGGCTATGGTGAAAAAGGAAATATCCTCAGATGAAATCTGGAAAGAAGCTTTCTGAGAAACTGCTTAGTGTTCTGTTAATTCATCTCACAGAGTTACATCTGTATTTCGTGGATCTCTTTGCTAGCCTTATTTCTGTGGAATCTGAGAAGAGATATTTCGGATCCCTTTGAAGACTATAGGGCCAAAGGAAATATCCTCCGATAACAAAGAGAAAGAAGCTTTCTGAGAAACTTCGTTTTGTTCTGTGAAATCATCTCACAGAGTTACAGCTTTCCCCTCAAGGAGCCTTTCGCTAAGACAGTTTATGTGGAATTGGCAAAGTGATATATGGAAGCCCATAGAGGGCTATGGTGAAAAAGGAAATATCCTCAGATGAAATTTGGAAAGAAGCTTTCTGAGAAACTGCTTAGTGTTCTGTTAATTCATCTCACAGAGTTACATCTGTATTTCGTGGATCTCTTTGCTAGCCTTATTTCTGTGGAATCTGAGAACAGATATTTCGGATCCCTTTGAAGACTATAGGGCCAAAGGAAATATCCTCCGATAACAAAGAGAAAGAAGCTTTCTGAGAAACTTCTTTGTGTTCTGTGAAATCATCTCACAGAGTTACAGCTTTCCCCTCACGGAGCCTTTCGCTAAGACAGTTCTTTTGAAATTGGCAAAGTGATATTTGGAAGCCCATAGAGGGCTATGGTGAAAAAGGAAATATCCTCAGATGAAATCTGGAAAGAAGCTTTCTGAGAAGCTGCTTAGTGTTCTGTTAATTCATCTCACAGAGTTACATCTGTATTTCGTGGATCTCTTTGCTAGCGTTATTTCTGTTGAATCTGAGAACAGATATTTCGGATCCTTTAGAAGACTATAGGGCCAAAGGAAATATCCTCTGAAAACAAAGAGAAAGAAGCTTTCTGAGAAACTTCTTTGTGTTCTGTGAAATCATCTCACAGAGTTACAGCTTTCCCCTCAAGGAGTCTTTCGCTAAGACAGTTCTTGTGGAATTGGCGAAGTGATATCTGGAAGCCCATAGAGGGCTATGGTGAAAAAGGAAATATCCTCAGATGAAATCTGGAAAGAAGCTTTCTGAGAATCTGCTTAGTGTTCTGTTAATTCATCTCACAGAGTTACATCTGTATTTCGTGGATCTCTTTGCTAGCCTTATTTCTGTGGAATCTGAGAACAGATATTTCGGATCCCTATGAAGACTATAGGGCCAAAGGAAATATCCTCCGATAACAAAGAGAAAGAAGCTTTCTGAGAAACTTCGTTGTGTTCTGTGAAATCATCTCACAGAGTTACAGCTTTCCCCTCAAGAGGCCTTTCGCTAAGACAGTTCTTGTGGAATTGGCAAAGTGATATTTGGAAGCCCATAGAGGGCTATGGTGAAAAAGGAAATATCCTCAGATGAAATCTGGAAAGAAGCTTTCTGAAAAACTGCTTAGTATTCTGTTAATTCATCTCACAGAGTTACATCTGTATTTCGTGGATCTCTTTGCTAGCCTTATTTCGGTGGAATCTGAGAACAGATATTTCAGATCCCTTTGAAGACTATAGGGCCAAAGGAAATATCCTCCGATAACAAAGAGAAAGAAGCTTTCTGAGAAACTTCTTTGTGTTCTGTGAAATCATCTCACAGAGTTGCAGCTTTCCCCTCAAGAAGCCTTTCGCTAAGACAGTTCTTGTGGAATTGGCAAAGTGATATTTGGAAGCCCATAGAGGGCTATGGTGAAAAAGGAAATATCCTCAGATGAAATCTGGAAAGAAGCTTTCTGAGAAACTGCTTAGTGTTCTGTTAATTCATCTCACAGAGTTACATCTGTATTTCGTGGATCTCTTTGCTAGCCTTATTTCTGTGGAATCTGAGAACAGATGTTTCGGATCCCTTTGAAGACTACAGGGCCAAAGGAAATATCCTCCGATAACAAAGAGAAAGAAGCTTTCTGAGAAACTTCTTTGTGTTCTGTGAAATCATCTCACAGAGTTGCAGCTTTCCCCTCAAGAAGCCTTTCGCTAAGACAGTTCTTGTGGAATTGGCAAAGTGATATTTGGAAGCCCATAGAGGGCTATGGTGAAAAAGGAAATATCCTCAGAGGAAATCTGGAAAGAAGCTTTCTGAGAAACTGCTTAGTGTTCTGTTAATTCATCTCACAGTGTTACATCTGTATTTCATGGATATCTTTGCTAGCCTTATACCTGTGGAATCTGAGAACAGATATTTCAGATCCCTTTGAAGACTATAGGGCCAAAGGAAATATCCTCCGATAACAAAGAGAAAGAAGCTTTCTGAGAAACTTCTTTGTGTTCTGTGAAATCATCTCACAGAGTTGCAGCTTTCCCCTCAAGAAGCCTTTCGCTAAGACAGTTCTTGTGGAATTGGCAAAGTGATATTTGGAAGCCCCTAGAGGGCTATGGTGAAAAAGGAAATATCCTCAGATGAAATCTGGAAAGAAGCTTTCTGACAAATTGCTTAGTGTTCTGTTAATTCATCTCAAAGAGTTACATCTGTATTTCGTGGATCTCTTTGCTAGCCTTATTTCTGTGGAATCTGAGAACAGATATTTCGGATCCCTTTGAAGACTATAGGGCCAAAGGAAATATCCTCCGATAACAAAGAGAAAGAATTTTTCTGAGAAACTTCGTTGTGTTCTGTGAAATCATCTCACAGAGTTGCAGCTTTCCCCTCAAGAAGCCTTTCGCTAAGACAGTTCTTGTGGAATTGGCAAAGTGATATTTGGAAGCCCTTAGAGGGCTATGGTAAAAAAGGAAATATCCTCAGAAGAAATCTGGAAAGAAGCTTTCTGAGAAACTGCTTAGTGTTCTGTTAATTCATCTCACAGAGTTACATCTGTATTTCGTGGATCTCTTTGCTAGCCTTATTTCTGTGGAATCTGAGAACAGATATTTCGGATCCCTTTGAAGACTATAGGGCCAAAGGAAATATCCTCCGATAACAAAGAGAAAGAAGCTTTCTGAGAAACTTCGTTGTGTTCTGTGAAATCATCTCACAGAGTTACAGCTTTCCCCTCACGGAGCCTTTCGCTAAGACAGTTCTTTTGAAATTGGCAAAGTGTTATTTGGAAGCCCATAGAGTGCTATGGTGAAAAAGGAAATATCCTCAGAGGAAATCTGGAAAGAAGCTTTCTGAGAAACTGCTTAGTTTTCTGTTAATTCATCTCACAGTGTTACATCTGTATTTCATGGATCTCTTTGCTAGCCTTATTTCTGTGGAATCTGAGAACAGATATTTCAGATCCCTTTGAAGACTATAGGGCCAAAGGAAATATCCTCCGATAACAAAGAGAAAGAAGCTTTCTGAGAAACTTCTTTGTGTTCTGTGAAATCATCTCACAGAGTTGCAGCTTTCCCCTCAAGAAGCCTTTCGCTAAGACAGTTCTTGTGGTATTGGCAAAGTGATATTTGGAAGCCCTTAGAAGGCTATGGTGAAAAAGGAAATATCCTCAGATGAAATCTGGAAAGAAGCTTTCTGAGAAACTGCTTAGCGTTCTGTGAATTCATCTCACAGAGTTACATCTGTATTTCGTGGATCTCTTTGCTAGCCTTTTTTCTGTGGAATCTGAGAACAGATATTTCAGATCCCTTTGAAGACTATAGGGCCAAAGGAAATATCCTCCGATAACAAAGAGAAAGAAGCTTTCTGAGAAACTTCTTTGTGTTCTGTGAAATCATCTCACAGAGTTACAGCTTTCCCCTCACGGAGCCTTTCGCTAAGACAGTTCTTTTGAAATTGGCAAAGTGTTATTTGGAAGCCCATAGAGTGCTATGGTGAAAAAGGAAATATCCTCAGAGGAAATCTGGAAAGAAGCTTTCTGAGAAACTGCTTAGTTTTCTGTTAATTCATCTCACAGTGTTACATCTGTATTTCATGGATCTCTTTGCTAGCCTTATTTCTGTGGAATCTGAGAACAGATATTTCAGATCCCTTTGAAGACTATAGGGCCAAAGGAAATATCCTCCGATAACAAAGAGAAAGAAGCTTTCTGAGAAACTTCTTTGTGTTCTGTGAAATCATCTCACAGAGTTGCAGCTTTCCCCTCAAGAAGCCTTTCGCTAAGACAGTTCTTGTGGTATTGGCAAAGTGATATTTGGAAGCCCTTAGAAGGCTATGGTGAAAAAGGAAATATCCTCAGATGAAATCTGGAAAGAAGCTTTCTGAGAAACTGCTTAGCGTTCTGTGAATTCATCTCACAGAGTTACATCTGTATTTCGTGGATCTCTTTGCTAGCCTTATTTCTGTGGAATCTGAGAACAGATATTTCAGATCCCTTTGAAGACTATAGGGCCAAAGGAAATATCCTCCGATAACAAAGAGAAAGAAGCTTTCTGAGAAACTTCTTTGTGTTCTGTGAAATCATCTCACAGAGTTACAGCTTTCCCCTCACGGAGCCTTTCGCTAAGACAGCTCTTTTGAAATTGGCAAAGTGATATTTGGAAGCCCATAGAGGGCTATGGTGAAAAAGGAAATATCCTCAGAGGAAATCTGGAAAGAAGCTTTCTGAGAAACTCCTTAGTGTTCTGTTAATTCATCTCACAGTGTTACATCAGTATATCATGGATCTCTTTGCTAGCCTTATTTCTGTGGAATCTGAGAACAGATATTTCAGATCCCTTTGAAGACTATAGGGCCAAAGGAAATATCCTCCGATAACAAAGGGAAAGAAGCTTTCTGAGAAACTTCTTTGTGTTCTGTGAAATCATCTCACAGAGTTGCAGCTTTCCCCTCAAGAAGCCTTTCACTAAGACAGTTTTTGTGGAATTGGCAAAGTGATATGTGGAAGCCCATAGAGGGCTATGGTGAAAAAGGAAATATCCTCAGATGAAATCTGGAAAGAAGCTTTCTGAGAAACTGCTTAGTGTTCTGTAAATTCATCTCACAGAGTTACATCTGTATTTCGTGGATCTCTTTGCTAGCCTTTTTTCTGTGGAATCTGAGAATAGATATTTCGGATCCCCTTGAAGATTATAGGGCCAAAGGAAATATCCTCCAATAAAAAAGAGAAAGAACTTTCTGAGAAACTTCGTTGTTTTCTCTGAAATCATCGCACAGAGTTACAGCTTTTCCCTCAAGAAGACTTTCGCTAAGACAGTTCTTGTGGAATTGGCAAAGTGATATTTGGAAGCCCATAGAGGGCTATGGTGAAAAAGGAAATATCCTCAGATGAAATCTGGAAAGAAGCTTACTGAGAAACTGCTTAGTGTTCTGTTAATTCACCTCACAGAGTTACATCTGTATTTCGTGGATCTCTTTGCTAGCCTTATTTCTGTGGAATCTGACAACAGATATTTCGGATCCCTTTGAAGACTATAGGGCCAAAGGAAATATCCTCCGATAACAAAGAGAAAGAAGCTTTCTGAGAAACTTCTTTGTGTTCTGTGAAATCATCTCACAGAGTTACAGCTTTCCCCTCAAGAAGCCTTTCGCTAAGACACTTCTTGTGGAATTGGCAAAGTGATAATTGGAAGCCCATAGAAGGCTATGGTGAAAAGGGAAATATCCTGAAATGAAAACTGTAAAGAAGCTTTCTGAGAAACTGCTTAGTGTTCTGTTAATTCATCTCACAGAGTTACATCTGTATTTCGTGAATCTCTTTGCTAGCCTTATTTCTGTGGATTCTGAGAACAGATATTTCGGATCCCTTTGAAGACTTCAGGGCCAAAGGAAATATCCTCCGATAACAAAGAGAAAGAAGCTTTCTGAGAAACATCGTTGTTTTCTGTGAAATCATCTCACAGAGGGACAGCTTTCCCCTCAAGAAGCCTTTCGCTAAGATAGTTCTTGTGAAATTGGCAAAGTGATATTTGGAAGCCCATAGAGGGCTATGGTGAAAAAGGAAATATCCTCAGATGAAATCTGGAAAGAAGCTTTCTGAGAAACTGCTTAGTGTTCTGTTAATTCATCTCACAGAGTTACATCTGTATTTCGTGGATCTCTTTGCTAGCCTTATATCTGTGGAATCTGAGAACAGATATTTCGGATCCCTTTGAAGACTATAGGGCCAAAGGAAATATCCTCCGATAACAAAGAGAAAGAATCTTTCTGAGAAGCTTCGCTGTTTTCTCTGAAATCATCTCACAGAGTCACAGCTCTCCCCTCAAGAAGCCTTTACCTAAAACTGTTCTTTAGGAATTGCCAAAGTGATATTTGGAAGCCCATAGATGGCTATGGTGAATAAGGAAATATCTTCAGATGAAATCTGGAAAGAAGCTTTCTGAGAAACTGCTTACTGTTCTGTTAATTCATCTCAAAGAGTTACATCTCTATTTCGTGGATCTGTTTGCTTGCCTTATTTCTGTGGAATCTGAGAACAGATATTTCGGATCCCTTTGAAGACTATAGGGCCAAAGGAAATATCCTCCGATAACAAAGAGAAAGAAGCTTTCTGAGAAACTTCTTTGTGTTCTGTGAAATCATCTCACAGAGTTACAGCTTTCCCCTAAAGAAGCCTTTCTCTAAGACAGTTCTTGTGGAATTGACAAAGTGATATTTGGAATCCCATAGAGGGCTATGGTGAAAAAGGAAATATCCTCAGATGAAATCTGGAAAGAAGCTTTCTGAGAAACTGCTTAGTGTTCTGTTAATTCATCTCACAGAGTTACATCTGTATTTCGTGGATCTGTTTGCTAGCCTTATTTCTGTGGAATCTGAGAACAGATATTTCGGATACCTTTGAAGAGTAGGTCCAAAGGAAATATCCTCAGATAATTTAGAGAAAGAAGCTTTCTGAGAAACTTCTTTGTGTTCTGTGAAATCATCTCACAGAGTTACAGCCCTCCCCTCAAGAAGCCTTTCGCTAAGACAGTTCTTGTGGAATTGGCAAAGTGATATTTGAAAACCCATAGAGGGCTATGGTGAAAAGGGAAATATCCTAAGATGAAATCTGGAAAAAAGCTTTCTGAGAAACTGCTTAGTGTTCTATTAATTCATCTCACAGAGTTACGTCTGTATTTCGTGGATCTCTTTGCTAGCCTTATTTCTGTGGAATCTGAGAACAGATATTTCGGATCCCTTTGAAGAAAACAGGGCCAAAGGAAATATCCTCTGATAACAAAGAGAAAGAAGCTTTCTGAGAAACTTCTTTGTGTTCTGTGAAGTCACCTCACAGAGTTACAGCTTTCCCCTCAAGAAGCCTTTCGCTAAGACACTTCTTGTGGAATTGGCAAAGTGATATTTGGAAGCCCATAGAGGGCTATGGTGAAAAAGGAAATATTCTAGATGAAATCAGGAAAGAAGCTTTCTGAGAAACTGCTTAGTGTTCTGTTAATTCATCTCACTGAGTTACATCTGTTTTTCGTGGATCTCTTTGCTAGCCTTATTTCTGTGGAATCTGAGAACAGATATTTCGGATCCCTTGAAGACTACAGGGCCAAAAGAAATATCCTCCAATAACAAAGAGAAAGAAGCTTTCTGAGAAACTTCGTTGTGTTCTGCAAAAACATCTCACAGAGTTACAGCTTTCCCTCAAGAAGCCTTTCGCTAAGAGAGTTCTTGTGGAATTCGCAAAGTGATATTTGAAATCCCATAGAGGGCTATGGTGAAAAAGGAAATATCCTCAGATGAAATCTGGAAAGAAGCTTTCTGAGAGACTGCTTACTGTTCTGTTAATTCATCTCAAAGAGTTACATCTCTATTTCGTGGATCTCTTTGCTAGCCTTATTTCTGTGGATCTGAGAACAGATATTTCGGATCTCTTTGAAGTCTATAGGGCAAAAGGAAATATCCTCCGATAACAAAGAGAAAGAAGCTTTCTGAGAAACTTCTTTCTGTTCTGTGAAATCATCTCACAGAGTTACAGATTTCCCCTCATTAAGCCTTTCGCTAAGACAGTTCTTGTGGAATTGGCAATGTGATATTTGGAAGCCCATAGAGGGCTATGGTGGAAGAGGAAATATCCTCAGATGAAATCTTGAAGGAAGCTTTTGAGAAACTGCTTAGTGTTCTGTTAATTCATCTCACAGAGTTACATCTGTATTTCGTGGATCTCTTTGCTAGGTTTATTTCTGTGGAATCTGTGATCATTTATTTCGGATCCCTTTGAAGACTATAGGGCCAAAGGAAATATCCTCCGATAACAAAGAGAAAGAAGCTTCCTGAGAAACTTCTTTGTGTTTTGCGAAATCATCTCACAGAGTTACAGCTTTCCCTTCAAGAATCCTTTCGCTAAGACATTTCTTGTGGAATTGGCAAAGTGATATTTGGAAGCCCACAGAGGGCTATGGTGAAAAAGGAAATATCATCAGATGAAATCTGGAAAGAAGCTTTCTGAGATACTGCTTAGTGTTCTGTTAATTCATCTCATAGAGTTACATCTGTATTTCGTGGATCTCTTTGCTAGCCTTATTTCTGTGGAATCTGAAAACAGATATTTCGGATCCCTTTGAAGAATATAGGGCCAAAGGAAATATCCTCCAATAACTAAGAGATGGAAGCTTTCTGAGAAACTTCGTTGGGTTCTGTGAAATCATCTCACAGAGTTACAGCTTTCCCCTCAAGAAGCCTTTCGCTAAGACATTTCTTGTGAAATGGCAAAGTGATATTTGGAAGACCATAGAGGGCTATGGAGAAAATGGAAATATCCCCAGATGAAATCTGGAAAGAGGCTTTCTGAGAAACTGCTTAGTGTTCTGTTAATTCACCTCACAGAGTTACATCTGTATGTCGTGGATCTCTTTGCTAGGATTATTTCTGTGGAATCTGATAACAGATATTTCGGATCCCTTTGAAGACTATAGAGCCAAAGGAAATATCCTCCGATAACAAAGAGAAAGAAGTTTTCTTAGAAACTTCTTTGTGTTCTGTGAAATCATCTCACAGAGGTACAGCTTTCCCCTCTAGACGTCTTTCACTAAGACAGTTCTTGTGGAATTGGCAAAGTGATATTTGGAAGCCCATAGAGGGCTACGGTGAAAAAGCAAATATCCTCAGATGAAATCTGGAAAGAAGCTTTCTGAGAAACTGCATAGTGTTCTGTTAATTCATCTCACAGAGTTACATCTGTATTTCGTGGATCTCTTTTCTAGGCTTATTTCTGTGGAATCTGAGAACAGATATTTCGGATCCCTTTGAAGAGTATATGGCCAAAGGAAATATCCTCGGATAACAAAGAGAAAGAAGCTTTCTGAGAAAGTTCTTTGTTTTCTGTGAAATCATCTCACAGAGTGACAGCTTTCCCCTCAAGGAGCCTTTCAATAAGACAGTTCGTGTGGAATTTGAAAAGTGATATTTGGAAGCCCATAGAGGGCTATGGATTGAAGGGGAATAACCTCAGATGAAATCTGGAAAGAAGCTTTCTGAGAAACTGCTTAGTGTTCTGTTAATTCATCTCACAGAGTTACATCCGTATTTCGTGGATCTCTTCGCTAGCCTTATTTCTGTGGAATCTGAGAACAGATATTTCGGATCTATTTGAAGACTATAGGGCCAAAGGAAATATCCTCCGATAACAAAGAGAAAGAAGCTTTCTGAGAAACTTCTTTGTGTTCTGTGAAATCATCGCACAGACTTACAGCTTTCTCTTAAAGAAGCCTTTCGCTAAGACAGTTCTTGTGGAATTGGCAAAGTGATATTTGGAAGCCCATAGAGGGCTATGGTGAAAAATGAAATATCCTCTGATGAAATCTGGAAAGAAGCTCTCTGAGAAACTGCTTAGTGTTCTGTTAATTCATCTCACAGCGTTACATTTGTATTTCGTGGATCTCTTTGCTAGCCTCATTTCTGTGGATTCTGATAACAGATATTTCGGATCCCTTTGAAGACTATAGGGCCAAAGGAAATATCCTCCGATGACAAAGAGAAAGAAGCTTTCTGAGAAAGTTCTTTGGTTTCTGTGAAGTCATCTCACAGAGTGACAGCTTTCCCATCAAGAAGCCTTTCGCTAAGACAGTTCGTGTGGAATTGGCAAAGTGATATTTGGAAGCCCATAGAGGGCTACTGTGAAAAAGGAAATATCCTCAGATGAAATCTGGAAAGAAGCTTTCTGAGAAACTGCTTAGTGTTCTGTTAATTCATCTCACAGAGTTACATCTGTATTTCGTGGATCTCTTTGCTAGCCTTATTTCTGTGGAATCTGAGGACAGATATCGGATCCCTTTGAAGACTATAGGGCCAAAGGAAATATCCTCCGATAACAAATAGAAAGAAGCTTTCTGAGAAACTTCTTTGTGTTCTGCGAAATCATCTCACAGAGTTACAGCTTTCCTTCAAGAAGCCTTTCGGTAAGACCGTTCTTGTGGAATTGGCAAAGTGATATTTGGAAGCCCGTTGAGGGCTATGGTGAAAAAGGAAATATCCTCAGATGAAATCTGCAAAGAAGCTTTCTGAGAAACTGCTTAGTGTTCTGTTAATTCATCTCACAGAGTTACATCTGTATTTCGTGGATCTCTTTGCTAGCCTAATTTCTGTGGAATCTGAGGACAGATATTTCGGATCCCCTTGAAGACTATAGGGCCAAAGGAAATATCCTCCGATAACAAAGAGAAAGAAGCTTTCAGAGAAACTTCTTTGTGTTCTGTGAAATCATCTCACAGAGTTACAGCTTTCCCCTCAAGAAGCCTTTCGCTAGACAGTTCTTGTGGAATTGGCAAAGTGATATTTGGAAGCCCATAGAGGGCTATGGTGAAAAATGAAATATCCTCAGATGAAATCTAGAAAGAAGCTTTCTGAGAAACTGCTTAGTGTTCTGTTAATTCATCTCACAGAGTTACATCTGTATTTCGTGGGTCTCTTTGCTAGCCTTATTTCTGTGGAATCTGAGAACAGATATTTCGGATCCCTTTGAAGACTATAGGGCCAAAGGAAATATCCTCCGATAACAAAGAGAAAGAAGCTTTCTGAGAAAGTTCTTTGTTTTCTGTGAAATCATCTCACAGAGTGACAGCTTTCCCCTCAAGAAGCCTTTCGCTAAGACAGTTCGTGTGGAATTGGAAATGTGATATTTGGAAGCCCATAGAGGGCTATGGAGGGAAGGGGAATATCCTCAGATGAAATCTGGAAAGAAGCTTTCTGAGAAACTGCTTAGTGTTCTGTTAATTCATCTCACAGAGTTACATCTGTATTTCGTGGATCTCTTTGCTAGCCTTATTTCTGTGGAATCTGAGAACAGATATTTCAGATCCCTTTGAAGACTATAGGGCGAATGGAAATATCCTCCGATAACAAAGAGAAAGAAGCTTTCTGAGAAACTTCTTTGTGTTCTGTGAAATCATCGCACAGAGTTACAGCTTTCCCCTGAAGAAGCCTTTCCCTAACACAGTTCTTTTGGAATTGGCAAAGTGATATTTGGAAGCCCATAGAGGCCTATGGTAAAAAAGGAAATATCATCAGATGAAATCTGGAAAGAAGCTTTCTGAGATACTGCTTAGTGTTCTGTTAATTCATCTCACAGAGTTACATCTGTATTTCGTGGATCTCTTTCCTAGGCTTATTTCTGTGGAATCTGAGAACAGATATTTCGGATCCCTTTGAAGACTATAGGGCCAAAGGAAATATCCTCCGATGACAAAGAGAAAGACGCTTTCTGAGAAAGTTCTTTGTTTTCTGTGAAGTCATCTCAAAGAGTGACAACTTTTCCCTCAAGAAGCCTTTCGCTAAGACAGTTCATGTGGAATTGGAAAAGTGATATTTGGAAGCCCGTAGAGGGCTATGGAGGGAAGGGAAATATCCTCAGATGAAATCTGGAAAGCAGCTTTCTGAGAAACTGCTTAGTGTTCTGTTAATTCATCTCACAGAGTTACATCTGTATTTCGTGGATCTCTTTGATAGCCTTATTTCTGTGGAATCTGAGAACAGATATTTCGGATCCCTTTGAAGACTATAGGGCCAAAGAAAATATCCTCCGATAACAAAGAGTAAGAAGCTTTCTGAGAAACTTCTTTGTGTTCTGTGAAATCATCTCACAGAGTTACAGCTTTCCCCTCAAGACGTCTTTCACTAAGACAGTTCTTGTGGAATTGGCAAAGTGATATTTGGGAGCCTGATCTTCTCTTCTGTCTGATCTTCAAATACTAGTCTTTTAAGACTTGATCCTGGGTCCCGTTTTCTTCTGTGTCTCCATCTTCCTGTGATTTTCTCCAGTTCCATAGCTTTATATATCTTCTGCCTGTCACTCGAGTCTTTGTCATCTCAGAGACTTCATGCAGCAGGGTTTACTTTTTGATCTCAGAATGCAGAGGTGGAGGAGGAGAAATGCTCCTTGCAGCGACCGCGGACCCAGATAACAGAAGCTGCATCCAGACACCTGCCTCTGGGGGAGGGAAAGGGAAATCACACACCGGACTTCAAGCCTCTGCTCACAGCTAAACGGCTAGACTCATCATATGGCTCCTGCCTACCCTAGTGGGCCAAGGAGCTCAGATTTCCCTGTGCCCGAAGGAGAGGAGAATGGATGCCAACGACACTCTAGTGACCCCCACAGAAAATGTTTTCAAATGTACTTTATGTATACAGGTACGTACATATTCACATGCACACACACACCCTATAAAGTAGGTGAGGGTAATTATATCAGCATTATACCAATGAAGAAGTGATATGAGTTGAGGTATAATGTATCAGGTTTCTCTGTTATTAAAAATCGTAGGAGCCCCATTTCTTGAGTTTTGTATAACCTTTAGGAAAAAACACTTGATAGGCTATACTGCTGTATGCCTTGCAGCATCCTCTAATTTTGATCAGCATTTCACCAGGAGATACATACAACAGACTTAGAAGAGCTGTCATAACCTTTCCCAAGTTCACATATGTACCTATGTAACAAACCTGCACATTCTGTACATGTGTACCTACGTAACACCTGCACATTCTGCGCATGTATCCTGGAACTTAAAAAAAAAGACAGATAGTAAAAAAAGAAAGTATTTCCAAAGTTAAATTGCTTCTTCACTAGCAGAAGACACCCAATTCTTCTGTCTTTTCTGGGTCTTGCTTATTTCATGGCTGTTCATCTCTGCAGCGTACTAAGGGCAGAGCATTTCATGGGTTACTGATTGGGTCATAGCTGTGAATGGTTGTCAGTGGGTTGGTGTTTTGTGATAATAAAAATACACCGTGATGATAAAGTTGTCCCCAAGTTCAGTTTATCTCATATACCATCTAGAAGGAGTAGGGAAAACATTATGATGGTCTGTAAGAAGTGTAGGGACGTTTGGAATTTTGTAGATCACAACTGACATTGCTTACTTCTAAGGAGAGATTTAGTACTGGGATTACCTACAAAGGGAGTATTTTCTCTCCCAGTGGATATTAGACCAACCTCTGTTCATACTAATCACATTTTTTATAATTAGGGTCGTCATTGCTTTGCTGAATTTTGAGTTCCCTGAGATCTTGAACTATGTCTTAACCTTCTTTGTATCCCGAGGGTCCAACATAGGGCCTGTGCGCTAGGCAACATAGTGCACAGTAGTTAAATCATCTTTAGGTGTTTACTGAATGATTTTATGTGTCATTGTGTTGTGAGGCAGATAAAACATTTGCTTTTCATAATAGATCTAAGAAGGTGATGAAAGAAGGTCTTCTACATCAGTGTGTATTAATTAGCAATATGTATCAGATATACTCTGGCTTCCAGTGGTCTTGTGGATAGATGTGGCCATATGACTACTTCTGCTCAATGGGCTGGGCACAGAAGTGGTACGCATGCTTATGAGGCCCTCTGAGCTCTACCTTCCCCCTGGGTGACTATCAGCATGAACCACTAAATCACTACAATGAGCTGCCCTGCAGTGGACATGTAGCATGAACAAGGAGTAAATCTTTATCATGGCACTAGCCGATAGAAAATTCTAGGAGCCACATATAAAAGGTAAAAATAGACAGATGAATTTAATAATAGTTTTACTTATCCAACAGATCTAAGATATCATTTAAACATGTAATCAACATAGGAATTATTGAGATATTTTACATTCTTTTTTGTATATATGCTAAGTCTTCAAAATCTGGTGTGTACTTTCCACAGTCAGCACATCTCAATTTGAACTAGTTATATTTTAAGTGTTTAATGGCACCAGGTGCCTACTGTACTGACAGTACAGCTCTGCTGTTCAATGTCACTGATATTTGGGGGTTATTAGTTGCTGCAACATAACTTAGCCCATCCTGACAGCTACACTAAACATTGATTTTCTTCAGATACCCTGATGAAGTAAGTTTCTCAGACCTGACATGGGGATCACCAGGGTTGGTGCGAAGTAACAAAGAGTATGTTGCATGAGGGGATTCACTTTATGGCAACACAGAGAACCTGTAATGAAATGTGTGAAGATTTGTGCTCAGCCCTTCAGAACTGAACATCTAATTGTGGCCTAGAGGAGGGTTTCTTCGAGTTTCTCATAAATTTAGCCACATTGAAACTCTGTGGTGGTAAGAAGATGAATTTTTTTCTGCCTGATAATAGTGTTTTAACAAGGTAATCAATAATGTGAGAAAGCTACTCGTAGTCTGGATCGCAAGATGTTCATAAATTCATTTAGGAAGCATTCATTCTCAATGACCATGTGCTCAGTAACATGCTGGGTGCTGGGAATACAACTGTGAAGAAGTGTACAGTCTCACAGAGGAAGCAATGAAATCTATAATTATAGCATTCATTAGTTGGAATATGATCTGCATTAGTTTTATATCACGGCTAAAGAGATTACTTCAAACTTCGAGGCTTCGAGCAATCTATGTTTATGCTCCCACAGTCTCTGTGGGTCAGGAGTCTGGGTACAGGTCAACCATGACCTCTAATCAGGATCCCTCCAAGGCCACCCTAGGGTGTCCACCAGGTTGCATTCTTTTCTGGAGCTCAAGGTTCTCTCACATGGTTATTGGCAGAATTTGGTTTTCCTTGTGGTTGTAGGTCTGAGGTCTTCATTTTCTTGTTGACCTTCAGCCAGGAACGGTTCTCAGCTTCTAGAGGCCCCTCAGAGACCCTTTCACAACACAGCGGCTTATTTCTTCAGAGCGAGCAGGATAATCTCTCTGACCTCGAGACCCTCTCCTAAGGACTCATCTAATGCATTCAGGCCAATCCAGGCTGGAATGGAAGGAGCCCCGCCATGAGGCTGTTGCAGTATTCGAGAAGACAGATGATGGTTGTTTAAAGGAGGGTGGTGGCAGTAGAGATGCAGAGAAGTGTGTAGATCAAAGAGAAGTTTAAAAGGTAGAATCAATAAGACTTGGTGATTTGTTGGATATGACATAAGGGAAAAAGAAGTTAAAGATGGCTCCTGGACTTGAGCCACTAAAAGGATGGTTGTGCCATTTCCTGATGTGGGGACACTGAGAAGAAGAGCAGTTTTGCCAGTGAAGCAGATCCATTGTAGACATTGATGTGTCTGATCTGCCAGTGAGACATGAGGTACCAGGTGCCACACTGACCATTGGCTACACTGATCTGGAGTTCAGAAGAGAAGTGTGGGCCAAAGATATGAGTGTTGGAGATATCAGCTGATAGGTGACATCTAAAGCCATTAGGAGGGATGAGATCATCCAGGGAGGACAGGTAGAATGAGACTAGAGCCTGGATGAAGTCCTTAGAGACGTCCATTTAAAGGTCTTCTAAGGGGGACAATTTCACACACACCTATTTCTTGTTGCTGTTACTAATGTCACCTTCAGGGAATGAATATTATAATTATTTGGGAACATATAGTACTTCAAGAGGATTCTCTCCACCAGGGCACTGTGTGTGTGTGTGTGTGTCTGTGTGTGTGTATGTGTTGCAGAGAGGAAATTGCATCCGAATCAGCTGAAGAGCATTTGTAAACTACACTCACAAATTTCAGTGTGTCCCTAAGGGAAAAGAATAACAGATGCAAAAAAAATTTCTTTATAGAGACACATGCCCTCATTTTTTAGAGAAAACTGGAGCTCATAAAAGTACAAGTCATTTGCCCAGTGCTACACAGCTGGTTAGATGATAGCCCCCACTGAGAGAAGTTGAAGTTGCTTAGCAATTACTTTGAGCCCTTTAACCCTCGAGGAGTGTACATTTATCCACCAGTTTCACAGGCTAGATTCCAGATACATCAAGGAATTCTAGCATCAGCTATTGGGGGGTTACCCAGATGTCCACCAAGCTTTCAGTACCTGTGGGTGGAAGAAGGAAATTCTCACTTATTGAACCAGTACTATAGAACCATAACAGCTTCAGAACAACGCTGCAAGGCAGGTATTATTTTCCTCATTTTACAAATGAAGAAACTGAGGCTTGTGAATGGAGTAATGTGCCCACAGATGGCAGAACCAGGCTTGAAATTTGCTCTTACTACTGGCCTTACATTAATTTTAGGATGTGAGAGCCAACTGTATGCATTGCACATCGACTGTAATATATAATTAAGCATTTCTTCAAAAAATAACATTACAGTGGAATTGAGTTCATGAGCAAATATATTTGTGTGAGCCTCTCAGCTTTCTGCTTGTGAAACAGCAGTTCTGAAGCCAGACTGCATTAGTGAGAACTAGGCTCCATTCCTTACTTGAGTAAACTTAGCCAAGGTACCAGACTTCTTTGTGCTTTAGTTCCTCATTTGCAATAAATTAGAATAATAGTAATACCTGCTGCATAGGGTTGCTGTGAAAATTGAATGATTTAATGTAGGCAAAAGCTCTAAAATACCACCTAACGTGTAGTGGCACTATGTAGCTGCTTCCGTCTCTACCATTACTATTCATTTGCATTCACTATGATTTTTTTAATTCAAGAGGCTTCTCTGAGTTTCCAATTAGCAATTAATGTCTCCTCCTAGCCCCAGAATTTTAGAGTTTTTCTTTGTCCTCGTAACAGTATAGTTATGAGAAAGCAATGCCCAGGTAGTTACCTAAGGGGATACAGAGCAGATGCAAGTGGCTAACCTGATTGGATCCTTCACGCTCAGTAAATTGAAACGTCAAGCCTATTTATGCCTCAGGGTCTTTGTCTTTTACTCTTCTCACTGTCTGGAATGCTCTCTCCCTGTGTAATAGAACAGCCTTCCTCAGTACTTTTTTCATGTCTCTGTTCGAATGTCACCTTATCAAAAGGCTTGTCCACACCACTCTATCTAAAATAGCATCTCCTTCCTATCATTACTTTCTATTTTCTTACCCTCTTTATTTTTCTTCAAAGCACATCATCAGAAGTATTACACATCTATTTACTGAGGGTCTGTCTCCCCAGCAGAACTTGAGTTCCTCAAGAGCAGGGATTTGGTCTGTTTTGTTCACAGCTGTCTTCCCAGCACCTAGGACAGGCCCTGGCACATCATAGGCCGTCAGTAAAGATTTGCAGAATAGATGAGTGGATGTGTGAGTGAATGTTAACTTACAATTCACACAGTGGAATTCATGGTTATCTGCAAAGACCACCATGATTTACGGGTGCATTGTCACCTATACAACTTTAGGACAAACTGGACGGCTCCAGCCCTTCACTGCAGGTAAGAGTACTACCATCTGTCCAGTTCCCCAGGCAAAATAACCTCTGCATCATTCTAGGCACTGGATTTTTTTTCACCCTCCTTATTTGTTCAATCCCAAGTTCTTTCAAACCTACCTCCACTAGATCTCAAGTCCATCTGTTTCTCCTTTTCTTCTGGTTCTAACCACCATCTTGTCTCACCTGGCTACTAGAATAACTTTCTTATTGAACTTCCCACTCCTGTGCTTCCTTCGGACCATTCTCTACAAAACATGCAGCACACACTTTGGGAAACAAGTGATGCCTGCCTGCAACTCATTAGTGGCTTCCTATTGGCCTTAGAAAATAAATCCAAACTTCTTATCACATTGTACCTGGCCTGGCATGGTCTATTCCCAGCCCTTTTCTCTAACCCTATTTTAGGTAACTCTATCCACCTCACACTTTACAATGTCCAATCACCCCAGCCTTCCCGTTCCCAGAACAACCTCTGGACCTTTGTTCTTGCTGTTTCTTCTGGTTGGAATACTTCTCACTTGACTCTTTCCATGCCTAACACCATCTCATCTTTTAGATTTTAGGCTAAATGTCACCTAGTCACAGATCAACCAACAAATCTTAATCAGGTGCCTCCAGTTCCTCTCTCCCACAGAACTATATTCTTTTCCTTTTAAAATACTTTTCATAATTTTAAATCATGCTTATTTGTTGTTCGATGTCTGTCTCCCACTCTAGATTGTAAATTCTATCTACTGTGGCATATCTAGCACCTAGAAGAGTCTCTGACACAGAGTAGTCACTTAATGAACATTTTTGGATGTTGTTGAATGAATGTCATAGAGGAACCTGCAGGAAACCCTGAAGATACTAAGGGACAAAAGACAGGAATTGGGTGCTTGGATCTCAGGATTTCTGGTGGTTGGGGCTTGTAATCAAAGACTGATAAATCCTTCCAATATACTGGTTTCTTGTTTATTACCTTCTCAGGTTATAATTTGAGTGAGTAGAAATGCTGTGTTCTTTTCACCACCAATATGTTGTGGCCCCTCTTGGAGATAATAACAAGCATATTTTTAGATTTACTATGAGCACCTTAACGGCATTATGCCATTTAATACAATTCAATAAGATATGTATTGCTATCATTTCCTATTTTACATTTGAACAAACTGAGGCACAGAGAAGTTAAATAGCTTGTTCAAGATCTCAGGGCTGGTAAGAGGTAGACAAATGAATATAAATATGTGAAGTCCAACCTCACAGTCCGAATTGCTAACCTCTGAGGCACAGACGCCCACATGGCCTTGTACCTATACTCCCATAGTGACCTCTACCAGTCCTTTAAATATAATGTTTATCCTGGACACACTTACTTTGTATCCCTGGCCCAGACTTCTACCCTGAGCTCCAGACTCATTTGTCTAACTACCCACGCTATATCTCCTGGGCATGTCAAACTTAACTTTTCCAAAACTGAGTTTATGATCTACCTCTGTACCCCCATCCTCCATGCCCAAACGTGGTCTGCCTCTATTTCCTCTTCTCAACAAATGGCATCAGGAATCATGAGATGTGGAGATGTGTGTGTATACACACACATACACACATACATATATATACATACACACCTCTTTGAGAGATGGACTGCTTGGATTAGATAGTGGCATGCCATTTCTCCTGCCTTACTGTTGCAAGGACCATGACTGTTACATACCAAGGCATGGACCAAAATTTAGTAAATCGAAGGTTTTCAGTATGTTCTTGCTGAATAAAAGAAAAAAAAAGGAAGAATTTTTTGTGTGAATCTCATCTCTTTTTACTCCAGGTAATTTCCCATGATATTCGCTAATTTTTTCAGTCATTTTTCTAAGAATATTTTTCCAAACTTCTCTAAGTGGTAATTTTTCTCTCCCCAAGGTTTTATTCCCAGGAATTTGTATTGCAGTATATTAATGAAACAACGCTATGTTTCGTAAAAATCATTTTCATTTCTTTTCACTTGGGCTCTTGTGCACTTGGATTTATATGGCAAAGAATACTTAATAATAAGGAAAGACCTATCTAGAAACAGCAGTGTAATCATTTGGCAGTAGAGAAAAGAGTGATTTATGGGCCATATAATTAGCAATCATCTGTTTCCCATTTATTTCTCAGGACTGAAGTTCAGAAGGCATTCAGTAACAAGCAGTAGGTAATGCCGTCTCAGTTTTTCCTTGGAAAGCTGAATATGTATAATAAGCCCCATACACTATATTTTCCCTTAAGTATGTAAAAAGGACAAAAGGACACACACACACACATACACATACACACACACACACACACAGAGAGAGAGAGAGAGAGAGAGAGAGAGAGAGAGAGAACTCATATTCTTTGCTATTCAAGAGAATTCAGGTAATGTTTTTTTCTCGAGATAATCAAAACAATTTTTAATAGCCCCAAATAAAATCTCAGTTCATTGGTAACTTAATTTTGCTTTACATGAAGGAAAGCCTCTTTGTTTTTGTTGCTTTGTTTTCTAAAATATGAAATTCTTTTAAGACAAATTCATATAAACTGATAAAGCAACAACCCAGATTCTATGCATCTTAAATGCATTTGCAAAGCCATTATTTATTTAAACTTCAGAAGTTGTCAGGTATAATTCAAAAGCAAGTTAAGAGGTGAAGGTATGGAATCAGCTCTGTCTGGGGTAAACATTTATTTGGCTGTGGGTGAGCCACTTGTCACCTCTCTTTCTCCTCCTCTAAGAAACTGAAGGAAAACCACTCTCACAAGGTTCATATGGGAATAAGATGGGGTAATGTGTGAATGTGCTTTGACAATTGCAAAGCATGAAAAATAAATAAATAAATAAATAAATAAATAAATAAAATGAGGTTGTTATTGTTATTAGTTGAATAATAAGTGATTTTTATCAGGCTGAATAAATCAAAATATCTATCCTTTTATGCAGAAAATGGTTGAGATCCCACATCAGAATTTTAGTTGATTCAGTATGTATTCAGATAATGAACTTAGCTTTTCTACATATAGAAATGTGGTATTTAAGTTGTTCTCTGAGTGGAATATTTTAATATATTTTTAATGTTTCCATAAATTTATGAGAGATCTTCAAATGATTATTTTCCCACTAGATTGTTTATTTTCTGTAAATCCTAACAATTACAGTAAATCTATGGAGAGAGTAATCTCTAAGCACTATATTCTGCTCTAAATCATCTGTTTAATTCAGTGAATCAATCACATTTCCATATAGAGTCCTCTGTGTTGCACAATTTTACTCTCTCATAGGAAGATGAGTGAATATAGAACCTTAAAGGAAAGCTAAGTGAATATAAAGAAATCCCATTATCATGATTAAAATTTCCAACTTAGGAAGCCACAAAGCCTTCCCAGATCTGAAGTATATCTTCATATAAAGAAAAAGAACTATTTTTAGGAAATACAGTCTTTCTTCTGCATTATAACTTGGAAAACTGTACTATGTATTGAAAAGGAAGCAGCAATCTTTTCTAAAGTCCAACAAATGCTCAGCTGAAAAGCTGTGAGACCATCTCAGATCCCCAAGGCATCATTGCATCCACAGGCATGAAATGGGGCGGGACTGACTGTGTGTGTGTGATGTTTCTGTATGTTCTGTATGGGCATCACAGCCTGTGAGCTCATTTACATACCCCGATCTAAACAGCTGTGTCAGGAGGACTGACCGTAATAGGTTACTGAACAGAGGAAAGCAGTTTTTACAAAGAGACAAAGCATTTGGCCATCACATTTTCGGTTGTTACTGGTTTGTCCACTCCCTGGACAGGCACCTCATTTGCAGTAACCTGCAGTGTTCACTGTAAGAGTCACTTCATTGACAGTCACTACCTGCTTCACAGGAATCCAGTATTCACCTGGGCCAGGTCTAGCTGCCCACATTTCACTAATCATGTTCATGGATTAGACAAACATTGGGTGTGTGGTACCTCCGTGCCAAGCACTGTGCTAGGCCCAAAGGATTCAACTATGAATAACAGAAATATTCCTTGTTATCAGGAGGGTTATACTCAGGGCACTCTTGTCTCAAGCCAGAAGGTAAAACCTCATTTCAGCCTGAACTGCCAGAAAGTTAGACTTTTCAGACCAATATTAGAGAGTGCCTGCCACTACTGATGGGCCCTGGCCTTCCTACCCTTGGGAAATTCAGCATCACACCAGTCTCTGAGAACATTGCAGTTGATGCCAGTTTGATTTTCATAATATCTTGATGAGTTTATACACGTATAATATTTATAACCCTTGAATGTTTATAATTCAGGTCAAAAAGACTCTGAATTAAAGTATGATAAATGAATTACAACTTTACATCCATCTGCAATTTCAAAACAATTTCCCATAGTGCACATTTACCCCAGCTAGAGGAGAAAGTTGAGCTTCTATTTTTGTCAGTTGTGCAAAAACAACAACAACAAGAACCAACAAAGGATTGTTATGCAATACTAGTATAAGGAAAGTCTAGCCACAAAGCACAAAGTCCTAACATATCTGTCAACATTCCTAAACTATAAAAACTTAAATGCCATGCAGTCCAGATCAACCCTATATGAGACAGATGGGGATTAGTAATTGGCCACTTTACTAATTTAAACTGGTTTGGCTCCTATTTTCTCACTTTCCTTCTACAACTGACCCCTCCTTGTGGAAAGTGACTTCCAAAGAGAAATCTCCTAATTGGTTTTTCATGTCCTTTTGGCCAGAGGCATAGACCAAAATCTGTTGGATAGTTATCGGGGTGTGAAGTCCTAGTTTTACTTCCCTACGTTCTAGGTTGATAAAAAGCCCCAAAGCAGGCAAAGGTCTTTGACCAAAGAACACAGCTCTTTGAAAAAGCTTTGCCAGGCACCCACCCAGATTGCAGTCTCACATCTTTTGGCTTGCTTCATCTCCACCATCAACTTTTGCTTTTGCCTGGATGACTGAGAACATTCCTTCTTCTCCCTTATCATTTATTCTCCATGAAACAACCACAGTGATCTTTGACAACCTAAATCAAAGTGGTTTCCCAGTGTTCCTAGAATAAAGTCCGCTGCATGTTCTATCTTCTGCTCACCTTCTCAGCCTCTTCTGATGCCACTCTTCCCTCCTTAAAACACCTCAGCCCCTCTGCTCTCCTTTCTCTCCCTCAATATACCAGGCAGCTTCCCAGCTCAGGTCCTTTGCACCCAGAGCGCTCATGCTGTGCTCTTTCCCCAGCTGGTGCCTTCTCCTCCTTAGGTCTCAGCTCACATGTCACCTCCACAGAGAAGACTTTCCTCAACCCCTTGTCCAAATGAGTATGTAGCCCCTCCCATAACTGTTTCTCTCATTACTCTATCTTCAGAACACTCATTATTATCTGAGCTTATCCTTCCTTCTTCAGAACACTCATTATTATCTGAGTCTCCCTTCCTTCCTTCCTTCCTTCCTTCCTTCCTTCCTTCCTTCCTTCCTTCCTTCCTTGTCTCCCTCTCTCTCTCTTTTCTTTCTTTCTTTCTTTCAACAGAGTCTCGCTCTTGTTGCCCAGGTTGGAGTGCAGTGGCGTGACCTTGGCTCACTGCAACCTCTGCCTTTCGGGTTCAAGCGATTCTCCCGCCTCAGCCTCCCCAGTAGCTGGGATTACAGGCATCTGCCACCATGCCTAGCTAATTTTTGTATTTTTAGTAGAGACGGAGTTTCACCATGTTGTCCAGGTTGGTCTCAAACTCCTGACCTCAGGTGATCTGCCTCGGCCTCCCAAAGTGCTGGGATTACAGGCCCCGCCACCACGCCCAGCTAATTTTTTGTGTTTTTAGTAGAGATGGGGTTTCACCATGTTGGCCATGCTGGTCTTGAACTCCTGACCTCAGGTGATCCACCCGCCTCAGCCTCTCAAAGTGCTGGGATTACAGGCGTGAGCCACCACACCTGGCCTCATGCCATAATTTAATTAACCAATCCCTATGGTGGACATTCAGATTGCTTCCAATTTTTCCATATATAATAATATTATATGTAATATTATAATAACATCTGAGATGAGCATTCTCCACATGTAATATTTTTATGCATCTCTGATTCTTTCCCAAGGGTAAATTCCTAAAAGTGAAATAGTTAGCTGAAAAAGAACAAACATTTCTAAATCTTCTGATATATGCTGCCAATTTGCCACTTTACACAGTACTAACATTATTTTTTAAATTAGCTGAGGCTACAGAAGTGTCTGTGAATTCAAACAAATGACCTGCCTACACTCCTTACGAAAGTAAACACATTATCCAGTCATAATGAGCCCACGAAAACTGTGCCTATATAAACAAGCAAGTATGCATGTATTATTCATAAGAGGCACTTGGGCGGTGGGAAGAGCAGTCCATTGGATCTGGTTTGCAATTCTATCTCCACCAGTTACTAGTTGTGTGACCTTGGACAGCTCAGTTTTCTCAACTATCAGCTGTGGGTGTCAGTTTCCTCATCTTTGGGAAGATTAGCTGTATTAAACATTACATCAAGGGTGGCACCGGTGGCTGCCATATTATGAAGTCCTTTTTTTTTTTTTCTGAGGCAGAATCTCGCTCAGTTGCCTAGGCTGGAGTGCAGTGGCACGATCTCGGCTCACTGTAGCTCCATGAACAAAGCACAGGCTTTGATTCTGATCAACAGAGATTTAAATCTCTCTCTGTGGATCTTAGGCAAGTCACTGTATCTCTTCGAGTTACTTTCTCATTCAGTAAAATACCTCATATTCCTGTTGAGAGGATTAAATGAGATGACATATACAGCTCTTGGCTCACAGTAGGTACTTTAATTATTCAGGATTTTAAAAAAATGTGTTTCACACCTACAACCAGCCAGGAGATACAAGGATGAGCAAGGCACACCTTCTGTGCTCCAGGAACAATCAAACTAGTCTAGAAGACAGCCATGCGCACGCTTGCCCAGAGAATGGGTTGGGATGCAAAACTATGAAGACTAAGCCATCTGGACTGCAGTCCCTAGGCCAAAGGAGCCAGTGAGGCATCCTAAAAGGGAGACTAACTTCATCAGATTTGGGGGCTAATGTGTGTAGCCTTGTAGAGTCTTTAGCACCACAGAAGTCTGGAAACCTTCCAACAGGTGAAGGAAACCAGGATACCGCACTTTCCCCCAGAATGTACCTCATTCAGCCTAGGGACCACATAGCTGCAAGGCAGCTCAGCAAGTGACTAAGTCCAGCTCTGGGGCACAGTGGTAAGGAGAACCCTCTTAGAGCTCCACTCCAATTTCAAGCTTTTAGAAGAGTTAATTCTGGACTAGATCACAGGGTCTCAAGCAATGTTTTCCTCATGATTTGTTTCTTAAACCTCTGACATCTATATACTTGTCTGCTAATACAAGCAGCAAAAATTTTAAAGTAAAAATTAAAACTCGCTGGTTCAATAATGTATCTTTCATATAAAACTACTAATGGCAGTTATTTTACACTGTTTTAAATCTATCACAGCTATGCTGCCTGCCAGCAAAGGTGTTCCTAGTCTTCAAATTGGAGTTCCATAGAACTGTATCATGCCACGCTCTGCAAAAGCATGACTTCCTAGTGCTGCCTCAGGGAGTGGCACTGGAGGAGTCTCTGAGGACAGATCTACCACTGTCAACATTCAGTTCCTCTCAAAGGGGACCAGCCTGGCCAATATGGTGAAACCCCGTCTCTACTAAATATACAAAAATTAGCTGGGCGTGGTTGCAGGCGCCTGTAGTCCCAGCTACTCAGGAGGCTGAGGCAGGAGAATGACGTGAACCCAGGAGGCGGAGGTTGCAGTGAGCCGAGATCGTGCCACTGCACTCCAGGCTGGCCACAGAGCAAGACTCCATCTCAAAATTAATTAATTAATTAAATTAAGAAGTGCTAAGGCAGTAAGTGAAGTTAGGTCCAAGCAAATTATTTAAGGAAAAGACCTTTACTCAATAATACAGGCAACCAGCCCATAGAAAATGCCCTAAGGGAGTCAGAGGACCGGGTCCAAAGTCACCTGTGCCTGTAAATAGCTGTAAGTACTGACCAGGAAAAGATATGAGTTCAGTAACTTATATCAAAGTACAGCGGAAAGTGTCGTTAATAAAACGGCAAGGGAAGAGAGGCAGCAAATTAAAACTTCTGGAAACCAAAAATGCTTGTGGGTAAGTGAGTTTTAAATTTTTTCTAATTCCAGTTTATACATTTCAATCCAGGACAAAAGATTTCATAGTTTCAACAAAGTATCTACAAAATATTTACTTACACTTCCTATTTCTCCTCTCGATTTGAAAACGCACCTTCTAAGATTTATGCTTGCATTACAAGGCACGGTCTACTATTAATATAACACTTTACAAAACATACGCTCAGAACGCCTTTCTAAAGCAATTAGAAAACAGAACAAAAACCCAAAAGCCTTTGGCAAGGGCATTCCAATAAGGCACTGATACCTCTTTAGGAAATCCTTTCGAAGCAATCCCTCACCCCTCTGCCCAGATATGCTAATCCCTCCGACTGCATGAGGTCCAAGCTAAAGCCTCCGCTGGGGACCGTACGGCCACCGCGCCCTCCTCACAGAAAGGCGGAACCTGGCTGTCGGGTGCCGACACCGAGGCTGGTGTAGTCAGGGGGTCTGGAAACACGCCAAGGAAGTCGACTGCCGGATCGCCGCCCGGCGCCCGCAGACTCCGAGCGCTCCTTCTCCCGGGCGCTGCGGCTGTGCTCTCCCGGAAGCATTCCAGGCAGAGAGAAGCAGACGCGATCCGCGCCTGCTGGGAACCGTGCCAAAGTTGGGACCCGAGCGGGAGAGGCGGCCGAGCGCCCCACGCTGCGTGCGACCGACCGGCGGGGAGCGCAAGAGCGCTGCGCCCCACACAGAGGCCGGCCGAGCCGCCAAGGCCCGTGAGCTAGGCCGGGGACCGGGCCACACCGAGCCGGGCCGCGCGCCAACCGGGGACCCCTTCCGCCAGCCCCTTGGGAAGGCTGGCCGACGCCCTACCTTCTCCTCGCCATCGTAGATTCGCACCCCGCGCTGCTGGATCACCAGGGTCTGGTTGATCTCCAGGAGGCCGCTGGTCCAAACGAATCGGTCCATGGCCGCCGCCACCTAGCCCCGGCGCTCCCGGGCCGCGAGCCGCAAGCCGGGCAGCCTGTGGCGCCCCCTAGCGTCGGACGGGGCGGAGAAGGGTCGGGGCTGGTGAGGGAGGGAGGGAGCGGCCTGGCCGCGAGCAGGCGCGGCTGCGAGGTGCGCCCGGGGACGTGGAGACGTGCGTGGAGCGCCCCCTGGCGGTCCATTAGCCGCCGGCCTTTTAGAACCCTTGATCAGCTAGCTGTCCACCCCATTCTAAATTCATAGCTTACGGGCGCGCGAGGGAGCCCTGAACACAGCTTAGCCTTGCTTATTGTGCATTATGCCAGCATGTTTGTGGCAGTTTTCTTGTCAGTGCCCAGAATATTGCCATATTCATTAGTGATTGTAAATAATCATAACCCCTCTCCTTCAAATGAATGTTTATGGCACGCATTGTTTCTATACAGCTGCAGTTAGTACTACCTGTACTGCTCTTTTTTTCCCTTTAAGATTATCTTTATATTGTAACACAAAGGATAAATGCTTGAGGTAAGGGATACCTCATTTACCCTGATGTGATTATCACACACTGTATGCCTGCATCAAAATATCCCATATACCCCAGAAATATATACACCTATATACACACACAAATTAATTTTTTTTTAACTGGGGGAAACAGATTTTATTTAACCGGGCTTGGTGGCGCGCGCCTGTATTCCCAGCTGCTTCCGAAGCTGAGGCGGGAGTATTGCTTGAGCCCAGGAGTTTGACACCAGTGGGCGACGTAGAAAGACCCTCTCCCCCTCCACCCCAACTCCCCCACGCCACTCCATGCCACAACCCCCAAAATCAGAAAAAAATGATTATTTTTATTTAGGCATTTCCAATATTAATACAAACCTCATGCGTGAATTTACATGTCAATATGTAGTTCCTCTATAATTTACCTGTTTGTTGGCAAAGCCATCCATGGCTGCTGCTCTCACGCACCAGGCGACCTCGTGCCTCTAGCCACCTTCTCCTCTGTCTGATTTCCCCTCAAGAAGCCTTTCGCTAAGATAGTTCGTGTGGAATTGGAAAAGTGATATTTGGATGCCCTTAGAGGGCTATGGAGGGAAGGGGAATATCCTCAGATGAAATCTGGAAAGAAGCTTTCTAAGAAACTGCTTAGTGTTCTGTTAACTCATCTCACAGAGTTACATCTGTATTTCATGGATCTCTTTGCTAGCCTTATTTCTGTGGAATCTGAGAACAAATATTTCGGATCCCTTTGAAGACTATAGGGCCAAAGGAAATATCCTCCGATAACAAAGAGAAAGAAGCTTTCTGAGAAACTTCTTTGTGTTCTGTGAAATCACATCACAGAGTTACAGCTTTCCCCTCAAGAAGCCTTTCGCTAAGACAGTTCTTGTGGAATTGGAAAAGTGATAATTGGAAGCCCATAGATGGCTACGGTGAAAAAGGAAATATCCAGAGATAAAATCTGGAAAGAAGCTTTCTGAGAAACTGCTTAGTGTTCCGCTAATTCATATCACGGAGTTACATCTGTATTTCGTGGATCTCTTTGCTAGGCTTATTTCTGTGGAATCTGAGAACAGATATTTCGGATCCCTTTGAAGACTATAGGACCCAAGGAAATATCCTCCGGTAACAAAGAGAAAGAAGCTTTCTGAGAAACTTCTTTGTTTTCCGCGAAACCATCTCACAGAGTTACAGCCTTCCTCTCATTAAGCCTTTCGCTAAGACAGTTCTTTGGAATTGGCAAAGTGGTATTTGGAAACTCATAGAGGGCTGTGGTGAAAGAGGAAATATACTCAGATGAAATCTGGAAAGAAGCTTTCTGAGAAACTGCTTAGTGTTCTGTTAATTCATCTCACAAAGATACATCTTTATTTCGTGGATCTGTTTGCTACGCTTATTTCTGTGGAATCTGAGAACAGATATTTCGGATCCCTTTTGAAGACTATAGGGCCAAACGAAATATCCTCCGATAACAAAGAGAAAGAAGATTTCTGAGAAACTTCTTTGTGTTCTGCAAAATCATCTCACAGAGTTACAGCTTTCCCCTCAAGAAGACTTTCGTTAAGACAGTTCTTGTGGAATTGGCAAAGTGGTATTTGGAAGCCCACAGAGGGCTATGGTGAAAAAGGAAATATCCTAAGATGAAATCTGGAAAGAAGCTTTCTGAGAAACTGCTTAGTGTTCTGTTAATTCATCTCACAGAGTTACATCTGTATTTCGTGGATCTCTTTGCTAGCCTTATTTCTGTGGAATCTGAGAACAGATATTTCGGATCCCTTTGAAGACTATAGGGCCAAAGGAAATATCCTCCGATAACAAAGAGAAAGAAGCTTTCTGAGAAAGTTCTTTGTGTTCTCTGAAATCATCTCACAGAGTGACAGCTTTCCCCTCAAGAAGCCTTTCGCTAAGACAGTTCGTGTGGAATTGGAAAAGTGATATTCGGAAGCCCAAAGAGGGCAATGGCGGGAAGGGAAATATCCTCAGATGAAATCTGGAAAGAAGCTTTCTGAGAAACTGCTTAGTGTTCTGTTAATTCATCTCACAGAGTTACATCTGTATTTCATAGATCTCATTGCTAGCCTTATTTCTGTGGAATCTGAGACCACATATTTCGTTTCCCTTTGAAGACTATAGGGCCAAAGGAAATAACCTCCAATAACAAAGAGAAAGAAACATTCTGAGAAACTTCTTTGTGTACTGTTTAATCATCTCACAGAGTTACAGCCTTCCTCTCATTAAGCCTTTCGCTAAGACAGTTCTTGTGGAATTGGCAGTGTGATATTTGGAAGCCCATAGAGGGCTATGGTGAAAGAGGAAATATCCTCAGATGAAATCTGGAAAGAAGCCTTCTGAGAAACTGCTTAATGTTCTGTTAATTCATCTCACAGACTTACATCTGTATTTCGTGGATCTCTTTGCTAGCCTTATTTCTGTGGAATCTGAGAACAGATATTTCGGATCCCTTTGAAGACTATAGGGCCAAAGGAAATATCCTCCGATAACAAAGAGAAAGAAGCTTTCTGAGAAACTTCTTTGTGTTCTGTGAAATCATCTCACAGAGTTACAGCTTTCCCCTAAAGACGCCTTTCACTAAGACAGTTCTTGTGGAATTGGCAAAGTGATATTTGGAAGCCCATAGAGGGCTATGGTGAAAAAGGAAATATCCTCAGATGAAATCTGGAAAGAAGCTTTCAGAGAAACTGCTTAGTGTTCTGTTAATTCATCTCACAGACTTACATCTGTATTTCGTGGATCTCTTTGCTAGCCTTATTTCTGTGGAATCTGAGAACAGATATTTCGGATCCCTTTGAAGACTATACGGCCAAAGGAAATATCCTCCGATAACAAAGAGAAAGAAGCTTTCTGAGAAACTTCTTTGTGTTCTGAGAAATCATCGCAAAGAGTTACAGCTTTCCCTTCAAGAATCCTTTCGCTAAGACATTCTTGTGGAATTGGCAAAGTGATATTTGGAAGCCCATAGAGGGCTATGGTGAAAAAGGAAATATCCACAGATGAAATCTGGAAAGAAGCTTTCTGAGAAACTGCTTAGTGTTCTGTTAATTCATCTCACGGAGTTACATCTGTATTTCGTGGTTCTCTTTGCTAGGCTTATTTTTGTGGAATCTGAGAACAGATATTTCGGATCCCTTTGAAGACTATAGGTCCCAAGGAAATATCCTCCGATAACAAAGAGAGAGAAGATTTCAGAGAAACTTCTTTGTGTTCTGCGAAATCATCTCACAGAGTTACAGCTTTCCCTCAAAAAGCCTTTCGCTAAGACAGTTCTTGTGGATTTGGCAAAGTGATATTTGGAAGCCCGAAGACGGCTATAGTGAAAAAGGAAATATCCTCAGATGAAATCTGGAAAGAAGCTTTCTGAGAAACTGCTTAGTGTTCTGTTAATTCATCTCACAGAGTTACATCTGTATTTCGTGGATCTCTTTGCTAGCCTTTTTTCTGTGGAATCTGAGAACAGATATTTCGGATCCCTTTCAAGACTATAGGGCCAAAGGGAATATCCTCCGATAACAAAGAGAAAGAAGCTTTCTGAGAAAGTTCTTTGTGTTATGTGATATCATCTCACAGAGTGACAGCTTTCCACTCAAGAACCCTTTCGCTAAGACAGTTCGTGTGGATTTGGAAAAGTGATATTTGGAAGCCCATAGAGGGCTATGGAGGGAAGGGAAATATCCTCAGATGAAATCTGGAAAGAAGCTTTCTGAGAAACTGCTTAGTGTTCTGTTAATTCATCTCACAGAGTTACATCTGTATTTCGTGGATCTCTTTGCTAGCCTTATTTCGGTGGAATCTGGGAACGGATATTTCGGATCCCTTGGAAGACTATAGGGCCAAAGAAAATATCCTCCGATAACAAAGAGAAAGAAGCTTTCAGAGAAACTTCTTTGAGTTCTGTGAAATCATCTCACAGAGTTACACCTTTCCCCTCAAGACGCCTTTCACTAAGACAGTTCTTGTGGAATTGGCAAAGTGATATTTGGAAGCCCATAGAGGGCTATGGTGAAAAAGGAAATATCCTCAGATGAAATCTGGAAAGAAGCCTTCTGAGAAACTGCTTAGTGTTCTGTTAATTCATCTCACAGAGTTACATCTGCATTTCGTGGATCTCTTTGCTAGGCTTATTACTGTGGAATCTGAGAACAGATATTTCGGATACCTTTGAAGACTATAGGGCCAAAGGAAATATCCTCCGATAACAAAGGGAAAGAAGCTTTCTGAGAAATTTCTTTGTGTTCTGCGAAATCATCACACAGAGTGACAGCTTTCCCCTCAAGAAGACTTTCGCTAAGACAGTTCGTGTGGAAGTGGAAAAGTGATATTCGAAAGCCCATAGAGGGCTATGGTGAAAAAGGAAATATCCTCAGATGAAATCTGGAAAGAAGCTTTCTTAGAAACTGCTTAGTGTTCTGTTAATTCGTCTCACAGAGTTACATCTGTATTTCGTGGATCTCTTTGCTAGCCTTATTTCTTTGTATTCTGAGAACAGATATTTCGGATCACTTTGAAGACTATAGGGCCAAAGGAAATATCCTCCGATAACAATGAGAAAGAAGCTTTCTGAGAAACTTCTTTGTGTTCTGCGAAATCATCTCACAGACTTACAGCTTTCCCCTCAAGAATCCTTTTGCTGAGACAGTTCTTGTGGAATTGGCAAAGTGGTATTTGGTAGCCCATAGAGGGCTATGGAGAAAAAGGAAATATCCTCAGATGAAATCTGGAAAGAAGCTTTCTGAGAAACTGCTTAGTGTTCTGTTAATTCATCTCACAGAGTTACATCTGTATTTTGTGGATCTGTTTGCTAGGCTTATTTCTGTGGAATCTGAGAACAGATATTTCGGATCGCTTTGAAGACTATAGGGCCAAACGAAATATCCTCCGATAACAAAGAGAAAGAAGCTTTCTGAGAAAGTTCTTTGTGTTCTGTGAAATCATCTCACAGAGTGACAGCTTTATCCTTAATAAGCCTTTCGCTAAACAGTTCGTGTGGAATTGGAAAAGTGATATTCGGAAGCCCATAGAGGGCTATGGAGGGAAGGGAAATATACTCAGATGAAATCTGGAAAGAATCTTTCGGAGAAACTGCTAAGTGTTCTGTTAATTCATCTCACAGAGTTACATCTGTATTTCGTGGATCTCTTTGCTAGCCTTATTTCTGTGGAATCTGATAACAGATATTTCGGATCTCTTTGAAGACTATAGAGCCAAAGGAAATATCCTCCGATAACAAAGAGAAAGAAGCTTTCTGAGAAAGTTCTTTGTGTTATGTGATATCATCTCACAGAGTGACAGCTTTCCACTCAAGAACCCTTTCGCTAAGACAGTTCGTGTTGATTTGGAAAAGTGATATTTGGAATCCCATAGAGGGCTATGGAGGGAAGGGAAATATCCTCAGATGAAATCTGGAAAGAAGCTTTCTGAGAAACTGCTTAGTGTTCTGTTAATTCATCTCACAGAGTTACATCTGCATTTCGTGGATCTCTTTGCTAGCCTTATTTCTGGGGAATCTGAGAACAGATATTTCGGATCCCTTTGAAGACTATAGGGCCAAAGAAAATATCCTCCAATAACAAATAGAAAGAAGCTTTCAGAGAAACTTCTTTGAGTTGTGTGAAATCATCTCACAGAGTTACACCTTTCCCCTAAAGACGCCTTTCACTAAGACAGTTCTTGTGGAATTGGCAAAGTGATATTTGGAAGCCCATAGAGGGCTATGGTGAAAAAGGAAATATCCTCAGATGAAATCTGGAAAGAAGCTTTCTGAGAAACTGCTTAGTGTTCTGTTAATTCATTTCACAGAGTTACATCTGCATTTCGTGGATCTCTTTGCTAGGCTTATTACTGTGGAATCTGAGAACAGATATTTCGGATCCCTTTGAAGACTATAGGGCCAAAGGAAATATCCTCCGATAAAAAAGAGAAAGAAGCTTTCTGAGAAACTTCTTTGTGTTCTGTGAAATCATCTTACAGAGTTACAGCTTTCCCCTCAAGACGCCTTTCACTAAGATAGTTCTTGTGGAATTGGCAAAGTGATATTTGGAAGCCCATCGAGGGCTATGGAGAAAAAGGAAATATCCTCAGATGAAATCTGGAAAGAAGCTTTCTGAGAAACTGCTTAGTGTTCTGTTAATTCATCTCACAGAGTTACATCTGTATTTCGTGGATCTCTTTGCTAGGCTTATTTCTGTGCAATGTGAGAACAGATATTTCGGATCCCTTTGAAGACTATAGGGCCAAAGGAAATATCCTCCGATAAAAAAGAGAAAGAAGCTTTCTGAGAAACTTCTTTGTGTTCTGTGAAATCATTTCACAGAGATACAGCTTTCCCCTCAAGAAGCCTTTAGCTAAGACAGTTCTTTTGGAATTGGCAAAGTGATATTTGGAAGCACATAGTGGGCTATGGAGAAAAAGGAAATATCCTCAGATGAAATCTGGAAAGAAGTTTTTGAGAAACTGCTTAGTGTTCTGTTAATTAATCTCACAGAGTTACATCTGTATTTCTTGGATCTCTTTGCTAGCCTTATTTCTGTGGAATTTGAGACCACATATTTCGGATCTCTTTGAAGACCATAGGGCCAAAGGAAATATGATCAGATAACAAAGAGAAAGAAGCTTTCTGAAAAACTTCTTTGTGTTCTGTGAAATCATCTCACAGAGTGACAGGCTTCCCCTCAAGAAGCCTTTCGCTAAGATAGTTCGTGTGGAATTGGAAAAGTGATATTCGGAAGGCAATAGAGCGCTAAGGCGGGAAGGGAAATATCCTCATATGAAATCTGGAAAGAAGCTTTCTGAGAAACGGCTTAGTGTTCTGTTAATTCATCTCACAGAGTTACATCTGTATTTCGTGGATCTCTTTGCTAGCCTTTTTTCTGTGGAATCTGAGAACAGATATTTCGGATCCCATTGAAGATTATAGGGCCAAAGGAAATATCCTCCGATAACAAAGAGAAAGAAGCTTTCTGAGAAACTTCTTTGTGTTCTGTGAAATCATCTCACAGAGTTACAGCTTTCCCCTCAAGACGCCTTTCGCTAAGACAGTTCTTGTGGAATTGGCAAAGTGATATTTGGAAGCCCATAGTGGGCTATGGTGAAAAAGGAAATATCCTCAGATGAAATCTGCAAAGAAGCTTGCTGAGATTCTGCTTAGTGATCTGTTAATTCATCTCACAGAGTTATATCTGTATTTCGTGGATCTCTTTGCTAGGCTTATTTCTGTGGAATCTGAGAACAGATATTTCGGATCCCTATGAAGACTATAGGGCCAAAGGAAATATCCTCCGATAACAAAGAGAAAGAAGCTTTCTGAGAAAGTTCTTTGTGTTTTGTGAAATCATCTAAGAGAGTGACAGCTTTCCCCTCAAGAAGCCTTTCGCTAATACAATTGGTGTGGAATTGGAAAAGTGATATTCAGAAGCCCATAGAGGGCTATGGCGGGAAGGGAAATATCCTCAGATGAAATCTGGAAAGAATCTTTCGGAGAAACTGCTTAGTGTTCTGTTAATTCATCTCACAGAGTTACATCTGTATTTCGTGGATCTCTTTGCTAGCCTTATTTCTGTGGAATCTGAGAACATATATTTCGGATCCCTTTGAAGACTATAGGGCCAAAGGAAATATCCTCCGATAACAAAGAGAAAGAAGCTTTCTGAGAAACTTCTTTGTGTTCTGTGAAATCATCTCACAGAGTTACAACTTTCCCCTCAAGAAGACGTTCGCTAAGACAGTTCTTGTGGAAATGGCAAAGTGATATTTGGAAGCCCCTAGAGGTCTATAGTGAAAACGGAAATATTCAGAGATGAAATCTGGAAAGAAGCTTTCTGAGAAACTGCTTAGTGTTCTATTAATTCACGTCACGGAGTTACATCTGTATTTCGTGGATCTCTTTGCTAGGCTTATTTCTGTGGAATCTGAGAACAGATATTTCGTATCCCTTTGAAGACTATACGTCCCAAGGAATAATCCTCCGATAACAAAGAGAAAGAAGCTTTCTGAGAAACTTCATTGTGTTCTGCGAAATCATCTCACAGAGTTACAGCTTAACGTCAAGAAGCCTTTCGCTAAGACAGCTCTTGTGGAATTGGAAAAGTGATATTTCGAAGCCCGTACAGTGGTACGGTGAAAAAGGAAATATCCTCAGATGAAATCTGGAAAGAAGCTTTCTGAGAAACTGCTTAGTGTTCTGTTAATTCATGTCACAGAGTTACGTCTGCATTTGGTGGATCTCTTTGCTAGCCTTATTTCTGTGGAATCTGAGAACAGATATTTCGGATCCCTTTGAAGACTATAGGGCCAAAGAAAATATCCTCCGATAACAAAGAGAAAGAAGCTTTCAGAGAAACTTCTTTGAGTTCTGTGAAATCATCTAACAGAGTTACACCTTTCCCCTAAAGACGCCTTTCACTAAGACAGTTCTTGTGGAATTGGCAAAGTGATATTTGGAAGCCCATAGAGGGCTACGGTGAAAAAGGAAATAACCTAAGATGAAATCTGTAAAGAAGCTTTCTGAGAAACTGCTTAGTGTTCTGTTAATTCATCTCACAGAGTTACATCTGTATTTCGTGGATCTCTTTGCTAGGCTTATTTCTGTGGAATCTGAGAACAGATATTTCGGATCCCTTTGAAGACTAAAGGCCCAAGGAAATAACCTCCGATAACAAAGAGAAAGAAGCTTTCTGAGAAAGTTCTTTGTGTTCTCCGAAATCATCTCACAGAGTGACAGCTTTCCCCTCAAGAAGCCTTTCGATAATACAGTTGGTGTGGAATTGGAAAAGTGATATTCGGAAGCCCATAGAGGGCTATGGTGAAAAAGGAAATATCCTCAGATGAAATCTGGAAATAAGCTTTCTTAGAAACTGCTTAGTGTTCTGTTAATTCATCTGACAGAGTTACATCTGTATTTCGTGGATCTCTTTGCTAGCCTTATTTCTTTGTATTCTGAGAACAGATATTTCGGATCTCTTTGAAGACTATAGGGCCAAAGGAAATGTCCTCCGATAACAAAGAGAAAGAAGCTTTCTGAGAAACCTCTTTGTGTTCTTCGAAATCATCTCACAGACTTACAGCTTTCCCCTCAAGAATCCTTTTGCTGAGACAGTTCTTGTGGAATTGGCAATGTGGTATTTGGAAGCCCTTAGAGGGCTATGGTGAAAAAGGAAATATCCTCAGATGAAATCTGTAAAGAAGCTTTCTGAGAAACTGCTTAGTGATCTGTTAATTCATCTCACAGAGTTACATCTGTATTTCGTGGATCTCTTTGCTAGCCTTATTTCTGTGGAATCTGATTACAGATATTTCGGATCCCTATGAAGACAATAGGACCAAAGGAAATATCCTGCGATAACAAAGAGAAAGAAGCTTTCTGAGAAACTTCTTTGTGTTCTGTGAAATCATCTAAGAGAGTGACAGCTTTCCCCTCAAGAAGCCTTTCGCTAAGACAGTTCGTATGGAATTGGAAAAGTGATATTCGGAAGCCCATAGAGGGTTATGGCGGGAAGGGAAATATCCTCAGATGAAATCTGAAAGAATCTTTCGGAGAAACTGCTTAGTGTTCTGTTAATTCATCTCACAGAGTTACATCTGTATTTCGTGGATCTCTTTGCTAGGCTTATTTCTGTGGAATCTGAGAACATATATTTCGGATCCCTTTGAAGACTATAGGGCCACAGGAAATAGCCTCCGATAACAAAGAGAAAGAAGCTTTCTGAGAAACTTCATTGTGTTCTGCGAAATCTCTCACAGAGTTACAGCTTAACCTCAAGAAGCCTTTCGCTAAGACAGCTCTTGTGGAATTGGCAAAGTGATATTTCGAAGCCCGTAGAGGGGTATGGTGAAAAAGGAAATATCCTGAGATGAAATCTGGAAAGAAGCTTTCTGAGAAACTGCTTAGTGTTCAGTTAATTCATCTCACAGAGTTACATCTGTATTTCGTGGATCTCTTTGCTAGCCTTATTTCTGTGGAATCTGAGAACTGATATTTCGGATCCCTTTGAAGACTGCAGGGCCAAAGGAAATATCCTCCGATAACAAAGAAAAAGAAGCTTTCTGAGAAACTTCTTTGTGTTCTGTGAAATCATCCCACAGAGGTACAGCTTTCCCCTCAAGAAGACGTTCGCTAAGACAGTTCTTGTGGAATTGGCAAAGTGATATTTGGAAGCCCCTAGAGGTCTATAGTGAAAAAGGAAATATCCAGAGATGAAATCTGGAAAGAAGCTTTCTGAGAAACTGCTTAGTGTTCTATTAATTCACCTCACGGAGTTACATCTGTATTTCGTGGATCTCTTTGCTAGCTTTATTTCTGTGGAATCTGAGACCACATATTTGGGATCCCTGTGAAGACTATAGGTCCCAAGGAATTATCCTCCGATAACAAAGAGAAAGAAGCTTTCTGAGAAACTTCATTGTGTTCTGCGAAGTCATCTCACAGAGTTACTGCTTTCCCCTCAAGACGACTTTCGCTAAGACTGTTCTTTTGGAATTGGCAAAGTGATATTTGGAAGCCCATACAGGGCTGCGGAGAAAAAGGAAATATCCTCAGATGAAATCTGGAAAGAAGCTTTCTGAGAAACTGCTTAGTGTTCTGTTAATTCATCTCACAGAATTACATCTGTATTTCGTGGAACTCTTTTCTAGCCTTATTTCTGTGTATACTGAGAACAGATATTTCGGATCCCTTTGAAGACTATAGGGCCAAGGGAAATATCCTCCGATAAAAAAGAAAAAGAAGCTTACTGAGAAACTTCTTTGTGTTCTGTGAAATCATCTCACACGCTTACAGCTTTCCCCTCAAGAAGACTTTCGCTAAGACAGTTCTTGTGGAATTGGCAAAGTGATATTTGGAAGCCCATAGAGGGCTATGGTGAAAAAGGAATTATATTCATATCAAATCAGGAAAGAAGCTTTCGGAGAAACTGCTTAGTGTTCTGTTAATTCATCTCACAGTGTTACATCTGTATTTCGTGGATCTCTTTGCTAGGCTTATTTCTGTGGAATCTGAGAACAGATATTTCGGATTAGTTTGAAGACTATAGGGCCAAAGGTAAGATCCTCCGATAACAAAGAGAAAGAAGCTTTCTGAGAAACTTCTTTGTGTTCTGTGAAATCATCTCACGGAGTTACAGCTTTCCCCTCAAGATGCCTTTCACTAAGGCAGTTATTGTGAAATTGGCAAAGTGATATTTGGAAACCCTTAGAGGGCTATGGAGAAAAAGGAAATATCCTCAGATGAAATCTGGAAAGAAGCTTTCTGAGAAACTGCTTAGTGTTCTCTAAATTCATCTCACAGAGTTACGTCTGTATTTCGTGGATCTCTTTGCTAGCCTTATTTCTGTGGAATCTGAGAACAGATATTTCGGATCCCTTTGAAGACTATAGGGCCAAAGGAAATATCCTCCGATAACAAAGAGAAAGAAGCTTTCTGAGAAACTTCTTTGTGTTCCGTGAAATCATTTCACAGAGTTACACCTTTCCCCTCAAGACGCTTTCGCTAAGACAGTTCTTTTGGAATTGGCAAAGTGATATTTGGAAGCCCCTAGAGGGCTATGGAGAAAAAGGAAATATCCTCAGATGAAATCTGGAAAGAAGCTTTTTGTGAAACTGCTTAGTGTTCTGTTAATTCATCTCACAAGTTACATCTGTATTTCGTGGATCTCTTTGCTAGGCTTATTTCTGTGGAATCTGAGAACAGATATTTTGGATCCCTTTGAAGAATATAGGGCCAAAGGAAATATCCTCCGATAACAAAGAGAAAGACGCTTTCTGAGAAACTTCTTTGTGTTCTGTGAAATCATCTCACAGAGTTACAGCTTTCCCCTCAAGACGCCTTTCACTAAGACAGCTCTTGTGGAATTGGCAAAGTGATATTTGGAAGCCCATAGAGGGCTATGGTGAAAAAGGAAATATCCTCAGATGAAATCTGGAAAGAAGCTTTCTGAGAAACTGCTTAGTGTTCTGTTAATTCTTCTCACAGAGTTACATCTGTAATTCGTGGATCTCTTTGCTAGGCTTATTTCTGTGGATTCTGAGAACAGGTATTTCGGATCCCTTTGAAGACTATAGGGCCAAAGGAAATATCCTCCGATAACAAAGAGAAAGAAGCTTTCTGAGAAACTTCTTTGTGTTCTGTGAAATCATCTCACAGAGTTACAGCTTTCCCCTCAAGACGCCTTTCACTAATTCAGGTCTTGTGGAATTGGCAAAGTGATATTTGGAAGCCCATAGAGGGCTATGGTGAAAAAGTAAATATCCTCAGATGAAATCTGGAAAGAAGCTTTCTGAGAAACTGCTTAGTGTTCTGTTAATTGATCTCACAGTGTTACATCTGTATTTCGTGCATCTCTTTGCTAGCCTTAATTTTGTGGAATATAGAGAACAGATATTTCGGATCCCTTTGAAGACTATAGGGCCAAGGGAAATATCCTCCGATTACAAAGAGAAAGAAGCTTTCTGAGAAAGTTCTTTGTGTTCTGCGAAATCATCTCACAGAGTGACAGCTTTCCCCTCAAGAATCCTTTTGCTGAGACAGTTCTTGTGGAATTGGCAAAGTGATATTTGGAAGCCCATAGAGGGCTATGGTGAAAAAGGAAATATCCTCAGATGAAATCTGGAAAGAAGCTTTCTGAGAAACTGCTTAGTGTTCTGTTAATTCATCTCACAGAGTTACATCTGTATTTCATGGATCTCACTGCTAGGCTTATTTCTGTGGAATCTGAGTCGACATATTTCGGATCCCTTTGAAGACTATAGGGCAAAGGAAATATCCTGCATTAACAAAGAGAAAGAAGTTTTCTGAGAAACTACTTTGTGTACTGTGAAATCATCTCACAGAGTGACAGCTTTCCCCTAAAGACGCCTTTCACTAAGATAGTTCTTGTGGAATTGGCAAAGTGATATTTGGAAGCCCATAGAGGGCTATGGAGAAAAAGGAAATATCCTCAGATGAAATCTGGAAAGAAGCTTTCGGAGAAACTGCTTAGTGTTCTGTTAATTTATCTCACAGCGTTACATCTGTATTTCGTGCATCTCTTTGCTAGGCTTATTTCTGTGGAATCAGATAACAGATATTTCGGATCCCTTTGAAGACTATAGGGCCAAAGGAAATATCCTCCGATAACAAAGAGAAAAAAGCTTTCTGAGAAACTTCTTTGTGTTCTGTGAAATCATCTCACAGAGTTACAGCTTTCCCCTCAAGACGACTTTCGCTAAGACAGTTCTTATGGAATTGGCAAAGTGATATTTGGAAGCCCATAGAGGGCTACGGTGAAAAAGGAAATATCCTCAGATGAAATCTGGAAGGGAGCTTTCTGTGAAACTGCTTATTGTTCTGTTAAATCATCTCACAGAGTTACATCTGTATTTCGTGGATCTCTTTGCTAGGCTTATTTCATTGGAATCTGAGAACAGATATCTCGGATCGCTTTGAAGACTATAGGGCCAAACGAAATATCCTCCGATAACAAAGAGATAGAAGCTTTCTGAGAAAGTTCTTTGTGTTCTGTGAAATCATCTCACATAGTGACAGCTTTCCCCTCAAGAAGCCTTTCGCTAAGACAGTTCGTGTGGAATTGGAAAAGTGATATTCGGAAGCCCATAGAGGGATATGGAATGTAGGGAAATATCCTCAGATGAAATCTGGAAAGAAGCTTTCGGAGAAACTGCTTAGTGGTCTGTTAATTCATCTCACAGAGTTAAATCTGTATTTCGTGGATCTCTTTGCTAGGCTTATTTCTGTGGAATCTGAGAACACATATTTCGGATCCCTTTGAAGACTAGAGGGCCAAAGGAAATATCCTCCGATAACAAAGAGAAAGAAGCTTTCTGAGAAACTTCTTTGTGTTCTGTGAAATCATCTTACAGAGTTACAGCTTTCCACTCAAGACGCCTTTCACTAAGATAGTTCTTGTGGAATTGGCAAAGTGATATTTGGAATCCCATAGAGGGCTATGGAGAAAAAGGAAATATCCTCAGATGAAATCTGGAAAGAAGCTTTCTGAGAAACTGCTTAGTGTTCTGTTAATTCATCTCACAGAGTTACATCTGTATTTCGTGGATCTCTTTGCTAGGCTTATTTCTGTGGAATGTGAGAACAGATATTTCGGATCCCTTTAAAGACTGTAGGGCCAAAGAAAATATAATCCGATAACAAAGAGAAAGAAGCTTTCTGAGAAACTTCTTTGTGTTCTGTGAAATCATTTCACAGAGTTACAGCTTTCTCCTCAAGAAGCCTTTAGCTAAGACAGTTCTTTTGGAATTGGCAAAGTAATATTTGGAAGCCCATAGAGGGCTATAGTGAAAAAGGAAATATCCTCAGATGAAATCTGGAAAGAATCTTTCTGAGAAACTGCTTAGTGTTCTGTTAATTCATCTCACAGAGTTACATCTGTATTTCGTGGATCTCTTCACTAGCCTTATTTCTGTGGAATCTGAGAAGAGATATATCGGATCCCTTTGAAGACTACAGGGCCAAAGGAAATATCTTTCGACAAGAAAGAGAAAGAAGCTTTCTGAGAAACTTCTTTGTGTTCTGCGTAATCATTTCACCGAGTTACAGCTTTCCCCTCAAGACGATTTTCGCTAAGACAGTTCTTTTGGAATTGGCAAAGTGATATTTGGAAGTCCATAGAGGGCAATGGTGAAAAAGGAACTATCCTCAGATGAAATCTAGAAAGAAACTTTCTGAGAAACTGCTTAGTGTACTGTTAATTCATCTCACATTGTTACATCTGTATTTTGTGGATCTCTTTGCTATCCTTATTTCTGTGGAATCTGAGAACAGATATTTCGGATCCCTTTGAAGACTATAGGGCCAAAGGAAATATCCTCCGATAACAAAGAGAAAGAAGCTTTCTGAGAAACTTCTTTGTGTTCTGTGAAATCATTTCACATAGTTGCAGCTTTCCCCTCAAGAAGCCTTTAGCTAAGACAGTTCTTGTGGAATTGGCAAAGTGATATTTGGAAGCCCCTAGAGGGTTAGGGACAAAAAGGAAATATCCTCAGATGAAATCTGGAAAGAAGCTTTCTGAGAAACTGCTTAGTGTTATGTTAATTCATCTCACAAAGTTACATCTGTGTTTCGTGGATCTATTTGCTAGCCTTATTTCTGTGGAATCTGAGACCACATATTTCGGATCCCTTTGTAGACTATAGGGCCGAAAGAAATATGCTCCGATAACAAAGAGAAAGAAGCTTTCTGAGAAACTTCTTTGTGTTCTGTGAAATCATTTCACCGAGTTACAGCATTCCCCTCAAAACGAATTTCGCTAAGACTGTTCTTTAGGAATTGGCAAAGTGATATTTGGAGCACATACAGGGCTATGGAGAAAAAGGAAATATCTTCAGATGAAAACTGGAAAACAGCTTTCTGAGAAACTGCTTAGTGTTCTGTTAATTCATCTCACAGAGTTACATCTGTATTTCATGGATCTCATTGCTAGCCTTATTTCTGTGGAATCTGAGACCACATATTTCGGATCCCTTTGAAGACTATAGGGCCAAAGGAAATATCCTCCAGTAACAAAGAGAAAAAAGCTTTCTGAGAAACTTCTTTGTGTACTGTGAAATCATCTCACAGAGTGACAGCTTTCCCCTCAAGAAGTCTTTCGCTAAGACAGTTCGTGTAGAATTGGAAAAGTGATATTCGGAAGCCCATAGAGGGATATGGAATGAACGGAAATATCCTCAGATGAAATCTGGAAAGAAGCTTTCGGAGAAACTGCTTAGTGGTCTGTTAATTCATCTCACAGAGTTACATCTGTATTTCGTGGATCTCTTTGCTAGGCTTATTTCTGTGGAATCTGAGAACAGATATTTCGGATCCCTTTGAAGACTATAGGGCCAAAGGAAATATCCTCGGATAACAAAGAGAAAGAAGCTTTCTGAGAAACTTCTATGTGTTCTGTGAAATCATCTCACACACTTACAGCTATCCCCTCAAGAAGCCTTTCACTAAGACAGTACTTGTGGAATTGGCAAAGTGATATTTTGAAGCCCATAGAGGGCTATTGAGAAAAAGGAAATATACTCAGATGAAATCTGGAAGGAAGCTTTCTGTGAAACTGCTTAGTGTTCTGTTAAATCATCTCACAGAGTTACATCTGTATTTCGTGGATCTCTTTGCTAGGCTTATTTCTGTGGAATCTGAGAACAGATATCTCGGATCCCTTTGAAGACTATAGGGCCAAATGAAATATCCTCAGATAACAAAGAGAAAGAAGCTTTCTGAGAAAGTTCTTTGTGTTCTGTGAAATCATCTCACAGAGTGACAGCTTTCCCCTCAAGAAGCCTTTCGCTAAGACAGTTCGTGTGGAATTGGAAAAGTGATATTCGGAAGCCCATAGAGGGATATGGAGTGAAGGGAAATATCCTCAGATGAAATCTGGAAAGAAGCTTTCGGAGAAACTGCTTAGTGGTCTGTTAATTCATCTCACAGAGTTACATCTGTATTTCGTGGATCTCTTTGCTAGGCTTATTTCTGTGGAATGTGAGAACAGATATTTCGGATCCCTTTAAAGACTGTAGGGCCAAAGAAAATATCCTCCGATAACAAAGAGAAAGAAGATTTCTGAGAAACTTCTTTGTGTTCTGTGAAATCATTTCACAGAGTTACAGCTTTCTCCTCAAGAAGCCTTTAGCTAAGGCAGTTCTTTTGGAATTGGCAAAGTAATATTTGGAAGCCCATAGAGGGCTATGGTGAAAAAGGAAATATCCTCAGATGAAATCTGGAAAGAAACTTTCTGAGAAACTGCTTAGTGTTCTGTTAATTCATATCACAGAGTTACATCTGTATTTCGTGGATCTCTTTACTAGCCTTATTTCTGTGGAATCTGAGAACAGATATATCGGATCCCTTTGAAGACTACAGGGCCAAAGGAAATATCTTTCGATAAGAAAGAGAAAGAAGCTTTCTGAGAAACTTCTTTGTGTTCTGTGAAATCATTTCACCGAGTTACAGCTTTTCCCTCAAGACGATTTTCGCTAAGACAGTTCTTTTGGAATTGGCAAAGTGATATTTGGAAGTCCATAGAGGGCAATGGTGAAAAAGGAACTATCCTCAGATGAAATCTGGAAAGAAGCTTTCTGAGAAACTGCTTAGTGTTCTGTTAATTCATCTCAGAGAGTTACATCTGTATTTCGTGGATCTTTTTGCTAGGCTTATTTCTGTGGAATGTGAGAACAGATATTTCGGATCCCTTTGAAGACTATAGGGCCAAAGGTAATATCCTCCGATAACAAAGAGAAAGAAGCTTTCTGAGAAACTTCTTCGTGTTCTGTGAAATCATTTCACAGATTTACAGCTTCCCCTCAAGAAGCCTTTAGCTAAGACAGTTCTTTTGGAATTGGCAAAGTGATATTTGGAAGCCCATTGAGGGCTATGGAGAAAAAGGAAATATCCTCAGAAGAAAGCTGGAAAGAAGCCCTCTGAGAAACTGCTTAGTGTTCTGTTAATTCATCTCACAGTATTACATCTGTATTTCGTGGATCTCTTTGCTAGCCTTATTTCTGTGGAATCTGAAACCACATATTTCGCATCCCTTTGAAGACTATAGGGCCAAAGGAAATATCCTCCGATAACAAAGAGAAAGAAGCTTTCTGAGAAACTTCTTTGTGTTCTTCGAAATCATCTCACAGAGTTACAGCTTACCCGCAAGAAGCCTTTCGCTAAGACAGTTCTTGTGGAATTGGCAAAGTGATATTTGGAAGCCCGTAGAGGGCTGTGGTAAAAAGGGAAATATCCTCAGATGAAATCTGGAAAGAAGCTTTCTGAGAAACTGCTTAGTGTTCTGTTAATTCATCTCACAGAATTACATCTGTATATCGTGGATCTCTTTGCTAGGCTTATTTCGGTGGAATCTGAAAACAGATATTTCGGATCGCTTTGAAGACTATAGGGCCAAAGGAAATATCCTCCGATAACAAAGAGAGAGAAGATTTCTGAGAAACTTCTTTGTGTTCTGTGAAATCATCTCACAGAGTTACAGCTTTCCGCTCAGGAAGCCTTTCGCTAAGACAGTTCTTGTGGAATTGTCAATGTGATATTTGGAAGCCCATAGAGGGCTATGTTGAAAAAGAGAATATCCAGAGATGAAATCTGCAAAGAAGCTTTCTGAGAAACTGCTTAGTGTTCTGTTAATTCATCTCACAGAGTTACATCTGTATTTCGTGAATCTCTTTGCTAGGCTTATTTCTGTGGAATCTGAGAACAGATATTTCGGATCCCTTTGAAGACTATAGGGCCAAAGGAAATATCCTCCGATAACAAAGAGAAAGAAGCATTCTGAGAAACTTCTTTGTGTTCTTCGAAATCATCTCACAGAGTTACAGCCTTCACCTCAAGAAGCGTATCGCTAAGACAGTTCTTGTGGAATTGGCAAAGTGATATTTGGAAGCCCATAGAGGGCTACTGTGAAAAAGGAAATATCCTCAGAAGAAATCTGGAAAGAAGATTTCTGAGAAACTGCTTAGTGTTCTGTTAATTCATCTCACAGAGTTACATCTGTATTTCCTGGATCTCTTTGCTAGCCTTATTTCTGTGGAATCTGAGAACAGATATTTCAGATCCCTTTGAAGACTGTAGGGCCAAAGGAAATATCCTCCGATAACAAAGAGAAAGAAGCTTTCTGAGAAACTTCTTTGTGTTCTGTGAAATCATCTCACAGAGTGACAACTTTCCCCTCAAGAAGCCTTTCGTTAAGACAGTTCGTGTAGAATTTGAAAACTGATATTTGGAAGCCCATAGAGGGCTATGGTGAAAAAGGAAATGTTTTCAAATGAAATCTGGAAAGATGTTTTCTGAGAAACTGCTTAGTGTTCTGTTAATTCATCTCACAGAGTTACATCTGTATTTCTTGGATCTCTTTGGTAGCCTTATTTCTGTGGAATCTGAGAACAGATATTTCGGATCCCTTTGAAGACTATAGGGCCAAAGGAAATATCATCCGATACCAAAGAGAAAGAAGCTTTCTGAGAAACTTCGTTGTGTTCTGCGAAATCATCTCACAGAGTTACAGCTTTCCCCTCAAGAAGCCTTTCGCTTGGACAGTTCTTGTGGAATTGGCAAGGTGATATTTGGAAGCCCATGGAGTGCTATGGTGAAAAAGGAAATATCCTCAGATGAAATGTGGAAAGAATTTTTCTGAGAAAAGCTTCGTGTTCTGTTAATTCATCTCACAGAGTTATATCTGTATTTCTTGGATCTCTTTGGTAGCCTTATTTCTGTGGAATCTGAGAACAGATATTTCGGAACCCTTTGAAGACTATAGGGCCAAAGGAAATATCCTCCGATAACAAAGAGAAAGAAGCTTTCTGAGAGACTTCTTTGTGTTCTGTGAATTCATCTCACAGATTTAAAGCTTTCCCCTTAAGAAGCCTTCCGCTAAGACAGTTCTTTTGGAATTGGCAAAGTGATATTTCGAAGCCCTTAGAGGTCTATGGTGAAAAACGATATATCCTCAGATGAAATCTGGAAAGAAGCTTTCTGAGAAACTGCTTAGTGTTTTGTTGTTTCATCTCACAGAGTTACATCTGTATTTCGTGGATCTCTTTGCTAGCCTCATTTCTGTGGAATCTGAGAACAGATATTTCCGATCCCTTTGAAGACTATATGGCCAAAGGAAATATCCTCCGATAACAAAGAGAAAGAAGCTTTCTGAGAATCTTCATTGTGTTCTGTGAAATCATCTCACACAGTTACAGCTTTCCATTCAAGGAGTCTTTCGCTAAGACAGTTCTTGTGGAATTGGCAAAGTGATATTTGGAAGCCCACAGAGGGCTAAGCTGAAAAAGGAAATATCCTCAGATTAAATCTGGAAAGAAGCTTTCTGAGAAACTGCTTAGTGTTCTGTTAATTCATCTCACAGAATTACATCTGTGTTTCATGGATCGCTTTGCTAGCATTATTTCTGTGGTATCTGAGAACAGATATTTGTGATACCTTTGAAGACAATAGGGCCAAAAGAAATATCCTCCGATAACAAAGAGAAAGAAGCTGTCTGAGAAACTTCTTTGTGTTCTGTGAAATCATCTCACAGAGTTACAGCTTTATCCTCAAGAAGACTTTCGCTAGGACAGTTCTTGTGCAATTGGCAAAGTTGTATTTGGAAGCCCATAGAGGGCTATGGTGAAAAAAGAATATCCTCAGAAATAATCTGGAAAGAATCTTTCTGAGAAACTGCTTAGTGTTCTGTTAATTCTCCAAACAGAGTTACATCTGTATTTCATGGATCTCTTTTCTAGCCTTATTTCTGTGGAATCTGAGACCACATATTTCGTATCCCATTGAAGACTATAGGGCCAAAGGAAATATCCTCCGATAACAAAGAGAAAGCAGCTTTCTGAGAAACTTCTTTGTGTTCTGTGCAATCATCTCACAGACTTACAGCTTTCCCCTCAAGAAGCCTTTCGCTAAGACAGTTCTTGTGGAATTGGCAAAGTGATATTTGGAAGCCCTTAGAGGGCTATGGTGAAAATGGAAATATCCAGGGATGAAATCTTGAAAGAAGCTTTCTGAGAAACTGCTTAGTGTTCTGTTAATTCATCTCACGGAGTTATATCCGTATTTCGTGGATCCCTCTGCTAGACTTATCTCTGTGGAATCTGAGAACAGATATTTCGGATCCCTTTGAAGACTATAGGGCCAAAGGAAATATCCTCCGATAACAAAGAGAAAGAAGCTTTCTGAGAAACTTCTTTGTGGTCTGTGAAATCATCTCACAGAGTGACAGCTTTCCCCTCAAGACGCCTTTCGCAAAGACAGTTCTTGTGGAATAGGCAAAGTGATATTTGGAAGCCCATAGAGGGCAATGCTGAAAAAGGAAATATCCTCAGATGAAATCTGGAAAGAAGCTTTCTGAGAAACTGCTTAGTGTTCTGTTAATTCATCTCACAGAGCTACATCTGTATTTCGTGGATCTCTTTGCTAGCCTTATGTCTTTGGAATCTGAAAACAGATATTTCGGATCCCTTTAAAGACTAGAGGGCCAAAGGAAATATCCTCCGATAACAAAGAGAAAGAAGCTTTCTGAGAAACTTCTTTGTGTTCTGTGAAATCATCTCACAGAGTTAAAGCTTTCCCCTCAAGAAGCCTTTCGCTAAGACAGACCGTATGGCTTTGGAAAAGTGAAATTTGGAAGCCCATAGAGGGCTATGGAGAGAAGGGAATTATCCTCAGATGAAACCTGGAAAGAAGCTTTCTGAGAAACTGCTTAGTGTTCTGTTTATTCATCTCCCAGAGTTACATCTGTATTTCGTGTATCTCTTTGCTAGCCTTATTTCTGTGGAATCTGAGAACAGATATTTCGTATCCCTTTGAAGACCATAGGGCCAAAGGATATATCCTCCGATAACAAAGAGAAAGAAGCTTTCTGAGAAACTTCTTTGTGTTCTGTGAAATCATCTCACAGAGTGACAGCTTTCGCCTCAAGACGCCTTTCGCTAAGACAGTTCTTGTGGATTTGGTAAAGTGATATTTGGAAGGCCATAGAGGGCTATGCTGAAAAAGGAAATATCCTCAGATGAAATCTGGAAAGAAGCTTTCTGAGAAACTGCTTAGTGTTCTGTTAATTCCTCTCACAGTGTTACATCTGTATTTCGTGGATCTCGTTGCTAGCCTTATTTCTGTGGAATCTGAGAACAGATATTTCGGAACACTTTGAAGACTATAGGTACCAACAAAATATCCTCCGATAACAAACACAAAGAAGCTTTCTGAGAAACTTCTTTGTATTCTGTGAAATCATTTCACAGAGTTACAGCTTTCCCCTCAAGACGCCTTTCGCTAAGACAGTTCTTTTCGAATTGGCAAAGTGATATTTGGAAGCCCATAGAGGGCTATGGTGAAAAAGGAAATATCCTCACATGAAATCCGGAAAGAATCTTTCCAGAAACTGCTTAGTGTTCTGTTAATTCGTCTGACAGAGTTACATCTGTATATCGTAGATCTCTTTCCTAGGCTTATTTCGGTGGAATCCTAGAAAAGATATTTCGGATCCCTTTGAAGACTAGAGGGCCAAAGCAAATATCCTCCGATAACAAAGAGAAAGAAGCTTTCTGAGAAACTTCTTTGTGTTCTGTGAAATCATCTCACAGAGTGACAGCTTTCCTCTCAAGACTCCTTTCGCTAAGACAGTTCTTGTGGAATTGGAAAAGTGATATTCGGAAGCCCATAGAGGGATATGGAGTGAAGGGAAATATCCTCAGATGAAATCTGGAAAGAAGCTTTCGGAGAAACTGCTTAGTGGTCTGTTAATTCATCTCACAGAGTTACATCTGTATTTCGTGGATCTCTTTGCTAGGCTTATTTCTGTGGAATGTGAGAACAGATATTTCGGATCCCTTTAAAGACTGTAGGGCCAAAGAAAATATCCTCCGATAACAAAGAGAAAGAAGATTTCTGAGAAACTTCTTTGTGTTCTGTGAAATCATTTCACAGAGTTACAGCTTTCTCCTCAAGAAGCCTTTAGCTAAGGCAGTTCTTTTGGAATTGGCAAAGTAATATTTGGAAGCCCATAGAGGGCTATGGTGAAAAAGGAAATATCCTCAGATGAAATCTGGAAAGAAACTTTCTGAGAAACTGCTTAGTGTTCTGTTAATTCATATCACAGAGTTACATCTGTATTTCGTGGATCTCTTTACTAGCCTTATTTCTGTGGAATCTGAGAACAGATATATCGGATCCCTTTGAAGACTACAGGGCCAAAGGAAATATCTTTCGATAAGAAAGAGAAAGAAGCTTTCTGAGAAACTTCTTTGTGTTCTGTGAAATCATTTCACCGAGTTACAGCTTTTCCCTCAAGACGATTTTCGCTAAGACAGTTCTTTTGGAATTGGCAAAGTGATATTTGGAAGTCCATAGAGGGCAATGGTGAAAAAGGAACTATCCTCAGATGAAATCTGGAAAGAAGCTTTCTGAGAAACTGCTTAGTGTTCTGTTAATTCATCTCAGAGAGTTACATCTGTATTTCGTGGATCTTTTTGCTAGGCTTATTTCTGTGGAATGTGAGAACAGATATTTCGGATCCCTTTGAAGACTATAGGGCCAAAGGTAATATCCTCCGATAACAAAGAGAAAGAAGCTTTCTGAGAAACTTCTTCGTGTTCTGTGAAATCATTTCACAGATTTACAGCTTCCCCTCAAGAAGCCTTTAGCTAAGACAGTTCTTTTGGAATTGGCAAAGTGATATTTGGAAGCCCATTGAGGGCTATGGAGAAAAAGGAAATATCCTCAGAAGAAAGCTGGAAAGAAGCCCTCTGAGAAACTGCTTAGTGTTCTGTTAATTCATCTCACAGTATTACATCTGTATTTCGTGGATCTCTTTGCTAGCCTTATTTCTGTGGAATCTGAAACCACATATTTCGCATCCCTTTGAAGACTATAGGGCCAAAGGAAATATCCTCCGATAACAAAGAGAAAGAAGCTTTCTGAGAAACTTCTTTGTGTTCTTCGAAATCATCTCACAGAGTTACAGCTTACCCGCAAGAAGCCTTTCGCTAAGACAGTTCTTGTGGAATTGGCAAAGTGATATTTGGAAGCCCGTAGAGGGCTGTGGTAAAAAGGGAAATATCCTCAGATGAAATCTGGAAAGAAGCTTTCTGAGAAACTGCTTAGTGTTCTGTTAATTCATCTCACAGAATTACATCTGTATATCGTGGATCTCTTTGCTAGGCTTATTTCGGTGGAATCTGAAAACAGATATTTCGGATCGCTTTGAAGACTATAGGGCCAAAGGAAATATCCTCCGATAACAAAGAGAGAGAAGATTTCTGAGAAACTTCTTTGTGTTCTGTGAAATCATCTCACAGAGTTACAGCTTTCCGCTCAGGAAGCCTTTCGCTAAGACAGTTCTTGTGGAATTGTCAATGTGATATTTGGAAGCCCATAGAGGGCTATGTTGAAAAAGAGAATATCCAGAGATGAAATCTGCAAAGAAGCTTTCTGAGAAACTGCTTAGTGTTCTGTTAATTCATCTCACAGAGTTACATCTGTATTTCGTGAATCTCTTTGCTAGGCTTATTTCTGTGGAATCTGAGAACAGATATTTCGGATCCCTTTGAAGACTATAGGGCCAAAGGAAATATCCTCCGATAACAAAGAGAAAGAAGCATTCTGAGAAACTTCTTTGTGTTCTTCGAAATCATCTCACAGAGTTACAGCCTTCACCTCAAGAAGCGTATCGCTAAGACAGTTCTTGTGGAATTGGCAAAGTGATATTTGGAAGCCCATAGAGGGCTACTGTGAAAAAGGAAATATCCTCAGAAGAAATCTGGAAAGAAGATTTCTGAGAAACTGCTTAGTGTTCTGTTAATTCATCTCACAGAGTTACATCTGTATTTCCTGGATCTCTTTGCTAGCCTTATTTCTGTGGAATCTGAGAACAGATATTTCAGATCCCTTTGAAGACTGTAGGGCCAAAGGAAATATCCTCCGATAACAAAGAGAAAGAAGCTTTCTGAGAAACTTCTTTGTGTTCTGTGAAATCATCTCACAGAGTGACAACTTTCCCCTCAAGAAGCCTTTCGTTAAGACAGTTCGTGTAGAATTTGAAAACTGATATTTGGAAGCCCATAGAGGGCTATGGTGAAAAAGGAAATGTTTTCAAATGAAATCTGGAAAGATGTTTTCTGAGAAACTGCTTAGTGTTCTGTTAATTCATCTCACAGAGTTACATCTGTATTTCTTGGATCTCTTTGGTAGCCTTATTTCTGTGGAATCTGAGAACAGATATTTCGGATCCCTTTGAAGACTATAGGGCCAAAGGAAATATCATCCGATACCAAAGAGAAAGAAGCTTTCTGAGAAACTTCGTTGTGTTCTGCGAAATCATCTCACAGAGTTACAGCTTTCCCCTCAAGAAGCCTTTCGCTTGGACAGTTCTTGTGGAATTGGCAAGGTGATATTTGGAAGCCCATGGAGTGCTATGGTGAAAAAGGAAATATCCTCAGATGAAATGTGGAAAGAATTTTTCTGAGAAAAGCTTAGTGTTCTGTTAATTCATCTCACAGAGTTATATCTGTATTTCTTGGATCTCTTTGGTAGCCTTATTTCTGTGGAATCTGAGAACAGATATTTCGGAACCCTTTGAAGACTATAGGGCCAAAGGAAATATCCTCCGATAACAAAGAGAAAGAAGCTTTCTGAGAGACTTCTTTGTGTTCTGTGAATTCATCTCACAGATTTAAAGCTTTCCCCTTAAGAAGCCTTCCGCTATGACAGTTCTTTTGGAATTGGCAAAGTGATATTTCGAAGCCCTTAGAGGTCTATGGTGAAAAACGATATATCCTCAGATGAAATCTGGAAAGAAGCTTTCTGAGAAACTGCTTAGTGTTTTGTTGTTTCATCTCACAGAGTTACATCTGTATTTCGTGGATCTCTTTGCTAGCCTCATTTCTGTGGAATCTGAGAACAGATATTTCCGATCCCTTTGAAGACTATATGGCCAAAGGAAATATCCTCCGATAACAAAGAGAAAGAAGCTTTCTGAGAATCTTCATTGTGTTCTGTGAAATCATCTCACACAGTTACAGCTTTCCATTCAAGGAGTCTTTCGCTAAGACAGTTCTTGTGGAATTGGCAAAGTGATATTTGGAAGCCCACAGAGGGCTAAGCTGAAAAAGGAAATATCCTCAGATTAAATCTGGAAAGAAGCTTTCTGAGAAACTGCTTAGTGTTCTGTTAATTCATCTCACAGAATTACATCTGTGTTTCATGGATCGCTTTGCTAGCATTATTTCTGTGGTATCTGAGAACAGATATTTGTGATACCTTTGAAGACAATAGGGCCAAAAGAAATATCCTCCGATAACAAAGAGAAAGAAGCTGTCTGAGAAACTTCTTTGTGTTCTGTGAAATCATCTCACAGAGTTACAGCTTTATCCTCAAGAAGACTTTCGCTAGGACAGTTCTTGTGCAATTGGCAAAGTTGTATTTGGAAGCCCATAGAGGGCTATGGTGAAAAAAGAATATCCTCAGAAATAATCTGGAAAGAATCTTTCTGAGAAACTGCTTAGTGTTCTGTTAATTCTCCAAACAGAGTTACATCTGTATTTCATGGATCTCTTTTCTAGCCTTATTTCTGTGGAATCTGAGACCACATATTTCGTATCCCATTGAAGACTATAGGGCCAAAGGAAATATCCTCCGATAACAAAGAGAAAGCAGCTTTCTGAGAAACTTCTTTGTGTTCTGTGCAATCATCTCACAGACTTACAGCTTTCCCCTCAAGAAGCCTTTCGCTAAGACAGTTCTTGTGGAATTGGCAAAGTGATATTTGGAAGCCCTTAGAGGGCTATGGTGAAAATGGAAATATCCAGGGATGAAATCTTGAAAGAAGCTTTCTGAGAAACTGCTTAGTGTTCTGTTAATTCATCTCACGGAGTTATATCCGTATTTCGTGGATCCCTCTGCTAGACTTATCTCTGTGGAATCTGAGAACAGATATTTCGGATCCCTTTGAAGACTATAGGGCCAAAGGAAATATCCTCCGATAACAAAGAGAAAGAAGCTTTCTGAGAAACTTCTTTGTGGTCTGTGAAATCATCTCACAGAGTGACAGCTTTCCCCTCAAGACGCCTTTCGCAAAGACAGTTCTTGTGGAATAGGCAAAGTGATATTTGGAAGCCCATAGAGGGCAATGCTGAAAAAGGAAATATCCTCAGATGAAATCTGGAAAGAAGCTTTCTGAGAAACTGCTTAGTGTTCTGTTAATTCATCTCACAGAGCTACATCTGTATTTCGTGGATCTCTTTGCTAGCCTTATGTCTTTGGAATCTGAAAACAGATATTTCGGATCCCTTTAAAGACTAGAGGGCCAAAGGAAATATCCTCCGATAACAAAGAGAAAGAAGCTTTCTGAGAAACTTCTTTGTGTTCTGTGAAATCATCTCACAGAGTTAAAGCTTTCCCCTCAAGAAGCCTTTCGCTAAGACAGACCGTATGGCTTTGGAAAAGTGAAATTTGGAAGCCCATAGAGGGCTATGGAGAGAAGGGAATTATCCTCAGATGACACCTGGAAAGAAGCTTTCTGAGAAACTGCTTAGTGTTCTGTTTATTCATCTCCCAGAGTTACATCTGTATTTCGTGTATCTCTTTGCTAGCCTTATTTCTGTGGAATCTGAGAACAGATATTTCGTATCCCTTTGAAGACTATAGGGCCAAAGGATATATCCTCCGATAACAAAGAGAAAGAAGCTTTCTGAGAAACTTCTTTGTGTTCTGTGAAATCATCTCACAGAGTGACAGCTTTCGCCTCAAGACGCCTTTCGCTAAGACAGTTCTTGTGGATTTGGTAAAGTGATATTTGGAAGGCCATAGAGGGCTATGCTGAAAAAGGAAATATCCTCAGATGAAATCTGGAAAGAAGCTTTCTGAGAAACTGCTTAGTGTTCTGTTAATTCCTCTCACAGTGTTACATCTGTATTTCGTGGATCTCGTTGCTAGCCTTATTTCTGTGGAATCTGAGAACAGATATTTCGGAACACTTTGAAGACTATAGGTACCAACAAAATATCCTCCGATAACAAACACAAAGAAGCTTTCTGAGAAACTTCTTTGTATTCTGTGAAATCATTTCACAGAGTTACAGCTTTCCCCTCAAGACGCCTTTCGCTAAGACAGTTCTTTTCGAATTGGCAAAGTGATATTTGGAAGCCCATAGAGGGCTATGGTGAAAAAGGAAATATCCTCACATGAAATCCGGAAAGAATCTTTCCAGAAACTGCTTAGTGTTCTGTTAATTCGTCTGACAGAGTTACATCTGTATATCGTAGATCTCTTTCCTAGGCTTATTTCGGTGGAATCCTAGAAAAGATATTTCGGATCCCTTTGAAGACTAGAGGGCCAAAGCAAATATCCTCCGATAACAAAGAGAAAGAAGCTTTCTGAGAAACTTCTTTGTGTTCTGTGAAATCATCTCACAGAGTGACAGCTTTCCTCTCAAGACTCCTTTCGCTAAGACAGTTCTTGTGGAATTGGCAAAGTGATATTTGGAAGCCCAAAGAGGGCTATGGAGGTAAGGGAAATATCCTCAGATGAAATCTGGAAAGAAGCTGTCTGAGAAACTGCTTAGTGTTCTGCTAATTCATCTCACAGGGTAATGCCTGTATTTCGTGGATCTCTTTGCTAGTCTTATTTCTGTGGAATCTGAGAACAGATATTTCAGATCCCTTTGAAGACTATAGGGCCAAAGGAAATATCCTCCGATAACAAAGAGAAAGAAGCTTTCTGAGAAACTTCTTAGTGTTCTGTGAAATCATCTCACACAGTTACAGCTTTCCCCTCAAGAAGCTTTTCGCTAAGACAGTTCTTGTGGAATTGGAAAAGTCAGATTTGGAAGCCCACAGAGGGCTATGTTGAAAAAGGAAATATCCAGAGATGAAATCTGGAAAGAAACTTTCTCAGAAACTTCTTAGTGTTCTGTTAATTCATCTCACAGAGTTACATCTGTATTTCGTGGATCTCTTTGCAAGGCTTATTTCTGTGGAATCGGAGACCACATATTTCGCATACTTTTGAAGACTATAGGTCCCAAGGAAATATCCTCCGATAACAAAGAGAAAGAAGCTTTCTGAAAACTTCTTTGTATCTGCGAGATCATCTCACAGAGTTACAGCTTTTCCTCCAGAAGCCTTTCGCTAAGACCGTTCTTGTGGAATTGGCAAAGTGATATTTGGAACCCGTAGAGGGCTGTGGTGAAAAAGGAAATATCCTCAGATGAAATCTGGAAAGAAGCTTTCTTAGAAACTGCCTAGTGTTCTGTTAATTCATCTCACAGAGTTACATCTGTATTTCGTGGATCTCTTTGCAAGCCTTTTTTCTGTGGAAACTGAGAACAGATATTTCGGATCCCTTTGAAGACTATAGGGCCAAAGGAAATATCCTCCGATAACAAAGAGAAAGAAGCTTTCTGAGAAATTTCTTTGTGTTCTGTGAAATCATTCCACAGAGTTACAGCTTTCCCCTCAAGAAGACTTTCGCTAAGACAGTTCTTTTCGAATTGGCAAAGTGATATTTGGAAGCCCACAGAGGGCTATGGTGAAAAAGGAAATATCCAGAGATGAAATCTGGAAAGAAGCTTTCTGAGATACTGCTTAGTGTTCTGTTAATTCATCTCAAGGAGTTACATCTGTATTTCTTGGATCTCTTTGCTAGGCTTTTTCTGTGGAATCTGAGAACAAATATTTCGGATCCCTTTGAGGACTATAGGTCCCAAGGAAATATCCTCCGATAACAAAGAGAAAGAAGCTTTCTGAGAAACTTCTTTGTGTTCTGCGAAATCATCTCACACAGTTACTTCTTTCCCTCAAGCAGCCTTTCGATAAGACAGTTCTTGTGGAATTGTTAAAGTGATATTTGGAAGCCCGTAGAGGGCTATGGTGAAAAAGGAAATATCCTCACATGAAATCTGTAAAGAATCTTTCTGAGAATCTGCTTAGTGTTCTGTTAATTCATCTCACAGAGTTACATCTGTATATCGTGGATCTCTTTGCTAGGCTTATTTCGGTGGAATCCTAGAACAGATATTTCAGATCCCTTTGAAGACTAGAGGGCCAAAGGAAATATCCTCCGATAACAAAGAGAAAGAAGCTTTCTGAGAAACTTCTTTGTGTTCTGTGAAATCATCTCACAGAGTGACAGCTTTCCCCTCAAGACTCCTTTCGCTAAGACAGTTCTTGTGGAATTGGCAAAGTGATATTTGGAAGCCCATAGAGGGCTATGGAGGGAAGGGAAATATCCTCAGATGAAATCTGGAAAGAAGCTTTCTGAGAAACTGCTTAGAGTAATGTTAATTCATCTCACAGGGTTACGCCTGTATTTCGTGGATCTCTTTGCTAGACTTATTTCTGTGGAATCTGAGAACAGATATTTCAGATCCCTTTGAAGACTAGAGGGCCAAGGAAATATCCTCCGATAACAAAGAGAAAGAAGCTTTCTGAGAAACTTCTTTGTGTTCTGTGAAATCATCTCACAGAGTGAGAGCTTTCCCCTCAAGAACCCTTTCGCTAAGAGAGTTCTTGTGAAATTGCAAAGTGATATTTGGAAGCCCCTAGAGGGCTGTGGAGGGAAGGGAAACATCCGCAGATGAAATCTAGAAAGAAGCTTTCTGGGAAACTGCTTAGTGTTCTGTTAATTCATCTCACAGAGTTACAGCTGTATTTCGTGGATCTCTTTGCTTGGCTTATTTCTGTGGAATCTGAGACCACATATTTCCGATCCCTTTGAAGACTATGGGTCCCAAGGTAATATCCTCCGATAACAAAGAGAAGGAAGCTTTCTGAGAAACTTCTTTGTGTTCTGCGAAAACATCTCACAGAGTTACAGCTTTCCCTCAAGAAGCCTTTCGCTAAGACAGTTCTTGTGGAATTCGCAAAGTGATATTTGGAAGCCCGTAGAGGGCTATGGTGAAAAAGGAAATATCCTCAGATGAAATCTGGAAAGAAGCTTTCTGAGAAACTGCTTAGTGTTCTGTTAATTCATCTCACAGATTTACATCTGTATTTCGTGGATCTCTTTGCTAGGCTTATTTCGGTGGAATCTTAGAACAGATATTTCGGATCCCTTTGAAGACTATAGGTCCCAAGGAATTATCCTCCGATAAAAAACAGAAAGAAGCATTCTGAGTAACTTCTTTGTGTTCTGTGAAATCATCTCACAGAGTTACCGCTTTCCCCTCAGGAAGCCTTTCGCTAAGTCAGTTCTTGTGGAATTGGAAAAGTGATATTTGGAAGCCCATAGAGGGCTAGGCTGAAAAAAGAAATATCCTTAGATGAAATCTGGAAAGAAGCTTTCTGAGAAACTGCTTAGTGTCTGTTAATTCATCTCACAGAGTTACATCTGTATTTCGTGGAACTCGTTGCTAGCCTTATTTCTGTGGAATCTGAGAACAGATATTTGGGATGACTTTGAAGACTATAGGTCCCAAGGAAATATCCTCCGATAACAAAGAGAAAGAAGCTTTCTTTGAAACTTCTTTGTGTTCTGTGAAATCATTTCACAGAGTTACAGCTTTCCCCTCAAGACGCCTTTCGCTAAGACCGTTCTTTTGGAACTGTCAAAGTGATATGTGGAAGCCCTAAGAGGGCTATGGAGAAAAAGGAAATATCCAGGGATGAAATCTGGAAAGAAGCTTTCTGAGAAACTGCTTAGTGTTCTGTTAATTCATCTCACGGAGTTATATCTGTATTTCGTGGATCTCTTTGCTAGGCTTATTTGTGTGGAATCTGAGAACAGATATTTCTTATCCCTTTGAAGACTATAGTTCCCAAGGAAATATCCTCCGATAACAAAGAAAAGGAAGCTTTCTGAGAAACTTCTTTGTGTTCTGCGAAATCATCTAACAGAGTTACAGCTTTCCCTCAAGAAACCTTTCGCTAAGACAGTTCTTGTGGAATTGGAAAAGTGATATTTGGAAGACCGTAGAGGGCTATGGTGAAAATGGAAATATCCTCAGATGAAAGATGGAAAGAAGCTTTCCGAGAAACTTCTTAGTGTTCTGTTAATTCATCTCACATGGTTACATCTGTATATCGTGGATCTCTTTGCTAAGCTTATATCGCTGGAATCTGAAAACAGATATTTCGGATCCCTTTGAAGACTATAGGACCCAAGGAAATATCCTCCGGTAACAAAGAGAAAGCACCTTTCTGAGAAACTTCTTTGAGTTCTGTGAAATCAACTCACACAGTTACAGGTTTCCCCTCAAGAAGCATTTCGCTAAGACAGTTCTTGTGGAATTGGAAAAGTGATATTTGGAAGCCCACAGAGGGCTATGGTGAAAAAGGAAATATCCTCAGATGAAATCTGGAAAGAAGCTTTCTGAGAATCTGCTTAGTGTTCTGTTAATTCCTCTCACAGAGATACATCTGTATTTCGTGGATCTCTTTGCTAGACTTATTTCTGTGGAATCTGAGAACAGATATTTCGGATCCCTTTGAAGACTATAGGGCCAAAGGAAATATCCTGCCATAACAAAGAGAAAGAAGCTTTCTGAGAAACTTCTTTGTGTTCTGTGAAATCATCTCACAGAGTTACAGCTTTCCCCTCAAGAAGCCTTTCGCTAAGACAGTTCTTTTGAATTGGCAAAGTGATATTTGGAAGCCCGTAGATTTCTATGGAGAAAAAGGAAATATCCTCAGATGAAATCTGGAAAGAAGCTTTCTGAGAAACTGCTTAGTGTTCTGTTAATTCATCTCACAGAGTTACATCTGTATTTCGTGGATCTCGTTGCTAGCCTTATTTCTGTGGAATCTGAGAATAGATATTTCGGATCCCTTTGAAGACTATAGGTACCAAGGAAACATCCTCCGATAACAAACAGAAAGAAGATTTCTGAGAAACTTCTTTGTGTTCTGTGAAATCATTTCACAGATTTACAGCTTTCCCCTCAAGACGCCTTTCGCTAAGACAGTTCTTTTCGAATTGGCAAAGTGATATTTGGAAGACCGTAGTGGGCTATGGTGAAAAAGGAAATATCCAGAGATGAAATCTGGAAAGAAGCTTTCTGAGAAACTGCTTAGTGTTCTGTTAATTCATCTCACAGAGTTACACCTTTATTTCCTGGATCACTTTGCTAGACTTATTTCGGTGGAATCTGAGAACAGATATTTCGGATCCCTTTGAAGTCTATAGGGCCAAAGGAAATATCCTCCGATAACAAAGAGAAAGAAGCTTTCTGACAGACTACATTGTGTTCTGTGAAATCATCTCACAGAGTTACAGCTATCCCCTCAAGAAGCCTTTCGCTAAGACAGTTCTTGTGAAATAGGCAAAGTGATATTTGGAAGCCCATAGAGGGCTATGGTGATAAAGGAAATATCCTCAGATGAAATCTGGAAAGCAGCTTTCTGAGAAACTGCTCATTGTTCCGTTAATTCATCTCACAGAGTTACATCTGTGTTTCGTGGATCTCTTGGTAAGACTTATTTCTGAGGAATCTGAGAACAGATATTTCGGATCCTTTTGCAAACTATAGGGCCAAAGGAAATATCCTCTGATAACAAAGAGAAAGAAGCTTTCTGAGAAACTTTGTTGTGTTCTGTAAAATCATCTCACAGAGTTACAGCTTTCCCCTCAAGAAGCCTTTCGCTAAGACATTTCTTGTGGAATTGGCAAAGTGATATTTGGAAGCCCCTAGAGGGCTATGGTGATAAAGGAAATATCCTCAGATGAAATCTGGAAAGCAGATTTCTGCGAAACTGCTTAGTGTTCTGTTAATTCATTTCACAGAGTTACATCTGTGTTTCGTGGATCTCTTGGTAAGACTTATTTCTGTGGAATCTGAGAACAGATATTTCGGATCTCTTTGAAGACGATAGGGCCAAAGGAAATATCCTCCGATAACAAAGAGAAAGAAGCTTTCTGAGAAACTTCTTTGTGTTCTGTGAAATCATCTCACAGAGTTACAGCTTTCTCCTCAAGAATCCTTTCGCAAAGACAGTTCATGTGGAATTGGCAAAGTGATATTTAGAAGCCCTTAGTGGGCAACGGTGAAAAAGGAATATCCTCAGATGAAATCTGGAAAGAATCTTTCTGAGAAACTGCTTAGTGTTCCGTTAATTCATCAAACACAGTTTCATCTGTACTTCATGGATCTCTTTTCTAGCCTTATTTCTGTGGAATCTGAGACCACATAATTCGGATCCCTTTGAAGACTATAGGGAAAAGGAAATATCCTCCGATAACAAAGAGAGAGAAGCTCTCTGAGAAACTTCTTTGTGTTCTGTGAAATCATGTCACAGAGTTACAGCTTTCAGCTCAAGAAGCCTTTCGCTAAGACAGTTCTTGTGGAATTGGCAATGTGATATTTGGAAGCCCTTAGAGGGCTATGGTGAAAAAGGGAATATCCAGAGATGAAATCTTCAAAGAAGCTTTCGGAGAAACTGCTTAGTGTTCTGTTAATTCATCTCACGGAGTTACATCTGTATTTCCTGAATCTCTTTCCTTGGCTTATTTCTGTGGAATCTGAGAAGAGATATTTCGGATCCCTTTGAAGACTACAGGGTCAAAGGAAATATCCTCCGATAACAAAGAGAAAGAAGCTTTCCGAGAAACTTCTTTGTGTTCTTCGAAATCATCTCACAGAGTTACAGCTTTCACCTCAAGAAGTCTTTCGCTAAGACAGTTCTTGTGGAATTGGCAAAGTGATATTTGGAAGCCCTTAGAGGGCTATGGTGAAAAAGGAAATATCCTCAGTTGAAATCTGGAAAGAATCTTTCTGAGAAACTGCTTAGTGTTCTCTTAATTCATCTTACAGAGTTACATCTGTATTTCGTAGATCTCTTTGCTAGCGTTATTTCTGTGGAATCTGAGAACAGATATTTCGGATCGCTTTGAAGACTATAGGTCCCAAGGAAAAATCCTCCGATAACAAGGAGAAAGAAGCTTTGTGAGAAACTTCTTTGTGTTCTGCGAAATCATCTCACAGAGTTACAGCTTTCCCTCAAGAAGCCTTTCGCTAAGACAGTTCTTGTGGAATTGGCAAAGTGATATTTGGAAGCCCGTAGAGGGCTATGGAGGGAAGGGAAATATCCAGAGATGAAATCTGGAAAGAAGCTTTCTGAGAAACTGCTTAGTGTTCTGTTAATTCATCTCACAGGGTTATATCTGTATTTCCTGGATCTCTTTGCTAGGCTTTTTTCTGTGAAATCTGAGAACAGATATTTCGGATCCCTTGGAAGACTAGAGGGCCAAAGGAAATATCCTTCGATAGCAAAGAGAAGGAAGCTTTCTGAGAAACTTCTTTGTGTTGTGAAATCATCCCACAGAGTGACAGCTTTCCCCTAAAGAAGCCTTTCGCTAAGACAGTTCTAGTGGAGTTGGCAAAGTGATATTTGGAAGCCCATGGAGGGCTATGGTGAAAAAGGAAATATCCTCAGATGAAATCTGGAAAGAACCTTTCTGAGAAACTGCTTAGTGTTCTGTTAATTGATCTCACAGAGTTACATCTGTGTTTCGTGTATCTCTTTGCTAGGCTTATTTCTGTGGAATCTGATAACAAATATTTCGGATCCCTTTGAAGACTATAGGGCCTAAGGAAATATCCTGCGATAACGAAGAGAAAGAAGCTTTCTGAGAAACTTCTTTGTGTTCTGTGAAATCATCTCACCGACACACAGCTATCCCCTCTAGAATCCTTTCGCTAAGACAGATCTTGTGGAATTGGCAAAGTGATATTTGGAAGCCCTTAGAGGGCTATGGTGAAAAAGGAATATCCTCAGATGAAATCTGGAAAGAAGCTTTCTGAGAAACTGCTTAGTGTTCTGTTAATTCATCAAACAGAGTTACATCTGTATTTCATGGATCTCTTTTCTAGCCTTATTTCTGTGGAATCTGACACCACATATTTCGGATCCCTTTGAAGACTATAGGGCCAAAGGAAATATCCTCCGATAACAAAGAGGAAAAAGCTTTCTGAGAAACTTCTTTGTGTTCTGTGAAATCATCCCACAGACTCACAGCTTTCCGCTCAAGAAACCTTTCGCTAAGACAGTTCTTGTGGAATTGGCAATATGATATTTGGAAGCCCATAGAAGGCTATGGTGAAAAAGGAAATATCCAGAGATAAAATCTGCAAAGATGCTTTCTCAGAAACTGCTTAGTGTTCGGTTAATTAATCTCACAGCGTTACATCTGTCTTTCGTGGATCTCCTTGCTAGCCTTATTTGTGTTGAATATGAGAACAGATATTTCGGATCCCTTTGAAGACTACACGGCCAAAGGAAATATTCTCCGATAACAAAGAGAAAGAAACTTTCTGAGAAATTTCACTGTGTTCTGTGAAATCATCTCACAAAGATACAGCTTTCCCCTCAAGGAGCCTGTCGCTAAGACAGTTCTTGTGAAATTGGCAAAGTGATATTTGGAAGTCCATAGAGGGCTAAGCTGAAAAAGTAAATATCCTCAGAAGAAATCTGGAAAGAAGCTTTCTGAGAAACTGCTTAGTGTTCTGTTAATTCATCTCACAGAATTACATCTGTATTTGTGGATCTCTTTGCTAGCCTTATTTCTGTGGAATCTGAGAACAGATATTTCGGATCCCTTTGAAGACTTTGGGCCAAAAGAAATATCTTCCGATAACAAAGAGAAAGAAGCTTTCTGAGAAACTTCTTTGCGTTCTGTGAAATCATCTCCCAGAGTTATAGCTTTACCCTCAAGAAGCCTTTCGCTAAGACAGTTCGTGTGGAATTGGAAAAGTGATATTTGGAAGCCCATAGAGGGTTAAGGTCAGAAAGGAAATATCCTCAAATGAAATATGGAAAGAAGCTCTCTGAGAAACTGCTTAGGGTTCTGTTAATTCATCTCACAGAGTTACATCTGTATTTCGTGGATCTCCTTGCTAGCTTTATTTCTCTGGAATCTGAGAACAGATATTTCGGATCCCTTTGAAGACTATAGGGCCAAAGGAAATAACCTCTGATAACAAAGAGGAAGAAGCTTTCTGAACAACTTCTTTGTGTTCTGTGATATCATCTCACAGACTTACAGCTTTCCCCTCCAGAAGCATTTCGCTAAGACAGTTCTTGTGGAATTGGAAAAGTGATATTTGGAAGCCCATAGAGAGCAATGGTGAAAAAGGAAATATCTTCATATGAAATCCGGAAAGAAGCTTTCTGAGAAACTGCTTAGTGTTCTGTTAATTCATCTCACAAATTTACACCTGTATTTCGTGGATCTCTTTGCTAGACTTATTTCTTTGGAATCAGAGAACAGATATTTCGGATCCTTTTGAAGACTATAAGGCCAAAGGAAATATCCTCCGATAACAAAGAGAAAGAAGCTTTCTGAGAAACTTCTTTGTGTTCTGTGAACTCATCTCACAGAGATATAGCTTTCCGCTCAAGACACCTTTCACTAAGACAGTTCTTGTGGAATTGGCAATATGATATTTGGAATCCCATAGACGGTTATGGTGAAAAAGGAAATATGCAGAGATGAAATCTGCAAAGAAGCTTTCTCAGAAACTGCTTAGTGTTCTGTTAATTCATCTCACAGAGTTACATCCGTATTTCGTGGATCTCTTTTCTAGGCTTATTTCTGTGGAATCTAAGAACAGATATTTCGGAACACTTTGAAGACTAAAGGGCCAAAGGAAATATCCTCTGAAAACAAAGAGAAAGAAGCTTTCTGAGAAACTTCTTTGTGTCCTGTTAAATCATCTCACACAGTTACAGCTTTCGACTCAAGGAGCGTTTCGCTAAGACAGTTCTTGTGGAATTGGCAAAGTGATATTTGGAAGCCCATAGAGGGTTATGGTGAAAGAGAAAATATACACAGATGAAATCAGGAAAGAAGCTTTCTGAGAAACTGCTTAGTGTTCTGTTAATTCATCTCTCAGAGTTACATCTGTAATTCGTGGATCTCTTTGCTAGCCTTATGTCTGTGGAATCTGAGAGCAGATATGTCGGATCCCTTTGAAGACTATAGGGCCAAAGTAAATATCCTCCGATAACAAAGAGAATGAAGCCTTCTGAGAAACTTCTTTGTGTTCTGTGAAATCATTTCACACAGTTACAGCTTTCCCCTCAAGACGCCTTTCGCTAAGACAGTTCCTTTGGAATTGGCAAAGTGATATTTGGAAGCCCATAGAGGGCTATGTAGAAAAAGGAAATATCCTCAGATGAAATCTGGAAAGAAGCTTTCTGAGAAACTGCTTAGTGTTCTGTTAATTCATCTCACGGAGTTACATCTGTATTTCGTGGATCTCTTTGCTAGGCTTATTTCTGTGGAATCTGAGAACAGATATTTCGGATCCCTTTGAAGACTATAGGGCCAAAGGAAATATCCTCAGGTAACAAAAAGAGAAAGAAGCTTTCTGAGAAACTTCTTATTGTTCTGTGAAATCATCTCACAGAGTTACAGCTTTCCACTCAAGAAGCCTTTCGGTAAGACAGTTCTTGTGGAATTGACAAAGTGATATTTGGAAGCTCATAGAGGGCTATGGTGAAAAAGGAAATATTCTCAGATGAAATCTGGAAAGAAGATTTCTGAGAATCTGCTTAGTGTTCTGTTAATTCATCTCACAGAGTTACATCTGTTTTTCGTGGATCTCTTTGGTAGCCTTATTTCTGTGGGATCTGAGAACAGATAATTCGGATCCCTTTGAAGACTATAGGGCCAAAGGAAATATCCTCCAATAACAAAGATAAAGCAGCTTTCTGAGAAACTTCTTTGTGTTCTGTGAAATCATCTCACAGAGTTACAGCTATCCCCTCTAGAAGCCTTTCGCTAAGACAGTTCTTGTGGAATTGGGAAAGTGATATTTGGAATCCCATATATGGCTATGGTGAAAAAGGAATATCCTCAGATGAAATCTGGAAAGAATCTTTCTGAGAAACTGCTTAGTGTTCTGTTAGTTAATCAAACAGAGTTACCTCTGTATTTCATGGATCTCTTTGCTAGCCTTATTTCTGTGGAATCTGACACCACATATTTCGGATCCCTTTGAAGACTATAGGTCCCAAGGAAATATCCTCCGATAACAAAGAGAAAGAAGCTTTCTGAGAAACTTCTTTGTGTTCTGTGAAACCACCTCACAGAGTTACAGCGTTCCGCTCAAGAAGCCTTTCGCTAAGACAGTTCTTGTGGAATTGGCAATGTGATATTTGGAAGCCCATAGAGGGCTTTGGTGAAAAAGGGAATATCCAGAGATGAAATCTGCAAAGAAGCTTTCTGAGCAACTGCTTAGTGTTCTGTTACTTCATCTCACAGAGTTACATCTGTATTTCGTGGATCTCTTTGCTAGGCTTATTTCTGTGGAATCTGAGAACAGATATTTCAGATCCCTTTGAAGACTATAAGGCCAAAGGAAATATCCTCCGATAACAAAGAGAAAGAAGCTTTCTAAGAACCTTCTTTGTGTTCTGTGAAATCATCTCACAGAGTTACAGCTTTCCCCTCAAGAAGCCTTTCGCTAAGACAGTTCTTGTGGAATTGGAAAAGTGATATTACGAAGTCCATAGAGGGCTTTGGTGAAAAAAGAAATATCCTCAGATGAAATCTGGAAAGAAGCTTTCTGAGAAACTGCTTAGTGTTCTGTTAATTCATCTCACAGAGTTACATCTGTATTTCGTGGATCTCTTTGCTAGCCTTATTCCTGTGGAATCTGAGAACAGATATTTCGGATCCCTTTGAAGACTATAGGGCCAAAGGAAATAACCTCCGATAACAATGAGAAAGAAGCTTTCTGAGAAACTTCATTGTGTTCTGTGAAATCATCTCACAGAGTTACAGCTTTCCCTTCAAGGAGCCTTTCGCTAAGACAGTTCTTGTGGAATTGGCAAAGTGATATTTGGATCCCCTAGAGGGCAATTGTGAGAAAGATAATATCCTCAGATGAAATCGGGAAAGAAGCTTTCTGAGAAACTGCTTTGTGATGTGTGACTTCCACTCACAGAGTTACATCTGTATTTCGTGGATCTCTTTGCTAGGCTTATTTCTGTGGAATCTGAGAACAGATATTTCGGATCCCTTTTAAGACTCTAGGGCCAAGGGAAATATCCTCCGATAACAAAGAGAAAGAAGCTTTCTGAGAAACTTCTTTGTGTTCTACGAAATCATCTCACAGAATCACAGCTTTCCCCTCAAGAAGCCTTTCGCTAAGAAAGTTCTTGTGGAATTGGCAAAGTGATATTTGGAAGCCCATAGAGGGCTATGGTGAAAAAGGAAATATCCTCAGATGAAATCTGGAAAGAAGCTTTCTGATAAACTGCTTAGAGTTCTGTTACTTCATCTCACAGTGTTACATCTGTATTTCGTGGATCTCTTTGCTAGGATTATTTCGGTGGAGTCTGAGAACGGATATTTCCGATCCCATTGAAGACTATAGGGCCAAAGGAAATATCCTCCGATAAAAAAGAGAAAGCAGCTTTCTGAGAAACTTCTTTGTGTTCTGTGAAATCATCTCACAGAGTGACACCTTTCCCCTCAAGAAGCCTTTCGCTAAGACTGTTCCTGTGGAATTGGAAAAGTGATAATTGGAAGCCCATAGAGGGCTAAAGAGGGAAGGGAAATATCCTCAGATGAAATCTGGAGAAAAGCATTCTGAGAAACTGCTTAGTGTTCTGTTAATTCATCTCACAGAGTTACACCTGTATTTCGTGGATCTCTTTGCTAGACTTATTTCTGTGGAATCAGAACAGATATTTCGGATCCCTTTGAAGACTAGAGGGCCAAAGGAAATATCCTCCGATATCAAAGAGAAAGAAGCTTTCTGAGAAACTTCTTTGTGTTCTGTGAAATCATCTCACAGAGTTACAGCTTTCCCGTCAAGAAGCCTTTCGCTAAGACAGTTCTTGTGGAATTGGCAAAGTGATATTTGGAAGCCCATAGAGGGCTACGGTGGAAAAGGAAATATCCTCAGATGAAATCTGGAAAGAAGCTTACTGAGAAGCTACCTAGTGTTCTGTGTATTTATCTCACAGAGTTACAGCTTTCCCCTCAAGCAGCCGCTCACTAAGCCTGTTCTTCTGGAATTCACATAGTGATATTGGGACGCCCATAGAGGGCTACGGTGAAAAAGAAAATATCCTCAGAGAAAAACTGGAAGAAAACTTTCTGAGGAAGTTCTTTGTGATGTGTGACTTCCACTCACAAAGTTACATCTGTATTTCGTGGATCTCTTTGCTAGCCTTATTTCTTTGGAATCTGAGAAGAGATATTCCGGATCCCTTTGAAGACTATAGGCAGAAGGAAATATCCTTGGATAACAAAGAAAAAGAAGCTTTCCGAGGCACTTCTTCGTGTTCTGTGAAATCATCTCACAGAGTTACAGCTTTCTCCTCAATAAGCCTTTCGCTAAGACAGTTGTTGTGGAATTCGCAAAATGATATTTGGAGCCCCATAGAGGGCTATGGTGAAAAAGGAAATATCCTCAGATGAAATCTGGAAGGAAGCTTTCTGAGAAAGTGCTTAGTGTTCTGTTCATTCATCTCAGAGAGCTACAGGTTTCCCCTCAAGAAGCGGCTCTCTAAGCCTGTTCTTGTGGAATTCCCAAAGTGATATTGGGAAGCCCAAGGGCTATGGTGAAAAAGAAAATATCCTCAGATAAAAACTGGAAGGAAACCTTCTGAGAACCTGCTTCGTGATGTGTGACTTCCACTCACAGAGTACCTTCTGTATTTCGTGGATCTGTTTGCTAGCCTTATTTCTGTGGAATCTGAGGACAGTTATTTCGGATCCCTTTGAAGACTATAGGGCCAAAGAAAATATCCTCCGATAACAAAGAGAAACAACCTTTCTGAGAAACTTCTTTGTGTTCTGTGAAATCATCTCACAGCGTTACAGCTTTCACCTCAAGAAGACTTTCGCTAAGACAATTCTTTCGGAATTTGCAAAGTGATATTTCGATGCCCATAGACGACTTTTTTGAAAAAGGATATATCCTCAGATGAAAACTCGAAAGAACTCTCTGAGAGACTGCTTAGTGTTCTGTTTAATCATCTCACAGTGATACAGCTTTCCCCTCAAGAAGCCTTTCGCGAAGACAGTTCTTGTGGAATTTGCAAAGTGCTTTGTAAGCCCATAGAGGTATATGATCAAAAAGGAAATATCCTCAGATGAAATCTGGAAAGAAGCTTTCTGAGAAACTGCTTAGTGTTCTGTTAATTCATCTCACAGTGTTACAGCTTTCCCCTCAAGAAGCCGATCGCTAAGAATGTTCTTGTGGAATTGACAAAGTGATATTGGGAAGCCCATAGAGGACTATGGTGAAAAAGAAAATATCGTCGGAGAAAAACTGGAAAGAAGCTTTCTGAGAAACTGCTTTGTGATGTGTGACTTCCACTCACAGAGTTACATCTGTATTTCGTGGTTCTCTTTTCTACCCTTATTTCTTTGGAATCTGAGAACAGATATTTCCGATCCCTTTGAAGACTACAGGGCCAAAGGAAATATCCTCCGGTAACAAAGAGAAAGAAGCTTTCTGAGAAACTTCTTTGTGTTCAGTGAAATCATCTCACAGCGTTACAGCTTTCTCCTCAAGAAATCTTTCGCTAAGACAGTTGTTGTGGAATTCGAAAAGTGATATTTTGATGCCCATAGATGGCGATGGTGAAAAAGGAAATATCCTCAGATGAAATCTGGAAAGAAGCTTTCTGAGAAACTGTTTAGTGTTCTGTTAATTCATCGCAGAGAGTTACAGCTTTCCCCTCAAGAAGCCGCTCGCTAAGCCTGTTCTTGTGGAATTCGCAAAGTGATATTGCGAAGCCCGTAGAGGGCTATGGGGAAAAAGGAAATATCCTCAGATGAAATCTGGAAAGAAGCTTTCTAAGAAACTGCTTAGTGTTCTGTTAATTCATCTCACAGAGTTACATCTGTATTTCGTGGATCTCTTTGCTAGCCTTATTTCTGTGGAATCTGAGAACAGATGTTTCGGATCCCTTTGAAGACTACAGGGCCAAAGGAAATATCCTCTGATAACAAAGAGAAAGAAGTTTTCTGAGAAACTTCTTTGTGTTCTGTGAAATCATCTCACAGAGTTACAGCTTTCTCCACAGGAAGCCTTTCACTAAGACACTTGTTTTGGAATTCGCAAAGTGATATTTGGAGGCCCATAGAGGGCTATGGTGAAAAAGGAAATATCCTCAGATGAAATCTGGAAAGAAGCTTTCTGAGAAACTGCTTAGTGTGCTGTTAATTCATCACAGAGAGTTACAGCTTTCTCCTCAAGAAGCCGCTCACTAATCCTGTTCTGGTGGAATTCACAGAGTGATATTGGGAAGCCCGTAGGGGGCTATGGTGAAAAAGAAAATATCCTGAGAGAAAAACTGGAAAGAAGCTCTGAGAACCTGCTTCGTGATGTGTGTCTTCCACTCACAAAGTTACATCTGTGTTTTGTGGATCTCTTTGCTAGCCTTATTTCTGTGGATTCTGAGAACAGATATTCGGATTCCTTTGAAGAGTATAGGGCCAAAGGAAATATCCTCCGATGAAAGAAGCTTTCTGAGAAACTTTGTTGTGTTCTGTGAAATCATCTCACAGAGTTACAGCTTTCCCATCAAGAAGACTTTCGCTAAGATAATTCTTGCGGAATTTGCAAAGTGATATTTCGATGCCCGCAGACGACTATGGAGAAAAATGAAATATCCTCAGATGAAATCTGGAAAGAAGCTTTCTGAGAATCTGCTTAGTGTTCTGTGAATTCATCTCACGTTGTTACAGCTTTACCCTCAAGAAGGGGCTCGCTAAGCCTGTTTTTGTGGAATTGGCAAAGTGATATTGGGAAGACCATAGAGGGCTGTGGTGAAAAAGAAAATATCCTCAGAGAAAAACTGGAAAGAAGCTTTCTGAGAAACGGCTTTGTGATGTGTGACTACCACTCAGAGATTTGCATCTGTTTTTCACGGATCTCTTTGCTAGCCTTATTTCTGTGGAATCTGAGAACAAATATTTCGGATCCCTTTGAAGACTATAGGGCCAAAGGAAATATCATCCGATAACAAAGAGAAAGATCTTTCTGAGAAACTTCTTTGCGTCTGCAAAATCATCTCACAGAGTTACAGCTTTCTCCTCAAGATGCCTTTCGCTAAAACAGTTGTTGTGGAATTCGCAAAGTGATATTTGAAGGCCATAGAGGGCTATGGTGAAAAAGGAAATATCCTCAGATGAAATCTGCAAACAAGGTTTGTGAGAAACTGCTTAGTGTTCTGTTAATTCATCTCACAGAATTACAGCTTTCGCGTCAAGAAGCCGATCTCTAAGCCTGTCGTTGTGGAATTCGCAAAGTGATATTGGGAAGCCCATTGAGGGCTATGGTGAAAATAAAATATCCTCAGACAAAAACTGGAAAGAAGCTATCTGAGAAACCGCTTTGTGATGTGTGACTTCCACTCACAGAGTTACATCGGTGTTTCATGGATATCTTTGCTAGCCTTATTTCTGTGGATTCTGAGAACAGATATTTCGATCCTTTTGAAGACTATAGGGCCAAAGGAAATATCCTCCGATAACGAAGAGAAAGAAGCTTTTTGAGAAACTTCTTTGTGTTCTGTGAAATCATCTCAGAGAATTACAGCTTTGCCCTTAGGAAGCCTTTCGCTAAGACAGTTCTTACGGAATTTGCAAAGTGTTATTTGGAAGCCCATAGAGGGCTATGGTGAAAAAGGAAATATCCTCAGATGAAATCCGGAAAGAAGCTTTCTGAGAAACTACTTAGTGTTCTCTTAATTCATCTCACAGACGTACAACTTTCCCCTCAAGAAGCCGCTCGATAATCGTGTTCTTGTGGAATTCGCAAAGTCATCTTCGGAAGCCCATAGAGGGCTATGGTGAAAAAGAAATCATCCTCTAGAAAAAGTGGAAAGAAGATTTCTGAGAAACTGCTTTGTGATGTGTGACTTCCACTCCCAGAGTTACATCTGAATTTCGTTTATCTCTTTGCTAGCCGTATTTCTGTGGAATCTGAAATAGATATTTCGGATCACTTTGAAGACTATAGGGCCAAGGAAATATGCTCCGATAACAAAGAGAAAGAAGCTTTCCGGGAAACTTCTTTGTGTCTGTGAAATCATTTCACAGAGTTACAGCTTTCCCCTCAAGAAGCCTTTCGCTGAGACAGTTCTTGCGGAATTTGAAAAATGGTATTATGAAGCCCTTTGAGGGCTGTGGTGAAAAAGGAAATATCCTCAGATGAAATCTGGAAAGAAGCTTTCTGAGAAACTGCTTTGTGTTCTCTTAATTCATCTCACAGAGTTACAGCTTTCTCTTCAAGAAGCTGCTCGCGAAGCCGTTCTTGTGGAATTCGCAAAGTGATATTGGGAAGCCCATAGAGGGCTACGGTGAAAAAGAAAATATCCTCAGAGAAAATCTGGAAAGAAGCTTTCTGAGAAACTGCTTTGTGATTTGTGACTTCCACTCACAGAGTTATATCTGTATTTCGTGGATCTGTTTGCTAGCCTTATTTCTGTGGAATCTGAGAACAGCTATTTCGGATCCCTTTGAAGACTATAGGGCCAAAGGAAATATCCTCCGATAACAAAGAGAAAGAAGCTTTCTGAGAAACTTCTTTGTGTTCTGTGAAATCATCTCACAGAGTTACAGCTTTCCCCTCAAGAAGCTTTTCGCTAAGACAGTTCTTGGGGAATTTTGCAAAGTGATATTTGGAAGCCCATAGAGGGCTACGGTGAAAAAGGAAATATCCTCAGATGAAATCTGGAAAGATGCTTGTTGAGAAACTGCTTAGTGTTCTCTTAATTCATCTCAGAGAGTTACAGTTTTTCCCTCAAGAAGCTGCTCGCGAAGTCTGTTCTTGTGGAATTCGAAAAATGATATTGGGAAGCCCACAGAGAGCTATAGTGAAAAAGAAAATATCCTCAGAGAAAAACTGGAAAGAAGCTTTCTGAGAAACTGCTTTGTGATGTGTGACCTCCACTCACAGAGTTCTATCTGTATTTCGTGGATCTCTTTGCTAGCCTTATTTCTGTGGAATCTGAGAACAGATATTTCGGATCCCTTTGAAGACTATAGGGCCAAAGGAAATATCCCCCAATAACAAAGAGAAAGAAGCTTTCTGAGAAACTTCTTTGTGTTCTGTGAAATTATCTCACAGAGTTACAGCTTTGCCCTCAAGAAGCCTTTCACTAAGACAGTTCTTGTGGAATTGGCAACGTGATATATGGAAGCCCATAGAGGGCTATGGTGAAAAAGGAAATATCCTCAGATGAAATTGGAAAGAAGCTTTCTGAGAAACTGCTTAGTGTTCTGTGAATTCATCTCACAGAGTTAGAGCTTTCCCCTCAAGAATCTGCTCGCTAAGCCTGTTCTTGTTGAATTCACAAAGTGATATTGGGAAGCCGATAGAGGCCTATGGTAAAAAGAAAATATCCTCAGAGAAAAACTTGAAAGAAGCTTTCTGGTAAACTGCTTTGTCATGTGTGACTTCCACTCACAGAGTTACATCTGTATTTCGTGGATATCTTTTCTAGCCTTATTTCAGTGGAATCTGAGAACAGATATTTCAGATCCCTTTGAAGACTATAGGGCCAAAGGAAATATCCTCCTATAAGAAAGTGAAAGAAGCTTTCTGAGAAACTTCTTTGTGTTCTGCGAAATCATCTCACAGAGTTACAGCTTTCTCCTCAAGAAGCCTTTCGCTAAGACAGTTCTTGTGGAATTGTCAAAGTGATATTTTTAAGCCCATAGAGGGCTATGGTGAAAAAGGAAATATCCTCAGATGAAATCTGGAAAGCAGCTTTCTGAGAAAATGCTTAGTGTTCTTTTAATTCATCTCACAGAGTTACATCTGTATTTCCTGAATCTCTTTGCTAGCCTTATTTCCGTGGAATCTGAGAACAGATATTTCGGATCCCTTTGAAGAATATAGGGCCAAAGGAAATATCCTCCGATAACAAAGAGAAAGAAGCTTTCTGAGAAACTTCTTTGTGTTCTGTGAAATCATCTCACCGAGTTACAGCTTTCCCCTCAAGAAGCCTTTCGCTAAGACAGTTCTTGTGGAATTGGCAAAGTGATATTGGATCCCCATTTACGGCTATGGTGAAAAAGGAAATATCCTCAGATGAAATCTGGAAAGAAGCTTTCTGAGAAACTGCTTAGTGTTCCGTTAATTCATCTCGAGAGTTACATCTGTATTTCGTGGATCTCTTTGCTAGCCTTATTTCTGTGGAATCTGAGAACAGATATTTCAGATCCCTTTGAAGACTATACGGACAAAGGAAATATCCTCCGACGACAAAGAGAAAGAAGCTTTCTGAGAAACATCTTTGTGTTCTGTGAAATCATCTCACAGAGTTACAGCTTTCACCTCAAGAAGCCTTTCGCTAAGACAGTTGTTGTGGAATTGGCAAAGTTATATTTGGAAGCCCATAGAGGGCTATGGCGAAAAAGGAAATATCCTCAGATGAAACCTAGAAAGAAGCTTTCTGAGAAACTCCTTAGTGTTCTTTCAATTCATCTCAGAGAGTTACATCTGTATTTCGTGGATCTCTTTGCTAGCCTTATTTCTGTGGAATCTGAGAACAGATATTTCGGATCCCTTTGAAGACTACACGGCCAAAGGAAATATCCTCAGAAACAAAGAGAAAGAAACTTCCTGAGAAACTTCTTTGTGTTCTGTGAAATCATCTCACAGAGTTACAGCTTTCCCCTCAAGAAGCCTTTCGCTAAGACAGTTGTTGTGGAATTTGCAAAGTGATATTTGGAAGCCCATAGACGGCTATGGTGAAAAAGGAGATATCCTCAGATGAAATCTGGAAAGAAGCATTCTGAGAAACTGCTTAGTGTTCTGTTAATTCATCTCACAGAGTTACATCTGTATTTCGTGGATCTCTTTGCTAGCCTTATTTCTGTGGAATCTGAGAACAGATATTTCGGATCCCTTTGTAGACTATAGGGCCAAAGGAAATATCCTCTGATAACAAAGAGAAAGAAGCTTTCTGAGAAACTTCTTTGTGTTCTGTGAAATCATATCACAGAGTTACAGCTCTCCCCTCAAGAAGCCTTTCGCTAAGACAGTTGTTGTGGAATTGGCAAAGTGATATTTGGAAGCCCATAAACGGCTACGGTGAAAAAGGAAATATCCTCAGATGAAATCTGGGAAGAATCTTTCTGGGAATCTGCTCTGTGATGTGTGAATTCCACTTTCAGAGTTACATCTGTGTTTCGTGGATCTCTTTGCTAGCCTTATTTCTGTGGTATCTGAGGACAGATATTTCGGATCCCTTTGAAGATTATAGGGATAAAGGAAATATCTTTCGATAACAAAGAGAAAGAAGCTTTCTGAGAAACTTCCTTGTGTTCTGTGAAATCATCTCACAGAATTACAGCTCTCCCCTAGGAAGCCATTCGCTAAGACGGTTCTTGTGGAATTGGCAAAGTGATATTTGGAAGCCCATAGAGGGCTATAGTGAAAAAGGAAATATCCTCACATGAAATCTGGAAAGAAGCTTTCTGAGAAACTGCTCTGCGATGTGTGACTTCCACTCACAGAGTTACATCCGTATTTCGTGGATCTCTTTGCTAGCCTTATTTCTGTGGAATCTGAGAACAGATATATCGGATCCCTTGGAAGACTATAGGGCCAAAGTCAATATCCTCCGACAACAAAGAGAAAGAAGGTTTGTGAGAAACTTCTTTGTGTTCTGCGAAATCATCTCAAAGAGTTACAGCTTTCTCCTCAAGAAGCCTTTCGCTAAGACAGTTTTAGTGGAATTGTCAAAGGGATATTTGGAAGCCCATGGAGGGATATGGTGAAAAAGGAAATATCGTCAGATGTAATCTGGAAAGAAGCTTTCTGAGAAACTGCTTAGTGTTCTGTTAGTTCATCTCACAGAGATACATCTGTATTTTGTGGATCTCTTTGCTTGCCTTATTTCTGTGGAATCTGAGTACAGATATTTCGGATCCCTTTGAAGACTACAGGGCCGAAGGAAATATCCATCGATAACAAAGAGAAAGAAGCTTTCTCAGAAACTTCTTTGTGGTCTGTGAAATCATCTCACAGAGTTACAGCTCTCCCCTAGGAAACCTTTCGCTAAGACAGTTGTTGTGGAATTGGCAAAGTGATATTTGGAAGCGCATAGAGGGCTATGGTGAAAGAGGAAATATTCTCAGATGAAATCTGGAAAGAAGCTTTCTGAGAAACTGCTCTGTGATGTGTGACTTCCAGTCATACAGTTACATCTGTATTTCGTGGATCTCTTTGCTAGCCTTATTTCTGCGGAATCTGAGAACAGATATTTCGGATCCCTTTGAAGACTAGAGAGCCAAAGGAAATATCCTTCGATAACAAAGAGAAGGAAGCTTTCTGAGAAAATTCTTTCTGTTTTGTGAAATCATCTCCAGAGTTACAGCTTTCCCCTAGAAAGCATTTCGCTAAGACAGTTGTTGTGGAATTGGCAAAGTGATATTTGTAAGCCCTTAGAAGGCTAGGGTGAAAAAGGAAATATCCTCAGATGAAATCTGGAAAGAAGCATTCTGAGAAACTGCTTAGTGTTCTGTTAATTCATCTCACAGAGTTACATCTGTATTTCGTGGATCTCTTTGCTAACCTTATTTCTGTGGAATCTGAGAACAGATATTTCGGATCCCTTTGAAGACTATAGGGCCAAAGGAAATATCCTCCGATACAAAGACAAAGAAGCTTGCTGAGACACTTCTTTGTGTTCTCTGAAATCATCTCACAGGGTTACAGCTCTCCCCTCAAGGAGCCTTTCACTAAGACAGTTGTTGTGGAATTGGCAATGTGATATTTGGAGCCCATAGAGGGCTATGGTGAAAAAGGAATTATCCTCAGATGGAATCTGGAAAGAAGCTTTCTGAGAAACTGCTCTGTGATGTGTGACTTCCACTCACAGAGTTACATCTGTATTTCGTGGATCTCTTTGCTAGCCTTATTTCTGTGGAATCTGAGAACAGATATTTCGGATCCCTTTGAAGACTATAGGGCCAAAGGAAATATCCTCAGATAACAAAGAGGAAGAAGCTTTCTGAGAAACTTCTTTGTGTTCTGTGAAATCATCTCACAGAGTTACAGCTTTCCCCTCAAGAAACTTTTCGCTAAGACAGTTCTTGTGAAATTGTCAAAGTGATATTTGGAAGCCCATAGAGGGCTATGGTGAAAAGGGTAATATCCTCAGATGAATTCCGGAAAGCAACTTTCTGAGAAACTGCTTAGTGTTCTGTTAATTCCTCTCACAGAGTTACATCTGTATTTCGTTGATCTCTTTGCTAGCCTTATTTCTGTGGAATCTGAGAACAGATATTTCGGATCCCTTTGAAGACTATAGGGACAAAGGAAATATCCTCCGATAACAAAGAGAAAGAAGCTTTCTGAGAAACTTCTTTGTGTTCTCTGAAATCATCTCACACAGTTACAGCTTTCCCCTCAAGAAGCCTTTCGCTAAGACAGTTCTTGTGGAATTGGCAAAGTGATATTTGGAAGCCCATAGAGGGCTATGTAGAAAATGGAAATATCCTCACATGAAATCTGGAATGAAGCTTTCTGAGAAACTGCTCTGTAATGTGTGACTTCCACTCACAGAGTTACATGTGTATTTCGTGGATCTCTTTGCTAGCCTTGTTTCTGTGGAATCTGAGAACAGATATTTCGGATCCCTTTGAAGAGTATAGGGCCAAAGGAATTATCCTCTGATTACAAACAGAAAGAAGCTTTCTGAGAAACTCCTTTGTGTTCTCTGAAATCATCTCACAGAGTTACAGCTTTCACCCCAAGAAGCCTTTCGCTAAGACAGTTGCTGTGGAATTGGCAAAGTGATATTTGGAAGCCCATTGAGGGCTAGGGTGAAAAAGGAAATATCCTCAGATGAAATCTGGAAAGCAGCTTTCTGAGAAACTGCTTAGTGTTCTGTTAATTCATCTCGCAGAGTTACATCTGTATTTCGTGGATCTCTTTGCTAGCCTTATTTCTGTGGAATCTGTGAACAGATATTTCGGATCCCTTTGAAGACGATAGGGCGAAAAAAAATATCAAACGATAACAAAGAGAAAAGCTTTCTGAGAAACTTCTATGTGTTCTCTGACATCATCTCACAGAGTTACAGCTTTTCCCTCAAGAAGCCTTTCGCTAAGACAGTTCTTGTGGAATTGGCAAAGTGATATTTGGAAGCCCATAGACGGCTATGGTGAAAAAGAAAATATCCTCAGATGAAATCTGGAAAGCAGATTTCTGAGAAACTGCTCAGCGTTCTGTTAATTCATCTCAGAGAGTTACATCTGCATTTCGAGGATCTCTTTGCTAGCCTTATTTCTGTGGAATCTGAGAACAGATATTTCGGATACCTTTGAAGACTATAGGGCCAAAGGAAATATCGTCCGATAACAAAGAGAAAGAAGCTTTCTGAGAAACTTCTTTGTGTTCTGTGAAATCATGTCACAGAGTTACAACTTTCACCCCAAGAAGCCTTTCGCTAAGACAGTTCTTGTGGAATTGGGAAGGGATATTTGGAAGTCCATAGAGGGCTATGGTGAAAAACGAAATATGCTCAGGTTAAATCTGGAAAGAAGCTTTCTGAGAAAATGCTCTGTAATGTGTGACTTCCACTCACAGAGTTACATGTGTATTTCGTGGATCTCTTTGCTAGCCTTATTTCTGTGGAATCTGAGAACAGATATTTCGGATCCCTTTGAAGACTATAGGGCCAAAGGAATTATCCTCTGATAACAAAGAGAAAGAAGCTTTCTGAGAAACTCCTTTGTGTTCTCTGAAATCATCTCACAGAGTTACAGCTTTCACCCCAAGAAGCCTTTCGCTAAGACAGTTGTTGTGGAATTGGCAAAGTGATATTTGGAAGCCCATTGAGGGCTAGGGTGAAAAAGGAAATATCCTCAGATGAAATCTGGAAAGAAGCTTTCTGAGAAACTGCTCTGTGATGTGTGACTTCCACTCACAGAGTTACATCTGTATTTCGTGGATCTCTTTGCTAGCCTTATTTCTGTGGAATCTGAGAACAGATATTTCGGATGCCTTGGAAGACTATAGGGCCAAAGGAAATATCCTCCGACGACAAAGAGAAACAAGCTTTCTGAAAAACTCCTTTGTGTTCTCTGAAATCATCTCACAGAGTTACAGCTTTCCCCTGAAGAAGACTTTCGCTAAGACAGTTGTTGTGGAATTGGCAAAGTGATATTTGGAAGCCCATTGAGGGCTAGGGTGAAAAAGGAAATATCCTCAGATGAAATCTGGAAAGAAGCTTTCTGAGAAACTGCTCCGCGATGTGTGACTTCCACTCACAGAGTTACATCTGTAATTCGTGGATCTCTTTGCTAGCCTTATTTCTGTGGAATCTGAGAACAGATATTTCGGATCCCTTTGTAGACTATAGGGCCATAGGAAATATCCTCCGATAACAAAGAGAAAGAAGCTTTCTGAGAAACTTCTTTGTGTTCTGTGAAATCATCTCACAGTGTTACAGCTTTCCCCTCAAGAGGCCTTTCGCTAAGACAGTTCTTGTGGAATTGGCAAAGTGATATTTGGAAGCCCATAGAGGTCTATGGTGAAAAAGAAAATATCCTCAGATGAAATCTGGAAAGAAGCTTTCTGCGAAACTGCTTAGTGTTCTGTTAATTCATCTCACAGAGTTACATCTGTATTTCGTGGATCTCTTTGCTAGCCTTATTTCTGTGGAATCTGAAAACAGATATTTCGGAACCCTTTGAAGACTATAGGGCCAAAGGAAATATCCTAAGATATCAAAGAGAAAGAAGCTTTCTGAGAAACTTCTTTGTGTTCTGTGAACTCATCCACAGAGTTTCAGCTTTCACCTCAAGAAGCCTTTCGCTAAGATAGTTCTTGTGGAATTGGCAAAGTGATAGCTGGAAGCCCATTTACGACTATGGTGAAAAAGGAAATATCCTCAGATGAAATCTGGAAAGAAGCTTTCTGTGAAACTGCTCTGTGATGTGTGACTTCCACTCACAGAGTTACATCTATATTTCGTGGATCTCTTTGGTAGCCTGATTTCTGTGGAATCTGAGAACAGATATTTCGGATCCCTTTCAAGATTCTACGGACAAAGGAAATATCCTCCGATAACAAAGAGAAAGAAGCTTTCTGAGAAACTTCTTAGTGTTCTGTGAAATCATCTCATAGAGTTACAGCTTTCCCCTCAAGAATCCTTTCGCTAAGACAGTTCCTTTTTAATTGGAAAAGTGATACTTGGAAGCCCATAGACGGCTATGGTGAAAAAGGAAATATCCTCAGATGAAATCTGGAAAGAAGCATTCTGAGAAACTGCTTAGTGTTCTGTTAATTCATCTCACAGAGTTACATCTGTATTTCGTGGATCTCTTTGCTAGCCTTATTTCTGTGGAATCTGAGAACAGATATTTCGGATCCCTTTGAAGACTATAGGGCCAAAGAAATATCCTCCGATAACAAAGAGAAAGAAGCTTTCTGAGAAACTTCTTTGTGTTGTGTGAAATCATCTCACAGAGTTACAGCTCTCCCCTCAAGAAGCCTTTCGCTAAGACAGTTGTTGTGGAATTGGCAAAGTGATATTTGGAAGCCCATAGAGGGCTGTGGTGAAAAGGGAAATATCCTCAGATGAAATCTGGAAAGAAGCTTTCTGAGAAACTTCTCTGTGATGTGTGTCTTCCACTCACAGTGTTACATCTGTATTTCGTGGATCTCTTTGCTAGCCTTATTTCTGTGGAATCTGAGAACAGATATTTCGGATCCCTTGGAAGATTATAGGGCCAAAGGAAATATCCTCCGATAACAAAGAGAAAGAAGCTTTCGGAGAAACTTCTTTGTGTTCTGTGAAATCATCTCACAGAGTTAAAGCTTTTCCCTCAAGAAGCCTTTCGCTACTACAGTTCTTGTGGAATTGGCAAAATGATATTTGGCAGCCCATAGAGGGGTATGGTGAAAAAGGAAGTATCCTCAGACGAAATCTGGAAAGAAGCTTTCTGAGAAACTGCTTAGTGTTTTGTTAATTCACGTCACCGAGTTACATCTGTATTTAGTGGATCTCTATGCTAACCTTATTTCTGTGGAATCAGAGAACAGATAATTCGGATCCCTTGGAAGACTATAGGGCCAAAGGAAATATCCTCCGATAACAAAGAGAAAGAAGCTTTCTGAGAAACTTCTTTGTGTTCTGTGAAATCATCCACAGAGTTACAGCTTTCCCCTCAAGAAGCCTTTCGCTAAGACAGTTCTTGTGGAATTGGCAAAGTGATATTTTGAAGCCCATAGACGGCAATAGTGAAAAAGGAAATATCCTCAGATGAAATCTAGAAAGAAGCTTTCTGAGAAACTGCTCTGTGATGTGTGACTTCCAGTCACAGAGTTACATCTGTATTTCGTGGATCTCTTTGCTAGCCTTATTTCTGTGAAATCTGAGAACAGATATTTCGGATCCCGTTGAAGACTACAGGGCCAAAGGAAATATTCTCCGATAACAAAGAGAAAGAAGCTTTCTGAGAAACTTCTTTGTGTTCTGTGAAATCATCTCACAGAGATACAGCTCTCCCCTCAAGAAGCCTTTCGCTAAGACAGTTCTTGTGGAATTCGCAAAGTGATATTTGGAAGCCCATAGAGGGCTATGGTGAAAAAGGAAATATCCTCAGATGAAATTTGGAAAGAAGCATTCTGAGAAACTGCTCTGTGATGTGTGACTTCCACTCACAGAGTTACATGTGTATTTCGTGGATCTCTTTGCTAGCCTTATTTCTGTGGAATCTGAGAACAGATATTTCAGGTCCCTTTGAAGAATATAGGGCCAAAGGAAATATACCCCGATAAGAAAGAGAAAGAAGCTTTCTGAGGAACTTCTTTGTGTTCTGTGAAATCATCTCACAGAGTTATAGCTTTCCCCTCAAGATTCCTTTCGCTAAGACAGTTCTTCTGGAATTGGCAAAGTGATATTTGGAAGCCCATAGACGGCTATGGTGAAAAAGGAAATATACTCAGATGAAATCTGGAAAGCAGCTTTCTGAGAAACTGCTTAGTGTTCTGTTAATTCATCTCACAGAGTTACATCTGTATTTCGTGGATCTCTTTGCTAGCCTTATTTCTGTGGAATCTGAGAACAGATATTTCGGATCCCTTTGTAGACTATAGGGCCATAGGAAATATCCTCCGATAACAAAGAGAAAGAAGCTTTCTGAGAAACTTCTTTGTGTTCTGTGAAATCATCTCACAGTGTTACAGCTTTCCCCTCAAGAGGCCTTTCGCTAAGACAGTTCTTGTGGAATTGGCAAAGTGATATTTGGAAGCCCATAGAGGTCTATGGTGAAAAAGGAAATATCCTCAGATGAAATCTGGAAAGAAGCTTTCTGCGAAACTGCTTAGTGTTCTGTTAATTCATCTCACAGAGTTACATCTGTATTTCGTGGATCTCTTTGCTAGCCGTATTTCTGTGGAATCTGAAAACAGATATTTCGGAACCCTTTGAAGACTATAGGGCCAAAGGAAATATCCAAAGGTATCAAAGAGAAAGAAGCTTTCTGAGAAACTTCTTTGTGTTCTGTGAACTCATCCACAGAGTTTCAGCTTTCCCCTCAAGAAGCCTTTCGCTAAGATAGTTCTTGTGGAATTGGCAAAGTGATAGCTGGAAGCCCATTTACGACTATGGTGAAAAAGGAAATATCCTCAGATGAAATCTGGAAAGAAGCTTTCTGTGAAACTGCTCTGTGATGTGTGACTTCCACTCACAGAGTTACATCTATATTTCGTGGATCTCTTTGGTAGCCTGATTTCTGTGGAATCTGAGAACAGATATTTCGGATCCCTTTCAAGATTCTACGGACAAAGGAAATATCCTCCGATAACAAAGAGAAAGAAGCTTTCTGAGAAACTTCTTAGTGTTCTGTGAAATCATCTCATAGAGTTACAGCTTTCCCCTCAAGAATCCTTTCGCTAAGACAGTTCCTTTTTAATTGGAAAAGTGATACTTGGAAGCCCATAGACGGCTATGGTGAAAAAGGAAATATCCTCAGATGAAATCTGGAAAGAAGCATTCTGAGAAACTGCTTAGTGTTCTGTTAATTCATCTCACAGAGTTACATCTGTATTTCGTGGATCTCTTTGCTAGCCTTATTTCTGTGGAATCTGAGAACAGATATTTCGGATCCCTTGGAAGATTAGAGGGCCAAAGGAAATATCCTCCGATAACAAAGAGAAAGAAGCTTTCTGAGAAACTTCTTTGTGTTCTGTGAAATCATCTCACAGAGTTACAGCTTTTCCCTCAAGAAGCCTCTCGCTAAGACAGTTCTTGTGGATTTGGAAAAGTGATATTTGGAAGCCCACAGAGGGCTATGGTGAAAAAGGAAATATCCTCACATGAAATCTGGAAAAAAGCTTTCTGAGAAACTGCTCTGTGATGTGTGACTTCCACTCACGGAGTTACATCTGTATTTCGTGGATCTCTTTGCTAGCCTTATTTCTGTGGAATCTGAGAACAGATATTATGGATCCCTTTGAAGACTATAGGGCCAAAGGAAATATCCACCGATAACAAAGAGAAAGAAGCTTTCTGAGAAACTTCTTTGTGTTCTGTGAAATCATCTCACAGAGTTACAGCTTTCCCCTCAAGAAGCCATTGGCTAAGACAGTTCTTGCGGAATTGGCAAAGTGATATTTGAAAGCCCATAGACGGCTATTGTGAAAAAGGAAATATTCTCAGATGAAATCTGGAAAGCACGTTTCTGAGAAACTGCTTAGTGTTCTGTTAATTCATCTCACAGAGTTACATCTGTATTTCGTGGATCTCTTTGCTAGCCTTATTTCTGTGAAATCTGAGAACAGATATTTCGGATCCTTTTGAAGATTATAGGGCCAAAGGAAATATCCTCCGATAACAAAGAGAAAGAAGCTTTCTGAGAAACTTTTTTGTGTTCTTTGAAATCATCTCACAGAGCTACAGCTTTCCGCTCAGGAAGCCTGTCGCTAAGACAGTTCTTGTGGAATTGGCAAAGTGATATTTGGAAGCCCATAGAGGGCTCTGGTGAAAAAGGAAATATCCTCAGATGAAATCTGGAAAGAAGCTTTCTGAGAAACTTCTCTGTGATGTGTGACTTCCATTTACAGAGTTACATCTGTATTTCGTGGATCTCTTTGCTAGCCTTCTTTCTGTGGAATCTGAGAACAGATATTTCGCATCCCTTGGATGACTATATGGCCAAAGGAAATATCCTCTGATAACAAAGAGAAAGAAGCTTTCTGAGAAACTTCCTTGTGTTCTGTGAAATCATCTCACAGAGTTACAGCTTTCCCCTAAAGAAGCCTTTCGCTAAGACAGTTCTTGTGGAATTGGCAAAGTGATATTTGGAAGCCCATAGATGGCTATGGTGAAAAAGGAAATGTCCTCAATGAAATCTGGAAAGAAGCTTTCTGCGAAACTGCTTAGTGTTCTGTTAATTCATCTCACAGTGTTACATCTGTATTTCGTGGATCTCTTTGCTAGGCTTATTTCTGTGGAATCTGAGAACAGATATTTGGAATCCCTTTGAAGACTATAGGGCCAAAGGAAATATCCTCAGATAACAAAGAGAAAGAAGCTTTCTGAGAAACTTCTTTGTGTTCTCTGAAATCATCTCACAGAGATACAGCTTTCCCCTCAAGAAGCCTTTCGCTAAGACAGTTCTTGTGGAATTGGCAAAGTGATATTTGGAAGCCCATAGAGGGCAATGGTGAAAAAGGAAATATCCTCAGACGAAACCTGGAAAGAAGCTTTCTGAGAAACTGCTTAGTGTTCTGTTAATTCACCACACAGAGTTACATCTGTATTTAGTGGATCTCTATGCTAACCTTATGTCTGTGGAATCTGAGAACAGATATTTCGGATCCCTTTGAAGACTATAGGGCCAAAGGGAATATGCTCCGATAACAAAGAGAAAGAAGCTTTCTAAGAAACTTCTTTGTGTTTTGTGAAATCATCTCACAGAGTTGCAGCTTTCCCCTCAAGAAGCCTTTCGCTAAGGAAGTTCTTGTGGTATTGGCAAAGTGATATTTGGAAGCCCATAGAGGGTATGGTGAAAAAGGAAATATGCTCAGATGAAATCTGGAAAGAAGCTTTCTGAGAAACTGCTCTGTGATGTGTGACTTCCACTCACCGAATTACATCTGTATTTCTTCGATCTCTTTGCTAGCCTTATTTCTTTGGAATCTGAGAACAGATATTTCGGATCCCTTTGAAGACTATAGGGCCTAAGGAAATATCCTCCGATAACAAAGAGAAAGAAGCTTTCTGAGAAACTTCTTTGTGTTCTTTGAAGTCATCTCACAGAGTCACTGCTTTCCCCTCAAGATCCTTTCGCTAAGACAGTTCTTGTGGAATTGGCAAAATGATATTTGTAAGCCCAGAGAGGGCTATGTTGGAAAAGAAATTATCCTCAGATGAAATCTGGAAAGAAGCTTTCTGAGAAACTTCTCTGTGATGTGTGACTTCCATTCACAGAGTTACATCTGTATTTTGTGGATCTCTTTGGTATCCTTATTTCTGTGGAATCTGAGAAGAGATATTTCGGATCCCTTTGAAGACTATAGGGACAAGGGAAATATCCTCCGATAACAAAGGGAAAGAAGCTTTCTGAGAAACTTCTTTGTGTTCTGTGAAATCATCTCACAGAGTTACAGCTTTCCCCTCAAGAAGCCTTCCGCTAAGACAGTTCTTGTGGAATTGGCAAAGTGATATTTGGAAGCCCATAGAGGGCTATGATGACAAAGGAAATATCCTCAGAGGAAATCTGGAAAGAAGCTTTCTGAGAAACTGCTTAGTGTTCTGTTAATTCATCTCACAGAGTTACATCTGTATTTCGTGGATCTCTTTGCTAGCCTTATTTCTGTGGAATCTGAGAACAGATATTTCGGATCCCTTTGAAGACTATACGGCCTAAGGAAATATCCTCCGATAACAAAGAGAAAGAAGCTTTCTGAGATACTTCTTTGTGTTCTGTGAAATCATCTCACAGAGTTACAGCTTTCCCCTCAAGAAACCTTTTGCTAAGACAGTTCTTGTGGAATTTGCAAAGTGATATTTGGAAGACCATAGAGGGCTATGGTGAAAAGGAAATATCCTCAGATGAAATCTGGAAAGAAGCTTTCTGAGAAACTTCTCTGTGATGTGTGACTTCCACTCACAGAGTTACATCTGTCTTTCGTGGATCTCTTTGCTAGCCTTATTTCTGTGGAATCTGAGAACAGATATTTCGGATCCCTTTGAAGATTATAGGGCCAAAGGAAATATCCTCCGATAACAAAGAGAAAGAAGCTTTCTGAGGTACTTCTTTGTGTTCTGTGAAATCATCTCACAGAGTTACAGCTTTCCCCTCAGGAAGTCGCTCGCTAAGACAGTTCTTGTGGATTTGGAAAAGTCATATTTGGAAGCCCCTAGAGGGCTATGGTGAAAAAGGAAATATCCTCAGATGAAATCTAGAAAGAAGCTTTCTGAGAAACTTCTCTGTGATGTGTGACTTCCACTCACAGAGTTACATCTGTATTTCGTGGATCTCTTTGCTAGCCTTATTTCTGTGGAATCTGAGAACAGATATTTCGGATCCCATTGAAGACTATAGGGCCAAAAGAAATATCCTCTGATAACAAAGAGAAAGAAGCTTTCTGAGAAACTTCTTTGTGTTCTGTGAAATCATCTCACAGAGTTACAGCTTTCCGTTCAAGAAGCCTTTCACTAAGACAGTTCTTGTGGAATTGGCAAAGTGATATTTGGAAGCCCATAGAGGGCTATGGTGAAGAAGAAAATATCCTCAGATGAAATCTGGAAAGAAGCTATCTGAGAAACTGCTCTGTGATGTGTGACTTCCACTTACAGTGTTACATCTTTATTTCGTGGATCTCTTTGCAAGCCTTATTTCTGTGGAATCTGAGAACAGATATTTCGGATCCCTTTGAAGACTATAGGGCAAAAGGAAATATCCTCCGATAAAAAAGAGAAAGAAGCTTTCTGAGGTACTTCTTTGTGTTCTGTGAAATCATCTCACAGAGTTACAGCCTTGCCTTCAACAAGCCGCTCGCTAAGACAGTTCTTGTGAATTTGGAAAAGTGATATTTGGAAGCCCATAGAGGGCTATGGTGAAAAAGGTAATATCCTCAAATGAAATCTGGAAAGCAGCTTTCTGAGAAAAGGCGTAGTGTTCTGTTAATTCATCTCACAGAGTTACATCTGTATTTCGTGAATCTCTTTGCTAGCCTTATTTCCGTGGAGTCTGAGAACAGATATTTCGGATCCCTTTGAAGATTATAGGGCCAAAGGAAATGTCCTCCGATAACAAAGAGAAAGAAGCTTTCAGAGAAACTTCTTTGTGTTCTGTGAAATCATCTCACAGAGTTACATCTTTCCCGTCAAGACTCCTTTCGCTAAGACAGTTCTTATGGAATTGGCAAAGTGATATTTGGAAGCCCATAGAGGGCTATGGTGAAAAAGGAAATATCCTAAGATGAAATCTGGAAAGAAGCTCTCTGAGAAACTGCTTAGTGTTCTGTTAATTCATCTCACAGAGTTACATCTGTATTTCCTGGATCTCTTTGCTAGCCTTATTTCTGTGGAATCTGAGAACAGAGATTTGGGATCCCTTTGAAGACTATAGGGCCAAAGGAAATATCCTCCGATAACAAAGAGAAAGAAGCTTTCTGAGAAACTTCTTTGTGTTCTGTGAAATCATCTCTCAGAGTTACAGCTTTCCCCTCAAGATCCTTTCGCTAAGACAGTTCTTGTGGAATTGGCAAAATGATAATTGTAAGCCCAGAGAGGTCTATGTTGGAAAAGAAAATATCCTCAGATGAAATCTGGAAAGAAGGTTTCTGAGAAACTTCTCTGTGATGTGTGACTTCCACTCACAGAGTTACATCTGTCTTTCGTGGATCTCTTTGCTAGCCTTATTTCTGTGGAATCTGAGAAGGGATATTTCAGATCCCTTTGAAGACTATAGGGAAAAGGGAAATATCCTCCGATAACAAAGAGAAAGAAGCTTTCTGAGAAACTTCTTTGTGTTCTGTGAAATCATATCACAGAGTTACAGCTTTCCCCTCAAGAAGCCTTTCGGTAAGACAGTTCTTGTGGAATTGGCAAAGTGACATTTGGGAGCCCTTAGACGGCTACGGTGAAAAAGGAAATATCCTCAGATGAAATCTGGAAAGAAGCTTTCTGAGAAACTGCTTAGTGTTCTGTTAATTCACCTCACAGAGTTACATCTGTATTTCGTGGATCTCTTTGCTAGCCTTATTTCTGTGGAATCTGAGAACAGATATTTCGAATCCCTTTGAAGACTGTAGGGCCAAAGGAAATATCCTCCGATAACAAAGAGAAAGAAGCTTTCTGAGAAACTTCTTTGTGTTCTGTGAAATCATCTCACAGAGTTACAGCTTTCCCCTCAAGAAGGCTTTCGCTAAGACAGTTCTTGTGGAATTGGCAAAGTGATATTTGGAATCCCATAGAGGGCTATGGGGAAAATGGAAATATCCTCAGACGAAATCTGCAAAGAAGCTTTCTGAGAAACTGCTTAGTGTTCTGTTAATTCACCTGACAGAGTTACATCTTTATTTAGTGGATCTCTTTGCTAACCTTTTTTCTGTGGAATCTGAGAACAGATATTTCGTATCTCTTTGAAGACTATAGGGACAAGGGAAATATCCTCCGATAACAAAGAGAAAGAAGCTTTCGGAGAAACTTCTTGGTGTTCTGTGAAATCATCTCACAGAGTTACAGCTTTCCCCTCAAGAAGCCTTCCGCTAAGACAGTTCTTGTGGAATTGGCAAAGTGATATTTGGAAGCCCATAGAGGGCTTTGATGACAAAGGAAATATCCACAGATGAAATCTGGAAAGAAGCTTTCTGAGAAACAGCTTAGTGTTCTGTTAATTCATCTCACAGAGTTACACCTGTATTTCGTGGATCACTTTGCTAGCCTCATTTCTGTGGAATCTGAGAACAGAGATTTCGGATCCCTTTGAAGACTATAGGGCCTAAGGAAATATCCTCCGATAACAAAGAGAAAGAAGGTTTCTGAGAAACTTCTTTGTGTTCTGTGAAATCATCTCAAAGAGTTACAGCTTTCCCTTCAAGAAACCATTTGCTAAGACAGTTCTTGGGGAATTTACAAAGTGATATTTGGAAGCCCATAGAGGGCTATGGTGAAAAGGAAATATCCTCAGATGAAATCTGGAAAGAAGCTTTCTGAGAAACTTCTCTGTGATGTGTGACTTCCACTCACAGAGTTACATCTGTCTTTCGTGGATCTCTTTGCTAGCCTTACTTCTGTGGAATCTGAGAACAGATATTTCGGATCCCTTTGAAGACTATAGGGCCAAAGGAAATATCCTCCGATAACAAAGAGAAAGAAGCTTTCTGAGGTACTTCTTTGTGTTCTGTGAAATCATCTCACAGAGTTACAGCTTTCCCCTCAGGAAGTCGCTCGCTAAGACAGTTCTTGTGGATTTGGAAAAGTGATATTTGGAAGCCCATAGAGGGCTATGGTGAAAAAGGAAATATCCTCAGCTGAAATCTGGAAAGAAGCTTTCTGAGAAACTTCTCTGTGATGTGTGATTTCCACTCACAGAGTTACATCTGTATTTCGTGGATCTCTTTGCTAGCCTTATTTCTGTGGAATCTGAGAACAGATATTTCGGATCCCATTGAAGATTATAGGGCCAAAAGAAATATCCTCTGATAACAAAGAGAAAGAAGCTTTCTGAGAAACTTCTTTGTGTTCTGTGAAATCATCTCACAGAGTTACAGCTTTCCGTTCAAGAAGCCTTTCACTAAGACAGTTCTTGTGGAATTGGCAAAGTGATATTTGGAAGCCCATAGAGGGCTATGGTGAAAAAGGAAATATCCTCAGATGAAATCTGGAAAGAAGCTTTCTGAGAAACTGCTCTGTGATGTGTGACTTCCACTCACAGAGTTACATCTGTCTTTCGTGGATCTCTTTGCTAGCCTTATTTCTGTGGAATCTGAGAACAGATATTTCGGATCCCTTTGAAGACTATAGGGCCAAAAGAAATATCCTCCGATAACAAAGAGAAAGAAACTTTCTGAGGTACTTCTTTGTGTTCTGTGAAATCACCTCACAGAGTTACAGCTTTCCCCTCAGGAAGTCGCTCGCTAAGACAGTTCTTGTGGATTTGGAAAAGTGATATTTGGAAGCCCAGAGAGGGCTATGGTGAAAAAGGAAATATCCTCAGATGAAATCTGGAAAGAAGCTTTCTGAGAAACTTCTCTGTGATGTGTGACTTCCACTCACAGTGTTACATCTGTATTTCGTGGATCTCTTTGCTAGCCTTATTTCTGTGGAATCTGAGAACAGATATTTCGGATCCCATTGAAGACTATAGGGCCAAAAGAAATATCCTCTGATAACAAAGAGAAAGAAGCTTTCTGAGAAACTTCCTTGTGTTCTGTGAAATCATCTCACAGAGTTACAGCTTTCCGTTCAAGAAGCCTTTCACTAAGACAGTTCTTGTGGAATTGGCAAAGTGATATTTGGAAGCCCATAGAGGGCTATGGTGAAAAAGAAAATATCCTCAGATGAAATCTGGAAAGAAGCTTTCTGAGAAACTGCTCTGTGATGTGTAACTTCCACTTACAGACTTACATCTTTATTTCGTGGATCTCTTTTCTAGCCTTATTTCTGTGGAATCTGAGAACAGATATTTCGGATCCCTTTGAAGTCTATAGGGCCAAAGGAAATATCCTCCGATAACAAAGAGAAAGAAGCTTTCTGAGAAACTTCTTTGTGTTCTGTGAAATCAACTCTCAGAGGTACAGCATTCCCCCCAAGAAGCCTTTAGCTAAGACAGTTCTTGTGGAATTGGCAAAGTGATATTTGGAAGCCCATAGAGGGCTATGGTGACAAAGGAAATATCCTCAGATGAAATCTGGAAAGCAGCTTTCTGAGAAACTGCTTAGTGTTCTGTTAATTCATCTCACAGAGTTACATCTGTATTTCGTGGATCTCTTTGCTAGCCTTATTTCTGTGGAATCTGAGAACAGATATTTCGGATCCCTTTGAAAACTATAGGGCCTAAGGAAATATCCTCCGATAACAAAGAGAAAGAAGCTTTCTGAGAAACTTCTTTGTGTTCTGTGAAATCATCTCACAGAGTTACAGCTTTCCCCTCAAGAAACCTTTCGCTAAGACAGTTCTTGTGGAATTTGCAAAGTGATATTTGGAAGCCCATAGAGGGCTATGGTGAAAAGGAAATATCCTCAGATGAAATCTGGAAAGAAGCTTTCTGAGAAACTTCTCTGTGATGTGTGACTTCCACTCACAGAGTTACATCTGTCTTTCGTGGATCTCTTTGCTAGCCTTATTTCTGTGGAATCTGAGAACACATATTTCGGATCCCTTTGAAGACTATAGGGCCAAAGGAAATATCCTCCGATAACAAAGAGAAAGAAGCTTTCTGAGGTACTTCTTTGTGTTCTGTGAAATCATCTCACAGAGTTACAGCTTTCCCCTCAGGAAGTCGCTCGCTAAGACAGTTCTTGTGGATTTGGAAAAGTGATATTTGGAAGCCCATAGAGGGCTATGGTGAAAAAGGAAATATCCTCAGATGAAATCTGGAAAGAAGCTTTCTGAGAAACTTCTCTGTGATGTGTGACTTCCACTCACAGAGTTACATCTGTATTTCGTGGATCTGTTTGCTAGCCTTATTTCTGTGGAATCTGAGAACAGATATTTCGGATCCCATTGAAGATTTTAGGGCCAAAAGAAATATCCTCTGATAACAAAGAGAAAGAAGCTTTCTGAGAAACTTCTTTGTGTTCTGTGAAATCATCTCACAGAGTTACAGCTTTCCGTTCAAGAAGCCTTTCACTAAGACAGTTCTTGTGGAATTGTCAAAGTGATATTTGGAAGCCCATAGAGGGCTATGGTGAAAAAGAAAATATTCTCAGATGAAATCTGTAAAGAAGCTTTCTGAGAAACTGCTCTGTGATGTGTGACTTCCACTCACAGAGTTACATCTGTCTTTCGTGGATCTCTTTGCTAGCCTTATTTCTGTGGAATCTGAGAACAGATATTTCGGATCCCTTTGAAGACTATAGGGCCAAAAGAAATATCCTCCGATAACAAAGAGAAAGAAGCTTTCTGAGGTACTTCTTTGTGTTCTGTGAAATCACCTCACAGAGTTACAGCTTTCCCCTCAGGAAGTCGCTCGCTAAGACAGTTCTTGTGGATTTGGAAAAGTGATATTTGGAAGCCCAGAGAGGGCTATGGTGAAAAAGGAAATATCCTCACATGAAATCTGGAAAGAAGCTTTCTGAGAAACTTCTCTGTGATGTGTGACTTCCACTCACAGTGTTACATCTGTATTTCGTGGATCTCTTTGCTAGCCTTATTTCTGTGGAATCTGAGAACAGATATTTCGGATCCCATTGAAGACTATAGGGCCAAAAGAAATATCCTCTGATAACAAAGAGAAAGAAGCTTTCTGAGAAACTTCCTTGTGTTCTGTGAAATCATCTCACAGAGTTACAGCTTTCGTTCAAGAAGCCTTTCACTAAGAGAGTTCTTGTGGAATTTGCAAAGTGATATTTGGAAGCCCATAGAGGGCTATGGAGAAAAAGAAAATATCCTCAGATGAAATCTGGAAAGAAGCTTTCTGAGAAACTGCTCTGTGATGTGTGACTTCCACTTATGGACTTACATCTTTATTTCGTGGATCTCTTTGCTAGCCTTATTTCTGTGGAATCTGAGAACAGATATTTCGGATCCCTTTGAAGACTATAGGGCCAAAGGAAATATCCTCTGATAAAAAGAGAAAGAAACTTTCTGAGAAACTTCTTTGTGTTCTGTGAAATCAACTCTCAGAGGTACAGCATTCCCCCCAAGAAGCCTTTAGCTAAGACAGTTCTTGTGGAATTGGCAAAGTGATATTTGGAAGCCCATAGAGGGCTATGGTGAGAAAGGAAATATCCTCAGATGAAATCTGGAAAGCAACTTTCTGAGAAACTGCTTAGTGTTCTGTTAATTCATCTCACAGAGTTACATCTGTATTTCGTGGATCTCTTTGCTAGCCTTATTTCTGTGGAATCTGAGAACAGATATTTCGGATCCCTTTGAAGACTATAGGGCCTAAGGAAATATCCTCCGATAACAAAGAGAAAGAAGCTTTCTGAGAAACTTCTTTGTGTTCTGTGAAATCATCTCACAGAGTTACAGCTTTCCCCTCAAGAAACCTTTCGCTAAGACAGTTCTTGTGGAATTTGCAAAGTGATATTTGGAAGCCCATAGAGGGCTATGGTGAAAAGGAAATATCCTCAGATGAAATCTGGAAAGAAGCTTTCTGAGAAACTTCTCTGTGATGTGTGACTTCCACTCACCGAGTTACATCTGTCTTTCGTGGATCTCTTTGCTAGCCTTATTTCTGTGGAATCTGAGAACAGATATTTCGGATCCCTTTGAAGACTATAGGGCCAAAGGAAATATCCTCCGATAACAAAGAGAAAGAAGCTTTCTGAGGTACTTCTTTGTGTTCTGTGAAATCATCTCACAGAGTTACAGCTTTCCCCTCAGGAAGTCGCTCGCTAAGACAGTTCTTGTGGATTTGGAAAAGTGATATTTGGAAGCCCTTAGAGGGCTATGGTGAAAAAGGAAATATCCTCAGATGAAATCTGGAAAGAAGCTTTCGGAGAAACTTCTCTGTGATGTGTGACTTCCACTCACAGAATTACATCTGTATTTCGTGGATCTCTTTGCTAGCCTTATTTCTGTGGAATCTGAGAACAGATATTTCGGATCCCATTGAAGACTATAGGGCCAAAAGAAATATCCTCTGATAACAAAGAGAAAGAAGCTTTCTGAGAAACTTCGTTGTGTTCTGTGAAATCATCTCACAGAGTTACAGCTTTCCGTTCAAGAAGCCTTTCACTAAGACAGTTCTTGTGGAATTGGCAAAGTGATATTTGGAAGCCCATAGAGGGCTATGGTGAAAAAGAAAATATCCTCAGATGAAATCTGGAAAGAAGCTTTCTGAGAAACTGCTCTGTGATGTGTGACTTCCACTTACAGAGTTACATCTTTATTTCGTGGATCTCTTTGCTAGCCTTATTTCTGTGGAATCTGAGAACAGATATTTCGGATCCCTTTGAAGACTATAGGGCAAAAGGAAATATACTCCGATAAAAAAGAGAAAGAAGCTTTCTGAGAAACTTCGTTGTGTTGTGAAATCATCTCACAGAGTTACAGCTTTGCCTTCAACAAGCCGCTCGCTAAGACAGTTCTTGTGGATTTGGAAAAGTGATATTTGGAAGCCCATAGAGGGCTATGGTGAAAAAGGTAATATCCACAAATGAAATCTGGAAAGCAGCTTTCTGAGAAAATGCGTAGTGTTCTGTTAATTCATCTCACAGAGTTACATCTGTATTTCGTGGGTGTCTTTGCTAGCCTTATTTCCGTGGAGTCTGAGAACAGATATTTCGGATCCCTTTGAAGATTATAGGGCCAAAGGAAATATCCTCCGATAACAAAGAGAAAGAAGCTTTCAGAGAAACTTCTTTGTGTTCTGTGAAATCATCTCACAGAGTGACAGCTTCCCCTCAAGAAGCCTTTCGCTAAGACAGTTCTTGTGGAATTGGCAAAGTGATATTTGGAATCCCATAGAGGGCTATGGGGAAAAAGGAAATATCCTCAGACGAAATCTGCAAAGAAGCTTTCTGAGAAACTGCTTAGTGTTCTGTTAATTCACCTGACAGAGTTACATCTTTATTTAGTGGATCTCTTGGCTAACCTTTTTTCTGTGGAATCTGAGAACAGATATTTCGTATCTCTTTGAAGACTATAGGGACAAGGGAAATATCCTCCGATAACAAAGAGAAAGAAGCTTTCGGAGAAACTTCTTGGTGTTCTGTGAAATCATCTCACAGAGTTACAGCTTTCCCCTCAAGAAGCCTTCCGCTAAGACAGTTCTTGTGGAATTGGCAAAGTGATATTTGGAATCCCATAGAGGGCTATGATGACAAAGGAAATATCCTCAGATGAAATCTGGAAAGAAGCTTTCTGAGAAACAGCTTAGTGTTCTGTAAATTCATCTCACAGAGTTACACCTGTATTTCGTTGATCACTTTGCTAGCCTTATTTCTGTGGAATCTTAGAACAGAGATTTCGGATCCCTTTGAAGACTATAGGGCCTAAGGAAATATCCTCCGATAACAAAGAGAAAGAAGCTTTCTGAGAAACTTCTTTGTGTTCTGTGAAATCATCTCAAAGAGTTACAGCTTTCCCCTCAAGAAACCTTTTGCTAAGACAGTTCTTGTGGAATTTGCAAAGTGATATTTGGAAGCCCATAGAGGGCTATGGTGAAAAGGAAATATCCTCAGATGAAACCTGGAAAGAAGCTTTCTGAGAAACTTCTCTGTGATGTGTGACTTCCACTCACCGAGTTACATCTGTCTTTCATGGATCTCTTTGCTAGCCTTATTTCTGTGGAATCTGAGAACAGATATTTCGGATCCCTTTGAAGACTATAGGGCCAAAGGAAATATCCTCCGATAACAAAGAGAAAGAAGCTTTCTGAGGTACTTCTTTGTGTTCTGTGAAATCATCTCACAGAGTTACAGCTTTCCCCTCAGGAAGTCGCTCGCTAAGACAGTTCTTGTGGATTTGGAAAAGTGATATTTGGAAGCCCACAGAGGGCTATGGTGAAAAAGGAAATATCCTCAGATGAAATCTGGAAAGAAGCTTTCTGAGAAACTTCTCTGTGATGTGTGACTTCCACTCACAGAGTTACATCTGTATTTCGTGGATCTCTTTGCTAGCCTTATTTCTGTGGAATCTGAGAACAGATATTTCGGATCCCATTGAAGACTATAGGGCCAAAAGAAATATCCTCTGATAACAAAGAGAAAGAAGCTTTCTGAGAAACTTCTTTGTGTTCTGTGAAATCTTCTCACAGAGTTACAGCTTTCCGTTCAAGAAGCCTTTCACTAAGACAGTTCTTGTGGAATTGGCAAAGTGATATTTGGAAGCCCATAGAGGGCTATGATGAAGAAATTATCCTCAGATGAAATCTGGAAAGATGCTTTCTCTCAACTGCTCTGTGATGTGTGACTTCCACTTAGAGAGTTACATCTTTATTTCGTGGATCTCTTTGCTATCCTTATTTCTGTGGAATCTGAGAACAGATATTTCGGATCCCTTTGAAGACTATAGGGCAAAAGGAAATATCCTCCGATAAAAAAGAGAAAGAAGCTTTCTGAGAAACTTATTTGTGTTCTGTGAAATCATCTCACAGAGTTACAGCTTTGCCTTCAACAAGCCGCTCGCTAAGACAGTTCTTGTGGATTTGGAAAAGTGTTATTTGGAAGCCCATCGAGGGCTATGGTGAAAAAGGTAATATACTCAAATGAAATCTGGAAAGCAGCTTTCTGAGAAAATGCGTAGTGTTCTGTTAATTCATCTCACAGAGTTACATCTGTATTTCGTGTATATCTTTGCTAGCCTTATTTCCGTGGAGTCTGAGAACAGATATTTCAGATCCCTTTGAAGATTATAGGGCCAAAGGAAATGTCCTCCGATAACAAAGAGAAAGAAGCTTTCAGAGAAACTTCTTTGTGTTCTGTGAAATCATCTCACAGAGTTACATCTTTCCCGTCAAGACTCCTTTCGTTAAGACAGTTCTTGTGGATTGGCAAAGTGATATTTGGAAGCCCATAGAGGGCTATGGTGAAAAAGGAAATATCCTCAGATGAAATCTGGAAAGAAGCTCTCTGAGAAACTGCTTAGTGTTCTGTTAATTAATCTCACAGAGTTACATCTGTATTTCGTGGATCTCTTTGCTAGCCTTATTTCTGTGGAATCTGAGAACAGAGATTTCGGATCCCTTTGAAGACTATAGGGCCAAAGGAAATATCCTCTGATAACAAAGAGAAAGAAGCTTTCTGAGAAACTTCTTTGTGTTCTCTGAAATCATCTCACAGAGTTACATCTTTCCCGTCAAGACTCCTTTCGCTAAGACATTCTTGTGGAATTGGCAAAGTGATATTTGGAAGCCCATGGACGGCTATGGTGAAAAAGGAAATATCCTCAGATGAAATCTGGAAAGAATCTCTCTGAGAAACTGCTTAGTGTTCTGTTAATTCATCTCACAGAGTTACATCTGTATTTCGTCGATCTCTTTGCTAGCCTTATTTCTGTGGAATCTGAGAACAGATATTTCGAATCCCTTTGAAGACTACAGGGACAAGGGAAATATCCTCCGATAACAAAGAGAAAAAAGGTTTCTGAGAAACTTCTTTGTGTTCTGTGAAATCATGTCACAGAGTTACATCTTTCCCGTCAAGACTCTTTTCGCTAAGACATTCTTGTGGAATTGGCAAAGTGATATTTGGAAGCCCATGGACGGCTATGGTGAAAAAGGAATCATCCTCAGATGAAATCTGGAAAGAATCTCTCTGAGAAACTGCTTAGTGTTCTGTTAATTCACCTCACAGAGTTTCATCTGTATTTCGTGGATATCTTTGCTAGCCTTATTTCCGTGGAGTCTGAGAACAGATATTTCGGATCCCTTTGAAGATTATAGGGCCAAAGGAAATGTCCTCCGATAACAAAGAGAAAGAAGCTTTCAGAGAAACTTCTTTGTGTTCTGTGAAATCATCTCACAGAGTTACAGCTTTCCCCTCAAGATCCTTTCGCTAAGACAGTTCTTGTGGAATTGGCAAAATGATATTTGTAAGCCCACAGAGGACTATGTTGGAAAAGGAAATATCCTCAGATGAAATCTGGAAAGAAGCTTTCTGAGAAACTTCTCTGTGATGTGTGACTTCCACTCACAGAGTTACATCTATATTTAGTGGATCTCTTTGCTAGCATTATTTCTGTGGAATCTGAGAACAGATATTTCGGATCCATTTGAAGACTATAGGGCCAAAGGAAATATCCTCCGATAACAAAGAGAAAGAAGCTTTCTGAGGTACTTCTTTGTGTTCTGTGAAATCAACTCACAGAGTTACACCTTTCCCCTCAGGAAGTCGCTCGCTAAGACAGTTCTTGTGGATTTGGAAAAGTGATATTTGGAAGTCCATAGAGGGCTATGCTGAAAAAGGAAATATCCTCAGATGAAATCTGGAAAGAAGCTTTCTGAGAAACTGCTTTGAGATGTGTGACTTCCACTCACAGAGTTACATCTGTCTTTCGTGGATCTCTTTTCTAGCCTTATTTCTGTGGAATCTGAGAACAGATATTTCGGATCCCTTTGAAGACTACAGGGACAAGGGTAATATCCTCCGATAACAGAGAAAGAAGCTTTCTGAGAAACTTCTTTGTGTTCTGTGAAATCATCTCACAGAGTTACAGATTTCCCCTCAAGAAGCCTTTTGCTAAGACAGTTCTTGTGGAATTGGCAAAGTGACATTTGGGAGCCCTTAGACGGCTACGGTGAAAAAGGAAATATCCTCAGATGAAATCTGGAAAGAAGCTTTCTGAGAAACTGCTTAGTGTTCTGTTAATTCATCTCACAGAGTTACATCTGTATTTCGTGGATCTCTTTGCTACCTTATTTCTGTGGAATCTGAGAACAGATATTTCGAATCCCTTTGAAGACTACAGGGCCAAAGGAAATATCCTCCGATAACAAAGAGAAAGAAGCTTTCTGAGAAACCTCTTTCTGTTCTGTGAAATCATCTCACAGAGTTACAGCTTTCCCCTCAAGAAGCCTTTCGCTAAGACAGTTCTTGTGGAATTGGAAAAGTGATATTTGGAAGCCCATAGAGGGCTATGGTGAAAAAGGAAATATCCTCAGATGAAATCTGTAAAGAAGCTTTCCGAGAAACTGCTCTGTGATGTGTGACTTCCACTCACAGAGTTATATCTGCATTTCGTGGATCTCTTTGCTAGCCTTATTTCTGTGGATTCTGAGAACAGATATTTCAGATCCCGTTGAAGACTTTAGGGACATGGGAAATATACTCCGATAACAAAGAGAAAGAAGCTTTCTGAGAAACTTCTTTGTGTTCTGTGAAATCATCTCACAGAGTTACAGCTTTCCCTTCAAGAAGTCTTTCGCTAAGACAGTTCTTGTGGAATTGGCAAAGTGATATTTGGAAGCCCATAGAGGGCTATGGGGAAAAAGGAAATATCCTCAGACGAAATCTGGAAAGAAGCTTTCTGAGAAACTGCTTAGGGTTCTGTTAATTCATCTCACAGAGTTACATCAGTATTTCGTGGATCTCTTTGCTAGTCTTATTTCTGTGGAATCTGAGAACAGATATTTCGGATCCCTTTGAAGACTATAGGGCCAAAGGAAATATCCTCGGATAACAAAGAGAAAGAAGCTTTCTGAGAAACTTCTTTGTGTTCTGTGAAATCATCTCACAGAGTTACAGCTTTCCCCTCAAGAAGCCTTTCGCTAAGACAGTTCTTGTGGAATTTGCAAAGTGATATTTGGAAGCCCATAGAGGGCTATGGTGAAAAGGAAATATCCTCAGATCAAATCTGGAAAGAAGCTTTCTGAGAAACTTCTCTGTGATGTGTGACTTCCACTCACAGAGTTACATCTGTATTTCGTGGATCTCTTTGCTAGCCTTATTTCTGTGGAATCTGAGAACAGATATTTCGGATCGCTTTGAAGACTATAGGGCAAAAGGAAATATCCTCTGATAACAAAGAGAAAGAAGCTTTCTGAGAAACTTCTTTGTGTTCTGTGAAATCATCTCACAGAGTTACATCTTTCCCGTCAAGACTCCTTTCGCTAAGACAGTTCTTGTGGAATTGGCAAAGTGATATTTGGAAGCCCATAGGGGGCTATGGTGAAAAAGGAAATATCCTCAGATGAAATCTGGAAAGAATCTCTCTGACAAACTGCTTAGTGTTCTGTTAATTCATCTCACAGAGTTACATCTGTATTTCGTGGATTTCTTTGCGAGCCTTATTTCTGTGGAATCTGAAAACAGAGATTTCGGATCCCTTTGAAGTCTATAGGGCCAAAGGAAATATCCTCCGATAACAAAGAGAAAGAAGCTTTCTGAGAAACTTCTTTGTGTTCTGTGAAATCATCTCACAGAGTTACAGCTTTGCCTTCAACAAGCCGCTCGCTAAGACAGTTCTTGTGGATTTGGAAAAGTGATATTTGGAAGCCCATAGAGGCCTATGGTGAAAAAGGAAATATCCTCAGATGAAATCTGGAAAGTAGCTTTCTGAGAAAATGCGTAGTGTTCTGTTAATTCAACTCACAGAGTTACATCTGTATTTCGAGGATGTCTTTGCTAGCCTTATTTCTGTGGAATCTGAGAACAGATATTTCGGATCCCTTTGAAGACTATAGGGCCAAAGGAAATATCCTCCGATAACAAAGAGAAAGAAGCTTTCTGAGAAACTTCTTTGTGTTCTGTGAAATCATCTCACAGAGTTACAGCTTTCCCCTCAAGAAGCCTTTCGCTAAGACAGTTCTTGTGGAATTGGCAAAGTGATATTTGGAAGCCCATAGAGGTCTATGGTGAAAAAGGAAATATCCTCAGACGAAATCTGGAAAGAAGATTTCTGAGAAACTGCTTAGTGTTCTATTAACTCATCTCACAGAGTTACTTCTCTATTTAGTGGATCTCTTTGCTAACCTTATTTCTGTGGAATCTGAGAAAAGATATTTCCGATCCCTTTGAAGAATATAGGGCCAAAGGAAATATCCTCCGATAACAAAGAGAAAGAAGCTTTCTAAGAAACTTCTTTGTGTTTGGTGAAATCATCTCACAGAGTTACAACTTTACCCTCAAGAAGCGTTTCACTAAAACAGTTCTTGTGGTATTGACAAAGTGATATTTGGAAGCCCCTAGAGGTCTATGGTGAAAAAGGAAATATCCTCAGATGAAATCTGGAAAGAAGCTTTCTGAGAAACTGCTCTGTGATGTGTGACTTCCACTTACAGAATTACATCTGTATTTCGTGGATCTCTTTGCTAGCCTTATTTCTGTGGAATCTGAGAACAGATATTTCGGATCCCTTTGAAGACTATAGGGCCAAAGGAAATATCCTCCGATAACAAAGAGAAAGAAGCTTTCTGAGAAACTTCTTTGTGTTCTGTGAAATCATCTCACAGAGTTACAGCTTTACCTTCAACAAGCCGCTCGCTAAGTCAGTTCTTGTGGATTTGGAAAACTGATATTTGGAAGCCCATAGAAGGCTATGGTGAAAAGGGAAATATCCTCAGATGAAATCTGGAAAGCAGCTTTCTGAGAAACTGCTTAGTGTTCTGTTAATTCATCTCACAGAGTTACATCTGTATTTCGTGGATCTCTTGGCTAGCCTTATTTCTTTGTAATCTGAGAACAGAGATTTCGGATCCCTTTGAAGACTATAGGGCCAAAGGAAATATCCTCCGATAACAAAGAGAAAGAAGCTTTCTGAGAAACTTCTTTGTGTTCTGTGAAATCATCTCACAGAGTTACCGCTTTGCCTTCAACAAGCCACTCGCTAAGACAGTTCTTGTGGAATTTTCAAAATGATATTTGGAAGCCCATAGAGGGCTATGGTGAAAAAGGAAATATCCTCAGACGAAATCTGGAAAGAAGCTTTCTGAGAAACTGCTTAGTGATCTGTTAATTGACCTCAGAGAGTTACATCTTTATTTAGTGGATCTCTTTGCTAACCTTATTTCTGTGGAATCTGATAACAGATATTTCGGATCTCTTTGAAGACTATAGGGCCAAAGGAAATATTATCCGATAACAAAGAGAAAGAAGCTTTCTGAGAAACCTCTTTGTGTTCTGTGAAATCATCTCACAGAGTTACAGCTTTCTCCTCAAGAAGCCTTCCGCTAAGACAGTTCTTGTGGAATTGGCAAAGTGATATTTGGAAGCCCATAGAGGGCTATGGTGAAAAAGAAAATATCCTCAAATGAAATCTGGAAAGAAGCTTTCTGAGAAACTTCTCTGTGATGTGTGAATTCCTCTCACAGAGTTACATCTGTATTTCGTGGATCTCTTTGCTAGCCTTATTTCTGTGGAATCTGAGAACAGATATTTCGGATCCCATTGAAGACTATAGGGCCAAAAGAAATATCCTCTGATAACAAAGAGAAAGAAGCTTTCTGAGAAACTTCTTTGTGTTCCGTGAAATCATCTCACGGAGTTACAGCTTTCCCTTCAAGAAGCCTTTCGCTAAGACAGTTCTGGAATTGGCAAAGTGATATTTGGAGGCCCATAAACGGCTATGGTGAAAAAGGAAATATCCTCAGATGAAATCTGGAAAGAAGCTTTCTGAGAAACTGCTCTGTGAAGTGTGACTTCCACTCACATAGTTACATCTGTATTTCGTGGATCTCTTTGCTAGCCTTATTTCTGTGGAATCTGAGAACAGATATTTCGGATCCCTTTGAAGACTATAGGGACAAGGGAAATATCCTCCGATAACAAAGAGAAAGAAGCTTTCTGAGAAACTTCTTTGTGTTCTGTGAAATCATCTCACAGAGTTACAGCTTTCCCTCAAGAAGCCTTTCGCTAAGACAGTTCTTGTGGAATTGGCAAAGTGACATTTTGGAGCCCTTAGACGGCTATGGTGAAAAAGGAAATATCCTCAGATGAAATCTGGAAAGAAGCTTTCTGAGAAACTGCTTAGTGTTCTGTTAATTCATCTCACAGATTTACATCTGTATTTCGTGGATCTCTTTGCTAGGCTTATTTCTGTGGAATCTGAGAACAGATATTTCGGATCCCTTTGAAGACTATAGGGCCAAAGGAAATATCCTCCAGTAACGAAGAGAAAGAAGTTTTCTGAGAAACTTCTTTGTGTTCTGTGAAATCATCTTACAGAGTTACAGCTTTCCCCTCAAGACACCTTTCACTAAGTTAGGTCTTGTGGAATTGGCAAAGTGATATTTGGAAGCCCATAGAGGGCTATGGAGAAAAAGGAAATATCCTCAGATGAAATCTGGAAAGAAGCTTTCTGAGAAACTGCTTAGTGTTCTGTTAATTCATCTCACAGAGTTACATCTGTATTTCTTGGATCTCTTTGCTAGCCTTATTTCTGTGGAATGTGAGACCACATATTTCGGATCCCTTTGAAGACTATAGGGCCAAAGGAAATATCCTCCGATAACAAAGAGAAAGAAGCTTTCTGAGAAACTTCTTTGTGTTCTGTGAAATCATTTCACCGAGTTACAGCATTCCCCTCAAGACGATTTTCGCTAAGACAGTTCTTTTGGAATTGGCAAAGTGATATTTGGAAGCCCATAGAGGGCTATGGTGAAAAAGGAACTATCCTCAGATGAAATCTGGAAAGAAGCTTTCTGAGAAACTGCTTAGTGTTATGTTAATTCATCTCACAAAGTTACATCTGTGTTTCGTGGATCTATTTGCTAGCCTTATTTCTGTGGAATCTGAGACCACATATTTCGGATCCCTTTGTAGACTATAGGGCCGAAAGAAATATCCTCGGATAACAAAGGGAAAGAAGCTTTCTGAGAAACTTCTTTGTGTTCTGTGAAATCATTTCACCGAGTTACAGCATTCCCCTCAAAACGAATTTCGCTAAGACTGTTCTTTAGGAATTGGCAAAGTGATATTTGGAGCACATACAGGGCTATGGAGAAAAAGGAAATATCTTCAGATGAAAACTGGAAAACAGCTTTCTGAGAAACTGCTTAGTGTTCTGTTAATTCATCTCACAGAGTTACATCTGTATTTCATGGATCTCATTGCTAGCCTTATTTCTGTGGAATCTGAGACCACATATTTCGGATCCCTTTGAAGACTATAGGGCCAAAGGAAATATCCTCCAGTAACAAAGAGAAAAAAGCTTTCTGAGAAACTTCTTTGTGTACTGAGAAATCATCTCACAGAGTGACAGCTTTCCCCTCAAGAAGTCTTTCGCTAAGACAGTTCGTGTGGAATTGGAAAAGTGATATTCGGAAGCCCATAGAGGGATATGGAGTGAACGGAAATATCCTCAGATGAAATCTGGAAAGAAGCTTTCGGAGAAACTGCTTAGTGGTCTGTTAATTCATCTCACAGAGTTACATCAGTATTTCGTGGATCTCTTTGCTAGGCTTATTTCTGTGGAATCTGAGAACAGATATTTCGGATCCCTTTGAAGACTTTAGGGCCAAAGGAAATATCCTCGGATAACAAAGAGAAAGAAGCTTTCTGAGAAACTTCTATGTGTTCTGTGAAATCATCTCACACAGTTACAGCTATCCCCTCAAGAAGCCTTTCACTAAGACAGTACTTGTGGAATTGGCAAAGTGATATTTTGAAGCCCATAGAGGGCTATTGAGAAAAAGGAAATATACTCAGATGAAATCTGGAAGGAAGCTTTCTGTGAAACTGCTTAGTGTTCTGTTAAATCATCTTACAGAGTTACATCTGTATTTCGTGGATCTCTTTGCTAGGCTTATTTCTGTGGAATCTGAGAACAGATATCTCGGATCCCTTTGAAGACTATAGGGCCAAACGAAATATCCTCGGATAACAAAGAGAAAGAGGCTTTCTGAGAAAGTTCTTTGTGTTCTGTGAAATCATCTCACAGAGTGACAGCTTTCCCCTCAAGAAGCCTTTCGCTAAGACAGTTCGTGTGGAATTGCAAAAGTGATATTCGGAAGCCCATAGAGGGATATGGAGTGAAGGGAAATATCCTCAGATGAAATCTGGAAAGAAGCTTTCGGAGAAACTGCTTAGGGGTCTGTTAATTCATCTCACAGAGTTAAATCTGTATTTCGTGGATCTCTTTGCTAGGCTTATTTCTGTGGAATCTGAGAACAGATATTTCGGATCCCTTTGAAGACTAGAGGGCCAAAGGAAATATCCTCCGATAACAAAGAGAAAGAAGCTTTCTGAGAAACTTCTTTGTGTTCTGTGAAATCATCTTACAGAGTTACAGCTTTCCACTCAAGACGCCTTTCACTAAGATAGTTCTTGTGGAATTGGCAAAGTGATATTTGGAAGCCCATAGAGGGCTATGGAGAAAAAGGAAATATCCTCAGATGAAATTTGGAAAGAAGCTTTCTGAGAAACTGCTTAGTGTTCTGTTAATTCATCTCACAGAGTTACATCTGTGTTTCGTGGATCTCTTTGCTAGCCTTATTTCTGTGGAATCTGAGACCACATGTTTCGGATCCCTTTGTAGACTGTAGGGCCAAAAGAAATATCCTCCGATAACAAAGAGAAAGAAGCTTTCGGAGAAACTTTTGTTTTCTGTGAAATCATTTCACAGAGTTACAGCTTTCCCCTCAAGACGCCTTTCGCTAAGACAGTTCCTTTGGAATTGGCAAAGTGATATTTGGAAGCCCATAGAGGGCTATGGAGAAAAAGGAAATATCCTCAGATGAAATCTTGAAAGAAGCTTTCGGAGAAACTGCTTAGTGTTCTGTTAATTCATCTCACAGAGTTACATCTGTATTTCGGGGATCTCTTTGCTAGGCTTATTTCTGTGGAATATGAGAACAGATATTTCGGATCCCTTTGAAGACTATAGGGCCAAAGGAAATATCCTCCGAAAACAAAGAGAAAGAAGCTTTCTGAGAAACTTCCTTGTGTTCTGCGAAATCATCTCACAGACTTACAGCTTTCCCCTCAAGAATCCTTTTGCTGAGACAGTGCTTGTGGAATTGGCAAAGTGATATTTGGAAGCCCATAGAGGGCTATGGTGAAAAAGGAAATATCCTCAGATGAAATCTGGAAAGAAGCTTTCTGAGAAACTGCTTAGAGTTCTGTTAATTCATCTCACAGAGTTACATCTGTATTTCATGGATCTCATTGCTAGCCTTATTTGTGGAATCTGAGACCACATATTTCGGATCCCTTTGAAGACTATAGCGCCAAAGGAAATATCCTCCAGTAACAAAGAGAAAGAAACTTTCTGAGAAACTTCTTTGTGTACTGTGAAATCATCTCACAGAGTGACAGCTTTCCCCTCAAGAAGCCTTTCGCTAAGACGGTTCTTGTGGAATTGGAAAAGTGATATTCGTAAGCCCATAGAGGGATATGGAGTGAAGGGAAATATCCTCAGATGAAATCTGGAAAGAAGCTTTCGGAGAAACTGCTTAGTGGTCTGTTAATTCATCTCACAGAGTTACAACTGTATTTCGTGGATCTCTTTGCCAGGCTTATTTCTGTGGAATCTGAGAACAGATATTTCGGATCCCTTTGAAGACTAGAGGGCCAAAGGAAATATCCTCCGATAACAAAGAGAAAGAAGCTTTCTGAGAAACTTCTGTGTGTTCTGTGAAATCATCTCACACAGTTACAGCTTTCCCCTCAAGAAGCCTTTCACTAAGACAGTTCTTGTGGAATTGGCAAAGTGATATTTGGAAGCCCATAGAGGGCTATGGAGAAAAAGGAAATATACTCAGATGAAATCTGGAAGGAAGCTTTCTGTGAAACTGCTTATTGTTCTGTTAAATCATCTCAGAGAGTTACATCTGTATTTCGTGGATCTCTTTGCTAGGCTTATTTCAGTGGAATCTGAGAACAGATATCTCGGATCGCTTGGAAGACTATAGGGCCAAATGAAATATCCTCCGATAACAAAGAGAAAGAAGATTTCTGAGAATCTTCTCTGTGTACTGTGAAATCGTCTCACAGAGTTACAGCTTTTCCCTCAAGACGCCTTTCACTAAGACAGTTCTTGTGGAATTGGCAAAGTGATATTTGGAAGCCCATAGAGTGCTATGGTGAAAAAGGAAATATCCTCAGATGAAATCTGGAAAGAAGCTTTCTGAGAAACTGCTTAGTGTTATGTTAATTCATCTCACAAAGTTACATCTGTGTTTCGTGGATCTATTTGCTAGGCTTATTTCTGTGGAATCTGAGACCACATACTTCGGATCCCTTTGTAGACTATAGGGCCGAAAGAAATATCCTCGGATAACAAAGGGAAAGAAGCTTTCTGAGAAACTTCTTTGTGTTCTGTGAAATCATTTCACCGAGTTACAGCATTCCCCTCAAAACGAATTTCGCTAAGACTGTTCTTTAGGAATTGGCAAAGTGATATTTGGAGCACATACAGGGCTATGGAGAAAAAGGAAATATCTTCAGATGAAAACTGGAAAACAGCTTTCTGAGAAACTGCTTAGTGTTCTGTTAATTCATCTCACAGAGTTACATCTGTATTTCATGGATCTCATTGCTAGCCTTATTTCTGTGGAATCTGAGACCACATATTTCGGATCCCTTTGAAGACTATAGGGCCAAAGGAAATATCCTCCAGTAACAAAGAGAAAAAAGCTTTCTGAGAAACTTCTTTGTGTACTGAGAAATCATCTCACAGAGTGACAGCTTTCCCCTCAAGAAGTCTTTCGCTAAGACAGTTCGTGTGGAATTGGAAAAGTGATATTCGGAAGCCCATAGAGGGATATGGAGTGAACGGAAATATCCTCAGATGAAATCTGGAAAGAAGCTTTCGGAGAAACTGCTTAGTGGTCTGTTAATTCATCTCACAGAGTTACATCAGTATTTCGTGGATCTCTTTGCTAGGCTTATTTCTGTGGAATCTGAGAACAGATATTTCGGATCCCTTTGAAGACTATAGGGCCAAAGGAAATATCCTCGGATAACAAAGAGAAAGAAGCTTTCTGAGAAACTTCTATGTGTTCTGTGAAATCATCTCACACAGTTACAGCTATCCCCTCAAGAAGCCTTTCACTAAGACAGTACTTGTGGAATTGGCAAAGTGATATTTGGAAGCCCATAGAGGGCTATGGTGAAAAAGGAAATATACTCAGATGAAATCTGGAAGGAAGCTTTCTGTGAAACTGCTTAGTGTTCTGTTAAATCATCTCACAGAGTTACATCTGTATTTCGTGGATCTCTTTGCTAGGCTTATTTCTGTGGAATCTGAGAACAGATATCTCGGATCCCTTTGAAGACTATAGGGCCAAACGAAATATCCTCGGATAACAAAGAGAAAGAAGCTTTCTGAGAAACTTCTTTGTGTACTGTGAAATCATCTCACAGAGTTACAGCTTTCCCCTCAAGAAGCCTTTCGCTAAGACAGTTCGTGTGGAATTGCAAAAGTGATATTCGGAAGCCCATAGAGGGATATGGAGTGAAGGGAAATATCCTCAGATGAAATCTGGAAAGAAGCTTTCGGAGAAACTGCTTAGGGGTCTGTTAATTCATCTCACAGAGTTAAATCTGTATTTCGTGGATCTCTTTGCTAGGCTTATTTCTGTGGAATCTGAGAACAGATATTTCGGATCCCTTTGAAGACTAGAGGGCCAAAGGAAATATCCTCCGATAACAAAGAGAAAGAAGCTTTCTGAGAAACTTCTTTGTGTTCTGTGAAATCATCTTACAGAGTTACAGCTTTCCACTCAAGACGCCTTTCACTAAGATAGTTCTTGTGGAATTGGCAAAGTGATATTTGGAAGCCCATAGAGGGCTATGGAGAAAAAGGAAATATCCTCAGATGAAATCTGGAAAGAAGCTTTCTGAGAAACTGCTTAGTGTTCTGTTAATTCATCTCACAGAGTTACATCTGTATTTCGTGGATCTCTTTGCTAGGCTTATTTCTGTGGAATGTGAGAACAGATATTTCGGATCCCTTTAAAGACTGTAGGGCCAAAGAAAATATCCTCCGATAACAAAGAGAAAGAAGATTTCTGAGAAACTTCTTTGTGTTCTGTGATATCATTTCACAGAGTTACAGCTTTCTCCTCAATAAGCCTTTAGCTAAGACAGTTCTTTTGGAATTGGCAAAGTAATATTTGGAAGCCCATAGAGGGCTATGGTGAAAAAGGAAATATCCTCAGATGAAATCTGGAAAGAAACTTTCTGAGAAACTGCTTAGTGTTCTGTTAATTCATCTCACAGAGTTACATCTGTATTTCGTGGATCTCTTTACTAGCCTTATTTCTGTGGAATCTGAGAAGAGATATATCGGATCTCTTTGAAGACTACAGGGCCAAAGGAAATATCTTTCGATAAGAAAGAGAAAGAAGCTTTCTGAGAAACTTCTTTGTGTTCTGTGAAATCATTTCACCGAGTTACAGCTTTCCCCTCAAGACGATTTTCGCTAAGACAGTTCTTTTGGAATTGGCAAAGTGATATTTAGAAGTCCATAGAGGGCAATGGTGAAAAAGGAACTATCCTCAGATGAAATCTAGAAAGAAGCTTTCTGAGAAACTGCTTAGTGTACTGTTAATTCATCTCACATTGTTACATCTGTATTTTGTGGATCTCTTTGCTATCCTTATTTCTGTGGAATCTGAGAACAGATATTTCGGATCCCTTTGAAGACTATAGGGCCAAAGGAAATATCCTCCGATAACAAAGAGAAAGAAGCTTTCTGAGAAACTTCTTTGTGTTCTGTGAAATCATTTCACATAGTTACAGCTTTCCCCTCAAGAAGCCTTTAGCTAAGACAGTTCTTGTGGAATTGGCAAAGTGATATTTGGAAGCCCCTAGAGGGCTAGGGAGAAAAAGGAAATATCCTCAGATGAAATCTGGAAAGAAGCTTTCTGAGAAACTGCTTAGTGTTATGTTAATTCATCTCACAAAGTTACATCTGTGTTTCGTGGATCTATTTGCTAGCCTTATTTCTGTGGAATCTGAGACCACATATTTCGGATCCCTTTGTAGACTATAGGGCCGAAAGAAATATCCTCCGATAACAAAGAGAAAGAAGCTTTCTGAGAAACTTCTTTGTGTTCTGTGAAATCATTTCACCGAGTTACAGCATTCCCCTCAAAACGAATTTCGCTAAGACTGTTCTTTAGGAATTGGCAAAGTGATATTTGGAGCACATACAGGGCTATGGAGAAAAAGGAAATATCTTCAGATGAAAACTGGAAAACAGCTTTCTGAGAAACTGCTTAGTGTTCTGTTAATTCATCTCACAGAGTTACATCTGTATTCCATGGATCTCATTGCTAGCCTTATTTCTGTGGAATCTGAGACCACATATTTCGGATCCCTTTGAAGACTATAGGGCCAAAGGAAATATCCTCCAGTAACAAAGAGAAAAAAGCTTTCTGAGAAACTTCTTTGTGTACTGTGAAATCATCTCACAGAGTGACAGCTTTCTCCTCAAGAAGTCTTTCGCTAAGACAGTTCGTGTGGAATTGGAAAAGTGATATTCGGAAGCCCATAGAGGGATATGGAGTGAACGGAAATATCCTCAGATGAAATCTGGAAAGAAGCTTTCGGAGAAACTGCTTAGTGGTCTGTTAATTCATCTCACAGAGTTACATCAGTATTTCGTGGATCTCTTTGCTAGGCTTATTTCTGTGGAATCTGAGAACAGATATTTCGGATCCCTTTGAAGACTATAGGGCCAAAGGAAATATCCTCGGATAACAAAGAGAAAGAAGCTTTCTGAGAAACTTCTATGTGTTCTGTGAAATCATCTCACACAGTTACAGCTATCCCCTCAAGAAGCCTTTCACTAAGACAGTACTTGTGGAATTGGCAAAGTGATATTTGGAAGCCCATAGAAGGCTATGGAGAAAAAGGAAATATACTCAGATGAAATCTGGAAGGAAGCTTTCTGTGAAACTGCTTAGTGTTCTGTTAAATCATCTCACAGAGTTACATCTGTATTTCGTGGATCTCTTTGCTAGGCTTATTTCTGTGGAATCTGAGAACAGATATCTCGGATCCCTTTGAAGACTATAGGGCCAAACGAAATATCCCCGGATAACAAAGAGAAAGAAGCTTTCTGAGAAAGTTCTTTGTGTTCTGTGAAATCATCTCACAGAGTGACAGCTTTCCCCTCAAGAAGCCTTTCGCTAAGACAGTTCGTGTGGAATTGCAAAAGTGATATTCGGAAGCCCATAGAGGGATATGGAGTGAAGGGAAATATCCTCAGATGAAATCTGGAAAGAAGCTTTCGGAGAAACTGCTTAGGGGTCTGTTAATTCATCTCACAGAGTTATATCTGTATTTCGTGGATCTCTTTGCTAGGCTTATTTCTGTGGAATGTGAGAACAGATATTTCGGATCCCTTTAAAGACTGTAGGGCCAAAGAAAATATCCTCCGATAACAAAGAGAAAGAAGATTTCTGAGAAACTTCTTTGTGTTCTGTGATATCATTTCACAGAGTTACAGCTTTCTCCTCAAGAAGCCTTTAGCTAAGACAGTTCTTTTGGAATTGGCAAAGTAATATTTGGAAGCCCATAGAGGGCTATGGTGAAAAAGGAAATATCCTCAGATGAAATCTGGAAAGAAACTTTCTGAGAAACTGCTTAGTGTTCTGTTAATTCATCTCACAGAGTTACATCTGTATTTCGTGGATCTCTTTACTAGCCTTATTTCTGTGGAATCTGAGAACAGATATATCGGATCCCTTTGAAGACTACAGGGCCAAAGGAAATATCTTTCGATAAGAAAGAGAAAGAAGCTTTCTGAGAAACTTCTTTGTGTTCTGTGAAATCATTTCACCGAGTTACAGCTTTCCCCTCAAGACGATTTTCGCTAAGACAGTTCTTTTGGAATTGGCAAAGTGATATTTGGAAGTCCATAGAGGGCAATGGTGGAAAAGGAACTATCCTCAGATGAAATCTAGAAAGAAGCTTTCTGAGAAACTGCTTAGTGTACTGTTAATTCATCTCACATTGTTACATCTGTATTTTGTGGATCTCTTTGCTATCCTTATTTCTGTGGAATCTGAGAACAGATATTTCGGATCACTTTGAAGACTATAGGGCCAAAGGAAATATCCTCCGATAACAAAGAGAAAGAAGCTTTCTGAGAAACTTCTTTGTGTTCTGTGAAATCATTTCACATAGTTACAGCTTTCCCCTCAAGAAGCCTTTAGCTAAGACAGTTCTTGTGGAATTGGCAAAGTGATATTTGGAAGCCCCTAGAGGGCTAGGGAGAAAAAGGAAATATCCTCAGATGAAATCTGGAAAGAAGCTTTCTGAGAAACTGCTTAGTGTTATGTTAATTCATCTCACAAAGTTACATCTGTGTTTCGTGGATCTATTTGCTAGCCTTATTTCTGTGGAATCTGAGACCACATATTTCGGATCCCTTTGTAGACTATAGGGCCGAAAGAAATATCCCCCGATAACAAAGAGAAAGAAGCTTTCTGAGAAACTTCTTTGTGTTCTGTGAAATCATCTTACAGAGTTACAGCTTTCCCCTCAAGACGCCTTTCACTAAGATAGTTCTTGTGGAATTGGCAAAGTGATATTTGGAAGCCCATAGAGGGCTATGGAGAAAAACGAAATATCGTCAGATGAAATTTGTAAAGAAGCTTTCTCAGAAACTGCTTAGTGTTCTGTTAATTCATCTCAGAGAGTTACATCTGTATTTCCTGGATCTTTTTGCTAGGTTTATTTCTGTGGAATGTGAGAACAGATATTTCGGATCCCTTTGAAGACTATAGGGCCAAAGGTAATATCCTCCGATACCAAAGAGAAAGAAGCTTTCTGAGAAACTTCTTTGTGTCTGTGAAATCATTTCACAGAGTTACAGCTTTCCCCTCAAGAAGCCTTTAGCTAAGACAGTTCTTTTGGAATTGGCAAAGTAATATTTGGAAGCACATAGAGGGCTATGGAGAAAAAGGAAATATCCTCAGATGAAATCTGGAAAGAAGCTTTCGGAGAAACTCCTTAGGGTTCTGTTAATACATCTCACAGAGTTACATCTGTATTTCGTGGATCTCTTTACTAGCCTTATTTCTGTGGAATCTGAGAACAGATATTTCGGATCCCTTTGAAGACTATAGGGCCAAAGGAAATATCCTCCGATAACAAAGAGAAAGAACCTTTCTGAGAAACTTCTTTGTGTTCTGTGAAATCATCTCACACAGTTACAGCTTTCCCCTCAAGGAGCGTTTCGCTAAGACAGTTCTTGTGGAATTGTCAAAGAGATATTTGGAAGCCCTTAGAGGGCTATTGTGAAAGAGGAAATATCCTCAGATGAAATCTGGAAAGAAGCTTTCTGAGAAACTGCTTAGTGTTCTGTTAATTCATCTCACAGAGTTACATCTGTATTTCGTGGATCTCTTTGATAGCCTTATTTCTGTGGAATCTGCGAACAGATATTTCGGATCCCTTTGAAGACTATAGGGCCAAAGGAAATATCCTCGGATAACAAAGAGAAAGAAGCTTTCTGAGAAACTTCTTCGTGTTCTGTGAAATCATTTCACAGATTTACAGCTTCCCCTCAAGAAGCCTTTAGCTAAGACAGTTCTTTTGGAATTGGCAAAGTGATATTTGGAAGCCCATTGAGGGCTACGGAGAAAAAGGAAATATCCTCAGAAGAAAGCTGGAAAGAAGCTTTCTGAGAAACTGCTTAGTGTTCTGTTAATTCATCTCACAGTATTACATCTGTATTTCGTGGATCTCTTTGCTAGCCTTATTTCTGTGGAATCTGAAACCACATATTTCGCATCCCTTTGAAGACTATAGGGCCAAAGGAAATATCCTCCGATAACAAAGAGAAAGAAGCTTTCTGAGAAACTTCTTTGTGTTCTTCGAAATCATCTCACAGAGTTACAGCTTTCCCGCAAGAAGCCTTTCGCTAAGACAGTTCTTGTTGAATTGGCAAAGTGATATTTGGAAGCCCGTAGAGGGCTGTGGTAAAAAGGGAAATATCCTCAGATGAAATCTGGAAAGAAGCTTTCTGAGAAACTGCTTAGTGTTCTGTTAATTCATCTCACAGAATTACATCTGTATATCGTGGATCTCTTTGCTAGGCTTATTTCGGTGGAATCGGAAAACAGATATTTCGGATCGCTTTGAAGACTATAGGGCCAAAGGAAATATCCTCCGATAACAAAGAGAGAGAAGATTTCTGAGAAACTTCTTTGTGTTCTGTGAAATCCTCTCACAGAGTTACAGCTTTCCGCTCAGGAAGCCTTTCGCTAAGACAGTTCCTGTGGAATTGGCAAAGTGATATTTGGAAGCCCATAGAGGGCTAAGGAGAAAAAGGAAATATCCTCAGATGAAATCTTGAAAGAAGCTTTCTGAGAACCTGCTTAGTGTTCTGTTAATTCATCTCACAGAGTTACATCTGTATTTCGGGGATCTCTTTGCTAGGCTTATTTCTGTGGAATCTGAGAACAGATATTTCGAATCCCTTTGAAGACTATAGGGCCAAAGGAAATATCCTCCGAAAACAAAGAGAAAGAAGCTTTCTGAGAAACTTCCTTGTGTTCTGCGAAATCATCTCACAGACTTACAGCTTTCCCCTCAAGAATCCTTTTGCTGAGACAGTGCTTGTGGAATTGGCAAAGTGATATTTGGAAGCCCATAGAGGGCTATGGTGAAAAAGGAAATATCCTCAGATGAAATCTGGAAAGAAGCTTTCTGAGAAACTGCTTAGAGTTCTGTTAATTCATCTCACAGAGTTACATCTGTATTTCATGGATCTCATTGCTAGCCTTATTTGTGGAATCTGAGACCACATATTTCGGATCCCTTTGAAGACTATAGGGCCAAAGGAAATATCCTCCAGTAACAAAGAGAAAGAAGCTTTCTGAGAAACTTCTTTGTGTACTGTGAAATCATCTCACAGAGTGACAGCTTTCCACTCAAGAAGCCTTTCGCTAAGACGGTTCTTGTGGAATTGGAAAAGTGATATTCGTAAGCCCATAGAGGGATATGGAGTGAAGGGAAATATCCTCAGATGAAATCTGGAAAGAAGCTTTCGGAGAAACTGCTTAGTGGTCTGTTAATTCATCTCACAGAGTTACAACTGTATTTCGTGGATCTCTTTGCCAGGCTTATTTCTGTGGAATCTGAGAACAGATATTTCGGATCCCTTTGAAGACTAGAGGGCCAAAGGAAATATCCTCCGATAACAAAGAGAAAGAAGCTTTCTGAGAAACTTCTGTGTGTTCTGTGAAATCATCTCACACAGTTACAGCTTTCCCCTCAAGAAGCCTTTCACTAAGACAGTTCTTGTGGAATTGGCAAAGTGATATTTGGAAGCCCATAGAGGGCTATGGAGAAAAAGGAAATATACTCAGATGAAATCTGGAAGGAAGCTTTCTGTGAAACTGCTTATTGTTCTGTTAAATCATCTCAGAGAGTTACATCTGTATTTCGTGGATGTCTTTGCTAGGCTTATTTCAGTGGAATCTGAGAACAGATATCTCGGATCGCTTGGAAGACTATAGGGCCAAACGAAATATCCTCCGATAACAAAGAGAAAGAAGCTTTCTGAGAATCTTCTTTGTGTTCTGTGAAATCGTCTCACAGAGTTACAGCTTTTCCCTCAAGACACCTTTCACTAAGACAGTTCTTGTGGAATTGGCAAAGTGATATTTGGAAGCCCATAGAGTGCTATGGTGAAAAAGGAAATATCCTTAGAAGAAATAAGGAAAGATGCTTTCGGAGAAACTGCTTAGTGTTCTGTTAATTCATCTCACAGAGTTACATCTGTATTTCGTGGATCACTTTACTAGCCTTATTTCTGTGGAATCTGAGAACAGATATTTCGGATCCCTTTGAAGACTACAGGGCCAAAGGATATATCTTCCAATAACAAAGAGAAAGAAGCTTTCTGAGAAACTTCTTTCTGCTCTGTGAAATCATTTCACCGAGTTACAGCTTTCCCCTCAAGACGATTTTCGCTAAGACAATTCTTTTGGAATTGGCAAAGTGATATTTGGAAGTCCATAGAGGGCAATGGTGAAAAAGGAACTATCCTCAGATGAAATCTAGAAAGAAGCTTTCTGAGAAACTGCTTAGTGTACAGTTAATTCATCTCACATTGTTATATCTGTATTTTGTGGATCTCTTTGCTATCCTTATTTCTGTGGAATCTGAGAACAGATATTTCGGATCCCTTTGAAGACTATAGGGCCAAAGGAAATATCCTCCGATAACAAAGAGAAAGAAGCTTTCTGAGAAACTTCTTTGTGTTCTTGAAATCATTTCACATAGTTACAGCTTTCCCCTCAAGAAGCCTTTAGCTAAGACAGTTCTTGTGGAATTGGCAAAGTGATATTTGGAAGCCCCTAGAGGGCTAGGGAGAAAAAGGAAATATCCTCAGATGAAATCTGGAAAGAAGCTTTCTGAGAAACTGCTTAGTGTTATGTTAATTCATCTCACAAAGTTACATCTGTGTTTCGTGGATCTATTTGCTAGCCTTATTTCTGTGGAATCTGAGACCACATATTTCGGATCCCTTTGTAGACTATAGGGCCGAAAGAAATATCCTCCGATAACAAAGAGAAAGAAGCTTTCTGAGAAACTTCTTTGTGTTCTGTGAAATCATTTCACCGAGTTACAGCATTCCCCTCAAAACGAATTTCGCTAAGACTGTTCTTTAGGAATTGGCAAAGTGATATTTGGAGCACATACAGGGCTATGGAGAAAAAGGAAATATCTTCAGATGAAAACTGGAAAACAGCTTTCTGAGAAACTGCTTAGTGTTCTGTTAATTCATCTCACAGAGTTACATCTGTATTTCATGGATCTCATTGCTAGCCTTATTTCTGTGGAATCTGAGACCACATATTTCGGATCCCTTTGAAGACTATAGGGCCAAAGGAAATATCTTCCAGTAACAAAGAGAAAAAAGCTTTCTGAGAAACTTCTTTGTGTACTGAGAAATCATCTCACAGAGTGACAGCTTTCCCCTCAAGAAGTCTTTCGCTAAGACAGTTCGTGTGGAATTGGAAAAGTGATATTCGGAAGCCCGTAGAGGGATATGGAGTGAACGGAAATATCCTCAGATGAAATCTGGAAAGAAGCTTTCGGAGAAACTGCTTAGTGGTCTGTTAATTCATCTCACAGAGTTACATCAGTATTTCGTGGATCTCTTTGCTAGGCTTATTTCTGTGGAGTATGAGAACAGATATTTCGGAACCCTTTGAAGACTATAGGGCCAAAGGAAATATCCTCGGATAACAAAGAGAAAGAAGCTTTCTGAGAAACTTCTATGTGTTCTGTGAAATCATCTCACACAGTTACAGCTATCCCCTCAAGAAGCCTTTCACTAAGACAGTACTTGTGGAATTGGCAAAGTGATATTTGGAAGCCCATAGAGGGCTATGGAGAAAAAGGAAATATACTCAGATGAAATCTGGAAAGAAGCTTTCTGAGAAACTGCTTAGTGTTCTGTTAATTCATCTCACAGAGTTACATCTGTATTTCGTGGATCTCTTTGCTAGCCTTATTTTTGTGGAATCTGAGAACAGATATCTCGAATCCCTTTGAAGACTATAGGGCCAAAGGAAATATCCTCGGATAACAAAGAGAAAGAAGCTTTCTGAGAAAGTTCTTTGTGTTCTGTGAAATCATCTCACAGAGTGACAGCTTTCCCCTCAAGAAGCCTTTCGCTAAGACAGTTCTTTTGGAATTGGCAAAGTGATATTTGGAAGTCCATAGAGGGCAATGGTGAAAAAGGAACTATCCTCAGATGAAATCTAGAAAGAAGCTTTCTGAGAAACTGCTTAGTGTACTGTTAATTCATCTCACATTGTTACATCTGTATTTTGTGGATCTCTTTGCTATCCTTATTTCTGTGGAATCTGAGAACAGATATTTCGGATCCCTTTGAAGACTATAGGGCCAAAGGAAATATCCTCCGATAACAAAGAGAAAGAAGCTTTCTGAGAAACTTCTTTGTGTTCTGTGAAATCATTTCACATAGTTACAGCTTTCCCCTCAAGAAGCCTTTAGCTAAGACAGTTCTTGTGGAATTGGCAAAGTGATATTTGGAAGCCCCTAGAGGGCTAGGGAGAAAAAGGAAATATCCTCAGATGAAATCTGGAAAGAAGCTTTCTGAGAAACTGCTTAGTGTTATGTTAATTCATCTCACAAAGTTACATCTGTGTTTCGTGGATCTATTTGCTAGCCTTATTTCTGTGGAATCTGAGACCACATATTTCGGATCCCTTTGTAGACTATAGGGCCGAAAGAAATATCCTCCGATAACAAAGAGAAAGAAGCTTTCTGAGAAACTTCTTTGTGTTCTGTGAAATCATCTTACAGAGTTACAGCTTTCCCCTCAAGACGCCTTTCACTAAGATAGTTCTTGTGGAATTGGCAAAGTGATATTTGGAAGCCCATAGAGGGCTATGGAGAAAAACGAAATATCGTCAGATGAAATTTGTAAAGAAGCTTTATCAGAAACTGCTTAGTGTTCTGTTAATTCATCTCAGAGAGTTACATCTGTATTTCGTGGATCTTTTTGCTAGGCTTATTTCTGTGGAATGTGAGAACAGATATTTCGGATCCCTTTGAAGACTATAGGGCCAAAGGAAATATCCTCCGATAACAAAGAGAAAGAAGCATTCTGAGAAACTTCTTTGTGTTCTTCGAAATCATCTCACAGAGTTACAGCCTTCACCTCAAGAAGCGTATCGCTAAGACAGTTCTTGTGGAATTGGCAAAGTGATATTTGGAAGCCCATAGAGGGCTACTGTGAAAAAGGAAATATCCTCAGATGAAATCTGGAAAGAAGCTTTCTAAGAAACTGCTTAGTGTTCTGTTAATTCATCTCACAGAGTTACATCTGTATTTCCTGGATCTCTTTGCTAGCCTTATTTCTGTGGAATCTGAGAACAGATATTTCAGATCCCTTTGAAGACTGTAGGGCCAAAGGAAATATCCTCCGATAACAAAGAGAAAGAAGCTTTCTGAGAAACTTCTTTGTGTTCTGTGAAATCATCTCACAGAGTGACAACTTTCCCCTCAAGAAGCCTTTCGTTAAGACAGTTCGTGTAGAATTTGAAAAGTGATATTTGGAAGCCCATAGAGGGCTATGGTGAAAAAGGAAATATGTTCAAATGAAATCTGGAAAGAATCTTTCTGAGAAACTGCTTAGTGTTCTCTTAATTCATCTTACAGAGTTACATCTGTATTTCGTAGATCTCTTTGCTAGCGTTATTTCTGTGGAATCTGAGAACAGATATTTCGGATCGCTTTGAAGACTATAGGTCCCAAGGAAATATCCTCCGATAACAAAGAGAAAGAAGCTTTGTGAGAAACTTCTTTGTGTTCTGCGAAAACATCTCACAGAGTTACAGCTTTCCCTCAAGAAGCCTTTCGCTAAGACAGTTCTTGTGGAATTGGCAAAGTGATATTTGGAAGCCCGTAGAGGGCTATGGAGGGAAGGAAAATATCCAGAGATGAAATCTGGAAAGAAGCTTTTTGAGAAACTGCTTAGTGTTCTGTTAATTCATCTCACAGGGTTATATCTGTAACTCCTGGATCTCTTTGCTAGGCTTTTTTCTGTGAAATCTGAGACCAGATATTTCGGATCCCTTGGAAGACTAGAGGGCCAAAGGAATTATCCTCCGATAGCAAAGAGAAGGAAGCTTTCTGAGAAACTTCTTTGTGTTGTGAAATCATCCCACAGAGTGACAGCTTTCCCCTAAAGAAGCCTTTCGCTAAGACAGTTCTAGTGGAGTTGGCAAAGTGATATTTGGAAGCCCATGGAGGGCTATGGTGAAAAAGGAAATATCCTCAGATGAAATCTGGAAAGAACCTTTCTGAGAAACTGCTTAGTGTTCTGTTGATTGATCTCACAGAGTTACATCTGTGTTTCGTGTATCTCTTTGCTAGGCTTATTTCTGTGGTATCTGATAACAAATATTTCGGATCCCATTGAAGACTATAGGGCCTAAGGAAATATCCTGCGATAACAAAGAGAAAGAAGCTTTCTGAGAAACTTCTTTGTGTTCTGTGAAATCATCTCACACAGTTACAGCTTTTCCCTCAAGGAGGGTTTCGCTAAGACAGTTCTTGTGGAATTGGCAAAGTGATATTTGGAAGCCCTTAGAGGGCTATGGTGAAAGAGGAAATATCCTCGGATGAAATCTGGAAAGAAGCTTTCTGAGAAACTGCTTAGTGTTCTTTAATTCATCTCACGGAGTTACATCTGTCTTTCGTGGATCTCCTTGCTAGCCTTATTTCTGTGGAATCTGAGAACAGATATTTCGGATCCCTTTGAAGTCTATAGGGCCAAAGGAAATATCCTCCGATAACAAAGAGAAAGAAGCTTTCTGACAGACTACATTGTGTTCTGTGAAATCATCTCACAGAGTTACAGCCATCCCCTCAGGAAGACTTTCGCTAAGACAGTTCTTGTGGAATTGGCAAAGTGATATTTGGAAGTCCATAGAGGGCTAAGCTGAAAAAGGAAATATCCTCAGATGAAATCTGGAAGGAAGCTTTCTGAGAAACTGCTTAGTGTTCTGTTAATTCATCTCACAGAATTATATCTGTATTTCGTGGATCTCTTTGCTAGCCTTATTTCTGTGGAATCTGAGAACAGATATTTCGGATCAATTTGAAGACATTGGGCCAAAAGAAATAACCTCCCATAACAAAGAGAAAAAAGCTTTCTGAGAAACTTCTTTGTGCTCTGTGAAATCATCTCCCAGAGTTACAGCTTTCCCCTAAAGAAGCCTTTCGCTAAGACAGTTCTAGTGGAGTTGGCAAAGTGATATTTGGAAGCCCATGGAGGGCTATGGTGAAAAAGGAAATATCCTCAGATGAAATCTGGAAAGAACCTTTCTGAGAAACTGCTTAGTGTTCTGTTAATTGATCTCACAGAGTTACATCTGTGTTTCGTGTATCTCTTTGCTAGGCTTATTTCTGTGGAATCTGATAACAAATATTTCGGATCCCTTTGAAGACTATAGGGCCTAAGGAAATATCCTGCGATAACAAAGAGAAAGAAGCTTTCTGAGAAACTTCTTTGTGTTCTGTGAAATCATCTCACCGACACACAGCTATCCCCTCCAGAATCCTTTCGCTAAGACAGATCTTGTGGAATTGGCAAAGTGATATTTGGAAGCCCTTAGAGGGCTATGGTGAAAAAGGAATATCCTCAGATGAAATCTGGAAAGAAGCTTTCTGAGAAACTGCTTAGTGTTCTGTTAATTCATCAAACAGAGTTACATCTGTATTTCATGGATCTCTTTGCTAGCCTTATTTCTGTGGAATCTGACACCACATATTTCGGATCCCATTGAAGACTATAGGGCCAAAGGAAATATCCTCCGATAACAAAGAAGAAAAAGCTTTCTGAGAAACTTCTTTGTGTTCTGTGAAATCATCCCACAGACTTACAGCTTTCCGCTCAAGAAAGATTTCGCTAAGACAGTTCTTGTGGAATTGGCAATATGATATTTGGAAGCTCATAGAGGGCTGTGGTGAAAAAGGAAATATCCAGAGATAAAATCTGCAAAGAAGCTTTCTCAGAAACTGCTTAGTGTTCGGTTAATTAATCTCACAGCGTTACATCTGTCTTTCGTGGATCTCCTTGCTAGCCTTATTTCTGTTGAATCTGAGAACAGATATTTCGGATCCCTTTGAGGACTACAGGGCCAAAGGAAATATTCTCCGATAACAAAGAGAAAGAAACTTTCTGAGAAATTTCATTGTGTTCTGTGAAATCATCTCACAAAGATACAGCTTTCCCCTCAAGGAGCCTGTCGCTAAGACAGTTCTTGTGAAACTGGCAAAGTGATATTTGGAAGTCCATAGCGGGCTAAGCTGAAAAAGTAAATATCCTCAGAAGAAATCTGGAAAGAAGCTTTCTGAGAAACTGCTTAGTGTTCTGTTAATTCATCTCACAGAATTACATCTGTATTTCGTGGATCTCTTTGCTAGCCTTATTTCTGTGGAATCTGAGAACAGATATTTCGGATCCCTTTGAAGACTTTGGGCCAAAAGAAATATCTTCCGATAACAAAGAGAAAGAAGCTTTCTGAGAAACTTCTTTGCGTTCTGTGAAATCATCTCCCAGAGTTACAGCTTTACCCTCAAGAAGCCTTTCGCTAAGACAGTTCGTGTGGAATTGGAAAAGTGATATTTGGAAGCCCATAGAGGGTTAAGGTCAGAAAGGAAATATCCTCAAATGAAATCTGGAAAGAAGCTCTCTGAGAAACTGCTTAGTGTTCGGTTAATTCATCTCACAGAGTTACATCTGTATTTCGTGGATGTCTTTGCTAGCCTTATTTCTGTGTATTCTGAGAATAGATATTTCGGATGCCTTTGAAGACTATAGGGCCAAGGGAAATATCCTCCGATAAAAAGAGAAAGAAGCTTTCTGAGAAACTTCTTTGTGTTCTGCGAAATCATCTCACAGATATACAGCTATCCCCTCAAGAATCGTTTCGCTAGGACAGTTCTTGTGGAATTTGCAAAGTGATATTTGGAAGCCCATAGAGGGCTATGGTGAAAAAGGAATATCCTCAGATGAAATCTGGAAAGAAGCTTTCTGAGAAACTGCTTAGTGTTCTGTTAATTCATCAAACAGAGTTACATCTGTATTTCATGGATCTCTTTGCTAGCCTTGTTTCTGTGGAATCTGAGACCACATATTTCGGATCCCTTTGAAGAGTATAGGGCCAAAGGAAATATCCTCCGATAACAAAGAGAAAGAAGCTTTCTGAGAAACTTCTCTGTGTACTGTGAAATCATCTCACAGAGTTGCCGCTTTCCGCTCAAGAAGCCCTTCGCTAAGGCAGTTCTTGTGGAATTGGCAATGTGGTATTTGGAAACCCATAGAGGGCTATGGTGAAAAAGGGAATATCCAGAGATGAAATCTGCAAAGAAGCTTTCTGAGAAACTGCTTAGTGTTCTGTTAATTCATCTCACAGAGTTACATCTGTATTTCGTGGATCTCTTTGCTAGCCTTATTTCTGTGGAATCTGAGAACAGATATTTCGGATCCCTTTGAAGTCTATAGGGCCAAAGGAAATATCCTCTGATAACAAAGAGAAAGAAGCTTTCTGAGAAACTTCTTTGTGTTCTGTGAAATCATCTCACAGAGTGACAGCTTTCCCCTCAAGAAGCCTTTCGCTAAGACAGTTCGTGTGGAATTGGAAAAGTGATATTTGGAAGCCCATAGAGGGCTACGGAGGGAAGGGAAATATCCTCAGATGAAATCTGGAAAGAAGTTTTCTGAGAAACTGCTTAGGGTTCTGTTAATTCATCTCACAGAGTTACATCTGTATTTCGTGGATCTCCTTGCTAGCTTTATTTCTCTTGAATCTGAGAACAGATATTTCGGATCCCTTTGAAGACTATAGGGCCAAAGGAAATAACCTCTGATAACAAAGAGGAAGAAGCTTTCTGAGCAACTTCTTTGTGTTCTGTGATATCATCTCACAGACTTACAGCTTTCCCCTCAAGAAGCATTTCGCTAAGACAGTTCTTGTGGAATTGGAAAAGTGATATTTGGAAGCCCATAGAGAGCAATGGTGAAAAAGGAAATATCTTCATATGAAATCCGGAAAGAAGCTTTCTGAGGAACTGCTTAGTGTTCTGTTAATTCATCTCACAGATTTACACCTGTATTTCGTGGATCTCTTTGCTAGACTTATTTCTTTGGAATCAGAGAACAGATATTTCGGATCCTTTTGAAGACTATAAGGCCAAAGGAAATATCCTCCGATAACAAAGAGAAAGAAGCTTTCTGAGAAACTTCTTTGTGTTCTGTGAACTCATCTCACAGAGATATAGCTTTCCGCTCAAGACGCCTTTCGCTAAGACAGTTCTTGTGGAATTGGCAATATGATATTTGGAATCCCATAGACGGTTATGGTGAAAAAGGAAATATGCAGAGATGAAATCTGCAAAGAAGCTTTCTCAGAAACTGCTTAGTGTTCTGTTAATTCATCTCACAGAGTTACATCCGTATTTCGTGGATCTCTTTTCTAGGCTTATTTCTGTGGAATCTAAGAACAGATATTTCGGATCCCTTTGAAGACTAAAGGGCCAAAGGAAATATCCTCTGAAAACAAAGAGAAAGAAGCTTTCTGAGAAACTTCTTTGTGTCCTGTTAAATCATCTCACACAGTTACAGCTTTCGCCTCAAGGAGCGTTTCGCTAAGACAGTTCTTGTGGAATTGGCAAAGTGATATTTGGAAGCCCATAGAGGGCTATGGTGAAAGAGAAAATATACACAGATGAAATCTGGAAAGAAGCTTTCTGAGAAACTGCTTAGTGTTCTGTTAATTCATCTCACAGAGTTACATCTGTATTTCGTGAATCTCTTTGCTAGCCTTATTTCTGTGGAATCTGAGAACAGATATTTCGGATCCCTTTGAAGACTATAGGGACAAAGGAAATATCCTCTGATAACAAAGACAAAGAAGCTTTCTGAGAAACTTCTTTGTGTTCTGTGAAATCATCTCACAGAGTTACAGCTTTCCGCTCAAGACGCCTTTCGCTAAGACAGTTCTTGTAGAATTGGTAAAGTGATATTTTGAAGCCCATAGAGGGCTATGGTTAAAAAGGAAATATTCTCAGATGAAATCAGGAAAAAAGCTTTCTGAGAAACTGCTTAGTGTTCTGTTAATTCATCTCTCAGAGTTACATCTGTAATTCGTGGATCTCTTTGCTAGCCTTATGTCTGTGGAATCTGAGAGCAGATATGTCGGATCCCTTTGAAGACTATAGGGCCAAAGTAAACATCCTCCGATAACAAAGAGAGTGAAGCCTTCTGAGAAACTTCTTTGTGTTCTGTGAAATCATTTCACACAGTTACAGCTTTCCCCTCAAGACGCCTTTCGCTAAGATAGTTCCTTTGGAATTGGCAAAGTGATATTTGGAAGCCCATAGAGGGCTATGTAGAAAAAGGAAATATCCTCAGATGAAATCTGGAAAGAAGCTTTCTGAGAAACTGCTTAGTGTTCTGTTAATTCATCTCACGGAGTTACATCTGTATTTCGTGGATCTCTTTGCTAGGCTTATTTCTGTGGAATCTGAGAACAGATATTTCGGATCCCTTTGAAGACTAAAGGGCCAAAGGAAATATCCTCCGATAACAAAGAGAAAGAAACTTTCGGAGAAACTTCTTTGTGTTCTGTGAAATCATCTCACAGAGTTACAGCTTTACCATCAAGAAGCCTTTGGCTAAGACAGTTCTTGTGGAATTGGCAAAGTGAAATTTGGAAGACCATAGAGGGCTATGGTGAGAAAGGAAATATCCTCAGATGAAATCTGGAAAGAAGCTCTCTGAGAAACTGCTTAGTGTTCGGTTAATTCATCTCACAGAGATACATCTGTATTTCGTGGATCTCTTTGCTAGCCTTATTTCTGTGTATTCTGAGAATAGATGTTTCGGATCCCTTTGAAGACTGTAGGGCTAAGGGAAATATCCTCCGATAAAAAAGAGAAAGAAGCTTTCTGAGAAACTTCTTTGTGTTCTGCGAAATCATCTCACAGACTTACAGCTTTCCCCTCAAGAATCCTTTCGCTAAGACAGTTCTTGTGGAATTGGCAAAGTGATATTTGGAAGCCCATAGAGGGCTATGCTGAAAAAGGAATATCCTCAGATGAAATCTGGATAGAAGCTTTCTGAGAAACTGCTTAGTGTTCTGTTAATTCATCAAACAGAGTTACATCTGTATTTCATGTATCTCTTTGGTGGCCTTATTTCTGTGGAATCTGAGACCACATATTTCGGATCCCTTTGAAGACTATAGGGCCAAAGGAAATGTCCTCCGTTAACAAAGAGAAAGAAGCTTTCTGAGAAACTTCTTTGTGTTCCGTGAAATCATCTCACAGAGTTACAGCTTTCCGTTCAAGAAGCCTTTCGCTAAGACAGTTCTTGTGGAATTGGCAATGTGATATTTGGAAGCCCATAGAGGGCTATTGTGAAAAAGGGAATATCCAGAGATGAAACCTGCAAAGAAGCTTTCTGAGAAAGTGCTTAGTGTTCTGTTAATTCATCTCACAAAGTTACATCTGCATTTCGTGGATCTCTTTGCTAGGCTTATTTCTGTGGAATCTGAGAACAGATATTTCGGATCCCTTTGAAGACTATAGGGCCAAAGGAAATATCCTCAGGTAACAAAAAGAGAAAGAAGCTTTCTGAGAAACTTCTTTTTGTTCTGTGAAATCATCTCACAGAGTTACAGCTTTCCACTCAAGAAGCCTTTCGGTAAGACAGTTCTTGTGGAATTGGCAAAGTGATATTTGGAAGCTCATAGAGGGCTATGGTGAAAAAGGAAATATTCTCAGATGAAATCTGGAAAGAAGCTTTCTGAGAAACTGCTTAGTGTTCTGTTAATTCATCTCACAGAGTTACATCTGTTTTTCGTGGATCTCTTTGGTAGCCTTATTTCTGTGGGATCTGAAAACAGATAATTCGGATCACTTTGAAGACTATAGGACCAAAGGAAATTTCCTCCAATAACAAAGATAAAGAAGCTTTCTGAGAAACTTCTTTGTGTTCTGTGAAATCATCTCACAGAGTTACAGCTATCCCCTCTAGAAGCCTTTCGCTAAGACAGTTCTTGTGGAATTGGGAAAGTGATATTTGGAATCCCATATATGGCTATGGTGAAAAAGGAATATCCTCAGATGAAATCTGGAAAGAATCTTTCTGAGAAACTGCTTAGTGTTCTGTTAGTTAATCAAACAGAGTTACCTCTGTATTTCATGGATCTCTTTTCTACCCTTATTTCTGTGGAATCTGAGACCACATATTTCGGATCCCTTTGAAGACTATAGGTCCCAAGGAAATATCCTCCGATAACAAAGAGAAAGAAGCTGTCTGAGAAACTTCTTTGTGTTCTGTGAAACCACCTCACAGAGTTACAGCGTTCCGCTCAAGAAGCCTTTCGCTAAGACAGTTCTTCTGGAATTGGCAATGTGATATTTGGAAGCCCATAGAGGGCTTTGGTGAAAAAGGGAATATCCAGAGATGAAATCTGCAAAGAAGCTTTCTGAAAAACTGCTTAGTGTTCTGTTACTTCATCTCACAGAGTTACATCTGTATTTCGTGGATCTCTTTGCTAGGCTTATTTCTGTGGAATCTGAGAACAGATATTTCAGATCCCTTTGAAGACTATAGGGCCAAAGGAAATATCCTCCGATAACAAAGAGAAAGAAGCTTTCTGAGAAACTTCTTTCCGTTCTGTGAAATCATCTCCCAGAGTTACAGCTTTACCCTCAAGAAGCCTTTCGCTAAGACAGTTCGTGTGGAATTGGAAAAGTGATATTTGGAAGCCCATAGAGGGTTAAGGTCAGAAAGGAAATATCCTCAAATGAAATCTGGAAAGAAGCTCTCTGAGAAACTGCTTAGTGTTCGGTTAATTCATCTCACAGAGTTACATCTGTATTTCGTGGATGTCTTTGCTAGCCTTATTTCTGTGTATTCTGAGAATAGATATTTCGGATGCCTTTGAAGACTATAGGGCCAAGGGAAATATCCTCCGATAAAAAGAGAAAGAAGCTTTCTGAGAAACTTCTTTGTGTTCTGCGAAATCATCTCACAGATATACAGCTATCCCCTCAAGAATCGTTTCGCTAGGACAGTTCTTTTGGAATTGGCAAAGTGATATTTGGAAGCCCATAGAGGGCTATGGTGAAAAAGGAATATCCTCAGATGAAATCTGGAAAGAAGCTTTCTGAGAAACTGCTTAGTGTTCTGTTAATTCATCAAACAGAGTTACATCTGTATTTCATGGATCTCTTTGCTAGCCTTGTTTCTGTGGAATCTGAGACCACATATTTCGGATCCCTTTGAAGAGTATAGGGCCAAAGGAAATATCCTCCGATAACAAAGAGAAAGAAGCTTTCTGAGAAACTTCTCTGTGTACTGTGAAATCATCTCACAGAGTTGCCGCTTTCCGCTCAAGAAGCCCTTCGCTAAGGCAGTTCTTGTGGAATTGGCAATGTGGTATTTGGAAACCCATAGAGGGCTATGGTGAAAAAGGGAATATCCAGAGATGAAATCTACAAAGAAGCTTTCTGAGAAACTGCTTAGTGTTCTGTTAATTCATCTCACAGAGTTACATCTGTATTTCGTGGATCTCTTTGCTAGCCTTATTTCTGTGGAATCTGAGAAGAATTATTTCGGAACCCTTTGAAGTCTATAGGGCCAAAGGAAATATCCTCTGATAACAAAGAGAAAGAAGCTTTCTGAGAAACTTCTTTGTGTTCTGTGAAATCATCTCACAGAGTGACAGCTTTCCCCTCAAGAAGCCTTTCGCTAAGACAGTTCGTGTGGAATTGGAAAAGTGATATTTGGAAGCCCATAGAGGGCTACGGAGGGAAGGGAAATATCCTCAGATGAAATCTGGAAAGAAGTTTTCTGAGAAACTGCTTAGGGTTCTGTTAATTCATCTCACAGAGTTACATCTGTATTTCGTGGATCTCTTTGCTAGACTTATTTCTTTGGAATCAGAGAACAGATATTTCGGATCCTTTTGAAGACTATAAGGCCAAAGGAAATATCCTCCGATAACAAAGAGAAAGAAGCTTTCTGACAAACTTCTTTGTGTTCTGTGAACTCATCTCACAGAGATATAGCTTTCCGCTCAAGACGCCTTTCGCTAAGATAGTTCTTGTGGAATTGGCAATATGATATTTGGAATCCCCTAGACGGTAATGGTGAAAAAGGAAATATGCAGAGATGAAATCTGCAAAGAAGCTTTCTCAGAAACTGCTTAGTGTTCTGTTAATTCATCTCACAGAGTTACATCCGTATTTCGTGGATCTCTTTTCTAGGCTTATTTCTGTGGAATCTAAGAACAGATATTTCGGATCCCTTTGAAGACTAAAGGGCCAAAGGAAATATCCTCTGAAAACAAAGAGAAAGAAGCTTTCTGAGAAACTTCTTTGTGTCCTGTTAAATCATCTCACACAGTTACAGCTTTCGCCTCAAGGAGCGTTTCGCTAAGACAGTTCTTGTGGAATTGGCAAAGTGATATTTGGAAGCCCATAGAGGGCTATGGTGAAAGAGAAAATATACACAGATGAAATCTGGAAAAAAAGCTTTCTGAGAAACTGCTTAGTGTTCTGTTAATTCATCTCACAGAGTTACATCTGTATTTCGTGAATCTCTTTGCTAGCCTTATTTCTGTGGAATCTGAGAACAGATATTTCGGATCCCTTTGAAGACTATAGGGCCAAAGGAAATATCCTCCGATAACAAAGAGAAAGAAGCTTTCTGAGAAACTTCTTTGTGTTCTGTGAAATCATCTCACAGAGTTACAGCTTTCCGCTCAAGACGCCTTTCGCTAAGACATTTCTTGTAGAATTGGTAAAGTGATATTTTGAAGCCCATAGAGGGCTATGGTTAAAAAGGAAATATTCTCAGATGAAATCAGGAAAAAAGCTTTCTGAGAAACTGCTTAGTGTTCTGTTAATTCATCTCTCAGAGTTACATCTGTAATTCGTGGATCTCTTTGCTAGCCTTATGTCTGTGGAATCTGAGAGCAGATATGTCGGATCCCTTTGAAGACTATAGGGCCAAAGTAAATATCCTCCGATAACAAAGAGAATGAAGCCTTCTGAGAAACTTCTTTGTGTTCTGTGAAATCATTTCACACAGTTACAGCTTTCCCCTCAAGACGCCTTTCGCTAAGACAGTTCCTTTGGAAATGGCAAAGTGATATTTGGAAGCCCATAGAGGGCTATGTAGAAAAAGGAAATATCCTCAGATGAAATCTGGAAAGAAGCTTTCTGAGAAACTGCTTAGTGTTCTGTTAATTCATCTCACGGAGTTACATCTGTATTTCGTGGATCTCTTTGCTAGGCTTATTTCTGTGGAATCTGAGAACAGATATTTCGGATCCCTTTGAAGACTAAAGGGCCAAAGGAAATATCCTCCGATAACAAAGAGAAAGAAGCTTTCGGAGAAACTTCTTTGTGTTCTGTGAAATCATCTCACAGAGTTACAGCTTTACCATCAAGAAGCCTTTGGCTAAGACAGTTCTTGTGGAATTGGCAAAGTGAAATTTGGAAGACCATAGAGGGCTATGGTGAGAAAGGAAATATCCTCAGATGAAATCTGGAAAGAAGCTCTCTGAGAAACTGCTTAGTGTTCGGTTAATTCATCTCACAGAGATACATCTGTATTTCGTGGATCTCTTTGCTAGCCTTATTTCTGTGTATTCTGAGAATAGATGTTTCGGATCCCTTTGAAGACTGTAGGGCTAAGGGAAATATCCTCCGATAAAAAAGAGATAGAAGCTTTCTGAGAAACTTCTTTGTGTTCTGCGAAATCATCTCACAGACTTACAGCTTTCCCCTCAAGAATCCTTTCGCTAAGACAGTTCTTGTGGCATTGGCAAAGTGATATTTGGAAGCCAATAGAGGGCTACGCTGAAAAAGGAATATCCTCAGATGAAATCTGGATAGGAGCTTTCTGAGAAACTGCTTAGTGTTCTGTTAATTCATCAAACAGAGTTACATCTGTATTTCAAGGATCTCTTTGGTGGCCTTATTTCTGTGGAATCTGAGACCACATATTTCGGATCCCTTTGAAGACTATAGGGCCAAAGGAAATGTCCTCCGTTAACAAAGAGAAAGAATCTTTCTGAGAAACTTCTTTGTGTTCCGTGAAATCTTCTCACAGAGTTACAGCTTTCCGTTCAAGAAGCCTTTCGCTAAGACAGTTCTTATGGAATTGGCAATGTGATATTTGGAAGCCCATAGAGGGCTATTGTGAAAAAGAGAATATCCAGAGATGAAATCTGCAAAGAAGCTTTCTGAGAAAGTGCTTAGTGTTCTGTTACTTCATCTCACAGAGTTACATCTGTATTTCGTGGATCTCTTTGCTAGGCTTATTTCTGTGGAATCTGAGAACAGATATTTCAGATCCCTTTGAAGACTATAGGGCCAAAGGAAATATCCTCCGATAACAAAGAGAAAGAAGCTTTCTAAGAACCTTCTTTGTGTTCTGTGAAATCATCTCACAGAGTTACAGCTTTCCCCTCAAGAAGCCTTTCGCTAAGTCAGTTCTTGTGGAATTGGAAAAGTGATATTACGAAGTCCATAGAGGGCTTTGGTGAAAAAAGAAATATCCTCAGATGAAATCTGGAAAGAAGCTTTCTGAGAAACAGCTTAGTGTTCTGTTAATTCATCTCACAGAGTTACATCTGTATTTCGTGGATCTCTTTGCTAGCCTTATTCCTGTGGAATCTGAGAACAGATATTTCGGATCCCTTTGAAGACTATAGGGCCAAAGGAAATATCCTCCGATAACAATGAGAAAGAAGCTTTCTGAGAAACTTCATTGTGTTCTGTGAAATCATCTCACAGAGTTACAGCTTTCCCTTCAAGGAGCCTTTCGCTAAGACAGTTCTTCTGGAATTGGCAAAGTGATATTTGGATCCCCTAGAGGGCATTGGTGAGAAAGGTAATATCCTCAGATGAAATCGGGAAAGAAGCTTTCTGAGAAACTGCTTTGTGATGTGTGACTTCCACTCACAGAGTTACATCTGTATTTCGTGGATCTCTTTGCTACCCTTATTTCTTTGGAATCTGAAAACAGATATTTCCGATCCCTTTGAAGACTATAGGGCCAAAGGAAATATCCTCCGATAACAAAGAGAAAGAAGCTTTCTGAGAAACTTCTTCGTGTTCTGTGAAATCATTTCACAGAATTACAGCTTTCCCCTCAAGAAGACTTTCGCTAAGACAGTTCCTTTGGAATTGGCAAAGTGATATTTGGAAGCCCATAGAGGGCTATGGAGAAAAAGGAAGTATCCTCAGATGAAATCTGGAAAGAAGCTTTCTGAGAAACTGCTTAGTGTTCCATAAATTCATCTCACAGAGTTACATCTGTATTTCGTGGATCTCTTTGCTAGCCTTGTTTCTGTGGAATCTGAGAACAGATATTTCGGATCCCTTTGAAGTCTAGAGGGCCAAAGGAAATATCCTCCGATAACAAAGAGAAAGAAGCTTTCTGAGAAACTTTTTTGTGTTCTGTGAAATCATCCAACAGACTTACAGCTTTCCCTCAAGAAGACTTTCGCTAAGACAGTTCTTGTGGAATTGGCAATATGATATGTTGAAGCCCATAGAGGGCTACGGTGAAAAAGGAAATAGCCAGAGATGAAATCTGCAAAGAAGCTTTCTGAGAAACTGCTTAGTGTTCTGTTAATTCATCTCACAGAGTTACATCTGTATTTCGTGGATCTCTTTGCTAGGCTTATTTCTGTGGAATCTGAGAACAGATATTTCGGATCCCTTTTAAGACTCTAGGGCCAAGGGAAATATCCTCCGATAACAAAGAGAAAGAAGCTTTCTGAGAAACTTCTTTGTGTTCTGCGAAATCATCTCACAGAATCACAGCTTTCCCCTCAAGAAGCCTTTCGCTAAGAAAGTTCTTGTGGAATTGGCAAAGTGATATTTGGAAGCCCATAGAGGGCTATGGTGAAAAAGGAAATATCCTCAGATGAAATCTGGAAAGAAGCTTTCTGATAAACTGCTTAGAGTTCTGTTAATTCATCTCACAGTGTTACATCTGTATTTCGTGGATCTCTTTGCTAGGCTTATTTCGGTGGAATCTGAGAACAGATATTTCGGATCCCTTTGAAGACTATAGGGCCAAAGGAAATATCCTCCGATAAAAAAGAGAAAGAAGCTTTCTGAGAAACTTCTTTGTGTTCTGTGAAATCATCTCACAGAGTGACAGCTTTCCCCTCAAAAAGCCTTTCGCTAAGACAGTTCCTGTGGAATTGGAAAAGTGATAATTGGAAGCCCATAGAGGGCTAAAGAGGGAAGGGAAATATCCTCAGATGAAATCTGGAGAAAAGCTTTCTGAGAAATTGCTTAGTGTTCTGTTAATTCATCTCACAGAGTTACACCTGTATTTCGTGGATCTCTTTGCTAGACTTATTTCTGTGGAATCAGAACAGATATTTCGGATCCCTTTGATGACTAGAGGGCCAAAGGAAATATCCTCCGATAACAAAGAGAAAGAAGCTTTCTGAGAAACTTCTTTGTGTTCTGTGAAATCATCTCACAGAGTTACAGCTTTCCCCTCAAGAAGCCTTTCGCTAAGACAGTTCTTGTGGAATTGGCAAAGTGATATTTGGAAGCCCATAGAGGGCTACGGTGGAAAAGGAAATATCCTCAGATGAAATCTGGAAAGAAGCTTACTGAGAAGCTGCCTAGTGTTCTGTGTATTGATCTCACAGAGTTACAGCTTTCCCCTCAAGCAGCCGCTCACTAAGCCTGTTCTTCTGGAATTCACATAGTGATATTGGGACGCCCATAGAGGGCTACGGTGAAAAAGAAAATATCCTCAGAGAAAAACTGGAAGAAAACTTTCTGAGAAAGTTGTTTGTGATGTGTGACTTCCACTCACAAAGTTACATCTGTATTTCGTGGATCTCTTTTCTAGCCTTATTTCTTTGGAATCTGAGAACAGATATTCCGGATCCCTTTGAAGACTATAGGGCGAAGGAAATATCCTCGGATAACAAAGAAAAAGAAGCTTTCCGAGGCACTTCTTCGTGTTCTGTGAAATCATCTCACAGAGTTACAGCTTTCTCCTCAATAAGCCTTTCGCTAAGACAGTTGTTGTGGAATTCGCAAAATGATATTTGGAGCCCCATAGAGGGCTATGGTGAAAAAGGAAATATCCTCAGATGAAATCTGGAAGGAAGCTTTCAGAGAAAGTGCTTAGTGTTCTGTTAATTCATCTCAGAGAGCTACAGGTTTCCCCTCAAGAAGCCGCTCTCTAAGCCTGTTCTTGTGGAATTCGCAAAGTGATATTGGGAAGCCCAAGGGCTATGGTGAACCAGAAAATATCCTCAGATAAAAACTGGAAGGAAACCTTCTGAGAACCTGCTTCGTGATGTGTGACTTCCACTCACAGAGTACCTTCTGTATTTCGTGGATCTCTTTGCTAGCCTTATTTCTGTGGAATCTGAGAACAGTTATTTCGGATCCCTTTGAAGACTATAGGGCCAAAGAAAATATCCTCCGATAACAAAGAGAAACAACCTTTCTGAGAAACTTCTTTGTGTTCTGTGAAATCATCTCACAGCGTTACAGCTTTCACCTCAAGAAGACTTTCGCTAAGACAATTCTTTCGGAATTTGCAAATTGATATTTCGATGCCCATAGACGACTTTTTTGAAAAAGGATATATCCTCAGATGAAAACTCGAAAGAACTTCCTGAGAGACTGCTTAGTGTTCTGTTTAATCATCTCACAGTGATACAGCTTTCCCCTCAAGAAGCCTTTCGCGAAGACAGTTCTTGTGGAATTTGCAAAGTGCTTTGTAAGCCCATAGAGGTATATGATCAAAAAGGAAATATCCTCAGATGAAATCTGGAAAGAAGCTTTCTGAGAAACTGCTTAGTGTTCTGTTAATTCATCTCACAGAGTTACAGCTTTCCCCTCAAGAAGCCGATCGCTAAGAATGTTCTTGTGGAATTGACAAAGTGATATTGGGAAGCCCATAGAGGACTATGGTGAAAAAGAAAATATCGTCGGAGAAAAACTGGAAAGAAGCTTTCTGAGAAACTGCTTTGTGATGTGTGACTTCCACTCACAGAGTTCCATCTGTATTTCGTGGATCTCTTTGCTACCCTTATTTCTTTGGAATCTGAGAACAGATATTTCCGATCCCTTTGAAGACTACAGGGCCAAAGGAAATATCCTCCGGTAACAAAGAGAAAGAAGCTTTCTGAGAAACGTCTTTGGGTTCAGTGAAATCATCTCACAGCGTTACAGCTTTCTCCTCAAGAAGTCTTTCGCTAAGACAGTTGTTGTGGAATTCGAAAAGTGATATTTTCATGCCCATAGATGGCGATGGTGAAAAAGGAAATATCCTCAGATGAAATCTGGAAAGAAGCTTTCTGAGAAACTGTTTAGTGTTCTGTTAATTCATCTCACAGAGTTTCAGCTTTCCCCTCAAGAAGCCGCTCGCTAAGCCTGTTCTTGTGGAATTCGCAAAGTGATATTGCGAAGCCCGTAGAGGGCTATGGGGAAAAAGGAAATATCCTCAGATGAAATCTGGAAAGAAGCTTTCTAAGAAACTGCTTAGTGTTCTGTTAATTCATCTCAGAGAGTTACATCTGTATTTCGTGGATCTCTTTGCTAGACTTATTTCTGTGGAATCTGAGAACAGATGTTTCGGATCCCTTTGAAGACTACAGGGCCAAAGGAAATATCCTCCGATAACAAAGAGAAAGAAGTTTTCTGAGAAACTTCTTTGTGTTCTGTGAAATCATCTCACAGAGTTACAGCTTTCTCCTCAGGAAGCCTTTCACTAAGACACTTGTTTTGGAATTCGCAAAGTGATATTTGGAGGCCCATAGAGGGCTATGGTGAAAAAGGAAATATCCTCAGATGAAATCTGGAAAGAAGCTTTCTGAGAAACTGCTTAGTGTTCTGTTAATTCATCACAGAGAGTTACAGCTTTCTCCTCAAGAAGCCGCTCGCTAAGCCTGTTCTGGTGGAATTCACAGAGTGATATTGGGAAGCCCGTAGGGGGCTATGGTGAAAAAGAAAATATCCTGAGAGAAAAACTGGAAAGAAGCTCTGAGAACCTGCTTCGTGATGTGTGTCTTCCACTCACAAAGTTACATCTGTGTTTTGTGGATCTCTTTGCTAGCCTTATTTCTGTGGATTCTGAGAACAGATATTCGGATTCCTTTGAAGAGTATAGGGCCAAAGGAAATATCCTCCGATGAAAGAAGCTTTCTGAGAAACTTCGTTGTGTTCTGTGAAATCATCTCACAGAGTTACAGCTTTCCCATCAAGAAGACTTTCGCTAAGATAATTCTTGCGGGATTTGCAAAGTGATATTTCGATGCCCGTAGACGACTATGGAGAAAAATGAAATATCCTCAGATGAAATCTGGAAAGAAGCTTTCTGAGAATCTGCTTAGTGTTCTGTGAATTCATCTCACGTTGTTACAGCTTTACCCTCAAGAAGGGGCTCGCTAAGCCTGTTTTTGTGGAATTGGCAAAGTGATATTGGGAAGACCATAGAGGGCTATGGTGAAAAAGAAAATATCCTCAGAGAAAAACTGGAAAGAAGCTTTCTGAGAAACGGCTTTGTGATGTGTGACTACCACTCAGAGAGTTGCATCTGTATTTCACGGATCTCTTTGCTAGCCTTATTTCTGTGGAATCTGAGAAGAGATATTTCGGATCCCTTTGAAGACTATAGGGCCAAAGGAAATATCATCCGATAACAAAGAGAAAGAATCTTTCTGAGAAACTTCTTTGCGTCTGCAAAATCATCTCACAGAGTTACAGCTTTCTCCTCAAGATGCCTTTCGCTAAAACAGTTGTTGTGGAATTCGCAAAGTGATATTTGAAGGCCATAGAGGGCTATGGTGAAAAAGGAAATATCCTCAGATGAAATCTGCAAACAAGGTTTGTGAGAAACTGCTTAGTGTTCTGTTAATTCATCTCACAGAATTACAGCTTTCGCGTCAAGAAGCCGATCTCTAAGCCTGTCGTTGTGGAATTCGCAAAGTGATATTGGGAAGCCCATTGAGGGCTATGGTGAAAATAAAATATCCTCAGACAAAAACTGGAAAGAAGCTATCTGAGAAACCGCTTTGTGATGTGTGACTTCCACTGACAGAGTTACATCGGTGTTTCATGGATATCTTTGCTAGCCTTATTTCTGTGGATTCTGAGAACAGATATTTCGATCCTTTTAAAGACTATAGGGCCAAAGGAAATATCCTCCGATAACGAAGAGAAAGAAGCTTTTTGAGAAACTTCTTTGTGTTCTGTGAAATCATCTCAGAGAATTACAGCTTTGTCCTTAGGAAGCCTTTCGCTAAGACAGTTCTTACGGAATTTGCAAAGTGATATTTGGAAGCCCATAGAGGGCTATGGTGAAAAAGGAAATATCCTCAGATGAAATCCGGAAAGAAGCTTTCTAAGAAACTACTTAGTGTTCTCTTAATTCATCTCACAGACGTACAACTTTCCCCTCAAGAAGCCGCTCGATAATCGTGTTATTGTGGAATTCGCAAAGTCATCTTCGGAAGCCCATAGAGGGCTATGGTGAAAAAGAATTCATCCTCTAGAAAAAGTGGAAAGAAGATTTCTGAGAAACTGCTTTGTGATGTGTGACTTCCACTCCCAGAATTACATCTGAATTTCGTTTATCTCTTTGCTAGCCGTATTTCTGTGGAATCTGAAACAGATATTTCGGATCACTTTGAAGACTATAGGGCCAAGGAAATATGCTCCGATAACAAAGAGAAAGAAGCTTTCCGGGAAACTTCTTTGTGTCTGTGAAATCATTTCACAGAGTTACAGCTTTCCCCTCAAGAAGCCTTTCGCTGAGACAGTTCTTGCGGAATTTGAAAAATGGTATTATGAAGCCCTTTGAGGGCTGTGGTGAAAAAGGAAATATCCTCAGATGAAATCTGGAAAGAAGCTTTCTGAGAAACTGCTTAGTGTTCTCTTAATTCATCTCATAGAGTTACAGCTTTCCCCTCAAGAAGCTGCTCGCGAAGCATGTTCTTGTGGAATTCGCAAAGTGATATTGGGAAGCCCATAGAGGGCTACGGTGAAAAAGAAAATATCCTCAGAGAAAAACTGGAAGGAAGCTTTCTGAGAAACTGCTTTGTGATGTGTGACCTCCACTCACAGAGTTCTATCTGTATTTCGTGGATCTCTTTGCTAGCCTTATTTCTGTGGAATCTGAGAACAGATATTTCGGATCCCTTTGAAGACTATAGGGCCAAAGGAAATATCCTCCAATAACAAAGAGAAAGAAGCTTTCTGAGAAACTTCTTTGTGTTCTGTGAAATTATCTCACAGAGTTACAGCTTTGCCCTCAAGATGCCTTTCACTAAGACAGTTCTTGTGGAATTGGCAACGTGATATATGGAAGCCCATAGAGGGCTATGGTGAAAAAGGAAATATCCTCAGATGAAATTGGAAAGAAGCTTTCTGAGAAACTGCTTAGTGTTCTGTGAATTCATCTCACAGAGTTAGAGCTTTCCCCTCAAGAATCTGCTCGCTAAGCCTGTTCTTGTTGAATTCACAAAGTGATATTGGGAAGCCCATAGAGGCCTATGGTGAAAAAGAAAATATCCTCAGAGAAAAACTTGAAAGAAGCCTTCTGGTAAACTGCTTTGTCATGTGTGACTTCCACTCACAGAGTTACATCTGTATTTCGTGGATATCTTTTCTAGCCTTATTTCAGTGGAATCTGAGAACAGATATTTCAGATCCCTTTGAAGACTATAGGGCCAAAGGAAATATCCTCCTATAAGAAAGTGAAAGAAGCTTTCTGAGAAACTTCTTTGTGTTCTGTGAAATCATCTCACAGAGTTACAGCTTTCCCCTCAAGAAGCCTTTCACTAAGACTGTTCTTGTGGAATTTGCAAAGTGATATTTGGAAGCCCCTAGAGGGCTATGGTGAGAAAGGAAATATCCTCAGATGAAATCTGGAAAGAAGCTTTCTGAGAAACTGCTTAGTGTTCTGTTAATTCATCTCACAGAGTTACAGATTTCCCCTCAGGAAGCCTTTCGCGAACACAGTTCTTGTGGAATTTGCAAAGTGATATTTTAAAGCCCATAGATTGCTATGGTGAAAAAGGAAATATACGCAGATGAAATCTGGAAAGAAGCTTTCTGAGAAACTGCTAAGTTTTCTGTTAATTCATCTCACAGAGTTACAGCATTCCCCTCAAGTAGCCGCTCACTAAGCCTGTTCTTGTGGAATTCGCAAAGTGATATTGGGAAGCCCATAGAAGGCTATGGTGAAAAAGAAAATATTCTCAGAGAAAAACTGGAAAGAAGCTTTCTGATAAACTGCTTTGTGATGTGTGACTTCCACTCACAGAGTTAAATCTGTATTTCGTGGATCTCTTTGCTAGCCTTATTTCTGTGGAATCTGAGAACAGTTATTTCGGATCCCTTTGAAGACTATAGGGCCAAAGGAAGTATCCTCCGACAAAAAAGAGAAAGAAGCTATCTGAGAACCTTCTTTGTGTTCTTTGAAATCGTCTCACAGAGTTACAGCGTTCCACTCAAGAAGCCTTTCGCTAAGACAGTTCTTGTGGAATTTGCAAAGTGATATTTGGAAGACCATAGAGGGCTATGGAGAAAAAGGATATATCCTCAGATGAAAACTGGAAAGAAGCTTTCTGAGAAACTGCTAAGTGTTCTGTTAATTCATCTAACAGAGTTACAGCTTTCCCCTCAAGAAGCCGCTCGCTAAGCATGTTCTTGTGGAAATCGCAAAGTGATATTCGGAAGCCCATAGAGGGCTATGGTGAAAAAGAAAATATCCTCAGAGAAAAACTGGAAAGAAGCTTTCTGGGAAAGTGCTTTGTGATGTGTGACTTCCACTCACAAAGTTACATGTCTATTTCGTGGTTCTCTTTGCTAGCCTTGTTTCAGTGGAATCTGAGAACAGATATTTCGGATCCCTTTGAAGACTATAGGACCAGAGGAAATATCCTCCGATAACAAAGAGAAAGAATCTTTTTGAGAAACTTCTTTGTGTTCTGTGAAATCATCTCACAGAGTTACAGCTTTGCCCTCAAGAAGCCTTTCGCTAAGACAGTTCTTGTGAAATTTACAAAGTGATATTTGGAAGCCCAGAGAGCGCTATTGTGAAATGGAAATATCCACAGATGAAGTCTGGAAAGAAGCTTTCTGAGAAACTGCTTACTGTTCTGTTAATTCATCTCACAGAGTTACAGTTTTCCCCTCAGGAAGCCTTTCGCTAAGGAGGTTCTTGTAGAATTTGCAAAGTGATATTTGAAAGCCCATTGATTGCTATGGTGAAAAAAGAAATATCCTCAGATGAAATCTGGAAAGAAGCTTTCTGAAAACGGCTTAGTGTTCTGTTTATTCATCTCACGGAGATACTTCTGTATTTCCGAATCTCTTTGGCAGCCTTATTTCTGTGGAATCTGAGAACAGATATTTCGGATCCCTTTGGAGACTATAGGGCCAAAGGAAATATCCTCCGAGAACAAAGAGAAAGAAGCTTTCTGAGAAACTTCTTTGTTATCTCTGAAATCATCTCACAGAGTTACAGCTTTCCCCTCAAGAAGCCTTTCGGTAAGACAGTTCTTGTGGAATTGGCAAAGTCATATTTGGAAGCCCATAGAGGGCTATGGTGAAAAAGGAAATATCCTCACATGAAATCTGGAAAGAAGCTTTCTGAGAAACTGGTCTGTGATGTGTGACTTCCAGTCACAGAGTTACATGTGTATTTCGTGGATCTCTTTGCTAGCCTTATTTCTGTGGAATCTGAGAACAGACATTTCGGATCCCTTTGAAGAAGATAGGGCCAAATAAAATATCATCCGATAAAAAAGAGAAAGAAGCTTTCTGAGAAACTTCTTTGTGTTCTGTGAAATCATTTCTCAGAGTTACAGCTCTCCCCTAGGAAGCCTTTCCTAAGACAGTTGTTGTGGAATTGGCAAAGTGATATTTGGAAGCCCATAGTGTGCTATGGTGAAAGAGAAAATATCCTCAGATGAAATCTGGAAAGAAGCTTTCTGAGAAACTGTTCTGTGATGTGTGAATTCCACTCACCGCGTTACATCTGTATTTCGTGGATCTCTTTGCTAGCCTTATTTCTGTGGAATCTGAGAACAGATATTTCGGATCCCTTTGAAGACTATAGGGCCCAAGGGAATATCCTCCGATAACAAAGAGAAAGAAGCTTTCTGAGAAACTTCTTTGTGTTCTGTGAAATCATCTCACAGAGTTACAGCTTTCTCCTCAAGAAGCCTTTCGCTAAGACAGTTCTTGTGGAATTGTGAAAGTGATATTTTTAAGCCCATAGAGGGCTATGGTGAAAAAGGAAATATCCTCAGATGAAATCTGGAAAGCAGCTTTCGGAGAAAATGCTTAGTGTTCTTTTAATTCATCTCACAGAGTTACATCTGTATTTCCTGAATCTCTTTGATAGCCTTATTTCCGTGGAATCTGAGAACAGATATTTCGGATCCCTTTGAAGAATATAGGGCCAAAGGAAATATCCTCCGATAACAAAGAGAAAGAAGCTTTCTGAGAAACTTCTTTGTGTTCTGTGAAATCATCTCACCGAGTTTCAGCTTTCCCCTCAAGAAGCCTTTCGCTAAGACAGTTCTTGTGGAATTGGCAAAGTGATAGTAGATCCCCATTGACGGCTACGGTGAAAAAGGAAATATCCTCAGATGAAATCTGGAAAGAAGCTTTCTGAGAAACTGCTTAGTGTTCCGTTAATTCATCTCCAGAGTTACATCTGTATTTCGTGGATCTCTTTGCTAGCCTTATTTCTGTGGAATCTGAGAACAGATATTTCAGATCCCTTTGAAGACTATACGGACAAAGGAAATATCCTCCGACGACAAAGAGAAAGAAGCTTTCTGAGAAACATCTTTGTGTTCTGTGAAATCATCTCACAGAGTTACAGCTTTCACCTCAAGAAGCCTTTCGCTAAGACAGTTGTTGTGGAATTGGCAAAGTTATATTTGGAAGCCCATAGAGGGCTATGGCGAAAAAGGAAATATCCTCAGATGAAACCTAGAAAGAAGCTTTCTGAGAAACTCCTTAGTGTTCTTTCAATTCATCTCAGAGAGTTACATCTGTATTTCGTGGATCTCTTTACTAGACTTATTTCCGTGGAATCTGAGAACAGATATTTCGGATCCCTTTGAAGACTACACGGCCAAAGGAAATATCCTCAGAAACAAAGAGAAAGAAACTTTCTGAGAAACTTCTTTGTGTTCTGTGAAATCATCTCACAGAGTTACAGCTTTCCCCTCAAGAAGCCTTTCGCTAAGACAGTTGTTGTGGAATTTGCAAAGTGATATTTGGAAGCCCATAGACGGCTATGGTGAAAAAGGAAATATCCTCAGATGAAATCTGGAAAGAAGCATTCTGAGAAACTGCTTAGTGTTCTGTTAATTCATCTCACAGAGTTACATCTGTATTTCGTGGATCTCTTTGCTAGCCTTATTTCTGTGGAATCTGAGAACAGATATTTCGGATCCCTTTGTAGACTATAGGGCCAAAGGAAATATCCTCTGATAACAAAGAGAAAGAAGCTTTCTGAGAAACTTCTTTGTGTTCTGTGAAATCATATCACAGAGTTACAGCTCTCCCCTCAAGAAGCCTTTCGCTAAGACAGTTCTTGTGTAATTGGCAAAGTGATATTTGGAAGCCCATAAACGGCTACGGTGAAAAAGGAAATATCCTCAGATGAAATCTGGGAAGAATCTTTCTGGGAATCTGCTCTGTGATGTGTGAATTCCACTTTCAGAGTTACATCTGTGTTTCGTGGATCTCTTTGCTAGCCTTATTTCTGTGGTATCTGAGAACAGATATTTCGGATCCCTTTGAAGATTATAGGGACAAAGGAAATATCTTTCGATAACAAAGAGAAAGAAGCATTCTGAGAAACTTCCTTGTGTTCTGTGAAATCATCTCACAGAATTACAGCTCTCCCCAGGAAGCCATTCGCTAAGACGGTTCTTGTGGAATTGGCAAAGTGATATTTGGAAGCCCATAGAGGGCTATAGTGAAAAAGGAAATATCCTCACATGAAATCTGGAAAGAAGTTTTCTGAGAAACTGCTCTGCGATGTGTGACTTCCACTCACAGAGTTACATCCGTATTTCGTGGATCTCTTTGCTAGCCTTATTTCTGTGGAATCTGAGAACAGATATATCGGATCCCTTGGAAGACTATAGGGCCAAAGGAAATATCCTCCGACAACAAAGAGAAAGAAGGTTTGTGAGAAACTTCTTTGTGTTCTGCGAAATCATCTCACAGAGTTACAGCTTTCCCCTCAAGAAGCCTTTCGCTAAGACAGTTCTTGTGGAATTGTCAAAGGGATATTTGGAAGCCCATGGAGGGATATGGTGAAAAAGGAAATATCGTCAGATGTAATCTGGAAAGAAGCTTTCTGAGAAACTGCTTAGTGTTCTGTTAGTTCATCTCACAGAGATACATCTGTATTTTGTGGATCTCTTTGCTAGCCTTATTTCTGTGGAATCTGAGTACAGATATTTCGGATCCCTTTGAAGACTACAGGGCCGAAGGAAATATCCATCGATAACAAAGAGAAAGAAGCTTTCTCAGAAACTTCTTTGTGGTCTGTGAAATCATCTCACAGAGTTACAGCTCTCCCCTAGGAAACCTTTCGCTAAGACAGTTGTTGTGGAATTGGCAAAGTGATATTTGGAAGCGCATAGAGGGCTATGGTGAAAGAGGAAATATCCTCAGATGAAATCTGGAAAGAAGCTTTCTGAGAAACTGCTCTGTGATGTGTGACTTCCAGTCATAGAGTTACATCTGTATTTCGTGGATCTCTTTGCTAGCCTTATTTCTGCGGAATCTGAGAACAGATATTTCGGATCCCTTTGAAGACTAGAGAGCCAAAGGAAATATCCTTCGATAACAAAAGGAAGGAAGCTTTCTGAGAAACTTCTTTCTGTTTTGTGAAATCATCTCCAGAGTTACAGCTTTCCCCTAGAAAGCATTTCGCTAAGACAGTTGTTGTGGAATTGGCAAAGTGATATTTGTAAGCCCTTAGAAGGCTAGGGTGAAAAAGGAAATATCCTCAGATGAAATCTGGAAAGAAGCATTCTGAGAAACTGCTTTGTGTTCTGTTAATTCATCTCACAGAGTTACATCTGTATTTCGTGGATCTCTTTGCTAACCTTATTTCTGTGGAATCTGAGAACAGATATTTCGGATCCCTTTGAAGACTATAGGGCCAAAGGAAATATCCTCCGATACAAAGACAAAGAAGCTTTCTGAGACACTTCTTTGTGTTCTCTGAAATCATCTCACAGGGTTACAGCTCTCCCCTCAAGGAGCCTTTCACTAAGACAGTTGTTGTGGAATTGGCAAAGTGATATTTGGAAGCCCATAGAGGGCTATGGTGAAAAAGGAATTATCCTCAGATGGAATCTGGAAAGAAGCTTTCTGAGAAACTGCTCTGTGATGTGTGGATTCCACTCACAGAGTTACATCTGTATTTCGTCGATCTCTTTGCTAGCCTTATTTCTGTGGAATCTGAGAACAGATATTTCGGATCCCTTTGAAGACTATAGGGCCAAAGGAAATATCCTCAGATAACAAAGAGAAAGAAGCTTTCTGAGAAACTTCTTTGTGTTCTATGAAATCATCTCACAGAGTTACAGCTTTCCCCTCAAGAAACTTTTCGCTAAGACAGTTCTTGTGAAATTGTCAAAGTGATATTTGGAAGCCCATAGAGGGCTATGGTGAAAAAGGTAATATCCTCAGATGAATTCCGGAAAGCAACTTTCTGAGAAACTGCTTAGTGTTCTGTTAATTCCTCTCACAGAGTTATATCTGTATTTCGTTGATCTCTTTGCTAGCCTTATTTCTGTGGAATCTGAGCACAGATATTTCGGATCCCTTTGAAGACTATAGGGACAAAGGAAATATCCTCCGATAACAAAGAGAAAGAAGCTTTCTGAGAAACTTCTTTGTGTTCTCTGAAATCATCTCACACAGTTACAGCTTTCCCCTCAAGAAGCCTTTCGCTAAGACAGTTCTTGTGGAATTGGCAAAGTGATATTTGGAAGCCCATAGAGGGCTATGTAGAAAATGGAAATATCGTCACATGAAATCTGGAATGAAGCTTTCTGAGAAACTGCTTTGTAATGTGTGACTTCCACTCACAGATTTACATGTGTATTTCGTGGATCTCTTTGCTAGCCTTGTTTCTGTGGAATCTGAGAACAGATATTTCGGATCCCTTTGAAGACTATAGGGCCAAAGGAATTATCCTCTGATAACAAAGAGAAAGAAGCTTTCTGAGAAACTCCTTTGTGTTCTCTGAAATCATCTCACAGAGTTACAGCTTTCACCCCAAGAAGCCTTTCGCTAAGACAGTTGTTGTGGAATTGGCAAAGTGATATTTGGAAGCCCATTGAGGGCTAGGGTGAAAAAGGAAATATCCTCAGATGAAATCTGGCTAGAAGCTTTCTGAGAAACTGCTCTGTGATGTCTGACTTCCACTCACAGAGTTACATCTGTATTTCGTGGATCTCTTTGCTAGCCTTATTTCCGTGGAATCTGAGAACAGATATTTCGGATGCCTTGGAAGACTACACGGCCAAAGGAAATATCCTCAGAAACAAAGAGAAAGAAACTTTCTGAGAAACTTCTTTGTGTTCTGTGAAATCATCTCACAGAGTTACAGCTTTCCCCTCAAGAAGCCTTTCGCTAAGACAGTTGTTGTGGAATTTGCAAAGTGATATTTGGAAGCCCATAGACGGCTATGGTGAAAAAGGAAATATCCTCAGATGAAATCTGGAAAGAAGCATTCTGAGAAACTGCTTAGTGTTCTGTTAATTCATCTCACAGAGTTACATCTGTATTTCGTGGATCTCTTTGCTAGCCTTATTTCTGTGGAATCTGAGAACAGATATTTCGGATCCCTTTGTAGACTATAGGGCCAAAGGAAATATCCTCTGATAACAAAGAGAAAGAAGCTTTCTGAGAAACTTCTTTGTGTTCTGTGAAATCATATCACAGAGTTACAGCTCTCCCCTCAAGAAGCGTTTCGCTAAGACAGTTCTTGTGGAATTGGCAAAGTGATATTTGGAAGCCCATAAACGGCTACGGTGAAAAAGGAAATATCCTCAGATGAAATCTGGGAAGAATCTTTCTGGGTATCTGCTCTGTGATGTGTGAATTCCACTTTCAGAGTTACATCTGTGTTTCGTGGATCTCTTTGCTAGCCTTATTTCTGTGGTATCTGAGAACAGATATTTCGGATCCCTTTGAAGATTATAGGGACAAAGGAAATATCTTTCGATAACAAAGAGAAAGAAGCATTCTGAGAAACTTCCTTGTGTTCTGTGAAATCATCTCACAGAATTACAGCTCTCCCCTAGGAAGCCATTCGCTAAGACGGTTCTTGTGGAATTGGCAAAGTGATATTTGGAAGCCCATAGAGGGCTATAGTGAAAAAGGAAATATCCTCACATGAAATCTGGAAAGAAGCTTTCTGAGAAACTGCTCTGCGATGTGTGACTTCCACTCAGAGAGTTACATCCGTATTTCGTGGATCTCTTTGCTAGCCTTATTTCTGTGGAATCTGAGAACAGATATATCGGATCCCTTGGAAGACTATAGGGCCAAAGGAAATATCCTCCGACAACAAAGAGAAAGAAGGTTTGTGAGAAACTTCTTTGTGTTCTGCGAAATCATCTCACAGAGTTACAGCTTTCCCCTCAAGAAGCCTTTCGCTAAGACAGTTCTTGTGGAATTGTCAAAGGGATATTTGGAAGCCCATGGAGGGATATGGTGAAAAAGGAAATATCGTCAGATGTAATCTGGAAAGAAGCTTTCTGAGAAACTGCTTAGTGTTCTGTTAGTTCATCTCACAGAGATACATCTGTATTTTGTGGATCTCTTTGCTAGCCTTATTTCTGTGGAATCTGAGTACAGATATTTCGGATCCCTTTGAAGACTACAGGGCCGAAGGAAATATCCATCGATAACAAAGAGAAAGAAGCTTTCTCAGAAACTTCTTTGTGGTCTGTGAAATCATCTCACAGAGTTACAGCTCTCCCCTAGGAAACCTTTCGCTAAGACAGTTGTTGTGGAATTGGCAAAGTGATATTTGGAAGCGCATAGAGGGCTATGGTGAAAGAGGAAATATCCTCAGATGAAATCTGGAAAGAAGCTTTCTGAGAAACTGCTCTGTGATGTGTGACTTCCAGTCATAGAGTTACATCTGTATTTCGTGGATCTCTTTGCTAGCCTTATTTCTGCGGAATCTGAGAACAGATATTTCGGATCCCTTTGAAGACTAGAGAGCCAAAGGAAATATCCTTCGATAACAAAAGGAAGGAAGCTTTCTGAGAAACTTCTTTCTGTTTTGTGAAATCATCTCCAGAGTTACAGCTTTCCCCTAGAAAGCATTTCGCTAAGACAGTTGTTGTGGAATTGGCAAAGTGATATTTGTAAGCCCTTAGAAGGCTAGGGTGAAAAAGGAAATATCCTCAGATGAAATCTGGAAAGAAGCATTCTGAGAAACTGCTTTGTGTTCTGTTAATTCATCTCACAGAGTTACATCTGTATTTCGTGGATCTCTTTGCTAACCTTATTTCTGTGGAATCTGAGAACAGATATTTCGGATCCCTTTGAAGACTATAGGGCCAAAGGAAATATCCTCCGATACAAAGACAAAGAAGCTTTCTGAGACACTTCTTTGTGTTCTCTGAAATCATCTCACAGGGTTACAGCTCTCCCCTCAAGGAGCCTTTCACTAAGACAGTTGTTGTGGAATTGGCAAAGTGATATTTGGAAGCCCATAGAGGGCTATGGTGAAAAAGGAATTATCCTCAGATGGAATCTGGAAAGAAGCTTTCTGAGAAACTGCTCTGTGATGTGTGGATTCCACTCACAGAGTTACATCTGTATTTCGTCGATCTCTTTGCTAGCCTTATTTCTGTGGAATCTGAGAACAGATATTTCGGATCCCTTTGAAGACTATAGGGCCAAAGGAAATATCCTCAGATAACAAAGAGAAAGAAGCTTTCTGAGAAACTTCTTTGTGTTCTGTGAAATCATCTCACAGAGTTACAGCTTTCCCCTCAAGAAACTTTTCGCTAAGACAGTTCTTGTGAAATTGTCAAAGTGATATTTGGAAGCCCATAGAGGGCTATGGTGAAAAAGGTAATATCCTCAGATGAATTCCGGAAAGCAACTTTCTGAGAAACTGCTTAGTGTTCTGTTAATTCCTCTCACAGAGTTATATCTGTATTTCGTTGATCTCTTTGCTAGCCTTATTTCTGTGGAATCTGAGAACAGATATTTCGGATCCCTTTGAAGACTATAGGGACAAAGGAAATATCCTCCGATAACAAAGAGAAAGAAGCTTTCTGAGAAACTTCTTTGTGTTCTCTGAAATCATCTCACACAGTTACAGCTTTCCCCTCAAGAAGCCTTTCGCTAAGACAGTTCTTGTGGAATTGGCAAAGTGATATTTGGAAGCCCATAGAGGGCTATGTAGAAAATGGAAATATCCTCACATGAAATCTGGAATGAAGCTTTCTGAGAAACTGCTTTGTAATGTGTGACTTCCACTCACAGATTTACATGTGTATTTCGTGGATCTCTTTGCTAGCCTTGTTTCTGTGGAATCTGAGAACAGATATTTCGGATCCCTTTGAAGACTATAGGGCCAAAGGAGTTATCCTCTGATAACAAAGAGAAAGAAGCTTTCTGAGAAACTCCTTTGTGTTCTCTGAAATCATCTCACAGAGTTACAGCTTTCACCCCAAGAAGCCTTTCGCTAAGACAGTTGTTGTGGAATTGGCAAAGTGATATTTGGAAGCCCATTGAGGGCTAGGGTGAAAAAGGAAATATCCTCAGATGAAATCTGGCAAGAAGCTTTCTGAGAAACTGCTCTGTGATGTGTGACTTCCACTCACAGAGTTACATCTGTATTTCGTGGATCTCTTTGCTAGCCTTATTTCCGTGGAATCTGAGAACAGATATTTCGGATGCCTTGGAAGACTATAGGGCCAAAGGAAATATCCTCCGACGACAAAGAGAAACAAGCTTTCTGAAAAACTCCTTTGTGTTCTGTGAAATCATCTCACAGAGTTATCGCTTTCCACTGAAGAAGCCTTTCGCTAAGACAGTTCTTGTGAAATTGGCAAAGTGATATTTGGAAGCCTATAGACGTCTATGGTGAAAAAGGAAATATCCTCAGATGAAATCTGGAAAGAAGCTTTCTGAGAAACTGCTTAGTGTTCTGTTAATTCATCTCACAGAGTTACATCTGTATTTCGTGGATCTCTTTGCTAGCCTTATTTCTGTGGAATCTGAGAACAGATATTTCGGATCCCTTTGAAGACTATAGGGCCTAACGAAATATCCTCCGATAACAAAGAGAAAGAAGCTTTCTGAGAAACTTCTTTGTGTTCTGTGAAATCATCTCACAGAGTTACAGCTCTCCCGTAGGAAGCCTTTCGCTAAGACAGTTCTTGTGGAATTTGCAAAGTGATATTTGGAAGCCCATAGAGGGCTATGGTGAAAGGAGAAATATCCTCAGATGAAATCTGGAAAGAAGCTTTCTGAGAAACTGCTCCGCGATGTGTGACTTCCACTCACAGAGTTACATCTGTAATTCGTGGATCTCTTTGCTAGCCTTATGTCTGTGGAATCTGAGAACAGATATATCGGATCCCTTGGAAGACTACAGGGCCAAAGGAAATATCCTCCGATAACAAAGAGAAAGAAGCTTTCTGAGAAACTTCTTTGTGTTCTGTGAAATCATCTCAGAGAGTCACAGCTTTACCCTCAAGAAGCCTTTCGATAAGACAGTTCTTGTGAAATTTACAAAGTGATATTTGGAAGCCCAGAGAGCGCTATTGTGAAATGGAAATATCCACAGATGAAGTCTGGAAAGAAGCTTTCTGAGAAACTGCTTACTGTTCTGTTAATTCATCTCACAGAGTTACAGCTTTCCCCTCAGGAAGCCTTTCGCTAAGGAGGTTCTTGTGGAATTTGCAAAGAGATATTTGAAAGCCCATTGATTGCTATGGTGAAAAAGGAAATATCCTCAGATGAAATCTGGAAAGAAGCTTTCTGAAAACGGCTTAGTGTTCTGTTTATTCATCTCATGGAGATACTTCTGTATTTCCCGAATCTCTTTGGCAGCCTTATTTCTGTGGAATCTGAGAACAGATATTTCGGATCCCTTTGGAGACTATAGGGCCAAAGGAAATATCCTCCGATAACAAAGAGAAAGAAGCTTTCTGAGAAACTTCTTTGTTATCTCTGAAATCATCTCACAGAGTTACAGCTTTCCCCTCAAGAAGCCTTTCGGTAAGACAGTTCTTGTGGAATTGGCAAAGTGATATTTGGAAGCCCATAGAGGGCTATGGTGAAAAAGGAAATATCCTCACTTGAAATCTGGAAAGAAGCTTTCTGAGAAACTGGTCTGTGATGTGTGACTTCCAGTCAAAGAGTTACATGTGTATATCGTGGATCTCTTTGCTAGCCTTATTTCTGTGGAATATGAGAACAGATATTTCGGATCCCTTTGAAGAAGATAGGGCCAAATAAAATATCATTCGATAAAAAAGAGAAAGAAGCTTTCTGAGAAACTTCTTTGTGTTCTGTGAAATCATTTCTCAGAGTTACAGCTCTCCCCTAGGGAGCCTTTCCTAAGACAGTTGTTGTGGAATTGGCAAAGTGATATTTGGAAGCCCATAGAGTGCTATGGTGAAAGAGAAAATATCCTCAGATGAAATCTGGAAAGAAGCTTTCTGAGAAACTGTTCTGTGATGTGTGAATTCCACTCACCGCGTTACATCTGTATTTCGTGGATCTCTTTGCTAGCCTTATTTCTGTGGAATCTGAGAACAGATATTTCGGATCCCTTTGAAGACTATAGGGCCCAAGGGAATATCCTCCGATAACAAAGAGAAAGAAGCTTTCTGAGAAACTTCTTTGTGTTCTGTGAAATCATCTCACAGAGTTACAGCTTTCTCCTCAAGAAGCCTTTCGCTAAGACAGTTCTTGTGGAATTGTCAAAGTGATATTTTTAAGCCTATAGAGGGCTATGGTGAAAAAGGAAATATCCTCAGATGAAATCTGGAAAGCAGCTTTCTGAGAAAATGCTTAGTGTTCTTTTAATTCATCTCACAGAGTTACATCTGTATTTCCTGAATCTCTTTGCTAGCCTTATTTCCGTGGAATCTGAGAACAGATATTTCGGATCCCTTTGAAGAATATAGGGCCAAAGGAAATATCCTCCGATAATAAAGAGAAAGAAGCTTTCTGAGAAACTTCTTTGTGTTCTGTGAAATCATCTCACCGAGTTACAGCTTTCCCCTCAAGAAGCCTTTCGCTAAGACAGTTCTTGTGGAATTGGCAAAGTGATATTGGATCCCCATTGACGGCTATGGTGAAAAAGGAAATATCCTCAGATGAAATCTGGAAAGAAGCTTTCTGAGAAACTGCTTAGTGTTCCGTTAATTCATCTCCAGAGTTACATCTGTATTTCGTGGATCTCTTTGCTAGCCTTATTTCTGTGGAATCTGAGAACAGATATTTCAGATCCCTTTGAAGACTATACGGACAAAGGAAATATCCTCCGACGACAAAGAGAAAGAAGCTTTCTGAGAAACATCTTTGTGTTCTGTGAAATCATCTCACAGAGTTACAGCTTTCACCTCAAGAAGCCTTTCGCTAAGACAGTTGTTGTGGAATTGGCAAAGTTATATTTGGAAGCCCATAGAGGGCTATGGCGAAAAAGGAAATATCCTAGATGAAACCTAGAAAGAAGCTTTCTGAGAAACACCTTAGTGTTCTTTCAATTCATCTCAGAGAGTTACATCTGTATTTCGTGGATCTCTTTACTAGACTTATTTCCGTGGAATCTGAGAACAGATATTTCGGATCCCTTTGAAGACTACACGGCCAAAGGAAATATCCTCAGAAACAAAGAGAAAGAAACTTTCTGAGAAACTTCTTTGTGTTCTGTGAAATCATCTCACAGAGTTACAGCTTTCCCCTCAAGAAGCCTTTCGCTAAGACAGTTGTTGTGGAATTTGCAAAGTGATATTTGGAAGCCCCTAGACGGCTATGGTGAAAAAGGAAATATCCTCAGATGAAATCTGGAAAGAAGCATTCTGAGAAACTGCTTAGTGTTCTGTTAATTCACCTCACAGAGTTACATCTGTATTTCGTGGATCTCTTTGCTAGCCTTATTTCTGTGGAATCTGAGAACAGATATTTCGGATCCCTTTGTAGACTATAGGGCCAAAGGTAATATCCTCTGATAACAAAGAGTAAGAAGCTTTCTGAGAAACTTCTTTGTGTTCTGTGAAATCATATCACAGAGTTACAGCTCTCCCCTCAAGAAGCCTTTCGCTAAGACAGTTGTTGTGGAATTGGCAAAGTGATATTTGGAAGCCCATAAACGGCTAAGGTGAAAAAGGAAATATCCTCAGATGAAATCTGGGAAGAATCTTTCTGGGAATCTGCTCTGTGATGTGTGAATTCCACTTTCAGAGTTACATCTGTATTTCGTGGATCTCTTTACTAGCCTTATTTCAGTGGAATCTGAGAGCAGATATTTCGGATCCCTTTGAAGATTATAGGGACAAAGGAAATATCTTTCGATAACAAAGAGAAAGAAGCTTTCTGAGAAACTTCCTTGTGTTCTGTGAAATCATCTCACAGAGTTATAGCTTTCCACTGAAGAAGCCTTTCGCTAAGACAGTTGTTGTGAAATTGGCAAAGTGATATTTGGAAGCCTATAGACGTCTATGGTGAAAAAGGAAATATCCTCAGATGAAATGTGGAAAGAAGCTTTCTGAGAAACTGCTTAGTGTTCTGTTAATTCATCTCACAGAGTTACATCTGTATTTCATGGATCTCTTTGCTAGCCTTATTTCTGTGGTATCTGAGAACAGGTATTTCGGATCCCTTTGAAGACTATAGGGACAAAGGAAATATCCTTCGATAACAAAGAGAAAGAAGCTTTCTGAGAAACTTCGTTGTGTTCTGTGAAATCATCTCAAACAGTTTCAGCTCTCCCCTAGGAAGCCATTCGCTAAGACGGTTGTTGTGGAATTGGCAAAGTGATATTTGGAAGCCCAAAGAGGGCTATGGTGAAAGGGGAAATATCCTCAGATGAAATCTGGAAAGAAGCTTTCTGAGAAACTGCTCCGCGATGTGTGACTTCCACTCACAGAGTTACATCTGTAATTCGTGGATCTCTTTGCTAGCCTTATTTCTGTGGAATCTGAGAACAGATATATCGGATCCCTTGGAGGACTACAGGGCCAAAGGAAATATCCTCCGACAACAAAGAGAAGGAAGGTTTGTGAGAAACTTCTTTGTGTTCTGTGAAATCATCTCAGAGAGTCACAGCTTTCCCCTCAAGAAGCCTTTCGCTAAGACAGTTCTTGTGGAATTGTCAAAGTGATATTTGGACGCCCATAGAGGGATATGGTGAAAAATGAAATATCGTCAGATGAAATCTGGAAAGAAGCTTTCTGAGAAACTGCTTAATGTTCTGTTAGTTCACCTCACAGAGTTACATCTGCATTTCGTGGATCTCTTTGGCAGCCTTATTTCTGTGGAATCTGAGAACAGATATTTTGGATCCCTATGAAGACTATAGGGCCAAAGGAAATATACTCCGATAACGAAGAGAAAGAAGCTTTCTGAGAAACTTCTTTGTGTTCTCTGAAATCATCTCACAGAGTTGCAGCTTTCCCCTCAAGAAGCCTTTCGCTAAGACAGTTCTTGTGGAATTGGGAAACTGATATTTGAAAGCCCCTAGAGGGCTATGTTGAAAAAGGAAATATCCTCACATGAAATTTGGAAAGAAGCTTTCTGAGAAACTGCTCTGTGATGTGTGACTTCCAGTCACAGAGTTACATCTGTATTTCGTGGATCTCTTTACTAGCCTTATTTCAGTGGAATCTCAGAACAGATATTTCGGATCCCTTTGAAGATTCTAGGGACAAAGCAAATATCCTCCGATAACAAAGAGAAAGAAGCTTTCTGAGAAACTTCTTAGTGTTCTGTGAAATCATCTCACAGAGTTACAGCTTTTACCTCAAGAAGCCTTTCGCTAAGACAGTTCTTGTGGAATTGGCAAAGTGAAATTTGGAAGCCCATAGAGCGTTATGGTGAAAAAGTAAATATCCTAGGATGAAATCTGGAAAGAAGCTTTCTGAGAAACTGCTTAGTTTTCTGTTAATTCATCACACAGAGTTACATCTGTATTTAGTGGATCTCTTTGCTAGCCTTATTTCTGTGGAATCTGAGAACAGATATTTCGGATCCCTTTGAAGACTACAGGGCCAAAGAAAATATCCTCCGATAACAAAGAGAAAGAAGCTTTGTGAAAAACTTCTTTGTGTTCTTTGAAATCATCCATAGAGTTACAGCATTGCCCTCAAGAAGCCTTTCGCTAAGACAGTTCTTGTGGAATTGGCAAAGTGATATTTGGAAACCCATAGAGGGCTATGTTGAAAAAGGAAATATCCGCACATTAAATCTGGAAAGAAGCTTTCTGAGAAAATACTCTGTGATGTGGGTCTTCCAGTCACAGTGTTACATCTGTGTTTCCTGGATCTCTTTGCTAGGCTTATTTCTGTGGAATCTGAGAACAGATATTTCGGAACCCTTTTTAGACTATAGGGCCAAAGGAAATATCCTCCGATAACAAAGAGAAAGAAGCCTTCTGAGAAACTCCTTTGTGTTCTGTGAAATCATCTCACAGAGTTACAGCTTTGGCCTCAAGAAACCTTTCGCTAAGACAGTTCTTGTGGAATTGGCAAAGTGATATTTGGAAGCCCCTAGACGGCTATGGTGAAAAAGGAAATATCCTCAGATGAAATTTGGAAAGCAGCTTTCTGAGAAACTGCTTAGTGTTCTGTTAATTCATCTCACAGAGTTACATCTGTATTTCGAGGATCTCTTTGCTAGCCTTATTTCTGTGGAATCTGAGAACAGATATTTCGGATCCCTTTGACGACTATAGGGCCAAAGGAAATATCCTCCGATAACAAAGAGAAAGAAGCTTTCTGATTAACTTCTTTGTGTTCTGTGAAATCATCTCACAGAGTTAAAACTTTCTCCTCAAGAAGCCTTTCGCTAAGACAGTTCTTGTGGAATTGGCAAAGTGATATTTGAAGGCCATAGAGGGCTATGATGAAAAAGTAAATATCCTGAGATGAAATCTGGAATGAAGCTTTCTGTGAAACTCCTTAGTGTTCTGTTAATTCATCTCACCGAGTTTCATCTGTATTTCGTGGATCTCTTGGCTAGCCTTATTTCTGTGGAATCTGAGAACAGATATTTCGGATCCCTTTGAAGACTATAGGGCCAAAGGAAATATCCTCCGGTAACAAAGAGAGAGAAGCTTTGTGAGAAACTTCTTTGTGTTCTTTGAAATCATCTCACAGAGTTACAGCTTTCCCCTCAAGAAGCCTTTCGCTAAGACAGCTCTTGTGGAATTGGCAAAGTGATATTTGGAAGCCCATATAAGGCTATGTTGAAAAAGGAAATATCCTCAGATTAAATCTGGAAAGAAGCTTTCTGCTAAACTGCTCTGTGATGTGTGACTTCCACTCACAGAGTTACATCTGTATTTCGTGAATCTCTTTGCTAGCCTGATTTCTGTGGAATCTGAGAACAGATATTTCGGATCGCTTTGAAGATTCAAGGGACAAAGGAAATATACTCCTATAACGAAGAGAAAGAAGCTTCCTGAGAAACTTCTTTGTGTTCTGTGAAATCATCTCACAGAGTTACAGCTTTCCCCTCAAGAAGACGTTCGCTAAGACTGTTCTTGTGGAATTGGCAAAGTGATATTTGGAAGCCCATAGACGGCAATTGTGAAAAAGGAAATATCCTCAGATGAAATCTGGAAAGAAACTTTCTGAGAAACTGCGTATTGTTCTGTTCGTTCATCTCACAGAGTTACATCTGTATTTCGTGGATCTCTTTGCTTGCCTTATTTCTGTGGAATCTGAGAACAGATATTTCGGATCCCTTTGAAGACTATAGGGCCAAAGGAAATATCCTCCGATAACAAAGAGAAAGAAGCTTTCTGAGAAACTTCTTTGTGTTCTGTGAAATCATCTCACAGAGTTACAGCTTTCCACTCAAGAAGACTCTCGCTAAGACAGTTCTTGTGGATTTGGAAAAGTGATATTTGGAAGCCCACAGAGGGCTATGGTGAAAAAGGAAATATCCTCACATGAAATCTGGAAAAAAGCTTTCTGAGAAACTGCTCTGTGATATGTGACTTCCACTCACGGAGTTACATCTGTATTTCGTGGATCTCTTTGCTAGCCTTATTTCTGTGGAATCTGAGAACAGATATTATGGATCCCTTTGAAGACTATAGGGCCAAAGGAAATATCCTCCGATAACAAAGAGAAAGAAGCTTTCTGAGAAACTTCTTTGTGTTCTGTGAAATCATCTCACAGAGTTACAGCTTTCCCCTCAAGAAGCCTTTGGCTAAGACAGTTCTTGCGGAATTGGCAAAGTGATATTTGAAAGCCCATAGACGGCTATGGTGAAAAAGGAAATATTCACAGATGAAATCTGGAAAGCACGTTTCTGAGAAACTGCTTAGTGTTCTGTTAATTCATCTCACAGAGTTACATCTGTATTTCGTGGATCTCTTTGCTAGCCTTATTTCTGTGGAATCTGAGAACAGATATTTCGGATCCTTTTGAAGACTATAGGGCCAAAGGAAATATCCTCCGATAACAAAGAGATAGAAGCTTTCTGAGAAACTTTTTTGTGTTCTGTGAAATCATCTCACAGAGCTACAGCTTTCCGCTCAGGAATCCTGTCGCTAAGACAGTTCTTGTGGAATTGGCAAAGTGATATTTGGAAGCCCATACAGGGCTATGGTGAAAAAGGAAATATCCTCAGATGAAATCTGGAAAGCAGCTTTCTGAGAAACTGCTTAGTGTTCTGTTAATTACTCTCTCAGAGTTACATCTGTATTTCGTGGATCTCTTTGCTAGCCTTATTTCCGTGGAATGTGAAAACAGATATTTCGGATCCCTTTGAAGACTATAGGGCCAAAGTAAATATCCTCCGATAACAAAGAGAAAGAAGCTTTCTGAGAAACTTCTTTGTATTCTGTAAAATCATCTCACAGAGTTACAACCTTTCCCATTCAAGAAGACTTTCGCTAAGACAGTTCTTGTGGAATTGGCAAAGTGATATTTGGAAGCCCATAGAGGGCTATGGTGAAAAAGGAAATATCCTCAGATGAAATCTGGAAAGAAGCTTTCTGAGAAACTTCTCTGTGATGTGTGACTTCCATTTACAGAGTTACATCTGTATTTCGTGGATCTCTTTGCTAGCCTTATTTCTGTGGATTCTGAGAACATATATTTCGGATCCCATGGAAGACTATAGGGCCAAAGGAAATATCCTCCGATAACAAAGAGAAAGAAGCTTCCTGAGAAACTTCTTTGTGTTCTGTGAAATCATCTCACAGAGTTACAGCTTTCCCCTCAAGAAACCGTTCGCTATGACTGTTGTTGTGTAATTGGCAAAGACATATTTGGAAGCCTATAGACGGCTATGGTGAAAAAGGAAATATCCTCAGACGAAACCTGGAAAGAAGCGTTCTGAGAAACTGCTTAGTGTTCTGTTAATTCACCTCACAGAGTTACATCTGTATTTAGTGGATCTATATGCTAACCTTATATCTGTGGAATCTGAGAGCAGATATTTCGGATCCCTTTGAAGACTATAGGGCCAAAGGAAATATCCTCCGATAACAAAGAGAAAGAAGCTTTCTAAGAAACTTCTTTTTGTTTTGTGAAATCATCTCACAGAGTTACAGCTTTCCCCTCAAGAAGCCTTTCGCTAAGACAGTTCTTGTGGAATTGGCAAAGTGATATTTGGAAGCCCATAGAGGGCAATGCTGAAAAAGGAAATATCCTCAGGCGAAATCTGGAAAGAAGCTTTCTGAGAAACTGCTTAGTGTTCTATTAACTCACCTCACAGAGTTAAATCTGTATTTAGTGGATCTCTTGCTAACCATATTTCTGTGGAATCTGAGAACAGATATTTCCGATCCCTTTGAAGATTATAGGGCCAAAGGAAATATCCTCCGATAACAAAGGGAAAGAAGCTTTCTAAGAAACTTCTTTGTGTTTCGTGAAATCATCTCACAGAGTTACAGCTTTCCCCTCAAGAAGCCTTTCGCTAAGACAGTTCTTGTGGAATTGGCAAAGTGATATTTGGAAGCCCATAGAGGTCTACGGTGAAAAAAGAAATATCCTCAGATGAAATCTGGAAAGAAGCTTTCTGAGAATCTGCTCTGTGATATGTGACTTCCACTCACAGTGTTACATCTGTATTTCGTGGATCTCTTTGCTAGCCTTATTTCTGTGGAATCTGAGAACAGATATTTCGGAACCCTTTGAAGACAATAGGGCCAAATGAAATATCCTCCAATAACAAAGAGAAAGAAGCTTTCTGAGAAACTTCTTTGTGTTCTGTGAAATCATCTCACAGAGGTACAGCATTCCACCCAAGAAGCCTTTAGCTAAGACAGTTCTTGTGGAATTGGCAAAGTGATATTTGGAAGCCCATAGAGGGCTACGGTGATAAAGGAAATATCCTCAGATGAAATCTGGAAAGAAGCTTTCGGAGAAACTTCTCTGTGATGTGTGACTTCCACTCACAGAGTTACATCTGTCTTTCGTGGATCTCTTTGCTAGCCTTATTTCTGTGGAATCTGAGAACACATATTTCGGATCCCTTTGAAGACTATAGAGCCAAAGGAAATATCCTCCGATAACAAAGAGAAAGAAGCTTTCTGAGGTACTTCTTTGTGTTCTGTGAAATCATCTCACAGAGTTACAGCTTTCCCCTCAGGAAGTCGCTCGCTAAGACAGTTCTTGTGGATTTGGAAAAGTGATATTTGGAAGCCCATAGAGGGCTATGGTGAAAAAGGAAATATCCTCAGATGAAAACTGGAAAGAAGCTTTCTGAGAAACTTCTCTGTGATGAGTGACTTCCACTCACAGAGTTACATCTGTATTTCGTGGATCTCTTTGCTAGCCTTATTTCTGTGGAATCTGAGAACAGATATTTCGGATCCCATTGAAGACTATAGGGCCAAAAGAAATATCCTCTGATAACAAAGAGAAAGAAGCTTTCTGAGAAACTTCTTTGTGTTCTGTGAAATCATCTCACAGAGTTACAGCTTTCCGTTCAAGAAGCCTTTCCCTAAGACAGTTCTTGTGGAATTGGCAAAGTGATATTTGGAAGCCCATAGAGGGCTATGGTGAAAAAGAAAATATCCTCAGATGAAATCTGGAAAGAAGCTTTCTGGGAAACTGCTCTGTGATGTGTGACTTCCACTTACAGAGTTACATCTTTATTTCGTGGATTTCTTTGCTAGCCTTATTTCTGTGGAATCTGAGAACAGATATTTCGGATCCCTTTGAAGACTATAGGGCAAAAGGAAATGTCCTCCGATAAAAAAGAGAAAGAAGCTTTCTGAGAAACTTCTTTGTGTTCTGTGAAATCATCACACAGAGTTACAGCTTTGCCTTCAACAAGCCGCTCTCTAAGACAGTTCTTGTGGATTTGGAAAAGTGATATTTGGAAGCCCATAGAGGGCTATGGTGAAAAAGGAAATATCCTCAAATGAAATCTGAAAAGCAGCTTTGTGAGAAAATGCATAGTGTTCTGTTAATTCATCTCACAGAGTTACATCTGTATTTCGTGGATATCTTTGCTAGCCTTATTTCTGTGGAGTGTGAGAACAGATATTTCGGATCCTTTTGAAGATTATAGGGCCAAAGGAAATGTCCTCCGATAACAAAGAGAAAGAAGCTTTCTGAAAAACTTCTTTGTGTTCTGTGAAATCAACTCACAGAGTTACATCTTTCCCGTCAAGACTCCTTTCGCTAAGGCAGTTCTTGTGGAATTGGCAAAGTGATATTTGGAAGCCCATAGAGGGCTATGGTGAAAAAGGAAATATCCTCAGATGAAATCTGGAAAGAAGCTCTCTGAGAAACTGCTTAGTGTTCTGTTAATTCATCTCACAGAGTTACATCTGTATTTCGTGGATCTCTTTGCTAGCCTTATTTCTGTGGAATCTGAGAACAGAGATTTCGGATCCCTTTGAAGACTATAGGGCCTAAGGAAATATCCTCCGATAACAAAGAGAAAGAAGCTTGCTGAGAAACTTCTTTGTGTTCTTTGAAGTCATCTCACAGAGTTACAGCTTTCCCCTCAAGATCCTTTCGCTAAGACAGTTCTTGTGGAATTGGCAAAATGATATTTGTAAGCCCAGAGAGGGCTATGTTGGAAAAGAAATTATCCTCAGATGAAATCTGGAAAGAAGCTTTCTGAGAAACTTCTCTGTGATGTGTGACTTCCATTCACAGAGTTACATCTGTATTTTGTGGATCTCTTTGGTATCCTTATTTCTGTGGAATCTGAGAAGAGATATTTCGGATCCCTTTGAAGACTATAGGGACAAGGGAAATATCCTCCGATAACAAAGAGAAAGAAGCTTTCTGAGAAACTTCTTTGTGTTCTGTGAAATCATCTCACAGAGTTACAGCTTTCCCCTCAAGAAGCCTTTCGCTAAGACAGTTCTTGTGGAATTGGCAAAGTGACATTTGTGAGCCCTTAGACGGCTACGGTGAAAAAGGCAATATCCTCAGATGAAATCTGGAAAGAAGCTTTCTGAGAAACTGCTTAGTGTTCTGTTAATTCACCTCACAGAGTTACATCTGTATTTCAGGGATCTCTTTGCTAGCCTTATTTCTGTGGAATCTGAGAACAGATATTTCGAATCCCTTTGAAGACTGTCGGGCCAAAGGAAATATCCTCCGATAACAAAGAGAAAGAAGCTTTCTGAGAAACTTCTTTGTGTTCTGTGAAATCATCTCACAGAGTTACAGCTTTCCCCTCAAGAAGGCTTTCGCTAAGACAGTTCTTGTGGAATTGGCAAAGTGATATTTGGAATCCCATAGAGGGCTATGGGGAAAAAGGAAATATCCTCAGACGAAATCTGCAAAGAAGCTTTCTGTGAAACTGCTTAGTGTTCTGTTAATTCACCTGACAGAGTTACATCTTTATTTAGTGGATCTCTTTGCTAACCTTTTTTCTGTGGAATCTGAGAACAGATATTTCGTATCTCTTTGAAGACTATAGGGACAAGGGAAATATCCTCCGATAACAAAGAGAAAGAATCTTTCGGAGAAACTTCTTGGTGTTCTGTGAAATCATCTCACAGAGTTACAGCTTTCCCCTCAAGAAGCCTTCCGCTAAGACAGTTCTTGTGGAATTGGCAAAGTGATATTTGGAAGCCCATAGAGGGCTATGATGACAAAGGAAATATCCTCAGATGAAATCTGGAAAGAAGCTTTCTGAGAAACAGCTTAGTGTTCTGTTAATTCATCTCACATAGTTACACCTGTATTTCGTGGATCACTTTGCTAGCCTTATTTCTGTGGAATCTGAGAACAGATATTTCGGATCCCTTTGAAGACTATAGGGCCTAAGGAAATATCCTCCGATAACAAAGAGAAAGAAGCTTTCTGAGAAAGTTCTTTGTGTTCTGTGAAATCATCTCAAAGAGTTACAGCTTTCCCTTCAAGAAACCTTTTGCTAAGACAGTTCTTATGGAATTTGCAAAGTGATATTTGGAAGCCCATAGAGGGCTATGGTGAAAAGGAAATATCCTCAGATGAATTCTGGAAAGAAGCTTTCTGAGAAACTTCTCTGTGATGTGTGACTTCCACTCACAGAGTTACATCTGTCTTTCGTGGATCTCTTTGCTAGCCTTATTTCTGTGGAATCTGAGAACAGATATTTCGGATCCCTTTGAAGACTATAGGGCCAAAGGAAATATCCTCCGATAACCAAGAGAAAGGAGCTTTCTGAGGTACTTCTTTGTGTTCTGTGAAATCATCTCACAGAGTCACAGCTTTCCCCTCAGGAAGTCGCTCGCTAAGACAGTTCTTGTGGATTTGGAAAAGTGATATTTGGAAGCCCATAGAGGGCTATGGTGAAAAAGGAAATATCCTCAGATGAAATCTGGAAAGAAGCTTTCTGAGAAACTTCTCTGTGATGTGTGACTTCCACTCACAGAGTTACATCTGTATTTCGTGGATCTCTTTGCTAGCCTTATTTCTGTGGAATCTGAGAACAGATATTTCGGATCCCATTGAAGACTATAGGGCCAAAAGAAATATCCTCTGATAACAAAGAGAAAGAAGCTTTCTGAGAATTTCTTTGTGTTCTGTGAAATCATCTCACAGAGTTACAGCTTTCCGTTCAAGAAGCCTTTCACTAAGACAGTTCTTGTGGAATTGGCAAAGTGATATTTGGAAGCCCATAGAGGGCTATGGTGAAAAAGAAAATATCCTCAGATGAAATCTGGAAAGAAGCTTTCTGAGAAACTGCTCTGTGATGTGTGACTTCCACTCACAGAGTTACATCTGTCTTTCGTGGATCTCTTTGCTAGCCTTATTTCTTTGGAATCTGAGAACAGATATTTCGGATTCCTTTGTAGACTGTAGGGCCATAGGAAATATCCTCCGATAAAAAAGAGAAAGAAGCTTTCTGAGAAACTTCTTAGTGTTCTGTGAAATCATCTCACAGAGTTACAGCTTTTACCTCAAGAAGCCTTTCGCTAAGACAGTTCTTGTGGAATTGGCAAAGTGAAATTTGGAAGCCCATAGAGCGTTATGGTGAAAAAGTAAATATCCTAGGATGAAATCTGGAAAGAAGCTTTCTGAGAAACTGCTTAGTTTTCTGTTAATTCATCACACAGAGTTACATCTGTATTTAGTGGATCTCTTTGCTAGCCTTATTTCTGTGGAATCTGAGAACAGATATTTCGGATCCCTTTGAAGACTACAGGGCCAAAGAAAATATCCTCCGATAACAAAGAGAAAGAAGCTTTGTGAAAAACTTCTTTGTGTTCTTTGAAATCATCCATAGAGTTACAGCATTGCCCTCAAGAAGCCTTTCGCTAAGACAGTTCTTGTGGAATTGGCAAAGTGATATTTGGAAACCCATAGAGGGCTATGTTGAAAAAGGAAATATCCGCACATTAAATCTGGAAAGAAGCTTTCTGAGAAAATACTCTGTGATGTGGGTCTTCCAGTCACAGTGTTACATCTGTGTTTCCTGGATCTCTTTGCTAGGCTTATTTCTGTGGAATCTGAGAACAGATATTTCGGAACCCTTTTTAGACTATAGGGCCAAAGGAAATATCCTCCGATAACAAAGAGAAAGAAGCCTTCTGAGAAACTCCTTTGTGTTCTGTGAAATCATCTCACAGAGTTACAGCTTTGGCCTCAAGAAACCTTTCGCTAAGACAGTTCTTGTGGAATTGGCAAAGTGATATTTGGAAGCCCCTAGACGGCTATGGTGAAAAAGGAAATATCCTCAGATGAAATTTGGAAAGCAGCTTTCTGAGAAACTGCTTAGTGTTCTGTTAATTCATCTCACAGAGTTACATCTGTATTTCGAGGATCTCTTTGCTAGCCTTATTTCTGTGGAATCTGAGAACAGATATTTCGGATCCCTTTGACGACTATAGGGCCAAAGGAAATATCCTCCGATAACAAAGAGAAAGAAGCTTTCTGATTAACTTCTTTGTGTTCTGTGAAATCATCTCACAGAGTTAAAGCTTTCTCCTCAAGAAGCCTTTCGCTAAGACAGTTCTTGTGGAATTGGCAAAGTGATATTTGAAGGCCATAGAGGGCTATGATGAAAAAGTAAATATCCTGAGATGAAATCTGGAATGAAGCTTTCTGTGAAACTCCTTAGTGTTCTGTTAATTCATCTCACCGAGTTTCATCTGTATTTCGTGGATCTCTTGGCTAGCCTTATTTCTGTGGAATCTGAGAACAGATATTTCGGATCCCTTTGAAGACTATAGGGCCAAAGGAAATATCCTCCGGTAACAAAGAGAGAGAAGCTTTGTGAGAAACTTCTTTGTGTTCTTTGAAATCATCTCACAGAGTTACAGCTTTCCCCTCAAGAAGCCTTTCGCTAAGACAGCTCTTGTGGAATTGGCAAAGTGATATTTGGAAGCCCATATAAGGCTATGTTGAAAAAGGAAATATCCTCAGATTAAATCTGGAAAGAAGCTTTCTGCTAAACTGTTCTGTGATGTGTGACTTCCACTCACAGAGTTACATCTGTATTTCGTGAATCTCTTTGCTAGCCTGATTTCTGTGGAATCTGAGAACAGATATTTCGGATCGCTTTGAAGATTCAAGGGACAAAGGAAATATACTCCTATAACGAAGAGAAAGAAGCTTCCTGAGAAACTTCTTTGTGTTCTGTGAAATCATCTCACAGAGTTACAGCTTTCCCCTCAAGAAGACGTTCGCTAAGACTGTTCTTGTGGAATTGGCAAAGTGATATTTGGAAGCCCATAGACGGCAATTGTGAAAAAGGAAATATCCTCAGATGAAATCTGGAAAGAAACTTTCTGAGAAACTGCGTATTGTTCTGTTCGTTCATCTCACAGAGTTACATCTGTATTTCGTGGATCTCTTTGCTTGCCTTATTTCTGTGGAATCTGAGAACAGATATTTCGGATCCCTTTGAAGACTATAGGGCCAAAGGAAATATCCTCCGATAACAAAGAGAAAGAAGCTTTCTGAGAAACTTCTTTGTGTTCTGTGAAATCATCTCACAGAGTTACAGCTTTCCACTCAAGAAGACTCTCGCTAAGACAGTTCTTGTGGATTTGGAAAAGTGATATTTGGAAGCCCACAGAGGGCTATGGTGAAAAAGGAAATATCCTCACATGAAATCTGGAAAAAAGCTTTCTGAGAAACTGCTCTGTGATATGTGACTTCCACTCACGGAGTTACATCTGTATTTCGTGGATCTCTTTGCTAGCCTTATTTCTGTGGAATCTGAGAACAGATATTATGGATCCCTTTGAAGACTATAGGGCCAAAGGAAATATCCTCCGATAACAAAGAGAAAGAAGCTTTCTGAGAAACTTCTTTGTGTTCTGTGAAATCATCTCACAGAGTTACAGCTTTCCCCTCAAGAAGCCTTTGGCTAAGACAGTTCTTGCGGAATTGGCAAAGTGATATTTGAAAGCCCATAGACGGCTATGGTGAAAAAGGAAATATTCACAGATGAAATCTGGAAAGCACGTTTCTGAGAAACTGCTTAGTGTTCTGTTAATTCATCTCACAGAGTTACATCTGTATTTCGTGGATCTCTTTGCTAGCCTTATTTCTGTGGAATCTGAGAACAGATATTTCGGATCCTTTTGAAGACTATAGGGCCAAAGGAAATATCCTCCGATAACAAAGAGATAGAAGCTTTCTGAGAAACTTTTTTGTGTTCTGTGAAATCATCTCACAGAGCTACAGCTTTCCGCTCAGGAATCCTGTCGCTAAGACAGTTCTTGTGGAATTGGCAAAGTGATATTTGGAAGCCCATACAGGGCTATGGTGAAAAAGGAAATATCCTCAGATGAAATCTGGAAAGCAGCTTTCTGAGAAACTGCTTAGTGTTCTGTTAATTACTCTCTCAGAGTTACATCTGTATTTCGTGGATCTCTTTGCTAGCCTTATTTCCGTGGAATGTGAAAACAGATATTTCGGATCCCTTTGAAGACTATAGGGCCAAAGTAAATATCCTCCGATAACAAAGAGAAAGAAGCTTTCTGAGAAACTTCTTTGTATTCTGTAAAATCATCTCACAGAGTTACAACCTTTCCCATTCAAGAAGACTTTCGCTAAGACAGTTCTTGTGGAATTGGCAAAGTGATATTTGGAAGCCCATAGAGGGCTATGGTGAAAAAGGAAATATCCTCAGATGAAATCTGGAAAGAAGCTTTCTGAGAAACTTCTCTGTGATGTGTGACTTCCATTTACAGAGTTACATCTGTATTTCGTGGATCTCTTTGCTAGCCTTATTTCTGTGGATTCTGAGAACATATATTTCGGATCCCATGGAAGACTATAGGGCCAAAGGAAATATCCTCCGATAACAAAGAGAAAGAAGCTTCCTGAGAAACTTCTTTGTGTTCTGTGAAATCATCTCACAGAGTTACAGCTTTCCCCTCAAGAAACCGTTCGCTATGACTGTTGTTGTGGAATTGGCAAAGACATATTTGGAAGCCTATAGACGGCTATGGTGAAAAAGGAAATATCCTCAGACGAAACCTGGAAAGAAGCTTTCTGAGAAACTGCTTAGTGTTCTGTTAATTCACCTCACAGAGTTACATCTGTATTTAGTGGATCTATATGCTAACCTTATATCTGTGGAATCTGAGAGCAGATATTTCGGATCCCTTTGAAGACTATAGGGCCAAAGGAAATATCCTCCGATAACGAAGAGAAAGAAGCTTTCTAAGAAACTTCTTTTTGTTTTGTGAAATCATCTCACAGAGTTACAGCTTTCCCCTCAAGAAGCCTTTCGCTAAGACAGTTCTTGTGGAATTGGCAAAGTGATATTTGGAAGCCCATAGAGGGCAATGCTGAAAAAGGAAATATCCTCAGGCGAAATCTGGAAAGAAGCTTTCTGAGAAACTGCTTAGTGTTCTATTAACTCACCTCACAGAGTTAAATCTGTATTTAGTGGATCTCTTGCTAACCATATTTCTGTGGAATCTGAGAACAGATATTTCCGATCCCTTTGAAGATTATAGGGCCAAAGGAAATATCCTCCGATAACAAAGGGAAAGAAGCTTTCTAAGAAACTTCTTTGTGTTTTGTGAAATCATCTCACAGAGTTACAGCTTTCCCCTCAAGAAGCCTTTCGCTAAGACAGTTCTTGTGGAATTGGCAAAGTGATATTTGGAAGCCCATAGAGGTCTACGGTGAAAAAAGAAATATCCTCAGATGAAATCTGGAAAGAAGCTTTCTGAGAATCTGCTCTGTGATATGTGACTTCCACTCACAGTGTTACATCTGTATTTCGTGGATCTCTTTGCTAGCCTTATTTCTGTGGAATCTGAGAACAGATATTTCCGACCCCTTTGAAGAATATAGGGCCAAAGGAAATATCCTCCAATAACAAAGAGAAAGAAGCTTTCTGAGAAACTTCTTTGTGTTCTGTGAAATCATCTCACAGAGGTACAGCATTCCACCCAAGAAGCCTTTAGCTAAGACAGTTCTTGTGGAATTGGCAAAGTGATATTTGGAAGCCCATAGAGGGCTATGGTGATAAAGGAAATATCCTCAGATGAAATCTGGAAAGAAGCTTTCGGAGAAACTTCTCTGTGATGTGTGACTTCCACTCACAGAGTTACATCTGTCTTTCGTGGATCTCTTTGCTAGCCTTATTTCTGTGGAATCTGAGAACACATATTTCGGATCCCTTTGAAGACTATAGAGCCAAAGGAAATATCCTCCGATAACAAAGAGAAAGAAGCTTTCTGAGGTACTTCTTTGTGTTCTGTGAAATCATCTCACAGAGTTACAGCTTTCCCCTCAGGAAGTCGCTCGCTAAGACAGTTCTTGTGGATTTGGAAAAGTGATATTTGGAAGCCCATAGAGGGCTATGGTGAAAAAGGAAATATCCTCAGATGAAAACTGGAAAGAAGCTTTCTGAGAAACTTCTCTGTGATGAGTGACTTCCACTCACAGAGTTACATCTGTATTTCGTGGATCTCTTTGCTAGCCTTATTTCTGTGGAATCTGAGAACAGATATTTCGGATCCCATTGAAGACTATAGGGCCAAAAGAAATATCCTCTGATAACAAAGAGAAAGAAGCTTTCTGAGAAACTTCTTTGTGTTCTGTGAAATCATCTCACAGAGTTACAGCTTTCCGTTCAAGAAGCCTTTCCCTAAGACAGTTCTTGTGGAATTGGCAAAGTGATATTTGGAAGCCCATAGAGGGCTATGGTGAAAAAGAAAATATCCTCAGATGAAATCTGGAAAGAAGCTTTCTGGGAAACTGCTCTGTGATGTGTGACTTCCACTTACAGAGTTACATCTTTATTTCGTGGATTTCTTTGCTAGCCTTATTTCTGTGGAATCTGAGAACAGATATTTCGGATCCCTTTGAAGACTATAGGGCAAAAGGAAATGTCCTCCGATAAAAAAGAGAAAGAAGCTTTCTGAGAAACTTCTTTGTGTTCTGTGAAATCATCACACAGAGTTACAGCTTTGCCTTCAACAAGCCGCTCTCTAAGACAGTTCTTGTGGATTTGGAAAAGTGATATTTGGAAGCCCATAGAGGGCTATGGTGAAAAAGGAAATATCCTCAAATGAAATCTGAAAAGCAGCTTTGTGAGAAAATGCGTAGTGTTCTGTTAATTCATCTCACAGAGTTACATCTGTATTTCGTGGATATCTTTGCTAGCCTTATTTCTGTGGAGTGTGAGAACAGATATTTCGGATCCTTTTGAAGATTATAGGGCCAAAGGAAATGTCCTCCGATAACAAAGAGAAAGAAGCTTTCTGAAAAACTTCTTTGTGTTCTGTGAAATCAACTCACAGAGTTACATCTTTCCCGTCAAGACTCCTTTCGCTAAGGCAGTTCTTGTGGAATTGGCAAAGTGATATTTGGAAGCCCATAGAGGGCTATGGTGAAAAAGGAAATATCCTCAGATGAAATCTGGAAAGAAGCTCTCTGAGAAACTGCTTAGTGTTCTGTTAATTCATCTCACAGAGTTACATCTGTATTTCGTGGATCTCTTTGCTAGCCTTATTTCTGTGGAATCTGAGAACAGAGATTTCGGATCCCTTTGAAGACTATAGGGCCTAAGGAAATATCCTCCGATAACAAAGAGAAAGAAGCTTGCTGAGAAACTTCTTTGTGTTCTTTGAAGTCATCTCACAGAGTTACAGCTTTCCCCTCAAGATCCTTTCGCTAAGACAGTTCTTGTGGAATTGGCAAAATGATATTTGTAAGCCCAGAGAGGGCTATGTTGGAAAAGAAATTATCCTCAGATGAAATCTGGAAAGAAGCTTTCTGAGAAACTTCTCTGTGATGTGTGACTTCCATTCACAGAGTTACATCTGTATTTTGTGGATCTCTTTGGTATCCTTATTTCTGTGGAATCTGAGAAGAGATATTTCGGATCCCTTTGAAGACTATAGGGACAAGGGAAATATCCTCCGATAACAAAGAGAAAGAAGCTTTCTGAGAAACTTCTTTGTGTTCTGTGAAATCATCTCACAGAGTTACAGCTTTCCCCTCAAGAAGCCTTTCGCTAAGACAGTTCTTGTGGAATTGGCAAAGTGACATTTGTGAGCCCTTAGACGGCTACGGTGAAAAAGGCAATATCCTCAGATGAAATCTGGAAAGAAGCTTTCTGAGAAACTGCTTAGTGTTCTGTTAATTCACCTCACAGAGTTACATCTGTATTTCAGGGATCTCTTTGCTAGCCTTATTTCTGTGGAATCTGAGAACAGATATTTCGAATCCCTTTGAAGACTGTCGGGCCAAAGGAAATATCCTCCGATAACAAAGAGAAAGAAGCTTTCTGAGAAACTTCTTTGTGTTCTGTGAAATCATCTCACAGAGTTACAGCTTTCCCCTCAAGAAGGCTTTCGCTAAGACAGTTCTTGTGGAATTGGCAAAGTGATATTTGGAATCCCATAGAGGGCTATGGGGAAAAAGGAAATATCCTCAGACGAAATCTGCAAAGAAGCTTTCTGTGAAACTGCTTAGTGTTCTGTTAATTCACCTGACAGAGTTACATCTTTATTTAGTGGATCTCTTTGCTAACCTTTTTTCTGTGGAATCTGAGAACAGATATTTCGTATCTCTTTGAAGACTATAGGGACAAGGGAAATATCCTCCGATAACAAAGAGAAAGAATCTTTCGGAGAAACTTCTTGGTGTTCTGTGAAATCATCTCACAGAGTTACAGCTTTCCCCTCAAGAAGCCTTCCGCTAAGACAGTTCTTGTGGAATTGGCAAAGTGATATTTGGAAGCCCATAGAGGGCTATGATGACAAAGGAAATATCCTCAGATGAAATCTGGAAAGAAGCTTTCTGAGAAACAGCTTAGTGTTCTGTTAATTCATCTCACATAGTTACACCTGTATTTCGTGGATCACTTTGCTAGCCTTATTTCTGTGGAATCTGAGAACAGATATTTCGGATCCCTTTGAAGACTATAGGGCCTAAGGAAATATCCTCCGATAACAAAGAGAAAGAAGCTTTCTGAGAAAGTTCTTTGTGTTCTGTGAAATCATCTCAAAGAGTTACAGCTTTCCCTTCAAGAAACCTTTTGCTAAGACAGTTCTTATGGAATTTGCAAAGTGATATTTGGAAGCCCATAGAGGGCTATGGTGAAAAGGAAATATCCTCAGATGAATTCTGGAAAGAAGCTTTCTGAGAAACTTCTCTGTGATGTGTGACTTCCACTCACAGAGTTACATCTGTCTTTCGTGGATCTCTTTGCTAGCCTTATTTCTGTGGAATCTGAGAACAGATATTTCGGATCCCTTTGAAGACTATAGGGCCAAAGGAAATATCCTCCGATAACCAAGAGAAAGGAGCTTTCTGAGGTACTTCTTTGTGTTCTGTGAAATCATCTCACAGAGTTACAGCTTTCCCCTCAGGAAGTCGCTCGCTAAGACAGTTCTTGTGGATTTGGAAAAGTGATATTTGGAAGCCCATAGAGGGCTATGGTGAAAAAGGAAATATCCTCAGATGAAATCTGGAAAGAAGCTTTCTGAGAAACTTCTCTGTGATGTGTGACTTCCACTCACAGAGTTACATCTGTATTTCGTGGATCTCTTTGCTAGCCTTATTTCTGTGGAATCTGAGAACAGATATTTCGGATCCCATTGAAGACTATAGGGCCAAAAGAAATATCCTCTGATAACAAAGAGAAAGAAGCTTTCTGAGAATTTCTTTGTGTTCTGTGAAATCATCTCACAGAGTTACAGCTTTCCGTTCAAGAAGCCTTTCACTAAGACAGTTCTTGTGGAATTGGCAAAGTGATATTTGGAAGCCCATAGAGGGCTATGGTGAAAAAGAAAATATCCTCAGATGAAATCTGGAAAGAAGCTTTCTGAGAAACTGCTCTGTGATGTGTGACTTCCACTCACAGAGTTACATCTGTCTTTCGTGGATCTCTTTGCTAGCCTTATTTCTTTGGAATCTGAGAACAGATATTTCGGATTCCTTTGTAGACTGTAGGGCCATAGGAAATATCCTCCGATAACAAAGAGAAAGAAGCTTTCAGAGAAACTTCTTTGTGTTCTGTGAAATCATCTCACAGTGTTACAGCTTTCCCCTCAAGAGGCCTTTCGCTAAGACAGTTCTTGTGGAATTGGCAAAGTGATATTTGGAAGCCCATAGAGGTCTACGGTGAAAAAGGAAATATCCTCAGATGAAATCTGGTAAGAAGCTTTCTGCGAAACTGCTTAGTGTTCTGTTAATTCATCTCACAGAGTTACATCTGTATTTCGTTGATCTCTTTGCTAGCCTTATTTCTGTGGAATCCGAAAACAGATATTTCGGAACCCTTTGAAGACTATTGGGCCAAAGGAAATATCCTAAGATATCAAAGAGAAAGAAGCTTTCTGAGAAACTTCTTTGTGTTCTGTGAACTCATCCACAGAGTTTCAGCTTTCCCCTCAAGAAGCCTTTCGCTAAGATAGTTCTTGTGGAATTGGAAAAGTGATATTTGAAAGCCCATAGACGGCTATGGTGAAAAAATTAAATATTCTCAGATGAAATCTGGAAAGCACGTTTCTGAGAAACTGCTTAGTGTTCTGTTAATGCATCTCACAGAATTACTTCTGTATTTCGTGGATCTCTTTGCTAGCCTTATTTCTGTGGAATCTGAGAACAGATATTTCGGATCTCTTTGAAGACGATAGGGCCAAAGGAAATATCCTTCGATAACAAAGAGAAAGAAGCTTTCTGAGAAACTTCTTTGTGTTCTGTGAAATCATCTCACAGAGTTACAGCTTTCCCTTGAAGAAGCCGCTCGCTAAGTCAGTTCTTGTGAATTTGGAAAAGTGATATTTGGAAGCCCATAGAGGGCTATTTTGAAAAAGGAAATATCCTCAGATGAAATCTGGAAAGAATCTTTCTGAGAAACTTCTCTGTGATGTGTGTCTTCCACTCACAGTGTTACATCTGTATTTCGTGGATCTCTTTGCTAGCCTTATTTCAGTGGAATCTGCGAACAGATATTTCGGATCCCTTGGAAGATTATAGGGCCAAAGGAAATATCCTCCGATAACAAAGAGAAAGAAGCTTTCTGAGAAACTTCTTTGTGTTCTGTGAAATCATCTCACAGAGTTAAAGCTTTTCCCTCAAGAAGCCTTTCGCTACTAGAGTTCTTGTGGAATTGGCAAAGTGATATTTGGAATCCCATAGAGGGCTATGGGGAAAAAGGAAATATCCTCAGACGAAATCTGCAAAGAAGCTTTCTGAGAAACTGCTTAGTGTTCTGTTAATTCACCTGACAGAGTTACATCTTTATTTAGTGGATCTCTTTGCTAACCTTTTTTCTGTGGAATCTGAGAACAGATATTTCGTATCTCTTTGAAGACTATAGGGACAAGGGAAATATCCTCCGATAACAAAGAGAAAGAATCTTTCGGAGAAACTTCTTGGTGTTCTGTGAAATCATCTCACAGAGTTACAGCTTTCCCTTCAAGAAGCCTTCCGCTAAGACAGTTCTTGTGGAATTGGCAAAGTGATATTTGGAAGCCCATAGAGGGCTATGATGACAAAGGAAATATCCTCAGATGAAATCTGGAAAGAAGCTTTCTGAGAAACAGCTTAGTGTTCTGTTAATTCATCTCACAGAGTTACACCTGTATTTCGTGGATCACTTTGCTAGCCTTATTTCTGTGGAATCTGAGAAGAGAGATTTCGGATCCCTTTGAAGACTATAGGGCCTAAGGAAATATCCTCCGATAACAAAGAGAAAGAAGCTTTCTGAGAAAGTTCTTTGTGTTCTGTGAAATCATCTCAAAGAGTTACAGCTTTCCCTTCAAGAAACCTTTTGCTAAGACAGTTCTTATGGAATTTGCAAAGTGATATTTGGAAGCCCATAGAGGGCTATGGTGAAAAGGAAATATCCTCAGATGAAATCTGGAAAGAAGCTTTCTGAGAAACTTCTCTGTGATGTGTGACTTCCACTCACAGAGTTACATCTGTCTTTCGTGGATCTCTTTGCTAGCCTTATTTCTGTGTAATCTGAGAACAGATATTTCGGATCCCTTTGAAGACTATAGGGCCAAAGGAAATATCCTCCGATAACCAAGAGAAAGGAGCTTTCTGAGGTACTTCTTTGTGTTCTGTGAAATCATCTCACAGAGTTACAGCTTTCCCCTCAGGAAGTCGCTCGCTAAGACAGTTCTTGTGGATTTGGAAAAGTGATATTTGGAAGCCCATTGAGGGCTATGGTGAAAAAGGAAATATCCTCAGATGAAATCTGGAAAGAAGCTTTCTGAGAAACTTCTCTGTGATGTGTGACTTCCACTCACAGAGTTACATCTGTATTTCGTGGATCTCTTTGCTAGCCTTATTTCTGTGGAATCTGAGAACAGATATTTCGGATCCCATTGAAGACTATAGGGCCAAAAGAAATATCCTCTGATAACAAAGAGAAAGAAGCTTTCTGAGAATTTCTTTGTGTTCTGTGAAATCATCTCACAGAGTTACAGCTTTCCCCTCAAGAAGCCTTTGGCTAAGACAGTTCTTGTGGAATTGGAAAAGTGATATTTGAAAGCCCATAGACGGCTATGGTGAAAAAATTAAATATTCTCAGATGAAATCTGGAAAGCACGTTTCTGAGAAACTGCTTAGTGTTCTGTTAATTCATCTCACAGAGTTACATCTGTATTTCGTGGATCTCTTTGCTAGCCTTATTTCAGTGGAATCTGAGAACAGATATTTCGGATCCCTTTGAAGACTATACGGCCAAAGGAAATATCCTCCAATAACAAAGAGAAAGAAGCTTTCTGAGAAACTTCTTTGTGTTCTGTGAAATCATTTCACAGAGTTACAGCTTTCCCCTCAAGAAGCATGTCGCTAAGACAGTTCTTGTGGAATTGGCAAAGTGATATTTGGAAGCCCATACAGGGCTATGTTGAAAAAGGAAATATCCTCTGATGAAATCTGGAAAGAAGCTTTCTGAGAAACTGCTTAGTGTTCTGTTAATGCATCTCACAGAATTACTTCTCTATTTCGTGGATCTCTTTGCTAGCCTTATTTCTGTGGAATCTGAGAACAGATATTTCGGATCTCTTTGAAGACGATAGGGCAAAAGGAAATATCCTTCGATAACAAAGAGAAAGAAGCTTTCTGAGAAACTTCTTTGTGTTCTGTGAAATCATCTCACAGAGTTACAGCTTTCCCTTGAAGAAGCCGCTCGCTAAGTCAGTTCTTGTGAATTTGGAAAAGTGATATTTGGAAGCCCATAGAGGGCTATTTTGAGAAAGGAAATATCCTCAGATGAAATCTGGAAAGAATCTTTCTGAGAAACTTCTCTGTGATGTGTGTCTTCCACTCACAGTGTTACATCTGTATTTCGTGGATCTCTTTGCTAGCCTTATTTCTGTGGAATCTGAGAACAGATATTTCGGATCCCTTGGAAGATTATAGGGCCAAAGGAAATATCCTCCGATAACAAAGAGAAAGAAGCTTTCTGAGAAACTTCTTTGTGTTCTGTGAAATCACCTCACAGAGTTAAAGCTTTTCCCTCAAGAAGCCTTTCGCTACTAGAGTTCTTGTGGAATTGGCAAAGTGATATTTGGAAGCCCATAGAGGGGTATGGTGAAAAAGGAAATATCCTCAGACGAAATCTGGAAAGAAGCTTTCTGAGAAAGTGCTTAGTGTTTTGTTAACTCACGTCACCGAGTTACATCTGTATTTCACCTCCAGAAGCCTTTCGCTAAGACAGTTCATGTGGAATTGGCAAAGTGATATTTGAAAGCCCATAGAGGGCTATGTTGAAAAGGAAACATCCTCAGATGACATCTGGAAAGAAGCTTTCTGAGAAACTGCTCTGTGATGTGTGACTTCCACTCACCGAATTACATCTGTATTTCTTCGATCTCTTTGCTAGCCTTATTTCTGTGTAATCTGAGAACAGATATTTCGGATCCCTTTGAAGACTCTAGGGCCAAAGGAAATATCCTCCGATAACAAAGAGAAAGAAGCTTTCTGAGAAACTTCTTTGTGTTCTGCGAAATCATCTCACAGAGTTACAGCTTTCCCCTCAAGAAGCCGCTCGCTAAGACAGTTCTTGTGGATTTGGAAAAGTGATATTTGGAAGCCCATAGAGGGCTATGGTGAAAAAGGAAATATCCTCAAATGAAATCTGAAAAGCAGCTTTCTGAGAAAATGCGTAGTGTTCTGTTAATTCATCTCACAGAGTTACATCTGTATTTCGTGGATGTCTTTGCTAGCCTTATTTCTGTGGAGTCTGAGAACAGATATTTCGGATCCTTTTGAAGATTATAGGGCCAAAGGAAATGTCCTCCGATAACAAAGAGAAAGAAGCTTTCTGAAAAACTTCTTTGTGTTCTGTGAAATCATCTCACAGAGTTACATCTTTCCCGTCAAGACTCCTTTCGCTAAGGCAGTTCTTGTGGAATTGGCAAAGTGATATTTGGAAGCCCATAGAGGGCTATGGTGAAAAAGGAAATATAATCAGATGAAATCTGGAAAGAAGCTCTCTGAGAAACTGCTTAGTGTTCTGTTAATTCATCTCACAGAGTTACATCTGTATTTCGTGGATCTCTTTGCTAGCCTTATTTCTGTGGAATCTGAGAACAGAGATTTCGGATCCCTTTGAAGACTCTAGGGCCAAAGGAAATATCCTCCGATAACAAAGAGAAAGAAGCTTTCTGAGAAACTTCTTTGTGTTCTTTGAAGTCATCTCACAGAGTTACAGCTTTCCCCTCAAGATCCTTTCGCTAAGACAGTTCTTGTGGAATTGGCAAAATGATATTTGTAAGCCCAGAGAGGGCTATGTTGGAAAAGAAATTATCCTCAGATGAAATCTGGAAAGAAGCTTTCTGAGAAACTTCTCTGTGATGTGTGACTTTCATTCACAGAGTTACATCTGTATTTTGTGGATCTCTTTGGTATCCTTATTTCTGTGGAATCTGAGAAGAGATATTTCGGATCCCTTTGAAGACTATAGGGACAAGGGAAATATCCTCCGATAACAAAGAGAAAGAAGCTTTCTGAGAAACTATTTTGTGTTCTGTGAAATCATCTCACAGAGTTACAGCTTTCCCCTCAAGAAGCTTTCCGCTAAGACAGTTCTTGTGGAATTGGCAAAGTGATATTTGGAAGCCCATAGAGGGCTAGGATGACAAAGGAAATATCCTCAGATGAAATCTGGAAAGAAGCTTTCTGAGAAACTGCTTAGTGTTCTGTTAATTCATCTCACAGAGTTACATCTGTATTTCGTGGATCTCTTTGCTAGCCTTATTTCTGTGGAATCTGAGAACAGATATTTCGGATCCCTTTGGAGACTATAGGGCCAAAGGAAATATCCTCCGATAACAAAGAGAAAGAAGCTTTCTGAGAAACTTCTTTGTGTTCTGTGAAATCATCTCACAGAGTTACAGCTTTCCCCTCAAGAAACCTTTTGCTAAGACAGTTCTTGGGGAATTTGCAAAGTGATATTTGGAAGACCATAGAGGGCTATGGTGAAAAGGAAATATCCTCAGATGAAATCTGGAAAGAAGCTTTCTGAGAAACTTCTCTGTGATGTGTGACTTCCACTCACAGAGTTACATCTGTATTTCGTGAATCTCTTTGCTACCTTATTTCTGTGGAATCTGAGAATAGATATTTCGGATCCCTTTGAAGACGATAGGGCCAAAGGAAATATCCTCCGATAACAAAGTGAAAGAAGCTTTCTGAGAAACTTCTTCGTGTTCCGTGAAATCATCTCACAGAGTTACAGCTTTCCCCTCAAGAAGCCTTTCGCTAAGACAGTTCTTGTGGAATTGGCAAAGTGATATTTGGAAGCCCATAGAGGTCTATTGTGAAAAAGGAAATATCCTCAGGCGAAATCTGGAAAGAAGCTTTCTGAGAAACTGCTTAGTGTTCTATTAACTCACCTCACAGAGTTAAATCTGTATTTAGTGGATCTCTTGCTAACCATATTTCTGTGGAATCTGAGAACAGATATTTCCGATCCCTTTGAAGAATATAGGGCCAAAGGAAATATCCTCCGATAACAAAGGGAAAGAAGCTTTCTAAGAAACTTCTTTGTGTTTTGTGAAATCATCTCACAGAGTTACAGCTTTCCCCTCAAGAAGCCTTTCGCTAAGACAGTTCTTGGGGTATTGGCAAAGTGATATTTGGAAGCCCATAGAGGTCTATGGTGAAAAAAGAAATATCCTCAGATGAAATCTGGAAAGAAGCTTTCTGAGAATCTGCTCTGTGATGTGTGACTTCCACTCACAGTGTTACATCTGTATTTCGTGGATCTCTTTGCTAGCCTTATTTCTGTGGAATCTGAGAACAGATATTTTCGAACCCTTTGAAGACAATAGGGCCAAAGGAAATATCCTCCGATAACAAAGAGAAAGAAGCTTTCTGAGAAATTTCTTTGTGTTCTGTGAAATCATCTCACAGAGGTAAAGCATTCCCCCCAAGAAGCCTTTAGCTAAGACAGTTCTTGTGGAATTGGCAAAGTGATATTTGGAAGCCCATAGAGGGCTATGGTGACAAAGGAAATATCCTCAGATGAAATCTGGAAAGAAGCTTTCTGAGAAACTTCTCTGTGATGTGTGACTTCCACTCACAGAGTTACATCTGTCTTTCGTGGATATCTTTGCTAGCCTTATTTCTGTGGAATCTGAGAACACATATTTCGGATCCCTTTGAAGACTACAGGGCCAAAGGAAATATCCTCCGATAACAAAGAGAAAGAAGCTTTCTGAGGTACTTCTTTGTGTTCTGTGAAATCATCTCACAGAGTTACAGCTTTGCCCTCAGGAAGTCGCTCGCTAAGACAGTTCTTGTGGATTTGGAAAAGTGATATTTGGAAGCCCATAGAGGGCTATGGTGAAAAAGGAAATATCCTCAAATGAAATCTGAAAAGCAGTTTTCTGAGAAAATGCGTAGTGTTCTGTTAATTCATCTCACAGAGTTACATCTGTATTTCGTGGATGTCTTTGCTAGCCTTATTTCTGTGGAGTCTGAGAACAGATATTTCGGATCCTTTTGAAGATTATAGGGCCAAAAGAAATGTCCTCCGATAACAAAGAGAAAGAAGCTTTCCGAAAAACTTCTTTGTGTTCTGTGAAATCATCTCACAGAGTTACATCTTTCCCGTCAAGACTCCTTTCGCTAAGGCAGTTCTTGTGGAATTGGCAAAGTGATATTTGGAAGCCCATATAGGGCTATGGTGAAAAAGGAAATATCCTCAGATGAAATCTGGAAAGAAGCTCTCTGAGAAACTGCTTAGTGTTCTGTTAATTCATCTCACAGAGTTACATCTGTATTTCGTGGATCTCTTTGCTAGCCTTATTTCTGTGGAATCTGAGAAGAGAGATTTCGGATCCCTTTGAAGACTATAGGGCCTAAGGAAATATCCTCCGATAACAAAGAGAAAGAAGCTTTCTGAGAAACTTCTTTGTGTTCTTTGAAGTCATCTCACAGAGTTACAGCTTTCCCCTCAAGATCCTTTCGCTAAGACAGTTCTTGTGGAATTGGCAAAATGATATTTGTAAGCCCAGAGAGGGCTATGTTGGAAAAGAAATTATCCTCAGATGAAATCTGGAAAGAAGCTTTCTGAGAAACTTCTCTGTGATGTGTGACTTCCATTCACAGAGTTACATCTGTATTTTGTGGATCTCTTTGGTATCCTTATTTCTGTGGAATCTGAGAAGAGATATTTCGGATCCCTTTGAAGACTATAGGGACAAGGGAATTATCCTCCGATAACAAAGAGAAAGAAGCTTTCTGAGAAACTTCTTTGTGTTCTGTGAAATCATCTCACAGAGTTACAGCTTTCCCCTCAAGAAGCCTTCCGCTAAGACAGTTCTTGTGGAATTGGCAAAGTGATATTTGGAAGCCCATAGAGGGCTAGGATGACAAAGGAAATATCCTCAGATGAAATCTGGAAAGAAGCTTTCTGAGAAACTCCTTAGTGTTCTGTTAATTCATCTCACAGAGTTACATCTGTATTTCGTGGATCTCTTTGCTAGCCTTATTTCTGTGGAATCTGAGAACAGATATTTCGGATCCGTTTGAAGACTATAGGGCCTAAGGAAATATCCTCCGATAACAAAGAGAAAGAAGCTTTCTGAGAAACTTCTTTGTGTTCTGTGAAATCATCTCACAGAGTTACAGCTTTCCCCTCAAGAAACCTTTTGCTAAGACAGTTCTTGTGGAATTTGCAAAGTGATATTTGGAAGACCATAGAGGGCTATGGTGAAAAGGAAATATCCTCAGATGAAATCTGGAAAGAAGCTTTCTGAGAAACTTCTCTGTGATGTGTGACTTCCACTCACAGAGTTACATCTGTCTTTCGTGGATCTCTTTGCTAGCCTTATTTCTGTGGAATCTGAGAACAGATATTTCAGATCCCTTTGAAGACTATAGGGCCAAAGGAAATATCCTCCGATAAGAAAGAGAAAGAAGCTTTCTGAGGTACTTCTTTGTGTTCTGTGAAATCATCTCACAGAGTTACAGCTTTCCCCTCAGGAAGTCGCTCGCTAAGACAGTTCTTGTGGATTTGGAAAAGTGATATTTGGAAGCCCCTAGAGGGCTATGGTGAAAAAGGAAATATCCTCAGATGAAATCTGGAAAGAAGCTTTCTGAGAAACTGCTTAGTGTTCTGTTAATTCACCTCACAGAGTTACATCTGCATTTCGTGGATCTCTTTGCTAGCCTTATTTCTGTGGAATCTGAGAACAGATATTTCGAATCCCTTTGAAGACTGTAGGGCCAAAGGAAATATCCTCCGATAACAAAGAGAAAGAAGCTTTCTGAGAAACTTCTTTGTGTTCTGTGAAATCATCTCACAGAGTTACAGCTTTCCCCTCAAGAAGGCTTTCGCTAAGACAGTTCTTGTGGAATTGGCAAAGTGATATTTGGAAGCCCATAGAGGGCTATGGGGAAAAAGGAAATATCCTCAGACGAAATCTGCAAAGAAGCTTTCTGAGAAACTGCTTAGTGTTCTGTTAATTCACCTGACAGAGTTACATCTTTATTTAGTGGATCTCTTTGCTAACCTTTTTTCTGTGGAATCTGAGAACAGATATTTCGTATCTCTTTGAAGACTATAGGGACAAGGGAAATATCCTCCGATAACAAAGAGAAAGAATCTTTTGGAGAAACTTCTTCGTGTTCTGTGAAATCATCTCACAGAGTTACAGCTTTCCCCTAAAGAAGCCTTCCGCTAAGACAGTTCTTGTGGAATTGGCAAAGTGATATTTCGAAGCCCATAGAGGGCTATGATGACAAAGGAAATATCCTCAGATGAAATCTGGAAAGAAGCTCTCTGAGAAACAGCTTACTGTTCTGTTAATTCATCTCACAGAGTTACACCTGTACTTCGTGGATCACTTTGCTAGCCATATTTCTGTGGAATCTGAGAACAGAGATTTCGGATCCCTTTGAAGACTATAGGGCCTAAGGAAATATCCTCCGATAACAAAGAGAAAGAAGCTTTCTGAGAAAGTTCTTTGTGTTCTGTGAAATCATCTCAAAGAGTTACAGCTTTCCCTTCAAGAAACCTTTTGCTAAGACAGTTCTTGTGGAATTTGCAAAGTGATATTTGGAAGCCCATAGAGGGCTATGGTGAAAAGGAAATATCCTCAGATGAAATCTGGAAAGAAGCTTTCTGAGAAACCTCTCTGTGATGTGTGACTTCCACTCACAGAGTTACATCTGTCTTTCGTGGATCTCTTTGCTAGCCTTATTTCAGTGGAATCTGAGAACAGATATTTCGGATCCCTTTGAAGACTATAGGGCCAAAGGAAATATCCTCCGATAACAAATAGAAAGAAGCTTTCTGAGGTACTTCTTTGTGTTCTGTGAAATCATCTCACAGAGTTACAGCTTTCCCCTCAGGAAGTCGCTCGCTAAGACAGTTCTTGTGGATTTGGAAAAGTGATATTTGGAAGCCCATAGAGGGCTATGGTGAAAATGGAAATATCCTCAGATGAAATCTGGAAAGAAGCTTTCTGAGAAACTTCTCTGTGATGTGTGACTTCCACTCACAGAGTTACATCTGTATTTCATGGATCTCTTTGCTAGCCTTATTTCTGTGGAATCTGAGAACAGATATTTCGGATCCCATTGAAGAGTATAGGGCCAAAAGAAATATCCTCTGATAACAAAGAGAAAGAAGCTTTCTGAGAAACTTCTTTGTGTTCTGTGAAATCATCTCACAGAGTTACAGCTTTCCGTTCAAGAAGCCTTTCACTAAGACAGTTCTTGTGGAATTGGCAAAGTGATATTTGGAAGCCCATAGAGGGCTATGGTGAAAAAGAAAATATCCTCAGATGAAATCTGGAAAGAAGCTTTCTGAGAAACTGCTCTGTGATGTGTGACTTCCACTCACAGAGTTACATCTGTCTTTCGTGGATCTCTTTGCTAGCCTTATTTCTGTGGAATCTGAGAACAGATATTTTGGATCCCTTTGAAGACTATAGGGCCAAAGGAAATATCCTCCGATAACAAAGAGAAAGAAGCTTTCTGAGGTACTTCTTTGTGTTCTGTGAAATCATCTCACAGAGTTACAGCTTTCCCCTCAGGAAGTCGCTCGCTAAGACAGTTCTTGTGGATTTGGAAAAGTGATATTTGGAAGCCCATAGAGGGCTATGGTGAAAAAGGAAATATCCTCAGATGAAATCTGGAAAGCAGCTTTCTGAGAAACTTCTCTGTGATGTGTGACTTCCACTCACAGAGTTACATCTGTATTTCATGGATCTCTTTGCTAGCCTTATTTCTGTGGAATCTGAGAACAGATATTTCGGATCCCATTGAAGACTATAGGGCCAAAAGAAATATCCTCTGATAACAAAGAGAAAGAAGCTTTCTGAGAAACTTCTTTGTGTTCTGTGAAATCATATCACAGAGTTACAGCTTTCCGTTCAAGAAGCCTTTCACTAAGACAGTTCTTGTGGAATTGGCAAAGTGATATTTGGAAGCCCATAGAGGGCTATGATGAAGAAGAAAATATCCTCAGATGATATCTGGAAAGAAGCTTTCTGAGAAACTGCTCTGTGATGTGTGACTTCCACTTAAAGAGTTACATCTTTATTTCGTGGATCTCTTTGCTAGCCTTATTTCTGTGGAATCTGAGAACAGATACTTCGGATCCCTTTGAAGACTCTAGGGCAAAAGGAAATATCCTCCGATAAAAAAGAGAAAGAAGCTTTCTGAGAAACTTCTTTGTGTTCTGTGAAATCATCTCACAGAGTTACATCTTTGCCTTCAACAAGTCGCTCGCTAAGACAGTTCTTGTGGATTTGGAAAAGTGATATTTGGAAGCCCATAGAGGGCTATGGTGAAAAAGGTAATATACACAAATGAAATCTGGAAAGCAGCTTTCTGAGAAAATGCGTAGTGTTCTGTTAATTCATCTCACAGAGTTACATCTGTATTTCGTGTATATCTTTGCTAGCCTTATTTCCGTGGAGTCTGAGAACAGGTATTTCGGATCCCTTTGAAGATTATAGGGCCAAAGGAAATGTCCTCCGATAACAAAGAGAAAGAAGCTTTCAGAGAAACTTCTTTGTGTTCTGTGAAATCATCTCACAGAGTTACATCTTTCCAGTCAAGACTCCTTTCGTTAAGACAGTTCTTGTGGATTGGCAAAGTGATATTTGGAAGCCCATAGAGGGCAATGCTGAAAAAGGAAATATCCGCAGGCGAAATCTGGAAAGAAGCTTTCTGAGAAACTGCTTAGTGTTCTATTAACTCACCTCACAGAGTTAAATCTGTATTTAGTGGATCTCTTGCTAACCATATTTCTGTGGAATCTGAGAACAGAGATTTCGGATCCCTTTGAAGACTATAGGGCCAAAGGAAATATCCTCCGATAACAAAGAGAAAGAAGCTTTCTGAGAAACTTCTTTGTGTTCTGTGAAATCATCTCACAGAGTTACAGCTTTCCACTCAAGAAGCCTTTCGCTAAGACAGTTCTTGTGGAATTGGCAAAATGATATTTGTAAGCCCAGAGAGGGCTATGTTGGAAAAGAAAATATCCTCAGATGAAATCTGGAAAGAAGGTTTCTGAGAAACTTCTCTGTGATGTGTGACTTCCACTCACAGAGTTACATCTGTATTTTGTGGATCTCTTTGATATCCTTATTTCTGTGGAATCTGAGAAGAGATATTTAGGATCCCTTTGAAGACTATAGGGCCAAAGGAAATATCCTCCGATAACAAAGAGAAAGAAGCTTTCTGAGAAACTTCTTTGTGTTCTGTGAAATCATCTCACAGAGTTACATCTTTCCCGTCAAGACTCCTTTCGCTAAGACATTCTTGTGGAATTGGCAAAGTGATATTTGGAAGCCCATCGACGGCTATGGTGAAAAAGGAAATATCCTCAGATGAAATCTGGAAAGAATCTCTCTGAGAAACTGCTTAGTGTTCTGTTAATTCATCTCACAGAGTTACATCTGTATTTCCTGGATGTCTTTCCTAACCTTATTTCCGTGGAGTCTGAGAACAGATATTTCGGATCCCTTTGAAGATTATAGGGCCAAAGGAAATGTCCTCCGATAACAAAGAGAAAGAAGCTTTCAGAGAAACTTCTTTGTGTTCTGTGAAATCATCTCACAGAGTTACAGCTTTCCCCTCAAGATCCTTTCCCTAAGACAGTTCTTGTGGAATTGGCAAAATGATATTTGTAAGCCCAGAGAGGGCTATGTTGGAAAAGGAAATATCCTCAGATGAAATCTGGAAAGAAGCTTTCTGAGAAACTTCTCTGTGATGTGTGACTTCCACTCACAGAGTTACATCTATATTTAGTGGATCTCTTTGCTAGCATTATTTCTGTGGAATCTGAGAACAGATATTTCGGATCCATTTGAATACTATTGGGCCAAAGGAAATATCCTCCGATAACAAAGAGAAAGAAGCTTTCTGAGGTACTTCTTTGTGTTCTGTGAAATCAACTCACAGAGTTACAGCTTTCCCCTCAGGAAGTCGCTCGCTAAGACAGTTCTTGTGGATTTGGAAAAGTGATATTTGGAAGTCCATAGAGGGCTATGCTGAAAAAGGAAATATCCTCAGATGAAATCTGGAAAGAAGCTTTCTGAGAAACTGCTTTGTGATGTGTGACTTCCACTCACAGAGTTACATCTGTCTTTCGTGGATCTCTTTGCTAGCCTTATTTCTGTGGAATCTGAGAACAGATATTTCGGATCCCTTTGAAGAATATAGGGACAAGGGTAATATCCTCCGATAACAGAGAAAGAAGCTTTCTGAGAAACTTCTTTGTGTTCTGTGAAATCATCTCACAGAGTTACAGCTTTCCCCTCAAGAAGCCTTTTGCTAAGACAGTTCTTGTGGAATTGGCAAAGTGACATTTGGGAGCCCTTAGACGGCTACGGTGAAAAAGGAAATATCCTCAGATGAAATCTGGAAAGAAGCATTCTGAGAAACTGCTCAGTGTTCTGTTAATTCATCTCACAGAGTTACATCTGTATTTCGTGGATCTCTTTGCTACCTTATTTTTGTGGAATCTGAGAACAGATATTTCGAATCCCTTTGAAGACTATAGGGCCAAAGGAAATATCCTCCGATAACAAAGAGAAAGAAGCTTTCTGAGAAACCTCTTTCTGTTCTGTGAAATCATCTCACAGAGTTACAGCTTTCCCTTCAAGAAGCCTTTCGCTAAGACAGTTCTTGTGGAATTGGAAAAGTGATATTTGGAAGCCCATAGAGGGCTATGGTGAAAAAGGAAATATCCTCAGATGAAATCTGTAAAGAAGCTTTCTGAGAAACTGCTCTGTGATGTGTGACTTCCACTCACAGAGTTACATCTGCATTACGTGGATCTCTTTGCTAGCCTTATTTCTGTGGAATCTGAGAACAGATATTTCGGATCCCTTTGAAGACTTTAGGGACAAGGGAAATATCCTCCGATAACAAAGAGAAAGAAGCTTTCTGAGAAACTTCTTTGTGTTCTGTGAAATCATCTCACAGAGTTACAGCTTTCCCTTCAAGAAGTCTTTCGATAAGACAGTTCTTGTGGAATTGGCAAAGTGATATTTGGAAGCCCATAGAGGGCTATGGGGAAAAAGGAAATATCCTCAGACGAAATCTGGAAAGAAGATTTCTGAGAAACTGCTCTGAGATGTGTGACTTCCACTCACAGAGTTACATCTGTATTTCGTGGATCTCTTTGCTAGCCTTATTTCTGTGGAATCTGAGAACAGATATTTCGGATCCCTTTGAAGACTATAGGGCCAAGGAAATATCCTCCGATAAGAAAGAGAAAGAAGCTTTCTGAGAAACTTCTTTGTGTTCTGTGAAATCATCTCACAGAGTTACAGCTTTCCCTTCAAGAAACCTTTCACTAAGACAGTTCTTGTGGAATTGGGAAAGTGATATTTGGAAGCCCATAGAGGGCTATGGGGAAAAAGGAAATATCCTCAGACGAAATCTGGAAAGAAGCTTTCTGAGAAACTGCTTAGGGTTCTGTTAATTCATCTCACAGAGTTACATCTGTGTTTCGTGGATCTCTTTGCTAGCCTTATTTCTGTGGAATCTGAAAACAGATATTTCGGATCCCTTTGAAGACTATAGGGCCAAAGGAAATATCCTCGGATAACAAAGAGAAAGAAGCTTTCTGAGAAACTTCATTGTGTTCTGTGAAATCATCTCACAGAGTTACAGCTTTCCCCTCAAGAGCCTTTCGCTAAGACAGTTCTTGTGGAATTTGCAAAGTGATATTTGGAAGCCCATAGAGGGCTATGGTGAAAAGGAAATATCCTCAGATGAAATCTGGAAAGAAGCTTTCTGAGAAACTTCTCTGTGATGTGTGACTTCCACTAACAGAGTTACATCTGTATTTCGTGGATCTCTTTGCTAGCCTTTTTCTGTGGAATCTGAGTACAGATATTTCGGATCCCTTTGAAGACTATAGGGCCAAAGGAAATATCCTCCGATAACAAAGAGAAAGAAGCTTTCTGAGAAACTTCGTTGTGTTCTGTGAAATCATCTCACAGAGTTACATCTTTCCCGTCAAGACTCCTTTCGCTAAGACAGTTCTTGTGGAATTGGCAAAGTGATATTTGGAAGCCCATAGAGGGTTATGGTGAAAAAGGAAATATCCTCAGATGAAATCTGGAAAGAAGCTTTCTGAGAAACTGCTTAGTGTTCTGTTAATTCATCTCACAGAGTTACATCTGTATTTCGTGGATCTCTTTGCTAGCCTTATTTCTGTGGAATCTGAGAACAGATATTTCGAATCCCTTTGAAGACTATAGGGCCAAAGGAAATATCCTCCGATAACAAAGAGAAAGAAGCTTTCTGAGAAACCTCTTTGTGTTCTGTAAAATCATCTCACAGAGTTACAGCTTTCCCCTCAAGAAGCCTTTCGCTAAGACAGTTCTTGTGGAATTGAAAAAGTGATATTTGGAAGCCCATAGAGGGCTATGGTGAAAAAGGAAATATCCTCAGATGAAATCTGTAAAGAAGCTTTCTGAGAAACTTCTCTGTGATGTGTGACTTCCACTCACAGAGTTACATCTGTATTTCGTGGATCTCTTTGCTAGCCTTATTTCTGTGGAATCTGAATACAGATATTTCGGATCCCTTTGAAGACTATAGGGCCAAAGGAAATATCCTCCGATAACAAAGAGAAAGAAGCTTTCTGAGAAACTTCTTTGTGTTCTGTGAAATCATCTCACAGAGTTACAGCTTTGCCTTCAACAAGCCGCTCGCTAAGACAGTTCTTGTGGATTTGGAAAAGTGATATTTGGAAGCCCATAGAGGGCTATGTTGAAAAAGGAAATATCCTCAGATGAAATCTGGAAAGCAGCTTTCTGAGAAAATGCGTAGTGTTCTGTTAATTCAACTCACAGAGTTACATCTGTATTTCGTGGATGTCTTTGCTAGCCTTATTTCTGTGGAATCTGAGAACAGATATTTCGGATCCCATTGAAGACTATAGGGCCAAAAGAAATATCCTCTGATAACAAAGAGAGAAGCTTTCTGAGAAACTTCTTTGTGTTCTGTGAAATCATCTCACAGAGTTACATCTTTCCGTTCAAGAAGCCTTTCACTAAGACAGTTCTTGTGGAATTGGCAAAGTGATATTTGGAAGTCCATAGAGGTCTACGGTGAAAAAGAAAATATCCTCAGATGATATCTGGAAAGAAGCTTTCTGAGAAACTTCTCTGTGATGTGTGACTTCCACTCACAGAGTTACATCTGTATTTCGTGGATCTCTTTGCTAGCCTTATTTCTGTGGAATCTGAGAACAGATATTTCGGATCCCATTGAAGACTAAAGGGCCAAAAGAAATATCCTCTGATAACAAAGAGAAAGAAGCTTTCTGAGAAACTTCTTTGTGTTCCGTGAAATCATCTCACGGAGTTACAGCTTTCCCCTCAAGAAGCCTTTCGCTAAGACAGTTCTTGTGGAATTGGCAAAGTGTTATTTGGAAGCCCATAGACGGCTATGGTGAAAAAGGAAATATCCTCAGATGAAATCTGTAAAGAAGCTTTCTGAGAAACTTCTCTGTGATGTGTGACTTCCACTCACAGAGTTACATCTGTATTTCGTGGATCTCTTTGCTAGCCTTATTTCTGTGGAATCTGAGTACAGATATTTCTGATCCCTTTGAAGACTATAGGGCCAAAGGAAATATCCTCCGATAACAAAGAGAAAGAAGCTTTCTGAGAAACTTCTTTGTGTTCTGTGAAATCATCTCACAGAGTTACATCTTTCCCGTCAAGACTCCTTTCGCTAAGACAGTTCTTGTGGAATTGGCAAAGTGATATTTGGAAGCCCATAGAGGGCTATGGTGAAAAAGGAAATATCCTCAGATGAAATCTGGAAAGAATCTCTCTGAGAAACTGCTTAGTGTTCTGTTAATTCATCTCAGAGAGTTACATCTGTATTTCGTGGATCTCTTTGCTAGCCTTATTTCTGTGGAATCTGAAAACAGAGATTTCGGATCCCTTTGAAGACTATAGGGCCAAAGGAAATATCCTCCGATAACAAAGAGAAAGAAGCTTTCTGAGAAACTTCTTTGTGTTCTGTGAAATCATCTCACAGAGTTACATCTTTCTCGTCAAGACTCCTTTCGCTAAGACAGTCCTTGTGGAATTGGCAAAATGATATTTGGAAGCCCATAGAGGGCTACGGTGAAAAAGGAAATATCCTCAGATGAAATCTGGAAAGCAGCTTTCTGAGAAACTGCTTAGTGTTCTGTTAATTCATCTCACAGAGTTACATCTGTATTTCGTGCATCTATTTGCTAACCTTATTTCTGTGGAATCTGAGAACAGAGATTTCGAATCCCTTTGAAGACTATAGGGACAAAGGAAATATCCTCCGATAACAAAGAGAAAGAAGCTTTCTGAGAAACTTCTTTGTGTTCTGTGAAATCATCTCACAGAATTACATCTTTCCCCTCAAGATCCTTTCGCTAAGACAGTTCTTGTGGAATTGGCAAAATGATAATTGTAAGCCCAGAGAGGGCTACGTTGGAAAAGGAAATATCCTCAGATGAAATCTGGAAAGAAGCTTTCTGAGAAACTTCTCTGTGATGTGTGACTTCCACTCACAGAGTTACATCTGTATTTTGTTGATCTCTTTGCTAGCCTTATTTCTGTGGAATCTGAGAACAGATATTTCGGATCCCTTTGAAGACTATAGGAACAAGGGAAATATCCTCCGATAACAAAGAGAAAGAAGCTTTCTGAGAAACTTCTTTGTGTTCTGTGAAATCATCTCACAGAGTTACAGCTTTCCCCTCAAGAAGCCTTTCGCTAAGACAGTTCTTGTGGAATTGGCAAAGTGACATTTGGGAACACTTAGACGGCTATGGTGAAAAAGGAAATATCCTCAGATGAAATCTGGAAAGAAGCTTTCTGAGAAACTGCTTAGTGCTCTGTTAATTCATCTCGCAGAGTTACATCTGAATTTCGTGGATCTCTTTGCTAGCCTTATTTCTGTGGAATCTGAGAACAGATATTTCGGATCCCTTTGAAGACTATAGGGCCAAAGGAAATATCCTCCGATAACAAAGAGAAAGAAGCTTTCTGAGAAACTTCTTTGTGTTCTGTGAAATCATCTCACAGAGTTACAGCTTTCCCCTCAAGAAGCCGTTCGCTAAGACAGTTCTTGTGGAATTGGCAAAGTGATATTTGGAAGCCCGTAGAGGTCTATGGTGAAAAAGGAAATATCCTCAGACGAAATCTGGAAAGAAGATTTCTGAGAAACTGCTTAGTGTTCTATTAACTCACCTCACAGAGTTACATCTCTATTTAGTGGATCTCTTTGCTAACCTTATTTCTGTGGAATCTGAGAAAAGATATTTCCGATCCCTTTGAAGAATATAGGGCCAAAGGAAATATCCTCCGATAACAAAGAGAAAGAAGCTTTCTAAGAAACTTCTTTGTGTTTGGTGAAATCATCTCACAGAGTTACAGCTTTACCCTCAAGAAGCGTTTCGCTAAAACAGTTCTTGTGGTATTGGCAAAGTGATATTTGGAAGCCCCTAGAGGTCTATGGTGAAAAAGGAAATATCCTCAGATGAAATCTGGAAAGAAGCTTTCTGAGAAACTGCTCTGTGATGTGTGACTTCCACTTACAGAGTTACATCTGTATTTCGTGGATCTCTTTGCTAGCCTTATTTCTGTGGAATCTGAGAACAGATATTTCGGATCCCTTTGAAGACTATAGGGCCAAAGGAAATATCCTCCGATAACAAAGAGAAAGAAGCTTTCTGAGAAACTTCTTTGTGTTCTGTGAAATCATCTCACAGAGTTACAGCTTTACCTTCAACAAGCCGCTCGCTAAGACAGTTCTTGTGGATTTGGAAAACTGATATTTGGAATCCCATAGAGGGCTATGGTCAAAAGGGAAATATCCTCAGATGAAATCTGGAAAGCAGCTTTCTGAGAAACTGCTTAGTGTTCTGTTAATTCATCTCACAGAGTTACATCTGTATTTCGTGGATCTCTTGGCTAGCCTTATTTCTTTGTAAAATGAGAACAGATATTTCGGATCCCTTTGAAGACTATAGGGCCAAAGGAAATATCCCCCGATAACAAAGAGAAAGAAGCTTTCTGAGAAACTTCTTTGTGTTCTGTGAAATCATCTCACAGAGTTACCGCTTTGCCTTCAACAAGCCACTCGCTAAGACAGTTCTTGTGGAATTTGCAAAATGATATTTGGAAGCCCATAGAGGGCTATGGTGAAAAAGGAAATATCCTCAGACGAAATCTGGAAAGAACCTTTCTGAGAAACTGCTTAGTGTTCTGTTAATTCACCTCAGAGAGTTACATCTTTATTTAGTGGATCTCTTTGCTAACCTTATTTCTGTGGAATCTGATAACAGATATTTCGGATGTCTTTGAAGACTATAGGGCCTAAGGAAATATCATCCGATAACAAAGAGAAAGAAGCTTTCTGAGAAACCTCTTTGTGTTCTGTGAAATCATCTCACAGAGTTACAGCTTTCTCCTCAAGAAGCCTTCCGCTAAGACAGTTCTTGTGGAATTGGCAAAGTGATATTTGGAAGCCCATAGAGGGCTATGGTGAAAAAGAAAATATCCTCAGATGAAATCTGGAAAGAAGCTTTCTGAGAAACTTCTCTGTGATGTGTGACTTCCTCTCACAGAGTTACATCTGTATTTCGTGGATCTCTTTGCTAGCCTTATTTCTGTGGAATCTGAGAACAGATATTTCGGATCCCATTGAAGACTATAGGGCCAAAAGAAATATCCTCTGATAACAAAGAGAAAGAAGCTTTCTGAGAAACTTCTTTGTGTTCCGTGAAATCATCTCACGGAGTTACAGCTTTCCCCTCAAGAAGCGTTTCGCTAAGACAGTTCTTCTGGAATTGGCAAAGTGATATTTGGAGGCCCATAAACGGCTATGTTGAAAAAGGAAATATCCTCAGATGAAATCTGGAAAGAAGCTTTCTGAGAAACTGCTCTGTGATGTGTGACTTCCACTCACATAGTTACATCTGTATTTCGTGGATCTCTTTGCTAGCCTTATTTCTGTGGAATCTGAGAACAGATATTTCTGATCCCTTTGAAGACTATAGGGACAAGGGAAATATCCTCCGATAACAAAGAGAAAGAAGCTTTCTGAGAAACTTCTTTGTGTTCTGTGAAATCATCTCACAGAGTTACAGCTTTCCCCTCAAGAAGCCTTTCGCTAAGACAGTTCTTGTGGAATTGGCAAAGTGACATTTTGGAGGCCTTAGACGGCTATGGTGAAAAAGGAAATATCCTCAGATGAAATCTGGAAAGAAGTTTTCTGAGAAACTGCTTAGTGTTCTGTTAATTCACCTCACAGAGTTACATCTGTATTTCGTGGATCTCTTTGCTAGCCTTATTTCTGTGGAATCTGAGAACAGATATTTCGAATCCCTTTGAAGACTATAGGGCCAAAGGAAATATCCTCCGATAACAAAGAGAAGGAAGCTTTCTGAGAAACTTCTTTGTGTTCTGTGAAATCATCTCACAGAGTTACAGCTTTCCCCTCAAGAAGCCTTTCGCTAAGACAGTTCTTGTGGAATTGGCAAAGTGATATTTGGAAGCCCATAGAGGTCTATGGTGAAAAAGGAAATATGCTCAGACGAAATCTGAAAAGAAGATTTCTGAGAAACTGCTTAGTGTTCTATTAACTCACCTCACAGAGTTACATGTCTTTTTAGTTGATCTCTTTGCTAACCTTATTTCTGTGGAATCTGAGAACAGATATTTCCGATCCCTTTGAAGAATATAGGGCCAAAGGAAATATCCTTTGATAACAAAGAGAAAGAAGCTTTCTAAGAAACTTCTTTGTGTTTGGTGAAATCATCTCACAGACTTACAGCTTTCCCCTCAAGAAGCCTTTCGCTAAGACAGTTCATGTGGTATTGGCAAAGTGATATTTGGAAGCCCATAGAGGTCTATGGTGAAAAAGGAAATATCCTCAGATGAAATCTAGAAAGAAGCTTTCTGAGAAACTTCTCTGTGATGTGTGACTTCCACTTACAGAGTTACATCGGTATTTCGTGGATCTCTTTGCTAGCCTTATTTTTGTTGAATCTGAGAACAGATATTTCGGATCCCTTTGAAGACTATAGGGCCAAAGGAAATATCCCCCGATAACAAAGAGAAAGAAGCTTTCTGAGAAACTTCTTTGTGTTCTGTGAAATCATCTCACAGAGTTACCGCTTTGCCTTCAACAAGCCACTCGCTAAGACAGTTCTTGTGGAATTTGCAAAATGATATTTGGAAGCCCATAGAGGGCTATGGTGAAAAAGGAAATATCCTCAGACGAAATCTGGAAAGAACCTTTCTGAGAAACTGCTTAGTGTTCTGTTAATTCACCTCAGAGAGTTACATCTTTATTTAGTGGATCTCTTTGCTAACCTTATTTCTGTGGAATCTGGTAACAGATATTTCGGATGTCTTTGAAGACTATAGGGCCTAAGGAAATATCATCCGATAACAAAGAGAAAGAAGCTTTCTGAGAAACCTCTTTGTGTTCTGTGAAATCATCTCACAGAGTTACAGCTTTCTCCTCAAGAAGCCTTCCGCTAAGACAGTTCCTGTGGAATTGGCAAAGTGATATTTGGAAGCCCATAGAGGGCTATGGTGAAAAAGAAAATATCCTCAGATGAAATCTGGAAAGAAGCTTTCTGAGAAACTTCTCTGTGATGTGTGACTTCCTCTCACAGAGTTACATCTGTATTTCGTGGATCTCTTTGCTAGCCTTATTTCTGTGGAATCTGAGAACAGATATTTCGGATCCCATTGAAGATTATAGGGCCAAAAGAAATATCCTCTGATAACAAAGAGAAAGAAGCTTTCTGAGAAACTTCTTTGTGTTCCGTGAAATCATCTCACGGAGTTACAGCTTTCCCCTCAAGAAGCGTTTCGCTAAGGCAGTTCTTGTGGAATTGGCAAAGTGATATTTGGAGGCCCATAAACGGCTATGGTGAAAAAGGAAATATCCTCAGATGAAATCTGGAAAGAAGCTCTCTGAGAAACTGCTCTGTGATGTGTGACTTCCACTCACATAGTTACATCTGTATTTCGTGGATCTCTTTGCTAGCCTTATTTCTGTGCAATCTGAGAACAGATATTTCGAATCCCTTTGAAGACTATAGGGCCAAAGGAAATATCCTCCGATAACAAAGAGAAGGAAGCTTTCTGAGAAACTTCTTTGTGTTCTGTGAAATCATCTCACAGAGTTACAGCTTTCCCCTCAAGAAGCCTTTCGCTAAGACAGTTCTTGTGGAATTGGCAAAGTGATATTTGGAAGCCCATAGAGGTCTATGGTGAAAAAGGAAATATGCTCAGACGAAATCTGAAAAGAAGATTTCTGAGAAACTGCTTAGTGTTCTATTAACTCACCTCACAGAGTTACATGTCTTTTTAGTTGATCTCTTTGCTAACCTTATTTCTGTGGAAACTGAGAACAGATATTTCCGATCCCTTTGAAGAATATAGGGCCAAAGGAAATATCCTTTGATAACAAAGAGAAAGAAGCTTTCTAAGAAAATTCTTTGTGTTTGGTGAAATCATCTAACAGACTTACTGCTTTCCCCTCAAGAAGCCTTTCGCTAAGACAGTTCATGTGGTATTGGCAAAGTGATATTTGGAAGCCCATAGAGGTCTATGGTGAAAAAGGAAATATCCTCAGATGAAATCTTGAAAGAAGCTTTCTGAGAAACTTCTCTGTGATGTGTGACTTCCACTTACAGAGTTACATCTGTATTTCGTGGATCTCTTTGCTAGCCTTATTTTTGTTGAATCTGAGAACAGATATTTCGGATCCCTTTGAAGACTATAGGGCCAAAGGAAATATCCTCCGATAACAAAGGGAAAGAAGCTTTCTGAGAAACTTCTTTGTGTTCTGTGAAATCATCTCACAGAGTTACAGCTTTGCCTTCAACAGCCACTCCCTAAGACAGTTCTTGTGGATTTGGAAAAGTGATATTTGGAAGCCCATAGAGGGCTATGGTGAAAAAGGAAATATCCTCAGATGAAATCTGGAAAGCAGCTTTCTGTGAAAATTCGTAGTGTTCTGTTAATTCATCGCACAGAGTTACATCTGTATTTCGTGGATGTCTTTGCTAGCCTTATTTCTGTGGAATCTGAGAACAGATATTTCGGATCCCTTTGAAGACTATAGGGTCAAAGGAAATATCCTCCGATAACAAAGAGAAAGAAGCTTTCTGAGAAACTTCTTTGTGTTCTGTGAAATCATCTCACAGAATTACAGCTTTCCCCTCAAGATCCTTTCGCTAAGACAGTTCTTGTGGAATTGGCAAAATGATAATTGTAAGCCCAGAGAGGGCTACGTTGGAAAAGGAAATATCCTCAGATGAAATCTGGAAAGAAGCTTTCTGAGAAACTGCTTAGTGTTCTGTTAATTCATCTCGCAGAGTTACATCTGAATTTCGTGGATCTCTTTGCTAGCCTTATTTCTGTGGAATCTGAGAACAGATATTTCGGATCCCTTTGAAGACTATAAGGCCAAAGGAAATATCCTCCGATAACAAAGAGAAAGAAGCTTTCTGAGAAACTTCTTTGTGTTCTGTGAAATCGTCTCACAGAGTTACATCTTTCCCGTCAAGACTCCTTTCGCTAAGACAGTTCTTGTGGAATTGGCAAAGTGATATTTGGAAGCCCATAGAGGGCTATGGTGAAAAAGGAAATATCCTCAGATGAAATCTGGAAAGAATCTCTCTGAGAAACTGCTTAGTGTTCTGTTAATTCATCTCACAGAGTTACATCTGTATTTCGTGGATCTCTTTGCTAGCCTTATTTCTGTGGAATCTGAAAACAGAGATTTCGGATCCCTTTGAAGACTATAGGGCCAAAGGAAATATCCTCCGATAAAAAAGAGAAAGAAGCTTTCTGAGAAACTTCTTTGTGTTCTGTGAAATCATCTCACAGAGTTACAGCTTTGCCTTCAACAAGCCGCTCGCTAAGACAGTTCTTGTGGATTTGGAAAAGTGATATTTGGAAGCCCATAGAGGGCTATGGTGAAAAAGGAAATATCCTCAGATGAAATCTGGAAAGCAGCTTTCTGAGAAAATGCGTAGTGTTCTGTTAATTCAACTCACAGAGTTACATCTGTATTTCGTGGATGTCTTTGCTAGCCTTATTTCTGTGGAATCTGAGAACAGATATTTCGGATCCCATTGAAGACTATAGGGCCAAAAGAAATATCCTCTGATAACAAAGAGAAAGAAGCTTTCTGAGAAACTTCTTTGTGTTCTGTGAAATCATCTCACAGAGTTACAACTCTCCGTTCAAGAAGCCTTTCACTAAGACAGTTCTTGTGGAATTGGCAAAGTGATATTTGGAAGCCCATAGAGGTCTACGGTGAAAAAGAAAATATCCTCAGATGATATCTGGAAAGAAGCTTTCTGAGAAACTTCTCTGTGACGTGTGACTTCCACTCACAGAGTTACATCTGTATTTCGTGGATCTCTTTGCTAGCCTTATTTCTGTGGAATCTGAGAACAGATATTTCGGATCCCATTGAAGACTAAAGGGCCAAAAGAAATATCCTCTGATAACAAAGAGAAAGAAGCTTTCTGAGAAACTTCTTTGTGTTCCGTGAAATCATCTCACGGAGTTACAGCTTTCCCCTCAAGATGCCTTTCGCTAAGACAGTTCTTGTGGAATTGGCAAAGTGTTATTTGGAAGCCCATAGACGGCTATGGTGAAAAAGGAAATATCCTCAGATGAAATCTGGAAAGAAGCTTTCTGAGAAACTGCTTAGTGTTCTGTTAATTCATCTCACAGAGTTACATCTGTATTTCGTGGATCTCTTTGCTAGCCTTATTTCTGTGGAATCTGAGAACAGATATTTCGAATCCCTTTGAAGACTATAGGGCCAAAGGAAATATCCTCCGATAACAAAGAGAAAGAAGCTTCTGAGAAACCTCTTTGTGTTCTGTGAAATCATCTCACAGAGTTACAGCTTTCCCCTCAAAAAGCCTTTCGCTAAGACAGTTCTTGTGGAATTGGCAAAGTGATATTTGGAAGCCCATAGAGGGCTATGGTGAAAAAGGAAATATCCTCAGATGAAATCTGTAAAGAAGCTTTCTGAGAAACTTCTCTGTGATGAGTGACTTCCACTCACAGAGTTACATCTGTATTTCGTGGATCTCTTTGCTAGCCTTATTTCTGAGGAATCTGAGTACAGATATTTCGGATCCCTTTGAAGACTATAGGGCCAAAGGAAATATCCTCCGATAACAAAGAGAAAGAAGCTTTCTGAGAAACTTCTTTGTGTTCTGTGAAATCATCTCACAGAGTTACAGCTTTCCCCTCAAGAAGCCTTTCGCTAAGACAGTTCTTGTGGAATTTGCAAAGTGATATTTGGAAGCCCATAGAGGGCTATGGTGAAAAGGAAATATCCTCAGATGAAATCTGGAAAGAAGCTTTCTGAGAAACTTCTCTGTGATGTGTGACTTCCACTCACAGAGTTACATCTGTATTTCGTGGATCTCTTTGCTAGCCTTATTTCTGTGGAATCTGAGAACAGATATTTCGGATCGCTTTGAAGACTATAGGGCCAAAGGAAATATCCTCCGATAACAAAGAGAAAGAAGCTTTCTGAGGTACTTCTTTGTGTTCTGTGAAATCATCTCACAGAGTTACAGCTTTCCCCTCAGGAAGTCGCTCGCTAAGACAGTTCTTGTGGATTTGGAAAAGTGATATTTGGAAGCCCCTAGAGGGCTATGGTGAAAAAGGAAATATCCTCAGATGAAATCTGGAAAGAAGCTTTCTGAGAAACTTCTCTGTGATGTGTGACTTCCGCTCACAGAGTTACATCTGTATTTCGTGGATCTCATTGCTAGTCTTATTTCTGTGGAATCTGAGAACAGATATTTCGGATCCCTTTAAAGACTATAGGGCCAAAAGAAATATCCTCTGATAACAAAGAGAAAGAAGCTTTCTGAGAAACTTCTTTGTGTTCTGTGAAATCATCTCACAGAGTTACAACTTTCCGTTCAAGAAGCCTTTCACTAAGACAGTTCTTGTGGAATTGGCAAAGTGATATTTGGAAGCCCATAGAGGGCTACGGTGAAAAAGAAAATATCCTCAGATTATATCTGGAAAGAAGCTTTCTGAAAAACTTCTCTGTGATGTGTGACTTCCACTCACAGAGTTACATCTGTATTTCGTGGATCTCTTTGCTAGCCTTATTTCTGTGGAATCTGAGAACAGATATTTCGGATCCCATTGAAGACTAAAGGGCCAAAAGAAATATCCTCTGATAACAAAGAGAAAGAAGCTTTCTGAGAAACTTCTTTGTGTTCCGTGAAATCATCTCACGGAGTTACAGCTTTCCCCTCAAGAAGCCTTTCGCTAAGACAGTTCTTGTGGAATTGGCAAAGTGTTATTTGGAAGCCCATAGACGGCTATGGTGAAAAAGGAAATATCCTCAGATGAAATCTGGAAAGAAGCTTTCTGAGAAACTGCTTAGTGTTCTGTTAATTCATCTCACAGAGTTACATCTGTATTTCGTGGATCTCTTTGCTAGCCTTATTTCTGTGGAATCTGAGAACAGATATTTCGAATCCCTTTGAAGACTATAGGGCCAAAGGAAATATCCTCCGATAACAAAGAGAAAGAAGCTTTCTGAGAAACCTCTTTGTGTTCTGTAAAATCATCTCACAGAGTTACAGCTTTCCCCTCAAGAAGCCTTTCGCTAAGACAGTTCTTGTGGAATTGAAAAAGTGATATTTGGAAGCCCATAGAGGGCTATGGTGAAAAAGGAAATATCCTCAGATGAAATCTGTAAAGAAGCTTTCTGAGAAACTTCTCTGTGATGTGTGACTTCCACTCACAGAGTTACATCTGTATTTCGTGGATCTCTTTGCTAGCCTTATTTCTGTGGAATCTGAGTACAGATATTTCGGATCCCTTTGAAGACTATCGGGCCAAAGGAAATATCCTCCGATAACAAAGAGAAACAAGCTTTCTGAGAAACTTCTTTGTGTTCTGTGAAATCATCTCACAGAGTTACAGCTTTGCCTTCAACAAGCCGCTCGCTAAGACAGTTCTTGTGGATTTGGAAAAGTGATATTTGGAAGCCCATAGAGGGCTATGGTGAAAAAGGAAATATCCTCAGATGAAATCTGGAAAGCAGCTTTCTGAGAAAATGCGTAGTGTTCTGTTAATTCAACTCACAGAGTTACATCTGTATTTCGTGGATGTCTTTGCTAGCCTTATTTCTGTGGAATCTGAGAACAGATATTTCGGATCCCATTGAAGACTATAGGGCCAAAAGAAATATCCTCTGATAACAAAGAGAGAAGCTTTCTGAGAAACTTCTTTGTGTTCTGTGAAATCATCTCACAGAGTTACATCTTTCCGTTCAAGAAGCCTTTCACTAAGACAGTTCTTGTGGAATTGGCAAAGTGATATTTGGAAGTCCATAGAGGTCTACGGTGAAAAAGAAAATATCCTCAGATGATATCTGGAAAGAAGCTTTCTGAGAAACTTCTCTGTGATGTGTGACTTCCACTCACAGAGTTACATCTGTATTTCGTGGATCTCTTTGCTAGCCTTATTTCTGTGGAATCTGAGAACAGATATTTCGGATCCCATTGAAGACTAAAGGGCCAAAAGAAATATCCTCTGATAACAAAGAGAAAGAAGCTTTCTGAGAAACTTCTTTGTGTTCCGTGAAATCATCTCACGGAGTTACAGCTTTCCCCTCAAGAAGCCTTTCGCTAAGACAGTTCTTGTGGAATTGTCAAAGTGATATTTGGAGGCCACTAGACGGCTATGGTGAAAAACGAAATATCCTCAGATGAAATCTGGAAAGAAGCTTTCTGAGAAATTTCTCTGTGATGTGTGACTTCCACTCACAGAGTTACATCTGTATTTCGTGGATCTCGTTGCTATCCTTATTTCTGTGGAATCTGAGAACAGATATTTCGGATCCCTTTGAAGACTATAGGGACAAGGGAAATATCCTCCGATAACAAACAGAAAGAAGCTTTCTGAGAAACTTCTTTGTGTTCTGTGAAATCATCTCACAGAGTTACAGCTTTCCCCTCAAGAAGCCTTTCGCTAAGACAGTTCTTGTGGAATTGGCAAAGTGACATTTTGGAGCCCTTAGACGGCTATGGTGAAAAAGGAAATATCCTCAGATGAAATCTGGAAAGAAGCTTTCTTAGAAACTGCTTAGTGTTCTGTTAATTCACCTCACAGAGTTACATCTGTATTTCGTGGATCTCTTTGCTAGCCTTATTTCTGTGGAATCTGAGAACAGATATTTCGAATCCCTTTGAAGACTATAGGGCCAAAGGAAATATCCTCCGATAACAAAGAGAAAGAAGCTTTCTGAGAAACTTCTTTGTGTTCTGTGAAATCATCTCACAGAGTTACATCTTTCCCGTCAAGACTCCTTTCGCTACGACAGTTCTTGTGGAATTGGCAAAGGATATTTGGAAGCCCATAGAGGTCTATGGTGAAAAAGGAAATATCCTCAGATGAAATCTGGAAAGCAGCTTTCTGAGAAACTGCTTAGTGTTCTGTTAATTCATCTCACAGAGTTACATCTGTATTTCGTGGATCTCTTGGCTAGCCTTATTTCTTTGTAATCTGAGAACAGAGATTTCGGATCCCTTTGAAGACTAAAGGACCAAAGGAAATATCCTCCGATAACAAAGAGAAAGAAGCTTTCTGAGAAACTTCTTTGTGTTCTGTGAAATCATCTCACAGAGTTACAGCTTTGCCTTCAGCAAGCCGCTCGCTAAGACAGTTCTTGTGGAATTGGCAAAATGATATTTGGAAGCCCATAGAGGGCTATGGTGAAAAAGTAAATATCCTCAGATGAAATCTGGAAAGAAGCTTTCTGAGAAACTTCTCTGTGATGTGTGTCTTCCACTTACAGAGTTACATCTGTATTTCGTGGATCTCTTTGCTAGCCTTATTTCTGTGGAATCTGAGAACAGATATTTCGGATCCCTTTGAAGACTATACGGCCAAAGGAAATATCCTCCGATAACAAAGAGAAAGAAGCTTTCTGAGAAACTTCTTTGTGTTTTGTGAAACCATCTCACAGAGTTACAGCTTTGCCTTCAACAGCCGCTCCCTAAGACAGTTCTTGTGGATTTGGAAAAGTGATATTTGGAAGCCCATAGAGGGCTATGGTGAAAAAGGAAATATCCTCAGATGAAATCTGGAAAGCAGCTTTCTGAGAAAATGCGTAGTGTTCTGTTAATTCATCTCACAGAGTTACATCTGTATTTCGTGGATGTCTTTGCTAACCTTATTTCTGCGGAATCTGAGAACAGATATTTCGGATCCCTTTGAAGACTATAGGGCCAAAGGAAATATCCTCCGATAACAAAGAGAAAGAAGCTTTCTGAGAAACTTCTTTGTGTTCTGTGAAATCATCTCACAGAGTTACATCTTTCCCGTCAAGACTCCTTTCGCTAAGACAGTTCTTGTGGAATTGGCAAAGTGATATTTGGAAGCCCATAGAGGTCTATGGTGAAAAAGGAAATATCCTCAGATGAAATCTGGAAAGCAGCTTTCTGAGAAACTGCTTAGTGTTCTGTTAATTCATCTCACAGAGTTACATCTGTATTTCGTGGATTTCTTGGCTAGCCTAATTTCTTTGTAATCCGAGAACAGAGATTTCGGATCCCTTTGAAGACTATAGGGTCAAAGGAAATATCCTCCGATAACAAAGAGAAAGAAGCTTTCTGAGAAACTACTTTGTGTTCTGTGAAATCATCTCACAGAGTTATATCTTTCCCGTCAAGACTCCTTTCGCTAAGACAGTTCTTGTGGAATTGGCAAAGTGATATTTCGAAGCCCATAGAGGGCTATCGTGAAAAAGGAAATATCCTCAGATGAAATCTGGAAAGCAGCTTTCTGAGAAACTGCTTAGTGTTCTGTTAATTCATCTCACAGAGTTACATCTGTATTTCCTGGATCTCTTGGCTAGCCTTATTTCTTTGGAATCTGAGAACAGAGATTTCGGATCCCTTTGAAGACCATAGGGCCAAAGGAAATATCCTCCGATAACAAAGAGAAAGAAGCTTTCTGAGAAACTTCTTTGTGTTCTGTGAAATTATCTCACAGAGTTACAGCTTTCCCCTCAAGATCCTTTCGCTAAGACAGTTCTTGTGGAATTGGCAAAATGATATTTGAAAGCCCAGAGAGGGCTATGTTGGAAAAGGAAATATCCTCAGATGAAATCTGGAAAGAAGCTTTCCGAGAAACCTCTCTGTGATGTGTGACTTCCACTCACAGAGTTACATCTGTATTTCGTGGATCTCTTTGCTAGACTTATTTCTGTGGAATCTGAGAACAGATATTTCGGATCCCTTTGAAGACTACAGGGACAAGGGAAATATCCTCCGATAACAAAGAGAAAGAAGCTTTCTGAGAAACTTCTTTGTGTTCTGTGAAATCATCTCACAGAGTTACAGCTTTCCCCTCAAGAAGCCTTTCGCTAAGACAGTTCTTGTGGAATTGGCAAAGTGACATTTTGGAGCCCTTAGACGGCTATGGTGAAAAAGCAAATATCCTCAGATGAAATCTGGAAAGAAGCTTTCTGAGAAACTGCTTAGTGTTCTGTTAATTCACCTCACAGAGTTACATCTGTATATCGTGGATCTCTTTGCTAGCCTCATTTCTGTGGAATCTGAGAACAGATATTTCGAATCCCTTTGAAGACTGTAGGGCTAAAGGAAATATCCTCCGATAACAAAGAGAAAGAAGCCTTCTGAGAAACTTCTTTGTTCTGTGACATCATCTCACAGAGTTACAGCTTTCCCCTCAAGAAGCTTTTCGCTAAGACAGTTCTTGTGGAATTGGAAAAGTGATATTTTGAAGCCCATAGAGGACTATGGGGAAAAAGGAAATATCCTCAGACGAAATCTGGAAAGAAGCTTTCTGAGAAACTGCTTAGTGTTCTGTTAATTCACCTGACAGAGTTACATCTTTATTTAGTGGATCTCTTTGTTAACCTTATTTCTGTGGTATCTGAGAACAGATATTTCGGATCTCTTTGAAGACTATAGGGCCAAAGGAAATATCCTCCGAAAACAAAGAGAAAGAAGCTTTCTGAGAAACTTCTTTGTGTTCTGTGAAATCATCTCACAGAGTTACAGCTTTCCCCTCAAGAAACCTTTCGCTAAGACAGTTCTTGTGGAATTTACAATGTGATATTTGGAAGCCCATAGAGGGCTATGGTGAAAAGGAAATATCCTCAGATGAAATCTGGAAAGAAGCTTTCTGAGAAACTTCTCTGTGATGTGTGACTTCCACTCACAGAGTTACATCTGTATTTCGTGAATCTCTTTGCTAGCCTTATTTCTGTGGAATCTGAGAAAAGATATTTCGGATCCATTTGAAGACTATAGGGCCAAAGGAAATATCCTCCGGTAACAAAGAGAAAGAAGCTTTCTGAGGTACTTCTTTGTGCTCTGCGAAATCATCTCACAGAGTTACAGCTTTCCCCTCAGGAAGTCGCTCGCTAAGACAGTTCTTGTGGATTTGGAAAAGTGATATTTGGAAGCCCATATAGGGCTATGGTGAAAAAGGAAATATCCTCAGATGAAATCTGTAAAGAAGCTTTCTGAGAAACTGCTCTGTGATGTGTGACTTCCACTCAGAGAGTTACATCTGTATTTCGTGGATCTCTTTGCTAGCCTTATTTCTGTGGAATCTGAGAACAGATATTTCGGATCCCTTTGAAGACTATAGGGCCAAAGGAAATATTCTCCGATAACAAAGAGAAAGAAGATTTCTGAGAAACTTCTTTGTGTTCTGTGAAATCATCTCACAGAGTTACAGCTTTCCCTTGAAGAAGCCTTTCACTAAGACAGTTCTTGTGGAATTGGCAAAGTGATATTTGGAAGCCCATAGAGGGCTATGGTGAAAAAGAAAATATCCTCAAATGAAATCTGGAAAGAAGCCTTCTGAGAAACTTCTCTGTGATGTTTGACTTCCACTCACAGAGTTACATCTGTATTTCGTGGTTCTCTTTGCTAGCCTTATTTCTGTGGAATCTGAGAACAGATATTTCGGATCCCTTTGAAGACTATAGGGCCAAAAGAAATATCCTCTGATAACAAAGAGAAAGAAGCTTTCTGAGAAACTTCTCTGTGTTCCGTGAAATCATCTCACGGAGTTAAAGCTTTCCCCTCAAGAAGCCTTTCGCTAAGACAGTTCTTGTGGAATTGGCAAAGTGATATTTGGAAGCCCATAGACGGCTATGGTGAAAAAGGAAATATCCTCAGATGAAATCTGGAAAGAAGCTTTCTGAGAAACTGCTTAGTGTTCTGTTAATTCATCTCACAGAGTTACATCTGTATTTCGTGGATCTCTTTGCTAGCCTTATTTCTGTGGAATCTGAGAACAGATATGTCGAATCCCTTTGAAGACTGTAGGGCCAAAGGAAATATCCTCCGATAACAAAGAGAAAGAAGCTTTCTGAGAAACTTCTTTGTGTTCTGTGAAATCATCTCACAGAGTTACAGCTTTCCCCTCAAGAAGGCTTTCGCTAAGACAGTTCTTGTGGAATTGGCAAAGTGATATTTGGAAGCCAATAGAGGTCTATGGTGAAAAAGGAAATATCCTCAGACGAAATCTGGAAAGAAGATTTCTGAGAAACTGCTTAGTGTTCTGTTAACTCACCTCACAGAGTTACATCTCTTTTTAGTGGATCTCTTTGCTCACCTTTTTTCTGTGGAATCTGAGAACAGATATTTCGGATCCCTTTGAAGAATATAGGGCCAAAGGAAATATCCTCCGATAACAAAGAGAAAGAAACTTTCTAAGAAACTTCTTTGTGTTTTGTGAAATCATCTCACAGAGTTACAGCTTTCCACTCAAGATGCCTTTCGCTAATACAGTTCATGTGGTATTGGCAAAGTGATATTTGGAAGCCCATAGAGGTCTAAGGTGAAAAAGGAAATATCCTCAGATGAAATCTGGAAAGAAGCTTTCTGAGATACTGCTCTGTGATGTGTGACTTCCACTTACTGAGGTACATCTGTATTTCGTGGATCTCTTTGCTAGCCTTATTTCTGTGGAATCTGAGAACAGATATTTCGGATCCCTTTGAAGACTATAGGGCCAAAGGAAATATCCTCCGATAACAAAGAGAAAGAAGCTTTCTGAGAAACTTCTTTGTGTTCTGTGAAATCATCACACAGAGTTACAGCTTGCCTTCAACAAGCCGCTCGCTAAGACAGTTCTTGTGGATTTGGAAAAGTGATATTTGGAAGCCCATAGAGGGCTATGGTGAAAAAGGAAATATTCTCAGATGAAATCTGGAAAGCAGCTTTCTGAGAAAATGCGTAGTGTTCTCTTAATTCATCTCACAGAGTTACATCTGTCTTTCGTGAATTTGTTTGCTAGCCTTATTTCTGTGGAATCTGAGAACAGATATTTCGGATCCCTTTGAAGACTATAGGGCCAAAGGAAATATCCTCCTATAACAAAGAGAAAGAAGCTTTCTGAGAAACTTCTTTGTGTTCTGTGAAATCATCTCACAGAGTTACATCTTTCCCGTCAAGACTCCTTTCGCTAAGACAGTTCTTATGGAATTGGCAAAGTGATATTTGGAAGCCCATAGAGGGCTATGGTGAAAAACGAAATATCCTCAGATGAATCTGGAAAGCAGCTTTCTGAGAAACTGCTTAGTGTTCTGTTAATTCATCTCACAGAGTTACATCTGTATTTCGTGGATCTCTTTGTTAGCGTTATGTCTGTGGAAACTGAGAACAGAGATTTCGGATCCCTTTGAAGACTATAGGGCCAAAGGAAATATCCTCCGATAACAAAGAGAAACAAGCCTTCTGAGAAACTTCTTTGTGTTCTGTGAAATCATCTCACAGAGTTACAGCTTTCCCCTCAAGATCCTTTCGCTAAGACAGTTCTTGTGGAATTGGCAAAATGATATTTGTAAGCCCAGAGAGGGCTATGTTGGAAAAGGAAATATCCTCAGATGATATCCGGAAAGAAGCTTTCTGAGAAACTTCTCTGTGATGTGTGACTTCCACTCACAGAGTTACATCTGTATTTCGTGGATCTCTTTGCAAGCCTTATTTCTGTGGAATCTGAGAACAGATATTTCGGATTCTTTTGAAGACTACAGGGCCAAAGGAAATATCCTCCGATAACAAAGAGAAAGAAGCTTTCTGAGAAACTTCTTTGTGTTCTGTGAAATCATCTCACGGAGTTACAGCTTTCCCTTCAAGGAGCCTTTCACTAAGACAGTTCCTGTGGAATTGGCAAAGTGATATTTGGAAGCCCATTGACGGCTATGGTGAAAAAGGAAATATCCTCGGATGAAATCTGGAAAGCAGCATTCTGAGAAACTGCTTAGTGTTCTGTTAATTCATCTCACAGAGTTACATCTGTATTTCGTGGATCTCTTTGCTAGCCTTATTTCTGTGGAATCTGAGAACAGATATTTCGAATCCCTTTGAAGACTGTAGGGCCAAAGGAAATATCCTCCGATAACAAAGAGAAAGAAGCTTTCTGAGAAACTTCTTTGTGTTCTGTGAAATCATCTCACAGAGTGACCGCTTTCCCCTCAAGAAGCCTTTCGCTAAGACAGTTCTTGTGGAATTGGCAAAGTGATATTTGGAAGCCAATAGAGGTCTATGGTGAAAAAGGAAATATCCTCAGACGAAATCTGGAAAGAAGATTTCTGAGAAACTGCTTAGTGTTCTGTTAACTCACCTCACAGAGTTACATCTCTTTTTAGTGGATCTCTTTGCTCACCTTATTTCTGTGGAATCTGAGAACAGATATTTCGGATCCCTTTGAAGACTATAGGGCCAAAGGAAATATCCTCTGATAACAAAGAGAAAGAAGCTTTCTAAGAAACTTCTTTGTGTTTTGTGAAATCATCTCACAGAGTTACAGCTTTCCACTCAAGAAGCCTTTCGCTAAGACAGTTCTTGTGGAATTGGCAAAGTGATATTTGGAAGCCCATAGAGGGCTATGGTGACAAAGGAAATATCCTCAGATGAAATCTGGAAAGAAGCTTTCTGAGAAACTGCTTAGTGTTCTGATAATTCATCTCACAGAGTTACATCTATATTTCGTGGATATCTTTGCTAGCCTTATTTCTGTGGAATCTGAGAACAGATATTTCGCATCCCTTTGAAGACTATAGGGACAAAGGAAATATCCTCCGATAACAAAGACAAAGAAGCTTTCTGAGAAACTTCTTTGTGTTCTGTGAAATCATCTCACAGAGTTACAGCTTTCCCTTCAAGAAACCTTTCACTAAGACAGTTCTTGTGGAATTGGCAAAGTGATATTTGGAAGCCCGTAGAGGACTATGGTGAAAAAGGAAATATCCTCAGATGAAATCTGGAAAGAAGCTTTCTGAGAAACTTCTCTGTGATGTGTGACTTCCACTCACAGAGTTACATCTGTATTTCGTGGATCTCTTTGCTAGCCTTATTTCTGTGGAATCTGACAACAGATATTTCGGATCCCTTTGAAGACTATAGGGCCAAAGGAATTATCCTCCGATAACAAAGAGAAAGAAGCTTTTTGAGAAACTTCTTTGTGTTCTGTGAAATCATCTCACAGAGTTACAGCTTTCCCCTTAAGAAACCTTTCGCTAAGACAGTTCTTGTGGAATTGGCAAAGTGATATTTGGAAGCCCTTAGAGGGCTAAGGTGAAAAAGGAAATATCCTCAGATGAAATCTGGAGAGAAACTTTCTGAGAAACTGATCTGTGATGTGTGACCTCCACTCACAGAGTTACATCTGTAGTTGGTGGATCTCTTTGCTAGCCTTATTTCTGTGAAATATGAGAACAGATATTTCGGATCCCTTTGAAGACTCTAGGGCCAAAGGAAATATCCTCCGATAACAAAGAGAAAGAAGCTTTCTGAGAAACTTCTTTGTGTTCAGTGAAATCATCTCACAGAGTTACAGCTTTCCCCTCAAGATGTCTTTCGCTAAGACAGTTCTTGTGTAATTGGAAAAGTGATATTTGGAAGCTCATAGAGGGCTATGGTGAAAAAGGAAATATCCTCAGACGAAATCTGGAAAGAAGCTTTCTGAGAAACTGCTTAGTGTTCGGTTAATTCACCTCACAGAGTTACATCTTTATTTAGTGGTTCTCTTTGCTAACCTTATTTCTGTGGAATCTGAGAACAGATATTTCGGATCCCTTTGAAGACTATAGGGCCAAAGGAAATATCCTCCGATAACAAAGAGAAAGAGTCTTTCTGAGAAACTTCTTTGTGTTCTGTGAAATCATCTCACAGAGTTACAGCTTTCCCCTCAAGAAGCCTTTCGCTAAGACAGTTCTTGTGGAATTGGCAAAGTGATATTTGGAAGCCCATAGAGGGCTATGGTGACAAAGGAAATATCCTCAGATGAAATCTGGAAAGAAGCTTTCTGAGAAACTGCTTAGTGTTCTGTTAATTCATCTCACAGAGTTACATCCATATTTCGTGGATCTCTTTGCTAGCCTTATTTCTGTGGAATCTGAGAACAGATATTTCGCATCCCTTTGAAGACTATAGGGCCAAAGGAAATATCCTCCGATAACAAAGAGAAAAAAGCTTTCTGAGGAACTTCTTTGTGTTCCGTGAAATCATCTCACAGAGTTACAGCTTTCCCTTCAAGAGGCCTTTCGCTCAGACAGTTCTTGTGGAATTGGCAAAGTGATATTTGGAAGCCCATAGAGGGCTATGGTGAAAAAGGAAATATCCTCAGTTGAAATCTGGAAAGAAGCTTTCTGAGAAACTTCTCTGTGATGTGTGACTTCCACTCACAGAGTTACATCTGTAGTTCGTGTATCTCTTTGCTAGCCTAATTTCTGTGGAATCTGAGAACAGATATTTCGGATCCCTTTGAAGACTATAGGGCCAAAGGAAATATCCTCCGATAACAAAGAGAAAGAAGCTTTCCGCGAAACTTCTTTGTGTTCTGTGAAATCATCTCACAGAGTTACAGCTTTCCCCACAAGAAGCCTTTCGCTAATACAGTTCTTGTGGAATTGGCAAAGTGATATTTGGAAGACCATAGATTGCTATTTTGAAAAAATAAATATCCTCAAATGAAATCTGGTAAGCAGCTTTCTGAAAAACTGCTTAGTGTTCTGTTATTTCATCTCACAGGGTTACATCTGTATTTCGTGGATCTCTTTCCTAGCCTTTTTTCTGTGGAATCTGAGAACAGATATTTCGAATCCCTTGGAAGACTATAGGGCCAAAGGAAATATCCTTCGATAACAAAGAGAAAGAAGCTTTCTGAGAAACTTCTTTGTGTTCTGTGAAATCATCTCACAGAGTTACAGCTTTCCCCTCAAGAAGCCTTTCGCTAAGAGAGTTCTTGTGGAATTGGCAAAGTGATATTTGGAAGCCCATTGACGGCTATGGTGAAAAAGGAAATATCCTCAGACGAAATCTGGAAAGAAGCTTTCTGAGAAACTGCTTAGTGTTCTGTTAATTGACCTCACAGAGATACATCTTTATTTAGTGGTTCTCTTTGCTAACCTTATTTCTGTGGAATCTGAGAACAGATATTTCGGATGCCTTTTAAGACTATAGTGCCAAAGGAAATATCCTCCGATAACAAAGAGAAAGAAGCTTTCTGAGAAACTTCTTTGTGTTCTGTGAAATCATCTCTCAGAGTTACAGCTTTCCCCTCAAGAAGCCTTTCGCTAAGACAGTTCCTTTAGAATTGGCAAAGTGATATTTGGAAGCCCATAGAGGGTTATGGTGAAAAAGGAAATATCCTCAGATGAAATCTGGAAAGAAGCTTTCTGCGAAACTGCTTAGTGTTCTGTTAATTCATCTCACAGAGTTACAGCTGTATTTCGTGTATCTCTTTGCTAGCCTTATTTCTGTGGAATCTGAGAACAGATATTTCGGATCCCTTTGAAGACTATAGGGCCAAAGGAAATATCCTCCGGTAACAAAGAGAAAGAAGCTTTCTGAGAAACCCCTTTGTGTTCTGTGAAATCATCTCACAGAGTTACAGCTTTCCCCTCAAGAAGCCTTTCGCTAAGACAGTTCTTGTGGAATTGGCAAAGTGATATTTGGAAGACCATAGAGGGCTATGGTGAAAAAGGAAATATCCTCAGTTGAAATCTGGAAAGAAGCTTTCTGAGAAACTTCTCTGTGACGTGTGACTTCCACTCACAGAGTTACATCTGTAGTTCGTGGATCTCTTTGCTATCCTTTTTTCTGTGGAATCTGAGAACAGATATTTCGGATCCCTTTGAAGACTATAGGGCCAAAGGAAATATCCTCCGATAACAAAGAGAAGGAAGCTTTCCGAGAAACTTCTTTGTGTTCTGTGAAATCATCTCACAGAGTTACAGCTTTCCCCTCAAGAAGCATTTCGCTAATACAGTTCTTGTGGAATTGGCAAAGTGATATTTGGAAGACCATAGATTGCTATTATGAAAAAATAAATATCCTCAAATGAAATCTGGTAAGCAGCTTTCTGAAAAACTGCTTAGTGTTCTGTTATTTCATCTCACAGGGTTACATCTATATTTCGTGCATCTCTTTGCTAGCCTTATTTCTGTGGAATCTAAGAACAGATATTTCGCATCCCTTTGAAGACTATAGGGCCAAAGGAAATATCCTCCGATAATAAAAAGAAAAAAGCTTTCTGAGGAACTTCTTTGTGTTCTGTGAAATCATCTCACAGAGTTACAGCTTTCCCCTCAAGAAGCCGTTCGCTAAGACTGTTCTTGTGGATTTGGAAAAGTGATATTTGGAAGCCCATAGAGGGCTATGGTGAAAAAGGAAATATCCTCAGATGAAATCTGGAAAGAAGCTTTCTGAGAAACTGCTCTCTGATGTGTGACTTCCACTCAGAGAGTTACATCTGTATTTCGTGGATCTCTTTGCTAGCCTTATTTCTGTGGAATCTGAGAACAGAGATTTCGGATCCCTTTGAAGACTATAGGGCCAAAGGAAATATCCTCTGATAACAAAGAGAAAGAAGCTTTCTGAGAAACTTCTTTGTGTTCTGTGAAATCATCTCACAGAGTTACAGCTTTCCCTTCAAGAAGCCTTTCCCTAAGACAGTTCTTGTGGAATTGGCAAAGTGATATTGGAAGCCCATAGAGGACTATGGTGAAAAAGGAAATATCCTCAGATGAAATCTGGAAAGAAGCTTTCTGAGAACCTTCTCTGTGATGTGTGACTTCCACTCACAGAGTTACATCTGTATTTCGTGGATCTCTTTGTTAGCCTTATTTCTGTGGAATCTGAGAACAGATATTTCGGATCCCTTTGAAGACTATAGGGCCAAAGGAATTATCCTCCGATAACAAAGAGAAAGAAGCTTTTTGAGAAACTTCTTTGTGTTCTGTGAAATCATCTCACAGAGTTACAGCTTTCCCCTCAAGAAACCTTTCGCTAAGACAGTTCTTGTGGAATTGGCAAACTGATATTTGGAAGCCCATAGAGGGCTAAGGTGAAAAAGGAAATATCCTCAGATGAAATCTGGAAAGAAACTTTCTGAGTAACTGCTGTGATGTGTGACCTCCACTCACAGAGTTACATCTGTATTTCGTGGATCTCTTTGCTACCTTATTTCTGTGGAATCTGAGAACAGATATTTCGAATTCCTTTGAAGACTATAGTGCCAAAGGAAATATCTTCCGATAATAAAGAGAAAGAAGCTTTCTGAGAAACTTCTTTGTGTTCTGTGAAATCATCTCACAGAGTTACAGGTTTCCCCTCAAGAAGCCTTTCGCTAACACTGTTCTTGTGGAATTGGCAAAGTGATATTTGGAAGCCCATAGAGGGCTATGGTGAAAAAGGAAATAATCTCAGATGAAATCTGGAAAGAAGCTTTCTGAGAAACTTCTCTGTGATGTGTGACTTCCACTCACAGAGTTACATCTGTAGTTCGTGGATCTCTTTGCTAGCCTTATTTCTGTGGAATCTGAGAACAGATATTTCGAATCCCGTTGAAGACTCTAGGGCCAAAGGAAATATCTTCCTGTAACAAAGAGAAAGAAGCTTTCTGAGAAACTTCTTTGTGTTCTGTGAAATCATCTCACAGAGTTACAACTTTCCCCTCAAGAAGCATTTCGCTAAGAAAGTTCTTGTGGAATTGGCAAAGTGATATTTGGAAGCCTATAGAGGGCTATGGTGAAAAAGGAAATATCCTCAGATGAAATCTGGAAAGAAGCTTTCTGAGAGACTGCTTAGTGTTCTGTTAATTCATCTCACAGAGTTACATCTGTATTTCGTGGATCTCTTTGCTAGCCTTATTTCTGTGGATTCTGAGAACAGATATTTCGGTTCCTTTTGAAGACTATAGGGTCAAAGAAAATAACCTCCGATAACAAAGAGAAAGAAGCTTTCTGAGAAACTTCTTTGTGTTCTGTGAAATCATCTCACAGAGTTACAGCTATCCCCTCAAGAAGGCTTTCGCTAAGACAGTTCTTGTGGAATTGGCAAAGTGACATTTTGGAGCCCTTAGACGACTATGGTGAAAAAGGAAATATCCTCAGAGGAAATCTGGAAATAAACTTTCTGAGAAACTGCTTAGTGTTCTGTTAATTCACCTCACAGAGTTACATCTGTATTTCGTGGATCTCTTTGCTAGCCTTATTTCTGTGGAATCTGAGAACAGATATTTCGGATCCCTTTGAAGACTATAGGGCCAAAGGAAATATCCTCCGATAACAAAGAGAAAGAAGCTTTCTGAGAAACTTCTTTGTGTTCTGTGAAATCATCTCACAGAATTACACCTTTCCCTTCAAGAAGCCTTTCGCTAAGACAGTTCTTGTGGAATTCACAAAGTGATATTTGGAAGCCCTTAGAGGGCTATGGTGAAAAAGGAAATATCCTCAGATGAAATCTGGAAAGAAGCTTTCTGAGAAACTGCTTAGTGTTCTGTTAATTCCTCTCACAGAGTTACATCTGTATTTCGTGGATCTCTTTGCTAGCCTTATTTCTGTGGAATCTGAGAACTGATATTTCGGATCCCTTTGAAGACTATAGGTTCAAAGGAAATATCCTCCGATAACAAAGAGATGGAAGCTTTCTGAGAAACTTCTTTGTGTTCTGTGAAATCATCTCACAGAGTTACAGGTTTCCCCTCAAGAAGCCTTTCACTAGGACAGTTCTTGTGGAATTGGCAAAGTGATATTTGGAATCCCATAGAGGGCTATGGTGAAAAAGGAAATATCCTCAGATGATTTCTGGAAAGAAGTTTCTGAGAAACTTCTCTGTGATGTGTGACTTCCACTCACAGAGTTACATATGTATTTCGTGGATCTCTTTGCTAGTCTTATTTCTGTGGAATCTGAGAACAGATATTTCGGATCCCTTTGAAGACTATAGGGCCAAAGGAAATATTCTCCGATAACAAGAGAAAGAAGCTTCCTGAGGAAATTCTTTGTGTTCAGTGAAAACATCTCACAGAGTTACAGCTTTCCCCTCAAGAAGCCCCTCGCTAAGACAGTTCTTGTGGAATTGGCAAAGTGATATTTGGAAGCCCACAGAGGGCAATGGTGAAAAAGGAAATATCCTCAGACGAAATCTGGAAAGAAGCTTTATGAGAAACTGCTTAGTTTTCGGTTAATTCACCTCACAGAGTTACATCTTTATTTAGTGGTTCTCTTTGCTAACCTTATTTCTGTGGAATCTGAGAACAGATATTTCGGATCCCTTTGAGGACTATAGGGCCAAAGGAAATATCCTCCGATAACAAAGAGAAAGAATCTTTCTGAGAAACTTCTTTGTGTTCTGTGAAATCATCTCACAGAGTTACAGCTTTCCCCTCAAGAAGCCTTTCGCTAAGACAGTTCTTATGGAATTGGCAAAGTGATATTTGGAAGCCCATAGAGGGCTATGGTGACAAAGGAATTATCCTCAGATGAAATCTGGAAAGAACCTTTCTGAGAAACTGCTTAGTGTTCTGTTAATTTATCTCACAGAGTTACATCCATATTTCGTGGATCTCTTGGCTAGCCTTATTTCTGTGGAATCTGAGAACAGATATTTCGCATCCCTTTGAAGACTATAGGGCCAAAGGAAATATCCTCCTATAATAAAGAGAAAAAAGCTTTCTGAGGAACTTCTTTGTGCTCTGTGAAATCATCTCACAGAGGTACAGCTTTCCCCTCAAGAAGCCGCTCGCTAAGACAGTTCTTGTGGATTTGGAAAATTGATATTTGGAAGCCCATAGAGGGCTATGGTGAAAAAGGAAATATCCTCAGATGAAATCTGGAAAGAAGCTTTCTGAGAAACTGCTCTGTGATGTGTGACTTCCACTCACAGAGTTATATCTGTATTTCGTGGATCTCTTTGCTAGCCTTATTTCTGTGGAATCTGAGAACAGAGATTTCGGATCCCTTTGAGGACTATAGGGCCAAAGGAAATATCCTCCGATAACAAAGAGAAAGAATCTTTCTGAGAAACTTCTTTGTGTTCTGTGAAATCATCTCACAGAGTTACAGCTTTCCCCTCAAGAAGCCTTTCGCTAAGACAGTTCTTATGGAATTGGCAAAGTGATATTTGGAAGCCCATAGAGGGCTATGGTGACAAAGGAATTATCCTCAGATGAAATCTGGAAAGAACCTTTCTGAGAAACTGCTTAGTGTTCTGTTAATTTATCTCACAGAGTTACATCCATATTTCGTGGATCTCTTGGCTAGCCTTATTTCTGTGGAATCTGAGAACAGATATTTCGCATCCCTTTGAAGACTATAGGGCCAAAGGAAATATCCTCCTATAATAAAGAGAAAAAAGCTTTCTGAGGAACTTCTTTGTGCTCTGTGAAATCATCTCACAGAGGTACAGCTTTCCCCTCAAGAAGCCGCTCGCTAAGACAGTTCTTGTGGATTTGGAAAATTGATATTTGGAAGCCCATAGAGGGCTATGGTGAAAAAGGAAATATCCTCAGATGAAATCTGGAAAGAAGCTTTCTGAGAAACTGCTCTGTGATGTGTGACTTCCACTCACAGAGTTATATCTGTATTTCGTGGATCTCTTTGCTAGCCTTATTTCTGTGGAATCTGAGAACAGAGATTTCGGATCCCTTTGAAGACTATAGGGCCAAAGGAAATATCCTCCGATAAGAAAGAGAAAGAAGCTTTCTGAGAAACTTCTTTGGGTTCTGTGAAATCATCTCACAGAGTTACAGCTTTCCCTTCAAGAAGCCTTTCACTAAGACAGTTCTTGTGGAATTGGCAAAGTGATATTTGGAAGCCCATAGAGGGCTATGGTGAAAAAGGAAATATCCTCAGAGGAAATCTGGAAAGAAGCTTACTGAGAAACTGCTTAGTGTTCTGTTAATTCACCTCACAGAGTTACATCTGTATTTCGTGGATCTCTTTGCTAGCCTTATTTCTGTGGAATCTGAGAACAGAGATTTCGGATCCCTTTGAAGACTATAGGGCCAAAGGAAATATCCTCCGATAAGAAAGAGAAAGAAGCTTTCTGAGAAACTTCTTTGTGTTCTGTGAAATCATCTCACAGAGTTACAGCTTTCCCTTCAGAAAGCCTTTCACTAAGACAGGTCTTGTGGAATTGGCAAAGTGATATTTGGAAGCCCATAGAGGACTATGGCGAAAAGGAAACATCCTCAGATGAAATCTGGAAAGAAGCTTTCTGAGAAATTTCTCTGTGATGTGTTACTTCCACTCACAGAGTTACATCTGTATTTCGTGGATCTCTTTGCTAGCCTTATTTCTGTGGAATCTGAGAAGAGATATTTCGGATCCCTTTGAAGACTATAGGGCCAAAGGAAATACCCTCCGATAACAAAGAGAAAGAAGCTTTCTGAGAAGCTTCTTTGTGTTCTGTGAAATCATCTCACAGAGTTACAGCTTTCCCCTCAAGAAGCCTTTCGCTAAAACAGTTCTTGTGGAATTTGCATAGTGATATTTGAAAGCCCATAGAGGGCTACCGTGAAAAAGGAAATATACTCAGATGAAATCTGGAAAGAAGATTTGTGAGAATATGCTTAGTGTTCTGTTAATTCATCTCACAGAGTTACATCTGTATTTCGTGGATCTCTTGGCTAGCCTTATTTCTGTGGAATCTGAGAACAGATATTTCGGATCCCTTGGAAGACTATAGGGCCAAAGGAAATATCCACCGATAACAAAGAGAAAGAAGCTTTCTGAGAAACTTCTTTGTGTTCTGTGAAATCATCTCACAGAGTTACATATTTCCCCTCAAGAAGGCTTTCGCTTAGACAGTTCTTGTGGAATTTGCAAAGTGATATTTGAAAGCCCATAGAGGGCTACGGTGAAAAAGGAAATATCCTCAGATGAAATCTGGAAAGAAGCTCTCTGAGAAACTGCTTAGTGTTCTGTTAATTCATCTCACATAGTTACATCTGTATTTCGTGGATCTCTTTGCTAGCCTTATTTCTGTGGAATCTGAGAACAGATATTTCGGATCCCTTTGGAGACTAAGGGCCAAAGGAAATATTCTCCGATAACAAAGAGAAAGAAGCCTTCTGAGAAACTTCTTTGTGTTCTGTGAAATGTTCTCACAGAGTTACAGCTTTCCCCTCAAAAAGCCTTTCGCTAAGACCATTCTTGTGGAATTGGCAAAGTGATATTTGGAAGCCCATAGAGGGCTAAGGTGAAAAGGAAATATCCTCAGATGAAATCTGGAGAGAAGCTTTCTGAGTAAATGCTCGGTGATGTGTGACTTCCATTTACAAAGTTACATCTGTATTTCGTGTATCTCTTTGCTAGCCTTATTTCTGTGGAATCTGAAAACAGACATTTCAGATCCTTTTGTAGACTATAGGGTCAAAGGAAATATCCTCCGATAACAAAGAGAAAGAAGCTTTCTGAGAAACTTCTTTGTGTTCTGTGAAATCATCTCACAGAGTTACAGCTTTCCCCTCAAAAAGGCTTTCGCTAAGACAGTTCTTGTGGAATTGGCAAAGTGATATTTGGAAGCTCATAGAAGGCTATGTTGAAAAAGGAAATATCCACTGATGAAATCTGGAAAGAAGCTTTCTGAGAAACTGCTTAGTGTTCTGTTAATTCATGTCACAGAGTTACATCTGTATTTCGTGGATCTCTTTGCTAGCCTTATTTCTGTGGAATCTGAGAACAGAGATTTCGGATCCCTTTGAAGAATATAGGGCCAAAGGAAATATCCTCCATAACAAAGAGAAAGAAGCTTTCTGAGAAACTTCTTTGTGTTCTGTGAAATCTTCTCACAGAGTTACAGCTTTCCCCTCAAGATCCTTTCGCTAAGACAGTTCTTGTGGAATTGGCAAAATGATATTTGTAAGCCCAGAGAGGGCTATGTTGGAAAAGGAAATATCCTCAGAGGAAATCGGGATAGAAGCTTTCTGAGAAACTTCTCTGTGATGTGTGACTTCCACTCACAGAGTTACATCTGTATTTAGTGGATCCCTTTGCTAGCCTTATTTCTGTGGAATCTGAGAACAGATATTTCGGATTCTTTTGAAGACTATAGGGCCAAAGGAAATATCCTCCGATAACAAAGAGAAAGAAGCTTTTTGAGAAACTTCTTTGTGTTCTGTGAAATCATCTCACAGAGTTACAGCTTTCCCTTCAAGAAGCCTTTCACTAAGACAGTTCTTGTGGAATTGGCAAAGTGATATTTGGAAGCCCATAGAGGGCTATAGTGAAAAAGGAAATATCCTCAGATGAAATCTGGAAAGAAGCTTTCTGCGAAACTGTTTAGTGTTCTTTTAATTCATCTCAAAGAGTTACATCTGTATTTCGTGGATCTCTTTGCTAGCCTTATTTCTGTGGAATCTGAGAACAGATATTTCGAATCCCTTTGAAGACTATAGGGCCAAAGGAAATATCCTCCGATAACAAAGAGAATGAAGCTTTCTGAGAAACCTCTTTGTGTTCTGTGAAATCATCTCACAGAGTTACAGCTTTCCCCTCAAGAATCCTTTCGCTAAGACAGTTCTTGTGGAATTGGAAAAGTGATATTTGGAAGCCCATAGAGGGCTGTGGTGAAAAAGGAAATATCCTCAGATGAAATCTGTAAAAAAGCTTTCTGAGAAACTGCTCTGTGATGTGTAACTTCCACTCACAGGGTTACATCTGTATTTCATGGATCTCTTTGCTAGCCTTATTTCTGTGGAATCTGAGAACAGATATTTCGGATCCCTTTGAAGAGTCTAGGGCCAAAGGAAATATCCTCCGATAACAAAGAGAAAAAAGCTTTCTGAGAAACTTCTTTGTGTTCAGTGAAATCATCTCACAGAGTTACAGCTTTCCCCTCAAGAAGCCTTTCGCTAAGACAGTTCTTCTGGAATTGACAAAGTGATATTTGGAAGCCCATAGTGGGCTATGGTGAAAAAGGAAATATATTCAGACGAAATCTGGAAAGAAGCTTTATGAGAAACTGCTTAGTGTTCGGTTAATTCACCTCACAGAGTTACATCTTTATTTAGTGGTTCTCTTTGCTAACCTTATTTCTGTGGAATCTGAGAACAGATATTTCGGATCCCTTTGAAGACTATAGGGCCAAAGGAAATATCCTCCGATAACAAAGAGAAAGAATCTTTCTGAGAAACTTCTTTGTGTTCTGGGAAATCATCTCACAGAGTTACAACTTTCCCCTCAAGAAGCCTTTCGCTAAGACAGTTCTTGTGGAATTGGCTAAGTGATATTTGGAAGCCCATAGAGGGCTATGGTGACAAAGGAAATATCCTCAGATGAAATCTGGAAAGAAGCTTTCTGAGAAACTGCTTAGTGTTCTGTTAATTCATCTCACAGAGTTACATCCATATTTCGTGGATCTGTTTGCTAGCCTTATTTCTGTGGAATCTGGGAACAGATATTTCGCATCCCTTTGAAGACTATAGGGCCAAAGGAAATATCCTCCGATAATAAAGAGAAAAAAGCTTTCTGAGGAACTTCTTTGTGTTCTGTGAAATCATCTCACAGAGGTACAGCTTTCCCCTCAAGAAGCCGCTCGCTAAGACAGTTCTTGTGGAATTGGCAAAGTGATATTTGGAAGCCCATAGAGGGCTATGGTGAAAAAAGAAATATCCTCAGATGAAATCTGGAAAGAAGCTTTCTGAGAAACTGCTCTGTGATGTGTGACTTCCACTCACAGAGTTATATCTGTATTTCGTGGATCTCTTTGCTAGCCTTATTTCTGTGGAATCTGAGAACAGAGATTTCGGATCACTTTGAAGACTATAAGGCCAAAGGAAATATCCTCCGATAAGAAAGAGAAAGAAGCTTTCTGAGAAACTTCTTTGTGTTCTGTGAAATCATCTCACAGAGTTACAGCTTTCCCTTCAAGAAGCCTTTCACTAAGACAGGTCTTGTGGAATTGGCAAAGTGATATTTGGAAGCCCATAGAGGGCTATGGTGAAAAAGGAAATATCCTCAGATGAAATCTGGAAAGAAGCTTTCTGAGAAACTTCTCTGTGATGTGTAACTTCCACTCACAGAGTTACATCTGTATTTCATGGATCTCTTTGCTAGCCTTATTTCTGTGGAATCTGAGAACAGATATTTCGGATCCCTTTGAAGAGTCTAGGGCCAAAGGAAATATCCACCGATAACAAAGAGAAAGAAGCTTTCTGAGAAACTTCTTTGTGTTCAGTGAAATCATCTCACAGAGTTACAGCTTTCCCCTCAAGAAGCCTTTCGCTAAGACAGTTCTTGTGGAATTGGCAAAGTGATATTTGGAAGCCCATAGAGGGCTATGATGAAAAAGGAAATATCCTCAGACGAAATCTGGAAAGAAGCTTTATGAGAAACTGCTTAGTGTTCGGTTAATTCACCTCACAGAGTTACATCTTTATTTAGTGGTTCTGTTTGCTAACCTTATTTCTGTGGAATCTGAGAACAGATATTTCGGATCCCTTTGAAGACAATAGGGCCAAAGGAAATATCCTCCGATTACAAAGAGAAAGAATCTTTCTGAGAAACTTCTTTGTGTTCTGTGAAATCATCTCACAGAGTTACAGCTTTCCCCTCAAGAACCCTTTCGCTAAGACAGTTCTTGTGGAATTGGCAAAGTGATATTTGGAAGCCCATAGAGGGCTATGGTGACAAAGGAAATATCCTCAGATGAAATCTGGAAAGAAGCTTTCTGAGAAACTGCTTAGTGTTCTGTTAATTCATCTCACAGAGTTACATCCATATTTCGTGGATCTCTTTGCTAGCCTTATTTCTGTGGAATCTGAGAACAGATATTTCGCATCCCTTTGAAGACTATAGGGCCAAAGGAAATATCCTCCGATAATAAAGAGAAAAAAGCTTTCTGAGGAACTTCTTTGTGTTCTGTGAAATTATCTCACAGATGTACAGCTTTCCCCTCAAGAAGCCGCTCGCTAAGACAGTTCTTGTGGATTTGGAAAAGTGATATTTGGAAGCCCATAGAGGGCTATGGTGAAAAAGGAAATATCCTCAGATGAAATCTGGAAAGAAGCTTTCTGAGAAACTGCTCTGTGATGTGTGACTTCCACTCACAGATTTATATCTGTATTTCGTGGATCTCTTTGCTAGCCTTATTTCTGTGGAATCTGAGAACAGAGATTTCGGATCCCTTTGAAGACTATAGGGCCAAAGGAAATATCCTCCGATAAGAAAGAGAAAGAAGCTTTCTGAGAAACTTCTTTGTGTTCTGTGAAATCATCTCACAGAGTTACAGCTTTGCCTTCAAGAAGCCTTTCACTAAGACAGTTCTTGTGGAATTGGCAAAGTGATATTTGGAAGCCCATAGAGGGCTATGGTGAAAAAGGAAATATCCTCAGATGAAATCTGGAAAGAAGCTTTCTGAGAAACTTCTTTGTGTTCTGTTTAATCATCTCACAGAGTTACAGCTTTCCCCTCAAGAAGCCTTTCGCTAATACAGTTCTTGTGGAATTGGCAAAGTGATATTTGGAAGACCATAGATTGCTATTTTGAAAAAATAAATATCCTCAAATGAAATCTGGTAAGCAGCTTTCTGAAAAACTGCTTAGTGTTCTGTTATTTCACCTCACAGGGTTACATCTGTATTTCGTGGATCTCTTTCCTAGCCTTATTTCTGTGGAATCTGAGAACAGATATTTCGGATCCTTTTGAAGACTATAGGGTCAAAGGAAATAACCTCCGATAACAAAGAGAAAGAAGCTTTCTGAGAAACTTCTTTGTGTTCTGTGAAATCATCTCACAGAGTTACAGCTACCCCCTCAAGAAGGCTTTCGCTAAGACAGTTCTTGTGGAATTGGCAAAGTGACATTTTGGAGCCCTTAGACGGCTATGGTGAAAAAGGAAATATCCTCAGAGGAAATCTGGAAATAAACTTTCTGAGAAACTGCTTAGTGTTCTGTTAATTCACCTCACAGAGTTACATCTGTATTTCGTGTATCTCTTTGGTAGCCTTATTTCTGTGGAATCTGAGAACAGATATTTCGAATCCCATTGAAGACTATAGGGCCAAAGGAAATATCCTCCGATAACAAAGAGAAAGAAGCTTTCTGAGAAACTTCTTTGTGTTCTTTGAAATCATCTCACAGAATTACACCTTTCCCCTCAAGAAGCCTTTCGCTAAGACAGTTGTTGTGGAATTGGCAAAGTGATATTTGGAAGCCCTTAGAGGGCTATGGTGAAAAAGGAAATGTCCTCAGATGAAATCTGGAAAGAAGCTTTCTGAGAAACTGCTTAGTGTTCTGTTAATTCATCTCACAGAGTTACATCCATATTTCGTGGATCTCTTTGCTAGCCTTATTTCTGTGGAATCTGAGAACAGATATTTCGCATCCCTTTGAAGACTATAGGGCCAAAGGAAATATCCTCCGATAATAAAGAGAAAAAAGATTTCTGAGGAACTTCTTTGTGTTCTGTGAAATTATCTCACAGAGGTACAGCTTTCCCCTCAAGAAGCCGCTCGCTAAGACAGTTCTTGTGGATTTGGAAAAGTGATATTTGGAAGCCCATAGAGGGCTATGGTGAAAAAGGAAATATCCTCAGATGAAATCTGGAAAGAAGCTTTCTGAGAAACTACTCTGTGATGTGTGACTTCCACTCACAGATTTATATCTGTATTTCGTGGATCTCTTTGCTAGCCTTATTTCTTTGGAATCTGAGAACAGAGATTTCGGATCCCTTTGAAGACTATAGGGCCAAAGGAAATATCCTCCGATAAGAAAGAGAAAGAAGCTTTCTGAGTAACTTCTTTGTGTTCTGTGAAATCATCTCACAGAGTTACAGCTTTGCCTTCAAGAAGCCTTTCACTAAGACAGTTCTTGTGGAATTGGCAAAGTGATATTTGGAAGCCCATAGAGGGCTATGGTGAAAAAGGAAATATCCTCAGATGAAATCTGGAAAGAAGCTTTCTGAGAAACTTCTTTGTGTTCTGTTTAATCATCTCACAGAGTTTCAGCTTTCCCCTCAAGAAGCCTTTCGCTAATACAGTTCTTGTGGAATTGGCAAAGTGATATTTGGAAGACCATAGATTGTTATTTTGAAAAAATAAATATCCTCAAATGAAATCTGGTAAGCAGCTTTCTGAAAAACTGCTTAGTGTTCTGTTATTTCACCTCACAGGGTTACATCTGTATTTCGTGGATCTCTTTCCTAGCCTTATTTCTGTGGAATCTGAGAACAGATATTTCGGATCCTTTTGAAGACTATAGGGTCAAAGGAAATAACCTCCGATAACAAAGAGAAAGAAGCTTTCTGAGAAACTTCTTTGTGTTCTGTGAAATCATCTCACAGAGTTACAGCTACCCCCTCAAGAAGGCTTTCGCTAAGACAGTTCTTGTGGAATTGGCAAAGTGACATTTTGGAGCCCTTAGACGGCTATGGTGAAAAAGGAAATATCCTCAGAGGAAATCTGGAAATAAACTTTCTGAGAAACTGCTTAGTGTTCTGTTAATTCATCTCACAGAGTTACATCTGTATTTCGTGGATCTCTTTGGTAGCCTTATTTCTGTGGAATCTGAGAACAGATATTTCGAATCCCATTGAAGACTATAGGGCCAAAGGAAATATCCTCCGATAACAAAGAGAAAGAAGCTTTCTGAGAAACTTCTTTGTGTTCTTTGAAATCATCTCACAGAATTACACCTTTCCCCTCAAGAAGCCTTTCGCTAAGACAGTTGTTGTGGAATTGGAAAAGTGATATTTGGAAGCCCTTAGAGGGCTATGGTGAAAAAGGAAATGTCCTCAGATGAAATCTGGAAGAAGCTTTCTGAGAAACTGCTTAGTGTTCTGTTAATTCATCTCACAGAGTTACATCTGTATTTCGTGGATCTCTTTGCTAGCCTTATTTCTGTGGAATCTGAGAACAGATATTTCGGATCCCTTTGAAGACTATAGGGTCAGAGGAAATATCCTCCGATAACAAAGAGATAGAAGCTTTCTGAGAAACTTCTTTGTGTTCTGTGAAATCATCTCACAGAGTTAGAGGTTTCCCCTCAAGAAGTCTTTCGCTAAGACAGTTCTTGTGGAATTGGCAAAGTGATATTTGGAAGCCCATAGAGGGCTATGGTGGAAAGGAAATATCCTCAGATGAAAACTGGAAAGAAGTTTCTGAGAAACTTCTCTGTGATGTGTGACTTCCACTCACAGAGTTACATCTGTATTTCGTGGATCTGTTTTCTCTCCTTATTTCTGTGGAATCTGAGAACAGATATTTCGGATCCCTTTGAAGACTATAGGGCCAAAGGAAATATCCTCCGATAACAAAGAGAAAGAAGCTTTCTGAGGAACTTCTTTGTGTTCTGTGAAATCATCTCACAGAGTTACAACTTTTCCCTCAAGAAGCCGCTCGCTAAGACAGTTCTTGTGGATTTGGAAAAGTGATATTTGGAAGCCCATAGAGGGCTATGGTGAAAAAGGAAATATCCTCAGATGAAATCTGGAAAGAAGCTTACTGAGAAACTGCTCTGTGATGTGTGACTTCGACTCACAGAGTTATATCTGTATTTCGTGGATCTCTTTGCTAGCCTTATTTCTGTGGAATCTGAGAACAGAGATTTCGGATCCCTTTGAAGACTATAGGGCCAAAGGAAATATCCTCCGATAAGAAAGAGAAAGAAGCTTTCTGAGAAACTTCTTTGTGTTCTGTGAAATCATCTCACAGAGTTACAGCTTTCCCTTCAGAAAGCCTTTCACTAAGACAGGTCTTGTGGAATTGGCAAAGTGATATTTGGAAGCCCATAGAGGGCTATGGTGAAAAAGGAAATATCCTCAGATGAAATCTGGAAAGAAGCTTTCTAAGAATCTTCTCTGTGTTGTGTGACTTCCACTCACAGAGTTACATCTGTATTTCGTGGATCTCTTTGCTAGCCTTATTTCTGTGGAATCTGAGAACAGATATTTCGGATTACTTTGAAGACTATAGGGGCAAAGGAATTATCCTCCGATAACAAAGAGAAAGAAGTTTTCTGAGAAACTTCTTTGTGTTCTGTGAAATCATCTCACAGAGTTACAGCTTTCCCCTCAAGAAACCATTCGCTAAGAAAGTTCTTGTGGAATTTGCAAAGTGATATTTGGAAGCCCATAGAGGACTATGGCGAAAAGGAAACATCCTCAGATGAAATCTGGAAAGAAGCTTTCTGAGAAACTTCTCTGTGATGTGTGACTTCCACTCACAGAGTTACATCTGTATTTCGTGGATCTCTTTGCTAGCCTTATTTCTGTGGAATCTGAGAAGAGATATTTCGGATCCCTTTGAAGACTATAGGGCCAAAGGAAATACGCTCCGATAACAAAGAGAAAGAAGCTTTCTGAGAAGCTTCTTTGTGTTCTGTGAAATCATCTCACAGAGTTACAGCTTTCCCCTCAGGAAGCCTTTCGCTAAAACAGTTCTTGTGGAATTTGCATAGTGATATTTGAAAGCCCATAGAGGGCTACGGTGAAAAAGGAAATATCCTCAGATGAAATCTGGAAAGAAGCTCTCTGAGAAACTGCTTAGTGTTCTGTTAATTCATCTCACATAGTTACATCTGTATTTCGTGGATCTCTTTGCTAGCCTTATTTCTGTGGAAACTGAGAACAGATATTTCGGATCCCTTTGGAGACTAAGGGCCAAAGGAAATATGCTCCGATAACAAAGAGAAAGAAGCCTTCTGAGAAACTTCTTTGTGTTCTGTGAAATGTTCTCACAGAGTTACAGCTTTCCCCTCAAAAAGCCTTTCGCTAAGACCATTCTTGTGGAATTGGCAAAGTGATATTTGGAAGCCCATAGAGGGCTAAGGTGAAAAGGAAATATCCTCAGATGAAATCTGGAGAGAAGCTTTCTGAGTAAATGCTCGGTGATGTGTGACTTCCATTTACAAAGTTACATCTGTATTTCGTGTATCTCTTTGCTAGCTTTATTTCTGTGGAATCTGAAAACAGACATTTCGGATCCTTTTGAAGACTATAGGGTCAAAGGAAATATCCTCCGAATACAAAGAGATAGAAGCTTTCTGAGAAACTTCTCTGTGTTCTGTGAAATCATCTCACAGAGTTACAGCTTTCCCCTCAAGAAGCCTTTCGCTAAGACAGTTCTTCGAGAATTGTCAAAGTGATATTTTTAACCCCATCGAGGGCTATGGTGAAAAAGGAAATATCCACAGATGAAATCTGGAAAGCAGCTTTCTGAGAAACTGCTTAGGGTTCTTTTAATTCATCTCACAGAGTTACATCTGTATTTCGTGGATCTCTTTGCTAGCCGTATTTCCGTGGAATCTGAGAACAGATATTTCGGATCCCTTTGAAGACTATAGGGCCAAAGGAAATATCCTCAGATAACAAAGAGAAAGAAGCTTTCTGAGAAACTTCTTTGTGTTCTGTGAAATCATCTCACAGAGTTACAGCTTTACCCTCAAGAAGCCTTTCGCTAAGACAGTTCTTGTGGAATTTGCAAAGTGATTTTTGGAAACCCATTGACGGCTATGGTGATAAGGAAATATCCTCAGAAGAAATCTGGAAAGAAGCTTTCTGAAAAACTGCTCTGTGATGTGTGACTTCCACTCACAGTTACATCTGTATTTCGTAGATCTCTTTGCTTGCCTTATTTCTGTGGAATCTGAGAACAGATATTTCGGATCCCTTTGAAGATTCTAGGGACAATGGTAATATCCTCCGATAACAAAGAGAAAGAAGTTTTCTGAAAAATTTCTTTGTGTTCTGTGAAATCATCTCACAGAGTTACAGCTTTCCCCTCAAGAAGCCTTTCGCTAAGACAATTCTTGTGGAATTATCAAAGTGATATTTGGAAGCCCATAGAGTCCTATGGTGAAAAAGGAAATATCCTCAGATGAAATCTGGAAAGAAGCATTCTGAGAAACTGCTTAGTGTTCTGTTAATTCATCTCACAGAGTTACATCTGTATTTCGTGGATCTCTTTGCTAGCCTTATTTCTGTGGAATCTGAGAACAGATATTTCGGATCCCTTTGAAGACTAGAGGGCCAAAGGAAATATCCTCCGATAACAAAGAGAAAGAAGCTTTCTGAGAAACTTGTTTGTGTTCTCTGAAATCATATCACAGAGTTACAGCTCTCCCCTCAAGGAGCCTTTTGCTAAGACAGTTGTTGTGGAATTGGCAAAGTGATATTTGGAAGCCCATTGAGGGCTATGGTGAAAAAGGAAATATCCTCAGATGAAATCTTGAAAGAAGCTTTCTGAGAAACTGCTCTGTGATGTGTGACTTATACTCACAGAGTTACATCTGTATTTCGTGGATCTCTTTGCTAGCCTTATTTCTGCGGAATGTGAGAACAGATATTTCGGATCCCTTTGAAGACTATAGGGCCAAAGGAAATATCCTCCGATAACAAAGAGAAAGAAGCTTTCTGAGAAACTTCTTTGTGTTCTGTGAAATCATCTCACAGATTTACAGCTTTCTCCTCAAGAAGATTTTCACTAAGACTGTTCTTGTGGAATTGGCAAAGTGATATTTGGAACCCCATTGACGGCTATGGTGAAAAAGGAAATATCCTCAGATGAAATCCGGAAAGCAGCTTTCTGAGAAACTGCTTAGGGTTCTGTTAATTCATCTCACAGAGTTACATCTGTATTTCGTTGATCACTTTGCTAGCCTTATTTCTGTGGAATCTGAGAACAGATATTTCGGATCCCTTTGAAGATTCTAAGGACAAAGGAAATATCCTCCGATAACGAAGAGAAAGAAGCTTTCTGAGAAACTTCTTTGTGTTCTGTGAAATCATCCACAGAGTTACAGCTTTACCCTCAAGAAGCCTTTCGCTACGACAGTACTTGTGCAATTGGCAAAGTGATATTTGGAAGCCCTTAGATGGCTATCATGAAAAAGGAAATATCCTCAGATAAAATCTGGAAAGAAGCATTATGAGAAACTGCTTAGTGTACTGTTAATTCATCTCACAGAGTTACATCTGTATTTCGTGGATCTCTTTGCTAGCCTTATTTCTGTGGAATCTGAGAACAGATATTTCGGATCCCTTTGAAGACTATAGGGACAAAGGAAATATCCTTCGATAACAAAGAGAAAGAAGCTTTCTGAGAAACTTCTTTGTGTTCTGTGAAATCATCTCTGAGAGTTACAGCTCTCCCCTCAAGAAGCCTTTCGCTAAGACAGTTCTTGTGGAATTGGCAAAGTGATATTTGGAAGCCCATAGAAGGCTATGGTGGAAAAGGAAATATCCTCAGAGGAAATCTGGAAAGAAGCTTTCTGAGAAACTTCTCTGTGAGGTATGACTGCCACTCACAGAGTTACATCTGTATTTCGTGGATCTCTTTGCTAGCCTTATTTCTGAGGAATCTGAGAACAGATATTTTGGATCCCTTTGAAGACTATAGGTCCAAAGGAAATATCCTCCGATAACAAAGAGAAAGAAGCTTTCTGAGAAACTTCTTTGTATCTGTGAAATCATCTCACAGAGTTACTGCTTTCCCCTTAAGAAGCCTTTCACTAAGAAAGTTCCTGTGGAATTGACAAAGTGATATTTGGAAGCCCATAGAGGGCTACGGTGAAAAAGGAAATATCCTCAGATGAAATCTGGAAAGAATCTTTCTGAGAAACTTCTCTGTGACGTGTGACTTCCACTCAAAGAGTTACATCTGTATTTCGTGGATCTCTTTGCTAGCCTTATTTCTGTGGAATCTGAGAACAGATATTTCGGATCCCTTTGAAGAATATAGGGCCAAAGGAATTATCCTCCGATAACGAAGAGAAAGAAGCTTCCTGAGAAACTTCTTTGTGTTCTGTGAAATCTTCTCACAGAGTTACAGCTTTCACCCCAAGAAGCCTTTCGCTAAGACAGTTCTTGTGGAAATTGCAAAGTGATATTTGGAAGCCCATAGAGGGCTATGCTGAAAAAGGAAATATCCTCAGATTAAATCTGGAAAGAAGCTTTCTGAGAAAATGCTCTGATGTGTGACTTCCAGTCATAGAGTTACATCTGTATTTCGTGGATCTCTTTGCTAGCCTTATTTCTGTGGAATCTGAGAACAGATATTTCGGATCCCTTTGAAGACTCTAGGGCCCAAGGAAATATCTTATGATGACAAAGAGAAAGAAGCTTTCTGAGAAACTTCTTTGTGTTCTCTGAAATCATCCACAGAGTTACAGCTTTCCCCTCAAGAATCCTTTCGCTACGACAGTTCTTGTGGAATTGGCAAAGTGATATTTGGAAGCCCATATACGGCTGTGGTGAAAAAGGAAATATCCTCAGTTGAAATTTGGAAAGAAGCTTTCTGAGAAACTGGTTAGTGTTCTGTTAATTCATCTCACAGAGTTACATCTGTATTTCGTGGATATCTTTGCTAGCCTCATTTCTGTGAAATCTGACAACAGATATTTCGGATCCCTTTGAAAACTATAGGGCTAAAGGAAATAACCTCCGATAACAAAGAGAAAGAAGCTTTCTGAGAAACTTCTTTGTGTTCTGCGAAATCATCCACAGAGTTACAGCTTTCCCCTCAAGAAGCCTTTCGCTAAGACAGTTCTAGTGGAATTGGCCAAGTCATATTTGGAAGCCCATAGAAGGCGGTGGCGAAAAAGGAAATATCCTCAGATGAAATCTGGAAAGCAGCTTTCTGAGAAACTGCTTAGTGTTCTGTTAATTCATCTCGAAGAGTTACATCTGTATTTCGTGGATCTCTTTGCTAGCCTTATTTCTGTGGAATCTGACAACAGATATTTCGGATCCCTTTGAAGACTCTAGGGCCCAAGGAAATATCTTATGATAACAAAGAGAAAGAAGCTTTCTGAGAAACTTCTTTGTGTTCTGTGAAATCATCCACAGAGTTTCAGCTTTCCCCTCAAGAAGCCTTTGGCTAAGACAGTTCTTGTGGTATTGGCAAACTGATATTTGGAAGGCCATATACAGCTATGGTGAAAAAGGAAATATCCTCAGATGAAATCTGGAAAGAAACTTTCTGTGAAACTGCTCTGTGATGTGTGACTTCCACTCAGAGAGTTACATCTGTATTCCGTGGATCTCTTTGCTAGCCTTATTTCTGTGGAATCTGAGAACAGATACTTCGGATCCCTTTGAAGATTCTAGGGACAAAGGAAATATCCTCTGATAACAAAGAGAAAGAAGCTTTCTGAGAAACTTCTTTGTGTTCTGTGAAAATATCTCATAGAGTAACAGCTTTCCGCTCAAGAAGCCTTTCATTAGACAGTTCCTTTGGAATTGGCAAAGTGATATTTGGAAGCCCATAGAGGGCTACGGTGAAAAAGGAAATATCCTCAGATGAAATCTGGTAAGAAGCTTTCTGAGAAACTGCTCTGTGATGTGTGACTTCCACTCACAGAGTTACATCTGTATTTCATGGATCTCTTTGCGAGCCTTATTTCTGTGGAATCTGAGAACAGATATTTCGAATCCCGTTGAAGACTATAGGGCCAAAGGAAATATCCTCCGATAACCAAGAAAAAGAAGCTTTCTGAGAAACTTCTTTGTGTTCTGTGAAATCATCTCACAGAGTTACAGCTTTCCCCTCAAGAATCCTTTCGCTAAGACAGTTCTTGTTGAATTGGCAAAGTGATATTTGGAAGCCCATAGAGGGCTATGGTAAAAAAAGGTAATATGCTCAGATGAAATCTGGAAAAAAGCTTTCTGAGAAACTGCTTAGTGTTCTGTTAATTCATCTCACAGATTTACATCTGTATTTCGTGGATCTCTTTGCTAGCCTTATTTCTGTGGAATCTGAGAACAGATATTTCGGATCCCTTTGAAGACTACAGGGCCAAAGGAAATATCCTCCGATAACAAAGAGAAAGAAGCTTTCTGAGAAACTTCTTTGTGTTCTGTGAAATCATCTCACAGAGTTACAGCTTTCCCCTCAAGAAGCCTTTCGCTAAGACAGTTCTTCTGGAATTGGCAAAGTGATATTTGGAAGCCCATAGAGGGCTATGGTGAAAAAGGAAATATCCTCAGATGAAATCTGTAAAGAAGCTTTCTGGGAAACTGCTTAGTGTTCTGTTAATTCATCTCACGAGTTACATCTGTATTTCGTGGATGTCTTTGCTAGCCTTTTTTCTGTGGAATCTGAGACAGATATTTCCGATCCCTTTGAAGACTATAGGGCCAAAGGAAATATCCTCTGATAACAAAGAGAAAGAAGCTTTCTGAGAAACTTCTTTGTGTTCTGTGAAATCATCCACAGAGTTACAGCTTTCTCCTCAAGAAGCCTTTCGCTAAGACAGTTTTTGTGGAATGGGCAAAGTGATATTTGGAAGCCCATATACGGCTATGGTGAAAAAGGAAATATCCTCAGATGAAATCTGGAAAGAAGCTTTCTGTGAAACTGCTCTGTTATGTGTGACTTCCACTCACAGAGTTACATCTGTATTTCGGTGATCTCTTTCCTAGCCTTATTTCTGTGGAATCTGAGAACAGATATTTCGGATCCCTTTGAAGACTACAGGGCCAAAGGAAATATCCTACGAAAACAAAGAGAAAGAAGCTTTCTGAGAAACCTCTTTGTGTTCTGTGAAATCATCTCACAGAGTTACAGCTACCCCCTCAAGAAGGCTTTCGCTAAGACAGTTCTTGTGGAATTGGCAAAGTGATTTTTGGAAGCCTATAGACGGCAATGGTGAAAAAGGAAATATCCCCAGATGAAATCTGGAAAGAAGCATTCTGAGAAACTGCTTAGTGTTCTGTTAATTCATCTCAGAGAGTTACATCTGTATTTCATGGATCTCTTTGCTAGCCTTACTTCTTTGGAATCTGAGAACAGATATTTCGGATCCCTTTGAAGACTCTAGGGCCAAAGGAAATATCCTCCGATCACAAAGATAAAGAATCTTTCTGAGAAATTTCCTTGTATTATGTGAAATCATCTCAAAGAGTTACAGCTTTCCCCTCAGGAAGCCTTTCGCTAAGACACTTCTTGTGGAATTGGCAAAGTAATATTTGGCAGCTCACAGAGGGCTTCGGTGAAAAAGCAAATATCCTCAGATGAATTCTGGAAAGAAGCTTTCTGAGAAACTGCTTAGTGTTCTGTTAATTCGTCTCACAGAGTTACATCTGTATTTCGTGGATCTCTTTACTAGCCTTATTTCTGTGGATTCTGAGAACAGATATTGCGGATCCCTTTGAAGACTATAGGGCCAAAGGAATTATCCTCGAATAACAAAGAGAAATAAGCTTTCTGAGAAACTTCTTTGTGTTCTGTGAAATCATCTCACAGAGTTCCAGCTTTCCCCTCAAGAAGCCTTTCGCTAAGACAGTTCTTGTGTAATTGGCAAAGTGATATTTGGAAGCCCATAGACAGCTATGGTGAAAAAGGAAATATCCTCAGATTAAATCTGGAAAGCAGCTTTCTGAGAAACTGCTTAGTGTTCTGTTAATTCATCTCACAGAGTTACATCTGCATTTCGTGGATCTCTTTGCTAGCCTTACTTCTGTGGAATCTAAGAACAGATATTTCGGATCCCTTTGAAGACTATAGGGCGAAAGGAAATATCCTCCGATAACAAAGAGAAAGAAGCTTTCTGAGAAACTTCTTTGTGTTCTGTGAAATCATCTCACAGAGATACAGCTCTCCCCTCAAGAAGCCTTTCGCTAAGACAGATCTTCTGGAATTGGCAAAGTGATATTTGGAAACCCATAGAGGGCTATGGTGAAAAAGGAAATATCCTCAGATGAAATTTGGAAAGAAGCATTCTGAAAAACTGCTCTGTGATGTGTGACTTCCACTCACAGAGTTACATCTGTATTTCGTGGATCTCTTTGCTAGCCTTGTTTCTGTGGAATCTGAGAACAGATATTTCGGATCCCTTTGAAGACTATAGGTCCAAAGGAAATATCCTCCGATAACAAAGAGAAAGAAACTTTCTGAGAAACTTCTTTGTGTTCTGTGAAATCATCTCACAGAGTTATAGCTTTCCCCTCAAGAAGCCTTTCGCTACGACAGTTCTTGTGGAATTGGCAAAGTGATATTTAGAACCCCTAGAGGGCTATGGTGAAAAAGGAAATATCCTCAGATGAAATCTGGAAAGCAGCTTTCTGAGAAACTGCTTAGTGTTCTGTTAATTCATCTCACAGAGTTACATCTGTATTTCGTGGATCTCTTTGCTAGCCTTATATCTGTGGAATCTGAGAACAGATATTTCGGATCCCTTTGAAGACTATAGGGCCAAAGGAAATATCCTCGGATAACAAAGAGAAAGAAGCTTTCAAAGAAACTTCTTTGTGTTCTGTGAAATCATCTCACAGAGTTACAGCTTTCCCCTCAAGAGGCCGTTCGCTAAGACAGTTCTTGTGGAATTGGCAAAGTGATATTTGGAAGCCCATAGAGGTCTATGGTGAAAAAGGAAATATCCTCAGATGAAATCTGGAAAGAAGCTTTCTGAAAAACTGCTTAGTGTTCTGTTAATTCATCTCACAGAGTTACATCTGTATTTCGTGGATCTCTTTGCTAGCCTTATTTCTGTGGAATCTGAAAACAGATATTTCGGAACCCTTTGAAGACTATAGGGCCAAAGGAAATATGCTCCGATAACAAAGAGAAAGAAGCTTTCTGAGAAACTTCTTTGTGTTCTGTGAAATCATCCACAGAGTTTCAGCTTTCCCCTCAAGAAGCCTTTCGCTAAGATAGTTCTTGTGGAATTGGCAAAGTGATATTTGGAAGCCCATATATGACTATGGTGAAAAAGGAAATATCCTCAGTTGAAAAATGGAAAGAAGCTTTCTCTGAAACTGCTCTGTGATGTGTGACTTCCACACACAGAGTTACATCTGTATTTCGGGGATCTCTTTGGTAGACTGATTTCTGTGGAATCTGTGAAGAGATATTTCGGATCCCTTTCAAGATTCTAGGGACAAAGGAAATATCCTCCGATAACAAAGAGAAAGAAGCTTTCTGAGAAACTTCTTTGTGTTCTGTGAAATCATCTCATAGAGTTACAGCTTTCCCCTCAAGAATCCTTTGGCTAAGACAGTTCCTTTGGAATTGGCAAAGTGATATTTGGAAGCCCATAGACGGCTATGGTGAAAAAGGAAATATCCTCAGATGACATCTGGAAAGAAGCATTCTGAGAAACTGCTTGGTGTTCTGTTAATTCATCTCACAGAGTTACATCTGTATTTCGTGGATCTTTTTGCTAGCCTTATTTCTGTGGAATCTGAGAACAGATATTTCGGATCCCTTTGAAGACTATACGGACCAAGGAAATATCCTCCGATAACAAAGAGAAAAAAGCTTTCTGTGAAACTTCTTTGTGTTGTGTGAAATCATCTCACAGAGTTACAGCTCTCCCCTCAAGAAGTCTTTCGCTAAGACAGTTGTTTTGGAATTGGCAAAGTGATATTTGGAAGCCCATAGAGGGCTGTGGTGAAAAAGGAAATATCCTCAGATGAAATCTGGAAAGAAGCTTTCTGAGAAACTGCTCTGTGATGTGTGACTTCCACTCACAGAGTTACATCTGTATTTCATGGATCTCTTTGACAGCCTTATTTCTGTGGAATCTGAGAACAGATATTTCGGATCCCTTTGAAGACTATAGGGCCAAAGTAAATATCCTCCGATCACAAAGAGAAAGAAGCTTTCTGAGAAACTTCTTTGTGTTCTGTAAAATCATTCACAGAGTTACAGGTTTCCCCTCAAGAAGACTTTCGCTAAGACAGTTGTTGTGGAATTGGCAAAGAGATATTTGGAAGCCCATATACAGCTTTGGTGAAAAAGGAAATATCCTCAGATGAAATCTGGAAAGAACGTTTCTGAGAAACTGCTCTGTGATGTGTGACTTCCACTCACAGAGTTACATCTCTATTTTGTGGATCTCTTTTCTAGCCTTATTTCTGTGGAAACTGAGAACAGATATTTCGGATCCCTTTGAAGACTTTAGGGACAAAGGAAATATCCTCCGATAAAAAAGAGAAAGAACCTTTCGGAGAAACTTCTTTATGTTCTGTGAAATCATCTCACAGAGTTACTGCTTTCCCCTCAAGAAGCCTTTCACTAAGACAGTTCCTGTGGAATTGGCAAAGTGATATTTGGAAGCCCATAGACGGCTACGGTGAAAAAGGAAATATCCTCAGATGAAATCTGGAAGGAACCTTTCTGTGAAACTGCTCTGTGATGTATGACTTCCACACACAGAGTTACATCTGTATTTCGTGGATCTCTTTGGTAGCCTGATTTCTGTGGAATCTGAGAACAGATATTTCGGATCCCTTTGAAGATTCTAAGGACAAAGGAAATATCCTCCGATAAAAAAGACAAAGAAGTTTTCCGAGAAACTTCTTTGTGTTCTGTGAAATTATCCCATAGAGTTAGAGATAGCCCTCAAGAAGCCTTTCGCTAAGACAGTGCCTTTGGTATTGGCAAAGAGATATTTGGAAGCCCATAGACGGCTATGTTGAAAAAGGAAATATCCTCAGATGAAATCTGGAAAGAAGCATTCTGAGAAACTGCTTAGTGTTCTGTTAATTCATATCACAGAGTTACATCTGTATTTCGGGGATCTCTTTGCTAGCCTTATTTCTGTGGAATCTGAGAACAGATATTTCGGATCCCTTTGAAGACTCTAGGGCCCAAGGAAATATCTTATGATGACAAAGAGAAAGAAGCTTTCTGAGAAACTTCTTTGTGTTCTCTGAAATCATCCACAGAGTTACAGCTTTCCCCTCATGAAGCCTTTCGCTACGACAGTTCTTGTGGAATTGGCAAAGTGTTATTTGGAAGGTCATATACGGCTGTGGTGAAAAAGGAAATATCCTCAGTTGAAATCTGGAAAGAAGCTTTCTGAGAAACTGCTCTGTGATGTGTGACTTCCACTCACAGAGTTACATCTGTATTTCGTGGATCTCTTTGCGAGCCTTATTTCTGTGGAATCTGAGAACAGATATTTCGAATCCCGTTGAAGACTATAGGGCCAAAGGAAATATCCTCCGATAACAAAGAGAAAGAAGCTTTCTGAGAAACTTTTTTGTGTTCTGTGAAATCATCTCACAGAGTTATAGCTTTCCCCTCAAGAAGCCTTTCGCTACGACAGTTCTTGTGGAATTGGCAAAGTGATATTTAGAACCCCTAGTGGGCTATGGTGAAAAAGGAAATATCCTCAGATGAAATCTGGAAAGCAGCTTTCTGAGAAACTGCTTAGTGTTCTGTTAATTCATCTCACAGAGTTACATCTGTATTTCGTGGATCTGTTTGCTAGCCTTATTTCTGTGAAGTCTGAGAACAGATATTTCAGATCCCTTTGAAGACTATAGTGCCAAAGGAAATATCCTTGGATAACAAAGAGAAAGAATCTTTCTGAGAAACTTCTTTGTGTTCTGTGAAATCTTCTCACAGAGTTACAGCTTTCCCCTCAAGATGCCGTTCGCTAAGACAGTTCTTGTGGAATGGGCAAAGTGATATATGGAAGCCCATAGAGGTCTATGGTGAAAAAGGAAATATCTTCAGATGAAATCTGGAAAGAAGCTTTCTGAGAAACTGCTTAGTGTTCTGTTAATTCATCTCACAGAGTTACATCTGTATTTCGTGGATCTCTTTGCTAGCCTTATTTCTGTGGAATATGAAAACAGATATTTCCGATCCCTTTGAAGACTTTAGGGACAAAGGAAATATCCTCCGATAAAAAAGAGAAAGAACCTTTCGGAGAAACTTCTTTGTGTTCTGTGAAATCATCCACAGAGTTTCAGCTTTCCCCTCAAGAAGCCTTTTGCTAAGATACTTCTTGTGGAATTGGCAAAGTGATATTTCGAAGCCCATATATGACTATGGTGAAAAAGGAAATATCCTCAGATGAAAAATGGAAAGAAGCTTTCTCTGAAACTGCTCTGTGATGTGTGACTTCCACACACAGAGTTACATCTGTATTCTGGGGATCTCTTTGGTAGCCTGATTTCTGTGGAATCTGAGAAGAGATATTTCGGATCCCTTTCAAGATTCTAGGGACAAAGGAAATATCCTCCGATAACAAAGAGAAAGAAGCTTTCTGAGAAACTTCTTTGTGTTCTGTGAAATCATCTCATAGAGTTACACCTTTCCCCTCAAGAAGCCTTTGGCTAAGACAGTTGTTTTGGAATTGGCAAAGTGATATTTGGAAGCCCATAGAGGGCTGTGGTGAAAAAGGAAATATCCTCAGATGAAATCTGGAAAGAAGGTTTCTGAGAAACTGCTCTGTGATGTGTGACTTCCACTCACAGAGTTACATCTCTATTTTGTGGATCTCTTTTCTAGCCTTATTTCTGTGGAATCTGAGAACAGATATTTCGGATGCCTTTGAAGACTATAGGGCCAAAGGAAATATCCTCCGATAACAAAGAGAAAGAAGCTTTCTGAGAAACTTCTTTATGTTCTGTGAAATCATCTCACAGAGTTACTGCTTTCCCCTCAAGAAGCCTTTCACTAAGACAGTTCCTGTGGAATTGGCAAAGTGATATTTGGAAGCCCTTAGACGGCTACGGTGAAAAAGGAAATATCCTCAGATGAAATCTGGAAAGAAGCTTTCCGAGAAACTTCTCTGTGATGTATGACTGCCACTCACAGAGTTACATCTGTATTTCGTGGATCTCTTTGCTAGCCTTATTTCTGAGGAATCTGAGAACAGATATTTTGGATCCCTTTGAAGACTATAGGTCCAAAGGAAATATCCTCCGATAACAAAGAGAAAGAAGCTTTCTGAGAAACTTCTTTGTGTCTGTGTAATCATCTCACAGAGTTACTGCTTTCCCCTCAAGAAGCCTTTCACTAAGAAAGTTCCTGTGGAATTGGCAAAGCGATATTTGGAAGCCCATAGAGGGCTACGGTGAAAAAGGAAATATCCTCAGATGAAATCTGGAAAGAATCTTTCTGAGAAACTTCTCTGTGACGTGTGACTTACACTCAAAGAGTTACATCTGTATTTCGGGGATCTCTTTGCTAGCCTTATTTCTGTGGAATCTGAGAACAGATATTTCGGATCCCTTTGAAGAATATAGGGCCAAAGGAATTATCCTCCGATAACAAAGAGAAAGAAGCTTTCTGAGAAACTTCTTTGTGTTCTGTGAAATCTTCTCACAGAGTTACAGCTTTCACACCAAGAAGCCTTTCGCTAAGACAGTTCTTGTGGAATTGGCAAAGTGATATTTGGAAGCCCATAGAGGGCTATGCTGAAAAAGGAAATAACCTCAGATTAAATCTGGAAGGAAGCTTTCTGAGAAAATGCTCTGATGTGTGAATTCCAGTCATAGAGTTACATCTGTATTTCGTGGATCTCTTTGCTAGCCTTATTTCTGTGGAATCTGAGAACAGATATTTCGGATCCCTTTGAAGACTCTAGGGCCCAAAGAAATATCTTATGATGACAAAGAGAAAGAAGCTTTCTGAGAAACTTCTTTGTGTTCTCTGAAATCATCCACAGAGTTACAGCTTTCCCCTCAAGAAGCCTTTCGCTACGACAGTTCTTGTGGAATTGGCAAAGTGATATTTGGAAGGCCATATACGGATGTGGTGAAAAAGGAAATATCCTCAGATGAAATCTGGAAAGCAGCTTTCTGAGAAACTGCTTAGTGTTCTGTTAATTCATCTCGAAGAGTTACATCTGTATTTCGTAGATCTTTTTGCTAGCCTTATTTCTGTGGAATCTGACAACAGATATTTCGGATCCCTTTGAAGACTCTAGGGCCCAAGGAAATATCTTATGATAACAAAGAGAAAGAAGCTTTCTGAGAAACTTCTTTGTGTTCTGTGAAATCATCCACAGAGTTACAGCTTTCCCCTCAAGAAGCCTTTGGCTAAGACAGTTCTTTTGGTATTGGCAAAGTGATATTTGGAAGGCCATATACAGCTATGGTGAAAAAGGAAATATCCTCAGATGAAATCTGGAAAGCAGCTTTCTGAGAAACTGATTAGTGTTCTTTTAATTCATCTCACAGACTTACATCTGTATTTCGTGGATCTCTTTGCTAGCCTTATTTCTGTGGAATCTGAGAACAGATATTTCGGATCCCTTTGAAGACTATAGGGCCAAAGGAAATATCCTCCGATAACAAAGAGAAAGAAGCTTTCTGAGAAACTTCTTTGTGTTCTGTGAAATCATCTCACAGAGTTACAGCTTTTCCCTCAAGAAGCCTTTCGCTAATACAGTTCTTGTGCAATTGGCAAAGTGATATTTGGAAGTCCATAGAGGGCAATGGTGAAAAAGGAAATATCCTCAGACGAAACCTGGAAAGAAGATTTCTGAGAAACTGCTTAGTGTTCTGTTAATTCACCTCACAGAGTTACATCTGTGTTTAGTGGATCTCTATGCTTACCTTATGTCTGTGGAATCTGAGAACAGATATTTCGGATCCCTTTGAAGACTATAGGGCCAAAGGAAATGTCCTCCGATAACAAAGAGAAAGAAGCTTTCTAAGAAACTTCTTTTTGTTGTGTGAAATCATCTCACAGAGTTACAGCTTTCCCCTCAAGAAGCCTTTCGCTAAGGCAGTTCTTGTGGTATTGGCAAAGTGATATTTGGAAGCCCTTAGAGGGCTATGGTGAAAAAGGAAATATCCTCAGATGATATCTGGAAAGAAGCTTTCTGAGAAAATTTTCTGTGATGTGTGACTTCCACTCACAGAGTTACATCTGTGTTTCGTGGATCTCTTTGCTAGCCTTATTTCTGTGGAATCTGAGAACAGCTATTTCGGATCCCTTTGAAGACTATAGGGCCAAAGGAAATATCCTCCGATAACAAAGAGAAAGAAGCTTTCTGAGAAACTTCTTTGTGTTCTGTGAAATCATCTCACAGAGGTACAGCTTTCCCCTCAAGAATTCTTTCGCTAAGACATTTCTCGTGTAATTGCCAAAGTGATATTTGGAAGCCCATAGAGGGTTATGGTGAAAAAGGAAATATCCTCAGATGAAATCTGGAAAGAAACTTTCTGAGAAACTGCTTAATGTTCTGTTAATTCATCTCCCAGTGTTACATCTGTATTTCGTGGATCTCTCTGCTAGCCATATTTCTGTGGAATCTGAGAACAGATATTTGGAATCCCTTTGAAGACTATAGGGCCAAAGGAAATATCCTCAGATAACAAAGAGAAAGAAGCTTTCTGAGAAACTTCTTTGTGTTCTGTGAAATCATCTCACAGAGTTACAGCTTTCCCCTCAAGAAGCCTTTCGCTAAGACAGTTCTTGTGGAATTGGCAAAGTGATATTTGGAAGCCCATAGAGGGCAATGATGAAAAGGGAAATATCCTCAGACGAAACCTGGAAAGAAGTTTTCTGAGAAACTGCTTAGTGTTCTGTTAATTCACCACACAGAGTTACATCTGTATTTAGTGGATCTCTCTGCTTACCTTATGTCTGTGGAATCTGAGAACAGATATTTCGGATCCCTTTGAAGACTATAGGGCCAAAGGAAATTTTCTCCGATAACATTAGAAAGAAGCTTTCTAAGAAACTTCTTTGTGTTTTGTGAAATCATCTCACGGAGTTACAGCTTTCCCCTCAAGAAGCCTTTCGCTAAGGCAGTCCTTGTGGTATTGGCAAAGTGATATTTGGAAGCCCATAGAGGGCTATGGTGAAAAAGGAAATATCCTCAGATGAAATCTGGAAAGAAGATTTCTGAGAAACTGCTCTGTGATGTGTGACTTCCACTCACCTAATCACATGTGCATTTCTTCTATCTCTTTGCTAGCCTTATTTCTGTGGAATCTGAGAACAGATATTTCGGATCCCTTTGAAGATTATAGGGACAAAGGAAATATCCTCCGATAAAAAAGCGAAAGAAGCTTTCGGAGAAACTTCTTTGTGTTCTGTGGAATCATCTCACAGAGTTACAGCTTTCCCCAGAAGAAGCCTTTCGCTAAGACAGTTCTTGTGGAATTGGCAAAGTGATATTTGGAAGCCCATAGAAGGCTATGTTGAAAAGGAAATATCCTCAGAAGAAATCTGGAAAGAAGCTTTCTGAGAAACTTCTCTGTGATGTGTGACTTCCACTTACAGAGTTACATCTGTATTTCGTGGATCTCTTTTCCAGCCTTATTTCTGTGGAATCTCAGAACAGATATTTCGGATCCCTTTGAAGACTATAGGGCCAAAGGAAATATGCTCCGATAACAAAGAGAAAGAAGCTTTCTGAGAAACTTCTTTGTGTTCTGTGAAATCATCTCACAGAAATACAGCTTTCTCCTCAAGAAGTCTTTCGCTAACACAGTTCTTGTGGAATTGGCAAAGTGATATTTGGAAGCCCATAGAGTTCTATGGTGAAAAAGGAAATATCCTCAGATGAAATCTGGACAGCAGCTTTCTGAGAAACTGCTTAGTGTTCTGTTAATTCATCTCACAGAGTTACATCTGTATTTCGTGGATCTGTTTGCTAGCCTTATTTCTGTGGAATCTGAGGACAGATATTTCGGATACCTTGGATGACTATATGGCCAAAGGAAATATCCTCCGATAACAAAGAGAAAGAAGCTTTCTGAGAAACTTCTTTGTGTTCTGTGAAATCATCTCACAGAGTTACAGCATTCCCCTCAAAAAGCCTTTCACTAAGACACTTCTTGTGGAATTGGCAAAGTGACATTTGGAAGCCCCTAGACGGCTATGGTGAAAAAGGAAATATCCTCAGTTGAAATCTGGAAAGAGCTTTCTGAGAAACTGCTTAGTGTTCTGTAACTTCATCTCACAGAGTTACATCTGTATTTCGTGGATCTCTTTGCTAGCCTTGTTTCTGTTGAATCTGAGTACAGATATTTCGCATCCCTTGAATGACTATATGGCCTAAGGAAATATCCTCTGATAACAAAGAGAAAGAAGCTTTCTGAGAAACCTCCTTGTGTTCTGTGAAATCATCTCACAGAGTTACAGCTTTCCCCTCAAGAAGACTTTCGCTAAGACAGTTCTTGTGGAATTGGCAAAGTGATATTTGGAAGCCCATAGAGGGCAATGGTGAAAAAGGAAATATCCTCAGACGAAAACTGGAAAGAAGGTTTCTGAGAAACTGCTTAGTGTTCTGTTAATTCACCACACAGAGTTACATCTGTATTTAGTGGATCTCTATGCTAACCTAATGTCTGTGGAATCTGAGAACAGATATTTCGGATCCCTTGGAAGACTATAGGGCCAAAGGAAATATCCTCCGATAGCAAAGAGAAAGAAGCTTTCTGAGAAACTTCTTTGTGTTCTGTGAAATCATCTCACAGAGGTACAGCTTTCCCCTCAAGAAGCCATTCGCTAAGACAGTTCTTGTGGAATTGGAAAAGTGATATTTTGAAGCCCATAGAGGGCTATGGTGAAAAAGGAAATATCCTCAGATGAAATCTGTAAAGAAGCTTTCTGAGAAATTGCTCTGTGATGTGTAACCTCCACTCACAGAGTTACATCTGTATTTCATGTATCTCTTTGGTAGCCTCATTTTTTGCATTCTGAGAATAGATATTTCGGATCCCTTTGAAGACTATAGAGACAACGGAAATATCCTCCGATAACAAAGAGAAAGAAGCTTTCTGAGAAACTTCTTTGTGTTCTGTGAAATCATCTCACAGAGTTACAGCTTTCCCCTCAAGAAGCCTTTGGCTAAGACAGTTCTTGTGGAATTGGCAAAGTGATATTTGGAAGCCCATAGAGGGCTTTGGTGAAAAAGGAACTATCCTCAGATAAAATCTGGAAAGCAGCTTTCTGAGAAACTGCTTAGTGTTCTGTTAATTCATCTCACAGAGTTTCATCTGTATTTCGTGGATCTCTTTGCTAGCCTTATTTCTGTGTAATCTGAGAACAGATATTTCGGATCCCTTTGAAGACTATAAGGCCAAAGGAAGTATCCTCCGATAACAAAGAGAAAGAAGCTTTCTGAGAAACTTCTTTTTGTTTTGTGAAATCATCTCACGGAGTTACAGCTTTCCCCTCAAGAAGCCTTTCGCTAAGACAGTTCTTGTGGAATTGGCATATGATATTTGGAAGCTCATTGAGGTCAAAGGTGAAAAAGGAAATATCCTCATATGAAATCTGGAAAGAAGACTTCTGAGAAACTTATTAGATTTCTATTAATTCATCTCACAGAGTTACATCTGTATTTCGTGGATCTCTTTGCTAGCCTTATTTCTGTGGAATCTGAGAACAGATATTTCCGATCCCTTTGAAGACTATAGGGCCAAAGGAAATATCCTCCGATAACATAGAGAAAGAAGCTTTCTAAGAAACTTCTTTGTGTTTTGTGAAATCATCTAACAGAGTTACAGCTTTCCCCTCAAGAACCCTTTCGCTAAGACAGTTCTTGTGGTATTGGCAAAGTGATATTTAGAAGCCCATGGAGGGCTATGGTGAAAAAGGAAGTATCCTCAGATGAAATCTGGAAAGAAGCTTTCTGAGAAACTGCTCTGTGATGTGTTACTTCCACTCACCGAATTACATCTGTATTTCGTGGATCTCTTTGCTAGCCTTATTTCTGTGTAATCTGAGAACAGATATTTCGGATCCCTTTGAAGATTATAGGGCCAAAGGAGATATCCTCCGATAACAAAGAGAAAGAAGCTTTCTGAGAAACTTCTTTGTGTTCTGTGAAATCATCTCACAGAGTTACAGCTTTCCCCTCAAGAAGCCTTTCGCTAAGACAGTTCTTGTGGAATTTGCAAAGTGATATTTGGAAGCCCATAGAGGGCTATGTTGAAAGGGAAATATCCTCAGATGAAATCTGGAAAGAAGCTTTCTGAGAAACTGCTCTGTGATGTGTGACTTCCACTCACAGAGTTACATCTGTATTTCGTGGATCTGATTGCTAACCATATTTCTGTGGAATCTGAGAACAGATATTTCGGATCCCTTGGATGACTATATGGCCAAATGAAATATCCTCCAATAACAAAGAGAAAGAAGCTTTCTGAGAAACTTCCTTGTGTTGTGTGAAATCATCTCACAGAGTTACATCTGTATTTCGTGGATCTCTTTACTAGCCTTATTTCTGTGGAATCTGAGAACAGATATTTGGAATCCCTTTGAAAACTATAGGGCCAAGGAAATATCCTCAGATAACAAAGAGAAAGAAGCTTTCTGATAAACTTCTTTGTGTTCTTTGAAATCATCTCGCAGAGTTACAGCTTTCCCCTCAAGTAGCCTTTCGCTTAGACGTTCTTGTGGAATTGTCAAAGTGATATTTGGAAGCCCATAGAGGGCAATGGTGAAAAAGAAAATATCTTCAGACGAAACCTGGAAAGAAGCTTTCTGAGAAACTTCTTAGTGTTCTGTTAATTCTCATCTCAGAGTTACATCTGTATTTAGTGGATCTATATGCTAACCTTATGTCTGTGGAATCTGAGAACTGATATTTCGGATCCCTTTGAAGACTATAGGGACAAAGGAAATATCCTACGATAACAAAGAGAAAGAACCTTTCTAAGAAACTTCTTTTTGTTTTGTGAATTCATCTCACAGAGTTACAGCTTTCCCCTCAAGAAGCCTTTCGCTAAGGCAGTTCTTGTGGTATTGGCAAAGTGATATTTGGAAGCCCTTAGAGGGCTATGGGGAAAAAGGAAATATCCTCAGATGAAATCTGGAAAGAAGCTTTCTGAGAAACTGCTTAATGTTCTGTTAATTCATCTCCCAGTGTTACATCTGTATTTCGTGGATCTCTCTGCTAGCCTTATTTCTGTGGAATCTGAGAACAGATATTTGGAATCCCTTTGAAGACTATAGGGCCAAAGGAAATATCCTCAGATAACAAAGAGAAAGAAGCTTTCTGAGAAACTTCTTTGTGTTCTGTGAAATCATCTCACAGAGTTACAGCTTTCCCCTCAAGAAGCCTTTCGCTAAGACAGTTCTTGTGGAATTGGCAAAGTGATATTTGGAAGCCCATAGAGGGCAATGTTGAAAAAGGAAATATCCTCAGACGAAACCTGGAAAGAAGCTTTCTAAGAAACTGCTTAGTGTTCTGTTAATTCACCACACAGAGTTACATCTGTATTTAGTGGATCTCTATGCTAACCTTATGTCTGTGGAATTTGAGAACAGATATTTCGGATCCCTTTGAAGACTATAGGGCCAAAGGAAATATCCTACGATAACAAAGAGAAAGAAGCTTTCTGAGAAACTTCCTTGTGTTCCCTGAAATCATCTCACAGAGTTACACCTTTCCACTCAAAAACCTTTCGCTAAGACACTTCTTGTGGAATTGTCAAAGGGATATTTGGAAGCCCATAGACGGCTATGGTGAAAAAGGAAATATCCTTAGATGAAATCTGGAAAGAAGCTTTCTGAGAAACTGCTTAGTGTTCTGTTAATTCATCTCACAGTGTTACATCTGTATTTCGTGGATCTCTTTGCTAACCTTATTTCTGTGGAATCTGAGAACAGATATTTGGAATCCCTTTGAAGACTATAGGGCCAAAGGAAATATCCTCAGATAACAAAGAGAAAGAAGCTTTCTGAGAAACTTCCTTGTGTTCTGTGAAACCATCTCACAGAGTTACAGCTTTCCCCTCAAAAAGCCTTTCGCTAAGACAGTTCTTGTGGAATTGGCAAAGTGATATTTGGAAGGCCATAGTCGGCTATGGTGAAAAAGGAAATATCCTCAGATGAAATCTGGAAAGAAGCTTTCTGAGAAACTGCTTAATGTTCTGTTAATTCATCTCCCAGTGTTACATCTGTATTTCGTGGATCTCTCTGCTAGCCTTATTTCGGTGGAATCTGAGAACAGATATTTGGAATCCCTTTGAAGACTATAGGGCCAAAGGAAATATCCTCAGATAACAAAGAGAAAGAAGCTTTCTGAGAAACTTCTTTGTGTTCTGTGAAATCATCTCACAGAGTTACAGCTTTCCCCTCAAGAAGCCTTTCGCAAAGACAGTTCTTGTGGAATTGGCAAAGTGATATTTGGAAGCCCATAGAGGGCAATGTTGAAAAAGGAAATATCCTCAGACGAAACCTGGAAAGAAGCTTTCTAAGAAACTGCTTAGTGTTCTGTTAATTCACCACACAGAGTTACATCTGTATTTAGTGGATCTCTATGCTAACCTTATGTCTGTGGAATCTGAGAACAGATATTTCGGATCCCTTTGAAGACTATAGGGCCAAAGGAAATATCCTACGATAACAAAGAGAAAGAAGCTTTCGGAGAAACTTTTTTGTGTTCTGTGGAATCCTCTCACAGAGTTACAGCTTTCCCCAGAAGAAGCCTTTCGCTAAGACAGTTCTTGTGGAATTGGCAAAGTGATATTTGGAAGCCCATAGTGGGCTATGTTGAAAAGGAAATATCCTCAGATGAAATCTGGAAAAAAGCTTTCTGAGAAACTGCTTAGTGTTCTGTTAATTCATCTCACAGAGTTACATCTGTGTTTCGTGGATCTCTTTGCAAGCCTTATTTCTGTGGAATCTGAGAACAGATATTTCGGATCCCCTTGAAGACTATAAGGCCAAAGGAAATATCCTCCGATAACAAAGAGAAAGAAGCTTTCTGAGAAACTTCTTTGTGTTCTGTGAAATCATCTCACAGAGATACATCTTTCGACTCAAGGAGCCTTTCGCTAAGATAGTTCTTGTGGAATTGGAAAAGTGATATTTGGAAGCCCATAGAGGGCTATGGTGAAAAAGGAAATATCCTCAGATGAAATCTGTAAAGAAGCTTTCTGAGAAACTGCTCTGTGATTTGTAACTTCCACTGACAGAGTTACATCTATATTTCATGGAACTCTTTGCTAGCCTTATTTCTGTGGAATCTGAGAACAGATCTTTCGGATCCCTTTGAAGACTATAGGGACAAGGGAAATATCCTCCGATAACAAAGAGAAAGAGGCTTTCTGAGAAACTTCTTTGTGTTCTGTGAAATCATCTCACAGATTTACAGCTTTCCCCTCAATAAGCCTTTCGCTAAGACAGTTCTTGTGGAATTGGCAAAGTGACATTTGGAAGCCCTTAGACGGCTATGGTGAAAAAGGAAATATCCTCAGATGAAATCTGGAAAGAAGCTTTCTGAGAAACTGCTTAGTGTTCTGTTAATTCATCTCACAGAGTTACATCTGTATTTCGTGGATCTCTTTGCTAGCCTTATTTCTGTGGAATCTGAGAAGAGATATTTCGAATCCCTTTGAAGACTATAGGGCCAAAGGAAATATCCTCCGATAAAAAAGAGAAAGAAGCTTTCTGAGAAACTTCTTTGTGTTCTGTGAAATCATCTCACAGAGTTGCAGCTTTCCTCACAAGAAGCCTTTCGCTAAGACAGTTCTTGTGGAATTGGCAAAGTGATATTTGGAAGCCCATAGAGGTCTATGGTGAAAAAGGAAATATCCTCAAATGAAATCTGGAAAGAAGCTTTCTGAGAAACTGCTTAGTGTTCTATTAGTTTACCTCACAGAGTTACATCTGTATTTATTGCATCTCTTTGCTAACCTTATTTCTGTGGAATCTGAGAACAGATATTTCCGATCCCTTTGAAGAATATAGGGCCAAAGGAAATATCCTCTGATAACAAAGAGAAAGAAGCTTTCTAAGAAACTTCTTTGTGTTCTGTGAAATCATCTCTCAGAGTTACAGCTTTCCCCTCCAGAAGCCTTTCGCTACAACAGTTCTTGTGGTAGTGGCAAAGTGATATTTGGAAGCCCATAGAGGTCTATGGTGAAAAAGGAAATATCCTCAGATGAAATCTGGAAAGAAGCTTTCTGAGAAACTGCTCTGTGATGTGTGACTTCCACTCACAGAGATACATCTGTATTTCGTCGATCTCTTTGCTAGCCTTATTTCTGTGGAATCTGAGAACAGATATTTCGGATCCCTTTGAAGACTATAGGGCCAAAGGAAATATCCTCCGATACCAAAGAGAAAGAAGCTTTCTGAGAAACTTCTTTGTGTTCTGTGAAATCATCTCACAGAGTTACAGCTTTGCCTTCCAGAAGCCGCTCGCTAAGACAGTTCTTGTGGATCTGGAAAAGTGATATTTGGAAGCCCTTAGAGGGCTATGGTTAAAAAGGAAATATCCTCAGATGAATTCTGGAAAGCAGCTTTCTGAGAAACTGCGTAGTGTTCTGTTAATTCATCTCACAGGGTTACATCTGTATTTCGTGGATCTCTTTGCTAGCCTTATTTCTGTGGAATCTGAGATCAGATATATCGGATCCCTTATAAGACTATAGGGCCAAAGGAAATATCCTCCGATAACAAAGAGACAGAAGCTTTCTGAGAAACTTCTTTGTGTTTTGTGAAATCATCTCACAGAGGTATATCATTCGCCAAAATAAGCCCTTCGCTAAGACAGTTCTTGTGGAATTGGCAAAGTGATATTTGGAAGCCCATGGAGGGCTATGGTGAAAAAGGAAATATCCTCAGACGAAATCTTGAAAGAAGCTTTCTGAGAAACTGCTTATGTTCTGTTAATTCACCTCACAGACTTACATCTGTTTTTAGTGGATCTCTTTGCTAACCTTATTTCTGTGTAATCTGAGAACAGATATTTCGGATCCCTTTGAGGACTATAGGGCCAAAGGAAATATCCTCCGATAACAAAGAGAAAGAAGCTTTCTGAGAAACTTCTTTGTGTTCTCTGAAATCATCTCGCAGAGTTACAGCTTTCCCCTCAAGAAGCCTTTCGTTAAGACAGTTCTTGTGGAATTGGCAAAGTGATATTTGGAAGCCCATAGAGGGCTATGGTGAAAAAGGAAATATCCTCAGATGAAATCTGGAAAGAATCTTTCTGAGAAACTGCTCTGTGATGTGTGACTTCCACTCACCGAATATCATCTGTATTTCGTGGATCTCTTTGCTAGCATTATCTCTGTGGAATCTGAGAACAGATATTTCCTATCCCTTTGAAGACTATAGGGCCAAAGGAAATATCCTCCGATAACAAAGAGAAAGAAGCTTTCTGAGAAACTTCTTTGTGTTCTGTGAAATCATCTCACAGAGTTACAGCTTTCCCCTCAAGAAGTCTTTCGCTAAGACTGTTCTTGTGGAATTGGCAAAGTGATATTTGGAAGCCCATAGAGGGCTATGGTGAAAAGGAAATATCCTCAGATGAAATCTGGAAAGAAGCTTTCTGAGAAACTTCTCTGTGATGTGTGACTTCCACTCACAGAGTTACATCTGTATTTCGTGGATCTCTTTGCTAGCCTTATTTCTGTGGAATCTGAGAAAAGATATTTCGGATTCCTTTGAAGACCATAGGGCCTAAGGAAATATCCTCCGATAACAAAGAGAAAGAAGCTTTCTAGGAAACTTCTTTGTGTTCTGTGAAATCATCTCACAGAGTTACAGCTTTCCCCTCAAGAAGCCGCTCGCTAAGACAGTTCTTGTGGATTTGGAAATGTGATATTTGGAAGCCCTTAGAGGGCTATGGTGAAAAGGGAAATATCCTCACATGAAATCAGGAAAGCAGCTTTGTGAGAAACTGCTTACTGTTCTGTTAATTCATCTCACAGAGATTCATTTGTATTTCGTGGATCTCTTTGCTAGGCTTATTTCTGTGGAATCTGAGAACAGATATTTCGGATCCCTTTGAAGACTATAAGGTCAAAGGAAGTATCCTCCGATAACAAAGAGAAAGAAGCTTTCTAAGAAACTTCTTTGCGTTGTGTGAAATCATCTCACAGAGTTACAGCTTTCCCCTCAAGAAGCCTTTAGCTAAGACAGGTCTTGTGGAATTGGCAAAGTGATATTTGGAAGCCCATAGAGGTCTATAATGAAAAAGGAAATATCCTCAGACGAAATCTGGAAAGAAGCTTTCTGAGAAACTGCTTAGTGTTCTATTAATTCACTTCAGAGAGTTACATCTGTATTTAGTGGATCACTTTGCTAACCTTATTTCTGTGGAATCTGAGAACAGATATTTCCGATCCCTTTGAAGACTGTAGGGCCAAAGGAAATGTCCTCCGATAACATAGAGAAAGGGCTTTCTAAGAAACTTCTTTGTGTTTTGTGAAATCATCTCACAGAGTTACAGCTTTCCCTTCAATAAGCCTTTCGCTAAGACATTTCTTGTGGTATTGGCAAAGTGATATTTGGAATCACATAGAGGGCTATGGTGAAAAAGGAAATATCCTCAGATGAAATCAGGAAAGAAGCTTTCTGAGAAACTGCTCTGTGATATGTGACTTCCCCTCACCGAATTTCATCTGTATTTCGTGGATCTCTTTGCTAGCATTATTTCTGTGGAATCTGAGAACAGATATTTCGGATCCCTTTGAAGACTATAGGGCCAAAGGAAATATCCTCCGATAACAAAGAGAAAGAAGCTTTCTGAGAAACTTCTTTGTGTTCTGTGAAATCATCTCACAGAGTTACAGCTTTCCCCTCAAGAAGCCTTTCGCTACGACTGTTCTTGTGGTAGTGGCCAAGTGATATTTGGAAGCCCATAGAGCTCTATGGTGAAAAAGGAAATATCCTCTGATGAAATCTGGAAAGAAGCTTTCTGAGAAACTGCTCTGTGATGTGTGACTTCCTCTCACCGAGTTACATCTGTATTTCGTGGATCTCTTTGCAAGCCTTATTTCTGTGGAATCTGAGAACAGATATTTCGGATCCCTTTGAAGACTATAGGGCCAAAGGAAATATCCTCCGATACCAAAGAGAAAGAAGCTTTCTGAGAAACTTCTTTGTGTTTTGTGAAATCATCTCACAGAGTTACAGCTTTGCCTTCCAGAAGCCGCTCGCTAAGACAGTTCTTGTGGATTTGGAAAAGTGATATTTGGAAGCCCTAAGAGGGCTATGGTTAAAAAGGAAATATCCTCAGATGAATCCTGGAAAGCAGCTTTCTGAGAAACTGCGTAGTGTTCTGTTAATTCATCTCACAGGGTTACATCTGTATTTCGTGGATCTCTTTGCTAACCTTATTTCTGTGGAATCTGAGATCAGATATTTCGGATCCCTTTTAAGACTATAGGGCCAAAGGAAATATCCTCCGATAACAAAGAGACAGAAGCTTTCTGAGAAACTTCTTTGTGTTTTGTGAAATCATCTCACAGAGGTACATCTTTCGCCAAAAGAAGCCCTTCGCTAAGACAGTTCTTGTGGAATTGGCAAAGTGATATTTGGAAGCCCATGGAGGGCTATGGTGAAAAAGGAAATATCCTCAGACGAAATCTTGAAAGAAGCTTTCTGAGAAACTGCTTATGTTCTGTTAATTCACCTTACAGACTTACATCTGTATTTAGTGGATCTCTTTGCTAACCTTATTTCTGTGGAATCTGAGAACAGATATTTCGGATCCCTTTGAAGACTATAGGGCCAAAGGAAATATCCTCCGATAACAAAGAGAAGGAAGGTTTTTGAGAAACTTCTTTGTGTTCTGTGAAATCATCGCGCAGATTACAGCTTTCCCCTCAAGAAGCCTTTCGTTAAGACAGTTCTTGTGGAATTGGCAAAGTGATATTTGGAAGCCCATAGAGAGCTATGGTGAAAAAGGAAATATCCTCAGATGAATTCTGGAAAGAAGCTTTCTGAGAAACTGCTCTGTGATGTGTGACTTCCACTCACCGAATTTCATCTGTATTTCGTGGATCTCTTTGCTAGCATTATCTCTGTGGAATCTGAGAACAGATATTTCGGATCCCTTGGATGACTATATGGCCAAAGGAAATATCCTCCGATAACAAAGAGAAAGAAGCTTTCTGAGAAACTTCTTTGTGTTCTGTTAATCATCTCACAGAGTTACAGCTTTCACCTCAAAAAGCCTTTCACTAAGACACTTCTTGTGGAATTGGCAAAGTGACATTTGGAAGCCCCTAGACGGCTATGGTGAAAAAGGAAATATCCTCAGTTGAAATCTGGAAAGAGCTTTCTGAGAAACTGCTTAGTGTTCTGTAAATTCATCTCACAGAGTTACATCTGTATTTCGTGGATCTCTTTGCGAGCCTTATTTCTGTGGAATCTGAAAACAGATATTTCGGATCCCTTTGAAGACTATAGGGCCAATGAAATATCCTCCGATAACAAAGAGAAAGAAGCTTTCTGAGAAACTTCCTTGTGTTCCCTGAAATCATCTCACAGAGTTACACCTTTCCACTCAAAAACCTTTCGCTAATACAGTTCTTGTGGAATTGTCAAAGGATATTTGGAAGCCCATAGACGGCTATGGTGAAAAAGGAAATATCCTCAGATGAAATCTGGAAAGAAGCTTTCTGAGAAACTGCTTAGTGTTCTGTTAATTCATCTCACAGTGTTACATCTGTATTTCGTGGATATCTTTGCTAGCCTTATTTCTGTGGAATCTGAGAACAGATATTTGGAATCCCTTTGAAGACTATAGGGCCAAAGGAAATATCCTCCGATAACAAAGAGAAAGAAGCTTTCTGAGAAACTTCCTTGTGTTCTGTGAAACCATCTCACAGAGTTACAGCTTTCCCCTCAAAAAGCCTTTCGCTAAGACAGTTCTTGTGGAATTGGCAAAGTGATATTTGGAAGGCCATAGTCGGCTATGGTGAAAAAGGAAATATCCTCAGATGAAATCTGGAAAGAAGCTTTCTGAGAAACTGCTTAATGTTCTGTTAATTCAACTCCCAGTGTTACATCTGTATTTCGTGGATCTCTCTGCTAGCCTTATTTCTGTGGAATCTGAGAACAGATATTTGGAATCCCTTTGAAGACTATAGGGCCAAAGGAAATATCCTCAGATAACAAAGAGAAAGAAGCTTTCTGAGAAACTTCTTTGTGTTCTGTGAAATCATCTCACAGAGTTACAGCTTTCCCCTCAAGAAGCCTTTCGCTAAGACAGTTCTTGTGGAATTGGCAAAGTGATATTTGGAAGCCCATAGATGGCAATGTTGAAAAAGGAAATATCCTCAGACGAAACCTGGAAAGAAGCTTTCTAAGAAACTGCTTAGTGTTCTGTTAATTCACCACACAGAGTTACATCTGTATTTAGTGGATCTCTATGCTAACATTATGTCTGTGGAATCTGAGAACAGATATTTCGGATCCCTTTGAAGACCATAGGGACAAAGGAAATATCCTACGATAACAAAGAGAAAGAAGCTTTCGGAGAAACTTCTTTGTGTTCTGTGGAATCCTCTCACAGAGTTACAGCTTTCCCCAGAAGAAGCCTTTCGCTAAGACAGTTCTTGTGGAATTGGCAAAGTGATATTTGGAAGCCCATAGTGGGCTATGTTGAAAAGGAAATATCCTCAGATGAAATCTGGAAAAAAGCTTTCTGAGAAACTGCTTAGTGTTCTGTTAATTCATCTCACAGAGTTACATCTGTGTTTCGTGGATCTCTTTGCAAGCCTTATTTCTGTGGAATCTGAGAACAGATATTTCGGATCCCCTTGAAGACTATAAGGCCAAAGGAAATATCCTCCGATAACAAAGAGAAAGAAGCTTTCTGAGAAACTTCTTTGTGTTCTGTGAAATCATCTCACAGAGATACATCTTTCGACTCAAGGAGCCTTTCGCTAAGATAGTTCTTGTGGAATTGGAAAAGTGATATTTGGAAGCCCATAGAGGGCTATGGTGAAAAAGGAAATATCCTCAGATGAAATCTGTAAAGAAGCTTTCTGAGAAACTGCTCTGTGATTTGTAACTTCCACTGACAGAGTTACATCTATATTTCATGGAACTCTTTGCTAGCCTTATTTCTGTGGAATCTGAGAACAGATATTTCGGATCCCTTTGAAGACTATAGGGACAAGGGAAATATCCTCCGATAACAAAGAGAAAGAAGCTTTCTGAGAAACTTCTTTGAGTTCTGTGAAATCATCTCACAGATTTACAGCTTTCCCCTCAATAAGCCTTTCGCTAAGACAGTTCTTGTGGAATTGGCAAAGTGACATTTGGAAGCCCTTAGACGGCTATGGTGAAAAAGGAAATATCCTCAGATGAAATCTGGAAAGAAGCTTTCTGAGAAACTGCTCTGTGATGTGTGACTTCCACTCACAGAGATACATCTGTATTTCGTCGATCTCTTTGCTAGCCTTATTTCTGTGGAATCTGAGAACAGATATTTCGGATCCCTTTGAAGACTATAGGGCCAAAGGAAATATCCTCCGATACCAAAGAGAAAGAAGCTTTCTGAGAAACTTCTTTGTGTTCTGTGAAATCATCTCACAGAGTCACAGCTTTGCCTTCCAGAAGCCGCTCGCTAAGACAGTTCTTGTGGATTTGGAAAAGTGATATTTGGAAGCCCTTAGAGGGCTATGGTTAAAAAGGAAATATCCTCAGATGATTTCTGGAAAGCAGCTTTCTGAGAAACTGCGTAGTGTTCTGTTAATTCATCTCACAGGGTTACATCTGTATTTCGTGGATCTCTTTGCTAGCCTTATTTCTGTGGAATCTGAGATCAGATATATCGGATCCCTTATAAGACTATAGGGCCAAAGGAAATATCCTCCGATAACAAAGAGACAGAAGCTTTCTGAGAAACTTCTTTGTGTTTTGTGAAATCATCACACAGAGGTACATCTTTCGCCAAAATAAGCCCTTCGCTAAGACAGTTCTTGTGGAATTGGCAAAGTGATATTTGGAAGCCCATGGAGGGCTATGGTGAAAAAGGAAATATCCTCAGACGAAATCTTGAAAGAAGCTTTCTGAGAAACTGCTTATGTTCTGTTAATTCACCTCACAGACTTACATCTGTATTTAGTGGATCTCTTTGCTAACCTTATTTCTGTGGAATCTGAGAACAGATATTTCGGATCCCTTTGAAGACTATAGGGCCAAAGGAAATATCCTCCGATAACAAAGAGAAAAAGCTTTCTGAGAAACTTCTTTGTGTTCTCTGAAATCATCTCGCAGAGTTACAGCTTTCCCCTCAAGAAGCCTTTCGTTAAGACAGTTCTTGTGGAATTGGCAAAGTGATATTTGGAAGCCCATAGAGGGCTATGGTGAAAAAGGAAATATCCTCAGATGAAATCTGGAAAGAAGCTTTCTGAGAAACTGCTCTGTGATGTGTGACTTCCACTCACCGAATATCATCTGTATTTCGTGGATCTCTTTGCTAGCATTATCTCTGTGGAATCTGAGAACAGATATTTCCTATCCCTTTGAAGACTATAGGGCCAAAGGAAATATCCTCCGATAACAAAGAGAAAGAAGCTTTCTGAGAAACTTCTTTGTGTTCTGTGAAATCATCTCACAGAGTTACAGCTTTCCCCTCAAGAAGTCTTTCGCTAAGACTGTTCTTGTGGAATTGGCAAAGTGATATTTGGAAGCCCATAGAGCGCTATGGTGAAAAGGAAATATCCTCAGATGAAATCTGGAAAGAAGCTTTCTGAGAAACTTCTCTGTGATGTGTGACTTCCACTCACAGAGTTACATCTGTATTTCGTGGATCTCTTTGCTAGCCTTATTTCTGTGGAATCTGAGAACAGATATTTCGGATTCCTTTGAAGACCATAGGGCCTAAGGAAATATCCTCCGATAACAAAGAGAAAGAAGCTTTCTAGGAAACTTCTTTGTGTTCTGTGAAATCATCTCACAGAGTTACAGCTTTCCCCTCAAGAAGCCGCTCGCTAAGACAGTTCTTGTGGATTTGGAAATGTGATATTTGGAAGCCCTTAGAGGGCTATGGTGAAAAAGGAAATATCCTCACATGAAATCAGGAAAGCAGCTTTGTGAGAAACTGCTTACTGTTCTGTTAATTCATCTCACAGAGATTCATTTGTATTTCGTGGATCTCTTTGCTAGGCTTATTTCTGTGGAATCTGAGAACAGATATTTCGGATCCCTTTGAAGACTATAAGGTCAAAGGAAGTATCCTCCGATAACAAAGAGAAAGAAGCTTTCTAAGAAACTTCTTTGCGTTCTGTGAAATCATCTCACAGAGTTACAGCTTTCCCCTCAAGAAGCCTTTAGCTAAGACAGTTCTTGTGGAATTGGCAAAGTGATATTTGGAAGCCCATAGAGGTCTATAATGAAAAAGGAAATATCCTCAGACGAAATCTGGAAAGAAGCTTTCTGAGAAACTGCTTAGTGTTCTATTAATTCACTTCAGAGAGTTACATCTGTATTTAGTGGATCACTTTGCTAACCTTATTTCTGTGGAATCTGAGAACAGATATTTCCGATCCCTTTGAAGACTATAGGGCCAAAGGAAATGTCCTCCGATAACATAGAGAAAGGGCTTTCTAAGAAACTTCTTTGTGTTTTGTGAAATCATCTCACAGAGTTACAGCTTTCCCTTCAATAAGCCTTTCGCTAAGACATTTCTTGTGGTATTGGCAAAGTGATATTTGGAATCACATAGAGGGCTATGGTGAAAAAGGAAATATCCTCAGATGAAATCAGGAAAGAAGCTTTCTGAGAAACTGCTCTGTGATATGTGACTTCCCCTCACCGAATTTCATCTGTATTTCGTGGATCTCTTTGCTAGCATTATTTCTGTGGAATCTGAGAACAGATATTTCGGATCCCTTTGAAGACTATAGGGCCAAAGGAAATATCCTCCGATAACAAAGAGAAAGAAGCTTTCTGAGAAACTTCTTTGTGTTCTGTGAAATCATCTCACAGAGTTACAGCTTTCCCCTCAAGAAGCCTTTCGCTACGACTGTTCTTGTGGTAGTGGCCAAGTGATATTTGGAAGCCCATAGAGCTCTATGGTGAAAAAGGAAATATCCTCTGATGAAATCTGGAAAGAAGCTTTCTGAGAAACTGCTCTGTGATGTGTGACTTCCTCTCACCGAGTTACATCTGTATTTCGTGGATCTCTTTGCTAGCCTTATTTCTGTGGAATCTGAGAACAGATATTTCGGATTCCTTTGAAGACCATAGGGCCAAAGGAAATATCCTTCGATAACAAAGAGAAAGAAGCTTTCTAAGAAACTTCTTTGTGTTCTGTGAAATCATCTCACAGAGTTACAGCTTTCCCCTCAAGAAGCCGCTCGCTAAGACAGTTCTTGTAAATTTGGAAAAGTGATATTTGGGAGCCCTTAGAGGGCTATGGTGAAAAAGGAAATATCCTCACATGAAATCTGGAAAGCAGCTTTCTGAGAAACTGCTTACTGTTCTGTTAATTCATCTCACAGAGTTTCATCTGTATTTCGTGGATCTCTTTGCTAGGCTTATTTCTGTGGAATCTGAGAACAGATATTTCGGATCCCTTTGAAGACTATAAGGCCAAAGGAAGTATCCTCCGATAACAAAGAGAAAGAAGCTTTCTGAGAAACTTCTTTGCGTTCTGTGAAATCATCTCACAGAGTTACAGCTTTCCCCTCAAGAAGCATTTCGCTAAGACAGTTCTTGTGGAATTGGCAAAGTGATATTTGGAAGCCCATAGAGGGCTATGTTGACAAAGGAAATATCCTCAGATGAAATCTGGAAAGAAGCTTTCTGAGAAACTGCTTAGTGTTCTGCTAATTCATCTCACAGAGTTACATCTGTATTTCGTGGATCTCTTTGCTAGCCTTATTTTTGTGGAATCTGAGAACAGATATTTGAATCCCTTTGAAGACTATAGGGCCAAAGGTAATATCCTCAGATAACAAAGAGAAAGAAGCTTTCTGAGAAACTTCTTTGTGTTTTGTGAAATCATCTCACAGAGTTACAGCTTTCCCCTCAAGAAGCCTTTCGCTAAGGCAGTTCTTCTGGTATTGGCAAAGTGATATTTGGAAGCCCACAGAGGGCTATGGTGAAAAAGAAATATCCTCAGATGAAATCTGGAAAGAAGCTTTCTGAGAAACTGCTCTGTGATGTGTGACTTCCACTCACCGAATTACATCTGTATTTCGTGGATCTCTTTGCTAGCCTTATTTCTGTGGAATCTGAGAAAAGATATTTCGGATCCCTTTGAAGATTATACGGCCAAAGGAAATATCCTCCGATAACAAAGAGAAAGAAGCTTTCTGAGAAACTTCTTCGTGTTCTGTGAAATCATCTCACAGAGTTACTGCTTTCCCTTCAAGAAGCCCTTCACTAACACAGTTCTTGTGGAATTGGCAAAGTGATATTTGGAGGCCAGAGAGGACTATGGTGAAAAAGGAAATATCCTCAGATGAAATCTGGAAAGCAGCTTTCTGAGAAACTGCTCAGTGTTCTGTTAATTCATCTCACAGGGTTACATCTGTATTTCGTGGATCTCCTTGGTAGCCTTCTTTCTGTGGAATCTGAGAACAGATATTTCGGATCCCTTGGAAGACTATAGGGCCAAAGGAAATTTCATTCGATAACAAAGAGAAAGAAGCTTTCTGAGAAACTTCTTTGTTTTCTGTGAAATCATCTCACATAGTTACAGATTTCCCCTCAAGAAGCCTTTCGCTAAGACAGTTCTTGTGGAATGGGAAAAGTGATATTTGGAAGCCCAAAGAGAGCTATGGTGAAAAAGGAATTATCCTTAGATGAAATCTGTAAAAAGCTTTCTGAGAAACTGCTCTGTCATGTGTGACTTCCACTCACAGAGTTACATCTGTATTTCGTGGATCTCTTTGCTAACCTTATTTCTGTGGAATCTGAGAACAGATATTTCGGATCCCTTTGAAGACTATAGGGACAAGGTAAATATCCTCCGATAACAAAGAGAAAGAAGCTTTCTGAGAAACTTCTTTGTGTTCTGTGAAATCATCTCACGGAGTTACAGCTTTCCCCTCAAGAAGCCTTCCGCTAAGACAGTTCTTGTGGAATTGGAAAAGTGATATTTGGAAGCCCATAGAGGGCTATGGTGAAAAAGGAAATATCCTCAGATGAAATCTGGAAAGAAGCTTTCTGAGAAACTGCTCTGTGATGTGTGACTTCCACTCACAGGGTTACATCTGTATTTCGTGGATCTCTTTACTAGCCGTATTTCTGTGGAATCTGAGAACAGATATTTCGGATCCCTTTGAAGACTATAGGGACAAGGTAAATATCCTCCGATAACAAAGAGAAAGAAGCTTTCTGAGAAACTTCTTTGTGTTCTGTGAAATCATCTCACAGAGTTACAGCTTTCCCCTCAAGAAGCCTTCCGCTAAGACAGTTCTTGTGGAATTGGAAAAGTGATATTTGGAAGCCCATAGAGGGCTATGGTGAAAAAGGAAATATCCTCAGATGAAATCTGGAAAGAAGCCTTCTGAGAAACTGTTCTGTGATGTGTGACTTCCAATCCCAGAGTTACATCTGTATTTCGTGGATCTCTTTGCTAGCCTTATTTCTGTGGAATCTGAGAACAGATATTTCGGATCCCTTTGAAGGCTATGGGGCCAAAGGAAATATCCTCCGATAACAAAGAGAAAGAAGCTTTCTGAGAAACTTCTTTGTGTTCTGTGAAATCATCTCACAGAGTTACAGCTTTCCCTTCAAGAAGCCTTTCACTAAAACATTTCTTGTGGAATTGGCAAAGTGATATTTGGAGGCCAGAGAGGGCTATGGTGAAAAAGGAAATATCCTCAGATGAAATCTGGAAAGAAGCTTTCTGAGAAACTTCTCTGTGATGTGTGACTTCCACTCACAGAGTTACATCTGTATTTCGTGGATCTCTTTGCTAGCCTTATTTCTGTGGAATCTGAGAACAGATATTTCGGATCCCATTGAAGACTATAGCGGCAAAGGAAATATCCTCCGATAACAAAGAGAAAGAAGCTTTCTGAGAAACTTCTTTGTGTTCTGTGAAATCATCTCACAGAGGTAAAGCATTCCCCCCAAGAAGCCTTTCGCTAAGACAGTTCTTGTCGAATTGGCAAAGTGATATTTGGAAGCCCATAGAGGGCTATGGTGACAAAGGAAATATCCTCAGATGAAATCTGGAAAGCAGCTTTCTGAGAAACTGCTTAGTGTTCTGTTAATTCATCTCACAGAGTTACATCTGTATTTCGTGGATCTCTTTGCTATCCTTATTTCTGTGGAATCTGAGAACAGATATTTCGGATCCCTTTGAAGACTATAAGGCCAAAGGAAATATCCTCCGATAACAAAGAGAAAGAAGCTTTCTGAGAAACTTCTTTGTGTTCTGTGAAATCATCTCACAGAGTTACAGCTTTCCCCTCAAGAAGCCTTTCGCTAAGACAGTTCTTGTGGAATTGGCAAAGTGATATTTGGAAGCCCATAGATGGCTATGGTGAAAAGGAAATGTCCTGAGATGAAATCTGTAAAGAAGCTTTCTGAGAAACTGCTCTGTGATGTGTGACTTCAACTCACAGAGTTACATCTGTATTTCGTGGATCTCTTTGCTAGCCTTATTTCTGTGGAATCTGAGAACAGATATTTCGGATCCCTTTGAAGACTATAGGGACAAGGGAAATATCCTCCGATAACAAAGAGAAAGAAGCTTTCTGAGAAACTTCTTTGTGTTCGGTGAAATCATCTCACAGAGTTACAGCTTTCCCCTCAAGAAGCCTTTCGCTAAGATAGTTCTTGAGGAATTGTCAAAGTGACATTTGGGAGCCCTTAGACGGCTATGGAGAAAAAGGAAATATCCTCAGATGAAATCTGGAAAGAAGCTTTTTAGAAACTGCTTAGTGTTCTGTTAATTCACCTCACAGAGTTACATCTGTATTTCGTGGATCTCTTTGCTAGCATTAAATTTGTCGAATCTGAGAACAGATATTTCGAATCCCTTTGAAGACTATAGGGCCAAAGGAAATATCCTCCGATAACAAAGAGAAAGAAGGTTTCTGAGAAACTTCTTTGTGTTCTGTGAAATCATCTCACAGAGTTACAGCTTTCCCCTCAAGAAGTCTTTCGGTAAGACAGTTCTTGTGGAGTTGGCAAAGTGATATTTGGAAGCCCAGAGAGGGGTAAGGTGAAAAAGGAAATATCCTCAGATGAAATCTGGAAAGAAACTTTCTGAGAAACTGCTCTGTGATGTGTGACTTCCACTCACAGAGTTACATCTGTATTTCGTGGATCTCTTTGCTAGCCTTATTTCTGTGGAATCTGAGAACAGAGATTTCGGATCCTTTTGAAGACTACAGGGACAAAGGAAATATCCTCCGATAACAAAGACAAAGAAGCTTTCTGAGAAACTTCGTTGTGTTCTGTGAAATCATCTCACAGAGTTACAGCTTTCCCCTCAAGAAGCCTTCCGCTAAGACAGTTCTTGTGGAATTGGCAAAGTGATATTTGGAAACCCATAGAGGGCTATGTTGAAAAAGGAAATATCCTCAGATGAAATCTGGAAAGCAGCTTTCTGAGAAACTGCTTAGTGTCCTGTTAATTCATCTCACATGGTTACTTCTATATTTCGTGGATCTCTTTGCTAGCCTTATTTGTGTGGAATCTGAGAACAGATATTTCGGATCCCTTTGAAGACTATAAGGCCAAAGGAAATATCCTCCGATAACAAAGAGAAAGAAGCTTTCTGAGAAACCTCTTTGTGTTCTGTGAAATAATCTCACAGAGGTACATCTTTGGCCTCAAGAAGCCTTTCGCTAAGACAGTTCTTGTGGAATTGGAAAAGTGATATTTGGAAGCCCATAGAGGGCTATGGTGAAAAAAGAAATATGCTCAGATGAAATCTGTAAAGAAGCTTTCTGAGAAACTGCTCTGTGATGTGTAACTTCCACTCACAGAGTTACATCAGTATTTCATGGATCTCTTTGCTAGCCTTACTTCTGTGGAATCTGAGAACAGATATTTCGGATCCCTTTGAAGACTATAGGGACAAGGGAAATATCCTCCGACAACAAAGAGAAAGAAGCTTTCTGAGAAACTTCTTTGTGTTTTGTGAAATCATCTCACAGAGTTACAGCTTTCCCCTCAAGAAGCCTTTAGCTAAGACAGTTCTTGTGGAATTTGCAAACTGACATTTGGAAGCCCTAAGACGGCCATGGTGAAAAAGGAAATATCCTCAGATGAAATCTGCAAAGAAGCTTTCTGAGAAAATGCTTAGTGTTCTGTTAATTCATCTCACAGAGTTACATCTGTATTTCGTGGATCTGTTTGCTAGCCTTATTTCTGTGTAATCTGAGAACAGATATTTCGAATCCCTTTGAAGACTATGGGGCCAAAGGAAATATCATTCGATAACAAAGAGAAAGAAGCTTTCTGAGAAACTTCTTTGTTTTCTGTGAAATCATCTCACATAGTTACAGATTTCCCCTCAAGAAGCCTTTCGCTAAGACAGTTCTTGTGGAATGGGAAAAGTGATATTTGGAAGCCCAAAGAGGGCTATGGTGAAAAAGGAATTATCCTTAGATGAAATCTGTAAAAAGCTTTCTGAGAAACTGCTCTGTCATGTGTGACTTCCACTCACAGAGTTACATCTGTATTTCGTGGATCTCTTTGCTAGCCTTATTTCTGTGGAATCTGAGAACAGATATTTCACATCCCTTTGAACACTATAGGGCCAAAGGAAATATCCTCCGATAACAAATAGAAAGAAGCCTTCTGAGAAACTTCTTTGTGTTCTGTGAAATCATCTCACAGAGTTACATCTTTCCCGTCAAGACTCCTTTCGCTAAGACAGTTCTTGTGGAATTGGCAAAGTGATATTTGGAAGCCCATAGAGGGCTAGGGTGAAAAAGGAAATATCCTGAGATGAAATCTGGAAAGCAGCTTTCTGAGAAACTGCTTAGTGTTCTGTTAATTCACCTCACAGAGTTACATCTTTATGTAGTGGATCTGTTTGCTAACCTTATTTCTGTGGAATCAGAGAACCGATATTTCGGATCTCTTTGAAGACTATAGGGCCAAAAGAAATATCCTCCGATAATAAAGAGAAAGAAGCTTTCTGAGAAACTTCTTTGTGTTCTGTGAAATCATCTCACCGAGTTACAGCTTTCCCCTCAAGAAGCCTTTCGCTAAGACAGTTCTTGTGGAATTGGCAAAGTGATATTTGGAAGCCCATAGAGGGCTATGGTGAAAAAGGAAATATCCTCAGATGAAATCTGTAAAGAAGCTTTCTGAGAAACTGCTTAGTGTTCTGTTAATTCATCTCACAGAGTTACATCTGTATTTCGTGGAACTCTTTGCTAGCCTTATTTCTGTGGAATCTGAGAACACATATTTCGGATCCCTTTGAAGTCTATAGGAACAAGGGAAATATCCTCCGACAAAAAAGAGAAAGAAGCTTTCTGAGAAACTTCTTTGTGTTTTGTGAAATCATCTCACAGAGTTACAGCTTGGCCCTCAAGAAGCCTTTAGCTAAGACAGTTCTTGTGGAATTGGCAAACTGACATTTGGAAGACCTAGGAAGGCTATGGTGAAAAAGGAAATATCCTCAGTTGAAATCTGCAAAGAATCTTTCTGAGAAACTGCTTAGTGTTCTGTTAATTCATCTCACAGAGTTACATCTGTATTTCGTGGATCTCTTTGCTAGCCTTATTTCTGTGGAACCTGAAAACAGATATTTCGAATCCCTTTGAAGACTATAGGGCCAAAGGAAATATCCTCCGATAACAAAGAGAAAGAAGCTTTCTGAGAAACTTCTTTGTGTTCTGTGAAATCATCTCACAGAGTTACAGCTTTGCCTTCAACAAACCGCTCGCTAAGACAGTTTTTGTGGATTTGGAAAAGTGATATTTGGAAGCCCATAGAGGGCTATGGTGAAAAAGGAAATATCCTCAGATGAAATCTGGAAAGAAGCTTTCTGAGAAAATGCGTAGTGTTCTGTTAATTCATCTCACAGTGTTACATCTGTATTTCGTGGATGTCTTTGCTAGCCTTATTTCTGTGGAATCTGAGAACAGATATTTCGGATCCCTTTGAAGACTATAGGGCCAAAGGAAATATCCTCCGATAACAAAGAGAAAGAAGCTTTCTGAGAAACTTCTTTGTGTTCTGAGAAATCATCTCACAGAGTTACATCTTTCCCGTCAAGACTCCTTTCGCTAAGACAGTTCTTGTGGAATTGGCAAAGTGATATTTGGAAGCCCATAGAGGGCTATGGTGAAAAAGGAAATATCTTGAGATGAAATCTGGAAAGCAGCTTTCTGAGAAACTGCTTAGTGTTCTGTTAATTCATCTCACAGAGTTACATCTGTATTTCCTGGATCTCTTTGCTAGCTTTATTTCAGTGGAATCTGAGAACAGATATTTCGGATCCCTTTGAAGACTATAGGGCCAAAGGAAATATCCTCCGATAACAAAGAGAAAGAAGCTTTCTGAGAAACTTCTTTGTGTTCTGTGAAATCATCTCACAGAGTTACAGCTTTCCCCTCAAGATCCTTTCGCTAAGACAGTTCTTGTGGAATTGGCAAAGTGATATTTGGAAGCCCATAGAGGGCTATGGTGAAAAAGGAAATATCCTCAGACGAAATCTGGAAAGAAGCTTTCTGAAAAACTTCTTAGTGTTCTGTTAATTCACCTCACAGAGTTACATCTTTATTTTGTGGATCTCTTTGCTAACCTTATTTCTGTGGAATCTGAGAACAGATATTTCGGATCTCTTTGAAGACTATAGGGCCAAAGGAAATATCCTCCGATAATAAAGAGAAAGAAGCTTTCTGAGAAACTTCTTTGTGTTCTGTGAAATCATCTCAGAGAGTTACAGCTTTCCCCTCAAGAAGCCTTTCGCTGGGACAGTTCTTGTGGAATTGGCAAAGTGATATTTGGAAACCCATAGAGGGCTATGTTGAAAAAGGAAATATCCTCAGTAGAAATCTGGAACGCAGCTTTCTGAGAAACTCCTTAGTGTTCTGTTAATTCATCTCACAGGGTTACATCTGTATTTCGTGTATCTCTTTGCTAGCCTTATTTCTGTGGAATCTGAGAACAGACATTTCGGATCCCTTTGAAGACTATAGGGCCAAAGGAAATATCCTCCGATAACAAAGAGAAAGAAGCTTTCTGAGAAACTTCTTTGTGTTCTGTGAAATCATCTCACAGAGTTACTGCTTTCCCCTCAAGAAGCCTTTCGCTAAGACAGTTCTTGTGTAATTAGAAAAGTGCTATTTGGAAGCCCATAGAGGGCTATGGTGAAAAAGGAAATATCCTCAGATGAAATCTGGAAAGAAGCTTTCTGAGAAACTGCTCTGTGATGTGTGACTTCCACTCACAGGGTTACATCTGTATTTCGTGGATCTCTTTGCTAGCCTTATTTCTGTGGAATCTGAGAACAGATATTTCGGATCCCTTTGAAGAGTATAAGGCCAAAGGAAATATCCTCCGATAACAAAGAGAAAGAAGCTTTCTGAGAAACTTCTTTGTGTTCTGTGAAATCATCTCACAGAGGTACATCTTTCGCCTCAAGAAAACTTTCGCTAAGACAGTTCTTGTGGAATTGGAAAAGTGATATTTGGAAGCCCATAGAGGGCTATGGTGAAAAAAGAAATATCCTCAGATGAAATCTGTAAAGAAGCTTTCTGAGAAACTGCTCTGTGATGTGTAACTTCCACTCACAGAGTTACATCAGTATTTCATGGATCTCTTTGCTAGCCGTATTTCTGTGGAATCTGAGAACAGATATTTCGGATCCCTTTGAAGTCTATAGGGACAAGGGAAATATCCTCCGACAAAAAAGAGAAAGAAGCTTTCTGAGAAACTTCTTTGTGTTTTGTGAAATCATCTCACAGAGTTACAGCTTTCCCCTCAAGAAGACTTTCACTAAGACAGTTCTTGTGGAATTGGCAAAGTGATATTTGGAAGCCCATAGAGGGCTATGGTGAAAAAGGAAATATCCTCAGATGAAAACTGGAAAGCAGCTTTCTGAGAAACTGCTTAGTGTTCTGTTAATTAATCTCACAGAGTTACATCGGTATTTCGTGGATCTCTTTGCTAGCATTATTTCTGTGGAATCTGAGAACAGATATTTCGGATCCGTTTGAAGACTGTAGGGCCAAAGGAAATATCCTCCGATAACAAAGAGAATGAAGCTTTTTGAGAAACTTCTTTGTGTTCTGTGAAATCATCTCACAGAGTTACAGCTTTCCCCTCAAGATACTTTCGCTAAGACAGTTCTTGTGGAATTGGCAAAGTGATATTTGGAAGCCCATAGTGGGCTATGGTGAAGAAGGAAATATCCTCAGACGAAATCTGGAAAGAAACTTTCTGAGAAACTGCTTAGTGTTCTGTTAATTCACCTCACAGAGTTACATCTTTATTTAGTGGATCTCTTTGCTAACCTTATTTCTGTGGAATCTGAGAATAGATATTTCGGATCTCTTTGAAGACTATAGGGCCAAAGGAAATATCCTCCGATAATAAAGAGAAAGAAGCTTTCTGAGAAACTTCTTTGTGTTCTGTGAAATCATCTCACAGAGTTACAGCTTTCCCCTCAAGAAGCCTTTCGCTGGGACAGTTCTTGTGGAATTGGCAAAGTGATATTTGGAAACCCATAGAGGGCTATGTTGAAAAAGGAAATATCCTCAGATGAAATCTGGAACGCAGTTTCTGAGAAACTCCTTAGTGTTCTGTTAATTCATCTCACAGGGTTACTTCTGTATTTCGTGGATCTCTTTGCTAGCCTTATCTCTGTGGAATCTGAGAACAGACATTTCGGATCCCTTGGAAGACTATAGGGCCAAAGGAAATATCCTCCGATAACAAAGAGAAAGAAGCTTTCTGAGAAACTTCTTTGTGTTCTGTGAAATCATCTCACAGAGTTACAGCTTTCCCCTCAAGAAGCCTTTCGCTAAGACAGTTCTTGTGGAATTGGAAAAGTGCTATTTGGAAGCCCATAGAGGGCTATGGTGAAAAAGGAAATATCCTCAGATGAAATCTGTAAAGAAGCTTTCTGAGAAACTGCTCTGTGATGTGTGACTTCCACTCACAGGGTTACATCTGTATTTCGTGGATCTCTTTGCTAGCCTTATTTCTGTGGAATCTGAGAACAGATATTTCGGATCCCTTTGAAGAGTATAAGGCCAAAGGAAATATCCTCCGATAACAAAGAGAAAGAAGCTTTCTGAGAAACTTCTTTGTGTTCTGTGAAATCATCTCACAGAGGTACATCTTTCGCCTCAAGAAACCTTTCGCTAAGACAGTTCTTGTGGAATTGGAAAAGTGATATTTTGAAGCCCATAGAGGGCTTTGGTGAAAAAAGAAATATGCTCAGATGAAATCTGTAAAGAAGCTTTCTGAGAAACTGCTCTGTGATGTGTAACTTCCACTCACAGAGTTACATCAGTATTTCATGGATCTCTTTGCTAGCCGTATTTCTGTGGAATCTGAGAACAGATATTTCGGATCCCTTTGAAGTCTATAGGGACAAGGGAAATATCCTCCGACAAAAAAGAGAAAGAAGCTTTCTGAGAAACTTCTTTGTGTTTCGTGAAATCATCTCACAGAGTTACAGCTTTCCCCTCAAGAAGCCTTTCGCTGGGACAGTTCTTGTATAATTGGCAAAGTGATATTTGGAAACCCATAGAGGGCTATGATGAAAAAGGAAATATCCTCAGATGAAATCTGGAACGCAGCTTTCTGAGAAACTCCTTAGTGTTCTGTTAATTCATCTCACAGGATTACTTCTGTATTTCGTGGATCTCTTTGCTAGCCTTATTTCTGTGGAATCTGAGAACAGACATTTCGGATCCCTTGGAAGACTATAGGGCCAAAGGAAATATCCTCCGATAACAAAGAGGAAGAAGCTTTCTGAGAAACTTCTTTGTGTTCTGTGAAATCATCTCACAGAGTTACAGCTTTCCCCTCAAGAATCCTTTCGCCAAGACAGTTCTTGTGTAATTGGAAAAGTGCTATTTGGAAGCCCATAGAGGGCTATGGTGAAAAAGGAAATATCCTCAGATGAAATCTGTAAAGAAGCTTTCTGAGAAACTGCTCTGTGATGTGTGACTTCCACTCACAGGGTTACATCTGTATTTCGTGGATCTCTCTGCTAGCCTTATTTCTGTGGAATCTGAAAACAGATATTTCGAATCCCTTTGAAGACTATAGGGCCAAAGGAAATATCCTCCGATAACAAAGAGAAAGAAGCTTTCTGAGAAACTTCTTTGTGTTCTGTGAAATCATCTCACAGAGTTACAGCTTTGCCTTCAACAAACCGCTCGCTAAGACAGTTCTTGTGGAATTGGCAAAGTGATATTTGGAAGCCCATAGAGGGCTATGGTGAAAAAGGAATTATCCTCAGATGAAAACTGGAAAGCAGCTTTCTGAGAAACTGCTTAGTGTTCTTTAATTAATCTCACAGAGTAACATCGGTATTTCGTGGATCTCTTTGCTAGCATTATTTCTGTGGAATCTGAGAACAGATATTTCGGATTCCTTTGAAGACTATATGGCCAAAGGAAATATCCTCCGATAACAAAGAGAAAGAAGCTTTCTGAGAAACTTCTTTGTGTTCTGTGAAATCATCTCACAGAGTTACAGCTTTCCCCTCAAGATACTTTCGCTAAGACAGTTCTTGTGGAATTGGCAAAGTGATATTTGGAAGCCCATAGAGGGCTTTGGTGAAAAAGGAAATATCCTCAGACGAAATCTGGAAAGAAATTTCCTGAGAAACTGCTTAGTGTTCTGTTAATTCACCTCACAGAGTTACATCTTTATTTAGTGGATCTCTTTGCTAACCTTATTTCTGTAGAATCTGAGAACAGATATTTCGGATCTCTTTGTAGACTATAGGGCCAAAGGAAATATCCTCCGATAACAAAGAGAAAGAAGCTTTCTGAGAAACTTCTTTGTGTTCTGTGAAATCATCTCACAGAGTTACAGCTTTCCCCTCAAGAAGCCTTCCGCTAAGACAGTTCTTGTGGAATTGGCAAAGTGATATTTGGAAGCCCTTAGAGGGCTATGGTGACAAAGGAAATATCCTCATATGAAATCTGGAAAGAAGCTTTCTGAGAAACTGCTTAGTGTTCTGTTAATTCATCTCACAGAGTTACATCTGTATTTCGTGGATCTCTTTGCCAGCCTTATTTCTGTGAAATCTGAGAACAGATATTTCGGATCCCTTTGAAGACTATAGGGCCAAAGGAAATATCCTTCGATAACAAAGAGAAAGAAGCTTTCTGAGAAATTCTTTGTGTTCTGTGAAATCATGTCACAGAGGTACAGCATTTCCCCCAGGAAACCTTTCGCTAAGACAGTTCTTGTGGAATTGGCAAAGTGACATTTTGGAGCCCTTAGACGGCTATGGTGAAAAAGGAAATATCCTCAGATGAAATCTGGAAAGAAGCTTTCTGAGAAACAGCTTAGTGTTCTGTTAATTCACCTCACAGAGTTACATCTGTATTTCGTGGATCTCTTTGCTAGCTTTATTTCTGTGGAATCTGAGAACAGATATTTCGGATCCCTTTGAAGACTATAGGGCCAAAGGAAATATCCTCCGATAACAAAGGGAAAGAAGCTTTCTGAGAAACTTCTTTGTGTTCTGTGAAATCATCTCACAGAGTTACATCTTTCCCGTCAAGACTCCTTTCGCTACGACAGTTCTTGTGGAATTGGCAAAGTGATATTTGTAAGCCCAGAGAGGGCTATGTTGAAAAAGGAAATATCCTCAGATGAAATCTGGAAAGAAGCTTTCTGAGAAACTTCTCTGTGATGTGTGACTTCCACTCACAGAGTTACATCTGTATTTTTTGGATCTCTTTGCTAGCCTTATTTCTGTGGAATCTGAGAACAGATATTTCGGATCCCTTTGAAGACTATAGAGACAAGGGAAATATCCTCCTATAACAAAGAGAAAGAAGCTTTCTGAGAAACTTCTTTGTGTTCTGTGAAATCAACTCACAGAGTTACAGCTTTCCCCTCAGTAAGCCTTCGCTAAGACAGTTCTTGTGGAATTGGCAAAGTGACATTTTGAGCCCTTAGACGGCTATGGTGAAAAAGGAAATATCCTCACATGAAATCTGGAAAGAAGCTTTCTGAGAAACTGCTTAGTGTTCTGTTAATTCACCTCACAGAGTTACATCTGTATTTCGTGGATCTCTTTGCTAGCCTTATTTCTGTAGAATCTGAGAGAACAGATATTTCGAATCCCTTTGAAGACTGTAGGGCCAAAGGAAATATCCTCCGATAACAAAGAGAAAGAAGCTTTCTGAGAAACTTCTTTGTGTCCTGTGAAATCATCTCACAGAGTTACAGCTTTCCCCTCAAGAAGGCTTTCGCTAAGACAGTTCTTGTGGAATTGGCAAAGTGATATTTGGAAGCCCATAGAGGGCTATGTTGAAAAAGGAAATATCCTCAGACGAAATCTGGAAAGAAACTTTCTGAGAAACTGCTTAGTGTTCTGTTAATTCACCTCACATAGTTACATCTTTATTTAGTGGATCTCTTTGCTAACCTTAATTCTGTGGAATCTGAGAAAAGATATTTCGTATCTCTTTGAAGACTATAGGTCCAAGGGAAATATCCTCCGATAACAAAGAGAAAGAAGCTTTCTGAGAAACTTCTTTGTGTTCTGTGAAATCATCTCACAGAGTTACAGCTTTCCCCTCAAGAAGCCTTCCGCTAAGACAGTTCTTGTGGAATTGGCAAAATGATATTTGGAAGCCCATAGAGGACTATGGTGACAAAGGAAATATCCTCATATGAAATCTGGAAAGAAGCTTTCTGAGAAACTGCTTAGTGTTCTGTTAATTCATCTCACAGAGTTACATCTGTATTTCGTGTATCTCTTTGCTAGCCTTATTTCTGTGGAATCTGAGAACAGATATTTCGGATCCCTTTGAAGACTATAGGGCCAAAGGAAATATCCTCCGATAACAAAGAGAAAGAAGCTTTCTGAGGTACTTCTTTGTGTTCTGTGAAATCATCTCACAGAGTTACAGCTTTCCCCTCTGGAGTCGCTCGCTAAGACAGTTCTTGTGGATTTGGAAAAGTGATATTTGGAAGCCCATAGAGGGCTATGGTGAAAAAGGAAATATCCTCAGATGAAATCTGGAAAGAAGCTTTCTGAGAAACTGCTCTGTGATGTGAGACTTCCACTCACAGGGTTACATCTGTATTTCGTGGATCTCTTTGCTAGCCTTATTTCTGTGGAATCTGAGAACAGATATTTCGGATCCCTTTGAAGACTATAGGGCCAAAGGAAATATCCTCCGATAACAAAGAGAAAGAAGCTTTCTGAGAAACTTCTTTGTGTTCTGTGAAATCATCTCACAGAGTTACATCTTTCCCGTCAAGACTCCTTTCGCTACGACAGTTCTTGTGGAATTGGCAAAGTGATATTTGTAAGCCCAGAGAGGGCTATGTTGAAAAAGGAAATATCCTTAGATGAAATCTGGAAAGAAGCTTTCTTAGAAACTTCTCTGTGATGTGGGACTTCCTCTCACAGAGTTACATCTGTATTTTGTGGATCTCTTTGCTAGCCTTATTTCTGTGGAATCTGAGAACAGATATTTCGGATCCCTTTGAAGACTATAGGGACAAGGGAAATATCCTAATATAACAAAGAGAAAGAAGCTTTCTGAGGTACTTCTTTGTGTTCTGTGAAATCATCTCACAGAGTTACAGCTTTCCCCTCAGGAAGTCGCTCGCTAAGACAGTTCTTGTGGATTTGGAGAAGTGATATTTGGAAGCCCATAGAGGTCTATGGTGAAAAAGGAAATATCCTCAGATGAAATCTGGAAAGAATCTTTCTGAGAAACTGCTCTGTGATGTGAGACTTCCACTCACAGGGTTACATCTGTATTTCGTGGATCTCTTTGCTAGCCTTATTTCTGTGGAATCTGAGAACAGATATTTCGGATCCCTTTGAAGACTATAGGTCCAAAGGAAATATCCTCCGATAACAAAGAGAAAGAAGCTTTCTGAGAAAGTTCTTTGTGTTCTGTGAAATCATCTCACAGAGTTACAGCTTTCCCTTCAAGAACCCTTTCACTAAGACAGTTCTTGTGGAATTGGCAAAGTGATATTTGGAAGCCCATAGAGGGCTATGGTGAAAAAGAAAATATCCTCAGATGAAATGTGGAAAGAAGCTTTCTGAGAAACTTCTCTGTGATGTGTGACTTCCACTCACAGAGTTACATCTGTATTTCGTGGATCTCTTTGCTAGCCTTATTTCTGTGGAATCTGAGAACAGGTATATCGGATCCCTTTGAAGAATATAGGGACAAGGGAAATATCCTCCGACAACAAAGAGAAAGAAGCTTTCTGAGAAACTTCTTTGTGTTCTGTGAAATCATCTCACAGAGTTACAGCTTTCCCCTCAATAATCCTTCGCTAAGACAGTTCTTGTGGAATTGGCAAAGTGACATTTGGGAGCCCTTAGACGGCTATGGTGAAAAAGGAAATATCCTCAGATGAAATCTGGAAAGAAGCTTTCTGAGAAACTGCTTAGTGTTCTGTTAATTCACCTCACAGAGTTACATCTGTATTTCGTGGATCTCTTTGCTAGCCTTATTTCTGTGGAATCTGAGACAGATATTTCGAATCCCTTTGAAGACTGTACGGCCAAAGGAAATATCCTCCGATAACAAAGAGAAAGAAGCTTTCTGAGAAACTTCTTTGTGTTCTGTGAAATCATCTCACAGAGTTACAGCTTTCCCCTCAAGAAGGCTTTCGCTAAGACAGTTCTTGTGGAATTGGCAAAGTGATATTTGTAAGCCCATAGAGGACTATGGTGACAAAGGAAATATCCTCAGATGAAATCTGGAAAGAAGCTTTCTGAGAAACTGCTTAGTGTTCTGTTAATTCATCTCACAGAGTTACATCTGTATTTCGTGGATCTCTTTGCTAGCCTTATTTCTGTGGAATCTGAGGACAGATATTTCGGATCCCTTTGAAGACTACAGGGTCAAAGGAAATATCCTCTGATAACAAAGAGAAAGAAGCTTTCTGAGGTACTTCTTTGTGTTCTGTGAAATCATCTCACAGAGTTACAGCTTTCCCCTCTGGAAGTCGCTCGCTAAGACAGTTCTTGTGGATTTGGAGAGTGATATTTGGAAGCCCATAGAGGGCTATGGTAAAAAAGGAAATATCCTCAGATGAAATCTGGAAAGAATCTTTCTGAGAAACTGCTCTGTGATGTGAGACTTCCACTCACAGGGTTACATCTGTATTTCGTGGATCTCTTTGCTAGCCTTATTTCTGTGGAATCTGAGAACAGATATTTCGGATCCCTTTGAAGACTATAGGTCCAAAGGAAATATCCTCCGATAACAAAGAGAAAGAAGCTTTCTGAGAAATTTCTTTGTGTTCTGTGAAATCATCTCACACAGTTACAGCATTCCCTTCAAGAACCCTTTCACTAAGACAGTTATTGTGGTATTGGCAAACTGATATTTGGAAGCCCATAGAGGGCTATGGTGAAAAAGAAAATATCCTCAGATGAAATGTGGAAAGAAGATTTCTGAGAAACTTCTCTGTGATGTGTGACTTCCACTCACAGAGTTACATCTGTATTTCGTGGATCTCTTTGCTAGCCTCATTTCTGTGGAATCTGAGAACAGGTATTTCGGATCCCTTTGAAGACTATAGGGACAAGGGAAATATCCTCCGACAACAAAGAGAAAGAAGGTTTCTGAGAAACATCTTTGTGTTTTGTGAAATCATCTCACACAGTTACAGCATTCCCCTCAAGAAGCCTTTCTCTAAGACAGTTCTTGTGGAATTGGAAAACTGACATTTGGAAGCCCTTAGACGGCTATGGTGAAAAAGGAAATATCCTCAGATGAAATCTGGAAAGAAGCTTTCTGAGAAACGGCTTAGTGTTCTGTTAATTCACCTCACAGAGATTCATCTGTAATTCGTGGATTTCTTTGCTAGCCTTATTTCTGTGGAATCTGAGAACAGATATTTAGGATCCCTTTGAAGACTATAGGGCCAAAGGAAATATCCTCCGATAACAAAGAGAAAGAAGCTTTCTGAGAAACTACTTTGTGTTCTGGGAATTCCTCTCACAGAGTTACAGCTTTCCCTTCAAGAAGGCTTTCGCTAAGACAGTTCTTGTGGAATTGGCAAAGTGATATTTGGAAGCCCTTAGACGGCTATGGTGAAAAAGGAAATATCCTCAGGCGAAATCTGGAAAGAATCTTTCTGAGAAACTGCTCTGTGATGTGAGACTTCCACGCACAGGGTTACATCTGTATTTCGTGGATCTCTTTGCTAGCCTTATTTCTGTGGAATCTGAGAACAGATATTTCGGATCCCTTTGAAGACTATAGGTCCAAAGGAAATATCCTCCGATAACAAAGAGAAAGAAGCTTTCTGAGAGACTTCTTTGTGTTCTGTGAAATCATCTCACAGAGTTACAGCTTTCCCCTCAAGAAGACTTTCGCTAAGACAGTTCTTGTGGAATTGGCAAAGTGACATTTTGGAGCCCTTAGACGGCTATGGTGAAAAAGGAATTATCCTCAGATGAAATCTGGAAAGAAGCTTTCTGAGAAACAGCTTAGTGTTCTGTTAATTCAGCTCACAGAGTTACATCTGTATTTCGTGGATCTCTTTGCTAGCCTTATTTCTGTGGAATCTGAGAACAGATATTTCGGATCCCTTTGAAGACTATAGGGCCAAAGGAAATATCCTCCGATAACAAAGAGAAAGAAGCTTTCTGAGAAATTTCTTTGTGTTCTGTGAAATCATCTCACAGAGTTTCAGCTTTCCCTTCAAGAAGCCTTTCACTAAGAAAGTTCTTGTGGAATTGGCAAAGTGATATTTGGAAGCCCTTAGAGGGCTATGGTGAAAAAGAAAATATCCTGAGATGAAATGTGGAAAGAAGCTTTCTGAGAAACTTCTCTGTGATGTGTGACTTCCACTCACAGAGTTACATCTGTATTTCGAGGATCTCTTTGCTAGCCTTATTTCTGTGGAATCTGAGAACAGGTATTTCGGATCCTTTTGAAGACTATAGGGACAAGGGAAATATCCTCCGACAACAAAGAGAAACAAGCTTTCAGAGAAACTTCTTTGTGTTTTGTGAAATCATCTCACACAGTTACAGCATTCCCCTCAAGAAGCCTTTCTCTAAGACAGTTCTTGTGGAATTGGAAAACTGACATTTGGAAGCCCTTAGACGGCTATGGTGCAAAAGGAAATATCCTCAGATGAAATCTGGAAAGAAGCTTTCTGAGAAACGGCTTAGTGTTCTGTTAATTCACCTCGCAGAGTTACATCTGTAATTCGTGGATCACTTTGCTAGCCTTATTTCTGTGGAATCTGATAACAGATATTTAGGATCCCTTTGAAGACTATAGGGCCAAAGGAAATATCCTCCGATAACAAAGAGAAAGAAGCTTTCTGAGAGACTTCTTTGTGTTCTGTGAAATCATCTCACAGAGTTACAGCTTTCCCCTCAAGAAGCCTTTCGCTAAGACAGTTCTTGTGGAATTGGCAAAGTGACATTTTGGAGGCCTTAGACGGCTATGGTGAAAAAGGAAATATCCTCAGATGAAATCTGGAAAGAAGCTTTCTGAGAAACAGCTTAGTGTTCTGTTAATTCACCTCACAGAGTTACATCTGTGTTTCGTGGATCTCTTTGCTAGCCTTATTTCTGTGGAATCTGAGAACAGATATTTCGGATCCCTTTGAAGACTATAGGGCCAAAGGAAATATCCTCCGATAACAAAGAGAAAGAAGCTTTCTGAGAAACTTCTTTGTGTTCTTTGAAATCATCTCACAGAGTTACATCTTTCCCGTCAAGACTCCTTTCGCTACGACAGTTCTTGTGGAATTGGCAAAGTGATATTTGTAAGCTCAGAGAGGGCTATGTTGAAAAAGGAAATATCCACAGATGAAATCTGGAAAGAAGCTTTCTTAGAAACTTCTCTGTGATGTGTGACTTCCACTCACAGAGTTACATCTGTATTTTGTGGATCTCTTTGCTAGCCTTATTTCTGTGGAATCTGAGAACAGATATTTCGGATCCCTTTGAAGACTATAGGGACAAGGGAAATATCCTCCTATAACAAAGAGAAAGAAGCTTTCTGAGAAACTTCTTTGTGTTCTGTGAAATCATCTCACAGAGTTACAGCTTTCCCCTCAATAAGCCTTCGCTAAGACAGTTCTTGTGGAATTGGCAAAGTGACATTTGGGAGCACTTAGACGGCTATGGTGAAAAAGGAAATATCCTCAGATGAAATCTGGAAAGAAGCTTTCTGAGAAACTTCTCTGTGATGTGTGACTTCCACTCACAGAGTTACATCTGTATTTTGTGGATCTCTTTGCTAGCCTTATTTCTGTGGAATCTGAGAACAGATATTTCGGATCCCTTTGAAGACTATAGGGACAAGGGAAATATCCTCCGATAACAAAGAGAAAGAAGCTTTCTGAGAAACTTCTTTGTGTTCTGTGAAATCATCTCACAGAGTTACAGCTTTCCCCTCAATAAGTCTTCGCTAAGACAGTTCTTGTGGAATTGGCAAAGTGACATTTGGGAGCCCTTAGACGGCTATGGTGAAAAAGGAAATATCCTCAGATGAAATCTGGAAAGAAGCTTTCTGAGAAACGGCTTAGTGTTCTGTTAATTCACCTCGCAGAGTTACATCTGTAATTCGTGGATCTCTTTGCTAGCCTTATTTCTGTGGAATCTGATAATAGATATTTAGGATCCCTTTGAAGACTATAGGGCCAAAGGAAATATCCTCCGACAACAAAGAGAAAGAAGCTTTCTGAGAGACTTCTTTGTGTTCTGTGAAATCATCTCACAGAGTTACAGCTTTCCCCTCAAGAAGCCTTTCGCTAAGACAGTTCTTGTGGAATTGGCAAAGTGACATTTTGGAGGCCTTAGACGGCTATGGTGAAAAAGGAAATATCCTCAGATGAAATCTGGAAAGAAGCTTACTGAGAAACAGCTTAGTGTTCTGTTAATTCACCTCACAGAGTTACATCTGTATTTCGTGGATCTCTTTGCTAGCCTTATTTCTGTGGAATCTGAGAACAGATATTTCGGATCCCTTTGAAGACTATAGGGCCAAAGGAAATATCCTCCGATAACAAAGAGAAAGAAGCTTTCTGAGAAACTTCTTTCTGTTCTGTGAAATCATCTCACAGAGTTACATCTTTCCCGTCAAGACTCCTTTCGCTACGACAGTTCTTGTGGAATTGGCAAAGTGATATTTGTAAGCCCAGAGAGGGCTATGTTGAAAAAGGAAATATCCACAGATGAAATCTGGAAAGAAGCTTTCTTAGAAACTTCTCTGTGATGTGTGACTTCCACTCACAGAGTTACATCTGTATTTTGTGGATCTCTTTGCTAGCCTTATTTCTGTGGAATCTGAGAACAGATATTTCGGATCCCTTTGAAGACTATAGGGACAAGGGAAATATCCTCCTATAACAAAGAGAAAGAAGCTTTCTGAGAAACTTCTTTGTGTTCTGTGAAATCATCTCACAGAGTTACAGCTTTCCCCTCAATAAGCCTTCGCTAAGACAGTTCTTGTGGAATTGGCAAAGTGACATTTGGGAGCACTTAGACGGCTATGGTGAAAAAGGAAATATCCTCAGATGAAATCTGGAAAGAAGCTTTCTGAGAAACTGCTTAGTGTTCTGTTAATTCACCTCACAGAGTTACATCTGTATTTCGTGGATCTCTTTGCTCGCCTTATTTCTGTGGAATCTGAGAACAGATATTTCGAATCCCTTTGAAGACTGTAGGGCCAAAGGAAATATCCTCCGATAACAAAGAGAAAGAAGCTTTCTGAGAAACTTCTTTGTGTTCTGTGAAATCATCTCACAGAGTTACAGCTTTCCCCTCAAGAAGGCTTTCGCTAAGACAGTTCTTGTGGAATTGGCAAAGTGATATTTGGAAGCCCATAGAGGGCTATGTTGAAAAAGGAAATATCCTCAGACGAAATCTGGAAAGAAACTTTCTGAGAAACTGCTTAGTGTTCTGTTAATTCACCTCACAGAGTTACATCTTTATTTAGTGGATCTCTTTGCTAACCTTATTTCTGTGGAAGCTGAGAACAGATATTTCGTATCTCTTTGAAGACTATAGGGCCAAAGGAAATATCCTTCGATAACAAAGAGAAAGAAGCTTTCTGAGAAGCTTCTTCGTGTTCTGTGAAATCATCTCACAGAGTTACAGCTTTCCCCTCAAGAAGCCTTCCGCTAAGACAGTTCTTGTGGAATTGGCAAAGTGATATTTGGAAGCCCATAGAGGACTATGGTGACAAAGGAAATATCCTCAGGCGAAATCTGGAAAGAAGCTTTCTGTGAAACTGCTTGGTGTTCTATTAACTCACCTCACAGAGTTACATCTCTATTTAGTGGATCTCTTTGCTAACCTTATTTCTGTGGAATCTGAGAACAGATATTTCCGACCCCTTTGAAGAATATAGGGCCAAAGGAAATATCCTCCGAAAACAAAGAGAAGAAGCTTTCGAAGAAACTTCTTTGTGTTTTGTGAAATCATCTCACAGAGTTACAGCTTTCCCCTCAAGAAGCCTTTTGCTAAGACAGTTCTTGTGGTATTGGCAAAGTGATATTTGGAAGCCCATAGAGGTCTATGGTGAAAAAGGAAATATCCTCAGACGAAATCTGGAAAGAAGGTTTCTGAGAAACTGCTCTGTGATGTGTGACTTCCACTCACAGAGTTACATCTGTATTTCGTGTATCTCTTTGCTAGCCTTATTTCTGTGGAATCTGAGAACACATATTTCGGATCCCTTTGAAGACTATAGGGCCAAAGGAAATATCCTCCGATAACAAAGAGAAAGAAGCTTTTTGAGAAACTTCTTTGTGATCTGTGAAATCATCTCACAGAGGTAAAGCTTTGCCTTCAACAAGCCGCTCGCTAAGACAGTTCTTGTGGATTTGGAAAAGTGATATTTGGAAGCCCATAGAGGGCTATGGTGAAAAAGGAAATATCCTCAGATGAAATCTGGAAAGCAGCTTTCTGAGAAACTGCTCTGTGATGTGTGACTTCCACTCACAGAGTTACATCTGTATTTCGTGGATCTCTTTGCTAGCCTTTTTTCTGTGGAATCTGAGAACAGATATTTCGGATCCCTTTGAAGACTATAGGGACAAGGGAAATATCCTCCGATAACAAAGAGAAAGAAGCTTTCTGAGAAACTTCTTTGTGTTCTGTGAAATCATCTCACAGAGTTACAGCTTTCCCCTCAAGAAGCCTTTCGCTAAGACAGTTCTTGTGGAATTGGCAAAGTGATATTTGGAAGCTCATAGAGGACTATGGTGAAAAAGGAAATATCCTTAGACGAAATCTGGAAAGAAGCTTTCTGAGAAACTGCTTAGTGTTCTGTTAATTCAACTCACAGAGTTACATCTTTATTTACTGGTTCTCTTTGCTAACCTTATTTCTGTGTAATCTGAGAACATATATTTCGGATCCCTTTGAAGACTATAGGGCCAAAGGAAATATCCTCCGATAACAAAGAGAAAGAAGCTTTCTAAGAAACTTCTTTGTGTTCTGTGAAATCATCTCACAGAGTTACAACTTTGCCTTCAACAATCCGCTCGCTAAGACAGTTCTTGTGGATTTGGAAAAGTGACATTTGGAAGCCCATAGAGGGCTATGGTGAAAAAGGAAATATCCTCAGATGAAATCTGAAAAGCAGCTTTCTGAGAAACTGCTTAGTGTTCTGTTAGTTCATCTCACAGAGTTACATTTGTATTTCGTGGATCTCTTTGCTAGCCTTATTTCTGTGGAATCTGAGAACAGATATTTCGGATCCCTTTGAAGACTATAGGACCAAAGGAAATATCCTCCGATAACAAAGAGAAAGAAGCTTTCTGAGAAACTTCTTTGTGTTCTGTGAAATCATCTCACAGAGTTACATCATTCCCGTCAAGTACTCCTTTCGCTACGACAGTTCTTGTGTAATTGGCAAAGTGATATTTGCAAGCCCAGAGAGGGCTATGTTGAAAAAGGAAATATCCTCAGATGAAATCTGGAAAGAAGCTTTCTGAGAAACTTCTCTGTGATGTGTGACTTCCACTCACAGAGTTACATCTGTATTTTGTGGATCTCTTTGCTAGCCTTATTTCTGTGGAATCTGAGAACAGATATTTCGGATCCCTTTGAAGACTATAGGGAGAAGGGAAATATCCTCCGATAACAAAGAGAAAGAAGCTTTCTGAGAAACTTCTTTGTGTTCTGTGAAATCATCTCACAGAGTTACAGCTTTCCCCTCAATAAGTCTTCGCTAAGACAGTTCTTGTGGAATTGGCAAAGTGACATTTGGGAGCCCTTAGACGGCTATGGTGAAAAAGGAAATATCCTCAGATGAAATCTGGAAAGAAGCTTTCTGAGAAACTGCTTAGTGTTCTCTTAATTCACCTCACAGAGTTACATCTGTATTTCGTGGATCTCTTTGCTAGCCTTATTTCTTTGGAATCTGAGAACTGATATTTCGGATCCCTTTGAAGACTATAGGGCCAAAGGAAATATCTTCCGATAACAAAGAGAAAGAAGCTTTCTGAGAAACTTCTTCGTGTTCTGTGAAATCATCTCACAGAGTTACAGCTTTCCCCTCAAGAAGCCTTCCGCGAAGACAGTTCTTGTGGAATTGGCAAAGTGATATTTGGAAGCCCATAGAGGGCTATGGTGACAAAGGAAATATCCTCATATGAAATCTGGAAAGAAGCTTTCTGAGAAACTGCTTAGTGTTCTGTTAATTCATCTCACAGAGTTACATCTGTATTTCGTGTATCTCTTTGCTAGCCTTATTTCTTTGGAATCTGAGAACTGATATTTCGGATCCCTTTGAAGACTATAGGGCCAAAGGAAATATCCTCCGATAACAAAGAGAAAGAAGCTTTCTGAGGTACTTCTTTGTGTTCTGTGAAATCATCTCACAGAGTTACAGCTTTCCCCTCTGGAAGTCGCTCGCTAAGACAGTTCTTGTGGATTTGGAAAAGTGATATTTGGAAGCCCATAGAGGGCTATCGTGAAAAAAGAAATATCCTCAGATGAAATCTGGAAAGAAGCTTTCTGAGAAACTGCTCTGTGATGTGAGACTTCCACTCACAGGGTTACATCTGTATTTCGTGGATCTCTTTGCTAGCCTTATTTCTGTGGAATCTGAGAACAGATATTTCGGATCCCTTTGAAGACTATAGGTCCAAAGGAAATATCCTCCGATAACAAAGAGAAAGAAGCTTTCTGAGGAACTTCTTTGTGTTCTGTGAAATCATCTCACACAGTTACAGCTTTCCCTTCAAGAAGCCTTTCACTAAGACAGTTCTGTTGTAATAGGCAAAGTGATATTTGGAAGCCCATAGAGGGCTATGGTGAAAAAGAAAATATCCTCAGATGAAATCTGGAAAGAAGCTTTCTGAGAAACTTCTCTATGATGTGTGACTTCCACTCACAGAGTTACATCTGTATTTCGTGGATCTCTTTGCTAGCCTTATTTCTGAGGAATCTGAGAACAGATATTTCGAATCCCTTTGAAGACTATAGGGCCAAAGGAGATATCCTCCGATAACAAAGAGAAAGAAGCTTTCTGAGAAACCTCTTTGTGTTCTGTGAAATAATCTCACAGAGTTACAGCTTTCCCCTCAAGAAGCCTTTCGCTAAGACAGTTCTTGTGGAATTGGAAAAGTGATATTTGGAAGCCCATAGAGGGCTATGGTGAAAAAGGAAATATCCTCAGATGAAATCTGTAAAGAAGCTTTCTCAGAAACTGCTCTGTGATGTGTGACTTCCACTCACAGAGTTACATCTGTATTTCGTGGATCTCTTTGCTAGCCTTATTTCTGTGGAATCTGAGAACAGATATTTCGGATCCCTTTGAAGACTATAGGGACAAGGGAAATGTCCTCCGATAACAAAGAGAAAGAAGCTTTCTGAGAAACTTCTTTGTGTTCTGTGAAATCATCTACAGAGTTACAGCTTTCCCCTCAAGAAAACTTTCGCTAAGACAGTTCTTGTGGAATTGGCAAAGTGACATTTTGGAGCCCTTAGACGGCTATGGTGAAAAAGGAAATATCCTCAGATGAAATCTGGAAAGAAGCTTTCTGAGAAACTGCTTAGTGTTCTGTTAATTCACCTCACCGAGTTACATCTGTATTTCGTGTATCTCTTTGCTAGCCTTATTTCTGTGGAATCTGAGAACAGATATTTCGAATCCCTTTGAAGACTATAGGGCCAAAGGAAATATCCTCCGATAACAAAGAGAAAGAAGCTTTCTGAGAAACTTCTTTGTGTTCTGTGAAATCATCTCACAGAGTTACAGCTTTCCCCTCAAGAAGCCTTTCGCTAAGACAGTTCTTGTGGAATTGGCAAAGTGATATTTGGAAGCTCATAGAGGGCTATGGTGAAAAAGGAAATATCCTCAGACGAAATCTGGAAAGAAGCTTTCTGAGAAACTGCTTAGTGTTCTGTTAATTCACCTCACGGAGTTACATCTTTATTTAGTGGATCTCTTTGCTAACCTTATTTCTGTGGAATCTGAGAACAGATATTTCGGATCTCTCTGAAGACTATAGGGCCAAAGGAAATATCCTCCGATAACAAAGAGGAAGAAGCTTTCTGAGAAACTTCTTTGTGTTCTGTGAAATCATCTCACAGAGTTACAGCTTTCCCCTCAAGAAGCCTTCCCCTAAGACAGTTCTTGTGGAATTGGCAAAGTGATATTTGGAAGCCCATAGAGGGCTATGGTGACAAAGGAAATATCCTCAAATGAAATCTGGAAAGAAGCTTTCTGAGCAACTGGTTAGTGTTCTGTTAATTCATCTCACAGAGTTACATCTGTATTTCGTGTATATCTTTGCTAGCCTTATTTCTGTGGAATCTGAGAACAGATATTTCGGATCCCTTTGAAGACTATAGGGCCAAAGGAAATATCCTCCGATAACAAAGGGAAAGAAGCTTTCTGAGGTACTTCTTTGTGTTCTGTGAAATCATCTCACAGAGTTACAGCTTTCCCCTCTGAAAGTCGCTCGCTAAGACAGTTCTTGTGGATTTGGAAAAGTGATATTTGGAAGCCCATAGAGGGCTATGGTGAAAAAGGAAATATCCTCAGATGAAATCTGGAAAGAAGCTTTCTGAGAAACTGCTCTGTGATGTGAGACTTCCACTCACAGGGTTACATCTGTATTTCGTGGATCTCTTTGCTAGCCTTATTTCTGTGGAATCTGAGAACAGATATTTCGGATCCCTTTGAAGACTATAGGTCCAAAGGAAATATCCTCCGATAACAAAGAGAAAGAAGCTTTCTGAGAAACTACTTTGTGTTCTGTGAAATCATCTCACAGAGTTACCGCTTTCCCCTCAATAAACCTTCGCTAAGACAGTTCTTGTGGAATTGGCAAAGTGACATTTGGGAGCCCTTAGACGGCTCTGGTGAAAAAGGAAATATCCTCAGATGAAATCTGGAAAGAAGCTTTCTGAGAAACTGCTTAGTGTTCTGTTAATTCACCTCACAGAGTTACATCTGTATTTCGTGGATCTCTTTGCTAGCCTTATTTCTGTGGAATCTGAGAACAGATATTTCGAATCCCTTTGAAGACTGTAGGGCCAAAGGAAATATCCTCCGATAACAAAGAGAAAGAAGCTTTCTGAGAAACTTCTTTGTGTTCTGTGAAATCATCTCACAGAGTTACAGCTTTCCCTTCAAGAAGGCTTTCGCTAAGACAGTTCTTGTGGAATTGGCAAAGTGATATTTGGAAGCCCATAGAGGGCTATGTTGAAAAAGGAAATATCCTCAGACGAAATCTGGAAAGAAACTTTCTGAGAAACTGCTTAGTGTTCTGTTAATTCACCTCACAGAGTTACATCTTTATTTAGTGGATCTCTTTGCTAACCTTATTTCTGTGGAATCTGAGAACAGATATTTCGTATCTCTTTGAAGACTATAGGGCCAAAGGAAATATCCTCCGATAACAAAGAGAAAGAAGCTTTCTGAGAAACTTCTTTGTGTTCTGTGAAATCATCTCACAGAGTTACAGCTTTCCCCTCAAGAAGCCTTCCGCTAAGACAGTTCTTGTGGAATTGGCAAAGTGATATTTGGAAGCCCATAGAGGGCTATGGTGACAAAGGAAATATCCTCATATGAAATCTGGAAAGAAGCTTTCTGAGAAACTGCTTAGTGTTCTGTTAATTCATCTCACAGAGTTACATCTGTATTTCGTGTATCTCTTTGCTAGCCTTATTTCTGTGGAATCTGAGAACAGATATTTCGGATCCCTTTGAAGACTATAGGGCCAAAGGAAATATCCTCCGATAACAAAGAGAAAGAAGCTTTCTGAGGTACTTCTTTGTGTTCTGTGAAATCATCTCACACAGTTACAGCTTTCCCCGCTGGAAGTCGCTCGCTAAGACAGTTCTTGTGGATTTGGAAAAGTGATATTTGGAAGCCCATAGAGGGCTATTGTGAAAAAGGAAATATCCTCAGATGAAATCTGGAAAGAAGCTTTCTGAGAAACTGCTCTGTGTTGTGAGACTTCCACTCACAGGGTTACACCTGTATTTCGTGGATCTCTTTGCTAGCCTTATTTCTGTGGAATCTGAGAACAGATATTTCGGATCCCTTTGAAGACTATAGGTCCAAAGGAAATATCCTCCGATAACAAAGAGAAAGAAGCTTTCTGAGAAACTACTTTGTGTTCTGTGAAATCATCTCACAGAGTTACCGCTTTCCCCTCAATAAACCTTCGCTAAGACAGTTCTTGTGGAATTGGCAAAGTGACATTTGGGAGCCCTTAGACCGCTCTGGTGAAAAAGGAAATATCCTCAGATGAAATCTGGAAAGAAGCTTTCTGAGAAACTGCTTAGTGTTCTGTTAATTCACCTCACAGAGTTACATCTGTATTTCGTGGATCTCTTTGCTAGCCTTATTTCTGTGGAATCTGAGAACAGATATTTCGAATCCCATTGAAGACTGTAGAGCCAAAGGAAATATCCTCCGATAACAAAGAGAAAGAAGCTTTCTGAGAAACTTCTTTGTGTTCTGTGAAATCATCTCACAGAGTTACAGCTTTCCCCTCAAAGGCCTTCCGCTAAGACAGTTCTTGTGGAATTGGAAAAGTGATATTTGGAAGCCCATAGAGGGCTACGGTGACAAAGGAAATATTCTCATATGAAATCTGGAAAGAAGCTTTCTGGGAAACTGCTTAGTGTTCTGTTAATTCATCTCACAGAGTTACATCTGTATTTCGTGTATCTCTTTGCTAGCCTTTTTTCTGTGGAATCTGAGAACAGATATTTCGGATCCCTTTGAAGACTATAAGGCCAAAGGAAATATCCTCCGATAACAAAGAGAAAGAAGCTTTCTGAGGTACTTCTTTGTGTTCTGTGAAATCATCTCACAGAGTTACAGCTTTCCCCGCTGGAAGTCGCTCGCTAAGACAGTTCTTGTGGATTTGGAAAAGTGATATTTGGAAGCCCATAGAGGGCTATGGTGAAAAAGGAAATATCCTCAGATGAAATCTGGAAAGAAGCTTTCTGAGAAACTGCTCTGTGATGTGAGACTTCCACTCACAGGGTTACATCTGTATTTCGTGGATCTCTTTGCTAGCCTTATTTCTGTGGAATCTGAGAACAGATATTTCGGATCCCTTTGAAGACTATAGGGCCAAAGGAAATATCCTCCGATAACAAAGAGAAAGAAGCTTTCTGAGAAACTTCTTTGTGTTCTGTGAAATTATCTCACACAGTTACAGCTTTCCCTTCAAGAAGCCTTTCACTAAGACAGTTCTGTTGTAATTGGCAAAGTGATATTTGGAAGCCCATAGAGGGCTATGGTGAAAAAGAAAATATCCTCAGATGAAATCTGGAAAGAAGCTTTCTAAGAAACTTCTCTGTGATGTGTGACTTCCACTCACAGAGTTACATCTGTATTTCGTGGATCTCTTTGCTAGCCTTATTTCTGTGGAATCTGAGAACAGATATTTCGAATCCCTTTGAAGACTATAGGGCCAAAGGAGATATCCTCCGATAACAAAGAGAAAGAAGCTTTCTGAGAAACCTCTTTGTGTTCTGTGAAATCATCTCACAGAGTTACAGATTTCCCCTCAAGAAGACTTTCGCTAAGACAGTTCTTGTGGAATTGGCAAAGTGACATTTTGGAGCCCTTAGACGGCTATGGTGAAAAATTAAATATCCTCAGATGAAATCTGGAAAGAAGCTTTCTGGGAAACAGCTTAGTGTTCTGTTAATTCACCTCACAGAGTTACATCTGTATTTCGTGTATCTCTTTGCTAGCCTTATTTCTCTGGAATCTGAGAACAGATATTTCGAATCCCTTTGAAGACTATAGAGCCAAAAGAAATATCCTCTGATAACAAAGAGAAAGAAGCTTTCTGAGAAACTTCTTTGTGTTCCGTGAAATCATCTCACAGAGTAACAGCTTTCTCCTCAAGAAGCCTTTCGCTAAGACAGTTCTTGTGGAATTGGCAAAGTGATATTTGAAAGCCCATAGACGGCTATGGTGAAAAAGGAAATATCCTCAGATGAAATCTGGAAAGAAGCTTTCTGAGAAACTGATTAGTGTTCTGTTAATTCACCTCACAGGGTTACATCTTTATTTAGTGGTTCTCTTTGCTAACCTTATTTCTGTGTAATCTGAGAACATATATTTCGGATCCCTTTGAAGACTATAGGGCCAAAGGAAATATTCTCCGATAACAAAGAGAAAGAAGCTTTCTGAGAAACTTCTTTGTGTTCTGTGTAATCATCTCACAGATTTACAGCTTACCCCTCAAGAAGCCTTTCGCTAACACAGTTCTTGTGGAATTGGCATAGTGATATTTGGAAGCCCATAGAGGGCTATGGTGACAAAGGAAATATCCTCAGATGAAATCTGGAAAGAAGCTTTCTGAGAAACTGCTTAGTGTTCTGTTAATTCCTCTCACAGAGTTACATCTATATTCCTTGGATCTCTTTGCTAGCCTTATTTCTGTGGAATCTGAGAACAGATATTTCGGATCCCTTTGAAGACTATAGGGCCAAAGGAAATATCCTTCGATAACAAAGAGAAAGAAGCTTTCTGAGAAACTTGTTTGTGTTCTATGAAATCATCTCACAGAGGTACAGCATTCCCCCCAAGAAGCCTTTAGCTAAGACAGTTCTTGTGGAATTGGCAAAGTGATATTTGGAAGCCCATAGAGGCCTATGGTGACAAAGGAAATATCCTCAGATGAAATCTGGAAAGCAGCTTTCTGAGAAACTGCTTAGTGTTCTGTTAATTCATCTCACAGAGTTACATCAGTATTTCATGGATCTCTTTGCTAGCCTTATTTCTGTGGAATCTGAGAACAGATATTTCGGATCCCTTTGAAGACTACAGGGACAAGGGAAATATCCTCCGACAACAAAGAGAAAGAAGCTTTTTGAGAAACTTCTTTGTGTTTTGTGAAATCATCTCACAGAGTTGCAGCTTTCCCCTCAAGAAGCCTTTCGCTAATACAGTTCTTGTGGAATTGGCAAAGTGATATTTGGAAGGCCATAGAGGTCTATGGTGAAAAAGGAAATATCCTCAGGCGAAATCTGGAAAGAAGCTTTCTGAGAAACTGCTTGGTGTTCTGTTAATTCACCTCACAGAGTTACATCTCCATTTAGTGGATCTCTTTGCTAACCTTATTTCTGTGGAATCTGAGAACAGATATTTCCGATCCCTTTGAAGAATATAGGGCCAAAGGAAATATCCTCCGATAACAAAGAGAAAGAAGCTTTCTAAGAAACTTCTTTGTGTTTTGTGAAATCATCTCACAGAGTTACAGCTTTCCCCTCAAGAAGACTTTCGCTAAGACAGTTCTTGTGGATTTGGAAAAGTGATATTTGGAGGCCCATAGAGGGCTATGGTGAAAAAGGAAATATCCTCAGATGAAATCTGGAAGGAAGCTTTCTGAGAAACTGCTCTGTGATGTGTGACTTCCACTCACGTAGTTACATCTGTATTTCGTGGATCTCTTTGCTAGCCTTATTTCTGTGGAATCTGAGAACCGATATTTCGGATCCCTTTGAAGACTATAGGTCCTAAGGAAATATCCTCCGATAACAAAGAGAAAGAAGCTTTCTGAGAAACTTCTTTGTGTTCTGTGAAATCATCTCACAGAGTTACAGCTTTCCCTTCAAAAAGCCTTTCACTAAGACAGTTCTTGTGGAATTGGCAAAGTGATATTTGGAAGTCCATAGACGGCTATGGTGAAAAAGGAAATATCCTCAGATGAAATCTGGAAAGAAGCTTTCTGAGAAACTTCTTAGTGTTCTGTTAATTCATCTCACAGAGTTACATCTGTATTTCGTGGTTCTCTTTGCTAGCATTATTTCTGTGGAATCTGAGAACAGATATTTCGAATCCCTTTGAAGACTATAGGGCCAAAGGAAATATCCTCCGATAACAAAGAGAAAGAAGGTTTCTGAGAAACTTCTTTGTGTTCTGTGAAATCATCTCACAGAGTTACAGCTTTCCCTTCAAGAAGGCTTTCGCTAAGACAGTTCTTGTGGAATTGACAAAGTGATATTTGGAAGCTCATAGAGGGCTATGGTGAAAAAGGAAATATCCTCAGACGAAATCTGGAAAGAAGCTTTCTCAGAAACTGCTTAGTGTTCTGTTAATTCACCTCACAGAGTTACATCTTTATTTAGTGGTTGTCTTTATTAACCTTATTTCTGTGGAATCTGAGAACAGATATTTCGGATCCCTTTGAAGACTATAGGGCCAAAGGAAATATCCTCCGATAACAAAGAGAAAGAAGCTTTCTGAGAAACTTCTTTGTGTTCTGTGTAATCATCTCACAGAGTTACAGCTTTCCCCTCAAGAAGCCTTTCGCTAAGATAGTTTTGTGGAATTGGCAAAGTGATATGTGGAAGCCCATAGAGGGCTAGGTTGACAAAGGAAATATCCTCAGATGAAATCTGGAAAGAAGCTTTCTGAGAAACTGCTTAGTGTTCTGTTAATTCATCTCACAGATTTACATCTATATTTCGTGGATCTCTTTGCTAGCCTTATTTCTGTGGAATCTGAGAACAGATATTTCGGATCTCTTTCAAGATTATAGGGCCAAAGGAAATATCCTCCGATAACAAAGAGAAAGAAGCTTTCTGAGGAACTTCTTTGTGTTCTGTGTAATCATCTCACAGAGTTACAGCTTTCCCCTCAAGAAGCCGCTCTCTAAGACAGTTCTTGTGGATTTGGAAAAGTGATATTTGGAAGCCCATAGAGGGCTATGTTGAAAGAGGAAATATCCTCAGATGAAATCTGGAAAGAAGCTTTCTGCGAAACTGCTTAGTGTTCTGTTAATTCATCTGACAGAGTTACATCTGTATTTCGTGGATCTCTTCGCTAGCCTTATTTCTGTGTAATCTGAGAACAGATATTTCGGATCACTTTGAAGACTATAGGGCCAAAGGAAATATCCTCCGATAACAAAGAGAAAGAAGCTTTCTGAGAAACCTCTTTGTGTTCTGTGAAATCATCTCACAGATGTACAGCTTTCCCCTCAAGAAGCCTTTCGCTAAGACCTTTCTTGTGGAATTGGAAAAGTGATATTTGGAAGCCCATAGAGGGCTATGGTGACAAAGGAAATATCCTCAGATGAAATCTGTAAAGAAGCTTTCTGAGAAACTGCTCTGTGATGTGTAACTTCCACTCACAGAGTTACATCTGTATTTCATGGATCTCTTTACTAGCCTTATTTCTGTGGAATCTGAGAACAGATATTTCGGATCCCTTTGAAGACTATACGGCCAAAGGAAATATCCTCCGATAACAAAGAGAAAGAAGCTTTCTGAGAAACTTCTTTGTGTTCTGTGAAATCATCTCACAGAGTTACAGCTTTCCCCTCAAGAAGCCTTTTGCTAAGACAGTTCTTGTGGAATTGGCAAAGTGATATTTGGAAGACCATAGAGGGCTATTTTGAAAAAATAAATATCCACAGATGAAATCTGGTAAGCAGATTTTTGAGAAACTGCTTAGTGTTCTGTTATTTCATCTCACAGGGTTACATCTGTATTTCGTGGTACTCTTTCCTAGCCTTATTTCTGTGGAATCTGAGAACAGATATTTCGGATCCCTTGGAAGACTATAGGGCCAAAGGAAATATCCTCCGATAACAAAGAGAAAGAAACTTTCTGAGAAACTTCTTTGTGTTCTGTGAAATCATCTCAAAGAGTTACAGCTTTCCCCTCAAGAAGCCTTTTGCTAAGACAGTTCTTGTGGAATTGGCAAAGTGATATTTGGAAGCCCATAGAGGGCTATGGTGACAAAGGAAATATCCTCAGATGAATTCTGCAAAGAAGCTTTCTGAGAAACTGCTCCGTGATGTGTGACTTCCACTCACAGAGTTACATCTGTATTTCGTGGATCACTTTGCTAGCCTTATGTCTGTGGAATCTGAGAACAGATATTTCGGATCCCTTTGAAGACTATAGGGCCAAAGGAAATATCCTCCGATAACAAAGAGAAAGGAACTTTTTGAGAAACTTCCTTGTGTTCTCTGAAATCATCTCACAGAGTTACAGCTTTCCCCTCAAGAATCCTTTCGCTAAGACAGTTCTTGTGGAATTGGCAAAGTGACATTTTGGAGCCCTTAGTCGGCTACGGTGAAAAAGGAAATATCCTCAGATGAAATCTGGAAAGAAGCTTTCTGAGAAACTGCTTAGTGTTCTGTTAATTCACCTCACAGAGTTACATCTGTATTTCGTGGATCTCTTTGCCGGCCCTATTTCTGTGGAATCTGAGAACAGATATTTCGAATCCCTTTGAAGATTATAGGGCCAAAGGAAATATCCTCCGATAACAAAGAGAAAGAAGCTTTCTGAGAAACTTCTTTGTGTTCTGTGAAATCATTTCACAGAGTTACAGCTTTCTCCTCAAGAAGCCTTTCGCTAAGACAGTTCTTGTGAAATTGGCAAAGAGATATTTGGAAGCCCATAGAGGGCTATGGTGAAAAAGGAAATATCCTCAGACGAAATCTGGAAAGAAGCTTTCTGAGAAACTGCTTAGTGTTCTGTTAATTCACCTCACAGAGTTACATCTTTATTTAGTGGTTCTCTTTGCTAACCTTATTTCTGTGGAATCTGAGAACAGATATTTCGGATCCCTTTGAAGACTATAGGGTCAAAGGAAATATCCTCCGATAACAAAGAGAAAGAAGCTTTCTGAGAAACTTCTTTGTGTTCTGTGAAATCATCTCACAGAGTTACAGCTTTCCCCTCAAGAAGCCTTTAGCTAAGACAGTTCCTTTGGAATTGGCAAAGTGATATTTGGAAGCCCATAGAGGGTTATGGTGAAAAAGGAAATATCCTCAGATGAAATCTGGAAAGAAGCTTTGTGCGAAACTGCTTAGTGTTCTGTTAATTCATCTCGCAGAGTTACATCTGTATTTTGTGGATCTCTTTGCTAGCCTTATTTCTGTGGACTCTGAAAATAGATATTTCGGATCCCTTTGAAGACTATAGGGCCAAAGGAAATATCCTCCGATAACAAAGAGAAAGAAGCTTTCTGAGAAACCTCTTTGTGTTCTGTGAAATCATCTCACAGAGTTACAGCTTTCCCCTCAAGAAGCCTTTCGCTAAGACAGTTCTTGTGGAATTGGAAAAGTGATATTTGGAAGCCCATAGAGGGCTATGGTGAAAAAGGAAATATCCTCAGATGAAATCTGGAAAGAAGCTTTCTGAGAAACTCCTCTGTGATGTGTAACTTCCACTCACAGAGTTACATCAGTATTTCATGGATCTCTTTGCTAGCCTTATTTCTGTGGAATCTGAGAACAGATATTTCGGATCCCCTTGAAGACTACAGGGCCAAAGGAAATATCCTCCGATAACAAAGAGAAAGAGCTTTCTGAGAAACTTCTTTGTGTTCTGTGAAATCATCTCACAGAGTTACAGCTTTCCCCTGAAGAAGCCTTTCGCTTAGACAGTTCTTGTGGAATTGGCAAAGTGATATTTGGAAGCCCATAGAGGTCTAGGGTGAAAAAGGAAATATCCTCAGACGAAATCTGGAAAGAAGCTTTCTGAGAAACTGCTTAGTGTTCTATTAACTCACCTCACAGAGTTACATCTGTATTTAGTGGATCTCTTTGCTAACCTTATTTCTGTGGAATCTGAGAACAGATATTTCCGATCCCTTTGAACAATATAGGGCCAAAGGAAATATCCTGCCATAACAAAGAGAAAGAAGCTTTCTGAGAAACTTCTTTGTGTTCTGTGAAATCATCTCACAGAGTTACAGCTTTGCCTTCAAGAAGCCTTTCGCTAAGACAGTTATTGTGGATTTGGAAAAGTGACATTTGGAAGCCCATAGAGAACTTTGGTGAAAAAGGAAATATCCTCAGATGAAATCTGGAAAGAAGGTTTCTGAGAAACTGCTCTGTGATGTGTGACTTCCACTCACAGAGTTACATCTGTATTTCGTGGATCTCTTTGCTAGCCTTTTTCTGTGGAATCTGAGAACAGATATTTCGTATCCCTTTGAAGACTATAGGGCTAAAAGAAATATCCTCTGATAACAAAGATAAAGAAGCTTTCTGAGAAACTTCTTTGTGTTCTGTTACTTCACCTCACAGAGTTACATCTGTATTTCGTGGATCTCTTTTCTAGCCTTATTTCTGTGGAATCTGAGAACAGATATTTCGAATCCCTTTGAAGACTATAGGGCCAAAGGAAATATCCTCAGATAACAAAGAGAAAGAAGCTTTCTGAGAAACTTCTTTGTGTTCTGTGAAATCATCTCACAGAGTTACAGCTTTCCCCTCAAGGAGCCTTTCGCTAAGACAGTTCTTGTGGAATTGGCAAAGTGATATTTGGAAGCTCATAGAGGGCTATGGTGAAAAAGGAAATATCCTCAGACGAAATCTGGAAAGAAGCTTTCTGAGAAACTGCTTAGTGTTCTGTTAATTCACCTCACAGAGTTACATCTTTATTTAGTGGTTCTCTTTGCTAACCTTATTTCTGTGTAATCTGAGAACAGATATTTCGGATCCCTTTGAAGACTATAGGGCCAAAGGAAATATCCTCCGATAACAAAGAGAAAGAAGCTTTCTAAGAAACTTCTTTGTGTTCTGTGAAATCACCTCACAGAGTTACAGCTTTCCCCTCAAGAAGCCTTTCGCTAAGACAGTTCTTGTGGATTTGGCAAAGTGATATTTGGAAGCCCATAGAGGGCTATGATGACAAAGGAAATATCCTCAGATGAAATCTGGAAAGCAGCTTTCTGAGAAAATGCTTAGTGTTCTGTTAATTCATCTCACAGAGTTACATCTATATTTCGTGGATCTGTTTGCTAGCCTTATTTCTGTGGAATCTGAGAACACATATTTCGGATCCCTTTGAAGACTATAGGGCCAAAGGAAATATCCTTCGATAACAAAGAGAAAGAAGCTTTCTGAGAAACTTCTTTGTGTTCTGTGAAATCATCTCACAGAGGTACAGCATTCCCCCCAAAGAAGCCTTTAGCTAAGAAAGATCTTGTGGAATTGGCAAAGTGATATTTGGAAGCCCATAGAGGGCTATGGTGACAAAGGAAATATCCTCAGATGAAATCTGGAAAGCAGCTTTCTGAGAAACTGCTTAGTGTTCTGTTAATTCATCTCACAGAGTTACATCTGTATTTCGTTGATCTCTTTGCTAGCCTTATTTCTGTGGAATCTGAGAACAGATATTTCGGATCCCTTTGAAGACAATAAGGCCAAAGAAAATATCCTCCGATAACAAAGAGAAAGAAGCTTTCTGAGAAACTTCTTTGTGTTCTGTGAAATCATCTCACAGAGTTACAGCTTTCCCCTCAAGAAGCCTTTCGCTAAGACAGTTCTTGTGGAATTGAGAAAGTGATATTTGGAAGCCCATAGTGGTCCATGGTGAAAAAGGAAATATCCTCAGGCGAAATCTGGAAAGAAGCTTTCTGAGAAACTGCTTAGTGTTCTATTAACTCACCTCACAGAGTTACATCTCTATTTAGTGGATCTCTTTGCTAACCTTTTTTCTGTGGAATCTGAGAACAGATATTTCCGATCCCTTTGAAGAATATAGGGCCAAAGGAAATATCCTCCGATAACAAAGAGAAAGAAGCTTTCTAAGAAACTTCTTTGTGTTTTGTGAAATTATCTCACAGAGTTACAGCTTTCCCCTCAAGAAGCCTTTCGCTAAGACAGTTCTTGTCGTATTGGCAAAGTGATATTTGGAAGCCCATAGAGGTCTATGGTGAAAAAGGAAATATCCTCAGATGAAATCTGGAAAGAAGGTTTCTGAGAAACTGCTCTGTGATGTGTGACTTCCACTCACAGAGTTACATCTGTATTTTGTGGATCTCTTTGCTAGCCTTATTTCTGTGGAATGTGAAAACAGATATTTCGGATCCCTTTGAAGACTATAGGGCCAAAGGAAATATCCTTCGATAACAAAGAGAAAGAAGCTTTCTAAGAAACTTCTTTGTGTTCTGTGAAATCATCTCACAGAATTACAGCTTTGCCTTCAACAAGCCGCTCGCTAAGACAGTTCTTGTGGATTTGGAAAAGTGATATTTGGAAGCTCTTAGAGGGCTATGGTTAAAAAGGAAATATCCTCAGATGAAATCTGGAAAGCAGCTTTCTGAGAAAATGCATAGTGTTCTGTTAATTCACCTCACAGAGTTACATCTGTATTTCGTGGATGTCTTTGCTAGCCTTATTTCTGTGGAATCTGAGAACAGATATTTCGGATCCCTTTGAAGACTATAGGGCCAAAGGAAATATCCTCCGATAACAAAGAGAAAGAAGCTTTCTGAGAAACTTCTTTGTGTTCTGTGAAATCATCTCACAGAGTTACAGCTTTCCCCTCAAGATCCTTTCGCTGAGACAGTTCTTGTGGAATTGGCAAAGTGATATTTGTAAGCCCAGAGAGGCTATGTTGAAAAAGGAAATATCCTCAGATGAAATCTGGAAAGAAGCTTTCTGAGAAACTGCTTAGTGTTTGGTTAATTCACCTCACAGAGTTACATCTTTATTTAATGGATCTCTTTGCTAACCTTATTTCTGTGGAATCTGAGAACAGATATTTCGGATCTCTTTGAAGACTATAGGGCCAAAGGAAATATACTCCGATAACAAAGAGAAAGAAGCTTTCTGAGAAACTTCTTTGTGTTCTGTGAAATCATCTCACAGAGTTACAGCCTTCACCTCAAGAAGCCTTCCGCTAAGACAGTTCTTGTGGAATTGGCAAAGTGATATTTGGAAGCCCATAGAGGGCTATGGTGACAAAGGAAATATCCTCAGATGAAATCTGGAAAGAAGCTTTCTGAGAAACTGCTCAGTGTTCTGTTAATTCATCTCACAGAGTTACATCTGTATTTCGTGTATCTCTTTGCTAGCCTTATTTCTGTGGAATCTGAGAACAGATATTTCGGATCCCTTTGAAGACTATAGGGCCAAAGGAAATATCCTCCGTTAACAAAGAGAAAGAAGCTTTCTGAGAAACTTCTTTGTGTTCTGTGAAATCATCTCACAGAGTTACAGCTATCCCCTCAAGAAGCCTTTCGCTAAGACAGTTCTTGTGGAAATTGCAAAGTGATATTTTGAAGCCCATATAGGTCTATGGTGAAAAGGAAATATCCTCAGATGAAATCTGAAAAGAAGCTTTCTGAGAAACTGCTCTGTGATGTGTGACTTCCACTCACAGAGTTACATCTGTATTTCGTGGATCTCTTTGCTAGCCTTATTTCTGTGGAATCTGAGAACAGATATTTCTGATCCCTTTGAAGACTATAGGGCCAAAGGAATTATCCTCCGATAACAAAGAGAAAGAAGCTTTCTGAGGTACTTCTTTGTGTTCTGTGAAATCATCTCACAGAGTTACAGCTTTCCTCTCAGGAAGTCCCTCGCTAAGACAGTTCTTGTGGATTTGGAAATGTGATATTTGGAAGCCCATAGAGGGCTATTGTGAAAAAGGAAATATCCTAAGATGAAATCTGGAAAGAAGCTTTCTGAGAAACTGCTCTGTGATGTGTGACTTCCACTCACAGAGTTACATCTGTATTTCGTGGATATCTTTGCTAGCCTTATTTTTGTGGAATCTGAGAACAGATATTTCGGATCCCATTGAAGAAGATAGGGCCAAAAGAAATATCCTCTGATAACAAAGAGAAAGAAGCTTTCTGAGAAACTTCTTTGTGTTCTGTGAAATCATCTCACAGAGTTACAGCTTTCCCCACAAGAAGACTTTCGCTAAGACAGTCCTTGTGGAATTGGCAAAGTGACATTTTGGAGCTTTTAGACGGCTATGGTGAAAAAGGAAATATCCTCAGATGAAATCTGGAAAGAAGCTTTCTGAGAAACTGCTTAGTGTTCTGTTAATTCACCTCACAGAGTTACATCTGTGTTTCGTGGATCTCTTTGCTAGCCTTATTTCTGCTGAATCTGAGAACAGATATTTCGAATCCCTTTGAAGAATATAGGGCCAAAGGAAATATCCTCCGATAACAAAGAGAAAGAAGCTTTCGGAGAAACTTCTTTGTGTTCTGTGAAATCATCTCACAGAGTTACAGCTTTCCCCTCAAGAAGCCTTTCGCTAAGACAGTTCTTGTGGAATTGGCAAAGTGATATTTGGAAGCTCATAGAGGGCTATGGTGAAAAAGGAAATATCCTCAGATGAAATCTGGAAAGAAGCTTTCTGAGAAACAGCTTAGTGTTCTGTTAATTCACCTCACAGAGTTACATCTGTATTTCGTGGATCTCTTTGCTAGCCCTATTTCTGTGGAATCTGAGAACAGATATTTCCGATCCCTTTGAAGACTATAGGGCCAAAAGAAATATCCTCCGATAACAAAGAGAAAGAAACATTCTGAGAAAATTGTTTGTGTTCTGTGAAATCATCTCACAGAGTTACAGCTTTGCCTTCAACAAGCCGCTCGCTAAGACAGTTCTTGTGGATTTGGAAAAGTGATGTTTGGAAGCCCATAGAGGGCTATGGTGAAAAAGGAAATATCCTCAGATGAAATCTGGAAAGCAGCTTTCTGAGAAAATGCGTAGTTTTCTGTTAATTCCTCTCACAGAGTTACATCTGTATTTCGTGGATGTCTTTGCAAGCCTTATTTCTGTGGAATCTGAGAACAGATATTTCGGATCCCTTTGAAGACTATAGGGCCAAAGGAAATATCCTCCGATAACAAAGAGAAAGAAGCTTTCTGAGAAATTTCTTTGTGTTCTGTGAAATCATCTCACAGAGTTACATCTTTCCCGTCAAGACTCCTTTCGCTAAGACAGTTCTTGTTGAATTGGAAAAGTGATATTTGGAAGCCCCTAGAGGGCTATGGTGAAAAAGGAAATATCCTCAGAAGAAATCTGGAAAGCAGCTTTCTGAGAAACTGCTTAGTGTTCTGTTAATTCATCTCACAGAGTTACATCTGTATTTCGTGGATCTCTTTGCTAGCCTTATTTCTGTGCAATCTGAGAACAGATATTTCGGATCCCTTTGAAGACTATAGTGCCAAAGGAAATATCCTCCGATAACAAAGAGAAAGAAGCTTTCTGAGAAACTTCTTTGTGTTCTGTGAAATCATCTCACAGAGGTACAGCATTCCCCCCAAGAAGCCTTTAGCTAAGACAGTTCTTGTGGAATTGGCTAAGTGATATTTGGAAGCCCATAGAGGGCTATGGTGACAAAGGAAATATCCTCAGATGAAATCTGGAAAGCAGCTTTCTGAGAAACTGCTTAGTGTTCCGTTAATTCATCTCACAGAGTTACATCTGTATTTCGTGGATCTCTTTGCTAGCCTTATTTCTGTGGAATCTGAGAACAGATATTTCGGATCCCATTGAAGACTATAAGGCCAAAGGAAATATCCTCCGATAACAAAGAGAAATAAGCTTTCTGAGAAACTTCTTTGTGTTCTGTGAAATCATTTCACAGAGGTACATCTTTCGCCTCAAGAAGCCTTTCGCTAAGACAGTTCTTGTGGAATTGGAAAAGTGATATTTGGAAGCCCATAGAGGGCTATGGTGAAAAAAGAAATATCCTCAGATGAAATCTGTAAAGAAGCTTTCTGAGAAACTGCTCTGTGATGTGTAACTTCCACTCACAGAGTTACATCAGTATTTCATGGATCTCTTTGCTAGCCTTATTTCTGTGGAATCTGAGAACAGATATTTCGGATCCCTTTGAAGACTGTAGGGACAAGGGAAATATCCTCCGACAACAAAGAGAAAGAAGCTTTCTGAGAAACTTCTTTGTGTTTTGTGAAATCATCTCACAGAGTTACAGCTTTCCCCTCAAGAAGCCTTTAGCTAAGACAGTTCTTGTGGAATTGGCAAACTGACATTTGGAAGCCCTAAGACGGCCATGGTGAAAAAGGAAATATCCTCAGATGAAATCTGCAAAGAAGCTTTCTGAGAAAATGCTTAGTGTTCTGTTAATTCATCTCACAGAGTTACATCTGTATTTCGTGGATCTGTTTGCTAGCCTTATTTCTGTGGAATCTGAGAACAGATATTTCGAATCCCTTTGAAGAGTATAGGGCCAAAGGAAATATCCTCCGATAACAAAGAGAAAGAAGCTTTCTGAGAAACTTCTTCGTGTTCTGTGAAATCATCTCAAAGAGATACAGCTTTCCCCTCAAGAAGCCTTTCGCTAAGACCGTTCTTGTGGAATTGGCAAAGTGATATTTGGAAGCCCATAGAGGTCTATGGTGAAAAAGGAAATATCCTCAGATGAAATCTGGAAAGAAGCTTTCTGAGACACTTCTCTGTGTTGTGTGACTTCCAATCACAGAGTAACATCTGTATTTCGTGGATCTCTTTGCTAGCCTTATTTCTGTGGAATCTGAGAACAGATATTTCGGATCTCTTTGAACACTATAGGGCCAAAGGAAATATCCTCCGATAACAACGAGAAAGAAGCTTTCTGAGAAACTTCTTTGTGTTCTGTGAAATCATCTCACACAGTTACAGCTTTCCCCTCAAGAAGTCACTCGCTAAGACAGTTCTTGTGGAATTGGCAAAGTGATATTTGGAAGCCCATAGAGGGCTATGGTGAAATGGAAATATCCTCAGATGAAATCTGGAAAGAAGTTTCTGAGAAACTGCTCTGTGATGTGTGACTTCCACTCACAGAGTTACATCTGTATTTCGTGGATCTCTTTGCTAGCCTTATTTCTGTGGAATCTGTGAACAGATATTTCGGATCCCTTTGAAGACTATAGGGCCAAAGGAAATATCCTCCGATAACAAAGAAAAGAAGCTTTCTGAGAAACTTCTTTGTGTTCTGTGAAATCATCTCACAGAGGTACAGCATTCCCCCAAGAAGCCTTTAGCTAAGACAGTTCCTGTGGAATTGGCTAAGTGATATTTGGAAGCCCATAGATGGCTATGGTGACAAAGGAAATATCCTCAGATGAAATATGGAAAGCAGCTTTCTGAGAAACTGCTGAGTGTTCCGTTAATTCATCTCACAGAGTTACATCTGAATTTCGTGGATCTCTTTGCTAGCCTTATTTCTGTGGAATCTGAGAACAGATATTTCGGATCCCTTTGAAGACTATAGGGCCAAAGGAAATATCCTCCGATAACAAAGAGAAAGAAGCTTTCTGAGAAACTTCTTTGTGTTCTGTGAAATCATCTCAAAGAGTTACAGCTTTCCCCTCAAGAAGCCTTTCGCTAAGACCGTTCTTGTGGAATTGGCAAAGTGATATTTGGAAGCCCATAGAGGTCTATGGTGAAAAAGGAAATATCCTCAGATGAAATCTGGAAAGAAGCTTTCTGAGAAACCTCTCTGTGATGTGTGACTTCCACTCACAGAGTTACATCTGTATTTCGTGGATCACTTTGCTAGCCTTATTTCTGTGGAATCTGAGAATAGATATTTCGTATCCCTGTGAACACTATAGGGCCAAAGGAAATATCCTCCGATAACAAAGAGAAAGAAGCTTTCTGAGAAACTTCTTTGTGTTCTGTGAAATCATCTCAGAGAATTACAGCTTTGCCTTCAACAAGCCGCTCGCTAAGACAGTTTTTGTGGATTTGGAAAAGTGATATTTGGAAGCCCATAGAGGGCTATGGTGAAAAAGGAAAAATCCTCAGATGAAATCTGGAAAGAAACTTTCTGAGAAAATGCGTAGTGTTCTGTTAATTCATCTCACAGAGTTACATCTGTATTTCGTGGATGTCTTTGCTAGCCTTATTTCTGTGGAATCTGAGAACAGATATTTCGGATCCCTTTGAAGACTATAGGGCCAAAGGAAATATCCTCCGATAACAAAGAGAAAGAAGCTTTCTGAGAAACTTCTTTGTGTTCTGTGAAATCATCTCGCAGAGTTACATCTTTCCCGTCAAGACTCCTTTCGCTAAGACAGTTCTTGTGGAATTGGCAAAGTGATATTTGGAAGCCCATAGATTGCTATGGTGAAAAAGGAAATATCCTCAGATGAAATCTGGAAAGCAGCTTTCTGAGAAACTGCTCTGTGATGTGTGACTTCCACTCACAGAGTTACATCTGTATTTCGTGGATCTCTTTGCTAGCCTTATTTCTGTGGAATCTGAGAACAGATATTTCGGATCCCTTTGAAGACTATAGGGACAAGGGAAATATCCTCCGATAACAAAGAGAAAGAAGCTTTCTGAGGTACTTCTTTGTGTTCTGTGAAATCATCTACAGAGTTACAGCTTTCCCCTCAAGAAGACTTTCGCTAAGACAGTTCTTGTGGAATTGGCAAAGTGATATTTGGAAGCTCATAGAGGACTATGGTGAAAAAGGAAATATCCTCAGACGAAATCTGGAAAGAAGCTTTCTGAGAAACTGCTTAGTGTTCTGTTAATTCACCTCACAGAGTTACATCTTTATTTAGTGGTTCTCTTTGCTAACCTTATTTCTGTGTAATCTGAGAACATATATTTCGGATCCCTTTGAAGACTATAGGGACAAAGGAAATATCCTCCGATAACAAAGAGAAAGAAGCTTTCTAAGAAACTTCTTTGTGTTCTGTGAAATCATCTCACAGAGTTACAGCTTTCCCCTCAAGAAGCCTTTCGCTAAGACAGTTTTTGTGGAATTGGCAAAGTGATATTTGGAAGCTCAGAGAGGGCTATGGTGACATAGGAAATAAACTCATATGAAATCTGGAAAGAAGCTTTCTGAGAAACTGCTTAGTGTTCTGTTAATTCATCTCACAGAGTTACATCTGTATTTCGTGTATCTCTTTGCTAGCCTTATTTCTGTGGAATCTGAGAACAGATATTTCGGATCCCTTTGAAGACAATAGGGCCAAGGAAATATCCTCCGATAACAAAGAGAAAGAAGCTTTCTGAGAAACTTCTTTGTGTTCTGTGAAATCACCTCACAGAGTTACAGCTTTCCCCTCAAGAAGCCTTTCGCTAAGACAGTTCTTGTGGAATTTGCAAAGTGATATTTGGAAGCCCATAGAGAGCTATGGTGAAAAGGAAATATCCTCAGATGAAATCTGGAAAGAAGCTTTCTGAGAAACTGCTCTGTGATGTGTGACTTCCACTCACAGAGTTACATCTGTATTTCGTGGGTCTCTTTGCTAGCCTTATTTCTGTGGAATCTGAGAACAGATATTTCGGATCCCTTTGAAGACTATAGGACCAAAGGAAATATCCTCCGATAACAAAGAGAAAGAAGCTTTCTGAGAAACTTCTTTGTGTTCTGTGAAATCATCTCACAGTGTTACATCTTTCCCGTCAAGACTCCTTTCGTTACGACAGTTCTTGTGTAATTGGAAAAGTGATATTTGTAAGCCCAGAGAGGGCTATGTTGAAAAAGGAAATATCCTCAGAAGAAATCTGGAAAGAAGCTTTCTGAGAAACTTCTCTGTGATGTGTGACTTCCACTCACAGAGTTACATCTGTATTTTGTGGATCTCTTTGCTAGCCTTATTTCTGTGGAATCTGAGAACAGATATTTCGGATCCCTTTGAAAACTATAGGGACAAGGTAAATATCCTCCGATAACAAAGAGAAAGAAGCTTTCTGAGAAACTTCTTTGTGTTCTGTGAAATCATCTCACAGAGTTACAGCTTTCTCCTCAATAAGCCTTCGCTAAGACAGTTCTTGTGGAATTGGCAAAGTGACATTTGGGAGCCCTTAGACGGCTATGGTGAAAAAGGAAATATACTCAGATGAAATCTGGAAAGAAGCTTTCTCAGAAACTGCTTAGTGTTCTGTTAATTCACCTCACAGAGTTACATCTGTATTTCGTGGATCTCTTTGCTAGCCTTATTTCTGTGGAATCTGAGAACAGATATTTCGAATCCCTTTGAAGACTGTAGGGCCAAAGGAAATATCCTCCGATAACAAAGAGAAAGAAGCTTTCTGAGAAACTTCTTTGTGTTCTGTGAAATCATCTCACAGAGTTACAGCTTTCCCCTCAAGAAGGCTTTCGCTAAGACAGTTCTTGTGGAATTGGCAAAGTGATATTTGGAAGCCCATAGAGGGCTATGTTGAAAAAGGAAATATCCTCAGACGAAATCTGGAAAGAAACTTTCTGAGAAACTGCTTAGTGTTCTGTTAATTCACCTCACAGAGTTACATCTTTAATTAGGAGATCTCTTTGCTAACCTTATTTCTGTGGAATCTGAGAACAGATATTTCGTATCTCTTTGAAGACTATAGGGCCAAAGGAAATATCCTCCGATAACAAAGAGAAAGAAGCTTTCTGAGAAACTTCTTTGTGTTCTGTGAAATCATTTCACAGAGTTACAGCTTTCCCCTCAAGAAGCCTTCCGCTAAGACAGTTCTTGTGGAATTGGCAAAGTGATATTTGGAAGCCCATAGAGGGCTATGGTGACAAAGGAAATATCCTCATATGAAATCTGGAAAGAAGCTTTCTGAGAAACTGCTTAGTGTTCTGTTAATTCATCTCACAGAGTTACATCTGTATTTCGTGTATCTCTTTGCTAGCCTTATTTCTGTGGAATCTGAGAACAGATATTTCGGATCCCTTTGGAGACTATAGGGCCAAAGGAGATATCCTCCGATAACAAAGAGAAAGAAGCTTTCTGAGGTACTTCTTTGTGTTCTGTGAAATCATCTCACAGAGTTACAGCTTTCCCCGCTGGAAGTCGCTCGCTAAGACAGTTCTTGTGGATTTGGAAAAGTGATATTTGGAAGCGCATAGAGGGCTATGGTGAAAAAGGAAATATCCTCAGATGAAATCTGGAAGAAGCTTTCTGAGAAACTGCTCTGTGATGTGAGAAATCCACTCACAGGGTTACATCTGTATTTCGTGGATCTCTTTGCAAGCCTTATTTCTGTGGAATCTGAGAACAGATATTTCGGATCCCTTTGAAGACTATAGGACCAAAGGAAATATCCTTCGATAACAAAGAGAAAGAAGCTTTCTGAGAAACTTCCTTGTGTTCTCTGAAATCATCTCACACAGTTACAGCTTTCCCTTCAAGAAGCCGTTCACTAAGACAGTTCTGTTGTAATTGGCAAAGTGATATTTGGAAGCCCATAGAGGGCTATGGTGAAAAAGAAAATATCCTCAGATGAAATCTGGAAAGAAGCTTTCTGAGAAACTTCTCTGTGATGTGTGACTTCCACTCACAGAGTTACATCTGTATTTCGTGGATCTCTTTGCTAGCCTTATTTCTGTGGAATCTGAGAACAGATATTTCGAATCCCTTTGAAGACTATAGGGCCAAAGGAGATATCCTCCGATAACAAAGAGAAAGAAGCTTTCTGAGAAACCTCTTTGTGTTCCGTGAAATCATCTCACAGAGTTACAGCTTTCCCCTCAAGAAGCCTTTTGCTAAGACAGTTCTTGTGGAATTGGAAAAGTGATATTTGGAAGCCCATAGAGGGCTATGGTCAAAAAGGAAATATCCTCAGATGAAATCTGTAAAGAAGCTTTCTCAGAAACTGCTCTGTGATGTGTGACTTCCACTCACAGAGTTACATCTGTATTTCCTGGATCTCTTTGCTAGCCTTATTTCTGTGGAATCTGAGAACAGATATTTCTGATCCCTTTGTAGACTATAGGGACAAGGGAAATATCCTCCGATAACAAAGAGAAAGAAGCTTTCTGAGAAACTTCTTTGTGTTCTGTGAAATCATCTACAGAGTTACTGCTTTCCCCTCAAGAAGACTTTCGCTAAGACAGTTCTTGTGGAATTGGCAAAGTGACATTTTGGAGCCCTTAGACGGCTATGGTGAAAAAGGAAATATCCTCAGATGAAATCTGTAAAGAAGCTTTCTCAGAAACTGCTCTGTGATGTGTGACTTCCACTCACAGAGTTACATCTGTATTTCGTGGATCTCTTTGCTAGCCTTATTTCTGTGGAATCTGAGAACAGATATTTCGGATCCCTTTGAAGACTATAGGGACAAGGTAAATGTCCTCCGATAACAAAGAGAAAGAAGCTTTCTGAGACACTTCTTTGTGTTCTGTGAAATCATCTACAGAGTTACAGCCTTCCCCTCAAGAAGACTTTCGCTAAGACAGTTCTTGTGGAATTGGCAAAGTAATATTTGGAAGCTCATAGAGGGCTATGGTGAAAAAGGAAATATCCACAGACGAAATCTGAAAAGAAGCTTTCTGAGAAACTGCTTAGTGTTCTGTTAATTCACCTCACAGAGTTACATCTTTATTTAGTGGATCTCTTTGCTAACCTAATTTCTCTGGAATCTGAGAACAGATATTTCGGATCTCTCTGAAGACTATAGGGCCAAAGGAAATATCCTCCGATAACAAAGAGAAAGAAGCTTTCTGAGAAACTTCTTTGTGTTCTGTGAAATCATCTCACAGAGTTACAGCTTTCCCCTCAAGAAGCCTTCCCCTAAGACAGTTCTTGTGGAATTGGCAAAGTGATATTTGGAAGCCCATAGAGGGCTATGGTGACAAAGGAAATATCCTCATATGAAATCTGGAAAGAAGCTTTCTGAGAAACTGGTTAGTGTTCTGTTAATTCATCTCACAGAGTTACATCTGTATTTCGTGTATATCTTTGCTAGCCTTATTTCTGTGGAGTCTGAGAACAGATATTTCGGATCCCTTTGAAGACTATAGGGCCAAAGGAAATATCCTCCGATAACAAAGAGAAAGAAGCTTTCTGAGGTACTTCTTTGTGTTCTGTGAAATCATCTCACAGAGTTACAGCTTTCCCCGCTGGAAGTCGCTCGCTAAGACAGTTCTTGTGGATTTGGAAAAGTGATATTTGGAAGCCCATAGAGGGCTATGGTGAAAAAGGAAATATCCTCAGATGAAATCTGGAAAGAAGCTTTCTGAGAAACTGCTCTGTGATGTGAGAATTCCACTCACAGAGTTACATCTGTATTTCGTGGATCTCTTTGCAAGCCTTATTTCTGTGGAATCTGAGAACAGATATTTCGGATCCCTTTGAAGACTATAGGGCCAAAGGAAATATCCTCCGATAACAAAGAGAAAGAAGCTTTCTGAGAAACTTCTTTGTGTTCTGTGAAATCATCTCACACAGTTACAGCTTTCCCTTCAAGAAGCCTTTCACTAAGACAGTTCTGTTGTAATTGGCAAAGTGATATTTGGAAGCCCATAGAGGGCTATCGTGAAAAAGAAAATATCCTCAGATGAAATCTGGAAAGAAGCTTTCTGAGAAACTTCTCTGTGATGTGTGACTTCCACTCACAGAGTTACATCTGTATTTCATGGATCTCTTTGCTAGCCTTATTTCTGTGGAATCTGAGAACAGATATTTCGAATCCCTTTGAAGACTATAGGGCCAAAGGAGATAACCTCCGATAACAAAGAGAAAGAAGCTTTCTGAGAAACTTCTGTGTGTTCTGTGAAATCATCCAACAGAGTTACAGCTTTCCCCTCAAGAAGCCTTTCGCTAAGACAGTTCTTGTGGAATTGGAAAAGTGATATTTCGAAGCCCATAGAGGGCTATGGTCAAAAAGGAAATATCCTCAGATGAAATCTGTAAAGAAGCTTTCTCAGAAACTGCTCTGTGATGTGTGACTTCCACTCACAGAGTTACATCTGTATTTCGTGGATCTCTTTGCTAGCCTTATTACTGTGGAATCTGAGAACAGATATTTCGGATCCCTTTGAAGACTATAGGGACAAGGGAAATATCCTCCGATAACAAAGAGAAAGAAGCTTTCTGAGAAACTTCTTTGTGTTCTGTGAAATCATCTACAGAGTTACTGCTTTCCCCTCAAGAAGACTTTCGCTAAGACAGTTCTTGTGGAATTGGCAAAGTGACATTTTGGAGCCCTTAGACGGCTATGGTGAAAAAGGAAATATCCTCAGATGAAATCTGTAAAGAAGCTTTCTCAGAAACTGCTCTGTGATATGTGACTTCCACTCACAGAGTTACATCTGTATTTCGTGGATCTCTTTGCTAGCCTTATTTCTGTGGAATCTGAGAACAGATATTTCGGATCCCTTTGAAGACTATAGGGACAAGAGAAATGTCCTCCGATAACAAAGAGAAAGAAGCTTTCTGAGAAACTTCTTTGTGTTCTGTGAAATTATCTACAGAGTTACAGCTTTCCCCTCAAGAAGACTTTCGCTAAGACAGTTCTTGTGGAATTGGCAAAGTGACATTTTGGAGCCCTTCGACGGCTATGGTGAAAAAGGAAATATCCTCAGATGAAATCTGGAAAGAAGCTTTCTGAGAAACAGCTTAGTGTTCTGTTAATTCATCTCACAGAGTTACATCTGTATTTCGTGTATCTCTTTGCTAGCCTTATTTCCGTGGAATCTGACGACAGATATTTCGAATCCCTTTGAAGACTATAGGGCCAAAGGAAATATCCTCCGATAACAAAGAGAAAGAAGCTTTCTGAGAAACTTCTTTGTGTTCTGTGAAATCATCTCACAGAGTTACAGCTTTCCCCTTAAGAAGCCTTTCGCTAAGACAGTTCTTGTGGAATTGGCAAAGTGATATTTGGAAGCTCATAGAGGGCTATGGTGAAAAAGGAAATATCCTCAGACGAAATCTGGAAAGAAGCTTTCTGAGAAACTGCTTAGTGTTCTGTTAATTCACCTCACAGAGTTACATCTGTATTTCGTGTATCTCTTTGCTAGCCTTATTTCCGTGGAATCTGAGAACAGATATTTCGGATCCCTTTGAAGACTATAGGGCCAAAGGAAATATCCTCCGATAACAAAGAGAAAGAAGCTTTCTGAGGTACTTCTTTGTGTTCTGTGAAATCATCTCACAGAGTTACAGCTTTCCCCTCTAGAAGTTGCTCGCTAAGACAGTTCTTATGGATTTGGAAAAGTGATATTTGGAAGCCCATAGAGGGCTATGGTGAAAAAGGAAATATCCTCAGATGAAATCTGGAAAGAAGCTTTCTGAGAAACTGCTCTGTGATGTGAGACTTCCACTCACAGGGTTACATCTGTATTTCGTGGATCTCTTTGCTAGCCTTATTTCTGTGGAATCTGAGAACAGATATTTCGGATCCCTTTGAAGACTATAGGTCCAAAGGAAATATCCTCCGATAACAAAGAGAAAGAAGCTTTCTGAGAAACTACTTTGTGTTCTGTGAAATCATCTCACACAGTTACAGCTTTCCCTTCAAGAAGCCTTTCACTAAGACAGTTCTGTTGTAATTGGCAAAGTGATATTTGGAAGCCCACAGAGGGCTATGGTGAAAAACAAAATATCCTCAGATGAAATCTGGAAAGAAGCTTTCTGAGAAACTTCTCTGTGATGTGTGACTTCCACTCACAGAGTTACATCTGTATTTCGTGGATCTCTTTGCTAGCCTTATTTCTGTGGAATCTGAGAATAGATATTTCGTATCCCTTTGAAGACTATAGGGCCAAAGGAGATATCCTCCGATAACAAAGAGAAAGAAGCTTTCTGAGAAACCTCTTTGTGTTCTGTGAAATCATCTCACAGAGTTACAGCTTTCCCCTCAAGAAGCCTTTCGCTAAGACAGTTCTTGTGGAATTGGAAAAGTCATATTTGGAAGCCCATAGAGGGCTATGGTGAAAAAGGAAATATCCTCAGATGAAATCTGTAAAGAAGCTTTCTCAGAAACTGCTCTGTGATGTGTGACTTCCACTCACAGAGTTACATCTGTATTTCGTGGATCTCCTTGCTAGCCTTATTTCTGTGGAATCTGAGAACAGATATTTCGAATCCCTTTGAAGACTATAGGGACAAGGGAAATATCCTCCGATAACAAAGAGAAAGAAGCTTTCTTCGAAACTTCTTTGTGTTCTGTGAAATCATCTCACAGAGTTACAGCTTTCCCCTCAATAAGCCTTCGCTAAGACAGTTCTTGTGGAATTGGCAAAGTGACATTTGGGAGCCCTTAGACGGCTATGGTGAAAAAGGAAATATCCTCAGATGAAATCTGGAAAGAAGCTTTCTGAGAAACTGCTTAGTGTTCTGTTAATTCACCTCACAGAGTTACATCTGTATTTCGTGGATCTCTTTGCTAGCCTTATTTCTGTGGAATCTGAGAACAGATATTTCGAATCCCTTTGAAGACTGTAGGGCCAAAGGAAATATCCTCCGATAACAAAGAGAAAGAAGCTTTCTGAGAAACTTCTTTGTGTTCTGTGAAATCATCTACAGAGTTACAGCTTTCCCCTCAAGAAGACTTTCGCTAAGACAGTTCTTGTGGAATTGGCAAAGTGACATTTTGGAGCCCTTAGACGGCTATGGTGAAAAAGGAAATATCCTCAGATGAAATCTGTAAAGAAGCTTTCTCAGAAACTGCTCTGTGATGTGTGACTTCCACTCACAGAGTTACATCTGTATTTCGTGGATCTCTTTGCTAGCCTTATTTCTGTGGAATCTGAGAACAGATATTTCGGATCCCTTTGAAGACTATAGGGACAAGGGAAATGTCCTCCGATAACAAAGAGAAAGAAGCTTTCTGAGAAACTTCTTTGTGTTCTGTGAAATCATCTACAGAGTTACAGCTTTCCCCTCAAGAAGACTTTCGCTAAGACAGTTCTTGTGGAATTGGCAAAGTGACATTTTGGAGCCCTTAGACGGCTATGGTGAAAAAGGAAATATCCTCAGATGAAATCTGGAAAGAAGCTTTCTGAGAAACAGCTTAGTGTTCTGTTAATTCACCTCACAGAGTTACATCTGTATTTCGTGTATCTCTTTGCTAGCCTTATTTCTGTGGAATCTGACAACAGATATTTCGAATCCCTTTGAAGACTATAGGGCCAAAGTAAATATCCTCCGATAAAAAAGAGAAAGAAGCTTTCTGAGAAACTTCTTTGTGTTCTGTGAAATCATCTCACAGAGTTACAGCTTTCCACTTAAGAAGCCTTTCGCTAAGACAGTTCTTGTGGAATTGGCAAAGTGATATTTGGAAGCTCATAGAGGGCTATGGTGAAAAAGGAAATATCCTCAGACGAAATCTGGAAAGAAGCTTTCTGAGAAACTGCTTAGTGTTCTGTTAATTCACCTCACAGAGTTACATGTTTATTTAGTGGATCTCTTTGCTAACCTTATTTCTGTGGAATCTGAGAACAGATATTTCGGATCTCTCTGAAGACTATAGGGCCAAAGGAAATATCCTCCGATAACAAAGAGAAAGAAGCTTTCTGAGAAACTTCTTTGTGTTCTGTGAAATCATCTCACAGAGTTACAGCTTTCCCCTCAAGAAGCCTTCCCCTAAGACAGTTCTTGTGGAATTGGCAAAGTGATATTTGGAAGCCCATAGAGGGCTATGGTGACAAAGGAAATATCCTCATATGAAATCTGGAAAGAAGCTTTCTGAGAAACTGCTTAGTGTTCTGTTAATTCATCTCACAGAGTTACATCTGTATTTCGTGTATATCTTTGCTAGCCTTATTTCTGTGGAGTCTGAGAACAGATATTTCGGATCCCTTTGAAGACAATAGGGCCAAAGGAAATATCCTCCGATAACAAAGAGAAAGAAGCTTTCTGAGGTACTTCTTTGTGTTCTGTGAAATCATCTCACAGAATTACAGCTTTCCCCTCTGGATGTTGCTCGCTAAGACAGTTCTTGTGGATTTGGAAAAGTGATATTTGGAAGCCCATAGAGGGCTATGGTGAAAAAGGAAATATACTCAGATGAAATCTGGAAAGAAGCTTTATGAGAAACTGCTCTGTGATGTGAGACTTCCACTCACAGGGTTACATCTGTATTTCGTGGATCTCTTTGCTAGCCTTATTTCTGTGGAATCTGAGAACAGATATTTCGGATCCCTTTGAAGACTAAAGGTCCAAAGGAAATATCCTCCGATAACAAAGAGAAAGAAGCTTTCTGAGAAACTACTTTGTGTTCTGTGAAATCATCTCACACAGTTACAGCTTTCCCTTCAAGAAGCCTTTCACTAAGACAGTTCTGTTGTAATTGGCAAAGTGATATTTGGAAGCCCACAGAGGGCTATGGTGAAAAACAAAATATCCTCAGATGAAATCTGGAAAGAAGCTTTCTTAGAAACTTCTCTGTGATGTGTGACTTCCACTCACAGAGTTACATCTGTATTTCGTGGATCTCTTTGCTAGCCTTATTTCTGTGGAATCTGAGAATAGATATTTCGTATCCCTTTGAAGACTATAGGGCCAAAGGAGATATCCTCCGATAACAAAGAGAAAGAAGCTTTCTGAGAAACCTCTTTGTGTTCTGTGAAATCATCTCCCAGAGTTACAGCTTTCCCCTCAAGAAGCCTTTCGCTAAGACAGTTCTTGTGGAATTGGAAAAGTGATATTTGGAAGCCCCTAGAGGGCTATGGTGAAAAAGGAAATATCCTCAGATGAAATCTGTAAAGAAGCTTTCTCAGAAACTGCTCTGTGATGTGTGACTTCCACTCACAGAGTTACATCTGTATTTCGTGGATCTCTTTGCTAGCCTTATTTCTGTGGAATCTGAGAACAGATATTTCGAATCCCTTTGAAGACTATAGGGACAAGGGAAATATCCTCCGATAACAAAGAGAAAGAAGCTTTCTGAGAAACTTCTTTGTGTTCTGTGAAATCATCTCACAGAGTTACAGCTTTCCCCTCAAGAAGACTTTCGCTAAGACAGTTCTTGTGGAATTGGCAAAGTGACATTTTGGAGCCCTTAGACGGCTATGGTGAAAAAGGAAAAATCCTCAGACGAAATCTGGAAAGAAGCTTTCTGAGAAACAGCTTAGTGTTCTGTTAATTCACCTCACAGAGTTACATCTCTATTTCGTGGATCTCTTTGCTAGCCTTATTTCTGTGGAATCTGAGAACAGATATTTCGGATCCCGTTGAAGACTATAGGGACAAGGGAAATATCCTCCGATAACAAAGAGAAAGAAGCTTTCTGAGAAACTTCTTTGTGTTCTGTGAAATCATCTCACAGAGTTACAGCTTTCCCCTCAATAAGCCTTCGCTAAGACCGTTCTTGTGGAATTGGCAAAGTGACATTTTGGAGCCCTTAGACGGCTATGGTGAAAAAGGAAATATCCTCAGATGAAATCTGTAAAGAAGCTTTCTCAGAAACTGCTCTGTGATGTGTGACTTCCACTCACAGAGTTACATCTGTATTTCGTGGATCTCTTTGCTAGCCTTATTTCTGTGGAATCTGAGAACAGATATTTCGGATCCCTTTGAAGACTATAGGGACAAGGGAAATGTCCTCCGATAACAAAGAGAAAGAAGCTTTCTGAGAAACTTCTTTGTGTTCTGTGAAATAATCTCACAGAGTTACAGCTTTCCCCTCAAGAAGACTTTCGCTAAGACAGTTCTTGTGGAATTCGCAAAGTGACATTTTGGAGCCCTTAGACGGCTTTGGTGAAAAAGGAAATATCCTCAGATGAAATCTGGAAAGAAGCTTTCTGAGAAACAGCTTAGTGTTCTGTTAATTCACCTCACAGAGTTACATCTGTATTTCGTGTATCTCTTTGCTAGCCTTATTTCTGTGGAATCTGACAACAGATATTTCGAATCCCTTTGAAGACTATAGGGCCAAAGGAAATATCCTCCGATAACAAAGAGAAAGAAGCTTTCTGAGAAACTTCTTTGTGTTCTGTGAAATCATCTCACAGAGTTACAGCTTTCCCCTTAAGAAGCTTTTCGCTAAGACAGTTCTTGTGGAATTGGCAAAGTGATATTTGGAAGCTCATAGAGGGCTATGGTGAAAAAGGAAATATCCTCAGACGAAATCTGGAAAGAAGTTTTCTGAGAAACTGCTTAGTGTTCTGTTAATTCACCTCACAGAGTTACATCTGTATTTAGTGGATCTCTTTGCTAACCTTATTTCTGTGGAATCTGAGAACAGATATTTCGGATCTCTCTGAAGACTATAGGGCCAAAGGAAATATCCTCCGATAACAAAGAGAAAGAAGCTTTCTGAGAAACTTCTTTGTGTTCTGTGAAATCATCTCACAGAGTTACAGCTTTCCCCTCAAGAAGCCTTCCCCTAAGACAGTTCTTGTGGAATTGGCAAAGTGATATTTGGAAGCCCATAGAGGGCTATGGTGACAAAGGAAATATCCTCATATGAAATCTGGAAAGAAGCTTTCTGAGAAACTGGTTAGTGTTCTGTTAATTCATCTCACAGAGTTACATCTGTATTTCGTGTATATCTTTGCTAGCCTTATTTCTGTGGAGTCTGAGAACAGATATTTCGGATCCCTTTGAAGACTATAGGGCCAAAGGAAATATCCTCCGATAACAAAGAGATAGAAGCTTTCTGAGGTACTTCTTTGTGTTCTGTGAAATCATCTCACAGAGTTACAGATTTCCCCTCTGGAAGTTGCTCGCTAAGACAGTTCTTGTGGATTTGGAAAAGTGATATTTGAAAGCCCATAGAGGGCAATGGTGAAAAAGGAAATATCCTCAGATGAAATCTGGAAAGAAGCTTTCTGAGAAAATGCGTAGTGTTCTGTTAATTCATCTCACAGAGTTGCATCTGTATTTCGTGGATCTCTTTGCTAGCCTTATTTCTGTGGAATCTGAGAACAGATATTTCGGATCCCTTTGAAGACTATAGGGACAAGGGAAATATCCTCCGATAACAAAGAGAAAGAAGCTTTCTGAGAAACTTCTTTGTGTTCTGTGAAATCATCTCACGGAGTTACAGCTTTCCCCTCAAGAAGCCTTTCGCTAAGACAGTTCTTGTGGAATTGGCAAAGTGACATTTTGGAGCCGTTAGATGGCTATGGTGAAAAAGGAAAAATCCTCAGATGAAATCTGGAAAGAAGCTTTCTGAGAAACAGCTTAGTGTTCTGTTAATTCACCTCACAGAGTTACATCTCTATTTCGTGGATCTCTTTGCTAGCCTTATTTCTGTGGAATCTGAGAACAGATATTTCGGATCCCTTTGAAGACTATAGGGCCAAAGGAAATATCCTCCGATAACAAAGAGAAAGAAGGTTTCTGAGAAACTTCTTTGTGTTCTGTGAAATCATCTCACAGAGTTACATCTTTCCCGTCAAGACTCCTTTCGCTACGACAGTTCTTGTGGAATTGGCAAAGTGATATTTGTAAGCCCAGAGAGGGCTATGCTGAAAAAGGAAATATCCTCAGATGAAATCTGGAAAGAAGCTTTCTGAGAAACTTCTCTGTGATGTGTGACTTCCACTCACAGAGTTACATCTGTATTTTGTGGATCTCTTTGCTAGCCTTATTTCTGTGGAATCTGAGAACAGATATTTCGGATCCCGTTGAAGACTATAGGGACAAGGGAAATATCCTCCGATAACAAAGAGAAAGAAGCTTTCTGAGAAACTTCTTTGTGTTCTGTGAAATCATCTCACAGAGTTACAGCTTTCCCCTCAATAAGCCTTCGCTAAGACAGTTCTTGTGCAATTGGCAAAGTGACATTTTGGAGCCCTTAGACGGCTATGGTGAAAAAGGAAATATCCTCAGATGAAATCTGTAAAGAAGCTTTCTCAGAAACTGCTCTGTGATGTGTGACTTCCACTCACAGAGTTACATCTGTATTTCGTGGATCTCTTTGCTAGCCTTATTTCTGTGGAATCTGAGAACAGATATTTCGGATCCCTTTGAAGACTATAGGGACAAGGGAAATGTCCTCCGATAACAAAGAGAAAGAAGCTTTCTGAGAAACTTCTTTGTGTTCTGTGAAATCATCTCACAGAGTTACAGCTTTCCCCTCAAGAAGACTTTCGCTAAGACAGTTCTTGTGGAATTCGCAAAGTGACATTTTGGAGCCCTTAGACGGCTTTGGTGAAAAAGGAAATATCCTCAGATGAAATCTGGAAAGAAGCTTTCTGAGAAACAGCTTAGTGTTCTGTTAATTCACCTCACAGAGTTACATCTGTATTTCGTGTATCTCTTTGCTAGCCTTATTTCTGTGGAATCTGACAACAGATATTTCGAATCCCTTTGAAGACTATAGGGCCAAAGGAAATATCCTCCGATAACAAAGAGAAAGAAGCTTTCTGAGAAACTTCTTTGTGCTGTGAAATCATCTCACAGAGTTACAGCTTTCCCCTTAAGAAGCCTTTCGCTAAGACAGTTCTTGTGGAATTGGCAAAGTGATATTTGGAAGCTCATAGAGGGCTTTGGTGAAAAAGGAAATATCCTCAGACGAAATCTGGAAAGAAGCTTTCTGAGAAACTGATTAGTGTTCTGTTAATTCACCTCACAGAGTTATATCTGTATTTAGTGGATCTCTTTGCTAACCTTATTTCTGTGGAATCTGAGAACAGATATTTCGGATCTCTCTGAAGACTATTGGGCCAAAGGAAATATCCTCCGATAACAAAGAGAAAGAAGCTTTCTGAGAAACTTCTTTGTGTTCTGTGAAATCATCTCACAGAGTTACAGCTTTCCCCTCAAGAAGCCTTCCCCTAAGACAGTTCTTGTGGAATTGGCAAAGTGATATTTGGAAGCCCATAGAGGGCTATGGTGAAAAAGGAAATATCCTCATATGAAATCTGGAAAGAAGCTTTCTGAGAAACTGGTTAGTGTTCTGTTAATTCATCTCACAGAGTTACATCTGTATTTCGTGTATATCTTTGCTAGCCTTATTTCTGTGGAGTCTGAGAACAGATATTTCGGATCCCTTTGAAGACTATAGGGCCAAAGGAAATATCCTCCGATAACAAAGAGAAAGAAGCTTTCTGAGGTACTTCTTTGTGTTCTGTGAAATCATCTCACAGAGTTACAGCTTTCCCCTCTGGAAGTTGCTCGCTAAGACAGTTCTTGTGGATTTGGAAAAGTGATATTTGAAAGCCCATAGAGGGCAATGGTGAAAAAGGAAATATCCTCAGATGAAATCTGGAAAGAAGCTTTCTGAGAAACTGCTCTGTGATGTGAGACTTCCACTCACAGGGTTACATCTGTATTTCGTGGATCTCTTTGCTAGCCTTATTTCTGTGGAATCTGAGAATAGATATTTCGTATCCCTTTGAAGACTATAGGGCCAAAGGAGATATCCTCCGATAACAAAGAGAAAGAAGCTTTCTGAGAAACCTCTTTGTGTTCTGTGAAATCATCTCCCAGAGTTACAGCTTTCCCCTCAAGAAGCCTTTCGCTAAGACAGTTCTTGTGGAATTGGAAAAGTGATATTTGGAATCCCATAGAGGGCTATGGTGAAAAAGGAAATATCCTCAGATGAAATCTGTAAAGAAGCTTTCTAAGAAACTGCTCTGTGATGTGTGACTTCCACTCACAGAGTTACATCTGTATTTCTTGTATCTCTTTGCTAGCCTTATTTCTGTGGAATCTGAGAACATATATTTCGAATCCCTTTGAAGACTATAGGGACAAGGGAAATATCCTCCGATAACAAAGAGAAAGAAGCTTTCTGAAAAACTTCTTTGTGTTCTGTGAAATCATCTCACAGAGTTACAGCTTTCCCCTCAAGAAGCCTTTCGCTAAGACAGTTCTTGTGGAATTGGCAAAGTGACATTTTGGAGCCCTTAGACGGCTATGGTGAAAAAAGAAATATCCTCAGATGAAATCTGTAAAGAAGCTTTCTGAGAAACAGCTTAGTGTTCTGTTAATTCACCTCACAGAGTTACATCTGTATTTCGTGGATCTCTTTGCTAGCCTTATTTCTGTGGAATCTGAGAACAGATATTTCGGATCCCTTTGAAGACTATAGGGCCAAAGTAAATATCCTCCGATAACAAAGAGAAAGAAGCTTTCTGAGAAACTTCTTTGTGTTCTTTGAAATCATCTCACAGAGTTACATATTTCCCGTCAAGACTCCTTTCGCTACGACAGTTCTTGTGGAATTGGCAAAGTGATATTTGTAAGCCCAGAGAGGGCTATGTTGAAAAAGGAAATATCCTCAGATGAAATCTGGAAAGAAGCTTTCTGAGAAACAGCTTAGTGTTCTGTTAATTCACCTCACAGAGTTACATCTGTATTTCGTGGATCTCTTTGCTAGCCTTATTTCTGTGGAATCTGAGAACAGATATTTCGGATCCCTTTGAAGACTATAGGGCCAAAGTAAATATCCTCCGATAACAAAGAGAAAGAAGCTTTCTGAGAAACTTCTTTGTGTTCTTTGAAATCATCTCACAGAGTTACATATTTCCCGTCAAGACTCCTTTCGCTACGACAGTTCTTGTGGAATTGGCAAAGTGATATTTGTAAGCCCAGAGAGGGCTATGTTGAAAAAGGAAATATCCTCAGATGAAATCTGGAAAGAAGCTTTCTGAGAAACTTCTCTGTGATGTGTGACTTCCACTCACAGAGTTACATCTGTATTTTGTGGATCTCTTTGCTTGCCTTATTTCTGTGGAATCTGAGAACAGATATTTCGGATCCCGTTGAAGACTATAGGGACAAGGGAAATATCCTCCGATAACAAAGAGAAAGAAGCTTTCTGAGAAACTTCTTTGTGTTCTGTGAAATCATCTCACAGAGTTACAGCTTTCCCCTCAAGAAGCCTTCCGCTAAGACAGTTCTTGTGGAATTGGCAAAGTGATATTTGGAAGCCCATAGAGGGCTATGGTGACAAAGGAAATATCCTCATATGAAATCAGGAAAGAAGCTTTCTGAGAAACTGCTTAGTGTTCTGTTAATTCATCTCACAGAGTTACATCTGTATTTCGTGTATCTCTTTGCTAGCCTTATTTCTGTGGAATCTGAGAACAGATATTTCGGATCCCTTTGAAGACTATAGGGCCAAAGGAAATATCCTCCGATAACAAAGAGAAAGAAGCTTTCTGAGGTACTTCTTTGTGTTCTGTGAAATCATCTCACAGAGTTACAGCTTTCCCCGCTGGAAGTCGCTCGCTAGGACAGTTCTTGTGGATTTGGAAAAGTGATATTTGGAAGCCCATGGAGGGCTATGGTGAAAAAGGAAATATCCTCAGATGAAATCTGGAAAGAAGCTTTCTGAGAAACTCCTCTGTGATGTGAGACTTCCACTCACAGGGTTACATCTGTATTTCGTGGATCTCTTTGCTAGCCTTATTTCTGTGGAATCTGAGAAAAGATATTTCGGATCCCTTTGATGAATATAGGTCCAAAGGAAACATCCTCCGATAACAAAGAGAAAGAAGCTTTCTGAGAAACTTCTTTGTGTTCTGTGAAATCATCTCACACAGTTACAGCTTTCCCTTCAAGAAGCCTTTCACTAAGACAGTTCTGTTGTAATTGGCAAAGTGATATTTGGAAGCCCATAGAGGGCTATGGTGAAAAAGAAAATATTCTCAGATGAAATCTGGAAAGAAGCTTTCTGAGAAACTTCTCTGTGATGTGTGACTTCCACTCACAGAGTTACATCTGTATTTCGTGGATCTCTTTGCTAGCCTTATTTCTGTGGAATCTGAGAACAGAGATTTCGAATCCCTTTGAAGACTATAGGGCCAAAGGAGATATCCTCCGATAACAAAGTGAAAGAAGCTTTCTGAGAAACCTCTTTGTGTTCTGTGAAATCATCTCACAGAGTTACAGCTTTCCCCTCAAGAACCCTTTCGCTAAGACAGTTTTTGTGGAATTTGCAAAGTGATATTTGGAAGCCCATAGAGGGCTATGGTGAAAAAGGAAATATCCTCAGATGAAATCTGTAAAGAAGCTTTCTCAGAAACTGCTCTGTGATGTGTGAATTCCACTCACAGAGTTACATCTGTATTTCGTGGATCTCTTTGCTAGCCTTCTTTCTGTGGAATCTGAGAACAGATATTTCGGATCCCTTTGAAGACTATAGGGACAAGGGAAATATCCTCCGATAACAAAGAGAAAGAAGCTTTCTGAGAAACTTCTTTGTGTTCTGTGAAATCATCTACAGAGCTACTGCTTTCCCCTGAAGAAGACTTTCGCTAAGACAGTTCTTGTGGAATTGGCAAAGTGACATTTTGGAGCCCTTAGACGGCTATGGTGAAAAAGGAAATATCCTCAGATGAAATCTGGAAAGAAGCTTTCTGAGAAACAGCTTAGTGTTCTGTTAATTCACCTCACAGAGTTACATCTGTATTTCGTGTATCTCTTTGCTAGCCTTATTTCTGTGGATTCTGAGAACAGATATTTCGAATACCTTTGAAGACTATAGGGCCAAAAGAAATATCCTCTGATAACAAAGAGAAAGAAGCTTTCTGAGAAACTTCTTTGTGTTCCGTGAAATCATCTCACAGAGTTACAGCTTTCTCCTCAAGAAGCCTTTCGCTAAGACAGTTCTTGTGGAATTGGCAAAGTGATATTTGAAAGCCCATAGACGGCAATGGTGAAAAAGGAAATATCCTCAGATGAAATCTGGAAAGAAGCTTTCTGAGAAACTGCTTAGTGTTCTGGTAATTCACCTCACAGAGTTACATCTTTATTTAGTGGTTCTCTTTGCTAACCTTATTTCTGTGTAATCTGAGAACATATATTTCGGATCCCTTTGAAGACTATAGGGCCAAAGGAAATATCCTCCGATAACAAAGAGAAAGAAGCTTTCTGAGAAACTTCTTTGTGTTCTGTGAAATCATCTCACAGAGTTACAGCTTACCCCTCAAGAAGCCTTTCGCTAAGACAGTTCTTGTGGATTTGGCAAAGTGATATTTGGAAGCCCATAGAGGGCTATGGTGACAAAGGAGAAATCCTCAGATGAAATGTGGAAAGAAGCTTTCTGAGAAACTGCTTAGTGTTCTGTTAATTCCTCTCACAGAGTTACATCTATATTCCTTGGATCTCTTTGCTAGCCTTATTTCTGTGGAATCTGAGAACATATATTTCGGATCCCTTTGAAGACTATAGGGCCAAAGGAAATATCCTCCGATAACAAAGAGAAAGAAGCTTTCTGAGAAACTTCTTTGTGTTCTGTGAAATCATCTCACAGAGTTACAGCTTTCCCCTCAAGAAGCCTTTCGCTAAGACAGTTCTTGTGGAATTGGCAAAGTGATATTTGGAAGCCCATAGAGGGCTATGTTGACAAAGGAAATATCCACAGCTGAAATCTGGAAAGAAGCTTTCTGAGAAAATGCTTAGTGTTCTGTTAATTCACCGCACAGAGTTACATCTATATTTCGTGGATCTCTTTGCTAGCCTTATTTCTGTGGAATCTGAGAACAGATATTTCGGATCCCTTTGAAGACTATAGGGCCAAAGGAAATATCCTCCGATAACAAAGAGAAAGAAGCTTTCTGTGGAACTTCTTTGTGTTCTGTGAAATCATCTCACAGAGTTACAGCTTTCCCCTCAAGAAGCCGCTCGCTAAGACAGTTCTTGTGTATTTGGAAAAGTGATATTTGGAAGCCCATAAAGAGCTTTGGTGAAAAAGGAAATATCCTCAGATGAAATCTGGAAAGAAGCTTTCTGAGAAACTGCTCTGTGATGTGTGACTTCCACTCACAGAGTTACATCTGTATTTCGTGGATCTCTTTGCTAGCCTTATTTCTGTGGAATCTGAGAACAGAGATTTCGGATCCCTTTGAAGACTATAGGGCCAAAGGAAATATCCTCCGATAACAAAGAGAAAGAAACTTTCTGAGAAACTTCTTTGTGTTCAGTGAAATCATCTCACAGAGTTACAGCTTTCCCCTCAAGAAGCCTTTCGCTAAGACAGTTCTTGTGGAATTGGCAAAGTGATATTTGGAAGCCCATAGACGGGTATGGAGAAAAAGGAAATATCCTCAGATGAAATCTGGAAAGAAGCTTTCTGAGAAACTGCTTAGTGTTCTGTTAATTCACCTCACAGAGTTACATCTGTATTTCGTGGATCTCTTTGCTAGCCTTATTTCTGTGGAATCTGAGAACAGATATTTCGAATCCCTTTGAAGACTATAGGGCCAAAGGAAATATCTTCCTATAACAAAGAGAAAGAAGCTTTCTGAGAAACTTCTTTGTGTTCTGTGAAATCATCTCACAGAGTTACAACTTTCCCCACAAGAAGAATTTCGCTAAGACAGTTCTTGTGGAATTGGCTAAGTGATATTTGGAAGCCCATAGATCGCTATGTTGAAAAAGGAAATATCCTCAGATGAAATCTGGAAGGAAGCTTTCTGAGAAACTGCTTAGTGTTCTGTTAATTCATCTCACAGAGTTACATCTGTATTTCGTGGATCTCTTTGCTAGCCTTATTTCTGTGGAATCTGAGAACAGATATTTCGAATCCCTTTGAAGACTATAGGGCCAAAGGAAATATCCTCCGATAACAAAGAGAATGAAGCTTTCTGAGACACCTCTTTGTGTTCTGTGAAATCATCTCAGAGAGTTACAGCTTTCCCCTAAAGAAGCCTTTCGCTAAGACAGTTCTTGTGGAATTGGAAAAGTGATATTTGGAAGCCCATAGAGGGCTGTGGTGAAAAAGGAAATATCCTCAAATGAAATCTGTAAAGAAGCTTTCTGAGAAACTGCTCTGTGATGTGTAACTTCCACTCACAGATTTACATCTGTATTTCATGGATCTCTTTGCTAGCCTTATTTCTGTGGAATCTGAGAACAGATATTTCGGATCCCTTTGAAGACTATAGGGCCAAAGGAAATATCCTCCGATAACAAAGAGAAAGAAGCTTTCTGAGGAACTTCTTTGTGTTCTGTGAAATCATCTCACAGAGTTACAGCTTTCCCCTCAAGAAGCCGCTCGCTAAGACAGTTCTTGTGTATTTGGAAAAGTGATATTTGGAAGCCCATAAAGAGCTTTGGTGAAAAAGGAAATATCCTCAGATGAAATCTGGAAAGAAGCTTTCTGAGAAACTGCTCTGTGATGTGTGACTTCCACTCACAGAGTTACATCTGTATTTCGTGGATCTCTTTGCTAGGCTTATTTCTGTGGAATCTGAGAACAGAGATTTCGGATCCCTTTGAAGACTATAGGGCCAAAGGAAATATCCTCCGATAACAAAGAGAAAGAAACTTTCTGAGAAACTTCTTTGTGTTCAGTGAAATCATCTCACAGAGTTACAGCTTTCCCCTCAAGAAGCCTTTCGCTAAGACAGTTCTTGTGGAATTGGCAAAGTGATATTTGGAAGCCCATAGACGGGTATGGAGAAAAAGGAAATATCCTCAGATGAAATCTGGAAAGAAGCTTTCTGAGAAACTGCTTAGTGTTCTGTTAATTCACCTCACAGAGTTACATCTGTATTTCGTGGATCTCTTTGCTAGCCTTATTTCTGTGGAATCTGAGAACAGATATTTCGAATCCCTTTGAAGACTATAGGGCCAAAGGAAATATCTTCCTATAACAAAGAGAAAGAAGCTTTCTGAGAAACTTCTTTGTGTTCTGTGAAATCATCTCACAGAGTTACAACTTTCCCCACAAGAAGAATTTCGCTAAGACAGTTCTTGTGGAATTGGCTAAGTGATATTTGGAAGCCCATAGATCGCTATGTTGAAAAAGGAAATATCCTCAGATGAAATCTGGAAGGAAGCTTTCTGAGAAACTGCTTAGTGTTCTGTTAATTCATCTCACAGAGTTACATCTGTATTTCGTGGATCTCTTTGCTAGCCTTATTTCTGTGGAATCTGAGAACAGATATTTCGAATCCCTTTGAAGACTATAGGGCCAAAGGAAATATCCTCCGATAACAAAGAGAATGAAGCTTTCTGAGACACCTCTTTGTGTTCTGTGAAATCATCTCAGAGAGTTACAGCTTTCCCCTAAAGAAGCCTTTCGCTAAGACAGTTCTTGTGGAATTGGAAAAGTGATATTTGGAAGCCCATAGAGGGCTGTGGTGAAAAAGGAAATATCCTCAAATGAAATCTGTAAAGAAGCTTTCTGAGAAACTGCTCTGTGATGTGTAACTTCCACTCACAGATTTACATCTGTATTTCATGGATCTCTTTGCTAGCCTTATTTCTGTGGAATCTGAGAACAGATATTTCGGATCCCTTTGAAGACTATAGGGCCAAAGGAAATATCCTCCGATAACAAAGAGAAAGAAGCTTTCTGAGAAACTTCTTTGTGTTCAGTGAAATCATCTCACAGAGTTACAGCTTTCCCCTCAAGAAGCCTTTCGCTAAGACAGTTCTTGTGGAATTGGCAAAGTGATATTTGGAAGCCCATAGACGGGTATGGAGAAAAAGGAAATATCCTCAGATGAAATATGGAAAGAAGCTTTCTGAGAAACTGCTTAGTGTTCTGTTAATTCACCTGACAGAGTGACATCTTTATTTATTGGTTCTCTTTGCTAACCTTATTTCTGTGGAATCTGAGAACAGATATTTCGGATCCCTTTGAAGACTATAGGGTCAAAGGAAATATCCTCCGATAACAAAGAGAAAGAAGCTTTCTGAGAAACTTCTTTGTGTTCTGTGAAATCATCTCACAGAGTTACAGCTTTCCCCTCAAGAAGCCTTTAGCTAAGACAGTTCCTTTGGAATTGGCAAAGTGATATTTGGAAGCCCATAGAGGGTTATGGTGAAAAAGGAAATATCCTCAGATGAAATCTGGAAAGAAGCTTTCTGAGAAACAGCTTAGTGTTCTGTTAATTCACCTCACAGAGTTACATCTGTATTTCGTGGATCTCTTTGCTAGCCTTATTTCTGTGGAATCTGAGAACAGATATTTCGGATCCCTTTGAAGACTATAGGGCCAAAGGAAATATCCTCCGATAACAAAGAGAAAGAAGCTTTCTGAGAAACTTCTTTGTGTTCTGTGAAATCATCTCACAGAGTTACAGCTTTCCCCTCAAGAAGCCTTCCCCTAAGACAGTTCTTGTGGAATTGGCAAAGTGATATTTGTAAGCCCAGAGAGGGCTATGTTGAAAAAGGAAATATCCTCAGATGAAATCTGGAAAGAAGCTTTCTGAGAAACTTCTCTGTGATGTGTGACTTCCACTCACAGAGTTACATCTGTATTTTGTGGATCTCTTTGCTAGCCTATTTCTGTGGAATCTGAGAACAGATATTTCGGATCCCGTTGAAGACTATAGGGACAAGGGAAATATCCTCCGATAACAAAGAGAAAGAAGCTTTCTGAGAAACTTCTTTGTGTTCTGTGAAATCATCTCACAGAGTTACAGCTTTCCCCTCAATAAGCCTTCGCTAAGACAGTTCTTGTGGAATTGGCAAAGTGACATTTGGGAGCCCTTAGACGGCTATGGTGAAAAAGGAAATATCCTCAGATGAAATCTGGAAAGAAGCTTTCTGAGAAACTGCTTAGTGTTCTGTTAATTCACCTCACAGAGTTACATCTGTATTTCGTGGATCTCTTTGCTAGCCTTATTTCTGTGGAATCTGTGAACAGATATTTCGAATCCCTTTGAAGACTGTAGGGCCAAAGGAAACATCCTCCGATAACAAAGAGAAAGAAGCTTTCTGAGAAACTTCTTTGTGTTCTGTGAAATCATCTCACAGAGTTACAGCTTTCCCCTCAAGAAGGCTTTCGCTAAGACAGTTCTTGTGGAATTGGCAAATTGATATTTGGAAGCCCTTAGAGGGCTATGTTGTAAAAGGAAATATCCTCAGACGAAATCTGGAAAGAAACTTTCTGAGAAACTGCTTAGTGTTCTGTTAATTCACCTCACAGAGTTACATCTTTATTTAGTGGATCTCTTTGCTAACCTTATTTCTGTGGAATCTGAGAACAGATATTTCGTATCTCTTTGAAGACTATAGGGCCAAAGGAAATATACTCCGATAACAAAGAGAAAGAAGCTTTCTGAGAAACTTCTTTGTGTTCTGTGAAATCATCTCACAGAGTTACAGCTTTCCCCTCAAGAAGCCTTCTGCTAAGACAGTTCTTGTGGAATAGGCAAAGTGATATTTGGAAGCCCATAGAGGGCTATGGTGACAAAGGAAATATCCTCATATGAAATCTGGAAAGAAGCTTTCTGAGAAACTGCTTAGTGTTCTGTTAATTCATCTCACAGAGTTACATCTGTATTTCGTGTATCTCTTTGCTAGCCTTATTTCTGTGGAATCTGAGAACAGATATTTCGGATCCCTTTGAAGACTATAGGGCCAAAGGAAATATCCTCCGATAACAAAGAGAAAGAAGCTTTCTGAGAAACTTCTTTGTGTTCTGTGAAATCATCTCACACAGTTACAGCTTTCCCTTCAAGAAGCCTATCACTAAGACAGTTCTGTTGTAATTGGCAAAGTGATATTTGGAAGCCCATAGAGGGCTATGGTGAAAAAGAAAATATCCTCAGATGAAATCTGGAAAGAAGCTTTCTGAGAAACTTCTCTGTGATGTGTGACTTCCACTCACAGAGTTACATCTGTATTTCATGGATCTCTTTGCTAGCCTTATTTCTGTGGAATCTGAGAACAGATATTTCGAATCCCTTTGAAGACTTTAGGGCCAAAGGAGATATCCTCCGATAACAAAGTGAAAGAAGCTTTCTGAGAAACCTCTTTGTGTTCTGTGAAATCATCTCACAGAGTTACAGCTTTCCCCTCAAGAACCCTTTCGCTAAGACAGTTCTTGTGGAATTTGCAAAGTGATATTTGGAAGCCCAAAAAGGGCTATGGTGAAAAAGGAAATATCCTCAGATGAAATCTGTAAAGAAGCTTTCTCAGAAACTGCTCTGTGATGTGTGACTTCCACTCACAGAGTTACATCTGTATTTCGTGTATCTCTTTGCTAGCCTTATTTCTGTGGAATCTGAGAACAGATATTTCGGATCCCTTTGAAGACTATAGGGACAAGGGAAATATCCTCCGATAACAAAGAGAAAGAAGCTTTCTGAGAAACTTCTTTGTGTTCTGTGAAATCATCTACAGTGTTACTGCTTTCCCCTCAAGAAGACTTTCGCTAAGACAGTTCTTGTGGAATTGGCAAAGTGACATTTTGGAGCCCTTAGACGGCTATGGTGAAAAAGGAAATATCCTCAGATGAAATCTGGAAAGAAGATTTCTGAGAAACAGCTTAGTGTTCTGTTAATTCACCACACAGAGTTACATCTGTATTTCGTGTATCTCTTTGCTAGCCTTATTTCTGTGGAATCTGAGAACAGATATTTCGAATCCCTTTGAAGACTATAGGGCCAAAAGAAATATCCTCTGATAACAAAGAGTAAGAAGCTTTCTGAGAAACATCTTTGTGTTCCGTGAAATCATCTCACAGAGTTACAGCTTTCTCCTCAAGAAGCCTTTCGCTAAGACAGTTCTTGTGGAATTGGCAAAGTGATATTTGAAAGCCCATAGACGGCTATGGTGAAAAAGGAAATATCCTCAGATGAAATCTGGAAAGAAGCTTTCTGAGAAACTGCTTAGTGCTCTGGTAATTCACCTCACAGAGTTACATCTTTATTTAGTGGTTCTCTTTGCTAACCTTATTTCTGTGTAATCTGAGAACATATATTTCGGATCCCTTTGAAGAATATAGGGCCAAAGGAAATATCCTTCGATAACAAAGAGAAAGAAGCTTTCTGAGAAACTTGTTTGTGTTCTGTGAAATCATCTCACAGAGGTACAGCATTCCCCCCAAGAAGCGTTTAGCTAAGACAGTTCTTCTGGAATTGGCAAAGTGATATTTGGAAGCCCATAGAGGGCTATGGTTACAAAGGAAATATCCTCAGATGAAATATGGAAAGCAGCTTTCTGAGAAACTGCTTAGTGTTCTGTTAATTCATCTCACAGAGTTACATCTGTATTTCGTGGATCTCTTTGCTAGCCTTATTTCTGTGGAATCTGAGAACAGATATTTCGGATCCCTTTGAAGCCTATAAGGCCAAAGGAAATATCCTCCGATAACAAAGAGAAAGAAGCTTTCTGAGAAACTTCTTTGTGTTCTGTGAAATCATCTCACAGAGGTACATCTTTCGAATCAAGAAGCCTTTCGCTAAGACAATTCTTGTGGAATTGGAAAAGTGATATTTGGAAGCCCATAGAGGGCTATGGTGAAAAAGGAAATATTCTCAGATGAAATCTGTAGAGAAGCTTTCTGAGAAACTGCTCTGTGATGTGTAACTTCCACTCACAGAGTTACATCAGTATTTCATGGATCTCTTTGCTAGCCTTATTTCTGTGGAATCTGAGAACTGATATTTCGGATCCCTTTGAAGACTACAGGGACAAGGGAAATATCCTCCGACAACAAAGAGAAAGAAGCTTTTTGAGAAACTTCTTTGTGTTTTGTGAAATCATCTCACAGAGTTACAGCTTTCCCCTCAAGAAGCCTTTCTCTAAGACAGTTGTTGTGGAATTGGCAAACTGACATTTGGAAGCCCTTAGACGGCTATGGTGAAAAAGGATATATCCTCAGATGAAATCTGGAAAGAAGCTTTCTGAGAAACGGCTTAGTGTTCTGTTAATTCATCTCACAGAGTTACATCTGTATTTCGGGGATATCTTTGCTAGCCCTATTTCTGTGGAATCTGAGAACAGATATTTCGAATCCCTTTGAAGACTATAGGGTCAAAGGAAATATCCTCCGATAACAAAGAGAAAGAAGCTTTCTGAGAAACTTCTTTGTGTTCTGTGAAATCATCTCACAGAGTTACAGCTTTCCCTTCAAGAAGGCTTTCGCTAAGACAGTTCTTGTGGAATTGGCAAAGTGATATTTGGAAGCTCATAGAGGGCTATGGTGAAAAAGGAAATATCCTCAGGCGAAATCTGGAAAGAAGCTTTCTGAGAAACTGTTTGGTGTTCTATTAACTCACCTCAGAGAGTTACATCTCTATTTCGTGGATCTCTTTGCTAACCTTATTTCTGTGGAATCGGAGAACAGATATTTCCGATCCCTTTCAAGAATATAGGGCCAAAGGAAATATCCTCCGATAACAAAGAGAAAGAAGCTTTCTAAGAAACTTCTTTGTGTTTTGTGAAATCATCTCACAGAGTTACTGCTTTCCCCTCAGGAAGTCGCTCGCTAAGACAGTTCTTGTGGATTTGGAAAAGTGATATTTGGAGGCCCATAGAGGGCTATGGTGAAAAAGAAAATATCCTCAGATGAAATCTGGAAAGAAGCTTTCTGAGAAACTTCTCTGTGATGTGTGACTTCCACTCACAGAGTTACATCTGTATTTCGTGGATCTGTTTGCTAGCCTTATTTCTGTGGAATCTGAGAACAGATATTTCGAATCCCTTTGAAGACTTTAGGGCCAAAGGAGATATCCTCCGATAACAAAGTGAAAGAAGCTTTCTGAGAAACCTCTTTGTGTTCTGTGAAATCATCTCACAGAGTTACAGCTTTCCCCTCAAGAACCCTTTCGCTAAGACAGTTCTTGTGGAATTTGCAAAGTGATATTTGGAAGCCCAAAGAGGGGTATGGTGAAAAAGGAAATATCCTCAGATGAAATCTGTAAAGAAGCTTTCTCAGAAACTGCTCTGTGATGTGTGACTTCCACTCACAGAGTTACATCTGTATTTCGTGAATCTCTTTGCTAGCCTTATTTCTGTGGAATCTGAGAACAGATATTTCGGATCCCTTTGAAGACTATAGGGACAAGGGAAATATCCTCCGATAACAAAGAGAAAGAAGCTTTCTGAGAAACTTCTTTGTGTTCTGTGAAATCATCTTCAGTGTTACTGCTTTCCCCTCAAGAAGACTTTCGCTAAGACAGTTCTTGTGGAATTGGCAAAGTGACATTTTGGAGCCCTTAGACGGCTATGGTGAAAAAGGAAATATCCTCAGATGAAATCTGGAAAGAAGTTTTCTGAGAAACAGCTTAGTGTTCTGTTAATTCACCACACAGAGTTACATCTGTATTTCGTGTATCTCTTTGCTAGCCTTATTTCTGTGGATTCTGAGAACAGATATTTCGAATCCCTTTGAAGACTATAGGGCCAAAAGAAATATCCTCTGATAACAAAGAGTAGGAAGCTTTCTGAGAAACTTCTTTGTGTTCCGTGAAATCATCTCACAGAGTTACAGCTTTCTCCTCAAGAAGCCTTTCGCTAAGACAGTTCTTGTGGAATTGGCAAAGTGATATTTGGAAGCCCATAGAGGGCTATGGTTACAAAGGAAATATCCTCAGATGAAATATGGAAAGCGGCTTTCTGAGAAACTGCTTAGTGTTCTGTTAATTCATCTCACAGAGTTACATCTGTATTTCGTGGATCTCTTTGCTAGCCTTATTTCTGTGGAATCTGAGAACAGATATTTCGGATCCCTTTGAAGCCTATAAGGCCAAAGGAAATATCCTCCGATAACAAAGAGAAAGAAGCTTACTGAGAAACTTCTTTGTGTTCTGTGAAATCGTCTCACAGAGGTACATCTTTCGACTCAAGAAGCCTTTCGCTAAGACAATTCTTGTGGAATTGGAAAAGTGATATTTGGAAGCCCATAGAGGGCTATGGTGAAAAAGGAAATATCCTCATATGAAATCTGTAAAGAAGCTTTCTGAGAAACTGCTCTGTGATGTGTAACTTCCACTCACAGAGTTACATCAGTATTTCATGGATCTCTTTGCTAGCCTTATTTCTGTGGAATCTGAGAACTGATATTTCGGATCCCTTTGAAGACTACAGGGACAAGGGAAATATCCTCCGACAACAAAGAGAAAGAAGCTTTTTGAGAAACTTCTTTGTGTTTTGTGAAATCATCTCACAGAGTTACAGCTTTCCCCTCAAGAAGCCTTTCTCTAAGACAGTTGTTGTGGAATTGGCAAACTGACATTTGGAAGCCCTTAGACGGCTATGGTGAAAAAGGATATATCCTCAGATGAAATCTGGAAAGAAGCTTTCTGAGAAACGGCTTAGTGTTCTGTTAATTCATCTCACAGAGTTACATCTGTATTTCGGGGATATCTTTGCTAGCCCTATTTCTGTGGAATCTGAGAACAGATATTTCGAATCCCTTTGAAGACTATAGGGTCAAAGGAAATATCCTCCGATAACAAAGAGAAAGAAGCTTTCTGAGAAACTACTTTGTGTTCTGGGAAATCATCTAACAGAGTTACAGCTTTCCCCTCAAGAAGCCTATCGCTAAGACAGTTCTTGTGGAATTGGCAAAGTGATATTTGGAAGCCCATAGAGGTCTATGGTGAGAAAGGAAATATCCTCAGGCGAAATCTGGAAAGAAGCTTTCTGAGAAACTGCTTGGTGTTCTATTAACTCACCTCAGAGAGTTACATCTCTATTTCGTGGATCTCTTTGCTAACCTTATTTCTGTGGAATCGGAGAACAGATATTTCCGATCCCTTTGAAGAATATAGGGCCAAAGGAAATATCCTCCGATAACAAAGAGAAAGAAGCTTTCTAAGAAACTTCTTTGTGTTTTGTGAAATCATCTCACAGAGTTACTGCTTTCCCCTCAGGAAGTCGCTCGCTAAGACAGTTCTTGTGGATTTGGAAAAGTGATATTTGGAGGCCCATAGAGGGCTATGGTGAAAAAGGAAATATCTTCAGATGAAATCTGGAAAGAAGATTTCTGAGAAACTGCTCTGTGATGTGTGACTTCCACTCACGTAGTTACATCTGTATTTCGTGGATCTCTTTGCTAGCCTTATTTCTGTGGAATCTGAGAACAGATATTTTGGATCCCTTTGAAGACTATAGGGCCAAAGGAAATATCCTCCGATAACAAAGAGAAAGAAGCTTTCTGAGAAACTTCTTTGTGTTCTGTGAAATCACCTCACAGAGTTACAGCTTTCCCTTCAAGAAGCCTTTCGCTAAGACAGTTCTTGTGGAATTGGCAAAGTGATATTTGGAAGCCCATAGACGGCTATGGTGAAAAAGGAAATATCCTCAGATGAAATCTGGAAAGAAGCTTTCTGAGAAACTGCTTAATGTTCTGTTAATTCATCTCACAGAGTTACATCTGTATTTCGTGGTTCTCTTTGCTAGCCTTATTTCTGTGGAATCTGAGAACAGATATTTCGAATCCCTTTGAAGACTATAGGGCCAAAGGAAATATCCTCCGATAACAAAGAGAAAGAAGCTTTCTGAGAAACTTCTTTGTGTTCTGTGAAATCATCTCACAGAGTTACAGCTTTCCCTTCAAGAAGGCTTTCGCTAAGACAGTTCTTGTGGAATTGGCAAAGTGATATTTGGAAGCTCATAGAGGGCTATGGTGAAAAAGGAAATATCCTCAGACGAAATCTGGAAAGAAGCTTTCTGAGAAACTGCTTAGTGTTCTGTTAATTCACCTCACAGAGTTACATCTTTATTTAGTGGTTGTCTTTGCTAACCTTATTTCTGTGGAATCTGAGAACAGATATTTCGGATCCCTTTGAAGCCTATAAGGCCAAAGGAAATATCCTCCGATAACAAAGAGAAAGAAGCTTACTGAGAAACTTCTTTGTGTTCTGTGAAATCATCTCACAGAGGTACATCTTTCGACTCAAGAAGCCTTTCGCTAAGACAATTCTTGTGGAATTGGAAAAGTGATATTTGGAAGCCCATAGAGGGCTATGGTGAAAAAGGAAATATCCTCAGATGAAATCTGTAAAGAAGCTTTCTGAGAAACTGCTTAGTGTTCTTTTAATTCACCTCACAGAGTTATATCTATATTTCGTGGATCTCTTTGCTAGCCTTATTTCTGTGGAATCTGAGAACAGATATTTCGGATCCCTTTGAAGACTATAGGGCCAAAGGAAATATCCTCCGATAGCAAAGAGAAAGAAGCTTTCTGAGGAACTTCTTTGTGTTCTGTGAAATCATCTCACAGAGTTACAGCTTTCCCCTCAAGAAGCCGCTCGCTAAGACAGTTCTTGTGGATTTGGAAAAGTGATATTTGGAAGCCCATAAAGGGCTTTGGTGAAAAAGGAAATATCCTCAGATGAAATCTGGAAAGAAGCTTTCTGAGAAACTGCTCTGTGATGTGTGACTTCCTCTCACAGAGTTACATCTGTATTTCGTGGATCTCTTTGCTAGCCTTATTTCTGTGGAATCTGAGAACAGAGATTTCGGATCCCTTTGAAGACTATACGGAGAAAGGAAATATGCTCCGATAACAAAGAGAAAGAAGCTTTCTGAGAAACTTCTTTGTGTTCTGTGAAATCATCTCACAGAGTTACAGCTTTCCATTCAAGAAGCCTTTCACTAAGACAGTTCTTGTGGAATTCGCAAAGTGATATTTGGAAGCCCATAGAGGGCTATGGTGAAAAAGGAAATATTCTCAGATGAAATCTGGAAAGAAGCTTCCTGAGAAACTTCTCTGTGATGTGTGACTTCCACTCACAGAGTTACATCTGTATGTCGTGGATCTCTTTGCTAGACTTATTTCTGTGGAATCTGAGAACAGATAATTCGGATCCCTTTGAAGACTATAGGGCCAAAGGAAATATCCTCCGATAACAAAGAGAAAGAAGCTTTCTGAGAAACTTCTTTGTGTTCAGTGAAATCATCTCACAGAGTTACAGCTTTCCCCTCAAGAAGCCTTTCGCTAAGACAGTTCTTGTGGAATTGGCAAAGTGATATTTGGAAGCCCATAGAGGGGTATGGAGAAAAAGGAAATATCCTCAGATGAAATCTGGAAAGAAGCTTTCTGAGAAACTGCTTAGTGTTCTGTTAATTCACCTCACAGAGTTACATCTGTATTTCGTGGATCTCTTTGCTAGCCTTATTTCTCTGGAATCTGAGAACAGATATTTCGAATCCCTTTGAAGACTATAGGGCCAAAGGAAATATCTTCCTATAACAAAGAGAAAGAAGCTTTCTGAGAAACTTCTTTGTGTTCTGTGAAATCATCTCACAGAGTTACAACTTTCCCCTCAAGAAGAATTTCGCTAAGACAGTTCTTGTGGAATTGGCTAAGTGATATTTGTAAGCCCATAGAGGGCTATGTTGAAAAAGGAAATATCCTCAGATGAAATCTGGAAAGAAGTTTCTGCGAAACTGCTTAGTGTTCTGTTAATTCATCTCACAGAGTTACATCTGTATTTCGTGGATCTCTTTGCTAGCCTTATTTCTGTGGAATCTGAGAACAGATATTTCGAATCCCTTTGAAGACTATAGGGACAAAGGAAATATCCTCCGATAACAAAGAGAATGAAGCTTTCTGAGACACCTCTTTGTGTTCTGTGAAATCAGCTCAGAGAGTTACGGCTTTCCCCTCAAGAAGCCTTTCGCTAAGACTGTTCTTGTGGAATTGGAAAAGTGATATTTGGAAGCCCATAGAGGGCTGTGGTGAAAAAGGAAATATCCTCAAATGAAATCTGTAAAGAAGCTTTCTGAGAAACTGCTCTGTGATGTGTAACTTCCACTCACAGAGTTACATCTGTATTTCATGGATCTCTTTGCTAGCCTTATTTCTGTGGAATCTGAGAACAGATATTTCGGATCCCTATGAAGACTATAGGGCCAAAGGAAATATCCTCCGATAACAAAGAGAAAGAAGCTTTCTGAGAAACTTCTTTGTGTTCAGTGAAATCATCTCACATAGTTACAGCTTTCCCCTCAAGAAGCCTTTCGCTAAGACAGTTCTTGTGGAATTGGCAAAGTGATATTTGGAAGCCCATAGACGGGTATGGTGAAAAAGGAAATATCCTCAGAGGAAATCTGGAAAGAAGCTTTCTGAGAAACTGCTTAGTGTTCCGTTAATTAACCTCACAGAGTTACATCTGTATTTCGTGGATCTCTTTGCTAGCCTTATTTCTGTGGAATCTGAGAACAGATATTTCGAATCCCTTTGAAGACTATAGGGCCAAAGGAAATATCCTCCGATAACAAAGAGAAAGAAGCTTTCTGAGAAACTTCTTTGTGTTCTGTGAAATCATCTCACAGAGGTACAGCATTCCCCCCAAGAAGCGTTTAGCTAAGACAGTTCTTCTGGAATTGGCAAAGTGATATTTGGAAGCCCATAGAGGGCTATGGTTACAAAGGAAATATCCTCAGATGAAATATGGAAAGCGGCTTTCTGAGAAACTGCTTAGTGTTCTGTTAATTCATCTCACAGAGTTACATCTGTATTTCGTGGATCTCTTTGCTAGCCTTATTTCTGTGGAATCGAGAACAGATATTTCGGATCCCTTTGAAGCCTGTAAGGCCAAAGGAAATATCCTCCGATAACAAAGAGAAAGAAGCTTACTGAGAAACTTCTTTGTGTTCTGAGAAATCATCTCACAGAGGTACATCTTTCGACTCAAGAAGCCTTTCGCTAAGACAATTCTTGTGGAATTGGAAAAGTGATATTTGGAAGCCCATAGAGGGCTATGGTGAAAAAGGAAATATCCTCAGATGAAATCTGTAAAGAAGCTTTCTGAGAAACTGCTCTGTGATGTGTAACTTCCACTCACAGAGTTACATCAGTATTTCATGGATCTCTTTGCTAGCCTTATTTCTGTGGAATCTGAGAACTGATATTTCGGATCCCTTTGAAGACTACAGGGACAAGGGAAATATCCTCCGACAACAAAGAGAAAGAAGCTTTTTGAGAAACTTCTTTGTGTTTTGTGAAATCATCTCACAGAGTTACAGCTTTCCCCTCAAGAAGCCTTTCTCTAAGACAGTTGTTGTGGAATTGGCAAACTGACATTTGGAAGCCCTTAGATGACTATGGTGAAAAAGGATATATCCTCAGATGAAATCTGGAAAGAAGCTTTCTGAGAAACGGCTTAGTGTTCTGTTAATTCATCTCACAGAGTTACATCTGTATTTCGGGGATATCTTTGCTAGCCCTATTTCTGTGGAATCTGAGAACAGATATTTCGAATCCCTTTGAAGACTATAGGGTCAAAGGAAATATCCTCCGATAACAAAGAGAAAGAAGCTTTCTGAGAAACTACTTTGTGTTCTGGGAAATCATCTCACAGAGTTACAGCTTTCCCCTCCGGAATCCTTTCGCTAAGACAGTTCTTGTGGAATTGGCAAAGTGATATTTGGAAGCCCATAGAGGGCTATGGTGAAAAAGGAAATATCCTCAGATGAAATCTGTAAAGAAGCTTTTTGAGAAACTAATCTGTGATGTGTGTCTTCCACTCACAGAGTTATATCTGTATTTCGTGGATCTCTTTGCTAGCCTTATTTCTGTGGTATCGGAGAACAGATATTTCCGATGCCTTTGAAGAATATAGGGCCAAAGGAAATATCCTCCGATAACAAAGAGAAAGAAGCTTTCTAAGAAACTTCTTTGTGTTTTGTGAAATCATCTCACAGAGTTACTGCTTTCCCCTCAGGAAGTCGCTCGCTAAGACAGTTCTTGTGGATTTGGAAAAGTGATATTTGGAGGCCCATAGAGGGCTATGGTGAAAAAGGAAATATCTTCAGATGAAATCTGGAAAGAAGATTTCTGAGAAACTTCTCTGTGATGTGTGACTTCCACTCACGTAGTTACATCTGTATTTCGTGGATCTCTTTGCTAGCCTTATTTCTGTGGAATCTGAGAACAGATATTTCGGATCCCTTTGAAGACTATAGGGCCAAAGGAAATATCCTCCGATAACAAAGAGAAAGAAGCTTTCTGAGAAACTTCTTTGTGTTCTGTGAAATCACCTCACAGAGTTACAGCTTTCCCTTCAAGAAGCCTTTCGCTAAGACAGTTCTTGTGGAATTGGCAAAGTGATATTTGGAAGCCCATAGACGGCTATGGTGAAAAAGGAAATATCCTTAGATGAAATCTGGAAAGAAGCTTTCTGAGAAACTGCTTAGTGTTCTGTTAATTCATCTCACAGAGTTACATCTGTATTTCGTGGTTCTCTTTGCTAACCTTATTTCTGTGGAATCTGAGAACAGATATTTCGAATCCCTTTGAAGACTATAGGGCCAAAGGAAATATCCTCCGATAACAAAGAGAAAGAAGCTTTCTGAGAAACTTCTTTGTGTTCTGTGAAATCATCTCACAGAGTTACAGCTTTCCCTTCAAGAAGGCTTTCGCTAAGACAGTTCTTGTGGAATTGGCAAAGTGATATTTGGAAGCTCATAGAGGGCTATGGTGAAAAAGGAAATATCCTCAGACGAAATCTGGAAAGAAGTTTCTGCGAAACTGCTTAGTGTTCTGTTAATTCATCTCACAGAGTTACATCTGTATTTCGTGGATCTCTTTGCTAGCCTTATTTCTGTGGAATCTGAGAACAGATATTTCGAATCCCTTTGAAGACTATAGGGACAAAGGAAATATCCTCCGATAACAAAGAGAATAAAGCTTTCTGAGACACCTCTTTGTGTTCTGTGAAATCATCTCAGAGAGTTACAGCTTTCCCCTAAAGAAGCCTTTCGCTAAGACTGTTCTTGTGGAATTGGAAAAGTGATATTTGGAAGCCCATAGAGGGCTGTGGTGAAAAAGGAAATATCCTCAAATGAAATCTGTAAAGAAGCTTTCTGAGAAACTGCTCTGCGATGTGTAACTTCCACTCACAGAGTTACATCTGTATTTCATGGATCTCTTTGCTAGACTTATTTCTGTGGAATCTGAGAACAGATATTTCGGATCCCTATGAAGACTATAGGGCCAAAGGAAATATCCTCCGATAACAAAGAGAAAGAAGCTTTCTGAGAAACTTCTTTGTGTTCAGTGAAATCATCTCACAGAGTTACAGCTTTCCCCTCAAGAAGCCTTTCGCTAAGACAGTTCTTGTGGAATTGGCAAAGTGATATTTGGAAGCCCATAGACGGGTATGGTGAAAAAGGAAGTATCCTCAGAGGAAATCTGGAAAGAAGCTTTCTGAGAAACTGCTTAGTGTTCTGTTAATTAACCTCACAGAGTTACATCTCTATTTCGTGGATCTCTTTGCTAGCCTTATTTCTGTGGAATCTGAGAACAGATATTTCGAATCCCTTTGAAGAATATAGGGCCAAAGGAAATATCCTCCGATAACAAAGAGAAAGAAGCTTTCTGAGAAACTTCTTTGTGTTCTGTGAAATCATCTCACAGAGTTACAACTTTCCCCTCCAGAGGCATTTCGCTAAGACAGTTCTTGTGGAATTGGCAAAGTTATATTTGTAAGCCCATAGAGGGCTATGGTGAAAAAGGAAATATCCTCAGATGAAATCTGGAAAGAAGCTTTCTTCGAAACTGCTTAGTGTTCTGTTAATTCATCTCACAGAGTTACATCTGTGTTTCGTGGATCTCTTTGCTAGCCTTATTTCTGTGGAATCTGAGAACAGATATTTCGGATCCCTTTGAAGACTATAGGGCCAAAGGAAATATCCTCCGATAACAAAGAGAATGAAGCTTTCTGAGACACCTCTTTGTGTTCTGTGAAATCATCTCACAGAGTTACAGCTTTCCCCTAAAGAAGCCTTTCGCTAAGACAGTTCTTGTGGAATTGGAAAAGTGATATTTGGAAGCCCATAGAGGGCTGAGGTGAAAAGGAAATATCCTCAGATGAAATCTGGAAAGAAGCTTTCTGAGAAACTGCTCTGTGATGTGTGACTTCCACTCACAGAGTTACATCTGTATTTCGTGGATCTCCTTGCTAGCCTTATTTCTGTGGAATGTGAGAACAGAGATTTCGGATCCCTTTGAAGACTATAGGGCCAAAGGAAATATCCTCTGATAACAAAGAGAAAGAAGCTTTCTGAGAAACTTCTTTGTGTTCTGTGAAATTATCTCACAGAGTTTCAGCTTTCACCTCAAGAAAACTTTCGCTAAGACAGTTCTTGTGGAATTGGCAAAGTGACATTTGGAAGCCCATAGAGGGCTAAGGTGAAAAAGGAAATATCCTCAGATGAAATCTGGAAAGAAACTTTCTGAGAAACTGCTCTGTGATGTGTGACTTCCATTCACAGAGTTACAACTGTATTTCATGGATTTCTTTGCTACCTTATTTCTGTGGAAAATGAGAATAGATATTTCGAATACCTTTGAAGACTATAGGGCCAAAGGAATTATCCTCCGATAACAAAGAGAAAGAAGCTTTCTGAGAAACTTCTTTGTGTTCAGTGAAATCATCTCACAGAGTTACAGCTTTCCCATCAAGAAGCCTTTCGCTAAGACAGTTCTTGTGGAACTGGCAAAGTGATATTTGGAAGCCCATAGACGGCTATGGTGACAAAGGAAATATCCTCAGATGAAATCTGTAAAGAAGCTTTCTGAGAAACTGCTTAGTGTTCTGTTAATTCACCTCACAGAGTTACATTTGTATTTCGTGGATCTCTTTGCTAGCCTTATTTCTGTGTAATCTGAGAAGAGATATTTCGAATCCCTTTAAAGACTATAGGGCCAAAGGAAATATCTTCCGATGACAAAGAGAAAGAAGATTTCTGAGAAACTTCTTTGTGTTCTGTGAAATCATCTCACAGAGTTACAACTTTCCCCTCAAGAAGCCTTTCGCTAAGACAGTTCTTGTGGAATTGGCAAAGTTATATTTGGAAGCCCATAGAGGGCTATGTTGAAAGAGGAAATATCCTCAGATGAAATCTGGAAAGAAGCTTTCTGCGAAACTGCTTAGTGTTCCGTTAATTCATCTCACAGAGTTACATCTGTATTTCGTGGATCTCTTCGCTAGCCTTATTTCTGTGTCATCTGAGAACAGATATTTCGGATCCCTTTGAAGACTATAGGGCCAAAGGTAATATCCTCCGATAACAAAGAGAAAGAAGCTTTCTGAGAAACTTCTTTGTGTTCTGTGAAATCATCTCACAGAGTTACAGCTTTCCCCTCAAGAAGCCTTTTGCTAAGACAGTTCTTGTGGAATTGGCAAAGTGATATTTGGAAGATCATAGAGGGCTATTTTGAAAAAATAAATATCCTCAGATGAAATCTGGTAAGCAGATTTCTGAGAAACTGCTTAGTGTTCTGTTATTTCATCTCACAGGGTTACATCTGTATTTCGTGGTTCTCTTTCCTAGCCTTATTTCTGTGGAATCTGAGAACATAGATTTCGGATCCCTTTGAAGACTATAGGGCCAAAGGAAATATCCTCCGATAACAAAGAGAAAGAAGCTTTCTGAGAAACTTCTTTGTGTTCTGTGAAATCATCTCAGAGAGTTACAGCTTTCCCCTCAAGAAGCCTTTTGCTAAGACAGTTCTTGTGGAATTGGAAAAGTGATATTTGGAAGCCCATAGAGGGCTATGGTGAACAAGGAAATATCCTCAGAGGAAATCTGGAAAGAAGCTTTCTAGAAAATGCTCTGTGATGTGTGACTTCCACTCACAGAGTTACATCTGTATTTCGTGGATCTCTTTGCTAGCCTTATTTCTGTGGAATATGAGAACAGATACTTCGGATCCCTTTGAAGACTATAGGGACAAGGGAAATATCCTCTGATAACAAAGAGAAAGAAGCTTTCTGAGAAACTTCTTTGTGTTCTGTGAAATCATCTCACAGAGTTACAGCTTTCCCTTCAAGAAGCCTTTCGCTAAGACAGTTCTTGTGGAATTGGTAAAGTGATATTTGGAAGCCCATAGAGGTCTATGGTGTAAAAGGAAATATCCTCAGACGAAATATGTAAAGAAGCTTTCTGAGAAACTGCTTAGTGTTCTGTTAATTCATCTCACAGAGTTACATCTGTGTTTCGTGGATCTCTTTGCTAGCCTTATTTCTGTGGAATCTGAGAACAGATATTTCGGATCCCTTGGAAGACTATAGGGCCAAAGGAAATATCCTCCAATAACAAAGAGAAAGAAGCTTTCTGAGGTACTTCTTTGTGTTCTGTGAAATCATCTCACAGAGTTACAGCTTTCCCCTCAAGAAGTCGCTCCCTAAGACAGTTCTTGTGGATTTGGAAAAGTGATATTTGGAAGCCCATAGAGGGCTATGGTGAAAAAGGAAATATCCTCAGATGAAATCTGGAAAGAAGCTTTCTGAGAAACAGCTGTGTGATGTGTGACTTCCACTCACAGAGTTGCATCTGTATTTCGTGGATCTCTTTGCTAGCCTTATTTCTGTGGAATCTGAGAACAGATATTTCGAATCCCTTTGAAGACTGTAGGGCCAAAGGAAATATCCTCCGATAACAAAAAGAGAAAGAAGCTTTCTGAGAAACTTCTTTGTGTTCTGTGAAATCATCTCACAGAGTAACAGCTTTCCCCTCAAGAAGCCTTTCGCTAAGACAGTTCTTGTGGAATTGGTAAAGTGATATTTGGAAGCCCATAGAGGGCTAGGGTGAAAAAGGAAATATCCTCAGACGAAATCTGGAAAGAAGCTTTCTAAGAAACTGCTTAGTGTTCTGTTAATTCACCTCACAGAGTTACATCTTTATTTAGTGGATCTCTTTACTAACCTTATTTCTGTGGAATCTGAGAACAGATATTTCGGATCTCTTTGAAGACTATAGGGCCAAAGGAAATATCCTCCGATAACAAAGAGAAAGAAGCTTTCTGAGAAACTTCTTTGTGTTCTCTGAAATCATCTCACAGAGTTACAGCTTCCCCTCAAGAAGCCTTCCGCTAAGACAGTTCTTGTGGAATTGGCAAAGTGATATTTGGAAGCCCATAGAGGGCTATGGTGACAGGGGAAATATCCTCATATGAAATCTGGAAAGAAGATTTCTGAGAAACTGCTTAGTGTTCTGTTAATTCATCTCACAGAGTTACATCTGTATTTCGTGGATCTCTTTGCTAGCCTTATTTCTGTGGAATCTGAGAACAGAAAATTCGGATCCCTTGAAGACTATAGGGCCAAAGGAAATATCCTCCGATAACAAAGAGAAAGAAGCTTTCTGAGAAACTTCTTTGTGTTCTGTGAAATCATCTCACAGAGTTACAGCTTTCCCCTCAAGAAGCCTTTCGCTAAGACAGTTCTTGTGGAATTTGCAAAGTGATATTTGGAAGCCCATAGAGGGCTATGGTGAAAAGGAAATATCCTCAGATGAAATCTGGAAAGAAGCTTTCTGAGAAACTGCTCTGTGATGTGTGACTTCCACTCACAGAGTTACATCTGTATTTCGTGGATGTCTTTGCTAGCCTTATTTTTGTGGAATCTGAGAACAGATATTTCGGATCCCTTTGAAGACTATAGGGCCAAAGGAATTATCCTCCGATAACAAAGAGAAAGAAGCTTTCTGAGAAACTTCTTTGTGTTCTGTGAAATCATCTCACAGAGTTACAGCTTTCCCCTCAGGAAGTCGCTCGCTAAGGCAGTTCTTGAGGATTTGGAAAAGTGATATTTGCAAGCCCATAGAGGGCTATGGTGAAAAAGGAAATATCCTCAGATGAAATCTGGAAAGAAGCTTTCTGAGAAACTGCTCTGTGATGTGTGACTTCCACTCACAGAGTTACATCTGTATTTCGTGGATCTCTTTGCTAGCCTTATTTCTGTGGAATATGAGAACAGATATTTCGGATCCCTTTGAAGACTATAGGTCCAAAGGAAATATCCTCCGATAACAGAGAGAAAGAAGCTTTCTGAGAAACTTTTTTGTGTTCTGTGAAATCATCTCACAGAGTTACAGCTTTCCCTTCAAGAAGCCTTTCACTAAGACAGTTCTTGTGGAATTGGCAAAGTGATATTTGGAAGTCAATAGAGGGCTATGGTGAAAAAGAAAATATCCTCAGATGAAATCTGGAAAGAAGCTTTCTGAGAAACTTCTCTGTGATGTGTGACTTCCACTCACAGAGTTATATCTGTATTTCGTGGATCTCTTTGCTAGCCTTATTTCTGTGGAATCTGAGAACAGATATTTCGGATCCCTTTGAAGACTCTAGGGCCAAAGGAAATATCCTCCGATAACAAAGAGAAAGAAGCTTTCTGAGAAACTTCTTTGTGTTCTGTGAAATCATCTCACAGAGTTACAGCTTTCCCCTCAAGAAGCCTTTCGCTAAGACAGTTCTTGTGGAATTTGCAAAGTGATATTTGGAAACCCATAGAGGGCTATGTTGAAAAAGGAAATATCCTCAGATGAAATCTGGAAAGCAGTTTCTGAGAAACTGCTTAGTGTTCTGCTAATTCATCTCACAGGGTTACTTCTGTATTTCGTGGATCTCTTTGCTAGCCTTATTTCTGTGGAATCTGAGAACAGATATTTCGGATCCCTTGGAAGACTATAGGGCCAAAGGAAATATCCTCCGATAACAAAGAGAAAGAAGCTTTTTGAGAAACTTCTTTGTGTTTTGTGAAATCATCTCCCAGAGTTACAGCTTTCCCCTCAAGAAGCCTTTCGCTAAGAGAGTTCTTGTGGAATTGGAAAAGTGATATTTGGAAGCCCATAGAGGGCTATGGTGAAAAAGGAAATATCCTCAGATGAAATCTGGAAAGAAGCTTTCTGAGAAACTGCTTAGTGTTCTATTAACTCACCTCACAGAGTTACATCTCTATTTAGTGGATCTCTTTGCTAACCTTATTTCTGTGGAATCTGAGAACAGATATTTCCCTTCCCTTTGAAAACTATAGGGCCAAAGGAAATATCCTCCGATAAGAAAGAGAAAGAAGCTTTCTAAGAAACTTCTTTGAGTTTTGTGAAATCATCTCACCGAGTTACAGGTTTCCCCTCAAGAAGCCTTTCGCTAAGACAGTTCTTGTGGTATTGGCAAAGTGATATTTGGAAGCCCATAGAGGTCTATGGTGAAAAAGGAAATATCCTCAGATGAAATCTGGAAAGAAGCTTTCTGAGAAACTACTCTGTGATGTGTGACTTCCACTCACCGAGTTACATCTGTATTTCGTGGATCTCTTTGCTAGCCTTATTTCTGTGAAATCTGAGAACAGATATTTCGGATCCCTTTGAAGACTATAGGGCCAAAGGAAATATCCTCCGATAACAAAGAGAAAGAAGCTTTCTGAGAAACTTCTTTGTGTTCTGTGAAATCATCTCACAGAATTACAGCTTTGCCTTCAACAAGCCGCTCGCTAAGACAGTTCTTGTGGAATTGGCAAAGTGACATTTGGGAGCCCTTAGACGGCTATGGTGAAAAAGGAAATATCCTCAGATGAAATCTGGAAAGAAGCTTTCTGAGAAACTGTTTAGTGTTCCGTTAACTCACCTCACAGAGTTACATCTGTATTTCGTGGATCTCTTTGCGAGCCTTATTTCTGTGGAATCTGAGAACAGATATTTCGAATCCCTTTGAAGACTATAGGGCCAAAGGAAATATCCTCCGATAACAAAGAGAAAGAAGCTTTCTGAGAAACCTCTTTGTGTTCTGTGAAATCATCTCACAGAGTTACAGCTTTCCCCTGAAGAAGCCTTTCGCTAAGACAGTTCTTGTGGAATTGGAAAAGTGATATTTGGAAGCCCATAGAGGGCTATGGTGAACAAGGAAATATCCTCAGAGGAAATCTGGAAAGAAGCTTTCTAGAAAATGCTCTGTGATGTGTGACTTCCACTCACAGAGTTACATCTGTATTTCGTGGATCTCTTTGCTAGCCTTATTTCTGTGGAATATGAGAACAGATACTTCGGATCCCTTTGAAGACTATAGGGACAAGGGAAATATCCTCTGATAACAAAGAGAAAGAAGCTTTCTGAGAAACTTCTTTGTGTTCTGTGAAATCATCTCACAGAGTTACAGCTTTCCCTTCAAGAAGCCTTTCGCTAAGACAGTTCTTGTGGAATTGGTAAAGTGATATTTGGAAGCCCGTAGAGGTCTATGGTGTAAAAGGAAATATCCTCAGACGAAATATGTAAAGAAGCTTTCTGAGAAACTGCTTAGTGTTCTGTTAATTCATCTCACAGAGTTACATCTGTGTTTCGTGGATCTCTTTGCTAGCCTTATTTCTGTGGAATCTGAGAACAGATATTTCGGATCCCTTGGAAGACTATAGGGCCAAAGGAAATATCCTCCAATAACAAAGAGAAAGAAGCTTTCTGAGGTACTTCTTTGTGTTCTGTGAAATCATCTCACAGAGTTACAGCTTTCCCCTCAAGAAGTCGCTCCCTAAGACAGTTCTTGTGGATTTGGAAAAGTGATATTTGGAAGCCCATAGAGGGCTATGGTGAAAAAGGAAATATCCTCAGATGAAATCTGGAAAGAAGCTTTCTGAGAAACAGCTGTGTGATGTGTGACTTCCACTCACAGTGTTGCATCTGTATTTCGTGGATCTCTTTGCTAGCCTTATTTCTGTGGAATCTGAGAACAGATATTTCGAATCCCTTTGAAGACTGTAGGGCCAAAGGAAATATCCTCCGATAACAAAAAGAGAAAGAAGCTTTCTGAGAAACTTCTTTGTGTTCTGTGAAATCATCTCACAGAGTAACAGCTTTCCCCTCAAGAAGCCTTTCGCTAAGACAGTTCTTGTGGAATTGGCAAAGTGATATTTGGAAGCCCATAGAGGGCTAGGGTGAAAAAGGAAATATCCTCAGACGAAATCTGGAAAGAAGCTTTCTAAGAAACTGCTTAGTGTTCTGTTAATTCACCTCACAGAGTTACATCTTTATTTAGTGGATCTCTTTACTAACCTTATTTCTGTGGAATCTGAGAACAGATATTTCGGATCTCTTTGAAGACTATAGGGCCAAAGGAAATATCCTCCGATAACAAAGAGAAAGAAGCTTTCTGAGAAACTTCTTTGTGTTCTGTGAAATCATCTCACAGAGTTACAGCTTCCCCTCAAGAAGCCTTCCGCTAAGACAGTTCTTGTGGAATTGGCAAAGTGATATTTGGAAGCCCATAGAGGGCTATGGTGACAAGGGAAATATCCTCATATGAAATCTGGAAAGAAGATTTCTGAGAAACTGCTTAGTGTTCTGTTAATTCATCTCACAGAGTTACATCTGTATTTCGTGGATCTCTTTGCTAGCCTTATTTCTGTGGAATCTGAGAACAGAAAATTCGGATCCCTTGAAGACTATAGGGCCAAAGGAAATATCCTCCGATAACAAAGAGAAAGAAGCTTTCTGAGAAACTTCTTTGTGTTCTGTGAAATCATCTCACAGAGTTACAGCTTTCCCCTCAAGAAGCCTTTCGCTAAGACAGTTCTTGTGGAATTTGCAAAGTGATATTTGGAAGCCCATAGAGGGCTATGGTGAAAAGGAAATATCCTCAGATGAAATCTGGAAAGAAGCTTTCTGAGAAACTGCTCTGTGATGTGTGACTTCCACTCACAGAGTTACATCTGTATTTCGTGGATGTCTTTGCTAGCCTTATTTCTGTGGAATCTGAGAACAGATATTTCGGATCTCTTTGAAGACTATAGGGCCAAAGGAATTATCCTCCGATAACAAAGAGAAAGAAGCTTTCTGAGAAACTTCTTTGTGTTCTGTGAAATCATCTCACAGAGTTACAGCTTTCCCCTCAGGAAGTCGCTCGCTAAGGCAGTTCTTGAGGATTTGGAAAAGTGATATTTGCAAGCCCATAGAGGGCTATGGTGAAAAAGGAAATATCCTCAGATGAAATCTGGAAAGAAGCTTTCTGAGAAACTGCTCTGTGATGTGTGACTTCCACTCACAGAGTTACATCTGTATTTCGTGGATCTCTTTGCTAGCCTTATTTCTGTGGAATATGAGAACAGATATTTCGGATCCCTTTGAAGGCTATAGGTCCAAAGGAAATATCCTCCGATAACAAAGAGAAAGAAGCTTTCTGAGAAACTTTTTTGTGTTCTGTGAAATCATCTCACAGAGTTACAGCTTTCCCTTCAAGAAGCCTTTCACTAAGACAGTTCTTGTGGAATTGGCAAAGTGATATTTGGAAGTCAATAGAGGGCTATGGTGAAAAAGAAAATATCCTCAGATGAAATCTGGAAAGAAGCTTTCTGAGAAACTTCTCTGTGATGTGTGACTTCCACTCACAGAGTTATATCTGTATTTCGTGGATCTCTTTGCTAGCCTTATTTCTGTGGAATCTGAGAACAGATATTTCGGATCCCTTTGAAGACTCTAGGGCCAAAGGAAATATCCTCCGATAACAAAGAGAAAGAAGCTTTCTGAGAAACTTCTTTGTGTTCTGTGAAATCATCTCACAGAGTTACAGCTTTCCCCTCAAGAAGCCTTTCGCTAAGACAGTTCTTGTGGAATTTGCAAAGTGATATTTGGAAACCCATAGAGGGCTATGTTGAAAAAGGAAATATCCTCAGATGAAATCTGGAAAGCAGTTTCTGAGAAACTGCTTAGTGTTCTGCTAATTCATCTCACAGGGTTACTTCTGTATTTCGTGGATCTCTTTGCTAGCCTTATTTCTGTGGAATCTGAGAACAGATATTTCGGATCCCTTGGAAGACTATAGGGCCAAAGGAAATATCCTCCGATAACAAAGAGAAAGAAGCTTTTTGAGAAACTTCTTTGTGTTTTGTGAAATCATCTCACAGAGTTACAGCTTTCCCCTCAAGAAGCCTTTCGCTAAGAGAGTTCTTGTGGAATTGGAAAAGTGATATTTGGAAGCCCATAGAGGGCTATGGTGAAATGGAAATATCCTCAGATGAAATCTGGAAAGAAGTTTCTGAGAAACTGCTCTGTGATGTGTGACTTCCACTCACAGAGTTACATCTGTATTTCGTGGATCTCTTTGCTAGCCTTATTTCTGTGGAATCTGAGAACAGATATTTCGGATCCCTTTGAAGACTATAGGGCCAAAGGAAATATCCTCCGATATCAAAGAGAAAGAAGCTTTCTGAGAAACTTCTTTGTGTTCTGTGAAATCATCTCACAGAGGTACAGCATTCTCCCCAAGAAGCCTTTAGCTAAGAAAGTTCTTGTGGAATTGGCAAAGTGATATTTGGAAGCCCATAGAGGGCTATGGTGACAAAGGAAATATCCTCAGATGAAATCTGGAAAGCAGCTTTCTGAGAAACTGCTTAGTGTCCTGTTAATTCATCTCACAGAGTTACATCTGTATTTCGTGGATCTCTTTGCTAGCCTTATTTCTGAGGAATCTGAGAACAGATATTTCGGATCCCTTTGAAGACTATAAGGCCAAAGGAAATATCCTCCGATAACAAAGAGAAAGAAGCTTTCTGAGAAACTTCTTTGTGTTCTGGGAAATCATCTCACAGAGGTACATCTTTCGCCTCAAGAAGCCTTTCGCTAAGACAGTTCTTGTGGAATTGGAAAAGTGATATTTGGAAGCCCATAGAGGGATATGGTGAAAAAGGAAATATCCTCAGATGAAATCTGGAAAGAAGCTTTCTGAGAAACTGCTCTGTGATGTGTAACTTCCACTCACAGAGTTACATCAGTATTTCATGGATCTCTTTGCTAGCCTTATTTCTGTGGAATCTGAGAACAGATATTTCGAATCCCTTTGTAGACTATAGGGACAAGGGAAATATCCTCCGACAACAAAGAGAAAGAAGCTTTCTGAGAAACTTCTTTGTGTTTTGTGAAATCATCTCACAGAGTTACAGCTTTCTCCTAAAGAAGCCTTTCGCTAAGACAGTTCTTGTGGAATTGGCAAAGTGATATTTGGAAGCCCATAGAGGTCTATGGTGAAAAAGGAAATATACTCAGGCAAAATCTGGAAAGAAGCTTTCTGAGAAACTGCTTAGTGTTCTATTAACTCACCTCACAGAGTTACATCTCTATTTAGTGGATCTCTTTGCTAACCTTATTTCTGTGGAATCTGAGAACAGATATCTCCCTTCCCTTTGAAGAATATAGGGCCAAAGGAAATATCCTCCGATAACAAAGAGAAAGAATCTTTCTAAGAAACTTCTTTGTGTTTTGTGAAATCATCTCACCGAGTTACAGCTTTCCCCTCAAGAAGCCTTTCGCTAAGACAGTTCTTGTGGTATTGGCAAAGTGATAATTGGAAGCCCATAGAGGTCTATGGTGAAAAAGGAAATATCCTCAGATGAAATCTGGAAAGAAGGTTTCTGAGAAACTACTCTGTGATGTGTGACTTCCACTCACCGAGTTACATCTGTATTTCGTGGATCTCTTTGCTAACGTTATTTCTGTGAAATCTGAGAACAGATATTTCGGATCCCTTTGAAGACTATAGGGCCAAAGGAAATATCCTCCGATAACAAAGAGAAAGAAGCTTTCTGAGAAACTTCTTTGTGTTCTGTGAAATCATCTCACAGAGTTACAGCTTCCCCTCAAGAAGCCTTCCGCTAAGACAGTTCTTGTGGAATTGGCAAAGTGATATTTTGAAGCCCATAGAGGGCTATGGTGACAAGGGAAATATCCTCATATGAAATCTGGAAAGAAGATTTCTGAGAAACTGCTTAGTGTTCTGTTAATTCATCTCACAGAGTTACATCTGTATTTCGTGGATCTCTTCGCTAGCCTTATTTCTGTGTAATCTGAGAACAGATATTTCGGATCCCTTTGAAGACTATAGGGCCAAAGGAAATATCCTCCGATAACAAAGAGAAAGAAGCTTTCTGAGAAACCTCTTTGTGTTCTGTGAAATCATCTCACAGATGTACAGCTTTCCCCTAAAGAAGCCTTTCGCTAAGACCGTACTTGTGGAATTGGAAAAGGGATATTTGGAAGCCCATAGAGGGCTATGGTGAAAAAGGAAATATCCTCAGATGAAATCTGTAAAGAAGCTTTCTGAGAAACTGCTCTGTGATGTGTAACTTCCACTCACAGAGTTACATCTGTATTTCATGGATCTCTTTACTTGCCTTATTTCTGTGGAATCTGAGAACAGATATTTCGGATCCCTTTGAAGACTATACGGCCAAAGGAAATATCCTCCGATAACAAAGAGAAAGAATCTTTCTGAGAAACTTCTTTGTGTTCTTTGAAATCATCTCACAGAGTTACAGCTTTCCCCTCAAGAAGCCTTTTGCTAAAACAGTTCTTGTGGAATTGGCAAAGTGATATTTGGAAGATCATAGAGGGCTATTTTGAAAAAATAAATATCCTCAGATGAAATCTGGTAAGCAGATTTCTGAGAAACTGCTTAGTGTTCTGTTATTTCATCTCACAGGGTTACATCTGTATTTCGTGGTTCTCTTTCCTAGCCTTATTTCTGTGGAATCTGAGAACATAGATTTCGGATCCCTTGGAAGACTATAGGGCCAAAGGAAATATCCTCCGATAAAAAAGAGAAAGAAGCTTTCTGAGAAACTTCTTTGTGTTCTGTGAAATCATCTCAGAGAGTTACAGCTTTCCCCTCAAGAAGCCTTTTGCTAAGACAGTTCTTGTGGAATTGGAAAAGTGATATTTGGAAGCCCATAGAGGGCTATGGTGAAAAAGGAAATATCCTCAGATGAATTCTGTAAAGAAGCTTTCTGAGAAACTGCTCCGTGGTGTGTGACTTCCACTCACAGAGTTACATCTGTATTTCGTGGATCACTTTGCTAGCCTTATTTCTGTGGAATCTGAGAACAGATATTTCGGATCCCTTTGAAGACTTTAGGGCCTAAGGAAATATCCTCCGATAACAAAGAGAAAGAAGCTTTCTGAGAAACTTCTTTGTGTTCTGTGAAATCATCTCACAGAGTTACAGCTTTCCCTTCAAGAAGCCTTTCGCTAAGACAGTTCTTGTGGAATTGGCAAAGTGACATTTTGGAGCCCTTAGTCGGCTATGGTGAAAAAGGAAATATCCTCAGATGAAATCTGGAAAGAAGCTTTCTGAGAAACTGCTTAGTGTTCTGTTAATTCACCTCACAGAGTTTCATCTGCATTTCGTGGATCTCTTTGCTGGCCTTATGTCTGTGGAATCTGAGAACAGATATTTCGAATCCCTTTGAAGACTATAGGGCCAAAGGAAATATCCTCCGATAACAAAGAGAAAGAAGCTTTCTGAGAAACTTCTTTGTGTTCTGTGAAATCATCTCACAGAGTTACAGCTTTCCCCTCAAGAAGCCTTTCGCTAAGACAGTTCTTGTAGAATTGGCAAAGAGATATTTGGAAGCCCATAGAGGGCTATGGTGAAAAAGGAAATATCCTCAGACGAAATCTGGAAAGAAGCTTTCTGAGAAACTGCATAGTGTTCTGTTAATTCACCTCACAGAGTCACATCTTTATTTATTGGTTCTCTTTGCTAACCTTATTTCTGTGGAATCTGAGAACAGATATTTCGGATCCCTTTGAAGACTATAGGGTCAAAGGAAATATCCTCCGATAACAAAGAGAAAGAAGCTTTCTGAGAAACTTCTTTGTGTTCTGTGAAATCATCTCACCGAGTCACAGCTTTCCCCTCAAGAAGCCTTTAGCTAAGACAGTTCCTTTGGAATTGGCAAAGTTATATTTGGAAGCCCATAGAGGTATTGGGTGAAAAAGGAAATATCCTCAGACGAAATCTGGAAAGAAGCTTTCTGAGAAACTGCTTAGTGTTCTATTAACTCACCTCACAGAGTTACATCTGTATTTAGAGGATCTCTTTGCTAACCATATTTCTGTGGAATCTGAGAACAGATATTTCCGATCCCTTTGAACAATATAGGGCCAAAGGAAATATCTCCGATAAAAAAGAGAAAGAAGCTTTCTAAGAAACTTCTTTGTGTTTTGTGAAATCATCTCACAGAGGTACAGCTTTCCCCTCAAGAAGCCTTTCGCTAAGACAGTTCTTGTGGTATTGGCAAAGTGATATTTGGAAGCCCATAGAGGTCTATGGTGAAAAAGGAAATATCCTCAGATGAAATCTGGAAAGAAGCATTCTGAGAAACTGCTTAGTGTTCTGTTAATTCATCTCACAGAGTTACATCTATATTTTGTGGATCTATTTGCTAGCCTTATTTCTGTAGAATCTGAGAACAGATATTTCGGATCCCTTTGAAGACTATAGGGCAAAAGGAAATATCTTCTGATAACAAAGAGAAGGAAGCTTTCTGAGAAACTTCTTTGTGTTCTGTGAAATCATCTCACAGAGTTACAGCTTTCCCCTCAAGAAGCCTTTCGCTAAGACAGTTCTTGTGGAATTGACAAAGTGATATTTGGAAGCCCGTACAGGGCTCTGGTGAAAAAGGAAATATCCTCAGATGAAATCTGTAAGGAAGCTTTCTGAGAAACTGCTTTGCGATGTGTAACGTCCACTAACAGAGTTACATCTGTATTTCATGGATCTCTTGGCTACCCTTATTTCTGTGGTATCTGAGAACAGATATTTCGGATCCCTTTGAAGACTCTAGGGCCAAAGGAAATATCCTCCGATAACAAAGAGAAAGAAGCTTTCTGAGAAACTTCTTTGTGTTCTGTGAAATCATCTCACAGAGTTACAGCTTTCCCCTCAAGAAGCCTTTCGCTAAGACAGTTCTTGTGGAATTTGCAAATTGATATTTGGAAACCCATAGAGGGCTATGTTGAAAAAGGAAATATCCTCAGATGAAATCTGGAAAGCAGTTTCTGAGAAACTGCTTAGTGTTCTGCTAATTCATCTCACAGGGTTACTTCTGTATTTCGTGGATCTCTTTGCTAGCCTTATTTCTGTGGAATCTGAGAACAGATATTTCGGATCCCTTGGAAGACTATAGGGCCAAAGGAAATATCCTCCGATAACAAAGAGAAAGAAGCTTTCTAAGAAACTTCTTTGTGTTTTGTGAAATCATCTCACAGAGTTACAGCTTTCCCCTCAAGAAGCCTTTCGCTAAGAGAGTTCTTCTGGAATTGCAAAAGTGATATTTGGAAGCCCATAGAGGGCTATGGTGAAATGGAAATATCCTCAGATGAAATCTGGAAAGAAGTTTCTGAGAAACTTCTCTGAGATGTGTGACTTCCACTCACAGAGTTACATCTGTGTTTCGTGGATCTCTTTGCTAGCCTTATTTCTGTGGAATCTGAGAACAGATATTTCGGATCCCTTTGAAGACTATAGGGCCAAAGGAAATATCCTCCGATAACAAAGAGAAAGAAGCTTTCTGAGAAACTTCTTTGTGTTCTGTGAAATCATCTCAGAGAGTTACAGCTTTCCCCTCAAGAAGCCTTTTGCTAAGACAGTTCTTGTGGAATTGGAAAAGTGATATTTGGAAGCCCATAGAGGGCTATGGTGAAAAAGGAAATATCCTCAGATGAATTCTGTAAAGAAGCTTTCTGAGAAACTGCTCCGTGATGTGTGACTTCCACTCACAGAGTTACATCTGTATTTCGTGGATCACTTTGCTAGCCTTATTTCTGTGGAATCTGAGAACAGATATTTCGGATCCCTTTGAAGACTATAGGGCCTAAGGAAATATCCTCCGATAACAAAGAGAAAGAAGCTTTCTGAGAAACTTCTTTGTGTTCTGTGAAATCATCTCACAGAGTTACAGCTTTCCCTTCAAGAAGCCTTTCGCTAAGACAGTTCTTGTGGAATTGGCAAAGTGACATTTTGGAGCCCTTAGTCGGCTATGGTGAAAAAGGAAATATCCTCAGATGAAATCTGGAAAGAAGCTTTCTGAGAAACTGCTTAGTGTTCTGTTAATTCACCTCACAGAGTTTCATCTGCATTTCGTGGATCTCTTTGCTGGCCTTATGTCTGTGGAATCTGAGAACAGATATTTCGAATCCCTTTGAAGACTATAGGGCCAAAGGAAATATCCTCCGATAACAAAGAGAAAGAAGCTTTCTGAGAAACTTCTTTGTGTTCTGTGAAATCATCTCACAGAGTTACAGCTTTCCCCTCAAGAAGCCTTTCGCTAAGACAGTTCTTGTGGAATTGGCAAAGAGATATTTGGAAGCCCATAGAGGGCTATGGTGAAAAAGGAAATATCCTCAGACGAAATCTGGAAAGAAGCTTTCTGAGAAACTGCTTAGTGTTCTGTTAATTCACCTCACAGAGTCACATCTTTATTTATTGGTTCTCTTTGCTAACCTTATTTCTGTGGAATCTGAGAACAGATATTTCGGATCCCTTTGAAGACTATAGGGTCAAAGGAAATATCCTCCGATAACAAAGAGAAAGAAGCTTTCTGAGAAACTTCTTTGTGTTCTGTGAAATCATCTCACAGAGTCACAGCTTTCCCCTCAAGAAGCCTTTAGCTAAGACAGTTCCTTTGGAATTGGCAAAGTTATATTTGGAAGCCCATAGAGGTCTTGGGTGAAAAAGGAAATATCCTCAGACGAAATCTGGAAAGAAGCTTTCTGAGAAACTGCTTAGTGTTCTATTAACTCACCTCACAGAGTTACATCTGTATTTAGAGGATCTCTTTGCTAACCATATTTCTGTGGAATCTGAGAACAGATATTTCCGATCCCTTTGAACAATATAGGGCCAAAGGAAATATCTCCGATAAAAAAGAGAAAGAAGCTTTCTAAGAAACTTCTTTGTGTTTTGTGAAATCATCTCACAGAGGTACAGCTTTCCCCTCAAGAAGCCTTTCGCTAAGACAGTTCTTGTGGTATTGGCAAAGTGATATTTGGAAGCCCTTAGAGGTCTATGGTGAAAAAGGAAATATCCTCAGATGAAATCTGGAAAGAAGCTTTCTGAGAAACTGCTTAGTGTTCTGTTAATTCATCTCACAGAGTTACATCTATGTTTTGTGGATCTATTTGCTAGACTTATTTCTGTAGAATCTGAGAACAGATATTTCGGATCCCTTTGAAGACTATAGGGCAAAAGGAAATATCTTCTGATAACAAAGAGAAAGAAGCTTTCTGAGAAACTTCTTTGTGTTCTGTGAAATCATCTCACAGAGTTACAGCTTTCCCCTCAAGAAGCCTTTCGCTAAGACAGTTCTTGTGGAATTGGCAAAGTGATATTTGGAAGCCCGTAGAGGGCTCTGGTGAAAAAGGAAATATCCTCAGATGAAATCTGTAAGGAAGCTTTCTGAGAAACTGCTTTGCGATGTGTAACGTCCACTAACAGAGTTACATCTGTATTTCATGGATCTCTTGGCTACCCTTATTTCTGTGGTATCTGAGAACAGATATTTCGGATCCCTTTGAAGACTCTAGGGCCAAAGGAAATATCCTCCGATAACAAAGAGAAAGAAGCTTTCTGAGAAACTTCTTTGTGTTCTGTGAAATCATCTCACAGAGTTACAGCTTTCCCCTCAAGAAGCCTTTCGCTAAGACAGTTCTTGTGGAATTTGCAAATTGATATTTGGAAACCCATAGAGGGCTATGTTGAAAAAGGAAATATCCTCAGATGAAATCTGGAAAGCAGTTTCTGAGAAACTGCTTAGTGTTCTGCTAATTCATCTCACAGGGTTACTTCTGTATTTCGTGGATCTCTTTGCTAGCCTTATTTCTGTGGAATCTGAGAACAGATATTTCGGATCCCTTGGAAGACTATAGGGCCAAAGGAAATATCCTCCGATAACAAAGAGAAAGAAGCTTTCTAAGAAACTTCTTTGTGTTTTGTGAAATCATCTCACAGAGTTACAGCTTTCCCCTCAAGAAGCCTTTCGCTAAGAGAGTTCTTCTGGAATTGCAAAAGTGATATTTGGAAGCCCATAGAGGGCTATGGTGAAATGGAAATATCCTCAGATGAAATCTGGAAAGAAGTTTCTGAGAAACTTCTCTGAGATGTGTGACTTCCACTCACAGAGTTACATCTGTGTTTCGTGGATCTCTTTGCTAGCCTTATTTCTGTGGAATCTGAGAACAGATATTTCGGATCCCTTTGAAGACTATAGGGCCAAAGGAAATATCCTCCGATATCAAAGAGAAAGAAGCTTTCTGAGAAACTTCTTTGTGTTCTGTGAAATCATCTCACAGAGGTACAGCATTCTCCCCAAGAAGCCTTTAGCTAAGACAGTTCTTGTGGAATTGGCAAAGTGATATTTGGAAGCCCATAGAGGGCTATGGTGAAAAAGGAAATATCCTCAGATGAAATCTGGAAAGCAGCTTTCTGAGAAACTGCTTAGTGTCCTGTTAATTCATCTCACAGAGTTACATCTGTATTTCGTGGATCTCTTCGCTAGCCTTATTTCTGAGGAATCTGAGAACAGATATTTCGGATCCCTTTGAAGACTATAAGGCCAAACGAAATATCCTCCGATAACAAAGAGAAAGAAGCTTTCTGAGAAACTTCTTTGTGTTCTGGGAAATCATCTCACAGAGGTACATCTTTCGCCTCAAGAAGCCTTTCGCTAGGACAGTTCTTGTGGAATTGGAAAAGTGATATTTGGAAGCCCATAGAGGGCTATGGTGAAAAAGGAAATATCCTCAGATGAAATCTGGAAAGAAGCTTTCTGAGAAACTGCTCTGTGATGTGTAACTTCCACTCACAGAGTTACATCAGTATTTCATGGATCTCTTTGCTAGCCTTATTTCTGTGGAATCTGAGAACAGATATTTCGAATCCCTTTGAAGACTATAGGGACAAGGGAAATATTCCGACAACAAAGAGAAAGAAGCTTTCTGAGAAACTTCTTTGTGTTTTGTGAAATCATCTCACAGAGTTACAGCTTTCCCCTAAAGAAGCCTTTCGCTAAGACAGTTCTTGTGGAATTGGCAAAGTGATATTTGGAAGCCCATAGAGGTCTATGGTGAAAAAGGAAATATCCTCAGGCAAAATCTGGAAAGAAGCTTTCTGAGAAACTGCTTAGTGTTCTATTAACTCACCTCACAGAGTTACATCTCTATTTAGTGGATCTCTTTGCTAACCTTATTTCTGTGGAATCTGAGAACAGATATTTCCCTTCCCTTTGAAGAATATAGGGCCAAAGGAAATATCCTCCGATAACAAAGAGAAAGAAGCTTTCTGAGAAACTTCTTTGTGTTCTGTGAAATCATCTCACAGAATTACAGCTTTGCCTTCAACAAGCCGCTCGCTAAGACAGTTCTTGTGGAATTGGCAAAGTGACATTTGGGAGCTCTTAGACGGCTATGGTGAAAAAGGAAATATCATCAGATGAAATCTGGAAAGAAGGTTTCTGAGAAACTGTTTAGTGTTCCGTTAATTCACCTCACAGAGTTACATCTGTATTTCGTGGATCTCTTTGCTAGCCTTATTTCTCTGGAATCTGAGAACAGATATTTCGAATCCCTTTGAAGACTGTAGGGCCAAAGGAAATATCATCCGTTAACAAAGAGAAAGAAGCTTTCTGAGAAACTTCTTTGTGTTGTGTGAAATCATCTCACAGAGTTACAGCTTTCCCCTCAAGAAGCCTTTCGCTAAGACAGTTCTTGTGGAATTGGCAAAGTGATATTTGGAAGCCCATAGAGGGCTATGGTGAAAAAGGAAATATCCTCAGATGAAATCTGGAAAGAAGCTTTCTGAGAAACTGCTTAGTGTTCTGTTAATTCTTCTCACAGAGTTACATCTGTAATTCGTGGATCTCTTTGCTAGGCTTATTTCATTGGAATCTGAGAACAGATATCTCGGATCGCTTTGAAGACTACAGGGCCAAACGAAATATCCTCCGATAACAAAGAGATAGAAGCTTTCTGAGAAAGTTCTTTGTGTTCTGTGAAATCATCTCACATAGTGACAGCTTTCCCCTCAAGAAGCCTTTCGCTAAGACAGTTCGTGTGGAATTGGAAAAGTGATATTCGGAAGCCCATAGAGGGATATGGAATGTAGGGAAATATCCTCAGATGAAATCTGGAAAGAAGCTTTCGGAGAAACTGCTTAGTGGTCTGTTAATTCATCTCACAGAGTTAAATCTGTATTTCGTGGATCTCTTTGCTAGGCTTATTTCTGTGGAATCTGAGAACACATATTTCGGATCCCTTTGAAGACTAGAGGGCCAAAGGAAATATCCTCCGATAACAAAGAGAAAGAAGCTTTCTGAGAAACTTCTTTGTGTTCTGTGAAATCATCTTACAGAGTTACAGCTTTCCACTCAAGACGCCTTTCACTAAGATAGTTCTTGTGGAATTGGCAAAGTGATATTTGGAATCCCATAGAGGGCTATGGAGAAAAAGGAAATATCCTCAGATGAAATCTGGAAAGAAGCTTTCTGAGAAACTGCTTAGTGTTCTGTTAATTCATCTCACAGAGTTACATCTGTATTTCGTGGATCTCTTTGCTAGGCTTATTTCTGTGGAATGTGAGAACAGATATTTCGGATCCCTTTAAAGACTGTAGGGAAAAAGAAAATATAATCCGATAACAAAGAGAAAGAAGCTTTCTGAGAAACTTCTTTGTGTTCTGTGAAATCATTTCACAGAGTTACAGCTTTCTCCTCAAGAAGCCTTTAGCTAAGACAGTTCTTTTGGAATTGGCAAAGTAATATTTGGAAGCCCATAGAGGGCTATAGTGAAAAAGGAAATATCCTCAGATGAAATCTGGAAAGAATCTTTCTGAGAAACTGCTTAGTGTTCTGTTAATTCATCTCACAGAGTTACATCTGTATTTCGTGGATCTCTTCACTAGCCTTATTTCTGTGGAATCTGAGAAGAGATATATCGGATCCCTTTGAAGACTACAGGGCCAAAGGAAATATCTTTCGACAAGAAAGAGAAATAAGCTTTCTGAGAAACTTCTTTGTGTTCTGCGTAATCATTTCACCGAGTTACAGCTTTCCCCTCAAGACGATTTTCGCTAAGACAGTTCTTTTGGAATTGGCAAAGTGATATTTGGAAGTCCATAGAGGGCAATGGTGAAAAAGGAACTATCCTCAGATGAAATCTAGAAAGAAACTTTCTGAGAAACTGCTTAGTGTACTGTTAATTCATCTCACATTGTTACATCTGTATTTTGTGGATCTCTTTGCTATCCTTATTTCTGTGGAATCTGAGAACAGATATTTCGGATCCCTTTGAAGACTATAGGGCCAAAGGAAATATCCTCCGATAACAAAGAGAAAGAAGCTTTCTGAGAAACTTCTTTGTGTTCTGTGAAATCATTTCACATAGTTGCAGCTTTCCCCTCAAGAAGCCTTTAGCTAAGACAGTTCTTGTGGAATTGGCAAAGTGATATTTGGAAGCCCCTAGAGGGTTAGGGACAAAAAGGAAATATCCTCAGATGAAATCTGGAAAGAAGCTTTCTGAGAAACTGCTTAGTGTTATGTTAATTCATCTCACAAAGTTACATCTGTGTTTCGTGGATCTATTTGCTAGCCTTATTTCTGTGGAATCTGAGACCACATATTTCGGATCCCTTTGTAGACTATAGGGCCGAAAGAAATATGCTCCGATAACAAAGAGAAAGAAGCTTTCTGAGAAACTTCTTTGTGTTCTGTGAAATCATTTCACCGAGTTACAGCATTCCCCTCAAAACGAATTTCGCTAAGACTGTTCTTTAGGAATTGGCAAAGTGATATTTGGAGCACATACAGGGCTATGGAGAAAAAGGAAATATCTTCAGATGAAAACTGGAAAACAGCTTTCTGAGAAACTGCTTAGTGTTCTGTTAATTCATCTCACAGAGTTACATCTGTATTTCATGGATCTCATTGCTAGCCTTATTTCTGTGGAATCTGAGACCACATATTTCGGATCCCTTTGAAGACTATAGGGCCAAAGGAAATATCCTCCAGTAACAAAGAGAAAAAAGCTTTCTGAGAAACTTCTTTGTGTACTGTGAAATCATCTCACAGAGTGACAGCTTTCCCCTCAAGAAGTCTTTCGCTAAGACAGTTCGTGTAGAATTGGCAAAGTGATATTCGGAAGCCCATAGAGGGATATGGAATGAACGGAAATATCCTCAGATGAAATCTGGAAAGAAGCTTTCGGAGAAACTGCTTAGTGGTCTGTTAATTCATCTCACAGAGTTACATCTGTGTTTCGTGGATCTCTTTGCTAGGCTTATTTCTGTGGAATCTGAGAACAGATATTTCGGATCCCTTTGAAGACTATAGGGCCAAAGGAAATATCCTCGGATAACAAAGAGAAAGAAGCTTTCTGAGAAACTTCTATGTGTTCTGTGAAATCATCTCACACAGTTACAGCTATCCCCTCAAGAAGCCTTTCACTAAGACAGTACTTGTGGAATTGGCAAAGTGATATTTTGAAGCCCATAGAGGGCTATTGAGAAAAAGGAAATATACTCAGATGAAATCTGGAAGGAAGCTTTCTGTGAAACTGCTTAGTGTTCTGTTAAATCATCTCACAGAGTTACATCTGTATTTCGTGGATCTCTTTGCTAGGCTTATTTCTGTGGAATCTGAGAACAGATATCTCGGATCCCTTTGAAGACTATAGGGCCAAATGAAATATCCTCAGATAACAAAGAGAAAGAAGCTTTCTGAGAAAGTTCTTTGTGTTCTGTGAAATCATCTCACAGAGTGACAGCTTTCCCCTCAAGAAGCCTTTCGCTAAGACAGTTCGTGTGGAATTGGAAAAGTGATATTCGGAAGCCCATAGAGGGATATGGAGTGAAGGGAAATATCCTCAGATGAAATCTGGAAAGAAGCTTTCGGAGAAACTGCTTAGTGGTCTGTTAATTCATCTCACAGAGTTAAATCTGTATTTCGTGGATCTCTTTGCTAGGCTTATTTCTGTGGAATCTGAGAACACATATTTCGGATCCCTTTGAAGACTAGAGGGCCAAAGGAAATATCCTCCGATAACAAAGAGAAAGAAGCTTTCTGAGAAACTTCTTTGTGTTCTGTGAAATCATCTTACAGAGTTACAGCTTTCCACTCAAGACGCCTTTCACTAAGATAGTTCTTGTGGAATTGGCAAAGTGATATTTGGAAGCCCATAGAGGGCTATGGAGAAAAAGGAAATATCCTCAGATGAAATCTGGAAAGAAGCTTTCTGAGAAACTGCTTAGTGTTCTGTTAATTCATCTCACAGAGTTACATCTGTATTTCGTGGATCTCTTTGCTAGGCTTATTTCTGTGGAATGTGAGAACAGATATTTCGGATCCCTTTAAAGACTGTAGGGCCAAAGAAAATATCCTCCGATAACAAAGAGAAAGAAGATTTCTGAGAAACTTCTTTGTGTTCTGTGAAATCATTTCACAGAGTTACAGCTTTCTCCTCAAGAAGCCTTTAGCTAAGGCAGTTCTTTTGGAATTGGCAAAGTAATATTTGAAAGCCCATAGAGGGCTATGGTGAAAAAGGAAATATCCTCAGATGAAATCTGGAAAGAAACTTTCTGAGAAACTGCTTAGTGTTCTGTTAATTCATATCACAGAGTTACATCTGTATTTCGTGGATCTCTTTACTAGCCTTATTTCTGTGGAATCTGAGAACAGATATATCGGATCCCTTTGAAGACTACAGGGCCAAAGGAAATATCTTTCGATAAGAAAGAGAAAGAAGCTTTCTGAGAAACTTCTTTGTGTTCTGTGAAATCATTTCACCGAGTTACAGCTTTTCCCTCAAGACGATTTTCGCTAAGACAGTTCTTTTGGAATTGGCAAAGTGATATTTGGAAGTCCATAGAGGGCAATGGTGAAAAAGGAACTATCCTCAGATGAAATCTGGAAAGAAGCTTTCTGAGAAACTGCTTAGTGTTCTGTTAATTCATCTCAGAGAGTTACATCTGTATTTCGTGGATCTTTTTGCTAGGCTTATTTCTGTGGAATCTGAAACCACATATTTCGCATCCCTTTGAAGACTATAGGGCCAAAGGTAATATCCTCCGATAACAAAGAGAAAGAAGCTTTCTGAGAAACTTCTTTGTGTTCTTCGAAATCATCTCACAGAGTTACAGCTTTCCCTCAAGAAGCCTTTCGCTAAGACAGTTCTTGTGGAATTGGCAAAGTGATATTTGGAAGCCCGTAGAGGGCTGTGGTAAAAAGGGAAATATCCTCAGATGAAATCTGGAAAGAAGCTTTCTGAGAAACTGCTTAGTGTTCTGTTAATTCATCTCACAGAATTACATCTGTATATCGTGGATCTCTTTGCTAGGCTTATTTCGGTGGAATCTGAAAACAGATATTTCGGATCGCTTTGAAGACTATAGGGCCAAAGGAAATATCCTCCGATAACAAAGAGAGAGAAGATTTCTGAGAAACTTCTTTGTGTTCTGTGAAATCATCTCACAGAGTTACAGCTTTCCGCTCAGGAAGCCTTTCGCTAAGACAGTTCTTGTGGAATTGTCAATGTGATATTTGGAAGCCCATAGAGGGCTATGTTGAAAAAGAGAATATCCAGAGATGAAATCTGCAAAGAAGCTTTCTGAGAAACTGCTTAGTGTTCTGTTAATTCATCTCACAGAGTTACATCTGTATTTCGTGAATCTCTTTGCTAGGCTTATTTCTGTGGAATCTGAGAACAGATATTTCGGATCCCTTTGAAGACTATAGGGCCAAAGGAAATATCCTCCGATAACAAAGAGAAAGAAGCATTCTGAGAAACTTCTTTGTGTTCTTCGAAATCATCTCACAGAGTTACAGCCTTCACCTCAAGAAGCGTATCGCTAAGACAGTTCTTGTGGAATTGGCAAAGTGATATTTGGAAGCCCATAGAGGGCTACTGTGAAAAAGGAAATATCCTCAGAAGAAATCTGGAAAGAAGATTTCTGAGAAACTGCTTAGTGTTCTGTTAATTCATCTCACAGAGTTACATCTGTATTTCCTGGATCTCTTTGCTAGCCTTATTTCTCTGGAATCTGAGAACAGATATTTCAGATCCCTTTGAAGACTGTAGGGCCAAAGGAAATATCCTCCGATAACAAAGAGAAAGAAGCTTTCTGAGAAACTTCTTTGTGTTCTGTGAAATCATCTCACAGAGTGACAACTTTCCCCTCAAGAAGCCTTTCGTTAAGACAGTTCGTGTAGAATTTGAAAAGTGATATTTGGAAGCCCATAGAGGGCTATGGTGAAAAAGGAAATGTGTTCAAATGAAATCTGGAAAGATGTTTTCTGAGAAACTGCTTAGTGTTCTGTTAATTCATCTCACAGAGTTACATCTGTATTTCTTGGATCTCTTTGGTAGCCTTATTTCTGTGGAATCTGAGAACAGATATTTCGGATCCCTTTGAAGACTATAGGGCCAAAGGAAATATCATCCGATACCAAAGAGAAAGAAGCTTTCTGAGAAACTTCGTTGTGTTCTGCGAAATCATCTCACAGAGTTACAGCTTTCCCCTCAAGAAGCCTTTCGCTTGGACAGTTCTTGTGGAATTGGCAAGGTGATATTTGGAAGCCCATGGAGTGCTATGGTGAAAAAGGAAATATCCTCAGATGAAATGTGGAAAGAATTTTTCTGAGAAAAGCTTAGTGTTCTGTTAATTCATCTCACAGAGTTATATCTGCATTTCTTGGATCTCTTTGGTAGCCTTATTTCTGTGGAATCTGAGAACAGATATTTCGGAACCCTTTGAAGACTATAGGGCCAAAGGAAATATCCTCCGATAACAAAGAGAAAGAAGCTTTCTGAGAGACTTCTTTGTGTTCTGTGAATTCATCTCAGAGATTTAAAGCTTTCCCCTTAAGAAGCCTTCCGCTAAGACAGTTCTTTTGGAATTGGCAAAGTGATATTTCGAAGCCCTTAGAGGTCTATGGTGAAAAACGATATATCCTCAGATGAAATCTGGAAAGAAGCTTTCTGAGAAACTGCTTAGTGTTTTGTTGTTTCATCTCACAGAGTTACATCTGTATTTCGTGGATCTCTTTGCTAGCCTCATTTCTGTGGAATCAGAGAACAGATATTTCCGATCCCTTTGAAGACTATATGGCCAAAGGAAATATCCTCCGATAACAAAGAGAAAGAAGCTTTCTGAGAATCTTCATTGTGTTCTGTGAAATCATCTCACACAGTTACAGCTTTCCATTCAAGGAGTCTTTCGCTAAGACAGTTCTTGTGGAATTGGCAAAGTGATATTTGGAAGCCCACAGAGGGCTAAGCTGAAAAAGGAAATATCCTCAGATTAAATCTGGAAAGAAGCTTTCTGAGAAACTGCTTAGTGTTCTGTTAATTCATCTCACAGAATTACATCTGTGTTTCATGGATCGCTTTGCTAGCATTATTTCTGTAGTATCTGAGAACAGATATTTGTGATACCTTTGAAGACAATAGGGCCAAAAGAAATATCCTCCGATAACAAAGAGAAAGAAGCTGTCTGAGAAACTTCTTTGTGTTCTGTGAAATCATCTCACAGAGTTACAGCTTTATCCTCAAGAAGACTTTCGCTAGGACAGTTCTTGTGCAATTGGCAAAGTTGTATTTGGAAGCCCATAGAGGGCTATGGTGAAAAAAGAATATCCTCAGAAATAATCTGGAAAGAATCTTTCTGAGAAACTGCTTAGTGTTCTGTTAATTCTCCAAACAGAGTTACATCTGTATTTCATGGATCTCTTTTCTAGCCTTATTTCTGTGGAATCTGAGACCACATATTTCGGATCCCATTGAAGACTATAGGGCCAAAGGAAATATCCTCCGATAACAAAGAGAAAGCAGCTTTCTGAGAAACTTCTTTGTGTTCTGTGCAATCATCTCACAGACTTACAGCTTTCCCCTCAAGAAGCCTTTCGCTAAGACAGTTCTTGTGGAATTGGCAAAGTGATATTTGGAAGCCCTTAGAGGGCTATGGTGAAAATGGAAATATCCAGGGATGAAATCTTGAAAGAAGCTTTCTGAGAAACTGCTTAGTGTTCTGTTAATTCATCTCACGGAGTTATATCCGTATTTCGTGGATCCCTCTGCTAGACTTATCTCTGTGGAATCTGAGAACAGATATTTCGGATCCCTTTGAAGACTATAGGGCCAAAGGAAATATCCTCCGATAACAAAGAGAAAGAAGCTTTCTGAGAAACTTCTTTGTGGTCTGTGAAATCATCTCACAGAGTGACAGCTTTCCCCTCAAGACGCCTTTCGCAAAGACAGTTCTTGTGGAATAGGCAAAGTGATATTTGGAAGCCCATAGAGGGCAATGCTGAAAAAGGAAATATCCTCAGATGAAATCTGGAAAGAAGCTTTCTGAGAAACTGCTTAATGTTCTGTTAATTCATCTCACAGAGCTACATCTGTATTTCGTGGATCTCTTTGCTAGCCTTATGTCTTTGGAATCTGAAAACAGATATTTCGGATCCCTTTAAAGACTAGAGGGCCAAAGGAAATATCCTCCGATAACAAAGAGAAAGAAGCTTTCTGAGAAACTTCTTTGTGTTCTGTGAAATCATCTCACAGAGTGACAGCTTTCGCCTCAAGACGCCTTTCGCTAAGACAGTTCTTGTGGATTTGGTAAAGTGATATTTGGAAGGCCATAGAGGGCTATGCTGAAAAAGGAAATATCCTCAGATGAAATCTGGAAAGAAGCTTTCTGAGAAACTGCTTAGTGTTCTGTTAATTCCTCTCACAGTGTTACATCTGTATTTCGTGGATCTCGTTGCTAGCCTTATTTCTGTGGAATCTGAGAACAGATATTTCGGAACACTTTGAAGACTATAGGTACCAACAAAATATCCTCCGATAACAAACACAAAGAAGCTTTCTGAGAAACTTCTTTGTATTCTGTGAAATCATTTCACAGAGTTACAGCTTTCCCCTCAAGACGCCTTTCGCTAAGACAGTTCTTTTCGAATTGGCAAAGTGATATTTGGAAGCCCATAGAGGGCTATGGTGAAAAAGGAAATATCCTCACATGAAATCCGGAAAGAATCTTTCCAGAAACTGCTTAGTGTTCTGTTAATTCATCTGACAGAGTTACATCTGTATATCGTAGATCTCTTTCCTAGGCTTATTTCGGTGGAATCCTAGAAAAGATATTTCGGATCCCTTTGAAGACTAGAGGGCCAAAGCAAATATCCTCCGATAACAAAGAGAAAGAAGCTTTCTGAGAAACTTCTTTGTGTTCTGTGAAATCATCTCACAGAGTGACAGCTTTCCTCTCAAGACTCCTTTCGCTAAGACAGTTCTTGTGGAATTGGCAAAGTGATATTTGGAAGCCCAAAGAGGGCTATGGAGGTAAGGGAAATATCCTCAGATGAAATCTGGAAAGAAGCTGTCTGAGAAACTGCTTAGTGTTCTGCTAATTCATCTCACAGGGTAATGCCTGTATTTCGTGGATCTCTTTGCTAGTCTTATTTCTGTGGAATCTGAGAACAGATATTTCAGATCCCTTTGAAGACTATAGGGCCAAAGGAAATATCCTCCGATAACAAAGAGAAAGAAGCTTTCTGAGAAACTTCTTAGTGTTCTGTGAAATCATCTCACACAGTTACAGCTTTCCCCTCAAGAAGCTTTTCGCTAAGACAGTTCTTGTGGAATTGGAAAAGTAAGATTTGGAAGCCCACAGAGGGCTATGTTGAAAAAGGAAATATCCAGAGATGAAATCTGGAAAGAAACTTTCTCAGAAACTTCTTAGTGTTCTGTTAATTCATCTCACAGAGTTACATCTGTATTTCGTGGATCTCTTTGCAAGGCTTATTTCTGTGGAATCGGAGACCACATATTTCGCATACTTTTGAAGACTATAGGTCCCAAGGAAATATCCTCCGATAACAAAGAGAAAGAAGCTTTCTGAAAACTTCTTTGTATCTGCGAGATCATCTCACAGAGTTACAGCTTTTCCTCCAGAAGCCTTTCGCTAAGACCGTTCTTGTGGAATTGGCAAAGTGATATTTGGAACCCGTAGAGGGCTGTGGTGAAAAAGGAAATATCCTCAGATGAAATCTGGAAAGAAGCTTTCTTAGAAACTGCCTAGTGTTCTGTTAATTCATCTCACAGAGTTACATCTGTATTTCGTGGATCTCTTTGCAAGCCTTTTTTCTGTGGAATCTGAGAACAGATATTTCGGATCCCTTTGAAGACTATAGGGCCAAAGGAAATATCCTCCGATAACAAAGAGAAAGAAGCTTTCTGAGAAACTTCTTTGTGTTCTGTGAAATCATTTCACAGAGTTACAGCTTTCCCCTCAAGAAGACTTTCGCTAAGACAGTTCTTTTCGAATTGGCAAAGTGATATTTGGAAGCCCACAGAGGGCTATGGTGAAAAAGGAAATATCCAGAGATGAAATCTGGAAAGAAGCTTTCTGAGATACTGCTTAGTGTTCTGTTAATTCATCTCAAGGAGTTACATCTGTATTTCTTGGATCTCTTTGCTAGGCTTTTTCTGTGGAATCTGAGAACAAATATTTCGGATCCCTTTGAGGACTATAGGTCCCAAGGAAATATCCTCCGATAACAAAGAGAAAGAAGCTTTCTGAGAAACTTCTTTGTGTTCTGCGAAATCATCTCACACAGTTACATCTTTCCCTCAAGCAGCCTTTCGATAAGACAGTTCTTGTGGAATTGTTAAAGTGATATTTGGAAGCCCGTAGAGGGCTATGGTGAAAAAGGAAATATCCTCACATGAAATCTGTAAAGAATCTTTCTGAGAATCTGCTTAGTGTTCTGTTAATTCATCTCACAGAGTTACATCTGTATATCGTGGATCTCTTTGCTAGGCTTATTTCGGTGGAATCCTAGAACAGATATTTCAGATCCCTTTGAAGACTAGAGGGCCAAAGGAAATATCCTCCGATAACAAAGAGAAAGAAGCTTTCTGAGAAACTTCTTTGTGTTCTGTGAAATCATCTCACAGAGTGACAGCTTTCCCCTCAAGACTCCTTTCGCTAAGACAGTTCTTGTGGAATTGGCAAAGTGATATTTGGAAGCCCATAGAGGGCTATGGAGGGAAGGGAAATATCCTCAGATGAAATCTGGAAAGAAGGTGTCTGAGAAACTGCTTAGAGTAATGTTAATTCATCTCACAGGGTTACGCCTGTATTTCGTGGATCTCTTTGCTAGACTTATTTCTGTGGAATCTGAGAACAGATATTTCAGATCCCTTTGAAGACTAGAGGGCCAAGGAAATATCCTCCGATAACAAAGAGAAAGAAGCTTTCTGAGAAACTTCTTTGTGTTCTGTGAAATCATCTCACAGAGTGAGAGCTTTCCCCTCAAGAACCCTTTCGCTAAGAGAGTTCTTGTGAAATTGCAAAGTGATATTTGGAAGCCCCTAGAGGGCTGTGGAGGGAAGGGAAACATCCGCAGATGAAATCTAGAAAGAAGCTTTCTGGGAAACTGCTTAGTGTTCTGTTAATTCATCTCACAGAGTTACAGCTGTATTTCGTGGATCTCTTTGCTTGGCTTATTTCTGTGGAATCTGAGACCACATATTTCCGATCCCTTTGAAGACTATGGGTCCCAAGGTAATATCCTCCGATAACAAAGAGAAGGAAGCTTTCTGAGAAACTTCTTTGTGTTCTGCGAAAACATCTCACAGAGTTACAGCTTTCCCTCAAGAAGCCTTTCGCTAAGACAGTTCTTGTGGAATTCGCAAAGTGATATTTGGAAGCCCGTAGAGGGCTATGGTGAAAAAGGAAATATCCTCAGATGAAATCTGGAAAGAAGCTTTCTGAGAAACTGCTTAGTGTTCTGTTAATTCATCTCACAGATTTACATCTGTATTTCGTGGATCTCTTTGCTAGGCTTATTTCGGTGGAATCTTAGAACAGATATTTCGGATCCCTTTGAAGACTATAGGTCCCAAGGAATTATCCTCCAATAAAAAACAGAAAGAAGCATTCTGAGTAACTTCTTTGTGTTCTGTGAAATCATCTCACAGAGTTACCGCTTTCCCCTCAGGAAGCCTTTCGCTAAGTCAGTTCTTGTGGAATTGGAAAAGTGATATTTGGAAGCCCATAGAGGGCTATGCTGAAAAAAGAAATATCCTTAGATGAAATCTGGAAAGAAGCTTTCTGAGAAACTGCTTAGTGTCTGTTAATTCATCTCACAGAGTTACATCTGTATTTCGTGGAACTCGTTGCTAGCCTTATTTCTGTGGAATCTGAGAACAGATATTTGGGATGACTTTGAAGACTATAGGTCCCAAGGAAATATCCTCCGATAACAAAGAGAAAGAAGCTTTCTTTGAAACTTCTTTGTGTTCTGTGAAATCATTTCACAGAGTTACAGCTTTCCCCTCAAGACGCCTTTCGCTAAGACCGTTCTTTTGGAACTGTCAAAGTGATATGTGGAAGCCCTAAGAGGGCTATGGAGAAAAAGGAAATATCCAGGGATGAAATCTGGAAAGAAGCTTTCTGAGAAACTGCTTAGTGTTCTGTTAATTCATCTCACGGAGTTATATCTGTATTTCGTGGATCTCTTTGCTAGGCTTATTTGTGTGGAATCTGAGAACAGATATTTCTTATCCCTTTGAAGACTATAGTTCCCAAGGAAATATCCTCCGATAACAAAGAAAAGGACGCTTTCTGAGAAACTTCTTTGTGTTCTGCGAAATCATCTAACAGAGTTACAGCTTTCCCTCAAGAAACCTTTCGCTAAGACAGTTCTTGTGGAATTGGAAAAGTGATATTTGGAAGACCGTAGAGGGCTATGGTGAAAAAGGAAATATCCTCAGATGAAATCTGGAAAGAAGCTTTCCGAGAAACTTCTTAGTGTTCTGTTAATTCATCTCACATGGTTACATCTGTATATCGTGGATCTCTTTGCTAAGCTTATATCGCTGGAATCTGAAAACAGATATTTCGGATCCCTTTGAAGACTATAGGACCCAAGGAAATATCCTCCGGTAACAAAGAGAAAGCAGCTTTCTGAGAAACTTCTTTGAGTTCTGTGAAATCAACTCACACAGTTACAGGTTTCCCCTCAAGAAGCATTTCGCTAAGACAGTTCTTGTGGAATTGGAAAAGTGATATTTGGAAGCCCACAGAGGGCTATGGTGAAAAAGGAAATATCCTCAGATGAAATCTGGAAAGAATCTTTCTGAGAAACTGCTTAGTGTTCCGTTAATTCATCAAACACAGTTTCATCTGTACTTCATGGATCTCTTTTCTAGCCTTATTTCTGTGGAATCTGAGACCACATAATTCGGATCCCTTTGAAGACTATAGGGAAAAGGAAATATCCTCCGATAACAAAGAGAGAGAAGCTCTCTGAGAAACTTCTTTGTGTTCTGTGAAATCATGTCACAGAGTTACAGCTTTCAGCTCAAGAAGCCTTTCGCTAAGACAGTTCTTGTGGAATTGGCAATGTGATATTTGGAAGCCCTTAGAGGGCTATGGTGAAAAAGGGAATATCCAGAGATGAAATCTTCAAAGAAGCTTTCGGAGAAACTGCTTAGTGTTCTGTTAATTCATCTCACGGAGTTACATCTGTATTTCCTGAATCTCTTTCCTTGGCTTATTTCTGTGGAATCTGAGAAGAGATATTTCGGATCCCTTTGAAGACTACAGGGTCAAAGGAAATATCCTCCGATAACAAAGAGAAAGAAGCTTTCCGAGAAACTTCTTTGTGTTCTTCGAAATCATCTCACAGAGTTACAGCTTTCACCTCAAGAAGTCTTTCGCTAAGACAGTTCTTGTGGAATTGGCAAAGTGATATTTGGAAGCCCTTAGAGGGCTATGGTGAAAAAGGAAATATCCTCAGTTGAAATCTGGAAAGAATCTTTCTGAGAAACTGCTTAGTGTTCTCTTAATTCATCTTACAGAGTTACATCTGTATTTCGTAGATCTCTTTGCTAGCGTTATTTCTGTGGAATCTGAGAACAGATATTTCGGATCGCTTTGAAGACTATAGGTCCCAAGGAAATATCCTCCGATAACAAGGAGAAAGAAGCTTTGTGAGAAACTTCTTTGTGTTCTGCGAAATCATCTCACAGAGTTACAGCTTTCCCTCAAGAAGCCTTTCGCTAAGACAGTTCTTGTGGAATTGGCAAAGTGATATTTGGAAGCCCGTAGAGGGCTATGGAGGGAAGGGAAATATCCAGAGATGAAATCTGGAAAGAAGCTTTCTGAGAAACTGCTTAGTGTTCTGTTAATTCATCTCACAGGGTTATATCTGTATTTCCTGGATCTCTTTGCTAGGCTTTTTTCTGTGAAATCTGAGAACAGATATTTCGGATCCCTTGGAAGACTAGAGGGCCAAAGGAAATATCCTTCGATAGCAAAGAGAAGGAAGCTTTCTGAGAAACTTCTTTGTGTTGTGAAATCATCCCACAGAGTGACAGCTTTCCCCTAAAGAAGCCTTTCGCTAAGACAGTTCTAGTGGAGTTGGCAAAGTGATATTTGGAAGCCCATGGAGGGCTATGGTGAAAAAGGAAATATCCTCAGATGAAATCTGGAAAGAACCTTTCTGAGAAACTGCTTAGTGTTCTGTTAATTGATCTCACAGAGTTACATCTGTGTTTCGTGTATCTCTTTGCTAGGCTTATTTCTGTGGAATCTGATAACAAATATTTCGGATCCCTTTGAAGACTATAGGGCCTAAGGAAATATCCTGCGATAACGAAGAGAAAGAAGCTTTCTGAGAAACTTCTTTGTGTTCTGTGAAATCATCTCACCGACACACAGCTATCCCCTCTAGAATCCTTTCGCTAAGACAGATCTTGTGGAATTGGCAAAGTGATATTTGGAAGCCCTTAGAGGGCTATGGTGAAAAAGGAATATCCTCAGATGAAATCTGGAAAGAAGCTTTCTGAGAAACTGCTTAGTGTTCTGTTAATTCATCAAACAGAGTTACATCTGTATTTCATGGATCTCTTTTCTAGCCTTATTTCTGTGGAATCTGACACCACATATTTCGGATCCCTTTGAAGACTATAGGGCCAAAGGAAATATCCTCCGATAACAAAGAGGAAAAAGCTTTCTGAGAAACTTCTTTGTGTTCTGTGAAATCATCCCACAGACTCACAGCTTTCCGCTCAAGAAACCTTTCGCTAAGACAGTTCTTGTGGAATTGGCAATATGATATTTGGAAGCCCATAGAAGGCTATGGTGAAAAAGGAAATATCCAGAGATAAAATCTGCAAAGATGCTTTCTCAGAAACTGCTTAGTGTTCGGTTAATTAATCTCACAGCGTTACATCTGTCTTTCGTGGATCTCCTTGCTAGCCTTATTTGTGTTGAATCTGAGAACAGATATTTCGGATCCCTTTGAAGACTACACGGCCAAAGGAAATATTCTCCGATAACAAAGAGAAAGAAACTTTCTGAGAAATTTCACTGTGTTCTGTGAAATCATCTCACAAAGATACAGCTTTCCCCTCAAGGAGCCTGTCGCTAAGACAGTTCTTGTGAAATTGGCAAAGTGATATTTGGAAGTCCATAGAGGGCTAAGCTGAAAAAGTAAATATCCTCAGAAGAAATCTGGAAAGAAGCTTTCTGAGAAACTGCTTAGTGTTCTGTTAATTCATCTCACAGAATTACATCTGTATTTGTGGATCTCTTTGCTAGCCTTATTTCTGTGGAATCTGAGAACAGATATTTCGGATCCCTTTGAAGACTTTGGGCCAAAAGAAATATCTTCCGATAACAAAGAGAAAGAAGCTTTCTGAGAAACTTCTTTGCGTTCTGTGAAATCATCTCCCAGAGTTATAGCTTTACCCTCAAGAAGCCTTTCGCTAAGACAGTTCGTGTGGAATTGGAAAAGTGATATTTGGAAGCCCATAGAGGGTTAAGGTCAGAAAGGAAATATCCTCAAATGAAATATGGAAAGAAGCTCTCTGAGAAACTGCTTAGGGTTCTGTTAATTCATCTCACAGAGTTACATCTGTATTTCGTGGATCTCCTTGCTAGCTTTATTTCTCTGGAATCTGAGAACAGATATTTCGGATCCCTTTGAAGACTATAGGGCCAAAGGAAATAACCTCTGATAACAAAGAGGAAGAAGCTTTCTGAACAACTTCTTTGTGTTCTGTGATATCATCTCACAGACTTACAGCTTTCCCCTCCAGAAGCATTTCGCTAAGACAGTTCTTGTGGAATTGGAAAAGTGATATTTGGAAGCCCATAGAGAGCAATGGTGAAAAAGGAAATATCTTCATATGAAATCCGGAAAGAAGCTTTCTGAGAAACTGCTTAGTGTTCTGTTAATTCATCTCACAGATTTACACCTGTATTTCGTGGATCTCTTTGCTAGACTTATTTCTTTGGAATCAGAGAACAGATATTTCGGATCCTTTTGAAGACTATAAGGCCAAAGGAAATATCCTCCGATAACAAAGAGAAAGAAGCTTTCTGAGAAACTTCTTTGTGTTCTGTGAACTCATCTCACAGAGATATAGCTTTCCGCTCAAGACACCTTTCACTAAGACAGTTCTTGTGGAATTGGCAATATGATATTTGGAATCCCATAGACGGTTATGGTGAAAAAGGAAATATGCAGAGATGAAATCTGCAAAGAAGCTTTCTCAGAAACTGCTTAGTGTTCTGTTAATTCATCTCACAGAGTTACATCCGTATTTCGTGGATCTCTTTTCTAGGCTTATTTCTGTGGAATCTAAGAACAGATATTTCGGAACACTTTGAAGACTAAAGGGCCAAAGGAAATATCCTCTGAAAACAAAGAGAAAGAAGCTTTCTGAGAAACTTCTTTGTGTCCTGTTAAATCATCTCACACAGTTACAGCTTTCGACTCAAGGAGCGTTTCGCTAAGACAGTTCTTGTGGAATTGGCAAAGTGATATTTGGAAGCCCATAGAGGGTTATGGTGAAAGAGAAAATATACACAGATGAAATCAGGAAAGAAGCTTTCTGAGAAACTGCTTAGTGTTCTGTTAATTCATCTCTCAGAGTTACATCTGTAATTCGTGGATCTCTTTGCTAGCCTTATGTCTGTGGAATCTGAGAGCAGATATGTCGGATCCCTTTGAAGACTATAGGGCCAAAGTAAATATCCTCCGATAACAAAGAGAATGAAGCCTTCTGAGAAACTTCTTTGTGTTCTGTGAAATCATTTCACACAGTTACAGCTTTCCCCTCAAGACGCCTTTCGCTAAGACAGTTCCTTTGGAATTGGCAAAGTGATATTTGGAAGCCCATAGAGGGCTATGTAGAAAAAGGAAATATCCTCAGATGAAATCTGGAAAGAAGCTTTCTGAGAAACTGCTTAGTGTTCTGTTAATTCATCTCACGGAGTTACATCTGTATTTCGTGGATCTCTTTGCTAGGCTTATTTCTGTGGAATCTGAGAACAGATATTTCGGATCCCTTTGAAGACTATAGGGCCAAAGGAAATATCCTCAGGTAACAAAAAGAGAAAGAAGCTTTCTGAGAAACTTCTTATTGTTCTGTGAAATCATCTCACAGAGTTACAGCTTTCCACTCAAGAAGCCTTTCGGTAAGACAGTTCTTGTGGAATTGACAAAGTGATATTTGGAAGCTCATAGAGGGCTATGGTGAAAAAGGAAATATTCTCAGATGAAATCTGGAAAGAAGCTTTCTGAGAATCTGCTTAGTGTTCTGTTAATTCATCTCACAGAGTTACATCTGTTTTTCGTGGATCTCTTTGGTAGCCTTATTTCTGTGGGATCTGAGAACAGATAATTCGGATCCCTTTGAAGACTATAGGGCCAAAGGAAATATCCTCCAATAACAAAGATAAAGCAGCTTTCTGAGAAACTTCTTTGTGTTCTGTGAAATCATCTCACAGAGTTACAGCTATCCCCTCTAGAAGCCTTTCGCTAAGACAGTTCTTGTGGAATTGGGAAAGTGATATTTGGAATCCCATATATGGCTATGGTGAAAAAGGAATATCCTCAGATGAAATCTGGAAAGAATCTTTCTGAGAAACTGCTTAGTGTTCTGTTAGTTAATCAAACAGAGTTACCTCTGTATTTCATGGATCTCTTTGCTAGCCTTATTTCTGTGGAATCTGAGACCACATATTTCGGATCCCTTTGAAGACTATAGGTCCCAAGGAAATATCCTCCGATAACAAAGAGAAAGAAGCTTTCTGAGAAACTTCTTTGTGTTCTGTGAAACCACCTCACAGAGTTACAGCGTTCCGCTCAAGAAGCCTTTCGCTAAGACAGTTCTTGTGGAATTGGCAATGTGATATTTGGAAGCCCATAGAGGGCTTTGGTGAAAAAGGGAATATCCAGAGATGAAATCTGCAAAGAAGCTTTCTGAGCAACTGCTTAGTGTTCTGTTACTTCATCTCACAGAGTTACATCTGTATTTCGTGGATCTCTTTGCTAGGCTTATTTCTGTGGAATCTGAGAACAGATATTTCAGATCCCTTTGAAGACTATAAGGCCAAAGGAAATATCCTCCGATAACAAAGAGAAAGAAGCTTTCTAAGAACCTTCTTTGTGTTCTGTGAAATCATCTCACAGAGTTACAGCTTTCCCCTCAAGAAGCCTTTCGCTAAGACAGTTCTTGTGGAATTGGAAAAGTGATATTACGAAGTCCATAGAGGGCTTTGGTGAAAAAAGAAATATCCTCAGATGAAATCTGGAAAGAAGCTTTCTGAGAAACTGCTTAGTGTTCTGTTAATTCATCTCACAGAGTTACATCTGTATTTCGTGGATCTCTTTGCTAGCCTTATTCCTGTGGAATCTGAGAACAGATATTTCGGATCTCTTTGAAGACGATAGGGCCAAAGGAAATATCCTCCGATAACAAAGAGAAAGAAGCTTTCTGAGAAACTTCTTTGTGTTCTGTGAAATCATCTCACAGAGTTACAGCTTTCTCCTCAAGAATCCTTTCGCAAAGACAGTTCATGTGGAATTGGCAAAGTGATATTTAGAAGCCCTTAGTGGGCAACGGTGAAAAAGGAATATCCTCAGATGAAATCTGGAAAGAATCTTTCTGAGAAACTGCTTAGTGTTCCGTTAATTCATCAAACACAGTTTCATCTGTACTTCATGGATCTCTTTTCTAGCCTTATTTCTGTGGAATCTGAGACCACATAATTCGGATCCCTTTGAAGACTATAGGGAAAAGGAAATATCCTCCGATAACAAAGAGAGAGAAGCTCTCTGAGAAACTTCTTTGTGTTCTGTGAAATCATGTCACAGAGTTACAGCTTTCAGCTCAAGAAGCCTTTCGCTAAGACAGTTCTTGTGGAATTGGCAATGTGATATTTGGAAGCCCTTAGAGGGCTATGGTGAAAAAGGGAATATCCAGAGATGAAATCTTCAAAGAAGCTTTCGGAGAAACTGCTTAGTGTTCTGTTAATTCATCTCACGGAGTTACATCTGTATTTCCTGAATCTCTTTCCTTGGCTTATTTCTGTGGAATCTGAGAAGAGATATTTCGGATCCCTTTGAAGACTACAGGGTCAAAGGAAATATCCTCCGATAACAAAGAGAAAGAAGCTTTCCGAGAAACTTCTTTGTGTTCTTCGAAATCATCTCACAGAGTTACAGCTTTCACCTCAAGAAGTCTTTCGCTAAGACAGTTCTTGTGGAATTGGCAAAGTGATATTTGGAAGCCCTTAGAGGGCTATGGTGAAAAAGGAAATATCCTCAGTTGAAATCTGGAAAGAATCTTTCTGAGAAACTGCTTAGTGTTCTCTTAATTCATCTTACAGAGTTACATCTGTATTTCGTAGATCTCTTTGCTAGCGTTATTTCTGTGGAATCTGAGAACAGATATTTCGGATCGCTTTGAAGACTATAGGTCCCAAGGAAATATCCTCCGATAACAAGGAGAAAGAAGCTTTGTGAGAAACTTCTTTGTGTTCTGCGAAATCATCTCACAGAGTTACAGCTTTCCCTCAAGAAGCCTTTCGCTAAGACAGTTCTTGTGGAATTGGCAAAGTGATATTTGGAAGCCCGTAGAGGGCTATGGAGGGAAGGGAAATATCCAGAGATGAAATCTGGAAAGAAGCTTTCTGAGAAACTGCTTAGTGTTCTGTTAATTCATCTCACAGGGTTATATCTGTATTTCCTGGATCTCTTTGCTAGGCTTTTTTCTGTGAAATCTGAGAACAGATATTTCGGATCCCTTGGAAGACTAGAGGGCCAAAGGAAATATCCTTCGATAGCAAAGAGAAGGAAGCTTTCTGAGAAACTTCTTTGTGTTGTGAAATCATCCCACAGAGTGACAGCTTTCCCCTAAAGAAGCCTTTCGCTAAGACAGTTCTAGTGGAGTTGGCAAAGTGATATTTGGAAGCCCATGGAGGGCTATGGTGAAAAAGGAAATATCCTCAGATGAAATCTGGAAAGAACCTTTCTGAGAAACTGCTTAGTGTTCTGTTAATTGATCTCACAGAGTTACATCTGTGTTTCGTGTATCTCTTTGCTAGGCTTATTTCTGTGGAATCTGATAACAAATATTTCGGATCCCTTTGAAGACTATAGGGCCTAAGGAAATATCCTGCGATAACGAAGAGAAAGAAGCTTTCTGAGAAACTTCTTTGTGTTCTGTGAAATCATCTCACCGACACACAGCTATCCCCTCTAGAATCCTTTCGCTAAGACAGATCTTGTGGAATTGGCAAAGTGATATTTGGAAGCCCTTAGAGGGCTATGGTGAAAAAGGAATATCCTCAGATGAAATCTGGAAAGAAGCTTTCTGAGAAACTGCTTAGTGTTCTGTTAATTCATCAAACAGAGTTACATCTGTATTTCATGGATCTCTTTTCTAGCCTTATTTCTGTGGAATCTGACACCACATATTTCGGATCCCTTTGAAGACTATAGGGCCAAAGGAAATATCCTCCGATAACAAAGAGGAAAAAGCTTTCTGAGAAACTTCTTTGTGTTCTGTGAAATCATCCCACAGACTCACAGCTTTCCGCTCAAGAAACCTTTCGCTAAGACAGTTCTTGTGGAATTGGCAATATGATATTTGGAAGCCCATAGAAGGCTATGGTGAAAAAGGAAATATCCAGAGATAAAATCTGCAAAGATGCTTTCTCAGAAACTGCTTAGTGTTCGGTTAATTAATCTCACAGCGTTACATCTGTCTTTCGTGGATCTCCTTGCTAGCCTTATTTGTGTTGAATCTGAGAACAGATATTTCGGATCCCTTTGAAGACTACACGGCCAAAGGAAATATTCTCCGATAACAAAGAGAAAGAAACTTTCTGAGAAATTTCACTGTGTTCTGTGAAATCATCTCACAAAGATACAGCTTTCCCCTCAAGGAGCCTGTCGCTAAGACAGTTCTTGTGAAATTGGCAAAGTGATATTTGGAAGTCCATAGAGGGCTAAGCTGAAAAAGTAAATATCCTCAGAAGAAATCTGGAAAGAAGCTTTCTGAGAAACTGCTTAGTGTTCTGTTAATTCATCTCACAGAATTACATCTGTATTTGTGGATCTCTTTGCTAGCCTTATTTCTGTGGAATCTGAGAACAGATATTTCGGATCCCTTTGAAGACTTTGGGCCAAAAGAAATATCTTCCGATAACAAAGAGAAAGAAGCTTTCTGAGAAACTTCTTTGCGTTCTGTGAAATCATCTCCCAGAGTTATAGCTTTACCCTCAAGAAGCCTTTCGCTAAGACAGTTCGTGTGGAATTGGAAAAGTGATATTTGGAAGCCCATAGAGGGTTAAGGTCAGAAAGGAAATATCCTCAAATGAAATATGGAAAGAAGCTCTCTGAGAAACTGCTTAGGGTTCTGTTAATTCATCTCACAGAGTTACATCTGTATTTCGTGGATCTCCTTGCTAGCTTTATTTCTCTGGAATCTGAGAACAGATATTTCGGATCCCTTTGAAGACTATAGGGCCAAAGGAAATAACCTCTGATAACAAAGAGGAAGAAGCTTTCTGAACAACTTCTTTGTGTTCTGTGATATCATCTCACAGACTTACAGCTTTCCCCTCCAGAAGCATTTCGCTAAGACAGTTCTTGTGGAATTGGAAAAGTGATATTTGGAAGCCCATAGAGAGCAATGGTGAAAAAGGAAATATCTTCATATGAAATCCGGAAAGAAGCTTTCTGAGAAACTGCTTAGTGTTCTGTTAATTCATCTCACAGATTTACACCTGTATTTCGTGGATCTCTTTGCTAGACTTATTTCTTTGGAATCAGAGAACAGATATTTCGGATCCTTTTGAAGACTATAAGGCCAAAGGAAATATCCTCCGATAACAAAGAGAAAGAAGCTTTCTGAGAAACTTCTTTGTGTTCTGTGAACTCATCTCACAGAGATATAGCTTTCCGCTCAAGACACCTTTCACTAAGACAGTTCTTGTGGAATTGGCAATATGATATTTGGAATCCCATAGACGGTTATGGTGAAAAAGGAAATATGCAGAGATGAAATCTGCAAAGAAGCTTTCTCAGAAACTGCTTAGTGTTCTGTTAATTCATCTCACAGAGTTACATCCGTATTTCGTGGATCTCTTTTCTAGGCTTATTTCTGTGGAATCTAAGAACAGATATTTCGGAACACTTTGAAGACTAAAGGGCCAAAGGAAATATCCTCTGAAAACAAAGAGAAAGAAGCTTTCTGAGAAACTTCTTTGTGTCCTGTTAAATCATCTCACACAGTTACAGCTTTCGACTCAAGGAGCGTTTCGCTAAGACAGTTCTTGTGGAATTGGCAAAGTGATATTTGGAAGCCCATAGAGGGTTATGGTGAAAGAGAAAATATACACAGATGAAATCAGGAAAGAAGCTTTCTGAGAAACTGCTTAGTGTTCTGTTAATTCATCTCTCAGAGTTACATCTGTAATTCGTGGATCTCTTTGCTAGCCTTATGTCTGTGGAATCTGAGAGCAGATATGTCGGATCCCTTTGAAGACTATAGGGCCAAAGTAAATATCCTCCGATAACAAAGAGAATGAAGCCTTCTGAGAAACTTCTTTGTGTTCTGTGAAATCATTTCACACAGTTACAGCTTTCCCCTCAAGACGCCTTTCGCTAAGACAGTTCCTTTGGAATTGGCAAAGTGATATTTGGAAGCCCATAGAGGGCTATGTAGAAAAAGGAAATATCCTCAGATGAAATCTGGAAAGAAGCTTTCTGAGAAACTGCTTAGTGTTCTGTTAATTCATCTCACGGAGTTACATCTGTATTTCGTGGATCTCTTTGCTAGGCTTATTTCTGTGGAATCTGAGAACAGATATTTCGGATCCCTTTGAAGACTATAGGGCCAAAGGAAATATCCTCAGGTAACAAAAAGAGAAAGAAGCTTTCTGAGAAACTTCTTATTGTTCTGTGAAATCATCTCACAGAGTTACAGCTTTCCACTCAAGAAGCCTTTCGGTAAGACAGTTCTTGTGGAATTGACAAAGTGATATTTGGAAGCTCATAGAGGGCTATGGTGAAAAAGGAAATATTCTCAGATGAAATCTGGAAAGAAGCTTTCTGAGAATCTGCTTAGTGTTCTGTTAATTCATCTCACAGAGTTACATCTGTTTTTCGTGGATCTCTTTGGTAGCCTTATTTCTGTGGGATCTGAGAACAGATAATTCGGATCCCTTTGAAGACTATAGGGCCAAAGGAAATATCCTCCAATAACAAAGATAAAGCAGCTTTCTGAGAAACTTCTTTGTGTTCTGTGAAATCATCTCACAGAGTTACAGCTATCCCCTCTAGAAGCCTTTCGCTAAGACAGTTCTTGTGGAATTGGGAAAGTGATATTTGGAATCCCATATATGGCTATGGTGAAAAAGGAATATCCTCAGATGAAATCTGGAAAGAATCTTTCTGAGAAACTGCTTAGTGTTCTGTTAGTTAATCAAACAGAGTTACCTCTGTATTTCATGGATCTCTTTGCTAGCCTTATTTCTGTGGAATCTGAGACCACATATTTCGGATCCCTTTGAAGACTATAGGTCCCAAGGAAATATCCTCCGATAACAAAGAGAAAGAAGCTTTCTGAGAAACTTCTTTGTGTTCTGTGAAACCACCTCACAGAGTTACAGCGTTCCGCTCAAGAAGCCTTTCGCTAAGACAGTTCTTGTGGAATTGGCAATGTGATATTTGGAAGCCCATAGAGGGCTTTGGTGAAAAAGGGAATATCCAGAGATGAAATCTGCAAAGAAGCTTTCTGAGCAACTGCTTAGTGTTCTGTTACTTCATCTCACAGAGTTACATCTGTATTTCGTGGATCTCTTTGCTAGGCTTATTTCTGTGGAATCTGAGAACAGATATTTCAGATCCCTTTGAAGACTATAAGGCCAAAGGAAATATCCTCCGATAACAAAGAGAAAGAAGCTTTCTAAGAACCTTCTTTGTGTTCTGTGAAATCATCTCACAGAGTTACAGCTTTCCCCTCAAGAAGCCTTTCGCTAAGACAGTTCTTGTGGAATTGGAAAAGTGATATTACGAAGTCCATAGAGGGCTTTGGTGAAAAAAGAAATATCCTCAGATGAAATCTGGAAAGAAGCTTTCTGAGAAACTGCTTAGTGTTCTGTTAATTCATCTCACAGAGTTACATCTGTATTTCGTGGATCTCTTTGCTAGCCTTATTCCTGTGGAATCTGAGAACAGATATTTCGGATCTCTTTGAAGACGATAGGGCCAAAGGAAATATCCTCCGATAACAAAGAGAAAGAAGCTTTCTGAGAAACTTCTTTGTGTTCTGTGAAATCATCTCACAGAGTTACAGCTTTCTCCTCAAGAATCCTTTCGCAAAGACAGTTCATGTGGAATTGGCAAAGTGATATTTAGAAGCCCTTAGTGGGCAACGGTGAAAAAGGAATATCCTCAGATGAAATCTGGAAAGAATCTTTCTGAGAAACTGCTTAGTGTTCCGTTAATTCATCAAACACAGTTTCATCTGTACTTCATGGATCTCTTTTCTAGCCTTATTTCTGTGGAATCTGAGACCACATAATTCGGATCCCTTTGAAGACTATAGGGAAAAGGAAATATCCTCCGATAACAAAGAGAGAGAAGCTCTCTGAGAAACTTCTTTGTGTTCTGTGAAATCATGTCACAGAGTTACAGCTTTCAGCTCAAGAAGCCTTTCGCTAAGACAGTTCTTGTGGAATTGGCAATGTGATATTTGGAAGCCCTTAGAGGGCTATGGTGAAAAAGGGAATATCCAGAGATGAAATCTTCAAAGAAGCTTTCGGAGAAACTGCTTAGTGTTCTGTTAATTCATCTCACGGAGTTACATCTGTATTTCCTGAATCTCTTTCCTTGGCTTATTTCTGTGGAATCTGAGAAGAGATATTTCGGATCCCTTTGAAGACTACAGGGTCAAAGGAAATATCCTCCGATAACAAAGAGAAAGAAGCTTTCCGAGAAACTTCTTTGTGTTCTTCGAAATCATCTCACAGAGTTACAGCTTTCACCTCAAGAAGTCTTTCGCTAAGACAGTTCTTGTGGAATTGGCAAAGTGATATTTGGAAGCCCTTAGAGGGCTATGGTGAAAAAGGAAATATCCTCAGTTGAAATCTGGAAAGAATCTTTCTGAGAAACTGCTTAGTGTTCTCTTAATTCATCTTACAGAGTTACATCTGTATTTCGTAGATCTCTTTGCTAGCGTTATTTCTGTGGAATCTGAGAACAGATATTTCGGATCGCTTTGAAGACTATAGGTCCCAAGGAAATATCCTCCGATAACAAGGAGAAAGAAACTTTGTGAGAAACTTCTTTGTGTTCTGCGAAATCATCTCACAGAGTTACAGCTTTCCCTCAAGAAGCCTTTCGCTAAGACAGTTCTTGTGGAATTGGCAAAGTGATATTTGGAAGCCCGTAGAGGGCTATGGAGGGAAGGGAAATATCCAGAGATGAAATCTGGAAAGAAGCTTTCTGAGAAACTGCTTAGTGTTCTGTTAATTCATCTCACAGGGTTATATCTGTATTTCCTGGATCTCTTTGCTAGGCTTTTTTCTGTGAAATCTGAGAACAGATATTTCGGATCCCTTGGAAGACTAGAGGGCCAAAGGAAATATCCTTCGATAGCAAAGAGAAGGAAGCTTTCTGAGAAACTTCTTTGTGTTGTGAAATCATCCCACAGAGTGACAGCTTTCCCCTAAAGAAGCCTTTCGCTAAGACAGTTCTAGTGGAGTTGGCAAAGTGATATTTGGAAGCCCATGGAGGGCTATGGTGAAAAAGGAAATATCCTCAGATGAAATCTGGAAAGAACCTTTCTGAGAAACTGCTTAGTGTTCTGTTAATTGATCTCACAGAGTTACATCTGTGTTTCGTGTATCTCTTTGCTAGGCTTATTTCTGTGGAATCTGATAACAAATATTTCGGATCCCTTTGAAGACTATAGGGCCTAAGGAAATATCCTGCGATAACGAAGAGAAAGAAGCTTTCTGAGAAACTTCTTTGTGTTCTGTGAAATCATCTCACCGACACACAGCTATCCCCTCTAGAATCCTTTCGCTAAGACAGATCTTGTGGAATTGGCAAAGTGATATTTGGAAGCCCTTAGAGGGCTATGGTGAAAAAGGAATATCCTCAGATGAAATCTGGAAAGAAGCTTTCTGAGAAACTGCTTAGTGTTCTGTTAATTCATCAAACAGAGTTACATCTGTATTTCATGGATCTCTTTTCTAGCCTTATTTCTGTGGAATCTGACACCACATATTTCGGATCCCTTTGAAGACTATAGGGCCAAAGGAAATATCCTCCGATAACAAAGAGGAAAAAGCTTTCTGAGAAACTTCTTTGTGTTCTGTGAAATCATCCCACAGACTCACAGCTTTCCGCTCAAGAAACCTTTCGCTAAGACAGTTCTTGTGGAATTGGCAATATGATATTTGGAAGCCCATAGAAGGCTATGGTGAAAAAGGAAATATCCAGAGATAAAATCTGCAAAGATGCTTTCTCAGAAACTGCTTAGTGTTCGGTTAATTAATCTCACAGCGTTACATCTGTCTTTCGTGGATCTCCTTGCTAGCCTTATTTGTGTTGAATCTGAGAACAGATATTTCGGATCCCTTTGAAGACTACACGGCCAAAGGAAATATTCTCCGATAACAAAGAGAAAGAAACTTTCTGAGAAATTTCACTGTGTTCTGTGAAATCATCTCACAAAGATACAGCTTTCCCCTCAAGGAGCCTGTCGCTAAGACAGTTCTTGTGAAATTGGCAAAGTGATATTTGGAAGTCCATAGAGGGCTAAGCTGAAAAAGTAAATATCCTCAGAAGAAATCTGGAAAGAAGCTTTCTGAGAAACTGCTTAGTGTTCTGTTAATTCATCTCACAGAATTACATCTGTATTTGTGGATCTCTTTGCTAGCCTTATTTCTGTGGAATCTGAGAACAGATATTTCGGATCCCTTTGAAGACTTTGGGCCAAAAGAAATATCTTCCGATAACAAAGAGAAAGAAGCTTTCTGAGAAACTTCTTTGCGTTCTGTGAAATCATCTCCCAGAGTTATAGCTTTACCCTCAAGAAGCCTTTCGCTAAGACAGTTCGTGTGGAATTGGAAAAGTGATATTTGGAAGCCCATAGAGGGTTAAGGTCAGAAAGGAAATATCCTCAAATGAAATATGGAAAGAAGCTCTCTGAGAAACTGCTTAGGGTTCTGTTAATTCATCTCACAGAGTTACATCTGTATTTCGTGGATCTCCTTGCTAGCTTTATTTCTCTGGAATCTGAGAACAGATATTTCGGATCCCTTTGAAGACTATAGGGCCAAAGGAAATAACCTCTGATAACAAAGAGGAAGAAGCTTTCTGAACAACTTCTTTGTGTTCTGTGATATCATCTCACAGACTTACAGCTTTCCCCTCCAGAAGCATTTCGCTAAGACAGTTCTTGTGGAATTGGAAAAGTGATATTTGGAAGCCCATAGAGAGCAATGGTGAAAAAGGAAATATCTTCATATGAAATCCGGAAAGAAGCTTTCTGAGAAACTGCTTAGTGTTCTGTTAATTCATCTCACAGATTTACACCTGTATTTCGTGGATCTCTTTGCTAGACTTATTTCTTTGGAATCAGAGAACAGATATTTCGGATCCTTTTGAAGACTATAAGGCCAAAGGAAATATCCTCCGATAACAAAGAGAAAGAAGCTTTCTGAGAAACTTCTTTGTGTTCTGTGAACTCATCTCACAGAGATATAGCTTTCCGCTCAAGACACCTTTCACTAAGACAGTTCTTGTGGAATTGGCAATATGATATTTGGAATCCCATAGACGGTTATGGTGAAAAAGGAAATATGCAGAGATGAAATCTGCAAAGAAGCTTTCTCAGAAACTGCTTAGTGTTCTGTTAATTCATCTCACAGAGTTACATCCGTATTTCGTGGATCTCTTTTCTAGGCTTATTTCTGTGGAATCTAAGAACAGATATTTCGGAACACTTTGAAGACTAAAGGGCCAAAGGAAATATCCTCTGAAAACAAAGAGAAAGAAGCTTTCTGAGAAACTTCTTTGTGTCCTGTTAAATCATCTCACACAGTTACAGCTTTCGACTCAAGGAGCGTTTCGCTAAGACAGTTCTTGTGGAATTGGCAAAGTGATATTTGGAAGCCCATAGAGGGTTATGGTGAAAGAGAAAATATACACAGATGAAATCAGGAAAGAAGCTTTCTGAGAAACTGCTTAGTGTTCTGTTAATTCATCTCTCAGAGTTACATCTGTAATTCGTGGATCTCTTTGCTAGCCTTATGTCTGTGGAATCTGAGAGCAGATATGTCGGATCCCTTTGAAGACTATAGGGCCAAAGTAAATATCCTCCGATAACAAAGAGAATGAAGCCTTCTGAGAAACTTCTTTGTGTTCTGTGAAATCATTTCACACAGTTACAGCTTTCCCCTCAAGACGCCTTTCGCTAAGACAGTTCCTTTGGAATTGGCAAAGTGATATTTGGAAGCCCATAGAGGGCTATGTAGAAAAAGGAAATATCCTCAGATGAAATCTGGAAAGAAGCTTTCTGAGAAACTGCTTAGTGTTCTGTTAATTCATCTCACAGAGTTACATCTGTATTTCGTGGATCTCTTTGATAGCCTTATTTCTGTGGAATCTGCGAACAGATATTTCGGATCCCTTTGAAGACTATAGGGCCAAAGGAAATATCCTCGGATAACAAAGAGAAAGAAGCTTTCTGAGAAACTTCTTCGTGTTCTGTGAAATCATTTCACAGATTTACAGCTTCCCCTCAAGAAGCCTTTAGCTAAGACAGTTCTTTTGGAATTGGCAAAGTGATATTTGGAAGCCCATTGAGGGCTACGGAGAAAAAGGAAATATCCTCAGAAGAAAGCTGGAAAGAAGCTTTCTGAGAAACTGCTTAGTGTTCTGTTAATTCATCTCACAGTATTACATCTGTATTTCGTGGATCTCTTTGCTAGCCTTATTTCTGTGGAATCTGAAACCACATATTTCGCATCCCTTTGAAGACTATAGGGCCAAAGGAAATATCCTCCGATAACAAAGAGAAAGAAGCTTTCTGAGAAACTTCTTTGTGTTCTTCGAAATCATCTCACAGAGTTACAGCTTTCCCGCAAGAAGCCTTTCGCTAAGACAGTTCTTGTTGAATTGGCAAAGTGATATTTGGAAGCCCGTAGAGGGCTGTGGTAAAAAGGGAAATATCCTCAGATGAAATCTGGAAAGAAGCTTTCTGAGAAACTGCTTAGTGTTCTGTTAATTCATCTCCCAGAATTACATCTGTATATCGTGGATCTCTTTGCTAGGCTTATTTCGGTGGAATCGGAAAACAGATATTTCGGATCGCTTTGAAGACTATAGGGCCAAAGGAAATATCCTCCGATAACAAAGAGAGAGAAGATTTCTGAGAAACTTCTTTGTGTTCTGTGAAATCCTCTCACAGAGTTACAGCTTTCCGCTCAGGAAGCCTTTCGCTAAGACAGTTCCTGTGGAATTGGCAAAGTGATATTTGGAAGCCCATAGAGGGCTATGGAGAAAAAGGAAATATCCTCAGATGAAATCTTGAAAGAAGCTTTCTGAGAAACTGCTTAGTGTTCTGTTAATTCATCTCACAGAGTTACATCTGTATTTCGGGGATCTCTTTGCTAGGCTTATTTCTGTGGAATCTGAGAACAGATATTTCGAATCCCTTTGAAGACTATAGGGCCAAAGGAAATATCCTCCGAAAACAAAGAGAAAGAAGCTTTCTGAGAAACTTCCTTGTGTTCTGCGAAATCATCTCACAGACTTACAGCTTTCCCCTCAAGAATCCTTTTGCTGAGACAGTGCTTGTGGAATTGGCAAAGTGATATTTGGAAGCCCATAGAGGGCTATGGTGAAAAAGGAAATATCCTCAGATGAAATCTGGAAAGAAGCTTTCTGAGAAACTGCTTAGAGTTCTGTTAATTCATCTCACAGAGTTACATCTTTATTTCATGGATCTCATTGCTAGCCTTATTTGTGGAATCTGAGACCACATATTTCGGATCCCTTTGAAGACTATAGGGCCAAAGGAAATATCCTCCAGTAACAAAGAGAAAGAAGCTTTCTGAGAAACTTCTTTGTGTACTGTGAAATCATCTCACAGAGTGACAGCTTTCCACTCAAGAAGCCTTTCGCTAAGACGGTTCTTGTGGAATTGGAAAAGTGATATTCGTAAGCCCATAGAGGGATATGGAGTGAAGGGAAATATCCTCAGATGAAATCTGGAAAGAAGCTTTCGGAGAAACTGCTTAGTGGTCTGTTAATTCATCTCACAGAGTTACAACTGTATTTCGTGGATCTCTTTGCCAGGCTTATTTCTGTGGAATCTGAGAACAGATATTTCGGATCCCTTTGAAGACTAGAGGGCCAAAGGAAATATCCTCCGATAACAAAGAGAAAGAAGCTTTCTGAGAAACTTCTGTGTGTTCTGTGAAATCATCTCACACAGTTACAGCTTTCCCCTCAAGAAGCCTTTCACTAAGACAGTTCTTGTGGAATTGGCAAAGTGATATTTGGAAGCCCATAGAGGGCTATGGAGAAAAAGGAAATATACTCAGATGAAATCTGGAAGGAAGCTTTCTGTGAAACTGCTTATTGTTCTGTTAAATCATCTCAGAGAGTTACATCTGTATTTCGTGGATGTCTTTGCTAGGCTTATTTCAGTGGAATCTGAGAACAGATATCTCGGATCGCTTGGAAGACTATAGGGCCAAACGAAATATCCTCCGATAACAAAGAGAAAGAAGCTTTCTGAGAATCTTCTTTGTGTTCTGTGAAATCGTCTCACAGAGTTACAGCTTTTCCCTCAAGACACCTTTCACTAAGACAGTTCTTGTGGAATTGGCAAAGTGATATTTGGAAGCCCATAGAGTGCTATGGTGAAAAAGGAAATATCCTTAGATGAAATAAGGAAAGATGCTTTCGGAGAAACTGCTTAGTGTTCTCTTAATTCATCTCACAGAGTTACATCTGTATTTCGTGGATCACTTTACTAGCCTTATTTCTGTGGAATCTGAGAACAGATATTTCGGATCCCTTTGAAGACTACAGGGCCAAAGGATATATCTTCCAATAACAAAGAGAAAGAAGCTTTCTGAGAAACTTCTTTCTGCTCTGTGAAATCATTTCACCGAGTTACAGCTTTCCCCTCAAGACGATTTTCGCTAAGACAATTCTTTTGGAATTGCAAAGTGATATTTGGAAGTCCATAGAGGGCAATGGTGAAAAAGGAACTATCCTCAGATGAAATCTAGAAAGAAGCTTTCTGAGAAACTGCTTAGTGTACAGTTAATTCATCTCACATTGTTATATCTGTATTTTGTGGATCTCTTTGCTATCCTTATTTCTGTGGAATCTGAGAACAGATATTTCGGATCCCTTTGAAGACTATAGGGCCAAAGGAAATATCCTCCGATAACAAAGAGAAAGAAGCTTTCTGAGAAACTTCTTTGTGTTCTTGAAATCATTTCACATAGTTACAGCTTTCCCCTCAAGAAGCCTTTAGCTAAGACAGTTCTTGTGGAATTGGCAAAGTGATATTTGGAAGCCCCTAGAGGGCTAGGGAGAAAAAGGAAATATCCTCAGATGAAATCTGGAAAGAAGCTTTCTGAGAAACTGCTTAGTGTTATGTTAATTCATCTCACAAAGTTACATCTGTGTTTCGTGGATCTATTTGCTAGCCTTATTTCTGTGGAATCTGAGACCACATATTTCGGATCCCTTTGTAGACTATAGGGCCGAAAGAAATATCCTCCGATAACAAAGAGAAAGAAGCTTTCTGAGAAACTTCTTTGTGTTCTGTGAAATCATTTCACCGAGTTACAGCATTCCCCTCAAAACGAATTTCGCTAAGACTGTTCTTTAGGAATTGGCAAAGTGATATTTGGAGCACATACAGGGCTATGGAGAAAAAGGAAATATCTTCAGATGAAAACTGGAAAACAGCTTTCTGAGAAACTGCTTAGTGTTCTGTTAATTCATCTCACAGAGTTACATCTGTATTTCATGGATCTCATTGCTAGCCTTATTTCTGTGGAATCTGAGACCACATATTTCGGATCCCTTTGAAGACTATAGGGCCAAAGGAAATATCTTCCAGTAACAAAGAGAAAAAAGCTTTCTGAGAAACTTCTTTGTGTACTGAGAAATCATCTCACAGAGTGACAGCTTTCCCCTCAAGAAGTCTTTCGCTAAGACAGTTCGTGTGGAATTGGAAAAGTGATATTCGGAAGCCCGTAGAGGGATATGGAGTGAACGGAAATATCCTCAGATGAAATCTGGAAAGAAGCTTTCGGAGAAACTGCTTAGTGGTCTGTTAATTCATCTCACAGAGTTACATCAGTATTTCGTGGATCTCTTTGCTAGGCTTATTTCTGTGGAATATGAGAACAGATATTTCGGATCCCTTTGAAGACTATAGGGCCAAAGGAAATATCCTCGGATAACAAAGAGAAAGAAGCTTTCTGAGAAACTTCTATGTGTTCTGTGAAATCATCTCACACAGTTACAGCTATCCCCTCAAGAAGCCTTTCACTAAGACAGTACTTGTGGAATTGGCAAAGTGATATTTGGAAGCCCATAGAGGGCTATGGAGAAAAAGGAAATATACTCAGATGAAATCTGGAAGGAAGCTTTCTGTGAAACTGCTTAGTGTTCTGTTAAATCATCTCACAGAGTTACATCTGTATTTCGTGGATCTCTTTGCTAGGCTTATTTCTGTGGAATCTGAGAACAGATATCTCGGATCCCTTTGAAGACTATAGGGCCAAACGAAATATCCTCGGATAACAAAGAGAAAGAAGCTTTCTGAGAAAGTTCTTTGTGTTCTGTGAAATCATCTCACAGAGTGACAGCTTTCCCCTCAAGAAGCCTTTCGCTAAGACAGTTCTTTTGGAATTGGCAAAGTGATATTTGGAAGTCCATAGAGGGCAATGGTGAAAAAGGAACTATCCTCAGATGAAATCTAGAAAGAAGCTTTCTGAGAAACTGCTTAGTGTACTGTTAATTCATCTCACATTGTTACATCTGTATTTTGTGGATCTCTTTGCTATCCTTATTTCTGTGGAATCTGAGAACAGATATTTCGGATCCCTTTGAAGACTATAGGGCCAAAGGAAATATCCTCCGATAACAAAGAGAAAGAAGCTTTCTGAGAAACTTCTTTGTGTTCTGTGAAATCATTTCACATAGTTACAGCTTTCCCCTCAAGAAGCCTTTAGCTAAGACAGTTCTTGTGGAATTGGCAAAGTGATATTTGGAAGCCCCTAGAGGGCTAGGGAGAAAAAGGAAATATCCTCAGATGAAATCTGGAAAGAAGCTTTCTGAGAAACTGCTTAGTGTTATGTTAATTCATCTCACAAAGTTACATCTGTGTTTCGTGGATCTATTTGCTAGCCTTATTTCTGTGGAATCTGAGACCACATATTTCGGATCCCTTTGTAGACTATAGGGCCGAAAGAAATATCCTCCGATAACAAAGAGAAAGAAGCTTTCTGAGAAACTTCTTTGTGTTCTGTGAAATCATCTTACAGAGTTACAGCTTTCCCCTCAAGACGCCTTTCACTAAGATAGTTCTTGTGGAATTGGCAAAGTGATATTTGGAAGCCCATAGAGGGCTATGGAGAAAAACGAAATATCGTCAGATGAAATTTGTAAAGAAGCTTTATCAGAAACTGCTTAGTGTTCTGTTAATTCATCTCAGAGAGTTACATCTGTATTTCGTGGATCTTTTTGCTAGGCTTATTTCTGTGGAATGTGAGAACAGATATTTCGGATCCCTTTGAAGACTATAGGGCCAAAGGAAATATCCTCCGATAACAAAGAGAAAGAAGCATTCTGAGAAACTTCTTTGTGTTCTTCGAAATCATCTCACAGAGTTACAGCCTTCACCTCAAGAAGCGTATCGCTAAGACAGTTCTTGTGGAATTGGCAAAGTGATATTTGGAAGCCCATAGAGGGCTACTGTGAAAAAGGAAATATCCTCAGATGAAATCTGGAAAGAAGCTTTCTAAGAAACTGCTTAGTGTTCTGTTAATTCATCTCACAGAGTTACATCTGTATTTCCTGGATCTCTTTGCTAGCCTTATTTCTGTGGAATCTGAGAACAGATATTTCAGATCCCTTTGAAGACTGTAGGGCCAAAGGAAATATCCTCCGATAACAAAGAGAAAGAAGCTTTCTGAGAAACTTCTTTGTGTTCTGTGAAATCATCTCACAGAGTGACAACTTTCCCCTCAAGAAGCCTTTCGTTAAGACAGTTCGTGTAGAATTTGAAAAGTGATATTTGGAAGCCCATAGAGGGCTATGGTGAAAAAGGAAATATGTTCAAATGAAATCTGGAAAGATGTTTTCTGAGAAACTGCTTAGTGTTCCGTTAATTCATCTCACAGAGTTACATGTGTATGTCGTGGATCTCTTTGCTAGGCTTATTTCTGGGGATCTGAGAACAGATATTTCGGATCCCTTTGAAGAGTATAGGGCCAAAGGAAATATCCTCCGATACCAAAGAGAAAGAAGGTTTCTGAGAAACTTCGTTGTGTTCTCCGAAATCATCTCACAGAGTTACAGCTTTCCCCTCAAGAAGCCTTTCGCTAGGACAGTTCTTGTGGAATTGGCAAAGTGATATTTGGAAGCCCATGGAATGCTATGGTGAAAAAGGAAATAGCCTCAGATGAAAAGTAGAAAGAAGCTTTCTGAGAAACTGCTTAGTGTTCTGTTAATTCATCTCACAGAGTTACATCTGTATTTCTTGGATCTCTTTGGTAGCCTTATTTCTGTGGAATCTGAGAACAGATATTTCGGATCCCTTTGAAGACTATAGGGCCAAAGGAAATATCATCCGATACCAAAGAGAAAGAAGCTTTCTGAGAAACTTCGTTGTGTTCTGCGAAATCATCTCACAGAGTTACAGCGTTCCCCTCAAGAAGCCTTTCGCTTGGACAGTTCTTGTGGAATTGGCAAAGTGATATTTGGAAGCCCATGGAGTGCTATGGTGAAAAAGGAAATATCCTCAGATGAAATGTGGAAAGAGTTTTTCTGAGAAAAGCTTAGTGTTCTGTTAATTCATCTCACAGAGTTATATCTGTATTTCTTCGATCCCTTTGGTAGCCTTATTTCTGTGGAATCTGAGAACAGATATTTCGGAACCCTTTGAAGACTATAGGGCCAAAGGAAATATCCTCCGATAACAAAGAGAAAGAAGCTTTCTGAGAGACTTCTTTGTGTTCTGTGAAATCATCTCACAGATTTAAAGCTTTCCCCTTAAGAAGCCTTCCGCTAAGACAGTTCTTGTGGAATTGGCAAAGTGATATTTCGAAGCCCTTAGAGGTCTATGGTGAAAAACGATATATCCTCAGATGAAATCTGGAAAGAAGCTTTCTGAGAAACTGCTTAGTGTTCTGTTGATTCATCTCACAGAGTTACATCTGTATTTCGTGGATCTCTTTGCTAGCCTCATTTCTGTGGAATCTGAGAACAGATATTTCCGATCCCTTTGAAGACTATAAGGCCAAAGGAAATATCCTCCGATAACAAAGAGAAAGAAGCTTTCTGAGAATCTTCATTGTATTCTGTGAAATCATCTCACACAGTTACAGCTTTCCATTCAAGGAGTCTTTCGCTAAGACAGTTCTTGTGGAATTGGCAAAGTGATATTTGGAAGCCCACAGAGGGCTAAGCTGAAAAAGGAAATATCCTCAGATTAAATCTGGAAAGAAGCTTTCTGAGAAACTGCTTAGTGTTCTGTTAATTCATCTCACAGAATTACATCTGTGTTTCATGGATCGCTTTGCTAGCATTATTTCTGTGGAATCTGAGAACAGATATTTCTGATACCTTTGAAGACTAGAGTTCCCAAGGAAATATCCTCCGATAACAAAGAAAAAGAAGCTTTCTGAGAAACTTCTTTGTGTTCTGTGAAATCATCTAACAGAGTTACAGCTTTCCCTCAAGAAACCTTTCGCTAAGACAGTTCTTGTGGAATTGGAAAAGTGATATTTGGAAGCCCGTAGAGGGCTATGGTGAAAAAGGAAATATCCTCAGATGAAATCTGGAAAGAAGCTTTCCGAGAAACTTCTTAGTGTTCTGTTAATTCATCTCACAGAGTTACATCTGTATATCGTGGATCTTTGCTAAGCTTATATCGGTGGAATCTGAAAACAGATATTTCGGATCCCTTTGAAGACTATAGGACCCAAGGAAATATCCTCCGGTAACAAAGAGAAAGAAGCTTTCTGAGAAACTTCTTTGAGTTCTGTGAAATCAACTCACACAGTTACAGGTTTCCCCTCAAGAAGCATTTCGCTAAGACAGTTCTTGTGGAATTGGAAAAGTGATATTTGGAAGCCCACAGATGGCTATGGTGAAAAAGGAAATATCCTCAGATGAAATCTGGAAAGAAACTTTCTGAGAATCTGTTTAGTGTTCTGTTAATTCCTCTCACAGAGATACATCTGTATTTCGTGGATCTCTTTGCTAGGCTTTTTTCTGTGGAATCTGAGAACAGATATTTCGGATCCCTTTGAAGACTATAGGGCCAAAGGAAATATCCTGCCATAACAAAGAGAAAGAAGCTTTCTGAGAAACTTCTTTGTGTTCTGTGAAATCATCTCACAGAGTTACAGCTTTCCCCTCAAGAAGACTTTCGCTAAGACAGTTCTTTTGGAATTGACAAAGTGATATTTGGAAGCCCGTAGAGGGCTATGGAGGGAAGGGAAATATCCAGAGATGAAATCTGGAAAGAAGCTTTCTGAGAAACTGCTTAGTGTTCTGTTAATTCATCTAACAGAGTTACACCTTTATTTCCTGGATCACTTTGCTAGACTTATTCCGGTGGAATCTGAGAACAGATATTTCAGATCCCTTTGAAGTCTATAGGGCCAAAGGAAATATCCTCCGATAACAGAGAGAAAGAAGCTTTCTGACAGACTACATTGTGTTCTGTGAAATCATCTCACAGAGTTACAGCTATCCCCTCAAGAAGCCTTTCGCTAAGACAGTTCTTGTGGAATTGGCAAAGTGATATTTGGAAGTCCATAGAGGGCTATGATGATAAAGGAAATATCCTCAGATGAAATCTGGAAAGCAGCTTTCTGAGAAACTGCTCATTGTTCCGTTAATTCATCTCACAGAGTTACATCTGTGTTTCGTGGATATCTTGGTAAGACTTATTTCTGTGGAATCTGAGAAGAGATATTTCGGATCCGTTTGCAAACTATAAGGCCAAAGGAAATATCCTCTGATAACAAAGAGAAAGAAGCTTTCTGAGAAACTTTGTTGTGTTCTGTAAAATCATCTCACAGAGTTACAGCTTTCCCCTCAAGAAGCCTTTCGCTAAGACAGTTCTTGTGGAATTGGCAAAGTGATATTTGGAAGCCCATAGAGGGCTATGGTGATAAAGGAAATACCCTCAGATGAAACCTGGAAAGCAGATTTCTGCGAAACTGCTTAGTGTTCTGTTAATTCATCTCACAGAGTTATATCTGTATCTCGTGGTTCCCTTTGCTAGCCTTATTTCTGTGGAATCTGAGAACAGATATTTCGGATCCCTTTGAAGACTATAGGGCCAAAGGAAATATCCTCCGATAACAAAGAGAAAGAAGCTTTCTGAGAAACTTCTTTGTGTTCTGTGAAATCATCTCACAGAGTTACAGCTTTCTCCTCAAGAATCCTTTCGCTAAGACAGTTCTTGTGGAATTGGCAAAGTGATATTTAGAAGCCCTTAGTGGGCAACGGTGAAAAAGGAATATCCTCAGATGAAATCTGGAAAGAATCTTTCTGAGAAACTGCTTAGTGTTCCGTTAATTCATCAAACACAGTTTCATCTGTACTTCATGGATCTCTTTTCTAGCCTTATTTCTGTGGAATCTGAGACCACATAATTCGGATCCCTTTGAAGACTATAGGGCCAAAGGAAATATCCTCCGATAACAAAGAGAGAGAAGCTCTCTGAGAAACTTCTTTGTGTTCTGTGAAATCATGTCACAGAGTTACAGCTTTCAGCTCAAGAAGCCTTTCGCTAAGACAGTTCTTGTGGAATTGGCAATGTGATATTTGGAAGGCCTTAGAGGGCTATGGTGAAAAAGGGAATATCCAGAGATGAAATCTTCAAAGAAGCTTTCGGAGAAACTGCTTAGTGCTCTGTTAATTCATCTCACGGAGTTACATCTGTATTTCCTGAATCTCTTTCCTTGGCTTATTTCTGTGAAATCTGAGAAGAGATATTTCGGATCCCTTTGAAGACTACAGGGTCAAAGGAAATATCCTCCGATAACAAAGAGAAAGAAGCTTTCCGAGAAACTTCTTTGTGTTCTTCGAAATCATCTCACAGAGTTACAGCTTTCACCTCAAGAAGTCTTTCGCTAAGACAGTTCTTGTAGAATTGGCAAAGTGATATTTGGAAGTCCATAGAGGGCTATGGTGAAAAAGGAAATATCCTCAGTTGAAATCTGGAAAGAATCTTTCTGAGAAACTGCTTAGTGTTCTCTTAATTCATCTTACAGAGTTACATCTGTATTTCGTAGATCTCTTTGCTAGCGTTATTTCTGTGGAATCTGAGAACAGATATTTCGGATCGCTTTGAAGACTATAGGTCCCAAGGAAATATCCTCCGATAACAAAGAGAAAGAAGCTTTGTGAGAAACTTCTTTGTGTTCTGCGAAAACATCTCACAGAGTTACAGCTTTCCCTCAAGAAGCCTTTCGCTAAGACAGTTCTTGTGGAATTGGCAAAGTGATATTTGGAAGCCCGTAGAGGGCTATGGAGGGAAGGAAAATATCCAGAGATGAAATCTGGAAAGAAGCTTTTTGAGAAACTGCTTAGTGTTCTGTTAATTCATCTCACAGGGTTATATCTGTAACTCCTGGATCTCTTTGCTAGGCTTTTTTCTGTGAAATCTGAGACCAGATATTTCGGATCCCTTGGAAGACTAGAGGGCCAAAGGAATTATCCTCCGATAGCAAAGAGAAGGAAGCTGTCTGAGAAACTTCTTTGTGTTGTGAAATCATCCCACCGAGTGACAGCTTTCACCTAAAGAAGCCTTTCGCTAAGACAGTTCTATTGGAGTTGGCAAAGTGATATTTGGAAGCCCATGGAGGGCTATGGTGAAAAAGGAAATATCCTCAGATGAAATCTGGAAAGAACCTTTCTGAGAAACTGCTTAGTGTTCTGTTGATTGATCTCACAGAGTTACATCTGTGTTTCGTGTATCTCTTTGCTAGGCTTATTTCTGTGGTATCTGATAACAAATATTTCGGATCCCATTGAAGACTATAGGGCCTAAGGAAATATCCTGCGATAACAAAGAGAAAGAAGCTTTCTGAGAAACTTCTTTGTGTTCTGTGAAATCATCTCACACAGTTACAGCTTTTCCCTCAAGGAGGGTTTCGCTAAGACAGTTCTTGTGGAATTGGCAAAGTGATATTTGGAAGCCCTTAGAGGGCTATGGTGAAAGAGGAAATATCCTCGGATGAAATCTGGAAAGAAGCTTTCTGAGAAACTGCTTAGTGTTCTTTAATTCATCTCACGGAGTTACATCTGTCTTTCGTGGATCTCCTTGCTAGCCTTATTTCTGTGGAATCTGAGAACAGATATTTCGGATCCCTTTGAAGACTATAGGGCCAAAGGAAATATCCTCCGATAACAAAGAGAAAGAAGCTTTCTGACAGACTACATTGTGTTCTGTGAAATCATCTCACAGAGTTACAGCCATCCCCTCAGGAAGACTTTCGCTAAGACAGTTCTTGTGGAATTGGCAAAGTGATATTTGGAAGTCCATAGAGGGCTAAGCTGAAAAAGGAAATATCCTCAGATGAAATCTGGAAGGAAGCTTTCTGAGAAACTGCTTAGTGTTCTGTTAATTCATCTCACAGAATTATATCTGTATTTCGTGGATCTCTTTGCTAGCCTTATTTCTGTGGAATCTGAGAACAGATATTTCGGATCAATTTGAAGACATTGGGCCAAAAGAAATAACCTCCCATAACAAAGAGAAAAAAGCTTTCTGAGAAACTTCTTTGTGCTCTGTGAAATCATCTCCCAGAGTTACAGCTTTCCCCTAAAGAAGCCTTTCGCTACGACAGTTCTAGTGGAGTTGGCAAAGTGATATTTGGAAGCCCATGGAGGGCTATGGTGAAAAAGGAAATATCCTCAGATGAAATCTGGAAAGAACCTTTCTGAGAAACTGCTTAGTGTTCTGTTAATTGATCTCACAGAGTTACATCTGTGTTTCGTGTATCTCTTTGCTAGGCTTATTTCTGTGGAATCTGATAACAAATATTTCGGATCCCTTTGAAGACTATAGGGCCTAAGGAAATATCCTGCGATAACAAAGAGAAAGAAGCTTTCTGAGAAACTTCTTTGTGTTCTGTGAAATCATCTCACCGACACACAGCTATCCCCTCCAGAATCCTTTCGCTAAGACAGATCTTGTGGAATTGGCAAAGTGATATTTGGAAGCCCTTAGAGGGCTATGGTGAAAAAGGAATATCCTCAGATGAAATCTGGAAAGAAGCTTTCTGAGAAACTGCTTAGTGTTCTGTTAATTCATCAAACAGAGTTACATCTGTATTTCATGGATCTCTTTGCTAGCCTTATTTCTGTGGAATCTGACACCACATATTTCGGATCCCATTGAAGACTATAGGGCCAAAGGAAATATCCTCCGATAACAAAGAAGAAAAAGCTTTCTGAGAAACTTCTTTGTGTTCTGTGAAATCATCCCACAGACTTACAGCTTTCCGCTCAAGAAAGATTTCGCTAAGACAGTTCTTGTGGAATTGGCAATATGATATTTGGAAGCTCATAGAGGGCTATGGTGAAAAAGGAAATATCCAGAGATAAAATCTGCAAAGAAGCTTTCTCAGAAACTGCTTAGTGTTCGGTTAATTAATCTCACAGCGTTACATCTGTCTTTCGTGGATCTCCTTGCTAGCCTTATTTCTGTTGAATCTGAGAACAGATATTTCGGATCCCTTTGAGGACTACAGGGCCAAAGGAAATATTCTCCGATAACAAAGAGAAAGAAACTTTCTGAGAAATTTCATTGTGTTCTGTGAAATCATCTCACAAAGATACAGCTTTCCCCTCAAGGAGCCTGTCGCTAAGACAGTTCTTGTGAAACTGGCAAAGTGATATTTGGAAGTCCATAGCGGGCTAAGCTGAAAAAGTAAATATCCTCAGAAGAAATCTGGAAAGAAGCTTTCTGAGAAACTGCTTAGTGTTCTGTTAATTCATCTCACAGAATTACATCTGTATTTCGTGGATCTCTTTGCTAGCCTTATTTCTGTGGAATCTGAGAACAGATATTTCGGATCCCTTTGAAGACTTTGGGCCAAAAGAAATATCTTCCGATAACAAAGAGAAAGAAGCTTTCTGAGAAACTTCTTTGCGTTCTGTGAAATCATCTCCCAGAGTTACAGCTTTACCCTCAAGAAGCCTTTCGCTAAGACAGTTCGTGTGGAATTGGAAAAGTGATATTTGGAAGCCCATAGAGGGTTAAGGTCAGAAAGGAAATATCCTCAAATGAAATCTGGAAAGAAGCTCTCTGAGAAACTGCTTAGTGTTCGGTTAATTCATCTCACAGAGTTACATCTGTATTTCGTGGATGTCTTTGCTAGCCTTATTTCTGTGTATTCTGAGAATAGATATTTCGGATGCCTTTGAAGACTATAGGGCCAAGGGAAATATCCTCCGATAAAAAGAGAAAGAAGCTTTCTGAGAAACTTCTTTGTGTTCTGCGAAATCATCTCACAGATATACAGCTATCCCCTCAAGAATCGTTTCGCTAGGACAGTTCTTGTGGAATTTGCAAAGTGATATTTGGAAGCCCATAGAGGGCTATGGTGAAAAAGGAATATCCTCAGATGAAATCTGGAAAGAAGCTTTCTGAGAAACTGCTTAGTGTTCTGTTAATTCATCAAACAGAGTTACATCTGTATTTCATGGATCTCTTTGCTAGCCTTGTTTCTGTGGAATCTGAGACCACATATTTCGGATCCCTTTGAAGAGTATAGGGCCAAAGGAAATATCCTCCGATAACAAAGAGAAAGAAGCTTTCTGAGAAACTTCTCTGTGTACTGTGAAATCATCTCACAGAGTTGCCGCTTTCCGCTCAAGAAGCCCTTCGCTAAGGCAGTTCTTGTGGAATTGGCAATGTGGTATTTGGAAACCCATAGAGGGCTATGGTGAAAAAGGGAATATCCAGAGATGAAATCTGCAAAGAAGCTTTCTGAGAAACTGCTTAGTGTTCTGTTAATTCATCTCACAGAGTTACATCTGTATTTCGTGGATCTCTTTGCTAGCCTTATTTCTGTGGAATCTGAGAACAGATATTTCGGATCCCTTTGAAGTCTATAGGGCCAAAGGAAATATCCTCTGATAACAAAGAGAAAGAAGCTTTCTGAGAAACTTCTTTGTGTTCTGTGAAATCATCTCACAGAGTGACAGCTTTCCCCTCAAGAAGCCTTTCGCTAAGACAGTTCGTGTGGAATTGGAAAACTGATATTTGGAAGCCCATAGAGGGCTACGGAGGGAAGGGAAATATCCTCAGATGAAATCTGGAAAGAAGTTTTCTGAGAAACTGCTTAGGGTTCTGTTAATTCATCTCACAGAGTTACATCTGTATTTCGTGGATCTCCTTGCTAGCTTTATTTCTCTTGAATCTGAGAACAGATATTTCGGATCCCTTTGAAGACTATAGGGCCAAAGGAAATAACCTCTGATAACAAAGAGGAAGAAGCTTTCTGAGCAACTTCTTTGTGTTCTGTGATATCATCTCACAGACTTACAGCTTTCCCCTCAAGAAGCATTTCGCTAAGACAGTTCTTGTGGAATTGGAAAAGTGATATTTGGAAGCCCATAGAGAGCAATGGTGAAAAAGGAAATATCTTCATATGAAATCCGGAAAGAAGCTTTCTGAGAAACTGCTTAGTGTTCTGTTAATTCATCTCACAGATTTACACCTGCATTTCGTGGATCTCTTTGCTAGACTTATTTCTTTGGAATCAGAGAACAGATATTTCGGATCCTTTTGAAGACTATAAGGCCAAAGGAAATATCCTCCGATAACAAAGAGAAAGAAGCTTTCTGAGAAACTTCTTTGTGTTCTGTGAACTCATCTCACAGAGATATAGCTTTCCGCTCAAGACGCCTTTCGCTAAGACAGTTCTTGTGGAATTGGCAATATGATATTTGGAATCCCATAGACGGTTATGGTGAAAAAGGAAATATGCAGAGATGAAATCTGCAAAGAAGCTTTCTCAGAAACTGCTTAGTGTTCTGTTAATTCATCTCACAGAGTTACATCCGTATTTCGTGGATCTCTTTTCTAGGCTTATTTCGGTGGAATCTAAGAACAGATATTTCGGATCCCTTTGAAGACTAAAGGGCCAAAGGAAATATCCTCTGAAAACAAAGAGAAAGAAGCTTTCTGAGAAACTTCTTTGTGTCCTGTTAAATCATCTCACACAGTTACAGCTTTCGCCTCAAGGAGCGTTTCGCTAAGACAGTTCTTGTGGAATTGGCAAAGTGATATTTGGAAGCCCATAGAGGGCTATGGTGAAAGAGAAAATATACACAGATGAAATCTGGAAAGAAGCTTTCTGAGAAACTGCTTAGTGTTCTGTTAATTCATCTCACAGAGTTACATCTGTATTTCGTGAATCTCTTTGCTAGCCTTATTTCTGTGGAATCTGAGAACAGATATTTCGGATCCCTTTGAAGACTATAGGGACAAAGGAAATATCCTCTGATAACAAAGACAAAGAAGCTTTCTGAGAAACTTCTTTGTGTTCTGTGAAATCATCTCACAGAGTTACAGCTTTCCGCTCAAGACGCCTTTCGCTAAGACAGTTCTTGTAGAATTGGTAAAGTGATATTTTGAAGCCCATAGAGGGCTATGGTTAAAAAGGAAATATTCTCAGATGAAATCAGGAAAAAAGCTTTCTGAGAAACTGCTTAGTGTTCTGTTAATTCATCTCTCAGAGTTACATCTGTAATTCGTGGATCTCTTTGCTAGCCTTATGTCTGTGGAATCTGAGAGCAGATATGTCGGATCCCTTTGAAGACTATAGGGCCAAAGTAAACATCCTCCGATAACAATGAGAGTGAAGCCTTCTGAGAAACTTCTTTGTGTTCTGTGAAATAATTTCACACAGTTACAGCTTTCACCTCAAGACGCCTTTCGCTAAGATAGTTCCTTTGGAATTGGCAAAGTGATATTTGGAAGCCCATAGAGGGCTATGTAGAAAAAGGAAATATCCTCAGATGAAATCTGGAAAGAAGCTTTCTGAGAAACTGCTTAGTGTTCTGTTAATTCATCTCACGGAGTTACATCTGTATTTCGTGGATCTCTTTGCTAGGCTTATTTCTGTGGAATCTGAGAACAGATATTTCGGATCCCTTTGAAGACTAAAGGGCCAAAGGAAATATCCTCCGATAACAAAGAGAAAGAAACTTTCGGAGAAACTTCTTTGTGTTCTGTGAAATCATCTCACAGAGTTACAGCTTTACCATCAAGAAGCCTTTGGCTAAGACAGTTCTTGTGGAATTGGCAAAGTGAAATTTGGAAGACCATAGAGGGCTATGGTGAGAAAGGAAATATCCTCAGATGAAATCTGGAAAGAAGCTCTCTGAGAAACTGCTTAGTGTTCGGTTAATTCATCTCACAGAGATACATCTGTATTTCGTGGATCTCTTTGCTAGCCTTATTTCTGTGTATTCTGAGAATAGATGTTTCGGATCCCTTTGAAGACTGTAGGGCTAAGGGAAATATCCTCCGATAAAAAAGAGAAAGAAGCTTTCTGAGAAACTTCTTTGTGTTCTGCGAAATCATCTCACAGACTTACAGCTTTCCCCTCAAGAATCCTTTCGCTAAGACAGTTCTTGTGGAATTGGCAAAGTGATATTTGGAAGCCCATAGAGGGCTATGCTGAAAAAGGAATATCCTCAGATGAAATCTGGATAGAAGCTTTCTGAGAAACTGCTTAGTGTTCTGTTAATTCATCAAACAGAGTTACATCTGTATTTCATGTATCTCTTTGGTGGCCTTATTTCTGTGGAATCTGAGACCACATATTTCGGATCCCTTTGAAGACTATAGGGCCAAAGGAAATGTCCTCCGTTAACAAAGAGAAAGAAGCTTTCTGAGAAACTTCTTTGTGTTCCGTGAAATCATCTCACAGAGTTACAGCTTTCCGTTCAAGAAGCCTTTCGCTAAGACAGTTCTTGTGGAATTGGCAATGTGATATTTGGAAGCCCATAGAGGGCTATTGTGAAAAAGGGAATATCCAGAGATGAAACCTGCAAAGAAGCTTTCTGAGAAAGTGCTTAGTATTCTGTTAATTCATCTCACAAAGTTACATCTGCATTTCGTGGATCTCTTTGCTAGGCTTATTTCTGTGGAATCTGAGAACAGATATTTCGGATCCCTTTGAAGACTATAGGGCCAAAGGAAATATCCTCAGGTAACAAAAAGAGAAAGAAGCTTTCTGAGAAACTTCTTTTTGTTCTGTGAAATCATCTCACAGAGTTACAGCTTTCCACTCAAGAAGCCTTTCGGTAAGACAGTTCTTGTGGAATTGGCAAAGTGATATTTGGAAGCTCATAGAGGGCTATGGTGAAAAAGGAAATATTCTCAGATGAAATCTGGAAAGAAGCTTTCTGAGAAACTGCTTAGTGTTCTGTTAATTCATCTCACAGAGTTACATCTGTTTTTCGTGGATCTCTTTGGTAGCCTTATTTCTGTGGGATCTGAAAACAGATAATTCGGATCACTTTGAAGACTATAGGACCAAAGGAAATTTCCTCCAATAACAAAGATAAAGAAGCTTTCTGAGAAACTTCTTTGTGTTCTGTGAAATCATCTCACAGAGTTACAGCTATCCCCTCTAGAAGCCTTTCGCTAAGACAGTTCTTGTGGAATTGGGAAAGTGATATTTGGAATCCCATATATGGCTATGGTGAAAACGGAATATCCTCAGATGAAATCTGGAAAGAATCTTTCTGAGAAACTGCTTAGTGTTCTGTTAGTTAATCAAACAGAGTTACCTCTGTATTTCATGGATCTCTTTGCTAGCCTTATTTCTGTGGAATCTGAGACCACATATTTCGGATCCCTTTGAAGACTATAGGTCCCAAGGAAATATCCTCCGATAACAAAGAGAAAGAAGCTTTCTGAGAAACTTCTTTGTGTTCTGTGAAACCACCTCACAGAGTTACAGCGTTCCGCTCAAGAAGCCTTTCGCTAAGACAGTTCTTCTGGAATTGGCAATGTGATATTTGGAAGCCCATAGAGGGCTTTGGTGAAAAAGGGAATATCCAGAGATGAAATCTGCAAAGAAGCTTTCTGAAAAACTGCTTAGTGTTCTGTTACTTCATCTCACAGAGTTACATCTGTATTTCGTGGATCTCTTTGCTAGGCTTATTTCTGTGGAATCTGAGAACAGATATTTCAGATCCCTTTGAAGACTATAGGGCCAAAGGAAATATCCTCCGATAACAAAGAGAAAGAAGCTTTCTGAGAAACTTCTTTCCGTTCTGTGAAATCATCTCCCAGAGTTACAGCTTTACCCTCAAGAAGCCTTTCGCTAAGACAGTTCGTGTGGAATTGGAAAAGTGATATTTGGAAGCCCATAGAGGGTTAAGGTCAGAAAGGAAATATCCTCAAATGAAATCTGGAAAGAAGCTCTCTGAGAAACTGCTTAGTGTTCGGTTAATTCATCTCACAGAGTTACATCTGTATTTCGTGGATGTCTTTGCTAGCCTTATTTCTGTGTATTCTGAGAATAGATATTTCGGATGCCTTTGAAGACTATAGGGCCAAGGGAAATATCCTCCGATAAAAAGAGAAAGAAGCTTTCTGAGAAACTTCTTTGTGTTCTGCGAAATCATCTCACAGATATACAGCTATCCCCTCAAGAATCGTTTCGCTAGGACAGTTCTTTTGGAATTGGCAAAGTGATATTTGGAAGCCCATAGAGGGCTATGGTGAAAAAGGAATATCCTCAGATGAAATCTGGAAAGAAGCTGTCTGAGAAACTGCTTAGTGTTCTGTTAATTCATCAAACAGAGTTACATCTGTATTTCATGGATCTCTTTGCTAGCCTTGTTTCTGTGGAATCTGAGACCACATATTTCGGATCCCTTTGAAGAGTATAGGGCCAAAGGAAATATCCTCCGATAACAAAGAGAAAGAAGCTTTCTGAGAAACTTCTCTGTGTACTGTGAAATCATCTCACAGAGTTGCCGCTTTCCGCTCAAGAAGCCCTTCGCTAAGGCAGTTCTTGTGGAATTGGCAATGTGGTATTTGGAAACCCATAGAGGGCTATGGTGAAAAAGGGAATATCCAGAGATGAAATCTGCAAAGAAGCTTTCTGAGAAACTGCTTAGTGTTCTGTTAATTCATCTCACAGAGTTACATCTGTATTTCGTGGATCTCTTTGCTAGCCTTATTTCTGTGGAATCTGAGAAGAATTATTTCGGAACCCTTTGAAGTCTATAGGGCCAAAGGAAATATCCTCTGATAACAAAGAGAAAGAAGCTTTCTGAGAAACTTCTTTGTGTTCTGTGAAATCATCTCACAGAGTGACAGCTTTCCCCTCAAGAAGCCTTTCGCTAAGACAGTTCGTGTGGAATTGGAAAAGTGATATTTGGAAGCCCATAGAGGGCTACGGAGGGAAGGGAAATATCCTCAGATGAAATCTGGAAAGAAGTTTTCTGAGAAACTGCTTAGGGTTCTGTTAATTCATCTCACAGAGTTACATCTGTATTTCCTGGATCTCTTTGCTAGACTTATTTCTTTGGAATCAGAGAACAGATATTTCGGATCCTTTTGAAGACTATAAGGCCAAAGGAAATATCCTCCGATAACAAAGAGAAAGAAGCTTTCTGACAAACTTCTTTGTGTTCTGTGAACTCATCTCACAGAGATATAGCTTTCCGCTCAAGACGCCTTTCGCTAAGATAGTTCTTGTGGAATTGGCAATATGATATTTGGAATCCCATAGACGGTAATGGTGAAAAAGGAAATATGCAGAGATGAAATCTGCAAAGAAGCTTTCTCAGAAACTGCTTAGTGTTCTGTTAATTCATCTCACAGAGTTACATCCGTATTTCGTGGATCTCTTTTCTAGGCTTATTTCTGTGGAATCTAAGAACAGATATTTCGGATCCCTTTGAAGACTAAAGGGCCAAAGGAAATATCCTCTGAAAACAAAGAGAAAGAAGCTTTCTGAGAAACTTCTTTGTGTCCTGTTAAATCATCTCACACAGTTACAGCTTTCGCCTCAAGGAGCGTTTCGCTAAGACAGTTCTTGTGGAATTGGCAAAGTGATATTTGGAAGCCCATAGAGGGCTATGGTGAAAGAGAAAATATACACAGATGAAATCTGGAAAAAAAGCTTTCTGAGAAACTGCTTAGTGTTCTGTTAATTCATCTCACAGAGTTACATCTGTATTTCGTGAATCTCTTTGCTAGCCTTATTTCTGTGGAATCTGAGAACAGATATTTCGGATCCCTTTGAAGACTATAGGGCCAAAGGAAATATCCTCCGATAACAAAGAGAAAGAAGCTTTCTGAGAAACTTCTTTGTGTTCTGTGAAATCATCTCACAGAGTTACAGCTTTCCGCTCAAGACGCCTTTCGCTAAGACAGTTCTTGTAGAATTGGTAAAGTGATATTTTGAAGCCCATAGAGGGCTATGGTTAAAAAGGAAATATTCTCAGATGAAATCAGGAAAAAAGCTTTCTGAGAAACTGCTTAGTGTTCTGTTAATTCATCTCTTAGAGTTACATCTGTAATTCGTGGATCTCTTTGCTAGCCTTATGTCTGTGGAATCTGAGAGCAGATATGTCGGATCCCTTTGAAGACTATAGGGCCAAAGTAAATATCCTCCGATAACAAAGAGAATGAAGCCTTCTGAGAAACTTCTTTGTGTTCTGTGAAATCATTTCACACAGTTACAGCTTTCCCCTCAAGACGCCTTTCGCTAAGACAGTTCCTTTGGAAATGGCAAAGTGATATTTGGAAGCCCATAGAGGGCTATGTAGAAAAAGGAAATATCCTCAGATGAAATCTGGAAAGAAGCTTTCTGAGAAACTGCTTAGTGTTCTGTTAATTCATCTCACGGAGTTACATCTGTATTTCGTGGATCTCTTTGCTAGGCTTATTTCTGTGGAATCTGAGAACAGATATTTCGGATCCCTTTGAAGACTAAAGGGCCAAAGGAAATATCCTCCGATAACAAAGAGAAAGAAGCTTTCGGAGAAACTTCTTTGTGTTCTGTGAAATCATCTCACAGAGTTACAGCTTTACCATCAAGAAGCCTTTGGCTAAGACAGTTCTTGTGGAATTGGCAAAGTGAAATTTGGAAGACCATAGAGGGCTATGGTGAGAAAGGAAATATCCTCAGATGAAATTGGAAAGAAGCTTTCTGAGAAACTGCTTAGTGTTCTGTGAATTCATCTCACAGAGTTAGAGCTTTCCCCTCAAGAATCTGCTCGCTAAGCCTGTTCTTGTTGAATTCAAAAAGTGATATTGGGAAGCCCATAGAGGCCTATGGTGAAAAAGAAAATATCCTCAGAGAAAAACTTGAAAGAAGCCTTCTGGTAAACTGCTTTGTCATGTGTGACTTCCACTCACAGAGTTACATCTGTATTTCGTGGATATCTTTTCTAGCCTTATTTCAGTGGAATCTGAGAACAGATATTTCAGATCCCTTTGAAGACTATAGGGCCAAAGGAAATATCCTCCTATAAGAAAGTGAAAGAAGCTTTCTGAGAAACTTCTTTGTGTTCTGTGAAATCATCTCACAGAGTTACAGCTTTCCCCTCAAGAAGCCTTTCACTAAGACTGTTCTTGTGGAATTTGCAAAGTGATATTTGGAAGCCCCTAGAGGGCTATGGTGAGAAAGGAAATATCCTCAGATGAAATCTGGAAAGAAGCTTTCTGAGAAACTGCTTAGTGTTCTGTTAATTCATCTCACAGAGTTACAGATTTCCCCTCAGGAAGCCTTTCGCGAACACAGTTCTTGTGGAATTTGCAAAGTGATATTTTAAAGCCCATAGATTGCTATGGTGAAAAAGGAAATATACGCAGATGAAATCTGGAAAGAAGCTTTCTGAGAAACTGCTAAGTTTTCTGTTAATTCATCTCACAGAGTTACAGCATTCCCCTCAAGTAGCCGCTCACTAAGCCTGTTCTTGTGGAATTCGCAAAGTGATATTGGGAAGCCCATAGAAGGCTATGGTGAAAAAGAAAATATTCTCAGAGAAAAACTGGAAAGAAGCTTTCTGATAAACTGCTTTGTGATGTGTGACTTCCACTCACAGAGTTAAATCTGTATTTCGTGGATCTCTTTGCTAGCCTTATTTCTGTGGAATCTGAGAACAGTTATTTCGGATCCCTTTGAAGACTATAGGGCCAAAGGAAGTATCCTCCGACAAAAAAGAGAAAGAAGCTATCTGAGAACCTTCTTTGTGTTCTTTGAAATCGTCTCACAGAGTTACAGCGTTCCACTCAAGAAGCCTTTCGCTAAGACAGTTCTTGTGGAATTTGCAAAGTGATATTTGGAAGACCATAGAGGGCTATGGAGAAAAAGGATATATCCTCAGATGAAAACTGGAAAGAAGCTTTCTGAGAAACTGCTAAGTGTTCTGTTAATTCATCTAACAGAGTTACAGCTTTCCCCTCAAGAAGCCGCTCGCTAAGCATGTTCTTGTGGAAATCGCAAAGTGATATTCGGAAGCCCATAGAGGGCTATGGTGAAAAAGAAAATATCCTCAGAGAAAAACTGGAAAGAAGCTTTCTGGGAAAGTGCTTTGTGATGTGTGACTTCCACTCACAAAGTTACATGTCTATTTCGTGGTTCTCTTTGCTAGCCTTGTTTCAGTGGAATCTGAGAACAGATATTTCGGATCCCTTTGAAGACTATAGGACCAGAGGAAATATCCTCCGATAACAAAGAGAAAGAATCTTTTTGAGAAACTTCTTTGTGTTCTGTGAAATCATCTCACAGAGTTACAGCTTTGCCCTCAAGAAGCCTTTCGCTAAGACAGTTCTTGTGAAATTTACAAAGTGATATTTGGAAGCCCAGAGAGCGCTATTGTGAAATGGAAATATCCACAGATGAAGTCTGGAAAGAAGCTTTCTGAGAAACTGCTTACTGTTCTGTTAATTCATCTCACAGAGTTACAGTTTTCCCCTCAGGAAGCCTTTCGCTAAGGAGGTTCTTGTGGAATTTGCAAAGTGATATTTGAAAGCCCATTGATTGCTATGGTGAAAAAAGAAATATCCTCAGATGAAATCTGGAAAGAAGCTTTCTGAAAACGGCTTAGTGTTCTGTTTATTCATCTCACGGAGATACTTCTGTATTTCCGAATCTCTTTGGCAGCCTTATTTCTGTGGAATCTGAGAACAGATATTTCGGATCCCTTTGGAGACTATAGGGCCAAAGGAAATATCCTCCGAGAACAAAGAGAAAGAAGCTTTCTGAGAAACTTCTTTGTTATCTCTGAAATCATCTCACAGAGTTACAGCTTTCCCCTCAAGAAGCCTTTCGGTAAGACAGTTCTTGTGGAATTGGCAAAGTGATATTTGGAAGCCCATAGAGGGCTATGGTGAAAAAGGAAATATCCTCACATGAAATCTGGAAAGAAGCTTTCTGAGAAACTGGTCTGTGATGTGTGACTTCCAGTCACAGAGTTACATGTGTATTTCGTGGATCTCTTTGCTAGCCTTATTTCTGTGGAATCTGAGAACAGACATTTCGGATCCCTTTGAAGAAGATAGGGCCAAATAAAATATCATCCGATAAAAAAGAGAAAGAAGCTTTCTGAGAAACTTCTTTGTGTTCTGTGAAATCATTTCTCAGAGTTACAGCTCTCCCCTAGGAAGCCTTTCCTAAGACAGTTGTTGTGGAATTGGCAAAGTGATATTTGGAAGCCCATAGAGTGCTATGGTGAAAGAGAAAATATCCTCAGATGAAATCTGGAAAGAAGCTTTCTGAGAAACTGTTCTGTGATGTGTGAATTCCACTCACCGCGTTACATCTGTATTTCGTGGATCTCTTTGCTAGCCTTATTTCTGTGGAATCTGAGAACAGATATTTCGGATCCCTTTGAAGACTATAGGGCCCAAGGGAATATCCTCCGATAACAAAGAGAAAGAAGCTTTCTGAGAAACTTCTTTGTGTTCTGTGAAATCATCTCACAGAGTTACAGCTTTCTCCTCAAGAAGCCTTTCGCTAAGACAGTTCTTGTGGAATTGTGAAAGTGATATTTTTAAGCCCATAGAGGTCTATGGTGAAAAAGGAAATATCCTCAGATGAAATCTGGAAAGCAGCTTTCTGAGAAAATGCTTAGTGTTCTTTTAATTCATCTCACAGAGTTACATCTGTATTTCCTGAATCTCTTTGCTAGCCTTATTTCCGTGGAATCTGAGAACAGATATTTCGGATCCCTTTGAAGAATATAGGGCCAAAGGAAATATCCTCCGATAACAAAGAGAAAGAAGCTTTCTGAGAAACTTCTTTGTGTTCTGTGAAATCATCTCACCGAGTTTCAGCTTTCCCCTCAAGAAGCCTTTCGCTAAGACAGTTCTTGTGGAATTGGCAAAGTGATAGTAGATCCCCATTGACGGCTACGGTGAAAAAGGAAATATCCTCAGATGAAATCTGGAAAGAAGCTTTCTGAGAAACTGCTTAGTGTTCCGTTAATTCATCTCCAGAGTTACATCTGTATTTCGTGGATCTCTTTGCTAGCCTTATTTCTGTGGAATCTGAGAACAGATATTTCAGATCCCTTTGAAGACTATACGGACAAAGGAAATATCCTCCGACGACAAAGAGAAAGAAGTTTTCTGAGAAACATCTTTGTGTTCTGTGAAATCATCTCACAGAGTTACAGCTTTCACCTCAAGAAGCCTTTCGCTAAGACAGTTGTTGTGGAATTGGCAAAGTTATATTTGGAAGCCCATAGAGGGCTATGGCGAAAAAGGAAATATCCTCAGATGAAACCTAGAAAGAAGCTTTCTGAGAAACTCCTTAGTGTTCTTTCAATTCATCTCAGAGAGTTACATCTGTATTTCGTGGATCTCTTTACTAGACTTATTTCCGTGGAATCTGAGAACAGATATTTCGGATCCCTTTGAAGACTACACGGCCAAAGGAAATATCCTCAGAAACAAAGAGAAAGAAACTTTCTGAGAAACTTCTTTGTGTTCTGTGAAATCATCTCACAGAGTTACAGCTTTCCCCTCAAGAAGCCTTTCGCTAAGACAGTTGTTGTGGAATTTGCAAAGTGATATTTGGAAGCCCATAGACGGCTATGGTGAAAAAGGAAATATCCTCAGATGAAATCTGGAAAGAAGCATTCTGAGAAACTGCTTAGTGTTCTGTTAATTCATCTCACAGAGTTACATCTGTATTTCGTGGATCTCTTTGCTAGCCTTATTTCTGTGGAATCTGAGAACAGATATTTCGGATCCCTTTGTAGACTATAGGGCCAAAGGAAATATCCTCTGATAACAAAGAGAAAGAAGCTTTCTGAGAAACTTCTTTGTGTTCTGTGAAATCATATCACAGAGTTACAGCTCTCCCCTCAAGAAGCCTTTCGCTAAGACAGTTCTTGTGTAATTGGCAAAGTGATATTTGGAAGCCCATAAACGGCTACGGTGAAAAAGGAAATATCCTCAGATGAAATCTGGGAAGAATCTTTCTGGGAATCTGCTCTGTGATGTGTGAATTCCACTTTCAGAGTTACATCTGTGTTTCGTGGATCTCTTTGCTAGCCTTATTTCTGTGGTATCTGAGAACAGATATTTCGGATCCCTTTGAAGATTATGGGGACAAAGGAAATATCTTTCGATAACAAAGAGAAAGAAGCATTCTGAGAAACTTCCTTGTGTTCTGTGAAATCATCTCACAGAATTACAGCTCTCCCCAGGAAGCCATTCGCTAAGACGGTTCTTGTGGAATTGGCAAAGTGATATTTGGAAGCCCATAGAGGGCTATAGTGAAAAAGGAAATATCCTCACATGAAATCTGGAAAGAAGCTTTCTGAGAAACTGCTCTGCGATGTGTGACTTCCACTCACAGAGTTACATCCGTATTTCGTGGATCTCTTTGCTAGCCTTATTTCTGTGGAATCTGAGAACAGATATATCGGATCCCTTGGAAGACTATAGGGCCAAAGGAAATATCCTCCGACAACAAAGAGAAAGAAGGTTTGTGAGAAACTTCTTTGTGTTCTGCGAAATCATCTCACAGAGTTACAGCTTTCCCCTCAAGAAGCCTTTCGCTAAGACAGTTCTTGTGGAATTGTCAAAGGGATATTTGGAAGCCCATGGAGGGATATGGTGAAAAAGGAAATATCGTCAGATGTAATCTGGAAAGAAGCTTTCTGAGAAACTGCTTAGTGTTCTGTTAGTTCATCTCACAGAGATACATCTGTATTTTGTGGATCTCTTTGCTAGCCTTATTTCTGTGGAATCTGAGTACAGATATTTCGGATCCCTTTGAAGACTACAGGGCCGAAGGAAATATCCATCGATAACAAAGAGAAAGAAGCTTTCTCAGAAACTTCTTTGTGGTCTGTGAAATCATCTCACAGAGTTACAGCTCTCCCCTAGGAAACCTTTCGCTAAGACAGTTGTTGTGGAATTGGCAAAGTGATATTTGGAAGCGCATAGAGGGCTATGGTGAAAGAGGAAATATCCTCAGATGAAATCTGGAAAGAAGCTTTCTGAGAAACTGCTCTGTGATGTGTGACTTCCAGTCATAGAGTTACATCTGTATTTCGTGGATCTCTTTGCTAGCCTTATTTCTGCGGAATCTGAGAACAGATATTTCGGATCCCTTTGAAGACTAGAGAGCCAAAGGAAATATCCTTCGATAACAAAAGGAAGGAAGCTTTCTGAGAAACTTCTTTCTGTTTTGTGAAATCATCTCCAGAGTTACAGCTTTCCCCTAGAAAGCATTTCGCTAAGACAGTTGTTGTGGAATTGGCAAAGTGATATTTGTAAGCCCTTAGAAGGCTAGGGTGAAAAAGGAAATATCCTCAGATGAAATCTGGAAAGAAGCATTCTGAGAAACTGCTTTGTGTTCTGTTAATTCATCTCACAGAGTTACATCTGTATTTCGTGGATCTCTTTGCTAACCTTATTTCTGTGGAATCTGAGAACAGATATTTCGGATCCGTTTGAAGACTATAGGGCCAAAGGAAATATCCTCCGATACAAAGACAAAGAAGCTTTCTGAGACACTTCTTTGTGTTCTCTGAAATCATCTCACAGGGTTACAGCTCTCCCCTCAAGGAGCCTTTCACTAAGACAGTTGTTGTGGAATTGGCAAAGTGATATTTGGAAGCCCATAGAGGGCTATGGTGAAAAAGGAATTATCCTCAGATGGAATCTGGAAAGAAGCTTTCTGAGAAACTGCTCTGTGATGTGTGGATTCCACTCACAGAGTTACATCTGTATTTCGTGGATCTCTTTGCTAGCCTTATTTCTGTGGAATCTGAGAACAGATATTTCGGATCCCTTTGAAGACTATAGGGCCAAAGGAAATATCCTCAGATAACAAAGAGAAAGAAGCTTTCTGAGAAACTTCTTTGTGTTCTGTGAAATCATCTCACAGAGTTACAGCTTTCCCCTCAAGAAACTTTTCGCTAAGACAGTTCTTGTGAAATTGTCAAAGTGATATTTGGAAGCCCATAGAGGGCTATGGTGAAAAAGGTAATATCCTCAGATGAATTCCGGAAAGCAACTTTCTGAGAAACTGCTTAGTGTTCTGTTAATTCCTCTCACAGAGTTATATCTGTATTTCGTTGATCTCTTTGCTAGCCTTATTTCTGTGGAATCTGAGCACAGATATTTCGGATCCCTTTGAAGACTATAGGGACAAAGGAAATATCCTCCGATAACAAAGAGAAAGAAGCTTTCTGAGAAACTTCTTTGTGTTCTCTGAAATCATCTCACACAGTTACAGCTTTCCCCTCAAGAAGCCTTTCGCTAAGACAGTTCTTGTGGAATTGGCAAAGTGATATTTGGAAGCCCATAGAGGGCTATGTAGAAAATGGAAATATCCTCACATGAAATCTGGAATGAAGCTTTCTGAGAAACTGCTTTGTAATGTGTGACTTCCACTCACAGATTTACATGTGTATTTCGTGGATCTCTTTGCTAGCCTTGTTTCTGTGGAATCTGAGAACAGATATTTCGGATCCCTTTGAAGACTATAGGGCCAAAGGAATTATCCTCTGATAACAAAGAGAAAGAAGCTTTCTGAGAAACTCCTTTGTGTTCTCTGAAATCATCTCACAGAGTTACAGCTTTCACCCCAAGAAGCCTTTCGCTAAGACAGTTGTTGTGGAATTGGCAAAGTGATATTTGGAAGCCCATTGAGGGCTAGGGTGAAAAAGGAAATATCCTCAGATGAAATCTGGCTAGAAGCTTTCTGAGAAACTGCTCTGTGATGTCTGACTTCCACTCACAGAGTTACATCTGTATTTCGTGGATCTCTTTGCTAGCCTTATTTCCGTGGAATCTGAGAACAGATATTTCGGATGCCTTGGAAGACTACACGGCCAAAGGAAATATCCTCAGAAACAAAGAGAAAGAAACTTTCTGAGAAACTTCTTTGTGTTCTGTGAAATCATCTCACAGAGTTACAGCTTTCCCCTCAAGAAGCCTTTCGCTAAGACAGTTGTTGTGGAATTTGCAAAGTGATATTTGGAAGCCCATAGACGGCTATGGTGAAAAAGGAAATATCCTCAGATGAAATCTGGAAAGAAGCATTCTGAGAAACTGCTTAGTGTTCTGTTAATTCATCTCACAGAGTTACATCTGTATTTCGTGGATCTCTTTGCTAGCCTTATTTCTGTGGAATCTGAGAACAGATATTTCGGATCCCTTTGTAGACTATAGGGCCAAAGGAAATATCCTCTGATAAAAAAGAGAAAGAAGCTTTCTGAGAAACTTCTTTGTGTTCTGTGAAATCATATCACAGAGTTACAGCTCTCCCCTCAAGAAGCGTTTCGCTAAGACAGTTCTTGTGGAATTGGCAAAGTGATATTTGGAAGCCCATAAACGGCTACGGTGAAAAAGGAAATATCCTCAGATGAAATCTGGGAAGAATCTTTCTGGGAATCTGCTCTGTGATGTGTGAATTCCACTTTCAGAGTTACATCTGTGTTTCGTGGATCTCTTTGCTAGCCTTATTTCTGTGGTATCTGAGAACAGATATTTCGGATCCCTTTGAAGATTATAGGGACAAAGGAAATATCTTTCGATAACAAAGAGAAAGAAGCATTCTGAGAAACTTCCTTGTGTTCTGTGAAATCATCTCACAGAATTACAGCTCTCCCCTAGGAAGCCATACGCTAAGACGGTTCTTGTGGAATTGGCAAAGTGATATTTGGAAGCCCATAGAGGGCTATAGTGAAAAAGGAAATATCCTCACATGAAATCTGGAAAGAAGCTTTCTGAGAAACTGCTCTGCGATGTGTGACTTCCACTCAGAGAGTTACATCCGTATTTAGTGGATCTCTTTGCTAGCCTTATTTCTGTGGAATCTGAGAACAGATATATCGGATCCCTTGGAAGACTATAGGGCCAAAGGAAATATCCTCCGACAACAAAGAGAAAGAAGGTTTGTGAGAAACTTCTTTGTGTTCTGCGAAATCATCTCACAGAGTTACAGCTTTCCCCTCAAGAAGCCTTTCGCTAAGACAGTTCTTGTGGAATTGTCAAAGGGATATTTGGAAGCCCATGGAGGGATATGATGAAAAAGGAAATATCGTCAGATGTAATCTGGAAAGAAGCTTTCTGAGAAACTGCTTAGTGTTCTGTTAGTTCATCTCACAGAGATACATCTGTATTTTGTGGATCTCTTTGCTAGCCTTATTTCTGTGGAATCTGAGTACAGATATTTCGGATCCCTTTGAAGACTACAGGGCCGAAGGAAATATCCATCGATAACAAAGAGAAAGAAGCTTTCTCAGAAACTTCTTTGTGGTCTGTGAAATCATCTCACAGAGTTACAGCTCTCCCCTAGGAAACCTTTCGCTAAGACAGTTGTTGTGGAATTGGCAAAGTGATATTTGGAAGCGCATAGAGGGCTATGGTGAAAGAGGAAATATCCTCAGATGAAATCTGGAAAGAAGCTTTCTGAGAAACTGCTCTGTGATGTGTGACTTCCAGTCATAGAGTTACATCTGTATTTCGTGGATCTCTTTGCTAGCCTTATTTCTGCGGAATCTGAGAACAGATATTTCGGATCCCTTTGAAGACTAGAGAGCCAAAGGAAATATCCTTCGATAACAAAAGGAAGGAAGCTTTCTGAGAAACTTCTTTCTGTTTTGTGAAATCATCTCCAGAGTTACAGCTTTCCCCTAGAAAGCATTTCGCTAAGACAGTTGTTGTGGAATTGGCAAAGTGATATTTGTAAGCCCTTAGAAGGCTAGGGTGAAAAAGGAAATATCCTCAGATGAAATCTGGAAAGAAGCATTCTGAGAAACTGCTTTGTGTTCTGTTAATTCATCTCACAGAGTTACATCTGTATTTCGTGGATCTCTTTGCTAACCTTATTTCTGTGGAATCTGAGAACAGATATTTCGGATCCCTTTGAAGACTATAGGGCCAAAGGAAATATCCTCCGATACAAAGACAAAGAAGCTTTCTGAGACACTTCTTTGTGTTCTCTGAAATCATCTCACAGGGTTACAGCTCTCCCCTCAAGGAGCCTTTCACTAAGACAGTTGTTGTGGAATTGGCAAAGTGATATTTGGAAGCCCATAGAGGGCTATGGTGAAAAAGGAATTATCCTCAGATGGAATCTGGAAAGAAGCTTTTGAGAAACTGCTCTGTGATGTGTGGATTCCACTCACAGAGTTACCTCTGTATTTCGTGGATCTCTTTGCTAGCCTTATTTCTGTGGAATCTGAGAACAGATATTTCGGATCCCTTTGAAGACTATAGGGCCAAAGGAAATATCCTCAGATAACAAAGAGAAAGAAGCTTTCTGAGAAACTTCTTTGTGTTCTGTGAAATCATCTCACAGAGTTACAGCTTTCCCCTCAAGAAACTTTTCGCTAAGACAGTTCTTGTGAAATTGTCAAAGTGATATTTGGAAGCCCATAGAGGGCTATGGTGAAAAAGGTAATATCCTCAGATGAATTCCGGAAAGCAACTTTCTGAGAAACTGCTTAGTGTTCTGTTAATTCCTCTCACAGAGTTATATCTGTATTTCGTTGATCTCTTTGCTAGCCTTATTTCTGTGGAATCTGAGAACAGATATTTCGGATCCCTTTGAAGACTATAGGGACAAAGGAAATATCCTCCGATAACAAAGAGAAAGAAGCTTTCTGAGAAACTTCTTTGTGTTCTCTGAAATCATCTCACACAGTTACAGCTTTCCCCTCAAGAAGCCTTTCGCTAAGACAGTTCTTGTGGAATTGGCAAAGTGATATTTGGAAGCCCATAGAGGGCTATGTAGAAAATGGAAATATCCTCACATGAAATCTGGAATGAAGCTTTCTGAGAAACTGCTTTGTAATGTGTGACTTCCACTCACAGATTTACATGTGTATTTCGTGGATCTCTTTGCTAGCCTTGTTTCTGTGGAATCTGAGAACAGATATTTCGGATCCCTTTGAAGACTATAGGGCCAAAGGAGTTATCCTCTGATAACAAAGAGAAAGAAGCTTTCTGAGAAACTCCTTTGTGTTCTCTGAAATCATCTCACAGAGTTACAGCTTTCACCCCAAGAAGTCTTTCGCTAAGACAGTTGTTGTGGAATTGGCAAAGTGATATTTGGAAGCCCATTGAGGGCTAGGGTGAAAAAGGAAATATCCTCAGATGAAATCTGGCAAGAAGCTTTCTGAGAAACTGCTCTGTGATGTGTGACTTCCACTCACAGGGTTACATCTGTATTTCGTGGATCTCTTTGCTAGCCTTATTTCCGTGGAATCTGAGAACAGATATTTCGGATGCCTTGGAAGACTATAGGGCCAAAGGAAATATCCTCCGACGACAAAGAGAAACAAGCTTTCTGAAAAACTCCTTTGTGTTCTGTGAAATCATCTCACAGAGTTATCGCTTTCCACTGAAGAAGCCTTTCGCTAAGACAGTTCTTGTGAAATTGGCAAAGTGATATTTGGAAGCCTATAGACGTCTATGGTGAAAAAGGAAATATCCTCAGATGAAATCTGGAAAGAAGCTTTCTGAGAAACTGCTTAGTGTTCTGTTAATTCATCTCACAGAGTTACATCTGTATTTCGTGGATCTCTTTGCTAGCCTTATTTCTGTGGAATCTGAGAACAGATATTTCGGATCCCTTTGAAGACTATAGGGCCTAAGGAAATATCCTCCGATAACAAAGAGAAAGAAGCTTTCTGAGAAACTTCTTTGTGTTCTGTGAAATCATCTCACAGAGTTACAGCTCTCCCGTAGGAAGCCTTTCGCTAAGACAGTTCTTGTGGAATTTGCAAAGTGATATTTGGAAGCCCGTAGAGGGCTATGGTGAAAGGAGAAATATCCTCAGATGAAATCTGGAAAGAAGCTTTCTGAGAAACTGCTCCGCGATGTGTGACTTCCACTCACAGAGTTACATCTGTAATTCGTGGATCTCTTTGCTAGCCTTATGTCTGTGGAATCTGAGAACAGATATATCGGATCCCTTGGAAGACTACAGGGCCAAAGGAAATATCCTCCGACAACAAAGAGAAAGAAGCTTTCTGAGAAACTTCTTTGTGTTCTGTGAAATCATCTCAGAGAGTCACAGCTTTACCCTCAAGAAGCCTTTCGCTAAGACAGTTCTTGTGAAATTTACAAAGTGATATTTGGAAGCCCAGAGAGCGCTATTGTGAAATGGAAATATCCACAGATGAAGTCTGGAAAGAAGCTTTCTGAGAAACTGCTTACTGTTCTGTTAATTCATCTCACAGAGTTACAGCTTTCCCCTCAGGAAGCCTTTCGCTAAGGAGGTTCTTGTGGAATTTGCAAAGAGATATTTGAAAGCCCATTGATTGCTATGGTGAAAAAGGAAATATCCTCAGATGAAATCTGGAAAGAAGCTTTCTGAAAACGGCTTAGTGTTCTGTTTATTCATCTCATGGAGATACTTCTGTATTTCCCGAATCTCTTTGGCAGCCTTATTTCTGTGGAATCTGAGAACAGATATTTCGGATCCCTTTGGAGACTATAGGGCCAAAGGAAATATCCTCCGATAACAAAGAGAAAGAAGCTTTCTGAGAAACTTCTTTGTTATCTCTGAAATCATCTCACAGAGTTACAGCTTTCCCCTCAAGAAGCCTTTCGGTAAGACAGTTCTTGTGGAATTGGCAAAGTGATATTTGGAAGCCCATAGAGGGCTATGGTGAAAAAGGAAATATCCTCACTTGAAATCTGGAAAGAAGCTTTCTGAGAAACTGGTCTGTGATGTGTGACTTCCAGTCAAAGAGTTACATGTGTATATCGTGGATCTCTTTGCTAGCCTTATTTCTGTGGAATATGAGAACAGATATTCGGATCCCTTTGAAGAAGATAGGGCCAAATAAAATATCATCCGATAAAAAAGAGAAAGAAGCTTTCTGAGAAACTTCTTTGTGTTCTGTGAAATCATTTCTCAGAGTTACAGCTCTCCCCTAGGAAGCCTTTCCTAAGACAGTTGTTGTGGAATTGGCAAAGTGATATTTGGAAGCCCATAGAGTGCTATGGTGAAAGAGAAAATATCCTCAGATGAAATCTGGAAAGAAGCTTTCTGCGAAACTGTTCTGTGATGTGTGAATTCCACTCACCGCGTTACATCTGTATTTCGTGGATCTCTTTGCTAGCCTTATTTCTGTGGAATCTGAGAACAGATATTTCGGATCCCTTTGAAGACTATAGGGCCCAAGGGAATATCCTCCGATAACAAAGAGAAAGAAGCTTTCTGAGAAACTTCTTTGTGTTCTGTGAAATCATCTCACAGAGTTACAGCTTTCTCCTCAAGAAGCCTTTCGCTAAGACAGTTCTTGTGGAATTGTCAAAGTGATATTTTTAAGCCTATAGAGGGCTATGGTGAAAAAGGAAATATCCTCAGATGAAATCTGGAAAGCAGCTTTCTGAGAAAATGCTTAGTGTTCTTTTAATTCATCTCACAGAGTTACATCTGTATTTCCTGAATCTCTTTGCTAGCCTTATTTCCGTGGAATCTGAGAACAGATATTTCGGATCCCTTTGAAGAATATAGGGCCAAAGGAAATATCCTCCGATAATAAAGAGAAAGAAGCTTTCTGAGAAACTTCTTTGTGTTCTGTGAAATCATCTCACCGAGTTACAGCTTTCCCCTCAAGAAGCCTTTCGCTAAGACAGTTCTTGTGGAATTGGCAAAGTGATATTGGATCCCCATTGACGGCTATGGTGAAAAAGGAAATATCCTCAGATGAAATCTGGAAAGAAGCTTTCTGAGAAACTGCTTAGTGTTCCGTTAATTCATCTCCAGAGTTACATCTGTATTTCGTGGATCTCTTTGCTAGCCTTATTTCTGTGGAATCTGAGAACAGATATTTCAGATCCCTTTGAAGACTATACCGACAAAGGAAATATCCTCCGACGACAAAGAGAAAGAAGCTTTCTGAGAAACATCTTTGTGTTCTGTGAAATCATCTCACAGAGTTACAGCTTTCACCTCAAGAAGCCTTTCGCTAAGACAGTTGTTGTGGAATTGGCAAAGTTATATTTGGAAGCCCATAGAGGGCTATGGCGAAAAAGGAAATATCCTAGATGAAACCTAGAAAGAAGCTTTCTGAGAAACACCTTAGTGTTCTTTCAATTCATCTCAGAGAGTTACATCTGTATTTCGTGGATCTCTTTACTAGACTTATTTCCGTGGAATCTGAGAACAGATATTTCGGATCCCTTTGAAGACTACACGGCCAAAGGAATTATCCTCAGAAACAAAGAGAAAGAAACTTTCTGAGAAACTTCTTTGTGTTCTGTGAAATCATCTCACAGAGTTACAGCTTTCCCCTCAAGAAGCCTTTCGCTAAGACAGTTGTTGTGGAATTTGCAAAGTGATATTTGGAAGCCCATAGACGGCTATGGTGAAAAAGGAAATATCCTCAGATGAAATCTGGAAAGAAGCATTCTGAGAAACTGCTTAGTCTTCTGTTAATTCACCTCACAGAGTTACATCTGTATTTCGTGGATCTCTTTGCTAGCCTTATTTCTGTGGAATCTGAGAACAGATATTTCGGATCCCTTTGTAGACTATAGGGCCAAAGGTAATATCCTCTGATAACAAAGAGTAAGAAGCTTTCTGAGAAACTTCTTTGTGTTCTGTGAAATCATATCACAGAGTTACAGCTCTCCCCTCAAGAAGCCTTTCGCTAAGACAGTTGTTGTGGAATTGGCAAAGTGATATTTGGAAGCCCATAAACGGCTAAGGTGAAAAAGGAAATATCCTCAGATGAAATCTGGGAAGAATCTTTCTGGGAATCTGCTCTGTGATGTGTGAATTCCACTTTCAGAGTTACATCTGTATTTCGTGGATCTCTTTACTAGCCTTATTTCAGTGGAATCTGAGAGCAGATATTTCGGATCCCTTTGAAGATTATAGGGACAAAGGAAATATCTTTCGATAACAAAGAGAAAGAAGCTTTCTGAGAAACTTCCTTGTGTTCTGTGAAATCATCTCACAGAGTTATAGCTTTCCACTGAAGAAGCCTTTCGCTAAGACAGTTGTTGTGAAATTGGCAAAGTGATATTTGGAAGCCTATAGACGTCTATGGTGAAAAAGGAAATATCCTCAGATGAAATGTGGAAAGAAGCTTTCTGAGAAACTGCTTAGTGTTCTGTTAATTCATCTCACAGAGTTACATCTGTATTTCGTGGATCTCTTTGCTAGCCTTATTTCTGTGGTATCTGAGAACAGGTATTTCGGATCCCTTTGAAGACTATAGGGACAAAGGAAATATCCTTCGATAACAAAGAGAAAGAAGCTTTCTGAGAAACTTCGTTGTGTTCTGTGAAATCATCTCAAACAGTTTCAGCTCTCCCCTAGGAAGCCATTCGCTAAGACGGTTGTTGTGGAATTGGCAAAGTGATATTTGGAAGCCCATAGAGGGCTATGGTGAAAGGGGAAATATCCTCAGATGAAATCTGGAAAGAAGCTTTCTGAGAAACTGCTCCGCGATGTGTGACTTCCACTCACAGAGTTACATCTGTAATTCGTGGATCTCTTTGCTAGCCTTATTTCTGTGGAATCTGAGAACAGATATATCGGATCCCTTGGAGGACTACAGGGCCAAAGGAAATATCCTCCGACAACAAAGAGAAGGAAGGTTTGTGAGAAACTTCTTTGTGTTCTGTGAAATCATCTCAGAGAGTCACAGCTTTCCCCTCAAGAAGCCTTTCGCTAAGACAGTTCTTGTGGAATTTTCAAAGTGATATTTGGACGCCCATAGAGGGATATGGTGAAAAATGAAATATCGTCAGATGAAATCTGGAAAGAAGCTTTCTGAGAAACTGCTTAATGTTCTGTTAGTTCACCTCACAGAGTTACATCTGCATTTCGTGGATCTCTTTGGCAGCCTTATTTCTGTGGAATCTGAGAACAGATATTTTGGATCCCTATGAAGACTATAGGGCCAAAGGAAATATACTCCGATAACGAAGAGAAAGAAGCTTTCTGAGAAACTTCTTTGTGTTCTCTGAAATCATCTCACAGAGTTGCAGCTTTCCCCTCAAGAAGCCTTTCGCTAAGACAGTTCTTGTGGAATTGGGAAACTGATATTTGGAAGCCCCTAGAGGGCTATGTTGAAAAAGGAAATATCCTCACATGAAATTTGGAAAGAAGCTTTCTGAGAAACTGCTCTGTGATGTGTGACTTCCAGTCACAGAGTTACATCTGTATTTCGTGGATCTCTTTACTAGCCTTATTTCAGTGGAATCTCAGAACAGATATTTCGGATCCCTTTGAAGATTCTAGGGACAAAGCAAATATCCTCCGATAACAAAGAGAAAGAAGCTTTCTGAGAAACTTCTTAGTGTTCTGTGAAATCATCTCACAGAGCTACAGCTTTTACCTCAAGAAGCCTTTCGCTAAGACAGTTCTTGTGGAATTGGCAAAGTGAAATTTGGAAGCCCATAGAGCGTTATGGTGAAAAAGTAAATATCCTAGGATGAAATCTGGAAAGAAGCTTTCTGAGAAACTGCTTAGTTTTCTGTTAATTCATCACACAGAGTTACATCTGTATTTAGTGGATCTCTTTGCTAGCCTTATTTCTGTGGAATCTGAGAACAGATATTTCGGATCCCTTTGAAGACTACAGGGCCAAAGAAAATATCCTCCGATAACAAAGAGAAAGAAGCTTTGTGAAAAACTTCTTTGTGTTCTTTGAAATCATCCACAGAGTTACAGCATTGCCCTCAAGAAGCCTTTCGCTAAGACAGTTCTTGTGGAATTGGCAAAGTGATATTTGGAAACCCATAGAGGGCTATGTTGAAAAAGGAAATATCCGCACATTAAATCTGGAAAGAAGCTTTCTGAGAAAATACTCTGTGATGTGGGTCTTCCAGTCACAGTGTTACATCTGTGTTTCCTGGATCTCTTTGCTAGGCTTATTTCTGTGGAATCTGAGAACAGATATTTCGGAACCCTTTTTAGACTATAGGGCCAAAGGAAATATCCTCCGATAACAAAGAGAAAGAAGCCTTCTGAGAAACTCCTTTGTGTTCTGTGAAATCATCTCACAGAGTTACAGCTTTGGCCTCAAGAAACCTTTCGCTAAGACAGTTCTTGTGGAATTGGCAAAGTGATATTTGGAAGCCCCTAGACGGCAATGGTGAAAAAGGAAATATCCTCAGATGAAATTTGGAAAGCAGCTTTCTGAGAAACTGCTTAGTGTTCTGTTAATTCATCTCACAGAGTTACATCTGTATTTCGAGGATCTCTTTGCTAGCCTTATTTCTGTGGAATCTGAGAACAGATATTTCGGATCCCTTTGACGACTATAGGGCCAAAGGAAATATCCTCCGATAACAAAGAGAAAGAAGCTTTCTGATTAACTTCTTTGTGTTCTGTGAAATCATCTCACAGAGTTAAAGCTTTCTCCTCAAGAAGCCTTTCGCTAAGACAGTTCTTGTGGAATTGGCAAAGTGATATTTGGAAGCCCATAGAGGGCTATGATGAAAAAGTAAATATCCTGAGGTGAAATCTGGAATGAAGCTCTCTGTGAAACTCCTTAGTGTTCTGTTAATTCATCTCACCGAGTTTCATCTGTATTTCGTGGATCTCTTGGCTAGCCTTATTTCTGTGGAATCTGAGAACAGATATTTCGGATCCCTTTGAAGACTATAGGGCCAAAGGAAATATCCTCCGGTAACAAAGAGAGAGAAGCTTTGTGAGAAACTTCTTTGTGTTGTTTGAAATCATCTCACAGAGTTACAGCTTTCCCCTCAAGAAGCCTTTCGCTAAGACAGCTCTTGTGGAATTGGCAAAGTGATATTTGGAAGCCCATATAAGGCTATGTTGAAAAAGGAAATATCCTCAGATTAAATCTGGAAAGAAGCTTTCTGAGAAACTGCTCTGTGATGTGTGACTTCCACTCACAGAGTTACATCTGTATTTCGTGAATCTCTTTGCTAGCCTGATTTCTGTGGAATCTGAGAACAGATATTTCGGATCGCTTTGAAGATTCAAGGGACAAAGGAAATATACTCCTATAACGAAGAGAAAGAAGCTTCCTGAGAAACTTCTTTGTGTTCTGTGAAATCATCTCACAGAGTTACAGCTTTCCCCTCAAGAAGACGTTCGCTAAGACTGTTCTTGTGGAATTGGCAAAGTGATATTTGGAAGCCCATAGACGGCAATTGTGAAAAAGGAAATATCCTCAGATGAAATCTGGAAAGAAACTTTCTGAGAAACTGCGTATTGTTCTGTTCGTTCATCTCACAGAGTTACATCTGTATTTCGTGGATCTCTTTGCTTGCCTTATTTCTGTGGAATCTGAGAACAGATATTTCGGATCCCTTTGAAGACTATAGGGCCAAAGGAAATATCCTCCGATAACAAAGAGAAAGAAGCTTTCTGAGAAACTTCTTTGTGTTCTGTGAAATCATCTCACAGAGTTACAGCTTCCAACTCAAGAAGCCTCTCGCTAAGACAGTTCTTGTGGATTTGGAAAAGTGATATTTGGAAGCCCACAGAGGGCTATGGTGAAAAAGGAAATATCCTCACATGAAATCTAGAAAAAAGCTTTCTGAGAAACTGCTCTGTGATATGTGACTTCCACTCACGGAGTTACATCTGTATTTCGTGGATCTCTTTGCTAGCCTTATTTCTGTGGAATCTGAGAACAGATATTATGGATCCCTTTGAAGACTATAGGGCCAAAGGAAATATCCTCCGATAACAAAGAGAAAGAAGCTTTCTGGGAAACTTCTTTGTGTTCTGTGAAATCATCTCACAGAGTTACAGCTTTCCCCTCAAGAAGCCTTTGGCTAAGACAGTTCTTGCGGAATTGGCAAAGTGATATTTGAAAGCCCATAGACGGCTATGGTGAAAAAGGAAATATTCACAGATGAAATCTGGAAAGCACGTTTCTGAGAAACTGCTTAGTGTTCTGTTAATTCATCTCACAGAGTTACATCTGTATTTCGTGGATCTCTTTGCTAGCCTTATTTCTGTGGAATCTGAGAACAGATATTTCGGATCCTTTTGAAGACTATAGGGCCAAAGGAAATATCCTCCGATAACAAAGAGATAGAAGCTTTCTGAGAAACTTTTTTGTGTTCTGTGAAATCATCTCACAGAGCTACAGCTTTCCGCTCAGGAATCCTGTCGCTAAGACAGTTCTTGTGGAATTGGCAAAGTGATATTTGGAAGCCCATACAGGGCTATGGTGAAAAAGGAAATATCCTCAGATGAAATCTGGAAAGCAGCTTTCTGAGAAACTGCTTAGTGTTCTGTTAATTACTCTCTCAGAGTTACATCTGTATTTCGTGGATCTCTTTGCTAGCCTTATTTCCGTGGAATGTGAAAACAGATATTTCGGATCCCTTTGAAGACTATAGGGCCAAAGTAAATATCCTCCGATAACAAAGAGAAAGAAGCTTTCTGAGAAACTTCTTTGTATTCTGTAAAATCATCTCACAGAGTTACAACCTTTCCCATTCAAGAAGACTTTCGCTAAGACAGTTCTTGTGGAATTGGCAAAGTGATATTTGGAAGCCCATAGAGGGCTATGGTGAAAAAGGAAATATCCTCAGATGAAATCTGGAAAGAAGCTTTCTGAGAAACTTCTCTGTGATGTGTGACTTCCATTTACAGAGTTACATCTGTATTTCGTGGATCTCTTTGCTAGCCTTATTTCTGTGGATTCTGAGAACATATATTTCGGATCCCATGGAAGACTATAGGGCCAAAGGAAATATCCTCCGATAACAAAGAGAAAGAAGCTTCCTGAGAAACTTCTTTGTGTTCTGTGAAATCATCTCACAGAGTTACAGCTTTCCCCTCAAGAAACCGTTCGCTATGACTGTTGTTGTGGAATTGGCAAAGACATATTTGGAAGCCTATAGACGGCTATGGTGAAAAAGGAAATATCCTCAGACGAAACCTGGAAAGAAGCTTTCTGAGAAACTGCTTAGTGTTCTGTTAATTCACCTCTCAGAGTTACATCTGTATTTAGTGGATCTATATGCTAACCTTATATCTGTGGAATCTGAGAGCAGATATTTCGGATCCCTTTGAAGACTATAGGGCCAAAGGAAATATCCTCCGATAACAAAGAGAAAGAAGCTTTCTAAGAAACTTCTTTTTGTTTTGTGAAATCATCTCACAGAGTTACAGCTTTCCCCTCAAGAAGCCTTTCGCTAAGACAGTTCTTGTGGAATTGGCAAAGTGATATTTGGAAGCCCATAGAGGGCAATGCTGAAAAAGGAAATATCCTCAGGCGAAATCTGGAAAGAAGCTTTCTGAGAAACTGCTTAGTGTTCTATTAACTCACCTCACAGAGTTAAATCTGTATTTAGTGGATCTCTTGCTAACCATATTTCTGTGGAATCTGAGAACAGATATTTCCGATCCCTTTGAAGATTATAGGGCCAAAGGAAATATCCTCCGATAACAAAGGGAAAGAAGCTTTCTAAGAAACTTCTTTGTGTTTTGTGAAATCATCTCACAGAGTTACAGCTTTCCCCTCAAGAAGCCTTTCGCTAAGACAGTTCTTGTGGAATTGGCAAAGTGATATTTGGAAGCCCATAGAGGTCTATGGTGAAAAAAGAAATATCCTCAGATGAAATCTGGAAAGAAGCTTTCTGAGAATCTGCTCTGTGATATGTGACTTCCACTCACAGTGTTACATCTGTATTTCGTGGATCTCTTTGCTAGCCTTATTTCTGTGGAATCTGAGAACAGATATTTCGGAACCCTTTGAAGACAATAGGGCCAAATGAAATATCCTCCAATAACAAAGAGAAAGAAGCTTTCTGAGAAACTTCTTTGTGTTCTGTGAAATCATCTCACAGAGGTACAGCATTCCACCCAAGAAGCCTTTAGCTAAGACAGTTCTTGTGGAATTGGCAAAGTGATATTTGGAAGCCCATAGAGGGCTATGGTGATAAAGGAAATATCCTCAGATGAAATCTGGAAAGAAGCTTTCGGAGAAACTTCTCTGTGATGTGTGACTTCCACTCACAGAGTTACATCTGTCTTTCGTGGATCTCTTTGCTAGCCTTATTTCTGTGGAATCTGAGAACACATATTTCGGATCCCTTTGAAGACTATAGAGCCAAAGGAAATATCCTCCGATAACAAAGAGAAAGAAGCTTTCTGAGGTACTTCTTTGTGTTCTGTGAAATCATCTCACAGAGTTACAGCTTTCCCCTCAGGAAGTCGCTCGCTAAGACAGTTCTTGTGGATTTGGAAAAGTGATATTTGGAAGCCCATAGAGGGCTATGGTGAAAAAGGAAATATCCTCAGATGAAAACTGGAAAGAAGCTTTCTGAGAAACTTCTTTGTGTTCTGTGAAATCATCTCACAGAGTTACAGCTTTCCGTTCAAGAAGCCTTTCCCTAAGACAGTTCTTGTGGAATTGGCAAAGTGATATTTGGAAGCCCTTAGAGGGCTATGGTGAAAAAGAAAATATCCTCAGATGAAATCTGGAAAGAAGCTTTCTGGGAAACTGCTCTGTGATGTGTGACTTCCACTTACAGAGTTACATCTTTATTTCGTGGATTTCTTTGCTAGCCTTATTTCTGTGGAATCTGAGAACAGATATTTCGGATCCCTTTGAAGACTATAGGGCAAAAGGAAATGTCCTCCGATAAAAAAGAGAAAGAAGCTTTCTGAGAAACTTCTTTGTGTTCTGTGAAATCATCACACAGAGTTACAGCTTTGCCTTCAACAAGCCGCTCTCTAAGACAGTTCTTGTGGATTTGGAAAAGTGATATTTGGAAGCCCATAGAGGGCTATGGTGAAAAAGGAAATATGCTCAAATGAAATCTGAAAAGCAGCTTTGTGAGAAAATGCGTAGTGTTCTGTTAATTCATCTCACAGAGTTACATCTGTATTTCGTGGATATCTTTGCTAGCCTTATTTCTGTGGAGTGTGAGAACAGATATTTCGGATCCTTTTGAAGATTATAGGGCCAAAGGAAATGTCCTCCGATAACAAAGAGAAAGAAGCTTTCTGAAAAACTTCTTTGTGTTCTGTGAAATCAACTCACAGAGTTACATCTTTCCCGTCAAGACTCCTTTCGCTAAGGCAGTTCTTGTGGAATTGGCAAAGTGATATTTGGAAGCCCATAGAGGGCTATGGTGAAAAAGGAAATATCCTCAGATGAAATCTGGAAAGAAGCTCTCTGAGAAACTGCTTAGTGTTCTGTTAATTCATCTCACAGAGTTACATCTGTATTTCGTGGATCTCTTTGCTAGCCTTATTTCTGTGGAATCTGAGAACAGAGATTTCGGATCCCTTTGAAGACTATAGGGCCTAAGGAAATATCCTCCGATAACAAAGAGAAAGAAGCTTGCTGAGAAACTTCTTTGTGTTCTTTGAAGTCATCTCACAGAGTTACAGCTTTCCCCTCAAGATCCTTTCGCTAAGACAGTTCTTGTGGAATTGGCAAAATGATATTTGTAAGCCCAGAGAGGGCTATGTTGGAAAAGAAATTATCCTCAGATGAAATCTGGAAAGAAGCTTTCTGAGAAACTTCTCTGTGATGTGTGACTTCCATTCACAGAGTTACATCTGTATTTTGTGGATCTCTTTGGTATCCTTATTTCTGTGGAATCTGAGAAGAGATATTTCGGATCCCTTTGAAGACTATAGGGACAAGGGAAATATCCTCCGATAACAAAGAGAAAGAAGCTTTCTGAGAAACTTCTTTGTGTTCTGTGAAATCATCTCACAGAGTTACAGCTTTCCCCTCAAGAAGCCTTTCGCTAAGACAGTTCTTGTGGAATTGGCAAAGTGACATTTGTGAGCCCTTAGACGGCTACGGTGAAAAAGGCAATATCCTCAGATGAAATCTGGAAAGAAGCTTTCTGAGAAACTGCTTAGTGTTCTGTTAATTCACCTCACAGAGTTACATCTGTATTTCAGGGATCTCTTTGCTAGCCTTATTTCTGTGGAATCTGAGAACAGATATTTCGAATCCCTTTGAAGACTGTCGGGCCAAAGGAAATATCCTCCGATAACAAAGAGAAAGAAGCTTTCTGAGAAACTTCTTTGTGTTCTGTGAAATCATCTCACAGATTTACAGCTTTCCCCTCAAGAAGGCTTTCGCTAAGACAGTTCTTGTGGAATTGGCAAAGTGATATTTGGAATCCCATAGAGGGCTAAGGTGAAAAAGGAAATATCCTCAGATGAAATCTGGAAAGAAACTTTCTGAGAAACTGCTCTGTGATGTGTGACTTCCACTCTCAGAGTTACATCTGTATTCCGTGGATCTCCTTGCTACCTTATTTCTGTGGAATCTGAGAATAGATATTTCGAATCCCTTTGAAGACAATAGGGCCAAAGGAAATATTCTCCGATAACAAAGAGAACGAAGCTTTCTGAGAAACTTCTTCGTGTTCCGTGAAATCATCTCACAGAGTTATAGCTTTCCCCTCAAGAAGCCTTTCGCTAAGACAGTTCTTGTGGAATTGGCAAAGTGATATTTGGAAGCCCCTAGAGGTCTATGGTGAAAAAGGAAATATCCTCAGATGAAATCTGGAAAGAATCTTTCTGAGAAACTGCTTAGTGTTCTGTTAATTCACCTCACAGAGTTAAATCTGTATTTAGTGGATCTCTTGCTAACCATATTTCTGTGGAATCTGAGAACAGATATTTCCGATCCCTTTCAAGAATATAGGGCCAAAGGAAATATCCTCCGATAACAAAGGGAAAGAAGCTTTCTAAGAAACTTCTTTGTGTTTTGTGAAATCATCTCACAGAGTTACAGCTTTCCCCTCAAGAAGCCTTTCGCTAAGACAGTTCTTGTGGAATTGGAAAACTGATATTTGGAAGCCCATAGAGGGCTGTGGTGAAAAAGGAAATATCCTCAGATGAAATCTGTAAAGAAGCTTTCTGAGAAACTGCTCTGTGATGTGTTACTTCCACTCACAGAGTTACATCTGTATTTCATGGATCTCTTTGCTAGCCTTATTTCTGTGTAATCTGAGAACAGATATTTCGGATCCCTTTGAAGACTCTAGGGCCAAAGGAAATATCCTCCGATAACAAAAAGAAAGAAGCTTTCTGAGAAACTTCTTTGTGTTCTGCGAAATCATCTCACAGAGTTACAGCTTTCCCCTCAAGAAGCCGCTCGCTAGGACAGTTCTTGTGGATTTGGAAAAGTGATATTTGGAAGCCCATAGAGGGCTATGGTGAAAAAGGAAATATCCTCAAATGAAATCTGAAAAGCAGATTTCTGAGAAAATGCGTAGTGTTCTGTTAATTCATCTCACAGAGTTACATCTGTATTTCGTGGATGTCTTTGCTAGCCTTATTTCTGTGGAGTCTGAGAACAGATATTTCGGATCCTTTTGAAGATTATAGGGCCAAAGGAAATGTCCTCCGATAACAAAGAGAAAGAAGCTTTCTGAAAAACTTCTTTGTGTTCTGTGAAATCATCTCACAGAGTTACATCTTTCCCGTCAAGACTCCTTTCGCTAAGGCAGTTCTTGTGGAATTGGCAAAGTGATATTTGGAAGCCCATAGAGGGCTATGGTGAAAAAGGAAATATCCTCAGATGAAATCTGGAAAGAAGCTCTCTGAGAAACTGCTTAGTGTTCTGTTAATTCATCTCACAGAGTTACATCTGTATTTCGTGGATCTCTTTGCTAGCCTTATTTCTGTGGAATCTGAGAACAGAGATTTCGGATCCCTTTGAAGACTCTAGGGCCAAAGGAAATATCCTCCGATAACAAAGAGAAAGAAGCTTTCTGAGAAGCTTCTTTGTGTTCTTTGAAGTCATCTCACAGAGTTACAGCTTTCCCCTCAAGATCCTTTCGCTAAGACAGTTCTTGTGGAATTGGCAAAATGATATTTGTAAGCCCAGAGAGGGCTATGTTGGAAAAGAAATTATCCTCAGATGAAATCTGGAAAGAAGCTTTCTGAGAAACTTCTCTGTGATGTGTGACTTCCATTCACAGAGTTACATCTGTATTTTGTGGATCTCTTTGGTATCCTTATTTCTGTGGAATCTGAGAAGAGATATTTCGGATCCCTTTGAAGACTATAGGGACAAGGGAAATATCCTCCGATAACAAAGAGAAAGAAGCTTTCTGAGAAACTATTTTGTGTTCTGTGAAATCATCTCACAGAGTTACAGCTTTCCCCTCAAGAAGCCTTCCGCTAAGACAGTTCTTGTGGAATTGGCAAAGTGATATTTGGAAGCCCATAGAGGGCTAGGATGACAAAGGAAATATCCTCAGATGAAATCTGGAAAGAAGCTTTCTGAGAAACTGCTTAGTGTTCTGTTAATTCATCTCACAGAGTTACATCTGTATTTCGTGGATCTCTTTGCTAGCCTTATTTCTGTGGAATCTGAGAACAGATATTTCGGATCCGTTTGAAGACTATAGGGCCTAAGGAAATATCCTCCGATAACAAAGAGAAAGAAGCTTTCTGAGAAACTTCTTTGTGTTCTGTGAAATCATCTCACAGAGTTACAGCTTTCCCCTCAAGAAACCTTTTGCTAAGACAGCTCTTGGGGAATTTGCAAAGTGATATTTGGAAGACCATAGAGGGCTATGGTGAAAAGGAAATATCCTCAGATGAAATCTGGAAAGAAGCTTTCTGAGAAACTTCTCTGTGATGTGTGACTTCCACTCACAGAGTTACATCTGTATTTCGTGAATCTCTTTGCTACCTTATTTCTGTGGAATCTGAGAATAGATATTTCGGATCCCTTTGAAGACGATAGGGCCAAAGGAAATATCCTCCGATAACAAAGTGAAAGAAGCTTTCTGAGAAACTTCTTCGTGTTCCGTGAAATCATCTCACAGAGTTACAGCTTTCCCCTCAAGAAGCCTTTCGCTAAGACAGTTCTTGTGGAATTGGCAAAGTGATATTTGGAAGCCCATAGAGGTCTATTGTGAAAAAGGAAATATCCTCAGGCGAAATCTGGAAAGAAGCTTTCTGAGAAACTGCTTAGTGTTCTATTAACTCACCTCACAGAGTTAAATCTGTATTTAGTGGATCTCTTGCTAACCATATTTCTGTGGAATCTGAGAACAGATATTTCCGATCCCTTTGAAGAATATAGGGCCAAAGGAAATATCCTCCGATAACAAAGGGAAAGAAGCTTTCTAAGAAACTTCTTTGTGTTTTGTGAAATCATCTCACAGAGTTACAGCTTTCCCCTCAAGAAGCCTTTCGCTAAGACAGTTCTTGGGGTATTGGCAAAGTGATATTTGGAAGCCCATAGAGGTCTATGGTGAAAAAAGAAATATCCTCAGATGAAATCTGGAAAGAAGCTTTCTGAGAATCTGCTCTGTGATGTGTGACTTCCACTCACAGTGTTACATCTGTATTTCGTGGATCTCTTTGCTAGCCTTATTTCTGTGGAATCTGAGAACAGATATTTTCGAACCCTTTGAAGACAATAGGGCCAAAGGAAATATCCTCCGATAACAAAGAGAAAGAAGCTTTCTGAGAAATTTCTTTGTGTTCTGTGAAATCATCTCACAGAGGTAAAGCATTCCCCCCAAGAAGCCTTTAGCTAAGACAGTTCTTGTGGAATTGGCAAAGTGATATTTGGAAGCCCATAGAGGGCTATGGTGACAAAGGAAATATCCTCAGATGAAATCTGGAAAGAAGCTTTCTGAGAAACTTCTCTGTGATGTGTGACTTCCACTCACAGAGTTACATCTGTCTTTCGTGGATATCTTTGCTAGCCTTATTTCTGTGGAATCTGAGAACACATATTTCGGATCCCTTTGAAGACTACAGGGCCAAAGGAAATATCCTCCGATAACAAAGAGAAAGAAGCTTTCTGAGGTACTTCTTTGTGTTCTGTGAAATCATCTCACAGAGTTACAGCTTTGCCCTCAGGAAGTCGCTCGCTAAGACAGTTCTTGTGGATTTGGAAAAGTGATATTTGGAAGCCCATAGAGGGCTATGGTGAAAAAGGAAATATCCTCAAATGAAATCTGAAAAGCAGTTTTCTGAGAAAATGCGTAGTGTTCTGTTAATTAATCTCACAGAGTTACATCTGTATTTCGTGGATGTCTTTGCTAGCCTTATTTCTGTGGAGTCTGAGAACAGATATTTCGGATCCTTTTGAAGATTATAGGGCCAAAAGAAATGTCCTCCGATAACAAAGAGAAAGAAGCTTTCCGAAAAACTTCTTTGTGTTCTGTGAAATCATCTCACAGAGTTACATCTTTCCCGTCAAGACTCCTTTCGCTAAGGCAGTTCTTGTGGAATTGGCAAAGTGATATTTGGAAGCCCATAGAGGGCTATGGTGAAAAAGGAAATATCCTCAGATGAAATCTGGAAAGAAGCTCTCTGAGAAACTGCTTAGTGTTCTGTTAATTCATCTCACAGAGTTACATCTGTATTTCGTGGATCTCTTTGCTAGCCTTATTTCTGTGGAATCTGAGAACAGAGATTTCGGATCCCTTTGAAGACTATAGGGCCTAAGGAAATATCCTCCGATAACAAAGAGAAAGAAGCTTTCTGAGAAACTTCTTTGTGTTCTTTGAAGTCATCTCACAGAGTTACAGCTTTCCCCTCAAGATCCTTTCGCTAAGACAGTTCTTGTGGAATTGGCAAAATGATATTTGTAAGCCCAGAGAGGGCTATGTTGGAAAAGAAATTATCCTCAGATGAAATCTGGAAAGAAGCTTTCTGAGAAACTTCTCTGTGATGTGTGACTTCCATTCACAGAGTTACATCTGTATTTTGTGGATCTCTTTGGTATCCTTATTTCTGTGGAATCTGAGAAGAGATATTTCGGATCCCTTTGAAGACTATAGGGACAAGGGAATTATCCTCCGATAACAAAGAGAAAGAAGCTTTCTGAGAAACTTCTTTGTGTTCTGTGAAATCATCTCACAGAGTTACAGCTTTCCCCTCAAGAAGCCTTCCGCTAAGACAGTTCTTGTGGAATTGGCAAAGTGATATGTGGAAGCCCATAGAGGGCTAGGATGACAAAGGAAATATCCTCAGATGAAATCTGGAAAGAAGCTCTCTGAGAAACAGCTTACTGTTCTGTTAATTCATCTCACAGAGTTACACCTGTATTTCGTGGATCACTTTGCTAGCCATATTTCTGTGGAATCTGAGAACAGAGATTTCGGATCCCTTTGAAGACTATAGGGCCTAAGGAAATATCCTCCGATAACAAAGAGAAAGAAGCTTTCTGAGAAAGTTCTTTGTGTTCTGTGAAATCATCTCAAAGAGTTACAGCTTTCCCTTCAAGAAACCTTTTGCTAAGACAGTTCTTGTGGAATTTGCAAAGTGATATTTGGAAGCCCATAGAGGGCTATGGTGAAAAGGAAATATCCTCAGATGAAATCTGGAAAGAAGCTTTCTGAGAAACCTCTCTGTGATGTGTGACTTCCACTCACAGAGTTACATCTGTCTTTCGTGGATCTCTTTGCTAGCCTTATTTCAGTGGAATCTGAGAACAGATATTTCGGATCCCTTTGAAGACTATAGGGCCAAAGGAAATATCCTCCGATAACAAATAGAAAGAAGCTTTCTGAGGTACTTCTTTGTGTTCTGTGAAATCATCTCACAGAGTTACAGCTTTCCCCTCAGGAAGTCGCTAGCTAAGACACTTCTTGTGGATTTGGAAAAGTGATATTTGGAAGCCCATAGAGGGCTATGGTGAAAATGGAAATATCCTCAGATGAAATCTGGAAAGAAGCTTTCTGAGAAACTTCTCTGTGATGTGTGACTTCCACTCACAGAGTTACATCTGTATTTCATGGATCTCTTTGCTAGCCTTATTTCTGTGGAATCTGAGAACAGATATTTCGGATCCCATTGAAGAGTATAGGGCCAAAAGAAATATCCTCTGATAACAAAGAGAAAGAAGCTTTCTGAGAAACTTCTTTGTGTTCTGTGAAATCATCTCACAGAGTTACAGCTTTCCGTTCAAGAAGCCTTTCACTAAGACAGTTCTTGTGGAATTGGCAAAGTGATATTTGGAAGCCCATAGAGGGCTATGTTGAAAAAGGAAATATCCTCAGATGAAATCTGGAAAGAAGCTTTCTGAGAAACTTCTCTGTGATGTGTGACTTCCACTCACAGAGTTACATCTGTCTTTCGTGGATCTCTTTGCTAGCCTTATTTCTGTGGAATCTGAGAACAGATATTTTGGATCCCTTTGAAGACTATAGGGCCAAAGGAAATATCCTCCGATAACAAAGAGAAAGAAGCTTTCTGAGGTACTTCTTTGTGTTCTGTGAAATCATCTCACAGAGTTACAGCTTTCCCCTCAGGAAGTCGCTCGCTAAGACAGTTCTTGTGGATTTGGAAAAGTGATATTTGGAAGCCCATAGAGGGCTATGGTGAAAAAGGAAATATCCTCAGATGAAATCTGGAAAGCAGCTTTCTGAGAAACTTCTCTGTGATGTGTGACTTCCACTCACAGAGTTACATCTGTATTTCATGGATCTCTTTGCTAGCCTTATTTCTGTGGAATCTGAGAACAGATATTTCGGATCCCATTGAAGACTATAGGGCCAAAAGAAATATCCTCTGATAACAAAGAGAAAGAAGCTTTCTGAGAAACTTCTTTGTGTTCTGTGAAATCATCTCACAGAGTTACAGCTTTCCGTTCAAGAAGCCTTTCACTAAGACAGTTCTTGTGGAATTGGCAAAGTGATATTTGGAAGCCCATAGAGGGCTATGATGAAGAAGAAAATATCCTCAGATGATATCTGGAAAGAAGCTTTCTGAGAAACTGCTCTGTGATGTGTGACTTCCACTTAAAGAGTTACATCTTTATTTCGTGGATCTCTTTGCTAGCCTTATTTCTGTGGAATCTGAGAACAGATACTTCGGATCCCTTTGAAGACTCTAGGGCAAAAGGAAATATCCTCCGATAAAAAAGAGAAAGAAGCTTTCTGAGAAACTTCTTTGTGTTCTGTGAAATCATCTCACAGATTTACATCTTTGCCTTCAACAAGCCGCTCGCTAAGACAGTTCTTGTGGATTTGGAAAAGTGATATTTGGAAGCCCATAGAGGACTATGGTGAAAAAGGTAATATACACAAATGAAATCTGGAAAGCAGCTTTCTGAGAAAATGCGTAGTGTTCTGTTAATTCATCTCACAGAGTTACATCTGTATTTCGTGTATATCTTTGCTAGCCTTATTTCCGTGGAGTCTGAGAACAGGTATTTCGGATCCCTTTGAAGATTATAGGGCCAAAGGAAATGTCCTCCGATAACAAAGAGAAAGAAGCTTTCAGAGAAACTTCTTTGTGTTCTGTGAAATCATCTCACAGAGTTACATCTTTCCAGTCAAGACTCCTTTCGTTAAGACAGTTCTTGTGGATTGGCAAAGTGATATTTGGAAGCCCATAGAGGGCAATGCTGAAAAAGGAAATATCCTCAGGCGAAATCTGGAAAGAAGCTTTCTGAGAAACTGCTTAGTGTTCTATTAACTCACCTCACAGAGTTAAATCTGTATTTAGTGGATCTCTTGCTAACCATATTTCTGTGGAATCTGAGAACAGAGATTTCGGATCCCTTTGAAGACTATATGACCAAAGGAAATATCCTCCGATAACAAAGAGAAAGAAGCTTTCTGAGAAACTTCTTTGTGTTCTGTGAAATCATCTCACAGAGTTACAGCTTTCCCCTTAAGATCCTTTCGCTAAGACATTTCTTGTGGAATTGGCAAAATGATATTTGTAAGCCCAGAGAGGGCTATGTTGGAAAAGAAAATATCCTCAGATGAAATCTGGAAAGAAGGTTTCTGAGAAACTTCTCTGTGATGTGTGACTTCCACTCACAGAGTTACATCTGTATTTTGTGGATCTCTTTGCTATCCTTATTTCTGTGGAATCTGAGAAGAGATATTTAGGATCCCTTTGAAGACTATAGGGCCAAAGGAAATATCCTCCGATAACAAAGAGAAAGAAGCTTTCTGAGAAACTTCTTTGTGTTCTGTGAAATCATCTCACAGAGTTACATCTTTCCTGTCAAGACTCCTTTCGCAAAGACATTCTTGTGGAATTGGCAAAGTGATATTTGGAAGCCCATCGACGGCTATGGTGAAAAAGGAAATATCCTCAGATGAAATCTGGAAAGAATCTCTCTGAGAAACTGCTTAGTGTTCTGTTAATTCATCTCACAGAGTTACATCTGTATTTCCTGGATGTCTTTCCTAACCTTATTTCCGTGGAGTCTGAGAACAGATATTTCGGATCCCTTTGAAGATTATAGGGCCAAAGGAAATGTCCTCCGATAACAAAGAGAAAGAAGCTTTCAGAGAAACTTCTTTGTGTTCTGTGAAATCATCTCACAGAGTTACAGCTTTCCCCTCAAGATCCTTTCCCTAAGACAGTTCTTGTGGAATTGGCAAAATGATATTTGTAAGCCCAGAGAGGGCTATGTTGGAAAAGGAAATATCCTCAGATGAAATCTGGAAAGAAGCTTTCTGAGAAACTTCTCTGTGATGTGTGACTTCCACTCACAGAGTTACATCTATATTTAGTGGATCTCTTTGCTAGCATTATTTCTGTGGAATCTGAGAACAGATATTTCGGATCCATTTGAATACTATTGGGCCAAAGGAAATATCCTCCGATAACAAAGAGAAAGAAGCTTTCTGAGGTACTTCTTTGTGTTCTGTGAAATCAACTCACAGAGTTACAGCTTTCCCCTCAGGAAGTCGCTCGCTAAGACAGTTCTTGTGGATTTGGAAAAGTGATATTTGGAAGTCCATAGAGGGCTAGGCTGAAAAAGGAAATATCCTCAGATGAAATCTGGAAAGAAGCTTTCTGAGAAACTGCTTTGTGATGTGTGACTTCCACTCACAGAGTTACATCTGTCTTTCGTGGATCTCTTTGCTAGCCTTATTTCTGTGGAATCTGAGAACAGATATTTCGGATCCCTTTGAAGAATATAGGGACAAGGGTAATATCCTCCGATAACAGAGAAAGAAGCTTTCTGAGAAACTTCTTTGTGTTCTGTGAAATCATCTCACAGAGTTACAGCTTTCCCCTCAAGAAGCCTTTTGCTAAGACAGTTCTTGTGGAATTGGCAAAGTGACATTTGGGAGCCCTTAGACGGCTACGGTGAAAAAGGAAATATCCTCAGATGAAATCTGGAAAGAAGCATTCTGAGAAACTGCTCAGTGTTCTGTTAATTCATCTCACAGAGTTACATCTGTATTTCGTGGATCTCTTTGCTACCTTATTTTTGTGGAATCTGAGAACAGATATTTCGAATCCCTTTGAAGACTATAGGGCCAAAGGAAATATCCTCCGATAACAAAGAGAAAGAAGCTTTCTGAGAAACCTCTTTCTGTTCTGTGAAATCATCTCACAGAGTTACAGCTTTCCCTTCAAGAAGCCTTTCGCTAAGACAGTTCTTGTGGAATTGGAAAAGTGATATTTGGAAGCCCATAGAGGGCTATGGTGAAAAAGGAAATATCCTCAGATGAAATCTGTAAAGAAGCTTTCTGAGAAACTGCTCTGTGATGTGTGACTTCCACTCACAGAGTTACATCTGCATTACGTGGATCTCTTTGCTAGCCTTATTTCTGTGGAATCTGAGAACAGATATTTCGGATCCCTTTGAAGACTTTAGGGACAAGGGAAATATCCTCCGATAACAAAGAGAAAGAAGCTTTCTGAGAAACTTCTTTGTGTTCTGTGAAATCATCTCACAGAGTTACAGCTTTCCCTTCAAGAAGTCTTTCGATAAGACAGTTCTTGTGGAATTGGCAAAGTGTTATTTGGAAGCCCATAGAGGGCTATGGGGAAAAAGGAAATATCCTCAGACGAAATCTGGAAAGAAGCTTTCTGAGAAACTGCTTAGGGTTCTGTTAATTCATCTCACAGAGTTACATCTGTGTTTCGTGGATCTCTTTGCTAGCCTTATTTCTGTGGAATCTGAAAACAGATATTTCGGATCCCTTTGAAGACTATAGGGCCAAAGGAAATATCCTCGGATAACAAAGAGAAAGAAGCTTTCTGAGAAACTTCTTTGTGTTCTGTGAAATCATCTCACAGAGTTACAGCTTTCCCCTCAAGAGCCTTTCGCTAAGACAGTTCTTGTGGAATTTGCAAAGTGATATTTGGAAGCCCATAGAGGGCTATGGTGAAAAGGAAATATCCTCAGATGAAATCTGGAAAGAAGCTTTCTGAGAAACTTCTCTGTGATGTGTGACTTCCACTAACAGAGTTACATCTGTATTTCGTGGATCTCTTTGCTAGCCTTATTTCTGTGGAATCTGAGTACAGATATTTCGGATCCCTTTGAAGACTATAGGGCCAAAGGAAATATCCTCCGATAACAAAGAGAAAGAAGCTTTCTGAGAAACTTCGTTGTGTTCTGTGAAATCATCTCACAGAGTTACATCTTTCCCGTCAAGACTCCTTTCGCTAAGACAGTTCTTGTGGAATTGGCAAAGTGATATTTGGAAGCCCATAGAGGGTTATGGTGAAAAAGGAAATATCCTCAGATGAAATCTGGAAAGAAGCTTTCTGAGAAACTGCTTAGTGTTCTGTTAATTCATCTCACAGAGTTACATCTGTATTTCGTGGATCTCTTTGCTAGCCTTATTTCTGTGGAATCTGAGAACAGATATTTCGAATCCCTTTGAAGACTATAGGGCCAAAGGAAATATCCTCCGATAACAAAGAGAAAGAAGCTTTCTGAGAAACCTCTTTGTGTTCTGTAAAATCATCTCACAGAGTTACAGCTTTCCCCTCAAGAAGCCTTTCGCTAAGACAGTTCTTGTGGAATTGAAAAAGTGATATTTGGAAGCCCATAGAGGGCTATGGTGAAAAAGGAAATATCCTCAGATGAAATCTGTAAAGAAGCTTTCTGAGAAACTTCTCTGTGATGTGTGACTTCCACTCACAGAGTTACATCTGTATTTCGTGGATCTCTTTGCTAGCCTTATTTCTGTGGAATCTGAATACAGATATTTCGGATCCCTTTGAAGACTATAGGGCCAAAGGAAATATCCTCCGATAACAAAGAGAAAGAAGCTTTCTGAGAAACTTCTTTGTGTTCTGTGAAATCATCTCACAGAGTTACAGCTTTGCCTTCAACAAGCCGCTCGCTAAGACAGTTCTTGTGGATTTGGAAAAGTGATATTTGGAAGCCCATAGAGGGCTATGGTGAAAAAGGAAATATCCTCAGATGAAATCTGGAAAGCAGCTTTCTGAGAAAATGCGTAGTGTTCTGTTAATTCAACTCACAGAGTTACATCTGTATTTCGTGGATGTCTTTGCTAGCCTTATTTCTGTGGAATCTGAGAACAGATATTTCGGATCCCATTGAAGACTATAGGGCCAAAAGAAATATCCTCTGATAACAAAGAGAGAAGCTTTCTGAGAAACTTCTTTGTGTTCTGTGAAATCATCTCACAGAGTTACATCTTTCCGTTCAAGAAGCCTTTCACTAAGACAGTTCTTGTGGAATTGGCAAAGTGATATTTGGAAGTCCATAGAGGTCTGCGGTGAAAAAGAAAATATCCTCAGATGATATCTGGAAAGAAGCTTTCTGAGAAACTTCTCTGTGATGTGTGACATCCACTCACAGAGTTACATCTGTATTTCGTGGATCTCTTTGCTAGCCTTATTTCTGTGGAATCTGAGAACAGATATTTCGGATCCCATTGAAGACTAAAGGGCCAAAAGAAATATCCTCTGATAACAAAGAGAAAGAAGCTTTCTGAGAAACTTCTTTGTGTTCCGTGAAATCATCTCACGGAGTTACAGCTTTCCCCTCAAGAAGCCTTTCGCTAAGACAGTTCTTGTGGAATTGGCAAAGTGTTATTTGGAAGCCCATAGACGGCTATGGTGAAAAAGGAAATATCCTCAGATGAAATCTGGAAAGAAGCTTTCTGAGAAACTGCTTAGTGTTCTGTTAATTCATCTCACAGAGTTACATCTGTATTTCGTGGATCTCTTTGCTAGCCTTATTTCTGTGGAATCTGAGAACAGATATTTCGAATCCCTTTGAAGACTATAGGGCCAAAGGAAATATCCTCCGATAACAAAGAGAAAGAAGCTTTCTGAGAAACCTCTTTGTGTTCTGTGAAATCATCTCACAGAGTTACAGCTTTCCCCTCAAGAAGCCTTTCGCTAAGACAGTTCTTGTGGAATTGAAAAAGTGATATTTGGAAGCCCATAGAGGGCTATGGTGAAAAAGGAAATATCCTCAGATGAAATCTGTAAAGAAGCTTTCTGAGAAACTTCTCTGTGATGTGTGACTTCCACTCACAGAGTTACATCTGTATTTCGTGGATCTCTTTGCTAGCCTTATTTCTGTGGAATCTGAGTACAGATATTTCTGATCCCTTTGAAGACTATAGGGCCAAAGGAAATATCCTCCGATAACAAAGAGAAAGAAGCTTTCTGAGAAACTTCTTTGTGTTCTGTGAAATCATCTCACAGAGTTACATCTTTCCCGTCAAGACTCCTTTCGCTAAGACAGTTCTTGTGGAATTGGCAAAGTGATATTTGGAAGCCCATAGAGGGCTATGGTGAAAAAGGAAATATCCTCAGATGAAATCTGGAAAGAATCTCTCTGAGAAACTGCTTAGTGTTCTGTTAATTCATCTCAGAGAGTTACATCTGTATTTCGTGGATCTCTTTGCTAGCCTTATTTCTGTGGAATCTGAAAACAGAGATTTCGGATCCCTTTGAAGACTATAGGGCCAAAGGAAATATCCTCCGATAACAAAGAGAAAGAAGCTTTCTGAGAAACTAATTTGTGTTCTGTGAAATCATCTCACAGAGTTACATCTTTCTCGTCAAGACTCCTTTCGCTAAGACAGTCCTTGTGGAATTGGCAAAATGATATTTGGAAGCCCATAGAGGGCTACGGTGAAAAAGGAAATATCCTCAGATGAAATCTGGAAAGCAGCTTTCTGAGAAACTGCTTAGTGTTCTGTTAATTCATCTCACAGAGTTACATCTGTATTTCGTGCATCTATTTGCTAACCTTATTTCTGTGGAATCTGAGAACAGAGATTTCGAATCCCTTTGAAGACTATAGGGACAAAGGAAATATCCTCCGATAACAAAGAGAAAGAAGCTTTCTGAGAAACTTCTTTGTGTTCTGTGAAATCATCTCACAGAATTACATCTTTCCCCTCAAGATCCTTTCGCTAAGACAGTTCTTGTGGAATTGGCAAAATGATAATTGTAAGCCCAGAGAGGGCTACGTTGGCAAAGGAAATATCCTCAGATGAAATCTGGAAAGAAGCTTTCTGAGAAACTTCTCTGTGATGTGTGACTTCCACTCACAGAGTTACATCTGTATTTTGTTGATCTCTTTGCTAGCCTTATTTCTGTGGAATCTGAGAACAGATATTTCGGATCCCTTTGAAGACTATAGGAACAAGGGAAATATCCTCCGATAACAAAGAGAAAGAAGCTTTCTGAGAAACTTCTTTGTGTTCTGTGAAATCATCTCACAGAGTTACAGCTTTCCCCTCAAGAAGCCTTTCGCTAAGACAGTTCTTGTGGAATTGGCAAAGTGACATTTGGGAACACTTAGACGGCTATGGTGAAAAAGGAAATATCCTCAGATGAAATCTGGAAAGAAGCTTTCTGAGAAACTGCTTAGTGCTCTGTTAATTCATCTCGCAGAGTTACATCTGAATTTCGTGGATCTCTTTGCTAGCCTTATTTCTGTGGAATCTGAGAACAGATATTTCGGATCTCTTTGAAGACTATAGGGCCAAAGGAAATATCCTCCGATAACAAAGAGAAAGAAGCTTTCTGAGAAACTTCTTTGTGTTCTGTGAAATCATCTCACAGAGTTACAGCTTTCCCCTCAAGAAGCCGTTCGCTAAGACAGTTCTTGTGGAATTGGCAAAGTGATATTTGGAAGTCCGTAGAGGTCTATGGTGAAAAAGGAAATATCCTCAGACGAAATCTGGAAAGAAGATTTCTGAGAAACTGCTTAGTGTTCTATTAACTCACCTCACAGAGTTACATCTCTATTTAGTGGATCTCTTTGCTAACCTTATTTCTGTGGAATCTGAGAAAAGATATTTCCGATCCCTTTGAAGAATATAGGGCCAAAGGAAATATCCTCCGATAACAAAGAGAAAGAAGCTTTCTAAGAAACTTCTTTGTGTTTGGTGAAATCATCTCACAGAGTTACAGCTTTACCCTCAAGAAGCGTTTCGCTAAAACAGTTCTTGTGGTATTGGCAAAGTGATATTTGGAAGCCCCTAGAGGTCTATGGTGAAAAAGGAAATATCCTCAGATGAAATCTGGAAAGAAGCTTTCTGAGAAACTGCTCTGTGATGTGTGACTTCCACTTACAGAGTTACATCTGTATTTCGTGGATCTCTTTGCTAGCCTTATTTCTGTGGAATCTGAGAACAGATATTTCGGATCCCTTTGAAGACTATAGGGCCAAAGGAAATATCCTCCGATAACAAAGAGAAAGAAGCTTTCTGAGAAACTTCTTTGTGTTCTGTGAAATCATCTCACAGAGTTACAGCTTTACCTTCAACAAGCCGCTCGCTAAGACAGTTCTTGTGGATTTGGAAAACTGATATTTGGAATCCCATAGAGGGCTATGGTCAAAAGGGAAATATCCTCAGATGAAATCTGGAAAGCAGCTTTCTGAGAAACTGCTTAGTGTTCTGTTAATTCATCTCACAGAGTTACATCTGTATTTCGTGGATCTCTTGGCTAGCCTTATTTCTTTGTAAAATGAGAACAGATATTTCGGATCCCTTTGAAGACTATAGGGCCAAAGGAAATATCCCCCGATAACAAAGAGAAAGAAGCTTTCTGAGAAACTTCTTTGTGTTCTGTGAAATCATCTCACAGAGTTACCGCTTTGCCTTCAACAAGCCACTCGCTAAGACAGTTCTTGTGGAATTTGCAAAATGATATTTGGAAGCCCATAGAGGGCTATGGTGAAAAAGGAAATATCCTCAGACGAAATCTGGAAAGAACCTTTCTGAGAAACTGCTTAGTGTTCTGTTAATTCACCTCAGAGAGTTACATCTTTATTTAGTGGATCTCTTTGCTAACCTTATTTCTGTGGAATCTGATAACAGATATTTCGGATGTCTTTGAAGACTATAGGGCCTAAGGAAATATCATCCGATAACAAAGAGAAAGAAGCTTTCTGAGAAACCTCTTTGTGTTCTGTGAAATCATCTCACAGAGTTACAGCTTTCTCCTCAAGAAGCCTTCCGCTAAGACAGTTCCTGTGGAATTGGCAAAGTGATATTTGGAAGCCCATAGAGGGCTATGGTGAAAAAGAAAATATCCTCAGATGAAATCTGGAAAGAAGCTTTCTGAGAAACTTCTCTGTGATGTGTGACTTCCTCTCACAGAGTTACATCTGTATTTCGTGGATCTCTTTGCTAGCCTTATTTCTGTGGAATCTGAGAACAGATATTTCGGATCCCATTGAAGACTATAGGGCCAAAAGAAATATCCTCTGATAACAAAGAGAAAGAAGCTTTCTGAGAAACTTCTTTGTGTTCCGTGAAATCATCTCACGGAGTTACAGCTTTCCCCTCAAGAAGCGTTTCGCTAAGACAGTTCTTCTGGAATTGGCAAAGTGATATTTGGAGTCCCATAAACGGCTATGGTGAAAAAGGAAATATCCTCAGATGAAATCTGGAAAGAAGCTTTCTGAGAAACTGCTCTGTGATGTGTGACTTCCACTCACATAGTTACATCTGTATTTCGTGGATCTCTTTGCTAGCCTTATTTCTGTGGAATCTGAGAACAGATATTTCTGATCCCTTTGAAGACTATAGGGACAAGGGAAATATCCTCCGATAACAAAGAGAAAGAAGCTTTCTGAGAAACTTCTTTGTGTTCTGTGAAATCATCTCACAGAGTTACAGCTTTCCCCTCAAGAAGCCTTTCGCTAAGACAGTTCTTGTGGAATTGGCAAAGTGACATTTTGGAGGCCTTAGACGGCTATGGTGAAAAAGGAAATATCCTCAGATGAAATCTGGAAAGAAGTTTTCTGAGAAACTGCTTAGTGTTCTGTTAATTCACCTCACAGAGTTACATCTGTATTTCGTGGATCTCTTTGCTAGCCTTATTTCTGTGGAATCTGAGAACAGATATTTCGAATCCCTTTGAAGACTATAGGGCCAAAGGAAATATCCTCCGATAACAAAGAGAAGGAAGCTTTCTGAGAAACTTCTTTGTGTTCTGTGAAATCATCTCACAGAGTTACAGCTTTCCCCTCAAGAAGCCTTTCGCTAAGACAGTTCTTGTGGAATTGGCAAAGTGATATTTGGAAGCCCATAGAGGTCTATGGTGAAAAAGGAAATATGCTCAGACGAAATCTGAAAAGAAGATTTCTGAGAAACTGCTTAGTGTTCTATTAACTCACCTCACAGAGTTACATGTCTTTTTAGTTGATCTCTTTGCTAACCTTATTTCTGTGGAATCTGAGAACAGATATTTCCGATCCCTTTGAAGAATATAGGGCCAAAGGAAATATCCTTTGATAACAAAGAGAAAGAAGCTTTCTAAGAAACTTCTTTGTGTTTGGTGAAATCATCTCACAGACTTACAGCTTTCCCCTCAGGAAGCCTTTCGCTAAGACAGTTCATGTGGTATTGGCAAAGTGATATTTGGAAGCCCATAGAGGTCTATGGTGAAAAAGGAAATATCCTCAGATGAAATCTAGAAAGAAGCTTTCTGAGAAACTTCTCTGTGATGTGTGACTTCCACTTACAGAGTTACATCGGTATTTCGTGGATCTCTTTGCTAGCCTTATTTTTGTTGAATCTGAGAACAGATATTTCGGATCCCTTTGAAGACTATAGGGCCAAAGGAAATATCCCCCGATAACAAAGAGAAAGAAGCTTTCTGAGAAACTTCTTTGTGTTCTGTGAAATCATCTCACAGAGTTACCGCTTTGCCTTCAACAAGCCACTCGCTAAGACAGTTCTTGTGGAATTTGCAAAATGATATTTGGAAGCCCATAGAGGGCTATGGTGAAAAAGGAAATATCCTCAGACGAAATCTGGAAAGAACCTTTCTGAGAAACTGCTTAGTGTTCTGTTAATTCACCTCAGAGAGTTACATCTTTATTTAGTGGATCTCTTTGCTAACCTTATTTCTGTGGAATCTGGTAACAGATATTTCGGATGTCTTTGAAGACTATAGGGCCTAAGGAAATATCATCCGATAACAAAGAGAAAGAAGCTTTCTGAGAAACCTCTTTGTGTTCTGTGAAATCATCTCACAGAGTTACAGCTTTCTCCTCAAGAAGCCTTCCGCTAAGACAGTTCCTGTGGAATTGGCAAAGTGATATTTGGAAGCCCATAGAGGGCTATGGTGAAAAAGAAAATATCCTCAGATGAAATCTGGAAAGAAGCTTTCTGAGAAACTTCTCTGTGATGTGTGACTTCCTCTCACAGAGTTACATCTGTATTTCGTGGATCTCTTTGCTAGCCTTATTTCTGTGGAATCTGAGAACAGATATTTCGGATCCCATTGAAGATTATAGGGCCAAAAGAAATATCCTCTGATAACAAAGAGAAAGAAGCTTTCTGAGAAACTTCTTTGTGTTCCGTGAAATCATCTCACGGAGTTACAGCTTTCCCCTCAAGAAGCGTTTCGCTAAGGCAGTTCTTCTGGAATTGGCAAAGTGATATTTGGAGGCCCATAAACGGCTATGGTGAAAAAGGAAATATCCTCAGATGAAATCTGGAAAGAAGCTCTCTGAGAAACTGCTCTGTGATGTGTGACTTCCACTCACATAGTTACATCTGTATTTCGTGGATCTCTTTGCTAGCCTTATTTCTGTGCAATCTGAGAACAGATATTTCGAATCCCTTTGAAGACTATAGGGCCAAAGGAAATATCCTCCGATAACAAAGAGAAAGAAGCTTTCTGAGAAACCTCTTTGTGTTCTGTAAAATCATCTCACAGAGTTACAGCTTTCCCCTCAAGAAGCCTTTCGCTAAGACAGTTCTTGTGGAATTGAAAAAGTGATATTTGGAAGCCCATAGAGGGCTATGGTGAAAAAGGAAATATCCTCAGATGAAATCTGTAAAGAAGCTTTCTGAGAAACTTCTCTGTGATGTGTGACTTCCACTCACAGAGTTACATCTGTATTTCGTGGATCTCTTTGCTAGCCTTATTTCTGTGGAATCTGAATACAGATATTTCGGATCCCTTTGAAGACTATAGGGCCAAAGGAAATATCCTCCGATAACAAAGAGAAAGAAGCTTTCTGAGAAACTTCTTTGTGTTCTGTGAAATCATCTCACAGAGTTACAGCTTTGCCTTCAACAAGCCGCTCGCTAAGACAGTTCTTGTGGATTTGGAAAAGTGATATTTGGAAGCCCATAGAGGGCTATGGTGAAAAAGGAAATATCCTCAGATGAAATCTGGAAAGCAGCTTTCTGAGAAAATGCGTAGTGTTCTGTTAATTCAACTCACAGAGTTACATCTGTATTTCGTGGATGTCTTTGCTAGCCTTATTTCTGTGGAATCTGAGAACAGATATTTCGGATCCCATTGAAGACTATAGGGCCAAAAGAAATATCCTCTGATAACAAAGAGAGAAGCTTTCTGAGAAACTTCTTTGTGTTCTGTGAAATCATCTCACAGAGTTACATCTTTCCGTTCAAGAAGCCTTTCACTAAGACAGTTCTTGTGGAATTGGCAAAGTGATATTTGGAAGTCCATAGAGGTCTGCGGTGAAAAAGAAAATATCCTCAGATGATATCTGGAAAGAAGCTTTCTGAGAAACTTCTCTGTGATGTGTGACATCCACTCACAGAGTTACATCTGTGTTTCGTGGATCTCTTTGCTAGCCTTATTTCTGTGGAATCTGAGAACAGATATTTCGGATCCCATTGAAGACTAAAGGGCCAAAAGAAATATCCTCTGATAACAAAGAGAAAGAAGCTTTCTGAGAAACTTCTTTGTGTTCCGTGAAATCATCTCACGGAGTTACAGCTTTCCCCTCAAGAAGCCTTTCGCTAAGACAGTTCTTGTGGAATTGGCAAAGTGTTATTTGGAAGCCCATAGACGGCTATGGTGAAAAAGGAAATATCCTCAGATGAAATCTGGAAAGAAGCTTTCTGAGAAACTGCTTAGTGTTCTGTTAATTCATCTCACAGAGTTACATCTGTATTTCGTGGATCTCTTTGCTAGCCTTATTTCTGTGGAATCTGAGAACAGATATTTCGAATCCCTTTGAAGACTATAGGGCCAAAGGAAATATCCTCCGATAACAAAGAGAAAGAAGCTTTCTGAGAAACCTCTTTGTGTTCTGTGAAATCATCTCACAGAGTTACAGCTTTCCCCTCAAGAAGCCTTTCGCTAAGACAGTTCTTGTGGAATTGAAAAAGTGATATTTGGAAGCCCATAGAGGGCTATGGTGAAAAAGGAAATATCCTCAGATGAAATCTGTAAAGAAGCTTTCTGAGAAACTTCTCTGTGATGTGTGACTTCCACTCACAGAGTTACATCTGTATTTCGTGGATCTCTTTGCTAGCCTTATTTCTGTGGAATCTGAGTACAGATATTTCTGATCCCTTTGAAGACTATAGGGCCAAAGGAAATATCCTCCGATAACAAAGAGATAGAAGCTTTCTGAGAAACTTCTTTGTGTTCTGTGAAATCATCTCACAGAGTTACATCTTTCCCGTCAAGACTCCTTTCGCTAAGACAGTTCTTGTGGAATTGGCAAAGTGATATTTGGAAGCCCATAGAGGGCTATGGTGAAAAAGGAAATATCCTCAGATGAAATCTGGAAAGAATCTCTCTGAGAAACTGCTTAGTGTTCTGTTAATTCATCTCAGAGAGTTACATCTGTATTTCGTGGATCTCTTTGCTAGCCTTATTTCTGTGGAATCTGAAAACAGAGATTTCGGATCCCTTTGAAGACTATAGGGCCAAAGGAAATATCCTCCGATAACAAAGAGAAAGAAGCTTTCTGAGAAACTAATTTGTGTTCTGTGAAATCATCTCACAGAGTTACATCTTTCTCGTCAAGACTCCTTTCGCTAAGACAGTCCTTGTGGAATTGGCAAAATGATATTTGGAAGCCCATAGAGGGCTACGGTGAAAAAGGAAATATCCTCAGATGAAATCTGGAAAGCAGCTTTCTGAGAAACTGCTTAGTGTTCTGTTAATTCATCTCACAGAGTTACATCTGTATTTCGTGCATCTATTTGCTAACCTTATTTCTGTGGAATCTGAGAACAGAGATTTCGAATCCCTTTGAAGACTATAGGGACAAAGGAAATATCCTCCGATAACAAAGAGAAAGAAGCTTTCTGAGAAACTTCTTTGTGTTCTGTGAAATCATCTCACAGAATTACATCTTTCCCCTCAAGATCCTTTCGCTAAGACAGTTCTTGTGGAATTGGCAAAATGATAATTGTAAGCCCAGAGAGGGCTACGTTGGCAAAGGAAATATCCTCAGATGAAATCTGGAAAGAAGCTTTCTGAGAAACTTCTCTGTGATGTGTGACTTCCACTCACAGAGTTACATCTGTATTTTGTTGATCTCTTTGCTAGCCTTATTTCTGTGGAATCTGAGAACAGATATTTCGGATCCCTTTGAAGACTATAGGAACAAGGGAAATATCCTCCGATAACAAAGAGAAAGAAGCTTTCTGAGAAACTTCTTTGTGTTCTGTGAAATCATCTCACAGAGTTACAGCTTTCCCCTCAAGAAGCCTTTCGCTAAGACAGTTCTTGTGGAATTGGCAAAGTGACATTTGGGAACACTTAGACGGCTATGGTGAAAAAGGAAATATCCTCAGATGAAATCTGGAAAGAAGCTTTCTGAGAAACTGCTTAGTGCTCTGTTAATTCATCTCGCAGAGTTACATCTGAATTTCGTGGATCTCTTTGCTAGCCTTATTTCTGTGGAATCTGAGAACAGATATTTCGGATCTCTTTGAAGACTATAGGGCCAAAGGAAATATCCTCCGATAACAAAGAGAAAGAAGCTTTCTGAGAAACTTCTTTGTGTTCTGTGAAATCATCTCACAGAGTTACAGCTTTCCCCTCAAGAAGCCGTTCGCTAAGACAGTTCTTGTGGAATTGGCAAAGTGATATTTGGAAGTCCGTAGAGGTCTATGGTGAAAAAGGAAATATCCTCAGACGAAATCTGGAAAGAAGATTTCTGAGAAACTGCTTAGTGTTCTATTAACTCACCTCACAGAGTTACATCTCTATTTAGTGGATCTCTTTGCTAACCTTATTTCTGTGGAATCTGAGAAAAGATATTTCCGATCCCTTTGAAGAATATAGGGCCAAAGGAAATATCCTCCGATAACAAAGAGAAAGAAGCTTTCTAAGAAACTTCTTTGTGTTTGGTGAAATCATCTCACAGAGTTACAGCTTTACCCTCAAGAAGCGTTTCGCTAAAACAGTTCTTGTGGTATTGGCAAAGTGATATTTGGAAGCCCCTAGAGGTCTATGGTGAAAAAGGAAATATCCTCAGATGAAATCTGGAAAGAAGCTTTCTGAGAAACTGCTCTGTGATGTGTGACTTCCACTTACAGAGTTACATCTGTATTTCGTGGATCTCTTTGCTAGCCTTATTTCTGTGGAATCTGAGAACAGATATTTCGGATCCCTTTGAAGACTATAGGGCCAAAGGAAATATCCTCCGATAACAAAGAGAAAGAAGCTTTCTGAGAAACTTCTTTGTGTTCTGTGAAATCATCTCACAGAGTTACAGCTTTACCTTCAACAAGCCGCTCGCTAAGACAGTTCTTGTGGATTTGGAAAACTGATATTTGGAATCCCATAGAGGGCTATGGTCAAAAGGGAAATATCCTCAGATGAAATCTGGAAAGCAGCTTTCTGAGAAACTGCTTAGTGTTCTGTTAATTCATCTCACAGAGTTACATCTGTATTTCGTGGATCTCTTGGCTAGCCTTATTTCTTTGTAAAATGAGAACAGATATTTCGGATCCCTTTGAAGACTATAGGGCCAAAGGAAATATCCCCCGATAACAAAGAGAAAGAAGCTTTCTGAGAAACTTCTTTGTGTTCTGTGAAATCATCTCACAGAGTTACCGCTTTGCCTTCAACAAGCCACTCGCTAAGACAGTTCTTGTGGAATTTGCAAAATGATATTTGGAAGCCCATAGAGGGCTATGGTGAAAAAGGAAATATCCTCAGACGAAATCTGGAAAGAACCTTTCTGAGAAACTGCTTAGTGTTCTGTTAATTCACCTCAGAGAGTTACATCTTTATTTAGTGGATCTCTTTGCTAACCTTATTTCTGTGGAATCTGATAACAGATATTTCGGATGTCTTTGAAGACTATAGGGCCTAAGGAAATATCATCCGATAACAAAGAGAAAGAAGCTTTCTGAGAAACCTCTTTGTGTTCTGTGAAATCATCTCACAGAGTTACAGCTTTCTCCTCAAGAAGCCTTCCGCTAAGACAGTTCCTGTGGAATTGGCAAAGTGATATTTGGAAGCCCATAGAGGGCTATGGTGAAAAAGAAAATATCCTCAGATGAAATCTGGAAAGAAGCTTTCTGAGAAACTTCTCTGTGATGTGTGACTTCCTCTCACAGAGTTACATCTGTATTTCGTGGATCTCTTTGCTAGCCTTATTTCTGTGGAATCTGAGAACAGATATTTCGGATCCCATTGAAGACTATAGGGCCAAAAGAAATATCCTCTGATAACAAAGAGAAAGAAGCTTTCTGAGAAACTTCTTTGTGTTCCGTGAAATCATCTCACGGAGTTACAGCTTTCCCCTCAAGAAGCGTTTCGCTAAGACAGTTCTTCTGGAATTGGCAAAGTGATATTTGGAGTCCCATAAACGGCTATGGTGAAAAAGGAAATATCCTCAGATGAAATCTGGAAAGAAGCTTTCTGAGAAACTGCTCTGTGATGTGTGACTTCCACTCACATAGTTACATCTGTATTTCGTGGATCTCTTTGCTAGCCTTATTTCTGTGGAATCTGAGAACAGATATTTCTGATCCCTTTGAAGACTATAGGGACAAGGGAAATATCCTCCGATAACAAAGAGAAAGAAGCTTTCTGAGAAACTTCTTTGTGTTCTGTGAAATCATCTCACAGAGTTACAGCTTTCCCCTCAAGAAGCCTTTCGCTAAGACAGTTCTTGTGGAATTGGCAAAGTGACATTTTGGAGGCCTTAGACGGCTATGGTGAAAAAGGAAATATCCTCAGATGAAATCTGGAAAGAAGTTTTCTGAGAAACTGCTTAGTGTTCTGTTAATTCACCTCACAGAGTTACATCTGTATTTCGTGGATCTCTTTGCTAGCCTTATTTCTGTGGAATCTGAGAACAGATATTTCGAATCCCTTTGAAGACTATAGGGCCAAAGGAAATATCCTCCGATAACAAAGAGAAGGAAGCTTTCTGAGAAACTTCTTTGTGTTCTGTGAAATCATCTCACAGAGTTACAGCTTTCCCCTCAAGAAGCCTTTCGCTAAGACAGTTCTTGTGGAATTGGCAAAGTGATATTTGGAAGCCCATAGAGGTCTATGGTGAAAAAGGAAATATGCTCAGACGAAATCTGAAAAGAAGATTTCTGAGAAACTGCTTAGTGTTCTATTAACTCACCTCACAGAGTTACATGTCTTTTTAGTTGATCTCTTTGCTAACCTTATTTCTGTGGAATCTGAGAACAGATATTTCCGATCCCTTTGAAGAATATAGGGCCAAAGGAAATATCCTTTGATAACAAAGAGAAAGAAGCTTTCTAAGAAACTTCTTTGTGTTTGGTGAAATCATCTCACAGACTTACAGCTTTCCCCTCAGGAAGCCTTTCGCTAAGACAGTTCATGTGGTATTGGCAAAGTGATATTTGGAAGCCCATAGAGGTCTATGGTGAAAAAGGAAATATCCTCAGATGAAATCTAGAAAGAAGCTTTCTGAGAAACTTCTCTGTGATGTGTGACTTCCACTTACAGAGTTACATCGGTATTTCGTGGATCTCTTTGCTAGCCTTATTTTTGTTGAATCTGAGAACAGATATTTCGGATCCCTTTGAAGACTATAGGGCCAAAGGAAATATCCCCCGATAACAAAGAGAAAGAAGCTTTCTGAGAAACTTCTTTGTGTTCTGTGAAATCATCTCACAGAGTTACCGCTTTGCCTTCAACAAGCCACTCGCTAAGACAGTTCTTGTGGAATTTGCAAAATGATATTTGGAAGCCCATAGAGGGCTATGGTGAAAAAGGAAATATCCTCAGACGAAATCTGGAAAGAACCTTTCTGAGAAACTGCTTAGTGTTCTGTTAATTCACCTCAGAGAGTTACATCTTTATTTAGTGGATCTCTTTGCTAACCTTATTTCTGTGGAATCTGGTAACAGATATTTCGGATGTCTTTGAAGACTATAGGGCCTAAGGAAATATCATCCGATAACAAAGAGAAAGAAGCTTTCTGAGAAACCTCTTTGTGTTCTGTGAAATCATCTCACAGAGTTACAGCTTTCTCCTCAAGAAGCCTTCCGCTAAGACAGTTCCTGTGGAATTGGCAAAGTGATATTTGGAAGCCCATAGAGGGCTATGGTGAAAAAGAAAATATCCTCAGATGAAATCTGGAAAGAAGCTTTCTGAGAAACTTCTCTGTGATGTGTGACTTCCTCTCACAGAGTTACATCTGTATTTCGTGGATCTCTTTGCTAGCCTTATTTCTGTGGAATCTGAGAACAGATATTTCGGATCCCATTGAAGATTATAGGGCCAAAAGAAATATCCTCTGATAACAAAGAGAAAGAAGCTTTCTGAGAAACTTCTTTGTGTTCCGTGAAATCATCTCACGGAGTTACAGCTTTCCCCTCAAGAAGCGTTTCGCTAAGGCAGTTCTTCTGGAATTGGCAAAGTGATATTTGGAGGCCCATAAACGGCTATGGTGAAAAAGGAAATATCCTCAGATGAAATCTGGAAAGAAGCTCTCTGAGAAACTGCTCTGTGATGTGTGACTTCCACTCACATAGTTACATCTGTATTTCGTGGATCTCTTTGCTAGCCTTATTTCTGTGCAATCTGAGAACAGATATTTCGAATCCCTTTGAAGACTATAGGGCCAAAGGAAATATCCTCCGATAACAAAGAGAAGGAAGCTTTCTGAGAAACTTCTTTGTGTTCTGTGAAATCATCTCACAGAGTTACAGCTTTCCCCTCAAGAAGCCTTTCGCTAAGACAGTTCTTGTGGAATTGGCAAAGTGATATTTGGAAGCCCATAGAGGTCTATGGTGAAAAAGGAAATATGCTCAGACGAAATCTGAAAAGAAGATTTCTGAGAAACTGCTTAGTGTTCTATTAACTCACCTCACAGAGTTACATGTCTTTTTAGTTGATCTCTTTGCTAACCTTATTTCTGTGGAAACTGAGAACAGATATTTCCGATCCCTTTGAAGAATATAGGGCCAAAGGAAATATCCTTTGATAACAAAGAGAAAGAAGCTTTCTAAGAAAATTCTTTGTGTTTGGTGAAATCATCTAACAGACTTACAGCTTTCCCCTCAAGAAGCCTTTCGCTAAGACAGTTCATGTGGTATTGGCAAAGTGATATTTGGAAGCCCATAGAGGTCTATGGTGAAAAAGGAAATATCCTCAGATGAAATCTTGAAAGAAGCTTTCTGAGAAACTTCTCTGTGATGTGTGACTTCCACTTACAGAGTTACATCTGTATTTCGTGGATCTCTTTGCTAGCCTTATTTTTGTTGAATTTGAGAACAGATATTTCGGATCCCTTTGAAGACTATAGGGCCAAAGGAAATATCCTCCGATAACAAAGGGAAAGAAGCTTTCTGAGAAACTTCTTTGTGTTCTGTGAAATCATCTCACAGAGTTACAGCTTTGCCTTCAACAGCCACTCCCTAAGACAGTTCTTGTGGATTTGGAAAAGTGATATTTGGAAGCCCATAGAGGGCTATGGTGAAAAAGGAAATATCCTCAGATGAAATCTGGAAAGCAGCTTTCTGTGAAAATTCGTAGTGTTCTGTTAATTCATCGCACAGAGTTACATCTGTATTTCGTGGATGTCTTTGCTAGCCTTATTTCTGTGGAATCTGAGAACAGATATTTCGGATCCCTTTGAAGACTATAGGGTCAAAGGAAATATCCTCCGATAACAAAGAGAAAGAAGCTTTCTGAGAAACTTCTTTGTGTTCTGTGAAATCATCTCACAGAATTACAGCTTTCCCCTCAAGATCCTTTCGCTAAGACAGTTCTTGTGGAATTGGCAAAATGATAATTGTAAGCCCAGAGAGGGCTACGTTGGAAAAGGAAATATCCTCAGATGAAATCTGGAAAGAAGCTTTCTGAGAAACTGCTTAGTGTTCTGTTAATTCATCTCGCAGAGTTACATCTGAATTTCGTGGATCTCTTTGCTAGCCTTATTTCTGTGGAATCTGAGAACAGATATTTCGGATCCCTTTGAAGACTATAAGGCCAAAGGAAATATCCTCCGATAACAAAGAGAAAGAAGCTTTCTGAGAAACTTCTTTGTGTTCTGTGAAATCGTCTCACAGAGTTACATCTTTCCCGTCAAGACTCCTTTCGCTAAGACAGTTCTTGTGGAATTGGCAAAGTGATATTTGGAAGCCCATAGAGGCCTATGGTGAAAAAGGAAATATCCTCAGATGAAATCTGGAAAGAATCTCTCTGAGAAACTGCTTAGTGTTCTGTTAATTCATCTCACAGAGTTACATCTGTATTTCGTGGATCTCTTTGCTAGCCTTATTTCTGTGGAATCTGAAAACAGAGATTTCGGATCCCTTTGAAGACTATAGGGCCAAAGGAAATATCCTCCGATAAAAAAGAGAAAGAAGCTTTCTGAGAAACTTCTTTGTGTTCTGTGAAATCATCTCACAGAGTTACAGCTTTGCCTTCAACAAGCCGCTCGCTAAGACAGTTCTTGTGGATTTGGAAAAGTGATATTTGGAAGCCCATAGAGGGCTATGGTGAAAAAGGAAATATCCTCAGATGAAATCTGGAAAGCAGCTTTCTGAGAAAATGCGTAGTGTTCTGTTAATTCAACTCACAGAGTTACATCTGTATTTCGTGGATGTCTTTGCTAGCCTTATTTCTGTGGAATCTGAGAACAGATATTTCGGATCCCATTGAAGACTATAGGGCCAAAAGAAATATCCTCTGATAACAAAGAGAAAGAAGCTTTCTGAGAAACTTCTTTGTGTTCTGTGAAATCATCTCACAGAGTTACAACTCTCCGTTCAAGAAGCCTTTCACTAAGACAGTTCTTGTGAAATTGGCAAAGTGATATTTGGAAGCCCATAGAGGTCTACGGTGAAAAAGAAAATATCCTCAGATGATATCTGGAAAGAAGCTTTCTGAGAAACTTCTCTGTGACGTGTGACTTCCACTCACAGAGTTACATCTGTATTTCGTGGATCTCTTTGCTAGCCTTATTTCTGTGGAATCTGAGAACAGATATTTCGGATCCCATTGAAGACTAAAGGGCCAAAAGAAATATCCTCTGATAACAAAGAGAAAGAAGCTTTCTGAGAAACTTCTTTGTGTTCCGTGAAATCATCTCACGGAGTTACAGCTTTCCCCTCAAGATGCCTTTCGCTAAGACAGTTCTTGTGGAATTGGCAAAGTGTTATTTGGAAGCCCATAGACGGCTATGGTGAAAAAGGAAATATCCTCAGATGAAATCTGGAAAGAAGCTTTCTGAGAAACTGCTTAGTGTTCTGTTAATTCATCTCACAGAGTTACATCTGTATTTCGTGGATCTCTTTGCTAGCCTTATTTCTGTGGAATCTGAGAACAGATATTTCGAATCCCTTTGAAGACTATAGGGCCAAAGGAAATATCCTCCGATAACAAAGAGAAAGAAGCTTCTGAGAAACCTCTTTGTGTTCTGTGAAATCATCTCACAGAGTTACAGCTTTCCCCTCAAAAAGCCTTTCGCTAAGACAGTTCTTGTGGAATTGGCAAAGTGACATTTGGGAGCCCTTAGACGGCTATGGTGAAAAAGGAAATATCCTCAGATGAAATCTGGAAAGAAGCTTTCTGAGAAACTGCTTAGTGTTCTGTTAATTCATCTCGCAGAGTTACATCTGAATTTCGTGGATCTCTTTGCTAGCCTTATTTCTGTGGAATCTGAGAACAGATATTTCGGATCCCTTTGAAGACTATAAGGCCAAAGGAAATATCCTCCGATAACAAAGAGAAAGAAGCTTTCTGAGAAACTTCTTTTCGTTCTGTGAAATCATCTCACAGAGTTACAGCTTTCCCCTCAAGAAGCCTTTCGCTAAGACAGTTCTTGTGGAATTGGCAAAGTGATATTTGGAAGCCCATAGAGGTCTATGGTGAAAAAGGAAATATGCTCAGACGAAATCTGGAAAGAAGATTTCGGATAAAGTGCTTAGTGTTCTATTAACTCACCTCACAGAGTTACATCTCTATTTAGTGGATCTCTTTGCTAACCTTATTTCTGTGGAATCTGAGAAAAGATATTTCCGATCCCTTTGAAGAATATAGGGCCAAAGGAAATATCCTCCGATAACAAAGAGAAAGAAGCTTTCTAAGAAACTTCTTTGTGTTTGGTGAAATCATCTCACAGAGTTACATCTTTCCCGTCAAGACTCCTTTCGCTAAGACAGTTCTTGTGGAATTGGCAAAGTGATATTTGGAAGCCCATAGAGGTCTATGGTGAAAAAGGAAATATCCTCAGATGAAATGTGGAAAGCAGCTTTCTGAGAAACTGCTTAGTGTTCTGTTAATTCATCTCACAGAGTTACATCTGTATTTCGTGGATCTCTTGGCTAGCCTTATTTCTTTGCAATCTGAGAACAGAGATTTCGGATCCCTTTGAAGATTATAGGACCAAAGGAAATATCCTACGATAACAAAGAGAAAGAAGCTTTCTGAGAAACTTCTTTGTGTTCTGTGAAATCATCTCACAGAGTTATATCTTTCCCGTCAAGACTCCTTTCGCTAAGACAGTTCTTGTGGAATTGGCAAAGTGATATTTCGAAGCCCATAGAGGGCTATGGTGAAAAAGGAAATATCCTCAGATGAAATCTGGAAAGCAGCTTTCTGAGAAACTGCTTAGTGTTCTGTTAATTCATCTCACAGAGTTACATCTGTATTTCCTGGATCTCTTGGCTAGCCTTATTTCTTTGTAATCTGAGAACAGAGATTTCGGATCCCCTTGAAGACTATAGGGCCAAAGGAAATATCCTCCGATAACAAAGAGAAAGAAGCTTTCTGAGAAACTTCTTTGTGTTCTGTGAAATTATCTCACAGAGTTACAGCTTTCCACTCAAGATCCTTTCGCTAAGACAGTTCTTGTGGAATTGGCAAAATGATATTTGAAAGCCCAGAGAGGGCTATGTTGGAAAAGGAAATATCCTCAGATGAAATCTGGAAAGAAGCTTTCCGAGAAACCTCTCTGTGATGTGTGACTTCCACTGACAGAGTTACATCTGTATTTCGTGGATCTCTTTGCTAGACTTATTTCTGTGGAATCTGAGAACAGATATTTCGGATCCCTTTGAAGACTACAGGGACAAGGGAATTATCCTCCGATAACAAAGAGAAAGAACCTTTCTGAGAAACTTCTTTGTGTTTGGTGAAATCATCTCACAGAGTTACAGCTTTAACTTCAAGAAGCCTTTCGCTAAAACAGTTCTTGTGGTATTGGCAAAGTGATATTTGGAAGCCCCTAGAGGTCTATGGTGAAAAAGGAAATATCCTCAGATGAAATCTGGAAAGAAGCTTTCTGAGAAACTGCTCTGTGATGTTTGACTTCCACTTACAGAGTTACATCTGTATTTCTTGGATCTCTTTGCTAGCCTTATTTCTGTGGAATCTGAGAACAGATATTTCGGATCCCTTTGAAGACTATAGGGCCAAAGGAAATATCCTCCGATAACAAAGAGAAAGAAGCTTTCTGAGAAACTTCTTTGTGTTCTGTGAAATCATCTCACAGAGTTACAGCTTTACCTTCAACAAGCCGCTCGCTAAGAGAGTTCTTGTGGTTTTGGAAAACTGATATTTGGAAGCCCCTAGAGGGCTATGGTGAAAAGGAAATATCCTCAGATGAAATCTGGAAAGAAGCTTTCTGAGAAAATGCGTAGTGTTCTGTTAATTCATCTCACAGAGTTACATCTGTATTTCGTGGATGTCTTTGCTAGCCTTTTTTCTGCGGAATCTGAGAACAGATATTTCGGATCCCTTTGAAGACAATAGGGCCAAAGGAAATATCCTCCGATAACAAAGAGAAAGAAGCTTTCTGAGAAACTTCTTTGTGTTCTGTGAAATCATCTCACAGAGTTACATCTTTCCCGTCAAGACTCCTTTCGCTAAGACAGTTCTTGTGGAATTGGCAAAGTGATATTTGGAAGCCCATAGAGGTCTATGGTGAAAAAGGAAATATCCTCAGATGAAATCTGGAAAGCAGCTTTCTGAGAAAGTGCTTAGTGTTCTGTTAATTCATCTCACAGTGTTACATCTGTATTTCGTGGATCTCTTGGCTAGCCTTATTTCTTTGTAATCTGAGAACAGAGATTTCGGATCCCTTAGAAGACTATAGGGCCAAAGGAAATATCCTCCGATAACAAAGAGAAAGAAGCTTTCTGAGAAACTTCTTTGTGTTCTGTGAAATCATCTCACAGAGTTACAGCTTTGCCTTCAACAAGCCGCTCGCTTAGACAGTTCCTGTGGAATTGGCAAAATGATATTTGGAAGCCCATAGAGGGCTATGGTGAAAAGGGAAATATCCTCAGACGAAATCTGGAAAGAAGCTTTCTGAGAAACTGCTTAGTGTTCTGTTAATTCACCTCAGAGAGTTACATCTTTATTTAGTGGATCTCTTTGCTAACCTTATTTCTGTGGAATCTGAGAAGAGATATTTCGGATCTCTTTGAAGACTATAGGGCCAAAGGAAATATCATCCGATAACAAAGAGAAAGAAGCTTTCTCAGAAACTTCTTTGTGTTCTGTGAAATCATCTCACAGAGTTACAGCTTTCTCCTCAAGAAGCCTTCCGCTAGGACAGTTCTTGTGGGATTGGCAAAGTGATATTTGGAAGCCCATAGAGGGCTATGGTGAAAAAGAAAATATCCTCAGATGAAATCTGGAAAGAAGCTTTCTGAGAAACTTCTCTGTGATGTGTGACTTCCACTCACAGAGCTACATCTGTATTTCGTGAATCTCTTTGCTAGCCTTATTTCTGTGGAATCTGAGAACAGATATTTCGGATCCCATTAAAGACTATAGGGCCAAAAGAAATATCCTCTGATAACAAAGAGAAAGAAGCTTTCTGAGAAACTTCTTTGTGTTCCGTGAAATCATCTCACGGAGTTACAGCTTTCCCCTCAAGAAGCCTTTCGCTAAGACAGTTCTTGTGGAATTGTCAAAGTGATATTTGGAGGCCACTAGACGGCTATGGTGAAAAACGAAATATCCTCAGATGAAATCTGGAAAGAAGCTTTCTGAGAAATTTCTCTGTGATGTGTGACTTCCACTCACAGAGTTACATCTGTATTTCGTGGATCTCGTTGCTATCCTTATTTCTGTGGAATCTGAGAACAGATATTTCGGATCCCTTTGAAGACTATAGGGACAAGGGAAATATCCTCCGATAACAAACAGAAAGAAGCTTTCTGAGAAACTTCTTTGTGTTCTGTGAAATCATCTCACAGAGTTACAGCTTTCCCCTCAAGAAGCCTTTCGCTAAGACAGTTCTTGTGGAATTGGCAAAGTGACATTTTGGAGCCCTTAGACGGCTATGGTGAAAAAGGAAATATCCTCAGATGAAATCTGGAAAGAAGCTTTCTTAGAAACTGCTTAGTGTTCTGTTAATTCACCTCACAGAGTTACATCTGTATTTCGTGGATCTCTTTGCTAGCCTTATTTCTGTGGAATCTGAGAACAGATATTTCGAATCCCTTTGAAGACTATAGGGCCAAAGGAAATATCCTCCGATAACAAAGAGAAAGAAGCTTTCTGAGAAACTTCTTTGTGTTCTGTGAAATCATCTCACAGAGTTACATCTTTCCCGTCAAGACTCCTTTCGCTAAGACAGTTCTTGTGGAATTGGCAAAGGATATTTGGAAGCCCATAGAGGTCTATGGTGAAAAAGGAAATATCCTCAGATGAAATCTGGAAAGCAGCTTTCTGAGAAACTGCTTAGTGTTCTGTTAATTCATCTCACAGAGTTACATCTGTATTTCGTGGATCTCTTGGCTAGCCTTATTTCTTTGTAATCTGAGAACAGAGATTTCGGATCCCTTTGAAGACTAAAGGACCAAAGGAAATATCCTCCGATAACAAAGAGAAAGAAGCTTTCTGAGAAACTTCTTTGTGTTCTGTGAAATCATCTCACAGAGTTACAGCTTTGCCTTCAGCAAGCCGCTCGCTAAGACAGTTCTTGTGGAATTGGCAAAATGATATTTGGAAGCCCATAGAGGGCTATGGTGAAAAAGTAAATATCCTCAGATGAAATCTGGAAAGAAGCTTTCTGAGAAACTTCTCTGTGATGTGTGTCTTCCACTTACAGAGTTACATCTGTATTTCGTGGATCTCTTTGCTAGCCTTATTTCTGTGGAATCTGAGAACAGATATTTCGGATCCCTTTGAAGACTATACGGCCAAAGGAAATATCCTCCGATAACAAAGAGAAAGAAGCTTTCTGAGAAACTTCTTTGTGTTTTGTGAAACCATCTCACAGAGTTACAGCTTTGCCTTCAACAGCCGCTCCCTAAGACAGTTCTTGTGGATTTGGAAAAGTGATATTTGGAAGCCCATAGAGGGCTATGGTGAAAAAGGAAATATCCTCAGATGAAATCTGGAAAGCAGCTTTCTGAGAAAATGCGTAGTGTTCTGTTAATTCATCTCACAGAGTTACATCTGTATTTCGTGGATGTCTTTGCTAACCTTATTTCTGCGGAATCTGAGAACAGATATTTCGGATCCCTTTGAAGACTATAGGGCCAAAGGAAATATCCTCCGATAACAAAGAGAAAGAAGCTTTCTGAGAAACTTCTTTGTGTTCTGTGAAATCATCTCACAGAGTTACATCTTTCCCGTCAAGACTCCTTTCGGTAAGACAGTTCTTGTGGAATTGGCAAAGTGATATTTGGAAGCCCATAGAGGTCTATGGTGAAAAAGGAAATATCCTCAGATGAAATCTGGAAAGCAGCTTTCTGAGAAACTGCTTAGTGTTCTGTTAATTCATCTCACAGAGTTACATCTGTATTTCGTGGATTTCTTGGCTAGCCTAATTTCTTTGTAATCCGAGAACAGAGATTTCGGATCCCTTTGAAGACTATAGGGCCAAAGGAAATATCCTCCGATAACAAAGAGAAAGAAGCTTTCTGAGAAACTACTTTGTGTTCTGTGAAATCATCTCACAGAGTTATATCTTTCCCGTCAAGACTCCTTTCGCTAAGACAGTTCTTGTGGAATTGGCAAAGTGATATTTCGAAGCCCATAGAGGGCTATGGTGAAAAAGGAAATATCCTCAGATGAAATCTGGAAAGCAGCTTTCTGAGAAACTGCTTAGTGTTCTGTTAATTCATCTCACAGAGTTACATCTGTATTTCCTGGATCTCTTGGCTAGCCTTATTTCTTTGGAATCTGAGAACAGAGATTTCGGATCCCTTTGAAGACCATAGGGCCAAAGGAAATATCCTCCGATAACAAAGAGAAAGAAGCTTTCTGAGAAACTTCTTTGTGTTCTGTGAAATTATCTCACAGAGTTACAGCTTTCCACTCAAGATCCTTTCGCTAAGACAGTTCTTGTGGAATTGGCAAAATGATATTTGAAAGCCCAGAGAGGGCTATGTTGGAAAAGGAAATATCCTCAGATGAAATCTGGAAAGAAGCTTTCCGAGAAACCTCTCTGTGATATGTGACTTCCACTCACAGAGTTACATCTGTATTTCGTGGATCTCTTTGCTAGACTTATTTCTGTGGAATCTGAGAACAGATATTTCGGATCCCTTTGAAGACTACAGGGACAAGGGAAATATCCTCCGATAACAAAGAGAAAGAAGCTTTCTGAGAAACTTCTTTGTGTTCTGTGAAATCATCTCACAGAGTTACAGCTTTCCCCTCAAGAAGCCTTTCGCTAAGACAGTTCTTGTGGAATTGGCAAAGTGACATTTTGGAGCCCTTAGACGGCTATGGTGAAAAAGCAAATATCCTCAGATGAAATCTGGAAAGAAGCTTTCTGAGAAACTGCTTAGTGTTCTGTTAATTCACCTCACAGAGTTACATCTGTATATCGTGGATCTCTTTGCTAGCCTCATTTCTGTGGAATCTGAGAACAGATATTTCGAATCCCTTTGAAGACTGTAGGGCTAAAGGAAATATCCTCCGATAACAAAGAGAAAGAAGCCTTCTGAGAAACTTCTTTGTTCTGTGACATCATCTCACAGAGTTACAGCTTTCCCCTCAAGAAGCTTTTCGCTAAGACAGTTCTTGTGGAATTGGAAAAGTGATATTTTGAAGCCCATAGAGGACTATGGGGAAAAAGGAAATATCCTCAGACGAAATCTGGAAAGAAGCTTTCTGAGAAACTGCTTAGTGTTCTGTTAATTCACCTGACAGAGTTACATCTTTATTTAGTGGATCTCTTTGTTAACCTTATTTCTGTGGTATCTGAGAACAGATATTTCGGATCTCTTTGAAGACTATAGGGCCAAAGGAAATATCCTCCGATAACAAAGAGAAAGAAGCTTTCTGAGAAACTTCTTTGTGTTCTGTGAAATCATCTCACAGAGTTACAGCTTTCCCCTCAAGAAACCTTTCGCTAAGACAGTTCTTGTGGAATTTACAATGTGATATTTGGAAGCCCATAGAGGGCTATGGTGAAAAGGAAATATCCTCAGATGAAATCTGGAAAGAAGCTTTCTGAGAAACTTCTCTGTGATGTGTGACTTCCACTCACAGAGTTACATCTGTATTTCGTGAATCTCTTTGCTAGCCTTATTTCTGTGGAATCTGAGAAAAGATATTTCGGATCCATTTGAAGACTATAGGGCCAAAGGAAATATCCTCCGGTAACAAAGAGAAAGAAGCTTTCTGAGGTACTTCTTTGTGCTCTGCGAAATCATCTCACAGAGTTACAGCTTTCCCCTCAGGAAGTCGCTCGCTAAGACAGTTCTTGTGGATTTGGAAAAGTGATATTTGGAAGCCCATATAGGGCTATGGTGAAAAAGGAAATATCCTCAGATGAAATCTGTAAAGAAGCTTTCTGAGAAACTGCTCTGTGATGTGTGACTTCCACTCAGAGAGTTACATCTGTATTTCGTGGATCTCTTTGCTAGCCTTATTTCTGTGGAATCTGAGAACAGATATTTCGGATCCCTTTGAAGACTATAGGGCCAAAGGAAATATTCTCCGATAACAAAGAGAAAGAAGATTTCTGAGAAACTTCTTTGTGTTCTGTGAAATCATCTCACAGAGTTACAGCTTTCCCTTGAAGAAGCCTTTCACTAAGACAGTTCTTGTGGAATTGGCAAAGTGATATTTGGAAGCCCATAGAGGGCTATGGTGAAAAAGAAAATATCCTCAAATGAAATCTGGAAAGAAGCCTTCTGAGAAACTTCTCTGTGATGTTTGACTTCCACTCACAGAGTTACATCTGTATTTCGTGGTTCTCTTTGCTAGCCTTATTTCTGTGGAATCTGAGAACAGATATTTCGGATCCCTTTGAAGACTATAGGGCCAAAAGAAATATCCTCTGATAACAAAGAGAAAGAAGCTTTCTGAGAAACTTCTCTGTGTTCCGTGAAATCATCTCACGGAGTTAAAGCTTTCCCCTCAAGAAGCCTTTCGCTAAGACAGTTCTTGTGGAATTGGCAAAGTGATATTTGGAAGCCCATAGACGGCTATGGTGAAAAAGGAAATATCCTCAGATGAAATCTGGAAAGAAGCTTTCTGAGAAACTGCTTAGTGTTCTGTTAATTCATCTCACAGAGTTACATCTGTATTTCGTGGATCTCTTTGCTAGCCTTATTTCTGTGGAATCTGAGAACAGATATGTCGAATCCCTTTGAAGACTGTAGGGCCAAAGGAAATATCCTCCGATAACAAAGAGAAAGAAGCTTTCTGAGAAACTTCTTTGTGTTCTGTGAAATCATCTCACAGAGTTACAGCTTTCCCCTCAAGAAGGCTTTCGCTAAGACAGTTCTTGTGGAATTGGCAAAGTGATATTTGGAAGCCAATAGAGGTCTATGGTGAAAAAGGAAATATCCTCAGACGAAATCTGGAAAGAAGATTTCTGAGAAACTGCTTAGTGTTCTGTTAACTCACCTCACAGAGTTACATCTCTTTTTAGTGGATCTCTTTGCTCAACTTATTTCTGTGGAATCTGAGAACAGATATTTCGGATCCCTTTGAAGAATATAGGGCCAAAGGAAATATCCTCCGATAACAAAGAGAAAGAAACTTTCTAAGAAACTTCTTTGTGTTTTGTGAAATCATCTCACAGAGTTACAGCTTTCCACTCAAGATGCCTTTCGCTAATACAGTTCATGTGGTATTGGCAAAGTGATATTTGGAAGCCCATAGAGGTCTAAGGTGAAAAAGGAAATATCCTCAGATGAAATCTGGAAAGAAGCTTTCTGAGATACTGCTCTGTGATGTGTGACTTCCACTTACTGAGGTACATCTGTATTTCGTGGATCTCTTTGCTAGCCTTATTTCTGTGGAATCTGAGAACAGATATTTCGGATCCCTTTGAAGACTATAGGGCCAAAGGAAATATCCTCCGATAACAAAGAGAAAGAAGCTTTCTGAGAAACTTCTTTGTGTTCTGTGAAATCATCACACAGAGTTACAGCTTGCCTTCAACAAGCCGCTCGCTAAGACAGTTCTTGTGGATTTGGAAAAGTGATATTTGGAAGCCCATAGAGGGCTATGGTGAAAAAGGAAATATTCTCAGATGAAATCTGGAAAGCAGCTTTCTGAGAAAATGCGTAGTGTTCTCTTAATTCATCTCACAGAGTTACATCTGTCTTTCGTGAATTTGTTTGCTAGCCTTATTTCTGTGGAATCTGAGAACAGATATTTCGGATCCCTTTGAAGACTATAGGGCCAAAGGAAATATCCTCCTATAACAAAGAGAAAGAAGCTTTCTGAGAAACTTCTTTGTGTTCTGTGAAATCATCTCACAGAGTTACATCTTTCCCGTCAAGACTCCTTTCGCTAAGACAGTTCTTATGGAATTGGCAAAGTGATATTTGGAAGCCCATAGAGGGCTATGGTGAAAAACGAAATATCCTCAGATGAAATCTGGAAAGCAGCTTTCTGAGAAACTGCTTAGTGTTCTGTTAATTCATCTCACAGAGTTACATCTGTATTTCGTGGATCTCTTTGTTAGCGTTATGTCTGTGGAAACTGAGAACAGAGATTTCGGATCCCTTTGAAGACTATAGGGCCAAAGGAAATATCCTCCGATAACAAAGAGAAACAAGCCTTCTGAGAAACTTCTTTGTGTTCTGTGAAATCATCTCACAGAGTTACAGCTTTCCCCTCAAGATCCTTTCGCTAAGACAGTTCTTGTGGAATTGGCAAAATGATATTTGTAAGCCCAGAGAGGGCTATGTTGGAAAAGGAAATATCCTCAGATGATATCCGGAAAGAAGCTTTCTGAGAAACTTCTCTGTGATGTGTGACTTCCACTCACAGAGTTACATCTGTATTTCGTGGATCTCTTTGCAAGCCTTATTTCTTTGGAATCTGAGAACAGATATTTCGGATTCTTTTGAAGACTATAGGGCCAAAGGAAATATCCTCCGATAACAAAGAGAAAGAAGCTTTCTGAGAAACTTCTTTGTGTTCTGTGAAATCATCTCACGGAGTTACAGCTTTCCCTTCAAGAAGCCTTTCACTAAGACAGTTCCTGTGGAATTGGCAAAGTGATATTTGGAAGCCCACTGACGGCTATGGTGAAAAAGGAAATATCCTCGGATGAAATCTGGAAAGCAGCATTCTGAGAAACTGCTTAGTGTTCTGTTAATTCATCTCACAGAGTTACATCTGTATTTCGTGGATCTCTTTGCTAGCCTTATTTCTGTGGAATCTGAGAACAGATATTTCGAATCCCTTTGAAGACTGTAGGGCCAAAGGAAATATCCTCCGATAACAAAGAGAAAGAAGCTTTCTGAGAAACTTCTTTGTGTTCTGTGAAATCATCTCACAGAGTGACCGCTTTCCCCTCAAGAAGCCTTTCGCTAAGACAGTTCTTGTGGAATTGGCAAAGTGATATTTGGAAGCCAATAGAGGTCTATGGTGAAAAAGGAAATATCCTCAGACGAAATCTGGAAAGAAGATTTCTGAGAAACTGCTTAGTGTTCTGTTAACTCACCTCACAGAGTTACATCTCTTTTTAGTGGATCTCTTTGCTCACCTTATTTCTGTGGAATCTGAGAACAGATATTTCGGATCCCTTTGAAGACTATAGGGCCAAAGGAAATATCCTCTGATAACAAAGAGAAAGAAGCTTTCTAAGAAACTTCTTTGTGTTTTGTGAAATCATCTCACAGAGTTACAGCTTTCCACTCAAGAAGCCTTTCGCTAAGACAGTTCTTGTGGAATTGGCAAAGTGATATTTGGAAGCCCATAGAGGGCTATGGTGACAAAGGAAATATCCTCAGATGAAATCTGGAAAGAAGCTTTCTGAGAAACTGCTTAGTGTTCTGATAATTCATCTCACAGAGTTACATCTATATTTCGTGGATATCTTTGCTAGCCTTATTTCTGTGGAATCTGAGAACAGATATTTCGCATCCCTTTGAAGACTATAGGGACAAAGGAAATATCCTCCGATAACAAAGACAAAGAAGCTTTCTGAGAAACTTCTTTGTGTTCTGTGAAATCATCTCACAGAGTTACAGCTTTCCCTTCAAGAAACCTTTCACTAAGACAGTTCTTGTGGAATTGGCAAAGTGATATTTGGAAGCCCGTAGAGGACTATGGTGAAAAAGGAAATATCCTCAGATGAAATCTGGAAAGAAGCTTTCTGAGAAACTTCTCTGTGATGTGTGACTTCCACTCACAGAGTTACATCTGTATTTCGTGGATCTCTTTGCTAGCCTTATTTCTGTGGAATCTGAGAACAGATATTTCGGATCCCTTTGAAGACTATAGGGCCAAAGGAATTATCCTCCGATAACAAAGAGAAAGAAGCTTTTTGAGAAACTTCTTTGTGTTCTGTGAAATCATCTCACAGAGTTACAGCTTTCCCCTTAAGAAACCTTTCACTAAGACAGTTCTTGTGGAATTGGCAAAGTGATATTTGGAAGCCCTTAGAGGGCTAAGGTGAAAAAGGAAATATCCTCAGATGAAATCTGGAGAGAAACTTTCTGAGAAACTGATCTGTGATGTGTGACCTCCACTCACAGAGTTACATCTGTAGTTGGTGGATCTCTTTGCTAGCCTTATTTCTGTGAAATCTGAGAACAGATATTTCGGATCCCTTTGAAGACTCTAGGGCCAAAGGAAATATCCTCCGATAACAAAGAGAAAGAAGCTTTCTGAGAAACTTCTTTGTGTTCAGTGAAATCATCTCACAGAGTTACAGCTTTCCCCTCAAGAAGTCTTTCGCTAAGACAGTTCTTGTGTAATTGGAAAAGTGATATTTGGAAGCTCATAGAGGGCTATGGTGAAAAAGGAAATATCCTCAGACGAAATCTGGAAAGAAGCTTTCTGAGAAACTGCTTAGTGTTCGGTTAATTCACCTCACAGAGTTACATCTGTATTTCGTGGATCTCTTTGCTAGCCTTATTTCTGTGGAATCTGAGAACAGATATTTCGCATCCCTTTGAAGACTATAGGGCCAAAGGAAATATCCTCCGATAACAAAGAGAAAAAAGCTTTCTGAGGAACTTCTTTGTGTTCCGTGAAATCATCTCACAGAGTTACAGCTTTCCCTTCAAGAGGCCTTTCGCTCAGACAGTTCTTGTGGAATTGGCAAAGTGATATTTGGAAGCCCATAGAGGGCTATGGTGAAAAAGGAAATATCCTCAGTTGAAATCTGGAAAGAAGCTTTCTGAGAAACTTCTCTGTGATGTGTGACTTCCACTCACAGAGTTACATCTGTAGTTCGTGGATCTCTTTGCTAGCCTAATTTCTGTGGAATCTGAGAACAGATATTTCGGATCCCTTTGAAGACTATAGGGCCAAAGGAAATATCCTCCGATAACAAAGAGAAAGAAGCTTTCCGCGAAACTTCTTTGTGTTCTGTGAAATCATCTCACAGAGTTACAGCTTTCCCCACAAGAAGCCTTTCGCTAATACAGTTCTTGTGGAATTGGCAAAGTGATATTTGGAAGACCATAGATTGCTATTTTGAAAAAATAAATATCCTCAAATGAAATCTGGTAAGCAGCTTTCTGAAAAACTGCTTAGTGTTCTGTTATTTCATCTCACAGGGTTACATCTGTATTTCGTGGATCTCTTTACTAGCCTTTTTTCTGTGGAATCTGAGAACAGATATTTCGAATCCCTTGGAAGACTATAGGGCCAAAGGAAATATCCTTCGATAACAAAGAGAAAGAAGCTTTCTGAGAAACTTCTTTGTGTTCTGTGAAATCATCTCACAGAGTTACAGCTTTCCCCTCAAGAAGCCTTTCGCTAAGAGAGTTCTTGTGGAATTGGCAAAGTGATATTTGGAAGCCCATTGACGGCTATGGTGAAAAAGGAAATATCCTCAGACGAAATCTGGAAAGAAGCTTTCTGAGAAACTGCTTAGTGTTCTGTTAATTGACCTCACAGAGATACATCTTTATTTAGTGGTTCTCTTTGCTAACCTTATTTCTGTGGAATCTGAGAACAGATATTTCGGATGCCTTTTAAGACTATAGTGCCAAAGGAAATATCCTCCGATAACAAAGAGAAAGAAGCTTTCTGAGAAACTTCTTTGTGTTCTGTGAAATCATCTCTCAGAGTTACAGCTTTCCCCTCAAGAAGCCTTTCGCTAAGACAGTTCCTTTAGAATTGGCAAAGTGATATTTGGAAGCCCATAGAGGGTTATGGTGAAAAAGGAAATATCCTCAGATGAAATCTGGAAAGAAGCTTTCTGCGAAACTGCTTAGTGTTCTGTTAATTCATCTCACAGAGTTACAGCTGTATTTCGTGTATCTCTTTGCTAGCCTTATTTCTGTGGAATCTGAGAACAGATATTTCGGATCCCTTTGAAGACTATAGGGCCAAAGGAAATATCCTCCGGTAACAAAGAGAAAGAAGCTTTCTGAGAAACCCCTTTGTGTTCTGTGAAATCATCTCACAGAGTTACAGCTTTCCCCTCAAGAAGCCTTTCGCTAAGACAGTTCTTGTGGAATTGGCAAAGTGATATTTGGAAGACCATAGAGGGCTATGGTGAAAAAGGAAATATCCTCAGTTGAAATCTGGAAAGAAGCTTTCTGAGAAACTTCTCTGTGACGTGTGACTTCCACTCACAGAGTTACATCTGTAGTTCGTGGATCTCTTTGCTAGCCTTATTTCTGTGGAATCTGAGAACAGATATTTCGGATCCCTTTGAAGACTATAGGGCCAAAGGAAATATCCTCCGATAACAAAGAGAAAGAAGCTTTCCGAGAAACTTCTTTGTGTTCTGTGAAATCATCTCACAGAGTTACAGCTTTCCCCTCAAGAAGCATTTCGCTAATACAGTTCTTGTGGAATTGGCAAAGTGATATTTGGAAGACCATAGATTGCTATTATGAAAAAATAAATATCCTCAAATGAAATCTGGTAAGCAGCTTTCTGAAAAACTGCTTAGTGTTCTGTTATTTCATCTCACAGGGTTACATCTATATTTCGTGCATCTCTTTGCTAGCCTTATTTCTGTGGAATCTAAGAACAGATATTTCGCATCCCTTTGAAGACTATAGGGCCAAAGGAAATATCCTCTGATAACAAAGAGAAAGAAGCTTTCTGAGAAACTTCTTTGTGTTCTGTGAAATCATCTCACAGAGTTACAGCTTTCCCTTCAAGAAGCCTTTCCCTAAGACAGTTCTTGTGGAATTGGCAAAGTGATATTGGAAGCCCATAGAGGACTATGGTGAAAAAGGAAATATCCTCAGATGAAATCTGGAAAGAAGCTTTCTGAGAACCTTCTCTGTGATGTGTGACTTCCACTCACAGAGTTACATCTGTATTTCGTGGATCTCTTTGTTAGCCTTATTTCTGTGGAATCTGAGAACAGATATTTCGGATCCCTTTGAAGACTATAGGGCCAAAGGAATTATCCTCCGATAACAAAGAGAAAGAAGCTTTTTGAGAAACTTCTTTGTGTTCTCTGAAATCATCTCACAGAGTTACAGCTTTCCCCTCAAGAAACCTTTCGCTAAGACAGTTCTTGTGGAATTGGCAAACTGATATTTGGAAGCCCATAGAGGGCTAAGGTGAAAAAGGAAATATCCTCAGATGAAATCTGGAAAGAAACTTTCTGAGTAACTGCTGTGATGTGTGACCTCCACTCACAGAGTTACATCTGTATTTCGTGGATCTCTTTGCTACCTTATTTCTGTGGAATCTGAGAACAGATATTTCGAATTCCTTTGAAGACTATAGTGCCAAAGGAAATATCTTCTGATAATAAAGAGAAAGAAGCTTTCTGAGAAACTTCTTTGTGTTCTGTGAAATCATCTCACAGAGTTACAGGTTTCCCCTCAAGAAGCCTTTCGCTAACACTGTTCTTGTGGAATTGGCAAAGTGATATTTGGAAGCCCATAGAGGGCTATGGTGAAAAAGGAAATAATCTCAGATGAAATCTGGAAAGAAGCTTTCTGAGAAACTTCTCTGTGATGTGTGACTTCCACTCACAGAGTTACATCTGTAGTTCGTGGATCTCTTTGCTAGCCTTATTTCTGTGGAATCTGAGAACAGATATTTCGAATCCCGTTGAAGACTATAGGGCCAAAGGAAATATCTTCCTGTAACAAAGAGAAAGAAGCTTTCTGAGAAACTTCTTTGTGTTCTGTGAAATCATCTCACAGAGTTACAACTTTCCCCTCAAGAAGCATTTCGCTAAGAAAGTTCTTGTGGAATTGGCAAAGTGATATTTGGAAGCCTATAGAGGGCTATGGTGAAAAAGGAAATATCCTCAGATGAAATCTGGAAAGGAGCTTTCTGAGAGACTGCTTAGTGTTCTGTTAATTCATCTCACAGAGTTACATCTGTATTTCGTGGATCTCTTTGCTAGCCTTATTTCTGTGGATTCTGAGAACAGATATTTCGGTTCCTTTTGAAGACTATATGGTCAAAGAAAATAACCTCCGATAACAAAGAGAAAGAAGCTTTCTGAGAAACTTCTTTGTGTTCTGTGAAATCATCTCACAGAGTTACAGCTATCCCCTCAAGAAGGCTTTCGCTAAGACAGTTCTTGTGGAATTGGCAAAGTGACATTTTGGAGCCCTTAGACGACTATGGTGAAAAAGGAAATATCCTCAGAGGAAATCTGGAAATAAACTTTCTGAGAAACTGCTTAGTGTTCTGTTAATTCACCTCACAGAGTTACATCTGTATTTCGTGGATCTCTTTGCTAGCCTTATTTCTGTGGAATCTGAGAACAGATATTTCGGATCCCTTTGAAGACTATAGGGCCAAAGGAAATATCCTCCGATAACAAAGAGAAAGAAGCTTTCTGAGAAACTTCTTTGTGTTCTGTGAAATCATCTCACAGAATTACACCTTTCCCTTCAAGAAGCCTTTCGCTAAGACAGTTCTTGTGGAATTCACAAAGTGATATTTGGAAGCCCTTAGAGGGCTATGGTGAAAAAGGAAATATCCTCAGATGAAATCTGGAAAGAAGCTTTCTGAGAAACTGCTTAGTGTTCTGTTAATTCCTCTCACAGAGTTACATCTGTATTTCGTGGATCTCTTTGCTAGCCTTATTTCTGTGGAATCTGAGAACTGATATTTCGGATCCCTTTGAAGACTATAGGTTCAAAGGAAATATCCTCCGATAACAAAGAGATGGAAGCTTTCTGAGAAACTTCTTTGTGTTCTGTGAAATCATCTCACAGAGTTACAGGTTTCCCCTCAAGAAGCCTTTCACTAGGACAGTTCTTGTGGAATTGGCAAAGTGATATTTGGAATCCCATAGAGGGCTATGGTGAAAAAGGAAATATCCTCAGATGAAATCTGGAAAGAAGTTTCTGAGAAACTTCTCTGTGATGTGTGACTTCCACTCACAGAGTTACATATGTATTTCGTGGATCTCTTTGCTAGTCTTATTTCTGTGGAATCTGAGAACAGATATTTCGGATCCCTTTGAAGACTATAGGGCCAAAGGAAATATTCTCCGATAACAAGAGAAAGAAGCTTTCTGAGGAAATTCTTTGTGTTCAGTGAAAACATCTCACAGAGTTACAGCTTTCCCCTCAAGAAGCCCCTCGCTAAGACAGTTCTTGTGGAATTGGCAAAGTGATATTTGGAAGCCCACAGAGGGCAATGGTGAAAAAGGAAATATCCTCAGACGAAATCTGGAAAGAAGCTTTATGAGAAACTGCTTAGTTTTCGGTTAATTCACCTCACAGAGTTACATCTTTATTTAGTGGTTCTCTTTGCTAACCTTATTTCTGTGGAATCTGAGAACAGAGATTTCGGATCCCTTTGAGGACTATAGGGCCAAAGGAAATATCCTCCGATAACAAAGAGAAAGAATCTTTCTGAGAAACTTCTTTGTGTTCTGTGAAATCATCTCACAGAGTTACAGCTTTCCCCTCAAGAAGCCTTTCGCTAAGACAGTTCTTATGGAATTGGCAAAGTGATATTTGGAAGCCCATAGAGGGCTATGGTGACAAAGGAATTATCCTCAGATGAAATCTGGAAAGAACCTTTCTGAGAAACTGCTTAGTGTTCTGTTAATTTATCTCACAGAGTTACATCCATATTTCGTGGATCTCTTGGCTAGCCTTATTTCTGTGGAATCTGAGAACAGATATTTCGCATCCCTTTGAAGACTATAGGGCCAAAGGAAATATCCTCCTATAATAAAGAGAAAAAAGCTTTCTGAGGAACTTCTTTGTGCTCTGTGAAATCATCTCACAGAGGTACAGCTTTCCCCTCAAGAAGCCGCTCGCTAAGACAGTTCTTGTGGATTTGGAAAATTGATATTTGGAAGCCCATAGAGGGCTATGGTGAAAAAGGAAATATCCTCAGATGAAATCTGGAAAGAAGCTTTCTGAGAAACTGCTCTGTGATGTGTGACTTCCACTCACAGAGTTATATCTGTATTTCGTGGATCTCTTTGCTAGCCTTATTTCTGTGGAATCTGAGAACAGAGATTTCGGATCCCTTTGAGGACTATAGGGCCAAAGGAAATATCCTCCGATAACAAAGAGAAAGAATCTTTCTGAGAAACTTCTTTGTGTTCTGTGAAATCATCTCACAGAGTTACAGCTTTCCCCTCAAGAAGCCTTTCGCTAAGACAGTTCTTATGGAATTGGCAAAGTGATATTTGGAAGCCCATAGAGGGCTATGGTGACAAAGGAATTATCCTCAGATGAAATCTGGAAAGAACCTTTCTGAGAAACTGCTTAGTGTTCTGTTAATTTATCTCACAGAGTTACATCCATATTTCGTGGATCTCTTGGCTAGCCTTATTTCTGTGGAATCTGAGAACAGATATTTCGCATCCCTTTGAAGACTATAGGGCCAAAGGAAATATCCTCCTATAATAAAGAGAAAAAAGCTTTCTGAGGAACTTCTTTGTGCTCTGTGAAATCATCTCACAGAGGTACAGCTTTCCCCTCAAGAAGCCGCTCGCTAAGACAGTTCTTGTGGATTTGGAAAATTGATATTTGGAAGCCCATAGAGGGCTATGGTGAAAAAGGAAATATCCTCAGATGAAATCTGGAAAGAAGCTTTCTGAGAAACTGCTCTGTGATGTGTGACTTCCACTCACAGAGTTATATCTGTATTTCGTGGATCTCTTTGCTAGCCTTATTTCTGTGGAATCTGAGAACAGAGATTTCGGATCCCTTTGAAGACTATAGGGCCAAAGGAAATATCCTCCGATAAGAAAGAGAAAGAAGCTTTCTGAGAAACTTCTTTGGGTTCTGTGAAATCATCTCACAGAGTTACAGCTTTCCCTTCAAGAAGCCTTTCACTAAGACAGTTCTTGTGGAATTGGCAAAGTGATATTTGGAAGCCCATAGAGGGCTATGGTGAAAAAGGAAATATCCTCAGAGGAAATCTGGAAAGAAGCTTACTGAGAAACTGCTTAGTGTTCTGTTAATTCACCTCACAGAGTTACATCTGTATTTCGTGGATCTCTTTGCTAGCCTTATTTCTGTGGAATCTGAGAACAGAGATTTCGGATCCCTTTGAAGACTATAGGGCCAAAGGAAATATCCTCCGATAAGAAAGAGAAAGAAGCTTTCTGAGAAACTTCTTTGTGTTCTGTGAAATCATCTCACAGAGTTACAGCTTTCCCTTCAGAAAGCCTTTCACTAAGACAGGTCTTGTGGAATTGGCAAAGTGATATTTGGAAGCCCATAGAGGGCTATGGTGAAAAAGGAAATATCCTCAGATGAAATCTGGAAAGAAGCTTTCTAAGAATCTTCTCTGTGTTGTGTGACTTCCACTCACAGAGTTACATCTGTATTTCGTGGATCTCTTTGCTAGCCTTATTTCTGTGGAATCTGAGAACAGATATTTCGGATTACTTTGAAGACTATAGGGCCAAAGGAATTATCCTCCGATAACAAAGAGAAAGAAGTTTTCTGAGAAACTTCTTTGTGTTCTGTGAAATCATCTCACAGAGTTACAGCTTTCCCCTCAAGAAACCATTCGCTAAGAAAGTTCTTGTGGAATTTGCAAAGTGATATTTGGAAGCCCATAGAGGACTATGGCGAAAAGGAAACATCCTCAGATGAAATCTGGAAAGAAGCTTTCTGAGAAATTTCTCTGTGATGTGTTACTTCCACTCACAGAGTTACATCTGTATTTCGTGGATCTCTTTGCTAGCCTTATTTCTGTGGAATCTGAGAAGAGATATTTCGGATCCCTTTGAAGACTATAGGGCCAAAGGAAATACCCTCCGATAACAAAGAGAAAGAAGCTTTCTGAGAAGCTTCTTTGTGTTCTGTGAAATCATCTCACAGAGTTACAGCTTTCCCCTCAAGAAGCCTTTCGCTAAAACAGTTCTTGTGGAATTTGCATAGTGATATTTGAAAGCCCATAGAGGGCTACCGTGAAAAAGGAAATATACTCAGATGAAATCTGGAAAGAAGATTTGTGAGAATATGCTTAGTGTTCTGTTAATTCATCTCACAGAGTTACATCTGTATTTCGTGGATCTCTTGGCTAGCCTTATTTCTGTGGAATCTGAGAACAGATATTTCGGATCCCTTGGAAGACTATAGGGCCAAAGGAAATATCCACCGATAACAAAGAGAAAGAAGCTTTCTGAGAAACTTCTTTGTGTTCTGTGAAATCATCTCACAGAGTTACATATTTCCCCTCAAGAAGGCTTTCGCTTAGACAGTTCTTGTGGAATTTGCGAAGTGATATTTGAAAGCCCATAGAGGGCTACGGTGAAAAAGGAAATATCCTCAGATGAAATCTGGAAAGAAGCTCTCTGAGAAACTGCTTAGTGTTCTGTTAATTCATCTCACATAGTTACATCTGTATTTCGTGGATCTCTTTGCTAGCCTTATTTCTGTGGAATCTGAGAACAGATATTTCGGATCCCTTTGGAGACTAAGGGCCAAAGGAAATATTCTCCGATAACAAAGAGAAAGAAGCCTTCTGAGAAACTTCTTTGTGTTCTGTGAAATGTTCTCACAGAGTTACAGCTTTCCCCTCAAAAAGCCTTTCGCTAAGACCATTCTTGTGGAATTGGCAAAGTGATATTTGGAAGCCCATAGAGGGCTAAGGTGAAAAGGAAATATCCTCAGATGAAATCTGGAGAGAAGCTTTCTGAGTAAATGCTCGGTGATGTGTGACTTCCATTTACAAAGTTGCATCTGTATTTCGTGTATCTCTTTGCTAGCCTTATTTCTGTGGAATCTGAAAACAGACATTTCAGATCCTTTTGTAGACTATAGGGTCAAAGGAAATATCCTCCGATAACAAAGAGAAAGAAGCTTTCTGAGAAACTTCTTTGTGTTCTGTGAAATCATCTCACAGAGTTACAGCTTTCCCCTCAAGAAGGCTTTCGCTAAGACAGTTCTTGTGGAATTGGCAAAGTGATATTTGGAAGCTCATAGAAGGCTATGTTGAAAAAGGAAATATCCACTGATGAAATCTGGAAAGAAGCTTTCTGAGAAACTGCTTAGTGTTCTGTTAATTCATGTCACAGAGTTACATCTGTATTTCGTGGATCTCTTTGCTAGCCTTATTTCTGTGGAATCTGAGAACAGAGATTTCGGATCCCTTTGAAGAATATAGGGCCAAAGGAAATATCCTCCATAACAAAGAGAAAGAAGCTTTCTGAGAAACTTCTTTGTGTTCTGTGAAATCATCTCACAGAGTTACAGCTTTCCCCTCAAGATCCTTTCGCTAAGACAGTTCTTGTGGTATTGGCAAAATGATATTTGTAAGCCCAGAGAGGGCTATGTTGGAAAAGGAAATATCCTCAGATGAAATCGGGATAGAAGCTTTCTGAGAAACTTCTCTGTGATGTGTGACTTCCACTCACAGAGTTACATCTGTATTTAGTGGATCCCTTTGCTAGCCTTATTTCTGTGGAATCTGAGAACAGATATTTCGGATTCTTTTGAAGACTATAGGGCCAAAGGAAATATCCTCCGATAACAAAGAGAAAGAAGCTTTTTGAGAAACTTCTTTGTGTTCTGTGAAATCATCTCACAGAGTTACAGCTTTCCCTTCAAGAATCCTTTCACTAAGACAGTTCTTGTGGAATTGGCAAAGTGATATTTGGAAGCCCATAGAGGGCTATGGTGAAAAAGGAAATATCCTCAGATGAAATCTGGAAAGAAGCTTTCTGCGAAACTGTTTAGTGTTCTTTTAATTCATCTCACAGAGTTACATCTGTATTTCGTGGATCTCTTTGCTAGCCTTATTTCTGTGGAATCTGAGAACAGATATTTCGAATCCCTTTGAAGACTATAGGGCCAAAGGAAATATCCTCCGATAACAAAGAGAATGAAGCTTTCTGAGAAACCTCTTTGTGTTCTGTGAAATCATCTCACAGAGTTACAGCTTTCCCCTCAAGAAGCCTTTCGCTAAGACAGTTCTTGTGGAATTGGAAAAGTGATATTTGGAAGCCCATAGAGGGCTGTGGTGAAAAAGGAAATATCGTCAGATGAAATCTGTAAAAAAGCTTTCTGAGAAACTGCTCTGTGATGTGTAACTTCCACTCACAGGGTTACATCTGTATTTCATGGATATCTTTGCTAGCCTTATTTCTGTGGAATCTGAGAACAGATATTTCGGATCCCTTTGAAGAGTCTAGGGCCAAAGGAAATATCCTCCGATAACAAAGAGAAAAAAGCTTTCTGAGAAACTTCTTTGTGTTCAGTGAAATCATCTCACAGAGTTACAGCTTTCCCCTCAAGAAGCCTTTCGCTAAGACAGTTCTTCTGGAATTGACAAAGTGATATTTGGAAGCCCATAGAGGGCTATGGTGAAAAAGGAAATATATTCAGACGAAATCTGGAAAGAAGCTTTATGAGAAACTGCTTAGTGTTCGGTTAATTCACCTCACAGAGTTACATCTTTATTTAGTGGTTCTCTTTGCTAACCTTATTTCTGTGGAATCTGAGAACAGATATTTCGGATCCCTTTGAAGACTATAGGGCCAAAGGAAATATCCTCCGATAACAAAGAGAAAGAATCTTTCTGAGAAACTTCTTTGTGTTCTGGGAAATCATCTCACAGAGTTACAACTTTCCCCTCAAGAAGCCTTTCGCTAAGACAGTTCTTGTGGAATTGGCTAAGTGATATTTGGAAGCCCATAGAGGGCTATGGTGACAAAGGAAATATCCTCAGATGAAATCTGGAAAGAAGCTTTCTGAGAAACTGCTTAGTGTTCTGTTAATTCATCTCACAGAGTTACATCCATATTTCGTGTATCTGTTTGCTAGCCTTATTTCTGTGGAATCTGAGAACAGATATTTCGCATCCCTTTGAAGACTATAGGGCCAAAGGAAATATCCTCCGATAATAAAGAGAAAAAAGCTTTCTGAGGAACTTCTTTGTGTTCTGTGAAATCATCTCACAGAGGTACAGCTTTCCCCTCAAGAAGCCGCTCGCTAAGACAGTTCTTGTGGAATTGGCAAAGTGATATTTGGAAGCCCATAGAGGGCTATGGTGAAAAAAGAAATATCCTCAGATGAAATCTGGAAAGAAGCTTTCTGAGAAACTGCTCTGTGATGTGTGACTTCCACTCACAGAGTTATATCTGTATTTCGTGGATCTCTTTGCTAGCCTTATTTCTGTGGAATCTGAGAACAGAGATTTCGGATCACTTTGAAGACTATAAGGCCAAAGGAAATATCCTCCGATAAGAAAGAGAAAGAAGCTTTCTGAGAAACTTCTTTGTGTTCTGTGAAATCATCTCACAGAGTTACAGCTTTCCCTTCAAGAAGCCTTTCACTAAGACAGTTCTTGTGGAATTGGCAAAGTGATATTTGGAAGCCCATAGAGGGCTATGGTGAAAAAGGAAATATCCTCAGATGAAATCTGGAAAGAAGCTTTCTGAGAAACTTCTCTGTGATGTGTAACTTCCACTCACAGAGTTACATCTGTATTTCATGGATCTCTTTGCTAGCCTTATTTCTGTGGAATCTGAGAACAGATATTTCGGATCCCTTTGAAGAGTCTAGGGCCAAAGGAAATATCCACCGATAACAAAGAGAAAGAAGCTTTCTGAGAAACTTCTTTGTGTTCAGTGAAATCATCTCACAGAGTTACAGCTTTCCCCTCAAGAAGCCTTTCGCTAAGACAGTTCTTGTGGAATTGGCAAAGTGATATTTGGAAGCCCATAGAGGGCTATGATGAAAAAGGAAATATCCTCAGACGAAATCTGGAAAGAAGCTTTATGAGAAACTGCTTAGTGTTCGGTTAATTCACCTCACGGAGTTACATCTTTATTTAGTGGTTCTGTTTGCTAACCTTATTTCTGTGGAATCTCAGAACAGATATTTCGGATCCCTTTGAAGACTATAGGGCCAAAGGAAATATCCTCCGATTACAAAGAGAAAGAATCTTTCTGAGAAACTTCTTTGTGTTCTGTGAAATCATCTCACAGAGTTACAGCTTTCCCCTCAAGAACCCTTTCGCTAAGACAGTTCTTGTGGAATTGGCAAAGTGATATTTGGAAGCCCATAGAGGGCTATGGTGACAAAGGAAATATCCTCAGATGAAATCTGGAAAGAAGCTTTCTGAGAAACTGCTTAGTGTTCTGTTAATTCATCTCACAGAGTTACATCCATATTTCGTGGATCTCTTTGCTAGCCTTATTTCTGTGGAATCTGAGAACAGATATTTCGCATCCCTTTGAAGACTATAGGGCCAAAGGAAATATCCTCCGATAATAAAGAGAAAAAAGCTTTCTGAGGAACTTCTTTGTGTTCTGTGAAATTATCTCACAGATGTACAGCTTTCCCCTCAAGAAGCCGCTCGCTAAGACAGTTCTTGTGGATTTGGAAAAGTGATATTTGGAAGCCCATAGAGGGCTATGGTGAAAAAGGAAATATCCTCAGATGAAATCTGGAAAGAAGCTTTCTGAGAAACTGCTCTGTGATGTGTGACTTCCACTCACAGATTTATATCTGTATTTCGTGGATCTCTTTGCTAGCCTTATTTCTGTGGAATCTGAGAACAGAGATTTCGGATCCCTTTGAAGACTATAGGGCCAAAGGAAATATCCTCCGATAAGAAAGAGAAAGAAGCTTTCTGAGAAACTTCTTTGTGTTCTGTGAAATCATCTCACAGAGTTACAGCTTTGCCTTCAAGAAGCCTTTCACTAAGACAGTTCTTGTGGAATTGGCAAAGTGATATTTGGAAGCCCATAGAGGGCTATGGTGAAAAAGGAAATATCCTCAGATGAAATCTGGAAAGAAGCTTTCTGAGAAACTTCTTTGTGTTCTGTTTAATCATCTCACAGAGTTACAGCTTTCCCCTCAAGAAGCCTTTCGCTAATACAGTTCTTGTGGAATTGGCAAAGTGATATTTGGAAGACCATAGATTGCTATTTTGAAAAAATAAATATCCTCAAATGAAATCTGGTAAGCAGCTTTCTGAAAAACTGCTTAGTGTTCTGTTATTTCACCTCACAAGGTTACATCTGTATTTCGTGGATCTCTTTCCTAGCCTTATTTCTGTGGAATCTGAGAACAGATATTTCGGATCCTTTTGAAGACTATAGGGTCAAAGGAAATAACCTCCGATAACAAAGAGAAAGAAGCTTTCTGAGAAACTTCTTTGTGTTCTGTGAAATCATCTCACAGAGTTACAGCTACCCCCTCAAGAAGGCTTTCGCTAAGACAGTTCTTGTGGAATTGGCAAAGTGACATTTTGGAGCCCTTAGACGGCTATGGTGAAAAAGGAAATATCCTCAGAGGAAATCTGGAAATAAACTTTCTGAGAAACTGCTTAGTGTTCTGTTAATTCACCTCACAGAGTTACATCTGTATTTCGTGGATCTCTTTGGTAGCCTTATTTCTGTGGAATCTGAGAACAGATATTTCGAATCCCATTGAAGACTATAGGGCCAAAGGAAATATCCTCCGATAACAAAGAGAAAGAAGCTTTCTGAGAAACTTCTTTGTGTTCTGTGAAATCATCTCACAGAATTACACCTTTCCCCTCAAGAAGCCTTTCGCTAAGACAGTTGTTGTGGAATTGGCAAAGTGATATTTGGAAGCCCTTAGAGGGCTATGGTGAAAAAGGAAATGTCCTCAGATGAAATCTGGAAAGAAGCTTTCTGAGAAACTGCTTAGTGTTCTGTTAATTCATCTCACAGAGTTACATCCATATTTCGTGGATCTCTTTGCTAGCCTTATTTCTGTGGAATCTGAGAACAGATATTTCGCATCCCTTTGAAGACTATAGGGCCAAAGGAAATATCCTCCGACAATAAAGAGAAAAAAGATTTCTGAGGAACTTCTTTGTGTTCTGTGAAATTATCTCACAGAGGTACAGCTTTCCCCTCAAGAAGCCGCTCGCTAAGACAGTTCTTGTGGATTTGGAAAAGTGATATTTGGAAGCCCATAGAGGGCTATGGTGAAAAAGGAAATATCCTCAGATGAAATCTGGAAAGAAGCTTTCTGAGAAACTGCTCTGTGATGTGTGACTTCCACTCACAGATTTATATCTGTATTTCGTGGATCTCTTTGCTAGCCTTATTTCTTTGGAATCTGAGAACAGAGATTTCGGATCCCTTTGAAGACTATAGGGCCAAAGGAAATATCCTCCGATAAGAAAGAGAAAGAAGCTTTCTGAGAAACTTCTTTGTGTTCTGTGAAATCATCTCACAGAGTTACAGCTTTGCCTTCAAGAAGCCTTTCACTAAGACAGTTCTTGTGGAATTGGCAAAGTGATATTTGGAAGCCCATAGAGGGCTATGGTGAAAAAGGAAATATCCTCAGATGAAATCTGGAAAGAAGCTTTCTGAGAAACTTCTTTGTGTTCTGTTTAATCATCTCACAGAGTTTCAGCTTTCCCCTCAAGAAGCCTTTCGCTAATACAGTTCTTGTGGAATTGGCAAAGTGATATTTGGAAGACCATAGATTGCTATTTTGAAAAAATAAATATCCTCAAATGAAATCTGGTAAGCAGCTTTCTGAAAAACTGCTTAGTGTTCTGTTATTTCACCTCACAGGGTTACATCTGTATTTCGTGGATCTCTTTCCTAGCCTTATTTCTGTGGAATCTGAGAACAGATATTTCGGATCCTTTTGAAGACTATAGGGTCAAAGGAAATAACCTCCGATAACAAAGAGAAAGAAGCTTTCTGAGAAACTTCTTTGTGTTCTGTGAAATCATCTCACAGAGTTACAGCTACCCCCTCAAGAAGGCTTTCGCTAAGACAGTTCTTGTGGAATTGGCAAAGTGACATTTTGGAGCCCTTAGACGGCTATGGTGAAAAAGGAAATATCCTCAGAGGAAATCTGGAAATAAACTTTCTGAGAAACTGCTTAGTGTTCTGTTAATTCATCTCACAGAGTTACATCTGTATTTCGTGGATCTCTTTGGTAGCCTTATTTCTGTGGAATCTGAGAACAGATATTTCGAATCCCATTGAAGACTATAGGGCCAAAGGAAATATCCTCCGATAACAAAGAGAAAGAAGCTTTCTGAGAAACTTCTTTGTGTTCTTTGAAATCATCTCACAGAATTACACCTTTCCCCTCAAGAAGCCTTTCGCTACGACAGTTGTTGTGGAATTGGAAAAGTGATATTTGGAAGCCCTTAGAGGGCTATGGTGAAAAAGGAAATGTCCTCAGATGAAATCTGGAAGAAGCTTTCTGAGAAACTGCTTAGTGTTCTGTTAATTCATCTCACAGAGTTACATCTGTATTTCGTGGATCTCTTTGCTAGCCTTATTTCTGTGGAATCTGAGAACAGATATTTCGGATCCCTTTGAAGACTATAGGGTCAGAGGAAATATCCTCCGATAACAAAGAGATAGAAGCTTTCTGAGAAACTTCTTTGTGTTCTGTGAAATCATCTCACAGAGTTAGAGGTTTCCCCTCAAGAAGTCTTTCGCTAAGACAGTTCTTGTGGAATTGGCAAAGTGATATTTGGAAGCCCATAGAGGGCTATGGTGGAAAGGAAATATCCTCAGATGAAAACTGGAAAGAAGTTTCTGAGAAACTTCTCTGTGATGTGTGACTTCCACTCACAGAGTTACATCTGTATTTCGTGGATCTGTTTTCTCTCCTTATTTCTGTGGAATCTGAGAACAGATATTTCGGATCCCTTTGAAGACTATAGGGCCAAAGGAAATATCCTCCGATAACAAAGAGAAAGAAGCTTTCTGAGGAACTTCTTTGTGTTCTGTGAAATCATCTCACAGAGTTACAACTTTTCCCTCAAGAAGCCGCTCGCTAAGACAGTTCTTGTGGATTTGGAAAAGTGATATTTGGAAGCCCATAGAGGGCTATGGTGAAAAAGGAAATATCCTCAGATGAAATCTGGAAAGAAGCTTACTGAGAAACTGCTCTGTGATGTGTGACTTCGACTCACAGAGTTATATCTGTATTTCGTGGATCTCTTTGCTAGCCTTATTTCTGTGGAATCTGAGAACAGAGATTTCGGATCCCTTTGAAGACTATAGGGCCAAAGGAAATATCCTCCGATAAGAAAGAGAAAGAAGCTTTCTGAGAAACTTCTTTGTGTTCTGTGAAATCATCTCACAGAGTTACAGCTTTCCCTTCAGAAAGCCTTTCTCTAAGACAGGTCTTGTGGAATTGGCAAAGTGATATTTGGAAGCCCATAGAGGGCTATGGTGAAAAAGGAAATATCCTCAGATGAAATCTGGAAAGAAGCTTTCTAAGAATCTTCTCTGTGTTGTGTGACTTCCACTCACAGAGTTACATCTGTATTTCGTGGATCTCTTTGCTAGCCTTATTTCTGTGGAATCTGAGAACAGATATTTCGGATTACTTTGAAGACTATAGGGCCAAAGGAATTATCCTCCGATAACAAAGAGAAAGAAGTTTTCTGAGAAACTTCTTTGTGTTCTGTGAAATCATCTCACAGAGTTACAGCTTTCCCCTCAAGAAACCATTCGCTAAGAAAGTTCTTGTGGAATTTGCAAAGTGATATTTGGAAGCCCATAGAGGACTATGGCGAAAAGGAAACATCCTCAGATGAAATCTGGAAAGAAGCTTTCTGAGAAACTTCTCTGTGATGTGTGACTTCCACTCACAGAGTTACATCTGTATTTCGTGGATCTCTTTGCTAGCCTTATTTCTGTGGAATCTGAGAAGAGATATTTCGGATCCCTTTGAAGACTATAGGGCCAAAGGAAATACGCTCCGATAACAAAGAGAAAGAAGCTTTCTGAGAAGCTTCTTTGTGTTCTGTGAAATCATCTCACAGAGTTACAGCTTTCCCCTCAGGAAGCCTTTCGCTAAAACAGTTCTTGTGGAATTTGCATAGTGATATTTGAAAGCCCATAGAGGGCTACGGTGAAAAAGGAAATATCCTCAGATGAAATCTGGAAAGAAGCTCTCTGAGAAACTGCTTAGTGTTCTGTTAATTCATCTCACATAGTTACATCTGTATTTCGTGGATCTCTTTGCTAGCCTTATTTCTATGGAATCTGAGAACAGATATTTCGGATCCCTTTGGAGACTAAGGGCCAAAGGAAATATGCTCCGATAACAAAGAGAAAGAAGCCTTCTGAGAAACTTCTTTGTGTTCTGTGAAATGTTCTCACAGAGTTACAGCTTTCCCCTCAAAAAGCCTTTCGCTAAGACCATTCTTGTGGAATTGGCAAAGTGATATTTGGAAGCCCATAGAGGGCTAAGGTGAAAAGGAAATATCCTCAGATGAAATCTGGAGAGAAGCTTTCTGAGTAAATGCTCGGTGATGTGTGACTTCCATTTACAAAGTTACATCTGTATTTCGTGTATCTCTTTGCTAGCTTTATTTCTGTGGAATCTGAAAACAGACATTTCGGATCCTTTTGAAGACTATAGGGTCAAAGGAAATATCCTCCGATAACAAAGAGAAAGAAACTTTCTGAGAAACTTCTTTGTTTTCTGTGAAATCATCTCACAGAGTTACAGGTTTCCCCTCAAGAAGCCTTTCGCTAAGACAGTTCTTGTGGAATTGGCAAAGTGATATTTGGAAGCCCTTAGAGGGCTATGGTGAAAAGAAATATCCTCAGATGAAATCTGGAAAGAAGCTTTCTGAGAAACTGCTTAGTGTTCTGTTAGTTCATCTCACAGAGTTACATCTGTATTTCGTGGATCTCTTTGCTAGCCTTATTTCTGTGGAATCTCAGAACAGATATTTCGGATCCCTTTGATGACTATATGGCCAAGGGAAATATCCTTCGATAACAAAGAGAAAGAAGCTTTCTGAGAAACTTATTTGTGTTCTGTGAAATCATCTCACAGAGTTACAGCTTTCCCCTCAAGAAGCCTTTCCCTACGACAGTCCTTGTGGAATTGGCAAAGTGATATTTGGAAGCCCATAGAGGGCTTTGGTGAAAAAGGAAATATCGTCAGAAGAAAACTGGAAGAAGCTTTCTGAGAAACTCCTTAGTGTTCTGACAATTCATCTCACAGAGTTACATTTGTATTTCGTGGATCTCTTTGCTAGCCTTATTTCTGTGGAATCTGAGAACAGATATTTCGGATGTCTTTGAAGACTATAGGGCCAAACGAAATATTCTCCGATAACAAAGAGAAAGAAGCTTTCTGAGAAACTTCTTTGTGTTCTGGGAAATCATCTCACAGAGTTACAGCTCTCCCCTAGATAGCCTTTCGCTAAGACAGTTGTTGTGGAATTGGCAAAGTGATATTTGAAATCCCTTAGAGGGCTATGGTGAAAAAGGAAATATCCTCAAATGAAATCTGGAAAGAAGCTTTCTGAGAAACTGCTCTGTGATCTGTGACTTCCACTCGCAGAGTTACATCTGTAATTCGTGGAACTCTTTGCTAGCCTTATTTCTGTGGAATCTGAGAACAGATATTTCGGATCCCTTTGAAGACTATAGGGACAAAGGAAATATCCTCCGATAACAAAGAGAAAGAAGCTTTCTGAGAACCTTCTTTGTGTTCTGTGAAATCACCTCACAGAGTTACAGGTTTCCCCTCAAGAAGCCTTTCGCTAAGACAGTTCTTGTGGAATTTGCAAAGTGATATTTGGAAGCCCATAGAGGGCTATGTTGAAAAAGGAAATATCCTCTGATGAAATCTGGAACGAAATTTCTGAGAAACTGCTTACTGTTCTGTTAATTCATCTCACAGGGTTACGTCTGTATTTCGTGGATCTGTTTGCTAGCCTTATTTCTGTGTATTCTGAGAACAGATATTTCGGATCCCTTTGAAGACTAGAGGGCCAAAGGAAATGTCCTTCGATAACAAAGAGAAAGAATCTTTCTGAGAAACTTCTTTCTGTTAAGTGAAATCATCTCACAGAGTTACAGCTGTCCCCTAGAAAGCCTTTCGCTAAGACAGTTGTTGTGGAATTGGCAAAATGATATTTGGAAGCCCTTAGAGGGCTATGGTGAAAAAGGAAATATCCTCAGATGAAATCTGGAAAGAAGCTTTCTGAGAAACTGCTTAGTGTTCTGTTAGTTCATCTCACAGAGTTACATCTGTATTTCGTGGATCTCTTTGCTAGCCTTATTTCTGTGGAATCTGAGAACAGATATTTCGGATCCCTTTGATGACTATATGGCCAAAGGAAATATCCTTCGATAACAAAGAGAAAGAAGCTTTCTGAGAAACTTATTTGTGTTCTGTGAAATCATCTCACAGAGTTACAGCTTTCCCCTCAAGAAGCCTTTCCCTACGACAGTTCTAGTGGAATTGGCAAAGTGATATTTGGAAGCCCATAGAGGGCTTTGGTGAAAAAGGAAATATCGTCAGAAGAAAACTGGAAGAAGCTTTCTGAGAAACTCCTTAGTGTTCTGACAATTCATCTCACAGAGTTACATCTGTATTTCGTGGATCTCTTTGCTAGCCTTATTTCTGTGAAATCTGAGAACAGATATTTCGGATGTCTTTGAAGACTATAGGGCCTAACGAAATATTCTCCGATAACAAAGATAAAGAAGCTTTCTGAGAAACTTCTTTGTGTTCTGGGAAATCATCTCACAGAGTTACAGCTCTCCCCTAGAAAGCCTTTCGCTAAGACAGTTGTTGTGGAATTGGCAAAGTGATGTTTGAAATCCCTTAGAGGGCTATGGTGAAAAAGGAAATATCCTCAAATGAAATCTGGAAAGAAGCTTTCTGAGAAACTGCTCTGTGATCTGTGACTTCCACTCGCAGAGTTACATCTGTATTTCGTGGATCTCTTTATTAGCCTTATTTCTGTGGAATCTGAGAACAGATATTTCGGATCCCTTTGAAGACTAGAGGGCCAAAGGAAATATCCTCCGATAACTAAGAGAAAGAAGCTTTCTGAGAAACTTCTTTGTGTTCTGTGAAATCATCTCACAGAGTTACAGCTTTCCCCTCAAGAAGCCTTTCGCTAAGACAGTTCTTCTGGAATTGGCAATGTGATATTTGGAAGCCCATAGAGGGCTATGGTGAAAAAGGAAATATCCTCAGATGAAATCTGTAAAGAAGCTTTCTGGGAAACTGCTTAGTGTTCTGTTAATTCATCTCACGAGTTACATCTGTATTTCGTGGATGTCTTTGCTAGCCTTTTTTCTGTGGAATCTGAGACAGATATATCCGATCCCTTTGAAGACTATAGGGCCAAAGGAAATATCCTCTGATAACAAAGAGAAAGAAGCTTTCTGAGAAACTTCTTTGTGTTCTGTGAAATCATCCACAGAGTTACAGCTTTCTCCTCAAAAAGCCTTTCGCTAAGACAGTTTTTGTGGAATGGGCAAAGTGATATTTGGAAGCCCATATACGGCTATGGTGAAAAAGGAAATATCCTCAGATGAAATCTGGAAAGAAGCTTTCTGTGAAACTGCTCTGTTATGTGTGACTTCCACTCACAGAGTTACATCTGTATTTCGGTGATCTCTTTCCTAGCCTTATTTCTGTGGAATCTGAAAACAGATATTTCGGATCCCTTTGAAGACTACAGGGCCAAAGGAAATATCCTACGAAAACAAAGAGAAAGAAGCTTTCTGAGAAACTTCTTTGTGTTCTGTGAAATCATCTCACAGAGTTATAGCTTTCCCCTCAAGAAGCCTTTCGCTAAGACAGTTCTTGTGGAATTGGCAAAGTGATATTTGGAAGCCTATAGACGGCAATGGTGAAAAAGGAAATATCCCCAGATGAAATCTGGAAAGAAGCATTCTAAGAAACTGCTTAGTGTTCTGTTAATTCATCTCAGAGAGTTACATCTGTATTTCATGGATCTCTTTGCTAGCCTTACTTCTTTGGAATCTGAGAACAGATATTTCGGATCCCTTTGAAGACTCTAGGGCCAAAGGAAATATCCTCCGATAACAAAGAGAAAGAAACTTTCTGAGAAACTTCTTTGTGTTCTGTGAAATCATCTCACAGAGTTACAGCTTTCCCCTCAAGCAGCCTTTCGCTAAGACAGTTCTTGTGGAATTGGCAAAGTGATATTTGGAAGCCCATAGAGGGCTATGGTGAAAAAGGAAATATCCTCAGATGAAATCTGGAAAGAAGCTTTCTGAGAAACTGCTTAGTGTTCTGTTAATTCATCTAACAGAGTTACATCTGTATTTCGTGGATCTCTTTGATAGCCTTATTTCTGTGGAATCTGAGAACACATATTTCGGATCCCTTTGAAGACTATAGGGCCAAAGGAAATATCCTCCGATCACAAAGATAAAGAATCTTTCTGAGAAATTTCCTTGTATTATGTGAAATCATCTCAAAGAGTTACAGCTTTCCCCTCAGGAAGCCTTTCGCTAAGACACTTCTTGTGGAATTGGCAAAGTAATATTTGGCAGCTCACAGAGGGCTTCGGTGAAAAAGCAAATATCCTCAGATGAATTCTGGAAAGAAGCTTTCTGAGAAACTGCTTAGTGTTCTGTTAATTCGTCTCACAGATTTACATGTGTATTTCGTGGATCTCTTTACTAGCCTTATTTCTGTGGATTCTGAGAACAGATATTGCGGATCCCTTTGAAGACTATAGGGCCAAAGGAATTATCCTCGAATAACAAAGAGAAATAAGCTTTCTGAGAAACTTCTTTGTGTTCTGTGAAATCATCTCACAGAGTTCCAGCTTTCCCCTCAAGAAGCCTTTCGCTAAGACAGTTCTTGTGTAATTGGCAAAGTGATATTTGGAAGCCCATAGACGGCTATGGTGAAAAAGGAAATATCCTCAGATTAAATCTGGAAAGCAGCTTTCTGAGAAACTGCTTAGTGTTCTGTTAATTCATCTCACAGAGTTACATCTGCATTTCGTGGATCTCTTTGCTAGCCTTACTTCTGTGGAATCTAAGAACAGATATTTCGGATCCCTTTGAAGACTATAGGGCGAAAGGAAATATCCTCCGATAACAAAGAGAAAGAAGCTTTCTGAGAAACTTCTTTGGGTTCTGTGAAATCATCTCACAGAGTTACAGCTGGCCTCTCAAGAAGCTTTTCGCAAGGACAGTTCTTGTGGAATTGGCAAAGTGATATTTGGAAGTCCTTAGAGGGCTATGGTGAAAAAGGAAATATCCTCAGATTAAATCTAGAAAGAAGCATTCTGAGAAAATGCTCTGTGATGTGTGACTTCCAGTCACAGAGTTACATCTGTATTTCGTGGATCTCTTTGCTAGCCTTATTTCTGTGGAATCTGAGAACAGATATTTCGGATCCCTTTGAAGACTATACGGACAAAGGAAATATCCTCCGATAACAAAGAGAAAGAAGCTTTCTGAGAAACTTCTTTGTGTTCTGTGAAATCATCTCACAGAGTTATAGCTTTCCCCTCAAGAAGCCTTTCGCTACGACAGTTCTTGTGGAATTGGCAAAGTGATATTTAGAACCCCTAGAGGGCTATGGTGAAAAAGGAAATATCCTCAGATGAAATCTGGAAAGCAGCTTTCTGAGAAACTGCTTAGTGTTCTGTTAATTCATCTCACAGAGTTACATCTGTATTTCGTGGATCTCTTTGCTAGCCTTATATCTGTGGAATCTGAGAACAGATATTTCGGATCCCTTTGAAGACTATAGGGCCAAAGGAAATATCCTCGGATAACAAAGAGAAAGAAGCTTTCAAAGAAACTTCTTTGTGTTCTGTGAAATCATCTCACAGAGTTACAGCTTTCCCCTCAAGAGGCCGTTCGCTAAGACAGTTCTTGTGGAATTGGCAAAGTGATATTTGGAAGCCCATAGAGGTCTATGGTGAAAAAGGAAATATCCTCAGATGAAATCTGGAAAGAAGCTTTCTGAGAAACTGCTTAGTGTTCTGTTAATTCATCTCACAGAGTTACATCTGTATTTCGTGGATCTCTTTGCTAGCCTTATTTCTGTGGAATCTGAAAACAGATATTTCGGAACCCTTTGAAGACTATAGGGCCAAAGGAAATATGCTCCGATAACAAAGAGAAAGAAGCTTTCTGAGAAACTTCTTTGTGTTCTGTGAAATCATCCACAGAGTTTCAGCTTTCCCCTCAAGAAGCCTTTCGCTAAGATAGTTCTTGTGGAATTGGCAAAGTGATATTTGGAAGCCCATATATGACTATGGTGAAAAAGGAAATATCCTCAGTTGAAAAATGGAAAGAAGCTTTCTCTGAAACTGCTCTGTGATGTGTGACTTCCACACACAGAGTTACATCTGTATTTCGGGGATCTCTTTGGTAGACTGATTTCTGTGGAATCTGTGAAGAGATATTTCGGATCCCTTTCAAGATTCTAGGGACAAAGGAAATATCCTCCGATAACAAAGAGAAAGAAGCTTTCTGAGAAACTTCTTTGTGTTCTGTGAAATCATCTCATAGAGTTACAGCTTTCCCCTCAAGAATCCTTTGGCTAAGACAGTTCCTTTGGAATTGGCAAAGTGATATTTGGAAGCCCATAGACGGCTATGGTGAAAAAGGAAATATCCTCAGATGACATCTGGAAAGAAGCATTCTGAGAAACTGCTTGGTGTTCTGTTAATTCATCTCACAGAGTTACATCTGTATTTCGTGGATCTCTTTGCTAGCCTTATTTCTGTGGAATCTGAGAACAGATATTTCGGATCCCTTTGAAGACTATACGGACAAAGGAAATATCCTCCGATAACAAAGAGAAAAAAGCTTTCTGTGAAACTTCTTTGTGTTGTGTGAAATCATCTCACAGAGTTACAGCTCTCCCCTCAAGAAGTCTTTCGCTAAGACAGTTGTTTTGGAATTGGCAAAGTGATATTTGGAAGCCCATAGAGGGCTGTGGTGAAAAAGGAAATATCCTCAGATGAAATCTGGAAAGAAGCTTTCTGAGAAACTGCTCTGTGATGTGTGACTTCCACTCACAGAGTTACATCTGTATTTCATGGATCTCTTTGACAGCCTTATTTCTGTGGAATCTGAGAACAGATATTTCGGATCCCTTTGAAGACTATAGGGCCAAAGTAAATATCCTCCGATCACAAAGAGAAAGAAGCTTTCTGAGAAACTTCTTTGTGTTCTGTAAAATCATTCACAGAGTTACAGGTTTCCCCTCAAGAAGACTTTCGCTAAGACAGTTGTTGTGGAATTGGCAAAGAGATATTTGGAAGCCCATATACAGCTTTGGTGAAAAAGGAAATATCCTCAGATGAAATCTGGAAAGAACGTTTCTGAGAAACTGCTCTGTGATGTGTGACTTCCACTCACAGAGTTACATCTCTATTTTGTGGATCTCTTTTCTAGCCTTATTTCTGTGGAAACTGAGAACAGATATTTCGGATCCCTTTGAAGACTTTAGGGACAAAGGAAATATCCTCCGATAAAAAAGAGAAAGAACCTTTCGGAGAAACTTCTTTATGTTCTGTGAAATCATCTCACAGAGTTACTGCTTTCCCCTCAAGAAGCCTTTCACTAAGACAGTTCCTGTGGAATTGGCAAAGTGATATTTGGAAGCCCATAGACGGCTACGGTGAAAAAGGAAATATCCTCAGATGAAATCTGGAAGGAACCTTTCTGTGAAACTGCTCTGTGATGTATGACTTCCACACACAGAGTTACATCTGTATTTCGTGGATCTCTTTGGTAGCCTGATTTCTGTGGAATCTGAGAACAGATATTTCGGATCCCTTTGAAGATTCTACGGACAAAGGAAATATCCTCCGATAAAAAAGACAAAGAAGTTTTCCGAGAAACTTCTTTGTGTTCTGTGAAATTATCCCATAGAGTTAGAGATTGCCCTCAAGAAGCCTTTCGCTAAGACAGTGCCTTTGGTATTGGCAAAGAGATATTTGGAAGCCCATAGACGGCTATGTTGAAAAAGGAAATATCCTCAGATGAAATCTGGAAAGAAGCATTCTGAGAAACTGCTTAGTGTTCTGTTAATTCATATCACAGAGTTACATCTGTATTTCGGGGATCTCTTTGCTAGCCTTATTTCTGTGGAATCTGAGAACAGATATTTCGGATCCCTTTGAAGACTTTAGGGACAAAGGAAATATCCTCCGATAACAAAGAGAAAGAAGCTTTCTGAGAAACTTCTTTGTGTTCTGTGAAATCATCTCACAGAGTTACAGCTTTCCCCTCAAGATGCCGTTCGCTAAGACAGTTCTTGTGGAATGGGCAAAGTGATATATGGAAGCCCCTAGAGGTCTATGGTGAAAAAGGAAATATCTTCAGATGAAATCTGGAAAGAAGCTTTCTGAGAAACTGCTTACTGTTCTGTTAATTCATCTCACAGAGTTACATCTGTATTTCGTGGATCTCTTTGCTCGCCTTATTTCTGTGGAATCTGAGAACAGATATTTCGGATCCCTTTGAAGAATATAGGGCCAAAGGAATTATCCTCCGATAACAAAGAGAAAGAAGCTTTCTGAGAAACTTCTTTGTGTTCTGTGAAATCTTCTCACAGAGTTACAGCTTTCACCCCAAGAAGCCTTTCGCTAAGACAGTTCTTGTGGAATTGGCAAAGTGATATTTGGAAGCCCATAGAGGGCTATTCTGAAAGAGGAAATATCCTCAGATTAAATCTGGAAAGAAGCTTTCTGAGAAAATGCTCTGATGTGTGACTTCCAGTCATAGAGTTACATCTGTATTTCGTGGATCTCTTTGCTAGCCTTATTTCTGTGGAATCTGAGAACAGATATTTCGGATCCCTTTGAAGACTCTAGGGCCCAAGGAAATATCTTATGATGACAAAGAGAAAGAAGCTTTCTGAGAAACTTCTTTGTGTTCTCTGAAATCATCCACAGAGTTACAGCTTTCCCCTCATGAAGCCTTTCGCTACGACAGTTCTTGTGGAATTGGCAAAGTGTTATTTGGAAGGTCATATACGGCTGTGGTGAAAAAGGAAATATCCTCAGTTGAAATCTGGAAAGAAGCTTTCTGAGAAACTGCTCTGTGATGTGTGACTTCCACTCACAGAGTTACATCTGTATTTCGTGGATCTCTTTGCGAGCCTTATTTCTGTGGAATCTGAGAACAGATATTTCGAATCCCGTTGAAGACTATAGGGCCAAAGGAAATATCCTCCGATAACAAAGAGAAAGAAGCTTTCTGAGAAACTTTTTTGTGTTCTGTGAAATCATCTCACAGAGTTATAGCTTTCCCCTCAAGAAGCCTTTCGCTACGACAGTTCTTGTGGAATTGGCAAAGTGATATTTAGAACCCCTAGTGGGCTATGGTGAAAAAGGAAATATCCTCAGATGAAATCTGGAAAGCAGCTTTCTGAGAAACTGCTTAGTGTTCTGTTAATTCATCTCACAGAGTTACATCTGTATTTCGTGGATCTGTTTGCTAGCCTTATTTCTGTGGAGTCTGAGAACAGATATTTCAGATCCCTTTGAAGACTATAGTGCCAAAGGAATTATCCTTGGATAACAAAGAGAAAGAATCTTTCTGAGAAACTTCTTTGTGTTCTGTGAAATCTTCTCACAGAGTTACAGCTTTCCCCTCAAGATGCCGTTCGCTAAGACAGTTCTTGTGGAATGGGCAAAGTGATATATGGAAGCCCATAGAGGTCTATGGTGAAAAAGGAAATATCTTCAGATGAAATCTGGAAAGAAGCTTTCTGAGAAACTGCTTAGTGTTCTGTTAATTCATCTCACAGAGTTACATCTGTATTTCGTGGATCTCTTTGCTAGCCTTATTTCTGTGGAATATGAAAACAGATATTTCCGATCCCTTTGAAGACTTTAGGGACAAAGGAAATATCCTCCGATAAAAAAGAGAAAGAACCTTTCGGAGAAACTTCTTTGTGTTCTGTGAAATCATCCACAGAGTTTCAGCTTTCCCCTCAAGAAGCCTTTCGCTAAGATACTTCTTGTGGAATTGGCAAAGTGATATTTCGAAGCCCATATATGACTATGGTGAAAAAGGAAATATCCTCAGATGAAAAATGGAAAGAAGCTTTCTCTGAAACTGCTCTGTGATGTGTGACTTCCACACACAGAGTTACATCTGTATTCTGGGGATCTCTTTGGTAGCCTGATTTCTGTGGAATCTGAGAAGAGATATTTCGGATCCCTTTCAAGATTCTAGGGACAAAGGAAATATCCTCCGATAACAAAGAGAAAGAAGCTTTCTGAGAAACTTCTTTGTGTTCTGTGAAATCATCTCATAGAGTTACAGCTTTCCCCTCAAGAAGCCTTTGGCTAAGACAGTTGTTTTGGAATTGGCAAAGTGATATTTGGAAGCCCATAGAGGGCTGTGGTGAAAAAGGAAATATCCTCAGATGAAATCTGGAAAGAAGGTTTCTGAGAAACTGCTCTGTGATGTGTGACTTCCACTCACAGAGTTACATCTCTATTTTGTGGATCTCTTTTCTAGCCTTATTTCTGTGGAATCTGAGAACAGATATTTCGGATGCCTTTGAAGACTATAGGGCCAAAGGAAATATCCTCCGATAACAAAGAGAAAGAAGCTTTCTGAGAAACTTCTTTATGTTCTGTGAAATCATCTCACAGAGTTACTGCTTTCCCCTCAAGAAGCCTTTCACTAAGACAGTTCCTGTGGAATTGGCAAAGTGATATTTGGAAGCCCTTAGACGGCTACGGTGAAAAAGGAAATATCCTCAGATGAAATCTGGAAAGAAGCTTTCCGAGAAACTTCTCTGTGATGTATGTCTGCCACTCACAGAGTTACATCTGTATTTCGTGGATCTCTTTGCTAGCCTTATTTCTGAGGAATCTGAGAACAGATATTTTGGATCCCTTTGAAGACTATAGGTCCAAAGGAAATATCCTCCGATAACAAAGAGAAAGAAGCTTTCTGAGAAAATTCTTTGTGTCTGTGTAATCATCTCACAGAGTTACTGCTTTCCCCTCAAGAAGCCTTTCACTAAGAAAGTTCCTGTGGAATTGGCAAAGCGATATTTGGAAGCCCATAGAGGGCTACGGTGAAAAAGGAAATATCCTCAGATGAAATCTGGAAAGAATCTTTCTGAGAAACTTCTCTGTGACGTGTGACTTACACTCAAAGAGTTACATCTGTATTTCGGGGATCTCTTTGCTAGCCTTATTTCTGTGGAATCTGAGAACAGATATTTCGGATCCCTTTGAAGAATATAGGGCCAAAGGAATTATCCTCCGATAACAAAGAGAAAGAAGCTTTCTGAGAAACTTCTTTGTGTTCTGTGAAATCTTCTCACAGAGTTACAGCTTTCACACCAAGAAGCCTTTCGCTAAGACAGTTCTTGTGGAATTGGCAAAGTGATATTTGGAAGCCCATAGAGGGCTATGCTGAAAAAGGAAATAACCTCAGATTAAATCTGGAAGGAAGCTTTCTGAGAAAATGCTCTGATGTGTGAATTCCAGTCATAGAGTTACATCTGTATTTCGTGGATCTCTTCGCTAGCCTTATTTCTGTGGAATCTGAGAACAGATATTTCGGATCCCTTTGAAGACTCTAGGGCCCAAAGAAATATCTTATGATGACAAAGAGAAAGAAGCTTTCTGAGAAACTTCTTTGTGTTCTCTGAAATCATCCACAGAGTTACAGCTTTCCCCTCAAGAAGCCTTTCGCTACGACAGTTCTTGTGGAATTGGCAAAGTGATATTTGGAAGGCCATATACGGATGTGGTGAAAAAGGAAATATCCTCAGATGAAATCTGGAAAGCAGCTTTCTGAGAAACTGCTTAGTGTTCTGTTAATTCATCTCGAAGAGTTACATCTGTATTTCGTAGATCTTTTTGCTAGCCTTATTTCTGTGGAATCTGACAACAGATATTTCGGATCCCTTTGAAGACTCTAGGGCCCAAGGAAATATCTTATGATAACAAAGAGAAAGAAGCTTTCTGAGAAACTTCTTTGTGTTCTGTGAAATCATCCACAGAGTTACAGCTTTCCCCTCAAGAAGCCTTTGGCTAAGACAGTTCTTTTGGTATTGGCAAAGTGATATTTGGAAGGCCATATACAGCTATGGTGAAAAAGGAAATATCCTCAGATGAAATCTGGAAAGAAGCTTTCTGTGAAACTGCTCTGTAATGTGTGACTTCCACTCAGAGAGTTACATCTGTATTTCGTGGATCTCTTTGGTAGCCTTATTTCTGTGTAATCTGAGAACAGATACTTCGGATCCCTTTGAAGATTCTAGGGACAAAGGAAATATCCTCTGATAACAAAGAGAAAGAAGCTTTCAAAGAAACTTCTTTGTGTTCTGTGAAATCATCTCACAGAGTTACAGCTTTTCCCTCAAGAAGACTTTCGCTAATACAGTTCTTGTGGAATTGGCAAAGTGATATTTGGAAGCCCATAGAGGGCAATGGTGAAAAAGGAAATATCCTCAGACGAAACCTGGGAAGAAGATTTCTGAGAAACTGCTTAGTGTTCTGTTAATTCACCTCACAGAGTTACATCTGTGTTTAGTGGATCACTATGCTTACCTTATGTTTGTGGAATCTGAGAACAGATATTTCGGATCCCTTTGAAGACTATAGGGCCAAAGGAAATATCCTCCGATAACAAAGAGAAAGAAGCTTTCTAAGAAACTTCTTTTTGTTTTGTGAAATCATCTCACAGAGTTACAGCTTTCCCCTCAAGAAGCCTTTCGCTAAGGCAGTTCTTGTGGTATTGGCAAAGTGATATTTGGAAGCCCTTAGAGGGCCATGGTGAAAAAGGAAATATCCTCAGATAATATCTGGAAAGAAGCTTTCTGAGAAAATTTTCTGTGATGTGTGACTTCCACTCACAGAGTTACATCTGTATTTCGTGGATATGTTTGCCAGCCTTATTTCTGTGGAATCTGAGAACAGATATTTCGGATCCCTTGGATGACTATATGGCCAAAGAAAATATCCTCCGAGAACAAAGAGAAAGAAGCTTTCTGAGAAACTTCCCTTTGTTCTGTGAAATCATCTCACAGAGTTGCATCTGTATTTCGTGGATCTCTTTGCTAGCCTTATTTCTGTGGAATCTGAGAACAGATAATTGGAATCCCTTTGAAGACTATAGGGCCAAAGGAAATATCCTCAGATAACAAAGAGAAAGAAGCTTTCTGAGAAACTTCTTTGTGTTCTGTGAAATCAACTCACAGAGTTACAGCTTTCCCCTCAAGAAGCCTTTCGCTAAGACAGTTCTTGTGGAATTGGCAAAGTGATATTTGGAAGCACATAGAGGGCAATGGTGAAAAAGGAAATATCCTCAGATGAAACCTGGAAAGAAGCTTTCTGAGATACTGCTTAGTGTTCTGTTAATTCACCTCACAGAGTTACATCTGTATTTCGTGGATCTCTTTGCTAGCCTTATTTCTGTGGAATCTGAGAACTGATATTTCGGATCCCATCTAATATTATAAGGCTAAAGGTAATATCCTCAGATAACAAAGAGAAAGAAGCTTTCTGAGAAACTTCTTTGTGTTCTTTGAAATCATCTCACAGAGTTACAGCTTTCCACTCCAGAAGCCTTTCGATAAGACAGTACTTGTGGAATTGGCAAAGTGATATTTGGCATAGAGGGCTATGATGAAAAAGGAAATATCCTCAGATGAAATCTGGAAAGAAGCTTTCTGAGATACTTCTCTGTGATGTGTGACTTCCACTCACAGAGTTACATCTGTATTTCGTGGATCTCTTTGCTAGCCCTATTTCTGTGGAATCTGAGAACAGATATTTCGGATCCCTTTGAAGACTATAGGGCCAAAGGAAATATCCTCCGATAACAAAGAGAAAGAAACTTTCTGAGAAATATCTTTGTGTTCTGTGAAATCATCTCACAGAGTTGCAGGTTTCCCCTCAAGATGCCTTTCGCTAAGACAGTTCTTGTGGAATTGAAAAGTGATACTTGGAAGCCCATAGAGGGCCATGATTAAAAGGAAATATCCTCAGATGCAATCTGGAAGGAAGCTTTCTGAGAAACTTCTCTGTGATGTGTGACTTCCAGTCACAGAGTTACATCTGTATTTCGTGGATCTCTTTGCTAGCCTTATTTCTGTGGAATCTGAGAACAGATATTTCGGATCCCTTTGAAGAGTCTAGGGCCAAAGGAAATATCCTCAGATAACAAAGAGAAAGAAGCTTTCTGAGAAACTTCTTTGTGTTCTGTGAAATCATCTCACAGAGTTACAGCTTTCCCCTCAAGAAGCCTTTCGCTAAGACAGTTCTTCTGGAATTGGCAAAGTGATATTTGGAAGCCTATAGAGGGCTATGGGGAAAAAGGAAATATCCTCAGATGAAATCTGGAAAGAAGCTTTCTGGGAAACTGCTTAGTGTTCTGTTAATTCATCTCACGAGTTACATCTGTATTTCGTGGATGTCTTTGCTAGCCTTTTTTCTGTGGAATCTGAGACAGATATTTCCGATCCCTTTGAAGACTATAGGGCCAAAGGAAATATCCTCCGATAACAAAGAGAAAGAATCTTTCTGAGAAACTTCTTTGTGTTCTGTGACATCATCCACAGAGTTACAGCTTTCCCCTCAAGAAGCCTTTCGCTAAGACAGTTTTTTTGGAATGGGCAAAGTGATATTTGGAAGCCCATATACGGCTATGGTGAAAAAGGAAATATCCTCAGATGAAATCTGGAAAGAAGCTTTCTGTGAAACTGCTCTGTGATGTGTGACTTCCACTCACAGAGTTACATCTGTATTTCGTGGATCTCTTTCCTAGCCTTATTTCTGTGGAATCTGAGAACAGATATTTCGGATCCCTTTGAAGACTACAGGGCCAAAGGAAATATCCTCCGATAACAAAGAGAAAGAAGCTTTCTGAGAAACTTCTTTGTGTTCTGTGAAATCATCTCACAGAGTTACAGCTTTCCCCTCAAGAAGCCTTTCGCTAAGACAGTTCTTGTGGAATTGGCAAAGTGATATTTGGAAGCCCATAGAGGGCTATGGTGAAAAAGGAAATATCCTCAGATGAAATGTGGAAAGAAGCTTTCCGAGAAACTGCTCTGTGATGTGTGACTTCCAGTCACAGAGTTGCATCTGTATTTCGTGGATCTCTTTGCTAGCCTTATTTCTGTGGAATCTGAGAACAGATATTTCGGATCCCTTGGAAGACTATAGGCCCAAAGGAAATATCCCCCGATAACAATGAGAAAGAATGTTTGTGAGAAACTTTTTTGCGTTCTGTGAAATCATCTCACAGAGTTACACCTTTCCCCTCAAGAAGCCTTTCGCTAAGACAGTTCTTATGGAATTGGCAAAGTGATATTTGTAAGCCCATAGAAGGCTATGGTGAAAAAGGAAATATCCTCAGATGAAATCTGGAAAGAAGCTTTCTGAGAAACTGCTTAGTGTTCTGTTAATTCATCTCACAGAGTTACATCTGCATTTCGTGGATCTCTTTGCTAGCCTTATTTCTGTGGAATCTGAGAACAGATATTTCGGATCCCTTTGAAGACTGTAGGGCCAAATAAAATATCATCCGATAACAAAGAGAAAGAAGCTTTCTGAGAAACTTCTTTGTGTTCTGTGAAATCATCTCACAGAGTTGCAGCTTTCCCCTCCAGAAGACTTTCGCTAAGACAGTTCTTGGGGAATTGGCAAAGTGATATTTGGAAGCCCATAGAGGGCTATGGTGAAAAAGTAAATATACACAGATGAAATCTGGAAAGAAGCTTTCTGAGAAACTGGTTTGTGTTCTCTTAATTCATCTCACACTGTTACTTCTGTATTTCGTGGATCTCTTTGCTAGCCTTATTTCTGTGGAATCTGAGAACAGATATTTCGGATCCCTTGGAAGACTATAGGGCCAAAGGAAATATCCTCAGATAAAAAAGAGAAAGAAGCTTTCTGAGAAACTTCTTTGTGTTCTGTGAAATCATCTCACAGAGTTACAGCTTGCCCCTCAAGAAGCCTTCGCTAACACAGTACTTGTGGAATTGGCAAAGTGATATTTGGACCACCATAGACGGCTATTGTGAAAAAGGAAATATCCTCAGATGAAATATGGAAAGAAGCTTTCTGAGAAACTGCTTAGTGTTCTGTTAATTCATCTCACAGAGTTACATCTGTATTTCGCGTATCTCTTTGCTAGTCTTATTTCTGTGGAATCTGAAAACCTATATTTCGGATCCCTTTGAAGACTATAGGGCCAAAGGAAATATCTTCCGATTACCAAGAGAAAGAAGCTTCCTGAGAAACTTATTTGTGTTCTGTGAAGTCATCTCAGAGAGTTACAGCTTTCCCCTCAAGAAGCCTTTCGCAAAGACAGTTCTTGTTTAATTGGCAAAGTGATATTTGGTAGCCCATAGAGGGCTATGGTGAAAAAGGAAATATCCTCAGATGAAATCTGTAAAGAAGCTTTCTGAGAAACTGCTTAGTGTTCTGTTAATTCATCTCACAGATTTACATCTGTATTTCGTGGATCTCTTTGCTAGCCTTATTTCTGTGGAATCTGAGAACAGATATTTCGGATCCCTTTGAAGACTATAGGGCCAAAGGAAATATCCTCTGATAAAAAGAGAAAGAACCTCTCTGAGAAACTTCTCTGTATTCTTTGAAATCATCTCACAGAGTTACAGCTTTCCCCTCAAGAAGCCTTTCGCTAAGACAGTTCTTGTGGAATTGGCAAAGTGATATTTGGAAGCTCTTAGACGGCTATGGTGAAAAAGGAAATATCCTCAGATGAAATCTGGAAAGAAGCTTTATGAGAAAATGCTCTGTTATATGTGACTTCCAGTCACAGAGTTACATCTGTATTTCGTGGATCTCTTTGCTAGCCTTATTTCTGTGGAATCTGAGAACAGATATTTCGGATCCCTTTGAAGTCTATAGGGCCAATAAAATATCATCCGATAACAAAGAGAAAGAATCTTTCTGAGAAACTTCTTTGTGTTCTGTGAAATCATCTCACAGAGTTACAGCTTTCCCCTCCAGAAGCCTTTCGCTAAGACAGTTGTTGTGGAATTGGCAAAGTGATAATTGGAAGCCCACAGACGGCTATGGTAAAAAAGGAAATATCCTCAGATGAAATCTGGAAAGAAGCTTTCTGAGAAACTCCTTAGTGTTCTGTTAATTCATCTCACAGAGTTACATGTGTATTTCGTGGATCTCTTTGCTAGCCTTATTTTTGTGGAATCTGAGAACAGATATTTCGAATCCCTTTGAAGACTATAGAGCCAAAGGAAATATCCTCCGATAGCAAAGAGAAAGAAGCTTTGTGAGAAACTTCCTTGGTTCTGTGAAATCATCTCACAGAGTTACAGCTTTACCCTCAAGAAGCCTTTCGCTAAGACAGTACTTGTGGAATTGTCAAAGTGATATTTGGAAGCCCATAGAGGGCTATGGTGAATAAGGAAATATCCTGAGATGAAATCTGGAAAGAAGCTTTCTGTGAAACTACTTAGTGTTCTGTTAATTCATCTCACAAAGTTACTTCTGTATTTCGTGGACTTCTTTGCTAGCCTTATTTCTGTGTAATCTGAGAAAAGATATTTCGGATCCCTTTGAAGACTATAGGGCCAAAGGAAATATCCTCCGATAACAAAGAGAAGGAAGCATTCTGAGAAACTTCTTTGTGTTCTGTGAAATCATCTCACAGAGTTACAGCTTTCCCCTCAAGAAGCCTTTCGCTAAGACAGTTCTTGTGTAATTCTCAAAGTAATATTTGGAAACCCATAGAGGGCTTTTGTGAAAAGGAAATATCCTCAGATGAAATCTGGAAAGCAGCTTTCTGAGAAACTGCTTAGTGTTCTTTTAATTCATCTCACAGAGTTACATCTGTATTTCGTGGATATCTTTGGTAGCCTGATTTCTGTGGAATCTGAGAACAGATATTTCGGATCCCTTTGAAGACTATTGGGCCAAAGGAAATATCCTCCGATAACAAAGAGAAAGAAGCTTTCTGAGAAACTACTTTGTGTTCTGTGAAATCATCTCACAGAGTTACAGCTTTCCCCTCAAGAAGCCTTTTGCTAAGACAATTCTTGTGGAATTGGAAAGGTGATATTTGGAAGCCCACAGAGGGCTATGGTGGAAAAGGAAATATCCAGAGATGAAATCTGGAAAGAAGCTTTCTGAGAAACCGCTTAGTGTTCTGTTAATTCATCTCACAGAGTTACATCTGTATTTCTTGGATCTCTTTGATAGCCTTATTTCTGTGGAATCTGAGAACAGATATTTCGGATCCCTTTGAAGACTATAGGGCCAAAGGAAATATCCTCCGATAACAAAGAGAAAGAAGCTTTCTGAGAAACTTCTTTGGGTTCTGCGAAATCATTTCACAGAGTTACAGCTTTCCATCAAGAAGACTTTCGCTAAGAGAGTTCTTGTGGAATTGGCAAAGTGATATTTGGAAGCCCGTAGAGGGCTATGGTGAAAGATTAAATATCCTCAGATGAAATGTGGAAAGAAGCTTTCTGAGAAACTGCTTAGTGTTCTGTTAATTCTTCTCACAGAGTTATATCTGTATTTCGTGGATCTCTTTCCTAGCCTTATTTCTGTGGAATTTGAGAACAGATATTTCGGATCCCTTTGAAGACTATAGGGCCAAAGGAAATATCCTCCGATAACAAAGAGAAAGAAGCTTTCTGAGAAACTTCTTTGTGTTCTGTGAAATGATCTCACAGAGTTACAGCTTTCCCCTCAAGAAGCCTTTCGCTAAGACAGTTCTTGTGGAAATGGCAAAGTGATATTTGGAAGACCATAGGGTGCCTGGGTAAAAAAGGAAATATCCTCAGATGAAATCTGGAAAGAAGGTTTCTGAGAAACTGCTTAGTGTTCCGTTAATTCATCTCACAGAGTTCCATCAGTATTTCGTGGATGTCTTTGTGAGGCTTATTTCTGCGGAGTCTGAGAACAGATATTTTGTATCCCTTTGAAGACTATAGGGCCAAAGGAAATATCCTCCGATAACAAAGAGAAAGAAGCTTTCTGAGAAACTTCGTTGTGTTCTGCGAAATCATGTCACAGAGTTACAGCTTTCCCCTCCAGAAGCCTTTCGCTATGACAGTTCTTGTGGAATTGGCAAAGTGATAATTGGAAGCCCATAGAAGTCTATGGTGAAAAAGGAAATATCCTTAGACGAAATCTGGAAAGAAGCTATCTGAGAAACTGCTTAGTGTGCTATTAATTCACCACAGAGAGTTACATCTGAATTTAGAGGATCTCTTTGCTAACCTTATTTCTCTGGAATCTGAGAACAGATATTTCCGATCCCTTTGAAGACTATAGGGCCAAAGGAAATATCCTCCGATAACACAGAGAAAGAAGCTTTCTAAGAAACTTCTTTGTGTTTTGTGAAATCATCTCACAGAGTTACAGCTTTCCCCTGAAGAAGCCTTTCGCTAAGACAGTTCTTGTGGTATTGGCAAAGTGATATTTAGAAGCCCTTTGAGGGCTATGGTGAAAAAGGAAGTATCCTCAGGTGAAATCTGGAAAGAAGCTTTCTGAGATACTGCTCTGTGATGTGTGACTTCCACTCACCGAATTACATCTGTATTTCGTGGATCCCTTTGCTAGCCTTATTTCTGTGGAATCTGAGAACAGATATTTCGGATCCCTTTGAAGATTATAGGGCCAAAGGAAATATCCTCCGATAACAAAGAGAAAGAAGCTTTCGGAGAAACTTCTTTGGGTTCTGTGAAATCATCTCACAGAGTTACAGCTTTCCCCTCCAGAAGTCTTTCGCTAAGACAGTTCTTGTGGAATTGGCAAAGTGATATTTGGAAGCCCATAGAGGGCTATGTTGAAAGGGAAATATCCTCAGATGAAATCTGGAAAGAAGCTTTCTGAGAAACTTCTCTGTGATGTGTGACTTCCACTCACAGAGTTACATCTGATTTCCGTGGATCTGTTTGCTAGCCTTATTTCTGTGGAATCTGAGAACAGATATTTCAGATCCCTTGGATGACTATATGGCCAAAGGAAATATCCTCCGATAACAAAGAGAAAGAAGCTTTCTGAGAAACTTCCTTGTGTTCTGTGAAATCATCTCACAGAGTTACATCTGTATTTCGTGGATTTCTTTGCTAGCCTTATTTCTGTGGAATCTGAGAACAGATTTTTGGAATCCCTTTGAAGACTATAGGGCCAAAGGAAATATCCTCAGATAACAAAGAGAAAGAAGCTTTCTGAAAAAATTCTTTGTGTTCTGTGAAATCATCTCACAGAGTTACAGCTTTCCCCTCAAGAAGCCTTTCACTAAGACAGTTCTTGTGGAATTGGCAAAGTGATATTTGGAAGCCCATAGAGTGCAATGGTGAAAAAGGAAATATCCTCAGACGAAACCTGGAAAGAAGCTTTCTGAGAAACTGCTTAGTGTTCTGTTAATTCAACTCACAGATTTACATCTGTGTTTAGTGGATCTCTACGCTTACCTTATGTCTGTGGAATCTGAGAACAGATATTTCGGATCCATTTGAAGACTATAGGGCCAAAGGAAATATCCTCCGATAACAAAGAGAAAGAAGCTTTCTATAAAACTTCTTTTTGTTTAGTGAAATCACCTCACAGAGTTACAGCTTTCCCCGCTAGAAGCCTTTCGCTAAGGCAGTTCTTGTGGTATTGACAAAGTGATATTTGGAAGCCCTTAGAGGGCTATGGTGAAAAAGGAAATATCCTCAGATGATATCTGGAAAGAAGCTTTCTGAGAAAATTCTCTGTGATGTGTGACTTCCACTCACAGAGTTACATCTGTATTTCGTGGATCTCTTTGCTAGCCCTATTTCTGTGGAATCTGAGAACAGATATTTCGGATCCCTTTGAAGACTATAGGGCCAAAGGAAATATCCTCCGATAACAAAGAGAAAGAAGCTTTCTGAGAAACTTCTTTGTGTTCTGTGAAATCATCTCACAGAGTTACAGCTTTCTCCTCAAGAAGCCTTTCGCTAAGACACTTCTTGTGGAATTGGCAAAGTGACATTTGGAAGCCCTTAGACGGCTATGGTGAAAAAGGAAATATCCTCAAATGAAATCTGGTAAGAATCTTCCTGAGAAACTGCTTAGTGTTCTGTTAATTCACCTCACAGAATTACATCTGTATTTCGTGGATCTCTTTGCTAGCCTTACTTCTGTGGAATCTGAGAACCGATATTTCGAATCCCTTTGAAGACTATAGGGCCAGGAAATATCTTCCGATAACAAAGAGAAAGAAGCTTTCTGAGAAACTTCTTTGTGTTCTGTGAAATCATCTCACAGAGTTAAAGCTTTCCCCTCAAGAAGCCTTTCCCTTAGACAGTTCTTGTGGAATTTGCAAAGTGATATTTGGAAGCCCTTAGAGGGCTATGGTGAAAAAGGAAATATGCTCAGATGAAATCTGCAAAGAAGCTTTCTGAGAAACTGCTTAGTGTTCTGTTAATTCATCTCACAGAGTTACATCTGTATTTCGTGGATCTCTTTGCTAGCCTTATTTCTGTGGAATCTGAGAACAGGTATTTCGGATCCCTTTGAAGACTATAGGGGCAAAGGAAATGTCCTCCGATAACAAAGAGAAAGAAGCTTTCTGAGAAACTTCTTTGTGTTCTGTGAAATCATCTCACAGAGTTACAGCTTTCCCCTCAAGAAGCCTTTCGCTAAGACAGTTCTTGTGGAATTTGCAAAGTGATATTTGGAAGCCCATATAGGGCTATGGTGAAAAGGAAATATCCTCAGACGAAATCTGGAAAGAAGCTTTCTGAGAAACTGCTTAGTGTTCTATTAATTCACCTGAGAGAGTTACATCTGTATTTAGTGAATCTCTTTGCTAACCTTATTTCTGTGGAATCTGAGAACAGATATTTCGGATCCCTTTGAAGACTATAGGGCCAAAGGAAATATCCTCCGATAACATAGAGAAAGAAGCTTTCTAAGAAACTTCTTTGTGTTTTGTGAAATCATCTCACAGAGTTACAGCTTTCCCCTCAAGAAGCCTTTCGCTAAGACAGTTCTTGTGGTATTGGCAGAGTGATATTCAGAAGCCCATAGAAGGCTATGGTGAAAAAGGAAGTATCCTCAGATGAAATCTGGAAAGAAGATTTCTGAGAAACTGCTCTTTGATGTGTGACTTCCACTCACCGAATTACGTCTGTATTTCGTGAATCTCTTTGCTAGCCTTATTTCTGTGGAATCTCAGAACAGATATTTCGGATCCCTTTGAGGATTATAAGGCCAAGGGAAATATCCTCCGATAACAAAGAGAAAGAAGCTTTCGGAGAAACTTCTTTGTGTTCTGTGAAATCATCTCACAGAGTTTCAGCTTTCCCCTCCAGAAGACTTTCGCTAAGACAGTTCTTGTGGAATTGGCAATGTGATATTTGGAAGCCCATAGAGGGCTATGTTGAAAGGGAAATATCCTCAGATGAAATCTGGAAAGAAGCTTTCTGAGAAGCTTCTCTATGATGTGTGACTTCCACTCACAGAGTTACATCTGGATTTCGTGGATCTGTTTGCCAGCCTTATTTCTGTGGAATCTGAGAACAGATATTTCGGATCCCTTGGATGACTATATGGCCAAAGGAAATATCCTCCGATAACAAAGAGAAAGAAGCTTTCTGAGAAACTTCCTTGTGTTCTGTGAAATCATCTCACAGAGTTACATCTGTATTTCGGGGATCTCTTTGCTAGCCTTATTTCTGTGGAATCTGAGAACAGATATTTAGAATCCCTTTGAAGACTACAGGGCCAAAGGAAATATCCTCAGATAACAAAGAGAAAGAAGCTTTCTGAGAAAATTCTTTGTGTTCTGTGAAATCATCTCACAGAGTTACAGCTTTCCCCTTGAGAAGCCTTTCGCTAAGACAGTTCTTGTGGAATTGGCAAAGTGATATTTGGAAGCCCATAGAGGGCAATGGTGAAAAAGGAAATGTCCTCAGACGAAACCTGGAAAGAAGCTTTCTAAGAAACTGCTTAGTGTTCTGTTAATTCACCTCACAGAGTTACATCTGTATTTAGTGGATCTCTATGCTAACCTTATGTCTGTGGAATCTGAGAACAGATATTTTCGATCCCTTTGAAGACTATAGGGTCAAAGGAAATACCCTCCGATAACATAGAGAAAGAAGCTTTCTGAGAAACTTCTTTTTGTTTTGTGAAATCGTCTCACAGAGTTACAGCTTTCCCCTCAAGAAGCCTTTCGCTAAGGCAGTTCTTGTGGTATTGGAAAAGTGATATTTGGAAGCCCATAGAGGGCTATGGTGAAAAAGGAAATATCCTCAGATGATATCTGGAAAGAAGCTTTCTGAGAAACTGCTCTGTGATGTGTGACTTCCATTCACCGAATTACATCTGTATTTCGTGGATCTCTTTGCTAGCCTTATTTCTGTGGAATCTGAGAAGAGATACTTCGGAACCCTTTGAAGATTATTGGGCTAAAGGAAATATCCTCCGATAACAAAGAGAAAGAAGCTTTCGGAGAATCTTCTTTGTGTTCTGTGAAATCATCTCACACAGTTACAGCTTTCCCCTCCAGAAGCCTTTCGATAAGACAGTTCTTGTGGAATTGGCAAAGTGATATTTGGAAGCCCATAGAGGGCTATGGTGAAAAAGGAAATATGTTCAGATGAAATCTGGAAAGCAGCTTTCTGAGAAACTGCTTAGTGTTCTGTTAATTCATCTCACAGAGTTACATCTGTATTTCGTGGATCTCTTCGCTAGCCTTATTTCTGTGGAATCTGAGAACAGATATTTCGGATCCCTTTGAAGACTATAGGGCCAAAGGAAATATCCTCCGATAACAAAGAGAAAGAAGTTTTCTGAGAAACTTCTGTGTGTTCTCTTAAATCATCCACAGAGTTACATCTTTCCCTTCAAGAAGCCGCACGCTAAGACAGTTCTTGTGGTTTTGGAAAAGTGATATTTGGAAGCCCAGAGAGGGCTATGGTGAAAAAGGAAATATCCTCAGATGAAATCTGGAAAGAAGCTTTCTGAGAAACTGCTTAGTGTTCTGTTAATTCACCTCACAGACTTACATCTGTATTTAGTGGATCTCTTTGCCAGCCTTATTTCTGTGGAATCTGAGAACAGATATTTCGGATCCCTTTGAAGACTAAAGGGCCAAAGGAAATATCCTCCGATAACAAAGAGAAAGAAGCTTTCTGAGAAACTTCTTTGTGTTCTGTGAAATCATCTCACAGAGTTACAGCTTTCCCCTCAAGAAGCCTTTAGCTAAGACAGTTGTTTTGGAATTGGCAAAGTGATATTTGGAAACCCTTAGGGCTATGGTGAAAAAGGAAATATCCTCAGATGAAATCTGGAAAGAAGCTTTCTGAGAAACTGTTTAGTGTTCTGTTAATTCATCTCACAGAGGTATATCTGTATTTCCTGAATCTCTTTGCTAGCCTTATTTCTGTGGAATCAGAGAATAGATATTTCGGATCCCTTTGAAGACTATAGGGCCAAAGGAAATATCCTCTGATAACAAAGAGAAAGAAGCTTTCTGAGAAACTTCTTTGTGTTCTGTGAAATCATCTCACAGAGTTACAACTTCCCTTTCAAGAAGCCTTTCGTTAAGACAGTTCTTGTGGAATTGTCAAAGTGATATTTGGAACCCCATACAGAGCTATGGTGAAAAAGGAAATATCCTAAGATGAAATCTGGAAAGAAGCGTTCTGAGAAAATTCTCTGTGATGTGTGACTTCCACTAACAGAGTTACATCTGTATTTCGTGGATCTCTTTGCTAGCCTTATTTCTGGGGAATCTGAGAACAGATATTTCGTATCTCTTTGAAGACTATAGGGCCAAAGGAAATATCCTCCGATATCAAAGAGAAAGAAGCTTTCTGAGAAACTTCTTTGTGTTCTGTGAAATCATCTCACAGAGGTACAGCTTTCCCCTCAAGAAGTCTTTCGCTAAGACAGTTCTTGTGGTATTGGCAAAGTGATATTTGGAAGCCCATAGAGGGCTATGGTGAAAAAGGAAAAATCCTCAGATGAAATCTGGAAAGCAGCTTTATGAGAAACTGCTTAGTGTTCTGTTAATTCATCTCACAGAGTTACATCTGTATTTCGTGGATCTCTTTGCTAGCCTTATTTCTGTGGAATCTGAGAACAGATATTTCCGATCCCTTGGAAGAATATAGGGCCAAAGGAAATATCCTCCGATAACAAAGAGAAAGAAGCTTTCTGAGAAACTTCTTGGTGTTCTGTGAAATCATCTCACAGAGGTACAGCTTTCCCCTCAATAAGCCTTTCGCTAAGACAGTTCTTGTGGAATTGGAAAAGTGATATTTGGAAGCCCATAGAGGGCTACGGTGAAAAAGGAAATATCCTCAAATGAAATCTGGAAAGAAGCTTTCTGAGAAACTGCTCTGTGATGTGTGACTTCCACTCACCGAATTACATCTGTATTTCGTGGATCTCTTTGCTAGCCTTATTTCTGTGGAATCTGAGAACAGATATTTCGGATCCCTTTGAAGATTATTGGGCCAAAGGAAATATCCTCCGATAACAAAGAGAAAGAAGCTGTCGGAGAAAGTTCTTTGTGTTCGGTGAAATCATCTCACAGAGTTACAGCTTTCCCCTCCAGAAGACTTTCGCTAAGACAGTTCTTGTGGAATTGGCAAAGTGATATTTGGAAGCCCATAGAGGGCTATGTTGAAAGGGAAATATCCTGAGATGAAATCTGGAAAGAAGCTTTCTGAGAAACTTCTCTGTGATGTCTGACTTCCACTCATAGAGTTACATCTGTATTTCGTGGATCTGTGTGCTAGCCTTATTTCTGTGGAATCTGAGAACAGATATTTCAGATCCCTTGTATGATTATATGGCCAAAGGAAATATCCTCCGATAACAAAGAGAAAGAAGCTTTCTGAGAAACTTCCTTGTGTTCTGTGAAATCATCTCACAGAGTTACATCTGTATTTCGGGGATCTCTTTGCTAGCCTTATTTCTGTGGAATCTGAGAACAGATATTTAGAATCCCTTTGAAGACTATAGGGCCAAAGGAAATATTCCGAGATAACAAAGAGAAAGAAGCTTTCTGAGAAAATTCTTTGTGTTCTGTGAAATCATCTCACAGAGTTACAGCTTTCCCTTCAAGAAGCCTTTCGCTAAGACAGTTCTTTTGGAATTGGCAAAGTGATATTTGGAAACCCATAGAGGCTATGGTGAAATAGGAAATATCCTCAGATGAAATCTGTAAAGAAGCTTTCTGAGAAACTGCTTAGTGTTCTGTTAATTCACCTCACAGAGTTACATCTGTATTTCCTGGATCTCTTTGCTAGCCTTATTTCTGTGGAATCTGATAAAAGATTTTACGGATCCCTTTGAAGAATATAGGGCCAAAGGAAATATCCTCCGATAACAAAGAGAAAGAAGCTTCCTGAGAAACTTCTTTGTGTTTTGTGAAATCATCTCACAGAGTTACAACTTTCCCTTCAAGAAGCCTTTCGTTAAGACAGTTCTTGTGGAATTGTCAAAGTGATATTTGGAAGGCCATAGAGAGCTACGGTGAAAAAGGAAATATCCTCAGATGAAATCTGGAAAGAAGCTTTCTGAGAAACTTCTCTGTGATGTGTGACTTCCACTCACAGAGTTACATCTGTATTTCGTGGATCTCTTTGCTAGCCTTATTTCTGTGGAATCTGAGAACAGATATTTCGGATCCCTTTGAAGACTATAGGGCCAAAGGAAATATCCTTCGATAACAAAGAGAAAGAAGCTTTCTACGAAATTTCTTTGTGTTCTGTGATATCATCTCACAGAGTTACAGCTTTCCCCTCAATCAGCCGCTCTCTAAGACAGTTCTTGTGGATTTGGAAAAGTGATATTTGGAAGCCCTTAGAGGGTTATGGTGAAAAAGGAAATATCCTCAGATGAAATCTGGAAAGCTGCTTTCTGAGAAACTGCTTAGTGTTCTGTTAATTCATTTCACAGAGTTACATCTGTATTTCGTGGATCTCTTTGCTAGCCTTATTTCTGTGGAATCTGAGAACAGATATGTCGGATCCCTTGGAAGACTGTAGGGCCAAAGGAAATATCCTCCGATAACAAAGAGAAAGAAGCTTTCTGAGAAACTTCTTCGTGTTCTGTGAAATCATCTCACAGAGGTACAGCTTTCGCCTCAAGAAGAATTTCGCTAAGACAATTCTTGTGGAATTGGAAAAGTGATATTTGGAAGCACTTAGAGGGCTATGGTGAAAAAGGAAATATCCTCAGTTGATATCTGGAAAGAAGTTTCTGAGAAAATTTTCTGTGATGTGTGACTTCCACTCACAGAGTTACATCTGTATTTCGTGGATCTTTTGCTAGCCTTATTTCTGTGGAATCTGAGAACAGATATTTCGGATCCCTTTGAAGACTATAGGGCCAAAGGAAATATGCTCCGATAACAAACAGAAAGAAGCTTTCTGAGAAACTTCTTTGTGTTCTTTGAAATCATCTCACAGAGGTACAGCTTTCCCCTCAAGAAGTCTTTCGCTAAGACAGTTCTTGTGCAATTGGCAAAGTGATATTTGGAAGCCCATAGATGGCTATGGTGAAAAAGGAAATATCCTCAGATGAAATCTGGAAAGAAGCGTTCTGAGATAATTCTCTGTGATGTGTGACTTCCACTCACAGAGTTACATCTGTATTTCGTGGATCTCTTTGCTAGCCTTATTTCTGGGGAATCTGAGAACAGATATTTCGTATCCCTTTGAAGACTATAGGGCCAAAGGAAATATCCTCCGATAACAAAGAGAAAGAAGCTTTCTGAGAAACTTCTTTGTGGTCTGGGAAATCATCTCACAGAGGTACAGCTTTCCCCTCAAGAAGTCTTTCGCTAAGACAGTTCTTGTGGAATTGGCAAAGTGATATTTGGAAGCCCATAGAGGGCTATGGTGAAAAAGGAAAAATCCTCAGATGAAATCTGGAAAGCAGCTTTATGAGAAACTGCTTAGTGTTCTGTTACTTCATCTCACAGAGTTACATCTGTCTTTCGTGGATCTCTTTGCTAGCCTTATTTCTGTGGAATCTGAGAACAGATATTTCCGATCCCTTGGAAGAATATAGGGCCAAAGGAAATATCCTCCGATAACAAAGAGAAAGAAGCTTTCTGAGAAACTTCTTTGTGTTCTGTGAAATCATCTCACAGAGGTACAGCTTTCCCCTCAATAAGCCTTTCGCTAAGACAGTTCTTGTGGAATTGGAAAAGTGATATTTGGAAGCCCATAGAGGGCTACGGTGAAAAAGGAAATATCCTCAGATGAAATCTGGAGAGAAGCTTTCTGAGAAACTGCTCTGTGATGTGTGACTTCCACTCACCGAATTACATCTGTATTTCGTGGATGTCTTTGCTGGCCTTATTTCTGTGGAATCTGAGAACAGATATTTCGGATCCCTTTGAAGATTATAGGGCCAAAGGAAATATCCTCCGATAACAAAGAGAAAGAAGCTGTCGGAGAAAGTTCTTTGTGTTCGGTGAAATCATCTCACAGAGTTACAGCTTTCCCCTCCAGAAGACTTTCGCTAAGACAGTTCTTGTGGAATTGGCAAAGTGATATTTGGAAGCCCATAGAGGGCTATGTTGAAAGGGAAATATACTGAGATGAAATCTGGAAAGAAGCTTTCTGAGAAACTTCTCTGAGATGTCTGACTTCCACTCATAGAGTTACATCTGTATTTCGTGGATCTGTGTGCTAGCCTTATTTCTGTGGAATCTGAGAACAGATATTTCAGATCCCTTGTATGATTATATGGCCAAAGGAAATATCCTCCGATAACAAAGAGAAAGAAGCTTTCTGAGAAACTTCCTTGTGTTCTGTGAAATCATCTCACAGAGTTACATCTGTATTTCGGGGATCTCTTTGCTAGCCTTATTTCTGTGGAATCTGAGAACAGATATTTAGAATCCCTTTGAAGACTATAGGGCCAAAGGAAATATTCTGAGATAACAAAGAGAAAGAAGCTTTCTGAGAAAATTCTTTGTGTTCTGTGAAATCATCTCACAGAGTTACAGCTTTCCCCTCAAGAAGCCTTTCGCTAAGACAGTTCTTTTGGAATTGGCAAAGTGATATTTGGAAACCCATAGAGGCTATGGTGAAATAGGAAATATCCTCAGATGAAATCTGGAAAGAAGCTTTCTGAGAAACTGCTTAGTGTTCTGTTAATTCACCTCACAGAGTTACATCTGTATTTCCTGGATCTCTTTGCTAGCCTTATTTCTGCGGAATCTGATAAAAGATTTTACGGATCCCTTTGAAGAATATAGGGCCAAAGGAAATATCCTCCGATAACAAAGAGAAAGAAGCTTCCTGAGAAACTTCTTTGTGTTTTGTGAAATCATCTCACAGAGTTACAACTTTCCCTTCAAGAAGCCTTTCGTTAAGACAGTTCTTGTGGAATTGTCAAAGTGATATTTGGAAGGCCATAGAGAGCTACGGTGAAAAAGGAAATATCCTCAGATGAAATCTGGAAAGAAGCTTTCTGAGAAACTTCTCTGTGATGTGTGACTTCCACTCACAGAGTTACATCTGTATTTCGTGGATCTCTTTGCTAGCCTTATTTCTGTGGAATCTGAGAACAGATATTTCGGATCCCTTTGAAGACTATAGGGCCAAAGCAAATATCCTTCGATAACAAAGAGAAAGAAGCTTTCTACGAAATTTCTTTGTGTTCTGTGATATCATCTCACAGAGTTACAGCTTTCCCCTCAATCAGCCGCTCTCTAAGACAGTTCTTGTGGATTTGGAAAAGTGATATTTGGAAGCCCTTAGAGGGTTGTGGTGAAAAAGGAAATATCCTCAGATGAAATCTGGAAAGCTGCTTTCTGAGAAACTGCTTAGTGTTCTGTTAATTCATTTCACAGAGTTACATCTGTATTTCGTGGATCTCTTTGCTAGCCTTATTTCTGTGGAATCTGAGAACAGATAAGTCGGATCCCTTGGAAGACTGTAGGGCCAAAGGAAATATCCTCCGATAACAAAGAGAAAGAAGCTTTCTGAGAAACTTCTTCGTGTTCTGTGAAATCATCTCACAGAGGTAAAGCTTTCGCCTCAAGAAGCCTTTCGCTAAGACAAGTCTTGTGGAATTGGAAAAGTGATATTTGGAAGCCCATAGATGGCTATGGTGAAAAAGGAAATATCCTCAGATGAAATCTGGAAAGAAGCGTTGTGAGATAATTCTCTGTGATGTGTGACTTCCACTCACAGAGTTACATCTGTATTTCGTGGATCTCTTTGCTAGCCTTATTTCTGGGGAATCTGAGAACAGATATTTCGGATCCCTTTGAAGACTATAGGGCCAAAGGAAATATCCTCCGATAACAAAGAGAAAGAAGCTTTCTGAGAAACTTCTTTGTGTTCTGTGAAATCATCTCACAGAGGTACAGCTTTCCCCTCAAGAAGTCTTTCGGTAAGACAGTTCTTGTGGAATTGGCAAAGTGATATTTGGAAGCCCATAGAGGGCTATGGTGAAAAAGGAAAAATCCTCAGATGAAATCTGGAAAGCAGCTTTCTGAGAAACTGCTTAGTGTTCTGTTAATTCATCTCACAGAGTTACATCTGTATTTCGTGGATCCCTTTGCTAGCCTTATTTATGTGGAATCTGAGAACAGATATTTCGGATCCCTTTGAAGACTCTAGGGCCAAAGGAAATATCCTCCGATAACAAAGAGAAAGAAGCTTTCTGAGAAACTTCTTTGTGTTCTCTGAAATCATCTCACAGAGGTACAGCTTTCCCCTCAATAAGCCTTTCGCTAAGACAGTTCTTGTGGAATTGGAAAAGTGATATTTGGAAGCCCATAGAGGGCTACGGTGAAAAAGGAAATATCCTCAGATGAAATCTGGAAAGAAGCTTTCTGAGAAACTGCTCTGTGATGTGTGACTTCCACTCACCGAATTACATCTGTATTTCGTGGATCTCTTTGCTAGCCTTATTTCTGTGGAATCTGAGAACAGATATTTCGGATCCCTTTGAAGATTATAGGGCCAAAGGAAATATCCTCCGATAACAAAGAGAAAGAAGCTGTCGGAGAAAGTTCTTTGTGTTCTGTGAAATTATCTCACAGAGTTACAGCTTTCCCCTCCAGAAGACTTTCGCTAAGACAGTTCTTGTGGAATTGGCAAAGTGATATTTGGAAGCCCATAGAGGGCTATGTTGAAAGGGAAATATCCTCAGATGAAATCTGGAAAGAAGCTTTCTGAGAAACTTCTCTGTGATGTGTGACTTCCACTCATAGAGTTACATCTGTATTTCGTGGATCTCTTTGCTAGCCTTATTTCTGTGGAATCTGAGAACAGATATTTCAGATCCCTTGGATGACTATATGGCCAAAGGAAATATCCTCCGATAACAAAGAGAAAGAAGCTTTCTGAGAAACTTCCTTGTGTTCTGTGAAATCATCTCACAGAGTTACATCTGTATTTCGGGGATCTCTTTGCTAGCCTTATTTCTGTGGAATCTGAGAACAGATATTTAGAATCCCTTTGAAGACTATAGGGCCAAAGGAAATATCCTCAGATAACAAAGAGAAAGAGGCTTTCTGAGAAAATTCTTTGTGTTCTGTGAAATCATCTCACAGAGTTACAGCTTTCCCCTTGAGAAGCCTTTCGCTAAGACAGTTCTTGTGGAATTGGCAAAGTGATATTTGGAAGCCCATAGAGGGCAATGGTGAAAAAGGAAATGTCCTCAGACGAAACCTGGAAAGAAGCTTTCTAAGAAACTGCTTAGTGTTCTGTTAATTCACCTCACAGAGTTACATCTGTATTTAGTGGACCTCTATGCCAACCTTATGTCTGTGGAATCTGAGAACAGATATTTTCGATCCCTTTGAAGACTATAGGGCCAAAGGAAATACCCTCCGATAACATAGAGAAAGAAGCTTTCTGAGAAACTTCTTTTTGTTTTGTGAAATCATCTCACAGAGTTACAGCTTTCCCCTCAAGAAGCCTTTCGCTAAGGCAGTTCTTGTGGTATTGGCAAAGTGATATTTGGAAGCCCATAGAGGGCTATGGTGAAAAAGGAAATATCCTCAGATGATATCTGGAAAGAAGCTTTCTGAGAAACTGCTCTGTGATGTGTGACTTCCATTCACCGAATTACATCTGTATTTCGTGGATCTCTTTGCTAGCCTTATTTCTGTGGAATCTGAGAACAGATACTTCGGAACCCTTTGAAGATTATTGGGCTAAAGGAAATATCCTCCGATAACAAAGAGAAAGAAGCTTTCGGAGAATCTTCTTTGTGTTCTGTGAAATCATCTCACACAGTTACAGCTTTCCCCTCCAGAAGCCTTTCGATAAGACAGTTCTTGTGGAATTGGCAAAGTGATATTTGGAAGCCCATAGAGGGCTATGGTGAAAAAGGAAATATGCTCAGATGAAATCTGGAAAGCAGCTTTCTGAGAAACTGCTTAGTGTTCTGTTAATTCATCTCACAGAGTTACATCTGTATTTCCTGGATCTCTTCGCTAGCCTTATTTCTGTGGAATCTGAGAACAGATATTTCGGATCCCTTTGAAGACTATAGGGCCAAAGGAAATATCCTCCGATAACAAAGAGAAAGAAGTTTTCTGAGAAACTTCTGTGTGTTCTCTTAAATCATCCACAGAGTTACATCTTTCCCTTCAAGAAGCCGCACGCTAAGACAGTTCTTGTGGTTTTGGAAAAGTGATATTTGGAAGCCCAGAGAGGGCTATGGTGAAAAAGGAAATATCCTCAGATGAAATCTGGAAAGAAGCTTTCTGAGAAACGGCTTAGTGATCTGTTATTTCACCTAACAGACTTACATCTGTATTTAGGGGATCTCTTTGCTAGCCTTATTTCTGTGGAATCTGAGAACAGATATTTCGGATCCCTTTGAAGACTATAGGGCCAAAGGAAATATCCTCCGATAACAAAGAGAAAGAAGCTTTCTGAGAAACTTCTTTGTGTTCTGTGAAATCATCTCACAGAGTTACAGCTTTCCCCTCAAGAAGCCTTTAGCTAGGACAGTTGTTTTGGAATTGGCAAAGTGATATTTGGAAACCCTTAGGGCTATGGTGAAAAAGGAAATATCCTCAGATGAAATCTGGAAAGAAGCTTTCTGAGAAACTGTTTAGTGTTCTGTTAATTCATCTCACAGAGTTATATCTGTATTTCCTGAATCTCTTTGCTAGCCTTATTTCTGTGGAATCTGAGAATAGATATTTCGGATCCCTTTGAAGACTATAGGGCCAAAGGAAATATCCTCTGATAACAAAGAGAAAGAAGCTTTCTGAGAAACTTCTTTGTGTTCTGTGAAATCATCTCACAGAGTTACAACTTTCCTTTCAAGAAGCCTTTCGTTAAGACAGTTCTTGTGGAATTGTCAAAGTGATATTTGGAACCCCATACAAAGCTATGGTGAAAAAGGAAATATCCTAAGATGAAATCTGGAAAGAAGCGTTCTGAGAAAATTCACTGTGATGTGTGACTTCCACTAACAGAGTTACATCTGTATTTCGTGGATCTCTTTGCTAGCCTTATTTCTGGGGAATCTGAGAACAGATATTTCGTATCCCTTTGAAGACTATAGGGCCAAAGGAAATATCCTACGATAACAAAGAGAAAGAAGCTTTCTGAGAAACTTCTTTGTGTTCTGTGAAATCATCTCACAGAGGTACAGCTTTCCCCTCAAGAAGTCTTTCGCTAAGACAGTTCTTGTGGAATTGTCAAAGTGATATTTGGAAGCCCATAGAGGGCTATGGTGAAAAAGGAAAAATCCTCAGATGAAATCTGGAAAGCAGCTTTCTGAGAAACTGCTTAGTGTTCTGTTAATTCATCTCACAGAGTTACATCTGTATTTCGTGGATCTCTTTGCTAGCCTTATTTCTGTGGAATCTGAGAACAGATATTTCCGATCCCTTGGAAGAATATAGGGCCAAAGGAAATATCCTCCGATAACAAAGAGAAAGAAGCTTTCTGAGAAACTTCTTTGTGTTCTGTGAAATCATCTCACAGAGGTACAGCTTTCCCCTCAATAAGCCTTTTGCTAAGACAGTTCTTGTGGAATTGGAAAAGTGATATTTGGAAGCCCATAGAGGGCTACGGTGAAAAAGGAAATATCCTCAGATGAAATCTGGAAAGAAGCTTTCTGAGAAACTGCTCTGTGATGTGTGACTTCCACTCACCGAATTACATCTGTATTTCGTGGATCTCTTTGCTAGCCTTATTTCTGTGGAATCTGAGAACAGATATTTCGGATCCCTTTGAAGATTATTGGGCCAAAGGAAATATCCTCCGATAACAAAGAGAAAGAAGCTGTCGGAGAAAGTGCTTTGTGTTCTGTGAAATCATCTCACAGAGTTACAGCTTTCCCCTCCAGAAGACTTTCGCTAAGACAGTTCTTGTGGAATTGGCAAAGTGATATTTGGAAGCCCATAGAGGGCTATGTTGAAAGGGAAATATCCTGAGATGAAATCTGGAAAGAAGCTTTCTGAGAAACTTCTCTGTGATGTCTGACTTCCACTCATAGAGTTACATCTGTATTTCGTGGATCTGTGTGCTAGCCTTATTTCTGTGGAATCTGAGAACAGATATTTCAGATCCCTTGTATGATTATATGGCCAAAGGAAATATCCTCCGATAACAAAGAGAAAGAAGCTTTCTGAGAAACTTCCTTGTGTTCTGTGAAATGATCTCACAGAGTTACATCTGTATTTCGGGGATCTCTTTGCTAGCCTTATTTCTGTGGAATCTGAGAACTGATATTTAGAATCCCTTTGAAGACTATAGGGCCAAAGGAAATATTCTGAGATAACAAAGAGAAAGAAGCTTTCTGAGAAAATTCTTTGTGTTCTGTGAAATCATCTCACAGAGTTACAGCTTTCCCCTCAAGAAGCCTTTCTCTAAGACAGTTCTTTTGGAATTGGCAAAGTGATATTTGGAAACCCATAGAGGCTATGGTGAAATAGGAAATATCCTCAGATGAAATCTGGAAAGAAGCTTTCTGAGAAACTGCTTAGTGTTCTGTTAATTCACCTCACAGAGTTACATCTGTATTTCCTGGATCTCTTTGCTAGCCTTATTTCTGCGGAATCTGATAAAAGATTTTACGGATCCCTTTGAAGAATATAGGGCCAAAGGAAATATCCTCCGATAACAAAGAGAAAGAAGCTTCCTGAGAAACTTCTTTGTGTTTTGTGAAATCATCTCACAGAGTTACAACTTTCCGTTCAAGAAGCCTTTCGTTAAGACAGTTCTTGTGGAATTGTCAAAGTGATATTTGGAAGGCCATAGAGAGCTACGGTGAAAAAGGAAATATCCTCAGATGAAATCTGGAAAGCAGCTTTCTGAGAAACTTCTCTGTGATGTGTGACTTCCACTCACAGAGTTACATCTGTATTTCGTGGATCTCTTTGCTAGCCTTATTTCTGTGGAATCTGAGAACAGATATTTCGGATCCCTTTGAAGACTATAGGGCCAAAGCAAATATCCTTCGATAACAAAGAGAAAGAAGCTTTCTACGAAATTTCTTTGTGTTCTGTGATATCATCTCACAGAGTTACAGCTTTCCCCTCAATCAGCCGCTCGCTAAGACAGTTCTTGTGGATTTGGAAAAGTGATATTTGGAAGCCCTTAGAGGGTTATGGTGAAAAAGGAAATATCCTCAGATGAAATCTGGAAAGCTGCTTTCTGAGAAACTGCTTAGTGTTCTGTTAATTCATTTCACAGAGTTACATCTGTATTTCGTGGATCTCTTTGCTAGCCTTATTTCTGTGGAATCTGAGAACAGATATGTCGGATCCCTTGGAAGACTGTAGGGCCAAAGGAAATATCCTCCGATAACAAAGAGAAAGAAGCTTTCTGAGAAACTTCTTCGTGTTCTGTGAAATCATCTCACAGAGGTACAGCTTTCGCCTCAAGAAGCCTTTCGCGAAGACAATTCTTGTGGAATTGGAAAAGTGATATTTCGAAGCACTTAGAGGGCTATGGTGAAAAAGGAAATATCCTCAGTTGATATCTGGAAAGAAGCTTTCTGAGAAAATTTTCTGTGATGTGTGACTTCCACTCACAGAGTTACATCTGTATTTCGTGGATCTCTTTGCTAGCCTTATTTCTGTGGAATCTGAGAACAGATATTTCGGATCCCTTTGAAGACTATAGGGCCAAAGGAAATATGCTCCGATAACAAACAGAAAGAAGCTTTCTGAGAAACTTCTTTGTGTTCTTTGAAATCATCTCACAGAGGTACAGCTTTCCCCTCAAGAAGTCTTTCGCTAAGACAGTTCTTGTGGAATTGGCAAAGTGATATTTGGAATCCCATAGATGGCTATGGTGAAAAAGGAAATATCCTCAGATGAAATCTGGAAAGAAGCGTTCTGAGATAATTCTCTGTGATGTGTGACTTCCACTCACAGAGTTACATCTGTATTTCGTGGATGTCTTTGCTAGCCTTATTTCTGGGGAATCTGAGAACAGATATTTCGGATCCCTTTGAAGACTATAGGGCCAAAGGAAATATCCTCCGATAACAAAGAGAAAGAAGCTTTCTGAGAAACTTCTTTCTGTTCTGTGAAATCATCTCACAGAGGTACAGCTTTCCTCTCAGGAAGTCTTTCGGTAAGACAGTTCTTGTGGAATTGGCAAAGTGTTATTTGGAAGCCCATAGAGGGCTATGGTGAAAAAGGAAATATCCTCAGATGAAATCTGGAAAGCAGCTTTCTGAGAAACTGCTTAGTGTTCTGTTAATTCATCTCACAGAGTTACATCTGTATTTCGTGGATCCCTTTGCTAGCCTTATTTATGTGGAATCTGAGAACAGATATTTCGGATCCCTTTGAAGACTCTAGGGCCAAAGGAAATATCCTCCGATAACAAAGAGAAAGAAGCTTTCTGAGAAACTTCTTTGTGTTCTCTGAAATCATCTCACAGAGGTACAACTTTCCCCTCAATAAGCCTTTCGCTAAGACAGTGCTTTTGGAATTGGCAAAGTGATATTTGGAAACCCATAGAGGCTATGGTGAAATAGGAAATATCCTCAGATGAAATCTGGAAAGAAGCTTTCTGAGAAACTGCTTAGTGTTCTGTTAATTCACCTCACAGAGTTACATCTGTATTTCATGGATCTCTTTCCTAGCCTTATTTCTGTGGAATCTGAGAACAGATATTTCGGGTCCCTTTGAAGAATATAGGGCCAAAGGAAATATCCTCCGATAACAAAGAGAAAGAAGCTTCCTGAGAAACTTCTTTGTGTTTTGTGAAATCATCTCACAGAGTTACAACTTTCCCTTCAAGAAGCCTTTCGTTAAGACAGTTCTTGTGGAACTGTCAAAGTGATATTTGGAAGGCCATAGAGAGCTACGGTGAAAAAGGAAATATCCTCAGATGAAATCTGGAAAGAAGCTTTCTGAGAAACTGCTTAGTGTTCTGACAATTCATCTCACAGAGTTACATCTGTATTTCGTGGATCTCTTTGCTAGCCTTATTTCTGTGGATTCTGAGAACAGATATTTCGGAACCCTTTGAAGACTATAGGGCCAAAGGAAATATCCTTCGATAACAAAGAGAAAGAAGCTTTCTACGAAACTTCTTTGTGTTCTGTGATATCATCTCACAGAGTTACAGCTTTCCCCTCAATCAGCCGCTCGCTAAGACAGTTCTTGTGGATTTGGAAAAGTGATATTTGGAAGCCCTTAGAGGGTTATGGTGAAAAAGGAAATATCCTGAGATGAAATTTGGAAAGCAGCTTTCTGAGAAACTGCTTAGTGTTCTGTTAATTCATTTCATAGAGTTACATCTGTATTTCATGGATCTGTTTGCTAGCCTTATTTCTGTGGAATCTGAGAACAGATATTTCGGATCCCTTGGATGACTATATGGCCAAAGGAAATATCCTCCGATAACAAAGAGAAAGAAGCTTTCTGAGAAACTTCTTTGTGTTCTGTGAAATCATCTCACAGAGTTACAGCTTTCCCCTCAAGAAGCCTTTCGCTAAGACAGTTCTTGTGGAAATGGCAAAGTGATATTTCGAAGCCAATAGAGGGCAAAGGTGAAAAAGGAAATATCCTCAGAAGAAATCTGGAAAGAAGCTTTCTGAGAAACTGCTTAGTGTTCTGTTAATTCACCACACAGAGTTACATCTGTATTTCGTGGATCTCTTTGCTAGCCTTATTTCTGTGGGATCTGAGAACAGATATTTCGGATCCCTTGGAAGAATATAGAGCCTAAGGAAATATAATCGGATAACAAAGAGAAAGAAGCTTTCTGAGAAACTTCTTTGTGTTCTGTGAAATCATCTACAGAGTTACAGCTTTCCCCTCCAGAAGCCTTTCTCTAAGACAGTTCTTGTGGAATTGGCAAAGTGATATTTGGAAGCCCATAGAGGGCTAGGGTGAAAAAGGAAATATCCTCGCATGAAATCTGGAAAGAAGCTTTCTGAGAAACTTCTCTGTGATGTGTGACTTCCACTCACAGATTTACATCGGTATTTCGTGGATCTCTTTGCTAGCCTTATTTCTGTGGAATCGCAGAACAGATATGTCGGATCCCTTGGAAGACTATAGGGCCAAAGGAAATATCCTCCGATAACAAAGAGAAAGAAGCTTTCTGAGAAACTTCTTCGTGTTCTGTGAAATCATCTCACAGAGGTAAAGCTTTCGCCTCAAGAAGCCTTTCGCTAAGACAGTTCTTGTGGAATTGGAAAAGTGATATTTGGAAGCCCATAGAGGACTATGGTGAAAAAGGAAATATCCTCAGATGAAATCTGTAAAGAAGCTTTCTGAGAAACTGCTCTGTGATGTGTAACTTCCACTCACAGAGTTACATCTGTATTTCATGGATCTCTTTGCTAGCCTTATTTTTGTGCATTCTGAGAAGAGATATTTCTGATCTCATTGAAGACTATAGGGCCAAAGGAAATATCCTCCGATAACAAAGAGAAAGAAGCTTTCTGAGAAACTTCTTTGTGTTCTGTGAAATCATCTCACAGAGTTACAGGTTTCCCCTCAAGAAGCCTTTGGCTAAGACAGTTCTTGTGGAATTGGCAAAGTGATATTTGGAAGCCCATAGTGGGCTTTGGTGAAAAAGGAAATATCCTCAGATGAAATCTGGAAAGCAGCTTTCTGAGAAACCGCTTAGTGTTCTGTTAATTCATCTCACAGAGTTACATCTGTTTTTCGTGGATCTCTTTCCTAGCCTTATTTCTGTGGAATCTGAGAACAGATATTTCGGGTCCCTTTGAAGACTATAGGGCCAAAGGAAATATCCTCCGATAACAAAGAGAAAGAAGCTTTCTGAGAAACTTCTTTGTGTTCTGTGAAATCATCTCACAGAGTTACAGCTTTCCCCTAAAGAAGCCTTTCGCTAAGACAGTTCTTTTGGAATTGGCAAAGTGATATTTGGAGAACCATAGAGTCTATGGTGAAATAGGAAATATCCTCAGATGAAATCTGGAAAGAAGCTTTCTGAGAAACTTCTCTGTGATGTGTGACTTCCACTCACAGAGTTACATCTGTATTTCGTGGATCTCTTTGCTAGCCTTATTTCTGTGGAATCTGAGAACAGATATTTCGGATCCCTTTGAAGACTATAGGGCCAAAGGAAATATCCTTCGATAACAAAGAGAAAGAAGCTTTCTACGAAACTTCTTTGTGTTCTGTGATATCATCTCACAGAGGTACAGCTTCACCCTCAATCAGCCGCTCGCTAAGACACTTCTTGTGGAATTGGCAAAGTGATATTTGGAAGCCCGTAGAGGGCTATGTTGAAAAAGGAAATATCCTCAGACGAAACCTGGAAAGAAGCTTTCTGAGAAACTGCTTAGTGTTCTGTTAATTCACCTCACAGAGTTACATCTGTATTTAGTGGATCTCTATGCTAACCTTATGTCTGTGGAATCTGAGAACAGATATTTCGGGTCCCTTTGAAGACTATAGGGCCAAAGGAAATATCCTCCGATAACATAGAGAAAGAAGCTTTCTGAGAAACTTTTTTGTGTTCTCTTAAATCATCCACAGAGTTACATCTTTCCCTTCAAGAAGCCGCTCGCTAAGACAGTTCTTGTGGATTTGGAAAAGTGATATTTGGAAGTCCAGAGAGGGCTATGGTGAAAAAGGAAATATCCTCAGATGAAATCTGGAAAGAAGCTTTCTGAGAAACTGCTTAGTGTTCTGTTAATTCACCTCACAGACTTACATCTGTATTTCGTGGATCTCTTTGCTAGCCTTATTTCTGTGGAATCTGAGAACAGATATTTCGGATCCCTTTGAAGACTATAGGGCCAAAGGAAATATCCTCCGATAACAAAGAGAAAGAAGCTTTCTGAGAAACTTCTTTGTGTTCTGTGAAATCATCTCACAGAGTTACAGCTTTTCCCTCAAGAAGCCTTTCGCTAATACAGTTCTTGTGGAATTGGCAAAGTGATATTTGGAAGTCCATAGAGGGCAATGGTGAAAAAGGAAATATCCTCAGACGAAACCTGGAAAGAAGATTTCTGAGAAACTGCTTAGTGTTCTGTTAATTCACCTCACAGAGTTACATCTGTGTTTAGTGGATCTCTATGCTTACCTTATGTCTGTGGAATCTGAGAACAGATATTTCGGATCCCTTTGAAGACTATAGGGCCAAAGGAAATGTCCTCCGATAACAAAGAGAAAGAAGCTTTCTAAGAAACTTCTTTTTGTTGTGTGAAATCATCTCACAGAGTTACAGCTTTCCCCTCAAGAAGCCTTTCGCTAAGGCAGTTCTTTTGGTATTGGCAAAGTGATATTTGGAAGCCCTTAGAGGGCTATGGTGAAAAAGGAAATATCCTCAGATGATATCTGGAAAGAAGCTTTCTGAGAAAATTTTCTGTGATGTGTGACTTCCACTCACAGAGTTACATCTGTGTTTCGTGGATCTCTTTGCTAGCCTTATTTCTGTGGAATCTGAGAACAGCTATTTCGGATCCCTTTGAAGACTATAGGGCCAAAGGAAATATCCTCCGATAACAAAGAGAAAGAAGCTTTCTGAGAAACTTCTTTGTGTTCTGTGAAATCATCTCACAGAGGTACAGCTTTCCCCTCAAGAATTCTTTCGCTAAGACATTTCTCGTGTAATTGCCAAAGTGATATTTGGAAGCCCATAGAGGGTTATGGTGAAAAAGGAAATATCCTCAGATGAAATCTGGAAAGAAACTTTCTGAGAAACTGCTTAATGTTCTGTTAATTCATCTCCCAGTGTTACATCTGTATTTCGTGGATCTCTCTGCTAGCCTTATTTCTGTGGAATCTGAGAACAGATATTTGGAATCCCTTTGAAGACTATAGGGCCAAAGGAAATATCCTCAGATAACAAAGAGAAAGAAGCTTTCTGAGAAACTTCTTTGTGTTCTGTGAAATCATCTCACAGAGTTACAGCTTTCCCTTCAAGAAGCCTTTCGGTAAGACAGTTCTTGTGGAATTGGCAAAGTGATATTTGGAAGCCCATAGAGGGCAATGATGAAAAGGGAAATATCCTCAGACGAAACCTGGAAAGAAGTTTTCTGAGAAACTGCTTAGTGTTCTGTTAATTCACCACACAGAGTTACATCTGTATTTAGTGGATCTCTCTGCTTACCTTATGTCTGTGGAATCTGAGAACAGATATTTCGGATCCCTTTGAAGACTATAGGGCCAAAGGAAATTTCCTCCGATAACATTAGAAAGAAGCTTTCTAAGAAACTTCTTTGTGTTTTGTGAAATCATCTCACGGAGTTACAGCTTTCCCCTCAAGAAGCCTTTCGCTAAGGCAGTCCTTGTGGTATTGGCAAAGTGATATTTGGAAGCCCATAGAGGGCTATGGTGAAAAAGGAAATATCCTCAGATGAAATCTGGAAAGAAGATTTCTGAGAAACTGCTCTGTGATGTGTGACTTCCACTCACCTAATCACATGTGCATTTCTTCTATCTCTTTGCTAGCCTTATTTCTGTGGAATCTGAGAACAGATATTTCGGATCCCTTTGAAGATTATAGGGACAAAGGAAATATCCTCCGATAAAAAAGCGAAAGAAGCTTTCGGAGAAACTTCTTTGTGTTCTGTGGAATCATCTCACAGAGTTACAGCTTTCCCCAGAAGAAGCCTTTCGCTAAGACAGTTCTTGTGGAATTGGCAAAGTGATATTTGGAAGCCCATAGAAGGCTATGTTGAAAAGGAAATATCCTCAGAAGAAATCTGGAAAGAAGCTTTCTGAGAAACTTCTCTGTGATGTGTGACTTCCACTTACAGAGTTACATCTGTATTTCGTGGATCTCTTTTCCAGCCTTATTTCTGTGGAATCTCAGAACAGATATTTCGGATCCCTTTGAAGACTATAGGGCCAAAGGAAATATGCTCCGATAACAAAGAGAAAGAAGCTTTCTGAGAAACTTCTTTGTGTTCTGTGAAATCATCTCACAGAAATACAGCTTTCTCCTCAAGAAGTCTTTCGCTAAGACAGTTCTTGTGGAATTGGCAAAGTGATATTTGGAAGCCCATAGAGTTCTATGGTGAAAAAGGAAATATCCTCAGATGAAATCTGGACAGCAGCTTTCTGAGAAACTGCTTAGTGTTCTGTTAATTCATCTCACAGAGTTACATCTGTATTTCGTGGATCTGTTTGCTAGCCTTATTTCTGTGGAATCTGAGGACAGATATTTCGGATACCTTGGATGACTATATGGCCAAAGGAAATATCCTCCGATAACAAAGAGAAAGAAGCTTTCTGAGAAACTTCTTTGTGTTCTGTGAAATCATCTCACAGAGTTACAGCATTCCCCTCAAAAAGCCTTTCACTAAGACACTTCTTGAGGTATTGGCAAAGTGATATTTAGAAGCCCATGGAGGGCTATGGTGAAAAAGGAAGTATCCTCAGATGAAATCTGGAAAGAAGCTTTCTGAGAAACTGCTCTGTGATGTGTTACTTCCACTCACCGAATTACATCTGTATTTCGTGGATCTCTTTGCTAGCCTTATTTCTGTGTAATCTGAGAACAGATATTTCGGATCCCTTTGAAGATTATAGGGCCAAAGGAGATATCCTCCGATAACAAAGAGAAAGAAGCTTTCTGAGAAACTTCTTTGTGTTCTGTGAAATCATCTCACAGAGTTACAGCTTTCCCCTCAAGAAGCCTTTCGCTAAGACAGTTCTTGTGGAATTTGCAAAGTGATATTTGGAAGCCCATAGAGGGCTATGTTGAAAGGGAAATATCCTCAGATGAAATCTGGAAAGAAGCTTTCTGAGAAACTGCTCTGTGATGTGTGATTTCCACTCACAGAGTTACATCTGTATTTCGTGGATCTGTTTGCTAACCATATTTCTGTGGAATCTGAGAACAGATATTTCGGATCCCTTGGATGACTATATGGCCAAAGGAAATATCCTCCGATAACAAAGAGAAAGAAGCTTTCTGAGAAACTTCCTTGTGTTGTGTGAAATCATCTCACAGAGTTACATCTGTATTTCGTGGATCTCTTTACTAGCCTTATTTCTGTGGAATCTGAGAACAGATATTTGGAATCCCTTTGAAAACTATAGGGCCAAGGAAATATCCTCAGATAACAAAGAGAAAGAAGCTTTCTGATAAACTTCTTTGTGTTCTTTGAAATCATCTCGCAGAGTTACAGCTTTCCCCTCAAGTAGCCTTTCGCTTAGACCGTTCTTGTGGAATTGTCAAAGTGATATTTGGAAGCCCATAGAGGGCAATGGTGAAAAAGAAAATATCTTCAGACGAAACCTGGAAAGAAGCTTTCTGAGAAACTTCTTAGTGTTCTGTTAATTCTCATCTCAGAGTTACATCTGTATTTAGTGGATCTATATGCTAACCTTATGTCTGTGGAATCTGAGAACTGATATTTCGGATCCCTTTGAAGACTATAGGGACAAAGGAAATATCCTACGATAACAAAGAGAAAGAACCTTTCTAAGAAACTTCTTTTTGTTTTGTGAATTCATCTCACAGAGTTACAGCTTTCCCCTCAAAAAGCCTTTCGCTAAGGCAGTTCTTGTGGTATTGGCAAAGTGATATTTGGAAGCCCTTAGAGGGCTATGGGGAAAAAGGAAATATCCTCAGATGAAATCTGGAAAGAAGCTTTCTGAGAAACTGCTTAATGTTCTGTTAATTCATCTCCCAGTGTTACATCTGTATTTCGTGGATCTCTCTGCTAGCCTTATTTCTGTGGAATCTGAGAACAGATATTTGGAATCCCTTTGAAGACTATAGGGCCAAAGGAAATATCCTCAGATAACAAAGAGAAAGAAGCTTTCTGAGAAACTTCTTTGTGTTCTGTGAAATCATCTCACAGAGTTACAGCTTTCCCCTCAAGAAGCCTTTCGCTAAGACAGTTCTTGTGGAATTGGCAAAGTGATATTTGGAAGCCCATAGAGGGCAATGTTGAAAAAGGAAATATCCTCAGACGAAACCTGGAAAGAAGCTTTCTAAGAAACTGCTTAGTGTTCTGTTAATTCACCACACAGAGTTACATCTGTATTTAGTGGATCTCTATGCTAACCTTATGTCTGTGGAATTTGAGAACAGATATTTCGGATCCCTTTGAAGACTATAGGGCCAAAGGAAATATCCTACGATAACAAAGAGAAAGAAGCTTTCTGAGAAACTTCCTTGTGTTCCCTGAAATCATCTCACAGAGTTACACCTTTCCACTCAAAAACCTTTCGCTAAGACACTTCTTGTGGAATTGTCAAAGGGATATTTGGAAGCCCATAGACGGCTATGGTGAAAAAGGAAATATCCTCAGATGAAATCTGGAAAGAAGCTTTCTGAGAAACTGCTTAGTGTTCTGTTAATTCATCTCACAGTGTTACATCTGTATTTCGTGGATCTCTTTGCTAACCTTATTTCTGTGGAATCTGAGAACAGATATTTGGAATCCCTTTGAAGACTATAGGGCCAAAGGAAATATCCTCAGATAACAAAGAGAAAGAAGCTTTCTGAGAAACTTCCTTGTGTTCTGTGAAACCATCTCACAGAGTTACAGCTTTCCCCTCAAAAAGCCTTTCGCTAAGACAGTTCTTGTGGAATTGGCAAAGTGATATTTGGAAGGCCATAGTCGGCTATGGTGAAAAAGGAAATATCCTCAGATGAAATCTGGAAAGAAGCTTTCTGAGAAACTGCTTAATGTTCTGTTAATTCATCTCCCAGTGTTACATCTGTATTTCGTGGATCTCTCTGCTAGCCTTATTTCGGTGGAATCTGAGAACAGATATTTGGAATCCCTTTGAAGACTATAGGGCCACAGGAAATATCCTCAGATAACAAAGAGAAAGAAGCTTTCTGAGAAACTTCTTTGTGTTCTGTGAAATCATCTCACAGAGTTACAGCTTTCCCCTCAAGAAGCCTTTCGCAAAGACAGTTCTTGTGGAATTGGCAAAGTGATATTTGGAAGCCCATAGAGGGCAATGTTGAAAAAGGAAATATCCTCAGACGAAACCTGGAAAGAAGCTTTCTAAGAAACTGCTTAGTGTTCTGTTAATTCACCACACAGAGTTACATCTGTATTTAGTGGATCTCTATGCTAACCTTATGTCTGTGGAATCTGAGAACAGATATTTCGGATCCCTTTGAAGACTATAGGGCCAAAGGAAATATCCTACGATAACAAAGAGAAAGAAGCTTTCGGAGAAACTTTTTTGTGTTCTGTGGAATCCTCTCACAGAGTTACAGCTTTCCCCAGAAGAAGCCTTTCGCTAAGACAGTTCTTGTGGAATTGGCAAAGTGATATTTGGAAGCCCATAGTGGGCTATGTTGAAAAGGAAATATCCTCAGATGAAATCTGGAAAAAAGCTTTCTGAGAAACTGCTTAGTGTTCTGTTAATTCATCTCACAGAGTTACATCTGTGTTTCGTGGATCTCTTTGCAAGCCTTATTTCTGTGGAATCTGAGAACAGATATTTCGGATCCCCTTGAAGACTATAAGGCCAAAGGAAATATCCTCCGATAACAAAGAGAAAGAAGCTTTCTGAGAAACTTCTTTGTGTTCTGTGAAATCATCTCACAGAGATACATCTTTCGACTCAAGGAGCCTTTCGCTAAGATAGTTCTTGTGGAATTGGAAAAGTGATATTTGGAAGCCCATAGAGGGCTATGGTGAAAAAGGAAATATCCTCAGATGAAATCTGTAAAGAAGCTTTCTGAGAAACTGCTCTGTGACTTGTAACTTCCACTGACAGAGTTACATCTATATTTCATGGAACTCTTTGCTAGCCTTATTTCTGTGGAATCTGAGAACAGATATTTCGGATCCCTTTGAAGACTATAGGGACAAGGGAAATATCCTCCGATAACAAAGAGAAAGAAGCTTTCTGAGAAACTTCTTTGTGTTCTGTGAAATCATCTCACAGATTTACAGCTTTCCCCTCAATAAGCCTTTCGCTAAGACAGTTCTTGTGGAATTGGCAAAGTGACATTTGGAAGCCCTTAGACGGCTATGGTGAAAAAGGAAATATCCTCAGATGAAATCTGGAAAGAAGCTTTCTGAGAAACTGCTTAGTGTTCTGTTAATTCATCTCACAGAGTTACATCTGTATTTCGTGGATCTCTTTGCTAGCCTTATTTCTGTGGAATCTGAGAAGAGATATTTCGAATCCCTTTGAAGACTATAGGGCCAAAGGAAATATCCTCCGATAAAAAAGAGAAAGAAGCTTTCTGAGAAACTTCTTTGTGTTCTGTGAAATCATCTCACAGAGTTGCAGCTTTCCTCACAAGAAGCCTTTCGCTAAGACAGTTCTTGTGGAATTGGCAAAGTGATATTTGGAAGCCCATAGAGGTCTATGGTGAAAAAGGAAATATCCTCAAATGAAATCTGGAAAGAAGCTTTCTGAGAAACTGCTTAGTGTTCTATTAGTTTACCTCACAGAGTTACATCTGTATTTATTGCATCTCTTTGCTAACCTTATTTCTGTGGAATCTGAGAACAGATATTTCCGATCCCTTTGAAGAATATAGGGCCAAAGGAAATATCCTCTGATAACAAAGAGAAAGAAGCTTTCTAAGAAACTTCTTTGTGTTCTGTGAAATCATCTCTCAGAGTTACAGCTTTCCCCTCCAGAAGCCTTTCGCTACAACAGTTCTTGTGGTAGTGGCAAAGTGATATTTGGAAGCCCATAGAGGTCTATGGTGAAAAAGGAAATATCCTCAGATGAAATCTGGAAAGAAGCTTTCTGAGAAACTGCTCTGTGATGTGTGACTTCCACTCACAGAGATACATCTGTATTTCGTCGATCTCTTTGCTAGCCTTATTTCTGTGGAATCTGAGAACAGATATTTCGGATCCCTTTGAAGACTATAGGGCCAAAGGAAATATCCTCCGATACCAAAGAGAAAGAAGCTTTCTGAGAAACTTCTTTGTGTTCTGTGAAATCATCTCACAGAGTTACAGCTTTGCCTTCCAGAAGCCGCTCGCTAAGACAGTTCTTGTGGATTTGGAAAAGTGATATTTGGAAGCCCTTAGAGGGCTATGGTTAAAAAGGAAATATCCTCAGATGAATTCTGGAAAGCAGCTTTCTGAGAAACTGCGTAGTGTTCTGTTAATTCATCTCACAGGGTTACATCTGTATTTCGTGGATCTCTTTGCTAGCCTTATTTCTGTGGAATCTGAGATCAGATATATCGGATCCCTTATAAGACTATAGGGCCAAAGGAAATATCCTCCGATAACAAAGAGACAGAAGCTTTCTGAGAAACTTCTTTGTGTTTTGTGAAATCATCTCACAGAGGTATATCATTCGCCAAAATAAGCCCTTCGCTAAGACAGTTCTTGTGGAATTGGCAAAGTGATATTTGGAAGCCCATGGAGGGCTATGGTGAAAAAGGAAATATCCTCAGACGAAATCTTGAAAGAAGCTTTCTGAGAAACTGCTTATGTTCTGTTAATTCACCTCACAGACTTACATCTGTATTTAGTGGATCTCTTTGCTAACCTTATTTCTGTGTAATCTGAGAACAGATATTTCGGATCCCTTTGAAGACTATAGGGCCAAAGGAAATATCCTCCGATAACAAAGAGAAAGAAGCTTTCTGAGAAACTTCTTTGTGTTCTCTGAAATCATCTCGCAGAGTTACAGCTTTCCCCTCAAGAAGCCTTTCGTTAAGACAGTTCTTGTGGAATTGGCAAAGTGATATTTGGAAGCCCATAGAGGGCTATGGTGAAAAAGGAAATATCCTCAGATGAAATCTGGAAAGAAGCTTTCTGAGAAACTGCTCTGTGATGTGTGACTTCCACTCACCGAATATCATCTGTATTTCGTGGATCTCTTTGCTAGCATTATCTCTGTGGAATCTGAGAACAGATATTTCCTATCCCTTTGAAGACTATAGGGCCAAAGGAAATATGCTCCGATAACAAAGAGAAAGAAGCTTTCTGAGAAACTTCTTTGTGTTCTGTGAAATCATCTCACAGAGTTACAGCTTTCCCCTCAAGAAGTCTTTCGCTAAGACTGTTCTTGTGGAATTGGCAAAGTGATATTTGGAAGCCCATAGAGGGCTATGGTGAAAAGGAAATATCCTCAGATGAAATCTGGAAAGAAGCTTTTGAGAAACTTCTCTGTGATGTGTGACTTCCACTCACAGAGTTACATCTGTATTTCGTGGATCTCTTTGCTAGCCTTATTTCTGTGGAATCTGAGAAAAGATATTTCGGATTCCTTTGAAGACCATAGGGCCTAAGGAAATATCCTCCGATAACAAAGAGAAAGAAGCTTTCTAGGAAACTTCTTTGTGTTCTGTGAAATCATCTCACAGAGTTACAGCTTTCCCCTCAAGAAGCCGCTCGCTAAGACAGTTCTTGTGGATTTGGAAATGTGATATTTGGAAGCCCTTAGAGGGCTATGGTGAAAAGGGAAATATCCTCACATGAAATCAGGAAAGCAGCTTTGTGAGAAACTGCTTACTGTTCTGTTAATTCATCTCACAGAGATTCATTTGTATTTCGTGGATCTCTTTGCTAGGCTTATTTCTGTGGAATCTGAGAACAGATATTTCGGATCCCTTTGAAGACTATAAGGTCAAAGGAAGTATCCTCCGATAACAAAGAGAAAGAAGCTTTCTAAGAAACTTCTTTGCGTTCTGTGAAATCATCTCACAGAGTTACAGCTTTCCCCTCAAGAAGCCTTTAGCTAAGACAGTTCTTGTGGAATTGGCAAAGTGATATTTGGAAGCCCATAGAGGTCTATAATGAAAAAGGAAATATCCTCAGACGAAATCTGGAAAGAAGCTTTCTGAGAAACTGCTTAGTGTTCTATTAATTCACTTCAGAGAGTTACATCTGTATTTAGTGGATCACTTTGCTAACCTTATTTCTGTGGAATCTGAGAACAGATATTTCCGATCCCTTTGAAGACTGTAGGGCCAAAGGAAATGTCCTCCGATAACATAGAGAAAGGGCTTTCTAAGAAACTTCTTTGTGTTTTGTGAAATCATCTCTCAGAGTTACAGCTTTCCCTTCAATAAGCCTTTCGCTAAGACATTTCTTGTGGTATTGGCAAAGTGATATTTGGAATCACATAGAGGGCTATGGTGAAAAAGGAAATATCCTCAGATGAAATCAGGAAAGAAGCTTTCTGAGAAACTGCTCTGTGATATGTGACTTCCCCTCACCGAATTTCATCTGTATTTCGTGGATCTCTTTGCTAGCATTATTTCTGTGGAATCTGAGAACAGATATTTCGGATCCCTTTGAAGACTATAGGGCCAAAGGAAATATCCTCCGATAACAAAGAGAAAGAAGCTTTCTGAGAAACTTCTTTGTGTTCTGTGAAATCATCTCACAGAGTTACAGCTTTCCCCTCAAGAAGCCTTTCGCTACGACTGTTCTTGTGGTAGTGGCCAAGTGATATTTGGAAGCCCATAGAGCTCTATGGTGAAAAAGGAAATATCCTCTGATGAAATCTGGAAAGAAGCTTTCTGAGAAACTGCTCTGTGATGTGTGACTTCCTCTCACCGAGTTACATCTGTATTTCGTGGATCTCTTTGCAAGCCTTATTTCTGTGGAATCTGAGAACAGATATTTCGGATCCCTTTGAAGACTATAGGGCCAAAGGAAATATCCTCCGATACCAAAGAGAAAGAAGCTTTCTGAGAAACTTCTTTGTGTTTTGTGAAATCATCTCACAGAGTTACAGCTTTGCCTTCCAGAAGCCGCTCGCTAAGACAGTTCTTGTGGATTTGGAAAAGTGATATTTGGAAGCCCTAAGAGGGCTATGGTTAAAAAGGAAATATCCTCAGATGAATCCTGGAAAGCAGCTTTCTGAGAAACTGCGTAGTGTTCTGTTAATTCATCTCAAAGGGTTACATCTGTATTTCGTGGATCTCTTTGCTAACCTTATTTCTGTGGAATCTGAGATCAGATATTTCGGATCCCTTTTAAGACTATAGGGCCAAAGGAAATATCCTTCGATAACAAAGAGACAGAAGCTTTCTGAGAAACTTCTTTGTGTTTTGTGAAATCATCTCACAGAGGTACATCTTTCGCCAAAAGAAGCCCTTCGCTAAGACAGTTCTTGTGGAATTGGCAAAGTGATATTTGGAAGCCCATGGAGGGCTATGGTGAAAAAGGAAATATCCTCAGACGAAATCTTGAAAGAAGCTTTCTGAGAAACTGCTTATGTTCTGTTAATTCACCTTACAGACTTACATCTGTATTTAGTGGAACTCTTTGCTAACCTTATTTCTGTGGAATCTGAGAACAGATATTTCGGATCCCTTTGAAGACTATAGGGCCAAAGGAAATATCCTCCGATAACAAAGAGAAGGAAGCTTTCTGAGAAACTTCTTTGTGTTCTGTGAAATCATCGCGCAGAGTTACAGCTTTCCCCTCAAGAAGCCTTTCGTTAAGACAGTTCTTGTGGAATTGGCAAAGTGATATTTGGAAGCCCATAGAGAGCTATGGTGAAAAAGGAAATATCCTCAGATGAATTCTGGAAAGAAGCTTTCTGAGAAACTGCTCTGTGATGTGTGACTTCCACTCACCGAATTTCATCTGTATTTCGTGGATCTCTTTGCTAGCATTATCTCTGTGGAATCTGAGAACAGATATTTCGGATCCCTTGGATGACTATATGGCCAAAGGAAATATCCTCCGATAACAAAGAGAAAGAAGCTTTCTGAGAAACTTCTTTGTGTTCTGTTAATCATCTCACAGAGTTACAGCTTTCACCTCAAAAAGCCTTTCACTAAGACACTTCTTGTGGAATTGGCAAAGTGACATTTGGAAGCCCCTAGACGGCAATGGTGAAAAAGGAAATATCCTCAGTTGAAATCTGGAAAGAGCTTTCTGAGAAACTGCTTAGTGTTCTGTAAATTCATCTCACAGAGTTACATCTGTATTTCGTGGATCTCTTTGCGAGCCTTATTTCTGTGGAATCTGAAAACAGATATTTCGGATCCCTTTGAAGACTATAGGGCCAATGAAATATCCTCCGATAACAAAGAGAAAGAAGCTTTCTGAGAAACTTCCTTGTGTTCCCTGAAATCATCTCACAGAGTTACACCTTTCCACTCAAAAACCTTTCGCTAATACAGTTCTTGTGGAATTGTCAAAGGATATTTGGAAGCCCATAGACGGCTATGGTGAAAAAGGAAATATCCTCAGATGAAATCTGGAAAGAAGCTTTCTGAGAAACTGCTTAGTGTTCTGTTAATTCATCTCACAGTGTTACATCTGTATTTCGTGGATATCTTTGCTAGCCTTATTTCTGTGGAATCTGAGAACAGATATTTGGAATCCCTTTGAAGACTATAGGGCCAAAGGAAATATCCTCCGATAACAAAGAGAAAGAAGCTTTCTGAGAAACTTCCTTGTGTTCTGTGAAACCATCTCACAGAGTTACAGCTTTCCCCTCAAAAAGCCTTTCGCTAAGACAGTTCTTGTGGAATTGGCAAAGTGATATTTGGAAGGCCATAGTCGGCTATGGTGAAAAAGGAAATATCCTCAGATGAAATCTGGAAAGAAGCTTTCTGAGAAACTACTTAATGTTCTGTTAATTCAACTCCCAGTGTTACATCTGTATTTCGTGGATCTCTCTGCTAGCCTTATTTCTGTGGAATCTGAGAACAGATATTTGGAATCCCTTTGAAGACTATAGGGCCAAAGGAAATATCCTCAGATAACAAAGAGAAAGAAGCTTTCTGAGAAACTTCTTTGTGTTCTTTGAAATCATCTCACAGAGTTACAGCTTTCCCCTCAAGAAGCCTTTCGCTAAGACAGTTCTTGTGGAATTGGCAAAGTGATATTTGGAAGCCCATAGAGGGCAATGTTGAAAAAGGAAATATCCTCAGACGAAACCTGGAAAGAAGCTTTCTAAGAAACTGCTTAGTGTTCTGTTAATTCACCACACAGAGTTACATCTGTATTTAGTGGATCTCTATGCTAACATTATGTCTGTGGAATCTGAGAACAGATATTTCGGATCCCTTTGAAGACTATAGGGACAAAGGAAATATCCTACGATAACAAAGAGAAAGAAGCTTTCGGAGAAACTTCTTTGTGTTCTGTGGAATCCTCTCACAGAGTTACAGCTTTCCCCAGAAGAAGCCTTTCGCTAAGACAGTTCTTGTGGAATTGGCAAAGTGATATTTGGAAGCCCATAGTGGGCTATGTTGAAAAGGAAATATCCTCAGATGAAATCTGGAAAAAAGCTTTCTGAGAAACTGCTTAGTGTTCTGTTAATTCATCTCACAGAGTTACATCTGTGTTTCGTGGATCTCTTTGCAAGCCTTATTTCTGTGGAATCTGAGAACAGATACTTCGGATCCCCTTGAAGACTATAAGGCCAAAGGAAATATCCTCCGATAACAAAGAGAAAGAAGCTTTCTGAGAAACTTCTTTGTTTTCTGTGAAATCATCTCACATAGTTACAGATTTCCCCTCAAGAAGCCTTTCGCTAAGACAGTTCTTGTGGAATGGGAAAAGTGATATTTGGAAGCCCAAAGAGGGCTATGGTGAAAAAGGAATTATCCTTAGATGAAATCTGTAAAAAGCTTTCTGAGAAACTGCTCTGTCATGTGTGACTTCCACTCACAGAGTTACATCTGTATTTCGTGGATCTCTTTGCTAACCTTATTTCTGTGGAATCTGAGAACAGATATTTCGGATCCCTTTGAAGACTATAGGGACAAGGTAAATATCCTCCGATAACAAAGAGAAAGAAGCTTTCTGAGAAACTTCTTTGTGTTCTGTGAAATCATCTCACGGAGTTACAGCTTTCCCCTCAAGAAGCCTTCCGCTAAGACAGTTCTTGTGGAATTGGAAAAGTGATATTTGGAAGCCCATAGAGGGCTATGGTGAAAAAGGAAATATCCTCAGATGAAATCTGGAAAGAAGCTTTCTGAGAAACTGCTCTGTGATGTGTGACTTCCACTCACAGGGTTACATCTGTATTTCGTGGATCTCTTTACTAGCCGTATTTCTGTGGAATCTGAGAACAGATATTTCGGATCCCTTTGAAGACTATAGGGACAAGGTAAATATCCTCCGATAACAAAGAGAAAGAAGCTTTCTGAGAAACTTCTTTGTGTTCTGTGAAATCATCTCACAGAGTTACAGCTTTCCCCTCAAGAAGCCTTCCGCTAAGACAGTTCTTGTGGAATTGGAAAAGTGATATTTGGAAGCCCATAGAGGGCTATGGTGAAAAAGGAAATATCCTCAGATGAAATCTGGAAAGAAGCCTTCTGAGAAACTGTTCTGTGATGTGTGACTTCCAATCCCAGAGTTACATCTGTATTTCGTGGATCTCTTTGCTAGCCTTATTTCTGTGGAATCTGAGAACAGATATTTCGGATCCCTTTGAAGGCTATGGGGCCAAAGGAAATATCCTCCGATAACAAAGAGAAAGAAGCTTTCTGAGAAACTTCTTTGTGTTCTGTGAAATCATCTCACAGAGTTACAGCTTTCCCTTCAAGAAGCCTTTCACTAAATCATTTCTTGTGGAATTGGCAAAGTGATATTTGGAGGCCAGAGAGGGCTATGGTGAAAAAGGAAATATCCTCAGATGAAATCTGGAAAGAAGCTTTCTGAGAAACTTCTCTGTGATGTGTGACTTCCACTCACAGAGTTACATCTGTATTTCGTGGATCTCTTTGCTAGCCTTATTTCTGTGGAATCTGAGAACAGATATTTCGGATCCCATTGAAGACTATAGCGGCAAAGGAAATATCCTCCGATAACAAAGAGAAAGAAGCTTTCTGAGAAACTTCTTTGTGTTCTGTGAAATCATCTCACAGAGGTAAAGCATTCCCCCCAAGAAGCCTTTCGCTAAGACAGTTCTTGTCGAATTGGCAAAGTGATATTTGGAAGCCCATAGAGGGCTATGGTGACAAAGGAAATATCCTCAGATGAAATCTGGAAAGCAGCTTTCTGAGAAACTGCTTAGTGTTCTGTTAATTCATCTCACAGAGTTACATCTGTATTTCGTGGATCTCTTTGCTATCCTTATTTCTGTGGAATCTGAGAACAGATATTTCGGATCCCTTTGAAGACTATAAGGCCAAAGGAAATATCCTCCGATAACAAAGAGAAAGAAGCTTTCTGAGAAACTTCTTTGTGTTCTGTGAAATCATCTCACAGAGTTACAGCTTTCCCCTCAAGAAGCCTTTCGCTAAGACAGTTCTTGTGGAATTGGCAAAGTGATATTTGGAAGCCCATAGATGGCTATGGTGAAAAGGAAATGTCCTGAGATGAAATCTGTAAAGAAGCTTTCTGAGAAACTGCTCTGTGATGTGTGACTTCAACTCACAGAGTTACATCTGTATTTCGTGGATCTCTTTGCTAGCCTTATTTCTGTGGAATCTGAGAACAGATATTTCGGATCCCTTTGAAGACTATAGGGACAAGGGAAATATCCTCCGATAACAAAGAGAAAGAAGCTTTCTGAGAAACTTCTTTGTGTTCGGTGAAATCATCTCACAGAGTTACAGCTTTCCCCTCAAGAAGCCTTTCGTTAAGATAGTTCTTGAGGAATTGTCAAAGTGACATTTGGGAGCCCTTAGACGGCTATGGAGAAAAAGGAAATATCCTCAGATGAAATCTGGAAAGAAGCTTTTTAGAAACTGCGTAGTGTTCTGTTAATTCACCTCACAGAGTTACATCTGTATTTCGTGGATCTCTTTGCTAGCATTAAATTTGTCGAATCTGAGAACAGATATTTCGAATCCCTTTGAAGACTATAGGGCCAAAGGAAATATCCTCCGATAACAAAGAGAAAGAAGGTTTCTGAGAAACTTCTTTGTGTTCTGTGAAATCATCTCACAGAGTTACAGCTTTCCCCTCAAGAAGTCTTTCGGTAAGACAGTTCTTGTGGAGTTGGCAAAGTGATATTTGGAAGCCCAGAGAGGGGTAAGGTGAAAAAGGAAATATCCTCAGATGAAATCTGGAAAGAAACTTTCTGAGAAACTGCTCTGTGATGTGTGACTTCCACTCACAGAGTTACATCTGTATTTCGTGGATCTCTTTGCTAGCCTTATTTCTGTGGAATCTGAGAACAGAGATTTCGGATCCTTTTGAAGACTACAGGGACAAAGGAAATATCCTCCGATAACAAAGACAAAGAAGCTTTCTGAGAAACTTCGTTGTGTTCTGTGAAATCATCTCACGGAGTTACAGCTTTCCCCTCAAGAAGCCTTCCGCTAAGACAGTTCTTGTGGAATTGGCAAAGTGATATTTGGAAACCCATAGAGGGCTATGTTGAAAAAGAAAATATCCTCAGATGAAATCTGGAAAGCAGCTTTCTGAGAAACTGCTTAGTGTCCTGTTAATTCATCTCACATGGTTACTTCTATATTTCGTGGATCTCTTTGCTAGCCTTATTTGTGTGGAATCTGAGAACAGATATTTCGGATCCCTTTGAAGACTATAAGGCCAAAGGAAATATCCTCCGATAACAAAGAGAAAGAAGCTTTCTGAGAAACCTCTTTGTGTTCTGTGAAATAATCTCACAGAGGTACATCTTTGGCCTCAAGAAGCCTTTCGCTAAGACAGTTCTTGTGGAATTGGAAAAGTGATATTTGGAAGCCCATAGAGGGCTATGGTGAAAAAAGAAATATGCTCAGATGAAATCTGTAAAGAAGCTTTCTGAGAAACTGCTCTGTGATGTGTAACTTCCACTCACAGAGTTACATCAGTATTTCATGGATCTCTTTGCTAGCCTTACTTCTGTGGAATCTGAGAACAGATATTTCGGATCCCTTTGAAGACTATAGGGACAAGGGAAATATCCTCCGACAACAAAGAGAAAGAAGCTTTCTGAGAAACTTCTTTGTGTTTTGTGAAATCATCTCACAGAGTTACAGCTTTCCCCTCAAGAAGCCTTTAGCTAAGACAGTTCTTGTGGAATTTGCAAACTGACATTTGGAAGCCCTAAGACGGCCATGGTGAAAAAGGAAATATCCTCAGATGAAATCTGCAAAGAAGCTTTCTGAGAAAATGCTCAGTGTTCTGTTAATTCATCTCACAGAGTTACATCTGTATTTCGTGGATCTGTTTGCTAGCCTTATTTCTGTGTAATCTGAGAACAGATATTTCGAATCCCTTTGAAGACTATGGGGCCAAAGGAAATATCATTCGATAACAAAGAGAAAGAAGCTTTCTGAGAAACTTCTTTGTTTTCTGTGAAATCATCTCACATAGTTACAGATTTCCCCTCAAGAAGCCTTTCGCTAAGACAGTTCTTGTGGAATGGGAAAAGTGATATTTGGAAGCCCAAAGAGGGCTATGGTGAAAAAGGAATTATCCTTAGATGAAATCTGTAAAAAGCTTTCTGAGAAACTGCTCTGTCATGTGTGACTTCCACTCACAGAGTTACATCTGTATTTCGTGGATCTCTTTGCTAGCCTTATTTCTGTGGAATCTGAGAACAGATATTTCACATCCCTTTGAACACTATAGGGCCAAAGGAAATATCCTCCGATAACAAATAGAAAGAAGCCTTCTGAGAAACTTCTTTGTGTTCTGTGAAATCATCTCACAGAGTTACATCTTTAACGTCAAGACTCCTTTCGCTAAGACAGTTCTTGTGGAATTGGCAAAGTGATATTTGGAAGCCCATAGAGGGCTAGGGTGAAAAAGGAAATATCCTGAGATGAAATCTGGAAAGCAGCTTTCTGAGAAACTGCTTAGTGTTCTGTTAATTCACCTCACAGAGTTACATCTTTATGTAGTGGATCTGTTTGCTAACCTTATTTCTGTGGAATCTGAGAACCGATATTTCGGATCTCTTTGAAGACTATAGGGCCAAAAGAAATATCCTCCGATAATAAAGAGAAAGAAGCTTTCTGAGAAACTTCTTTGTGTTCTGTGAAATCATCTCACAGAGTTACAGCTTTCCCCTCAAGAAGCCTTTCGCTGGGACAGTTCTTGTGGAATTGGCAAAGTGATATTTGGAAACCCATAGAGGGCTATGTTGAAAAAGGAAATATCCTCAGATGAAATCTGGAACGCAGCTTTCTGAGAAACTCCTTAGTGTTCTGTTAATTCATCTCACAGGGTTACTTCTGTATTTCGTGGATCTCTTTGCTAGCCTTTTTTCTGTGGAATCTGAGAACAGACATTTCGGATCCCTTGGAAGACTATAGGGCCAAAGGAAATATCCTCCGATAACAAAGAGAAAGAAGCTTTCTGAGAAACTTCTTTGTGTTCTGTGAAATCATCTCACAGAGTTACAGCTTTCCCCTCAAGAAGCCTTTCGCTAAGACAGTTCTTGTGGAATTGGAAAAGTGCTATTTGGAAGCCCATAGAGGGCTATGGTGAAAAAGGAAATATCCTCAGATGAAATCTGTAAAGAAGCTTTCTGAGAAACTGCTCTGTGATGTGTGACTTCCACTCACAGGGTTACATCTGTATTTCGTGGATCTCTTTGCTAGCCTTATTTCTGTGGAATCTGAGAACAGATATTTCGGATCCCTTTGAAGAGTATAAGGCCAAAGGAAATATCCTCCGATAACAAAGAGAAAGAAGCTTTCTGAGAAACTTCTTTGTGTTCTGTGAAATCATCTCACAGAGGTACATCTTTCGCCTCAAGAAACCCTTCGCTAAGACAGTTCTTGTGGAATTGGAAAAGTGATATTTGGAAGCCCATAGAGGGCTATGGTGAAAAAAGAAATATCCTCAGATGAAATCTGTAAAGAAGCTTTCTGAGAAACTGCTCTGTGATGTGTAACTTCCACTCACAGAGTTACATCAGTATTTCATGGATCTCTTTGCTAGCCGTATTTCTGTGGAATCTGAAAACAGATATTTCGGATCCCTTTGAAGTCTATAGGGACAAGGGAAATAACCTCCGACAAAAAAGAGAAAGAAGCTTTCTGAGAAACTTCTTTGTGTTTTGTGAAATCATCTCACAGAGTTACAGCTTTCCCCTCAAGAAGCCTTTCGCTGGGATAGTTCTTGTGGAATTGGCAAAGTGATATTTGGAAACCCATAGAGGGCTATGTTGAAAAAGGAAATATCCTCAGATGAAATCTGGAACGCAGCTTTCTGAGAAACTCCTTAGTGTTCTGTTAATTCATCTCACAGGGTTACTTCTATATTTCGTGGATCTCTTTGCTAGCCTTTTTTCTGTGGAATCTGAGAACAGACATTTCGGATCCCTTGGAAGACTATATTGCCAAAGGAAATATCCTCCGATAACAAAGAGAAAGAAGCTTTCTGAGAAACTTCTTTGTGTTCTGTGAAATCATCTCACAGAGTTACAGCTTTCCCCCCAAGAATCCTTTCGCTAAGACAGTTCTTGTGTAATTGGAAAAGTGCTATTTGGAAGCCCATAGAGGGCTATGGTGAAAAAGGAAATATCCTCAGATGAAATCTGTAAAGAAGCTTTCTGAGAAACTGCTTAGTGTTCTGTTAATTCATCTCACAGAGTTACATCTGTATTTCGTGGAACTCTTTGCTAGCCTTATTTCTGTGGAATCTGAGAACACATATTTCGGATCCCTTTGAAGTCTATAGGAACAAGGGAAATATCCTCCGACAAAAAAGAGAAAGAAGCTTTCTGAGAAACTTCTTTGTGTTTTGTGAAATCATCTCACAGAGTTACAGCTTGGCCCTCAAGAAGCCTTTAGCTAAGACAGTTCTTGTGGAATTGGCAAACTGACATTTGGAAGCCCTAGGAAGGCTATGGTGAAAAAGGAAATATCCTCAGATGAAATCTGCAAAGAATCTTTCTGAGAAACTGCTTAGTGTTCTGTTAATTCATCTCACAGAGTTACATCTGTATTTCGTGGATCTCTTTGCTAGCCTTATTTCTGTGGAATCTGAAAACAGATATTTCGAATCCCTTTGAAGACTATAGGGCCAAAGGAAATATCCTCCGATAACAAAGAGAAAGAAGCTTTCTGAGAAACTTCTTTGTGTTCTGTGAAATCATCTCACAGAGTTACAGCTTTGCCTTCAACAAACCGCTCGCTAAGACAGTTTTTGTGGATTTGGAAAAGTGATATTTGGAAGCCCATAGAGGGCTATGGTGAAAAAGGAAATATCCTCAGATGAAATCTGGAAAGAAGCTTTCTGAGAAAATGCGTAGTGTTCTGTTAATTCATCTCACAGTGTTACATCTGTATTTCGTGGATGTCTTTGCTAGCCTTATTTCTGTGGAATCTGAGAACAGATATTTCGGATCCCTTTGAAGACTATAGGGCCAAAGGAAATATCCTCCGATAACAAAGAGAAAGAAGCTTTCTGAGAAACTTCTTTGTGTTCTGAGAAATCATCTCACAGAGTTACATCTTTCCCGTCAAGACTCCTTTCGCTAAGACAGTTCTTGTGGAATTGGCAAAGTGATATTTGGAAGCCCATAGAGGGCTATGGTGAAAAAGGAAATATCTTGAGATGAAATCTGGAAAGCAGCTTTCTGAGAAACTGCTTAGTGTTCTGTTAATTCATCTCACAGAGTTACATCTGTATTTCCTGGATCTCTTTGCTAGCTTTATTTCAGTGGAATCTGAGAACAGATATTTCGGATCCCTTTGAAGACTATAGGGCCAAAGGAAATATCCTCCGATAACAAAGAGAAAGAAGCTTTCTGAGAAACTTCTTTGTGTTCTGTGAAATCATCTCACAGAGTTACAGCTTTCCCCTCAAGATCCTTTCGCTAAGACAGTTCTTGTGGAATTGGCAAAGTGATATTTGGAAGCCCATAGAGGGCTATGGTGAAAAAGGAAATATCCTCAGACGAAATCTGGAAAGAAGCTTTCTGAAAAACTTCTTAGTGTTCTGTTAATTCACCTCACAGAGTTACATCTTTATTTTGTGGATCTCTTTGCTAACCTTATTTCTGTGGAATCTGAGAACAGATATTTCGGATCTCTTTGAAGACTATAGGGCCAAAGGAAATATCCTCCGATAATAAAGAGAAAGAAGCTTTCTGAGAAACTTCTTTGTGTTCTGTGAAATCACCTCACAGAGTTACAGCTTTCCCCTCAAGAAGCCTTTCGCTGGGACAGTTCTTGTGGAATTGGCAAAGTGATATTTGGAAACCCATAGAGGGCTATGTTGAAAAAGGAAATATCCTCAGATGAAATCTGGAACGCAGCTTTCTGAGAAACTCCTTAGTGTTCTGTTAATTCATCTCACAGGGTTACATCTGTATTTCGTGTATCTCTTTGCTAGCCTTATTTCTGTGGAATCTGAGAACAGACATTTCGGATCCCTTTGAAGACTATAGGGCCAAAGGAAATATCCTCCGATAACAAAGAGAAAGAAGCTTTCTGAGAAACTTCTTTGTGTTCTGTGAAATCATCTCACAGAGTTACTGCTTTCCCCTCAAGAAGCCTTTCGCTAAGACAGTTCTTGTGTAATTAGAAAAGTGCTATTTGGAAGCCCATAGAGGGCTATGGTGAAAAAGGAAATATCCTCAGATGAAATCTGGAAAGAAGCTTTCTGAGAAACTGCTCTGTGATGTGTGACTTCCACTCACAGGGTTACATCTGTATTTCGTGGATCTCTTTGCTAGCCTTATTTCTGTGGAATCTGAGAACAGATATTTCGGATCCCTTTGAAGAGTATAAGGCCAAAGGAAATATCCTCCGATAACAAAGAGAAAGAAGCTTTCTGAGAAACTTCTTTGTGTTCTGTGAAATCATCTCACAGAGGTACATCTTTCGCCTCAAGAAAACTTTCGCTAAGACAGTTCTTGTGGAATTGGAAAAGTGATATTTGGAAGCCCATAGAGGGCTATGGTGAAAAAAGAAATATCCTCAGATGAAATCTGTAAAGAAGCTTTCTGAGAAACTGCTCTGTGATGTGTAACTTCCACTCACAGAGTTACATCAGTATTTCATGGATCTCTTTGCTAGCCGTATTTCTGTGGAATCTGAGAACAGATATTTCGGATCCCTTTGAAGTCTATAGGGACAAGGGAAATATCCTCCGACAAAAAAGAGAAAGAAGCTTTCTGAGAAACTTCTTTGTGTTTTGTGAAATCATCTCACAGAGTTACAGCTTTCCCCTCAAGAAGACTTTCACTAAGACAGTTCTTGTGGAATTGGCAAAGTGATATTTGGAAGCCCATAGAGGGCTATGGTGAAAAAGGAAATATCCTCAGATGAAAACTGGAAAGCAGCTTTCTGAGAAACTGCTTAGTGTTCTGTTAATTAATCTCACAGAGTTACATCGGTATTTCGTGGATCTCTTTGCTAGCATTATTTCTGTGGAATCTGAGAACAGATATTTCGGATCCGTTTGAAGACTGTAGGGCCAAAGGAAATATCCTCCGATAACAAAGAGAATGAAGCTTTCTGAGAAACTTCTTTGTGTTCTGTGAAATCATCTCACAGAGTTACAGCTTTGCCTTCAACAAACCGCTCGCTAAGACAGTTCTTGTGGAATTGGCAAAGTGATATTTGGAAGCCCATAGAGGGCTATGGTGAAAAAGGAATTATCCTCAGATGAAAACTGGAAAGCAGCTTTCTGAGAAACTGCTTAGTGTTCTTTAATTAATCTCACAGAGTAACATCGGTATTTCGTGGATCTCTTTGCTAGCATTATTTCTGTGGAATCTGAGAACAGATATTTCGGATCCCTTTGAAGACTATAGGGCCAAAGGAAATATCCTCCGATAACAAAGAGAAAGAAGCTTTCTGAGAAACTTCTTTGTGTTCTGTGAAATCATCTCACAGAGTTACAGCTTTCCCCTCAAGATACTTTCGCTAAGACAGTTCTTGTGGAATTGGCAAAGTGATATTTGGAAGCCCATAGAGGGCTTTGGTGAAAAAGGAAATATCCTCAGACGAAATCTGGAAAGAAATTTCCTGAGAAACTGCTTAGTGTTCTGTTAATTCACCTCACAGAGTTACATCTTTATTTAGTGGATCTCTTTGCTAACCTTATTTCTGTAGAATCTGAGAACAGATATTTCGATCTCTTTGTAGACTATAGGGCCAAAGGAAATATCCTCCGATAACAAAGAGAAAGAAGCTTTCTGAGAAACTTCTTTGTGTTCTGTGAAATCATCTCACAGAGTTACAGCTTTCCCCTCAAGAAGCCTTCCGCTAAGACAGTTCTTGTGGAATTGGCAAAGTGATATTTGGAAGCCCTTAGAGGGCTATGGTGACAAAGGAAATATCCTCATATGAAATCTGGAAAGAAGCTTTCTGAGAAACTGCTTAGTGTTCTGTTAATTCATCTCACAGAGTTACATCTGTATTTCGTGGATCTCTTTGCCAGCCTTATTTCTGTGAAATCTGAGAACAGATATTTCGGATCCCTTTGAAGACTATAGGGCCAAAGGAAATATCCTTCGATAACAAAGAGAAAGAAGCTTTCTGAGAAATTCTTTGTGTTCTGTGAAATCATGTCACAGAGGTACAGCATTTCCCCCAGGAAACCTTTAGCTAAGACAGTTCTTGTGGAATTGGCAAAGTGATATTTGGAAGCCCATAGAGGGCTATGGTGAAAAAGGAAATATCCTCAGATGAAATCTGGATAGAAGCTTTCTGAGAAACTTCTCTGTGATGTGTGACTTCCACTCCCAGAGTTACATCTGTATTTTGTGGATCTCTTTGCTAGCCTTATTTCTGTGGAATCTGAGAACAGATATTTCGGATCCCTCTGAAGACTATAGGGAGAAGGAAAATATCCTCCGATAACAAAGAGAAAGAAGCTTTCTGAGACACTTCTTTGTGTTCTGTTAAATCATCTCACAGAGTTACAGCTTACCCCTCAATAAGCCTTTCGCTAAGTCAGTTCTTGTGGAATTGGCAAAGTGACATTTCGGAGCCCTTAGACGGCTATGTTGAAATAGGAAATATCCTCAGATGAAATCTGGAAAGAAGCTTTCTGAGAAACTGCTCTGTGATGTGTGACTTCCACTCACAGAGTTACATCTGTATTTCGTGGATATCTTTGCTAGCCTTCTTTCTGTGGAATCTGAGAACAGATATTTCGGATCCCTTTGAAGACTATAGGGCCAAAGGAAATATCCTCCGATAACAAAGAGAAAGAAGCTTTCTGAGAAACTTCCTTGTGTTCTGTGAAATCATTTCACAGAGTTACAGCTTTGCCTTCAACAAGCCGCTCGCTAAGACAGTTCTTGTGGATTTGAAAAGTGATATTTGGAAGCCCATAGAGGGCTATGGTGAAAAAGGAAATATCCTCAGATGAAATCTGGAAAGCAGCTTTCTGAGAAACTGCTTAGTGTTCTGTTAATTCATCTCACAGAGTTACATCTGTATTTCGTGGATCTCTTTGCTAGCCTTATTTCTGTGGAATCTGAGAACAGATATTTCGGATCCCTTTGAAGACTATAGGGCTAAAGGAAATATCCTTCGATAACAAAGAGAAAGAAGCTTTCTGAGGTACTTCTTTGTGTTCTGTGAAATCATCTCACAGAGTTACAGCTTTCCCCTCAGGAAGTCGTTCGCTAAGACAGTTCTTGTGGATTTGGAAAAGTGATGTTTGGAAGCCCATAAAGGGCTATGGTGAAAAAGGAAATATCCTCAGATGAAATCTGGAAAGAAGCTTTCTGAGAAACTTCTCTGTGATGTGAGACTTCCACTCACAGGGTTACATCTGTATTTCGTGGATCTCTTTGCTAGCCTTATTTCTGTGGAATCTGAGAACAGATATTTCGGATCCCTTTGAAGACTATAGGTCCAAAGGAAATATCCTCCGATAACAAAGAGAAAGAAGCTTTCTGAGAAACTTCTTTGTGTTCTGTGAAATCATCTCACACAGTTACAGCTTTCCCTTGAAGACGCCTTTCACTAAGACAGTTCTTGTGGAATTGGCAAAGTGATATTTGGTAGCCCATAGAGGGCTATGGTGAAAAAGAAAATATCCTCAGATGAAATCTGGAAAGTAGCTTTCTGAGAAACTTCTCTGGGATGTGTGACTTCCACTCACAGAGTTACATCTGTATTTCGTGGATCTCTTTGCTAGCCTTATTTCTGTGGAATCTGAAAACAGATATTTCGGATCCCATTGAAGACTATAGGGCCAAAAGAAATATCCTCTGAAAACAAAGAGTAAGAATCTTTCTGAGAAACTTCTTTGTGTTCCGTGAAATCATCTCACAGAGTTACAGCTTTCCCCTCAATAAGCCTTTCGCTAAGACAATTCTTGTGGAATTGGCAAAGTGATATTTGGAAGCCCATAGAAGGCTATGTTGAAAAAGGAAATATCCTCAGACGAAATCTGGAGAGAAGCTTTCTGAGAAACTGCTTAGTGTTCTGTTACTTCACCTCACAGAGGAACATCTTTATTTAGTGGATGTCTTTGCTAACCTTATTTCTGTGGAATCTGAGAACAGATATTTCGGATCTCTTTGAAGACTATAGGGCCAAAGGAAATATCCTCCGATAACAAAGAGAAAGAAGCTTTCTGAGAAACTTCTTTGTGTTCTGTGAAATCATCTCACAGAGTTACAGCTTTCCCCTCAAGAAGCCTTCCGCTAAGACAGTTCTTGTGGAATTGGCAAAGAATATTTGGAAGCCCATAGAGGGCTACGGTGACAAACGATACATCCTCATATGAAATCTGGAAAGAAGCTTTCTGAGAAACTGCTTAGTGTTCTGTTAATTCATCTCACAGACTTACATCTGTATTTCGTGTATCTCTTTGCTAACCTTATTTCTGTGGAATCTGAGAACAGATATTTCGGATCCCTTTGAAGACTATAGGGCCAAAGGAAATATCCTCCGATAACAAAGAGAAAGAAGCTTTCTGAGAAACTTCTTTGTGTTCTGTGAAATCATCTCACAGAGTTACAGCTTTCCCCTCAAGAAGGCTTTCGCTAAGACAGTTCTTGTGGAATTGGCAAAGTGATATCTGGAAGCCCATAGAGGACTATGGTGAAAAGGAAAATATCCTCAGATGAAATGTGGAAAGAAGCTTTCTGAGAAACTTCTCTGTGATGTGTGACTTCCACTCACAGAGTTACATCTGTATTTCGTGGATCTCTTTGCTAGCCTTATTTCTGTGGAATCTGAGAACAGATATTTCGGATCCCTTTGAAGACTATAGGGACAAGGGAAATATCCTCCGACAACAAAGAGAAAGAAGCTTTCTGAGAATCTTCTTTGTGTTTTGTGAAATCATCTCACAGAGTTACAGCATTCCCCTCAAGAAGCCTTTCTCTAAGACAGTTCTTGTGGAATTGGAAAACTGACATTTGGAAGCCCTTAGACGGCTGTGGTGAAAAAGGAAATATCCTCAGATGAAATCTGGAAAGAAACTTTCTGAGAAACGGCTTAGTGTTCTGTTATTTCATCTCACAGAGTTACATCTGTATTTCGTGGATCTCTTTGCTAGCCTTATTTTCTGTGGAATCTGAGAACAGATATTTAGGATCCCTTTGAAGACTATAGGGCCAAAGGAAATATCCTCCGATAACAAGGAGAAAGAAGCATTCTGAGAAACTACTTTGTGTTCTGGGAAATCATCTCACAGAGTTACAGCTTTCCCCTCAAGAAGCCTTTCGCTAAGACAGTTCTTGTGGAATTTGCAAAGTGATATTTGGAAGTCCATAGAAGTCTACGGTGAAAAAGGAAATATCCTCAGGCGAAATCTGGAAAGATGCTTTCTGAGAAACTGCTTGGTGTTCTATTAACTCACCTCACAGAGTTACATCTCTATTTAGTGGATCTCTTTGCTAACCTTATTTCTGTGGAATCTGAGAACAGATATTTCCGATCCCTTTGAAGAATATAGGGCCAAAGGAAATATCCTCCGATAACAAAGAGAAAGAAGCTTTCTGAGAAACTTCTTTGTGTTCTGTGAAATCATCTCACAGAGTTACAGGTTTCCCCTCAAGAAGCCTTTCGCTAAGACAGTTCTTGTGGAATTGGCAAAGTGATATTTGGAAGCTCATAGAGGACTATGGTGAAAAAGGAAATATCCTCAGACGAAATCTGGAAAGAAGCTTTCTGAGAAACTGCTTAGTGTTCTGTTAATTCACCTCACAGAGTTACATCTTTATTTAGTGTTTCTCTTTGCTAACCTTATTTCTGTGTAATCTGAGAACACATATTTCGGATCCCTTTGAAGACTATAGGGCCAAAGGAAATATCCTCCGATAACAAAGAGAAAGAAGCTTTCTAAGAAACTTCTTTGTGTTCTGTGAAATCATCTCACAGAGTTACAGCTTTCCCCTCAAGAAGCCTTTCGCTAAGACAGTTCTTGTGGAATTGGCAAAGTGATATTTGGAAGCCCATAGAGGGCTATGGTGACATATGAAATAAACTCATAAGCAATCTGGAAAGAAGCTTTCTGAGAAACTGCTTAGTGTTCTGTTAATTCATCTCACAGAGTTACATCTGTATTTCGTGTGTCTCTTTGCTAGCCTTATTTCTGTGGAATCTGAGAACTGATATTTCGGATCCCTTTGAAGACTATAGGGAGAAGGGAAATATCCTCCGATAACAAAGAGAAAGAAGCTTTCTGAGAAACTTCTTTGTGTTCTGTGAAATCATCTCACAGAGTTACAGCTTTCCCCTCAATAAGCCTTCGCTAAGACAGTTCTTGGGGAATTGGCAAAGTGAGATTTGGGAGCCCTTAGACGGCTATGGTGAAAAAGGAAATATCCTCAGATGAAATCTGGAAAGAACCTTTCTGAGAAACTGCTTAGTGTTCTGTTAATTCACCTCACAGAGTTACATCTGTATTTCGTGGATCTCTTTGCTTGCCTTATTTCTGTAGAATCTGAGAACAGATATTTCGAATCCCTTTGAAGACTGTAGGGCCAAAGGAAATATCCTCCGATAACAAAGAGAAAGAAGCTTTCTGAGGTACTTCTTTGTGTTCTGTGAAATCATAACACAGAGTTACAGCTTTCCCCGCTGGAAGTCGCTCGCTAAGACAGTTCTTGTGGATTTGGAAAAGTGATATTTGGAAGCCCATAGAGGGCTATGGTGAAAAAGGAAATATCCTCAGGCGAAATCTGGAAAGAAGCTTTCTGAGAAACTGCTTAGTGTTCTGTTAATTCACCTCACAGAGTTACATCTTTATTTAGTGGATCTCTTTGCTAACCTTATTTCTGTGGAATCTGAGAACAGATATTTCGGATCTCTTTGAAGACTATAGGGCCAAAGGAAATATCCTCCGATAACAAAGAGAAAGAAGTTTTCTGAGAAACTTCTTTGTGTTCTGTGAAATCATCTCACAGAGTTACAGCTTTCCCCTCAAGAAGCCTTCCGCTAAGACAGTTCTTGTGGAATTGGCAAAGTGATATTTGGAAGCCCATAGAGGGCTATGGTGACAAAGGAAATATCCTCATATGAAATCTGGAAAGAAGCTTTCTGAGAAACTGCTTAGTGTTCTGTTAATTAATCTCACAGAGTTACATCTGTATTTCGTGTATCTCTTTGCTAGCCTTATTTCTGTGGAATCTGAGAAAAGATATTTCGGATCCCTTTGAAGACTATAGGGCCAAAGGAAATATCCTCTGATAACAAAGAGAAAGAAGCTTTCTGAGGTACTTCTTTGTGTTCTGTGGAATCATCTCACAGAGTTACAGCTTTCCCCTCTGGAAGTCGCTCGCTAAGACAGTTCTTGTGGATTTGGAAAAGTGATATTTGGAAGCCCATAGAGGGCTATGGTGAAAAAGGAAATATCCTCAGATGAAATCTGGAAAGAAGCTTTCTGAGAAACTTCTCTGTGATGTGAGACTTCCACTCACAGGGTTACATCTGTATTTCGTGGATCTCTTTGCTAGCCTTATTTCTGTGGAATCTGAGAACAGATATTTCGGATCCCTTTGAAGACTATAGGTCCAAAGGAAATATCCTCCGATAACAAAGAGAAAGAAGATTTCTGAGAAACTTCTTTGTGTTCTGTGAAATCATCTCACACAGTTACAGCTTTCCCTTCAAGAAGCCTTTCACTAAGACAGTTCTGTTGTAATTGGCAAAGTGATATTTGGAAGCCCATAGAGGGCTATGGTGAAAAACAAAATATCCTCAGATGAAATCTGGAAAGAAGCTTTCTGAGAAACTTCTCTGTGATGTGTGACTTCCACTCACAGAGTTACATCTGTATTTCGTGGATCTCTTTGCTAGCCTTATTTCTGTGGAATCTGAGAACAGATATTTCGTATCCCTTTGAAGACTATAGGGCCAAAGGAGATATCCTCCGATAACAAAGAGAAAGAACCTTTCTGAGAAACCTCTTTGTGTTCTGTGAAATCATCTCACAGAGTTACAGCTTTCCCCTCAAAAAGCCTTTCGCTAGGACAGTTCTTGTGGAATTGGAAAAGTGATATTTGGAAGCCCTTAGAGGGCTATGGTGAAAAAGGAAATATCCTCAGATGAAATCTGTAAAGAAGCTTTCTCAGAAACTGCTCTGTGATGTGTGACTTCCACTCACAGAGTTACATCTGTATTTCGTGGATCTCTTTGCTAGCCTTATTTCTGTGGAATCTGAGAACAGATATTTCGGATCCCTTTGAAGACTATAGGGACAAGGGAAATATCCTCCGATAACAAAGGGAAAGAAGCTTTCTGAGAAACTTCTTTGTGTTCTGTGAAATCATCTCACAGAGTTACAGCTTTCCCCTCAAGAAGCCTTTCGCTAAGACAGTTCTTGTGGAATTGGCAAAGTGACATTTTGGAGCCCTTAGACGGCTATGGTGAAAAAGGAAATATCCTCAGATGAAATCTGGAAAGAAGCTTTCTGAGAAACAGCTTAGTGTTCTGTTAATTCACCTCACAGAGTTACATCTGTATTTCGTGGATCTCTTTGCTAGCTTTATTTCTGTGGAATCTGAGAACAGATATTTCGGATCCCTTTGAAGACTATAGGGCCAAAGGAAATATCCTCCGATAACAAAGGGAAAGAAGCTTTCTGAGAAACTTCTTTGTGTTCTGTGAAATCATCTCACAGAGTTACATCTTTCCCGTCAAGACTCCTTTCGCTACGACAGTTCTTGTGGAATTGGCAAAGTGATATTTGTAAGCCCAGAGAGGGCTATGTTGAAAAAGGAAATATCCTCAGATGAAATCTGGAAAGAAGCTTTCTGAGAAACTTCTCTGTGATGTGTGACTTCCACTCACAGAGTTACATCTGTATTTTTTGGATCTCTTTGCTAGCCTTATTTCTGTGGAATCTGAGAACAGATATTTCGGATCCCTTTGAAGACTATAGAGACAAGGGAAATATCCTCCTATAACAAAGAGAAAGAAGCTTTCTGAGAAACTTCTTTGTGTTCTGTGAAATCAACTCACAGAGTTACAGCTTTCCCCTCAGTAAGCCTTCGCTAAGACAGTTCTTGTGGAATTGGCAAAGTGACTTTTTGAGCCCTTAGACGGCTATGGTGAAAAAGGAAATATCCTCACATGAAATCTGGAAAGAAGCTTTCTGAGAAACTGCTTAGTGTTCTGTTAATTCACCTCACAGAGTTACATCTGTATTTCGTGGATCTCTTTGCTAGCCTTATTTCTGTAGAATCTGAGAACAGATATTTCGAATCCCTTTGAAGACTGTAGGGCCAAAGGAAATATCCTCCGATAACAAAGAGAAAGAAGCTTTCTGAGAAACTTCTTTGTGTTCTGTGAAATCATCTCACAGAGTTACAGCTTTCCCCTCAAGAAGGCTTTCGCTAAGACAGTTCTTGTGGAATTGGCAAAGTGATATTTGGAAGCCCATAGAGGGCTATGTTGAAAAAGGAAATATCCTCAGACGAAATCTGGAAAGAAACTTTCTGAGAAACTGCTTAGTGTTCTGTTAATTCACCTCACAGAGTTACATCTTTATTTAGTGGATCTCTTTGCTAACCTTAATTCTGTGGAATCTGAGAAAAGATATTTCGTATCTCTTTGAAGACTATAGGTCCAAGGGAAATATCCTCCGATAACAAAGAGAAAGAAGCTTTCTGAGAAACTTCTTTGTGTTCTGTGAAATCATCTCACAGAGTTACAGCTTTCCCCTCAAGAATCCTTCCGCTAAGACAGTTCTTGTGGAATTGGCAAAATGATATTTGGAAGCCCATAGAGGACTATGGTGACAAAGGAAATATCCTCATATGAAATCTGGAAAGAAGCTTTCTGAGAAACTGCTTAGTGTTCTGTTAATTCATCTCACAGAGTTACATCTGTATTTCGTGTATCTCTTTGCTAGCCTTATTTCTGTGGAATCTGAGAACAGATATTTCGGATCCCTTTGAAGACTATAGGGCCAAAGGAAATATCCTCCGATAACAAAGAGAAAGAAGCTTTCTGAGGTACTTCTTTGTGTTCTGTGAAATCATCTCACAGAGTTACAGCTTTCCCCTCTGGAGTCGCTCGCTAAGACAGTTCTTGTGGATTTGGAAAAGTGATATTTGGAAGCCCATAGAGGGCTATGGTGAAAAAGGAAATATCCTCAGATGAAATCTGGAAAGAAGCTTTCTGAGAAACTGCTCTGTGATGTGAGACTTCCACTCACAGGGTTACATCTGTATTTCGTGGATCTCTTTGCTAGCCTTATTTCTGTGGAATCTGAGAACAGATATTTCGGATCCCTTTGAAGACTATAGGGCCAAAGGAAATATCCTCCGATAACAAAGAGAAAGAAGCTTTCTGAGAAACTTCTTTGTGTTCTGTGAAATCATCTCACAGAGTTACATCTTTCCCGTCAAGACTCCTTTCGCTACGACAGTTCTTGTGGAATTGGCAAAGTGATATTTGTAAGCCCAGAGAGGGCTATGTTGAAAAAGGAAATATCCTTAGATGAAATCTGGAAAGAAGCTTTCTTAGAAACTTCTCTGTGATGTGGGACTTCCTCTCACAGAGTTACATCTGTATTTTGTGGATCTCTTTGCTAGCCTTATTTCTGTGGAATCTGAGAACAGATATTTCGGATCCCTTTGAAGACTATAGGGACAAGGGAAATATCCTAATATAACAAAGAGAAAGAAGCTTTCTGAGGTACTTCTTTGTGTTCTGTGAAATCATCTCACAGAGTTACAGCTTTCCCCTTAGGAAGTCGCTCGCTAAGACAGTTCTTGTGGATTTGGAGAAGTGATATTTGGAAGCCCATAGAGGTCTATGGTGAAAAAGGAAATATCCTCTGATGAAATCTGGAAAGAATCTTTCTGAGAAACTGCTCTGTGATGTGAGACTTCCACTCACAGGGTTACATCTGTATTTCGTGGATCTCTTTGCTAGCCTTATTCCTGTGGAATCTGAGAACAGATATTTCGGATCCCTTTGAAGACTATAGGTCCAAAGGAAATATCCTCCGATAACAAAGAGAAAGAAGCATTCTGAGAAAGTTCTTTGTGTTCTGTGAAATCATCTCACAGAGTTACAGCTTTCCCTTCAAGAACCCTTTCACTAAGACAGTTCTTGTGGAATTGGCAAAGTGATATTTGGAAGCCCATAGAGGGCTATGGTGAAAAAGAAAATATCCTCAGATGAAATGTGGAAAGAAGCTTTCTGAGAAACTTCTCTGTGATGTGTGACTTCCACTCACAGAGTTACATCTGTATTTCGTGGATCTCTTTGCTAGCCTTATTTCTGTGGAATCTGAGAACAGGTATATCGGATCCCTTTGAAGAATATAGGGACAAGGGAAATATCCTCCGACAACAAAGAGAAAGAAGCTTTCTGAGAAACTTCTTTGTGTTCTGTGAAATCATCTCACAGAGTTACAGCTTTCCCCTCAATAATCCTTCGCTAAGACAGTTCTTGTGGAATTGGCAAAGTGACATTTGGGAGCCCTTAGACGGCTATGGTGAAAAAGGAAATATCCTCAGATGAAATCTGGAAAGAAGCTTTCTGAGAAACTGCTTAGTGTTCTGTTAATTCACCTCACAGAGTTACATCTGTATTTCGTGGATCTCTTTGCTAGCCTTATTTCTGTGGAATCTGAGACAGATATTTCGAATCCCTTTGAAGACTGTAGGGCCAAAGGAAATATCCTCCGATAACAAAGAGAAAGAAGCTTTCTGAGAAACTTCTTTGTGTTCTGTGAAATCATCTCACAGAGTTACAGCTTTCCCCTCAAGAAGGCTTTCGCTAAGACAGTTCTTGTGGAATTGGCAAAGTGATATTTGTAAGCCCATAGAGGACTATGGTGACAAAGGAAATATCCTCAGATGAAATCTGGAAAGAAGCTTTCTGAGAAACTGCTTAGTGTTCTGTTAATTCATCTCACAGAGTTACATCTGTATTTCGTGGATCTCTTTGCTAGCCTTATTTCTGTGGAATCTGAGGACAGATATTTCGGATCCCTTTGAAGACTACAGGGTCAAAGGAAATATCCTCTGATAACAAAGAGAAAGAAGCTTTCTGAGGTACTTCTTTGTGTTCTGTGAAATCATCTCACAGAGTTACAGCTTTCCCCTCTGGAAGTCGCTCGCTAAGACAGTTCTTGTGGATTTGGAGAGTGATATTTGGAAGCCCATAGAGGGCTATGGTAAAAAAGGAAATATCCTCAGATGAAATCTGGAAAGAATCTTTCTGAGAAACTGCTCTGTGATGTGAGACTTCCACTCACAGGGTTACATCTGTATTTCGTGGATCTCTTTGCTAGCCTTATTTCTGTGGAATCTGAGAACAGATATTTCGGATCCCTTTGAAGACTATAGGTCCAAAGGAAATATCCTCCGATAACAAAGAGAAAGAAGCTTTCTGAGAAATTTCTTTGTGTTCTGTGAAATCATCTCACACAGTTACAGCATTCCCTTCAAGAACCCTTTCACTAAGACAGTTATTGTGGTATTGGCAAACTGATATTTGGAAGCCCATAGAGGGCTATGGTGAAAAAGAAAATATCCTCAGATGAAATGTGGAAAGAAGATTTCTGAGAAACTTCTCTGTGATGTGTGACTTCCACTCACAGAGTTACATCTGTATTTCGTGGATCTCTTTGCTAGCCTCATTTCTGTGGAATCTGAGAACAGGTATTTCGGATCCCTTTGAAGACTATAGGGACAAGGGAAATATCCTCCGACAACAAAGAGAAAGAAGGTTTCTGAGAAACCTCTTTGTGTTTTGTGAAATCATCTCACACAGTTACAGCATTCCCCTCAAGAAGCCTTTCTCTAAGACAGTTCTTGTGGAATTGGAAAACTGACATTTGGAAGCCCTTAGACGGCTATGGTGAAAAAGGAAATATCCTCAGATGAAATCTGGAAAGAAGCTTTCTGAGAAACGTCTTAGTGTTCTGTTAATTCACCTCACAGAGATACATCTGTAATTCGTGGATCTCTTTGCTAGCCTTATTTCTGTGGAATCTGAGAACAGATATTTAGGATCCCTTTGAAGACTATAGGGCCAAAGGAAATATCCTCCGATAACAAAGAGAAAGAAGCTTTCTGAGAAACTACTTTGTGTTCTGGGAATTCCTCTCACAGAGTTACAGCTTTCCCTTCAAGAAGGCTTTCGCTAAGACAGTTCTTGTGGAATTGGCAAAGTGATATTTGGAAGCCCTTAGACGGCTATGGTGAAAAAGGAAATATCCTCAGGCGAAATCTGGAAAGAATCTTTCTGAGAAACTGCTCTGTGATGTGAGACTTCCACGCACAGGGTTACATCTGTATTTCGTGGATCTCTTTGCTAGCCTTATTTCTGTGGAATCTGAGAACAGATATTTCGGATCCCTTTGAATACTATAGGTCCAAAGGAAATATCCTCCGATAACAAAGAGAAAGAAGCTTTCTGAGAGACTTCTTTGTGTTCTGTGAAATCATCTCACAGAGTTACAGCTTTCCCCTCAAGAAGACTTTCGCTAAGACAGTTCTTGTGGAATTGGCAAAGTGACATTTTGGAGCCCTTAGACGGCTATGGTGAAAAAGGAATTATCCTCAGATGAAATCTGGAAAGAAGCTTTCTGAGAAACAGCTTAGTGTTCTGTTAATTCAGCTCACAGAGTTACATCTGTATTTCGTGGATCTCTTTGCTAGCCTTATTTCTGTGGAATCTGAGAACAGATATTTCGGATCCCTTTGAAGACTATAGGGCCAAAGGAAATATCCTCCGATAACAAAGAGAAAGAAGCTTTCTGAGAAATTTCTTTGTGTTCTGTGAAATCATCTCACAGAGTTTCAGCTTTCCCTTCAAGAAGCCTTTCACTAAGAAAGTTCTTGTGGAATTGGCAAAGTGATATTTGGAAGCCCTTAGAGGGCTATGGTGAAAAAGAAAATATCCTGAGATGAAATGTGGAAAGAAGCTTTCTGAGAAACTTCTCTGTGATGTGTGACTTCCACTCACAGAGTTACATCTGTATTTCGAGGATCTCTTTGCTAGCCTTATTTCTGTGGAATCTGAGAACAGGTATTTCGGATCCTTTTGAAGACTATAGGGACAAGGGAAATATCCTCCGACAACAAAGAGAAAGAAGCTTTCAGAGAAACTTCTTTGTGTTTTGTGAAATCATCTCACACAGTTACAGCATTCCCCTCAAGAAGCCTTTCTCTAAGACAGTTCTTGTGGAATTGGAAAACTGACATTTGGAAGCCCTTAGACGGCTATGGTGCAAAAGGAAATATCCTCAGATGAAATCTGGAAAGAAGCTTTCTGAGAAACGGCTTAGTGTTCTGTTAATTCACCTCGCAGAGTTACATCTGTAATTCGTGGATCACTTTGCTAGCCTTATTTCTGTGGAATCTGATAACAGATATTTAGGATCCCTTTGAAGACTATAGGGCCAAAGGAAATATCCTCCGATAACAAAGAGAAAGAAGCTTTCTGAGAGACTTCTTTGTGTTCTGTGAAATCATCTCACAGAGTTACAGCTTTCCCCTCAAGAAGCCTTTCGCTAAGACAGTTCTTGTGGAATTGGCAAAGTGACATTTTGGAGGCCTTAGACGGCTATGGTGAAAAAGGAAATATCCTCAGATGAAATCTGGAAAGAAGCTTTCTGAGAAACAGCTTAGTGTTCTGTTAATTCACCTCACAGAGTTACATCTGTGTTTCGTGGATCTCTTTGCTAGCCTTATTTCTGTGGAATCTGAGAACAGATATTTCGGATCCCTTTGAAGACTATAGGGCCAAAGGAAATATCCTCCGATAACAAAGAGAAAGAAGCTTTCTGAGAAACTTCTTTGTGTTCTGTGAAATCATCTCACAGAGTTACATCTTTCCCGTCAAGACTCCTTTCGCTACGACAGTTCTTGTGGAATTGGCAAAGTGATATTTGTAAGCTCAGAGAGGGCTATGTTGAAAAAGGAAATATCCACAGATGAAATCTGGAAAGAAGCTTTCTTAGAAACTTCTCTGTGATGTGTGACTTCCACTCACAGAGTTACATCTGTATTTTGTGGATCTCTTTGCTAGCCTTATTTCTGTGGAATCTGAGAACAGATATTTCGGATCCCTTTAAAGACTATAGGGACAAGGGAAATATCCTCCTATAACAAAGAGAAAGAAGCTTTCTGAGAAACTTCTTTGTGTTCTGTGAAATCATCTCACAGAGTTACAGCTTTCCCCTCAATAAGCCTTCGCTAAGACAGTTCTTGTGGAATTGGCAAAGTGACATTTGGGAGCACTTAGACGGCTATGGTGAAAAAGGAAATATCCTCAGATGAAATCTGGAAAGAAGCTTTCTGAGAAACTTCTCTGTGATGTGTGACTTCCACTCACAGAGTTACATCTGTATTTTGTGGATCTCTTTGCTAGCCTTATTTCTGTGGAATCTGAGAACAGATATTTCGGATCCCTTTGAAGACTATAGGGACAAGGGAAATATCCTCCGATAACAAAGAGAAAGAAGCTTTCTGAGAAACTTCTTTGTGTTCTGTGAAATCATCTCACAGAGTTACAGCTTTCCCCTCAATAAGTCTTCGCTAAGAATATTCTTGTGGAATTGGCAAAGTGACATTTGGGAGCCCTTAGACGGCTATGGTGAAAAAGGAAATATCCTCAGATGAAATCTGGAAAGAAGCTTTCTGAGAAACGGCTTAGTGTTCTGTTAATTCACCTCGCAGAGTTACATCTGTAATTCGTGGATCTCTTTGCTAGCCTTATTTCTGTGGAATCTGATAACAGATATTTAGGATCCCTTTGAAGACTATAGGGCCAAAGGAAATATCCTCCGACAACAAAGAGAAAGAAGCTTTCTGAGAGACTTCTTTGTGTTCTGTGAAATCATCTCACAGAGTTACAGCTTTCCCCTCAAGAAGCCTTTCGCTAAGACAGTTCTTGTGGAATTGGCAAAGTGACATTTTGGAGGCCTTAGACGGCTATGGTGAAAAAGGAAATATCCTCAGATGAAATCTGGAAAGAAGCTTACTGAGAAACAGCTTAGTGTTCTGTTAATTCACCTCACAGAGTTACATCTGTATTTCGTGGATCTCTTTGCTAGCCTTATTTCTGTGGAATCTGAGAACAGATATTTCGGATCCCTTTGAAGACTATAGGGCCAAAGGAAATATCCTCCGATAACAAAGAGAAAGAAGCTTTCTGAGAAACTTCTTTCTGTTCTGTGAAATCATCTCACAGAGTTACATCTTTCCCGTCAAGACTCCTTTCGCTACGACAGTTCTTGTGGAATTGGCAAAGTGATATTTGTAAGCCCAGAGAGGGCTATGTTGAAAAAGGAAATATCCACAGATGAAATCTGGAAAGAAGCTTTCTTAGAAACTTCTCTGTGATGTGTGACTTCCACTCACAGAGTTACATCTGTATTTTGTGGATCTCTTTGCTAGCCTTATTTCTGTGGAATCTGAGAACAGATATTTCGGATCCCTTTGAAGACTATAGGGACAAGGGAAATATCCTCCTATAACAAAGAGAAAGAAGCTTTCTGAGAAACTTCTTTGTGTTCTGTGAAATCATCTCACAGAGTTACAGCTTTCCCCTCAATAAGCCTTCGCTAAGACAGTTCTTGTGGAATTGGCAAAGTGACATTTGGGAGCACTTAGACGGCTATGGTGAAAAAGGAAATATCCTCAGATGAAATCTGGAAAGAAGCTTTCTGAGAAACTGCTTAGTGTTCTGTTAATTCACCTCACAGAGTTACATCTGTATTTCGTGGATCTCTTTGCTAGCCTTATTTCTGTGGAATCTGAGAACAGATATTTCGAATCCCTTTGAAGACTGTAGGGCCAAAGGAAATATCCTCCGATAACAAAGAGAAAGAAGCTTTCTGAGAAACTACTTTGTGTTCTGTGAAATCATCTCACAGAGTTACAGCTTTCCCCTCAAGAAGGCTTTCGCTAAGACAGTTCTTGTGGAATTGGCAAAGTGATATTTGGAAGCCCATAGAGGGCTATGTTGAAAAAGGAAATATCCTCAGACGAAATCTGGAAAGAAACTTTCTGAGAAACTGCTTAGTGTTCTGTTAATTCACCTCACAGAGTTACATCTTTATTTAGTGGATCTCTTTGCTAACCTTATTTCTGTGGAAGCTGAGAACAGATATTTCGTATCTCTTTGAAGACTATAGGGCCAAAGGAAATATCCTTCGATAACAAAGAGAAAGAAGCTTTCTGAGAAGCTTCTTCGTGTTCTGTGAAATCATCTCACAGAGTTACAGCTTTCCCCTCAAGAAGCCTTCCGCTAAGACAGTTCTTGTGGAATTGGCAAAGTGATATTTGGAAGCCCATAGAGGACTATGGTGACAAAGGAAATATCCTCAGGCGAAATCTGGAAAGAAGCTTTCTGTGAAACTGCTTGGTGTTCTATTAACTCACCTCACAGAGTTACATCTCTATTTAGTGGATCTCTTTGCTAACCTTATTTCTGTGGAATCTGAGAACAGATATTTCCGACCCCTTTGAAGAATATAGGGCCAAAGGAAATATCCTCCGAAAACAAAGAGAAGAAGCTTTCGAAGAAACTTCTTTGTGTTTTGTGAAATCATCTCACAGAGTTACAGCTTTCCCCTCAAGAAGCCTTTTGCTAAGACAGTTCTTGTGGTATTGGCAAAGTGATATTTGGAAGCCCATAGAGGTCTATGGTGAAAAAGGAAATATCCTCAGACGAAATCTGGAAAGAAGGTTTCTGAGAAACTGCTCTGTGATGTGTGACTTCCACTCACAGAGTTACATCTGTATTTCGTGTATCTCTTTGCTAGCCTTATTTCTGTGGAATCTGAGAACACATATTTCGGATCCCTTTGAAGACTATAGGGCCAAAGGAAATATCCTCCGATAACAAAGAGAAAGAAGCTTTTTGAGAAACTTCTTTGTGTTCTGTGAAATCATCTCACAGAGTTAAAGCTTTGCCTTCAACAAGCCGCTCGCTAAGACAGTTCTTGTGGATTTGGAAAAGTGACATTTGGAAGCCCATAGAGGGCTATGGTGAAAAAGGAAATATCCTCAGATGAAATCTGGAAAGCAGCTTTCTGAGAAACTGCTCTGTGATGTGTGACTTCCACTCACAGAGTTACATCTGTATTTCGTGGATCTCTTTGCTAGCCTTTTTTCTGTGGAATCTGAGAACAGATATTTCGGATCCCTTTGAAGACTATAGGGACAAGGGAAATATACTCCGATAACAAAGAGAAAGAAGCTTTCTGAGAAACTTCTTTGTGTTCCCTGAAATCATCTCACAGAGTTACAGCTTTCCCCTCAAGAAGCCTTTCGCTAAGACAGTTCTTGTGGAATTGGCAAAGTGATATTTGGAAGCTCATAGAGGACTATGGTGAAAAAGGAAATATCCTTAGACGAAATCTGGAAAGAAGCTTTCTGAGAAACTGCTTAGTGTTCTGTTAATTCAACTCACAGAGTTACATCTTTATTTAGTGGTTCTCTTTGCTAACCTTATTTCTGTGTAATCTGAGAACATATATTTCGGATCCCTTTGAAGACTATAGGGCCAAAGGAAATATCCTCCGATAACAAAGAGAAAGAAGCTTTCTAAGAAACTTCTTTGTGTTCTGTGAAATCATCTCACAGAGTTACAACTTTGCCTTCAACAATCCGCTCGCTAAGACAGTTCTTGTGGATTTGGAAAAGTGATATTTGGAAGCCCATAGAGGGCTATTGTGAAAAAGGAAATATCCTCAGATGAAATCTGGAAAGAAGCTTTCTGAGAAACTGCTCTGTGTTGTGAGACTTCCACTCACAGGGTTACACCTGTATTTCGTGGATCTCTTTGCTAGCCTTATTTCTGTGGAATCTGAGAACAGATATTTCGGATCCCTTTGAAGACTATAGGTCCAAAGGAAATATCCTCCGATAACAAAGAGAAAGAAGCTTTCTGAGAAACTACTTTGTGTTCTGTGAAATCATCTCACAGAGTTACCGCTTTCCCCTCAATAAACCTTCGCTAAGACAGTTCTTGTGGAATTGGCAAAGTGACATTTGGGAGCCCTTAGACCGCTCTGGTGAAAAAGGAAATATCCTCAGATGAAATCTGGAAAGAAGCTTTCTGAGAAACTGCTTAGTGTTCTGTTAATTCACCTCACAGAGTTACATCTGTATTTCGTGGATCTCTTTGCTAGCCTTATTTCTGTGGAATCTGAGAACAGATATTTCGAATCCCATTGAAGACTGTAGGGCCAAAGGAAATATCCTCCGATAACAAAGAGAAAGAAGCTTTCTGAGAAACTTCTTTGTGTTCTGTGAAATCATCTCACAGAGTTACAGCTTTCCCCTCAAAGGCCTTCCGCTAAGACAGTTCTTGTGGAATTGGAAAAGTGATATTTGGAAGCCCATAGAGGGCTACGGTGACAAAGGAAATATTCTCATATGAAATCTGGAAAGAAGCTTTCTGGGAAACTGCTTAGTGTTCTGTTAATTCATCTCACAGAGTTACATCTGTATTTCGTGTATCTCTTTGCTAGCCTTTTTTCTGTGGAATCTGAGAACAGATATTTCGGATCCCATTGAAGACTATAAGGCCAAAGGAAATATCCTCCGATAACAAAGAGAAAGAAGCTTTCTGAGGTACTTCTTTGTGTTCTGTGAAATCATCTCACAGAGTTACAGCTTTCCCCGCTGGAAGTCGCTCGCTAAGACAGTTCTTGTGGATTTGGAAAAGTGATATTTGGAAGCCCATAGAGGGCTATGGTGAAAAAGGAAATATCCTCAGATGAAATCTGGAAAGAAGCTTTCTGAGAAACTGCTCTGTGATGTGAGACTTCCACTCACAGGGTTACATCTGTATTTCGTGGATCTCTTTGCTAGCCTTATTTCTGTGGAATCTGAGAACAGATATTTCGGATCCCTTTGAAGACTATAGGGCCAAAGGAAATATCCTCCGATAACAAAGAGAAAGAAGCTTTCTGAGAAACTTCTTTGTGTTCTGTGAAATTATCTCACACAGTTACAGCTTTCCCTTCAAGAAGCCTTTCACTAAGACAGTTCTGTGGTAATTGGCAAAGTGATATTTGGAAGCCCATAGAGGGCTATGGTGAAAAAGAAAATATCCTCAGATGAAATCTGGAAAGAAGCTTTCTAAGAAACTTCTCTGTGATGTGTGACTTCCACTCACAGAGTTACATCTGTATTTCGTGGATCTCTTTGCTAGCCTTATTTCTGTGGAATCTGAGAACAGATATTTCGAATCCCTTTGAAGACTATAGGGCCAAAGGAGATATCCTCCGATAACAAAGAGAAAGAAGCTTTCTGAGAAACCTCTTTGTGTTCTGTGAAATCATCTCACAGAGTTACAGATTTCCCCTCAAGAAGACTTTCGCTAAGACAGTTCTTGTGGAATTGGCAAAGTGACATTTTGGAGCCCTTAGACGGCTATGGTGAAAAATTAAATATCCTCAGATGAAATCTGGAAAGAAGCTTTCTGGGAAACAGCTTAGTGTTCTGTTAATTCACCTCACAGAGTTACATCTGTATTTCGTGTATCTCTTTGCTAGCCTTATTTCTCTGGAATCTGAGAACAGATATTTCGAATCCCTTTGAAGACTATAGAGCCAAAAGAAATATCCTCTGATAACAAAGAGAAAGAAGCTTTCTGAGAAACTTCTTTGTGTTCCGTGAAATCATCTCACAGAGTAACAGCTTTCTCCTCAAGAAGCCTTTCGCTAAGACAGTTCTTGTGGAATTGGCAAAGTGATATTTGAAAGCCCATAGACGGCTATGGTGAAAAAGGAAATATCCTCAGATGAAATCTGGAAAGAAGCTTTCTGAGAAACTGATTAGTGTTCTGTTAATTCACCTCACAGGGTTACATCTTTATTTAGTGGTTCTCTTTGCTAGCCTTATTTCTGTGGAATCTGAGAACAGATATTTCGGATCCCTTTGAAGACTACAGGGACAAGGGAAATATCCTCCGACAACAAAGAGAAAGAAGCTTTTTGAGAAACTTCTTTGTGTTTTGTGAAATCATCTCACAGAGTTGCAGCTTTCCCCTCAAGAAGCCTTTCGCTGATACAGTTCTTGTGGAATTGGCAAAGTGATATTTGGAAGGCCATAGAGGTCTATGGTGAAAAAGGAAATATCCTCAGGCGAAATCTGGAAAGAAGCTTTCTGAGAAACTGCTTGGTGTTCTGTTAATTCACCTCACAGAGTTACATCTCCATTTAGTGGATCTCTTTGCTAACCTTATTTCTGTGGAATCTGAGAACAGATATTTCCGATCCCTTTGAAGAATATAGGGCCAAAGGAAATATCCTCCGATAACAAAGAGAAAGAAGCTTTCTAAGAAACTTCTTTGTGTTTTGGGAAATCATCTCACAGAGTTACAGCTTTCCCCTCAAGAAGACTTTCGCTAAGACAGTTCTTGTGGATTTGGAAAAGTGATATTTGGAGGCCCATAGAGGGCTATGGTGAAAAAGGAAATATCCTCAGATGAAATCTGGAAGGAAGCTTTCTGAGAAACTGCTCTGTGATGTGTGACTTCCACTCACGTAGTTACATCTGTATTTCGTGGATCTCTTTGCTAGCCTTATTTCTGTGGAATCTGAGAACCGATATTTCGGATCCCTTTGAAGACTATAGGTCCTAAGGAAATATCCTCCGATAACAAAGAGAAAGAAGCTTTCTGAGAAACTTCTTTGTGTTCTGTGAAATCATCTCACAGAGTTACAGCTTTCCCTTCAAAAAGCCTTTCACTAAGACAGTTCTTGTGGAATTGGCAAAGTGATATTTGGAAGTCCATAGACGGCTATGGTGAAAAAGGAAATATCCTCAGATGAAATCTGGAAAGAAGCTTTCTGAGAAACTTCTTAGTGTTCTGTTAATTCATCTCACAGAGTTACATCTGCATTTCGTGGTTCTCTTTGCTAGCATTATATCTGTGGAATCTGAGAACAGATATTTCGAATCCCTTTGAAGACTATAGGGCCAAAGGAAATATCCTCCGATAACAAAGAGAAAGAAGGTTTCTGAGAAACTTCTTTGTGTTCTGTGAAATCATCTCACAGAGTTACAGCTTTCCCTTCAAGAAGGCTTTCGCTAAGACAGTTCTTGTGGAATTGACAAAGTGATATTTGGAAGCTCATAGAGGGCTATGGTGAAAAAGGAAATATCCTCAGACGAAATCTGGAAAGAAGCTTTCTCAGAAACTGCTTAGTGTTCTGTTAATTCACCTCACAGAGTTACATCTTTATTTAGTGGTTGTCTTTATTAACCTTATTTCTGTGGAATCTGAGAACAGATATTTCGGATCCCTTTGAAGACTATAGGGCCAAAGGAAATATCCTCCGATAACAAAGAGAAAGAAGCTTTCTGAGAAACTTCTTTGTGTTCTGTGTAATCATCTCACAGAGTTACAGCTTTCCCCTCAAGAAGCCTTTCGCTAAGACAGTTTTGTGGAATTGGCAAAGTGATATGTGGAAGCCCATAGAGGGCTAGGTTGACAAAGGAAATATCCTCAGATGAAATCTGGAAAGAAGCTTTCTGAGAAACTGCTTAGTGTTCTGTTAATTCATCTCACAGATTTACATCTATATTTCGTGGATCTCTTTGCTAGCCTTATTTCTGTGGAATCTGAGAACAGATATTTCGGATCTCTTTCAAGATTATAGGGCCAAAGGAAATATCCTCCGATAACAAAGAGAAAGAAGCTTTCTGAGGAACTTCTTTGTGTTCTGTGAAATCATCTCACAGAGTTACAGCTTTCCCCTCAAGAAGCCGCTCTCTAAGACAGTTCTTGTGGATTTGGAAAAGTGATATTTGGAAGCCCATAGAGGGCTATGTTGAAAGAGGAAATATCCTCAGATGAAATCAGGAAAGAAGCTTTCTGCGAAACTAGTTAGTGTTCTGTTAATTCATCTGACAGAGTTACATCTGTATTTCGTGGATCTCTTCGCTAGCCTTATTTCTGTGTAATCTGAGAAGAGATATTTCGGATCACTTTGAAGACTATAGGGCCAAAGGAAATATCCTCCGATAACAAAGAGAAAGAAGCTTTCTGAGAAACCTCTTTGTGTTCTGTGAAATCATCTCACAGATGTACAGCTTTCCCCTCAAGAAGCCTTTCGCTAAGACCTTTCTTGTGGAATTGGAAAAGTGATATTTGGAAGCCCATAGAGGGCTATGGTGAAAAAGGAAATATCCTCAGATGAAATCTGTAAAGAAGCTTTCTGAGAAACTGCTCTGTGATGTGTAACTTCCACTCACAGAGTTACATCTGTATTTCATGGATCTCTTTACTAGCCTTATTTCTGTGGAATCTGAGAACAGATATTTCGGATCCCTTTGAAGACTATACGGCCAAAGGAAATATCCTCCGATAACAAAGAGAAAGAAGCTTTCTGAGAAACTTCTTTGTGTTCTGTGAAATCATCTCACAGAGTTACAGCTTTCCCCTCAAGAAGCCTTTTGCTAAGACAGTTCTTGTGGAATTGGCAAAGTGATATTTGGAAGACCATAGAGGGCTATTTTGAAAAAATAAATATCCACAGATGAAATCTGGTAAGCAGATTTTTGAGAAACTGCTTAGTGTTCTGTTATTTCATCTCACAGGGTTACATCTGTATTTCGTGGTACTCTTTCCTAGCCTTATTTCTGTGGAATCTGAGAACAGATATTTCGGATCCCTTGGAAGACTATAGGGCCAAAGGAAATATCCTCCGATAACAAAGAGAAAGAAGCTTTCTGAGAAACTTCTTTGTGTTCTGTGAAATCATCTCAGAGAGTTACAGCTTTCCCCTCAAGAAGCCTTTTGCTAAGACAGTTCTTGTGGAATTGGCAAAGTGATATTTGGAAGCCCATAGAGAGCTATGGTGACAAAGGAAATATCCTCAGATGAATTCTGCAAAGAAGCTTTCTGAGAAACTGCTCCGTGATGTGTGACTTCCACTCACAGAGTTACATCTGTATTTCGTGGATCACTTTGCTAGCCTTATGTCTGTGGAATCTGAGAACAGATATTTCGGATCCCTTTGAAGACTATAGGGCCAAAGGAAATATCCTCCGATAACAAAGAGAAAGGAACTTTTTGAGAAACTTCCTTGTGTTCTCTGAAATCATCTCACAGAGTTACAGCTTTCCCCTCAAGAAGCCTTTCGCTAAGACAGTTCTTGTGGAATTGGCAAAGTGACATTTTGGAGCCCTTAGTCGGCTACGGTGAAAAAGGAAATATCCTCAGATGAAATCTGGAAAGAAGCTTTCTGAGAAACTGCTTAGTGTTCTGTTAATTCACCTCACAGAGTTACATCTGTATTTCGTGGATCTCTTTGCCGGCCCTATTTCTGTGGAATCTGAGAACAGATATTTCGAATCCCTTTGAAGATTATAGGGCCAAAGGAAATATCCTCCGATAACAAAGAGAAAGAAGCTTTCTGAGAAACTTCTTTGTGTTCTGTGAAATCATTTCACAGAGTTACAGCTTTCTCCTCAAGAAGCCTTTCGCTAAGACAGTTCTTGTGAAATTGGCAAAGAGATATTTGGAAGCCCATAGAGGGCTATGGTGAAAAAGGAAATATCCTCAGACGAAATCTGGAAAGAAGCTTTCTGAGAAACTGCTTAGTGTTCTGTTAATTCACCTCACAGAGTTACATCTTTATTTAGTGGTTCTCTTTGCTAACCTTATTTCTGTGGAATCTGAGAACAGATATTTCGGATCCCTTTGAAGACTATAGGGTCAAAGGAAATATCCTCCGATAACAAAGAGAAAGAAGCTTTCTGAGAAACTTCTTTGTGTTCTGTGAAATCATCTCACAGAGTTACAGCTTTCCCCTCAAGAAGCCTTTAGCTAAGACAGTTCCTTTGGAATTGGCAAAGTGATATTTGGAAGCCCATAGAGGGTTATGGTGAAAAAGGAAATATCCTCAGATGAAATCTGGAAAGAAGCTTTGTGCGAAACTGCTTAGTGTTCTGTTAATTCATCTCGCAGAGTTACATCTGTATTTTGTGGATCTCTTTGCTAGCCTTATTTCTGTGGAATCTGAAAATAGATATTTCGGATCCCTTTGAAGACTATAGGGCCAAAGGAAATATCCTCCGATAACAAAGAGAAAGAAGCTTTCTGAGAAACCTCTTTGTGTTCTGTGAAATCATCTCACAGAGTTACAGCTTTCCCCTCAAGAAGCCTTTCGCTAAGACAGTTCTTGTGGAATTGGAAAAGTGATATTTATAAGCCCATAGAGGGCTATGGTGAAAAAGGAAATATCCTCAGATGAAATCTGGAAAGAAGCTTTCTGAGAAACTCCTCTGTGATGTGTAACTTCCACTCACAGAGTTACATCAGTATTTCATGGATCTCTTTGCTAGCCTTATTTCTGTGGAATCTGAGAACAGATATTTCGGATCCCCTTGAAGACTACAGGGCCAAAGGAAATATCCTCCGATAACAAAGAGAAAGAGCTTTCTGAGAAACTTCTTTGTGTTCTGTGAAATCATCTCACAGAGTTACAGCTTTCCCCTGAAGAAGCCTTTCGCTTAGACAGTTCTTGTGGAATTGGCAAAGTGATATTTGGAAGCCCATAGAGGTCTAGGGTGAAAAAGGAAATATCCTCAGACGAAATCTGGAAAGAAGCTTTCTGAGAAACTGCTTAGTGTTCTATTAACTCACCTCACAGAGTTACATCTGTATTTAGTGGATCTCTTTGCTAACCTTATTTCTGTGGAATCTGAGAACAGATATTTCCGATCCCTTTGAACAATATAGGGCCAAAGGAAATATCTCCGATAAAAAAGAGAAAGAAGCTTTCTAAGAAACTTCTTTGTGTTTTGTGAAATCATCTCACAGAGTTACAGCTTTCCCCTCAAGAAGCCTTTCGCTAAGACAGTTCTTGTGGTATTGGCAAAGTGATATTTGGAAGCCCATAGATGTCTATGGTGAAAAAGGAAATATCCTCAGATGAAATCTGGAAAGAAGCTTTCTGAGAAACTGCTCTGTGATGTGTGACTTCCACTCACAGAGTTACATCTGTATTTCGTGGATCCCTTTGTTAGCCTTATTTCTGTGGAATCTGAGAGCAGATATTTCGGTTCCCTTTGAAGACTATAGGGCCAAAGGAAATATCCTCCGATAACAAAGAGAAAGAAGTTTTCTGAGAAACTTCTTTGTGTTCTGTGAAATCATCTCACAGAGTTACAGCTTTGCCTTCAAGAAGCCTTTCGCTAAGACAGTTATTGTGGATTTGGAAAAGTGACATTTGGAAGCCCATAGAGAACTTTGGTGAAAAAGGAAATATCCTCAGATGAAATCTGGAAAGAAGGTTTCTGAGAAACTGTTCTGTGATGTGTGACTTCCACTCACAGAGTTACATCTGTATTTCGTGGATCTCTTTGCTAGCCTTTTTCTGTGGAATCTGAGAACAGATATTTCGTATCCCTTTGAAGACTATAGGGCTAAAAGAAATATCCTCTGATAACAAAGATAAAGAAGCTTTCTGAGAAACTTCTTTGTGTTCTGTTACTTCACCTCACAGAGTTACATCTGTATTTCGTGGATCTCTTTTCTAGCCTTATTTCTGTGGAATCTGAGAACAGATATTTCGAATCCCTTTGAAGACTATAGGGCCAAAGGAAATATCCTCAGATAACAAAGAGAAAGAAGCTTTCTGAGAAACTTCTTTGTGTTCTGTGAAATCATCTCACAGAGTTACAGCTTTCCCCTCAAGGAGCCTTTCGCTAAGACAGTTCTTGTGGAATTGGCAAAGTGATATTTGGAAGCTCATAGAGGGCTATGGTGAAAAAGGAAATATCCTCAGACGAAATCTGGAAAGAAGCTTTCTGAGAAACTGCTTAGTGTTCTGTTAATTCACCTCACAGAGTTACATCTTTATTTAGTGGTTCTCTTTGCTAACCTTATTTCTGTGTAATCTGAGAACAGATATTTCGGATCCATTTGAAGACTATAGGGCCAAAGGAAATATCCTCCGATAACAAAGAGAAAGAAGCTTTCTAAGAAACTTCTTTGTGTTCTGTGAAATTACCTCACAGAGTTACAGCTTTCCCCTCAAGAAGCCTTTCGCTAAGACAGTTCTTGTGGAATTGGCAAAGTGATATTTGGAAGCCCATAGAGGGCTATGATGACAAAGGAAATATCCTCAGATGAAATCTGGAAAGCAGCTTTCTGAGAAAATGCTTAGTGTTCTGTTAATTCATCTCACAGAGTTACATCTATATTTCGTGGATCTGTTTGCTAGCCTTATTTCTGTGGAATCTGAGAACACATATTTCGGATCCCTTTGAAGACTATAGGGCCAAAGGAAATATCCTTCGATAAAAAAGAGAAAGAAGCTTTCTGAGAAACTTCTTTGTGTTCTGTGAAATCATCTCACAGAGGTACAGCATTCCCCCCAAAGAAGCCTTTAGCTAAGAAAGATCTTGTGGAATTGGCAAAGTGATATTTGGAAGCCCATAGAGGGCTATGGTGACAAAGGAAATATCCTCAGATGAAATCTGGAAAGCAGCTTTCTGAGAAACTGCTTAGTGTTCTGTTAATTCATCTCACAGAGTTACATCTGTATTTCGTTGATCTCTTTGCTAGCCTTATTTCTCTGGAATCTGAGAACAGATATTTCGGATCCCTTTGAAGACAATAAGGCCAAAGAAAATATCCTCCGATAACAAAGAGAAAGAAGCTTTCTGAGAAACTTCTTTGTGTTCTGTGAAATCATCTCACAGAGTTACAGCTTTCCCCTCAAGAAGCCTTTCGCTAAGACAGTTCTTGTGGAATTGAGAAAGTGATATTTGGAAGCCCATAGAGGTCCATGGTGAAAAAGGAAATATCCTCAGGCGAAATCTGGAAAGAAGCTTTCTGAGAAACTGCTTAGTGTTCTATTAACTCACCTCACAGAGTTACATCTCTATTTAGTGGATCTCTTTGCTAACCTTTTTTCTGTGGAATCTGAGAACAGATATTTCCGATCCCTTTGAAGAATATAGGGCCAAAGGAAATATCCTCCGATAACAAAGAGAAAGAAGCTTTCTAAGAAACTTCTTTGTGTTTTGTGAAATTATCTCACAGAGTTACAGCTTTCCCCTCAAGAAGCCTTTCGCTAAGACAGTTCATGTCGTATTGGCAAAGTGATATTTGGAAGCCCATAGAGGTCTATGGTGAAAAAGGAAATATCCTCAGATGAAATCTGGAAAGAAGGTTTCTGAGAAACTGCTCTGTGATGTGTGACTTCCACTCACAGAGTTACATCTGTATTTTGTGGATCTCTTTGCTAGCCTTATTTCTGTGGAATGTGAAAACAGATATTTCGGATCCCTTTGAAGACTATAGGGCCAAAGGAAATATCCTTCGATAACAAAGAGAAAGAAGCTTTCTAAGAAACTTCTTTGTGTTCTGTGAAATCATCTCACAGAATTACAGCTTTGCCTTCAACAAGCCGCTCGCTAAGACAGTTCTTGTGGATTTGGAAAAGTGATATTTGGAAGCTCTTAGAGGGCTATGGTTAAAAAGGAAATATCCTCAGATGAAATCTGGAAAGCAGCTTTCTGAGAAAATGCATAGTGTTCTGTTAATTCATCTCACAGAGTTACATCTGTATTTCGTGGATGTCTTTGCTAGCCTTATTTCTGTGGAATCTGAGAACAGATATTTCGGATCCCTTTGAAGACTATAGGGCCAAAGGAAATATCCTCCGATAACAAAGAGAAAGAAGCTTTCTGAGAAACTTCTTTGTGTTCTGTGAAATCATCTCACAGAGTTACAGCTTTCCCCTCAAGATCCTTTCGCTGAGACAGTTCTTGTGGAATTGGCAAAGTGATATTTGTAAGCCCAGAGAGGCTATGTTGAAAAAGGAAATATCCTCAGATGAAATCTGGAAAGAAGCTTTCTGAGAAACTGCTTAGTGTTTGGTTAATTCACCTCACAGAGTTACATCTTTATTTAATGGATCTCTTTGCTAACCTTATTTCTGTGGAATCTGAGAACAGATATTTCGGATCTCTTTGAAGACTATAGGGCCAAAGGAAATATACTCCGATAACAAAGAGAAAGAAGCTTTCTGAGAAACTTCTTTGTGTTCTGTGAAATCATCTCACAGAGTTACAGCCTTCACCTCAAGAAGCCTTCCGCTAAGACAGTTCTTGTGGAATTGGCAAAGTGATATTTGGAAGCCCATAGAGGGCTATGTTGACAAAGGAAATATCCTCAGATGAAATCTGGAAAGAAGCTTTCTGAGAAACTGCTCAGTGTTCTGTTAATTCATCTCACAGAGTTACATCTGTATTTCGTGTATCTCTTTGCTAGCCTTATTTCTGTGGAATCTGAGAACAGATATTTCGGATCCCTTTGAAGACTATAGGGCCAAAGGAAATATCCTCCGATAACAAAGAGAAAGAAGCTTTCTGAGAAACTTCTTTGTGTTCCGTGAAATCATCTCACAGAGTTACAGCTATCCCCTCAAGAAGCCTTTCGCTAAGACAGTTCTTGTGGAAATTGCAAAGTGATATTTTGAAGCCCATATAGGTCTATGGTGAAAAGGAAATATCCTCAGATGAAATCTGAAAAGAAGCTTTCTGAGAAACTGCTCTGTGATGTGTGACTTCCACTCACAGAGTTACATCTGTATTTCGTGGATCTCTTTGCTAGCCTTATTTCTGTGGAATCTGAGAACAGATATTTCGGATCCCTTTGAAGACTATAGGGCCAAAGGAATTATCCTCCGATAACAAAGAGAAAGAAGCTTTCTGAGGTACTTCTTTGTGTTCTGTGAAATCATCTCACAGAGTTACAGCTTTCCCCTCAGGAAGTCCCTCGCTAAGACAGTTCTTGTGGATTTGGAAATGTGATATTTGGAAGCCCATAGAGGGCTATTGTGAAAAAGGAAATATCCTCAGATGAAATCTGGAAAGAAGCTTTCTGAGAAACTGCTCTGTGATGTGTGACTTCCACTCACAGAGTTACATCTGTATTTCGTGGATATCTTTGCTAGACTTATTTTTGTGGAATCTGAGAACAGATATTTCGGATCCCATTGAAGACGATAGGGCCAAAAGAAATATCCTCTGATAACAAAGAGAAGGAAGCTTTCTGAGAAACTTCTTTGTGTTCTGTGAAATCATCTCACAGAGTTACAGCTTTCCCCACAAGAAGACTTTCGCTAAGACAGTCCTTGTGGAATTGGCAAAGTGACATTTTGGAGCTTTTAGACGGCTATGGTGAAAAAGGAAATATCCTCAGATGAAATCTGGAAAGAAGCTTTCTGAGAAACTGCTTAGTGTTCTGTTAATTCACCTCACAGAGTTACATCTGTGTTTCGTGGATCTCTTTGCTAGCCTTATTTCTGCTGAATCTGAGAACAGATATTTCGAATCCCTTTGAAGAATATAGGGCCAAAGGAAATATCCTCCGATAACAAAGAGAAAGAAGCTTTCGGAGAAACTTCTTTGTGTTCTGTGAAATCATCTCACAGAGTTACAGCTTTGCCTTCAACAAGCCGCTCGCTAAGACAGTTCTTGTGGATTTGGAAAAGTGATGTTTGGAAGCCCATAGAGGGCTATGGTGAAAAAGGAAATATCCTCAGATGAAATCTGGAAAGCAGCTTTCTGAGAAAATGCGTAGTTTTCTGTTAATTCCTCTCACAGAGTTACATCTGTATTTCGTGGATGTCTTTGCAAGCCTTATTTCTGTGGAATCTGAGAACAGATATTTCGGATCCCTTTGAAGACTATAGGGCCAAAGGAAATATCCTCCGATAACAAAGAGAAAGAAGCTTTCTGAGAAACTTCTTTGTGTTCTGTGAAATCATCTCACAGAGTTACATCTTTCCCGTCAAGACTCCTTTCGCTAAGACAGTTCTTGTTGAATTGGAAAAGTGATATTTGGAAGCCCCTAGAGGGCTATGGTGAAAAAGGAAATATCCTCAGAAGAAATCTGGAAAGCAGCTTTCTGAGAAACTGCTTAGTGTTCTGTTAATTCATCTCACAGAGTTACATCTGTATTTCGTGGATCTCTTTGCTAGCCTTATTTCTGTGCAATCTGAGAACAGATATTTCGGATCCCTTTGAAGACTATAGTGCCAAAGGAAATATCCTCCGATAACAAAGAGAAAGAAGCTTTCTGAGAAACTTCTTTGTGTTCTGTGAAATCATCTCACAGAGGTACAGCATTCCCCCCAAGAAGCCTTTAGCTAAGACAGTTCTTGTGGAATTGGCTAAGTGATATTTGGAAGCCCATAGAGGGCTATGGTGACAAAGGAAATATCCTCAGATGAAATCTGGAAAGCAGCTTTCTGAGAAACTGCTTAGTGTTCCGTTAATTCATCTCACAGAGTTAAATCTGTATTTCGTGGATCTCTTTGCTAGCCTTATTTCTGTGGAATCTGAGAACAGATATTTCGGATCCCTTTGAAGACTATAAGGCCAAAGGAAATATCCTCCGATAACAAAGAGAAATAAGCTTTCTGAGAAACTTCTTTGTGTTCTGTGAAATCATTTCACAGAGGTACATCTTTCGCCTCAAGAAGCCTTTCGCTAAGACAGTTCTTGTGGAATTGGAAAAGTGATATTTGGAAGCCCATAGAGGGCTATGGTGAAAAAAGAAATATCCTCAGATGAAATCTGTAAAGAAGCTTTCTGAGAAACTGCTCTGTGATGTGTAACTTCCACTCACAGAGTTACATCAGTATTTCATGGATCTCTTTGCTAGCCTTATTTCTGTGGAATCTGAGAACAGATATTTCGGATCCCTTTGAAGACTGTAGGGACAAGGGAAATATCCTCCGACAACAAAGAGAAAGAAGCTTTCTGAGAAACTTCTTTGTGTTTTGTGAAATCATCTCACAGAGTTACAGCTTTCCCCTCAAGAAGCCTTTAGCTAAGACAGTTCTTGTGGAATTGGCAAACTGACATTTGGAAGCCCTAAGACGACCATGGTGAAAAAGGAAATATCCTCAGATGAAATCTGCAAAGAAGCTTTCTGAGAAAATGCTTAGTGTTCTGTTAATTCATCTCACAGAGTTACATCTGTATTTCGTGGATCTGTTTGCTAGCCTTATTTCTGTGGAATCTGAGAACAGATATTTCGAATCCCTTTGAAGAGTATAGGGCCAAAGGAAATATCCTCCGATAACAAAGAGAAAGAAGCTTTCTGAGAAACTTCTTCGTGTTCTGTGAAATCATCTCAAAGAGATACAGCTTTCCCCTCAAGAAGCCTTTCGCTAAGACCGTTCTTGTGGAATTGGCAAAGTGATATTTGGAAGCCCATAGAGGTCTATGGTGAAAAAGGAAATATCCTCAGATGAAATCTGGAAAGAAGCTTTCTGAGACACTTCTCTGTGTTGTGTGACTTCCAATCACAGAGTTACATCTGTATTTCGTGGATCTCTTTGCTAGCCTTATTTCTGTGGAATCTGAGAACAGATATTTCGGATCTCTTTGAACACTATAGGGCCAAAGGAAATATCCTCCGATAACAACGAGAAAGAAGCTTTCTGAGAAACTTCTTTGTGTTCTGTGAAATCATCTCACACAGTTACAGCTTTCCCCTCAAGAAGTCACTCGCTAAGACAGTTCTTGTGGATTTGGAAAAGTGATATTTGGAAGCCCATAGAGGGCTATGGTGAAAAAGGAAATATCCTCAGATGAAATCTGGAAAGAAGCTTTCTGAGAAACTGCTCTGTGATGTGTGACTTCCAATCACAGAGTTACATTTGTATTTCTTGGATCTCTTTGATAGCCTTATTTCTGTGGAATCTGAGAACAGATATTTCGGATCCCTTTGAAGACTATGGGGACAAAGGAAATATCCTCCGATAACAAAGAGAAAGAAGCTTTCTGAGAAACTTCTTTGTGTTCTGTGAAATCATCTCACAGAGTTACAGCTTCCCTTCAAGAAGCCTTTCACTAACACAGTTCTTGTGGAATTGGCAAAGTGATATTTGGAGGCCAGAGAGGGCTATGGTGAAAAAGGAAATATCCTCAGATGAAATCTGGAAAGAAGCTTTCTGAGAAACTTCTCTGTGATGTGTGACTTCCACTCACAGAGTTACATCTGTATTTCGTGGATCTCTTTGCTAGCCTTATTTCTGTGGAATCTGAGAACAGATATTTCGAATCCCTTTGAAGACTATACGGACAAGGGAAATATCCTCCGATAACAAAGAGAAAGAAGCTTTCTGAGGTACTTCTTTGTGTTCTGTGAAATCATCTACAGAGTTACAGCTTTCCCCTCAAGAAGACTTTCGCTAAGACAGTTCTTGTGGAATTGGCAAAGTGATATTTGGAAGCTCATAGAGGACTATGGTGAAAAAGGAAATATCCTCAGACGAAATCTGGAAAGAAGCTTTCTGAGAAACTGCTTAGTGTTCTGTTAATTCACCTCACAGAGTTACATCTTTATTTAGTGGTTCTCTTTGCTAACCTTATTTCTGTGTAATCTGAGAACATATATTTCGGATCCCTTTGAAGACTATAGGGCCAAAGGAAATATCCTCCGATAACAAAGAGAAAGAAGCTTTCTAAGAAACTTCTTTGTGTTCTGTGAAATCATCTCACAGAGTTACAGCTTTCCCCTCAAGAAGCCTTTCGCTAAGACAGTTTTTGTGGAATTGGCATAGTGATATTTGGAAGCTCAGAGAGGGCTATGGTGACATAGGAAATAAACTCATATGAAATCTGGAAAGAAGCTTTCTGAGAAACTGCTTAGTGTTCTGTTAATTCATCTCACAGAGTTACATCTGTATTTCGTGTATCTCTTTGCTAGCCTTATTTCTGTGGAATCTGAGAACAGATATTTCGGATCTCTTTGAAGACAATAGGGCCAAGGAAATATCCTCCGATAACAAAGAGAAAGAAGCTTTCTGAGAAACTTCTTTGTGTTCTGTGAAATCACCTCACAGAGTTACAGCTTTCCCCTCAAGAAGCCTTTCGCTAAGACAGTTCTTGTGGAATTTGCAAAGTGATATTTGGAAGCCCATAGAGAGCTATGGTGAAAAGGAAATATCCTCAGATGAAATCTGGAAAGAAGCTTTCTGAGAAACTGCTCTGTGATGTGTGACTTCCACTCACAGAGTTACATCTGTATTTCGTGGGTCTCTTTGCTAGCCTTATTTCTGTGGAATCTGAGAACAGATATTTCGGATCCCTTTGAAGACTATAGGACCAAAGGAAATATCCTCCGATAACAAAGAGAAAGAAGCTTTCTGAGAAACTTCTTTGTGTTCTGTGAAATCATCTCACAGTGTTACATCTTTCCCGTCAAGACTCCTTTCGTTACGACAGTTCTTGTGTAATTGGAAAAGTGATATTTGTAAGCCCAGAGAGGGCTATGTTGAAAAAGGAAATATCCTCAGAAGAAATCTGGAAAGAAGCTTTCTGAGAAACTTCTCTGTGATGTGTGACTTCCACTCACAGAGTTACATCTGTATTTTGTGGATCTCTTTGCTAGCCTTATTTCTGTGGAATCTGAGAACAGATATTTCGGATCCCTTTGAAAACTATAGGGACAAGGTAAATATCCTCCGATAACAAAGAGAAAGAAGCTTTCTGAGAAACTTCTTTGTGTTCTGTGAAATCATCTCACAGAGTTACAGCTTTCTCCTCAATAAGCCTTCGCTAAGACAGTTCTTGTGGAATTGGCAAAGTGACATTTGGGAGCCCTTAGACGGCTATGGTGAAAAAGGAAATATACTCAGATGAAATCTGGAAAGAAGCTTTCTCAGAAACTGCTTAGTGTTCTGTTAATTCACCTCACAGAGTTACATCTGTATTTCGTGGATCTCTTTGCTAGCCTTATTTCTGTGGAATCTGAGAACAGATATTTCGAATCCCTTTGAAGACTGTAGGGCCAAAGGAAATATCCTCCGATAACAAAGAGAAAGAAGCTTTCTGAGAAACTTCTTTGTGTTCTGTGAAATCATCTCACAGAGTTACAGCTTTCCCCTCAAGAAGGCTTTCGCTAAGACAGTTCTTGTGGAATTGGCAAAGTGATATTTGGAAGCCCATAGAGGGCTATGTTGAAAAAGGAAATATCCTCAGACGAAATCTGGAAAGAAACTTTCTGAGAAACTGCTTAGTGTTCTGTTAATTCACCTCACAGAGTTACATCTTTAATTAGGAGATCTCTTTGCTAACCTTATTTCTGTGGAATCTGAGAACAGATATTTCGTATCTCTTTGAAGACTATAGGGCCAAAGGAAATATCCTCCGATAACAAAGAGAAAGAAGCTTTCTGAGAAACTTCTTTGTGTTCTGTGAAATCATTTCACAGAGTTACAGCTTTCCCCTCAAGAAGCCTTCCGCTAAGACAGTTCTTGTGGAATTGGCAAAGTGATATTTGGAAGCCCATAGAGGGCAATGGTGAAAAAGGAAATATCCTCATATGAAATCTGGAAAGAAGCTTTCTGAGAAACTGCTTAGTGTTCTGTTAATTCATCTCACAGAGTTACATCTGTATTTCGTGTATCTCTTTGCTAGCCTTATTTCTGTGGAATCTGAGAACAGATATTTCGGATCCCTTTGGAGACTATAGGGCCAAAGGAGATATCCTCCGATAACAAAGAGAAAGAAGCTTTCTGAGGTACTTCTTTGTGTTCTGTGAAATCATCTCACAGAGTTACAGCTTTCCCCGCTGGAAGTCGCTCGCTAAGACAGTTCTTGTGGATTTGGAAAAGTGATATTTGGAAGCGCATAGAGGGCTATGGTGAAAAAGGAAATATCCTCAGATGAAATCTGGAAGAAGCTTTCTGAGAAACTGCTCTGTGATGTGAGAAATCCACTCACAGGGTTACATCTGTATTTCGTGGATCTCTTTGCAAGCCTTATTTCTGTGGAATCTGAGAACAGATATTTCGGATCCCTTTGAAGACTATAGGACCAAAGGAAATATCCTCCGATAACAAAGAGAAAGAAGCTTTCTGAGAAACTTCCTTGTGTTCTCTGAAATCATCTCACACAGTTACAGCTTTCCCTTCAAGAAGCCTTTCACTAAGACAGTTCTGTTGTAATTGGCAAAGTGATATTTGGAAGCCCATAGAGGGCTATGGTGAAAAAGAAAATATCCTCAGATGAAATCTGGAAAGAAGCTTTCTGAGAAACTTCTCTGTGATGTGTGACTTCCACTCACAGAGTTACATCTGTATTTCGTGGATCTCTTTGCTAGCCTTATTTCTGTGGAATCTGAGAACAGATATTTCGAATCCCTTTGAAGACTATAGGGCCAAAGGAGATATCCTCCGATAACAAAGAGAAAGAAGCTTTCTGAGAAACCTCTTTGTGTTCCGTGAAATCATCTCACAGAGTTACAGCTTTCCCCTCAAGAAGCCTTTCGCTAAGACAGTTCTTGTGGAATTGGAAAAGTGATATTTGGAAGCCCATAGAGGGCTATGTTCAAAAAGGAAATATCCTCAGATGAAATCTGTAAAGAAGCTTTCTCAGAAACTGCTCTGTGATGTGTGACTTCCACTCACAGAGTTACATCTGTATTTCCTGGATCTCTTTGCTAGCCTTATTTCTGTGGAATCTGAGAACAGATATTTCTGATCCCTTTGTAGACTATAGGGACAAGGGAAATATCCTCCGATAACAAAGAGAAAGAAGCTTTCTGAGAAACTTCTTTGTGTTCTGTGAAATCATCTACAGAGTTACTGCTTTCCCCTCAAGAAGACTTTCGCTAAGACAGTTCTTGTGGAATTGGCAAAGTGACATTTTGGAGCCCTTAGACGGCTATGGTGAAAAAGGAAATATCCTCAGATGAAATCTGTAAAGAAGCTTTCTCAGAAACTGCTCTGTGATGTGTGACTTCCACTCACAGAGTTACATCTGTATTTCGTGGATCTCTTTGCTAGCCTTATTTCTGTGGAATCTGAGAACAGATATTTCGAATCCCTTTGAAGACTATAGGGACAAGGTAAATGTCCTCCGATAACAAAGAGAAAGAAGCTTTCTGAGACACTTCTTTGTGTTCTGTGAAATCATCTACAGAGTTACAGCCTTCCCCTCAAGAAGACTTTCGCTAAGACAGTTCTTGTGGAATTGGCAAAGTAATATTTGGAAGCTCATAGAGGGCTATGGTGAAAAAGGAAATATCCACAGACGAAATCTGAAAAGAAGCTTTCTGAGAAACTGCTTAGTGTTCTGTTAATTCACCTCACAGAGTTACATCTTTATTTAGTGGATCTCTTTGCTAACCTAATTTCTCTGGAATCTGAGAACAGATATTTCGGATCTCTCTGAAGACTATAGGGCCAAAGGAAATATCCTCCGATAACAAAGAGAAAGAAGCTTTCTGAGAAACTTCTTTGTGTTCTGTGAAATCATCTCACAGAGTTACAGCTTTCCCCTCAAGAAGCCTTCCCCTAAGACAGTTCTTGTGGAATTGGCAAAGTGATATTTGGAAGCCCATAGAGGGCTATGGTGACAAAGGAAATATCCTCATATGAAATCTGGAAAGAAGCTTTCTGAGAAACTGGTTAGTGTTCTGTTAATTCATCTCACAGAGTTACATCTGTATTTCGTGTATATCTTTGCTAGCCTTATTTCTGTGGAGTCTGAGAACAGATATTTCGGATCCCTTTGAAGACTATAGGGCCAAAGGAAATATCCTCCGATAACAAAGAGAAAGAAGCTTTCTGAGGTACTTCTTTGTGTTCTGTGAAATCATCTCACAGAGTTACAGCTTTCCCCGCTGGAAGTCGCTCGCTAAGACAGTTCTTGTGGATTTGGAAAAGTGATATTTGGAAGCCCATAGAGGGCTATGGTGAAAAAGGAAATATCCTCAGATGAAATCTGGAAAGAAGCTTTCTGAGAAACTGCTCTGTGATGTGAGAATTCCACTCACAGAGTTACATCTGTATTTCGTGGATCTCTTTGCAAGCCTTATTTCTGTGGAATCTGAGAACAGATATTTCGGATCCCTTTGAAGACTATAGGGCCAAAGGAAATATCCTCCGATAACAAAGAGAAAGAAGCTTTCTGAGAAACTTCTTTGTGTTCTGTGAAATCATCTCACACAGTTACAGCTTTCCCTTCAAGAAGCCTTTCACTAAGACAGTTCTGTTGTAATTGGCAAAGTGATATTTGGAAGCCCATAGAGGGCTATCGTGAAAAAGAAAATATCCTCAGATGAAATCTGGAAAGAAGCTTTCTGAGAAACTTCTCTGTGATGTGTGACTTCCACTCACAGAGTTACATCTGTATTTCATGGATCTCTTTGCTAGCCTTATTTCTGTGGAATCTGAGAACAGATATTTCGAATCCCTTTGAAGACTATAGGGCCAAAGGAGATATCCTCCGATAACAAAGAGAAAGAAGCTTTCTGAGAAACTTCTGTGTGTTCTGTGAAATCATCTCACAGAGTTACAGCTTTCCCCTCAAGAAGCCTTTCGCTAAGACAGTTCTTGTGGAATTGGAAAAGTGATATTTCGAAGCCCATAGAGGGCTATGGTCAAAAAGGAAATATCCTCAGATGAAATCTGTAAAGAAGCTTTCTCAGAAACTGCTCTGTGATGTGTGACTTCCACTCACAGAGTTACATCTGTATTTCGTGGATCTCTTTGCTAGCCTTATTACTGTGGAATCTGAGAACAGATATTTCGGATCCCTTTGAAGACTATAGGGACAAGGGAAATATCCTCCGATAACAAAGAGAAAGAAGCTTTCTGAGAAACTTCTTTGTGTTCTGTGAAATCATCTACAGAGTTACTGCTTTCCCCTCAAGAAGACTTTCGCTAAGACAGTTCTTGTGGAATTGGCAAAGTGACATTTTGGAGGCCTTAGACGGCTATGGTGAAAAAGGAAATATCCTCAGATGAAATCTGTAAAGAAGCTTTCTCAGAAACTGCTCTGTGATATGTGACTTCCACTCACAGAGTTACATCTGTATTTCGTGGATCTCTTTGCTAGCCTTATTTCTGTGGAATCTGAGAACAGATATTTCGGATCCCTTTGAAGACTATAGGGACAAGAGAAATGTCCTCCGATAACAAAGAGAAAGAAGCTTTCTGAGAAACTTCTTTGTGTTCTGTGAAATCATCTACAGAGTTACAGCTTTCCCCTCAAGAAGACTTTCGCTAAGACAGTTCTTGTGGAATTGGCAAAGTGACATTTTGGAGCCCTTCGACGGCTATGGTGAAAAAGGAAAGATCCTCAGATGAAATCTGGAAAGAAGCTTTCTGAGAAACAGCTTAGTGTTCTGTTAATTCACCTCACAGAGTTACATCTGTATTTCGTGTATCTCTTTGCTAGCCTTATTTCCGTGGAATCTGACGACAGATATTTCGAATCCCTTTGAAGACTATAGGGCCAAAGGAAATATCCTCCGATAACAAAGAGAAAGAAGCTTTCTGAGAAACTTCTTTGTGTTCTGTGAAATCATCTCACAGAGTTACAGCTTTCCCCTTAAGAAGCCTTTCGCTAAGACAGTTCTTGTGGAATTGGCAAAGTGATATTTGGAAGCTCATAGAGGGCTATGGTGAAAAAGGAAATATCCTCAGACGAAATCTGGAAAGAAGCTTTCTGAGAAACTGCTTAGTGTTCTGTTAATTCACCTCACAGAGTTACATCTGTATTTCGTGTATCTCTTTGCTAGCCTTATTTCCGTGGAATCTGAGAACAGATATTTCGGATCCCTTTGAAGACTATAGGGCCAAAGGAAATATCCTCCGATAACAAAGAGAAAGAAGCTTTCTGAGGTACTTCTTTGTGTTCTGTGAAATCATCTCACAGAGTTACAGCTTTCCCCTCTAGAAGTTGCTCGCTAAGACAGTTCTTATGGATTTGGAAAAGTGATATTTGGAAGCCCATAGAGGGCTATGGTGAAAAAGGAAATATCCACAGATGAAATCTGGAAAGAAGCTTTCTGAGAAACTGCTCTGTGATGTGAGACTTCCACTCACAGGGTTACATCTGTATTTCGTGGATCTCTTTGCTAGCCTTATTTCTGTGGAATCTGAGAACAGATATTTCGGATCCCTTTGAAGACTATAGGTCCAAAGGAAATATCCTCCGATAACAAAGAGAAAGAAGCTTTCTGAGAAACTACTTTGTGTTCTGTGAAATCATCTCACACAGTTACAGCTTTCCCTTCAAGAAGCCTTTCACTAAGACAGTTCTGTTGTAATTGGCAAAGTGATATTTGGAAGCCCACAGAGGGCTATGGTGAAAAACAAAATATCCTCAGATGAAATCTGGAAAGAAGCTTTCTGAGAAACTTCTCTGTGATGTGTGACTTCCACTCACAGAGTTACATCTGTATTTCGTGGATCTCTTTGCTAGCCTTATTTCTGTGGAATCTGAGAATAGATATTTCGTATCCCTTTGAAGACTATAGGGCCAAAGGAGATATCCTCCGATAACAAAGAGAAAGAAGCTTTCTGAGAAACCTCTTTGTGTTCTGTGAAATCATCTCACAGAGTTACAGCTTTCCCCTCAAGAAGCCTTTCGCTAAGACAGTTCTTGTGGAATTGGAAAAGTCATATTTGGAAGCCCATAGAGGGCTATGGTGAAAAAGGAAATATCCTCAGATGAAATCTGTAAAGAAGCTTTCTCAGAAACTGCTCTGTGATGTGTGACTTCCACTCACAGAGTTACATCTGTATTTCGTGGATCTCCTTGCTAGCCTTATTTCTGTGGAATCTGAGAACAGATATTTCGAATCCCTTTGAAGACTATAGGGACAAGGGAAATATCCTCCGATAACAAAGAGAAAGAAGCTTTCTTCGAAACTTCTTTGTGTTCTGTGAAATCATCTCACAGAGTTACAGCTTTCCCCTCAATAAGCCTTCGCTAAGACAGTTCTTGTGGAATTGGCAAAGTGACATTTGGGAGCCCTTAGACGGCTATGGTGAAAAAGGAAATATCCTCAGATGAAATCTGGAAAGAAGCTTTCTGAGAAACTGCTTAGTGTTCTGTTAATTCACCTCACAGAGTTACATCTGTATTTCGTGGATCTCTTTGCTAGCCTTATTTCTGTGGAATCTGAGAACAGATATTTCGAATCCCTTTGAAGACTGTAGGGCCAAAGGAAATATCCTCCGATAACAAAGAGAAAGAAGCTTTCTGAGAAACTTCTTTGTGTTCTGTGAAATCATCTACAGAGTTACAGCTTTCCCCTCAAGAAGACTTTCGCTAAGACAGTTCTTGTGGAATTGGCAAAGTGACATTTTGGAGCCCTTAGACGGCTATGGTGAAAAAGGAAATATCCTCAGATGAAATCTGTAAAGAAGCTTTCTCAGAAACTGCTCTGTGATGTGTGACTTCCACTCACAGAGTTACATCTGTATTTCGTGGATCTCTTTGCTAGCCTTATTTCTGTGGAATCTGAGAACAGATATTTCGGATCCCTTTGAAGACTATAGGGACAAGGGAAATGTCCTCCGATAACAAAGAGAAAGAAGCTTTCTGAGAAACTTCTTTGTGTTCTGTGAAATCATCTACAGAGTTACAGCTTTCCCCTCAAGAAGACTTTCGCTAAGACAGTTCTTGTGGAATTGGCAAAGTGACATTTTGGAGCCCTTAGACGGCTATGGTGAAAAAGGAAATATCCTCAGATGAAATCTGGAAAGAAGCTTTCTGAGAAACAGCTTAGTGTTCTGTTAATTCACCTCACAGAGTTACATCTGTATTTCGTGTATCTCTTTGCTAGCCTTATTTCTGTGGAATCTGACAACAGATATTTCGAATCCCTTTGAAGACTATAGGGCCAAAGTAAATATCCTCCGATAAAAAAGAGAAAGAAGCTTTCTGAGAAACTTCTTTGTGTTCTGTGAAATCATCTCACAGAGTTACAGCTTTCCCCTTAAGAAGCCTTTCGCTAAGACAGTTCTTGTGGAATTGGCAAAGTGATATTTGGAAGCTCATAGAGGGCTATGGTGAAAAAGGAAATATCCTCAGACGAAATCTGGAAAGAAGCTTTCTGAGAAACTGCTTAGTGTTCTGTTAATTCACCTCACAGAGTTACATGTTTATTTAGTGGATCTCTTTGCTAACCTTATTTCTGTGGAATCTGAGAACAGATATTTCGGATCTCTCTGAAGACTATAGGGCCAAAGGAAATATCCTCCGATAACAAAGAGAAAGAAGCTTTCTGAGAAACTTCTTTGTGTTCTGTGAAATCATCTCACAGAGTTACAGCTTTCCCCTCAAGAAGCCTTCCCCTAAGACAGTTCTTGTGGAATTGGCAAAGTGATATTTGGAAGCCCATAGAGGGCTATGGTGACAAAGGAAATATCCTCATATGAAATCTGGAAAGAAGCTTTCTGAGAAACTGCTTAGTGTTCTGTTAATTCATCTCACAGAGTTACATCTGTATTTCGTGTATATCTTTGCTAGCCTTATTTCTGTGGAGTCTGAGAACAGATATTTCGGATCCCTTTGAAGACAATAGGGCCAAAGGAAATATCCTCCGATAACAAAGAGAAAGAAGCTTTCTGAGGTACTTCTTTGTGTTCTGTGAAATCATCTCACAGAATTACAGCTTTCCCCTCTGGATGTTGCTCGCTAAGACAGTTCTTGTGGATTTGGAAAAGTGATATTTGGAAGCCCATAGAGGGCTATGGTGAAAAAGGAAATATCCTCAGATGAAATCTGGAAAGAAGCTTTCTCAGAAACTGCTCTGTGATGTGAGACTTCCACTCACAGGGTTACATCTGTATTTCGTGGATCTCTTTGCTAGCCTTATTTCTGTGGAATCTGAGAACAGATATTTCGGATCCCTTTGAAGACTATAGGTCCAAAGGAAATATCCTCCGATAACAAAGAGAAAGAAGCTTTCTGACAAACTACTTTGTGTTCTGTGAAATCATCTCACACAGTTACAGCTTTCCCTTCAAGAAGCCTTTCACTAAGACAGTTCTGTTGTAATTGGCAAAGTGATATTTGGAAGCCCACAGAGGGCTATGGTGAAAAACAAAATATCCTCAGATGAAATCTGGAAAGAAGCTTTCTTAGAAACTTCTCTGTGATGTGTGACTTCCACTCACAGAGTTACATCTGTATTTCGTGGATCTCTTTGCTAGCCTTATTTCTGTGGAATCTGAGAATAGATATTTCGTATCCCTTTGAAGACTATAGGGCCAAAGGAGATATCCTCCGATAACAAAGAGAAAGAAGCTTTCTGAGAAACCTCTTTGTGTTCTGTGAAATCATCTCACAGAGTTACAGCTTTCCCCTCAAGAAGCCTTTCGCTAAGACAGTTCTTGTGGAATTGGAAAAGTGATATTTGGAAGCCCATAGAGGGCTATGGTGAAAAAGGAAATATCCTCAGATGAAATCTGTAAAGAAGCTTTCTCAGAAACTGCTCTGTGATGTGTGACTTCCACTCACAGAGTTACATCTGTATTTCGTGGATCTCTTTGCTAGCCTTATTTCTGTGGAATCTGAGAACAGATATTTCGAATCCCTTTGAAGACTATAGGGACAAGGGAAATATCCTCCGATAACAAAGAGAAAGAAGCTTTCTGAGAAACTTCTTTGTGTTCTGTGAAATCATCTCACAGAGTTACAGCTTTCCCCTCAAGAAGACTTTCGCTAAGACAGTTCTTGTGGAATTGGCAAAGTGACATTTTGGAGCCCTTAGACGGCTATGGTGAAAAAGGAAAAATCCTCAGATGAAATCTGGAAAGAAGCTTTCTGAGAAACAGCTTAGTGTTCTGATAATTCACCTCACAGAGTTACATCTCTATTTCGTGGATCTCTTTGCTAGCCTTATTTCTGTGGAATCTGAGAACAGATATTTCGGATCCCTTTGAAGACTATAGGGCCAAAGGAAATATCCTCCGATAACAAAGAGAAAGAAGGTTTCTGAGAAACTTCTTTGTGTTCTGTGAAATCATCTCACAGAGTTACATCTTTCCCGTCAAGACTCCTTTCGCTACGACAGTTCTTGTGGAATTGGCAAAGTGATATTTGTAAGACCAGAGAGGGCTATGTTGAAAAAGGAAATATCCTCAGATGAAATCTGGAAAGAAGCTTTCTGAGAAACTTCTCTGTGATGTGTGACTTCCACTCACAGAGTTACATCTGTATTTTGTGGATCTCTTTGCTAGCCTTATTTCTGTGGAATCTGAGAACAGATATTTCGGATCCCGTTGAAGACTATAGGGACAAGGGAAATATCCTCCGATAACAAAGAGAAAGAAGCTTTCTGAGAAACTTCTTTGTGTTCTGTGAAATCATCTCACAGAGTTACAGCTTTCCCCTCAATAAGCCTTCGCTAAGACCGTTCTTGTGGAATTGGCAAAGTGACATTTTGGAGCCCTTAGACGGCTATGGTGAAAAAGGAAATATCCTCAGATGAAATCTGTAAAGAAGCTTTCTCAGAAACTGCTCTGTGATGTGTGACTTCCACTCACAGAGTTACATCTGTATTTCGTGGATCTCTTTGCTAGCCTTATTTCTGTGGAATCTGAGAACAGATATTTCGGATCCCTTTGAAGACTATAGGGACAAGGGAAATGTCCTCCGATAACAAAGAGAAAGAAGCTTTCTGAGAAACTTCTTTGTGTTCTGTGAAATAATCTCACAGAGTTACAGCTTTCCCCTCAAGAAGACTTTCGCTAAGACAGTTCTTGTGGAATTCGCAAAGTGACATTTTGGAGCCCTTAGACGGCTTTGGTGAAAAAGGAAATATCCTCAGATGAAATCTGGAAAGAAGCTTTCTGAGAAACAGCTTAGTGTTCTGTTAATTCACCTCACAGAGTTACATCTGTATTTCGTGTATCTCTTTGCTAGCCTTATTTCTGTGGAATCTGACAACAGATATTTCGAATCCCTTTGAAGACTATAGGGCCAAAGGAAATATCCTCCGATAACAAAGAGAAAGAAGCTTTCTGAGAAACTTCTTTGTGTTCTGTGAAATCATCTCACAGAGTTACAGCTTTCCCCTTAAGAAGCCTTTCGCTAAGACAGTTCTTGTGGAATTGGCAAAGTGATATTTGGAAGCTCATAGAGGGCTATGGTGAAAAAGGAAATATCCTCAGACGAAATCTGGAAAGAAGTTTTCTGAGAAACTGCTTAGTGTTCTGTTAATTCACCTCACAGAGTTACATCTGTATTTAGTGGATCTCTTTGCTAACCTTATTTCTGTGGAATCTGAGAACAGATATTTCGGATCTCTCTGAAGACTATAGGGCCAAAGGAAATATCCTCCGATAACAAAGAGAAAGAAGCTTTCTGAGAAACTTCTTTGTGTTCTGTGAAATCATCTCACAGAGTTACAGCTTTCCCCTCAAGAAGCCTTCCCCTAAGACAGTTCTTGTGGAATTGGCAAAGTGATATTTGGAAGCCCATAGAGGGCTATGGTGACAAAGGAAATATCCTCATATGAAATCTGGAAAGAAGCTTTCTGAGAAACTGGTTAGTGTTCTGTTAATTCATCTCACAAAGTTACATCTGTATTTCGTGTATATCTTTGCTAGCCTTATTTCTGTGGAGTCTGAGAACAGATATTTCGGATCCCTTTGAAGACTATAGGGCCAAAGGAAATATCCTCCGATAACAAAGAGATAGAAGCTTTCTGAGGTACTTCTTTGTGTTCTGTGAAATCATCTCACAGAGTTACAGCTTTCCCCTCTGGAAGTTGCTCGCTAAGACAGTTCTTGTGGATTTGGAAAAGTGATATTTGAAAGCCCATAGAGGGCAATGGTGAAAAAGGAAATATCCTCAGATGAAATCTGGAAAGAAGCTTTCTGAGAAAATGCGTAGTGTTCTGTTAATTCATCTCACAGAGTTGCATCTGTATTTCGTGGATCTCTTTGCTAGCCTTATTTCTGTGGAATCTGAGAACAGATATTTCGGATCCCTTTGAAGACTATAGGGACAAGGGAAATATCCTCCGATAACAAAGAGAAAGAAGCTTTCTGAGAAACTTCTTTGTGTTCTGTGAAATCATCTCACAGAGTTACAGCTTTCCCCTCAAGAAGCCTTTCGCTAAGACAGTTCTTGTGGAATTGGCAAAGTGACATTTTGGAGCCGTTAGATGGCTATGGTGAAAAAGGAAAAATCCTCAGATGAAATCTGGAAAGAAGGTTTCTGAGAAACAGCTTAGTGTTCTGTTAATTCACCTCACAGAGTTACATCTCTATTTCGTGGATCTCTTTGCTAGCCTTATTTCTGTGGAATCTGAGAACAGATATTTCGGATCCCTTTGAAGACTATAGGGCCAAAGGAAATATCCTCCGATAACAAAGAGAAAGAAGGTTTCTGAGAAACTTCTTTGTGTTCTGTGAAATCATCTCACAGAGTTACATCTTTCCCGTCAAGACTCCTTTCGCTACGACAGTTCTTGTGGAATTGGCAAAGTGATATTTGTAAGCCCAGAGAGGGCTATGTTGAAAAAGGAAATATCCTCAGATGAAATCTGGAAAGAAGCTTTCTGAGAAACTTCTCTGTGATGTGTGACTTCCACTCACAGAGTTACATCTGTATTTTGTGGATCTCTTTGCTAGCCTTATTTCTGTGGAATCTGAGAACAGATATTTCGGATCCCGTTGAAGACTATAGGGACAAGGGAAATATCCTCCGATAACAAAGAGAAAGAAGCTTTCTGAGAAACTTCTTTGTGTTCTGTGAAATCATCTCACAGAGTTACAGCTTTCCCCTCAATAAGCCTTCGCTAAGACAGTTCTTGTGGAATTGGCAAAGTGACATTTTGGAGCCCTTAGACGGCTATGGTGAAAAAGGAAATATCCTCAGATGAAATCTGTAAAGAAGCTTTCTCAGAAACTGCTCTGTGATGTGTGACTTCCACTCACAGAGTTACATCTGTATTTCGTGGATCTCTTTGCTAGCCTTATTTCTGTGGAATCTGAGAACAGATATTTCGGATCCCTTTGAAGACTATAGGGACAAGGGAAATGTCCTCCGATAACAAAGAGAAAGAAGCTTTCTGAGAAACTTCTTTGTGTTCTGTGAAATCATCTCACAGAGTTACAGCTTTCCCCTCAAGAAGACTTTCGCTAAGACAGTTCTTGTGGAATTCGCAAAGTGACATTTTGGAGCCCTTAGACGGCTTTGGTGAAAAAGGAAATATCCTCAGATGAAATCTGGAAAGAAGCTTTCTGAGAAACAGCTTAGTGTTCTGTTAATTCACCTCACAGAGTTACATCTGTATTTCGTGTATCTCTTTGCTAGCCTTATTTCTGTGGAATCTGACAACAGATATTTCGAATCCCTTTGAAGACTATAGGGCCAAAGGAAATATCCTCCGATAACAAAGAGAAAGAAGCTTTCTGAGAAATTTCTTTGTGTTCTGTGAAATCATCTCACAGAGTTACAGCTTTCCCCTTAAGAAGCCTTTCGCTAAGACACTTCTTGTGGAATTGGCAAAGTGATATTTGGAAGCTCATAGAGGGCTTTGGTGAAAAAGGAAATATCCTCAGACGAAATCTGGAAAGAAGCTTTCTGAGAAACTGCTTAGTGTTCTGTTAATTCACCTCACAGAGTTATATCTGTATTTAGTGGATCTCTTTGCTAACCTTATTTCTGTGGAATCTGAGAACAGATATTTCGGATCTCTCTGAAGACTATTGGGCCAAAGGAAATATCCTCCGATAACAAAGAGAAAGAAGCTTTCTGAGAAACTTCTTTGTTTTCTGTGAAATCATCTCACAGAGTTACAGCTTTCCCCTCAAGAAGCCTTCCCCTAAGACAGTTCTTGTGGAATTGGCAAAGTGATATTTGGAAGCCCATAGAGGGCTATGGTGAAAAAGGAAATATCCTCATATGAAATCTGGAAAGAAGCTTTCTGAGAAACTGGTTAGTGTTCTGTTAATTCATCTCACAGAGTTACATCTGTATTTCGTGTATATCTTTGCTAGCCTTATTTCTGTGGAGTCTGAGAACAGATATTTCGGATCCCTTTGAAGACTATAGGGCCAAAGGAAATATCCTCCGATAACAAAGAGAAAGAAGCTTTCTGAGGTACTTCTTTGTGTTCTGTGAAATCATCTCACAGAGTTACAGCTTTCCCCTCTGGAAGTTGCTCGCTAAGACAGTTCTTGTGGATTTGGAAAAGTGATATTTGAAAGCCCATAGAGGGCAATGGTGAAAAAGGAAATATCCTCAGATGAAATCTGGAAAGAAGCTTTCTGAGAAACTGCTCTGTGATGTGAGACTTCCACTCACAGGGTTACATCTGTATTTCGTGGATCTCTTTGCTAGCCTTATTTCTGTGGAATCTGAGAATAGATATTTCGTATCCCTTTGAAGACTATAGGGCCAAAGGAGATATCCTCCGATAACAAAGAGAAAGAAGCTTTCTGAGAAACCTCTTTGTGTTCTGTGAAATCATCTCACAGAGTTACAGTTTCCCCTCAAGAAGCCTTTCGCTAAGACAGTTCTTGTGGAATTGGAAAAGTGATATTTGGAATCCCATAGAGGGCTATGGTGAAAAAGGAAATATCCTCAGATGAAATCTGTAAAGAAGCTTTCTAAGAAACTGCTCTGTGATGTGTGACTTCCACTCACAGAGTTACATCTGTATTTCTTGTATCTCTTTGCTAGCCTTATTTCTGTGGAATCTGAGAACATATATTTCGAATCCCTTTGAAGACTATAGGGACAAGGGAAATATCCTCCGATAACAAAGAGAAAGAAGCTTTCTGAAAAACTTCTTTGTGTTCTGTGAAATCATCTCACAGAGTTACAGCTTTCCCCTCAAGAAGCCTTTCGCTAAGACAGTTCTTGTGGAATTGGCAAAGTGACATTTTGGAGCCCTTAGACGGCTATGGTGAAAAAAGAAATATCCTCAGATGAAATCTGGAAAGAAGCTTTCTGAGAAACAGCTTAGTGTTCTGTTAATTCACCTCACAGAGTTACATCTGTATTTCGTGGATCTCTTTGCTAGCCTTATTTCTGTGGAATCTGAGAACAGATATTTCGGATCCCTTTGAAGACTATAGGGCCAAAGTAAATATCCTCCGATAACAAAGAGAAAGAAGCTTTCTGAGAAACTTCTTTGTGTTCTTTGAAATCATCTCACAGAGTTACATATTTCCCGTCAAGACTCCTTTCGCTACGACAGTTCTTGTGGAATTGGCAAAGTGATATTTGTAAGCCCAGAGAGGGCTATGTTGAAAAAGGAAATATCCTCAGATGAAATCTGGAAAGAAGCTTTCTGAGAAACTTCTCTGTGATGTGTGACTTCCACTCACAGAGTTACATCTGTATTTTGTGGATCTCTTTGCTAGCCTTATTTCTGTGGAATCTGAGAACAGATATTTCGGATCCCGTTGAAGACTGTAGGGACAAGGGAAATATCCTCCGATAACAAAGAGAAAGAAGCTTTCTGAGAAACTTCTTTGTGTTCTGTGAAATCATCTCACAGAGTTACAGCTTTCCCCTCAAGAAGCCTTCCGCTAAGACAGTTCTTGTGGAATTGGCAAAGTGATATTTGGAAGCCCATAGAGGGCTATGGTGACAAAGGAAATATCCTCATATGAAATCAGGAAAGAAGCTTTCTGAGAAACTGCTTAGTGTTCTGTTAATTCATCTCACAGAGTTACATCTGTATTTCGTGTATCTCTTTGCTAGCCTTATTTCTGTGGAATCTGAGAACAGATATTTCGGATCCCTTTGAAGACTATAGGGCCAAAGGAAATATCCTCCGATAACAAAGAGAAAGAAGCTTTCTGAGGTACTTCTTTGTGTTCTGTGAAATCATCTCACAGAGTTACAGCTTTCCCCGCTGGAAGTCGCTCGCTAGGACAGTTCTTGTGGATTTGGAAAAGTGATATTTGGAAGCCCATGGAGGGCTATGGTGAAAAAGGAAATATCCTCAGATGAAATCTGGAAAGAAGCTTTCTGAGAAACTCCTCTGTGATGTGAGACTTCCACTCACAGGGTTACATCTGTATTTCGTGGATCTCTTTGCTAGCCTTATTTCTGTGGAATCTGAGAACAGATATTTCGGATCCCTTTGATGAATATAGGTCCAAAGGAAACATCCTCCGATAACAAAGAGAAAGAAGCTTTCTGAGAAACTTCTTTGTGTTCTGTGAAATCATCTCACACAGTTACAGCTTTCCCTTCAAGAAGCCTTTCACTAAGACAGTTCTGTTGTAATTGGCAAAGTGATATTTGGAAGCCCATAGAGGGCTATGGTGAAAAAGAAAATATCCTCAGATGAAATCTGGAAAGAAGCTTTCTGAGAAACTTCTCTGTGATGTGTGACTTCCACTCACAGAGTTACATCTGTATTTCGTGGATCTCTTTGCTAGCCTTATTTCTGTGGAATCTGAGAACAGAGATTTCGAATCCCTTTGAAGACTATAGGGCCAAAGGAGATATCCTCCGATAACAAAGTGAAAGAAGCTTTCTGAGAAACCTCTTTGTGTTCTGTGAAATCATCTCACAGAGTTACAGCTTTCCCCTCAAGAACCCTTTCGCTAAGACAGTTTTTGTGGAATTTGCAAAGTGATATTTGGAAGCCCATAGAGGGCTATGGTGAAAAAGGAAATATCCTCAGATGAAATCTGTAAAGAAGCTTTCTCAGAAACTGCTCTGTGATGTGTGAATTCCACTCACAGAGTTACATCTGTATTTCGTGGATCTCTTTGCTAGCCTTCTTTCTGTGGAATCTGAGAACAGATATTTCGGATCCCTTTGAAGACTATAGGGACAAGGGAAATATCCTCCGACAACAAAGAGAAAGAAGCTTTCTGAGAAACTTCTTTGTGTTCTGTGAAATCATCTACAGAGCTACTGCTTTCCCCTGAAGAAGACTTTCGCTAAGACAGTTCTTGTGGAATTGGCAAAGTGACATTTTGGAGCCCTTAGACGGCTATGGTGAAAAAGGAAATATCCTCAGATGAAATCTGGAAAGAAGCTTTCTGAGAAACAGCTTAGTGTTCTGTTAATTCACCTCACAGAGTTACATCTGTATTTCGTGTATCTCTTTGCTAGCCTTATTTCTGTGGATTCTGAGAACAGATATTTCGAATACCTTTGAAGACTATAGGGCCAAAAGAAATATCCTCTGATAACAAAGAGAAAGAAGCTTTCTGAGAAACTTCTTTGTGTTCCGTGAAATCATCTCACAGAGTTACAGCTTTCTCCTCAAGAAGCCTTTCGCTAAGACAGTTCTTGTGGAATTGGCAAAGTGATATTTGAAAGCCCATAGACGGCTATGGTGAAAAAGGAAATATCCTCAGATGAAATCTGGAAAGAAGCTTTCTGAGAAACTGCTTAGTGTTCTGGTAATTCACCTCACAGAGTTACATCTTTATTTAGTGGTTCTCTTTGCTAACCTTATTTCTGTGTAATCTGAGAACATATATTTCGGATCCCTTTGAAGACTATAGGGCCAAAGGAAATATCCTCCGATAACAAAGAGAAAGAAGCTTTCTGAGAAACTTCTTTGTGTTCTGTGAAATCATCTCACAGAGTTACAGCTTACCCCTCAAGAAGCCTTTCGCTAAGACAGTTCTTGTGGATTTGGCAAAGTGATATTTGGAAGCCCATAGAGGGCTATGGTGACAAAGGAGAAATCCTCAGATGAAATGTGGAAAGAAGCTTTCTGAGAAACTGCTTAGTGTTCTGTTAATTCCTCTCACAGAGTTACATCTATATTCCTTGGATCTCTTTGCTAGCCTTATTTCTGTGGAATCTGAGAACATATATTTCGGATCCCTTTGAAGACTATAGGGCCAAAGGAAATATCCTCCGATAACAAAGAGAAAGAAGCTTTCTGAGAAACTTCTTTGTGTTCTGTGAAATCATCTCACAGAGTTACAGCTTTCCCCTCAAGAAGCCTTTCGCTAAGACAGTTCTTGTGGAATTGGCAAAGTGATATTTGGAAGCCCATAGAGGGCTATGTTGACAAAGGAAATATCCACAGCTGAAATCTGGAAAGAAGCTTTCTGAGAAAATGCTTAGTGTTCTGTTAATTCACCGCACAGAGTTACATCTATATTTCGTGGATCTCTTTGCTAGCCTTATTTCTGTGGAATCTGAGAACAGATATTTCGGATCCCTTTGAAGACTATAGGGCCAAAGGAAATATCCTCCGATAACAAAGAGAAAGAAGCTTTCTGTGGAACTTCTTTGTGTTCTGTGAAATCATCTCACAGAGTTACAGCTTTCCCCTCAAGAAGCCGCTCGCTAAGACAGTTCTTGTGGATTTGGAAAAGTGATATTTGGAAGACCATAAAGGGCTTTGGTGAAAAAGGAAATATCCTCAGATGAAATCTGGAAAGAAGCTTTCTGAGAAACTGCTCTGTGATGTGTGACTTCCACTCACAAAGTTACATCTGTATTTCGTGGATCTCTTTGCTAGCCTTATTTCTGTTTAATCTGAGAACAGAGATTACGGATCCCTTTGAAGACAATACGGACAAAGGAAATATCCTCCGATAACAAAGAGAAAGAAGCTTTCTGAGAAACTTCTTTGTGTTCTGTGAAATCATCTCACATAGTTACAGCTTTCCCTTCAAGAAGCCTTTCACTAAGACAGTTCTTGTGGAATTCGCAAAGTGATATTTGGAAGCCCATAGAGGGCTATGGTGAAAAAGGAAATATTCTCAGATGAAATCTGGAAAGAAGCTTTCTGAGAAACGGCTTAGTGTTCTGTTAATTCATCTCACAGAGTTACATCTGCATTTCAGGGATATCTTTGCTAGCCCTATTTCTGTGGAATCTGAGAACAGATATTTCGAATCCCTTTGAAGACTATAGGGTCAAAGGAAATATCCTCCGATAACAAAGAGAAAGAAGCTTTCTGAGAAACTACTTTGTGTTCTGGGAAATCATCTCACAGAGTTACAGCTTTCCCCTCAAGAAGCCTTTCGCTAAGACAGTTCTTGTGGAATTGGCAAAGTGATATTTGGAAGCCCATAGAGGTCTATGGTGAGAAAGGAAATATCCTCAGGCGAAATCTGGAAAGAAGCTTTCTGAGAAACTGCTTGGTGTTCTATTAACTCACCTCACAGAGTTACATCTCTATTTCGTGGATCTCTTTGCTAACCTTATTTCTGTGGAATCTGAGAACAGATATTTCCGATCCCTTTGAAGAATATAGGGCCAAAGGAAATATCCTCCGATAATAAAGAGAAAGAAGCTTTCTAAGAAACTTCTTTGTGTTTTGTGAAATCATCTCACAGAGTTACTGCTTTCCCCTTAGGAAGTCGCTCGCTAAGACAGTTCTTGTGGATTTGGAAAAGTGATATTTGGAGGCCCATAGAGGGCTATGGTGAAAAAGGAAATATCCTCAGATGAAATCTGGAAAGAAGATTTCTGAGAAACTGCTCTGTGATGTGTGACTTCCACTCACGTAGTTACATCTGTATTTCGTGGATCTCTTTGCTAGCCTTATTTCTGTGGAATCTGAGAACAGATATTTCGGATCCCTTTGAAGACAATAGGTCCAATGGAAATATCCGCCGATAACAAAGAGAAAGAAGCTTTCTGAGAAACCTCTTTGTGTTCTGTGAAATCACCTCACAGAGTTACAGCTTTCCCTTCAAGAAGCCTTTCGCTAAGACAGTTCTTGTGGAATTGGCAAAGTGATATTTGGAAGCCCATAGACGGCTATGGTGAAAAAGGAAATATCCTCAGATGAAATCTGGAAAGAAGCTTTCTGAGAAACTGCTTAGTGTTCTGTTAATTCATCTCACAGAGTTACATCTGTATTTCGAGGTTCTCTTTGCTAGCCTTATTTCTGTGGAATATGAGAACAGATATTTCGAATCCCTTTGAAGACTATAGGGCCAAAGGAAATATCCTCCGATAACAAAGAGAAAGAAGCTTTCTGAGAAACTTCTTTGTGTTCTGTGAAATCATCTCACAGAGTTACAGCTTCCCCTTCAAGAAGGCTTTCGCTAAGACAGTTCTTGTGGAATTGGCAAAGTGATATTTGGAAGCTCATAGAGGGCTATGGTGAAAAAGGAAATATCCTCAGACGAAATCTGGAAAGAAGCTTTCTGAGAAACTGCTTAGTGTTCTGTTAATTCACCTCACAGAGTTACATCTTTATTTAGTGGTTATCTTTGCTAACCTTATTTCTGTGGAATCTGAGAACAGATATTTTGGATCCCTATGAAGACTATAGGGCCAAAGGAAGTATCCTCGGATAACAAAGAGAAAGAAGCTTTCTGAGAAACTTCTTTGTGTTCTGTGAAATCATCTCACAGAGTTACAGCTTTCCCCTCAAGAAGCCTTTCGCTAAGACAGTTTTGTGGAATTGGCAAAGTGATATTTGGAAGCCCATAGAGGGCTATGTTGACAAAGGAAATATCCACAGCTGAAATCTGGAAAGAAGCTTTCTGAGAAACTGCTTAGTGTTCTGTTAATTCACCGCACAGAGTTACATCTATATTTCGTGGATCTCTTTGCTAGCCTTATTTCTGTGGAATCTGAGAACAGATATTTCGGATCCCTTTGAAGACTATAGGGCCAAAGGAAATATCCTCCGATAACAAAGAGAAAGAAGCTTTCTGAGGAACTTCTTTGTGTTCTGTGAAATCATCTCACAGAGTTACAGCTTTCCCCTCAAGAAGTCGCTCGCTAAGACAGTTCTTGTGTATTTGGAAAAGTGATATTTGGAAGCCCATAAAGAGCTTTGGTGAAAAAGGAAATATCCTCAGATGAAATCTGGAAAGAAGCTTTCTGAGAAACTGCTCTGTGATGTGTGACTTCCACTCACAGAGTTACATCTGTATTTCGTGGATCTCTTTGCTAGCCTTATTTCTGTGGAATCTGAGAACAGAGATTTCGGATCCCTTTGAAGACTATAGGGCCAAAGGAAATATCCTCCGATAACGAAGAGAAAGAAACTTTCTGAGAAACTTCTTTGTGTTCAGTGAAATCATCTCACAGAGTTACAGCTTTCCCCTCAAGAAGCCTTTCGCTAAGACAGTTCTTGTGGAATTGGCAAAGTGATATTTGGAAGCCCATAGACGGGTATGGAGAAAAAGGAAATATCCTCAGATGAAAACTGGAAAGAAGCTTTCTGAGAAACTGCTTAGTGTTCTGTTAATTCACCTCACAGAGTTACATCTGTATTTCGTGGATCTCTTTGCTAGCCTTATTTCTGTGGAATCTGAGAACAGATATTTCGAATCCCTTTGAAGACTATAGGGCCAAAGGAAATATCTTCCTATAACAAAGAGAAAGAAGCTTTCTGAGAAACTTCTTTGTGTTCTGTGAAATCATCTCACAGAGTTACAACTTTCCCCACAAGAAGAATTTCGCTAAGACACTTCTTGTGGAATTGGCTAAGTGATATTTGGAAGCCCATAGATCGCTATGTTGAAAAAGGAAATATCCTCAGATGAAATCTGGAAGGAAGCTTTCTGAGAAACTGCTTAGTGTTCTGTTAATTCATCTCACAGAGTTACATCTGTATTTCGTGGATCTCTTTGCTAGCCTTATTTCTGTGGAATCTGAGAACAGATATTTCGAATCCCTTTGAAGACTATAGGGCCAAAGGAAATATCCTCCGATAACAAAGAGAATGAAGCTTTCTGAGACACCTCTTTGTGTTCTGTGAAATCATCTCAGAGAGTTACAGCTTTCCCCTAAAGAAGCCTTTCGCTAAGACAGTTCTTGTGGAATTGGAAAAGTGATATTTGGAAGCCCATAGAGGGCTGTGATGAAAAAGGAAATATCCTCAAATGAAATCTGTAAAGAAGCTTTCTGAGAAACTGCTCTGTGATGTGTAACTTCCACTCACAGAGTTACATCTGTATTTCATGGATCTCTTTGCTAGCCTTATTTCTGTGGAATCTGAGAACAGATATTTCGGATCCCTTTGAAGACTATAGGGCCAAAGGAAATATCCTCCGATAACAAAGAGAAAGAAGCTTTCTGAGAAACTTCTTTGTGTTCAGTGAAATCATCTCACAGAGTTACAGCTTTCCCCTCAAGAAGCCTTTCGCTAAGACAGTTCTTGTGGAATTGGCAAAGTGATATTTGGAAGCCCATAGACGGGTATGGAGAAAAAGGAAATATCCTCAGATGAAATATGGAAAGAAGCTTTCTGAGAAACTGCTTAGTGTTCTGTTAATTCACCTCACAGAGTTACATCTGTATTTCGTGGATCTCTTTGCTAGCCTTATTTCTGTGGAATCTGAGAACAGATATTTCGAATCCCTTTGAAGACTATAGGGCCAAAGGAAATATCTTCCTATAACAAAGAGAAAGAAGCTTTCTGAGAAACTTCTTTGTGTTCTGTGAAATCATCTCACAGAGGTACAACTTTCCCCACAAGAAGAATTTCGCTAAGACAGTTCTTGTGGAATTGGCTAAGTGATATTTGTAAGCCCATAGAGGGCTATGTTGAAAAAGGAAATATCCTCAGATGAAATCTGGAAAGAAGCTTTCTGAGAAACTGCTTAGTGTTCTGTTAATTCATCTCACAGAGTTACATCTGTATTTCGTGGATCTCTTTGTTAGCCTTATTTCTGTGGAATCTGAGAACAGATATTTCGAATCCCTTTGAAGACTATAGGGCCAAAGGAAATATCCTCCGATAACAAAGAGAATGAAGCTTTCTGAGACACCTCTTTGTGTTCTGTGAAATCATCTCAGAGAGTTACAGCTTTCCCCTAAAGAAGCCTTTCGCTAAGACAGTTCTTGTGGAATTGGAAAAGTGATATTTGGAAGCCCATAGAGGGCTGTGGTGAAAAAGGAAATATCCTCAAATAAAATCTGTAAAGAAGCTTTCTGAGAAACTGCTCTGTGATGTGTAACTTCCAGTCACAGAGTTACATCTGTATTTCATGGATCTCTTTGCTAGCCTTATTTCTGTGGAATCTGAGAACAGATATTTCGGATCCCTGTGAAGACTATAGGGCCAAAGGAAATATCCTCCGATAACAAAGAGAAAGAAGCTTTCTGAGAAACTTCTTTGTGTTCAGTGAAATCATCTCACAGAGTTACAGCTTTCCCCTCAAGAAGTCTTTCGCTAAGACAGTTCTTGTGGAATTGGCAAAGTGATATTTGGAAGCCCATAGACGGGTATGGTGAAAAAGGAAATATCCTCAGTTGAAATCTGGAAAGAAGCTTTCTGAGAAACTGCTTAGTGTTCTGTTAATTCACCTCACAGAGTTACATCTGTATTTCGAGGATCTCTTTGCTAGCCTTATTTCTGTGGAATCTGAGAACAGATATTTCGAATCCCTTTGAAGAATATAGGGCCAAAGGAAATATCCTCCGATAACAAAGAGAAAGAAGCTTTCTGAGAAACTTCTTTGTGTTCTGTGAAATCATCTCACAGAGTTACAACTTTCCCCTCAAGAAGCATTTCGCTAAGACAGTTCTTGTGGAATTGGCAAAGTGATATTTGTAAGCCCATAGAGGGCTATGGTGAAAAAGGAAATATCCTCAGATGAAATCTGGAAAGAAGCTTTCTGCGAAACTGCTTAGTGTTCTGTTAATTCATCTCACAGAGTTACATCTGTATTTCGTGGATTTCTTTGCTAGCCTTATTTCTGTGGAATCTCAGAACAGATATTTCGGATCCCTTTGAAGACTATAGGGCCAAAGGAAATATCCTCCGATAACAAAGAGAAAGAAGCTTTCTGAGAAACTTCTTTGTGTTCTGTGAAATCATCTCACAGAGTTACAGCTTTCCCCTGAAGAAGCCTTTCGCTATGACAGTTCTTGTGGAACTGGAAAAGTGATATTTGGAAGCCCATAGACGGCTGTGGTGAAAAAGGAAATATCCTCAGATGAAATCTGTAAAGAAGCTTTCTGAGAAAGTGCTCTGTGATGTGTAACTTCCACTCACAGAGTTACATCTGTATTTCATGGATCTCTTTGCTAGCCTTATTTCTCTGTAATCTGAGAACAGATATTTCGGATCCCTTTGAAGACTCTAGGGCCAAAGGAAATATCCTCCGATAACAAAGAGAAAGAAGCTTTCTGAGAAACTTCTTTGTGTTCTGCGAAATCATCTCACAGAGTTACAGCTTTCCCCTCAAGAAGCCGCTCGCTAAGACAGTTATTGTGGATTTGGAAAAGTGATATTTGGAAGCCCATAAACGGCTATTGGTGAAAAAGGAAATATCCTCAGATGAAATCTGGAAAGAAGCTTTCTGAAAAACTGCTCTGTGATGTGTGACTTCCACTCACAGAGTTACATCTGTATTTCGTGGATTTCTTTGCTACCTTATTTCTGTGGAAAAGGAGAATAGATATTTCGAATACCTTTGAAGACTATAGGGCCAAAGGAATTATCCTCCGATAACAAAGAGAAAGAAGCTTTCTGAGAAACTTCTTTGTGTTCAGTGAAATCATCTCACAGAGTTACAGCTTTCCCATCAAGAAGCCTTTCGCTAAGACAGTTCTTGTGGAACTGGCAAAGTGATATTTGGAAGCCCATAGACGGCTATGGTGAAAAAGGAAATATCCTCAGATGAAATCTGTAAAGAAGCTTTCTGAGAAACTGCTTAGTGTTCTGTTAATTCACCTCAGAGAGTTACATTTGTATTTCGTGGATCTCTTTGCTAGCCTTATTTCTGTGTAATCTGAGAAGAGATATTTCGAATCCCTTTGAAGACCATACGGCCAAAGGAAATATCTTCCGATGACAAAGAGAAAGAAGCTTTCTGAGAAACTTCTTTGTGTTCTGTGAAATCATCTCACAGAGTTACAACTTTCCCCTCAAGAAGCCTTTCGCTAAGACAGTTCTTGTGGAATTGGCAAAGTCATATTTGGATGATCATATAGGGCTATGTTGAAAGAGGAAATATCCTCAGATGAAATCTGGAAAGAAGCTTTCTGCGAAACTGCTTAGTGTTCTGTTAATTCATCTCACAGAGTTACATCTGTATTTCGTGGATCTCTTTGCTAGCCTTATTTCTGTGTAATCTGAGAACAGATATTTCGGATCCCTTTGAAGATTATAGGGCCAAAGGAAATATCCTCCGATAACAAAGAGAAAGAAGCTTTCTGAGAAACTTCTTTGTGTTCTGTGAAATCATCTCACAGAGTTACAACTTTCCCCTCAAGAAGCCTTTCGCTAAGACAGTTCTGGTGGAATTGGCAAAGTGATATTTGGAAGATCATAGAGCGCTATTTTGAAAAAATAAATATACTCAGATGAAAACTGGTAAGCAGATTTCTGAGAAACTGCTTAGTGTTCTGTTATTTCATCTCACAGGGTTACATCTGTATTTCGTGGTTCTCTTTCCTAGCCTTATTTCTGTGGAATCTGAGAACAGATATTTCAGATCCCTTGGAAGACTATAGGGCCAAAGGAAATATCCTCCGATAACAAAGAGAAAGAAGCTTTCTGAGAAACTTCTTTGTGTTCTGTGAAATCATCTCACAGAGTTACAGCTTTCCCCTCAAGAAGCCTTTCGCTAAGACAGTTTTTGTGGAATTGGCAAAGTGACATTTTGGAGCCCTTAGTCGGCTATGGTGAAAAAGGAAATATCCTCAGATGAAATCTGGAAAGAAGCTTTCTGAGAAACTGCTTAGTGTTCTGTTAATTCACCTCACAGAGTTTCATCTGTATTTCGTGGATCTCTTTGCTGGCCTTATTTCTGTGGAATCTGAGAACAGATATTTCGAATCCCTTTGAAGACTATAGGGCCAAAGGAAATATCCTCCGATAACAAAGAGAAAGAAGCTTTCTGAGAAACTTCTTTGTGTTCTGTGAAATCATCTCACAGAGTTACAGCTTTCCCCTCAAGAAGCCTTTCGCTAAGACAGTTCTTGTGGAATTGGCAAAGAGATATTTGGAAGCCCATAGAGGGCTACGGTGAAAAAGGAAATATCCTCAGACGAAATCTGGAAAGAAGCTTTCTGAGAAACTGCTTAGTGTTCTGTTAATTCACCTGACAGAGTCACATCTTTATTTATTGGTTCTCTTTGCTAACCTTATTTCTGTGGAATCTGAGAACAGATATTTCGGATCCCTTTGAAGACTATAGGGTCAAAGGAAATATCCTCCGATAACAAAGAGAAAGAAGCTTTCTGAGAAACTTCTTTGTGTTCTGTGAAATCATCTCACAGAGTTACAGCTTTCCCCTCAAGAAGCCTTTAGCTAAGACAGTTCCTTTGGAATTGGCAAAGTGATATTTGGAAGCCCATAGAGGGTTATGGTGAAAAAGGAAATATCCTCAGATGAAATCTGGAAAGAAGCTTTCTGAGAAACAGCTTAGTGTTCTGTTAATTCACCTCACAGAGTTACATCTGTATTTCGTGGATCTCTTTGCTAGCCTTATTTCTGTGGAATCTGAGAACAGATATTTCGGATCCCTTTGAAGACTATAGGGCCAAAGGAAATATCCTCCGATAACAAAGAGAAAGAAGCTTTCTGAGAAACTTCTTTGTGTTCTGTGAAATCATCTCACAGAGTTACAGCTTTCCCCTCAAGAAGCCTTCCCCTAAGACAGTTCTTGTGGAATTGGCAAAGTGATATTTGTAAGCCCAGAGAGGGCTATGTTGAAAAAGGAAATATCCTCAGATGAAATCTGGAAAGAAGCTTTCTGAGAAACTTCTCTGTGATGTGTGACTTCCACTCACAGAGTTACATCTGTATTTTGTGGATCTCTTTGCTAGCCTATTTCTGTGGAATCTGAGAACAGATATTTCGGATCCCGTTGAAGACTATAGGGACAAGGGAAATATCCTCCGATAACAAAGAGAAAGAAGCTTTCTGAGAAACTTCTTTGTGTTCTGTGAAATCATCTCACAGAGTTACAGCTTTCCCCTCAATAAGCCTTCGCTAAGACAGTTCTTGTGGAATTGGCAAAGTGACATTTGGGAGCCCTTAGACGGCTATGGTGAAAAAGGAAATATCCTCAGATGAAATCTGGAAAGAAGCTTTCTGAGAAACTGCTTAGTGTTCTGTTAATTCACCTCACAGAGTTACATCTGTATTTCGTGGATCTCTTTGCTAGCCTTATTTCTGTGGAATCTGTGAACAGATATTTCGAATCCCTTTGAAGACTGTAGGGCCAAAGGAAACATCCTCCGATAACAAAGAGAAAGAAGCTTTCTGAGAAACTTCTTTGTGTTCTGTGAAATCATCTCACAGAGTTACAGCTTTCCCCTCAAGAAGGCTTTCGCTAAGACAGTTCTTGTGGAATTGGCAAATTGATATTTGGAAGCCCTTAGAGGGCTATGTTGTAAAAGGAAATATCCTCAGACGAAATCTGGAAAGAAACTTTCTGAGAAACTGCTTAGTGTTCTGTTAATTCACCTCACAGAGTTACATCTTTATTTAGTGGATCTCTTTGCTAACCTTATTTCTGTGGAATCTGAGAACAGATATTTCGTATCTCTTTGAAGACTATAGGGCCAAAGGAAATATACGCCGATAACAAAGAGAAAGAAGCTTTCTGAGAAACTTCTTTGTGTTCTGTGAAATCATCTCACAGAGTTACAGCTTTCCCCTCAAGAAGCCTTCTGCTAAGACAGTTCTTGTGGAATAGGCAAAGTGATATTTGGAAGCCCATAGAGGGCTATGGTGACAAAGGAAATATCCTCATATGAAATCTGGAAAGAAGCTTTCTGAGAAACTGCTTAGTGTTCTGTTAATTCATCTCACAGAGTTACATCTGTATTTCGTGTATCTCTTTGCTAGCCTTATTTCTGTGGAATCTGAGAACAGATATTTCGGATCCCTTTGAAGACTATAGGGCCAAAGGAAATATCCTCCGATAACAAAGAGAAAGAAGCTTTCTGAGAAACTTCTTTGTGTTCTGTGAAATCATCTCACACAGTTACAGCTTTCCCTTCAAGAAGCCTATCACTAAGACAGTTCTGTTGTAATTGGCAAAGTGATATTTGGAAGCCCATAGAGGGCTATGGTGAAAAAGAAAATATCCTCAGATGAAATCTGGAAAGAAGCTTTCTGAGAAACTTCTCTGTGATGTGTGACTTCCACTCACAGAGTTACATCTGTATTTCATGGATCTCTTTGCTAGCCTTATTTCTGTGGAATCTGAGAACAGATATTTCGAATCCCTTTGAAGACTTTAGGGCCAAAGGAGATATCCTCCGATAACAAAGTGAAAGAAGCTTTCTGAGAAACCTCTTTGTGTTCTGTGAAATCATCTCACAGAGTTACAGCTTTCCCCTCAAGAACCCTTTCGCTAAGACAGTTCTTGTGGAATTTGCAAAGTGATATTTGGAAGCCCAAAGAGGGCTATGGTGAAAAAGGAAATATCCTCAGATGAAATCTGTAAAGAAGCTTTCTCAGAAACTGCTCTGTGATGTGTGACTTCCACTCACAGAGTTACATCTGTATTTCTTGTATCTCTTTGCTAGCCTTATTTCTGTGGAATCTGAGAACAGATATTTCGGATCCCTTTGAAGACTATAGGGACAAGGGAAATATCCTCCGATAACAAAGAGAAAGAAGCTTTCTGAGAAACTTCTTTGTGTTCTGTGAAATCATCTACAGTGTTACTGCTTTCCCCTCAAGAAGACTTTCGCTAAGACAGTTCTTGTGGAATTGGCAAAGTGACATTTTGGAGCCCTTAGACGGCTATGGTGAAAAAGGAAATATCCTCAGATGAAATCTGGAAAGAAGTTTTCTGAGAAACAGCTTAGTGTTCTGTTAATTCACCACACAGAGTTACATCTGTATTTCGTGTATCTCTTTGCTAGCCTTATTTCTGTGGAATCTGAGAACAGATATTTCGAATCCCTTTGAAGACTATAGGGCCAAAAGAAATATCCTCTGATAACAAAGAGAAAGAAGCTTTCTGAGAAACTTCTTTGTGTTCCGTGAAATCATCTCACAGAGTTACAGCTTTCTCCTCAAGAAGCCTTTCGCTAAGACAGTTCTTGTGGAATTGGCAAAGTGATATTTGAAAGCCCATAGACGGCTATGGTGAAAAAGGAAATATCCTCAGATGAAATCTGGAAAGAAGCTTTCTGAGAAACTGCTTAGTGCTCTGGTAATTCACCTCACAGAGTTACATCTTTATTTAGTGGTTCTCTTTGCTAACCTTATTTCTGTGTAATCTGAGAACATATATTTCGGATCCCTTTGAAGAATATAGGGCCAAAGGAAATATCCTTCGATAACAAAGAGAAAGAAGCTTTCTGAGAAACTTGTTTGTGTTCTGTGAAATCATCTCACAGAGGTACAGCATTCGCCCCAAGAAGCGTTTAGCTAAGACAGTTCTTCTGGAATTGGCAAAGTGATATTTGGAAGCCCATAGAGGGCTATGGTTACAAAGGAAATATCCTCAGATGAAATATGGAAAGCAGCTTTCTGAGAAACTGCTTAGTGTTCTGTTAATTCATCTCACAGAGTTACATCTGTATTTCGTGGATCTCTTTGCTAGCCTTATTTCTGTGGAATCTGAGAACAGATATTTCGGATCCTTTTGAAGCCTATAAGGCCAAAGGAAATATCCTCCGATAACAAAGAGAAAGAAGCTTACTGAGAAACTTCTTTGTGTTCTGTGAAATCATCTCACAGAGGTACATCTTTCGACTCAAGAAGCCTTTCGCTAAGACAATTCTTGTGGAATTGGAAAAGTGATATTTGGAAGCCCATAGAGGGCTATGGTGAAAAAGGAAATATTCTCAGATGAAATCTGTAGAGAAGCTTTCTGAGAAACTGCTCTGTGATGTGTAACTTCCACTCACAGAGTTACATCAGTATTTCATGGATCTCTTTGCTAGCCTTATTTCTGTGGAATCTGAGAACTGATATTTCGGATCCCTTTGAAGACTACAGGGACAAGGGAAATATCCTCCGACAACAAAGAGAAAGAAGCTTTTTGAGAAACTTCTTTGTGTTTTGTGAAATCATCTCACAGAGTTACAGCTTTCCCCTCAAGAAGCCTTTCTCTAAGACAGTTGTTGTGGAATTGGCAAACTGACATTTGGAAGCCCTTAGACGGCTATGGTGAAAAAGGATATATCCTCAGATGAAATCTGGAAAGAAGCTTTCTGAGAAACGGCTTAGTGTTCTGTTAATTCATCTCACAGAGTTACATCTGTATTTCGGGGATATCTTTGCTAGCCCTATTTCTGTGGAATCTGAGAACAGATATTTAGAATCCCTTTGAAGACTATAGGGTCAAAGGAAATATCCTCCGATAACAAAGAGAAAGAAGCTTTCTGAGAAACTTCTTTGTGTTCTGTGAAATCATCTCACAGAGTTACAGCTTTCCCTTCAAGAAGGCTTTCGCTAAGACAGTTCTTGTGGAATTGGCAAAGTGATATTTGGAAGCTCATAGAGGGCTATGGTGAAAAAGGAAATATCCTCAGGCGAAATCTGGAAAGAAGCTTTCTGAGAAACTGCTTGGTGTTCTATTAACTCACCTCAGAGAGTTACATCTCTATTTCGTGGATCTCTTTGCTAACCTTATTTCTGTGGAATCGGAGAACAGATATTTCCGATCCCTTTCAAGAATATAGGGCCAAAGGAAATATCCTCCGATAACAAAGAGAAAGAAGCTTTCTAAGAAACTTCTTTGTGTTTTGTGAAATCATCTCACAGAGTTACTGCTTTCCCCTCAGGAAGTCGCTCGCTAAGACAGTTCTTGTGGATTTGGAAAAGTGATATTTGGAGGCCCATAGAGGGCTATGGTGAAAAAGGAAATATCTTCAGATGAAATCTGGAAAGAAGATTTCTGAGAAACTGCTCTGTGATGTGTGACTTCCACTCACGTAGTTACATCTGTATTTCGTGGATCTCTTTGCTAGCCTTATTTCTGTGGAATCTGAGAACAGATATTTCGGATCCCTTTGAAGACTATAGGGCCAAAGGAAATATCCTCCGATAACAAAGAGAAAGAAGCTTTCTGAGAAACTTCTTTGTGTTCTGTGAAATCACCTCACAGAGTTACAGCTTTCCCTTCAAGAAGCCTTTCGCTAAGACAGTTCTTGTGGAATTGGCAAAGTGATATTTGGAAGCCCATAGACGGCTATGGTGAAAAAGGAAATATCCTCAGATGAAATCTGGAAAGAAGCTTTCTGAGAAACTGCTTAATGTTCTGTTAATTCATCTCACAGAGTTACATCTGTATTTCGTGGTTCTCTTTGCTAGCCTTATTTCTGTGGAATCTGAGAACAGATATTTCGAATCCCTTTGAAGACTATAGGGCCAAAGGAAATATCCTCCGATAACAAAGAGAAAGAAGCTTTCTGAGAAACTTCTTTGTGTTCTGTGAAATCATCTCACAGAGTTACAGCTTTCCCTTCAAGAAGGCTTTCGCTAAGACAGTTCTTGTGGAATTGGCAAAGTGATATTTGGAAGCTCATAGAGGGCTATGGTGAAAAAGGAAATATCCTCAGACGAAATCTGGAAAGAAGCTTTCTGAGAAACTGCTTAGTGTTCTGTTAATTCACCTCACAGAGTTACATCTTTATTTAGTGGTTGTCTTTGCTAACCTTATTTCTGTGGAATCTGAGAACAGATATTTCGGATCCCTTTGAAGACTATAGGGCCAAAGGAAATATCCTCCGATAACAAAGAGAAAGAAGCTTTCTGAGAAACTTCTTTGTGTTCTGTGAAATCATCTCACAGAGTTACAGCTTTCTCTTCAAGAAGCCTTTCGCTAAGACAGTTTTGTGGAATTGGCAAAGTGATATTTGGAAGCCCATAGAGAGCTATGGTGAAAAAGGAAATATCCTCAGATGAAATCTGGAAAGAAACTTTCTGAGAAACTGCTTAGTGTTCTTTTAATTCACCTCACAGAGTTATATCTATATTTCGTGGATCTCTTTGCTAGCCTTATTTCTGTGGAATCTGAGAACAGATATTTCGGATCCCTTTGAAGACTATAGGGCCAAAGGAAATATCCTCCGATAGCAAAGAGAAAGAAGCTTTCTGAGGAACTTCTTTGTGTTCTGTGAAATCATCTCACAGAGTTACAGCTTTCCCCTCAAGAAGCCGCTCGCTAAGACAGTTCTTGTGGATTTGGAAAAGTGATATTTGGAAGCCCATAAAGGGCTTTGGTGAAAAAGGAAATATCCTCAGATGAAATCTGGAAAGAAGCTTTCTGAGAAACTGCTCTGTGATGTGTGACTTCCTCTCACAGAGTTACATCTGTATTTCGTGGATCTCTTTGCTAGCCTTATTTCTGTGGAATCTGAGAACAGAGATTTCGGATCCCTTTGAAGACTATACGGAGAAAGGAAATATGCTCCGATAACAAAGAGAAAGAAGCTTTCTGAGAAACTTCTTTGTGTTCTGTGAAATCATCTCACAGAGTTACAGCTTTCCCTTCAAGAAGCCTTTCACTAAGACAGTTCTTGTGGAATTCGCAAAGTGATATTTGGAAGCCCATAGAGGGCTATGGTGAAAAAGGAAATATTCTCAGATGAAATCTGGAAAGAAGCTTCCTGAGAAACTTCTCTGTGATGTGTGACTTCCACTCACAGAGTTACATCTGTATGTCGTGGATCTCTTTGCTAGACTTATTTCTGTGGAATCTGAGAACAGATAATTCGGATCCCTTTGAAGACTATAGGGCCAAAGGAAATATCCTCCGATAACAAAGAGAAAGAAGCTTTCTGAGAAACTTCTTTGTGTTCAGTGAAATCATCTCACAGAGTTACAGCTTTCCCCTCAAGAAGCCTTTCGCTAAGACAGTTCTTGTGGAATTGGCAAAGTGATATTTGGAAGCCCATAGAGGGGTATGGAGAAAAAGGAAATATCCTCAGATGAAATCTGGAAAGAAGCTTTCTGAGAAACTGCTTAGTGTTCTGTTAATTCACCTCACAGAGTTACATCTGTATTTCGTGGATCTCTTTGCTAGCCTTATTTCTGTGTAATCTGAGAACAGATATTTCGGATCCCTTTGAAGACTATAGGGCCAAAGGAAATATCCTCCGATAACAAAGAGAAAGAAGCTTTCTGAGAAACTTCTTTGTGTTCTGTGAAATCATCTCACAGAGTTACAACTTTCCCCTCAAGAAGCCTTTCGCTAAGACAGTTCTGGTGGAATTGGCAAAGTGATATTTGGAAGATCATAGAGCGCTATTTTGAAAAAATAAATATACTCAGATGAAAACTGGTAAGCAGATTTCTGAGAAACTGCTTAGTGTTCTGTTATTTCATCTCACAGGGTTACATCTGTATTTCGTGGTTCTCTTTCCTAGCCTTATTTCTGTGGAATCTGAGAACAGATATTTCAGATCCCTTGGAAGACTATAGGGCCAAAGGAAATATCCTCCGATAACAAAGAGAAAGAAGCTTTCTGAGAAACTTCTTTGTGTTCTGTGAAATCATCTCACAGAGTTACAGCTTACCCCTCAAGAAGCCTTTCGCTAAGACAGTTCTTGTGGATTTGGCAAAGTGATATTTGGAAGCCCATAGAGGGCTATGGTGACAAAGGAGAAATCCTCAGATGAAATGTGGAAAGAAGCTTTCTGAGAAACTGCTTAGTGTTCTGTTAATTCCTCTCACAGAGTTACATCTATATTCCTTGGATCTCTTTGCTAGCCTTATTTCTGTGGAATCTGAGAACATATATTTCGGATCCCTTTGAAGACTATAGGGCCAAAGGAAATATCCTCCGATAACAAAGAGAAAGAAGCTTTCTGAGAAACTTCTTTGTGTTCTGTGAAATCATCTCACAGAGTTACAGCTTTCCTCTCAAGAAGCCTTTCGCTAAGACAGTTCTTGTGGAATTGGCAAAGTGATATTTGGAAGCCCATAGAGGGCTATGTTGACAAAGGAAATATCCACAGCTGAAATCTGGAAAGAAGCTTTCTGAGAAAATGCTTAGTGTTCTGTTAATTCACCGCACAGAGTTACATCTATATTTCGTGGATCTCTTTGCTAGCCTTATTTCTGTGGAATCTGAGAACAGATATTTCGGATCCCTTTGAAGACTATAGGGCCAAAGGAAATATCCTCCGATAACAAAGAGAAAGAAGCTTTCTGTGGAACTTCTTTGTGTTCTGTGAAATCATCTCACAGAGTTACAGCTTTCCCCTCAAGAAGCCGCTCGCTAAGACAGTTCTTGTGGATTTGGAAAAGTGATATTTGGAAGACCATAAAGGGCTTTGGTGAAAAAGGAAATATCCTCAGATGAAATCTGGAAAGAAGCTTTCTGAGAAACTGCTCTGTGATGTGTGACTTATACTCACAAAGTTACATCTGTATTTCGTGGATCTCTTTGCTAGCCTTATTTCTGTTTAATCTGAGAACAGAGATTTCGGATCCCTTTGAAGACAATACGGACAAAGGAAATATCCTCCGATAACAAAGAGAAAGAAGCTTTCTGAGAAACTTCTTTGTGTTCTGTGAAATCATCTCACAGAGTTACAGCTTTCCCTTCAAGAAGCCTTTCACTAAGACAGTTCTTGTGGAATTCGCAAAGTGATATTTGGAAGCCCATAGAGGGCTATGGTGAAAAAGGAAATATTCTCAGATGAAATCTGGAAAGAAGCTTTCTGAGAAACGGCTTAGTGTTCTGTTAATTCATCTCACAGAGTTACATCTGCATTTCAGGGATATCTTTGCTAGCCCTATTTCTGTGGAATCTGAGAACAGATATTTCGAATCCCTTTGAAGACTATAGGGTCAAAGGAAATATCCTCCGATAACAAAGAGAAAGAAGCTTTCTGAGAAACTACTTTGTGTTCTGGGAAATCATCTCACAGAGTTACAGCTTTCCCCTCAAGAAGCCTTTCGCTAAGACAGTTCTTGTGGAATTGGCAAAGTGATATTTGGAAGCCCATAGAGGTCTATGGTGAGAAAGGAAATATCCTCAGGCGAAATATGGAAAGAAGCTTTCTGAGAAACTGCTTGGTGTTCTATTAACTCACCTCACAGAGTTACATCTCTATTTCGTGGATCTCTTTGCTAACCTTATTTCTGTGGAATCTGAGAACAGATATTTCCGATCCCTTTGAAGAATATAGGGCCAAAGGAAATATCCTCCGATAATAAAGAGAAAGAAGCTTTCTAAGAAACTTCTTTGTGTTTTGTGAAATCATCTCACAGAGTTACTGCTTTCCCCTTAGGAAGTCGCTCGCTAAGACAGTTCTTGTGGATTTGGAAAAGTGATATTTGGAGGCCCATAGAGGGCTATGGTGAAAAAGGAAATATCCTCAGATGAAATCTGGAAAGAAGATTTCTGAGAAACTGCTCTGTGATGTGTGACTTCCACTCACGTAGTTACATCTGTATTTCGTGGATCTCTTTGCTAGCCTTATTTCTGTGGAATCTGAGAACAGATATTTCGGATCCCTTTGAAGACAATAGGTCCAATGGAAATATCCGCCGATAACAAAGAGAAAGAAGCTTTCTGAGAAACCTCTTTGTGTTCTGTGAAATCACCTCACAGAGTTACAGCTTTCCCTTCAAGAAGCCTTTCGCTAAGACAGTTCTTGTGGAATTGGCAAAGTGATATTTGGAAGCCCATAGACGGCTATGGTGAAAAAGGAAATATCCTCAGATGAAATCTGGAAAGAAGCTTTCTGAGAAACTGCTTAGTGTTCTGTTAATTCATCTCACAGAGTTACATCTGTATTTCGAGGTTCTCTTTGCTAGCCTTATTTCTGTGGAATATGAGAACAGATATTTCGAATCCCTTTGAAGACTATAGGGCCAAAGGAAATATCCTCCGATAACAAAGAGAAAGAAGCTTTCTGAGAAACTTCTTTGTGTTCTGTGAAATCATCTCACAGAGTTACAGCTTCCCCTTCAAGAAGGCTTTCGCTAAGACAGTTCTTGTGGAATTGGCAAAGTGATATTTGGAAGCTCATAGAGGGCTATGGTGAAAAAGGAAATATCCTCAGACGAAATCTGGAAAGAAGCTTTCTGAGAAACTGCTTAGTGTTCTGTTAATTCACCTCACAGAGTTACATCTTAATTTAGTGGTTATCTTTGCTAACCTTATTTCTGTGGAATCTGAGAACAGATATTTTGGATCCCTATGAAGACTATAGGGCCAAAGGAAGTATCCTCGGATAACAAAGAGAAAGAAGCTTTCTGAGAAACTTCTTTGTGTTCTGTGAAATCATCTCACAGAGTTACAGCTTTCCCCTCAAGAAGCCGCTCGCTAAGACAGTTTTGTGGAATTGGCAAAGTGATATTTGGAAGCCCATAGAGGGCTATGTTGACAAAGGAAATATCCACAGCTGAAATCTGGAAAGAAGCTTTCTGAGAAACTGCTTAGTGTTCTGTTAATTCACCGCACAGAGTTACATCTATATTTCGTGGATCTCTTTGCTAGCCTTATTTCTGTGGAATCTGAGAACAGATATTTCGGATCCCTTTGAAGACTATAGGGCCAAAGGAAATATCCTCCGATAACAAAGAGAAAGAAGCTTTCTGAGGAACTTCTTTGTGTTCTGTGAAATCATCTCACAGAGTTACAGCTTTCCCCTCAAGAAGCCGCTCGCTAAGACAGTTCTTGTGTATTTGGAAAAGTGATATTTGGAAGCCCATAAAGAGCTTTGGTGAAAAAGGAAATATCCTCAGATGAAATCTGGAAAGAAGCTTTCTGAGAAACTGCTCTGTGATGTGTGACTTCCACTCACAGAGTTACATCTGTATTTCGTGGATCTCTTTGCTAGCCTTATTTCTGTGGAATCTGAGAACAGAGATTTCGGATCCCTTTGAAGACTATAGGGCCAAAGGAAATATCCTCCGATAACGAAGAGAAAGAAACTTTCTGAGAAACTTCTTTGTGTTCAGTGAAATCATCTCACAGAGTTACAGCTTTCCCCTCAAGAAGCCTTTCGCTAAGACAGTTCTTGTGGAATTGGCAAAGTGATATTTGGAAGCCCATAGACGGGTATGGAGAAAAAGGAAATATCCTCAGATGAAAACTGGAAAGAAGCTTTCTGAGAAACTGCTTAGTGTTCTGTTAATTCACCTCACAGAGTTACATCTGTATTTCGTGGATCTCTTTGCTAGCCTTATTTCTGTGGAATCTGAGAACAGATATTTCGAATCCCTTTGAAGACTATAGGGCCAAAGGAAATATCTTCCTATAACAAAGAGAAAGAAGCTTTCTGAGAAACTTCTTTGTGTTCTGTGAAATCATCTCACAGAGTTACAACTTTCCCCACAAGAAGAATTTCGCTAAGACACTTCTTGTGGAATTGGCTAAGTGATATTTGGAAGCCCATAGATCGCTATGTTGAAAAAGGAAATATCCTCAGATGAAATCTGGAAGGAAGCTTTCTGAGAAACTGCTTAGTGTTCTGTTAATTCATCTCACAGAGTTACATCTGTATTTCGTGGATCTCTTTGCTAGCCTTATTTCTGTGGAATCTGAGAACAGATATTTCGAATCCCTTTGAAGACTATAGGGCCAAAGGAAATATCCTCCGATAATAAAGAGAATGAAGCTTTCTGAGAAACTTCTTTGTGTTCAGTGAAATCATCTCACAGAGTTACAGCTTTCCCCTCAAGAAGCCTTTCGCTAAGACAGTTCTTGTGGAATTGGCAAAGTGATATTTGGAAGCCCATAGACGGGTATGGAGAAAAAGGAAATATCCTCAGATGAAATCTGGAAAGAAGCTTTCTGAGAAACTGCTTAGTGTTCTGTTAATTCACCTCACAGAGTTACATCTGTATTTCGTGGATCTCTTTGCTAGCCTTATTTCTGTGGAATCTGAGAACAGATATTTCGAATCCCTTTGAAGACTATAGGGCCAAAGGAAATATCTTCCTATAACAAAGAGAAAGAAGCTTTCTGAGAAACTTCTTTGTGTTCTGTGAAATCATCTCACAGAGTTACAACTTTCCCCACAAGAAGAATTTCGCTAAGACAGTTCTTGTGGAATTGGCTAAGTGATATTTGGAAGCCCATAGATCGCTATGTTGAAAAAGGAAATATCCTCAGATGAAATCTGGAAGGAAGCTTTCTGAGAAACTGCTTAGTGTTCTGTTAATTCATCTCACAGAGTTACATCTGTATTTCGTGGATCTCTTTGCTAGCCTTATTTCTGTGGAATCTGAGAACAGATATTTCGAATCCCTTTGAAGACTATAGGGCCAAAGGAAATATCCTCCGATAACAAAGAGAATGAAGCTTTCTGAGACACCTCTTTGTGTTCTGTGAAATCATCTCAGAGAGTTACAGCTTTCCCCTAAAGAAGCCTTTCGCTAAGACAGTTCTTGTGGAATTGGAAAAGTGATATTTGGAAGCCCATAGAGGGCTGTGGTGAAAAAGGAAATATCCTCAAATGAAATCTGTAAAGAAGCTTTCTGAGAAACTGCTCTGTGATGTGTAACTTCCACTCACAGAGTTACATCTGTATTTCATGGATCTCTTTGCTAGCCTTATTTCTGTGGAATCTGAGAACAGATATTTCGGATCCCTTTGAAGACTATAGGGCCAAAGGAAATATCCTCCGATAACAAAGAGAAAGAAGCTTTCTGAGAAACTTCTTTGTGTTCAGTGAAATCATCTCACAGAGTTACAGCTTTCCCCTCAAGAAGCCTTTCGCTAAGACAGTTCTTGTGGAATTGGCAAAGTGATATTTGGAAGCCCATAGACGGGTATGGAGAAAAAGGAAATATCCTCAGATGAAATATGGAAAGAAGCTTTCTGAGAAACTGCTTAGTGTTCTGTTAATTCACCTCACAGAGTTACATCTGTATTTCGTGGATCTCTTTGCTAGCCTTATTTCTGTGGAATCTGAGAACAGATATTTCGAATCCCTTAGAAGACTATAGGGCCAAAGGAAATATCTTCCTATAACAAAGAGAAAGAAGCTTTCTGAGAAACTTCTTTGTGTTCTGTGAAATCATCTCACAGAGGTACAACTTTCCCCACAAGAAGAATTTCGCTAAGACAGTTCTTGTGGAATTGGCTAAGTGATATTTGTAAGCCCATAGAGGGCTATGTTGAAAAAGGAAATATCCTCAGATGAAATCTGGAAAGAAGCTTTCTGAGAAACTGCTTAGTGTTCTGTTAATTCATCTCACAGAGTTACATCTGTATTTCGTGGATCTCTTTGTTAGCCTTATTTCTGTGGAATCTGAGAACAGATATTTCGAATCCCTTTGAAGACTATAGGGCCAAAGGAAATATCCTCCGATAACAAAGAGAATGAAGCTTTCTGAGACACCTCTTTGTGTTCTGTGAAATCATCTCAGAGAGTTACAGCTTTCCCCTAAAGAAGCCTTTCGCTAAGTCAGTTCTTGTGGAATTGGAAAAGTGATATTTGGAAGCCCATAGAGGGCTGTGGTGAAAAAGGAAATATCCTCAAATAAAATCTGTAAAGAAGCTTTCTGAGAAACTGCTCTGTGATGTGTAACTTCCACTCACAGAGTTACATCTGTATTTCATGGATCTCTTTGCTAGCCTTATTTCTGTGGAATCTGAGAACAGATATTTCGGATCCCTGTGAAGACTATAGGGCCAAAGGAAATATCCTCCGATAACAAAGAGAAAGAAGCTTTCTGAGAAACTTCTTTGTGTTCAGTGAAATCATCTCACAGAGTTACAGCTTTCCCCTCAAGAAGTCTTTCGCTAAGACAGTTCTTGTGGAATTGGCAAAGTGATATTTGGAAGCCCATAGACGGGTATGGTGAAAAAGGAAATATCCTCAGTTGAAATCTGGAAAGAAGCTTTCTGAGAAACTGCTTAGTGTTCTGTTAATTCACCTCACAGAGTTACATCTGTATTTCGAGGATCTCTTTGCTAGCCTGATTTCTGTGGAATCTGAGAACAGATATTTCGAATCCCTTTGAAGAATATAGGGCCAAAGGAAATATCCTCCGATAACAAAGAGAAAGAAGCTTTCTGAGAAACTTCTTTGTGTTCTGTGAAATCATCTCACAGAGTTACAACTTTCCCCTCAAGAAGCATTTCGCTAAGACAGTTCTTGTGGAATTGGCAAAGTGATATTTGTAAGCCCATAGAGGGCTATGGTGAAAAAGGAAATATCCTCAGATGAAATCTGGAAAGAAGCTTTCTGCGAAACTGCTTAGTGTTCTGTTAATTCATCTCACAGAGTTACATCTGTATTTCGTGGATTTCTTTGCTAGCCTTATTTCTGTGGAATCTCAGAACAGATATTTCGGATCCCTTTGAAGACTATAGGGCCAAAGGAAATATCCTCCGATAACAAAGAGAAAGAAGCTTTCTGAGAAACTTCTTTGTGTTCTGTGAAATCATCTCACAGAGTTACAGCTTTCCCCTAAAGAAGCCTTTCGCTATGACAGTTCTTGTGGAACTGGAAAAGTGATATTTGGAAGCCCATAGACGGCTGTGGTGAAAAAGGAAATATCCTCAGATGAAATCTGTAAAGAAGCTTTCTGAGAAAGTGCTCTGTGATGTGTAACTTCCACTCACAGAGTTACATCTGTATTTCATGGATCTCTTTGCTAGCCTTATTTCTCTGTAATCTGAGAACAGATATTTCGGATCCCTTTGAAGACTCTAGGGCCAAAGGAAATATCCTCCGATAACAAAGAGAAAGAAGCTTTCTGAGAAACTTCTTTGTGTTCTGCGAAATCATCTCACAGAGTTACAGCTTTCCCCTCAAGAAGCCGCTCGCTAAGACAGTTCTTGTGGATTTGGAAAAGTGATATTTGGAAGCCCATAAACGGCTTTGGTGAAAAAGGAAATATCCTCAGATGAAATCTGGAAAGAAGCTTTCTGAAAAACTGCTCTGTGATGTGTGACTTCCACTCACAGAGTTACATCTGTATTTCGTGGATTTCTTTGCTACCTTATTTCTGTGGAAAAGGAGAATAGATATTTCGAATACCTTTGAAGACTATAGGGCCAAAGGAATTATCCTCCGATAACAAAGAGAAAGAAGCTTTCTGAGAAACTTCTTTGTGTTCAGTGAAATCATCTCACAGAGTTACAGCTTTCCCATCAAGAAGCCTTTCGCTAAGACAGTTCTTGTGGAACTGGCAAAGTGATATTTGGAAGCCCATAGACGGCTATGGTGAAAAAGGAAATATCCTCAGATGAAATCTGTAAAGAAGCTTTCTGAGAAACTGCTTAGTGTTCTGTTAATTCACCTCAGAGAGTTACATTTGTATTTCGTGGATCTCTTTGCTAGCCTTATTTCTGTGTAATCTGAGAAGAGATATTTCGAATCCCTTTGAAGACCATACGGCCAAAGGAAATATCTTCCGATGACAAAGAGAAAGAAGCTTTCTGAGAAACTTCTTTGTGTTCTGTGAAATCATCTCACAGAGTTACAACTTTCCCCTCAAGAAGCCTTTCGCTAAGACAGTTCTTGTGGAATTGGCAAAGTCATATTTGGATGATCATATAGGGCTATGTTGAAAGAGGAAATATCCTCAGATGAAATCTGGAAAGAAGCTTTCTGCGAAGCTGCTTAGTGTTCTGTTAATTCATCTCACAGAGTTACATCTGTATTTCGTGGATCTCTTTGCTAGCCTTATTTCTGTGTAATCTGAGAACAGATATTTCGGATCCCTTTGAAGACTATAGGGCCAAAGGAAATATCCTCCGATAACAAAGAGAAAGAAGCTTTCTGAGAAACTTCTTTGTGTTCTGTGAAATCATCTCACAGAGTTACAACTTTCCCCTCAAGAAGCCTTTCGCTAAGACAGTTCTGGTGGAATTGGCAAAGTGATATTTGGAAGATCATAGAGCGCTATTTTGAAAAAATAAATATACTCAGATGAAAACTGGTAAGCAGATTTCTGAGAAACTGCTTAGTGTTCTGTTATTTCATCTCACAGGGTTACATCTGTATTTCGTGGTTCTCTTTCCTAGCCTTATTTCTGTGGAATCTGAGAACAGATATTTCAGATCCCTTGGAAGACTATAGGGCCAAAGGAAATATCCTCCGATAACAAAGAGAAAGAAGCTTTCTGAGAAACTTCTTTGTGTTCTGTGAAATCATCTCACAGAGTTACAGCTTTCCCCTCAAGAAGCCTTTCGCTAAGACAGTTTTTGTGGAAATGGCAAAGTGACATTTTGGAGCCCTTAGTCGGCTATGGTGAAAAAGGAAATATCCTCAGATGAAATCTGGAAAGAAGCTTTCTGAGAAACTGCTTAGTGTTCTGTTAATTCACCTCACAGAGTTTCATCTGTATTTCGTGGATCTCTTTGCTGGCCTTATTTCTGTGGAATCTGAGAACAGATATTTCGAATCCCTTTGAAGACTATAGGGCCAAAGGAAATATCCTCCGATAACAAAGAGAAAGAAGCTTTCTGAGAAACTTCTTTGTGTTCTGTGAAATCATCTCACAGAGTTACAGCTTTCCCCTCAAGAAGCCTTTCGCTAAGACAGTTCTTGTGGAATTGGCAAAGAGATATTTGGAAGCCCATAGAGGGCTACGGTGAAAAAGGAAATATCCTCAGACGAAATCTGGAAAGAAGCTTTCTGAGAAACTGCTTAGTGTTCTGTTAATTCACCTGACAGAGTCACATCTTTATTTATTGGTTCCCTTTGCTAACCTTATTTCTGTGGAATCTGAGAACAGATATTTCGGATCCCTTTGAAGACTATAGGGTCAAAGGAAATATCCTCAGATAACAAAGAGAAAGAAGCTTTCTGAGAAACTTCTTTGTGTTCTGTGAAATCATCTCACAGAGTTACAGCTTTCCCCTCAAGAAGCCTTCCCCTAAGACAGTTCTTGTGGAATTGGCAAAGTGATATTTGTAAGCCCAGAGAGGGCTATGTTGAAAAAGGAAATATCCTCAGATGAAATCTGGAAAGAAGCTTTCTGAGAAACTTCTCTGTGATGTGTGACTTCCACTCACAGAGTTACATCTGTATTTTGTGGATCTCTTTGCTAGCCTATTTCTGTGGAATCTGAGAACAGATATTTCGGATCCCGTTGAAGACTATAGGGACAAGAGAAATATCCTCCGATAACAAAGAGAAAGAAGCTTTCTGAGAAACTTCTTTGTGTTCTGTGAAATCATCTCACAGAGTTACAGCTTTCCCCTCAATAAGCCTTCGCTAAGACAGTTCTTGTGGAATTGGCAAAGTGACATTTGGGAGCCCTTAGACGGCTATGGTGAAAAAGGAAATATCCTCAGATGAAATCTGGAAAGAAGCTTTCTGAGAAACTGCTTAGTGTTCTGTTAATTCACCTCACAGAGTTACATCTGTATTTCGTGGATCTCTTTGCTAGCCTTATTTCTGTGGAATCTGTGAACAGATATTTCGAATCCCTTTGAAGACTGTAGGGCCAAAGGAAACATCCTCCGATAACAAAGAGAAAGAAGCTTTCTGAGAAACTTCTTTGTGTTCTGTGAAATCATCTCACAGAGTTACAGCTTTCCCCTCAAGAAGGCTTTCGCTAAGACAGTTCTTGTGGAATTGGCAAATTGATATTTGGAAGCCCTTAGAGGGCTATGTTGTAAAAGGAAATATCCTCAGACGAAATCTGGAAAGAAACTTTCTGAGAAACTGCTTAGTGTTCTGTTAATTCACCTCACAGAGTTACATCTTTATTTAGTGGATCTCTTTGCTAACCTTATTTCTGTGGAATCTGAGAACAGATATTTCGTATCTCTTTGAAGACTATAGGGCCAAAGGAAATATACTCCGATAACAAAGAGAAAGAAGCTTTCTGAGAAACTTCTTTGTGTTCTGTGAAATCATCTCACAGAGTTACAGCTTTCCCCTCAAGAAGCCTTCTGCTAAGACAGTTCTTGTGGAATAGGCAAAGTGATATTTGGAAGCCCATAGAGGGCTATGGTGACAAAGGAAATATCCTCATATGAAATCTGGAAAGAAGCTTTCTGAGAAACTGCTTAGTGTTCTGTTAATTCATCTCACAGAGTTACATCTGTATTTCGTGTATCTCTTTGCTAGCCTTATTTCTGTGGAATCTGAGAACAGATATTTCGGATCCCTTTGAAGACTATAGGGCCAAAGGATATATCCTCCGATAACAAAGAGAAAGAAGCTTTCTGAGAAACTTCTTTGTGTTCTGTGAAATCATCTCACACAGTTACAGCTTTCCCTTCAAGAAGCCTATCACTAAGACAGTTCTGTTGTAATTGGCAAAGTGATATTTGGAAGCCCAAAGAGGGCTATGGTGAAAAAGGAAATATCCTCAGATGAAATCTGTAAAGAAGCTTTCTCAGAAACTGCTCTGTGATGTGTGACTTCCACTCACAGAGTTACATCTGTATTTCGTGTATCTCTTTGCTAGCCTTATTTCTGTGGAATCTGAGAACAGATATTTCGGATCCCTTTGAAGACTATAGGGACAAGGGAAATATACTCCGATAACAAAGAGAAAGAAGCTTTCTGAGAAACTTCTTTGTGTTCTGTGAAATCATCTACAGTGTTACTGCTTTCCCCTCAAGAAGACTTTCGCTAAGACAGTTCTTGTGGAATTGGCAAAGTGACATTTTGGAGCCCTTAGACGGCTATGGTGAAAAAGGAAATATCCTCAGATGAAATCTGGAAAGAAGTTTTCTGAGAAACAGCTTAGTGTTCTGTTAATTCACCACACAGAGTTACATCTGTATTTCGTGTATCTCTTTGCTAGCCTTATTTCTGTGGAATCTGAGAACAGATATTTCGAATCCCTTTGAAGACTATAGGGCCAAAAGAAATATCCTCTGATAACAAAGAGAAAGAAGCTTTCTGAGAAACTTCTTTGTGTTCCGTGAAATCATCTCACAGAGTTACAGCTTTCTCCTCAAGAAGCCTTTCGCTAAGACAGTTCTTGTGGAATTGGCAAAGTGATATTTGAAAGCCCATAGACGGCTATGGTGAAAAAGGAAATATCCTCAGATGAAATCTGGAAAGAAGCTTTCTGAGAAACTGCTTAGTGCTCTGGTAATTCACCTCACAGAGTTACATCTTTATTTAGTGGTTCTCTTTGCTAACCTTATTTCTGTGTAATCTGAGAACATATATTTCGGATCCCTTTGAAGAATATAGGGCCAAAGGAAATATCCTTCGATAACAAAGAGAAAGAAGCTTTCTGAGAAACTTGTTTGTGTTCTGTGAAATCATCTCACAGAGGTACAGCATTCCCCCCAAGAAGCGTTTAGCTAAGACAGTTCTTCTGGAATTGGCAAAGTGATATTTGGAAGCCCATAGAGGGCTATGGTTACAAAGGAAATACCCTCAGATGAAATATGGAAAGCAGCTTTCTGAGAAACTGCTTAGTGTTCTGTTAATTCATCTCACAGAGTTACATCTGTATTTCGTGGATCTCTTTGCTAGCCTTATTTCTGTGGAATCTGAGAACAGATATTTCGGATCCCTTTGAAGCCTATAAGGCCAAAGGAAATATCCTCCGATAACAAAGAGAAAGAAGCTTACTGAGAAACTTCTTTGTGTTCTGTGAAATCATCTCACAGAGGTACATCTTTCGACTCAAGAAGCCTTTCGCTAAGACAATTCTTGTGGAATTGGAAAAGTGATATTTGGAAGCCCATAGAGGGCTATGGTGAAAAAGGAAATATTCTCAGATGAAATCTGTAGAGAAGCTTTCTGAGAAACTGCTCTGTGATGTGTAACTTCCACTCACAGAGTTACATCAGTATTTCATGGATCTCTTTGCTAGCCTTATTTCTGTGGAATCTGAGAACTGATATTTCGGATCCCTTTGAAGACTACAGGGACAAGGGAAATATCCTCCGACAACAAAGAGAAAGAAGCTTTTTGAGAAACTTCTTTGTGTTTTGTGAAATCATCTCACAGAGTTACAGCTTTCCCCTCAAGAAGCCTTTCTCTAAGACAGTTGTTGTGGAATTGGCAAACTGACATTTGGAAGCCCTTAGACGGCTATGGTGAAAAAGGATATATCCTCAGATGAAATCTGGAAAGAAGCTTTCTGAGAAACGGCTTAGTGTTCTGTTAATTCATCTCACAGAGTTACATCTGTATTTCGGGGATATCTTTGCTAGCCCTATTTCTGTGGAATCTGAGAACAGATATTTCGAATCCCTTTGAAGACTATAGGGTCAAAGGAAATATCCTCCGATAACAAAGAGAAAGAAGCTTTCTGAGAAACTTCTTTGTGTTCTGTGAAATCATCTCACAGAGTTACAGCTTTCCCTTCAAGAAGGCTTTCGCTAAGACAGTTCTTGTGGAATTGGCAAAGTGATATTTGGAAGCTCATAGAGGGCTATGGTGAAAAAGGAAATATCCTCAGGCGAAATCTGGAAAGAAGCTTTCTGAGAAACTGCTTGGTGTTCTATTAACTCACCTCAGAGAGTTACATCTCTATTTCGTGGATCTCTTTGCTAACCTTATTTCTGTGGAATCGGAGAACAGATATTTCCGATCCCTTTCAAGAATATAGGGCCAAAGGAAATATCCTCCGATAACAAAGAGAAAGAAGCTTTCTAAGAAACTTCTTTGTGTTTTGTGAAATCATCTCACAGAGTTACTGCTTTCCCCTCAGGAAGTCGCTCGCTAAGACAGTTCTTGTGGATTTGGAAAAGTGATATTTGGAGGCCCATAGAGGGCTATGGTGAAAAAGGAAATATCTTCAGATGAAATCTGGAAAGAAGATTTCTGAGAAACTGCTCTGTGATGTGTGACTTCCACTCACGTAGTTACATCTGTATTTCGTGGATCTCTTTGCTAGCCTTATTTCTGTGGAATCTGAGAACAGATATTTCGGATCCCTTTGAAGACTATAGGGCCAAAGGAAATATCCTCCGATAACAAAGAGAAAGAAGCTTTCTGAGAAACTTCTTTGTGTTCTGTGAAATCACCTCACAGAGTTACAGCTTTCCCTTCAAGAAGCCTTTCGCTAAGACAGTTCTTGTGGAATTGGCAAAGTGATATTTGGAAGCCCATAGACGGCTATGGTGAAAAAGGAAATATCCTCAGATGAAATCTGGAAAGAAGCTTTCTGAGAAACTGCTTAATGTTCTGTTAATTCATCTCACAGAGTTACATCTGTATTTCGTGGTTCTCTTTGCTAGCCTTATTTCTGTGGAATCTGAGAACAGATATTTCGAATCCCTTTGAAGACTATAGGGCCAAAGGAAATATCCTCCGATAACAAAGAGAAAGAAGCTTTCTGAGAAACTTCTTTGTGTTCTGTGAAATCATCTCACAGAGTTACAGCTTTCCCTTCAAGAAGGCTTTCGCTAAGACAGTTCTTGTGGAATTGGCAAAGTGATATTTGGAAGCTCATAGAGGGCTATGGTGAAAAAGGAAATATCCTCAGACGAAATCTGGAAAGAAGCTTTCTGAGAAACTGCTTAGTGTTCTGTTAATTCACCTCACAGAGTTACATCTTTATTTAGTGGTTGTCTTTGCTAACCTTATTTCTGTGGAATCTGAGAACAGATATTTCGGATCCCTTTGAAGACTATAGGGCCAAAGGAAATATCCTCCGATAACAAAGAGAAAGAAGCTTTCTGAGAAACTTCTTTGTGTTCTGTGAAATCATCTCACAGAGTTACAGCTTTCTCTTCAAGAAGCCTTTCGCTAAGACAGTTTTGTGGAATTGGCAAAGTGATATTTGGAAGCCCATAGAGAGCTATGGTGAAAAAGGAAATATCCTCAGATGAAATCTGGAAAGAAACTTTCTGAGAAACTGCTTAGTGTTCTTTTAATTCACCTCACAGAGTTATATCTATATTTCGTGGATCTCTTTGCTAGCCTTATTTCTGTGGAATCTGAGAACAGATATTTCGGATCCCTTTGAAGACTATAGGGCCAAAGGAAATATCCTCCGATAGCAAAGAGAAAGAAGCTTTCTGAGGAACTTCTTTGTGTTCTGTGAAATCATCTCACAGAGTTACAGCTTTCCCCTCAAGAAGCCGCTCGCTAAGACAGTTCTTGTGGATTTGGAAAAGTGATATTTGGAAGCCCATAAAGGGCTTTGGTGAAAAAGGAAATATCCTCAGATGAAATCTGGAAAGAAGCTTTCTGAGAAACTGCTCTGTGATGTGTGACTTCCTCTCACAGAGTTACATCTGTATTTCGTGGATCTCTTTGCTAGCCTTATTTCTGTGGAATCTGAGAACAGAGATTTCGGATCCCTTTGAAGACTATACGGAGAAAGGAAATATGCTCCGATAACAAAGAGAAAGAAGCTTTCTGAGAAACTTCTTTGTGTTCTGTGAAATCATCTCACAGAGTTACAGCTTTCCCTTCAAGAAGCCTTTCACTAAGACAGTTCTTGTGGAATTCGCAAAGTGATATTTGGAAGCCCATAGAGGGCTATGGTGAAAAAGGAAATATTCTCAGATGAAATCTGGAAAGAAGCTTCCTGAGAAACTTCTCTGTGATGTGTGACTTCCACTCACAGAGTTACATCTGTATGTCGTGGATCTCTTTGCTAGACTTATTTCTGTGGAATCTGAGAACAGATAATTCGGATCCCTTTGAAGACTATAGGGCCAAAGGAAATATCCTCCGATAACAAAGAGAAAGAAGCTTTCTGAGAAACTTCTTTGTGTTCAGTGAAATCATCTCACAGAGTTACAGCTTTCCCCTCAAGAAGCCTTTCGCTAAGACAGTTCTTGTGGAATTGGCAAAGTGATATTTGGAAGCCCATAGAGGGGTATGGAGAAAAAGGAAATATCCTCAGATGAAATCTGGAAAGAAGCTTTCTGAGAAACTGCTTAGTGTTCTGTTAATTCACCTCACAGAGTTACATCGGTATTTCGTGGATCTCTTTGCTAGCCTTATTTCTCTGGAATCTGAGAACAGATATTTCGAATCCCTTTGAAGACTATAGGGCCAAAGGAAATATCTTCCTATAACAAAGAGAAAGAAGCTTTCTGAGAAACTTCTTTGTGTTCTGTGAAATCATCTCACAGAGTTACAACTTTCCCCTCAAGAAGAATTTCGCTAAGACAGTTCTTGTGGAATTGGCTAAGTGATATTTGTAAGCCCATAGAGGGCTATGTTGAAAAAGGAAATATCCTCAGATGAAATCTGGAAAGAAGTTTCTGCGAAACTGCTTAGTGTTCTGTTAATTCATCTCACAGAGTTACATCTGTGTTTCGTGGATCTCTTTGCTAGCCTTATTTCTGTGGAATCTGAGAACAGATATTTCGAATCCCTTTGAAGACTATAGGGACAAAGGAAATATCCTCCGATAACAAAGAGAATGAAGCTTTCTGAGACACCTCTTTGTGTTCTGTGAAATCAGCTCAGAGAGTTACAGCTTTCCCCTCAAGAAGCCTTTCGCTAAGACTGTTCTTGTGGAATTGGAAAAGTGATATTTGGAAGCCCATAGAGGGCTGTGGTGAAAAAGGAAATATCCTCAAATGAAATCTGTAAAGAAGCTTTCTGAGAAACTGCTCTGTGATGTGTAACTTCCACTCACAGAGTTACATCTGTATTTCATGGATCTCTTTGCTAGCCTTATTTCTGTGGAATCTGAGAACAGATATTTCGGATCCCTATAAAGACTATAGGGCCAAAGGAAATATCCTCCGATAACAAAGAGAAAGAAGCTTTCTGAGAAACTTCTTTGTGTTCAGTGAAATCATCTCACATAGTTACAGCTTTCCCCTCAAGAAGCCTTTCGCTAAGACAGTTCTTGTGGAATTGGCAAAGTGATATTTGGAAGCCCATAGACGGGTATGGTGAAAAAGGAAATATCCTCAGAGGAAATCTGGAAAGAAGCTTTCTGAGAAACTGCTTAGTGTTCTGTTAATTAAACTCACAGAGTTACATCTGTATTTCGTGGATCTCTTTGCTAGCCTTATTTCTGTGGAATCTGAGAACAGATATTTCGAATCCCTTTGAAGAATATAGGGCCAAAGGAAATATCCTCCGATAACAAAGAGAAAGAAGCTTTCTGAGAAACTTCTTTGTGATCTGTGAAATCATCTCACAGAGGTACAGCATTCCCCCCAAGAAGCGTTTAGCTAAGACAGTTCTTCTGGAATTGGCAAAGTGATATTTGGAAACCCATAGAGGGCTATGGTTACAAAGGAAATATCCTCAGATGAAATATGGAAAGCGGCTTTCTGAGAAACTGCTTAGTGTTCTGTTAATTCATCTCACAGAGTTACATCTGTATTTCGTGGATCTCTTTGCTAGCCTTATTTCTGTGGAATCTGAGAACAGATATTTCGGATCCCTTTGAAGCCTATAAGGCCAAAGGAAATATCCTCCGATAACAAAGAGAAAGAAGCTTACTGAGAAACTTCTTTGTGTTCTGTGAAATCATCTCACAGAGGTACATCTTTCGACTCAAGAAGCCTTTCGCTAAGACAATTCTTGTGGAATTGGAAAAGTGATATTTGGAAGCCCATAGAGGGCTATGGTGAAAAAGGAAATATCCTCAGATGAAATCTGTAAAGAAGCTTTCTGAGAAACTGCTCTGTGATGTGTAACTTCCACTCACAGAGTTACATCAGTATTTCATGGATCTCTTTGCTAGCCTTATTTCTGTGGAATCTGAGAACTGATATTTCGGATCCCTTTGAAGACTACAGGGACAAGGGAAATATCCTCCGACAACAAAGAGAAAGAAGCTTTTTGAGAAACTTCTTTGTGTTTTGTGAAATCATCTCACAGAGTTTCAGCTTTCCCCTCAAGAAGCCTTTCTCTAAGACAGTTGTTGTGGAATTGGCAAACTGACATTTGGAAGCCCTTAGACGGCTATGGTGAAAAAGGATATATCCTCAGATGAAATCTGGAAAGAAGCTTTCTGAGAAACGGCTTAGTGTTCTGTTAATTCATCTCACAGAGTTACATCTGTATTTCGGGGATGTCTTTGCTAGCCCTATTTCTGTGGAATCTGAGAACAGATATTTCGAATCCCTTTGAAGACTATAGGGTCAAAGGAAATATCCTCCGATAACAAAGAGAAAGAAGCTTTCTGAGAAACTACTTTGTGTTCTGGGAAATCATCTCACAGAGTTACAGCTTTCCCCTCCGGAATCCTTTCGCTAAGACAGTTCTTGTGGAATTGGCAAAGTGATATTTGGAAGCCCATAGAGGGCTATGGTGAAAAAGGAAATATCCTCAGATGACATCTGTAAAGAAGCTTTTTGAGAAACTAATCTGTGATGTGTGTCTTCCACTCACAGTGTTATATCTGTATTTCGTGGATCTCTTTGCTAGCCTTATTTCTGTGGTATCGGAGAACAGATATTTCCGATCCCTTTGAAGAATATAGGGCCAAAGGGAATATCCTCCGATAACAAAGAGAAAGAAGCTTTCTAAGAAACTTCTTTGTGTTTTGTGAAATCATCTCACAGAGTTACTGCTTTCCCCTCAGGAAGTCGCTCGCTAAGACAGTTCTTGTGGATTTGGAAAAGTGATATTTGGAGGCCCATAGAGGGCTATGGTGAAAAAGGAAATATCTTCAGATGAAATCTGGAAAGAAGATTTCTGAGAAACTGCTCTGTGATGTGTGACTTCCACTCACGTAGTTACATGTGTATTTCGTGGATCTCTTTGCTAGCCTTATTTCTGTGGAATCTGAGAACAGATATTTCGGATCCCTTTGAAGACTATAGGGCCAAAGGAAATATCCTCCGATAACAAAGAGAAAGAAGCTTTCTGAGAAACTTCTTTGTGTTCTGTGAAATCACCTCACAGAGTTACAGCTTTCCCTTCAAGAAGCCTTTCGCTAAGACAGTTCTTGTGGAATTGGCAAAGTGATATTTGGAAGCCCATAGACGGCTATGGTGAAAAAGGAAATATCCTCAGATGAAATCTGGAAAGAAGCTTTCTGAGAAACTGCTTAGTGTTCTGTTAATTCATCTCACAGAGTTACATCTGTATTTCGTGGTTCTCTTTGCTAACCTTATTTCTGTGGAATCTGAGAACAGATATTTCGAATCCCTTTGAAGACTATAGGGCCAAAGGAAATATCCTCCGATAACAAAGAGAAAGAAGCTTTCTGAGAAACTTCTTTGTGTTCTGTGAAATCATCTCACAGAGTTACAGCTTTCCCTTCAAGAAGGCTTTCGCTAAGACAGTTCTTGTGGAATTGGCAAAGTGATATTTGGAAGCTCATAGAGGGCTATGGTGAAAAAGGAAATATCCTCAGACGAAATCTGGAAAGAAGCTTTCTGAGAAACTGCTTAGTGTTCTGTTAATTCACCTCACAGAGTTACATCTTTATTTAGTGGTTGTCTTTGCTAACCTTATTTCTGTGGAATCTGAGAACAGATATTTCGGATCCCTTTGAAGACTATAGGGCCAAAGGAAATATCCTCCGATAACAAAGAGAAAGAAGCTTTCTGAGAAACTTCTTTGTGTTCTGTGAAATCATCTCACAGATTTACAGCTTTCCCCTCAAGAAGCCTTTCGCTAAGACAGTTTTGTGGAATTGGCAAAGTGATATTTGGAAGCCCATAGAGGGCTATGTTGACAAAGGAAATATCCTCAGATGAAATCTGGAAAGAAGCTTTCTGAGAAACTGCTTAGAGTTCTGTTAATTCACCTCACAGAGTTACATCTATATTTCGTGGATCTCTTTGCTAGCCTTTTTTCTGTGGAATCTGAGAACAGATATTTCGGATCCCTTTGAAGACTATAGGGCCAAAGGAAATATCCTCCGATAGCAAAGAGAAAGAAGCTTTCTGAGGAACTTCTTTGTGTTCTGTGAAATCATCTCACAGAGTTACAGCTTTCCCCTCAAGAAGCCGCTCGCTAAGACAGTTCTTGTGGATTTGGAAAAGTGATATTTGGAAGCCCATAAAGGGCTTTGGTGAAAAAGGAAATATCCTCAGATGAAATCTGGAAAGAAGCTTTCTGAGAAACTGCTCTGTGATGTGTGACTTCCTCTCACAGAGTTACATCTGTATTTCGTGGATCTCTTTGCTAGCCTTATTTCTGTGGAATCTGAGAACAGAGATTTCGGATCCCTTTGAAGACTATACGGAGAAAGGAAATATGCTCCGATAACAAAGAGAAAGAAGCTTTCTGAGAAACTTCTTTGTGTTCTGTGAAATCATCTCACAGAGTTACAGCTTTCCCTTCAAGAAGCCTTTCACTAAGACAGTTCTTGTGGAATTCGCAAAGTGATATTTGGAAGCCCATAGAGGGCTATGGTGAAAAAGGAAATATTCTCAGATGAAATCTGGAAAGAAGCTTCCTGAGAAACTTCTCTGTGATGTGTGACTTCCACTCACAGAGTTACATCTGTATGTCGTGGATCTCTTTGCTAGACTTATTTCTGTGGAATCTGAGAACAGATAATTCGGATCCCTTTGAAGACTATAGGGCCAAAGGAAATATCCTCCGATAACAAAGAGAAAGAAGCTTTCTGAGAAACTTCTTTGTGTTCAGTGAAATCATCTCACAGAGTTACAGCTTTCCCCTCAAGAAGCCTTTCGCTAAGACAGTTCTTGTGGAATTGGCAAAGTGATATTTGGAAGCCCATAGAGGGGTATGGAGAAAAAGGAAATATCCTCAGATGAAATCTGGAAAGAAGCTTTCTGAGAAACTGCTTAGTGTTCTGTTAATTCACCTCACAGAGTTACATCGGTATTTCGTGGATCTCTTTGCTAGCCTTATTTCTCTGGAATCTGAGAACAGATATTTCGAATCCCTTTGAAGACTATAGGGCCAAAGGAAATATCTTCCTATAACAAAGAGAAAGAAGCTTTCTGAGAAACTTCTTTGTGTTCTGTGAAATCATCTCACAGAGTTACAACTTTCCCCTCAAGAAGAATTTCGCTAAGACAGTTCTTGTGGAATTGGCTAAGTGATATTTGTAAGCCCATAGAGGGCTATGTTGAAAAAGGAAATATCCTCAGATGAAATCTGGAAAGAAGTTTCTGCGAAACTGCTTAGTGTTCTGTTAATTCATCTCACAGAGTTACATCTGTGTTTCGTGGATCTCTTTGCTAGCCTTATTTCTGTGGAATCTGAGAACAGATATTTCGAATCCCTTTGAAGACTATAGGGACAAAGGAAATATCCTCCGATAACAAAGAGAATGAAGCTTTCTGAGACACCTCTTTGTGTTCTGTGAAATCAGCTCAGAGAGTTACAGCTTTCCCCTCAAGAAGCCTTTCGCTAAGACTGTTCTTGTGGAATTGGAAAAGTGATATTTGGAAGCCCATAGAGGGCTGTGGTGAAAAAGGAAATATCCTCAAATGAAATCTGTAAAGAAGCTTTCTGAGAAACTGCTCTGTGATGTGTAACTTCCACTCACAGAGTTACATCTGTATTTCATGGATCTCTTTGCTAGCCTTATTTCTGTGGAATCTGAGAACAGATATTTCGGATCCCTATAAAGACTATAGGGCCAAAGGAAATATCCTCCGATAACAAAGAGAAAGAAGCTTTCTGAGAAACTTCTTTGTGTTCAGTGAAATCATCTCACATAGTTACAGCTTTCCCCTCAAGAAGCCTTTCGCTAAGACAGTTCTTGTGGAATTGGCAAAGTGATATTTGGAAGCCCATAGACGGGTATGGTGAAAAAGGAAATATCCTCAGAGGAAATCTGGAAAGAAGCTTTCTGAGAAACTGCTTAGTGTTCTGTTAATTAAACTCACAGAGTTACATCTGTATTTCGTGGATCTCTTTGCTAGCCTTATTTCTGTGGAATCTGAGAACAGATATTTCGAATCCCTTTGAAGAATATAGGGCCAAAGGAAATATCCTCCGATAACAAAGAGAAAGAAGCTTTCTGAGAAACTTCTTTGTGATCTGTGAAATCATCTCACAGAGGTACAGCATTCCCCCCAAGAAGCGTTTAGCTAAGACAGTTCTTCTGGAATTGGCAAAGTGATATTTGGAAACCCATAGAGGGCTATGGTTACAAAGGAAATATCCTCAGATGAAATATGGAAAGCGGCTTTCTGAGAAACTGCTTAGTGTTCTGTTAATTCATCTCACAGAGTTACATCTGTATTTCGTGGATCTCTTTGCTAGCCTTATTTCTGTGGAATCTGAGAACAGATATTTCGGATCCCTTTGAAGCCTATAAGGCCAAAGGAAATATCCTCCGATAACAAAGAGAAAGAAGCTTACTGAGAAACTTCTTTGTGTTCTGTGAAATCATCTCACAGAGGTACATCTTTCGACTCAAGAAGCCTTTCGCTAAGACAATTCTTGTGGAATTGGAAAAGTGATATTTGGAAGCCCATAGAGGGCTATGGTGAAAAAGGAAATATCCTCAGATGAAATCTGTAAAGAAGCTTTCTGAGAAACTGCTCTGTGATGTGTAACTTCCACTCACAGAGTTACATCAGTATTTCATGGATCTCTTTGCTAGCCTTATTTCTGTGGAATCTGAGAACTGATATTTCGGATCCCTTTGAAGACTACAGGGACAAGGGAAATATCCTCCGACAACAAAGAGAAAGAAGCTTTTTGAGAAACTTCTTTGTGTTTTGTGAAATCATCTCACAGAGTTTCAGCTTTCCCCTCAAGAAGCCTTTCTCTAAGACAGTTGTTGTGGAATTGGCAAACTGACATTTGGAAGCCCTTAGACGGCTATGGTGAAAAAGGATATATCCTCAGATGAAATCTGGAAAGAAGCTTTCTGAGAAACGGCTTAGTGTTCTGTTAATTCATCTCACAGAGTTACATCTGTATTTCGGGGATGTCTTTGCTAGCCCTATTTCTGTGGAATCTGAGAACAGATATTTCGAATCCCTTTGAAGACTATAGGGTCAAAGGAAATATCCTCCGATAACAAAGAGAAAGAAGCTTTCTGAGAAACTACTTTGTGTTCTGGGAAATCATCTCACAGAGTTACAGCTTTCCCCTCCGGAATCCTTTCGCTAAGACAGTTCTTGTGGAATTGGCAAAGTGATATTTGGAAGCCCATAGAGGGCTATGGTGAAAAAGGAAATATCCTCAGATGACATCTGTAAAGAAGCTTTTTGAGAAACTAATCTGTGATGTGTGTCTTCCACTCACAGTGTTATATCTGTATTTCGTGGATCTCTTTGCTAGCCTTATTTCTGTGGTATCGGAGAACAGATATTTCCGATCCCTTTGAAGAATATAGGGCCAAAGGGAATATCCTCCGATAACAAAGAGAAAGAAGCTTTCTAAGAAACTTCTTTGTGTTTTGTGAAATCATCTCACAGAGTTACTGCTTTCCCCTCAGGAAGTCGCTCGCTAAGACAGTTCTTGTGGATTTGGAAAAGTGATATTTGGAGGCCCATAGAGGGCTATGGTGAAAAAGGAAATATCTTCAGATGAAATCTGGAAAGAAGATTTCTGAGAAACTGCTCTGTGATGTGTGACTTCCACTCACGTAGTTACATGTGTATTTCGTGGATCTCTTTGCTAGCCTTATTTCTGTGGAATCTGAGAACAGATATTTCGGATCCCTTTGAAGACTATAGGGCCAAAGGAAATATCCTCCGATAACAAAGAGAAAGAAGCTTTCTGAGAAACTTCTTTGTGTTCTGTGAAATCACCTCACAGAGTTACAGCTTTCCCTTCAAGAAGCCTTTCGCTAAGACAGTTCTTGTGGAATTGGCAAAGTGATATTTGGAAGCCCATAGACGGCTATGGTGAAAAAGGAAATATCCTCAGATGAAATCTGGAAAGAAGCTTTCTGAGAAACTGCTTAGTGTTCTGTTAATTCATCTCACAGAGTTACATCTGTATTTCGTGGTTCTCTTTGCTAACCTTATTTCTGTGGAATCTGAGAACAGATATTTCGAATCCCTTTGAAGACTATAGGGCCAAAGGAAATATCCTCCGATAACAAAGAGAAAGAAGCTTTCTGAGAAACTTCTTTGTGTTCTGTGAAATCATCTCACAGAGTTACAGCTTTCCCTTCAAGAAGGCTTTCGCTAAGACAGTTCTTGTGGAATTGGCAAAGTGATATTTGGAAGCTCATAGAGGGCTATGGTGAAAAAGGAAATATCCTCAGACGAAATCTGGAAAGAAGCTTTCTGAGAAACTGCTTAGTGTTCTGTTAATTCACCTCACAGAGTTACATCTTTATTTAGTGGTTGTCTTTGCTAACCTTATTTCTGTGGAATCTGAGAACAGATATTTCGGATCCCTTTGAAGACTATAGGGCCAAAGGAAATATCCTCCGATAACAAAGAGAAAGAAGCTTTCTGAGAAACTTCTTTGTGTTCTGTGAAATCATCTCACAGATTTACAGCTTTCCCCTCAAGAAGCCTTTCGCTAAGACAGTTTTGTGGAATTGGCAAAGTGATATTTGGAAGCCCATAGAGGGCTATGTTGACAAAGGAAATATCCTCAGATGAAATCTGGAAAGAAGCTTTCTGAGAAACTGCTTAGAGTTCTGTTAATTCACCTCACAGAGTTACATCTATATTTCGTGGATCTCTTTGCTAGCCTTTTTTCTGTGGAATCTGAGAACAGATATTTCGGATCCCTTTGAAGACTATAGGGCCAAAGGAAATATCCTCCGATAGCAAAGAGAAAGAAGCTTTCTGAGGAACTTCTTTGTGTTCTGTGAAATCATCTCACAGAGTTACAGCTTTCCCCTCAAGAAGCCGCTCGCTAAGACAGTTCTTGTGGATTTGGAAAAGTGATATTTGGAAGCCCATAAAGGGCTTTGGTGAAAAAGGAAATATCCTCAGATGAAATCTGGAAAGAAGCTTTCTGAGAAACTGCTCTGTGATGTGTGACTTCCACTCACAGAGTTACATCTGTATTTCGTGGATCTCTTTGCTAGCATTATTTCTGTGGAATCTGAGAACAGAGATTTCGGATCCCTTTGAAGACTATACGGAGAAAGGAAATATGCTCCGATAACAAAGAGAAAGAAGCTTTCTGAGAAACTTCTTTGTGTTCTGTGAAATCATCTCACAGAGTTACAGCTTTCCCTTCAAGAAGCCTTTCACTAAGACAGTTCTTGTGGAATTCGCAAAGTGATATTTGGAAGCCCATAGAGGGCTATGGTGAAAAAGGAAATATTCTCAGATGAAATCTGGAAAGAAGCTTCCTGAGAAACTTCTCTGTGATGTGTGACTTCCACTCACAGAGTTACATCTGTATGTCTTGGATCTCTTTGCTAGCCTTATTTCTGTGGAATCTGAGAACAGATAATTCGGATCCCTTTGAAGACTATAGGGCCAAAGGAAATATCTTCCTATAACAAAGAGAAAGAAGCTTTCTGAGAAACTTCTTTGTGTTCTGTGAAATCATCTCACAGAGTTACAACTTTCCCCTCAAGAAGAATTTCGCTAAGACAGTTCTTGTGGAATTGGCTAAGTGATATTTGTAAGCCCATAGAGGGCTATGTTGAAAAAGGAAATATCCTCAGATGAAATCTGGAAAGAAGCTTTCTGCGAAACTGCTTAGTGTTCTGTTAATTCATCTCACAGAGTTACATCTGTATTTCGTGGATTTCTTTGCTAGCCTTATTTCTGTGGAATCTCAGAACAGATATTTCGGATCCCTTTGAAGACTATAGGGCCAAAGGAAATATCCTCCGATAACAAAGAGAATGAAGCTTTCTGAGACACCTCTTTGTGTTCTGTGAAATCATCTCACAGAGTTACAGCTTTCCCCTAAAGAAGCCTTTCGCTATGACAGTTCTTGTGGAATTGGAAAAGTGATATTTGGAAGCCCATAGACGGCTGTGGTGAAAAAGGAAATATCCTCAGATGAAATCTGTAAAGAAGCTTTCTGAGAAAGTGCTCTGTGATGTGTAACTTCCACTCACAGAGTTACATCTGTATTTCATGGATCTCTTTGCTAGCCTTATTTCTCTGTAATCTGAGAACAGATATTTCGGATCCCTTTGAAGACTCTAGGGCCAAAGGAAATATCCTCCGATAACAAAGAGAAAGAAGCTTTCTGAGAAACTTCTTTGTGTTCTGCGAAATCATCTCACAGAGTTACAGCTTTCCCCTCAAGAAGCCGCTCGCTAAGACAGTTCTTGTGGATTTGGAAAAGTGATATTTGGAAGCCCATAAACGGCTTTGGTGAAAAAGGAAATATCCTCAGATGAAATCTGGAAAGAAGCTTTCTGAAAAACTGCTCTGTGATGTGTGACTTCCACTCACAGAGTTACATCTGTATTTCGTGGATTTCTTTGCTACCTTATTTCTGTGGAAAAGGAGAATAGATATTTCGAATACCTTTGAAGACTATAGGGCCAAAGGAATTATCCTCCGATAACAAAGAGAAAGAAGCTTTCTGAGAAACTTCTTTGTGTTCAGTGAAATCATCTCACAGAGTTACAGCTTTCCCATCAAGAAGCCTTTCGCTAAGACAGTTCTTGTGGAACTGGGAAAGTGATATTTGGAACCCCATAGACGGCTATGGTGAAAAAGGAAATATCCTCAGATGAAATCTGTAAAGAAGCTTTCTGAGAAACTGCTTAGTGTTCTGTTAATTCACCTCAGAGTGTTACATTTGTATTTCGTGGATCTCTTTGCTAGCCTTATTTCTGTGTAATCTGAGAAGAGATATTTCGAATCCCTTTGAAGACCATACGGCCAAAGGAAATATCTTCCGATGACAAAGAGAAAGAAGCTTTCTGAGAAACTTCTTTGTGTTCTGTGAAATCATCTCACAGAGTTACAACTTTCCCCTCAAGAAGCCTTTCGCTAAGACAGTTCTTGTGGAATTGGCAAAGTCATATTTGGATGATCATATAGGGCTATGTTGAAAGAGGAAATATCCTCAGATGAAATCTGGAAAGAAGCTTTCTGCGAAACTGCTTAGTGTTCTGTTAATTCATCTCACAGAGTTACATCTGTATTTCGTGGATCTCTTTGCTAGCCTTATTTCTGTGTAATCTGAGAACAGATATTTCGGATCCCTTTGAAGACTATAGGGCCAAAGGAAATATCCTCCGATAACAAAGAGAAAGAAGCTTTCTGAGAAACTTCTTTGTGTTCTGTGAAATCATCTCACAGAGTTACAACTTTCCCCTCAAGAAGCCTTTCGCTAAGACAGTTCTGGTGGAATTGGCAAAGTGATATTTGGAAGATCATAGAGCGCTATTTTGAAAAAATAAATATACTCAGATGAAAACTGGTAAGCAGATTTCTGAGAAACTGCTTAGTGTTCTGTTATTTCATCTCACAGGGTTACATCTGTATTTCGTGGTTCTCTTTCCTAGCCTTATTTCTGTGGAATCTGAGAACAGATATTTCAGATCCCTTGGAAGACTATAGGGCCAAAGGAAATATCCTCTGATAACAAAGAGAAAGAAGCTTTCTGAGAAACTTCTTTGTGTTCTGTGAAATCATCTCACAGAGTTACAGCTTTCCCCTCAAGAAGCCTTTCGCTAAGACAGTTTTTGTGGAATTGGCAAAGTGACATTTTGGAGCCCTTAGTCGGCTATGGTGAAAAAGGAAATATCCTCAGATGAAATCTGGAAAGAAGCTTTCTGAGAAACTGCTTAGTGTTCTGTTAATTCATCTCACAGAGTTACATCTGTATTTCGTGGATCTCTTTGCTAGCCTTATTTCTGTGTAATCTGAGAACAGATATTTCGGATCCCTTTGAAGACTATAGGGCCAAAGGAAATATCCTCCGATAACAAAGAGAAAGAAGCTTTCTGAGAAACTTCTTTGTGTTCTGTGAAATCATCTCACAGAGTTACAACTTTCCCCTCAAGAAGCCTTTCGCTAAGACAGTTCTGGTGGAATTGGCAAAGTGATATTTGGAAGATCATAGAGCGCTATTTTGAAAAAATAAATATACTCAGATGAAAACTGGTAAGCAGATTTCTGAGAAACTGCTTAGTGTTCTGTTATTTCATCTCACAGGGTTACATCTGTATTTCGTGGTTCTCTTTCCTAGCCTTATTTCTGTGGAATCTGAGAACAGATATTTCAGATCCCTTGGAAGACTATAGGGCCAAAGGAAATATCCTCCGATAACAAAGAGAAAGAAGCTTTCTGAGAAACTTCTTTGTGTTCTGTGAAATCATCTCACAGAGTTACAGCTTTCCCCTCAAGAAGCCTTTCGCTAAGACAGTTTTTGTGGAATTGGCAAAGTGACATTTTGGAGCCCTTAGTCGGCTATGGTGAAAAAGGAAATATCCTCAGATGAAATCTGGAAAGAAGCTTTCTGAGAAACTGCTTAGTGTTCTGTTAATTCACCTCACAGAGTTTCATCTGTATTTCGTGGATCTCTTTGCTGGCCTTATTTCTGTGGAATCTGAGAACAGATATTTCGAATCCCTTTGAAGACTATAGGGCCAAAGGAAATATCCTCCGATAACAAAGAGAAAGAAGCTTTCTGAGAAACTTCTTTGTGTTCTGTGAAATCATCTCACAGAGTTACAGCTTTCCCCTCAAGAAGCCTTTCGCTAAGACAGTTCTTGTGGAATTGGCAAAGAGATATTTGGAAGCCCATAGAGGGCTACGGTGAAAAAGGAAATATCCTCAGACGAAATCTGGAAAGAAGCTTTCTGAGAAACTGCTTAGTGTTCTGTTAATTCACCTGACAGAGTCACATCTTTATTTATTGGTTCTCTTTGCTAACCTTATTTCTGTGGAATCTGAGAACAGATATTTCGGATCCCTTTGAAGACTATAGGGTCAAAGGAAATATCCTCCGATAACAAAGAGAAAGAAGCTTTCTGAGAAACTTCTTTGTGTTCTGTGAAATCATCTCACAGAGTTACAGCTTTCCCCTCAAGAAGCCTTTAGCTAAGACAGTTCCTTTGGAATTGGCAAAGTGATATTTGGAAGCCCATAGAGGGTTATGGTGAAAAAGGAAATATCCTCAGATGAAATCTGGAAAGAAGCTTTCTGAGAAACAGCTTAGTGTTCTGTTAATTCACCTCACAGAGTTACATCTGTTTTTCGTGGATCTCTTTGCTAGCCTTATTTCTGTGGAATCTGAGAACAGATATTTCGGATCCCTTTGAAGACTATAGGGCCAAAGGAAATATCCTCCGATAACAAAGAGAAAGAAGCTTTCTGAGAAACTTCTTTGTGTTCTGTGAAATCATCTCACAGAGTTACAGCTTTCCCCTCAAGAAGCCTTCCCCTAAGACAGTTCTTGTGGAATTGGCAAAGTGATATTTGTAAGCCCAGAGAGGGCTATGTTGAAAAAGGAAATATCCTCAGATGAAATCTGGAAAGAAGCTTTCTGAGAAACTTCTCTGTGATGTGTGACTTCCACTCACAGAGTTACATCTGTATTTTGTGGATCTCTTTGCTAGCCTATTTCTGTGGAATCTGAGAACAGATATTTCGGATCCCGTTGAAGACTATAGGGACAAGAGAAATATCCTCCGATAACAAAGAGAAAGAAGCTTTCTGAGAAACTTCTTTGTGTTCTGTGAAATCATCTCACAGAGTTACAGCTTTCCCCTCAATAAGCCTTCGCTAAGACAGTTCTTGTGGAATTGGCAAAGTGACATTTGGGAGCCCTTAGACGGCTATGGTGAAAAAGGAAATATCCTCAGATGAAATCTGGAAAGAAGCTTTCTGAGAAACTGCTTAGTGTTCTGTTAATTCACCTCACAGAGTTACATCTGTATTTCGTGGATCTCTTTGCTAGCCTTATTTCTGTGGAATCTGTGAACAGATATTTCGAATCCCTTTGAAGACTGTAGGGCCAAAGGAAACATCCTCCGATAACAAAGAGAAAGAAGCTTTCTGAGAAACTTCTTTGTGTTCTGTGAAATCATCTCACAGAGTTACAGCTTTCCCCTCAAGAAGGCTTTCGCTAAGACAGTTCTTGTGGAATTGGCAAATTGATATTTGGAAGCCCTTAGAGGGCTATGTTGTAAAAGGAAATATCCTCAGACGAAATCTGGAAAGAAACTTTCTGAGAAACTGCTTAGTGTTCTGTTAATTCACCTCACAGAGTTACATCTTTATTTAGTGGATCTCTTTGCTAACCTTATTTCTGTGGAATCTGAGAACAGATATTTCGTATCTCTTTGAAGACTATAGGGCCAAAGGAAATATACTCCGATAACAAAGAGAAAGAAGCTTTCTGAGAAACTTCTTTGTGTTCTGTGAAATCATCTCACAGAGTTACAGCTTTCCCCTCAAGAAGCCTTCTGCTAAGACAGTTCTTGTGGAATTGGCAAAGTGATATTTGGAAGCCCATAGAGGGCTATGGTGACAAAGGAAATATCCTCATATGAAATCTGGAAAGAAGCTTTCTGAGAAACTGCTTAGTGTTCTGTTAATTCATCTCACAGAGTTACATCTGTATTTCGTGTATCTCTTTGCTAGCCTTATTTCTGTGGAATCTGAGAACAGATATTTCGGATCCCTTTGAAGACTATAGGGCCAAAGGAAATATCCTCCGATAACAAAGAGAAAGAAGCTTTCTGAGAAACTTCTTTGTGTTCTCTGAAATCATCTCACACAGTTACAGCTTTCCCTTCAAGAAGCCTATCACTAAGACAGTTCTGTTGTAATTGGCAAAGTGATATTTGGAAGCCCATGGAGGGCTATGGTGAAAAAGAAAATATCCTCAGATGAAATCTGGAAAGAAGCTTTCTGAGAAACTTCTCTGTGATGTGTGACTTCCACTCACAGAGTTACATCTGTATTTCGTGGATCTCTTTGCTAGCCTTATTTCTGTGGAATCTGAGAACAGATATTTCGAATCCCTTTGAAGACTTTAGGGCCAAAGGAGATATCCTCCGATAACAAAGTGAAAGAAGCTTTCTGAGAAACCTCTTTGTGTTCTGTGAAATCATCTCACAGAGTTACAGCTTTCCCCTCAAGAACCCTTTCGCTAAGACAGTTCTTGTGGAATTTGCAAAGTGATATTTGGAAGGCCAAAGAGGACTATGGTGAAAAAGGAAATATCCTCAGATGAAATCTGTAAAGAAGCTTTCTCAGAAACTGCTCTGTGATGTGTGACTTCCACTCACAGAGTTACATCTGTATTTCGTGTATCTCTTTGCTAGCCTTATTTCTGTGGAATCTGAGAACAGATATTTCGGATCCCTTTGAAGACTATAGGGACAAGGGAAATATCCTCCGATAACAAAGAGAAAGAAGCTTTCTGAGAAACTTCTTTGTGTTCTGTGAAATCATCTTCAGTGTTACTGCTTTCCCCTCAAGAAGACTTTCGCTAAGACAGTTCTTGTGGAATTGGCAAAGTGACATTTTGGAGCCCTTAGACGGCTATGGTGAAAAAGGAAATATCCTCAGATGAAATCTGGAAAGAAGCTTTCTGAGAAACTGCTTAGTGCTCTGGTAATTCACCTCACAGAGTTACATCTTTATTTAGTGGTTCTCTTTGCTAACCTTAAATTTGTGTAATCTGAGAACATATATTTCGGATCCCTTTGAAGAATATAGGGCCAAAGGAAATATCCTTCGATAACAAAGAGAAAGAAGCTTTCTGAGAAACTTGTTTGTGTTCTGTGAAATCATCTCACAGAGGTACAGCATTCCCCCCAAGAAGCGTTTAGCTAAGACAGTTCTTCTGGAATTGGCAAAGTGATATTTGGAAGCCCATAGAGGGCTATGGTTACAAAGGAAATATCCTCAGATGAAATATGGAAAGCAGCTTTCTGAGAAACTGCTTAGTGTTCTGTTAATTCATCTCACAGAGTTACATCTGTATTTCGTGGATCTCTTTGCTAGCCTTATTTCTGTGGAATCGGAGAACAGATATTTCGGATCCCTTTGAAGCCTATAAGGCCAAAGGAAATATCCTCCGATAACAAAGAGAAAGAAGCTTACTGAGAAACTTCTTTGTGTTCTGTGAAATCATCTCACAGAGGTACATCTTTCGACTCAAGAAGCCTTTCGCTAAGACAATTCTTGTGGAATTGGAAAAGTGATATTTGGAAGCCCATAGAGGGCTATGGTGAAAAAGGAAATATTCTCAGATGAAATCTGTAGAGAAGCTTTCTGAGAAACTGCTCTGTGATGTGTAACTTCCACTCACAGAGTTACATCAGTATTTCATGGATCTCTTTGCTAGCCTTATTTCTGTGGAATCTGAGAACTGATATTTCGGATCCCTTTGAAGACTACAGGGACAAGGGAAATATCCTCCGACAACAAAGAGAAAGAAGCTTTTTGAGAAACTTCTTTGTGTTTTGTGAAATCATCTCACAGAGTTACAGCTTTCCCCTCAAGAAGCCTTTCTCTAAGACAGTTGTTGTGGAATTGGCAAACTGACATTTGGAAGCCCTTAGACGGCTATGGTGAAAAAGGATATATCCTCAGATGAAATCTGGAAAGAAGCTTTCTGAGAAACGGCTTAGTGTTCTGTTAATTCATCTCACAGAGTTACATCTGTATTTCGGGGATATCTTTGCTAGCCCTATTTCTGTGGAATCTGAGAACAGATATTTCGAATCCCTTTGAAGACAATAGGGTCAAAGGAAATATCCTCCGATAACAAAGAGAAAGAAGCTTTCTGAGAAACTACTTTGTGTTCTGGGAAATCATCTAACCGAGTTACAGCTTTCCCCTCAAGAAGCCTATCGCTAAGACAGTTCTTGTGGAATTGGCAAAGTGATATTTGGAAGCCCATAGAGGTCTATGGTGAGAAAGGAAATATCCTCAGGCGAAATCTGGAAAGAAGCTTTCTGAGAAACTGCTTGGTGTTCTATTAACTCACCTCAGAGAGTTACATCTCTATTTCGTGGATCTCTTTGCTAACCTTATTTCTGTGGAATCGGAGAACAGATATTTCCGATCCCTTTGAAGAATATAGGGCCAAAGGAAATATCCTCCGATAACAAAGAGAAAGAAGCTTTCTAAGAAACTTCTTTGTGTTTTGTGAAATCATCTCACAGAGTTACTGCTTTCCCCTCAGGAAGTCGCTCGCTAAGACAGTTCTTGTGGATTTGGAAAAGTGATATTTGGAGGCCCATAGAGGGCTATGGTGAAAAAGGAAATATCTTCAGATGAAATCTGGAAAGAAGATTTCTGAGAAACTGCTCTGTGATGTGTGACTTCCACTCACGTAGTTACATCTGTATTTCGTGGATCTCTTTGCTAGCCTTATTTCTGTGGAATCTGAGAACAGATATTTCGGATCCCTTTGAAGACTATAGGGCCAAAGGAAATATCCTCCGATAACAAAGAGAAAGAAGCTTTCTGAGAAACTTCTTTGTGTTCTGTGAAATCACCTCACAGAGTTACAGCTTTCCCTTCAAGAAGCCTTTCGCTAAGACAGTTCTTGTGGAATTGGCAAAGTGATATTTGGAAGCCCATAGACGGCTATGGTGAAAAAGGAAATATCCTCAGATGAAATCTGGAAAGAAGCTTTCTGAGAAACTGCTTAATGTTCTGTTAATTCATCTCACAGAGTTACATCTGTATTTCGTGGTTCTCTTTGCTAGCCTTATTTCTGTGGAATCTGAGAACAGATATTTCGAATCCCTTTGAAGACTATAGGGCCAAAGGAAATATCCTCCGATAACAAAGAGAAAGAAGCTTTCTGAGAAACTTCTTTGTGTTCTGTGAAATCATCTCACAGAGTTACAGCTTTCCCTTCAAGAAGGCTTTCGCTAAGACAGTTCTTGTGGAATTGGCAAAGTGATATTTGGAAGCTCATAGAGGGCTATGGTGAAAAAGGAAATATCCTCAGACGAAATCTGGAAAGAAGCTTTCTGAGAAACTGCTTAGTGTTCTGTTAATTCACCTCACAGAGTTACATCTTTATTTAGTGGTTGTCTTTGCTAACCTTATTTCTGTGGAATCTGAGAACAGATATTTCGGATCCCTTTGAAGACTATAGGGCCAAAGGAAATATCCTCCGATAACAAAGAGAAAGAAGCTTTCTGAGAAACTTCTTTGTGTTCTGTGAAATCATCTCACAGAGTTACAGCTTTCCCTTCAAGAAGCCTTTCGCTAAGACAGTTCTTGTGGAATTGGCAAAGTGATATTTGGAAGCCCATAGAGAGCTATGGTGAAAAAGGAAATATCCTCAGATGAAATCTGGAAAGAAGCTTTCTGAGAAACTGCTTAGTGTTCTTTTAATTCACCTCACAGAGTTATATCTATATTTCGTGGATCTCTTTGCTAGCCTTATTTCTGTGGAATCTGAGAACAGATATTTCGGATCCCTTTGAAGACTATAGGGCCAAAGGAAATATCCTCCGATAGCAAAGAGAAAGAAGCTTTCTGAGGAACTTCTTTGTGTTCTGTGAAATCATCTCACAGAGTTACAGCTTTCCCCTCAAGAAGCCGCTCGCTAAGACAGTTCTTGTGGATTTGGAAAAGTGATATTTGGAAGCCCATAAAGGGCTTTGGTGAAAAAGGAAATATCCTCAGATGAAATCTGGAAAGAAGCTTTCTGAGAAACTGCTCTGTGATGTGTGACTTCCTCTCACAGAGTTACATCTGTATTTCGTGGATCTCTTTGCTAGCCTTATTTCTGTGGAATCTGAGAACAGAGATTTCGGATCCCTTTGAAGACTATACGGAGAAAGGAAATATGCTCCGATAACAAAGAGAAAGAAGCTTTCTGAGAAACTTCTTTGTGTTCTGTGAAATCATCTCACAGAGTTACAGCTTTCCCTTCAAGAAGCCTTTCACTAAGACAGTTCTTGTGGAATTCGCAAAGTGATATTTGGAAGCCCATAGAGGGCTATGGTGAAAAAGGAAATATTCTCAGATCAAATCTGGAAAGAAGCTTCCTGAGAAACTTCTCTGTGATGTGTGACTTCCACTCACAGAGTTACATCTGTATGTCGTGGATCTCTTTGCTAGACTTATTTCTGTGGAATCTGAGAACAGATAATTCGGATCCCTTTGAAGACTATAGGGCCAAAGGAAATATCCTCCGATAACAAAGAGAAAGAAGCTTTCTGAGAAACTTCTTTGTGTTCAGTGAAATCATCTCACAGAGTTACAGCTTTCCCCTCAAGAAGCCTTTCGCTAAGACAGTTCTTGTGGAATTGGCAAAGTGATATTTGGAAGCCCATAGAGGAGTATGGAGAAAAAGGAAATATCCTCAGATGAAATCTGGAAAGAAGCTTTCTGAGAAACTGCTTAGTGTTCTGTTAATTCACCTCACAGAGTTACATCTGTATTTCGTGGATCTCTTTGCTAGCCTTATTTCTCTGGAATCTGAGAACAGATATTTCGAATCCCTTTGAAGACTATAGGGCCAAAGGAAATATCTTCCTATAACAAAGAGAAAGAAGCTTTCTGAGAAACTTCTTTGTGTTCTGTGAAATCATCTCACAGAGTTACAACTTTCCCCGCAAGAAGAATTTCGCTAAGACAGTTCTTGTGGAATTGGCTAAGTGATATTTGTAAGCCCATAGAGGGCTATGTTGAAAAAGGAAATATCCTCAGATGAAATCTGGAAAGAAGTTTCTGCGAAACTGCTTAGTGTTCTGTTAATTCATCTCACAGAGTTACATCTGTATTTCGTGGATCTCTTTGCTAGCCTTATTTCTGTGGAATCTGAGAACAGATATTTCGAATCCCTTTGAAGACTATAGGGACAAAGGAAATATCCTCCGATAACAAAGAGAATGAAGCTTTCTGAGACACCTCTTTGTGTTCTGTGAAATCAGCTCAGAGAGTTACAGCTTTCCCCTCAAGAAGCCTTTCACTAAGACTGTTCTTGTGGAATTGGAAAAGTGATATTTGGAAGCCCATAGAGGGCTGTGGTGAAAAAGGAAATATCCTCAAATGAAATCTGTAAAGAAGCTTTCTGAGAAACTGCTCTGTGATGTGTAACTTCCACTCACAGAGTTACATCTGTATTTCATGGATCTCTTTGCTAGCCTTATTTCTGTGGAATCTGAGAACAGATATTTCGGATCCCTATGAAGACTATAGGGCCAAAGGAAATATCCTCCGATAACAAAGAGAAAGAAGCTTTCTGAGAAACTTCTTTGTGTTCAGTGAAATCATCTCACATAGTTACAGCTTTCCCCTCAAGAAGCCTTTCGCTAAGACAGTTCTTGTGGAATTGGCAAAGTGATATTTGGAAGCCCATAGACGGGTATGGTGAAAAAGGAAATATCCTCAGAGGAAATTTGGAAAGAAGCTTTCTGAGAAACTGCTTAGTGTTCTGTTAATTAACCTCACAGAGTTACATCTGTATTTCGTGGATCTCTTTGCTAGCCTTATTTCTGTGGAATCTGAGAACAGATATTTCGAATCCCTTTGAAGAATATAGGGCCAAAGGAAATATCCTCCGATAACAAAGAGAAAGAAGCTTTCTGAGAAACTTCTTTGTGTTCTGTGAAATCATCTCACAGAGGTACAGCATTCCCCCCATGAAGCGTTTAGCTAAGACAGTTCTTCTGGAATTGGCAAAGTGATATTTGGAAGCCCATAGAGGGCTATGGTTACAAAGGAAATATCCTCAGATGAAATATGGAAAGCGGCTTTCTGAGAAACTGCTTAGTGTTCTGTTAATTCATCTCACAGAGTTACATCTGTATTTCGTGGATCTCTTTGCTAGCCTTATTTCTGTGGAATCTGAGAACAGATATTTCGGATCCCTTTGAAGCCTATAAGGCCAAAGGAAATATCCTCCGATAACAAAGAGAAAGAAGCTTACTGAGAAACTTCTTTGTGTTCTGTGAAATCATCTCACAGAGGTACATCTTTCGACTCAAGAAGCCTTTCGCTAAGACAATTCTTGTGGAATTGGAAAAGTGATATTTGGAAGCCCATAGAGGGCTATGGTGAAAAAGGAAATATCCTCAGATGAAATCTGTAAAGAAGCTTTCTGAGAAACTGCTCTGTGATGTGTAACTTCCACTCACAGAGTTACATCAGTATTTCATGGATCTCTTTGCTAGCCTTATTTCTGTGGAATCTGAGAACTGATATTTCGGATCCCTTTGAAGACTACAGGGACAAGGGAAATATCCTCCGACAACAAAGAGAAAGAAGCTTTTTGAGAAACTTCTTTGTGTTTTGTGAAATCATCTCACAGAGTTACAGCTTTCCCCTCAAGAAGCCTTTCTCTAAGACAGTTGTTGTGGAATTGGCAAACTGACATTTGGAAGCCCTTAGACGGCTATGGTGAAAAAGGATATATCCTCAGATGAAATCTGGAAAGAAGCTTTCTGAGAAACGGCTTAGTGTTCTGTTAATTCATCTCACAGAGTTACATCTGTATTTCGGGGATATCTTTGCTAGCCCTATTTCTGTGGAATCTGAGAACAGATATTTCGATTCCCTTTGAAGACTATAGGGTCAAAGGAAATATCCTCCGATAACAAAGAGAAAGAAGCTTTCTGAGAAACTACTTTGTGTTCTGGGAAATCATCTCACACAGTTACAGCTTTCCCCTCCGGAATCCTTTCGCTAAGACAGTTCTTGTGGAATTGGCAAAGTGATATTTGGAAGCCCATAGAGGGCTATGGTGAAAAAGGAAATATCCTCAGATGAAATCTGTAAAGAAGCTTTTTGAGAAACTAATCTGTGATGTGTGTCTTCCACTCACAGAGTTATATCTGTATTTCGTGGATCTCTTTGCTAGCCTTATTTCTGTGGTATCGGAGAACAGATATTTCCGATCCCTTTGAAGAATATAGGGCCAAAGGAAATATCCTCCGATAACAAAGAGAAAGAAGCTTTCTAAGAAACTTCTTTGTGTTTTGTGAAATCATCTCACAGAGTTACTGCTTTCCCCTCAGGAAGTCGCTCGCTAAGACAGTTCTTGTGGATTTGGAAAGGTGATATTTGGAGGCCCATAGAGGGCTATGGTGAAAAAGGAAATATCTTCAGATGAAATCTGGAAAGAAGATTTCTGAGAAACTGCTCTGTGATGTGTAACTTCCACTCACGTAGTTACATCTGTATTTCGTGGATCTCTTTGCTAGCCTTATTTCTGTGGAATCTGAGAACAGATATTTCGAATCCCTTTGAAGACTATAGGGCCAAAGGAAATATCCTCCGATAACAAAGAGAAAGAAGCTTTCTGAGAAACTTCTTTGTGTTCTGTGAAATCATCTCACAGAGTTACAGCTTTCCCTTCAAGAAGGCTTTCGCTAAGACAGTTCTTGTGGAATAGGCAAAGTGATATTTGGAAGCTCATAGAGGGCTATGGTGAAAAAGGAAATATCCTCAGACGAAATCTGGAAAGAAGCTTTCTGAGAAACTGCTTAGTGTTCTGTTAATTCACCTCACAGAGTTACATCTTTATTTAGTGGTTGTCTTTGCTAACCTTATTTCTGTGGAATCTGAGAACAGATATTTCGGATCCCTTTGAAGACTATAGGGCCAAAGGAAATATCCTCCGATAACAAAGAGAAAGAAGCTTTCTGAGAAACTTCTTTGTGTTCTGTGAAATCATCTCACAGATTTACAGCTTTCCCCTCAAGAAGCCTTTCGCTAAGACAGTTTTGTGGAATTGGCAAAGTGATATTTGGAAGCCCATAGAGGGCTATGTTGACAAAGGAAATATCCTCAGATGAAATCTGGAAAGAAGCTTTCTGAGAAACTGCTTAGAGTTCTGTTAATTCACCTCACAGAGTTACATCTATATTTCGTGGATCTCTTTGCTAGCCTTATTTCTGTGTAATCTGAGAACAGATATTTCGGATCCCTTTGAAGACTATAGGGCCAAAGGAAATATCCTCCGATAGCAAAGAGAAAGAAGCTTTCTGAGGAACTTCTTTGTGTTCTGTGAAATCATCTCACAGAGTTACAGCTTTCCCCTCAAGAAGCCGCTCGCTAAGACAGTTCTTGTGGATTTGGAAAAGTGATATTTGGAAGCCCATAAAGGGCTTTGGTGAAAAAGGAAATATCCTCAGATGAAATCTGGAAAGAAGCTTTCTGAGAAACTGCTCTGTGTTGTGTGACTTCCACTCACAGAGTTACATCTGTATTTCGTGCATCTCTTTGCTAGCCTTATTTCTGTGGAATCTGAGAACAGAGATTTCGGATCCCTTTGAAGACTATACGGAGAAAGGAAATATGCTCCGATAACAAAGAGAAAGAAGCTTTCTGAGAAACTTCTTTGTGTTCTGTGAAATCATCTCACAGAGTTACAGCTTTCCCTTCAAGAAGCCTTTCACTAAGACAGTTCTTGTGGAATTCGCAAAGTGATATTTGGAAGCCCATAGAGGGCTATGGTGAAAAAGGAAATATTCTCAGATGAAATCTGGAAAGAAGCTTCCTGAGAAACTTCTCTGTGATGTGTGACTTCCACTCACAGAGTTACATCTGTATGTCTTGGATCTCTTTGCTAGCCTTATTTCTGTGGAAACTGAGAACAGATATTTCGGATCCCTTTGAAGACTATAGGGCCAAAGGAAATATCCTCCGATAACAAAGAGAAAGAAGCTTTCTGAGAAACTTCTTTGTGTTCAGTGAAATCATCTCACAGAGTTACAGCTTTCCCCTCAAGAAGCGTTTCGCTAAGACAGTTCTTGTGGAATTGGCAAAGTGATATTTGGACGCCCATAGAGGGGTATGGAGAAAAAGGAAATATCCTCAGATGAAATCTGGAAAGAAGCTTTCTGAGAAACTGCTTAGTGTTCTGTTAATTCACCTCACAGAGTTACATCTGTATTTCGTGGATCTCTTTGCTAGCCTTATTTCTCTGGAATCTGAGAACAGATATTTCGAATCCCTTTGAAGACTATAGGGCCAAAGGAAATATCTTCCTATAACAAAGAGAAAGAAGCTTTCTGAGAAACTTCTTTGTGTTCTGTGAAATCATCTCACAGAGTTACAACTTTCCCCTCAAGAAGAATTTCGCTAAGACAGTTCTTGTGGAATTGGCTAAGTGATATTTGTAAGCCCATAGAGGGCTATGTTGAAAAAGGAAATATCCTCAGATGAAATCTGGAAAGAAGTTTCTGCGAAACTGCTTAGTGTTCTGTTAATTCATCTCACAGAGTTACATCTGTATTTCGTGGATCTCTTTGCTAGCCTTATTTCTGTGGAATCTGAGAACAGATATTACGAAACCCTTTGAAAACTATAGGGACAAAGGAAATATCCTCCGATAACAAAGAGAATAAAGCTTTCTGAGACACCTCTTTGTGTTCTGTGAAATCATCTCAGAGAGTTACAGCTTTCCCCTAAAGAAGCCTTTCGCTAAGACTGTTCTTGTGGAATTGGAAAAGTGATATTTGGAAGCCCATAGAGGGCTGTGGTGAAAAAGGAAATATCCTCAAATGAAATCTGTAAAGAAGCTTTCTGAGAAACTGCTCTGCGATGTGTAACTTCCACTCACAGAGTTACATCTGTATTTCATGGATCTCTTTGCTAGCCTTATTTCTGTGGAATCTGAGAACAGATATTTCGGATCCCTATGAAGACTATAGGGCCAAAGGAAATATCCTCCGATAACAAAGAGAAAGAAGCTTTCTGAGAAACTTCTTTGTGTTCAGTGAAATCATCTCACAGAGTTACAGCTTTCCCCTCAAGAAGCCTTTCGCTAAGACAGTTCTTGTGGAATTGGCAAAGTGATATTTGGAAGCCCATAGACGGGTATGGTGAAAAAGGAAGTATCCTCAGAGGAAACCTGGAAAGAAGCTTTCTGAGAAACTGCTTAGTGTTCTGTTAATTAACCTCACAGAGTTACATCTGTATTTCGTGGATCTCTTTGCTAGCCTTATTTCTGTGGAATCTGAGAACAGATATTTCGAATCCCTTTGAAGAATATAGGGCCAAAGGAAATATCCTCCGATAACAAAGAGAAAGAAGCTTTCTGAGAAACTTCTTTGTGTTCTGTGAAATCATCTCACAGAGTTACAACTTTCCCCTCCAGAGGCATTTCGCTAAGACAGTTCTTGTGGAATTGGCAAAGTTATATTTGTAAGCCCATAGAGGGCTATGGTGAAAAAGGAAATATCCTCAGATGAAATCTGGAAAGAAGCTTTCTTCGAAACTGCTTAGTGTTCTGTTAATTCATCTCACAGAGTTACATCTGTGTTTCGTGGATCTCTTTGCTAGCCTTATTTCTGTGGAATCTGAGAACAGATATTTCGGATCCCTTTGAAGACTATAGGGCCAAAGGAAATATCCTCCGATAACAAAGAGAATGAAGCTTTCTGAGACACCTCTTTGTGTTCTGTGAAATCATCTCACAGAGTTACAGCTTTCCCCTAAAGAAGCCTTTCGCTAAGACAGTTCTTGTGGAATTGGAAAAGTGATATTTGGAAGCCCATAGAGGGCTGAGGTGAAAAGGAAATATCCTCAGATGAAATCTGGAAAGAAGCTTTCTGAGAAACTGCTCTGTGATGTGTGACTTCCACTCACAGAGTTACATCTGTATTTCGTGGATCTCCTTGCTAGCCTTATTTCTGTGGAATGTGAGAACAGAGATTTCGGATCCCTTTGAAGACTATAGGGCCAAAGGAAATATCCTCTGATAACAAAGAGAAAGAAGCTTTCTGAGAAACTTCTTTGTGTTCTGTGAAATTATCTCACAGAGTTTCAGCTTTCACCTCAAGAAAACTTTCGCTAAGACAGTTCTTGTGGAATTGGCAAAGTGACATTTGGAAGCCCATAGAGGGCTAAGGTGAAAAAGGAAATATCCTCAGATGAAATCTGGAAAGAAACTTTCTGAGAAACTGCTCTGTGATGTGTGACTTCCATTCACAGAGTTACATCTGTATTTCATGGATTTCTTTGCTACCTTATTTCTGTGGAAAATGAGAATAGATATTTCGAATACCTTTGAAGACTATAGGGCCAAAGGAATTATCCTCCGATAACAAAGAGAAAGAAGCTTTCTGAGAAACTTCTTTGTGTTCAGTGAAATCATCTCACAGAGTTACAGCTTTCCCATCAAGAAGCCTTTCGCTAAGACAGTTCTTGTGGAACTGGCAAAGTGATATTTGGAAGCCCTTAGACGGCTATGGTGAAAAAGGAAATATCCTCAGATGAAATCTGTAAAGAAGCTTTCTGAGAAACTGCTTAGTGTTCTGTTAATTCACCTCACAGAGTTACATTTGTATTTCGTGGATCTCTTTGCTAGCCTTATTTCTGTGTAATCTGAGAAGAGATATTTCGAATCCCTTTGAAGACTATAGGGCCAAAGGAAATATCTTCCGATGACAAAGAGAAAGAAGATTTCTGAGAAACATCTTTGTGTTCTGTGAAATCATCTCACAGAGTTACAACTTTCCCCTCAAGAAGCCTTTCGCTAAGACAGTTCTTGTGGAATTGGCAAAGTTATATTTGGAAGCCCATAGAGGGCTATGTTGAAAGAGGAAATATCCTCAGATGAAATCTGGAAAGAAGTTTCTGCGAAACTGCTTAGTGTTCCGTTAATTCATCTCACAGAGTTACATCTGTATTTCGTGGTTCTCTTTCCTAGCCTTATTTCTGTGGAATCTGAGAACATAGATTTCGGATCCCTTGGAAGACTATAGGGCCAAAGGAAATATCCTCCGATAACAAAGAGAAAGAAGCTTTCTGAGAAACTTCTTTGTGTTCTGTGAAATCATCTCAGAGAGTTACAGCTTTCCCCTCAAGAAGCCTTTTGCTAAGACAGTTCTTGTGGAATTGGAAAAGTGATATTTGGAAGCCCATAGAGGGCTATGGTGAAAAAGGAAATATCCTCAGATGAAATCTGGAAAGAAGCTTTCTGAGAAACTGCTTAGTGTTCTCTTAACTCATCTCACAGAGTTACATCTGTATTTCGTGGATCTCTTTGCTAGCCTTATTTCTGTGGAATCTGAGAACAGATATTTCGGATCCCTTTGAAGACTATAGGGCCAAAGGAAATATCCTCCGATAACAAAGAGAATGAAGCTTTCTGAGACACCACTTTGTGTTCTGTGAAATAATCTCACAGAGTTACAGCTTTCCCCTAAAGAAGCCTTTCGCTAAGACAGTTCTTGTGGAATTGGAAAAGTGATATTTGGAAGCCCATAGAGGGCTGTGGTGAAAAAGGAAATATCCTCAGATGAAATCTGTAAAGAAGCTTTCTGAGAAACTGCTCTGTGATGTGTTACTTCCACTCACAGAGTTACATCTGTATTTCATGGATCTCTTTGCTAGCCTTATTTCTGTGTAATCTGAGAACAGATATTTCGGATCCCTTTGAAGACTCTAGGGCCAAAGGAAATATCCTCCGATAACAAAGAGAAAGAAGCTTTCTGAGAAACTTCTTTGTGTTCTGCGAAATCATCTCACAGAGTTACAGCTTTCCCCTCAAGAAGCCTTTCGCTAAGACAGTTCTTGTGGAATTGGCAAAGTGATATTTGGAAGCCCATAGACGGGTATGGTGAAAAAGGAAATATCCTCAGATGAAATCTGGAAAGAAGCTTTCTGAGAAACTGCTTAGTGTTCTGTTAATTAACCTCACAGAGTTACATCTGTATTTCGTGGATCTCTTTGATAGCCTTATTTCTGTGGAATCTGAGAACAGATATTTCGAATCCCTTTGAAGAATATAGGGCCAAAGGAAATATCCTCCGATAACAAAGAGAAAGAAGCTTTCTGAGAAACTTCTTTGTGTTCTGTGAAATCATCTCACAGAGTTACAACTTTCCCCTCAAGAAGCATTTCGCTAAGACAGTTCTTGTGGAATTGGCAAAGTCATATTTGTAAGCCCATAGAGGGCTATGGTGAAAAAGGAAATATCCTCAGATGAAATCTGGAAAGAAGCTTTCTGCGAAACTGCTTAGAGTTCTTTAATTCATCTCACAGAGTTACATCTGTATTTCGTGGATCTCTTTGCTAGCCTTATTTCTGTGGAATCTGAGAACAGATATTTCGGATCCCTTTGAAGAGTATAGGGCCAAAGGAAATATCCTCCGATAGCAAAGAGAAAGAAGCTTTCTGAGGAACTTCTTTGTGTTCTGTGAAATCATCTCACAGAGTTACAGCTTTCCCCTCAAAAAGCCGCTCGCTAAGACAGTTCTTGTGGATTTGGAAAAGTGATATTTGGAAGCCCATAAAGGGCTTTGGTGAAAAAGGAAATATCCTCAGATGAAATCTGGAAAGAAGCTTTCTGAGAAACTGCTCTGTGATGTGTGACTTCCACTCACAGAGTTACATCTGTATTTCGTGGATCTCTTTGCTAGCCTTATTTCTGTGGAATCTGAGAACAGAGATTTCGGATCCCTTTGAAGACTATACGGAGAAAGGAAATATGCTCCGATAACAAAGAGAAAGAAGCTTTCTGAGAAACTTCTTTGTGTTCTGTGAAATCATCTCACAGAGTTACAGCTTTCCCTTCAAGAAGCCTTTCACTAAGACAGTTCTTGTGGAATTCGCAAAGTGATATTTGGAAGCCCATAGAGGGCTATGGTGAAAAAGGAAATATTCTCAGATGAAATCTGGAAAGAAGCTTTCTGCGAAACTGCTTAGTGTTCTGTTAATTCATCTCACAGAGTTACATCTGTATTTCGTAGATCTCTTTGCTAGCCTTATTTCTGTGGAATCTGAGAACAGATATTTCGAATCCCTTTGAAGACTATAGGGACAAAGGAAATATCCTCCGATAACAAAGGGAATGAAGCTTTCTGAGACACCTCTTTGTGTTCTGTGAAATCATCTCAGAGAGTTACAGCTTTCCCCTAAAGAAGCCTTTCGCTAAGACTGTTCTTGTGGAATTGGAAAAGTGATATTTGGAAGCCCATAGAGGGCTGTGGTGAAAAAGGAAATATCCTCAAATGAAATCTGTAAAGAAGCTTTCTGAGAAACTGCTCTGTGATGTGTAACTTCCACTCACAGAGTTACATCTGTATTTCATGGATCTCTTTGCTAGCCTTATTTCTGTGGAATCTGAGAACAGATATTTCGGATCCCTATGAAGACTATAGGGCCAAAGGAAATATCCTCCGATAACAAAGAGAAAGAAGCTTTCTGAGAAACTTCTTTGTGTTCAGTGAAATCATCTCACAGAGTTACAGCTTTCCCCTCAAGAAGCCTTTCGCTAAGAGAGTTCTTGTGGAATTGGAAAAGTGATATTTGGAAGCCCATAGACGGGTATGGTGAAAAAGGAAATATCCTCAGAGGAAAGCTGGAAAGAAGCTTTCTGAGAAACTGCTTAGTGTTCTGTTAATTAACCTCACAGAGTTACATCTGTATTTCGTGGATCTCTTTGCTAGCCTTATTTCTGTGGAATCTGAGAACAGATATTTCGAATCCCTTTGAAGAATATAGGGCCAAAGGAAATATCCTCCGATAACAAAGAGAAAGAAGCTTTCTGAGAAACTTCTTTGTGTTCTGTGAAATCATCTCACAGAGTTACAACTTTCCCCTCAAGAAGCATTTCGCTAAGACAGTTCTTGTGGAAATGGCAAAGTTATATTTGTAAGCCCATAGAGGGCTATGGTGAAAAAGGAAATATCCTCAGATGAAATCTGGAAAGAAGCTTTCTTCGAAACTGCTTAGTGTTCTGTTAATTCATCTCACAGAGTTACATCTGTGTTTCGTGGATCTCTTTGCTAGCCTTATTTCTGTGGAATCTGAGAACAGATATTTCGGATCCCTTGGAAGACTATAGGGCCAAAGGAAATATCCTCCGATAACAAAGAGAAAGAAGCTTTCTGAGAAACTTCTTTGTGTTCTGCGAAATCATCTCACAGAGTTACAGCTTTCCCCTCAAGAAGCCGCTCGCTAAGACAGTTCTTGTGCATTTGGAAAAGTGATATTTGGAAGCCCATAAACGGCTTTGGTGAAAAAGGAAATATCCTCAGATGAAATCTGGAAAGAAGCTTTCTGAGAAACTGCTCTGTGATGTGTGACTTCCACTCACAGAGTTACATCTGTATTTCGTGGATCTCCTTGCTAGCCTTATTTCTGTGGAATGTGAGAACAGAGATTTCGGATCCCTTTGAAGACTATAGGGCCAAAGGAAATATCCTCTGATAACAAAGAGAAAGATGCTTTCTGAGAAACTTCTTTGTGTTCTGTGAAATTATCTCACAGAGTTTCAGCTTTCACCTCAAGAAAACTTTCGCTAAGACAGTTCTTGTGGAATTGGCAAAGTGACATTTGGAAGCCCATAGAGGGCTAAGGTGAAAAAGGAAATATCCTCAGATGAAATCTGGAAAGAAACTTTCTGAGAAACTGCTCTGTGATGTGTGACTTCCATTCACAGAGTTACATCTGTATTTCATGGATTTCTTTGCTACCTTATTTCTGTGGAAAATGAGAATAGATATTTCGAATACCTTTGAAGACTATAGGGCCAAAGGAATTATCCTCCGATAACAAAGAGAAAGAAGCTTTCTGAGAAACTTCTTTGTGTTCAGTGAAATCATCTCACAGAGTTACAGCTTTCCAATCAAGAAGCCTTTCGCTAAGACAGTTCTTGTGGAACTGGCAAAGTGATATTTGGAAGCCCATAGACGGCTATGGTGAAAAAGGAAATATCCTCAGATGAAATCTGTAAAGAAGCTTTCTGAGAAACTGCTTAGTGTTCTGTTAATTCACCTCACAGAGTTACATTTGTATTTCGTGGATCTCTTTGCTAGCCTTATTTCTGTGTAATCTGAGAAGAGATATTTCGAATCCCTTTGAAGACTATAGGGCCAAAGGAAATATCTTCCGATGACAAAGAGAATGAAGCTTTCTGAGAAACTTCTTTGTGTTCTGTGAAATCATCTCACAGAGTTACAACTTTCCCCTCAAGAAGCCTTTCGCTAAGACAGTTCTTGTGGAATTGGAAAAGTGATATTTGGAAGCCCATAGAGGGCTATGTTGAAAGAGGAAATATCCTCAGATGAAATCTGGAAAGAAGCTTTCTGCGAAACTGCTTAGTGTTCCGTTAATTCATCTCACAGAGTTACATCTGTATTTCGTGGATCTCTTCGCTAGCCTTACTTCTGTGTAATCTGAGAACAGATATTTCGGATCCCTTTGAAGACTATAGGGCCAAAGGAAATATCCTCCGATAACAAAGAGAAAGAAGCTTTCTGAGAAACCTCTTTGTGTTCTGTGAAATCATCTCACAGATGTACAGCTTTCCCCTAAAGAAGCCTTTCGCTAAGACCGTTCTTGTGGAATTGGAAAAGGGATATTTGGAAGCCCATAGAGGGCTATGGTGAAAAAGGAAATATCCTCAGATGAAATCTGTAAAGAAGCTTTCTGAGAAACTGCTCTGTGATGTGTAACTTCCACTCACAGAGTTACATCTGTATTTCATGGATCTCTTTACTAGCCTTATTTCTGTGGAATCAGAGAACAGATATTTCGGATCCCTTTGAAGACTATACGGCCAAAGGAAATATCCTCCGATAACAAAGAGAAAGAAGCTTTCTGAGAAACTTCTTTGTGTTCTGTGAAATCATCTCACAGAGTTACAGCTTTCCCCTCAAGAAGCCTTTTGCTAAGACAGTTCTTGTGGAATTGGCAAAGTGATATTTGGAAGATCATAGAGGGCTATTTTGAAAAAATAAATATCCTCAGATGAAATCTGGTAAGCAGATTTCTGAGAAACTGCTTAGTGTTCTGTTATTTCATCTCACAGGGTTACATCTGTATTTCGTGGTTCTCTTTCCTAGCCTTATTTCTGTGGAATCTGAGAACATAGATTTCGGATCCCTTGGAAGACTATAGGGCCAAAGGAAATATCCTCCGATAACAAAGAGAAAGAAGCTTTCTGAGAAACTTCTTTGTGTTCTGTGAAATCATCTCAGAGAGTTACAGCTTTCCCCTCAAGAAGCCTTTCGCTAAGACAGTTCTTGTGGAATTGGAAAAGTGATATTTGGAAGCCCATAGAGGGCTGTGGTGAAAAAGGAAATATCCTCAGATGAAATCTGTAAAGAAGCTTTCTGAGAAAGTGCTCTGTGATGTGTAACTTCCACTCACAGAGTTACATCTGTATTTCATGGATCTCTTTGCTAGCCTTATTTCTCTGTAATCTGAGAACCGATATTTCGGATCCCTTTGAAGACTCTAGGGCCAAAGGAAATATCCTCCGATAACAAAGAGAAAGAAGCTTTCTGAGAAACTTCTTTGTGTTCTGCGAAATCATCTCACAGAGTTACAGCTTTCCCCTCAAGAAGCCGCTCGCTAAGACAGTTCTTGTGGATTTGGAAAAGTGATATTTGGAAGCCCATAAACGGCTTTGGTGAAAAAGGAAATATCCTCAGATGAAATCTGGAAAGAAGCTTTCTGAAAAACTGCTCTGTGATGTGTGACTTCCACTCACAGAGTTACATCTGTATTTCGTGGATCTCCTTGCTAGCCTTATTTCTGTGGAATGTGAGAACAGAGATTTCGGATCCCTTTGAAGACTATAGGACCAAAGGAAATATCCTCCGATAACAAAGAGAAAGAAGCTTTCTGAGAAACTTCTTTGTGTTCTGTGAAATTATCTCACAGAGTTACAGCTTTCACCTCAAGAAAACTTTCGCTAAGACAGTTCTTGTGGAATTGGCAAAGTGATATTTGGAAGCCCATAGAGGGCTAAGGTGAAAAAGGAAATATCCTCAGATGAAATCTGGAAAGAAACTTTCTGAGAAACTGCTCTGTGATGTGTGACTTCCACTCACAGAGTTACATCTGTATTTCGTGGATTTCTTTGCTACCTTATTTCTGTGGAAAATGAGAATAGATATTTCGAATACCTTTGAAGACTATAGGGCCAAAGGAATTTTCCTCCGATAACAAAGAGAAAGAAGCTTTCTGAGAAACTTCTTTGTGTTCAGTGAAATCATCTCACAGAGTTACAGCTTTCCCATCAAGAAGCCTTTCGCTAAGACAGTTCTTGTGGAACTGGCAAAGTTATATTTGGAAGCCCATAGACGGCTATGGTGAAAAAGGAAATATCCTCAGATGAAATCTGTAAAGAAGCTTTCTGAGAAACTGCTTAGTGTTCTGTTAATTCACCTCACAGAGTTACATTTGTATTTCGTGGATCTCTTTGCTAGCCTTATTTCTGTGGAATCTGAGAAGAGATATTTCGAATCCCTTTGAAGACTATAGGGCCAAAAGAAATATCTTCCGATGACAAAGAGAAAGAAGCTTTCTGAGAAACTTCTTTGTGTTCTGTGAAATCATCTCACAGAGTTACAACTTTCCCCTCAAGAAGCCTTTCGCTAAGACAGTTCTTGTGGAATTGGCAAAGTCATATTTGGATGCCCATATAGGGCTATGTTGAAAGAGGAAATATCCTCAGATGAAATCTGGAAAGAAGCTTTCTGCGAAACTGCTTAGTGTTCTGTTAATTCATCTCACAGAGTTACATCTGTATTTCGTGGATCTCTTTGCTAGCCTTATTTCTGTGTAATCTGAGAACAGATATTTCGGATCCCTTGGAAGACTATAGGGCCAAAGGAAATATCCTCTGATAACAAAGAGAAAGAAGCTTTCTGAGAAACTTCTTTGTGTTCTGTGAAATCATCTCACAGAGTTACAACTTTCCCCTCAAGAAGCCTTTCGCTAAGACAGTTCTTGTGGAATTGGCAAAGTGATATTTGGAAGACCATAGAGCGCTATTTTGAAAAAATAAATATACTCAGATGAAATCTGGTAAGCAGATTTCTGAGAAACTGCTTAGTGTTCTGTTATTTCATCTCACAGGGTTACATTTGTATTTCGTGGTTCTCTTTCCTAGCCTTATTTCTGTGGAATCTGAGAACAGATATTTCGGATCCCTTGGAAGACTATAGGGCCAAAGGAAATATCCTCCGATAACAAAGAGAAAGAAGCTTTCTGAGAAACTTCTTTGTGTTCTGTGAAATCATCTACAGAGTTACTGCTTTCCCCTCAAGAAGACTTTCGCTAAGACAGTTCTTGTGGAATTGGCAAAGTGACATTTTGGAGCCCTTAGACGGCTATGGTGAAAAAGGAAATATCCTCAGATGAAATCTGGAAAGAAGCTTTCTGAGAAACAGCTTAGTGTTCTGTTAATCCACCACACAGAGTTACATCTGTATTTCGTGTATCTCTTTGCTAGCCTTATTTCTGTGGATTCTGAGAACAGATATTTCGAATCCCTTTGAAGACTATAGGGCCAAAGGAAATATCTTCCGATGACAAAGAGAATGAAGCTTTCTGAGAAACTTCTTTGTGTTCTGTGAAATCATCTCACAGAGTTACAACTTTCCCCTCAAGAAGCCTTTCGCTAAGACAGTTCTTGTGGAATTGGAAAAGTGATATTTGGAAGCCCATAGAGGGCTATGTTGAAAGAGGAAATATCCTCAGATGAAATCTGGAAAGAAGCTTTCTGCGAAACTGCTTAGTGTTCCGTTAATTCATCTCACAGAGTTACATCTGTATTTCGTGGATCTCTTCGCTAGCCTTACTTCTGTGTAATCTGAGAACAGATATTTCGGATCCCTTTGAAGACTATAGGGCCAAAGGAAATATCCTCCGATAACAAAGAGAAAGAAGCTTTCTGAGAAACCTCTTTGTGTTCTGTGAAATCATCTCACAGATGTACAGCTTTCCCCTAAAGAAGCCTTTCGCTAAGACCGTTCTTGTGGAATTGGAAAAGGGATATTTGGAAGCCCATAGAGGGCTATGGTGAAAAAGGAAATATCCTCAGATGAAATCTGTAAAGAAGCTTTCTGAGAAACTGCTCTGTGATGTGTAACTTCCACTCACAGAGTTACATCTGTATTTCATGGATCTCTTTACTAGCCTTATTTCTGTGGAATCAGAGAACAGATATTTCGGATCCCTTTGAAGACTATACGGCCAAAGGAAATATCCTCCGATAACAAAGAGAAAGAAGCTTTCTGAGAAACTTCTTTGTGTTCTGTGAAATCATCTCACAGAGTTACAGCTTTCCCCTCAAGAAGCCTTTTGCTAAGACAGTTCTTGTGGAATTGGCAAAGTGATATTTGGAAGATCATAGAGGGCTATTTTGAAAAAATAAATATCCTCAGATGAAATCTGGTAAGCAGATTTCTGAGAAACTGCTTAGTGTTCTGTTATTTCATCTCACAGGGTTACATCTGTATTTCGTGGTTCTCTTTCCTAGCCTTATTTCTGTGGAATCTGAGAACATAGATTTCGGATCCCTTGGAAGACTATAGGGCCAAAGGAAATATCCTCCGATAACAAAGAGAAAGAAGCTTTCTGGAAACTTCTTTGTGTTCTGTGAAATCATCTCAGAGAGTTACAGCTTTCCCCTCAAGAAGCCTTTTGCTAAGACAGTTCTTGTGGAATTGGAAAAGTGATATTTGGAAGCCCAAAGAGGGCTATGGTGAAAAAGGAAATATCATCAGATGAATTCTGTAAAGAAGCTTTCTGAGAAACTGCTCCGTGATGTGTGACTTCCACTCACAGAGTTACATCTGTATTTCGTGGATCATTTTGCTAGCCTTATTTCTGTGGAATCTGAGAACAGATATTTCGGATCCCTTTGAAGACTATAGGGCCAATGGAAATATCCTCCGATAACAAAGAGAAAGAAGCTTTCTGAGAAACTTCTTTGTGTTCTGTGAAATCATCTCACAGAGTTACAGCTTTCCCCTCAAGAAGCCTTTCGCTAAGACAGTTCTTGTGGAATTGGCAAAGTGATATTTGGAAGCTCATAGACGGGTATGGTGAAAAAGGAAATATCCTCAGATGAAATCTGGAAAGAAGCTTTCTGAGAAACTGCTTAGTGTTCTGTTAATTAACCTCACAGAGTTACATCAGTATTTCGTGGATCTCTTTGCTAGCCTTATTTCTGTGGAATCTGAGAACAGATATTTCGAATCCCTTTGAAGAATATAGGGCCAAAGGAAATATCCTCAGATAACAAAGAGAAAGAAGCTTTCTGAGAAACTTCTTTGTGTTCTGTGAAATCATCTCACAGAGTTACAACTTTTCCCTCAAGAAGCAATTCGCTAAGACAGTTCTTGTGGAATTGGCAAAGTGATATTTGTAAGCCCATAGAGGGCTATGGTGAAAAAGGAAATATCCTCAGATGAAATCTGGAAAGAAGCTTTCTGCGAAACTGCTTAGAGTTCTTTAATTCATCTCACAGAGTTACATCTGTATTTCGTGGATCTCTTTGCTAGCCTTATTTCTGTGGAATCTGAGAACAGATATTTCGGATCCCTTTGAAGACTATAGGGCCAAAGGAAATATCCTCCGATAACAAAGAGAATGAAGCTTTCTGAGACACCTCTTTGTGTTCTGTGAAATCATCTCACAGAGTTACAGCTTTCCCCTAAAGAAGCCTTTCGCTAAGACAGTTCTTGTGGAATTGGAAAAGTGATATTTGGAAGCCCATAGAGGGCTGTGGTGAAAAAGGAAATATCCTCAGATGAAATCTGTAAAGAAGCTTTCTGAGAAAGTGCTCTGTGATGTGTAACTTCCACTCACAGAGTTACATCTGTATTTCATGGATCTCTTTGCTAGCCTTATTTCTCTGTAATCTGAGAACCGATATTTCGGATCCCTTTGAAGACTCTAGGGCAAAAGGTAATATCCTCCGATAACAAAGAGAAAGAAGCTTTCTGAGAAACTTCTTTGTGTTCTGCGAAATCATCTCACAGAGTTACAGCTTTCCCCTCAAGAAGCCGCTCGCTAAGACAGTTCTTGTGGATTTGGAAAAGTGATATTTGGAAGCCCATAAACGGCTTTGGTGAAAAAGGAAATATCCTCAGATGAAATCTGGAAAGAAGCTTTCTGAAAAACTGCTCTGTGATGTGTGACTTCCACTCACAGAGTTACATCTGTATTTCGTGGATCTCCTTGCTAGCCTTATTTCTGTGGAATGTGAGAACAGAGATTTCGGATCCCTTTGAAGACTATAGGACCAAAGGAAATATCCTCCGATAACAAAGAGAAAGAAGCTTTCTGAGAAACTTCTTTGTGTTCTGTGAAATTATCTCACAGAGTTACAGCTTTCACCTCAAGAAAACTTTCGCTAAGACAGTTCTTGTGGAATTGGCAAAGTGATATTTGGAAGCCCATAGAGGGCTAAGGTGAAAAAGGAAATATCCTCAGATGAAATCTGGAAAGAAACTTTCTGAGAAACTGCTCTGTGATGTGTGACTTCCACTCACAGAGTTACATCTGTATTTCGTGGATTTCTTTGCTACCTTATTTCTGTGGAAAATGAAAATAGATATTTCGAATACCTTTGAAGACTATAGGGCCAAAGGAATTATCCTCCGATAACAAAGAGAAAGAAGCTTTCTGAGAAACTTCTTTGTGTTCAGTGAAATCATCTCACAGAGTTACAGCTTTCCCATCAAGAAGCCTTTCGCTAAGACAGTTCTTGTGGAACTGGCAAAGTGATATTTGGAAGCCCATAGACTGCTATGGTGAAAAAGGAAATATCCTCAGATGAAATCTGTAAAGAAGCTTTCTGAGAAACTGCTTAGTGTTCTGTTAATTCACCTCACAGAGTTACATTTGTATTTCGTGGATCTCTTTGCTAGCCTTATTTCTGTGGAATCTGAGAAGAGATATTTCGAATCCCTTTGAAGACTATAGGGCCAAAAGAAATATCTTCCGATGACAAAGAGAAAGAAGCTTTCTGAGAAACTTCTTTGTGTTCTGTGAAATCATCTCACAGAGTTACAACTTTCCCCTCAAGAAGCCTTTCGCTAAGACAGTTCTTGTGGAATTGGCAAAGTCATATTTGGATGCCCATATAGGGGTATGTTGAAAGAGGAAATATCCTCAGATGAAATCTGGAAAGAAACTTTCTGCGAAACTGCTTAGTGTTCTGTTAATTCATCTCACAGAGTTACATCTGTATTTCGTGGATCTCTTTGCTAGCCTTATTTCTGTGTAATCTGAGAACAGATATTTCGGATCCCTTGGAAGACTATAGGGCCAAAGGAAATATCCTCCGATAACAAAGAGAAAGAAGCTTTCTGAGAAACTTCTTTGTGTTCTGTGAAATCATCTCACAGAGTTACAACTTTCCCCTCAAGAAGCCTTTCGCTAAGACATTTCTTGTGGAATTGGCAAAGTGATATTTGGAAGACCATAGAGCGCTATTTTGAAAAAATAAATATACTCAGATGAAATCTGGTAAGCAGATTTCTGAGAAACTGCTTAGTGTTCTGTTATTTCATCTCACAGGGTTACATTTGTATTTCGTGGTTCTCTTTCCTAGCCTTATTTCTGTGGAATCTGAGAACAGATATTTCGGATCCCTTGGAAGACTATAGGGCCAAAGGAAATATCCTCCGATAACAAAGAGAAAGAAGCTTTCTGAGAAACTTCTTTGTGTTCTGTGAAATCATCTACAGAGTTACTGCTTTCCCCTCAAGAAGACTTTCGCTAAGACAGTTCTTGTGGAATTGGCAAAGTGACATTTTGGAGCCCTTAGACGGCTATGGTGAAAAAGGAAATATCCTCAGATGAAATCTGGAAAGAAGCTTTCTGAGAAACAGCTTAGTGTTCTGTTAATCCACCACACAGAGTTACATCTGTATTTCGTGTATCTCTTTGCTAGCCTTATTTCTGTGGATTCTGAGAACAGATATTTCGAATCCCTTTGAAGACTATAGGGCCAAAAGAAATATCCTCTGATAACAAAGAGAAAGAAGCTTTCTGAGAAACTTCTTTGTGTTCCGTGAAATCATCTCACAGAGTTACAGCTTTCTCCTCAAGAAGCCTTTCGCTAAGACAGTTCTTGTGGAATTGGCAAAGTGATATTTGAAAGCCCATAGACGGCTATGGTGAAAAAGGAAATATCCTCAGATGAAATCTGGAAAGAAGCTTTCTGAGAAACTGCTTAGTGTTCTGGTAATTCACCTCAGAGAGTTACGTCTTTATTTAGCGGTTCTCTTTGCTAGCCTTATTTCTGTGTAATCTGAGAACATATATTTCGGATCCCTTTGAAGACTATAGGGCCAAAGGAAATATCCTCCGATAACAAAGAGAAAGAAGCTTTCTGAGAAACTTCTTTGTGTTCTGTGAAATCATCTCACAGAGTTACAGCTTACCCCTCAAAAGCCTTTCGCTAAGACAGTTCTTGTGGAATTGGCAAAGTGATATTTGGAAGCCCATAGAGGGCTATGGTGACAAAGGAAAAATCCTCAGATGAAATCTGGAAAGAAGCTTTCTGAGAAACTGCTTAGTGTTCTCTTAATTCCTCTCACAGAGTTACATCTATATTCCTTGGATCTCTTTGCTAGCCTTATTTCTGTGGAATCTGAGAACAGATATTTCGGATCCCTTTGAAGACTATAGGGCCAAAGGAAATATCCTTCGATAACAAAGAGAAAGAAGCTTTCTGAGAAACTTGTTTGTGTTCTGTGAAATCATCTCACAGAGGTACAGCATTCCCCCCAAGAAGCGTTTAGCTAAGACAGTTCTTCTGGAATTGGCAAAGTGATATTTGGAAGCCCATAGAGGGCTATGGTGACAAAGGAAATATCCTCAGATGAAATATGGAAAGCAGCTTTCTGAGAAACTGCTTAGTGTTCTGTTAATTCATCTCACAGAGTTACATCTGTATTTCGTGGATCTCTTTGCTAGCCTTATTTCTGTGGAATCTGAGAACAGATATTTCTGATCCCTTTGAAGCCTATAAGGCCAAAGGAAATATCCTCCGATAACAAAGAGAAAGAAGCTTACTGAGAAACTTCTTTGTGTTCTGTGAAATCATCTCACAGAGGTACATCTTTCGACTCAAGAAGCCTTTCGCTAAGACAATTCTTGTGGAATTGGAAAAGTGATACTTGGAAGCCCATACAGGGCTATGGTGAAAAAGGAAATATCCTCAGATGAAATCTGTAAAGAAGCTTTCTGAGAAACTGCTCTGTGATGTGTAACTTTCACTCACAGAGTTACATCAGTATTTCATGGATCTCTTTGCTAGCCTTATTTCTGTGGAATCTGAGAACTGATATTTCGGATCCCTTTGAAGACTACAGGGACAAGGGAAATATCCTCCGACAACAAAGAGAAAGAAGCTTTTTGAGAAACTTCTTTGTGTTTTGTGAAATCATCTCACAGAGTTACAGCTTTCCCCTCAAGAAGCCTTTCTCTAAGACAGTTGTTGTGGAATTGGCAAACTGACATTTGGAAGCCCTTAGACGGCTATGGTGAAAAAGGATATATCCTCAGATGAAATCTGGAAAGTGGCTTTCTGAGAAACGGCTTAGTGTTCTGTTAATTCATCTCACAGAGTTACATCTGTATTTCGGGGATATCTTTGCTAGCCCTATTTCTGTGGAATCTGAGAACAGATATTTCGAATCCCTTTGAAGACTATAGGGTCAAAGGAAATATCCTCCGATAACAAAGAGAAAGAAGCTTTCTGAGAAACTACTTTGTGTTCTGGGAAATCATCTCACAGAGTTACAGCTTTCCCCTCAAGAAGCCTTTCGCTAAGACAGTTCTTGTGGAATTGGCAAAGTGATATTTGGAAGCCCATAGAGGTCTATGGTGAGAAAGGAAATATCCTCAGGCGAAATCTGGAAAGAAGCTTTCTGAAAAACTGCTTGGTGTTCTATTAACTCACCTCACAGAGTTACAACTCTATTTCGTGGATCTCTTTGCTAACCATATTTCTGTGGAATCGGAGAACAGATATTTCCGATCCCTTTGAAGAATATAGGGCCAAAGGAAATATCCTCCGATAACAAAGAGAAAGAAGCTTTCTAAGAAACTTCTTTGTGTTTTGTGAAATCATCTCACAGAGTTACTGCTTTACCCTCAGGAAGTCGCTCGCTAAGACAGTTCTTGTGGATTTGGAAAAGTGAAATTTGGAGGCCCATAGAGGGTTATGGTGAAAAAGGAAATATCCTCAGATGAAATCTGGAAAGAAGATTTCTGAGAAACTGCTCTGTGATGTGTGACTTCCATTCACGTAGTTACATCTGTATTTCATGGATCTCTTTGCTAGCCTTATTTCTGTGGAATCTGAGAACAGATATTTCGGATCCCTTTGAAGACTATAGGGCCAAAGGAAATATCCTCCGATAACAAAGAGAAAGAAGCTTTCTGAGAAACTTCTTTGTGTTCTGTGAAATCACCTCACAGAGTTACAGCTTTCCCTTCAAGAAAGCTTTCGCTAAGACAGTTCTTGTGGAATTGGCAAAGTGATATTTGGAAGCTCATAGAGGGCTATGGTGAAAAAGGAAATATCCTCAGACGAAATCTGGAAAGAAGCTTTCTGAGAAACTGCTTAGTGTTCTGTTAATTCACCTCACAGAGTTACATCTTTATTTAGTGGTTGTCTTTGCTAACCTTATTTCTGTGGAATCTGAGAACAGATATTTCGGATCCCTTTGAAGACTATAGGGCCAAAGGAAATATCCTCCGATAACAAAGAGAAAGAAGCTTTCTGAGAAACTTCTTTGTGTTCTGTGAAATCATCTCACAGAGTTACAGCTTTCCCCTAAAGAAGCCTTTCGCTAAGACAGTTCTTGTGGAATTGGCAAAGTGATATTTGGAAGCCCATAGAGGGCTATGTTGACAAAGGAAATATCCTCAGATGAAATCTGGAAAGAAGCTTTCTGAGAAACTGCTTAGTGTTCTGTTAATTCACCTCACAGAGTTACATCTATATTTCGTGGATCTCTTTGCTAGCCTTATTTCTGTGGAATCTGAGAACAGATATTTCGGATCCCTTTGAAGACTATAGGGCCAAAGGAAATATCCTCCGATAGCAAAGAGAAAGAAGCTTTCTGAGGAACTTCTTTGTGTTCTGTGAAATCATCTCACAGAGTTACAGCTTTCCCCTCAAGAAGCCGCTCGCTAAGACAGTTCTTGTGGATTTGGAAAAGTGATATTTGGAAGCCCATAAAGGGCTTTGGTGAAAAAGGAAATATCCTCAGAAGAAACCTGGAAAGAAGCTTTCTGAGAAACTGCTCTGTGATGTGTGACTTCCACTCACAGAGTTACATCTGTATTTCGTGGATCTCTTTGCTAGTCTTATTTCTGTGGAATCCGAGAACAGAGATTTCGGATCCCTTTGAAGACTATACGGAGAAAGGAAATATGCTCCGATAACAAAGAGAAAGAAGCTTTCTGAGAAACTTCTTTGTGTTCTGGAAATCATCTCACAGAGTTACAGCTTTCCCTTCAAGAAGCCTTTCACTAAGACAGTTCTTGTGGAATTCGCAAAGTGATATTTGGAAGCCCATAGAGGGCTATGGTGAAAAAGGAAATATTCTCAGATGAAATCTGGAAAGAAGCTTCCTGAGAAACTTCTCTGTGATGTGTGACTTCCACTCACAGAGTTACATCTGTATGTCGTGGATCTCTTTGCTAGCCTTATTTCTGTGGAATCTGAGAACAGATATTTCGGATCCCTTTGAAGACTATAGGGCCAAAGGAAATATCCTCCGATAACAAAGAGAAAGAAGCTTTCTGAGAAACTTCTTTGTGTTCAGTGAAATCATCTCACAGAGTTACAGCTTTCCCCTCAAGAAGCCTTTCGCTAAGACAGTTCTTGTGGAATTGGCAAAGTGATATTTGGAAGCCCATAGACGGGTATGGAGAAAAAGGAAATATCCTCAGATGAAATCTGGAAAGAAGCTTTCTGAGAAACTGCTTAGTGTTCTGTTAATTCACCTCACAGAGTTACATCTGTATTTCGTGGATCTCTTTGCTAGCCTTATTTCTCTGGAATCTGAGAACAGATATTTCGAATCCCTTTGAAGACTATCGGGCCAAAGGAAATATCTTCCTATAACAAAGAGAAAGAAGCTTTCTGAGAAACTTCTTTGTGTTCTGTGAAATCATCTCACAGAGTTACAACTTTCCCCTCAAGAAGAATTTCGCTAAGACAGTTCTTGTGGAATTGGCTAAGTGATATTTGTAAGCCCATAGAGGGCTATGTTGAAAAAGGAAATATCCTCAGATGAAATCTGGAAAGAAGTTTCTGCGAAACTGCTTAGTGTTCTGTTAATTCATCTCACAGAGTTACATCTGTATTTCGTGGATCTCTTTGCTAGCCTTATTTCTGTGGAATCTGAGAACAGATATTTCGAATCCCTTTGAAGACTATAGGGACAAAGGAAATATCCTCCGAAAACAAAGAGAATGAAGCTTTCTGAGACACCTCTTTGTGTTCGGTGAAATCATCTCAGAGAGTTACAGCTTTCCCCTAAAGAAGCCTTTCGCTAAGACTGTTCTTGTGGAATTGGAAAAGTGATATTTGGAAGCCCATAGAGGGCTGTGGTGAAAAAGGAAATATCCTCAAATGAAATCTGTAAAGAAGCTTTCTGAGAAACTGCTCTGTGATGTGTAACTTCCACTCACAGAGTTACATCAGTATTTCATGGATCTCTTTGCTAGCCTTATTTCTGTGGAATCTGAGAACAGATATTTCGGATCCCTTTGAAGACTATAGGGCCAAAGGAAATATCCTCCGATAACAAAGAGAAAGAAGCTTTCTGAGAAACTTCTTTGTGTTCAGTGAAATCATCTCACAGAGTTACAGCTTTCCCCTCAAGAAGCCTTTCGCTAAGACAGTTCTTGTGGAATTGGCAAAGTGATATTTGGAAGCCCATAGACGGGTATGGTGAAAAAGGAAATATCCTCAGAGGAAATCTGGAAAGAAGCTTTCTGAGAAACTGCTTAGTGTTCTGTTAATTAACCTCACAGAGTTACATCTGTATTTCGTGGATCTCTTTGCTAGCCTTATTTCTGTGGAATCTGAGAACAGATATTTCGAATCCCTTTGAAGAATATAGGGCCAAAGGAAATATCCTCCGATAACAAAGAGAAAGAAGCTTTCTGAGAAACTTCTTTGTGTTCTGTGAAATCATCTCACAGAGTTACAACTTTCCCCTCAAGAAGCATTTCGCTAAGACAGTTCTTGTGGAATTGGCAAAGTGATATTTGGAAGCCCATAGAGGGCTATGGTGAAAAAGGAAATATCCTCAGATGAAATCTGGAAAGAAGCTTTCTTCGAAACTGCTTAGTGTTCTGTTAATTCATCTCACAGAGTTACATCTGTATTTCGTGGATCTCTTTGCTAGCCTTATTTCTGTGGAATCTGAGAACAGATATTTCGGATCCCTTTGAAGACTATAGGGCCAAAGGAAATATCCTCCGATAACAAAGAGAATGAAGCTTTCTGAGACACCTCTTTGTGTTCTGTGAAATCATCTCACAGAGTTACAGCTTTCCCCTAAAGAAGCCTTTCGCTAAGACAGTTCTTGTGGAATTGGAAAAGTGATATTTGGAAGCCCATAGAGGGCTGAGGTGAAAAGGAAATATCCTCAGATGAAATCTGTAAAGAAGCTTTCTGAGAAACTGCTCTGTGATGTGTAACTTCCACTCACAGAGTTACATCTGTATTTCATGGATCTCTTTGCTAGCCTTATTTCTGTGTAATCTGAGAACAGATATTTCGGATCCCTTTGAAGACTTTAGGGCCAAAGGAAATATCCTCCGATAACAAAGAGAAAGAAGCTTTCTGAGAAACTTCTTTGTGTTCTGCGAAATCATCTCACAGAGTTACAGCTTTCCCCTCAAGAAGCCGCTCGCTAAGACAGTTCTTGTGGATTTGGAAAAGTGATATTTGGAAGCCCATAAACGGCTTTGGTGAAAAAGGAAATATCCTCAGATGAAATCTGGAAAGAACTTTCTGAGAAACTGCTCTGTGATGTGTTACTTCCACTCACAGAGTTACATCTGTATTTCGTGGATCTCCTTGCTAGCCTTATTTCTGTGGAATGTGAGAACAGAGATTTCGGATCCCTTTGAAGAGTATAGGGCCAAAGGAAATATCCTCCGATAACAAAGAGAAAGAAGCTTTCTGAGAAACTTCTTTGTGTTCTGTGAAATTATCTCACAGAGTTTCAGCTTTCACCTCAAGAAAACTTTCGCTAAGACAGTTCTTGTGGAATTGGCAAAGTGACATTTGGAAGCCCATAGAGGGCTAAGGTGAAAAAGGAAATATCCTCAGATGAAATCTGGAAAGAAACTTTCTGAGAAACTGCTCTGTGATGTGTGACTTCCATTCACAGAGTTACATCTGTATTTCATGGATTTCTTTGCTACCTTATTTCTGTGGAAAATGAGAATAGATATTTCGAATCCCTTTGAAGACTATAGGGCCAAAGGAAATATCTTCCGATGACAAAGAGAAAGAAGCTTTCTGAGAAACTTCTTTGTGTTCTGTGAAATCATCTCACAGAGTTACAACTTTCCCCTCAAGAAGCCTTTCGCTAAGACAGTTCTTGTGGAATTGGCAAAGTGATATTTGGAAGCCCATAGAGGGCTATGTTGAAAGAGGAAATATCCTCAGATGAAATCTGGAAAGAAGCTTTCTGCGAAACTGCTTAGTGTTCCGTTAATTCATCTCACAGAGTTACATCTGTATTTCGTGGATCTCTTCGCTAGCCTTATTTCTGTGTAATCTGAGAACAGATATTTCGGATCCCTTTGAAGACTATAGGGCCAAAGGAAATATCCTCCGATAACAAAGAGAAAGAAGCTTTCTGAGAAACCTCTTTGTGTTCTGTGAAATCATCTCACAGATGTACAGCTTTCCCCTAAAGAAGCCTTTCGCTAAGACCGTTCTTGTGGAATTGGAAAAGGGATATTTGGAAGCCCATAGAGGGCTATGGTGAAAAAGGAAATATCCTCAGATGAAATCTGTAAAGAAGCTTTCTGAGAAACTGCTCTGTGATTTGTAACTTCCACTCACAGAGTTACATCTGTATTTCATGGATCTCTTTACTTGCCTTATTTCTGTGGAATCTGAGAACAGATATTTCGGATCCCTTTGAAGACTATACGGCCAAAGGAAATATCCTCCGATAACAAAGAGAAAGAATCTTTCTGAGAAACTTCTTTGTGTTCTTTGAAATCATCTCACAGAGTTACAGCTTTCCCCTCAAGAAGCCTTTTGCTAAAACAGTTCTTGTGGAATTGGCAAAGTGATATTTGGAAGATCATAGAGGGCTATTTTGAAAAAATAAATATCCTCAGATGAAATCTGGTAAGCAGATTTCTGAGAAACTGCTTAGTGTTCTGTTATTTCATCTCACAGGGTTACATCTGTATTTCGTGGTTCTCTTTCCTAGCCTTATTTCTGTGGAATCTGAGAACATAGATTTCGGATCCCTTGGAAGACTATAGGGCCAAAGGAAATATCCTCCGATAACAAAGAGAAAGAAGCTTTCTGAGAAACTTCTTTGTGTTCTGTGAAATCATCTCAGAGAGTTACAGCTTTCCCCTCAAGAAGCCTTTTGCTAAGACAGTTCTTGTGGAATTGGAAAAGTGATATTTGGAAGCCCATAGAGGGCTATGGTGAAAAAGGAAATATCCTCAGATGAATTCTGTAAAGAAGCTTTCTGAGAAACTGCTCCGTGATGTGTGACTTCCACTCACAGAGTTACATCTGTATTTCGTGGATCACTTTGCTAGCCTTATTTCTGTGGAATCTGAGAACAGATATTTCGGATCCCTTTGAAGACTATAGGGCCTAAGGAAATATCCTCCGATAACAAAGAGAAAGAAGCTTTCTGAGAAACTTCTTTGTGTTCTGTGAAATCATCTCACAGAGTTACAGCTTTCCCTTCAAGAAGCCTTTCGCTAAGACAGTTCTTGTGGAATTGGCAAAGTGACATTTTGGAGCCCTTAGTCGGCTATGGTGAAAAAGGAAATATCCTCAGATGAAATCTGGAAAGAAGCTTTCTGAGAAACTGCTTAGTGTTCTGTTAATTCACCTCACAGAGTTTCATCTGTATTTCGTGGATCTCTTTGCTGGCCTTATGTCTGTGGAATCTGAGAACAGATATTTCGAATCCCTTTGAAGACTATAGGGCCAAAGGAAATATCCTCCGATAACAAAGAGAAAGAAGCTTTCTGAGAAACTTCTTTGTGTTCTGTGAAATCATCTCACAGAGTTACAGCTTTCCCCTCAAGAAGCCTTTCGCTAAGACAGTTCTTGTGGAATTGGCAAAGAGATATTTGGAAGCCCATAGAGGGCTATGGTGAAAAAGGAAATATCCTCAGACGAAATCTGGAAAGAAGCTTTCTGAGAAACTGCTTAGTGTTCTGTTAATTCACCTCACAGAGTCACATCTTTATTTATTGGTTCTCTTTGCTAACCTTATTTCTGTGGAATCTGAGAACAGATATTTCGGATCCCTTTGAAGACTATAGGGTCAAAGGAAATATCCTCCGATAACAAAGAGAAAGAAGCTTTCTGAGAAACTTCTTTGTGTTCTGTGAAATCATCTCACAGAGTCACAGCTTTCCCCTCAAGAAGCCTTTAGCTAAGACAGTTCCTTTGGAATTGGCAAAGTTATATTTGGAAGCCCATAGAGGTCTTGGGTGAAAAAGGAAATATCCTCAGACGAAATCTGGAAAGAAGCTTTCTGAGAAACTGCTTAGTGTTCTATTAACTCACCTCACAGAGTTACATCTGTATTTAGAGGATCTCTTTGCTAACCATATTTCTGTGGAATCTGAGAACAGATATTTCCGATCCCTTTGAACAATATAGGGCCAAAGGAAATATCTCCGATAAAAAAGAGAAAGAAGCTTTCTAAGAAACTTCTTTGTGTTTTGTGAAATCATCTCACAGAGGTACAGCTTTCCCCTCAAGAAGCCTTTCGCTAAGACAGTTCTTGTGGTATTGGCAAAGTGATATTTGGAAGCCCATAGAGGTCTATGGTGAAAAAGGAAATATCCTCAGATGAAATCTGGAAAGAAGCTTTCTGAGAAACTGCTTAGTGTTCTGTTAATTCATCTCACAGAGTTACATCTATATTTTGTGGATCTATTTGCTAGCCTTATTTCTGTAGAATCTGAGAACAGATATTTCGGATCCCTTTGAAGACTATAGGGCAAAAGGAAATATCTTCTGATAACAAAGAGAAAGAAGCTTTCTGAGAAACTTCTTTGTGTTCTGTGAAATCATCTCACAGAGTTACAGCTTTCCCCTCAAGAAGCCTTTCGCTAAGACAGTTCTTGTGGAATTGGCAAAGTGATATTTGGAAGCCCGTAGAGGGCTCTGGTGAAAAAGGAAATATCCTCAGATGAAATCTGTAAGGAAGCTTTCTGAGAAACTGCTTTGCGATGTGTAACGTCCACTAACAGAGTTACATCTGTATTTCATGGATCTCTTGGCTACCCTTATTTCTGTGGTATCTGAGAACAGATATTTCGGATCCCTTTGAAGACTCTAGGGCCAAAGGAAATATCCTCCGATAACAAACAGAAAGAAGCTTTCTGAGAAACTTCTTTGTGTTCTGTGAAATCATCTCACAGAGTTACAGCTTTCCCCTCAAGAAGCCTTTCGCTAAGACAGTTCTTGTGGAATTTGCAAATTGATATTTGGAAACCCATAGAGGGCTATGTTGAAAAAGGAAATATCCTCAGATGAAATCTGGAAAGCAGTTTCTGAGAAACTGCTTAGTGTTCTGCTAATTCATCTCACAGGGTTACTTCTGTATTTCGTGGATCTCTTTGCTAGCCTTATTTCTGTGGAATCTGAGAACAGATATTTCGGATCCCTTGGAAGACTATAGGGCCAAAGGAAATATCCTCCGATAACAAAGAGAAAGAAGCTTTCTAAGAAACTTCTTTGTGTTTTGTGAAATCATCTCACAGAGTTACAGCTTTCCCCTCAAGAAGCCTTTCGCTAAGAGAGTTCTTCTGGAATTGCAAAAGTGATATTTGGAAGCCCATAGAGGGCTATGGTGAAATGGAAATATCCTCAGATGAAATCTGGAAAGAAGTTTCTGAGAAACTTCTCTGAGATGTGTGACTTCCACTCACAGAGTTACATCTGTGTTTCGTGGATCTCTTTGCTAGCCTTATTTCTGTGGAATCTGAGAACAGATATTTCGGATCCCTTTGAAGACTATAGGGCCAAAGGAAATATCCTCCGATATCAAAGAGAAAGAAGCTTTCTGAGAAACTTCTTTGTGTTCTGTGAAATCATCTCACAGAGGTACAGCATTCTCCCCAAGAAGCCTTTAGCTAAGACAGTTCTTGTGGAATTGGCAAAGTGATATTTGGAAGCCCATAGAGGGCTATGGTGACAAAGGAAATATCCTCAGATGAAATCTGGAAAGCAGCTTTCTGAGAAACTGCTTAGTGTCCTGTTAATTCATCTCACAGAGTTACATCTGTATTTCGTGGATCTCTTCGCTAGCCTTATTTCTGAGGAATCTGAGAACAGATATTTCGGATCCCTTTGAAGACTATAAGGCCAAACGAAATATCCTCCGATAACAAAGAGAAAGAAGCTTTCTGAGAAACTTCTTTGTGTTCTGGGAAATCATCTCACAGAGGTACATCTTTCGCCTCAAGAAGCCTTTCGCTAGGACAGTTCTTGTGGAATTGGAAAAGTGATATTTGGAAGCCCATAGAGGGCTATGGTGAAAAAGGAAATATCCTCAGATGAAATCTGGAAAGAAGCTTTCTGAGAAACTGCTCTGTGATGTGTAACTTCCACTCACAGAGTTACATCAGTATTTCATGGATCTCTTTGCTAGCCTTATTTCTGTGGAATCTGAGAACAGATATTTCGAATCCCTTTGAAGACTATAGGGACAAGGGAAATATTCCGACAACAAAGAGAAAGAAGCTTTCTGAGAAACTTCTTTGTGTTTTGTGAAATCATCTCACAGAGTTACAGCTTTCCCCTAAAGAAGCCTTTCGCTAAGACAGTTCTTGTGGAATTGGCAAAGTGATATTTGGAAGCCCATAGAGGTCTATGGTGAAAAAGGAAATATCCTCAGGCAAAATCTGGAAAGAAGCTTTCTGAGAAACTGCTTAGTGTTCTATTAACTCACCTCACAGAGTTACATCTCTATTTAGTGGATCTCTTTGCTAACCTTATTTCTGTGGAATCTGAGAACAGATATTTCCCTTCCCTTTGAAGAATATAGGGCCAAAGGAAATATCCTCCGATAACAAAGAGAAAGAAGCTTTCTGAGAAACTTCTTTGTGTTCTGTGAAATCATCTCACAGAATTACAGCTTTGCCTTCAACAAGCCGCTCGCTAAGACAGTTCTTGTGGAATTGGCAAAGTGACATTTGGGAGCTCTTAGACGGCTATGGTGAAAAAGGAAATATCATCAGATGAAATCTGGAAAGAAGGTTTCTGAGAAACTGTTTAGTGTTCCGTTAATTCACCTCACAGAGTTACATCTGTATTTCGTGGATCTCTTTGCTAGCCTTATTTCTCTGGAATCTGAGAACAGATATTTCGAATCCCTTTGAAGACTGTAGGGCCAAAGGAAATATCATCCGTTAACAAAGAGAAAGAAGCTTTCTGAGAAACTTCTTTGTGTTGTGTGAAATCATCTCACAGAGTTACAGCTTTCCCCTCAAGAAGCCTTTCGCTAAGACAGTTCTTGTGGAATTGGCAAAGTGATATTTGGAAGCCCAGAGAGGGCTAGGGTGAGAAAGGAAATATCCTCAGACGAAATCTGGAAAGAAGCTTTCTAAGAAACTGCTTAGTGTTCTGTTAATTCATCTCACAGAGTTACATCTGTATTTCGTGTATCTCTTTGCTAGCCTTATTTCTGTGGAATCTGAGAACAGATATTTCGGATCCCTTTGAAGACTATAGGGCCAAAGGAAATATCCTCCGATAACAAACAGAAAGAAGCTTTCTGAGAAACTTCTTTGTGTTCTGTGAAATCATCTCACAGAGTTACAGCTTTCCCCTCAAGAAGCATTTCACTAAGACAGTTCTTGTGGAATTTGCAAAGTGATATTTGGAAGCCCATAGAGGGCTATGGTGAAAAGGAAATATCCTCAGATGAAATCTGGAAAGAAGCTTTCTGAGAAACTGCTTAGTGTTCTATTAACTCACCTCACAGAGTTACATCTCTATTTAGTGGATCTCTTTGCTAACCTTATTTCTGTGGAATCTGAGAACAGATATTTCCCTTCCCTTTGAAAACTATAGGGCCAAAGGAAATATCCTCCGATAAGAAAGAGAAAGAAGCTTTCTAAGAAACTTCTTTGAGTTTTGTGAAATCATCTCACCGAGTTACAGGTTTCCCCTCAAGAAGCCTTTCGCTAAGACAGTTCTTGTGGTATTGGCAAAGTGATATTTGGAAGCCCATAGAGGTCTATGGTGAAAAAGGAAATATCCTCAGATGAAATCTGGAAAGAAGCTTTCTGAGAAACTACTCTGTGATGTGTGACTTCCACTCACCGAGTTACATCTGTATTTCGTGGATCTCTTTGCTAGCCTTATTTCTGTGAAATCTGAGAACAGATATTTCGGATCCCTTTGAAGACTATAGGGCCAAAGGAAATATCCTCCGATAACAAAGAGAAAGAAGCTTTCTGAGAAACTTCTTTGTGTTCTGTGAAATCATCTCACAGAATTACAGCTTTGCCTTCAACAAGCCGCTCGCTAAGACAGTTCTTGTGGAATTGGCAAAGTGACATTTGGGAGCCCTTAGACGGCTATGGTGAAAAAGGAAATATCCTCAGATGAAATCTGGAAAGAAGCTTTCTGAGAAACTGTTTAGTGTTCCGTTAACTCACCTCACAGAGTTACATCTGTATTTCGTGGATCTCTTTGCGAGCCTTATTTCTGTGGAATCTGAGAACAGATATTTCGAATCCCTTTGAAGACTATAGGGCCAAAGGAAATATCCTCCGATAACAAAGAGAAAGAAGCTTTCTGAGAAACCTCTTTGTGTTCTGTGAAATCATCTCACAGAGTTACAGCTTTCCCCTGAAGAAGCCTTTCGCTAAGACAGTTCTTGTGGAATTGGAAAAGTGATATTTGGAAGCCCATAGAGGGCTATGGTGAACAAGGAAATATCCTCAGAGGAAATCTGGAAAGAAGCTTTCTAGAAAATGCTCTGTGATGTGTGACTTCCACTCACAGAGTTACATCTGTATTTCGTGGATCTCTTTGCTAGCCTTATTTCTGTGGAATATGAGAACAGATACTTCGGATCCCTTTGAAGACTATAGGGACAAGGGAAATATCCTCTGATAACAAAGAGAAAGAAGCTTTCTGAGAAACTTCTTTGTGTTCTGTGAAATCATCTCACAGAGTTACAGCTTTCCCTTCAAGAAGCCTTTCGCTAAGACAGTTCTTGTGGAATTGGTAAAGTGATATTTGGAAGCCCATAGAGGTCTATGGTGTAAAAGGAAATATCCTCAGACGAAATATGTAAAGAAGCTTTCTGAGAAACTGCTTAGTGTTCTGTTAATTCATCTCACAGAGTTACATCTGTGTTTCGTGGATCTCTTTGCTAGCCTTATTTCTGTGGAATCTGAGAACAGATATTTCGGATCCCTTGGAAGACTATAGGGCCAAAGGAAATATCCTCCAATAACAAAGAGAAAGAAGCTTTCTGAGGTACTTCTTTGTGTTCTGTGAAATCATCTCACAGAGTTACAGCTTTCCCCTCAAGAAGTCGCTCCCTAAGACAGTTCTTGTGGATTTGGAAAAGTGATATTTGGAAGCCCATAGAGGGCTATGGTGAAAAAGGAAATATCCTCAGATGAAATCTGGAAAGAAGCTTTCTGAGAAACAGCTGTGTGATGTGTGACTTCCACTCACAGAGTTACATCTGTATTTCGTGGATCTCTTTGCTAGCCTTATTTCTGTGGAATCTGAGAACAGATATTTCGAATCCCTTTGAAGACTGTAGGGCCAAAGGAAATATCCTCCGATAACAAAAAGAGAAAGAAGCTTTCTGAGAAACTTCTTTGTGTTCTGTGAAATCATCTCACAGAGTAACAGCTTTCCCCTCAAGAAGCCTTTCGCTAAGACAGTTCTTGTGGAATTGGCAAAGTGATATTTGGAAGCCCATAGAGGGCTAGGGTGAAAAAGGAAATATCCTCAGACGAAATCTGGAAAGAAGCTTTCTAAGAAACTGCTTAGTGTTCTGTTAATTCACCTCACAGAGTTACATCTTTATTTAGTGGATCTCTTTACTAACCTTATTTCTGTGGAATCTGAGAACAGATATTTCGGATCTCTTTGAAGACTATAGGGCCAAAGGAAATATCCTCCGATAACAAAGAGAAAGAAGCTTTCTGAGAAACTTCTTTGTGTTCTGTGAAATCATCTCACAGAGTTACAGCTTCCCCTCAAGAAGCCTTCCGCTAAGACAGTTCTTGTGGAATTGGCAAAGTGATATTTTGAAGCCCATAGAGGGCTATGGTGACAAGGGAAATATCCTCATATGAAATCTGGAAAGAAGATTTCTGAGAAACTGCTTAGTGTTCTGTTAATTCATCTCACAGAGTTACATCTGTATTTCGTGGATCTCTTTGCTAGCCTTATTTCTGTGGAATCTGAGAACAGATAATTCGGATCCCTTTGAAGACTATAGGGCCAAAGGAAATATCCTCCGATAACAAAGAGAAAGAAGCTTTCTGAGAAACTTCTTTGTGTTCTGTGAAATCATCTCACAGAGTTACAGCTTTCCCCTCAAGAAGCCTTTCGCTAAGACAGTTCTTGTGGAATTTGCAAAGTGATATTTGGAAGCCCATAGAGGGCTATGGTGAAAAGGAAATATCCTCAGATGAAATCTGGAAAGAAGCTTTCTGAGAAACTGCTCTGTGATGTGTGACTTCCACTCACAGAGTTACATCTGTATTTCGTGGATCTCTTTGCTAGCCTTATTTCTGTGGAATCTGAGAACAGATATTTCGGATCCCTTTGAAGAATATAGGGCCAAAGGAATTATCCTCCGATAACAAAGAGAAAGAAGCTTTCTGAGAAACTTCTTTGTGTTCTGTGAAATCATCTCACAGAGTTACAGCTTTCCCCTCAGGAAGTCGCTCGCTAAGGCAGTTCTTGAGGATTTGGAAAAGTGATATTTGCAAGCCCATAGAGGGCTATGGTGAAAAAGGAAATATCCTCAGATGAAATCTGGAAAGAAGCTTTCTGAGAAACTGCTCTGTGATGTGTGACTTCCACTCACAGAGTTACATCTGTATTTCGTGGATCTCTTTGCTAGCCTTATTTCTGTGGAATATGAGAACAGATATTTCGGATCCCTTTGAAGACTATAGGTCCAAAGGAAATATCCTCCGATAACAAAGAGAAAGAAGCTTTCTGAGAAACTTTTTTGTGTTCTGTGAAATCATCTCACAGAGTTACAGCTTTCCCTTCAAGAAGCCTTTCACTAAGACAGTTCTTGTGGAATTGGCAAAGTGATATTTGGAAGTCAATAGAGGGCTATGGTGAAAAAGAAAATATCCTCAGATGAAATCTGGAAAGAAGCTTTCTGAGAAACTTCTCTGTGATGTGTGACTTCCACTCACAGAGTTATATCTGTATTTCGTGGATCTCTTTGCTAGCCTTATTTCTGTGGAATCTGAGAACAGATATTTCGGATCCCTTTGAAGACTCTAGGGCCAAAGGAAATATCCTCCGATAACAAAGAGAAAGAAGCTTTCTGAGAAACTTCTTTGTGTTCTGTGAAATCATCTCACAGAGTTACAGCTTTCCCCTCAAGAAGCCTTTCGCTAAGACAGTTCTTGTGGAATTTGCAAAGTGATATTTGGAAACCCATAGAGGGCTATGTTGAAAAAGGAAATATCCTCAGATGAAATCTGGAAAGCAGTTTCTGAGAAACTGCTTAGTGTTCTGCTAATTCATCTCACAGGGTTACTTCTGTATTTCGTGGATCTCTTTGCTAGCCTTATTTCTGTGGAATCTGAGAACAGATATTTCGGATCCCTTGGAAGACTATAGGGCCAAAGGAAATATCCTCCGATAACAAAGAGAAAGAAGCTTTTTGAGAAACTTCTTTGTGTTTTGTGAAATCATCTCACAGAGTTACAGCTTTCCCCTCAAGAAGCCTTTCGCTAAGAGAGTTCTTGTGGAATTGGAAAAGTGATATTTGGAAGCCCATAGAGGGCTATGGTGAAATGGAAATATCCTCAGATGAAATCTGGAAAGAAGTTTCTGTGAAACTTCTCTGTGATGTGTGACTTCCACTCACAGAGTTACATCTGTATTTCGTGGATCTCTTTGCTAGCCTTATTTCTGTGGAATCTGAGAACAGATATTTCGGATCCCTTTGAAGACTATAGGGCCAAAGGAAATATCCTCCGATATCAAAGAGAAAGAAGCTTTCTGAGAAACTTCTTTGTGTTCTGTGAAATCATCTCACAGAGGTACAGCATTCTCCCCAAGAAGCCTTTAGCTAAGAAAGTTCTTGTGGAATTGGCAAAGTGATATTTGGAAGCCCATAGAGGGCTATGGTGACAAAGGAAATATCCTCAGATGAAATCTGGAAAGCAGCTTTCTGAGAAACTGCTTAGTGTCCTGTTAATTCATCTCACAGAGTTACATCTGTATTTCGTGGATCTCTTTGCTAGCCTTATTTCTGAGGAATCTGAGAACAGATATTTCGGATCCCTTTGAAGACTATAAGGCCAAAGGAAATATCCTCCGATAACAAAGAGAAAGAAGCTTTCTGAGAAACTTCTTTGTGTTCTGGGAAATCATCTCACAGAGGTACATCTTTCGCCTCAAGAAGCCTTTCGCTAAGACAGTTCTTGTGGAATTGGAAAAGTGATATTTGGAAGCCCATAGAGGGATATGGTGAAAAAGGAAATATCCTCAGATGAAATCTGGAAAGAAGCTTTCTGAGAAACTGCTCTGTGATGTGTAACTTCCACTCACAGAGTTACATCAGTATTTCATGGATCTCTTTGCTAGCCTTATTTCTGTGGAATCTGAGAACAGATATTTCGGATCCCTTTGTAGACTATAGGGACAAGGGAAATATCCTCCGACAACAAAGAGAAAGAAGCTTTCTGAGAAACTTCTTTGTGTTTTGTGAAATCATCTCACAGAGTTACAGCGTTCTCCTAAAGAAGCCTTTCGCTAAGACAGTTCTTGTGGAATTGGCAAAGTGATATTTGGAAGCCCATAGAGGTCTATGGTGAAAAAGGAAATATACTCAGGCAAAATCTGGAAAGAAGCTTTCTGAGAAACTGCTTAGTGTTCTATTAACTCACCTCACAGAGTTACATCTCTATTTAGTGGATCTCTTTGCTAACCTTATTTCTGTGGAATCTGAGAACAGATATCTCCCTTCCCTTTGAAGAATATAGGGCCAAAGGAAATATCCTCCGATAACAAAGAGAAAGAATCTTTCTAAGAAACTTCTTTGTGTTTTGTGAAATCATCTCACCGAGTTACAGCTTTCCCCTCAAGAAGCCTTTCGCTAAGACAGTTCTTGTGGTATTGGCAAAGTGATATTTGGAAGCCCATAGAGGTCTATGGTGAAAAAGGAAATATCCTCAGATGAAATCTGGAAAGAAGGTTTCTGAGAAACTACTCTGTGATGTGTGACTTCCACTCACCGAGTTACATCTGTATTTCGTGGATCTTTTTGCTAACGTTATTTCTGTGAAATCTGAGAACAGATATTTCGGATCCCTTTGAAGACTATAGGGCCAAAGGAAATATCCTCCGATAACAAAGAGAAAGAAGCTTTCTGAGAAACTTCTTTGTGTTCTGTGAAATCATCTCACAGAGTTACAGCTTCCCCTCAAGAAGCCTTCCGCTAAGACAGTTCTTGTGGAATTGGCAAAGTGATATTTTGAAGCCCATAGAGAGCTATGGTGACAAGGGAAATATCCTCATATGAAATCTGGAAAGAAGATTTCTGAGAAACTGCTTAGTGTTCTGTTAATTCATCTCACAGAGTTACATCTGTATTTCGTGGATCTCTTTGCTAGCCTTATTTCTGTGGAATCTGAGAACAGATAATTCGGATCCCTTTGAAGACTATAGGGCCAAAGGAAATATCCTCCGATAACAAAGAGAAAGAAGCTTTCTGAGAAACTTCTTTGTGTTCTGTGAAATCATCTCACAGAGTTACAGCTTCCCCTCAAGAAGCCTTCCGCTAAGACAGTTCTTGTGGAATTGGCAAAGTGATATTTTGAAGCCCATAGAGGGCTATGGTGACAAGGGAAATATCCTCATATGAAATCTGGAAAGAAGATTTCTGAGAAACTGCTTAGTGTTCTGTTAATTCATCTCACAGAGTTACATCTGTATTTCGTGGATCTCTTTGCTAGCCTTATTTCTGTGGAATCTGAGAACAGATAATTCGGATCCCTTTGAAGACTATAGGGCCAAAGGAAATATCCTCCGATAACAAAGAGAAAGAAGCTTTCTGAGAAACTTCTTTGTGTTCTGTGAAATCATCTCACAGAGTTACAGCTTTCCCCTCAAGAAGCCTTTCGCTAAGACAGTTCTTGTGGAATTTGCAAAGTGATATTTGGAAGCCCATAGAGGGCTATGGTGAAAAGGAAATATCCTCAGATGAAATCTGGAAAGAAGCTTTCTGAGAAACTGCTCTGTGATGTGTGACTTCCACTCACAGAGTTACATCTGTATTTCGTGGATCTCTTTGCTAGCCTTATTTCTGTGGAATCTGAGAACAGATATTTCGGATCCCTTTGAAGAATATAGGGCCAAAGGAATTATCCTCCGATAACAAAGAGAAAGAAGCTTTCTGAGAAACTTCTTTGTGTTCTGTGAAATCATCTCACAGAGTTACAGCTTTCCCCTCAGGAAGTCGCTCGCTAAGGCAGTTCTTGAGGATTTGGAAAAGTGATATTTGCAAGCCCATAGAGGGCTATGGTGAAAAAGGAAATATCCTCAGATGAAATCTGGAAAGAAGCTTTCTGAGAAACTGCTCTGTGATGTGTGACTTCCACTCACAGAGTTACATCTGTATTTCGTGGATCTCTTTGCTAGCCTTATTTCTGTGGAATATGAGAACAGATATTTCGGATCCCTTTGAAGACTATAGGTCCAAAGGAAATATCCTCCGATAACAAAGACAAAGAAGCTTTCTGAGAAACTTTTTTGTGTTCTGTGAAATCATCTCACAGAGTTACAGCTTTCCCTTCAAGAAGCCTTTCACTAAGACAGTTCTTGTGGAATTGGCAAAGTGATATTTGGAAGTCAATAGAGGGCTATGGTGAAAAAGAAAATATCCTCAGATGAAATCTGGAAAGAAGCTTTCTGAGAAACTTCTCTGTGATGTGTGACTTCCACTCACAGAGTTATATCTGTATTTCGTGGATCTCTTTGCTAGCCTTATTTCTGTGGAATCTGAGAACAGATATTTCGGATCCCTTTGAAGACTCTAGGGCCAAAGGAAATATCCTCCGATAACAAAGAGAAAGAAGCTTTCTGAGAAACTTCTTTGTGTTCTGTGAAATCATCTCACAGAGTTACAGCTTTCCCCTCAAGAAGCCTTTCGCTAAGACAGTTCTTGTGGAATTTGCAAAGTGATATTTGGAAACCCATAGAGGGCTATGTTGAAAAAGGAAATATCCTCAGATGAAATCTGGAAAGCAGTTTCTGAGAAACTGCTTAGTGTTCTGCTAATTCATCTCACAGGGTTACTTCTGTATTTCGTGGATCTCTTTGCTAGCCTTATTTCTGTGGAATCTGAGAACAGATATTTCGGATCCCTTGGAAGACTATAGGGCCAAAGGAAATATCCTCCGATAACAAAGAGAAAGAAGCTTTTTGAGAAACTTCTTTGTGTTTTGTGAAATCATCTCACAGAGTTACAGCTTTCCCCTCAAGAAGCCTTTCGCTAAGAGAGTTCTTGTGGAATTGGAAAAGTGATATTTGGAAGCCCATAGAGGGCTATGGTGAAATGGAAATATCCTCAGATGAAATCTGGAAAGAAGTTTCTGTGAAACTTCTCTGTGATGTGTGACTTCCACTCACAGAGTTACATCTGTATTTCGTGGATCTCTTTGCTAGCCTTATTTCTGTGGAATCTGAGAACAGATATTTCGGATCCCTTTGAAGACTATAGGGCCAAAGGAAATATCCTCCGATATCAAAGAGAAAGAAGCTTTCTGAGAAACTTCTTTGTGTTCTGTGAAATCATCTCACAGAGGTACAGCATTCTCCCCAAGAAGCCTTTAGCTAAGAAAGTTCTTGTGGAATTGGCAAAGTGATATTTGGAAGCCCATAGAGGGCTATGGTGACAAAGGAAATATCCTCAGATGAAATCTGGAAAGCAGCTTTCTGAGAAACTGCTTAGTGTCCTGTTAATTCATCTCACAGAGTTACATCTGTATTTCGTGGATCTCTTTGCTAGCCTTATTTCTGAGGAATCTGAGAACAGATATTTCGGATCCCTTTGAAGACTATAAGGCCAAAGGAAATATCCTCCGATAACAAAGAGAAAGAAGCTTTCTGAGAAACTTCTTTGTGTTCTGGGAAATCATCTCACAGAGGTACATCTTTCGCCTCAAGAAGCCTTTCGCTAAGACAGTTCTTGTGGAATTGGAAAAGTGATATTTGGAAGCCCATAGAGGGATATGGTGAAAAAGGAAATATCCTCAGATGAAATCTGGAAAGAAGCTTTCTGAGAAACTGCTCTGTGATGTGTAACTTCCACTCACAGAGTTACATCAGTATTTCATGGATCTCTTTGCTAGCCTTATTTCTGTGGAATCTGAGAACAGATATTTCGGATCCCTTTGTAGACTATAGGGACAAGGGAAATATCCTCCGACAACAAAGAGAAAGAAGCTTTCTGAGAAACTTCTTTGTGTTTTGTGAAATCATCTCACAGAGTTACAGCGTTCTCCTAAAGAAGCCTTTCGCTAAGACAGTTCTTGTGGAATTGGCAAAGTGATATTTGGAAGCCCATAGAGGTCTATGGTGAAAAAGGAAATATACTCAGGCAAAATCTGGAAAGAAGCTTTCTGAGAAACTGCTTAGTGTTCTATTAACTCACCTCACAGAGTTACATCTCTATTTAGTGGATCTCTTTGCTAACCTTATTTCTGTGGAATCTGAGAACAGATATCTCCCTTCCCTTTGAAGAATATAGGGCCAAAGGAAATATCCTCCGATAACAAAGAGAAAGAATCTTTCTAAGAAACTTCTTTGTGTTTTGTGAAATCATCTCACCGAGTTACAGCTTTCCCCTCAAGAAGCCTTTCGCTAAGACAGTTCTTGTGGTATTGGCAAAGTGATATTTGGAAGCCCATAGAGGTCTATGGTGAAAAAGGAAATATCCTCAGATGAAATCTGGAAAGAAGGTTTCTGAGAAACTACTCTGTGATGTGTGACTTCCACTCACCGAGTTACATCTGTATTTCGTGGATCTTTTTGCTAACGTTATTTCTGTGAAATCTGAGAACAGATATTTCGGATCCCTTTGAAGACTATAGGGCCAAAGGAAATATCCTCCGATAACAAAGAGAAAGAAGCTTTCTGAGAAACTTCTTTGTGTTCTGTGAAATCATCTCACAGAGTTACAGCTTCCCCTCAAGAAGCCTTCCGCTAAGACAGTTCTTGTGGAATTGGCAAAGTGATATTTTGAAGCCCATAGAGAGCTATGGTGACAAGGGAAATATCCTCATATGAAATCTGGAAAGAAGATTTCTGAGAAACTGCTTAGTGTTCTGTTAATTCATCTCACAGAGTTACATCTGTATTTCGTGGATCTCTTTGCTAGCCTTATTTCTGTGGAATCTGAGAACAGATAATTCGGATCCCTTTGAAGACTATAGGGCCAAAGGAAATATCCTCCGATAACAAAGAGAAAGAAGCTTTCTGAGAAACTTCTTTGTGTTCTGTGAAATCATCTCACAGAGTTACAGCTTTCCCCTCAAGAAGCCTTTCGCTAAGACAGTTCTTGTGGAATTTGCAAAGTGATATTTGGAAGCCCATAGAGGGCTATGGTGAAAAGGAAATATCCTCAGATGAAATCTGGAAAGAAGCTTTCTGAGAAACTGCTCTGTGATGTGTGACTTCCACTCACAGAGTTACATCTGTATTTCGTGGATCTCTTTGCTAGCCTTATTTCTGTGGAATCTGAGAACAGATATTTCGGATCCCTTTGAAGACTATAGGGCCAAAGGAATTATCCTCCGATAACAAAGAGAAAGAAGCTTTCTGAGAAACTTCTTTGTGTTCTGTGAAATCATCTCACAGAGTTACAGCTTTCCCCTCAGGAAGTCGCTCGCTAAGGCAGTTCTTGAGGATTTGGAAAAGTGATATTTGCAAGCCCATAGAGGGCTATGGTGAAAAAGGAAATATCCTCAGATGAAATCTGGAAAGAAGCTTTCTGAGAAACTGCTCTGTGATGTGTGACTTCCACTCACAGAGTTACATCTGTATTTCGTGGATCTCTTTGCTAGCCTTATTTCTGTGGAATATGAGAACAGATATTTCGGATCCCTTTGAAGACTATAGGTCCAAAGGAAATATCCTCCGATAACAAAGAGAAAGAAGCTTTCTGAGAAACTTTTTTGTGTTCTGTGAAATCATCTCACAGAGTTACAGCTTTCCCTTCAAGAAGCCTTTCACTAAGACAGTTCTTGTGGAATTGGCAAAGTGATATTTGGAAGTCAATAGAGGGCTATGGTGAAAAAGAAAATATCCTCAGATGAAATCTGGAAAGAAGCTTTCTGAGAAACTTCTCTGTGATGTGTGACTTCCACTCACAGAGTTATATCTGTATTTCGTGGATCTCTTTGCTAGCCTTATTTCTGTGGAATCTGAGAACAGATATTTCGGATCCCTTTGAAGACTCTAGGGCCAAAGGAAATATCCTCCGATAACAAAGAGAAAGAAGCTTTCTGAGAAACTTCTTTGTGTTCTGTGAAATCATCTCACAGAGTTACAGCTTTCCCCTCAAGAAGCCTTTCGCTAAGACAGTTCTTGTGGAATTTGCAAAGTGATATTTGGAAACCCATAGAGGGCTATGTTGAAAAAGGAAATATCCTCAGATGAAATCTGGAAAGCAGTTTCTGAGAAACTGCTTAGTGTTCTGCTAATTCATCTCACAGGGTTACTTCTGTATTTCGTGGATCTCTTTGCTAGCCTTATTTCTGTGGAATCTGAGAACAGATATTTCGGATCCCTTGGAAGACTATAGGGCCAAAGGAAATATCCTCCGATAACAAAGAGAAAGAAGCTTTTTGAGAAACTTCTTTGTGTTTTGTGAAATCATTTCACAGAGTTACAGCTTTCCCCTCAAGAAGCCTTTCGCTAAGAGAGTTCTTGTGGAATTGGAAAAGTGATATTTGGAAGCCCATAGAGGGCTATGGTGAAATGGAAATATCCTCAGATGAAATCTGGAAAGAAGTTTCTGAGAAACTTCTCTGTGATGTGTGACTTCCACTCACAGAGTTACATCTGTATTTCGTGGATCTCTTTGCTAGCCTTATTTCTGTGGAATCTGAGAACAGATATTTCGGATCCCTTTGAAGACTATAGGGCCAAAGGAAATATCCTCCGATATCAAAGAGAAAGAAGCTTTCTGAGAAACTTCTTTGTGTTCTGTGAAATCATCTCACAGAGGTACAGCATTCTCCCCAAGAAGCCTTTAGCTAAGAAAGTTCTTGTGGAATTGGCAAAGTGATATTTGGAAGCCCATAGAGGGCTCTGTTGACAAAGGAAATATCCTCAGATGAAATCTGGAAAGCAGCTTTCTGAGAAACTGCTTAGTGTCCTGTTAATTCATCTCACAGAGTTACATCTGTATTTCGTGGATCTCTTTGCTAGCCTTATTTCTGAGGAATCTGAGAACAGATATTTCGGATCCCTTTGAAGACTATAAGGCCAAAGGAAATATCCTCCGATAACAAAGAGAAAGAAGCTTTCTGAGAAACTTCTTTGTGTTCTGGGAAATCATCTCACAGAGGTACATCTTTCGCCTCAAGAAGCCTTTCGCTAAGACAGTTCTTGTGGAATTGGAAAAGTGATATTTGGAAGCCCATAGAGGGATATGGTGAAAAAGGAAATATCCTGAGATGAAATCTGGAAAGAAGCTTTCTGAGAAACTGCTCTGTGATGTGTAACTTCCACTCACAGAGTTACATCAGTATTTCATGGATCTCTTTGCTAGCCTTATTTCTGTGGAATCTGAGAACAGATATTTCGAATCCCTTTGTAGACTATAGGGACAAGGGAAATATCCTCCGACAACAAAGAGAAAGAAGCTTTCTGAGAAACTTCTTTGTGTTTTGTGAAATCATCTCACAGAGTTACAGCTTTCTCCTAAAGAAGCCTTTCGCTAAGACAGTTCTTGTGGAATTGGCAAAGTGATATTTGGAAGCCCATAGAGGTCTATGGTGAAAAAGGAAATATACTCAGGCAAAATCTGGAAAGAAGCTTTCTGAGAAACTGCTTAGTGTTCTATTAACTCACCTCACAGAGTTACATCTCTATTTAGTGGATCTCTTTGCTAACCTTATTTCTGTGGAATCTGAGAACAGATATCTCCCTTCCCTTTGAAGAATATAGGGCCAAAGGAAATATCCTCCGATAACAAAGAGAAAGAATCTTTCTAAGAAACTTCTTTGTGTTTTGTGAAATCATCTCACCGAGTTACAGCTTTCCCCTCAAGAAGCCTTTCGCTAAGACAGTTCTTGTGGTATTGGCAAAGTGATATTTGGAAGCCCATAGAGGTCTATGGTGAAAAAGGAAATATCCTCAGATGAAATCTGGAAAGAAGGTTTCTGAGAAACTACTCTGTGATGTGTGACTTCCACTCACCGAGTTACATCTGTATTTCGTGGATCTTTTTGCTAACGTTATTTCTGTGAAATCTGAGAACAGATATTTCGGATCCCTTTGAAGACTATAGGGCCAAAGGAAATATCCTCCGATAACAAAGAGAAAGAAGCTTTCTGAGAAACTTCTTTGTGTTCTGTGAAATCATCTCACAGAATTACAGCTTTGCCTTCAACAAGCCGCTCGCTAAGACAGTTCTTGTGGAATTGGCAAAGTGACATTTGGGAGCCCTTAGACGGCTATGGTGAAAAAGGAAATATCCTCAGATGAAATCTGGAAAGAAGCTTTCTGAGAAACTGTTTAGTGTTCCGTTAACTCACCTCACAGAGTTACATCTGTATTTCGTGGATCTCTTTGCGAGCCTTATTTCTGTGGATTCTGAGAACAGATATTTCGAATCCCTTTGAAGACTATAGGGCCAAAGGAAATATCCTCCGATAACAAAGAGAAAAAAGCTTTCTGAGAAACCTCTTTGTGTTCTGTGAAATCATCTCACAGAGTTACAGCTTTCCCCTGAAGAAGCATTTCGCTAAGACAGTTCTTGTGGAATTGGAAAAGTGATATTTGGAAGCCCATAGAGGGCTATGGTGAACATGGAAATATACTCAGATGAAATCTGGAAAGAAGCTTTCTAGAAAATGCTCTGTGATGTGTGACTTCCACTCACAGAGTTACATCTGTATTTCGTGGATCTCTTTGCTAGCCTTATTTCTCTGGAATATGAGAACAGATATTTCGGATCCCTTTGAAGACTATAGGGACAAGGGAAATATCCTCCGATAACAAAGAGAAAGAAGCTTTCTGAGAAACTTCTTTGTGTTCTGTGAAATCATCTCACAGAGTTACAGCTTTCCCTTCAAGAAGCCTTTCGCTAAGACAGTTCTTGTGGAATTGGTAAAGTGATATTTGGAAGCCCATAGAGGTCTATGGTGTAAAAGGATATATCCTCAGACGAAATATGTAAAGAAGCTTTCTGAGAAACTGCTTAGTGTTCTGTTAATTCATCTCAGAGAGTTACATCTGTGTTTCGTGGATCTCTTTGCTAGCCTTATTTCTGTGGAATCTGAGAACAGATATTTCGGATCCCTTGGAAGACTATAGGGCCAAAGGAAATATCCTCCAATAACAAAGAGAAAGAAGCTTTCTGAGGTACTTCTTTGTGTTCTGTGAAATCATCTCACAGAGTTACAGCTTTCCCCTCAAGAAGTCGCTCCCTAAGACAGTTCTTGTGGATTTGGAAAAGTGATATTTGGAAGCCCATAGAGGGCTATGGTGAAAAAGGAAATATCCTCAGATGAAATCTGGAAAGAAGCTTTCTGAGAAACAGCTGTGTGATGTGTGACTTCCACTCACAGAGTTACATCTGTATTTCGTGGATCTCTTTGCTAGCCTTATTTCTGTGGAATCTGAGAACAGATATTTCGAATCTTTGAAGACTGTAGGGCCAAAGGAAATATCCTCCGATAACAAAAAGAGAAAGAAGCTTTCTGAGAAACTTCTTTGTGTTCTGTGAAATCATCTCACAGAGTAACAGCTTTCCCCTCAAGAAGCCTTCCGCTAAGACAGTTCTTGTGGAATTGGCAAAGTGATATTTTGAAGCCCATAGAGGGCTATGGTGACAAGGGAAATATCCTCATATGAAATCTGGAAAGAAGATTTCTGAGAAACTGCTTAGTGTTCTGTTAATTCATCTCACAGAGTTACATCTGTATTTCGTGGATCTCTTTGCTAGCCTTATTTCTGTGGAATCTGAGAACAGATAATTCGGATCCCTTTGAAGACTATAGGGCCAAAGGAAATATCCTCCGATAACAAAGAGAAAGAAGCTTTCTGAGAAACTTCTTTGTGTTCTGTGAAATCATCTCACAGAGTTACAGCTTTCCCCTCAAGAAGCCTTTCGCTAAGACAGTTCTTGTGGAATTTGCAAAGTGATATTTGGAAGCCCATAGAGGGCTATGGTGAAAAGGAAATATCCTCAGATGAAATCTGGAAAGAAGCTTTCTGAGAAACTGCTCTGTGATGTGTGACTTCCACTCACAGAGTTACATCTGTACTTCGTGGATCTCTTTGCTAGCCTTATTTCTATGGAATGTGAGAACAGATATTTCGGATCCCTTTGAAGACTATAGGGCCAAAGGAATTATCCTCCGATAACAAAGAGAAAGAAGCTTTCTGAGAAACTTCTTTGTGTTCTGTGAAATCATCTCACAGAGTTACAGCTTTCCCCTCAGGAAGTCGCTCGCTAAGGCAGTTCTTGTGGATTTGGAAAAGTGATATTTGGAAGCCCATAGAGGGCTATGGTGAAAAGGAAATATCCTCAGATGAAATCTGGAAAGAAGCTTTCTGAGAAACTGCTCTGTGATGTGTGACTTCCACTCACAGAGTTACATCTGTATTTCGTGGATCTCTTTGCTAGCCTTATTTCTGTGGAATATGAGAACAGATATTTCGGATCCCTTTGAACACTATAGGTCCAAAGGAAATATCCTCCGATAACAAAGAGAAAGAAGCTTTCTGAGAAACTTCTTTGTGTTCTGTGAAATCATCTCACAGAGTTACAGCTTTCCCTTCAAGAAGCCTTTCACTAAGACAGTTCTTGTGGAATTGGCAAAGTGATATTTGGAAGTCTATAGAGGGCTATGGTGAAAAAGAAAATATCCTCAGATGAAATCTGGAAAGAAGCTTTCTGAGAAACTTCTCTGTGATGTGTGACTTCCACTCACAGAGTTATATCTGTATTTCGTGGATCTCTTTGCTAGCCTTATTTCTGTGGAATCTGAGAACAGATATTTCGGATCCCTTTGAAGACTCTAGGGCCAAAGGAAATATCCTCCGATAACAAAGAGAAAGAAGCTTTCTGAGAAACTTCTTTGTGTTCTGTGAAATCATCTCACAGAGGTACAGCATTCTCCCCAAGAAGCCTTTAGCTAAGAAAGTTCTTGTGGAATTGGCAAAGTGATATTTGGAAGCCCATAGAGGGCTATGGTGACAAAGGAAATATCCTCAGATGAAATCTGGAAAGCAGCTTTCTGAGAAACTGCTTAGTGTCCTGTTAATTCATCTCACAGAGTTACATCTGTATTTCGTGGATCTCTTTGCTAGCCTTATTTCTGAGGAATCTGAGAACAGATATTTCGGATCCCTTTGAAGACTATAAGGCCAAAGGAAATATCCTCCGATAACAAAGAGAAAGAAGCTTTCTGAGAAACTTCTTTGTGTTCTGGGAAATCATCTCACAGAGGTACATCTTTCGCCTCAAGAAGCCTTTCGCTAAGACAGTTCTTGTGGAATTGGAAAAGTGATATTTGGAAGCCCATAGAGGGATATGGTGAAAAAGGAAATATCCTGAGATGAAATCTGGAAAGAAGCTTTCTGAGAAACTGCTCTGTGATGTGTAACTTCCACTCACAGAGTTACATCAGTATTTCATGGATCTCTTTGCTAGCCTTATTTCTGTGGAATCTGAGAACAGATATTTCGAATCCCTTTGTAGACTATAGGGACAAGGGAAATATCCTCCGACAACAAAGAGAAAGAAGCTTTCTGAGAAACTTCTTTGTGTTTTGTGAAATCATCTCACAGAGTTACAGCTTTCTCCTAAAGAAGCCTTTCGCTAAGACAGTTCTTGTGGAATTGGCAAAGTGATATTTGGAAGCCCATAGAGGTCTATGGTGAAAAAGGAAATATACTCAGGCAAAATCTGGAAAGAAGCTTTCTGAGAAACTGCTTAGTGTTCTATTAACTCACCTCACAGAGTTACATCTCTATTTAGTGGATCTCTTTGCTAACCTTATTTCTGTGGAATCTGAGAACAGATATCTCCCTTCCCTTTGAAGAATATAGGGCCAAAGGAAATATCCTCCGATAACAAAGAGAAAGAATCTTTCTAAGAAACTTCTTTGTGTTTTGTGAAATCATCTCACCGAGTTACAGCTTTCCCCTCAAGAAGCCTTTCGCTAAGACAGTTCTTGTGGTATTGGCAAAGTGATATTTGGAAGCCCATAGAGGTCTATGGTGAAAAAGGAAATATCCTCAGATGAAATCTGGAAAGAAGGTTTCTGAGAAACTACTCTGTGATGTGTGACTTCCACTCACCGAGTTACATCTGTATTTCGTGGATCTTTTTGCTAACGTTATTTCTGTGAAATCTGAGAACAGATATTTCGGATCCCTTTGAAGACTATAGGGCCAAAGGAAATATCCTCCGATAACAAAGAGAAAGAAGCTTTCTGAGAAACTTCTTTGTGTTCTGTGAAATCATCTCACAGAATTACAGCTTTGCCTTCAACAAGCCGCTCGCTAAGACAGTTCTTGTGGAATTGGCAAAGTGACATTTGGGAGCCCTTAGACGGCTATGGTGAAAAAGGAAATATCCTCAGATGAAATCTGGAAAGAAGCTTTCTGAGAAACTGTTTAGTGTTCCGTTAACTCACCTCACAGAGTTACATCTGTATTTCGTGGATCTCTTTGCGAGCCTTATTTCTGTGGATTCTGAGAACAGATATTTCGAATCCCTTTGAAGACTATAGGGCCAAAGGAAATATCCTCCGATAACAAAGAGAAAGAAGCTTTCTGAGAAACCTCTTTGTGTTCTGTGAAATCATCTCACAGAGTTACAGCTTTCCCCTGAAGAAGCATTTCGCTAAGACAGTTCTTGTGGAATTGGAAAAGTGATATTTGGAAGCCCATAGAGGGCTATGGTGAACATGGAAATATACTCAGATGAAATCTGGAAAGAAGCTTTCTAGAAAATGCTCTGTGATGTGTGACTTCCACTCACAGAGTTACATCTGTATTTCGTGGATCTCTTTGCTAGCCTTATTTCTCTGGAATATGAGAACAGATATTTCGGATCCCTTTGAAGACTATAGGGACAAGGGAAATATCCTCCGATAACAAAGAGAAAGAAGCTTTCTGAGAAACTTCTTTGTGTTCTGTGAAATCATCTCACAGAGTTACAGCTTTCCCTTCAAGAAGCCTTTCGCTAAGACAGTTCTTGTGGAATTGGTAAAGTGATATTTGGAAGCCCATAGAGGTCTATGGTGTAAAAGGATATATCCTCAGACGAAATATGTAAAGAAGCTTTCTGAGAAACTGCTTAGTGTTCTGTTAATTCATCTCACAGAGTTACATCTGTGTTTCGTGGATCTCTTTGCTAGCCTTATTTCTGTGGAATCTGAGAACAGATATTTCGGATCCCTTGGAAGACTATAGGGCCAAAGGAAATATCCTCCAATAACAAAGAGAAAGAAGCTTTCTGAGGTACTTCTTTGTGTTCTGTGAAATCATCTCACAGAGTTACAGCTTTCCCCTCAAGAAGTCGCTCCCTAAGACAGTTCTTGTGGATTTGGAAAAGTGATATTTGGAAGCCCATAGAGGGCTATGGTGAAAAAGGAAATATCCTCAGATGAAATCTGGAAAGAAGCTTTCTGAGAAACAGCTGTGTGATGTGTGACTTCCACTCACAGAGTTACATCTGTATTTCGTGGATCTCTTTGCTAGCCTTATTTCTGTGGAATCTGAGAACAGATATTTCGAATCTTTGAAGACTGTAGGGCCAAAGGAAATATCCTCCGATAACAAAAAGAGAAAGAAGCTTTCTGAGAAACTTCTTTGTGTTCTGTGAAATCATCTCACAGAGTAACAGCTTTCCCCTCAAGAAGCCTTCCGCTAAGACAGTTCTTGTGGAATTGGCAAAGTGATATTTTGAAGCCCATAGAGGGCTATGGTGACAAGGGAAATATCCTCATATGAAATCTGGAAAGAAGATTTCTGAGAAACTGCTTAGTGTTCTGTTAATTCATCTCACAGAGTTACATCTGTATTTCGTGGATCTCTTTGCTAGCCTTATTTCTGTGGAATCTGAGAACAGATAATTCGGATCCCTTTGAAGACTATAGGGCCAAAGGAAATATCCTCCGATAACAAAGAGAAAGAAGCTTTCTGAGAAACTTCTTTGTGTTCTGTGAAATCATCTCACAGAGTTACAGCTTTCCCCTCAAGAAGCCTTTCGCTAAGACAGTTCTTGTGGAATTTGCAAAGTGATATTTGGAAGCCCATAGAGGGCTATGGTGAAAAGGAAATATCCTCAGATGAAATCTGGAAAGAAGCTTTCTGAGAAACTGCTCTGTGATGTGTGACTTCCACTCACAGAGTTACATCTGTATTTCGTGGATCTCTTTGCTAGCCTTATTTCTGTGGAATCTGAGAACAGATATTTCGGATCCCTTTGAAGACTATAGGGCCAAAGGAATTATCCTCCGATAACAAAGAGAAAGAAGCTTTCTGAGAAACTTCTTTGTGTTCTGTGAAATCATCTCACAGAGTTACAGCTTTCCCCTCAGGAAGTCGCTCGCTAAGGCAGTTCTTGAGGATTTGGAAAAGTGATATTTGCAAGCCCATAGAGGGCTATGGTGAAAAAGGAAATATCCTCAGATGAAATCTGGAAAGAAGCTTTCTGAGAAACTGCTCTGTGATGTGTGACTTCCACTCACAGAGTTACATCTGTATTTCGTGGATCTCTTTGCTAGCCTTATTTCTGTGGAATATGAGAACAGATATTTCGGATCCCTTTGAAGACTATAGGTCCAAAGGAAATATCCTCCGATAACAAAGAGAAAGAAGCTTTCTGAGAAACTTTTTTGTGTTCTGTGAAATCATCTCACAGAGTTACAGCTTTCCCTTCAAGAAGCCTTTCACTAAGACAGTTCTTGTGGAATTGGCAAAGTGATATTTGGAAGTCAATAGAGGGCTATGGTGAAAAAGAAAATATCCTCAGATGAAATCTGGAAAGAAGCTTTCTGAGAAACTTCTCTGTGATGTGTGACTTCCACTCACAGAGTTATATCTGTATTTCGTGGATCTCTTTGCTAGCCTTATTTCTGTGGAATCTGAGAACAGATATTTCGGATCCCTTTGAAGACTCTAGGGCCAAAGGAAATATCCTCCGATAACAAAGAGAAAGAAGCTTTCTGAGAAACTTCTTTGTGTTCTGTGAAATCATCTCACAGAGTTACAGCTTTCCCCTCAAGAAGCCTTTCGCTAAGACAGTTCTTGTGGAATTTGCAAAGTGATATTTGGAAACCCATAGAGGGCTATGTTGAAAAAGGAAATATCCTCAGATGAAATCTGGAAAGCAGTTTCTGAGAAACTGCTTAGTGTTCTGCTAATTCATCTCACAGGGTTACTTCTGTATTTCGTGGATCTCTTTGCTAGCCTTATTTCTGTGGAATCTGAGAACAGATATTTCGGATCCCTTGGAAGACTATAGGGCCAAAGGAAATATCCTCCGATAACAAAGAGAAAGAAGCTTTTTGAGAAACTTCTTTGTGTTTTGTGAAATCATCTCACAGAGTTACAGCTTTCCCCTCAAGAAGCCTTTCGCTAAGAGAGTTCTTGTGGAATTGGAAAAGTGATATTTGGAAGCCCATAGAGGGCTATGGTGAAATGGAAATATCCTCAGATGAAATCTGGAAAGAAGTTTCTGAGAAACTTCTCTGTGATGTGTGACTTCCACTCACAGAGTTACATCTGTATTTCGTGGATCTCTTTGCTAGCCTTATTTCTGTGGAATCTGAGAACAGATATTTCGGATCCCTTTGAAGACTATAGGGCCAAAGGAAATATCCTCCGATATCAAAGAGAAAGAAGCTTTCTGAGAAACTTCTTTGTGTTCTGTGAAATCATCTCACAGAGGTACAGCATTCTCCCCAAGAAGCCTTTAGCTAAGAAAGTTCTTGTGGAATTGGCAAAGTGATATTTGGAAGCCCATAGAGGGCTATGGTGACAAAGGAAATATCCTCAGATGAAATCTGGAAAGCAGCTTTCTGAGAAACTGCTTAGTGTCCTGTTAATTCATCTCACAGAGTTACAACTGTATTTCGTGGATCTCTTTGCTAGCCTTATTTCTGAGGAATCTGAGAACAGATATTTCGGATCCCTTTGAAGACTATAAGGCCAAAGGAAATATCCTCCGATAACAAAGAGAAAGAAGCTTTCTGAGAAACTTCTTTGTGTTCTGGGAAATCATCTCACAGAGGTACATCTTTCGCCTCAAGAAGCCTTTCGCTAAGACAGTTCTTGTGGAATTGGAAAAGTGATATTTGGAAGCCCATAGAGGGATATGGTGAAAAAGGAAATATCCTGAGATGAAATCTGGAAAGAAGCTTTCTGAGAAACTGCTCTGTGATGTGTAACTTCCACTCACAGAGTTACATCAGTATTTCATGGATCTCTTTGCTAGCCTTATTTCTGTGGAATCTGAGAACAGATATTTCGAATCCCTTTGTAGACTATAGGGACAAGGGAAATATCCTCCGACAACAAAGAGAAAGAAGCTTTCTGAGAAACTTCTTTGTGTTTTGTGAAATCATCTCACAGAGTTACAGCTTTCTCCTAAAGAAGCCTTTCGCTAAGACAGTTCTTGTGGAATTGGCAAAGTGATATTTGGAAGCCCATAGAGGTCTATGGTGAAAAAGGAAATATACTCAGGCAAAATCTGGAAAGAAGCTTTCTGAGAAACTGCTTAGTGTTCTATTAACTCACCTCACAGAGTTACATCTCTATTTAGTGGATCTCTTTGCTAACCTTATTTCTGTGGAATCTGAGAACAGATATCTCCCTTCCCTTTGAAGAATATAGGGCCAAAGGAAATATCCTCCGATAACAAAGAGAAAGAATCTTTCTAAGAAACTTCTTTGTGTTTTGTGAAATCATCTCACCGAGTTACAGCTTTCCCCTCAAGAAGCCTTTCGCTAAGACAGTTCTTGTGGTATTGGCAAAGTGATATTTGGAAGCCCATAGAGGTCTATGGTGAAAAAGGAAATATCCTCAGATGAAATCTGGAAAGAAGGTTTCTGAGAAACTACTCTGTGATGTGTGACTTCCACTCACCGAGTTACATCTGTATTTCGTGGATCTTTTTGCTAACGTTATTTCTGTGAAATCTGAGAACAGATATTTCGGATCCCTTTGAAGACTATAGGGCCAAAGGAAATATCCTCCGATAACAAAGAGAAAGAAGCTTTCTGAGAAACTTCTTTGTGTTCTGTGAAATCATCTCACAGAATTACAGCTTTGCCTTCAACAAGCCGCTCGCTAAGACAGTTCTTGTGGAATTGGCAAAGTGACATTTGGGAGCCCTTAGACGGCTATGGTGAAAAAGGAAATATCCTCAGATGAAATCTGGAAAGAAGCTTTCTGAGAAACTGTTTAGTGTTCCGTTAACTCACCTCACAGAGTTACATCTGTATTTCGTGGATCTCTTTGCGAGCCTTATTTCTGTGGATTCTGAGAACAGATATTTCGAATCCCTTTGAAGACTATAGGGCCAAAGGAAATATCCTCCGATAACAAAGAGAAAGAAGCTTTCTGAGAAACCTCTTTGTGTTCTGTGAAATCATCTCACAGAGTTACAGCTTTCCCCTGAAGAAGCATTTCGCTAAGACAGTTCTTGTGGAATTGGAAAAGTGATATTTGGAAGCCCATAGAGGGCTATGGTGAACATGGAAATATCCTCAGATGAAATCTGGAAAGAAGCTTTCTAGAAAATGCTCTGTGATGTGTGACTTCCACTCACAGAGTTACATCTGTATTTCGTGGATCTCTTTGCTAGCCTTATTTCTGTGGAATATGAGAACAGATATTTCGGATCCCTTTGAAGACTATAGGGACAAGGGAAATATCCTCCGATAACAAAGAGAAAGAAGCTTTCTGAGAAACTTCTTTGTGTTCTGTGATATCATCTCACAGAGTTACAGGTTTCCCCTCAAGAAGCCTTTCGTTAAGACAGTTCTTGTGGAATTGGCAAAGTGACATTTGGGAGCCCTTAGACGGCTATGGTGAAAAAGGAAATATCCTCAGATGAAATCTGGAAAGAAGCTTTCTGAGAAACTGTTTAGTGTTCCGTTATTTCACCTCACAGAGTTACATCTGTATTTCGTGGATCTCTTTGCTAGCCTTATTTCTGTGGAATCTGAGAACAGATATTTCGAATCCCTTTGAACACTGTAGGGCCAAAGGAAATATCCTCCGTTAACAAAGAGAAAGAAGCTTTCTGAGAAACTTCTTTGTGTTCTGTGAAATCATCTCACAGAGTTACAGCTTTCCCCTCAAGAAGCCTTTCGCTAAGACAGTTCTTGTGGAATTGGCAAAGTGATATTTGGAAGCCCATAGAGGGCTAGGGTGAAAAAGGAAATATCCTCAGACGAATTCTGGAAAGAAGCTTTCTAAGAAACTGCTTAGTGTTCTGTTAATTCACCTCACAGAGTTACATCTTTATTTAGTGGATCTCTTTGCTAATCTTATTTCTGTGGAATCTGAGAACAGATATTTCGGATCTCTTTGAAGACTATAGGGCCAAAGGAAATATCCTCCGATAACAAAGAGAAAGAAGCTTTCTGAGAAACTTCTTTGTGTTCTGTGAAATCATCTCACAGAGTTACAGCTTTCCCCTCAAGAAGCCTTCCGCTAAGACAGTTCTTGCGGAATTGGCAAAGTGATATTTGGAAACCCATAGAGGGCTATGGTGACAAAGGAAATATCCTCATATGAAATCTGGAAAGAAGCTTTCTAAGAAACTGCTTAGTGTTCTGTTAATTCATCTCACAGAGTTACATCTGTATTTCGTGGATCTCTTTGGTAGCCTTATTTCTGTGGAATCTGAGAACAGATAATTCGGATCCCTTTGAAGACTATAGGGCCAAAGGAAATATCCTCCGATAACAAAGAGAAAGAAGCTTTCTGAGAAACTTCTTTGTGTTCTGTGAAATCATCTCACAGAGTTACAGCTTTCCCCTCAAGAAGCCTTTCGCTAAGACAGTTCTTGTGGAATTTGCAAAGTGATATTTGGAAGCCCATAGAGGGCTATGGTGAAAAGGAAATATCCTCAGATGAAATCTGGAAAGAAGCTTTCTGAGAAACTGCTCTGTGATGTGTGACTTCCACTCACAGAGTTACATCTGTACTTCGTGGATCTCTTTGCTAGCCTTATTTCTATGGAATGTGAGAACAGATATTTCGGATCCCTTTGAAGACTATAGGGCCAAAGGAATTATCCTCCGATAACAAAGAGAAAGAAGCTTTCTGAGAAACTTCTTTGTGTTCTGTGAAATCATCTCACAGAGTTACAGCTTTCCCCTCAGGAAGTCGCTCGCTAAGGCAGTTCTTGTGGATTTGGAAAAGTGATATTTGGAAGCCCATAGAGGGCTATGGTGAAAAGGAAATATCCTCAGATGAAATCTGGAAAGAAGCTTTCTGAGAAACTGCTCTGTGATGTGTGACTTCCACTCACAGAGTTACATCTGTATTTCGTGGATCTCTTTGCTAGCCTTATTTCTGTGGAATATGAGAACAGATATTTCGGATCCCTTTGAACACTATAGGTCCAAAGGAAATATCCTCCGATAACAAAGAGAAAGAAGCTTTCTGAGAAACTTCTTTGTGTTCTGTGAAATCATCTCACAGAGTTACAGCTTTCCCTTCAAGAAGCCTTTCACTAAGACAGTTCTTGTGGAATTGGCAAAGTGATATTTGGAAGTCAATAGAGGGCTATGGTGAAAAAGAAAATATCCTCAGATGAAATCTGGAAAGAAGCTTTCTGAGAAACTTCTCTGTGATGTGTGACTTCCACTCACAGAGTTATATCTGTATTTCGTGGATCTCTTTGCTAGCCTTATTTCTGTGGAATCTGAGAACAGATATTTCGGATCCCTTTGAAGACTCTAGGGCCAAAGGAAATATCCTCCGATAACAAAGAGAAAGAAGCTTTCTGAGAAACTTCTTTGTGTTCTGTGAAATCATCTCACAGAGTTACAGCTTTCCCCTCAAGAAGCCTTTCGCTAAGACAGTTCTTGTGGAATTTGCAAAGTGATATTTGGAAACCCATAGAGGGCTATGTTGAAAAAGGAAATATCCTCAGATGAAATCTGGAAAGCAGTTTCTGAGAAACTGCTTAGTGTTCTGCTAATTCATCTCACAGGGTTACTTCTGTATTTCGTGGATCTCTTTGCTAGCCTTATTTCTGTGGAATCTGAGAACAGATATTTCGGATCCCTTGGAAGACTATAGGGCCAAAGGAAATATCCTCCGATAACAAAGAGAAAGAAGCTTTCTGAGAAACTTCTTTGTGTTTTGTGAAATCATCTCACAGAGTTACAGCTTTCCCCTCAAGAAGCCTTTCGCTAAGAGAGTTCTTGTGGAATTGGAAAAGTGATATTTGGAAGCCCATAGAGGGCTATGGTGAAATGGAAATATCCTCAGATGAAATCTGGAAAGAAGTTTCTGAGAAACTTCTCTGTGATGTGTGACTTCCACTCAAAGAGTTACATCTGTATTTCGTGGATCTCTTTGCTAGCCTTATTTCTGTGGAATCTGAGAACAGATATTTCGGATCCCTTTGAAGACTATAGGGCCAAAGGAAATATCCTCCGATATCAAAGAGAAAGAAGCTTTCTGAGAAACTTCTTTGTGTTCTGTGAAATCATCTCACAGAGGTACAGCATTCTCCCCAAGAAGCCTTTAGCTAAGAAAGTTCTTGTGGAATTGGCAAAGTGATATTTGGAAGCCCATAGAGGGCTATGGTGACAAAGGAAATATCCTCAGATGAAATCTGGAAAGCAGCTTTCTGAGAAACTGCTTAGTGTCCTGTTAATTCACCTCACAGAGTTACATCTGTATTTCGTGGATCTCTTTGCTAGCCTTATTTCTGAGGAATCTGAGAACAGATATTTCGGATCCCTTTGAAGTCTATAAGGCCAAAGGAAATATCCTCCGATAACAAAGAGAAAGAAGCTTTCTGAGAAACTTCTTTGTGTTCTGGGAAATCATCTCACAGAGGTACATCTTTCGCCTCAAGAAGCCTTTCGCTAAGACAGTTCTTGTGGAATTGGAAAAGTGATATTTGGAAGCCCATAGAGGGCTATGGTGAAAAAGGAAATATCCTCAGATGAAATCTGGAAAGAAGCTTTCTGAGAAACTATTCTGTGATGTGTAACTTCCACTCACAGAGTTACATCAGTATTTCATGGTTCTCTTTGCTAGCCTTATTTCTGTGGAATCTGAGAACAGATATTTCGAATCCCTTTGAAGATTATAGGGACAAGGGAAATATCCTCCGACAACAAAGAGAAAGAAGCTTTCTGAGAAACTTCTTTGTGTTTTGTGAAATCATCTCACAGAGTTACAGCTTTCCCCTAAAGAAGCCTTTCGCTAACACAGTTCTTGTGGAATTGGCAAAGTGATATTTGGAAGCCCCTAGAGGTCTATGGTGAAAAAGGAAATATCCTAAGGCTAAATCTGGAAAGAAGCTTTCTGAGAAACTGCTTAGTGTTCTATTAACTCACCTCACAGAGTTACATCTCTATTTAGTGGATCTCTTTGCTAACCTTATTTCTGTGGAATCTGAGAACAGATATTTCCCTTCCCTTTGAAGAATATAGGGCCAAAGGAAATATCCTCCGATAACAAAGAGAAAGAATCTTTCTAAGAAACTTCTTTGTGTTTTGTGAAATCATCTCACCGAGTTACAGCTTTCCCCTCAAGAAGCCTTTCGCTAAGACAGTTCTTGTGGTATTGGCAAAGTGATATTTGGAAGCCCATAGAGGTCTATGGTGAAAAAGGAAATATCCTCAGATGAAATCTGGAAAGAAGGTTTCTGAGAAACTACTCTGTGATGTGTGACTTCCACTCACCGAGTTACATCTGTATTTCGTGGATCTCTTTGCTAGCCTTATTTCTGTGAAATCTGAGTACAGATATTTCGGATCCCTTTGAAGACTATAGGGCCAAAGGAAATATCCTCCGATAACAAAGAGAAAGAAGCTTTCTGAGAAACTTCTTTGTGTTCTGTGAAATCATCTCACAGAATTACAGCTTTGCCTTCAACAAGCCGCTCGCTAAGACAGTTCTTGTGGAATAGGCAAAGTGACATTTGGGAGCTCTTAGACGGCTATGGTGAAAAAGGAAATATCATCAGATGAAATCTGGAAAGAAGCTTTCTGAGAAACTGTTTAGTGTTCCGTTAATTCACCTCACAGAGTTACATCTGTATTTCGTGGATCTCTTTGCTAGCCTTATTTCTGTGGAATCTGAGAACAGATATTTCGAATCCCTTTGAAGACTGTAGGGCCAAAGGAAATATCCTCCGTTAACAAAGAGAAAGAAGCTCTCTGAGAAACTTCTTTGTGTTCTGTGAAATCATCTCACAGAATTACAGCTTTCCCCTCAAGAAGCCTTACGCTAAGACAGTTCTTGTGGAATTGGAAAAGTGATATTTGGAAGCCCAGAGAGGGCTAGGGTGAAAAAGGAAATATCCTCAGACGAAATCTGGAAAGAAGCTTTCTAAGAAACTGCTTAGTGTTCTGTTAATTCACCTCACCGAGTTACATCTTTATTTAGTGGATCTCTTTGCTAACCTTATTTCTGTGGAATCTGAGAACAGATATTTCGGATCTCTTTGAAGACTATAGGGCCAAAGGAAATATCCTCCGATAACAAAGAGAAAGAAGCTTTCTGAGAAACTTCTTTGTGTTCTGTGAAATCATCTCACAGAGTTACAGCTTTCCCCTCAAGAAGCCTTCCGCTAAGACAGTTCTTGTGGAATTGGCAATGTGATGTTTGGAAGCCCATAGAGGGCTATGGTGACAAAGGAAATATCCTCATATGAAATCTGGAAAGAAGCTTTCTGAGAAACTGCTTAGTGTTCTGTTAATTCATCTCACAGAGGTACATCTGTATTTCGTGTATCTCTTTGCTAGCCTTATTTCTGTGGAATCTGAGAACAGATATTTCGGATCCCTTGGAAGACTATAGGGCCAAAGGAAATATCCTCCGATAACAAAGAGAAAGAAGCTTTCTGAGAAACTTCTTTGTGTTCTGTGAAATCATCTCACAGAGTTACAGCTTTCCCCTCAAGAAGCCTTTCACTAAGACAGTTCTTGTGGAATTTGCAAAGTGATATTTGGAAGCCCATAGAGGTCTATGGTGAAAAGGAAATATCCTCAGATGAAATCTGGAAAGAAGCTTTCTGAGAAACTGCTTAGTGTTCTATTAACTCACCTCACAGAGTTACATCTCTATTTAGTGGATCTCTTTGCTAACCTTATTTCTGTGGAATCTGAGAACAGATATTTCGAATCCCTTTGAAGACTGTAGGGCCAAAGGAAATATCCTCCGATAAGAAAGAGAAAGAAGCTTTCTAAGAAACTTCTTTGTGTTTTGTGAAATCATCTCACCGAGTTACAGCTTTCCCCTCAAGAAGCCTTTCGCTAAGACAGTTCTTGTGGTATTGGCAAAGTGATATTTGGAAGCCCATAGAGGTCTATGGTGAAAAAGGAAATATCCTCAGATGAAATCTGGAAAGAAGGTTTCTGAGAAACTACTCTGTGATGTGTGACTTCCACTCACCGAGTTACATCTGTATTTCGTGGATCTTTTTGCTAACGTTATTTCTGTGAAATCTGAGAACAGATATTTCGGATCCCTTTGAAGACTATAGGGCCAAAGGAAATATCCTCCGATAACAAAGAGAAAGAAGCTTTCTGAGAAACTTCTTTGTGTTCTGTGAAATCATCTCACAGAATTACAGCTTTGCCTTCAACAAGCCACTCGCTAAGACAGTTCTTGTGGAATTGGCAAAGTGACATTTGGGAGCCCTTAGACGGCTATGGTGAAAAAGGAAATATCCTCAGATGAAATCTGGAAAGAAGCTTTCTGAGAAACTGTTTAGTGTTCCGTTAACTCACCTCACAGAGTTACATCTGTATTTCGTGGATCTCTTTGCTAGCCTTATTTCTGTGGAATCTGAGAACAGATATTTCGAATCCCTTTGAAGACTATAGGGCCAAAGGAAATATCCTCCGATAACAAAGAGAAAGAAGCTTTCTGAGAAACCTCTTTGTGTTCTGTGAAATCATCTCACAGAGTTACAGCTTTCCCCTGAAGAAGCCTTTCGCTAAGACAGTTCTTGTGGAATTGGAAAAGTGATATTTGGAAGCCCATAGAGGGCTATGATGAACAAGGAAATATCCTCAGAGGAAATCTGGAAAGAAGCTTTCTAGAAAATGCTCTGTGATGTGTGACTTCCACTCACAGAGTTACATCTGTATTTCGTGGATCTCTTTGCTAGCCTTATTTCTGTGGAATATGAGAACAGATATTTCGGATCCCTTTGAAGACTATAGGGACAAGGGAAATATCCTCCGATAACAAAGAGAAAGAAGCTTTCTGAGAAACTTCTTTGTGTTCTGTGATATCATCTCACAGAGTTACAGGTTTCCCCTCAAGAAGCCTTTCGTTAAGACAGTTCTTGTGGAATTGGCAAAGTGACATTTGGGAGCCCTTAGACGGCTATGGTGAAAAAGGAAATATCCTCAGATGAAATCTGGAAAGAAGCTTTCTGAGAAACTGTTTAGTGTTCCGTTATTTCACCTCACAGAGTTACATCTGTATTTCGTGGATCTCTTTGCTAGCCTTATTTCTGTGGAATCTGAGAACAGATATTTCGAATCCCTTTGAAGACTGTAGGGCCAAAGGAAATATCCTCCGTTAACAAAGAGAAAGAAGCTTTCTGAGAAACTTCTTTGTGTTCTGTGAAATCATCTCAGAGATTTACAGCTTTCCCCTCAAGAAACCTTTCGCTAAGACAGTTCTTGTGGAATTGGCAAAGTGATATTTGGAAGCCCATAGAGGGCTAGGGTGAAAAAGGAAATATCCTCAGACGAAATCTGGAAAGAAGCTTTCTAAGAAACTGCTTAGTGTTCTGTTAATTCACCTCACAGAGTTACATCTTTATTTAGTGGATCTCTTTGCTAACCTTATTTCTGTGGAATCTGAGAACAGATATTTCGGATCTCTTTGAAGACTATAGGGCCAAAGGAAATATCCTCCGATAACAAAGAGAAAGAAGCTTTCTGAGAAACTTCTTTGTGTTCTGTGAAATCATCTCACAGAGTTACAGCTTTCCCCTCAAGAAGCCTTCCGCTAAGACAGTTCTTGCGGAATTGGCAAAGTGATATTTGGAAGCCCATAGAGGTCTATGGTGTAAAAGGAAATATCCTCAGACGAAATATGTAAAGAAGGTTTCTGAGAAACTGCTTAGTGTTCTGTTAATTCATCTCACAGAGTTACATCTGTGTTTCGTGGATCTCTTTGCTAGCCTTATTTCTGTGGAATCTGAGAACAGATATTTCGAATCCCATTGAATACTATAGGGCCAAAGGAAATATCCTCCGATAACAAAGAGAAAGAAGCTTTCTGAGAAACTTCTTTGTGTTCTGTGAAATCATCTCACAGAGTTACAGCTTTCCCCTCAAGAAGCCATCCGCTAAGACAGTTCTTGTGGAATTTGCAAAGTGATATTTGGAAGCCCATAGAGGGCTATGGTGAAAAGGAAATATCCTCAGATGAAATCTGGAAAGAAGCTTTCTGAGAAACTTCTCTGTGATGTGTGACTTCCACTCACAGAGTTACATCTGTATTTCGTGGATCTCTTTGCTAGCCTTATTTCTGTGGAATCTGAGAACAGATATTTCGGATCCCTTTGAAGACTATAGGGCAAAGGAAATATCCTCTGATAACAAAGAGAAAGAAGCTTTCTGAGGTACTTCTTGGTGTTCTGTGAAATCATCTCACAGAGTTACAGCTTTCCCCTCAGGAAGTCGCTTCCTAAGACAGTTCTTGTAGATTTGGAAAAGTGATATTTGGAAGCCCATAGAGAGCTAAGGTGAAAAAGGAAATATCCTCAGATGAAATCTGGAAAGAAGCTTTCTGAGAAACAGCTCTGTGATGTGTGACTTCCACTCACAGAGTTATATCTGTATTTCGTGGATCTCTTTGCTAGCCTTATTTCTGTGGAATCTGAGAACAGATATTTCGAATCCCTTTGAAGACTGTAGAGCCAAAGGAAATATCCTCCGATAACAAAGAGAAAGAAGCTTTCTGAGATACTTCTTTGTGTTCTGTGAAATCATCTCACAGAGTTACAGCTTTCCCCTCAAGAAGCCTTTCGCTAAGACAGTTCTTGTGGAATTGGCAAAGTGATATTTGGAAGCCCATAGAGGGCTATGGTGAAAAGGAAATATCCTCAGATGAAATCTGGAAAGAAACTTTCTGAGAAACTGCTCTGTGATGTGTGACTTCCACTCACAGAGTTACATCTGTATTTCGTGGATCTCTTTGCTAGCCTTATTTCTGTGGAATCTGAGAACAGATATTTCGGATCCCTTTGAAGACTATAGGGCCAAAGGAATTATCCTCCGATAACAAAGAGAAAGAAGCTTTCTGAGAAACTTCTTTGAGTTCTGTGAAATCATCTCACAGAGGTACAGCTTTCCCCTCAGGAAGTCGCTCGCTAAGGCAGTTCTTGTGGATTTGGAAAAGTGATATTTGGAAGCCCATAGAGGGCTATGGTGAAAAGGAAATATCCTCAGATGAAATCTGGAAAGAAGCTTTCTGACAAAATGCTCTGTGATGTGTGACTTCCACTCACACAGTTACATCTGTATTTCGTGGATCTCTTTGCTAGCCTTATTTCTGTGGAATCTGAGAACAGATATTTCGGATCCCTTTGAAGACTATAGGGCCAAAGGAATTATCCTCCGATAACAAAGAGAAAGAAGCTTTCTGAGAAACTTCTTTGTGTTCTGTGAAATCATCTCACAGAGTTACAGCTTTCCCTTCAAGAAGCCTTTGGTAAGACAGTTCTTGTGGAATTGGCAAAGTGATATTTGGAAGTCCATAGAGGTCTATGGTGTAAAAGGAAATATCCTCAGACGAAATATGTAAAGAAGGTTTCTGAGAAACTGCTTAGTGTTCTGTTAATTCATCTCACAGAGTTACATCTGTATTTCGTGGATCTCTTTGCTAGCCTTATTTCTGTGGAATCTGAGAACAGATATTTCGAATCCCATTGAATACTATAGGGCCAAAGGAAATATCCTCCGATAACAAAGAGAAAGAAGCTTTCTGAGAAACTTCTTTGTGTTCTGTGAAATCATCTCACAGAGTTACAGCTTTCCCCTCAAGAAGCCATCCGCTAAGACAGTTCTTGTGGAATTTGCAAAGTGATATTTGGAAGCCCATAGAGGGCTATGGTGAAAAGGAAATATCCTCAGATGAAATCTGGAAAGAAGCTTTCTGAGAAACTTCTCTGTGATGTGTGACTTCCACTCACAGAGTTACATCTGTATTTCGTGGATCTCTTTGCTAGCCTTATTTCTGTGGAATCTGAGAACAGATATTTCGGATCCCTTTGAAGACTATAGGGCCAAAGGAAATATCCTCTGATAACAAAGAGAAAGAAGCTTTCTGAGGTACTTCTTGGTGTTCTGTGAAATCATCTCACAGAGTTACAGCTTTTCCCTCAGGAAGTCGCTCGCTAAGGCAGTTCTTGTGGATTTGGAAAAGTGATATTTGGAAGCCCATAGAGGACTATGGTGAAAAGGAAATATCCTCAGATGAAATCTGGAAAGAAGCTTTCTGACAAAATGCTCTGTGATGTGTGACTTCCACTCACAGAGTTACATCTGTATTTCGTGGATCTCTTTGCTAGCCTTATTTCTGTGGAATCTGAGAACAGATATTTCGGATCCCTTTGAAGACTATAGGGCCAAAGAAATTATCCTCCGATAACAAAGAGAAAGAAGCTTTCTGAGAAACTTCTTTGTGTTCTGTGAAATCATCTCACAGAGTTACAGCTTTCCCCTCAGGAAGTCGCTCGCTAAGGCAGTTTTTGAGGATTTGGAAAAGTGATATTTGCAAGCCCATAGAGGGCTATGGTGAAAAAGGAAATATCCTCAGATGAAATCTGGAATGAAGCTTTCTGAGAAACTTCTCTGTGATGTGTGACTTCCACTCACAGAGTTATATCTTTATTTCGTGGATCTCTTTGCTAGCCTTATTTCTGTGGAATCTGAGAACAGATATTTCGGATCCCATTGAAGACTATAGGGCCAAAAGAAATATCCTCTGATAACAAAGAGAAAGAAGCTTTCTGAGAAACTTCTTTGTGTTCTGTGAAATCATCTCACAGAGGTACAGCATTCTCCCCAAGAAGCCTTTAGCTAAGAAAGTTCTTGTGGAATTGGCAAAGTGATATTTGGAAGCCCATAGAGGGCTATGGTGACAAAGGAAATATCCTCAGATGAAATCTGGAAAGCAGCTTTCTGAGAAACTGCTTAGTGTCCTGTTAATTCATCTCACAGAGTTACATCTGTATTTCGTGGATCTCTTTGCTAGCCTTATTTCTGAGGAATCTGAGAACAGATATTTCGGATCCCTTTGAAGACTATAAGGCCAAAGGAAATATCCTCCGATAACAAAGAGAAAGAAGCTTTCTGAGAAACTTCTTTGTGTTCTGGGAAATCATCTCACAGAGGTACATCTTTCGCCTCAAGAAGCCTTTCGCTAAGACAGTTCTTGTGGAATTGGAAAAGTGATATTTGGAAGCCCATAGAGGGCTATGGTGAAAAAGGAAATATCCTCAGATGAAATCTGGAAAGAAGCTTTCTGAGAAACTGCTCTGTGATGTGTAACTTCCACTTACAGAGTTACATCAGTATTTCATGGTTCTCTTTGCTAGCCTTATTTCTGTGGAATCTGAGAACAGATATTTCGAATCCCTTTGAAGACTATAGGGACAAGGGAAATATCCTCCGACAACAAAGAGAAAGAAGCTTTCTGAGAAACTTCTTTGTGTTTTGTGAAATCATCTCACAGAGTTACAGCTTTCCCCTAAAGAAGCCTTTCGCTAAGACAGTTCTTGTGGAATTGGCAAAGTGATATTTGGAAGCCCCTAGAGGTCTATGGTGAAAAAGGAAATATCCTCAGGCAAAATCTGGAAAGAAGCTTTCTGAGAAACTGCTTAGTGTTCTATTAACTCACCTCACAGAGTTACATCTCTATTTAGTGGATCTCTTTGCTAACCTTATTTCTGTGGAATCTGAGAACAGATATTTCCCATCCCTTTGAAGAATATAGGGCCAAAGGAAATATCCTCCGATAACAAAGAGAAAGAATCTTTCTAAGAAACTTCTTTGTGTTTTGTGAAATCATCTCACCGAGTTACAGCTTTCCCCTCAAGACGCCTTTCGCTAAGACAGTTCTTGTGGTATTGGCAAAGTGATATTTGGAAGCCCATAGAGGTCTATGGTGAAAAAGGAAATATCCTCAGATGAAATCTGGAAAGAAGGTTTCTGAGAAACTACTCTGTGATGTGTGACTTCCACTCACCGAGTTACATCTGTATTTCGTGGATCTCTTTGCTAGCCTTATTTCTGTGAAATCTGAGAACAGATATTTCGGATCCCTTTGAAGACTATAGGGCCAAAGGAAATATCCTCCGGTAACAAAGAGAAAGAAGCTTTCTGAAAAACTTCTTTGTGTTCTCTGAAATCATCTCACAGAATTACAGCTTTGCCTTCAACAAGCCGCTCGCTAAGAAAGTTCTTGTGGAATTGGCAAAGTGACATTTGGGAGCTCTTAGACGGCTATGGTGAAAAAGGAAATATCATCAGATGAAATCTGGAAAGAAGCTTTCTGAGAAACTGTTTAGTGTTCCGTTAATTCACCTCACAGAGTTACATCTGTATTTCGTGGATCTCTTTGCTAGCCTTATTTCTGTGGAATCTGAGAACAGATATTTCGAATCCCTTTGAAGACTGTAGGGCCAAAGGAAATATCCTCCGTTAACAAAGAGAAAGAAGCTCTCTGAGAAACTTCTTTGTGTTCTGTGAAATCATCTCACAGAGTTACAGCTTTCCCCTCAAGAAGCCTTTCGCTAAGACAGTTCTTGTGGAATTGGCAAAGTGATATTTGGAAGCCCAGAGAGGGCTAGGGTGAAAAAGGAAATATCCTCAGACAAAATCTGGAAAGAAGCTTTCTAAGAAACTGCTTAGTGTTCTGTTAATTCACCTCTCAGAGTTACATCTTTATTTAGTGGATCTCTTTGCTAACCTTATTTCTGTGGAATCTGAGAACAGATATTTCGGATCTCTTTGAAGACTATAGGGCCAAAGGAAATATCCTCCGATAACAAAGAGAAAGAAGCTTTCTGAGAAACTTCTTTGTGTTCTGTGAAATCATCTCACAGAGTTACAGCTTTCCCCTCAAGAAGCCTTCCGCTAAGACAGTTCTTTTGGAATTGGCAATGTGATGTTTGGAAGCCCATAGAGGGCTATGGTGACAAAGGAAATATCCTCATATGAAATCTGGAAAGAAGCTTTCTGAGAAACTGCTTAGTGTTCTGTTAATTCATCTCACAGAGGTACATCTGTATTTCGTGTATCTCTTTGCTAGCCTTATTTCTGTGGAATCTGAGAACAGATATTTCGGATCCCTTTGAAGACTGTAGGGCCAAAGGAAATATCCTCCGATAACAAAGAGAAAGAAGCTTTCTGAGAAACTTCTTTGTGTTCTGTGAAATCATCTCACAGAGTTACAGCTTTCCCCTCAAGAAGCCTTTCACTAAGACAGTTCTTGTGGAATTTGCAAAGTGATATTTGGAAGCCCAAGAGGTCTATGGTGAAAAGGAAATATCCTCAGATGAAATCTGGAAAGAAGCTTTCTGAGAAACTGCTTAGTGTTCTATTAACTCACCTCACAGAGTTACATCTCTATTTAGTGGATCTCTTTGCTAACCTTATTTCTGTGGAATCTGAGAACAGATATTTCGAATCCCTTTGAAGACTGTAGGGCCAAAGGAAATATCCTCCGATAAGAAAGAGAAAGAAGCTTTCTAAGAAACTTCTTTGTGTTTTGTGAAATCATCTCACCGAGTTACAGCTTTCCCCTCAAGAAGACTTTCGCTAAGACAGTTCTTGTGGTATTGGGAAAGTGATATTTGGAAGCCCATAGAGGTCTATGGTGAAAAAGGAAATATCCTCAGATGAAATATGGAAAGAAGGTTTCTGAGAAACTACTCTGTGATGTGTGACTTCCACTCACCGAGTTACATCTGTATTTCGTGGATCTTTTTGCTAACGTTATTTCTGTGAAATCTGAGAACAGATATTTCGGATCACTTTGAAGACTATAGGGCCAAAGGAAATATCCTCCGATAACAAAGAGAAAGAAGCTTTCTGAGAAACTTCTTTGTGTTCTGTGAAATCATCTCACAGAATTACAGCTTTGCCTTCAACAAGCCGCTCGCTAAGACAGTTCTTGTGGAATTGGCAAAGTGACATTTGGGAGCCCTTAGACGGCTATGGTGAAAAAGGAAATATCCTCAGATGAAATCTGGAAAGAAGCTTTCTGAGAAACTGTTTAGTGTTCCGTTAACTCACCTCACAGAGTTACATCTGTATTTCGTGGATCTCTTTGCTAGCCTTATTTCTGTGGAATCTGAGAACAGATATTTCGAATCCCTTTGAAGACTATAGGGCCAAAGGAAATATCCTCCGATAACAAAGAGAAAGAAGCTTTCTGAGAAACCTCTTTGTGTTCTGTGAAATCATCTCACAGAGTTACAGCTTTCCCCTGAAGAAGCCTTTCGCTAAGACAGTTCTTGTGGAATTGGAAAAGTGATATTTGGAAGCCCATAGAGGGCTATGGTGAACAAGGAAATATCCTCAGATGAAATCTGGAAAGAAGCTTTCTAGAAAATGCTCTGTGATGTGTGACTTCCACTCACAGAGTTACATCTGTATTTCGTGGATCTCTTTGCTAGCCTTATTTCTGTGGAATATGAGAACAGATATTTCGGATCCCTTTGAGGACTATAGGGACAAGGGAAATATCCTCCGATAACAAAGAGAAAGAAGCTTTCTGAGAAACTTCTTTGTGTTCTGTGATATCATCTCACAGAGTTACAGGTTTCCCCTCAAGAAGCCTTTCGTTAAGACAGTTCTTGTGGAATTGGCAAAGTGACATTTGGGAGCCCTTAGACGGCTATGGTGAAAAAGGAAATATCCTCAGATGAAATCTGGAAAGAAGCTTTCTGAGAAACTGTTTAGTGTTCCGTTATTTCACCTCACAGAGTTACATCTGTATTTCGTGGATCTCTTTGCTAGCCTTATTTCTGTGGAATCTGAGAACAGATATTTCGAATCCCTTTGAAGACTGTAGGGCCAAAGGAAATATCCTCCGTTAACAAAGAGAAAGAAGCTTTCTGAGAAACTTCTTTGTGTTCTGTGAAATCATCTCACAGAGTTACAGCTTTCCCCTCAAGAGGCCTTTCGCTAAGACAGTTCTTGTGGAATTTGCAAAGTGATATTTGGAAGCCCATAGAGGGCTATGGTGAAAAGGAAATATCCTCAGATGAAATCTGGAAAGAAGCTTTCTGAGAAACTGCTCTGTGATGTGTGACTTCCACTCACAGAGTTACATCTGTATTTCGAGGATCTCTTTGCTAGCCTTATTTCTATGGAATCTGAGAACAGATATTTCGGATCCCTTTGAAGACTATAGGGCCAAAGGAATTATCCTCCGATAACAAAGAGAAAGAAGCTTTCTGAGAAACTTCTTTGTGTTCTGTGAAATCATCTCACAGAGTTACAGCTTTCCCCTCAGGAAGTCGCTCGCTAAGGCAGTTCTTGTGGATTTGGAAAAGTGATATTTGGAAGCCCATAGAGGGCTATGGTGAAAAGGAAATATCCTCAGATGAAATCTGGAAAGAAGCTTTCTGAGAAACTGCTCTGTGATGTGTGACTTCCACTCACAGAGTTACATCTGTATTTCGTGGATCTCTTTGCTAGCCTTATTTCTGTGGAATCTGAGAACAGATATTTCGGATCCCTTTGAATACTATAGGGCCAAAGGAATTATCCTCCGATAACAAAGAGAAAGAAGCTTTCTGAGAAACTTCTTTGTGTTCTGTGAAATCATCTCACAGAGTTACAGCTTTCCCCTCAGGAAGTCGCTCGCTAAGGCAGTTCTTGTGGAATTGGCAAAGTGATATTTGGAAGCCCATAGAGGTCTATGGTGTAAAAGGAAATATCCTCAGACGAAATATGTAAAGAAGGTTTCTGAGAAACTGCTTAGTGTTCTGTTAATTCATCTCACAGAGTTACATCTGTGTTTCGTGGATCTCTTTGCTAGCCTTATTTCTGTGGAATCTGAGAACAGATATTTCGAATCCCATTGAATACTATAGGGCCAAAGGAAATATCCTCCGATAACAAAGAGAAAGAAGCTTTCTGAGAAACTTCTTTGTGTTCTGTGAAATCATCTCACAGAGTTACAGCTTTCCCCTCAAGAAGCCATCCGCTAAGACAGTTCTTGTGGAATTTGCAAAGTGATATTTGGAAGCCCATAGAGGGCTATGGTGAAAAGGAAATATCCTCAGATGAAATCTGGAAAGAAGCTTTCTGAGAAACTTCTCTGTGATGTGTGACTTCCACTCACAGAGTTACATCTGTATTTCGTGGATCTCTTTGCTAGCCTTATTTCTGTGGAATCTGAGAACAGATATTTCGGATCCCTTTGAAGACTATAGGGCCAAAGGAAATATCCTCTGATAACAAAGAGAAAGAAGCTTTCTGAGGTACTTCTTGGTGTTCGGTGAAATCATCTCACAGAGTTACAGCTTTCCCCTCAGGAAGTCGCTCCCTAAGACAGTTCTTGTAGATTTGGAAAAGTGATATTTGGAAGCCCATAGAGGGCTATGGTGAAAAAGGAAATATCCTCAGATGAAATCTGGAAAGAAGCTTTCTGAGAAACAGCTCTGTGATGTGTGACTTCCACTCACAGAGTTATATCTGTATTTCGTGGATCTCTTTGCTAGCCTTATTTCTGTGGAATCTGAGAACAGATATTTCGAATCCCTTTGAAGACTGTAGGGCCAAAGGAAATATCCTCCGATAACAAAGAGAAAGAAGCTTTCTGAGAAACTTCTTTGTATTCTGTGAAATCATCTCACAGAGTTACAGCTTCCCCTCAAGAAGCCTTCCGCTAAGACAGTTCTTGTGGAATTGGCAAAGTGATATTTTGAAGCCCATAGAGGGCTATGGTGACAAAGGAAATATCCTCATATGAAATCTGGAAAGAAGATTTCTGAGAAACTGCTTAGTGTTCTGTTAATTCATCTCACAGAGTTACATCTGTATTTCGTGGATCTCTTTGCTAGCCTTATTTCTGTGGAATCTGAGAACAGATATTTCGGATCCCTTTGAAGACTATAGGGCCAACGGAAATATCCTCCGATAACAAAGAGAAAGAAGCTTTCTGAGAAACTTCTTTGTGTTCTGTGAAATCATCTCACAGAGTTACAGCTTTCCCCTCAAGAAGCCTTTCGATAAGACAGTTCTTGTGGAATTTGCAAAGTGATATTTGGAAGCCCATAGAGGGCTATGGTGAAAAGGAAATATCCTCAGATGAAATCTGGAAAGAAGCTTTCTGAGAAACTGCTCTGTGATGTGTGACTTCCACTCACAGAGTTACATCTGTATTTCGTGGATCTCTTTGCTAGCCTTATTTCTGTGGAATCTGAGAACAAATATTTCGGATCCCTTTGAAGACTATAGGGCCAAAGGAAATATCCTCCGATAACAAAGAGAAAGAAGCGTTCTGAGGTACTTCTTTGTGTTCTGTGAAATCATCTCACAGAGTTACAGCTTTCCCCTCAGGAAGTCGCTCCCTAAGACAGTTCTTGTGGATTTGGAAAATTGATATTAGGAAGCCCATATAGGGCTATGGTGAAAAAGGAAGTATCCTCAGATGAAATCTGGAAATACGCTTTCTGAGAAGCTGCTCTGTGATGTGTGACTTCCACTCACAGAGTTACATCTGTATTTCGTGGATCTCTTTGCTAGCCTTATTTCTGTGGAATCTGAGAACAGATATTTCGGATCCCTTTGAAGACTATAGGGCCAAAGGAAATATCCTCCGATAACAAAGAGAAAGAAGCTTTCTGAGAAACTTCTTCGTGTTCTGTGAAATCATCTCACAGAGTTACAGCTTTCCCTTCAAGAAGCTTTTCACTAAGACAGTTCTTGTGGAATTGGCAAAGTGATATTTGCAAGCCCATAGAGGGCTATGGTGAAAAAGAATATATCCTCAGATGAAATCTCGAAAGAAGCTTTCTGAGAAACTTCTCTGTGATGTGTGACTTCCACTCACAGAGTTACATCTGTTTTTCGTGGATCTCTTTGCTAGCCTTATTTCTGTGGAATGTGAGAACAGATATTTCGGATCCCTTTGAAGACTCTAGGGACAAGGGAAATATCCTCCGATAACAAAGAGAAAGAAGCTTTCTGAGAAACTTTTTTGTGTTCTGTGAAATCATCTCACACAGTTACAGCTTTCGCCTCAAGAAGCCTTTCGCTAAGACAGTTCTTGTGGAATTGGCAAAGTGACATTTTGGAGCCCTTAGACGGCTATGGTGAAAAAGGAAATATCTTCAGATGAAACCTGGAAAGAAGCTTTCTGAGAAACTGCTTAGTGTTCTGTTAATTCACCTCACAGAGTTACATCTGTATTTCGTGGATCTCTTTGCTAGCCTTATTTCTGAGAATCTGAGAACAGATATTTTGAATCCCTTTGAAGACTATAGGGCCCAAGGGAATATCTTCCTATAACAAAGAGAAAGAAGCTTTCTGAGAAACTTCTTTGTGTTCTGTGAAATCATCTCACAGAGTTACAACTTTCCCCTCAAGAAGCATTTCGATAAGACAGTTCTTGTGGAATTGGCAAAGTGATATTTGGAAGCCCATAGACGGCTATGTTGAAAAAGGAAATATCCTCAGATGAAATCTGGAAAGAAGCTTTCTGCGAAACTGCTTACTGTTCTGTTAATTCATCTCACAGAGTTACCTCTGTATTTCGTGGATCTCTTTGCTAGCCTTATTTCTATGGAATCTGAGAACAGATATTTCGAAACCCTTTGAAGAATATAGGGCCAAAGGAAATATCCTCCGATAACAAAGAGAAAGAAGCTTTCTGAGAAACCTCTTTGTGTTCTGTGAAATCATCTCACAGAGTTACAGCTTTCCCCTCAAGTAGCCTTTCGCTAAGACAGTTCTTGTGGAATTGGCAAAGTGATATTTGGAAGCCCATAGAGGGCTATGGTGAAAAAGGAAATATCCTCAGATGAAATCTGGAAAGAAGCTTTCTGAGAAACTTCTCAGTGATGTGTGACTTCCACTCACAGAGTTACATCTGTAGTTTGTGGATCTCTTTGCTAGCCTTATATCTCTGGAATCTGACAACAGATATTTCGGATCCCTTTGAAGACTATAGGGCCCAAGGAAATATCCTCCGATGACAAAGAGAAAGAAGCTTTCTGAGAAACTTCTTTGTGTTCTGTGAAATCATCTTACAGAGTTACAGCTTTCCCCTCAAGAAACCTTTCGCTAAGACAGTTCTTGTGGAATTGGCAAAGTGATATTTGGAAGCCCATAGAGGTCTAAGGTGAAAAAGGAAATATCCTCAGAAAATCTGGAAAGAAACTTTCTGAGAAACTGCTCTGTGATGTGTGACTTCCAATCACAGAGTTACATCTGTATTTCGTGGATTTCTCTGCAACCATATTTCTGTGGAATTTGAGAATAGATATTTCGAATCCCTTTGAAGACTATAGGGCCAAAGGAAATATCCTCCGATAACAAAGAGAAAGAAGCTTTCTGAGAAACTTCTTTGTGTTCTGTGAAATCATCTCACAGAATTACAGCCTTGCCTTCAACAAGCCGCTCGCTAAGACAGTTCTTGAGGAATTGGCAAAGTGACATTTGGGAGCCCTTAGACGGTATGGTGAAAAAGGAAATATCCTCAGATAAAATCTGGAAAGAAGCTTTCTGAGAAACTGTTTAGTGTTCCGTTAATTCACCTCACAGAGTTACATCTGTATTTCGTGGATCTCTTTGCTAGCCTTATATCTGTGGAATCTGAGAACAGATATTTCGAATCCCTTTGAAGACTTTAGGGCCAAAGGAAATATCCTCCGTTAACAAAGAGAAAGAAGCTTTCTGAGAAACTTCTTTGTGTTCTGTGAAATCATCTCACAGAGTTACAGGTTTCCCCTCAAGAAGGCTTTCGCTAAGACAGTTCTTGTGGAATTGGCAAAGAGATATTCGAAAGCCCATAGAGGGCTATGGTGAAAAAGGAAATATCCTCATACGAAATCTGGAAAGAAGCTTTCTAAGAAACTGCTTAGTGTTCTGTTAATTCACCTCACAGAGTTACATCTGTATTTCGTGGATCTCTTTGCTAGCCTTATTTCTGTGGAATCTGAGAACAGATATTTCGAATCCCTTTGAAGACTATAGGGCAAAAGGAAATATCCTCCGATAACAAAGAGAAAGAAGCTTTCGGAGAACCTCTCTGTTTTCTGTGAAATCATCTCAAAGAGTTACAGCTTTCCCCTCAAGAAGCCTTTCGCTAAGACAGTTCTTGTGGAATTGGAAAAGTGATATTTGGAAGCCCATAGAGGGCTATGGTGAAAAAGGAAATATCCTCAGATGAAATCTGTAAAGAAGCTTTCTAGAAAATGCTCTGTGATGTGTGACTTCCACTCAGAGTTACATCTGTATTTCGTGGATCTCTTTGCTATCCTTATTTCTGTGGAATCTGAGAACAGATATTTCGGATCCCTTTGAAGACTATAGGGACAAGGGAAATATCCTCCGATAACAAAGAGAAAGAAGCTTTCTGAGAATCTTCTTTGTGTTCTGTTAAATCATGTCACAGAGTTACAGCTTTCCCCTCAAGAAGCCTTTCGTTAAGACAGTTCTTGTGGAATTGGCAAAGTGACATTTGATAGCCCTTAGACGGCTATGGTGAAAAAGGAAATATCCTCAGATGAAATCTGGAAAGAAGCTTTCTGAGAAACTGTTTAGTGTTCCGTTATTTCACCTCACAGAGTTACATCTGTATTTCGTGGATCTGTTTGCTAGCCTTATTTCTGTGGAATCTGAGAACAGATATTTCGAATCCCTTTGAAGACTGTAGGGCCAAAGGAAATATCCTCCGATAACAAAGAAAAGAAGCTTGCTGAGAAACTTCTTTGTGTTCTGTGAAATCATCTCATAGAGTTACAGCTTTCCCCTCAAGAAGCCATTCGCTAAGACAGTTCTTGTGGAATGGGCAAAGTGATATTTGGAAGCCCATAGAGGGCTAGGGTGAAAAAGGAAATATCCTCAGACGAAATCTGGAAAGAAGCTTTCTAAGAAACTGCTTAGTGTTCTGTAAATTCACCTCACAGAGTTACATCTTTATTTAGTGGATCTCTTTGCTAACCTTATTTCTGTGGAATCTGTGAACAGATATTTCGGATCTCTTTGAAGACTATAGGGCCAAAGGAAATATCCTCCGATAACAAAGAGAAAGAAGCTTTCTGAGAAACTTCTTTGTGTTCTGTGAAATCATCTCACAGAGTTATAGCTTTCCCCTCAAGAAGCCTTCCGCTAAGACAGTTCTTGTGGAATTGGCAAAGTGATATTTGGAAACTCATAGAGGGCTATGGTGACAAAGGAAATATCCTCATATGAAATCTGGAAAGAAGCTTTCTAAGAAACTGCTTAGTGTTCTGTTAATTCATCTCACAGAGTTACATCTGTATTTCGTGGATCTCTTTGCTAGCCTTATTTCTGTGGAATCTGAGAACAGATAATTCGGATCCCTTTGAAGACTATAGGGCCAAAGGAAATATCCTCCGATAACAAAGAGAAAGAAGCTTTCTGAGAAACTTCTTTGTGTTCTGTGAAATCATCTCACAGAGTTACAGCTTTCCCCTCAAGAATCCTTTCGCTAAGACAGTTCTTGTGGAATTTGCAAAGTGATATTTGGAAGCCCATAGAGGGCTATGGTGAAAAGGAAATATCCTCAGATGAAATCTGGAAAGAAGCTTTCTGAGAAACTGCTCTGTGATGTGTGACTTCCTCTCACAGAGTTACATCTGTATTTCGTGGATCTCTTTGCTAGCCTTATTTCTGTGGAATATGAGAACAGATATTTCAGATCCCTTTGAAGACTATAGGGCCAAAGGAATTATCCTCCGATAACAAAGAGAAAGAAGCTTTCTGAGAAACTTCTTTGTGTTCTGTGAAATCATCTCACAGAGTTACAGCTTTCTCCTCAGGAAGTCGCTCGCTAAGGCAGTTCTTGAGGATTTGGAAAAGTGATATTTGCAAGCCCATAGAGGGCTATGGTGAAAAAGGAAATATCCTCAGATGAAATCTGGAAAGAAGCTTTCTGAGAAACTGCTCTGTGATGTGTGACTTCCACTCACAGAGTTACATCTGTATTTCGTGGATCTCTTTGCTAGCCTTATTTCTGTGGAATCTGAGAACAGATATTTCGGATCCCTTTGAAGACTATAGGTCCAAAGGAAATATCCTCCGATAACAAAGAGAAAGAAGCTTTCTGAGAAACTTCTTTGTGTTCTGTGAAATCATCTCACAGAGTTACAGCTTTCCCTTCAAGAAGCCTTTCACTAAGACAGTTCTTGTGGAATTGGCAAAGTGATATTTGGAAGTCAATAGAGGGCTATGGTGAAAAAGAAAATATCCTCAGATGAAATCTGGAAAGAAGCTTTCTGAGAAACTTCTCTGTGATGTGTGACTTCCACTCACAGAGTTATATCTGTATTTCGTGGATCTCTTTGCTAGCCTTATTTCTGTGGAATCTGAGAACAGATATTTCGGATCCCATTGAAGACTATAGGGCCAAAAGAAATATCCTCTGATAACAAAGAGAAAGAAGCTTTCTGAGAAACTTCTTTGTGTTCTGTGAAATCATCTCACAGAGTTACAGCTTTCCCTTCAAGAAGCCTTTCGCTAAGACAGTTCTTGTAGAATTGGTAAAGTGATATTTGGAAGCCCATAGAGGTCTATGGTGTAAAAGGAAATATCCTCAGACGAAATATGTAAAGAAGCTTTCTGAGAAACTGCTTAGTGTTCTGTGAATTCATCTCACAGAGTTACATCTGTATTTCGTGGATCTCTTTGCTAGCCTTATTTCTGTGGAATCTGAGAACAGATATTTCGAATCCCATTGAATACTATAGGGCCAAAGGAAATATCCTCCGATAAGAAAGAGAAAGAAGCTTTCTGAGAAACTTCTTTGTGTTCTGTGAAATCATCTCACAGAGTTACAGCTTTCCCCTCAAGAAGCCATCCACTAAGACAGTTCTTGTGGAATTGGCAAAGTGATATTTGGAAGCCCATAGAGGGCTATGGTGAAAAGGAAATATCCTCAGATGAAATCTGGAAAGAAGCTTTCTGAGAAACTTCTCTGTGATGTGTGAATTCCACTCACAGAGTTACATCTGTATTTCGTAGATCTCTTTGCTAGCCTTATTTCTGTGGAATCTGAGAAGAGATATTTCGGATCCCTTTGAAGACTATAGGGCCAAAGGAAATACCCTCCGATAACAAAGAGAAAGAAGCTTTCTGAGGTACTTCTTTGTGTTCTGTGAAATCATCTCACCGAGTTACAGCTTTCCCCTCAGGAAGTCGCTCCCTAAGACAGTTCTTGTGGATTTGGAAAAGTGATATTTGGGAGCCCATAGAGGGCTACGGTGAAAAAGGAAATATCCTCAGATGAAATCTGGAAAGAAGCTTTCTGAGAAACAGCTCCGTGATGTGTGACTTCCACTCACAGAGTTACATCTGTATTTCGTGGATCTCTTTGCTAGCCTTATTTCTGTGGCATCTGAGAACAGATATTTCGAATCCCTTTGAAGACTGTAGGGCCAAAGGAAATATCCTCCGATAACAAAGAGAAAGAAGCTTTCTGAGAATCTTCTTTGTGTTCTGTGAAATCATCTCACAGAGTTACAGGTTTCCCCTCAAGAAGCCTTTCGCTAAGACAGTTCTTGTGGAATTGGCAAAGTGATATTTGGAAGCCCATATAGGGCAATGTTGAAAAAGGAAATATCCTCAGATGAAATCTGGAAAGAAGCTTTCTGCGAAACTGCTTAGTGTTCTGTTAATTCATCTCAAAGAGTTACATCTGTATTTCGTGGATCTCTTTGCTAGCCTTATTTCTGTGGAATCAGAGAACAAATATTTCGAATCCCTTTGAAGACTATAGGGCCAAAGGAAATATCCTCCGATAACAAAGAGAAAGAAGCTTTCTGAGAAACCTCTTTGTGTTCTGTGAAATCATCTCGCAGAGTTACAGCTTTCCCCTCAAGAAGCCTTTCGCTAAGACAGTTCTTGTGGAATTGGCAAAGTGATATCTGGAAGCCCATTGAGGGCTAGTGTGAAAAAGGAAATATCCTGAGACGAAATCTGGAAAGAAGCTTTCTAAGAAACTGCTTAGTGTTCTGTTAATTCACCTCACAGAGTTACATCTTTATTTAGTGGATCTCTTTACTAACCTTATTTCTGTGGAATCTGAGAACAGATATTTCGGATCTCTTTGAAGACTATAGGGCCAAAGGAAATATCCTCCGATAACAAAGAGAAATAAGTTTTCTGAGAAACTTCTTTGTGTTCTGTGAAATCATATCACAGAGTTACAGCTTTCCCCTCAAAAAGCCTTTCGCTAAGACAGTTCTTGTGAAATTGGCAAAGTGATATTTGGACGCCCATAGAGGGTTATGGTGAAAAAGGAAATATCCTCAGATGAAATCTGTAAGGAAGCTTTCTGAGAAACTGCTCTGTGATGTGTGACTTCCACTCACAGAGTTATATCTGTAGTTCGTGGATCTCTTTGCTAGCCTTATTTCTGTGGAATCTGAGAACAGATATTTCGAATCCCTTTGAAGACTATAGGGCCAAAGAAAATATCCTCCGATAACAAAGAGAAAGAAGCTTTCTGAGAAACTTCTTTGTGTTCAGTGAAATCATCTCACAGAGTTACAGCTTTCCCCTCAAGAAGCCTTTCGCTAAGACAGTTCTTGTGGAATTGGCAAAGTGATATTTGGAAGCCCATAGAGGGCTATGGTGAAAAAGGAAATATCCTCAGATGAAATCTGGAAAGAAGCTTTCTGAGAAACTGTTTAGTGTTCTGTTAATTCACCTCACAGAGTTACATCTGTATTTCGTGGATGTCTTTGCTAGCCTTATTTCTGTGGAATCTGAGAACAGATATTTCGAATCCCTTTGAAGACTATAGGGCCAAAGGAAATATCTTCCTGTAACAAAGAGAAAGAAGCTTTCTGAGAAACTTCTTTGTGTTCTGTGAAATCATCTCACAGAGTTACAACTTTCCCCTCAAGAAGCATTTCGCTAAGACAGTACTTGTGGAATTGGCAAAGTGATATTTGGAAGCCCATCGAGGGCTATGTTGAAAAAGGAATTATTCTCAGATGAAATCTGGAAAGAAGCTTTCTGCGAAACTGCTTAGTGTTCTGTTAATTCATCTCACAGAGTTACGTCTGTATTTCGTGGATCTCTTTGCTAGCCTTATTTCTGTGGAATCTGAGAACAGATATTTGGAATCCCTTTGAAGACTATAGGGCCAAAGGAAATATCCTCCGATAACAAAGAGAAAGAAGCTTTCTGAGAAACTTCTTAGTGTTCTGTGAAATCATCTCACAGAGTTACAGCTTTCCCCTCAAGAAGCCTTTCGCTAAGACAGTTCTTGTGGAATTTGCAAAGTGATATTTGGAAGCCCATAGAGGGCTATGGTGAAAAGGAAATATCCTCAGATGAAATCTGGAAAGAAGCTTTCTGAGAAACTGCTCTGTGATGTGTGACTTCCACTCACAGAGTTACATCTGTATTTCGTGGATCTCTTTGCTAGCCTTATTTCTGTGGAATCTGAGAACAGATATTTCGGATCCCTTTGAAGACTATTGGGTCAAAGGAAATATCCTCTGATAACAAAGAGAAAGAAGCTTTCTGAGAAACTTCTTTGTGTTCTGTGAAATCATCTCACAGAGTGACAGCTTTCCCCTCAGGAAGTCGCTCCCTAAGTCAGTTCTTGTGGATTTGGAAAAGTGATATTTGGAAGCCCATATAGGGCTATGGTGAAAAAGGAAATATCCTCAGATGAAATCTGGAAAGAAGCTTTCTGAGAAACTGCTCTGTGATGTGTGACTTCCACTCACAGAGTTACATCTGTATGTCGTGGATCTCTTTGCTAGCCTTATTTCTGTGGAATCTGAGAACAGATATTTCGGATCCCTTTGAAGACTATAGGGACAAAGGAAATATCCTCCGATAACAAAGAGAAAGAAGCTTTCTGCGAAACTTCTTTGTGTTCTGTGAAATCATCTCACAGAGTTACAGCTTTGCCTTCAAGAAGCCTTTCACTAAGACAGTTCTTGTGGAATTGGCAAAGTGATATTTGGAAGCCCATAGAGGGCTATGGTGAAAAAGGAAATATCCTCAGATGAAATCTCGAAAGAAGCTTTCTGAGAAACTTCTCTGTGATGTGTGACTTCCACTCACAGAGTTACATCTGTATTTCGTGGATCTCTTTGCTAGCCTTATTTCTGTGGAATCTGAGAACAGATATTTCGGATCCCTTTGAAGACTATAGGGCCAAAGGAATTATCCTCTGATAACAAAGAGAAAGAAGCTTTCTGAGAAACTGCTTAGTGTTCTGTTAATTCATCTCACAGAGTTTCGTCTGTATTTCGTGGATCTCTTTGCTAGCCTTATTTCTGTGGAATCTGAGAACAGATATTTCGGATCCCTTTGAAGACTATAGGGCCAAAGGAAATATCCTCCTAATCGAAGAGAAAGAAGCTTTCTGAGGAACTTCTTTGTGTTCTGTGAAATCACCTCACAGAGTTACAGCTTTCCCCTCAAGAAGCCGCTCGCTAAGACCCTTCTTGTGGATTTGGAAAAGTGATATTTGGAAGCCCATATAGGGCTAGGTTGAAAAACAAAATATCCTTAGATGAAATCTAGAAAGAAGCTTTCTGAGAAGCTGCTTAGTGTTCTGTTAATTCATCTCACAGAGTTACATCTGTATTTCGTGGATCTCTTTGCTAGCCTTTTATCTGTGGAATCTGAGAAAAGATATTTGGGAGCCATTTGAAGACTATAGGGCCAAAGGAAATACCCTCCGATAACAAAGAAAAGAAGCTTTCTGAGAAACTTCTTTGTGTTCTGTGAAATCATCTCACAGAGTTACAGCTTTCCTGTCAAGAAGCCTTTCGCTAAGACAGTTCTTGAGGAATTTGTATAGTGATATTTGAAAGCCCATTGAGGGCTACGGTTAAAAAGGAAATATACTCAGATGAAATCTGGAAAGAAGTTCTCTGAGAAACTGCTTAGTGTTCTGTTAATTCATCTCACAGAGTTACCTCTGTATTTCGTGGATCTCTTGGCTAGCCTTATTTCTGTGGAATCTGAGAACAGATATTTCCGATCCCTTGGAAGACTATAGGGCCAAAGGAAATACCCTCCGATAACAAAGAGAAAGAAGCTTTCTGAGAAACTTCTTTGTGTTCTGTGAAATCATCTCACAGAGTTACAGCTTTCCCTTCAAGAAGGCTTTCGCTAAGACAGTTCTTGTGGTATTTGCAAAGTGATATTTGAAAGCCCATAGAGGGCTACGATGAAAAAGGAAATATCCTCAGATTAAATCTGGAAAGAAGCTCTCTGAGAAACTGCTTAGTGTTCTGTTAATTCATCTCACATAGTTACATCTGCATTTCGTGGATCTCTTTGCTAGCCTTATTTCTGTGGAATCTGAGAACAGATATTTCGGATCCCTTTGAAGACATACGCCAAAGGAAATATCCTCCGATAACAAGGAGAAAGAAGCTTTCTGAGAAACTTCTTTGTGTTCTCTGAAATCATCTCACAGAGGTTCAGCTTTCCCCTCAGGAAGCCTTGCGCTAAGACAGTTCTTGTGGAATTGGCAAAGTGATATTTGGAAGCCCAGAGAGGGCTAAGGTGAAAAGGAAATATCCTCAGATGAAATCTGGAGAGAAGCTTTCTGAGTATATGTTCTGTGATGTGTGACTTCCATTTACAAAGTTACATCTGTATTTCGTGTATCTCTTTGCTAGTCTTATTTCTGTGGATTCTGAGAACAGATATTTCGGATCCCTTTGAAGACATAAGCCAAAGGAAATATCCTCCGACAATAAAGAGATAGAAGCTTTCTGAGAAACTTCTTTGTGTTCTCTGAAATCATTTCACAGAGATACAACTTTCCCCTCAAGAAACCTTTCGCTAAGACTGTTCTTGTGGAATTGGGAAAGTGATATTTGGAAGCCCATAGACGGCTGTGGTGAAAAAGGAAATATCCTCAGATGAAATCTGGAAAGAGGCTCTGAGAAACTGCTTAGTGTTCTGTTAATTCATCTCACGGGGTTACATCTGTATTTCGTGGATCTCTTTGCTAGCCTTATTACCGTGGAATCTGAGAACAGATATTTCGCATCCCTTTGAATACTATAGGTCCAAAGGAAATATCCTCCGATAACAAAGAGAAAGAAGCCTTCTGAGAAACTTCTTTGTGTTCTGTGAAATCTTCTCACAGAGTTACAGCTTTCCCCTCAAAAAGCCTTTCGCTAAGACCGTTCTTGTGGAATTGGCAAAGTGATATTTGGAAGCCCACAAGGGCTATGGTGAAAAAGGAAATATCCTCAGATGAAATCTGGAAAGAAGCTTTCTGAGAAACTGCTTAGTGTTCGTTTAATTCATCTCACAGAGTTACATCTGTATTTCGTGGATCTCTTTGCTAGCCTTATTTCTGTGGAATCTGAGAACAGATATTTCGGATCCCTTTGAAGACTATAGGGCCGAAGGAAATATCCTCCGATAACAACGAGAAAGAAGCTTTCTGAGAAACTTCTTTGTGTTCTGTGAAATCATCTCACAGAGTTTCAGCTTTCCCCTCAGGAAGCCTTTCGTTAAGACAGTTCTTGTGGAATTGGCAAATAGATATTTGGAAGCCCATAGAGGGCTATGGTGAAAAGGAAATATCCTCAGATAAAATCTGGAGAGAAGCTTTCTGAGTAAATGCTCTGTGATGTGTGACTTCCATTTACAAAGTTACATCTGTATTTCGTGGATCTCTTAGCTAGCCTTATTTCTGTGGAATCTGAGAACAGATATTTCGGATCCCTTTGAAGACTATAGGGACAAGGGAAATATCATCCGATAACAAAGAGGAAGAAGCTTTCTGAGAAACTTCTTTGTGTTCTGTGAAATCATCTCACAGAGTTACAGCTTTCCCCTCAAGAAACCTTTCGCTAAGACAGTTCTTGTGGAATTGGAAAAGTGACATTTAGGAGCCCTTAGACGGCTGTGGTGAAAAAGGAAATATCCTCCGATGAAATCTGGAAAGAAGCTTTCTGAGAAACTGCTTAGTGTTCTGTCAATTCACCTCACAGAGTTACATCTGCATTTCGTGGATCACTTTGCTAGCCTTATTTCTTTGTAATCTGAGAACAGATATTTCGAATCCCTTTGAAAACGATAGGGCCAAAGGAAATAACTTCCGATAACAAAGAGAAAGAAGCTTTCTGATAAACTTCTTTGTGTTCTGTGAAATCATCTCACAGAGTTACAGCTTTCCCCTCAAGAAGCCGCTCGCTAAGACAGTTCTTGTGGAATTGGCAAAGTGATATTTGGAAGCCCATAGAGGGCTAAGGTGAAAAGGAAGTATCCTCAGATGAAATCTGGAGAGAAGCTTTCTGAGTAAATGCTCTGTGATATGTGATTTCCCTTTACAAAGTTATATCTGTATTTCGTGTATCTCTTTGCTAGCCTTATTTCTGTGGAATCTAAAAACAGATATTTCGGATCCTTTTGAAGACTATAGGGTCAGAGTAAATATCCTCCGATAACAAAGAGAAAGAAGCTTTCTGAGAAACTTCTTTGTGTTCTGTGAAATCATCTCAAAAAGTTACAGCTTTCCCCTCAAGAAGCCTTTCGCTAAGACAGTTCTTGCGGAATAGGCAAAGTGATATTTGGAAGCCCATAGAGGGCTATGGTGAAAAAGGAAATATCCTCAGACGAAATCTGGAAAGAAGCTTTCTGAGAAACTCGTTAGGGTTCTGTTAATTCACCTCACAGAGTTACACCTTTATTTAGTATATCTCTTTGCTAACCTTATTTCTCTGGAATCTGAGAACAGATATTTCGGATCCCTTTGATGACTATAGGGCCAAAGGAAATATCCTCCGATAACAAAGAGAAGGAAGCTTTCTGAGAAACTTCTTTGTGTTCTGTGAACTCATCTCACAGCGTTATAGCTTTCCCCTCAAGAAGCCTTTCGCTAAGACAGTTCTTGTGGAATTGGCAAAGTGATATTTGGAAGCCCATAGAGGGCTATGGCGAAAAGGAAATATCCTCAGATTAAATCTGGAAAGAAGCTTTCTGAGAAACTTCTCTGTGATGTGTGACTTCCACTCACAGAGTTACATCTGTATTTCTTGCATGTCTTTGCTAGCCTTATTTCTGTGGAATCTGAGAACAGATATTTCGGATCCCTTTGAAGACTATAGGTCCAAAGGAAATATCCTCCGATAACAAAGAGAAAGAAGCTTTCTGAGGAACTTCTTGTGTTCTGTGAAATCATCTCACAGAGTTACAGCTTTCCCCTCAAGAAGCCATTCGCTAAGACAGTTCTTGTGGAATTGGCAAAGTGACATTTTGGAGCCCTTAGACGGCTATGGTGAAAAAGGAAATATCCTCAGATGAAATCTGGAAAGAAGCTTTCTCAGAAACTGCTTAGTGTTCTGTTAATTCACCTCACAGAGTTACATCTGTATTTCGTGGATCTCTTTGCTAGCCTTATTTCTGTGGAATCTGAGAACAGATATTTCGAATCCCTTTGAAAACTATAGGGCCAAAGGAAATATCTTCCGATAACAAAGAGAAAGAAGCTTTCAGAGAACCTTCTTTGTGTTCTGTGAAATCATCTCACAGAGTTACAGCTTTCCCCTCATGAAGCCGCTCGCTAAGACAGTTCTTGTGGATTTGGAAAAGTGATATTTGGAAGCCCATAGAGGGCTATGGTGAAAAAGGAAATATCCTCAGATGAAATCTGGAAAGAAGCTTTCTGAGAAACTGCTCTGTGATGTGTGACTTCCACTCACAGAGTTACATCTGTATTTCGTGGATCTCTTTGCTAGCCTTATTTCTGTGGAATCTGAGAACAGATATTTCGGATCCCTTTGAAGACTATAGGGCCAAAGGAAATATCCTCCGATATCAAAGAGAAAGAAGCTTTCTAAGGAACTTCTTTGTGTTCTGTGAAATCATCTCACAGAGTTACAGCTTTCCCCTCAAGAAGCCGCTCAATAAGACAGTTCTTGTGGATTTGGAAAAGTCATATTTGGAAGCCCAAAGAGGGCTATGGTGAAAAAGGAAATATCCTCAGATGAAATCTGGAAAGAAGCTTTCTGAGAAACTGCTCTGTGATGTGTGACTTCCACTCACAGAGTTACATCTGTATTTCGTGGATCTCTTTGCTAGCCTTATTTCTGTGGAATCTGAGAAAAGATATTTCCGATCCCTTTGAAGACTATAGGGCCAAAGGAAATATACTCCGATAAGAAAGAGAAAGAAGCTTTCTTTGAAACTTCTTTTTGTTCTGTGAAATCATCTCATAGAATTACAGCTTTCCCTTCAAGAAGCCGCTCGCTAAGAGAGTTCTTGTGGAATTGGCAAAGTGACATTTTGGAGCCCTTAGACGGCTATGGTGAAAAAGGAAATATCCTCAGATGAAATCTGGAAAGAAGCTTTCTGAGAAAATGCTTAGTGTTCTGTTAATTCACCTCACAGAGTTACATATGTATTTCGTGGATTTCTTTGCTAGCCTTTTTTCTGTGGAATCTGAGAACAGATATTTCGAATCCCTTTGAAAACTATAGGGCCAAAGGAAATATCTTCCGATAACAAAGAGAAAGAAGCTTTCTGAGGTACTTCTTTTTGTTCTGTGAAATCATCTCACCGAGGTACAGCTTTCCCCTCAAGAAGTCTTTCGCTAAGACAGTTCTTGTGGAATTGGCAAAGTGATATTTGATAGCCAATAGACGGCTGTGTTGAAAAAGGAAATATCCTCAGATGAAATCTGGAAAGAGGCTTTCTGAGAAACTGCTTAGTATTCTGTTAATTCATCTCACAGGGTTACATCTGTATTTCGTGGATCTTTTTGCTAGCCTTTTTTTTGTGGAATCTGAGAACAGATATTTCGAATCCCTTTGAAAACTATAGGGCCAAAGGAAATATCTTCCGATAACAAAGAGAAAGAAGCTTTCTGAGGTACTTCTTTTTGTTCTGTGAAATCATTTCACAGAGATACAGCTTTCCCCTCAAGAAGCCTTTCGCTAAGACAGCTCTTGTGGAATTGGCAAAGTGATATTTGATAGCCAATAGACGGCTGTGTTGAAAAAGGAAATATCCTCAGATGAAATCTGGAAAGAGGCTTTCTGAGAAACTGCTTAGTATTCTGTTAATTCATCTCACAGGGTTACATCTGTATTTCGTGGATCTTTTTGCTAGCCTTTTTTTTGTGGAATCTGAGAACAGATATTTCGGATGCCTTTGAAGTCTATCGGGCCAAAGGAAATATCCTCCGATAACAAGGAGAAAGAAGCTTTCTGGGAAACTTCTTTGTGTTCTTTGAAATCATCTCACAGAGTTACAGCTTTCCCCTCAAAAAGCCGCTCGCTAAGACAGTTCTTGTGGAATTGGCAAAGTAATATTAGGAAGCCCTTAGAGGGCTATGGTGAAAAGGAAATATCCTCAGATGAAATCTGCAAAGATGCTTTCTGAGAAAATGCTCTGTGATGGGTGACTTCGACTCACAGAGTTACATCTGTATTTCTTGGAACTCTTTGCTAGCCTTATTTCTGTGGAATCTGAGAACAGATATTTCGGATTTCTTTGAAGACTATAGGGCCAAAGGAAATATCCTCCGATAACAAAGAGAAAGAAGCCTTCTGAGAAACTTCTTTGTGTTCTGTGAAATCATCTCCCAGAGTTACAGCTTTCCCTTCAAGAAGCCGCTAGCTAAGACAGTTCTTGTGGATTTGGAAAAGTGATATTTGGAAGCCCATAGAGGGCTATGGTGAAAAGGAAATATCCTCAGATGAAATCTGGAAAGCAGCTTTCTGAGAAACTGCTTAGTGTTCTGTTAATTCATCTCACAGTGTTACTTCTGTATTTCGTGGATCCCTTTGCTAGCCTTATTTCTGTGGAATCTGAGAACAGATATTTCGGACCCCTTGGAAGACTATAGGACCAAAGGAAACATCCTCCGATAACAAAGAGAAAGAAGCTTTCTGAGAAACTTCTTTGTGTTCTGTGAAATCATCTCACAGAGTTACAGCTTTCCCTTCAAGAAGCCTTTCACTAAGACAGTTCTTGTGGAATTGGCAAAGTGATATTTGGAATCCCATAGAGGGCTATGGTGAAAAGGAAATATCCTCAGATGAAATCTGGAAAGAAGCTTTCTGAGAAACTTCTCTGTGATGTGTGACTTCCACTCACGAGGTACATCTGTATTTTGTGGATCTCTTTGCTAGCCTTATTTCTGTGGAATCTGAGAACAGATATTTCCGATCCCTTTAAAGACTATAGGTCCAAAGGAAATATACTCCGATAAGAAAGAGAAAGAAGCTTTCTTTGAAACTTCTTTTTGTTCTGTGAAATCATCTCATAGAGTTACAGCTTTCCCTTCAAGAAGCCGCTCGCTAAGACAGTTCTTGTGGAATTGGCAAAGTGACATTTTGGAGCCCTTAGACGGCTATGGTGAAAAAGGAAATATCCTCAGATGAAATCTGGAAAGAAGCTTTCTGAGAAAATGCTTAGTATTCTGTTAATTCACCTCACAGAGTTACATCTGTATTTCGTGGATTTCTTTGCTAGCCTTATCTCTGTGGAATCTGAGAACAGATATTTCGAATCCCTTTGAAAACTATAGGGCCAAAGGAAATATCTTCCGATAACAAAGAGAAAGAAGCTTTCTGAGAAACTTCTTTGTGTTCTGTGAAATCATCTCACCGAGTTACAGCTTTCCCCACAAGAAGCCGCTCGCTAAGACAGTTCTTGTGGAATTGGCAAAGTAATATTTGGAAGCCCATAGAGGGCTTTGGTGAAAAGGAAATATCCTCAGATGAAATCTGGAAAGAAGCTTTCTGAGAAAATGCTCAGTGATGTGTGACTTCGACTCACAGAGTTACATCTGTATTTCGTGGATCTCTTTGCTAGCCTTATTTCTGTGGAATCAGAGAACAGATATTTCGGATATCTTTGAAGACTATAGGGCCAAAGGAAATATCCTCCGATAACAAAGAGAAAGAAGCCTTCTGAGAAACTTCTTTTGTTCTGTGAAATCAACTCACAGCGATACAGCTTTCGCCTTAAGAAGCCCTTCGCTAAGACATTTCTTGTGGAATTGGCAATGTGATATTTGGAAGCCCCTAGACGGCTATGGAGAAAAAGGAAATATCCTCAGATGAAATCTGGAAAGAAGCTTTCTGAGAAAATGCTTAGTGTTCTGTTAATTCATCTCACAGAGTCACATCTGTATTTCGTGGATCTCTTTGCTAGCCTTATTTCTGTGGAATCTGAGAACAGATATTTCGGATCCCTTTGAAGACTGTAGGGCCAAAGGAAATATCCTCCTATAACAAAGAGAAAGAAGCTTTCTGAGAAACTTCTTTGTGTTCTCTGAAATCATTTCACAGATATACAGCTTTCCCCTCAAGAAGCCTTTCGCTAAGACAGCTCTTGTGGAATTGGCAAAGTGATATTTGGAAGCCAATAGACGGCTGTGTTGAAAAAGGAAATATCCTCAGATGAAATCTGGAAAGAGGCTTTCTGAGAAACTGCTTAGTATTCTGTTAATTCATCTCACAGGGTTACATCTGTATTTCGTGGATCTCTTTGCTAGCCTTATTTCTGTGGAATCTGAGAACATATATTTCGGATCCCTTTGAAGACAATAGGGCCAAAGGAAATATCCTCCGATAACAAAGAGAAAGAAGCCTTCTGAGAAACTTCTTTGTGTTCTGTGAAATCATCTCACAGAGTTACAGCTTTCCCCTCAAAAAGCCTTTCGCTAATACCGTTCTTGTGGAATAGGCAAAGAGATATTTGGAAGCCCTTAGAGGGTTATGGTGAAAAAGGAAATATCCTCAGATGAAATCATGAAAGAAACTTTCTGAGAAACTGCTTAGTGTTCTGTTAATTCAACTCACAGAGTTACATCTGTATTTCGTGGATCTCTTTGCTAGCCTTTTTTTTGTGGAATCTGAGAACAGATATTTCGGATGCCTTTGAAGTCTATAGGGCCAAAGGAAAAATCCTCCGATAACAAGGAGAAAGAAGCTTTCTTGGAAACTTCTTTGTGTTCTTTGAAATCATCTCACAGAGTTACAGCTTTCCCCTCAAGAAGCCGCTCGCTAAGACATTTCTTGAGGAATTGGCAATGTGATATTTGGAAGCCCCTAGAAGGCTATGGAGAAAAAGGAAATATCCTCAGATGAAATCTGGAAAGAAGCTTTCTGAAAAAATGCTTAGTGTTCTGTTAATTCATCTCACAGAGTTACATCTGTATTTCGTGGATCTCTTTGCTAGCCTTATTTCTGTGGAATCTGAGAACAGATATTTCGGATCCCTTTGAAGACAATAGGGCCAAAGGAAATATCCTCCGATAACAAAGAGAAAGAAGCTTTCTGAGAAACTTCTTTGTGTTCTGTGTAATCATCTCACAGAGTTACAGCTTTCCCTTCAAGAAGCCACTAGCTAAGACAGTTCTTGTGGATTTGGAAAAGTGATATTTGGAAGCCCATAGAGGGCTATGGTGAAAAGGAAATATCCTCAGATGAAATCTGGAAAGCAGCTTTCTGAGAAACTGCTTAGTGTTCTGTTAATTCATCACACTGTGTTACATCTGTATTTCGTGGATCCCTTTGCTGGCCTTATTTCTGTGGAATCTGAGAACAGATTTTTCGGACCCCTTGGAAGACTATAGGACCAAAGGAAATATCCTCCGATAACAAAGAGAAAGAAGCTTTCTGAGAAACTTCTTTGTGTTCTGTGAAATCAACTCACAGAGTTACAGCTTTCCCCTGAAGAAGCCTTTCGCCAAGACAGTTCTTGTGGAATTGGAAAAGTGATATTTGGAAGCCCATAGAGGGCTATGGTCAAAAAGGAAATATCCAAAGATGAAATCTGTAAAGAAGCTTTCTGAGGAACTGCTCTGTGATGTGTGACTTCCACTCACAGAGTTACATCTGTATTTCGTGGATCTCTTTGCTAGCCTTATTTCTGTGGAATCTGAGAACAGATATTTCGAATCCCTTTGAAGACTATAGGGACAAGGGAAATATCCTCCGATAACAAAGAGAAGGAAGCTTTCGGAGAAACTTCTTTGTGTTCTGTGAAATCATCTCACAGAGTTACAACTTTCCCCTTAAGAAGCCATTCGCTAAGACAGTTCTTGTGGAATTGGCAAAGTGACATTTTGGAGCCCTTAGACGGCTATGGTGAAAAAGGAAATATCCTCAGATGAAATCTGGAAAGAAGCTTTCTGAGAAACTGCTTAGTGTTCTGTTAATTCACCTCACAGAGTTACATCTGTATTTCGTGGATCTCTTTGCTAGCCTTATTTCTGTGGAATCTGAGAACAGATATTTCGAATCCCTTTGAAAACTATAGGGCCAAAGGAAATATCTTCCGATAACAAAGAGAAAGAAGCTTTCTGAGAAACTTCTTTGTGTTCTGTGAAATCATCTCACAGAGTTACAGCTTTCCCCTCAAGAAGCCGCTCGCTAAGACAGTTCTTGTGGATTTGGAAAAGTGATATTTGGAAGCCCATAGAGGGCTATGGTGAAAAAGGAAATATCCTCAGATTAAATCTGGAAAGAAGCTTTCTGAGAAACTGCTCTGTGATGTGTGACTTCCACTCACAGAGTTACATCTGTATTTCGTGGATCTCTTTGCTAGCCTTATTTCTGTGGAATCAGAGAACAGATATTTCGGATTTCTTTGAAGACTATAGGGCCAAAGGAATTATCCTCCGATAACAAAGAGAAAGAAGCCTTCTGAGAAATTTCTTTTGTTCTGTGAAATCATCTCACAGCGTTACAGCTTTCGCCTTAAGAAGCCCTTCGCTAAGACATTTCTTGTGGAATTGGCAATGTGATATTTGGAAGCCCCTAGACGGCTATGGAGAAAAAGGAAATATCCTCAGATGAAATCTGGAAAGAAGCTTTCTGAGAAAATGCTTCGTGTTCTGTTAATTCATCTCACAGAGTCACATCTGTATTTCGTGGATCTCTTTGCTAGCCTTATTTCTGTGGAATCTGAGAACAGATATTTCGGATCCCTTTGAAGATTATAGGGCCAAAGGAAATATCCTCCGATAACAAAGAGAAAGAAGCTTTCTGAGAAACTTCTTTGTGTTCTCTGAAATCATTTCACAGAGATACAGCTTTCCCCTCAAGAAGCCTTTCGCTAAGACAGCTCTTGTGGAATTGGCAAAGTGATATTTGGAAGCCAATAGACGGCTGTGTTGAAAAAGAAAATATCCTCAGATGAAATCTGGAAAGAGGCTTTCTGAGAAACTGCTTAGTATTCTGTTAATTCATCTCACAGGGTTACATCTGTATTTCGTGGATCTCTTTGCTAGCCTTTTTACTGTGGAATCTGAGAACAGATATTTCGCATCCCATTGAAGACTATAGTTCCAAAGGAAATATCCTACGATAACAAAGAGAAAGAAGCCTTCTGAGAAACTTCTTTGTTTTCTGTGAAATCATCTCACAGAGTTACAGCTTTCCCCTCAAAAAGCCTTTCGCTAAGACCGTTCTTGTGGAATAGGCAAAGAGATATTTGGAAGCCCATAGAGGGTTATGGTGAAAAAGGAAATATCCTCCGATGAAATCATGAAAGCAGCTTTCAGAGAAACTGCTTAGTGTTCTGTTAATTCAACTCACAGAGTTACATCTGTATTTCGTGGATCTCTTTGCTAGCCTTTTTTTTTGTGGAATCTGAGAACAGATATTTCGGATGCCTTTGAAGTCTATAGGGCCAAAGGAAATATCCTCCGATAACAAGGAGAAAGAAGCTTTCTGGGAAACTTCTTTGTGTTCTTTGAAATCATCTCACAGAGTTACAGCTTTCCCCTCAAGAAGCCGCTCGCTAAGACAGTTCTTGTGGAATTGGCAAAGTAATATTTGGAAGCCCTTAGAGGTCTATGGTGAAAAGGAAATATCCTCAGATGAAATTTGGAAAGAAGTTTCTGAGAAAATGCTCTGTGATGGGTGACTTCGACTCACAGAGTTACATCTGTATTTCGTGGATCTCTTTGCTAGCCTTATTTCTGTGGAATCTGCCAACAGATATTTCGGATTTCATTGAAGACTATAGGGCCAAAGGAAATATCCTCCGATAACAAAGAGAAAGAAGCCTTCTGAGAAACTTCTTTTTTTCTGTGAAATCATCTCACAGCGTTACAGCTTTCCCCTTAAGAAGCCCTTCGCTAAGACATTTCTTGAGGAATTGGCAATGTGATATTTGGAAGCCCCTAGACGGCTATGGAGAAAAAGGAAATATCCTCAGATGAAATCTGGAAAGAAGCTTTCTGAGAAACTGCTTAGTGTTCTGTTAATTCATCTCACAGAGTTATATCTGTATATCGTGGATCTCTTTGCTAGCCTTATTAGTGTGGAATCTGAGAATAGATATTTCGGATCCCTTTGAAGACTATAGGGACAAAGGAAATATCCTCCGATTCCAAAGGCGAAGAAGCTTTCTGAGAAACTTCTTTGTGTTTTGTGAAATCATCTGACAGAATTACAGCTTTGCCCTCAAGAAGCCTTTCGCTAAGACAGTTCTTGTGGAATTGTTAAAGTGATATTTGGAAGCCCATAGAGGGCTATGGCGAAAACGGAATTATCCTCAGAAGAAATCTGGAAAGAAGCTTTCTTTTTTTTTTTTTTTTTTTTTTTTTTTTGAGACGGAGTCTCTCGCTGTTGCCCAGGCTGGAGTGCAGTGGTGCGATCTCGGCTCACTGCAAGCTCCGCCTCCCGGGTTCCCGCCATTTTCCTGCCTCAACCTCCTGAGTAACTGGGACTACAGGCGCCCGCCACTGAGCCCGGCTAATTTTTTGTATTTTTAGTAGAGACGGGGTTTCATTGTGGTCTCGATCTCCTGACCTTGTGATCCGCCCGCCTTGGCCTCCCAAAGTGCTGGGATTACAGGCCTGAGCCACCGCGCCCAGCCAAGAAGCTTTCTGAGAAACTGCTTAGTGTTCTGTTAATTCACCTCACAGAGTTACATCTCTATTTAGTGGATCTCTTTGCTAACCTTATTTCTGTGGAATCAGAGAACAGATATTTCGGATCTCTTTGAAGAGTTTAGGGCCAAAGGAAATATCCTCCGATAACAAAGAGAAAGAAGCTTTCTGAGAAACCTCTTTGTGTTCTGTGAAATCATCTCACAGAGTTACAGCTTTCCCCTCAATAAGCCTTTAGCAATGACAGTTCTTGTGGAATAGTTAAAGTGATATTTGGAAGCCCATAGAGGGCTATGGTGAAAAAGGAAATATCCTCAGATGAAATCTGGAGCGAAGCTTTCTGAGTAAATGCTCTGTGATGTGTTGCTTCCACTTACAAAGTTACATCTGTATTTCGTGGATCTCTTTGCTAGACTTATTTCTGTGGAATCTGAGAACAGATATTTCGGATCACTTTGAAGACTATAGGGCCAAAGAAAATATCCTCAGATTACAAAGAGAAAGAAGCTTTCTGAGAAGCTTCTTTTTGTTCTGTGAAATCATCTCACAGAGTTACAGCTTTACCCTCAAGAAGCCTTTCGCTAAGACAGTTATTGTGGAAATGGCAAAGTGATATTTGGAAGCCCATAGAGAGCTATGTTGAAAAAGGAAATATCCTCACATGAAATCTGGAAAGAAGCTTTCTGAGAAACTGCTCTGTGATGTGTGACTTCCACTCACAGAGTTACATCTGTATTTCGTGGATCTCTTTGCTAGCCTTATTTCTGTGGAATCTGAGAACAGATATTTCGAATCCCTTTGAAGACTATAGGGCCAAAGGAAATATCCTCCGATAACAAAGAGAAAGAAGCTTTCTGAGAAACTTCTTTGTGTTCTGTGAAATCATCTCACAGAGTTACAGCTTTACCCTCAAGAAGCCTTTCGCTAAGACAGTTCTTCTGGAATTGGCAAAGTGATATTTGGAAGACCATAGAGGGCTATGGTCAAAAAGGAAATTTCCTCAGACGAAGTCTGGAAAACGCTTTCTGAGAAACTGCTTAGTGTTCTGTTAATTCACCTCACAGAGTTACATCTTTATTTAGTGGATCTCTTTGCTAACCTTATTTCTGTGGAATCAGAGAACAGATATTTCGGATCCCTTTGAAGACTATAGGGCCAATGGAAATATCCTCCGATAACAAAGAGAAAGAAGCTTTCCGAGAAACTTCTTGGTGTTCTGTGAAATCATCTCAAAGAATTACAGCTTTCCCCTCCAGAAGCCTTTCGCTAAGACAGTTCTTGTGGAATTGGCGAAGTGATATTTCGAAGCCCACAGAGGGCTATGGTGAAAAAGGAAATAACCTCAGATGAAATCTGGTTAGAAGCTTTCTGAGAAAATTCTCTGTGATGTGTGACTTCCACTCACAGAGTTACATATGTATTTCGTGGATATATTTGCTAGCCTTATTTCTGTGGAATCTGAGAACAGATATTTCGGATTCCTTTGAAGACTATAGGGCCAAAGGAAATATCCTCCGTTAACAAAGACTAAGAAGCTTTCTAAGGAACTTCTTTGTGTTCTGTGAAATCATCTCACAGAGTTACAGCTTTCCCCTCAAGAAGCCGCTCGCTAAGACAGTTCTTGTGGATTTGGAAAAGTGATATTTGGAAGCCCATAGAGGGCTAGGGTGAAAAAGGAAATATCCTCAGATGAAATCTGGAAAGAAGCTTTCTGAGAAACTACTTAGTGTTCTGTTAATTCATCTCACAGAGTTACATTTGTATTTCGTGTATCTCTCTGCTAGCCTTATTTCTGTGGAATCTGAGACCAGATATTTCGGATCCCTTTGAAGACTATAGGACCAAAGGAAATATCCTCCGATAACAAAGAGAAAGAAGCTTTCTGAGAAACTTCTTTGTGTTCTGTGAAATCATCTCACAGAGTTACAGCTTTCCCCTCAAGAAGCCATTCGCTAAGACAGTTCTTGTGGAATTGGCAAAGTGATATTTGGAAGCCCATAGAGGGCTATGGAGAAAAAGGAAATATCCTCAAATGAAATCTGGAAAGAAGCTTTCTGAGAAACTGCTCTGTGATGTGTGGCTTCCACTCACAGAGTTACATCTGTATTTCATGGATCTCTTTGCTAGCCTTATTTCTGTGGAATCTGAGAACAGATATTACGGATCCCTTTTAAGCCAATAGGGCCAAAGGAAATATCCTCCGATAACAAAGAAAAAGAAGCTTTCTGAGAAACTTCTTTGTGTTCTGTGAAATCATCTCACAGATTTACAGCTTTCCCCTCAAAAAGCCTTTCGCAAAGACAGTTCTTGTGGAATTGGCAAAGTGATATTAGGAAGCCCACAAACGGCTATGGAGAAAAAGGAAATATCCTCAGAAGAAATCTGGAAAGAAGCTTTCTTAGAAACTGCTTAGTGTTCTGTTAATTAACCTCACAAAGTTATATATGTATTTCGTGGATCTCTTTGCTACCCTTATTTCTGTGGAATCTGAGAAGAGATATTTCGGATCCCTTTGAAGACTATAGGGCCAAAGGAAATATCCTACGATTACAAAAAGAAAGAAGCTTTCTGAGAAACTTCTTAGTGTTCTGTGAAATCATCTCACAGAGTTACAGCTTTCCCCTCAAGAATCCTTTCGCTAAGACAGTTCTTGTGGAATTGGCAAAGTGATATGTGGAAGCCCATAGAGGGCTACGGTGAAAAAGGAAATATCCTCAGATGAAATCTGGAGAGAAGCTTTCTGAGAAACTGCTTAGTGTTCTGTTAATTCATCTCAGAGAGTTACAACTGTATTTCGTGGATCTCTTTGCTAGCCTTATTTCTGTGGAATCTGAGAACAAATATTTCGGATCCATTGGAAGGATATAGGGCCAAAGGAAATATACTCCGATAACAAAGAGAAAGAAGCTTTCTGAGAAACTGCTTTGTGTTCTGTGAAATCATTTCACAGAGTTACAGCTTACCCCTAAAGAAGCCTTTCGCTAAGACAGTTCTTGTGGATTTGGCAAAGTGATTTTTGGAATCCCTTAGACGGCTATGATGAAAAAGGAGATATCCCCAGATGAAATCTGGAAAGAACCTTTCTGAGAAACTGCTTAGTGTTCTGTTAATTCACCTCACAGAGTTACATCTGTATTTCGTGGATCTCTTTGCTAGCCTCATTTCTGTGGAATCTGAGAACAGATATTTCGGATCCCTTTGAAGACTATAGGGCCAAAGGAAATATTCTCCGATAACAAAGAGAAAGAAGCTTTCTGAGAAACTCCTCTGTGTTCTGTGAAATCATCTCACAGAGTTACAGCTTTCCCCTCAAGAAACCTTTCGCTAAGACAGTTCTTGTGGAATTGGCAATGTGATATTTGGAAGCCCATAGTGGGCTATGGTGAAAAAGGAAATATCCTCAGATGAAATCTGGAAAGAAGCTTTCTGAGAAACTGCTCTGTGATGTATGGCTTCCACTCACAGAGTTTCATCTGTATTTCGTGGATCTCTTTGCTAGTCTTATTTCTGTGGAATCTGAGAACAGATATTACGGATCCCATTTAAGTCAATAGGGCCAAAGGAAATATCCTCCGATAAGAAAGAGAAAGAAGCTTTCTGAGAAACTTCTTTGTGTTCTGTGAAATCATCTCACAGATTTACAGCTTTCCCCACAAGAACCTTTCGCAAAGACAGTTCTTGTGGAAATAGTAAAGTGATATTAGGAAGCCCAAAGACGGTTATGGTGAAAAAGGAAATATCCTCAGATGAAATCTGGAGAGAAGCTTTCTGAGAAACTGCTTAGTGTTCTGTTAATTCATCTCAAAGAATTACATCTGTATTTCGTGGATCTCTTTGTTAGCCTTATTTCTGTGGAATCTGAGAACAGATATTTCGGATCCCTTTGAAGTCTATAGGTCCAAAGGAAATATCCTCCGATAACAAAGAGAAAGAAGCTTTCTCAGAAACTTCTTTGTGTTTGTGTGAAATCATCTCACAGATTTACAGCTTTCCCCTCAAGAAGCCTTTCGCAAAGACAGTTCTTGTGGAATTGGCAAAGTTATATTAGGAAGCCCATAGACGGCTATGGTGAAAAAGGAAATATCCTCAGAATAAAACCTGGAAAGAAGCTTTCTTAGAAACTGCTTAGTGTTCTGTTAATTCATCTCACAAAGTTATATCTGTATTTCGTGGATCTCTTTGTTACCCTTATTTCTGTGGAATCTGAGAAGAGATATTTCGGATCCCTTTGAAGTCTAGAGGGCCAAAGGAAATATCCTCCGATAACAAAGAGGAAGAAGCTTTCTGAGAAACTCCTTTGTGTTCTGTGAAATCATCTCACAGAGTTACAGATTTCCCCTCAAGAAGCCTTTCGCTAAGACAGTTCTTGTGGAATTGGCAAAGTGATATTTGGAAGCCCCTAGAGGGCTATGGTGAAAAAGGAAATATCCTCAGATGAAATCTGGAAAGAAGCTTTCTGAGAAACTGCTTAGTGTTCTCTTAATTCATCTTACAGAGTTACATCTGTATTTCGTGGATCTCTTTGCAGGCCTTTTTTCTGTGTAATCTGAGAACAGATATTTCGGATCCCTTTGAAGACTATAGGGCCAAAGGAAATATCCTCCGATAACAAAGAGAAAGAAGCTTTCTGAGAAACTTCTTTGTGTTCTGTGAAATCATCTCACAGAGTTACAGCTTTCAGCTCAAGAATCCTTTCCCTAGGCCGTTCTTGTGGAATTGGCAAAGTGATATTTGGAAGCCCATAGAGGGCTATGGTCAAAAAGGAAATATACTCTGATGAAATCTGGAAAGAAGCTTTCTGAGAAACTGCTCTGTGATGTGTGGCTTCCACTCACAGAGTTTCATCTGTATTTCGTGGATCTCTTTGCTAGCCTTATTTCTGTGGAATCTGAGAACAGATATTACGGATCCCTTTTAAGTCAATAGGGCCAAAGGAAATATCCTCCGATAACAAAGATAAAGAAGCTTTCTGAGAAACTTCTTTGTGTTCTGTGTAATCATCTCACAGATTTACAGCTTTCCCCTCAAGAAGCCTTTCGCAAAGACAGTTCTTGTGGAATTGGCAAAGTTTTAATAGGAAGCCCATAGACGGCTATGGTGAAAAATGAAATATCCTTAGAATAAAACCTGGAAAGAAGCTTTCTTAGAAACTGCTTAGTGTTCTGTTAATCCATCTCACAAAGTTATATCTGTATTTCGTGGATCTCTTTGCTACCCTTATTTCTGTGGAATCTGAGAAGAGATATTTCGGATCCCTTTGAAGACTATAGGGCCAAAGGAAATATCCTCCGATTACAAAAAGAAAGAAGCTTTCTGAGAAACTTCTTTGTGTTCTGTGAAATCATCTCACAGAGTTACAGCTTTCCCCTCAAGAATCCTTTCCCTAGAACAGTTCTTGTGGATTTGGCAAAGTGATATTTGGAAGCCCATAGAGGGCTATGGTGAAAAAGGACATATTCTCAGATGAAATCTAGAAAGAAGCTTTCTGAGAAACTGCTTAGTGTTCTGTTAATTCATCTCACAGAGTTACATTTGTATTTCGTGTATCTCTCTGCTAGCCTTATTTCTGTGGAATCTGAGAACAGATATTTCGGATCCCTTTGAAGACTATAGGACCAAAGGAAATATCCTCCGATAACAAAGAGAAAGAAGCTTTCTGAGAAACTTCTTTGTGTTCTGTGAAATCATCTCAAAGAGTTACAGCTTTCCCCTAAAGAAGCCTTTCGCTAAGACAGTTCTTGTGGAATTGGAAAAGTGATATTTGGAAGCCCATAGAGGGCTATGGTGAAAAAGGAAATATCCTCAGATGAAATCTGGAAAGAAGCTTTCTGAGAAACTGCTCTGTGATGTATGGCTTCCACTCACAGAGTTTCATCTGTATTTCGTGGATCTCTTTGCTAGCCTTATTTCTGTGGAATCTGAGAACATATATTACGGATCTCTTTTAAGACAATAGGGCCAAAGGGAATATCCTCCGATAACAAAGAGAAAGAAGCTTTCTGAGAAACTCCTTTGTGTTCTGTGAAATCATCTCACAGAGTTACAGATTTCCCCTCAAGAAGCCTTTCGCTAAGACAGTTCTTGTGGAATTGGCAAAGTGATATTTGGAAGCCCATAGAGGGCTATTTTGAAAAAGGAAATATCCTCAGATGAAATCTGGAGAGAAGCTTTCTGAGAAACTGCTTAGTGTTCTGTTAATTCATCTCACAGAGTTACAACTGTATTTCGTGGATCTCTTTGCTAGCCTTATTTCTGTGGAATCTGAGAACAGATATTTCGGATCCTTTTGAAGGATATAGGGCCAAAGGAAATATACTCCCATAACAAAGAGAAAGAAGCTTTCTGAGAAACTGCTTTGTGTTCTGTGAAATCATTTCACAGAGTTGCAGCTTTCCCCTCAAGAAGCCTTTCGCTAAGACAGTTCTTGTGGAATTGGCAAAGTGATATTTGGAAGCCCATAGAGGGCTATGGTGAAAAAGGAAATATCCTCAGATGAAATCTGGAAAGAAGCTTTCTGAGAAACTGCTCTGTGATGTATGGCTTCCACTCACAGAGTTTCATCTGTATTTCGTGGATCTCTTTGCTAGCCTTATTTCTGTGGAATCTGAGAACAGATATTACGGATCCCTTTTACGTCAATAGAGCCAAAGGAAATATCCTCCGATAACAAAGTGAAAGAAGCTTTCTGAGAAACTTCTTTGTGTTCTGTGAAATCATTTCACAGAGTTACAGCTTTCCCCTGAGAAGCCTTTCGCTAAGACAGTTCTTGTGGAAATGGCAAAGTGATATTAGGAAGCCCAAAGACGGCTATGGTGAAAAAGGAAATATCCTCAGATGAAATCTGGAGAGAAGCTTTCTGAGAAACTGCTTAGTGTTCTGTTAATTCATCTCACAGAGTTACATCTGTATTTCGTGGATCTCTTTGCTAGCCTTATTTCTGTGGAATCTGAGAACTGATATTTCGGATCCCTTTGAAGTCTAGAGGGCCAAAGGAAATATCCTCCGATAACAAAGAGAAAGAAGCTTTCTGAGAAACTCCTTTGTGTTCTGTGAAATCATCTCACAGCGTTACAGATTTCCCCTCAAGAAGCCTTTCGCTAAGACAGTTCTTGTGGAATTGGCAAAGTGATATTTGGAAGCCCATAGAGGTCTACGGTGAAAAGGGAAATATCCTCTGATGAAATCTGGAAAGAAGCTTTCTGAGAAACTGCTCTGTGATGTGTGGCTTCCACTCACAGAGTTTCATCTGTATTGCGTGGATCTCTTTGCTAGCCTTATTTCTGTGGAATCTGAGAACAGATATTAAGGATCCCTTTTAAGTCAAAAGGGCCAAAGGAAATATCCTCCGATAACAAAGAGAAAGAAGCTTTCTGAGAAACTTCTTTGTGTTCTGTGTAATCATCTCACGGATTTACAGCTTTCCCCTCAAGAAGCCTTTCGCAAAGACAGTTCTTGTGGAATTGGCAAAGTTATAATAGGAAGCCCATAGACGGCTATGGTGAAAAAGGAAATATCCTTAGAATAAAACCTGGAAAGAAGCTTTCTTAGAAAATGCTTAGTGTTCTGTTAATTCATCTCACAATGTTATATCTGTATTTCGTGGATCTCTTTGCTAGCCTTATTTCTGTGGAATCTGAGAAGAGATATTTCGGATCCCTTGGAAGACTATAGGGCCAAAGTAAATATCCTCCGATTACAAAAAGATAGAAGCTTTCTGAGAAACTTCTTTGTGTTCTGTGAAATCATCTCACAGAGTTACAGCTTTCCCCTCAAGAATCCTTCCCCTAGGACAGTTCTTGTGGAATTGGCAAAGTGATATTTGGAAGCCCAGAGAGGGCTATGGTGAAAAAGGAAATATCCTCAGATGAAATCTAGAAAGAAACTTTCTGAGAAACTGCTTAGTGTTCTGTTAATTCATCTCACAGAGTTACATTTGTATTTCGTGTATCTCTCTGCTAGCCTTATTTCTGTGGAATCTGAGACCAGATATTTCGGATACCTTTGAAGACTATAGGACCAAAGGAAATATCCTTCGATAACAATGAGAAAGAAGCTTTCTGAGAAACTCCTTTGTGTTCTGTGAAATCATCTCACAGAGTTACAGATTTCCCCTCAAGAAGCCTTTCGCTAAGACAGTTCTTGTTGAATTGGCAAAGTGATATTTGGAAGCCCATAGAGGGCTATGGTGAAAAAGTAAATATCCTCAGATGAAATCTGGAAAGAAGCTTTCTGAGAAACTGCTCAGTGTTCTCTTAATTCATCTTACAGAGTTACATCTGTATTTCGTAGATCCCTTTGCAAGCCTTATTTCTGTGGAATCTGAGAACAGATATTTCGGATCCCTTTGAAGACTGTAGGACCAAAGGAAATATCCTCCGATAACAGAGAGAAAGAAGCTTTCTGAGAAACTTCTTTGTGTTCTGTGAAATCATCTCACAGAGTTACAGCTTTCCCTTCAAGAAGCCATTCGCTAAGACAGTTCTTGTGGAATTGGCAAAGTGATATTTGGAAGCCCATAGAGGGCTATGGTGAAAAAGTAAATATCCTCAGATGAAATCTGGAAAGAAGCTTTCTGAGAAACTGCTCTGTGATGTGTGGCTTCCACTCACAGAGTTACATCTGTATTTCGTGGATCAATTTGCTAGCCTTATTTCTGTGGAATCTGAGAACAGATATTACGGATCCCTTTTAAGTCAATAGGGCCAAGGAAATATCCTCCGATAACAAAGAGTAAGAAGCTTTCTGAGAAACTTCTTTGTGTTCTGTGAAATCATCTCACAGTTTTACAGCTTTCCCCTCAAGAAGCCTTTCGCAAAGACAGTTCTTGTGGAATTGGCAAAGTGATATTAGGAAGACCACAAACGGCTATGGTGAAAAAGGAAATATCCTCAGAAGAAATCTGGAAAGAAGCTTTCTTAGAAACTGCTTAGTGTTCTGTTAATTCATCTCACAAAGTTATATCTGTATTTCTTGGATCTCTTTGCTAGCCTTATTTCTGTGGAATCTGAGAACAGATATTTCGGATCCATTTGAAGACTATACGGCCAAAGGAAATATCCTCCGATTACAAAAAGAAAGAAGCTTTCTGAGAAACTGCTTTGTGTTCTGTGAAATCATCTCACAGAGTTACAGCTTTCCACTCAAGAAGCCATTCGCAAAGACAGTTCTTGTGGAATTGGCAAAGTGATATTTGGAAGCCCATAGAGGGCTAGGGTGAAAAAGGAAATATCCTCAGATGAAATCTGGAAAGAAGCTTTCTTAGAAACTGCTCTGTGATGTGTGGCTTCCACTCACAGAGTTACATCTGTATTTCGTGGATCTCTTTGCTAGCCTTATTTCTGTGGAATCTGAGAACAGATATTACGGATCCCTTTTAAGTCAATAGGGCCAAAGGAAATATCCTCCGATAATAAAGAGAAAGAAGCTTTCTGAGAAATTTCTTTGTGTTCTGTGAAATCATCTCACAGATTTACAGCTTTCCCCTCAAGAAGCCTTTCGCTAAGACAGTTCTTGTGGAAATGGCAAAGTGATATTAGGAAGCCCAAAGACGGCTATGGTGAAAAAGGAAATATCCTCAGATGAAATCTGGAGAGAAGCTTTCTGAGAAACTGCTTAGTGTTCTGTTAATTCATCTCACAGAGTTACATCTGTATTTCGTGGATCTCTTTGTTAGCCTTATTTCTGTGGAATCTGAGAACAGATATTTCGGATCCCTTTGAAGTCTAGAGGGCCAAAGGAAATATCCTCCGATAACAAAGAGGAAGAAACTTTCTGAGAAACTCCTTTGTGTTCTGTGAAATCATCTCACAGAGTTACAGATTTCCCCTCAAGAAGCCTTTCGCTAAGACAGTTCTTGTGGAATTGGCAAAGTGATATTTGGAAGCCCATAGAGGGCTATGGTGAAAAAGGAAATATCCTCAGATGAAATCTGGAAAGAAGCTTTCTGAGAAACTGCTTAGTGTTCTCTTAATTCATCTTACAGAGTTACATCTGTATTTCGTGGATCTCTTTGCAAGCCTTTTTTCTGTGGAATCTGAGAACAGATATTTCGGATCCCTTTGAAGACTATAGGGCCAAAGGAAATATCCTCCGATAACAAAGAGAAAGAAGCTTTTTGAGAAACTTCTTTGTGTTCTGTGAAATCACCACACAGAGTTACAGCTTTCCCCTCAAGAAGCCTTTCACAAAGACAGTTCTTGTGGAATTGGCAAAGTTATATTTGGAAGCCCATAGAGGGCTATGGTGAAAAAGGAAATATCCTCACATGAAATCTGGAAAGAAGCTTTCTGAGAAACTGCTCTGTGATGTGTGGATTCCACTCACAGAGTTTCATCTGTATTTCGTGGATTTCTTTGCTAGCCTTATTTCTGTGGAATCTGAGAACAGATATAACGGATCACTTTTAAGTCAATAGGGCCAAAGGAAATATCCTCCGATAACAAAGAGAAAGAAGCTTTCTGAGAAACTTCTTTGTGTTCTGTGAAATCATCTCACAGATTTACAGCGTTCCCCTCAAGAAGCCTTTCGCAAAGACAGTTCTTGTGGAATTGGCAAAGTTATATTAGGAAGCCCATAGACGGCTACGGTGAAAAAGGAAATATCCTCAGAATAAAACCTGGAAAGAAGCTTTCTTAGAAACTGCTTAGTGTTCTGTTAATTCATCTCACAAAGTTATATCTGTATTTCGTGGATCTCTTGGCTACCCTTATTTCTGTGGAATCTGAGAAGAGATATTTCGGATCCCTTGGAAGACTATAGGGCCAAAGGAAATATCCTCCGATTACAAAAAGAAAGAAGCTTTCTGAGAAACTTCTTTGTGTTCTGTGAAATCATCCCACAGAGTTACAGCTTTCAGCTCAAGAATCCTTTCCCTAGGCTGTTCTTGTGGAATTGGCAATGTGATATTTGGAAGCCCATAGAGGGCTATGGTGAAAAAGGAAATATCCTCTGATGAAATCTGGAAAGAAGCTTTCTGAGAAACTGCTCTGTGATGTGTGGCTTCCACTCACAGAGTTTCATCTGTATTGCGTGGATCTCTTTGCTAGCCTTATTTCTGTGGAATCTGAGAACAGATATTACGGATCCCTTTTAAGTCAATATGGCCAAAGGAAATATCCTCCGATAACAAAGATAAAGAAGCTTTCTGAGAAACTTCTTTGTGTTCTGTGTAATCATCTCACAGATTTACAGCTTTCCCCTCAAGAAGCCTTTCGCAAAGACAGTTCTTGTGGAATTGGCAAAGTTATAATAGGAAGCCCATAGATGGCTATGGTGAAAAAGGAAATATCCTTAGAATAAAACCTGGAAATTAGCTTTCTTAGAAACTGCTTAGTGTTCTGTTAATCCATCTCAAAAAGTTATATCTGTATTTCGTGGATCTCTTTGCTACCCTTATTTCTGTGGAATCTGAGAACAGATATTTCGGATCCCTTTGAAGACTATAGGGCCAAAGGAAATATCCTCCGATTACAAAAAGAAAGAAGCTTTCTGAGAAACTTCTTTGTGTTCTGTGAAATCATCTCACAGAGTTACAGCTTTCCCCTCAAGAATCCTTTCCCTAAGACAGTTCTTGTGGAATTGGCAAAGTGATATTTGGAAGCCCATAGAGGGCTATGGTGAAAAAGGACATATCCTCTGATGAAATCTAGAAAGAAGCTTTCTGAGAAACTGCTTAGTGTTCTGTTAATTCATCTCACAGAGTTACATTTGTATTTCGTGTATCTCTCTGCTAGCCTTATTTCTGTGGAATCTGAGAACAGATATTTCGGATCCCTTTGAAGACTATAGGACCAAAGGAAATATCCTCCGATAACAAAGAGAAAGAAGCTTTCTGAGAAACCCCTCTGTGTTCTGTGAAATCATCTCAAAGAGTTACAGCTTTCCCCTCAAGAAGCCTTTCGCTAAGACAGTTCTTGTGGAATTGGCAAAGTGATATTTGGAAGCCCATAGAGGGCTATGGTGAAAAAGGAAATATCCTCAGATGAAATCTGGAAAGAAGCTCTCTGAGAAACTGCTCTGTGATGTATGGCTTCCACTCACAGAGTTTCATCTGTATTTCGTGGATCTCTTTGCTAGCCTTATTTCTGTGGAATCTGAGAACAGATATTACGGATCTCTTTTAAGTCAATAGGGCCAAAGTAAATATCCTCCGATAACAAAGAGAAAGAAGCTTTCTGAGAAACTCCTTTGTGTTCTGTGAAATCATCTCACAGAGTTACAGATTTCCCCTCAAGAAGCCTTTCGCTAAGACAGTTCTTGTGGAATTGGCAAAGTGATATTTGGAAGCCCATAGAGGGCTATTTTGAAAAAGGAAATATCCTCAGATGAAATCTGAAGAGAAACTTTCTGAGAAACTGCTTAGTGTTCTGTTAATTCATCTCACAGAGTTACAACTGTATTTCGTGGATCTCTTTGCTAGCCTTATTTCTGTGGAATCTGAGAACAGATATTTCGGATCCATTTGAAGGATATAGGGCCAAAGGAAATATACTCCGATAACAAAGAGAAAGAAGCTTTCTGAGAAACTGCTTTGTGTTCTGTGAAATCATTTCACAGAGTTACAGCTTTCCCCTCAAGAAGCCTTTCGCTAAGACAGTTCTTGTGGAATTGGCAAAGTGATATTTGGAAGCCCCTAGACGGTTATGATGAAAAAGGAAATATCCTCAGATGAAATCTGGAAAGAAGCTTTCTGAGAAACTGCTTAGTGTTCTGTTAATTCACCTCACAGAGTTACATCTGTATTTCGTGGATCTCTTTGCTAGCCTCATTTCTGTGGAATCTGAGAACAGATATTTCGGATGCCTTTGAGGACTATAGGGCCAAAGGAAAGATTCTCCGATAACAAAGAGAAAGAAACTTTCTCAGAGACTCCTCTGTGTTCTGTGACATCATCTCACAGAGTTACAGCTTTGCCCTCAAGAAGCCTTTCGCTAAGACAGTTCTTGTGGAATTGGCAAAGTGATATTTGGAAGCCCATAGAGGGCTATGGTGAAAAAGGAAATATCCTCAGATTAAATCTGGAAAGAAGCTTTCTGAGAAACTGCTCTGCGATGTATGGCTTCCACTCACAGAGTTTCATCTGTATTTCGTGGATCTCTTTGCTAGCCTTATTTCTGTGGAATCTGAGAACAGATATTACGGATCCCTTTTACGTCAATAGAGCCAAAGGAAATATCCTCCGATAACAAAGTGAAAGAAGCTTTCTGAGAAACTTCTTTGTGTCCTGTGAAATCATTTCACAGAGTTACAGCTTTCCCCTGAAGAAGCCTTTCGCTAAGACAGTTCTTGTGGAAATGGCAAAGTGATATTAGGAAGCCCAAAAACGGCTATGGCGAAAAAGGAAATATCCTCAGATGAAATCTGGAGAGAAGCTTTCTGAGAAACTGCTTAGTGTTCTGTTAATTCATCTCACAGAGTTACATTTGTATTTCGTGGATCTCTTTGCTAGCCTTATTTCTGTGGATTCTGAGAACAGATATTTCGGATCCCTTTGAAGTCTAGAGGGCCAAAGGAAATGTCCTCCGATAACAAAGAGAAAGAAGCTTTCTGAGAAACTTCTTTGTGTTCTGTGAAATCATCTCACAGCGTTACAGATTTCCCCTCAAGAAGCCTTTCGCTAAGACAGTTCTTGTGGAATTGGCAAAGTGATATTTGGAAGCCCATAGAGGTTTACGGTGAAAAGGGAAATATCCTCTGATGAAATCTGGAAAGAAGCTTTCTGAGAAACTGCTCTGTGATGTGTGGCTTCCACTCACAGAGTTTCATCTGTATTGCGTGGATCTCTTTGCTAGCCTTATTTCTGTGGAATCTGAGAACAGATATTACGGATCCCTTTTAAGTCAAAAGGGCCAAAGGAAATATCCTCCGATAACAAAGAGAAAGAAGCTTTCTGAGAAACTTCTTTGTGTTCTGTGTAATCATCTCACAGATTTACAGCTTTCCCCTCAAGAAGCCTTTCGCAAAGACAGTTCTTGTGGAATTGGCAAAGTTATATTAGGAAGCCCATAGACGGCTATGGTGAAAAAGGAAATATCCTTAGAATAAAACCTGGAAAGAAGCTTTCTTAGAAAATGCTTAGTGTTCTGTTAATTCATCTCACAATGTTATATCTGTATTTCGTGGATTTCTTTGCTAGCCTTATTTCTGTGGAATCTGAGAAGAGATATTTCGGATCCCTTGGAAGACTATAGGGCCAAAGTAAATATCCTCCGATTACAAAAAGATAGAAGCTTTCTGAGAAACTTCTTTGTGTTCTGTGAAATCATCTCACAGAGTTACAGCTTTCCCCTCAAGAATCCTTCCCCTAGGACAGTTCTTGTGGAATTGGCAAAGTGATATTTGGAAGCCCAGAGAGGGCTATGGTGAAAAAGGAAATATCCTCAGATGAAATCTAGAAAGAAGCTTTCTGAGAAACTGCTTAGTGTTCTGTTAATTCATCTCACAGAGTTACATTTGTATTTCGTGTATCTCTCTGCTAGCCTTATTTCTGTGGAATTAGAGACCAGATATTTCGGATCCCTTTGAAGAGTGTAGGACCAAAGGAAATATCCTCCGATAACAGAGAGAAAGAAGCTTTCTGAGAAACTTCTTTGTGTTCTGTGAAATCATCTCACAGAGTTACAGCTTTCCCCTCAAGAAGCCATTCGCTAAGACAGTTCTTGTGGAATTGGCAAAGTGATATTTGGAAGCCCATAGACGGCTGTGATGAAAAAGGAAATATCCTCACATGAAATCTGGAAAGAGGCTTTCTGAGAAACTGCTCTGTGATGTGTGGCTTCCACTCACAGAGTTACATCTGTATTTCGTGGATCTCTTTGCTAGCCTTATTTCTGTGTAATCTGAGAACAGATATTTCGGATCCCTTTGAAGACTATAGGGCCAAAGGAAATATCTTCCGATAACAAAGAGGAAGAAGCCTTCCGAGAAACTTCTTTGTGTTCTGTGAAATCATCTCACAGAGTTACAGCTTTCCCCTCAAGAAGCCTTTCGCTAAGACAGTTCTTGTGGAATTGGCAAAGTGATATTTGGAAGCCCATAGAGGGCTATGTTGAAAAAAGAAATATCCGCAGATGGAATCTGGAAAGAAGCTTTCTGAGAAACTGCTCAGTGAAATGTGGCTTCCACTCACAGAGTTTCATCTGTATTTCGTGGATCTCTTTGCTAGCCTTATTTCTGTGGAATCTGACAACAGATATTTCGGATCCCTTTTAAGTCTATAGGGCCAAAGGAAATATCCTCTGATAACAAAGAGAAAGAAGCATTCTGAGAAACTTCTTTGTGTTCTGTGAAATCGTCTCACAGAGGTACAGCTTTCCCCTCAAGAAGCCTTTCGCTAAGACAGTTCTTGTGGATTTGGCAAAGTGATATTAGGAAGCCCATAGACGACTATGGTGAAAAAGGAAATATCCTCAGATGAAATCTGGAAAGAAGCTTTCTGAGAAACTGCTTAGTGTTCCGTTAATTCATCTCACAAAGTTATATCTGTATTTCGTGGATCTCTTTGCTAGCCTTATTTCTGTGGAATCTGAGAACAGATATTTCGGATCCCTTTGAAGTGTCTAGAGCGAAAGGAAATATCCTCCGATAACAAAAAGAAAGGAGCTTTCTGAGAAACATCTTTGTGTTCTGTGAAATCGTCTCACGGAGTTACAGCTTTCCCCTCAAGAAGCCTTTCGCTAAGAGAGTTCTTGTGGAATTGGCAAAGTGATATTTGGAAGCCCATAGAGGGCTATGGTGAAAAAGGAAATACCCTCAGATGAAATGTGGAAAGAAGCTTTATGAGAAACTGCTCTGTGATGTGTGGCTTCCACTCACAGAGTTTCATCTTCATTTCGTGGATCTCTTTGCTAGCCTTATTTCTGTGGAATCTGAGAACAGATATTTCGGATCCCTTTGAAGTGTATAGGGCCAAAGGAAATATACTCCGATAAAAAAGAGAAAGAAGCTTTCTGAGAAACTTCTTTGTGTTCTGTGAAATCATCTCACAGAGTTAAAGCTTTCCCCTCAAGAAGCCTTTAGCTAAGACATTTATTGTGGAATTGTCAAAGTGATATTTGGAAGCGCTTAGAGGGCTATGGTGAAAAAGGAAATATCCTCAGATGAAATCTCGAAAGAAGCTTTCTGACAAACTGCTTCGTGTTCTGTTAATTCATCTCACAGAGTTACATCTGTATTTCGTGGATCTCTTTGCTAGACTTATTTCTGTGGAATCTGAGAACAGATATTTCGGATCCATTAGAAGGCTATAGGGCCAAAGGAAATATCCTCCGATAACAAAGAGAAAGAAGCTTTCTGAGAAACTTCTTAGTGTTCTGTGAAATCATCTCACAGAGTTCCAGCTTTCCCCTCAAGAAGCCTTTCGCTAGGACAGTTCTTGTGGAAATGGCAAAGTGATATTTGGAAGCCCATAGAGGGCTATGATGAAAAAGGAAATATCCTCAGATGAAATCTGGAAAGAAGCTTTCTGAGAAACTGCTTAGTGTTCCGCTAATTCATCTCACAAAGTTATATCTGTATTTCGTGGATCTCTTTGCTAGCCTTATTCCTGTGGAATCTGAGAACAGATATTTCGGATCCCTTGAAGACTATAGAGCCAAAGGAAATATCCTCCGATAACAAAGAGAATGAAGCTTTCTGAGAAACTTCTTTGTGTTCTGTGAAATCATCTCACAGAGGTTCAGCTTGCCACTCAAGAAGCCTTTCGCTAAGACAGTTCTTTTGGAATTGGCAAAGTGATATTTGGAAGCCCATAGAGGGTTATGGTGAAAAAGGAAATATCCTCACATGAAATCTGGAAAGCAGCTTTCTGAGAAACTGCTTAGCGTTCAGTTAATTCATCTCACAGAGTTACATCTCTATTTCGTGGATCTCTTTGCTAGCCTTATTTCTGTGGAATCTGAGAACAGATATTTCGGATCCCTTTGAAGACAATAGGGCCAAAGGAAATATCCTCCGATAACAAAGAGAAAGAAGCTTTCTGAGAAACTTCTCTGTGTTCTGTGAAATCATCTCACAGAGTTAAAGCTTTCCCCTCAAGAAGCCTTTCGCTAAGACAGCTCTTGTGGAATTGGCAAAGTGATATTTGGAAGCGCTTTAAGGGCTATGGTGAAAAAGGAAATATCCTCAGATGGAATCTCGAAAGAAGCTTTCTGAGAAAATGCTCTGTGATGTGTGGCTTCCACTCACAGAGTTTCATCTGTTATTCGTGGATCTCTTTGCTAGCCTTATTTCTGTGGAATCTGACAACAGATATTACGGATCCCTTTTATGTCAATAGGGCCAAAGGAAATATCCTCCGATAACAAAGAGAAAGAAGCTTTCTGAGAAACTTCTTTCTATTCTATGAAATCATCTCACAGATTTACAGCTTTCCCCTCAAGAAGCCTTTCGCAAAGACATGTCTTGTGGAATTGGCAAAGTGATATTAGGAAGCCCATAGACGGCTATGGTGAAAAAGGAAATATCCTCAGATGAAATCTGGAAAGAAGCTTTCTTAGAAACTGCTTAGTGGTCTGTTAATTCATTTCACAAATTTATATCTGTATTTCATGGATCTCTTTGCTAGCCTTATTTCTGTGGAATCTGAAAACAGATATTTCGGATCCATTAGAAGGCTATAGGGCCAAAGGAAATATCCTCCGATAACAAAGAGAAAGAAGCTTTCTGAGAAACTTGTTTGTGTTCTGTGAAATCATCACACAGAGTTACAGCTTTCCCTTCAAGAAGCCTTTCGCTAAGACAGTTCTTATGGAATTGGCAAAGTGATATTTGGAAGCCCATAGACGGCTATGGTGAAAAAGGAAATATTCTCAGATGAAATCTGGAAAGAAGCTTTCTGAGAAACTGCTTAGTGTTCTGTTAATTCATCTCACAGAATTTCATCTGTATTTCGTGGATCTCTTTGCTAGCCTTATTTCTGTGGAATCTGAGAACAGATATATAGGATCCCTTTGAAAACTATAGGGCCAAAGGAAATATCCTCCGATAACAAAGAGAAAGAAGCTTTCTGAGAAACTTCTTTGTGTTCTGTGAAATCATCTCACAGAGTTAAAGCTTTCCCCTCCAGAAGCCTTTAGCTAAGACATTACTTCTGGAATTGTCAAAGTGATATTTGGAAGCGCTTAGAGGGCTATGGTGAAAAAGGAAATATCCTCAGATGAAATCTCGAAAGAAGCTTTCTGAGAAAATGCTCTGTGATGTGTAGCTTCCACTCACAGAGTTTCATCTGTATTTCCTGGATCTCTTTGCTAGCCTTATTTCTGTGGAATCTGAGAACAGATATTACGGATCCCTTTTAAGTCAATAGGGCCAAAGGAAATATCCTCCGATAACAAAGAGAAGGAAGCTTTCTGAGAAACTTCTTTGACTTCTGTGAAATCATCTCACAGAGGTTCAGCTTTCCCCTCAAGAAGCCTTTCGCTAAGACAGTTCTTGTGGAATTGGCAATGTGATATTTGGAAGCCCATAGAGGGCTATGGTGAAAAAGGAAATAACCTCAGATGAAATCTGGAAAGCAGCTTTCTGAGAAACTGCTTAGTGTTCTGTTAATTCATCTCACAGAGTTACATCTGTATTTCGTGGATCTGTTTGCCAGCCGTATTTCTGTGGAATCTGAGAACAGATATTTCGGATCCCTCTGAACACTATAGGGCCAAAGGAAATATCCTCCGATAACAAAGAGAAAGAAGCTTTCTGAGAAACTTCTTTGTGTTCTGTGAAATCATCTAACAGTGTTCAAGCTTTCCCCTCAAGAAGCCTTTCGCTAAGACAGTTCTTGTGGAATTGGCAAAGTGATATTTGGAAGCCCATAGAGAGCTATCGTGAAAAAGGAAATATCCTCAGATGAAATCTGGAAAGAAGCTTTCTGGGAAACTGCTGTGTGATGTGTGGCTTCCACTCACAGAGTTTCATCTGTATTTCGTGGATCTCTTTGCTAGCCTTATTTCTGTGGAATCTGAGAACAGATATTTCGGATCCATTTGAAGGCTATAGGGCCAAAGGAAATATCCTCCGATAACAAAGAGAAAGAAGCTTTCTGAGAAACTTCTTTGTGTTCTGTGAAATCATCTCACAGAGTTACAGCTTTTCCCTCAAGAAGCCTTTCGCTAAGACAGTTCTTATGGAATTGGCAAAGTGATATTTGGAAGCCCATAGAGAGCTATGGTGAAAAAGGAAATATTCTCAGATGAAATCTGGAAAGAAGCTTTCTGAGAAACTGCTTAGTGTTCTGTTAATTCATCTCACAGAGTTACATCTGTATTTCGTGGATCTCCTTGCTAGCCTTACTTCTGTGGAATCTGAGAACAGATATTTCGGATCCCTTTGATGACTATAGGGCAAAAGGAACTATTCTCCGATAACAAAGAGAAAAAGCTTTCTGAGAAACTTCTTAGTGTTCTGTGAAATCATCTCACAGAGTTACAGCTTTACCATCAAGAAGCTTTTCGCGAAGACACTTCTTGTGGAATTGCAAAGTGATATTTGGAAGCCAATAGAGGGCTATGTTGAAAAAGGAAATATCCTCAGATGAAATCTAGAAGGAAGCTTTCTGAGAAACTGCTCTGTGATTTGTGGCTTCCACTCACAGACTTTCATCTGTATTTCGTGGATCTCTTTGCTAGCCTTATTTCTGTGGAATCTGAGAACAGATATTACGGATCCCTTTGAAGTGTATAGGGCCAAAGGAAATATCCTCCGATAACAAAGAGAAAGAAGCTTTCTGAGAAACTTCTTTTTGTTCTGTGAAATCATCTCACCGAGTAACAGCTTTCCCCTCAAGAAGCCTTTCGCTAAGACAGTTCTTGTGGAAGTGGCAAAGTGGTATTTGGAAGAGCATAGAGGGTTATGGTGAAAAAGGAAATATCCTCAGATGAAATCTGGAAAGAAGCGTTCTGTGAAACTTCTTAGTGTTCTGTTAATTCATCTCACAAAGTTACATCTGTTTCGTGGATCTCTTTGCTAGCCTTATTTCTATGGAATCTGAGAACAGATATTTCGGATCCCTTTGAAGACTATAGGGCCAAAGGAAATATCCTCCGTAAACAAAGAGAATGAAGCTGTCTGAGAAACTTCCTTGTGTTCTGTGAAATCATCTCAGAGAGATACAGCTTTCCCCTCAAGAAGTCTTTCGCTAAGACAGTTCTTGTGGAATTGGCAAAGTGATATTTGGAAGCCCATAGACGGCTATGGTGAAAAAGGAAATATCCTCAGTTGAAATCTGGTAAGAAGCTTTCTGAGAAACTGTTAGTGTTCTGTTAATTCACCTCACATAGTTACATCTGTATTTCGTGGATCTCCTTGCTAGCCTTATTTCTGTGGAATTTCAGAACAGATATTTCGGATCACTTAGAAGACTATAGGGCCAAAGGAAATATCCTCCGATAACAAAAAGAAAGAAGCTTTCTGAGAAACTTCTTTGTGTTCTGTGAAATCATCTCACAGAGGTTCAGCTTGCCCCTCAAGAAGCCTTTCGCTAAGAGAGTTCTTGTGGAATTGGCAAAGTGATATTTGGAAGCCCATAGAGGGCTATGGTGAAAAAGGAAATATCTTCAGATGAAATCTGGAAAGAAGCTTTCTGAGAAACTGCTTAGTGTTCTGTTAATTCATCTCAAAGAGTTACATTTGTATTTCGTGGATCTCTTTGCTAGCCTTATTTCTGTGGAATCTGAGAACAGATATTTCGAATCCCTTTGAAGACTATAGGGCCAAAGGAAATATCCTCCGATAACAAAGAGAAAGAAGCTTTCTGAGAAACTTCTTTGTGTTCTGTGAAATCATCTCACAGAGTTATAGCTTTCCCCTCAAGAAGCCTTTCGCTAAGACAGTTCTTGTGGAATTGGCAAAGTGATATTTGGAAGCCCATAGAGGGCTATGGTGAAAAAAGGAATATCCTCAGATGAAATTTGGAAAGAAGCTTTCTGAGAAACTGCTTAGTGTTCTTTTAATTCATCTCACAGAGTTACATCTGTATTTCGTGAATCTCTTTGCTAGCCTTATTTCTGTGGAATCTGAGAACAGATATTTCGGATCCATTTGAAGGCTATAGAGCCAAAGGAAATATCCTCCGATAACAAAGAGAAAGAAGCTTTCTGAGAAACTTCTTTGTGTTCTGTGAAATCATCTCACAGAGTTACAGCTTTCACCTCAAGAAGCCTTTCGCTAAGACAGTTCTTGTGGAATTGCCTAAGTGATATTTGGAAGCCCATAGAGGGCTATGGTGAAAAAGGAAATATCCTCAGATGAAATCTGGAAAGAAGCTTTCTGAGAAACTGCTCTGTGATGTGTGGCTTCCACTCACAGAGTTTCATTTGCATTTCGTGGATCTCTTTGCTAGCCTTATTTCTGTGGAATCTGAGAACAGATATTTCGGATCCCTTTGAAGATTATAGGGCGAAAGGAAATATCCTCCGATAACAAAAAGAAAGAAGCTTTCTGAGAAACTTCTTTGTGTTCTGTGATATCATCTCACAGATTTACAGCTTTCCCCTCAAGAAGCCTTTCCCTAAGACAGTTCTTTTGGAATTGGCAAAGTGATATTTGGAAGCCCTTAGAGGGCTATGGTGAAAAAGGGAATATCCTCAGATGAAATCTGGAAAGAAGCTTTCTGAAAAACTGCTTAGTGTTCTGTTAATTCATCTTACAGAATTACATCGGTATTTCACGGATCTCTTTGCTAGCCTTATTTCTGTGGAATCTGAGAACAGATATTTCGGATCCCTTTGAAGACTATACGGCCAAAGGAAATATCCTCCGATAACAAAGACAAAGAAGCTTTCTGAGAAACTTCTTTGTGTTCTGTGAAATCATCTCTGAGAGGTTCAGCTTGCCCCTCAAGAAGCCTTTCGCTAAGACGGTTCTTGTGGAATTGGCAAAGTGATATTTGGAAGCCCATAGAGGGCTATGGTGAAAAAGGAAATATCCACAGATGCAATCAGGAAAGAAACTTTCTGAGAAACTGCTCTGTGATGTGTGGCTTCCACTCACAGAGCTTCATCTGTATTTCCTGGATCTCTTTGCTAGCCTTATTTCTGTGGAATCTGAGAACAGATATTACAGATCCCTTTGAAGTCTATAGGGCCAAAGGAAATATCCTCCGATAATAAAGAGAAAGAAGCTTTCTGAGAAACTTCTTTGTGTTCTGTGAAATCACCTCACCGATTTACAGCTTTCCCCTCAAGAAGCCTTTCGCAAAGACAGTTCTTGTGGAATTGGCAAAGTGATATTAGGAAGCCCATAGACGGCTGTGGTGAAAAAGGAAATATCCTCAGATGAAATCTGGAAAGAAGCTTTGTGAGAAACTGCTTAGTGTTCTGTTAATTCATCTCACAGAATTACATCTGTATTTCCTGGATCTCTTTGCTAGCCTTATTTCTGTGGAATCTGAGAACAGATATTTCGGATCCCTTTGAAGACTATAGGGCCAAAGGAAATATCCTCCGATAACAAAGAGAAAGAAGCTTTCTGAGAAACTTCTTTGTGTTCTGTGAAATCATCTCAAAGAGTTACAGCTTTCCCCTCAAGAAGCCTTTCGCTAAGACAGTTTTTGTGGAATTGGCAAAGTGATATTTGAAAGCCCATAGAGGGCTATGGTGAAAAAGGAAATATCCTCAGATGAAATCTGGAAAGAAGATTTCTGAAAAACTGCTTAGTGTTCCGTTAATTCATCTCACAGTGTTACATCTGTATTTCGTGGATCTCTTTGCTAGCCTTATTTCTGTGGAATCTGAGAACAGATATTTCGGATCCCTTTGAAGACTATAGGGCCAAAGGAAATATCCTCCGAAACAAAGAGAAAGAAGCTTTCTGCGAAACTTCTTTGTGTTCTCTGAAATCGTCTCACAGAGGTTCAGCTTGCCCCTCAAGAAGCCTTTCGCTAAGACATTTCTTTTAGAATTGGCAAAGTGATATTTGGAAGCCCCTAGAGGGCTATGGTGAAAAAGGAAATATCCTCAGATGATATCTGGAAAGAAGCTTTCTGAGAAACTGCTTAGTGTTCTGTTAATTCATCTCACAGAGTTACATGTGTATTTCGTGGATCTCTTTGCTAGCCTTATTTCTGTGGAATCTCAGAACAGATATTTAGGATCCCTTTGAAAACTATAGGGCCAAAGGAAATATCCTCCAATAACAAAGAGAAAGAAGCTTTCTGAGAAACTTCTTTGTGATCTCTGAAATCATCTCACCGAGGTACAGCTTGCCCCTCAAGAAGCCTTTCGCTAAGACAGTTCCTGTGGAATTGGAAAAGTGATATTTGGAAGCCCATAGAGGGCTATGTTGAAAAAGGAAATATCCTCAGATGAAATCTGGAAAGAAGCTTTCTTAGAAACTGCTTAGTGTTCTGTTAATTCATCTCACAGTGTTACATCTGTATTTCGTGGATCTCTTTGCTAGCCTTATTTCTGTGGAATCTGAGAACAGATATTTCGGATCCCTTTGAAGGCTATAGGGCCAAAGGAAATATTCTCTGATGAAAAAGAGAAAGAAGCTTTCTGAGAAACTTTTTTGTGTAATGTGAAATCATCTCACAGAGTTACAGCTTTCCCCTCAAGAAGCCTTTCGCTAACACAGTTCTTGTGGAATAGGCAAAGTGATATATGGAAGTCCATAATGGGCTATGGTGAAAAAGGAAATATCCTCAGATGAAATCTAGAAAGAAACTTTCTGAGAAACTGCTCTGTGATGTGTGGCTTCCACTCACAGACTTTCATCTGTATTTCGTGGATCTCTTTGCTAGCCTTATTTCTGTGGAATCTGAGAACAGATATTACGGATCCCATTGAAGTGTATAGGGCCAAAGGAAATATCCTCCGATAACAAAGAGAAAGAAGCTTTCTGAGAAGTTTCTTTGTGTTCTGTGAAATCATCTCACCGAGTAACAGCATTCCCCTCAAGAAGCCTTTCGCTAAGACAGTTCTTGTGGAATTGGCAAAGTGATATTTGGAAGCCAATAGAGGGCTATGGTGAAAAAGGAAATATCCTCAGATGAAATCTAGAAAGAAGCTTTCTGAGAAACTGCTTAGTGTTCTGTTAATTCATCTCACAGAGTGACATCTGTATTTCGTGCATCTCTTTGCTCGCCTTATTTCTGGGGAATCTGAGAACAGATATTTCGGATCCCTTGAAGACTATAGGGCCGAAGGAAATATCCTCCGATAACAAAGAGAAAGAAGCTTTCTGAGAAACTTCTTTGTGTTCTGTGAAATCATCTCACAGAGGTACAGCTTTCCCCTCAAGAAGCCTTTCGTTAAGACAGTTCTTGTGGAATTGGCAAAGTGATATTTGGAAGCCCATAGAGGGCTATGGTGAAAAAGCAAATATCCTCAGATGAAATCTGGAAAGAAGCGTTCTGTGAAACTTCTTAGTGTTCTGTTAATTCATCTCACAGAGTTACATCTGTTTCGTGGATCTCTTTGCTAGCCTTATTTCTATGGAATCTGAGAACAGATATTTCGGATCCCTTTGAAGACTATAGGGCCAAAGGAAATATCCTCCGTAAACAAAGACAAAGAAGCTTTCTGAGAAACTTCCTTGTATTCTGTGAAATCATCTCACAGAGATACAGCTTTCCCCTCAAGAAGCCTTTCGCTAAGACAGTTCTTGTGGAATTGGCAAAGTGATATTTGGAAGCCCATAGACGGCTATGGTGAAAAAGGAAATATCCTCAGATGAAATCTGGAAAGAAGCTTTCTGAGAAACTGTTAGTGTTCTGTTAATTCATCTCACATAGTTACATCTGTATTTCGTGGATCTCTTTGCTAGCCTTATTTCTGTGGAATTTCAGAACAGATATTTCGGATCCCTTAGAAGACTATAGGGCCAAAGGAAATATCCTCCGATAAAAAAGAGAAAGAAGCTTTCTGAGAAACTTCTTTTTGTTCTGTGAAATCATCTCACAGAGGTTCAGCTTGCCCCTCAAGAAGCCTTTCGCTAAGAGAGTTGTTGTGGAATTGGCAAAGTGATATTTAGAAGCCTATAGAGGGCTATGGTGAAAAAGGAAATATCTTCAGATGAAATCTGGAAAGAAGCTTTCTGAGAAACTGCTTAGTGTTCTGTTAATTCATCTCAAAGAGTTACATTTGTATTTCGTGGATCTCTTTGCTAGCCTTATTTCTGTGGAATCTGAGAACAGATATATCGGATCCCTTTGAAGACTATATTGCCAAAGGAAATATCCTCCGATAACAAAGAGAAAGAAGTTTTCTGAGAAACTTCTTTCTGTTCTGTGAAATCATCTCACAGAGTTACAGCTTTCCCCTCAAGAAGCCTTTCGCTAAGACAGTTCTTGTGGAATTGCTAAAGTGATATTTGGAAGCCCTTAGAGGGCTATGGTGAAAAAGGAAATATCCTCAGATGAAATCTGGAAAGAAGCTTTCTGAGAAACTGCTCTGTGATGTGTGGCTTCCACTCACAGAGCTTCATCTGTATTTCCTGGATCTCTTTGCTAGCCTTATTTCTGTGGAATCTGAGAACAGATATTACGGATCCCTTTGAAGTCTATAGGGCCAAAGGAAATATCCTCCGATAATAAAGAGAAAGAAGCTTTCTGAGAAACTTCTTTGTGTTATGTGAAATCATCTCACCGATTTACACCTTTCCCCTCAAGAAGCCTTTCGCAAAGACAGTTCTTGTGGAATTGGCAAAGTGATATTAGGAAGCCCATAGACGGCTGTGGTTAAAAAGGAAATATCCTCAGATGAAATCTGGAAAGAAGCTTTCTGAGAAATTGCTTAGTGTTCCGTTAATTCATCTCACAAAGTTATATCTGTATTTCGTGGATCTCTTTGCTAGCCTTGTTTCTGTGGAATCTGAGAACAGATAATTCGGATCCCTTTGAAGACTACAGGGCGAAAGAAAATATCCTCCAATAACAAAAAGAAAGAAGCTTTCTGAGAAACTTCTTTGTGTTCTGTGAAATCATCTTACAGAGTTACAGCTTTCCCCTCCAGAAGCCTTTCGCTACGACAGTTCTTGTGGAATTAGCAAAGTTATATTTGGAACCCCATAGATGGCTATCCTGAAAAAGGAATTATCCTCTGATGAAATCTGGAAAGAAGCTTTCTGAAAAACTGCTTAGTGTTCTGTTAATTCATCTCACAGAGTTACATCTGTATTTCGTGGATCTCTTTGCTAGCCTTATTTCTGTGGAATCTGAGAACATATATTTTGGATCCCTTTGAAGACTATAGGGCCAAAGGAAATATCCTCCGATAACAAAGAGAAACAATCTTTCTGAGAAACTTCTTTGTGTTCTGTGAAATCATCTCACAGAGGTACAGCTTGCCCCTCAAGAAGCCTTTCGCTAAGACAGTTCTTGTGGAATTGGCAAAATGATACTTGGAAGCCCATAGAGGGCTATGGTGAAAAAGGAAATATCCTCAGATGAAATCTGGAAAGAAGCTTTCTGAGAAACTGCTTAGTGTTCCGTAAATTAATCTCACAAATTTAGGTGTATTTCGTGGATCTCTTTGCAAGGCTTATTTCTGTGGAATCTGAGAACAGATATTTTGGATCCCTTTGAAGACTATAGGGCGAAAGGAAATATCCTCCGATAACAAAAAGAAAGAAGCTTTCTGAGAAACTTCTTTGTGTTCTGTGAAATCATCTCAAAGAGTTACATCTTTCCCCTCAAGAAGCCTTTCGCTGAGACAGCTCTTGTGGAATTGGCAAAGTGATATTTGAAAGCCCATAGAGGGCTATGTTGAAAAAGGAAATATCCTAAGATGAAATCTGTAAAGAAGATTTCTGAAAAACTGCTTAGTGTTCTGTTAATTCATCTCACAGAGTTACATCTGTATTTCGTGGATCTCTTTGCTAGCCTTATTTCTGTGGAATCTGAGAACAGATATTTCGGATCGCATGGAAGACTATAGGGAAAAAGGAAATATCCTCCGAAACAAAGAGAAAGAAGCTTTCTGAGAAACTTCTTTGTGTTCTCTGAAATCATCTCACAGAGGTTCAGCTTGCCCCACAAGAAGCCTTTCGCTAAGACAGTTCTTTTAGAATTGGCAAAGTGATATTTGGAAGCCCCTAGAGGGCTATGGTGAAAAAGGAAATATCCTCAAATGATATCTGGAAAGAAGCTTTCTGAGAAACTGCTTAGTGCTCTGTTAATTCGTCTCACAGAGTTACATTTGTATTTCGTGAATCTCTTTGCTAGCCTTATTTCTGTGGAATCTCAGAACAGATATTTCGGATCCCTTTGAAGACGATAGGTCCAAAGGAAATATCCTCCGATAACAAAGAGAAAGAAGCTTTCTGAGAAACTTCTTTGTGTTCTCTGAAATCATCTCACCGAGGTACAGCTTGCCCCTCAAGAAGCCTTTCGCTAAGACAGTTCTTGTGGAATTGGCAAAGTGATATTTGGAAGCCCATAGAGGGCTATGGTGAAAAAGGAAATATCCTCAGATGAAATCTGGAAAGAAGCTTTCTTAGAAACTGCTTAGTGTTCTTTTAATTCATCTCACAGTGTTACATCTGTATTTCGTGGATCTCTTTGCTAGCCTTATTTCTGAGGAATCTGAGAACAGATATATCGGATCCCTTTGAAGACTATATTGCCAAAGGAAATATCCTCCGATAACAAAGAGAAAGAAGCTTTCTGAGAAACTTCTTTCTGTTCTGTGAAATCATCTCACAGAGTTACAGCTTTCCCCTCAAGAAGCCTTTCGCTAACACAGTTCTTGTGGAATTGGCAAAGTGATGTATGGAAGCCCATAGAGGGCTTTGGTGAAAGAGGAAATATCTTCAGATGAATTCTGGAAAGAAGCTTTCTGAGAAACTGCTTACTGTTCTGTTAATTCATCTCACAGAGTTACATCAGTATTTCGTGGATCTCTTTGTAGCCTTATTTCTGTTAGATCTGAGTACAGATATTTCGGATCCCTTTGAAGACTATAGGGCCAAAGGAAATATCCTCCGATACAAAGAGAAAGAAGCTTTCTGGGAAACTTCTTTGTGTTCTGAGAAATCATCTCACAGAGTTACAACTTTCCCCTCAAGAAGCCTTTCGCTAAGACAGTTCTTGTGGAATTGGCAAAGTCATATTTGGAAGCCCATAGAGGGCTATGGTGAAAAAGGAAATATCCTCAGATGAAATCTGGAAAGAAGCTTTCTGAGAAACTGCTTACTGTTCTGTTAATTCATCTCACAGAGTTACATCTGTACTTCGTGGATCTCTTTGCTAGCCTTATTTCTGTGAAATCTGAGAACAGATATCTCGGATCCCCTTGAAGACTATAGGGCCAAAGGAATTATCCTCCGATACCAAAGAGAAAGAAGCTTTCTGAGAAACTTTTTTGTGTTCTGTGAAATCATCTCACAGAGTTACAGCTATCACCCCAAGAAGACTTTCGCTAAGACAGTTCTTGTGGAATTGGCAAAGTGATATTTGGAAGCCCATAGAGGGCTATGTTGAAAAAGGAAATATCCTCAGATGAAATCTGGAAAGAAGCTTTCAGAGAAAATACTCTGTGATGTGTGACTTCCAGTCACAGTGTTACATCTGTATTTCGTGGATCTCTTTGCTAGCCTTATTTCTGTGGAATCTGAGAATAGATATTTCGGATCCCTTTGAAGACAATAGGGCCAAAGGAAATATCCTCGGATACCAAAGAGAAAGAAGCTTTCTGAGAAACTTCTTTGTGTTGTGTGAAATCATCTCACAGAGTTACAGCTCTCCCCTCAAGAAGCCTTTCGCTAAGACAGTTGTTGTGGAATTGGCAAAGTGATATTTGGAAGCCCATAGAGGGCTGTGGTGAAAAACGAAATATCCTCAGATGAAATCTGGAAAGAAGCTTTCTGAGAAACTGCTCTGTGATGTGTGACTTCCACTCACAGAGTTACATCTGTATTTTGTGGATCTCTTTTCCAGCCTTATTTCTGTGGAATCTGAGAACAGATATTTCGGATCCCTTTGAAGACTTTAGGGACAAAGGAAATATCATCCGATAACAAAGAGAAAGAACCTTTCTGAGAAACTTCTTTATGTTCTGTGAAATCATCTCACAGAGTTACTGCTTTCCCCTCAAGAAGCCTTTCGCTAAGACAGTTCTTGTGGAATTGGAAAAGTGATATTTGGAAGCCCATAGAGGGCTATGGTGAAAAAGGAAATATCCTCAGATGAAATCTGGAAAGAAGCTTTCTGAGAACTTGCTCTGTATTATGTGACTTCCACTCACCGAATTACATCTGTATTTCGTGGATCTCTTTGCTAGCCTTATTTCTGTGGAATCTGAGAACAGATATTTCGGATTCCTTTGAAGATTATAGGGCCAAAGGAAATATCTTCCAATAACAAAGAGAAAGAAGCTGTCGGAGTAACTTCTTTGTGTTCTGTGAAATCATCTCACAGAGTTACAGGTTTCCCCTCCAGAAGCCTTTCGCTAAGACAGTTCTTGTGGAATTGGCAAAGTGATATTTGGAAGCCCATAGTGGGCTATGTTGAAAGGGAAATATCCTCTGTTGAAATCTGGAAAGAAGCTTTCTGAGAAACTTCTCTGTGATGTGTGACTTCTACTCACAGAGTTACATCTGTATTTCGTGGATCTCTTTGCTAGCCTTATTTCCGTGGAATCTGAGAACATATATTTCGGATCCCTTGGATGACTATATGGCCAAAGGAAATATCCTCCGATAACAAAGAGAAAGAAGCTTTCTGAGAAACTTCTTTGTGTTCTGTGAAATCATATCACAGAGGTACAGCTTTCCCCTCAAAAAGCCTTTCGCTAAGACAGTTCTTGTGGAATTGGCAAAGTGATATTTGGAAGCCCATAGACAGCTATGGTGAAAAAGGAAATATCCTCAGTTGAAATTGGGAAAGAAACTTTCTGAGAAACTGCTTAGTGTTCTGTTAGTTCATTTCACTGAGTTACATCTGTATTTCGTGGATCTCTTTGCTAGCCTTTTTTCTGTGGAATCTGAGAACAGATATTTGGAATCCCTTTGAAGACCATAGGGCCAAATGAAATATCCTCCGATAACAAAGAGAAAGAAGCTTTCTGAGAAACTTCTTTGTGTTCTGTGAAATCATCTCACACAGTTACAACTTTCCCCTCAAGAAGCCTTTCGCTAAGACAGTTCTTGTGGAATTGGCAAAGTGATATTTCGAAGCCCATAGAGGGCAATGGTGAAAAAGGAAATATCCTCAGACGAAACCTGGAAAGAAGCTTTCTGAGAAACTGCTTAGTGTTCTGTTAATTCACCACACAGAGTTACATCTGTATTTCGTGGATCTCTTTGCTAGCCTTATTTCTGTGGAATCTGAGGACAGATATTTCGGATCCCTTAGAAGACTATAGAGCCAAAGGAAATATCCTCCAATAACAAAGAGAAAGTAGCTTTCTGAGAAACTTCTTTGTTTTCTGTGAAATCATCTCACAGAGTTACAGCTTTCCCCTACAGAAGCCTTTCGCTATGACAGTTCTTGTGGAATTGGCAAAGTGATATTTGGAAGCCCATAGAGTGCTATGGTGAAAAAGGAAATATCCTCACATGAAATCTGGAAAGAAGCTTTCTGAGAAACTTCTCTGTGATGTGTGACTTCCACTCACAGAGTTACATCTGTATTTCGTGGATCTCTTTGCTAGCCCTATTTCTGTGGAATCCGAGAAGAGATATTTCGGATCCCTTTGAAGACTATAGGGCCAAAGGAAATATCCTCCGATAACAAAGAGAAAGAAGGTTTCTGAGAAATTTCTTTGTGTTCTGTGAAATCATCTCACCGAGTTACAGCTTTCCCTTGAAGAATCCGCTCGCTAAGACAGTTCTTGTGGATTTGGAAAAGTGATATTTGGAAGCCAATAGAGGGCTATGGTGAAAAAGGAAATATCCTCAGATGAAATCTGGAAAGAAGTTGTCTGAGAAACTGCTTAGTGTACTGTTATTTCATCTCACAGAGTTACATCTGTATTTCGTGGATCTCTTTGCTAGCCTTATTTCTATGAAATCTGAGAACAGATATTTCGCATCCCTTTGAAGACTCTAGGGCCAAAGGAAATATCCTCCGATAACATACAGAAAGAAGCTTTCTGAGAAACTTCTTTGTGCTCTGTGAAATCATCTCAGAGTTACAGCTTTACCCTCAAGAAGTCTTTCGCTAAGACAGTTCTTGTGGAATTGGCAAAGTCATATTTGGAAGCCCATAGAGGGCTTTGGTGAAAAAGGATATATCCTCAGATGAAATCTGGAAATCAGCTTTCTGAGAAACTGCTTAGTGTTCTGTTAATTCATCTCACAGAGTTACATCTGTATTTCGTGGATCTCTTTCCTAGCCTTATTTCTGTGGAATCTGAGAACAGATATTTCGGATCCCTTTGAAGACTATAGGGCCAAAGGAAATATCCTCCGATAACAAAGAGAAAGAAACTTTCTGAGAAACTTCTTTGTGTTTTGTGAAATCATCTCACAGAGTTACAGCTTTTCCCTCAAGAAGCCTTTCGCTAAGACACTTCTCGTGGAATTGGCAAAGTGACATTTGGAAGCCCTTAGACGGCTATGGTGAAAAAGGAAATATCCTCAAATGAAATTTGGTAAGAAACTTTCTGAGAAATTGCTTAGTGTTCTGATAATTCAGCTCACAGAATTACTTCTGTATATCGTGGATCTCTTTGCTAGCCTTACTTCTGTGGAATCTGAGAACAGATATTTCGGATCACTTTGAAGACGATAGGGATAGGAAATATCTTCCGATAACAAAGAGAAAGAAGCTTTCTGAGAAACTTCTTTGTGTTCTGTGAAATCATCTCACAGATTTACAGCTTTCCCCTGAAGAAGCCTTTCGCTAAGACAGTTCTTGTGGAATTGGCAAAGTGATATTAGGAAGCCCATAGAGGGCTATGTTGAAAGGGAAATATCCTCAGATGAAATCTGTAAAGAAGCTTTCTGAGAAACTTCTCTGAGATGTGTGACGTCCACTCACAGAGGTACATCTGTATTTCGTGGATCTGTTTGCCAGCCTTGTTTCTGTGGAATCTGAGAACAGATATTTCGGATCCCTTGGATGACTATATGGTCAAAGGAAATATCCTCCGATAAAAAAGAGAAAGAAGCGTTCTGAGAAACTTCCCTGTGTTCTGTGAAATCATCTCACAGAGTTACATCTGTATTTCGTGGATCTCTTTGCTAGCCTTATTTCTGTGGAATCTGAGAACAGATATTTGGAATCCCTTTGAAGACTGTAGGGCCAAAGGAAATATCCTCAGATAACAAAGAGAAAGAAGCTTTCTGAGAACCTTCTTTGTGTTCTGTGAAATCATCTCACAGAATTACAGCTTTCCCCTCAAGAAGCCTTTCGCTAAGACAGTTCTTGTGGAATTGGCAAAGTGATATTTGGAAGCCCATAGAGGGCAATGGTGAAAAAGGAAATATCCTCATACGAAACCTGGAAAGAAGCTTTCTGAGAAACTGCTTAGTGTTCTCTTAATTCACCTCACAGAGTTACATCTGTATTTAGTGGATCTCTATGCTAACCTTATGTCTGTGGAATCTGAGAACAGATATTTCGGATCCCTTTGAAGACTATAGGGCCAAAGGAAATACCCTCCGATAACATAGAGAAAGAAGCTTTCTGAGAAACTTCTTTTTGTTTTGTGAAATCATCTCACAGAGTTACAGCTTTCCCCTCAAGAAGCCTTTCGCTAAGGCAGTTCTTGTGGTATTGGCAAAGTGATATTTGGAAGCCCATAGAGGGCTATGGTGAAAAAGGAAATATCCTCAGATGATATCTGGAAAGAAGCTTTCTGAGAAACTACTCTGTGATGTGTGACTTCCACTCACCGAATTACATCTGTATTTCGTGGATCTCTTTGCTAGCCTTATTTCTGTGGAATCTGAGAACAGATACTTCGGATCCCTTTGAAGATTATAGGGCTAAAGGAAAATCCTCCGATAACAAAGAGAAAGAAGCTTTCGGAGAATCTTCTTTGTGTTCTGTGAAATCATCTCACAGAGTTACAGCTTTCCCCTCCAGAAGCCTTTCGCTAAGACAGTTCTTGTGGAATTGGCAAAGTGATATTTGGAAGCCCATAGAGGGCTATGGTGAAAAAGGAAATCTCCTCAGATGAAATCTGGAAAGCAGCTTTCTGAGAAACTGCTTAGTGTTCTGTGAATTCATCTCACAGAGTTATATCTGTATTTCGTGGATCTCTTTGCTAGCCTTATTTCTGTGGAATCTGAGAACAGATATTTCGGATCCCTTTGATGACTATAGGGCCAAAGGAAATATCATCCGATAACAAAGAGAAAGAAGCTTTCTGAGAAACTTCTTTGAGTTCTCTTAAATCATCCACAGAGTTACATCTTTCCCTTCAAGAAGCCGCTCGCTGAGACAGTTCTTGTGGATTTGGAAAAGTGATATTTGGAAGCCCAGAGAGGGCTAGGGTGAAAAAGGAAATATCCTCAGATGAAATCTGGAAAGAAGCTTTCTGAGAAACTGCTTAGTGTTCTGTTAATTCACCTCACAGACTTACATCTGTATTTAGGGGATCTCTTTGCTAGCCTTATTTCTGTGGAATCTGAGAACCGATATTTCGGATCCCGTTGAAGACTATAGGGCCAAAGGAAATATCCTCCGATAACAAAGAGAAAGGAGCTTTCTGAGAAACTTCTTTGTGTTCTGTGAAATCATCTCACAGAGTTACAGCTTTGCCCTCAAGATGCCTTTCGCTAAGACAGTTCCTTTGGAATTGGGAAGGTGATATTTGGAAGCCCATAGAGGGCTATGGTGAAAAAGGAAATATCCACAGATGAAATCTGGAAAGCAGGGTTCTGAGAAACTGCTTAGTGTTCTGTTAATTCATCTCACAGAGTTACATCTGTATTTCGTGGATCTCTTGGCTAGCCTTATTTCTGTGGAATCTGAGAACAGATATTTCGGATCCCTTTGAAGAATATAGGGCCAAAGGAAATATCTTCCGATAACAAAGAGAAAGAAGCTTTCTGAGAAACTTCTTTGTGTTCTGTGAAATCATCTAACAGAGTTACAGCTTTCCCCTCAAGTCGCCTTTCGCTAAGACAGTTCTTGTGGAATTGGCAAAGTGATATTTGGAAGCCCATAGAGGGCTATGGTGAAAAAGGAAATATCCTCAGATGAAATCTGGAAAGCAGCTTTCTGAGAAACGGCTTAGTGTTCTGTTAATTCACCTCACAGAATTACATCTGTATTTCTTGGATCTCTTTGCTAGCCTTATTTCTGTGGAAACTCAGAACAGATATTTCGGATCCCTTTGAAGGCTATAGGGCCAAAGGAAATATCCTCCGATAACAAAGAGAAAGAAGCTTTCTGAGAAACTTCTTTGTATTCTGTGAAATCATCTCACAGAGTTACAGCTTTCCCTTCAAGAAGCCCTTCACTAACACAGTTCTTGTGGAATTGGCAAAGTGATATTTGGAAGCCCAGAGAGGGCTATGGTGAAAAAGGAAATATCCTCAGATGAAATCTGGAAAGCAGCTTTCTGAGAAACTGCTTAGTGTTCTGTTAATTCATCTCACAGAGTTACATCTGTATTTCGTGGATCTCTTTCCTAGCCTTATTGCTGTGGAATCTGAGACCAGATATTTCGGATCCCATGGAAGACAATAAAGCCAAAGGAAATATCCTCCGATAACAAAGAGAAAGAAGCTTTCTGAGAAACTTCTTTGTGTTCTGTGATATCATTTCACAGAGGTACATCTTTGGCCAAAAGAAGCCTTTCGCTAAGACAGTTCTTGTGGAGTTGGCAAAGTGATATTTGGAAGCCCATGGAGGGCTATGTTGAAAAGGAAATATCCTCAGATGAAATCTGGAAAGAAGCTTTCTGAGAAACTGCTCTGTGATGTGTGACTTCCACTCACCGAATTACATCTGTATTTCGTGGATCTCTTTGCTAGCCTTATTTCTGTAGAATCTGAGAACAGATATTTCGGATCCCTTTGAAGACTATAGGGCCAAAGGAAATATCCTCCGATAACAAAGAGAAAGAAGCTTTCTGAGAAACTTCTTTGTGTTCTGTGAAATCATCTCACAGACTTACAGCTTTTCCTTCAAGAAGCCTTTCACTAACACAGTTCTTGTGGAATTGGCAAAGTGATATTTGGAAGCCCAGAGAGGGCTATGGTGAAAAAGGAAATATCCTCAGATGAAATCTGGAAAGAAGCTTTCTGAGAAACTTCTCTGTGATGTGTGACTTCCACTCACAGAGTTACATCTGTATTTCGTGGATCTCCTTGGTAGCCTTATTTCTGTGGAATCTGAGCACAGATATTTCGGATCCCATTGAAGACTATAGGGCCAAAGGAAATATCCTCCGATAACAAAGAGAAAGAAGCTTTCTGAGAAACTTCTTTGTGTTCTGTGAAATCATCTCACAGAGGTATAGCATTCCCCCCAAGAAGCCTTTCGCTAAGACAGTTCTTGTGGAATTGGCAGAGTGATATTTGGAAGCCTATAGAGGGCTATGGTGACAAAGGAAATATCCTCAGATGAAATCTGGAAAGCAGCTTTCTGGGAAACTGATTAGTGTTCTGTTAATTCATCTCACAGAGTTACATCTGTATTTCGTGGATCTCTTTGCTAGCCTTATTTCTGTGGAATCTGAGAACAGATATTTCGGATCCCATTGAAGACTCTAAGGCCAAAGGAAATATCCTCCGATAACAAAGAGAAAGAAGCTTTCTGAGAAACTTCTTTGTGTTTTGTGAAATCATCTCACAGAGTTACAGCTTTCCCCTCAAGAAGCCTTTCACTAAGACAGTTCTTGTGGAATTGGGAAAGTGATATTTGGAAGCCCTTAGAGGGCTATGGTGAAAAAGGAAATATCCTCAGATGAAATCTGGAAAGAAGCTTTCTAAGAAACTGCTTAGTGTTCTGTTAATTCATCTCACAGAGTTACATCTGTATTTCCTGGATCTCTTTGCTAGCCTTATTTCTGTGGAATCTGAGAACAGATATTTCGGATCCCTTTGAAGAATATAGGGCCAAAGGAAATATCCTCCGATAACGAAGAGAAAGAAGCTTTCTGAGAAACTTCTCTGTGTTCTGTGAAATCATCTCACAGAGTTACAGCTTTCCACTCAAGATGCCTTTCGCTAAGACAGTTATTGTGGAATTGGCAAAGTGATATTTGGAAGCCCATAGAGGGCTATGGTGAAAAAGGAAATATCCTCAGATGAAATCTGGAAAGAAGCTCTCTGAGAAACTTCTCTGTGATGTGTGACTTCCACTCACAGAGTTACATCTGTATATTGTGGATCTCTTTGCCAGCCTTATTTCTGTGGAATCTGAGAACAGATATTTCGGATCCCTTCGAAGACTATAGGGCCAAAGGAAATATCCTCCGACAATAAAGAGAAAGAAGCTTTCTGAGAAACTTCTTTGTGTTCTGTGAAATCATCTCACAGAGTTACAGCTTTCCCTTCAAGAAGCCGCTCGCTAAGACAGTTCCTGTGGATTTGGAAAAGTGATATTTGGAAGCCCATAGATGGCTATGGTGAAAAGGAAATATCCTCAGATGAAATCTGGAAAGAATCTTTCTGAGAATCTTCTCTGTGATGTGTGACTTCCACTCACAGAGTTACACCTGTATTTCGTGGATCAGTTTGCTAGCCATATTTCTGTGGAATCTGAGAACAGATATTTCGGATTCCTTTGAAGACTATAGGCCAACGGAAATATCCTCCGATCACAAAGAGAAAGAAGCTTTCTGAGGTACTTCTTTGTGTTCTGTGAAATCATCTCACAGAGTTACAGCTTTCCCCTCAAGAAGTCACTCGCTAAGACAGTTCTTGTGGATTTGGAAAAGTGATATTTGGAAGCCCATAGAGGGCTACGGTGAAAAAGAAAATATACTCAGATGAAATCTGGAAAGAAGCTTTCTGAGAAACTTCTCTGTGATGTGTGACTTCCACTCACAGAGTTACATCTGTATTTCGTGGATCTCTTTGCTAGCCTTATTTCTGTGGAATCTGAGCACAGATATTTCGGATCCCTTTGAAGGCAATAGGGCCAAAGGAAATATCCTCCGATAACAAAGAGAAGGAAGCTTTCTGAGAAACTTCTTTGTGTTCTGTGAAATCATCTCATAGAGGTATAGCATTCCCCCCAAGAAGCCTTTCGCTAAGACAGTTCTTGTGGAATTGGCAGAGTGATATTTGGAAGCCTATAGAGGGCTATGGTGACAAAGGAAATATCCTCAGATGAAATCTGGAAAGTAGCGCTCTGGGAAATTGCTTAGTGTTCTTTTAATTCATCTCACAGAGTTACATCTGTATTTCGTGGATCTCTTTGCTAGCCTTATTTCTGTGGAATCTGAGAACAGATATTTCGGATCCCTTTGAAGACTATAAGGCCAAAGGAAATATCCTCTGATAACAAAGAGAAAGAAGCTTTCTGAGAAACTTCTTTGTGTTCTGTGAAATCATCTCACAGAGTTACAGCTTTCCCCTCAAGAAGCCTTTCACTAAGACAGTTCTTGTGTAATTGGCAAAGTGATATTTGGAAGCCCATAGAGGGCTATGGTGAAAAAGGAAATATCCTCAGATGAAATCTGGAAAGAAGCTTTCTGAGAAACTGCTCTGTTATGTGTGACTTCCTCTCACCGAGTTACATCTGTATTTCGTGGAACTCTTTGCTAGCCTTATTTCTGTGGAATCTGAGAACAGATATTTCGGATCCCTTTGAAGATTCTAGGAACAAAGGAAAAATCCTCCGATATCAAAGAGAAAGAAGCTTTCTGAGAAACTTCTTTGTGTTCTGTGAAATCATCTCACAGAGTTACAGCTTACCTCTCAAGATGCCTTTCGCTAAGACAGTTCTTGTGGAATTGGCAAAGTGATATTTGGAAGCCCATAGAGGGCTATGGTGAAAAAGGAAATATCCTCAGATGAAATCAGTAAAGAAACTTTCTGAGAAACTGCTCTGTGATGTGTAAATTCCACTCACAGAGTTACATCTGTGTTTCATGGATCTCTTTGCTAGCCTTATTTCTGTGGAATCTGAGAACAGATATTTCGGATCCCTTTGAAGATTCTTGGGATAAAGGAAATATCCTCCGATAACAAAGAGAAAGAAGCTTTCTGAGAAACTTCTTTGTGTTCTGTGAAATCATCTCACAGAGATACATCTTTCGCCTCAAGAAGCCTTTCGCTAAGACAGTTCTTGTGGAATTGGAAAAGTGATATTTGGAAGCCCATAGAGGGCTATGGTGAAAAAGGAAATATCCTCAGATGAAATCTGTAAAGAAGCTTTCTGAGAAACTGCTCTGTGATTTGTAACTTCCACTGACAGAGTTACATCTATATTTCATGGATCTCTTTGCTAGCCTTATTTCTGTGGAATCTGAGAACAGATATTTCGGATCCCTTTGAAGACTATAGGGACAAGGGAAATATCCTCCGATAACAAAGAGAAAGAAGCTTTCTGAGAAACTTCTTTGTGTTCTGTGACATCATCTAACAGATTTACAGCTTTCCCCTCAAAAAACCTTTCGCTAAGACAGTTCTTGTGGAATTGGCAAAGTGACATTTGGAAGCCCTTAGACGGCTATGGTGAAAAAGGAAATATTCTCAGATGAAATCTGGAAAGAAGATTTCTGAGAAACTGCTTAGTGTTCTCTTAATTCATCTCACAGAGTTACATCTGTATTTCGTGGATCTCTTTGCTAACCTTATTTCTGTGCAATCTGAGAACAGATATTTCCGATCCCCTGAAGAATATAGGGGCAAAGGAAATATCCTCTGATAACAAAGAGAAAGAAGCTTTCTAAGAAACTTCTTTGTGTTCTGTGAAATCATCTCACAGAGTTACAGCTTTCCCCTCAAGAAGCCTTTCGCTACGACAGTTCTTGTGGTAGTGGCAAAGTGATATTTGGAAGCCCATAGAGGTCTATGGTGAAAAAGGAAATATCCTCAGATGAAATCTGGAAAGAAGCTTTCTGAGAAACTGCTCTGTGATGTGTGACTTCCACCCACAGAGTTACATCTGTATTTCGTGGATCTCTTTGCTAGCCTTATTTCTGTGGAATCTGAGAACAGATATTTCAGATCCCTTTGAAGAATATAGGGCCAAAGGAAATATCTTCCGATAACAAAGAGAAAGAAGCTTTCTGAGAAACTTCTTTGTGTTCTGTGAAATCATCTAACAGAGTTACAGCTTTCCCTTCAAGAAGCCCTTCACTAACACAGTTCTTGTGGAATTGGCAAAGTGATATTTGGAAGCCCAGAGAGGGCTATGGTGAAAAAGTAAATATCCTCAGATGAAATGTGGAAAGAGGCTTTCTGACAAACTGCTGAGTGTTCTGTTAATTCATCTCACAGAGTTACATCTGTATTTCGTGGATCTCTTTGCTAGCCTTATATCTGTGGAATCTGAGATCAGATATTTCGGATCCCTTTGAAGACTATAGGGTAAAAGGAAATATCCTCCGATAACAAAGAGACAGAAGTTTTCTGAGAAACTTCTTTGTGTTCTGTGAAATCATCTCACAGAGTTACAGCTTTCCCCTCAAGACGCCTTTCGCTAAGACAGTTCTTGTGAAATTGGCAAAGTGATATTTGGAAGCCCTTTGAGGGCTATGGAGAAAAAGGAAATATCCTCAGATGAAATCTGGAAAGCAGCTTTCTGAGAAACTGCTTAGTGTTCTGTTAATTCATCTCACAGAGTTACATCTGTATTTCGTGGATCTCTTTGCTAGCCTTATTGCTGTGGAATCTGAGACCAGATATTTCGGATCCCATGGAAGACTATAAAGCCAAAGGAAATATCCTCCGATAACAAAGAGAAAGAAGCTTTCTGAGAAACTTCTTTGTGTTCTGTGAAATCATTTCACAGAGGTACATCTTTCGCCAAAAGAAGCCTTTCACTAAGACAGTTCTTGTGGAATTGGCAAAGTGATATTTGGATGCCCATGGAGGGCTATGTTGAAAAAGGAAATATCCTCAGATAAAATCTGGAAAGAAGCTTTCTGAGAAACTGCTCTGTGATGTGTGACTTCCACTCACCGAAATACATCTGTATTTCGTGGATCTCTTTGCTGGCCTTATTTCTGTGGAATCTGATAACAGATATTTAGGATCCCTTTGAAGACTATAGGGCCAAAGGAAATATCCTCCGATAACAAAGAGAAAGAAGCTTTCTGAGAAACTTCTTTGTGTTCTGTGAAATCATCTCACAGAGTTACAACTTTTCCCTCCAGAAGTCTTTCGCTAAGACAGTTCTTGTGGAATTGGGAAAGTGATATTTGGAAGCCGATAGAGGGCTATGTTGAAAGGGAAATATACTCAGATGAAATCTGGAAACAAGCTTTCTGAGAAACTTCTCTGTGATGTGTGACTTCCACTCACAGAGTTACATCTGTATTTCGTGGATCTGTTTGCTAGCCTTATTTCCGTGGAATCTGAGAACAGATATATCGGATCCCTTGGAAGACTATATGGCCAAAAAAATATCCTCCGATAACAAAGAGAAAGAAGCTTTCTGAGAAACTTCTTTGTGTTCTGTGAAATCATCTCACAGAGTTACAGCTTTGCCCTCAAGAAGCCTTTCGCTAAGACAGTTCTTGTGGAATTGGCAAAGTCATATTTGGAAGCCCATAGAGGGCAATGGTGAAAAAGGAAATATCCTCAGACGAAACCTGGAAAGAAGCTTTCTGAGAAACTGCTTAATGTTCTGTTAATTCACCTCACAGAGTTACATCTGTATTTAGTGGATCTCCATGCTAACCTTATGTCTGTGGAATCTGAGAACAGATATTTCGGATCACTTTGAAGACTATAGGGCCAAAGGAAATATCCTCCGATAACAAAGAGAAAGAAGCTTTCTAAGAAACTTCTTTGTGTTTTGTGAAATCATCTGACAGAGTTACAGCTTTCCCCTCAAGAAGCCTTTCGCTAAGGCAGTTCTTGTGGTATTGGCAAAGTGATATTTAGAAGCCCATAGAGGGCTATGGTGAAAAAGGAAATATCCTCAGATGAAATCTGGAAAGAAGCTTTCTGAGAAACCGCTCTGTGATGTGTGTCTTCCACTCACCGAATTACATCTGTATTTCGTGGATCTCTGTGCTAGCCTTATTTCTGTGGAATCTTAGAACAGATATTTCGGATCCCTTTGAAGATTATACGGCCAAAGGAAATATCCTCCGATAACAAAGAGAAAGAAGCTTTCGGAGAAACTTCTTTGTGTTCTGTGAAATCATCTCACAGAGTTACAGCTTTCCCCTCAGGAAGTCGCTCACTAAGACAGTTCTTGTGGATTTGGAAAAGTGATATTTGGAAGCCCATAGAGGGCTATGTTGAAAAGGAAATATCCTCAGATGAAATCTGGAAGGAAGCTTTCTGGGAAACTTCTCTGTGATGTGTGACTTCCACTCGCAGAGTTACATCTGTATTTCGTGGATCTCCTTGCTAGCCTTATTTCTGTGGAATCTGAGAACAGATACTTCGGATGCCTTTGAAGACTATAGGGCCAAAGGAAATATCCTCCGATAACAAATAGAAAGAAGCTTTCTGAGAAACTTCTTTGTGTTCTGTGTAATCACCTCACAGAGGTACAGCTTTACCCTCAAAAAGTCTTTCGCTAAGACATTTCTTGTAGAATTGGCAAAGTGATATTTGTAAGCCCATAGAGGGCAATGGTGAAAAAGGAAATATCCTCAGATGAAATCTGGAAAGCAGATTTCTGAGAAACTGCTTAGTGTTCTGTTAATTCATCTTACAGAGTTACTTCTGTATTTCGTGGATTTCTTTGCAAGCCTTATTTCTGTGGAATCTGAGAACAGATATTTCGGATCCCTTGGAAGACTATAAGGCCAAAGGAAATATCCTCCGATAACAAAGATAAAGAAGCTTTCTGAGAAACTTCTTTGTGTTCTGTGAAATCATCTCACAGAGTTACAGCTTTCCCCTCCAGAAGCCTTTCGCTAAGACAGTTCTTGTGGAATTGGCAAAGTGATATTTGGAAGCCCAGAGAGGGCTATGTTGAAAAAGGAAATATCCTCAGACGAAATCTGGAAAGAAGCTTTCTGAGAAACCGCTTAGTGTTCTGTTAATTCACCCCGCAGAGTTACATCTGTATTTAGTGGATCACTATGCTAACCTTATTTCTGTGGATCTGAGAACAGATATTTCGGATCCCTTTAAAGACTGTAGGGCCAAAGGAAATATCCTCTGATAACAAAGAAAAAGAAGCTTTCTAAGAAACTTCTTTGTGTTTTGTGAAATTATCTCACAGAGTTACAGCTTTCCCCTCAAGAAGCCTTTCGCTAAGGCAGGTCTTGTAGTATTGGCAAAGTGATATTTGGAAGCCCAGAGAGGGCTATGGTGAAAAAGGAAATATCCTCAGATGAAATCTGGAAATAAGCTTTCTGAGAATCTGCTCTGTGATGTGTGACTTCCACTCACCGAATTACATCTGTATTTCGTGGATCTCTTTGCTAGCCTTATTTCTGTGGAATCTGAGAACAGATATTTCGGATCCCTTTGAAGACTATATGGCCAAAGGAAATATCCTCCGATAACAAAGAGGAAGAAGCTTTCTGAGAAACTTCTTTGTGTTCTGTGAAATCATCTCACAGAGTTACAGCTTTCCCCTCAAAAAGCCTTTCGCTAAGACAGTTCTTCTGGAATTGGCAAAGTGATATTTGGAAGCCCATAGACGGCTATGGCGAAAATGGAAATATCCTCAGATGAAATCTGGAAAGAAACTTTCTGAGAAACTACTTAGTGTTCTGTTAATTCATCTCAAAGAGTTACATCTGTATTTCGTGGATCTCTTTGCTAGCCTTATTTCTGTGGAATCTGAGAACAGATATTTGGAATCCCTTTGAGACTATAGGACCAAAGGAAATATCCTCAGATAACAAAGAGAAAGAAGCTTTCTGAGAAACTGCTTTGTGTTCTGTGAAATCATCTCACAGAGTTACAGCTTTCCCCTCAAGAAGCCTTTCGCTAAGACAGTTCTTGTGGAACTGGCAAAGAGATATTTGGAAGCCCATAGAGGGCAAAGATGAAAAAGGAAATATCCTCAGTCGAAACCTGGAAAGAAGCTTTCTGAGAAACTGCTTAGTGTTCTGTTAATTCACCTCAGAGAGTTACATCTGTATTTACTGGATCTCTATGCTAACCTTATGTCTGTGGAATCTGAGAACAGATATTTCGGATCACTTTGAAGACTATAGGGCCAAAGGAAATATCCTCCGAAAACAAAGAGAAAGAAGCTTTCTAAGAAACTTCTTTGTGTTTTGTGAAATCATCTCACAGAGTTACAGCTTTCCCCTCAGGAAGTCCCTCCCTAAGACAGTTCTTGTAGATTTGGAAAAGTGATATTTGGAAGCCCATAGAGGGCTATGGTGAAAAAGGAAATATCCTCAGATGAAATCTGGAAAGAAGCATTCTGAGAAACTGCTTAGTGTTCTGTTAATTCATCTCACAGAGTTACATCTGTATTTCGTGGATCTCTTTACTAGCATTATTTCTGTGGAATCTGAGAACAGATATTTCGGATCCCTTTGAAGACTATGGGGCCAAAGGAAATATCCTCCGATAACAAAGAGAAAGAAGCTTTCTGAGAATCTTCTTTGTGTTCTGTGAAATCATCTCACAGAGTTACAGCTTTCCCCTCAAGAAGCCTTTCGCTAAGACAGTTCTTGTGGAATTGTCAAAGTGATATTTGGAAGCCCATAGAGAGCTATGGTGAAAAAGGAAATATATCCAGATGAAATCTGGAAAGAAGCTTTCTGAGAAACTTCTCTGTGATGTGTGACTTCCACTCACAGAGTTACATCTGTATTTCGTGGATCTCTTTGCTAGCCTTATTTCTGTGGAATCTGAGCACAGATATTTCGGATCCCATTGAAGACTATAGGGCCAAAGGAAATATCCTCCGATAACAAAGAGAAAGAAGCTTTCTGAGAAACTTCTTTGTGTTCTGTGAAATCATCTCACAGAGTTACACCATTCCCCTCAAAATGCCTTTCACTAAGACACTTCTTGTGGAATTGGGAAAGTGACATTTGGAAGCCCCTAAACGGCTGTGGTGAAAAAGGAAATATCCTCAGTTGAAATCGGGAAAGAGATTTCTGAGAAACTGCTTAGAGTTCTGTAAATTCATCTCACAGAGTTACATTAGTCTTTCGTGGATCTCTTTGCTAGCCTTGTTTCTGTGGAATCTGAGAACAGATATTTCGCATCCCTTGGATGACTATATGGCCAAAGGAAATATCCTCAGATAACAAAGAGAAATAAGCTTTCTGAGAAACTTCCTTGTGTTCTTTGAAATCATTTCACAGAGTTAAAGCTTTCCCCTCAAAAAGCCTTTCGCTAAGACAGTTCTTGTGGAATTTTCAAAGTGATATTTGGAAGCCCTTAGACGGCTATGGTGAAAAAGGAAATATACTCAGATGAAATGTGGAAAGAGACTTTCTGAGAAACTGCTTAGTGTTCTGTTAATTCATCTCACAGTGTTACATCTGTATTTCGTGGATCTCTTTGCTAACCTTATTTCTGTGGAATCTGAGAACAGATATTTGGAATCCCTTTGAAGACTATAGGGCCAAAGGAAATATCCTCCGATAACAAAGAGAAAGAAGCTTTCTGAGAAACTTCTTTGTGTTCTGTGAAATCATCTCACAGAGTTACAGCTTTCCCTCAAGAAGCCTTTCTATAAGACAGTTCTTGTGGAATTGGCAAAGTGATATTTGGAAGACCATAGAGGGCAATGGTGAAAAAGGAAATATCCTCAGACGAAACCTGGAAAGAAGCTTTCTGAGAAACTGCTTAGTGTTCTGTTAATTCACCACACAGAGTTACATCTGTATTTAGTGGATCTCTATGCTAACCTAATGTCTGTGGAATCTGAGAAGAGATATTTCGGATCCCTTGGAAGACTATAGGGCCAAAGGAAATATCCTCCGATAGCAAAGAGAAAGAAGCTTTCTGAGAAACTTCTTTGTGTTCTGTGAAATCATCTCACAGAGGTACAGCTTTCCCCTCAAGAAGCCTTTCGCTAAGACAGTTCTTGTGGAATTGGAAAAGTGATATTTGGAAGCCCATAGAGGGCTATGGTGAAAAAGGAAATATCCTCAGAGGAAATCTGTAAAGAAGCTTTCTGAGAAACTGCTCTGTGATGTGTAAAGTCCACTCACAGAGTTACATCTGTATTTCATGGATCTCTTTGCTAGCCTTATTTCTGTGCATTCTTAGAACAGATATTTCGGATTCCTTTGAAGACTTAGGGACAAGGGAAATATCCTCCAATAACAAAGAGAAAGAAGCTTTCTGAGAAACTTCTTTGTGTTCTGTGAAATCATCTCACAGAGTTACAGCTTTCCCCTCAAGAAGCCTTTCGCTAAGACAGTTCTTGTGGAATTGGCAAAGTGACATTTGGAAGCCCTTAGACGGCTATGGTGAAAAGGAAATATCCTCAAATGAAATCCGCAAAAATCTTTCTGAGAAACTGCTTAGTGTACTATTAATTCATCTCACAGAGTTACATCTGTATTTCGTGGATCTCTTTGCTAGCCTTATTTCTGTGGAATCTGAGAACCGATATTTCGAATCCCTTTGAAGACTACAGGGCCAAAGGAAATATCCTCCGATAACAAAGAGAAAGAAGCTTTCTGAGAAACTTCTTTGTGTTCTGTGAAATCATCTCACAGAGTTACAGCTTTCCCCTCAAGAAGCCTTTCGCTAAGACAGTTCTTTTGGAAATTTCAAAGTGATATTTGGAAGCCCATAGAGGGCTATGGTGAAAAAGGAAATATCCTCAGACGAAATCTGGAAAGAAGCATTCTGAGAAACTGCTTAGTGTTCTGTTAATTCATCTCACCAAGTTACATCTGTATTTCGTGGATCTCTTTGCTAGCCTTATTTCTGTGGAATCTGAGAAGAGATATTTCGGATTCCTTTGAAGACCATAGGGCCAAAGGAAATATCCTTCGATAACAAAGAGAAAGAAGCGTTCTAAGAAACTTCTTTGTGTTCTGTGAAATCATCTCACAGAGTTACAGCTTTCCCCTCAATAAGCCTTTCGCTAAGACAGTTCTTGTGGATTTGGAAAAGTGATATTTGGAAGCTCTTAGAGGACTATGGTGAAAAAGGAAATATCCTCACATGAAATCTGGAAAGCAGCTTTCTGAGAAACTGCTTACTGTTCTGTTAATTCATCTCACAGAGTTTCATCTGTATTTCGTGGATTTCTTTGTTAGGCTTATTTCTGTGGAATCTGAGAACAGAAATTTCGGATCCCTTTGAAGACTATAAGGCCAAAGGAAGTATCCTCCGATAACAAAGAGAAAGAAGTTTTCTGAGAACCTTCTTTGCGTTCTGTGAAATCATCTCACAGAGTTACAGCTTTCCCCTCAAAAAGCCTTTCGCTAAGACAGTTCTTGTGGATTTGGCAAAGTGATATTTGGAAGCCCATAGAGGGCTATGTTGAAAGGGAAATATCCTCAGATGAAATCTGGAAAGAAGCTTTCTGAGAATCTTCTCTGTGATGTGTGACTTCCACGCACACAGTTACATCTGTATTTCGTGGATCTGTTTGCTAGCTTTATTTCTGTGGAATCTGAGAACAGATATTTCGGATGCCTTGGAAGACTATATGGCCAAAGAAAATATCCTCCGATAACAAAGAGAAAGATGCTTTCTGAGAAACTTCTTTGTGTTCTGTGAAATCATCTCACAGAGTTACAGCTTTCCCCTCAAAAAGCCTATCGCTAAGACAGTTCTTGTGGAATTGGCAAAGTGATATTTGGAAGCCCATAGAGGGCTATGGTGAAAAAGGAAATATCCTCAGACGAAATCTGAAGAGAAGCTTTCTGAGAAACTGCTTATGTTCTGTTAATTCACCTCACAGACTTACATCTGTATTTAGTGGATCTCTTTGCTAACCTTATTTCTGTGGAATCTGAGAACAGATATTTCGGATCCCTTTGAAGACTATAGGGCCAAAGGAAATATCCTCCGATAACAAAGAGAAAGAAGCTTTCTGAGAAACTTTTTTGTGTTCTGTGAAATCATCTCACAGAGTTACAACTTTCCCTTCAAGAAGCCTTTCGCTAAGACAGTTCTTGTGTAATTGTCAAAGTGATATTTGGAAGCCCATAGAGAGCTATGGTGAAAAAGGAAATATCCTCAGATGTAATCTGGAAAGAAGCTTTCTGAGAAAATTCTCTGTGATGTGTGACTTCCACTCACAGAGTTACATCTGTATTTCGTGGATCTCTTTGCTAGCCTTATTTCTGTGGAATCTGAGAACAGATATTTCGGATCCCTTTGAAGACTATAAGACCAAAGGAAGTATCCTCCGATAACAAAGAGAAAGAAGCTTTCTGAGAAACTTCTTTGTGTGCTGTGAAATCATCTCACAGAGTTACAGCTTTGCCCTCAAGAAGCCTTTCGCTAAGGCAGTTCTTGTGGTATTGGCAAAGTGATATTTGGAAGCCCTTAGAGGGCTATGGTGAAAAAGGAAATATCCTCAGGTGAAATCTGGAAAGAAGATTTCTGAGAAACTGCTCTGTGATGTGTGACTTCCACTCACAGAGTTATATCTGTATTTCGTGGATCTTTTTGCTAGCCTTATTTCTGTGGAATCTGAGAACAGATATTTCGGATCCCTTTGAAGATTATAGGGCCAAAGGAAATATCCTCCGATAACAAAGAGAAAGAAGCTTTCGGAGAAACTTCTTTGTGTTCTGTGAAATCATCTCACAGAGTTACAGCTTTCCCCTCCAGAAGCCTTTCGCTAAGACAGTTCTTGTGGAATTGGCAAAGTGACATTTGGAAGCCCTTAGACGTCTATGGTGAAAAAGGAAATATCCTCAGATGAAATCTGGAAAGAAGCTTTCTGAGAAACTTCTCTGTGATGTGTGACTTCCACTCACAGAGTTACATCTGTATTTCTTGGATCTCTTTGCTAGCCTTATTTCAGTGGAATCTGAGAACAGATATTTTGTATCCCTTTGAAGACTATAGGGCCAAAAGAAATATCCTCCGATAAAAAAGAGAAACAAGCATTCTGAGAAACTTCTTTGTGTTCTGTGAAATCATCTCGCAGAGTTACAGCTTTCCCCTCAAAAAGCCTTTCGCTAAGACAGTTCTTGTGCAATTGGCAAAGTGATATTTGGAAGCCCTTAGACGTCTATGGTGAAAAAGGAAATATCCTCAGATGAAATCTGGAAAGAAGCTTTCTGAGAAACTTCTCTGTGATGTGTGACTTCCACTCACAGAGTTACATCTGTATTTCTTGGATCTCTTTGCTAGCCTTATTTCAGTGGAATCTGAGAACAGATATTTTGTATCCCTTTGAAGACTATAGGGCCAAAAGAAATATCCTCCGATAAAAAAGAGAAACAAGCATTCTGAGAAACATCTTTGTGTTCTGTGAAATCATCTCGCAGAGTTACAGCTTTCCCCTCAAAAAGCCTTTCGCTAAGACAGTTCTTGTGCAATTGGCAAAGTGATATTTGGAAACCCATAGAGGTCTATGGTGAAAAAGGAAATATCCTCAGACGATATCTGGAAAGAAGCTTTCTGAGAAACTGCTTAGTGTTCTATTAATTCACCTCACAGAGTTACATCTGTATTTAGTGGATCTCTTTGCTAACCTTATTTCTGTGGAATCTGAGAACAGATATTTCCGATCCCTTTGAAGACTATAGGGCCAAAGGAAATATCCTCTGATTACAAAGAGAAAGAAGCTTTCTAAGATACTTCTTTGTATTCTGTGAAATCATCTCACAGAGTTACAGCTTTCCCTTCAAGAAACCGCTCGCTAAGAGTGTTCTTGTGGATTTGGAAAAGTGATATTTGGAAGCCCATAGAGGGCTACGGTGAAAAAGGAAATATCCTCACATGAAATCTGGAAAGCAGCTTTCTGAGAAACTGCTTAGTGTTCTGTTAATTCATCTCACAGAGCTACATCTGTATTTCGTGGATCTCTTTGCTAGCCTTATTTCTGTGGAATCTGAGAACAGATATTTCGGATCCCTTTGAAGAATATAGGGCCAAAGGAAATATCTTCCGATAACAAAGAGAAAGAAGCTTTCTGAGAAACTTCTTTGTGTTCTGTGAAATCATCTAACAGAGTTACAGCTTTCCCCTCAAGTCGCCTTTCGCTAAGACAGTTCTTGTGGAATTGGCAAAGTGATATTTGGAAGCCCATAGAGGGCTATGGTGAAAAAGGAAATATCCTCAGATGAAATCTGGAAAGCAGCTTTCTGAGAAACTGCTTAGTGTTCTGTTAATTCACCTCACAGAATTACATCTGTATTTCGTGGATCTCTTTGCTAGCCTTATTTCTGTGGAATCTCAGAACAGATATTTCAGATCACTTTGAAGGCTATAGGGCCAAAGGAAATATGCTCCGATAACAAAGAGAAAGAAGCTTTCGGAGAAACTTCTTTGTGTTCTGTGAAATCATCTCACAGAGTTACAGCTTTCCCTTCAAGAAGCCTTTCACTAACACAGTTCTTGTGGAATTGGCAAAGTGATATTTGGAAGCCCAGAGAGGGCTATGGTGAAAAAGGAAATATCCTCAGATGAAAACTGGAAAGAAGCTTTCTGAGAAACTGCTCTGTTATGTGTGACTTCCTCTCACCGAGTTACATCTGTATTTCGTTGATCTCTATGCTACCCTTATTTCTGTGGAATCTGAGAACAGATATTTTGAATCCCTTTGAACACTATAGGGCCAAAAGAAATATCCTCCGATAAAAAAGAGAAACAAGCATTCTGAGAAACTTCTTTGTGTTCTGTGAAATCATCTCACAGAGTTACAGCTTTCCCCTCAAGAAGCCTTTCGCTAAGACAGTTCTTGTGCAATTGGCAAAGTGATATTTGGAAGCCCATAGAGGTCTATGGTGAAAAAGGAAATATCCTCAGTCGAAATCTGGAAAGAAGCTTTCTGAGAAACTGCTTAGTGTTCTATAAATTCACCTCACAGAGTTACATCTGTATTTAGTGGATCTCTTTGCTAACCTTATTTCTGTGGAATCTGAGAACAGATATTTCCGATCCCTTTGAAGAATATAGGGCCAAAGGAAATATCCTCCGATAACAAAGAGAAAGAAGCTTTCTAAGAAACTTCTTTGTGTTCTGTGAAATCATCTCACAGAGTTACAGCTTTCCCCTCAAGAAGCCTTTCGCTACGACAGTTCTTGTGGTATTGGCAAAGTGATATTTGGAAGCCCATAGAGGTCTATGGTGAAAAAGGAAATATCCTCAGATGAAATCTGGAAAGAAGCTTTCTGAGAAACTTCTCTGTGATGTGTGATTTCCAGTCACAGAGTTACATCTGTATTTCGTGGATCTCTTTGCTAGCCTTATTTCTGTGGAATCTGAGAACAGATATTTCGGATCCCTTTGAAGACTATAGGGCCAAAGGAAATATCTTCCGATAACAAAGAGAAAGAAGCTTTCTGAGAAACTTCTTTGTGTTCTGTGAAATCATCTCACAGAGTTACAGCTTTCCCCTCAAGTCGCCTTTCGCTAAGACAGTTCTTGTGGAATTGGCAAAGTGATATTTGGAAGCCCATAGAGGGCTATGGTGAAAAAGGAAATATCCTCAGATGAAATCTGGAAAGCAGCATTCTGAGAAACTGCTTAGTGTTCTCTTAATTCATTTCACAGAGTAACATCTGTATTTCGTGGATATCTTTGCTAGCCTTATTTCTGTGGAATCTGAGAACCGATATTTCGGATCCCTTTGAAGACTATAGGGCCAAAGTAAATATCCTACGATAACAAAGAGAAAGAAGCTTTCTGAGAAACTTCTTTGTGTTCTGTGAAATCATCTCACAGAGTTACAGCTTTCCCCTCAAGACGCCTTTCGCTAAGACAGTTCTTGTGGAATTGGCAAAGTGATATTTGGAAGCCCTTAGAGGGCTATGGTGAAAAAGGAAATATCCTCAGATGAAATCTGGAAAGCAGCTTTCTGAGAAACTGGTTAGTGTTCTGTTAATTCTTCGCACAGAGTTACATCTGTATTTCCTGGATCTCTTTGCTAGCCTTATATCTGTGGAATCTGAGAACAAATATTTCGGATCCCTTTGAAGAATATAGGGCCAAAGGAAATATCCTCCGATAACAAAGAGAAAGAAGCTTTCTGAGAAACTTCTTTGTGTTCTGTGAAATCATCTCACAGAGTTACAGCTTTCCCCTCAAAATGCCTTTCGCTAAGACAGTTCTTGTGGAATTGGCAAAGTGATATTTGGAAGCCCATAGAGGGCTATGTTGAAAAAGGAAATATCCTCAGATGAAATCTGGAAAGAAGCTTTCTGAGAAACTTCTCTGTGATGTGTGACTTCCACTCACAGAGTTACATCTGTATTTTGTGGATCTCTTTCCCAGCCTTATTTCTGTGGAACCTGAGAACAGATATTTCGGATCCCTTAGAAGACTATAGGGCCAAAGGAAATATCCTCCGATAACGAAGAGAAAGAAGCTTTCTGAGAAACTTCTTTGTGTTCTGTGAAATCATCTCACAGAGTTACAGCTTTCCCCTCAAGTCGCCTTTCGCTAAGACAGTTCTTGTGGAATTGGCAAAGTGATATTTGGAAGCCCATAGAGGGCAATGGTGAAAAAGGAAATATCCTCAGATGAAATCTGGAAAGCAGCATTCTGAGAAACTGCTTAGTGTTCTCTTAATTCATTTCACAGAGTTACATCTGTATTTCGTGGATATCTTTGCTAGCCTTATTTCTGTGGAATCTGAGAACCGATATTTCGGATCCCTTTGAAGACTATAGGGCCAAAGTAAATATCCTCCGATAACAAAGAGAAAGAAGCTTTCTGAGAAACTTCTTTGTGTTCTGTGAAATCATCTCACAGAGTTACAGCTTTCCCCTCAAGACGCCTTACGCTAAGACAGTTCTTGTGGAATTGGCAAAGTGATATTTGGAAGCCCTTAGAGGGCTATGGTGAAAAAGGAAATATCCTCAGATGAAATCTGGAAAGCAGCTTTCTGAGAAACTGGTTAGTGTTCTGTTAATTCTTCGCACAGAGTTACATCTGTATTTCCTGGATCTCTTTGCTAGCCTTATTTCTGTGGAATCTGAGAACAGATATTTCGGATCCCTTTGAGGAATATAGGGCCAAAGGAAATATCCTCCGATAACAAAGAGAAAGAAGCTTTCTGAGAAACTTCTTTGTGTTCTGTGAAATCATCTCACAGAGTTACAGCTTTCCCCTCAAAATGCCTTTCGCTAAGACAGTTCTTGTGGAATTGGCAAAGTGATATTTGGAAGCCCATAGAGGGCTATGGTGAAAAAGGAAATATCCTCAGATGAAATCTGGAAAGAAGCTTTCTGAGAAACTTCTCTGTGATGTGTGACTTCCACTCACAGAGTTACATCTGTATTTTGTGGATCTCTTTCCCAGCCTTATTTCTGTGGAATCTGAGAACAGATATTTCGGATCCCTTAGAAGACTATAGGGCCAAAGGAAATATCCTCCGATAACGAAGAGAAAGAAGCTTTCTGAGAAACTTCTTTGTGTTCTGTGAAATCATCTCACAGAGTTACAGCTTTCCCCTCCAGATGCCTTTCGCTAAGACAGTTCTTGTGGAATTGGCAAAGTGATATTTGGAAGCCCATAGAGGGCTATGGTGAAAAAGGAAATATCCTCAGATGAAATCTGGAAAGAAGCTCTCTGAGAAACTTCTCTGTGATGTGTGACTTCCACTCACAGAGTTACATCTGTATATTGTGGATCTCTTTGCCAGCCTTATTTCTGTGGAATCTGAGAACAGATATTTCGGATCCCTTCGAAGACTATAGGGCCAAAGGAAGTGTCCTCCGATAACAAAGAGAAAGAAGCTTTCTGAGAAACTTCTTTGTGTTCTGTGAAATCATCTCACAGAGTTACAGCTTTCCCTTCAAGAAGCCGCTCGCTAAGACAGTTCCTGTGGATTTGGAAAAGTGATATTTGGAAGCCCCTAGATGGCTATGGTGAAAAGGAAATATCCTCAGATGAAATCTGGAAAGAATCTTTCTGAGAATCTTCTCTGTGATGTGTGACTTCCACTCACAGAGTTACACCTGTATTTCGTGGATCAGTTTGCTAGCCATATTTCTGTGGAATCTGAGAACAGATATTTCGGATTCCTTTGAAGACTATAGTCCAACGGAAATATCCTCCGATCACAAAGAGAAAGAAGCTTTCTGAGGTACTTCTTTGTGTTCTGTGAAATCATCTCACAGAGTTACAGCTTTCCCCTCAAGAAGTCACTCGCTAAGACAGTTCTTGTGGATTTGGAAAAGTGATATTTGGAAGCCCATAGAGGGCTACGGTGAAAAAGGAAATATACTCAGATGAAATCTGGAAAGAAGCTTTCTGAGAAACTGCTCTGTGATGTGTGACTTCCAATCAGAGAGTTACATCTGTATTTCGTGGATCTCTTTGCTAGCCTTATTTCATTGGAATCTCAGAACAGATATTTCGGATCCCTTTGAAGGCAATAGGGCCAAAGGAAATATCCTCCGATAACAAAGAGAAAGAAGCTTTCTGAGAAACTTCTTTGTGTTCTGTGAAATTATCTCACAGAGTTACAGCTTTCCCTTCAAGAAGCCTTTCACTAACACAGTTCTTGAGAATTGGCAAAGTGATATTTGGAAGCCCAGAGAGGGCTATGGTGAAAAAGGAAATATCCTCAGATGAAATCTGGAAAGAAGCTTTCTGAGAAACTTCTCTGTGATGTGTGACTTCCACTCACAGAGTTACATCTGTATTTCGTGGATCTCTTTGCTAGCCTTATTTCTGTGGAATCTGAGCACAGATATTTCGGATCCCATTGAAGACTATAGGGCCAAAGGAAATATCCTCCGATAACAAAGAGAAAGAAGCTTTCTGAGAAACTTCTTTGTGTTCTGTGAAATCATCTCACAGAGTTACAGCTTTCCCCTCAAGACGCCTTTCGCTAAGACAGTTCTTGTGGAATTGCCAAAGTGATATTTGGAAGCCCTTAGAGGGCTATGGTGAAAAAGGAAATATCCTCAGATGAAATCTGGAAAGCAGCTTTCTGAGAAACTGGTTAGTGTTCTGTTAATTCTTCGCACAGAGTTACATCTGTATTTCCTGAATCTCTTTGCTAGCCTTATTTCTGTGGAATCTGAGAACAGATATTTCGGATCCCTTTGAAGAATATAGGGCCAAAGGAAATATCCTCCGATAACAAAGAGAAAGAAGCTTTCTGAGAAACTTCTTTGTGTTCTGTGAAATCATCTCACAGAGTTACAGCTTTCCCCTCAAAATGCCTTTCGCTAAGACAGTTCTTGTGGAATTGGCAAAGTGATATTTGGAAGCCCATAGAGGGCTATGTTGAAAAAGGAAATATCCTCAGATGAAATCTGGAAAGAAGCTTTCTGAGAAACTTCTCTGTGATGTGTGACTTCCACTCACAGAGTTACATCTGTATTTTGTGGATCTCTTTCCCAGCCTTATTTCTGTGGAATCTGAGAACAGATATTTCGGATCCCTTAGAAGATTATAGGGCCAAAGGAAATATCCTCCGATAACGAAGAGAAAGAAGCTTTCTGAGAAACTTCTTTGTGTTCTGTGAAATCATCTCACAGAGTTACAGCTTTCCCCTCCAGATGCCTTTCGCTAAGACAGTTCTTGTGGAATTGGCAAAGTGATATTTGGAAGCCCATAGAGGGCTATGGTGAAAAAGGAAATATCCTCAGATGAAATCTGGAAAGAAGCTCTCTGAGAAACTTCTCTGTGATGTGTGACTTCCACTCACAGAGTTACATCTGTATATTGTGGATCTCTTTGCCAGCCTTATTTCTGTGGAATCTGAGAACAGATATTTCGGATCCCTTCGAAGACTATAGGGCCAAAGGAAATATCCTCCGATAACAAAGAGAAAGAAGCTTTCTGAGAAACTTCTTTGTGTTCTGTGAAATCATCTCACAGAGTTACAGCTTTCCCTTCAAGAAGCCGCTCGCTAAGACAGTTCCTGTGGATTTGGAAAAGTGATATTTGGAAGCCCATAGATGGCTATGGTGAAAAGGAAATATCCTCAGATGAAATCTGGAAAGAATCTTTCTGAGAATCTTCTCTGTGATGTGTGACTTCCACTCACAGAGTTACACCTGTATTTCGTGGATCAGTTTGCTAGCCATATTTCTGTGGAATCTGAGCACAGATATTTCGGATTCCTTTGAAGACTATAGGCCAACGGAAATATCCTCCGTTCACAAAGAGAAAGAAGCTATCTGAGGTACTTCTTTGTGTTCTGTGAAATCATCTCACAGAGTTAGAGCTTTCCCCTCAAGAAGTCACTCGCTAAGACAGTTCTTGTGGATTTGGAAAAGTGATATTTGGAAGCCCATAGAGGGCTACGGTGAAAAAGGAAATATACTCAGATGAAATCTGGAAAGAAGCTTTCTGAGAAACTGCTCTGTGATGTGTGACTTCCAATCACAGAGTTACATCTGTATTTCGTGGATCTCTTTGCTAGCCTTATTTCTGTGGAATCTGAGCACAGATATTTCGGATCCCATTGAAGACTATAGGGCCAAAGGAAATATCCTCCGATAACAAAGAGAAAGAAGCTTTCTGAGAAACTTCTTTGTGTTCTGTGAAATCATCTCACAGAGTTACAGCTTTCCCCTCAAGACGCCTTTCGCTAAGACAGTTCTTGTGGAATTGGCAAAGTGATATTTGGAAGCCCTTAGAGGGCTATGGTGAAAAAGGAAATATCCTCAGATGAAATCTGGAAAGCAGCTTTCTGAGAAACTGGTTAGTGTTCTGTTAATTCTTCGCACAGAGTTACATCTGTATTTCCTGAATCTCTTTGCTAGCCTTATTTCTGTGGAATCTGAGAACAGATATTTCGGATCCCTTTGAAGAATATAGGGCCAAAGGAAATATCCTCCGATAACAAAGAGAAAGAAGCTTTCTGAGAAACTTCTTTGTGTTCTGTGAAATCATCTCACAGAGTTACAGCTTTCCCCTCAAAATGCCTTTCGCTAAGACAGTTCTTGTGGAATTGGCAAAGTGATATTTGGAAGCCCATAGAGGGCTATGTTGAAAAAGGAAATATCCTCAGATGAAATCTGGAAAGAAGCTTTCTGAGAAACTTCTCTGTGATGTTTGACTTCCACTCACAGCGTTACATCTGTATTTTGGGGATCTCTTTCCCAGCCTTATTTCTGTGGAATCTGAGAACAGATATTTCGGATCCCTTAGAAGACTATAGGGCCAAAGGAAATATCCTCCGATAACGAAGAGAAAGAAGCTTTCTGAGAAACTTCTTTGTGTTCTGTGAAATCATCTCACAGAGTTACAGCTTTCCCCTCAAGATGCCTTTCGCTAAGACAGTTCTTGTGGAATTGGCAAAGTGATATTTGGAAGCCCATAGAGGGCTATGGTGAAAAAGGAAATATCCTCAGATGAAATCTGGAAAGAAGCTCTCTGAGAAACTTCTCTGTGATGTGTGACTTCCACTCACAGAGTTACATCTGTATATTGTGGATCTCTTTGCCAGCCTTATTTCTGTGGAATCTGAGAACAGATATTTCGGATCCCTTCGAAGACTATAGGGCCAAAGGAAATATCCTCCGATAACAAAGAGAAAGAAGCTTTCTGAGAAACTTCTTTGTGTTCTGTGAAATCATCTCACAGAGTTACAGCTTTCCCTTCAAGAAGCCGCTCGCTAAGACAGTTCCTGTGGATTTGGAAAAGTGATATTTGGAAGCCCATAGATGGCTATGGTGAAAAGAAAATATCCTCAGATGAAATCTGGAAAGAATCTTTCTGAGAATCTTCTCTGTGATGTGTGACTTCCACTCACAGAGTTACACCTGTATTTCGTGGATCTGTTTGCTAGCCATATTTCTGTGGAATCTGAGAACAGATTTTTCGGATTCCTTTGAAGACTATAGGCCAACGGAAATATCCTCCGTTCACAAAGAGAAAGAAGCTTTCTGAGAAACTTCTTTGTGTTCTGTGAAATCATCTCACAGAGTTACAGCTTTCCCCTCAAGAAGTCACTCGCTAAGACAGTTCTTGTGGATTTGGAAAAGTGATATTTGGAAGCCCATAGAGGGCTACGGTGAAAAAGGAAATATACTCAGATGAAATATGGAAAGAAGCTTTCTAAGAAACTGCTCTGTGATGTGTGACTTCCAATCACAGAGTTACATCTGTATTTAGTGGATCTCTTTGTTAAATTTATTTCTGTGGAATCTGAGAACAGATATTTCCGATGCCTTTGAAGACTATAGGGCCAAAGGAAATATCCTCCGATAACAAAGAGAAAGAAGCTTTCTAAGAAACTTCTTTGTGTTTTGTGAAATCATCTCACAGAGTTACAGCTTTCCCCTCAAGAAGCCTTTCGCTAAGGCAGTTCTTGTGGTATTGGCAAAGTGATATTTGGAAGCCCATACAGGGCTATGGTGAAAAAGGAAATATCCTCAGATGAAATCTGGAAAGAAGTTTCTGAGAAACTGCTCTGTGATGTGTGACTTCCACTCACCGAATTACATCTGTATTTCGTGGATATCTTTGCTTTCCTTATTTCTGTGGAATCTTAGAACAGATATTTCGGATCCCTTTGAAGATTATACGGCCAAAGGAAATATCCTCCGATAACAAAGAGAAAGAAGCTTTCGGAGAAACTTCTTTGTGTTCTGTGAAATCATCTCACAGAGTTACAGCTTTCCCCTCAGGAAGTCGCTCGCTAAGACAGTTCTTGTGGATTTGGAAAAGTGATATTTGGAAGCCCATAGAGGGCTATGTTGAAAAGGAAATATCCTCAGATGAAATCTGGAAGGAAGCTTTCTGGGAAACTTCTCTGTGATGTGTGACTTCCACTCACAGAGTTACATCTGTATTTCGTGGATCTCCTTGCTAGCCTTATTTCTGTGGAATCTGAGAACAGATACTTCGGATGCCTTTGAAGACTATAGGGCCAAAGGAAATATCCTCCGATAACAAACAGAAAGAAGCTTTCTGAGAAACGTCTTTGTTTTCTGTGAAATCATCTCACAGAGGTACAGCTTTACCCTCAAAAAGTCTTTCGCTAAGATATTTCTTGTAGAATTGGCAAAGTGATATTTGGAAGCCCTTAGAGGTCTATGGTGAAAAAGGAAATATCCTCAGATGAAATCTGGAAAGAAACTTTCTGAGAAACTGCTCTGTGATGTGTGACTTCCACTCACAGAGTTACATCTGTATTTCGTGGTACTCTTTGCTAGCCTTATTTCTGTGGAATCTGTGAACAGATATTTCGGATCCCAAGGAAGACAATAAAGCCAAAGGAAATATCCTCCGATAACAAAGAGAAAGAAGCTTTCTGAGAAACTTCTTTGTGTTCTGTGAAATCATTTCACAGAGGTACATCTTTCGCCAAAAGAAGCCTTTCGCTAAGACAGTTCTTGTGGAATTGGGAAAGTGATATTTGGAAGCCGATAGAGGGCTATGTTGAAAGGGAAATATACTCAGATGAAATATGGAAACAAGCTTTCTGAGAAACTTCTCTGTGATGTGTGACTTCCACTCACAGAGTTACATCTGTATTTCGTGGTTCTGTTTGCTAGCCTTATTTCCGTGGAACCTGAGAACAGATATTTCGGATCCCTTTGAAGACTATAGGGCCAAAGAAAATATCCTCAGATAACAAAGAGAAAGAAGCTTTCTGAGAAACTTCTTTGTGTTCTGTGGAATCATCTCACAGAGTTACAGCTTTCCCCTCAAGGAGCCTTTCGCTAAGACAGTTCTTGTGGAATTGGCAAAGTGATATTTGGAAGCCCTTTGAGGGCTATGGTGAAAAAGGAAATATCCTCAGATGAAATCTGGAACGCAGCTTTCTGAGAAACTGCTTAGTGTTCTGTTAATTCATCTCACAGAGTTACATCTGTATTTCGTGGATCTCTTTGCTAGCCTTATTGCTGTGGAATCTGAGACCAGATATTTCGGATCGCATGGAAGACAATAAAGCCAAAGGAAATATCCTCCGATAACAAAGAGAAAGAAGCTTTCTGAGAAACTTCTTTGTGTTCTTTGAAATCATTTCACAGAGGTACATCTTTCGCCAAAAGAAGCCTTTCACTAAGACAGTTCTTGTGGAATTGACAAAGTGATATTTGGATGCCCATGGAGGGCTATGTTGAAAAAGGAAATATCCTCAGATAAAATCTGGAAAAAAGCTTTCTGAGAAACTGCTCTGTGATGTGTGACTTCCACTCACCGAATTACATCTGTATTTCGTGGATCTCTTTGCTAGCCTTATTTCTGTGGAATCTGAGAACAGATATTTCGGATCCCTTTGAAGACTATAGGGCCAAAGGAAATATCCTCCGATAACAAAGAGAAAGAAGCTTTCTGAGAAACTTCTTTGTGTTCTGTGAAATCATCTCACAGAGTTACAGCTTTCCCCTCCAGAAGTCTTTCGCTAAGACAGTTCTTGTGGATTTGGGAAAGTGATATTTGGAAGCCGATAGAGGTCTATGTTGAAAGGGAAATATACTCAGATGAAATCTGGAAACAAGCTTTCTGAGAAACTTCTCTGTGATGTGTAACTTCCACTCACAGAGTTACATCTGTATTTCGTGGATCTGTTTGCTAGCCTTATTTCCGTGGAATCTGAGAACAGATATTTCGGATCCCTTGGAAGACTATATGGCCAAAAAAATATCCTCCGATAACAAAGAGAAAGAAGCTTTCTGAGAAACTTCTTTGTGTTCTGTGAAATCATCTCAGAGAGTTACAACTTTCCCCTCAAAAAGCCTTTCGATAAGACATTCTTGTGGAATTGGCAAAGTGATATTTGCAAGCCCATAGATGGCTATGGCGAAAAAGGAAATATCCTCAGATGAAATCTGGAAAGAAACTTTCTGAGAAACTGCTTAGTGTTCTGTTAATTCACCTCAGAGTGTTACATCTGTATTTAGTGGGTCTCTATGCTAACCTTATTTCTGTGGAATCTGAGAACAGATATTTCGGATCCCTTTGAAGACTGTAGGGCCAAAGCTAATATCCTCCAATAACAAAGAGAAAGAAGCTTTATAAGAAACTTCTTTGTGTTTTGTGAAATTATCTCACAGAGTTACAGCTTTCCCCTCAATAAGCCTTTCGCTAAGGCAGGTCTTGTAGTATTGGCAAAGTGATATTTGGAAGCCCACAGAGGGCTATGGTGAAAAAGGAAATATCCTCAAATGAAATCTGGAAAGAAGCTTTCTGAGAAACTGTTCTGTGATGTGTGACTTCCACACAGAGATACATCTGTATTTCGTGGATCCCTTTGCTAGCCTTATTTCTGTGGAATCTGAGAACAGATATTTCGTATCCCTTGGAAGAGTATAGGGCTAAAGGAAATATCCTCCGATAACAAAGAGAAAGAAGCTTTGTGAGAAACTTCTTTGTGTTCTGTGAAATCATCTCACAGAGTTACAGCATTTCCCTCAGGTAGTCGTTCGCTAAGACAGTTCTTGTGGAATTGGCAAAGAGATATTTGGAAGCCCATAGACGGCTATGGCGAAAAAGGAAATATCCTCAGATGAAATCTGGAAAGAGGCTTTCTGAGAAACTGCTTAGTGTTCCTTTATTTCATCTCACAGAGTTACAACTGTATTTCGTGGATCTCTTTGCTAGCCTTATTTCTTTGGAATCTGAGAACAGATATTTCCGATCCCTTTGAAGACTATAGGGCCAAAGGAAATATCCTCCGATAACAAAGAGAAAGAAGGTTTCTGAGAAACTTCTTTGTGTTCTGTGAAATCATCTCACAGAGTTACAGCTTTCCCTTCCAGAAGCCGCTCGCTAAGACAGTTCTTGTGGATTTGGAAAAGTGATATTTGGAAGCCCTTAGAGGGCTATGGTTAAAAAGGAAATATCTTCAGATGAATTATGGAAAGCAGCTTTCTGAGAAACTGCGTAGAGTTCTGTTAATTCATCTCACAGAGTTACATCTGTATTTCGTGGATCTCTTTGCTAGCCTTATTTTTGTGGAATCTGAGAACAGATATTTGGAATCCCTTTGAAGACTATAGGGCCAAAGGAAATATCCTCAGATAACAAAGAGAAAGAAGCTTTCTGAGAAACTTCTTTGTGTTCTGTGAAATCATCTCACAGAGTTACAGCTTTCCCCTCCAGAAGCCTTTCGCTAAGACAGTTCTTGTGGAATTGGCAAAGTGATATTTGGAAGCCCATAGAGGGCTATGTTGAAAAAGGAAATATCCTCAGACGAAATCTGGAAAGAAGCTTTCTGAGAAACCGCTTAGTGTTCTGTTAATTCACCTCGCAGAGTTACATCTCTATTTAGTGGATCACTATGCTAACCTTATTTCTGTGGATCTGAGAACAGATATTTCGGATCCCTTTAAAGACTGTAGGGCCAAAGGAAATATCCTCTGATAACAAAGAAAAAGAAGCTTTCTAAGAAACTTCTTTGTGTTTTGTGAAATTATCTCACAGAGTTACAGCTTTCCCCTCAAGAAGCCTTTCGCTAAGGCAGGTCTTGTAGTATTGGCAAAGTGATATTTGGAAGCCCACAGAGGGCTATGGTGAAAAAGGAAATATCCTCAGATGAAATCTGGAAATAAGCTTTCTGAGAATCTGCTCTGTGATGTGTGACTTCCACTCACCGAATTACATCTGTATTTCGGGGATCTCTTTGCTAGCCTTATTTCTGTGGAATCTGAGAACAGATATTTCGGATCCCTTTGAAGACTATATGGCCAAAGGAAATATCCTCCGATAACAAAGAGAAAGAAGCTTTCTGAGAAACTTCTTTGTGTTTTGTGAAATCATCTCACAGAGTTACAGCTTTCCCCTCCAGAAGTCTTTCGCTAAGATAGTTCTTGTGGAATTGGCAAAGTGATATTTGGAAGCCCATAGAGGGCTATGTTGAAAGGGAAATATCCTCAGATGAAATCTGGAAAGAAACTTTCTGAGAAACTTCTCTGTGATGTGTGACTTCCTCTCACATAGTTACAATGTATTTCGTGGATCGGTTTGCTAGCCTTATTTCTGTGGAATCTGAGAACAGATATTTCCGATCCCTTGGAAGACTATATGGCCAAAGGAAATATACTCCGATAACAAAGAGAAAGAAGCTTTCTGAGAAACTTCTTTGTGTTCTGTGAAATCATCTCACAGAATAACAGCTTTGCCTTCAACAAGCCGCTCGCTAAGACAGTACTTGTGGAATTGGCAAAGTGACATTTGGGAGCCCTTAGACGGCTATGGTGAAAAAGGAAATATCCTCAGATGAAATCTGGAAAGAAGCTTTCTGAGAAACTGTTTAGTGTTCCGTTATTTCACCTCACAGAGTTACATCTGTATTTCGTGGATCTCTTTGCTAGCCTTATTTCTGTGGAATCTGAGAACAGATATGTCGAATCCCTTTGAAGACTGTAGGGCCAAAGGAAATATCCTCCGTTAACAAAGAGAAAGAAGCTTTCTGAGAAACTTCTTTGTGTTCTGTGAAATCATCTCACAGAGTTACAGCTTTCCCCTCAAGAAGCCTTCCGCTAAGACAGTTCTTGTGGAATTGGCAATGTGATGTTTGGAAGCCCATAGAGGGCTATGGTGACAAAGGAAATATCCTCATATGAAATCTGGAAAGAAGCTTTCTGAGAAACTGCTTAGTGTTCTGTTAATTCATCTCACAGAGTTACATCTGTATTTCGTGTATCTCTTTGCTAGCCTTATTTCTGTGGAATCTGAGAACTGATATTTCGGATCCCTTTGAAGACTATAGGGCCAAAGGAAATATACTCCGATAACAAAGAGAAAGAAGCTTTCTGAGAAACTTCTTTGTGTTCTGTGAAATCATCTCACAGAGTTATAGCTTTCCCCTCAAGAAGCTTTCACTAAGACAGTTCTTGTGGAATTTGCAAAGTGATATTTGGAAGCCCATAGAGGGCTATGGTGAAAAGGAAATATCCTCAGATGAAATCTGGAAAGAAGCTTTCTGAGAAACTGCTCTGTGATGTGTGACTTCCACTCACAGAGTTACATCTGTATTTCGTGGATCTCTTTGCTAGCCTTATTTCTGTGGAATCTGAGAACAGATATTTCCGATCCCTTTGAAGACTATAGGGCCAAAGGAATTATCCTCCGATAACAAAGAGAAAGAAGCTTTCTGAGAAACTTCTTCGTGTTCTGTGAAATCATCTCACAGAGTTACAGGTTTCCCCTCAGGAAGTCGCTCGCTAAGGCAGTTCTTGTGGATTTGGCAAAGTCATATTTGGAAGCCCATAGAGGGCTATGGTGAAAAAGGAAATATCCTCACATGAAATCTGGAAAGAAGCTTTCTGAGAAACTGCTTAGTGTTCTGTTAATTATTCTCACAGAGTTACATCTGTATTTCGTGGATCTCTTTGCTAGCCTTATTTCTGTGGAATCTGAGAACAGATATTTCGGATCCCTTGGAAGACTATAGGGCCAAAGGAAATATCCTCCGATAACAAAGAGAAAGAAGCTCTCTGAGAAACTTCTTTGTGTTCTGTGAAATCATCTCACAGAGTTACAGCTTTCCCTTCAAGAAGCTTTTCACTAAGACAGTTCTTGTGGAATTGGCAAAGGGATATTTGGAAGCCCATAGAGGGCTATGGTGAAAAAGAATATATCCTCAGATGAAATCTCGAAAGAAGCTTTCTGAGAAACTTCTCTGTGATGTGTGACTTCCACTCACAGAGTTACATCTGTATTTCGTGGATCTCTTTGCTAGCCTTATTTCTGTGGAATGTGAGAACAGATATTTCGGATCCCTTTGAAGACTCTAGTGACAAGGGAAATATCCTCCGATAACAAAGAGAAAGAAGCTTTCTGAGAAACTTTTTTGTGTTCTGTGAAATCATCTCACAGACTTACAGCTTTCCCCTCAAGAAGCCTTTCGCTAAGACAGTTCTTGTGGAATTGGCAAAGTGACATTTTGGAGCCCTTAGACAGCTATGGTGAAAAAGGAAATATCTTCAGATGACACCTGGAAAGAAGCTTTCTGAGAAACTGCTTAGTGTTCTGTTAATTCACCTCACAGAGTTACATCTGTATTTCGTGGATCTCTTTGCTAGCCTTATTTCTGTGGAATCTGAGAACAGATATTTTGAATCCCTTTGAAGACTATAGGGCCCAAGGGAATATCTTCCTATAACAAAGAGAAAGAAGCTTTCTGAGAAACTTCTTTGTGTTCTGTGAAATCATCTCACAGAGTTACAACTTTCCCCTCAAGAAGCATTTCGATAAGACAGTTCTTGTGGAATTGGCAAAGTGATATTTCGAAGCCCATAGACGGCTATGTTGAAAAAGGAAATATCCTCAGATGAAATCTGGGAAGATGCTTTCTGCGAAACTGCTTAGTGTTCTGTTAATTCATCTCACAGAGTTACCTCTGTATTTCGTGGATCTCTTTGCTAGCCTTATTTCTGTGGAATCTGAGAAGAGATATTTCGAATCCCTTTGAAGACTATAGGGCCAAAGGAAATATCCTCCGATAACAAAGAGAATGAAGCTTTCTGAGAAACCTCTTTGTGTTCTGTGAAATCATCTCACAGACTTACAGCTTTCCCCTCAGGTAGCCTTTCGCTAAGACAGTTCTTGTGGAATTGGCAAAGTGATATTTGGAAGCCCATAGAGGGCTATGGTGAAAAAGGAAATATCCTCAGATGAAATCTGGAAAGAAGCTTTCTGAGAAACTTCTCAGTGATGTGTGACTTCCACTCACAGAGTTACATCTATAGTTCGTGGATCTTTTTGCTAGCCTTATATCTGTGGAATCTGACAACAGATATTTCGGATCCCTTTGAAGACTATAGGGCCCAAGGAAATATCCTCCGATGACAAAGAGAAAGAAGCTTTCTGAGAAACTTCTTTGTGTTCTGTGAAATCATCTTACAGAGTTACAGCTTTCCCCTCAAGAAACTTTTCGCTAAGACAGTTCTTGTGGAATTGGCAAAGTGATATTTGGAAGCCTATAGAGGTCTAAGGTGAAAAAGGAAATATCCTCAGACGAAATCTGGAAAGAAACTTTCTGAGAAAGTGCTCTGTGATGTGTGACTTCCAATCACAGAGTTACATCTGTATTTCGTGGATTTCTCTGCTACCATATTTCTGTGGAATTTGAGAATAGATATTTCGAATCCCTTTGAAGACTATAGGGCCAAAGGAAATATCCTCCGATAACAAAGAGAAAGAAGCTTTCTGAGAAACTTCTTTGTGTTCTGTGAAATCATCTCACAGAATTACAGCTTTGCCTTCAACAAGCCGCTCGCTAAGACAGTTCTTGTGGAATTGGCAAAGTGACATTTGGGAGCCCTTAGACGGTATGGTGAAAAAGGAAATATCCTCAGATGAAATCTGGAAAGAAGCTTTCTGAGAAACTGTTTAGTGTTCCGTTAATTCACCTCACAGAGTTACATCTGTATTTCGTGGATCTCTTTGCTAGCCTTATTTCTGTGGAATCTGAGAACAGATATTTCGAATCCCTTTGAAGACTGTAGGGCCAAAGGAAATATCCTCCGATAACAAAGAGAAAGAAGCTTTCTGAGAAACTTCTTTGTGTTCTGTGAAATCATCTCACAGAGTTACAGGTTTCCCCTAAAGAAGGCTTTCGCTAAGACAGTTCTTGTGGAATTGGCAAAGTGATATTCGAAAGCCCATAGAGGGCTAGGGTGAAAAAGGAAATATCCTCATACGAAATCTGGAAAGAAGCTTTCTAAGAAACTGCTTAGTGTTCTGTTAATTCAACAAACAGAGTTACATCTGTATTTCGTGGATCTCTTTGCTAGCCTTATTTCTGTGGAATCTGAGAACAGATATTTCGATTCCCTCTGAAGACTATAGGGCCAAAGGAATTATCCTCCGATAACAAAGAGAAAGAAGCTTTCTGAGAAACTTCTTTGTGTTCTGTGAAATCATCTCACAGAGTTACAGCTTTCCCCTCAAGAAGCCTTTCGCTAAGACAGTTCTTGTGGAATTTGCAAAGTGATATTTGGAAGCCCATAGAGGGCTATGGTGAAAAGGAAATATCCTCAGATGAAATCTGGAAAGAAGCTTTCTGAGAAACTGCTCTGTGATGTGTGACTTCCACTCACAGAGTTACATCTGTATTTCGTGGATCTCTTTGCTAGCCTTATTTCTGTGGAATCTGAGAACAGATATTTCGGATCCCTTTGAAGACTATAGGGCCAAAGGAATTATCCTCCGATAACAAAGAGAAAGAAGCTTTCTGAGAAACTTCTTTGTGTTCTGTGAAATCATCTCACAGAGTTACAGCTTTCCCCTCAGGAAGTCGCTCGCTAAGGCAGTTCTTGAGGATTTGGAAAAGTGATATTTGCAAGCCCATAGAGGGCTATGGTGAAAAAGGAAATATCCTCAGATGAAATCTGGAAAGAAGCTTTCTGAGAAACTGCTCTGTGATGTGTGACTTCCACTCACAGAGTTACATCTGTATTTCGTGGATCTCTTTGCTAGCCTTATTTCTGTGGAATATGAGAACAGATATTTCGGATCCCTTTGAAGACTATAGGTCCAAAGGAAATATCCTCCGATAACAAAGAGAAAGAAGCTTTCTGAGAAACTTCTTTGTGTTCTGTGAAATCATCTCACAGAGTTACAGCTTTCCCTTCAAGAAGCCTTTCACTAAGACAGTTCTTGTGGAATTGGCAAAGTGATATTTGGAAGTCAATAGAGGGCTATGGTGAAAAAGAAAATATCCTCAGATGAAATCTGGAAAGAAGCTTTCTGAGAAACTTCTCTGTGATGTGTGACTTCCACTCACAGAGTTATATCTGTATTTCGTGGATCTCTTTGCTAGCCTTTTTTCTGTGGAATCTAAGAACAGATATTTCGGATCCCATTGAAGACTATAGGGCCAAAGGAAATATCCTCCGATAACAAAGAGAAAGAAGCTTTCTGAGAAACTTCTTTGTGTTCTGTGAAATCATCTCACAGAGTTACAGCTTTCCCCTCAAGAAGCCATCCGCTAAGACAGTTCTTGTGGAATTGGCAAAGTGATATTTGGAAGCCCACAGAGGGCTATGGTGAAAAGGAAATATCCTCAGATGAAATCTGGAAAGAGGCTCTGAGAAACTGCTTAGTGTTCTGTTAATTCATCTCACGGGGTTACATCTGTATTTCGTGGATCCCTTTGCTAGCCTTATTACCGTGGAATCTGAGAACAGATATTTCGCATCCCTTTGAATACTATAGGTCCAAAGGAAATATCCTCCGATAACAAAGAGAAAGAAGCTTTCTGAGAAACTTCTCTGTGATGTGTGACTTCCACTCACAGAGTTACATCTGTATTTCGTGGATGTCTTTGCTAGCCTTATTTCTGTGGAATCTGAGAACAGATATTTCGAATCCCTTTGAAGACTATAGGGCCAAAGGAAATATCTTCCTGTTACAAAGAGAAAGAAGCTTTCTGAGAAACTTCTTTGTGTTCTGTGAAATCATCTCACACAGTTACAACTTTCCCCTCAAGAAGCATTTCGCTAAGACAGTTCTTGTGGAATTGGCAAAGTCATATTTGGAAGCCCATCGAGGGCTATGTTGAAAAAGGAATTATCCTCAGATGAAATCTGGAAAGAAGCTTTCTGCGAAACTGCTTAGTGTTCTGTTAATTCATCTAACAGAGTTACATCTGTATTTCGTGGATCTCTTTGCTAGCCTTATTTCTGTGGAATCTGAGAACAGATATTTCGAATCCCTTTGAAGACTATAGGGCCAAAGGAAATATCCTCCGATAACAAAGAGAAAGAAGCTTTCTGAGAAACTTCTTTGTGTTCTGTGAAATCATCTCACAGAGTTACAGCTTTCCCCTCAAGAAGCCTTTCGATAAGACAGTTCTTGTGGAATTGGCAAAGTGATATTTGGAAGCTGATAGAGGACTATGGTGAAAAAGGAAATATCCTCAGACGAAATCTGGAAAGAAGCTTCCTGAGAAACTGCTCTGTGATGTGTGACTTCCACTCACAGAGTGACATCTGTATTTCGTGGATTTCTTTGCTACCTTATTTCTGTGGAATCTGAGAACAGATATTTCGAATCCCTTTGAAGACTGTAGGGCCAAAAAATATCCTCCGATAACAAAGAGAAAGAAGCTTTCTGAGAAACTTCTTTGTGTTCTGTGAAATCATCGCACAGAGTTACAGCTTTCCCCTCAAGAAGCCTTTCGCTAAGACAGTTCTTGTGGAATTGGCAAAGTGATATCTGGAAGCCCATAGAGGGCTAGTGTGAAAAAGGAAATATCCTCAGACGAAATCTGGAAAGAAGCTTTCTAAGAAACTGCTTAGTGTTCTGTTAATTCACCTCACAGAGTTACATCTTTATTTAGTGGATCTCTTTACTAACCTTATTTCTGTGGAATCTGAGAACAGATATTTCGGATCTCTTTGAAGACTTTAGGGCCAAAGGAAATATCCTCCGATAACAAAGAGAAAGAAGCTTTCTGAGAAACTTCTTTGTGTTCTGTGAAATCACATCACAGAGTTACAGCTTCCCCTCAAAAAGCCTTTCGCTAAGACAGTTCTTGTGGAATTGTCAAAGTGATATTTGGAAGCCCATAGAGGACTATGGTGAAAATGAAATATCCTCAGATGAAATCTGGAAAGAAGCTTTCTGAGAAACTGCTCTGTGATGTGTGGCTTCCACTCACAGAGTTACATCTGTATTTCGTGGATCTCTTTGCTAGCCTTATTTCTGTGGAATCTGAGAACAGATATTTCGGATCCCTTTGAAGACTATAGGGTCAAAGGAAATATCCTCCGATAACAAAGAGAAAGAAGCTTTCTGAGAAACTTCTTTGTGTTCTGTGAAATCATCTCACAGAGTGACAGCTTTCCCCTCAGGAAGTCGCTCCCTAAGTCAGTTCTTGTGGATTTGGAAAAGTGATATTTGGAAGCCCATATAGGGCTATGGTGAAAAAGGAAATATCCTCAGATGAAATCTGGAAAGAAGCTTTCTGAGAAACTGCTCTGTGATGTGTGACTTCCACTCACAGAGTTACATCTGTATTTCGTGGATCTCTTTGCTAGCCTTATTTCTGTGGAATCTGAGAACAGATATTTCGGATCCCTTTGAAGACTATAGGGCCAAAGGAAATATCCTCCTATAACAAAGAGAAAGAAGCTTTCTGCGAAACTTCTTTGTGTTCTGTGAAATCATCTCACAGAGTTACAGCTTTCCCTTCAAGAAGCCTTTCACTAAGACAGTTCTTGTGGAATTGGCAAAGTGATATTTGGAAGCCCATAGAGGGCTATGGTGAAAAACGAAATATCCTCAGATGAAATCTCGAAAGAAGCTTTCTGAGAAGCTGCTTAGTGTTCTGTTAATTCATCTCGCAGAGTTACATCTGTATTTCGTGGATCTCTTTGCTAGCCTTTTATCTGTGGAATCTGAGAACAGATATTTCGGAGCCATTTGAAGACTATAGGGCCAAAGGAAATACCCTCCGATAACAAAGAGAAAGAAGTTTTCTGAGATACTTCTTTGTGTTCTGTGAAATCATCTCACAGAGTTACAGCTTTCCCGTCCAGAAGCCTTTCGCTAAGACAGTTCTTGAGGAATTTGTATAGTGATATTTGAAAGCCCATTGAGGGCTACGGTGAAAAAGGAAATATACTCAGATGAAATCTGGAAAGAAGTTCTCTGAGAAACTGCTTAGTGTTCTGTTAATTCATCTCACAGAGTTACATCTGTATTTCGTGGATCTCTTGGCTAGCCTTATTTCTGTGGAATCTGAGAACAGATATTTCCGATCCCTTGGAAGACTATAGGGCCAAAGGAAATACCCTCCGATAACAAAGAGAAAGAAGCTTTCTGAGAAACTTCTTTGTGTTCTGTGAAATCATCTCACAGAGTTACAGCTTTCCCCTCAAGAAGGCTTTCGCTAAGACAGTTCTTGTGGTATTTGCAAAGTGATATTTGAAAGCCCATAGAGGGCTACGATGAAAAAGGAAATATCCTCAGATTAAATCTGGAAAGAAGCTCTCAGGGAAACTGCTTAGTGTTCTGTTAATTCATCTCACATAGTTACATCTGTATTTCGTGGATCTCTTTGCTAGCCTTATTTCTGTGGAATCTGAGAACAGATATTTCGGATCCCTTTGAAGACATACGCCAAAGGAAATATCCTCCGATAACAAGGAGAAAGAAGCTTTCTGAGAAACTTCTTTGTGTTCTCTGAAATCATCTCACAGAGTTTCAGCTTTCCCCTCAGGAAGCCTTTCGCTAAGACAGTTCTTGTGGAATTGGCAAAATGATATTTGGAAGCCCAGAGAGGGCTAAGGTGAAAAGGAAATATCCTCAGATGAAATCTGGAGAGAAGCTTTCTGAAAATGCTCTGTGATGTGTGACTTCCATTTACAAAGTTACATCTGTATTTCGTGTATCTCTTTGCTAGTCTTTTTTCTGTGGAATCTGAGAACAGATATTTCGGATCCCTTTGAAGACATAAGCCAAAGGAAATATCCTCCGACAATAAAGAGATAGAAGCTTTCTGAGAAACTTCTTTGTGTTCTCTGAAATCATTTCACAGAATTACAGCTTTCCCCTCAAGAAACCTTTCGCTAAGACTGTTCTTGTGGAATTGGGAAAGTGATATTTGGAAGCCCATAGACGGCTGTGGTGAAAAAGGAAATATCCTCAGATGAAATCTGGAAAGAGGCTCTGAGAAACTGCTTAGTGTTCTGTTAATTCATCTCACGGGGTTACATCTGTATTTCGTGGATCTCTTTGCTAGCCTTATTACCGTGGAATCTGAGAACAGATATTTCGCATCCCTTTGAATACTATAGGTCCAAAGGAAATATCCTCCGATAACAAAGAGAAAGAAGCCTTCTGAGAAACTTCTTTGTGTTCTGTGAAATCTTCCCACAGAGTTACAGCTTTCCCCTCAAAAAGCCTTTCGCTAAGACCGTTCTTGTGGAATTGGCAAAGTGATATTTGGAAGCCCACAAGGGCTATGGTGAAAAAGGAAATATCCTCAGATGAAATCTGGAAAGAAGCTTTCTGAGAAACTGCTTAGTGTTCGTTTAATTCATCTCACAGAGTTACATCTGTATTTCGTGGATCTCTTTGCTAGCCTTATTTCTGTGGAATCTGAGAACAGATATTTCGGATCCCTTTGAAGACTATAGGGCCGAAGGAAATATCCTCCGATAACAAAGAGAAAGAAGCTTTCTGAGAAACTTCTTTGTGTTCTGTGAAATCATCTCACAGAGATTCAGCTTTCCCCTCAGGAAGCCTTTCGTTAAGACAGTTCTTGTGGAATTGGCAAATAGATATTTGGAAGCCCATAGAGGGCTAAGGTGAAAAGAAAATATCCTCAGATGAAATCTGGAGAGAAGCTTTCTGAGTAAATGCTCTGTGATGTGTGACTTCCATTTACAAAGTTACATCTGTATTTCGTGGATCTCTTAGCTAGCCTTATTTCTGTGGAATCTGAGAACAGATATTTCGGATCCCTTTGAAGACTATAGGGACAAGGGAAATATCATCCGATAAGAAAGAGGAAGAAGCTTTCTGAGAAACTTCTTTGTGTTCTGTGAAATCATCTCACAGAGTTACAGCTTTCCCTTCAAGAAACCTTTCGCTAAGACAGTTCTTGTGGAATTGGCAAAGTGACATTTAGGAGCCCTTAGACGGCTATGGTGAAAAAGGAAATATCCTCCGATGAAATCTGGAAAGAAGCTTTCTGAGAAACTGCTTAGTGTTCTGTCAATTCACCTCACAGAGTTACATCTGCATTTCGTGGATCACTTTGCTAGCCTTATTTCTTTGTAATCTGAGAACAGATATTTCGAATCCCTTTGAAAACGATAGGGCCAAAGGAAATATCCTCCGATAACGAAGAGAAAGAAGCTTTCTGAGAAACTTCTTTGTGTTCTCTGAAATCATTTCACAGATATACAGCTTTCCCCTCAAGAAGCCTTTCGCTAAGACAGCTCTTGTGGAATTGGCAAAGTGATATTTGGAAGCCAATAGACGGCTGTGTTGAAAAAGGAAATATCCTCAGATGAAATCTGGAAAGAGGCTTTCTGAGAAACTGCTTAGTATTCTGTTAATTCATCTCACAGGGTTACATCTGTATTTCGTGGATCTCTTTGCTAGCCTTATTACTGTGGAATCTGAGAACAGATATTTCGCATCCCTTTGAAGACTGTAGTTCCAAAGGAAATATCCTCCGATAACAAAGAGAAAGAAGCCTTCTGAGAAACTTCTTTGTGTTCTGTGAAATCATCTCACAGAGTTACAGCTTTCCCCTCAAAAAGCCTTTCGCTAATACCGTTCTTGTGGAATAGGCAAAGAGATATTTCGAAGCCCATAGAGGGTTATGGTGAAAAAGGAAATATCCTCAGATGAAATCATGAAAGAAGCTTTCTGAGAAACTGCTTCGTGTTCTGTTAATTCAACTCACAGAGTTACATCTGTATTTCGCGGATCTCTTTGCTAGCCTTTTTTTTGTGCAATCTGAGAACAGATATTTCGGATGCCTTTGAAGTCTATAGGGCCAAAGGAAAAATCCTCCGATAACAAGGAGAAATAAGCTTTCTGGGAAACTTCTTTGTGTTCTTTGAAATCGTCTCACAGAGTTACAGCTTTCCCCTCAAGAAGCCGCTCGCTAAGACAGTTCTTGTGGAATTGGCAAAGTAATATTTGGAAGCCCTTAGAGGGCTATGGTGAAAAGGAAATATCCTCAGATGAAATTTGGAAAGAAGTTTCTGAGAAAATGCTCTGTGATGGGTGACTTCGACTCACAGAGTTACATCTGTATTTCGTGGATCTCTTTGCTAGCCTTATTTCTGTGGAATCTGAGAACAGATATTTCGGATTTCTTTGAAGAGTATAGGGCCAAAGGAAATATCCTCCGATAACAAAGAGAAAGAAGCCTTCTGAGAAACTTCTTTTGTTCTGTGAAATCATCTCACAGCGTTACAGCTTTCCCCTTAAGAAGCCCTTCGCTAAGACATTTCTTGAGGAATTGGCAATGTGATATTTGGAAGCCCCTAGACGGCTATGGAGAAAAAGGAAATATCCTCAGATGAAATCTGGAAAGAAGCTTTCTGAAAAAATGCTTAGTGTTCTGTTAATTCATCTCACAGAGTTACATCTGTATTTCGTGGATCTCTTTGCTAGCCTTATTTCTGTGGAATCTGAGAACAGATTATTCGGATCCCTTTGAAGACAATAGGGCCAAAGGAAATATCCTCCGATAACAAAAGGAAAGAAGCTTTCTGAGAAACTTCTTTGTGTTCTGTGTAATCATCTCACAGAGTTACAGCTTTCCCTTCAAGAAGCCACTAGCTAAGACAGTTCTTGTGGATTTGGAAAAGTGATATTTGGAAGCCCATAGAGGGCTATGGTGAAAAGGAAATATCCTCAGATGAAATCTGGAAAGCAGCTTTCTGAGAAACTGCTTAGTGTTCTGTTAATTCATCACACTGTGTTACATCTGTATTTCGTGGATCCCTTTGCTAGCCTTATTTCTGTGGAATCTCAGAACAGATTTTTCGGACCCCTTGGAAGACTATAGGACCAAAGGAAATATCCTCCGATAACAAAGAGAAAGAAGCTTTCTGAGAAACTTCTTTGTGTTCTGTGAAATCAACTCACAGAGTTACAGCTTTCCCCTGAAGAAGACTTTCGCTAAGACAGTTCTTGTGGAATTGGAAAAGTGATATTTGGAAGCCCATAGAGGGCTATGGTCAAAAAGGAAATATCCAAAGATGAAATCTGTAAGGAAGCTTTCTGAGGAACTGCTCTGTGATGTGTGACTTCCACTCACAGAGTTACATCTGTATTTCGTGGATCTCTTTGCTAGCCTTATTTCTGTGGAATCTGAGAACAGATATTTCGAATCCCTTTGAAGACTATAGGGACAAGGGAAATATCCTCCGATAACAAAGAGAAGGAAGCTTTCTGAGAAACTTCTTTGTGTTCTGTGAAATCATCTCACAGAGTTACAACTTTCCCCTCAAGAAGCCATTCGCTAAGACAGTTCTTGTGGAATTGGCAAAGTGACATTTTGGAGCCCTTAGACGGCTATGGTGAAAAAGGAAATATCCTCAGATGAAATCTGGAAAGAAGCTTTCTGAGAAACTGCTTAGTGTTCTGTTAATTCACCTCACAGAGTTACATCTGTATTTCGTGGATCTCTTTGCTAGCCTTATTTCTGTGGAATCTGAGAACAGATATTTCGAATTCCTTTGAAAAGTATAGGGCCAAAGGAAATATCTTCCGATAACAAAGAGAAAGAAGCTTTCTGAGAAACTTCTTTGTGTTCTGTGAAATCATCTCACAGAGTTACAGCTTTCCCCTCAAGAAGCCGCTCGCTAAGACAGTTCTTGTGGATTTGGAAAAGTGATATTTGGAAGCCCATAGAGGGCTATGGTGAAAAAGGAAATATCCTAAGATGAAATCTGGAAAGAAGCTTTCTGAGAAACTGCTCTGTGATGTGTGACTTCCACTCACAGAGTTACATCTGTATTTCGTGGATCTCTTTGCTAACCTTATTTCTGTGGAATCAGAGAACAGATATTTCGGATTTCTTTGAAGACTATAGGGCCAAAGGAAATATCCTCCGATAACAAAGAGAAAGAAGCCTTCTGAGAAACTTCTTTTGTTCTGTGAAATCATCTCACAGCGTTACAGCTTTCACCTTAAGAAGCCCTTCGCTAAGACATTTCTTGTGGAATTGGCAATGTGATATTTGGAAGCCCCTAGACGGCTATGGAGAAAAAGGAAATATCCTCAGATGAAATCTGGAAAGAAGCTTTCTGAGAAAATGCTTCGTGTTCTGTTAATTCTTCTCACAGAGTCACATCTGTATTTCGTGGATCTCTTTGCTAGCCTTATTTCTGTGGAATCTGAGAACAGATATTTCGGATCCCTTTGAAGACTATAGGGCCAAAGGAAATATCCTCCGATAACAAAGAGAAAGAAGCTTTCTGAGAAACTTCTTTGTGTTCTCTGAAATCATTTCACAGAGATACAGCTTTCCCCTTAAGAAGCCTTTCGCTAAGACAGCTCTTGTGGAATTGGCAAAGTGATATTTGGAAGCCAATAGATGGCTGTGTTGAAAAAGAAAATATCCTCAGATGAAATCTGGAAAGAGGCTTTCTGAGAAACTGCTTAGTATTCTGTTAATTCATCTCACAGGGTTACATCTGTATTTCGTGGATCTCTTTGCTAGCCTTTTTACTGTGGAATCTGAGAACAGATATTTCGCATCCCATTGAAGACTATAGTTCCAAGGAAATATCCTCCGATAACAAAGAGAAAGAAGCCTTCTGAGAAACTTCTTTGTGTTCTGTGAAATCATCTCACAGAGTTACAGCTTTCCCCTCAAAAAGCCTTTCGCTAAGACCGTTCTTGTGGAATAGGCAAAGAGATATTTGTAAGCCCATAGAGGGTTATGGTGAAAAAGGAAATATCCTCAGATGAAATCATGAAAGCAGCTTTCTGAGAAACTGCTTAGTGTTCTGTTAATTCAACTCACAGAGTTACATCTGTATTTCGTGGATCTCTTTGCTAGCCTTTTTTTTGTGGAATCTGAGAACAGATATTTCGGATGCCTTTGAAGTCTATAGGGCCAAAGGAAATATCCTCCGATAACAAGGAGAAAGAAGCTTTCTGGGAAACTTCTTTGTGTTCCTTGAAATCATCTCACAGAGTTACAGCTTTCCCCTCAAGAAGCCGCTCGCTAAGACAGTTCTTGTGGTATTGGCAAAGTAATATTTGGAAGCCCTTAGAAGGCTATGGTGAAAAGGAAATATCCTCAGATGAAATTTGGAAAGAAGTTTCTGAGAAAATGCTCTGTGATGGGTGACTTCGACTCACAGAGTTACATCTGTATTTCGTGGATCTCTTTGCTAGCCTTATTTCTGTGGAATCTGCGAACAGATATTTCGGATTTCATTGAAGACTATAGGGCCAAAGGAAATATCCTCCGATAACAAAGAGAAAGAAGCCTTCTGAGAAACTTCTTTTGTTCTGTGAAATCATCTCACAGCGTTACAGCTTTCCCCTTAAGAAGCCCTTCGCTAAGACATTTCTTGAGGAATTGGCAATGTGATATTTGGAAGCCCCTAGACGGCTATGGAGAAAAAGGAAATATCCTCAGATGAAATCTCGAAAGAAGCTTTCTGAGAAACTGCTTAGTGTTCTGATAATTCATCTCACAGAGTTACATCTGTATATCGTGGATCTCTTTGCTAGCCTTATTACTGTGGAATCTGAGAACAGATATTTCGGATCCCTTTGAAGACTATAGGGACAAAGGAAATATCCTCCGATTCCAAAGGGGAAGAAGCTTTCTGAGAAACTTCTTTGTGTTTTGTGAAATCATCTGACAGAATTACAGCTTTACCCTCAAGAAGCCTTTCGCTAAGACAGTTCTTGTGGAATTGGCAAGTGATATTTGGATGCCCATAGTGGGCTACGGTGAAAAAGGAAATATCCTCAGATGAAATCTGGAAAGAAACTTTCTGAGAAACTGCTTATTGTTCTGTTAATTAATCTCTTTGAGTTACATCTCTATTTCATGGATCTCTGTGCTGGCCTTATTTCTGTGGAATCTGAGAACAGATATTTGGAATTCCTTTGAAGACTATAGCGCCAAGGAAATATCCTACGAAAACAAAGAGAAAGAAGCTTTCTGAGAAACTTCTTTGTGTTCTGTGAAATCATCTCACAGAGTTACAGCTTTCCTCTCAAGAAGCCTTTCGCTAAGACAGTTCTTGTGGAATTGGCAAAGTGATATTTGGATGCCCATAGTGGGCTACGGTGAAAAAGGAAATATCCTCAGACGAAATCTGGAAAGAAGCTTTCTGAGAAACTGCTTAATGTTCTGTTAATTCACCTCAACGAGTTACATTTGTATTTAGTGCATCTCTATGCTAACCTTATTACTGTGGAATCCGAGAACAGATATTTCGGATCCCTTTGAACACTATAGGGCCAAGGGAAATATCCTCCGATAACAAAGAAAACGAAGCTTTCTGGGAAACTTCTTTGTGTTCTGAGAAATCATCTCACAGAGTTACAGCTTTGCCCTCAAGAAGCCTTTGGCTAAGACAGTTCTTGTGGAATTGGCAAAGTGATATTTGGAAGCTCATAGAGGGCTATGGTGAAAAAGGAAATATCCTCACATGAAATCTGGAAAGAAGCTTTCTGAGAAACTGCTCTGTGATGTGTGACTTCCCCTCATAGAGTTACATCTGTATTTCGTGGATCTCTTTGCTAGCCTTATTTCTGTGGAATCTGAGAACAGATATTTCGGATCCCTTTGAAGACTATAGGGCCAAAGGAAATATCCTCCGATAACAAAGAGAAAGAAGCTTTTTGAGAAACTTTTTTGTGTTCTGTGAAATCATCTCACAGAGTTACAGCTTTCCCTTCAAGAATCCGCTCGCTAAGACAGTTCTTGTGGATTTGGAAAAGTGATATTTGGAAGCCCATAGAGGGTAATGGTGAAAAAGGAAATATCCTCAGATGAAATCTGGAAAGAAGATTTCTGAGAACTGCTCTGTGATGTGTGACTTCCACTCACAGAGTTACATCTGTATTTCGTGGATCTCTTTGCTAGCCTTATTTCTGTGGAATCTGAGAACAGATATTTCGGATCCCTTGGATGACTATATGGCCAAAGGAAATATCCTCTGATAACAAAGAGAAAGAAGCTTTCTGAGAAACTTCTTTGTGTTCTGTGAAATCATCTCACAGAGGTACAGCTTTCCCCTCAAAAAGCCTTGCGGTAAGACAGTTCTTGTGGAATTGGCAAAGTGATATTTGGAAGCCCATAGACAGCTATGGTGAAAAAGGAAATATCCTCAGTTGAAATTGGGAAAGAAACTTTCTGAGAAACTACTTAGTGTTCTGTTAATTCACCTCACAGAGTTACATCTGTATTTCGTGGATCTCTTTGCTAGCCTTATTTCTGTGGAATCTGAGAACAGATATTTCGGATCCCTTTGAAGACTAGAGGGCCAAAGGAAATATCCTCCGATAACAAAGAGAAAGAAGCTTTCAGAGAAACTCCTTTGTGTTCTGTGAAATCATCTCACAGAGTTACAGCTTTCCCCTCCAGTAGACTTTCGCTAAGACTGTTCTTGTGGAATTGGCAAAATGATATTAGGAAGCCCATAGAGGGATATGTTTAAAGGGAAATATCCTCAGATGAAATCTGGAAAGAAGGTTTCTGAGAAACTTCTCTGTGATGTGTGTCTTCCACTCATAGAGTTACATCTGTATTTCGTGGATCTGTTTGCTAGCCTTATTTCTGTGGAATCTGAGAACAGATATTTCAGATCCCTTGGATGACTATATGGCCAAAGGAAATATCCTCCGATAACAAAGAGAAAGGAGCTTTCTGAGAAACTTCCTTGTGTTCTGTGAAATCATCTCACAGAGTTACATCTGTATTTCGTGGATCTCTTTGCTAGCCTTATTTCTGTGGAATCTGAGAACAGATATTTGGAATCCCTTTGAAGACTATAGGGCCAAAGGAAATATCCTCAGATAACAAAGAGAAAGAAGCTTTCTGAGAAACTTGTTTGTGTTCTGTGAAATCATCTCACAGAGTTCCAGCTTTCCCCTCAAGAAGCCTTTCGCTAAGACAGTTATTGTGGAATTGGCAAAGTGATATTTGGAAGCCCTTAGAGGGCACTGGTGAAAAAGGAAATATCCTCAGACGAAACCTGGAAAGAAGCTTTCTGAGAAACTGCTTAGTGTTCTGTTAATTCACCTCACAGAGTTACATCTGTGTTTAGTGGATCTCTATGCTTACCTTATGTCTGTGGAATCTGAGAACAGATATTTCGGATCCCTTTGAAGACTATAGGCCAAAGGAAATATCCTCCGATAACAAAGAGAAAGAAGCTTTCTATAAAACTTCTTTTTGTTTAGTGAAATCATCTCACAGAGTTACAGCTTTCCCCTCAAGAAGCCTTTCGCTAAGGCAGTTCTTGTGGTATTGGCAAAGTGATATTTGGAAGCCCTTAGAGGGCTATGGTGAAAAAGGAAATACCCTCAGATGATATCTGGAAAGAAGATTTCTGAGAAAATTATCTGTGATGTGTGACTTCCACTCACAGAGTTACATCTGTATTTCGTGGATCTGTTTGCTAGCCTTATTTCTTTGGATTCTGAGAACAGATATTTCGGATACCTTGGATGACTATATGGCCAAAGGAAATATCCTCCGATAACAAAGAGAAAGAAGCTTTCTGAGAAACTTCTTTGTGTTCTGTGAAATCATATCACAGAGTTACAGCTTTCCCCTCAAAAAGCCTTTCGCTAAGACAGTTCTTGTGGAATTGGCAAAGTGATATTTGGAAGCCCATAGACGGCTATGGTGAAAAAGGAAATATCCTCAGATGAAATTGGGAAAGACACTTTCTGAGAAACTGCTTAGTGTTCCGTTAATTCATCTCACAGATTTACATCTGTATTTCTTGGATCTCTTTGCTAGCCTTATTTCTGTGGAATCTGAGAACAGATATGTCGGATCCCTTGGAAGATATAGGGCCAAAGAAAATATCCTCCGATAACAAAGAGAAAGAAGGTTTCTGAGAAACTTCTTCGTGTTCTGTGAAATCATCTCACAGAGCTACAGCTTTCGCCTCAAGAAGCCTTTCGCTAAGACAGTTCTCGTGGAATTGGAAAAGTGATATTTGGAAGCCCATACAGGGCTATGGTGAAAAAGGAAATATCCTCAGATGAAATCTGTAAAGAAGATTTCTGAGAAACTGCTCTGTGATGTGTAACTTCCACTCAAGGAGTTGCATCTGTATTTCATGGATCTCTTTGCTAGCCTTATTTCTGTGGAATCTGAGAACAGATATTTCGGATCCCTTGGAAGAATATAGGGCCAAAGGAAATATCCTCCGATAACAAAGAGAAAGAAGCTTTCTGAGAAACTTCTTTGTGTTCTGTGAAATCATCTCACAGAGGTACAGCTTTACACTCAAGAAGTCTTTCGCTAAGACAGTTCTTGTGGAATTTGCAAAGTGATATTTGGAAGCCCATAGAGGGCTAAGGTGAAAAAGGAAATATCCTTAGATGAAATCTGGAAAGAAGCTTTCTGAGAAAATTCTCTGTGATGTGTGACTTCCCCTCACAGAGTTACATCGGTATTTCGTGGATCTCTTTGCTAGCCTTATTTCTGTGGAATCTGAGAACAGATATTTCGGATCCCTTTGAAGACTATACGGCCAAAGGAAATATCCTCCGATAACAAAGAGAAAGAAGCTTTCTGAGAAACTTCTTTGTGTTCTGTGAAATCATCTCACAGAGTTACAGCTTTCCCCTCCAGAAGCCTTTCGCTAAGACAGTTCTTGTGGAATTGGCAAAGTGATATTAGGAAGCCCATAGAGGGCTATGGTGGAAAAGGAAATATCCTCAGATGAAATCTGGAAAGCAGCTTTCTGAGAAACTGCTTAGTGTTCTGATAATTCATCTCACAGTGTTACATCTCTATTTCGTGGATCTCTTTGCTAGCCTTATTTCTGTGGAATCTGAGAAGAGATATTTCGGATCCCTTTGAAGACTATACGGCCAAAGGCAATATCCTCCTATAACAAAGAGAAAGAAGCTTTCTGAGAAACTTCTTTGTGTTCTCTTAAATCATCCACAGAGTTACATCTTTCCCTTCAAGAAGCCGCTCGCTAAGACAGTTCTTGTGGATTTGGAAAAGTGATATTTGGAAGCCCAGAGAGGGCTATGGAGAAAAAGGAAATATCCTCAGATGGAATCTGGAAAGAAGCTTTCTGAGAAACTGCTTAGTGTTCTGTTAATTCACCTCACAGACTTACATCTGTATTTAGTGGATCTCTTTGCTAGCCTTATTTCTGTGGAATCTGAGAACAGATATTTCGGATCCCTTTGAAGACTATAGGGCCAAAGGAAATATCCTCCGATAACAAAGAGAAAGAAGCTTTCTGAGAAACTTCTTTGTGTTCTTTGAAATCATCTCACAGAGTTACAGCTTTCCCCTCAAGAAGCCTTTCGCTAAGACAGTTGTTTTGGAATTGGCAAAGTGATATTTGGAAACCCATAGAGGGCTATGGTGAAAAAGGAAATATCCTCAGATGAAATATGGAAAGAAGCTTTCTGTGAAACTGCTCTGTGATGTGTGACTTCCACTCACAGAGTTACATCTGTATTTCTTGGATCTCTTTGCTAGCCTTATTTCAGTGGAATCTGAGAACAGATATTTTGAATCCCTTTGAAGACTATAGGGCCAAAAGAAATATCCTCCGATGAAAAAGAGAAACAAGCATTCTGAGAAATTTCTTTGTGTTCTGTGAAATCATCTCGCAGAGTTACAGCTTTCCCCTCAAAAAGCCTTTCGCTAAGACAGTTCTTGTGCAATTGGCAAAGTGATATTTGGAAGCCCATAGAGGTCTATGGTGAAAAAGGAAATATCCTCAGACGATATCTGGAAAGAAGCTTTCTGAGAAACTGCTTAGTGTTCTATTAATTCACCTCACAGAGTTACATCTGTATTTAGTGGATCTCTTTGCTAACCTTATTTCTGTGGAATCTGAGAACAGATATTTCCGATCCCTTTGAAGACTATAGGGTCAAAGGAAATATCCTCCGATTACAAAGAGAAAGAAGCTTTCTAAGATACTTCTTTGTGTTCTGTGAAATCATCTCACAGAGTTACAGCTTTCCCCTCAAGAAGCCTTTCGCTACGACAGTTCTTGTGGTATTGGCAAAGTGATATTTGGAAGCCCATAGAGGTCTATGGTGAAAAAGGAAATATCCTCAGATGAAATCTGGAAAGAAGCTTTCTGAGAAACTGCTCTGTGATGTGTGACTTCCACTCACAGAGTTACATCTGTATTTCGTGGATCTCTTTGCTAGCCTTATTTCTGTGGAATCTGAGAACAGATATTTCGGATCCCTTTGAAGACTGTAGGGCCAAAGGAAATATCCTCCGATAACAAAGGGAAAGAAGCTTTCTGAGAAACTTCTTTGTGTTCTGTGAAATCATCTCACAGAGTTACAGCTTTGCCTTCAAGAAGCCGCTCGCTAAGACAGTTCTTGTGGAATGGCAAAGTGATATTTGGAAGCCCATAGAGGGCTATGGTGATAAAGGAAATATCCTCAGATGAAATCTGGAAAGCAGCTTTCTGAGAAACTGGTTAGTGTTCTGTTAATTCTTCGCACAGAGTTACATCTGTATTTCGTGGATCTCTTTGCTAGCCTTATTTCTGTGGAATCTGAGAACAGATATTTCGGATCCCTTTGAAGAATATAGGGCCAAAGGAAATATCCTCCGATAACAAAGAGAAAGAAGCTTTCTGAGAAAGTTCTTTGTGTTCTGTGAAATCATCTCACAGAGTTACAGCTTTCCCCTCAAAATGCCTTTCGCTAAGACAGTTCTTGTGGAATTGGCAAAGTGATATTTGGAAGCCCTTAGAGGGCTATGTTGAAAAAGGAAATATCCTCAGATGAAATCTGGAAAGAAGCTTTCTGAGAAACTTCTCTGTGATGTGTGACTTCCACTCACAGAGTTACATCTGTATTTTGTGGATCTCTTTCCCAGCCTTATTTCTGTGGAATCTGAGAACAGATATTTCGGATCTCTTTGAAGACTCTAGGGCCAAAGGAAATATCCTCCGATAACAAAGAGAAAGAAGCTTTCTGAGAAACTTCTTTGTGTTCTGTGAAATCATCTCACAGAGGTACAGCTTTCCCCTCAAAAAGACTTTCGCTAAGACAGTTCTTGTAGAATTGGCAAAGTGATATTTGGAAGCCCATAGAGGGCTATGGTGAAAAAGGAAATATCCTCAGTTGAAATCTGGAAAGCAACTTTCTGAGAAACTCTTTAGTGTTCTGTTAATTCATCTCACAGAGTTACTTCTGTATTTCGTGGATCTCTTTGCAAGCCTTATTTCTGTGGAATCTGAGAACAGATATTTCGGATCCCTTTGAAGACTATAGGGCCAAAGGAAATATCCTCCTATAACAAAAAGAAAGAAGCTTTCTGAGAAACTTCTTTGTGTTCTGTGAAATCATGTCACAGAGTTACAGCTTTGCCTTCAAGAAGCCCCTCGCTAAGACAGTTCTTGTGGAATTGGCAAAGTGATATTTGGAAGCCCATAGAGGGCTATGGTGATAAAGGAAATATCCTCAGATGAAATCTGGAAAGCAGCATTCTGAGAAACTGCTTAGTGTTCTCTTAATTCATTTCACAGAGTTACATCTGTAGTTCGTGGATGTCTTTGCTAGCCTTATTTCTGTGGAATCTGAGAACAGATATTTCGGATCCCTTTGAAGACTATAGGACCAAAGTAAATATCCTCCGATAACAAAGAGAAAGAAGCTTTCTGAGAAACTTCTTTGTGTTCTGTGAAATCATCTCACAGAGTTACAGCTTTCCCCTCAAGACGCCTTTCGCTAAGACAGTTCTTGTGGAATTGGCAAAGTGATATTTGGAAGCCCTTAGAGGGCTATGGTGAAAAAGGAAATATCCTCAGATGAAATCTGGAAAGCAGCTTTCTGAGAAACTGGTTAGTGTTCTGTTAATTCTTCGCACAGAGTTACATCTGTATTTCGTGGATCTCTTTGCTAGCCTTATTTCTGTGGAATCTGAGAACAGATATTTCGGATCCCTTTGATGAATATAGGGCCAAAGGAAATATCCTCCGATAACGAAGAGAAAGAAGCTTTCTGAGAAACTTCTTTGTGTTCTGTGAAATCATCTCACAGAGTTACAGCTTTCCCCTCAAAATGCCTTTCGCTAAGACAGTTCTTGTGGAATTGGCAAAGTGATATTTGGAAGCCCCTAGAGGGCTATGTTGAAAAAGGAAATATCCTCAGATGAAATCTGGAAAGAAGCTTTCTGAGAAACTTCTCTGTGATGTGTGACTTCCACTCACAGAGTTACATCTGTATTTTGTGGATCTCTTTCCCAGCCTTATTTCTGTGGAATCTGAGAACAGATATTTCGGATCTCTTTGAAGACTATAGGGCCAAGGGAAATATCCTCCGATAACAAAGAGAAAGAATCTTTCTGAGAAACTTCTTTGTGTTCTGTGAAATCATCTCACAGAGGTACAGCTTTCCCCTCAAAAAGACTTTCGCTAAGACAGTTCTTGTAGAATTGGCAAAGTGATATTTGGAAGCCCATAGAGGGCTATGGTGAAAAAGGAAATATCCTCAGATGAAATCTGGAAAGCAGCTTTCTGAGAAACTGTTTAGTGTTCTGTTAATTCATTTCACAGAGTTACTTCTGTATTTCGTGGAACTCTTTGAAAGCCTTATTTCTGTGGAATCTGAGAACAGATATTTCGGATCCCTTGGAAGACTATAAGGCTAAAGGAAATATCCTCCGATAACAAAGATAAAGAAGCTTTCTAAGAAACTTCTTTGTGTTTTGTGAAATTATCTCACAGAGTTACAGCTTTCCCCGTAAGAAGCCTTTCGCTAAGGCAGGTCTTGTAGTATTGGCAAAGTGATATTTGGAAGCCCACAGAGGGCAAGGTTGAAAAAGGAAATATCCTCAGATGAAATCTGGAAAGAAGCTCTCTGAGAAACTTCTCTGTGATGTGTGACTTCCACTCACAGAGTTACATCTGTATATTGTGGATCTCTTTGCCAGCCTTATTTCTGTGGAATCTGAGAACTGATATTTCGGATATCTTCGAAGACTATAGGGCCAAAGGAAATATCCTCCGATAACAAAGAGAAAGAAGCTTTCTGAGAAACTTCTTTGGGTTCTGTGAAATCATCTGACAGAGTTTCAGCTTTCCCTTCAAGAAGCCGCTCGCTTAGACAGTTCCTGTGGATTTGGAAAAGTGATATTTGGAAGCCCATAGATGGCTATGGTGAAAAGGAAATATCCTCAGATGAAATCTGGAAAGAATCTTTCTGAGAATCTTCTCTGTGATGTGTGACCTCCACTCACAGAGTTACACCTGTATTTCGTGGATCAGTTTGCTAGCCATATATCTGTGGAATCTGAGAACAGATATTTCGGATTCCTTTGAAGACTATAGGCCAACGGAAATATCCTCCGATCACAAAGAGAAAGAAGCTCTCTGAGGTACTTCTTTGTGTTCTGTGAAATCATCTCACAGAGTTACAGCTTTCCCCTCAAGAAGTCACTCGCTTAGACAGTTCTTGTGGATTTGTAAAAGTGATATTTGGAAGCCCATAGAGGGCTACGGTTAAAAAGGGAATATACTCATATGAAATCTGGAAAGAAGCTTTCTGAGAAACTGCTCTGTGATGTGTGACTTCCAATCACAGAGTTACATCTGTATTTCGTGGATCTCTTTGCTAGCCTTATTTCATTGGAATCTCAGAACAGATATTTCGGATCCCTTTGAAGGCTATAGGGCCAAAGGAAATATCCTCCGATAACAAAGAGAAAGAAGCTTTCTGAGAAACTTCTTTGTGTTCTGTGAAATCATCTCACAGAGTTACAGCTTTCCCTTCAAGAAGCCTTTCACTAACACAGTTCTTGTGGAATTGGCAAAGTGATATTTGGAAGCCCAGAGAGGGCTATGGTGAAAAAGGAAATATCCTCAGATGAAATCGGGAAAGAAGCTTTCTGAGGAACTTCTCTGTGATGTGTGACTTCCACTCACAGAGTTACATCTGTATTTCGTGGATCTCTTTGCTAGCCTTATTTCTTTGGAATCTGAGCACAGATATTTCGGACCCCATTGAAGACTATAGGGCAAAAGGAAATATCCTCCGATAACAAAGAGAAAGTAGCTTTCTGAGAAACTTCTTTGTGTTCTGTGAAATCATCTCACAGAGGTATAGCATTCCCCCCAAGAAGCCTTTCGCTAAGACAGTTCTTGTGGAATTGGCAGAGTGATATTTGGAAGCCTATAGAGGGCTATGGTGACAAAGGAAATATCCTCAGATGAAATCTGGAAAGCAGCTTTCTGGGAAACTGATTAGTGTTCTGTTAATTCATCTCACAGAGTTACATCTGTATTTCGTGGATCTCTTTGCTAGCCTTATTTCTGTGGAATCTGAGAACAGATATTTCGGATCCCTTTGAAGACTATAAGGCCAAAGGAAATAATCTCCGATAAAAAAGAGAAAGAAGCTTTCTGAGAAACTTCTTTGTGTTCTGTGAAATCATCTCACAGAGTTACAGCTTTCGCCTCAAGAAGCCTTTCGCTAAGACAGTTCTTGTGGAATTGGCAAAGTGATATTTGGAAGCCCATAGAGGGCTATGGTGAAAAAGGAAATATCCTCAGATGAAATCTGGAAAGAAGCTTTCTAAGAAACTGCTTAGTGTTCTGTTAATTCATCTCACAGAGTTACATCTGTATTTCCTGGATCTCTTTGCTAGCCTTATTTCTGTGGAATCTGGGAACAGATATTTCGGATCCCTTTGAAGAATATAGGGCCAAAGGAAATATCCTCCGATAACGAAGAGAAAGAAGCTTTCTGAGAAACTTCTTTGTGTTCTGTGAAATCATCTCACAGAGTTACAGCTTTCCCCTCAAGATGCCTTTCGCTAAGACAGTTCTTGTGGAATTGGCAAAGTGATATTTGGAAGCCCATAGAGGGCTATGTTGAAAAAGGAAATATCCTCAGATGAAATCTGGAAAGAAGCTCTCTGAGAAACTTCTCTGTGATGTGTGACTTCCACTCACAGAGTTACATCTGTATATTGTGGATCTCTTTGCCAGCCTTATTTCTGTGGAATCTGAGAACAGATATTTCGGATCCCTTCGAAGACTATAGGGCCAAAGGAAATATCCTCCGATAACAAAGAGAAAGAAGCTTTCTGAGAAACTTCTTTGTGTTCTGTGAAATCATCTCACAGAGTTACAGCTTTCCCCTCAAGAAGCCTTTCGCTAAGACAGTTCTTGTGGAAATGGCAAAGTGACATTTGGAAGCCCTTAGACGGCTATGGTGAAAAGGAAATATCCTCGAATGAAATCTGGAAAGCAGCTTTCTGAGAAACTGCTTAGTGTTCTGTTAATTCACCTCAGAGAGTTACATCAGTATTTCGTGGATCTCTTTGCTAGCCTTATTTCTGTGGAATCTGAGAACAGATATTTCGAATCCCTTTGAAGACTATAGGGCCAAAGGAAATATCTTCCGATAACAAAGAGAAAGAAGCTTTCTGAGAAACTTCTTTGTGTTCTGTGAAATCATCTCACAGAGTTACAGCTTTCCCCTCAAGAAGCCTTTCGTAAGACAGTTCTTGTGGAATTTGCAAAGTGATATTTGCAAGCCCATAGAGGGCTATGGTGAAAAAGGAAATATCCTCAGATGAAATCTGCAAAGAATCTTTCTGAGAAACTGCTTAGTGTTCTGTTAATTCATCTCACAGAGTTACATCTGTATATTGTGGATCTCTTTGCTAGCCTTCTTTCTGTGGAATCTGAGAACAGATATTTCGGATCCCTTCGAAGACTATAGGGCCAAAGGAAATATCCTCCGATAACAAAGAGAAAGAAGCTTTCTGAGAAACTTCTTTGTGTTCTGTGAAATCATCTCACAGATTTACAGCTTTCCCCTCTAGAAGCATTTCGCTACGACAGTTCTTGTCGTATTGGCAAAGTGATATTTGGAAGCCCTTAGAGGGCTATGGTGAAAAAGGGAATATCCTCAGACGAAATCTGGAAAGAAGCTTCATGAGAAACTGTTTATGTTCTGTTAATTCACCTCACAGACTTACATCTGTATGTAGTGGATCTCTTTGCTAACCTTATTTCCTTGGAATCTGAGAACAGATATTTCGGATCCCTTTGAAGACCATAGGGCCAATGGAAATATCCTCCGATAACAAAGAGAAAGAAACTTTCTGAGAAACTTCTTTGTGTTCTGTGAAATCATCTCGCAGAGTTACAGCTTTCCCCTCAAGAAGCCTTTCGCTAAGACAGTTCTTGTGGAATTGGCAAAGTGATATTTGGAAGCCCATGGACGGCTATGGTGAAAGGGAAATATCCTCAGATGAAATCTGGAAAGAAGCTTTCTGAGAAACTTCTCTGTGATGTGTGACTTCCACTGACAGATTTACATCTGTATTTCGTGGATCTGTTCGCTAGCCTTATTTCTGTGGAATCTGAGAACAGATATTTCGGATCCCTTGGAAGACTATATGGCCAAATGAAATATCCTCCGATAACAAAGAGAAAGAAGCTTTCTGAGAAACTTCTTTGTGTTCTGTGAAATCTTCTCACAGAGTTACAGCTTTCCCCTCAAAAAGCCTTTCGCTAAGACAGTTCTTGTGGAATTGGCAAAGTGATATTTGGAAGCTCATAGAGGGCAATGGTGAAAAAGGAAATATCCTCAGATGAAATATGTAAAGAAGCTTTCTGAGAAACTGCTTAGTGTTCTATTAATTCACCTCACAGAGTTACATCTGTATTTAGTGGATCTCTTTGTTAACCTTATTTCTGTGGAATCTGAGAACAGATATTTCCGATGCCTTTGAAGACTATAGGGCCAAAGGAAATATCCTCCGATTACAAAGAGAAAGAAGCTTTCTAAGATACTTCTTTGTGTTCTGTGAAATCATCACACAGAGTTACAGCTTTCCCCTCAAGAAGCCTTTCGCTACGACAGTTCTTGTGGTATTGGCAAAGTGATATTTGGAAGCCCATATAGGTCTATGGTGAAAAAGGAAATATCCTCAGATGAAATCTGGAAAGAAGCTTTCTGAGAAACTGCTCTGTGATGTGGGACTTCCACTCACAGAGTTACATCTGTATTTCGTGGTACTCTTTGCTAGCCTTATTTCTGTGGAATCTGAGAACAGATATTTCGGATCCCTTTGAGGACTATAGGGCCAAAGGAAATATCCTCCGATAACAAAGAGAAAGAAGCTTTCTGAGAAACTTCTTTGTGTTCTGTGAAATCATCTCACGGAGTTACAGCTTTCCCTTCAAGAAACCGCTCGCTAAGACTGTTCTTGTGGATTTGGAAAAGTGATATTTGGAAGCCCATAGAGGGCTATGGTGAAAAAGGAAATATCCTCACATGAAATCTGGAAAGCAGCTTTCTGAGAAACTGCTTACTGTTCTGTAAATTCATCTCACAGAGTTACATCTGTATTTCGTGGATCTCTTTGCTAGCCTTATTTCTGTGGAATCTGAGAACAGATATTTCGGATCCCTTTGAAGAATATAGTACCAAAGGAAATATCTTCCGATAACAAAGAGAAAGAAGCTTTCTGAGATACTTCTTTGTGTTCTGTGAAATCATCTAACAGAGTTACAGCTTTCCCCTCAAGTCCCCTTTCGCTAAGACAGTTCTTGTGGAATTGGCAAAGTGATATTTGGAAGCCCATAGAGGGCTATGGTGAAAAAGGAAATATCCTCAGATGAAATCTGGAAAGCAGCTTTCTGAGAAACTGGTTAGTGTTCTGTTAATTCTTCGCACAGAGTTATATCTGTATTTCGTGGATCTCTTTGCTAGCCTTATTTCTGTGGAATCTGAGAACAGATATTTCGGATCCCTTTGAAGAATATAGGGCCAAAGGAAATATCCTCCGATAACAAAGAGAAAGAAGCTTTCTGAGAAACTTCTTTGTGTTCTGTGAAATCATCTCACAGAGTTACAGCTTTCCCCTCAAAATGCCTTTCGCTAAGACAGTTCTTGTGGAATTGGCAAAGTGATATTTGGAAGCCCATAGAGGGCTATGTTGAAAAAGGAAATATCCTCAGATGAAATCTGGAAAGAAGCTTTCTGAGAAACTTCTCTGTGATGTGTGACTTCTACTCACAGAGTTACATCTGTATTTTGTGGATCTCTTTCCCAGCCTTATTTCTGTGGAATCTGAGAACAGATATTTCGGATCTCTTTGAAGACTATAGGGCCAAAGGAAATATCCTCCGATAACAAAGAGAAAGAAGCTTTCTGAGAAACTTCTTTGTGTTCTGTGAAATCATCTCACAGAGGTACAGCTTTCCCCTCAAAAAGACTTTCGCTAAGACAGTTCTTGTAGAATTGGCAAAGTGATATTTGGAAGCCCATAGAGGGCTATGGTGAAAAAGGAAATATCCTCAGATGAAATCTGGAAAGCAGCTTTCTGAGAAACTGTTTAGTGTTCTGTTAATTCATCTCACAGAGTTACTTCTGTATTTCGTGGAACTCTTTGAAAGCCTTATTTCTGTGGAATCTGAGAACAGATATTTCGGATCCCTTGGAAGACTATAAGGCTAAAGGAAATATCCTCCGATAACAAAGATAAAGAAGCTTTCTAAGAAACTTCTTTGTGTTTTGTGAAATTATCTCACAGAGTTACAGCTTTCCCCGTAAGAAGCCTTTCGCTAAGGCAAGTCTTGTAGTATTGGCAAAGTGATATTTGGAAGCCCACAGAGGGCAAGGTTGAAAAAGGAAATATCCTCAGATGAAATCTGGAAAGAAGCTCTCTGAGAAACTTCTCTGTGATGTGTGACTTCCACTCACAGAGTTACATCTGTATATTGTGGATCTCTTTGCCAGCCTTATTTCTGTGGAATCTGAGAACTGATATTTCGGATCCCTTCGAAGACTATAGGGCCAAAGGAAATATCCTCCGATAACAAAGAGAAAGAAGCTTTCTGAGAAACTTCTTTGTGTTCTGTGAAATCATCTGACAGAGTTTCAGCTTTCCCTTCAAGAAGCCGCTCGCTAAGACAGTTCCTGTGGATTTGGAAAAGTGATATTTGGAAGCCCATAGATGGCTATGGTGAAAAGGAAATATCCTCAGATGAAATCTGGAAAGAATCTTTCTGAGAATCTTCTCTGTGATGTGTGACTTCCACTCACAGAGTTACACCTGTATTTCGTGGATCAGTTTGCTAGCCATATTTCTGTGGAATCTGAGAACAGATATTTCGGATTCCTTTGAAGACTATAGGCCAACGGAAATATCCTCCGATCACAAAGAGAAAGAAGCTTTCTGAGGTACTTCTTTGTGTTCTGTGAAATCATCTCACAGAGTTACAGCTTTCCCCTCAAGAAGTCACTCGCTAAGACAGTTCTTGTGGATTTGGAAAAGTGATATTTGGAAGCCCATAGAGGGCTACGGTGAAAAAGGAAATATACTCAGATGAAATCTGGAAAGAAGCTTTCTGAGAAACTGCTCTGTGATGTGTGACTTCCAATCACAGAGTTACATCTGTATTTCGTGGATCTCTTTGCTAGCCTTATTTCATTGGAATCTCAGAACAGATATTTCGGATCCCTTTGAAGGCAATAGGGCCAAAGGAAATATCTTCCGATAACAAAGAGAAAGAAGCTTTCTGAGAAAATTCTTTGTGTTCTGTGAAATCAACTCACAGAGTTACAGCTTTCCCTTCAAGAAGCCTTTCACTAACACAGTTCTTGTGGAATTGGCAAAGTGATATTTGGAAGCCCAGAGAGGGCTATGGTGAAAAAGGAAATATCCTCAGATGAAATCTGGAAAGAAGCTTTCTGAGAAACTTCTCTGTGATGTGTGACTTCCAATCACAGAGTTACATCTGTATTTCGTGGATCTCTTTGCTAGCCTTATTTCTGTGGAATCTGAGCACAGATATTTCGGATCCCATTGAAGACTATAGGGCCAAAGGAAATATCCTCCGATAACAAAGAGAAACAAGCTTTCTGAGAAACTTCTTTGTGTTCTGTGAAATCATCTCATAGCGGTATAGCATTCCCCCCAAGAAGCCTTTCGCTAAGACAGTTCTTGTGGAATTGGCAGAGTGATATTTGGAAGCCTATAGAGGGCTATGGTGACAAAGGAAATATCCTCAGATGAAATCTGGAAAGCAGCTTTCTGGTAAACTGATTAGTGTTCTGTTAATTCATCTCACAGAGTTACATCTGTATTTCCTGGATCTCTTTGCTAGCCTTATTTCTGTGGAATCTGGGAACAGATATTTCGGATCCCTTTGAAGAATATAGGGCCAAAGGAAATATCCTCCGATAACGAAGAGAAAGAAGCTTTCTGAGAAACTTCTTTGTGTTCTGTGAAATCATCTCACAGAGTTACAGCTTTGCCTTCAAGAAGCCGCTCGCTAAGACAGTTCTTTTGGAATTGGCAAAGTGATATTTGGAAGCCCATAGAGGGCTATGGTGATAAAGGAAATATCCTCAGATGAAATCTGGAAAGCAGCATTCTGAGAAACTGCTTAGTGTTCTCTTAATTCATTTCACAGAGTTACATCTGTAGTTCGTGGATGTCTTTGCTAGCCTTATTTCTGTGGAATCTGAGAACCGATATTTCGGATCCCTTTGAAGACTATAGGGCCAAAGGAAATATCCTCCGATAACAAAGAGAAAGAAGCTTTCTGAGAAACTTCTTTGTGTTCTGTGAAATCATCTCACAGAGTTACAGCTTTCCCCTCAAGACGCCTTTCGCTAAGACAGTTCTTGTGTAATTGGCAAAGTGATATTTGGAAGCCCTTAGAGGGCTATGGTGAAAAAGGAAATATCCTCAGATGAAATCTGGAAAGCAGCATTCTGAGAAACTGGTTAGTGTTCTGTTAATTCTTCGCACAGAGTTACATCTGTATTTCGTGGATCTCTTTGCTAGCCTTATTTCTGTGGAATCTGAGAACAGATATTTCGGATCCCTTTGAAGAATATAGGGCCAAAGGAATTATCCTCCGATAACGAAGAGAAAGAAGCTTTCTGAGAAACTTCTTTGTGTTCTGTGAAATCATCTCACAGAGTTACAGCTTTCCCCTCAAAATGCCTTTCGCTAAGACAGTTCTTGTGGAATTGGCAAAGTGATATTTGGAAGCCCCTAGAGGGCTATGTTGAAAAAGGAAATATCCTCAGATGAAATCTGGAAAGAAGCTTTCTGAGAAACTTCTCTGTGATGTGTGACTTCCACTCACAGAGTTACATCTGTATTTTGTGGATGTCTTTCCCAGCCTTGTTTCTGTGGAATCTGAGAACAGATATTTCGGATCTCTTTGAAGACTATAGGGCCAAAGGAAATATCCTCCGATAACAAAGAGAAAGAATCTTTCTGAGAAACTTCTTTGTGTTCTGTGAAATCATCTCACAGAGGTACAGCTTTCCCCTCAAAAAGACTTTCGCTAAGACAGTTCTTGTAGAATTGGCAAAGTGATATTTGGAAGCCCATAGAGGGCTATGGTGAAAAAGGAAATATCCTCAGATGAAATCTGGAAAGCAGCTTTCTGAGAAACTGTTTAGTGTTCTGTTAATTCATCTCACAGAGTTACTTCTGTATTTCGTGGAACTCTTTGAAAGACTTATTTCTGTGGAATCTGAGAACAGATATTTCGGATCCCTTGGAAGACTATAAGGCTAAAGGAAATATCCTCCGATAACAAAGATAAAGAAGCTTTCTAAGAAACTTCTTTGTGTTTTGTGAAATTATCTCACAGAGTTACAGCTTTCCCCGTAAGAAGCCTTTCGCTAAGGCAGGTCTTGTAGTATTGGCAAAGTGATATTTGGAAGCCCACAGAGGGCAAGGTTGAAAAAGGAAATATCCTCAGATGAAATCTGGAAAGAAGCTCTCTGAGAAACTTCTCTGTGATGTGTGACTTCCACTCACAGAGTTACATCTGTATATTGTGGATCTCTTTGCCAGCCTTATTTCTGTGGAATCTGAGAACTGATATTTCGGATCCCTTCGAAGACTATAGGGCCAAAGGAAATATCCTCCGATAACAAAGAGAAAGAAGCTTTCTGAGAAACTTCTTTGTGTTCTGTGAAATCATCTGACAGAGTTTCAGCTTTCCCTTCAAGAAGCCGCTCGCTAAGACAGTTCCTGTGGATTTGGAAAAGTGATATTTGGAAGCCCATAGATGGCTATGGTGAAAAGGAAATATCCTCAGATGAAATCTGGAAAGAATCTTTCTGAGAATCTTCTCTGTGATGTGTGACCTCCACTCACAGAGTTACACCTGTATTTCGTGGATCAGTTTGCTAGCCATATTTCTGTGGAATCTGAGAACAGATATTTCGGATTCCTTTGAAGACTATAGGCCAACGGAAATATCCTCCGATCACAAAGAGAAAGAAGCTTTCTGAGGTACTTCTTTGTGTTCTGTGAAATCATCTCACAGAGTTACAGCTTTCCCCTCAAGAAGTCACTCGCTAAGACAGTTCTTGTGGATTTGGAAATGTGATATTTGGAAGCCCATAGAGGGCTACGGTTAAAAAGGGAATATACTCAGATGAAATCTGGAAAGAAGCTTTCTGAGAAACTGCTCTGTGATGTGTGACTTCCAATCACAGAGTTATATCTGTATTTCGTGGATCTCTTTGCTAGCCTTATTTCATTGGAATCTCAGAACAGATATTTCGAATCCCTTTGAAGGCTATAGGGCCAAAGGAAATATCCTCCGATAACAAAGAGAAAGAAGCTTTCTGAGAAACTTCTTTGTGTTCTGTGAAATCATCTCACAGAGTTACAGCTTTCCCTTCAAGAAGCCTTTCACTAACACAGTTCTTGTGGAATTGGCAAAGTGATATTTGGAAGCCCAGAGAGGGCTATGGTGAAAAAGGAAATATCCTCAGATGAAATCGGGAAAGAAGCTTTCTGAGAAACTTCTCTGTGATGTGTGACTTCCACTCACAGAGTTACATCTGTATTTCGTGGATCTCTTTGCTAGCCTTATTTCTTTGGAATCTGAGCACAGATATTTCGGATCCCATTGAAGACTATAGGGCCAAAGGAAATATCCTCCGATAACAAAGAGAAAGTAGCTTTCTGAGAAACTTCTTTGTGTTCTGTGAAATCATCTCACAGAGGTATAGCATTCCCCCCAAGAAGCCTTTCGCTAAGACAGTTCTTGTGGAATTGGCAGAGTGATATTTGGAAGCCTATAGAGGGCTATGGTGACAAAGGAAATATCCTCAGATGAAATCTGGAAAGCAGCTTTCTGGGAAACTGATTAGTGTTCTGTTAATTCATCTCACAGAGTTACATCTGTATTTCGTGGATCTCTTTGCTAGCCTTATTTCTTTGGAATCTGAGAACAGATATTTCGGATCCCTTTGAAGACTCTAAGTCCAAAGGAAATATCCTCCGATAACAAAGAGAAAGAAGCTTTCTGAGAAACTTCTTTGTGTTCTGTGAAATCATCTCACAGAGTTACAGCTTTCCCCTCAAGAAGCCTTTCACTAAGACAGTTCTTGTGGAATTGGCAAAGTGATATTTGGAAGCCCACAGAGGGCTATGGTGAAAAAGGAAATATCCTCAGATGAAATCTGGAAAGAAGCTTTCTAAGAAACTGCTTAGTGTTCTGTTAATTCATCTCACAGAGTTACATCTGTATTTCCTGGATCTGTTTGCTAGCCTTATTTCTGTGGAATCTGAGAACAGATATTTCGGATCCCTTTGAAGAATATAGGGCCAAAGGAAATATCCTCCGATAACGAAGAGAAAGAAGCTTTCTGAGAAACTTCTTTGTGTTCTGTGAAATCATCTCACAGAGTTACAGCTTTCCCCTCAAGATGCCTTTCGCTAAGACAGTTCTTGAGGAATTGGCAAAGTGATATTTGGAAGCCCATAGAGGGCTATGGTGAAAAAGGAAATATCCTCAGATGAAATCTGGAAAGAAGCTCTCTGAGAAACTTCTCTGTGATGTGTGACTTCCACTCACAGAGTTACATCTGTATATTGTGGATCTCTTTGGCAGCCTTCTTTCTGTGGAATCTGAGAACAGATATTTCGGATCCCTTCGAAGACTATAGGGCCAAAGGAAATATCCTCCGATAACAAAGAGAAAGAAACTTTCTGAGAAACTTCTTTGTGTTCTGTGAAATCATCTCACAGAGTTACAGCTTTCCCTTCAAGAAGCCGCTCGCTAAGACAGTTCCTGTGGATTTGGAAAAGTGATATTTGGAAGCCCATAGATGGCTATGGTGAAAAGGAAATATCCTCAGATGAAATCTGGAAAGAATCTTTCTGAGAATCTTCTCTGTGATGTGTGACTTCCACTCACAGAGTTACACCTGTATTTCGTGGATCAGTTTGCTAGCCATATTTCTGTGGAATCTGAGAACAGATATTTCGGATTCCTTTGAAGACTATAGGCCAACGGAAATATCCTCCGATCACAAAGAGAAAGAAGCTTTCTGAGGTACTTCTTTGTGTTCTGTGAAATCATCTCACAGAGTTACAGCTTTCCCCTCAAGAAGTCACTCGCTAAGACAGTTCTTGTGGATTTGGAAAAGTGATATTTGGAAGCCCATAGAGGGCTACGGTGAAAAAGGAAATATACTCAGATGACATCTGGAAAGAAGCTTTCTGAGAAACTGCTCTGTGATGTGTGACTTCCAATCACAGAGTTACATCTGTATTTCGTGGATCTCTTTGCTAGCCTTATTTCATTGGAATCTCAGAACAGATATTTCGGATCCCTTTGAAGGCAATAGGGCCAAAGGAAATATCTTCCGATAACAAAGAGAAAGAAGCTTTCTGAGAAACTTCTTTGTGTTCTGTGAAATCATCTCACAGAGTTACAGCTTTCCCTTCAAGAAGCCTTTCACTAACACAGTTCTTGTGGAATTGGCAAAGTGATATTTGGAAGCCCATAGAGGGCTATGGTGAAAAAGGAAATATCCTCAGATGAAATCTGGAAAGAAGCTTTCTAAGAAACTGCTTAGTGTTCTGTTAATTCATCTCACAGAGTTACATCTGTATTTCCTGGATCTCTTTGCTAGCCTTATTTCTGTGGAATCTGGGAACAGATATTTCGGATCCCTTTGAAGAATATAGGGCCAAAGGAAATATCCTCCGATAACGAAGAGAAAGAAGCTTTCTGAGAAACTTCTTTGTGTTCTGTGAAATCATCTCACAGAGTTACAGCTTTCCCCTCAAAATGCCTTTCGCTAAGACAGTTCTTGTGGAATTGGCAAAGTGATATTTGGAAGCCCCTAGAGGGCTATGTTGAAAAAGGAAATATCCTCAGATGAAATCTGGAAAGAAGCTTTCTGAGAAACTTCTCTGTGATGTGTGACTTCCACTCACAGAGTTACATCTGTATTTTGTGGATCTCTTTCCCAGCCTTATTTCTGTGGAATCTGAGAACAGATATTTCGGATCTCTTTGAAGACTATAGGGCCAAAGGAAATATCCTCCGATAACAAAGAGAAAGAATCTTTCTGAGAAACTTCTTTGTGTTCTGTGAAATCATCTCACAGAGGTACAGCTTTCCCCTCAAAAAGACTTTCGCTAAGACAGTTCTTGTAGAATTGGCAAAGTGATATTTGGAAGCCCATAGAGGGCTATGGTGAAAAAGGAAATATCCTCAGATGAAATCTGGAAAGCAGCTTTCTGAGAAACTGTTTAGTGTTCTGTTAATTCATCTCACAGAGTTACTTCTGTATTTCGTGGAACTCTTTGAAAGCCTTATTTCTGTGGAATCTGAGAACAGATATTTCGGATCCCTTGGAAGACTATAAGGCTAAAGGAAATATCCTCCGATAACAAAGATAAAGAAGCTTTCTAAGAAACTTCTTTGTGTTTTGTGAAATTATCTCACAGAGTTACAGCTTTCCCCGTAAGAAGCCTTTCGCTAAGGCAGGTCTTGTAGTATTGGCAAAGTGATATTTGGAAGCCCACAGAGGGCAAGGTTGAAAAAGGAAATATCCTCAGATGAAATCTGGAAAGAAGCTCTCTGAGAAACTTCTCTGTGATGTGTGACTTCCACTCACAGAGTTACATCTGTATATTGTGGATCTCTTTGCCAGCCTTATTTCTGTGGAATCTGAGAACTGATATTTCGGATCCCTTCGAAGACTATAGGGCCAAAGGAAATATCCTCCGATAACAAAGAGAAAGAAGCTTTCTGAGAAACTTCTTTGTGTTCTGTGAAATCATCTGACAGAGTTTCAGCTTTCCCTTCAAGAAGCCGCTCGCTAAGACAGTTCCTGTGGATTTGGAAAAGTGATATTTGGAAGCCCATAGATGGCTATGGTGAAAAGGAAATATCCTCAGATGAAATCTGGAAAGAATCTTTCTGAGAATCTTCTCTGTGATGTGTGACTTCCACTCACAGAGTTACACCTGTATTTCGTGGATCAGTTTGCTAGCCATATTTCTGTGGAATCTGAGAACAGATATTTCGGATTCCTTTGAAGACTATAGACCAACGGAAATATCCTCCGATCACAAAGAGAAAGAAGCTTTCTGAGGTACTTCTTTGTGTTCTGTGAAATCATCTCACAGAGTTACAGCTTTCCCCTCAAGAAGTCACTCGCTAAGACAGTTCTTGTGGATTTGGAAAAGTGATATTTGGAAGCCCATAGAGGGCTACGGTGAAAAAGGAAATATACTCAGATGAAATCTGGAAAGAAGCTTTCTGAGAAACTGCTCTGTGATGTGTGACTTCCAATCACAGAGTTACATCTGTATTTCGTGGATCTCTTTGCTAGCCTTATTTCATTGGAATCTCAGAACAGATATTTCGGATCCCTTTGAAGGCAATAGGGCCAAAGGAAATATCTTCCGATAACAAAGAGAAAGAAGCTTTCTGAGAAACTTCTTTGTGTTCTGTGAAATCATCTCACAGAGTTACAGCTTTCCCTTCAAGAAGCCTTTCACTAACACAGTTCTTGTGGAATTGGCAAAGTGATATTTGGAAGCCCAGAGAGGGCTATGGTGAAAAAGGAAATATCCTCAGATGAAATCTGGAAAGAAGCTTTCTGAGAAACTTCTCTGTGATGTGTGACTTCCAATCACAGAGTTACATCTGTATTTCGTGGATCTCTTTGCTATCCTTATTTCTGTGGAATCTGAGCACAGATATTTCGGATCCCATTGAAGACTATAGGGCCAAAGGAAATATCCTCCGATAACAAAGAGAAACAAGCTTTCTGAGAAACTTCTTTGTGTTCTGTGAAATCATCTCATAGCGGTATAGCATTCCCCCCAAGAAGCCTTTCGCTAAGACAGTTCTTGTGGAATTGGCAGAGTGATATTTGGAAGCCTATAGAGGGCTAAGGTGACAAAGGAAATATCCTCAGATGAAATCTGGAAAGCAGCTTTCTGGTAAACTGATTAGTGTTCTGTTAATTCATCTCACAGAGTTACATCTGTATTTCGTGGATCTCTTTGCTAGCCTTATTTCTGTGGAATCTGAGAACAGATATTTCGGATCCCTTTGAAGACTATAAGGCCAAAGGAAATATCCTCCGATAACAAAGAGAAAGAAGCTTTCTGAGAAACTTCTTTGTGTTCTGTGAAATCATCTCAAAGAGTTACAGCTTTCGCCTCAAGAAGCCTTTCGCTAAGACAGTTCTTGTGGAATTGGCAAAGTGATATTTGGAAGCCCATAGAGGGCTATGGTGAAAAAGGAAATATCCTCAGATGAAATCTGGAAAGAAGCTTTCTAAGAAACTGCTTAGTGTTCTGTTAATTCATCTCACAGAGTTACCTCTGTATTTCCTGGATCTCTTTGCTAGCCTTATTTCTGTGGAATCTGGGAACAGATATTTCGGATCCCTTTGAAGAATATAGGGCCAAAGGAAATATCCTCCGATAACGAAGAGAAAGAAGCTTTCTGAGAAACTTCTTTGTGTTCTGTGAAATCATCTCACAGAGTTACAGCTTTGCCTTCAAGAAGCCGCTCGCTAAGACAGTTCTTGTGGAATTGGCAAAGTGATATTTGGAAGCCCATAGAGGGCTATGGTGATAAAGGAAATATCCTCAGATGAAATCTGGAAAGCAGCATTCTGAGAAACTGCTTAGTGTTCTCTTAATTCATTTCACAGAGTTACATCTGTAGTTCGTGGATGTCTTTGCTAGCCTTATTTCTGTGGAATCTGAGAATCGATATTTCGGATCCCTTTGAAGACTATAGGGCCAAAGTAAATATCCTCCGATAACAAAGAGAAAGAGGCTTTCTGAGAAACTTCTTTGTGTTCTGTGAAATCATCTCACAGAGTTACAGCTTTCCCCTCAAGACGCCTTTCGCTAAGACAGTTCTTGTGGAATTGGCAAAGTGATATTTGGAAGCCCTTAGAGGGCTATGGTGAAAAAGGAAATATCCTCAGATGAAATCTGGAAAGCAGCTTTCTGAGAAACTGGTTAGTGTTCTGTTAATTCTTCGCACAGAGTTACATCTGTATTTCGTGGATCTCTTTGCTAGCCTTATTTCTGTGGAATCTGAGAACAGATATTTCGGATCCCTTTGAAGAATATAGGGCCAAAGGAAATATCCTCCGATAACGAAGAGAAAGAAGCTTTCTGAGAAACTTCTTTGTGTTCTGTGAAATCATCTCACAGAGTTACAGCTTTCCCCTCAAAATGCCTTTCGCTAAGACAGTTCTTGTGGAATTGGCAAAGTGATATTTGGAAGCCCCTAGAGGGCTATGTTGAAAAAGGAAATATCCTCAGATGAAATCTGGAAAGAAGCTTTCTGAGAAACTTCTCTGTGATGTGTGACTTCCACTCACAGAGTTACATCTGTATTTTGTGGATCTCTTTGGCAGCCTTATTTCTGTGGAATCTGAGAACAGATATTTCGGATCTCTTTGAAGACTATAGGGCCAAAGGAAATATCCTCCGATAACAAAGAGAAAGAATCTTTCTGAGAAACTTCTTTGTGTTCTGTGAAATCATCTCACAGAGGTACAGCTTTCCCCTCAAAAAGACTTTCGCTAAGACAGTTCTTGTAGAATTGGCAAAGTGATATTTGGAAGCCCATAGAGGGCTATGGTGAAAAAGGAAATATCCTCAGATGAAATCTGGAAAGCAGCTTTCTGAGAAACTGTTTAGTGTTCTGTTAATTCATCTCACAGAGTTACTTCTGTATTTCGTGGAACTCTTTGAAAGCCTTATTTCTGTGGAATCTGAGAACAGATATTTCGGATCCCTTGGAAGACTATAAGGCTAAAGGAAATATCCTCCGATAACAAAGATAAAGAAGCTTTCTAAGAAACTTCTTTGTGTTTTGTGAAATTATCTCACAGAGTTACAGCTTTCCCCGTAAGAAGCCTTTCGCTAAGGCAGGTCTTGTAGTATTGGCAAAGTGATATTTGGAAGCCCACAGAGGGCAAGGTTGAAAAAGGAAATATCCTCAGATGAAATCTGGAAAGAAGCTCTCTGAGAAACTTCTCTGTGATGTGTGACTTCCACTCACAGAGTTACATCTGTATATTGTGGATCTCTTTGCCAGCCTTATTTCTGTGGAATCTGAGAACTGATATTTCGGATCCCTTCGAAGACTATAGGGCCAAAGGAAATATCCTCCGATAACAAAGAGAAAGAAGCTTTCTGAGAAACTTCTTTGTGTTCTGTGAAATCATCTGACAGAGTTTCAGCTTTCCCTTCAAGAAGCCGCTCGCTAAGACAGTTCCTGTGGATTTGGAAAAGTGATATTTGGAAGCCCATAGATGGCTATGGTGAAAAGGAAATATCCTCAGATGAAATCTGGAAAGAATCTTTCTGAGAATCTTCTCTGTGATGTGTGACTTCCACTCACAGAGTTACACCTGTATTTCGTGGATCAGTTTGCTAGCCATATTTCTGTGGAATCTGAGAACAGATATTTCGGATTCCTTTGAAGACTATAGGCCAACGGAAATATCCTCCGATCACAAAGAGAAAGAAGCTTTCTGAGGTACTTCTTTGTGTTCTGTGAAATCATCTCACAGAGTTACAGCTTTCCCCTCAAGAAGTCACTCGCTAAGACAGTTCTTGTGGATTTGGAAATGTGATATTTGGAAGCCCATAGAGGGCTACGGTTAAAAAGGGAATATACTCAGATGAAATCTGGAAAGAAGCTTTCTGAGAATCTGCTCTGTGATGTGTGACTTCCAATCACAGAGTTACATCTGTATTTCGTGGATCTCTTTGCTAGCCTTATTTCATTGGAATCTCAGAACAGATATTTCGAATCCCTTTGAAGGCTATAGGGCCAAAGGAAATATCCTCCGATAACAAAGGGAAAGAAGCTTTCTGAGAAACTTCTTTGTGTTCTGTGAAATCATCTCACAGAGTTACAGCTTTCCCTTCAAGAAGCCTTTCACTAACACAGTTATTGTGGAATTGGCAAAGTGATATTTGGAAGCCCAGAGAGGGCTATGGTGAAAAAGGAAATATCCTCAGATGAAATCGGGAAAGAAGCTTTCTGAGAAACTTCTCTGTGATGTGTGACTTCCACTCACAGAGTTAAATCTGTATTTCGTGGATCTCTTTGCTAGCCTTATTTCTTTGGAATCTGAGCACAGATATTTCGGATCCCATTGAAGACTATAGGGCCAAAGGAAATATCCTCCGATAACAAAGAGAAAGTAGCTTTCTGAGAAACTTCTTTGTGTTCTGTGAAATCACCTCACAGAGGTATAGCATTCCCCCCAAGAAGCCTTTCGCTAAGACAGTTCTTGTGGAATTGGCAAAGTGATATTTGAAAGCCCATAGAGGGCTATGGTGACAAAGGAAATATCCTCAGATGAAATCTGGAAAGCAGGTTTCTGAGAAACTGCTTAGTGTTCTGTTAATTCATCTCACAGAGTTACATCTGTATTTCGTGAATCTCTTTGCTAGCCTTATTTCTGTGGAATCTGAGAACAGATATTTCGGATCCCTTTGAAGACTATAGGGCCAAAGGAAATATCCTCCGATAACAAAGAGAAAGAAGCTTTCTGAGAAACTTCTTTGTGTTCTGTGAAATCATCTCACGGAGTTACAGCTTGGCCTTCAAGAAGCCTTTCGCTAAGACAGTTCTTGTGGATTTGGAAAAGTGATATTTGGAAGCCCTTAGAGGGCTATGGTGAAAAAGGAAATATCCTCAGATGAAATCTGGAAAGCAGCTTTCTGAGAAACTGCTTAGTGTTCTGTTAATTCACCTCACAGAGTTACATGTGTATTTCGTGGATCTCTTTTCTAGCCTTATTTCTGTGGAATCTGAGAACAGATATTTCGAATCCCTTTGAAGACTATAGGGCCAAAGGAAATATCCTCCGATAACAAAGAGAAAGAAGCTTTCTGAGAAACTTCTTTGTGTTCTGTGAAATCATCTCACAGAGTTACAGCTTTGCCTTCAAGAAGCCTTTAGCTAAGACAGTTCTTGTGGATTTGGAAAAGTGATATTTGGAAGCCCATAGAGAGCTATGGTGAAAAAGGAAATATCCTTAGATGAAATCTGGAAAACAGCTTTCTGAGAAACTGCGTAGTGTTCTTTTAATTCATCTCAGAGAGTTACATCTGTATTTCGTGGATCTCTATTCTAGCCTTATTTCTGTGGAATCTGAGAACAGATATTTCGGATCCCTTTGAAGACTATAGGGCCAAAGGAAATATCCTCCGATAACAAAGAGAAAGAAGCTTTCTGAGAAACTTCTTTGTGTTCTGTGAAATCATGTCACAGAGTTACAGGTTTCCCCTCAAGACGCCTTTCGCTAAGACAGTTCTTGTGGAATTGGCAAGGTGATATTTGGAAGCCCTTAGAGGGCTATGGTGAAAAAGGAAATATCCTCAGATGAAATCTGGAAAGCAGCTTTCTGAGAAACTGCTTAGTGTTCTGTTAATTCACCTCACAGAGTTACATGTGTATTTCGTGGATCTCTTTTCTAGCCTTATTTCTGTGGAATCTGAGAACAGATATTTCGGATCCCTTTGAAGACTATAGGGCCAAAGGAAATATCCTCCGATAACAAAGAGAAAGAAGCTTTCTGAGAAACTTCTTTGTGTTCTGTGAAATCATCTCACAGAGTTACAGCTTTCCCCTCAAGATGCCTTTCGCTAAGACAGTTCTTGTGGAATTGGCAAAGTGATATTTGGAAGCCCGTAGAGTGCTATGGTGAAAAAGGAAATATCCTCAGATAAAATCTGGAAAGAAGTTTTCTGAAAAACTTCTATGTGATGTGTGACTTCCACTCACAGAGTTACTTCTGTATTTTGTGGATCTCTTTGCCAGCCTTATTTCTGTGGAATCTGAGAACAGATATTTCCGATCCCTTTGAAGACTATAGGGCCAAAGGAAATATCCTCCGATAACAAAGAGAAAGAAGCTTTCTGAGAAACTTCTTTCTGTTCTGTGAAATCATCTCACAGAGTTACAGCTTTCCCCTCAAGATTCCTTTCGTTAAGACAGTTCTTTTGGAATTGGAAAAGTGATATTTGGAACCCCTTAGAGGGCTATGTTGAAAAAGGAAATATCCTTAGATGAAATCTGTAAAGAAGCTTTCTGAGAAACTGCTCTTTGATGTGTGACTTCCACTCACAGAGTTACATCTGTATTTCGTGGATCTCTTTGCTAGCCTTATTTCTGTGGAATCTGAGAACAGATATTTCGGATCCCTTTGAAGACTATAGGGACAGGGGAAATATCCTCCGATAACAAAGAGAAAGAAGCTTTCTGAGAAACTTCTTTGTGTTCTGTGAAATCATCTCACAGAGTTACAGCTTTCCCCTCAAGAAGCCTTTCGCTAAGACAGTTCTTGTGGAATGGGCAAAGTGATATTTGGGAGCCCTTAGACGTCTATGGTGAAAAAGGAAATATCCTCAGATGAAATCTGGAAAGAAGCTTTCTGAGAAACTGGTTAGTGTTCTGTAAATTCACCTCACAGAGTTACATCTGTATTTCGTGGATCTCTTTGCTAGCCTTATTTCTGTGGAATCTGACAACAGATATTTCGAATCCCTTTGAAGACTATAGGGCCAAAGGAAATATCCTCCGATAACAAAGAGAAAGAAGCTTTCTGAGAAACTTCTTTGTGTTCTGTGAAATCATCTCACAGAGTTACAGCTTTCCCCTCAAGAAGTCTTTCGGTAAGACAGTTCTTGTGGAATTGGCAAAGAGATATTTGGAAGCCCACAGAGGGATAAGGTGAAAAAGGAAATATCCTCAGATGAAATCTGGAAAGAAACTTTCTGAGAAACTGCTCTGTGATGTGTGACTTCCACTCACAGATTTACATCTGTATTTTGTGGATCTCTTTGCCAGCCTTATTTCTGTGGAATCTGAGAACAGATATTTCCGATCCCTTTGAAGACTCTAGGGCCAAAGGAAATATCCTCCGATAACAAAGAGAAAGAAGCTTTCTGAGAAACTTCTTTGTGTTCTGTGAAATCATTTCAAAGAGTTACAGCCATGCCTTCAACAAGCCACTCGCTAAGACAGTTCTTGTGGATTTGGAAAAGTGATATTTGGAAGCCCATAGAGGGCTATGGTGAAAAAGGAAATATCCTCAGATGAAATCTGGAAAGCAGCTTTCTGAGAAAATGCGTAATGTTCTGTTAATTCATCTCACAGAGTTACATCTGTATTTCGTGGATGTCTTTGCTAGCCTTATTTCTGTGGAATCTGAGAACAGATATTTCGGATCCCTTTGAAGACTATAGGGCCAAAGGAAATATCCTCCGATAACAAAGAGAAAGAAGCTTTCTGAGAAACTTCTTTGTGTTCTGTGAAATCATCTCACAGAGTTACATCTTTCCCGTCAAGACTCTTTTCGCTAAGACAGTTCTTGTGGAATTGGCAAAGTGATATTTCGAAGCCCATAGAGGGCTACGGCGAAAAAGGAAATATCCTCAGATGAAATCTGGAAAGCAGCTTTCTGAGAAACTGCTTAGTGTTCTGTTAATTCATCTCACAGAGTTACATCTGTATTTCGTGGATCACTTTGCTAGACTTATTTCTGTGGAATCTGAGAACAGATATTTCGGATCCCTTTGAAGACTATAGGGCCAAAGGAAATATCCACCGATAACAAAGAGAAAAAAGCTGTCTGAGAAACTTCTTTGTGTTCTGTGAAATCATCTCACAGAGTTACAACACTCCCCTCAAGAAGCCTTTCGCTACGAGAGTTCTTGTGGAATTGGAAAAGTGATATTTGGAAGTCCAGAGAGGGCTATGGTGAAAAAGGAAATATCCTCAGATGAAATCTGTAAAGAAGCTTTCTGAGAAACTGCTCTGTGATGTGTGACTTCCACTCACAGGGTTATTTCTGTATTTCGTGGATCTCTTTGCTAGGCTTATTTCTGTGGAATCTGAGAACAGATATTTCGGATCATTTTGAAGACTATAGGGAGAAGGGAAATATCCTCCGATAACAAAGAGAAAGTAGCTTTCTGAGAAACTTATTTGTGTTCGGTGAAATCATCTCACAGAGTTACAGCTTTCCCCTCAAGAAGCCTTTCGCTAAGACACTTCTTGTGGAATTGGCAAAGTGACATTTGGGAGCCCTTAGATGGCTATGGTGAAAAAGGAAACATCCTCAGATGAAATCTGGAAAGAAGCTTTCTGAGAAACTGCTTTGTGTTCTGTTAATTCACCTCACAGGTTTACACCTGTATTTCGTGGATCTCTTTGCTATCCTTATTTCTGTGGAATCTGAGAACAGATATTTCGTATCCTTTGAAGACTATAGGGCCAAAGGAAATATCCTCCAATAACAAAGAGAAAGAAGCTTTCTGAGAAACTTCTTTGTGTTCTGTGAAATCATCTCACAGAGTTACAGCTTTCCCCTCAAGAAGCCTTTCGGTAAGACAGTTCTTGTGAAACTGGCAAAGTGATATTTGGAAGCCCATAGAGGGATAAGGTGAAAAAGGAAATATCCTCAGATGAAATCTGGAAAGAAACTTTCTGAGAAACTGCTGTGTGATGTGTGACTTCCACTCACAGAGTTACATCTGTATTTCGTGGATCTCTTTGCTACCTTATTTCTGTGGAATCTGAGAATACATATTTCGGATCCCTTTGAAGACTATAGGGCCAAAGGAAATATCCTCCGATAACAAAGAGAAAGAAGCTTTCTGAGAAACTTCTTCGTGTTCCGTGAAATCATCTCACAGAGTTACAGCTTTCCTCTCAAGAAGCCTTTCGCTAAGACAGTTCTTGTGGAATTGGCAAAGTGATATTTGGAAGCCTATAGACGGCTATGGTGAAAAAGGAAATATCCTCAGATGAAATCTGGAAAGAAGCTTTCTGAGAACCTGCTCTGTGATGTGTAACTTCCACTCACAGAGTTACATCTGTATTTCATGGATCTCTTTGCTAGCCTTATTTTTGTGGAATCTGAGAACAGATATTTCGGATCCCTTTGAAGACTCTAGGGCCAAAGGAAATATTCTCCGATAAAAAAGAGAAAGAAGCTTTCTGAGAAACTTCTTTGTGTTCTGTGAAATCATCTCACAGAGGTACATCTTTCGCCTCAAGAAGCCTTTCGCTAAGACAGTTCTTGTGGAATTGGAAAAGTGATATTTGGAAGCCCATAGAGGGCTATGGTGAAAAAAGAAATATCCTCAGATGAAATCTGGAAAGCAGCTTTCTGAGAAAATGCGAAGTGTTCTGTTAATTCATCTCACAGAGTTGCATCTGTATTTCGTGGATGTCTTTGCTAGCCTTATTTCTGTGGAATCTGAGAACAGATATTTCGGATCCCTTTGAAGACTATAGGGCCAAAGGAAATATCCTCCGATAACAAAGAGAAAGAAGCTTTGTGAGAAACTTCTTTGTGTTCTGTGAAATCATCTCACAGAGTTACATATTTCCCGTCAAGACTCCTTTCGCTAAGACAGTTCTTGTGGAATTGGCAAAGTGATATTTGGAAGCCCATAGAGGGCTATGGTGAAAAAGGAAATATCCTGAGATGAAATCTGGAAAGCAGCTTTCTGAGAAACTGCTTAGTGTTCTGTTAATTCATCTCACAGAGTTACATCTGTATTTCGTGGATCTCTTTGCTACCCTTATTTCTGTGGAATCTGAGAACAGATATTTTGGATCCCTTTGAAGACTATAGGGCCAAAGGAAATATTCTCCGATAACAAAGAGAAAGAAGCTTTCTGAGAAACTTCTTTGTGTTCTGTGAAATCATCTCACAGAGTTACAGCTTTCCTCTCAAGAAGCCTTTCGCTAAGACAGTTCTTGTGGAATTGGCAAAGTGATATTTGGAAGCCCCTAGAGGTCTATGGTGAAAAAGGAAATATCCTCAGGCGAAATCTGGAAAGAAGCTTTCTGAGAAACTGCTTAGTGTTCTATTAACTCACCTCACAGAGTTACATCTGTATTTCGTGGATCTCTTTGCTAGCCTTATTTCTGTGGAATCTGAGAACAGATATTTCGGATCCCTTTGAAGACTATAGGGCCAAAGGAAATATCCTCCGATAACAAAGAGAAAGAAGCTTTCTGAGAAACTTCTTTGTGTTCTGTGAAATCATCTCACAGAGTTACAGCTTTGCCTTCAACAAGCCGCACGCTAAGACAGTTCTTGTGGATTTGGAAAAGTGATATTTGGAAGCCCATAGAGGGCTATGGTGAAAAAGGAAATATCCTCAGATGAAATCTGGAAAGCAGCTTTCTGAGAATCTGCTTAGTGTTCTGTTAATTCTTCTCACAGAGTTACATCTGTATTTCGTGGATCTCTTTGCTAGCCTTATTTCTGTGGAATCTGAGAACAGATATTTCCGATCCCTTTGAAGACTATAGGGCCAAAGGAAATATCCTCCGATAACAAAGAGAAAGAAGCTTTCTGAGAAACTTCTTTGTGTTCTGTGAAATCATCTCACAGAGTTACAGCTTTCCCCTCAGGAAGCCTTTCGCTAAGACAGTTCTTGTGGAATTGGAAAAGTGATATATGGAAGCCCATAGAGGTCTATGGTGAAAAAGGAAATATCCTCAGATGAAATCTCTAAAGAAGCTTTCTGAGAAACTGCTCTGTGATGTGTGACTTCCACTCACAGGGTTACATCAGTATTTCCTGGATCTCTTTGCTAGCCTTATTTCTGGGGAATCTGAGAACAGATATTTCGAATCCCTTTGAAGACTATAAGGCCAAAGGAAATATCCTCCGATAACAAAGAGAAAGAAGCTTTCTGAGAAACCTCTTTGTGTTCTGTGAAATCATCTCACAGAGTTACAGCTTTCCCCTCAATAAGACTTTCGCTAAGACAGTTCTTGTGGAATTGGCAAAGTGATATTTGGAAGCCCATAGAGGGCTATGGTGAAATGGAAATATCCTCAGATGAAATCTGGAAAGAAATTCTGAGAAACTGCTCTCTGATGTGAGACTTCCACTCACAGAGTTACATCTGTATTTCTTTGATCTCTTTGCTAGCCTTATTTCTGTGGAATCTGAGAACAGATATTTCGAATCCCTTTGAAGACTATAGGGCCAAAGGAAATATCCTAAGATAACAAAGAGAAAGAAGCTTTCGGAGAAACTTCTTTGTGTTCTGTGAAATCATCTCACAGAGTTACAGCTTTCCCCTCAGGAAGTCGCTCGCTAAGACAGTTCTTGTGGATTTGGAAAAGTGATATTTGGAAGCCCGTAGAGTGCTATGGTGAAAAAGGAAATATCCTCAGATGAAATCTGGAAAGCAGCTTTCTGAGAAAATGCGTAGTGTTCTGTTAATTCATCTCACAGAGTTGCATCTGTATTTCGTGGATGTCTTTGCTAGCCTTATTTCTGTGGAATCTGAGAAAAGATATTTCGGATCCCTTTGAAGACTATAGGGCCAAAGGAAATATCCTCCGATAACAAAGAGAAAGAAGCTTTCTGAGAAACTTCTTTGTGTTCTGTGAAATCATCTCACAGAGTTACATATTTCCCGTCAAGACTCCTTTCGCTAAGACAGTTCTTGTGGAATTGGCAAAGTGATATTTGGGAGCCCTTAGAGGGCTATGGTGAAAAAGGAAATATCCTCAGATGAAATCTGGAAAGAAGCTTTCTGAGAAACTGCTTAGTCTTCTGTTAATTCATCTCACAGAGTTACATCTGTATTTCGTGGATCTCTTTGCTACCCTTATTTCTGTGGAATCTGAGAACAGATATTTCGGATCCCTTTGAAGACTATAGGGCCAAAGGAAATATTCTCCGATAACAAAGAGAAAGAAGCTTTCTGAGAAACTTCTTTGTGTTCTGTGAAATCATCTCACAGAGTTACAGCTTTCCTCTCAAGAAGCCTTTCGCTAAGACAGTTCTTGTGGAATTGGCAAAGTGATATTTGGAAGCCCCTAGAGGTCTATGGTGAAAAAGGAAATATCCTCAGGCGAAATCTGGAAAGAAGCTTTCTGAGAAACTGCTTAGTGTTCTATTAACTCACCTCACAGAGTTACATCTGTATTTCGTGGATCTCTTTGCTAGCCTTATTTCTGTGGAATCTGAGAACAGATATTTCGGATCCCTTTGAAGACTATAGGGCCAAAGGAAATATCCTCCGATAACAAAGAGAAAGATGCTTTCTGAGAAACTTCTTTGTGTTCTGTGAAATCATCTCACAGAGTTACAGCTTTGCCTACAATAAGCCGCACGCTAAGACAGTTCTTGTGGATTTGGAAAAGTGATATTTGGAAGCCCATAGAGGGCTATGGTGAAAAAGGAAATATCCTCAGATGAAATCTGGAAAGCAGCTTTCTGAGAATCTGCTTAGTGTTCTGTTAATTCTTCTCACAGAGTTACATCTGTATTTCGTGGATCTCTTTGCTAGCCTTATTTCTGTGGAATCTGAGAACAGATATTTCCGATCCCTTTGAAGACTATAGGGCCAAAGGAAATATCCTCCGATAACAAAGAGAAAGAAGCTTTCTGAGAAACTTCTTTGTGTTCTGTGAAATCATCTCACAGAGTTACAGCTTTCCCCTCAGGAAGCCTTTCGCTAAGACAGTTCTTGTGGAATTGGAAAAGTGATATATGGAAGCCCATAGAGGGCTATGGTGAAAAAGGAAATATCCTCAGATGAAATCTCTAAAGAAGCTTTCTGAGAAACTGCTCTGTGATGTGTGACTTCCACTCACAGGGTTACATCAGTATTTCCTGGATCTCTTTGCTAGCCTTATTTCTGGGGAATCTGAGAACAGATATTTCGAATCCCTTTGAAGACTATAAGGCCAAAGGAAATATCCTCCGATAACAAAGAGAAAGAAGCTTTCTGAGAAACCTCTTTGTGTTCTGTGAAATCATCTCACAGAGTTACAGCTTTCCCCTCAATAAGACTTTCGCTAAGACAGTTCTTGTGGAATTGGCAAAGTGATATTTGGAAGCCCATAGAGGGCTATGGTGAAATGGAAATATCCTCAGATGAAATCTGGAAAGAAATTCTGAGAAACTGCTCTCTGATGTGAGACTTCCACTCACAGAGTTACATCTGTATTTCTTTGATCTCTTTGCTAGCCTTATTTCTGTGGAATCTGAGAACAGATATTTCGAATCCCTTTGAAGACTATAGGGCCAAAGGAAATATCCTAAGATAACAAAGAGAAAGAAGCTTTCGGAGAAACTTCTTTGTGTTCTGTGAAATCATCTCACAGAGTTACAGCTTTCCCCTCAGGAAGTCGCTCGCTAAGACAGTTCTTGTGGATTTGGAAAAGTGATATTTGGAAGCCCGTAGAGTGCTATGGTGAAAAAGGAAATATCCTAAGATGAAATCTGGAAAGCAGCTTTCTGAGAAAATGCGTAGTGTTCTGTTAATTCATCTCACAGAGTTGCATTTGTATTTCGTGGATGTCTTTGCTAGCCTTATTTCTGTGGAATCTGAGAAAAGATATTTCGGATCCCTTTGAAGACTATAGGGCCAAAGGAAATATCCTCCGATAACAAAGAGAAAGAAGCTTTCTGAGAAACTTCTTTGTGTTCTGTGAAATCATCTCACAGAGTTACATATTTCCCGTCAAGACTCCTTTCGCTAAGACAGTTCTTGTGGAATTGGCAAAGTGATATTTGGGAGCCCTTAGAGGGCTATGGTGAAAAAGGAAATATCCTCAGATGAAATCTGGAAAGAAGCTTTCTGAGAAACTGCTTAGTCTTCTGTTAATTCATCTCACAGAGTTACATCTGTATTTCGTGGATCTCTTTGCTACCCTTATTTCTGTGGAATCTGAGAACAGATATTTCGGATCCCTTTGAAGACTATAGGGCCAAAGGAAATATTCTCCGATAACAAAGAGAAAGAAGCTTTCTGAGAAACTTCTTTGTGTTCTGTGAAATCATCTCACAGAGTTACAGCTTTCCTCTCAAGAAGCCTTTCGCTAAGACAGTTCTTGTGGAATTGGCAAAGTGATATTTGGAAGCCCTTAGAGGTCTATGGTGAAAAAGGAAATATCCTCAGGCGAAATCTGGAAAGAAGCTTTCTGAGAAACTGCTTAGTGTTCTATTAACTCACCTCACAGAGTTACATCTGTATTTCGTGGATCTCTTTGCTAGCCTTATTTCTGTGGAATCTGAGAACAGATATTTCGGATCCCTTTGAAGACTATAGGGCCAAAGGAAATATCCTCCGATAACAAAGAGAAAGAAGCTTTCTGAGAAACTTCTTTGTGTTCTGTGAAATCATCTCACAGAGTTACAGCTTTGCCTTCAACAAGCCGCACGCTAAGACAGTTCTTGTGGATTTGGAAAAGTGATATTTGGAAGCCCAAAGAGGGCTATGGTGAAAAAGGAAATATCCTCAGATGAAATCTGGAAAGCAGCTTTCTGAGAAACTGCTTAGTGTTCTGTTAATTCATCTCACAGAGTTACATCTGTATTTCGTGGATCTCTTTGCGAGCCTTATTTCTGTGGAATCTGAGAACAGATATTTCGGATCCCTTTGAAGACTATAGGGCCAAAGGAAATATCCTCCGATAAGAAAGAGAAAGAAGCTTTCTGAGAAACTTCTTTGTGTTCTGTGAAATCATCTCACAGAGTTACAGCTTTCCCCTCAATAAGCCTTTCGCTAAGACAGTTCTTGTGGAATTGGCAAAGTGATATTTGGAAGCCCATAGAGGGCTATGTTGAAAGAGGAAATATCCTCAGACGAAATCTGGAAAGAAGCTTTCTGAGAAACTGCTTAGTGTTCTGTTACTTCACCTCACAGAGTTACATCTTTATTTAGTGGATCTCTTTGCTAACATTATTTCTGTGGAATCTGAGAACAGATATTTCGGATCTCTTTGAAGACTATAGGGCCAAAGGAAATATCCTCCGATAACAAAGAGAAAGAAGCTGTCTGAGAAACTTCTTTGTGTTCTGTGAAATCATCTCACAGAGTTACAGCTTTCCCCTCAAGAAGCCTTCCGCTAAGACAGTTCTTGTGGAATTGGCAAAGTGATATTTGGAAGCCCATAGAGGGCTATGGTGAAAAGGAAACATCCTCAGATGAAATCTGCAAAGAAGCTTTCTAGAAACTGCTTAGTGTTCTGTTAATTCATCTCACAGAGTTACATCTGTATTTCGTGGATCTCTTTGCTAGCCTTATTTCTGTGGAATCTGAGAACAGATATTTCGGATCCCTTTGAAGACTATAGGGCCAAAGGAAATATCCTCCGATAACAAAGAGAAAGATGCTTTCTGAGGTACTTCTTTGTGTTCTGTGAAATCATCTAACAGAGTTACAGCTTTCCCCTCAGGAAGTCGCTCGCTAAGACCGTTCTTGTGGATTTGGAAAAGTGATATTTGGAAGCCCAGAGAGGGCTATGGTGAAAAAGGAAATATCCTCAGATGAAATGTGGAAAGAAGTTTTCTGAGAAACTGCTCTGTGATGTGAGACTTCCACTCACGGGGTTACATCTGTATTTCGTGGATCTCTTTGCTAGCCTTATTTCTGTGGAATCTGAGAACAGATATTTCGGATCCCTTTGAAGAGTATAGGTCCAAAGGAAATATCCTCCGATAACAAAGAGAAAGAAGCTTTCTGACAAACTTCTTTGTGTTCTGTGAAATCATCTCACACAGTTACACCTTTCCCTTCAAGAAGCCTTTCGCTAAGACAGTTCTTGTGGAATTGGCAAAGTGATATTTGGAAGCCCATAGAGGTCTATGGTGAAAAAGGAAATATCCTCAGATGAAATCTGGAAAGAAACTTTCTGAGAAACTTCTCTGTGATGTGTGACTTCCACTCACAGAGTTACATCTGTATTTCGTGGGTCTCTTTGCTAGCCTTATTTCTGTGGATTCTGAGAACAGATATTTCGGATCCCTTTGAAGACTATAGGGCCAAAGGAAATATCCTCCTGTAATAAAGAGAAAGAAGCTTTCTGAGAAACTTCTTTGTGTTCTGTGAAATCATCTCACAGATTTACCGCTTTCCCCTCAAGAAGCCTTTCGCTAAGACAGTTCTTGTGGAATTGGCAAAGTGATATTTGGAAACCCATAGAGGGCTATGTTGAAAAAGGAAATATCCTCAGATGAAATCTGGAAAGCAGCTTTCTGAGAAACTGCTTAGTGTCCTGTTAATTCATCTCACAGGGTTACTTCTGTATTTCGTGGATCTCTTTGCTAGCCTTATTTCTGTGGAATCTGAGAACAGATATTTCGGATCCCTTGGAAGACTATAGGGCCAAAGGAAATATCCTCCGATAACAAAGAGAAAGAAGCTTTCTGAGAAACTTCTTAGTGTTCTGTGAAATAATCTCACAGAGTTACAACTTTCCCCTCAAGAAACTTTTCGCTAAGACAGTTCTTGTGGAATTGGAAAAGTGATATTTGGAAGCCCATAGAGGGCTATGGTGAGAAAGGAAATATCCTCAGATGAAATCTGGAAAGAAGCTTTCTGAGAAACTGCTCTGTGATGTGTGACTTCCACTCACAGGCTGACATCTGTATTTCGTGGATCTCTTTGCTAGCCTTATTTCTGTGGAATCTGAGAACAGATATTTCGGATCCCTTTGAATACTATAGGGACAAGGGAAATATCCTCCGATAACAAAGAGAAAGAAGCTTTCTGAGAAACTTATTTGTGTTCGGTGAAATCATCTCACAGAGTTACAGCTTTCCCCTCAAGAAGCCTTTCGCTAAGACACTTCTTGTGGAATTGGCAAAGTGACATTTGGGAGCCCTTAGACGGCTAGGGTGAAAAAGGAAATATCCTCAGATGAAATCTGGAAAGAAGCTTTCTGAGAAACTTCTTTGTGTTCTGTGAAATCATCTCACAGAGTTACAGCTTTCCCCTCAAGAAGCCTTTCGGTAAGACAGTTCTTGTGACATTGGCAAAGTGATATTTGGAAGCCCATAGAGGGATAAGGTGAAAAAGGAAATATCCTCAGTTGAAATCTGGAAAGAAACTTTCTGAGAAACTGCTCTGTGATGTGTGTCTTCCACTCACAGAGTTACCTCTGTATTTCGTGGATCTCTTTGCTAGCCTTATTTCTGTGGAATCTGAGAACAGATATTTCGGATCCCTTTGAAGACTCTAGGGCCAAAGGAAATATCCTCCGGTAACAAAGAGAAAGAAGCTTTCTGAGAAACTTCTTTGTGTTCTGTGAAATCATCCCGCAGAGTTACAGCTTTCCCCTCAAGAAGCCTTCCGCTAAGACAGTTCTTGTGGAATTGGCAAAGAGATATTTGGAAGCCCATAGAGGTCTATGGTGAAAAAGGAAATATCCTCAGACGAAATCTGGAAAGAAGCTTTCTGAGAAACTGCTTAGTGTTCTATTAACTCACCTCACAGAGATACATCTGTATTTAGTGGATCTCTTTGCTAGCCTTATTTCTGTGTAATATGAGAACAGATATTTCGAATCCCTTTGAAGACTATAGGGCCAAAGGAAATATCTTCCGATGACAAAGAAAAAGAAGCTTTCTGAGTAACTTCTTTGTGTTCTCTGAAATCATCTCACAGAGTTACAACTTTCCCCTCAAGAAAACTTTCGCTAAGACAGTTCTTGTGGAATTGGCAAAGTCATATTTGGAAGCCCATAGAGGGCTATGTTGAAAAAGGAAATATCCTCAGATGAAATCTGTAAAGAAGCTTTCTGAGAAACTGCTCTGTGATGTGTATCTTCCACTCACAGAGTTACATCTGTATTTCATGGATCTCTTTGCTAGCCTTATTTCTGTGTAATCTGAGAACAGATATTTCGGATCCCTTTGAAGAATATAGGGCCAAAGGAAATATCCTCCGATAACAAAGAGAAAGAAGCTTCCTGAGAAACATCTTTGTGTTCTGTGAAATCATCTCACAGAGTTACAGCTTTCCCCTCAAGAAGCCTTTTGCTAAGAACAGTTCTTGTGGAATTGGCAAAGTGATATTTGGAAGGCCATAGAGGGCTATTTTGAAAAAATAAATATCCTCAGATGACATCTGGTAAGCAGCTTTCTGAGAAACTGCTTAGTGTTCTGTTATTTCATCTCTCAGGGTTACATCTGTATTTCGTGGATCTCTTTCCTAGCCTTATTTCTGTGGAATCTGAGAACAGATATTTCGGATCCCTTTTATAGGCTATAGGGCCAAAGGAAATATCCTCCGATAATAAAGAGAAAGAAGCTTTCTGAGAAACTACTTTGTGTTCTGTGAAATCATCTCAGAGAGTTACAGCTTTCCTCTCAAGAAGACTTTTACTAAGACATTTCTTGTGGAATTGGAAAAGTGATATTTGGAAGCCCATAGAGGGCTATGGTGAAAAAGGAATTATCCTCAGATGAATTCTGTAAAGAAGCTTTCTGAGAAACTGCTCTGTGATGTGTGACTTTCACTCACAGAGTTACATCTGTATTTCGTGGATCACTTTACTAGCCTTATTTCTGTGGAATCTGAAACACAAATTTCGGATCCCTTTAAAGACTATAGGGCCAAAGGAAATATCCTCCGATAACAAAGAGAAAGAAGCTTTCTGAGAAACTTCTTTGTGTTCTGTGAAATCATCTCACAGAGTTACAGCTTTCCCCTCAAGAAGCCTTTCGCTAAGACAGTTCTTGTGGAATTGGCAAAGTGATATTTGGAAGCCCATAGAGGTCTATGGTGAAAAAGGAAATATCCTCAGACGAAATCTGGAAAGAAGCTTTCTGAGAAACTACTTAGTGTTCTATTAACTCACCTCACAGAGTTACATCTGTATTTAGTGGATCTCTTTGCTAACCTTATTTCTGTGGAATCTGAGAACAGATATTTCCGATCCCTTTGAACAATATAGGGCCAAAGGAAATATCTCCGATAACAAAGAGAAAGAAGCTTTCTAAGAAACTTCTTTGTGTTTTGTGAAATCATCTCAGAGAGTTACAGCTTTCCCCTCAAGAAGCCTTTCGCTAAGACAGTTCTTGTGGAATTGGCAAAGTCATATTTGGAAGCCCATAGAGGTCTACGGTGAAAAAGGAAATATCCTCAGATGAAATCTGGAAGGAAGCTTTCTGAGAAACTGCTCTCTGATGTGTGACTTCCACTCACAGAGTTACATCTGTATTTTGTGGATCCCTTTGCTAGCCTTATTTCTTTGGAATCTGAGAACAGATATTTCCGATCCCTTTGAAGACTATAGGGCCAAAGTATATTTCCTCCGATAACAAAGAGAAAGAAGCTTTCTGAGAAACTTCTTTGTGTTCTGTGAAATCATCCTACAGAGTTACATCTTTCCCGTAAAGACTCCTTTCGCTAAGACAGTTCTTGTGGAATTGGCAAAGTAATATTTGGAAGCCCATAGAGTGCTATGGTGAAAAAGGAAATATCCTCAGATGAAATCTGGAAAGCAGCTTTCTGAGAAACTGCTAAGTTTCTGTTAATTCATGTCACAGAGTTACATCTGTATTTCGTGGATCTCTTTGCTAGCCTTATTTCTGTGGAATCTGAGAACAGATATTTCGGATCCCTTTGAAGACGATAGGGCCAAAGGAAATATCCTCCGATAACAAAGAGAAAGAAGCTTTCTGAGAAACGTCTTTGTGTTCTGTGAAATCATCTCACAGAGTTACAGTTTTCCCTCAAGATCCTTTCGCTAAGACCGTTCTTGTGGAATTGGCAAAGTGATATTTGTAAGCCCAGAGAGGGCTATGTTGAAAAAGGAAATATCCTCAGATGAAATCTGGAAAGAAGGTTTCTGAGAAACTTCTCTGTGATGTGTGACTTCCACTCACAGAGTTACATCTGTATTTTGTGGATCTCTTTGCTAGCCTTATTTCTGTGGAATCTAAGAACAGTTATTTCGGATCCCTTTGAAGACTATAGGGCCAAAAGAAATATCCTCTGATAACAAAGAGAAAGAAGCTTTCTGAGAAACTTCTTTGTGTTCTGTGAAATCACCTCACAGAGTTACAGCTTTCCCCTCAAGAAGCCTTTCGCTAAGACAGTTCTTGTGGAATTGGCAAAGTGATATTTGGAAGCACTTAGAGGGCTATGATGACAAAGGAAATATCCTCAGACGAAATCAGGAAAGAAGCTTTCTGAGAAACTGCTTAGTGTTCTGTTAATTCATCTCACAGAGTTACATCTATATTTCGTTGATATCTTTGCTAGCCTTATTTCTGTGGAATCTGAGAACACATATTTCGGATCCCTTTGAAGACTATAGGGCCAAAGGAAATATCCTCCGATAACAAAGAGAAAGAAGCTTTCTGAGAAACTTCTTTGTGTTCTGTGAAATTATCTCACAGAGGTACAGCATTCCCCCCAAAAAAGCCTTTAGCTAAGACAGTTCTTGTGGAATTGGCAAAGTGATATTTGGAAACCCATAGAGGGCTATGGTGACAAAGGAAATATCCTCAGATGAAATCTGGAAAGCAGCTTTCTGAGAAACTGCTTAGTGTTCTGTTAATTCATCTCACAGAGTTACATCTGTATTTCGTGGATCTCTTTGCTAGCCTTATTTCTGTGGAATCTTAGAACAGATATTTCGGATCCCTTTGAAGTCTATAAGGCCAAAGGAAATATCCTCCGATAACAAAGAGAAAGAAGCTTTCTGAGAAACTTCTTTGTGTTCTGTGAAATCATCTCACAGAGGTACATCTTTCCCCTCAAGAAGCCTTTCGCTAAGACAGTTCCTGTGGAATTGGAAAAGTGATATTTGGAAGCCCATAGAGGGCTATGGTGAAAAATTAAATATCCTCAAATGAAATCTGTAAAGAAGCTTTCTGAGAAACTGCTCTTTGATATGTAACTTCCACTCACCGAGTTACATCTGTATTTCGTGGATCTCTTTGCTAGCCTTATTTCTGTGGAATCTGAGAACAGATATTTCGGATCCATTTGAAGACTATAGGGCCAAAGGAAATATCCTCCGATAACAAAGAGAAATAAGCTTTCTGAGAAACTTCTTTGTGTTCTGTGAAATCATCTCAAAGAGTTACAGCTTTCCCCTCAAGAAGCCTTTCGCTAAGACAGTTCTTGTGGAATTGGCAAAGTGATATTTGGAAGCCCATAGAGGTCTGTGGTGAAAAAGGAAATATCCTCAGGCGAAATCTGGAAAGAAGCTTTCTGAGAAACTGCTTAGTGTTCTATTAACTCACCTCACAGAGTTACATCTCTATTTAGTGGATCTCTTTGCTAACCTTATTTATGTGGAATCTGAAAACAGATATTTCCGATCCCTTTGAAGAATATAGGGCCAAAGGAAATATCCTCCGATAACAAAGAGAAAGAAGCTTTCTAAGAAACTTCTTTGTGTTTTGTGAAATCATCTCACAGAGTTAAGCTTTCCCCTCAAGAAGCCTTTCGCTAAGACAGTTCTTGTGGTATTGGCAAAGTGATATTTGGAAGCCCATAGAGGTCTACGGTGAAAAAGGAAATATCCTCAGATGAAATCTGGAAAGAAGGTTTCAGAGAAACTGCTCTGTGATGTGTGACTTCCACTCACAGAGTTACATCTGTATTTCGTGGATCTCTTTGCTAGCCTTATTTCTGTGGAATCTGAGAACAGATATTTCGGATCCCTTTGAAGACTATAGGGCCAAAGGAAATATCCTCCGATAACAAAGAGAAAGAAGCTTTTTGAGGAAATTCTTTGTGTTCTGTGAAATCATCTCAGACAGTTACAGCTTTCCCCTCAAGAAGCCTTTCGCTAAGAAAGTTCTTGTGGATTTGGAAAAGTGATATTTGGAAGCCCATAGAGGTCTACGGTGAAAAAGGAAATATCCTCAGGCGAAATCTGTAAAGAAGCTCTCTGAGAAACTGCTTAGTGTTCTATTAACTCACCTCACAGAATTACATCTCTATTTAGTGGATCTCTTTGCTAACCTTATTTCTGTGGAATCTGAGAACAGATATTTCGGATCCTTTAAAAGACTATAGGGCCAAAGGAAATATCCTCCGATAAGAAAGAGAAAGAAGTTTTCTGAGAAACTTCTATGTGTTCGGTGAAATCATCTCACAGAGTTACAGCTTTCCCTTCAATAAGCCTTTCGCTAAGACAGTTCTTGTGTAATTGGCAAAGTGATATTTGGAAGCCCATAGAGGGCTATGGCGAAAAGGAAATATCCTCAGATGAAATCTGGAAAGAAGCTTTCTGAGAAACTTCTCCGTGATGTGTGACTTCCACTCACCGAGTTACATCTGTATTTCGCGGATCTCTTTGCTAGCCTTATTTCTGTGGAATCTGAGAACAGATATTTCGGATCCCTTTGAAGACTATAGGGCCAAAGGAAATATCCTCCGATAACAAAGAGAAAGAAGCTTTCTGAGGAAATTCTTTGTGTTCTGTGAAATCATCTCACAGAGTTACAGCTTTCCCTCAAGAAGCCGCTCGCTAAGACAGTTCTTGTGGATTTGGAAAAGTGATATTTGGAAGCCCATAGAGGGCTATGGTGAAAAAGAAAATATCCTCAGATGAAATCTGGAAAGAAGCATTCTGAGAAACTGCTTAGTGTTCTGTTAATTCATTTCAAAGAAGTACATCTGTATTTCGTGGATCTCTTTCCTAGCCTTATTTCTGTGGAATCTGAAAACAGATATTTCGAATCCCTTTGAAGACTATAGGGCCAAAGGAAATATCCTCCGATAACAAAGGGAAAGAAGCTTTCTGAGAAACTTCCTTCTATTCTGTGAAATCATCTCACAGAGTTACAGCTTTCCCCTCAAGAAGCCTTTAGCTAAGACAGTTCTTGTGGAATTGGCAAAGTGATATTTGGAAGCCCATAGAGGTCTTTGGTAAAAAAGGAAATATCCTCAGTCGGAATCCGTAAAGAAGCTTTCTGAGAAACTGCTTAGTGTTCTATTAACTCACCTCACAGAGTTACATCTCTATTTAGTGGATCTCTTTGCTAACCTTATTTCTGTGGAATCTGAGAAGAGATATGTCCGATCCCTTTGAAGAATACAGGGCCAAAGGAAATATCCTCCGATAACAAAGAGAAAGAAGCTTTCTAAGAAACTTCTTTGTGTTTTGTGAAATCATCTCACAGAGTTACAGCTTTCCCCTCAAGAAGCCTTTCGCTAAGACAGTTCTTGTGGTATTGGCAAAGTGATATTTGGAAGCCCATAGAGGTCTACGGTGAAAAAGGAAATATCCTCAGATGAAATCTGGAAAGAAGGTTTCTGAGAAACTGCTCTGTGATGTGTGACTTCCACTCACAGAGTTACATCTGTATTTCGTGGATCTCTTTGCTAGCCTTATTTCTGTGGAATCTGAGAACAGATATTTCGGATCCCTTTGAAGACTATAGGGCCAAAAGAAATATCCTCTGATAACAAAGAGAAAGAAGTTTTCTGAGAAACTTCTTTGTGTTCCGTGAAATCATCTCACAGAATTACAGCTTTCCCCTCAAGAAGCCTTTCGCTAAGACAGTTCTTGTGGAATTGGCAAAGTGATATTTGGAAGCCCATAGACGGCTATGGTGAAAAAGGAAATATCCTCAGATGAAATCTGGAAAGAAGCTTTCTGAGAAACTGCTTAGTGTTCTGTTACTTCACCTCACAGAGTTACATCTGTATTTCGTGCATCTCTTTGCTAGCCTTATTTCTGTGGAATCTGAGAACAGATATTTCGAATCCCTTTGAAGACTATAGGGCCAAAGGAAATATCCTCCGATAAGAAAGAGAAAGAAACTTTCTGAGAAACTTCTTTTTGTTCTGTGAAATCATCTCACAGAGTTACAGCTTTCCCCTCAAGAAACCTTTCGCTAAGACAGTTCTTGTGGAATTGGCAAAGTGATATTTGGAAGCTCATAGAGGGCTATGGTGAAAAAGGAAATATCCTCAGACGAAATCTGGAAAGAAGCTTTCTGAGAAACTGCTTAGTGTTCTGTTAATTCACCTCACAGAGTTACATCTTTATTTAGTGGTTCTCTTTGCTAACCTTATTTCTGTGTAATCTGAGAACAGATATTTCAGATCCCTTTGAAGACTATGGGGCCAAAGGAAATATCCTCCGATAACAAAGAGAAAGAAGCTTTCTAAGAAACTTCTTTGTGTTCTGTGAAATCACCTCACAGAGTTACAGCTTTCCCCTCAAGAAGCCTTTCGCTAAGACAGTTCTTGTGGAATTGGCAAAGTGATATTTGGAAGCATATAGAGGGCTATGATGACAAAGGAAATATCCTCAGATGAAATCAGGAAAGAAGCTTTCTGAGAAACTGCTTAGTGTTCTGTTAATTCATCTCACAGAGTTACATCTATATTTCGTAGAAATCTGTGCTAGCCTTATTTCTGTGGAATCTGAGAACAGATATTTCCGATTCCTTTGAAGACTATAGGGCCAAAGGAAATATCCTTCGATAACAAAGAGAAAGAAGCTTTCTGAGAAACTTCTTTGTGTTCTGTGAAATCATCTCACAGAGGTACAGCATTCCCCCCAAAAAAGCCTTTAGCTAAGACAGTTCTTGTGGAATTGGCAAAGTGATATTTGGAAGCCCATAGAGGGCTATGGTGACAAAGGAAATATCCTCAGATGAAATCTGGAAAGCAGCTTTCTGAGAAACTGCTTAGTGTTCTGTTAATTCATCTTACAGAGTTACATCTGTATTTCGTGGAACTCTTTGCTAGCCTTATTTCTGTGGAATCTTAGAACAGATATTTCGGATCCCTTTGAAGTCTATAAGGCCAAAGGAAATATCCTCCGATAACAAAGAGAACGAAGCTTTCTGAGAAACTTCTTTGTGTTCTGTGAAATCATCTCACAGAGGTACATCTTTCCCCTCAAGAAGCCTTTCGCTAAGACAGTTCCTGTGGAATTGGAAAAGTGATATTTGGAAGCCCATAGAGGGCTATGGTGAAAAAGGAAATATCCTCAGATGAAATCTGTAAAGAAGCTTTCTGAGAAACTGCTCTGTGATGTGTAACTTCCACTCACCGAGTTACATCTGTATTTCGTGGATCTCTTTGCTAGCCTTATTTCTGTGGAATCTGAGAACAGATATTTGGAACCATTTGAAGACTATAGGGCTAAAGGAAATATCCTCCGATAACAAAGAGAAATAAGCTTTCTGAGAAACTTCTTTGTGTTCTGTGAAATCATCTCACAGAGTTAGAGCTTTCCCCTCAAGAAGCGTTTCGCTAAGACAGTTCTTGTGGAATTGGCAAAGTGATATTTGGAAGCCCTTAGAGGTCTATGGTGAAAAAGGAAATAACCTCAGGCGAAATCTGGAAAGAAGCTTTCTGAGAAACTGCTTAGTGTTCTATTAACTCACCTCACAGAGTTACATCTCTATTTAGTGGATCTCTTTGCTAACCTTATTTATGTGGAATCTGAAAACAGATATTTCCGATCCCTTTGAAGAATATAGGGCCAAAGGAAATATCCTCCGATAACAAAGAGAAAGAAGCTTTCTGAGAAACTTCTTTGTGTTTTGTGAAATCATCTCACAGAGTTACAGCTTTCCCCTCAATAAGCCTTTCGCCGAGAAAGTTTTTGGGGAATTGGCAAAGTGATATTTGGAAGACCATAGAGGGATATGGTGAAAAAGGAAATATCCTCAAATGAAATCTGGAAAGAAGCTTTCTGAGAAAGTGCTCTGCGTTGTGTGGCTTCCACTCACAGCGTTACATCTGTATTTCGTGGATCTGTTTGCTAGCCTTATTTCTGTGTAATCTGAGAACAGATATTTCGGATCCCTTTGAAGACAATAGGGCCAAAGGAAATATCCTCCGATAACAAAGAGAAAGAAGCTTTCTGAGAAACTTCTTTGTGTTCTGTGAAATCACCTCACAGAGTTACAGCTTTACCCTCAAGAAGCCTTTCGCTAAGACAGTTCTTGTGTAATTGGCAAAGTGATATTTGGAAGCCCATAGAGGGCTACGGTGAAAAAGGAAATATCCTCAGATGAATTCTGGAAAGAAGGTTTCAGAGAAACTGCTCTGTGATGTGTGACTTCCACTCACAGAGTTACATCTGTATTTCGTGGATCTCTTTGCTAGCCTTATTTCTGTGGAATCTGAGAACAGATATTTCGGATCCCTTTGAAGACTATAGGGCCAAAGGAAATATCCTCCGATAACAAAGAGAAAGAAGCTTTCTGAGAAACTTCTTTGTGTTCTGTGAAATCATCTCACAGAGTTACAGCTTTCCCCTCAAGAAGCCTTTCGCTAAGACAGTTCTTGTGAAATTGGCAAAGTGATATTTGGAAGCCCATAGAAGTCTATGGTGAAAAAGGAAATATCCTCAGGCGAAATCTGGAAAGAAGCTTTCTGAGAAACTGCATAGTGTTCTATTAACTCACCTCACAGAGTTACATCTCTATTTAGTGGATCTCTTTGCTAACCTTATTTCTGTGGAATGTGAGAACAGATATTTCGGATCCCTTAGAAGACTACAGGGCCAAAGGAAATATCCTCCGATAACAAATAGAAAGAAGTTTTCTGAGAATCTTCTATCTGTTCGGTGAAATCATCTCACAGAGTTACAGCTTTCCCTTCAATAAGCCTTTCGCCAAGAAAGTTCTTGGGGAATTGGCAAAGTGATATTTGGAAGACCATAGAGGGATATGGTGAAAAAGGAAATATCCTCAGATGAAATCTGGAAAGAAGCTTTCTGAGAAAGTGCTCTGCGTTGTGTGGCTTCCACTCACAGCGTTACATCTGTATTTCGTGGATCTGTTTGCTAGCCTTATTTCTGTGTAATCTGAGAAAAGATATTTCGGATCCCTTTGAAGACAATAGGGCCAAAGGAAATATCCTCCGATAACAAAGAGAAAGAAGCTTTCTGAGAAACTTCTTTGTGTTCTGTGAAATCATCTCACAGAGTTACAGCTTTACCCTCAAGAAGCCTTTCGCTAAGACAGTTCTTGTGTAATTGGCAAAGTGATATTTGGAAGCCCATAGAGGGCTACGGTGAAAAAGGAAATATCCTCAGATGAATTCTGGAAAGAAGGTTTCAGAGAAACTGCTCTGTGATGTGTGACTTCCACTCACAGAGTTACATCTGTATTTCGTGGATCTCTTTGCTAGCCTTATTTCTGTGGAATCTGAGAACAGATATTTCGGATCCCTTTGAAGACTATAGGGCCAAAGGAAATATCCTCCGATAACAAAGAGAAAGAAGCTTTCTGAGAAACTTCTTTGTGTTCTGTGAAATCATCTCACAGAGTTACAGCTTTCCCCTCAAGAATCCTTTCGCTAAGACAGTTCTTGTGAAATTGGCAAAGTGATATTTGGAAGCCCATAGAAGTCTATGTTGAAAAAGGAAATATCCTCAGGCGAAATCTGGAAAGAAGCTTTCTGAGAAACTGCATAGTGTTCTATTAACTCACCTCACAGAGTTACATCTCTATTTAGTGGATCTCTCTGCTAACCTTATTTCTGTGGAATCTGAGAACAGATATTTCGGATCCCTTAGAAGACTACAGGGCCAAAGGAAATATCCTCCGATAACAAATAGAAAGAAGTTTTCTGAGAAACTTCTATCTGTTCGGTGAAATCATCTCACAGAGTTACAGCTTTCCCTTCAATAAGCCTTTCGCCAAGAAAGTTCTTGGGGAATTGGCAAAGTGATATTTGGAAGACCATAGAGGGATATGGTGAAAAAGGAAATATCCTCAGATGAAATCTGGAAAGAAGCTTTCTGAGAAACTGCTCTGCGTTGTGTGGCTTCCACTCACAGCGTTACATCTGTATTTCGTGGATCTGTTTGCTAGCCTTATTTCTGTGTAATCTGAGAACAGATATTTCGGATCCCTTTGAAGACAATAGGGCCAAAGGAAATATCCTCCGATAACAAAGAGAAAGAAGCTTTCTGAGAAACTTCTTTGTGTTCTGTGAAATCATCTCACAGAGTTACAGCTTTACCCTCAAGAAGCCTTTCGCTAAGACAGTTCTTGTGGAATTGGCAAAGTGATATTTGGAAGCCCATAGAGGGCTAAGGCGAAAAGGAAATATCCTCAGATGAAATCTGGAAAGAAGCTTTCTGAGAAACTTCTCTGTGATGTGTGACTTCCACTCACAGAGTTACATCTGTATTTCGCGGATCTCTTTGCTAGCCTTATTTCTGTGGAATCTGAGATCAGATATTTCGGATCCCTTTGAAGAGTATAGGGCCAAAGGAAATATCCTCCGATAACAAAGAGAAAGAAGCTTTCTGAGGTAATTCTTTGTGTTCTGTGAAATCATCTCAGAGAGTTACAGCTTTCCCCTCAAGAAGCCGCTCGCTAAGACAGTTCTTGTGGATTTGGAAAAGTGATATTTTGAACCCATAGAGGGCTATGGTAAAAAAGGAAATATCCTCAGATGAAATCTGGAAAGAAGCTTTCTGAGAAACTGCTGTGATGTGTGACTTCCAATCACAGAGTTACATCTGTATTTCGTGGATCTCTTTGTAAGCTTTATTTCTGCGGAATCTGAGAACACATATTTCGGATCCCTTGGAAGACTATAGGGCCAAAGGAAATATCCTCCGATAACAAAGAGAAAGAAGCTTTCTGAGAACCTTCTTTGTGTTCTGTGAAATCATTTCACAGAGTTACAGCTTTCCCCTCAAGAAGGCTTTTGCTAAGACAGTTCTTGTGGAATTGGCAAAGTGATATTTGGAAGCCCATTGAGGGCTATGGTGAAAAAGGAAATATCCTCAGATGAAATCTGGAAAGAAGCTTTCTGAGAAACTTCTCTGTGATGTGTGACTTCCACTCACAGAGTTACATCTGTCTTTCGTGGATCTCTTTGCTAGCCTTATTTCTGTGGAGTCTGAGAACAGATATTTCCGATCCCTTTGAAGAATATAGGGCCAAAGGAAATATCCTCCGGTAACAAAGAGAAAGAAGCTTTCTAAGAAACTTCTTTGTGTTTTGTGAAATCATCTCACAGAGTTACAGCTTTCCCCTCAAGAAGCCTTTCGCTAAGACAGTTCGTGTGGAATTGGCAAAGTGATATTTGGAAGCCCATAGAGGTCTATGTTGAAAAAGGAAATATCCTCAGGCGAAATCTGGAAAGAAGCTTTCTGAGAAACTGTTTAGTGTTCTATTAACTCACCTCACAGAGTTACATCTCTATTTAGTGGATCTCTTTGCTAACCTTATTTCTGTGGAATCTCAGAACAGATATTTCGGATCCCTTAGAAGACTATAGGGCCAAAGGAAATATCCTCCGATAACAAAGAGAAAGAAGTTTTCTGAGAAACTTCTATGTGTTCGGTGAAGTCATCTCACAGAGTTACAGCTTTCCCTTCAATAAGCCTTTCGCTAAGAAAGTTCTTGGGGAATTGGCAAAGTGATATTTGGAAGACCATAGAGGGATATGGTGAAAAAGGAAATATCCTCAGATGAAATCTGGAAAGAAGCTTTCTGAGAAACTGCTTAGTGTTCTGTTAAGTCATCTCAAGGAATTTCATCTGTATTTCGTGCATCTCTTTGCTAGCCTTATTTCTGTGGAATCTGAGAACAGATATTTCGGATCCCTTTGAAGACTATAGGGCCAAAGGTAATATCCTCCGATAACAAAGAGAAAGAAGCTTTCTGAGGAAATTCTTTGTGTTCTGTGAAATCATCTCACAGAGTTACAGCTTTCCCCTCAAGAAGCCTTTCGCTAAGACAGTTCTTGTGGAATTGGCAAAGTGATATTTGGAAGCCCATAGAGTTCTATGGTGAAAAAGGAAATATCCTCAGATGAAATCTGGAAAGAAGCTTTCTGAGAAACTGCTTAGTGTTCTGTTAACTCATCTCAAGGAATTTCATCTGTATTTCGTGCATCTCTTTGCTAGCCTTATTTCTGTGGAATCTGAGAACAGATATTTCCCTTCCCTTTGAAGACTATAGGGCCAAAGGAAATATCCTCCGATAACAAAGAGAAAGAAGCTTTCTGAGAAACTTCTTTGTGTTCCGTGGAGTCATCTCACAGAGTTACAGCATTGCCCTCAAGAAGCCTTTCGGTAAGACAGTTCTTGTGGAATTGACAAAGTGATATTTGGAAGCCCATAGAGGGCTAAGGTGAAAAAGGAAATATCCTCAGATGAAATCTGGAAAGAAACTTTCTGAGAAACGGCTCTGTGATGTGTGACTTCCACTCACAGGGTTACATCTGTATTTCTTGGATCTCTTTGCTACCTTATTTCTGTGGAATCTGAGAACAGATATTTCGGATCCCTTGGAAGACTATAGGGCCAAAGGAAATATCCTCCGATAACAAAGAGAAAGAAGCTTTCTGAGAAACCTCTTTGTGTTCCGTGAAATCATCTCACAGCGTTCTATGCGTTCGGTGAAATCATCTCACAGAGTTACAGCTTTCCCTTCAAGAAGACTATCGCAAAGACAGTTCTTGTGGAATTGGCAAAGTGATATTTGGAAGCCCATAGAGGGCTATGGTGAAAAAGGAAATATCCTCAGATGAAATCTGGAAAGAAGGTTTCTGAGAAACTGCTTAGAGTTCTGTTAACTCATCTCAAAGAATTTCATCTGTATTTCGTGCATCTCTTTGCTAGCCTTATTTCTGTGGAATCTGAGAACAGATATTTCGGATCCCTTTGAAGACTATAGGGCCAAAGGAAATATCCTCCGATAACAAAGAGAAAGAAGCTTTCTGAGAAACTTCTTTGTGTTCTGTGAAATCATCTCACAGAGTTGCAGCTTTCCCTTCAAGAAGCCTTTCGCTAAGACAGTTCTTGTGGAATTGGCAAAGTGATATTTGGAAGCCCATAGAGGGCTATGGTGAAAAAGGAAATATCCTCAGATGAAATCTGGAAAGAAGCTTTCTGAGAAACTGCTTAGTGTTTTGTTAACTCATCTCACAGAATTTCATCTGTATTTCGTGGATCTCTTTGCTACCCTTATTTATGTGGAATCTGAGAACAGATATTTCGGATCCCTTTGAAGACTATAGGGCCAAAGGAAATATCCTCCGATAACAAAGAGAAAGAAGCTATCTGAGAAACTTCTTTGTGTTCTGTGAAATCATCTCACAGAGTTACAGCTTTCCCCTCAAGAAGCCTTTCGCTAAGACAGTTCTTGTGGAATTTGCAAAGTGATATTTGGAAACCCATAGAGGGCTATGTTGAAAAAGGAAATATCCTCAGATGACATCTGGAAAGCAGTTTTGAGAAACTGCTTAGTGTTCTGCTAACTCATCTCACAAGGTTACTTCTGTATTTCGTGGATCTCTTTGCTAGCCTTATTTCTGTGGAATCTGAGAACAGATATTTCGGATCCCTTGGAAGACTATAGGGCCAAAGGAAATATCCTCCGATAACAAAGAGAAAGAAGCTTTCTAAGAAACTTCTTTGTTTTTTGTGAAATCATCTCACAGAGTTACAGCTTTCCCCTCAAGAAGCCTTTCGCTAAGAGAGTTCTTGTGGAATTGCAAAAGTGATATTTGGAAGCCCATAGAGGGCTATGGTGAAATGGTAATATCCTCAGATGAAATCTGGAAAGAAGTTTCTGAGAAACTTCTCTGTGATGTGTGACTTCCACTCAAAGAGTTACATCTGTATTTCGTGTATCTCTTTGCTAGCCTTATTTCTGTGGAATCTGAGAACAGATATTTCGGATCCCTTTGAAGACTATAGGGCCAAAGGAAATATCCTCCGATATCAAAGAGAAAGAAGCTTTCTGAGAAACTTCTTTGTGTTCTGTGAAATCATCTCACAGAGGTACAGCATTCTCCCCAAGAAGCCTTTAGCTAAGAAAGTTCTTGTGGAATTGGCAAAGTGATATTTGGAAGCCCATAGAGGGCTATGGTGACAAAGGAAATATCCTCAGATGAAATCTGGAAAGCAGCTTTCTGAGAAACTGCTTAGTGTCCTGTTAATTCATCTCACAGAGTTACATCTGTATTTCGTGGATCTCTTTGCTAGCCTTATTTCTGAGGAATCTGAGAACAGATATTTCGGATCCCTTTGAAGACTATAAGGCCAAAGGAAATATCCTCCGATAACAAAGAGAAAGAAGCTTTCTGAGAAACTTCTTTGTGTTCTGGGAAATCATCTCACAGAGGTACATCTTTCGCCTCAAGAAGCCTTTCGCTAAGACAGTTCTTGTGGAATTGGAAAAGTGATATTTGGAAGCCCATACAGGGCTATGGTGAAAAAGGAAATATCCTCAGATGAAATCTGGAAAGAAGCTTTCTGAGAAACTGCTCTGTGATGTGTAACTTCCACTCACAGAGTTACATCAGTATTTCATGGATCTCTTTGCTAGCCTTATTTCTGTGGAATCTGAGAACAGATATTTCGAATCCCTTTGAAGACTATAGGGACAAGGGAAATATCCTCCGACAACAAAGAGAAAGAAGCTTTCTGAGAAACTTCTTTGTGTTTTGTGAAATCATCTCACAGAGTTACAGCTTTCCCCTAAAGAAGCCTTTCGCTAAGACAGTTCTTGTGGAATTGGCAAAGTGATATTTGGAAGCCCATAGAGGTCTATGGTGAAAAAGGAAATATCCTCAGGCAAAATCTGGAAAGAAGCTTTCTGAGAAACTGCTTAGTGTTCTATTAACTCACCTCACAGAGTTACATCTCTATTTAGTGGATCTCTTTGCTAACCTTATTTCTGTGGAATCTGAGAACAGATATTTCCCTTCCCTTTGAAGAATATAGGGCCAAAGGAAATATCCTCCGATAACAAAGAGAAAGAAGCTTTCTGAGAAACTTCTTTGTGTTCTGTGAAATCATCTCACAGATTTACAGCTTTGCCTTCAACAAGCCGCTCGCTAAGACAGTTCTTGTGGAATTGGCAAAGTGACATTTGGGAGCTCTTAGACGGCTATGGTGAAAAAGGAAATATCATCAGATGAAATCTGGAAAGAAGCTTTCTGAGAAACTGTTTAGTGTTCCATTAATTCACCTCACAGAGTTACATCTGTATTTCGTGGATCTCTTTGCTAGCCTTATTTCTGTGGAATCTGAGAACAGATATTTCGAATCCCTTTGAAGACTGTAGGGCCAAAGGAAATATCCTCCGTTAACAAAGAGAAAGAAGCTTTCTGAGAAACTTCTTTGTGTTCTGTGAAATCATCTCACAGAGTTACAGCTTTACCCTCAAGAAGCCTTTCGCTAAGACAGTTCTTGTGGAATTGGCAAAGTGATATTTGGAAGCCCAGAGAGGGCTAGGGTGAAAAAGGAAATATCCTCAGACGAAATCTGGAAAGAAGCTTTCTAAGAAACTGCTTAGTGTTCTGTTAATTCACCTCACAGAGTTACATCTTTATTTAGTGGATCTCTTTGCTAACCTTATTTCTGTGGAATCTGAGAACAGATATTTCGGATCTCTTTGAAGACTATAGGGCCAAAGGAAATATCCTCCGATAACAAAGAGAAAGAAGCTTTCTGAGAAACTTCTTTGTGTTCTGTGAAATCATCTCACAGAGTTACAGCTTTCCCCTCAAGAAGCCTTCCGCTAAGACAGTTCTTGTGCAATTGGCAATGTGATGTTTGGAAGCCCATAGAGGGCTATGTTGACAAAGGAAATATCCTCATATGAAATCTGGAAAGAAGCTTTCTGAGAAACTGCTCTGTGATGTGTGACTTCCACTCACACAGTTACATCTGTATTTCGTGGATCTCATTGCTAGCCTTATTTCTGTGGAATGTGAGAACAGATAGTTCGGATCCCTTTGAAGACTATAGGGCCAAAGGAAATATCCTCCGATAACAAAGAGAAAGAAGCTTTCTGAGAAACTTCTTTGTGTTCTGTGAAATCATCTCACAGAGTTACAGCTTTCCCCTCAGGAAGCCTTTCGCTAAGACAGTTCTTGTGGAATTGGAAAAGTGATATATGGAAGCCCATAGAGGGCTATGGTGAAAAAGGAAATATCCTCAGATGAAATCTGTAAAGAAGCTTTCTGAGAAACTGCTTAGTGTTCTGTTAATTCACCTCACAGAGTTACATTTGTATTTCGTGGATCTCTTTGCTAGCCTTATTTCTGTGTAATCTGAGAAGAGATATTTCGAATCCCTTTGAAGACTATAGGGCCAAAGGAAATATCATCCGATGACAAAGAGAAAGAAGCTTTCTGAGAAACTTCTTTGTGTTCTGTGAAATCATCTCACAGAGTTACAACTTTCCCCTCAAGAAGACTTTCGCTAAGACAGTTCTTGTGGAATTGGCAAAGTCATATTTGGAAGCCCATAGAGGGCTATGTTGAAAGAGGAAATATCCTCAGATGAAATCTGGAAAGAAGCTTTCTGCGAAACTGCTTAGTGTTCTGTTAATTCATCTCACAGAGTTACATCTGTGTTTCGTGGATCTCTTCGCTAGCCTTATTTCTGTGTAATCTGAGAACAGATATTTCGGATCCCTTTGAAGACTACAGGGCCAAAGGAAATATCCTCCGAAAACAAAGAGAAAGAAGCTTTCTGAGAAACCTCTTTGTGTTCTGTGAAATCATCTCACAGATGTACAGCTTTCCCCTAAAGAAGCCTTTCGCTAAGACCGTTCTTGTGGAATTGGAAAAGGGATATTTGGAAGCCCATAGAGGGCTATGGTGAAAAAGGAAATATCCTCAGATGAAATCTGTAAAGAAGCTTTCTGAGAAACTGCTCTGTGATGTGTAACTTCCACTCACAGAGTTACATCTGTATTTCATGGATCTCTTTACTAGCCTTATTTCTGTGTAATCTGAGAACAGATATTTCGGATCCCTTTGAAGACCATACGGCCAAAGGAAATATCCTCCGATAACAAAGAGAAAGAAGCTTTCTGAGAAACTTCTTTGTGTTCTGTGAAACCATCTCACAGAGTTACAGCTTTCCCCTCAAGAAGCCTTTTGCTAAGACAGTTCTTCTGGAATTGGCAAAGTGATATTTGGAAGATCATAGAGGGCTATTTTGAAAAAATAAATATCCTCAGATGAAAACTGGTAAGCAGATTTCTGAGAAACTGCTTAGTGTTCTGTTATTTCATCTCACAGGGTTACATCTGTATTTCGTGGATCTCTTTGCTAGCCTTATTTCTGTGGAATCTGAGAACAGAGATTTCGGATTCCTTGGAAGACTATAGGGCCAAAGGAAATATCCTCCGATAACAAAGAGAAAGAAGCTTTCTGAGAAACTTCTTTGTGTTCTGTGAAATCATCTCAGAGAGTTACAGCTTTCCCCTCAAGAAGCCTTTTGCTAAGACAGTTCTTGTGGAATTGGCAAAGTGATATTTGGAAGCCCATAGAGGGCTATGGTGAAAAAGGAAATATCCTCAGATGAATTCTGTAAAGAAGCTTTCTGAGAAACTGCTCCGTGATGTGTGACTTCCACTCACAGAGTTACACCTGTATTTCGTGTATCACTTTGCTAGCCTTATTTCTGTGGAATCTGAGAACAGATATTTCGGATCCCTTTGAAGACTATAGGGCCAAAGGAAATATCCTCCGATAACAAAGAGAAAGAAGCTTTCTGAGAAACTTCTTGGTGTTCTGTGAAATCATCTCACAGAGTTACAGCTTTCCCCTCGAGAAGCCTTTCGCTAAGACAGTTCTTGTGGAATTGGCAAAGTGACATTTTGAAGCCCTTAGTCGGCTATGGTGAAAAAGGAAATATCCTCAGATGAAATCTGGAAAGAAGCTTTCTGAGAAACTGCTTAGTGTTCTGTTAATTCACCTCACAGAGTTTCATCTGTATTTCGTGGATCTCTTTGCGGGCCTTATTTCTGTGGAATCTGAGAACAGATATTTCGAATCCCTTTGAAGACTATAGGGCCAAAGGAAATATCCTCCGATAACAAAGAGAAAGAAGCTTTCTGAGAAACTTATTTGTGTTCTGTGAAATCATCTCACAGAGTTACAGCTTTCCCCTCAAGAAGCCTTTCGCTAAGACAGTTCTTGTGGAATTGGCAAAGAGATATTTAGAAGCCCATAGAAGGCTATGGTGAAAAAGGAAATATCCTCAGACGAAATCTGGAAAGAAGCTTTCTGAGAAACTGCTTAGTGTTCTGTTAATTCACCTCACAGAGTCACATCTTTATTTATTGGTTCTCTTTGCTAAGCTTATTTCTGTGGAATCTGAGAACAGATATTTCGGATCCCTTTGAAGACTATAGGGTCAAAGGAAATATCCTCCGATAACAAAGAGAAAGAAGCTTTCTGAGAAACTTCTTTGTGTTCTGTGAAATCATCTCACAGAGTCACAGCTTTCCCCTTAAGAAGCCTTTAGCTAAGAGAGTTCCTTTGGAATTGGCAAAGTTATATTTGGAAGCCCATAGAGGTCTTGGGTGAAAAAGGAAATATCCTCAGACGAAATCTGGAAAGAAGCTTTCTGAGAAATTGCTTAGTGTTCTATTAACTCACCTCACAGAGTTACATCTGTATTTAGAGGATCTCTTTGCTAACCATATTTCTGTGGAATCTGAGAACAGAGATTTCCGATCCCTTTGAACAATATAGGGCCAAAGGAAATATCTCCGATAAAAAAGAGAAAGAAGCTTTCTAAGAAACTTCTTTGTGTTTTGTGAAATCATCTCACAGAGGTACAGCTTTCCCCTCAAGAAGCCTTTCGCTAAGACAGTTCTTGTGGAATTTGCAAAGTGATATTTGGAAACCCATAGAGGGCTATGTTGAAAAAGGAAATATCCTCAGATGAAATCTGGAAAGCAGTTTCTGAGAAACTGCTTAGTGTTCTGCTAATTCATCTCACAGGATTACTTCTGTATTTCGTGGATCTCTTTGCTAGCCTTATTTCTGTGGAATCTGAGAACAGATATTTCGGATCCCTTGGAAGACTATAAGGCCAAAGGAAATATCCTCCGATAACAAAGAGAAAGAAGCTTTCTAAGAAACTTCTTTGTGTTTTGTGAAATCATCTCACAGAGTTACAGCTTTCCCCTCAAGAAGCCTTTCGCTAAGAGAGTTCTTGTGGAATTGCAAAAGTGATATTTGGAAGCCCATAGAGGGCTATGGTGAAATGGAAATATCCTCAGATGAAATCTGGAAAGAAGTTTCTGAGAAACTTCTCTGTGATGTGTGAGTTCCACTCACAGAGTTACATCTATATTTCGTGGATCTCTTTGCTAGCCTTATTTCTGTGGAATCTGAGAACAGATATTTCGGATCCCTTTGAAGACTATAGGGCCAAAGGAAATATCCTCCGATATCAAAGAGAAAGAAGCTTTCTGAGAAACTTCTTTGTGTTCTGTGAAATCATCTCACAGAGGTACAGCATTCTCCCCAAGAAGCCTTTAGCTAAGAAAGTTCTTGTGGAATTGGCAAAGTTATATTTGGAAGCCCATAGAGGGCTATGGTGGCAAAGGAAATATCCTCAGATGAAATCTGGAAAGCAGCTTTCTGAGAAACTGCTTAGTGTCCTGTTAATTCATCTCACAGAGTTACATCTGTATTTCGTGGATCTCTTTGCTAGCCTTATTTCTGAGGAATCTGAGAACAGATATTTCGGATCCCTTTGAAGACTATAAGGCCAAAGGAAATATCCTCCGATAACAAAGAGAAAGAAGCTTTCTGAGAAACTTCTTTGTGTTCTGGGAAATCATCTCACAGAGGTACATCTTTCGCCTCAAGAAGCCTTTCGCTAAGACAGTTCTTGTGGAATTGGAAAAGTGATATTTGGAAGCCCATAGAGGGCTATGGTGAAAAAGGAAATATCCTCAGATGAAATCTGGAAAGAAGCTTTCTGAGAAACTGCTCTGTGATGTGTAACTTCCACTCACAGAGTTACATCAGTATTTCATGGATCTCTTTGCTAGCCTTATTTCTGTGGAATCTGAGAACAGATATTTCGAATCCCTTTGAAGACTATAGGGACAAGGGAAATATCCTCCGACAACAAAGAGAAAGAAGCTTTCTGAGAAACTTCTTTGTGTTTTGTGAAATCATCTCTCAGAGTTACAGCTTTCCCCTAAAGAAGCCTTTCGCTAAGACAGTTCTTGTGGAATTGGCAAAGTGATATTTGGAAGCCCATAGAGGTCTGTGGTGAAAAAGGAAATATCCTCAGGCAAAATCTGGAAAGAAGCTTTCTGAGAAACTGCTTAGTGTTCTATTAACTCACCTCACAGAGTTACATCTCTATTTAGTGGATCTCTTTGCTAACCTTATTTCTGTGGAATCTGAGAACAGATATTTCCCTTCCCTTTGAAGAATATAGGGCCAAAGACAGTTCTTGTGGAATTGGCAATGTGATGTTTGGAAGCCCATAGAGGGCTATGGTGACAAAGGAAATATCCTCATATGAAATCTGGAAAGAAGCTTTCTGAGAAACTGCTTAGTGTTCTGTTAATTCATCTCACAGAGTTACATCTGTATTTCGTGTATCTCTTTGCTAGCCTTATTTCTGTGGAATCTGAGAACAGATATTTCGGATCCCTTTGAAGATTATAGGGCCAAAGGAAATATCCTCCGATAACAAAGAGAAAGAAGCTTTCTGAGAAACTTCTTTGTGTTCTGTGAAATCATCTCACAGAGTTACAGCTTTCCCCTCAAGAAGCATTTCACTAAGACAGTTCTTGTGGAATTTGCAAAGTGATATTTGGAAGCCCATAGAGGGCTATGGTGAAAAGGAAATATCCTCAGATGAAATCTGGAAAGAAGCTTTCTGAGAAACTGCTTAGTGTTCTATTAACTCACCTCACAGAGTTACATCTCTATTTAGTGGATCTCTTTGCTAACCTTATTTCTGTGGAATCTGAGAACAGATATTTCCCTTCCCTTTGAAGACTATAGGGCTAAAGGAAATATCCTCCGATAAGAAAGAGAAAGAAGCTTTCTAAGAAACTTCTTTGTGTTTTGTGAAATCATCTCACCGAGTTACAGCTTTCCCCTCAAGAAGCCTTTCGCTAAGACAGTTCTTGTGGTATTGGCAAAGTGATATTTGGAAGCCCATAGAGTTCTATGGTGAAAAAGGAAGTATCCTCAGATGAAATCTGGAAAGAAGGTTTCTGAGAAACTACTCTGAGATGTGTGACTTCCACTCACCGAGTTACATCTGTATTTCGTGGATCTCTTTGGTAGCCTTATTTCTGTGGAATATGAGAACAGATATTTCGGATCCGTTTGAAGACTATAGGGACAAGGGAAATATCCTCCGATAACAAAGAGAAAGAAGCTTCCTGAGAAACTTCTTTGTGTTCTGTGATATCATCTCACAGAGTTACAGGTTTCCCCTCAAGAAGCCTTTCGTTAAGACAGTTCTTGTGGAATTTGCAAAGTGACATTTGGGAACCCTTAGACGGCTATGGTGAAAAAGGAAATATCCTCAGATGAAATCTGGAAAGAAGCTTTCTGAGAAACTGTTTAGTGTTCCGTTATTTCACCTCACAGAGTTACATCTGTATTTCGTGGATCTCTTTGCTAGCCTTATTTCTGTGGAATCTGAGAACAGATATTTCGAATCCCTTTGAAGACTGTAGGGCCAAAGGAAATATCCTCCGTTAACAAAGAGAAAGAAGCTTTCTGAGAAACTTCTTTGTGTTCTGTGAAATCATCTCACAGAGTTACAGCTTTCCCCTCAAGAAGCCTTTCGCTAAGACAGTTCTTGTGGAATTGGCAAAGTGATATTTGGAAGCCCATAGAGGGCTAGGGTGAAAAAGGAAATATCCTCAGACGAAATCTGGAAAGAAGCTTTCTAAGAAACTGCTTAGTGTTCTGTTAATTCACCTCACAGAGTTACATCTTTATTTAGTGGATCTCTTTGCTAACCTTATTTCTGTGGAATCTGAGAACAGATATTTCGGATCTCTTTGAAGACTATAGGGCCAAAGGAAATATCCCCCGATAACAAAGAGAAAGAAGCTTTCTGAGAAACTTCTTTGTGTTCTGTGAAATCATCTCACAGAGTTACAGCTTTCCCCTCAAGAAGCCTTCCGCTAAGACAGTTCTTGTGGAATTGGCAATGTGATGTTTGGAAGCCCATAGAGGGCTATGGTGACAAAGGAAATATCCTCATATGAAATCTGGAAAGAAGCTTTCTGAGAAACTGCTTAGTGTTCTGTTAATTCATCTCACAGAGTTACATCTGTATTTCGTGTATCTCTTTGCTAGCCTTATTTCTGTGGAATCTGAGAACAGATATTTCGGATCCCTTTGAAGACTATAGGGCGAAAGGAAATATACTCCGATAACAAAGAGAAAGAAGCTTTCTGAGAAACTTCTTTGTTTTCTGTGAAATCATCTTACAGAGTTACAGCTTTCCCCTCAAGAAGCCTTTCACTAAGACAGTTCTTGTGGAATTTGCAAAGTGATATTTGGAAGCCCATAGAGGGCTATGGTGAAAAGGAAATATTCTCAGATGAAATCTGGAAAGAAGCTTTCTGAGAAACTGCTCTGTGATGTGTGACTTCCACTCACAGAGTTACATCTGTATTTCGTGGATCTCTTTGCTAGCCTTATTTCTGTGTAATCTGAGAACAGATATTTCGGATCCCTTTGAAGACTATAGGGCCAAAGGAATTATCCTCCGATAACAAAGAGAAAGAAGCTTTCTGAGAAACTTCTTCGTGTTCTGTGAAATCATCTAACAGAGTTACAGGTTTCCCCTCAGGAAGTCGCTCGCTAAGGCAGTTCTTGTGGATTTGGAAAAGTGATATTTGGAAGCCCATAGAGGGTTATGGTGAAAAAGGAAATATCCTCAGATGAAATCTGGAAAGAAGCTTTCTGAGAAACTTCTCTGTGATGTGTGACTTCCACTCACAGAGTTACATCTGTATTTCGTGGATCTCTTTGCTAGCCTTATTTCTGTGGAATCTGAGAGGAGATATTTCGGATCCCTTGGAAGACTATAGGGCCAAAGGAAATATCCTCCGATAACAAAGAGAAAGAAGCTTTCTGAGAAACTTCTTTGTGTTCTGTGAAATCATCTCACAGAGTCACAGCTTTCCCCTCAAGAAGCCTTTAGCTAAGACAGTTCCTTTGGAATTGGCAAAGTTATATTTGGAAGCCCATAGAGGTCTTGGGTGAAAAAGGAAATATCCTCAGACGAAATCTGGAAAGAAGCTTTCCGAGAAACTGCTTAGTGTTCTATTAACTCACCTCACAGAGTTACATCTGTATTTAGTGGATCTCTTTGCTAACCATATTTCTGTGGAATCTGAGAACAGATATTTCCGATCCCTTTGAACAATATAGGGCCAAAGGAAATATCTCCGATAAAAAAGAGAAAGAAGCTTTCTAAGAAACTTCTTTGTGTTTTGTGAAATCATCTCACAGAGGTACAGCTTTCCCCTCAAGAAGCCTTTCGCTAAGACAGTTCTTCTGGTATTGGCAAAGTGATATTTGGAAGCCCATAGAGGTCTATGGTGAAAAAGGAAATATCCTCAGATGAAATCTGGAAAGAAGCTTTCTGAGAAACTGCTTAGTGTTCTGTTAATTCATCTCACAGAGTTACATCTATATTTTGTGGATCTATTTGCTAGCCTTATTTCTGTAGAATCTGAGAACAGATATTTCGGATCCCTTTGAAGACTATAGGGCAAAAGGAAATATCTTCCGATAACAAAGAGAAAGAAGCTTTCTGAGAAACTTCTTTGTGTTCTGTAAAATCATCTCAAAGAGTTACAGCTTTCCCCTCAAGAAGCCTTTCGCTAAGACAGTTCTTGTGGAATTGGCAAAGTGATATTTGGAAGACCGTAGAGGGCTCTGGTGAAAAAGGAAATATCCTCAGATGAAATTTGTAAGGAGGCTTTCTGAGAAACTGCTTTGTGATGTGTAACTTCCACTAACAGAGTTACATCTGTATTTCATGGATCTCTTGGCTAGCCTTATTTCTGTGGTATCTGAGAACAGATATTTCGGATCCCTTTGAAGACTCTAGGGCCAAAGGAAATATCCTCCGATAACAAAGAGAAAGAAGCTTTCTGAGAAACTTCTTTGTGTTCTGTGAAATCATCTCACAGAGTTACAGCTTTCCCCTCATGAAGCCTTTCGCTAAGACAGTTCTTGTGGAATTTGCAAAGTGGTATTTGGAAACCCATAGAGGGCTATGTTGAAAAAGGAAATATCCTCAGATGAAATCCGGAAAGCAGTTTCTGAGAAACTGCTTAGTGTTCTGCTAATTCATCTCACAGAGTTATATCTGTATTTCGTGGATCTCTTTGCTAGCCTTATTTCTGTGGAATCTGAGAACAGATATTTCGGATCCCTTGGAAGACTATAGGGCCAAAGGAAATATCCTCCGATAACAAAGAGAAAGAAGCTTTCTAAGAAACTTCTTTGTGTTTTGTGAAATCATCTCACAGAGTTACAGCTTTCCCCTCAAGAAGCCTTTCGCTAAGAGAGTTCTTGTGGAATTGCAAAAGTGATATTTGGAAGCCCATAGAGGGCTATGGTGACAAAGGAAATATCCTCAGATGAAATCTGGAAAGCAGCTTTCTGAGAAACTGCTTAGTGTCCTGTTAATTCATCTCACAGAGTTACATCTGTATTTCGTGGATCTCTTTGCTAGCCTTATTTCTGAGGAATCTGAGAACAGATATTTCGGATCCCTTTGAAGACTATAAGGCCAAAGGAAATATCCTCCGATAACAAAGAGAAAGAAGCTTTCTGAGAAACTTCTTTGTGTTCTGGGAAATCATCTCACAGAGGTACATCTTTCGCCTCAAGAAGCCTTTCGCTAAGACAGTTCTTGTGGAATTGGAAAAGTGATATTTGGAAGCCCATACAGGGCTATGTTGAAAAAGGAAATATTCTCAGATGAAATCTGGAAAGAAGCTTTCTGAGACACTGCTCTGTGATGTGTAACTTCCACTCACAGAGTTACATCAGTATTTCATGGATCTCTTTGCTAGCCTTATTTCTGTGGAATCTGAGAACAGATATTTCGAATCCCTTTGAAGACTATAGGGACAAGGGAAATATCCTCCGACAACAAAGAGAAAGAAGCTTTCTGAGAAACTTCTTTGTGTTTTGTGAAATCATCTCACAGAGTTACAGCTTTCCCCTAAAGAAGCCTTTCGCTAAGACAGTTCTTGTGGAATTGGCAAAGTGATATTTGGAAGCCCATAGAGGTCTATGGTGAAAAAGGAAATATCCTCAGGCAAAATCTGGAAAGAAGCTTTCTGAGAAACTGCTTAGTGTTCTATTAACTCACCTCACAGAGTTACATCTCTATTTAGTGGATCTCTTTGCTAACCTTATTTCTGTGGAATCTGAGAACAGATATTTCCCTTCCCTTTGAAGAATATAGGGCCAAAGGAAATATCCTCCGATAACAAAGAGAAAGAAGCTTTCTGAGAAACTTCTTTGTGTTCTGTGAAATCATCTCACAGAATTACAGCTTTGCCTTCAACAAGCCGCTCGCTAAGACAGTTCTTGTGGAATTGGCAAAGTGACATTTGGGAGCTCTTAGACGGCTATGGTGAAAAAGGAAATATCATCAGATGAAATCTGGAAAGAAGCTTTCTGAGAAACTGTTTAGTGTTCCGTTAATTCACCTCACAGAGTTACATCTGTATTTCGTGGATCTCTTTGCTAGCCTTATTTCTGTGGAATCTGAGAACAGATATTTCGAATCCCTTTGAAGACTGTAGGGCCAAAGGAAATATCCTCCGTTAACAAAGAGAAAGAAGCTTTCTGAGAAACTTCTTTGTGTTCTGTGAAATCATCTCACAGAGTTACAGCTTTCCCCTCAAGAAGCCTTCCGCTAAGACAGTTCTTGTGGAATTGGCAAAGTGATATTTGGAAGCCCAGAGAGTGCTAGGGTGAAAAAGGAAATATCCTCAGACGAAATCTGGAAAGAAGCTTTCTGAGAAACTGCTTAGTGTTCTGTTAATTCACCTCACAGAGTTACATCTATATTTAGTGGATCTCTTTGCTAACCTTATTTCTGTGGAATCTGAGAACAGATATTTCGGATCTCTTTGAAGACTATAGGTCCAAAGGAAATATCCTCCGATAAGAAAGAGAAAGAAGCTTTCTGAGAAACTTCTTTGTGTTCTGTGAAATCATCTCACAGAGTTACAGCTTTCCCCTCAAGAAGCCTTCCGCTAAGACAGTTCTTGTGGAATTGGCAATGTGATGTTTGGAAGCCCATAGAGGTCTATGGTGACAAAGGAAATATCCTCATATGAAATCTGGAAAGAAGCTTTCTGAGAAACTGCTTAGTGTTCTGTTAATTCATCTCACAGAGTTACATCTGTATTTCGTGTATCTCTTTGCTAGCCTTATTTCTGTGGAATCAGAGAACAGATATTTCGGATCCCTTTGAAGACTATAGGGCCCAAGGGAATATCCTCCGATAACAAAGAGAAAGAAGCTTTCTGAGAAACTTCTTTGTGTTGTGTGAAATCATCTCACAGAGTTACAGCTCTCCCCTCAAGAAGCATTTCCCTAAGACAGTTCTTGTGGAATTTGCAAAGTGATATTTGGAAGCCCATAGAGGGCTATGGTGAAAAGGAAATATCCTCAGATGAAATCTGGAAAGAAGCTTTCTGAGAAACTGCTTAGTGTTCTATTAACTCACCTCACAGAGTTACATCTCTATTTAGTGGATCTCTTTGCTAACCTTATTTCTGTGGAATCTGAGAACAGATATTTCCCTTCCCTTTGAAGACTATAGGGCCAAAGGAAATATCCTCCGATAAGAAAGAGAAAGAAGCTTTCTAAGAAACTTCTTTGTGTTTTGTGAAATCATCTCACCGAGTTACAGCTTTCCCCTCAAGAAGCCTTTCGCGAAGACAGTTCTTGTGGTATTGGCAAAGTGATATTTGGAAGCCCATAGAGGTCTATGGTGAAAAAGGAAATATCCTCAGATTAAATCTGGAAAGAAGGTTTCTGAGAAACTACTCTGTGATGTGTGACTTCCACTCACCGAGTTACATCTGTATTTCGTGGATCTCTTTGCTAGCCTTATTTCTGTGAAATCTGAGAACAGATATTTCGGATCCCTTTGAAGACTATAGGGCCAAAGGAAATATCCTCTGATATCAAAGAGAAAGAAGCTTTCTGAGAAACTTCTTTGTGTTCTGTGAAATCATCTCACAGAATTACAGCTTTGCCTTCAACAAGCCGCTCGCTAAGACAGTTCTTGTGGAATTGGCAAAGTGACATTTGGGAGCCCTTAGACGGCTATGGTGAAAAAGGAAATATCCTCAGATGAAATCTGGAAAGAAGCTTTCTGAGAAACTGTTTAGTGTTCCGTTAACTCACCTCACAGAGTTACATCTGTATTTCGTGGATCTCTTTGCTAGCCTTATTTCTGTGGAATCTGAGAACAGATATTTCGAATCCCTTTGAAGACTATAGGGCCAAAGGAAATATCCTCCGATAACAAAGAGAAAGAAGCTTTCTGAGAAACCTCTTTGTGTTCTGTGAAATCATCTCACAGAGTTTCAGCTTTCCCCTGAAGAAGCCTTTCGCTAAGACAGTTCTTGTGGAATTGGAAAAGTGATATTTGGAAGCCCATAGAGGGCTATGGTGAACAAGGAAATATCCTCAGATGAAATCTGGAAATAAGTTTTCTAGAAAATGCTCTGTGATGTGTGACTTCCACTCACAGAGTTACATCTGTATTTCATGGATCTCTTTGCTAGCCTTATTTCTGTGGAATATGAGAACAGATATTTCGGATCCCTTTGAAGACTATAGGGACAAGGGAAATATCCTCCGATAACAAAGAGAAAGATGCTTTCTGAGAAACTTCTTTGTGTTCTGTGATATCATCTCACAGAGTTACAGGTTTCCCCTCAAGAAGCCTTTCGTTAAGACAGTTCTTTTGGAATTGGCAAAGTGACATTTGGGAGCCCTTAGACGGCTATGGTGAAAAAGGAAATATCCTCAGATGAAATCTGGAAAGAAGCTTTCTGAGAAACTGTTTAATGTTCCGTTATTTCACCTCACAGAGTTACATCTGTATTTCGTGGATCTCTTTGCTAGCCTTATTTCTGTGGAATCTGAGAACAGATATTTCGAATCCCTTTGAAGACTGTAGGGCCAAAGGAAATATCCTCCGTTAACAAAGAGAAAGAAGCTTTCTGAGAAACTTCTTTGTGTTCTGTGAAATCATCTCACAGAGTTACAGCTTTCCCCTCAAGAAGCCTTTCGCTAAGACAGTTCTTGTTTAATTGGCAAAGTGATATTTGGAAGCCCATAGAGGGCTAGGGTGAAAAAGGAAATATCCTCAGACGAAATCTGGAAAGAAGCTTTCTAAGAAACTGCTTAGTGGTCTGTTAATTCACCTCACAGAGTTACATCTTTATTTAGTGGATCTCTTTGCTAACCTTATTTCTGTGGAATCTGAGTACAGATATTTCGGATCTCTTTGAAGACTATAGGGCCAAAGGAAATATCCTCCGATAACAAAGAGAAAGAAGCTTTCTGAGAAACTTCTTTGTGTTCTGTGAAATCATCTCACAGAGTTACAGCTTTCCCCTCAAGAAGCCTTCCGCTAAGACAGTTCTTGTGGAATTGGCAATGTGATGTTTGGAAGCCCAGAGAGGGCTATGGTGACAAAGGAAATATCCTCATATGAAATCTGGAAAGAAGCTTTCTGAGAAACTGCTTAGTGTTCTGTTAATTCATCTCACAGAGTAACATCTGTATTTCGTGGATCTCTTTGCTAGCCTTATTTCTGTGGAATCTGAGAACAGATATTTCGGATCCCTTTGAAGACTATAGGGCCAAAGGAATTATCCTCCGATAACAAAGAGAAAGAAGCTTTCTGAGAAACTTCTTCGTGTTCTGTGAAATCATCTCACAGAGTTACAGGTTTCCCCACAGGAGGTCGCTCGCTAAGGCAGTTCTTGTGGATTTGGAAAAGTGATATTTGGAAGCCCATAGAGGGCTATGATGAAAAAGGAAATATCCTCAGATGAAATCTGGAAAGAAGCTTTCTGAGAAACTGCTCTGTGATGTGTGACTTCCACTCACAGAGTTACATCTGTATTTCGTGGATCTCTTTGCTAGCCTTATTTCTGTGGAATCTGAGAACAGATATTTCGGATCCCTTGGAAGACTATAGGGCCAAAGGAAATATCCTCCGATAACAAAGAGAAAGAAGCTTTCTGAGAAACTTCTTTGTGTTCTGTGAAATCATCTCACAGAGTCACAGCTTTCCCCTTAAGAAGCCTTTAGCTAAGACAGTTCCTTTGGAATTGGCAAAGTTATATTTGGAAGCCCATAGAGGGCTAGGGTGAAAAAGGAAATATCCTCAGACGAAATCTGGAAAGAAGCTTTCTGAGAAACAGCTTAGTGTTCTATTAACTCACCTCACAGAGTTACATCTGTATTTAGTGGATCTCTTTGCTAACCATATTTCTGTGGAATCTGAGAACAGATATTTCTGATCCCTTTGAACAATATAGGGCCAAAGGAAATATCCTCCGATATCAAAGAGAAAAAAGCTTTCTGAGAAACTTCTTTGTGTTCTGTGAAATCATCTCACAGAGGTACAGCATTCTCCCCAAGAAGCCTTTAGCTAAGAAAGTTCTTGTGGAATTGGCAAAGTGATATTTGGAAGCCCATAGAGGGCTATGGTGACAAGGGAAATATCCTCAGATGAAATCTGGAAAGCAGGTTTCTGAGAAACTGCTTAGTGTCCTGTTAATTCATCTCACAGAGGTACATCTGTATTTCGTGGATCTCTTTGCTAGCCTTATTTCTGAGGAATCTGAGAACAGATATTTCGGATCCCTTTGAAGACTATAAGGCCAAAGGAAATATCCTCCGATAACAAAGAGAAAGAAGCTTTCTGAGAAACTTCTTTGTGTTCTGGGAAATCATCTCACAGAGGTACATCTTTCGCCTCAAGAAGCCTTTCGCTAAGACAGTTCTTGTGGAATTGGAAAAGTGATATTTGGAAGCCCATAGAGGGCTATGGTGAAAAAGGAAATATCCTCAGATGAAATCTGGAAAGAAGCTTTCTGAGAAACTGCTCTGTGATGTGTAACTTCCACTCACAGAGTTACATCAGTATTTCATGGATCTCTTTGCTAGCCTTATTTCTGTGGAATCTGAGAACTGATATTTCGAATCCCTTTGAAGACTATAGGGACAAGGGAAATATCCTCCGACAACAAAGAGAAAGAAGCTTTCTGAGAAACTTCTTTGTGTTTTGTGAAATCATCTCACAGAGTTACAGCTTTCCCCTAAAGAAGCCTTTCGCTAAGACATTTCTTGTGGAATTGGCAAAGTGATATTTGGAAGCCCATAGAGGTCTGTGGTGAAAAAGGAAATATCCTCAGGCAAAATCTGGAAAGAAGCTTTCTGAGAAACTGCTTAGTGTTCTATTAACTCACCTCACAGAGTTACATCTCTATTTAGTGGATCTCTTTGCTAACCTTATTTCTGTGGAATCTGAGAACAGATATTTCGGATCCCTTTGAAGACTATAGGGCCAAAGGAAATATCCTCCGATAACAAAGAGAAAGAATCTTTCTAAGAAACTTCTTTGTGTTTTGTGAAATCATCTCACCGAGTTACAGCTTTCCTCTCAAGAAGCCTTTCGCTAAGACAGTTCTTGTGGTATTGGCAAAGTGATATTTGGAAGCCCATAGAGGTCTATGGTGAAAAAGGAAATATCCTCAGATGAAATCTGGAAAGAAGGTTTCTGAGAAAATACTCTGTGATGTGTGACTTCCACTCACCGAGTTACATCTGTATTTCGTGGATCTCTTTGCTAGCCTTATTTCTGTGGAATCTGAGAACAGATATTTCGGATCCCTTGGAAGACTATAGGGCCAAAGGAAATATCCTCCGATAACAAAGAGAAAGAAGCTTTCTGAGAAACTTCTTTGTGTTCTGTGAAATCATCTCACAGAGTTACAGCTTTCCCCTCAAGAAGCCTATCGCTAAGACAGTTCTTGTGGAAATTGCAAAGTGATATTTGGAAGCCCATAGAGGGCTATGGTGAAAAGGAAATATCCTCAGATGAAATCTGAAAAGAAGCTTTCTGAGAAACTGCTCTGTGATGTGTGACTTCCACTCACAGAGTTACATCTGTATTTCGTGGATCTCTTTGCTAGTCTTATTTTTGTGGAATCTGAGAACAGATATTTCGGATCCCATTGAAGACGATAGGGCCAAAAGAAATATCCTCTGATAACAAAGAGAAAGAAGCTTTCTGAGAAACTTCTTTGTGTTCCCTGAAATCATCTCACAGAGTTACAGCTTTCCCCTCAAGAAGCCTTTCGCTAAGACAGTTCTTGTGGAATTGGCAAAGTGATAATTGGAAGCCAATAGACGGCTATGGTGAAAAAGGAAATATCCTCAGATGAAATCTGGAAAGAAGCTTTCTGAGAAATTGCTTAGTGTTCTGTTAATTCATCTCACAGAGTTACATCTATATTTCGTGGATCTATTTGCTAGCCTTATTTCTGTGGAATCTGAGAACAGATATTTCGGATCCCTCTGAAGACTATAGGGCCAAAGGAAATATCTTCCGATAACAAAGAGAAAGAAGCTTTCTGAGAAACTTCTTTGTGTTCTGTGAAATCATCTCACAGAGTTACAACTTTCCCCTCAAGAAGCCTTTCGCTAAGACAGTTCTTGTGGAATTGGCAAAGTGATATTTGGAAGCCCATATACGGCTCTGGTGAAAAAGGAAATATCCTCAGATGAAATCTGTAAGGAAGCTTTCTGAGAAACTGCTCTGTGATGTGTAACTTCCACTCACAGAGTTACATCTGTATTTCATGGATCTCTTGGCTAGCCTTATTTCTGTGGAATCTGAGAACAGATATTTCGGATCCCTTTGAAGACTCTAGGGCCAAAGGAAATATCCTCCGATAACAAAGAAAAAGAAGCTTTCTGAGAAATTTCTTTGTGTTCTGTGAAATCATCTCACAGAGTTACAGCTTTCCCCTCAAGAAGCCTTTCGCTAAGACAGTTCTTGTGGAATTTGCAAAGTGATATTTGGAAACACATAGAGGCCTATGTTGAAAAAGGAAATATCCTCAGATGAAATCTGGAAAGCAGCTTTCTGAGAAACTGCTTAGTGTTCTGTTAATTCATCTCACAGGGTTACATCTGTATTTCGTGGATCTCTTTGCTAGCCTTATTTCTGTGGAATCTGAGAACAGATATTTCGGATCCCTTGGAAGACTATAGGGCCAAAGGAAATATCCTCCGATAACAAAGAGAAAGAAGCTTTCTGAGAAACTTCTTTGTGTTCTGTGAAATCATCTCACAGAGTTACAGCTTTCCCCTCAAGAAGCCTTTCGCTAAGACAGTTCTTGTGGAATGGGCAAAGTGATATTTGGAAGCCCATAGAGGGCTATGGTGAAATGGAAATATCCTCAGATGAAATCTGGAAAGAAGTTTCTGAGAAACTTCTCTGTGATGTGTGACTTCCACTCACAGAGTTACATCTGTATTTCGTGAATCTCTTTGCTAGCCTTATTTCTATGGAATCTGAGAACAGATATTTCGGATCCCTTTGAAGACTATAGGGCCAAAGGAAATATCCTCCGATAACAAAGAGAAAGAAGCTTTCTGAGAATCTTCTTTGTGTTCTGTGAAATCATCTCACAGAAGTACAGCATTCTCCCCAAGAAGCCTTTAGCTAAGAAAGTTCTTGTGGAATTGGCAAAGTGGTATTTGGAAGACCATAGAGGGCAATGGTGACAAAGGAAATATCCTCAGATGAAATCTGGAAAGAAGCTTTCTGAGAAACTGCTTAGTGTCCTGTTAATTCATCTCACAGAGTTACATCTGTATTTCGTGGATCTCTTTGCTAGCCTTATTTCTGTGGAATCTGAGAACAGATATTTCGGATCCCTTTGAAGACTATAAGGCCAAAGGAAATATCCTCCGATAACAAAGAGAAAGAAGCTTTCTGAGAAACTTCTTTGTGTTCTGGGAAATCATCTCACAGAGGTACATCTTTCGCCTCAAGAAGCCTTTCGCTAAGACAGTTCTTGTGGTATTGGCAAAGTGATATTTGGAAGCCCATAGAGGTCTATGGTGAAAAAGGAAATATCCTCAGATGAAATCTGGAAAGAAGGTTTCTGAGAAACTGCTCTGTGATGTGTGACTTCCACTCACCGAGTTACATCTGTATTTCGTGGATCTCTTTGCTAGCCTTATTTCTGTGGAATCTGAGAACAGATATTTCGGATCCCTTTGAAGACTATAGGGCCAAAGGAAATATCCTCCGATAACAAAGAGAAAGAAGCTTTCTGAGAAACTTCTTTGTGTTCTGTCAAATCATCTCACAGAATTACAGCTTTGCCTTCAACAAGCCGCTCGCTAAGACAGTTCTTGTGGAATTGGCAAAGTGACATTTGGGAGCCCTTAGACGGTATGGTGAAAAAGGAAATATCCTCAGATGAAATCTGGAAAGAAGCTTTCTGAGAAACTGTTAAGTGTTCCGTTATTTCACCTCACAGAGTTACATCTGTATTTCGTGGATCTCTTTGCTAGCCTTATTTCTGTGGAATCTGAGAACAGATATTTCGAATCCCTTTGAAGACTGTAGGGCCAAAGGAAATATCCTCCGATAACAAAGAGAAAGAAGCTTTCTGAGAAACTTCTTTGTGTTCTGTGAAATCATCTCACATAGTTACAGGTTTCCCTTCAAGAAGGCTTTCGCTAAGACAGTTCTTGTGGAATTGGCAAAGTGATATTCGGAAGCCCATAGAGCGCTAGGGTGAAAAAGGAAATATCCTCATACGAAATCTGGAAGGAAGCTTTCTAAGAAACTGCTTAGTGTTCTGTTAATTCACCTCACAGAGTTACATCTGTATTTCGTGGATCTCTTTGCTAGCCTTATTTCTGTGGAATCTGAGAACAGATATTTCGGATCCCTTTGAAGACTATAGGGCCAAAGGAAATATCCCCCGATAACAAAGAGAAAGAAGCTTTCGGAGAAACCTCTTTGTTTTCTGTGAAATCATCTCAAAGAGTTACAGCTTTCCCCTCAAGAAGTCTTTCGCTAAGACAGTTCTTGTGGAATTGGAAAAGTGATATTTGGAAGCCCATAGAGGGCTATGGTGAAAAAGGAAATATCCTCAGATGAAATCTGTAAAGAAGCTTTCTAGAAAATGCTTTCTGATGTGTGACTTCCACTCAGAGTTACATCTGTATTTCGTGGATCTCTTTGCTAGCCTTATTTCTGTGGAATCTGAGAACAGATATTTCGGATCCCTTTGAAGACTATAGGGACAAGGGAAATATCCTCCGATAACAAAGAGAAAGAAGCTTTCTGAGAAACTTCTTTGTGTTCTGTGAAATTATCTGACAGAGTTACAGCTTTCCCCTCAAGAAGCCTTTCGTTAAGACAGTTCTTGTGGAATTGGCAAAGTGACATTTGATAGCCCTTAGACGGCTATGGTGAAAAAGGAAATATCCTCAGATGAAATCTGGAAAGAAGCTTTCTGAGAAACTGTTTAGTGTTCCGTTATTTCACCTCACAGAGTTACATCTGTATTTCGTGGATCTCTTTGCTAGCCTTATTTCTGTGGAATCTGAGAACAGATATTTCGAATCCCTTTGAAGACTATAGGGCCAAAGGAAATATCCTACGATAACAAGGAAAAGAAGCTTTCTGAGAAACTTCTTTGTGTTCTGTGAAATCATCTCACAGAGTTACAGCTTTCCCCTTAAGAAGTCTTTCGCTAAGACAGTTCTTGTGGATTTGGCAAAGTGATATTTGGAAGCCCATAGAGGGCTAGGGTGAAAAAGGAAATATCCTCAGACGAAATCTGGAAAGAAGCTTTCTAAGAAACTGCTTAGTGTTCTGTTAATTCACCTCACAGAGTTACATCTTTATTTAGTGGATCTCTTTGCTAACCTTATTTCTGTGGAATCTGAGAACAGATATTTCGGATCTCTTTGAAGACTATAGGGCCAAAGAAAATATCCTCCGATAACAAAGAGAAAGAAGCTTTCTGAGAAACTTCTTTGTGTTCTGTGAAATCATCTCATAGAGTTACAGCTTTCCCCTCAAGAAGCCTTCCGCTAAGACAGTTCTTGTGGAATTGGCAAAGTGATATTTGGAAACCCATAGAGGGCTATGTTGACAAAGGAAATATCCTCATATGAAATCTGGAAAGAAGCTTTCTAAGAAACTGCTTAGTGTTCTGTTAATTCATCTCACAGAGTTACATCTGTATTTCGTGTAACTCTTTGCTAGCCTTATTTCTGTGGAATCTGAGAACAGATATTTCGGATCCCTTTGAAGACTATAAGGCCAAAGGAAATATCCTCCGATAACAAAGAGAAAGAAGCTTTCTGAGAAACTTCTTTGTGTTCTGGGAAATCATCTCACAGAGGTACATCTTTCGCCTCAAGAAGCCTTTCGCTAAGACAGTTCTTGTGGTATTGGCAAAGTGATATTTGGAAGCCCATAGAGGTCTATGGTGAAAAAGGAAATATCCTCAGATGAAATCTGGAAAGAAGCTTTCTGAGAAACTCTTTAGTGTTCCGTTATTTCACCTCACAGAGTTACATCTGTATTTCGTGGATGTCTTTGCTAGCCTTATTTCTGTGGAATCTGAGAACAGATATTTCGAATCCCTTTGAAGACTATAGGGCCAAAGGAAATATCCTACGATAACAAGGAAAAGAAGCTTTCTGAGAAACTTCTTTGTGTTCTGTGAAATCATCTCACAGAGTTACAGCTTTCCCCTTAAGAAGTCTTTCGCTAAGACAGTTCTTGTGGAATTGGCAAAGTGATATTTGGAAGCCCATAGAGGGCTAGGGTGAAAAAGGAAATATCCTCAGACGAAATCTGGAAAGAAGCTTTCTAAGAAACTGCTTAGTGTTCTGTTAATTCACCTCACAGAGTTACATCTTTATTTAGTGGATCTCTTTGCTAACCTTATTTCTGTGGAATCTGAGAACAGATATTTCGGATCTCTTTGAAGACTGTAGGGCCAAAGAAAATATCCTCCGATAACAAAGAGAAAGAAGCTTTCTGAGAAACTTCTTTGTGTTCTGTGAAATCATCTCACAGAGTTACAGCTTACCCCTCAAGAAGCCTTCCGCTAAGACAGTTCTTGTGGAATTGGCAAAGTGATATTTGGAAACCCATAGAGGGCTATGTTGACAAAGGAAATATCCTCATATGAAATCTGGAAAGAAGCTTTCTAAGAAACTGCTTAGTGTTCTGTTAATTCATCTCACAGAGTTACATCTGTATTTCGTGGATCTCTTTGCTAGCCTTATTTCTATGGAATCTGAGAACAGATAATTCGGATCCCTTTGAAGACTATAGGGCCAAAGGAAATATCCTCCGATAACAAAGAGAAAGAAGCTTTCTGAGAAACTTCTTTGTGTTCTGGGAAATCATCTCACAGAGGTACATCTTTCGTCTCAAGAAGCCTTTCGCTAAGACAGTTCTTGTGGTATTGGCAAAGTGATATTTGGAAGCCCATAGAGGTCTATGGTGAAAAAGGAAATATCCTCAGATGAAATCTGGAAAGAAGGTTTCTGAGAAACTGCTCTGTGATGTGTGACTTCCACTCACCGAGTTACGTCTGTATTTCGTGGATCTCTTTGCTACCCTTATTTCTATGGAATCTGAGAACAGATATTTCGGATCCCTTTGAAGACTATAGGGCCAAAGCAATTATCCTCCGATAACAAAGAGAAAGAAGCTTTCTGAGAAACTTCTTTGTGTTCTGTGAAATCATCTCACAGAGTTACAGCTTTCCCCTCAGGAAATCGCGCGCTAAGGCAGTTCTTGTGGATTTTGAAAAGTGATATTTGGAAGCCCATAGAGGGCTATGGTGAAAAGGAAATATCCTCAGATGAAATCTGGAAAGAAGCTTTCTGAGAAACGGCTCTGTGATGTGTGACTTCCACTCACAGAGTTACATCTGTATTTCGTGGATCTCTTTGCTAGCCTTATTTCTGGGGAATCTGAGAACAGATATTTCGGATCCCTTTGAAGACTATAGGGCCAAAGGAATTATCCTCCGATAACAAAGAGAAAGAAGCTTTCTGAGAAACTTCTTTGTGTTCTGTGAAATCATCTCACAGAGTTACAGCTTTCCCCTCAAGAAGACTTTCGCTAAGACAGTTCTTGTGGAATTGGCAAAGTGACATTTGGAAGCCCACAGAGGTCTAGGGGGAAAAGGAAATATCCTCAGACGAAATATGTAAAGAAGGTTTCTGAGAAACTGCTTAGTGTTCTGTTAATTCATCTCACAGAGTTACATCTGTGTTTCGTGGATCTCTTTGCTAGCCTTATTTCTGTGGAATCTGAGAAAAGATATTTCGAATCCCATTGAATACTATAGGGCCAAAGGAAATATCCTGCGATAACAAAGAGAAAGAAGCTTTCTGAGAAACTTCTTTGTGTTCTGTGAAATCATCTCACAGAGTTACAGCTTTCCCCTCAAGAAGCCATCCGCTAAGACAGTTCTTGTGGAATTTGCAAAGTGATATTTGGAAGCCCATAGAGGGCTATGGTGAAAAGGAAATATCCTCAGATAAAATCTGGAAAGAAGCTTTCTGAGAAACTTCTCTGTGATGTGTGACTTCCACTCACAGAGTTACATCTGTATTTCGTGGATCTCTTTGCTAGCCTTATTTCTGTGTAATCTGAGAACAGATATTTCGGATCCCTTTGAAGACTATAGGGCCAAAGGAAATATCCTCTGATAACAAAGAGAAAGAAGCTTTCTGAGGTACTTCTTGGTGTTCTGTGAAATCATCTCACAGAGTTACAGCTTTCCCCTCAGGAAGTCGCTCCCTAAGACAGTTCTTGTAGATTTGGAAAAGTGATATTTGGAAGCCCATAGAGGGCTATGGTGAAAAAGGAAATATCCTCAGATGAAATCTGGAAAGAAGCTTTCTGAGAAACAGCTCTGTGATGTGTGACTTCCACTCACAGAGTTATATCTGTATTTCGTGGATCTCTTTGCTAGCCTTATTTCTGTGGAATCTGAGAACAGATATTTCGAATCCCTTTGAAGACTGTAGGGCCAAAGGAAATATCCTCCGATAAAAAAGAGAAAGAAGCTTTCTGAGAACCTTCTTTGTGTTCTGTGAAATCATCTCACAGAGTTACAGCTTTCCCCTCAAGAAGCCTTTCGCTAAGACAGTTCTTGTGGAATTGGCAAAGTGATATTTGGAAGCCCATAGAGGGCTATGGTGAAAAGGAAATATCCTCAGATGAAATCTGGAAAGAGGCTTTCTGAGGAACTGCTCTGTGATGTGTGACTTCCACTCACAGAGTTACATCTGTATTTCGTGGATCTCTTTGCTAGCCTTATTTCTGTGGAATCTGAGAACAGATATTTCGGATCCCTTTGAAGACTATAGGGCCAAAGGAATTATCCTCCGATAACAAAGAGAAAGAAGCTTTCTGAGAAACTTCTTTGTGTTCTGTGAAATCATCTCACAGAGTTACAGCTTTCCCCTCAGGAAGTCGCTCGCTAAGGCAGTTCTTGTGGATTTGGAAAAGTGATATTTGGAAGCCCATAGAGGGCTATGGTGAAAAGGAAATATCCTCAGATGAAATCTGGAAAGAAGCTTTCTGACAAAATGCTCTGTGATGTGTGACTTCCACTCACAGAGTTACATCTGTATTTCGTGGATCTCTTTGCTAGCCTTATTTCTGTGGAATCTGAGAACAGATATTTCGGATCCCTTTGAAGACTATAGGGCCAAAGGAATTATCCTCCGATAACAAAGAGAAAGAAGCTTTCTGAGAAACTTCTTTGTGTTCTGTGAAATCATCTCACAGAGTTACAGCTTTCCCCTCAGGAAGTCGCTCGCTAAGGCAGTTCTTGAGGATTTGGAAAAGTGATATTTGCAAGCCCATAGAGGTCTATGGTGAAAAAGGAAATATCCTCAGATGAAATCTGGAAAGAAGCTTTCTGAGAAACTGCTCTGTGATGTGTGACTTCCACTCACAGAGTTACATCTGTATTTCGTGGATCTCTTTGCTAGCCTTATTTCTGTGGAATATGAGAACAGATATTTCGGATCCCTTTGAAGACTATAGGTCGAAAGGAAATATCCTCCGATAACAAAGGGAAAGAAGCTTTCTGAGAAACTTTTTGTGTTCTGTGAAATCATCTCACAGAGCTACAGCTTTCCCTTCAAGAAGCCATTCACTAAAACAGTTCTTGTGGAATTGGCAAAGTGATATTTAGAAATCAATAGAGGGCTATGGTGAAAAAGAAAATATCCTCAGATGAAATCTGGAAAGAAGCTTTCTGAGAAACTTCTCTGTGATGTGTGACTTCCACTCACAGAGTTATATCTGTATTTCGTGGATCTCTTTGCTAGCCTTATTTCTGTGGAATCTGAGAACAGATATTTCGGATCCCATTGAAGACTATAGGGCCAAAAGAAATATCCTCTGATAACAAAGAGAAAGAAGCTTTCTGAGAAACTTCTTTGTGTTCTGTGAAATCATCTCACAGAGTTACAGCTTTCCCTTCAAGAAGCCTTTCGCTAAGACAGTTCTTGTGGAATTGGTAAAGTGATATTTGGAAGCCCATAGAGGTCTATGGTGTAAAAGGAAATATCCTCAGACGAAATATGTAAAGAAGCTTTCTGAGAAACTGCTTAGTGTTCTGTTAATTCATCTCACAGAGTTACATCTGTGTTTCGTGGATCTCTTTGCTAGCCTTATTTCTGTGGAATCTGAGAACAGATATTTCGGATCCCTTGGAAGACTATAGGGCCAAAGGAAATATCCTCCAATAACAAAGAGAAAGAAGCTTTCTGAGGTACATCTTTGTGTTCTGTGAAATCATCTCACAGAGTTACAGCTTTCCCCTCAGGAAGTCGCTCCCTAAGACAGTTCTTGTGGATTTGGAAAAGTGATATTTGGAACCCCGTAGAGGGCTATGGTGAAAAAGGAAATATCCTCAGATGAAATCTGGAAAGAAGCTTTCTGAGAAACAGCTCTGTGATGTGTGACTTCCACTCACAGAGTTACATCTGTATTTCGTGGATCTCTTTGCTAGCCTTATTTCCGTGGAATCTGAGAACAGATATTTCGAATCCCTTTGAAGACTGTAGGGCCAAAGGAAATATCCTCCGATAACAAAAAGAGAAAGAAGCTTTCTGAGAAACTTCTTTGTGTTCTGTGAAATCATCTCACAGAGTTACAGCTTTCCCCTCAAGAAGCCTTTCGCTAAGACAGTTCTTGTGGAATTGGCAAAGTGATATTTGAAAGCCCATAGAGGGCTAGGGTGAAAAAGGAAATATCCTCAGACGAAATCTGGAAAGAAGCTTTCTAAGAAACTGCTTAGTGTTCTGTTAATTCACCTCACAGAGTTACATCTTTATTTAGTGGATGTCTTTACTAACCTTATTTCTGTGGATTCTGAGAACAGATATTTCGGATCTCTTTGAAGACTATAGGGCCAAAGGAAATATCCTCCGATAACAAAAAGAAAGAAGCTTTCTGAGAAACTTCTTTGTGTTCTGTGAAATCATCTCACAGAGTTACAGCTTCCCCTCAAGAAGCCTTCCGCTAAGACAGTTCTTGTGGAATTGGCAAAGTGATAATTTGAAGCCCATAGAGGGCTATGGTGACAAGGGAAATATCCTCATATGAAATCTGGAAAGAAGCTTTCTGAGAAACTGCTCTGTGATGTGTGACTTCCACTCACAGAGTTACACCTGTATTTCGTGGATCTCTTTGCTAGCCTTATTTCTGTGGAATCTGAGAACAGATATTTCGGATCCCTTGGAAGACTATAGGGCCAAAGGAAATATCCCCCGATAACAAAGAGAAAGAAGCTTTCTGAGAAACTTCTTTGTGTTCTGTGAAATCATCTCACAGAATTACAGCTTTCCCCTCAAGAAGCCTATCGCTAAGACAGTCCTTGTGGAAATTGCAAAGTGATATTTGGAAGCCCATAGAGGGCTATGGTGAAAAGGAAATATCCTCAGATGAAATCTGAAAAGAAGCTTTCTGAGAAACTGCTCTGTGATGTGTGACTTCCACTCACAGAGTTACATCTGTATTTCGTGGATCTCTTTGCTAGTCTTATTTTTGTGGAATCTGAGAACAGATATTTCGGATCCCATTGAAGACGATAGGGCCAAAAGAAATATCCTCTGATAACAAAGAGAAAGAAGCTTTCTGAGAAACTTCTTTGTGTTCCCTGAAATCATCTCACAGAGTTACAGCTTTCCCCTCAAGAAGCCTTTCGCTAAGACAGTTCTTGTGGAATTGGCAAAGTGATATTTGGAAGCCCATAGACGGCTATGGTGATAAAGGAAATATCCTCAGATGAAATCTGGAAAGAAGCTTTCTGAGAAACTGGTTGGTGTTCTGTAAATTCATCTTACAGAGTTACATCTGTATTTCGTGGATCTCTTTGCTAGCCTTTTTTTCTGTGGAATCTGAGAACAGATATTTCGAATCCCTTTGAAGACTATAGGGCCAAAGGAAATATCCTCCGATAACAAAGAGAAAGAAGCTTTCTGAGAAACCTCTTTGTGTTCTGTGAAATCATCTCACAGAGTTACAGCTTTCCCCTCAAGAAGCCTTTCGCTAAGACAGTTCTTGTGTAATTGGAAAAGTGATATTTGGAAGCCCATAGAGGGCTATGGTGAAAAAGGAAATATCCTCAGATGAAATCTGTAAAGAAGCTTTCTGAGAAACTGCTCTGTGAGGTGTGACTTCCACTCACAGAGTTACATCTGTATTTCGTGGATCTCTTTGCTAGCCTTATTTCTGTGGAATCTGAGAACAGATATTTCGGATCCCTTTGAAGACTATAGGGACAAGGGAAATATCCTCCGATAACAAAGAGAAAGAAGCTTTCTGAGAAATTTCTTTGTGTTCTGTGAAATCATCTCACAGAGTTACAGCTTTCCCCTCAAGAAGACTTTCGCTAAGACAGTTCTTGTGGAATTTGCAAAGTGATATTTGGAAACACATGGAGGGCTATGTTGAAAAAGGAAATATCCTCAGATGAAATCTGGAAAGCAGCTTTCTGAGAAACTGCTTAGTGTTCTGTTAATTCATCTCACAGGGTTACATCTGTATTTCGTGGATCTCTTTGCTAGCCTTATTTCTGTGGAATCTGAGAACAGATATTTCGGATCCCTTGGAAGACTATAGGGCCAAAGGAAATATCCTCCGATAACAAAGAGAAAGAAGCTTTCTGAGAAACTTCTTTGTGTTCTGTGAAATCATCTCACAGAGTTACAGCATTCCCCTCAAGAAGCCTTTCGCTAAGACAGTTCTTGTGGAATGGGCAAAGAGATATTTGGAAGCCCATAGAGGGCTATGGTGAAATGGAAATATCCTCAGATGAAATCTTGAAAGAAGTTTCTGAGAAACTTCTCTGTGATGTGTGACTTCCACTCACAGAGTTACATCTGTATTTCGTGAATCTCTTTGCTAGCCTTATTTCTATGGAATCTGAGAACAGATATTTCGGATCCCTTTGAAGACTATAGGGCCAAAGGAAATATCCTCCGATAACAAAGAGAAAGAACCTTTCTGAGAAACTTCTTTGTGTTCTGTGAAATCATCTCACAGAAGTACAGCATTCTCCCCAAGAAGCCTTTAGCTAAGACAATTCTTGTAGATTTGGAAAAGTGATATTTGGAAGCCCATAGAGGGCTATGGTGAAAAAGGAAATATCCTCAGATGAAATCTGGAAAGAAGCTTTCTGAGAAACAGCTCTGTGATGTGTGACTTCCACTCACAGAGTTATATCTGTATTTCGTGGATCTCTTTGCTAGCCTTATTTCTGTGGAATCTGAGAACAGATATTTCGAATCCCTTTGAAGACTGTAGGGCCAATGGAAATATCCTCCGATAACAAAGAGAAAGAAGCTTTCTGAGAAACTTCTTTGTGTTCTGTGAAATCATCTCACAGAGTTACAGCTTTCCCCTCAAGAAGCCTTTCGCTAAGACAGTTCTTGTGGAATTGGCAAAGTGATATTTGGAAGCCCATAGAGGGCTATGGTGAAAAGGAAATATCCTCAGATGAAATCTGGAAAGAAGCTTTCTGAGAAACTGCTCTGTGATGTGTGACTTCCACTCACAGAGTTACATCTGTATTTCGTGGATCTCTTTGCCAGCCTTATTTCTGTGGAATCTGAGAACAGATATTTCGGATCCCATTGAAGACTATAGGGCCAAAGGAATTATCCTCCGATAACAAAGAGAAAGAAGCTTTCTGAGAAACTTCTTTGTGTTCTGTGAAATCATCTCACAGAGTTACAGCTTTCCCCTCAGGAAGTCGCTCGCTAAGGCAGTTCTTGTGGATTTGGAAAAGTGATATTTGGAAGCCCATAGAGGGCTATGGTGAAAAGGAAATATCCTCAGATGAAATCTGGAAAGAAGCTTTCTGACAAAATGCTCTGTGATGTGTGACTTCCACTCACAGAGTTACATCTGTATTTCGTGGATCTCTTTGCTAGCCTTATTTCTGTGGAATCTGAGAACAGATATTTCGGATCCCTTTGAAGACTATAGGGCCAAAGGAATTATCCTCCGATAACAAAGAGAAAGAAGCTTTCTGAGAAACTTCTTTGTGTTCTGTGAAATCATCTCACAGAGTTACAGCTTTCCCCTCAGGAAGTCGCTCGCTAAGGCAGTTCTTGAGGATTTGGAAAAGTGATATTTGCAAGCCCATAGAGGGCTATGGTGAAAAAGGATATATCCTCAGATGAAATCTGGAAAGAAGCTTTCTGAGAAACTGCTCTGTGATGTGTGACTTCCACTCACAGAGTTACATCTGTATTTCGTGGATCTCTTTGCTAGCCTTATTTCTGTGGAATATGAGAACAGATATTTCGGATCCCTTTGAAGACTATAGGTCCAAAATAAATATCCTCCGATAACAAAGAGAAAGAAGCTTTCTGAGAAACTTTTTGTGTTCTGTGAAATCATCTCACAGAGCTACAGCTTTCCCTTCAAGAAGCCATTCACTAAAACAGTTCTTGTGGATTGGCAAAGTGATATTTAGAAGTCAATAGAGGGCTATGGTGAAAAAGAAAATATCCTCAGATGAAATCTGGAAAGAAGCTTTCTGAGAAACTTCTCTGTGATGTGTGACTTCCACTCACAGAGTTATATCTGTATTTCGTGGATCTCTTTGCTAGCCTTATTTCTGTGGAATCTGAGAACAGATATTTCGGATCCCATTGAAGACTATAGGGCCAAAAGAAATATCCTCTGATAACAAAGAGAAAGAAGCTTTCTGAGAAACTTCTTTGTGTTCTGTGAAATCATCTCACAGAGTTACAGCTTTCCCTTCAAGAAGCCTTTGGCTAAGAGAGTTCTTGTGGAATTGGTAAAGTGATATTTGGAAGCCCATAGAGGTCTATGGTGTAAAAGGAAATATCCTCAGACGAAATATGTAAAGAAGCTTTCTGAGAAACTGCTTAGTGTTCTGTTAATTCATCTCACAGAGTTACATCTGTGTTTCGTGGATCTCTTTGCTAGCCTTATTTCTGTGGAATCTGAGAACAGATATTTCGGATCCCTTGGAAGACTATAGGGCCAAAGGAAATATCCTCCAATAACAAAGAGAAAGAAGCTTTCTGAAGTACTTCTTTGTGTTCTGTGAAATCATCTCACAGAGTTACAGCTTTCCCCTCAGGAAGTCGCTCCCTAAGACAGTTCTTGTGGATTTGGAAAAGTGATATTTGGAAGCCCATAGAGGGCTATGGTGAAAAAGGAAATATCCTCAGATGAAATCTGGAAAGAAGCTTTCTGAGAAACAGCTCTGTGATGTGTGACTTCCACTCACAGAGTTACATCTGTATTTCGTGGATCTCTTTGCTAGCCTTATTTCTGTGGAATCTGAGAACAGATATTTCGAATCCCTTTGAAGACTATAGGGCCAAAGGAAATATCCTCCGAATACAAAGAGAAAGAAGCTTTCTGAGAATCTTCTTTGTGTTCTGTGAAATCATCTCACAGAGTTACAGCTTCCCCTCAAGAAGCCTTCCGCTAAGACAGTTCTTGTGGAATTGGCAAAGTGATATTTTGAAGCCCATAGATTGCTATGGTGACAAGGGAAATATCCTCATATGAAATCTGGAAAGAAGCTTTCTGAGAAACTGCTCTGTGATGTGTGACTTCCACTCACAGAGTTACATCTGTATTTCGTGGATCTCTTTGCTAGCCTTATTTCTGTGGAATCTGAGAACAGATATTTCGGATCCCTTTGAAGACTATAGGGCCAAAGGAAATATCCTCCGATAACAAAGAGAAAGAAGCTTTCTGAGGTACTTCTTTGTGTTCTGTGAAATCATCTCACAGAGTTACAGCTTTCCCCTCAGGAAGTCGCTCCCTAAGACAGTTCTTGTGGATTTGGAAAATTGATATTAGGAAGCCCATATAGGGCTATGGTGAAAAAGGAAATATCCTCAGATGAAATCTGGAAAGACGCTTTCTGAGAAACTGCTCTGTGATGTGTGACTTCCACTCACAGAGTTACATCTGTATTTCGTGGATCTCTTTGCTAGCCTTATTTCTGTGGAATCTGAGAACAGATATTTCGGATCCCTTTGAAGACTATAGGGCCAAAGGAAATATCCTCCGATAACAAAGAGAAAGAAGCTTTCTGAGAAACTTCTTTGTGTTCTGTGAAATCATCTCACAGAGTTACAGCTTTCCCTTCAAGAAGCTTTTCACTAAGACAGTTCTTGTGGAATTGGCAAAGTGATATTTGGAAGCCCATAGAGGGCTATGGTGAAAAAGGAAATATCCTCAGATGAAATCTGGAAAGAGGCTCTGAGAAACTGCTTAGTGTTCTGTTAATTCATCTCACGGGGTTACATCTGTATTTCGTGGATCTCTTTGCTAGCCTTATTACCGTGGAATCTGAGAACAGATATTTCGCATCCCTTTGAATACTATAGGTCCAAAGGAAATATCCTCCGATAACAAAGAGAAAGAAGCATTCTGAGAAACTTCTTTGTGTTCTGTGAAATCTTCTCACAGAGTTACAGCTTTCCCCTCAAAAAGCCTTTCGCTAAGACCGTTCTTGTGGAATTGGCAAAGTGATATTTGGAAGCCCACTAGGGCTATGGTGAAAAAGGAAATATCCTCAGATGAAATCTGGAAAGAAGCTTTCTGAGAAACTGCTTAGTGTTCGTTTAATTCATCTCACAGAGTTACATCTGTATTTCGTGGATCTCTTTGCTAGCCTTATTTCTGTGGAATCTGAGAACAGATATTTCGGATCCCTTTGAAGACTATAGGGCCGAAGGAAATATCCTCCGATAACAAAGAGAAAGAAGCTTTCTGAGAAACTTCTTTGTGTTCTGTGAAATCATCTCACAGAGTTTCAGCTTTCCCCTCAGGAAGCCTTTCGTTAAGACAGTTCTTGTGGAATTGGCAAATAGATATTTGGAAGCCCATAGAAGGCTAAGGTGAAAAGGAAATATCCTCAGATGAAATCTGGAGAGAAGCTTTCTGAATAAATGCTCTGTGATGTGTGACTTCCATTTACAAAGTTACATCTGTATTTCGTGGATCTCTTTGCTAGCCTTATTTCTGTGGAATCTGAGAACAGATATTTCGGATCCCTTTGAAGACTATAGGGACAAGGGAAATATCATCCGATAACAAAGAGGAAGAAGCTTTCTGAGAAACTTCTTTGTGTTCTGTGAAATCATCTCAGAGAATTACAGCTTTCCCCTCAAGAAGCCTTTCGGTAAGACAGTTCTTGTGGAATTGGCAAAGTGATATTTGGAAGCCCATAGAGGGCTAAGGTGAAAAAGGAAATATCCTCAGATGAAATCTGTAAAGAAACTTTCTGAGAAACTGCTCTGTGATGTGTGACTTCCACTCACAGAGTTACATCTGTATTTCGTGGATCTCTTTGCTAGCCTTATTTCTGTGGAATCTGAGAATAGATATTTCGGATCCCTTTGAAGACTGTAGGTCCAAAGGAAATATCCTCCGATAACAAAGAGAAAGAAGCTTTCTGAGAAACTTCTTTGTGTTCCATGAAATCATCTCACAGAGTTACAGGTTTCCCCTAAAGAAGCCTTTCGCTAAGACAGTTCTTGTGGAATTGGCAAAGTGATATTTGGAAGCCCATTGAGGGCTATGGTGAAAAAGGAAATATTCTCAGATGAAATCTGGAAAGAAGCTATCTGAGCAACTTCTCTGTGATGTGTGACTTCCACTCACAAAGGTACATCTGTATTTCTTGGATATCTTTGATAGCCTTATTTCTGTGGAATCTGAGAACAGAGATTTCGGATCCCTTTGAGGACTCTAGGGCCAAAGGAAATATCCTTTTCTAACAAAGAGAAAGAAGCTTTCTGAGAAACTTCTTTGTGTTCTGTGAAATCATCTCACAGAGTTACAGCTTTCCCCTCAAGATGTCTTTCGCTAAGACAGTTCTTGTGGAATTGGAAAAGTGAAATTTGGAGGCCCATAGAGGGCTATGGTGGAAAAGGAAATATCCTGAGATGAAATATGGAAAGAAGCTTTCTGAGAAACTGCTTAGTGTTCTGTTAATTCATCTCACGGAGTTACATCTGTATTTCGTGGATCACTTTGATAGCCTTATTTCTGTGGAATCTGAGAACAGATATTTCGGATCCCTTTGAAGACTATAGGGCCAAAGGAAATATCCTCCGATAACAAAGAGAAAGAAGCTTTCTAAGGAACTTCTTTGTGTTCTTGAAATCATCTCACAGAGTTACAGCTTTCCCTTCAAGGAGCCGCTCGCTAAGACAGTTCTTGTGGATTTGTAAAAGTGATATTTGGAAGCCCATAGAGGGCTATGGTGAAAAAGGAAATATCCTCAGACGAAATCTGGAAAGCAGCTTTCTGAGAAAATGCTTAGTGTTCTGTTTATTCATCTCAGAGAGTTACTTCTGTATTTCGTGGATTTCTTTGCTAGCCTTATTTCTGTGGAATCTGAGAACAGATATTTCGGATCCCTTTGAAGACTATAGGGCCAAAGGAAATATCCTCCGATAACAAAGAGAAAGAATCTTTCTGAGAAACTTCTTTGCGTTCTGTGAAATCATCTCACAGAGTTACAGCTTTCTCGCAATAAGACTTTAGCTAAGACTGTTCTTCTGGAATTGTCAAAGTGATATTTGGAAGCCCAAAGAGGGCTATGGTGAAAAAGGAACTGTCCTCAGATGAAATCTGGAAAGAAGATTTCTGAAAAACTGCTTAGTGTTCTGTTAATTCACCTCAAAGAGTTACATCTGCATTTCGTGGATCACTTTGCTAGCCTTATTTCTTTGTAATCTGAGAACAGATATTTCGGATCCCCTTGAAGACTACAGGGCCAAAGGAAATATCCTCGGATAACAAAGAGAAAGAAGCTTTCTGAGAAACTACTTTGTGTTCTGTGAAATCATCTCACGGAGTTACAGCTTTCCCCTCAAGAAGCCTTTCGCTAAGAGAGTTCTTGTGGAATTGGCAAAGTGATATTTGGAAGCCCATAGAGGGCTATGGTGAAAAAGGAAATACCCTCAGATGAAATGTGGAAAGAAGCTTTATGAGAAACTGCTCTGTGATGTGTGGCTTCCACTCACAGAGTTTCATCTTCATTTCGTGGATCTCTTTGCTAGCCTTATTTCTGTGGAATCTGAGAACAGATATTTCGGATCCCTTTGAAGACTATAGGGCCAAAGGAAATATCCTCCGATAACAAAGAGAAGGAAGCTTTCTGAGGAACTTCTTTGTGTTCTGTGAAATCATCTCACAGAGTTACAGCTATCCCCTCAAGAAGCCGCTTGCTAAGACACTTCTTGTTGATTTGGAAAAGTGATATTTGGAAGCCCGTAGAGGACTATGGTGAAAAAGGAAATATCCTCATATGAAATCTGCAAAGAAGCTTTCTGAGAAACTGCTCTGTGATGGGTGACTACCACTCACAGAGT